>NC_132780.1:45653559-55653559 GCF_048418805.1 Vulpes vulpes
ACTGGGATTGGAATGAAATATCTACAAGCCAAGGAAGGTATGCCAAGGACAGCCAGCAACCATCAAAAGCTGGAAGAGGCGAGGAAAGATTTTCCCCTAGAGCTTTCAGAGGGAGCATGGCCCTGCTGATACCTTGAGCTCAGACTTCTAGTCTCTACAACAGTGAGAGAATAGATTTCTATTGTTCTAAGCCAACCAATGAGGGTAGTTTTGTTATGGCAGCCCTTGAGGAAGTTAATTACTCAGCAAGAGGAGTCCTTGGAAGAACAAAAGTGGTGGAAGGCAGACATCCAAACTGGCCTCATAAATAGGCATGGGACCCATGGTTTTTCTCCTTCTGTTCCTTACACCAGAGCAAAATCTAGGCTCCTGGTATTCTCTCAGTATGCTACAGAAGAAGATGTGTTCTCCACTGATGAAATTATTTAGCAGCAAGGGGAACTGTTCATTAAATTAGCCTGAAGGGGTGCTGGAAGGCTAAAGAATGTGACAATAACCAGGCAGACCCATTGTAACTTCAGCAAGGGAGCACTACAGACACCAGCCAGCAACCTGACTCAACAGTGCTCTAGGGCCCAGTCGTACCAGGTATTATGCAGAAGCTGGGGGTCTTCTCTACCCTGATTTGCACGCAGAAGTCATTTTCAAGCACCCCTGTCCCTTCAGGGTGCTTGGCAACAGCACAGTATCTGATAAATAGAGCAAGAAGGTGATCTTAACTTCCCGGCTGGGCTAATCAGGTCCCAGCCAGGATTAAGCAGAGAACCTCTCTGGAAGTGGGTCTTCTTTCATCTAAGTCTGTATTTTTGTAGTACATTCTTTTTAAAAAGATTTTATTTATTTATTCATGAGAGACACAGAGAGAGAGGCAGAGACACAGGCAAGAGGGAGAGGCAGGGTCCCTGCAGGGAGCCCAATGCAGGACTTGATCCCAGGACCCAGGTTCACGACCAGAGCCAATGGCAGATACTCAACACTAAGCCATCCAGGCGGCCCTTACTGTACCTTCTTAATCTATAATGCACTTTGATTTCTCCCTTCCTCTCTCCCATACTTTCTCTCTCCCTCTCTTTCTCAATGTTTACATAAAACTCTTTCTCTTTTTGTTTTCTCTTTATTACCAAGTGATCTAGGAAAATATACTTTACTCAGATCTTCCTAATGAGAATAACTATATAATAAAATACAACCATATACTATATTAAATATAATGTGTGTCCTCATCTCCCTCTACCCTACTCTCTTCTCCTGCGGTAAGTAGTTAGTATACACCTTTGTGGCCCTTCTCTGCACTTACATGTTCATCTCAAATTATCTGTTTATTTTCAGATAGATAGATAGATAGATAGATAGATAGATAGATAGATAGATGATAGATCATCCTACATGTGGAATTTTTACTTGCTTTCTTAACTCTAAGATATATCTAATAAATCTTTCGATATCAATACTATAAGTCTGCCTTGTTCCTTTTATTTTTTTTAAGATTTTATTTATTTATTCATGAGACACAGAGGGAGAGAGAGAGAGGCAGAGACACAGGCAGAGGGAGAAGCAGGCTCCATGCAGGGAGCCCGACGTTGGACTCGATCCCAGGTCTCCAGGATCAGGCCCTGGGCTGAAGGTGGCACTAAACCGCTGAGCCACCTGGGCTGCCCTGTCTTGTTCTTTTTAATGACTGTATGTATTCCACATAATTTATTTAGCCTTGTCAAAATTACAGGCTTTTTATTTCTTACAATTCTCAGTGCTATAAGCAATGCTGCAATATATATACCTTGCATAATATATACCTGGGCTTGGATAAATTTCACTTTCGATAGATTCATAGAGATGAGCTTGTTAGATCAAGAGACATAGGTATTTTTTAAAAACACATCTATACTTTTATTTCTGATTTATACTTTAAATATCCTAGACACTTTCTCTGAATTCATTCATCTCATAAATTCTGATGTTGAATACTGTTAACCATTCTAAACTAACTCATGAAGCATACCATTGCACACTGCAAAATTAAAATTCAAGAATCTCATATAGGAGGTAGTTTATCCTACATGGAGAAAAAGTTAAAACTAATTAGCTGAGTCTAAATGAGCGATGGCTGATACCTTTAGAGAAAATTTAAATTCAACAACAAAAATGTAATCAAATCATCCAAATTTTTATATTACCTTCCAGCTACTTTTTTGAGCACTTCAACAAAAATGCAAGCACAAATTGTCCTTAGCATGTGAAGAAACACATACATTTTTAATTTAGAAAGATATGGCCAGATTTCCCTCCTAAATGGTTTTACCAGTTTATATGCCCCCGCTGGAGGTGTAACTCTCATCCTCATCAACTGGATATTATCAGTATTAACCATTTTCTCAGTGTAACAAAAACACCTTGTTTTAATTTACATTTTCCTTGTTGCTAATGATATTGAGCATCTGTTCATGAGTTTATTGGCCATTTATTTTTATTCCTTCTATGGGTCTTTTCACATTTTTTATTGAGTTGTTAATCTTCGGGTTTATACCATCACACTTTATATATTCTGCATATTTAGTACTTGTTATATATTTGGCAAATGTTCTCCCATTATTTACTTTGTTTTAATTTATTTATAATTTGTCTTATACTCATTCATTCAACAAATATTTACTGAAAATCTACTCTGGGTAGTGAGCAAATATTCTTGTACATGAGTTTAATTTTTACACAAATTTGTCAGCATTTTGCTTTGTTATTTGTTTCTATTTTCCTCAGAAACCCCTGTTTGACTCCATAATTATAAAAAATAGTCCTAAATTTTTACCTAAAACTTCTATATGTTATTAAATATATTGGGCTTTTGAATACATCTGGAATTAACTGCATATATGCTGTGAGGTAGTCTTTAGCTTTTTTTTTCTTTTTCCAAGTGGAAAAGCAGTCCAAAAAAATTATGGCTTGAATAATCTTTCTATTTCTGATATGAAATACAATCTTCATCATAACCCATATCCTCACAAATAATGGGCCAATTTGAGATTGGGGCTCTTTTTGTTTCTTTTCCTATTCCTATGTCTATCTTAATTACTATTTGTGTCTACCATGAGGATTCGACTATTATAGCTTATATGCCTTGATTTGCTACCTAATAAAAGAAGAATCCTATCCTATCATTGTTCTTTTTTCACAGATTTACTGGCTCTTCTGGAGCATTTTCTTTTACAAATGAGCCTTAGAATCAGTTTGTTAAATGCCATAAAGAATCTCACTGACATTTTGATTTGAAAATTATTTGAATGTATATACTAATTTGCAAAGAACTGACTTTAACAATATCAAATGGAAACATAAGAAGTCTCCATTTATTGAACTCCTTTTTTTGTCTACTCTACAGTAACTCCACAGTAAAATTTCATAGTTTTACTTATTTAGATTTTGCATATTTCTTGTTATGTTTATGAGGAATTCAGGTTTTTCCTTGTGATTGCTATTGTGTAGGTAATAGCCCTTTTTCCCATTACATTTCAGAAATAGCTGCTGCTTGTATATAAGTATTGTTTTAGTATATTAATCCTGCATCCAAGGATAAAAGCCATTATTAATTGTAGGGAGAGGGTGGAGAAGGAAGGCAAGTAGAGAGCTTGGAGAGATCCAGAGAGGACAAAACCACATTTAAAATGCTATCTGCCACTATGAGAAGGCATCCACCACCCCTCAACACCCTAGCTTGGCTAAACAGGGTGAAGCATAAAAACAAGACAAATAAATCCCGTAGGAGTTTCTGTTATGACTTTAGAGAGCACTGAAGAAATGGCCTCACACTACTTTTAAGCAGAGAAGGAGCCTTATATAGGGGACATAAGTTTTCCCGAGGCTAAAGTGAAGCACTGCACAGAAGAGGCTGAGCAACACCTACCTGTTCCAGTGGTAAATACAGAATTGCTGAGAGCCAACGAGTGAAAGACACCTGGAATGGGAATCACCAGAGGGCACAGTCTGTAGACTTGCAGGGCAAGACCATGATCCGGAGCAGCAGTCTCAACAGCACATGGCCAATGTAGACTGAGAAAAGCCAAGTGGGACCAGTTACATTCAGAGAGGATGCAGTGAAGAAAGATGTCAGCAACCAAAAGCCAAATCACCTAAGACAGGCCAGGGGAAGATTCAAAGGACTGAGCACAAGAGAGATGTCATCCTTGCTGCCATGCTGATACATAAGCATCCCCTGCCTCATGATGCCATTCTGGGAATGGAGAAAAAGGAAAAGCTATTGGTATGGGAAAAAATACCCCAATATAGAAGTATGCACTTTGAAGTGATTATGTTTAAATAATTAATTCACTGAGTAATTTCCTGAAAGAGATGAAATTCTAAGCTGGCAGATCTTGAGTTACCCTGAAATGGCAAGATTGAACTTTTTGCCCCCAGAGGAAAGAGGCTCACTGAAAACTGAATTCAGTCTTGGGGAAATAAATGTCACACTTATGCACATCTGAGTCATAATGTGTAACTTTTTAAAAATCTCTTGACTACATAGATCCTGCAAGACATGAAAGTTTTGTTCTTTTGATGCATGCCACTCATGTATACACACTAAGCTACATTCCACAGTTATGGGAACGAAGCTAAAAGCTATAGGTTATAAGTGAGAACACTCACTATTCCTACATGGAAAACAAATTCTGAAAATCAAACATCCAAAATACGCCACTTCATTTAATACTTTGTTTGTAGACAACCCTCTATCTAAATACTCTGAAAAGGAAAAGATCAAAGGTCATTTCATTTCACAATGGATACACAATGATGGAATAGGGCAATGAGGAAGACATTTCACTCAACACTGCCCAAATCATGTAGCTTACTTCCATTTTGACCTAGCTGACAAGAAATGATAAAAAGTTTGATTCAAAGTTTCCAATTCCAGGAAGTACTGACTAATTGTACTCACCCCACCTTTCCCACTGAATGCAGCTTTAAAACCTGGACAGTAAATAATAGCAGGCAGAGTGGGAAAGGGCAATAATTCACAAGATCATGGAACTGGTGTTGAAATCTCCACATTTTTCCCTCTGGTATCCCCTGGACAGAACTCAGAGATACTGGAAAGGCATCACTATGGATGGGGAAAGCTCCAGGAGAAGCTCCTAGTTAAGGCAAAGGGGGCTCTGGCAGCAACATAGAAACAGCATGTTGCTATCATGGGCTGGAGATTTTCTTATCTGGAAATTTATCCTCTTTTCTTTGATAATCATAGAACTACTCAAGTTATGTATTTCATATCGTGTGAGTTTTGGTAATTCATGGTGTTTGAGGAATGAGCCCATTTCATCTAAGCTATCAAGCTTACATATTCAGAGTTGTTCTGTGGGGCCTGTAGTGACAGCCTCTTTCATTCCTGATATTGGTAACTTCTGTCTTCTTTTTTCTTTATCAGTCTTACTAGAGGTTCATCACTTTCTTGATATTTTCAAAGACCAACTTTTATTATTTAATAATTTTCTGTATCATGTACTGACAAACATAGCAGCTTGGCTGAATCTCAGAGCTATTAGAGCTGATTAAAGAAGCTGATCTCAAATTATTACATGCTATATGATTCCATTTATCTGACAATCTCAAAGGAACACAAACTATACTGACAGAACAAATCAAAGGCTGCTGGTGCTTAGGGGTGGAGGTTCATGACTACAAAATGGAGCACAAAGGGAGGTTTTTGGGGTGATGGATCTATTCTCTACCCTGATTCTACTGGAGGTTATACAAAACTATATGTTAAAATTTACAGAACTATACACCAAAATAAAGTCAATTTTACTACATGTTCACTTACAGAATAAAATTTAAGTTCAGAGGAGAAATAAGACTTTGGTTTAAGAAGTTTTTCAGCTTTAAAATGTACACCCTGGGGCACACAGGTAGCTCAGTTGGCTAAGCATTCGATTCTTGATTTTGGCTCAGGTCATGATGTTGGGGTTGTGAAACTGAGCCCCACACTGGGTTCCATGCTTATCAGGGAGTCTGCTTGAGATTCTTTTTCCCTCGCCCTCTGCCCCTCCCCCATTCACATGCACTCTCTCTAAATAAACAAAATCTTTTAAAAAATAAAATAGAATGTATACCAAATTAAGGAACTGTCCAATTAATTATTTTTTCAATTAAATGTTTCTTCCTTAATAAATCTGAAGTCATCATAAAAATAAGTGTGATTCTATCTATTTTCAACAAGATTTTGGGGAAACAAACACTCTCACATAATATTATTGGGAGTAAATTACTCTAAGGTCTTTAAATGGATATTTATCACTAAGAAAAGTAAAATATATACCTTTTGATCCAACAATTTCACTTCTAAAAGGAATTTCTAGTATATATGTACTTGCAAACATGCAAGAAAATACATAGAAGCATGTTTATTACAGCATAATGCATAATGGCAAATTATTAGAAAATACTTTGATGTCTGTTCTATATTCATGTAATTATCAGAAATGCATTTTTTAAAGATTTATTTATTTATTCAAGAGAGACATAGACTGAAAGAGAGGCAGAGACACAGGCAGAGGGAGAAGCAGGCTCCTCGCAGGGAGCTTGATGTGGGACTTGATCCCTGATCCTGGGATCATGACCTGAGACGAAGGCAGGAGCCCAACCACTGAGACACCCAGGCATCCCCAGAAAGGCATTTTTAAAATGATACCAATATTGATATTTTTAAAATCTCTAAAGCTATTTAAAATAGTAAGATAAAAAATAATATAGAGAGATTGATTCAGTTTTGTTTATAAAGGATCTTATATATGATGGGGAAGCTTACATATATACATAAGAAATCTCAGAAGGATATGTAAAATATTGTTAAGTTATTTCTTTGTGGAGTGAGCTTGGGGATATAAGTGGGAGAGAAAAGAAATAGTTTGGGTTTTCATTTTAAATTCTTCCGAACTAAGAAAACTCATGGACGTCATTTAAAACCTGTTTTAATACATGAGGTATGAATGTCTATGTGAGGTAATGGATGTTAAATAATCTTACTGTGGTAATAATTTTGCAATAGACACATATATTAAATCATTATGTTATAGATCTTAAACTTCTACAATGCTACATGACAATTATATCTCATTAAAAAGGGAAAATTTTTAAATAGCAAGTAAAATGAAAATAAACTGTCTTTAAAAATACTAGTAAGAAATAATACTGCCTGAAAGTCTTCCATCAAACCATTCTTCCAAGAAATTTTGCCCTCATTGGATACTCAAAGGCAATCAAAGAATAAATGGTATACACATACCCATGAATAAACTTGCCTGGAGTTCTGCAACTATATCATTTTGATAGATTCATGGATGAGTCCCAGGAGTTGAACCCAGTTTCTCTAGGTTAATAATATACAAATCTTAGTTTAAAATTTGTTCTAATTTACAGTAAAGTTAATATTTCTGGGAGATATATAGATATAGATACATATATGTACATACATATATATACATACACATATTTGTATTTATATAGATACGTATATATATATGTATATATACATACACAGAAATTCTTGATACTAAAAAACACCATCATCAACAAAATTAGATTTGTGACCCTGAGAAAATTACATGATTTCTTGTTCAGTTATGTCCTCAAAAATATAACAGAAGACTGGGTGATGGATAAGACCTTTACCAGTTCCTAGAACCAATAAGTATACCAGTCTGGTATAGAAATGGAATTTTACATAGTTCTTCTTTCCAGATTCAGATTTCATTTGTCATTAGATTGACATTGGCTACCATTCAAATGGCAATCTTTAAAACATTTTTACCAAACCTTATAAAATTTCAGTTGGTTGGTCAGATTTACTTTGCATGGGGACAAAGCTCATAAGCAGCAAATTCTTCACAAATTAAAAGTTTTGTCTTCTATTAAGTGCTGAAATACATCTGAGGGATAAATTTATATTTTAAAAGTGTGTATAGCCTAAGGAAAATATCGTGGGACATTTAAGAACCAAAATCAAAGGACCATTTACTATAAATAAGCTTACTGGAAAATTGTCTAAACATTTTATTTTTTTTTTATTTTTATTTATTTATGATAGTCACAGAGAGAGAGAGAGAGAGAGGCAGAGACACAGGCAGAGGGAGAAGCAGGCTCCATGCACCGGGAGTCCGACGTGGGATTCCATCCCGGGTCTCCAGGATCGCGCCCTGGGCCAAAGGCAGGCGCCAAACCGCTGCGCCACCCAGGGATCCCTGTCTAAACATTTTAAAACACATAAACAAAAATATCAAAACTTAGTAGCTAAGGATAAAAGCTGGGCATCAGAAATTTTTTAAAGATTTTTTTCACTTATTTATTTTAGAGACAGTGTGTGTATGCACGTGCACATGTATGCAACTAAGGGGAGGAGCAGAGGGAGAGAGAGAATCTCAAGCAGATTCCCCACTGAGTAAGGAGCTCAGATCATGATCTGAGCAGAAATCAAGAGTTAGACACAGGGCACCTGGGTGGCTCAGTGGTTGAGCATCTGCCTTCAGTTCAGGTTGGGATCCCAGGGTCCTGGGATCAAGTCCTGCATCAGGCTTCCTGGGAGGAGCCTGCTTCTCCCTCTACCTGTATCTCTGCCTCTCTCTCTGTGTCTTTCATGAATAAATAAATAAAATCTTTAAAAAGAGAGAGAGAGAGAGATTTAATTGACTTAGCCACCCAGGTGCCCCAGCAATATTTTTAGACATACTAATTCATTCTTATTATCCTGCATATCATTCTATATAGAGCTTCCAGATACTTCTGTCCTATTTCTTTTTGGATTTTTGTCCCAATTCTATTCCAGCTTCACCACAACAGACTGACCTCTCTGGACTTTGCATGACCCCTGCTGCTTCCTGTTTCAACTTTCCTGTCAGCTCCTTCAACAGCCATGGCTCCCAGCAGCCATGGGCATCAGCCTTCCCCAGAACGACCTGGCTGTCTTTCCTGCACTAATCAGACAGAGTTTGCTTCTGAGAGATGGGGCAGGGAAGGAAAAGGAATGGAAAGGGACAAAGAGAAGAAGAGATAAGAGGGAGGGAACAAGAGGGGGGAAAAAAGAAGGTTAAGGAATAGATGTATTGGTTGCTAGTTTGCCAACGGCGTTCAGTTTCTGCCTTCTCCGACTTAAAAGCCCTGCCCAGAATAATTTCTCTATGTTTGAAAAAGGAAGGAATCCCTTGAATAATGATAAGTGACATAATATGTGCTAAACTGATTTCCGATGAGAAACTGATTTATCTCCTACATTTCAGAGCCCTGGGAAAGTTGACATGGAGGGATAAATGGATTTCAGGGCAGGCAATGAATTTCTGAAGTGCATTTCAGAAGCCCTCCTCCAAATCATAAATAAAAGCAGGCTGACTACAGCCTTGCACAGATTACCAAGACAAAACACCGTATCATCCTGGATCCAATCACAACACCCTCCTCACAACACCCAAAGTGGATGACCAGATGTTCTAGAAAGATGTTTCCCAAGGCAACTTCTCTAAGAGTTCATCAATTAAAAAAACAAAAAAAAAAAGCAGTTCAGAACAGGAGGGCTTGAAAGCAATTACTTGGGGAAAGAAATTATTGTAGGGAGTTTGAAGAGTAGAAAAGAATTATAGTCTTTAGTAAAGTCAGCGGCAAGAATCTAGTTTCAAAATACACCTACTTTTCTCATCCCCTTAAGACTGCACCTCCCACCCTCAACCACTTACTAGCAATTCCCACAATCCAAAGGAACCTGGCACCTCGTGGTTATGTTTAACAGATCCTCAACCTAATTCCAATAATCCTGTTCAAATTTGAAATATGAAGGTAGGGCGATGGTAATAGTAACTGCAAGGAAGGCAAAGGCCAGCAAATAAGAGAACTCACTCACTCTCTCTCCAATGGGAGAGAGAGGCCCCCACCCACAGATCTTCAACTCCAGCCATTTCTTCCCTGGTAGCAGAAACTTTGTCGAGAAACAGAACCTATCTTTGGACATTTCACAGCAAAAGTGAAACCACAGATTGACACTTACATTTCATTTGCTTGGAGATGGACTTGTTAGGTTCAAGCCAGTGCTAGGGAGAAAAAAAGCAGAGATTATGGGTCAAATGGCTGAACCATACGATGCATACTTAATAACTAAAAGAAATTTAATACAATCCTTTTCCAAAGCACATTCTTGGTTCCCACAGTCTTGGTTCCTCAAGGTTCCACCTTCTTCAGATCAACACAAATGATTCCATAATAAAAATACAACAGGCAAGGGTATAAATTACAGAGAATTAACACTATGAGTAGTATTTGAGTCATACTAAGAGAGAAGAACTAGGGAGAGAACATGCACTTCAACTGGATATTCTCGTGGCTCTAGTGGATCCTAGGTGATGGGGTTCCATTGCTCTGAGCAAGCCACAGATGGCTAAGGGCTTTGATGTCCATGACCTCAAAGAGCCACAGTCCAAGACAGCTACAGTACCCTATTCTCCTGCCAGGTAGCCTCTGTTGTGAACAGTGAGACAAGTAAGCCTTAGCCCAATCATACAGAGGCAATTCTTCCTTACAGTAGGGAGGAACAAATGACTTTAAATATATCACTTCAGAGGCCTGAGATCATCCAGAAGAAACACTAGCTGTATCACAAAACAAAGAAGCCCAAAGACCTCAGTAGCTCGGAATGGCATTTAGTGACAAGCATTTGAAGCAGATACCATGTTGATCCCAGCAGCCAGCTCACTCTACATGCTAAGAGCCAGGTAGCTTTTGATATCCCTAACCATGATGTCCCTGAAGCCACTTAGGGCATGCCAGGAAGTATCACTCTATACATCCACAGTTTATAAAGACAATAGGAGTGCCATTGGTATCCATCAGGAGGTTAGAGAACCCTCACTTGCCAGGCACTCATCACACTTGATACTAGAGAGGAAAGGAGGACACTTACCATCAGTGGAGGCTTACACCTTTGTGTCATCCAGTTAAGCCTCAGAATTCTGTAACACCCCTACCTTTTGATATAAATGCATAACCATAAAATCTAATAAGAGCTAGCATATGCTGAGTGCCTCCTAAATGCCAGGGCCAGCACTACCACCCCATTTGCAGATGAGAAATCAGGAGGCTTGGGACATTAGACAACTGGCCTGAGGTCACCTAGAGAAGAAATGATAAAACCAGTGCACAGTGGGATTCCAGAGCACAGGCCCTTCACCTTGGCCATGCTGCCTCCCCAGCAGATCTGCTCTAAAACACACTATTCTTGATAAACATTCCTTCTTTCCCCAGGAGTAGATAAATTGAGTGGCCAAATCAATAGTTTCCAATCCAGGGGTCAGATCTCTGCAGTCTTCAAAAATTAGAAAAAAGGTCTTTTCACTATGTCAACATCAGGAAGAGTTTGACAGAAAACTACACATTTACTTCTAATGTATTACACAAACTGAAATAGCAAGTTTCTTTGATTCTAATCAAAATTATGTCTGTTCATTTTGAGAACCCTGTTTTTCTCTTTTTTTCATTTTTTTAAAATTGTGGTAACATATACAACATCATATTCACCATCCTAATCATTTTTAAGTTCATAGTTCAGTAGTATTAAATGTATTCAAAACAGTGCATAATCATCACCACCATCCATCTCCAGAGCACTTTCACCTTGTAAAACAGAAACTCAAGTCCTAATAAACAGTCACTCTGCAGCCCCCTTTCTCCAGGCCCTTGGAAACCACCATTCTACTTTTGGTTATCTCCTTCTAGTCAAAAGTGATGTTTGGCATTCACACAGTCATCATTTAATAGTGGGAAAATTTCTCGATTGGACTACTTACTATCTGTATAACCGTGTACAAAATGTTTAACCTCACTCTCAATTTCCACAACTATCAGATGGGAATAGCAATCATACGTACTTCACAGGGTTATTGCAAGGATTTTAAAAGTTAGTAAATAGTAAACATGAGACACTTAAACGGTGCCTGGCACGTGAAAAATATCAATAAGTCCTTGTTTGCTGATGCTGTTGTTAGTTAATAAGTATGGTTTCATTAGCAGACCACATCCCATGGAGGAGAATAATAAAAGGGGCCTCAGATGATTATGTTCTAGAAATAAATAAGATAATTTAGAACTAAGGCAAGAAAAAATACCTACTGAGATCAGTATCTACTGCTACTGTCTTGCAGAGAAGAATCACTAGTCATTTGGCCAATAAAGTCTGAAATACATTTTCTGAATTCCCCTTGCTTGGCATCCTTTGAACTCCTTAGCCCCTCTCTGCCTAACTGCAACCTGCCTCTCCACCTCATCTCTGCTTACAGGGAGGACAAGTACATTTCATTTGATATGCCCATACAAGTTAGTGCCAATCTCCCAGGGCTGCAAAGAAGGATCCAAGTCTCAGTGAGAATGAGTACCATGATGGAATGGCAATATCTGCCATGGAGGGATAGGGAACATGTAAGGGATGCCTGCAAGGTATCTTACCATCTGTGCCCTAAATAAATTATTTATTTTAAATGAACTGGCCTCCTCATTATCCTATGAAATACAGTTTCTGATGGGTTCTGACCTTCCTCATCCTCTCAGCCTATTCACACCCTATCCTTGCCTCTCAAACCTTGTGCATCTTAATTACCTATGTCTATAGTGTGACCACTACATACTTTTCCCCAGGACAACTATTCTTCTGCAGTGAGATAGTCATGGGGTATAAAGCCCTACGAAAAATAGGCTAGCAATAGTCATGTTTCAAGGGATTATAGGAAATCATTTCTTCAGAGAGGGTCAAGCTCAGTTCATGAACTTAATTTTAATTTTTATTAAAATTTAAAAATCTGACTGACCTATGGCCCAACAATCCCCTTATTTCCTAATTTCCCCATATGAACACAGAGGAACATAACAAGGATCCTCATTGCAAGATTATATTAAATTATAAAATATTAGAATATAATGGCCATCAAGAAAATGGTAAATAACCTATAATCTGTTTATGTTCTTGATGATTCTTCAGTGTATTATAGGAGGTAGATCTTTATGTTTAATGTTATTAGACCTCTAAAGCACACTGCATGATGAAAAAAGTGAACTGCAAAATTTATAACTATGGCCACAGTTCCCAAATCATGCACTGACGTGCCCCAGGGAAAAAGGAGTCATTCTAGACATCGTTCAGATATCCACCGTGCAAACTATAAGCTCAAGGAAGTTCCCAGCTCCAATGTTAGATCATGCTATATTCCTTTTTATGTCATACTTTTTGAAATTCTGAGTTGCTGGTGATTGCTGTGATAAAAAGCAAGTACTATGCTAAAAGAGGCATGAGAGGTAATGAGTATGGCAGTATCTGATCTGGTCCCAGATTCTGAGGAGCCAGGGGGCAGCCAACAGGGGACACATCCTGTTCCTGGGTAATGGTGGTTAAGAATGAACTGGAAATACTATTTTCATGTAGGTCATGTTCTAAATGGCCCCAAGGTGTTAGGATATAAATACCAAGTTTGTTGTCTCTAACTCTTATTACAGAGGGCACTATGAAATAAATACTTTTGACCTAGGGCACCATGAAATCATTACTAAGATACTAAGAGAGCCATAAATCAACAAAGTTTGGGAACTTCTGAACTATGGTATCATAGAATTAATGTGTTTCCTTTTTTAAGTAAAAAGTACAAACACTACCCTATATTTTCAAGGAATACATAATAAGTATCTAAATGTATTTTTAAAGATCTGAAATGAAACATGATAAACAGATAAGAGAGAGAAAACAGGAATTTAGAGGTGTTGCTCAAAAGAAACTATGACTTCTGTTTTATCTGTGATGTTTTAACTTCTGCTTTTTACATGTATTCATGCATTACATGAATAATTAGAAGTCAATATTTTTAAAAAAGAAAGCTAAGTTCTACTCAGGATAAAGGTGGATTTTTATGTAGTTTAGACTTATTGAGACTCAAGAAGAATTTCATATATAACAGGCAGATGCCAAGTCCAGCTAAGCCCCCAGCTTTGGCACTGCAGTCCAATACAGGAGCCAGGAGGCATGCGTTCAAACCCCAATTCTGCCACTTATTAGTGATGTGACCTCCAGTGAGTTTCTTCCTGTTTTCCCACTTACAGCATCATCGTGAGGTATAAGTAGGTTAACACATTAAGAAGTCCTTAGAACAGAGCTTAGAGCATAGTGAAGGCTTAGTAAACCCCAGCTGTTCCCATCTTCTTTGTGTTCACTCAGACACTCCCAAGTTGATGCAATGACCCCTCCTAGGGGGCCCACCTCTGGAACTCTCTTCCTCTCACACTCCCACCCCATCTGCCTTCTGTTCTACATGAAAGGTAATTAATTCTCCTCCCTTTTTTCCTTCTTCCTTTTAGAGTTGCAAGTTGGGCAATGAATTCAAATCTGAACTACACCAACAACTCCTGCTGTTACTATATGTACAGATGGATTACACACCTTTGAGAAAGAAAGAACCATGATTCTGCGTGCTTGGCAATTAGACAGGAGGCTCAGAACATACACTGCATTGCTATTTCCCTTTCAATTCCTACTTGGAATATATGCTAGTTGTTGGTTTTGTTGGGTTTTTTAAAATTCTGCTTCCTTACTGGAAAGTGAAATTCCCTAAGAGAGGTAGAAAGAAAAGCCTGCCAACCAAATATCTGAATTTGCAGCTGGTTTACTATAGCTGAAACCTTTATTTCTTCAACTTACATTTAGAATAAGAATTCCAAAGACTAAAGAAGCTAAGATCCAATTACTGATTCTATCTAATGAGCTTCAGAAGTCAGATGAACCTGAGGAGGCATTCCTTCAGCATGATCTGAAGGTATCGGGAAGGTAGGTCTGCAGGGATACTGCCAGGGTTCTGCCCAGATGCCCTCAGAGGCCCTTTTCTCCTTAGTTATACAGCAGCTTGATCGTTCTTAGGAAGGCTGCCTCAGGTTCCTGGAACCCAATGCAGGGGAGAAGGAGCCTCCTCCACTCACATCTTCCCTGTCAGGTTAAGAAGTGACAGGTGGGGGAGGATAAGTACCTCTGCTCCCTTGCCCCTTGGCCAGGACAATTCTAAGGCATGTGGATTTTTATGTAGTTTAGACTTAAGCTACACTCTTCCAGAGCTCCTCTGTGGCTTTCAGTCAAGTTCTCCTCTGTACAACTTTGTTCAACATCACACACTTGTGTGACCATCCACCCTTCTTTGTCTCAATTCTCCCAAGCTCCTAAAAGTCTTTTTCCTGGGAACATTTCCTAATAAAACTGAAATTTTCATCTCTAGATCCACTTCTGGGTACCACAGTCAAGACAGCCTCCCTAACTCCCCACCAAAAACTGCCCTCTCTCCATGGCTTGACCCCCAGTAACCAGTATATCCTGCTATGAGAGGTTCCAATTTATTTTTTATTTAAACTCAATTTGCTGGGCAGCCCAAGTGGCTCAGTGGTTTAGTGCCACCTTCAGCCCAAGGCCTGATCCTGGAGACCTGGGATCCAGTCCCACATCAGGCTCCCTGCATGGAGCCTGCTTCTCCCTCTGCCTGTGTTTCTGCCTCTCTCTCTCTCTCTCTCTCTCTGTCTCTCTCTCTTTCTGTGTGTGTGTGTGTGTGTGTGTGTGTGTCTCATGAATAAATAAAATCTTTAAAAATAAAAAAATTTTTAAAAAATAAACTCAATTTGCCAACATACAGTATAACACCCAGTGCTCATCCCATCCAGTGCCCTCCTCAGTGCCCGTCACCCAGTCACCCCATCCCCCCGCCTTCCTCCCCTTCTGCAACCCTTTGTTGGTTTCCCAGAGTTAGGAGTCTCTCATCGTTTGTCTTCCTCTCTAATTTTTCCCATTCAGTTTCCCTCATTTGCTTAGAGAGGTTCCGATTTAAACAAGGTTTTCAGTCTGGACAATCTAGCCTGACCACATTTCAAGCCACCTCTTAGAACAAATTTATTTTGATTGATAGCAGCTTGAAGCAAAGAGAAGTTGAATGAAGCCTCACAAAGGGGTGAAAAGTAGGGTGCTGGCTAAGCCCTCTACTCTCTGATTCCCTCTTCTGTGGTCTTGGGGGACAGATTCCAGGACTCCTAAAATTCCTTCAGCTCTCACATTCCACATTCTATGAACCTGAAGTATGAGAACATTACCAACAAATGGTTCTTTTTAATTTTGCTAGGCTCTGTTACACTTAGCCTTAGATCTTTCTTCTCTACCCCATCATAGAAATGGGGTATTTCTTTCATATTCCAACTTTGGCTTGTTTGGTGAGGGAGAGAAAGATGGGTGTGAGGTGGTGATTTATGACTAAGTAGATTGATTTTTAATTTGGTAGCTGCTGAGCTAGGAGAAAAAAAAACTAAAAAAAAAAAAAAAAAAACCTCCCCAAAGTAAACAATATAATACACTTGGTTATCTTCAAGTGTTGGGCTTCTGTTGAAATTGATTCAGCCTAAAAAAAAAAAAAAGAAAAGAAATTGATTCAGCCTATGATTACAGAATAAATTACACACCTCTCTCTTATCTTTCTCAAAACCCTTGGTGCCCTACACCAGAATAATCCATAGCTCCAATAAATGTGTTGAGTAACGAATGGGGCTTCAAACAAGAATGAATGCACCTCCCAAGCAGGAGATTGTTTTTCCCCTCAGAAGTAACCAGATCCATAATCTACCAATTCTCATCCTAGCCCTGAAAAGATGGCCTGATTCTCACATCTCACCTGGATAAAGCCCCAGAGTAACTCAGTCTCCCTGCATTATCTAGCCAATTTATGCCATTTCTAGGCCCTCTGACCTCTACAGGGGAAAAAAAGAATGTCATCCAAATGAATGCAGCCTAGCAGTGTTCTGGGTCAGCCAATCAAAACTAGGCCCTAGCTCATTAGCTACCAGTAACCAATGGTTTTCACTTCAGTTTCTTTTTTTTTTTTTTTTTAAGATTTAATTTATTTATTCATGAGACACAGAGAAAGAGAAAGAGAGAGAGAGAGAAAGAGAGAGAGAGAGGCAGACACAGGCAGAGGGAGAAGCAGACTCCATGCAGGCAGCCCGACATGGGACTCGATCCCCGGTCTCCAGGATCAGGCCCCGGGCCAAAGGTGGCGCAAAACCTTCTGAGCCACCTGGGCTGCCCTTCATTCCAGTTTCAATGAAATCTATAACACAATGGCAACAACAGCAAAACTATCTATAGACTAGGCATGCTCACAAGTTATTGTCCTCCTGGCAGTAACCTAGGCAAAGCAAACCTTTACTGCTTCAGTGAAATGTTTTTATTTCTTCAACCATAACTGCTTCTGCATTCTGGGTCCTTAGGGATAAGCAAAATAGAAGTAACAGCTGGGAGAAGAAACACCTAGGAAACAGAGGCAGAAACAGGAAGCCTAAGAAAGCATAAGCACCATTTTTTTTTTCGTAAAGTATCAGACAGTATAAATATTTTAGGTTTTGTGGCCCATATGGTCTGTCAGGACTACTCAACTCTGCCATTGGAACACGAAAGTAGCCAGAGACAACACATAAATGAATAGAAATAGCTGTGTCCCATAAAATGTTATTTACTAAACAAATGGGGGCCAACCTGACACCTGTGTGCCAACCCCTGCTCTACATCCAGGAAATCCTTAATGTATGTATACTTAAAAATAAAATAGTCTGAAAATACAATAGAGGTTGTAAAAACACTCAGTGCTTTTTATTTTAAAGTACACGAAAACACCAAAAATGCAATTACAGAAGAAATGATGGGATTCCTTCAGGCTTGTTACATTGGAATTTACCACCATATAACACTTGCTGTCAAGCCACAGAAATTTCACATTGTTACCAAACTGTTCTAAGGTCAAAGATCTTCTAGCTGCCAGAACCATGAACCTTTCAAACTCTTTAAAGCATGTAGTAAAAAGACGCATCACATGTTGATAATATTGACTAATGCACTTAAATAACAACCCTATGGCATAGTTATTATTATTAGTGTTCCCATTTTACAGATAAAGTGATTGAGGCATAGGTTAAGGAGGCTTTTCAAAGTCCTACAACCAGAGGCAGGATTTAACCCCGTCTTCCTGGCATCAAAGCTTTCAGCACCTGAGCAGTAATGTCCTCCAGCCTCCTTCCTTCTTGATGTTTTACACTATAGCCCGTTCTTATAGTAAGTCTACAGCTACCATTGCTTCCAGAAGGTCTCTCTCTCCCCATTCTTTTCTTTCTACTCTGTATGTTCCTAGTCAATCTCCTTTGCTGGTTTGCTGGTTTCTCCTTCTAGACATCCTTTCTAAAAAATGGATAGTCTTTAGCTTTCAGATACTCGTCTTATTCTATATTCTTTCCCTTGGCTGTGCAGTATATTTTCCAAGGTTTATGGAAGTTAAAACCTCATGGGGTCCAAAATCTCCATGGGTGGCCTAAACCTCTTCATTAAGCTTCAAATCCATATTCCCAAGTATAGACTAAACATCCCTACCTCAACATTTCATAGGTATCCCAAATTAAACATGTCCAAAACTTACTACTTCCTGCAAAACACTATATGATTTACTTGGTTAAGTGGTTCCACTTGTACTTGGAGCCCAAAGGGGCCCTGCAAGAAGCTCAGACACACAGCTAGACAGGCCATGTAGAGAAGCTCTGAAACCACATGCAGAGGCAGGAGGGCCCCAAGCCCTACCTTCCAGCCATCTCCATCAAGGTTCCAGGAATATGAATGAAAACATATTGGACCCTCTGCCCCCCACCCAGAATAGATCAACCACCAGCTGCATACCACTGAGAGTTAACACCATGTCAAACAGAAGAATCACTTTGCTGAGCCCTACTCAAATATCTGACCCAAACAATCCTAGAATATGATAAAATTGTGTTCATCTAAGTCCCTGAGTGTTTGAGGAAACCTGTTACACAGCAATAGATAACCAGAACTCTTAGTCCTTATTATGAAATGAATGGTTGCTCCCTAACCCCCACCAAATTCACATGTTGAAGACCTGACCCCCAATGTGATAGCATTTGGAAGTGGGACCTTTGAAGGTAATAACATTTAGAAGTCATGAGGGTGGAACCCTTGATAGAATTAGTGCCCTTATAAGATTAGTAAGAAAATCCAAAGCACCTACATCCTCTCTCTCTCTCTCTCTCCCCACCCTGTGTGGACACAGGGAGAAGGCAGCCCTCTGCAAGCCAGGAAGAGAGTTTTCACTAGGAACCAAATTTGTCAGCATCTTGAACTTGAACTTCTCAGCCTTTAGAACTGTGAGGATTAAATGTCCTGCATAAGCAGGTGTTTTCTTATAGCATCCCAAGCTGACTAAGACACTCCTCATTATTACTCTCCATGGATATAACACAATTACAATTGAACTTGTAAAAGACATTTGCTTGAGCATGCATGTAAAAGAAAAGTCTGGTCCAATTGCCAATCTTTACTTCTACTGCTTTTATTTCTCCAAGTTTTATACATCATCTTTACAGTCTAGTCTTCCTCTCAGCTTGACTTAAAAACTGTCTCTAGAGCTATTTGAAACTTCCAAACCTGCTGGTCTCCCATCAGCTCTGATGTTCTTGCCTGCTGGAAGCCTCTGGTGAGTGCTTCTCTGTCTACTGTTGGAACTTAAACCTTACCAACCTAATTAATTCCTGCCCTCATCTGAACCAAGCCCAGGAGGCTTCCCACCACCAAGGAGGAAGACTATCTTACCCTGAATATCTTCCTGTTTTTCCCCCAACTCAATAAGGATAAAATGGCATTTTCGCCATGTTTATTCCTATGTCTGCCTATTGGCCCAAACAAGATAACCAGTTCATGTACTTGCTCCTTCCTCCACTAAAATTTGGACATCCCAGTTACCTATGACTTATAGATTACAACCTGTCGTTATCAGGCATCCCCATACCTTCCTAGGAGAGGACATCAGGTGTAGACAGATTCAATTATGAGCAACCATTTTAGTTCTGCTCTCTGCCAAAGACTATGACAATTTCCACAAATCTGTCAAGTTAATACCTTGGGCCACAATTGAACCATTAGACAAAATATCCAATTTTCAAGCTGTTAAGATACTGCTCTGCTCCTTGTAATTTGAGTACTCTGAGGCTTTTCCCATAAAGCCAAGTTATTTGTCCATACCTCCTCCCCAAATAGGCATCCAAGTAGTCTTGATTTTTAATACCCCTGAGACATTAAAAACAAAAGTAGACTCATTAAGCAGACAAATTCATGACCAGTGACCTAAAGCAGCAGTACAATTCTTCTCTTCACTGCAGGGCTGCCCTAAATCTAATGTACCACTCTTGATCCTATGTACAAGCATCTGTGAAGCAATTGTCCCCAAGAGCAAGAAGCAGCCTTCCAAAGGCAGGAGCAGCTGGTGGGACATAATGCTGTCTGGCTTCCTGGCATGAGCCCCAGAGTGAAACCTAAAATCATTGGGATTTTTTTTTTCATTCTATTCCATGTCCTCCTCAAAGGTACCTTTAGAAAATGCAAACTGCTCTAACATAGAAAAGGTCTTTTCCCATTATTAATAAAACTCATTGATAGGTTCACTAGTTCTTTCTGGCTACCAACATAGAAACCTCAGGGCTGTAATTCTATCCGGGGGAAGAAGGCATCAGGGTTCAGGATGCCCTTGCATTTATGACTTTCCAGGTCATCCTATCGAAAGTGTAGCCAGTGGCCACATGACATACACTGCCCAAACACAAGAGTGTTGGAGGAGATTGCCACAGAGATGTTGATTTCCAAAGTGAATTTGTTGTCTTAGGGTATGAGCCAGAATGATCCTTAAGTGAGAAAGCTCAATGATACTGATGTAGTCAATGATACTGATGTAGGTCCTTGAGTAAGAAAAGTCAATAATACTGATGATCCCTTAGAAATAGGGAAGTTAAAATCAAAAGCACTGAGTCCAATCTTCCTGCAGACTGTAAACCAACACCCACAACTTAGTCCCAGTATAATTCCTCCTCTGACTGGACTAGTTGGAAGGACAGGGAAGGGAGTACTTCCTGCCTTCTCAGGCCCTGGGAGTGACTTCTCTCTAGCTGGATTTGGGAAATGGGGAAAGGCAGAAAGAGGGAAAAGCCAGGACAATGGACAGCCTAAACCATAGTTATAGAAAACAGAATTACAAGAGGCACCTGGCTGGCTCAGTCAGAAGAGCATGGGCCTCTTGACCTCAGGGTTGTGAATTCAAGCCCCATGTTGGGTATAGAGATTACTAAAATAATAATAGTAACAAAACAAAGTAAGAAAACTGAATTATGAAACCCAGTTCGTTATTTCCAAAATTCATATTCCCAAAGAGAAGCTACTCAAACACCTGAGAAGCAGTGGAGAGAATACATTACATTTAAGAAAAAATACCTTCTCCTTTTAGAATTGTTCCTTCAAAGACTTCTAAGCTTATAGTCCCAGTTTTCTCTTTCAGTAAAATGAGAGGGACACCAGCCATCCTTCCCCTAATCTCAGGCACTAAAATGATATGAGTTCTTCAGAAGAATATGGTAGAAACTCGAGGGGATTTTTACTGACTGGTATTCAATCTGCCCCTCCCTACATCAAAACTAATGGAAATTCTGAGCCCTTGCCATTAAAATAGCAAAAGATAGTCATCATTTACTAACTCAGTCTTCATCACTCTCAGAGCATATGGGGCATGAGACATCTTGTCAAACATATGGTGTTCCAAATGTAATAGTGCTAAATATTTAATATTCCCAATGGTTTACTGTAAATCAAGTTGTGAAGAGTTGTAGGCAAACCACCAACTCCCACACCAAAGGTAAGTTCCACTTCAGTTTTTCTAACTAACTTGATTTTCTCTGTTGATTAGCTTTCTATCCAAATAATTCATCAGTTTTATTTTCCATTGAGAAAAAGTATGAGACCTGGTAAAACCACCAATGCTGATCAATTGATCTCTGCTTAAAACTCCCTATCAGCATGTGTGTGTGCTTCTGGGCCCATTTTTCTAATTACTCAAGGCTCACACTTGTCTACCCAAAGATCATAATAATGGCCATCCTGCCTTTAAAAGAAGTTCTGAACATTTCTAGATTTTAGAGTTCCTAACCATGTTGTATTTCCTCATATGAATGCCTCACTATGCCAAGCCAATGCACAATAATTATAAGAATCACAACAAAAATAGCATATACCATGTACTCAATATATACCATTTGTTAAACATTTGCATACTTTATCTTGAATTCCTATACCAACCCTACCGGTAGGTACTGTTATCTGTTTTAACCATCAGGACAGGGACTCGAAAAGGCTCAATAACTTGGTCAAGACCATACAGTTTATCCTTCAGGAGGGGTGGGATTTAAGGCATATCTTTCTGAGTACAAAGTCCATGTGGTTTCATGTAGCAACTATTCTGCAACCCAAGTGAAAGCTATACTCATACTGAATCCTCAAAATCAAAAGCCTCTAAAGGCTATGATGCAGGGGGAAAAAATGACGATTCAAGCAGCCCTGTAGGCAATTTAATGGATACATCAGATAAGACAGTTTTGTTTTGAGTGCAGCCCACATTTTTTCCACTAATCTACTACCCAAATCTGGACACTAAACATTAAGCTAAACCAAGTCAAAATACAAAGAACAATGAAGCACATCAACCTAAACACTTCTTTTTAACTTTAAAAAATAATTTTAGACATATTTTATTTTAGACAATTTTAGCACCCTCTTCCCCTAATGTTAGCATAATACATAACCAGACTACAATTATCAAAATTAAGAAACTACTACTAACACAATGCTAGTAACTGAACTACAGACTTAATTTGGAGTTCACGAATTTTCCCATGCCAGATTTTTCTCTGTTCCAGGATCCAATCCAGAATCCCACATGGCCTTAGTTGATCTGTCTCTCTAATCTATGAGAGTTCCATAGTCTTTCATTACCTCAATACTTTTGAAGAATATAGGTAAGTTGCTTTGGAGAATGTCTCTAGCTTCAGACTTTCCTATTTTTCCTCAAGATTTGAATGAAATTATGCATTATTGGGGAGTATACCACAGGGACGATGTGCCCTCCTCAATGAAGGATAATCAGGGGATATGTGACATTGGAATGTCTTCTCACTGGTGATGTTAACCTTGATGGCTTGGTTAAAGTGGTGCCTACCAGGTTTCTCCACTATAAAGTTAGGCTTTCTCCCTTTATAATTAAAAGATATCTGGAGGAGGGTGATGGGGAGAGGTACTTTGAGACTATACAGATATGTCGTTTCTCCTCAAACTTATGCCCACTGATTTTAGCATTCATCAAATGAATCTTGCACACAACTATCATTGTGATATTCCCTCAACCCTTCCACACTTATTAATTGGAATTCATTTGTAAGGAAGAGCTATCTCTTCTCCCCCTTTTATTTATTTATTCAACTACTTATATCAGTATGACCCATGAGTATTTTACTTTATAGATTATAATACAATAGTATTGTTATTTATTTTTGTCACTCTAACTTTCCAGTTTCAGCTACTGGCAGTTCATTCAGGTTAGTTCTGTGACTTTCTAGTGACCTTTTATTTTTGAGCAGTTTCTTACTTTCTGGCACCACAACATGCTCCAGGCTTATCTTGTGATTTCCCTGCCTCTGCCCTAGAATCAGACATTTTTTCAAGCAGCCTTTGTTCCTTTTATTAGAAAATGATATTTAGAAACCAAATCTAGGGGGTTGGTGTGCTCATTGCTACTGTGGTGTCATTGCTTCTAGGCCATCTCAGAAACCAGAACTTGGCACAGCATACATATGCGTACTAGCCCACATGCACACATGCACATCTATATTTCTGTATCTATGTACATATTTTTTAAAAACCATGAGTTCATACCAACATCTGATTCCAATTCTAAAGATTTCTCTTAATAGTTTATCCAGTATCTCCCTGATGACTCAAGAAATAAGAAAACAACTCTTGCATTTAAGTGGTTTCCAGATATTATCTATGCTAAGAGTCAGCAAATTATGGCTAATTGCCTATTTATAAAATACTTTTATTGGAAAGAAGTTTTATTAGAACACAGTTATATCCATTAATTTAGGTATTGTCTATGGCTGCTTTCCACTAGAATAAAATAATTGAAAAATTATTACAGCAGTGGTATGCATCACAAAAATGAAAACATTTTCTATCTGGTCCTTCACAGAAAAGGTCTACAAATCCCTGGTCTAGGTTATGTTTCAGATTTTCACTTGGGAGATAATTAGAAAGAGGGTGGGTCCAAATACCATCCTTCCACCATTAATTACTAGCCCTGTAGCCTTAGACACGCCACTGACTCTCTGCACCTCAGTTTTCCCCTTCCTTACAGTGTTGTAGGGAAGACTAGAGACCATGACAGTAAAATTCCTGGCATATGACAGATGCTCAACTAATAGTAGCTAGAATTACTTCCACAGGCTGCTTGTTTAGAGTTTAGGATGGAATTTTGCACAAAAAGAATCTATATTCAGTGGTTAGAAAACTAATATAGTCCACAGAGTCTGTTTGCCCTGCAGGGGTTTGAACCATAATCCTAAACTAAATACTTACTCCATTACTTACGAACCTTGGGCAAGTAACAATATCTTTGAATCTGTTTCTCTCTCCATAAAAGGATAATATCTTCATAAGCCACAAAAAACTATGTCTATGAGTATCTTTATGCCATGATCCCCAATACCAGCCTGAAGACCAAAGCTGGGATGGCTATGTCAAAAGTAGAATCAGGGACACTTGGGTGGCTCAGTGGTTGGGCACCTGCCTTCAGCTCAGGTCATGATCCCGGGATCTGGGATCGAGTCTCACAGCAGGCTCCTTGCAGGGAGCCTGCTTCTCCTTTGCCTGTATCTATGCTTCTCTCTCTCAGTCTGTGTCTCTCATGAATAAATGGATAAAATCTTTAAAAAAAAAAAAAAGTAGAATCAGTATGTGCTAAAATACATGTTCTTGGTCCTAGCCCCAAGGATTCTGATACAGGAGGTCCAGAATAGGGTCCACACTCAGCATTATTAGTAAAACCCTAAGGTGATTTTGTTGCAGAGCCAGGTCTGGGAACCAATGTTAACAGTAGGAAATGCCACATGTATCCCCTCTGTGACCTCACATCAGCCCTACATCCTCACTAGTATCCTGCTACCTCTCTCTCATTTGGGTAAATGTTTGACCCACTAGAGAGTTCCTGCAAGTGCTATAGGAAAGCAAAATCTCTTTCTGAGCCACTGCATTGTATATGTTTATAGAAGATTAGGTCTTACTGGACTCTCAAAGCTAAGTATGATTCTCCACATTTCAGAACAAAATCTAATCTATTCCTTAAACAGCCTGTTCCTTTACAAAAATACACTCTGTAAGCTTCTCCTCATTGTATTGGGTCAGTAAATATGAAACTAAGAACCAAGTGGGACTGTGGAAAGGGAAGAGAGGAGAGAAAGATGACCAGGAACACCCACAGGAGGACCAAATTAAAGAAGACAGAGTGGACCTGTCTCCGCCCCCCACCCCACGACCCCAAGCCACCTATAGCTAGACCCTTTCACACACACTGACTTGCTTGGCAGTGGGGAAGGGTAAGAAGCAGAGATAAAAGAAGGTATAGGGCCTCCTAATCCATATCTAGGAACCACAGAAGGGTTGCAGAAATGGGAAACCTCAGGTGGTGGGAACTGGGATGGATATTCCTGGGACCTTTTGGATGTGAGGGACATATATCACTGAATCCAACATATGTCACAAACATATATATGCTGGTACAGTACCCAACTCAAAAAGTAAGACTCCCCTGCTCACTCTAACAAAAATTAACAGATAGCAACAAGGGCAGATATACCCAGGAACAAGGATATAATGAGGGCTGTTAAAATTACTGGGTTTCAAAGAGTAGCTTTGAAACTATCATGATTGCTCTGAAAGGAACTTCTTTGGTCACCCACAGTGTGAGTCACTCCCCCAAATGGGTCCAGACAGAGGTTGGCTCTTACCCGTTGCTTCTCTGGGTCCACAAAACGAATGCCAAAATAGTCCTTCTCCAGCAAGCTGTAGTAATTGCAGATGTGGTCAATAAGAAACTGCCCTTTGGTCTCCCTCTGCAAAAAAAGCACATTTAAGTTTCAGCCAGAGCTCACCTTGTACATTCACGTCTAAAATGTGCCTCATTTACCCCATAGGTCTGCAATTAGAGAAATGGATTATCCCACTCCAGTCCCTGAAGCAGGGGCTACTACACTCTTAACTATAATCCACAGTGAGCAATATATTTTTACACTGTGGACCATTACACACACACACACACACACACACACACACACACACACATGCACGCACAAAACCAAAAGAATGCTAAAAAGAGAGCCAAAGAGACACCAAACCACACCCTCCACAGATGCAATGTACTCTAATATGTTCTATTTTATTCTGCTATGGGCCATTTAATTTATTTAAACCTGTTTATGACTCTGAACACCAACTTAACAACTCAGTACCTAGAGGAGACCCACAGTTCACAAACCCACATATAATTCCACATATAGTACACCTGAGTATTTGTCATAATTGCACAGTAGGTATTCATTCATTTAGTTTTCATAACAATCCTAAAGAAATAGATGCACTGAGAGGTTCGGTGGCCTGCCCAAAGTCACACAACCTGTACAGAGCAAGGTAGGATTTGACCCAGGCCACCTGGCTATAGAATCTGGGTTCCTACCACAACACTTTGTCTCCACTGCAACTCTGCCAAAAGGCCCAACCTGGATGGCATGAGACTACAGTGAATAGTATTAGATGGAACACCCTGCTTCTCACCAAGAAAGGTAGAAAATCTGCTGTTTTGGGCCTCAAAGCCAGTGCACCACATCCATAAGGAATGTGGTACGTGGCGGGGGTGGGAGGAGGGCAGACTGGGACAGGCCCAGGTGACCTTGGGCAAACCCCCCAGCTGTTTCACATGGGCAAAATGACCCCGTAGATTATTTTTCCTTCTAAAATTCTATAAATGAAAGATTTGTCAGCCGAATCTGATTAAGATGAATACCATTACCAAAAAACCCTGTTAATAGCAAGGACTCTTCCAAGCCCTCATCAGGATATTTGATAAGATTAATTTCTGCTTCCATCAAAGTTGCTGACAGACCCATGGAACGTTTTATGGGTGGAATGTGACCTATAAAAACAAAAGAAGAAATTAGAGACATTAAGTTAGCCACTCTTCCAATCCACTAAAAATAATTTTGGAAGAGGTTTGATCGGTTCATTAGAAACTACTAGCATCAGCTCAAGAAGTTGATGAAAAAGCCAGTCACTGATCTGGGATGTACCACTCTGAATAAAGAACAAGGGCATATAAGCACATATTGTGATACAAAGCCCAGATTCTCCTGAAATCATGTTGAGTTCAATTTGGAATAAACTTTGAGCCTATGCTTCCTTTATAAGAGAAACCATCTGATGTAGCTCAAAAGGGACAAAGCATTAAAATGGAATTTTTTAGATTTCTTTAATTGTTTTTAACCCTGGAAGCTCAAATGGCAAGCTATATCTGATGACAGCTGAATCTACTGCCCAGAATACAATCAATGGATTTAGTTTCTGTTACAGATTTACACTGTAATGCATCCATAGTTAAGAGGCTGTTGAAGAATCAAATCACTGAATATAACATGCGAGTCTGTCATTTTCTGATTGTATTGCCAAGCTCTCTGCATTCAGATTTACTATGGTGGACGGCCCCGACCACATGCGAGATACACAAGATATGTGGGTCAAACCAATGCTTTGTAATGATGTGGGATTGAGCAGAACTTGATTGTGCCTGACAGCTAGCATTTTGCCCTGAGGATCTACTCAAAACACAGCAAAGTTTTTTTAAAATGATTAAACACATCAACCAATACATACTCTCATATTATATAAGACCCTTGAGAAAAGGAAATGCCACTGTAGACATTGTGTTAAGTAGAATACACAAGTGTGGCTGAAACAAAATTGATACCTTACACAAAAGCAGGTGGCTTCCATGCTTCCAAGCCACCAAGCCCCTGTTCCTAAAAGCACTGCCCACAGACCAGCAATACTGCAGAGCAGTAGCCTCAGCATCACCCAGAAGGGAGCTTGTTGCAGACACAGAATCTCAAGCACAGCTCAGACCAACTGAATGTAATGTGCATTTTAGCAATAGCTCCTGGTTATTTACATGTTCATTCATTTTGAGAAGCACTGGTCTAGGGAAATGTCTCCCATGTGTGAGAAGTGCAAAAATTGTACCTGTCTGCAGACTGCACTAGAAAAAAACAAAACAAAAAAACAAAAAACAAAAAACAAAAAACAAAAAACAAAAAAAACAAAGCCCTTTTTCCCCATGGAGAATTGTCTGTTCCTCAACTCACAAAAATGGAACTGTTTTCCATTCTCAGGAATAAAAATTGCCCCTGCATCTACAGGCTGCCAGCCAGCCAGCCTCGTCATCTTAAGATGCTCTTTGTCGCTGATTCATGCCAAGAAAGCCAGCTTACAGCCTCGCATTCTGCTCTGCTCTGCCTGGAAATCTGGACAATGTTCTTTAGGCACTTAACTTCATATTATTATCAGTTCGGTGCATGAAGCACAGTTCTTACACTAAAAAGAAAGACCACCCAGACCCAGTACCAAGGGTCAGAAGAGCTCATTCAGTGCCAGGTGTGTGAACCCAGGTCCAGTTGCCAGTTCCATATATCTCATAGCAGGGGAGGGCCTTGGGATGAACAAGGCCTCCCAACCCCCACTCCTGGAACTCTGTTGAACTGACCCAAATCTTCCATTTGCTTCCTCCTGAGCTTCCTGAGAGTAGAAGCCACTGCTCACCACCCTGCCTGGCACACTGGAAGTTATTGAAGGAATAAATGAGGCATTGCTTTTTCTCATAGAAAACCTGGGATCTAGGAACAGATGGGTAGCCAATGGAAGACACAAACATCCTCGAGGAGATGGAGATCCCACAAACATAGTGGAATTAGCCAGCTGTCACCTAAATCCTTCAAGGTCTATGCAGAGAAGTAGTTATCAAAGATTTCAAGTGCAAGACTTCCATTTTTAATGTCAAAATTTTCATTCTCCCACAAGACAGCAGTTGTACTTTCAATACTGACTGAATGGAAGAGGGGGGATCCAAAAAGCTTATATTAACTCTTCATAGCTATTACCCAAGTTGTGTTTTACCACAACAGTAGCACATAAGAAAAACATTAGGACATAAGTATATGATATGTGCCTTAAGACAGTGCCTTAGGTTTAGACTTTAGATGCTACCTTTAAATGAGGTTATACAGTAGGTCTCAGAAATGCCCTGACATCATTGAAGAAACAATGTATTATTCACCTCACATGTTTAAACTTATGTCCCAGTACTGGTTGTCACCAACTAGAGCACACTATGGATAGATTTACAAATACGGTGCTAAAATACCATGAATAAAATCATAATTTTTTTCAACTGTAGTTTATTTAATGTGTTAAAAAAAAAAAAAAACCACAGGAGAGGGCCGGGTCCTCTCTCTACCTTCTCTGCCCATTTTCTGATAATTCTTGGTGTGTGTGCATATCCCTGAATTTCTTGCAATAATCCCATATTCTCTCAGGGCCTTCTCTCATAGGTTGGAAAGGAATCTAATTTTTGTAATTACAAACTAGCTGTTTTTCAAAAAAACCCACCTCTCATCTCCACCTGAAAGTATGTACTGGGAAAAAAAAAAAACAGGCCACTATGTTAGAGTTCTGTTTCCACCACTCACCAGTCGGCTGACCTAAAGCAAGTCATGAAATCTGAGAGAAATAATGGTAACTTTCAGAGTAACCTATTCGGGTAGATTTGAGACTCATTCATATATTTGTTAAATATCTATTTTTGCAAGACATTGGGATGGGCATTTGAGATAATGAATGAAACACAATTTTTAATCTCACAGGTCTTAAAGCTCTAGTTTGTATAATATGAAAGCATTTTGCAAATGGCAAAGCACATACCATGGTAAAAGGTCATTAACAATAATATTCAGAATAATCTGAATCTTAAATCTTTGTATCCAATTTCATAGATCCTTTTAGATACAAGGAAGGTAAGAGGAACAGTCTTTTCCTCCCAGGCCTGGCCTCTGGGGAAGGAAAACTGAACAAAGAAACTAAGAACTCAATTCTGTTGCTTAACTCCTCTTGCAACTAATTGCTGATGATGCATTTACTTCAACTCTAGTTCTACTGAAGTAAAAACAACAAAATGTTTGTGCTTAAAGAAGAAGAGCAAGAAAAGAAGAAGAAGAGCAAGAGAACTCAGTTGGCTAAATCAGCTATGGCTTGTCTTCAGTGAAAAAGCATGGCAGATTTCAATCCCTACTTCCTCAATCTCTAAACCAAGACATTTCACTACCTTTTAGATACTGGTTAAGTGAGAAGAGTACCAATCCCAAACTACTTAATGTATTGCTATAACTCAGGGTTTAGAGTTTGAATAGGTACCTTCAGGAATAAAAGTATAAACCTCATGATAGGTACTATTCATTGAACACTTATCATACACCAAGAATTGTGTTACATACTTTGTATTTAATATCCTGACAACCCACTGATGTAGCTAACATTCTCCCCATGTTATAGACATGATGCTCACTTTAACTGTGAACTTTCAGGACTGCCAGCAAAATTCCTTATTGTTTCAACTAGTAAAAATTGGGTTTTCTGCTTACTGCACCCAAAATTTTCACTCAATAGGGCCAGCAGGAAACACTATCACAGAGATTATCAACTAATGAACCAAGCAGCTGAGTCCATCTACCGTGTCCTATTTGTCCAACATAGTATTTTTGTATCTCCAAAATGAGAACCTGCTCAGAATATCTGGATCCTGGCTGCTTTTGAAAAGCTGGAGGATCTAGAAGCTGGACCATAAAGGTCTGCTGGAGCTCAGTTCCAGATCCCCTTTCCATGCGGAATGAACGTTGCAGTTTACCACACTCCCACCTGCCCTAGGGTCTTCCACATCTTCCATTTCTCACATTTCCCTGACCCTTAGAAAAATTTGAGTTTACAACCCTGATCTGAGGCAAATTAGAGGCTTTCAAAGTGTTCCTTAGGTCTTCCTTGAAAGTACTTAGGAGCATCCTCACAGCCAGAAAAGGTCCTCAGTGGATGCAGCTTGAGCTGCTCCCTAAGGCTGCGTAGCCACTGAAGTCCTAGGACCCTTCAGCAGGGAAGAAGGGTCCAATACAGACCAGAGACTTTAGGGAGGAGCACAGGTATGAGGGGAGTAGGCAACGACTACAAGAATCTGAAACACAAATCTAGGACACTGGGAATAGTTCACTCTGGGGCAGGAACTAAACCTCTCCAGGAATCCTCTATGACAAACACAAGTGGGACTACCAGACCTTGTCTGCTAGTAATTAAGGCCTTGAGACTTTTGTTCAAAGGGCTCTGTTGCTCAGAATCCTATGTTCACATGAGTTGCTCCTTTTGAAAGGGGCAGCCTGTACAGATACACATTTGGGGGAAGAACAGAATTATCAGTCTCTGCTGATTCTTCTACAGGAAAGGAAGAATTCAATTCCCATCTGGATATCTAGAAACTCCAAAGGGGCTTCTAGACAACTATAAGGCCCTGAACAGTAAACTGAATGCCATCAGGGGTAGGTGTTCTCCCTAGAAGTTGCATTTCTTTTGTGAATTAAGGTCCTCAATCCATTGATTTTCACAGAGAGATAAATAGTAGTTTATCAGAGAAACTGGTAAACTAAATAGTTCTGCTTCTATAGTGTAGGATAAGCATTAGTTAATTTAAGAAGTATTGTGACTTGAAGTGCCTGGGTGGCTCAGTCAGTTGGGCATCTGACTCAGTTTTGGCTCAAGTCATGATCTCGGGGTCATGGGATCAAGCCCCCATCAGGCCATGAACTCAGTGCAGACCCTGCTTGCCCCTCTCCCCCTGCTCCTTCTCTCTCTCTCTCTCAAAAAAAATTAAATAAATAAATAAATAAATATATATATATATATATATATATATATTTTTTTTTATGATAGTTACAGAGAGAGAGAGAGCGGCAGAGACACAGGCGGAGGAAGAAGCAGGCTCCATGCACCGGGAGCCCGATGTGGGATTCGATCCCGGGTCTCCAGGATCGCGCCCTAGGCCAAAGGCAGGCGCCAAACCGCTGCGCCACCCAGGGATCCCTTTTTTTAAAAAAGAAATATTGTGGCTTGATTGAACCTTTTTATAAGCACTGTTTATTTCTCTGCTAAAAAACTTCAAGCATATTTGCATAAATGTGTACATTTTGTTATGGTAGGCACCATGGATTTAACCAAAACAGAGCTTTTCTTTAGAAAGAAATCCACTTTTATAATTGGATTTTAAGTAGTAAGTATTACTTTGTTAATTGTTCCTTCCCATTGTAGACATTACTGGTATTTGATATCTGGCTGGGACATTCATTCAGAAAATGGCAGTAGCCCAAGACAGTGAGGAGAGAAGTAATATTAAAGCTGTTTAAATAGGAGGAAATGTAAAGAAAGAACAGAGGGGACCCTCATGGTTGAACCTGTGACTCTCATACAGATTAAAAATTAGTTTTGAAAAAAAAATAAAAATAAAAAAAATAAAAAATAAAAGTTAGTTTTGATTTGATGGGGAAAAGAGTCTCTTCAATAAATGGTGCTGGGGCAGCCCCCGTGGCCCAACGGTTTAGCACTGCCTTCAGCCCAGGGTGTGATGCTAGAGATCTGGGATCGAATCCCACATCGGGCTCCCGGCATGGAGCCTGCTTCTCCCTCTGCCTGTGTCTCTGCCTCTCACTCTCTCTGTGATTGTCATTAATAAATAAATAAAATAATAAATAAATAAATAAATAAATAAATAGTGCTGGTAAAAGTGGACAGCTACATGCAGAAGAATGAAACTGAGCCACTTCCTTTCACCATACACAAAATAAACTCAAAATGGCCTGAAGACCTAAATGTGAGACCCGAAACCATAAAGCTCCCAGAAGAAAATAGAGGCAATAATCTCTTTAAGAATGGCCATAGCAACATTTTTCTAGATAGGTCTCTTAAGGCAAAGGAAACAAAAACAAAAATAAACTATTTGGGCTACACCAAAATAAAAAGCTTTTACACAATGAGGAAAACCATCAATCAAAGGCAACCAACCAAACATGAGAAGATACTTATTTGTACATTATATATCTAATAAGGGGCTAACATCCAAACTATATGAAGAACTATGACTCATCACCAAAATAACCCCAAATAATCAAATTTTAAAATGAGTAGAGGAGGGGCACCTGGGTGGCTCAATCATTTAAGCATTTGTCTTTAGCTCAGGTCACGATGCTGGGGTCCTGGGATTGAGCCCCATATTAGGCTCCCTGTATGGCAGGGAGCCTGCTTCTCCCTCTCCCTCTGCCCCCCCCACACATACTTCTCTCTCTCTCTTTCCCTCTCACTCCATCTCTCTAATAAATAAATAAAATCTTTTTTTTTAAATGAGCAGAGGACCTGAATAAACATTTTTCCAAAGACTTAGAACAAGCTGTGTGGTCAACACACACATGAAAAGATGCTCATCATTCATTATCAGGAAAATGCAAACAATGGAATATACTCAGCCATTAGAAATGACAAATACCCACCATTTGCTTCGATGTGGATGGAACTGGAGGGTATGATGCTGAGTGAAGTCAATCAGAGAAGGACAATCATTATATGGTTTCACTCATACGGGGAATATAAAAAATAGTGAAAGGGATTATAGGGGAAAGGAGAGAAAATGAGTGAAAATATCATTAAGGATGACAAAATACGAGAGACACCTAACTCTGGGAAACGAACAAGGGGTAGTGGAAAGGGAGGTGGGCGGGGGCTTGGGGTGACTGGGTGATGGGCACTGAGGGGGGCACTTGGCAGGATGAACGCTGGGTGTTATGCTCTATGTTGGCAAATCAAACTCCAATAAAAAATATATTAAAAAAGAAAAATGCAAATCAAATCCACAATGAGAAAACACCCCACACCTGTCAGAATGGCTAGAATCAAAAAGAAATAACAAGTGTTGGTGAGGATGTGGGGAAAGAGGAACTCTGGTGCACTGTTGGTGGGAATGTAAATTGGTAGAGCTATGGTGGAAAACCATATGAAGTGTCCTCAAAAAATTAAAAATAAAAATACCATATGACCCAGTAATCCCACTACAGGGTGTTTACCCAAAGAAAATTAAAACCCTAAATCAAGAGGACACAAGTATCCCTCTATTTATTACAGCATTATTTACAATACCAAGATATGGAAGAAACCCAAGTGTCTAGCAATAAATGAATGGATAAAGATGTCAAACACACACACACTAGCCATAAAAAATGAGATCTTGCCGTCCACAATGACATGGATGGACCTAGAATGTATTATGCTAAATGAAATAAGGTGAATTAAGTCAGAAAACTATCATGATTTCATTTATATGCAGAATCTAAAAAACAAGACATAAATAAAAAGAAGAAACAGACCCATAAATCATAAATACAGAGAACTGATGGTTCCCAGAGGGGAAGGGTAGGTGGGCAAAATAGGTGAAGGGAGTGGAAGACACAAGTTTTCAGCCTTGAAATGAGTAAGTTACAGTAATAAATGGTAGAGCATAGGGAATACAGTCAATGGTATTTTAGTAGTGTTATACGGTGACAGATGGTAGCTACACTTGTGGTGAGCATAGCATAATGTATAAGCTTGTTGAATCACTATGGTATACACTTGAAACTGTACTATTGTGTGTCAATATGTGATATTGTATGTCAACTATATTTAAATTTTAAAAGTTGCTTTGATTTTTATTATTCAAGTATCATCTTCAGATGTATAAAAGATAAAGCCAAGGTTTCAGGAAGCTGAAGTACCTAATTCTGAATATATATCTTCTATATAGTAATTGTATATTGTGGCTAAGATAAATGAAAATACAGGCTTAGATACATTAAAGACATTTTTGTGCACAACAAATAATCATATGTTAGGGGAGGGGAGGACTATAGCAGTGACCTGAAAACCAGAAGATAACAAAACTACCAAAGCCAGACACTCATGTCAGGGAAGAAGGCAGGGAATCAATAGTTTCCTGAAAGTATGTGGCTGCAAAAATAAAAGGCCAAACACAAGTGGCCACCTAGCCTGTTGAGGCTCATTGGCAGAGGCAAAACCCAACTGCTTACCTCAAGTCCCTGGTGGCCTCTACACCCTCTGAGAAAACAGAAATATACTGCCTTTCTCACAGCTAGAGGCTTAGTAGGCTGGAGAAATTTTAAGAAGCCCTAAAGAAGAAAAACAAAGAAGTAGTGCATCCACGAAAAGAAACAGCAGCCACAGCAGGTTGACTACTTTATTGTCTGGGTCCTGAAAGGTGTCTTCTGAAGGACTGTCACAGTCAAATAAGCCAGCAGGGTGCTTTGCACTTGGTGATGTTTCCTTCTCTTTGCTTTTCTTTGGGGTGTTTTTTGCCTCTGTTACCTTGTCTATGATCCACATCTTTCATTATTTTTTTAATTTAAATGCAATTTGCCAACATATAGTACCTCATTAGTTTCAGATGTAGTTTTCAATAATTCATCAGCTGTGTAAACACCCATTGCTCATCACATCACATGCCCTCTTTAATGCCCGTCACCCAGTTACCCCATCCCCCAACCCTCCTCCCCTTCAGCAACCCGCAGTTTGTTTCCCAAAATTAAAACTCTTGGTTTGTCTTCCTCTCTGATTTTTCCCCATTCAGTTCCCCTCCTTCCCTTATGGTCCCTTGTGCTATTTCTTATATTCCACATATGAGTGAAACCATATGATAATTTTCTTTCTCTGATTAACTTATTTCACTTAGTATAATACCCTCCATCTTCATTCTAAAGGATGGGCTGTGTGTCTACACTCAGTCATAGGGTCATTTCTCTTCTGACTGACACACAGATCCATCCCAATGCTTGAAGAATCATATTTGATGTTTCAGCTCTTAGAAATTTCTGTCACTTCTCAGTACACAAAAGATTTTTCCTTCTCCTGCTTTTTTTTTCCTGTTACCATTTTTGGGTTTGGTATCCTTGTCAGACCCAACTCCTGAAGGCACTCACTTCAGAATAATTTTAAAGTTTTCCAACTCCAATCCTTTCTGCAATGTCAATGAAGTCTTTCCCCAGCTCCCCTCATGGTGTGGAAACAGGCTCAGAGAGACTATTGACTAATTACCCAACATCAATACAGCTAGAAAGGAGCATAGTCAATATTTAAGCCCAGGTCGGCTTAATTTTGTTATTATACTCAAATTTTCAAATAGTTGAAAAGAAATAACTGGATAATATTAACTTGATAAGATCTACAAAACCTTACACTTAACATCATACTTAATGAAAAGAAACTAGATGCTTCCTCCTAAGATCAAAAACAAGGCAAGGATGCTCCCTCTCACAATTTCTACTCAATATTATACTGGAAGTTTGAGCTAATGCATTAAGAAAAGGAGGGGGAAGGCATACAGATTGGGAATGAAAAAAAAATTTATTTGAAGATTATATGATTGTTTATGTAGAAAATTGCAAAGAAACAACAACAAATTTTCTGGAACTAATAAGTGGTTATAGCAAGGTTGCAGGATACAAAGCTAATATACAAAAGTAAATAGTTTTCCCATATTATTAGCAAGAACAATTGGGAGTTGAAATTAATAAACACAAGATCATTTACATTAGCACCCAAAAAATGAAACCCTTAGGTACAAATAACAAGTATGTATAAAATCTAGATGAGAAAAACTACAAAATTCTTATGAATAAATAAAGACTAAATCAATGGAGTGATATCCCATGTTCGTAGATAGGAAGACTCAATATTGTTAAGATGTCAGATTTTCCTTTTTTTTTTTTTTTTGATGTCAGATTTTCCTAACTTTATAGGTTCAATACAAGCCAGTCAAAATCTCAGCAAGTTACTTTGTTTATATAAACAATGTGATTTTAATGTTTATATGGAAAGGAAAAAGATCCAAAATAACCAATACAACATTGATGAAGAACAAAGTCAGAAGACTGACATCACTCAACTTCAAGACTTACTATAAAGTTACAGTGATTAAGACAGTGTGGTACTGGCATAAGAATATACAAATAGAGCAACAGAACAGAATAAAGAGCCCCAAAATAGACCCACACAAATATAGCCAACTGACCTTTGACAAAAAATTCAAAGGCACTTCAATGGAAAAAAGATGGTCTTTTCAACAAATGGTGCTAGAACAACTAGATATTCACATGCCAAAAATCATCATCATCATCATCATCATCATCATCATCATCATCATCTAGACATATACATTATACCCTTCACAAAAATTAACACAAAATAGATCACAGACCTAAATGTGAACCACAAAACTATAATACTTCTAGAAGATATCATAGGACAAAACCTAGGTGACCTGGGTTTGGTGATGACTTTTTAGATACAATGAATGCCAACTATGAGAAAAAAATTGATAAGCTGAAGTTCACTAGAATTTAAAATCTCTGCTCTGCAAAGAAACTGTTAAGAGAATTAAAAGACAGGCCACAGACATGAAGAAAGTATTTACAAAACACACATTTGACAAAGGACTTGTATCCAAAATTTACAAAGAACTCATAAGATGTGATAAGATAGAAACAACCCAATTTAAAAGTGAACAATTTTAACAGACACTTTACCAAGGAAGATATGCAGATGAAAATAAGCATATGAAAAGATGCTCCACATTATAGGTCATTAGGGATTTGCAAATTAAAACAATGAGATACCACCACATACCTACTGAATGACTAAAATCCATAACACTGACACCACCAAATGCTGATGACATGGATGTGAAGCAAAAGGAACTCTCATTCACTGCCAATGGAAATGTAAAATGGTACAGGCACTTTGCAGGAGAGTTTGACAGTGTCTTGCAAAACTAAACACAGGCTCAATCCAGCAACTGTGCTCCCAAATGAGTCAAAAACTTATGCCCACACAGAAACTTGCACACAAATATTCATAACAGTTTTATTCGTAATTACCAAAGATTGGAAGTAACCAAGATGTTCTTGAATAGGTGAATGGATAAACATGGGATATTATTCAGGGATAAAAGGAAATTAGCTATCAAGCCATAAAAAGAAATGAAGAATATTTAAATGCATATTGCTAAGTGAAAGAAGCTAGTGTGAAAAGGCTACATACTGTATACATACATATGGCACTCTGGAAAAGGCAATACTACAGAGATAGTTTAAAAAAAAAAGATCAGTGGTTGTTGAGATTGTGGGGGGTGGAGGGAGATGAATAGGTGAAATACAAAGGATTTTTAGGGCAGTGAAACTATTCCATGTGATACTTTAATGGTGGATACGTGATACTTTTGTCATAATGGGGTTGTCATAATGGGGTTGGCAGAAGAGAGTAGATGGGAACTCTGTACTTTCTGCTCAGTTTTTCTGTAAACTTAAAATATTCAAATATTAATTTAAAAGTAAGGAAGAAAAAGAGAGGAATCAGAAAAGCGCCTCTGAGGATATGAACCTAAGGATTGCAACTCATGGGGTGCCTGAGTGGCTCAGTTAGTTGTTAAGCATCCAACTCTTGATTTTACCTCAGGTCATGTCATCAGAATTGTGAGATCAAGCCCTGTGTCAGGCTCTGCACTGGGCATGGAGCCTGCTTAATATTCTGTCTCTCTCTCTCTATCTATCTATCTCTCTCTCTCTCTCTCCCCATCTCTCTCCTCCTCCTCCCACCCCCCACCCCTGCTCCTCCCTACCCCTCATTCTGTCACTCTTAAAAAAAATTGCAACTCAAGAGACAGATCAAGAAAATAAGTCAAGAAAAATGCTGTAATTATTCAAAATAAAAGTAGACACAAAGATATTTTATTGGGGTGCCTGAGTGGCTCAGCCAGCTAAGTGTCTGCCTTTGGCTCAGGTCATGATCCCAGGGTCCTGGGATTGAGCCCCATGTTGGGCTCTCTGCTCAGCGGGGGGTCTGTTCTCCCTCTCCCTCTGTCACTCCCCCTGCTTGTGCTCTCTCCCTCTCCCTCTCTCAAATAAATAAATACAATCTTTAAAAAAAAAAAACAAGGATATTTTCTTTCATTATTTAAAGTTCAAAGGGGAAAAATACATTTAAGTGATTCCTCACTCTGGTAAGCTGAGACAAGATTCTAAGCACAGTACTTTCATAAGGAAACTATCTACATTAATCAACACTTCCAAAATTTAAATACATCTTCTTCTAATATCTGCCTTTTTTTCTTACTGCAACCTAACCTATGCAACATTTATTACTCTAACAAACATTCTGAAATAGACAGCCCAAGCCCTCTGGGCCTTGCAATCCCCCTGAGCTACATCAGGGAATAGGGGATGCTAGCATCACCTCTTCTTCTCATATTGGAATAGGCAGGCATTTGCTTAAAGACTCCTTAGTTCCTGGCACTGTGGGCCATATTCTTTTTAAAAGTATTTCAAGGAGCTCCAGTCGCGCAATCAGTTAGCGTGCGGTACTTAAAAGTATTTCAACTATTCATCTGATTTAATCCACATGAGCCCAAGGAGCAAGCTGCTTTCTCATTTCTTAGGAGAAGAATATAAAACTGAGAATGGTTGAGCAACCTGCCCAGAGTCATATAGCAAGCAAGTGGCAAAATTTAAGTTTGAACTCTAGCCTCTCAGAGTCCACATAGAGAGGACTAGAATTATTAACAGGGAACGGCACTAACTTTTGTATTAAAAAGGGCAGAATCACAGAATGTTGGCGTTGGAAGGTACTATGGAAAGAATCTGCTCCAAACCCCTCATTTCAGAAATAGGAAAACTGAAGCTAAAATACCTCTGGAATTTTAACAAATACAAAATCCACAAATCAGTGCTAAAATTGAAAGTTAAAATCAAGAGTTGAGAGTCAAGATGTATCAGTCAGGATAGGATTAGTTAAGCTGCCGTAACAAAGAATTCCAACATGTCAGTGGGTTAACAGCACATAGGTTTATTTCTCACCTATAATACACAGCCAAAGCTGATTGGCAGGGGAGAGCTTTTCTTATCATAGCTTAGAGATTCAGAATGATGAAGGCTTCCTCTTGACAGCAGTTCCAACTATCACCACAGCAGTGGGAAGGGAATGTGGCAAATCCCACACTAGCTTTTAAACATATGTCACTTTAGCTCATTAGCCAACACAAGTTAAAAATCTCGCCTGACTTTAAAGAGGATAAGGAAATGAAATTCCACCATGTGCCCATAGGGATACAAAAAAGAATGTTCGTGAAATTTTCGATACCTATCATACCAGGACTGATCCAACACTTGGCTTAATTAGCATAACATGCCAGATTTACTCCTTCTACCCCCACCCCTGCCAGGTATTTTTAAGATACCTAAAACAATAGTAATGCCACCCATTTTACTATCCTCACCAATTTACCTTGGACATCTCTATTACAACAATTCAGTTTTTAAAAATTGAGAGTACAGAGCTCCAAGAAAAATATGACAAGAGTCAATTAGGAGTTTCCACTCATATGCAGGGAGAACAAAGAGATCATTTCTGTTTATGAAATTCTTTTTTAAAAAAATATTTTATTGGGGCGGCCCAGGTGGCTCAGCGGTTTACTGCCGCCTTCAGCCCGGGGCGTGATCCGGGAGACCTGGCATCGAGTCCCACATCAGGCTCCCTGCATGGAGCCTGTTTCTCCCTCTGCCTATGTCTCTGCCTCTCTCTCTCTCTCTCTCTCTCTCTCTCTCTGTGTGTGTGTGTGTGTGTGTGTGTATCTCATGAATAAATAAATAAAATATTTTTAAAAAATATTTTATTTATTTGAGAGAGAGAAAATGTACAAGAGAGCAAGAGAGAGCATGATAGGGGTGAGGTAGAGGCAAAGGGAGAGGGAGAAGCAGGCTCCCTGCTCAGCAGGATTGATGTGGGGCTCAATCACAAGACCCTGGGATAGGATCATGACATGACCTGAATGCAGATGCCTAACAACTGAGCCACCCAGACACCCCTCTTTATGAAAATCTTAATGCATCCACAAACTTAATAAGATAGAATTTCTCCTGAAATTGCATACACACATCTACAATGAGCTCAAGAGTTTTAAAAGCAAAGAAACAAAGTACTTGGGTCCCATTAAACGCAGAACTACTTCATAGTCCTATCTGTCAAGAGCCTTGGGAAGAAGGATCCCCAAGTTTCTAAGAATAACCTTACAGAGCAGTTATTGGCCCATCTAAGATGGTGAGGTAAAGCAACCAAACAAGAATTGTTAAATGGTTATGGAGAAATTCAAAACCACTTGCACAGTTAGCTAAGCTTGCTCGGGGGGGGGGGGGGGGGGGTAGGAGGGAAGAATCCCTTCAACCTAAACCAATAAGAAAAGAAAGCTAAATAAAGGCAAAAGATGCTTTCAAGAGATTGTACACATGTAGCCCTAACATATCTACAGGAGTCCACATGGCTCAGTCTACACAGCTCAGACACATTCAAAGAGGGGCAGGTCAATAGCAAAAGTACTTAAAAGCAATTCAATTCTTTATTATTAGTTCTTAAGGAACATTTCAGAGCACCAAGGGTTGAACTCACAACATTTCCTTCAGCCTTCCCAAATCTTCTTGTATCTTCCAGGTGTTATGAAAACTCTGACCCCCCAAAAAAATCATTCCCCAATGCCAAACCCACAAGACTTTATGTCCCACCTACTAGGTTAGTAGCCTTATTTGCACCAAGAAAAATTTTCTCTCCAAGAGAGAGGAAGGAAGGAGAAACAAGAAGGTCAAGGCAGAAGGGTGGCTTGAACACTCATATACACTTAGAACTACAGAGGTAATGTGGTTTGGAAGGGCACTCTAATGGCCCAAACCATATCACTGTCCTATTTAGCCATGCTTGCAAAGAAACATTCCTGGCAAAAGTTAAAAGGCCAGGCCAAGAAAGATGAGATTCCACTGGACAACAAATCTTCTACTATGTTGGCATACATGTCTGGACATGGTCACCCCATAGGAAATTGTAACTCAGTGTGATAAGTAGCATGGCAAAGGTTGCAAGTGAAACAGGCATAACAGCTACAAATTACTGAGTGCCAACTATAAAGGAGGGCTCATGCTAAGAGCCCCACAAGAGATTATGCCATTTGCCCCTTCCAACAATCCTAGCACCAACCATATTTGGGCAGATGACCTTCTAAAAATGTAGTCTTCCCGCCCACCTCCATTCCTAATTCTCCCAAGCTGCATTTTTTTCCCTCTGAAACTCTACTCATTCTGGCAAAAGAACAACCTAGCATGGCTCCATAATTTCTACTTTACAAATGCCTGATGCCTCACTTCAATAGTGTCATTCTCGAAGATTCTCCTATCAGTAGTCAGACCATGAGCTACTCTGTACCCCCACACAACCCCTGAAACAACCTTTTGTGTGCTGGGATGAGGGGATTTTTGTGTACACACACACACACCAGACCATTTGTCACAAATATTTAGAGACTGGAAGGCGTAGGCTGGGTTCCCCGACTCTCACACTCCCCCTTTCTTCAAGTGATTAGTCACAAAGGAGGAAAAACATCTTGGTTATATTTACATCTCTTCTGACTACACAGCAATCCAAGTCAAGGGTGCTTTGCTTTTTATGAGACTAAAAATATAGAGAATGATTGATGTGAATTTTAACAGCCATTGTTATCTATTACAATTACAAACCAGCTTTCATCTTTAACTCTCCTCTGCCCTTTTTTCCTACTCTTTACAGCAGACAGGGGCTTCCTGAGGGAAGGAAAGATCAGATGCAATCTACTAGCACTTTATACTCAAAGAACGTTTCAATCCATTGTTTAGCAGTGCACAACACAGATCCTGATGGCCCCATTACCAACACAGAAGAACACGCTCAAACAGTTGCCCAAATGGAGCATAGAAGTGAGAACCCCACCTCAGGAATTCACTCTTAAGAAAACATGTGAAGGTGTCAAGACACAACATAAAGATTGGGGGGGGGATGATTTTGATAAAATTCCTATTTTTACATATGTGTGCATGTTTATATGTACAGTTACATACACAGACACAAAGAATAGAGACTTAAAGGCTAAGTGTTGATGGTGCTATCTGTTTTAGAGAGGAGTTGTTTTTAGTTTTTCTTTGTGCCTATTTGGATTTTCCACATTTTTTTAACAAATAACAACCATTAGATTGGTTATCAGTATGATGTGTTTCTTTCTAATCACTTTCAATCACTTTTAGTCAGGTTTAAGCTCTGGTTTACCCTGAGGGTAACATACAGGCTAACATACTGGCCAATGGCTAGAAGTATCCTTAAGACTCACAAACCAGAATCCCAGTTATTGTCATTGTCCAGAAGTGCCACCTCCTTTTCATCCAGAAAGAAGCAAGAATCTGGGTATAATGAAGATGCTTCTGATGTTGTAGTCTGTTACAGGTCTAGAATTCCCTGCCTCTACCAACCAATGGCCCTGGGCCAGTTAGCAACATTTCTGAGCCTCTGGGTACCCAGGTGTTCATTGGTGGGCTGGCCCAGATGATGACAAGGGTCCATCCCAGACCTGAGCACCAGCTTTTCTGGATTTCTACAGTACTTCCACTCAGAGGGCTGCTCTGCCTTAGCTGGCACTCATGATAATTCATTTGCAATTTCAGGTGGGGGGTGGCTAAAAGTGGGATGAGATGAGAAAGGGACGGCTCTGGGATAAGGAGAGATGATGTGGAAAGGTGTCCATCACCCCTTCAAACCAACACTTGCAATGAGGGTAGGACCAGGGCTGATTGAGGTGTTTAGCTTGGCAAGTTTGTTGAAAGTGGGCCACGGCAGCAAGATTGGCTCTTACTTACAGTCCTGATGAAAAATCTGCCAATTTTGCTCAGTCACAGATTAAACCAGACAGTAATGTAGGTTTCATTTTACATAGCCAATTTTTTATCTTTTGCGGCAATTCTACCACATTCCATATCCCCACTACACACACACACACACACACACACACACACACACATACTGAGAAGGTGGCTGTAATGCTTTTTTGTAAGGCAGCCAGGTTTAGGAACCAGAAAAACAGATGAACAGTATAGCTTAGGAACTGCATGCAGTATTAGCCTTCCTCAAGCACAGAACACAATCCTCCTCTGCTTCTTCTGCCTCCAGTCACTGAACACTTACTTTCCATGCTTCCCTCTACTTCCCTCCACCTCCCTCCACCTGACACCTGCCAGCTCCTAGCTCTAGGAGGAGCTTCCTAATATTCCTTCACCATCTATAGATCCAAAAGTTGGTAGATGAGAAGGATGAAAATCAGAGGCCACCAATACCAAGGAATTTTTCGTGATGAACCGAAAGGTCTTCAATGACCAATCGGGAAAGCTCACTCTGAGTCCAGTGCTCCACTACCAAGTTTATATACACATGCTTTATAGAAACAAGGATGATCAGTACCCCCTGAAGATTCTATCTAGGCCCCCTGGGAGGGAGGAAAGCCGCCGCAGGGAGCAAGCAGCTGGCTAACTGTAAAGATCTGGAAAGGAAGAGGACATAGCTTGACTCCTGCAAGCCAAGGATAGGTCCTGATGATAACCCTCCCAGATCAGAAGACACCTTTCAACACATGAGCACTGCTCCTCCAAGTTATAAGCTACATCTCCAAAAGTCACTTCCTTGGGCACTGGATGATGAACAGGATGTCAAGGAGTATTTATGTGGTAGTCAGTAGATACTAGTCAATGCCAGTAAGGACATACTTCACCAGAGAGAATAACTGAATCCACAAACAGAAGTAGTACCTATCTGCTGCTCAAGCAGCTGGAAGTTTTTCTGTTTATTTATTTTCCACATTTTCCCTCCAGTTCATTTTTTCACTCAAATACTCTGCAAAATGCCCTACTGCCATGGATTCACTCATGCTGCTCCTCCGCATGAACAAAGCCCTCCCCTCTACCTACCAAAGTCCCCCTGGCCACCCACACTAGAGAACCTGCTACAGGACCTGTCTCTCCATGACAGCCCACACAGATGACCCACACTCTCAAGAACACCTCCGTCCTCCTCTGGAAATTGATGGAATGCTCCCTGGTCGTCAGCACTGTCATGTAGTACTGTGTTCAACTCTACTTTTATCACTTTTTTCAAGCTTAAGATAACTTATTCATCTTCAAATTCTTCCTTGGACCTCACAGAATAATTTATATCGATTAAATGGCCATAATGAAATACCGTTTTTACCTACCAACTTCACAAAGCCAAACAAAATTCTAAAAGTAGCCAAGGCTGCAACAAAGAAATTATATCCCAACAGGAACCAAAATTAACATGGGTGTTAGTGAAAGTTTGGAGCTATTTAGAGAATTTTTTAATTCCCCACTTTTCCTCCCCCTACCCAGACTTCTCCCCAGTTAGGAGGTAGCAGTCTCTGCAGTCCCTCAGAGGATCTAGTGGACAGAGTGAAAACTAACAGTTGACATCACCTCCTGGATTCTGTTTCCAAGTCTTTAAACCCATTGAACTGAACAGAATATAAGGAATGTTCCAGTTATTTGCTGCTCTGTAACAACCCATTTTAAAACATAGTGGCTTAGAATGATGATTTTAATATTATCTCTCGTGGTTCCATGTATTGCTGAGCTCAGCTGGTTGGGTCTTGCTAGGGTCCCTTACACTACTGCTGTCAGATGGCGGCTGTGGCTGGAAGCATCTGAAGATTCCTTCACTCACATGCCTGGTGCCTGGTGCCCAGTACCTGGGGTGGCTGAGGCACAGTGATGGGGCTAGTGAAATCCCTCTCTCCCTCTCTCCCTCTGTGCCCTGACACTCCCCTCTCTCTTCACCCCTTTTTTCCTCCCCTCCTCTCCTCTTTCTCTTTCTTCCATGCAGCCTCTCCACACAGCTGGCTTGGGCTTCCTCATAGCAGGACAGTCTCAAGGAAGCCAGACTTCTTGATTGGTAGCCTGTTTTCCCCGGGGTGACCATTCCCGAAGGGCCCAGGTAGAACTGCCCTCATACATTGTCACTTTTGCTACATCCTGTTGGTTATAAGTGAGTCCTTAAGGCCAGTCCAGACTCAATGGAATGGCAGTTAGACATTGCTTCTCGATGGGAGGAGTAGCAAAGTATTTATGTCTGTCTTTAATCTATCACAGGGAAAAAGACTTTTTCCAGATTAAAAAGAAGGAGAAATACTCTGTGGACCTGAGCTTGCTCCCTGGATGTGGTCTGTGTTGGTAGAAAGAGATTAGGAAGGACAGGTATGGTGTATCTAGGAAAACACAATCACAGGCACAGGGTTTTCTGGCCTCACCAGGTTGCCAGGTCCCAAGAATATCTACCAAGTCCAAGGAACAAACTGATATGGACATCATAGCCAATGATGAACATGCCTCCCAAAGTCGGGGAAAGTTTAGGACCACCCACAGGCACCCTCACAACAGCACAGGGATTCAAAGCTCGACCATTCAAGGGCAGAGAAAGACAGAGGAGAATGATCCAGCACTGAGCTTGGAGATGGATTTTCCTTCCCATGATGGGAAAGAGAAAAGAAGGAAGGAGTAGGACTCGGAACCAACACAATGCCCAACCCATTGTCCTGAAAGTCCCAGCTCCGAGGCAGCTCCAAGAACCCTGAAATAGATTACATGCCCCACTCTGTTGCCCCACAACAATCAGTTCTGCATGGGTCAGCAACACATGTGGGAGTGCAAAGGTGACAGGTCTGCAGGCCTGAAGGTTGACTCTTTCTTTGCCAGGATCCCAGAATGTGACCCCCATAGAAGTGGAAAGCTGAACCCAAAGGCCATTGAATGATGCAGAGGTGACTTTTTAAACAACAGCCAACCCAGGACAGGAATCTGGGTGTGTGGAATTGCATGCCCCAGCTCCCTGATTTTACATCAGACATTACCAGTTTGAGAAGGAGATCAGCTGCCCTTCTCTTGTTGCCCTCAGCCTGTATCTTCCTTTCTAGTACTTCGTTCCATTGAACACCCATTTAATAAGTTGCTAGTTGCTCTCTGACTGTGGCTCTCTGCCTGTCACCCAACTGCTGCCCTCCTCCAGGGGGAAAAAAGCTCTCTCCATCAGCAAACCTCTACCTGCTTCCCATGTCGGTTCAGAAAAAGATAAGAACTTTTGTAAAAGAATGTGAGACTGCACAGAGAAAACTGGCCACAACACACTCTTGTATACAGTGACAAACCATCCGAGTTTCTCCATAAGAACATACATTTTTAGTGGCACTGTGCTAAGACACTACCATGTATGATTTATCCAATCCTCTGAATCACTTCTGTAGATAGCACTGTTTTCACCCCAGTTTACAGATGGAGAAACTGAGGCTCAAACAAGTAGAAGTGGGACCAAGACTAATTCTCTCCTGTGCCTCTCTAAAGCTTCTGCTCTTTTATACTAAGTTACAGGTCTTCAAACAGTGAGAACACTTCTTTTTCAGCAAGTTCTTCCATTACCCAACCAACTAATCTCTGTTTTCCTGAGTATTCACTGACCTAAGTATAAAAGGGATAGTAGAAAATTAAAGGGTAGATATCTGACAGCCTCTCCTCCTCTTCTTCTACCACACAAGGGACACATCAACTTTGTGTCTTAGGATTTTTTTACCAGGATCTCCCCTATCACGAATGGAAAAAGAAGGAAACCCCAAATTTTTGAACAACAGATTTGCTCCCCTCTGCCACAGGCTAGAATAATGAGGCCAGGGCATCCCAGAAGGGCAAGTTGTTCAGTAACCGGAATCACATAGCCCTGTGTCCAAGAGGCAAGTGGTACCTTTTACTGACCCTCTGGGGATTTCTGAAACATAATTCTTAATGACACAGCTCCTTGCTGGGATGCCTCAGAAGATTTGGGGCAAGAGTGAAAAATCCTCATCTTCTCACCTTCCTCTAGGGCTGTAACATCACCTGCCTGTTAGATGTCTGGCTTATTAAAATAGTCAATTCCCATCTGGGCCTCAGGCTTCAGGCCATTTCCCCTTTTAACAAAGTCATATTGGAGTGGGTAAGATGAGGCTAGCCACAATAATTTCAGTTAATATATTAGAGATTCAACTTTTCAATGCCAGCATGTTTGCCCCATGAAAATGTATTAATTCTCTTCTGGAACAGACTTCCCGAAATCTTATCCTATGGCGGTTGGTCCCTATTGATGCAGGAAGGAAGTGACTAGAGAGAAAGATAGGGAAAGTCTGTTATTGAGACCTGCCCTCCACAAGCCCTGGGTTGGGTGCTCCACCTACACTATCCCATTTAGCGACGACACTGTGAGGTAACCTATTTAATGTTTGAAGACACGGAGACCCAGAGAGATACTTTAGGAATCGCCCCACCAAGATCCAACAGCTAAATTTCAAGCTCCAGTTTGATTTAGTTACAAAGTCTATGTTTCTTCCACTCCGTCATGCCATGTCTTTAAATGCATCCAAAAATTTCTCAACAGTACAGGGAGAGGGCTGAGAAATACAGGTTGGAGTTTTAAATAAGATGGTCAGAGTAGGCTTCATTAACTCAACGACATTTGAGCGAAGACTTGAAGGACACGAAGGCATTAGGAAATGAATGAGGGAAATGCATCCCAGAGCAAACAGGGCTAAGGTGCTAAGGCTGGAGTGTTGGGACAAGTGGAAGGAATACTGGGGGGGCTGAACTGAAACTGGAGCAGAACTAACAATGGGGACAGGAGTAGAGGAGGTCAGACAGGGGAAGATGGCCTGGTCCTGTAGGACTGAGAAGGCAAGCCCCAATCTGCACCAAATGATGCAACTCTCAACTCAAGCTAACAATGACCTTGAGAGGAGGAAGAGGGAGGGAAGCAGGGGAAAGGAGGGGGGAAAGAGGCCCTCAGAAGACCATTATTCTGCTATGCATTCCTTTGTAAAACTAGGCTGCCTTTTTGGTAGGTGAGTAGAGAAGTAGAAGGGTGGCTGGGAGCTACAAACCAGAGCCTCTTAATTTTTTTTTAAAGACTTTATTTATTCATGAGAGACACAGAGAGTGAGGCAGAGACACAGGCAGAGGGAGAAGCAGGCTCCCTGCAGGGAGCCCGATATGGGACTCTATCCCAGGACCCCAGGATCACACCTGGAGCCAAAGGCAAATGTTCAAACACTGACCCACCCGGGTACCCTTCTTAATTTAATATCTTAGGTGAGAAGCAAGCAGTTTTAGACAGAACTATTTCACTGAAACTCACTATTATATATTATTTCTCACCTGCATATCTGGTAGCTAGACACAGCACATGGTTCCTAGTTTAATAAACACTACAGCTAAAAGTTGAACTCACGGGGGAAAAAAAGTTGAACTCATAGAAACAAAGAGCAGAATGGTGGTTGTCAGGGGCTGGGGGCAATGGGGAGATGCAGGTCAAAGGGTACAGACTTCCAGTTACAAGAGGAGTAAGTTCTGGATGCCTAATATACAACACGGTGACAACAGTTAATAATACTGTGTTGTATACTAGAAATTTGCTGACAGTAGATCTTAAGTGTTCCTGTCACACAGACACACATGCAAATAACTCTGTAAAGTGATCGATGTGTTAACCCTGTATATGTGTATCAAAACATCACAGTACACTTTAAATATATGCAATTTTTGTTAGTCAGACTTTAATAGAACTAAGAAAAAAAATTTTAAAGGACTATGATCTTCCCTGGCCAAAGCCCTGCTTCAGATGTGTGGTATTTGCCAAAACAATGCTGCCTGCCCATGATCTAGCCTCCTTAGGTTCTTGCAGTGCATTCATTTAGATCATCAGAAATCCACAGGCATCAGCACCACTGTAGCTTCTCTCAGAAGTACCTGCACCAATCTCAACTGGGTGAGAGACAATTCCTTGACTTTTGGAGAACGGCAAAAGGAATAACTATTCAAGATCTCTAGATACCCTGGCAGAATACAGCCAGAGAGATTGCCCATGACACAGTGCCTTTTATAAGATGAGACAAATAATTCTTCCCAAAATGATAGAAATGAGGTCCTAGCAGGAAACAGTCTTGAGGACCATGCAAAGCATTGGGATTCCCTTTTTGCTCTGGCTTCCAGAGAACTTGGAGTTGAGGTTTTTGTTTAATAACTATGCATCTCACAGACACACACACAGATACACACACCCCTGAAAGACAAATCTATAAAGACAGAAAGTGGAACAGTGGTTGCCTGGGGCTGGGCAAGGGAAGGGGGAGTGAATGTAAATGGGCATGAGATTTCTTTCCTGAGTGAAGAAAAGGTTCTAAAATTTGTTTGTGGAGATGGTTGCACAACTTTAAGTAAATTTACAAAATCATTGTACTCTTAAAATGAGTAAATTTAATAGTATGTAAATTATACTTCAATAGAGCCATAAAAAAATCAATCCAAGGTGAATCATAGACATAAGTATGAAAGTAAAAACAATAAAGCTTCCAGAAGAAAATATAAGACAGTATTGTCATGATCTTGAGAGTAGGCAGAGATTTCTTCAACAGTATGTGAGAAGCACCAACCACATAGTAAAAATAATGAAAAAATGGACTTCATTAGAATTAAGAATGTCTGTTAGACAAAGGACATCAATAAGATAATTAAAAGGCAAGCCACAGGCGGAGGAGAGATATCTGCAATACCTGTATCTGACACAAGACTTGTGTCTAGAATGTATCTTTAAGACACTCCTACAAGTAAGCAAAAAGATAACCCAATTCTAAGGGCAACAGACTTGAACAGGTGTTTCACAAAAGAAGATATCCATTTGGCCAATACACATAAATAGGCATACAAATGTCATGGCGAACTCCATTCCTAGTTCTGTGTCTCTATGCCTTTCAATTTGTTTAATAGCGTTTATCTCTTTGTTATGTTTTGGCATTCATATCTGCCAAAATCCCAACAAGAAACATATGGCACAATTTAGAATATTTTAGTAAGTTTTCCTTTCTGAAGAAATTGATTATAAGAGTGTGAGTTGGATGGAAGGGCACCACCAGAGGTAGTGTTGAAACCTGGTATAGAGCAGCAAAACTCAGGATGCCTGGGTGGCTCAGTGGTTGGGCACCTGCCTTCGGATCAGGTGGTGATCCCAGGATCCGGGATCAAGTCCCACATCAGGCTCTATGTGAGGAGCCTGCTTCTTTCTCTGCTTGTGCCTCTGCCTCTCTCTCTCACATTCTGTGTCTCTCATGAATGAATGAATGAATGAATGAATGAATAAATAAATAAATAAATAAATAAATCTTTACAAAAGAAAAGCAGCAAAACTGTTACCCTCAACACACACACACACACACACACACACACACACACACACACACTGGATGAAGGAGGCAAATACTGGGACCCAGTAGAGAGTATCATGCAGAATAATAGCCTCAAAAGGAATATAGTGACCGTGGATCTAGGAACACAACCAGCCTGAAGCCACCTCAGACCTTACTTCCTGGAAGAAGCCTGGTGAAAAAAATCTCACTCTCTCATCCATGTGGCCTCCTTTCAGGGGCCTCCATTGGTCAAATCCAACTGGAAGCCAAGAGGACAAGGTAGCTCTTGCACTAGTGTGATTGATCAGGTCAGCCCTCCAGGGCAGAAGAGGCAGAGTATGGCTCTGGATGGGGCGAATGGAAGATAGCTCGAGCGCACTCTGTCATAAGCTGCCTGGAATCTCTTTTTAAATATGCAGGAAATAAATAACGAGCAAATACCACAACCAGTAAAACTATGCTCCTGAAACAGAAAAAAGAGATTCTTTGGAGACGTTATGTTTGTGAAAGAGAAGATGGAAGAAGTAAAAAAGGTAGTGGTTCATTACATGCCCAACCAAAATAATGCCTTGCAAAATTTGTTTTCTACTGATTGGACACACAGCTGACTCTTGTCTAAAAGTGAATTAGACACCCTTAGGAGTAAGTGATATAACTTCTCAATATCATTTAAGAGTTAGCATCGGGATACTTGGGGAAAGTTACAAAGTGAGTCTCCTCTTCTACAGCTGCCTCCATTTGAACAGCTTGTTAAGGAACCATCCAGCCTTTCCCCAGTCTCCCCTACATCACAAGCTTGCTCAGCTGCCCCATCCCACCCCAACAAATCCATTCTCTTCATCACTTACTCTTAACTCAGTTCCCAACCACAGTTTCCATTAGTGCAAGACACAAGATGTCTACATCGATTTTCTTAAAAGGCTTTAAAAGTGTCCATCAAGAAGCACGTTGATAGCATTTTTCAGTTTCATAAGCTTCGGCCCACAAGGTGATCTGGGACATTGCTCAATTGCTTTCTATTCTAAACCTCTCTGTATTGTTGTGCAAAGCAAAAATCAAGCTTCCATGCAGAAGGCTCCTCTGAACCTGAAATAATCTTGCATATTTAGCAGTGTGTATGTCTGTTGTCTCCTCTATTAGAATGAAGGTTCAGGTGAGCAGGGATCTTGTCTATCTTGTTCACTTTGCATCCTATCTTGTCTCACACAGCACCTGCACCTGGTAGGATAAATATATGGTAAATGAGTAACTGAATGTGACATCCTTTCTTTGAATTCTTCTTTGGTAGCACATGGCCTAAGTCTGCCACTCATTCTGACTACTTTTGCAATAAAAGTCCACTTGTGCAGTACCTTGGTAGTTCAGTCAGTTAAGTGTCTGCGTTTAGCTCAGGTCATGAACTCAGGATCCTGGGATCAAGCCTGGCATCAGCAGGGAGGCTGCTTCTCCCTTTCCTTCTGCCCCTCCCCCCACTCATGCTTATGCTCTCTCTTGCTCTAAAATAAATAAATAAAGATCTTTTAAAAAAAAAAAAAGTCCACTTGTGGTAAGTTAAGGAAACTGATGGATGTCCCTAAAATATCTCTTTGAAAAGCTGGTTAGCCAGCTGGTCTGCCATCTTGTTTCACACAAGAGTGTTCTAAGCTACTCAGCTCAATAGCAAATCCACATACAGCCGTCTAACCACATTATTCATCTAGCCCAAGGCATCTTCCTGATCACATCCATCAAATACCACTCCTTTCTCTCACTTCTGAGACCTCCCCAATGTTTAAAGCACAAGTGAAAATAAAAAAAGTTCTGCAGAGCCCTCGGTCACTGGTAACCAATCAATCAAACCACTGAGCACTGAAAGAAAAATACAATCACTTTATAATTTTTGAGTTGAAAGGGACATTAAAAGTCATCTGGTCCAGTAGCTTTCATATTTTTTTGACCACAACCCATAACAGGGATATATGTTTCATATCACAACAGAGTACACATTCATTCTTTAAACAAATATAGAGTTGGTACACATGACAAACACTGTTATAGATGCTAGAAATAAAACAGGAAAAAAAAACAATTTTAAAAAAGCAAAAACAGAAACCCTGCCTGTTCTAATGGAGCTTACCTAATGTAAGCTAATGGCATGTAAACCCATCTGTGTATATATCTTTTGTTTGCTTGCTTGCTGATTTCTTTGTGTTAATGCTGACTACAAACCTCTAAATTATTTCCCAAGCTCACTAACAGGTCACAACCCATAGCTTGAAGACTACTCATCTGATCCTACATTTTTATTTTGTAGGTTTAGAGAGGGCGACAGTGAGTTTAACTTTGAACGCATTAGTTGAAAGTACCTGCAGATATCCAAGTAAAGATACGTAGGAGACATTTAATAGAGGTGTGAAGCTCAGAGAAGATGTTTAGAATGGAGACACAATTTGGGAGTCAGGTAGTTAAAGCCATGAATGAACAAAGCATTGCAAAGAAGGTACATACATTTTGTTTATTTGTTTTTAAGAGTGTTCTGTAGGATGCCCTGGAGAACAGTGACATTTAAGGAATGTGCAGAGGATGTCAAAGAAGACAGTCAGAAAACCAAACGAGAGTAGTGTGAAGAAAGTTCCAAGAAGGGTCATAGTGTCCACTTTGCAAAGAGGTAATATAAGGCCAATAAGCATGCATTATATTTGGCAATTAAAGACATCTGGTGACCATTTTATAATGAGACTTGGGCAGAAGGTAGGCTGAAGACAACAGAGACAAGAGTAGGAGACATTAAGTGAAGACTAGGCTTTCAATAAGCTTGACAAGAAAAGGAGTGAACAACAGCACAATAGCTGGAGAATGGGGAGAGACTGGAGGGGAGAAGAATGATTTTTTTAAGATTTTATTTATGTATTCATGAGAGACACACAGAGAGAGGCAGAGACTAGGCAGAGGGAGAGGCAGGCTCCCTGTGAGAAGCCTGATGCAGGACTCGATCCCAGGACCCCAGGATCACGATCTGAGCCAAAGGCAGATGCTCAACCACTGAGCCACTCAGGCACCCAAGAAAGATATTTAAAATAAGAAAAGATATTCACAGGGCTGAGGGACAAGAGCCATTAGAGATGGAGCGGCCCAATATCAAGGAGACCAGAGCAATGGGATATTATTAGACAAGGTTGTTACAAAAGCACAGGTAGAGACAGAAGGAAATTTCTGCTGAATTATGGGGGAAGAAGAAGAGCTTAAAGGCAGATGCGGTGAACTGAGGTGATCATTTCAACATATACACTTATCAAATCATTATGTTGTACCCCTAAAACTAATATAATGTTATATGTCAACGGTACTCAATAGAATCTGTATTTTTTCATCATTGCATACCATAATGATAAAAGCTTCAAAACTCCTGTGATACATAACAAATGGAATACACAACCGGCAGCCTGAATGCTGCTGCATTCAGTGAATGAAGGACTGTAGAAACACCACCATTGCAAGTCATCAGATTGAGTCTCCCAGATGTCACATCTAGGTCTAAAAGTATAAGTGAATATATACTTTCTTGCCTAAGTTTGAAGGAGGAAGTTCTTTTCCTCCTGTAAAGAGCTCCATACATCCACAGCTGGCTCTTCCATTCACTGGGCCTCCATTAATTGATGCACTCAAGGGAAAAACAAACAGATACCCTAAGGCAGAGATTCTCAAACTTAATGTGCATCAGAATTCCTTGGGGAACTTGTAAGAACACAGATTCCTGGGCCCCATCCCCAGAGTTTCAGATACAGTGGATCTGGAATGGGGGTATTTTAGAATCTTCACTTCTAAGTTTCCAGGTGTATTAGTTTCTACATAAATTTAGTATGGCAATTCAAAACAACACAACTAAAAAAAAAAAATAAAAATAATAAAACAACACAACTTTACTACATTATAGCTCTGGAATGCAGAACATTAAGTCCAAAATGCATCTCATTGGGTGAAAGTCAAGGTTTTCTACAGAGGTTCTAGGGGAGAATCAACATTATTGCTTCTTCCAGTGTTGAGAAGCCACCTGTATTCTTTGGCTCATGGACCCCATCTTTTATCATCAAAGCCAGAGATGTCTGGGCAAGTTGTTCTCACATAGCATCACTGTACAACCATTCTGTTTCCCTTCTCCACATTTAAAGACCCTCATGATTACAATGGAACCAACTGGATAAGCCAAAAAGATATCCCCCCTATCTTGAAGTCAGCTGCTAAGCAATCCAATATCACATGCCACCTTAATTCCCCATTGACATGTAATTTCACAAACTCATAGGTTCTAGGGATTAGGAAGGAGACCTCTTTGGGAGGCTATTATTCTGCCTACCACACCAGGTGATGCTGAGGCTACTAGTCTGGGACCATACTTTGAGAACCACTGGTATAGTGTGATGCTAGCTATGATGAAATTTAATACCGCAGGATCCAGTGAGAACAGGAATGGAACGGAACAACAGAGGAGGCTAAAAAACAGGGAGAACCAAACTGCAGGAGGATTAAAGACAAGAGAGATGGGGCCAAGGACTGTAGAAACATCACCACTGCAAGTCATCAGAGTAAGTCTCCCAGATGTCACACAAAGAGAGACGAAGGAGAGCAACCCCAGGAGTGGTGATTATGAAAGAAATTCTTCCCAGGTGAGAAAGAAACAGTGCCCATTGAAATTGTTCCTTTCACCAGTACTGCTCTGTCAAGGAAGGTACTGAATATTGACTAAAAACATCTAGGTCTAAAAGTATAAATATCTCCTAAGGGATCCATCATTTCAATACACTTGGGGGGGGCGGGGTACAATAAGACTTCTGATGGCAGCAAGACCCATAAGCCACTGCTAGTTTTTATTCTGAATTGGAAGTTTTCCATTTCTAGAGAATTTGACTTTGTAAATATGTTTTGATTTTAAATAAAACCTACAGTTGACTTTGCTTTAATTTCTTCTTTTTAATTTGGTAATGGAGAATACTTAAAATATCTGTTAGGCGTAGTTTTATCAGGCATTATGATGGGTCCCGAGATTTACAAGTGTGTCACATACCAGAGAAGTTGTCACAGGTTTCATGATCATGAGGGGCTGATGTGTGTGTTTGAGTGTGTGTGGGGAGGGTTGTGGATGTATGTGTTATGTGGGTATAGTGGGAAGCAGGATCAGAAAGATCTGGGAGGTATGATTCATATTCTGTGTTCACCTTATTCTAAGTACTTACATCAGCCAACTTTATCATCTACATTTGTTTTATTATTATTATTATTATTATTATTTATTATTATTATTATTATTTTAAAACAAATGTTCATCTATCATTAATACCAACCCTTAGAGACATTTTTCTTTCAAAAATGAGAGAAAGTGAGTTGATGCTATGCTACAAAATAACCTACAACAGACCATGGGCTAGAAACTGTGTGTTCCCTTAACGTGAAGATTCATCTGTGTCCTAAAATAGAAATTCATATCCTTCTCCTATTTCTCCCTGTAAGACAGATCCATGCTTGCCAAAAGCACAATGTCTTAATGACTCTGTTCCCAAAATGATATGTCCAGCCAGCACTTAGCTTCCTATAAGATCATATGCTGTATTTTCCTGTAAACTCTACTTCAGGAAATGGAATTCCAGAAGGCAGATGGAAGTGTTTCACGGATGGTGATAGAGAGTGGAAAAGCTGGTGAAGAGAAGAATAATCCACCACATCACTCTGAATTCCCTCAAAAGGTTGAACAATGAAAAGTGGACCACTTGGCTTCACAGATCAGACATTATAAGCAAAGACCATTATACTTCTGCCTCTTACATTCTCGAATTAACAGATACAAATATTCCATAATCATTCCCAAAGTAAGCTTTCCCAGGAAAGTTTCCTTAGCCACCCACTACTCTGTTTATGACAGTGATAAACCCAAATGGTGTCTTTGCATCTAGAAAGACCCAGGTCCTCTCTCAGCAGCTCTGAAATGGTCAGCAGACAGTAATGGGAATGGTTATCCTTTGTGGAAGGTCTGCTATGTGCTCAGCACTCTGCATGCATCCTTGCACTGAATTCTCACCACAGCCCTGCAAAGCAGGGATTACGCCCTATATTTTTAATATGAGGAAGCTGAGGTGCAAAAGAAATAAATCTTTTGTTCAAGGTCACACAGCTAGGAAGTGGCAGATCAGAGCCCCAAGCATAAGTTGTCAGGATCCAAAATCTGTAAACCACTCAAAGAGCTATTCTTCAAATAAGAGGATGGACTGCCATCCCCTCATCAATAAGCTGACAGCTGAGAGTTATCATGGTGATGGGTTTCCTCTGAATAGGCAAAATATTCTTGCCCTCTCTTCCTCGAAGCCAGTAGTCACCAATGGCAGAATGGTGTGTAAAACTAACTTCTCTGCATATCATCATGATCTAGCAAGTGTCCTATATGTCTTATCCCTATCCTAAGTCTCTGAAGTCAAAGTAACCACCAAATCAGAAGAATTCAAAAGGACAAGGATAGTGTGATGCAAGTAATGAAGCCTTTTGAGACTCTAATAAACACTTTGGATTCTCTGTCCTAACACTGAACATATACACAAAACTCTGCTATAATTTTAGGGGTTCTGGACCCCCTGAAGCTTATTTATAGAACTATAAATCAAGAGACCCAAGTTTTCCTAAACTGGCTTTTCTGCCACTACCAGGGAAGCCCCATATAAGAACCTTCACTCCGTACAATGAGATGATCGCACCAATCCCTTCCCACTCACAAGATCTAAATGTGGGTGTATCCTAATGAATCAGGCAATATTTAAGGACAAAAATTTATATAAGGAGATGAAAAGCTCCCCTATACCTGATGATGAAATATTTCTGAGATGTAATCAAATGTACATTTGTCAATAATACTTCCATTTGAGAATAAAAGTTATTTGCTATCACATCAAGCTTCATTTAAATTCACCAAATGGCTCTTTGATTTCTTTCAACTTAACAGAACCCTGAGGTCACATGGGAGAAGTGGAGGAGGTCAGATGGTCACAGAACTCCATTTGGTGAAAAATGAGGGCGACTACAGCCTGAAACAAATGTTTATTTACATCATTGCTTGACCACGTATCACCAGTGAACAGCTGGAAGTGTTTTGAATTGCCAAATTTGATAAAAAGAATTTCAGTTTGGAATAATGATTAGAGATCATCAGCATGGAGGAGGAAGAAAACAAAAGAAATCTTAAAGATATAGAACCTGCTTAAATCACCACAATACACAGGTGAATTTTACATAACAGATGCCCTCACCTGAGCAGTGCTCAGGCCAAGAGGACAAAGATGGTATGCCGGAGCAAAGATGTAGAAACAGAAGTTTCTCAATACTCCTCAGGGGAACATAACTAAAATAATTTAGGGTACCACTGAACTAGAGAGTTCCCCATAAAGGAAGAGTAATATTAAAGGAGAAATAAGGCCAATAGAAAGCATCAATTTTCATCTTGTAAGCCAGATACATTGTACATAAAGCAAAGTAGGGAAATATGTCTTCTGATCTTCAGGGCTTTATGAAATAATAGAAATAACACAATTAGAAAAAGAGATCTTTCGATGTATTGTGTTGGTTTAGTGCAGGTTTTTGGTTGTCAGGGTTTTTTTTCCCCTATGCAGTTCCGAGACTGACCAACTAACCATTCTTAGCTTCTAGAGAAGAAAGTAAGTGTGTCAGCAATGCTGGGCTCTTGGACTGTTTCCAGGGACTATGCATAGAACCACAATCATGGATAAGGACCCCAGAATAAAAAAGGACCCCAGAATATTCAGTGGTACCCCTTGGCCATGCAAGGACTATCTCCTGGCAGTGATGGGGGCTGACATTACCATCATGAGGAATGCTTTAAGCAAAACCTGATAGAATCTCATGTTGTACTGCCTAGTTTGGTAGGCACAAAATACATGTGACTACTTAAGTCTAAATTACAGTTAATTAAAATAAGCTGTAATTTATCTTGATGAAGTCCCAATAGTTCGTTTTTGCTTTTTCCTTGTTTGTTTCCCTTGAAGAGTTTCCCTTGTCTTTGGAGACGTGTCTAACAAGAAATTGGTGTGGCTGAGTCAAAGAGGTTCCTGCCTGTGTTCTCCTCTAGGATTTTTATGGATTACTGTCTCACATTTAGGTCTTTAGTACATTTTGCATTTATCTTTGTGTGTGATGTAAGAAAAAGGTCCAGTTTCATTCTTCTGCATGTGGCTGTCCAACTTTCCAGCACCATTTATTGAAGAGACTATCTTTTTTTCCATTGGATATCCTTTCCTGCTTTGCAAAAGATGAGTTGACCATAGAGTTGAGGGTGCATTTCTCTCTTCTGTTCCATTGATCCATGTGTCTGTTTTTGTGCCAGTACAATACTGTCTTGATGATTACAGCTCTGTAACATAGCCTGAAGTCTGGCATTGTGATACCACCAGCTTTGGTTTTCTTTTTCAACATTCCTCTGGCTCTTTGGGGTCTTTTCTGGTTCCATACAAATTTTAGGATTATTTGTACCAGCTCTTTGAAAAATGTTGATGGCATTTTGATAGGGATTGCACTGATGTGTAGATTGCTCTGGGTAGTATAGACATTTTAACGATATTTACTCTTCCAATCCATAAGTATGGAATGTTTTTCCATTTCTTTGTGTCTTCTTCAATTTCTTTCATAAGTTTTTAGAGTACAAATGCTTTACCTCTTTTGGTAGGTTTATTCCTAAGTATCTTACAGTTTTTGGTGCAATTATAAATGGGATCAGTTCCTTAATTTCTCTTTCTTCTATCTCATTGTTAGTGTGTAGAAATGCAACAGATTCCTGTGCATTGACTTTATATCATGCCAAACGAAATAAGTCAAACAGAGAAAGACAATTATATGGTTTCAGTCATATGTGGAATATAAGAAACAGCACAGAGAAAGGATCACTGAGTAAGGGAGGGAAAACTGAAGGAGAAGTCATCAGAGAGGAAGAAAAACCATAAGAGACTCTTAATTCTAGGAAACAAACTGAGGGTTGCTGGAGGGGAGGGGAGTGGGAGGATGGGGTAACTGGGTAATGGGCATTAAGTAGAGCACATGATGTGATGAGCACTGGGTATTATATGCAACTGATGAATTACTGAACATTAACATCTGAAACTAATTATGTACTATATGTTGGCTAATTGAATTTAAACAAAAAAATTTTAAAAATATAGTTTAATTTTAGTTCCTTAATGGCACTCGACCTATTTCAAATTCTCAGCCACATATGGCTACTGTCCACCATATTAGATAACACAAATATAGAACACCGCCATCACTCCACAAAGTTCTACTGGACAACGCTGGCCAAAACAAAGCTTCTTTAATGTAAATTTGAATCTTGTGAAGATCTTATTAAAATGAAGCCACCTGGGTGGCTCAGTCGGTTAAGCATCTGCTTTTGGCTCAAGTCCTGGGATTGAGTCCCACATCAGGCTCCCTGTTCAGTGGGGTGCCTGCTTCTCCCTCTCCCTGTGCTGCTCCACCCCTTTTGTACACTCTTGCTCGCTCTCTCTCTCTCTCTCAAATCAATGAAATCTTTTAATAAAAATTAAAAAAATAAATGAAGCTTCTGAATAAGTAAGTCTGGGAAGAGCCTGTGATTGCATATCTAACAAGTTCTGGGTGATGCTCATGGGCCTGGTCCATGGACCACACTGAGAGGCTGGAGAAGATTCAAAGCAACCCTGTTAAATTCACCCTTGGGCTGAATAGTAAGTTTCTCCTACTCTAGTATAGAGAGCACTTTTTATGTTCAAGTTGCAGTTCTATGAAACAATAAACGAATGCTAGGCAACACATAACTTCTCCCTTGCCTATCTCTCTACCTTAGCACTTTCTACTTTTAAATTTTTCCAGCAAAAACAGCGTAAATGTGCAGAGCACTGAATCTCTATCTTTGCTACATTACCAAAGTCTTCAGTGGAGATTTCCTTTAAAAAGCCTGGCCTGGTATAACTGAAGCAGCTCTGTTTTCAGAAGAACAGTCCTTTTATATCTCAACATGGTGGTAACTCAAAGAAGAGCAGTCATGCCTGTGCAGGGATTCAGTGTAGCTACAATAGCAAAATATATTCAGAGTAATGAAAGGGGAAGAAAGAAGCTCTCTCAAGTTAAAACCAGAACATTGCATCACAATTAAAAAAAAAAAAAACATAGTGCCACAAGTAAGTACCAAATAATTTATTTGTAGCACTACCACTGTTTTCAAACAGAAATAACTCAGTTGGTTTAATCTGAAAACAAGGAGAAAGTCTTACTTGTGGTATGCACATTCAACATTTCCGCATCTCAATTAATCATTATAACTACCCACACAAATTAGGATTTATTATTTTCATTTTTGCAGATGTGAATACTCTCAGAGGAATTAGGAAACCACCTGGGACTCACTTAGATTTCTCTAGCTTTGCAACTGACACTCTATCCATTGTCCTGAGCTACTCCTCCTACCAGCACTGAAAAACAAGTTTATGAATAGATGAGAAGAGAGTAATTGCATCCTTTAGGCAAAATAACTATTATAGACTGACAGCCTTCTCTAGCTACTCCTTACCCACAAGTAGAATGCCTCACCCATCAGTCCATTAAAGGATTAATATGATCATTAAGAGATCTCTACTAAAAGTGCTGAGGGAAAATAGAAACCATTGTGTTCATTACTTGAGTTTGTTGGGTTTTAGAGAATATTGGAATTATACGTTAAAATAGACACATATTCTAGTTTACACAATAACCATCATAGTAAATGCAAGAGTGAACTGGTAACAAGGTCCCCTTTGTAAGAATCAGCAGCCAGAGCTTGAAGCCTCGAACCTGACAAGTGGCCATGGGAAGAGGCCAGAGTCAGTAACTAAAGGGTACCAGGAGTAGGGCAATCATCATTCATCCTCCTGAATGCACCTTTGAGAATGAAAGGGGCACTCAAGGTCAACAGGAGTGTGGGCCATCCTGGGCACCCTATTCATGAGCCAGCATGGGAGATTTGGACTTTTTCCTAAAGTCAGAGGGAGCCACCAATAGTGGCATAACTCAAATTTGCATTTCAGAAAGCCCATCCTGGCACCTGTGTAAAGAACAGATTTAGAAGAGAATGAGGCAGTTAAATCTCAGACTTACTCATGAGAGATGTGTACATGTGTGCTCACAAGCATGAGTTGAACCATCCAAAGGAAATACAAAATCCAGGCTAATTTTAAACCCACTAATCTTGACCTAAATTAGGCATAAAAAAAGTTGAATTCTTCCAATGCCAAAGCTAGCCACCCACTCCTCTGCTCCTCCTTTGGGAAGGTCTGTTGCATTATAGAAAGTGGAGCCAAACCTTCAGGCCACAGGCCACCATCTGGAAATGCAACGAGTCATTGGCCTCAATAGGGAAACAACCACAAACAGCAACATACAAATATCTGTCCGGATTATTGGAATCATTGGTTTATTTAACAGGTCTTTGTTAAGTATCTCCTATATGCTGGGCACTGCAAATGTAAATGAAGATAAACAGGGCATAATTGCTACCCTCAAGAAATTTATAGACAGACAAAGCAGTTATGTTACAGTGTGAGAAGCATGGCAGAGGTTGGCCCAGGTGCTAAGAGCATAAAGGAGGGGCAGTTACAACTCAGGAAGGAGCAACTGATGCTTCAGAGTTTTAGACTCTTATGACTCTTAGTGTGGTCCCCAGACTTAGCAACATCTGTAGCACCTGAGAGCTTGCTAGGAATGTGGAGTCTCAGGCCCCTTCCCAAACCAACTAAATCAGAATCTGCATTTTTGCAAGATCCCCAAGATTATTTGTGTGCACATTAAAGACTGAGAAGCACTGTCTTAAAGAATAAGGATGAGTTAGGCGAGAAAGTCTCATACACTGCTGGTATGGCTATAAAGAAGCCCAAACCACTTTAGAAAATGGTTTGGCATTACTTAGCAGAGGTGAAGGTGTGCATCATGAGAAAGCCTAGAGTCTAGCACATGTGCACTGGGAGATATGTATAACAATGTTTAGAGTAGCATGGTTTGTAATAGAATAAAACTGAAAATGGGGATCCCTGGGTGGCTCAGCAGTTTGGCGCCTGCCTTTGGCCCAGGGCGCAATCCTGGAGTCCCGGGATCGAGTCCCACGTCGGGCTCCCGGCATGGAGCCTGCTTCTCCTCCTCCTGTGTTCCTGCCTCTTTCTCTGTGTGTGTGTGTGTGTGTGTGTGTGTGTGTGTATCATAAATAAAAATAAATAAATAAATTTTTTTAAAAAATAGAATAAAATTGAAAATAATTCAAATATACATGAACAAAAGGATGGAAAAATAAGTCCATCTATACATACAAACACAAATCACATGTTTATTATATATACATTCTTATATTTGTCTGATATCTTTCAGATATAGAAATATTTAGTCCTCAGTTCATTTAGTCAATTATTATTATTTCCATGATTTAAGACAATACTAGACGTTTTTCACATATTTCAAATTATTATAAAAACATTACAAGATATAATGATTACCTTACAGATGGAAAAAATTAAAGGATGCCTTTAGCCTAAGATCACACCACTGGGAAAAGCTACAGCTCAGATTTGTCCCCATAACTCCAAAATTTAGGTTTTCTTGCATTGTATTTTTTTCCAGAAAAATCTCAATCACAATAGTATGTGTTAAACCCATTATCTTGATAATGATGTAAGCACAATAACAAATTAATCCCTGCAATGTTGCTCTTGATATGTGGCCCTATTCTTCACTGAAACTAAAAACAAAACCAGAAACAAAAGAATTCATGTGCCAGCAACTAATAATATGGTCTACTTAAAGGAAAAAAAATTAAATCTAGTTAAAGTCATCTCTAGTTAATCTTGACTACATTTATTTGTGTTGAATTATCTATAATTCATGAGAATTAACATGAGTGATCCATAGAAAATGTTCAGATAAAAAGAAAATAGATAATATTTCTTTTCAGAGTAATGATTACTTGGCCATCAGCTTCCAGAGCTCCCTTCAAATCTGAAGCTCTCCTACTATGATGTCCCATCACTGCTCAGGGCTGAGGCATTCTGTCCATAGAGAGCTTCCTCTCAGTTTCCTGTCACTCTGAAGATTTCTTTTGACCCTATCTATGCCTCTGCTTTTTGACTCAGGCCCACCAATTATTGTAGTGGTATACCTGGTATACCCCAACACCAGTTTTCATCTTTAGTATTTCCCGCCCCCTTTGATCCTTCCCCTCAGGTGACAAACATGCTTCCCATGACATCCCTGACATCTGCAGAGGCGCCTTTCTTTTGCTCTGATATGCACCTAACTAAGCTCTCCCTTACTCCCTTTACCACCCTCCTGACTGAGCCCAGCATGTCCCCCAATCCCACTTCTAGTCTCTAATTGATTCTCCCTGTTTCCTCACCTACAACACTGCACAACCATATCTCTTCCTGGGCCCAGTGAGAACATTTGTATGATGCCAGGTACCAAGCAGGAGTTCATCAGTCCCCTATTTGAAATCTTTTCTCTCTTGGATTTCACTGAGCTCCCTATTCTTTTCCCTGGACCTGGGTCTTTGTCTCTTACTTCCATCTGTCAGTAGCTAAGGGAACTCACCAGGTCCCTAGCTCCAACCATGACCTCTCTGCTGAAAAGATGAAACTCAAGCTCTATATCTGGACTTGAGGTCTCATCTTGTAAATCAACAGATCCCAAGCCAAACTCATCATCCTTAATCTTCCAGAACCCCGCTGCTTACCAACTGCTCCTGGACACCACTTGCCAGTTTCTTAGACTTGAGAATTTACAACCAACATGAACTCCTCTGTTTTCCCATCACTTACTAAATCTTATTCTGTAAAACCCATAATGCTTTCATCATGCTCTTCCTTATCACATTGAAGTTACTTGCCCCTACTTCTAGCCTCAACAGCTCTAGTTGAAATTTCAAGAGTGTCTTGTCTAATTAATCTCCCTGCTCCCCCATCTCATCCCTCCTCCTTATCCTACAAACCAGTGCAAAGAGATCTTCCTAAAGTACAGACCTACTTCAGCCACTATCCCCTCCTTCTGCAGCCACTGCATCTGCCAAAGGTCTACCTGACTAATGCTCAGAGTTGAAAAGTAATTAATAGACTGACACACTCTCTTCACATATCTGTTCAAGTTGTTAAAATTACAAACTTAGGACCATGAGAAAAGAAAAATTCTTTTTACTTTCACAAACTTGCTTTTTTTTAAATTTTGTCTTTGCACACCAAGGAGCCAGGATACATTTATCTGTTGCTATATCCTTTAAAGTTTAAAGACAGAAGCAATTATAACAAAAAAAGGAAAAAAACACATCCACACTGGTAAAGAACATGGCTGTCACTACTTGCCGATGACATAACAATATATAGAGAAAACCCTAAAGATTTCACCAAAAAAACTAATAGAACTAATAAATGAATTCAGTAAAGTTTTGGAACACAAAATTAATACCCAGAAATCTGTTGCATTTCTATACCCTAATAATGAAATCACAGAAAGAGAAATTAAGCAAACAATCCCAATTATAATCGCACCATCAATCAATCAATCAATCACAATTCCTAGGAATAAACTTTCCCAAGGGAATGAAAGGCCAGTACTCTGAAAACTATAAAGCAGTGATGAAAAAAATTAAAGATGACACAAACCAATGGGAAGATACTTTATACTCATGGATTAGAAGAATCAATACTGTTAAAATATTCATACTTCCCAAGGCAATCTACAGATTCAATGCAACCCCTATCAAAAAACCAATAGCATTTTTTACAGGACTAGAATAATACTAAAATTTGTATAGAACCACAGAAGACTTCAAATAGCCAAAGCAATCTAGAAAAAGAAAAACAAAATTGGAGGTTCTAAATTCAAATTTCAAGATATACTACAAAGCTACAGTAATCAAAACAGTATGGTAGTATCATGAAAACAGAGACATAGATCAATAGAACAGAATAGAGATCCCATAAATGTACCCACACTTATATAGTCAATTTTAACAAAAAATACAAGAATATACAACGGGGAAAGGGCAGACTTTTTAATAAAGGACACTGGAAAAACTGGACAGCTACATGCAAAAGAACAAAACTAGACCACTTTTTTATACCACACACAAAAATAAACTCAAGGAATTGAAGACCTAAATGTGAGACCTGAAATCATAAATCTCCTAAAAGAAAACATAGGCAGTAATTTCTTTGACATTGGCTAGAGCAACATTTTTCTAAATATGTCTCCTCAAGCAAGGAAAACAAAAGCAAAAATAAACTACTATGACTACACCAAAATAAAAACCTTTTGCACAGCAAAGAAAACCATCAACAAAAGAAAAAGGCAACCTATTGCATTGGAGAAGATATTTATAAATGATATATCGGACCAAGGGTTAATACCCAATGTATCACACACACACACACACACACACACACACACACACACCCCCCAAATGATTTGATTAAAAATGGACACAGGACCTGAATAGACTTTTTTCCAAAGAAGGTACACAGATGGCCAACAGACACATGAAAAGATGCTCAACATCACTAATCATCAAGGAAATGCAGATCAAACAATGTGGTTTTATTGTAATTTATATAAAATGCCACTGGAGCCCCTTTGCCACACAAAGTATGTCCAGCAAGTTCACACTGAGCAGCATGTCCTTGTAGATGGGATCCATTGGCTCTTCATGAACCCATCTAAGAAGCATCCCTCAGATGATGCATTTGTAACTTGTTGGGACTGTCCGATAGCAGGGTGTTTTATGTCATCAACCACTTGAGATGTTCTACTTCCCTCATCCAACAAGACTTCCAGCCATAAATGATTATGACATTGGCGTAATATATTTGTTTTGCAAAGTGAAACTTATACCATGTGTGCTTCCAAATGTTTATTATTCCCTTGTGAAAAATTTATCTTAGTACATTTCTAGAATTATGAATTAGGATGACTTGGTCTGCTCTCCAATATCATCTTCGTTTTCTTAAAAATGCTGGAACAAGCTTAATTAAATTCCAAAGTTTTAACTTATCCTAATTTGTTTCTAATCCTTTTCTTCCTTATTCTATTCTTTTATTCCTATTCTATTTTTAATTTTTCACTTTGTATTTCACAGGTTATCATCTTAAACAGCTTTGTGGTTTAGCTTGGTGTGTTTGTGTGCTTTTTTTTTTTTTAACACTGAGGTTAAATATTTGTCATCTCTGCTATTTTAGTTCCAAGGAGTATCACCTTTTGCTGAGCCTCTAAAGGTGTCCAAAGTGTCACTTGCCTTGACCTTCCCTCTTCTCTGATTTGTTGATTCCAAAGCTCATTTTCACTTCTGCAATCTTGCTGCTCCCTTATTATCTTGGCTTTCCCAGTTTTGTGCCTGCATTTGGTGTTATTTCTCCATAATCTCACCCCATGACCTGGCCTGAGTTCTATTCGGAAGTTTCCATTTGCCTTTCAGGAACGAGCTCTTATCAAAAAAAATCACTGAGTCATAAACATGCTTGCCTGCCAGCTGCCAGCACAGCACTCTGTAGGGAGAAGACACTCAGTTAATGTGGGGCTTTGACTGATTCAGAGAAACCCTGCGACTTCAGAGAGAGTCCATGGCAGCTCTGGACACAAACAATCCTCACTAGGCACTGAACAACCCATGTGTTTATTATCTACACCTTTCACCCAGGCCCCTTCCCCGAAAGCAGTCCCAGGGCAGCTGGGTGGGACCGGACCACACTACTGGCAGGGTGGGGATCAAAACACTGCATTTCTCAAGTCTTCCCCATGTTCCTACCCTCTGGAGGTCTCACCTCCTCCCAGGATGATGATCCTTTCAGAAGCCCTGCAACCTCCTCCAGAAACTGATTCTGCAGCTCTGGCCTCATCACTAAGCCTGCATCACTGTGCTTCCCCTGCATCAAGGAATCCAGGAATCCACTCCCAGGAGAATAGCAGAGAGCACTGCCAGATGGCAAGCAGCCACTATGCTTGTCGGATGGCTCCGGAGGAATGTGACTGCATGCCCTTTGTGTGGCTGCCTCCCCACACGGCCTGGCCAGCCCACGCTCCCCAACAACCCACCCACATTCCAGGGTCTTATGTATGAATCATAGTGAACACCACCACCACACTGCAGAAAATGCCACTCATGGCTCCAGGCCCTCTGGAACTTTCAGAGCTGTCCAGCCCAACAGGTTAAACAAAGGCCATAAATCACAAAAGCAAATCCTGCCGAAATATCTGGTTCCAAGTACAATATAAAAGGGATATAAGTTCGCATGCAATATAAGTCAGGTGCAGTATGAAAGCACTTGAATCATTTTTGTTCTTAAAATATTTCTTCATAGGAGAAAAAAACTAGGGACAGTAAGAAGGCCAGTGAGAGCTTGTTTACAGTTATTATATTAACAAAGGACATGGAGTAGAAGTGACGTTGAACCACATCATAAAATTCCATTTTGGGGCACCTGGGTGGCTCAATCGGTAAAGTATCTGTCTTCAGCACAGCTCATGATCCTGGGGTCCTGGGATTGAGCTCTCCATCCGGCTCCCTACTCTGCAGGAAGCCTGTTTCTCCCTCTGCCTCTGCCTGCTGCTCCTCCTGCTTGTGCGTGCTCACTCTCTCTCTCTATCTCTGGCAAATAAAATTTTTTTAAAAATCTGGCTGTTCAGTGATAATGATGCAAGCAGGAGGTTAGGAGAGACCATAAGATAAGGGGTTAGAAGAATTAGGCCTTCTCCCAGAATTATGCCTTGTCCCTTTGCTGTCTTCCTTATGGCAACACTTTTTAAAGGGCAGGAGTTTTCAAAAGCCACTATCTTACTCAGCTTTACCTTTACCATCTCCTCTCCAAAGCAGCAGGGGGCACAGTTTGAGGCTCCTGGACTGAAGGGAGATGGAATACTTTCAGAAACATCTTTCCTCACGGCTACAGCCTCAGCGATTTGATTCACAAATATCAGATTCTCCCTAAACTAAAAAAGGAACAGCACTCTTGGCTAGGGTGTTCTGTGCCTTGGTTACTGGCCCCTTGGCCACCTGCATCTTTTAGGATGTTGCACAGCTGGTCTCCAGAGGCCAGGGTTAAAAAAGAAAAAAGGAATTTGACCTGCTGTCCCAGGCAGTGATGTCAGGCACAATGCGACTTCAGTTCCCATCCTGGCCCTGGTCCTTCCTGGCTGTGTCACCTGGGACAAAGCACTGGCTCTCTGAGACTCAGTTTCCTCAACCGTGAATTGAGGCAAATGTCCCCCATTAAATTATATGGTGCACGTGCAACATTTGGCACCATACCTGGCACATGGCATAAGCCCAATAAACCACAGCTCAACCATCCTTTCATGCTTTACCAGCTGTGCAGCAGTGGGGTTTCTGAATCATTAGATCATCTTGACAAGCTTTTTTTTTTTAAGATTTTATTTATTTATTCATGAGAGAGAGAGAGAGAAGCAGAGACATAGGCAGAGGGAGAAGTAGGCTCCATGCAGGGAACCCAATATGGGACTTGATCCCAGGACTCCAGGATCATGCCCTGAGCCCAAGGCAGATGCTCTACCGCTGAGCCACCAGGCATCCCTTAACAAGCTTTTAAAAGCAAACTAGTTCATACCAAAGCAGACACAAGCCTGTTGGTGAAAAATTCTCTCCTAATGTCTTAGACTTAAAGTTCAGGGAGTCATATGGTTTCCAATGTAGAACAAGGGGTGGAGGCAAAGTGTTGCACCACGATCAATCATTTTGACCTGTCCTTTAAAAAGGAAACTGTAATTAACATAGGATGCTAGCATCTGAATCCCTTACATGGTGCTCCTTAGTACTTCAGTTCTACTTACCCCCATGTAGAAATTGGAATATCACTCCAATGATAGTTTTTTCTCTGTGTGTGTTGATATAGTTATAAAATATGACCCCATCATCACGTACAATATATATTACATGCACATGTACATAAGAGCACATACACACACGCATCCACGCAGAATGACAGTAAAGCCTGGAATACACACACCAGGTATAAACATGTTTGGCTCTCAGGACATAACATGAGCATCACACACAGACTTCCAGTTTATTTCCTCTCAGTCAATATGTACCCAGTGGTCTGCTGAACTCAAGTATCCTGGCACATGCAGGAAATCCTCTCGTCCGGCCTAGTTCGGACAAGAGAATTTCTCATGAAATCAAGTACTCTACTGAAGAGAAAGTTGGTACCTCTCAAAAGTGAGTCTAAAGCCACTGCAACCCAGGAAGCCAGTGGGGAATGCTCATGGCTCCCAATCAAAAAGCTTCTTACTGAATGCCAGGCTTCACTGGTGAGTCACCTTGGATAACAAAACCCTTCCCTAAACCACAAACACCCTCTGAAAGACTGTCTTGTCATGTACTCTTTGGTATGAATGATTTTAACTGAAATCTTTTGCCTTAACAAGAAGTCAAGATGATTTCAATAAAAGAATGTTTCATTTGTTTTGTTTTTATTTGGGACAAGATTTGAGGGGTGATGCAGAATTAACACAATATCCATTTCAACGGCTCTCAAATTATGAGAATTGCTTGGCAGGTGGGGGTTGTTTAAAATGGTGATTCCCTAACTCCAGATTCCAATTTAGTAAATCAGAGGTCAAAACCAGGAATCTACATATCTTTAACAACTCCCTCCCCCAATGGCCCTAGTGTGGTCCTTAGACCATAATATGGAGAAACTGGACCAGGCTGTATCACTGTAAAATCCCTAGACTCTAGAAACTGGCTTAAAATAAAAGTTAAATACCCACAACCTAAATTATTAGGAAAAGAGCACCAAGTAAATGCACATGTCTGGGGATTCCCAGAGCACCAATATCTCCCTGGCAGTCCCACATCACACCAATTCCTTTTATCACAATCCCATTTCTGAGAGAGGGGTATTAAAGTTTCCAACCATAATAGTGGATTCATCTATTTCTCCTTGCAGTTTTTTTTTTAAGATTTTCTTTATTCATTTTAGAGAGACAGAGAGCAAGCGGGCATGGGGGGAAAGAACAGAAGGGGAGGGAGAGAATCTCCAGCAGACACCACACTGAGCAGAGAGACCAAAGCAGGGCTCAATCTCATGACCCTGAGATCATGACCTGAGCCAAAATCAGGAATTGGATGTATAACCAACTAAACCACCCAAGCGCCCCTCTCCTTGTGGTTTTATTAGTTTTGATTCATGGAGCTTAATATTCTGTTGTTAGGTTCATACATGTTGAGGATGGTTATATCTTCTTAGAGCAAGTGGCCTCTTTATCATGTAATGCCCCCCCATCTCTATTTCCTTGCACTGAAGTCAGCTCTGTCTGCAATTAACATAGCTACTCCCATATTTTTTTTTTTTAGTAGTGTGGGCATGGCTCATCCTTCTCCATTCACTTACTTTTAATCCAAGTATAGTTTTTATATGTAAAGTATCTTGTGGACAATACAGAGTTGGGTCTTGTTTTCTGACTCATGGCTCCTAGCCACACTCTGACTCCCATTTACCCTGCCTCTATTCCCAGAAATCCTTTTCCTGAGGTTCTGATCTTGGACCCTGACTTTGTAGCATCTTTCTCAAGATGTTCCTTCCTCAAGCAGTTCTGAAAGAAAGAAATGACCATAGAAATCCATTAATGCCATTTGTTGTTCTCACACTGGGGGTCAAATCATAGCTCCTGAAACATAATTAGATCAAGTAATTGACACATAAAACAGTCTGCACAACAGACATTACAAAGGACTCAAAGGGCTTCATGATATTTAGCCTTTTACTAAATAAGAATCTAGCATGTCTGAATTAATCACACATTTTTCTTTGATGAAGTCTTAATTAACAAGATTTATTGTATGTGCATCTATGTGTTATGTGCCTGTGCATACATAAGAGATAAACCCATTAGCAAAGAAAACTTCGCTTCCAGAGGCAATAAAAAAATAATTTGAAAGTCTTCAAGGATAAAAAAAAAAACATTGCTTATAAACTTAAAGATATAATAGTCATTTCCTTTATTGAAACCAGCCACTTCATAAGATTTGTTTAAAACTCTGTTCTGGACCTAGATAAAAATACAATCTTGTTTCTAAATCGTACCTTCCTCAAAATAATTGTGCCATTTAAAGATATACATTTTTACCCTGTGACTGAAGTTTTCCAATCTGGACCAAGAGAAAAGGAAGAAAAAAAAAAAAAGAAAAAACAAGAGAGCTGGACAGGAAAAGAATATTGATCCAGATGGTTTTCCTAGGAGCCATCATCCTGAAATAAGTCACAATACACCACACTGGGAAGAAAGAGAAAAACAGAGACAACATTCAGGCCATAGACACCCATAAAAAAGCTACCATTTATAATACATATCAAACAAGAAATCAGAAGACTGTCTAATGGTCCCATAGGTAGTGTCATACTGTCAAGAAAAATTATCTCAAATTAGGAAATAGGGCACAGTGATGACCAGGTACCTTTTCCAGGTCACAAAGAGCATTGTCTGACAAAGCCTAGTAAAACTATTTGAAGCTTTACAGAAGATACCAGGGCTTGACTTAATATTTACCACTCCTTAGGGGCCAGACTCTGTAAAGTTAGATATTAGCTTATGGACGATGGACAAGCTACAAATGATTTCTGCCCCCTTTTTGTCCCAAGAGCCAAAGATTGTGATTTTGTCACCTCAGACAACATTGTGTATCTCAGCTGTACCTCAGCAGATCTTATCCTGGAATGTGGTTTCGTTGACTATGTGTACACCTAAGTCTCCATACTCTTCCTTGGAGACCTAAGTCTCCATACTCCATACTCTTCCTTGCCACCTGTTAGTTGTTTCATTAATGAATTAGATAAATCTGTGACACATGCTTAGTGTATGTTTTTATAAGAGTCATAATGCCAATTTATTAAAAATTATACATCGAGACTTTACCATTCAGTCCACCCATCTTCCTGTACTGGAAATAAAAGCCTGTTCTATTCTTTCTTACTGAAGTCTGAGCTTTAAAATTATTTCTAAAATCCCAGGAAGCCTAGGAAGGCTCCATCTGGCTCACACAATTGTCTCTGGTCAATCACCACCAACTGAGGTCACAGTTACTCCTCCTCCAGCCAACACCAAAAGGCTCTTTCCAGGGACCTCACTGTGGAAGATCTGAGTCTTCCACAGAAGCAGAACAAATGCAAAAAAGAGAGACAAGACACACTTGCATCTATTTCTTTTTTGCTCCTGGGCATTTAGCTTCTATCAGACTTGCCATTTTGGAAGGATGTGTATGTCATTGGAAGTGACAGACCAAGGCTACATGAATGAAGCAGGGGGTATTCTCAAGAGCACAAAAGGCAGTGTGGAATAAAAGGAAGTGAGAGAAGAAAGAATGAGGGCATGTGAGGGCACATGTGGGAAACACACTTAGTTTTGAAGAATCGGCCCCCACTCTCAGCCTTGCCTCCCACACACTGGCTGTTCTGGTGCTATAAGCAGACTCCCCAGGAGGCTGCAAGTGCCGGTGCAAGGCTAAAAATTTCTGCTAAATTACTATTAAGCATACCAGGAAAAGATCTGACTCAAGGAAACACCTTACTGGATTTTCCCCAACAGAAAAGATGTATCTTCCAAAGCAAGCCACAAAGTATGGGGTAGCTATGTGCATACAGCAATACCCCCAAAAGGACAAAACCTACAAATTCCATTTTTGAAACTGCTGAAATAAACCCTTTCCAGCTATCTGGGGGAAATCATGATTGGTATTTACAGAAGAAGTCCTAAAATTGGTTCTTGAACATGAATGCTTAGGAGGAGTCACAGATAGTTTCCCTCTGTCCAGTGTACGAGTCTCAGAAAAGAGTGAGTTTTCTCCATATAGCACCTGAATTAGGCCAAACCACCTCACTGAGGGCAAGATGCAGAAACAACCTTCCTTGACCTGTGCATTGTGTGGGTCACACAGTTAAGAGGCCATCAGGAATCGCTCTTGCCTCTAGGTTGTGCCTCAGTATAGCCTTCCTCCCCGACAAGGAATAGCTACAAAAGGCCACCATCCAGAGGGAGAAAACTCTTCCGGATAAAGGGAGGAGATGCCTGCAAACTCCAACCCACATGTGTGAGCTGCATCTCAGGCACATTTGAACTTCTTTAAACGGCATCTGTGAGTAAGTGCTGCTTCTTTCTAGCCCCTGACCTGAGTCATGTCAAGGAGAGCCCTTCACCTATACTCTAATTCTGCGATCCAACTCACACCCAAGGAAATGTCTTGATGAAATTGTCATTTAGATAAATAAAACACAGAGCTTCCCTTGTAAATGTAAACTAAATCGTGTCGGTTTAACGTGGTGGTCCCTAGTCCCAATGACCAAGGAGAGTATTTGCCCAGTTTCTGACTGTCCCCAAACACCTCCATTACTTCTCTAGTGACCTCAGGATTCTCCATATCCCTGCAGACATGAAGAGGTGAATGAGCTCCCAGCTGGACCACTCTCACAGAGCTATCAGCAATTGTCACACTCAGCCTCCCAGGGCAACTTTCAATAATCATAGGGCACATAAAAATTGATCACAGGAGGAAGATTAACTGGCAACATCCAGGGGAAATGTCCAGTTGGGGGAAAAAGGTGAAAGTCTAAGCTATCAAAGGCAATGTAACATAGAGGGAAGTGTATAAATTTTAGTATCAAACAGACCAGACTTCAACCCCTACCCTCCATGCCCACGGGCAATTCACCTTACCTCTCTCTAATACTGTTTTATCATCTACCAAATGGAAATATGAACCTGTAGCTTACAGAATTAGGGTGAAGATTACAGATGATAAATGCAAGGCACCTGACATAGTCTGGTACCCGGGAGGTGTGGTGATCATTAGGACAACCCCCATGCATTCTGGTTCTCCTCTCCTTCCAGGTCAATGGCAGAAGTGAACTTTCAGCTTCATTTGAAGTTGATCTTGGCCATGTGTCCTGTTTTGGTCAATGAAGCTTAAAAGGGAAGTGAGGCATTCATTCCATTCATCATACCCCCTTCAAACTACTATGGTAGTCAGAGAAGCATGCAAGATGAAACCTCTGTAATTCTGGATCACTAAGAGACCAAAAACCCTACAGACCTACATACTGCATTATAGCATGAACAAGCAATGTTGTATTAAGCCACTGAGATATGGCAGTGCTTTTGTTACTGCAGCATGACCTAGCCCATCCTGACTAAGAGAACAAGTACTCAATGAATTCTAGCAGTTGTGATTCTGTTTTTATTATTTTCAAAATGCCACCCTTGAAAAGAAGGTGGGAATGCCTAAACAACCAAAGATTTGGACTCAAGTGAACAGATTGATCCCAAGGCAGTTTGCCAGGCAAGAACCCTAACACATTAGTTATTTAGACTTAAAAAGAGAAAAGATAGAGAATGCCAGTTTCTGAATCTGAACTATGCTTCCATGAATTAAGGATTTAAAAGGTCACTTTGAGCACAGTAGGATAAATACACAAAAGAATTTCTGCAGATTAAAAGCTCTAGAGCGCTGGGCCCCAGCCAGAATAATCATAATCCAAGAATTGAGGTCAACAGCCCCGGAAAATAACTCTTAAGTATTTGCAGCCTTTAAAACTCTTCAGTGGACCAGAAAACATCTGTTTCCTAATCTAGTGGAAAAAAGCTTCATTGCTAAAGAGTAATAAGCACCCCTAAGCATGAAATTCAGTGCCATTTTTCTAGGCAAAACAAACACACATTAACCCTTCTCTCTTGTTATCTGTAGATGTCATCATCTCTAGATGCCACTGCAGAAGGGAAGCTTTATACTCAACTAATGAACAGAATGCTTCACTTTCCCTGAAGTTGCCAGAAAAGGTCCATATGAACTCCCAAGCACTGGCAGTCAACCCCTACAGATGTTTAATGTGGAAGAAATGAAATACGTGGGACTTTTGACTGAATAAATATAATCTTTTTTCTAAGTCATTGACTAAGTGCAATATAAAGAATGTGAGCTCCAAAACCTTACAGACTGGAGTTCAAGTCCTATCTTAACCACTTACCAGCTGTGTAATCTTGGGGCAAGTGCCCTCTCTGGCACTCAGCTGATTCATATTTAGAATTATAATACCGATACTGCTTTGTGAGGGCCTGCTGGATGGAGGTGTAAGTGCTTCTTGTGCATTACATCTTTATACAATGACCATACCAAGGCTTTACATGGATCTCACAGATGAGAAAAATAAGGCTCTAAACTAGCAGGAAATAAAGCCACATGCACATCTGGCTCCATCTGGCCCCTAAGCCTGAGCTCTTATCCCTGGGGATCCTGACTCTGTAAGCCTACCTCTCAAAGTAACAAATGACAGACAGTGTGGAAGGTAAATCCCCTGTGCTATCCCCATCTGAAGTCAACACTCAGCCAGTGTTCATCCCCCCCACCCCCAGCCTCTTTTTTTTTTTTAAGATTTTATTTATTTTTTCATGAGAGACAGAGAGAGGCAGAGATATAGGCAGAGGGAGAAGTAGACTCCCTGCGAGGAGCCCGATGGGGGACTCAATCCCAGGACCCTAGGGTCATGACCTAAGCCAAAGGCAGACACTCAACCTCTGAGCCACTCAGGCATCCCATTTCCTCCTTTCTCATTTCCCTTCTCTGTCCATCCCATTTTATCTACTAGTAAATCTTTACCTTGCCATCTTTTTTCCCAATGGTGTATCTGGAATATCCCTTTGAAACCTCAAATCTTCAATAGTTTATACTAATCTCATTAATCTATGAAGAAACACTATTGGCATAAAAACATATATGGCTTTAGATGTATATATAACGAGATATAAATACAGGAAAAAATGGAAGGAAACATTAACTGATTATCTCTGAGTAGTGGAATTCCCAATGGCTTTTCATAACTCCAAGTTTTATTGTATTGTGTCTAATTAGAGTATTTCTTTGATAAGCAAGAAAAAAATAAATACTTTTCAAAGTCATGGAAGGAGATTACTGGGCTCCTTTTAATTTTTTCGGCATTCACATTTATTGCTTCCAAAATAAACAAGGGTATTAGTCACTAAAAATATATTTCTTTGTTTTTGCTTACTTAAAAAAAAATGTTCAAATGCTGCAATTAATGCAAAGAGAAAAAATCTAGTCTGCACTTAGAGCTGATTAGCCTGATGTTCCTTGCACATTGTGAACAGGCTGCAGTAACCACAGTGGACTCAGGACAACAAGCATTTACCAGTGGGAGGTATGGAGACCCATTAGCATGGCCACGGCCGGAGTTAGACCTCCATCAGAGGGCCTGAACCTTCCAAACGCCTCCTGACAAGCCAATGATCTTCCCCTGCCCTTGGCCAAAGTGACCATTTCTATACATAAAACCAAACTTAGGTCTGGTTTAGCCTCCATGTCACCAATACAATGACTGATGAGTCCCCAGACAGTCAGGATTGCCAGACTTCCTTGGAACATTCAAGCCAAGAATGAGATACAGCCTGTCCTCTTCAAATCTTCCCAGGCACAATAGGAAGCATTATGGGCTATCTTTAGTATTTCCTTCAAAAATCATGCATCCTTTAGCTCTGCGAAAGTGAAGTCTGTTCTCAGTGTCCCAAACCAAAGTCAATACAGCCACAGAAAGCTGTACACTTAGGCTGAACTCACCCTAAGTGGCAGGCTACCATTAACAGCAGGTTCCGGAAGTTGTATGGCAAGAAACAGGAGGTGGAAACCTGTTTCTGATTCCAGTGTAAGATGTTAAGACCACTGTTGACTATGTCTCCTATGGTCCGCACAGCCCCGGGGTGGAGTTAAGCATTGAGAAATCTTTACCTTCCAGAGTAACCAATGAATTTTTTTCTCTCGTGCCTAGATAGCATTTCTTTTTTCTTTTATTTTTAAATTTTTTTTTAAATTTATTTATTCATGAGAGACACAGAGAGAGAGGCAGAAACATAGGCAGAGGGAGAAGCAGGCTTCCCACTGGGAGCCCGACTTGATCCCAGCGGGACTCAATCCCAGGACCCCAGGATTACGCCCTGAGTCAAAGGCAGACACTCAACCACTGAGCCACCCACGTGCCACTGCATGTCCTTTTTCAAGGTGCCTTCCAGAAAATTCATAGTCAAATGCATGCCCTCCCCCGCCCCCACAACTGTGCAGATCATATAGCCTACAAACTAGCATTCAGCTTTGTCCCATGATCCTGACGTTCCATTTAGTCTACAGTTATCCTGATTCTTACTTTGTATTCCTTCTTAATTTTTTAATACTTTATTCTAGTACCCCTCGTTAGCTAATGCAAATCCTACATATAAAAAAAAACATTCGATATGAATTAACCAGACACTGCTAGTGGGCACCAGCCATGTCGAAAGTGTGCCATCCAAAGGGTATGCCGCAAAGAGCACCAGAAGGGTACTCTCCTCTCCCCATCAAAGTCTCATCTCAAATGTATGGAGTTCACCGTTGAAATCCACATTCACTTAGCAAAACTATTTTCTTCTGTTCTTGGGAGAGAAAGCAAATACACTCAGAAAAGATGCCTCACTGTTTACATTTGCAGAGAAGTTTATGCTGACCCTGTCTAATCATATGTAGCTCAGCACAGGTGTGGATTTAGGAAAAGAGAAGATGTAAGGAGAAGGATAATTGAGTTTGATGAAAGATTTAGGAAATGTTTGGAGATCAGGAATATTTACACAGTGGGGAAACTGCTTTTCTGGGACAAGCAAGCTGATGGACTACCAGGCTTTTCTGATAAGGGGAGGAGAGGAGGGAAGGAACTAAGACTCATTTACCTACTTCATAATTTGGTACAAACACCCAAACTCAAGCCTAAGAGCCTGTGGTGAAGGCCTCAATGCTTGTAGTAAATAGCACTCAGAACATCTCAGAGTTCACAAGGAACGCTTTATAGATATTTAATCTTCAAAATGGCCTTAGAAGTTTCCATTATTCTCTTTCTTAGTAAGTATGAGAACTGTGGCTCAGAGAAGTTAGGAACTTGTCCAAGGGCACACAACTTACTTGGCAGCAGAGGAGAGATAAGAACACAGATCCTGGGGCAGCCCAGGTGGCTCAGTGGTTGAACGTCCGCCTTCAGTTTAGGCTGTAATCCTAGAGTTTTGGGATTGAGTCCTGCAACAGGCTCCCAGCAGGGAGCCTGCCTCTCCCTCTGCCTATGTCTCTGCCTCTCTCTGTATCTCTCATAAATAAATAAATAAAATCTTTAAAAGCAAAGAACACAGATCCCTGGCCGAACCCAGCAAGTGGAGCTCACGAGCAGGAACAAGAGCACCCCAGCCAGGATGCTCCCGTGCAGGAGGTCTGATCCCACCATGACTTGTGCAAAAGCCCAGCACTCCACTCTGTCCATACAGTCTGCCTCTAGGTAACCCTAAACACAGATCTCCCAGCAAAACTACAATCCATCCTTGAAAAATCTACCTGTCTGCTGCAGCCAATATCCACACCCAAGGAAACACCTGCCAATTAGGAAAGTCCTTTCCTGGTACTTAGTACCGATTGCCCTTCACTTGCCCCATGTACAGGAAAGCATTTCTAGGGCACTTGAGGAGGAGGTGTTAAATTTACTGGATTCTAAGTGTTCTCATTTATTTATAATCGAGAATATGTGAAAGGGGAGGCAAATGCAACCCTGAACAGTGAATTACACCTTCCTGCCTCAGACACATTGCCAACTCCCAAGCCCTCCTCGCAGATGGCAGATCATAGTTCATATGAAATGAGAACAGGACAGCTGCCCTCCTCTGCAGTGTGGGTCCTGGGAATGGGCCTCCAGACCCTGAGGTCATGGCCACGGTCTATGGGCAGAGGTTCATGCTCATGCCTAGCAAACACCTACCCCAAGCAGACAGGGATCCAAACCTGAGGAGACCTGACAGGTGATCAGACCTGAGGACTGAACCAGGCTGGATGAACGCCAGTCACAGGCCCAAGGTGCCCATGGTGGTAGGGGGAAGATCCACCACACGGCAGAACAGGGATCAGCTGCCAGCACTGCAGGGAACTGGAGTGTAGATGTGAGCCTGGACCTTGAGAAGTCAGAGAGTCATCCCAAAGTACACAGGCTCCAGAATGGGCAAAGGGCACCCACCAGCAATGGAGGAGCCAGAGGGCAGCAGAGCCACAACCCCAGCTACACCATAGTGCAGGTAGAAGCTTTGAGACTGGAGACAGAAGTCAAATCTTAATGCGACTGTGTTGTGTTGACTCCAAACAACTCCTCCCTGCGCCCAAGTCCCTTAATCTAAGAATTAGAGATGAGAGACCTACTTCACAGGATTGCTGTGAGCCTTAAGTGAGATTATATTTACAAAAATGCCAAGACATAATCTGGTACATCGTTGGTGCTCAGTAAATGTTTCCTTTTATTTTCAAACTCTACTGGAAGTAGCAAATTCTCAGTACCCAAGCTAAATACCCTCAGGGGTGAGTTTGGGTTTTACTACTGTTGGGCTTTTGTAGTTTTAATACCTAACAGTTGATTATTTAGTGTATATGTGTCCAATGTCAATGTTACTTCCCCTACAGCCTTCACACCTTCATGATCTTCCTAGAGGAATTCCTACATACCCTTCTCTGAGCGACATGATATCACATACCTAAAAATCAGCATCTCCATCTAATAAGGGGCATGCCCATCTCTGCTGCAGTCCCCACTACTCCCTATTGTCTTTCCCTGTTTGTACTTTGATGCTCCCTGCCTGTCAGTGTAAGGCATCTGCCCTTAAGCTGAGGATCAGCGCAAGTAGCAAGCAGAGGCATATGAGAGATAAAGAGCAAGAGCTCACATAGCCTACCCTCAAACCCAACCTCAGTCATGATTCCACAATGACCACCCTACCCCTGAGAGTAGCTACATTCCATAGCAGCAGAGTCAAACCCAGAAGACCACCAGATCCTCAGGGACCACCAAGCAAATGGAAGCCCTGGCAAGATGAGGAGGAAGGGGAGGTGCATCAGCAACCTTTTGGGGATAGCCTAAAAGGTAGCAAGTCAGCATCGGCTGAGTCTCCAAACTGATGAATCTCAGAAACAATCGCCCAGGGGGCACCTGGGTGGCTCAGTCAGAGCCACCCTTGGTCAGGTCATGATCTCAGGGCCCTGCGAGCTGCAAGTTAGGCTCCCTGCTCCCTGGGAAGTTTGCTTCTGCTTCTCCCTCTCCCTCTGTGTTCTCCCTCTGTATGTCCCTCTCTCTCTGTCTCTCTCTCTCTCTCACTGTCTGTTTCTCTCTCTCTCTCTCTGTCATAAATAAATAAATAAATAAATAAATAAATAAATAAATAGATAGATAAATAAATAAATAAAATCTTAAAAAGAAACAAACACCCAGGTGTTTGGCCCACAGCGTGGGGATAAAATGCTTGAAATTAGATTTGATGTTTTTCAAGCTTCTGCTCTGTTTTGGTTATGATGATGAGCCATCCAAACCTCTGAAGCACCTAGTCTCCACAAATTCCCATTACCGTTGCAGCAGTGAAGGGAGCAGTGACCAAAAGTTTCTTCCTAGGATCTCCTATGGCTCTAGGAGGGCCATAGGAGATCCTAGACATGGTAGGGCTGGAAGACATGAGGGTTGAACACACCCAGAGAGCATATGCCCCCTTGTGAGAGGTTCCCAGGCCTCCTGCAGCCTGTGGTCTTGCTCAGCTCACAGTAGTGATGTAGCCACACAGGCCTTCGAGTCTCATTCATGTGAAACATGACTGTGTTCGCAAGTGGAGGGTTTGCTGAGCTGCTATGGGCAGCAGACCTAACAGGGAGAACAATACTGGGGGAATGTTTTGGGGGGGGGGGTGTCTCATCAAATGCCCTCCGGGGCCACATTCAAAATATTTAACAATAGGTACTGCATGCAGGCACTGCCAAATCAGAAAGAAGGTCCCACCAGTCAGCAGCCCCTTGCAGAAGTTGTATTATTAGCCACATTTTACCCTTTTGAAAACCCAGTGCAAATATCATAACAAAAAATTAAAACCCTAACACACAACTAGTGAAAGGCTCCCTAAACTTCCATCCAGCCTCCTGAGAGGCCTGGCCGCTGCCTCCTTGGGAAAGATAGAATGAGGCCAGCAAACAGCTGTAAAATGTCTTTTAGAAGAGAAACATCTGGTCTGGTTCCCGAATCACATAAGTTTTCCTGGTTCAACTCTGAGGTTACGAGGCTTATCGTTTTCACATGAAGGGGCATAGGTCCACTGGAATCATAATGCCCTCAAACTGTAGAGCAGGACCTCAGAAATCAAACCCAAACACAGAGTGACTCCCAGCAGGCAGTGACAGAGCTGGGTCCTCCGGCTGCGACTCGAGGAACTCTCGAGGCAACAAATTCTGCCCCTTGCTCATGACACACATGCACAACTTTGGCTTCATTCGAAGTGAAAGCTGGTACATAGAGATCTCAGCCATGGAGTCACTTTGTTGGTTGGAAATCATGTGAGGTGCCAGGCTTCACCTCAGAAGCTTTATATGAAGATTTAGGAACTGGGAACTGGACCGGCACGGGTCGGGAAGGGTAGCAGTGATACACTGAGACAGGAGACTCAACATATTCCTAAAATGATCGCATCGAGGCCCCACCCATCCAGAGTATGGAAATACTCTCATCTTGATCTGCGCTATTGGCTTAAGAGAGCACACTTGAGGCATTGACTGCATGCATTTTGTGCTGCAATAAAAAAATAAAGCAAAGCCATAATAGGTCTATTCTTCCCAGTGAATACCCCTCTAAAAAGCCTAAGCTGAAATTTAAAGACATTCACAGAAGCACTCATAAAGAAAAATAACCAAGCCTGATGCAACCCAACTGACAATTCTTTTAAAGCAAAGCAAGTAAATTATATGGCACAGCTTGAAATGCCTGCCCCACCTCCAGGCGCACAAATACACATGCACAAGCAAACAGTTGCACACTCACACACACACATGCAGTTTCAGCTCCTTAGACACAGTCAGCCAGCCACATGCCACAACCTCCTTCCCAGATATACTGTGACAGCCACTAAGCTAATGAGATCCCAACTGTCACCCTCAGTTTTTACAATTGTTTCTCACGTTTTCTTCACAAGACCATTGCCCATCAGGCAGTTATAGGCAAAATGCATATCATCAGCATTCTTCTTCCTCCTCTTCAGAGTCTCAGAGCCCCAAGTGGCAGCCTAGAACAAAGACTCTCAGCTCCCCGGGAAGGGGGAGGGCTGGGACCCCAGGGACACGACAGAGCCAGGTCTCTGTGGCCACCAGGCTGCGTATTAATCAGCTATGGCTGCTGCTGCTCTGCAGGAACTGTCTGCCCATCATCTGGGGCAGGAGAAACAAAATTAAGAAACTGCAGCTCCAGAAAAATATTGGGCTAGAAATCAAGTGCCAGAGCCAGCAACAGAGACATCTGAATGCTTACACTTGTGAGATTATTCAAAGTCAAAGCAGTGTAAAAAGACACTATTTCAAATTGTAGAAGGGAGAAAGGTGATCTTCCCAAATGGATGAAATGTAGGAAATGAGGTTCTAATGAATGCCCATTTCATAAGTACCTGAACATGAAATATGGTATTCAGAGAAGCTCTGAGGCATAAGCAATCCATTGCAAAATATTCTCAACCCAGGAGCACTGAGTACAGATCCTCTAAGCTATAAGGAAATTTGTTTGCTTGGTTTTATGACAAAAAAAAACAAAAAACAAAAAACGCTACACCTTATCTCTTTTAAGACAAAATTACTGGGTTTTCTCATAAAGGATCATTTCATAAAGGAGGTCAACAGGCTGCTTCAGTGACTGTCTTGACGTAGGGAATTAACAGAGGTTGTACTGTCCTTTGCAGCTTTCCATATTTTCCATAATAAACATATATTTATCAAAAACTGCAGTCTGTTTTTCAGTCTTTTGCAGTCTGTTTTTCAACTTTTTTTTTTTTTGATGGATAAGCATACGTTTCTTTCACTGAAGTATAGTTGACATACAATATTATGTAAGTTTCAGGTATATAACACAGCAATTCAACAATTATATATAAGGCATATATAATTTTTTTTACCTCTTTTAAGAGACACTCAACTGCCCCAATGTGCACGCATGAGCACACACAAGCCATGCATATAGTGAGAATTTCCATGCTGTCTCTATTTTACTTTTTTAAGATTTTATTTATTCATGACAGACACAGAGAGAGAGGCAAAGACATAGAGAGAGGGAGAAGCAGGCTCCCCTCTAGGAGCCTAATTCGGGACTCGATCCCAGGACCCCAGAATCATGCCCTGAGCCAAAGGGAGATGCTCAATCACTGAGCCACTCAGGTGCCCGTCATGTCTCTATTTTAACAGGAAACAATGATTACCCATCCAGTTGTCTGTCATTGAGCAAGGTGACAGAGCCACAGTGGGGTATAGACTACTTCTTAATACAAGTGCTCTGAAAATCAGGCTGAAGGTTTAACTAGGCAAGAGGGTGAAGGGGAAGTTGTCAGGGACGAAACAGAAAGAGAGCAATTCCTCTCCTGCAAATGAGTAGTCCATAGGAGTGACACTACAAAATAGTACTCAAATCAGATTTGGTCCCTTCCCTGCCCCTCACTTTGACAGATAAAAATGCCTGTCAAGGTGTCTATACATTATTAATACCTAGCTCAGGGATCCCGATGAATTCTTGGCAGAGTGTGAGTTTAAGAGGAAGAACTAATTCTATTTCCTATGAAAACCTCAAGTCCCCAGACTTCATTCCTCTTAACAAGATATCAAGAAGGAGACAGGAGCACAAAAGACCCTTGCCCCTTTCTCTGGGGTCTCAGAACATTCCAGCAGCCATACTGATGGGGGAATAAATAATTGTGGCCTTCCTCCAACAGTTCTCATCTAGTTAACTGGAACTGTGACACAAGAGGCTGTTCATATCTACGTTAATATTCTCCTACATGATATGAGAGGTGTCAAGAATCTGGAATACAATCTATACTCAAAATTAGTTTGGTGAGATGGGTGAAATAGATGAAGGGAATTAAGAATACACTTACCATGACCAGCACTGACTATCGTATAGAATTGTTGAACCTTATATTGTAACACCTGAAACTAACAGAATGCTATATGTAACTACACTGGAATTAAAATTTTTAAATTAAAAATTTTTAATTAAAAGTTTTTTAAATTTCAAATTCTTTTTTTTAAAGATTTTATTTATTTATTCATGAGAGACAGAGAGAGAGAGAGAGAGAGAGGCAGAGACACAGGCAGAGGGAGAAGCAGGCTCCATGCAGGGAGCCCGACGTGGGACTCGATCCTGGGTCTCCAGCATCACGCCCTGGACTGAAGGCAGTGCTAAACCGCTGAGCCACCCGGGCTGCCCTAAATTTCAAATTCTACTAGTATATGTTCAGTAGTTAAATTAGCCATCGCCTTGTTAACCAATTCTTGAAATTCACTGAAACCGTGCAAGTATATTTTCTATATTTTTGAAGTTCCATTCAATCATTTATGGACTCATTTATGTTCAAATGTATTACCTTCTTTTCTCTAAAAACTGGAAAGTTAGGTATCACTTCTTAGGGTTAGAGCTACTTGGATTTTTCTTTTTTTTGACCTGCGCTTAAGTGTACTTTTGAAAGAATGATCATCCAGAGTTTTATTTGAGTCCCAAACATCAAACCTGAGTTCTCAGAATTGGGTTCATCAAAACAGGTGCAGCACTCACTCAGGAAACTAATTTAACCCAAAACAATATGGACATCTGCTTTATTCATTTATAATCTACTCAAGAGTAAGAATATATATCTCATTTTTATTATATACCCTCAAAAACATATTGACAGATTCTCTCAGAATCAAGAAAGAAAGTCTAATATATAAGTTCATGTATGAGTTCCAACTCGGCACTGTATTGAGCACTTGAAATGTGGCAAGGGAGACTGAGGAGCTAAATATTTAATTTTAATTAATTCTAACTTAAAAACGGATGCCCAATTCAGTTACTGAAAAATCTTTAAGTATGTATGGAAGTTGGGTATGTGAATCTACTTTTTTAACTGTACAGTTCCTAAAACCTAAATCCCAATCAAGTATTTCTGATAAAAATTTAGCATCCAACCAGAGATATAAAATACATATAGGATTTCTAAGACTTAGTACAAAGAAAAAGAATATAAAATCTCATTAGTAATTTTTACCATTAATTTTGTATTGAAATGAAAACATTTTTACATTGAATTACATAAAAATATATAATTAAAATTAATTACTGATTATAATTATTTATCTGTTTCTTTTCTATTCTTTTAATGTGGCTACTAGAAAATTTTAAATTTCATATGTGAATCACATTATATTTTTATATAAAAACTGTTCTACCTAACTCTATATTGTGGGGTAACCAACAACAATAGCTTATTGTTCATTTATTATCTCCATATATTAACACATAGTTATTGTAGGATAATCATGTTTATTTTCCCACACTCTTTTCATCCTGTCTGTAAATATTAAACAAATATGTGAACCAAACGACTGACTGCTCCCCAAAGAAGCAAAGGTTATTCTCCCATTGTAGTGGGCAGTAGTAAATGCCAGTCATTCTAGCCACTCCCATGCCATCTGGCCCAGGGGCTGGGCATACATTCAAGAGAAACAGCAACAGGATTGCTTAGTGGAATTCAAGAGTCACCCCCACATTAGCCATCCTAACCAAATCTATACAGTACAGTTGACCCTTGTTCAACATGGGGGTTAACATGGCTCCTGCGCAGCCAAAAATCCATGTATAACTTTTTTGAAAAAGATTTTATTTATTTGAGAGAGATAGCAAAAGCGATGGGGAGGAACAGAAGGAGAGGGAGAAACAGACTCCCCGCTGAGCAGAGAGCCAGAAGAGGACATGGGGCTCCATCCCAAGACTCTGAGATCATGATCTAAGCCAAATGTAGACTCTTAACCAACTGAGCCACCCAGGCATCCCCATGTATAACTTTTGACTCCCCCAAAATCAACTACAAAAAGCCTACTGTTGACCAAAAGCCTTACAGATAACATAAACGGTTAACACGTATTTTGATGTACTGTATTCTTACAACAAGGTAAGCTAGAGAAGAGAAAATGTTGATAAAGTCATAAGGAAGGAAAATACACTTATGATACTATACTGTATTTATCCCAAATATCCACATTTAAGTGGACCTGGGCATTTTAAACCCGTGTCGTTCAAGGGTCAACTATATTTGTAAAGAGGGTCACTGACTATGACACATAAAGAAAACATCCAGTCTTGGTGTGAAACATAAAAAAAAGGTCTTTTCCAATCTATATGCCCTGGAGAAGAAGTGGCAAATAAATTTTATTATTGACCCAATAACCTCTTTATATTTCATCTTTATTTCCAGTTACTGAGAAAATTCCCAAGGTTTTTTGTTTTTTATTTTTCCTACCCATCTGGAAAGTTGCAGATATCATCAGTTGTGTGCACTTCTTTTCCTGGGGTCCCATTAAACACAAGATGATGTGCCAGAAAATTAAACACTACCCATCAGACTCCATTTCAGCATCTCAGAGAGTTTTTGTGACTATTTACTCATTTTTATAGACATTTTATGAGGGGGCACTTGGGTGGTTCAGTCAGTTAACCATCGGATTCTTGATTTCGGCTCAGGTCGTGACCTCAGGGTTGTGAGATCGAGCCCTGTGTCAGGCTCCACATTCAGCAGGGAGTCTGCTTCTCTCTCTCTCTCTCTCTCTCTCTCTCTCTCTCTCCCTCCCCTCTCCCTGTGCCCCTCCCCTTGCTCCTGCTCTCTCTCTTTCTCTAAAATAAATAAATAAATCTTTTAAAAAAACATTTTGTAGGGCCCACCCTCTGCCAGGTTCTCTCTCTTCTGTGTATTACCATGATACAAAGAACAAGGATAATAAAGGTCCTTGATTCCCAAGCTGTTTCTACATCTTCTAACAATTTCGTGGAACTCAGACTATAATATCATGGCAGTAAATTAGAAACATGTATTAGCTTTTTGCATTATGATGCAATGTTTGAAACATGCAAGAAGACATAAAGAAAAATGTGATGAACAATCATGCAGCCATTCCTCCTGAACTCCATATCTCCATGAACCTCACTGAATCAGTGTTTACAATGTTCAGGCATTTCTTTATATTTTCAGTACATATTCATGTGTCCCTAAGTAATATGTGGTTTGAGATGTTTTTAAATTGCATATACATAAATGTGTTTTAGACTGATATTTTTAAAAACTTCCATAAAGTTGAGATAAGCCACTGTCTCTGACTACACTTGAAACCTCAACAATTTACCATATTTGTGGATAGAAAAATAAGTTTTTCTTTTGACTCATCACATAAGCCACATACACATGAATATAAATTTAAATATTACATATGATTGTCTTGTGCAGATAGATAACACACAGAGTTCATAGTAAATAATAGAGTTCAGTGTATTCTATAATAATTAAAAACTTTTAATGGGCAGATTGGAAATCACTTGCATATGTGCTTCTGTTCCCTAAAACAGACTTTTTTTAAAAAGATTTTATTTATTTATTCATGAGAGACACATATAGAGAGGGAGAGACATAGGCAGAGAAGAAGCAGACTCTTTACAGGGAGCCTGATGCGGGACTTGATCTCAGGACCCTGGGATCACCACCTGAGCCGATGGCCGACACTCAAACACTGAGCCATCCAGGTGCCCCCCCTAAATAGACTTTAAATCAGGATTTTTAAGTGGCACAAAATATAAAAAAAGAGTTTCTAGATAAAAGAAAGCCTCCTCCAGCCTTTGCCCCCAACCCCCAGATAGCCCTCCTGTAGGCAACCAGTATTATTGCTTATGTATATGACCAGAGATATGACACATATAAACAAGTAATTGTGTAAATTGTGTATATGCTCTTCTCTTTTTAATGCAAATAGTACCACTTTGTTGTTTTCAATTAATGGAATATCTTGGAGATTTTTTCATACTGGTGCATAAATAGCAATATCCATTGTTTAGATATGCCATGATCGATTTAGCCTTTCTCCCATTGATTGAGAGGTAATTTCAAATCCTTTGAAACAAACAGTGTTATTCTGAATATACTCATATACATGCACATGTGGAAAAGTATCTACAGCACAAAACTCCAGAAATCTAGAAATGGATTTTTGAGTCAGAGAGATTATTACATATAGGCATATATGTGTATATATGTGTGTGTATGATTAAACATAAACACATATGTAATATTTTGATGGATATTATAAAAGTATCCTCCATGGAAGTTATACAATTTAACTCCTACCAGATATGTATAAGAACATCTTTTTTTCCTGCCCCCTTACCGACATAATGTATTATGCATCCTATTCACCAAGCTAAGTGATAAATGGTATCTCCTTGAAATAGTACTTTATGAATGTTTTAAATACTTTAAAAATTCTCAATTTTAAAGGTCATAAGTACAACTCAAAACAAATAAGCTAAGGGACAGAAGAAGCATAATGAATGAAACACTGACTTGTAAAGAAGAAGGTCTTTGGGCAGCCTGGGTGACTCAGCGGTTTAGCACCGCCTTCAGCCCAGGGCCTGATCCTGGAGACCTGTGATCGAGTCCCATGTCGGGCTCCCTGCGTGGAGCCTACTTGTGTCTCTGCCTCTCTCTCTCTCTCTCTCTCTCTCGAATAAATAAATAAAATATTTTAAAACAGAAGAGGGTCCATAAAATTCAAGGTGTGACACTACTCTCTGTAAAAGGATATACTGACTTCACATGAGCAATAAAGACAAACATCTAATGACAAAATTGCCCAACCTCTTACAATAAACTAATTCAGAATGTTGACACATGTACAAGCTTTACAAAGACTCAGGATGGTTTCTATCATACATAAAGAACCACCCAGCCACTGTCTAAATTTCAACTACTCAGAAATATAGTGGTATTACTATACATGAGAATCTGCTTTATGCTTTATGACTTTCCTGGACATAACTAGTGAAAAGAATAGATGAAGGATAAAGTTGCCTCGGTGGCTCAGTTGATTAAGCAACTTCAGCTCAGGTCATGATCTCAGGGTTGTGGGATCAAGCTCTGAGTTGAGCCCCACATCAGGCTCCATGCTCATTGGGGAGGCTGCTTGAGGATTCTTTCTGCCTCTCCCTATGCCCTTCCCCCTGCTCCTGCACTCTCTCTCTTTCTCTCTCTTCCCTAAATAGGTGAATATTACAAAAAAAAAAAATAGATGAAAGACAAATCAAGGGTAAAAGAAAGTGGTTCTTCCCAATGCCACATATACCCTCAATGACCCCAAGAATGTCCTACCCTGCAGATCAACAATGGATTTAGAGTTAAGTCACCTGTGTTCAGAACCAGGGCTGGGCTACTGCATCATTGCATGAACCTCATCAAGTCACCTGATCCCTGTGGCTTCAGGTCCTCATCTATTAAAATGAGAGGACCTAAATGCCATTCTCCTGGAGGTCCCTCCCACCCCACCGCCGCCAAACGGAAAGATGTTCCTGATGCGAGTTAATATGTCCCGAGGCCTTCACCTACCTTCATTATAACTTGCAGTTGTTAGACTCATGGCTATAGCTTAGGGGTGGTCAATAAGCTCTGAAACCAAATAACAGAAATTTCTTTGTGTATCAAGGGTACTATAACCCAGGATGCATCCAAGAGTCCACTGATAGGGGTATCTGCTCTTTCACATTCCATGAATCAGAGAGATGAGCAAATACATTCTGAAACCTGAAATCAATAAGCTCAACAAGAATCAAAATCAGTGAGACATGGGGATGCCTGGGCGGCTCAATGGTTGAGTATCTGCCTTTGGCTCAGGGCATGACCCAGATCCTGGGATCAAGTCCCACATCGGGCTCTGTGCAGGGAGCCTGCTTCTGTCTCCGCCTCTCTCTCTCTCTCTCTCTCTCTCTCTCTGTCTGTCTCTCATGAATAAATAAATAAATCTTTTTAAAAATTAAATTAAATTAAATCAATGAGACATGGAACTCAACTCAAGACCCTTGCAATGGGATGATGGGTCCTGAGGATTCCCAGAAGCTGTGCTATCCATAGAAATGAAAAGCAAGAGGATTAAGAAAAAATTACCATCTTTAATGAAATTAAAATGCAGAAAAATGGAAACAGTAACAGAAATAATTTTATCCAACATAAAAATCCAGTCATGACCTTAAGGACATCACACTAAGTGAAGTAAATCAGATGGAGAAAAACAAATACTGTATGATCTGAATTACATGTGGAATCTAAAAACATCAAACTCATAGAAATAGAATAGAATGGTGGTTTCCAGAACCTAGGGGTAAAGAAAATGGGGTGATGCTGGTCAAAATGATACAAAAGGTACAAGCTTTCAGTTATAAGATGAATAAGTTCCAAAGATGTAAGGTACAGCACAGCACAATACTGTGTTGTGTACTTGAACGTCATTATGAAAGTAGAGCTTTAATGCTCTCACCATACAACAACGATGGTAATTATGTGAGATGAAGGAGGTGTTAACTAACCTTCTGTGGTAAACATTTTGCAATATTCACATGTGTCAAATTATCACTTTGTAAAATTTAAACTTCCATGATGTTATATGTCATGTATATCTCAATAAAGCTGGAAAAAGCAGTCATAATGGTCATCTTCATCAAATATAGAAATTCCATAGGTAAAACAACAGATGCTAAATGAAACAAGAGACTTGGTGGGGAGAAAAAATTAAAGAAACACGAAGAAATATGGTCTGTTGGCCAAGCACCAATTTCCATTTATGAATTAATTATTCATTCATTCAATAAATGTTTATTAGTCTTGACATTTTGTTATACTCAGCTACCTTGCTGCCACCTGCCATCAAGTTATTTTACTTTTCATTAGCTGCCCACCCCCCTGCCAAAAGAGGGAAAAGTTCAGTGTCTGGCAGTTGGTCTTACTCAGGTAAGCAGCAATAGAAAAAGGTTGTGTGAATAATGCAAAGGTAGGAAGAGAAAAAATTGAACTCAAGTTCTGTGGAGAATCTAACATTCTATTTATTTGTCATTTAAGAGCCCACATACTCTGCAAAGCTCTGGCCACTGGACCCTTGCCTCTACCATCCCACCAATGAGTTCAGCCTGCTGCATATTCACTTCCTCTCTCCTAATCCTAAGCCTCCCAGCCCTCAGCTTGGGTCATTTCCAGGTATCCATGAGCAGACACATCTGGTACACCCACTCCCATGCTCTTTGCCTCACCCCTAATTTCTACCCAGTCTCATATAGACTCCAGCTTGCTTCATGCCGACAGCATGTGGCACATGCTGTGCATCCTCACTTCAGCTCCTGGGTCTTCCCTAAGACCACCAAAGCTATGAGGAGATGCCCAGGCCTGGGGAAATACACAGTCCACCAATGTAGAAGAGTTAACCATCTGATAGCCCATGCTCCACCAATAGGGGAGAAGCCAGAGTAAATGCCTGCCCCACCTTCTGTTTTCTGGATGGAGAATTCTGAAGCCTCCTTGTCAGGCGATCTCAGCAGGAGTGAGATCCCTGTCCACAATGCTTCTGTATTAGTCTGTTGGGCTGTCCTAAACAAAACATCTCACACAGGATGGCTTAAACAATAGAAATGTATTTTCTCAGAATTCTAGAGCCTGGAAGTCCAAGATCAAGGTGCCATCAGCAGTGATATAAGGTGAGAGCCCTCCCTGCAACTTGCAGATAGCTGCCTTTCCTGGGAGCTTCCAAGAGAGAACTCTCTGGTGTCTCTTCTTATAAAGACAGTAGCCCTATCAGATCACAGCCTCACCCTTATGACTTCATTTAACTCCGAATACTTCCTTAGAGGCCCCATCTCCAAATATAACCATGCTGGGGGTTAGGGGCTTCAACCACAGGAATTGGGGGGACACAAATATTCAGTCACAGCAGCATCTCTATCTTGACTCTCCTCCTCCTCCTCTGCCTTAGGCTCCCTAACCCCTCATTCCAGCTCTGTGGCATCACTTCTCAAACCAATCAGCTGTGCAAAAAATTCTTTCCTCAGGTTTTGCGTCCAAGACCCAGCTAAGATGGCCTGTCACCTAAAACCATATTTCGATCCCACCTGCTCAGATGTTCTCTGCCAGTCCCCCTCACAGGACAGTCTTCTGTTCTAGCTGCCTCCCAATCCAACCCATCCCATCACCTAAGTTTTAAGTTGGCCACTAAGTTATTCATTCATTTGACAAATAAAGGTGGGGTTACTAATACAGGACAGGAAACTAATGCAAAATGCCCATGGGTCGTGGGCAGTTAATGCATATGAGCGATGAGAGCCAAGTGAGAGTGAAAAATCCCCTTGTATCACATGTCCAACGTTGCCAAGTTTTGTGCTTCTCATTAAAAAGGGACTTGCAGTTATTATACAAAGTCTCCCAATTTTTAAATGTTAGTAACAAATTTAAATCTATTCATAACACTGCACAGATCACGCCATCTTCTTAAAGCTTCCAGTTTGAAGTATCTGTACAAATTGCTGGGAAGACAACAGGGAACAAAGGCTCTGAGCTCTAGAAGTCTAAGAAGGAGACAGCCAAGAGGAGAGGCAATTACCACACAGTGTGACCAAAGCACTGATGGAGGGTGACAGGTAGCATAAGGGCCCCCCAGCGATGTCCATGTCCTTACTCCCAGGACTCATGAATATGTCAGGTTACATAGCAAAGGGGAATTAAGGTGGCATGTGGAAGTAAGGTTGTTAATCAGATGACCATGAGATGGGGAGCTTACCCTGGATTTCCCAGGTGGGCTCAATGCAATCACAGGGTCCACTGATCTGGAAGAAGGCAGAAGCATTCAGAGTCAGGAAGATATTTGAAGATTCTGACTTTGAAGATGGGGGAAGGGACCACAAGCCAAGGAATGTGGGAGACCTCTAGAAGCCAAAAAAGGCAAGGAACAGATTCTTCCCTAGAACTTCCAGAAGGAATGCAGCCCTACTGACACTTTGATTTTTAGCCCAGGAAGACACATTTCCAACTTCTGAGCTCCAAACTATAAAACAATAAATGTATCTCAAACCACTAAGTTTGTGCGTAATTTGTTACAGCAGCAATAAGTAACTAGCACATGGGGTAAACCCAGGAGGCTAGGAGAGATAACTAACACAGAGGTAAGGGTTATCAGGGAAAGCTTCTTAGGGAAGATAACATTTAACTGAGTCCTAATGGATGAACAAGCTTTGGGAGTTGGGAGTGTCAAGGAGTAGCATATGCATGTGCAAAGGCCCTAAATGCATTTAAAATGGCAAGACTACAGATTTTGTTAGCCAAATTCCCAATTTTTTCATTAATTTCTCAAACAATTCGCTTAGGAATTCTATTAGGGAATTCCCTTTATTGGACAAATCATGAATAAAAGACCTAGAAAGACTGAAAGACCTCAGAAAGTTACATAGCTGTGAGCTTCACTGTCTTTATTTGTAAAATAAGGAAGTTACATTAGGTGAACCATAAGCTTATCCATGACTACTTAGCAGATGAGCTCAGGTATGAAAGAAATATAACATTTCTCTATTTTTGCCATATAAATCTGGCTCTGGTTCCCCATACTCCCTGAGCTAGAGGTAATTTCAACCTCAGCTGTTACTGGTACATACCCAGGCCCTCTACTCTGGCCAGGGTTGTGCCAAGGTCCTAGGGTCTCTGAAACATTTAAGCATCAAAGAGGTCCCTGTGTTCTTGTCAGTCAGTCTTGCTAGCACTGTGGTTACGGCTAAGATGCCCATTGTTCCAGCCAGCATCTCAAGTCCAGTGGCTTCAATGCTTTTAGGCAATGCTGGGAGCCCATGTCCCTAGGTCCACCCTCAATGGGATCATATGATGCCATCTCCATTGTGATACTCCCCCCAGGAAAGACCTACTCAGTGTAACATTTACAAGAGAGCTCACAGCAGGGACACCTGGGTGGTTTAGCAGTTGAGAGTCTACCTTTGGCTAAGGGCATGGTCCTGGGATCCTGGGATCAAGTCCCACATCAGGCTCCCTTCAGGAAGCCTGCTTCTCCCTCTGCCTATGTCTCTGCCTCTCTATGTCTTTTCATGAATAAATAAATAAAATCTTTAAAAAAAAAGAAAGAGCTCACAGCTGGTGGAATGCCTACCTGCCACCCACCTTATAGAGAAATTGGGCCCTTGCCCCTGGATGGCCAAGGTGTCCATTTGAGTTTTTGCTCCCAGCCAGGTAGGGCAAGGGGAAGACAGGTCATCTGACAGGGCCACCAGGTCCCAGGAGAACTTCAGCCTCCCCTCTCCACTTCTCCAGCTCCACTGCCGCCCCCCTGCTCCCAGGATTCCTGAGCATCTCTCCCAATTCTCAGCACATCCATCCAAGTGCCCAGCCCTAATTGCACACACTCAATATGCGACTGATCATTATTCTTTGGCAACCAGTGCTATCAAATTTTCTCCCACTGTGACACTTGCCAGGAGTGGCCAGCACCCTTTGAACTTCAGATTGGACTACTCCTATTGTTATTGCTGACAGCAATATTCATGAATTATTCAACAGCTTCTTTATCTGGGCTGGTATGGAAAGGCTATTCTGATTGGAGGCTATAGTGTCATCCTGCCATCACATTCTGGATCTTCATCAGACCAGACAATTGCCTTCAGAACTAAGCCCAAATCCTCCATTGGGTCTGCTGGTTCAGGAGCCAGAGATCTATCCCAAATGGGGCCAGCTGGGTTCTCGCTCTTGTCCTGTCACATCAGATGATGGAGGATAGAAGATCTCACAGGTCATTGTCACAGCTGTCCAGTCTGAGATGAAATCCTCTCACTTGCCCACAGGCCAGACTGGTCAGCATTTCCTGGGGAGAGAAGGCTCTCAGAAAGTAGGCTCAAGCTTCCCAAGTACACGGGGGTCTGACCAGAACTCACAAGGCAAGAACCTGTGTTGGAGAGGCAGTTTAATGACCGACAGCTCTTTCTGACAGACGTCTTACTCCTGTGTCAGGGGCTTTCACTCCCTTTGGGGTTTTTTTCTTTTTTGTATTTTTTTTATTAATAAAATGTCTTAGCTAGTTATAGGCTGCTAAGATTGTGTATCTGTTCAGCAGTAAGTCCTGATAGTTTACATCTTTTTATTTCAATATTTTTTAAGGCTTTCATGTATTTTTAAATTTTTTTTTATTGGAGTTCGATTTGCCAACATATAGCATAACACCCCTTTCACTCCCTTTGAAAAGCACTCTCCATTTGGGACCTTGAAATTGATCAAAGATTAACAAGATTCTCTAGGATAGGATCAGCAGATCCTAGGGAACCTGTTAAGTTCAACTGGCACTTCATTCTTCATTTCTATATGCCTTCCTTTCCATAGCACAACTCTGTGAGGTCAACAGGAAGCCTTGTTAGATGAGGAAGCGGTAATGAATTATGTCCAGAAGTACACAGCAAGTCCATGACCACTGAGCATCCCAACTCCCTTTCTAGGCTTTTCCCAAAGCTCCAGTCTCCCCTTCTTCCTCTCCTTCCTCACTCCCTCTCTACCTCCTCCTTTAGCATAGATGCCACACAAATCTTCCTCCAGGATTTTTTTTATTTTCTTTTGTTTTTCGTTTTTCCAGTATTCTACAATTTTATGACATTCTGCATGCCTCAACTCCTTGCGATGGGTAAATCTGTGCATATGTCAAATAAGTAAAGGTGACCTGAAGATTATAGAAGACCTAACCCATGGGACCTGTCTACAAACTGCACCTTGGCAGCTGGCTACCTTCCATAAACTGAATCTGTATCTTCCAGCTTTAAAGTCAGCAAAAGGTGGGAAAGAAAGTACTAGAAACTATTGCCTATTATCTCCTGAACCAATTAGAGCAATTTTCAACTCATTTCTTTTAATTCAAAAAAGTCTTAATCATGGGCTATAATCCAACCAACAACAAAATTCTCAGGCTCTTAAGATAAATCATAAAATGCCTGGAAGCACCCATCTGTTTAGACCACACTGGGATTTTCTATAAGAAATGGTTACCATTTGGAAGTCCCTCATCTCATTCATTGTCACCAACCACTATGACTCAGGCAGCAATCAGTTTCCTCAATATCCTGTAACACGAGGAGTGCAAGCACCCAGTCCTAGGAGCAAATAAAAGGGAACAGAACAGAAGAAGACAAGCAGGTCTACCAAGACCCCATTACACAATCTGGCCATCAGTATCCTTCCCTGGAATTACTGAGGGACCTCTTGGGGAAGCAAGCTCCTGTCTAACAAATTAGCGCAACCAGCAAGGAGGGGGGGGTTAGTTTTTGAGTATTTTATTTCTTTACAAATTTACATTTTACTTTAGGCCATATACCTCCAAAAGACAGTATGCTCATCTTTCATCAACAAAAATTACCTATCATGCTGGGAAAATTGGACATTTGCATGCAGAAGAATGAAACTAGACCACTCTCTTGCACCATACACAAAAATAAACTCAAAATGGATGAAAGATCTTAATGTGAGACAAGATTCCATCAAAATCCTAGAGAAGCGCAGCCCCAGTGGCGCAGCGGTTTGGCGCCGCCTGCAGCCTGGGGTGTGATCCTGGAGACTCGGGATCGAGTCCCACATCGGGCTCCCTGCATGGAGCCTGCTTCTCCCTCTGCCTATGTCTCTGCCTCTGTGTGTGTGTGTGTGTGTGTGTGTGTGTGTGTGTGTGTGTCTATGAATAAATAAATAAAATCTTTAAAAAAAATCCTAGAGGGGAACACAGACAAAACCCTTTTTGAACTTGGCCACAGTAACTTCTTGTAAGATTCATCCATGAAGGCAAGAGAAACAAAAGCAAAAATGAACTATTGGGATTTCATCAAGATAAGAAGCTTTTGCACAGCAAAAGATACAGTCAACAAAACTAAAAGACAACCTACAAAATGGGAGAAGATATTTGCAAATGACGTATCACATAAAGGGCTAGTTTCCAAGATCTATAAAGAACTTATTAAACTCAACACCAAAGAAACAAACAATCCAATCATGAAATGGGCAAAAGACATGAACAGAAATCTCACAGAGGGAGACACAGACATGGCCAACATGCACATGAGAAAATGCTCCGCATCACTTGCCATTAGGGAAATACAAATCAAAACCACAATGAGATACCACCTCACACCAGTGAGAATGTGGAAAATTAGCAAAGCAGGAAACCACAAATGTTGGAGAGGATGTGGAGAAAGGGGAACCCTCCTGCACTGTTGGTGGGAATGTGAACTGGTGCAGCCACTCTGGAAAACTGTGTGGAGGTTCCTCAAAGAGTTAAAAATAGACCTGCCCTATGACCGACCCAGCAATTGCACTGCTGGGGATTTACCCCAAAGATACAGATGCAATGAAACGCCGGGACACCTGCACCCTGATGTTTCTAGCAGCAATGGCCACAATAGCCAAACTGTGGAAGGAGCCTCAGTGTCCATCGAAAGATGAATGGATAAAGAAGATGTGGTCTATGTGTACAATGGAATATTACTCAGCCATTAGAAACGACAAATACCCGCCATTTGCTTCGACATGGATGGAACTGGAAGGTATTATGCTGAGTGAAGTAAGTCAAATGGAGAAGGACAAACATTATATGGTCTCATTCATTTGGGGAATATAAAAAATAGTGAAAGAGAATAAAGGGGAAAGGAGAAAAAATGAGTGGGAAATATCAGAAAGGGAGACAGAACATGAAAGACTCCTAACTCTGGGAAACGAACTAGGGGTGGTGGAAAGGGAGGTGGGTGGGGGCCTGGGGGTGACTGGGTGATGGACACTGAGGTGGGCACTTGATGGGATGAGCACTAGGTGTTATTCTATAGGTTGGCAAATTGAACACCAATAAAAAATAAATTTGTAAAAAAAATTACCTATCAAGGTCTGTATCTGATTACCAGGGCTGCCATGACAAAATCCCACAGACTGGTGAGTTAAACCACACACATTTATTGTCTCACAGCTCTAGAGGCTGGAAGTCCAAGATCAGGGTGTTGGCATGGTTGGTTTCTTCCAAGGCCTCTCTCCTTGGCTTGTAGATGGCTGCCATCTTCCTGTATCTTCACAAGGTCTTTCTTCTGTATGAGTCCTAACCTCCATTATGACACCAGCCATATTGGACTAGGGCCACCATATGACCTATTTTACCTTAATAATCTCTGTAAAGATTAGTCAGTATAGGGGTTAGAACTTCAACATCTGAATTTTAGGAGGACATAAGTTGGCCCATAACAGGGTGGAAACGTTCTTGTAAATTGCTCTATGCAGAAAAACTATGAAGCTGGGTTCTACAATTCTGCAGAGCTCAAAGTACTAGGACTCTGCAACAACATTTGTTCACTAAGCATTTCTGAGAAAAAAATCTCAGTATGGTCACCAGGGGAAATAACAAGTTTACACATCGTGTGCTGAGCATTTACCTAAACAGAGGCTGCATCCCACCAGGCCACTCTGAGAGCCAACCATTTTAGGTATCCCAGTTCATAGAAAAATTGCAAAGGAAATGTATACCAGTTGGTATGGGCAAATATTGAGAGCTTGAAACAGCATCTGGAGGTGTGTCATTTCAAAACAGACCTCTGTCATGTTGAGTTGCAACTGTGATTCCCTGTGAGCAATTTAGAATAATTCTAACATCTCTCTACGTACACAGCTGTGCATGTATACAAGGCATATATGGGCAATTAACTACAAAATGCCCAATTGTTCAGTAAATAAGGCAGAGATGGTGAGTGTTCATGAAAATGTTTAAAATGAAAGAATGTGGGCCAAAAAGATGCTGAAAATCCAGGAAAATCACATTCCAATTGCTGATAGGCAAGGCTCTGTTTACCTTTTCCCTCCCTGAAGTGGGGAACTGGTTCCCAAACCTCAGTCTGATAAAGAAACCTTAAGACCTGCATTATAATATCCAGTAGGTTCTTAAACAACCAAAATAGTTTTAAATTTTTTAATCCCTTGGGAAGCCACCAAACTATTTACCATGAAGATATCCGAAAATGAAGCATTAGTGATACAAAGATTTCTTTCACTAATCACAGATACAAATGGCAGGTGTTATCCAAAACAAATGTTGCTTGGTTAATTTTTAGGAATTCTATCTCAGTCTTGACCTTAGCAGGAAGCCCAGTGGTTGAATCCCTGTTGTCTATACTTGGTCAGGAAACAACCTCTTTCAGAACTATTATTACCATAGGAACTTGAAATTTTACTCTGAGAGGAAAAGATAATATTACACAAGAGTTCTAGCCTGGTTTCTCAAAATATCATTAAGCAGAAAGAAAAGATTCCTCCAAGATACTTGTTAGAAGCTCTCCAAAAGATCTTACTGAATTTCACACCTCCTTCTAATTTGCTTCAAAAAAATAATGCACAGTAGTCAATGTTGCCCAGCATGTTAAATAAAAGTGTGCCTGAATTGATTACTTTTTAACTGATGAACATGTACTTTTGAAAACTGTCCAAGCAAACCTCCTTTTACCTTGCCAGGGCCTGCTGGATTTGTTTGACCATGATTGGCCAGTACTCCAGAGTACCACCAACTGGTTTCCAGTCTCCTTGAGCTCTGGGGGCTCCACTCAATGTTTCCCTCAGTTTAAATATTGCATAGCTCACTCACAGAGATCTTGCTACCACCAAAATCCTATTTCTTGATTTCTCTTTTTTTTTTATTAGATTTTATTTATTTATTTGAGAAAAAGAGAGTGCACAAGGAGGGGGAGTAGCAGGGGAGAGGGAGAAACAGACACCCCGCTGAGCAGGGAGCCTGATGCCGTGGCGCTCAATCCCAAGACCCTGGGATCAGGACCTGACCAGAGGCAGCCACTTAGCCAACTGGACTACTCAGGTGCCCCATATTTTCTGATTTCTGTCACAGTAAACAGTTTGGTGGTTTTCTAAAGAATTAATAAACACATGATGCTTTTAATCATGCAGGGACCTGTTGGATATTAAGATGCAAGTTTCCCCATTCTTCCATTAGACAGCATCAGTTGGCTGTGGGTCATGCTTAGGTCTCAGTTCCAGCTACCATTAGAAAAAAACAAATCTTAAAAATTCAGTGGGAATAAAGACATCAGCCAGAAAAAAACACTTACTTCTGAGCCCACTGTCAATAAGACATCCTGTTAGAAACCAGCTTAAAGGGACACCTGGGTGAGTGGTTGAGCATCTGCCTTCAGCTCAGGTGGTGAACCCAGAGTCCCCAGATCAGATCAAGTCTCCCATCAGGCCCCCTGCAGGGAGCCTGCTTCTCCCTCTGCCTCTCTCTGCCTGTCTCTGCCTCTCTCTGTGTGTCTCTCCTGAATAAATAAATAAAATCTTTTTTTTTTTAAAAAGAAAGAAACCAACTTAAAAATGACATTGTATAGCGCTAAGGCCATTAGATTTAATGTAGTTTTGTGATATCAGTAAGAAATTGAAATGTTGGTTTTGGAATCATTTGAAACCATTTGCAGAAGAAATTGAAAGACAGACCCCAAGAAAACCCCTCAACAAATCTTATTTCCATAAAAAAAAAATGATGTGCCTTAAGTCATTTCTAGTTATGTATCTTTCCCAGGAATATCATCCATCAAAACCATAACAACCACCTGAAGCTGCTTTCTCAAATTACATTAAATGAATGCTTACTATATAACGAGAAGCAACCAAACCAGGGAATTTGGGTGTGCAGAGTTCAGAACCAAAGGATTCTGGAAGCATATGCCCACAGGATTTCAGGGTGAGGTCAATACAGCTGGTCTAAACTTCAGGTTCTGAAAAGGTTTGTTTCTTCTCTTTATTAGCCATAAGGAATGACTTAGACTCAGGCAGGGCCCAGACAAGACAAGTCTTGCTGGATTTATTCCCAGAGCTATGACCCACCTCACAAATCCCTACTGTCCCTGATTTCTCAGGAAACATGAGGCTTGATTAATTGCTCCCACCCTCCCCAATGGCAGGATTAGTGTGCTTGTCTGTGGAAATCTTTGGACAATTAACAGAAAGGAAAAACACAGCATGTGCTCACCACAGGGTCTGCTGACCTCTGCTTCAGCTCTGGGACAACAGGGACCTGGGAGGTAAGCCGAGAAGAACAGGGAAACTCCTCTCCAGGCCAAGCCCATGATGACAGCCAAACAGCTGAGTAGCATCCAAGGCTTTGACTTCTAGCCACACCCTGGAGCCCCAACAGCACGCTGGCTGAGTAAGTCTATGTCCAAGCCCTCCAGCTTGATAAAAGTCAGGACAGAAGCACCCAGAGCTGAGAGGCAGCCACCACTGAAGCTAATTCAGGCACGCTGCCCTAATATGGTCTACAATGTCCAGCTACATAGCAAAGCATCCAAAGGAGGTTAAACTGAAATATGACAAGATATGGATGAGAAGAGAGATGAGAAATTACTCTGGAGAGAGATAATCCAACACCAAGCCAATAAAAGTCATTTAAGTCAGAGATAGGCAGACAAAAATTAAAACTCCAGTTTGCCCAAAGTAAGCTGGGTGAGAATGGAATCTCACCTCCACAGCTGGTAGATAGAAGTTCACTGCCAAGGGTTAACTACGATCCAGGACACTCTAAGAGCTCAACTGTGGCAAACTGAATCTAATAAAGACTCAGTCAAAACATTCCCTTGGTGGGGTGCCTGGGTGGCTCAGGTGGTTCAGCATCCAACTCTTGATTTCAGCTCAGGTCATGATCTCAGGGTCGTGAGATCAAGCTTCACAGCAGCATGGAGCCAACTTGAAATTCTCTCCCTCTCCTTCTCCCTCTGCCCCTCCCCTGCCCCCTGCTCTCACTCTTTCTCTCTCTAAAAAAAAGAAAAAAAAAAGAAAAAAGAAAAATGCCCCTGGTGAAGCCAGTACTAAGAAAGTCAGCGTACTTCTTAGAAAATCACTAGGTGGTATATCTACAGGTCAAGAGGCTTAAGGATTTCACATGTGCCATAGAGAATGTGAATTTCCACAGGGCAAAATAGCAAAAGCAAACTGGAGTAGAGGGAGGCAGAGAAGAGTCTGGTGAGAGAAAGGAGTCATGTCTTATTCATGAGGCTATCAGTTGCAGCGGAGAAACTCAAAACCAAATAATTGCACCTTCTCAAAGTCATTGATTAAAGATAAAAGTACATAAGCCACCTCACTGAAAGCATGGAATTAAATAAAAGCAAGAACATCCTTTTTTACCAAGAAGAAGAAGAAGAAGAAGAAGAAGACGACTAAATTAGGGAAGAGAGAGATGAGTGAATTCAAAGCCAAGATAGAAATTAGAAACCAACAGTTGTCAGGTAAAGGCCCTGTGGTCATACATAATTAAAACTCATATGGCCAGTATCTCCTCACCCATGGGATGTCTCAGAAAACTAATATCAGGGTCAGAAGGGACCTGGATGAGCAATAATGAGTTAGAAATGCCAGAATGAGTCATTGCAGGTCCGCCTGTTCTCAAACTCCAATGTACGCAGGAATCCCCTGGAGCTTTGTAAAAGCAGACACTTCTAGGACAAGGACCTCTGGGAGGACTGAGCAGCTGTACTTTTTACAAGTGCAAGTGATCCAGGGTGTTGAAGCCATTAAGGCTGGCTGAGAGGACCTATGATCTCATAACTACTTTCAATTTTCCAGGAAAAACTGATGCATAATGTTTAAAAGATTTTTTTAAAATTAAGGAGAGGTTCTACTACCCACAGTCCCCAATTCCAGCTGCCTCAAAGCTCCATTTGCCATTCACCGTCCTCCAAAGCACATCAAGAAAAGCCCAGAGAAAGTTCTGGAACCTGTTCTACTGCACTTCAAATCAGAGATGCCAGTGACACCCCAGCTTTCCAAGTCTGTGGGACAGCAGCACGTACCTCATCGGGAAGGTACGACATTTTGACATCCCAAGAAGGTCTGGATTCAGGAAAGAACACACAAACTAATCTGGTAGCATTTGATGCAGTGATTCTTGGTGTCCAAGATCATGCATAGCAACCTGAATGGTACAGATGAGTAATGAATGAATACTTAAGGGCTAAGTGGCCCCAAGAAGGCTTGAGGATAACCTTGAATTGCATTTCAGGGCAATTCTCCTTTTCCCTCGCTTCCAATAAAAGTAACTGAAAGAGTCTTAAACAAGCTGGAACATTTTCCCCCATCTGTTTAGTTTCTAAGTCTTTAAACTAATTAATTGTTACTAACAGAACATAGAGGCAAACAGTTGTCGAGCAATTCAATGGTCCTGCCTAAATGCTGGAGGAAAACTGCTTATATCTGACTTTATTCTATAAAGCTCCAACTTCAGGGATAGCAGTACCATCCTTCTGCCTCTTTGAAAGGTAAGAGGAAATAGAGAAGAAAGGATAAACAAACACTCCCTTGAGAAGGTGCACTCAGAACAGACCCAACAGCACACAGCTGCTCTGGCGTCTTCTCTCCTGGCCAAACAGGGACATGTCCTGAAAAGAAGATGCAGGAAAAAGAAACGGAAACATTCTAAGCAACTCAGAATTCCCAGGCCCATCAGAGAATTCTGCAACCCATCAAGCAATTGGGAAAACAAGTCATTATCTGAATATCCCTGTGCCATCTCCACATGTCCATGTGCGGCTTTATGCTGGGATGCTCAGGAGGTGACTGTGCTTCTCTGGGGCCATTCTGAACCAGCACTCACAGGGGCAGGAACACGTGGCCATGGATGAGTGAGGACGGGCAGGGCACCAGCTCTGGGAAATCGAAAGAACGAAGGTAAGGGCGGAAGGAGCAAGTCCACAGGAGTCCACATGGTTCAGTGCAAAACAAAGGAGGTGTTAGCGGGCACTTGGAGTCCTCTCCTATGGGAAGAGGTTGAAAAGGAACCATTAGAGACTCACTTAGTTCAGAGCTTCTTTTCTAACCACAGAAAATGAAATAGATCACTTCTGAAAATACCCAGGATGCGTATTTCACCAGCACAAGTTTTGTATTTGTCTAATTGGTGAAGCATGAAAACTTCGTGATGCACAGCTGCCGTTTTACTTAAAAACCCTAAAATCCCACCAGACAGCTCACAAAGAGGTCCTCGCTGGGCTTGAGTTGGTCTGGATTTGAGTTCTGGCGCTGTCATCTCCTACCATGGAACTTTAGACAAGTGGCCTAACTCACTGAGCCCCGGTCTCCTTAGACCCTGCTCCAGAGGGGTGTCATGAGGTTTGAATGGGAGAGTACATGTAAAGCCCTTGCCGACGGGCAGCACAGAGAGGCAGCATCATAGACGTTCCCTTGCTCATTCACTGATGGGGCGATGCTGCCATCAGGGAGGCCACCAGTATGGACTGCATTCCCCACCCTGGATTTCTAGCCCCTCGTGTTAGTAAGTGTAATGCAAAAATAGTGTTCCCTGGTCAAACAGTATAGGAGACAATGGGTTCTACGTTGTTCAGCCAACTTCTCAGAGCCATTAAATATGCTAACCTGCACAGGGATCTTCCGAGGATACTCAGGACAGTGAATAAAATATGCAGCAGTTCCCAAACTTGATTCTGTAAGGAACTCATTTTCTGACATACACATTGACATACACACTAACCCAGGAGAGTGTTTCATGATCCTCCATTCAGGAAATGTTCATCCAGAGCAAAGGTCAGTAATGCATAGGAGAGAGTGGCTCACTCAGCCACCCTGTGGGGTGTGGTATTTCCTGAGTGGCATTTACCCAGGAACCATCACAACAGAAGAGACATTCTGGAGTCACGAATGATGGTTATGCTACCAAAAAAGGAGAGCACTAGCCAGAGGAACAGCACACAAGCCCACTTGAGGCCCTGAATATCAATCCAGGGGAGGCCAGGCCCACCCCAGCAACTCCTTATTAGAGGCTCAACACAACATCCATTAGGGGCCCTTCTTTTTTTTTTTTTTTTCCAAAAGAATGTATCACTAAATTTACAATACATATCAACAGAAAAATCAGACTTTCCTTACTGAAAAAAAAAAAAAAAACACTTTTTGTGTGAGCAGATCCATTTTGTAAAGTATGGAATAAACCTGTACCATTAGAGTTGACTATTTGTCACAGGTGAGAAGAAAGGGTTTAGGATTATTTGAAAATGTTTCCTGTAAAATAACCTTTGTTAATATTTTTATGTTGTACTACTTCAAACACACATCATTTACATTTGCATAAATCTCAACAGTTTCTGTTCCTAGCCAATCAGTCACCAGTGTTCTTTCAAAAGCATTCCCCAATCTGCCACTTCATTTTCCTGTTCGTGTCACCAACCCTCACCACACTCACTGGGATTATAGAGAAACCTCCTACCCTCCATGCCTACAATATTTCCCCTTCCAACTCATTCTGTGTGCTGCTAGCTCAACCTCCCTAAAACAATCACTGCACTCCCCCATTCAGAGACTCTGATGCCCCCCCCCCCCTTGCCTATGGATGTCCAAACCCAATCTAGCAACTGGCATGTGAGATTCTCCACAATGGCGATTCAGCCTCTCTGCCCAGGTCCTCCCAGTAATCTTATATGACACTTTCTGAGACCATAAGCCTGCCTTGCTCCTCCATATCTCAAAGCTTTGTGCCTCCAGTCGCCCTAGCAAACATGTCCATCCTGAGCCTTGCCAACTCTAAATCCTCAAGGACTCTCAATCCTCAAGTCTGGAGATCTTTCCAGGTGACTCTAGTCTACTCTTCCCCTAATCAAATTTCTATAGCAGGGCCTGTACTCTCCATTAAGTACTTCATCCTGTATTACCTTCTGTTGCTATTTAATTTTTTCTATTGATATTTAATTTTTCATAGCTCTTGGCTTGGATCCACACAACTAAATTCCAAGTTTCTTAGGGACAGAAGGCCTATCATCTGCTTTCTTTGTAATCCCACTAACAATAACAATAATGGGGAGAAGGAGAGAGGGAAGGAACAGGTTAGTAAGCTTGAGTGGGAAAATTCAGCCTCTGAAAGAAAGCATTCACGCCAACCTCCAATTTCCAAAGAACTGGGGCTTCTCTCTCACAATTATCACAAGAAATTGCAGCTTGGCATCCTTTGGGTTCTAGGTTCACCACTGGCAAAGAAGGAAAGAGAAAAATGAATAAACTGGGGCAGGCGTAGCTGCATCAAATAAGACAGCAAGGTGATGAAATCTCACAGCCACAACTCCTGCCAAGGTTAGCCACCTCTTGGTTTCAATTTTTTTGCCTTTCCTAAAGGCTGAGATTGGAGATAACTTTTTTTTTTTTTTGGCATTCAATGACTTCTTGAGAACAGGGGATCCAAAAAAAGGGCCTGTGGTTCCGCATATGTGTTAATGAGACACCAACACAAATGCAGAGAAATGCATTGAAAACTCTTCAAAACTTATTATCATACCCTTCAAAACTGCAAACCTTCAAAGGTACAAAGTACAGTGAAAATATCAGCATAGTGAGGCCACTATAAATTACCACAGTCTTCTGTTCCTCTGTAGAAAAATTACTACTCTTTGTGACTACTTGGGACACCAAATTAGGGATCTAAATCTCCTGAGTTACCTCTTTCGTTATCATTCATTTAAACCTTTTCCCTGCTAAACAAAACTTCAGACTACATCTGATCAAGCACGTAATATTCATTTCACTCATTTTGGGGGTTACCTCCTCAGAATACAAAGCAAAAGTTACAACAAGGGGAAAAGCCAAAGTTTCTTATGGGACAAGCAGGTGGTGGACTTGCCCTCAGCTTAAGTAAAGATCTCTCAACTGCATATCTAAATGGCACCCTTTTGGGGGACAATCTAATGAGTCAAAACCAGCCCCATCTATTTAAATTCCAAAGCTTTTCAATAAAAAAATAAATAAACATCACCTTCCAGCAATAATAGACAAGCATATAGAAAAACTGGATAATATCAAAAAAAAAAATCTCTTTGAAGGTGTCTAAAAGTTATCAAAACAATCAAAACATGAAAGGCTAGTTCCCAGAGTAAAGAGGCACAGAGGTTGCCCAAAACTCTCTCCCCACCACCACCACTTAGGCATTTGCTCATTTGTCAATTTCCCTGGCAAAGAGGAGAGAAGCAGAGCAGAAAACAGCTTCTAGAGGGACGATAAACTAAGTAGAGCTGTCACCCCTAATAAGGAGATATAACTGGGAGGTCAAAGCCTAGCAAAGTGGAAGAGCCCTCATATACACTCCAGGCTTTCAGTTGGGACCTCTGAAGAGTTTCACCTTCTGTATAAGGGAGATTGAATTAAGATAATCTGCTCCTACTATAAAACGGTGTCCATCGAAAGATGAATGGATAAAGAAGATGTGGTTTATGTATACAATGGAATATTCCTCAGCCATTAGAAATGACAAATACCCACCATTTGCTTCGATGTGGATGGAACTGGAGGGCATTATGCTGAGTGAAGTAAGTCAATCGGAGAAGGACAAATATTATATGCTCTCATTCATTTGGGGAATATAAATAATAGTGAAAGGGAATAGAAGGGAAGGGAGAAGACATGGGTAGGAAATATCAGAAAGGGAGACAGAACATAAAGACTCCTAACTCTGGGAAACGAACTAGGGGTGGTGGAAGGGGAGGAGGGCGGGGGGTGGGGGTGACTGGGTGGCAAGCACTGAGGGGGGCACTTGACGGGATGAGCACTGGGTCTTATTCTGTATGTTGGCAAATTGAACACCAATAAAAAATAAATCTATTATTAAAAAATAAAAAAATAAAAATAAAAATCATTTGTATTTCCTTGGTAAAAAACAACAACAACAACAACAACAACTCTGCCTGCCTGTCAGAAGGTAAAGAAAAAAAAATCCTCTATGTGAGAACATCTCATCAAGAGCCACCATAGTTTTTCATTTAAAATGCCCAAGATGAATATAAATAATAGTGAAAGGGAATATAAAGGAAGGGAGAAGAAATGTGTGGGAAATATCAGGAAGGGAGACAGAACATGAAGACTCCTAACTCTGGGAAACGAACTAGGGGTGGTAGAAGGGGAGGAGGGCGGGGGGTGGGGGGGAATGGGTGACGGGCACTGAGGGGGACACTTGACGGGATGAGCACTGGGTGTTATTCTGTATGTTGGTAAATTGAACACCAATAAAAATTAATTTATTAAAAAAATAAAATAAAAAATAAAATGCCCAAGATAGGGATGCCTGGGTGGCTCAGCGGTTGAGCATCTGCCTTTGGCTCAGGGCGTGATCCCAGGATCCTGGAATGGAATCCTGCATCGGGTTCCCCACAGGGAGCCTGCTTCCATTTCTGCATCCCTCTGGGTCTCTTATGAACAAATAATTAAAATCTTTGGAATAAATAAATAAATTTTAAAAACGCCCAAGATTCATTTAAAAGTTACCAGGCATAACAAGAGATAGGATCAAGAGGAAAAGAAAAACAACTGAGATGATCTCATGGATGATCCAGATATTGGGATATTAGAATAAACTTTATTTTTTTAAGATTTATTTATTTATTTATAATAGACATAGAGAGAGAGAGAGAGAGAGAGAGAGAGAGAAAGGCAGAGACACAGGAGGAGGGAGAAGCAGGCTTCATGCCGGGAGCCTGACGTGGGACTCGATCCCAGGACTCCAGGATCATGCCCTGGGCCAAAGGCAGGTGCCAAACCGCTGAGCCACCCAGGGATCCCCCTAGAATAAACTTTAAAATAACTGATGAACATAATTATGAAAATAGATGACAAGATATAACTCTCACCAAAAAAACTGGAAAAAAAAATATATATATATAAATGAAAGAACCAGATGCAAATTCTAGAACTGAAAAATACATTGTAACAGAAGAAATTAAGAACGCTATAGATGGATTTATAGCAGAAGAGACCCAGCTGAAGAGAGAATTAGTGGTCTGGAGGATGATAGTTCAGTAGAAAATATCCAGAGTGGTGCATGGAAAGGAAAAAGAAAAATCCAAAGAAAACCTACAGAGTATTTGAATCTGTGAAAAAAGGACAAATATTTACTTGAACACATGCCACAGGCTAAACACAATTGTTTTCAAGTAGCTATAAGTCTGATTTCATAAGACACACTGATTTGTATTTACAAATTTGAGGAAAAAATTCAGAATTGATATTTAAAAGAGACTTTATTTTTAAAAATATATTCATAGTAATAACAAGGTAGAGAACACTTTACCATGAATGAATTGTGAAGCCTAGTAAAAGAACATGATGGTCTATTTTTAACTCTTTGAGGAATCTCCACACAGTTTTCCAGAGTGGCTGCACCAGTTCACATTCCCACCAACAGTGTAAGAAGGTTCCCTTTTCTCCGCATCCTCTCCAACATTTGTGGTTTCCTGCCTTGTTAATTTTCCCCACTCTCACTAGTGTGAGGTGATATCTCACTGTGGTTTTGATTTGTATTTCCCTGATGGCAAGTGATGCGGAGCATTTTCTCATGTGTATGTTGGCCATGTCTGTGTCTCCCTCTGTGAGATTTCTGTTCATGTCTTTTGCCCATTTCATGATTGGATTGTTTGTTTCTTTGGTGTTGAGTTTAATAAGTTCTTTATAGATCTTGGCTACTAGCCCTTTATCTGATACGTCATTTGCAAATACCTTCTCCCATTCTGTAGGTTGTCTTTTAGTTTTGTTGACTGTATCCTTTCCTACGACCCAACAATTGCACTGTTGGGGATTTACCTCAAAGATACAGATGCAGTGAAACGCCGGGACACCTGCACCCCGATGTTTCTAGCAGCAATGTCCACAATAGCCAAACTATGGAAGGAGCCTCGGTGTCCATCGAAAGATGAATGGATAAAGAAGATGTGGTTTATGTATACAATGGAATATTACTCAGCCATTAGAAACGACAAATACCCACCATTTGCTTCGACGTGGATGGAACTGGAGGGTATTATGCTGAGTGAAATAAGTCAGTCGGAGAAGGACAAACATTATATGTTCTCATTCATTTGGGGAATATAAATAATAGTGAAAGGGAATAGAAGGGAAGGGAGAAGACATGGGTAGGAAATATCAGAAAGGGAGACAGAACATAAAGACTCCTAACTCTGGGAAACGAACTAGGGGTGGTGGAAGGGGAGGAGGGCGGGGGGTGGGGGTGACTGGGTGGCAAGCACTGAGGGGGGCACTTGATGGGATGAGCACTGGGTGTTATTCTGTATATTGGCAAATTGAACACCAATAAAAAAAATAAATTTATTATTTAAAAAAAAAGAACATGATGGTCTATAAAGTTGGAAAAAACTATGTTCACAACCTGCTGCTTTCTTTTGCCTGGACATACTATGGGCCTCAATTTATTTATCTATGAAAGGCAACAATACCTTCCTAAAAAGTCATTGGGAAAATTAAATAAATTAAAGTACATAAAATACATAGCAAAAACCCATAGGCTAAATAAATGTTAGTTCCCTTTCTTCCCCCAAGTCTCGCTTATTTAAACAGCATTCAGTATGTGATTTATTCCACTTAGGTCACCTGTGAATCAAACATATGTCATATACACCCTTTTCAGATCCTATGGCAAAAATATATGCCACCCTTGGCCCAACAATAGTCAAGGCCATATAGTTAAAAAAAAAAAATGCTGGGTTTTCCCTAGTGGTGGCATGTCAGAAACGTTGGAAAACTGGTTGGTGAAGAGGATAAGGAGTTTGTCCTGAAATACGTTGGATTTTAGGTGCTAACATGTCTCCTAATTGGAGATGTCCATCAACAGTTGGAAACATGAACCTGGAACTTAGTAGAGAGGCAGAAGTGGAGACTGACTGGATAAAGCAAGCCAAGGGACTGGCTGAAACCACCATGGGAAAAATGTACAGCAGGAAAAAAGGGTCAATATGCTAAATATAGCCAGTGCTTTGGGAAGCTTCAGGAAGAAGTCAGTGAGTTCCCACAGCCCAGAATGAGCATCAGAACACAACACGGGTCTCTTGGGGCTTACTTTACCTCATGAATCCCAATCATGTTCCACAAACTAGATCAAGGCCCCCTACCATATGGTTTCATAGCAACCTATGGATTTCCTTTGGGGTCCTAATCCTAAATGTATTTAAGTAATTTTTGTGAAATGGTTGGTGTATTGCCTTTCCTCCTAGATTTTATGATCCTTGAAGGCAGGGGTTGTCTCTTTCTTGTTCACCACCACATCCCCAGTGCCTAACTACCAGTGTCTTGCAGATAGTACCTTTCAATAAATGTGATAAATAAAATGAGTAAAATCAGCTCAATGGTTATGAGCCTAAAATCCTGCTTCTTGAAGTATGGTCCAGCAGCATCACCAACACCCGAATGCTTGTTAGAAATGCAAATTCTGGGGATCCCTGGGTGGCTCAGTGGTTTGGCGCCTGCCTTTGGCCCAGGGCCCAATCCTGGAGTCCCGGGATTGAGTCCCGTGTCGGGCTCTGGGCATGGAGCCTGCTTCTCCCTCTGCCTGTGTCTTTGCCTCTCTGTCTCTCTCTGTCTATCATGAATAAATAAATAAATCTTTAAAAAAAAAAAAAGAAAAGAAATGCAAATTCTCACACTCACCCCAGACTGCCAGACCTATAACCCCCAGGTTATTTGTATGCACATAGAAGTTTGAAAAGCACTGGCTCAGTTAAGACACTTGATACCTAGGCCAAGAAAACCTCCCTTTGAGAGAGTGGAGGAGGATGAGGGAAATGATTTTGACTTGGTAGCCTGTTTTCAACCAGAATTATCAGGGAACTAGTATTTTTCAAAGACAACTACAATGTATAATGACTATCTGACTATTTGCCCTCAAATCAGAGGTTCTCACTTTGGCTGCACATAAGCACCAATGGGAAGATTTTAAAAATACTGATGCCCACCTTCCCTTCCCAGAGATTCTGATTCAGTGGGTCTGGAGGTCTGGTTTTCAGTGGACTCTAAGAACTCAACTCTCAACTCAGGTTGAGAATCACTTCCCTATGTAATCCCAACTCCTACAACTGGAGCCTCTGAGCCAGGTGTACCTCAGATGGTACCAAGCCTCTCTCTAGTTATGGGTTATGCGGAGCCCCAAGGGAAGTGGATGATGAGCTCAACTTCAACCCAGCTAGCTGCTGGTCTCACTCAGAACTTGATCATATTATGATTCACTTCCAAGAAACATGAAGGCTTTGTTGCCAAGCCCTTCAACGACTGCACTTCTCACTTAATATGCTTATATTAAGCATATAATTACCATATGATCTAGCAATTCTACTTCCAGGTATATATCCAAAAGAACTGAAAGCAGAGACTCAGATATTTGTATGACCATGTTTATAGCAGCATTCACAATAACAAACAGGTAGAAATAACACAAATGTTCATTGATAAATAAACCAAATGTGACAGATTTATATAATGGAATATTATTCACCTTTACAATGGAAGGAAATTCTGATGCATGCTACAACATGAATGAACCTTGAAGTCATCATGTGACATGAAATAAGCCAGACACAAGGAAAAATATTGTATGATTCCACTCATATGAGGTACCTAGAATAGGCAAATTCAGAGACAAAAAGTAAAATGGAGATTAGTAGGGGCTAAGGGAAGGGGTATATTGGGATTTACTGTTTAATAGGTCCAGAGTTTCAATTTGAGAGGATGAAAAAATTCTGGAGATAGACAGCAGTGATGGTTACATAACATTATAAATGCACTTAATGTCATGAATTGTACACTTAAAAAAAGTTAAGTTGGTAAATTTTATGTTATGTATATCTTACCATAATAAAAAGTGGCTTAAATGGTAAATTTTATGTAATATGTATGTTACCACAATAAGAAAAAGAGTCCTAAACCCCAAAGAAATAGAAGCCTCTACCTTAATAGAAGGGAGAAGCTGAGCCTCAGACCCATTCACCTATCACATATATTTGAAAGGCTTGAAACATTCTCCCACTGCCACCCTGACTCATCTGTTTGGTAAATTATCCTTCAAGACTTGGCTCAAACATCATAGCCGGCATGAAGCCTCCCCAGTTGCCTTCAAACAGAGTAAGGTACCTCTTCCTCTGAACTCCCCAAGGCCCCTCAGAAAGAACTCCTATACATTCTATTGTAGAACATGGCCTAATCAGTAAATGATAATTGAATGAATTGTTGAATGAAAAAATGGACAAACTTACATATATATTTGCTCCTTTTCTCCTTGACAGGGAAAAATAATTACAAAATTTCCAAGTTGTAAGAGATCTTAGAAATCATTTTCCTAATATATCAAGTGACTTCAAAGAAAAAAGCATGTAATTCTTAAACCTTTGTTTTCTGTTTCCTGTCCTCTCTTCCTTCTAATTTTATTTCTCTCACCATAATCACTCCTAGTCAACAATGTCTTGAAGGTCCTAGCCACTGAAATCATACAATAACAACAGCAACAATGGCTACAGGACTTGGAAATGTGGAAATAAAATTGCCATTATTTGCAAATGATATTATTGTCTTCCCAGAACACTGAAAAGGATCTGTAGATAATATATTAAAAATAACAGAAAAGCTTAGCAAAGTTGCTCGATATAAAAATAATATACAAAAAATAAAATAAAATAAAATAAAATAAAATAAAATAAAATAAAATAAATAATATACAAATGTCAGTTGGATTTCTATTCAAAAGGAACAAACAACTAGAAAAATCAATTAAAAAGAAAACATCATTTACAGTAGCACAAGAGAATATCAAGTCCCTAATAATAAATCTAATGAAAGATGGTATGATTTCTTTAGAGAAATTCATGAAGCCTTATTAGGAGACATTAACTTACCATTATAAATATGCCAATCTTCTTCTAAAAGAAGTACAATTCTAATCAAAATCTCAACAGGGTTTTTCATGATACTTAAGAAGATGATTCCAAAATGTATATGGAAGAGCAAAGGGCTAAGAATAGGCAGAAAACAAATGATTTTTTTAAAAAGGAAACAGAGAAAAGATACTTGCCCTACAGGTATCAAACTTACTGGGAGCCACAGTAGTGAAAATAATGGGTATCAGCACAGAAATGAACAAAGTAACCATTAAATAGAATGAAGAACCCAGAAAGAGACATTTACACACATGAAATCTTGTACTGAAGTCAATATATGATTGTAGTGGCTTGTAATATTGGTGAAGACAAGTTATTTTTTACTTTACAGAGCTTGAAAAACTAGTTCCTCATGAGAAAAAGTATGAAACTGGATCCCTACCATACTCCATATAAAAAATTAACTCCAGAGAATTAAGAATGTTGCTATAAACTGAATTTTTGGAAATGCTAGTGTAAAAAACAAAAAAAAAAGCTAATCAAAACCAGTAGTGCTTAGGGAAAATGCAATGCAAACCAAGACCACAATGAGATATCTTTTTAAAGGGTTCAACTGTGGCAGCCCAGGTGGCTCAGTGGTTTAGCGCTGCCTTCAGCCCAGGGCATGATCTTGGAGATCAGGGATCGAGTCCCACATCAGGCTCCCTGCATGGAGCCTGCTTCTCCCTCTGCCTCTGTGTGTGTGTGTCTCTCTCTCTCTTCTCTGTGTCTCTCATGAATAAAAAAAATAAAATCTTTAAAAAAATAAAAAATAAAGGATTCAACTGTCAAGTTTTAAAGCCTGATAATACTAAGTGTTCAGGAGATGTGGATCCACAAGACCTTTTACACACTGCTAGGGAGCATATAAATTAGTGCAACCTTTGGGGAAACTTGTAATTAGCTACTAATGTGGTACATTTTCACACCAGTAATGCCACACTTACACATACACTTCAAGAGATTACTATTTTAAAGTACAACAGAAGACATGTATAAAAAGTTGTACAGCACCACTTTCTTTTCTTTAAGATTTTTATTTATTTATTCATGAGAGACACAGAGAGAGAGGCAGAGACATAGGCAGAGGGAGAAGCAGGCTCCCCTCTAGGAGCCCAAGGTGGAACTTGATCCCAGGACCCTGGGATCATGACCTAAGCCGAAGGCAGACGCTCAACCACTAAGCCACCCAGGCATCCCTGCATAGCATCACTTTCATAAGAGTAGAAACCTAGGAACAATCACAGTGTCTTTCAACAGGACAGAAAATGAATAAATTGTGGTCTATTCATATAACATTATTCAGCAGTCAAAACAAATAAATTCAGACAAACACTATGACTGAACCATAGCAACATAGGATTGAGAAAAGTTAAGTTCCAAGAGATGACACACAGCAGAATATAACCATTTTATAAACTGAAAAACAACCAAAAATTTTAAATACTTTATGGGAAAACATATAAGAAAGAAAACTAAATTCAAGAAAATTAGATAAAAAGAAATGCAAAGGAACGATGAACTCAGAAGCCAGAATGATGGTACCCTCGGTAGAAGGAAGCAGGGAGATGGGAGTGAGGAGGGCACATACAGTCAGATGTCCCTTATTGTTAAGGTTCCAGGTTTAGGGATGCTTATTACATTCTTATAAACAGATTAACAAATAAAGAAGAAGGAGGTTTGTCATGTTCCAATCATATGAGAGTGTTGCAAACGAGGGATTACAATTAATCCAATTCTCTGTATTAGAGGTATTTCAAGGAAAACAAAAACCAAAGGGGAAAAATGGCTTTTCTAGGGGTATAATGAAAAAAACGACAGTTCTATTCTTAAGAAAAAGTCTGCTTCCAGCTTTTTAAAGTGAGCATTGTTTAGAAAGCTATCCATACACAAGACAAAGAAAATACTACAATAACATCATTAAAGGAAAATCAATACATGATCATATGAATTTATATTTAAAAACATGGAAGGAGAGACTAATCATGTTGAAAAGAAGTCTGATACTAACTTTTTTACAAGGTAAATATCCTCATTTTTTTTAAAGACTTTATTTGAGAGAGAGAGAAAAAGAGCACAAACGGGGAGGGGCAGAGAGAGGGAGAAGCAAACTCCCTACTGAGCAGAGAACCCAACATGGGGCTTTGATCCCAGGACCCTGGAATCAGGCCTAAGCCAAAGGCAGATGCTTAATCGATTGAGCCACCCAGGTGCCCCTGCTCATTTATTTAAACCCAAATTTCATATATAAAACTTAAGTTTATCCAAACTTTCCAGTGTATTCAACTTAAGAATAATTCAAAAGAATGTTCAAAAGTTATCTGGAATGGTGTGGGGGGGAGGGGGCAGTCTAATAAAGAAGGGAAACTCTGAAGGCTAAATAAAATTAAACCAATTTCTCCTTCCTGTAGGGCTTCCTACAACACTTTACATGCAGTGTGACCCCCAAGAGGGGGACTGTAGCATTTCCCAAAGGTATGTGACCACAAGAACCCTTTTTTACAGACAGCCCATGTCCTGCCTATAAAACATACTTGGGAAATGCTGTCATGTTTTTTTGTTTGTTTGTTTTTGGCTTCTTTATAAAATAACTTCATGAGGACAGTGAAGGAGAGAAACCTAACAAATGAGACCTAAAAGCAAAGCAAACAAAAAAGCTCTCAGCACATCACTTGCACTTTGCCAGGAAATCTTCTTTTGTGGCTCTTTGCTATCTCCAGGATGGCTGTTGGGCCTCAGCCATTGTAGACAAGGCTCATCATGAGGAAAGTATTCATTTACTGGGAGTTCCACCAGGTACATTTTTGGAGGTGGCACTCCATCTGTTTGAAAACTTCATAGAATATTTATTTGCTTGATTCTCTATGCTAGGATTTCAACAAAAACTGTGAAGCTTTTTACAACAGTTGTGTAACTCACAAAATAGTAACAAAGAGTTTTCTTTTTTAAAGACATCAATAGGTACTGTCTGTAAGGAGGTTAACATTATCCATTAAGCTCTTAAACAGGTATCTCTGAAATATTATAATATAATATATATATTATATAATCTGTCTGTAAGGAGGTTAACATTATCCAGTAAGCTCTTAAACAGGGCCAGGGAGATGTTCCAAGAGAAGTTAGACTCCATGCTTTCAGTGATTTCAGTTCTTTATCGCTAATACCTATAGGTCATTTACAGTAGATTCTACTAGGCTTACTGGATGAAAACAGGTATAAAATGTGGGCTTACAAGCTAGTCAGAAAGACAGGAAATGTAAACTTGTTTAATATTAGAACAAGACAGAGATGCCTGAGTGGCTCAGGGTTGAGTATTTGCCTTTGGCTCAGGTCGTGATCCTGGGATCCTAGGATTGAGTCCCATGTTGGGTTCCCTGCAGGGAGCCTGCTTCTCCCTCTGCCTATGTCTCTGCCTCTCTCTGTGTGCCTCTCATGAATAAATAAATAAACTCATTAAAAAATATATTAGAACAAGACAATGATGGGTATATACAATAACTATTCTGTTGGAGTGACTATTACCAAAAAGATAAAAGATACCAAATGTTGGCGAGGATGTGAAAAAAAGGGAACTCAGGTGCACTGTCATTGGGAATATAAATTAGTATAGCCATTATGGAAAACAGTATGGAGGTGCCTCAAAAAATTAAAAATAGAGGCACCTGGGTGGCTCTGTAAGTTAAGTGTCTGACTCTACTCAGGTCATGATCTTAGGGTCCTGGGATTCAGCCCTGTGTTGGGCTTCGTGCTCCACAGGGAATCTGCCTGTGGATTTCTCTCTCTCTCTCTCTCTCTCTCTCTCTCTCTCAAATAAGTAAATGCATCTTTAAAAAAATAATAAAAATAGAACTACCATACAATTCAGAAATTCCACTTCTAGGTATATATCTGAAGGAAATGAAAACAATATTTCAGAGATACCTGCATTCCCATGTTCATTCCAGCATTATTCACAACAGCCAAGATACAAAAACAACCTAAGTGTCCATTAACTGATGAATGGATAAATTGTGGTACAAAGACACATACACAGTGGAATATTATTCAGTATTTAAGAAGGAAGGAAATCTTGTCATTTGCAACAATATGGATGAACCTGGAGGACATGATGCTAAGTAAAAGAAGCCAGACATGGAAAAATACTGCACAATCCCACTTACATATGAAATCTTAAAATGTCAAATTCATAGAAACAGAGAGTAGGATGGTGGTTAGCTGGGGCAGGAGGGTGGGGGAAGTGCTGATCAATGGGTACAAAGTTTCAGTTATTGCTGGAATAATAAATTCTAGAAATCTAATGTACAATTTGGTGTCTATAGTTAAAACTATGGTATTGTACACTAAAATCTGCTGAGAGAGTAATCCTTAAGGGTTCTTACAACAAAAAAAATGCTATGTCAGGTGATAAATACATTAATTAGCTTGACTATTGTAATTTCACAGTTTATATGTATATCAAAGTATCATGTTGCACAATTTAGTATACATGATTTTTATTTTTAAAAGAAAAGTTTTGTAGGACATTATGACATAGGAAAGTTTCTGAAGTTGAAAGCTGTTGAAGATGGACTCTTGAAAGAAGTAAGACATCTCAGGCTATGTGTCAAATGAAGAATGATGGTGGTCAATCAGAAGGGAAAGCACAGAGGTCCTGCAGGTAGGTGGAAGGGCTCATGTAAAGATACAGGCAGGAAGGAGCATGGATGCCACCAGTAGACCAATTTGAGTCAAAGAATCCAAGCTTGACCACTGAGCCTGTGCCTGCCCCTGAGAGCCACATGAGCTGTTGATAAAAGTCTACAAAGAGGCAGGGAAGGAACAGCTCTGGACCAGGAGCTATTGCAGGGGCATCCTGGAGTGATCATGGCAGGAGCTGCAATACTACTGGCAGTCTGGTTCTGCTTTTGAGTCCCTCCTGGGAGCTGAGCCCAGAATGTGTTTTCAGCCCTGTCAATGAGCTGTGAGCTATCTCCATCACTTGGTAAATCCTTTTGTGTTTAAAGGAACTATTGCAGATTTTAAATTTCAGAGTTCAAGAATAAGTGCCTATTCTTTAAGGGATTATGTTTAAGGGCCTTTGTAGTAATCAGTATAAAACTTTCCTCCACAATCCCTAACATCTTTCTTAAAGATTTTACTTAGATCAATTGCTCCTTATCTGCTTCCACACTAGCTGTGGGAAGGGATGTTATAGAAGTCTGAGCACTGATGTGAGCATGTTTCTAAATGATATTCTTCACCAATACAGAATACACACATATACTGAAATTTCTGCGAGTCACAAAATTCCCCCATGGGCACGTGGGTGGTTCAGTGGTTGAGCATCTGCCTTCAGCTCTGGTCAGGATCCCAGGGACCTGGGATGGAGTCCCACATCAGGCTCCCAGGGGGAGCCTGCTTCTCCTTCTGCCTATGTCTCTACCTCTCTCTGTCTCTCATGAATAAATAAATAAATAAATCTTTTAAAAATAATAAATAAATAAATAAGTAATAAATAAAATTCCCCCAATCATGGAAAAATGTGGTAAAGGACAAGGCAGTCCTGTGTAGACACAGGTGTTTATAATGTGTTGCAAATTTTTAAAGGGGTATAAAATATCAATTCATAGACAAGCAAATGTCTCAGATCTACTGAAAGGGAAATAATTCAGATTTAGGAAATATTCACATCCTAGTAAAATCAAAGCAGTTGCAAAAAGAAACTATACAGAAAAACACTCTCTTGTAGACACAGTTTAGGGACACAGTCTGATAATTTTTCTTAAAAGCAAAATAAAGTCCACTGCTGTGGATGCTAAATAAATATATTTCAATGATTTCGCTTCCATGTATATTGAAGGACTGTTGTAATTCTGTCCCTGAGGCCTCAGCCAGAGAAACAAATATCGATGACTGGCTCTGTCTGGGAGTTCACTAATAAATCCTCATCGAAATACCAGACAGATAAACCTAAATCAGAATTCTACACTGAGGGCCTAGGGAAGATCATACAGAGACAACAAACCTGAGTTATAGTGTTTGCTCCCTGGTGTGTAGAATTACATGTACTTACAGTTTATATTTCTGATGTTAAAATACCCTTTAGTAATCCAATGTGGAGAATCAGCTAGTTTGCCTTCAACACTAACATCCATCTCATTAGACTGTAAGGTAATTCATAAATAATTTAACAAGCACATGACTAATTTTCCAGTTCCTTTTTGATCCTTAGGAGATGAGAGATCTGTAAACAGTGCATCATTCTTTACTGCTGCAGAACACTTAATTACATTAAGCAATTTCATTAAACCCAAGAAACATAATTTAGAAGTATTTAAGTCCTTCATGTCATTAAATTCTGAGCAAGAGATATGTTGTGTCTCACATCGAGAACTGGCGTTCCTGTCAAAACCCCAGGGATGCACTGCATCCTACACTGATCCTCCATGTCAGGAGAGTATGGGAAATACCGTCTTGAATCACTGAGTTCACTTTGGGAGTCCCATTTCCCAGATGTGATCAGATCAACCAGAGAAAGGCAAAGAAAACGACAAGTTAATGTGAAATAATATAAAGTATGTAAGGCTAGACATCAGAAAACTTATAATCCAGCTCCCATTCAGGCACAAATGTACCATGTGATACACACACACACACAGACACACACACACAGAAATGGCTTATCATTAAAAATTAGATGAATTTAACCAAGAGAGTTCAAAATTCTCTTACAGGCCAATGACTCTAAAACACCTTCAAAAATTACTTAAGGAGGGCAGCCCGGTGGCTCAGCAGTTTAGTGCTGCCTTTGGCCCCGTGTGTGATCCTGGAGTCCCAGGATCAAGACCCACCCCAGGCTTCCTGCATGGAGCCTGCTTCTCCCTCTGCCTGTATCTCTGCCTCTCTCTGTGTGTGTCTCTCATGAATAAATAAAATTTTAAAAAATTATTTAAGGGAAGAAAAAACTTTTATTAGATTCTAATATGTTAATGTGTATAATGTATATTGTATGTTATATATAATTTTTACAATGTAACATATAATACGTGATACACATGTTAATATAGTAATATATAATCCTACAGAAAAGAATTACTACCTCCTTGCAGGAGCATATATTCATATTGATCAACAGTGAATAATATCTTATGCCTAGTTCTACCAAAATTCCACCCAAAGGCACAATTTTGAAATTTGAGACCAACAGAACTAGGAAATCCTATTTTGCCTACTCATGATTCTGAGAACTCACCAAGGCTGACCATCACCAAGCATTTCTTCCTGGCTGTACACTTTACAAAAGGCTAAGGACTTGACCATCAGGGTCTCCATCTTCCCTCAGGAGCTACATTCCATGGCCAGCAGGCAGCAGAGAAATGTCCTTTCCCAAATGATGGCACTCCAGGGTACCTGCCATTTAAGGGGCCAACCCTTCCCCAGCCCATCTTCTCAACTTACATATTCTTGCAGGCCCACCTGGTTCCACTGGCCCATGAATTTATGTGAAAGCCATTAAAATCTGAAACATAATGGAGGCTTACTCTGTGCCTTTGTTTAAAGGCACACTGTTAATGTTATAATTTACAAACACACATAACCCACAAAGACCTTTGATAGCAATCACTGAATATTCAGCTCTATGTCTGAGTTTTAAAACATGAAAAATTGAAGTAAATACCAACATTAACAATGACATCTTGAATCAACATGATGCCATAAACTGATTATGAATATTATCCCAAGAGACACTGTGAGCATGTTTTGTCTAAGCATTTGGTTAGCAGAGATCCTTGCAACACTGTTTGCATGGCAAATAGCATTATTTCCCATCTAACCCCTGCCATTCACCTCATTTGACATGCTGCTCATTTTCAGCAGAGCAAGGAAGAGAATATTAATGGTGTCACCCAAGTTATCATCACCAGGAAGCAAAATTTACACCAGTGGTCACAATCCTGTGGGGAAGATACCATTAATGATGGATTATAGGAAAGGTCACTGAATAGTCACCTTCCAAAATGAATCAAATGAGTTTTGTTAAAAGCACTTCTACATTTTTCTTTTGTGCTTAAAAACCAAGACTCATCACCTCCCTCCAGCTCCCCACCCCTAAAGCTGATCTGGATAGAATAAGAGAAAGCTAAAGACCACATGTGGTATATTTCTCTCTACTTGTAAGGAATTCAATTTTAATATGAACCACCTTTTGCTCATCTAAGAAATCTGCTGAAAGACTTCTGAAGGTATCAGTGGGATGTTCAAACAGATCTCCAGGATAATGCTGGAGGTGAACTTCAAACACTATAACGGTAGCTAGGCTCTCAACAAACACATTTAATGCAACAAATATTTACTGAGCACTATCTAGCTGGCAGCCCTACTTCTGCAGACTAAGGAATGCAGGTGTACTGGGAGAGCCCTCAATTAATCCAGCCGAGGAGAGAGATTTCACCAAAGATTACTCTATAAAAGAAACTACAGTGAAAATATAAACTAGCACAGAGGAGAAAATTAATTGCCTCAAGGGAGTATGAAGAGACATCAGAAAGGCTGTGGGACATCAATACGGTTGGAGTTTGAAGGGAAATGATGCAATACCCCCAAAACGATAAAAATTTCACCAAAATGTCTTCACAATCTTGCCATGGGTTAACTGCCCATTGCAGTGATGTAAGGCTAGCTGAAAATAAATTTGCATTCAAGTTCCAATCTAGAATAGACACTGAATTTTCACCAATTGTTGGCTACAATCAATATAGAAATAGGCCCCAGGGGTGCCTGAGTGGCTCAGTCATTAAGTGTCTCAGAGTCCTGGGATGGAGCCCCGTCTCCAGCTCCATGCCCAGCGGGAGATCTGCTTCTCCCTTTCCCTCCACCAATCTCCTCACTCATGCTCATGCACTCTCTCTCTCTCTCAGATAAATAAAATATTTAAATACATGTGCGCGCGCACACACACACACACACACACAAATAGACCCCAAGCTATTGTCTTGGATTTTTTTCCTATCAGCATCACTAGTCATGAGACTATCTGGTTATACCAAAATATATACTGTTTTTACTGCCTTTTAAAAGAAGCACATTTTTAAGAAAATTAAAGAAATGGGCAGCCCGGGTGGCTCAGCGGTTTAGTGCTGCCTTCAGCCCTGGGCCTGATCCTGGAGACCCAGGATCGAGTCCCACGTTGGGCTCCCTGCATGGAGCCTGCTTCTCCCGCTGCCTGTGTCTCTGTCTCTCTCTCTGTCTCTGTCTCTCTCTCTCTCTGTGTGTGTGTCTCATGAATAAATAAATAATAAAATCTTTTTAAAAATTAAAGAAACACACTTAACCACTGAGGTGTTCATACAAGTCTATTACAGTTACCTAATTTACATACAACTAAATAATTGGCATTGAGAATGCACAAACATATCAGTGACATGCTCCTTCAGCTCAGCTGCAGAAGAAACAGCAATGCTCAAGAAGGAAGAACAGAATAAAAGTATATGTCATGTGGAGCCCCTATGAAACACCTCCCTCTGCATCAGTCCTGAGTTAACATTAATTTTGCACAGCTTCATTGACTTAGCCATCGTTAAATGCAAATTTCGTCATGCCTGCCACTGAAACCCACATGGAAATTGATCAACAGTAAAAGAAGATGCTCCACTACTTAAAACTATGGACTAAGACACATTGGCTTACAGAAGAAGATAAGTGGTCAATGAAGCCATACCAGAATGTCTACAATTTAGAAAAGGGGAACCCTGGTTTTTAAAAAAGTTGGATGCAATACTTTCACTTTCCTGATTATTTGAGTCATCCTCTCCATTTCATTCCACACTCAAAGTTCCGCATTTCCACAAAGACCCTTCTGGCTAATCAGAGGGCTACCCACGCAGTGGTGAGGTTTACAAGGGCATGCACCTTTTTCATTGACAAGCCTCCTTCCCACTCCCCATAACTGATACTAGACCATCAACATCGCCTTCACTAAATGTTTGACCTATTAGGTAAAGAACATGAGCAGCAAATGACTTCAGACATTGTCCATTTTACATAATGAAGAAAACCCTATAAGGAAAATGGAAAGAAATTATGCAGGCTTTGAGAAATAGTAGATTTTCAAACCATCTGGATGTCTTCCATTTCCCTCTCAGCTGGAGCTCAGTCACACAGACATATGTGTATTTTTTAAATGACAAGAAGAAACTCTGCTCAGGTCTCAGATCACTTTAACAATCCTCTCAAGTGGCCCTGCGGTGACCCATGGCAGAAACCCGCAGGGTCTCAGATTAGGTAAGCAAAGATGGAAGGAAAGAAAAGTATTCCAATTGCTGTGCTATGGGGACTTGGCACCATATTTTAGGACCACTTGAGAGAGAACCATTTAGAATAAGAAACCAAAACCAATACGAGTTCACCATGAAACTCAGCAAAAGAACCTGGACAGTTTGGCTGCCCATGTGGTCAAAGAGGCTCCTTCTCTCAGTTTCAGACATTTTGTCATTGAACTTATACACAGTCCTACTGAATTCACCACTTTTTAAGTTATTATGTGTGATTCGATCTCAAATAACAGTAGAAAAATGATTTTAATAACTGCTATTAAAAGCAATACTATTAAAATGTTTAAATAAATTCTATTAAAAAGATAGCTGTGAGCTATCCAGGTAGATAATTTGCTAATCAGAATCTCAATAAATGTAAGAACCAAGTACAATAAACATAGAGAAATATGGGAGCTCATGTCTTATACCTTGGCCTCCCCAGATCAGACACCCCTAGTCAGCCAGGCATTGAGATTTCAAACACAAGAGGGTAGCCAAACTTTGTCCCAATCCTAACACAGTTGATTTATGTTCCTGCCCTCTTGCTCTTCAATTCTGCAAACCCCAAAGGACATAAACACCCAACCTTTTTTTTTATATTCTGTCACCTTGCTTTTTCTCTGCTAATTGTGCCTCCTCCCCACCCCCGCCCCGCGCCCTGTCATTACAGCAACTTCCCTGGGGCCTGCTAGCTCATCCCAAAAGCAGAAACAACTGCAAATCTGTCAAAAACACTAGATCATTAGCAGCAGAGTCCATCGGAAGATGGACGCTCCTGGGAAAGACTGCAGTGGAAAAACAAACAGGCATTTTTCTAACTTCCTTTTGCAGTTCTACATCCTATAATGGAATTAGCATTTAATCTATTTGGCACAAAAGAGATTTGGGAAATGTAGGAGACACAAATACTAGGAAAACAAAATCCTTTGGGGGAAAAAAAATGCCTTTAATGAGCTTTCTATAATTTGCAGACTGAAAGCCTGATTAACCAGTTTGTGAAAAGATCCAGTTTGTCTGTTTCTCTCTCTCTCTCTCTCTCTCTCTCTCTCTCTCTCTCTCACACACACACACACACACACACTGTTCCTTGCTATTGCCAGTAGCAGCCATTTAGAAAGCAAGTATAACAAAGTGAAAAGAGCATGGAAAGTCCAACAGTCCAGTCCAGCAGATCCCAGTGTGCTCCGACCCCCTTGTTTTATGTGATGCTTCATTTTTGAAAATTCCAGGCCACATGACTTTGATAATCACCGTGTGTATATTTCACTCCTGGAGAACCACAATAAGCATTACCATATTGAAGGCTCCGTGAAGTCCTGTCATTTCAAAAAAAGGCCAGGGGGGTGCGGGGGGGGATGTGAGAGAGAATTTATTTAAGCCTTATTTTCCCATGAAATTCCTTTGTTAAGAGAATACCTAGACTATTTCAGGACATATAATTGCACTCACTTTGTGCTCTCTTAGCTACCTTGATTAGATTTGAGCACAGAAACTTGAGATAAAAGAAACCTTACTCGTTAGTTTACTTGTCCTACCAGGGGCAAGAGGAGAGGGTTGTGATAATAAACTGAGCCCCAGGGGCACCTGGATGTCTAAGTCGTTGAGGGTCTGCCTTTGCTCAGGCTGTGATCTCGGGGTCCTGGCATTGAATCCCACATCAGGCCTGCTTCTCCCTCTGCCTGTGTGTGTCTCTGCCTATCTCTCTCTCTGAGTCTCTCATGAATAAATAAATAGAATCTTTAAAATAAATAAACAAACGGAGTCCCAATCAAGAAAGCATAAGTGTGACCAGAAATAATGTAAACATGATGCTCGCTAGGTTTCCTGACGCCCTGCCAGGGCCTGGGGGACATGCATGCCATGGAGCCTCCTCCAGCCAGCAGTGGGACCCCGCCTGAGTGAAGAATCTCAGGACACACCAGTCAGTGACACCCCCATCCCTCAGGCTCCACCTCAGAAAGAGATGCCACACATGGCAGAGGGCACCAACCAGCATTTCCAGTCTGCAATGAGCCAAGCCAGCAAGGGTCACTTGCCTGGAAGATTCTGTCATGGTGGCAAAAAGCCTTGTCCTTCCACACAAATCCTTGTGGGCCCAGCACAATGGAAAAAGGGGAAGTCAGCCAAGAAAACCACCTTGAAGGCCTCCTGACCCTGACCACTAGTAGGAAAGCGATTGCGTTACACCGAGTCGGGACATGGTATTTTAAGCTCTCGTCTTCTTCACTGGATATGGTTGCCTGGAAAAGTTATCCCCCTCAGAGAGAGCTCGCATCTGTAACACCAAATTCGGGATGGCAGGTGGTGCTGGGAGGGGCAAAAGGAGACGAGAAGGGACAGGCGTCTACAGGGGACTTACAATGTGTGTTAATATTTTTTAACATATTGGCTAATGTGCTATTGCTCAAGCTGGATGGCATGGATGGTGTTTATTATCATCCACTCTTGTATTTGTGACATTTTTAATTTAAAAACAGATGCAACATAGATGCAGGGACACCAGGTGGCTCAGTGGTTGAGTGTCTGCCTTTGTCAGGTCGTGATCCTGGGGTCCTGGGATCAAGTCCAACATGGGACTCCCTGCAGCAAGCCTGTTTCTCCCTCTGCCTGTGTCTCTGCCTCTCTCTGTGTGTATCTCATGAATAAATAAATAAAAGCTTAAAAAAAAAAAAAAGATGCAGTACACTTTGGGCCCCCAAGGAAAAAAAGTCCCATACACACCAGGAGTCAGTCAAGATTTCTGTCATTCTTCCAGGTCACTCCGGGACAATCCAGCTGTAAATTAATTACTGCCCTAAATGAAAGATGATTTGATTAAAGCTTCTTCCCATTGGAACCTACAACGGATACACCGAGAGAGTGAAACTGAAAAATGACAAGGGTACTGTGAGTCCTCCTCCCCCACAGAAGAGATACAATAAAGCACCTGCACTTATCCATTGAGAAATCTCATCTCACTGGGCTACAAACATGGCATGGGGTTGGGTTGGGGTTTTTTCCCCCCAAATTGGCCCCAGATGTGTTGCATCAAACTACTTTTCTACTAAGTTTCTTAAAGGTAATCAAATTCCCTAACTTTCCAGTCACTCTCACATACTAGGACAGGTCCCTGTGGGCATTTCAGACACAGTCATGGGGCACCTGGGGGGCTCAGTCAGTTATGGGTCCAACTCTTGATCTTTACTCAGGTCTTGATGTCAGTCAAGCCCCATGTTGGGCTCCATGCCCAACGTGATGCCTACATTTAATAAAAGACACAGGCCCAATGAATTAAAGAGTTCAGCCTCAAGTCAAGTCAAAACCCATGACTCTAGCGGCAGACTGGAAGGACTCTTTTCATACCTGACCCTTCTTTCCACCCTGGCTCTTCCAGAGTAGGGGCACGGAGGAGCCAAGAGGGTACAGTAAAATGCTTATCTCCCTCATCTTGGCTGGCCACCGAGGCCTCCACAGGGTACCTGATGCTCAGCATTAAAGCATGCTTTGAAGGGTTCTACTGGGATCAGTCTCACTGCTCCACACAATTCCAAGGCACAGTCAAAACAATTATGTGCCCACCTCTCCCGCTGCCATAATTTACCAGAGTCCCCGGCCTCCTGGGACAGCCCTCCTAGTGGATGGCAGTTGTTCAACTGCAAGGCTACAAGCTCCACTACCATCTCAGTCACCCAGTTGATTAATGGAAGATTATCCAAGCTTGTCTTTAGAGCACCCCCGCCCACCCTCTCTAGTCCCCTCCTCCTCAGTTAAGGGAGCACAGAGGTGGGACAGCAAGTTAGTTACAAAATGAGTCTCCCTTCTTATAGATGCTCTCAACAGCACAGGTGACCCTTCTGGAGTCCTTCCCTCAACTTTGGGGAGGAGAAGCACCTGCTGCCTCTCTGTTCCCCTTTCCATGGACCCTGCCCTCCCCCAGACCTCTTGGCCCACCCACCTCCCACCCCATATTCTTGTTCCAATCATCTCCTTACAGTCCCAAGAGGATGCACTGGGTGGGGTGTTGGTGGTGGGAGGGTTTCTTTTCTAAACTGGCCCCTCCCCGTTAGCCTTCAGGGAGGGGCTGGCCCCAACTGCTGGCACCTCTCATGCCTATATGATCCTTGCCATCCTCTGCTCTCCAGCTAATCTAGCGCTTCCCAAAACCTGTTCCAGGAAACACTGGTTCAACAGATTCATAGCTGATACATATGAAGAGAGCTCTGTGGCCAAATACTTTTGGGAAATTCTGAGTTAAACATGGTCACATAGTTAATAGTTTAATAGATTGTTTTTTTAACTTCAGGACTTCTCAAAGCTTTTAATATGCTAATGTGACTTGTGAATTTACAAGACAAGTATATAATGCACAGCAGTTCTCAAACCTGTGGTCCACAGAACACCTAAGTACCTAGGTGTTTCCCAAAGTCTCAAGGAACAGACTTTGGGAAATGTAGATCTTACCCAATCCCATCATGCCCCATTCAAGCCCTTCCCCTCCGCCCCCTCCCCCGAAATCTTCAGGAAACTTCAGTTTTCTTGCTGAGGCACTTCCTATGATGCTGTGGCCATCATTAGTTAAGATGGATGTGCTACCATGTAATTCTTTTACACTAAGCTTATTTTGCTATAACTCAAAAGCCATTTCCAAATCCCATCTCCTTCATCTTTTACTATAGAGGCTGGAAAAAACTCAAAAGTCACTTTCCTAGCCTCTCTCCTAGAATAGTCCATGTGACAACAGTGCTAACAGAGGAGGGGTTCTGGGAAAGGCCTGCAACCTACCCTTCTTCTTCCTGCCTTGAATAACGATGTGATGTCTGCAGCTTAGACAGCCATGTTGTGACCATGAAGAAGTCAAAGGAATTTCAAAGAAATGGCAACACTGCCCTCTGTAAGCCCCTAGAGAGGGCTGCAACCATCTACCTCTAGATTCCTAGTTCTGTGGGAAAACTAAACCTGTACCTCTGTCTAAAGCCACTAAAAATTGCCTATCACAGCTGATTTCCTTCCTAACTAATACATTCACCGATTAAAATTATAGCTACACTGTGGCAAGAATTACACCATGTATTTCTTTGCGTGCTGCATGGTAAACAGTACAGCAAGGTTCTTATTTCCATCTATTAGGGAATAATATTGATTTTTAAAAAAACACTAGATGCACTCCTCTCTCACTTGACTTGCATATGTTCATACATGATCATAATATTATTATTTTGTCATTAGGGTGTAAAAAGGGGAATACAGAGAAATAAATTTATTTAATCATTCTTGTTCTCTAGAGTGTGGGGGAGTGGTATGGTACTTTTCAATTACTTGTGTTAATGAAATGGAGCAAAATATTTTAAAATAAAGGACTCAGAAAATCACATTAAGTTTTTCCACATGTATTTTTCTTCTAACATAGAACATGAGTGTGTGTGTTATCCTTGGAATTCATGACAATATATTCTTACCAAAAGGCAACATCAAAAGATGTGATTCAGTAAGATCTGGAATGTTTCCCCCTTGTCATCCTGCTCCATGGAAATCAACCCAGGGAAGCAGGTCTTTCTCAGATCTTTAGAAGTTTTTCTTTCTTTTTCAAAAATTATTTTCTTTATAATAATAATATATATTCCTTTGGGATTTAAAAAATAGTTAACATCTGTTGAAATTGTGAATATATTTATACCCGCCTTTTCATCTACACATATACATTCTACATATGAGGGTGTATGTATATGTGTGTGAATATCGGTACAGGATCTTCTATAAAATCGCCTAATCCTGGGATCCCTGGGTGGCGCAGTGGTTTGGCGCCTGCCTTTGGCCCAGGGCGCGATCCTGGAGACCCAGGATCGAATCCCACGTCGGGCTCCCGGTGCATGGAGCCTGCTTCTCCCTCTGCCTGTGTCTCTGCCTCTCTCGCTCTCTCTGTGTGACTATCATAAATAAAAAAAATAAAAAAAAATCGCCTAATCCTATAAATATAGTTGCATATCCTACTTTTATTTAAAAGACCACTAAAGGGACACCAGGGTAGCTCAGTGATTGAGCACCTGCCTCCAGCTCAGGGCGTGATGCCGGGGTCCTAGATTGGAGCCCTGCATCAGGCTCCCTGTGGGGAGCCTGCTTCTACCTCTGCCTGTGTCTCTGCCTCTCTCTGTGTGTCTTCCATGAGCAAATAAATAAAACCAAATAAATAATAATAAATAAATAAATAAATAAATAAATAAATAAATAAATAAGCAAGCAAGCCAGTCTGTTTTTTGTTTGTTTGTTTGTTGTTTAATTTTATTTATTTATTCATGGGAGACACAGAGAGAGAGAGAGAGAGGCAGAGACACAGGCAGAGGGAGAAGCAGGCTCCATACAGGGAGCCTGACGTGGGATTCAATCCCGGGACTCCAGGATCACGTCCTGGGCTAAAGGCAGGCACTAAACCACTGAACCACCCAGGTATCCCCAAACCAGTCTATTTGAAAACAGTATTTTTTCCCCATGGTCACCATAAACAAATAGAGATGGGCATACCCAGCTAAAGACAGGGTCAAACAAATGATTAAACTTAAAAATGACTTCATGATGTGACATTTATTATCAGTTGAACATTGGTTAGTGTAAATATTTTGCTTTAATTAAGCAAATGGCTACAACGGCTACAATGAAAAGTAAGCGTTTGAATCTTCACAAGCATGTTTGTATGTCTCAAGCTTATAGGGTGTACCTCCCACAAAAAATTCATAAACTGCTACTTCATAAACAAGAGGCCTTCTTACATTGGAACAATGAATTACTTTGCACCATGTGACCCAAATACAGTACACACTTCATAATGAGTACTTGAAATAATCTAAACATTTTTAGTGGTAACATTATGATTTCATAGCATAACATTTCCAATTTAATAAGTTGGTGTATGTCATTGAAAGAAAAATGTAAATAACTGTAAATATGATATGAGACCATGCAAAAGTTGTAGAAATGTCAGAGCAAGGGCTGAATTCAGGAAGTGGATGAACTCCAACTCAACATGTCAACTCTTCTTTGGCAAGGACACTAACTGCCTGTGTTAGATACTAGTTTTTTGCCATTAACCTGACTTATTTGAAAAAAAAAAAAATCCAACCTTCCAATCCTAGTTAGTGCCTTAAAGATAAAGAAGAGTCCCCAAATAATGCTAAGAATAATCAAAAAGTACTTATCAAATATACATTTTTAGACCCTATCTTGGATCCACCTAAAACAGGGTATTTTGCATTTTTGACAACTGCCTTGTGATTTCTATGATCAGGGAAACTTGGGATATAATGACAGAAAGTACATATCTATAAGTTCCACATGATGCTAGAAAAATGATAGTTGCAGAAAGAGAAGATTTAGGAAATGGTTTGCCACTTTAAAGCTGGCTGTTGTGAATGAAGAATGCATTTTACCATGATCCATCATACATGGAGTTTTGCAAAACTAAAAATAAACAAAACAAATCACAGGGTACTTTAAGAATGTTGTAGTAATGCCCAAGTTCAGCACAAGCTTGAAGAAATTGCGTATGATACTCTTTCCATGTGTGTTTCAGTTCACATCCCGAAAGATGTGAACCAAAATTGTTCAGCTAGATAGTGAAGTCATTACCATAACTTTTTTTATTTATGTGCACCTGCACCCAAAGAATCTCAGAGTGAATTAGCACTGTAAAAGCAAATGTTAAAAAAAGTCAAATTTACTGAGAAATTAAAGGTATCCAAGCAAATTCCAAAGAAGGACTAAAACCCAGAAATAAAATATCCTATACAACTTAATGGAAATAATTTAAAATTCCAAAATCATTCTAGAGTGTTGGAATTTTTTAAGTGCCAAAGATTTAGGGTGGAAAAGACATTTAACTACATTTACTATTCACCAAATATGCATAGGCTCCCCCATATTCCCCACCCTCTTGCATGGTCAGGGCCATGGTCAAATGCTGGCCAAAGGAGTGTGACCAGAAGAGAGTGGGTCATTCTGGGTCTTAACACTTAGGAGCTGGAGTGGAACTCTCCTGTGCTGTTTCTCTCCTGCATGGATCTTGGTGACTCCAATGATGAAAAAACAAGATGGAAACAGCCAAAATCACTGAGTGACCTCATGGAGGACAAATGCCCAAATGCATAACTTTTTGGAAGAGCAAGAACGGAGACTTCATGGTGGTGGTACGGCCCAGAGAGTCCAGGATGAACCTGGTGCCACAGCATAACCTAGCCAATCCTGACTAATAAACTCAGCACTCACCTGACTTCTCTAGTTTCCAAATCAGAATTCTCCAGAGCAGAGGGAATGCATTCAATGGCTTTGCCCATGTCACATTCACCACTGAAGCTAAATATCTTGAGAGTGTGCTCTCTGTGGTTCTCATTATATGTGGGAAACTGAAGCTCAGAATGTTCCAGTTCCTCGTCCTGGGTCATAGAGCACACCAATGTAAAGACTGAGAACTTTGTGCTCCTCAAACCTTTGCATCATTGACAAACTTCTTGAGAACCATATAAGGCCTGACTTGATGCAGAAAATCAAATCAAGAAGCATTTTTAAGGAGTCACCTCCAATTCCACGATGGAAAATAACAGACATTAAGTTTTTCAGATTTAGTTTAGTTATATCTCCCTTAAAATCTCTGCAATTCTACAAAAGGGAAGAGAAAGCTGCTTGACAAGCAGTTTATGCACTCCCCTACATTCCTCAGCTGCTAGCCACAGGAGGCTACTTACAGTTATATTTAAATTAATTAAAACTAAATTAAATGAAAAATATACTTCCTCAGTCATACTAGCTGCATTTCAAATGCTCAATAGGCACATGTGGCTAGTGGCTACCATCCCAGACATTTCCATCATCAGGCAATTTTATTGGGCAGTGCTGGCCTAAAATACCCTGACAACATTCCCTAAAAGCCATACACAGTTGACCCTTCAGCAACACAAGTGTGAACTGCGAGCAACCACTTAGACACAGATTTCTTCTGATAAACACTGTTCCATACTGTAAATGTATTTTCTCTTCCTTGTGATTTTCTTAATAACATTTTCTTCTATGCAAATTTCCTACTCCATATGTGTCGATGCCTCTCTCTGCTCTCATTGTGGAATGGTCAACTTTACATATATTTGAAGCAAAACAGTGCACTTGCCATGTAAAAGCAGCTCCGAGATAAGACTCCCAGCCCCCTCTCCCAATAAATGTTATCATTATCAATGGGGTAAAACTGAGAAAAGCAAAACTTAGAAATATGCGTAACATAAAGAAAGGCTTTAGCATAAGACCTGCCATGTCAGCTTTTCAAACAGAGGTCAGAGATAAAGCATGATGTGCAAGGTACACACGTGAGGTCTAACATAGCAATCTCCTTATAGGTTTACGGAGTCTTTGGTTTTTATCACCACAATGCAAAAGTCTTACTGAAACAGGTAGAGTTGGTGAAGTTGATTATCATGACTGTTACTGACACTGATGGGTATCAGGGCACCAAAGCCAACTCAACCAAGCAAGTACCATGGGACTGTCTATAAACAAAACTCTGTGTGAGGTACTGTCCAAAATGACAGCGGAAGACATCTTACAGCAAGATGTTTTTCCCCTGAGGGCAAATCTGCTGCAAATTCACTGCACTGACAATAAGATAAAAACCCCAACAGAGCCACTTCTTTAGAACCAAGGAAGTGTGAAGGATATGCTCTAAGAAGAAACTCAGCTAGAACAAGGGAGTTGACGAGGGGGCCTCAAAGAGTGCTCACCATATCTGACACTTGATGGGAAAGAGCTAGATTCATGAGTAAAAATGAGGAGGAAGAAAATTATCTTCTGAAACATACAGGGTTCAGTATACATTAGTATGTCATAATTTTCAACTCCTGTCTACCCGTGCAAGTGCATATATGAGGCTCACATGCCTCGCATGCTTTGTCAAAATCAGTCTACAAGGAGATAGCTCTTCACAGCCATTAGTTAAAATCCAAAATGCGGAGGATGCCAGATACTAGTGAGGACATGGGACAACAGGAACTCATTCACCACTGGTGGAAACATGAAACGATAGTCCCTCTGAAAGACAGTTTGGCAATTACTACAAACCTAAACCTGCTACCATCCAGCAGTGGGCTCCTTAGTAGTTAGTTACTCAAGTGAATTGAAAACACATCCACAAAAAAAACCTGCATGTGATTGTTTATAGAAGCTTTATTCAAAATTGCCAAAACTTGGGAGCAACCAAGATATCCTTCAGCAGGTGAACAGGTAACTGTAGCACACCCAGACAATAAAATATCATTCAGTGATAAAAAGAAATGAGCTATTGAGCCACAAAAGGACATGGAGGAAACTTAAATGCATATTGCTGAGTGAAAGAACATATATAGAAAGGATCCCAACTATATGACAACCTCCAAAAGGCAAAATTATAGAGAGAACATAGTAAAAAGATCAGTGGTTGCCAAGGGTCTGGGAAGAGGAAGGGAGGGATAAATAAGTAGGAAATACAGGCCTCATATCACGATTCTTTATGACACTATAATGGTGGATTCATGACATTAAACCTTTATCAAAACCAAGAGAGGGCAGCCTGGGTGGCTCAGCGGTTTAGCGCAGCCTTCAGCCCAGGGTGTGATCCTGGAGTCCCGGAATCAAGTCCCAAGTCGGGCTCCCTGCATGGAACCTGCTTCTCCCTCTGCCTGTGCCTGTGCCTCTGCCTCTGTGTGTGTGTGTGTCTCTCTCATGAATAAATAAATAAAATCTTAAAAAAAGAGAGACCTACACAGCAGGAAAAGTGGTAAACTATGGCTTTAGTTAACAATAATGTATCAATATTGGTTCATCAATTGTAACAAGTGTACTAATGAAAAATGTTAATAATAGGGGAGAGCCGAGACAGAAAAGAGGGTAGATGTGAACTCTGTGTTTTCTGTACAATTTTTCTGAATACATAAAGCTTCCCTAAAAAAATAAGTCTATTAATTTTACTTTATTCAGAAATCATTCTGAATGTCCATTTACTACTCTAGCATATTCCAGGGCTATCAGAATGTGCACACGCACAAACATACACACATACAATGTCAATATTGGGGTAAGACCACACTTTGAGAACAACTGGTCTACAGATTCATTAAAGGTAAGGCTCCCCTCTGTGAAATCACTATATCAAAGAGATGTCTTCCTCCCCCCACCCCGTTGACTGCCACATTATTCACAAGAGCCAAGACATGGAAACAACCTAATTGTCCATTAACAGATGAATGGATAAAGAAAATGTCCTAATACAGAGGGAGAATATTATTCAGCCATATAAAAGAAGGAAATCCTGCCATTTGTGCCAACATGGAGCAAACCTGAGGGCATGATTCTAAGTAAAATAAGCCAGAGAAAGAAAATACTGTATGATCTCACTCATACGTGGAATATATAAAAACTGAACTCAGAGAAATAGATTGGTGGTTGCCAAGGAGCTGGAAGCTGGGGGAAATCAGAAGATGTTGATCAAAGGATTCAAACTTCCAGTTATAAGAGGAATACGTTCTGAGGAGCTGATATATGGCATGATGACTACAATTAACAACACTGTCTCTTATACCTCAAAGTTGCTAAGAAAGCAGGTCTTAAATGTTCTCCCAACAACAAATTTCTAAAGTAAAGCTGCTCTATCTTTTGTAGTGTGTTTTCTTCTCTCCATCTCTGTGGCTGTAATCTAAACAAAGGGAAGGCCCAGCACAAGTTCTGGATGAGTCAATTAACTATTCAGTGCAGTTGGCTAAAAAGGTTACAGAATTAATATATTCTTTGGACTCTAACAATGTGCAAAAATCTAGAGACAGCAAAATATGTGTTTGGAAGACAGAAGAAGAGTGCAGAATAAAGGTTAGCATCTCTCTAGCACTTTATAACTTAACAGTTCAGTGCTCTGTAATTATCTGTCAGATAATTATTAGTCACACTATTGGGAAAGATAACAAACAAAGAAAGAATTAAGCAACCAAAATCCCCTCCTTAGCATGGTTAGCTCTATTTTAAAAACTGATTTGCATAGTATGTGTGAAAAATGTCCAGATCAAAGTTGTCAAAAACAAACTAATCTAGTTTATTCTGATGTTTATCAAACATTAAGAGATAATAAATGACTGTTATCTGTAATTGCTTTTCTATAGATCTTATAATATACAACTACAGATCTTCCTTGAAAATCCTACTTAAAAACTGTACTCCTTCACATATCACAGGAATCAGCAAATATCATTGGAAGGAGCAAAGATAAGTGCTATAAAGATGAGGCAGGACCCCTTATTTTACATATAAGGTACCGCATTAATTTTTCAGAGAGCAAGATTACACACTCAAATTTTTATAAATGTGGAATGTTCTTTCTTGGGAGCATTACAATACATTCAGGTTTTATAGAGCTGAGCTACCGAGCTAGTGGCTATAACTTGCAATTTCTTGCAGATAAAATTACCTACATTCTTCCAGTAGAAAAATGAGACCAATGTGTCAATAACGGCATTATACAAAACCACGCCTTTTAAACCAAGCAGTAATGCTCGAATATTGCAGCAGATACCCACCCTGAAAACCTAGATTTGCTGCCTCTAATAAGGTGATTGCCATATACCCAACAGCAAGGCAATCGCATCTATTTTTCTTGGGAGGAATTTCTTATTGTTAGTGGGGGTTGGTTTTTAGCTCTGCAGCAAGTGCCCACATTGAGAGATGCATTTGATTAAGTGACTCCTTGTACTTGAGAGACAGGAGAAGGAAAACCAATTCCAAGTTTAATATGATCCTTTTTTCTCTGTAATGGATTTACCTCCTCCTTCTCACTGCAACACTAAATGAGGGACAATTTAAATCAAGCACCAAAATTTGCTACTTATGAAAGCAACTTCTCTCAAGTGCCTGAATCATTAACTGGTTTTATTTATCTATTTATGTGCCTTGTTCTGGAAAGGATGTAAGACAGAAAGCATTAACTATTTCTAGGTAGAGACCAGGGATGGCTCATGAGACTGAACAGTGTCAATTGGACAGACACCTCAGTTCCAAAGGAGAGCACATCCCATCAATTGGTACCTTATTGGTACCTACTACATACAATGTGATGATGTGATGTCCTAGGAACCAGGGATACGGAGGTGAGTACAACAGAGCCCATATTCTAAAGGTGTATCCAGCACCAGGAGCAAACATAATGTGCCAGGTTGCCTGTTAAAGCCGGAGTCTAGTTAGAGAAAAGATATTCCAAGACTTGATATCTGCCTCTACACATCTGAATAACCATAATATATAAGAGAAAAGAGGCATTTGTTGTGGCTCTGGGCCATACATGGATAGGTGGGGTAAAAGTCAGAAAGAACCTTAATAGGGGCTAAGCATTTTTTAATAAATAAACCTGTCCAAGAACAGAATACACTACATTATAAGGTAATGAGCTCTCAATTGTGGGAAGCTCCAACAGCGTTGGTAAACTATCAGAAAGTTGGCTATGATGGGTAAGAGCAGGTTCATGGGAACATTAGAAGCTACTTCCTACTTTATGGTTCAGAAGGCTCTAAATCAAACCCCAAAAGTACCCTGAATACCTCAGGCCTCAAAATGTTAGCCTTAATGATCAAATAAGAAGCTTTAATGATCATATAATAATATAATAGTCCAGAATGTCCTTGGTTCCCTGCCATTCAGAATCAGACAGAAACACTAGGCACTGATTTCTGATTGCTATGCCGGGTTCTGGAGCATCAAGTGTCTTCGGAATGCCAACAGTCTCTCTAAAAAGCAAGGAACCTAGGTCCTGGAAATTAAAGCACACTGTAGTAACTGCCAGGTACACCAGACACGAGGGCAAGACAGGTAAATGAACACTACGGTATCGTAAGCAGAAGAATGTGTCAGGGTAGGCAGCTTCCAGAGCTAATAAATGGGTGTCTCTTTAAGGCACTCAGGATACAGTCATGTTATGAAGCAAGAGAAGCAATACAGAATCCAAATGGTGAAATGAAGCACTGTAAGCTGGACCTAAAGCTTGGAATGAATGGCCAACACTCAAGCTACACCTCCATCAGCTAAGTAAACCAGGTGAGTTCTAACCCAGAGAAGTCTAAGGAAAGCAGCACCACCATTGACTTCATTGAAGTCATAGACAGAAAGGGCACAACTCCACCTCACACCTGTTGGAACCGCTATCGTAAGAAGACAAGAGGTAACAAGTGTCAGTGAGGACGTGGAAAAAAGGGAACCCTTGTGCACTTTTGGTAGGAATGTAAACTGGCTCAATCACTATGGAAAACAGTATGGAGGCTGGTCCGTCAAAAAATTAAAATAGAACTACCATAAGATCCACCAATCCCATTTCTGGACATAGATCAAAGAAGTATAAATGAGGTATTGAAAGATATCTGTACTCCCCTCTTTACTGCAGCATTATTCACAATAGCCAAGGTATGGAAACAATCTAATCATCCATCAATGGACAAATGAATAAGGAAGATGAGGTATATGTATATATGTTGGTAAGATGTTATTCAACAATGAGAAAGGAAGCTATCCTGCCATTTGCAACAACATGGATGGACCTTGAGGGTATCATGCTAAATGAAATGTCAGACACAGAAAGACAGATATGATATCATTGACATGTGAAATCTAAAAAAGCCGAACTCATAAAAACAGATATTAGAATGGAGGTTACCAAGGACTGGGGGTGAGGGAGCAGGGGGGATGTTGCTTAAGGATACAAACTTACGATTAGAAGATGTATACGTTCTGGAGAGCTAATGCAAAGCCGAGTGATCATAGCCAACAATGTTATTTATTATATACTTTAAAAATCACTAAGACTAGATTTTAAATGTTCCCACCACAAAAAAAGAAATGATAGTTTTGTGACATGGCAGAGTTGTTAGCTAACTACCATATTAATGGTGGTAATCATATTGCAATATATAAATGTATCAAATCAACTCAATATGTTGTACACCTAAAATCTACACAATCTTCTATGTAATTTCTATCTCAATTAAAAAAGAAAGAAACTTATCTTGGCCCAACTTACTTTGGCAAGAAGGGGAAGGAGGAACTCTGGCTTGGGAAGCTCTGTGTGATTATGCTAGGTGAAACTCTCCTGCTACGTAGGGGAGGGGACTGCCCTGCAGCTTGTGGCAATGGGGGTGGGGGTGAAGGACAAGGATATACTTGGGGTCCTCTGAGATTTTGGGTGTTCCCCAAGGGTTGATGACACCCAGATGCTACACTGCTTTGCTGTGGTCTGTGCCCTGGAGTGCTCTGTGGTGATGGCCCTCAGAGGGGAAGAGGGGCAGGGGGCTGCAGCCCAGGGAAGCCCTTACTGGCTCCCTCTGCAAAGACAAGATAGTGTTCACTGAAATTCACACAAAGGTAAAATAGCACATTCTGGACCACTGAACATTCCTGGCAGCCTTGGATCTTCAAAACTTCTCACCTGGAGTTATGCACTGGCCTTCTCACTGGTCTTCCTACTCTTGCTCTGTCACCGTAGGCCTATCCTCAGCATAGCAGCTGAGCTATCTTCTCAAAAGACTGAGGTCTGACCATGTGATCCTCTACCAAACCCTTCCAGTGGCTTCTGCAGTACTTCTAGTGGCCTGTAAGACCTTGAAGGTTGACCCACCACCACCTCCATGAGCTCCTCTCCCCTGATCACTCCCCTTTCTCATGCTCCTCACAATACCGCACTCTCTTCAGCTTCAAGATCTTTCAACCTCTTCTCTTTTCCTGGAATGCTTCTCTCAGGTATCCACTTGTCTCTATCCTTACTACCTTCTCACCCTGTTCAAATATCACCTTAATTGACCATAAAGATCATCCCAGACCACCCCATAAAGAACACTACCTCTCCCATACTCTACTTCATTCTCTAATCCCCCTTACCCACTTTTTTTTCCACATGGAATTAACCACCATCTGTCAAAAAATTTCTTGTATAAGTGCTTGGTTATTGTCAGTCTCTCCCCTCTTGACTATAAGCTCGGTGAGCTTGTATTGCCTTATTCACTGCTATTTCCCAAAATCCTCTTGTAGTACCATTCAGAGTAAATATTTGATAAATAAATAAATAAGTGAATGGATGAATGGTGGGAAGTCTAAGAGACGTTGAGTGATCAGACTGAGACAGTTAGCAACAAGCAACATTGGATTCAGGAGACCCCAATATAGTGGAATGTCAGAGTTACTACAAGATATTCAAAGACATACTTTCCTTACTCAGCCTTTCAGCAAACAATTTCCACACATCTACTCTGTGCCAGGTATCTATTCCTGTCACAAGAGTTTCTCCCACATGGGAGAAGGAGAACACCCCTCCTACAATAATGCACCATGAAAGCAGTATTTTACAACAATTCTCGTAGTAGCAATGGAACAGTCTCGAAATAGCCACACTATTAGGAAAATATAGCACACATCTATAAACAGGTGAGAGCACTCGGAATTGCCAAGTTAGACGGCTGCCTTCTCTCTTGCTTCCTCTGTTCTCCTAATTTCCTCAGTCTACCTGCTTGTCTTCTTGGGCCCCTCAGTTTAGAATGAGTCCACAAGAAGGAATGTTCCCCCTCTAGTTGAATCAAGAAGTGCTCAAGAAGGACACAGAGGCTGCACAAGCCCCATGTGGTGGCTCAAGTATATTCTGGAACTAGCCAAGTGCTAGGGTCATCAGATGGGCATCTGGGGCCATGCTGTTTACCAAGAGGATGGCTTGCAGATGGTGGGGGGAAGCATTGCTGGCTGAGCAGAGGGGTGATAGGACAGGTGGCCTGAGAGGTCAGGGAGAAACAAGAGAGCCACTAACATCCTCCTAATACAGTGATCAGATTTCTTTCTCATGACTCCACAGCTGCAGAGTACACCTGCTCTGCATTTTCAGCACAAGGACCAAGTTTTCATAAAGGTCAGCTTCAAAATCATCAAAAAGGGATCTGCTCATGGCACTGCTTGGGCCCTTCACAAAGAGTACTTACACACCTCTTCCCTTCTCGGGGCAGATCCCACCTTGAGATGCCTATGTTCTTACATTCCTTCCTTGGATGGGGGAAGTGTTTGTGACCTAAAAAACATAGTTTTCCTGCATTGTGGGTTTACAGATTTAAAGAATAGAGGTTCTCCACGACCCCACGGATTATGGTTGTGGAAGAAGACCCATCACACAGGAGCCTCACCATGGAACAAACATCTGCTACAGGAATGTCAAAGGGAAAGGCAGAGTGTCCTAACAATGGCTTGAGCAAACCACATCAACTCATGATGCATGTCCACTGTACAGCTAGGCCTGTGGGCAGCTGTGTGGCTGGCCGGCTCTGACCTCTTAAGCTGCCACAGGAAGCCAAAAACCTCATCCCTGGATGAGTCTGGGAAGGTTTGGGCCTGTCTTGTTCTCAAACATTTAGAACCATTTTCCAAACACTCTAAAATCGCCTACTTGCCTGATTCTGTGGCACTTAGGAGCCTATTATTTATTTTAAAATAAAGAGTTAAAGTTAACAAAGCAGTTGTAGTGGCCAACACGGGAAACAACCTCAATATCTATCAACAGTAGAAGAAGTAATCTGGGGTGCTTGTGTGGCTCAGTTGATTAAGCACCCGACTCCTGATTTTGACTCAGGGCATGATCTCAAGGTCATGGGATCGAGCTGAGTGCAGCGTCTCCTTCAGATTCTCTCTCTCCTTCTCCTTCTGCCCCCCCCCCCCCCCCGTCAAATAAATAAATAAAATCTTTTCTTAAGTAACTAAATAACATCATATTCATAACTGACTCCCATATGTCAATGACAATTAAAGAATTATAACCATAAGCAGCAACAAGGATGAAACTCAAAAACATAATGCTAAGCATAAGGGAGGGACCAGATGCAAGAAGACACCAGAGTGCATGTTGCACAATGCTTTTTATGGAAAATTATATGAAATTCAACAATGAGCCTGACTACCCTATGGTGTGAGAAGAGAGGCTGGTAGTAACCCTCTGGGAGCAGTGCCTGAGAGGAAGCACAGGAGGGCTTCCAAGATGCCAGCCATGTTGTGTTTCTGGATCTTGGATCTGGGTGATGTCACCCAAGAGTATTCACTTCATAAAACTGTGTCATGCCATACACTTGAAATTTTGCATACGTTTCTGTGTACATGTCATGCTTCAATTGTTTAAAAAAATGGTTCATTGATTGTCTGAATATTCTTAATTAATTAACATGTATTAAGTTTACATCAGCCTACAAATCCCCATGGGATGGGTCCTACCGCCTCTTCCACCTCATCTACACTTCCACTTGTTCAGTCAACTCTTATGCCCTCTCAAGTCATCCACAAACATACCTCAGGGCCTCTGCACTGTCTGTTGCTTCTGTTTGGAATGTTCTCCCCTCAGATATCCACAGGGCCTACCATACAATCCACTACCTCAAAAAGATCTTGTAACCCCATGTTATGCAGCATTATTCACAACAGCCATGACATGGAAATAACCTAAGTGTCCATCAACAGATAAATGAATAAAGAAGGTGTGGTATACACATGCATGTGTGCACAAGCACAATGGAATATTTCAGCCATGAAAGAAGGAAATCCTGCCATTTGCAACATGAATGGACCTTGGACATACTATGCTAAGTGAAATAAGTCAAACAGAAAATGACAAATACTGTATGTTCTCACATATAGAATCTAAAAAAAACAAAAAAAAAACCCACAGATAAAGAAAATAAATTGATGGTTATTAGAGGCAGGAGTAAGGGGTAGGAGAAATAAGTGAAGGGCATCAAAAGGTACAAACTTACACTTATAATTAAGTCCTGGGCATATTATATATAGCATGATTGTTCCAGAGAATATATTACATATAATAATTATATTCTGGAAAATATAAGTTCCATGAAGGCAGACATTCCCATGTGTTTGGTTCTCTAATTGTATCCCCGGCACCTCAAGCAATGCCTAACACAGAGTTATAACTTTATAAATACACATGGAATTAATGAGAGTGTCACATTCAAATGATCCACCAGGTATCACACTGACCAATTTTATCATCTTTAGCTCATTTACACTCTTTGCTTCATTTAAAGGATTTTTATTTCCCCAGTGTGAGTAGTTCTAAGTTAAAATGAGATCTTTGCCAGGCTTAATTTCCTTTAAAAGTTCAACAGATTCAGGGCAGCAGTAGCTGCCAGGGCAGGGAAGATTCAACATTAGCAAGTGACCCTTAAGAATGGGGATGAGAAGAGAGGGATAGCATTATTAGGTGTGTCTACTTTAAGCTAAAATCAATCAAAAAGCTGAATAACTTCTGTCAATAAATAACCACTCTTCAGGAGCAGCTCATTTGGATATTGGGTCCTATAGTCCACATCCTGGGAAAAGCAGGTAACTGATGGCTCAGAAATAGTTTAACTTCTTGGCACAGTTCCAAACATATCTTCCAGTCCCTCAGTAAATCACTTTCTCCCATAGTTCAACAGTTCCAAGGATGGGATCTCTTGGTATTACTTTTTTCAGCTGTGCCTGAATCTACACCTCACAATAAAGAATGTAACTTTTAAAAATAAAACTTATGGGGCACCTGGGTGGCTCAGTGGTTGAGATGCCTTTGATTCAGGTCGTGATCCCTAGGATACTGGGATCGAGTCCCCTACAGGGAGCCTGCTTCTCCCTCTGCCTAGGTCTTTGCCTCTCTCTGTGAGTCTCTCATGAATAAATAAATAAAATCCTAAAAAAGAAAACGCACAAATAAAAATAAAACTTACTCTAAGGACTTGGCTCTGCTAATCTATTCATTTTTTAGAAAATACACCTTTTTCAGTGCTGTGGGCTTGATGTATATAGTGTCTTCATAAAAACACTGTGACTTTAGAAACTTCCATAACTTTAGTTGTAGGTATGACAGGATAACATCTGTACCCGACTTTAAAAATAAAATTGCTTTAACACTTCATTTCTCTTGTGGACGATGGCTCAATCAAAATCTACAACCTGACAGCCCTGCAGTTGGGAAGGCTCAAGGGTGAGGGATGTCCCATGTCCCATGTCCCAGGAGGCTCCCTGAGGAGAAATGGGCTCCAGAAACAGCCACACTGTCTTCACCTGTTCACATGTTAACCCCCCAAAAGAATATCCAGCCGCCTAGGAAAAATGTATGATCCAGATGCTGGTTGATACCATCAGGAAAATGCAAATCCAAGCCAGACTGCAAATCCACTTCACCACTTCACACCCACTAAGATGACTACAATCAAAAAATCCAAAAAACATTAATTTAAAAAATTTTTTTCAGATTGTGAAAAGTGTTACTTGTGAGAACATGGAGTAATCAAAACCTTCATGCACTGCTGGGTGGATAACAGTCTGCCAGTCCCTCAAAAAGGTAAGCAGAGTCACCACACGACCCAGTGACTCTGCACCTAGGTAAACGAAAACAAATGTCCACATAAAAACTTGTACACAAAGTTCCTAGCAACATTATCCATAATGTTCAAAATATGGAAACAACCCAAATGTCCATTAAACAGTGAACGGGTAAACAAACTATAGTATATCCATGCAATGGAATACAATTTGTGATAAAAAAGAAATGAAGTACGGATATACATGACAACATGAAGAAGCTGGAAAACAGTGAGCTAATTGAAAGATGCCAGTCTTTGTGTGATAGAGACAATCCATGGTTGCTTAGGGCTGGGAGAAATGCAGGGGTGGATGGAGTGACAACTAAGTGGTCTGGGGTTTTTTTCTGGGGGTGATGAAATATTCCAAGTTTGACTGTGGTGATGGTTGCACAACTCTGTAAAATAGTTACATATAAAGTGTGTAATCACTTAAAACAGGTGAATTGTAGGGTGCCTGGGTGGCTCAGTCGGTTGAGAGTCTGACTTCAGGTGAGGTCACAATCTCAGGGTCATGAGATTGAGCCCCTGCATCAGGTCCTGTGTTCAGTAGGGAGTCTGCTTGTCCCTCTCTCTCTGCCCCCTCCCTGCTTGTGTGTCTGCTCTCTCTAATAAATAAAATCTTTGATAAACTAGACACATAAATGGATTAATTATATAATATGTGTATAATATCCCAATACAGCTGTTTTTAAAAAAATAGATTTGAGAGACACTGAACAGCACCAGCCCCCATGAAGATGCATTTGGTCCCTCTTGAGAAGGCTGACCTCACCAGGACTAACTCACTAGGATAAAGGTGTTGGGCCTGGATTCCTCAGAGTTCTCTTCCTTCCCTACCTCATGACTTACTTCAAAAATGACCAGTAAAGTGAATACAAAGCATTTTACAAAATATAATGTGCTGTATAGATTTATAACAAGAGGCCCAAATGATCCCCAAATAGTACAACAGTCGAAGAGGCAGGAAAGCAAGTGAGGCCTGGAGACACCCAGGACTGAGGGAGTTTGCCATTACGAGGGCGCTCGTTGGGCCTCTGATTTCTCTCAGTTGAAGCTCTCCTGGCAGAAAAATGGATCAAATGGAGCTAGCTCTGGCCATCTATACTGGTGAAAATGGCTCTCAAGTATTCTACAAAATACAACATAAAAAAAAAATAAAAAAACTTACAAGCACTGAGGGGCCCTTTGGAGAGCCAGGAAAGACTAACAAAAAGATGAACCATATGGCTGATTGCTGAAGGCTTGCTTTCTCTCCCTCATTCATTAACAGAAAAATAAATAACTAACTGCTGAACTTCCTGACTTTAATTTCATGCACAGTGTTTGTTAGGATTCAATGCCAAGAAGTGTTTCTGCCTCAGCACCTAAATAATTCACGACTGCTCAGAATATCTACCCAGAACCCATATCAGTGATAAACCAGCTCCCCAGAACCATGTTGGCAGGCTGTGTGGGTGTCTCCCTCCAAATTCCTGAAGAGCCGGAGCCGGGTCTGCTACCAACCACCTGACACTCATCTGGAAGGCACAAACCTCCTCCTTTGGGCAGGTCCCCCTTCTTGAAGTTTTTGCCCAAGGTTGACATCTCTAGGGATTACACCTTAATTTACTGAATTTGGTGGTCTTGGACAAGGTTCAAATCTCAGCCCACTACTCGGGCTGTTGATTTGGGACAGGATGGTTCTCTGTGGCTCATCTTCCTAACCTTTAAATAGGGATTAAATAAGATAAAAGGTGCGTGCCAAGGGGGTCAGCACACAGTAAGCGCTCAGCAAATGGTAGTGATCACTGTCATTATGATTTGGTAAAGTGTATTCACTTATTTTTTCTTTTAGCTAATCAACATTTGTACTAAGCACCTACAATGTCCTAGGCACTGGACATGTTCTAGACACGGGGATACAGCAGCAGCCCTGCCCTCACAAAGCTGCCAGTATGGTAGGGAAGCCAGAGAGCACACCCAACCACCATAGCGTTTATGAATTGACCAGGAGCAACGTGATTTGGAGTGTCACTTTAGAGAGAAGGCTCAGCTTATGTGTGCAATGGGGCATTAAAATTTTGTGGCTTTATTAAATGTTTACTGGCTGATCAACTGATCCATTGGGAAATCTTTCTAAGCCCTCCAGCAAAAATGAGCACAAAGTCTATCCAGGTCACATATGCAACCTATACGCCCACAGCAAGTCACACTCCCAGGCTACCTGAGTAAATCTCTTCCTTCTCTGGCTCTCCTCCTCCCAGAGGCCAGGCCTCCTTTCTTCTCCAGGGTCCTCTGGGATCTAAGTAAGTAACTATTTCTCTGGGAGGAATGTCACACGTCAGATGTCTTTCAACATCTCTGACTGTTCTTCACACATCACTAAGGGCGTAGAATTTTAAACAGAGCGCTTGGGAGGAAAGGTCTATCTTTGAAGACATCCTAAGTCTGCAGGAGAGGGAGGTGAGTAGAGAAGGGGGAAGAGCATTTATTCCAGTCACACTGCAAAGGAGGGAACTAAATAACAAGATGGAAGAAGAGGTGAGGACACTCCAACCCCGAATGTGACTATCTACCGTATAGTGCATACACACAAACCCACCAAAGGGAATAAAGGAGCTTAGAGAAACATTAAGTGGCTCCAACATTTCTGGAAGCATTCAGAGCAGAAAATTCTTCTTTTTTCAGAAGAAAAAAAAATGTCTTACCTCTAGTTCTAGAAGTGTAGCCAAGCTAGCCCTGTAAAACAATTCTTCAGGTCACGTGGCCCACCCAAACTAAACCCCAATGGGTTGTCACTACTCTCTAACAAATATTGTTTTCTGAAAGGAAACAGAAAATTCTGGAAAGATGCACCGAAAAAATCAGTAGAAATTGTGACCTCTAAGGAGTACATCTGAGGTGAGGTGTAGGAGGGTTTATATTTCATTGTGTAATCTTTTACATGATTTGAACTTTTTCTATGTATTCTATAATAATTATTAAAGATAAAATATATTATCTCCAAAATAAATGATGGAGGGAAAACTGCTGATTTGAGAGGTGCTGTTTATTTATCAATAATTACAAGTTTCAGGACTTAATTTTGTCTGAATCACTGGATGATCCAACAAGTATAAAAAGAAGTACATACCATAACCAACTGGGATTCATCCCAGGCACACAAGGCAGGTTTGACTTTAGAAAATCAATTAATGTATTCTGTCACAACAAACTAAAAAAGAAAAATCACATGATCCTATCCATCAGTTCAGCAAAAGCATTTGACAATATCCAATACCATTCATGATAAAATCACCCAGTAAACTGGGAATAGAGGGGAATTTTCCCAACTTGATAAAAAAAAAAAAAAAAACCCAACTCTACCAAAAACCCTACAGCTACCATCATACTCAATGGTGAGACTCTCAAAGCCTTCCCACTAAGATCAGGGACAAGGCAAGGATGTCCCCTCTTGGGACCTCTTTTCAAATTGTACTGGAAGTCCTTGCTAATGCAAAAAGGCAACAAAAGAAGAAGGACGGAGGTAATAAAACTGTCTTTGTTCACAGATGACATGATTGTCTACATAGAAAATCTGAAAGCACTGACAAAAAAGCAAGGTTAAGGGGCACCTGGGCGGCTCAGTGGTTGAGTGTCTGCCTTGAGCTCAGGTCGTGATCCTGGGGTCCTGGGATCAAGTCCCACATCAGGTTCCCCACAGGGAGCCTGCTTCTTCCACTGCCTATGTCTCTTCCTCTCTCTTTCATGAATAAATAAAATCCTTAAGAAAATAATGCAAGGTTAGCATACAAAAGTCGACCTCTTCCCTATATACCAGCAATGAACAGTAGAATTTAAACTTAAGTCATTGTATGTCACTTATTTCTAGGTACAGAGGCAAAATATCAACACTGACCAAGCTCACATGAACCATGCTTTATCACGAAGTCAGGAGAACGATGAGAATGGATGTCTGGATCCCTGGGCCCCGGCCCTCTCGGTGACTCACCAGGAGAGAGCCTTCTCTTCTCTGGGCCGCAGGGGCTCCTGAGAAAGATATAGGCATTGGACTAAAAATCGAAAATCCTTTCCAATGTTCTAAGTGCTCTGGGAGAATAAAGGCATGTAGATCTTCCTCAAAATGTCTTATGCTTTCAAAATTACAGAAGTAAAAAAACATAAGCCGACCAGAAGTTCAAATGGTACAGAAGTACATAGAGACAAGCTAAAAGGCTTTTTCCTGAGCTGCTCCCCTGCTTGACTCTCAATTCCTCTCTCCTTCCTTAATTAACTGCCACTAAGATGCTAACGCCATGCTGTCCAGTATGATAACCATGAGCACGTGGAGCTATTTATATTTGGACTTTTAATGAATTAAAAGGAAATAACATTGGAGGTCAGTTCCTCAGGCACATATGTCACATTTTACAAGCTCAACAGCCACCATAGGCTAGTGACTACCAAGGTGGATGGCACAGATGTAAGAGTTTCAACATCACCAAAGCTCTATGGGACAGTGCGTGTCCAAAGTGCATCAAGCGCATCTCATTTGTGTTCAGCACTTACTTCCCGGAGCCCCCACAATGACTCCCATCAGGCCCTCCCTGGCTGGACTCAGAACCACCATAAGTTAATGGGCTGAGTTGCCTTGGAAAGGTCTGTCAGTTTCCTGATTTCCAGTTAAGAAAGACTTGCTTTATCACTGGGCTCACTGAAGGCCATGGGACCATGGCCACCCCAATGACACATAAAAGTCTAAAAAACCTTCACTAAGAACTGGGAAACTTTCGTGTTCTTCAGGGTGGTTGCTTTTCAGGGGCGCCTGGGTAGCTCAGTCAGATGACCATCTGCCTTCAGCTCAGGTCAGGATCCCTGGGTTCTGGGATCAAGTCCCACATAGGGCTCCCTGCGCAGTGGGAATTCTGCTTCTCCCTCTCCCTCTGCCTCTCCCCCTGCTTGTGCTACCTTGCAAGTGCGCTCGTTCACTCTCTCTCTCTCTCTCTCTCTCTCTCATAAATAAATAAAATCTTTAGGGGGAAAAAATGGTGGTGCTTTTCAAGAAGCACTGAGGCATTCAAAGCCTGAGATAAAACACCCTATGTGTCTTGCCTCTGGCTCTGGAAGTGTAGCTGAGCTGCAAAACAATTCTCCAGGTCATTTTGGCCCAAGCAAACCACACCTCAATGGGGTAATCTCAATTATCCCCTAGTAAACAGTAGCCATATTGTTTTCTAGACGCCAACTCTCCACTCTCGTGTCTACACAGTCTGAATAGGTAATTGCCAACTTTCTACTGCATAGTATAGACCTCTCTGTGGATATATAAAATCATAATGCATTTCTTTTAGCTTCCCATAAACACCATGCCTTTACCTATTCTCAACCCTCTACCTTCTTTCCTCCCTTTACCCCTTCTGAACACATTCCCCCAATTTATTGGCTAGACAATGCTTACCTTTTCTTTAAGACCCATTTGAGATATCATCTCCAGAAAACCTTTGCTGTCCTTCTTAGGCTAGATTAGGAGCCCCAGTGGCTACTCCAGAATTTCTCTATAGGACACACTTGGCAGGTGAAAAGTTGGTAGGAAGTAGTGAAGGGAGTTTGTGACTTCTCTTGAAATCATATCTTTTTTTTTTAAGATTTTATTTATTTATTCATGAGAGACACAGAGAGAGAGGCAAAGACACAGGCAGAGGGAGAAGCAAGCTACATGCAGGAAGCCTGATGTGGGACTCGATCCCGGGTCTCCAGGACTAGGCCCTGGGCTGAAAGGCAGCACTAAACCACTGAGCCACCTGGGCTGCCCCGAAATCATATTTTAGAGCAAGGTACAATTTTTGCTGAGATATCTGCAAGAAGAGCAAAGTTATTTAAGATGTTCTTATCTACAAGTAAATGTGAGTAAGAAAATATCAGTGATCCCTTTCAAAGAACATCCTTTTGAGGAGTACTGACTTTGGAGGAGAGCAACCAGAGTTTAAAAGAAGGACACATCCTTCCCCAAGCTGCACTTCAGCTCTCCTATTGGCTCATCTATGTGCTCCAACAATGTCCTGATGGGTGTTCTTCTATCATAGCAGTACTGACTTGAGTCTGTTTATGTATATGTGCATCTTCTCCATTAGACTGCGAAGGACCATACTTTTTATTTATCTCTGTATCTCTAATACTCAGGCCAGTGTTTAAGCAGAGGTGCTCAATAAATGTTCGTTGGATGGATAGGTGGGTGGATGGATGAATGTGTGGGTAGGGCGGATGGATGGATGGATGGATGGATGGATGGACGGATGGAAAGATGGGAAGAGATGCTTTCTCAATATTCAATTTTACCTTCAGACCAAATCTTCTAAAGGATAAAGACCAGGGATTTCAAAATCAATATCTCTCCTGTAACCTCTCTCTCTGTCTCTCTGTCTCTCCCTTCTCTTTGTCTCTCCCTGTTTCTTTCTTTCCCTGTCTCTCTCCATTTCCAGTAACACCAAAAAAAAAAAAAAAGAGCTTTATATTTAACAACCACTCAATACAAAGGCTGGCATTCCCCACCTAGTGAGTATACTAAAGAAAGACTGGGGGGAAAGAAGAAAGAAATCTTTAACAATAAATATTGGATAATAGCATTAAAAGCCTCCCCTTCTCTAATGGAGGCACAATTTGGAGATAAACCTAAACCACCTTCCTCTCTGTGGCATATGATTAAAATCTGCTTTGTTCTTCTAATTTGCTATTCTCAAATTACCACACTGCTGCTGGCACTGCAAACTCTCAGACCTCATGGCTGCCCTTGAATTACTGTACAACTTTTTCTCCCTTTTTTTCCCTTTTAATCAGCACTGAACCAAGAAACTGCCACCTACACCTGGTGGAGAAATAATGTCTCCAAAACTGGAGACAAAAGGTGCCATCCAAGGTGCCCCTGCCACCACCACCCCCGTGCCATGTTGCCCCTCAGCAGAAGCACATCTCCCTTGAGGTTTGGGAGCACAAAAGGTGAAGTCATCCTTGACAAGGCTCCAGGTGGTACAAAGTGTTTTTTCCACCCCGACTCCAGAGATTTTATACTGCCTCAGCTTTCAAAACAAAGAGAGCCTGAAAAGGATGTGACTAGTGCCTAACTATCAAACACTTTGTTTTCATATATTTCCAGAAATCCTCTAAATACCATGGTCTGGGATTGCTAAGATTTCAACTCTCAAAGCCAATCTCAAAACTACAAGGTAGGGGATCCCTGGGTGGCGCAGCGGTTTAGCGCCTGCCTTTGGCCCAGGGCGCGATCCTGGAAACCCGGGATCGAATCCCACGTCAGGCTCCCAGTGTATGGAGCCTGCTTCTCCCTCTGTCTGTGTCTCTGCCTCTCTCTCTCTCTCTGTGCGACTATCATAAAAAAAATAAAAATAAAGATTAAAAAAAAAAACTACAAGGTAAATTACCATGGAGGATAGAAAGAAAATTCTTTTTTTTTTTCCTTAGGAAGGCTTTTATTTATTTTTTAATAAATTTATTTTTTATTGGTGTTCAATTTGCCAACATAGAATATTGACATCATCCTTCCTCTTTCTTTTTCCTTTCAATTTCTTAGAAGTTAATTTGAATTTCAAACTACAAGTAATGTCTATACCAAGCCAAATGTGTAAAGAAAAGATATCTTTCAATGATCTAGTATGTTATACAGCAAAATACTCATAAATACATGATAACTTGATCACAATTTTCATGGGGACATCCACTGACCCACACACTGACTAAAAGAAAGCAGAGAAGAACTAAAACTGTGTCCTTGGATGACAATTTTAAAAAATCAACATGCTTTTTTCATCCAGAAATGTGGTCAGTGTATGGTTTCTCCCTTTTGCTATTAGAAAAGTTGCCAGTTAGGGGCACCCAGCTGGTTCAGTTGGTTGAGCAATGGACTTTTAATTTGGGCTCAGGTCATGATCCCAGGGGCGGGAGATCAAGTCCCACAACGGGCTCTGCACCCAAGCAGAGTCTGCTTGAGATTCTCTTCTTTTCCCTCTGCCCTTCCCCTTGTTCACATGCTCTTTCTTTCAAATAAATAAATACATTTTTTTAAAAAAAGAAAAAAGTTGTCAGTGAAAAAGAATCATATCATTTCGACTACTAAAGAAGATTCAAAGACAAAATGATAGCATTTAATATAGTAGGAGCAAACTTAAAACTCAAGACACCAGACCTCATCCTAATTTTGCTAAGTCTGTGACCTTAGGCAAATCATATCACCTCTTTGGATCTCAATTTAATCTACTAGCTAATGCACATTATTAACATACTACTCAAGAATATCAAGCAGCATACGAAGGAAGAGAAAGGATGCTACTAAACAAAGAATAATAAATACTCAACACCACCATAACATTGCAGGCAACACCTACATACAGACACAGATCACAAGGACTAGCATTATGTTCAGAACAATGAGCATCCATAGGTATGTAGACCAGCCCAAAAAATAACATGAACTACTGACATCAAGGAAGACTCATCAGTCAGCCTATTAATTAGGTTTTTGGGGACATCTGGGTTGGCTCAGTGGTTGAGCATCTGCCTTTGGCTCAGGCTGTGATCCTGGGGTCCTGGGATTGAATCCCCACATCAGGCTCCCAATAGGGAGCCTGCTTCTCCCTCTACCTATGTGTCTGTTTCTCTCTGTGTGTCTCTCATGAATAAATAAATAAAATCTTTTTTTAATTAGGTTTTTGTCCTCTCTTTATTAATAAGTCTAATTAGTTGCTGATAGTTTAAGACTACTTATTTTTATTGCCAATCCATTAGTAAATGATACTGTGTTTGAATCTTCAGTTTGTGTGTCAAGGCAATCCTTTCCAGGCCAATGTTTTACCAGCAAGCCCTCATGGCTCAAAGCAACAAATTACATCTCTGAGGGGAGACATAATAAACCAAACCCTAATCTCTTCACATGCTAATTGCTTTTCCTTGTTACAGAATAATCATACTTCAAACTTCAGCATGATACATAGATATACATTCAGACAAAAATGTTACACCTAACATCCAGGTCATTGCATTACTCAGATTAGATTAATTTTTAGAGTGATTTTTACAGAACTTGAATTTACTTTAACTAAAATTGACAATAATCCCCTGGGAACTAATTAGAAAACAAAATTTGCTGGAGGGGATATCCAAGATATAAATTAATATTAAATAAAAGCTAAATTATTACAGCATAACTTAAAAAACTGCTCCTCATATAACACATTTACTTCAATTTTGTACCAAGTTGATAAGATTTTAAAATGTATTATCTACTTAATGTTCATGACATTGTCTCAAAGGGTGACTTCCTAGAGTGCAAATCCTATGCTTTGTAACTCAGAACCTTCCAGCTGAGAGAGGACTTTTTTCATTTGATAGTCCAAGCAAGGAAATGAGGATGAAGAGCAGAAAAATGCTTTTCAACTGGTAACTCTGTTTTGGCTGTCCTAGTTGCAGAAGAAAAGGGAGATACTCCTATTCTGGTCAAAGTTGCCTAACAAAAGAAAAATGATCAAGTACTCTTGGGAAGAATTTCAGAGCTCAGAATCCATTGGCTTGATCTACAAGGATGCCCTAAGCAGAAAGATAGACAAAAAGGACCTATCCTGATGGTTTCATTCACACACCGACATGGCTTCTACTACCATTTGCATGAACACTAAGTATCCCCTTATCTGTGTCTCCATGCCAGACCTCTATGCTGACTTTCTTTGCTTATTTCCAGGTATCTACTGGGAATTCTCTGCTAAGATACTCTCCAGACTCCTCAAAGTTAAAAGCCCAAAATGAATCTCATCATCTCCTCCCCCAACCTGCTTCTCCTTGATTTAGTCCTTTCAGGGCCAGCTTCATGGATGAATGGCCCATGCTTAGAAGGGCTCCACACTTGGTTTAAATGTCCGCTACTGCATTCTTGAAATTTTTTATTTTTGAACAAAAGGTTCCATATTTCCACTTTGCCCTGAGTCCCAAAAATTCTGTGGCCAGGTCTGTCTTTCCTGGGGGGGCATGGCCACTACATTTGTTACGGAAACCAACCTCTTGGGACTGAATCCCAAATCCTCCCTTCCTTCATTTCTGTATCTGATCATGCTGTTTCATGTTCAGGGTTTTATATCAAGCAGAGGCTCTCCTTACTTGAAATGCCTTTTTCTCCTTCTTCAAAGAATTGATTTCCACTTGTCCCTTAATTATTAATCAAGTTCGTCTATACCAGAAATACTTTTTGATGCCCCAGTCTAATATAGATACCTACCACCTCCTGGTCTGCCACTTCCATATACCTATCCCTACAGCTGTCATTTGGTCCCTGTACCACTATCTTGTCTCTCTTCCCCCAAATGACTGGGAGCTTCTTGATGCTCATTATTTTTTCCTTACCTAGTTCCCAGCTCTGTACTTATTAAATAAGATTGATGCTATTTCAAAAAAAAAACTTCATTAATTCACTTTTGGAAAACATAATTGCTTAATCTATACAATTGTTCTTTCCTCTCAAAATAAAATTTTTCCCCCTAAAGTTATCCTCTCATTTCCCTCCTGAATCTTCAGGCAAACCACCAAAACAAACAGCTTAGGTTTGTTACCAGAGCTTATGTTACACCTCAAATGTATTTTTCATTGTCATCTAGGGTCACTGTCCCCTGGGGTCACTTCCGCAAGTAAGGACAGCTGGGTCCCGTATGCCTTTGGGAGCTTATAGGCACTGCCAGCTTATACACAATGATCTGTTTGTGCCAAGAAGGTACCAGAATTCCCCTGCAATGCCACTAAGAGTCCAGAATATAGGAAATCAAGAGTGGGAAATGTGGTCCAGAGGGACAAGAAGTCTCTTATTAACCCTGGGCCCCCATGTGCTATCAGACGTTCAGCACTTCAGGTTGGCCATCAGAGGAAATCCTGCTTGAAAAACAATCTCATGATTTGGCTGCAGCTGGGAATCAAAAGGAATCATGCCAGCCCCAGTATCAGTGTATAATCAGTATTTCAGTCTATCATGATACATGCACCTGGATGGATTCTTTTATTCATTCATTCACTTAAACATTCATTTACCATCTACTGAGGGAAGCATGCTGGGTGAATGTTTATCAAGGGAGAGGCCAAAAAGTCCCCACACTCAAGAAAATCAAAAACTTTATTATGAAACAGATAAATTCCCCTAACACCTTACTATTCCAAGTGTGAGGCATAGACCAACAGCAGCTTCTGGAAGCCTGTTAGAATGCTGAATTCTAGGGCCCTCCTCCAGAACTCCTAGATCAGAATTTGCATTTTAACAAGAGCACAAAAGATCCACAACAATATCAGAGACCAAGAAGCATTTACACATCCCTCCCAAGAGCTGAACACCAACTCCTCTGAGTCTGAATTAAGTTCAGCTCTCAGTTGCAAAACCTGTCCTAAGGATTCCTCATCATAATCCCACTTTTCCCCATCTCTAGACTCCATGTCTAGCTCTCTGCTACTTCATAGAAGCAACTTGAATCCTTCATCACCTAAAGTGGAAACTAAGAGGAAGCCGGACTATGTACCAAATGCCTATCACTCCTGCCCATGAATCTCGTATTAGACTTTCTGCAGGACACATTCTGGTATTTCCATTCCTGCAATCTTTTAAGTTTCCCCAAAATGCCTACTCAGAAAAGGAAGTAACCACTGAAGGATGCATTCAAGTACTTTACATTTTAAACTCTTAATGCATTGTTATTTTACAATTTCAACAATCAAAGGAGGGGTCTCAAGACTTGGCTTAATCGAATTGTTGGAGGTGAAAGATTCAGCTGGAGAGCAAGTACAGCTGGGAAATGCTCACCACAGTGGAGCCAGATCTTGTCCTTCTCTCAGCATTGGCATGCTCATATGCACACACTTGCACACACATGCGCACACACACACACACAGAGAAGTATATGGTTACTACTAAGAATTCCAAATACACATATACAAATTTTCCTTGGATGTACACAATGGATTTAGTTGATATCATTTCAAATACCTGTAAGTTGTCAGGCATCTCTCAGATCTCCCAAGATGCACTGGGAGTTCTGTTTTATTTGGTTGGGGTATTTTTTTTTTTTTAATATTTCAAGACATCCAGTAAATTGACAGTCGCCAAAACCTGCGATAAGGTTCTTGGCCTCAAATTTCCCTTACACTCTGGAGGAGCAATAGAATTTTTATTTGTGTCAGAAATATCAGTTTGCCGTGAATTTTTTTGAATATCAATTTTGCGATTCATGTAAAGATAATGAACCACTGCATGTTAACAAAAAAATGGATATTTTATGAAAAATAACTTGTATTTGGGATCCCTGGGTGGCGCAGCAGTTTAGCGCCTGCCTCTGGCCCAGGGTGTGATCCTGGAGACCCTGGATCAAATCCCACATCGGGCTCTCCTGGTGCATGGAGCCTGCTTCTCCCTCTGCCTGTGTCTCTGCCTCTCTCTCTCTCTCTCTCTGTGACTATAATGCATAAATAAATTTAAAAAAATTAAAAAAGAAAAAAAAAGAAAAAGAACTTGTATTTACAAACTAATAACTGATTTAATGAAAAAGTAGCCTTGTTTTACATTAATGCCTGACTCAAAAGAAGACAGGTAGATTCTCGCATCTGCTTCTACATTTACTGCATGTCTATATCACATATCATCTGGCATCTGGAAAACTCCACTGCACACTTGTGAAGGAACAATAGTGGAAAAGCAAACAACATCTCAAAAAGGATGACAAGACAATTCATTCAGCAGGAAAGAAAATTGTTTTTGCAAATAATGGTGCTGGGACAGCTGAATATTCACGTGGAAAAGAATAAATTTGGAGCCCCTGCTTTACACCCTATACAAAAGTTAACTCAAATTGGATCAAAGACAAGAAGTAGCTGTGTGCTACTGTGAATTATAATCAGAAATATATATTTTGTCTTTGTCCTCATTTCCCCACCAAAGCTCCTAAAACCCTTGTAATTTCCTAAGTGACGTGAGCAAGAAATGTGTCTTTTGTTATGTTAATGAGGTGACTTTTGGAAATCCCCTGTGGATGAAGGCTGGTTGCCAGGGGAACCGACCACGTGAGTAGAGGTCCCGAGGCCCAGACCTCCAGGGAGGGGAGAGGGGCTGGAAATTAAGTTCAACCGTCAATGGCCAATGATTTAATCAATTGTGCTGGTGTAATAAAGCCTCCATAAAAACCCAAAAGGACAGGATTTAGAGAGTTTCTGGATTAGTGAACACACAGAGGTGCCTAGAGATCAATACTCCTGGAGAGAGTATACCCTTTCTTTCCCCTGACCTTGCCCTATGCATCTCTTCCAACTGGCTGTTCCCAAGTTACATCCTTTTATAATAATTGTGATCTAGTAAGTAGAATGTTTCTCTGAGTTCTGAGAGCCACTCTAGCAAATTAATCAAATTCAAGGAGGAGGTCTTGGGGACCTCTGATCTACAGCCAGTCAGTCAGAAGCCTGGCCTCATGACTGGCCTCTAAAGTGGGGGTGGTCTTGTGGGACTGAGCCTGTGGGATCTGATGCTACCTCCAGGTAGACGGTGTCAAAATGGAGTTGAATTGTAGGTGTAGGTGGTGTCAGAGAATTGTTGGATACAATGGAATTAGAACCAAAATACTCTCCATACAATGGAATTAGAACCAAAATACTCTTTGGTTCTCCATACAGTGGAATTAGAACCAAACATACAATGGAATTAGAACCATACAATGGAATGTATTCCATTCAATGGAATTAGAACCAAACAATGGAATTAGAACCAAAATACAATGGAACTGTATTCCTCCTCCATACAATGGAATTAGAACCAAAATACTCTTGGGCTGTTAATGGTACAGGTTTATTCGGGAGAAGATGAAGTCTTCTGGAAATAGAGAGTAGTCATGATTGACAACCTTTTGAATATACTAAAATCCACTGAAATATATACCTTAAAATAGTAAATTTTGTGGTACATGAATTGCATATTAATACAATAATGAATCAAAAACCTAAATGTAAAACTATAAAAGTGTTAAAAGAAAACATAGGCATAAGTCTTCATGACCTTGAATTATGCAATAGTTTCCTAGCTATGACATCAGAAACACAACCAACAGAAGGAAAAAAAAAAAGTGAATTTCATCAAAATTTTAAAACTTCTGACACTATCAAGAAAGTAAACAGCTCACAGAAGAGGAAAAATATTTACAAGCCATGTATTGTACAAGTATCCAAAATATAAAAAGAACTCTTATGACTCAATAATAAAAAGACAATCCAATTTAAAAATGGGCTAAGAATCCAAATAGACAGTTCTCCAAAAAAGATACACACGTGGCCCACTGGCACAAGAAAAGATGCTCAACATCATTATCCATCAAGGAAATACAAATCAAACTCATAATAAGATATCACTTCACACCCACTAAGATGGTTATTTCAAACAGATAAATAATAACAAGTGTTGGCAAAGATGTACAGAAATCAAAATTCTTACACACTGCCGATGGGGATGCAAAATGGCATAGCCACTTTGGAAAACAGTTTGGTGGTCTTCCAAAAGTTAAACACAGATCCAGTAATTTCACTCCCAGATACACACACAAAAGAAATATGTGTCCACCCAGAAATTTTTAAAGGAATGTTCGCTGCAACATTATTCATAACAGCCAAAAAGTGGAAATAACTCAAATTTTCACCAACTGATGAATTGATAAAAAGTGATCTAGCCACACGATAGAATATTATTAATATTATTCAGCAATAAAAAGGAAAGAAGTACTGATCCATGCTCCAACACAGATGAACTTTGAAAACTTGCTAAGAAGCCAGACATGAAAGCCCACATATCGTACGACTCCATTTTTATCAAATGCCCACACCAGACAAATCTATAGAGACATAAGTAGTACTGGTTACCCAGGGCTGGAAAGTTTAGGGGGAAATGAGGCAATGGCTGCTAAAGCACTGGGTTTCTTTGGGGGATGGTAACAACATTCCAAAACTGATGGTGGTGATAGTTGCACAGTTCTGTGAAAATATCAACATCGTACACTTTAGGTAGGTAGATTTTGTGATATATGAATTATATCTCAATAAAACTGTTACCCAAGAAAGGCAAACAATATTTTAATATTACTTTGAAAATAGTGTGAACCTTGAAGACCCCCTGAAAGGATCTCAGGGATCCCCAGGGGTCCCCAAAACACAATTTGAGAACCACTGACCCAGACAAAACTATTCTAGGGTATATCCAGATATTCTAGGGTATTACAGGTTATCCTCCTATCAGCCATTTCTACACACCCCCAACCTTCCTTCTCAAGAGAGCCTTGATTTTTAGGCATTGACCCCTGTCCCATGCCGACCACCACCAGGAGGGAAGTTGATGCCATGCTGAGGTCCCACGGCCAGGTTCTGCTCACTTTGAGGGAAGGTACATTCCCTCCGACTGATCACAGTCACTGGGTTCAGGGGTGGGCATGTAATTTGGGTCTGATCAGAATGCTGCAGGACATCTGCTGGGAATTCTAAATTGGAAGTAGTTTCTCTCTGCCTCTGAAGCAGGCCCCATGAAAATGTGAGGATCAAAACTACCATAACCATTTCACTGCCAGTCTGTCTGAGGATAAAGCCTTACAGAAGGCAGAATAGTCATTGAATGAAGCCCTACACTCGAGACTTCAGGATATATGAGCCAGTAAATGTTCTTAATGTTCAAACCAGTCTGAATTAGAATTTGTTAGATGTAGTTACAAGCACCCAGCTGATAGACTGTCCAAATAATGTGGAGCCAACAGGATTACATTCTCTCTGCAGTCAATACACTTCGCCTTTGCTCTGAGGACATCAAGAGATAAGATCTTAGCAGACCATTGAAATAACATTAGTTTTTTTTTTCCACAATATACTTAATACAAAGACCTGGCCCATATAATCTAGGCCTAAAAACGTCAGAGCTGGGCCATGGTATTTAACAAAGTGTTTCTCCCTGCTATTCCTTTTGTGCCCAATTTTCAGTGGACTCTGAATGGCATTCTAGATGAGTTTGATAGAGAAAAGTGTTGGATTGTCCTTATTATCAGAAGAGGTGTGGCTGTCAGCTGGACCTCACTTGGAATTCACCACCAGGATCACCATGGGGCCTGATATTTAAAATGTTTGCATGTGATCATTCAGTTCCTGTTCCAATAGATAAGAAACTCAAAGATCAGTAAACTACTTGCTCCCCCACCCCTGCCCCGCCAGCTAAATTAATTAGAATGGTGCTCTAGAGGCAGCCAGGGTGGCTCAGCAGTTTAGCACCACCTTCAGCCCAGGGCCTGATCCTGGAGACCAGGGATCGAATCCCATGTCGGGCTCCCTGCATGGAGCTTGCTTCTCCCCCTGCCTGTGTCTCTGCCTCTCTCTCTCTCTCTCTCTCTCTCTCTCTCTCTCTGTCTCTCATAAATAAATAATTTTTTTTAAAAGAATGGTGCTCTACCTTTGGGTGACATTTTGACATTTATGACATGCTTTCACATACATCATCTCAACAACACAGTGGAGGTTGGCAACTGAGGAACTACTGTGTCTATTTTACAGATGAACAATGGGGGGCCCAGTGACTTGCTCAAGGTCTTGCACCATCATAGAATGATGGAATTTAGACTTCAAGATGTTAGCCTCTAAGCCAAAGCTTCCCTGCTAAATTATCTCAAACATACCTCCACATAATAGAAAGATAACAGTCAATATTGTTTCAGCTCTTACTGTGGGCCAGCTACCAAGCATCGCAACAGGGCCATGAGGTCTGGCCTATTATAATCCCCACTTTACAGATGAGCAAGCAAACTGAGACCAAAACTGGTAAAGTGACTTGCCCAAAGACACCTGGCTAGTCAGTGGCCTAGCCGGGGTTCCAACCCAAGTGAGTAGTGCTCCAGAACATGAGCTCTCAACCTCTTCGTCTTGGCCACTTCAACAAGAGTAGAGCTCTACCAGCTGTGCCTGCTCTATATCAGATGACTCAGAACTACCCAGAACCCACCAGTTCAGTAAGGACCAAAGTGATATTTAACAACACAAACAACAAAGGATGATCCAACAATTTTTCTTGTTCTGGAATTTGATCACACAAAGATTGCCTATAATAAGCCAGGGCTTAGATAACATCTTATTAAACTTTCCTGACAATTTTATTGTAATAATAATTATAACTCAATTTGACTGATTCTGAAAGACACCACTGCTTGCTTAGCCAACAGATGTCTCTGCCTTCCACCACAGACAGACACACATGCACGCACACACACACTTCTCTATTGATTCCATAATGCCAAACCCCACCTCCTACTATAGGGAGTGAAGAGCCAAGATACCAGATGCACACATTCCTAGACTCTTTTGCAGGTAGGGCATGGGTATATGATCCAACCCTGCCCAATAAGATCTGATAGGAAGACTGATGGCGGCCTCTAGAAAAGGTCTACCTCTGTGACAAAAAGAAATGCATGAGGAGGCACCACTTCTTATACATCGGAAATGGTAGTGCCTGATTCACATCCACAACTACTGCAGCCACCTTATAAGAATCACCGCTCTATGCAATATAGCTGATGTGCTGAGGATGACAGTGTGGGAAGATGGAAAGCACCTGTGTCCATGCAGAACCCCTGAGCAACCTTGAGGCTACCCTACCTCTGGACTCCTCATTAAGTAAGACAATATACTTATTACTTAAACCACTTTAATTTGGCTACTCTCTTACTTGCTGGCAAAACCTCTTAAGCCTCAAGAGGTAGCCACAGAGAAGAAAGAACTCTGGATTTTCAGTCCAACAACCTGGGTTCTAATCTATTTACTTGCCAGGTGACCCAAATCACTTAATCTCTCTCACCCTTATTTTCCCATCTATAGAATTGAGGTGACACTCCATAATACAACATCAATAAAATGGAGACATGAAAATCCTGAAATAATGTGTATCCAATCACCTCGTTAACAATGTTGTTTCATTCAAATGCAACTGGTCTGGGTAGTAATTAAATTAGATTTATTAAATTGGAACTATCCATCTAACCCAACTCCTTTATTTTACAAAAGAGGAAAGGAAACATTGACTCCAAATGTCAAGTGACTCGCTCAATGTCACAAACTGCATGGTAACATAATTAAACCATGCATCTCCTGATCCCCAATCCAATGTTGTCATGCTACTCTCATACTGATAGGTAATGAGCTAGATTAAGTACTGGGCGCTCATTCAATCAACAGGTGTTTGTTGAACATGATTACACGCCAGGTACTACCCTAGGTATTGGGGAATCCCTAATAAAAAACTACCACCACCACGAAATGTTCCTACTCTACAGATTTAACTGTCTACAAAGGACATTATTCAATCTACATTTATAAATATGAATTGAATGCCTATTATGTATTAAGCACTATGCTAGGATTTCTGTTCAAACACAAATCAGAACTCCCAGTCAACTCCAATAATACCAACCATGTTTACCAGCCTTTGCTAAAGAATGTATAATGTGAAAAGTTTAAATTTTACTCAATAAAAGTCAATATTGAAAAATGACAAGTTCATTAGAAGGAGCTGTGAATAACCATGCCAACATCTGAAAAAGGTGGATAGAATGGGGAAGATGGCTCGGACTCCACTTTACTTGACGCAGCAAGACTGAATAAAAGAACTTAGAGTTACCTCATGTCCTTCTACATTGTCCAGACTACAAGGGCTGGCTCAGCTGGAAAAGCCCAATAGGAGTATTCAGTCACTCCTTCCATTCCCCCAGGTGGCCTTCTGGTGCCCTACCCTCTCTTTTGGCTCCCTGTTCATCTGGAATTTCTCTTCCTCAGACCTAAACACTCACACCCTAATGACATCATGTGACAACATCCTAAACTCTGGAAAGAGACAGGGCAAGTGACTTTCAGCATCCCCTCTGGAAGTGGATACCAGGCAGCTGCAACTGGGCCACTAGGTGGTTTCTTTGAAAGTCTGTCAATTATATATATAATTTGGAACAGAATAATTAAAAGCTGTTGTTTTGCAAAAAAAAAAAAAATCCATAACTCATTTCATGCAGGTTATGGAGGGAGGATGTGTGTAACACTGTATGACAGTCCACATACTCGTTTACCTTTGTGATTTCCTGGAACGGAGGAAAAAGGCAAGCAAGGAAGGAAGAACAGATGGATTCCCCGGGGCATGGACTGGTGACTCCAAAAGGTTTTTTTTTCAAAATACCATTTTGTTCTAACTTTAAACAATTGGATAGTTTTTATGACCCTGTACCCAATAGTGCAATTTCAAATTCCTGGGTTTGAAAAAGTCTAGGAAGATAAGGTCCAAAATTATCAATATAGGATATTTTCATTCATCTAAATGGTGAAATAATCACCATTTGGGGCCAGAAGGAGTAGAAAAAAGATATGCCACAAAATGAAGTGTTTGATTTTTTTAAAAAATTCCAAAAATCAACATTTTGGAATATAGCATTTTAACCTCTTTGGCACCAGCTGGGCCATACAAACTGTAACTTTCCAAACTATTATTAGACCAGCTATAATTTATTGTTTCCCAGGACACCAGACAACAAATACATGCCCTTTGGGGACTGCTTATCTATTCTAAGAAAGACTAAGTCCCGAAGGGGATAAAACCTAGTGGTATCAACTCCAAATGGGACAGGACAGGACACACAGAGGAGGGACTGAGCAGAGGAGAAGTCAAAATCCCTCACTCTCTGCTGCTGGTTCCTCCATTTATTACATATTCAATATGGGTGAAATGATCTGTACGGTACATCCACTTTAGAACCTAAGGCAAAGTGCACAATTATCTCTGGATCACAAGACAGTACATGCGGAACGTTTCTGTGCAACCCTGTGGCAGGAGAAAAACTGCCTAACCTGCTAATCCTTTTATTATTAAGTTTAGCAGCGCTGCTTAGCTCAGAATGAAATTCAAGATCCTCCAGAAAATTCACTGGGAGCCTACTCTCCTGGGAGATAATGGGGCACCACATTCCTTTGAAACTTGTCCAACTGTCTGCTTACAAATTAGTTGCCACTGTCTCTGTGTCACAAACTCCCATGGCAAACAAATGGGAAAGACCATTCATTCATTCATTCATTCATTCATTCATCTGGGGTTAGCACAGCCCAGAGACCTGTTCCTGCCGCTGAGAGACGCTGCCTCCATTCATCTCTCAACGGAACTGCAGAGTGGGCTCTGTATTTTAAAAACAAAAACAAAACAAAACAGCTCAGTCCTGAAGCCTCAAGACTCAGGTAGGCAAGAAGAGGAAATCCCAGAGATAAATAAGCAAATAGATTTAAAAGTCAGAAGCTAATCGTGCTGAGCCCTGACACAACCTTTCCAGATTGTGCTCGCCTAGTGGGTCAAAGGAGAGAGCGCACCGAAAGTGCACGCGCGCGCGCACACACACACACACACACACACACACACCCTTGCAGCTCACACTACATCTCCTGCAAGCTCAAAAGCACTTAGAACCCGAGGAGGAGGCTGCCAGGAAAGCTACCTTCGGCCAAAGAACTCTTGCTTTGTCCAACTTGGGCAAGAGCAATGTCCACCCACATGCCAAGGGGCGCTTGTTCCCGGGAGCCAGGTCCTGCGAGGCCCCCTCCCTGCCGGCCTCACAGCCCTTTTCCTTTCTCTGAAACACACCGATTTCATGATTCCTTGTGGGGTAGCTCCAGTTCCGCGCAGCGCGCGCCCCATCCCCGAAGGCTGAAGCCCGAAGCCCAGGTCTGCCCAGCCTCTGTCACTCCCGAGAAACTTCCCCGCCGCCCCACGCGGAGTAAAGGCCATCGGTGGGGGGCGGCAGGGAGTGAGAGCGGGCCCCCGGGCTGAGGGCACCTTCGGAGCCCGGGCTCCAGGAGAGCCGAGTGAAGCCGAGCTGTGCATGCCTTCTCCACGTGGAGGAAGGGAGGAAGGAAGAATGGGCGACAGGCAGGTGTCCCTCTCGGCTCTCCGAGCTCCCATTTCCCGGCGGGGGAGGGGATCGGGGGGTTGGCTTCTCCCAGGAGGCAGCTGCCCCGCGCCCCCAGCCTAGGCGCAGCGAGGCGTGCGCGCAGCTGGCACGCCCGGGAAGGGGCCCGGCGCGGCTAACGCGCCCTGCGCTGGCGAGGGCTCCCAGCCTCGCAGGGCGGGGAGAGACAAACCTGGCTCGCTAGCAGGCCCCCGCTCGGGCTCTCTCCCCGGCCCGCGCACGCCCACCCGCAGAGGGCCCCGCGCCCTCGCCCCGAGCAGCCCGCACCTGGATGTGGCAGGAGATCTCCGAGTCGTCCAGCAGCCGGATGGTGCATTTCATCTCCTGGCTGAGCGATTTGATGCTGGAGCTCCGAAAGTGGATCATTTTCATGGTCCTCCTGCCTCTCGGCACACAGTGGCAGGAGGCGAACATGCACCGCGGCCCGGGGGAGCGAGCGGGAGGCTCGGGGCCGGCGTGGCGCTCGCCCGCGCGGACCGACACACTCGCGCACGCACCGTCCCGGACTCCCGGGTGCGGCTCAGCCCCGGGACAGCGACGGCGACGGGCGCCTGTGGCCACACATGCCGGGCGGCCGGGGCGCGGCGGGCGGGTCCCTCCCTCCCTCCCTCCCTCGCTCGCCTCCGCCTCGCCCGCTCCTTTCCCCGCCTCCGCCCGCCGCGCGCGCTCCTGCGCCTCCTCCGCCCGGGCTGGCGTGCAGAGGGTGCCCCGGCCGGTGACCCGGGGCGGCCGCGCGACGCACTCACTCCCACGCGCGGGGAGCCGCGGGAGGCGGAGGCGGAGGGAGGGAGGGAGGGAGGGACGGCTGGCGCGGGGGCCGGGGGCCGGGGGCCGGGGGCCTGGACGTGGCCTGCTTCGCCGCCGCCGCCGCTGCGTCAGGCTGGGCCCGGCCGCCTCCTCCCTCCCCGGCCGCAATCGCCCGGGCTCCTCCTGGTCACGCTCGTCCCTGCCCCGGCTCCCCAGGCGCCCCACAGCGCCCTGCTCCGCTCGGCCCGGGGACCTGGCTGCGCCGGGGGCGGAGGGCGAGCCGGGGCTGCACCCGCAGCGACGATTCCGCGGCGGGAGGGGATGGTTGGACCAAGGACTAGCCCCCTCCCCCCCGAAAGTGGCAGGAGGCCCTGGTATGGCTACCCTAGGAACGTGGCTAATAGTAACAATCTCTAGTACTCGTGGGTATTTTTAGAAGCCTTTATTTAATATTAACTGGGAGTTCATCTCCTTAAAAAAAAAAAAAAAATCAAGGGTGCCTGGCTGTCTCAGTCAGTAGAGCAAACTAACACTTGATCTTGAAGTCGTGAGTTCGAGCCCCACCTTGGGGGTAGAGTTTACTTTAAAAAAAAAATTTTTTTTTTAATCAGAGCTTTCTTTAAGCAACTTCTTATTTATAACTCCCAACATCTCAATATGATCTGTGGAAGCAGTACCCTAGACCTCGGTAAGAGGGTCTCTATCCTGCACCGCCCCCTTTAGGGACCTTCCTCCTTCTCCCCTCCCAGCTCCGTTGCCCAGGAATAGAGATGTGGCTGTTCCTGTTTTAGACCAATCCCTGGGTACTGGGGACCCTGGAATTCCCTGCCCACTGCCAGGGTAGTAGGGATAGAGGACCTGCTGCCCCTGTGTCTTCCCCAGGGTGGATCAAACTCCTTTCAGGTATACCCATAGGCCCAAGGGGTGACCAAGGGCCGTCTGTGGAGGCAGGTCTGTTGTGGATGTTGGATGTGGGGTCAGGCGCGTCTGGGAGCAGGAAGAGAAGGGCTACTCATCCTCCTGCCCTTTCTGAGCTGTTCAGCATGTTCAAGTCAGTATTAAGGAATATTTGTTAGAGGAAGAACTTTGCCCAGCTGTCACCCCGTGCTGCAACTGACAGATCCCCCTCATCCAAAGGTGAGAATGTGGGAGTGAAGCCCAGCCATCTCACCCAACCTTGGTACATCTGATGGGCTGGGTGTGCTCTAGGACACCCCCTGGGATTGGCTGTGGCTTGGCGGCACCCACATTGCAGTTGAACTTCTCCCTCTGCCTACTCTTTGCTTCTTCCCCCTGTTGCTCACTAGTAAATACCCTTCAGCCAAACTCAGCCTCAGTATCTGCTTCTGGAAACTCCAAATGATGACAATTTGCCAAGATAGGAAGATGTTTTATTTAACAGTCAATAGCTTGATTATTGCTTTTAAATATGATAATAGCATGTGGCCCTCTGTGTGTACTCTTGCCCTGCGCTGGTGAATATTAGAGCAGGGCCTACCAAGGAGGTCAGCATGAAGTGTCTGGGAAGATGAGGATTTGATTCTTGTTCTAGCTCCTGGTCAACCCTTGAGACCTTGGGAAAGCCTTTTCACATTTCTTTTCTCAGCTTCAAAGGTGAGCACATCAGTGTCTATTCTCCACATCTCACAGGTGGCTGAGATACCGTGATGAGGCAAGGCCAGTAGGAGATAGATTATAGTCTGTGAAGCCCCATATGCATGTATGAAGTGGCAATGATGAGCCCCAACTGCTACTGGGCTTGAATCATCTCTCCTAACCCAAGAACAGATCTAAGATAGCCTGGAGATCAAAGAAAAGTCACCGCCCAAAACAGTCCAAGCTTTTCTTTTGAGGCTACTTGTCCATCCTTATAATAATGACACTTTGGCTTCAAAAGAGTCATGCTCAATACCCCAAAACTGATATCTCAAATTTCAAGGAGCAGAATTAGACCAGCAAGGACAGTAGGAAAGAGGACAGAAGAAAGATCACCCTAAGTGGGATTGCAAGCAACAGTATTTTGAGGAAATGAGAATTGAGAAGAATCTGGGGTTGGTTGTCTGACCAGATTTGGGATGAAGGCTGAGTTCAGCTAGCATAAAGATATACTCGTTGGCCTATATGGAAAAAAACTAGATAAATTACCATATATATTCACTTGAATTAAAGAATCCATTGAAGACAAGGCTTTGGGAAACCAAGCGGCCATGTTCAAAAAATAATATGAAAAGCAAGAGGAATTCAAAGAATGAACTTAAGAGCTGAGTTTAAAACTGGACCACTAAAAAAACTAAAATAAAATAAAACAAACTAAAATAAAACTGGACCACTTAGGGATGTTTGACTGACTCATGATGCAACTATATATCTGGGGGTTGTAAGTTCAAGCCCCAGGTTGGGTGTAGAGATAACTTTAAAAAAAAAAAAAAAACCTGGACCACTTAAAGCAGTGGTACACTGAGAGTCCTAAACTCTCAGCTCAAGACTTTTAGATATCTTTATTCTTTCTACAGCAGAACTAAAAGTTTTTTTTATTAATTGAACTGTAATTGAGAACCAAACTCAAAGTCAGTTGAATTATCAGCCTCACCAGATTTCATGTATGAGAGACAATTACCATTGAGAAAAGAGTGGGAATCTGGAAATAGAAATGGGACCAGGGGTGGCTCAATGGTTGAACGTCTGCCTTTGACTCAGGTCATGATCCCAGGGTCCTGGGATAGAGTCCCACATCAGGCGGGAGCCTGCTTCTCCATCTGCCTAGGTCTCTGCCTCTCTCTGTGTGTCTCTCATGAATAAATAAATAAAATCTTAAAGAAGAAAGAAAGAAGAAGAAAGAAAGAAAAAAAGAAAGAAAGAAAGAAAGAAAGAAAGAAAGAAAGAAAGAAAGAAAGAAAGAAAGAAAGAGAAAGAAAGGAAGGAAGAAAGGAAGGAAGGAAGAAAAGAAAATAGAGAAGGAAATGGGACCATGAAAGAGGATATGGATAATTCCTAGTAACTCAAACTCCCAAAACCCAATTGGCAGCAGAAGCAAAGTTTCTCCCTTTATATGATGAGGCTGTTGCTGCCCTGTTTGAAGACCCTGTTCTGGCCTCATCTGAGGCAGTAACCTTGCAAAGGAAAGCCAATCTCATCGCCACCCCTGGCCCACCACCTCTGAATATTCTCACTGTTAATACCTGAATCAGATCCAGGCACACTGTAGGAGGCCAATTACAAAGTCACCCCCAGGAACAAAAAGAATTGCAAGGTGTTACTAATTTAAATTGAAAAGGCTGTATGTGAATAAACCTGAATCTGCTGAGGTGAGTGCACTTTCCAGTGATTCTGGTTTCAGTGTACCAACTTACTGAATGACTTGTACCCAGCCAAATGAAAATGAGGAGGAAATATCCTGATTGTTGTACAGAAAAGAGCCCAAAGAATCAGGGAGAAGGAAATACTCTAGCAGATTTTCACAAGTAGCCAGCTCACCTCCCTTGCAACCTTGTCTCCAGAGGCGGCCTCCACCAAGGCTGTCAAAGAATCAGTGGTGAAAGAAGTAGCACCATCTTTGAAAAATTCCATGGTGACCAGGATGTCATGAAAGATGCTATAGTTGAAAGGAGCTCCCTGATGTAAATGCAGATGATGGGAGCCTAACTTAGCAGAGGACAGATATTTAACTGTCAGTGCTGAGAAGGACAGTAGGACAGTCATGAGCAGTGGGACCCAAGTAGATTTCAGAGTGATGTGACCCACAGGGATTTGGCTAATAGCTGAGCATCCAACTAAGACCCTGTCTCGTCTGTAAGACAGACATTTCTAGGTCTAGCAAACAAAAGTCTGACTACCCCACACACATACACAGGCAAAATTCCCCAATCTGACCTGGTCTCACAACCAGAAACACTTGAATGAAGAAAAGTGGATCTACCTGAAGAATAAGAACATTGGCCATGGCAGTGAAGAATTGGCAAGGTCTCATTCTTAATAAAGAAGCGGCAGTCAGGGGGTGCCTGGGTGGCTCAGTTGGGTAAGCGTCTGCCTTCAGCTCAGGTCATGATCCCGGAGTCCCAGGATTGAGCCCCACATCAGGCTCCCTGCTCAGCAGGGAGTCTGTGTGTCCCTCACCCCACTCGTGCTCTCTCTCTCTCAGTTAAAAACATAAAATCTTAGAAAAAGAAGAAGGAAGAGGAGGAGGAGGAGAGACAGAGATTACAGTAATCTTATGCTCAGTGGTTTTAGCTGCTGCTCCTTGTCAAAAAACTTCGCATCCCATAGGTCACACAGCATTTTGGTGAACCAGAAACAGAAAACAAGTGATCTGACACAAAAGATTCATAGTTATAAATACTGTGTATTGATAGAAAAAAACATTTTTCAGCATTTTTACAGCCATCAAAAATTGATAATTGAAAAAAGAAACACTTAGATATAACTCTAACAAAATCCATATGAGATCTTTCTGAGAAAACTAAAGCTGATGACAGACATCAAAGAACTAAATAAAAGGAAAGATACTCCATGTTTGTGGATGAGGAGACTCAACATTTTTAAGATGTCAGTTCTTCTCAACTTGATCTAGGGACTCAGTGCAATTCAAACCAAAATCCCTACAGGTTATTTTGTGGATATTGACAAACTTTTTCTGAAGTGTGTATGGCAAGGCAAAAGACCCAAAATAGCCAACACAACAGTGAAGATGAAGTCAGAGGACTGGTGCTACCTGACTTCAAGACAACATAAAGACAGTGTGGTATTGGAGAAAAAAAAAATTAAAAAGACAAATAAATCAATGGAACAGAGTAGAGAGCCCAGAAATAGACACACACTGACCTATAGTAAACTGACCTTTCACAGAGAATCAAGTCAACCCAGTAAAGAAAGTATAGGGTTTTTTACTATTGTTATCTTTTTATGTGCTGGAAAGCCGGACATCCACATGCAAAAAAATTAATCCCAACACAGACCTAAGCTATTTATAAAATTAACTCAACTCAAAATGGTCAATAGACCTAAACATAAAATGCAAAACTATAAAATTGCTTGAAGTTAATACAGGAGAAAATCTAGGTAACCCTGAGATTGGTGATGACTTTCTAGATACGACATCAAAAGCACAAGAAGTTGAACTACATTAAAATTAAAAACTTCTACTCTGCAGATGACACTGTTAAAATAATGAGAAGACAAGCCACAGACTGGAAGAAAATATCTGCAAAACACATATTCGGCAAAAGACTTGTATCCAAAATATACATACAACTCTTAAAACTCAAAATAACAAAAACAAGTAATCCAGTTTTAAGATAGGCAAAGATCTAAACTGCACTTCACCAAAGATATAGGGGTGGCAAATATGTATGTGAAAAGATTCTCAACATCATGTCATTAGGGGATTGCAAAATTAACACTATTGAGACACTACTACACACTTATTAGCTAAAATTCAGAAGAATTTTAGAAAAGTTAAGCCAGCCCCTAACCTGTTCACTGCCTCCCTGCATGTGGATGAGGAAATTATACCAGACACACAGCATTTAGGAGAGCAACTTACAGTAGAGGAATTGAGATAAAAAACTGGAGGATATCATGGAAACAAAACATTTTTTTTGACAGTTCCTAGGAAAACCTGCATAGTAATACTTCAGATGTGCCAGATGGCAAGTTGTTGGGCTATTTCTATATTAATACAGTTTGTTTTAATCAATAAAATAAAAATCTCTCATTTTAAAAAAAATAGCTAAAATTCAAAACATTGATAACACCAAATGAATGCTGGCAAGGATGTGGAGCAACAGAAGGCCTCATTCATCACTGATGGGAATGCAAAATAGTACAGCCACTTTGGAGGACAGTTGGGTAGGGTTTTGTTTTTATTTTTGTTTGTCATTTTATTTAGTTAGTTTCAGAGGTAGAATTTAGTGATTCATCAAATGCCCTCCTTAATGCCCGTCACCCAATTATCCCTTCCTCTCACCCACCTTCCCTCCATCAACCCTTAAAATTTTTCCTAGAGTTCAGCATCTAGTATGGTTTGCTTCCCTCTCTATTTTCATCTTATTTTTCCTTCCCTTCCCTATGTTCATCTGTTTTGCTTTTTATTCCACATATGAGTGAAATCATATGGCATTTGTCTTTCTCTGACTGATTTATTTTGCTTAGCATTATACACTCTAGCTCCATCCACATCCTTGCAAATGACAAGATTTCATTCTTTGGCTGAGTAATTTTCCATTGTATATATAAGCCACATCTTTATCCACTCATCAGTTGATGCACATTTGGGCTCTTTCCATAGTTTGGCTATTGTTGATAATGTTGCTATAAGCTTTGGGGTGCGTGTACCCATTTTGAACCTGTATTTTTATATCCTCTGGGTAAATACCTAGTAGTGCAACTACTGGGTTGTAGGATAGTTCTATTTTTATTTTTTTTATGGGTCCTCCATACAGAGTGGCTGCACCAGCTTGCATTTCTACTGTGTAAGAGGGTTCCCTTTTCTCCACATCCTCTCCAACATCTGTTGTTTCCAGTGTTGTTAATTTTAACCATTCTGACAGATGTAAGGTGATATCTGGTTTGTTTTTTTTTTTCTTTTTTTTATTTATTTATTATTTATGATAGTCACACAGAGAGAGAGAGAGAGAGAGAGGCAGAAGCATAGGCAGAGGGAGAAGCAGGCTCCATGCACCAGGAGCCCGACGTGGGATTCGATCCCGGGTCTCCAGGATCGCGCCCTGGGCCAAAGGCAGGTGCCAAACCGCTGCGCCACCCAGGGATCCCAAGTGATATCTGGTTTGGATTTGTATTTCCCTGATGATGAGTGATTTGAGCATCTTTTCATGTGTCTATGGCCACCTGAATGTCTTCGTTGGAAATATGTCTATCCATGTCTTCTACCCATTTCTTAACTGGACTGTTTGCCTTTTGGGTGTTGAGCTTGATAAGTTCTTTATAGAGTTTGGATACTAACCCTTTATCAGATGTGTCATTTGCAAATATCTTCTCCCATTCTGTAGGCTGCCTTTTAGTTTTGTTGATTGTTTCCTTTGCTGTGCAGAAGATTTTTATCTTGATGAAGTCCCAATAGCTCATTTTTGCTTTTGTTACCCTTGCCTCCAGAGATGTGTCTAGTAAGAAGTTGCTGCAGCCAAGGTCAAAGAGGTCACTGTCTGTGTTCTCCTCTAAGATTATTATGGTTTCCTGTCTCACATTTAGGTCTTTCATCCATTTTGAATTTATTCTTGTATATGGTGTAAAAAAGTGGTCCAGTTTCATTCTTCTGTAGGTTGCTGTCCAGTTTTTTTTAATCTTTTTTTTAAGATTTTATTTATTTCTTCATGAGAGACACAGAGAGAGAGGGGCAGAGACACAGGCAGAGGGAGAAGCAGGCTCCATGCAGGGAGCCAGATGTGAGACTTGATCCCATGACTCCAGGATCATGCCCTGAGCTGAAGGCAGACACTTAGCCTCTGAACCACCCAGACGTAGCTTTAAAGAATCTTTAAAAAAAAAAAAAAAAAAAGCATTTGACCATCCATGTAAGTTTATTTCTGGGCTCTCTCTTCTATTAGTCTTTATGTCTGTCTTTATGCCAGTACCACAGTTTTGAATATTGTAGCTTTGTAGTAAGTTTTTTTAAGATTTTATTTATTCATGAGAGACACAGAGAGAGGCAGAGACACAGTCAGAGGGAGAAGCAGGCTCCCTGCAGGGAGCTAATGCAGAACTCAATCCCAGGACCCCGAGCCAAAGGCAAACACTTAACCACTGAGCCACCCTTGCGTCCCTGTAGTAAGTTTTGAATCAGGAAGAATGGGTCCTCCCATATTGTTCTCTTTAAATATTGCTTTGGCTATTCAGTGTCCCTTGAAATTCATTTGATTTTTAGAGTGGGTTTTTCTATTTTTGCAAAAGCTATCATTGGGATTCTGAAAGCAATTGAATTGATCTACAAATTGCTTTGGGCAGCATTGACATGTAAACAATATTAAATCTTCCAATCCATGAACATAGGATGTGTTTTCATTGACTTATATCTTCATTATTCCAGCATGTTTAATAGTTTTCAGGGGCCCCTGGGGGGCTCAGTGGTTGAGCGTCTGCCTTCAGCTCAGAGCATGATCCTAGGATCCGGGATCAAGTCCTACATTGGGCTTCTTGCAGGAAGCCTGCTTCTCCCTCTGCCTGTGTCCCTCTCTCTCTCTCTCTCTTTCTCTCTCTCTCTCTGTCTCTCTCTCTCTCTCTCTCGAATAAATAACTAAAATATTTTTTAAAAATAGTTTTCATTGTATAAGTCTTTTTCCTCTTTGGATAAGTTAATTTCTAAGTATATTATACTTTTTGGTGCTATTGTAAATGGAATTATTTTTGTAATTTCCATTTCAGATTGTTCATTGTGTATAGAGATGCAACTAATTTGGTATGTTGACTTTGTACCCTGCAACTTTGCAAAATGCGTTTATTTTCCTGTGGAATCTTTAAGGTTTTTGCATGTGAGAATATATTATCTGCAAACAGTGATAAATTTCATCTTCCTTTCCAATTTGGATGACTTTGTTTCTTTTTCTTACCTTACTGTTCTGGCTAGAACTTCCAATACTATGTTAAATAAAAGTGGCAAGAGTAGACATCCTAGCCTTGCTCCTGATCTTGGAGGAAAAGTTTTCACTCTTTCATTAGGGAATATGATGTTCACTGTGGGTTTTTCATATATAGTTTTTATTAAATTATAATCTCCTTATATTCCTCATTTGTTTAGTGTTTTTATCTTGAAAGGCTGTTGAACTTTTTCAAATACTCTTTCTGCATCCATTGAGATGATCCTGCGGCTTTTTCCTTTCATTATGTTAACATGGTGTATTACAGTGTTCAATTTTCATATGTTGAACCAGCCTTGCATTCTGGGATAAATTCCACTTGATCATGGTGCATAATACTTTTAATATGCTACTGAGTTCAGTTTCCTAATATTTTGTTAAGGATTTTTGCATCATTGTTCATAAGGGATATTTGTTTGTAGTTTTTATTTTTCCTGTAATATCGTTGCCTAGTTTTAGTATCAGAATAGTGTTGGCCTCATAGAATGTGTTAGGAAGTATTCCCTCCTCTCCAATTTTTTGGAATGCTTTAATGAGTAGTATTAGTTCTTCTTTAAGTGTTTGATAGAATTCACCAGTGAAGCCATCAAACCCATAACTCTTTGTCAAAAGATTTTGGATAACTGATTTAATCTCCTTACCGTTAAAGGTCTACTCAGATTTTCTATTTCTTTTAGATTTATTCTTGGTAGATTTTATTGCCAGGAATTTCTCCATTTTATCTAGGCTATCCAATTTTTCGGCATATAATTGTTCTCAGTACTCTCTTATAATCCTTCTTACTGTAGAGTTGGTAGTGATGTCCTCATTTTTGCTTCTGAGTTTACTAATTTGAGTCTCCTTTTTTCCCAGTTCATCGAGCTAAAGGTTCAAAAATTTTGTCAATCTTTGCAAAGAATCAACTTTGTTTTACTGATTTTCTCCATTGTCTTTCTATTTTCTATTTCATTTAACTCTCCTTTAATATTTACTATTTTCCTACTCCCACTAGCTTTGGGTTTAGCTTCTTTTTCTAGTTCCTTTATCTGGAAAATTAGTTTGTTCATTTAAGATGTTTCCCATTTTTTTAATGTAAGCATTTATGGCTATAAATTCTCCCCTTAGCACTACTTTCACTGTGCCGCATAAGTATTGGTATGTTTTCATTTTCATTTATTTCTAAGTATTTTCTAATTTTCCTAGTGATTTCTTATTTGATCCACTAGTTGTTTAAGAGTGTGTTGTTTAGAGGCACCTGGCTGGTGCAGTCGACTCTTAGTTTCAGCTCAGATCGTAATTTTGGGGTCATGAGATTGAGCCCTGTTAGGTTCCACACTGTGCTTGGGACGCTTTCTCTCTCTCTTCCCCTTCCCCCTAAGCACTCTCTCTCTCTCTCTCTAAAACACATTTTTTTATTTTTTTTAAGATTTTATTTATTTATTCATGAGAGACACAGAGAGAGAAGCAGAGACATAGGCAGAGGAAGAAGCAGACTCCTCACAGGGATCCCAATGCAGGACTTGACCCCAGGATCACGACCCAAGCCAACGGCAGACACTCAACTGCTGAGCCACCCAGGTGTCCCTAAAAAATTTTTAAGTGTTTTAATTTATACAATTTTGTGAATTTTTAAATTTATTTCTCCTTTCCTTGTATGCATATTTTATATCCCTTTCCTCTGAGATTGCATTTAATGCCCTAAAGTTTGAATTTATACCAGCTTAACTTCAATATTATACAAAAACTCTGCTTCTTTAAAGCTCCATCCCCACCCCTCTTAGCTGATGTCACAAAATTATATCTTTATGCATTGTGTGCCCAAGCCATAAATTAATCATTCTTTTCAATGCATTAATATCTTAAATTGCACATAAAACAAAGTTTGTAGTTACAAACTAAAGTTACAATACTATCTTTTAGACTAATAATTGTTTTCCTTTAATATATTAGCCCCTCAAATCATTTAGAAATAAAAAGTAGAGTTACAAACTGTTGTTATAATACTACTAGCTCTTCTAGCCGTCCATGTATTTACTTCCATTGATATTTTTATTTTTTCATACAAGTTACTGCCTAGTATCTTTTCACCCTACAAGACTTCCATAAGCAGTTCTTGCATGGTATCTAGGGTAATGAATTACCTCACTTTCATCTGGGAATATATTCATTTCTCCCTCACTTTTGGAGGACAATTTTGTCAGATTTGGGATTCTTGGTTGACTGTTTTGGTTTGTTTTTTGTTTTTGGCATTTTGAATATGTTGACTCACTGGCTTCCACAGTTTCTGATGAGAAATCTGCTTGTGATGCTATCAAAGATCTCTTGTATGTGATATGTTGCCTCTCTCTTGCTGCTTTCAAAACTTTGTCTTCAGCTTTTGAAAGTTTGATTATAATGTGTCTTAGTATGCATCTCTGAGCTCATCTTTTTTTTAAAGATTTTATTTGAGAGACAGAAAGCATGTGTGAGCAGGGGGAGGGGCAGGAGAGGGAGAGAGTGAATCCTAAGCAGACTTCACACTGAGCATGGAGGGCAATGTGGGGCTCAATCCCTCAACCCTGACCTGAGCAGAAATCAAGAGTTGGACGCTTAGCCAACTGAGCCACCCAGGTACCCCTCCTTGAGTTCATCTGACTTGAACTTCTAGGATATTTATATTCATGTATTTCATCACATTTGGGGATTATTTTTAGCATTGTTTCTTCAAATATTCTCTTTGCTCCTTTTTCTCTTAGGATTCCCACAATGCATATGTTGACCTACTTGATGGTACCCTCAAGTCCCTGGGGCTTTGTTCCCTTTTCTTTGATCAGATTCATAATTTCATTGCCCTATCTTCAAATTCATTTATTTTTTCTTCTGCCTGTTCAAATCTGCCTTTGAATCTCTCGTGAATTTTTTGTTTTAGTTGTACTTTTAACCTCTAGGATTTTGTCTTTTTTTTTAGGTCTGCTATCTCCTTATTGATGTTTCTGTTTTGTTCATGCATGGTTTTCTTGGCTTTCTCCACATGTTCCTTTAGTTCTTTGAGCACTTTTAAGATCGTTGTGTTATTAAAGTCCTTGCCTAGCAGATCTGCCATTAGGTCTTTATCAGGGACAATTTCTGTTGATTGATTTTTTTCCTTTAATGGACCAGACTTCCCAGTTTCTTTTATGCCTGTTGTTGTTGTTGTTGTACACTGAAATTCGAATCTAATAATATGGTAACTCTAGAAATAGATTCTGCTCCCTTCCCCAGAATGCTGAGTTTTTGTTAGTTTTTGTTCATTGTTTCTGTTTGGGTTTTTGCTTTTTTACTTTTGATAATTTTAGGCTGTCTCTAAAGGACCAGACTGAGGTATAAATTTAAGGTCCTCTCAGGACTTCTCTGAGCTTGTGCCTTTCCCTGAGCATGTGTAGTCACTATCTGATTTTCCTTATATGGGCAGTTGTTTAATGTCCTAGTCTTTAATGAGGAGGGAGAAAATGGGTGCTGGTCTTTTAAGTCTCCTGGAAGTTACTTCAGTCTGAAGGGGAGGAGCTTTCAAGAATGAAGGGAGGTACAGCAATGACCACCTTTTTTTTCTGTATGTCTGTGACCAGAAGCATCAATCAACAATTGGAGCACAGATCCCTGATCTGTGGAATACAAAGTCCTTACCATCATCCTAGCTCCTGAGAGCTGTGTGCAGGCAGCTCCAGCCACAGGTGTAGAGCTTCTTCCATGGGGCTGGGGGTGTGGATGGGTAATTGTTACTTGCTAAGAGCTGAAATTGACCAAAATTAACCAAAATCTACAATTTACTGCCCAAGGTCCCCTGAAAGTTGCAAACCTTTAATAGACTTCTGAATTCTAAATTACTTATATCAGATAGAATCTGCCAATGCAATTATTGTCTAGGCAGGGAGAAAGATTATTAGTCCTTCCTATTCCCTATTCCCCCATCTTCCCAGAATCCTTCCTCCATAGTTTGTTAAAAGACCCTAAAAATGATAACCTAGAAATACATTGATCAAAAGATTTTCTGAAACCATAAAGGCCTCTAGTTCCCTGGAGTGTTCTAGGTTTTTCTTAAGATTTTATTTATTCATGAGAGACACAGAGGAGGCAGAGATATAGGCAGAGGGAGAAGCAAGCTTCCTGCAAGGAGCTTGATGTGGAACTCGATCCCAGAACCCCAGGATCACGACCTGATCCAATGGCAGATGCTCAGCCACTGGAATGTTTTATATTTAAATATTTCTTTTTTATACATTTATGGAAATTTTTAATTAAATTTTAAGCTATTAGATATATAAAAAAGACATAGCAGTGAAAAAAAAGATTTTGAGCCCTCAATTAGTAATTTCTAAGGAATGTCTCAAATTTGGATTTGCCCCACTAATCTTTGCATTCTCAGCTTAGAGGTCAAATTTGCAGCTAGCAAATAAAGCAATATCCCCATGCAAACTACACCACCACTTCAACCCAGGTCCTCTATATTCAACAGAAAAGGATACAATCATTTCCAAATATCAAATACTCAAAATGAAAAACAAAGTCTTTTAGGGTACTGGTAACAGTGCTAGAGCACTGGTCATAAAATTAATACCTAAAGCTAAAATGCCTCACACAAATGCAGACTTGCCCTTTTTATGTGCTTGTGTGGAAGCTATCCAGAGCTAAACTGGCACTGCCAAAAGTAAAAGAAAAAGAAAAAAAAAAAAAAGACCTCCCCATCAGATGGCACTATTAGCAGACATACAGATGACATTATATATGACGGAGAAACCACACTAATGCAGAAGTTTATTAATTGATTGTAACTACAGATATGAGTAAGCATGTCTGTTAATAGCACTAATTAGAAGGCCTAAAGAGAAATGCTTGGAAGAATAGTATTTGTTCCACAAAGTGCCAAATCAAACTACTACAGATGAAATATTTGAGATAATAAATATTTTTTAATTATGTGTGATGGAAACATTGCAAATGTTTGTGCACTCACAATTTGGCCTCAATGTCAGGAATGTAAAGTCCCTACGTGGCATGAATTTTATCTAAAATCTTGAGATTCAAGTAACACATGTTGCTTTATTCAGAAAAGCTCTCATGTAAATGTTTGTCTTTAGCTCTAAATTGCCTGGTGAATGATGAAACAAAATGGGGAAATCTAACAAAATACAAGTTCCTAGGGTCCGTCTGGTTTCAGCAATCAGTGAATAATGAGCTCAAAGTACCACTGTTTTTCATACCAAGGTGTATTGGTCAGCAAAGAAACAAACAATCCAATCATGAAATGGGCAAAAGACATGAACAGAAATATCACAGAGGAAGACATAGACATGGCCAACAAGCACATGAAAAAATGCTCCGCACCACTTGCCATCAGGGAAACACAAATCAAAACCACAATGAGATACCAGCTCACACCAGTGAGAATGGGGAAAAATTAACAAAGCAGGAAACCACAAATGTTGGAGAGGATGTGGAGAAAGGGGAATCCTCCTGCACTGTTGGTGGGAATGTGAACTGGTGCAGCCACTCTGGAAAACTGTGTGGAGGTTCCTCAAAGAGTTAAAAATAGACCTGCCCTACGACCGACCAAGCAATTGCACTGTTGGGGATTTACCACAAAGATACAGATGCAATGAAACGCCGGGACACCTGCATCCTGATGTTTCTAGCAGCAATGTCCACAATAGCCAAACTGTGGAAGGAGCCTCGGTGTCCATCGAAAGATGAATGGATAAAGAAGATGTGGTTTATGTGTACAATGGAATATTACTCAGCCATTAGAAACGACAAATACCCACCATTTGCTTTGACATGGATGGAACTGGAGGGTATTATGCTGAGTGAAATAAGTCAATTGGAGAAGGACAAACATTATATGGTCTCATTCATTTGGCGAATATAAAAAATAGTGAAAAGGAATAAAGGGGAAAGGAGAAAAAATGAGTGGGAAATATCAGAAAGGGAGACAGAACGTGAGAGACTCCTAACTCTGGGAAACGAACTAGGGGTGGTGGAAGGGGAGGAGGGCGGGGGGTGGGGGTGACTGGGTGATGGGCACTGAGGGGGGCACTTGATGGGATGAGCACTGGGTGTTATTCTGTATGTTGGCAAATTGAACACCAATAAAAAATAAATTTTAAAAAAAGTGTGTTGGTATGCAAAGCAAGAGTTGTCAAGAATGGGTGAGTTTTCATTTTCTTTAGGTAAATACCCAGCAATGAAAGTACTAGATTATATAGTATTTCTATTTTTAATTTTTTAAGGAATCTCCATACTGTTTTCCACAATGACTGCACCAATTTATATTCCCACCAGTAGTGCATAAGGGTTCCCTTTTCTTCACATCCTTGCCAACACTTAACTTGTCTTTATGATACTAGCCATTCTGACTGGTATGAGGAGATAAGTCATTGTGATTTTGATCTGCATTTCCCTTATGATCAGTGACATTGTCCATCTGTAATGTCTATTAAGTCCTCTGCCCTTTTTATTTTTTTAAATATTTATTTATTTGAGAGAGTGCGTGAGCATGCATGAGCAGGGGGTAGAGGTAGAGGAAGAGGGAGAAGCAGACTCCCTGCTGAGCAGGAAGCCCAATTACCTGGGCTGAAGGCAGACACTTAACAGACTGAACCATCCATACACCCCTTTTGCACTTTTTACTTGATTATTTGTTTTGGTGCTAAAATTTAAGAGTTCTTTATATTTTTTGTATATTAACCCCTTGTTGGATATATCATTTATAAATATCTTCTCCCATTAAGTAGGTTGCCTTTTCATTTTGTTGGTTTGCTTCACTATGCAAAAGTTTTTTGGTTGGAAGTAATTCCTATAGTTTATTTTTGTTTTTGTTTTTCTTACCTAAGGAGATATATCCAGAAAAATGTTTTTAAGGCTGATGTCCAAGAGATTACCGCCTATGTTTTCTTTTAGCATTTGTAGTTTCAGGTCTTACATTTAGGTCTTTAATCCATTTTGAGTTTGTTTTTGCATATGGTACAAGAAACTGGTCCCATTTCATTCTTTTGCATATAGTTGTCCAGTTTTCCCAGCATCATTTATTGCAACATTATTTACAATAGCCAAGATATGGATACTTCAACAAGTATCCAACAAGTGATGAATGGACAAAGAAGATGTGGTATACATGTACAATGTAATATTTCTCAGCCAACAACAAAAGAATAGACTCATAAATACAGAGAATAAACTAGTGATTGCTGGGAGGGTAGTTTGAATTAGGTGAAGGATAAGAGGTACAAATTTCCAGTTATAACTTAAGTCACAGGGCTAAAAGCCTAGCATAGGGAATATAATTGGTAATATTGTAATAATATTACATGGTGACAAAATAACTGCATTTATCATGGTGAGCATAGCATAATGAATAGAATTGCTGAGTCACTGTGTTATACACCTGAAATATAACACTGTACATCAACTATACTTATTTTTAAAACCAAGTTGAAATGACAGCTTTTTACAAATGAATCTCACTTTTTCAGATTTGTAAAGGATATTCCTAGCTTAAATAAAATAGCTTACTTACTAACATTTCAGTTTACCTAGTCAAATTGAAATCTGCAAGTTTTTAAAATTTTAAAATGTGTAAAATGTAGGGGTGTGTTAAGTATTATGAATTCAAAACAAATGGCAACTTTGGTGCAATGTAAGTTAAAATGGTTCACATGTGATACTTAGCCAATGTTATTAGTGAATTGCTAAGATTAGAATATTGACATCAATATGTGCTGCAAGAAAAAGCTTCACCTTTATTTTGAAATACAATCAAACTTTGTCTAATAAAGTATTAGCTTGAACCATATGAAATTGCCATTTTTGCAGGTCAAGAAAGACCTCATACTGACAAGGTCATATGATTCAAGCTATTATTCGAGATCTATCACCATTATTACAAGAAATTTCTGCAGAATTTGAAAGTAATGTTTTCAGGAATAAAATTTGATACCAGAAAGTCATGTTTCACATTGTCAAAAGTCATCAAATTGTACACTTTAAATGGGTATATTTTCTCTTTTTTTAAGATTTTATTTATTTATTCATGAGAGACAGAGATTGAGAGTGAGGCAGAGACACAGGCAGAGGGAGAAGCAGGCTCCATGCAGGGAGCCTGATGTGGGATTTGATCTCAGGACCCCAAGATCAGGCCCTGGGCTGAAGGCAGCACTAAACCACTGAGCCACCCGGGCTGCCCCAAATGGGTATATTTTCATATGTAAATTATACGTCAATAAAAGAATTAGGTTCACAGAAGCAAACTCCAGTTTCTCATGTAAAATTGAAAATATTTTATTTAGACAGTTTATAGTTATTCAATATTTAATATCTTCCCTGATATTTTGTATTTTATCTTATTATAAATATATACTGAGTTTTTTTTTTACCAAGTCCCCAATAAATGGCCCCAAATTCCTCCTAATTCATTTCTAGTGTGCTATGCAAATACTATGAATGCCAAAAAATGAACAAGTTAGATTTGGCACAGATTTCTATCCAACAAAATACATTCTTCCCTTAATTCACAGAGTTTAAGTTGAATTACTGTTCTTGACTCTTCATGTGCTCCTTGTATTAAAATTACACACCCACACTTTTGCTATAGGAGTTTGTAGTATCTCCCAATAGAGAAGACAGAGTATTTTTTCCAGTCTGTTGATGCTGGGCTTGTTCCTGTGACTTGCTTTGACCAATGAAATGTGGGTGAAAGTAACACTGTGGCACTTCTGGGCAGAGTCTCCAGACTCAGCCTCCAAGCATTTCTGTTCACTTCTGTGCACTTCCAGCATAAGAAGAAAATGTCCCAAAGAGACAGTGATCTTTCAGTCTGAGCCCCAGAACAAACATATGTGGAGCAGACGTACACCTAACCCACAGCCTAGCACCACACCCAGCCAACCTGTAGCCTTAATCTGAGTCTGAGCTTAGCTTAGGTCAGCTGAATAGTAGCCAACATGCAAATTTGTGAGGGTGAGAATAAATGCTTGTTTAAAAGCATTTGTGTTTTGTTACGTGGCATTATTGCAAAGATAGCTGACTAACACACATATAATACTAATCCTTGAATGCATGGCTACCTCTACCTACCATGTGACTAGACTATAGTCACATGTCTATACTTAACTGCAAGGGACAGAATTTCTTACTAATGAAATATAAACAGAAATGTAAGATACCACTTCCAGATTTGGGCAAGACTATAAATGTGCTTCCCTCTCTTGCTTCCCATTGGCTAGAATCTCGATATGGAAGCCACTCAGCTTTAATAGTTCAAAGACAACAACACCCTAAAGGGTAATAGAACAATGGCTTGCTAGCATTCTGGGTCTCTGAATGACCACCAGCCTAGATCGCTCACTTGGAACTGTTACATGAAAGAGAAGTAAGTTCTATATAACTTAAAACCATTGGATTTTGAATGTCTTTGTCACAGCCATTTATTTTTAGTCTTACTAATGGAGTTGGGAGACAGTGCCTTCTCAGAGAAGTTCTGTGGTGTTCTTGGAAACAGCCCCAAGTCTGCTTCTCTTTCCCACTGTCCCCTCCCCAATGATTTTGTGAGTTACCCAATACCCTCTTAATATCACTGCTTTTCTGGCTCATCAGCAGAGTCTGCTTCCAAAGCTTACATGTGACATGGCAAACAAAGAGAAGACATAAAAAGAAACAAAAGCACTATGAGCCTTTCCTGTCAAGTTCATCTGGAAAAGTTCATGGCCAAGCTTCTGCTGAACTTCACAAAAGGCCTTCCAGACCCCACTGATCCTCTCTTCCTCACTCTCATCAAGCCTATCTAAACCCTTAAGCACTTCAGTCATTCAACAGCTTTTATGGAGCAGCTGCTTCGCACCGGACACTGGGACACAAAGACAAAAGTGTATCCGTCAGAATTGACTAGGTTATGTGGCACTAACAAAGGATCCTGAAATCCTGATGGCTTTATACAGTGGATTTCTTGCTTAATCTGCATGACCATCCCAATGTGATCTCCACTTCACAGCCCAGACTGCCAGACCACCTGGGATTCTTACATCATCATGGCAAAGGACAAAAGGAAAGAATATGGCAAAATGAGATGTCACTGAATTGGCCAAAGCAAGTCCCATGGCCAAGGCTGACATTAATACAGGGAAGTACATTAACAATAGTAGGGGAGTATACTCTTGGCTGCAGAGAAAAGCAATGTGCATCTGCAAAGAAAAACACAGTTTATCACAAAGAGCTCAGCCCCTCTTTTCCTGTGCTTCTGTTGTATCTCTTGCTTTTCTATCTGCACTTAGCTGCTGTAGCACAATTACTTGTATGTGTGTCCATCCTGTGGGCGACCACGAACTAGCTGGAGTAACTGAACCAAGCCAGGCCCGGACTTGCGTCCCTCATTCACTCAAAAGGCTCAGGAGCCTAAAGGGTGAATAGTTGGTAGACGCTTGAGAAAGGGCTTGAGCAATGGTTCTCAGGGCTCGCTTGTGCGTGATCGCCCACATACCACAATAGATACAACTTATTCTGACCTGGTCATAAATGTAAATAAGGGTCTGTCTGTCCTTGCTGGTCTGTTTACCATACCTAATATTCCTTTGAAGTGTGCACATCTGGAGCAACAAGCTTATCTATTTACCAAGGTCTTCTGGAACCCGTGAGTCTGTCTTGCATGCTGAGAAAAGGGAACTTTGGAGGGTTTCACAAACCTGCTAAAAATAAACACCTTCTTGGCTTTGTTTTGCTCATGCTATAAAATGTTGTGAAATCTTAAATAAAGCTGGCACTGCTTGGACATCATCCACTGTGTCCCTCCTCTCCCCATCTCTTTACTTTTATTTTCCTCATCCCCTCATCCTCAGGACCCTGATCGTGTTGCCGCAGCGCGTGCAACACCGTCCCTCCTCTAGTATTGTGAGTTTCACAAGACAGGGATCATGTCTTTGGCATCATCCCAGCCTAGTGCAGGTACCAGGTACCTATTATTTATTGGATATAAAGGGAGTAAGCGAGTGGATGGAAGTAAGTGCTCCTAGTCTAGAGAAGGGCTGATATATGCAAGTGAACAGCCCCAGAACAATCTGACTAGATATTTAGGAAGTACTAATGGAAGGACAATGGTTTCTCCAATTCAATAGGCCTCTTCACCCAGAAGGCTGGAAGAACACCTATACAGTGAGATGAGAGGAGGCATGTAGTTAATGGTTATGACGAGTGGGTTCCTCGATGGGTCATCCTTTATTACTTGAATCAGCTGTCACTCTTTGAGGGGAGGTGGGGAAGAGGGAAGGAGGACAAAAATAGCACCAGCTCCGGCAAAGGCAGAGCAGCTGAGGATGAAGCAGGCTACCACGATGACCTCCCTGGTGGGGGCTGCCCACAAGCCACTGGGAGGCTCGCACTCGGGCACCAGCAAGCTGTGCTCCAGGGAGGTGAGGTGAACCCTTAATGAAAACCACATCCTGGACTGACCACCATGAGGCATTCAAAAGCCAAGCTCAAGGTGACATCGAGCAGAAGCAAATACAGGACCAGAACTCCACGGCCAGGCCACCTGGGCTTGGTCTCCTTTCTATGTCTTCACTGCCTCTTCCAGCACAAGTGGCTCCAAAAGACCTTTAGCCATTTCTAAGTATTGAAAACCATCTCTTGGGGCAAGAATTTACTGTCATTGAGCCATAGACTCTATGAAAAAAGGGTCGGGACACCTGGGTGGCTCAGTGGTTGAGAGTCTGCCTTCAGCTCGAGTCGTGATCCTAGAGTCCTGGGATTGAGTCTTGCATTGAGCTCCCCATGGGGAGACTGCTTCTCCCTCTGCCTATGTCTCTGCCTCTGTGTGTGTGTGTGTGTCTCTCATGAATAAATAAAGCCTTTAAAAATGAAAAAAAAAAAGAGTTTTGCTTTTTGTGTGTGTGCAGGGTGCAGAAGTGGAAGACAAGATATCATGTCAAACTTGCTGTAATAATAGAACTACAGGACATCAGGATTGCTGGGGACTCACAGACCAATCACTTATACTCTCTTACTTCAGATCTCTGGGCTAGAAGTTTCTAGATGACAGAACCATGTCTGTGTATACCCAGGGGCCAATACAGGATCTCGCCTATGACTGGTGCTCCACAAAGTTTATCGAATAAGAGTATGTAAATACTTGTGGGGGGTTTTGTGGGTTTGTTTTTTTTTTAAAGAGACCTCTAACTTTCTCTACTTACCACCTAAATCTCCTGTCCAATTATACTCCACATAAGTATGAGGAAAGGGAAAGAGGGAAGGAGGAATTTCTACATCCCTAGTAAAAGCCAGGTCCCGGAAAGCCCACAGGGGCAGACCACCAGCCTCTCTCCTTATGTTTGCACATTTGCAAGACTATGAAGGCTCTTGCAAGCCAGCTAAAACTTGACAACTTAATAAAGCCCAATGGAGAACAGGATGTAAATAGCAGGGCTGGTTTTCCTAACTAATGCACAGCAGGAAGAGGAGTCCTGGATCCCCGCGTTTCAGGGAAACACATCTCTCATCTGCCTCAGTTGCTCAGATCTTCCTGTGGCCTGGTCTCTGCTGAACTGGGCGATGTTGGACCATTTATAGAGAACCACACCCCCTATCTGCACTCAAGAGCTAGCACTGCAGCCACCAGGTAGTTCTGGGTGCTGGCACAGAATCCACAGAATCCTTTAAAAACTTCTGCTTGGCTTACCAAGGAGGGGCTTGGGGCCACGTGAAGGAGGTACAGCCCAGGAGCCGTATTATTCACTCGTTAACCCCGAGAGGCCGTCAGTGCAGCAGGCTGGCCAAGCTGGGGGCACAGAACCAGCCCCAAAGATGGAGCGTGATCACCTCAGAAGGCAGAGGCAGCAGATGTTAGGAATATGTTCTATTTGAGGCTTTGTGGCTGCCCGGTGGCACTGGCTGGTAGTCAGATCATGGACACCAAGCACATTTAACTTCATTTCCCCCATATAAACACCGTGTGAACTCACTAAGCCAGAGAGCCCATTTCCCAGGAATAATAGTAATAATGAGATTTCACCAGGCACACGATTGTTCCAGTTACCTTCCTTCCTCCATTGTTCTGCTGAAGTATTCCAGAGACCAAGGATGCTATTTTTGAAAAGGAAGCAGCAGGCAGAGATCTTCGGCCAACACACAGGCAGCCCATCCTGGATCCTTCCAGTACATTCTGGGCCCCTGCTAGACCAAGGCATTGCAAATGGATATGAAAATGCCAAAGATGGGAGATTTTCTATTGATTCTGAGGTCACTTTGGATTACTGAAAGTACATGCAATCGTTTTGGAATTCAACAGTAAGGAAGAGCAAGGATGAGAGGAAGTTGGTTACCCAGAGGCTACCTCCAGATCAGGAGTCATCTTCTTCCCTTGAAGCCTCACTGCTGGACACAGGGCTCCCAAGCCTGAGACATTTGCCCCTGCAGAGATACAGCTCTTGGCCCCATGACAAAAACCTGACTGTCCCCAGGGCCAGAGCCTCCCATCTGGCAGGTGCATGCTGGGTCTACCCCCTGGATTAGCTGGCATCCGGGAAGCCATGAGTGGTGATGCAGGTGTTGTCACTCCAAATACAAGAACATGCATTTAACTGAAGCTTAGCCTTAACCGACTTTTGCTGATGAAAGAGGTTTTAGGCAATACAGCAGGCTGATAGAGAAATGTTTAGGACCAAAGATTTCATTTCATATTAAATAAGCCACCAATTATTCAGCTGACATGTGAAGCCAGCTCTTCACACCCCACCTGTGAGAGGAACAGAGGCTCTCAGGTGGGGTGCTATAGCACTATTTACAATAAATGGTCCAACTGAAACAATCATGTAGAAATATGCCAAAGCTCATTTTAAATTATACTGAGAAGAAAAACAAAATAGTATGTACCCTATTATTGTAACTTTTTTAAAAGATTTTATTTATTTGTTCATGAGAGACACACAGAGAGCGGCAGAGACACAGGCAGAGGGTGAAGCAGGCTCCCTGTGGGCAGCCTGATGCAGAACTCGATTCCAGGACCCCAGGATCATGACCTAAGCCAAAGGCAGATGCTCAACCATTGAGCTACCCAGGCATCCCTCACTGTAACTCTTTTTAAAGCACATAAATGTGGGTAATATTTGACACAGTATTAGAAAATGTAAACAGCTGATCTGAGCAAGGGGTATGATTATAGAACCCGTTTTGTTTCCTTGAAATTTTCCAGTTAAAATTTTTTTTCTTGTTACAAATTATCTTAGAAAAGGAAGGACATGGTCTAAAACATTCTACCCTGAATGTTCCAGAGATTCTCTGAAGGTAGATCAAAGAAATACCTATGCTCAGGTACTGAACTGTGCTGATGAAATAGATATTTAATGCCATTTTTTAAAAGACTCACACCATCTTTTTAATGGAGCATGTTTGTATTAGATAGACTGCTGCAGGACCCCATCTCCCATTAGAGGAGATCTCTCTCCTCCTGCAGATGGAACTTTCCAGATAAATAGATTCTCTTGCACACCAATGTAAAGAGCCCCCACCCATCCACAGGCATCCATCTGTCCTGCAGGGGAGGTGAGAGCAGGCTGCCAAGTTCCCAGTCTCTCCTCAGAAGCATGTGGTCTTTCCTTCCTGTCATGCCATAAGCCTCAAATCGACGAAGTGACCAAAATGGCCATTTAATTGTTGTTTCCATTTCTAATTTTCCTTCTTTCCTTCTTCCTTTTAAGCAGGCTCCACACCCAGCATAGAACCCAGTGTGGCACTTGAACTCATGACCGTGAGATCAAGACCCGAGCTGAGATCAAGTGTCCAACATTTAACTGACTGAGCCACCCAGGCACTCCTCCATTTCTAATTTTCTAAATTTGCTAGCACGTTTCTGACCTGGTCATCTGAAAGTAAAATCTCTTGAATATTCCATGCAAGGTTTTTTTCATTATTTGCCTTCAATCAAAAGCATTTTGAATAAACTAAAATTCCCTAGAATACTGCTTTCTGGAAACTCCAAAGTCTAAGGGCAGGTACAGAACTCCTGGGGTTGGTTGGTTGGTTGTCTTTTTAAGTTCCCACTAGATTTTTGGGGATGAGGTTTTTTTGTCCAACAAAGTGGTTTCTGTTGATTCCTACTTCCTCCTGCCTTCATTCACTCATGTAACATGCTATTTTATTTTTAAGATTTTTTATTTATTTATTTATTAGAGATAGAGAGAGCAGAGCAAATAAAAGAAAAAACACAAGTGGAGGGGGAGCAGCAGAGGAAGAGGGAGAAGCAGGTTCCCTGCTGATCAGGGAGCCCAATGTGGGTCTCCATCTCAGGACCTTGGAATCATAACCTGAGCCAAAGGTAGATGCTTAACCCACTGAGCCACTCAGGTGCCCCGCATGTGATATTTTGCAAACATTTACTGAATATCTACTATTTGCCACACATTTCTCTAAGCGAATATACAACATAAACAAAACACAAAGTTCTCTAGCCAACTTATAGTAATAAATCACAAATAAACAGAAAAATAGTAAACTTGATGGTGATTCATATTCTTTGTGGGAAAATAAAGAAATTTATTTTTATTTTGAGAGTAGGGGTACACACTCCAAGTTATTAGGTAGAACTACAGGAAACTGCTATCTTGGAGGTCAGTTATGGTTGATTACCTGAAACTTCCTCTCATTCAATTTGCATCAGTTTTCTGTTGTTGCCTAAACAAATTTCTATAAATTTAGTGCTCTTAGCAAAAAGTGCAGTGAGTGCAATGAGGCACCTGTGTGCCTGGATTAAGTGTGCAGTTGGAACGGAATGAGAGAGAAGGAGAATAACAGGACCCCAAGTCAGGAGGCACTGTGGAGTAAGTAGATCATGTAGAAACTTCTAGGTAATTGAAAGGATTTTGGCTCTTACTCTGTGTGTTGGGAAATCAATAAAGGATTTCAAGCAGAGAGGGGACATGATCTGACTTAAAAATTAATAGGATCACTTGCTCATGTGTTGAGAACAGATTGAGAAAGTCAAGGGAAGAAGCAGGGAAACCAGTTAGAAATCTGATTCTGTTATCTAGACAAGAGATAATGGTGATTCAGAGCTTGGTGGAAGCAATGGACATGGTGAGGAGTGACTGGATTCTGGATATATTTTGCAAGTAGAACTGAATTTTTCTAATGGTAGGAGGTAGGAGAAAAAGAGAGAAGTCAAAGAAGACGCCAAAGTTTTGACCTGAACAACCAAAAGGAAGACATTGCCATCATGAAAATAGGGAAGACTATAAGAAGAGCAAGTTAGGGGCAGCCCCGGTGGCCCAGCGGTTTAGCACCGCCTTCAGCCCAGAGCGTGATCCTAGAGACCCGGAATCGAGTCCCACGTCGGGCTCCCTGCATGGAGCCTGTTTCTCCCTCTGCCTGTGTCTCCGCCTCTGTCTCTCTCTCTCTCTCTCTGCACCTCTCATGAATAAATAAAATAAAATCTTTAAAAAAAAAAAAGAGCAGGTTAGTGTGGGAGAAATCAGGAGCTCAGTTTTGGTCAGGGTGACATCCAAGTTGAGATTTCATGTGGATACTCTGTATACAAGTCTGGGGTTAGAGAAGAGGTCTACCTAAGAGAGGAATGGGGTCTGTGAAAAACACCTAAAGCCACAAAACTGGATGACATCATCAGGGAATGATTTCTAGACAGGAAAACATCCAAAGATTGAGCTCTGAGACATTCCAGTGTTTAGAGGTCAGAGAGATGAGAAAGTATTGGCAAAGGAGACTAAGAACAATTAGCCAGTGAGATAAAGAGAGAACCAGGGTCCATGGTATTTTGGATGAAAACTTTTTTTTTTTTAAAGGCATCTTGCCACTTTCTGGCACCACAAGATGCTCCAGTTCCTTTTCTACTTTCCCTGCCCCAGCCCTAAAATCAGCTGTTCCTTCAAAGGGCCCTGGCTCCTTTTACTAGAGAATAGTAATAAAAATCAAGCCTAGACCTTGACTGTGCTCATTGCTACTGGGGTGCTCATTACCCCTCAGCCCTCTCAGCAGATAGGGCTAACAACATATATATGTGTGCTAATACATGAATATGCATGTACCTACAATTGTGTCTATACCTACCTGTATCCACATATGGTTATGTTAAGCCAAGTCTAAGTTCATACTGCTGTCTCTTGACTCTACTTTAGGACCACAGGATTCACTGTAGTCTTCCTGTCTTCCTTCTCCGACTTTCCTCCCTTACAATGAGAAGTGTGGCTCCTACTAATAAAAGTCATTCTTGACCTTTTCCCAGCAGTTTCTGTCATATGCAGGGATCTGGAATGTTTCAGAGAGAATGAGAAGAGAGAAATTAGAGTCCACAACTGTATGTTAAACAGTGGTTCTCTCTGCATCAAAATTACCTGGAGGATTTATTATAGCACAGATTGCTAGGCCCCACTGCCAGAATTTTTATTCATTAGATCTGACAGGGAGCCCATGAATCTGTATTTCTAGCAAGCTCTCAGGTGATGCTGATGCTGCATCTCAATGTGCACTTTGTGAACAAATGGACTCAAAAAATTCTTCTTGAAAAGGAAGATAAGAATAGAGCAGTAAGTAGAGGATGAAGTAGGTCAAGAGAACTTTTTGGATGTAGGTATGAGTATGCACACATGCTAAAGAAAGAAGTAATGAATGATATATCTGTAGTCTAATGAGAAGAGTCCAGTAAAGAAGAAAATAATAGTGGGGCTCCTGGACGGCTCAGTTAGTTAAGCATCTGGCTCTTGATTTCAGCTCAGGTCATGATCTCAGAGTGGTGAGATTGGCCCCATGTCGGACTCCACACTGAACATGGAATCTGCTTGAGATTGTCTCTCTCTCTCCCTCTGCCCCTCCCAGCCCCACTCACTTGCTCGCTCACACTCTCAAAAATTCAAAAACAAAAAAAAAATTTTTTTAAGAAGAAAATAATAGTGATGCAAGAAGATGAAGGTGATAGGGATGGCAGGGAACTAACGGCGCAAAATCCTTGAGCTGGTGAGAGAGGATAGATTCAGTGCCAGGAAAAGAGCTAGCCTTTGGGAGGAGCATGTTCAGTTTATTCATAGTAACCGAAGAAAAAGCAGAAGTACATTGAACAAATGGAAGAAGGTGGAGAGGTGGAGTTTTATAAATTCTCTTCTAGTTTGCCTCTCTCTAGTTTGCCTCTCATTGTTCAGTAAAAGAAAATGCAAGGTTATCAGCTCAGATAGAGGCTGGAGGAGACAATGCTAGAAGCTGGAGAGCCAAGAATGAAATAATCACGTAGGATAATGGGAGCGTGAGTCCATTCAGAAAATGTGAAATGATTGCTGCATAACATTAAGGGCCCTCCTGGGGGTAGTGATCAGGAACTGAACATGAGACCAGACAGTGCAGCTGGGTTTTATTCTCCAGCTACATTCAGAAGTGAAGAAACAGTGTGGTCTAAGAGAAAAGTTGAATTTGAGCAGGATGTGGTTCTTGCAAGAGAAAATAATGCAGTAGGAAAGTAGGAGATTTGCCTTGTCAGCTATGATGAAAGCACTTTTCACTGTTTGCCTTATGAAATATTCAGTATAAATACTTTATGAAATTATTTTTTCCCAAATTGAAGCAATAATAGCAATTTTGAAGGCTGTAAACATCGTGGAAAGATAATACATTGTTTGGGAGGGAAAAAGTGGAATACAAAAGTAGGTCTGTCCTTGGACTATACTTGAATAAAAATAACGAAAGAATGTGGACAAATAGGATGTTAATCTCTTTAACAGAATGCATTAGGTAATATTCTCCTGGTTGTAAGCAGCAGGAACCTACTAAGATTAACTAAAGGAAAAAGCCAGATCTGCTCAGCATAGAGCCTACAGGTAATATGGTATTGCAAATTTGAAAGTTGCAAAGGAATGCAACCCAATCTCAATAATATGAACAAAAATCAAGTATTTAATCCTAATCAAACTTCCACCTTCATTTAGCGTTACCAGTGCTTCTCACTGCAGAATAGTTTCCTCACTTTTTCAGGCAACAAGATGGTAAATGTGGTGCCAAGAGCTTCTAGGCTTACATGTCACTGGTCTACACAACTAGAAGGAAAATAGGTCTTTCTTATCTCTGGTCAGACACACCAAATAAAGGGTAGCTAGGTAGCCTGGATCACACTGTATTAAGCATGGCTAGGGAACTCTGTCACTATAACCAGAGAGAGGGAATAGACAAGTTCCCAGATACACTTGGTCAACAAATACATAAAACCGTATTCCAACAAATTTAGATGACTTAGATGAAATAAATTCCTAGAAAGACAAAAACTATCAAACTGACTCAAGAAGAAGTAGAAAATCTGAATAAACCTGTAACAAGTAAAGAAATTGCATTAGTAACTTAAAAACTTCCCACAAAGAAGAGCCCAGGTCCAGATGGCTTCATTCATGAATTCTTCCAAGAGTTTAAGGAAAAAATTGCCAAGTGTTCACAAACTCTTCCAAAAATACAGAAGATATAGGAACATTTTCCAACTAATTTTATGTGGCCTGATTCCAAAGCCAGACAAAGATAGTAAAGGAAAATTACAAACCAATAGAATCTTACAAATATAGACATAGAAATTCTAAGTACTAGCAAACCAAATCTGGCAACATATAAGAAGGATTAATCACTGTGACCAAGTAGGATTTATCCCAGAATGCAAGATTGGTTTAATAGCCAAAAATCAATGTACAATATCATATCAAAAGAATAAAGGACAAAACCACATAATAATCTTATGAGGTGGAGAAAAAGCATTTGACAAACTAACACCTTGTCTTAATAAAAATACTCAACAAACAAGGAATAAAAGGGAACTTCCTCTACCTGATAAAATATATCTACAAAGAAGCCCAACAGTTAATGGTCAAAAACTGAATGCTCTCCCTGTAAGATCAAGAACAAGACAAGGATGTCCCTTCTCACTACTTGTATTCAACATTGTACAGGAGATTGTAGCCAAGGTAACTAGGCAAGAAAGAAAAGACATCCAGATTGGAAAGGAAGATAAAGGAAGAACTACCTCTATTTTGAAATGATTTTTTTATAGAGAAAATATGATGAATCCACCAAAAAGCTATTAGAACAGATGAACAAGTTCAGCAAGTTTGCAGGGCACAAGAACAACATTTTTTTTTAAATCAACTATTTCCATATGCTAGCAATGAACAATCTGAAATTTTTTAAAATAACTCCATTTATAATATTATCAAATAAGATAACTAGGAATAAATGTTTAGAAACGAATACAATCTCTGAAAAGTATAAAACATTATTGAAAGAAATTCACCTAAGTGAATAGAAAGACATCTGGTCCCATGTTGATGATAGGAAGAACACTGTTAAGATGGCACTATTCCTCAAACTGACCTACACATTTACTGCAATCTTTGTCAAAATCCCAACTTGGTTTTGTGGGGGGTTTTCTCAGAAATTGACAAGGCTATTCTTATTCATCATATTCAGAATAGCCAAAACCATCTTGAAAAAGAACAAAAGGTAAAAAAAAAAAAAAAAAAAAAAAAAAAAAGAACAAAAGGTAAAAGACGCACACTTTCCAATTTCAAAACTTACTACAAATCAATAGTAATGAAGACAGTGTGGAAAGGACAACAGATGACAATAGATGATTCTATTCCATCAATAGATGGAGTCCACACACCAAGCTTCATATTTATGGTCAGTTGATTTTCAACAAGGACATCAACACAGTACAAGGAGGAAAAGAATGGTCTTTTCCAATTGTGGCTGAGACCAATGGTTATCTACATATAAAAGTATGATGATGGACCCAATTCTCAAATCATACACAAAAAGTCCACATGGGTGATCATTATATCAGAGACCTAAATGCAAAAGCTAAAACTATAGAACTTTTCAAAATAAAAATAGGGTAAATCTTTGCGAGCTTAGGTTAGACAAAGCCTTCTTCAATAAGGAACCACAAGTACAAGCAGCAATGGAAAAAGTAAATTAGACATCAGCAAAATTTTTAAATGTTATGCTGCAATGAAGGCCATCAAAAAAGTGAAGATCAAAACCACAGTGGTATACTACTTCACACCTACTAGGATGGCTATAATCAAACAGACATAATAACAAGTGTTGATAAGGGTGGGGTAATTGCAACCTTCGTACACTACTAATAGGAATGTCAAAGGATGCAGACACTTTAGAAAACAGTTTGTCAGTTCCTCAAAGATTAAACATAAACATGGTGCCAGTGATACTCAAGTTTTTTTAATCCTTAAAAAAAAATTAGAGGCACCTAGGTGGCTCAGTGGTTGAGCATCTGCCTTTGGCTCAGGTTGTGATCCCCGGATCCTGGAATGGAGTCCCGCATTGGGCTCCCTGTGGGGAGCCTGCTTCTCCCTCTGCCTATGTCTCTGCCTCTCTTTGTGTGTATCTCATGAATAAACAAAATCTTTTTAAAAAATAATAAAAAATAAATTAAAGGGGCACCTAGGTGGCTCAGTGGGTTAAGCATCCAACTCTTGATTTCGGCTCAGGTTGTGATCTCAAGGCTGTGAGATCTGTGCTCCACACAGAGCAGAGTTTGCTTAAGACTCTCTCTCCCTCCCTCCTCCTTGGCTTGCCAGCTCCTGCTCTCTAAAATAAGTGAATCGGGGCAGCCCAGGTGGCTCAACGGTTTAGCTCCACCTTCAGCCCAGGGCCTGATCCTGGAGACCCGAAATCGAGTCCCATGTCAGGCTCCCTGCGTGGAGCCTGTTTCTCCCTCTGCCTGTGTCTGTGCCTCTCTCTCTTTGTATCTCTCACGAATATATAATTAAAATATTTTTAAAATAATAAAATAAGTAAGTAGCCACCTGGGTGGCTCAGTGGTTGAGCATCTGTCTTTGACTCAGGGTGTGATCCCAGGACACGGGATCGAGTCCCACATCGGGCTCCCTTCAGGGAGCTTCTCCCTCTGCCTATGTGTCTGCCTCTCTCGCTCACTCGCTCTCTGTCTCTCATGAATAAATAAACCTTTTAAATAAAAAAATATTAAAAATGTGATTCAGCAATATCACTGCTAGGTGTATACCCAACAGAAGTAGGCCTATGTCCCCATAAAAATTTACACACAAATGTTCATAGAAGCATTATTCAAAATACCAAAAAAATAGAAACAATTCAAATGTACACCAGCTGATTAATAGATAATATATAGTATATTTATACAATAGAATATTATTTGGCAATAAAAATAATGAAGTGCTGATAATGCTGTAACATGAATGAATCTTGGAAACACTACACTAAATGAAAGAAACCAATCACAAAAGACTACATATTGTGTGAGTCCTTTTTTATGAAATAACCAGAATGGGTGAGAGAGAAATGGAAAAGACTACTAGTGGATACAGGATTTCCTCTTGGGGTGATGAAAAGGTTCTAAACCTAATTTTGGTGATGATTGCACAACTCTGTGAAAAACCATTGAATTGCACACTTTAATTGCATAGTATATGAATTACAGCTCAACAAAGATGTTATAAAAAATTAAAAAGCAGTATCTTAAATCACAACTTGAGATCAGAAAAAGTTGAGACTGGAAACATTCTAGGTTTAATGAAAGGATATCCAGTGGATATTCGAGAAAATTTCCAATTCTTAAATTCAATTGCAGTGATATTACATAACTTATTTTCTCTTAAACTTGCTTTACGAGAGAACTTAGCGTTTGTTCAAACTTGAATATTTTAATAAAGAGTTGTATTTTTATTTTAAAGTTTCAGGATAGGAAGAGATGTTAACTCCCCTTACACTGGGATACCCCCAAATCACTCATCTTTCACATATGTGCTCTGACTATAAACTTGAAGGACTTACAGAACTGGGTAGAATGGAACCTGTTAACTTAAATGAACAAAAACACAACAAAAGTTACTCATGTAACAGATCACTGATGATAAACGTAATGCGAATTAAATTAAAGTAGTTAAGAAATTAAATGAAAAGTTTGTGAGATGCTAGGTTTTAACATCAAGACCCTGGAATTGGTAGCATTTGGAGAGCTTCCAAACTTGATTCTACAAGGCCAGTTCTCAAACTTAATTTCGTGACTTAGAGCTGAAATTAGGAACAACTAGTAAAAAAATTTCTCACACACATCCAGAAATTAATCTCAAATTGTAAGATAAATTCTGAGATAGATAAGCTTGTAGCCTCTTTGCCCATAAAAGGTTTGAACATGAAAGTCAAACCTCAGTCATAAGGAACCAATGTGTTTTAAAAACTGAAATTGTTCCGCTAAACACTAAGTCCTTTTCAGGTGATATTTAGAATCATCACTGGCCAGGACTTAAAGGATTCATTTCCAGAACCAAGAGTAATTATTTTCCATCCTAAATAATTCTGTGACTTTCAAATCCCCTCTATTTTTAAGAAGTCATTTTAGTGAAACTTTGCTTTCCTAGTTTTACTGCCTTTTCTGTCCTTGTAAAAATTTAGTTTGCTTATATTATGCTTCTCCAAAAAAGAATATACTGGCTAAATTTCACTTTGGAAAACTTCAGTGTTAAGGACTTAACCCTATATTACTCACACTTGGTCCCCCAGAACATAGCACCAGCCATACCCAATCCCTACCACTAGAGGGAGAAGCACAGGTCCTTTCTAGCGATACTTTCTGCAATTTTTAAAATGGAAAAGATTTTACTTCTTCTTCAATTTTCCCATTGTACTGGGCATATTTCTATTATAGTTGTTACAAAGGTAAAATGCATTTTTATCACTTTTCTCAAAGAATAATTTAAGTTGCATTACCAGATCCATGGGGCACACTTTAGTCCAGGCCTTAGATGGTTAGCAGCTCCCTTGAGAGCTTTCTCTTTTTCTCCCACCTCTCTGGCCACACCTCCTCAGTCTCCTTTGATAGACTCCTCATCTGACTCTTGGGACTCCACAGGTTTTGTTCAGGATGGAGCTCTTGTCTTCCCCCATAATCACCTTACTCCTCCATTCTTCCATGCCTCAGGATACAGCATCTCCACCCACCTGTTTTTTTTAAAAGCAGAAACCAGGGTGTCATTCTGAACTCCTTTCTTTCCCTTCCTGTCTCCACATCCAACCAATCACCCAGTTCTATCAACTTACCACCTAAATGCATCAATTTTCTCCCAGGACCTCCCCTGCCACCACCTAGGTCAAAATCATCAGCATCCCAGCCCTAATCCTCCCTCTGTCAGGCATCACATCACAGAAGTTTCCAACTTAAACTTTGAGTCCCCCAACTTTAGTTTACCTCACTTTTACCCAATTTCTAAGTATTTATTAATAAGTGTATAAACAGTTTCTAGTACCAGTTCCCGTGGGGGTGGCGGGGTAGGTACCTCACACCAACATCACCAGCAGGGTCTCAGAGAATCCAACTCAATTCTGACACACTCTCCCTGGAGACAGCATCAGATTCCACACGTTAGCTCAGTTAAGGGCTCAGAGCCACAAGACTGTCCCACACGCCCAACTTCAGATACCAATCGCAAGCCCAAGCTGTGACCTGTGTTCTGACCAACTCTAAACCAAAGGTTTCCAGTACCTTCTCCTCTGGTACAATTAATATGCTAGAGCAGCTCACAGAACTCAAAAGAAACATGTCACTTACTAGATCACCGGTTTATAAAAAGATTTTAACTCGGGAACAGGCAGGTGGAAGAGATGCATAGGGCAAGGTGTGGGGAAAGGGTGCAGAGCTTCCCGCCCCCCTCCAGGCACGCCCCCTCCCCAGCAAGCCCCCTCCAGCCACACCCCCTCCGGGCACCTCCACCTGCTCTCCCAACCCAGTCCTTTGGGGATTTTAGGGAGACTTCATTACACAGGCAGGATGGATTAAACCACTGACAGCTGGTGACTGAACTCAAACTCCAGCCCTTCCTCTCTCACTTTGGTGCTTTCCAAAGATCACTCACTAACATAAGGAAAGACACTTTACCATTCTCAACACTTAGAACATTCCAATGGTTTGGGGAGCTGTGAGTCAGAAACAGGGACGGAGACCACATATATATGTCTTATTATAAATCACAATAAAACAAGGAGGGGTTTTTCTTTTGCTTTGACGATTGCTTTCTTCTCTATACCAGTGCTATCCAAGAGGAACAGAATGTGAGTCTACGGCCATACCACCTTGAACACGCCCGATCTCGTCTGATCCCAGAAGCTAAGCAGGGTCGGACCTGGTTAGTACTTAGATGAGAGAAACAGAATATGAGGCACGTGTGTGGTCTAAAGTGCTTTAGTAGCCACAGGTGAAATTAATTTTAATATGTTTTATTTAACTCACTATATCCAAAATACCATTTTATCTTGTAACCAATATGAAAATTATTAATGGAATACCTTAATTCTATTTTTGTTCTAAATCTTCAAAATCTGTTGTATATTTTGCATGTACAGCACTTCTCAATGTGGATGAGACAAATTTAAGTTTTCAATTAGCCACTAGTGGCTAGTGGCCACAATATTGGAAACTAGACTGTAGCCTCCTTAGTGATGAAAGAAAAAAACTAAAGACCCAAAATATGAGCAAAGCCATTTTAGATTTTTAAGTCAGCATGACTGTTCATAAACTTTGCTTAGGCCAAAAGTCCAATTTGTGGTCTACTATGAATGCATTGCATACCTGCATAATTTGTGAATGAGTAGTAATCCAAAGGAAAACCATCTTGTCCTTAAGCTATCCATCAATGCTCTTACTCCCTGCATTTCTTAATATTAAAATTCATGATCCCTGCCTATCTGCTAATCTATAATTCTTTGAGCTTTTAGAAGATGTAAAAAAAAGTATATAACCTTATAAAAACCTTTCCTCTCCAGACAGCTTTCTTCCTAGCAAGGAGTGTTTCCTGGGCAGCTGTACTAACTTGGGCTCCAATAAAATCTGAGACTCTAAAAGGTTTGTTCATTGTGTGTCTACACCAAAAACAAAGACCATATCCACTTCGCTCTCCATAGCAGCACCAGCACTTAACAAGTGCCTGAATATAGTAAGTAGGCAATCAACATTTATTAAATGAATGAATAAAATTTCCAAGCACTTCACAAGATTGCTTTCAGGGACGTGCATGCTAATGTGACATCTTCGCCTTTCACCAGAATCCTTCTCAGGAATTAACCATATTTAATCTCTCCTCTGTATATTAAACTGCTGTCAAAGATACTGTTATCATCTCAGGATTTCTTGCATGGTGGGGGGGAATGTCTATTAAGCTTTTTGAAAACTTTTCTTTAACAATTGCTATAATTCATCATGATAGCAAGGGCTCTATAACCTTCCCTCTACCTGGAACTTTAGGAGAAGGATGCCGAGGCACATCACAGGTATTAACCATTTTGCCACTGTGTTTTAGACTTCCTTTTAATTATCTTGGTTTTTCTGCCTTTTTCCATTTTATTGTTTAAATATGTCCCTTCTTGTAAACCATCTCAAGTCTCTTTTTTTAAAGAGTATTTAGGTGGGGTGCCTGGATGGTTCAGTGAGTTAAGCTACCGCCTCTGGCACAGGTCATGATCCCAGGGTCCTTGGATCAAGTCCCCACATCAAGCTCCCTGCTCAGCAAGGAGTCTGCTTCTCCATCTCCCTCTGCCCTTCCACCCCATCCCCCCACTCTTGCTCCTTCCTCTCTCTCTCTCTCTCTCTCTCTCAAATAAATAAATAAAAATCTCTCTTTAAAAAAAAAGTATTTAGGTAGGGGCACCTGGATGGCTCAGTCTGCTAAATATCTGACTCTTGATTTTGGCTCAGGTCATGATCTCAAGGTCCTAAGATCAACCTCCATGTCCAACTCCACATCTGGCTCTGGGCTCAGTGCAGAGTCAGTTCGGGATTATCTCTTTCCCTCTCCTAGCTTGTGCACTCTTGCTCTCTCTTCTTCTCTCTCTCTCTCCTAAGTAAATAAAATCTTTTTCAAAAGTGTTTAGGTGCAAATTTTTTAAGTAGGCAGGTATGAAAATTAAGTCATCTGCTAGGGTTTGGTTGATTTGCTCATCATGCATTCCCCCCTCTAATGGTGACAGCATCCCTTTTCTTTTGGGAACTAGTTACTTCCTTATAGGTTCATTAGGGTTACCGTGTCCAAGCTAGATGAATTAGATATCTTGTCCTTGGAAGCCAACCCTTGAGCAGAGGGACAAGACTGACAGAAGAGGATGGATGTCCATTTTCTCAAAGCACTGCCTGAAATTTCCAGTGGTTCCTGCCCTCAAGTCCTTCTGGTTCCTCTCTGTTTCTCAGTCTGTTCTCCAGCTGCCTGTGGGTACCATGGGCTTCCAGCCACCTCTCCATATTTCCTCTGACTTGAGTTCACAAAAAAACTCCAGTTCAAATATGTGACCTGCAGTGTGAAACCTGGAAGACAGAGCCCTGGAGCCGGTAAGGGGTTGGGGGAGGGGTTGCTCAGGCAGAGGCTGCTTACCAGTGCTCTTAGAAGCATTCTGATAGGTCAGTAACTGGTGCAGCCCTAGAGCTGGGAGCCAGCCAGCTATCAGGCCTGAATATGTGCTCAAAGATAGATCCAAAGGAAACCCTTTAGACTTTAGCAGCAGGTGCCTCAGGAAGAGGAGAGTCATTGTGTGCTCTATACCCGTTGAGCAACAGTTCATACCCACTGAATTTTTTACAACGATCATATTCTACTTTGTGTGATCTTTCTTTTTTAACCTAGCAAAAATGGCAAAGATTTACTGCTCTCCATGAACTTCCAGAAGACTATCCCAGGATCCCAGTGAATTACTAACCAGGCATTGTGCTATAAAATACGAGATCTACACTTTCATTGCTCCAGACCATAGTGAGAGAGTACTTCAAGTACCTACCTCCATTTTGGCCTCAAGTCTGTACTTTCTAATTAAGTTTTTCTGTCCAGCTTATCTCTTAACTCAGGCAAATGACCCCAGGACAAAGCATCCCCTGATGGGAACTGAACTACACCACCCCCACCCCCCACCCCACCCCCAGCAAGCAACAGGGACTGCCTTGACGCCAGCAAATCCCACCTGACTGACCCCAACACAATGATGCACCTGACCACCTGCACGTACCACTCACTTCTGTCCCACAGCCTGATTAGGGAGACCTACCAGAATTTTCAGCACTTCAGAGACAGACTTTGAGACAGATACTCCTTTCTCGTTTCACCTGCCTGCCTTGGTCATTTCTTTAGGTCTCAGTTGCATTACTGGGCCTCCATGAACAGGTAATAAAACTTTTTTATCCTGTTAATCTGTCTCATGTAAGTTTAATTCTTAGTGCAGCTGGAAGGCCCTGAGGGTAGAGAAGAATTTCTTCCTTCTCTTCAAGAATAAAGAAGGAGGGCTCCTTGGGTCCCACAGAGGGCTCCTCCTTCAGGTGACCTCCAGCAATGGATTCCCTTAAGATGTTCAAACTTGACAAGGGTCAGAGTGCCCTGGGGGGCTTATCAAAACACAGATTGCTGGGCCCTGCCCTCAGACCTGCTGCTTCCACTAGTGTGGGGTCTGAGATTCCCAAGCCTGGCAAGCTGTAGGTAAGGCTGCTGCTGCTCTGGAGGTAGCCCCCCAACTTCCTGATGCTGTAACTGAGCTTCCACCAGTGGCCAGGGCCAGGGGTGCAGCCGGCTGTCCCTGTTGTCTTCAGCTATACAGGCATTCCAGGGAGCCCAGGGGTAACTCGAGCATTGCCCAACTTTGTGGATGTTCTACGTTACCCTTGTCCTCCCTCTGTCATAGGAGTAGGGGGGAAAGGTGCCAGGTGACAATTTTCAAGTGTTATTTTCAACATCTTGACACTTGGCTTAAGTTAGAGGAACTCAATGCTTACTCAGCGGCCCCAAACTTTGCTTCCTCTTTATTTATTTATTATTAATACTATTGTAAAAGGGGCACAAGGTGCAAGAGCCCCTGGCCCCAGGGGTCCCAAAAAGATCAGGTCTGGTCACTCACCACTGACGAATTCCAAAGGCCAGGAGACTGCTGGTGATGAAAAAAGAAAGGAGCTTATTTCAGGGAGGCTAATATCGGGAAGGTGGTGGACTGATGTTTCAAAGGCTGTCTCCGAAGTGCTAAAAATCCTGGTAGGTCTATCTAACCAGAATGTGGGACAGAGGTGGGTGGTATGTGCAGGTGGGCAGTGAAGGTCAGGTGCATCACTGTCTTGGGGTCAATCAGGCGGGATCTCGCTGGCGTCAGGGCAGTCCCTGCTGCTTGAGCGGTTCTCATCAGGGGATGCTTTGCACACAGGGTCATTTGCCTGAGTTAAGAGATAAGCTGGACAGAAGAACTTAATTTGAAAGTACAGACTTGAGGTCAAAATGGAAGTAGTTGAAGTCCTCTTTCAGAATGATTTCAGAAGGGACTTTCTGAAGAAATAGCTCCTACCTGCCCAGGCTTCATCCATGCCTAAAAGTCAATGGCCAGATCTCTGCTTTTGGGCATGTCCACCTCCTCAGAGACAGCCAGCCAGTGGGCGTGGCCACCTCAATGAGAAGGGGGAGGGTTGAGCTGCTGAAAGGAAGATGAGAAGTGAAATGATAAATGAGGTACCCCCTTGGCTGTTCTAACTCTAAACCTCAATGGAAATGAAAGAGTGAACACGAGGGAGAAAACTAAAAAGTTACATTGCTTAAAACCAGTGTCTTGGGAGATTTCAAGCAAGTTTCACTTTGCTTTCAAAATTTTCCTCCAGAGGCAGTATGAAGGAGCTCTCTCTCTCAGGAGATGAGCTCAGGAGTCTGCCACTTATTGGCTGTGTGATCTCAGGAAGTTACTTAATTTCTCTGTGCATAGGTTGTTTGGTGTCTGAACTGGGGCAATAATAGTACAAGTAAGATGCCCAGCATGTAGCGTTAGCTGTTACTATATCAAGACTTCTGTTACTGAATTAAAGGAATCAAGACTTCACAGCAAACCACTGAAAGACAGGGGCAGCCTGGGAACAAGAATAACGCATTTCAATTCATCTTGTGTTTATGTCTGCGGTTTCTTAAACTAGAACCACATTAAAACCCTGAAAAGATCTACTTTTCTCATTTGGAGCCTCTCAGGGGGACTGGCAACATCCCAGGTCCTCCCATGTTGTGGCTGTGAACTTTGTAGGGAGTGACTGGTGGCCTGCTGATCCCCTAACTGGCAGCACTGTCTCTGGCAGGTGAAGGACATGCAAGTGGGGAAACCTACAGGATGGCTACAGGTCAGCCTCATTCTATACAAATTGCAGACCTCTCTCCCAAGGAGGAGTGAGGTGGTCCCATTCATAAAGCAAGACAAGTGGCCCAGGATGGAAAGCCTGAGGGCCAAAAGAAACCAACAAGAAAGGGAGCAGTCTTGGAAAAAACACTAAATAAACATGGTAACAGAAACTGTTATATATACATCCATAAATGAAGGTGCCATATGGCACCTGACCATAAATGACTGTTCTCAGGATCCTTTGAGATGGATGTCCCTATGCATCTAAATTTTGACCAATGGGATGTAAGCAGAAGTGAACTTATACTCTTCTCTCTTCTTCCCTGCTGCCTGGAATGCAGACATGATGACTGGAGCCCTAAGCAGCATATTGGACCATGAGGTAATCTTAAGTCTGGAAGCCTCTGCTAACAGAGACATGAGCCTGAGTCCCTGAGAATTGTGTGAAACTGCCATCTTGTCCTAAACTGCCTACTTCCAGGTTTCTTTTATATGAGAGAGAAATAAAATGGCAATTTATTCAATCCACTGTTATTTTTGGCTTTTCTGGTACAGGGAGACCAATGTAATCACAACTATACAGAAATTTGACACAAGTAAGTTATCTAACAAAGATTTTTTTTAAAGATTTTTATTTGTTCATTCGAGAGAAAGAGCAGGAAGGCAAGCAAGCAAGACCCGGGGGAGGGGGAAAGGGTGGAAGTAGACTCCACGCCCAGCAGGGAACCCAACACAGGGCTTGCTCCCAGGACCTTGGAATCATGACCTGAGCCAAAGGCGGAAACATAACTGACTGACCCACCCAGGCACCCCAGTTAAGATTTTTTTAAGTTTATGTGTAAACAACATAAACAAGGAACCTAGATATTGATGCTGGTTCTGTAGAAAGGGATAGTGAATATCCCAAATGGCAAATAAGGGATAAAGAAAGAATTTTCATAATAATAAAAGAATAATCTCATTAGGAAGATTTTTTTAATCTTAAATTTGTATGTACTTCACAGCTTACTATTAAATAAAACAAAAACCGACAGACTACCAAGAGAGATAAACAAATCCACAAAGTTGGAGATCTTAACAATTTCTCTTAGCAACTGATAGAACAAGGAAGCAAACAAGCAAACAAAAGGAAGGCAAGAATAGAAAGTTTAAACAATCCAGTTCCCTCTGGATATATTCTAAAGAAATGAGACCTTACATGCTCCCAAAGACATATTCAATAATATTCACAGCAGCTTTAATTAAAACAGACCCGAAACTGGAAATCTACATGGTTCTCAGTAACAGACTAAATAAATGACTTGTGTTATGTTAATTAATAGAATATTACATAACAAGGAAAAGACAATACAGTTCATTCACCGATCATACAGATGTGATGTTGAATGAGAGAAACCAGTTACAGAGTGCATATTCTATGATTCTGGGTACATGAGGTTCAAAAATAGGCAAAAATTCTGACATAGGTCAGAATGGCATTTAACCCTTGAGGCTTATGAGTTAGAAGCAGAGCAGAAGGGAATCTCTTCGGATGCTGAAATGTTCCATATCTTTATCTGGGAAGTGATTATATGGATGTATATATGTGTAAAAATTCATCATAGTTATCTGTACACTATAAGCTATGCCTCAATAAATTAAAAAATGGAAGAGGCATTATTTGGAAGTTACATGCAAATTCATTAATTCATACACCCTCAAATCCCTCTACTTAACACTTAGGTGCAATAAAAATGTTAATTTTCTCTATGTGCCTTGACAGGGAAAGGCTTGAAATCCCTGCTCTGGGTAACAAGAAGCCAGTTAGGTTATTCAGGCAGAGCCTGAGGGTAGAGGAGCACTACAGAGGACACTGGGAATCGACTGGGGAAGGAGGTATGCTGGTCAATTTCATGTGTCACCTAGATGGGGCCACAGGATGCCCAGATCGCTGCACAAACATTATGTCTGCGTGTGTCTGTCAGAGGTGTTTCCAGAAGTGATTAGCATTTGAATCAGTGGACTTGGTAAAAATAGATGGCCCTCCCCAAGTAGAGTGGGCATCAGCCAACCCATTAGGGTACAAACAGAAGAAACAGGCAGAGGAAGTTTGAATCCCCTCCCTCAGCCTGATTGCGCGAGCTGACATATCAGTCATCTCCTGCCACTGCCTGCTATGGAGGGATATTTAAGGACGAGCCATGTGAAAACTGCTATTGAATTGTCTGTGATGAAGGAATGGAGGATGGGGGCTTCAGCATCTCTCAGAGTCCCCTAGGTAAGGACTTGTCGGGAAAACTTCTCTCTCTCTCTCTCTCTGTCCCTCTCTCAGGCATAGCAATGGGAGATTTTGCTCTTTTGAGAAGCTGGTTTGGGTTTACCTTACAGTAAATGATTCTTTTCCCCACTTTGTCTTGGCTGCTACCCAGCTTGCAGCCACAGCAACTGGAGAGGACTAAGAAATGCACCTGTGCACCCCACCCCCCTTTCCTGCTAGCTTCATCTTCTTTTTCTCCTTGTGCTTTCCTTCACCCCAATTTCATTTCATCTTCCTACACCTATCTTTGGAGGTTGCCACAACGCCTCTTTTAGGATACAGGTGGGGCATAAATAAATAAGAAAAGGGATGGATGAGGACGGGGGGGGGGGGGGGGGGGGGGCAGTCCACTCAGATGGAGAAAGAGTGTGTAAAGTAAAGGCTGAATGGATATTACTCCGGATGATCTACAATGCCAACAAACATATAAAAGGAAGCTTAACGTCACAAATACTTTGGGAAATGTGGATCCGAACCACAATGAGACACTGAAACATCACCTCATACCCATTTTGATGGCTTCTATCAAAAAAGGAAGGAAGGAAAGAAGGAAGGGAGGGAAGGAAGGAGGGAGGGAAGGAGGAAATAAGCATTGGCAAGGATATGGAGAAAAAGGAACCTTCACCCATCACTGGTGGGAAAGTAAACCAACGCAGCCATTTTGGGGAACAGTTTGGAGGTTCCTCAGAAAATTAAAACTAGAACTACCATAGTATCCAGCAGTGCCACTTCTGGGTGTATATCAAAGGAAATGAAGAGTGGATTTGGAAGAGATTTGCACACCCATGTCTATAGTGTCATTATCCACAAGAGCCAAGAGGTGGAAGCAACCCCAAGGTCCATCAACAGATGAATGGATAAACAAGTAGGATATATCCATGTACAGGAAGGTGGTTCTGTCACATGGTACTGCATGGATGAGACTTGAGGACATTATGCTAAGTGAAATAAATAAGCCAGTCACAAAGAGACAAATATTGTATGAATGCACTTATGTAAGGGATCTAAAGGGATCAAATTCACAGAGACAGGAAGTAGAATGGTGGCTACTGGTGGGAGGGAGGTGGGCCGGGGGGTTGGGGAGGTGTTGTTTGATGAGTACAGAGTTTCAGCTTCACAAGATAAAAAGTTATGGAGATTGGCTGCAGAGCAATGTGAGTGGACCTAATGCTACTGAACTGTACACTTAGAGATGCTTAAAATGCTCAATTTTATGTTGTGTGCCTTCTTTTAATTAAGTGTAATTTTTTTTAAAGTAAAGACTAGCTTATCTTTTGACTAGTTTGCTCAGTGTGCTTCCTGGTGTCAAGTTGAAAGAAGCCAGGGCTTCATTTAGAATCTGTCCATCCCATCCCGGTCACTCAGGAGAGAGAGGAGGTATTTACAGCCAGCCAGTGAGGGTAAGAGGAAATTCAATCACCTGCCTTGGATGTCAATAAACATTCAGGATTTGCATGATAATTCTTCTTAGGTTTCTTTTTTTCCTAAGTTAAGATTGCCAAACAATTTTAACTGCTCTCCTTGAATACATAATCAGAACCACGTTTATGAGACAGGATTTTTTCCCCTTTCTACTTCTCTCTCAACATCTACCCCCTTGTTCCTATGTTCTTGTGACAATGTACCTCCCACACACAACCAAAGAAGCACAAATTTTAAATGAAGTGGTTTATATCGAGGATCTTGGTTATTTAACATGCCATGTCACCGAAGTGAGCTAATGGAGTAAGCAGAGGAGAATATAGGTTAGTGAGTCAATACTATTAGAGTTCATCTGAGGCCGAGCAGTGCTTTCAGATGATTCATGTCCCATTCATTTTCATTCTGTCACAGATGCTCTACTCTTCCTTCCGACCTAAAGGCCACGCTAGTGGCTGGTCCTCGTTCCATGGCTTTGTGTAGTTTTGTAGAAGGTTAAAACTTGATAAGTCTGGCTCAGATATCTGGCTTTAATGTCACGTGATAAAAGCTGGAAATCAACAGACAAAACCAGGAAAGAACTTCTAAAACAAACTGAATTTCCTGTAAATTAAAGAAGTGAAAAACTGTTTGCTCCACCTGACACACATCACTCCACACCCAAGTATAGAAACTGAGTTAAATTCAGATGGAAATCATACTTGTTCTGTGACCTTGGGAGTGTCTTCCACTTTCATCTAATTTCTTCCATCCATAAAATGATCATTAATAATATTTAATTTTTTTAAGATTTTTTTTTTTAAGTAGGCTCTAACTTGGGGCCTAAACTCATGACTATGAGATCGAGACCTGAGCCGGGATCAAGAGTCAGACACTTAACTGGCTGAGCCACCCAGGTACCCTAGTAATATATACTTCTGACTTAAGACATCCAAATCTGTTTAAAAGAGAGAGGATGGGGTGCCTGGGTGGCTCAGTGGTTGAGCATCTGCCTTTGGCTCAGGTGGTGATCCCGGGGTCCTGGGATTGAGTCCTGCATCGGGCTCCCCTCAGAGAGCCTGCTTCTCCCTCTGCCTGTGTCTCTGCCTCTCTCTGTGTCTCTCATGAATGAATAAATTTAAAATCTTTTAAATAAATACATACATACATACACACATAAAGTAGAGAGGATGCACCAAGGTTACCAGAAGCACTGAAATTGCAATGTGCTAGACTGGCTGGCTGGTTATAGTCTCATTAACCCAGGCTGACAATCATGGCCCTAAGGAGTCCTCCCATCTTGTGCCCATGGTGAAGACTGCTTCCAGTCCATTAACATGGGACTGCAAATACCATCCACATACATAAGTGGTCTCCAAAGGTCTATCAAGTGGTCTTTGATAGTTTGGTCATTTCAGAAGAAAATGTGATCAAATCATTTTGTTTACAGAGATTTCATAAACTTGGAATGTAATATTAAAGCACATTTTTGCAGGCATCCTATTACATGATTTTTTTTCAGGTTTGAAATCTTTTTATTTGCAGAGTCAAAATTATGTGTTCCAATAATTAAGATCATTTGAACAATAGCAGCAACAAAAAGAAATGGCACTGATTAAATTGCATTTTACAGCCTGCAGGACCCCTTGGTCCAGCTTGGTTTTTACTTTAAATTTCACTGTCATCCCACCAGCTTCTTCCTTCACCAACATGCAGCCTCTTTTTCTTTCCTGCCAGCCAGCTGGCAGATGGGAGAGGCAGGCACGGCTTGTTGTCAATAGTTCTCAGTTCTTTGATGTGAAAAGGTATGGAATAGTCATTTAAACTTAATCCAACCTCTTTGCATTTTACAAAGTGAAACAGCTGAAAGGGACTTGTGGAAGGTACAGTGCATGCAGGCACATTCTGATTCACTTGCTCACTTCTCCTGTTCAACCATTTTAAAGGTAGTGGGTTTTTCTCTTGTGTTTCTGTCTCCTTTAATTTCCATTTGATGAATTTCTCAATCTCAGCCACATTGGGTTAGTCTGTGCACTGGCCACCAAGTGACCACCCTACTACATTCTTAATAGTTATAGATTTTTTTTTAAGATTTTATTTATTTATTTATTTGAGAGAGAGAGAGAATATGAGCAGGGAGAGGGATAAAGGGAGATGGAGAAGCAGACATGTCGCTGAGCAGGAGCTCATTGGTGCTTAATCCTAGCACCCTGAGGTCATGACCTGAGCCAAAGTCAGATGCTTAACGGACTAAGCCACCCAGGTGCCCCTTAACAGTTAATTTTTTAGAAAGTTGTACATACACTTCAAAGATTTTGTGATTTAATCTTGGAGTATTTTCACCTCACTAGCATGTTCCTCTTAATAAGTAATATAGTAATAGAGACCATGGAAATATAGAGCAATATAGTATAGTACTGTATACTACCATAACATAGAGTATGTACTACTATAAGTAATATAGTAAGATCTAATATGGTAGCTAAGAAAGGAATAGACTTAACAATTAAAGAATTTCCTTCTAAATTGGTATCAACTAATATATGCCACCAGTATTTCTATAGCATTTTGCAGTTTATAAATGCATTGTTTCACTTCAGCAAACTGTGAAAGAACTAAGCTCCCAAAATTTAAGTGGTTGAGATAGCCCAAGTTTGAGACAGCTCCAAGCCATTAATGGTAGCTCCATCAAAATTTGAAATACACCGATAAAGAACAGAGAAACAACCTTTTTTTTTTTTTTTCTGAGAGGGAGGGAAGGAGAGAGAGTACAAGTGTGAAGGGGAGTGCAGAGGAAGAGAGAATCTTAAGCAGATCCTGGGATCATGACCTGAGCCAAAATCAAGAGTCGGCCCCTTAACCGACTGAGCCACCTAGGCGCCCCAAACCTAACATTCTTTTTACAGAGATGCATGATTTAGAGAATTTGGGTTTTTCTTTCAGACCACTTTGTACTGAGGATGAGGAACTAATTTCATTTGAACTGCCATCAAAATATGATTTTTTGTTTCATTATACTGTTTATGAATTAACTGAGGCATAATACTTTTCAAAAACAAGCATTATTTTATGATACCAAAAATGCAAACTGAGGATTCTTTTTATCATTTCAATTGACCCATTTAATAGTCCTCAAGTGAATTGTCTTACCCATTCCTTCGGGGCTAAAATTTCTCATTTTAATGCAGGGGAATACAGTGGGGGGAGGGAGGGAAGGCTATCAGGATATCTTAAAAGTAAAGGACAATTGTGCAAACAACTAATTGTGAAGTTTGGCTCTTTCCCCACAGTTGATGGTTCTTCATTCATTCAAGAATAAAATCAATGGCATGTTGTTGGGCATATTTTCACACCATATGCAGATGCTTGTAGAACATGAAGAATGACTTTCCAGGACTAAATGAAGCCAGACTGGAGTAGGAATCCTTCTCCATGGCAACATATGCGTGACATACTGGTTGGATTACAATCTGAATGCAGTCACCAGCGAGCTCTGTCCATCATGTCTGTGCGATCCAACGCCATCTGACAGGCCCCCAGCACCTGCTGTCATCCTGACTCATCATTGTGAATCTGTATTCTCTAAATCCACAGAAGTCAATTCTAAGGAAATAAACTAATAAAGGTGTTGAACTTAACCTAGTACTGAAGCTTTTCATCAAGGTGTAGATAGATACCCTGCAAGAGATATCAGTGTAATCCCTCCCATCATTATGAAACCATTATCACTAATTTTTTTTTTTTTTTAAGGAGGCTCCATGCTGGGCTCTAATGTGTGGCCTAAACTCACAACATCAAGATCAAGACCTGAGCTGAAATCAAGAGTTGGACACTTAACCAACTGAGCAATGCAGGTGCCCCAATTATCATTAATTTTTAAAGATTCAGCTTCATGTTTATTATTTAAAAATTTGTGACAAATATATTTTTAATTAACTGAAAATTTGGGAATTACACATTTCTTGAATACCCATTAGAGGCCCTACAGAGACCAAAGATTCAGAATTATGACATAGAAGTTTATATACTACGTTCACAAGAAACAGTCATTTCCCCATGAGGTGGACAACTAAAATCATACAATGGCAAGTCATATTTTACCAATCCACAGAATTGAAATAAATTTATGAATGGAATTTTCTCAAGACTTGGGCACCTGGGTGGCTCAGTGGTTGAGCATCTGCCTTTGGCTCAGGTTGGGATCCTGGGATCCTGGGATCTAGTCCCGCATCAGGCTCCCTGCAGGGGACTCTGCCTGTGTCTCTGTCTCTCTCTCTGTGTCTCTCATGAATAAATAAATAAAATCTTTAAAAAAATAAAGAATTTTCTCAAGACTGTATTTTTTCTTCCATACATTTTCTTTCCCTTGACACACGCTAATCTTGTCTATAAATGAGCATCGCCAGTAAATGATTAAAATTATAAACTGATAACAAAATATTTACTAAATCTTTTAATTATGCAACTTTTTTGACATGCCTCAACATTTTTCTAGGGTATCTGGGTGGCTCAGTCGGTTGAGCATCTGCCTTCAGCTCATGTCATGATCCCGGGGTCCTGGGATAGAGTCCCAAATTCCAAGTCCTCCTCCCTGCTCAGAGTAGGGTCTGCTTCTCCTTTTGCCCCCACCCCTGCTCATGCTTGCTCTCTCTCCATCTCTGAAATAAATTTAAAGATGTATTTTTTAAAAACATTTTTTCGGGGATCCCTGGGTAGCTTAGTGGTTGAGCGCCTGCCTTCTGCCCAGGGGCATGATCCTGGAATCCCGGGTTCAAGTCCTGGGATCGAGTCCCGCATCGGGCTCCCTTCCTGGAGCCTGCTTCTCCTTCTCCCTCTGCCTGTGTCTCTTCCTCTGTGTGTGTGTGTGTGTGTGTGTGTCTCATGAATAAATAAATATAATCTTTATTAAAAAATAAATAAAAACATTTTTTCTACCGTTAAAGTGATTCCTACTTGATATGGCAGAAATAAATATCAAAATATTACAGCATATTACATAAAAATGCCATGATTTCTAGTTTCATTCAAAAAAATAATTCAGAATATACATGAGATAAAAATCTTAAGTTTCACCAGGCCAAGAAGAAAATACTGTAAATAAAGTAATAAAAGACAAATAGGAAAATATATTACATTAGAGGCTTTTCCAACACAGTAAGAAAAGGAAACAAGCAAGAGAAAATGGAGGAAGGACATGAATGGGTGTCATTCTGAAGAGGAGCTACAAACACCGTCTCTGGTGATTCCTGGTACAGGAAATTGTGCACAACACAGAGTAATGAACTAGGGCTCATTAGACTCTTTATGGCTTGTGGTAAATATCTGCTGAGCCCATTCAATACTTTTTCACCCTGGATCCCTGCCCACCAAGAAGCTTCTGATTAATAATTTGTTTTGTTAGTTTTCTGGAACCTGAGTAGGATGAGCTGAATTATAAATCATGAATGCATAAATTAGCTCTGGGACCTATACACAGTCTCATAGTAAAAGAAACTAACAGGTGAGGGAACTAGGGAGATGTTCAAGTGTACATACTAGCAACTACCAGATAAATAAGTCCTGAAGATCTCATGCACAGCACAGTGATTACAGACAATACTGTATTATAAACTTCAAAGTTGCTAAGAGACTAGATCTTAATTGTTCCCACCACACAAAAGAGATGGTAATTATGTGACACGATAGAGGTGTTCCCTAAGGCCACTAGGAATCATATTGTAATCTATAAAGCCTACCATAAACTTACACAATGTTATATGTCAATTGTAACACTTTTTAAATAAGATCTTATTTATTCATTTGACAGAGAACAATAGAGAGTACAAGCAGGGGTGGAGGAGATGGTGGAGCAGAAGGACAGGGAGAGGGAGAACCCTACTCCCCACTGAACAGGAAGCCCAATGCTGCTAGATCGCTGGACCCTGGGATCAGGATCTCAGCTGAAGGCAGACCCTTAACCAACTGAGCCACCCAGGTGCCCAAAACTAACACTTTGTAACAGAAATTTATAGCTAACAAAATACCTTCACATTTGTTGCCAATTGTGAGTTTGCATCAAAATCACTTCTCTGGGCCTAATCAATTCTGGAGACCAATATTAATCAATTTTATGGACTTAAAAACCCAGGAATCAAATCCTTTATTAGTAAAATGTTGATTCCATGAGAAGTAGGAATGCTGTGGGATATGCTCGGGATTTTGCCCAGGGACAGAGAAAAAGAAGCTAACAGAATGGACTTGAGGCAGTCAAGGTGAGAAATAATGAAATTGCTTGGTTCACAACACTCCCAGTTGGGCTTATCCAACAAACCAGTTCCATTAGGGGTCAGGCTTTACTCACAGTCTATGCCAGTCCCTGCCAGTGAGGTATCAGAGGTGGGTTCCCTTCCCTCCCCATCCCCCCTGCTCCCCACATCCTGCCCTTTCCTCCTTTCTTCATTCCTCCCTTCTTCCCTCCTGGTTGTTCATTCAGCATGTGAATTTTGAGCACTGGCTATACACCAGGCACAGTAGCAGATGCTAAAGGTACAGGTAAGAGCTCCCACAGTCACAAAGACAAGAGTAGCAAAAGGACTTTAACAAAATAAATTGTAGAAACAAAATTACAAACCCTGTATTCTTGAACTCAACCTTGGTTAGAAAAGGTAATTACAGCAGAAGTTAGCCACCTCATCAGCAGTTAATATTCAACTCTTAAAATAGTTCTCAAAGTGAGGTCCACAAAACCCTAGGGTCCCTTGGGAGCTTGACAGCTTCCCAAGATTTGAAGACTTTTCTAAATAAACAAATAAACAAACACAATTTTCTAATGAGATCAATGGTGATATTTAAGTTTATTTTATATCCAAATCTGTTAACATTTGCATGATTTGCATCAGTGAACCAATATTTTCCAAATGATCAATGTTAGAAAATCATTGCATGAGTAAAAGATCCATTCAAAGTATAAGACAGGTGAAGGGATTTTTTTTTTTTTTTTTTTTTTTTTTTTAGGTTAAGGGATTTTAATGTAAGAGAGTACAAAAGTTCATTTGTGTATGGGTTCAGATTCTATATCACAACTAGGCTTTAAGAAACTACCATTTATCAAGTTTCAATACATCAAAGAATATAGTCAACTGTCTTAAAAGATTAGTAAAATAGCCCCACCTCCACCTCAACTGACATTTTTTTTTTTTAAGATTTATTTATGCATTTGAGAGAGTGTCTGTGCATGAGCAGGAAGAGGGTCACAGTGAGAGGAGAGAATTCCCAAGCAGATTCCGGGATGAGCCAGGAGCCCCACGTGGGGCTCCATCCAGGACCTTGAGATCACAACCTGAGCTAAAATCAAGAGTCAGCCATTCAATCAACTGAGCCACCCAGGCGCCCCCCACCCACCATTTCTAATGCACGTCCACATGAGACCATATTTTCTCCATAGATGTCAAACAAGAACAACTTATCAATTGAATGCAGAAGCAGGTATTCTATTGAACAGTCTGTTAAGCCAGACATGAAAGAGGTTTGCAAAAATGTAAAATAATGTCACTCTTCTCATTAATAATTTTAGTTTTAGAAAATATAGCTATCTTTTTTTTTTAATAGGTTATTTCTGTTAGCACTTAATGGAGGTTTTTTTTTTTTAAGATTTTATTTGTTTATTCATAAGAGACCCAGAGACACTGGCAGAAGGGAAGCCAGCTCCCCACTAGGAGACTGATGTGGGACCCTGGGATCATGACCTGAGCCCAAGGCAGATGCTCAACCACTGAGCCACCCAGGTGCCCCCATGTAATGGGTTTATTATTTCCATTTTTAAATGAATTAATAAGTATTTTTACATTTTTCAGTGGTAATTTTTAATACAGTTAATATGATGTCAGGCCCATATACAGAAGTTCTTTGCAGTCATCAATAATTTCTAAGAGTAAGAGAGTTCTGAGATTCATACCTCAGCATCACAATCTTTTTTTTTAAGATTTTATTTTTATTTATTTGACAGCGAGCATAGGTAGGTGGAGCAGCAGGCAGAGGGAGAGGGAGAAGGAGAAACAGGCCCCCCACCAAATGGGGAGCCTGACATGGGCTCCATCCCAGGACCCTGGGATCATGACCTGAAGGCAGATGCTTAATCACTTAACCTCTTAACCACTGAGCCACCCCGTGCCCCTCAGCACCACCATCTTAATGGAATGGTGGGAGGAAGCAGAGGTTTCTTTCTTCTCTCTGCGGATAGGCAATAGAATTCAGTTCTCTGTGGACAGTGAAGAAGGCCGTGGGCAGAGGGCAATCTGAGATTTGAGAAGACGCCAGAAAGTTTGAGACGGTTGCTTTGGAAACCCAAGAGGGTGCTGGAAATTCGGTGTGCTGGTGCCCTGAGGCTCCTTAGGTTCCTCCTTTTGGACACTCTTTCTGAAGCCAGTGGCATGTGTGCAGGGCCTTTCTTGCCTGCAGAGCTGTCTCCAGATAATCCAGGGCTGCCAGCCCTCCTTGTTGTCACAGAGCTAGAGCCATGCTGAGATTCAGAGATTCAAGCAGAGGTGGGCAGGGCATGGGTCTTTTTGACTCTAGTCATCCTAGTGGGCACAAAGTGGTTGGTATCTATGGTCATTTTAATTTGCATTTCCCTCATGGCTAATGATGTTGAGCATATTTTCATGTATTTATTTTCCATTTGTATATCTTCTTTGGAGAAAGGTCAACTAAGAGCTTTTGTCCACTTTTTAATTGGGCAATTTGTCTTGTTATTATTGTTTCCTTTACATACTCTAAATATAAGTCCCTTATCAGATAGGTGACTTGCAAAAATTTTCCATCATTCTGTGGGTTGTCTTTTCACTTCCCTAATAGTGCCCTTTGCAGCATAAACTATTTAATCGTGATGAAATCTAACTTACCTTTTTTTTTTTTCTTTTACGTCTTGTGTTTTTGGTTTCAGAGTCAAGAAATCAATTGCCTATTCCAGGTTCACAAAGATTTACTCTTATGTTTCTTTCTAACAGCTTTAGGGTTTTAGCTCTTACATTTAAGTCTTTGTTCCATTTTGAGTAAATTTTGTCTACAGGTTTTAGGTAGGGGTTAAGTTCATTTTTATTCATACAGATATCCAGTTGTCCCAGCATCATTTGTTGAAAAGACCATTCTTTCCACATTGCGTTTTCCTGGCTCCTTTGTTGAAAATCAATTTCCCATGACTGTATGGATTTATTCCCAGACCATCAGATTTAGTCCATTGATCTGTATGTGTATCCTTACACCAGTACCACATTGTTCTTTCTGAGTACACAGGTATAGCATGTTTTGTAATTGGAAAGTGTGAATCTTCCAACTTCGTTCTTTTTCAAGATTGTTTCTATATCCTTTGAATTTCCATAAGAATTTAAGATCAGTTTGCCAATTTCTGCAAAGAAGCCAGCTGAGATTTTGATGGAGATTGCACTGAATTTGTATATCAATTTGGGGAGTATTGCCATCTCAAAAACATTACATCTTCCAAACCATGAAAAGGAGATGTTTTTCCATTTATTTAGATCTTTAAGCTTTTAAATAACACTTCATATTTTTCAGAGTACAAGTTCTATGCTTATTTTATTAAATTGTCCCCTAATTATTTTGTTCTTTTTGATGCTGTTGTAAATTTTAAATTCATTTTCAGATTGTTTATTGCTAGTGTGTAGAAATACAATTGATTTTTATAGGTTGATCTTATAGCCTTTAACTGCTGAATTCATTTATTAACTTTAATAGATTCATCATGCATGCTTAAGGATTTTTTACATTACAAACTCACATCATCTGGAATCACAGTTTTATTCATTCCTTTCCAATCTGAATGCCTTTGTTTTTCTTGTCTAACTACATTGGTTAGAACCTCTAGTAGAATGTTGAATGGAAGTGGTGAAAGCAGACACATCCTTGCTTATTCCTCATCCTAGGGGAAACAGTCTACCACTAGGTAGGATATTAGCTGTGGTGCTCCACAGATGCCCTCTGTCAGGTTGAGGATTTTGTATCCCTAGATCATGGAGTATTTTGGCCATGAAGAGATGTTGAATTTTGTCAAATGCTTTTTACTGCATCTACTGAGGTAATAGAAATAATTTTGCCTTTGTGTAAACTTTGTTCTGGGCCTGTCATGTGATCCTTTTTAGTTATGAAGATGCAAAGCAAGTACACAGCCATTACCTCCAGAAGAGCATGTAACAGGCTACTCTGGAGATTAGCTATGATCCTGGGTTGGATCTGTGGAGCTCTCCCATGCATCTAGTTGGTTTTCGTTTGTTTTTAAAGATTTTATTTATTTACTAGAGAGAGAACATGAACTGAGGGTAAGGGGCAGAGGGAGAAGGAGAACCAGACTCCTTGCTGACCAGGGAGGCTGATGTGGGTCTAGACTGACCCCAGAATCACGACCTGAGCTGAAGGCAAACGCTTAACTGCTTAACCGACTGAGCCCCCCAGGCACCCCTCCCATGCATCTATTTGAATTCTCAAAATTTAATCAGTATCAAGCACTCTTCTGGAAGGGAAGAGGTACAGAGATATTGCCTCTTCTTAATTAGGTATATCAGATTTGTAAGGCACCTTTTATGGGAATATCTGCCCTACCCAGCCATTCTAGCAGCTGATTTGCTTCCCAGGGAAGGAAGGTGGCTCAGTGGTTAAGTGCATCTGCCTTCGACTCAGGGCGCTATCTTAGGGTGATCCTAGAGTACCGGGATTGAGTGCCACATCGGGCTCCCTGCATGGAGCCTGCTTCTCCTGCTGCCTGTGTCTCTGCCGCTCGGTCTCTGTGTCTGTCATGAATAAATAAATAAAATCTTAAAAAAAAAGAATAGAAAGTGTTCCCAACTGCAACCCATTTATCCTGTGGAAGGGGTAGCTGCCTATAGAAGCTCTTCCACATCCACCATTTACTAGACAGTGTGGGTTGTCCTCAATATGGGGGTGATATGGATTTGGGTCACCACGTAGCACATGCAGGAAGCTTCATCAAGGGTCTTTTCCAGTTCCCAGGGTACCATGTGGCTCAGCTATTAAAGCAGTTCCTGTAGTATACAGACGGGACCTAATACCAGATGGATGTTCAGCCTCAGGGTTGCCCATTAGTAACATGTGAGAAGCTCTGAGACTACCAGGACCACTCTTCAGAAGCCAAAAACAACAATAACAACAAAAAGGTGAAATTTAGCTCTAAGGGGCACCTCTGAGTTCTGTCCTGGAAGCAAGCACAGGAGGATTATTTCACTGACTGGAGAGCAGAAGTGCTATCTTTCCTGTGCCATACACTCTCCATCTTTCTCTTCCCTACTCTGTGCCTGGGAGATGGGCATGCATGGGCCAACTCAACAGACCCGGACTCTGCCTTCCAATTAGGTTTAGATGGTGAGGTTTAACCACTAGCAGAGGATCAGAAGACCAAAGAAGGGGAAGGGAGGTCATTTATTCTCCTGGTTTTCTCTTTTGGGTCAACAAGGGGGTATCTGTCTCTGTCTTGCTAAGGCTATTTTTCCTGTCGGTTACTGGAAACAGGACACTGCCCCTTGGTGCTTTAACGGGCCCCACCTGCATCTCTGTAAACAGTCCCTTTGTTAAACCCTTTACAAACAACCCAACTTGAGTGTGCTGCTTCCTGCCACTGCCTGGACTAGTAAAGCAAATTTGAGGTCCTTGAAATTATCTTGGGAGGAAAATTTGGGGAGAAAAACTAGACTTTCTGCTATTCATTCTGATTTGAACTTTGAAAGAAATGTGAACTTATTTTATTGTCCATGCCAAAAAGCAGAGCACAAGTTACAGCATTTGCTTTCATCTATTCCTCACCTACCTGGCAGCATCTGGACAGCAATATTCAATATTTGGAGTCCTGTGGGTGATAGATGTTCAAGATATGTTCATCAGCCATAACTGAATTGTAAGACCTCAGGCAGGTCACCTCCTCTCCAGGATTCAACTTCTTCAGACTGGTGCCTATCCAGGAACACCCACTCTGGCTAAGTAGGAATAAAACAAAGTTAGTATAGGGCTAATTGGAATACTCATTAGATAAGTGCTTTATGTCGGCTTTATTGTTTTTGAGGACTCTGTAATATGAATTTGGTTAACAGAGGTGGTTGGACAGAATGTCAGCAAAGTGCTTTTAATCAAATTTTTTAAATGACACATAATTACCACAGTGTTCTAGAGCAAATGGGCCTTCAAGGGGATTGAGTCCCCTTGAGTCCCCAAAGGGATAGTCCTCCCCTTAAGTAATTTACCTGAGAACAGGAGCCAGATTAAAGAACAGAGCCGTGCAGCCCTGGTGGCTCAGTGGTTTAGCCGCCTGCAGCCCAGGGTGTGATCCTGGAGACTCGGGATCGAGTCCCATGTCCGGCTCCCTGCATGGAGCCTGCTTCTCCCTCTGCCTGTGTCTCTCTCTGTGTATCTCTCATGAATAAATAAATAAAATCTCTTAAAAAAAAAATAAGGAGCAGAGCCATACAGCCAGGACATGTGCCACTATGGTCCAATCTATATACGACACCAAAAGATGCCTGCCTCTTATAATTGTAACAAAATGCCCGTTTATGATACTCTGTGTACAGCATGACCCCAGTTTCGTAAAGTGTTCGTACCCACCTGTTTATACGGGAGGAGGGATCATTTTAAGAATGGATGTTTACACTTATGATGAAAAACCGAAGAAATGAATTTTTAAAAAGGGCGATGGATGTTTATTGCTGCATGGTGCGGGAGAGTGTGAGCTTCTTCTTTCTATAATCAAAAAAAAAAAAAAACCAAAGCTATTTGCATTGGTGGAGGAGGACCTGGGCGAGGCTCCCCTGCAGGGGTATCGGAGAGGAGGACGGCAGGGGGAGAAGAGCAGGTGGAGGGGCTGGGGGTCGGCTCGCTCCTGCCGGCCTGTAGCTCCACTTCCCCGCCACCGCGGGCGACCCAGTGGGGCACCGAGCCGGGGACCGGGCGGGGCGGGGCGGGGGCGGGGCTGGCCCGGGGGCGAGGGGCGGGGCGGGGGCGTGGCCGGCCCGGGGCGAGGGGCGGGGCCTGCCCAGGGCGAGGGGCGGGGCCGGCCCGGGGCGAGGGGCGGGGCCTGCCCAGGGCGAGGGGCGGGGCCTGCCCAGGGCGAGGGGCGTGGCCGGCCCGGGGCGAGGGGCGGGGCGGGGGCGGAGTCGTCCAGCCCGCCCCGCGCCCTGCGCCCTGCGCCCTGCGCCCAGCGCTCGGCCCTCGGTGCCCCGGAAGGCGGCGGGAAGGAGCGGGACTGCGGGCCATGGCGGCGCCCGACGTGCTGCTGGTGATGGGCGTGAGCGGCTCGGGGAAGTAGGTCGGGGGGCGCGCGGCGGAGGCGGGGGCTGTCACCGCTCGGCGCCCGCGGGGTCCACGGGTCCTGGGCACCCCCGGCTTGGCCCTTGCAGCCGAGGCGGCTGAGGCCCGGGGCACCCGCTCCCTCCCCCCACCCGCCGACCTGCCGGGCGAGAGCCCTTTGTGAAGAAGCACCTGCTGGGGCGCCGCCCGCGGTTACCCCGGCGGTCACAGGGCCCGGGTTTGGGAGCCTGTTGTCAGAACGAGGTGGAGGGTGCAGGGTGCAGGGGTGCGAGGCCCGAAGCCCAGGGGCAACCCCGGTCCCGGCCTCCGCAGGCCTCTGCGGGCCGGGCCGAGCGGCCGCTCCCTCCCGCGAGGTGCTGGACATCCGTCCTGAGACTCTAGAAAGAAAGGGAATTTCACCTTCGCGTCTGTTTTCTCTGCTGTGATCAGCGTTTTTCAGCTTTAACTGGAAGGAGTCAGTGTTAATAACAGGGGGTCACAAAACCCTCCAAGGGTGTGCAAGGAGGAACACCGCCTGGCCAACTGCGGGGCTGGAGCTAGGCTTTGGCTTCTTGATTAGACCGAAATCAAAAGGCAGCTGCTGCCGCATTCTGCCACAGGCAGCAAAAGACACCGGAATCCGGTGAAATAGCCTGACTTCAAAGGCCTACAGTATCCTTCTAGAATCTTCTGAGCCAGGAACCTCTTGTGTGGTCAAATGTGTAATTAAAGACTCTTTCTTGCTCCAGGTTAGGAAAGTATAGGTTTTCAAAGTTATTGAGGCATTTTTAGCCTTATCTCTTGGGAAATTATTTTGGAGAGTCTTGAAATAAAACAAAGAGCCTGAGAATCCTTAGCTGTTGTATGATTTGAAGAAGTTGAAGAATGTAAGATTGCTTCTATGTTGGGATGTAGTGGATGTTTAGCACCCAAGGCCTTGTTCTGATGCTGCTGCCTGGGTGTGTGAGCTTGGGCAATTCATGTGCCCCTCTCTGCCTTGGGGGGGGGGGGGTAGTCTGAACCATATGATTTATATGCTTCCAATATTCATGCATTCAGTAATTATAGAGCCCAATCCCAACTCTGTCACTGATATATAGTGAAGAGTACAGGTAAAATTCCTGCCCTCAAAGAGTTTACATTCTAGGGATGCCTGGGTGGCTCAGTGGTTGAGCATCTGTCTGCCTTTGGCTCACCGGGTGTAATCCTAGTTACCAGATCAGTTCCCACATCTGGCTCCCTGAGGGGAGCCTGCCTCTCCTTCTGTCTCTGCCTCTTTCTCTGTGTCTCTCATGAATAAGTGAATAAAATCCTTAAAAGTAAAATTACATTCTAGTATGGGAGACAGGAAGTGAATAAATACATGTATATAGTGTGCTAGGCAGTGGTAGGTGCTCCAGGGGAAAATAAAGGAGAGAAACTAGGACAAAGAACAGCAGGCAGGATGGCGAGGGAAGGCTCTTCTGAGGCAGTGGTATTTGAGCAAGACCCATAAAAAGTGAGGAACTAAGCCTGATGGCTAGCTAGGGAAAGGACAGTATAGGCAGAGAGAATCTAGCAAGTGCAAAGGCCCAGGGGCTTTGTTGTATAGTGGACTACCAGGGAAGCCATTGCGGCTCAGTGATGGGAGATGAGGTCAGAGAAACAAGTTGAAGAGAAGTGGTCATATGCACGGGATGTTCTGAAGGCAGAACCAGAAAGGTGTGTTGGACTGGATGTGGGGTAGGAGAGAGGGAGAAAGGTGTCAAGGATGACTTAAGGATTTTTGGCTTGGGTAACCAGAAGAAGGGAGTTACTATTGATTGATGGGGAAGCAGGAAGCAGAGCAGGTTTGGAGAAAAAAATAGCATGAGCTCAATGTGGGATGTGGTGAATTGTCTGTCAGTCATCCAAGCGGGTTTGTCAAGTGGTGGATGGGATACCCAAGTCCGGAGTTCAGGAGGGGAACTTCAGATACAAATGCAGGAATCCTTGGTTCAGATATAACTTAAAGACATAAAATGTTAGATCGTCGCAGGAGTAAAGATAAAGAAGCTGGCCAAGGACTGGGCCCTGAGCCTTCTGATGGTTAAAGTTTAGTGTCAACTGTCGCTGAGGGATAAATGAGTAATAAAATGAGAATGATTATATTGATCAGTGGATGAGGCAACATTCAGTTCTTCGGTGACTTTTGTGAACCCTTGTTAGGGCCTGGCAGGACTTTAAATCATTCTCCGTAACATTTGCGAGGAAAGAAATGACTCCAGAGAACAAGTCTCAAACCAGAAAGATTGTAGTTAAACAAGTAACAATGTCAAACAATAATTTGACTTATTTACTATGTTTACTGCCTTCCCCCTCCCGTACCTGAATTCAAGGGATCTTTTTCCTTTTCGTTTACTGACCTGTTTAGAACAATGCCTGGCATGTAGTAGATGCCCAGTAAATATTTGCTGACTTGATGAATGAACAAATGACTGAACAGAGCTATTTGAGTAGTTGACAATGTTTGTTTTCTTTATATTTTAACAGCCTTTGTGAAGCCACTCTCAGCTTCCAACCTTTTGAATCTTTCCCATCTGATCTATGCCCCAACTACCACTACTGTCCTAGTCTTTTTCAGTCTCCTTGATCCTGCTTTAGACCAATACGCTTAGAGACATTTGGGCCCCAGACTGGTGTGTGATGCTTGCTCCAACCAGTCTCCTCTGAGCGAGCACTGTGCCTTATTTCTGCCGCAGGTCCCTTTCCATGTCCATGTCGAGTCCTGTTTTCTCTGGTTTAAGTTTGAATAGAGCAGGAGATAGTGGCTTTTTCTTTTCCTTCTTTCTCCTCCCCACCAGTCTACACCCAAATCTAACTGGCACTTTTTTATTTTAATTTTTAATTATTTATTCATGAGAGACACAGAAAGAGAGAGAGAGGCAGAGATACAGGCAGCGGGAGAAGCAGGCTCTTCATAGGAAGCCTGATGCGGGACTCAATCCCAGGACCCCAGGATCACGCCCTGAGCTGAAGGCAGATACTCAACCACTGAGCCACCCAGGCGTCCCTAGCACTTCTTTTAAATTGCGATTGGTGGCTGACATCTTCATCCCTGGCTGATCTTAGACTTCAGTGTAATTTCTGGTATGCACAGCTCCTGCTTCACCAGCCATGGGGCTCGTCATACCAGTTGGCTGTGATATGTCACTTGACGCAAGCTTCAGCACAGTGAACCTAATGGGAGAAGTTCCAATCCTCTTCAGTCCTTTGGTTACATCAGGGAGCAGGTCTCAGCTGGTGTGCTTTAACACCCACCCCCATAGCTCTTCACAAAAAAGAGACAGCACCCCAGAAGACTATAGGAAGGGTCTTATTTTCATTATTTTCTGTCCTAGGGACTAGCAGGTGCTCAGTAAGTACTGGCTGAGTGAAACGAGCAGTGAGTGTATACATGTAGTTCAGTTCCCTGTTCTGCAGGTGAGAAAACAGGTTTAGAGGAACAGGTGACTTGCACACAAGCATGTGGGCAGGTAGTGGCCAAAAGACCGTGACCAGTGGTGAGGGGCTGAGACTCCAAGCCCTTCTCATCGAGAGTGCTTCCTGAAAGGGCAGCAACAGATCCTTGTCACACGCATTGCACAAAGAGCATTTACCTCCCAGGCTGACTTGTCATTCTGATTTTTATTTTATTCTTTAAGAGGGTGTCTCTGTTAAACCCCAAACACGGTGTTAATGCTTTTATGAGCTCCTTAAACCTTGTGCTGGGAGGTTAAATGCCCAGTCAGACCCCTCCTTCCAGTACCCTCAGTAAAACCTTATCTCTATTCAGTATTTTTTTCTCAAAATATAATTATCTCTAAAACAGGGACCAAAGAATTTAAGGAGTTTAAGGAGATCTTACATGTTGCTTTTTGGAAGAGAAAATTGGTGGTAACTCAGTAATTATTTAAATTCCTGAAGAACACAAATGTCATGCTCTGGATTCCAGGGCTGGGAGCATTACTGTCACTACTTCAATATCAATAAAGTATGGGGTCTCAACATGGCAAGGTGGCTGTCTGTCTCCCAAGGCACCCCACATGGTGGGAGGCACGCAGGGCTTGGGCAGGGCAGTCACTCGAACCTCTGTGTCCTCTCCGCAGATCGACCGTGGGCGCCCTGCTGGCATCCGAGGTAATGTGTTGTGCTGCTTCCCAAAGGCGAGGCCCATTATGCTCTTTGCTTCTCTCCCTTTAGCACCCTTCTTCTGGCCCATAGTGGTTTGTAAAACTCACCACAGATGTGGCTTCTGAAACCCAGTGGAGGCATGTTGGTCTTCTTGTGATCACCAAGAGTGATGAATGAAAGGAGCAGCAGCCCAGGAAACAGGGACAGTGAGGTGGCATCATAGCCCCTGTTCCTGCGTCTGGGGGGAGGAGGGGGAGGGGAGACAGGGGTGGTGGGTGGTCCTTGGGCTGCCCATTCCCACACCTGCCCAGTAGTATCAGTCGTGGTGGTTGTCACATGGGCCACACTGCCTGCCACGTACACCCTCTCGCTTTGCTCTTAAAGCTAGGATGGAAATTCTATGATGCAGACGACTATCACCCAGAGGAAAATCGAACGAAGATGGGAAAAGGGATCCCACTGAATGACCAGGTAACATCTGGCCTCTGTTTCCAGCCGGGAGCTGCAGGTAGAGCTCTCTTGGTGTAGAAGGGCTCACGCCAGAGATGATCATGCACAGCCCGGGGTCCTGCATGCATGTCAGCTTTGGTCCTGAACTTGTCCTGAACAGAGTGAGGAGGGGTCCCACCTCGCCCCTCCTTGGGCAGGGCCCACCTGGATGATGCATCCTTGCAGGTTTTTATTTTTTTTTATTTTTTTTTAAAGGTGATCTTTATTTATTTATTTTTTATTTTTATTTATTTATGATAGTCACAGAGAGAGAGAGAGGGGGGCAGAGACACAGGCAGAGGGAGAAGCAGGCTCCATGCACCGGGAGCCCAATGTGGGATTCGATCCTGGGTCTCCAGGATCGCGCCCTGGGCCAAAGACAGGCGCTAAACCGCTGCGCCACCCAGGGATCCCCCTTGCAGGTTTTTAACCTATGGGATGTAATTCCCAAGAGGGCAGAGGCCCTCCTGTGCGGACACATGCCTTCTCCCCTCCTCAGGCCTTTCAGCCACCAGCGCAGACTCGTATCCACCCCAAAGCCAGAAAGATCATTACAAATTCAAATCCAGCCTTTTGGAAGTTTCCCATCCATCTCAAGGTCAATACCAAATACCCAAACGCCTCCAAATGCCCCACTCCAGTATCTTCGGTGCTGTGCCCACCCTCCTTCCTCCACCAGAGCCCCTGGGCCCCTTTCAATGGTTCCTACTGCCTTGCTCCTCCCCACAGGGCCTTTGCATCTACTTTCCCACTATTGGAATACACTTCTGTCCCCTCTTCTGTTAACCCCACTCCTATATATATACTCACGGCTCAGCTCCCATGCCACTTCTTCAGGGAAGCCCTCCTGGACCTACTGAATGAAGTAAAATCTCCTGCAATAAGCCCTCCTAGCACCAGGGCCCGTGTAGCCCTGGTCCTGGTTGCAACTTGGCATTTGAGAATTTGATTCATATTTATCTCTGCAACTAGATTTTCCTTCTGAAAGAGCAAGGACTGGGGCCTGTTAACTGTTCTATACCCCCAGGGCAGGCTACACAGCGAAGTTCAGAAGATACTTGTGACTCAGTTGTGAGTGAACGCGTGATGGAGAGAAGGAAGGAAATGAGGAGTACTGTCACGAGGCCATTTCTTAAGAGCCCCTCCCAGAGCAGAGGTACAAACTGGCCTGGCTGGCGTAACTAGCTGTGGCCCAGGAGACACAAAGGTATCATCCACACCGTGGCTGAGAGCAGGGGACGTGTCCAAAGGGCAGGAACAGAGCGGAGCTGGCCAGAGCCCAAAACTGCGACTACGCTGCCACTAGCTCACTCTGTCCCCTTTGTCCTGCCTCAAAGCATTAGAGCCCCCACCATCACTGGGTCTAACTCTAGGGACTCTGAGTGTACACTTCTGGGAGTGCGGCCTGTGTTGGCAAAGATTCAGACTTTGAACCATCAAAATTAAGTTTGTGACATTTGATTTTAGAAGACTGGTGGAGGGAACCATAAAAGAGATACAGAATAATAACTGAGGCATAATAATGTTATACCAGAGATAAAGACTTGGTGCAGATAACCTGGCTCCTGTGTGGCCTTTGGCACATGGCTTAGTCTCTCTGTGCCTCATTTTCCTCCTGTGAAGTAAGGATGGTAACAGGACCCATTTCAGTGGGTTCTTGGATTAAATGAGATGCTACTAAAAAAAATATGCACAGTGAAGTACCCAAAGCATTTAGTAAATATCACTTATGCTTGTCACTAATGAATCCATCCATACTTTATGGGTATTTCTACCAAGTGTGTGAAATGTGACTGTGCCAGTGTTATTTTTCTCCTTGGTGAATGCAAATAAAAGTTAAGTTAAAGAACAAAGTAAAGCAACCCAAATGCCATTTGAACATCCTTCATCTTGTTCACAAGCGAGGCTTGTTAAGTGGGCAGGATGGATGGTGGGGGGACAGAGAGGTAGAGTTCAGAAGAGGAATTTCTTGTATGGAAGGAAAGGTTATTGGTCACTGGAAGAAACATTATGAGTCACTAAATACCTTCAGGAGAAACTGCACCTTTTAGCCAGACTTTAGACTTGCTCTTTAGGGAGAGAAAGAGCTGGGATGGCAGAGGGATCACGTTCTTGAGGAGAGCTCAGCCGAGAGTGAAGGTGTGGGCTTCAGCCAGGCTGGCACCCAGGGCCCCTGCGGGTCACCCTAGTGACCAGTCCCACCCTGGTGACCCCGTGAGGAGGACCAACGGGAAAGTCAAGGCAGAGGTACTGGTTCCTTGGGGAGGCTCGGGTAGGGCTGGGGTTTGAAGAGAAAGAACCTGCGTTGAATATTCCAAGGGCTCTGTAAGGCTATTTAAATGTACATGAATATACAATAAATGTAAGCTCCAGTTCTCGGGTCACACCGCCACATTTCAAGCGTGGCTGGTGGCCACCATCCAGATGGTACTGAGGCATGACAGAAAGCTCTAGTGGACGGGCCTGGCCTAGAGAAATGTGCCCCCCAGGCTGTGATACGATGTTAGTGTGATGATGATGATGATCAAGCATCTGCAAGCTCCCACCCCCCGACCCAGGTCCGTGTGTCGGGACGCCCACGGTGACATGTAAGCAGACTGCAAAGTCTGTTCAATGAGGGTTTTTTGAGAAAAATTTCCCTGATTATAAATGTAATACTTGCTCTGTTTATAGAAAATTTGGAAAGTACTGGAAAACATCTTTACAGAATACGTCACCCTTGGTTTTATCTTTCAAAAACCCCTACAAATTTTGGAGGGTTTTTTTCCTATCTTTTTTGGGGTATATATTCTTTTTACATGCTTTCTTTCTTCTGTGGTCTCACGTTTATTTTCACACCAGGTAAAAACCAGTCCCTGCCCCTGCTCTTCCCCTCCTGCTCCTTCCTTCTGCTCTGTCCGCTTCCCACAGCAGTGCTGGACATACTTGGCCTCTGAGTTGTTCCTCTGAGTTTAGCTCCCCTTCTCCCTCTAATCACCATCCCCTCCCAGGAGACACCACAGGTCTCTAGAGGTTTCCATCATATCACTCACAGGCCCAGGAATCTTTCTCTGTCCTCTTGATGCTCTAACTCCTGCATGAACGCCTGCATGCACAGAACTGGCGCTGGGGGCACACCACCCACAATGAGATGACATTGAATGTCAGACCCAGCAGGCAGAAATGGGTCTGAATGAGCAGAAATGCTCATTTCAGTTATGTTTCCTCTTCTCTTCCCCTAAGACTGTGTGTGTGTTTGACTTCCATAATTTATCCTACCATCCATAGTAACTACTCAGAATGAGTGAATCTGCTCTAATATTTCCTTCTTGTTCCAATTTCTGCTTCTGTGAAGAGATCTCAGTCACTCCCTTTTTGTCACAAATGTGAACACAAAATTTGGAGCTCATGCCCCAAGTCCTCCCTAAAATCCTTATGGCAAAGTCCAACCTCTTTAACAGGTCACTCAGGTCCTTGACCACCCGGTCCACAAGGTTTCTCCTGACCTTCCTTACCCCCATACCTCCTGTTCAGCAGTGCTAAGCAGCATCTGTTTCATTCATTTACTCAAGAGTCTCCACACACCATCTTTAATACTCCTAGTCTTAGATTATGCCCTTCCCTCTATTTAGAAATGTACAACAAAAAGTGCTGTCAGGACTCCCAGACAGCTCAGTGGTTGAGCATCTGCCTTTGGTTCAGGGTGTGATCCCCGGGTCCTGGGATGGAGTCCCTCATCAGGCTCCCTGCAGAGCGCCTACCTCTCTCTCTGCCTGTGTCTCTGCCTTTCTTTCATGAATAAATAAAATCTTTAAAAAAAAAAAAAAAAGTGCTGCCAACCAAAACTTATGGGATGCAGTTGAAACATTACTTAGAAGGAAATGTATGCCCTATGAATGCATTTCTGGAAAAACAATAAAAATGGAAAGTAATGAGCTAAGTGTTCAAGGAGGAAAAACAATAAAAAGAATGTAAGAAAAAAATAGAAGTGAATACTGAAATTAACAAAATATAGAACAAAGGAACAAAAGGTAATCCCATTGTTAGTGATGACCAATGTTGACTGAAAAAAAAAAAAAGACAAATCTCTAATGAGACTGGTCAAGAGTCGGGGGGAAACACACAATTAAGACTAGGGATGAGGGGCAGCACGGGTGGCTCAGCGGTTTAGCGCCTGCCTTCAGCCCAGGGCGTGATCCTGGAGACCCGGGATCGAGTCCCACGTCGGGCTCCCTACATGGAGCCTGCTTCTCCCTCTGCCTGTGTCTCTGCCTCTCTCTCTCTCTCTCTCTCATGAATAAATAAATTTTTTAAAAATCTCAAAAAAAAAAAAAAAAAAGACTAGGGATGAAAAGAGGGCTGTGAATAAACCATTAGTAAATTTAAAGACTTAAATTGGACAACTTAGAAAAATATAAATTACTGTGGGAAAATGGGCTTGGAAGGCACTGACTTGGTGCTGGGGACGAGTCTGCTTCTCCCCCCACAATGGAAATAAGACCTTGCTGATGCTGCATCTGGCTTAAGAATCAGAAGATCTTAAGTCCAGAGAGCTAACTGTATGTGTCATCTCTTCCTGCTACCTCAGATACCAAAACTGAATCAAGAATAGAAAACCTGAACATAACACGATGTTCATTAAAAAAAACTGAAGAAAAATAAATTAATAAAATTAATAAAATTAAAAATTAAAAAACTGAATCTGTAATCAGAGATCTCTCCTCAAAATGGCCCCAGGCCCAGATGGTTTTTCAGATGAATTTTGGTCAGCTTGGACCTCTGTAACAGAATACTACAGACTGGGGACTTAAAACAGGAGACTTTCAGTTCTCACAGTTCTAGAGGCTGGAAGCCCAGGATCAAGATGCCAATATCGTCAGGTTCTTGGTGAGGGTCCTCTCCCTGGCTCACAGGTGTGGGAAAGAGGAGCGGTTACAGCACAGGAGAGAGAGCACAAATTAGCTCCCTGGTCTCTTCAAAGGGCGCTAATCCCATCATAATGCTGCTGTGCTTAACTGCCCAGAGACTTGACCCCGCAGCAGCCTTGTGCATGGCCTACTTCTCAAAATCACTAAGATTTCTCACTGATGAACATGATTAACAGTATTTCTACACAAATAAACAGTATCTGGGAAAGTCACTTTTGTGTCTGCTTTAATTTCAGGACAGGATTCCATGGCTCTGCAACTTACATGACATTTTACTAAGGTAAGAGAGCATCAGGCCTTGATAGCCAACAGGTAAAGAAAACTAAAGGAGAGGCATGGGGATCCCTGGGTGGCTCAGTGAGTGGTTTAGCACCTGCCTTCGGCCCAGGATCCTAGAGTCCCAGGATCGAGTCCCACATCGGGCTCCCTGTGTGGAGCCTGCTTTTCCCTCTGCCTATGTCTCTGCCCCCCCGCCCCATCATGAAAAAATAAATAAAATTAAAAAATATATATATACTCCTGAAGTCACAACTGGCTGGTGACTAAGGATCCCAGAAATGGAGTGGACTTCTGTTAAGTAACCAACAATGATTTAAATCAGCCAGAACCCACCTGTAATTTAGTTGGGTTCTGGAGATGAACCTTCTAGATAGCTTCACAGTTATCATCTAGAAATCTTGGTCAGCTGGCTTCCATAAGCCCATTTCTTCATTTGAAAATGGGGATAAATATAGTTCTTACAGATTATTGTGAGAATTAGTGAGATGAAGTATGGGAGGCACTCAGAACGGTATCTAAAACACAGTAAGTGCTGGAGAGGTGGTAACTGATGCTACCACGGTTCTAGTCACATCTGGGTCACTACTTCTTCCCCCTACTTCAAGCTGTGGCAACCAGGAAAGACCTGGGGTCATTTGTAAATGAACAGATAATTGGTCACCAGAACTGCAGTCCCAAATTGTCCTGCTCTGTATTGTGCCTCTGGTCCCCTCCACCCATCTGGGGACCTAACCCCTAGGAATCCTGGTTGGGATGTGGAGAAGGATAAAGAAAAGGCAGGGAATGGCTTATAAATCTTGCTTTCTAAAATCTTGCTTGCTTTTTTGTCAATGCAATTTATATAACTTTTAAATTTTGATAGTTTCAAATTTACAGGAAGGTTGAAAGAATTTTTACATATCCTCCACCTATTAACATTTTGCCCCATTTGCTTCATTATGAATGCAATTTATAAACATGATCATGCTTAATAAAACAATTTTATAGCAATCTATAATTAATCAATATTAGTAAAAATGATTTAAACCCAAGCTAAAAAAATACCACTTTGCTGCCAGGGTTAACAAATATAAATCTAATCAGATATAAATCGCAGCCTTTGAATTGGAAAGTTGGATTTTGCCCTATCTATAACCCACACATAATTATGGGTGACAATGTTAGGACACCCAAGGGTGACCACAGTGATGTTCATTTCAATGTGAGCTTATTTTTCAAAGGAGAATCACTCTAAATGGCCTTTGAAAAAAAAAGCTGTTAATGCCAAAACAATATTTGTTTTTGAGAGAGAGAGAGAAGCGTGGGGAGGGGCAGAAGGTGAGAATCTTGCTTTCTTCTAAAATGAAGCAAGATTTTAGCAAGCAAGCAAGATTTCATTTAGCAAATGAAGCAAGATTTTTCTAAAAGAAAGCAAGCCTTCTAAAATTTCTAAATGAAATCTTGCTTTCTAAAATGAAGATATTTCATATTTTATAAATCTAAAACCATCTGCACCATATGCAATTAGAATATACTTCACCTTAAAAATTCAGTTTACTTTTTCACATGGCACCGACGCAGCTGGCAACCATGTCTTTGCAGAGGTTTGGAGTTTAGGGCTTCAGGGTTTAAGAAATCCCACGCACCTGAGTCTCTAATACAAATAGGCTTGTCAGAGATCAAATACACTGACCTGTGATGGAAGCAGAAGTGAAGATCCTCAGGAGAGCAGTGATCAGACCCAGAATAACCAAGCTCTCACCCATGGCCTCTGGGAAAAGCCAGAAGGCTCAGGTACATAAGTTTGTTGCTATGATACATTCCATCCACTGAATCTCAAGTGTATACTGGCTGTAGGTCAGAAGCAGACCCCTTCAGAATCCTCCGTTCTAGAACAAGCAAACATTCTACCAAGTTCCCAAGTCACGGTTTACCCTTCACATCTTGCGTCCCTTTCCAACCAAAAATGACTGCCTCTCCTGCCCACAGACAGGGGGGCACACAGCAGCTTGGTGGAACTGGGGGCTCACTTGTGCAGTGTCGGCGCACGCTGCTTTCCCTTTTTGGTGCCTATCACTCTACATCTATTTCTGGCTCAGGTTTTTTTTCTTAGCACATCCCTGGAAGCTTCTCATCTCTTGCTCATCTTGACCACACAGAGTCTGATACTCCCTTTTCTCCTGCTTTCTCCAATTTTCCACGGGTAACTTCACCCGACTTCCAGCATACTGGGAAAACCCAGTTGTAAAATTCATATCACTGAACACCTGTAGAGAACCTGAGCTGAGATGTGTGTGTCCATGTCCACAAGTGGTGGCTGAGCCACATCCTACATTCACAGCACAGCTGACACCTACCGAGCACTTCCTGTGTCCTGGCCACCTTGATAAACTTTTTCTCACAATTCTATGGACAGGTACTCTATGTAGCCCCATTTAGCAGAAAATGAACTGATGCTCAGGGAGGTAAATACCTTGCCCAAGGGATGACTCAGTTCACTAGCAGAAGGAAGAGCTTTACCTTAAAGCCTGGACTGCCTGATACTTGTCTGACATTTTGTAATGCCTTCCACTGGCAGAGAAGTAGAAGTCTTCAACCTAGAATTGACACCAATGATTTTCAATGTCCTTATTCTTAGTCCCACTCCCCCTTTTTTAACAGAGATGTAGCCTCCGGACAGCATGTGGTTCTAGCCTGTTCAGGTCTGAAGAAAATGTACAGAGACATCTTAATACGAGGAAAAGATGGCACACCTCTGAAGTCTGATGGGACAGGGGAGGACAAACAGCCAGCCGAGGTGAAGCTCCTCGTGGTCCATCTGAATGGGTCGTTTGAGGTCATCTCTGGACGCTTACTCAAAAGAAAAGGACATTTCATGCCTCCTGAATTACTGCAGTCCCAGTTTGATACTCTGGAGCCCCCATCAGCTCCAGAAAATTTCATTCAAATCAGTGTGGACAAAAATCTTTCAGAGATAATTGCTACAATCATGGACACTCTAAGATAAAAGGAGAACAGTTTCAGATTGGCAGTCTAGAACAATCAGGAAACCTCTATTCCATCCCAAACTATGTTCTAGTGTCTTTGCCAATACTGTATTCTAAATTCCTAAGGGGAACAAATCATAGTATACTGAGATACACTTTTTGGGGTATATTTTTAGGAATTTGTGCTCTGACACACTGAGAAGAAACAGCAGGGAACTCTGAAAGTAAAGCTTCAGTAGAAATTCAAATTCCTATGACCTAATCAAACAATCAGAGGGAACCCCGTAATCGATGCTGTAAATCACCACCTTATTTAGAACATTTCTTGATCATACCTATATTTGAACAAATAAATCAAACTTGGCTATCCTTGGTATCCCCTAGAAATTGGTCCCAGGAGCAGAAACGTGTACAAAATCGACCACTCACCACCAAGTCATGTCACACCACACACTTCTAATCCTCTCCTCTCTCCTTGGATTATCTCAAGGTAAATAAAAGCACAGTGGATGAAGCATGAGACTCACTGACCAGCCGTCCCCACTCATTTTGCAGAGACCCTTGTGAGACCAGGCTGGTGTCAGCCACCTGCCTTCCTGCTGCAAAAGCCATCAGCAACAGATCCTAGGACAAAGAAGGAACACCACAGCTGTTACAGCACAGACATGAAATGAACCTTTCACATGGGCAGCAATGTGCCAGGGGCAATGGGGCTAGGGGAGGCCGTGTAGGACGTTGGGAGGCACGGGTGCATGCCAGTCTACTCAGCAAAGGCTGGGTTTCAGCCCTTCCCCCAGAGGCTCCAGAAAGAAGTTTCTTTATCTCTTTATCATAACCAAGGCCACAGAATACAGCTACTCTGCAGGGCCACCGAATAGCCCTGCCCTGAAAGTGAATTTTGGAACCAATAACCTGTTTTTCTCCAAGGGCATGCAGTCTGTCTTGAGAACCAGAAATAGAATATCTGTCGGGGGTGCCAGGGAGTGAAAGAACCCTTCTGGGTAGACAGACCTTGCTTAAGAAAACTGAAGTTTAAGCCTCAGGTTTTCCTCTCTGCCAGCTCCTGCCTGGTTTCAGTCTCTGTCAACCGTCACTGCTCAGCATCTGAGCTCTCCAGTAGGCCAGTCAACATACTCAGGCAGGCCGAGAGTCCCCCCAACACAGAGGAAGGACTCGGTGATTGTCCACTGCACTCAGTGAGTCTGGATTGAGTACTGTGATGGGCACTCTGCAGGGTCTAAGGACCTGCAGTATCACAAAGCTCTGGTTCTCAGCTGGCTTCCATTGGGGTGGAAAGATGGGGTATCTCATAGCCTCTGGCCCAGGCCAGAGTTCTCAGTGAAGGCAGCTACTCCCAAAAAGGAATTGATTTTCATCCCACTGGACTGTCACATAGGACCTGGTGAAAAAGCCTGTTTATGATTACAGGAACACAGAATCTATCATATCCCTCAATAAAAATGTTTTTTGCAGTTGTACCATACAATGAAGTTTCTGAGAATACCATAAAGGAGCAATTGTATTCCTTTTTGTTGTTGTTGTTTACCATTTCAGAAGATCGTGGTGTATTTTCCCATCACGAATATAACATGCTCCATCACGCTCCATCGACACCCTTACCAGCCCACAGGCACAAGCACCCAACTGCTCCACTGGGTTGCTTTAGGGTAACTGTGTCCAAATGTTACATATTGAAACTCATTAGTTTATTACAAGTTACTTTCCCTTTGTTAGAGTTAAGGTGTCCTATTCATATTTGCTGGGGTTTTATTAGCCATCAGTCTCACTGCAAGGTGGTTATGGGGATATCAAAAAATTGCTGTTAAAAATGACCAGAGGCATGGACTCTGCTGGGGTTGAGAACCACTGCTCCAATCTTCCCAAGCCGGCCACAGGGAGGCCAAGGCGTGGGCTAGTACTGCCCCCTGGTGGCCCGGGGAGCACGGCCGGCACACTTGAGCTCCCAGCCCTGGAGAATACCTCCCGCAGGCAGCCCCTCCGTCCTGTCCCTGCTGCTCCCCACCTGGCCCTGACCATACCCTTGCTCAGCCTCCACGACTTGGGAAGAAGGGGCCGGGAAGACTTGTTTGCTGTGGCTCAAAACAGACGCCAGTGATTTTCCCCACCCTGCAAATACCACTTAACACCCCTCTGGCAGGACTCCTCCATCTCACCCCCCACTCCAGTGGGTAATTTTTCCTTTCCTATAAAGCACCACCTGCCTCGTCAAGTTAGAACTGAGAGAATACATGCACAGTGCGGAGGCCAAAAAGGACACAACTAGCCAGCCCTTGTTACACCTGTCACTCCCTGGAGGCTGACGGAGTGTGGCCATAGGACAAACTCCACTCCTCTGCTTTTCAGACTGTGAGGAGCTCATGAACCCCTGCTTAGAATGTGAATCTTGTCTTTGGGATTTAACAGGTCATCCTCCTTAACTGCTGCCAGGCTCTGCTAACACTCCTGCTGAGCCCTCAGAGCCTGTCGAGACTCTGAGATGGGCTGTGCACCGGCTCTGGAGTCAGGAGACGCTGAGCTCCAGGTACAACACTGCCATACACTCACTGGTTAACTATGGGCAAGACACCACTACAGGGTGTCACCAGTGCCCCAGAGGCCCAGAACTCATACCGTCAGGCCGGGATTCTCTAGAGACTGCTCTGACGAGCAATCTATCTTCCCTCGAATGGAAGGGCCAGAAGGGAGAGATTAGAACAGGCTGGCTTTATTTTTCTTTTTAAGATTTTATTTATTTATTCATGAGAGACACAGAGAGAGAGGCAGAGACATAAGCAGAGGGAGAAGCAGGCTCCATACAGGGAGCCTGATGCCAGACTCGATCCTGGGGCTCCAGGATCATGCCCTGGGCCAAAGGCAGGTGCTAAACCACCGAGCCACTGAGGGACCCCAACAGGCTTGGCTTTAATCAAAGGTACCATCCCCCAGAGATTTTCATGTTTTGACACTACTATGCAGGTTTATTCTCCCCTCACTAAATGGCAGATCTGTATGTTCAAAATGATTGAAATTTAAGTATTAACTGTTTTGTGGGCATAATGAATGCCCAGCCATTACCAAGGAAGAGAATACTAGACATCCAGCCTACAAGTTGTGTTGGGCCTCCAAGTAGGGAGGGGTTTCAACCTTTACAGCATCTCAAGTGTAAAATGTAGCCTGGTGTCAATTTCCAGACAATCTTCAATCCCTCCAGTGAAGTTTTCCCCCAGCAACCTTAAATGCTGCAGAAACTGAATTTTACTTTCTGGGTTAAGGTTGGAAAGTCATAGGCCATCACTCAGGAGGACCCAAGATCTAATATGAATACCTAACACATAGCTCAACTAAGGATCCAATGAGGTGGTGGTGGAGGTAGTGGAGGGTATGTCCCCAAATCATGACAGTCAGTGGTAGGACCCACACATTTGAATGCCCAGAGGGCCTAGAAAAAACAGTAACGGTGGTATATAGCAGACATCAGGTAGTGTCAAGGGCTATGACACAATAGATAATGCGTGCCTTATCTAAAAAGGGCAGCCAGGGGATCCCTGGGTGGCACAGCGGTTTGGTGCCTGCCTTTGGCCCAGGGTGCGATTCTGGAGACCCGGGATCGAGTCCCACATCGAGCTCTCGGTACATGGAGCCTGCTTCTCTCTGCCTATGTCTCTGCCTCTCTCTCTCTATCATAAATAAATAAAAATTTAAAAATTTAAAAAAAAATTAAAAAAAAGGAAACCAAGTTGGATTCCTTTAAAAAAATAAAAAAATAAATAAAAATAAAAAGGGCAGCCACTACTCAGCCAATGATACAGGAACACACCAGCATTATACAAGTTGGGTTTATTGCTCATTGAATAAGGGAGAACAAACCTTCAGAATCACGGAGGGAGGTGGGGTGCGGTGCAGTTAAGATGTCACAAAAGGGGATGCCTGGGTGGCTCAGCAGTTGAGTGTCTGCCTTTGGCTCAGGGCCTGATCCTGGTCTCAGGATCAAGTCCTGTGTCAGGCTCCGAGAGCCTGCTTCTCCCTCTGCCTGTGTCTCTGCCTCTCTGTCTCTCTCATGAATAAATAAAATCTAAAAAAAAAAAAAAGATGTTACAAAAGGACTTATGTTTTGGATGGACACATTAGGTGATTTGAGGGAGGATTCAAGGAAGCTGCAGAAGAATTGGAGAATCACTGGGATCTTAAGGTGAGAGAAATAAACTGAGGCTAAAGCTATCATTCATCAAGAAGTGTATTAGCCAGGACAGGGAGGTACTGGTCATTTTTGTGGACTGGATAATGTTCATGGTTTTCTCTGTGAGCAGGCACAATTGCACAATGGGTCTTTTGACTTTGGTCACTGAGCAGTCTTGTAACTATGTAGGTATTTGGAAAAATTATTCAGCAGGACAAAGAGACCTCAATTTTAGTAGGCCAGCTCCTGGATGACAGGCACTGCCTTTCTTCCCTCTAATCATCAGAGATCATCATCACTAAGATCTGTTAGGCCTAGATGTGAAGTAGTTGAGGACACATATATCTGTAGGACACAAGCAGAGTTCAGTGTTTAACTTGAATTTCCCTTCTCAAGAAGTGAGAATTTGGTAGGCTTTCCATCTTAAGTAAGGGTCAGGTTGCAGCAGTTGATTATACTGAGGTCTGAGTAACAGAGAACTAGTGGATTAACCTCTCAGGATCTATACCACTTCCTTCTGTAGTTGGGGCTCCTGTGGTTAACCTTTAAAAAGACTGCTTAACTGGTTTCCAAGTAGCTACATCATTTTACATTCCCACTAGCAACCCTACCAACACTTGTCACTTTCTATCTTTGTGTATATGGCCATCCTAGCAGGTATAAAATGGCATCTCATTAAGGTTTGGATGTGCATTTCCGTAATGATGTTGAACATCTTTTCATGTGCCTATTTGGCTATTTGCTTATCGTCTTTGGAGAAATGTCTATTCAAATCCTTTGTGCCTTTTTAAATGGGGTTGTTTTATCTCTTTGTATTGTTGCATTGTAAGAGTTCTTTATATATCCTGAATAGTAGATTCTTTTTTTTTAATATTTTATTTATTTACTTATTTATTTTATTTATTTATTTATGAGAGGCGCAGAAACACAGGCAGGGGGAAAAGCAGGCTCCATGTAGGGAACCCAACGTGGGACTCCATCCCAGGTCTCCAGGATCAGGCCCTGGGCTGAAGGCGGCGCTAAACCGCTGAGCCACCCGGGCTGCTCTGGATAGTAGATTCTTAACAGTTACACTCTCTGCCAATTCTGTGGGGTTGTTTACTTATCAACTTTGAAGTACAGAATTCAAGTTTGCTGAAGTCCAACTTATTCGTTGGTTGCTTGTTTTTGGAATCCTAGCTAAGAAACCACTGCCCAGTCCAAAGTTAGGAAGAGCTACACCTTTGTTTCTTCTCAGGGTTTTTATAGTTTTAGCTCTTATATTTATGTCTTGGATCCATTCTGAGTTAGTTTTTGAATATGAATACACATTTTAACAAGACCACAGGTCACACGCACAATGATGTTGAGAAACACTGCCTTAAGTGACTAATAAATTCTCATTTCCCTTTAAATCCGTGGGTCTAGTGCTGGCAGCATATTACAATCACTTCAGCTTTACAAAATCATGCTTGACTTTAGCCAGATATAACAATTCCACTTGGTCTGGGGTGGGCTTATTTTTTAATCTCTTCAGTAGCTTCTGATGTGAAGTTAAGAGTTGAGAAATACTACGTCTTCACAGATTCTGCGTGGATTTCACTGACATACCTTTGCTAGGCTGGTTTGCAGGTACTACCTGCTTAGTATGTGATGTCTGGACTTCTAACAGAGCCACAAGAAGACTGGGATCAGTGTTCACAATGTGTATGTAACGTGAGATTGTAAGCTTAGAGTCTGGATAGGACACAAATCACACTTGATCACTGCAAGATGGAGGTCATATTGAGTGGTTGTATATGTAGACAGAGTGGAGACAGGTATGAGAAGAGGAAATAAAGAAGGTCAATACTGTTCTAGGAAAACCAAAGACAGCTATATTTTAACCTTTGGTTATCATGTTTTGACTGGAGTATTACTTGTCCTTGTTCTTTTTCTTTTTTCTTGAAAGAGAGGAATGGATATGCATTGAATCTTCTCTTTCCTTTGCAAATCCAGAACCACAGAACCAATTCAAATGGGTCAATGATCATAAAAGCTAAGCTGATAAAATTCTCGTAAGAAAAACACAGGAAAAAAATCTTCATGACTTTGGACTTGGCAATGGATTCTTATATATACCACCAAAAACAAGAGCAACAAAAGAAAACATGAAACAGATAAATCTGACTTCATCAAAAATTAAACACTTTTGTACAAAAGACATTAACAAGAAAGTGAAAAGACAACTTACAGAAAAGGGGGAAAATATTTGCAAATCATGTATCTGAGATTGAGCCCTACAGGTCAGGCTCTGCACTCAGTGCAGAGTCTGCTTGAGATTCTCTCTCTCCCTCTACCCAACCCTGCACTTTCTAAAATAATAAATCTTAAAAAAAGAAATTCTCTCCCTCTGCCCCTCCCCCCCTCTTGCTCCCTCTCACTCAAATAAAGAGTTGGAAAGGATGGAGAGAAAACTGGAGCCCATACACTACTGGTGGAAATGTAAGATGATGCAGCTGCTATGGAAAACAAGCAATTCCTCAAAAAAGTTAAAAATTAAAAACTATATAGGACCCAGCAATTCCACTCTGGGCATGTACCCAAAAGAATGGAGATGCAAATGGATACTTATATGCCAATATAAGAAGCATTATTTGCAATATCCAAATGGTGGAAGTGTCCATCAACAGATGAATAAAATGTGTCGTACCCGTATAACAGAATATTGTTCCACAATGGAATGAAGTACTGATACATGCTACAACATCAATAAACCTGGAACACATAAGTGAAAAAAGCCAGACACAAGTCTACCCATCATATAATTCTAGTTAAATGAAATAACCCAGAATAGGTAAATCCAGGGAACCCTGGGTGGCTCAGCAGTTTAGCTCCTGCCTTTGGCCCAGGGCATGATCCTGGAGTCCCGGGATTGAGCCCAGCATCGGGCTCCTTGCATAGAGCCATCTTCTCCCTCTGCCTGTGTTCTCTGCCTCTCTCTCTCTCTCTGTGTGTCTCTCATGAATAAATAAATAAAATCTTTAAAAAGAAAAAAAGAATAGGTAAATCCAGACAGAAAGCAGACTAGTGGTTGCCAAGCTTATGGGGGAAGTAAGAGACTGCTTAAGGACTAAAGGGTTTCCTTTTGGGGTGATGAAGTTCTGGAAGATTGTGATAGGTTGCACAAAACTGTGAATATACCCAATATCAGAGAACTATACACTTTAAAATGGTTACAATACATTTTATTACATCTATGTTACCACAATTTTTAGCAAAAAAATAAAAACCACAACCCCTCCCCACAAAGCAGAGCCCATCTCACTAACCCTACTACCATATGCCATGACATCAGACTAGAAAAGTGACTCAGTCAAGTGTATATAATTTCTTCTATGGTATTCTATAAGTAGGCCAGTTACTACTTATTCCTCAGGAAAGAATAAACACTGGAGAAGAAAAATATGCTCCTCTAACTTTTTTCCCCTCCTGGGATCAAACTGTATAGTAGATTAAGATAGTTACAAATTCTCTGACATTCTACCCATCAAGAAGTGGGGCCTATGACCCTTAAATCTAGCCCAACTAAAACTGACCATTAAAATACAGGAGAAATGACATTGCATCAATTTGGGGCCCTGACATTTAAAAGCTAACAGCTTTCATGTTTCCTGAAATACTCGATCTTTAAACCTATCAACCTATGTTGTAAAGAAGCACAAATAGCCCTGTGGAAGAGGAACTGGGGCCCCAACCACACACTCCCAGGTGAAGGCATATAGCAATTAAACAGCCATGTAAGTTCTCTTGAAAGTAAATACTCCAAGACCCAGTCAAGTCCTCTAGCAGGATTCACCAAGCCCTGCCAAAACTGCAGAGTAATTTGTTATGAAGCATCAGATAACACAGCACAGTGGAAATTCCCTTCCCTCTCTTGGAGCAGATAATCTAAAGAGTTTAAAAAAAAAAAAAAAAAAAACCTGGCTTGAATACACAGCAAGTACTTCAGCTCTGGTCTTTTGACTTTTGAGGAAAACTACACCGGGAGCTCTAATATGTGCCGAGAGGTTTTAAGCACAGAGTGGGGCAAGCAACACACACTGGTGCTGTAGACAACAAATCTTAACATGTTTAAATTGGAACTGCAGTCTGAGCATGTGCTTCATTGCTCGCTAGCTCTGGAAGAAATTTTAACCTCATTCTCTTAAATCTAACCAAAGCAAAGTTGTGAGGAGGGGGTTGCTTTTGCTCCACTTCGGAAAGGGTTGCCCATAAAAAAATATTTCAGATGGGCTGGGAAGGTAATACTCCTGCAAGCAAGGAAAGGCAGCTCTAGCTGAGGAAAATGATGGTGTGTGTGTGCGCTTGCTTATTTAATTTATAAAACCTACTCTGGGGATCAAATGCTAGTAACTCTTTTCTCTTTTTACTCTTTGGGAGAAAACAATGACTCCATATTCTCTTCTTAACTCAAGCCCTCTCCACATACCAGGATCACTCACATTAGAAGACAAATATGCTGCATTACTTCCCATCTTAAAATTCAAAAGGTAAAGTTCCTCAACACCGCCACTACTCTCTTTACCACTTACTGCCATTTCACTGACTCTCTTTGCTTCAAAAACTGTGTTTCCTGCTATCGCCGCACTTTACCCTCATCACTCTATAAAACCCCTCTCACAGTCATGAGAGTGGTAGCTCCCTTTATGGATCCACCGGTTAATATTCAAACCATGACAAGTATGTAAAGCAAGAACATTTTACACAGTTCATTTACCATCTTTCTCCTTGTGAAAAAGTGCCTTGCTTGCTCTCAGGTCTACTTCGCTGGTTTCCTCTCCTCTCCTTGAACGGAAGTTGGGAGTTAAGTGGCCTCAATCCTCCCAAAGTGTGTTTATCAACATTCTCTACAATTCATCTGGTCAGGATTTCTCGGGATCCCTGGGTGGCGCAGCGGTTTGGCGCCTGCCTTTGGCCCAGGGCGCGATCCTGGAGACCCGGGATCAAATCCCACGTCGGGCTCCCAGTGCATGGAGCCTGCTTCTCCCTCTGCCTATGTCTCTGCCTCTCTCTCTCTCTCTCTCTGTGACTATCATAAATAAATAATAATAAAAAAAAAAGGATTTCCCAACCGTAGCACTGGAACATTTTGGACCAGAAAAATGTGTTGTGGGAGCTGTCCTACGCACAGATGTTTAGCAGCATCCTTGACCTCTACTCACTAGACACCCATAGCAGCCCCAATCATGTCAAGAATGTGTCTCCAGATAAAGCCTATTAGCAATTGCCTCCCCCTGTGTGTGGGGGTGGGGAGAGGAGGAAAATCATTTCTGGTTGAGAACCACTAGCTTAGTTCTTTGGCTTTCAATACCAGATATGCACACTGGCAGCTGTAAAATGGCTACAGTTTGAACCTCTCTCCTCCAACTGCCTTCTCATTTTGTCCACATACAGGTCTTATCAAGTATATCCCACTTACCGTGTCAAAAATAAAATTCTTATTAATACTCCACATCGTGTATGCTGGTACCTAGCTTGTCACCATGCTTGACACCTCTGCTGCTCTTTGAGAACTTCACAATTTTATCCATCAACAAATCCTACTGGCTCTGCCCTCAAAATATACCCCAAATCTACTACTTAATACTTCACTGCTATCAAGCTCAAGCCCATATGATCCCTAAGATCATTACCTCATTCCCTATTCTACCCTGGTTCCCCTAGTCCAGTGGTTCTTACCTAGGAACTTGTTAGAAATGCAAATTCTCCTCCAAACCTAGGCAATTAGAAACTCTGGGGATGGGACACAAAACCTGGGGTATTAAGTCCTCCATATGTGAGGGCACTCCTTGCCCACATTTCTCCAATCATATTTCCTATACCACTTTCTCCCTAGCTCACCTCACTCAGTCACACTAACTCCCTGTGTTCTATAAACACACTCAGAGCGCTTCCACCACTGGGCTTTTTCAATAGTTATCCCTCTTCCTGGAAAGTTATTCGCCCTCGAAGATAATCTTCAAGTCTCTATTTAAATGTCACCGTTTCAATGAATCCTTCTTCCTGGACTACCCTACATAAAATAAAAACGCCTTCTTCCTGAACTAGCCTCCTTGCTCTGCTTTTTCACCAAAGCACTCCGTTACTATCTAACCAGGCTATGTATCTGTTGTGTTTATTATTGTCTCCCTACACTCTACTATATAACCTCATATGGACATGTTTTATTTACTGCTACACTTTGAGCAACTAGGAAAGACCCTTATACTTAACAGATGTTCAGTGAGTGTTCACTTTCTGAGGCAATGGCTTCCTATGGTCCATTAGAGGAATGATACAAAGAAGTCAAGGAAGAGTATTTAATGTTACTTAAATAACTACCAAGAAAATATCAGGGAAGAAAAAAAAAAAAACACAAAGCAAAAACATTAAACCAAACAAATCCCAAACTCAGAGCTGTAGGGTGACTGAGAAGGATGGATGCAGCAGCTGAGAGTAAATTAATCACTGGTCAGCAAAGTTTAGGAAGACTTCAGAACTGAGCCCAGAAGGAACGGTTGGCCTTCTGTAAACCGAGGATGACCAATGAAATTACAGAGAGAGGACCATGTGCAATACCACAGAAGTGGAGGCTGGCTGGGCAGTCTTCCCAAGGTGTGTTCATATGGCATATCCCTGAGGAACAATTTGGTGAAGTGAAAAGGATGGTGGAACATAAGAGAAGGCTGGATTTGACAGCTTTAAACAGATTTAACACAGGTCTTGGTTAATGTCAATCTCTAAGAAAGGAAGTAGAGTATGCAGTATTTCCCTGCCTTAGCCACATAATCTTTTCTCATTTTGCATAAGCACACAGACATGAAGCCAAGCTGAACTTTTATTACTAATGTGACATTTTTCCCTTCATTTTGCTGTAATTTGCCTACTAAATTAACACAGTAATAATGTGTCCCCAAACGAAAGACTCCCTTCATTAGTGTATTTAAACCAAATGTGCAACTCCAATTCTGAACATGCCCAGAAGCCAGCTGTCATTTTATCTGATCATGCTCAATATTCACTACACATTGTTTAGGGTATCACAAATCTTCCACTTGGGAAATAAAATCCTGAAATGTTATTTTCATCACTCATTTTCACCACTCCATTCTTTATTCAATTTGCAATAAATAACCCACTATGAGAACAATTTAAGCCTATATTTTAAGTGTCTTTTTTAATGCTTTTGAGAATTTTAGGTATTCTGACCTCCTAAAAAGATATTCAGATCTAAGATAAACATATTAGAACTAAACAACAACAACAAAATAGTAGTGCTTCAGCAGCTGGAAGGCACTCAAGAGACTACACAGTCCACTGTCCTGAAAGGCCTCACCAGCCCCATTACAGCAAAGAAATCATGATGCCTTTACTCAAAGTCAAATAACGAGTTAAGCAACAAAAACAGCAAACAGAGCTCAGGTCACCTGACATCCTAGTTGGTTATCTTTTAAACACACAATACAGTGTATATACATATTTTACTTAAAACCTGATAAAGAATGATCTAAAGTGTGATAAAATCTGTGTAAGTCAACTCCAGTGGTCTTCAAAAGACATAAAGAAAAGTTAAACTGAAGACATCCTTTTCTACAAAAAAGGCAAGACAAACCAAATGTAAAAGCTAGAGATTTATTGTTATTTTGTGATTAATAAATTGTCAAATTGGTTATGACACTATCCCACACTGTATACCACCATTCGCCAGTACAGAAGTTTTTTAAACCAGATTGAGGCATACGGCAGAGAGTGCAAAGACACATGAATACCATCCTTAACAACCTCCTCTAGTCATGCCTCCACCTTGATCATCACTCATGTTTTCCTCCTAGGGAAAGTGTCAGAACAGTGCACGGGCTGGTGGGCAACCTGGCCTCTTGACCTTTTTTAATAGCAAGCAACTTACAGAAGTAATGGAATTCAACTTGTATTTCCTTTGATTTTATTGGTCTGAACTCATTTTAGATTAACATTTTAATTTCCTGTAACTGTACATGAGAGTATATAACGACCTAAGAGAATACTGAACCAGAGTCAGCCAAATATATTACTGACCCCAAAGTTGTGTTTTAATTGGTCCTAAAGGAATGTACCACACCCCAACAGTTTGAGAGTTAGGCAAACAGAACTTCTTTGGGGAGGGAAGAAAAAGGCTGTAGAACAGCCAAATGTACTCAACATTGTTAAAACGGCTCTTTGTTTTTCACCCCTGAATGATACCTCTTTACTACACTATATGCACAGAAATCCTAACAGAATCTTGGTTGCCAGTATTATTTAGGCTGGCCCAATCCAGGATAGATCCCCACCCCCCGCCCCCAATTCCCCTTTTCTGAGGCTCTGGAAAGCACAATATTTAACTATTTCTTATTAGAACTACCAAAACACTTCAGAAACAAGTGGCTCACAAATCATTTTAAATTCGTGTATTGCCTGTGCATGAGAAAACTGATAAACCCAAAAGATAGTCCTATTTTTATATGGCAATTAAAAATAACTGAAACATCAAGACACTTTCAGTGAAAGCAACATTTCAATTACAAATTGTAATGCCTGTTGAACTACCTATGGGAGAAGCTGAAAGTCCTAGGCAAATGCACTTTTGGGTTATACTACAGTGCTCCTTCAGTCTGCACAAAGATGATAATTTACAGTCAATCTGTGAATGTTGAGACAATGTTACATTTTGTTGTCTGTACAATTAAATGTCCTTAGAGAGATAACCAGAATCAGCTTTTCTACTATATTTTCAACAAACCTGACTAACCGGCACTTTTGCTGAGAGATGTTTATCAAAGATGCTGTAAGATTCTACACAATTAAGAAATACTCAGCTTTAAAATATTTCCTTATCTTCACTTTTTTTGGTTATAGGTGCTCTGCTCAGATAATCTATTGCAGTTTGTTTCTAGAAATGCCATCCCCAATGTGCATACTACATTGTATTCAAATAAAGCAAAAACTGTCAGTAGTATAAATCTTACAGCATTTTTTTTTGCAAAAATACATGCCAAAGTCACAATAAGCAATATTGTACCACAAATTATAGAGCGCAAATGATTTGCTTCTTTTTAATGCTTTTATTCTACATAAATTACTACCATAGGCTAATGTTTAAAAAGCAAATAAATTGGACAGATGCAGAACAAAAATCTGTTCACCCAACTATAAAAGGTGAGGTTTTTTTTTAAAAATTACCATAAATGCAGAAGTGTTTGATGCATGCAGTAGCCTTAAATGAAAAAGCATTGATTCCCACTGTTAAAAAAAAAAAAAAAAAAAAACACAGAGAAACCCACACATCTTAACTGCACTCCACCTTAAAATGCATCATATTGGGTTTGTTTATAACAGCACAGAATCCCAAGAGTCAAAATGAAATAAAGCAGGTATTTTAAAGATTTAAGAGCCGTTATCAAAAATAAATTACATTTTTTCAAGATACAGAAATGCCGCTATGATGGCTGGGAGCCCAGTAACCTTTCAATAGCAGCATTGATATCACCTCCTGTTGCTATTAGCGCTTGCAAGTTTGCTTCACGGTTCAAAAATCCCATTGCACTGAGCTGTTCCAGTTGTTGCTGAAATCTGACTTCTGGATTCTGTAGCTGTTAAAGGGAAAAAAAAACACAAACTAACCAAAACTCTAAGGAAAATCAGTCTGTGTCACGCCTGCATAACCTCTAAAAAGTTTTAAATGCTCTTTTACAAATATGCTGGTCTACTAAGCTGTAAAAGCACTGGCCTCTCTTGAAACATAGTCAACATTTTTAAACATCCAGTAGCACTTAATGTTGTTATTTTAAATAATTTTAGACTTAATCCTGTCAAATAGAATACAAAACTCTGCTCTTAAAAAAATTGCTTTTGGGGCAATTCTGGGAGGCTCAGTAGGTTATAAGTCTGACTATTGATTTTTGGCTCAGGTCATGATTTCAAGGTCATGAGATGGAGCCTGGCTTCAATGTCAAGAGTCTGTCTAAGATTCTCTCTCTCCCTCTGCCCCTCCCCCTGCTTGCACAAGCACTCTCTCAAAAATAAATAAAATCTTTTAAAAACTCGCCTAATAAACCTCATCCATTACATTAGGTCTATTTAAGAAGCCGCTGAAAATGCAAGAAACTTAAAAGTATAAACAGCTCAGAACTAAGGATTTATTTTGTAGCTATTGACCAATTGGGTAAATATAAAAGCTAGTGTCCTCACATTCTAAAGGTAGAATGAGGCTTAGACTGTACACTCAATTTTGCACTGGCTGGTCAAGTCTTCAGGAGAGTTCCATTTCCATTTCCAGGCCCACAGTATATTATATACTCCTGATATTTCAGCTCCATCAAATCTTTCTTCAGAAACAAAGTTAAGACAAAATACATAAAGGATCAAACAATCCTAGCCAATCTGATAATGAGGAGGCCTATAGCCTGGTTCAACTTAGGTAACAGTTCTGATACCTAACATCTTTTTTACTTACTAATTCCATGAATATTATACTGAGCCAGAGCAATGTTAAGTACTGGGAATACAAATAGTTGTATAGGATAAAACTCTGCCCTGTTTATTAGATTTAATAAGGCTTAAAATCAGAAAGCATGCTCTATTTTTTGCCATGCAGAATTACAGGGGAAATCTACCATTAACAGGTTTGACTGGCTCTCATCTTTGTACAACAGCAGATTCTTAGTAAGGCTAATTAATGTTTCCAGATGTGAGAACATTATTAGAAGTCCACATTTTTAAGCCATATATTTGTGAGGCTTATATATGTAACACAAGTTACCACACACAGTAGTAGTGGGCAGGGAGAGACAGGACATTTTCTTTAAGACAAAATACAAGGACAAGATAGAACTATAGTTACAGTTGTTCAGGAGGCATTTGGGATAATCAAGCTTCTTTCTTAAAAAAGATTTTATTTATTCATGAGAGACACACAGAGAGAGGCAGGGACATAGGCAGAAGGAGAAGCAGGGGACTCGATCCTGAGACATCAGGATCACAACACCTGAGTCAAAGCCAGACGCTCAAACACTGAGCCACCCAGGTGCCCCTGGATAATCAAGTTTCTATGCCAACCTGACAGACTTTTAAAAAATACAACATACTTCAAATAATTTCCCAAGATGGACTCTAAAAAATGCACTTTAAAAGGCAACTTCCAAATAAAGCAAAGTTGGGAGTATTTTTTTCCAACCACAGTTTCCTTTGATGTCTAATAGTACACCAAATAATTTTGTAATGCCTATTCTACAAGACTATGTTTTTCACTATATTCTAAACCCTGAAGGACTGCCTCTTTCTTTTTTGGTTGTTTGTGGAAATTTCTAAATTTCCAACAAGGAATACAAAATGTGAGCAGAAAGAATCTTTACCTGAGGATTTACTCCAGCAAGAGCCTGCAGCATCTGTTGGATAAACTGCTGGTGTCCGGGTTCAGTGGTTCCGGTCGTGGGACTTGGGTTGTCAGTAGGGGCAGAGTTAGACCCGTTGCTTCCTGAAGAGCCTCCAGTGCTTCCTAATGCCCCCAGGCCAGGAGTAAACCTAGGGAAGCAAGAATTGGTAAAATAAACCTCAGGTCCTGCAATAGGAGGCCAGACCAGGCCCCTGGTGGTAAATCAGTTATATTTTTAAAATAGTATTAGCTGTTATCTTCTTAAAATGAGCATTTTTAACTTTGAAAACTCAGTCTTGAAAACAATCTCAACAAAAATGGGCACAATAATATATAAGTATAAAATGCTCAGAGAGAATAAGTAAGTACTATGCACTTTCACAGTCATCCCCAAATGAGCCTACCCTGGGATGAGGCCAGGGGCTTCCGTTGCTAATGTCTGTAAACCCTGCTGAATTTGTAACAAGGCCTGCATTGCTCTAGGATTTGACATTGCCGATAATGTATCAGGATTCTGCATCTAAGGAAGAAAGAAAACAGGTGGTTAACAAAGGAATTAATTACAATCAGTGAAAGTAAAATTTAAATGTTTCTTTGCTACATTTCCGGAGAAAATCTAAAACCTTACTTCCAGACACTGGTAACCCATAATCTTTCCCCAGATAAACACAAGCACCTCTTCCTTGACAGCAAACCTAGAGGGCAAATCGTGAACTAACTTGCTCCCAAGTCCATCATGAAAGCCATTTTTCATAAGGAAAGATAATCAGGAGCTACTCTGGAAGCCACAACTGTTCCCCTTCACCAACAGAAGACAAAAGTATTATTTCTAAGAGACAACCTCCAACTGCACAATTTGTATAACATGGTAAAATATGGTGAAAGCTACAGATTCTTCCCAACCAAGTGTTATATCTGTTGCCGATATAACAATTTTACCAGTAAGATATACTCTAAAACAATAGTTCCAAATTTGAAGTTAGTATGTGTATTCTAATGTTCAGCGTCACTACTTCCAAACATAACACCACCTGACTGACCAAAAAAGAGGCTAACATTAACATCATTACAATAGATCAAAGGACAATAACCTTGGATAATAGTTTACAGACCCAAGAATCATTTGTATAATATTTAAACACCCTAGAGCTACTAGTTTCAAAACACCAAGACTGACTTCTCTTTTGTCTTTTTAAGTAATAAAATACCATTCCAACCTCAAGGTTTTTTTTTTTTTATTATAAAACCTTCCTTGTAGGACAACACTGACAATTTTAATCATGCTAATTCCGAGTCTGAGGAAATGAGATCTACCCCTCAAAAAAAGAAACATTCCATTAATTTGGAGGAATTAAAACATTACAAAGAAACCAAACCTGTGAAGAAACAGAATAGGGTAGCTCCTTCCTGCTACTCGAGATTAGTTAAACCACAAAGCATAACATAACACAATGGAGCACTTCAAAGTTAGTAAAGTGAAAGGAAATGGTTTATGGTATTAACGAAGCATTCCAAATCCTAAATCCTCAAAAGCAAAAACAAAATGGTTCTTTCCTCAGAATTTAAGAAATATGAGCAAAAGGTCAGCAGTGAAATGGGGCTCAGTTAAGATCAAGCCGAATTCTCTGTGAATTGACAGCAGTATCAAACTAACATCTATGGTTTGCTATCAGCCAGAGAAGAGCAAGGAAAATGTTTATCATCAAACTTTTTCAAGCAAATCATTACCGAAGATAGCTAGCATCTTTTCTTACTCACTTGTTGGAGGAAAGTTGGGAGCTGTTGTCTCATTTGTTCTTGAAGCTGAGGATTTCCAGCAAATAGGGGATTATTCAGCATCATCTATGGGGCAAGTGTTCAAACATTTTTAACTGGAAATATCTGAAACAAGTAATGTACCTTGTTTAATAGTCTATCTTCCCCCAAGTGCCTAATCTGGCACTTACAGAGAGGAAGGTAGAACATGAATAAAAAAGAAGGGAAGATACTATCCACAAGAGGGATCTCCAGAAAAAAAACAAAAACAAAACAAAAAAAAATGAGGCATCTTCTCTCTCAATGAGAATGGTGAGTATGATAATGACATGCAATATCCTAAAAAATAAAAACAATCGTTTTCTTAGGATTTTCCTCGAGCAAAGGAAAATATATGCCCTTAAAAGAAAAATAGGGATAGCTGGCATTCAGGAGGATACAATAACTGCTACACTGACAGAATAAACATAAGCATCAATACATGAAACAATACATGGCTTGCTTAGACACCTCAACACACAAGTGGCAAGCACAGAGAAAAATCCAGATCTGGAACCACTATATCTATCTACCTGCCTACTGCAAAACAGCTAGTATTAGGTCCAGAAAAATAACACTGCAGAACGGCAATCACCCTGCCAGAGAAATGGAGCTGCTAGGTGAAAATCAGTCCAGGACTAGCACCAACAGATCTCTGGGTAAAGTATTAAAATGTGTTAAGACCTGAAAGATGTAAATCTGTTTGAGAACACCAAGATTAGCCTCTGGATTTCACCTCACTACCACCAGAGATGAGAAAAGTGGCATGCCTCCTAACATTCACATAGGTGTTAAGAATTCAAGTCAGGGTCAATATTAACGTTAATACCTGAAAATAAGATTATGATACACAATCAGCATAACCAGAAACTAATTCTCATAGCTTTGAAAAAGACGAAAGTTTTATCACTTTCCCAGATGGTATGAAGTCAACTAACAATGATTTACTGATCACCTATTTACCAATCCAAAGTCTGGAGGGTAAAGTAAAATCATCATTGCCCTCAAGTAGTTAACCATATTTGAGAGCAATTAATTATATGTACACACTAGAAATAGAATTCCACTTTCCCTCCTTTATTCTTACAAAATGGATTAATTTCAACAAAATGAAGAAGTGTTTTATGGATATACAAATATTTGTTTCAAAGTGACCAATAAATTCACAGTAAATAATACCTACTTGATATCAACAAACCTGCTTCTTTATTGTCTCCATTAAAATGCTTTTAATTATGAGAAAAGATTAATAAAGTTATCACATTTATCTTCCAGGATTCATGTCATTTGAGAAAGCATGGCATCTTAAACCCATTCATTCTTTCTCAGAAAATCATTATTTTGTTTGCGTAAGATATTTCTCCTAACTTACCTCACTATAAACAATAGTTTTTATACTCAGACTTTTTTGAAGATCTAAAAAACTAAATCAGCATAGGAAAACTACAAACTTTAATTTGTTGATAACCAGAGTATGTTGTAAACATTTCTAAATTGTATATAATAAAAGACACCCATATCTAGCCTTCTCTGTTAACATTTTACTTTAGAGTGAAAAACAATTTATCGAAGTGCTCAAGTCACTGTATAATGTAGTTAGTTTAAATGGCTGGAAATGTGCGTATTAAAATCAAACTGTTTTTTTAAGATTTTATTTATTTATTTATTCATGAGAGAGAGAGAGAGAGAGGCAGAGACACAGGAAGAGGGAGGAGCAGGCTCCATGCAGGGAGCCTGATGTGGGACTCGATCCCAGGTCTCCAGGATCATGCCCTGGACTGAAGCGGTGCTAAACCGCTGAGCCACTGGGGCTGCCCAAAATCAAACTTTTAAGTGAAATGCACATTCAGTGCTAATTAGTCAAACAGACTTTTAAAAACATACATATATATTTTCCACATTTATTTTAAACAAAAGTGCTATGATCACAGTAAGTTGAGCATTTAATAGTAGTAACTCATAATTTTTATATGAATAAGAATATACAAAAATTCAAATACAAAAACTTGTTCTTTATTTCTAATTCCACAAATATTAAGAGGGTAGAAGTTATCTGCTATACACGAATCAATATGGTTCCAGACTTCAGAAAACAAAAACCATTTTGTTTGACATAATGAAGAAAGTGATTAAAAGCTTTTAGAATTCTGAAAATAGGAATACACTATAAAGGAAAAGATTTAAAGTCCCTAACACTCTAAGCTTTTAATACCCAGTAAATATAAACTACAGATGATCAAGGTTATTTAACATCCTCCAAGGTTTTTTTTTCAAGCCCACTGGTTCTTAACCTAGGGACACATCAGAATTGCCCAGGGAATTTGGGGACAGGGGAAATGCAACGTAATTACAACAGAATCTCTCAGGTTAGAAAGATTTTTTTTTTTAACTTTAAAGCTCCCAAAGTGACTTTTTTTTTTTAAGATTTTATTTATTTATCCATGAGAGACAGAGAGAGAGAGAGAGAGAGAGAGAGGCAGGCAGAGACACAGGCAGAAGGCGAAGCAGGCTCCACGCAGGAAGCCCGATGCAGGACTCGATCCCAATCCCAAGACTCCAGGATCACGCCCTGGGCCGAAGGCAGGCACCAAACCGTTAAGCCATCCAGGGATCCCCTCCCAAAGTGATTCTAAGTGTTCAGATCCACTAATTCCCCTAGTTATAGTCTCTTCAAAACGAATTAGAAAATGAGTAAATTAATAAAAGGCCATCATACTAATTTTGGAGAGGAATCTATAATGGAAAGAATGAGAACACTGTTCCACAAATCTCCCCCTGCATTTTAACAAATGATTTCAGACTATTTTATAACTTATATATTTTTTAAAATATTTTATTCATTTATTCATGAGAGACACAGAGAGAGAGAGGCAGAGACACAGGCAGAGGGAGAAGCAGGCTCCATGCAGGAAGCCCAATGTGGGACTCGATCCTAGGACTTTGAGATCATGCCCTGAGCCAAAGGCAGATACTCAATCACTGAGCCACCCAGGCATACCTATAACTGCTATTTTGAACATGACTATTTCTCAAAGATTTATATGATCTAATAAACACAAGTATTCCAAGAAATGTATTAACACTGTACTTAATCACTTTCAAGATTTACATTTCACTATCTTCCAGAGTCATCCAAAACTGTTTTCATCTCCTAAATTAACATATATACAAATTAAACCTTCACTTCTTTCTAGCCAATGAATAGCAGATATGAAGCTGTTTTAATTATACATGAGGAAGTTAGTTTACTGCAAAGAAACAAAGTATCCAAAATATTGGAGGTGCAGTTTACCTATTTTTCTAGGTAACACAACATAACCCAAACATGCCAAAATCATATTTGATTAGGCTCTTTCAATTCACACTGCACAGTCCTTTTTAATACAATTACAAACTCACCTGTGCAGCAAGGTCAGGGTTCTGACTTAGTGACTGCATCATGCTTCTCATGTAGGGGGCGGACAACATATTTTGCATAAGTTGTGGGTTTTCGGTTATTTGTTGCAACAAGCTCTGCATTCCTGGTGTGTTGAACATACTAGCTGAAAGTTAAAAAAAAAAAAAAAAAGAAAGAAAGAAAAATGACACTGTATCAAGGAAAAAACACATAAGCAAAAGTGAAAGTTTTAAAGTACAGTACATACCATGTGTAATTTTAGGAACTACAGATGAGCACACATATTACTAATCAATTGAACTAATAAGAATTATAAAAGAATATCTCCCAAACTACATGCTAAACATATAGCAGTAAAGGAAGGCTTATGATGTTAAAACATTCTGCTTACGTTTCCAATAAAATCACACCTAATGGAAAGGGCTAAGTTCTAAAGTAAACTTAAGAGGCAAAAATTAGGTATGGTCAAAATTACTAACTGAAAAATCCCACATAGTAAATCTGCGCTAACGTTTCCTCTAGGACTGCCTGATTAGAACCACATCCAGCACCTGATACGCTCACACTGAACCAAACCCTCTCGCTTCTCGCCCAGATTTTCTCATGGATGAGCCTCCATTCCACTTTCACCCAGGACTGATACGGAGTAAAATAGCAGGCACATTTAACGTATCAGAGCAAAGACTAAGTAAGAACAGTGACCAAAGCCAGATTACCTGGGTTCAAATCTAATTTATGTAATCTTGGGCAAGTTATTTGGCTTCTTCAAACTTCCAGTTTCCCCATCTGTCAAATGGAATAAATAGTATCCACTGCATGGACAGGTTGTGACAGCTAATGTGCATAAGTGCTTGTTAACTTTTTTTTTTCTGAGACCTACTGCTAAATTTATGCAAATTTAACCTTCTATGAAAACTAATCTGTTCAACACATAACCAGATTTTTACTTGCTGACTAGATAAACTCAAATATATTCTCAAACTCATTATACGCAAACTTAACTCCTTAGTTTTTTCATTTCCCTCCTGCTCTAACTCCAGAGTCATTTTATCAGGCTTAAAACATTCAACAATTCCCATTTATCTTTCTGGTTTATTAGAAGTCTTTTGGGGTTTTTTTGGTAATCATTCTTTTTTTCCTATTTTCTCAAGTTGTTTCAATTAGGTTATTTTCCACATTCTGGAGTCTAAGAATATTCTAACACAAGTGTTGAACAAACACTGCCTGCAAAGCAAATATGGCCCATGACCTGTTTTTGTACAACCTACAAGCTAAAAATGTTTTTTACATTTTTGAATGGTTAAAGAAACATTGTGAAATGTGAAAACTATATGCCATTCAAACTTCAGTGTCCATAAATAACATTTTCTTGGAACACAGTCTTGTTCATTTGTTTACAGTCCACAGACACCTACACCTAGTAGTTCCCATGAGGCTGTGGCCAGCCACCCCTCCCCTGCTACTGCAGATGCTGCTGAATGCATCACACATCACGGGGACTCAGTCACACCTCACACCACACACATCACTATAGCATGTTGTTATTTTCTTTCTCTTAACTACCAGAACATACCAATCACATAAGCACACAAAGAAAAAGAGTTGGGACTATAAAAATTGTGCTTCTAAGGTACAATGGAGCAAGGGTTATTTTATCAAATGAGACAGCAAAACACTGTATTTTATGCAATAACATGAAGGAATACAAAATACTTCAACATTGCTAGACTAAGCACTCATCACAGTATTCCCAAATCAAGAAAACAAAAAATTTAAAATACAGCCATCTACTCACAGCCAGATTTCTTTACAAAAATAAAAAATGAAAATAAGGCTACAACCAGTAAAGTTTTCAAGTGGCTTCTTTGTCAGCCAAAAAGAAAAGCAGGATACTAGTAGTGATTAACTGGCATACTTAATGAAATCTTGATTGCAGCAGCCAAATACAAATCTGTCCAGAAAAAAACTCGTTTAAGTCTTTCAAGGAGAAGAGTTTCTCAAGAGTAAAGGACACTGAGCTCACAGCATCAATATTCAATAAAAAAAACAATGGAAATTATTCTGTGTGGTATTCCTTTGTTCTTAATGAGTTGACAGATGTTAGTGTTTGAGGAGTCAATGTCAAGCTTAAAGTGACTGAAAAATTAGCCTTTGTAAACAGTCTGCATAGAACTACACACAAAACTATTTTCGAAGTCCAGAAAACACTAATACAATGCAACCTGAAACAGAATCTGATAAAATGTGCCTATCTGATGATGATGAAAACATATGTGGAAGACTGAAAGGATTACTTATACAAATACAGAAAGCTTATAAAAATATAAAGTATTTAAAAACTATGGTTATTCACAGTCTTATTAATCAGCAGGTAGACCAGAAGATATTTTGAACTATCATGTTATCCAACCAGTAGGAATATCAATGGTGAATACCATTTCACTCCTGTGAACTTCATCTAGTCAATTCCATGAATTTTTGTCAGAAATATTCTGACTTGCCCAACCACCCAGCAGCAATTTGATGGCTTAGCAGAGGTTAAGTTTTTCTTCCTTTTTTTTTTAAAGCTAAAGGCTAAGACTGAAATTCTTCTGAACCACTTAACCACCATAACCAAACACCAAATGACTCTGGAAATTACCTTTTGCTAGAGACCTTAGTAATATTTCCCAATAAATTCAATCCATATAATTAGAAGGCAAACAGCATGCAAACAAGTAAAACTCATACTGTAGTGATTGTGACAATAACAAATTATTCAAATGACAATGTTAAGCTGCTTTATACATTCTCTTGCTGTCAAAAAGCTAAAACAAGATCTCCATTCCCACAAATTTACAGTAGGTATATATTTTTATTTCATACTACTGTTTCAGCAGCATTTTTTGGACCTCAATGCAAGTGCAAAGAAAATTTCCACATTTCAAAATTCACTTAACTGTTTAAGTGAGGTCCTACCACCAAACATTCAATTGCAAGTGATCAAACCTGCAAATAACATGTTAAAAGCAATGAAGAATCTAACAATCCTATAAATGCTTCCAACTGATGACTATGCTATTAAAACCACATGCTTTTGGAATGAGTACATATTTAAGTAAAAACTCATTATATATTATACTAACAGATGAACACAATTTGATTCTGACAACAGGAAAAACTGTGAAAATCAATTAAGTATTATCCCTAAAAAAGAATTCCATTCCTATCATTCATAGATATATATGAAACAGTATTATACTCAATTATTATTATATTCTCACTTATCATAATGTGTTTTCTCATAGTATTCTCAACTTTGCTCTTGGCCTGCAGGGCCTAAAGTATTACCTGACCTCTTGCAGGAAATCTGCTGACTTCTGCTCTAAGATTTCCTTACCTTCTAGAGTAAATGCTTACAGGGCAAAAGAGGAGTCAAGAGTTTTATCTTTACAGGTATATGTGGGTACATATATGTGTATGTAACTGCAAAGAGTTGAGTAAAAACACAATAGTGTACACTATGCTAACAAATCATTAGGCTAGCAGAGTCTCTTCACTTTTGCTGTTTTTTGTTCTCTTTTGATAGACACAATAACATGAAATCAAGCCATTAAGTAAAAAATCTGAATTAAAAAGTTACAAAACTGACTTTTGATAAAAGTTGTTACCGTAGATAACCATGTTATAATTTAAAACAAAACAACAACAATTCTCCTATCAGGAGATCTGCCTAATCTTTGCTCTGTCTGGTCTGAGATCTTTGAAGTGTGAATAAAGTTATCTCTCTCAAATGATAATAAGAGTCAAATAAGCAGTAAGTAAAATACAGAGCAGGATAATTATTTTGCTAATTTAAAAATGGTATTATTTCAGATGTGAACTAGACTTACTATGGTGATCATTTGGGAATACACACAAACACTGAATCATTATACTGTATATTTGAAACACTATGCCAGATATAGTCCAATTTTTTAAAATGGCAATACTTCCATTTTTACAAAATTTGTATTACATTCAAAAACTTCATGAAACCCACTATAGTCTATAAAGAATATATCTTGGAGTGACCACCAATGACTTCCCCTATTATGATTTCTTCTCTCAGTAATGACCTTCCTAAAAATTCCTCATCCAGGGGAACCCTGGGTGGCTCAGCGGTTTAGCGCCTGCCTTTGGCCCAGGGTGTGATCCTGGAGCCCCGGGACCGAGTCCCACATCGAGCTCCCTGCATGGAGCCTGCTTCTCCCTCTGCGTATGTCTCTGCCTCTCTCTGTGTCTCTCATGAATAAATAAATAAAATCTTAAAAAAAAAAAAATTCCTCAACCAGCACCTCACCCTTCCACTTCCTCCGCCAAACACCAGGTATCTTTTAAAGCACATCCAAGTCCTCCTCAACTTTAGGAAGTAGCCCCATGCTTTCATTTCTTCTCATTTCCATGCCAACCACTAGGACTAAAACCATCACTCTAGCTACATATTTTAGATTTAAGTCTTAGCATCTGAATAGCTGACAAAAGGATTTCTATTTATTAAGTCCAGTCTACAGAGAAATGATCAAAAGTAAATTCCTAATCTGTTCACACATCAAAATCTCCAGCAGCTTAATGCAAATACAGATCTTAAAGCCACTGTGAAGATTCTGATCCATGAAGGCTGAGGTTAAGACCTGGGAATCTGATTTTTAACAAACCTGGCAAGTGCTCTGATGCAGCTCATTTAGCCCTGGTCCCAGGACTGGAGTTTGAGAATCCACTGATCTAGAATACAAACTAGACTAAAGCCAAGAAACACGTGCTCCAGTAGGAAGTCCACAGGTAACTATATTCCCTCAGCATTCCTGCTGTTGAAATGAAATGACCACCTACTACTTCTCCCAAAACCATTTTATGAGAACGGAAAAACACACCACAATCTCTGGAAATCTTCAGTAACCCTTTCCACTATAATGCACACAAGTGATTAATACTCATCACTATATATTTAAAAACCATTTAAAAACCTGCAACATGAAAAGATAATTCATAAAAGCTACCTGACACACAAAAGCACAAAGATTAAAAGCATAAAAAAGTGTTTTCATTATTCAAAGAAGGACAACAAAGAAAAAAATGAATTGTTATGAGCCTACCTCCTACTCCAGGCCCCAAATTTGGTGCAGATGAACTCTGCCCAGAAGTGCCACTGGCAGCACTACCACCAGTGCCCCCCACAGCGCTGGTGGTGCCACTGGAAGCTGATGAACTCTGGGAAGCCTGTGGAGCCCATGGATTGGGCAATGGATCTCTATTTTCTGTACGGGAAGGTTGACTACCTTCACCTGAGGATGTATTGCTCACTAGGGAAGCAAATGGATTACCACCAAACTGTAATAAAAGACACAAAAATCATAAAGAATAAACTTTTGTTTTAAATAACAGATATGGAATTCTTTTCTTAATGAAAACTGTTTCCCATATAAAGGTACCCTTTAATCACACACATATTTATATTAAAATAGGCACTACCCTTGGACCTAAGCCTTGGGGGCCAAGGTTATCACCTGTTCTTGTGCAGCACTCAACATTGGTTCCTGAATATCCGTGTACATGCGCCGTAAAGCATTATATCCCCCTGGGATGCTTTCTAGGTTGCTCAAGGCTCGGTCCTGGTTTCTCATCATTTCCTGCATCATTGCTGGATTCCTGGCAAGTTCCAATGTCTAAGAAAAAGATATCCATATGAAAAGGCACTGAAATACACATGAATTAATTTAGCTATTGACCACTACAGCTGATTTGTTTTCAAGTTTTCTAACTCTATGAAGTAGCAGTCTTCGATATTTAAATCAGAAACTTATCTTAAATAATTCCTGCTGGATTTCACCTCAATCTAACATTCAAGTCACACCAAGAAAAAAGCACTCTATTGTGAGTGAATGCCCATCTCCTGAACCAGATTCTTTTTGTTTCTTGAATCTGCAAAGTAACTGTTCAGAGTGATTTTTAAAATACAGCAGAAAATGCAAAGTTCAAACAGTCCAAATTAGTGTGTTGTTGAGTTTTCCTGAACAAATATCAGGATTTCTTTATGGAGCTTAGCCATCTACAAAAGGCAAGCCCCTTAAGTATAGATAATTAAGAACTAAGTACATAATTCCTTAGCTAAAGGAACTAAAAGAACTGTCCACATACTTGTCTCATAATATCTGGATTATTCAGCATATGACTAATTTCTGGATTTCTCTGAATCAACTGCTGCATCTGTGGATTGGCCATAATTAACTGCCTCATCAGGTCAGGATTTGAGAGCATGCTCTGGACAAAGGGATTCTCCATAATCTGGACCATCATTTCAGGATTGGACATAAGTTGCCGCTGCATCTGACTTTGTAGTTCAGAGAAGTTAGTAGTATTCAAACCCAAGCTACTCAGGCCTGCAAGCCCTCCAAGGCCACCTAAAGAGATAAAGGGAGAAAGATACATAAATAAAAGTCAGAAATTTTATCACTGTGCTAAAATATGAAAATGCAATAATACTGACTCAATAGTCCCATTATGGAAAACCATTTTAAAGCAACAGAACTCCTATTACTTCTATAAATACATGTTTGATTTCTGCAATTAATATTAGCCAAAATCCATTCACTTTGTTAATTTAAGTTTAAATAATAAAACCAAATAAAATGTGTATTTCCTATGTGTGGTATAATACAATATTTTTGGTCTTTCTCCCAGATTCCTGGCATAGATCTCCTAAAAGCCTTAGAATCTCCAGAGTGAAGGGAGCGTCTTTTTTTATGCCATTACAAGCCCCTTTAAATCATACTTCACTTATGCTAATTAATTACTTACTGTGGGGCACCTAGACAGCCTCAGGATTGGTGATCACCAAAAAGATCAAGTAACAAAAGAGCTGGTACTTCCAGCCCCACCCACCAACCTCCAGAAAGGGGAGGGAAAAGAACTAGATGAGAGACTGAGCTCTAACAAACTCTTGAGCAATGAGATGCAGAGACCTTCCATGTTGGTGAACACTTCTAGGGCATGGGAACTCTGTACTCTCCCATACCCCCACATTTCTTGCCCTATGCTTCTCTTCCATTTTATATTTCTGAAGAGTATCCTTTATAATAAACTGGTAAACGTAAGTAAGGTTTTCCGGAGTTTTGTGAGCCATTCTAGCAAACTACCAAACATGGAGGTGAATTGTGGAAAGCCCCCCCACACACACAATTTATAGTCTGCAAGTCAAAACACATGGTCCAGTCCCCAGACTGGTACCTGAAGAGGCAGTCTTGGGGGACTGAATGACTCACTTTTAAACCTGTAGGATAGGACACTACCTCCATGTAGGTACTGTCAGAATTGTACTACAAGACACCCAGATGGTGCTGGATAATTGGCTGATGTCACAGAGATACCCTAGAATATGCCCATTCAAAAAGAGATGAAAATATGCAGGGTTTATACTTGTAAATAATCTCTTTCTAGGAGACTAGTTTAAGTTCAGCAAGAAAAATTCACCTACAAACTCTGGTTTGAACAGAGGTGCTACCAATCAAGGAGAGAAAAGGACAGGATATACTACAGGTGTCTCTTTGGAGGAATTAAGTCATAGAAAAACCTAATAGACCCAAGAAGATGAAAGAGTGATTTTCATAAAATGTTAACTTTGTAAAAATTACATGACCAACCAAACGCATTCATTCAAGGAAATAACAACAGGGAATAACTGCATGGGATGGGGTAGAGAAGAGGTATGGAGATTTAGTGGGGAAGAGGTAGTAGTTTAAGAAGCAAGAGAAGAGTTTTTGCATTTATTTTCCTTATTTACTGAGCATTTTCTAATAGGCCATGGACTGTGCTACACACATAGGGAAAAACGTGACAAGAAACAAGTACTACATACAGAACTCAATATAGTAGGAAAGACAACACATGGAAAACAAATACAGAATAAGTACTTTAATAGAAATGGTCACAAGATAATATGGTGATGCAGTACCTAAGTGGAATGGCTGCTTTTCATTAGATGACAATGAGTATAGAGAATGAATAAGCTGTGAAGAAATGGGAAGGACTGGAAGAAAGATTTAATAATAAACGCAACAAACTCTACATACAAAAGGCAGAGAGACAAACAGGACTACTGACGTATTCTTGAAATAAAAAGATTCAGTATCACTGGAATGGCAGAGAGTAGTGCTTACCAAACATTCCACATGCAGTCTTTTATTTCTTTTGCAGTTGGACAGGCCCAAGTGACTAGTTATGACCAAAAGACTTTAAAACATGTGTGTCACTTCTGGTCAAAGTACAGAAGGTCTAGCATGAGACTCTTAGCTATCTCTTCTGCCATGTCCCAAGTGGTGCAGCTATAAGATGGCAGGATTCCATTAGCCTTTGTCCCTGATGACTGACCACGTGGATGAGGGCCTCACTGACCAGTGAAAAACATGCAGAATGAAGGAAAGCTTTGGAGCAAGAAATTAAGCTTTGTGTTAAGAAGCCACTGAGTCTGCAGTTATCTATTACCAAAGGATAGAGACTCTAATAAAACTGTTGAGCTGAGTTAAGAAATAAGAACAGAGAGGTAGGTAAAAACTAAATCATAAAGCCTTGAAAGATTTTAGGCAGAACAGTCACTTCAGTTGTTCTTCTAATAACAGTGTGGAAATGACTCAGAGTAAACATTACAGATTTGAAAAGTCCAGGAACTGCATCAAGGAAGTAACAACAGGGAATAATTATTGCATGGGGTGGGAGAGAGAAACAGTATGGAAAGAGATTTAATGGGGAAAAGGTAGTAGTTTGAGGGGCAAAATGAGAGTTTCTGCATTTGTTTTCCTTTGCTTTCTGAAGACACACACACACACAGGTAAAGTACTTAGAGAACATCAGGTATATCAAAGAGGAGTGCTTAATACAAGACGTGGAATTCACAAGTGCCATGGGTTGACATACAGATTTGAAAGTCACCAAGATACAGGAAGAGGATAATGTTATAACAAGAAAAACAAGGCAGAACTCTGGGGAACAATACCAATCAAGAGAGACCCATAAATGAGAAAGAAAAAAAAAAGTCTGGAAATTAACCAGAGAAAAAACAGGAAGAAAATTTCAAGGACTGGTAAGCACTGAGAAAGACTGAATTAAAACAAAAATGTTTCCCTTGAATTCAGCAAGCCAAGAGGTCAATGGTGACTTCATCAAAGTAATTTTCAGTGAAGTGACGGGGGAAAAAAACAGCACAACAAACTTAGTGAAAGGGAAATACAGACAAAAAAAATGGAAAATACCTCTTCCAAAGACAGTGAAGAACAAAGGAAAAGGTGGTGGTGAGATTCTGTAGCTTTTATACATAGGATAGGCCTTCATGACAAGAGGCATCAAAAAAGGAAAGCTAACTACTTAGGGTAAATGGAATAAATGATGAAAGAAAGCAACTCAGGAGGGGGTAGGAATGAGACTGGAAATGAAAGAAATGTAGGAAATGAAGGAGATGTATGGCCTCAAACAAATTAACTAAAAGCTTGTCTGGGCTTCAATTTCTTTGCCTATAAAATGAGGGACGAGGGGAGAGATTTACTCCAACAATACCTTTCAAGACTCTGAACTCATCAATTCACCCTAATCTCTCTAGATTGTTCGTGCCAATAATCCTGCCATCTAAAACTTACCAAAAGAGACACATTTAACCTAAGATCATTTCAGAAAACAGGAGCAGCAAAAATGTAAAAGTTAAAAAAAAGAAAAAGAAAAGCAATTATGAATCCCTGCCATGCCCTAAAATGATTCCAACATAGTTGTACAGAACTAAATTACTAACAAACTTAGGAAGGAAGGAAGGAAGGAAGGAAGGAAGGAAGGAAGGAAGGAAGGAAGGAAGGAAGGAAAGGTATGATCCTTGATATGTGAAAACTGTACATATTTTTTTTTTAAATGTCAGTTCAGAAATGAATGGGTGGCTCAGTGGTTGAGCATCTGCCTTTGGCTCAGGTTGTGATCCCAGGGTCCTGGGATAGAGTCCTGCATTGGGCCCCCCAGACAGAGCCTGCTTCTCCCTCTGCCTATGCCTCTGCCTCTCCCTCTGTGTCTCTCATGAATAAATAAATAAAATCTTAAAAAATAAATAAAATTTAAAAAATAAAATGTCAGTTCAAAATACTATTATACTTATCATACAACCTAAGAACTGAAAGAAGCATCTAGCCATTTATCTATCCAGTTCAGTGTGTGTTTCAGAATACTCTTTTTTCCCCAACAAAACCTTCCACAGAACCTCAGTATAAAACTGATATAAGAAAAGTGGTTTTGGCTGATGCAGGAGCTCCTTAGCCAATGGACTTGCTCCTAAGCCCCAGCCCTCCTCTGTAGTTTCAAGACACTAATGCAATCTGAGTCCTTCATTTTACAAATAAGAAAATCACATTCAGGGGGTTAACTTAACTTATGATCAATAATTAGCTAATCTTTCTCAGATTCAATGATGTGGCAGTCAGATCAGGTACACATATACTAGATCTGTTTCACTATTTAAAAAGAAAAAAGTGCTGCTAATTTATCACTTCTTAAATGAAAATGTAAGCTAACCAAGCACATCTGTATTCCCAACTACTTTCCTTAATACCTACAATTAAAGAAATAAGCTATAGGGATCCCTGGGTGGCGCAGCGGTTTGGCGCCTGCCTTTGGCCCAGGGCGCGATCCTGGAGACCTGGGATCGAATCCCACATCAGGCTCCCGATGCATGGAGCCTGCTTCTCCCTCCGCCTGTGTCTCTGCCTCTCTCTCTCTCTCTCTCTCTGTGACTATCATAAATAAATAAAAATTTAAAAAAAAATTATTAAAGAAATAAGCTATAGAAGCAATTGTCATTGTTGTGGAAGTGATTTAACGTTTAATTCTATCATTTTACCCAAAACCACCCTGAGGGTGAAAAGGAGTTTTCCTTTCTCTATAAAATAACCAAAGGCATTTACCTAAACCAAAAGGGCTGCTAGTGGCAGAACCAGATGTGGAGTTAGTACTAGGCGCTGATGATGTGGTAACATTGCTTCCACTGGTATTTGTTTGCTGAGCTGAATGATCCTGCGGCCTAGGAAAAATAATCAAATCATGGTGTAAACAGTGGAGCTAATTATTTTTAAAAGAATCTCTGAAATTCCAGAATTCTCAGAAATAAAAGTGTAACTTTTCAGACTAATTCAAATTATAAGGTAAATAACCTGAAATAATTAAGCATTAAGAACATAAACACAGCAAAAACCCTATACAATTTAAACTATACTTCAACTGCCCCCCCAGTACATGTACATAAATATTTCATTTGGCATAATGATAATGTAAGATATGGTGACAGGTCAACTCATAGAAGAGAAATCAATGACTAGTCATATCCACAAAGCTGGGCTATATAAGCAACTTTTTATCTACTCCCTTCTTTCTTAGTTCTTGAGGATTGGGGGGCAATTCTACTCAGCCCCTTTAAATTGTTAGAAGTTAAAAAAAAAAAGGCTGAGAAAATACCAGTAATAACCTGTATTGATATAATTATTTAATACTACCTTTATGAAAAAAAAAAAAAAAAAGATACTTTATTGGAAACCCCTTCCACCTGATACCAATTAAGAGTTCTGAATCACTCACTGCTTCATTCATTGTTCTAAGATATACCTTTTTTTTCATTATAGCATTTCTGCAATCAAGAAGTCTTATAATTGCTGACAACCAGGCATCAACTGTCATGCCTGCACACAGGTATTCTGTATGACTTCAACTGAGTGATTATACCAGACATGCTGTGTTTAATAGCACAGAAAATGTCTTCAGGAAGATTTCGCCATTAATTGGTACTAATAGTTACCAATGTGTATACAGAAAAGTATAGAAACAGAAACAGAAGAAATGAATTTCCATCAGAGAAGCAAATATTTGCTGTTGGGGTAAAACCAGCATAAAATATTGTAGAATGAGTGTCAGTGGCTTGGAGAAATGCCTGGAGAAAATACTGTACCAAATCTTTACAAAATGCTATACCACAAACTCTCAACAGTAGAGGTTCACCACATATGCAAAAATGTGAATATTTATGATGAAGTCAACATGATTCAAAAGAATCACTCAACATGAAGTAGTGTTAGGAAGACTTTAACCGATTTATTTCATGTCTATTTTCTATGTATGCATAAGAGTTATATGATAAAATATATCCAAAAATAAGTCTAAAGGAACTTTCTCTAAATATAAAAATTTCAAGTGAAAAGAAAATATAACACGTTTGAATCTTTTATTAGTGATACAAAATATAAAAGTATCTTTTAAAAACTGATAATGAGGTACACCTGGGTGGCTCAGTTGGTTAAGCATCTGCCTTCAGCTCAGGTCATGATCCCAGGGTCCTAGGATTGAGCCCCACGTCAGACTCAGTGGGGGTCTGCTTCTCTCTCTCCCTCTGCCCACGCGCCCCCCCATCTACCACACATGCTCTTTCTCCCTCTCTCAAATAAATAAATTTTTTTTTAAATTTTTATTCATTTATGATAGTCACACAGAGAGAGAGAGAGGCAGAGACATAGGCAGAGGGAGAAGCAGGCTCCATGCACCGGGAGCCCGACGTGGGATTCGATCCCGGGTCTCCAGGATCGCGCCCTGGGCCAAAGGCAGGCGCTAAACCGCTGCGCCACCCAAGGATCCCAAATAAATAAAATCTTTTAAAAAAAATTGATAATGAAATATGGCTACTCATTTGTGGGTTACCAAGGAAATAGATACCTTTGATCTTATCCAAAAATCACTCTACACCAGAAAGCATAGCTAAAAACATATCTGCTTGTTCTATAATTCAAATACTTTAGAATTATGACCATTCAGAAATATGACAATACTGATGAACTCCTTAAAATATCAAATGTGAAAGCATCACCATTACTGAATCACATTTTTTTAACTTGTTATCAACAAATAAGTGAATTTTAATCGATTTTAATATTAACGGTAGAGAAAGTCACTTAAAGCCAAGACTAGGGCCACCTCAGTGGCTTAGTGGTTGAGCATCTGCCTTTGGCTCAGGGCATGATTCCGGGATCCTGGGATGGAGTTCCACATCGGGCTCCCTGCAGGGAGCCTGCTTCTCCCTCTGCCTATGTCTCTCTCATGAATAAATACAAAAATCTTTTTTTTTTTTTTTAAAAAGCCAAGACTAGTTATTTTTTAAAAAGAAATAGTTAATAAAAAAAAGAAATACAGTTGACTCTTGAACAACATAGGTTTGAACTGTATAGGTCCAATTATACCTGGATTTTTTCAATAAAGACAGTAGAGTACTAGAACTGTATTTTCCTAATAACCTTTTTCTCTAGCTTATAGTATGAAACCAGTATATAATACATATAACATACAAAATAAGTTTGTTCAAGTTCCCAGCAAGGCTTCCAGTCAACAGTAGGCTAGAGTAATGAAGATTCTGGGGAGTCAAAAGGTATACTCAGATTTTTGATTGCATGGGGGTTGGTGCCTCTAACACCTGCATTATTCAAGGATTAATTGTATAAACATTTATTCACAGTTTAAAGCTCTAAGTCTTCTCAAAACATACCTGTTTTGTGTTTTGATGACAAGGTGAACAGTAAGTCCATCATGAATTCCATGCTGACTCAAAGTATCTTGATCTTTTAAAATTTTTCCAGCAAATATTAACACAAGTTGGTCAGTATGTGATTTGAAACGTTTAGAGATTTCTTCCTTGAACTAAATAAGATAAAAATAATTATTATAGGGGTTTACATAGCACCACCTAGTCGAGTTTCTATTAGTACTTCAAAAAGGCTCCTACTACAAATATTGCAACAATTCAATCAGTATAAAGATACCTCTTTTGTCTGTATCTTGATCACAGTGGGAAATGAATATTAGCACTTCACACTCATCTCCAACACTAAGGTTTTGTTCTAAGTACACATGTCCTATTTTCAACTTTCTGCTAAGGCCTGACAACTCATTTCTTCCCAATATTCTTGTTCTTTCTACACCAGTGGTGCTAACTCTAGGTCAAGTAACATAGCTGTTACCAAGTTTACAATAATCTATGCCTCAGATTTCCACTCCAGTCCTGCTCCATTCTAGCTGAATACATATACAGCCAACCTCATATTCTCAGCCTATTATACTTACTTTCCTCCCTACCTTTTTCATTCAACATTAACAGGAAGCATTATCTACACACACACACACACACACTATCCACATGCAAAGATACAGAGCAAAAAATCTTTCCTTCAAGGACAGCAATTAAAGTGTTATTAGTCAAGTAACACAAAGTACAGAGGGCAGTTAAAGAAAGCTTTCCAATGAAAACTGAAGAAAGATTAGGAACTAGCCAAGAAAACCTGAAGAAAGGCTTTCCAGAGACAAGAAAAACATGCAAAAAACAGAGAAAAGAGCTTCATACTATTAAAAAAAAAAAAAAGCCTTTATTTATTCGATGTTAATTCAGTGTTTTTTCAGATCTTTATCACAATCACCTATATGCTAGGGTTTACTTCACTGTCTACATCAGGAGATCTCAGAGTAGGCCAAGGAAACTACATTAAGAGACTACCTCAGAGAATCCAGCCCAAATTCAGAAAAGAACTACATCTTAAACCATTCTACCCCAATGCCCTACAAAAATGGGTATCAAGAGATGAAGGCACTACCACCAAGGGAATGTTTTGGAAATATAAGGGAGTATTTTTGGTTGTCATAGTAAGTAAGAAGATACATTAAATAATATCTGAAACATAAAATCTTGCAGAAGGAAGGGAAGGGGAAGTGTAGAGGGATATAAATAAAACACAGGCATATATGTCAATAATTGTTGAAAATGAGAAGTGCATGAAAGTTCATCACATGCTATCTTTGTGTATGAATGAAATTTTCCATAATCAAGTTACAATACTCAGTGTAAACAACTGTTTTATCATAAAGATGATGCAAAATTATGCCGCAGTAAATATTTTAGAGTTTTTCCATCTAAGCTCTTTCTCTGAAAGTACATAATCTGTAACTTTTTTTATCTAAGATAACAATTTCCAAATAACTAAAAAATCTTTGTAAAACACCATTTGGTAATATCCTCTGGAGAGGCCAATCAATAATTAAACCATTTTCCTATCACTGACATGTCATTTCTCCCTTTGGTAGCTACTAGAAATAGTAATAATGTAACGAGCAACAGAACACATGGTTTCCTTTTCTTCTTTTTTTTTTTTAAAGATTTTGAAAGAGAGAGAGAGAGAGAGCATGATCAGGGGGAGACAGAGGGAGAAACAGACTTCCTACTGAGCAGGAAGCCCAACTTAGGACTTGATCCCAGGACCCTGAGATCACGACCTGAGGTGAAGGCAGATGCTTAACTGACTGAGCCACCCAGGTGCCCCAGAACACATGGTTTTCTAATGACTGAATGACAATGTATGTAAAATGCAAGCATCAAGGACACTGCTGGTGGTCAATAAATAGTAGCTACTACTATGCCAAGTCTTTTAACCCTCAATATCTCTGAGGTAGATAGGTTTTAATCCTAGTTCAGATACAGAAACAAAGAGAGGTTCAATATGTCCCTCTCAGTAACACGGCTAATAAACTGCCAGGTTAGGATTCAAACTTGACTTCAAGAACCAACCTACCTAGATAAACTATGATATCTATTTTATATTATAAAATGGGATTAATTTAAGTCTGTTTCCTAACCTTAAAGAAAACCTTTTCAGAATCTTTAATATCCCTCATGTGTGGGGGGATTTAACTAAGTATAAAATTACATAGTATTTTAGTATATTTTAGGATTTGAAGGTAAGATGCCGAACTAAAAAAACACATCTACTCTCACATCCTAACTTCCCACTAAAACAGTAAAGGATTTTTTAATGCTTTATGGAGGTATAACTCACATACCATACAATTTTTGCCCATTTAAGGTGTACAATTCAATGGTTTTCAGTATATTCACAGATATGTGCAATTATCACAATTTTAGAACACTTTCATCTTCTCTAAAAGAAACCATTACCCTTTAGCTATCACCTCCCTATTCCCCCATCACTGCAACCCTTAAGAAACCACTAATCTACTTTCTATCTCTACAGATTTCCCTATGCTTGACATTTCATATAAATACAATTATATAATATGTGGTCTTTGTTAACTGGCTTCTTGGCATTTTCAAGGTTCACTCATGCTGTAGCATGTATCAGTGCTTCCTTACTTTTTATAGCCAAATATTATTCCACTGCATGGATACACAACATTCTCTGTTTGTATTCTTAATCAACTGATGGGGCATCTGGGTTGTTTCCACCATTGGGCTTATATATAAATGCTGCTGTAAACATTCATATACAGGTTCTGGTGTAGACACAGGTTTTCATTTCTCTTCAGTATATACCAAGATGTAGAATTACTGGGTCATATGGTACCTCTTTATATAACCATTTGAGGAACCACCAGAGTATTATCCTAAGTGGCTGTACCATTGTATATTCCCACCAGCAGTGTATAAGGGTTCCAATCTCTCCACATCCTCACCAATATTTATTATCTGATTTCTTAAATTATAAGCTATCCTAGCGGTTTTGATTTGCACTCCCCTGATAGCTATTAAATATCTGTTCATGTGCTTAGTTATAAATCTTCTTTGGAGAACTATTTATTCAGATTTTTTGCCCTTTTTTGTATTGGTTTGTCTTTTTATTATTGAATTGCAAAAATTCTTTTTTAAAAGTTTTAAGTAATCTCTACTACCCAATGTGGGGCTCAAACTTGCAACCCCAAGATCAAGTCACATGCTCTTCTAAGCCATGCAGGCACTCCTCAAAAGTTCTTTATATATCCCAGATACAAATCTCTTTCTGGGACAGGATTAGCAAAAAGAGATAACAGAAAAAACTGAGACTTTTCAGTCTCAACTGGAACAAAATTTTAAAGCTGGACATCGGATGGACACCTGGTCAATTAATTTAGCAGACCCAAGAGAACTGAATCCTAAACTGGCAATGCAGAAAGCAATAGCTAATTCAATCCCCAGAATCTGCAGAATTCCTAGAAAACTCAATACTGGTACCACCAGAGGCTGAGGGCAGGGGGTCATGGGTTGAGAGACGCATAAGGGCTAAAACACAGAGGACTATTTGCAAGTCTCAGAAGCAGACATATCCTCACTTCACACACCAAGCAACAACTGCCCCTCCTCAAATCCAACAAGAGACTAAGGGACTTTTTTCTTCTCTAGAAAGGGAACAGAGAGTCTCTGGACTAAAGAACACACAAGGCACAATGAGACTGGGAGTACAATATAAAATGAAAAAAACTAAACATGACACATTAGATGCTGAGCCTTTCCCCCCTTCACTACACATCTATGAAACCGAAAGCTGGGGCCTTCACCATCAGGCAGTTAGACTATATTATTATAGCATCTCCAAGGAAAATCTAACTATCCTAAAAGAAAAATACCTAAAGATATGGATGTAAGAGTTTTTTCCAGGCACCCTAGAGCAGTGGTACCCAAGGCAGATGGATCCACTCTGAGAAGCATCTGGCAAACTCTGTAGACATTTCTGCTTGTCACAACAGGGGTTAAATACCACTGTCATATGGTGGGCGGAGCCCAGACATACTGCCATACATCCTACAATGCATAGGATAGTCCCACCCAACAACAAAGAACTATCAAGTTCAAAGTGTCAATAATGACAAGGTTGCCAAACTGCCCTAGAGCTGTACTTCTCAAAGGCCCAGATAAGCAGCATTCACCTTTACCAGGTTAACTTGGTAGAAATAATTTCTCAGTTCCCACCCCAGACCAACCAAATCAGAAACCCCAGGGATGGAGCCCAGCAATCTAGAGTTTAACAAGCTTCCCAGGTGATTCTGATGCACACTAAAATTTAAGGACCACTGCCTGCTCTAGGTATAACAACAAATGTTGCCAAAAAATAAAAATGATAAAGGAACATATCAAATGTCATCAAAAGGATACAACCACTCCCACACAAAAAATCCTCAACAAACAAATCTACAAACCTGTAGATGAAAATGAAACTTTCTTTTAAATAGGCTTCATGCCCAGCACGGAGCCCAATGAAGGGATTGAACTCATGACCCTGGGATCAAGAATGGAATGCTTAACCAACTGAGCCACCCAGGGGCTCTGAAAATAAAAGTTTCTAAGTACACGTGGGTTGCTCACCACGCTAGACCATAAAGTGGGTAACAGAAAAACCTTGGTAATTTAAGATAACTGAAATCATGTAAATATATTCCCTGGCAATTTCAGAATTACACTAAAAACCAGTAAAAGATGATTACCAGGAAAATCTCCAAGTTAAACAAAAATACTTCTAAATAATTCAAGGGTCAAAAAGGAAGTCTTGAGTAGAAATTAGAAGTACTTCCAACTAAATGAAAATTAAGCTACAATACGTCAAAATGTATGAGATTTGGATAAAGCAATACCTAGAGAAATTAACAATATTAGGCTTACATTTAAGATCACAAATCTATAATTTAAGTTTTAACCTTTCGAAACTCAGAGAGCAAATGAAACCCAAACGAGGGATATAAAAAAAAAGCAGAAATCAGCAAAAACAGAACAAGAGAAAAATCTTTTAAAGTATCAGTAAAACTGATAAATCTCTAGCTAGATTGACCAAGAAAAAGCAGAAATACATAAATTAATATTATCAGGAACAGAAGGGAAAGTCTACAGACTTCATGTACAGTAAAAGGATAAGGGACATTCCACACACGCGTGTGACAAGTTTGATGAAACGAGTCAATTTCTTCAAAGAGTGAAGCTACCAGAACTCATTCAATCTCTTTTGAAAATACAAGCGGGGACACCTGGGTGGTTCAGTGGTTGAGCGTCTGCCTTTAAATCAGGGTGTGATCCCAGAGTTCTGCTTCGAGCTCCCTGCAAGGAGCCTGCTTCTCCCTCTGCCTATGTCTTTGCCTCTCTCTGTGTCTCTCATAAATAAATAAAATCTTTAAGGAAAAAAAAAAAGAAAATACAATTCTCAACTCATTTCATGAGGCTAATACCATCCTGATAACCAAAGCAAAAAAACAAAGTACAGACCAATATCCCTTATGAACACAGATGTAGAAATCCTCCACTAGGGGATCCCTTGGTGGCTCAGCAGTTTGGCGCCAGCCTTCAGCCCAGCTCATGTTCCTGGAGTCCAGGGATTGAGTCCCATATTGGGCTCCTGCATGGAGCCTGCTTCTCCCTCTGCCTGTCTCTCTGCTTCTCTCGCGCTGTGTCTCTCATGAATAAATAAAATCTTTGAAAAAAAAGAAAGAAATCCTCCACAAAATACTAGTAAATCAAATCCAGCAATATGCAGAGAACTAACAGGCTAAGTCAACATTTGAAAATTAATGTAATTCACTTTATCAACAGACAAAAGAAGGAAAACCAAACAATCATATTATCAGTCGACAGTAAAAAAGCATGTGACAACATTCATTCGTGACAAAAGTCTCAACAAATTAGGAATAAAAAGGAACTACCTAGACCTGCTAATGTGCATCTAAGAAATATGTGCAGTTAACATCATACTTAATGGTGAATGCTTTCCCACTAAGATGAGGAACAAACCAAGAATATCTCACACACACTCCCCTCACCCAATCACCACCACCACTCTGCTCAACATGGTATTCAAAGTCCCTCAATCCAACAAGGCACAGATACTGGAAAAGAAAAGGAAGGAAAAAAAAAAGAGAAAGAAACTTATCAGTCACTTGCAATGTATGAATCTTATCTGTATCCCACTTCAAAACTTAATCTTTTTAAACAAAAGAGAAACAAGCCAAACTGAGTGAAAATATCTGCAAAAAAACCACGTCTATCTGATAAAGGACTATTATCCAAAATATATGAAAAACTAAAACTCAACAGTTTAACAACCAGGTAAGCTGATTTTAAAGATAGGCAAAAGACTTTAACACCTCACCAAAAATAATATACAAAATGCAAACAAGCACATGAAAAGATGCTCCACATATGTCATTAGGGAACTAAAAAATAAAACTTGGAAACTGCACTACACTCTTACTAGACAGAATGACCAAATCCAAAATACAACACTAGATGCCAGCATGGATATGGAACAGGAACTCTTATTCATTGCTGATGAGATACCATTTGGTACACTCTGGAAGACAGTTTGGCAGTTTCTTGTAAAGCTAAACACTCTTACCAATTGAACCAGCAATCACACTCCTTGGTATTTACCCCATAAAGTTAAAAACTTAGGTCCAGGGGATCCCCGGGTGGCTCAGCGGTTCAGCACCTGCCTTCAGCCTAGGGTATGATCCTGGAGTCCCGGGATCGAGTCCCATGTCGGGCTCCCTGCATGGAGCCTACTTCTCCCTCTGCCTGTGTCTCTACCTCTCTCTGTGTGTCTCTCATGAATAAATAAAATCTTAAAAAAAAAAAAAAAAAAAAAAAAAAAAAAACTTAGGTCCACACAAAAGGAGAAAATCAGAAGCTAAGTAATATTCACAAATGATAAAAGCTGCAAACTTATGTACACACAAAAATCTGCACACACATGAAGCAACCAAGATATTCTTCAATAGGTGAATGAATAAACTGTGGTACATCCAGACCACAGAGTATTATTCAGTGCTAAAAACGTTATATTTATATGAAACCGTATGTATGTATGTATGTATGTGTATATATAGGAAAGGATAATGAATAGGCAGAGTACATGTCATCAAACGTTTGTCAAAACCCAGAATAGGGACACCTGGGTGGTTCAGCGGTTAAGCGCCTTTGGTCAGAGTGTGATCCAGGGAGTCCTGCCTAGGGCAGGAGCCAGGGGCTCTCTCTTCCTGTCTCTCTCTCTCAAGAATAAATAAAATCTTAAAAAAAAAAAAAAAAAAAAGCCCACAGAATGTAAAAACATCAAGAATGAATCTTAAACTATGGAGGAGCCTGGATAGCTCAGTCTGTGGGTGTTTGACCTCAGCTCAGATCATGATCCCACGGTCTTGAGATCAAGCCCCACATCAGGCTCCCTGTTCAGCAGAGTCGGCTTGTCCCTCTCCCTAGGGCTCTACCCCTGCTGGTGTGGTCTCTCAAATAAGAAAAAAAAAAAATCTTTAAAAAAAAAATGTAGAAGAATGAATCTTAAAGTATGGACTTCAGGTGATGCCCATCAATTTTAAGAAATGTACAACTACAGAGTGGGATGTTGATGCTTTGGGAGGTGGGGGGATTTGGAGCAGGGGGTATGGAAACTCTGTACTTTCCATTCAATTTGCTGTGAGTCTAAAACTACTCTAAAAAAATACAAGTCTTTTTTGAAAACAATTAAAAATATATAATTATTCTATCATTATGCTAAAAACTCATTTCGAGATAGCAAGGAAATCCTGAACTGATGAAATTAAGGAATTATTCACTACAAAGGCAGAATAATGTATCGATTTTTAAAAAGGTCCTTTAAAAAAAATTTTATTTTTCTCCCTCTGCCTGTGTCTCTGCCTCTCTCTCTCTCTCTCTCTCAATCTCTGTCTCTCATGAAAAAGTAAATAAAATCTTTAAAATAAAAAAAGGACTTTTTTTTTTAGGACCTTTTTTTATTTTAAAGATTTTATTTACTTATTTGACAGAGAATGTGAGAAAGCACAAGCAGGGGGAGCAGCAGAGAGAGAGGCAGAAGCAGGTTCCTGGCAAGCAGGGAGCCCAATGCAGGACTGAATCCCAGCAGCCTGGGTTCATGATGTGAGCCAAAGGCAGACACATAACCGACCAAGCCACCCAGATGCCCCAAAAGGTCCTCATTTTTTCAAAGACACATCCTGAAATATTAAAGGATGAAATGATATAATGCATGAGAGATGCATCAAAATAATGAGGAAAAGGTAGGGTGCCTGGCAGCTCAGTTAGGTGTCTGCCTTCAGTTCAGGTCATGATCCCACGTTCTGGGATTGAGCCCCACATGGAGCCTGCTTTTCCCTTTCCCATGCTCATGCTCTTTCTCTTGAATAAATAAATAAAATCTTTAAAAAAAAAAATGATGGGGAAGGTGCCTTAAGGGAAAGTATACTTGAAACAAGGATGGCTTTAAGATTAGCTGTCAAAGGTGGGTACAGGATTCCTGAGGGTTTAACTAATATCTATTCCCCATATACTTGAAATCACCCATAAAAAAAAAAAATTTAGAAGAGGGAAGAATAACTGGCCTAAAATGTTACATACAGTAAAAAAAAATCCCTCAAAATGAAACATTTTCAGACATACAAAGACTAAAATATTACCTGGCATATACAGACTATAGGAAATGTTAATGTATTCCTCAGACAAAAGAAAATGACCCTAAAAGAAGGAATAAAAAGTGGAATATATACATGGGTAAATCAAAATAAAATTTTGATAAAGCATTAATAATAATGCCTTGTGTTATATGAAAGAACGTCTAGTCCAGAGGCAGGTGGGAGTTTAACTGTTCCAAGGTCCTTAAACTAAATAGGAAGAAGTACAAGTACTTATTTAGTCATTTTACAAATTAAGATGCATATGGTAATCTCTAGAACTACTAAAAAAAAATAGTAAAAACAGAATACATCCACCAACTTAATAGTAAAAACAGAATACATCCACCAACCTAACAGAAGAGAATAAACAGGAAAAATAAATAATAATATAATGGATAAATGTAAACCAAATTTAGCAGCAATTACATAATAGACTATATATTAAAAAGACAAAGACTACCAAACTGGATTTAAAAACTCAACTTCATGCTGCTTAAAAATGGTATTCCTAAACTGCAAAGAAGATTGAAAAAAAAAAAATGGGTATAACCAAAGAAAGTGAGTGAGGTTATTCTAAACAACAAAACAGACTTTAATACAAAAGCAACAAGACATTTCAACATTCTGAAGTGTTAAATTCGCAAACCAAAACTTTATATGTATACATATATATAAGACAGCTTCAAAGTACATAAAACCTAACATAACCACAAAGAAAAACACACAAATCCAAAAGTATAGTAAGATTTGAGCACATTTACCTCAGTACCTGATAGAATAAAATAGGAAAAAGAAAAAAAGGTAAGGATATAAAAGATTTGAACATAATTAAATAATGTCTTAACTGGAATGTATAGAAAACTGCATCCAACAACTACAGAATAAGCATTCTAAGTACATTTATAAAACTAGACCATATGCTGTGCCATAAAGCAAGTCAGCATATTTTAAGTTAAAATCTTACCAAGCATGTACTATGACCACATGGAAATTAAACACTGCCATGCAATTAAACAGACCCCAAAATAGAAATCAATAAAATTCTACACAACTGGAAAAGATTTCCTAAGCAGGACACAAAAGGATGTAAGCATTTGGGGGGGGAAAAAAAAAAGGCACAATAGGGACGCCTGGGTGGCTCAGTCAGTTAAGCATCTGCCTTTGGTCAGGTCCTCTAATCAGGACCCACAGCTGCTCCCTACTCAGCAGGGAGTTTCTCCCCCCCCCCCCCACCCACCCCCCCCACACACTCATGAGGCACAATAAACTGAACTATCATTAACAGAGATAAGCAACAGAGAGAAAATATCCAACATACCAACAACCAAGAGGGCTTGAATCCAGGTTTTATACAGGATATGCACAATCATCAAGACAAAACCCAATTAAAAAACAGTTCAAGAGACTAAAACAGGAACTTCACAAAATGAAAGCTAAATGACTAACACAAAGGAAAATGTGCTTTTTTCCTAACTTAATTATCAATTAGGTAATTTTCAAATCAAAACCAGTGATACGGGACGCCTAGATGGCTCAGCAGTTGGGCACCGCCCTTTGGTTCAGGTCAAGATCCTGGGATCCGAGATCAAATCCCACATGGGGCTCCCTGCAGGGAGCCTGCTTCTCCCTCTGCCTGTGTCTCTGCCTCTTTCAGTCTGTGTCTCTCATAGATAAATAAATAAATCTTAAAAAAAAAAAAACAAAAAAAAAAACAAGGATACATTCAACCTAAAAGACTAGTACAGAAAGTCGTAGATGATGTGGAACAACTGGAATCCACATACATTACAGGTAGCAGTATAAATTGTTGTATTTTGGAAAAATATTTTGAGGCAGAAGTTGAACCGATGCTTACCCAACAATTCCACTTACAAGATTTTATCTAACAAATTACGGGTCCATAGGTACACCAAAAGATATGTTCAAGAAGTTCAAACCAGTATTCTTTGTTATTAGCCAAAAACTTTAAATAACCCAACTGTTCTTTAGAAGAAGAAATTGTGGTATATTTACTTACTAAGATATTAGTAATGACAATGACAACACTATGACAACAAACTATATGACAAACACAATGACAACAAACTATACTCACGAATCATCACAGATCCCTCAGTGGAGAACAAAAGCCAATCACTAACGAAGATAAACTGTGTGATTTCACTTATATAAAGTTTTTTTTTTTTTAAAAAGGAGGTAGGAGGGGGCAAAGTCCATATTGTGAAAAGTAAGAATAGTAGTTACCTTTGAGAGAAGGTGGTGATTTTAAGAGATCATAAGGTGACTTCTGAGGAATTGGACCTTTGTGCTTAATACATGAAACCATACATTCATGATGAGTGCATTCTTCTGTACTATAAACTTCAATTAAAAATATGTTTAAAAGTTGACTGTAGGGACACCTGGGGTGGCTCAGTGCTTGAGTGTCTGTCTGCCTTTGGCTCAGGGCATGATCCCAGAGTCCCAGGATTGAGTCCCACATCGGGCTTCCTGCATGGAGCCTGCTTCTCTCTCCCTGACACACACACACACACTCTCTCTATATATATATACATATATATAAAATAAGTCTCTCTCTCTCTCTATATATATATATACACATATATATAAAATAAATATCTCTCTATATATATATATATCTCATGAATAAATAAAATCTTTAAATAAAAAAATAAAAGTTAACTGTAGAGACACCTGGGTGTGGCTCAGTGGTTGAGCAGACATCTGTCTCCGGCTCAGGGCATGATCCCGGGGTCCTAGGATCAAGTCTTACATCGGGCTCCCCACCAGGAGTCATCTTCTCCTTCCGCCTGTGGGTCGCCCCCCCCCCCCACCGTGTGTCTCTCATGAATAAATAAAATAAAATAAAAAATAGTCAATTGTAAACGCCCGCTACGTAAGAAACAACAGGAAAGCAAAACACAGGAGACCAACTTTCCTGGGCATTCCAATTTCGTGTCTCACCTAGCCAGAAAGCTAACATAGACCTTGCCTTTGGCAGCTCATCTGAAAGGAACTGACGATGAAGATGCTCTAGTTTTAGGTAGCGGACCAGAGTAGATACGAGACCTGGAAATCACAACAGAGATGATCACTCAAGAATAAGAGATGATCACCTGTGAGCACTATATCTGACAAAGACAGTTAAGACAGGCCGTACAAAACAGCCATAACCTCAAAAGCTTATAGAACAGCTATGAAAAGTTTAGTTGAGCCCTTAGTAATACTGAAGGGCTGGAGTCCTCCTAACATCAGTATCTTAAGGATAATCGGGACTTTCTGGACAGACTATAGGCTGATCAATGATGCCCTGAAGCAAGAGAGTAAAATCCCATGGCACAGTTCATAAAGCATTTACACGAATCATTTTTTGATTAAGCTGTTCCTGGCACCATATACTATCTCATTCAATCCTCACAACAAAACCTCAAAAAACTAAACCAGTCCTGACCCATTACCAAAAAAAAAAAAAAAAAAGGCAACTCTTTTTTTAAAGATTTTATTTATTTATTCACGAGAGACCTAGAGGGAGAGGCAGAGTCATAGAGGGAGAAGCAGGCTCCACACAGGGAGCCAGATGAGGGACTCCATCCCGGGAATCCAGGATCACGCCTTGAGCCGAAGGCAGATGTGCCTAACACTGAGCCACCCAGGCGTCCCCAAATCACTTTCTCTTACAGAATTTCCAGCGCTGTTCAAAATTAGTATCACTAAATACAGGATTCTCCAATATCATGGAACTCCTGGTTTTCGGGGGCACCTAAAGCAATTCAATATGAGTTCACAGCACTTCATAGTGCAAGTTGGAAAGCATTGTGTTAGAGATGGTGATAGAGTTCAACTATATGTCTAGTACTATACAAAGGGAAAATGTATAACCTGACTACCAATTCTAACTCAGTTCTTATAAATTTTAAATTTCAAACCGATGTCAAAATACTTAGATATTAGAACCACTCCCCAAATAGAAGACTAGTTTTTTTTTTTTTAAGATTCTATTTATTCATGAGAGAGAGAGAGAGAGAGAGAGGTAGAGACACAGGCAGAGGGAGAAGCATGCTCCATGCAGGAAGCCTGATGTGGGACTCAGTCCCAGGACTCTGGGATCATGCCCTGATCAGAAAGCAGATGCTCAACTGCTGAGCCACCCAGGCATCCCAATAGAAGACTAATTTGATTCTGAATAAATGATCCAAAGCTTTGAACAAACTAGCAAAAACCAAGAGATTCAGCTGCCCACTACTCCATAAACCTTACTTTTATAATTGTATCATCTCAAATAGATAAGATATGCTTTTCCAAATATGCATTATTTTAGAAAATTTTAACACAAATATGATCAATGTAAACAATGTTGCTTTCTTTTCATTTTTTTAAAAAAGATTTTATCTATTTGTGAGTGTGTGTGTGAGAGAGAATGAATGGGGGGAGGGGCACGGGGAGAAGCTGACTCCCTGCAGAGCAGGGAGCCCAACGCTGAACTTGATCCCAGGCCCCTGGTATCATGACCAGGACAGAGGGCAGACACCTAACCAACTGAGCAACCCAGGGGCCCCAATATTACACTTTTACAGAATAGCCGAAACTACATACTTCAGATTTCCTTAAACTCCTAAACACTATTTAGGTAGAGGGAAATAATTTCAGCTTATAGTGGCTTCAAACTTTCCAAAAATTTTCTAACATTTGAACTTTACTTCCATGTCTGTTTTCTTTACTACAATTTTGTTGTACACAACAAGAGGAAATCAGAGTCTAAGTAGTACTGACAGAAAAAAAAAAAAAACAATTAGCAACCTTGAAAACTATCAAAGCTGTTTTATATAAAAGCAGTCCACAGATACTATTTCTCCTATTTCTCTGCAGAAACATAAAACTTATGTAACAAATTATATAAAAAGTTTTCATCTATCTAGGGAAGAATCTTAACCAGAAGGGAAAGATTTTTCCTAATTTCCTTTACTTATTTCTAGACTATCTAGATAGATATTTTTGTCCTAAGGCCTACATTGCCACCACTAATCCAAAATGAAAAATACATGCTAGAATGGGCCTCTACGGGTCCATATTTCCTATAAATATGTTTCCTACTCTGCTCTTGCACTGACAACCTACAGTAATAAACAATGGGCCAAATAGCTGAAAACTTAGGAGTACTACATGTTTTCCCAATAACCAGAAGAATCAAAATTCTAACGTACTTCAAATAAGTAATCTAAGCCAACGATTTGAAATCAACCCAGTATGTACAAAACAACTGTCACTAGCCTCTTCTCTCAACCTCACCCAAAGTCAGGTGTTTCACGTCAGTGGATTCTCCAGCTAATTTATGTTTACCTGGGTGTGATCAGAACGCAAGTTTTTGAGAATGCTGAGTTACTGCTGCATATATCTACTGCTGTTCTGCAATACAGTGACACTATTCCAAACTCTCAAGGTGTCCAGTATCTGCTTTTTTCGCCAGACTGTCAGCTCTTATCTTGACAGCATACCTCCCCGCCCCTCTAAATTTACGATTTTTAATCAGGGAAGAAGAGGCAAGTAAGCAACTAAGAATTAGAAAACCAAATAAAATAGAATGCCGAGGTAATTTGAAATACTCTCCTGACATGAAAACGTATGATCTAGTATATCAGCTTTTATGATACCAATCTCAGTGGTTCAGGGCCCACTTCACTTATTTCCTGTTCTTGATTGATTAGGGGAAGAAAGACACACCAGGTGAGGAGAGCAAACAAAAATGGTTAAGAAAAAAATGTTTTTGAAACATTTAGATTTTAATTCAAATCTTGGTTTTGTCACTTTCAAGCTGTGACCTTGAGGATGTTACTTAAGTATCTGTGCCCCTAAAATGGAGGTATTTATTCTGTAGGGCAGATGGGAGAATAGAGAGAGGTATGGAAAATGCCTGGGGGCAGCAGAATACTCACACACGTGCACACACTCAGATATTCAAGCCTAATTATGTAAAGATAAACTCTGAATCGTAACCACCTTTTAAAATTAAGTTAATCTGATTTTTAGATTACCTAAAACAAACACCATCATCCTTTGCAAATATCCCACAATCCAAACTTGCCTTTAGTCATCTCTCCGCTATTAAGTATGTTCAAAAAAATATTTTTGTGACCTTTAAAAAAAAGTTGATTAAAACATACATATTAATTGAATTTCTTGCAGAACCACACATTAATAGCATTAGCAAGAATTTTCTAAACAGTTGTCAGAATAATATACTTCAAATATTTGCTATTTTAGTATTTTAAGTTACAAGTCTTTTTTTTTTTTTTTTAAGATTTTTATTTATTTAATTCATGAGAGACACAGAGACAGAGAGAGAGAGAGAGGCAGAGACACAAGCAGAGGGAGAAGCAGGCTCCATGCAGGGAGCCCAATGTGGGACTTCAGGATCATACCCTGGGCTGAAGGCAGTGCTAAACCACAGAGCCACCCAGGCGTCCCCAAGTTACAAGTCTTTTAGTCAGTTCCTCATTCCATATTGCTAATACCTCTAAAGAAAAAATCCATATTCAATAAACCATCCTATGTAATATTTCACCCAGTTATCACTCTCCAAACACCTATGTCCGAGTAACATTAATTAGTACTCTCATTTAAAAACATTGCATAAATCTAACACAAAGATATCGAATATGAGCTGTAACTAGAGACATGAGCAGCTATATGGGAAAAGCACTCTTTTCTTGTAAAGTTGAACGTTCAGCCATAAATGTTATAGTGCGTTAGCTATAAAACATACTATTTTTAAAGTTTCTATGATCTAAATCTGACAAAGAATAGCAAACTAAATGTTTCATTATTCACATGCTAGATGCTATTAGAGCTTCCTTCTACTGCAAAAAATTAAGACTCGACTCACTGTCAAATAAAAGGGTGCAAGAGGAAAGAAACCAATACAAATAGAGCATAGAAACCCTAAGCCAAATACTTTACACATATTATCTCATGAAAGCCCCCATACAATCTTGTGAATCAAATATTATATCGCATTTTAAAAATGCTACCAGTGAGGTTCAAAGGAGTAAAAGCATCTTGCTCAAAAATCTCTCCAATTCCAATGTTCACATTGTCTCAAAAATGCAGACCACATTTCAATATACTTAAGTTAATTTGCCAATAAACACTTTCCCCCTTTCTCAAAATCCTAACAAAAATGTTATGAATAATAAATAAGAGAGGAATTAGTTCCACACATGCCAATATGGAAAGACCACAACACAAATAAGTGAAAAGAGAGTAAAGAAAAATGAGGCTAATGATCCATCTGCTTAACAAAAATAAATAGAAAATTATATATGGGTATACAGATAAGTGCTTTTCTGAACAGAATCCACTGAAAGAGTTTTAAAGGTTGTTTTGGGTTTGTTTGTTTTGGGGGGGTTGTTTTACCAAAAACCATTACACCCATGTCTCAAGTCTAGAAGCCTGTAGCAGCTGCTTAACCAGTAATAAGTAAACTAAGCAGTCTATGTTGTCTTATCAGTAAGAAATCAAACCAGGTCATAATGGCATAAGTTTACCTGGAAAGACCAAAGTTCAGATTTTCTGGGGTAATGAAAACATTTTGCAAAATACCGGCACACACACACACACACACACACACACATATATATACACTTTATCATACATATAATGAATAGAATGTTTTGTATGCTAACCCAAAACTTTTTGCATCAAACAGATTTACAGATGTTACCAACTTAAGTCTCCAATCCTAATTTAATGAAATGTTCTTTTTTAAATAGAAGCCGCTCTTACAGAAAAACAGAAATGCCATTAGACACTTCAACTAAAAATAAGCATCACATTTTTCTAAGTAAATCACAATTAAAAATATCTCCAAATAAGTACAAAGTATTGCAAATAAAACTTTAAGACATTATTTGTTCACTCAATAAAAACATGCATTACACAGTATGTGCCAAGCACTACGGGATTAGGAGGTAAGCAAAACAGCCCCTTACCGCTTGCACATTCAGTATGAAATGGGAAGGATAAAGCCCATATATATTAATCACAAAATGGTATCACATATTATAATTGTTGAACTCATTTAGTGAGTCCAAACTCTGATCACTCTAACATTTAATTTTAATCACTGTATTATACACCTGAAGTTAATATTACACTGTATGTTAACTAAAATTTAAATTAAAACTTTAAAAAATATAAATAAATAAACTTTAGAAAAGTTAAGGCAACCTGGAGTAGTGGTTAGATTTGAATCTAACCACCACCTCCAAAGTTAGTCACTGAATTTGAATCTAGATTCCACTAATTTAATGGGTATCTGAATCTTTTTTTAAGACTTTAATTATTTATTCGAGAGAGACATGGAGAGAGAGGCAGAGATACAGGCAGAGAGAGAGGCAGGCTCCCTGCTGGAAGCCCGTTGTGGTTGGAGAGTGATAACCCAAGGGGACAGTAATTTAAGACAAGCTTTGATGAGAGCAAGAAGCCATGAGATCATGTATATATTGCACCCAATGAAGGCTCAATAACAGGCAATTATTATTAAATACATGTTATTGTACATAATGGGTCTAAATTCACTTGTAAACAAATATTTACTGAACCCAAACTATGTGTTATGCTTTGGTAATCAATGGTGAACAATCAAAGACCATCTCTAGCAGAAGAAATAAGCTTTAATCAAACATCACATAAATACTGAATTTAAATTGTGACGAATTATGACCAAAAAACAGTGCTGTGAGAAAATACAGCAGGAATTCCCAGTCTAGACAATCAGGGATATGAGCAAGTGACCCTCACACTGAGATTTAAGGTAGGGGTGGGAACAGGCAGAGTAGGAGGCTTTCCAGGTAGCAAGAACATATTCCTGAGGCAGGAAAAAAAATTAACAGATCAAGGAACTAAACAGTCAATGGGGCAAGAGCAAGTAACTGAGGAGGAAAGAACACATCAGAATGGAGAGGTAGGCAGGAACTATATAGCACATAGGGCCCCATGGCTGAGTTATGTAAGTCTAAGATCAGTGCAGAACTATTGGTAGTTTAATAGAGGATAACATCTGATTAAAATTTCACAGAGACTGACCCAGGAATGTATGTTGGAGGGAAGGCAGTTAGGTGGGAGACTCATCAGCAAGCTACTATGGTTTCTAGGCAAGAGGCAATGGCAATTTAGTGGAATCTGGAGTCAATCCTCCATCTTACAAGTACCTACTTAATGTATTAAATATTCAGAGCAATTTTTGGTCTTTAGGACATCACTCTCACAAATCTGAAACCCAAGCTTTCGTTTATGTACATTGTATCTCCTGATATTTGCTTCATTAAAAACTAAAACTGAGGCATCTTTAAAAACATTCATTTAAAAATAACAATAAACCTGGGACGCTTGGGTGGCCCAGCAGTTAAGCATCTGCCTTCGGCTTAGGGCGTGATCCTGAAGGCCAGGGATCGAGTCCCACCATTGGGCTCCCTGTGTGGAGCCTGCTTCTCCCTCTGTTTACATCTCTGCCTCTCTCATGAATAAATAAATAAAATCCTTAAAAAGGAAATAAATAAAAAATAACAATAAACTCATTACATATTAATATAAATAACATTCTTATGAAAAGTAAGTATATTTCTCCAGTGTGATAGAGTAGCACTGTTTTAAATTTTCGCTAATCACTTTAGTTTCATAAAGAAGACTGTTGTAATATCCCATCACATCTAACAGCTTCCGAGAAAGTGTGCTGCTGATTTTTTGGAGAATTAGAGTGAAAAATACAACAGAATTATTGTGAAAATAGTTTTGATCTCGTGGTCCTCCTAGAAAGGGCTTGAGGACTCCCAGACCACACTGAGTCATGTAATCACAATGAGATGCACTACACAGTAACTAGGATGGGCAATAATCAAAGACAGACAATAACAAGTGTTCCGGGGAATGTAGAGTAATTGGAATCCTCATGCACTCCTGGTGGGAATATAAAATGGTGTAGTCACTTTGGAAAATAGTTTGGCAGTTCCTCAAAAAGTTAAACATAGACTACCACATGACCTACCATTTCCATTCATAGGTACACACTCAAGAAATACAAAGACATGTCTATACAAAAACTTTTGGGTTATTCACAGAGACATTATTCAGGCTGGTCAAAAAGAAACAACCCAAATGATTGCCAACCCCTTAACTGATGAATAAAGAATAAAATGTGATATATTCCCCTACAATGGAATACTATTCGGCAATAAAAAGGAAGAACTGATCCATGCTACAACAACACAGATGAACCTTGAAAACATTAACTGAAAGAAGCCAGTCACAGGTTTTCAAAATCTGTAAGTTATGCTTTCAGCATATTTCAAATCAATCCAACCACATTTTAAGTATTCAATAGTCAGATGTGGCTGGTAGTACCAAAGTGGACAGTACAGTTCTATACTCATCATAAAGTATAATGTTACATGATGTTTGTGGTAATGATCCTGACACACAGCAATTTCCCTTAACAAGAAAAGGCTCAAATCTATGCAATACAATACTTGTTATGTCTAAGTATATGAATACTCTAAAAGTTTCAAGTGATAAAAATGTTTTCTAAGACTAGAATATATGTTGCCTGAATATTTCAGAGAACTAGATTTCAAAATCTTTTACTATAACCTAGAGCACTACAAAATCCGGGAACAAGCTAATTAGACACGTTACCTGGAAGCTCCCTTCTGCTCTCTGCACTAATTTTAATGAATGAATGACAACAGAAAGCACTTTTCAGAATAAAAATTCAAATGTCATCAGAATAAGTTGCTTCAGAAAAGCTTTAATTTAACCAATTTACTTTGGTTACAGAAGAGTAAAATTAAAACTCCCAGAGGCTTTAAAATTCTAATGTCACTCTCTCTCTCTCACACACACACACACTATATATATATATATATATATATATATAAATCCTAACAGACAGTACCTCATAAAATAACTTAAATGTACTTTTCTATTTATAAAATATTGACTCTTTCCAATCTTTCACAATAAAATGCTGAAAGCAGGCAGAAAGGTGGAGACCTGAATTAGCAATCCTAGAAAGAAGATCTAAGGGCTTCAAAAGCTAATATACCTAGCAGAGCTAAAATGAAAAAGACACTATCAAATGCTAGCAGGGATGTGGAGCAACAGGAACTCCCAAGAACCTCTGGTGGAATACCGAATAGTATTCTATTGTAGGGGAATATATCACATTTTATTCTTTATTCATCAGCTAAGGGGTTGTTAATCATTTGGGTTGTTTCTTTTTGACCAGCCTTTAAAAAGAGCGATAGAAGCTCTTTTTAAAAAGACAGTTTCTCATAACTAAGCCTACAACTACGCTATCACCCAGTCATTCCACTTCTAAGAATTTTAACAGGAAAAACTCCCTCTGTCCAACAAAAAAAGTTTGCATGTCCACAGCAACCAACTGCAAGAAGCCCATGTGGCCCTCAACAGAATGCATTAATTAATAGCATATTCACACAGTGGAAAACACAGCAATAAACAGGAATTACTAGCATATACAAGAATGCGTCTCAAAAACATTACACTGAGTGAAAAGACCTTACCCAACAGAATATATACTATAAAATCCCACTTATGTGAAGTTCTAGAACAGGCAAAAACTAATGGTGAAAAAAATCAAAACAGTGGTGTATGGAGGGGAGTGACTGAACTGTAAAGTTCTACATCTTGATAAAACTTTGGATCACATAGGTATATTTGTTGAAAACATTTAATGATACTTGCAACTTACTCTAAAATGCATTCAAAAAGTAAAAGGAAGTAATGCATGATTAGTTGTGTGATAAAGCAAACAAAACGTCAATTGTAGGTGACGAACTATGAATGTTCACTGTACCATTCTTTCAACTCTGCTAGATGTTAGAAAATATTAAAATATTAAAAGAGAAATTTTTATACAATTGGAGCCCCCCCCACACACACACACACACAAAAGGTGATTCAGTAGGTGGTAAAAGTTTCTCAGTTGATGGTACACTCTACTTACTGCTCTACTCTATTTACACCACTATTTCCTGCTCTACTCTACACCACCTTTCAGAACGATTATGTAAACCAATATCCCATTTACAGTTTATGAGAAAACTTACATGTACATTTCACATTGTTGTTTCCTCAAACTGTTCCCATTTTAGATGTCAGAGATCAATTCAACAACTATGCAAAATATTTTCAACAATAAGCTAACAACAAATTTGTTGCATTCTTCAAGATTCTTAATTGAACAGCAAAGTTTGTACACCCGAACCCAATTTTAAGCAGTAAATTTTCTGGCGATATTCTCCATTAACTCCAATTTTGTTCTCTTGCATTCCACTGCCACCGCTAATATCTGCAAAACGTGGCTACCATCCCTCTAAAATCAAACAAAAACCTTCCCGATGACTGGCACCTAAGGGATAATAGATAAACACTGAAAAGAAAACCGCAAGTCATCAATGAAAGTCATCCACCTTTCTTCCTTAAGGCTAGTACTATTAAGATGTAGCTGAAAACGATTTCTACGTCATGGTTAATTTTTTTTTTTTTTTTTTGAAGATTAGAAGGTAGAAAAGATTTCAGCAATCAAAACGCAGAACTAAATGTACACGTGCTCCTCGCCCCAAAATCGACCTTAAGCTACAAGCAGGTAAAACAATGAGCACCCACCCACCCTTTTTTTTTTTTTTTTTTTTTTAACTCAGGAGACAAAACCGCAGAGGAGGCTACGGCGAACCCTCGCCCAGCCCGGCCTCCACCCCGCCCGGAGCCCGGCGGTGGTCCCTTTCCTTTGTGAGCAGCCGGAGGGAGGGGGCGGGGGCGGGGGCGGGGGCGGGTGGTCCGCGGGCGCGGGGGGAGGGCGCGGGGGGAGCGGCGTCGGCGCGTCCCACAGCAGGCCGCGGGGCCCCGCCACAAGCCTCTGCGGTGTCCCAAGGAGCACACCCGGCAACTTGGGTGTGATCTGGTTCGGGGCGAGACCCGCGAGGCGGGCCGACAGCGCCTCGGGGGACGGTCCCCTCCCAAAACCGTCTCCTCCCGCCGCGGGCGGAGGTCCTGCCGCCTCCCCCACCCGGGCCCGAGGCCAGGGCGGCCCTCACCTGCTGCACGGAGCTGTTCTCGGGCACGGCGAACTCCTCCTTCTCCTTCGGGGTCTTCACGGTGACTTTCATGATCTTGGGCTCCGCGGACGCAGCGGCCGCGGGGGCGCCTGCACCTTCGGCCGCGGCGGCGCCGTCCTGGGAGCTCGGAGGGCCGCCGCTTTCACCACTCTCGGCCATGGCGGCGGCGGCGGTGACTCAGGCGCGCAGGAGGGAGCGGGCGAGCGAGGGGGAGCCAGCAGACGGCAGAGCCGGCCGGCCCGGGCAGCGGAGAACGCGGGGCACGCCGCCTCAGTGACAAGCGGTGCAGGGCCGCCCTGGCAGGCGAGGGGCCGCGGAGCTCGGCGCGGGCTCCGGCGCAGGCCCGGGCTGGGCGCTCGGCAGCCGCCGTGAGTTCAGACGCCGCTCGGTCGCAGCGACATCCGCAGCCGCCGCCGCTCTTCCTCCTCCCCGCCCCTCCCCCCACGTCCCTCGGCCGGCGCCGCGCAGGGCACGCCGGGTAACTCGGCTGGCGGCGTCGCCGAGTCATCCCCGGCCAGCCCCGCTTCCAGCCCCGGCCGCCTTTCTTTCCCTCTCCCGCTCCATGGCTCAGAGGGCAGGCGCAGCCGGAGAGGAGAGCTAAAAGCAAAATGGGGCGGGAGGGATCAGTTCATTTCATTTCATCCCCTTGGCTAAAAAAACAAATTAGCGTGTTCTGGGAAGCACGGTAACGGCGCGCGGTGATGACCTCACGCCTAGCGAAATTACTAGAAAGGGGCTCGACCACTGGGCGCCGCGGACGCGGACGCGCCTGCGCGCTGTGGCTCGGCAGCGTCCCCCGCCCCCTGCGGACCCCGCGGCGGCCGTGCCCGGCCCCTCCGCGCCGTAGCGCTCGCCTCGCCTTTGCGCGCACCGGGACCCCGCGGGGAGGGCAGTGGGCGTGCTGGCTGTCGCGGTGACAGCCGTCCGTTGGCCTACTTGTAGCCTTTGAGATGCTTGCTCGTACGGCCCGGTGCGCGGGAGGTGGAAGCTACGTGAATGGAGGAAGGCGCTTCGTCGTAACGAAGGAAGAGTGGGCCGTAGCCACCCTGCGCGATCCCGCGGAGTCACTGCCCCGCGGCCCGGGCGGCCCGCCCTCGGGTCAGCCGGTTGGGTCTGGCGATCAGGCCACCTCTGCTGACCGGCCGCCGCCCCCCGCCCGGACAGCCTGCGCGAGCGCCCCGGAGTCTCTGGACGCTGCCCCTCAAAGTACCGGGGCAGAAACGGAGGCCCAAGGGCTGCCCCCCACCTGGGGCGCTTGAATGAAGCCGAGGTGTTCGTTTTACATTCTGTCAAGCTATTCCTGCAGTTCAGATTTTAGGTTCAAAGATCCTTTTTAGTAGAGCGTGGGTATGAATAATTTAATTATATCTCCCCCCCCCCCCCGAACTCGGGCTTTGAAATGACGTCATTTGCCTTTAAAGATGACTTGCAAGGAATATAGAACCCAGGACATTAGCTTTATTAATCAGTATTGCGCAAATGGAAACCCAGACAGCCCACAGTGACCCAAATACGCAAAGACACGTTCTGTATTTGTGTTTTTAAACAATCCAGCCCTGTTCTGGCGATAAATAAACTGTCCCATGAAGACTGCTTTTTAGCAGAACACCTTTGGAATCTGGGTGTTAAAGAGTTCCGAAAAAATAAGCTTCAATATAGACATCATTTGACATCAGCTAATTTCTGGCAGCATTGTTCAATAAGGCGAACAGGTTACCTTACAAGGCTGCCTGTTGAAGGATACACGCTGCTGACGGATGAAAACTTGCATATGTGAGGTAATCGCTACTTCTCAAGGTAGAAAGTTCCACCATTGGAACCAATCATTATCTCTAACCCTGTTCTTATGAAATCGCTCTGTAATTATCTGTGTCTGCTTTAATTTATTGAAAAAAAAGAAGTATGTGCACAACTTATGAAATAATACAATTTATCTCTAAGAATATACAATATATATGCCACTTTTTGTAAATAATCCTACCAAGGAACCGTTGGCAGTTGGGGTCTAGACAGGGATCAGCAAAGTTCCAGGGTAGACTAGATAGTAAATGTGTTAGGCTTTGCAGGGCATACATTCTCTATCTCAAATAATCAGTTCTGCCCCTGTAGCACAAAGCAACCATAGACCACACATACATGAGGAAGTGGCTGCATTCCAAAGCCACTTAGAAAAGAAGCATTCGCTGGCGCCCTGGTGGCTCAGCGGTTTAACGCCGCCTTCAGCCCAGGGCGTGATCCTGGGGTCCTGGGATCGAGTTCCGAGTTCCGCGTTGGGCTTCTTGCCTGGAGCCTGCTTCTCCCTCGGCCTGTGTCTCTGCCTCTGTGTGTGTGTGTCATGAATAAATAAAATTTAAAGAAGAAAGAGGCATGGGATCCAATTTGAACTATGCAGCATAGGATCTTATTGGAACCAAAGGGTCTATGTGTCTACTTGATGAATTTTTTTACTTAATGGTCAGTCTGGAGAAAATTTACAAGAGCGTATCTCATTCATTCTATAAGCATTAATTGAGCATGACCAATGTCCAAATATGTTGAGAATACAAGACAAATAAGACGCGGTCTCTGCCCCCCAGAAAACCGATGCTAGTTGAGTGGGGAATAGGAAAAGTGAGGGAGAGAGCAAGGACATGCTGGTAAATGTTTAATGACCAATTCTCCAGAAAACAAGCTTTGATTTGTAGCATTTGCTAATTTCCTTGATGTAAATATTTGCAAAATGGCCAGTCTCAGTCTACCGACTTGAGGTCAACTTGCTCACAAAATTCCTGAAATTTTACCAGTCAGTTCAGTTCTCACAAACTAATCTGAGCCAAACTTCAAGTATAATGATAGAAGGTTACTGTTCACATGGTAGAAGGATTCTTCCTTGGCAAAATGAGTCAATTAATTCAGTCAACATGAATTTATTGAGCACATTTTAATACTGTGTCCAAGAACTTACATAGCTTCAACACAAGGTAATATACATGTCATGTCAAATAAGTAGTGTAAATAACATGCATTCATCATGTTACTCCCCTACTCAAAATCCATCATAAGTTCCATGCTGCTTGGAAAATAAAGTCTAAATTTCTTTTTTTAAAAAAAGAAAACGTAAAAATAAAAGACAACTCTGACCTAAAAAAAGATTTTATTTATTCATGAGAGAGAGAGGCAGAGAGACATAGGCAGAGGGAGAAGTAGGCTCCCTCTGGGGAGCCAGATGCAGGACTCGATCCCAGGACCCCAGGATCACACCCTGAGCCAAAGGCTAACACTCAACCACAGAACCACTCAGATGTCCCAAAGCCTAAACTTCTTAATTAGAAATTCAGGGCCTTCCACTAACTCTCAATCTGTCTTTCAGGTTTCATTCCCATTACCCTGTAGATACACTCAACCATAGTCATGCATATTTATCACCATCTGTAGAAGCACTTGTACATTATATACTCTCCTCACCTCCGATCATTCCTTCAAGTGATTACATCCCCCTCACATTATACCCATTATTGCTGCCTCCTCTGTAATACCTACCTTGAACACCTACATCTACAAAATCATTTTTTTCTCTGATCCTCCATCATAATTATTAGAACAATTCACATAACAATTCATCACTCGTAACATAGCTTCTATTATCTAAAACTATTCTGCTACCAATCTAGTTCACACTCTTATAAATTCTGGCCTAGATTACAACAATAGCCTCCTACAGAGGTTCTGCCTCAGTGTAAAGTCTCCACAAAAGATCTTGCTTCTCCTTCATAACTGACCCCCTAACCAAACGGGTCCCCTAAGCTCTCCACACTTGTCCTGCACTTTCCTGCCTCAAGACTTTTTTTTTTTTAAGGTTTTATTTATTTAATCATGAGAGACACAGAGAGAGAGGCAGGGACACAGGCAGAGGGAGAAGCAGGCTCCATGCAGAGAGCCCGATGTGGGACTCGATCCCAGGACTCCAGGATCACGCCCTGGGCTGAAGGTGGTGCTAAACCGCTGAGCCATCTGGGCTGCCCTCCTGCCTCAAGACTTCGACACAACATTGGCACTACAAGTAGAAATTCTTCCCTCTCATGTTGACTTCATTGTTTGACCCACCCTTCAAGCTTCACCTGAAATGTGACTTTCCCTAGCAATTTTTCCCTGATAATCTTTTCTTGATGAGAAATTTCCTCTAAATACTCTCTATTTCCATCCAGTTTTATTACCCTTTGTGGTGTCATGCCTTGTACTACACTTAATTGTGTGCATATCTCCTTTGTTAGACAAGTTCCTTGAAGACAGGGGTCAAGTCTTAGTCATTATATATACCACCTTGCCCAAACTAATCCTTGGCATGAGAGCATTCACTGTTGAACTGAAGTGTTGAACTGTCATGTTTCTACTAGAGAGGAAATTCATTTGAATCAATAGATCATTTATACTCTTTTGTCTCTCCCAAGGTTTATGGCATAGTGACATATAGATAGAAAGATAATAGATATGTACACACGCACCTTGAAACTTATTTGCTTTGCAATAGGTTCAAAGGAAGGAAACAGTATTTATTCCTGCTTGGGGTATGGGAGGGGAAGGCGGGTGAGTCAGAGAAGAACTTTCAAAGAAATGATTTGAGCCAGGCATTAAGGAATGGGTATGATTTTGTTAAGTGTTAACAGAGGCAACATCATGATGCAGTGGTGAGAAATAGAAATTCTGCTAGCGCGCAGATCTCGAAGTGTGGTCCACAGCCTATGGACAGTCCACAACTATCTTTAGGGCCATGTCAAAATCAAAGAGAATCAAGTAAAACATTCAATAAGTTTCTGAGCCTTAGGGCCAAGGAAGAGGTGGTAGTGAAGAGAAGTACTTACTTTATTAATTGGCCAACCAAAGCTGTAGACCACTGGGCGGAATGCAGTCACCACAAGCTTTGAATCAAGACTGGTAAGTAGGATCCCAGAGCTGTGCCAGGCACTGCATAAAACACAGAAGCAGAGAGAGGTCCAGCAGCACACCAGAGAAGGACATATGGCAAACCTCTGAAGAATATACCTTATTTTGGTATATTGTTGCATAATATCAAATAGGAAATTGACGTCAACTAGACTGTGTGCCTTATGCAGTTTGCACCATATTTTTTAACCTATTTTCATTTGCATACATGTGTGTGTTTGTGTGGTTCTATGCCGTTTTAGCCAACATACAGATTTAGGTAACCAAAATCACAGTCAAGACAGAGTGATTCTTTTTTTGTTTTTTTAAGATTTTACTTATTTATTCATGAGAGACACACACAGAGAGAGAGAGAGGCAGAGACGCAGGCAGAGGGAGAAGCAGGCTCCATGCAGGGACCCCGACGTGGGACTGGATCCTGGAACTCCAGGATCGGGCCCTGGGCCAAAGGTAGGCGCCAAACCACTGAGCCCACCCAGGGATCCCCAAGTCAAAGTGATTCTACCGCTAGTCTCACTTTTTTTTTACTTTAACTTTTTTTTTTTTTTTTAAGTACTCTCTATACCCAATGTGGGGCTCGAACTCACAACTCTGAGATCAAGAGTTGCGTGCTCTACTGACTGAGCCAGCCAGGCACTCCAGTCTCACTATTTCTTATCCTTCGTGTACAGCAGGGTTTCTCAACCTTGACACCACCAACATTTAGGGCCAGATAATTCTTTGTTGTAGGTGCTTTTTTGTGCATTTAGCAGGATTCCTCAGATCTACTCATTAGATGCCAGTAGCACCCCCAGCCCAGCCCAGCCCACCCCTAGGATGATATTCAAATGACTCTAGGCACTGCCTAATGTCTCCAGGAGGCAAATTGCCCCTGGTTGGGAACCACTGCTGCACAAAGAATCATATTTCACTACAAAGTCTCTTTAATTCTGAGTCACCTTAATAACATGACAAACCTGATATATTTTCCCCAGTATTGTAAATATTTCCAGGATTCCATTATGAACTTGCATTTAACTTCAGCTGTTGCATTTCACCTACTCACCTCTTACCGTGAGTCTGGAATTTCCCCAGGCCTTCTGAAAATGCCTAAAAATATTCCAGGACTATTCTGCTTTGACCTCTCTTATGAACAGGTACTGCTGATATCTTGAGTCACAGTCCCCAGGGCAAAGCATTGAATATCTTACAGAAGTGGTAAGACTGGTTCTCCTGGAAACATATGAATACAACCATAAATATTTTTATAATTAGCTCAAGCTTGGTTTTATTTTGCATAGAGTTCCAACCGCGATGATTTCTTTTCAGAAGACAAATTTATTCAACACATTCGTATTTTGAATGTGTTTCCTGATCTTAGGAGGTTACACTACACAAAGAGTCTGCTTATTGTGTTGTGTAAACTAAGTGAAGGAGCCATGGGGAAATTTTAGGTGCTCTCTGAGGGCAGAGAGAAGTAGGTTAAAGTGTGCAAAAACTATTGTATGAAGCAAATCATTTAGGAATTCCAGAAGATAAAATGTTTTTGGGGAACAAAATCCTTCTGGATGTTAGGGAGTTTTGTAGCACTCAAGAAGTTAGCCTGTTGAGGGCACCTGGGTCGTTCAGTTGGTTAAGCGCCTGCCTTCAGGTCAGGTCATGATCCCAGAGTCCTGGGATCAAGCCCCTCATCAAGACTTCCTGCTCAGCAAGGAGTCTGCTTCTCCCTTGCCCTTTGCCCCTCCCCTCCCTACCCCCACTCCGGCTCTCTCTCTCTTGCTCTTGCAAGTATATAAATAAATAAAATCTTAAAAAAAAAAAGTTAACCTATTTAGATATGTTACAGAGGAAGCTTAGAGGTGTTAGAAAAAAAAGTATATAGTTCTATTTCATCCAAATAATTCTTACAAACTTAGTTCCCAAATAAGTTAAAAGGGAAGACAGAACAACACTGAGTTATCTGAGTTGTTCTATAAATCTATCAAGAATTGTGAACAGTCTGAGATTTTTCCCTATTTACAAGCTAACAGTTTCATGAATGCTGGCAAAAGATACAAGACTCCCAGGTCAGAAACACAGTACTTTGTTACAATAGCAGTGGCCCTGGTATCAGCATTTTCTTGCAGGTTTTCCAAGCTCTAACTTCTGCAGAGTGATGTCGAGGGCCCGTGACACCTGCACATGCAGTGGGTTGCATTCTAAGAGAGGAATCCCAGCATGGGAACCTTGGATTTTTTAAGTGGGGAGTGAACCTGCAGCCCTTTGCGGGGGGGGGGGGGGGACTATATCTTCAAAGACTGTTCACTATATAAATATCCTTGAAAAACAAGTTCAGAACAAAGTCAGTGTATTAGTTTTCTGTTGCAGCTGTGACAAATAACGACAAATTTCGGTGGCTTGAAACAACAGAAATTTATTATTTTATAATTCTGGACATCAGAAGTCCAAAATGGATCTTTTTTTTTCTTTTTCTCCTTATTTTTATTAACTGACATATCACATGGTATAAATTTTAGGTGTACAACACATTTGATGTATGGATATATTGCAAAATGATTACCATGGTAAGATGAATTAACATCCATCATCTCACATAGTTACGATTTTTTTCTCTGTGATTAGAACTTTTAAGATATACTCTTAATAAATTTCAAGTATTCAATATGGTATTGTTAACTATAGTCATGATGCTCTACATTACATCCCCAGAGCTTATTTATCTTACCCTTGGAAGTTTGTGCCTTTTTGTTTTCATTTTTCGTCATTGTTCTATTCAAATTCACGTTAGTTAACATATAGTGTATTATTAATTTCAGGGTAGAATTTAGTGATTCATCAGTTGTATATAACTCCCAGGGCTCATTACATCACATGCCCTCCTTAATGCCCATCACTCAATTACCCATCCCTCCATCCCTCTCTCCTCCAAAATGGATTATATATACATATATATATATACATTTTTTTTTAAGATTTTATTTATTTATTCATGAAAGACACACAGAGAGAGGCAGAGACACAGGCAGAGGGAGAAGCAGGTTCCCCGCAGGGAGCCCAATGCAGGACTCAATCACGACCTGAGCTGAAGGCAGACACTCAACTGCTGAGCCCCCAGGCATCCCCCAAAATGGATCTTAAAAGGCAAAAATCAGAGGCTATATTCCTTCTGGAGGCTCTAGAGGAGAATCTGTTTCTTGCCATTTTCAACTTGTAGAGTCTGCCCACATTCCTTGGCTTGGGGACAAGTCACTCCAACCTCTGCTTCCATTGTCAATCTCTGAGTTTCCTACCTTTCTCTCTTCACTTACAAGGACCCTTGTGATGACATTGGGCCCTCCTAGGTAATCCAGGATAATCTCCCTGTCTCGGGATCTTTAATCACAGCTGCAGAATGCCTTTTGTATTTCAGGTGATAGAATCACAGCTTCTGGGGATTAGGATGTGGACCTCCTGGGAGAGCAATTATTGTGCCCACCCCATGCAGTCAGTGCCTGTATTCACAAGATGTGCAGAATTAGGAGAGACCCATGAAGAATTGTCTCCCAGTAATGTCTACCCATTTCTACACTTTCTTGGCTTCTGACAAACCTGCCCATGAGTATGCCACTCTGTTCATCATTCTGATTAAACTCCCCACCAGAGGCTGGGGCAAAACCCATTCGACTTGTTTCCTATAGCCTTTAAGAAGGCCAATATCAACAGGATGCTAAGTAGCAGGATGAGGCCAACCTTTAGTATTCATAATTGAACTCCTCAGGGTCCAGACCCAATCAGCTGAATGAATCCCATAAACCATCAAGGTCTACTTTGGCTGCCTCCTAGGAATTGTTTCTGTGTTGACTTTTCTCCTTGGCCCCACGGTATTAATCTAGGTACAAATGCATTAGCAATTGTCCATACTTCGCCATGGCCTGCAAGGAGGAAATCTGGGGCAATTATATCAATGATAACAACCCTGAGCAGTGAGTTGAAGCTCACTTGAATGCCTTCCAGTGCCAATGTGATACATTGATCTCTTCAGCTAAAATCAGGACACATTTTGTTCCATCACTTCTAATTAGGTGGTTCTCATCATAAGAATAACTGCACATGAGATGCACACACACAGCAAATAAGTCATCACTCTCAGGAACTCCTCCAAGTAATCAAGGGCAGCATCATTTTGGATAGTTCTCCTGGTCATCTGAGGCCTCTGTGATCTACTAATGGTATTTTCTTAAACACTCAAAGGTCTTTAATGACCACCCCAAAGGAGTAAACCACTGTGGTTTTCGAGTGGAAGCAAGTTAACTCCTGACTTCTACATAAGAAACCCAGTTCTGGGAGCTCACATGGTGCACCTGTGAAGAAAATGTTGTTTCTGATTCTCGGAACTCTTCAAGGGTGATCTACAGCAATTAGGGGGCACAGGTTGACGCATCTTCACTATGGCCTCTCAGCTGTTGGTAGGCCTCTGGGTTCTTCAGTCTGTTTGAAATGAGTCTAGTCCTTATTTATGGAGTCTAGTTGAAACTGTCCTGTTTGTTCAGGTGGCATTGATCCAGTCCACAGGACTAGTGAAAGCGACAAGGAATAGGAGTGGGAAAGATACCTAGAAGAGTTGACAAATTTTGCATGAAAGGTGCAGGAGCTGGGCTATTCCCTGCCATTTTCAATGGGTTTCTTGTTAAATCTATGGAGAATGGTGATCAGGTGTGGTCAGAGCTATCTGGCGGAGTATAGCAGACTCAGCAGTAAATTTAGTATTAGTTCAGGAGACCCTAACCTGAGTGCTTTCCTTTATGAAGAAAGGTCCAGGGATAGCTTGGAAATATGGAAGATTACTAATGTCTCTCCCTCTCCAGTGCCTCCCAAGGTCCAAGATGTTCCCTTCCTTGGTGCTGGGAAGGCTTACTACTGGCGTGTTTTCCCTTTCACCTTTTTCCTAATCATCTCCCACTTACACCCAGACCTTTTGTCCAGAAGGTAAGGTGCAAAAGGGATGAAGAGATTTTTCTAAAACTTACGGAGACCCATTATGTCCTCCATTTGGGCCCTCATAGGCCACTATAAGGGAACTCGAGGGCACTGTGCTCAGCTATGTAGTTATTATCCTCATGCTCTAGCCCATGTCAGTCCAACTGGAGAATCCAAGTAGCTGACCTAGAATTAAATTCAAATCTCTTAGGCCCCCTTTTGGCAGGACTGCCACCAAGAGGGTGTACCATACAGGCCTGCAATTGCCATTAGGGGAAAGAAAGAAACATCATGCCCAGGAATGCCCAGGGTAGATTTCCGGATTTTCAAAGTAGGGGTGTAAAGTCCCCACCTCACCCATTTGTCCTTATCATAGTCTAGGAAGTGGCCAAGAGAACATGATTCCTTTCTGGGGACAGCCACATTCAGTGACCAAAATATCCCAACTAAAGTATATTATCTAGGAGAAGGCGAGGGATATAGAAAGAAATCTTATAGTAAGAAATCTTTTTGAGTTGATTTCTGAAGTGAACTGTTCCAACACTCAATGCTACCAGATGCCTGTCGATAGTAGAAAGCATAGAAAGTCCATGAAGTAACTTGGCTATTAGCCCATCGTTGAATGGATTTTGCAACAAAAAGTACCCCATTGTCGGACCACAAATGGTCCAGAAAGCCTAACACATGACACAGATTAATTTCAAGAGCCACGCAGTGTGACTAGAGTCAGTTAACTGGACTGGAGCACTAACCCCAAAAGCTAAAAAAGTGTCAACAACAGTGAGGCACCACCAATAGCCCTGAGAGAGGATCAAAAGACTAATCCAGGAGTAGGTGGGGGCTGCACTCATGCAGCGTGGCCTCATTCGCTGTGAAACGAATGCGTCACCTTTTGTCAGGAGGCCACGTCTCACAGGCAGTAGTAGCCTCTGCATAAGAAACATTAATTCCTATACTCTGCGCCCGCTCTTTGGTTGGTGTGGACTGTGTCCAACATAATGACAGAAATAGATGGCAGTGGTGGTGCTTAGGGCAGCACAAGGCTCTGCTGGCTGCTGGACTCTAGTCGGTGTCCTCAGAATGGCCACTTCCAGGGACATGTACAAGAGACACCCGTGTGACTGGCTCTGCAGCCGTGATTGGTTTCCATAGTTCATGTCCCCAAAGAAGAGGGCTATTTTCCATCTGCCAGTCTGTCGTTTTCCAAGTTTAGACCAAAGAGCCAGGCCATTGGCAACAGCCCAAGAGTCAATACAAATATGACAAGAGCACTATTGGGCAGAGGTAAAGAGAGTGGCCTTGAATTTTGCCCACTGGGTATTCCATTTTGGCTTCTACACGTTGACACTGAGCTTGAAAAGCTGTTACAGCTCTTTTTTTTTTTTTTTTTTAAGAATTTATTTATTTATTTATGTGAGACAGAGAGAGAGGCAGAGACAAAGACAGAGGGAGAAACAGGTTCCCTGTGAGGAGCCTGATGCGGGACTTGATCTCAGGACCCCAGGATCACACCCTGAGCCAAAGGCAGATACTCAACCACTGAGCCACCCAGGTGCCCCCAGCTGTTACAGTTCTGAAACCTACCAGTCTTTGGTGTAGCCAAACCATCCGTGAGTCAAACCCAGGCATTTAGGGGAAACTGTGATTCGACACCTCCATTGAGCCAGTGGCTTTGTTCCCAACAGAAAAGTCAGGGAGCAGAAGGCAAGGATAAAGTTTCTCCTGCTGCTGGGGGCCGGGGGGATCCCACTTGTTTGTACATGGCCAAGATGCCACTGGGGCCAGAACAGGATCATTCTTAGATATGTCATTTCCATTTGACAAGCACGGCTTATGGAGCCCTTCTCACTTAGACAGTCATTCAGGCCAAGGTGACCCACCCCAAAATGGAAGTAGCATGCTGAGAGTTGCAAGGCCTCTACCAAGTAGGCCTACATTTGCAACAAGAGCTCAGCAGCAAAGCCAAGAGCTGCGTTTCTGCTTTTCAAGAGGCGTGTATGCAGTAGCCGGGTTAGAGAGGCTGGGTCCCAAACCCCAAACTGGCACCTCTGATGGGCAAAATCATCAGTCCTATTGACTCGTTGCTCAAATTGTCGAGCCTCAAAGGTACTAGCCTGTCTCTACGTGATAGCTCTCTACAGTCAGGAGAATCTCCTCTGGCCCTTATGGGAGGGGAAACACAAGCCCCCACCCCCATCAATTCCTAATATACATTCAGATGTAAAAATAACAACACATCCAACTGGCCCAGAGGGCCTCACCTACAGGATCATGTTAATGTCTTCCCAGGGGTGAACCAGCCCACATCCCACTAGCTGAGTCCCAGTGCCACTGCCCCGTAGAACTGTCAGTCTGGCCACTGGGGTGTGTGTACGCAGCACAGTCATACAGGTCTGAGTTCTGAGTTCCTCTCCTCCCCAGAGCTGCCAGCATACTGTCAGGTGCATGGACCTTTGGTTCCCCTTGGTGACAGGGAAACTTTGGCCTTCCCCAATCATCTTTCCCTTAAAGCAGCTGAGGTTGGCATAGAGGAGGGAGAAGGGTCAGGAGACACCTAAGGAGGGTGACTACGTGCAGGAAGCAAGGTGCCTTGACTTTGTTTGAATTCGTGCAGTGGTTGACTGACTGTAGCTTCAGACTTCAAAGTTTTCAATCCACCCAGCCCTGTATTAAGAAGCAGAGTCATCATTGCTCACACTTTTCCAGCTTCAGGAACCGTGGCAGGCCACAGCCAGAGTTCCCAGCTTGGGGCGGAGGAGGAGGGGGTGGTCTGCCCTTTGGCTGATGACCTTTTTTGAGAAGTCCGGCTTAATCTGAGGCATCACCTGCCCGTTATCAAAATAACATCGCTTAAATTCAACGTAAGTAGTAGGGGAAAGTTCTCCATGATGGAAGGGCAGACTGTAAGAATTTAATCTATATTTCTTTTGGTCTGTTTCTCAATCTTCAGCGGGTCACCTCATCAGCATTGTAAACCCAATCTGGAGCGGTAAGAGCCTTAATACTAATCTAAAATGCCACACTTATGGTTTCCCATAAGAATCAGTCTGCCTCAGAAAAACTGGAGAAGACCAAAGCTCCTTATGGCAGTTTGGATGAATAGTAAACAAACAAACAAACACACAACAACAATGACAAAAAAACCTCTGAAACTCTACTGTCATCTCTGGGTGGATCTAAGATTAGCATGATAGACTTAAGGGAAAGACAGCTCAGCTGTTGCAATTCCTTTTTTTTTTTTTTTTTTTTTTAGTGTATTTATTTAGTAATTTCTACCCTCAACATGGGGTTCCAACTCACGACCCCAAGATCAAGAGTCGTTTGCTCTTCCAACTGAACCTGCCGGGCGCCCAGCTGGTGCCGTTCTGAACAGGCTCCTATGCCTGCTCCCTCATCTCCCAAGCCAGCAGCCAAAGATCTAAAAATCTGCCAAGTTTATGCCCCTAGCAGTTGTGAATTTCCCCTTCGTGTCCCATGTGGCTCATGTCTCTGTCACTGCTTTCTGGAGGAGGACTAAACTTACTACTAGTTGTCACAAAGGCGTGAAGCTGAGGGTGATCTAATAGCCTCTCCTTGCCAACTTGCAAGCTGCCAGGTGGGTCTGTAACAGCTTCGTGGGGAGACATGCGCAGAAGACACAGACTCCCAGATCAGAGATGAAGGACTCCGGTCCCTTCTGTGAGAGCTGGAGGCAGAGGATCCAAGTCGCCATGGCCCAGGACGTAAGCCAGGTGAGCCTGCACCCCTACCGCACTCTAGTCTACTACCTTGGGTGAGCTGGGAGAGAGTCCAACTTGGATGAGAAAAAGTCTGAGTGTGAACATAGAAGTTGCTTTCAAATACGTGATGAGTAGTCATGTGGTTTCTGAGCACAGAATGAAGACCAATGCGTGGAAATGACAAGGAGGCAGATTCAGATTCCTTTACATCCTAAAGGAAAAGCCTTTAATAATTAGAGGTCCTTAACGATCGGCCAAATGGACTTGTGTGAATGTTCACGTAAAAGCCAAACAAAAAGTTGACATTACAGATGTTACAGAGGATTCATGCAGTGGCTGGGCCTGGTAACCTCCAATATACTCGTCACTTTAAAGTTCAATGGAGAGGGGCACCTGGGTGGCTCAGTGGGTGAAGCCATTAGGCGTCCTCCTTTGGCTAAGGTCAGGGTCTTGGGAGTCTTGCATCAGCTCCCTACTCAGCGGGAAGTCAGCTTTTCCCTCTCTGCACCTCCCCCCTGCTCATGCTCTCTCTCTCTAATAAATAAATAAAATCTTAAAAAAAAAAATCAATGGAGAAAACACAGCTAAAAATGTTCAGCACAAATACTGTTTTTCAACCTCCAAAGAAGCTGAGTTGTGCCCTAGTACTGGTGTAGTATCTATTCCTAGTATTGGGCAGTATCTGAATTTTTTTTAAGTGTAAAAAAATACATCTTTTAGGGAACTTAAGTGTCATTAGATCTTTATTGTAAATACAGGCTGGATTTGATAATTCAATGAAAACTTTACAGGATAGGTAGATTGGGCCTAGACCTATTTTTTTGTAGGAATTTAGACTCTGTAAAATAACTTACATAACGACCAGCTGTTTTTTTAAGAATGCTATGCCTTTAAATTCACTGCTGTTCCAGCTACCATAAGAGTGAGGGAGAGAGGGGGAGGGGAAACAGAAAGGGAGAGAGAAGGGAGGAGGGGGGAGCATGCTTTGGGAGCTGCTGGCCAGCCACTGGGAGGTAAAACAAATATTTCAAAAGGGGTCGCTTCTGTTCAAAGTGGAAACTAGATCTATTGGGATCAGTACTAAGTACACATGAGAAGAGAAAGAGATTGTGTCCCAGTGAAAGGGAAGAGAACATAGACATCACTGACCTGTAAAAGGTGTTTTTGTCATTTGAAATTGGACTACTAAATCTATTTTACTACATTGTTCTTCAACACTGCATTTATTCCAAAGGGCTCCAAAGGATAAATCCAAACCTTCTGAATCGTAGTATCATCAGTATTTAAAACCTAAGACTTTGCAGAGACTAAGGCAATGCACAACTAAATGACTATCGTCAGGTACACCATTAACACAGCCAAAGTGCACAGTCTGGGTTTACTAAATTCCTAGTAGACAGATACTTGCTTGCTGAAGGTGCTGTGTCCCACAATCATCTGCAACTCACTTCAGAAAAGTTAGAGAATTTTCCATCCAGTTAAAAGGCTGGATAAGTAATACTTCTGAATCTCTGATTAATATAACAGCAATAAAACTGTCGGGACCTTTATTAAACAGCTTGAGGGAGCCAGGACAAAGAGAAAAGACTTTATATTAAATATTGAACACATTAGCCCCAAATTGCCTGATATTTGAAATAAGGAAATTGCCCCCATGGTTTTACCCCCAAGATCAGAGGACTGTTTTATTCTCTCCTGAGTGAGCAGTTGGATGTGGAAATCAACTGTTGACCAAACAAAAGGGAAGGTTTGTTTTGTTTTGGTTTTTTAGATTTTTTTTTTTTATTTATTCATGAGAGACAGAGAGAGAGAGAGGGAGGCAGAGACATAGGCAGAGGGAAAAGCAGGTTCCCTGTGAGGAGCCCAATGTGGGACTCCATCCCAGGACCCCGGGATCACAACCTGAACCAAAGGCAGATGCTCAACCACTGAGCCACCCAGGCATCCTGAAGAAGGGGGTATTATTGCAATGATTTTTCTTTTTCCTATTAGCAACACTATTGGAAAGTGGCAGGGGCTTGGTGTAATGTGTGCCATCTTGTTTGTTCTATTTTATTTTCCACTCTTCAATTGCTTATTTTCTGAGATTTCCTTCAGTTAACTTCTCTTCCTTGAGCTGCTTTCTTGTTTAAGGCTCAGGAGGCACTAGGCTGTTGACAAAATCGTTTGTAAACACATTTGGTTTCTCTAAAGAAAAGTTTATATTCAGCACTTGTAGTCTTCAAGCAGAAGCCTGCTGATGAGCTGGATGGGGTGGAGGTGGGGCTGTTGATTTGTAGCATTTATCAGTTGCCAGTATCCATGCTGTAAATATTCCCTTCTTGGCCAATTTTGAGCTATCAATGTGATTGCAATATCACCAATTTCGGGGTTGGGAAGAAAGGTACACAATCAACTCTCAGCAGCCAGTAAAAGTCACAACCAACACATCACTATGATCTTAAGTCACAAATTACTACTCAACATAGAGTATTCCCATTTTAGCCTTTATACTTTTTAAAGGGTACTTTTAAAACTTATGTGGTGTTCAAAAATTCCCTGATAGTGGGGACGCCTGGGTGGCTCAGCGGTTTGGCACCTGCCTTAAGCCCAGGGTGTGATCCTGGAGTCCTGGGATCGAGTCCTGCGTGGGACTCCCTGCATGGAGCCTGCTTCTCTCTCTCTCTCTCTCTCTCTCTCTCTCTGTGTCTCTGCCTCTCTGTATCTCTCATTAATAAAAAAATAAATAAAATCTTTTAAAAAAATTCCCTGATAGTATTTTTTAAATCACAAAAATGAGCAATGGACATTTAGAATCTTCAAGACACCCAGTCACATTCATAAGTCAGAGAGAGAAAGAGAGAGAGAGATGCCTAGTTTCTCCTGGAAGGATTTAAATAGTTGTTTTTTACCTCAGGGACTGAGATCTAGGACCCTTTTCATTTTCTAACATACCATAGAACTGCCTTAAGGAGAGTATTAAAACAAGAGATACTTGCAAACACCTTCCCTTTTTTACTAATTAATTTTGTGATATATAATGGACAGTGCAGATGGAAAATGCATTATATATATACATTTTAGACATATTTATGTAGAGATAGAATTATATTCAAGATCAGTAAATAGAATATTCTCAGCACCCCTGAAGACCCTATTAACTGTGTGTTTTCCTATCATAATCTTCTTCCATCTGCTAGAGATAATAAAATGACTTTCAGAATAATCATATATTTGATTTTGAGTTTTATCACCTAAAATAATATGCAATGAAGTTAATTTTGCCTGCTTTCAAATTTCCTTTGCATAAACTCATACTATTTGTATTTTCTTCTGTCTTCCTTCTTTCACTTACTATTATGTTTGTAAGATCCATCCATCAGGGATGCCTGGGTGGTTCAGTGGTTAAGTGTCTGCCTTCGGCTCAGGTCATGACCCCGGGGTCCTGGGATGGAGTCCCCCATTGGTTCCCCGGGTTCCCTGCAGGGAGCCTGCTTCTTCCTTTGCCTATGTCTCTGCCTCTCTGTGTGTGTGTGTCTTTCATAAATAAATAAAATCTTTAAAAAAAAAAAAAAAAAAAGATGGGGCAGCCTGGGTAGCTCAGCGGTTTAGCGCTGCCTGCAGCCCAGGGCATGATCCTGGACTCCCAGGATCGAGTCCCACGTCAGGCTCCCTGCATGGAGCCTGCTTCTCCCTCTGCCTGTGTCTCTGCCTCTCTCTCGCTCTGTATCTGTCATGAGTAAATAAAATGAAAAAAAAAAAAAAAGATGGACATTTCCCCCCCAGTTTTTTCCTATTACAAACAGTGCTATTGTCAATATCTTTATACATTATCCCAGGGTATATGTAAATATGGGTGGAACTGTTGGGTTATGGGGTCTCTGAATCTTCAGCTTTGCCAACTAATGCCAAAAGATTTTCCAAAGGGGTCGTAACAATTTACACCCATACCAGCTCTGTATGAGAACTTCAACTGACCCCAAATTTCACCAACTATTGTATTATCGACGTTTACACTTTTGCCATTTAGTGGAATGAGTGGCTTTTCTCTATTTTTTTTAAGTTTATTTATTTATTTATTTATTTATTTATTTATTCAGAGAGAGAGAGAGAGAGAGAGAGAGAGAGAGAGAGAAGAGGCAGAGACACAGGCAGACTCCATGCAGGGAGCCTGACGCGGGACTCGATCCCGGGTCTCCAGGATCACACCCCGGCGCTAAACCGCTGCACCATCAGAGCTGTCCTGAATGGCTTTTCTTATAGTTGGAATTCAAATTAATTTGGGCACATTTTCATAATTATATTGGCCATTTGGATTTCTGTTTATGTATACAGCCTGATATTCTTGTGCCTATTTTTTCCTGTTTGGTTTTAACAATCTTCCAGGTACATAACTGTGATTTCCATTTTTATTTCCCTTATTATTTTTAAAGATTTTATTTATTTATTAATGAGAGATACAGAGAGAGAGGCAGAGACACAGGCAGAGGGAGAAGCAGGCTCCATGCAGGGAGCCTGACGTGGGACTCGATCCCTGGTCTCCAGGATCACACCCCAGGCGGAAGGCAGGCGCCAAACCGCTGAGCCACCCAGGTGTCCTTCCCTTATTATTAATAAAGCTGATCACCTTTTTATATGTTTACTGGTCATTTGGATTTCTCTCCTCTTCTATAAAGTGCCTGTTCAAGTCTTTTGCCTATTTTGGAATTCTGGTCTTTCATCCGTTATATATATTGCAAATAGCTTTCCCCACTCTGTTGCTTGCTCTTTTGGTTTTCATAGTATCTGTTCCTGAAAAGAGGTATCTCTAATTTTATTTAGGATAGTTAATCTTTTCTTTAAAAGAAGTGTTAATGTTAGTGGCTAGTGGCTAGTGTTTTTGTACTTTTTCAGATTCTAGGGTCATGAAAATATTCTCCTATGTTATTATTTCCTAGAATTGCCATAACAAACGACCACAAGCTGGGTGGCTTTAAACAGAAATTCATTTTCTAACAGTTCTGGAGGCCAGAAGGCTGAAATTAAGGTTTTGGTAATGTTGATTCCTTCTGGAGGCTCTGAAAAGAGAATCTGTTCCATGCTTCTATCCTGGCAAGCACTCTACTTGCTGTCAGCAACTCTCGGGAGTCCTTTGGCTTATAGTTGCAGAAGTCCTGTCTCTGCCTCATGTTCACATGGCCTTCTCCCTTGTGTTTCTCCTGTACACCTTTTCTTTCTCGTATAAAGACACTCATGGTTGGATTTAGTGTCCACCTAAATCTAGAATAATCTCATCTCGTGATTACATCTTACTTACTTAATTACATCTGCAAAGACTCTTTATACCAAATAGGTCACATTTGAGGTTCCAGATGAACATCTTATTTAAGCCACTACAATTATATCCTAAAAGTTTAGGGTTTTGCTATTTACATATAGCTCTTCAATCCATCCATAATTAGTGTATTTCTATGTATATGGTATGAGTTAAGAAGGTTTTATTAAATTAATGAATATTTATTTATTTATTATTTTAGAGAGAGGGGAGGGGAAGAGGGAGAGAGAGAATCTCAAGCAGACTCCCCACCACTGAGCATGAAGCCCAACACAGGGCTCGCTCTCATGGCCCTGAGAGCATGACCTGAGCCAAAATCAAGAGTCAGAAACTTAACCAATTGACCCATCCAGGCACCCCCGAGGTAAACGTTTTTTGTCCAGTTGTTCCAAGACCACATATTGAAAAGACCATCCTTTCCTATAAGAAATGATCCACAGTACCATTCTCAGAAACCAAGTCCTGATACAGCTGTGCTCTAAATAACTCTCTATTCAATCTATTTTTCTGTTCCTGAGGCAATCCCACAGTTATAGATACTGTGATGTTATGAAAATTCTTGGTAGCCGGTAGAACAAATCCTCAAATAATTTTCTACCTTCAAGGATGTCTTGGCTTTCCTTGGCCCTTTCCTTCAGTAAGCCAAGTACCACAAAACAAAATAAATATTCTGTTGAGAATAACTGAGGTTATTTTAAGTCTATAAATCCATTTGAAGATAATTAAAATCTTTTTTTTGGAAGATTTTATTTATTCATGAGAGACACCGAGAGAGAGAAAGAGGCACAGACACAGACAGAGGGAGAAGCAGGCTCCATGCAGGGAGCCCGACATGGGACTCGATTCCGGGTCTCCAGGATCACACCCTGAGCTGAAGACGACACTAAACTGCTGAGCCACCCGGGCTGCCCAAAATCTTTAATGTATAGAACTTCAACTCCAAGAACATAGATACATGTATTTATTTAGATTTTAGTTGCCTCCCAATAAACTTTCATACTTTTCTTTTTAGCAGTCTTGCACATATCTTTTTGGATTCATGCTATACTTTTTTGTGTTATCTTAAATGATATCTCTTAAACTTTTTATTTTAAATTATTTAATGGGATATGTAGAAATAAAATACAATTATTTTGTGTATGTGTGTTTGGCTAAAGATGACTTTTAGTTCTCTTTGCTTGCACAGATTTTTTTTAAGATTATTTATTCATGAGAGACACACAGAGAGAGGCAGAGACAAGGCAGAGGGAGATGCCATCTCCCTTTGGGGAGCCTGATGTGAGACTCAATCCCAGGACCCCTGGATCATGACCTGAGCCAAAGGCAGATGCTCAACCATTGAGCCAGCCCGGCGTCCCTGCATAGGTTTTTTTTTTATTTATTTATTTTTTTTTTTAATTTTTTTTTTATTTTTATTTATTTACGATAGTCACAGAGAGATAGAGAGAGAGGCAGAGACACAGGCAGAGGGAGAAGCAGGCTCCATGCACCGGGAGCCCGACGTGGGATTCGATCCCGGGTCTCCAGGATCGCGCCCTGGGCCAAAGGCAGGCGCCAAACCGCTGCACCACCCAGGGATCCCGAGGTTTTTTTTTTAAACATGGAGCATATACAAAAAGGAATTTTTAAATCTACTCGTTTTAAAATATCATTTATACACTATAAAGCACACTTAAATTTAAGTGCATGGTTCGGAGTCTTAATATATGTACATCTGTGTAACGACTACCACAACCAAGATATAGAACATTTCTATTACTGTGAAAAATTCCCTGAGCCCTTTCCCAATTAATCTTTACCCCTGACGATGGTCCCTAAAAAACTATTTATGTCTGTCATTATATAGTCTTTTCTAGAGTTTCATATAAATTAAATCAGTATGTAATCTTTCATGTCCGGTTTTCTTTATCTAGGAAAATTTCTTTAGCAAATTGCATAAAACAATACATTAAAAAGATCATTCACAGTCACCTCCCCACTGAGTCCAATGTGGTGTTCGATCGGAGGACCCTGGGATCATAACCTGAGCAGACACTTAACTGACAGAACCACCCAGGCACCCTCATGGTTTCAAATATTATCTAAGAAAATATTCATTTTACAAAGAAATCATTTTACAAAGGTGAATTTTACAGGTGAAATTGAAGTTTTGTGAACTTAAAATACTTGAGAAGTATTTTGAAAGTTGCCAATAGAAAGTTGCCAGTAAACTCTAATATGTATATCAGAAAAAGCAAAGGTAATGTGGTGATTATCAAATTGTAACATGTATAAGCTTTTCCTGGGAGAGTTCGTTAGGATTTTAGATACCTAGGCCTGCCTCCAGAAATATTGATTCACCATAACTGGAGTAAAGACCAAAATTACATGTTTACCACTAGGTAAACAATGCAGATAATTTGCAGACCAGTTTGAGAAATAGTTATAGTGGAATGGAACTGCATTCAGAGTTCTAGTACTTGGCCCCATGATTTGGTCACTAGGTGACCTTGTGTAAATCATTATTTAATTAAAAGCTAATAATATCCTGCTTCCACACATGAAAGCAGGCTCCCTTTTATTCTTCTAGTGATCCATTTCACAGAGAGTATAAACTTGTCCATAGGAAATATTGTTGCCTTCTTTGTTCTCAAAGGGAAGTCTACATGAAGCTCCCTAGCCAAGGATAAAGAGAAGAGAGGTTCTTGCCATTCCAGGCAGATACTAGTCCCTGATGGTGGGAAGTACTGAAGAAGAGTTATTGTTCCATCACTTTGGGGTGGGAGGCATGCCTCTAAGGAAGTCAAGGAGGAACAGTTTATTTTCAGAGTTATGGCATATTTAATGCATACCAAGGTATGTGGCCTTCTTAATTCTAGCTGCCCAGAAGAGGACCACAGGGCCCTCTATTTTAGGCTAACCGGATGCACTACTAGCTCTTTGTGAGAGCTACTATATTTGTGGCTTGACTCTCCCTGTGTAGTTAAGTCACTCAACTTTTATGTTTCTATGATAGCATGTTTTTCTGAATTCAAACCACTGCAATGTAACCAATTTGCATCACCTTATTACCAAAGCATATAGCTTTCGACCAATTTATAGGCTAATCTAGTGAGCAAAGGGTGAGAAAGTCTTTGTTACAAAGTGGCATTTGTGCAGAAAGAGGTGCCCCAAAGAAGAATATTCTAGGTATTTTCTACCAATAAAATTCCTGTAACTCTGGATTTCAGTTTCCTCATCTAGAAATTGAGTGGATGCATTTATTAAGACTAATTCAACCTTTAAAATTCTCTAGTTTTTTTTTTTTTAGCATTTTTTGTCATATGGTAGCAGGTTTTTTTTTTAATTCATTTTTATTGGTGTTCAATTTACCTACAGAAAAACACCCAGTGCTCATCCCGTCAAGTGTCCGCCTCAGTGCCCGTCACCCATTCCCCTCCGCCCCCTGCCCTCCTCCCCATCCACCACCCCTAGTTCGTTTCCCAGAGTTAGGAGTCTTTATGTTCTGTCTCCCTTCCTGATATTTCCCAACATTTCTTTTCCCTTCCTTTATATTCCCTTTCACTATTTTTTATATTCCCCAAATGAATGAGAACATACACTGTTTGTCCTTCTCCGATTGACTTATTTCACTCAAAATTCTCTAGTTTTAGTGGTTGCTAGATTATGACTTGGCTGTTGAGGTGTTTGTTTTATTTTTATATATGACACAGATTTTTTTAAAAGATTTTATTTATTCATGAGAGACACAGAGAGAGAGGCAGAGACATAGGCAGAAGGAGAAGCAGGCTCCATGCAGGGAGTCCAACGTGGAACTCAATCCCAGAACTCTGGGATCATGCTCTGAGCCAAAAGCAGACACTCAACTGAGTCGCTTAACTGACTGAGCCACCCAGGCGTCCCTATGACACAGATTTTTAAATTAGCCTCAAAGTTGACTCATATCTCACTATAAACATCTAGAACATTGCATGACCTAAAGACTGATGGATTCATTCATCATTCATTAAGATATTTTTGTTAAGAATCCGCTACATGCCAGGGGCGCCTGGGTGGCTGTCAGTTAGATGACTGCCTTCGGTGCAGGTCATAATGCCAGGGTCCTGGGATGGAGCTCCATGTTGTCTGGCTCCCCGCTCAGTGAGGAGTCTGCTTCTCTCCCTCTCTCCCTTGCCCCACTGCTTGTGCTCTCTCTCGCTTTATCAAATAAATAAAATCTTAACAAATAAAAAATTAAAGAGTTGAGGAAAGAGCACTGTAGGTAGATAACATGTGTTTTAGTCTCATTTGGGCCGCCCTGGCAAAAATACCATAGACTGGGAGGCTTAAACAACAGATACTTGTTTCTCACAGTTCTGGAGACGAGAAGTCCTAGATCAAGGTGCAAGTAGTTTGGTGTCTGATGAGACCCACCTTCTGGTTCATAGATGGCCCCCTTCTTCACTGTCCCCCCAAGGCAGCAAATGCTCTTGCAATTCTTATAAGGACACCAATCCTATTCATGACGCTCTACCCTCATGACATCTCCCAAAGGTTCCATCTCCAAATAACATCACGTTGGAAATTAGGTTTCAACCTATGAATTTGTTGCAGGGGGACATTGACATGCAGTCCACTGCAAAGTACAAAGCCCTGACTGAAGTAGGAAATTGTTGAGTGTATCCAGGGATCAAAGAAGGAAGCAGTATGGCTGGAACATTTATAGTCCAGGAGATTTGAGAAGCTGACAGAGAATGTCTCCTGCATTATAGGGTCTTGTATGCCACAGAGGCCAGTTTGAATTTTATTTTCTGTGCGTTGCAAAACTAATGAGGGGAATGACACGGTCTGATTTATAGTTTTGAAAAGTTGACCTGGCTGTATGTGAATGAATAGTGTGGGAAGCAGGAAGACCAATTAGGAGGCTACTGCACTAGTCCAACACAGAGATGATGATGACTGGGAACAGGGTGTTAGCAATGGGGCTGGAGAGATATGGGTGGATTTGAGATAGATTTGGAGGAAAACTTGACAGGGCTTGCTAAGAGATGATGTGAGGAGAGGCAAAGATCAATGACAACAGAAGCATGTGGATGGATATTTGCATCATTTACTGGGAGAGGAAACGTTGGAAGGGTGATAAAATAATTTGTCTCTTAAAAATATCCAGGTGAGGGATCCCTGGGTGGCGCAGCGGTTTGGCGCCTGCCTTTGGCCCAGGGCGCGATCCTGGAGACCTGGGATCGAATCCCACGTCGGGCTCCCGGTGCATGGAGCCTGCTTCTCCCTCTGCCTGTGTCTCTGCCTCTCTCTCTCTGTGTGTGACTATCATAAATAAATAAAAATTAAAAAAATATCCAGGTGAGGATAAATACAGGTGACCCTTGAATAACACAAGTTTGAACTGCATGGGTCCACACATATGTGGCTTTTTTTTCAACACAGTACTATAAATGTATTTTTTCTACATGGCCGTTTTCTCTGTGTTTATGTGTCCCAACCCTCCCCCGCCTCTGCTCTCTTACAAAGAGAAATTATTGGACTAGGACCCACTCTAATATAGTATGACCTCATCTTAACTTGATTTCATCTGCAAAGACCCTTAACCCAAATAAGGTCACATTCATAGGTATTGAGGGTTAGGACTTGAACAGAACTTTTTTTGGGGGCGGGGGGAAAGAGGGTGCGTAATTCAAGCCATTATGGCTGGATATTGTCAATTTGTGATCAGTACCTATTTCTCACTCTCTTCAAAAGGTAAAGGTGGAAATTGTCAGTCTCCTAAGGCCTGGGGTCATTCTGCTATATTCTGTCGATCAAAGAATACCCTGAACCACCCAGATTCGAGGGACAGGGACACCAACCCCTCACCTTTCCGTGAGAAAAACATGAAACAATCTGTAGGCATCTCTAGTTTTCTATAGTCTGCCCTCTGACCATATATCATTTATATTCCTCCAACAAGCAAATATACTCATTCACTACCCTGATTCCCAAGGTTTAATGTTATTGCAGCCTCAGTCCAGGATTTCAGCATCTGAATCAGGCCCAAGTGTTAGTTCCTCTCAATTCCAATCAAGAGACAAGTCATCTGCCACCTGCCGATAAACCGGGTAACCACAACAGACACTCCTACTGAGAAAGGAGAAAATTATGAGAAACTCAACGTGTTGTTACTGGCCTACTTAGCAAATCTGAACTCTAACAAGGCACACATTGCCAATCTCTTGATTAGGGCCTAATTCAGCTCTGTTCTTGGCTCCTGAGTCACCCTTTTTTCTTAAAAAAATAGCCCTTATTTACATCTGGGTAGCTTCCTCAGACTGCTTCCTGCCAGAAGTTTGATGATCCAAAGCTCTCTCTTTTGTATTGTTCTTATCCCTTCCAGTTCAAGCTGGTACAGTGCCTATAACTTTTTTTTGCATTTCTTGTAATCAGCTTCATTAGACAAAAAACATACCTGTATTTATTTCAGAGAAAAAATTCTCTACTCTGTGCTGCCCATAAGGCTGTAGCATAATGCCCATAGGATTCTTCTTATAGCTCTGCCAGGGACTCCCTAAGTCTTTGAAATCTTAACCTAGGGTCTTAAACAAGTATACCTTTGAGATCTTTATCTTGAGATCTTTTATTGTTATTCCTCTGGATTTGATCTTTGCCCTGAAGCCATTTATTATTTTGAAAATCTCTGGCAGAGAAAGCCTGAGTTTTTTTATTTTTGAATCCAACAATTCCTGGTTCCTTTGTTTTCTTTAAATTGTGCTCAAGAGAGTGCCTGGGTGGCTCAGTTGGTTAAGCCTCTGCCTTTGGCTAGGTCATAATCTTAGGATGTCTTAGGATGGAGCCCCACATCAGGAGCCTCCTTCTTCCACTGCCTCTGCTTGCAGCTCTGCCTGCTTGTGCTGTCAAATAAATAAGAAAACCTTTAAAAAAAATCTGCTGAAGAACGTGTTCCTTTAGTTCATTTCTTCCTGTATTGCAGCACAAGTCATTGCAACTCTCCATATTGTCGAAAAACCTTCCCAGCCAGACTTACCTTCGTGAGATTTTCTATTTTCCTTCCTACTATAGGCAATGTTGCCAATCTGTCATTTCAAAACAAGAAGGCCCCCTTTTCTCCAGCTTCCAATAACCTTTGTCTCCCTGTCTTATAAGCTTCTACCAGAAGTCTCAAGTCCCTTTTGCACTCATTAATAAGCTCCTTAGGGTCTTTCCACCTTTTGTCTACCACCTGGTGCCAACACCATTATCATATGTACTGAGTTTTAGTACAATATTACCGTTCTTCAAAGTAACAAATTTTGCTTTGGTTATTTATTGGCACATAACAAACTATTCTCAAACTTAGTACCTTAAATCAACAATTTGTTATTATCTCTCACTGTGCTGTGGGCTATCTGGACAGTTCTCACTTGACACCTCTCAGGCAGTTGCAGGCAAATGCAACTCAGGCTGGGGTCATAATGGAGACTTGACTGGGAGAGATGGCCAAAATGGCTAGTCACGTGGCCTACCATTGCTGCTGGCTGTTGGCTAGGCTGTGGTCATCAACCAGAGTATAGGTGGTCTTCCACGTGATTTGAATTTTTTATAGAAGAGGTCTCAAAATAGTTACACATGGTAGCTGGCTTTCCATACAGGGAGCACTCCAAGAGCTAAGTAGATGTGGAAGTTCCTAGTGTCTTAGGCCCAGGTTTAAGAACAGGTATAGTGTCACTTTTGCCATACATATTCTATTGGCTAAAAACAGCCACAGAACCCATTCAGATTCAAGAGAAGGAACCATAAATGCCACTTCTTGAAAGAAGGCAGGTCAAATAATTCACGGTCAAATTAGAGGAAACGGCAGTTCAGAATATTTGTGTGTGATGAATTTCATACACACAGGTACATGCACACACACTCTTTCCCTGAATTTGTTTTTGCCTTTTAGCACAGTGGTTTTGAACCTGGCTGGCTGCCGTTTTTAAATCATCTGGAGAACTGATTCATTATAATACCACAATAACCGTTTGCGATCTTATAAGCACAAAAGGCTGATGATGTTTAGAAATAAAAGACCTGACCAATTACTTTGCTAATAAGTCTAGATGTTAATAGTATGACTAGCATTTTCCATTATAGAGACCAAAAAGGGTACCTTAATGTATTATTTCTTATTATACACAGGTGTTACTGATAGGGGAACTAGACATACATGTTATATCTGGTAAGATTAAAATTATTGGCTCAAAAGAGTAACTAAAACTCTAATTGTCAGCTGTTTTCCTCCAGCAATAGCTAGCTTCATGATAGGGCCCTGAAACAGTTATTTCAAAATGACAACCCAGTCTCTGCAATAAAACTTTGTACAATAAAGTGGTGGGTATAGATCCATTAAAGGGAAAAACAGAACTAACAGAATTTTTAGTTCCTTCTTTTCCAGGGATATGACAAACAACCTTGTTCAGACAAACTCTCCAGTTTAAAAAAGCTAAAATGTGGAATAATTTCTTAAGAGCATTGAAGGCCTGACAAAGGAGGAGGCCACCAAGTTAATTACTCAAAGAAAATGAGGAAAAGAGGTAAGCATAAATATAGAAACTTTGTCAGACTGGGATTTTAAAAGGTGTAAAATACTGTTCAGAAGAGAGTTATTTTAAATATAAGGACACTGGGACCTGGGTCGCTTAGCGGTTGAGTGTCTGCCTTTGGCTCAGGTTGCGATCCCAGATTCCCAGGATCGAGTCTCGCATTGGGCTTCCTGCAAGGAGCCTGCTTCTCCCTCTGCCTATCTCTGCATCCCTCTCTCTCTCTCTGTCTCTCATGAATAAATAAATAAAATCTTTAATAAATAAATAAATAAATGTATGTTTTAAAATAAATAAAATATAAGGACACTGAAAGATTGGTACCAAATATACCTGCAGATACACTAAGTGCAAGGAAACTAGTTTAGCTATCATAATATTGGATGAGACACTTTTAAAATAAAAGTGAGTCACTTTGTAAAACTAAAATCACCTGGAAGATAGGAAAAACTCAAATTTGTATGTACCTCAAGAGCAGAACTGGCAAAAATAAAGAAAAATAGACAAATCCACTATCACAGTCAAGATTTTAACATTTCTCTCAGTAATGGACAGAATAGAGGGCAGAATCATTAAGGATACATTAGATTTCAAGAACCTCAATCTAATTGGGCACATAGAGGATACGGCAGCCAACAACTACAGAATACATGTTCTTTTTAAGCCCACACATAACACTTCTTAGGTAGTTCATATACTGGTGCCTAAGGCAAATCTTAACAAATATTAAAAGCATGTTTGGTTCGCTTATCCCATTTATTATGTGCAGTTTTATGTGAATTATATCTCAATAAAGTTGTGTTTTAAAAAACTAATTTTATACAAGATGATACAATCAGTACTCACTATATATATTGAGGTATGGAGAAGAAAATTATCGCTTCCTTAACAAATTCACAATGAGGAGCATACTGTATTTTTTATAAAATAATTCACATCTTATTTTGTAATATAAATATCAAAAAAGTTAATATTGAAAATGTCTCCAGAACATAAGACATGGTTAATGGCAGTAAAACTTCTGAAATTTTTTAAATGGGAAGTAAAACAAGGGAAGCATCAAGCTGGTTAATTAAATTTTACAGGTTTTCTTGCAGCCATATAGTCATATGATTCACAATGCTATCTTCTCTGCACATGTTCTATTATAATGAAGCGTTCTGGACTGAAAAGCAAAATAAAACTTCCACATCCAGGAGATGTCTCCTAATAATCAACATAATTCAATCGAACATGTCAATAAAATGGGTAAGTTAACACCTACTCCCATAGCAGCAAATTACTTAACAAGTAGTAGTGTTTTCCCTTTTTCTTAATCACACACAAAAAAAGTACATTAAATTTTTTGAGGAAAAAACAATTAACCCAATATTCCCTATAATCCCCCTATCCCCACATAAGCAGTTTTATTTCAGAATTACTACTTTTCAGTTTGTCCTTGTGCACATATATTTTCACACAGCTATAATCACTGTACAAGTTTTTATTTTGTTTTTATATTTAAACTTTGTTCAACATAGTCCATGTTTTTACAGTCATCCTAATTATACCTTTTTAAAGGCTGCATAATAACAATAACAATTCCCATTGATGTGTTATATGATTTAGTCATTCAAGTTGGACCCTGGGTTGGGTTGAGGTTGGACATTTGGGTTCCTCCATGGCTCCCTACTACACATACTGTTACACCTGTATAGACTTTCTAAAACTTATTCTCCTCTCAAATTATTTTCTAAGGGTAAATTATCCAATATTGGTAATTAGTGGGTATATTTTTCTGGCTCTTGAAAAATCACCATAGTGCTTTTCCTAAAGGCAAAAACCAAAGCACAAGATTGCTAGTAGTACATATATGGGCATCCACTTCATAACCACCCCACTAGCAGTGGGCATTCATGTTAGGTAACTTAGAATTCAATTAAAAATTTACCCCCAGAAAACTCCTCAATGACAGATTCTGGAGAATCTAGACTTTCACTTACCATCTTGCTTGTTGCTTCAGCAAGTTTTCATTCCCATAGTGTATAAAAGCTAAGTCAATGAAGTTTATTAATGTCTGTTTCATTAAATCATCTTGTGCTTCTTTTTTAAGTCCTTCAATTCTGCTCACTCTTAAATTGTTATAGTGGAAAGGGTTATATAATTTCACTAACAGAGAACAGCTTAGAATTAAACTACAAATTACAGAGGGTTGATAAGGCAACCAGATTGTGTAATGGCAAGAAAATACCTGGTTGGTGGGCTCACAAGACCATTCCTCACCCCACCACCAATCTCTTTTGTGTTCGTGAACACTGGAAAGGCTTCCTCAGTCCCACATAAAAACAAGCCAATCCTCATTCAATCCTGTGGCCCCTTCAAGGTACCTTGGAGTCCCCTCCCCCTTTTTAAAATATTTTATTTATTTATTTATTCATGAGAGATACAAAGAGAGAGGCAGAGACACAGGCAGAGAGAGAGAAGCAGGCTCCATGCAGGGAGCCTGACGTGGGACTTGATCCCTGGTCTCCAGGATCAGGCCCTGGGCCAAAGGCAGGCGCTAAACCACTGAGCCACCCAGGCGTCCCATGGAGCCCCTTTAATTGCCAAAAGTGTTAAAGAGTTTAACTTTTTCCTCAATGCCTTGCTCTGTGACACTGAGAACGCTATTCTGAAGGTCATCAATGGGTCCTTTAGCTGTCCTATAGTTTTTCCTTGGGCTTATAACCTGAGACTTCTCTACCACAACATTCATAACCACGCCTCCTACCTTCCTGACTACTGTTTCCTACCATTCCCAAAGTCTGTCCTCAGCAATACCACTCTTCAAAAACATTTTCCTTTGAGTGTGTCAGCTATTTATACAACTTAATTGTATGAATTACAATTTATACTGTTAACTCTAGCTTTTCCTCAAAGGACCAGAACTGTAATCCTAACTTCATGGACTCGACTTTTAGATGCTCTGTGGGCATATCCAATTTAACAAGTCAAAGCCCATTCTGTCTGTTGCCCTGCATTTCTCCATCAGCAGACTCTGCTAATGGCAGTATCATTCTCACTCTCAATTAGGTATGAGATCTTGTTTTCATCTCTGACACCCTTGTTCATTTTTTCACTCTACACAAGTTTGCTAGATTCCTCCCTGGAAACGTTTTTTACTCCATTTTCTGAATCCTACTACTACCTCTCTAGTTCAGATCCTCTTTACCCCCCATTTCTATTATAGAAGCTTCCTTGACACTGTCTTCCAAATTCATTTCTTCTCTAATTTGCTATCACAGCACTGTCATTTCAATCTTCTTAAATGGCAATTTGGATTCCATCAGTCCTTTGTCTATCAACTTTCCCATGCCTACCAGATTATGTATAGACTTCTTAATCTGAAATTTAAGATGAATGATAGCTATCCCAAACCACCTCTCTGGTTGTCTTATTACTGTTCTGTACTCCAGGTAAAATGAAGGCAATCTCTTTCCCCAACACTTTATCTTTCTGTTCCCTAAACACATTCATTCTTTTCCGCTTTTTCCACTTTTTAAAAATTTTATTTTTATTATATGACCTATACCCCTAAAAGCTGCCTGTCCTTCAGGAAGCAGTTAAAGAATATTACTTTTTTTATAAGTAACGTCTGACTTTCCTAACAATATACTTTCCTTATGGAATCCACTATGTTGAATTCAAGTTACTTATGTGCTATGCTCTTTTATTCCTATTAGACTGAAAATAATTTGATGGAAGAGACTGAATCTTATATAGTTTTTAAAAACCCATTACTTTCCCTAGCTGTTCTCATTTGATACCCAATTTTACTCTGTTCAATCATTTATTGAATATTTACTAGGAGCGAAGGTCATATAACTAATATAACTATAAGGTCATACAACAAATATAACTAATATGTAATAGAGAAGGGACTTCAAATACTCTAGTTCCTCTGGCTTTACTTACATATTACAGAAAATTTCAAAAATCCCACAGATGTCAAAAATATTTGAATTTAATTAGCCAGCTATATTGCCATAATCATTCATACTTTAAGTAAGACCTTATTAATGGAGTTTGACATATTTAAATTATCTAAGATACCCCTCTAAAATGGAAGATACATTTTCTAAATAACAAATACCCACCATTTGCTTCTACGTGGATGGAACTGGAGGGTATTATGCTGAGTGAAATAAGTCAATCAGAGAAGGACAAACATATGTTCTCATTCATTTGGGGAATATAAATAATAGTGAAAGGGAATAGAAGGGAAGGGAGAGGAAATGTGTGGGAAAAGTCAGAAAGGGAGACAGAACATAAAGACTCCTAACTCTGGGAAATGAACTAGGGGTGGTGGAAGGGGAGGAGGGCGGGGGGTGGGGGTGAATGGGTGCTCCACTGAGGAGGGCACTTGATGGGATGAGCACTGGGTGTTATTCTGTATGTTGGCAAATTGAACACCAATAAAAAATAAATTTATTATAAAAAAATATTTATTAAAAGAGAATGCCCGAGAAATCAATTTAAAGGAAAACCACCATTTGACCACTGTTTGTCTTTCCTCTCTATTACTAGATAAAGCTTCCCGTGATGAAATGAAAGTATCAGCCTAAACATGATAAACAATAGAAGTGGATATATCAGTCAAGGAAAAATAATTCAGGGAGGAAAACAGAGCTATGAATACAGTACTCCAGAGAATACCCAACTCAAAAGAGGATGATCAAGGTGCCCAGGTGATTTAAATCAATATACACCATTAGAAAATGGCATATCTGTTTAGCATCTACCATGTGCCAGGCACTGTGCTAGATGCTAGATAATGTACTAAATGGATAATGTGCAGGTAGATAATCAAAAGCAGATGATGATACAGTGTGCTTTGGTACTTCATAAAAACTACATGGGTAATTCAGTTATCACAAACTATTCAAGTTCTGTCTAGGTTGTTCATATAGGACAACATTAGAAATTTGATTTTGTTCATCACTGAATTGAAAAATGTGGCATCATGGAATATTATCATATATATTTAATGAATTAATTAGGTTCTGATGGCACCTATTCTTAAAGGTAAAATTAGGGGAAACTATCTAAAACAGCTTTATCATTTTACTAAATAATTTTTCAGTATCTATCCTGTGCCACACAAAGGACTATATGCGTCAGGAATGTGGGGAAAAATAAGTCACAATTTTTTTTGCAAGGTTCATGTAATCTCATGGAATAACCCAGACATAAAAGCAATGATGACTTTAAGTATTTTTTCTTCAAACACTTACATGAAATAGAATTTTTCATATAATGCTGGTTTAGAGGCCAAGATCAGTATTTATGTATTCATTTTTGTTGTAAAAACAAAATACCCTCTGTATTTTAATGAATCATAGGTATATTTCACTGACTACCCTAAAAACAAAATCAATCCCATATACTACTAATTATTTTAGCAATTGATAAAACCAATGAAAAATTTCTCATTCATTCCTCCTACTTCAACACTTTTTCTCAGTGTGTCATGTTTCTGTCCTCAAGACAAAATATTCTTTAATCAAGTGTTTTAGCACAGATTTTGCTGCCTTTCAACAAATTTACAGCAGAGGTATCTACCTTCCAAAAACTATTTCATGAAAGTTTTCTCAATTTCCAAACAATATGCTATCATACTCTAATATGTATGGCAATTATTTTTGCTGTTGTCTTTACACCTCCACTTCTAAGTCCTCTGAGCGTAAGCTACTTGAGGGTATCCACCAGTTTTCATTCATTTTGCAGGTCCTGTAGGGTTTAGCATGCAGAAAGTGCTGAGTAAATATTCACTGTATGTAAACAATCCAATTAATTAATCATACTTTCACACTGCTAATGAAATTTTAAAAAATCAAACATATTAATGGAAGAGTAAATTAATTTTATTGACTGATGAAAAACTAAAGTGATAAGAAGTATGGATAGTAAACAATAATCATTGAGTTCTGCTGGAATTCTATTTTTCTTCTTTCCACTTTAAGCCAAAAGGACATAAAATTATAGACTGTTAGTGAGCTCATCATTTTAAGTTTCTCCAACAAAAACTGCATAGTTTAGCAGTTGCACAGCATTAAATATATACATTTTTGCAAAACCCTGAAAGTTTTAATTTTTGTGTTGACCTCATAGGCTAATGGAATCACCTACACTGGTCGGATTCAGAGTTTCTTTTCCCTTTTCTGCCACCCTGTAAAGAAAAATAAGGCAAATTATTTAGGAAGTACCATTTTGGGGGCATTTTCATTTTAAGAATAAATGAGACCAAAAGTATTTTTTAATATGAAGAAGAAGCAATTTTTTTTAGTTTGTTACAAATTTGAATGTGCATACCCCTAAATTATTTTTACATGGCTATTATTTCTTTTTTTACAAATGGTTAAAGCAGGTTGTATTAATTTAGAGTTAGTAAGATTATCAATATTTTATTTTTTTAGAGCTCATTTGGACTGTTCCCTATTTTTAAAAATATAATTTTCGATCAATACTAAAACAATTTACTTCATATAATCGGCAAATTTGCTAATTCAGTTCATTACCTTTTAGAATAATTCTATTTCTAATTCAAGTTAGTCTTGTTTATATTAGATGGCATTAGAAACCTGATTTTGTTCATCAGTGGGTTGAAAAGCAGGGTATACTTTTCATATTGCTCAGTGACATACATATATGAATCTCTATTTAATTTGCTCCAAATGAAACTCCATCTATGGTATTTGATTTGAGCCAAGGAAAGAGGTAGGAGCTTAAAAGATAAGTATTTTTACATTTATTACTTTTAACAAAACATTTTCTGCCTGACTCTGATTTAAAAAGCAAATACTTATTGTAGAAATACAGAAAATACAAAGGTACAAAAAATAAAATTAAAATCATCTTAACTATTCTACTTTCCATTTTAACCATAAATAATGGTTTGATGTAATTTTATAGTTTCTCATCCATTTTTATAAAAATCCATTTTATAAAAAATTTTATAGTTTCTCATGCCATTTTATATGGCAATGATACCCAAACTTAGTTGATCAACAGAATCACCTAATTGGTAATATTTTTAAAATTCTGATGTTGAGACTTTGCCCTGGATCTATTTATGATCACCAGAAGTGGGCTGAACAATCTGTAACTCAAAAAATTCCCAAGTGATTCTTGGTCACTTTTGTGATCAAGACAAGTTTGGGAACTAGTATTTGTCTGTTGAAGTACATTTCTTAAAGTGGTGGTTCTATCAAGGGGCATGTGGCATCCAGACCCATTTACTAGTGTTGGCAGCTACTCTTCGCTGCTTTCATCCTTCTTCTGATATCCCTCTTGGTGGTTATAAACATTTCTACATAAAGCTTTTTTATAAAAAAATCAAGTATAAGAATGCCATTATTCATTCCTACCAAATAAAAGTTTTGCACAGATTCATATACTCTTATGGGACCTGAGATGTGTAATGCCATACGTTAAAATCAAAACTTTTTTCCTGTAGCAGGAAAATATGAATACATTTACTAAAAATACTTTCCTACAAAGTAGATACCCACTATACATAAGTACCAGTGTTACACAGCTTAGAACTCTTACCTTGTTTTTCAACAAGATTAAAAACAAAAACAAACAAACAAAAAATTACCCTCCACAAAATTCAAGAATCCTTTTCAAAGTCTCCCAGGCAAAGAGAATTCTCCTTCTTAGACTGATGAGGTCAAACCTGGGGCTGTTACAACTTCTATGTTCTTCAGACCAGTGGTAGTAGCTTTCAAATTGTTTTTTACTCTGACCCCCGACATTAATTAACACATTTTATATCATGACTTAGACACACATACATACATACAAATATATGTGTGTGTGTGTGTGTACACACATATACATAAACACATATATTGAAACAAAGAATTGATTTTTTTTTACTGCTTCGTCCAGAAAAAAATGCTGAATGCCAGCTTGTAAATGCAGAAGAAATAATAGAATTAGAAAAATCACTATTTTGCAACCACCAAAATAATAACCGATACAAATATCATCAATGGATGCTAAAACCATTGGGTAAAAAGAAAAGAACATTCACACAATCTCAAAGTATCACTTCACATTATTTATTAATTATAAAGAGGAAAATATATCTTTACAATGGAGATATCTGGGAGAAACTGCTGTGCCCAAGTGATCAAATTTATATACTAGGACAAATGCTATTATGTACCTTCCTTCGATATGATTCACTGGCACATATGCCACATCATGTACCAAGGATTTTACTTTAGTTATTGCTGTATGTACCAATATTTAGAATAACCCTAACATTTTCTAAAGTGTAAATTATATGACCAATAACAAAATTATATGTTTGGTGAATAGATTTGGACTGAAGAAAATAGTGCTTTATTCTCACATAGTATCGATTCCGAAATGTATTATTTGTGAGGAGAACACTTTCAAAATTATAAAAGCATACCTGGTATTTGGCTAGTTCTGCTTGTAATACTTTCACTTTAGATCTTTCTTGTTCTAATGCAGCATGAAGTGAAGTCACCTAAAACCAAACATTCGATTTAAAAAAGACTTTGTCTCTTCAGGCAAAAATATTTTTAATTCTTAACACTTACTCAGAATGATGAATGTGACTACTAGATGAATAGGCATCAGAGAAGAACCACCTTCCCACCCCCCCAGCTAAGCACACACACAACTTCAGTTAGGCATTTTACTCAGTTGTATATTAAAGACAGATAAAATGCAGAGTAAGGATGGGAAGAAGAAAGTCAAGTCCCTGAATAGGATAAGTTCTATCTGTCCTTCCTATTTTTATATTCATAGTCTGCATCAACTGAAATACAATTTTATCTTCCCTTACTCTTCAGGACATATCTATCTCCCTCAGCACAGTTAACAGACTTTTCATTCATTTGCAATTACATGATAATAATGATGTATAATTTATTTCACTTTATGGCAGTGTTGATGAGCTATATTTTTGTTTAATCAAGTTTCATGTTTTAGGACCAGAGAATAATACCTTAAGAAAACCAGTCCTGCATATTCTAGTTTTTCTTACCTGTATAGTTAGCTCATTCTTGATACTCTGTGATTCATCAACTTGCAGAAGTATTTCTGCTTTATCTTTCACTGACAAGAAAGGAAAAACAGCAGTATAATCTTTCCAATCACTCAAATACTCGAACAATATTTTAGTGAACCAAGATAGCAGTGCATTCGGGCAGATTAATTATCCTTATACTGAATGAATGTATTTCTTAATTCTATATAACTCTTATTTTTTCACTGGTAAATTCTGATTATTACTACAGCAGTTTTTCTTGGAAATTTTACATTTTCTGTGGCGTTAAAATATTAATTGTATAGATACTTTGAAAGATAAATTTTTTCCAGCTATTCTAAAGAGGACGAGGATATAATTTCTCATTGAGATAAACCAATACTTTGACTAATTCTTTTTTAAAAATGTTTTTATTTACTTGAGAGAGGGAGAGAAAGCGCACAGGCACACAGAGGGAAAGTGAGGAGAAGTAGACTCCCCGCTGAGCTCAACCCTAGGACCCTGAGATCTTGATCTGAGACAAAGGTAGATGCTTAACCAATGGAGCCACCCAGGCACCCCTACCTTGGCAAATCTAAAGGAAGGTTTTAAAAACAATGCAGAATGTTTTGTTATATTGTCAGGGTGAGCAGTACTGTAAGGTCTACAAAAAGGATTTTTATCTGACTGTTCATACCAAAAAAGCACTGTCAAATAAATGTAGCTCATATGATCATACAAGATTATATACACCTGTGGTCTTTTAGAACTGTTCCTTTGTCTAGAGGTTTTCCCTCTGGGGAAGCAAGAGATCTATCTACATTTCGGCCCCTAGGTCTCCTAAGGTTTAAAAATCTCCACATGGTTAACAACTTTAACCCATGGTAAATGGCTAATGCATGAAAAACTAACTCCTCAACTTTGAAAACAAAGTAGGAGAGACTGAAGAGATAAAATTGTAATAAATTTAGTGAAGGAGGAAAAGATAAAAAATATGAGTAATGATATCATCACAGCTCTAGCAATAGAACACAGTAATTCAAATTTATCTTTCATAGTTTAATGCAGTAAGGTGAGACACTGAGTTAAGAATCAAATCATAGTCTCTCAAGATTCAAGTTGGGAACTTTTACATCCTCCTCCCCAGAATTAGGCACACCTACTGAGAACTAGTGATTTTTAGTAATTATGTAACATTTCAATTATAGTCCGTTTTCCAAAAACATGCTTGTTTTGAAAACATGAATTTGAGATTACTGTTTTACAGGAAAAGTTGAACATAACACGAATTTTGCATTTGCTTGAGCATAATTTCACAAACACAGAAAACAGGACTTATGCACTTACCTCAAATATCTACCAGCTATCTCTCTGTTCACAGTTAGGAACCACACCAACTTTCCATCCTTCCATTACTTCACAGTAACACACAACCTGTAGACCCTCTAAAGCCTACTTCCACAAGCAAACTTAAGGCTGTCTTTTAGATGAAGTACCATATTTATTACAGTATTTGTGTTCAACCATTTTAACATGTATGAAACTGTGCTACTGCTTTATTAGGTTCCCAACTTTTTTTTAATGTGTCTGTGATGGTATTTTTAAGTGTTGCATCCTCCTAACCCCATTTCCCCATAATCTTCGTGGTTTCAATTGTGCTTTTGCAGAAATTGGTGATTTTTAGGAACATGTGTTACGCTATAATGGAGCTATTTTCACTCATAAATGTTAAGAGTATATATGCTCTAACATACTGCATTTTTCATGTAATGGTTCTTTTTTTTTTTTTAATTTTTATTTATTTATGATAGGAACACAGTGAGAGAGAGAGGCAGAGACACAGGCAGAGGGAGAAGCAGGCTCCATGCACCGGGAGCCTGACGTGGGATTCGATCCCGGATCTCCAGGATCGCGCCCTGGGCCAAAGGCAGGCGCCAAACCGCTGCGCCACCCAGGGATCCCATCATGTAATGGTTCTATATAAAATTCTTTTATTTGGATTTTTTTTAAAGCAATCTCTACACCCAACATGGGGCTTGAACTCACAATTCCAAAATCAAGAGTCACATGCTCTACCAACTGAGCCAGCCAGGCACCCCTGCTTGCATTTTTTAATAGTATAGAGTATGGAAACTGATGTTATTTAATGGTAGCCATTTTAAAATGTATTTTTGAGAGAAAACATTTATCAGCTAACTTTCTCATTTTTCACAAATGTTTCCCAAAATAGGAATATTACTTTGTTTTTACATATTTAAAAATCATGCATCCAATGTCCAATGATACCTCTAATTTCTTCTTTTAGAAGTGTAGCTTGTAAATAATTATTTTATTTTTATACTTTTGTTCATTAAATAATCCACATGGAACTCAGTAACATGCACAGATCTAAATTAATCTCAGAATGTTCATATCTAATTGTCCAAATAATGCCTTTCTCCACTATTCTTTAACTTCTATTTCATCATAGTTAAGCTGTGTAAATTATAAAAAATAGTGAAGTTTTAAAACAGTAAGTTTAAATCTATTTCAACACTGTATATTCTGTTCAACTGAACATGACTCCTGGTTTTACTCATAATGTTTTGGTAACTTTTTAAATATAGTTTAAGTTTTTTTTAAATTTTTATTTATTTATGATAGTCACACAGAGAGAGAGAGAGAGGCAGAGACACAGGCAGAGGGAGAAGCAGGCTCCATGCACCGGGAGCCTGACGTGGGACTCGATCCCGGATCTCCAGGATCGCGCCCTGGGCCAAAGGCAGGCGCTAAACCGCTGCGCCACCCAGGGATCCCTAGTTTAAGTTTTGATTGGACAATTCCACTCTCAGTATCTTCAATTTTGGTATCTTGTTTATTCTTCAAGGTGAGTTTCACAACTTCTTGAACACTACAGTACTCACAAGAGAGCTATTTGGGATATCACTGATACTTATTAACAGAAAACTGTTTATTAAACTTAATTTTGTCTATTCAGAAGATTTTCTCTTATTCAGGTCTTCCTATGTGTCTTTTATGATTTATAGTTTCCTTTCCATGAGCTTCATGCATAATCAGGAATGCAACTGATGTTGTGGAGGGTCTTCATTCAACATCTACTTTACTAATCTGATTATCTCTAATCATTTTTGATGGATTTTCTTAGCTTCCTGCTGGTGAACTACTGCCAAAGTTTAGAGTGGCCACAAAAGTATAAAGAATTGGAGAGGGGTGCCTGGGTGGTTCAGTCGGTTAAGCATCCAACTCTTGGTTTCAGTTCAGCTCATCATCTCAGGGTTGTGAGATTGAGCCCCATGTCCAGCTCCATGCTCAGCACAAAGTCTGCCTGTCTTTCTCCCTCTGCTCTTCCTCCTGTTCGCAGGTGTATACACACATTCTCTCTCTCTCGCTTTAAAATAAATAAATGAGATTTTTAAAAAAGATTGGGGGGGAAAGGGAGAAGGAAAACCTAAAATGATGACAAGCATGCTAATTTTTAAAAAGAGAATCTTAAAGCAAGGTCTATTGTTTTCCTGCTAAATGTAGTCCAATACTTTATAAGAATTGAAATTTCAAACTTCCTCTTACCTGAATAGTTGGAAACTTGTATAATTATGCTAAGGTGCTATAAGAATGACTTGTAATAATAAAATTATCAGCAAAAATTCAACTTGAATCACTCTGGGAAAATTCTTTATGTTGTTGAGTTATTCACGTATCTTGAAAAATTATCTTCAGATATTTTTAAGGTTAACTCTTAATTCTAAAAACACATAAATCACTTACTTTCACCTTCCTGAAGCATTTTCAGTAACTGTGCATTTCTTGCCTTTACTTCTTTATACTTTGCCTAGTAGCAAGAAAAAAGATTTAATTTTTTAAAGTAAATGATATAATTAACAATTTACTAAGAATTTATGGAGCTATGAATTCTAGGCTTGCTAAAAGACAGAAATTACTTTTGAAAGAAACAGAATGGAGGAAAATGTATTCAGAACTGTCTACTCCTAAATTAATTTCCTGGTACAATAATAGAAATTAATATTATAGGTAACTGAAAAATAAGGGATAAAACTGGAGAAAATTCAGGATAATACTAAAATTTCTTCAAGTTTTTCTCTTTTTTTTTTTCCTTAAACAAAACCCTTACACAATTCAAAACAATTAGATGAAAACAAAGAATGGTAATTCACAGCTCTAGACCAAGACCATCCTGTACTATACTAGAACTTTCTGTATCTGTTCTTTATCTGCCATTGTCCAACTGTAGGCTACTAACTACTGACAGTGCCTAGGTACATACACACTGTAGTTACAGAACTATATAGCACAGTTCTATGTCTGCTCATTTAAGGCTTTATTAACCTCTCATTATTTCATTAAATATATGTTATTAAAGTAACTTTTAGTTGATATGAATTAATTATTTACTGGAGTATCTTTCATTTTTCTCAATTTCTTTTTCCAAATGACTTAGCTTTTTCTACTACATAAATGACACAATTTTATACTTATGAGCAAGAGAAATTATGTTCTGCATTAACGTCTTTATTCCAAGGAATTTTCCCTCTAACCTATCCTTATTCAACATATCTTAAACAGACTTAATTATTTATAAATATTTAATATATTAATACATTGGAGAAAACAATACACTTAATACATTGTGGAAAAACAAAAGAACAGAGAAAGATCGATCACTATAACAAACTTGTCATTTCTACTCCTAACATTTACGCAGATAAGTACCAAAGTTACTGATTCAAAATTCTTTCTTGTATAACATATTTAATGTATTTTAAATCAAGTCCAATAAATATGGCTTTTACTAAATACTCTATCCAGTAAATTGCTGATAATAAATTAGTAATGATATTTGGTAATACTGCAGACAATACCCTGAAAAGAAGCAAGCACCATGTAAATGTAAAGGGAACAGAACTTCTGAGCAGCTTAAGAATGAATGAGAGGTAAGTCAGATGGACACAAAAATATGAGGCAGAAAAACACACACAGTCAATTACAAGTATATTCACTATGAATACAGAAATATCTCCACTATGATATCTAAATTTTCTCTCAATCAATGTTATTATCTTGCCAAACTTTCTCCAGTTCAAGTCTTTTGTCCAAGGTACAGATAAGTGTACACAGACACACCTTTAATAGCAACCTTTGGGTCTAAAGTCAGCTCATAATGCAAAAATTGCAAATGAGCAAAATTATCCACAAAAAATCATTATGTTGCCCATAAAAATAATATAGTTTTATATATACAACCCTGAACAGTAAATTTATCTATAAAAACAAAATGTATAACATACTAAGGCCATGTAATTTATTTTTTTTATTTTTTAAAGATTTTTTAAAAAATTTATTTATTCATGACAGAGAGAGAGAGAGAGAGAGAGAGAGAGAGGCAGAAACACAGGCAGAGGGAGAAGCAGGCTCCATGCAGGGAGCCAGATGCGGGACTCGATCCAGGGACTCCAGGATCACGCCCTGGGCCAAAGGCAGGCACTAAACCGCTGAGCCACCCAGGGATCCCCAATGCCATGTAATTTATAAAAGCATAAATGAAATATTACAGTTCCCTTATTAGTATTTTTAATTTCACAAAAAAGAGAGCACTTAAATGATATGTATGTTGTGAGTTCAGCTGCATCCTGAATATCTATGCCTATATCTACAGCCATTTCAAACTCAGTAAATACAAAATGGGATATTAGTCCCCACTGCCCAAACCTGTTCAAAATGTGCTCTTACTCTTACATTTAATACCTGTCCCTTGTTTTACTACACTATCTTCACTCCACGCCTCATGCATGCATATATATATATTTGCATATATGTATATATATATATATACACATATTATCTTATAAATATACTTAGGCTGAGTTTTTAGATGGGAATTGAAATGTATATTCATTTAGCATCAATCCAGTGGTTTTTCTGCCTATAGTTTATGAAGCTTTGCATTTATTTAATTCTATTTTTTTTATCATGATAAGTGTGTTTGTTCTTTAATCCCCATCATCTACTCTCCCACCCCCCACAATCTCCTCTCTGGTAACAATCAGTTTTTTCTCTATAGTTAAAGAGTTTGTCTCTCAGTTTCTTTTTTTTGTTTGTTTCTCTGTTTTGTTTCTTAAATTCCACTCATGAGTGAGATCATATGATGTTTGTCTTTCTCTGACTTTTTTCACTTAGCATAGTACTCTCTAGTTCCATCCATGTTGTTGCAAATGGCAAGACTTCATTCTTTTTGTGGCTGAATAATATTCCATCATACACACACACACACACACACACACACACACACACACACATGCAACATCATCTTATCTTTGTTGTGCCCAATGAAAGAAAAGGAAAATATAAATCACAAAATAAAACTAAGGGAGATGGGTGGATACAGTCCAAACAGGTTTTAGCAGGAAGTAAGTAAAAAAGTAACACAGGTTTGTGGCTAAAAAAAAAAAAAAAAGTAAAAATAACAAATGTTGGCGACAATGGAAAGAAACTGGAATACTTGTGTAATGATGGTGGGAATGGAAAATGGTGCAGGTGCTATGGAAAACAGTATGGCAGTTTCTCCAGAAGTCAAATATGATCTAGCAATTCCACTCTTAGGTATATATCCAAAAGAACTGAAAGCAGGGACTCAGATACTTGTACACTAATGTTCATGGCAGCAATATTCACAACAGGGATATAGTGGAAACAACACAAGTGTCCATAAACAGAACAGAACAAACAAAACATGGTGTGTGTGTGTGTGTGTGTGTGTGTGTGTGTGTGTATAAAACACAATGGACTATTACTCAGCCATAAAAAGAAATTCTGATACATGCAAAAACATGGATGAAACTTGAAAACGTTATGCTAAGTGAAATAAACCAGACACACAAAGACAAATATTATGTGATTCCACTTATATAAAGTATCTAGAATAAAGCAAATTCACTGGGATTAGAGATTATGAGCGGCTGCAAGAAAAGGGAAATACAAGTTATTTAATGGGTACAGAATTTGGGATGATAAAAAAGTTCTGGAAATAGTGGTGATAACTATACAACACTGAAGATAATTAATAGCAATTAATTATAACTTAAAAATGATTAAAATGACAAATTTAATGTTATACATATTTCACGATAAAAATCATATTGTCAATTTATCATTAATGAAAGTCTAAAAACCTAACAGCAGAAATACTATTTCTATTAATCAAATATTACACATATTTACATATAAGAAAAACTGAAAAGTATAATTTTATAGGATTATTTTAGTTTACAACAGTAAATAATTACAAACCTCCCACTGAGTGATCACATTTTTCAGCTTCTGGATTTCAGCATCTTTCCTTTCAAGTTCCAACTTTAGTCTTTCAATTCTTCCATCTTTCAGAACTACTTCCTGTGGGAGAAAAACACTATTTTAGAACTAAGATATCCTGGGACGCCTGGCTGGCTCAGTCAGTACAGCATGCGACCCTTGATCTCAGGGTTGTGAGTGTGAGCCTCACATTGGGTGTAGAGATTACTTAAAAATAAAAATCTTAAAAAAAAAAAGAAAAACCAATTTCTAACAATTCTGGTTTATAATATTCCTTTGTGAAAAGCTTAAGAGGAAAAAAATCCTGATTTTCCCGATTTTAATCCATTTTCTAAAGCAACCTTAAACTGTTTATTACATTTCCCACTCTACTCAATTATATAATTGTAATTATTACAGTGAAAGTAAGATATTTATGATTAATCTCAAACTACAAACACAACAGAATAATATCAGAGCTTTGAAATTTTTCTATACTGAAATAAACACATTAAAAGTGCTCTGTTACAAGTTATTAGTCAATCTTTAAAACCCAAAAGAACTGAAAACTTATGAGAAAAAATAAATAATTATTTCACATTTATTTTATAATTTATAATTATTTTATAATTTAAAATTGTTTTATAATTATAAAATATAATAAATAATAACAAAACCCAAAAATAACTTTTCTCTGTACAGCATTTGCAGGTAGAAAATATAACTAGAAAAACCATTTCCCCCAGTAGTTATAAAAAATATCCCTAAAAATAAAATTCAGAAATGTTTAGGATCTATAAAGAAAATTATAAAATATTGAAAAAGACATGGGACAAAGGATGTAGATGGGAAGACTAAATATTATTTCAATAAAATTCCATTGAAATTCCAGTCAAAATGTCATCTGGGAGAACAAAGGACAGAAACAAAAAGTTAATGCAATAAAGAAGAATTTGCCTACCAAATAACGGCACACCACACAACAAAAATAACTACAACACCTGGTCTGACAGTGCAGTGTACCAGAAAAGAAAGTCCAGAAAGAAATTTAAGATATACAAATTTATTGTAATATAATTATGGTATTTTTAAAGAAGTGAGAAAAGGCTGAATTATAGAATAAATGTAGGTTACCGGATAAGTGGCTAACTGGGAGAAAAAAATCAAGTTAAGAAAATCCCTGCCTTCTTGCACCACCTACCCAGACAAATTTAAATGCAAAAAAATCTCAAAGTTATATAAGAGTATAAATCGGTTCCCTTTATCTAATGAGTGATGTGGCAACATTAACTTATTCTAAAGATATTCTCTGAGCACGTACCTACCTACCAGGTGCTACAGGTACTACAATGAAGAGAACTAAAAAGACTCCTGCTCTCCTGGGACTTGTCTGGGAGAGGAGGCAGATAGAAACATAAATGCTGCAGTAAGAAAGTGCAATTTAAGCTATGAAGAAAAGAAGCATAGTGTTATAAGGGGAATAATGTGGATTGTTCCCTTGTGGATCAGGGAAACTCTAAGGTAGTGACTTTTATGATGAACTTTGCGTGATGAGAAGGAACTGGTTAAGCAAAAAGTGGAGGTAAGAGATTTCCAAGTAGACAGAACAGTATATTTAAAGACCTCAAGGCAGGAAGGAGCCTAGAGATTCTGAAGGAAAAAAAAGGCCAACATGGTTGGAATTCAGTGAGGGGGTAGATAATATAAGACAGAGGCCTGATCCTGAAGGGCTTCGTGAACCAGTGAAGGAATTTGAGCAGGACTATCAGATTTCTGCTTATGTTACATTTATGTTTTTAAGAGATCACTTTGGCTGCTGTGGAAAATGGATCAGAGTGGGTAACAGAAGTGCAAAACTTTTTAACTGCTACTGCAAGCCCACATCAGAGAAGATTATGCCTGAGATCAGAGGCAGTGTAGATGGAGAGAAATGTATCATATAAGAAATTATTTGGGAGCGGAATCTACAGTATTTTATTAGCAGTTGAATGTGGCAGGTGAGGATGATGGGCATTTTCAAGATTCTAGTTTAAGCAATAAGGGGGGTGGATCCAGATTAGAAATATACAAATATTAGGCCCAAGAATTTCACTTCTAGGAATCTACCTTACCTAGATAAGTGAGGTAGGGAGGAATATCTAGAAGTATTCATTGCAGATGTATTACAAAAAACTAGACATCAATTTAAATGCCCACCAATAGAATATAGCCTAAATATACAGTAAGTTTATAAAACTGAAAACTCTGAAATTACTAAAAATGATACAGAACTATAAAATATATTCACATGGTCTCAATATTATGACACTATATGCAAAAAAAATTCTGGAAGAACATAGATTAAGAATGTAGTAAAAAAAAAAAAGAATGTACTAACTCTTAGAAGATTTATTTTTGTGAGACGGAAATTTCACTTTATTGTTTAAAAATTTCCTTTTATCAAAATTGTTTTGTACTAAGTATAGAATCATTGAATAACATACTATTCTAATTTTGAAAAAAATGGAAACAGAAGCATTAAAATAAAATCTACATGAAGAAGAGTATCATATCATCTTTTGAGTAAGAAAGCCCTTCTGAACATAATACTAAATGGAGGAAACTAAAAGGAAAAGACTGATACATTTAACTTGATGAAAAATCTCCAAAAATACCCTAAAAGAATTGAAAGGTAAATGAGACTCTTATCGTTTGCCTCCCTCTCTGTTTTTATCTTAATACGACTGAAAAAAAAAACAGTCACAATCATATGACAGGCATATAACCAATAAACATGAGAAAGTATACAATCTTAGTAGTAAGCAAAGAAATGTAATCTCAAACTGGCACATTTAAAATATTTTCTCAGTGTGGGATAACTGAAAGCAATTGAGTTATTAAAAATTCAATTATTTAATGTATAAGAATTATTACTTAATAACCCCAAATGGTGACCATCTCTATTTAAATAAAAAGTGGTGTGGTCCATATAACAGTTTCTACATTTTTAGAGAGGAAAAAAAAAAGTATACATCCATAGAAAAGTTGGACCAAAACAATCACTAGTTTTCTCCAGGTGAATAAAATTAAGGTCATTTTTCCCCCGCTGCATCTACAAACTGGGGATATCTACCAACTTCATAGTTAATTGTGCAAATTAAATGAAATAACCATTTTAAGTACTTAATATAGTATCTGGCAAATATATAGTAAAGCCCTCAAATATTAATTTTTGCCTTATCATTAATCCATTTATCAGTAGTTTCTAAAATTTCTTTAAAAAGATGAATCGTCTCAGTTGGTTAAGTGTCCAACTCTTGGTTTCAGCTCAGGTCATGATCCCCGGGTCCTGAGAGTGAGCCCTGGGTTGGCCTCCACCTGCAGTAGTGAGTCTGCTGGAGATTCTCTCTCTCTTTCTGTCCCTCCCCCCAGCTCATCCACTCTCTCTCTCTCTAAAACAATCATTTTTTAAAAACCAACAAAGATCACTTTTTTAAAGACAGAAAATCATATTGTTTTAATGTGCATTCATTTTTATAAGGTTTTACATTTCAATTAATAAATTTTAAAATTATCTTCTAAGTAGAAAATATTATACTAAAATAAGGATACAAGGATGTACAAGATAAAGTCCATGTCCACAAAGGATCTGTAGTCTGTTAAGAATGATAATAAAAATGTGCCGCATAAAATGTGCCATAAGCAAAACAAAATGCAAAGTGTCTGGGTGGCTCAGTTGGTTAAGCGCCTGCCTTTGGCTCAGGTCATGATCCTGGAATCCCAGTATCAGGCCCTGCATCAGGCTTCCTGCTCAGCAGAGCACCTGCCTCTCCCTCTCCATTTGCACTCCCTCTGCTTATCTCTGTCAAATCTTAAAAAAAAAAAAAAAGAAAAGAAAAGAAAAAGAAAAAATTGCTGTGGGGTAAGAAAAAGGAAAGATCACATCCAGATTTTCTGTGTTTGGTGTTTGGGGTGGGGGTAGTGAGAGAAAGCTTCAGGGAGAAGATGGCAAGTGACATGAACCTTGGGCAAAGCCAGGGAGGACCAAGCTTTCGGTGATAGTAGGTAGGGCTTTGCTCTAGCTATGAGAAAATCTGGGAAAATATAGCTGAAGTTAATTAGGCTGAAACTACACCATAGAACAATGTTTTCATACTTACTTGGTTTTTTTTCTCATTAAACTTTTGTTTTAATGGGTCTCAAAATTCTGTGACAGATTTTTGGTCAAGTTGTTTCCATTAAAAAGTACTGCTTTTAAAAACTAATAACTTAAAACTGCCACACACGCAAACAAAACAAAACAAATGGTCCACAAAACATTCTCCTTTTCTTCTGAAGGTTTTACGATGCATTGTTATCATTAACCAGTCTTTTGCTATTAAACTTAAATGGCCAATTGACACAAACAGTTCTGAGACCGTCTTTCCACCACTGATTAAGACAGGGGTGGCAGGTATTAGGAATAATATTCATTTAGCCTTCTGAGCGTTCTGGGCAGACTTGGTGACTTTGCCAGCTCCAGCTGCCTTCTTGTCTACTGCTTTAATGACACTCACAACACCCAAAATGGCCCAGAGGAGGATAGTCAGAGAAGCTCTCAACACACATAGGTTTGCCAGGAACCATATCAACAATGGCAGCATCCTCAGATTTCAAGAACTTGGGACCATCTTCCAGCTTTTTTCCAGAACGACGATCTATCTTTTCCTTCAGCTCAGCAAAGTTGCAAGCAATGTGAGCTGTGTGACAATCCAGCACAGGTGCATATCCAGCACTGATTTGGCCTGGATGGTTCAGGATAATCACCTGAGCCATGAAGCCAGCTGCTTCCATTGGTGGGTCATTTTTGCTGTCACCAGCCACGTTACCACAACAAACATCTTTGATACGTTCTTAACATTGAAGCCCACATTGTCCCCAGGAAGAGCCTCACTCAAAGCTTCATGGTGCATTTCAACCCACTTTACTTCAGTTGTAACACTGACTGGAGCAAAGGTGACCACCATGCCAGGCTTAAGAACACCAGTCTCCACTCGACCCGCTGGGACAGTACCAATACCACCAATTTTGTAGACGTCTTGGAGAGGCAGACGCAGGGGCTTATCAGTTGGACGAGCTGGTGGCAGAATGCAATCCAGGGCTTCAAGCAGTGTGGTTCCACTGGCATTCCCATCTTTACGGGTGACTTTCCATCCCTTGAACCAAGGCATGTTAGCACTCGGCTCCAGCACAGTGTCACTATTCCAACCAGAAATTGGCACAAATGCTACTGTGTCAGGGTTGTAGCCAATTTTCTTAATGTAGGTGCTGACTTCCTTAACGATTTCCTCGTATCTCTTCTGGCTGTAGGGTGATTCAGTGGATCCACTTTGTTAACACCAACAATTAGTTGTTTTACACCCAGTGTGTAAGCCAGAAGGGCATGCTCACGGGTCTGCCCATTCTTGGAGATACCTGCTTCAAATTCACCAACACCAGCAGCAACAATCAGGACTGCACAGTCAGCCTGAGATGTGCCTGTAATCATGTTTTTGATAAAGTCTCTGTGTCCTGGGGCATCAATGATGGTCACATAATACTTGCTGATCTCGAATTTCCATAGGGAGATATCAATGGTGATACCACATTCATGTTCAGCTTTCAGTTTATCCAAGAGCCAGGCATACTTGAAGGAGCCTTTTCCCAACCTGGCAGCCTCCTTCTTAAATTTTCCAATAGTTCTTTTGTCAATCCCACCACATTTGTAGATCAGATGTCTAGTAGTGGTAGACTTGCCTGAATATACGTGTCCAATGACGACGATGTTGATGTGAGTCTTTTCCTTTCCCATTTTGGTTTAGGTTTAGCGGTGGTTTTCACGACACCTGCGTTCTGGCGGCAAACCCATTGCAAAAAAACCATACTTATTTGACAGTCATCTACATTAAGGAATGTTTTAGATCATGACTCAGAACACACACATCAGTGTACATGTATGTACTTATGTTGTTTATGTCGTGTATGTGTATATATACACATAGAAATAAATTTCGTAAAATATGAATAGGTAGAGGTCATATACTCTTGACATCTTTTTTTTTCTATTATCTACTGTATTTTTCTACTATCTATCTATAAATCTACTAAATTGATTTATGGACCAGTTAAATGAGGTGGAACTCTCAGTTTGAAAAGCACAGCCTGAAGATTTTACATATCAGGTCAAAGGTATTGTACTTGATTCAACAGACACTAAAGTTTAAAGTATTAGGGTGGCATGGTGGAAGTCGTACTTTTTAAAAAGTCATCTGGTAGCCCTGTATAGGAGAAATTACTACTAGTATTAGAAGGCAGGAGGCAAAAAGAGTTGTTAAAAATTACTGAAATAATACCATTAGGAGATAATGAGGTTCTCAATTAGAAAAGTGCTCATGAAAATGGAAGAGAAGATAGATTTAAGAACTATTTCAACAATTAAAAACTCCCAAACCTTCAAAAACAGAAAAGAAAAAAGGAAGTTTAGAGTTTGGATATCTGGATAAAATGACAGAACCAAAAACCGAAATGACTAAAGTCAAGCCAAATGCTTGGTTTGGAGTACATGATGCGCAGGAGTTTGGACTAGGTGAGAATAGAGCAAAAGAGAAAGATACACAAGGACAATGAAGTCTGTAAAATCAGGAGTGGATGATCTATCCAATGCCAGTGAGGTTGTGGACAATTTAGTAAGCTCATACCCTGCTTCTAAAAGACAATGTTGATATGAAGATGTTTATATCCTTTGATTCAATTACTGTTAAGAATTTTTTCAAGGCGTACTTGGATGGCTTAGCCAGTTAAATGTATGACTCTTGATAGTGGCTCAGGTCATGATCTTGAGGTTCTGGGATCAAGCCCCATGTCAGGCTCTGCATTCAGCAGGGAGTCTGTTTAGATTCTCTCTCCTCTCTTCTGCTGCTCCTCCCCCAACTAGTTCTCTCTCTCAAATAAATAAATCTTTGAAAAAATTTTATTTCAGGGCACCTGGGTGGCTCCAGTTGAGCGTCTGCCTTTGGCTCAGACTGTGATCCCAGGGTCCTGGGATTGCATCCCACATCGGGCTCCCTGCAGGGAGCCTGCTTCTCCCTCTGCCTATGTCTCTGCCTCTGTTTCTGTCTTTCAGGAATAAATAAATAAAATCTTTTAAAAAAATAAATAAAAATAAATAAATAATTTTATTTCAAGGAGGGGTACCTGGCTGGCTCAGTTGGTGGAGCATGCAAATCTTGATGTCAGGGTTATGGGTTCAAGTCCTAAGTTGGATAGAGATTGCTTTAAAAAATTAAATTAAAAAAAAAGAATTTCAAGAAAATAATTTATCAAAAATATTAAACATAGGAAGAAGTTCCATGAGTATCAAGTGATCAATTCTAAACAATCTAAATATTCAATAATAGGCAATGAATGACCAAGTGAATAACACTGTATTGATTTGACAATATAATGCATGGTTTACAAAAGGGGCTATAAAACTGTATTCCTTATTGTGACAATTATTTTTTTTGTTACAATTATTTTTAAATACCCATGCACATGGTATTTTCCCAGAAAAGCAATATTCAAAAATGAAACCACATGTTAAGAATGGGTGAATTAGAGTTGATTTATTTTTCACCTTTAAAAATTCCTTGGTGTATTAATGTGCAGTAAAAGAGGATTTTAACACTGGCAAAAGAAGAGCTTTTTTTCCTTGAGGAAGGAGTACTATGGAGAGAGGAAAGAGAGAAGTATTTTTTTTAATGGTCTCAATTTTTTTCTTTTCCCTATTATACTCAATGATACACTATGAGAAAATCGTAATTTTTTTAATTATGAAAAATTTTGCATATGCAATAGAAATATATAATGACACACATAAGGTAAAAAGAAAATAACCCAATAGATTAAGAATTTGAAAAATACCAAAATTTTGGCATCCTCCCTGTGCCTTTTCCCAATCCTATCCCTTTCCCTTCCCACATGAGGATATCCCCTATTATGAATTTTGTATTGTCTTCTCTTCGTTAGTCTTTTACTGCATATATATACCTTAAATTTACTATTTTTTGAAATATATATAAATGGCATCAAACTATTATTTGGTGACTTGCTTTTTTAATTAAATATTATGTTTTTGATATTCATCCATGTTGCTACATGTAACTGTAGTTTTCATTTCTCTTATTGATTTTATTATGAACTGAGTTTTGAATATTCTTCTTGAACATGTCTCCAGGGTTTAATCTAGTGTAGAATTTTTTTTTAAGATTTTATTTATTTATTCATGAAAGACATAGAGAGAGGCAGACACAGGTAGAGGGAGGAGCAGCTCCATGCAGGGAAGCTGATGTGGGACTTGATCCTGGGACTCCAGGATCACCCCCTGGGCTGAAGGCAGGCGCTAAACCACTGAGCCACCCAGGGATCCCCTAGTATAGAATTTCTAGAACATATGGTCTGTCCATCATTTTCAACTTGAAAAGTTAATACTGTTTGCTAGGGTCTGGGGGAAAGAGGAACAAAGGAGAGTCTGGTAAAATGGTCTAAACTTTCACTCTAAGTTGAATAAGGTCGGAGAATCTAACATATAGTAACTATAGTTGATAACACTGTATTGTATAATTGATGTTTTAAGATGCTAGAACTTAAATGTTCTAAAAAGAAAAAGATAAATATGTGAGGTGATAAATGAATTAATGGGAGGAAACATTTCACAATGTTAATGTATATCAAATCATCATGATGCTTTTTATTTACTTTTTATGATGTGCATTTTAAATATCTTACAATTTTATATCTCAATTATACCTCAACAAAGCTGAAAAAATAATGTTGCATCTTTACCACAAAAATAAACAAATAAATAAATAAAAATTAATCCAAATTGTTTTCCAAAATGGTTATATGAATTTATCCTATACCACTAGTGGCATGCTTCTGTTGTTCTATACCCTTAATAAGTGAGCACTGGCTAGTTCCTAACACTAGTCTTTAACTTCATTCAGTTTTCTTCTAGGCACTGCAGTGAAATTATCACACAAAATTTTGTTCTCTGCTCAAAAACCCTAAAGAATTCTTTACTGGCTACTGACTAAACCATAAATCAGGCCTTTAAATCCTCCACAATCTTTTCCGACCTACCTTACCACATCTAAACTACACTCCTCAAAGATCCTTCTGTTTTAATTAAACTGGTTTATACTTCCCTGCCTCCATACTTTTACTCCTGGCATTATAGTTTCTTCTCCTTCACCTGTGGATATTCAAATTCTACTGTTTTTTACATTCCAATTCAAAAGCCATTTTTTCCTAAGACATCTCTGATCTCCATTCCTGAAAATTACTATGGCACTTTACCAGTATATCCTTTTTTGGACACACCTTTTCCTACCCTGTACAAAAATAATTATATATTAAATGGGTACAATATACAACATGCTCTGATAAAAACTTTAAATCTTACCTGCTAATTAATTGCAACTCTTAATAACAATACATGAGAGGCACTGCTACACTGTATACAGAAACTGTATTTTGTATTATTTGGCTTGGTTGATTTCAAAGACTGTTGTTCTATATTGCTCTGTCGCTTTGGTTTTATTAGATCACTAATATTACTTAATCATTTAATGAACTTTTATATGGCCAAATTTGTTCTACAAAGGGTTTGAGACACCTATTTGCTGAAATATACTAATATTATTCTTTCTATCCAAAAATGATCTCAGATGGCTTTAAGAAAATAAGAAGATATGGATCACAAAGGGGAGAATCACAGCCAATGAAAAAAGAGGAAGCATATATGCTTACCATAAATGTTAACATGGTTGCACAGACTATACATAAAAATTTGACAGACAAAGCAAGACAGGAAAATATTAAATTTAATTCAATGCCAGAAAGGAAGAAGCTTACAAGTAGTTCTGGACAGGCAAGGATTCCCTGTTACTAAGTTGAAAATAGATTTTCATGTGGAATTATGTTAGTGTTATTTATAAACCCATCTTACTGCTGCATCAGAATAAAAAGTTCTCAAGGGTCTGACTTCCTTTGTGTCCTATATAACACAACTTAGGTGTTTAATTTGTTGATTGAATTTACCAATCTTAATGAAACAACAAAGAGATAATGTCCACAGAAGAGTAAAAGGATGGGAAATGGGCTTTTAGACTTTGGAATAGCCACTGTAGGAATCTGTCAAAGTCAAATTGTACAGAATTATTGAATCATTATATTGTATACCTGAAACTAATATAATACTGTATGTTTATTACACAGGCAGAGAGAAAGATGAACCAAAGGACTGTTAATGTTGAAATGAAGATCTGGCAAAAGTTACACAAGCACTGATTTTCAGAACGGAACATTAGCATTATCTTAAAAAAATATGTATTTTCCAGCAACACCTGGCAGCCTAGACATTAAATCAGACTAGAGAGAGTAGGCAATACTGTGAAAACCAATGCTGTGTACCAAGGGAAGAAGAGAAAATCTGAAATTACTACTGAAATTACTACAAGTTTGAGACTGAGAACAGTTATTAATGGATTGGAGGTCAACATAAGGTAAAGAATAGGCGCAAGTTTAAGAATACCGAAGACCCTCCCATAAAAGGAATAAATAAAGCAGAAGACTAGCAACTGTGTAAGAAAAACAAATGCATTTACAGGTCTCTATATGATGAAGTTTTCTTTCTTTTTTGTTTTTTGAGTAATATATTTAAAATGTGAGTGCCATTCTTAGGGCAATAGTTTCCAACTCCTGTCTACAGGTTAAAATTCCAACTTATTTCCCCATTAAAAGACTTTCATAATCTAAAACCCAAGCTATTTCCCTGGCCCTGTTATCCTAGCCTCACACACACTGTGCTTCTCAGTACAGAACCTTTTATTTCCTGAATACTCAGTCTAAAGCTTATGCAGCTCTGGACCTCTGCTATTGCACTTCCCGTAGGGCCCCTCCATTTCTCTTATAGTTTATTCATCATTCAACGTCCATCCCAAATGTCAATTCTTCAGACACCTTTCACAACTCACCCAAGGAGGGAGCTAATACTGTCTCTATTCAAAACCTCATTTGTATTGTTCATCTCTCTCTCAAAGACTTCATCATGCTGAATGATACTCTATAGGTTTGCCTCCTCTTATCCCCACTGCTCTGAGTATCTAAGTGAAGGACAGTCCCACCCACCTTGGTATTCCCACTTTCCTATACTGGTGCCTAACAGTATCTAGCACATAGCACACACTCAGTAAATATTCAATAAATGGAGTACCTGATACATGTTAATGTAAGTATCTATGCATGATAATGACTAAGATAATATCCTAAGACTGTAACGTCATATCATAACTGGATTCTACTGTTTTTTAAGAAAGGAAAATTGCATTTTAATTTCACTGTGATTTTAAGAGAATTTTCTATTTTACATGCCTGGTTGTGTTCATGAGCTGCACAATTATCTGTTCCATTATATTCTGTAAGCTGTTCTCTTCTTTTTTCTCTAATAAGAATTTTATGAACATCATCTTCCAGTCTATTGAAGAATCCTCCATCATGTGATAAAGTCTGAGAACTCAATTCCTGTCAAAAATGAATTATGATTTACTATCATTCAACACGAAAGTGTATACACTTAATAAACCTAGTCAGCCACCAGAAGGCTGGAGAATGAAAGAAAAATGGTAACTAAGAGACAATCAACCATCTGATTCTTCTCTATCTCCAAGAGATAAACAGTAGAGACGCATTCTTAGATGACCTTTCCTTCATACTTTGAGTTGGGTACTGCTTGATTTAAAAAAAAAAATTCATATAGCATATACCATACAATTCACCCATTTAAAATGCACATTTCAATGGTTTTTAATATATCCAGAATTGTGCAACCATAATTATAATTAAGTTAATAAGTTTCATCACCTCCCAAACAAACTTTGAACTTTTAGCAGTCATTCCCTACTTCTCCCCACTCAGTTGTCCCCTGATAACACTAATCTACTGTCCAGATACACCTGCCTTTTCTGGACATTCAATATAAATGAAACCATATAATATGTGGTCTTACGTGACAGGCTTCTTTCACTTAGTACAATGATTTCAAAGTTCACCTATATTATTATAGCATGTATCAGCACTTCATTTGTCATTACCAAATAATAACTACGTTTTATTTCTCCATGCTGTGGTTAATAGACATTTGTGTGGTTTCGACTTTTGGGTTATTATGAATACTACTACTATTACATTCAAGAAAAGGTATTTTGTGGCTATGTTTTTAATTCTCTTATGTATATATGTATCTATGAGTAGAACTTCTGGGACATATGGTAACTCAATGTTTAACTTTTTGAGGAATTGCCAGATAGTTTTCCAAAGCAGCTGCACCATTTTATAATCCCATCAGAATGAGAGTTCTAATTTCTTCACATTCTCACCAACATTTGCCATTATCTGTCTTTACTGATCACAGACACCCAATTGAGTATGAAATGGTATCATACTATGGCTTTCAGCTGCATTTTCCTATGGCTAGTGGTGCTAAGCATCTTTTCATATGCTTATTGGACATCCGTATATCTTTTTGGAAAAATGTCTACTGAGATCCTTTGCCTACTTTTTAACTGGATTGCTTTTTACTTTTGAGTGTAAGAGTTCTTTATATAGTCTAGATACAAGCCTATTGTCAAATATATGATCTGGAAATATTTTCTCCCATTCTGCAGGTTTTCCTTTCACATTCTTGATAGTGTCCTTTGTATTATGAAATTTCTTTTGACAGCATCCAACTTATGCAAGAAACCACTCAAAGTTATGAAGAAGTACTCCTATAATTTCTTCTTCTAAGAGCTTTACCATTTTAGCTCTTACATTTAGGTCTATAATCCATTTTGAGTAATTTTGTGTGTGTGTGTATGGAGTGAACAAAGGGTCCAAACTCATTCTTCTGCATGTGGATATCCAGCATTATTTGTTGAGAAGATTATTCCTTCCCCCACTAGATTGTGTTGGCATTCCTGTACAAAATCAACTGACCACAAATTTAAGAGTTTCCTTCTGGATTTAATTCTATTCTGTCAACTTGTATGTCTATCGTTATGCCATACCACACTGCCTTGATTCTTATAGCTATGTATTGCTCCATCTTGTCTATTACATTTTAAAAATAATTTTTACATAAATTCCACATATTTGTGATAAAGAGACAAGATTTTATCACAATCTACTCAATTACATTAAATTATAAATTTTACATGTTCTTCAATCAAAGTGGTATTTCCTCTCCAACTTCCTGTTATAAAGACAGAGACCTCTGAATGGGCACCTGGGTGGTACAGTGAAGTGTCCAATTCTTGGTTTCAGCTTAGGTCATGATCTCAGGGTTGTGAGATCCAGCCCTGTGTCAGGCTCTGCACTCAGCATGGAGTCTGCTTGAGCTTCTCTCTCTCTTTCTCAAATAAATAAAAAAAAATTTTAAAAAAGAGACTGAAGAAAATATTCCTCTCACTCTCATTAGTTTCACATATGTCCCATATTCTTGAGCTATAACACTCAAATTTTACCCATTTCGACTGTATTTGTAAGCAAATGACCCAAAAGTTCAAATTCCTTTCCCTATATATTATCTTAGAAAGTGTTTGAAAGAAACAAAAATGTGTTATCACTGCTTAATAAATAAATGACATTAAAAATACTTGTGTAGCACATTGTATTTTGTAAAGCACTTACATAAATATCACTTTGATTCTTATTAACAACACAGGAGATTGAGAGAGCAAGAATTATTTTGCCACAAAGTAATCAAGGCCTCACTAAAGTTAAAATAACTTGCCTATCAGTTATTCTATTGCTAAATGGTACAAATATAAGTCTACTGCTTCACAAAATATTCTAGTATATTCTGGTAAGATTTCACTTTAAATAATAAATACAACAATGCTTAAAACAGTGCTAAACTTCTAAGAAAGGAACGATACGAAAGCAACTAATTGGCCTCTGGATTTCACTTCTCTAAAAAGTGCAATTCCAGTTCTGTTTTTTGATGGCTACTATCATTACCAGCTTGCCTATCCCAAAGGTACTCTGACCTTGAGTATTTTTCAGTGAGGTAGAAAACAACTTCACAGAGTAAGAAAGGAATTTTTATAAAGACAGTTTGATAAGAAACTAGGGAGAAAAGAAGCAAAAATAAATCACCCACAACTCCCCCCACCACATACACATACCCCAAAAGAAAAAAGACAAAAATATGTCAAATGTAAGAACACACATTCTTTAATAAGTTGAGCAATTCCATTTCAATTTAACTCAAATACTGAACATCATGTGCCAAATATATAATGAGAAAGACAGTATGATGTTTGTGTAATTTTAGCCTTATAGATCATTGAAACACAATAGAATTTAGACATAAGCCTTCACATTCATGGTCAGTTTATTTTTTTCAAAGATTTTATTTGAGAAAGAGAGAAAGAACATGAGTTGGGGGAGAGGGGCAAGAGAGAGGGAGAGTCATCAGGCTCCCTGCTCAGCAGGGGCTTGATTTTAGGACCCTGGGATCATGACCTAAGCCAAAGGCAGACACTTAACTGACTGAGCCACCCAGGTGCCCCAGTCAGTTTACTTTTTAAAAAGTAGTAAGTTACTTCATTAAGGAAACAAGAGTGTTTTCAACAAGTGGAGCTGGAACAACTGGATACACACATGCCAAAAAGTGAATTTGGCCTCTTTTTTCACAGCACACACAAAAACTAACTCAAAAATCAATCAGAGAGGATCCTGAGAAGATGAAGAAGCACAAGGAATCTGTCTCCTCACCTGGACAACAACTGCACTGTCAGAATCTATCTGATGTAACTGTTTTAGAATTTTGGAATCTATCAAGGGCTTGCAACTTCCAGGGCAAGACATGGAAGGTAAGTTAATTTTGGTTAATTTTAGCTTTTAGCAGAGTAGTACTTACTCATCCCCCAACCTCAGCCATGTGGCTGGCAGGCAGCCTTATGGAGCAGCATGCACAGTTTATGGGAACTAAGGTGGACAAAAAGGACCCTGTCCTCCAAATAATAGGAACCTGCTTTGGTTACTGACTGCTGCTCTGATCACAGAAGTTCAGACAAGGAGATAGGCAACCATTGTAGTTGTACCTCCTCAAATTGTTGTAAGCCCCTCTCCCTCCAGCTGAAGTGACTTCCACTAGATTTAAAGGGCTGGTGCCCATTCTTCCTCCCTTCATTTTTTGCTTTTTCACTTTTTGGAGCCAGACATTAAAAATTAGGACATTCAGAAACAAATGCCTATAAGGGGAAAATTAGAAAGTGACAGGCCCAAGGAAAAAGCCTCAGGAAAGACCTAAAGCTTACACCTTATGTTCATATTTGGAACAGAGAGAGCCTAAACAATCAAAAAAACAAAAATTTAAAAAACACCACTCTCCAAGGAAAGAGGAGAATCTGATTTCCAGAGTTGCCATATTATTAAATGTCTATCATTTAACAAAAAAATCACAATATATTCAAGAAATAGGGAAATATGACCCACTGAAAGGCAAAAAATTAACCAAGAGAAATTGTCCCTGAAAAAGACCTATGGCAGTTACATGAAACAAAGACTTCAAAACAATTGTCAAAGACTGCTCAAAGAACTAAAGGAGTTGTGGGGAAAATCAAGAAAACAATGTGTGAACAAAATGTAAATATCAATAGAGACAGAAAACCTAAAAAGATATCCCCTCCCCCCTCAAAAAAATCCTAGAGCTGAAAAGTACAACTGAAATGACAAATTAAAGGCAGAACTGAGCAAGCAAAAGGAAAAATCAGTGAGCTTAAAGATAGGACAATGGAAATTACGTAGGAACAAAGAATAGAAAGAAAAATAATTGAAGAAAAGGAAATAGAGCCTGAGGTATCTATAGGGTACTACGAAGTAGGCCAAAATATCCATTGTGGGAATCTCAGAAGGAGAAAATAGATAGGAACAGAGAATATTTTAAGAAATAGTGCTGAACTTTCTTACATTATCCACAAAAATAAATTTTAAATGGATGAGAGACCTAAATGTGAGATAAAAAAATCATCAAAATCCTAAAGGAGAACACAAGCAGAGACTTCTTTGACCTTGGCCACAGCAACTTCTTACTAGACATATATCCAGAGGCAAGGGAAACAAAAGCAAAAATGAAATATTGAGATATCATCAAGATAAAAAAGCTTCTGAACAGCAAAGAAAACAATCAACAAAACTAAAAGACAACCCTCAGAATGGGAGAAGATATTTGCAAATGACCTATCAGATAAAGGGCTAGTACCCAGAATCCATAATAAAGAACTCATCAAATTCTACACCCAAAAAATTTAGAAATGGGCAGAAGGCATGAACAGACATTTTGCCAAAGAAGACATACACATGACTAACAGACACATGCAAAAATGCTCAACATCACTCATCATCAGGAAAATACGAATCAAAACCACATGAAATATCACTTCACACTTGTCACAATGACTAAAATTAAAACTCAGGAAAGAATGGATCTTGGAAAGGATGCAGAGAAATAGGGAACTGTCTTACACTGCTGGGAATGCAAACTGGTACAGCCATTCTGGAAAACAGTATGTAGGTTCCTTAAAAGGTTAAAAATAGAAATTACCCTATAACCCAGCAATTGCACTATAAGGTATTTATCCAAAGGATACAAAAATGCTGACTTGAATGGGTACATGGACCCCTAATGATAGCAGCATTATCAACAATAGCCAAATTATGGAAAGAGCCCAAATATTCGACTGATGAATAATAAAGATGTGGTATTTATATATAATGGGATACTACTAAGCCATCAAAAAGAATGAAATCTTGCCATTTGCAACATCTTGGATGGAACTAGAGTGTATTATGCTATGCAAAATAAGTCAGTCAGGGAAAGACAAATGCCATATTATTTCAATCATGTGGAATTTAAGAAACAAAACAGATGAATATAGAATGGAAGGAAAAATAAGATAAAAATAGAGGGTCACCTAAGTGGCTCAATCAGTTAAGCATCCAACTCTTGGTTTCCACTCAGGTCATAATCTCAGGCTGTAACCTGAGATTATGTGGGATCAAGCCCCACATCAGGCTCTGTACTCAGTGTGGAGTCTGCCTGAGATTCTCCTTCTGTCTCTCCCCCTGCTCACACTCTCTACCAATAAATAAATAAAATCTTAAAAAAAAAAAAGATATTTTTTTTTTTAGGAAAACCTCAAAGACTCTTAGCTGGGGCATCTGGGTGGCTCAGTTGGTTAAGCATCTGCCTTTGGTTTAGGTCATGATCTTGGGATTCTGGGTTCTGCTTCTTTTGCCCCCTCAAAGTGGCAGTTCATATTTCAGTTCTGTTTCTTGGATGGATCTATCATTTTGTTGTATCTCTGCAGTTAGGATCCGCACCTTTTAAACGTGGTATCATAACTAATGACCCAGATCTTGCCCACTCTGGACCCAAGAATCCATCCTTTTCCTCATATGGTTTAGAGTTGAAGAGGTTGAAGGGGTTCATGAACATTTTCAACTTAAGGAGTTCTCTGCGGTGCTTGTATTTTTCTAGTAAGCCTACCCTTGTAGATTTAGATGTTTAACGGTACAAATGCATTTTTTTAATTTAAATTCAACTAACATATAGTATACTATTAGTTTCAATTAGTTTCACAGGTAAAGTTCAGTGATTCATCAGTTGCATATAATGCCCATTACTCATCACATCATGTGCCCTCCTTAACGCCCATCACCCAGTTACCCCTCCCTCCATCCACCTTCCTTCCAGCAACCCTCAGTTTGTTTCCTAGAGTCAAGAGTCTCTCATGTTTATCTTCCTGATTTCATCTTTATTTTTTCCCTCCCTTTCCCTATGATCTTCTGTTTTGTTTCTTAAATTCCACGAGTGAAATCATATAATTGACTTTCTGCTCAGTATACCACCCTCTAGTTCCACCCACATTGTTGCAAATGGCAAGATTTCATTTCTTTAATGGCTAAGTAGTATAAATACCTAGTAGTGCAGTTTCTGGGTCATAGGGTAGCTCTATTTTCAACTTTTTGAGGAACCTCCATGCTGTTTTCCATAGGTGCTGCACCAATTGACATTCCCACCAACAATGCCTGAGGGTTCCCTTTTCTCCACATCCTTGCCAACATTTGTTATTTCTTGTCCTTTTGATAATAGCTCTTCTAATAGGTTTGAGGTGAATCTCATTGTGGTTTTGATTTGCATTTTCCTTATGGTTAGTAATGTTGAACATCTTTTCATGGGCCTGTTGGGCATCTATATGTCTTTTTTTTTTTTTTTAAGATTTTATTTATTTATTCATGAGAGACACACAGAGAGAGAGGCAGAGACACAGGCAGAGGGAGAAGGAGGCTCCATGCAGGGAGCCTGACGTGGGACTCGATCCCAGGATGCCAAGATCACGCCCTGGACCAAAGGCAGGCGCCAAACCGCTGAATCACCCAGGGATCCCCAATCTATATGTCTTCTTTGGAAAAATGTCTGCTCATATTCTCTCCCTATTTTTTAGTGAATTGTTTAGTTTTTTGCTTTTGACTTGTACAACCTCTTTACATATTTTGAATATTAACTCCTTATTAGATATATGATTTGCAAATATTTTCTTCCATCAGTAGGTTACCTTTTCATTTTGATTATGGTTTCTTTTGGAGGGCAGAAGCTTTTTAGTTTGATGTGGTCTCACTTGTTCACTTTTGCTTTTGTTGCCTCTGCTTTTGGGATCAAATCCAAAAAAATCATTGCCAACTGCAATGTCAAGCTTATCACCCATGTTTTCTTACTGGAGCTTTCTCATTGAAACACAGTTGACATACAATGATGCATTAATTTCACTGTATAACAGTGTGATTTAGCAATTCTGTTACATAGTGCTCACCACAGTAAGTTAGTCACCATGTGTCACCATTCAATGTTATAATATTACTACCTATTTTCCCTACGCTGTACTTTTCATCTCTATGACTTATTTTAGAACTCAAAGTTTGTACTTCTTGATCTCCTTCAATTTTGCCCTTTCCTCTACCACTCTCCCCTCAGGAAACCAGCAAATTGTTCTCTATTTGAGCCTTTTTTTTTTTTTTTTTTTAGTTTTTTTGCTCATATTTTTAGGTTCCACATATAAGTGAAATCATATGGTATTTGTCTTTCTGTCCCATTTTACTTAGCATAACATCCACTAGGTTCACCATGTTTTCACACTTAGCAAGGCTCTTTCTTTCTTTCTTTCTTTCTTTCTTTCTTTCTTTCTTTCTTTTCTTCTTTCTTTTTCTTTTTCTTTTATTTTTTTTTTTTTTGGCTAACTCTTCTAGGATATGTTTTAGAGATTTAGGTCTTATATTTGAGTCTTTAATTCATTTTAAGTGAATTTTTGTGTATAGTATAAGATAGTGGTCCAGTTTTCTTAATTCCATTTATTGAAGAGGCTGTCCTTTCCTCGCTGTATATTCTTGCTTCCTTTGTCATAAATTCATGGACCATGTATAGTGTGGATTTATTTCTGAGCTTCTCTATTCTATTCCATTGGTCTGTGTCTGTTTTTATGCCAATAACCATACTTTTTTTTCTTTTAACTATAGCTCTGTAGTGCAGCTTGAAATCAGGGAGCATCATACCTCCAGTTTTGTTCTTCTTTCTCAAGATTACTTTGGTAATTCAGGGTCTTTTGTGGTTCCATACAAATTAAGGATTGTTTATTCTAGTTCTGTGAAAAATCCTACTGGAATCTTGATAGAGTTTGAGCTGAATCTGTAGACTGTTTTGGGTAGTATGGACATTTTAACAATATTCTTACAATCCATGAGCATGGGATACCTTTCCATTTATTTGTGCCTTCCTCAATTTCTTTCATTAATGTCATAGTTTTCAGTCTACAAGTCTTCCAACTCCTTAGTTAAATTTATTCCTGGGTATTTTTTTTTTTTGATGCAACTGTAAATGGGATTGTTCTCTTAATTTTTCTGGTAAGTTGTTATGATTAGTGTATAGAAATGCAACAGATTTTTGTATATTGATTTCGTATCTGGCAACTTCACTAAATTCATTGATTAGTTCTAACGGTTTTTTGATGGAGTCTTTATTGTGCCTTTTCTATACACAATATCATGTCACCTACAAACATGGACACTTTTACTTCTTCCTTTCTGATTTGGATGCCTTTTATTTCTTTTTCTTGCGTAATTGCCCTGGCTAGGACTTCTAGTACTATGTTGAACAAAATTGTTTGTAACAAGTTATCTCTTCATAAGGAGTAATATATTAATTCATATCCTCACCAACAATTCAAATCATCAAAGGCTTTGGGGGTGGCCTGGCTGGCTCAGTGGAAGAGCATGTAACTTTTGATCTGAAGCTCCATGTTGATGTAGAGATTACTTAAAAATAAAATCTTAAAAAAATATATATGTATACACACACACAAATCATGAGATTCTTTGATTTTTGCTAAACTGGAGATTAATATGTGGTTTTAATTTGCATTTCCATGACCACTAATGAAGTTGAACATCTTTTCCTGTTTTTAAGACATATAAATATCCCCTTTTGTGAGTACTTGCTTTTTCATAGATTCATCAATGAGTTCTACTTTGGAAGAAATCTTTTCCTACTCTGAAGATCGTCCTTTCACTTTTCTAATATATTTTGATGGAAATAATTCCTTAATGTATAAATTTAAAGCTAGTGGGTTTTGTGTCTTTCCTACCCTAAAGTTATAAAAATATTCCTGCATTAGCACCCATAAGCTTTATAACATAGCCTTTGACTTTTATGTCTTTGATTCTCTGTGCAAGAATTTTTATGCATGATATGAAATAATAATCTAATCTTTTTTCCATAAACATACTCAATTGCCCAAAATCATTTATTTAAAAAAGAGTTCATCCTCTACCTAGTACTATTTCACTTCACTCTGTTGCAGATCAAGGTTATACTCATAGTTGGCCTGTTTCTGTGCTGTTTTGTTCTAATGTTCTTTTTATCTATCATTCTGCCTCTATTCTCTACTGTATTAATTATTAATTTTATAAAAAATCTTGATATCTGATTGGGCAAATTATTTTTCTTCAAGAATGTTTTGGTTATTTTGGTCCTTTTCATTTCCTTATTAATTTTTTAGAAGTGCTTTAGTTTTTAGTTTAAAAATTAAATTGTCAAAACAAAACAGACTCAAATAAGGCGAACAAACTGGTGGTTGTTAGGGGTGGATGGGTTAAATAGAAGAAGAGATTAAGATGTATAAGCTTTCAGTTATACATAAGTCATAGGGATTTTCAACTATGGCATAGGGAACATTCTTAATAATACTGTAATAACTTTGTGTGGTGACAGATTGTAACTATACTTAATGGTAGTGAACATTTCATAATGCATATAAATGTTGAATCATTATGCTATACACCTGAAACTAATATAATATTGCAGGTCAACTTTACTTCAGTTAATAAAAAAACTAAATTGTGATTTTGGCTGACTGTACAGATTTTACAGATTAATTTGAGAAAAAGTGATTATCTTTGTGTTAATAAGTCAAGGAATATTCTTCTATTTGAGTCTTTACTTTCTTGCAATAAAGTTTTGTAATTCTCCCAATATAGGCCTTATATATCTTTATTAAATTTATTCCTAGGTATTATTATACTATATTATGATAAAAAACATTTTGATTTTAATTACAGTTACTGGCATACAGAAATACAAATAATTATTGAAACTACTTCTTCATTTATAGTGAAAGGAACTAAAGCTACTAGCATTATAAAAAAACTTTTTTCAGTCTTCCTACCAGGAATGCAAAAACAACTTTCCTTACTTCACAAATACCTATGCCTCTAACAAGTCTAAAAGAGCATGTTCACTTTGGAAAACTCTTCAGCAGTTTCTTACAGTTAAACATACATCAAAGTAATAAAGGCACGGCATAAGGAATATAGCCAATGATATTGTAACAGCATTGTATAGCTATACTTGTAGTTAACATAGCATAACATATAAACTTGTCAAATCACTATGTTATATACCTGAAACTAATAGAACATTGTGTGTCAACTATACACAAATCTTTAAAAAATAAAAGAAAAATAAATAAACAAACATCTACCCCATGACACAGCAATTTTATTCTTAGGATTTTACCTAAGAGAAATTAAACATATAAGGACTTGTACATGAATGTTCATAGTAGCATGATTCATAATTTAAAAAGTGGAAACAACCAGGGCACCTGGGTGGCTCAGTTGGTTAAGCATATGACTCTTGATTTCAGCTCAGGTCTTGATCTCAGGGTTGGGGGAGTTCAAGCCCTGCATTAGGCTTTTTCTTTATTAAAAAAAAAAAAGGTGAAAACACCCCGTATGTCCAAGTGATTAATGTGTAACTAAAATAAAATACAATACTTTTAGTGATAAAAAGGAATAAAATACTGATAGATGTTACAACATGAATGAACTTTAAAAACATCATGCTAAGTGTAAGAAATCTCAAAAACCACATTGTGTGTGATTCCATTTATACTAAGTGTACAAAACAGGCAAATCTATACAAATGATATAGCAGTTACCCAAGCTGGGGGAGAGGGGTTAGGGCAGAAAGGGTATAGGGAATAACTGGTAATGGGCATGAGGTTTCTTATGGGGATGACAGAAATGTTCTAAAATTAATTACAGTAATGGCTGTACAACTCTGTATATATACTAAAATCAGCTGAATTTAAAATCTACTTAAAACGGCTAACTTTATAGTATGTAAATTATACTGAAATAAAGCTGTTTTTAAAAATATTTTATTTTAACTAAGCAATCTTCACACCCAACATGGGGCTTGAACTCATGACCCCAAGATCAGGAGTCACATGCTCTACCAACTAAGCCAGCCAGGTGCTCCTAAACAAGCTATTTTTTAAAAATGTTCTAACAGCCTAATTCATAATGGTCAAAAAAAGGAAACAAACTAAATGTCCATCAACAGAATAAACACATTATGATATATTCATACCATGGAATACAATTTAACAATGAAAAGGAAAAAAACCACTGATACACACAAGAACATGGACAAACCTTCAACATTTGGGAGGGAAAGAGCCAGACCAAATAACATACTGTACGCTTTACTTTAAATAAAGAGGCAAATTTAATCTATGATGATAGAAATCACAACAGTGGTTGCCTGTGGTAGGCAGGGGAGGACATAAGAAAAGGACTGGCTTCAGGGAGAAGGGAACTTTCTGGTGTAATGATAATGTTACCTTGTTAGGGATGTAGGTCATATATTTCTGTCAAACCTCATCAAACTGCACACTTATGACCTGTGCATTCTTTTGTGTGTAAATTCTACTTTGATTAAAAAAACAAACCTTGCTTCCCACTGACTTCCTATTTCCAAATGAAGAATACATCATTTATAGAGTAAACTGACAAATATTAATGCTTGATCAACAATTCCTTTCATACTTCCAAGGTCTGTAAGCCACCTTTAGAACAACCTCCCAGCTTTACAGTTTTAAGATACATTAATATATGGTAATATGCAAACCTCAAATGCTCTATCTATATGTGCAATTTCTCTTTTGCTACAGTTGAGTGCTTTGAACTTATTTCAAGGGAAAATCTAAATAACAGCATTCTTAAAAGTGCTCTTATATTAAAGATAACATTATATATGGGGTAAGTCTACTTTCTTCTCCCCACTACGACAGACCCTGGTGGACTCAAGTCTTGAAGTTGAAATACTTATTAAGCCCTTCTTATGCAACACATAGGCTACTCTCATGGAACTCAAATCTACTGAAAAAGACAAAAACTAACACATAATAACAGATACAATAGACTCTTCCATACACGTCAGAAATGGCAAGTACCTGTAAGACATGCAGCCACTTCTTCCTCTTTTATAAATGGCAAATATAATTAATCAATCATGGAATTTTTTCTTGCTGAGTAAGGATGCAGTTTCAGAATTCTACTTGATGCAATACTGCATTAAGCAGAAGGCTTGAACAATGTGCTTGAATTGACAAAAAATAAGATCTATGTGCCTCTGTTTTGTTGTAAAAATACATGAGAGAAATAGATCCAAAAAGGCTAGAGGAAGTTTTAGTGAAAAGGGAGAATATTCATTCATTCATCAACCAACTTCCACTTCCATTGCCCGCTATGTGACAGAAATTAGGACTACCAGGAAAACTAAATCAACATATGGTCCCAGAACTCCAGGAACTAAAATTCTAGAGAAGAAGCAAAACAACAATAAGAGTATTGCATGCTATGAAGTATATACAAAATATTCTGTGCATCTAAATGAAACCAGGAAAATATGACTCTTTAGCCAAGTTCTGAAACATGTTAGGCAAATAAAGAAAGATAGCAAGAGAGTGACGTCACCAAGATGGTGACTTAGGTTGCTCTGACTTCGCTCCCTCTCCCAGAGGAACTAACAACTATTCATGCACAAGATACCACTGAGAAAGACAGAACAGAAGAATATGCAGGTCAACAAGGTAGCATGAAAAACTAGTGTGTTCCAAAAACTCTAAATTCTTTTGCATGGCCTGATGCAGGTCAATCGTGAAATATGAGAAAGATTTTTAAAAAGTAGTAAAGGAAGGGCCAATAGCTGGGAGACTACTGGTTTCATAAACTCTCCTCTGCCATTCAATTACTATTATATGCATGTAATCTTAAAGTAAAAATTTAAATTTAATGAAGAACACAGTAAAAAAATTAATAGATAAAGGAAATAATCATTAACAGCTACAAAAGGCACTGAGTGCAACTCTGAAGGGAAATTTTATAATGGTTGACATCTGAATCCACTGCTGAAGTTTTGAAATAAACTTTTAATTTTAGAATACTCTTAGATTTACAGAAAAGTTTTGAAGAGTAGTTTCCATATATCACTCACCCAGCTTTCCCTGTTGGTAATATGTTACATTATCATAGTACGTTATACCACTACAGGACCAACCTAGACTCCATACTTTATTCGGATTACACTAGTTTTCCCCTAATGTTATTTTTCTGTTCCAAGATTCCATTCACTGCTTGCTTCGGCACCACATATACCAAGATTCCATTCAGGATGTATTACATTTATCATGTCTCCTTAGCCTTCTCTGTCCATGACAACTTCTCAGACTTTGCTTTTGATAGTTTTGAGGAATACTGGTCATTCAGGCCAGGTATTTTGTAAAATGTTCCTTGATTTCAATTTGCCTGATTTTTTTTTATCATGATTTTACTGGGTTTATGTGATTTTTGTGAGGAAAACTGCAGAAGTATAGGCCGTTCTTATCACATCATATCAAGGCTATGTGCTATCAACCTATCACTAATAATATTAATATTAATCACCTGGTCAAGGTGGTGTCTGCCAGACTTCTACAGTATAAAACTAATTTCCCTTCCTGCTTCTGTACTCTACTCTTTGGAAGCAAGTCACTAAGCACACTCCATACTCAAGAGTGGAAGGAGTTAAACTCCGTCTCTGGAAGTGGAATACCTGCATAAATTATTTGGAATTATCTGTATGGGAGATTTGATCACTTATTTATGTTAGTCATTTCTTCAAGAAGATCAATTTTATCATCATAAAAATAAAGACATTCTATATCCCCTAATGTGATATGATATCATACCACATAGGGAATTTTCTTGCTTCCTCATCTCCTCAAAGAAAACCTGATTTTTAACCTATCAAGACTCAAAAGCTAATTAACAGTTTGTAGGAAATCCTGTAAAGATGTAGCCCCAAGATCCTCCAATAACCATGTGATCTGCCAGGAGGTAAAGCCATAGATAGCAATTGAGACTTGAGAGAAAAATGAAGAATCCTAAACCTATCCAGGGATTCAGTCAACTCTAAGGCCAAGCTCTTTCCCTATCCTTCCAGGATATACCAACCAAATAAGCATCTCTTTCTTATGTTGGATTGAGTTGGGTTTCTCTTACTTACACTAAGAGAGAGCTAACAAATATAATAAACACAAATAAGGAAAGCCATGGAACAAAGCCACAAGAGTTCAAGACATTGAGGAGTAGGAAACAGGTTGAGTTGCTTAGGTAAAGCCAAATTTTAGGTGAGATTTTTAAAAAGTAGGTAGAATTTATTTGCTTTTAAAATTTAATGGGGGGGATCCGTGGGTGGCGCAGCAGTTTAGCACCAGCCTTTGGCCCAGGGCGCGATCCTGGAGACCCGGGATTGAATCCCGGGTGCATGGAGCCTGCTTCTCCCTCTGCCTATGTCTCTGCCTCTCTCTCTCTCTCTCTCTGTGACTATCATAAATAAATAAAAATTTAAAAAAATAAAAATTAAAAAAATAATAAAATAAAATTTAATGGGCCATTGTTGCTGTTCTCCTGTGTTTTGGTAGTAGTGTTAACTATAGGGTTCAATTTTTAGCATATAATATTTAATCACACACTGAGTATTTATCATAATTTTAGAAATCAACAAAGTCAACCTTACTTTTCAGCTAATATAATTAGGACCTAAAATGAATTCATCCAAGTTCATATATCTAAGGTACACATGCACGAAGCATTGTGCAACAAAAAGGAAATAGGGTATGGAGCCAAATAAGACCAGGTTTGTTCCTCCAGTTCCTTCTCTCACCCAGTGCTTTTTATTCTTTATATAATTTTTAAATACATAGTACATAAACACAACAGAAAACCTCAAAAATGTATCTTGTGGGGGATCACTGGGTGGCTCAGCGGTTTAGCGCCTGCCTTCGGCCCAGGGCGTGATCCTGGAGTCCTGAGATCGAGTCCCGCGTGGGGCTGCTGGTATGGAGCCTGCCTGTGTCTCTGCCTCTCTCTCTCTCTCTCTATGTCTATCATGAATAAATAAATAATATCTCTTTAAAAAAAAAAAACTTTAAAAAAATGTATCTTGTGAAAAGTAGCCTTTCTCCCATTCCTGTCCCAATAAGCCTTCCTCCTCACCCTTTGACTACCACAGTTACAACTTCTTGTGTACTCTTTAAAAGGTAGTCAGTCCATTTAAGCATACTGAAGACCTGACCATATGATGATCTTTAAGACATATGATGATCACTAAAAACTTTAAAGCTGGGCAGCCCAGGTGGCTCAGCAGTTTAGTGCCACCTTCAGCCCAGGGTGTGATCTTGAAGCCCCGGGATCGAGTCCCACATCAGGCTCCTGGCATGGAGCCTGGTTCTCCCTCTGCCTGTGTCTCTGACTCTGTCTCTCATGAATGAATGAATGAATGAATAAATAAATAAATAAATAAAATCTTTAAAAAATTTTAAAAATAATAAAAATAAAAATTTTAAAGCTATTGAATGGTACTGGAAGGACTGCGGTTGTGAAGGCAAGATGAAAGTGGAGCTAAAAAGAAAAAAAAAAGCATGTGGAGCTAAAGAGAAAGTAGTAGCTATGTGATACTCTACCCTGCAGCACCGGTGTTTAAAAAGGCAACATGTGAAAATTAAAAACAACTTTAAGGGTCAAATAATGCTCCTTAAAAGGCATGATTAGTTAAGGTTTCTAAGAGGTATGTACAAACACACATTCTATTATTCATTCTGCTTGTCTAGAATTCTTATGGGATGTTCCTGACTATACTGAAGAATGGATAAGGGGACTGTTGTAGCAGTGAGTGGCAGCTAACATTTCCTAGATAATTAAGGAAGAAAAATTAATTGTTCCCATTCTTTACTACTGCAAATGTCATTTTTTTTCTAATCATTTCAGAGTAAAAGAGATTACAAAGAAAGCAATGAGATTAATAACATAATCAAGATGGATGGAGAAAAAAAAAGGGGAATGATGAAATCAACCTGAGAAGAAGTTTAGTTGGCAGTCAGAGGAACATACAGGAAGTTCAAGTATTTCTCATCACCTAGCAATGAAGTAAAATAAATCTTTTCTCTTTTGAATTTTATCCAGAAAATACCTTTAAGAAGGAATGGATGAGATGTATATTGTTCTCAACAGAGGTTAGAAATTTTAAAGTTCCATGGGGAAAAATTTTTCTTGGCATAAGTAACAAATTAAATATGGAAAAAACAAGTCAATTATTGAGCATATCTGTAACAGAAGACTCATACATATATTTTTAGTAGAAAGCATATCTCATTTTAGACTTAAAATCAGAATTTTTTTCAGGCTTATTTTTGAACGCTCAAAAAGTTCTAGATTCCTAGAGCAGTGGCATAACCACTACAACACTTAAATATTCAAGTTCCAAGAAAATGAGTAACACTTCTAATGGAAATAGAACATAACTTTGGTATATTTTTAACAAGTGTCAAAGGATAATGTGAATTACATGTTCTTTTGACCAATTTCCTAAAATATTTATGTAAGAAATAAATTATAATTAGACTGTATTTACAAAGATAGAAAATGTCTTTACCATTAAAATTATTTAAAGTGAATTTTATTACATATAAAATTATTTATCAACAGAAAACAATCAGAACTCAGCTCTAAAACTATAATGAAAGCCAAAATATATGCTGAGTCACACATCTATGCCTGTTTAAACACAACTCAGATTGAATATATTAAATACATGAGACCCTATCAGTCTGAAATTTTTTTCCCCTTTCAAATCAGGAAAGAAAGTAAAGCATGGAATAGTTTATAAAAATTATTTTTCTCACCATTAACAGTTGCTGGTCCCTTAGGAATAGCGTGTACCATTTGTATCTACTTTTTCATTTGCATAAAGCTATCCTCCAAGTCAGTCAATGGATTTTAAAAAATGGAATCAGTCCAAATGTACATGTTTTCTGCTTTCAAACATAAAAGGAATACTCAAGACTATATCTGTGTCATTTAATTTTTAATCTAAAAAATGGTGACAGTGGTTTTTATATAAAAAGAATTTCCACCATCCACCTTAACAAGTCGATTTTGTGCTTGTGTGCATAAAGACTATATTTTTAATACAGTCACAGTTATTTAGATGTGGTTTCCTAGAGATGATTTCATTTCTCTGACTTGTCAAGCAAATACTTAAAACAATATAAAAAAATGGACAAAAACTATATATGTATTATAAAGTGAAATCCAGGAATATCTCTGACCATTCAAACAACTGACTAATGGAATTACTAACAAGAATACATACACAATAAAATAGTGAAACTTTCAAGTTAGTACCTAAAGAATTCAAAATAACTCCTAACATTTTATTAGTATCTTCCTCAAAATTAGAAGATATTTTATAGTAGTACCTCCCAATTTTAAAAGGTTTGAAGAATCTGGTACTGAATCTTAAAAAAAAAAAAAAAAAAAAAGTGACCAATAACCCCAGGAAGTTATGTGTAGGGTGTACTACCCTCTAATGGTGAATATTAAGAGTAGTAGATGATGCATAGGTATAAACCACAGAATCACAGGTTACAATTTCCATAATTCCAAAATATCTTGAGACTTTGTTTCAAGACATTTTTAATAAAGACTGAAGTAGTACACCACTTTTCCCTAAAATTTTAAGCTTACATGTGGTAACCTTTTAGGTGTAGGTGGGTGTGCATATGTGAGCACACATGTGCAAGCACATCCACACAATTTAGGATAATAAAGCCAAATAATATTATAGTTTCTTCATGCAAATAATATTTTATTCTACTGTAATATATTTTATATCCTTATAATAGCCAGAAACATGACCTAATTCATTTAGAACAAACCTATGAGTTGTCCTTTAAGTGGCTAGGTCTCAAAAAAGACTTACTGCCAAACACTGAAGTATTATTCTTAAAATAATCAAGTGTTTTCTAGAATAAAGATAGTTACAATAACACTTACCTCAGTCTTTTTACTAATGTGATCTGAAAATGAAAAAAAGGGTGAAATTTCATTGAAGAAAATATTAAATTTATTAGTATTAATAATCATTAATACCCAATATGTAAAAACATTTGAAGTAATTGAGAAGAATTTAAAAGTTATAATAAGAGTTACAGAAGTCATTTGAGGGTTGTCTGATATATTAGACTTACCTCTCTAGGTGGAAGATGTTAAATTTCAACATATAATCATTAATTTGCTCAGTTTAGGGACCATGTCTTACATCCTAGTCAATGCCGCTCATACAACAGGGTATTATTAAATTTGAACAGCTGAATTCCAAATAATTTAGGTTTTCTGTTTCACACAATTTTAGGGGGGCATAAAGGGGAACAAATATGCCTAAAATCAAATCACAGGATACCATAACTGCAAAATTGTACAGATCACTGCCTTTTGGGGGGGGGGGGGGGGAACGAATAATAATTTGTGTCTTTTAAACACCTAGTTTCTTTTTTTCCTAGTTTCTTTATTTTAAAAATATACATCATAGTGCTTTGATAATACTATAAGAAATACTACAAATTGATATATTTGTAGTATATTTATAAAATGAATAGAAAGAAGGCAATAAAAATACATTCAGATTAAACAAATCATTGACTTAACAACACATCATTTCTAGAAAGGGATTACAGGAGGAGGAATAAAGAAGACATAAGGAAATCCACACAGACACAAGGCTGAAACTAAAGTACCAAGAGGGAGAAAATGTTCTTATTTAAATTAGAGATGATTGGGATAGCTAATATTTAACATGGCTTATTGTGCATAGTAGAAATTTTCTATTCTCAGGGACTAACAATAATTTAATAGAATAGCATTCTTACAACTGAGAATTTAAAAGCTGGTCCAGCTTTTTAAGGCATCTGTTGATCAGAACAGGGTCTAGAAGTATAATAAATGTTAAAATCACAAGTTTCAGCTCAAGCTACAAAATCCTACTTAGCTTAATAAAAGAAGCAGACTACAGGAAAAACTGTCCTGATCCTTAAACCAAAGCAATATAATGCTCTCAATTTATTCCTAAATTCACAGATAGGCCTGCTTTTGAAAATGCTGGAGTATTTTATTTTATTGCGTTTTTTTTTTTTTAGATTATTGCTGTAGTATTATTAATCCTCACAGAACAAATACCCAAGTATTAAGGCTAAATTCATATGAATCAAATAGATCATTGTCAATGAACAAATAGCTGTTCATTTTGTCAGCAACTATTCTGACTGGCATAAACACAACACTGTCCAAAAAAAATTTTCTGTAAGGATAACTTTACAGAAACTTAATTTAAATATAAATTAATTAAAATGAACTATAGTAAAAATTCATTAGTTGTATTAGCCACGTTAGCAGCTTCTAACCACATGAAGGGGAAGCTACTAATCACATGAAGGTACTGAGCATTTGAAATGTGGCTAATACAACCAATGAATTTTTACTTTAGTTCATTTTAATTAATTTATTTTTAAAACATCACACATGAATAGAGGCTACCATATTTTATAGCACAGACTTAGGGTTTTCACAACTTCCCACATCAAAAACAGTGCGCTTTATGGTCTATCTTCAAAAGTTTGGTGGATAATGTAGTTTCCTTGTCTTCTCTGTTCAATAAAAAAAATACGAGTGATATTACAAAGTTTTCTGGTGATTAGTCTCATTCTAAAAATTTGTATTTTAATTTTCTACAGTGTAGTTCCAGATAATTTGAAGAGGCTGACCAATAATGGATGAAATCTGATGATACTATTCCTGGCCTGGTGGAAGTCCAATTACTTTATGTATAAAGACAATAATTATGTTTCAAGATGACTCAAAAACTACAAGTACAATTTTTATTTTTAGTGAGTTTTAGAATATGGACAAATTCAGATACAAAAAAGACAAATTTATATTTAATTTTTATGGAGATTTAATGACTGCTTTTAAACTATCCCCCAAATTGTTTATTTCCAAACAGGTTTACATTTTTTATAATCTCAGTAACACATTAACAAAACAATTCTTACTTATTTTAAAAAATAGCAAGGAACTTAAAAATATATAAAGACTTAAAATAGTCTAGCATAATAGATTTCGTACATATATTACCTTCAGATTGAAAATCTTTGAGTGATACTGTGAGAGGTTTGTCTTTTCCCTGATGATTCTTCCTTTTATCTTTTTTATTCACAACTTTTGACTGAGTTGAAGCATTTTCAGCATTTTCATACTCCTAAGAATAATTACCAACAATAATTAAACTTGGTTTACGCTGGTGAAAAAAAAAAAATCAACATACCATTAGGTAATATATTAAAGTTTTATTTTTTTAAAGGTAAACTACAAATTTTAAAAATCAATACTTGAGGTTAGTCAAATTGTATAAAAGGACAGTTTGTTTGGTTTTTTTTTGAGAGAGAGAGAGAGAGAGAGAGAGTGCGCACACAAGGAGGGGCAGAAGGAGAGAGAGGACCTTAAGCAGGCTCCATTCTCAACACAGAGCCTGATGCAGGCCTGGATCCCACCACCCTGAGAGCATGACCTGAGCTGAAATCAAAAGTTAGACACAACTGACTGAGCCACCCAGGTGCCCCAGCATAAGTTGCTTTCTTTTTATATGCTCAATCTCTTGCCTCTTAAACATTAAAATAAAAACAAAAAGCCATTCCTTGTGGTTTATAACCTCTCCTAGATGCCACCTCTTCTTCTTTATTTCAGGACCAAACTTAAGACAATCATCTCTAGTCAATTTCCTTTCTCACCACCTCCGCCAAATCTGGCTTCCCCTGTTCTCTTCTACTAAAATTAAGGTCAACCTCCCCCACAATGCCATATCCAAAGACATTGCTTTTTCAAACACCTCTTGGTTTTCTCAATACACTCTGACTACTGTTCAGTCTCCTTCACTGGCTTCCTATATCCGAACGTTTCTCACCATTATTCCATTCTTGAGGAATTCTTTTGCTTTATACTCAAAGTTTAAAGTTCTACCTATACACTGATGATTTTTTGTATGTACAGACAACTCAAATGGAATGCTCAGTAAGCACCACCAAACTATATATGTTCACCCTGCCCTTCCCTACTGGATCCTCCAGTAAGTACCTTGTATAATGTCACCATCACCTACATAACTGCGCAGACTAGAAACCTGTGTCACCACTGTCTGCTCCTCCTGCAGACTTTATATACAAAGTAGTCACAAGGTCTTGTTGAGTTTATCTGCTAAAGATCTCTTACATCTGTTCTCTTCCCTTCAGACCTTCTGTTATTTCCCTATCTTCTTCTGCTGGACACTGCAACACCCTCTAATTTTAGCCCCTCAATCCATCTTCTACATGGCTACAGCATGAGTTTCTAAAATGAAAACCTGAAATCTAAAAGTTAAAAATAGTTCAATAGTTCTCCACCAACAGATTTATAAAAGCCCAATCTCCTTAGCCTGGTCCATATCCTATCCTTCAGAAAGTGTCTCTACCAACTCCAAATCAAATAGGCTACACTCTTTTACCTGCACATATCCTATATACTTGCCACTCCTTTCCTGACAAAGCCTATTTTTTTCTCTTGCCTAAACTGTCACCTTTTAATAAACCCATTAAATCTCCTCTTTAAGAATTCTTTTCTAAAACCCATACCAATCAAAGGCAAAGAAAGTTCTTCCATCTTTCTGAATTCCCACTACACAGAACATTCATCTTTCAATGCTATACACAGTAATTATATGCATGTCTCCCTCCACTAAACTCAAGGGCTGGGACCATATCCTTACCTTTGTATTGTGCAATTTGCACATTTTTGGCTATTCAAAAAAATATTTGGCAAACAAGTAATAAAACAGAATAGAAAATGCCATCCCAGAGGTACCTGTGTAGCTCAGTCAGTTAAGCCTCCAACTCTTGATTTTTGGCTCAGGTCATGATCTCAGGGTCATGAGATCAAGCCCCATGTGGGGCTCCATACTCAGTGGGAAGTCTGCTTGAGATTCTTTCCCTCTGCACCTACCCCCTGCTCTCTCTCTAAAATAATGAGAGAAAGAAAGAAAGAAAGAAAGAAAGAAAGAAAGAAAGAAAGAAAGAAAGAAAAGAAAAGAAAAGAAAAGAAAATGCCATTCCAAACTTTAGTTACTAAAAAAAAAACTTAAAAAAAAAAAAACCACCCTTGGACTAAAATAGTTATTTTATTGGAATATTGACTTAAAACTCAATGACAACATTAATGCAATCACATCAAACTAACCATTACATACAACAGGAGTTTCTCCCTTTTCTGAAAGTCATTACTGTCTGAAAGAACCAATGCTTTTGAGTAGCAGGCTATGACTATGCCAAGAAAACTGGCTTGTGTGCATGATATTTTATCAGTACCATTTACTCCATGCCTCCTCTATACATATAGCTAATTCTTTTGGCTTTAGAATCTAGATATATGTATCACAACAATAAATCATTATTATAGGATAATATTCTATTTTTTATACTTTTCCAGTGTAACTTGAAAGTCCATTTAAATGATTAAATCATAGTAAAGCTAGCTGTATACATTTTTCTAATTGCTAGCTATGTGTTTAAACAGGCAACTAACAATAAGAATCATAGTAATTCTTGATTACTCAGGGTAACAGGAATAGGGACATGGAAAATGTACACATAAAATGTACATGTCCACTTTATTAGCAACTTTCATCCTTTTCCCTTGAACTACAAGTAAAAAGCAAAAAATATCTGCTCTAAATTTTAATTCCTCTCTCCCCTTCATCTTAGGTGAAGGAGCTAGTGTACAATGACATAGTCTAAAGTCCCTTAAGCATGACCAGGGTATTTTATTATCAACTACAATCACAAACTAAATATATTTTATAGACCCAAAAACTTCCCAATGCATGTAAAGGACTAAAATGTCAAATTATATGAAAATAATAAATACCCAATTTGAATACAGAATCGGAAGCCAGGGATGCCTGGGTGACTCTGTAGTTGAGCATCTACCTTTGGCTCAGGTCATGATCCTGGGGTTCTAGGATCGAGTCCCGCCATCAGGCTCCTTGCAGGGAGCATGCTTCTTCCTCTGCCTATGCCTGCCTCTCTCTCTCTCTCTCTCTCTCTCTGTGTCTCTCATGAATAAATAAATAAAATCTTAAAAAAAAAGAAAGAAACTGGAAGCCAAAACTACCTTTTACTTAAATGTTCCTATAGTTTCAAGCTGTACAATGCAATTCAGCACATAGCCCAATATCACAGTTTAGATAAAATTCAGAATCCACAAGGACAAAACCTCAGAAACGGCCTTCCATTTACTTTAGTTAATTGTTGCATATCTCTAGCAGAGGGTCTCTTAATGGATGCCCCATACTCATACTTACTTAAATTCGGAAATCTACTTATTTCCTGTGTTTATTTAAAATAAATTAAAATAAATTAATAATTAACTAATTAATTAAAATTAATCATCTGCTGTTTTCATTTTCTCTCTTCCCTTCACCTGGTGTGGACAGATTTCTTAAGGAAACATCTCAAATCACCAAAGTTCAGTCTGTTGCCTCTCAAATCCTGAGGAGTAATTTTGTTATAAAAACCTAACAGGAGTGCCTGAGTAGCACAGCAGGTTCAGTGCCCAATTCTTGGTTTCTGCTCAGGTCATGGTCTCGGAGTCATGGGATTGAACCCCGTGTTGAGCTCCACACTCAGTGCAACGTCTGCTTGGGACTCTCCCTCTGCTCCTCTCCCCACCAACTCTGCTCTCTCTCCCCTTCTCTTAAATAACTTTTTAATAATTACTTTTAAAAAAACAACTTCATAATATTTTGTTACAAAGATGAATTCCTAGGACAAGCTTTAATGGAAAACTTTTATACAAAATTCAGGAAGACTGGTCCTAACTTCTGACCATTTAAACTTCTAAAATATCTAAATCAATAAATGTGTAAATACCGTTTTGTGTTCTTCATATTCTAATTTACTTAGCAACAATGCCTTCTCAAGATCTGCTTCAAACATTTCAGATGTCAGCTAAAACAAAAGGAAAGTTTCACAATTATGCCACACACAATATTATGACAATATATGCATGAAAGGAAAATGAATACGTTAAAAAAACAATATGGGTTCTCCAAAGTTATCCATCCATGCCAAAGTAGGGAACTCTGTATTTTACAGAAGATACCAAAGCAAAAAACTTCCAATTTTGAGGTTTCTATTTCCCTATTCACTGTCAATTATATATTGTATATCACATAATTCTTTTCTTTCATAAAAAAAATCTTACAAGGAAACTGACACTGTATTAGAGGTCAATGACAGTATTCAGTTTAGGACACAAAATTATAACAGTGATTACTACTCAAAAACGTAATCCTGAAAAATAAATCAATAGACATTATAAAAACATACCATTCATTCCCTTAATATAAAGTAATCCACAGGTATGGAAACTTTAAATAATGTGAGTAAATGTTCTCATCTATCTCTGATGTTACAGAACAATTATTTATAGTGCATCTTTGTACTCCTATCCTTTTATTTGGTTGCCCTACCTTTAAGGTCATCTAATACTACAAAAAAATGATTCTTTAATTTGTGATCTCTATCTTTTGGTCCCTCTTTCCCACCACTCAATCTCATCTTAACTTCTTATAATCTAGTTTCTACTACTCTCTAATCAAATTACTCTCTACGAATTACTTTTCTTAATTGCCACACAGAATTGTTACAGTAGGTGGATGAGACTTTAGGTTTCTACCATTGGAGATAAAGTTATGTCTGCAGCTCAATACAGGAGAGTTGCAACATGACAGGAATAAATTTCCTGGATTTGTATACAAGCATGTGTCAATCTATGTGGACTAGATAATAAAAGCACAAGTTTGGTAGCCATCTCTTGTGTTTGTCCAGAATCCCTTCCTTTATTCCTGTGAATAACTACACTTCATCTCAGGGTCCTATGATTCTAATAGGATACCCAAATACATAATCCTATAAACCACCCACCAGCAAATCCACACAAACATCCAAGCTACCATCATCAATGACAAAGTGGTGGCAAGGGATCCAACTCTTTTTTGATCTCCTAGGAATTAAATTTTGGGAACAAACACAAAGGAAGTAGGTTTGGTCATCTGACATGACAGCCTTCCACAAAGGAGCATACTAGTTCTACCAGTTTATATCTCTAAGCACTCCAGAATTCTTAGTTTCCATCTCCCCCAAGGCATACTTGTTTAGTTCTTAATTCAAATATGTGAATTGTTTCAACAAATGACTTTTGCCAATGTTAGTTAGAATTATTTCTATTGCTTAATGACAAAAAAAATCTGACCTAGAACAGAAATCAACTCCAAAGAGGAGCGTTTTATTTCCAAGGGGTAACTTAAAAATTAGAAAGATGTTAACACTGGACACCATGAATAAAGCTTTCATTCATAACCAATGTATCTCTTCGAAAGCATCTCATCTAAACCTACACTAAGATAATAAAAAGAGGCAGTAAAAGATTAGGTTTATCATAGAAAAAAAATAATCTTAGACAAAAATGCAGTTAGAATTAAAATGGTAAGAGTATTTAGCACTAGAAAATATGGTTAAATGCAGAGTAAACTGTACTTACTTCTATAAAGTAACTAAAACAAATTGAAGAATTAATCCAAATTAGTAATAATCAGAAAAAATAATCTTTTAAATAATATATAATACAAAAGGATATTCAAAAATAATATACAATTATAAAGTAAAAAAGAACTGGATTCATGTTAGCATTATGCAAAAAAGTTTACATGAAGAGTGTCTGGGTGGCACAGTTGGTTGAGCATCGGACTCGGTTTTGGCTCAGGACGTGATCTCAGGGTTGTGGCACCCACAGAGCCCATGTCAGACTCCACACTCAGTGCAGGGTTTGCTTAGGACTGTCTCTCTCTCCCTCTGCTCCTCCCCCCACTCCTGCACTCTCTCTTTAAAATAAATAAATAAATCTTTAAAAAATAATTTACATTAGTTTCTCCACCTAAACTCAAAGCAAACTGAGTACAAAGTATTTCTTTATAAGTCAAGAAGTCATCCCAACGCAGAAAAAGTAACAAAACTACTTAAGTTCATTCTAAACAAAGCCAGTTCAAGTTATCACTAAGTTTTTAATCCATATTAATGGCATTTAACATTATTTCCAATATGTTACATATTCTGACCAATATTTCAAAAATAAGTTAATAGGCAGGAGAACAGGTTAGAGAGTTAGGAGTCTTGCTAGATGTCATTATCCTTTTTCCCATTAATTCACAGAACTTAAATATTAAAGTAGTTGGTTCTAATATGATAAAAACAGAATGAAATGGAACTTTTAAAGTAAAAAATATGGCTCTCCTCTGCATTTGACTCTAAATGCAGCAGTTGAGAGCTTTTAATTATTAACACAAACTAGTATACAAGGAACCACAAAAAAAGCAAAAATGATTTGTTTCAATTTAAGTCTTTAAAAACTAGAACAAATCTTCTAAAAATGTCAGTATGATCAATCAGCCAATAAGATAATAGACAACCTTCTATGTGCTTTGTCTGTAGTGTTTCAAAGCAGCAGCATATATTTGGCTTTTGCCCTCTAAGAATTCCTACTCCAGGGATGCTTAGTTCAGTCCATTAAGTGTCTGCCTTTGGTTCAGGTCTTAATCCCAGGGTCCTGGGACTGAGTTTTGCATCAGGCTCCCTGCTCAGTAGGGAACCTGCTTTTCCTCTTCTTCTGCCTCCCTGTTGTGCTCCCTTTCTGTGTCAAATAAATATTTTTAAAATTTTCTAGTCCAGTTGCAGACAGAAGACTGACACAAATGAAGTACAAGAAATAGAATAAGACATTGAAAGTGCTACAAAAGTGGAGAGAAAAAAACGTATACAACAAATAAAATTCAGAGAAGCATACAGAAAAGATGTTAAGTTTGTCCTTAAATGGTAGATACAATTGAGAGAGGTAGAAAAAGAAATAGAAGAATTTCAGGAGGAAAGAGTCAAGTGAACAGTATTAAAAATAGATATATTATGGGATACATCAAAGAAAGGGGATACCTAAATAAAGTGTGAATTCAATATAAGAGAGATGTAGACAAGGGGCAGCCCTGGTGGCGCAGCGGCTTAGCGCCGCCTGCAGCCCAGGGTGTGATCCTGGAGACCGGGGATCGAGTCCCACATCGGGCTCGCTGCATGGGGCCTGCTTCTCCCTCTGCCTGTGTCTCTGCCTGTCTCTCGCTCTCTCTGAATGAGTAAATAAATAAATCTTTAAAAAAAAAAAAAAAAGAGAGAGATGTAGACAAAACCTAGGCTTTGGGAGATCACACAGGTGGATAATTTAAATTCCAATTCCATTTATGTTAGGACCTTGGGCAAATTACATGACTTCTATAAATTTCAGTTTCTTCATATATAAAAAGGAAGTACAAACATCAACCTTATAGGGTAGTTTTAAAGACTTAAAACTAATTAATACATGTAAAGTGCCTAACACAGTGCCTGCCTGGTACAAGACTTACATCTAGTAAATCAGAATTCCTCTCCTCTGTGTTGGAGAATAGTGGAAAGTGAGTTTGCTTAGGTAGGGTAGAATTAGATTCCCAGCAATCCCTAAAAATTAGGGACTTGGGGCAGAAGAAAGAGAAATACTTATAAGAATATTTTTTTAAATTTTTATTTATTTATGATAGTCACAGAGAGAGAGAGAGAGAGAGAGAGAGAGAGAGAGAGACACAGGCAGAGGGAGATGCAGGCTCCATGCACCGGGAGCCCGACGTGGGATTCGATCCCGGGTCTCCAGGATCAGGCCCTGGGCCAAAGGCAGGCCCCAAACCTCTGTGCCACCCAGGGATCCCTATAAGAGTAATTTTAAAGAAATAAACCGGAACATTAGTGAAACGAAGGCTTAGAGTCAATGTGTTTGGCTAAACCTCTATATTCTCAGCATATAGAAATCTGAACCAGAACATAAAAGTATAGAAAATAAAGAAGGTTCTATCTTAGAAAAGAATGACCAAGTTTTGGAACACTGACTGAATATGAAATATGAAAGAAAAATGAATCAAAAATAAGATTTTTAATTATAGATAACAGGGAAAATGGCAGCACAAGACTAAAACAAGAAAGAGAAAGAAAATATGATTCTAAATTCTCTAAACACATCTTACAGCATTAATCATTAGACTACTATAAATACAGTTGTATAATTCATCAGTACATGTACAGGCAGAGCTGGGGAGTAGGGGTGAAGTGTGAGCCTAAAAGACAGGTACTGGGCAAGAGAATGCAAAAACCATCATGATTTTTAAAAAATAACTTCTATTAAGTCTGCAAATTGAGATTTGTTCATCATTTACAGGAGAAGGAGGAAAGGAAGACAAAGAGGAAATAGTAGGGACTACAATGCCTACAGGATTGAAGAAGATACTTACATGTGCCCAAAAGGGAGTACTTCAGACCCCCTTCCACTTGGCTTCCTTCATTGCCTCCTACTCTTCCCATCTAGTAGTAAAACATTTTTTTTTCTATTTAAACAAACCTATAGCTCAAGGGTTTACGATCAGTTAAAGAGTATGAAGAACCAATGAAAAACAGGAAGGCCAGTTAATATTCTGGAACTAGATTTTTAAAAATTAATTTGTAAGTCTAAGTACAGTAATGATTTTACCCACTTTAAATCTAAGCAAAACAAATTCCAAATGAAGAGTTACTCCTCATTTTCCACAGGCATCATGGGAACAGGATTTTGTATCACAACACACAACATCATTCTGAACATCTAATGCTTGCAGCCACAACAGCAGCAGTGCCCTGTGGTCCTCTAACTCCATGATATTCAGAGTATGGACCCTGTATCTTTCACTAATTTGGAAAGTAGAATTATTTTTCCAGAAATCTTCTAATACTTTTATTGAACACTAGGATTTTAAAAGTTGTCAGTGTTCTAAAAAATTGGATCGGGGTGGGGGGGGGTGGAGAAAAAAATAAAATTAAAATTAAAAAAATACAATAAAAAATTTTTTAAATTTAAAAACATTGGGTCTATGTATGTGTACACACTAATTGTCAGGTTCAGTTAATTTCTGTTCATTTCAGTTAATGTATCTTTATGTTTTCTGAGTGTTGTTTATATTTTTAAGTCTACATTTTTGTTGTATGCTTTATTATATCTCCCAAATAACAAAAATGGTTTAATGATTTACTGAAGGATTAAAAGAGAGCTGTAAATAATGCTACTTATAAAAACACCATGAATTGTTAAATGAACAGAACTCTAATACAGTGAATACAGAATATAAATCTGTATGTCTTAAGATACGAGTGATATCACATAAGCAGCCGAAGAGGAAAATCATAAATAGAAAATTAAGATAGTGAGCATTTGAAATTTTATTTACTGAGTCAATTTATTTGTTCCTTACTGCCTGCTATGAAACATGGTTAGACCAGTGGCCTGAAGACACCATAGTTTTTGTTTCACTTTCAAAGCACAATGACTTGTATGAGTCTTTTCAGGACAAGTCCCACATAATGCTTTTTCCATAGCAAAAGTGATGAATTCTGTTGCTAAAGAAAGAGCTAAAAACTACAGAGCACTTATTTGAATTTGCACTCCTTCTAGGGAAACAGGTGCAAGTCAAACAACTGCCAAGGGACTTATTATACCAGCCATGAGGTTAATAACACATGTCACACTCAAAAACAAACAAGAAACAGAACAATCTGTTGGCGAAACACCTTTATCCGATGGACTGGAAGATGTGATATGAAGAAACAATTACTATTGTGCACATGCTAGCAGATATTTCACTTCTGAGCTGGACAAAACCAGTAATGTATGGAGTTTGAATCAATAAGAGGAAGAAATATACACTAAAATTTCATCAGTCACTAAAGACCCCTAAGAAATTTTCTATTCAGTTAATTATTTTTAAGCCATGATATGGACTTACATAAAGATACATGGAAACAGCACTATCAATGTATCATGAATAAAGGAGAACAACACTACACAACTCTGCAAAGAAATAGAAAATATAAGACTACCTCCACTCTGAAATATTCTGGGACAGATACAAGTCTATGAATTGGAAAATGAGATACAAACATTTCTTAAGATACTAATAGTGATTAAAGATGATCTCTACAATTTCTAGAAGCTTTTAAGCATACCTCAGCAAAACACACAGCAGCTTGAATAGCCTGAACCTATCCTTTCAGGGTCAATGTGTCACAATTTTTAATGTAAGAAAAAGGTAAGAATTAAGATCAAAATGTGATCCAGGCAGTTTATCCCTATTGGTCTTCAATAGGTAAAATCAACTATTTATATTTACATATAAAACAAAACGTCTATTATCCTTTTTTTATACCTTCTTTGAAAGGCTTTCTTGCATCTTCCTTTACTTTGTAACTTTTGCTTATATGGACCAGGTTTAATTTTTTTTTCTTCAACTGATTTAAAACTCATAGATTGAAAAGTCTCGTGTATAAATTGTTCTCTTTAGATTAAAAAGAATCACACTTGGAAGTATGTATCTTTGTTATCAATATGAAAAATTTAAAAAATATCTACTGGCTTTTCCAACCTATTTCCTTCCAAATTTTTGTATTCAAAACCAGGGATTTCCCTTTAGACAAATTCTTCATGTGAGTCAGGTTCTCTTTAATAATCGCTTGCAATCACTACTTAGAGTTAATTCTGCAGTGAACTAGCTTCAATGCTTGCCACTGGTGCTTTCCAATTGTTGTGCTATTTAGATTTGCCTTTTAATCAGCAGGAGCATATCTCAGAAAAACTTGCAGAAATGATAATGGCAGTATGCTTCCTTAGCCCTTGCATGTCTAGGAATGAATTTCTTTAACTTTCACAAAAATGACGTATTGCCTAGATATGGGATTCTTGGTCCTAGAATTTCAATTCTGGCATTTAAAGTAGCTGCCCTGATTTTTCATCCTGTTTTCTCATATATATGTATGTATACACACACACACATTCAAGAATATTCCTTATCTCTCATTCTTAGTATTAATTTTTTTTTTTAAGTTTTCCCAAAAAAGTCTTTAAAAAAGGCTTAAGTCCTTTCAAGCTCAGATTCGAGTACCTAGCTTAGGAAAATTTTTAGCATATTACTTTTAATGACTGCCTCTATTCTCCTTGTTGTAGTGACACTAATTATGCCTCTGTTGGATTTCAATTGTGTTCCAGTTTATCATGCTGATTTTGTTGGCAAAATATATCTCAAATTTTCCTTCATACAACTGACTCAATTTTCCTCAGTGTATACTCTGTTCTTTAGTCTAATGAAATTTTAAATTCTGCTATGATTTCACCTCTCCAATTTTTTATTTTGTCTATATCTCTTTCGATTTCTTTTGACCACTTTTTCATCTCAGACTACCACCTCACCTTATTATATAACACTACTAATCTCCTTGACTTACAAAATGTTCTAGGCCCTGGGTCTTCATTGAGGCAAAGAACAGATGCTGTCTACAATCACCTTCTGTTTCCTGTAATAAATCTTTTTCAAAGTATGCTTTCACTTTGGACACTAAGTATAATGTTCTTTTCGTGGGGCACAAACTTTTTCAGTTGACATGACACCATGTGTTTGCTCATACAGAAATGGAGTGGATGCTTCTTTACTGTCTCTCTAGTTGTCGTAAAATGCCAGCTCTCAGATTTTATATTGAGGCTTAGTTGATGTAAACTTACATTATCGCCTAAGTGATTTAGGAGTAGGAAAGTTTGTCTTAGCAAAATTTATCTTTTGTGTTGGAAATAAGTAGCCACATACCAGGCAAGCTTTCTATAGCCATCTTTTTGTCTTGTCTCCCTCAACACTGGACTTTCTCAGTGTGTTGTTCCTTTACTGTGTCCGGGAGAACATCGACCATCCTATATGCTTTCTGCCTAGTTTAGTCACTAGCTGGTCCCTACTTTTAAATTTTGTTGTGCCACACAGTAAAATAGATTCCAAATGGTTTATGGTCCAACTGTTTGTTCCAAGGCCTGTCCTTATCTCCTCTTCAGTTAACAGTATGATTATCCGAGGATCTACTCTTCTTTCCATGACCTTGATTATTCTCCTGCAAGTGAGAATGCCAAATACGGTACCAGGTTTTCCTAAGTGATCCATCAATAGTATATCCAGCAGAAGTGCTTCGAAGTCCTGAGCCTGGGATGACATTCTTGTACAAGGTCAGGGCTAAGTCAACTATTTTCTTTTCACAATTACCTGGTCATTTTGGCAGCAATCGGTGGGAACAGGAAGAAAGGCAATCAAGTTTCTGTGCTCAAGTTCCCCACATTACACAAAATTTATTTTGGTGCAAATCTGAGTAGTTTTTCCTCATTAATTTTCCAGTGCCCTTTGGGCTACTGGGAGAAATTCTCTCTGGTGAAGACACTGGTCAATTCTATTACTGTCTAAACAAGTAGATCATTACATTTATATCTGTAAACCAGAAGAATCTGTCATAATGAATGCTGCAGAAGGAAAAAAAGAAATAATCAAATATCAACTAGGGGGTTTAACACAAGATAATTTATCCAGTATACCACTGCCTGGAGATATATTTTAAGTGGCATTTGTGCACAGCTCTTGTGTAGTAACTTATCCTTGTGAGGATGGGCCTAAGGCACTACAAAATCCTAACAAAAATGTTATAACTAATATAGTTATATAGTACTATATATACTATACTTATATTATATAAGTGTATAATATATATTACACATACTTATTATATTATTACCATATATAGTACTATATTACTATATATACTAATATAGTGTTAAGAGTGCTTTAGAATACTCTAATTCTTTTTTTTGTTTTGTTTTGTTTTTTTCTCTAATTCTTTTAAAACTGGTAACCAAAGCATGGTATGGCACTCTACTAAGCCAAAGACCTGCTAAAATAATACCTCTTCCCAATGGATTAACTGCCAGTTTAACAGGTAAGCAAATAAGTAACTATTCATTTCTCATACATACAGCATCTCCTAGAGTACATTCCAGGCTTAGTATGCTATTTTCCTGAATAGTACATTCCAGGCTTAGTATGTTATTTTCCTGAATAGCACATACACCAAAAAAGTGATTGGTCTTAAAAATTATCTATATGATTTGGTTATTAATATTTATTTAACAGAGGCACAATGTATCACATAAACAGGTTAAAGAAACTAACAGATGTCATAAACGGTTTTACATCAAAGTTGAAAAGGAATTATTTCCCTTCAAAGTCTTTCTTTTCAAAGCAAAACAGTGACTGAATATTTTTAACAAGAGACATCTAACTCTACAAATATTGATTTTTTTAACTTGAAATATAATTTAATCCTGTTATTCTACCTTTCCTATCTCTCCCTCACTTGTAAAAAGACAGATGAATTGAAAACTCACAAAATAACTGCTTTGAATTGCCAAAGCTAACAAAATAACAAGTATATCAATCTTTTCCTAGTAGATGAAAAATAGAATCTCTTATTTAAAGCACAAAGATAAAAAAATAAAAATAAAAGCACAAAGATGTGTGAGTTAATCTAATACAAAATGCACCACAAATTGTGGTGTCATGGACTCAGATGCACTGCCATTTAAAAAAATCCATAAACTCACAGAAATACAAAGCAAAATAATTTGATTTACTTAACTGTACCTGCTCATCTCTTTGCCTCCACTCTTGCCAATTTTCTTCTCGTGAATCCTTCTGCACTGGGTTTGGTAATGAAAGCTCATGTTGAGCATTACAAATGGCATGGGAGGATTTCTGGGGAATTTTCTTAAAAGCAAGATTCCTGAGCTACGAGACAAATGAACAATAACATTAAATTCAGTTTACCAATACTGGAATTCTAACAGTTTTTTTGCTAAGTTAAAAAATCAGTAGTATTTTTATATTTCTAAATACTATACCATTCATTATTCCAACTCAGAGTCACTGTGTTTTTCTTAATCTCTGTAAAATGTTAATTTCACCAGTATTTAGATAATGTTGGTGAGTTTCTAACAATTTAATAGGTGAAAATGGACTGTATTCTATTATACCATCATTTTAATGATTCTGATTCACTTAAATGAAGAAATTTATAGGAGCAGAAAACAGGGTAAGTATGCTTTTGACTATGTTGTACATCTGAAACTAATATGACATTGTAGGACTTGTGGTGAAGCATAGTATAATGGATAAACTTGTCAAATCACTTTGTTGTACACCTGAAATTAATGTAGCATTGTGTGTCAAATGCTCCCAAATAAAAGGAAAAAAATTAATAGGGTTTATGATAATACAATTTACCATTACTAATTGCCTTTATAGGGTTGTTGTGAGGAATAAATGAGTCAATTGATGTAGAATACTTAAAACAATGCCTTTCTTATAATTAACATCATAAATTTAAAAAATATATATATATATATGACCTTACAGGTCAACTAAATTAAAAAAAAAAAACAAAGCAATGGGATTCAAAAACATTAAAATTTAATAGCTTACAACTCTAGCAACTACTTTGCTAGTCCTTAAAAATACAGAGCCTAGTTCACAAAGTAACATGATGAGCTAAAATTGGACTGGCCAAACCCCTCCCAACAACAGTATGATCATCATCATCTGAGATGCAGTAGTTGAAACAAGAAAGAAAAATAGGAGAGGTTATTATGGATTGAACTGTAAACCCCCAATACATATGTCATAGGCCTGAAACGCTCAGGTATCTGTGAATGTGACCTTATTTGGAAAATAAAATCTCACAGATATAATCAAGATAGCTTGTGAGAAAGGGTAACACTGAATGAGGGGGGATCCTAATCTAATCCAATATGACTGTTGTCCCTAAGAAGAGGTGAAGACAGAGTTCCACAAAGAATGCCAAGTAAGAGCAGAGACAAAGACTGAAGTGACACAGCCACAAGCCAAGGAATGCTGAGGACTGACAGCCACAAAGAGCTAAGAAGAGCCTGGCCCTTGTGGACTCCTTGGTTTGGACTCCTGCTTACAGTCCAGTGGGAGAGTAGACACAAATAGTCGTAACTGTTACCTCATTTGCTTCACTCTGTTGCTGTTCCTTCTTTTTTCTTCTTTTTTCTCTCTTTTTCTCATTTGTAGTTGATTTGTTTGTTTGAGACTTTCCAGTATTCCGACCTTTGCCTTTTCCTGGCTCAGAATCAGAACCACTGCCACTATCTACTTGCAATAGGGCAAAACGAGAAGCAGTAGTGGGAACAGAACTAAGTACTGCCGAGGCCATTGTAAAGATTGCTATTTTAAAATATGTCTGTCAAGAATAATTCCTGTAGGGAGGGAGAAGAGGGGGTAGATGAGTAAACATAATCAGTAAAATCTGTTCTAGATTCTAGAACAATCTTATACAGACAGACACACACACACACTCTCTCTCTCTCTCTCTTCTCCTGACATTGGATTTAGTGATATTGGGATTCATACCCACAGTTCTATAGAATGCAATAACATTCTTTTTTAACTTGAGTAAGCAATATAAAATTGTATACTTTAAAAAAGAAAAAAGTAGATTGAGATTTCGTGGACAACTACTGCATGATTGACACCAATAAAATGTATTCATTTTTCCCTATGTGGTTTTCAAAAATTATTTTCTTCTCTCTTTTAAATATACTGCCATAATATATACATATTTACAAAGAACATCTTGAATCAATATGGAATAGTGGGAACATCTTCCACCACACACAAGTCCGTGTTAATCTCCAACTTTCAAGACAGAAAAAAAGAGGTAGAAAAGGAAGACACTTTTCATACACAAAATACTGCCTCCAGTTTGATTCTGGAGATTGCTACTAAGTCACAGAACTGACAGAAATTTAATAGAGAACTTAAATTTCTTCAACCAAAGGCAACCTTTCAAAATCACCTTCCACATTATCTTCTGCTTCACTAGTCTCAGTGCACCCTGAGATGCCTTGTAGACTTGTGATATTAAGGGTCCTACAGTAGTACCTAACCCAACTCATTAATCATTTAGTTTAACAGAGGAGGCAACTGGCACTTGAATTGGGTAAGTGACTTGCCTCAGGTTATTCTGCAAGTTAGTGGCAGAGTCACAACCTGAACCTAGGTTTGCTGAGCCTTGCTGACCAAGGTCAAAATAAGAAGCTCTGTCACTACTAGAAGACTCGTACTCTTTCAATTCACAAAAAAAAAAAAAAAAAAAAGATTGTGAAACTCAGAAATTTGCTCATTTTTATTTTTAAATGTATCAGATACACAATTGAGTAAAAAAATTTTTGTAAATAAATGAACACTCCAAGTACTCAGCACTAAGATTAAGAGAACTTTAACCCCCCTGTGCCTCTCCCCAATAGCATCCCAACTCCCCATGGTGAGATATAAGGATTACCCTGATTTTTCTGTAAGTCATTTGCTTTTCTTTATAGTTTTAACATATCTATCTTGAGCCACAGTACTCCTATCTGAACTAGCTACTGTCACTTCCACAATATCCTATTGCCACCAATCTCGTCTATTCAATGTGATATGGGATTATGCAAAATTACAAATACCAGAAGTGAAAATCATTGAGGTCCATTTTGAAAGCTACCCACACAATACAGTTTGTATGTTTTAGGAGGGAACAAAAATGAGAAGCATGTGTTAAATCTTCCATCTTAATCTAAAAACCCAGAAAATTATTTGGAAATCTTTGAATTTTTTGTTAAAAATAAAGAAAAATCAAAATAAGAGCTGATATTTTGAGATGCCATCTAGAAGTTATTAAATAAAAGTATTTTTATTATAAATACCACATTAAGATATATTGCTCCTACACTCAAAAATATGCAAATCAGGGGTGCCTGGGTGGTTTGGTCAGTTAAGCATCTGCCTTCAGCTCAGGTCATGATCCTAAGGGCCTGGGATGGTGCCCTGAGTCAGGCTCCCTGCTCCTGCTCAGCCTCAGTCAGGCTCCCTGCTTCTTCCTCTGCCTCTCCCACTGGTTTGTGTTCTCTTTCTCTCACAAATAATTAAATCTAAAAAAAAAAAACCACACACACACAAATGCAAATCAAAATAAAATACCATGACATAAAAGAATGACATCATATTGATAAATTATGACACATTTTTAGGCTTAAATTTCTGCTGTAAGCATGAGAATTAAGGCTTTGTTAAGTTACTACAAGGGAGAATATATTACAAAATGAAAAAGAAGTTCAAGATTCAAAAACATTTTTGGAAAGCATTAATTCTGCTTCAACTTCAACATGTCATGTTAAAAATCCTTTAAGTTTTAGTTGCTCTGAGTACTTGAGATACAGTGATTCTACACAGTCATTCAACAATTATTATTACATTTAATTTTAACTGTTGGGACTATAAATTGCATGGGTTAGCCATTCACAAATACTCATTGCCCCTCCCTGAAGGAGAATCATGCACCACTCTCCTACTGAACAGAGGCATGACCATGTGACTTATTCTGGCCAGTAAAACATAAGCTTTAAAAGGCTTTAAAAACCAGAACATGGTTCCTGCTTCTATTCAAGCCTATGTTGAGAGGGAGTCAGGTCTGTTGGGTCTGAAATAACAATGAATAAAGTCTCTCACTAACCTGTTAATGGATATGTAGCTTGAGCAAAAAAGCAACTTTACTGCTTTAAGCTGTGGAGATTTTCAGCTTATTGTTACAGTATAACCTAGCCTTAGCATGATTGATATCTTACACAAATAAATTTATTTTCCATTCTAGGACGGATATCAAAACCATGAATTCCACATTTAGATGGTACTGCATGAGTTAAATGTTCACAAATGTCCAACACATCTCCACAAAGCTCACAGAAATTTTCTTTCTGTGGCATAGGGCAAAGCTTCCTTACCAATGTGTCCTCAAATAAAGTGTCTCTGAGTTCTCAGGGCACCTAAGAAAACCCAGGAGAATTCTGAGATGATGGGCAGGTCACTACCAGATGCAAGCCGCCTCATCTGGTGCTTTGCAGAGGACAGACAGTAGCCACAAATGCTGCTCTGTGGTTATTTGTCAACTGGGAAGTATGTAAGGCCTGGAAATCTACTTCATCAGATCAGTGTACAATGCACTACTGCCCCTCAGGGTAGGCAGGCCCAGGGAACTACTGCAAGAGTTTGCTTTAGGTACTCCAAATGCAACACATGCAATACAGGGAGCAGCAGCCGCTACTAGGAGTGGGAAAGCACAAAGTCTCCTTGTGAGCAAGGTTCCAAGTAATGAGCTGATAGCTCTATATTCACAGGGAACAGATATTTCTTCCCACTTGCCAGTGCTATGCCTTTTTTTTTTTTAATTTATTATTTTTTATGATAGTCACACACACAGAGAGAGAGAGAGAGAGGCAGAGACATAGGCAGAGAGAGAAGCAGGCTCCATGCACCGGGAGCCCGACGTGGGATTCGATCCCGGGTCTCCAGGATCGCGCCCTGGGCCAAAGGCAAGCGCTAAACCGCTGCGCCACCCAGGGATCCCTGCTATGCCTTTTTAATGGCGTAAAGACTAGCTCTAACATGACTGCTCAAACAATACTTATGCTTTCTGAAAATAAGAGCTTTGTCATTTTATGTCATCTTGGAGTTTATCATAAGAAATTCTTTACTTTTTCTATAAGAAGAGCTATGAGATTCTTTAAAAATAATTCCAATTGTTATAAATTATTGAATAGTTGTACAACAAAAATGGTTTGTTTTTATTATCTATTCATCCAAACAAAATTTCAGTGGGAACTCAATCTGAAGAAAGCATCATCTAAAAGTCTAGATGGAGGAGGACGCCTGGGTGACTCAGCGGTTTCGCGCCTGCCTTCAGCCAGGGCGTGATCCTGGAGACCCAGGATCAAGTCCCACATCAGGCTCCCTGCATGGAGCCTGTTTCTCTCTCTCTCTCTCTCTCTCTCTCTCTCTCTGCTTATGTCTCTGCCTCTCTTTCTGTATCTCTCATGAATAATTAATAAAATCTTTTTTAAAAATAAAAATAAAATAAAAGTCTGGATTGAGAATTGTATATTCTTATTTCATGAACAAACGTGTAATTTAAAAACTTCTGTTCAGGGAAGCAAGCACAATTTTCTCATTAGAAACCCTGAAAAGATTTTGAAGTTTCACACATGTTCAGCATTTCATATCTTTCCTAATACTTTATATTGTTTTATTTATCCTAATCATATACAACAAAGAAAATGTAACACATTTTTTCCACCGAGCTCTACATAAGCGCTGTTAAGTCTCTTCTCCGTTTGAAGGCAACAAGATGCTCTGGTCTTTTATGTTTGTAATGCAGAAGTCAAATGGCAGAAAAGCACTAGCCTAGGAGTGCTGACCTAGAACAAGAATGCCTAGTCAAAATCTGGTCAACCTGCTACCTGTTGAAAGCTCTTGAGCAATTCACCTGATCTCTCAGTTTCCTCATCTGTGAAATAGGGACAAGAGTGCATAGCTCACTGTGTTATTGTAAAGATTAAATACTTTATGTGCAGTGCTTAGAACAGTTGCCAGAACAGCAGAAACACTCAGATATAAACATGCTGGTGTTCTTATACTATGATTACTAACTGAAGTATGTCTTGGGGTCCTAGCGGCACAGGAAAACTGACACAAGCTATTTAAAAATTTGGCTAAGCATATCTCACTCCGTCGCAAAAAGTGTTTGAGAGTTAAATCAACATCTAGCCCTTCTCAAAGTTAAGACTTTAATCTACAAAATGAAAAAAAGTTTTTAGGCCCTGAGAAGTAGTGGTCAAGCAGTCAGCCACTGAAGAGAGTGAAACACCTAAAGATTATACCTAACAAACTGCAGAGGGAAACACCAATCTATCTGAAACCCAAGAATCACAGAAGGGACTATGTCTTAAACAATGGGCACAAAGCAGATAGATAATAAACAATTCCTGAATGAAAATAATAAAAGAGAATGATAATGTGAAAAGAAAGCATTAGAACAAATAGCGTTAACTGACAAACAGTGAAAAGACAAAAAAATTTTCTGAGGCAGCTACGGAGGATACATCTCAGCAACCTGTGTTAAAATACTTTAACTCAAGAAAGAGTAGACAGAAAGAGGGAAAACCTCACCTATAATGATCCCTTGTTTGTTCAGGGGCAGGGGTCTGAAACAGAACAGAATAGCAGCTACCACTTGCACCATACCTAGTAGCTGAAGGGGTAAGGAAATGGGACAACTGGAAGGGTTCCAGCATCTGTGCTACATGCCATACTTTATAAAAGCAGGGAGGGCATCTGGGCAACTCGGTTGCTTAAGCATCCAACACTCTTGGTTTTGGCTCAAGTCATGATTTCATGGATCCTGGGATGGAGTCGCACAAAGAGCTCCATGCTTAGTGTGGAATCTGCTTGAAAGATTCTCTCTTGCCCCTCCCCCAACTTGCATGCAGATGTGCAGACACTCTATAAAATAAATAAATCTTTTTAAAAAATGTAATAACTAACACATCACCTACCTCAATAGCCAGGAAAAAAAAAATCTATGCAGCATGTCAAAAGGTATACTAACCAGTATTTCAGAAGTGGAGTGGGAGGGTAAATTTTAAATGAAAAAAGGAAATAAAAATATAAAAATAATCCCAAATTTGTAAGTATGTGTATTATTCCCATACATACCAAAAAGAAGGAAATTCACGGGACTATGCATTATACTTACTTCCTTTTCTGGAGTTTTTCACTCTTTCCCCAAATATTCTATAATGATCATTTTTCTTCTATAAGAAAAAAATTTCATTTTGAAAAGTGAAAAAGGTTATCTATACCTAAATTCAAAAAGGTAAACATAATGTACTCAAAGCAATATTGATTTTTTTGCCCTGTGTCAAAACCTCTACTGGCAGCTACTGGTTAGATTGCCATAGAGATGCTCTGGTCCTTCCTGTTAGTGATGCAGAAGACAAAGACAGAGAACAACTGTCAAAGACTACTCATTGGCATGCTTTTAAGAGAATATAACCTTCATTAACAAATTTTTCAGAATTTGCAAAAAGATAGTCATGTTACATAATCCAGGGATTTATCTAAAACTTTTCTTTTATAAACCTTGGAAAGGTTAGATAAATAGGCAGACCATGGAAAACATCAGGCTTTTTAAAGACCCTAATTTCAAGAATGGTTAGGGCTAATATTCCTCCAGAACACTATTCCCTTGGTCTTGTGTCCTAAACTTCTGCATCTCCATCTCTAGTCATAGCTAAGAGATATTAGGGTAAGTAGGTTCAAAAGTGCTCTTCTCTCCCCCCCCCCCCATACTATTTTCCTTTTCTGTCTCACATGATCTTTAAAATCCAAATACTCAAATGCTCAGAAGTTTATATGAGCTTAAGTGATATGGACACAAAGCAAAAACTACATAGCTGACACCTTGTAAGCTATCAGCATTGGGCAGTCTATGAATGTGGTGGTTAGAGCTATAAATAAAATTTACATATTATTAAGATACTATACAAATCAGGATTTTAGTCCAGAAATATAATGATTACTCTGTACATTTCCCCACTTCCTCTCGAGTATCCTTTTAATAATAACTTAGAGGGATCCCTGGGTGGCGCAGCGGTTTGGCGCCTGCCTTTGGCCCAGGGCGCGATCCTGGAGACCCGGGATCGAATCCCACGTCGGGCTCCCGGTGCATGGAGCCTGCTTCTCCCTCTGCCTGTGTCTCTGCCTCTCTCTCTCTCTCTGTGTGACTATCATAAATAAATAAAAAATTAAAAAAAAAATAAAAATAAAACTTTAGTGATGATTGGGTGAAAAATAAATTCAAAATCGTTTATAAAAAAAAATAATAAAAAAAAAAATAAAAATAACTTAGAGGTAAGGTGCCTGGCTGGCTTAGTCGGTGAAATGTGCGACCCTTGATCTTGGGTTTTAGGTTTGAGCTCCATGTTGGGTGTAGAGATTACTGAAAAATAAAATCTTAAAAAAAAAAAAACTTAAAGACTAGAAATTAAGAAAACAATTCCATTTATAATTGCATCAAAAAGAATATCAAGGAATAAACTTAACCAAGCAGTTGAAAAGACGTGTATACTAACAACTATAACACAATGATTAAAGAAATCGAGGAAGACACAAATAAATGGAAAGATACTTTGCATCATGGACTGGAAAAATTAATATTGTTAAAATGTCGATACTACCCAAAGCAATCCACAGATTCAATGCAATCCCTATACAAAATTACAATGACATTTTTCACAGAACTAGAACAAATAACTCTAAAATTTGTATAGACCCACAGAAGACAGTGAATAGTCAAAGCATCTTGAGAAAGAACAAAGCTGGAGGTATCATGCTTCTGATTTCAAACCATATTACAAAGCTATAATAATCAAAACAGTATGGACTGAGATAAAAACAGACACATAAACCAACAGAATAGAATAGAGCCCAGAAAACCCACACATAGTTAAATAACTTGCAACAAAGGAGAAAAAGATATACAATGAGAAAAGGACATTCCCTTCAACAAATGGTGCTGGGAAAACTGGCCAGCCATATGCAAAACAATGAAACTGGACCACCATGCTATACTATAAACAAAAATAAACAAAATAAACATCTAAATGTGAGACCAAAAATGATTAAACTCATAAGAAAACACAGGCGGTAAGCTACTTAACATCATTCTTGGTGGTAGTTTTGGATCTCTTTCTAAAGACAAGGGCAACAAAAGCAAAAATAAACAGGACTACATCAAATTAACAAGCTTTTGCACAGTAAAGGAAATCATCATCAAACAAAAAGGTAACCTACTGATTAGAAGAAGAGATCTGCAAATCATATATCTGATAAGCAGCTACTATCCAAAATATACAAAGAACTCATATAGTTCAGTGACAAAAAAAAATTCCAATTAAAAAATGGTTAGAGGATCTGAATGACACTTTTCCAAAGACATACAGATGGCAACAGGCACATGAAAAGGTGCTCAACATCACAAATCATCAGGGAAATGCAAATCAAAACCATAATAAGATGATATCCAGGGGCACCTGGGTGGTTCAGTAGTTGAGCATCTGCCTTTGGCTCAGGTTGTGATCCCAGGTTTCTGAGATGGAGTTCTGCATCAGTCTCCCCATGGGGGAGCCTGCTTCTCCCTCTGCCTATGTCTCTGCCCCTCTCTCTCTCTCTCTCTCCTCCCCCTGCCTATGTCTCTCTCTCTCTCTCTCTCTCTCTCTCTCTCATGAATAAATAAATAAAATCTTAAAAAAAAAAGAGAGAGATTTTATTGGGGATCCCTGGGTGCTCAGCGGTTTAGCGCCTGCCTTTGGCTCAGGGCGCGATCCTGGAGTCCTGGGATCGAGTCCCATGTCGGGCTCCTGGCATGGAGCCTGCTTCTCCCTCGTCCTGTGTCTCTGCCTCTCTCTCTCTCTCTCTCTCTGTCTGTCATAAAAAAAAAAAAAAAAAAGATTTTTTTATTCACTTGAGGCACACAGAGAGAGAGAGGGAGAGTTAGTGAGAGGGGACATAAGCAGGGGTTGAGAGGGAGAAGCAGGCTTCCCACTGAGTATGGAGCCCAACGTGAGGCTCGATCCCAGGACTCTGAACTCATGACCTGAGCCGAAGGCAGAAGCCTAACCCACTGAGCCACTCCAGTGCCACTAAATAAATAACATCTTTTTAAAAATGTTATCTCACACCTGTCAGAATGCTCACTATCAAAAATGACAAGAAATAACAAGTGATGGAGAGGTTGTGCGATAAAGGGAATCCTTTTGCACTGCTGGTGGGAATGTAAATTGAGGTAGCCACTTTAAAAAAACATATGGAGGTCTTCAAAAAATTAAAAATACAACTACTACACAATCTGGCAATTCCACTGATCGGTATTTATCCAAAGAAAACAAAAACACTAATTTGCACCCCTATGTTCACTGTAGCATTATTTATAATAGCCAAGATAAGGAAACAATCTAAGTGTCCACTGATGTTTGAATAAATTAAGAAAATGTGATATATATACATAACGGAATACTACTCAGCCACATAAAAGGAAACCTTGCCATGTGACAAGGTTTGTGACAACATGGATGGACTTTGAGGATATTATGCTAAGTGAAATAATCCACAAAAAAAAACCAAAGATAAACACCATTATGTGAAATCTAAAAAGCAAAACAAAAGAATGAATAAAACTCATAGATACAGAGAACAGACTGGCAATTATCAGAAGGGAAAGGGGTTGAAGGATAGGTGAAAACAGTAAAAGGGATCAATTGTATGATGACAAATTAACTAGACTCAGTATGATGATCACTTTTTAGTAAAGGAAAATATAAAATTATTATGTTACACACCTGAAACTAATATGTTATAGACCAATTTCACCTCAATTAAAAAATAAAAATAGCAGGGTGCCTGGGTGGCCGAGTTGGTTAAGCGTCTCCCCTCAGCTCAGCTCAGGTCAGGTCCTAGGATGGAGCCCCGCATCAGGCTCCCTGCTCAGAGGAGAGCCGGCTCTCCCTCTGCCACTCACCTTGCTTGTATGGTCACTCGCTCTCTCAAGTAAATAAATAAAATCTTTTAAAAATAACAAAATTTTTAAAATAGCCTATAAGCTAATTTAAATAGTTGAAGACAAAAGAAAATTTCCAAGATAATTTAAAAACAACTGTTTCAGGGGCTCCTGTGTGGCTCAGTCAGTTAAGCATCCAACTCTTGGTTTCAGTTAAGGTCATGATCTCAAGGTCGTGGATGGAGCCCAGTGTCAGGCTCCATGCACAGTGGGGAGTATGCTGGAGATTTTCTCTCTCCCTCTTCCTCTGCTCCTCCCCCCGCCACCACTTGTGTTCTTTCTCTAAAAAAATTTAAAATTTTTTAAAAATGTAAAAGCAACCTGTTTTGCAGGTCAAAATGCTTAAGAAACACATAAGTTTACAAATGTAATGTAGATGGTTCATAACATAGAAGTACAATATTCTAGAATTTCTTAGTAACTACCACCATTAATTCCTCTATGCTTGAGATCGCAGCAATATCAAATTATAGTGAAGCCCATTTTAACATATATTCAACACTCAAAAAGCCAATTATTTATTTGACTTATTAAATATTATAGTGTATGTTAGGGCATCCTATAGCCCTATCCTTCCTCAGATGTTATACTATAGCAAAATAAACTACTTAAAATTTCCTAAACACATATTTAGTTTTACTTGTTCATATCTTCTGTTGTCTTTGCCTAAAATGCCCTCCCTCTCACTCATTTAAAACTTCTATTCATTGCCTTCAAAATCCTGCTCAAGGGCTAGCATCCCCAGGAAGCTTTCTGTGACCTCCCCTTCAAATTAATCTTTCCTTTCTCTGTAATAATTCTTTAGTTTTAAATGTATTAAGTGGATTCTATTAAAATTATCTCTTTACTCTTGTGCCTAGCCACCTACAACCATGATTTCAACATCCTGAAAGTCAATCTCTAACAAAACCACAGGATTGGGCACAGAAAAGATAAATTTATTGAATTTTTAAAAAATATATTCCCCAAGTACATAGCTATCTATTCATTGAAATATATACTGTAAAGTAGAATGCACAGCAAAAGAAAATGCAAAGTGTACCATAGATAATCCCTAACTCCCATAATGCAAATGTGAATTAACAATGATTATTAGCAGTTCCAATTTGTTTCATTAGAAGTGCCATTCTACTAAGTGACCATCACAACTAACTTTGTTGAGGAAACAGATTTGCTCAAGAAACATAACTGGTTTTAAAGTGTTGATTAAAAAGAATTAAGGTATATCAGGTACTTAAGTAAACTCTAAAAATGAACAGCCTAAGCTGTAAACAGCAAGACTTCTAAATGGCTGGTACTCTTGGGCTCTCCTACCAAGGTTCTGAGGACCACTGCCACTATGACCTCATCCTTCCAGACTATGACCTCTTAAGGGTCAAGAAAAATGGTAGCAGTGTCCATACCTCAGTCAAGAACAACTAGATACATTCCTTTAATAAAATGATAGTCATCTTCCGTTAACATCAACCAGTTTAGCCTGAACAAAATAAGAAATTAATACAACATAGGTATAATTAGTGTGGTCTCCTTGAAATGTAACTTAGATTTAAAAAGACAGATTGGGGGGGATCCCTGGGTGGCGCAGCGGTTTGGCGCCTGCCTTTGGCCCAGGGCGCGATCCTGGAGACCCGGGATCGAATCCCACGTCGGGCTCCCGGTGCATGGAGGCTGCTTCTCCCTCTGCCTGTGTCTCTGCCTCTCTCTCTCTCTCTCTGCGACTATCATAAATAAATAAAAAATTTTAATAAAAAAAATAAATAAAAAATAAAAAGACAGATTGGGGATGCCTGGGTGGCCCAGCGGTTAAGTGTCTGCCTTTGGCTCAAGGCATGATCCTGGAGTCCCGGGATCAAGTCGTCCCGCATTGGGCTCCCTGCAAGGAGCCTGCTTCTGCATCTGCCTGTGTCTCTCCCTCTCTCTCTCTTTCTCTCTCTCTCATGAATAAATAAAACCTCAAAAAATAAAAAATAAAATAAAAATAAAAGGACGACTGAACATTAAATGAAATGACACTGAGTATCAGTTATTTAGTACCTGGTGAAATTTTAACAAATATTTCATGTTCTGTTACTCAAGTAACACAACTAAACAATATCTTTCATATTGGCTTCTTAAAAAGTTCACAACCAGCACCTGCCAAGTGCTTACCAAAACCTTGCTCCCAACACACTTGCTGTGAACCACATACATTTAATGGGTATGTCCTAAATGCCATTTTTTTTTTCATAGTTAGGTACTGCTTCCCTAATGCAATCTGCACCTAATTTCTGGGGACTGAAAAATCGAAGCAAAATGTACTAGCAGGTACTGAGTGAGGAGCTAAAGGAATCTCCCATGGATAAAACACCTGTATTTTCATTTGCCCCAATGTTCTTCTGGTCAACTTCCCAGATCTTGCTTAGTCCACAGAATGAAGCTGCTAGATTGGTATCTTACAAGTTAAGTTTGTTGTAACCATTCATGACAATTAAGAATAACTCTCAGGGAGGGATGCGTGGGTGGCTCAGTGGTTGAGCATCTATCTGCCTTCCGCTCAGGTGCTCAGGTCGTGATCCTGGGGTGCCTGGATGGAGTCCCGCATGGGGCTCCCCGCAGGGAGCCTGCTTCTCCCTCTGCCTGTGTCTCTGCCTCTCAAGAATCAATAAATAAAAATCTTTAAAAAAAAAAAAAAAGATTCTATCTCTCACTAATTAGGATTTGACTAATACCAAGTATAGTTTCAAACCTGTTGAGAAACAAAATCACTATTTCCACTGATTAAGTATCTTTAATTTTTCAATTTCCCATAAACTTTCTCTGCTACTCTTACAGGTGCAAGACAAATTGATTAAGCTGATGATTCCGGTTACAATCACAAGCGCTGTTACTACTCGAAGGAACAGGCAATCCTGAACGATTTAAGACAAAATTTCACTGGCTTCTCAGTAAAGGAGAGATGATCTTTCATCAGCGCCTTGCGTGAAAGCCACAGCACCCACTCAGCCGTAAAATCTAAGGTGAGAATGAAAAATCTAAAAGCTGGAGAGAAAAAGACAATTTAATGAGCCACCACTTTTGTCATTCCTGTTCAGTGTCAACTAAGCACCCTAAAAACGGGAGATGTGACTGCTGCTGCAAAGAATAACGGCAAGAAACAGAATTCAAAACCCTGCTCGTCTACTTTCCAACTGCTAGCGGGGAGGAGGAGCACTTTATTCAAAAAGTAAACCACCGTACCTCGTTCCCGAACGAAAGCCAAATCTCACCCATAGGCTGTCAACCGATGCTCCAAAACTTACTCGCACAAAGTACGCTGAGAAAGAAATGGGGCTGGGCGAGACCTAACTCGGGCACAGACGCGGCTTCCAAACCTGGAAGGGAGGAAACGGCGAGTCGGGTCGCGGCTCCAGAAATTTCCGAGCGCCCGGCTCAGGCTCCGGCTCCGGCTGCGGGCGAGCGAGCGCGGGGCCCGCCGCGGGGAGGGGGCGGCGGCACCTGTCACTCGCGGCCCCGCCGCCCCGGAGCCCCCGGGCCCGCGCCCGCGCCCCGCGAGGTCTCGGGCGGCTCGGCCACGGCCCGGGCGCCGGGGCCTGAGGAGGCGCGGGTCGCCGCCGGCCGCCCCGAGCGCGGCGCCGCGGCCCTTCCCGAGGAGCGGCCCTCCCGCGCCCTGTGCCCGGCGGCCCCGGCCGAGTCCCCAACCGCCGCGCCCGAGGCGCACGCAGCGGCGCGGCCGAGGCGCCACCCCCGCCCCGGGGGCGCCGGCGCTGCCCCCCACGAGGCGGGCCCGCCCTCCGCGTACTCACCGGGCCTCCCCGGCCGCCGGCTCGGCCCTCCGCTCCCTCCTCCCCCCGCCGCCGCCGCCGCCGCCGCTCCCGCGGCTCCCGGGGCGGCCGCGCTGGGCGTTGGGACTAGGCTGGGTCAAGGGGCGGGGGCGAGGGCGGGGGCGGGGGCGGGGGCGGGCTCGCGCGGCGGGGCTCGCGCCGCGGGCCAGCGGGCGGGCGCCGGGCACTAACGGGCCCCGCGAGCGGGCGCCGGGCTGGGCGGGCGGAGCGGCCCGCGGCGGGGAGCGCGGCGGCAGCTGCGGGGAGGGGCGGGGAGCGCGCGGCTGCGAGCCGAGGGCGGGAGGGAAGTCCCGGCGGAGGGGGCGGCGTGAGAGCCGCGGGGCGGGCCGGGGGCGGGGCCAGGCGCGCCCGCCGCCGCGCGCCGGGGTTTGTTTATTTTCCCGGTTGGTTGCGGCGCTGGCGCGTGGGGAGAGGTTCGCCGGTGACGTGAGCGCCCCGGGCCGGGGGAGAGGATCAGAACCACCTGCCGGAGAAGGGGAGCTACGGGGGCCGGGCAGGGTCCAAACGGCTCGCGTAGGCGGCGGCGCCGCGGTCCTCGGGGTTACCGGGAAGGGAAGGGCTTTCCCTGGGCGTGTGCGAGGAGGAGGCCTCCCGGGAGAATAGGGCTCCAGGCCGCTCCCCCCCGGCTCGGCGGCCTCACCTGCGTGGCGGAGAGCAGTGCGCGGGTGATGGGGAGGAAGAGGGCCGGGGGACCTCCCATTCGCGGAGTAGGGACGGTCCTGCAGATCGGGATTTCAGTCGCAAGCCTGCATCAGCTCCCCGTAAGGAGAATAACCAACGGGGCTCAGTTCCCTGGAGAGTTCTGACCCTTGGTGCTCCGTCAGGTAGTAGGATTCCCACGTACCGGCCAAGTAACTCGCCCAAAGCCCCACAGCCAGTAAGCGTCCGAGCCGGAACCCAGCTGTGACTGACTTCGGGTTCTGTACCGCTTACCGTTGATCACGGTGCCGCCCTAAGTCACTTTGATGTGACTGATGGTAGACCCATAAGCTCCCATGGGTAACGTCTGCAGGGTTACGGACGATAAGGATGTTATCCTTAAGAGAGTAACGAATAAAATAAAGATAAAACAGTTGTAATAAAAGACAGACCATGATAGGTGTCGTCTGAAAAACACAGAGTATTGAAGATCAAAAAACTGCTTCTATCTGTCTGGGGGATCAGGAAAGAAAGGCAGCCTGGAGGAGGAGGCATTTGGGATTAACTCTGAAGGAGAAAGGGAGGATTTTTACAGCAAGAAGGGATAGCATGAGAACATACATGAAGATCAATCAGTGAAAGTCATGGTCAGGAAAAAGTAAACGGTTAAATTCCAGAGCATGTTGAGAAGTGGCAGAGACAAAGGGGAATGGGGCCCTAGGCCAAGTGGGAGAACTTGTATTTAACACGGTACTTTGAGTTTTCGTGGTTTAAAAGTTTTTTGGGGGAAGAAAAAAAAAAAGCCTATGAATGGATACGAAAATCAGAGGTGGGAAAACCACCAGATAGGCCAGGTGAAAGGTAAGGATGAGTCTGGACTAAAGATAGGGGCAGGAAGGTGATGTGGAAGCAGAATCTACAAAATTTGGGGATTGATTAATTGGTTTTACAGGAAGAAGGGATAACATGAGAACATATAGAAAGGTGGATGCAGAAAAAATGGAGGTTCTAAGTGTGTAGGTAATTATAGAAGAGACAAGTAGGAACTGCTTGAGACATCAGTTTAGATTTGGAAATTTTAAGAATTTGAAAGATTGTTGGGTCGGCCAAATAGATGTGGATATTAAGTTAGAAATAAAAACTTTGAAATATAGGAAAGAGGGGCGAACTAGAAAAGAGATTCGTAAGTTAGCTGCCCAGTGGTGATATCACTGTGAGGGAAAAGAAGAAAACAAAGGGCAGAATCTTGGAGAACATCTTCTTAGAACTTTGCTACTCAAAAGTGTGGCCAATGGCCCAGCAGCACTGGCATCACCAGGAGGTTAGAAAGGTAGAATCTCTGCGCCCTTGCCCTCAAACATGCTAAATCAGCATCCTCAATTTAACAAGAACCCTAAGTGATTTGTATCACATCACATTTCGAGAAACTCTGACCTAGTTAAGAGAAGCCAGCAAATAAAGAAGGAATCTCACCTAGATGAGAGAAACCAGCAAAGAAAGAGGGAAAAGTGAGAGGAGAACCAGGGTAATGCAAAAATCACCAAAGCAAGGTAAATTGGAGTTTCACAAAAGCGGAGACAAGAAGGAGTGTTTATTGATACTAATATCACCAAGCTTAAAGGGCACAAAGAAAGAAAATGTGTTTGAATTTGTAATTGGGTGGTATGATCATATGACCATGTTGTTCTAATTGAAAGCTTGGAAACTACTTTGTGATGGGAAGAGCCTAGAAATATAATCTACCCCTTCCAACCCCACCCCACCCCCACATATATGGGACATATGGAAGTAGGCTTGTGGATTTGATAGAAATTCTTTCCTAGTTGCTTCTATTTTCTGAGTGAACTAAGGAGCAAGATCATTTTGGCAGACTGCTAATTGTCCATTACAATCTCTTCTCCCCTTCTTCCTGGGCACACAGACTGTTTCTCTCAGCTTTTCTCCCAGTTAGTATAGTCAAGTATTAAGTTATTGCTAATGGAATGTGAGCAGAAATGATGTCTACCCCTGCCAGGCCAGAGTGTCTCCATGCATTTTTCCTTTCTGCCAGCTGAATTATGCAGATGACTACAAGCCCCTGGGGTTGACAGAACCACATGAAGGAAGGTGCTCGAATGGAGAGCTGCCCACTGACCTGGAAAACCCACTGTCAATTATTATGTGAGCAAGATATAAATTTCTCAAGTTAGAGCTTTAACGTTTTGGGGTCTGTTTAGCCTACTCTAGCTAATGTAGTCAATAACTGAAGAGGAGCTTGGGAGAGAGGGGAGAGAGAAGGCAAGGTGAAAAAGCAGTTTGACTGTGGAAGACAGATTGACTAGGGAAGCATAGTAAGGTTTTCAGGTACTATTAAGGGCCTACCTGAGAGAGTGGTCATGAACTTATAGTCAGACCAGTCAACATGGCTGGGGCCCATATTTTTCCTCTAGCCATATTCCATTGCTTAAATGCAAACACTGAATAGGCAGTTTGGGATTAACCAGGACTGAGATTTGGCCAGGCAAATAGGATGAGGAGTGACAGGCAAAGTGGCTGAGGGTAGAAGCAAAGGAGGCACCATAATTTCAGAAGACGTAAGACGTAAGGCTATGGGAAAGATGGGGAACAGTGCAAAAATGGTAGGGTGAATAGATAGATTGGTATTTCTGATCAGGTTGAAGAATAGTTGGATTTTTGGTACTACAGAGAATAATCTGAAAGTTGGAAGCTTGAAATTAAAATGAGAGGTGGGGCTGTAGTTAGTAATGCCAAGGTCTACACCTTGAAATGATCATGGGAGTGGGTTACTGAGAAAGCAGAGGGTACAAGATCGTTTAAAGAGAGCTGGTCAAGGAATTGAGAATATTTGAAATATATTATATATATATGTATTTATATATATATTTATATATTTATTTATTTATGTTTATATATGTATTTATATATATTTATATATTTATTTATATATATTTTATATATATATATATATGTATTTATCTCATGAAGAATTACCAAAGGACTATTAATAATGTTGGAGTAGTGAACAGCCTTGGAAAGAGTGATAATGAGCCTGGTACTAACATCTTCAAAGAATGAGGGGTTGAATTCTCTGAATTAGGGTGTTTAAGGCCAGTGTGTTACACTCTTGTAGAGATCATGTTTCACTTAAACAGACGCTTTTAAGTTTTGTGTTACTAATGTGGGATTTGTAATTGCTTCTCTTTGACCTCTCAGATTACAGATGGTAACTGCTTTCTTTAAGAGGAAATGCCCATCTGTCTGTATTACAAAACAAACACATGCCAGGCTTTCCAGTTTAAATGACTATGCTTTAAAATTTGTCATAAACTACTCTGTTCTACCTCCAACATGTATCCTCAAATAGATACATCAACTGTGATGCTAGCTATGCTACATCGAATATAATGGGCTATAAATGTTCAAAATATACATGAAAAACCTTAGGTGTAACTTAACAATAAGTAGGGATTGACTAGAGACCTGGCAAATTGGAAATGAAGAGATTGCCTGTAGCTTAGAAAATGACATACCACGTTAACAACCATAGGGATTCCGGAGTCACATTGCTGAGGGTTGAATCACAACACCCATCTAATGGGGTTATTTTGAGGATAAGATATGTAATATATTCAATAAAATAAGCATTTAAAAGACTGCTTAGCCCATATAAGCACTCAATAAAAGTTATTCTATTCTTGTACTATAACTCTTATGGACTTGCCTATGATAATATTTTAGCTTTTTCTACCTAGAAAATATGTTTATTACATCTATACATGTTAAGAGCTATTGGTAAGGAGACTTCTGGTTAAATGTAGTGCATTGAACACACTGTTTTCTCCACTTACTCTAGATACCTCATTAAAATGACAGTGAAGCAGGGACACCTTGGCTGGCTCAGTCAGTAGAACATGCAACTCTTGAACTCAGGTTGTAAGTTTGAGCCCCATGTTGGTTGTAGAGATTACTTAAAAATAAAATCTTTTAAAAATAAAAAATAACTAAAATGAGGGGCATCTGGGTGGCTCCATCAGTCTCAGGTCTTGATCTTATGGTTGTGAGTCTGAGCCCCATATTGGGCTCCATGCCCAGCAAACCCAGTATGGAGCCCACTAAAGAATCATAATCATAAAATAAAATGAAATGACAGTGAAGCAATAAAAAAAAAGTATAAACCCATAAAATGAAGCCTAGGAAAAGATCCGTGTTGAAGAAGGATGTCAACAAACCTTAGGAACATGAAAAACAGATGGATGAGTGATAACTGACTTACCAAAACTGAGAAAATTAATACCTAAGCCTTTGGGAGGGGGTAGAGACAGCCAAAGTGAACCCATTCACATCACAGACTCTGATGTGTGAAGGCTCTGAAACTAGAGCTGCCATGACTCTGAAAGCAGAAGTAAAATGGACTGAAAACCAGAATTCATTACGAAAGTTGTATGAAGAACAATGGGACCCTTCCTTCCCTGGAATCCCTATCCCATTCCATGCTGCCTTACCTTAGTAGAAGATAAGATGTTTATTTTCTGAAGAGGTTGAGTCAGAGCTCCTCTGGACACCAGGCAAAGCTGAGGACAGGAGTGACTCACTCCACAGAAAAGCAGAATTAAATGAAGTTGTATATATTGAATCACAAGATATCCCACCTGCTTTATTCCCAAATTCAGGTTCTAGATATTTGAAGAAACCTCACATGAAAGATCCTCAAATGAACTAACAGAAAAAAGAGAGAGGAGAGAGAGGGAGATGTGAGGAAGGAAGGAAGGAAGGAAGGAAGGAAGGAAGGAAGGAAGGGAGGGAGAAAAAAAGAAGAAATAGAGCTAATGCAGCAAACAGAAAAAGATGTCAAAATGGAAAAAATCTCAAAAATTCTAACTCACATGCTCAGGTAGCTGGAGCTGGAGGTGAGGTACTGGAGGAGGTACCTCACCAAGATCGGTATAAACCAAGACACAGAAACACACAGGACCTGATAAGCAGGAGTTCTAACAAAAGAATAAAACAGAGAATTCCTGAGATAAAGAGGACACCTGTGTAGCAGCCTGGAGAGCAACCAGTCCATTCCAACAAAGGAGGGTGGAGGGCTCCAGAAGGGATGTCACTAAGAAAACACAAAAACAAAAACGCAGAAACTGATCAATTACCTAATGTGTTCAAACCTTATAAACAAAACCTCAAAGTTCCAGTGGAACATACAGAGATGAAATGGTGACGAGTATATAGAAGAGTAAGCAACCCCAGAAAAAGAAGATTATAAACCCCAGGGGAAACAAAAAGATTTGTGATTGGCTGTGTGATGGTTTAAGAATATCTGATGTTACCTCCCTGGAGGAGAATTATACTTCCCTGTCCCATCATGAATTGCGGTGGCCAGGGAAATAGTGGCACAAGTGAGTATGTCACTTCCAGCCAGAAGCTTCAAGAGCCACGTCTCTGCCCTTGCCATAAGACAGGCACTGTTCAGAGGCTGCCTCTGGCCATCTAAGTCCTGAGTGAAGACACCATGGCACAGAACTCCAATTGACCTGCCATCAGATAGAAAGTATAAATTTAGAAGTCAACCATTATTGTTGTAGGCCACTGAGGTTTTGGTATTTATGAGTTTGTTAATGTAGCATGATTAACCTCTCCTGGCACAACACACAGCCCTGTGGACAACATCTAGTAGACATTAAAATATATACAATAAATACTGAATGATATGATGGAAACATATTGGGCAATTAGTAAATGGCACAGTGTCTAAAACTGAAAAACTAAGATGTGGCAGTAGAAATAAGACCTTTAGAAATGTGGAGTTAAGTAGCAGAACAACTTTTCTTTGAGAAGCAGGCATCAGAGTGACAATAGAGCAGGGATTCTGTTTATCATTATGAGCTTTGTAATCATTTGGCTTTTAAACCATATACATTGTCACTTTGAAAAAAATAAAAATTACATTTATTTTTTTAAATTAGTAGCAAGTGAAAGGATGGGGGAAGCTGTATTATTGTTTTTGATTCAGCCAGTTTAATAGACTGACCATTAATCATCCCACAGTAATACTAAGATTGTAAGTAGAACCTAATCTTTGATTAATATTTTAAAAATACCTTGTTTCAAGAATATCAAATAAATCAAAGCATTAGAAGCTAAAGTTTGTTCATGTCTTTTGCCCATTTCATGATTTGTTTGTTTCTTTGCTGTTGAGTTTAATAAGCTCTTTATAGATCTTGGAAACTAGCCCTTTATCTGATACGTCATTTGCAAATATCTTCTCCCATTCTGTAGGTTGTATTTTAGTTTTGTTGACTGTATCCTTTGCTGTGCAAAAGCTTCTTATCTTGATGAAGTCCCAGTAGTTCATTATTTCTTTTGTTTCTTTTGCCTTCGTGGATGTATCTTGCAAGAAGTTACTGTGGCCGAGCTCAAAAAGGGTGTTGCCTGTGTTCTCCTCTAGGATTTTGATGGAATCTTGTCTCACATTTAGATCTTTCATCTATTTTGAGTTTATCTTTGTGTATGGTGAAAGAGAGTGGTCTAGTTTCATTCTTCTGCATGTGGATGTCCAATATTCCCAGCACCATTCACAGACGAAAACATAGACATGGCCAACAAGCACATGAGAAAATGCTCTGCATCGCTTGCCATCAGGGAAATACAAATCAAAACCACAATGAGATACCACCTCACACCAATGAGAATGGGGAAAATTAACAAGGCAGGAAACCACAAATGTTGGAGAGGATGCGGAGAAAAGGGAAACCCCTTACACTGTTGGTGGGAATGTGAACTGATGCAGCCACTCTGGAAAACTGTGTGGAGGTTCCTCAAAGAGTTAAAAATAGACCTGCCCTACGACCCAGCAATTGCACTTTGGATTTACCCCAAAGATACAGATGCAATGAAACGCCAGGACACCTGCACCCCGATGTTTCTAGCAGCAATGTCCACAATAGCCAAACTGTGGAAGGAGCCTCGGTGTCCATCGAAAGATGAATGGATAAAGAAGATGTGGTTTATGTATACAATGGAATATTACTCAGCCATTCAAAATGACAAATACCCACCATTTGCTTCGATGTGAATGGAACTGGAGGGTATTATGCTGAGTGAAATAAGTCAATCAGAGAAGGACAAACATTATATGGTCTCATTCATTTGGGGAATATAAATAATAGTGAAAGGGAATAGAGGGGAAGGGAGAAGAAATGGGTAGGAAATATCAGAAAGGGAGACAGAACATGGAAGACTCCTAACTCTGGGAAACGAACTAGGAGTGGTGGAGGGGAGGAGGGCGGGGGGTGGGGATGAGGGGGTGGCGGGCACTGAAGAGGGCACTTGACGGGATGAGCACTGGGTATTATGCTGTATGTTGGCAAATTGAACTTCAATAAAAAATAAATAAATAAAAAATGCCCACCTGTTGTTGAATTGTGTATACTTTCTTTTGTGAAGTGTTGCTTTATCCTTTTGCTCATTAGAGGGGGCATTTATATACATTATAAATAATTATATATATCTTAATATTATAATAATATATTACTATATATATTTAAAATAAAAGAAGCTAAAGTTTTTCATTCTACCGTCACACTGTCCGCTGCAAAATAGAAATGTTAATGCTGCTTTCCTAGTATTTTGACTCAGCTACTCCCCTTGCCCTTACTGTGATGTTATTTATAGTGTACTATTTATATGAAGTCAAATTCACTAAGTTGAATTTGAAAAATGACCTACATGTATATGGAATTATGTTGTGTAAAACTATTTTAAACTTTCAAAATGATTATTTTTTAAAATACCCTCTTAGAGTAGACAATTTTTCCCTCAGATGCCTTGCAGTGATTAAATTGATGTTATGTATAGTTACAGATATGCATATATATATATTCTGCATATATTTATAAGGTTCAGATATGGATCCTATATTCATGATTCACCTATAAATTATTAGTAAACAATTAGTTCTACTTAATGGGTTTATAACTTTCTTCTGGTATTTTATACACCATTTGTCTAAGTCTAAAGGATCTGGAGCAGCAAAAGTAAAACAGTCCAATTGCCATATAAATTGAACAGAACAAATGCAGCAGGATTTCCATAGCCTTTGGACTCTTTACTGTGGCCTCTTTGTGATCTGAACTCTTTCCTATCCTCATTCTCAGTTGTCCCCTATACTCAGCACAAATTCAGTCTATCAACAGATAATTATTTGGGGTCTCCAGTGTACTAGCATGTAGTTCCCCGAGTATATGATGTTGTCTCTTACTTCTTAGCCTTTGGAATTTAGCCAAAGGAATTTAGCCAAAGGAATTTCCTGATCTAAAATGCTATTTCTTCCATTCTTATACCTGCCAAAAGCCAACCTCCTGTCCATTAAGACACAAGGGACACCTTCTTAGGAAAGCCTTCCCTTAACCCTGAAAGTTAAAAGCCCTTTCTCCATACTCCCATAGTACCCTCTATATTTTTACCAGAGCTATTATATTCTCCTTTCTATTGTGAGCCCCATTAAAGCAAGAACTTGGCCTGTTTTACCCACTGTTATGTCACTACAGTGCCAGGCTCATTATATACATTCAAATGGGCAAAATGTTATTGTCTGTCTTTCCTCAATGGGCCATATGCTTCTTGATGGATGTCTGTGGTTTATTCACCTTTATTTCCTTTGTTTCCTAACACTTAGCACTCAGCATAAGACCTAGCTCACAAGAATTTGCTGAATAAATTAGCTCTCTATGCATTATCATTAATCCTTAAAATATATGCATTGAGGAATATATAGAAAGTACCCTCATGATACAGAGAGACCAGATGCTGAGGATTATTCCATTTGTGTTTTACTTAAATAGGAAAAGTACATGCAAAAGACCAAAGACTAGAGACCACAAATGCCAAATTATCCAGCTGTGCTCTATGATCTTACCATCCTGACCTAGATAAGAAAAACAAATAATTCTGAAAGGAATAATCTTAAAATAACCAGTTAAAAATTTATCAACAACAGCAATAAGTTGAGATTTCTCCTCTTTTAGTCAATTTGTATGGGTAAACACTACCCTCATTCCTTGATTTGTGGTATGGTGCATTTCTAACCCAATTGACTATCAGTCAAAACAAATTATGATCAATGTACAAAAAGCAGTTGTATTTCTATACAGTGGCAATGAACAACCTAAAAATGAAACTAAGAAAACAAGTCCACATATGATAGCATCAAAAGGAATAAAATATTAAGGATCAAATTTAACCAAAGAAACATACGACTTACACACTGAAAACTAGAAAGCATAGTTGAAAAAAGTTAAACAAGATCTAAAGAAATAGAAAGACAGCCCATGTTCATGGATTGGAAGACATAATATTGTTAAGATGGCAGTACTCCCCAAATGGAGCTACAGGTTCAATGCAATTCCTATCTAAATTCCAACAGCCTTTTTTTTCTCTTTCCAGAAATGCATAAGTTGTTCTTAAAATTCATATGGAAACTCAAGGGACCCCCAAATAGCAAGACACATTGAAAGAGAACAAAGCTGGTAGTTGACACTTCCCAACTTCAAAATTTATTACAAAACTATAGTAATCAAGGCAGTATGGAATTGGCATAAGGAAAGGCGTAAGCCAATGGAAAAGAATCAAGAGTCCAAAAACAAACCCAAATATCTGTGATCAGTTAGTTTTCAACAAAAGTGCCAAGACAACTCAATAAGCAAAGAATAGTTTTTTTCAATAAATGGTTCTGGGACAACTGGGTATCCATGTGAAAAAGAATAAAGTTGGATCCCAACCTCACATCATACACAAAAATTAATTCAAAATATACCCAAGTCATATATATAAGAGCTAAAAACTATAAAACTCTTAGAAGAAAATATATGTATCAATCTGCATGATCTCGGATTAGGCAATGGTTTCTTACATATGACAACTAAAGCACAACAAACCAAAGGGAAAAAATAAATTGATTTCATCAAAAGTAAAAAACTTTGTAATGCAAACGCCACCATCAACAAAGTGAAGACAACTCACAGAATGGGAGAAAATATTTGCAAATCATATATCTGATAAGAGACTTCTATCTAGAATATATAAAGAACTCTTACAACTCAACACTGAAAAGATTATTTAAAATGGACAAAGGATTTGAATGGACATTTCTCCAAAGAAGATGCAAAGATGGCTAATAAACATGAAAAAATACTCAATGTCATTAGTCATTAAGGAAATGTGACTTAAAACTGCAATGAGATATTATCTCATATCCATTAGGATGGCTATAATAAAAAAAAGACAATAATAAATGTTGATGAGCTGACCCTCATACACTGCTCATGGGAATGTAAAATGATATAGCTGCTGATAAACAGTTTGGCAGTTTACCCAAAAGTTAAACAATTACCATGTGACCTTGAAATTCCACTTAGGCATATACCCAAGAGGATTGAAAATATTCACACAAAAACTTACATACAGATGTCCATAATGGCCAAAGAATGGAAATAACCCAAATGTCCATCAATTCATGAATGGATACACAAAGTGTGGTATATCCATACAATGGATTGTTATTCAGCCATAAAAAGGAATGAAACAGTTACATACTGCATTAGTGAATCTTGAAAACATTATCCGAAGAAGGGAAACACTAAATGATACATACTGTATAATATCATTGATAGGAAAAGTCAAGAATAGGCAATTCCAAAGAGACACAGTAAATAGTAGTTGTCAGGGGATGAGGGAAAAGGGAAGTTGGGACTGACTGCTAATAGGGACATATCTGCTTTCGGGGGGTGGGGGAGATGAAAATGTTCTGGAATTAGTATGATTGCATAACATAATAGCTATACTAAAAACTATTGAATTGTACACTTTAAGATGGTAGGTTTTATGTAAATTATATCTCATTTTTAAAGTGAAATCTGATCCTAAACTTGGAAAAAAGTCATAAGCAATTGTGATCAAAGCAGTATATCTAGGGGTGTCTAGGTGGTTCAGGCAGGTGGGCACCTGACCCTTGGTTTCGGCTCAGGTCATGATCTCAGGGTCCTGGGATTCAGCCCCTCGTCAGGTGCCACACTCAGCATGGAGTTGGCTTGTTCCTCTTCCTCCCCCTGCTTGCACTCTCTCAAATAAATAAATAAATAAATAAATAAATAAATAAATAAAAATATGTATTTTAAAAAAGCAGTAGAGGGGGACCTGGGTGGCTCAGTATGTTAAGTGTTTACCTTCGGCTCAGGTCATGATTCTAAGTCCTGGGATCAAGCCCCACACCAGGCTCCCAGCTCAGCAGAGAGTCTACTTTTCCATCTTCCTCTACCTCTCTTTCTCAAATGAATAAATAAAAAAATCTTTCAAAAAATTAAATATTTAGAAAGCAGTAGATCCAGAGCAGTTTTCAGTTTATAGGATAAAATGGCCTAGCAAAATTAATCAGTGCTCTTGTCCTCTCATAAAAACTGGTTGGACGTTATTTGTGTTAAGACACAGTTTATGACACTTGCCCCTTTTGAGCATGCATATCTTAGGTCAATTGAAAAGCAATTTTTAAGTCTGTGAGTTTACAGCCTAGTTTTGACAGCTTTATGTATGTGCCTTGCTCAGAAACATATTTCCATCTAAAAAATTCTCCTTGATTCTCTATTCCTTTGCCCTGCTTTATTTTCTCCATAGTACTTATCATTGGAGTATAAGTTCTTTACTTATAAAAAAAGACATGGCTTTTTTTTTTTTTTTAAAGGTTTTATCTGAGACAGATAGAGCAAGCGCAAGCATGAGCAGGGGTAGGAGCAGAGAGAGATGGAGAAGCAGAGCTGGGAGCCCACCACAGGGCTGGAACCAAGGGCCCAGTGAGCCAATGGCAGATGCATAACTGACTGAGCCACCCAGGCACTCCATGATAGGGCTTTTAGTTCTCAGCTTTATCCTCAGTAATAAAAGGTTAATAGAAAACACTAAGGAAGAAGTCTTTATTTCTAAAATAAATATCTATAGAAATTTTCATTGTGATGTATATAGATACCCTTTTTGTTATGTTTTAAGAATACAGGTTCCTTCAGTTACCAGTTCACTCTTTGGAAGAGGCACAGATTCTGTCCTACATAAGAACCAAGTCCCAAGGCACTGACCCTGGCTCTGAAGGGTGTTTTGGTTTATGTGGCCTGTTCAAGTAAACTTACATAATCAGGTCCTTTCATCTAGTTTCTCTTTTTGGGGAAAAACTTTGTCATAAATCTCACTGAGAAGACCTCAGTACCACTGAAGGTAACTCTTCCAGGAAAAGTATACATTCTTTGTCTCTGATTTATTTGTTCACAATCCACTAGAATACTTCTGATTGTAAGTTCCATTACTCTTGAAGTCTTGGCCTGTTCTTTGATTACTTGGCTGTGCAAGTCATGATGCCCTGAACCAAACAGGGACAAAATACTCCGTAATATCAACAGATGCTTGCAAACTGAGGGGAATGAGCTTCCTTCAAAATGATTATAAAGGAAAGACCACCATGGTAATGTCAGATTTAATTCTAACATGCTTCTTGTATATGATAGCTAAGAGTATCAAATGCCAAAGAATGAATGACTTTGCTGTTAAACTATTTTAGTTTCTTTTTTTTAATGGATCAGTTGTTTAATTAGGTTCTTTGTAAGAAATTTAGAACACCAATTTGTGAGGGTAAACTCCATTTGTGAGAGAAAACAGAGCGGAGGTAGCCCTGAAGCTGAGGAAAAGCTTTGATTTTTGGCAGAATTTGCGAATCCACAGCTTTCTGATCAACCTTGTGCTGCTCTGTAATCTTTTATTCCTCCTTCTCTGTGTCAAAGATCTCCCCTTCCTGGTGTCTGCGTTTACACAGCTTCTTCTTCTTGAAATAAGCGTTAGTGAGATGTTTGGAGATTTTCACACTGTTGATAACAAATTTGGTGGAAGTGGCAATGACAAATTTCTGGTGTGTTCGATCTACGCAGAGGAACTCGGTTGAGGGCCAGAGGTCCAGTCACAAGTAGCAAGCCACTGCTCAGTTGCTTCAGGAAAACTACCTTCTTGCCTCTGTGACACCCAGTGAGGGTGATCAAAATGGTCCCAGGAGTGATGCTAGCTCGCAACTTTCTCACATGCTGACTGAAAGGTTTTTTGCCATGGCTCAACAGCTTTCAAGGCACATCTTCAGTAGGATAACACCTAGGCATTTTGGGAAGTTTAGCCACTCAGGTACCACCATTCTTGTCACCACCAACTGGTTTTGTAACAGTAGCAAGAACCTTCTCCTTCTTTTTCTTTTCAACCCTGGATATAGCTGTCGAATACTTCCTCTTGTACATGGCTTTTCTTAATACATAGCCGATCGGGAATGTCTGCCAATTCCTCTGACTAGGACAGGGTTTCGGCTGCAGTGGGGCTTCCCATTCTTTGGTGTTTTAGCCTTGAGGTTACCCTTCTTTGCCTTGCCACCAGCATCAGCCTTCTTGGCTTCAGGTTTCTTCTTAATATCCAGCTTCTTGGCTTTTTCGCCCACCATCTTGCAAGATGGGAAAGAGTATTTTACAGTTTCTTTGAAGGGAAAAAATTGAGTTTAAAACATCTTTGTGACTACCAAATGGAAACCATTCTCAGTTTTAAGAAGTTTTCTACCAGAATTTATCAAGAACTCACAAATGTATTTGTTACTAAAAAGTGAGGAACAAATAGGCAAAAACTGGTGGTTAAAAACCCAGTAAACACACTCTTTAATTCATAACTCAAATAGTCATGAAGCACTTCTTATGCCTATAAAATACTCAGCCAAGTCTTTATTTTCTTAGGAGTACAGATTTCACATGAAACTTTTCCAGAGAATACTATTATTTCCACTGTTGCTAACAAATATAACTAAAACTCAGAATTTGTTTAAAAATGTTTTAGGATATATGTATGAAATAAGCAACCACATTTGTGCTAAAACATTATCCCATTTTGACAGCCAACTCTATGGAAAAGCTACTTATAATTCCATCATAAACATATATGTTTTAGTTTTCAAAGTGCTTTCACGTATTTATTTGATAAAGTAACAGATTATTTGCCTTATAGAAAAATTAGCAATTTCCCTCCCAATTAAATGATTACTTTGAGTTTCATTTGAAAGATAAGATTTTTATTTAAAATGCGAGGGAGTGGGGGCACCTGGGTGGCTGAGTTGATTAAACATCCAACTTTTGATCTGAACCCAGGTCTTGATCTCAGGGTCATGAGTTTAAGCCCTGCCACGCCCAGTGTGGAACCTACTTTAAAAAGGTAGGAGAGGAGCACCTGGACAGCCCAGTCAGTTAAGCATCTGACTCTTGATCTTGGCTCAGGTCATGATCTCAGGGTGGTAAGATTGATCTTGGCTCAGGTCATGATCTCAGGGTGGTGAGATTGAGCCCTCCCAGCTCTGGGCTGTGTGTGGAGCCTGCTTAAGATTCTCTCTCCCTCTCCCTTCCCCAAATTAAAAAAAAAAAAAAAAAAGTCCTATAAAATGCAGTAGAGTGATTCATAAATTGTTTTTTTGTTTAAGGAACAGGCTGGTGTTTCAGAAAAACATCATTATTTAATGTACTCCCATTAAAATTATAACCTGGGACATTCTGGTCATGTTGTGGTCATGTTTTACAGCTGGTGACATCTGATGCTAGCTGGGAAAATGTCCAGTGAAACTGAGAGGCTTAGTTCCATTCCAAGCTTCAACTGGAACAATTCAGATGCTGCCCAACCCCCAGGTGATGGGCATTTCAAAAGGAAATTGGCCTCTCGGTATACAAATATGTCGCCCTGTTCCTGTTTTTCCCATCTAGGAAAAAAATCATGCTAGAAAAGTAAAAACAAAACTTTGACCATTTTAATACTTACGAATTATTAAATAAGCCAAATTTCAGATTAATTCCTTATTCCTTTTTATGGTAGACAGTTAAATGCCACCGCAGGCCACAAACAAAAATGAATAACATCAATTCAGCCTCTCAGGCAGGCCAATAGCTGCTGGTTTAATCATGAATAGGAGTCTTTTATCCAGAGGTTTTTCAGTAAAAAAATTTGGGGATATTTTAGCAGAGAGAAAAATTAAGCAAAATGGTTATGTATTGCATAAATCCTGGCAATTTTGCCTACAGTGTTTGTTTTGGCATATTATTCATGGCTCTTCGATGGTAAAATCACTTATCTTTTCTTTGGTTTATGTCTTGGTTGTTGGAATTTATCCAAAACTGTTTCTTCTAATTCTCTATTGAATCATCCCACAATTTCCATTCAAATTCTATCTAGGGTGGCTTCTTTTCATATAATCCTGAATTTTAGCAATCATAGGAAAAGGACCCAGTATAACAACTAGAATGTATATTTTTAAATGGCAAATTCAATAGTAATGGGGAGCATTCTTCAGGATTTATAGATATCCACAGATTGAACTTAATTTTAATGTTGTTGCCAGGAAATAAAATATATTCTCTCACAATATTTTTGAAAATTCTTTGCTGGTCTGTAGAATGCTTTAAAATAAACCTTTTTATCTTTTGTTCTTATCAGAACTACTTGAATCCTGGAACACTGTGGGGAACGAGGGGTAAGTAAGTCATAATTGTCATATAATTTGTTTTTGGTAATTGGAGAGGAGAAGGTGGAGACCAAGGAGTGGTTCTCTTAAAAGACCTGTCAGATCAAATAAATTCTAGCAGTATTTAGCACTTTGGACTTGAAAAATTATAACTCCCTTTGTATATACTGTAATAAACTTGAAAACACATTAATATACATTATTTTAAAATATATTTTTGTGCTACTTTAATTATACAAGTATTAACTAAAAAATGGAGTTTTAAATTTCCAACAATCATTAAGTGTGAATTTCTTTTTAATGTTTAAATTGTTTTCTACTCTTCTGTGTGAATGATCTAGTTCCTTGGCCATATAAGGATCTTGCTCATTTTAATTGTCTATGAGATTGGTTTTTTTTTTCTTTTAAAATACTGTAGAGATAACTCAGCAGAAGTGTGTGTAATAATTTACCAGTAGAACCTAATAGTCTAAGTCAATACATTTAGGTTTAATCATATTGCACTGCTAGTATCTCACATACTATCTATCCTCTTGATTCACTGTGGAAATTCCTAGGGAAAAACAATATTAAAAGGGACAAAAAACTATGGAAAATATCAAAACTTAATAACATCAAGTTTTTCTGAGCTTTTTAATAATTTCTCTTGTTCTAATTACCTCCATGTTGGGGTATTACTGGAGTCTATAAAAATCAAACACCATTCTAGTAGTTGGTACCATGTATGTATATACACTGCATTCCAGAAGCAAGGAATGGAAGCTGTCATTCCTGGTGCGGGCGATAAAGGGATGCATTATTAGTAGGGGATTTAAAACATCAAAACTTATGAAAAGTCAGTTTGCTTTTTACTGTCAGCATTAAGGTAAACAACGAGTGACAAAATATTCCTCCCCATTGGGCAAATGTCCTACCACACTTTGAAACATGACTCCCATACGAGCTAAAAAACATTACAAATCCAATGCATTTGAGCTGATTATTATGGAAGGATTTCATTTCCACCTTCTTTTTCAATTTTTGAAAATAGAAATCTAGAGGGCGCCTGGGTGGCTCAGTCGATTTGGCGTCTACCAGGGTCCTGAAATCCAGCCCTGCACTGGGCTCTCTGCTCCTCAGGGAGCCTGCTTCTCCCTCTCCCTCTATTGTTCCCCCTTCCTTGTGCCCTCTTGCTCTCTCTGTTAGATAAATAAAATATTTAAATATAGAAGAATGTGTTAGTACTAATGAAGGCAACCCGAGGCCAGTTATAAATTGAAATGTAAAATATACATAATTAGTATTTTTTAATATTCCAGTGAAGTTGAAAGAATAGTGGACAAGTGGACACTGAACTTTCAGATACTGGAAGATACTGCCATGTTTTAAATAGTAACAGATATGTGCCTAAGGAAATAACTGAAAGCAAAACATGTCATTCTGGCATTTGGCAAAACTTATGCAGACAACAGAATCAAACTCCTACTAAGGATCTGACTCCCTCGCAATTCACTCTAAGATTTAGTATAAAACCTTTATTAACTTCTTTCATACAAGACACCAATTCTTAAATGAGCACTTATGTTATTGACCTGAAAAAAAAAAACATTATCAGAAGAAAACGAACATTAAAGCACAAAAATCACCTTCACTGATATTCTTGCCACCCAAAGTTTCTGTACTTACCTAATTCTCCAGTTCAGTTAGCTTTAACACTCTGGAGTTAGAGAAGGTACTAGCACTTTACAGAAGCAAGTATATCCCCTTCCAAATGCTCCATTTTAAGTGGGGGAAAACCCCATAATGAACAACAACAACAAAAAGAAAACCACAATCATATTTTATATGTGTAAAAAAGGGGGCAGCCCTGGTGGCTCAGCGGTTTAGCGCTGCCTTAAGCCCAGGGCCTGATCCTGGAGACCCAGAATCGAGTCCCACATCGGGCTCCCTGCATGGAGCCTGCTTCTCCCTCTGCCTGTGTCTCTGCCTCTCTCTCTCTCTCTCTCTCATGAATAAATAAAAAATAAAATCTTTAAAAGAAAATGTGTAAAAAAGGCAAACACAATGACAAAATGATTAGACTAAGGAAAGCATGTGAAACAAAGTAAAATTTATTACTAGTATATGTAAAAAAAAAAATTTACTTGCCTTGGGGGAGGCCCCTTAATTTTTCTTTCCTTTGTGAGAGCACTAAACTGGAATGACAAGAGGTTCACTTCCAGAATGTATTTATTATTCAGGACATTATTTATGTGTGTGTGTGTGTGTGTGTGTGTGTGTGTGTGTGTGTGTACGTGGAATCTACTGTAGCATCTAAAGGATATATGTTTAACCCAAAGGAAGAAAAAAATTGTACCTTTCTTATTTAGAAGTCAGTTCACATTTGCATTATCAAATCTAATCACTGTTGATTTGACATAAATTTTCTTGTTTTGTGAGTTGGCTTTTAGAAAATGTATTTCCACAGGTAAAACAAGTATGTGTCAATTTCTTAGGCAAGCAAGATTCTAGGGTTAGAATATATTCTTATGTGAATAGTTTCTAAATTACTTAATCTTATAAGGAATTTACAGTTAGGACCTTCATTAATAAATATATCATTGTTGTGCTCTGTGAAGGCCTTAGTGGCCTTTGCCACTCTATATAGTATACACGCACACACACATTACATATGATATATATCATAATGATATGTATATATATCCACATATACATATGATACATATCATCATGATATATATTATCTCATACAAACTAAAGGCAAAAAAGAAGCTAGTTTAAAACCAGAATCTGACTTGTAATAGTCTCTCCCAAAAATATATTTTCTGAATTAGTTTGTAAATTTCTAGTCTAAAGCAGTTTCTCAGTGGGCCAATGCTGTACATTGTGGTTCAGTTCCCAGGTAAGCCCATGGCACAGTCTATTTAACCCACAATTTATATGAATTTCAGTACCATGCTTAAGAGATACAGAGGCTGTTCACCTATTTAGAAGTTTGTTTTGGTTTGGTTTTCTTCTCCTCTAGGAAGTGGTTTTTAGCAATGGAAACAAGGAACCCTACTCCCTCAGGCCTAGAAACCAGAAAAGAAAGCCCTAAGTATTTGAGCACAGAGTGACAGATGGGTAGGGTCAGTAACAACAAAGAAAGAGGATACAAGAAAAATATTAGTAGCCGCAGCACTGAAGAAAAACTGGACTTGGAAAGGAAGCAGGTGACTCAAATTGTATATGTGCTGCCAAAGCGAGCACAAGGGTGACTCAAATTGAATAGATATCCACATGTCAGGGTGGTTTTACCACCGCCCCACCCTTACAGTAAGTAGTTTAAGAAACAACTCTATTTTACAAGTGAAAATTTGGAAAAGTAACTAGAATAACAACACAAGTAACAAAAAAGTAACAAAATACCTCTGGTCATTATAATGGGATGTTTTCTGTGATAAAAAAGTATGATGAAAAAGTACAAACTATTTATTGGGCAAATCAGTGTTTTAGCTCTTAATCCCAAACTGAAGTTTATATTATACAATACGATTTAGACTAAAAAATCTCGAAGAAAAATTTCATTTACATATTTACAGCTCCAATGCAGTCTGGCCTGCCTGTGGTGCTAACCCGAGTAAGCAGGCTGTAGAGAAAAATCTCCGATTAGGCCCATTAGATTATTAGCTAAAGAGCCTCTGGCGAAGGCTTCAAGCTTTACAGGCATACTCCATGTGAAAGAGAAAAGAAATGCTAGAATGCTTTACAGCTACTCTATCATTATTTCCCTGTGGCATGGAACTGCATTCTTTTCCCCAAATCTAGTAGCCTAGTGAGAGAGAGATGTTGAATAGACAGGGTAGGAGTGAGATGAAAACTTACATTTCATAATATTAGCAAACCAACAATAATGATATTCTAAAAACAATCCCAGAAGAAGAGAAGAATACCATGTTTAAAAAGTCACAACTGATCACTCAAGCTCTGTGGACTCTGAGGACCATAAATTAACTTCAAACCATAAACTTTGTCAGTTGTCTTAAACCCACAGACTGCTTTTTTGGCACAGATTTTCAGCTGTGCCAAAAGATATGCATGCAGCAGGTGACTCCCCCTCTCATACAAGCAATATTTAACCGAGTCTCTTCAAAATAACAAATATATTTGAGAATGACAATAATATAAGCTTATGAGATAGAATTAATGTATTCTAACATACTTTTATACTACATAGCAATACACATTTGATGGATAGTTTACTATTCTACTCTTTTTTTTGTTCTCTATATATGCCTGGATTTTAACAGTGGAAATATTTAAATGCTCCATTACTTAATAGTGTTAGAAAACAGGTTCATTTAGTTATTGTAGAAAAATCTTCAAATAATTTAAACTCCCCAAATATACCAAAGAAGATATACACATCTCTAGTATACAAAAGGATTCCTTCCTCCCTTCCTTCCTTTATTCTGAAGGAAGAGCTAGTGAGCACATGCCTTAATTTCTAACAGGTCAGACAAAAGAATCTTATGCCTCTACTAAACTAAAAGTTCTATTATTAAAGGCCTAAGTTTTTAAGTCACTCGGTTTCCTAGCTACTTCAATGGAATCAGCAGTCATAGATCCAACCCCAACTCCAAGACTAGAACGCCGTAATGATAGTTCCAAGGCAGAAATCTGACGTAACTCTTTACGACACAACTTTACAGACGTGACACCATGAAGCTGTCCCACATTTCCCACTGGCTGAATGTGGGGTGATGATTCACTGTGAGATTTTGTAAAATGATTTTCATCTATTTCTATTTTATCCTCACTGTTCAATAAATGCCCACTAGTGGGTGCTAAAGAACCACAGATCGGAGGTAATTCTGGGTCATCTTCCCAGAGCTTCTGAGGATTGGACTGTATTCTTAAACTGTTTGCTGAACAGTCTAATTCTCTTTCTCTTCCACTTAATTTCATAGTTTCAGTTCTGGATGCCCATTTTAATTCTTCTGGAACCATGCCTCCTTCTTCAGCATTCAGGACTCCATCCCCAGCATCATGCTCTAAAAATAATACAGAAAGCAAGAAAATAAATTAGAGATTTTCTCAAAAGCATATATTTTAAGTGTGATATCCCAATATAGCTATATCATCATTCAATGTCAATGATGTTTTTCAGATTTTTTGTTGTTGTTGTTAAGTGACTTCTTTTAGACAATAGAAGTTTCACTTAAAGGCATTTTTGCCTGTAAAAAACTGAGAACTTCTAATTCAAGCACAAAGTTAAGAAAATAGTCATCTAGTGATTTGTTTTTCCCTGGAAACAGGAGTCCTTTGGGCTTCTCTGGTGTCCTTCTACACCTGCCTTCCACTGGACTTGCCACTGGTGAATCAAAGTCCACACTGTGGCTAAGTGAAGCCAGAACTGCAGAATACTGGCTCCATGTCCAGGGAATCTTTGGGGACATGGCATCATGTATGTGAAAATCTAGTCTTGGTCAGAACTCCCAGCATGATGGTGGTAAGGTTCTGCTCTCTGAAGGTGCTCTGGGGATTCACCATCAAAATGGAGAGGACAGTGCACTCCCTCGGTGGGATACCCTGCTGGAATGAGTGACAGTAGTGAGTGAAGAGCTCAACGCTTAAGGTCCTCAAATCATAGAATTATCTAATATCAGAGACAAAAATTTACTTAAGACAAGTCCATATAGGCCCAAGACCTAATATGATGAAAAATGCCAACTTCAACATACACTGACATGTGATTAATACACTTCCAGTCCTATGAATACCAAGTACCCTGGTAGTCGCTAGCCAAATCTGGCCCTCAGACATGTTTTATTTAACCTCTGAATAACATGTGACCCCCAATTTTTTAATTGGAAAGTTTCATATAAAAATACAGATTTCCATCTTTTCTAGACAAAACAAGAACTGACAACCAGCAACAGCAGCTGGAGCAGAGCTGCCCCTGCCCATTTAGACAACTGCTACGTTATCTACTGCTCGCTTTGGCTCCCTGGCTCCTGAAGGCTTGTGACCCTTGGTTGAAAGCATAACTGATTTTCTAATTTTTAAAATACTCTCACAAACCAACCACTTGAGCTAACAAATGACATAGATCCTCGCATGGAACTAGCAGATATTCACAAAGTTGACCATTGACGGTGGTTCCCTAACTGCCACACATTAGTCACCAGGAAGCTTTTAAAAACTGAGGCTCCAGGGGATCCCTGGGTGGCTCAGCGGTTTAGCGCCTGCCTTTGGCCCAGGGCGCAATCCTGGAGTCCCGGGACCGAGTCCCGGGACCGAGTCCCGGGATCGAGTCCTGGGATCGAGTCCTGGGATCGAGTCCCACATCGGGTTCCCGGCATGGAGCCTGCTTTTCCCTCCTCCTGTGTCTCTGCCTCTCTCTCTCTCATAAACAAACAAACAAGCAAACAAACAAAGAAACAAATAAATAAATAAATCTTTAAAAAAAAAAAACAAAAACCTGAGGCTTGGGCAGCCCGGGTGGCTCAGCGGTTTAGCGCCGCCTTCAGCCCAGTGCGTGATCCTGGAGACCCAGGACTGAGTCCCACATCAGGCTCCCTGCATGGAGCCTCCTTCTCCCTCTGCCTCTCTCTCTCTCTCTCTCTCTGTCTCTCTCTCTGTGTTTCTCATGAATGAATAAATATAATCTTTAAAAAATTTTTTTAATAAATAAATAAAAACTGAGGTTCAGGTCCCAGTACCTGGGGAAGGGAACCACCAAGCATCTTATTTTTTAAAGCTCAAATGTGAAAGAGCAGAGATGGGCTCGATGGGCTCACTGGAGAAGCTAACGCTCTACCCGACTTGGATATTTCACAGTGGAAAGTTTCCCTCTTCCAGAATTTTACCATTAAAGAACAAACCAGAGAAAGAGTAGTTCACCTGAGGTCACAGAGCAAGGAAAAGAAGTTAGGATTCCAATCCTCACTCTTCTGACTCAAGCATCCTCACAGAATTTGGTAGTGATTTAAATTGATACAAGGATAGAGTTTTAAATACTAAAATAAGTATACAGACTGCATGTCCATATAAACTGAATTTATCCTCACATCCTAATGTATTTGTTAGAAAACAGATACACTATATCAGAGGCATGACTAAGAGGTTACCAAGATATTTTAGTCCAAAGATGAATATTTCTGCATTTGAAAATGCTAAAAATACTCAAGATAAATAGAAGTGTGGTATGCAGACAATGAAAAGACTATTATCAAAAACCAATGAACTGAATACCAAGAGAGTTAAGTATTAAGATCACTAATCTTAATGTGAGTAATTCTTTTTAGGAACTCAGAATTTGATATAATTGCTATATTTGTAATTCAAACAAACCTTGTTAAATGTCATTATATTAAGTAGCATTTTGAGATAGTATATATATAGAACAAGCTGTATCTCCAATATGATTCCATGTAATTTTTTTAAAGCATGGGGACAAGACTGAAAAGAATTATGCTAAATGTTAACAGTGGTGGGTAGAATTATGGGTGACTTTTTCCAGTTCTTTTTCTATATTTTCAAAATTTTCTACAATGACTATTACTTTTTATAGATGCTTCTAGGTGGAACAGCAAGGTAGCTGAAATATCTTCAACATTAGTATCAAGACTAGATTGCCTGGGGTGCCTGGCTGACTTAGTCAGTAGAGCATGCAACTTGATCTCGGGATCATGAGTTCAAGGCCCACGTTGGGAGTAGACTTTACTTAAAAACAAACAAAACAAGACTAGATTCCCAAATAAGTTGGTCAGACATGTCATCACTTTACATAACTCCAAGATTACTTAACTTTTTCAAAGTTTTTTGCATTTGTCTCATTAAAGAGCAGGATGAGGATTAAACCTCTCTAACACCCTACCACAATGGCATTTTAAGAGACTGATTCATAATATAAACATGGGCCATCTAAACACTAGATATCTAATTTCGGATGTCTCAAGTTTGAAAGTGGATTTTTTTAAAGCTAAAATGTTCAGTTTGTTACCTAATGTTCTGTTGCTGATTGTCCTGTTTGCTACTTAATGCCTATGTACATTTTAATTTTTTGTTAAGTCATGTTTCAAGGAAAAGGTTCAAACTATACAGTGCAGGCAATATTCCAAGTAAGTGTTTTAATTACATTAGTACACTGCATTACTACACTGAAAATCAGAAAGCTTAGTGTCTCTGGCAGGATCTGTATGTTTGTATCACATCTCTGGCCTAAAACAACTGTTATCCTAGAGTATTAAACCAGAAATCATAAGATGAAGGACCTTAGACCATGTTCTAATTACCGTTGTGTTTATAAGTTACTTGACCTAAGTTTCAATTCTCTTTTCTAAAAATGACATTAGCAGACACTGACCTACCTTGGGTTAAATAGAACTACTTGTGAGGGGCGCCTGGGTGGCTCAGCGGTTAAGCGTGTAACTTTGGCTCAGGACATGATCTGAGTCCCAGGATTGACCCGCATTGGGATCCTCGCATTGAGCCTGCTTCTCCTCCCTCTGCCTATGTCTCTGCCTCTCTTTCTCTATGTCTCTCATGAATAAATAAATAAAATCTTAAAGAAAAAGAACTACTTGTAAAAATGTCTATTTTATAAATATCCTAAGTATAAGGCAGCATTAGAACTACTTTTCTAAGATATTACTGTTTTAAACTTTAAAGCTAGGTTAATCCTGCTTACATTCTATACTCAGCATGTATCTTTTCATTATGCATACATAAAGTTTTTACTGGTTTCTTTACAGTCTTGTTGTACCCATCTAAAATGGTCTTCTTTATAGGTACAAAACAGGTCTATGTTCCTAACAGGTTGTAAAGTCAGCTTTGTATAAGCCATACCTAACTTGGTAAAAGAATACTTTCTCTAAAGAAAGAGTAATTCTTTAATAAAATGTAAAATATATTATGTTAGTATTGATTCTTCTCTAATAGGCAGACTTAAAGAGGGTATATTTTAATCATGGCACTTTCTAGTTTAGTTTTGTCGTGTTTTAGGCTGAGGCAGACAGTTGTCAGGCTGACAATTATTTTTATTTATAGAGACAAATACAAGTTCAATATCTAACTCTAAGTAACAAAATCAAAACATTTGTTCTGTTTCTTACATTCCATATAGGTGTGAGATCATTTCGTATTTATCCTTCTCTGACTTACTTCACTTAGCATTATCCCCTCTAGATCCATCCATGTCCTTGCAAAAGGCAAGGTTTCATTCTTTTTATGGCTGAATTAATATTCCATTAAAAGTATATACCACATCTTCTTTATACATTCATATATCAGATACTTGGGTTGATTCCATAATTTGGCTATTGTAAACAATGCTGCAATAAACACAGGGGTGCTTACTATCTTTTCAAATTAGCGTTTTCATATTCTTTGGGTTTGGATTCCCACCAATAGCACACAAGGGTTCCTTTCTCCACATCCATGCCAACATGTGTTGTTTCTTGTGTTGCTGGTTTTAGCCATTCTGACAGGTGTGAGGTGATATCATACTGTGATTTTGATTTGCATTTCCCTGATGATTAGAACGAGATAACTATTTTTGTTTATAGAGACAAATATAAGTTTAATATCTAATTCTAAATAACCCAGTCATTGGGAAAGGCTAAACTATAAGTGAGGCACAACTTCACCAAATACTAGATATACATATCCTATTAGCATGGCAGGTTAACACTAAAGGTCTTACGTTCAGATGGTACTAATTGCCGTCGAACTGCTTCCCCTATCAATTCCTTAAGTTTCTTCTTAAGATCTCTGCTGGTCTTCTTATAAAAATAAAGATCTTTTTCCAGTTGCTGGATTTTATCTTCATATGCTCTTAATTTTTCTATAAGTCCTTCTCCATCTTGCTCTATGAAACAGAGATATATACATTTAAAATCAGTTTAAAGGACCAAAAATTATGTTCTAACCCAGTTTCCAGACTATATTTAAAGGGTCAGATGTATGTTACATGTACCTACATGGATTTGTTTTCAGCTACAGTTTGGATTCTTCTGCCCTGAGTCACCTTCTCCACCCTTCCCGCTGCCAACTACCGCATCTTCATGATTGATTCATAAACAATTTTTGAGGGCAGCCCAAGTGGCTCAGCAGTTTAGCACCACCTTCAGCCCAGGGCCTGATCCTGGAAACCTAGGATCGAGTCCCACATTGGGCTCCCTGCATGGAGCCTGCTTCTCCCTCTGCCTGTGTCTCTGCCTCTCTCCCTGTGTCTCTCATGAATAAATAAAATCTTTTAAAAATATAAATAAATAAACTTTTTGAGAAGCATTAACTAGATTTATCCTTAGAACAGCAGAAATAATGTGTTTTCTATAAAAAAAATTCACTTTTGGAACTCTGTCCATCAGGTGCATTGATATCTTTATTTAAGGGAGCTCCTGGGTGGCTCAGTCAGTTAAGCATCTGCCTTTGGCTCAGGTCATGATCCCGGAGTCCTGGGATCAAGCCCCACTTTGGGTTCCCTGTTCATCACCTGATGAAGAGGGAGCCTGCTTCTCCTTCTCTCTTTGTCAAATAAATAAATAAAATCTTTTTTTTTTTTTTAAATAAAAATAAAAAGTTCCTACCGGGAACTGTGGATATATGGAAAGTCATAGGCTCAGGCTTATAGGCCCAAGAAATCTATAGCCAAAAGACCCTGAAAACCAAAAACCTGTCAAAAGAGGGAGATTACAAAAGAAAACACCATATATAAAGAGGGGAAATAGCGTAAGTTGTAGTTTATGCTACAATATAACTTAAAGCTTCTAACTAATATTTATGAATGTCTGAAACTATCCCTACTGGGTAGGTGTTAGAACCAATAAAACCTCGTTAATTGACCTTCTAAAAACACTACTCTCAGATACTCTTTCTTATTGGTAAATTTGTAAAATGATCCTACTGGTTTTAATGGTCTTTTGCTGTAACTGGCTGTTTTGAAAAATTTTATCTAAGTATATTGGAGAGTTTAAATTCACTCATTAAAATTTTTTTTAAAAAATTAAAAAAATAAATTAACCCATTATCTCATATTTAAAAATACTTTAAAGGGAGCCTGGATGGCTCAGTCAGTTGAGCGTCAGGCTCTTGATCTTGGCTCAGGTCATGATCTCAGGGTCTTGAGCCCTGCAGCAGGCTCTGCGCTCAGTGGGGAGTCTTCTTGAGATTCTTTCTCTCTCCCTCTCTCTCTCTGTGCCTCTCCACCACACACTCACTCTCTAACAAATATTTTTAAAATAAAATAAATAAAAAATACTTAAATAACACCATAAATCAGAATCCCCATAAAGAATATCATATATGTCAACTGAATTTTATATAACATATTCAAGTGAAATTAGAAAATTCATAAATTATCATTTTTAGCTGCAACTTTGTTATGAAAAACTTATCCCAGCAATAAAAATGATTTTTAAAATGTTCTCATTTGGCTGTAGCATGAGCTTTTGTGGTACAATGTCAATTACTCAAAAAATACATGAAAAATTATATTAAAATATTACTTTATAGAGATGTAAGACAGAACTAAAAATAAGGAAAGGAGAGCATGTTTGAATGAAGTGATGTATAGGATCCTGTCAGGAAATCCTGTCATCAGGCAACTGGTTGCTAAACTGGTTATAGAATTAACTTAGAGGTAAATTGCCTCAACACTCAAATTTATATATTTTCCAATTTTCTGCTTACTCAGGTTGTTTCTCCAGCTATAGATTCACAAGAATCAAGACTAAGCAGCCAAGCAGCCTGGACCAAAGCATCACCAGTACTGGTGGGCAATGATTCTGTTGCCATAGCAACTCTCTGCGTACTGGCCAAATGCCCAGGTAACATGAAGACCAACTGCTGTGATACCTCTTTCCACACTGAACTACTGTATACTGATACAGTATGTGTCTATAGACGGTAGACTAATTTTGAGCTAAGACATAACCTTAATGCATAAAATTGACAATTGACTGAAAATTATAACAAGAACTAGAACTAGAAATCTGACAGAGCCTATCACTTTAGTTATGTGAAGGGAGAGTAACTTAAATATCAAAGTACTATGTCCTTGGGAGGTAGAAACTTTTCAACCATACGCCATGAAGCCAGAAATCCCACATTAGTACATAAAAAACGAGCCGACGACAAACGGGGATGTGTGGCACTGGGGACAGGCAGAGGGATGGCATTTCAAGAACGAAAAGCCCTCCATCAAAGTCAACCAACCCCACATGTGGTAACCCAAACATGTAAAGCACAAAAACAAATGAAAGTAGTAACTATTTATTCATGCTAGACTTTTCTGCAATCAAATTCTGTCCTGTCCTCCTGTCCCAGCCCCTCCGACACATCACCTTCCACAGCTGACCAGAAGGGGCAGGTACCTTGAAAATGATGTAACAGCAGCTGCATTTTCTGCTCGTGTTCCTTTTGCTGGAGGGTCAGTCTCCGGTCACATTGCAATTTCAGAGATTCCAGGGCAGATTCCAATTCACAAACCATATTATCCCGTTCCAGAACCTTCATTTTACTTTCTTCATTCTGTAACTGTAGCTTCCGTTCGGTTTCTCTCAAATTGACCACCTAGCAAAGACATTTTTTTTTAACCTTTTAAGTGTGTCTTAGATAGCCTAATGTAATCATCCACTTCTCTTAGACTGCATGAAGAATCTCCTTAGTCACCATGGTGTAAATAAGCAAATGCTTTGTGACGTACCTGACAAAATAACCTAACAGCCTTTTTAGTTTATTAGGATTCTGGATCGGTAACAACTTCATTTTAAATATAATGTTGTTCTATCACCCTTCCATCATCTCTCAGACATGGTCACTGCAATTTACATTTATAATCCTATATATAATTCTATTTCTCTAGTCTAAGAAGAGAATGGGAACCTAAAGACTCTGGTAACATCTAGATAACTCCCAGTTTTAACTCCAACATGGATGTTGTAAATAAGTAACAGAATTTTTAAAACTATAAACACAGAATTCAGTCTCAGATTATCCATTTAGTCCAGTGGGTTCTTCTCTGCACTGCTACGAAGTGAATATACTTCAATGTATGTGTCACAGAATTTGCTAATGTAGTGACCTTCTCTCTAGAAAAATACTCGTTTCTATGAAGGGTACCCAGGGTCAGAAAATCCACTGACCATGGCCTGGGTGCTTTGAGTTAAGAACCCTTTCTCTAAAAATACCAGAAAAGAATTCTCTATGTCAAAGCTTCAGACAGCACTGCACCATTTTTCTGCCCTCCACAAATGCAGTGATAGGATGCATTCTTATCAATAATAATAGCTTACTACCACTACTACTACTATTACTGTCAGTAGCTACGGACAGTCATTATCCTAGAGGAGGGCTGTGTATAATATTTCCACTAATTTTTTCATCTTTATGTCACTTGTCTAACAGAACTAGAACTTTATTTTAAAAGTCCAATGTTTTATTTTCACTAACTGTCTGATATTCCCTTAAACTGAAGATACCTTTCAGAGAAAAAGAGTTAGTATTTGCTTAACACTTCACAATATATACCTTAAGAGAAGACATTATTATTCAGGTTAATGCTAAAATCTATTATTATCTTTGTCATTGATGTACCACTTCATCTTCATTTCAATTCATAGGTATGATGATAAAGTACAGGTACCCCTACCCTATAGCAATGAAAGAAAGGGAGCCGAAACTTGGAGGGCCCTTGATTTTTCATGAATGCTGAGTAACAACAAGCAAATCTAGAAAATATCTAAGAAACAGTGACTGAGGAATATAACTTGAATTTTTAGTTTTTAAAACTATTTGAGAAAGCCTTTCTTTCAAAGGCCCTTCCAACTTTAAGAACCTCCCAAAGTCAGGCCTACATACTTGGGATAAGCACACAGCTTCCAGATGGCCACATTCAATACTGTATGGAGAAATCATGCTTAAATCTGTAGTTGCACTATCAAATTTTTAGGCCTTTCAATTTCTTAAATGTGAGATATATAAGCATCTTGACCCCTCTCCCCCCATATAAGAAAATCCTTCTCTCCAAGAAACAAACCTTATTGAAATATCTGAAAAGAATAGCTCTAATCTCAACAGGACGCAGGCAAATTAGTTTTTCTAAGACATGTGCTTCACTATGAGAGAGGTTTTGGAACGAAGCTCTGAGCGAGTTCTGGCGACTCTGGATGCTTTCATTCTTGTATTCAATTGCAGCTTCCAAAGCTTCAATCGCTTCTTCAAGTTGGAAAAGAACATGTTCCTCCTAGATATAACAGAAATCACTCATTTTAAATGAAATAATGTAACTTGGACTTTGTCATACACTAAGATCTCACTATGTTTTCTTGTATCTAATGGGAATAGTTACCATTTGTCTACTAAATTTTAAGAAAAATGTTTACTGAGTGCTTGCAATGCTACACAGTGCAATATGTGTACACACACATATATAAAACATACAATCATAGAATCCTCGCAGTAAACCTTGTGTATGAAATGTCTCAAGGTCATGGAGCAAATGCCGATAACCAAGGAATATACTTGAACAAAGCCTCACTCCTCCAGGACCAGCACTATTGCCATGTATCTCCCTCCACAGCTCTTAGTGCATATTATGTGTCACAAAGATCTGGAGACTCTTTGCTATCCCTTCAAGGATCTATCAAAGTGATATACTGCCAGGAGGGAAAGAAGAAACAGATTTAGAATAATTATTAGGAACTAGTTATCAGGGATGCCTGGGTGGCTCAGCGGTTGAACATCTACCTTTGGCTCAGGGTGTGATCCTGGAGTCCTGGGATCGAGTCCTGCATTAGGCTCCCTGCATGGAGTCTGCTTCTTTCTCTGCCTATGTCTCTGCCTCTCTCTCTCTGTCCCTCATAAATAAATAAATATAAAATAAAATCTTAAAAAAAAAAAAGGAATTAGTCATCAGAAGAGAGTCTCTAGGGAGAAAAGAGTATGACATAAAAAAAAAAAAAAAAAAAGCAGGGAGAGGGCACCTCGGTAGTTCAGTTGGTTAGGTATCTGCCTTCAGCTCAGGTCATGATCCCAGGGTCCTGGATCAAGCCCCACACCAGACTCCCAGCTTAGCAGGGAGTCTGCTTCTCCCTCTCCCTCTGGCCCTCCACCCCACTTGTGCTCTCTCTCTCTCTCTCTCAAATAAATAAATACAATCTTGAAAAAAAAAGTGAGGATTTAAGGACATGAAACATTTCATAAACTTCCTGTAAGATGTCACTACAGAGCAAAGGCATTAAAAATGGCAACAGTATAGCATTTTTTTCATAAGCTAGGAAGATCTCCGTGGTAGGGGGGAAAAAACCCTGATGAATCCCTGTCAGAAAACCTAGAAGTTCTCTGAACTAACCAAACAATGTCTTATTGGGGGCAGAGGGTGTTCAAATTTCTGGTAAGAAATTATTTCAGACTTGGTTAGATATTTCTGTATATCTGTATGTATGGTGGAGGTTACCAAAAACTTAGGTTCCTTGAAGGCAGACCATCTTGTCCATACCCATGTCCTTATTGCCTAGCACAGTACATATCACAGTTTCTACTAAGTATCTGCTGAATGAGTTAATGAGGGAAAAGGAGAAAAAAATACTTTCACATGTCTGATTATATGACCCAAATATTTCTCTCCACTCCTTCCCCCAGTACTTCATAGGAAAATAATGTTAATACTTCTGATCTACCTAAAGAATAGAGTGACTTGCTGAACTCCTTTTCTGGAATTCAGGGAAAAAGTATGTGATAACCTATTCCAGTGGGAGGTTGAGTAAAGCCATTGGTTTTAAATGGTTTAAAAATGGTTTTAAATGGTTTTAAAGCCATTTTATAAAAATCTCCAGAAAGAACCATTTTGAAAAAAATATTCAACAGCCATTTTGTTCCTCTGGGCAATTTCTAACCATCAAGAATTTGATGATTTGATAATCACTCTGTTGAGAAGAAAATAAGATGCACCTTTTTAAGAAAAACAAACCTAAGTCCTGAAAGCTGTGTCAATGAATGGATAAGAAGAACCAGAAAATAAAATGATTTATCCAAAGAACATACCTGACTTTCTGAATAATGCATACTATGATATTTTACCCAAAATGTGGAAAGTGTTTGCCTTTATATATGTCTGAGAACAATTTGGAACAAATTGAGTTTCTATAGTTTTGGACCTAAGTTAGGGAAGTCCTGACATATGTCTAAGGCAGTATGACTCCAGAATCTGACTCCAGTGAGGCTACAGCATGTAAATATTCATGCTTCTCTCTAGCCAGCAATAGGTGTGGCAAGATGAATGTCAATGAAAAACTGACCCAGGATGAAAAATCTGCCATAATGCAAACAAAATATTATCAAGAGTTGACTATGCTCTATCAGAGAGCACTGCTTTTTACAAATGCACCAGGGATCTTGTTAAAATGCAGATTTCTAATTCAGCAGGCCTGCGTGGGGAGGCTCTGCATTTCTAACAGGCTCCCAGGTGAGGCTGCTTTTGATCCAGAGACAACACTGAGAGCAGCAAGGACTTAAAGCAGTGGTCTCCAAACAGTTTAGATCGCACATCCCTATTAATAAAACAAAAAAACAAGAACAAATAAAGAGAAAACTTTTAAGTATTCATTGCATATTTGTATATTTCTCCATATACTATATGCACATTCTAACAATAAAACATGAAATTCAAAGTGTAAAAGATGAAATAAACATAGATATAATAGTTCTTATGTTTTCTTCCTATATCCCACTTATTGAACTGCTCTACATTATTAGAAAAATGGGGTTGGAACTATTTTTTTAAATTTGTTTCTAGAGTTTACCCAAAACAGAAAGTATTTGTCTATATTAAATTGTTGGGTAATCTTGTACTCATATAGTAATCTAAAATCTATCACTTCCTGTTAAGGAGTACAATTATAAAAATGATTCTGATTTATTGGGAAAGAGAAAATAATCCTAAGCAGGTTTAAAGAGATCAAAATAGCAAACTATTCCACCTAGATTTTATTGATGTCTTGTGTCACAACAGAATCTCATGTTCCCAATCATCCACAATTGGCAGATCTATCTGGTAATACTAATCCTGACATTAAGACAGTGGTGAGAGTAGAGCCCACTCTGAGTGACACTGAGAAGACCAACTTTGTGGAAGAAGTCTGCAGAGGCTCACACGGCTAATGGAACCCCACCAACTGCAGGAGGCTCACAATTCCCTCGAACCAATCCATACTGGCTGCTAAACAGGTATTATGCGTGGTGCTGTATTTTTCACCACAAACCCTACAGAGTGAATTTTGGTTACAGAATTCCACATGAAAGAGAAATGTATTTCTGGATGAGGATGATGGGGCCTCTACCCTTCTGCAAACATAATTTGTTCATGCCCTTCTCTGTACCTTATTTAATGGTGTTCTACCTACAGACGCCTTCTTTCTTCTACCAATATTATGGTTTTCATAATTGCACCCAAATTTCCAATCCACCAAAGCTGCCTTGATGAGTCTTCCCCCCAAATGACCATTGCATTGTTTTGTATAAATAATGTAACAAGTATGGTTTTATTACATTATTATAACTTGCTTTTTCTTATGTTCTTTAGAGTTTAGAGTTTTCTTATATCTCTTATCCCCAGAGAGAATATGAATTTTTCAAAAGAAGCATAATGCTTTTTATTTATTTATTTATTTGTTTGTTTGTTTGTTTGTTTCTTCCATGGGATCTAGTAACAGTCCTGCGTGGGCAGGCAAGAATTCCTCAAAAACTCATATTTTGTGGTATCTTGGGCTCTCATACCTTCAAATCTACAAGGCCAGTTTCCAATTCAACACCCTCAGGAGGACAGCCTGATTCTGTGATCCTCTGCACAGCTATGCAGACCCTACAACGGGGCAGTGAGGCTTATTATGCCACCCCCAATCAAGTTAGTTTTCAATTCCCTTCAACCGTGCAGGACACAACAGTCTAATTTTATGAGATTCTTGCTCCTGTTCCTCTTAACCAGCCTCCTTAACTTCTTCTCCAATCTAAAACTATCCAAGATTCAGCAAGGTGCATGATTCCCAGCTACTCACTTTCTCTTAGCAATTTTCTCTTGCTTTGGTCATGACAGGACATCGACAATAAACATTTCCAGAGGAAATTCATGCTCAAAAATTCAGGCTTGTCTGATAAAATAAGGGATGAGCACCATTGCCAACTGATGTAGAATTTTGAAAAAAGACAAAGTCAGACAATTTGGCAGCCAATAAATGTACTATCTTTTACATAGTTTAAAACAGTAAAGGTGAGAGGAGCCATATGCTCCTCTAAATGAAAACTCATACTCAGAGGTATTTTTATTGGGATTTGAATTCCACGCATCTGCTTGGCTGGAACATGCTCTCAAAGGTTGGGCGTCTCTGAAAGAATTAACCTTGAATGCCCTGGCCATCCATAGTCTGTAACAGATGACCTAGTATCAGTCAAGAAAGAAGTAGAGAGAGAAGGTAGGTGCTCTCTTTGGTAGAACTGAGGAATAAGAGTCCTTCGAATCATTATGTGTTCTGTGAGGTGACACAAGAAACCCCGGCTGAGAGGGGGTTAGGAGTTAGGGTTAGGATTAAGGGTTAGGGTTAGGGCCCTACTCGAGGTTAGGGTTAGTTTCCCAGGCCCTGGCAATGTTCATAGACTCCCGTGTGAGGATACCACAGTTTCTAGGTAAGCATGGACTGTGGCACTTAATAGGAGCCAGTAAACTCATTATATCTGACACAGTCTCAAGGAAACAAAGTTTACCAGAGTTCTCATTTTTATGTTTTAGTTAACAAGGACAGAAGAAATCATCCCAGTGACCCATCATAGAGTACTTCCAGTTCTAAAGAATACTGACTTACTTCAGGTGTTAACACACTACCATTTTTAAGTTTCTCATCCACACTATTTTTTCGTCTCTGTAGCTGATCCTTTTCTTTCTGGAGGGCTTGGACTCGTTCTGCAATCTTTATTTTCTCCTCAGCTGTGCTGTGTTGAAGCTCGACATTCTTTTCACACAACTCTTGATCCAGCAAGTTCAGGCGAGTTGATATTTTCAAACTATCTGTGTTTAAGATCTAGAAAGACACAATCAACCAAACACCCCAAAAACAGTTACTCAAAAGCCAGACTGCATATAAATTTTAAAAATAGGGAAAATTACTAACTGAATATATTTATTTTTAGCTTCCACATTATTGTTTTCCCTTGTGGGGGTGATTTTGGTTCATTTTTTTAAATCTTAAGTTGAATGCCTTAAAAAAAAAAAGAGAGAGAGAGAGATTCAAGGAGTGCCTGGGTGGTGCAGTCAGTTAAGCAACTGACTCTTGATTTCAACCCAAGTCATGATCTCAGGGTTGTGAGATCAAGCCCAGCATGAGGCTCATGGAATCTGCTTAAGGTTCTTTCTCTCCCTCTCCCCTACCCCATACTCTCTCTTTCAAAAAAGAAAAAAAAAAGGAGGGGGGAGATTCAAATGTTGAATTTACTGCCAAGTATTGCTTGCCCACACCAGACTACAGAATATTGGTTTTGAGAGCTAGTATTTTTCCTTTTTTTTATTATTTCCTAAATTAAACTTTTCTTCCTTGGTCTGTTACATAGTTATATGGCCTGTAACTAATAATATAATTTCCCTAAAGGTTGAGATTTGGTTTGTTGCTGTTTAAATATACAATTTGTTTCTACTCTTATTTCACTCTGGTCAGAAAACACACCAGTTAAAGTAATGGAGATACTTGATATGGCCTAACCTAAGAGAATTCTTAAAATAAGTTTTGCATCTAAGTATGTATGTATATATACTACAGGTTTATAATTTTTTTAAAGTAATCCCCTTTAACCTGAGTCTCACTCCCCAGAAACAATCTTCAACCTTTCTAGATGTTTCTCCTGATGTTAATGTTTCTAAATAACATTACCAATTTCACATACTGCCTACAGACTGACTATTGGGGAAGACAAGGACCTGGCTCTATCATGCCTCCTCTACTTCCCCTCCTCGAGTCTCCCCATATAAGGTATATTGCAGTTTTATGTTACATCAATCAGTTTACATGACTTTGTGAATATTTTTCATATTTGAACTACCTAGTAGTATAAAAAAAACATTTTCCATAGGATACAACTTTTGGTACTACCTACTAACTCTTCTCCAATAGAACTATACAATTCCTTTCAACACTGTTTTTTTCATTTGACCAAAACCTACATCAGGAAATTTTTGTTTTATTCTAGAAACATTTATCCCAAAGTCTCCATCCATGTGCTCCAAACTAGTTGTTCTAGAACTTCCTTTTGGTGTTATCCTGGGAATTTCCACGTTGGTCACCCTTTCAAGACGCTGAGCCTTCTTTTTTCATAGTTGATGCCCTCATTTTTGTGAAGCACAACCTCTTAGTCGTTTTCTGAGAGAGCCTAGGGTGGAGATTTTCTCACCTGAAAATGTCCTTATTCTGCCTTCATATTTGATTCAGAGTTAGGCTCAAAAAAGAAGTCTTGTTTGGAAATCACTTTCCTTCTGAGTTGGAAGACTGCTGCGGGTCTTTTAGTTTCTACTAAAGAAGGCTGAGAGGTCTAATTCCATTCTGATTGTTGAGATTTACAAAGGACTCATCTCTTCTAATTGGTAACTTTCAGAATCTTTTCTTTTCCTTGAGATACTCAAAACTTCACAATGACAAGCATTTGGCCCTCATTTTGCTGGGCCCCTGATGACCTATTTTGATCTAGAGTCTCACATCTTCAGTGTTAGGAAATTTATGTTGCCTCTGATAATCCCCTCTCTCGTTTTCCGTTATATCTTCCTGAAATTCCTATTTCTTGGATGTTCTACTTCCTGGATTTATCTGCCAACTAAAGTTTTTTCCTCCTATTTTCTATGTATCCTTTTATTTACTTTCTGGGATATTTCTTCAACGTTATCCTCCAAACTTTTACATTTCCAGTAATTCTCACTTTACGATAAAGAGAGCATCATCTTTGAGCACCTTGAGGATATTAAGGGTTTTGGGAAGCTTTTTCAGCTCCTTCCCCTATCTCTAATGTCTCTGAGCTTCATTTTTTCTCTTGGTCTCTCTCTTTCACATTAGTAGCATTCCTGCCATGGCTGTCCCACTTAAGAGTCAAGCATGAAAATGGTAATACATTGTGTGATGGGTATGCTTTGTCACAACAGAATATATCTAGGGTCTGGACACTTAGTTGGGGAGCCCAAGGGTGTTTTTAGGTCTTTTTTTCAGGGACGGTTTCAGAAAACCCACCAATGACCTGCTGGGAAGTATAAATCTGGCTGCCAGCATTCTGGGATCTAAATGAGGATTCAGGAAATAAATGGCTATCTCAGGATTCGTATGTAGACTAGGTTTTCATTCATTCCCTGTTTTGAGTATTTTGACTTACTCCAACCTTCTGCTGTACCTGGTTCAGCCTTCAGAAAATAAAGCGTTTAGCCTCAGAGTGAGAAAGGATGGTTTCCTGATGATGCCCTGCTTTCATCTTTATGCTTCAGTCCTGCCTTCCAAAAATCTGGAACACTTTGTTTCTGAGTCTTTTTTTTTTTTCAGATTTTATTTATTTGTATATAGAGAGACACAGCGAGAATGCACATGAGCAGGCGGAGAGGAAGGGAGAGGGAGAATCCTAGGCAGACTATGTGCTGAGTGCAGAGCCCCAGAGGGGGCTGGATCTCAAAAACCATGAAATCATGATCTGAGTGGAAGCCAAGAGTTGTACGGACTGAACCACTCAGGTTCTCCTCTTAGTCTTTTTTAATTCTTTTTTTAAAAAGATTTTTATTTATTCACGAGAAACACACAGAGAGAGGCAGAGACAGAAAAGGCTCCCCGTGCGGAGCCTGATGCAAGACTCGATCCTAAGACCCCAAGATCACGACCTGAGCCAAAGGCAGACGCTCAACCACTAAGCTACCCAGGTGTCCCATCTTTTCTTATTCTATGTGAATTCTCTCATAAAGCTGTTATTATTTTAAAAATTAAAAAAAAAGCTAATGCTACAGTCAGCCTCTCATTCACGATCCTCTCAAGACACTTGGATTTCAGCCTCCCCTGCTTAGTCAGTAAGCACTTATCTATTGCCTTCCATTTTACATTTCTTGGTAATCTTTCATATCTTTTTTTTCCCTTTATGGGCATACATGGGCATACAGCTTTTTTTTTTTTAATAATAGCTTTACTGAGAGATAATTTACATGCAGTTCACCTATTGATTGATTGATTGATTGAGACTTTTTAAAAGTTATCTCTATACCCAATGTGGGACTCAAACTCACAACCCCAAGATCAAGAGTCATGTACTCCACCAACAGAGCCAACCAGGCACCCTTAAGTCGCCTATTTAAAGGATATAATTTGATGGATCTTAGTATATTCACAGTTGTGAGTTGCACAGTTGTGCATCCATCACCACAATTTGAGAACGTTTTCATTGCTCCCCAAAGTGAAACGTCATGTGCACTAGCAATCATTTCATTTCTTCCCCAATCCCTGACCCAGCCCTCAGTAACCACTACTCTACTTTCTATCTCTATTTAATTGCCTCATCTGCACATTGATATAAATGGAGCCAGACAATATGTGTTCTTTTGCGGCTGGCTTCTTTCCCTTAACACAATGTTTTTGGGGTTCATCCATGTGGTAGCATGGATCAGAACTTCATTCCTTCCTCTTGCTGAGTAATATTCCATAGTATGTATATACCACTTTCTCTTTATCTGTTCAATATCCATTCTCTTTATCCATGCAATAACTCTGTGTTTAACTTTTTGATGAACTACAACGTAGTTATCCAAGGCAACTGCACCATTTTACAATCCCACAAGCAGCGTATGAATATTCCAATTCCCTCATATAGTCACCAACACTTCTCATCTTTTTTTCTGACCACAGCTATCCATCCTAGTAAGTGTAAAGCAGGGTCTCATCTATGTTTTGATTTGCATTTTCCTGATGGCTAATAATGTTGAACATTATTTCATATGTTTATTGGCCATTTGTATATATTATTTGAGAAATGTCTATTAAATCTTTTGCCCATTTTTTAATTGAGTTGTCTTTTTATTATTAAGTTATGACTTCTTTATATATTCTAGATACAATTCCTTTATCAGGTATATGATCTATAAAAATTTTTCTCCATTCTGTAGGTTGTCTTTTCAAAATCCACTTTTTTTGATGGTGGCCTTCGCATAACAAATGCTTTTAACTGTGATGAAGTCCAATTTATCTGTTTCTTCTGTTGTTTGTGCTTCAGATATAATATCACAGAAACCATTGCTTAATCCAAGGTAACAAAGATTTACACTTTAGTTTTCTTCTAAGAGTTTTATAGTTTTACCTCATATTTAGGTCTTTGACTCACTTTGAGTTGAAATCATAAATAGTATGAAAATTGTTTTTTTTATATCATGTTCCTTGTCCAAAATGCATAGGACCGAATTTTGATTTCTTAAACACTGAAATAGATGTAATCTATTTACACCTTTTGTTCAGAAAAGAACCCAGCAATGTAACAGTCTCAAATCTCTCTTCTGTTTCATTAAAATGATCCTCAAAGAATCAATTTTGCTTTGCTCTGCTGGGGTTTCATTTATCTGTACTCTACTTATTTCAATATGGTCTCAAATTTTACATCTTGTTGGAAGTAGAAAACTTCATTTTTTAAAATTTATTTTGTCGTTGTTAGATCACTAATAAACTTATTTCAGGAAGATTTTCCTCCTCATTCCTTTTTATTTTTTTCCTCTTTATTCTTTGTGATACAGAGCATATAATAAATGTCCAAGTTTATTTTCTATTTACTCACTTGATATATTAGTTTGTTCATCTCTTTTGCTGTCATTTACATGTTTTGGGAGATCGCTTTTAAAACTTAACCTTGACAGGCAGTGTGCGCAAGCTGCCTGGATACAGCACCAGCAACTAGGCTCGTCGGAGGGGCTGCCCCTACCCCTGTGTCCCAAAGCCTAGTGCTAATAGCTATTCAACATGACTGGGGAATTGAAGATAGAGCAGAGGTAAATACAGGTCTCCATGTTTGAAACAGAGAGGTTAAGAACACACCACCATCATCTCAGATCCTACTGACCTGGCTGAAAGGCAGAATAAGCAGGTCACTGATCCTCTCTGTTCTCTTTCTTAATGTGTAAACTGTTTTGGCCTACTGGGTAGAAAGTCCTCTTCATGTCTGGGGCAAGCCAGCTTCATTTTCAGATGCTACTGGTGCTATTGTTGAAAGTATCTATAGCTACATCCAAAAGAGTATCTCCTGGTTCTTCTACTCTCTCTACAATCATTCCTTTTTCAAAACTTGAAATTGAGATAAATTCCTTCATAAAATCACTTTTTTAGTTCATATAACCCAAGTTCTCCAGCCAAAGTTCTTATAAAGGTCCCCAAGTTGTCATAAATTGAAAGTGAACAAATCTTAATTACATAAAATCTTTCTTCTAGAGGAACCCTGCAAATCCCTAACTTTGGGTAGTAGTAATAGATCACTTTTAAGTCTATTTTTCCAAATTACCAATGCTCTCTACACAGCATCAAATGGTACAATTTATTTCTTAAATATCCACTTATAAAGAGGTTGCCAGGGGAATCTCTTGGTTCATGGTTACAGACTTTGTGTTTGGGTCCATAAAATGTTTTGGAAATAGGGTGACAGTTGTATGACACTGTGAATGTGGGGATCCCTGGGTGGCTCAGCAGTTTAGTGCCTGCCTTTGGCCCAGGGCATGATCCTGGAGTCCTGGGATCGAGTTCCACATCAGGCTTCCTGCATGGAGCCTGCTTCTCCCTCTGCCTGTGTCTCTGCCTCTCTCTCTCTGTCTCTCATGAATGAATGAATGAATGAATGAATAAATAAATAAATAATAAATAAATATAAAAAAGCACTGTGAATGTAACTAGTGTCACTGAATTATATACTGAAAAATGGTTAAAATGGCAAATTTTATGTATATTTTACCATAATTTTTAAAATACCAAAAAAGATCAATGGATAAAGAAGATGTGGTTTATGTATAAAATGGAATGTTACTCAGCCATTAGAAATGACAAATACCCACCATTTGCTTCGACGTGGATGGAACTGGAGGGTATTATGCTGAGTGAAGTAAGTCAATCGGAGAAGGACAAACATTATATGGTCTCATTCATTTGGGGAATATAAATAATAGTGAAAGGGAATAGAAGGGAAGGGAGAAGAAATGGGTAGGAAATATCAGAAAGGGAGACAGAACATGAAGACTCCTAACTCTGGGAAACGAACTAGGGGTGGTGGAAGGGGAGGAGGGCGGGGGGTGGGGGTGAATGGGTGACAGGCACTGAGGGGGGCACTTGATGGGATGAGCACTGGGTGTTATTCTGTATGTTGGCAAACTGAACACCAATAAAAAATAAATTTATTATTTAAAAAATAAATAAAATAAAATACCAAAAAAGTTAACAATAAATCATACTTGGCAGAACACTTAACACTGGATTTCAAAATTGCAAGAGATTTTACCAGTAGTCATTAAATAAACACTAACATGGAAAATACATTGAAAACCAGAAGAGTTTTCTTTTTGGTTTCTTTTTTTTTTTTTTTTTAAGATTTATTTATTTATTTATTTATCCATGATAGACAGAGAGAGAGAGAGGCAGAGACACAGGAGGAGGGAGAAGCAGGCTCCATGCCGGGAGCCCGACGTGGGACTCGATCCCAGGACTCCAGATCACACCCTGCGCCAAAGGCAGGTGCTAAACTGCTGAGCCACCCAGGAATCCCTCTCTTGGTTTCCAATTTCACAGTGGTATGATTTACTTCTTAGGAAAAAAATCCCAGTTTCAGTGGCTTACAACCACAATCAAAGAGCATAACAAAGAGAATACCTGACTTGATCTCAACTTCTTATTCTCCAGGTGGCTCTTCTCCTTTAACAGGGCCTCCTTCTTACAAACTATGGCCTCTCGCTTCTTTAAGTCTTCTTGCAGCTCCTCCAATTCCTGGCGTTGGTTCAGGACTTTCTCTACTTCTTCATCTAACCATTTCTTTTGCTCGTCCAGTTTCTATATTAAAATTGTTACAAAGAATGTTACATCAAAGAAAGAAATGTTACATCATTTGTTTTTCTTCTGCCATAAGATGTACATGGTAATAACATAACTTCTGATTGGCTAAAACACCTCAAGTGAACATTTTTTAACCATCTGGAAGACATTAAGTGAACACTTAACAACTCTCAGTGAGAATACTAAGACAGTGTTCCTGTCTAAACCCATCAAGAAGTGGTTCTGGTTAACACCTTGCTGTGTTTTATAAGGAATTAAGATGTATTCCCCAATATCTGTTCGAGCCTGGGATTTTCTAGGCTCACAGAGAAAGGGCTGACAATTTTCTATGTATATATTAAGAGAGTTCTGAGAACATGCTCGGGATCTTTTTCTCTGTCGCAGAGGAGCAAGCATGCCTGCATCACAGCACTTACGCTGCTGTCTGCTCTACAGTCTGTCTCTGCTGCTTGAGCTCCTTGATGGACTGCAGAGACTGTCTTCTCTCCCTCTCTATCCCCAGTGCCTGGTATACTTCCTAGCCCATGACTGGCCTTCAATAAAATGTTAAATGATTGGATGAATGCCTGAATCCATCAATTTATCAATGAAGTGAATAAATGAATACACACAGTGGAAGACACATATGATAGAGCATGGAAATATACTCTACACTCTAACCTGTCAACATCAAGGAATTATAAGATAAACGGAGCTGGAAAGATTTCTAAAACAAGCAGCTTAGTGTTCTCTTGAATTGAGGACACCCAGAAACAAAGAAAACAAAAATATGAATGGAATATGAACTTTACCAAGCGCCCATCTGCACTGTGGACATAGTAATGAAGCAATGCCAGCTAAACAACTAATAATACGAAAACAAATCAATACAGTACTATTTTCCAATTCTTCTCCAGATTAATAAAAATGGTGCCTAGAAATCTATATTAAAACAATGAGTGAATATGCATGAGGAAAAAAAAGGCAATGTGGCCAACAAACTAGATCCAGAGCTAGGTTCCCCATCCAGACCTAGACAGCATGATCCTATACGCACTATCCCATCCAAATAATATTGAAGCCTAAAATATTAGCTCTATAATCATAAGGAATAGGAAGGATATCCCAAAGCAACTACAGAAATACTTTAGTTTTGTTATATCTGGCTCTACCTTAGAAACTCCACATATAGAGACCCTACTGACAGTCTACCAATTAACTAAAACATATTCTACAAACACTCCTTGACTGTGAGTAGGATCTGAAAGATGAATAACAGGTCTTTTGTAAGGTCCATTCCCAGGACAGGAGAAAAACCACAAAAATATGTTGATAATAAATACTATATATACCTAACTCCTAGGTACCATGTCCATAAAAATGGAGGGAGAGATTGGCTCTGTCTGGGAAATGGAAGAAATGTCAGTACTGGCCTCACAGAGTAAGTAATATTTTAGCAGTGCTTTGAAGATGGGTAGGAGTCCATATAATACATATTTTTTAGGGAAAAAATGTGAGTGGATTTTTCTGCATTTGACATAAAGGTTATGATTTGTATAATTCACTGTATCTTAGTAAGTTTTCTGAAAATTTCTTGATTTGTCTTTTTATAGCAAAGGTTCCTATTACATAGTTCCAATTTTATGTTTTCTTATAAAGGAGCTTCAGAACAAATCAATGTCCTAAGCTCTTCAGATACCCACACCAATTATCTTATAATTTTGTTCCTGTTTAGAGTCAAATTCTAGAAAGTGGGGTTTTTTTTGAAGTATTAAAAAAATACAAAGCTTTGCTTTTTATTTATTAATATTTTTAACGCAACACAGTGCCAGCTGTGGAAATCTTTTTATTATTATTATTTTTAAAAGAACAAATGACAATTTTTTTAAAAGATTTTATTTATTCATTCATGAGAGACACAGAGAGAGAGGCAGAGACACAGGCAGAGGGAGAAGCAGGCTCCATGCCGGGAGCCCGATGTGGAACTCGATCCCGGGTCTCCAGGATCACATCCTGCGCTGGAGGCGGCGCTAAATCACTGAGCCACCAGCTCTTTTTATTATTGTATTTAAAATCTAGATCTTTAACATTTTGAAAAGCAGGTCTCATTATTCTATGCATTCCTACCTCTCCTATTCCCCAACATACCCTTTCTGCCCAGAAATGTTATTACCAAGCAGCACAGAATGTCAGTGACAGCACTTTAACTAATGTCGAAAACACCAGTAAAATAAATAACTGGGAATATATTTATGTCCTAAATTTTACTACTAAGATATACATAAAATTTAAGAAAGAGTAAATAAATTTTTTAGAATTAAGGTGATAAATTAGTATTTGAGTGTAATTGCAGTTTTAAGTGCCTATTTTTCTTTCAGTTAGATTTTTAGAACTGCCATTTTGAATTTACATAAAACTAAAAATTTATTTCTGTGATCAGTTTATGGTTTTCTTTCTTCTTTTTTTTTTGAGAGAGAGACAAAAGGAGGGGCAGAGGGTGAGAGAGAATCCCAAGCAGGCTCTACACTCAGTGCAGAGCCTGATGCAGGGCTCAATCTCAAGACCCTGAGATCATGACCTAAGCCAAAATCAAGAGTCAGATGCTTAACTAACTGAGCCATCCAAGTGCCCCTTGATTTCATTTTTCAAATGTGACACAAAAAAACAAAAAATTTTTTAATTCATCATATATGGTGCATATACAATTTGGTTATGTAGGAATGGGACGGCTCTGATTTTAGAAATTTATTGTTTCCAAAAAAAAAAAAAAAAAAAGAAAGAAAGAGAAATCTATTGTTTCCATGGGAATAAAGCAGTCTTTATTCCCCTATCAATCAAGACTGGTTTATTCCCATAGAAACAATCTAGTGAACATGGATTTCATGTTAACATTCTAAAACATTCAAATAAATCCATTTCTATTAAAGTAAGAATACAGTACATTTCTGGATGAGTGTAAATTTTTTTTCAAGATTTTATTTATCTAAAAGAGAAAGAATGAGCAAGGAGGACAGAGAAGCAGACTCTCCCCACTGAGCAAGGAGCCTGATGTGGGGCTTGATCCCAGGAACCCGAGACTATATGACCTGAGCCAAAGACAGATGCTTAACCAAATGAGCCACCCAGGCACCCTGAGAGTAATTTTTTAATGACAGAAAAGTTTTGGGAGAAATACTAGAAAATGTGCACTCAAGTGGTAAAGTCTAGTGCTTAAAGATTTTATTTAGAATTCGCCACTTTTACCTCTATTTAGACAATCATCAGAGCAAAGAGAAAACTGCAAACACTAAATAGAATCGACAAACCTGGAGTTGGTCTATACTTCCAAACGAACCTTTTCTCTTTTTCATCTTAAATGCATCAGGGTCCTCAGGTTTCAGTTTCAGAGCTTCTTCCTGTTCTGTTTTTAACCTTAGTTCCTGCAGAAAACAGAAATTGAAAACACCTTACTGCTTGTACTACCTGGCCATCATTAAATATTTATGCAGGTAATCATTTTCTTAGCTTTTCTTTACTTCATTGCAAAAAGAGAAAAAATGAGTAGATGAAGGTTGGGGCTATTTGAGAAGAAAATAATGTTAGCTCCTCACAGAAGCAATAAAATCTCACAGCAAAAAGTAGGGTTTATTAACAAAACTATGGTTTTGTTCCATTGTCTGCCAGGGTTACAAAACAGCATAACAGGGATAGAGTCTGAAAATTACAAATGTGCTTTTCTAGTCTGCCTTTCTGAGCTCATGACATTTAGGTGGGCCACACAAGGCACCCATCTGGACAGTAGAAATATGGAAAGTAATATTCAGTTTTGGGCATTGAGAAAGGATTTTGCAGCAGCACCTGGGTGGCTCGGTCGGTTAAGTGTTTGCCTTCAGCTCAGGTCATGATCCCAGGAATCCAAGGGTCCTGGGATTCAGCCCCATGTTGGGCCCTCTGCTCAATGCGGAGCCTGCTTCTCCCTCTCCCTCTGCCTGCTGCTCCCCCTGCTTGTGCTCGCTGTCAAATAAATAAAATCTTAAAAAAAAAAAAAAAAAAAGAATTTTGCAGCATGAGAGTAGCCTTTCAAGATAGATCACAGTCCTAGGAAGGGTATTTTCTAAATTCCTTCCATTTCCATCCACATCTTAAGAGGCCCCAGGTGCTCTCCTGGGGTTTAGAGAAGATGCCGCTGTCTACCACTAAGGCTTAGCAGGAATTAGGAAGGAGGCCATGAACCAAAGTGGGCTGCTCCCCATTACTATTTCTTACTGGCCCATGATGGATAAGTACAGAAATTGAATGTGTTCAGAAACCTTCGTAACATTTGGACAGAATAATTTCTATGTCTGTTGAATATTAACAGTAATAAGAAATACTAAAAAAAAATGGGCTTACTACCAATTTCCAGCCTTGGGAGAGGCAGGAAGGAGAAAAGAGATGGTAAGAGAGATGTGTGTCCCAATTTTCCTGAGATCTGGCCTCTTGAGTTCTGGCCCCAAAAGAGGGTGATGAGGAATCACAGAGGGCAGAGAGAGGGCACAGATGGCAGAGCTGAGGTCCCACACCTATTCAGGACTGCCCAGCCTCACCGACAGCTGGAGTACAATCAGGAAAGACAGACTAATTACAGAATCCTTGGCCTCAAGTGACGTGGATCCTAAGAGCCAATGGGAGTCCGTTATTGTGGGACACTGACCCCAAAACTGAAGAGGAAGACAGGCCACTGGGCTAGCAAGCTAGACAAAAGGCCTTGCAGCCCCTAGGGGGATTTGTAATGCCATGAGGAGGCGAGATGAAGCCAAAGCACTTCTGTGCTCTAAACTGAAAGCAAGATCAGACTACAAGTTATATCAACTCTGGGCTCCACTGTTAGGGCCCAGCAGAGAAAGGCAGATGAGGGAGGGCAGTCACACCCAAACACCAAATGAAATTCATGAAGTCCCCTTCTCTTCAACGCCATATGAAGCAGTAAAAGCTATAGACCCAACCATCACATACACTCGACTCAACCCTAGGGACAGAAGCACAGGGTGGAAGAGGAAAGAGGCTAAGAAACTGAGTATTCTTATGCAAGAGAGCTGGTAATTATTTAAAAAACATGGTGAAATTACCAGAGCAAGGTCTGAACAGACTGGGAAAATACATGGTTAGCTCCTCTATTTCCAGTAATTATCATGATGTGGCCTGGACAGGGCGAGGGGTGGCGGTGTCATACAGAACACAGGTCTGCTACAGACTAAATAAAGACATTTTCTCTGCTCATCTGCATTGCATTACAAGTGAATTTGACCCCGTTATATTTACCCATTTGTTTTTTCATGTTGCCCAGGCTCTGGTCCATAGTTATAACTTAGCCCCAGTCACAGTCACAGCAACTCCAAGATGCGAAAATAAAGGCCCCTTGTAGTTACTGGGAGCAAACTCTCTGCTATTCCTCTCCTTCCACAAATGCTTTTAAAAGTAACTGCAGTAGGTCTCATCCTCTCTGCTACATGCTGCTGTAAGCCTTATTGCCTTTGCCTTATAATATAATCCCCCTGCTATAATATTAAATAAAGTAACTGTTCACTAGGTACGACGCTAGGCTTTTCACATCTATTTTAATTATCCCCTTATATCCTCACAATAATCTTATGAAATGGAGACTATCTAAAATTCCATTCTATAGATAGGGAAATTGGTACTTAGAAATTTCTATTTCAGGGGTTCTCATACCTTCCCTTTATAGTTTATCCATAGACTTCAGTTAAGAACTGCTTCTCTAAGGAGAACCTACACAGAAGTCCTACTATTCTCTGGAAATGTTCAGTCAAATAGGGAATGGACAAACAGGAATTTTAGAAAGTTAGCTCCAAACAGAGGACTGTGAACAGGTTTTCTATTTTTGCATGAAGTAATGAAAACTTCCCTATTACCGTTGGGGAAGACTGTTCTTTTTTCTGGAATACACATTCACCCTTTAATAGGGTCATTTCCCTAGAATGAGAGATATGGCTAGAAGCAAAACTGCCCTAGAAAAAAATGTAAAAAGTTTAAGTTACAGGCAGATTTGCATTTCAGCAGACTATGCACTGTTTAGGGAAAAGAAAAAAAACTTTTGTTTCAAGATTTACAGAGTGCTTATGTTTTGTTGGTTTAAACCATCGTCTATGAGAGATGAGAGGCTAAGACTCAAAGATCACATGACTGACATGCAGGCCTAATCCTCACACTGGAGGAAGGATCATAACAAGGAGATCATAACTAGGTTGTTGGCAGTAGTATTAAGAAATAAACAGATTTGATATTCAGAAGCTAAAATCTTTAGGACTTAGTGCTTCATGGGTAATAAGGAAGAAGACAGAATCAGGGATGATTGCTAGTCTACCTATATGAATGGATCAAAAGATCAGGAAAAGCACACAGAAAACTATATATTCTCCCCCCATGAAGGGAGTAGTAAGAGGGAACTGTGGGAAGATAAGTAAGGAAAATAATGAATTCAGCTATAAGACAATCTCATGAATTAGATATAGGAACCCAGAGCTCAAAGGGCAAATCTGGGATTAAGGATTAAATTTGGAAGTTATCAGAGTTTAACTGTAGCTAGGGGAAAAGATGAAGTATCTAAGACAGTATAGAAGAAGCATAAAGCCAGAGCTTTGAGGAGTTCTCATATGTAGAGGAGTGATAGTGTAGGATGAGCTAGCAAAGATGAAGCACAAGCAATCAGAGAAAAAAACAAGGAGAACATAATTTCACAAAGGCAAAGGGGAAAATATTTCAAGATGCAGGGAGCAAACTATGCCAGATGCAGCTGAAGTTTTAAGGGCTTTAGTGACAGAGAGAGCACTAGGGAATGCCTCAAGAGCTTTAAGTGGATGGTAGAGCCAGGAGCCAGACTTCAGACTGGAAAGAATGAGAGAAGGAATGGAAGCAGAGGAAACAAAAACAGATGCAGTCAACTCTTCCAGTAAGTTTGGTTATAAAGCGGAGAAGAGAGAAAGAGAAAAGTATTAGGCTGAAGGAGGATAATTTTAAGATGAGAAAAATCTAAGATGTTAAAGAAAGAATCTAGGAGAGAAGAAAAAGTTGAAAATACTGGAGGAAAAAAAGAATTACATGAGGTAAAGCACGTAAGTATTTAGAATGGGGCAGCCTGGGTGGCTCAGCGGTTTAGCGCTGCCTTCGCCCCAGGGCCTGATCCTGGAGACCCGGGATTGAATCCCAACATCAGGCTCCCTGCATGGAGCCTGCTTCTCCCTCTGCCTATGTCTCTGCCTCTCCCTCTGTGTGTCCCTCATTAATAAATAAATAAAATCTTTCTTAAAAAATAAGTATTTAGAATGGTACTGAAGACAAATGTTACTGCTATAATAACTATATTATTAAGAATGAGTAACTCAAGAAAATTAAGAAAGCAACTCCATTTACAATAACATCTAAAAGAATAAAATACTTGGAAATAAATTTAAACAAGGAGGTAAAAGACTAGTACACTCAAAATTAGAAAAGGTTGCTAAAAGAGATTAAAGAAGACCTAAATAAAAGACACCCCAAGCTCCTGAGTAGGAAGACTTAATATTGTCATGATGTCAATACACCCTAAGAACTCTACAGATTGAGTGCAATCCATATCAAAACTCCAATGGCCCTTTTTGCAGAAAAGGAAAGACTGACCCTTAAACTCATATGGAATGCCACATGGCCTCCAAAAACCAAAACCATCTTGAAAGAGAACAACTAACTTGAAGGATTTATTTCCAATTTCAAAACTTAGTACATAGCTACAGTAATCAAAACTGTGGTGCTAGCATAAGGACAGACATAGAGACAAATGGAATAAAACTAAGTTTAGTAATAAATCTGTTAAGCCTATGCCAACTGATCTTTGACAAGGGTATCAACTCCATTCAATGGGGAAAGAATAGTCTGTTTAACAGATGGCACTGGCATAAATAGATTTCTACATGCAAAAGAATGAAGTTGGATCACTACCTCACACTATATATAAAAATTAACTCAAAATCAATCAATAACCTAAAAGCTAGGACCACAAAACTCTTAGAAGAAAACAAAGGGGTAAATCTTTGTGACTTTATACCTGGCAGTGAATCTTTAAAAGACACCAAAAGCACAGGCCACAAAAGAAAAAAATAAATTGTACTTCATAAACTTTTGCTGCATCAAAGAATATTACCAAGAAAGTTTAAGGAACGCCTGGGTGGCTAAGTAAGTTAAGTCTGACTCTTGATTTTGGCTCAGGTCATGATTTTACAGTTGTGAGATCGAGCCCTAAATCAGGCTCCACACTGGGAGTGGAGCCTAAGATTCTCTTGGAGTGCCTGGGTGGCTCAGTCAATTAAGTGTCCAACTCTTAGTTTCGGCTTAGGTCATGATCTCAGGGTCATGAGATCAAGCCCCACGTCAGGCTCTGTGCTGAGGGGGGAGTCTACTTGAATATTCTCTCTCTCCCTCTCCTTCTGCCTCCCCTTCCACTCACATGCTCTCTCCCTCTCTCTAAAATAAATAAATCTTAAAAAAAGATTCTCCCTCCCTCTCCTTCTGCTGCTCTCCCACTCATATGCTTGCTCTCTCTCTCTAAAATAAATAGAGGCACCTGAGTGGCTCAGTCCGTTGTGCATCTGTCTTCGGATCAGGTCATGATCCCAGGTCCTGGGATAGAGTCCTACATTGGACTCCCTGCTCAGCAGGAAGTCTGCTTCTTCCTCTCCTCCCTGCTTGTGCTCTGTTTCTGTCTCTCTTTCTCTCAAGTGGATAAATAAAATCTTTTTTAAAAATGAAATAAATAGGGATCCCTGGGTGGCTCAGTGGCTTAGCGCCTGCCTTCATCCCAGGACATAATCCTGGAGTCCCGGGCTCGAGTCCCACATCCGCTCCCTGCATGGAGCCTGCTTCTCCCTCTGCCCGTGTCTCTGCCTCTCTCTCTCTATGTTTCTCATGAATAAATAAACCACAAATAAATAAAAATTAAAATGAAATATATAAATCTTAAAAAAAAATTCTCTCTCCCTCTCCTTCTGCCCCTATTCCCCGCCAAAAAAAAAGTTTCAAGACAACCTACAGGGTCGGAAAAATATATGCAAGTCATGTATGTGAAAGAGTTTAATGTCCAGAATACATAAAGAACTTCTACAACTTAACAATAAAAAGATAATCTGGGGATCCCCGGGTGGCGCAGCGGTTTGGCGCCTGCCTTTGGCCCAGGGCGCGATCCTGGAGACCCGGGATCGAATCCCACATCGGGCTCCCGGTGCATGGAGCCTGCTTCTCCCTCTGCCTATGTCTCTGCCTCTCTCTTTCTCTCTCTGTGACTATCATAAATAAATAAAAATTTAAAAAAAAATTAAAAAGATAATCCGTTTGGGGCATCTGGGTGGCTCAACGGTTAAGTGTCTGCCTTTGGCTCAGGTAGTGATCCCAGGGTCCTGGGATCAAGTCCTGCATTGGGCTCCCCACAGAGAGCCTGCTTCTCCCTCTGCCTCTCTGTGTGTCTCTCATTAATAAAATAAGATCTTTTAAAAAAATAATCCATTTAAAAAGTAGACAACTTGAACAGACATTTCTCCACAGAAGATACAGAAATAAGCACATGAAAAGATCCTCAACATCTTTAGTCATTAGAGAAAAGCAAATCAAAACCACAATGAGATATCACTTTACATGCACTTGGATGAGTATGATTAAAAAAAAAACAAAACAGGAAATAACGTGTTGGCAAAGATATGGAGAAAGTAAAACTCTCATACATTGCTGGTGCCAATGTAAAACAGTGCTGTTCACTATTGAAAAAAGTTGGTGGTTCCTGAAGAAACGAAACAGAATTATCATATGATCCAGCCCACTCCTAGGACTTGAACACATGAAGGCCAATTTTTACCAAGGTATTATTCACAGAAGCCAAAATGTGGAAGCAACCCAAGTGTCTACCAACAAACAAATGGATGAACAAAACGTGGTATATACACACAATGGGGTATTACTTGGCCACAAAAAATAATGAAGTTCTGATACATGCTACAACATGGATGAATCTTGAAAATGTTATATGAAGTGAAATAAGCCAGACACAGGATAAATATTGTAAGATTCAGTTTTTATGAAATAGCCAGAATAGGCAAATTCAAAGAGATAGCAGTAGATTAGAAGTTACGGGGCTGAGGGAAAGGGGTGAATTACTGCTTAATGGTTACAGAGCATCTATTTAGAGTGATGAAGAGGTCTTGAAAATAGCTAGTGGTCTCAGCTGTACAACACTGTGAATGTAATCAATGCCAAGGAACTGTACACTTAAACTTTATTAAAATGGCAAATTTTATGTTTATTTTACCAAAACTTACAAAAATAATAGACCCAAATCCACTGGACTGTGTATTTTACATGGGTGAACTGTATGGTATGTGAAGCATTATCTCAATATAGCTGTTAAAAAAAAAGAATCACTAACTTGGCTTAAATGCTATTTAACCGTTTTTCCATCACTAAATTTTGTGATTTTTGTTAAGGTTTGAGAATAGGTTATATTCCAGAGTTAAAAATCTAGAAATTAATTATGTTCCAAGCCTTCAGTTCCAAGCTTGGAATTTGACTTCTTTTCAGTAGAAAAGAAGTGTCACCTAAGTGTTTGTTACTGCTGTTGTTATGAACATTATCACCATCCTCTTTTTCAAAAGAGCCCTGTGAAGGAAGTATGATTATGGCCATTTTTTAAATAAGAATAAACAGACTCAGAAAGTCTGAGTTGTTTACTGATTTTCTCAGTGAACAATCAGCCAGGAACTGAGAAGGCTGGGATCTGAATCCATGCTAGCCTGGCCCTAGAGCCAGGTGGATGGCATTAGTTCCTCCCCAGACCAGTCCATTTTATAGAACTGCTAGGCATACAGGTCTGATCATCCTTCTGCTCATTATAAATGAAATGGTACCATTTTACCTTGTGCTTTTTCCTATGCCGCCACATGGACAATGCATGTCGAAGCACTTTGGAAATGGGAAATTCTATCAAATGTTAGATATTTTTTAGAAAGTCAGCTTATGTTTTTGACAGCCTCAAGTAAAGACACTATTATGACTGTTCCTTCTTTTATGAAGTCAACGCCTTCAAGACAGTACTCAGAATTCAATAAATAGGTTTTACTATGTAGATGACCAAAGCTTTAAGTGAGTGAGGACAGCAGCCAAGGACAGGCCAAGGTTAGATACCTCAGAAGCCACGTGAATCAAGACCTTGGCTTGGTCAGCCCTAAGCCATTTAACATTTCCTATTATGCTTAGCAGGAAAGTATGACAGTATTACTTTGATTTTTTGTTGATCCCGTTTGATTTCTGCATCCAGTTGCTTCCTTTTTTCAGTTTCTTCTCGAAGTCTTTTCTGCAGCTGTACCTTTTGACATTTCATGTGATCTACATTCTGCTCTAGTTCATTAGCACGTTTCTCATTTTGGATTGACAGTGATGCCAATTTCTTACTATTTTGTTGCTTCTTCTGTAAGACCTGTGAATCATATGCAATATTTCTAAATGAAAAATTGCATCCATTAACAAATCTCAAGTAGACTTAAACTTTTCATTCTATGGCAAAGGTAGGCATTTTGCCTAGATTTTCAGTATTTCTGACAGGCTCACAATTGTTTTCTACATACCTGCTTTGACAGTTGGGCCACCATCATTATTTTCACCAGATACCATGAATGATGTGACTCCATGATACTGACAGCCAAAGAGAACAAAACTGGTATCTCTTTTTATCGTTTTAAAAAATGAAAAAAAATTAAAATACAAACCTGGACTCCTATTTTAAAAGACTTATCTCAGACCCCAAATCTACTGTCCTGCTTCCCAACACCAAATTACCAATTTCTTATTCTTCCAGAAATAATTAATATGCATGCAAAGAACTTCAGATATATTCTAAATAGACTATTTTCACCTTCCTTTTTTTCTACTTATCTTAGAGGTCTTTTCACAGATATTTGTTCTATGTGATTGCAAAGTAGTCTACTGTGTTCCTCTTTTGTATCCAGCTATAGCCTATTAATTAATCCCTGAGTTAACGTGATCAGACGGATACCATTTTCCTTACAGTGGTCAACCGTTTATGATTACCATTTTAATGATCTTAAATAAAGCTTCTCCTCATCTTGCTAAAATGATCAATGAGCAGCATAAAAAACTTGTGAACATTTGCAAAGAGTTTATACTCCAAAGAGAAAATAACAGTGTTCCAATTTAATCCTGATCAAGAAACATATTAAACTTACATTTTGTACTTTGGCATTGCACTAAGTACTTTTTATGTGACATTAAAAAAGTAAGGTCATTTGTAAATTATGCAGACTATAGTTATTTCCTTTACCTTGGCAATAAATTGATGGCAAAACACATTGTTTTCATTAAACTAGGTATTCACAGAGGCATCATAGCTCAGAGCAGTACTACTCAAAGTGTGGTCCATGTACCAGTCACAGATTGTTGTTGTCAGCCTGTACCACTAAGCACACCTTTGGGTTCAGCTGACATTGTTTGCATCAAGACTTTTGATGAAGGGAGCTGTGCTCCCATTTGCCTTTAAAATCTCATCAGAGACCAATAACGAATAATCTGCAGATGAATGACTGAGTACCACCAGCCTGAAGGCCACAGGACTCTAGTTTCCCATCCCTAGACTGGGACACTGGTTTTGCCACTGAGTTCGGATAGTAACTGCAATACTGGAGCAAAAATGATAATACTAGCATTTTGTCTCTCCACCTAATACTGAAAATATCAGTAGAAGTATTGATAATCTAAGTGAGACATATTGCCATTGTCTTTTGTACTTATCCCACAGATACTCTAAAGTGCACCTTACTGTCAGCATTCAGGTATTAATCCATTACAGTTGTCTGTATGAAAAAAAAAAAAAAAAGAATTGTCTGTATGTACTTAGACATAAAGAATACAGATTTTAGATTTTTTAAATAAAAAAATTTAAGCTTTAAAAACTTCAAATAACTTCATTATATGAATAAAAACAAGTATTTCAACATTTAAAAATGGCATGAGATGTTAGAGAATTGCAAACTGTTGTCATCTCAACTATGCAACTCTTAATGAGTTAACTTTACCTTTCTAAACCTTAGTTTTCTCATTTGTAAAATACACTAAAAATACTCCCTAAAGAGTTAAATAATGATTAAATAATACACATGAAACATCTGGTATGTAGATACTTAACCAGTAACTCTCATCCTTGTCCCCAGCCCCACCACCATCCTCATCATCTTTACTATCCCCACTCCCATTGGGTGTGCATTAACTGGTCAAAGGCACAGGCATTTCTAAAACTACATGAGAATCCAGGTTCAGTTCCCTGCTGTGGGGGATGTTTCTTTTGAGTTTAATTATGTTCTCTTTTCTTTCTCAGTGCCCTTAGCAGAAAAGGATATGCAACAAGAAACATGGAAAACAAAAGAACGTGATAATTCTCAAACCTTATTAATAACTTTTCATTTAATCTTTTAATTCAATCATTGTAGCTATGTGAAATACAGAATATATAAAAATAGCCTTTGCTTTACCAATCAAAAAGTAATGACAATCTTTGCTAATTCAGGCCTTTCTAAGAAGCAAGAAAAGTCTCAAATACACAACCTAACCTTAAACCTAAAGGAGCTGGGAAAAGAACAGCAAATAAAGCCTAAATCCAGCAGAAGAAGGGAAATCATAAAGATTCGAGCAGAAATAAATGATATAGAGATTTTTTTAAAATGAGTAGAACAAATCAACAAAACTAGAAGCTTGTTTTTTAAAAGAGAAAACTGATTTTTTTTTTAGCAAAACTGAGAAACCCCTAGCCAGACTTATCAAAAAGAAAAGAGAAAGAACCCATATAAAAAAAAAATCACAAATGAAAGAAGAGCCCAATCAACACTGCAGAAATATAAACAACTAAAAGAGAATATTATGAGCACTTATGTGCCAATAAACTGTGCAATATGAAAGAAATAAATTAATAGAAATGTATAAACTACCAAAACTGAAACAGGAAGAAATAAAAAACTTGAACAGACCCATAACCAGCAAAGAAATTGAATCAGTAATCAAAAACCTTCCAACAAACAAGAGTCCAGGGCCAGATGGCTTCCCAGGAGAATTCTACCAAACATTTAAAGACATGTTAAGGGGCCCCTCGGTGGCTCAGTTGGTTAAGCATCTACCTTCAGCTCAGGTCATGATCCCGGGTCCTGAGACTGAGGCCCTGTGTCAGGCTCCCTGCTCAGTGGCAAGCCTGCTCTCCCTCTCTCTCTCTCCCTCTGCAGCTTCTCTCTGTTTGTGCTCACTCATGCTCTCTCTCTCAAATAAATAAATAAAATATTTTTTTTTAAAAGATGAGTTAATACCTTTTTTTCCAAAACTGTTCCAAAAAATAAAAATGGAAGGAAAACTTCCAAACTCTATGAGGCCAGCATTACCTTGATCCCCGAACTAGCAGAAACCCCACTAAAAAGGAAAATTACAGACCAATATCCCTGATGAACATGGATGCAAAAATTCTCAAGAAAAAAAAAATTCTCAACAAGATACTAGCACTGAATCCAACAGTAAATTCAAAGAATTATTCACCACGATCAAGTGGAATTCATTACTGGGCTGCAGGAGTGATTCAATATCTGCAAATCAATCTATGTGATACACTATATTAATAAAAGAAAGAACAAGAATCATTATGATCCTCCTCTCAATAGATGCAGAAAAAGCATTTGACAAAATACAGCATCGTTTCTTGATAAAAAAAAAAAAACCCTCAAGAAATAGGGATAGAAGGAACATACCTCAATATCATTAAGGCCATACTCAAATCCCACAGCTAATACTGTCAATAGGGAAAAACTGAGACCTTCTCCCCTGAGGTCAGGAACACAACAGAGATGTCCACTCTTACCACTGTTGTTCAACATTGTTGAGGCTAGAAGTATTAGCCTCAACGATCAGACAACCAAAAGAAATAAAAGGAATCCATATTGGCAAGGAAGAAGTGAAATTTTAACTCCTCGCAGAAGTACTATGAAGGAAAGTAAAATGGGTGATACATACCACTACCATGTCCTCCTTCAAGAAGTCCATAACAGATTACGGGTGAAAAAAATGGAGACAGCATTCCAACAAATTCATTATAATCAGACTAACAAAGCACTCTGGTCATCTCAAAAGCATCTGAAAATGGCTCCATTATACACAGAATCTATGTCTCATAGAATGACATTTTTAATGATAGCTATTTCTAAGGCCATAGCTAAATCCAGCATTAGGAAATCAAGAATGAGATGTCATAGTTATTAACCTTTCTTAAAGCAACCAGTTGTTGTTTCAGAAAACCCTCTGAAATAATTAGCATTTGTTGAGTGTGTCTGCAAGGTGCCATAGACATATCAGAAGACTTCTATGTATTATTTAATCATCAAGCTTTTGTCCTTCAGAAAAGAATACAACTTCTGTGGTTATCTTTATTTCTATTTTTATCTTTTTTTGATAAAAAGTTTAAAATAATATAGTTCTCAGATGAAGAATGTAGCACCTGGATTGAAAGGAGGCAAACGTGCCAGCACACCAGAAGCCATTCAGCTTCTCTTGCTGGTGAAAACCGAATCCTACTTCTTTCCTAACCAGGGACGAAAGTGGTAAAAGCCTTAAGTTTACTCAATTACATTTTTAAAATTACCTGAACTCTTAGCTTTGCGGCATCCATCTTTTTACGGAACTCCTTCTGCAATTTTACCTTCAAAGCAACGTCAGAAAGATCTTTGTTTTCTAGTTCCTGTAGCTGCTTCTCTGTTTCAGTCAATTCCACCTTCGCCTGTTCTGCTTCGTGTTCAAGTTTTGTTACTTTCAGAGAATACTGTTTGCTTACAGACTTGGCATCGTTACCTTCACCACAGTAATAGTAATAACAATGATAAGTTATGCTTTTAAAAAAAAACACCAAGTAAAACATCAAAAAACCTAAAAATGCTCTATTCTTCAAAATCCAACTGGAAAAAAAAAAACACAAAAAAACAAAATCCAACTGGGAAGTGTATCTATTTAAGGTCTAGCAGTATGAACCCAGCTGTCCCCACACATCCCCATCAAACACAACTTGCCACCTGGCCTCGTAATAATCAGCTGCTTACTGACTGCATCTGGGGCCATTCCATCTTCTCACAGGCTCATCTCTGCGTTTTAGTGTGACATTTCTGATTTTCTAAATTTGGCGTTTAGCTTTGCTGCCATCAACCTCCAGGTAAGAAAAATATTTTAGGTGACTCTGGCGTTTTGCTAACTACACTTTGGCTTCTTGCTACCTATAATCTTGTTTTCTCTACTACGAAAAATTTCCAACATACCAAAGTAGAAAAATGATGAACCCCCCATCACTGAGATTTCAGAATTGTCTAGATTTTGCCACAGTTGCTTCACCTATGCCTTTCTTCTGTTTCAATTTGCTGAAGAATTCTAAAACAATCTCAGATATAATGTCATTTCACCTACACATACTTCAATAAGCATCTGTACCAAATATGGATATAACCAAAAATTCTTTCACACCTAACAATACTAATCCCTACCCGACCCTGTCCAGACTTCCCCAATTGTCTTAAAATGTCTTTTTTTTAAGATTTTATTTATTTATTCATAGACAGAGAGAGAGAGAGAGAGACAGAGACATAGGCAAGGCAGAGGGAGAAGCAGGCTCCATGCTGGGAGCCTGACGTGGGACTCGATCCCGGGACCCCAGGATCATGCCCTGGGCCAAAGGCAGGCGCTAAATCGCAGAGCCACCCAGGGTTCCCCCTAAAATGTCTTGTACAATTGGTTTATGGTAAACATCATCCAAACAAGGCCCACAATACATCTGATAGTTGTCTCTTATGAACCTTTCATTCTAGAACTGGCCCCCTCTTTTTCCATTCAATTGAACTTTATCAAAGATGAATTTTTCAATCATTTTCTTATATTTGGAACATAAAGGAAAACATAATACAGACATTTCTGTATCTTTTTTCCTTCTAAGCTCAGCTACTAACCCTAAAAACTTAGTTTTGATTTATTCTGAACAGCCAACTTATCCCTGAACTAGACTAGCAGACTCACAAAGGAAAAGAAAGAATCCAAAGCTCATGGGATAAATTATCATGAGGGGAAGTTTGTTCTATCATTAAACTGAAAAAAATGTATTTTTTTTAATAAAAAGGAATTACTGAACTAAATGCACTGAGTTGTCTTCTGGTTCTATGACTCTCTGATAACCTACCTTTACCATACCCGTATACCCGTGGCTACTACATTTTAATGAATTTAAGACCCTATATATTGTTCAACACACCAGCATTTTGTGAGTCACAAAGAAAAAAGGTTGAGTGCCAATTACACAAAGATAAAATGCCTGGATGCCACTGCAGGTAAGATGCATCATGATTTCAGAGATATTAAAATGTGAAAGAATATGATTAGAATTTTTTTTTAAATTTTTTTTTTTTAATTTTTTATTTATTTATGATAGTCACAGAGAGAGAGAGAGAGGCAGAGACACAGGCGGAGGGAGAAGCAGGCTCCATGCACCGGGAGCCTGATGTGGGATTCGATCCCGGGTCTCCAGGATCGCGCCCTGGGCCAAAGGCAGGCGCCAAACCGCTGCGCCACCCAGGGATCCCAAGAATATGATTAGAATTGATGAAACACAGTGCGGTTGTCACTTATTGTTGGCTGAAATAATTGCTATTTAGGGGAAGACTTTGGTGCGAAGGCTTTGAAAAGCAAACACACACTAACCCTTTTGCAAGTCACCATGTCTAAAGAAAGCTCCAAACTGCTCTTTGTTCTAAGGAGTAAGAAGAGGACCTTCTCTGTGTTAAGTTCACTTATCCTCTATTTTAAGGCAACCAGGATGAGTGTACTGGGCTACAAAAGTGTGCTTGTTTAGTGAGAGAGCCCATGGTAGCATCACCTATCTAAATCATTTGTTCCAGAAGGGCACATATCCTTAACTTCCACAGGCAGTGCCCTGATGGAGAAGCTATTTTAAACCCCTAGGGGTGCTTCGTGGCTTAGTCGGTTAAGCATCTGCCTTAAGCTCAGGTCATGATCCCAGGATCCTCGGATGAATTCTGGGATTGAGCCCAGGGTGTCAGGCTCCTGCTCAGTGGCGAGCCTGCTTCTCCCTCTACCCTCCCTACTTCCCTCTTATGTGCTTACACTCTCTTTCTGTCTCAAATGAATAAATAACAATCTTTTAAAAAAATAAAATACGAACACCTGGGTGGCTTTGTGGTTGAGCATCTGCCTTTGGCTCAGGTCATGATCCCAGGATCCTCGGATGAGTCCTACATCAGGCTCTCTCCACAGAGAGCCTGCTTCTCCCCCTGCCTATATCTCTGCCTTTCTTTATGTGTCTCTCATGAATAAATAAAATCTAAAAAAATATGTAAAATAAAATAAATCCCTAAATGTGTTCCTAGACACTCCTAAGAAAGACTTACTGGTATTGATCCTGCCTCTGAGGAAGGAGCACAGTCAAGCTCAATTAAACATCTGGGACAACTGGAGCCAGAATGATGCATAACACATTTGTCACTAGGACTGAGGAAGGAAAATGCTTTGGGACAGCAGTTAGGGAGAGAAGTTGAGAAAAGAGGCCAGCCAGCCAAAAAGCAAGCTTGCCAGAAAGAGGAAGGAAGTGAGAAGGCAGGTTGCCCCTTGCTGGCAGAGATGCTGGGAGCCACCATAATTCATGTATTCTGAGAGTGATTTTAGCCTTGGGCTTAAAGAAAAGGAAGACAATATTTCCTTCAGTTCCCTTAAATGTGACCAATGTTTCATTGGAGGTGAGAAAAAGAAATGCTATTGTCTATTACTCCTTGAATTTCATAACAAATTTCAAAGCAGTCAAAGCCCACACCTTCAGTCTATTGGGGGGAAAAACAACGAAAAAGCCTGAAACATGCTTTTCAGGGCAAGCCTAATAATTTATGTAGCTAAGGGTAAGGAGAGGATGTGGCACATACACCCTACTAGGAAGAATTTGAAACTGCAGGGAAGAGCTAAAAGCTTGGCTAAGGGAATAGCTCTCAAGGATAAATTCTTACATCTTTAGAGAAATAAAAATTATATTTGAAACATAAAGTTTATTAATAATGTTGAAAACAAACCATCCAAAAGCATCAGGACTAATAATTTAATATTAAAATGAATTAGAAAAACAGCTCAAACATATTCCCAGATACCTAGTATAATGTTTCTTAAAAAGTGGCAAAAAATTTTAAGTGCCCATGAGTCTCAGCACAACACAGAGTTCACAGTGGTAGAACAATTCATAGATGAAATAGCAAAGTTCTTCTGATAACCTCCATCAATTGGTTGTGAAACACACCTTGTACATCAAATTCCAAGCTACACTGAATAGTCCTCAGTGTCAATTTTACTTTTTGTTTTAACAACTAAAGTAAATGTTACAACATCAGAAGCAATTTTAGAAGCTTCTCTTCCTCATATAAGCTGGTTTACAGGACAGTATTACCTGTTTTTATTAATTCTTTAATTAGATCTTCCTTCATCTTGATGTTAATTGTAAGTTCTCTCATTTTTTGTTTAGCTTCAGTGAGTATGAGTTCTGAATTCCTTAATTTTTGCAAATTCAACTCTTGACTTTGCTGGAGACATTCAATCTTTACATCTTTAAAGAAAATGAAGCACAACTGAGAAATAAAACTACCTGTTCATAAAGTGCTCAGCAGCAGAGGAATTAAATAAGAGAAGCCAACAGAGAAACAGTCTAGAGGTAACAGAGGACGAGACAAACAGAAAAGGAAAGAAAGGAAAAAATACATGACAATTGGGATTTTAATTTTCTAGCTCACAGTGAGTTTTGGTCGTATCCTGTAGGTTCTAATACATAGTTTTTCACTGCCCTTAGATATGCGATTTGAGTGTTTCTTTAACCTGAGTTATTTAAGAAAGGTATAAAATCTCCAGGTGGGTAGACAGTTGAAATGTTTTCCCGATCTACACCAGACTACTCAAAGTGTAGTTCAGCACTGTTGGCTATTGGAACGTAAGTCAACTATGTCACTGTCTTAATTCAGCTAACTTTTTTTTTTTTCAAATCAAGACTTCCTTGGTGAAGAAGCTAGTACACTGATTTACATTCTGGCATAAGTTTCTTACCTGGTTGTAGACCAGTAACAAATAGTTCAAGAATGGCTACTTGAGTAGCACCGTTTATACATTTATAGCACTATCTATACTATTTATGCATTTTCAAATGTTTTATTTGTGAAATAGCCAATTTTTTGTTACTATGACACTCAAAGGCTCTCTAAAAGTTAAGATACTCTCTATTTTCATAGTGTAGGACTTATCTATCATGTAACTGGCATTCCCTATGCTCTTTCTTTTTGTGTTTTGACCACTCATAGACCAAGAGAAATGAATTAAAAATCATAGTTTTGGCAATACAAACATTTTGATGCTGTTTTCTGATGCATAAAAATTCTCATCAGTTGTATACTAGAACATTACAAGCACTCAGTTGACTAATCTGACTCTAATGTTGCATGCATCACTACATAGGCAGGTATGCCAGTGAAGCGGTAGACACCTAGTAAATTACTTAAAATGTTAAGGTAGTCAAGAGTACAAAGCAAATATCAACTCAAGTTTGGATACAAAATCCCCATTTTTAGACACTTAGCTTACAACTCTAGCCAGAATTGATTTTGGGAAAATTGTTTTATTGAGGAGTTGAGAATGAAAAATTAGAGGTAGATCAGAGAACATAAAGAAGTCCTACCAACCAGTAAAGCACTCCCACCAAGTTTCCATCTTTGAGAATTCCTAGATGCTTCTTAAATTATTGATAAAGAAAAAGAGAAGTGTCATAAGCAGTAAGTCTAAATTATTCGAGAAAGTCTGTGTACCTTCATTCTCTTTTCGTGTTTGATCCTGAACATCATTCAATTCAACAAGAGAACAAACAGAGGCTGGCTTTTGAATCCATGAGTGACTTCTATGTCTAAGGAAAAAAAAAAAAAAAACAGATCAAAGGTAACTTGTCTGTTGTTTTCTAATCTAATTTGCCCTCAAATTAGTTTCCCAAAAATAAAAGGATATCTCCTCCAAATAAAAGGATATCTCCCTCAAGTTGAACTCAGTGGAAAATTCATCATGTTTGTTGCCACTGTGGCAGCAAAATCAAGAATTCCAAAAACATTCTCTCTGAAAATTAAAATCTACAACTACAAAAGCCCTAAATACAAAATTATTTTTCAATTTTAAGATTGATGACTTGTGTTAAAACACTGTTTTATAACACAATAGTAGTGCATTTAGCAAAAACTACTTACTCTTAAGTGGTAAAGATACATGTTAATGAAAAAAAAACCCCTACATTATATACATTCATTATATCATAAGTTTATTAAATCAGTCTATATTTAACATACCTAATTTCAGAGTTCTCTTGGCCTTCTGATTCTTCATCATCACTGTTATCAGAAAATTGGCAGTGGAGGACTTCATCTTGTTCTTCTATGTGACCCAGCAGCATCTGACTTCGTGTTCGAAATCCAGCAACTACTCGATCCAGAGAGTACACAGAAGGACTTGTGTAGACCTTACAAGTGATTACCCCACCCAAAAAAAAAAAAAGTTATTTTTTTAAATGTTTATTTTTATCCTATTACTCAGGATGTTTTTAAAGAGGTTATTAGTTAGTTAGACTGAAAATAGCCAATCACTGGAAATATGCAAATGCCAAAATTCCACGATACTCTTGTGCACGTGGACACATACATCTTTTGGAATCTATACAGCTCTTCCTCCTTCTAGAAAGCTCTCTATCTTCAATTATATCTTCATGAACCAAAGAGAGGCAGGAATGAAAATATTACAGCTCTTAAACATAGCATAGGCACTCCCAAACAAATGTGAAACCCATACACAGTGGGTTTCACTCTAGGTGACACACTGCAGGAAACCCAAATGTATTTATTCACACTTTACATATGATGGTTAGGGATGGCTGACTTAGTGCTCTAAGTGACATAGTTAATATGTATCATGGATAAATAGATTTTCAAGGGGCTACCCTGGGAACTTTCTATACTATAATGTGCTTCTATTGGAAAGGTGCTTTAAGCTCTCAAAAAATGACCTTGGAGGGACACCTGGGTGGTACATTCAGTTAAGCATCCAACTCTTGATTTTGGCTCAGGTCATGATCTGAGGGTCAAAGGACTGAGCCCAGCATCAGGCTTGTGCTCAGTGAGGTGTCTGCTTGACTGCTTGAGACTCTCTCTCTCTTTCTCCCTCTGGTCCACCCCATGCTCACTCACGTACTCTCTCTAAAATAATAAAATAAATAAATCTTTTAAAATTTTTATCTATTTTTTTAATAAATTTTTAAATGACCTTGGAAAATAACAAAAATTAGAAGCTGCTTGTATACTTTTATTCTAGTTTTTGTTACCAAATATTTCCTTCTTTGTATAACCAAACCTCAGAGTCTTTTCTCAAAAAGGTAAGTAGAATATTAGAGGAGACGTTCAATTTATTACTAGAAATCATTATAAGCTATTAAAACTGTAACAGACAGCAGAATATGTATATCATATGGTGTCAAGATTCAAGTGATATACATCTTGCATATAATCCCTCCCAGAAAAGCCTGCCTCATGCTAAAGATTCCTTGATATCTAATTTTTGTGGCTCCACTGTTGGCCACCTAGTAAGACCATCTGTCACATTGGTACCATGATGGGTGCAGAATAAAGTTTTCTAGGTGGACTCCCTACCCTGGGGTATGAGGGAGTAGGGAGGGAAATTATTTTCAGAAGAACCAACTCAAGAAGTATTTATCTAACAAGTACAATTACTGCATGTTCACTTTGCCCCAGAACAAACAGGCATCAAGGTTTCTCTTTGTCAAAAGAATGGAAATTATTCCAGGAGCAAATAAAATTTTTTGTTCAGAGTCAAACTTTGTTCTCTAGAATTATAATCTGCTTTTGAAATTTCTTTCTATAAAGAAAATCAAATGATCCAGCTTAAAAATTAACACCAAGTAAATTCCACAACAATTGGGGCACCTGAGTGGCATAGTGGTTGAGCATCTGCCTTTGGCTCAGGTCGTGATCCCAGGGTCCTGGGATTGAGTCCTGCATTGGGCTCCCAGGAGGGAGCTTACTTCTCTCTCTGCCTCTTTGTGTGTGTGTGTGTGTGTGTGTGTGTGTGTGTGTGTGTGTCTCATGAATAAACAAAATCTTAAAAAACAATTCCACAGAGCAGCCCGGGTGGCTCAGTGGTTTGGTGCCGCCTGCAGCCCAGGGTGTGATCCTGGAGACCTGGGATCGAGTCCCACGTCGGGCTCCCTGCACGGAGCCTGCTTCTCCCTCTGCCTGTGTCTTTGTCTCTCTCTCTCTCTCTCTCTCTCTCTCTCTCTCAAATAAATAAATAAATAAATCCACAACAATTAATGATATTTAGCAAATTAATTCCTCAACAGTTGTCCTACCCAATACAATGGCTCTTTGCTCCTTGTAGGCTCATAAAGCCGTCTATAACGGGGCCCCTTCCCACCTAAGTACAGGGTGTTGCTTCCCTGAAGTTGCTTCTCCATTCCATGGTCCCTGCTTTAGCATTTTCAACCATACCCCGGACAGTACTGATGATCACTATGTAGGTACTCAAATAAGCTGGTTAATAATTCAGATAACTGAGGTGTATACAACTACATGCCAATATTTCATTCTAACCATTTGTTCCTAGAATTATATTATCACAAGGCTAGAGAGAACTTTAAAGCTTACTGAGTTCAACTATTCATCCCATATCTGACTCTCATCTATAACATAACCTCTGCTGAAACATCCGCTGCAGGGGCCCTTACAAGCACTGGGGCCTCCCGTATCATCTCTCGCAGTTTTCCCTGACAAACATTTCTTTATATTCTCTTAGCACTTCTTCTCCCTAGTCCTACTTCTATAGAGACAAAATGTAACAATAATGACAAGGTTTCAAATATCTTAATTTCATTTGTTTATTTGAGATACAGAGAGAGCATGAGCAGGGAGAGGGAAAAGCAGACTCCCCCCTGAGCAGGGAGCCAGATGTTGGGCTCAATCCCAGGACCTGAGGATCATGACCTGAGCCCAAGGCAGACGTTTAACTGACTGAGCCATGCAGGTGCCCCAAGCCTTCAAATATTTGAAAACAGACATCATGTCCCCTCTGAATCTCACTAAGTCTAGAGTTACTTCAGATGGTCACCAAGGACCTTTAGCAACTTGGTTGTTCTCTGAAAACACTTTAATTTGACTTAAAGTGCTGTACTCAGACCTGAACTTGATGTTTCAAATCATCATACAGTAAGATAATCTCTTCTCACTAGTGATGCATTTGATTTGGATTCATCAGATATGTGGCAACTTTGCTTAGCTCATTCACCATAGACTGGTTTTCATAGATCAACTCTGTACCCAAGTTGCCATCAACAGTTCCACCAAGGTCCATGAGATATCATTTGTCATTCTGCTACTGTGAGATTGGTGTGTTCTGCCGGAATGAGGCGCTCACATAGCAAAGGAACCTGGTTCAACCCAGGCAGACACATCTCTGTGCTGTGTTCACTCTTCACCTTGAACAATGATGTATGCAAATAATTAAAAAACAAAGCCAAACAAAAACTAATTATTTTGTGAGGGGAAAAAAAGGGGGCCTTTGTGTGAGATAAAATCTTAATGAAAACTGAAGAAGCTGTTAACATGTAGTGTGGGGGTTACTCACAGGAACTCTGTGACTCCACAAAAATGTAATTCACTCAGGAAAAAGTGAGATTTTACAAATATTTCCACTTTTGTGAATCTGGAGATTCCAGAAGATTTTTAAAATATATCCTTTAAGAATATTTTGGTTGGGGGTGCCTGGGTGGCTCAGTGGTTGAGTGTCTGTCTTTGGCTCAAGTGTGATCCCAGGGTCCTGGGACTGAGTCCCACATCAGGCTCCCCACAGGGAGCCTGCTTCTCCCTCTGCCTATATCTCTCTCTGTCTCTCATCATAAATGAATAAATTTTTTTAAATGAATATATTTTGGGACACCTGGGTGGCTTAGAGGTTGTGCATCTGCCTTTGGCCCAGGGCGTGATCCTGGGATCCAGGATCAAGTCCTATATCAGGCTCCTTGCAGGAAGTCTGCATCTCCCTCTGCCTGTGTCTCTGCCTCTCTCTTCTCTCTGTCTCTCTCTCTGAGAATACATGTCTGTATTCTCATGAATAAATAAATTTCATGAGAGACAGAGAGTGTCTGTATTCTCATGAATAAATAAATTTCATGAGAGACAGAGAGAGAGAATCATGCCCAGGGCCGAAGGCAGGTGCTAAACCACTGAGCCACCTAGAGATCCCCTCAAAAAAGAATATTTTGGTTAAGTTCTCTTAGCACACAATGGTGTGAAGTACTGAAAGCCGTATTAGTTACCTATTGCTTTTACAACCACTTTATATCATACTTCATCAAATCTAAAATGTCATCAACTTAAGACACACCATTATCTTTATTCCATCAAGAAAGAAAAAGCTGTCAAGCCATGGCATGCCATCAATTATAAAACATACCTTGCTATCAAAGATGATAAAATGTGAAAAAAAATGTGAGTCTTACCATCAGTGAAACACGGCAGATTTTCATCAGCATTTGTGATATTATATTATACCTAAGCATTTACTGGGACCACATCTGTAATTTTTTCTTTCAGAAGTGCCCTTGGAATGTAGAATACTGGCTTTCAAGTATATCATATTTACCATGTTAAAGTAGAAACCTGTTATACTTTTTTTTTAAGTTTAAATCAAGATTCGATTTTACATTTCATCAGATAAGATTTTGGTATCTACTGAGACAGAGGAGTTTTTTTCTTTTTTCCTATTAATTTGATAACTTGAAAACTTTTTCTTTTATTTACCTATATACTATTTAGTTATGAGAGGCAATTTCTTTAGGAATTCTGTTTAAGTAGGTATGTTCTATAATTTCGTCTGGGTATTTAACTCTTCAGATTAAGAGATAGTTGAAAACAAATGTGCAACAATAGGAAAAAGTACACAATTGTTTGCCCCTGGGATGCCTGTGTGGCTCAGTGGTTGAGCATGCCTTTGGCTCAGGTTGTGATCCCGTAGTCCTGGGATCAAGTCCCACATCGGGCTCCCCATGGAGAGCCTGCTTCTCTCTCTGCTTATGTCTCTGCCTCTCTCAATGTGTCTCTCATGAATAAATAAAATCTTTAAAAACATTTGTATGCCCCTAGGATAAATATTATTCAGCCATTAAAAATCATGATGTTATAAAAAATATTTAATGACTGTCAAATGTTTGTGATAAATTAAGAGTCATTAATGAAAGTATACGCATAAATACAACAAACAATACTTTTAAAATTAAATAAGAGCTTTTTGCTCTTTCCCTCCAATGTGTATAAACAAGCCTGTAAGAAATATTTCCTTGGGACACTTTGGTGGCTCAACAGTTAGCACCTGCCTTCGGCCCAGGGCGTGATCCTGGAGACCCAGGATTGAGTTCCACATCAGGCTCCCTTCGGGGAGTCTGCTTCTCCCTCTGCCTATGTCTCTGCCTCTCTCTGTGTGTCTCTCATGAATAAATAAACAAAATCTTAAAAAAAAAAAAAAAGAAATGAGGACTATCTGCACTTCAAGAAAATATGTGAGCTAATGAACTCTAAATTATCAGGGCTAGAAAATATTAGGTAGACTTCTGCCAAGGAGGCAAAAATCCAGGGAGAAAATGAAATAGCATTTGAGATGTCCTCTTTGATGTAATTCAGTTAGTCTTGGCATTCAATACAAAAACCCTCCGCTCACTCTCAGAACAACGGAACAGTAAGCAGGACTTGAACAAGGCTTGCTGCACAACGTGTCTTCCCACACAAGCCTGCCTCCTCACATATGCTGCAGTGACCAGTCCAAACAAGAGAGGTGGCCTGGATTCCTGGACACATGGTAGGGACAGAGAATCCTCAAAACTGCTGATCCTATGACTTTTCCATCTTATTTATTTTCCCCCTCCTTTTAGTGGCCAGCAGGGCAGAAGGAAGATTTTAAAAACAAAACTAAACTAAGAATTTGTTAATTTGAAACAATAACCACAGAAATCGGAAATCGTTATTCTAGTCATGTCTGTTTTGGGTCTAATCAAAACAGCTGGCGGTAAGAACCCTGAGGGCCTAACCTTTTTCAAGAGCCTACAGAACTCTATGTCCTCAAAGAGTGTACGTCTATGTATCAATATCCAGTAAAAAAGAGAACTAGAAACTGAGAAAGTATAAATATGTATAACTTTTGTAATCAGGGAGGAAAAACCCATATGTTATTTTTAAAAAATAAAGGAAACAAAATGCTTTCATGGTACTAGCCAATAGCAAATAAATAAATATAGAAGATATATAAAGTTGAATTAAGAGCTATCAAATTAAAAAAAAGAGCTATCAAATTTGAGGGGCGTCTGGGTGGCTCAGTTGGTTAAGATTAAGAGCCTGCCTTCTCATTCAAATTGGCAAAGAAGTCAAACTCTCCCTCTTCGCCGATGACATGATACTCTACATAGAAAACCCAAAAGCCTACACCCCAAGATTGCTAGAACTCATACAGCAATTTGGCAGCGTGGCAGGATACAAAATCAATGCCCAGAAATCAGTGGCATTTCTATACACTAACAATGAGACTGAAGAAAGAGAAATTAAGGAGACAATCCCATTTACAATTGCACCCAAAAGCATAAGATACCTAGGAATAAACCTAACTAAAGAGGTCAAGGATCTATACCCTAAAAACTATAGAACACTTCTGAAAGAAATTGAGGAAGACACAAAGAGATGGAAAAATATTCCATGCTCATGGATTGGCAGAATTAATATTGTGAAAATGTCAATGTTACCCAGGGCAATTTACACGTTTAATGCAATCCCTATCAAAATACCATGGACTTTCTTCAGAGAGTTAGAACAAATTATTTTAAGATTTGTGTGGAATCAGAAAAGACCCTGAATAGCCAGGGGAGTTTTAAAAAAGAAAACCATAGCTGGAGGCATCACAATGCCAGATTTCAGGTTGTACTACAAAGCTGTGGTCATCAAGACAGTGTGGTACTGGCACAAAAACAGACACATAGATCAATGGAACAGAATAGAGAACCCAGAAGTGGACCCTGAACTTTATTGTCAACTAATATTCGATAAAGGAGGAAAGACTATCCATTGGAAGAAAGACAGTCTCTTCAATAAATGGTGCTGGGAAAACTGGACATCCACATGCAGAAGAATGAAACTAGACCACTCTCTTTCACCAGACACAAAGATAAACTCAAAATGGATGAGAGATCTAAATGTGAGACAAGATTCCATCAAAATCCTAGAGGAGAACACAGGCAACACCCTTTTTGAACTCAGCCATAGTAACTTCTTGCAAGATACATCCACAAAGGCAAAAGAAACAAAAGCAAAAATGAACTATTGGGACTTCATCAAGATAAGAAGCTTTTGCACAGCCTAGGATACAGTCAACAAAACTAAAAGACAACCTATAGAATGGGAGAAGATATTTGCAAATGACATATCAGATAAAGGGCTAGTTTCCAAGATCTATAAAGAACTTATTAAACTAAACACCGAAGAAACAAACAATCCAATCATGAAATGGGCAAAAGACATGAACAGAAATCTCACAGAGGAAGACATGGACATGGCCAACATGCACATGAGGAAATGCTCTGCATCACCTGCCATCAGGGAAATACAAATCAAAACCACAATGAGATACCACCTCACACCAGTGAGAATGGGGAAAATTAACAAGGCAGGAAACCACAAATGTTGGAGAGGATGCGGAGAAAAGGGAACCCTCTTGCACTGTTGGTGGGAATGTGAACTGATGCAGCCACTCTGGAAAACTGTGTGGAGGTTCCTCAAAGAGTTAAAAATAGACCTGCCCTACGACCCAGCAATTGCACTTTGGATTTACCCCAAAGATGCAGATGCAATGAAACGCCGGGACACCTGCACCCCGATGTTTACAGCAGCAATGTCCACAATAGCCAAAGTGTGGAAGGTGCCTCAGTGTCCATCAAAAGATGAATGGATAAAGAAGATGTGGTTTATGTATACAACGGAATATTACCCAGCCATTCGAAATGACAAATACCCCCCATTTGCTTCGACGTGGATGGAGCTGGAGGGTATTATGCTGAGTGAAATAAGTCAATCGGAGAAGGACAAACATTATATGATCTCATTCATTTGGAGAATATAAATAATAGTGAAAGGGAATAGAAGGGAAGGGAGAAGAAATGGCTAGGAAATATCAGAAAGGGAGACAGAACATGGAAGACTCCTAACTCTTGGGAAACGAACTAGGGGTGGTGGAAGGGGAGGAGGGCGGGGGGTGGGGGTGAATGGGTGATGGGCACCGAGGGGGGCACTTGATGGGATGAGCACTGCGTGTTATTCTGTATGTTGGCAAATTGAACACCAATAAAAAATAAATTTATTATTAAAGAAGTAATAAGAGCCTGCCTTTGGCTCAGGTCATGATCTCAGGGTACTGAGATCAAGATCAAGCCCCACACTGAGCCTCAGGTTGGGCTCCCTGCTCAGCAGGGAGTCTGCTTCTCCCTCTCCCTGCCACTCCCCCTGCTTGTGCTTTCTCTCTCTCTCCCTCTGTCAAATAAATAAATAAAATCTTAAAAAAAGTTATCAAATTTGAATCCTGCAAAGAATTTGCCCTTGTCTCATATGTTCCATGAAAATTTACTGTATATTCAACTATAAAGAACATGTTAATAACTCTACAAAGTAAAGCTGATATTAATAATAACAGTGATTTTAATAACAGTGATTTAAATGTTGAACCCAATCTCTTAGAATTGAAAAACACACAAGTAAGGAGAGCATCTGTCTTACTCTGAGGCACCAAGCCTGGGACACCGTAGAGGTGCCCCATGGGCATATCCTAAAGACATAATGTGTCAGGCAGTTCAGATTCACTATCTCATGTAAATCCTCCACATCCCCCATGACGTTTCCCCCAGTCTGACTGATAAAGAACCTGGGGCCCACAAAGGTTTAGGCATACATACAAGCTTATGCACAGTGGTGGAGTTCACATCCAAGCCTGCCCAACTCCACAGCCTATGACACCTCTCATATTTCTTATCCCTTTAACTGTAACCATCATCAAGACCTCAAACAAATCTTTTCCCTTCATAAAATTAATAAATAGAAACCAAAATTCATGAATCTGCTTAGTCTTTTCCATCAGAAATTTCTATTCCAGTAGAGATTCCTTGTTTTTCAAGAGAAATCTGTGTGCATATATATCATCCACAAACATATTTATAAATAAAAATGAAATTTCATACTGATCTTCATAGTCTTGATTATGTCAGCTTGGCAAGGCCAAATAATAGATAAATATCATTTTGAAAATAATAAAACAGGCCAAATAAATCAAAGTATATACCCTCCAATTTCCTCTCAACCTGTTGTGGTTAAAGAAAGAAAAAACTTCATGAAGGTATCAGACTAGCAGTGCCTGAGTGGCTCAGTTAGTTAGGCATCTGCTGGTGGCTCAGGTCATGATCTCAAGATCCTGGGATCAAGCCCTGCATCGGGCTCCCTGCTAGATGGGCAGCCTGCTTCTCCCTCTCCAGCACTTGTGCTCTCCTGCTCTCTCCCTCTCTCTCTAATAAATAACTCTTAAAAAAAAAAGGTATCAGACTCAAGCATGTCTGAAAACATGATGACAAAGGATAGCTTTTTCTCCTTGGTGAATACAAGACATCATCTTTAACTATTCCTTCCAAATACAACTATATATTCTCCTATGTATTATTATTTAAAAGAAGCATGATTTAAAAAGAATACACATAAAACTCCATGAGATCAAGCAGAAAAAAACCCCTGCTGAAACCATACAAATACACTGTGATACTATACATAATATTTTTTAAATCTCAAAATCAGAAAGAGATTGATGTTTAGACATTACCTTCCTGGAATCTGATCTGGCAGGGTTATAAATATAATGCCCCAAATGAGTATCAAACGGTACAGTATATGGCCTCTTCGCATCTGTCCTGGCATCTGGCCCATCTCCACAGGTTTCCGTAGCTGAAGAGGTCATTGACAGGTTAAGTTTTGTTAGTTCTTCGCTCAGTTGATCCACAAGAAGTTGTTGTTCTATTATTTTTTCATTCTTTGTAGAAGAGAGATGAACATATTTAAAATAGAGAACCTCAGTCTGTGCATAATGATTAAAAATAAATTGTACATTGCCCCAAATCACAACTATCTTAACACTACCATAAAACGTCATTTCTCCATAGAGTACTCTTTTGATGTTCACCAGCATCTAGGATTGTTTGGAATGGTAAAAACTCTTGAGTAAGCAATGACAAACAGAGCCTAAAGAGTTAATACTCAAAGAAAATGCCCTGTACAACGTGATTGGTTGGTCTGCCAATGAGAAGCACTTTGTTTAGCTGGCCTTTCAGAGGGAAATCCAAACAGTAACAAGAGAGAAGAAAGTTGAAAAGTGGGGAAAGAATTACAAATGGCAGAGGTGGCAGCAAAGGAAACTAACTGGTCATTGTATAGTGAAGTGAAAGCCTTTACTCAGTGCAAAAGAAAGCCTAAGCATAGAGAGATAACAGACGGATAACTGATAGCCAGCCCTGGGAAAAAAAAGAACTTGGAAATAAAAGGCTGAACAGCCTTTTATAAATAAAAGCCTGGGTGGCTCAGCGGTTTGGCGCCTGCCTTAGGCCCAGGGCGTGATCCTGGAGTCCTGAGATCACAGTCCCACGTCAGGGCTCCCTGCATGGAGCCTGCTTCTCCCTCTGCCTCTCTCTCTGCTTGTGACTCTGCCTCTCTCTCTGTATCTCTCATGAATAAATAAAATCTTTTTAAAAATAAATAAACAAATAAATGGCTGAACAAATTGTGTATCAGGAGTGGGGATAGTGGGGAGGCTTAGCTTTCTATGTATCCTCTAAAGAAACCTTTTGAAGTATATCCAGTCCAGAAAGTTCTAACATCAATCTCTGTTTTAGTAGCACAGAATTATGTAAACAAGAAGTTGTCATTCATCTTAATACTTCCATATACTACAATGTTTAAATAGGAAAAAAAAAAAACTAAAGTTTTACAGTACTAATGCTAAGCTATAAAAAGGCACCCTTCTTAAAAATTCATATATTCACGGATACCTGAGTGGATTAGTGGTTGAGCATCTGCCTTTGGCTCACTTCATGATCCTGGGGTCCTGGGATCAAGTCCCACATTGGGTTCCCCACAGGGAACCTGCTTCTCCCTCTGCCTACGTCTCTCATGAATAAATACATAAAATCTTTAAAAAATTCATGTATTCAGATAATTAAAATAAAATACATGCCAATGACATATATTGGAGTCTTTATCTGGGAAAGGGTAAAAAATACCAATAATATTGGACTTTATTAAATCAAGAGTGCGTAGTATACTCTCCAGGATAACCACCAAAACCAAAAAGAGTAAATGTATAATACTTAAGCTAATGAAGTAAAAATAGAAAAATTAAAAATACACAATCCAAAAGAAGATAAGAAAGGAGGGAAAAAAGAACATAGAGCAGGCAGGATAAATAAAACGACAATGGTGGGATTATAACCAAAAGAGAAGAATAATTATGTTAAATTCATAAGTGAACTAAGTAATCCAATTAAAAGATTATAATCCATCCGAGAGGATTATAAAGTCATCTAACTTGCTGCTTTCTAAGAAATACAACTAAAATAGACTCACAAAGATTGAATATAAGATGGAGAAAGAGACATCATGTAATACCAATCAAAAGAAACCTGGTAGAGGTATGTGAATATTCAAGTAGATTTTAAGGCAAAAATCATTATAAGAAGTAAAAAATATTAAAAAGGTGAATTCACCAAGATGATGTAACAATCATGCATTTTTATGTACTTAATAACACAGTTTCAACATGTATAATGCAAAAACTGTCAGTACGTCATGGAGAAATAGCACAAACCCAAAATCATAATAGATTATAATATACCTCTAAATTGCTGATATAACAACCTCAAAATAAGTAAAAATAGAGATGTGATGGGGCGCTTGAGTGGCTCTGTCTGTAAAGCACCTGACTCTTGATTCCGGCTCAGGTCATGATCTCAGGGTTGTGAGACTGAGCCCCGAGTCAGGCTCTGTGCTGAGTGTGGAGCCTGCTTAAGATGCTCTCTCTCCCGGGCAGCCCAGGTGGCTCAGCGGTTTAGTGCCGCCTTCGGCCCAGGGCCTGATCCTGGAGACCCGGGATCGAGTCCCGCATCGGGCTCCCTGCTTGGAGCCTGCTTCTCCCTCTGCTGCTCTCACTCTCTCTGTGTGTCTCTCATTAATAAATAAATAAAATCTTAATCTTTTTTTCTCTCTCTCTCTTTCTCTCCATTGGCCCCTCCCCTCAACTCGTGCATGCACACATCACACTCTCTCTCAAATAAATAAAATCTTAAAAAACAAAACATCCATCACCAAGAAAAAGCCCATCAAAAGAATAGAAAAATCAACTGCAATATAGTCATATAATGAAATCCTATATTCATACAATGAAATCCTATATAGCTATAAGCCTAAATAAGCTAGTCACGTTGTGGATGAATCAGAACAAAAAACACTCAATAAAAGCAACTATACACCAGAGAATATATATACTGAATGATGAAATATATAAAAATTCCAAAACGTAAATTGTAGTGTTCAGGGATACATAGTAAAACCATAAAGCAAAACAGGGAAAGCATTACTATGAAGTAAGGAAAGTGATTCTCTCTGAGCAGGACCAACTCAGGACTTCTGAGGAGCTGACAGTTTACTATTTCTTCTGGTTGTTTTTTTTTTAAGATTTATCTTTCATTTATTTAAATTCCATTAGTTAACATACAGTATAATATTAGTTTCAGGTGTACAATACAGTGATTCAACACTTACAACACCTGATGTTCATCACGAGTGCCCTCCTCAATCCCCATCACCTATTTCACCCATTCTCCCACCCATCTTCCTCTGGTAACTGTCAGTTTGTTCTCTATAGTTAAAAGTCTGTTTCTTGGTTTGCCTCTCTTGCTTTTTCCCCTATGCTCATTTGTTCTGTTTCCTAAATTCCACCTATGAGTAAAATCCTATGGCATTTACTTGAGAGAGAGAGAGAGAGAGAGTGCCCATGCCAAGGGGCCTGGTGGGGGGGAGAGCGGGAGGAGTGAGCAGAATGGAAAGAGAAGGGCAGAGGGAGAGAGAGAATCTCTAGTCCCACAAGCCAAGATCACAACTCCAGCCAAAATCAAGAGTCAGACTCAACAGACTGAGCCACTCAGGTGTTTACTATTTCTTGACCTGGTGGTAGTGGTTACCCAGCTGCTCTCTTTGTGATAAGTCGCTGAACAGTACATTTTGTTTTGTATATGTTTTATGTTTTAAAATTACTCTAGAGGGATCCCTGGGTGGCGCAGCGGTTTGGCGCCTGCCTTTGGCCCAGGGTGCGATCCTGGAGACCCGGGATCGAATCCCACGTCGGGCTCCCGGTGCATGGAGCCTGCTTCTCCCTCTGCCTGTGTCTCTGCCTCTCTCTCTCTCTCTATCATAAATAAATAAAAAAAAATTTTAAAATATTAAAAAAAAAAGGGATCCCTGGGTGGCGCAGCGGTTTGGCGCCTGCCTTTGGCCCAGGGCGCGATCTTGGAGACCCGGGATCGAGTCCCACGTCGGGCTCCCAGTGCGTGGAGCCTGCTTCTCCCTCTGCCTGTGTCTCTGCCTCTCTCTCTCTCTGTGACTATCATAAATAAATAAATTTTTTTAAAAAACCAATAATTTAAAAAAAATAAATAAAATTACTCTAGAATTGGAAGAGTTAAAAAAGAAAACAAAAATGAAATGTCAAAATCAGTATCTAACTTGTGCTGGATCAGGTTATTCCTTGGGACAGTAGTTGCTCCCTGATAGGAAGCTAAAGCCTTTAAATGAAATTAACAATTTGGGAGTGCAGGAGATGGAGGGGGGTGTTCACAGACAGGGAGTATAATATTTAGGGACATACTACATTCCATGCAGGCATATTTGGTTTAATAATAGGGAGGCTAAACTGAAAAGTTGAAAGATTTAACCAAAGTTAAAGAGTAAATCATTGATGGAATATGAAAGGATAATCTAATAAATTTTAAAGTATGTGTTTACCTTCCAACTCTTAACAACATCACAATGCCTGTTACCTTGGTGAACAACATAATGCAAAAACATGGAGAACAAGTAACCATAATGTGATATGCAAATTGAGTTCCTGGTTTCTTCATATTTGTGAAGGATAAATCAAGGTAACAATAAAAATGCTTTCTCCTCATACTGATTTAGGAGAAAACCCATAATAATACTTTCAGTTGCCTGAAACTTCAATTGAAACCTGTTTTTGTGGGGGCACCTAGGTGACTCAGTTGATTAAGTGTCTGCCTTTGGCTGGAGAACCGGCTTCTCCCTCTGCCCCTTCCCCTGCTTGTGTGCACATGTGCTCTCTCTCCCTCTCTCAAATAAATAAAATCTTAAACAAAATAAGTTAAAAAAAATTCCTTTCTTTAAAAAAAAAAAACAACATCTATGTTTGTAAATACTCCCAATTATCATTTAAAATGCTATTCTGTTCAGTTAAGTACTATTTCAACTAAATCTACAGCACTAGATACGTTAAGAAACTCTACCTGCAATCTATTCACTTTCTGAGCTTCTTTCAAAGATACCACATGACCTTTGTTTTCCTGGACCATCATCTGCACTTGATTCTTCAGTTCCTTCACCTCCAGTTCTCTCTGATTAAATACAACTTCATCAGCAGCCAGCGCACACTAGGAGGAGGGAAAAAAAAGCACAAGAGACTCACCATGGAAAATACTCAAGACAGCCCAGAAAATACCACAAAAACTGGGATTTAATGATGGTTTGATGATGTCTCATGAAATTTTTCTTATCCTATTCACTTTCAACTTTTTTCTGTTCTCTTTATAGGAAAGACAGTGTTGAAGACCTATTACTGCTATAACCTAAGCATTAATTATTAGTAAGATAGAAAGTTTTCCCTGGTTTTTATTTCCTGAATTTTAAAATTAAAAAGTTACTCAGTTTCTAGAGTACAGTCACTAAGATTTTTACAAGTTTGCTAGAGTTGCCATGATTTTTAATGTGAGTTTTTAAAAATCAAAGAGGTCACATTTTCCAAACTGACCTATAGAATTAAGAGTGTATTTGGATTTTAAAATAAAGAATATTTGCTAATTTTATGCACTTTCACTATGCAGAGATATTTGGAAGATATCTAAAAATATAGTTAAACAAAGTTTTCTTAATTCCTGGTGAATTATGCCTGTTTTCAAATAAACTTGGGATATGCAAATAATACTTTTATAACAATTCTTAAATTAAATAAATAAAAAGAAATTTAACATTGTCAAGAGTCTATTTTATGCTAGTGACTTGATATTTTAAACATATCTCACTGAATAGACAGGGTTTCTTTTTCATGAAGAAACCAAGAGATTAAAACCTCTCCCCAAGATGACACAGTAGATAAACCAAATTCCTAATCTTCCGCCCCAGGGCCTATGTGAATCCAAAATTCATGCTCTTTCTACTAAGCTACAGGAAAAGACAAGAACAAATAGATGATTTACAAAAAACTGTTCATTTCACGTAAGATATAATTCACAAAAGTAGGGTATGTGCGTGACTTCTCAGGCAGTGGTACAGGGGTGGATAGGTCCCTGAACTGAGAGCCCTGGGACCAGCCTTGATTTTGTCACAGCCTTAGGGCACTTAGGGCAAGGCCCTTCTTTTCTCTGCTTGGGATCCTCAAATGACCAAATAAGGAAAGGACACATGACCCTGGTGGGCCTTATGACTCTATATGTTTATATGACTTGTGGACTTATTTTTTTTTTTTAAGATTTTATTTATTTATTTGAGAGAGAGAGAGAGAGAGAGAGAGAATGAGCACAAGTGGGAGGGACAGAGGGAGAGGCAGAGAGAAGCAGGTTACCCACTGAACAGGAAGCCTGATGCGGGTTCAATCCCAGGATCAGACATCATGACCTGAGCTAAAGGCAGACACTTAACTAAGCCACCCAAGCACCCCAACTTCTTTCATAAAATAAGATATAACTGTAATTCATGATGGCTAATATCCTCTTATGGTAAAAATAATTGTTGATTTGACCTTAAAATGTAATTGTCTCAGGGCACCTGGGTGGCCAGTCATGGAAGAGTTGCATCCAACTCTTGATTTTGGCTCAGGTCATGATCTCAGGGTCCTAAGATAGCTCTGTGTCATCAGGCTCCATGCTCAGCAGGGAATATGCTGGAGATTCTCTCTCCCTCTCTCTCCTTCCCTCTGTCTCTAAAATATTTTATTTTTTATTATTTTTTTAAAGATTACTCATGAGAGACAGAGAGAGAGAGAGAGAGAGGCAGAGACATAGAAAGATGGAGAAGCAGGCTCCTCACAGGGAGCCTGATGCGAGACTTGATCCCCCCAACCCAGGATCATGTGCTGGGCCCAAGGCAGATGCTCAACCACTGAGCCACCCAGGTGTCCCTAAAATAATTTTTTTAAATGTGATTTGTCTCCTAGTATGGCATATTCAACTATTTTTACATATTTATAAACTATAGCTGTATGGGATGCCTGGGTGCCTCAGCGGTTGAGTGTCTGCCTTTGGCTCAAGGCGTGATCCTGGAGTCCCAGGATCGAGTCCCACACATCAGGCTTCTTGCATGAAGCCTGCTTCTGTCTCTGCCTCTCTCTCTCTCTCTCTCTCTCTCTCTCTCTCTCACCACCTCCCTGTGTCTTTCAAATAAATTTTTAAAATCTTAAAGAAAAAACCCTACAGCTGTATTATTTACTATTTACTTAAAAGTGTTTAACTGTTGAGTAAACTCATGTTCACACATGGTTCTTATATTCAAAAGGCAACAAAGTCCTTTCAGAGACATTTATTAGGAGACAGAGTGTTCCAATAATTGACAAATGGCAAAAACCAAGGATTACAACACTACCTGAGAGCATCTAAAAAGGAGAAGATGGTAACTTCAAAGTGACACTTATTTCCCTAGCAACAATCTGGCAATAATTCTACCTGCAAGATGGCCCACAACCTCATCTTGGCTAAGAGTCTTTTTTAAAGTACTCACCTGCTTGTGTAATAGGCTCAGGAAGCAGGTCCAAGCAAAGAGAACGTCCATGCCTCTCCCTGCACAGACTTCCTGTCTCCCTGCACAGAGTTTACCAGGCAGCCTTCATGGGAACCCCTGGCATGGGGGGAAGGGTCCTCTGTACAACTACTAAGTCCAATCATGTAGCTGCCACTGCTACATAACCTCAACCCAGGCAGGTGAAAAATAAGTGAGAGGAGATAATAGTGAGCTGACATTTATGGAGGCTTACTCCCAGCCAGGGAGTAAGCCTCTCATCGTTTTATGGGAACTAGTGCTTTAATAATCTTCACAACAATCCTACAAAGTGCTTCATATTGTTTCTATTTTACAAATGGGGAAACTGAAACAGAGAGGTTAAGTATTTGCCAAAGGTCACAAAGTGAGTAAGCAGAGGAGTCAGGATTCAAATCGTGGGGGTTTGGTACCCACGTTCTTAACTATCATGTTATTCTGTCACTCACAGAAAAGGAAATTTAAGAAACAACTTTTTATTTTTTTATTTATTAAAAATTTTTTTTAAATTTATTTATGATAGTCACACAGAGAGAGAGAGAGAGAGAGAGAGAGAGGCAGAGAGAGGCAGAGACATAGGCAGAGGGAGAAGCAGGCTCCATGCAGGGAGCCCAACGTAGGACTCGATCCCAGGTCTCCAGGATCCCGCCCTGGGCCAAAGCCAGGCGCTAAACCACTGCACCACCCAGGGATCCCAAGAAACAACTTTTTAAAGAGACATACAGAGTGAGGAATGATAGCTGCCATTTCTCTATTTGCTACATAGTGGTAGCCAAGATTACTAGTCCTGCAAGATTGCAGAACCCCCCACCCCCGAAAAAAAGAATCTATTTTTTAAAATTAAGAAATATTGAAACTTATATCTCTCACTTTAAGATTAATAACATACACCAGCACTTTCAAAGTTCTGAGAAGTCTTGGGATTTTAACAATCTAGCTAGCATTCTCAAAATCCATCTGATCACGGTCCCCTTTTTCACCAAGACTGTTAATATCTTTGGGAAGTCTTTATCTAGAAATACATCATCTAGAGCAAGTTTAATTCAGAGTTTCCAACAGATGGAGAGAAAAAGTTACTAGTCACCCCTCATCTAACCAGGGGATTTTATAGGCTTCTACTTTCAGCCACTTAGAGGCAGGAAGAGAAAAGTTCTTCCTCTCCCAACTCCTACACCATTCCAAAGTTCAAGGTTCGGATCAACTATACGTCCTGTTCGTCAATTTCTTATACCAAGGAACAAGGGCCAGTCCCGCTCTATCTACAAAGAAGGTAGGGCAGAGTTACTGCTTTAAAAAACAAAACAAAACGTGATTTTAGAAGTATTACTTTAAATGCTTATATTTAAATATCAGAAGCTTTGAGATAGAGCAACAGTCCTCAGAGTGTATTCAGTAAAGACCCTTTTGCCGTGTCCCTCTGGTCCTTTCATGGCATCCAAGAGATCAAAACTATTTTCCTAAAAATACTAACACAATATTTGCCCTGTTTACCATGTTGACATTTGCACTGATGGTACATAAGGGTGTGTAAAACTACTGACTCCTAGCACAAATAAACGAAGTGTCACCAGACTGCATAAGTAGTCATTGTATTCCTTACTGCCAGGCACTTACAAAACAAATAAATGCTAGTTTCACTTAAGAATATCTTGATGAGTCAATAAAAATTATTATTATTTTTACCTCAACCTATGAGTACATTTTAGGATTCCATGTAACAAAATGGAAGGTATTCCAAAAGTAGCTCTGCTGTCTAATGAAGAGTGATGTTTATCTGTCGGAAACAATTTTGTGCAGCTGTGTGAGTTACAAGCTGAACTATCCACATTGTTCACAGGGAAATATTTTTATTCTAAAATATGACAGATCAACTTTGGTTACTCACACCTTGTGACAAACATTTTCTCAAAAATGAAAATTAGGGATGCCTGGGTGGCTCATCAGTTGGGCATCTGCCTTCAGCCCAGGGCGTAATCCTGGAGTCTGGAATCGAGTCCCACATTGGGCTCCCTGTGGAGAGCCTGCTTCTCCCTCTGCCTGTGTCTCTGCCTCTCTCTCCGTGTCTTTCATGAATAAATAAAATCTTTAAAAAAATTAAAATTAGAAGGAAAAGAACAATATTTGTTGCAAATGATAAAATTCAACTTTCATGCAAAGATTAGGATTTTGGAAAACATTTCTGCTACCCTAAGTGTGACAGCTTCCAATACTTAAAAGACTTTGCTGGTAGGATCAGTGGGGAAGATTAGTGAATGTAATTATTTGATACTATCTAATGAAATGTGTCAACATTTGGAAGATCAACATAATTCAGTAAACAAATATTTTCCAAATGACCAATAAATGACAATTTAAAATCAAGTGAATGAAAGATCCATTCAAAGTACAAAATAAAGATCAGTGATTTTTGTGGTATAGATATTAATATTAACAAAAATAGTTTCAAACTCCACATTGCAAGTAACCTTTAGGAAATCTCTACTGGTTGGGTTTTGGTAATACCAAAGAAGAATATGCATAATTATCTGAAAAAAGCCATTAAAAGACTCTTCTTTTCCACCTACAAATCTATATGAGGCTGGATTTTCTTCATGTACTTCAACTAAAACAACATCACTGCAAAAATTGAATGGTGAAGCAGATATGAAAATCTACCTGTCTTCTTTTTTTGTTGTTTTTTTACATTTTTAAAATTTCTTTTTATTGAAGTTCACTTGCCAACATATAGTAGCTCCAAAAGTAGCTCCAAAAGCTACTGCCCTGTTAAGCCAGACACGTAAAATGTAAAACAATTTCACCCTTATTAAACTTCTTTTGTTTTTGGAATATAGTTATTTTTCATGAAAAAAAGTCTTTATTTAACATGTAATTGGGTTATTATTGTTAGTTTTGAGGCAATTAATAGTTTAAATTTTTCTGTCCTAATTCTTTTTTTTTTTTTTTTTCTGTCCTAATTCTAATATGGTAACTTTCGATAGATACAATTCCCATAAACAGAAGCTCTTTAGGGGTAAATTTTTCTGTCCTAATTCTAATATGGTAACTTTCGATAGATACAATCCCCATAAACAGAAGCTCTTTAGGGGACCTCAATTTTAAAAACATTAAGAAACCTCTTGAAAATAAAGTTCAAGAACTCCTATAATAGAGGTTTCTTTCTAATACATATAAAAAGGGATTGAGGAAAGATTTCTAACTAGAAACCTATGTTTTTAATGATACGTTTTCCTATTTTCAAAAACTGGCAGAACATCCATTTGCCCCATAGAATGCAAACTCCATGTAAGGAGAACTATGTATATCTTGTTTTCCACGATTTCCCCAGTGATACAAAATCTTCACTTTTTTCAATGAAAAGTGAGAAATGTTAATTCTGAACTCAATCTATGTTTATCTAATATGAATACATGTATATACCTACGTCCCTAACATACTGTTAAATATGATGATTTGTTTTTTTAAAAAAATCAACAATCCAGGGCCGCCTGGGTGGCTGAGTGGTTGAGCATCTGCCTTTGGCTCAAGGTGGGATTTTGGGGTCCTGGGATTGAGTCCCACAGGAGCCTGCTTCTCCCTCTGCCTGTCTCTGCCTGTGTCTCTCATGAATAAATAAATAAAATCTTTAAAAAAATCAACATTCCACACTCAAGGGATAAAGTTGTTTTTTTTTTTTTTTTTTTCCTTCAAGAACCACTGACCCGGGACGCCTGGGTGGCTCAGCAGCTGAACGTCTGCCTTCAGCCCAGGGCATGATCCTGGAGTCTTAGGATCGAGTCCCACATCGGGCTCCCTGCAGGGAGTCTGCTTCTCTTTCTACCTATGTCTCTGCCTCTCTCTGTGTGTCTCTCATGAGTAAATAAAATCTTTAAAAAAAAAAAAAAAAAAAGAACCACTGACCCAAAGAGGTATAAAGACACACTAAAGAACAATTTTGTTTTGTCCCTGAAGTTGTGTTTCTCTTCATCCTTTAAATTAATGAGCTGGTCCGCAAGATTCTGCTTCATAAAATAACAAGTTAAAATAGTAAAAGAGAAGGAAGCTGAGAAGGGTATGAATTAGGAGGACCAAGCAATAGAAAAAGGCAAGATGACACTGAGCAAAGGCAAAGGAGATTTTCCACACAATCCTTTTTAAAAACTTCTGAAATTGCCAAATGACCGTTGCCCAGACAAAATGAGTCCTTAACCAAGTCACTAATAAAAGGTGTCCACATACCTGGCATTTCTTAAGCTCCCGCTTCAGCTGGAGAACCGTGATGTGTGGAGGCCCGTCCTCCAGGCTGCCGATGCCATGGCTCCTGGTGAAGGAGGTGAAAACCGCCTTCCTGACCTCCTGCGTCATGTTAAACCACTCCTGTAATTTATGTTGCTGCTTTGGGTTCAATCTGACAGCATCCTTTAAGTCCACCAGGAAGGTAAAGGCTTCCTCTATACAATTCTGGTAACTCAGACACTCTCCTTGTAGCTGAGCTACTTGCTCCTCTAGAGAATGGATCCTATTTTTATCAAGAGTCCCCTCTTGATGGGTCTGGCAGGCTTGGCCGATGCTAGCCTGTTGGCTTTGCAAAGCTTCTCGAAGCAACTTGATTTCAAATTCCATTTCGTCCATTCGGTCTGATTCAGGGCTGAAGTTTAAGGTGGGTTTGTTTCTAATGTTGCGTGCTCTGTTGGCATATTTGAGGGAATTTAAGGACTCATCGAAATCTGAGGAGGATGGGCTGACACAAGTGATCATGACAGTCTTGGCACTGCCTCCCAGGGAATCTTTCAGAAGCCGGGTAATTTTAGCATCTCTATATGGAATATGTGAACTCTTCCTACGGGGGTCACCCAGAGCGCTGATTACATTTCCTAATGCCAGCAACCCACTGTTGATCTGAATGGATTCTTTGAACCGTTCACCAGTATTCCCTGTTTTGGTTACTCTTTCTGAGCCAGCCAAGTCCACAAAGTGGAACTTTGAAACAATCTGCCGACGGGAATACCACGATCCGTCTTTAGCTGCCTCGATGTTTTTCTCCACTTGACAAATGGTGATTGTAAAAATTGCATGTGATCTACTGGAGTGCTCGTTCATTTGGGTGGTACCTGTGTGCCTGGCTGCATTCCCCATCTCCAGGAGACTCATCACTTCATCTGCACTCTCCACCTGGCATTCTTTGGCCCCAACAATCACTTAAAACAGCAAGTTTTTAAACCAAATTTTAATCAAAACCCAGTTAGGTTAAATTACCCATACAACAGTTACTATTTGATAAACTACAAAAGCTAAGAAAATCTTTTTTAAAAAAATCAATAGTATTTCGGGATCCCTGGGTGGCTTAGCGATTTAGCACCTGCCTTCAGCCCAGGGCGTGATCCTGGAGTCCCAGGATTGAGTCCCACATCAGGCTCCCTGCATAGAACCTGCTTCTCCTTCTGCCTGTGTCTTTGCCTCTCTCTCTCTCTGTGTCCCTCATGAATGAATAAATAAAATCTTTAAAAAAAAAAATCAATAGCATTTCAAACAATAGTAACATCAGCAAAATCATTACATAATTTTAGATGATTTCCCAAAGGAACTATTTTAATAGCACTCATTTGGATATTTATATTCTAAAAGAAGTAATATATATCTGGTTTATTTGGAGTCACACTCAATTCTTTAAGATGACTGACAAAAGAAAAACTCTTTATTCCAGTATTTTGACTTGTAGAGTCTAAAAAACTTATTTTAAAAAATAGGTTATACATATAATTCAAAAGAATTAATCAGTAGTAGATTAATTAAAAGAAATTAGTGTCTGAGTTTTGTTAATATTCAAGCCATCCTTAGGTTTAAGGTTTTTGGTATTGTGTAGTCATAACTAATGATAAATGACAAATTTCAGTATAAATAAAATTGGTTATTTGTTTTAAAAACAGGTCTGAAAAAAAATTAAAAAAAAATAAAAACAAGTCTGCCCTACATAATAGCAGAGTACAAGGTAAACAAATATGATGGCAATTCAAAAAAGGCAAAGTTTCTATTTCAAGAACAGAGTAAGAACCAAAAATAAACCAAAGCTTACTACCCACATGATTTATTTTTATCCAAACATACTTCAAAACAAAATAGGTGGATTTAGGATTTGAATCAGAACAGTAAAGCTCCTGAGTCTGTACTTGAATTACAGTGTCATGTTTCCTCTTCAGTCAGATCCTGTTATGTCACTGTTTTCTTGAAAAATAATCATTTTGCTTTCATTATTTCCAACATGACACCTTTTTTAAACAACCTAGTATATTTAAGTTCTAAAGTACCTATACTACAAACAGGGAATGCTATAATACAATCTACTATAAAATATAACAATGTAACTATAAATCAAAGGATAACTTTCATAAATTTTTGTTAGGCTGTGGCTTAGCACTATCTTTGGTCCTCAAACCCATCTGCAAATTACCTGGAAGCTTTATAAAAGAGAAAGTACCAATGCCCAGGCCCCATCCCAGACAAATCCATCAGAATTTCTGAAAAGTAGGGCCTAGCTATCAATATTTCGTAAAAAGCTTCAACGGTGAAACTAATTGTGCAGCATCCAGGTTGGATACCAACCACTGCTTTACACAGAGGAACTAAATAAATATGTCAAACAAATACATCTGGGTTGTGAGTAGAACATTATATAAGACACATGGCAATATGTCATAAGACAAATTGTGCATCTTTCCAAAACTTTTGCAGAATTGATATTAGTTACGAGTTTATCAGGAGTGATAGTGTATATTTCTGCATTATTTATTTTACAATAAACATGTTATTTTTGTATTTTCTTAACAAAAGATAAAAAACATTCAATAATTACATTTTATACGATATAGAAGTTCAAAAAATTGGCCTGAAACTATAAACTTTACTAAATTATCTATTAAAACCATAAACTACGATGTGTGCTTTCTTTCTAAAAAACAAGACAAAAACCAGTTTCTCCAAACATCCAGGAATGCCAGGGCTTCCAAGACAAGGCCAAGAAGTCGACAAACTTCACTGTCCCCTGTAGGCAGTCTCAATAATGTTATTTTTCTATTTTTCTAACTGCTAAGATATTCCCCCAAGGAATTAGTCACTCCTTGGGCAGGATCCTCTATCTCCAAGAAGGGTTCTACCTAAGTATCTTTTCTAAGAGAGAGAAACACATCCATGTCAGTGTTATTAATAATAATGAAAATAGCTAAAATGTCCAACAATGGAATATTAAATGTTAAAGACTGTTTGGAATATGTCCTGAAGCTGAATTCAATCACATCTATTTGCTAATGGAGGCTATCAGTTCAATAGGCTACTTTATACCTGTGTTTCCTTTTTCATCTTCTCGGATGTGAAGATCCTTCATAGATGTTTCCAATTCTAGAAGATCTTTTAGGTCTTCCTTGTATACTTCTATATAAGACACTTTAATATCAAAATCAATGCTAGGATTTTCAGAGATGTTTTGAAATATTTCTTGGATAGCTCGAGGAATGATACCCTTTTGACCCTCCACAACTGAAGCTAAAAATTTAAAGAAAGAAAGTACATCTGAAAATTAAAATATAAGAAATGCTAAAATCCAAAATGTATGATATATTTTCATACATATCTATATTACTGATTTTTAAAAACCATAACTGCAAAATTCATGTGTGAAAGTTTCCACAATTTTTTTTTAAAGATTTTATTTATTTATCAATGAAAGACAGAGAGAGAGAGAGAGAGAGAGGCAGAAACACAGGCAGAGGGAGAAGCAGGCTCCATGCAGGGAGCCTGATGTGGGACTCAATTCCCGGACTCCAGGATCACACCCTGGGCCTGGCGCTAAACTGCTGAGCCACCCAGGAATCCCCAGTTTCCACAATTTTTTTTAAAGATTTATTTATTTATTTATTCAGAGAGAGAGAGAGAGAGAGAGAGAAAGAGGAGAGTCACAGGCAGAGGGAGAAGCAGGCTCCATGCAGGAAGCCCGACGTGGGACTCATTCCAGGTCTCCAGGATCACACCCCGGGGTGCAGGCGGCGCTAAACCGCTGCGCCACCGGGGCTGCCCAGTTTCCACAATTTTTAGAAACATTAAATACAGTCTAATACATTCAGAAGGCAAATTACCACATGACCACGAAGAGTCATAAGTTCGAAAAATATTTAATAATATGTGAAAATGCTCACAATATAAAGTGAAAAAAATAAGATGCAATGTTATATGTAGAATTGCAAGTGTATTACAAAAAATTTATATGTAAGAAAAGCTAAAATCCAAAATTTATAATATATTTTCATACATATCTGTATTACTAATTTTTAAAAACCATAAACTGTAAAATTCATGTGTGAAAGTTTCCACAATTTTTAAAAATAGTTTAAAATTTTTAAATAAGTAAATGAACAAATTGAGACTTCAGGTTAAATAAGCTAGGCCAATTTAGAAATCTACCTACCATCTGTGGCATTATTCCATGGAAAATATATTCCAAGTTATAAAAAGTTGGCTTTGCAAATAACCTTAAAAATAACTTGCTTCCAAGTTGAAAATTACCAATGTTTAGATCTTGGGCAGCATCCTAAAATTCCAAACATCTATTAACTTGGACTGCCTTTCACCTAATTTAAGATGCAAGACTGCCATCATGTGGCAAGGAAAGGAAGCTGTAAGTTTTTCTAACACAAAGGAATAAATGAAGACTGGAGATTACTTTTTTTTTTTTTTAAGATTTCTTTCACAGAGAGAGTATGTGTGAGTGGGGGAGGGGCAGAGAGAGAGAAAGAGAGAGAGAGAAAGGAAGCACTTCCTGCTGAGTGTGAGTGGACAGGGGCCTCCCTCTCAGATGATGCCCTGAGATCATGACCTGAGCAGAAATCGAGTCTGTCACTTAACGACTGAGCCACCCAGGCGCCCCTGAAGATTCCTTTTTGAGAGTTTCCAGGAACTTGCCAACAGCTTTATGTATTAATTACAGTACAATATACACATTGTAGATTAGCGAGAATTTAAGGCTAAATCAAAATATCTCATTCATTTCCCACTCCAACAGAAAACAAAGCACAAAAATTTAAAACTTATCAAAACGCTGAATTTCAAATAATATTTATAACAAAGCTTCAATACGTATTTTAGTAACCCAAATATCACATTTTCAATGTTGCACGTACATTCCTGAGATAAACTGCTTCAGAGAGAAATTGTAAAGTTTTATATTTTAACAGTCATTATTTAGCTATTATATGTTATTTAAAGAACACACAAGAGTTTCTAGAAAATGTTATGCCTGGTACAGGTCAGCAAACCCAAAGTTCTGAGAAGTAGGAAGATGAATATTAGTAATAAAGTACCATATTGAAAAATAAGAGATTATTATTCTGCCACAGTGCCTAGCATGGTACCTTAGACACTACAAATGCTCGGTAAGCTATTTATTAGAGGAAAAAACAGCATTATTTAAAAATTAAACAGCAGGGCAGCTGGGTGGCTCAGTCAGTTAAGCATCTGCCTTTGGCTCAGGTCATGATCCCAAAGTCCTAGGATGAAGCCCATGTCTGGCTTCCTGCTCAGCGGGGAGTCTGTTTCTCCCTCTCCCTCTATGCTTTCTTTCTCTCACAAATAAATAAATAAATAAATCTTTTTTTAAAAATCAAACAGCAGATGACTGACCCAGAATTGGTGTCCTTAACAACCTGGGAAATAAAAAATGTTTACCAATTTCACTAATACACCAAGAAATGTAACTTCAAACAACAAAGTACAATTTTTCACCTATTAGATGACAAAAAAATATACAGATTTATAATGTCAAGTAACATTGACAGGCTTTCATGTATTGGAAATGGCTTTCATGTATTGATGGTAGGAATCTAAACTGCTACACACTTCGCTGGAGTGTGACTTGTCAATATCTATTTATATATTTTTTAAGATTTTATTTTTTTATGAGAGAGAGAGAGAGGCAGAGACACAGGCAGAGGGAGAAGCAGGCTCCATACCAGGAGCCCGACGAGGGATCAGATCAGACGAGGGACATGATCCCGGGACTCCAGGATCACGCCCTGGGCCAAAGGAAGGCTCTGAACCGCTGGGCGGCTAAGCCACCCAGGGATCCCCTCTATTTACATTTTAAATGTGCATTCCCTTTGACTCAAGAAATCCACTATAGGAATCTTTTTTATGCAAATACTAACACATTATGCAAAGTCAAATATATAAAGATATGCCCTGCAACTTTCTTATCATAGTAAAAATCAGAAACAACCTAAATGTCCCTTAATACTAGAATGGAGGAACTATGGTCCATTCAAACTGTGGAATGAGGTGAAATTCTATGACCCAAATGGGAAGAAATGAAATACTTTATATTGTTAAATGCAAAAAGAAAGTTATAAAATCACAGGTATAATAAACCATTAAACAAAACAACACTGGATCCCTGGGTGGCTCAGCGGTTTAGCACCTGCCTTTGGCCCAGGGTGCGATTCTGGAGTCCCGGGATCCAGTCCCACGTCGGGCTCCGGGCATGGAGGCTGCTTCTCCCTCCTTCTGTGTCTCTGCCCCCCCCCCCATGTCTATCATAAATAAATAAATAAATCTTTAAAAAAAATAAAAATAAAAAAATAAACAAAACAACACAAGAAAAAAACTACATGTGTGTTTCTAAAATGCCTAAAAAAATATCTAAAGATGGGGACACTCAAAATTACTAAAGGGGAAAAACAAAAACCAGCATCACAGAAATGTGACAATATTATGAAAACCTTTATGACAACAAACTGAACAACTTAGAAGAAACAAATTCCTAGAAACATATAACCTACCAAAATTAAAGAAGAAATAGAAAATTGGAACAGACCAATCACTAGCAATGAAATTGAATCAGTGATCCAAAAATTTACAAAAAAAAAAAAACAAAAACAAAAATCCAGGACCAGTCAGCTTCACAGGCAAATTCTACCAAATATTTAAAGAGTGGATACCCATTCTTCTCAGGGCACCAGGGCTCAGTTGGTTAAGCATTCAACTCTTGATTTCATGATCTTGGGGTTCTGGGATCAAATTCCAAGTTGGGGTCCCCACTCAGGAGTCAGCTTGTCTCCCTCTCCCCTCCCTCCACTCTCACTCTCTCTCTAAAATAAATATTCAAAAAAAAAAGGTTAATACCCATTCTTCTTAAACTATTCAAAAAAAAAAAAACAAGAGAAAGGAAAACTTCCAAACTCATGCTATGAAGCCAGTATCACTCTGATACCAAAACGAGATAAAGACACCACAAAAAAAAGAACTACAGGCCAATATCCCTCATGAATACAAATGCAAAAATCCTCAACAAAATATTAGTAAACCGAATCCAACAATATATTTTATTTTTAAAGATTTTATTTATTTATTCATGATAGACACATAGAGAGAGGCAGAGACACAGACAGAGGGAGCAGCAGGCTCCACGCAGGGAGCCCGATGTGGGACTCAGTCCCAGGACTCCAGGATCACGACCGGAAGCGAAGGCAGACACTCAACCGCGGAGCCACCCAGACATCCCAGCCAACAATGTATTTTAAAAAATCATATACCATGACGCATGCAAGGGCAGTTTAATATTCACAAAACAATAATGTAATACATCACATCAATAACAGAAAGTATAAAACCATATGATCATTTCAATAAATGCAGAAAAACCATTTGACAAAGTACAACATCTATTCATGATAAAAAAAACCCTTTGCGGGGATCCCTGGGTGGCTCAGCAGTTTAGCGCCTAACTTTGGCCCAGGGCGATCCTGGAGTCCCGGGATCAGGTCCTGCGTCGGGCTCCCTGCATGGAGCCTGCTTCTCCCTCCTGTGTCTCTGCCTCTCTCTCTCTCTCTCTCTCTCTCTCTATGTCTATCATGAATAAATAAATAAATCTTAAAAAAAAAAAAAAAAAAAAAAAACCTTTGCAAAGTAAGTCCATAATAAAAGGCCATCTGTGGCGCAGCGGTTTAGCGCCGCCTGCAGCCTGGGGTGTGATCCTGGCGGCCCAGGATCGAGTCCCACGTCGGGCTCCCTGCATGGAGCCTGCTTCACCCTCTGCCTCTGTGTGTGTGTGTGTGTCTCTATGAATAAATAAATAAAAATCTTTATAAATAAATAAATAAATAAATAAATAAATAAATAAATAAAGGCCATCTATGAAAAGCCCGCACCCAACATCACACTCGATGGTAAAACTCTGAGAGCTTTTCCCTTTAAGATCAGGAATAAGACAAGGATGTCCATTTCACTTTTTTCAACACAGTACTAGAAATCCTAGCCTCAGCAATTAGAAAATATAAAGAAATAAAAGGCATCCAAATTGGTAAGGAAAAAGTAAAACTATTTCCAGATGACGTGATACTATATAGAGAAAACCCTGAAGACTTCACCAAAAAAGTGTTAAAACTGATAAATGAATTCAGTAAACTCTCAGGATACAAAATCAACGTTCAGAAATCTTTGCATTCCGATACACTAATTATGAAGCAGCAGAAAGAAAATTAAACAATCCCATTTAAAATTGCACCAAAAACAATAAAATGTCTAGGAATAAACCAAATAGATGAAAGACTTGTAACTATCAACTTGAAAGCTCTAAAACACTGATGAAAGAAACTGAAGAGGACACAAAGAAATAAAGATGCTCCATGCTTATGGATTGGAAGAACAAATACTGTTAAAATGTCCATACTATCCAAAGTAATCTACATACTTAAAGCAATCCCTATCAAAATACCAACAGCATTTTTTAAAAGATTTTATTTATTTGAGAGATAGACAGACAGAAAGAGCACAAGCAGGGGTAAGGGCAGAAAGAAAAGAAGAAGCAGACTCCCTACTGAGCAGGGAGCCTGACAGGGCTAGATCCCAGGACCCTGGGATCATGACCTGAGCTGAAGGGTGAAGTTTAACCAATTGAGCCCCCCAGGCACCGCACCAACAGCATTTTCACAGAACTAGAATAAACAATCCTAAATCTGTATGGAACTACACAAGACCATGAATAGCCAACACAATCTTGAAAAAGAAAAACAAAACTGGGAATATCACAATTCCAGACTTCCAAGTTATATTACAAAACTGCAGCAACCAAAACATGGTCCTGGCACAAAACCAAACACATAAATCAATGGAACAGAATAGAAAACCCAGAAATAAACCCATAATTATATGGTCACTTAATCAACAGAGGAGGTACATTTATACAATGGGAAAAAGTCTCTTCAACAATGGTGTTGGGAAAACTAGACAGCTACACTCAAAAGAATGAAACTGGAACACCCTCTTTTACCATATACAAAAAAAATTCAAAATGGATTAAAGACCTAAATGTGAGACCTGAAATCATAAAATTCCCTACAGAGAACACAGGCAGTAATCTCTCTGACATCAGATATAGCAACATTTTTCTAGATATGTCTCCTAAGGCAAGGGAAACAAAAGCAAATGTAAACTATTGGGACTACATCCAAATACAAAGCTTCTGCACGGTGGAGGAAATAATCAACAAAACTAAAAGGCTGAATGGGAGAAGATATTTGCAAATAACATCAATATAGGGTTATTATCCAAAATTATATAAAGAACTGATACAACGTAACACCCCAAAACAAATAATCCAATTAAAAAATGGGCAGAAGACAGGAACAGACATTTCTCCAAAGAAGACATCCATGGCCAACAGACCCATGAAAAGATGCTCAACATCTCTTGTCATCAAGGAAATGAAAATCAAAACTACAATGAGGGCAGCCCGGTGGCTCAGCGGTTTAGCATCACCTTCAGCCCAGGGCGTGATCCTGGAGACCCAGGACCGAGTCCCAGATGGGCTCCCTGTATGGAGCCTGCTTCTCCCTCTGCCTGTGTCTCTCATGAATAAATAAATAAAATCTTTAAAAACAAAACTAAACTAAGCTACAATGAGATACCACCTCACATCTGTCAGAATAGCGAAAATCAAAAGCACAACAAAACAAGTGTTGGAAAGAACACAGAGAAAAAAAAAGGAACCTTCTTACACTGTTCGTGGGAATGCAAACTGGCACAGCCACTGTAGAAAACAGTATGAAGGTTCCTCATAAAGTTAAAAATAGAACTATCCTTTGGCCAGTAATTGTACTACTATTTACCCAAACTATGGGAGCAGCCCAAGTGTCTATCAATAAATAAATGGATAGGGGATCCCTGAGTGGCTCAGCAGTTTAGCGCCTGTCTTTGGCTCAGGGTGTGATTCTGGAGTCCCCGGATCGAGTCCCACATCGGGCTCCCTACATGGAGCCTGCTTCTCCCTTGGCCTCTCTTTCTGTGTGTGTGGCTCTCATGAATAAATAAATAAAATCTTTTAAAAAAATAAAATAAATGGATGGATAAAGATGTAGTGTACACACACACACACACACACACACACACACAATGGAATTATTCAGCCTTAAAAAAAAGAATGGAATCTTACCATTTGCAAGGACATGGACAGAGGTAGAATATAATGCTGAGCAAAGTAAGTCAGAGAAAAAGAGATATTTTATGATTTCACTCATATGCGGAATTTGAGGAACAAAAACAAAGGAAAAAAGAGAGAGAGAGAGAGTATGAGGAACAGGTTCCTAACTACACAGAATAAACTGATGGTTACCCAAAGGGAGGTAAGAGGGGATAGAAATTAAAGAATTCACTTACCATGATATGATGAAAAAAAATTTAAAAAGCTAAGGGAAAAAATTAAAAATCACTTCTAATGGTGTTATCAAGTATAATGTATTTTATAGCAGTTAAAATGTTTTAGGATAATAGATAAACTTAATAACTTTTTCCTTTAAGGTATTAAAATTGTACGCATGGCCTCTTAATAAAAGCAATATAGCTATAATTAAGTCACAAAGTTCTAAACATTTTAGAACTCTTATTAGTATAAAAAACATATTGAGTCTTAAACATCATTAAACATTTGCCAATAAAAAAAGGCTCGAATCCTTAAAAACACACAACTTAAAGAGTAGAAAAACTGAATTTTTTGAGATCCTAAAATAATCTACTATCTTTAATCTCCTAAATCCTGTATAACAGTGATTCTAAAAATGGGGGTGGGAGAGTATTGGGCATTTATGGCCTCTCAATTTAATCTTTGTAGTCAGGGCTTCCTCAAACCACACAACCAGCCTCCAACTCTCCCTCACAATCCCTACATGTAATAAGAAATGTTACTGAAAGTTACATTCTATATTTGAGAAGCATCAAAGTAGAAAATACATTGAGAGTCATTACACATATACAGAATACTAGCAATAATTTTAGACAATAATGCATATATATGTACAATATTCAGAAGTTTGCTTTTAGAAGAAAGATACTAATACAGTAAACAATCTCAACAGAAGACTTAGCTTTCAATCCCAGCTGTCACTAACCCTCTAACTGAACAAGTCTTTTATTGATCGCTCCATAGCTGGAGCTCCACACTTATAAATGAAGAGAAATTATTTCCAAGTTTCCTTCTAACTATAGAAAATCCTAGCGATTCCACCTTTTCCAAACTAGAATTACAAGCAGGAGAAATTATTTCCTAAAATACTCAGTATTTAAAATAGAAATCCGTATTTAGATGTGAGGTGATGATGTGTTAACTAGATTGGGGGAATCCTTTGACAACATATACATTCATCAAATCATCATGACATACACTTTAAATATGGTACAATTGTCAATTGAATCTCAATAAAATTGAAAAAGTAAAATAAAAATCTGACTTTAAAAATGGGGGAAAAAAGACAGTAAGGTGGCTTAAATTCCTCCTACTGCATCAAAGTTCTGGTCACAGGACTCTTGATTTTTTTTTTTAAGATTTTATTTATTTATTCATGAGAGAAACAGAGAGAGAGAGGCAGAGACACCCGCAGAGGGAGAAGCAGGCTCCATGCAGGGAGCCCGACGTGGGACTTGATCCCAGGTCTCCAGGATCACGCCCTGGGCTGAAGGTGGTGCTAAACCGCTGAGCTACCCCGGCTGCCCAGGAAGCTTGATTTTACAAGACTATGTAAAAGATCAATATCTGGTCATGTTAATTCATTTCTTTCTACTTTAAATTATGTTCAAAGCAACAAAGGGTTGCCAGAAGCAGGCAGTGGGGGAAATGGGTAAAGGTGGGTCAAAACATAAAAACTTCCAATTATAAGATAAAGAAGTTCTAAAGATGTAATATACAGCATGGTGACTGTAGTTAACAATACTTTATTGTATATTTGAAAATTGCTAGGGGCACCTGGGTGGCTCAGTCAGTAAAGCATCTGCCTTTCGCTCAGCTCATGATCCCAGGGTCCTAGGATCGAGCCCCACTCAGCTTCTCCCTCTCCCCCTGCTCGTGCTTGCTCTCTCATTCTTTCTCTCAAGTAAATAAAATCTTTTAAAAAGAAAAAAAGCTGCTAAAATATTAACATCTTAAAAGATCTTATCATAAGAAAAAAAATCACACATAACTATATGATGTGATCAATGTTAACTAAACTTATTGTGGTAATCGTTTTGCAATATATACATATATCATCATCATAATATATGTCTTGAACTAATATAATGTTATACATCAATTATATCTCAGTAAGACTGGAGGGGAAATGGCAAAGGGCTGAACACTAAACATTGTCTTAAACTTGTTTTCTTAAGCAAATATAATCAAATTAAATTGTTGAATGAAACTTCAATATTTAAAAGTCTTTCAAAGATGATGATCTTATTAACACATCTGATTCCTATACATTATTTCATTCAATCAATATGCTGAACACCTACAAATAAAAGTCAGTTAAGCGTCTGCCTTTGGCTCTGGTCATGATTCTGGGGGAGAGTGGGGGGGGGAATCCCTGCTCAGCAGGGAGCCGGTTTCTCCCTCTGCCCCTCTCTCCACTCATGCTCACTCTCTCTCAAATAATTAAATAAAATCTTTTAAAAAAAGTATGAGAATCTTACCAACATGGCCTCCTCCAATGGTGTAGGTCTTCCCAGATCCAGTTTGTCCATAGGCAAAAACGGTTGCATTATAGCCCTCAATGAGTGACAACACTAGTGGTTTTATACACGTATTATAAACTTGATCTTGAGTGGAATTTTTGCCAAAAACAAAATCAAAAGTAAAGACTCTATCTCTCCCAATGATAATTTGCTGGGTATTTGGAATAACTCTCACACAAGCTTGATGATTATGAAGAACTTCTTTGCACAGCAGAGGTCGGATTCTTACAGCAACTTTTACTGGTATTTCTTCCATAGCAGCTTAGATTTTACTAAATAACTTTCCATTAAATATTCAGTATCTAGCGTGAGAAATTTCCATTTTATGTAAGATCTGGACTCCTGTGTACCAAAATAAAAACAAAATTTAATTATGTACTTCTCTATCTTAATAAACTAACCACCTTCTAAAACAAAATCAGTTAAAACAGGTTTTGTTCCAAAATGAGATAGTTACAACAAGTAAATCTATCTTGTAAAACTATACCTATAATTTACAGATGAAATGATATGAAATGTCCGATTTTCTGTAAAACAATCTAAAGGGTATGGGCCATGAGTTGGTAAATGGTGAAGCTAAAAAAAAAAAAAAATGATGAAGCTAAGCTGTATGCATGGAATTCCATCATGCCACTCTCTACAGCAGTAATATGTTTCCCAGTTCCCAGTTTAATATTAAATTAAATATTTAATAACTGGAGAGTTAGAAAATTGAGGCAAGGAAATAACTGAGTAATTATATACATGTGCTGAAATGCTATTAGATTTTATAGCTGTATCTCTTTGCTACAAATATTAAAAGTAAATCCAAGAAAACAGCTTTAACAATTTCCATAATGTAACTTTAAATCAATTTTTTTAAATAAAACTAATTGAAAAAATGCTTTTCTATTCCTAACTTATGTTGTACTTGTTTCTGAAAATCGCTGGAAGAACATTAAACTGGTAGCTATATTTACAATGAATCTGAAAAATAAATTAAGAAAACAATTCCATTTATAGTAGCATCAAAAAGGATAAAATACGGGCAGCCCAGGTGGCTCAGTGGTTTGGTGCTGCCTTTCGATCCTGGAGACTCGGGATCGAGTCCCACGTCAGGCTCCCTACATGGAGCCTGCTTCTCCTTCTGCCTGTGTCTCCGCCTCTCTCTCTCTCTCTCTCTCTCTGTGTGTGTCATGAATGGATAAATAAAATCTTTTTTAAAAGAAGGATAAAATACTTAGAAATAACTTTACTAAAATACATGTAAAACTTACACTCTGAAGACTATAAAATATTGTTAGGAAAGAAAATCTAAATAAATGGAAAAACATCTCATGTTCATGAAAGACTTAACATTTTTTAAATGACAGTATCCTCTAATTTATCTACAGATTCAATGCAACTCCTATCAAAATCCCAGCTGATTTATTTGCCAGAATTGACAAACTGATCCTAAAAATCTTTTTTAAGATTTTATTCATTGATTGATCTAAAATTCATACAGAAATTCAAGGGACACAGTTTAGCTAAAATATTGAAAAAGAACAAAGTCGGAGGACACACTTCCCCAATTCTAAAACCAAGCAACAGTAATCAAGACAGTATGGTACTAGTATAAGACAAACTTAAAACCAATGGAAAAGAACTGAGAATCCAAAAATAAATCCTTGTATTTATGGGCAAATGATTCTTAACAAGAGCGCCAAGACAATTCGATGGGGGCAAAAACAGACTTTTCAACAAATGTTCATGAGATAACTGGATATTCACATGCGTAAGAATGAAACTGGACTCCTACATCATACACAGAAGTTAATTCAAAATCGTTCACAGACCTAAGTGTAAGAGCTAAAACTCTTAGAAGAAAACATAAGGGTAACTCTTGGTAACCTTGGGTTTGGCAGTGGTTTCTCAGGTGTAACACTAAAAGCAAAAGCAATAAACTTTATAAGGAAAAACAGAAGAAATGGATTTAATAAAATTTAAAAGTTTTGTTTCTCAAAGATATGAAAAATGGCTAATAAGCACATGCAAAGATGCCCAAAATGATTAGCCAGCAGGGAAATGCAATCAAACCCACAATGAGGTATCATGTCACACTTGTCAGAACAGCTAGAATCAAAAAGGTGAGAAATAACAAGTGTTAGCAAGGATGTAGAGAAAAAGGGAATCTTCAAGCGTGACTGGTGGGAATGTAAACTAGTGCAGCCACTCTGGAGAACAGTATGGAGGTGCCTCAAAACATTAAAAATAGAACTACCTTATGATCCCCTAATCATCGCACTACTGGATATTTTACCCAAAGAATACGAAAACACTAACTGAAAAGATATATGTACCACTATGTTTATTAGCATCATTTACAATAGCCAAGATATGGAAGCAACCCAAGCATCTATCAATAAATGAATGGATAAAGAAGATGTGGCACATATATATGTATACATGTATGCAATGGAATATTATTCATAAAAATGAATGAAATCTTGCTGTTTTTTAACAACATGGATGGACCTAGAGGGTATTATGCTAAGTAAAATAAGTCAGAGAAAGACAAATACCATGGTTTTTTCTTTCTTTTTAATGTTTATTTATTTATTTAAAGTAATCTCTACACCCAGTGTGGGGCTCAAGTCTCATGTGAGACTAAGAATTGCATGTCCCACAGACTGAGCCAGCCAGGTGTCCCCCATATGGTTTCCCTTATATATGGAATCTAAAAAACAAAACAAACAAATTAATAAAAAGCAGAATCAGACCCATAAATAAAGAGAACTGATGGTGGCCAGAGGGTAGTAGGTTGGGGGGGATGGGCAAAATGGGTGAAGGGGAGTGGGAGATGGTCTTCCAGTTACGAAATGAATGAGTCGCAGGGATAAAAAGTACAGGATAAGGTGAATGGTATTGTAATAGCATTATATGGTAACACAGGTTAGCTGTGCTTATGGTGAGCATAGCATACCATACAGACTTGTCTCTACACCTGAAACTAATCTAACAGTGTGTGTCAAATACACTTCAATTTTTAAAAAGATGGATATTAATATATCCAATTTTTTAAAAAGATTTTATTTATTTATTTGGCAGAGAGAGAGAGACAGTGTGCGCACAAGTACACAGAGCAGCCAGCAAAGGGAGAGGGAGAAGCAGACTCCCCGCTGAGCAGGGAGCCTGATGCAGGGACTCGATCCCAGAACTCTGGGATCATGATCTGAGCCAAAGGCAGATGCCCAACTGACTGAGCCACCCAGGTACCCTTTAAAAATGTTTTTAAAAGACAGATCAAAACAAGTGTTGGTGAGAATGTTTAGAATATGGAACCTTCACATACTCCAGATGGAAATGTAAAATGATGCAACTAACTTTGAAAAAGAGTCTGGCAGTTCCTCAAAAAGTCAAAACATAGTTATCATTTGACCCAGAAACTCCACTCTTGAGGTATATACCCAAGAGAAATAAAAACATATGTTTTCATTAAAACTTGTACATGAATATTCAGTTTGCGCTGGATAAAGTTTACACCATATAAAAGATAAAAAGAAAATGTAACAAGTAGTCTTGATAATGTTTAAATGCAGATAATGAAAAAATAATCAGTTCAGGATGTGGCTGGGCTCTTTGTAGAAGGGGAGTCTTGCATAGTATCATTAAGTACGTAGTAGACTTTTTTTTTTATTTTTTTATTTATTTATGATAGTCACACACACACAGAGAGAGAGAGAGAGAGAGCGAGAGACAGAGACACAGGCAGAGGGAGAAGCAGGCTCCACGCACCGGGAGCCCGACGTGGGATTGGATCCCGGGTCCCCAGGATCGCGCCCTGGGCCAAAGGCAGGCGCTAAACCGCTGCGCCACCCAGGGATCCCACGTAGTAGACTATTAATAGACTAAAATAACATTTTCAGCCTTTGCTATGGAAATGTTAATAAAGACATATTTATTTATTTTTTTTAATAAAGACATATTTAATAAAAGACTCTGCAGCAGTATAATTATAATTTTGTGAGTGGACATTATAATTTTGTGCATTATAATTTTGTGAGTGGACAGTCTGAAAGGGATCAAATAACAAATACATCACTGTACTAAAAGCCCACTGAGAGTAAAAACAATATCAGCTCCCTTGGGCTGCAAAATCCCAGCGTCAACATGCTATATTTAATGGTCACAACAAAGAGATGCACCTAACCTTACCAGTTTTAATCATTCTCGTTAGAATCAGCTGTGAAAAAATATTCCTATATATGAAGTAACTTTTCTTGGATCCTAAAGGACTCCACAATCACTTGGAAACTCTCCCAAATAAACAAGGATGCTCTGTGAGTTGATTCTTCCAAATGCCCCTAAACATGTAACATTTGAAGTCTTCATTAAACAGATTATTTTTTAAGCCATCACATTAAAACAAAAGTCATGGTCTATCTTAAGCCAAACATAAGTACTTCCAACAAAACTGCTAATAAAAGATGAAGTGTAAGTGGGATATTTCCACTTTCTTGGTTTTTATAATGGGAAAGTTTTGCTACAAGGGCAAAAGAAATTCTATCTATTCTAATAAATAAGGGCCCCCAAACCTATGGATTGCAAAAAGTTAATATTCGAGAAGAATTCAAGCATTAAAAAATCCGTAACAATCTTTAGAGTTTGATCAATTGCAGTCATCAGAAGCGGATGTCACCAATAAATTTAAGAAGGGTGATATTTAGGCAGACTGAATGGAGTTTTGAAATATGAGAAAGACGAGAGAATCTTAGATCACTGATGCCATGTCACTGATAAAAAGAAGTGTCTCCAAATACTGCTGCCATCCAGTGCCCATGGTTTTTCAGTGGTAGTGGTTGTCTAAAAATTGTGGTTTGCTAATAATGTTAACGTAGGAAACTTCCCAGCAAATGAATGGACAATGAGTCGCACAAGTATCTGAGAAAAGGTTCCAAATGCATAAATAACTAGACAGAGAATAGAGGCAGTAAAGTGGAAAAACAAAACCTGGAGAGGACGAAGTGTTATCTAAAAGGTGTTTCAAAGTACGAACTCGGACACCCTTTCTTTCTCAATCACATCTGCCTCCGAGGGAGGGGACTTGCGCTTGGGTAGCACCAAAGTTTCCACGTCCGCGAGGAAAACACAAGGCCTGTGGCAAAACGAAAGCCCCTGAGGGTAGGTCTTCCCAGCGCCTCCAGCTCCCGCAGCTGGAAGCACGAGCGCCACAAACTCCGGATCGGACTTCGTGGGGTTCCGTCCGGCGCTCCCGCGGTCCCTGGTGAGGTCCCTGGACCTGTCTACCTCCAGGGGGACCCCACCTCCGACCCTTGCCCCCTCCGACGCCCGCCTCGGCTTAGCCGGCGCCCCAACCGCCCCCTCCCGCAAGCCGTCCCGCAGCGGCCCCCGACCCCCCACCCCGAGCGGCGCCCCCGCCCCCGCAACGGCGCGCTGGACAGGAAGGCGGGAGGGAGCCGCACCGCACCGGGCCCCGCCGGCCCCGCCGGCCCCGCCACTCCTGCCCACCACTCACTGACCGGCTCGAGAAAGCCCCGGTCCCCGGCGACCAGCACGACGCAGGCCTCCCCAGCTTCGCTCCGCCCGGCCGCCGCCGCCGCCGCCCCTGCCGTTCGCGCCTTTTGTTGTCGCGGGTTCTCCCGGCAACCGGCGAAGCCAGCCCCGGACGCGCCCCCTCCCGGCCGGGCGTTCCCCCGGGCCCTAGGCCCCGCCCCCCGGAGCCCCGTCTCCGAAGCCCCGCCCCCAGCAGGCCCCGCCCCCGGCAGGCCCCGCCCCCAGGAAGCGAGCGTCCCGCTTAGCTGCAGAGGCAGCTCCGACAGCCTCTCTGCGGAGCCGAAGTAACTCCCAGCTGTTTGTAAAGTGAATGTGACGAAGACTCACGTTGCGTTTCAATATTTAAGTTGCCAGTTTAAAAAAAAAGTTGCCAGTTTAGTTATTTTTATTGAAATAAAGTTCGTATAGAGTACATAAACCGCTTTAAGGTGTGCAATAGGCATTGTCAATGTTGTGCAACCATAACCCCTGCTTCCAAAACCTTTTCATCACCCCAAAAGGAAATCCCCGTGTGAGTGAGCAGTCCCTGGCAACCACTAATCAATTTTCTCTGTATGGATTTACCTGTTTGGGGCGTTTTGTATTTACCCAATCACACAATTTGTGGCCTTTTGTGTGTGGCTTTTTTTGCTAAACAATGTTTTCCTCCTCCACCCATGTTGTCACTTGTATCAGTAATTTTATTCCTTTTTATGCTGAATAATATTCCATTGTGGGATGCGTAGCTGGCTCCGTGGTTGAGCGTCTGCCTTTCGCTCAGGCTGTGATCCCAGGGTCCTGGAATCAAGTCCCGCATGGGGCTCCCTGCATGGAGCTTGCTTCTACCGCTGCCTGTGTCTCTGCCTCTCTGTCTCTGGGTCTCTCCTGAATAAATTAATAAAATCTTTTACCTCAAACCAGAATTCAGAGTCGGGCCTGACAAGAATCTACTAAGGAAAGCCATGTTGTATATTGGCCAACTGTGTGCTGGAATTGCCTGTGTTCAGAAAATTCCATTCAAGGATGTTATGAAAATGATCATCGTGAAATACTTGAGCATCGTGTCAAGGGTCAGAAGGAAAGCTGCAGTTATTATTGATGGACAGTATAATAATGGCATTTTCAGATATCATTTCTGGGCCGATGAAGTAATTGGGCTTATTTTGAAGATCAAGGATATGCAGGTTCATGTTGGTTTTGGCCTTAAGTTTAAAGACTGAAGAAGTAAATCATTTTTTGAAGGTTGATTGGGTATTGATTTTTCTTGTAATATATGTCATTAGTTTATAAAGTGACCCAATATATTAAAAAAAATAAAAAATCTTTATAAAAGATTTTATTTATTTATTCAGGAGAGACACAGAAAGAGGCAGAGACATAGGCAGAGGGAGAAGCAGGCCCCATGCAGGGAGCCAGAAGTGGGACTCGATCCCAGGTCTCCAGGATCACACCCTGGGCTGAAGGCAGGTGCTAAACCACTGAGCCACCCAGGGATCCCCCTAAATAGAATTTTTAAAAAAAAATATTCTGTTAAAAAAAATTCTGTTGTGTGGGCATGCCACATTTTATTTATCAGTTCATCATTTGATGGACATGTGCACTGTTTCCACATTTTGGCTGATACAAATAATGCTGTTAGGAATATTCATGTAGGAGTGTTTGTTTAATATCTGTCTTCAGTTCTTTTGGTATAGATCTAGGAATGGGATTGCCAGGTCATCTGGTAATTCTATGTTTAACTTTTCCAATTTAGTTTTATTTATTTCAAATATTTTATTTATTTATTTATTCATGAGAGACACAGAGAGGCAGAGACATAGGCAGAGGGAGAAGCAGGCTCCATGCAGGGAGCCCGAAGTGGGACTCAATCCGGGGACCCCAGGATCATGGCCTTGGCCAAAGGGAGGCACTCAACTGCTGAGCAACCCAGGCTTCCCTCCAATTTAGTTTTAAATGCCTCAGTGCTTCCTATTTTTAGTAGCACAATCCAAGCATTTTCTCCCAAGAGGTTTTCTTTTCATTTTTTTTCGCAGTAATCTATATGCCTAACATGGGGCTCAGAATCACAGCCCCAAGATCGAGAGTCAAACAATCTACTGCCCAAGCCAGCCAGATGCCCCTTATAATCTAAGCATTTTCACAAACCATCCCTTCTCTCATGAAACTTAATAATGAAGGTGAGAAAAAAAGCTACTTAGTTATTAAATTGAATTACAGGTATCCCCTGCTTTTCAAAATTCACACTACGGCTCTCGGCTGAATGACCTACATTACTACCTCTGTTTGCCAACTGGAAGAAATTTGAAGAGGATTTTTCGATTTTACAATAAAAGGTGAAAGCCACAATAAGGTTCAGCATTTGTTTTGCTGCCAACCCTTACAGAGGCAGTGGGCACCCCAGGAAAGGACAGTGGCCCCACCAGCCACCTTCCAGGGAACTACACTCAGCATCTGGGCAAAAAGCCCCTGTAGTTTTGAATGTATCTGTGAGCATCTGAACATCAAAGCACCTGTGACTTTGGGCACAATGACACTTTTTTTTTTTTTTTTAATCTCACCATACGGGTACTCTGACCTGCTTGGAAGAGGCCAGTGGGGCATCTTTGGAAGAACTGGGGCTCCCGTGACGAGGTGCTGGGGATGCAGCTCTATTTTTTTTTACTGAAAAAAGTTAACAGTTTATTATAATTTATTTTATTTAACAATCTAGGAAGTTCGCAGCCATCAGCAGTTCCAGTGCAATTTCAGGTGCAATTGGGAATTCAGGAATCTCTGTGGAGCTGTTAGTGTAGCGAACCTTGTAGGTAAAATACATGCATACTTTTGATAGCACATGTGAAGGGATCTCTCTAAAATTGACTTCATTAGTTTCGTTCTCAGCAAACTGACCTGGGCCACTCAACATGGCTTTTATTGTTCCGGATGTTAGTGCATGTTCTCTTTTTACAATAAACTCATGACCATCCGAAGATATCAATTTGACATACATGGCATCAGGGCCTTCACAGCCACCATAGGTTTTCTCTTCTCCATCCATTATGTTCTTACGAAATTCTACTTTACTTCGACAGGAACTTTAGTAGTTTCTCATCGGCCCTGCAGCCACCGCAGCCACCGCGCCGGCTCCCCGCGCACCGCCACAGCCCCTACTCCAGGGCCGCCCCCCCACCCCCCGGGATGCAGCTCTATTTAGAATCATCTTCATGGCCCCTGATGCTAGAATCCCACCTGCAGATAATTACCTTTGAAGTCTTAGGTGAGCAGAATTGCATATTTATTGGAATTCCAGGGAGAATGGAATGAATAACAGGAATCCTTAGGTTGTATGCTGAAAAGTGTGAAATGTAAACCCTTCCTCTCTCTCCCGCAAAATCTTCAGTAAAGTCTGTGTTGTTAACCAAGGCATTTGTGACAGAGGGTTGTCTGTAGGAACTTAAAAATATGCCAGTTTCCCACAAATGTTGAAGAGGATGCAGAGAAAAGGGAACCCTCCTACACTGTTGGTGGGAATGTGAACTGGTGCAGCCAATCTGGAAAACTGTGTGGAGGTTCCTCAAAGAGTTAAAAATAGACCTGCCCTACGACCCAGCAATTGCACTGCTGGGGATCTACCCCAAAGATACAGATGCAATGAAACGCCGGGACACCTGCACCCCGATGTTTATAGCAGCAATGGCCACAATAGCCAAACTGTGGAAGGAGCCTCAGTGTCCATCGAAAGATGAATGGATAAAGAAGATGTGGTTTATGTATACAATGGAATATTCCTCAGCCATTAGAAACGACAAATACCCACCATTTGCTTCAACGTGGATGGAACTGGAGGGAATTATGCTTAGTGAAGTAAGTCAATCAGAGAAGGACAGAATATGTTCTCATTCATTTGGGGAATATAAATAATAGTGAAAGGGAATATAAGGGAAGGGAGACGAAATGTGTGGGAAATATCAGAAAGGGAGACAGAACATAAAGACTCCTAACTCTGGGAAACGAACTAGGGGTGGTGGAAGGGGAGGAGGGCGGGGGGTGGGGGTGAATGGGCGGCGGGCACTGAGGGGGACACTTGACAGAATAAGCACTGGGTGTTATTCTGTATGTTGGTAAATTGAACACCAATAAAAAATAAATTTATTTAAAAAAATAAAAATAAAACTACGTGACAGGATAATCAAACACACACACACACACACTATATATATATATATATATATATATATATATATATATATATATGCCAGTTTCCAAGTCCGGTCTAGGGCTGGAAAAAAAACAGAGATTGACCCTGTGAACCTGGAAGGCAGAAGATTAGAAAAAAGCTGAAGTCTGGCTTGCGGGCCAATGACATTTGACTTCAATAATAAACCAAGCAATGCAAATTAAAATCACAAACCATTCTCATCCATAAATTTGGCAGCAAATTTTCATAATGTAACCTACAAGCATTTAGCAAGAGTCACTTTTATACATAATCCCACCTGTCATCTTCCTAAGAAAACCGATGCATAGATAAAGAATCACATGCTTGGGGCACCTGGGTGGCTCAACCAGTTAAGCATCTGACTTTGACTGAAGTCATAATCCCGGGGTCCTGGGATCCAGCCCCACATTGGGGAGTCTGCTTCTCCCTCTCCCTGAGCCACAATCCGTTCCCTCTTCCTGTTCTCTCTCTCTCACATAAGTAAATAAAATCTTTTTTAAAAAAAGAATCGTGTGTGGGACGCCTGGGTGGCTCAGTGGTTTGGCACCTGCCTTCAGCCCAGGGTGTGATCCTGGAGTCTCAGGATTGAGTCCCACATCGGGTTCCCCGCATGGAGCCTACTTCTCCCTCTGCCTGTGTCTCTGCCTCTGTCTGTCTTTGTGTCTCTCATGAATAAATAAATAAAATCTTTTTAAAAAATAAAAAATAAAAATAAATAAAATTTAAAAAGAATTATGTGAAAGAATGTTTACTATACTATTTGGTAATAACAAATTCTTGGAAATTACATAAATGTTCAATGAAAGGGATTGATAAATTAATGGTACATTTATAAAATAATATTATCTATTCATTGAAACTCATATTTACAGAAAGTTGGTATAGGAAAATGTGTACAAATTCAAGGATACAAAATAGTATCAAGTTTTTTCACCTGAAGATTTGAGATAAAACTTTCCCTACTTCATAGAGTTCTTGTGAGGTTTGAAAGTAGGAATAATTGTAAAGCACAGTGAATACCATGTACTCAAAAGTTGTTAGGTAGCTAGAATGGTGATAATTTTTTCAATTACATTCAGGGGGAAAGACACAAGATAGTAAAAATATTCAACAAAATTCACCAAAATGATAACCACCAGCAACACTGGGTTAGAGGTCATTTTTTATAGTTGAATCCATTAGTCTTGGTTCCAAGGAACAGAAACCAACTCTAGATTACTTAAGAAAAAAAAGACTTTGTTGAAAAGTTTATCAATAGTGTGTTTTATGTTACAAGAAATAGAAACCCCAAATCAGATTACCTTGAATAAGAAAATATATTTCATAAAAGTTCACATAGTAAAATATGAAAAAATTGTCTTAGAATCAATGGAATGAGACAAACTCCCACATATTCATGGGCTTATTTGAGGTTTGTTTTTTTTTTTTAATTCTGTTGCGTTGACTGTTTCTCCAGCATCAGCAGAGATCATGTTATATCTATTTATTTTTATGTCCACATTGTTGAGCATAGTCAGTGTTTAACAGCTAGTAAACATTATGTTCATTGCAGAGATTCAGTGTTTACAGAAATTTAAAAATTAAAAACAAAACAAGTAATTTGCTCAATGCTACATGGTTGGTAAGTGGCAGAAGCAAGACTGTTCCTATGTGTGTCAGAGACAGCATCAAACTGCCTCCCCAGAGAATGAGCTGAGCTGTGGCTTTCTACATAATGCATCACTCTCCCTTGCTTACTCTCTAACAGTTTATTTGGTCAAATCAGGATCCAAAGATGGTCCACATGTAGCATATCATTGATATGTCCTTTGATTTTCTCCTAATCTATAAAAGTTACCCTCTGCCTTTTTCACAATTGTGGTAAATTACACACTACATGAAATTTTCCATCTTAACCATTTTTAAGTGTAAGTTCAGTAGTGTTAAGTACATTCACACTGTAGTGCTACCAAGCTCCAGAACTCTCATTGTTTTGCACAACTGAAACTCTATACCCATTAAACAACAATTCAAGGTTCTCAAGATTCATCCATGTTGTAGCACATGTCAGAATGTCCTTCCTTTTTAAGGCAGAGTAATATTCCAGGGTATGGATATACTACATTTTGTTTGTCCACCCATCTCTCTGTGGACACTTAGGCTGTTTCCAACTTTTGGCTATTATGAATAACGCTGCTTTGAACAAGGGTGTGTACATATCTTTTCAAGATCCTGCTTTGAATTTTTTTGGATATATATCCAAAAGTGTCACTGTGGGATCATTTAGTAATCCTATTTTTAATTTTTTGTGGAACTGCCATGCTGTTTCCATAGTGGCCACGCCAATTTACATTCCTACCAACAGTGAATAAGGGTTCCCCTTTTTTCCACATCCTCACCAATTCCCACCTTAAAAAAAAAAAAAAACCTATCTATTGAAGAAACAGTGCCCATTTGTCCCTTAGAACATGTCACATTCTTAGATTTTGGCATTCATGTCTTTGTGTTGTCATTTAATTTTAACTTGTTCCTGTATTTCCTACATTTCCTGAAAACCACTAGTTAGATCTAGATTCCTGATTAGATTCAGGCTGTTTTTCTGGCAAGAATAATTCATACACAGGATTGTGTACTTCCTATTGCAACACACCAGGAGGCACATAGTATCTGCACATCCTGCTTTTAGTGTTTTTAAAATTACTAGTGAGTTCAGATGCCTCCAGACTGATCCATCCATTTAAAAATTTCCCCATTAACATTTTACCTAACATTTTGAACAGATATTGATGATCATTTTCCAGATCTATTATTTTATTAGGGATTCCAAAAAATGGTAATGTTCTAATATTCCTTTTCATATTTATTAGCTGGAATTGTTTTATAAAAAAACAGGTTTCCCTCTACCAGGTTATCCTGAAAATAGTACTGCAGTTAGGACAGGAATGATAGGATACATGCTTGATTTTTTTTTACCCTTTCATTTATTGATTTTTAGAATAATGAATTGGTCCCTACCAAGCTCTAAAGTCGACAAATAGGGTTTCTCCTTTGGAGTGGGGGAGGGTGATTATGATCTCACAAACTTTTATATTTTTTACTTGCTATCCAAAGACCATTTGCACCACTCCTCAAAGTATTTCTAGACTTCTTACTAAACACCATTGGGAGCTATTGTTTCTTTTCATTTTAGCTCTATCTTCATCAAAGTTATTGAGCTTTCTGGGACACCTGGGTGGCTCAGCAGTTAAGCGCCTGCCTTTGGCCCAGGGTGTGATCCTGGAGTCCCAGGATCAGGTCCCACATCAGGCTCCCTGCATGGAGCCTGCCTTTCTCTCTGCCTCTCTCTCTCTCTCTCTGTCTCATAAATAAATAAAAATCTTAAAAAAAAAAGTTATTGAGCCTTCTTAGTTGAATTCCATTCCTGCAACCAAAGAATACTAATTAATTCATCTGCCGACAAATCCTTAGTCTTTCCTATTAAACTAGGAATAGTGAAAGAAGGGAGTTATTACGTTTTTCCCAGATGGGAAATTGGATTAGTTCTTTCTTTGGACCAATTCCAAATGCAGCCCTACCCTTTTCCTTGCTCTTTCTCAGCAGTTCCCAACTTGCAATGATCCCCATCTGCCAAAGAATTCTGAATGCACAAAGGTTTAGGAGACAAGGTTTTTGGACTGCCTACCATTCTTCTTCCTTTCTATAAGCAGACCTCCTCTCTATTTCTTCAAGAACTGCCCCTACCCCAACTGGTAGGCCAGCCAATCACTTGGCCTTTGCCCTAGGCCCCAATCAGGGGATGCAGGGGCAGGGGATGTGTGACTCCAGCCAGACTCATCAGCCAAGCCCCAGATTTTTGCTTGTGCTACCGGCAAAGATTTGTAGTCTGTGCCCCGGAATCACTGGCTATTAGGGCGATCTCTTCCAACAGAGCAAAAAGAAATACATGAATAGTCTTTGTGCATTTTAATCCCTCAAGCATAACTGGGTATGGCAAAGGCTAGCTCTTTCCCTGGACTTATCTGTTTGTTTGGTTGTTTGTTTTTATCATTATATTTCCTTTTTCACTAACGTAGTTTCAGTCTGGTTTCTTTCACTTGAAACTAAAATATACTTAGCCCTGGGCAGCCCCGGTGGTGCAGGGGTTTAGCGCCGCCTGCAACCCCAGGTGTGATCCTGGAGACCTGGGATCGAGTCCCACATCGGGCTCCTTGCATGGAGCCTGCTTCTCCCTCTCCCTCTGCCTGTGTCTCTCTCTGTGTGTCTTTCATGAATAAATAAATGAAATCTTTAAAACAAAATAAAATAAAATATACTTAGCCCTGTGGGATAAATCAAAATGGAAAAGGAAAGGGGTAGGAAAAGGAGGAATACTTCACAGGAAAAAGAGAAACTTAGATGAATGCCACAATAATGTATTTCTCCAAACTTCCAATGACTTGAGTCAGTGAATTTTATACCTGAAAGGAATCTTGCAAATGATTTAGTCCTGCCATGCATTCATTAATTTTTATTTCATATTCAATGTTGAATTAGATGAGTTATTTTGTCATATGGAATATAGAGAGATAAAGACAGACATAGATACATACTCTATATCTACCCATCCATCCATCTAGAGAGAGAGAGAAAAAGATATTTATTTAAAGGAATTGGCTGGCAGCTGGCAAGCCCAAAATCTGGTGGGCGAGCTAGCAAACTGGATATTCAGATAAGAATTGGTGTTATAGTCTTCAGTCTAAAATCCGTAGGCCAGGGGCCCATGTGTGGCTCAATCGGTTAAGCGTCTGACTCTTGATTTTGGCTTAGGTAATGATCTCAGAGTTGTGAGATTGAGCCCTACATTGGGCTTCACACTGGGCTTAGAGCCTGCTTAAAGTTTTCTCTCTCCCTCTGCCCTTCCTCCCCACCCTTCCACCTTCAAGTGCATGCACAGGCAGGCTGTCTCTCTCTCTCTCTCTCTCTCTCAGAAAAAAATTAAAAATAAAAATAAAATCTGCAGACCAACAAGTGGGGAACTGAGATTGAGCCCTGCATGAGGCCCCCTGCTCAGCAGGGAGTCTGCTTCTCCCTGTGCCTGCCACTCCCCCTGCTTGTGTGCTCTCTATGAAGTAAATAAATAAAATCTTTTTAAGAAATTATTAAAAAAGGAAATTGGAACCAGAACTAAAAACTCAAGAGTTAGATTATCCTACTTCATATTTAAATTAAATAGGCATAGAGATTTTAACTGATTTGTTTAAAAGTTGATAATGACAAAACCAAGGCAGTGAGCAGGATTCCCCTGAGGTGATCCCAGAACCTTGGATCTTAACTCTAGACATTTTATACTGTGGAGAATTCACAATTCTAGACTTCCTTACTTTGAGAGTCACCTTCCATGGTTTGGAAGCAAATAAAATAAATGAGGAAATAAAAATGTTGCTTAGGCCACGACAGCCTACTTTGTATACAACCAATACCCAAGCACAAGAAAGGTTGGATGGTGACAATCTTCAACTTTACCTGAGCTCTGTATTTCCATAAAACGGTGACATTAAGAAATCTCTCAAATCTTTTGTTTTCTGAAATCTCCCACCCTTTTATGTTCTGGGAAACAGTCTATCCAAAAGGACCACCCTCCTCTAGACTTAATAAATCTATTAACTCTTTCTCATGTCTCCCTTGTTGACCTGTGACAAGGCCCAACAGAGATCTTTCCATGTCTGCTTAAACCTGCTAACATGGCCAGACACAGCCTCTCCAATCTCTCATTCTTTGTGTTGTTAATGATTAGCTAAGATTAGAACCCTCCGCCTCCCTGAAACTAGCTAGACAGAGAGATAAACACTCAGAAATTTCGTTCAGTGAACTGAGCCTTCTGACTGCAAAACAACCCCACCTGTAACTTGTCAACTCCTCCCTAGAAAAGGCTAGGGCACCACCACCCTGCCAAGAGACTCCAATATTTGCATCTGGAGTGTTCTTTGTGGTGCAATGTGCCGAATAAGATCAACTTCCTTATGTGAGCAGTTTTGTTTTTGACAATGGCATCCACCAAACGGCTAAGAATCAAAACCCAAAGTTAAAAAAAAAAAAAAAGGAAAACATGATCTAAACACACTGAGAGATGGGTCACAGACTCTCAAGGAAAAAGGTGTGGTTGCCTCAAGGCTGATTCCTGTATTACATACAGTGGTTCAATCTTGGACCTCCTCAATCAGATTAAACCATTATCTGTTCAGCTTCCAGGAAGGGAGCAGGGTGAAGGGGCTCCATAAGTGATTTCTGAATGAAAACTATGAATTTCTTTAGTGCTAATCAGGGGGAAGTTAAAAGTTGTGAAAGGAACATCTGCAGCCCCTGGAGAAGCTGGCTTGGCGCTCAGAGCGCTGCATGGTATTCTCCTTGTGTGATGTGGATATTCTGTGAGGTTATGTTCAGCTGCTTCTTTATACCCTCCCCCAAATTATCCTCTTACTGAGATATGTCAAGCAGCGGTTAACCCAACCTGTTTGCTTTGGTTAGAGGGCATCAGCGTGGGCTCACGGCCAACTTCCTTGAGTTTATAGAAGGAAGAAAATCATCAGTCAGCCACTGGAAAATTAATGAAATCTGGAATAAAAGTCAAAATGTTTTTTAACTTGTTACAAAGCAAAAGAGTTGTTAATGGAAATTGACTCACAAAGGAATAATAATTAATGTTGCAGGATCTGTGTCCCCTTAGAACCCTTAGTTTCTTGGTCACACGGCTTCCAAGAATGAAGAGGTAGACCAGACCAAGAGTGGTGGGCAGGAAAGTTTCTTGAGTGATAGTACAGAGCTACGGAAGACAGAGGGGGACCTGAGAGGGCTGCCAGTTTGGCAGCTAAATCTAGAAGGGTTTTATGGGCCCTTTTGTGGGGGCTGTTTGAATCTGATTGACCCTCCCCATGCCTGTCACCCAATCAGGTTTCTGTCCTCAGCTCATCTACTTATCACATCAGGTAGTTGTTCATGTGAGGAAGGTAGAGGAGGGCTCCTTGCAGGTGGTGTTTCAGAACCTCAGGGACCAGGAAGGCAGGCTGCTGCCACTACTCTCTTTGTTTAAATATCCCACTGGCTGTTGAGCTGGTGCCTGGGCCTGGGTTAAGTCACCCAAGTGCCTTTCTCTCACAGACAGGTTGTAAATCCTCCCAGTAAGAAGACTTCAAGCTGGGACACTGAGTAACACCGTCAGTAACAGGATGGGCTTCAATGTAGATGGAACTGGAGGGTATTATGCTGAGTAAAATAAGTCAATTGGAGAAGGACAATATGGTTTCACTCATATGGGGAATATAAGAAATAGTGAAAGGGATTATAAGGGAAAGGAGGGGAAGTGAGTGGGGAAAATTAGAGAGGGAGACAAACCATGAGATTCCTAGCTCTGGGAAATGAACAAAGGGTTGTGGAAGGGGAGGTAGGTAGAGGGATGGGGTAAATGGATGATGGGCACTAAGGAGGGTACTTGGTGGGATGAGCACTGGCTGTTATACTATATGTTGGCAAATCAAAGTTCAATAAAAAACAAATTTTAAAAAACACAGGGTGAAAAAAATAAAATAATAAATTTAAAAAACAGGGTGGGGTCTCTTTCCCTTTTTAAGGGTAGTTCCCTCTTAGAACAGGACCCCTTCTCCCTGCCTGCCTGTCTTCCAATTATCCTTCATTACTAATGTTCCATCTCTGCTAGAAAACTGGTTTAGTGACAGTAATGAAGGAAGGAGCTGGAAGGAGCCCTCTGCCCTTTCCCATGTGATAGGTGACAAAACCCTGATTGGGTGACAGGCACAAGGAGGGTTTAATCAGATTAAAACAGCCAGCCAACTAGCCCATAAAAACCCCTAGACTTTTTTTTAAGGTTTATTTACTTATTCATGAGAGACACAGAGAGATGCAGAGACATAGGCAGAGGGAGAAGCAGACTCACTGCAGGGAACCTAATGCGGAACTCAATTCCAGGACCCCAGGATCACGACCTGAGCCAAAAGCAGACGCTCAACCACTGAGCCGCCCAGGTGCCACAAAACCCTTAGACTTAGAAATTCCAATGGCAACACTCTCAGGTCCTCTCCCTCTTCCGGGACTTTGTACTATCACTCAATAAACTTTATCAATCAATAAGCATTGCTACCCACCACTCTTCATCTCGTCTACCTCTTCATTCTTCCAAGCAATAGGACCAAGAACTGCATGCACTGAAAAGGAAGAAATCCTCTAGCGGTAAATTAAACACTTCTCTGAATGGAGGGCTGTGATGAGGGGACTCCTGGAGCTGTGCACATTTTTTCATTAATTGTTTTTAAGAGGGTACGCAAAATGAATCAACACAACAACAACAAAAACACCAAAAACCAAAACCAAAACCAAAACCAAAACCCACCTCTTTTTAGATCCTATTTCAATATTCTCAATCTTCTGGAATGCCAAGGGCCAGCTCCATGTTACGTTCCCCCAGACTACCCTCAAATCCGTGGAGGGGTTATTCTTGCGCAAACCCATAAAACCAAAAATGTTAGAACATTACTATTTTGCAATCCCCAATGACATAATAGGTCTGCAAAATGATCATCAGCTGTTAAAACCATTAGGTGAAGTGGTATTTAAATTCGTAGCTTGTATCAGGTATGAAAATAAAACCCATGCGTGGTGCTGAAAACTTGCTGTTTGGCAATATCCACTCATACTTCTTACACAGCTTAGCTGGCACCCAATGCCTACAAGAGAGATTACTTTCCTGCCCTCCTTGGCAGTTAGTTGTGGTCATATGATTAAGTTCTGGTCAGTGACACGAAGGCAAAAACGCCTGTGGTAGCTGTTAGAACCTTCCTGGCAATGCTCACTCTCTTCAGCTTCATGGCTTTTCAGCCCTGCTGTCCAGATTAGGGGGTCATTTTGGGTCATCAGTCCAAGCTATTCACAGTGGCACAAGAGAAAAGACAGCTGTGTCTTGGGCATTAAAGAGCATCACTGAACTGTCTTCCCCATCTTCCCATGATGGATTAGGAAAACAGGAAGCCCAGAGCTGGCTGAGCCTGAAGGAGGAATGAGAGAGGGGAGAAGAGGGAGGAGTAGGAGGAGGAAAAAAAAGAGAAAGAAGAGAAAAAAAAGGAAGACAAGGAAGAAAGGGGACAGGGGTAGGCAGGAGAGAGAGGGGGCAGGAAGGGCGGCAGGAGTCATCTCCTGAGAGCAAGTGAATTCGGAAACTATTGGTTATGACTAATGCAAAATGATGGCAATAGGTCGTATTTATTCCCTCAGGAATGAAGTCCATAGCCCAGACAGGTTCAGGCAGGGCAGGGGGCGCAGGGCTCTGGCTCCACACGATGGCTACTACAGCTTCCGGTACCAGGTTTAGACAGAACACTGCTCAGAGGATGAAGAGGGACCTTCTTCTAGATCTCTTTCTTCAAAGTGAAGACATCTTTTCCCATGAGATTCGCCTCAGACCTCCCCTCCCATGTCAGAATGAGATTATATACCCATTACTAAAGCGATCACAGGCAGATAATAGGATTACCATGAATAAACTATTCATATTAAGTGCTCTACCTTTTGGAATGAAGATGGGATCACCTTCCCTGTGTCACACGGGGAGGGATAAGTACAAAGCCCTACTTATGGTGGTGCAAGTTGTGCAGTGCACCAGGGGGGAAGCAGGGATGGGGTGGTGGGGTGGTATATGGGCACAAGGGCAGGGGAGGGGCACATTCATGTTCATGGTCATTTATAAGGTTAGTTCGATAAATTTTCAGCAGATGGCAGTAAAGTGCTTGGGGAAAGGATACCTTTTCTCATTCACACAGTGAAAGGAGCTAGGTTGATAGCTAACAGAATTCAAGATTGTTACAAGGAAGGTGGGGATGAAAGTGGCAAATGAGTGCTTGGTACGTAATGAGATTGCCACAACACAAAGCAAATAATCAAACTCACTATAAACGGTTTAAAAAAATTTTTTTTTAAGTAAGCTCTATGCCCAGTGTGGAACCCAACAGCAGGGCTTAAACTCACAACCCTGAGATCAAGACCTGAGCTGAGATGGAGAGTTAGGACGCTTAACTGACAGCCAGCCAGCCACCCCTCATTGTAAACCTTTCAAGATTATATGTGGTAAATTCTATTTTAATGGAATAATCCATTCTGGGTTTAAGAAAAAATTTCAAAACCTTTATTCAGTTTCCATATAGTTACACTGAAAAAAAAAATACTAGAGATTTCCAAAACTGAAAATCAGTATGTACAAAACTCATTGTCAATACCAATAAATTTTAAAATAAGCTGTCAAGATTGATTTGTACAGGAGTAGCAGCATTCATACAGCAAAGACCCTAACCCCCCCCCCATATCAAATGATTAAGAAATTACTACACTTTGAGAAAAAAAAAAAAAACAATTGAATGGATGAAATATAATCACTGATGACTAATCACATTTTAAGGCATGATTAATTTTTTTTAAGATTTTATTTATTTATTCATGAGAGACACAGAGAGAGGCAGAGACATAGGCAGAGAGAGAAGCAGCCTCCCCGCAGGGAGCCTGATGCAGGACTTGATCCCAGGACTCCAGGACTCCAGGATCTGACCTGAGCCAAAGGCAGATGCTCAACCACTGAGCCACCAAGGCGTTCCAAGGCATGATTAGTTTTAAGAGATGTGAGATTTAAAGAGAGCATTATAGTTCCTTCACTATTCCTATTGTGTGCCCATAGACAGGGAAAATATGATCAAAACTCAACAAAAATACAAAGTACAAAGTTGGGAATACAGAGTAAATAGGTCAGAAAAATTTAAGTGAGACTGGGTAATCAATCTTCTTGTTGCTGTAACCTCTGTTACTTTCTCTTAATATTAAGGTAAAACTGTACAAATGATTATGTGACACAAAAAGGCAAGTTTTCTTTGGGTCCGTTTGCACTTTGGATCAATAATATATGCAGCGTGTGCGATGAAAGGGAATTCCCTTCATGTCTTCCCTGTGATCACGGGCGTAGTCCCACAGGTAATAATCCAGAAGAATGGAATTGATCTCTCTGTTTTTTTCACCCTTTTTTTCAATAAGCTCCAGAAGACAATCCCGGATCAGTTCAACACACCAAAGTGAGCATCCTCTGATTTCCACTTCTTGCCTATCCCCATATGAGAACATTTCTCCTGCAAGGGGGAAAAAAACAGAGCAAGAAGTACTGAGCACCAATGATACAAGATCTACTCAGATTTTATTTATTTTCGGTAATTTAAACCACTTCTAAACTGAGGCATTAATTCAAATTGCAAGGTCCACAAGGGCAGGGACTGTGTCTGGCTTGTGTCAATATTCCTGGGACCTGGCACAGCACCTTGCACACACCAGCTCCCTAATAAATATTTGTTGAATGAACACGGGGTAACCATAAATTTAAAAATATGACAAGATTATTAAATTCTTGAAAACAAAGGATTTAAAATTGGGTTTGATGCCAGAAAAAAAGATTCCAAACGTTGGAGAACTCCAAGGGGGCCAGGTAAACAGTATCCACCCCCTCTCTTGAAAACTGAGCATTGTCTTAGGTACATACTCAGTGCATCAAGGAGAGCCTAGGAAATCAACTTTGTTGACCTGAGCAAAGAGAAGACTACCACTGTTCTTTGGATTCAGGATCCTTCAGTCAGGCTCTTCTTGAATACATAGCCGAGCTCCACAGGACCGGCAGTATCTTCAGTGCCCATCTCTGGGGTATATCTGAACCATGCAAGATGGGCACTGGCTGTGCTTTGCCACTTAGACCAGAACTGGGCTCATCAACTCAACTGCCTATGAGGATCAAGGGGACAAAATGAATGCAGCAGCCACAGGCAAGCTGTCGTGAGCTATAGAACGTGTGCTACCCTGTCTAAAGGTAGATCCAGAGCAACCCGGGTGGCTCAGCAGTTTACCACCACCTTCAGCCCAGGGCCTGATCCTGGAGACCCGGGATCGAGTCCCACGTCGAGCTCCGTGCATGGAGCCTACTTCTTCCTCTGCCTGTGTCTCTCATAAATAAATAAAATCTTTAAAAATAAAAAAATAAAGGTAGATCCAGTGTTCCTGTATTTCTCTCCTTTTACAATAGAAGTCAGAAGGTTTGATTTTTGAGGCACCTGGCTGGCTCTGTTAGTAGGGTATGCAACTCTTGACCTCAAGATCCATAGGGTTGTTGAGTTCAAGCCCAAAGTTGGGCATGGCGCCTACTTTAAAAAAGTCTGATTTCATGTGAAATCTAATTTTTAAAAAATCTCGATTGTCAAGGGTTAGTAACTAAAAGTGCTCAGAACATTGGTTAGACCAAACAACATGGCTTCAGGTTATATTTGGCCTCTGGTCACTTATCTGCACCCTCCCACAGAACTTCATAGTACCTAAGAGGCCCTGTGACCCACTGAAAATCAGGACAACGCCCCAGCCCCACTAGGTTCCACTCTGTCATCTGGGATCTTAAATAGTGTTACTTATATCCCCTCCAACCAATAAGTGACTGTACTGTTGAAGTGTGTCACATTCAAGTCCTAACTCCTGGTACATGTGAATGTGGCCTAACTTGTAAATAGGATCTTTGCAGATTTAATCAAGTTATGGTACGGTCCTACTGGGTTAGGGTAGGCCTTAAATATCATGACTGGTGCCAGCCCTAGAATCACAGTGAAGAATCTAAATTTAGCCCACCTGCATTGTCAGTACTTATAATTAGGTAAAAAATAGGCCTTTGGTGATGAGATGGCTTAAAGATAAAATGGATGGAAAAAACATCTAAATTCACACTAACATAAAGTATTTATTTATTTGTTTATTTGTTTATTTATTGTATTTACTGTATTTATTAAAAAAAAAAAAAGATAAAATGGACAGAAATCTGGGTAGGCCTTCCAAGGGCTGTCCTGGAGATACACAGAAGAGGAGGGAGGAAAAAAAGTTAAGTGTAGCCTATTCTCAAATTTGGAAGAAATATCATTGAAGGGCAGTTAAGGAAGATTCTACCTCATGTAGTTAAGCTACCTGGTTCTAGATTTCACTTAAGATTGTCTTTGAAAATTAGTGTGCTGTATTTGCGTGTGCTCCTTTATGTTTAGAGTTTGTTTCTCCTCTAGTTTGCTAGTAAAGTATTTTCTGAAAAAAAATCTAACTTTGCTTAAATAAACTTTAAGAGGCAAAGAAATGAGTTCATGTTGTCAGCCTAGCTAAGGATGAAAGAGTATCCTTTAAGAAGCTGGACATAACAGAGGCAGTAACAACAGCTACAGCTAGACATCTGGAAAAGAGCCTCTGGAGTTGGAATAGACAGCAGAAGAAAATTCACACAACTCCGTACAGCTATGCTGATGCTCCCTTACCAGGGGTTTCCTCACAGTAGCAGAGATAGTTGGGTGCTAGCAACATTCAGGAGGAGGAGATGGACAAACAATGAAAAACTGGAAAAAGCTGGGTGGAGGATGTAGCATATGAGCTAAGCCCTTGTGGATGTGTAGAATTTGAATTAGAAAAAAGAAAATCTGAGTGAGGGAAACCAGGCAAGACAATGTTTAAGATAGGAACGAGCAATGTATACAATGGCCAGAAAAAGATCAGCTGCATATGGCTACATGGAAAAAAGTCCTGAATGCTTAAATGTTTAAGGTATCCAACAATTAATGATCCAGGACATGAGCATTATGACATAAAACAGCTTGTTAGTTTTCAAATGAAGAAACAGAGGGACAAAATGGACTGCCCAAAGCATAAAACACTGGTAGAAGTAATCACACAATAATGGTATCTTTATATTGTGTTATTCTTTGAGTGACTGAAACCTATTTCACAAGAGAAAATTATTCAGTCATAAAAACTACTGGCTTTTAAAAATAAAGAAAAAAGGAGTTGGGCAGCCCTAGTGGCTCAGCGGTTTAGTGCTGCCTTCAGCCCAGGGTGTGGTCCTGGAGACCTGGAATCCAGTCCCACGTCGGGCTCCCTGCGTGGAGCCTGCTTCTCCCTCTGCCTGTGTCTCTCTGCCTCTCTCTCTGTGTGTGTGTCTCTCATGAATAAATAAATAAAATCTTAAAAAAAAAAAAAAAAAAGAAAAGAAAAAAGGGGCACTTGCATGGCTCAGATCGTGATCCCAGGGTCCTGGGATCGAGTCCTGTATCGGTCTCCCTGCAAGGAGCCTGCTTTTCCCTTTGCCTGTGTCTCTGCCTCTCTCTGTGTCTCATGAATAAATAAATAAAATCTTTAATAAATAAAAATAAAAGAAAAATTAAAAAGTAGCTGGAAATACTACACCCAGAGAAATTAACATAAAAATTATAGAATTTATATATAATTATATATAATTATATTTACTTATATATTTATATATAATTTATAATATGTAATTTATAAGTAAATTTATAATATATAACATAATCAATATATTTAATATAATAAATTTATAATATATAATTTACAATATTTATAATTATATAACTTTTTCTTATACAAAGACATGTTTAAAAAATAAAGCTAATCACTAAATTGTACTCCTGAAACCAATATCACACTCTATGTCAACTAATTAGAATTCAAGTAAAAAATTTTTTTAAAAAGCAAATTTTCACACAAACACAATTATCTACACTCTCCTATTATAAAAAAGTTCCCACTCCTGGGAATCAATCAAATCCAACAACAGTAAATAAAGAAGCCTAGAAAAGTGAGTCACCCATGCCAGATAACATAGTGGCAGACCTCGGAGCCTCCTGATTTGAAATCCACTCCATGTTCCCTTTGTTTCACAACATAGTGAAATAGCCCTTCACCTCCTCACTAGCACTCTTTAAATACTACATCTGGGCAGCCCCGGTGGCGCAGCGGTTTAGCGCCGCCTGCAGCCCAGGGCGTGATCCTGGAGACTGGGGATCGAGTCCCAGTCGGGCTCCCTGCATGGAGCCTGTTTCTCCCTCTGCCTGTGTCTCTGCCTGTCTCTCTGAATGAATAAATAACTAAATAAATCTTTAAAAAAAAAAAAAAAGTACTACACCTGATAAGCCTAGCATCATCTGTTGCCTGCTTGTTGCTCACCTTTGGGGGAATAGAAATTTTAGTTTCATTTTATTATGAAGCTCGGAAATTATAATGTCTAAGGAGGGTCATTTCCTACATTCCACAGTGTAAATAAAAACAAAAAGCATTTTGTTTGCCTCCTGCATTTTTCTTCACAAGTGCTTTTAACAACAAACAGTAGTGGGTTTGTTTTTTGTTTTTTTTTTTTAAGGAAAGGAGAACTGTGAAAGAAACAAGACAGACTCAAACACAATTCACAGTATGACAAAGAATGTCTTAATTAAACTAGCAAACCTCTAAGAAGCTTTTCTAGTAGTTCCTTGGAGTATTTCAGGGCTCCCAGGTGAGCAAGAACCTGAGGTAATCTATAGTCAGCAAACATGGTGATACTGGAGATGTCTGTAAAGCAGCCGTCTCCTTTCCCCTCTAACACACTCCAGGTATCTGCCACGAGGATTTGGGCCCGTTTGTAAAAAGAAATTCTTTTCCCCTGATGAATGAAAAGAATATAAATGTTACCTGAGTATCCAAAAGCTTCATGTATGCTATTTAAAAAAAAAAAAAAAGGCACAGGTTGAAAACATTTCTCAAGGGTGCAATAATTTTAACTGTTAGTAAGAATTTATGCACCTTTTATAAGAAAAAAAAAAAGAGAGTCTAATAAATATTAAACTATCTCTTTCACTCCAAATTTACTTCCTATATTTTTCAAGGCACATAAAATACAATTGTGGTAACTGTGGTATTATTTACTGTTCTTTTTCAATGACATTACTTCATATACATATATTTCATATACATATTTCTGTATCACTGTAATGCATCCACTTATTCTTTTTAATGGCTAGACAGTATCTCTTTAGGAAGCCTCTTAAATTTTTCTGATTGCAACATAATTCACGTTAATTGTATAAAATATAGAAAAGTATAAAGAAAACAATCATCCTTAAACTCATCTCTGAAGAGAATCACAACATTCATTTTTTTAACTGCAGTCTTTCAGTTAATATGAGAAATGTATTTCAAAGATAAAGACATAGGGCAGCCCAGGTAGCTCAGCGTTTAGCGCTGCTTTCAGCCCAGGGTGTGATCCTGGAGACCTGGGATCAAGTCCCACGTCTCCCTGACTCCCTGCATGGAGCCTGCTTCTCCCTCTGCCTGTGTCTCTGCCTCTCTCTCTGTGTACTCTCATGAATAAATAAAATCTTTAAAAAAAATTATAATACCCTTGCAAAAAACAAAACAAAGAATAAGATTCAAGTGAGGAGTCCAAAAATAAATTCAAGTCATCTATAAAAAACAAAAAAACAAAAAAAAAATTTTAACAAGCTGATATGGTTTTAGTCATCAAATGATTTTAGTAATAAAATTCTTCATTTCTAAAATATTAATTGATATCACTGAAATTACCAACAAATCCAAAATAAAAATTCCCTACATTTTCCATAATAGTGCTTGGTGATGGGATGCCTGGGTGGCCCAGCAGTTGAGCGTCTGCCTTCAGCTCAGGCCTGATCCCAGAATCCAGGATGGAGTCCCTTATCCGGCTCCCTGCATGGAGCCTGCTTCTCCCTCTGCTTGTGTCTCTGTCTCTGTGTGTGTGTATCTCATGAATAAATAAATCTTTTAAAAAAAATTGTTTAGTGATAAAATATGTTCAAAATAGTTACCTTTATAAAATAATTATCAATGAAAAGAATCCATGACCATGAGTTGATTTTCTTCAACAAATTTATCATGAACAAAATATAAAGGTCAAGAATTACAAATGCTTAAGAGTAACAAAATGTTTCTTTTTAAAAATACTTTATTTATTTATTCATGAGAGACTCAGAGAGAGAGGCAGAGGGAGAATCAGGCTCCCTGTGGGGAACCCGATGCAGGACTCACTCCCAGGACCCTGGAATCTTGACCTGAGCCAAAGGCAGACCCTCAACCACTGAGCCACGAGGTGCCCAAAATGTTTTTGTTTTTTTAGAGATTTTATTTTTTGAGAGAGAGAGAGAGACAGAGACAGAGACAGCCAGAGAGAGCTCAAGTAGGGAGGCGAGGGAGAAGCAAGCTATCTGCTAAGCCATCCAGTGCCCCCATAAAATAAGACTGATTATAGTATCAAAAAAGTTCATGATTTTTATGCACATTTATCAGTATGACAGAATAAAGACAACCTGAGGGAAACCATTTTTTTTTAAGACTTATTTATTCATGAGAGACACAGGCAGAGGGCTCCTCTGTGGGGAGCCTGATGCAGGACTCGATCCTGAATCCCAGGATCACGCCCTGAGCCAAAGGCAGACACTCAACCACTGAGCCACCCAAGCATCCCGAAGCCAATTTCTTCATTGGGACTTTTACATTGCTACTAGATGCTCTAAATCAGAGTTGCTTTGGAAATATATCTGAATTTTAAAGCTTCCTGATTCTAGAATACCAGATTGGGAAATCACTGATCTAAAATCTGTCTGAATTGAAATTTTCTAATTTGGGCAGCCCCGGTGGCTCAGCCGTTTAGTGCCGCCTTGGGCCCAGAGTGTGATCCTGGAGACCTGGGATTGAGTCCTGCATCAGGCTCCCTGCATGGAGCCTGCTTCTCCCTTTGCCTGTGTCTCTGCTTCTCTCTCTCTCTGCATCTCTATGAATAAATAAATAAAATCTTTAAAAAAATAAAATAAAATAAAATGACTAATCAAAACATTAAGTGAGCACCCACTATGTGCTCAAGTGCTATGTTAGGAATCACAGAAAATATGTTGCTTTTGTTAACACTAATGATAATCTTTTGAAAAAAAAAAATATAATATTCCTTTAAGAAAGTGTCAGTATCCAGGCAGCCTGGGTGGCTCAGCGGTTTAGGCCACCTTTAGTCCAGGGCCTGACCCTGGATACCTGGGATCCAATCCCACATCAGGGTCCCTGCATGGAGCCTGCTTCTCCCTCTGCCAGTCTCTGCCCCCCCCCCCCTCTCTCTCTCTGTCTTTCATGAATAAATAAAATCTTAAAAAAAAAAAAAAAGTGTCAGAATCCTTAAGCATGATTTTTGTTATGTTTTGGAGATTTTTTTGTTTTTTTAGGGGTGCTTGTGAGGCTTAGTCCGTTAACTGTCTGTCTTCGGCTCAGGTCATAATCCCAGTGTCCTGGAATCGAGTCCTACATCAGGCTCCCTGCTCATCTGGGAGTCCGCTTCTCCCTCTGCCTCTCCCCTAGCTTGTGTTCTCTCTCTCTCAAATAAGTAAATATTTTCTTAAATGTGTTTTAGAAATGAGTACTGACGGGAAATAGTTCAGATACCAACATTCATTTAAGGGGATCCCTGGGTGGCTCAGCAGTTTAGCGCCCGCCTTTGGCCCAGGGCGTGATCCTGGAGTCCCGGGATCAAGTCCCATGTCGGGCTCCTGGCATGGAGCCTGCTTCTCCCTCTGTGTCTCTGCCTCTCTATCATAAATAAATAAATAAATCTAAAAAAAAAAAAAAAAACCATATATCAGCCTTAGTACTGGGTGTTATGCTATGTTGTGCTATATGTTGGCAAACTGAAGTCCAATAAAAAAATATACAAAAAAAAGAAGCTAATTTAAAAAATATATATATATTATCAGCCTTAAAATGAATCTATATTCTGGCACGGTTTTTAAAAATTGAACCTTTCAGCACAAAGCAAAAAAGCACTGTGCTGTAATAAAATAGAAACTCAGCAATTTGCTTACTAAATTGGTATTATAATCTACAAAAAAAGTTTACTCTTTCTTCCATAAAAACATAGAACCCAGAACAACTTCAAAGCAAACAAACTACATGATCTCATGAATTTATTCCACCCTGACGTCTTAAATTTACTCTAAGCCCTTCTGCTACAACCAATGTTGATTCTGGAATACATGGATTCTTAGCCACATGAATGGCAGTTTGATTTTTTTATACGCTAGTACACTTAGATGGCCTGAATGTAAACCAAGGAATTTGACTCACGATTTCTTTTAAAAAGGCTGAAATGACATACTTCAAAGACAAAGATAAATCTCAAAGTAACCTCTTGCATTAGGAAAATGATTGGTCAGAACAAATGAAGTTCAGTAGTGGCCTAGGGCCTCTTTTCTAGGAAAAGACTCTGCCCCACCCACAGACCCTGTGGCCACACTTAATTGGTCATAATCCCTGCGAATACAATCAATGTTTGCCCAGGAATTTTAGGACAGTAGCTGAGAGGGTGTCTACTCCATCACCTCTCTCTGGTGGTTGAAGCCATAAGATGCAAAATTCACAAACCTTTTCTACTTCATGGAGAAAGCTAGTCTGTGGTCACAAAAAGTATGGAGCAAGAGAAGAAAAGAGGAGAGACTGAATCCTGATGGCATTCAGTCTCTGATGCTACATGTTCCAATCCCCAAATTCTTCATTTTGCTTAAGCTTTCTCTGATTTTGTGTTTGTCGCTTGCAATTAAAAGAATCTTGCTCTATGTTGGGAAATTGAATTTAAGTAAAATTTAAAATAATAATAATAAATAAAAAAATAATAATAATAATAATAATAATAATAAATAAAAGAATCTTAACATACATAACCAGGTATTTCTCACTTTGCAGAACTGAAAAACTAGCTATTTATTTCCTGACTATAAATGGCCTAAAATAAGCCAGTTAACCTTTCTGTTTAGACTTTAGCTCTTGATCTGTGAACAGGACTATACTGATCCTCGTCCTTAGGCCCCACAGAGCTCTTCTGTGGATTGGATGAGAGTGTACATGCAAACACCTTGTAAATCATAGAGTGATTTAAACAGTATTATTAGGGATCCCTGGGTGGCGCAGCGGTTTGGCGCCTGCCTTTGGCCCAGGGCGCGATCCTGGAGACCCGGGATCGAATCCCACATCGGGCTCCCGGTGCATGGAGCCTGCTTCTCCCTCTGCCTATGTCTCTGCCTCTCTCTCTATCTCTCTGTGACTATCATAAATAAATAAAAATTTAAAAAAATAAAATAAAAAAAAATAAACAGTATTATTGGTTATTTTTGTTTGTTGAATTGTTATTTCAAAAGGGTGGCTTTAGGGATGACTGGGTGGCTCAGCGGTTGAGCTTCTGCCTTTGGCTCAGGACATGATTCTGGGATCTGGGATTCAGTCCCGCATTGGGCTCCCTGCGAGGAGCCTGCTTCTCCTTCTCTGTCTCTCATGAATGAATGAATGAATGAATAAATAAATAAATAAATAAATAAATAAATAAATAAATAATCTTAAAAACAAAACAAAACAAAACAAAAAGGTGGCTTTAAAATTTCAGTATGATTAAGCATTAGTAACCTATTCAATAGATTTATACTATGTGATTCCTCTGAAGTTGCTTTCAATTCTATCACAGTTAAGATACACAATGATAATGAATTCTAAAAGAAATTTGACAAAAATCAGAACCCAGGTGTACACTGGGAAGGTATACCAAATGTTTACCATTTTAAAAGTATATCTGTTTAAAGAGAAAGAAAATTAACACTGTTCAAGTATTCTGTGTGTGAAAAAGAAGACACACAGGACGTACATACATTAGAGCCTCAAAAAAAAAAAAACCTTTATTAGACAGAATTTAGAAATACATTCTGATTTTCATCCAATGAAGTAAATATTCTTGAAATTCTAAAAGGATCTCATTATCCTTGAGTAGCAACATCATACTGAAGGTTCAGTGCTTTTCAGGTCTGAAAGATTTTAAAAGGACAAAGAAAAAAGAACAGAAGAGTAAAGGAAGTACAATAGTTAGGAAACATAAGATAATGTCTTTGAAACACTAACAATTTCGTTATTGTTCCTTGTCCACAAGGAATGAACTTCAACACTTAAGTTTTTATTCTCAAAAGGAGTTCTGGAAGTAAAAGAGTTAACCGTCAGAAGATACTAAGAATTCTAAAATCCTCAACAGAAGCAGCTCACCTCAAACTGAGTCACGTCTCTGTAAGAAGGAAAGCTTTCAACTACCAGGTGCATTAACTTCTGTGCACTTTTTTCACTTTTCCGGACACAGTTAAGAAAAGAGCCTTGGAACTTCTCAAGCAGAATTTTCCCGGTTTCATTAAGAATCCGATGCCTCTCTTCTATCAAAGGCATGGGAACGTCCGTGTCAGAACGGAATATATGCTTCACCTGGTCCAGGGTCGCGGTGGCATAGTAGGAAGCACTAGTTATAGGAATCCCTTGGGGAAAAAAGAAAATGCAAAGGAACACTGTCATAGTTTTATACCCATCAGACCCTTGCTTTTACAACATACAGCAAATATGACAGCCAATCAGTGTTACAGGACTGCACTAAAAAGAATTTAAAAAATCAGAAGCATACCCTTCATTTTCTATTTTCTCATCGGTCTTTATTCACCCGTTTCTAACAACTATATTACATCAGATGCATTTTGACTGCATAAAATGTGTTATATGTGTCCATTTGTTCTTCAGAGGTCATCAAAGTGGCGTTCTCTAGAAAACTGACTTCAGGAAAGCCTGGGTGGCTTAGTGGTTGAGCATCTGCCTTTGGCTCAGGTCGTGATCCCGGGTCCCAGGAAGGGGCTCCCCGCAGGAAGCCCCGAGGTTTTCCCTCGGCCTAGGTCTCTGCCTCTCTGTGTCTCTCATGAGTAGATAAATAAATAAATAAACAAAATATTTTTTAAAAAGCACCTAACTGCTATGATGCTAGGATCATCTCTCAGTGACCAAGGTTCTCTCACTTTCAAGCACCTCTTCATGTTAAGCAACGAAGAACTCCCAGCTCGCCTCACTGACCCGTAGGCCCCCGAGCCGACTGGTTCCCGGGGACCCTCCCGGCGCATGGAGGCCTCAGCACCAACCTTCGTCCAGGGCTCTGTTGACCGCGGCGCACAAGGACCAGTACCCGCTGTACGTTTTGCCCTTGTACCCCACCAGACATTTGTGCTCGTCGTGCTCCGACCAGAAGGAGAAGTTGAGCGTGTCCGTCACGAACACCCAGCTGACCGCGGCCTCGTCGGCCGCCCTCGGATTCAGTTCGTGAAGGGCCTTCCAGCCTCCCGGGCTCAGCTCGGGGCCCGAGGCCTTGGCAAGCAGCAGCTCGGCCACACTGCGCACGCCTCCGCCGTCAATGGACACATCCCGACTCTTCCCGGCGACGAATTCTGCGGACTCCCTGGGGCTGAGGGGCCCGTCCATCCCGCCACTCCCCCTGGGACCGGTGAACGGCGCTTCCCCGCGTGGGAGGGCCAGAAACCCGACAGCGCGACCAGCTTCCGGGTTCCCTCCCTACCCCGCGGGAGGCTGCGGAACCCCGGAGGCCCCGGGGCCGCTCGTGGGGCTAAGGCCGGAGGCACTTCCGGGAGCGCGGCCCCGCCCACTCCAGCCCGGGCGCGCGCCCAGGGCCCATTTCCGGTTCCGAAGGTCCGGAAACTGGCTGGAGGGTCCGGCGGGAGCCAGCTGGCAGTGGCGCTCCCTGCGGCCCCGGCGTGCGGCTCCGCCATTTTGTGGACGTTTCCACCTCCCCTCGGGCGCTGGTACTGCGGCTGGCCGCCGTGGCTGAGCCGCGAAGACTCCAGGCGCTTTGTGCAGCGCTGCCCTTCCCGGTCTCCCGCCCCTCCCTCTCCGCAGTGGGCGAAACGCGGGCCAGGCGCTGTCGGCGACGCTCCGCGTCCGGATTCCTGGGCCGGGACGAGGGGAAGGGGGAAGGGGGCAGGGAGCTGAACCGCCCCCGCCAGACTACGGCAGGTGCTGGCGGGTCCCCCCAACACCATCTCCCAGCCCGGACCCTTCTGGTGCCAAATTCCAGGCCCACTGGGAGGCCGTATGGACGTTTCAGATAAGCTGAGACGTTTGGAGAAATGGATGAGAAAACAAACGTATTGAGAAGTTAACGTCGTGTGCCTGGAATCGTGCTTTCCTAGTGAACCTCACAGAATCCTGGCTGTGACAGGCGGCGACTGTACTCCTTTTTGCAGGAGAAGCTGTATGGATCCGTGGTTGGCCCCTGGTGACAGCCGTGGGATTCAAGCCCTTCTTGATTAATCCCAAGTCTGGGGCACTTTCTATGGACCATGCTCACCAAGGCCGACCATGCTGGTCAAGTGGTGACTTTGTTACTGGCTCCAATGAGGAGACATTATAAGAGGAAATAAGTATCACCTTTCAGCCCCAAACTTAAAAAAAAAAAATGCTTTTTAAAAGAATGAGTAGAGAGGCACCCTATCCATTAGTGATCCAAATTTGCCTAGTGATGAAATTTTAGTGTAGAGACAATGTATTTTTGCTCTCCTTCAGAAGCTTAAATCTCTGTGGGTAATATGAAATGTTCCTACCCTTTTGAAAATCAACTATTAAAAATAACAGTAAAACTAACTAGTTTTACTAACTAGTTTTACTAACTAGTTTTAATAACTATTAAAAATAACAGTAGTCATCTCCAGTTATTGACAGTAAAGAATCTTGGAATTGGAGAATTTGGGGAAGATGCAGAATTTTTACGTTTGACAACTGTGTCCCCAGAGAAGAATATCTTCCTATCTCCAGTTTCATTTTGCTAAGAAAAGAAACTTTAAGGACTTCACTGTGATTTGTTTTTCCAGAAGTCACTAGTACATTAATAATACACTTGTTGAATAAATGTAAATCTGTTGACTTGGGATTTCTCCTGTCTACCTCAGGAGCTCTAAGTCTTGGGAGTTAAATTGACTAGCAAGAGAGGGCCTGGGTGGCTCAGTCAGTTAAGAGTCTGACTTTGGCTCAAGTCATGATCTTGAGGCCTTGGGATAGAGCCTCAACCTTTTCACTGCACCCCCTCCCCCCCCCCACACACACCCTGATGTGGTTCCCTACTCACTCGGAAGTCTGCTTGTCCCTCTTCCTCTCCCTCTACCCTTCTGTACCCACTCCACCCTGCTCATGCCCTCTCTTTTCTCTCAAATAAAATCTTTAAAAAGGTTGATTAGCAAGAAAATCTGGCAATCTACAAAAGAATTCAGGAGGGTATATAATAGAGGCCATTTTCTCTGAGGCTTCTTGATGGAAAACAAAAACCAACAACTTAGATTCCTAATATGTTCAGGATATTGAGTTAGACACTAAGAGTAGTGTAAATAATAAAATATGCTTCCTTCTCTCCACTTATTACTGAGATAAAGCATAAATTGTGTGTGGTAGATGGCTTTATTTCTTTAATATGTGTACAAGATGTTAGGAATACAAAAAGGGAATTATGTACTCGGTCGGTGTTCGCTCCCTCCTTCTTCCTTCTCTTTTTTTTTTTTTCCTTCTTCCTTCTCAATAGAATCCTGATGTCATTCAGGGATCCCTTTTACCCATAGCTGATGTAGCTCAGCATTCTGAGCTCCAGGAATGGTCTGGGCTGATCCAAGATCACTATCTTGCAAGGGTTGGGTTAGGATCAAATATGTTCCCCCACTTCACCTCAGTGAATTGCAAGATAGGCTTGTAGGATGCTTCCAGAAAAGCATTTCCAGGAGAACCTCCAGAAGTGATTCATACTCCCTGTGGACATGATTGAGCTTGGATATGAGGTGTGAAATTGCTACCATCCTTTTGATGGCAACCTGTGTATGAGGTCAACACATGGATAAGGCCAAAAGAATAGCAAAGAAATGGAGCTGGAATAGATTATGTCAACTCTTGAGTCTGTCCCATTTTTGGATCTCGTTATGTGAGCTAATAAACTTCCTTACAATTTAAAGCAATTTTGAGTTGGGTTTTCTGTAACTTTCTATGAAGTTCTATCTTACACAGGTAGCAAATACAGATATGGTCTCTTATGATCTAGTGAGGAATGCAAATGTCTGGTTAGTAGTATATTTCAAGCAACAGTAAACTATAGTGACTAATTACAAAGGGGATTGTTTGTCTCATATTATAAATCCAGAACTGATATGGCTGTTTGAGAATGTCAGCAAGGAACTAGGCTCCTTGGCTTTGTCACCAGGGATACCTAGAATATGACTTTTGTCTTTGTGGTTGGAGGATGTGCTCTATCCTTTTGGGCATTGTGTCCACAAAAAGAAGAATGAAAATAAAAGGGGCAAAGAGCCCAACGAACATGCCTGCTGAGTTTTTTTCTTTTGAAAATCTTTGCCAGAAGCTCTACTCTGCAGGCATAGGCTTTTGAAGAGAAGATCAAGATGACCTCTAAATAGTCCCTGAACTTGCATTTTCAGGGTTAACAAAGGGAGAAGGCATGATAAATGATGTGTCCCTATCACCTTTCCCCCTCCTACACAATTTCCAAGCTAGATTATTCCAGTCATCAAGAAAGCCATCATTCTGAATAGCTAAATTAAATGTCATGCATTGGCAACAATCACTGCTCCATCTGTTATTTTCTCTCATGATAGACTATGGCAGAAACTTAAAGAAATGGTGGGGTAAGAGGTATTCTTGAGGAAAAGTTGCAAAAGTTGTCATGTGCAATGGATGGACAGTAGACATTGCTAGGAGACTGATTTTTCAGATATGTGGAAGGAAAGCAGAGAAGTAAAATGGATTTTTGAAGACAGGACATCTCAATTATTTTCATTTCCCCCGACTCTCCTGAAGTGATCAACAGACAAAAGATCCAAGAAGGCTTAGGAGAAAAGAGATACAGTTCGCTAGTGCAGTAATTTTCCTCTGTTCCTTTCCTCCATGCTTTATCCATTTATAGCATTTAAATGGACCACTTCCTTGAAATTTACTCTAGGCTCCTGGGGCATTATATTATCCTGGTTTTCTTAGCAGCATTCAAAGCTTTTTCTCTTCCTACTCTCTTACTGTGTGTAAAATGTTCCATCTACAGGCTTTGGGTTAGGGATAGAATGGACTCTTTCTGGTGAAAACTCTGACTCTTAAATAGTTTATGCTTTGAAATATTTAGTTATAATGGAATAAATATATAATCAACATAAATCATTAACATGATTATTTCAGTTCAAATTCAATTAGAATTTTTGAACCATAGTTTGCCTTTAACTAGAGAAATTAGTATTTCCTACTCAGGAGGAAGAACCAAACATCATAAAAAAAAAAAAAAAAACCAGTGCAAAACTTCCAGTTTGATGAACACTTAGAGGTTTGAGGTGAATGACATGCTCAGAAGAGCATGGAAACTTTTTGCCCCTTTTCATATAACTTGCCCTATATGTCTATCTGGTTGTTCCTGGATTTTATCCTTTAATAATAAACGAGTAATCTATTGTTTTCCTTGCTATCTAAAAAACACAACAGAGGGGTGCATGGGTGGCTCAATTGGTTCAGCATCTGCCTTCGGCTCAGGTTGTCATCTCAGGGTCCTGGTATCCAGCCCTGTGTCTCCCTCCTCTCTGCTCAGCATAGAGTCTGCTTCTCCCTTTCCCTCTGCCCCTCCCCCTGCTTGTGTTCTCTCTCTTTCTCTCAAAGAGCATAAACAGGAGGAGCAGCAGAGAGAGGGAGAAGCATGCTCCCCCTGGAGCAGGAAGCTGGACACAAGGCTCCATCCCAGGACCCTGGGATCATGACCTGAGCCAAAGGCGGATGCCTAACTGACTGAGCCATCCAAGCATCCCTCAAATAAATAAAATGTTAAAACAGACACACACACCAGAGTTGTGCAACAAACTACACAGCCCTTGAGAGATTTTCTGAGTTTCACTGATGTTCCCTTACAAGTTATGCACAAGACTAAAAGATCATCAAAGAGGTGATTTTTTTTTAAGGTTTTATTTATTTATTCATGAGAGACGCAGAGAGAGAGAGGCAGAGGGAGAAGCAGGCTCCTCACAGGGAGCCTGATGTGCGACTCCATCCTGGATCCTGGGATCAGGCCCTGAGCCAAAGGCAGATGCTCAATCGCTGAGCCACCCAGGTGTCCCTCAAAGAGGTGATTTAAATGATGTTGAAAATCATCAGTTCCTGACAGATTCTCTTCACCACAATCCAAACTTGGTGTATGCACTGCTTTACAAATGAGATCTCTTTGAACAATCTTGAACTGTCCACTTCTGGATTTAATGCAAAATATTGATCCAGTAATCACCTTCTTTAGTTCCAGGTTGCTAGAAGCTGAACCAGAGCTGATAGTGGAATGGATCCTAGAAATGATCAGGCAAGGAATTGTTGCACCAACAAGCTGAAGAAATTTCTAGAACTGAAATTCAAATATGTAGAAGAGGGTCTTTGAGTTATTTTATTTCCGAGAAACATAAGTAGATTGCCTGACATATCCTCTATTAAGGAGGATCACACAAATGTGTTTCCCTTGCACACTTTGATTTGGAGAATTGGTGCCAGTTGGCAATAGATCATTCAGCTAGACTATAGTGCAAAAAGTGAGGGAGGGGTCACAACAATTATAAATGTAAAAACCTGCTTTTAAAACAAGTACAGGGGCACCTGGCTGGCTCAGTCAGTAGAGCACATGACTCACTTGATCTCGGGCTTATGAGTTTGAGCCCCACATTAGGTATAGAGATTACTTAAAAATAAAACCTTAGGGTGGAGGATGGGAAGATGGGGTAACTGGGTGATGGGCACTAAGGAGGGCACTTGATGGGATGAGCACTGAATGTTATACTATATGTTAGCAAATTGAATTTAAATTTAAAAGAAAATAAAAAATTAAAAAAATATATCATTATAGAAACAATTAAAAAACTAAAACCTTAAAAAAAGTACAAAAAGCAACGAGATACAAAGGACTATCTTGAAGAAGGGCAGAGATTTATCTGAGGCAGGGATTAAGTGCTGATGTTTTCTTTGAGAGGTGCCATCTGAGGACTTGGACAGTGAAGGAAAGGAAGAAAGAAGGTTCAGATGGAAAGTAATACAAGGGGACATGATAGTGTGCTAGCAGCAGCTTTGTGGTGAGCGTGGAACAGACACAGCTAGTCACGGTGTAGGAGTGTTGTCATAGCCCACATTACACTGGACAGACTCTAGAAGAAACTTCCTCAGAGCAGTTTGAGAGGAAATTCTCCTTGCTCTGTCTCTGTGTCTCTCCCTCTTTTTAGATATTTTAGGGTTTTAATGTTCTTCACATATTTAACATGAAACACTGACAGTGTGTAAACAATAGAGGAAAAGAATCTTCAGCAAAGATCTTCCAGAATTCATAATATCATTCTGGTCAAACACTATAAAGAGAATCATCAAATAACAAAGGATAAGGAAGTTTGGCAGAGAATTTTAGTTTGATAGCTTTTTTTTTTTTTAAGATTTATTTACTTATTCATGAGAGATAGAGAGAGGCAGAGACATAGGAAGAGGGAGAAGCAGGCTCCATGCAGGGAGCCCAATGTGGGACTCGGTCCTGGGTCTCCAGGATCAAGCCCTGGACCAAAGGAAGGCGCTAAACCACTGAGCCACCCAGGGATTCCAGTTCAATAGCTTAACTAAAAAAAAAAAAAAAAAAAAAAACAACCAACCATAGGGCCTTCTCTTTTTCTACCTGAAGAGAAAGGAAAGCAAAAGTGAATCGGAGAACTAAATCTTTTTGTGAAGTAACTTAAAAGGTGGAGGGGAGGGTGGAGTGGGGTCCGTAACTCTTGCTAATATAATGTTATAACACACAGAGTCAAAAATTCTGACAACTGTATTACTAGAAATATAAATGCATAAAGATATAAACTATTTGGTATATATTTTTAAAGATTGTATTTATTTATTCATGAGAGAGATAGAGAGGCAGAGACACAGGCAGAGGGAGAAGCAGGCTCCCTGCTCCTTGCAGAACTCGATCCCAGGACCCTGGGATCACAACCAGAGCTGATGGCAGATGCTCAACCACTGAGCCACCCAGGTGCTCCTAAACCAGTTGGTATTAAAACCAGATCTTGGGGATCCCTGGGTGGCACAGTGGTTTAGTGCGGCCTTCAGCCCAGGGTGTGATCCTGAAGACCGGGGATTGAGTCCCACATCTGGCTCCCTGCATGGAGCTTGCTTCTCCCTCTGCTTGTGTCTGTATCTCTCATGAATAACTAAAATTTTAAAAATCTAAAAAAACAAACAAACAAAAAAACAAAAAAACCCACCAAAACAGATCTTGCTATATAAACATACAGTATGTCACTTTTATCTCTATGAAAATGACAGGATAAAGAAAGATCCCAAGTTTGTCCTTTAGCCTGGAACCCCTAAACACTCACCACATGGGCAGTGTGGACCTGAATTAACAGGTGCAGAACCCAGAAGATTCCACTGCTGTCATTTTGGAAAGGATCAAGATTCAGCACCCAGAGGACCTTATGCACCCTCCATGCTGTGTGTTTGTGTATCTCTAAAAGCAATTAACTGCATTTGCATAATTAAGTCCACAGACAAGTTTGAATACTGAGATTTAGCTAGAAAAGGTAGCAACAAAGATACATTCAAAAAAAAAAAAAAGGAAAGACAATGTAAGGTAGAATTTGTTAGAAAAGCAAAAGGAAGGGCAGCCCCGGTGGTGCAGCGGTTTAGCGCCGCCTGCAGCCCAGGGCGTGATCCTGGAGACCATGGATCGAGTCCCCCCACGTCGGGCTCTCTGCATGGAGCCTGCTTCTCCCTCTGCCTGTGTCTCTGCCTCTCAGTGTCTCTCTGAATAAATAAATAAAATCTTAAAAAAAAAAAAGATTTAAAAAAATGTTTCCAGTTCAAGTCAGAATTAAGGTGTCTATTGGAGTGCCTGCTTGGCTCAACTGGAAGAACATGTGACTCTTGATGTTGAGTTTGTAAATTTGAGCCCCATGTTGGGTGTAGAGATTACTTTAAAAATAAAAAATCTTGGGATGCCTGGGTGGCTCAGGTTGTGATCCCAGAATCCCAGGATCAAGTCCTGCATCGGATCCCAAGGAGCCTGCTTTTCCCTCTGCCTATGTCTCTGCCTCTCTCTCTCTGTGTCTCTCATGAATAAATAAAATCTTTAAAAATAATAAAATAATTTTTAAAATCTAGGGGCATGTTGGTGGCTCAGTTGGTTAACTGTCCAACTCTTCATTTGAGCTAGGTCATGATTTCAGGGTCATGAGATCAAGCCCTGCATAGGCTCCCTGCTGGGCATGGAGCCTAATTAAGATTCTTTCTCTGCCTCTCCCTGCCTGCTCTCTCTTAAAATATTAAAAATTAAAAAAAAAAAACAAAGAATTAAAGTGCCTGTTAAGTTCCACCAGCTTTGCAAAGATATGAATGTTTTGCTGTTCTTCAAAAAAATGATAATCTATAATAAAATGTTCAAGAAAAATACCATGTTTATTGTTTTTGTAGCCATTCCCAAGTTACTTTAAATTTTGTACATTATTCAAGGGCAGAGTATATATTAGTTGTGTTCATAGCTCATGCATCTCCAAAGAATGTTTCATGAATGCTGCCAGATTCTAAACATCTTCTATCCTGTCAGCATTATACAGAGAGGCCAGATGACTCCCACAGACCCACTCACTTTCAAGGAGATCATATTGAGTTCAAGAGTTTAATAAGCAACCTTTTTTTCTAAAGCATCGTCCCCTTTGGCATTGCCAATGCAGAATGAAATATTTAACTTGCTTCTATTCTGGGATCCACTGGATATACATGGAATCCTTAAGAATTATCAATACTATAATAAATCATTTGTGCTTCTCCAATGGCTGTTCTTAATCTACATCAGGACCAAGCCCATGTCACAGATGCTGAAACTCAGAGGTGTGTCATATGAGGAGTGGTTTGGGGCCTGTACTTTGTATTCCAGGACCAAGGAATACTCTGAAGGCAAACCCCAGGAGGTCATCCCCAGTGATCACCAATGTGGTCCCTGCAGAGCCAGCATTCTTCTGAGCACCAGCAAAAATCACACCAAACTAGGAAACATCCATTGGCTTGGATAGGAAGCTTGAGGGCAGGCAGCAAACCACCACTGGTCTCTTGACGTCAGAGATAAAGGCAGACTCCACTTTATGCATGGTCTTGTCAGTGCAGAATGCATAGAGGAGGTATCTGGGCTGAGGTTCCAAGGGCTTGGACTGGAATTCTTGCATAACTCTCAAGTTTAGGGTAGACAATATTCACTTCCCAAAGTTCTAGGCTTCTGCTGCCTCAGCTAACTAAGCTCCTGTCATCTTGTATGTAGCATACCTTCTTGCTTTCAGGCCAATCAGGTTTAAGAGGACCAGCAGGGAATTGGCCTTGACATACCTCTCTGCACAAAAATCACCTTGTGGTTGCCTGGAACAGCTGACAATTTCTGCACAAGATTCTCTGTGTTAATAATTTTAGTAAAAGCTGGCAGTCTGGGGATCCCGGGATGGCACAGCAGTTTAGTGCCTGCCTTTGGCCCGGTCATGATTCTGGAGTCTGAGGATCGAGTCCCACGTCAGGCTCCCTGCATGGACCCTGCTTCTGCCTCTGTCTCTCTCTCTCTCTCTCTCTCTCTCTGTCTCTCATGAATAAATAAATAATTAAAAAAAAAAAAAGCTGGCAGCCTGTGGCTCATTTCTAGAATACTAGTGCCAACTTGTATTGTAGTCAAATACTTCTTATTCTATCTCTAAAAACATGGAATGTTTTATTTTTTTATTTCTTTTTAAAAAGATTTTATTTATTTATTCATGATATACATATATATATATATATATATATATATATATATATATATATAGAGAGAGAGAGAGAGAGAGAGAGAGAAGCAGAGACACAGGCAGAAGGAGAAGCAGGATCCATGCAGGGAGCCCGACATGGGACTCGATCCCGGGACTCCAGGATCATGCCCTGGGCTGAAGGCAGGCGCTAAACCTCTGAGCCACCCAGGGATCCCTTATTTTTTTTATTTCTTTTAATATTTTATTTATTTATTCATGAGAGACACAGAAAGAAAGAGAGAGAGACACAGGCAGAGGGAGAAGCAGGCTCCATGCAGGGAGCCCAATGGGGGACTCCATCCTAGGTCTCCAGGATGACGCCCTTGGCTGAAGGTGGCACTAAACACTGAGCCACCCGGGCTGCCCATGGAATGTTTTTAGACAGGTTGGCAGCCAGAGCAGAACTGACCGCCTGCCTGGGACAGTCCACCGGGCGTCCGAGGTGGGCAGGGCTTGTGGGCTGGAGGGAACTGATCACTCTGAGCATGACTCTCTCCTTGCTCTAACTCCTTCGGTCAGTTTTCCCCTCCAGAACTGACTCCTCATTCATTCCAAATTGCATCATCCGGCCCCTTTGGTAGCTGCTCCAGAAGTCAGTTCTCTCCTCTGTGTGGTGTGGTATTTTATTCAAGTCTGAAAGTGGAGGCAAAAGCCAGAAACTTGAAGCATGTTGCTGGTTGCCTAGGATAATCAGGGGCAGCCTTCAGATAGGGCATGGCAGTCCCCCAGAAAATGACTGATTTATGCCCCAGATGGCATAACGGTGAAGGCCCAAGTGACATTGGTTGGCAGCAATTGCAGCTGAGGTGGAGCACGTAGTTGCCACCTATACTTTTTGTTGTCCTCTCTGAAATTAGCAATGCTGCCTGTACAAGATAAGCTTCTTTGATGGAAGGGTTGCATGTGACAGCAACTGACTGGCTTATTAATTTAATCAAGAACAACTTTTTGAAAAGGAGAAAGCTCTCTGGATAGAAGAAGGGAAGGCTGGAAACCAGACTTAGAAATTGGGAAGTTCTAGAAACTGCCCAAAGGTTTCTTCTACTAGTGCTGCTGATAAAAGATCATTGTAACTTGCCTGCAATCATTCTGCTCAGGATTCAAATTCCCAGGACAAATTCCCAGATTGGGCAAGCCAAGGGCAGATGCCTACTCTCTTGGTGTGATAAGGACTTTTCAAGGACCGGGCTTTCTATCTTGTCAAGTCTACATACAGCTGTGAGAGAAAACTCCAAAGCAAAGCCAAGTACTATTACAAAGGGCAAAGTGAAAGCTGCATTAACAAAAGGTCCATTATAATTCACCCCATTACTATTTTGTTCATATACTATACTTTAAAAAAATACTGCCTGACAGAATGCAGTTATTCTCCATAAAATGAAAAATTCTCACCCCTTCCTCAGGAGATAACTTTACGTCTCATTACTTACTGCATCAAAATCTAAGTCAGGGATGTCTGGATGATGTAGATTTCTGCTCTAGCTGCAGCTCAATTGTCTTAGGTCTTGTCCCTAAAAGCAGAGCCCTAGCCAGGGATTCTTGTTCAAGTAATCCACTAGAGGAATGCTCTCAGGTGAAAGGAAGCCCGGGAAGCAGGAAAGGCAGGCAGTGAATCAAGCCATGATTTTGTCACAACTGGAGATGTTTCAGATGGATCCCAGAGTTCTGGAATCCGAACTGTACACAGAATTGGTGACAATTTGAAACACAGGTATGAATAAATGATCTACATAAAGAGCCACCTGATCTACCAAGTGAAGGCCCCAACCCAACTGGGGCCACCTCCACTTAGAACTTACGATTTGATTATATATATCTCACCTTTCTTGCTTTTATGGGGACTTCCAGAGCTCTCAAATACCCATATGCTCCTTCTCATATGCTCCCATTTTCAGAGATGGCGAAAAACACACGTAAATATGCCAAGTTAAATGCAAGTTTGTCTTTTCCAGTTTTAAGTGGTCTAATATTAGGGAAATAATTATTGTTAAAGGTCAGACCCCCTTATAAGGGCTGTTTTTTCTAAGTGGTCTTTCTTTCACTACCACCTTTCCAAGACCAAGGAGGTTACTGCACTGCAGGGCTATCTACCTTACAGCCTCTGGCATGCAGTAACCTTCCCCTTCCCCTACCCCTTCCCCATGGTGACTCCAAGGCAAGCCCATTAGTACTCCTACTCAACTGGTGTCGCTTTTTTTTTGTTTGTTTTTAAGATTTTATTTACTCATGACAGACACAGAGAGAGAGAGGCAGAGACACAGGCAGAGGGACAGGCTCCATGCAGGGAGTCCGACGTGGGACTCAATCGCCAGGTCTCCAGGATCATACCCCAGGCTGAAGGCGGCGCCAAACCACTGGGCTATCAGGGCTGCCCAACTGGTGTCGCTCTTATGCCAAATGGAATTCAAAGGAAATCCTGTGGAGCAAGCATGTGTGTGTGCCATGTGTAAAAACCTCAGGTCTCTGCACCAAAACACGATACAATTTCTGCCATGCTTTACTAGACCATGTGGTCATAGGGATACTTTGCACAGGGTTCCAAATAGAAGTGAAGCTTAAGCCTTCTCTGCTTTTAGCTTCCTGTTTAACCTACCTGGAGTCCCTGCTCTCACTAATCCTGTACTTGTCCAGCCTCAAGATCCCTAGGGAGGTCTCTTGAGGGACCTCACTGGCACCTTCTCTTCTCTGCTGTTCCTAATCTCTTTACTATTAAGATAACTTCTCCCCTTTTTGCTAAGCCAGCTGTCTTTATGTACCAACCCCCCTGTAATGCTGTGTCTGCTGACACACCATTTATTTCTCTCCCAAGTGTGGGGGTTACAGGTCTGAGTTTAGGGAAGCAGGGGGACAGGCACTGAGTGGGAGGACAGGTTCTGGACATAAGAAGTCGCTAGGAAGGCTAAGGTTTGAGGTCACAGGATGGCTGATGTATCCGTTAATCACAACCCTGTTGCTAGTGCCTGCTGCTCAGCTGACAACAGAACACAAGCCTATAAAAATTTGCATCTTAGGGGATCCCTGGGTGGCTCAGCAGTTTGGCACCTGCCTTTGGCCCAGGGCGTGATCCTGGAGTCCCGGGATCGAGTCCCATGTCGGGGTCCTGGCATGGAGCCTGCTTCTCCCTCCTCCTGTGTCTCTGCCTCTTTCTCTATGTCTATCACAAATAAATAATTTGCATCTTAGATTTCCAATATCCTCGACTCAGATCAGCTCCCCATTTTAAATATTGACAAATGTAAAATGCTTAATTTTCTACTATTCCTTTTTCCCCTCAGGTCAGATTTCTTCCCTGACCATATGTGTTGAGGCTTGGTTTGGGCAAACGATGGCTACCTGTCTAGACAAGCTTTCTTTTTAAAAAATTTTCTGAGGAGCACCGGACTGAGAATTTTGGGTCAACAGGCAGTAATTCTCCTAGTTTACAATGTTTCAAACAGGCTTGTGGATGTGTATACATATATGTACACACGATTGGTTTCTGCTTTTCTAAACACATCTCACAACACTGGTTTTATTGTTACTGGATTGTTTCTCCACATGAACTATTCCTAACCACTGTATCTTTAGGGCCTATCACTGTACCTGTATACCTGGGCACCTAAGAATGCCTGAGTTAAAGAAAACGTAGGGTAACATACTTGTATATCTTACTACACTTAACTCAAGTTTGGGAGCCTTGGTAGATCGGTTGGTTGAGCACACACCCCTGGATTTCAGCTCAGGTCATGACCTTGGTGTTGGGAGATCAAGCCCTGTGTGGGGCTCCTCACTCAGTGGAGCCTGCTTGTCCTACCCCTGCTCCTCTCCCCACCCTGGCTCATGCATGCTCTCAAGTAAATAAAATCTTAAAAAAATGAACTTGAGTTTGTTAAACATGCAGATTCCTGGTACCTCCTTCTAGAGATTGTGATTCAGTGAAACTGAGATGTGGTCCGGATATTTTCATGTTTAACCAGCACCACTGATTTTAAAGGTGGTCCTAGAAATAGTTTGAGAAACACTGATAAAGCTTTCCTTAAGTTTGGTGGCTCCACGAAATAACAGTCCATTTCACCTCAAGCCTGCTAGCAATGGGCAAACCTTGGTAGTAAGTGGGAGATACAAAGTATACTTATGATATACATTTAGCCACGATCCAATCCTTTTCCAAAAAATTGATGGTATTAAACACAAAACCTTCAAACTTTATAAACATCTTCATTGGCCAAAAGAGAAAATGTAATGATTCTTTTATCCAGTAGCAATCTTAAGCAAATCACCTTTGTTTTTAGAAAAATAATTCCATTTTAAGTACTAACACTGAAATAGACAAGATTTGAGAAAAATTCTGTATTCATTTTCTTCAGTCTCTGTATTCTAGAAGAATCAGTGATCAGATTTAAGAGTAAACTACTAGATTATTCGATGAAATTACTTTTAAGTTTCATTTTTTTAAAGATTTGAGAGCAAGCACAAGTGAGCACGGATGGAAGGAGAATCTGAAGCAGCTTATGTGGAGTATGGAGCTTGACATGGTGTTCTTCTCATGACCCTGAGATCATAACCTGAGCCAAACCCTGGGGTTGGAGAATACTTAATAAGCTAAGCCAACTCAGGTGCCCCTAGTCTCATTTAAAAGGCAAACTTAAAATGTGAATTTGTTTTTAAAATCATTCCTAAAAAAATTGGTGCAACCTGGTTTCCAACATGTCTGTTGACATTTTGGTAGTAACTTTGTAAGCTCAAAATATTTTAGAAACTGCATTTAAATTTTTGAAGCTTCTATAGATCAGAATATGTTCTAGTTTCTTATAAAATTGGTTCAACGTTCCATTTTTTTTGGTTCCATTTTAATTTAGTGAATTACTTTTCAGTACCAGATAATTCTGCTTTTAGAGGTTTGCATGCATATGCTACTTAAATATATTCCAGGAAAACTACCTACTTCATCTTCTATTATATGCAAATCTCTTCTCCTAAACTTACAAAAAAAAAGATCTGCATATTTTCCATACAATTGGAATTTATGAGCCAGGAACCATACTGTGCAGTTGTTGCATTTATCTGTAATTCTTTTCAAGGATTAAAATAGACTAGAGCTATCTTAAAAATTAAAAAACCCAAAATTTCTCAGATAATGTGAGAATATTACTTATTAAAAAATTGGATAATGACTGTGTTCATCATGCTAAACTCCTTACTCTAACAAAGAAATTAAGGATTGGGATTTTTTATTTACCACCCCTACCAGATTTCACTTATAAATTCTAGAAACACACTTCACACGAAAAAATACAATTTGAGATTACTGTATTTCCTTACAAGAGGAACGTTTGAACAAATTTTACAGGTAGTCAATCAACCCTTGTTCAAATTGGGCACACATCAAATCTAGCATTATGGGAGTTTTATTTATTTGGAAGTGAACTTTTAACTATCAATACAAATGCCAAAATACTACACAAAACATCCACAGGAACTTTTTTCATCGTTTTTTTGAATTTTTCACAAACATTTCCTACATAATCCAACATACAACAGAGAAATGGTACATCTTTTTCCTTCAATTTGCATACAATGGAAAAACAAGAATATATATATATTTTACAAAGTTTAACTAAGACACTAGCAGGCTGACAGTTTGTCTATAAGTGAGAAATTATCTAATAAAAAATAATAAGGATTTATTTAGCATCAGTCACTTCCATAACCAAGTATTATTCTGATTAATAAAACTTACTGCCATTAGACTTGTGGCATATACTTATACTATTACTCAATTTGTAGTATTGCTCCCCACCCTTGGTTCTCCTTCACAATTACTAACATAGAAAACTGTTGCAGAGTAGGGGCAAGCATTTGCAAACCAAAAAAAAAAATCCCCAGCTTATTATAAGCGTAGATGTGTATGACGGAATTTCTTCCCAAACAATGGACTTTCAAATCATTAATAAATCACCAGAATGGAATTTGCCAAGATATTATGCCTATGTCCAAGAAGAGATGCATTTATTTATATCCAACAGAGGAGCTGAAAATCAAACTTAGTGTTTAGTTTGGGGTGGGTTGGGGAAATCCAGCCATTTGAAAAATGACTGTCTTAAAAAAAAATGACCACCAAAAATAGGTTCACTAAATTTATTTTAAAAATCATAAAACGTTTCTTACAAAAGAGCATTACATTCTGCACACTGCTCTGAATAGATGCCAGGGACATATGGACTATTGTTACTTTTCCTCCCTGTCCCACCCCCCCCCAAATGTTACAGTGACCACAAAGCAAAGTGTTCACAATAATTACATGGGGGGAATTTTTCTTTTAAACCACCAACAATGAACAAAAATTAAAATTCACTCACTCTGCTGCTGTTTCAAAATTTCAATGTTAGTTTTTGCACGCCCTTCCCCCCCCCACCCTGTTTGTAAGGAACTAAAACATTACATCTGGTGAACAGCAAAGATTTCACTACACCTCAAATGCAGAACACCTATGAAGCAGAGGAATGTTGGCTTTTTAAACAGAAGCAGATAAAAAAAAAAAGATGCAGGACTCCTTCAGTTCTTCACTAGTCTTAGAAAAACTTTCCAGAATACTGCTTCACACTATAAAAAAGAAAAAATATCTTGCATTAGAATCCTTCAACATCTGCATACTGCTTCACACTATAAAAGAAAAGAAAAAAAAGTACGAATTAGAATTTTTGTTCGTAACATCTTAATCAACATTAAGACAATTTCAATGCTAAATTAAAATGATAAACATGTCCATTACAATTAGAAATAAGAATTAAAAACATTAGCAATTATAAAATTAGAGCAATGTAAACTTCAAGAAAAATGAGTAGTAAATCAGACATTAGTAGAGCAGAATTAGGAAAATGAAATTAAAAGTTGTTAATATTTGGTAGAAAAGACGAAGAAATGCCAGTAAGGTGTGAAATGCTGCATTTTACAGCACCAATCATTTGTCCTGTAGAGGCATGGCCTGTGCCATATGGCAGACTGTGATTTGTTGTCGATTTAGTTATCTAAAAACAACAAAATCACTAGTCTTCCACACAGAACTAGACCAACATCCACTGAATCTTCTATATTTTCTACAGGCTCTGTATAATTTATAACAAGTGGTTTTGGCAGCAGTTTTCACCAGAGAAATGAGAAGTTTGCTTGGTTAAGGCTTCTTCCAGCAAGATTAGTATTGAATGTCTTCGTTTTTAGTAAGAAAGCAGAAGAAAATTAAAGCAAAGCTATTAGAATGTTTAGAAGTTAGGTCCCCAAAAGGTTGAGACACCATGGCTTCTAAAAGAAAAACCAATTGAGAAGAAAAGCTTTTTAAAGTTTTAGTATGGGTATGCTAACATAAAGCTAAACTCAAACTGACCTGTTCTGCAGCAAATACTGTGCATTCTGTATCTGGTCCTGTGTTCCTGTAATGGTAATGATCCGATCTTCAGACCCTTCTAGAGGTTCATCAATTTTGATCGAAGCTCCTGACTCATGACGGATTTGCTTAATCCGCTGACCACCTTTGCCAATAATAGATCCAGCCAACTGAAAAGATTTTAAAAACAAGTGTTTATGACATACTTTAAAAATAACTGTATTACTGGTATTTTCAATGAGTATCAGGAGTATTGACATTGCAATTCATTCTAGGATTATTTAAAAAACCTCACCAGTCAAATTTTGAATTCTAATGTATTTACAGTGCACATCAGCATTTCCTTTAACAAAAAAAGGGGCTCAGACCCTCTGCTTTTAAAAATAGTACAAGACTCAAACCAGAGAAAGACATCTCACTGAAGTCCATAAACAATTTTAATCCTAGGATACAACAGCTTTATTAAAACCTTTTATTAAAAACTAAGAAATGTAAAGAAGAAGATTTATTAAATGTTCCTTGTAACATTACAAGAACATAAAAATTGAACGAATACTTACATCTTTGGGAATAGTTACTTGTGTAGTAATAATAGGTCCACCAAGATCACCATATGAGCCACGACCCCCTGCATAGGAATAATCTGATTTAAATAATGAGCATGAAGTTCATTTAGAAAGCATGAAATAATGTTTTGATTTTATAAAGGAAAAGACTTACCATATCCGGAGCCACCCTAAAAATGGAAAGAAAAAATAAAAAATTACTTTGCCTTCAAAACTATTGTTCAGGTTAATATTCCCAAAATCTTAGTTTAGGAAACTAAAGTCCTCCCATATTCTCCCTAGTATGTTTCAGAAGACAATCCTTGGGGAAGGAAACCCTTCAGGTACATAGCATAGAAACAAAACGTTGTATGAGGGGAACTAAAACATGGACAAGTAGGCAAGCATTTAAAATTATTACTGATGTGAATACAAACACCCATGATACTCAACCTGTGGTTCATAAGCCATCTGCCATTCTGATGGGCTCCATGTATCTATTGCAGAGTCCCAAGTTTCATCAGCACTGAAACCAACCTGTGTCAGAGACAAAACTATTAACATAATCTATACTGTGTTTCAGCTACAGAGCTACCACTTTCATATGCCCAACTTCTATTTCACATCACTAAACATGTATTGTTGGCAACAAATCACATATTCTCAGAAACAAAAATGGCTCAATAAAGTTCCAATAAACAACTGAAATGATTTAACTAGTCATTTAAGAAATCTATATGTAAGTCAAGCTTTCCAAAATTAATCATCTTCAACAAGATGTCAACTACATGATTTAAAAAAAAAAAGAGTTCTTACTTACCATGCCATCGTAGCGGTCTCCAGGTCTTCCTCTTCTGTCATAGGCCATGAGATCCCTGCGAACACATAGCAATTGTTGTAATCTCAGCTTATTTACATGTCACACATACCAAACAAACATCTACCGTATCTACCCATAAAGTGAAACGTCTTATAGATTAAGAATGTGTGGATGGAAGAAACTTACCCTCCTCTAGGCGGTGGTGGAGGAGGAAGAGGAAGATTCCGAGCTCTACTACCACCCCGGCCACCTCTTCCAGGAGGTGGAGGAGGAGGTCCTCGGCGAGGGCTCATATCGTCATAATCTCTTCTGGATGGAGGCATAGGACGCCCACCCCGACCAGGAGGCATTCTGTCAAAACCACCTCTCCCCCGCATGGGAAATCCCACAGGGCGTCCACGGCGGTCATCAAACATCATTGTAAAGCCACCATAATCGTAGGTTTCATCATAAAAATTGGGATCATAAGGCTGTGCACGTCCTTTGATGGGAGACTAAAACAAAAATATAGCAATGTTACAGATCGAAGGAAAAGAGCCTTGTTTCATATCGCATGTCAACAAGCTGAACATTTCAAATCCTTTATTTTTCCTGAGAGGTATTGGTGGCAGGGAAAGGAATGCAGGCAAAAGTTAATAGTAGGAAGGAAAGGATTTTTTAAAAAAGTAGTATTTTTGGTGTGTTTTAGCTGCCTGCTTTTCTCACTCCATCTCAAGAAGAGACTACAACCCCATTCACACATTCCAAAAAGGGGTCTGTAAAGAACAAAGTAACCATCTCAAAGGCTGAGGGGACCAACATGTTATCTAAGCCTGTAATTCACACTAAAGCATATCAGTCTGGAAGCTGTGCAATGTAGTACTATAGAGAACTATAGAAGCTTCATTTGAAGGACCAAAGACATTAAAATTCTCACCAATCATCAAAAGACCCTCTCTCAAAGAATTTTTAAATGAGTAAGGACAAATAACTATTTGCCTCAACATTGTGCAAACAGCTTAGAATAAAATAAAACATTAGTTACATGAAATTAAATGTAAATAAAATATTCCGAAGATACCTCTGATATAAGATCAAGGATGATCTTGATGCACTCTACCACCCTATCAGGTTTTCCTCCAATAAGAACAACTCTGTCAGTGGAATGAGGACAGCATTCCTGGAAAAGCTTGATTGTTGTCTGTGTGTTCTAAGTTTACAAAAAAACAAGAAATATTAGTTAATCAGAAGAAAAAAAAGATTTCCTGGGTTCAGATAAATTTACCTTCACAATCAGGGACCCCCCCCCCAATATAAAAACCCTGTTAGTAACTCTAGGACTTTGCCATGGTATTGGCAGAAGAACTTGCCCCAGCATGTCCAGGCCTTTGTTATTATTTTAAAAGCAAATTAGATAAAAACAGAAGTGATGGGGAATTTTGAGGAAACTCCAAAGGGGGGACGAGAAGCCTACTGACCCAGCTCTATACAAAGTACTATTCTCTAGTACGGCAGGAAAACAAAATAAAACACTGCTTTTACCTCTCGAAGTTCTTTGATTTTAGCACCTTTGACCCCAATAATTCCTCCTGCCAGACTCTGATGAATCAACAGTCTCAACTCGCAGTCAAAGTCACTTCCTTTATAGTGTTGGTACTGCAGAGGGAGAGTTATAAAATTTTAGTCCCGAATTAAGGAATACTCAAAAATACACACTTATCTGCTATAAGCATGACAATATACTGTTGCAGTGAGCAACCTGAATTTATATTTCAATAACTTTACCAGTTATGTGCTTATTATCCTCAATAGCCAGGCCCAAAAAGGACATTCTGCACCACCTTAAAAAACTATTTTATTTTCAGGTCCTGCAACACCATACCCACACTGCAGCCATTTAGCATGTCGCTGTTACCACAAAATTATTATCAACATTCAAATAACACCATAATAAAAATGACTGCAAAGCACTTTGCAAATGTAGTTAATTCCCACTGCAGCATGGAGCAGGGTCAACAGTGAGTTGTAAGACCATTCATTTATCATGTTTTTAAGCCTTTTTCTAGAGATGGGAAAGTACACTATGTTAAAAATAAAATTGATCCTATGGGCCAGGCTCCATACTTCAGTGGGGTTCAATGGCACTATGACATACATTTAAGCATTCCACAGCATCAGATTCGAGCGGGAGCTGGCTGGTTGCAGTGGGTGATGGCAACTGCAGGCCCTGAAAGTAGAAAAATAAGAGTAATAGGTTAAGTGTCTAGTGTGATCAGGCTATTGTCGCATATATTGGTAAAGCTACTACAACACATTTCGTTATCTATACCATTACATGAGAAATTGCTTATCTACTCTTAAGAATCAACATGTAATTTTTCTATATATCCAGCAAATACTGTAATAGAATTAAAATCCATAACTAGATCAAACACAGTCCTTTCCGACAGTCCACAATCAGTATTTTAATTTAAAAAACATCTCTAACTACAGCCCATTAAATACATACTACACTCATGTGCAAGACACAAGTAGTTTATATTTACTCTGGAGTGGCCAGACTACATTAAAAAAATTTTTTTTCAGATCACATTTTAAAACAAGCTACAGAATAGTAATCCTGCACATTATATAAAATACTGCTGCTACAAACTGTTACAGACACTGACTCTCCACCTCCCCCCCATTAAGCCCCAATAAAACATTTAAAAAGCCCCCAATTGCCAAATACATTAAAAAAAATATAGCACCTACCTCTTCCAAGGTAGGGATGATTTTCTTCAGAATTTCTCCAATTGTCTCAATATCAGCACTGATACTCAATATGCTGTCAAACATCACAAATACCAGATAGTACAAAAAAGGTGAAAAAGAAAAATGAGTTTTGTGTTCATCACCAGTAGTCATACAAACTTTTACAGAGAAGTAACATACAATTATTTAATCTCCCCATTTAAAGTAGCCTATTTATAGATTTTTCACATGCATTTTGTTTTATGCCCAATACAGACATGATAACAATATTAGGAGACTTGCAGAGAGACAGAGAGAATGGGCTCTTGGAAGGGCTCAGATTAAGTGGGCAATAAATTGACCAGAACTGAAGCAGAGTCGAATATTTATGTTCCCCGCCACCACTAAGTTAATTAAGGATACCCTCGCTGTTAACATTGGTAAAACTGGCACACCTTCTCTTAGGCAAAAGTGGGGGAATATGCAAGTGGTGAACATTATATTTGGAGTAAGGTTATGGATACCAGTTAGAAATTAGATCACTAATGGGCTCTGCAAGAAAACAAATACAAATGCAAGACAAAACAAAGACAACACAAATGAGAAGTGAAGGAAAGTGAACCAGAGTTAGCATTTCATCAGAAAAAATTATGAACAGGCAATGTTGGGAAGCAAGGTGGGCCACAAAGACAGAGCGAGAGACTACTTTGGTAACAATTTGATTTACAATGCAGCAAATATGCAACACTTGAAGCTGTGCTCCTTCCATCGAAATAAAATTAGTGGATCGTTTGGGTGGGCAACTCACGGTAAAAGTTCAGTGACAAAAAGACTTAATGGGGAAAATAAGACAGAAACTTGAAAAACAATACACCGTCTAAAGGGGATACTATTTAATTATATAAAAGGCAGGTAATAAAATACATTTCTCTCTTTCTAATCAGGCAGTGAGGCATAAACTGTTGGGACATACCGCTCGGGGCCACTGCTGTCTGGGACTGAAACACTGGCATTGTACTGCATTGGTCATTGGCGTTCGTGGATGTTGGCATTGGGCATGGGCATTCAATCAGAAGTTGTCAAGTATGGTACCCGTTTGGCAACGAGCACATTTTTGGGCATAGCCAACCAGGGTTTTCACATGGGCGTTCAGGGGCGGATGGGCCAACGTCATGGTGGGCAACGCAGGGGTAAGTCGATCCAGTACATGGGCAACGGAGATATATGGCCAAAAAAACAAGGAGAGGGAAAAGGGGGAAAAGCAATAAATTTTAATTTAATACAAACTATACTCATACTCTCAATTAATGAAACAAGCTTAAGTTGTTCTGAAGACTAACACAATAATGGACTTCTCTATATCTGACTGTGGCTTAACATTTAAGGACCTTAAATGATGGTACTATTTTTTTTTTTTAAACAAACGATGTTTCAGTAGCAGGCTGGCTCATGAGGGTAGACACAAAACCTGTCATGACTCAGTTTACTGAAATTCTTGAGGAAATGGGGAAATTAATAACCCAGATAATTATATAGAACATCTGGATTAAGAGGAGAGAGGTTTATAAAAGACAAAACAAAAATTCCCACACCACCAAAAACCCTAACTCTTAAAAAAGACCAGTTTGGTTTCCTGGAGGTTTAAAACGCATTCCTAGATCCTAGCAGGCAAGTCAAAATTTAAACAAAATTTCAAGTTCAGTTTACAAGAGGAACATACAAAGATCTGCGACCAAGAGAGAAATGAAATACTATCAAATAAGTATTCAACACAAAGTTATTATTTGCCTCAACTTTAGCAAGGAAACATTAAAGGAGTGTGTACACTATGAGAAAAAATTTAGGAATTTTGGTGTAGCCAAGTCCTAGATAAATGCTCACTTCTGGTGATACCAACATTTAATGTGTCTAATCACAAGAGTCAACCCACTATATAATATGAAGACTCAAATCACTGGCATTGACAAATGGTTTCCCAATTTTAAGAATAAGTTGTCTATTCTTTACCCATATTTAAATCATGCAACCTCAACATTAATATCTGTGCTCCATGTGCAAGCTGTTAAACAGATGGACGATTAAAAAAGGAAATAAAAGTTTCTGAGTTTAATCAGCCACCTGCAATGGTTCTGATATACTATAATTGATTCACACACGGTAAATGGTGCAATTAAGGGTCTTTACACTGTCATTATTTCTAATTAAAATGTTATCTTGAAGTGAGTAATTTGGTGGAAAGTTATTAGAAAGTGAAGAGGTTTAATACAGACCCTCCCCTTCCCAAACTCATCTGGGCTTTGTTAAATCAGGAATGGCAAACCTTGAAATCATCTATGTAATCAATTATTACAAATGGCTTGTAACTAGACTATTAAATGATTTCTATGATGCAAATCTTTAAATTTCTACACACATAAACTGAAGCTGCTTGTGTAGTAGTTTAAACTCTTTAATACTTACGTCTGTACGGAGAGCCTTAATATTCTTGCCTCCTTTTCCAATCACTGCCCCAGCATTCTGGAGAAGATAAAAAGACAAAAAAGCTTACTTTTCCCTTTCCTTAGGTTAATATGCCTTTCTATGCTCTTAAACTGCAGCAAAAAACAAAACCCCTCTAACCTCCCTTTCTGGGTGACAACTGAAAATCTATTTGGAGGTAATCAAAATCAAAACCATCATGTAAAAAAAGAAAAAAAAAAAAAAAAAGAGTCTATGTACTTTGGGGACCAAACAACCAAGACAGCTTTGGATTTTTCAGCATGCAAAAATTACATGGAGCATAAAAGTTAAGCATTGATTAATTTTACAGTTTCCTTCTGACAAAAAAAATAAACGTATTTGGTACCCTCACACTGTTACCAACTATGTTTTCCCTACAATGCAATCAAGGTATAAACTTTAATCCATCAATGCCTTAAGCATCACCCTACTTCGACCTGTACAGACTCACTATATTAAGTGTTTTTAGCTATTATCAAAATAATGTGGCCTACAAATCTGTTTGGAAAAGGACACACTAATCTTTATATTCTTCAAACTGTAAGGTTTACACTGATTCCCAGTGAGCCAAACCGTAACTTATTTTAATTTCTACTTTAGGTAGAACCAACCTCAAATTTTTGAGAACAAAATTTATACCTTGCTCTGAAGCAAAATGCGTAGTTCAACCATCTCATCAGTGTTTCTAGATCTTTTAAAAGCTTGTTCCTCTTCCATATCTTCTGCAGGGCGTTTACCTACAAATTAGTTCAGATTTCAAAAAAGCACTAGTTACTATGAGAAAAAGCACCTTTATTTCAATTACATTTTAGTTTCAACCCATTGGTCAGAGAAAGCAGCTCCATTCTGTTTGGAGTTTTGCTAACTGAATCAAAGCACATTCCCTCCCAATAACACTTTCTAAACACAAAACAATGGGACAAAATACTTCAAAGGATTGATGGTTGTAAAATGCAAATAAATAGTATTTTTATCGTCTGTAAAGGTTACAGCCATTAATGCAAATGACACTCATGTCTACTTCATAAATAAGAATCAAGAGATAACTGAGTGGGATGTCAGACCAAACAGTTCTAAATAATGAAACAGAATGGAAAATACAAAAATTGTTAAAATTAAAATCTCTCACCAAATTCACCATTGGTTTCGGTGTTGGGGAAGGTTTCCTCTGGCTGTTCAGTTTCCATTTTCGTGTATCAAATGGACACACCAATCTGTTGAAAAATAAAGAGACTTGTACATTTGGTTTATTGCAAAGTAAGCTTTGTGTCTCACTGAATAATAATAAAAAAGGCAAAAAATGACTCTGCTTCTAGAACGTACCAGGTATTATATATCCTTGCAGAGCAGAACTGAAGTGTTCTGGGCGGGACCAACTGACACCCTAGTGCTGCAGTAGCCTATAAAAACCAACATAAATCAGTTTTGCCTTTTGGTTGCTTTTTGGTTATTACTGAATACTAGTTAACAGCGATTTGAATACAAACTAAACAGCTCTTCCTAAAACTGGGTCTTATACTCTCAAATGATTGCCTTAAGACAAACCAAAAACCACAGAACCCTATCTCATTTTTTGTAAAAAGAAAACCAAATTTTTAGCCACTGGACAGTCTCACCACGGCAACTAATTGTTTACACAATACAGAGAAGACGAACTCTGGACGACGTAAGTCCCAAAGCCTTCAAGTTTGTCCCCAAAGGTGTACGTTTATAGATACAAAATCAGCTATGCTGGAATTTTAAATTGCGTGTGGCTTTGTATCTTCCCATTGGTGACTTGGAAGGCCAGTCTCTCAAATCTCTAACTTACAAGTATGAAGGCAAATTCAAGCTAGTATATCCCACAACCAGCTTAATGTACCGGAGAATTAAATCTTAAAACTTCATACAGGATCAGACCCCCCAACTGCTAGTATTACTCGATTATTCAAACAGCCGATAAAGCCCTAAAATGCTAATATTGTCACCGTAAGAATATTTTAAGTTAGGTTAAAAGTCTATAACCTAACAATCAGACCCTCTAGCGCGAGCGATTGGGCCGCCGACAACCTTTCGCCAGCCCTCAAGGGCTGGTCTCTGGTAGGAAGACGACAGCCTCAAGCTACATTTATGCCTCCCGATCTTCCAAACCGTTTGTCGATAAACCTCTCTTCCAACGACTAACTGAAACGCTACCCTCACCGCCATCATTTAACTGAATTTTCAGGCACGATGAAGATTTACATTAAGGAACTCCAAAGACAGCGGGCTCCATTCGTAAGGAAAACGTTGCCGCGGTTCACCGTTCAAGTCTTTTAGTTACCACTCCTCAAACCGCAAAAAAATAACGCTAAATACGGGCGCGACCAGCCGAACGCGAACGTGCCCCCGCTCCGCCGCCGCGCAGTACCGGAGATCCGCCACAGCCCAGGAACAGGAGTTCAAAGAGCCGAAGGCGAGAGCAGAAGCGCCGCGAAGCTCTTCACCCGGACCCGACAGGAAATGGCGGCCCGCGTAATGGCGACTACGTGCTACTAGGCGGAGCCGAGCGCGGACCCCCTCCCCCACCCACCACGCGGTCCCGAGATCTCATCCCCCGCACCCTCCCCCCACAGCGGGAGAGACAAAGCAACGGAGGCAGCCTCCACCATTCCATCTCCCCCACTCCAGCTCCAAGCCCGGGCCGGGAGGGCCTAGTGCGCTGGGGCCCACACAAAGAGAGCGGCGGCGTCCTCCACCGCCCTCGGGTCCCGCCCGCCGGCCACTTCGCCTTCCTACACAAGATGTCTAGTTCTGAAAACTACAAAACTACCGATCATCCTACAGACACATGCCTCACAAATCCTCGAAGCCTCTTAACACCACAGCTCGGACTGCGGATATACGCTCAGGGAAATGGCGGAGGTGGGGGGAGGGGAAACCGGGCAACGTTCCCTCTCAGAGAACCCGCCAACCATCAAGCAGCCCCCAAACGCCTCCCGCAAGCGGCAAACTTGGTCTCTGACCCTCGTCCCCGCGCGCCGTTCATCCAGCCCCGCTCCTCACCGCGCGAGGCCGCCGTCCCTGTGCCGCCGCGCCACCTCGCCGCCTCAGCCGGTCACAGCTAGACAGAGAGCGAGCGCAGGCCCCCGCCGCCTGCCCCCGCCTCCCCGCGCTCCCTACCCCGCCGCCGAGCCCAATTGGTTGCCCGGGGTTTAGCGGTGGCGCGAGGGCAAAGTGATTGGCCCAAGGCCGTGTCAATCAAAGCGCCGAAGGAGGCGACGCCACGCCTCGCGCCGGCGCCTCCCTTTAGGTTGTGAGGCCGCTACGGGCCCGAGGAAAGCCGGGCTTGAAAGAAGTCAACGCAGCCTTTGGGAAGGCCAAACCCATGCCTGAATCTATAATACCCTAGCGCCAAAAGCCCCAATTACCTATAGGCCGCAAAGAAGCGGGACGTAGGCGAGACGTCGAGGTTGCAGCAGCTGAGAAACAGAGGATAATGGCGTCCGCAGTGCTTTCGCCTGGAGCGCCCTCCTCCTTTCTCGTTCGCGCACTCACTAGTGGCAGAGGGGAGGGAGGAGGAAAGCCTCTCGCGAGAACTGAGGGCTATCTGGTTCACGCGCACTTGGGAGGGGGCTGAAGGAATTTTAGGTTTGGAGGAGGGGCGTGAGCGCGCGGGAAATCGGGCGGGAAGCGAGAGGGGAAAAAAAAAAAAAAAAGGCTTAGGGCGCGAGCCTGGTGGTTCCTGTTCTCAGTCGCGCGGCCCGGGGACCGCTGTTGCGCGAGAGGAAGGCGGGACGCCCAGGTCAGTGGTAGGCCCAGACGAATGCCCCGGTTTCCACAGTCCACACTTGCGGCTCCCTCCCGCCGCGCAGCCCGCTTTCCGCCTGTTGGTGAATGCGGCCCGCCCGCTGGGTAGCCCCGCTGTTTGTAACGGGTCGCGGCGCAGCAGGCGGTGTGCGGCTCGCCGTCAGCCGTCCGCTCTGGCGGGATCCCGGAAGACGCGGGCCGGCCTCGCCGTCCCGGAGACCGGCCCCTTCGCCCCAGGCTCTGTGCCGGCGCTCCCCGGAGACCCCAGGCGCTTGCACGCGCGTCCGGGCGAGACCTTTCTTTTTCCCTCTTTTTCTTCTTGATCCCTTGCCCCGCCCCCATTTTTGTGAATGGGGCCTGTGAGGAGAGTATTTTGTGGTGTCGTCGCTGCAGCTTCTCTGTGAGGTGTTGCATTCTGTCTCCCCAAATGAATGCAAACGGCGCAGTAAGTTGTACGCGTCCGAATCCTATGCATCCGGCTGTTCATCCCTCGGTCTGAGGGAGTGTCGGGAGTCGGCTGTAATGGAAACGGACCCACAACGTCGTAGCCTAGTCAAGATCGTACTTGTTGTGCGTTGGGTTACTTGTAAGGCCCCGTGCCCAGCTCGGAGAACTTCTTTTGTTAAGGGGCTGGGAATTGGTGACGACTCTGGAAAGTGGCCTGGCCGCTGCCAGTGTCCCCAGCCTTCACCCAGAACCCCACATACGTGTTGAAGCATAAAATGTTATAATTTACATGTGCAATTAAGCCCACCGTTAGGAGAATGCAGGTATATAGGTTTTGTAGTGTGAATTTGTGCTGACTCATCCTCTTGTAACCTTTTTTTTTTTTTAAAGATTTTATTTATTTATTCATGAGAGACACAGAGAGAGGCAGAGACCTAGCCAGAGGGAGAAGCAGGCCCCCTGCGGGGAGCCCCAGGACCTGGGGGTCATGACCTGAGCCAAAGGCAGCCGCTCAACTGCTGAGCCACTCAGATGTCCCTCCCCATCCTATCATAACTTGATTTCCCTCTTGAATAATTCGCAAAGTGGATGTGACCAGCATTGTTTTATTGTATAATTGTGTTCATCCATTATCTTTTACTTGCCTAATTAGGGAGAAACTCTTGTTTGGGGGAACTGAGGACTTCACGAAGCATGAACATTTACTGGCTTGGAGGATAGTTAAATAATGTTAGACCGCAGCATCTAGGATTGTGAAGTATATAGGTCCCTTTAAATGTGATGTGTTTTTGAATGCCCCACCTTCCCCCCATAAAGAGCCTGTCTATGAAGAGTCTTGTTGGGAGGTAATACTTAGTTCACAGTTTGGTTCTACCTTACATGGTGCAGGTCTTTTTCTTTTCTTTTCTTCTTTTCTTTTCTTTTCTTTTCTCTTTTCGAGGCAGACACACAGGCAGAGAGAGGTGCAGGTCTTTCTTAAATATTTGACTAAGAATTGATACCAGTTTGTAGGAGTTGTGAATTCTTGGATTATAGAGATTTAATCTGCCAGTCAGGATTTGCAATATTAAGTTGCTGTTTGATACCTGGTACACGTCACTATCACTTATAAGGTACTGAACTGGTGCTTTCTTTCTGTATTTCTGGTGTAGCCATCATTTTCTGCCTTGAGAAAGTGAAGAGAAGTAAGACAAAGTAAACAGCCATATCAATGAACTTCCTCCGCCCAGTTTCACTGTCTTCTGACTGGGCCCTAACTGGTGAAAGCTGTTACTGACCTTTTTTTAGATGTCATTGCCAGATGGGGTTTTTTTCCCCTTCTTTTTCCACATGTTTCCTCCTTGTTTTAATTCACTTTTTAGGTGTACTCTTTAAATAACAGTAAGGTCTGCCTTTTCACCATTTTTTCATCCTCTGTTGTTTTCAACTAAACTACTGTATTGTACTTTTGTTCATTCAAGGATTGCCAACTTGATGGATGCATTCAGTGCCTCCTCTCTTGTATAATTAATTTTATGGTTATTTTGAACTCAGTGAATTTAGAGCTAGTATTTACTTTACTTTAGATAAACCAACAATTGAGATTGTACACTAGGCAGCTGGATGATTTTTTTTTTTAAGATTTTATTTATTCATGAGAGACACAGAGAAAGAGGCAGAGACAAAGGCAGAGGGAGAAGCAGGCTCCATGTAGGAAGCCAGATGTGGGACTCCATCCCCTGGACTTCAGGAACATGCCCTGAGCCAAAGTCAGGCGCTCAGCCACCCAGGGGTCCCCAGCTGAATGATTATTTGAAATATTGTAACTACCATTTCCTGAGTTCTTCACTATGTGTCTTAACCTTGTGCTGGCAGTTTAAAGCTTACAACATCCTACAAGTAAATTGTGGTTATCTTTGTCTCATGGATAAGAAAATTAAGACTGAGAAGTTAAGAAACGTGTCTGAAGTCACATGGCAGATGTAGGATCCAAGCTGCTGAACCTAGTCTCTGTCTTTTCCTTAGGGTAGGTTATGGAGGATTCACAAACGGCGCCACTGATAACTTCTAATTTCAGTCACTGGGTACAACGCGCCTCCCCCCCCCCCTTAATTTTCAGAGAATACCTTCTCAAAATTTTGAAGTTACCCCTAACGAGTTAAGATACACAATTTTTTAGATGAAGCTAGTGTAAACATCGAGTGGTTATGATTTCAATATTTGTTAGAGCTTTTAAGTCTCAGCTATTTGTTTAATGCCACGTACAATGTCCAAAAGGATAGTACTTCTGCCTTTTGTTTAGTTTTTAAACAATTGGAATAGCTGAGGCCAATTGAAAATCCCCCCTCCCCTTTTTTTTAATTTGAGAGAAAGCAGAGAGAGAGCAGGAGCTGAGGGAGATGGGCAAAGTGGGAAGCGGGCTTCCGTCTGAGTAAGGAGCCTGCTGCGGGGCTTAATCCCAGGACCCTAGTATCATGACGTGAGCCGAAGGCAGACACTTAACCGACTGAGCCACCCAGGCGAACTGAAAATTAACTTATAGATCCAATAGGTCTAAGTCTTTGTGGTGAATAATAGATTTTTCGTACTCTATTCTTTCCTGGTCAGTTCCTGCAGTGAAGAACTTAAATGTAGATTATTGTGTTTAGTGTGTATAAAATCAGTTTTTTAGAAAACATTTTTTTTCATGATTATAAAATTAATGGGGATTAAGATGTATGTAATTTTGTATCTGGCTTTTTTTGTAACTAAATTATAAATGTATTTTCATATTCAATAGAGCTTTAGAAATTTTTTTTTAAAGACAATAACCGTCCATCTCACAGATCCAACATAGTGTAATTTCCCCCCCCCCCCCCGTTGTTGAACATTTTGATTGTTTCTGTTTTTTTCCATACTATACAGTGATAAACACTCTGGCATGTAAATATTTGTCCTCCTTTTGATTGTTTTATTAAGATTCATTTCGGAGAGTAAAAGAAGTGATCATATGTTATGAACATTTTTTTCTTTTTTTTAAAGATTTTATTTATTTATTCATGAGAAACACACAGAGAGAGAGAGAGGCAGAGACACAGGCAGAAGGAGAAGCAGAGGGACAAGCAGGCTCCATGCAGGGAGCCCAACGTGGGACTCCATCCCAGGTCTCCAGGATCACGCCCTGGGCTGAAGGCGGCGCTAAACCGCTGAGCCACCTGGACTGCCCCATTTTTTTCTTTTTAAATGATTTAAAAAAAAAGATTTTATTTATTCATGAGACAGAGACAGAGACACAGGCAGAGGGAGAAGCAGGTTCCATGCAGGGAGTCTGATGTGGGACTCAATCCTGAGTCTCCAGGATCTCGCCCTGGGCTGAAGGTGGTGCTAAACCGCTGAGCCACCTGGGATGCCCTGTTAGGAACATTTCTTAATGTACAATTTATTTTTTATTTTTTATATTTTTATTATTTATTCATTTTAATGTACAGTTTAAAAAGCATACCTTTCCTTTTTTTTTTTTCTTTTTTAGACAATGTGTTCTTGAGGACTAGGGGCTGTTCACTGTGTATGAGCAGTTGGGAGATAGTATTCCCTAGCTCATACCTCCCCTCTAGGTTGTTTCTACCTGCAGTGACTATGATTGCTCAATTTCTCCAGAAAGACAGGAAGGAAAACTTTAAGAATTCTCAGGAGGAGTAGATGCAAGTAATATAGTTAATTAAATTATTAAAAGGCTTGGTTATTGAAACCCAGTCTAAACTTTATAATATAGATCCTATGTTACAATACTTTTTCCATTTAATTAAATTTTTAAATAAAATTTACTTTCTAACCTGTAGAAAACATCGTATTATATACAGAATTCTTTTATTTATTACAACTAAAAAAAATATTTTATTTACTTATTTATGAGAGAGAGAGAGAGGCCGAGGCAGAAGTAGGCTTCCTGTGGAGCAGGGAGCCCCCTGGGGGACTCAATCCTGGGACCCTGGGATCACACCTGAGGGAAAGGCAGATGTTTAGCTCCTTAGCCACCCAGAAGCTCTATTACAATTGTTATAACATGCAGTTGGGGGACTACATCCATATATGATCATTATACCCTACATTTGCTTTTAAATGAAGAATTCTATGTAACATGTTCATTTAGCAGTCAGTTTCTCCCCCCAAAGTTCTTGACTCTTTTGGTAAAATATTTGAGATTAGTTGTTTGAGTGCTTCTATACTGTTAAGTATATCTTATTACATTTACTAGTGTTTTAAATGTGTCTTGGTTATCTTTTGGGGTTTTAGTCATTAGAATTTTTTCTTTGCCGGCTTTCGGTAACATTATTATAAAATCGTAGTTGCTTGAGAAGTAGAGATTTAAATCCAAGAGGATAGTACTAAGATAGAATTATTAATTAGTACTGCCACACATTAATAGAACAATTTAGTTGTGGTTCACTGAGCAGTGTTTCTCAGAATTTGTCCCAATTGTCATTGGAAAGGAGTTTGTCAACAGGGTCTAGCAAAAGGCTTAGAAATGGATATTAGAAGAACTAGTTCTAGTTCTGGGTCTGCTACCACATGATCTTTATGATTTGTTTTGTTTTGTTTTTGATCTTTATATTTTAATCTTCATGCTTCAGTTTTATTTTATGTAGATGACTACTTATTCTATCGTGTTATTTTGAGGTTTAGGTATAATATAATACCTATATTATAGGTATTGTAAAAATATTTTTAAAAAAGTTAAAAATCTTACAAATAAGAGGTTTTAATTTTGATTTTCAACAAGTCCTTATCTTTATCTCTGTTTATACAGCTGTACTTGCTGGGATATAGGATTGATATGTCTGAAATTCATCCTTGTTCATTTTCTGTCCAGCCTTGACCTTTTTCAATTCACAGCTAATCAGTCTTCGTTTTTCCTTCCTCCTCCTAAAATTACCCATAGTATTAGCTCCTAGTATTTAATAGGTTCAGCTAGAAAGTAGCATTGCTATTTATGTGGCTGCATGTCATAATGGGGGTATATACTGTCCCCAGAGTGACTTATAGTACAAAACATTCTGCAGACAACTTAATTGTAATTGTGGCATTTATGCTTGATAATTTGCTTAAAACAGTTTATAACTCAACTAAAGGTACACTTTGTCCTAATTTCAGTTTACTTACTGTCATTGCATTTCCACAACACCTTTGCAAATTATACTAGGTCAACCTGCCAGTGCTGTGGTGTTTACATTTTAGCGGAGGAAATAGGGAACTTATTGAATGAGCACACCTAAGAGTCATGGATTTGGCTTAATTTTTTAGGTAAAAAAAAAAAAAAAATTACAGCAGATACAATAAAATTACAGTTGACCCTTGAACAGAGCTGGGGTTAGGGTGTTGACCACGACACAGTTGAAAATCCACTTAGAACTTTCCACTCCCCTGTAACTACTAATAGCTTACTGTTGACCAGAGGCTTTGCTGTAACATAAGTAGTCAATTAGCACATATTTTGTGTTACATTGTACTATGTATTGTTTTTTTTTTTTTTTACGATTTGATTTATTTATTTGAGATGGAAAGAGAACATGAACTAGGTGGGGGTGGGAGGGGTGGGTAGGGGCAGAGGGAGAAGGAGAAGCAGGCTCCTTGCTGAGCAGGGAGCCAGACCGCAGTGCTGGATCCCAGAACCCTGATATCATGATCTGAGCCACAGACACTTAACTGATGGAGCCACCGGGGTACCTCTATATACTGTATTCTATGGTAAAGGAAGATGGTGAAAATATTATGAAAATCATAAGAAAAAACACATTTACAGTAATATAATGATTGAAAAAAATCTTCATAAAAGTAGGCCTGTGCAGTTCAAACCTGTGTTCAGGGGTCAACTGTACAGATCTTTTAGTCTTGAGGATAAGATGTCACTAAGCTATGGCTTCATGGAATCATGCTTGGAGGTTTTAACATGGGTTTATTTTAATTAATTTCATATTTGATGTTATTTTCTTTTCTGTCCTTTAAGCATACAACTGGATTTGGTTTATTCATTTTGAGAGTATCTTTTAACAGGTGAGTTAATCTATATTCATTTTTGATTGCTGATATATTTAGACATGTTTATACCATTTTATTGTTTCTATTTATAGTTGGATATTGCTTAATGCCTTCTGTTGGATTGTTTTCTTTATTTCTTTTCCTCGGCTAGCTTGGAAATTACATTTCTATTCTTTTGGTGTTTACCTTCAGTTTTTATTGAGATATAATTTATATACACTAACATGTTTTTCTTTTGTATAGCTCTGTGTGTTTTAACAAACATAGCCATATCACTATCACCACCACCATCATGATTGTCACCCTCCCCCCAGTTTCCTTATGCTCCTGTAGTCAGTCCTTATATCTTTAGTCTTGGGCAACCATTGAATAGTTTTTTGTTGCTAATGTTGCTTTTTCTAGAATGTCATGTAAATGGAATTGTGCAGTCTTTGTCCGGCTTCTTTCACTTCACATCCTACATTTGACATTTGTCTTAGTCTATTCAGGCTGCTCTAACAAAATACCATAAACTGAAGGGCTTAGAAACAACAGAAATTTACTTCTCTGGAGGCTGGGAAGTCCAAGATCAAGGTGTCAGCAGTTTCAATGTTTGGTGAGGAGAAACCACTTCTGTGTTCCTGGATGGCCATCTTTTCACTGTAACCTTCTATGGTGAAAGGAGCAAAGTAGCTCTGTGGGGGTCGTGGTAGTGGTGGTGGTGGTAGTGTGGTCTCTTATAAAAGCCATAATCTCTTTCATGAGCTCCACCCTCCTGACCTAATAAGCATGTCCCAAAAGCCCTACTTCTAATACCATCACATTGTGCATTAGGATTTTTCAACATACGAATTTTTTGGGGGATGCAGTCTATAGCAACATTCATGCATGGCTTTGATCTAGTCTTAGTTTATTCTTTTTTATTATTGCATAATATTGCATTGTAATGATGTCCCATAATTTATATATCCATCATCAGTTGAAGGACATCTGGATTGTTTTCGGCTATTATGAATAAAGCTACTATAAACATTCACAGAAAAGGTTTTTAATTAGTATATGTTTTCATTTCTCTTGAGTAATTACCTAGTAATATGATTGTTGGATTGTTATGGTAAGTATATGTTTTTCTTTCTGAGAAACTGCTTATCTGTTTTCCCAAAGTGGCTGTGCCATTTTGTATTCCCACCAGCAATGTATGAAAATTCTAATATTTGGTATTCTCAGTTATTTTTTATTTTATCCATGCTAATAGATATGTAGTACCACATTGTGATTTTATTTTATTTTATTTTATTTTATTTTATTTTATTTTATTTTATTTTATTTATTTTTTTATTTGTTTATGATAGTCACACACAGAGAGAGAGAGAGGCAGAGACACAGGCAGAGGGAGAAATAGGCTCCATGCACTGGGAGCCCGATGTGGGATTCGATCCCGCCAGGATCGCGCCCTGGGCCAAAGGCAGGCGCCAAACCGCTGCGCCACCCAGGGATCCCCCACATTGTGATTTTAATTTTGCATTTCCTTAAGGTCTAATAATGTTGAGCTAATGAGTTTATTTGCCTTCTGCGTATCTTTGGTGAAGTGCCTATTCAGATGTTTTATTCATGTTAACATAAGTTATTTTTCTTACTGAATTTTAAGTATATAATATACTTCATATATAATGGATACAAGTCTTCTGTCAATTATTTCCCCCAGTTTGTGGTTTGTCATGTGTGAGTTTGTATGTGTGTCTTTATATTTTTTAGTGTCTTTCACAGAGCAGAATTTAAAAATTTTGATAAAGCCCAATTTATTAATTTCTTTTTTTATGGATTATAGTTTTGATGTTGTCCTTAAGAAAACTTTTAAGAGGGGCACCTGGGTGGCTCAGCGGTTGAGCATCTGCCTTCTGCTCAGGTTGTGATCCTGGGTCCCTGGGATGGAGTCCCACATCTGGCTCCCTGCAGGGAACCTGCTTCTCCCTCTGCCTGTGTCTCTGCCTCTCTCTGTGTCTCTCATGAATAAATAAATAAAATCTTAAAAAAAAAAAAAAACTTAAGAAACCAAGATCACAAATTTTTTCTCTAAACTTATACCTTTCTGTAGTATATATATATATATATATATATATATTTATTTATTTATTTATTTATTTAAAGGTTTTATTTATTTATGAGCGACACAGAGAGAGAGGAGAGAAAGAGAGAGAGAGAAGCAGGGAGAAGCAGGCTCCATGCAGGGAGCCCAACGCGGCACTCGATCCCGGGTCTCCAGGATCACACCCTGGGCTGAAGGCGGTGCTAAACCACTGAGCCACCTGGGCTGCCCTTGCATTTCCCTTATGATGATGATGGTGGACATCTTTTCATATGCTTGTTTGCCATTGGTATATCTTTGGGAAAATGTATGTTTTTTTGCCCACTCTTAAAATTTGTTTTTTGTTGTTGTTACTGAGTTCAGGAGTTCTTTATATATTCTGGATATTAACCCCTATCAGATTATGGTTTGCAAATATTTCTCCCATTCTGTAGGTTGCTTTTTACTCTTTTACTTTGCTGCACAGAAGTTTTAAGTTTGATATAGTTTTATTTGTCTGTTTTTGCTTTTGTTAATTATTCTTTTGTATTATATCCAAGATATAATTCCAGTGTCATGAAGCTTTTCCTCCTATATTTTCTTCTGGTAGTTTTATAGTTTCAGGCCTTACATTTAGATCTCCATTTTGAGTTAATTTTTGATGATGGTGTAAGATAAGGGTCCATTTTCATCCTTTTGCATGTAGATATCCAGTTTTCCTAGCACCATTTATTGAAGAGACTATCCGTTCTCTGTTGTGTAACCTTTGCACCCTTGTCAAAGATCATTGGAGTATCTATATATATGAGGGTTTGTTTCTAGCTCTTTATTCTGTTCTATTGGTCTATATATCTTTCTGCATGCTATTTTTTTTCTGTTTTAATCTATATACCTTTTATTTTTATCTTGCCTTATTGCACTCACAGTGCCTCCTGTAAATGTTAAAATGTTGGGAGTAGACCTCTCCTTTATTCTTTTTTGTGTATTGTTGTTTTTTAGATTTTATTTCATAAAAATTTGGAATGCTTGACAAATTTGTGTGTTATCCTTGCACAGAGGCCATGGTAGTCTTCTTTGTATTCCTCCAATTTTAGTATATGTACTGCCAAAGTGAGTAGCACATCAGTTTATTTATTTATATTTTTCAAGATTTTATTATTTAGAGTGTGAGCTTGAGGAGGAGGGGCAGAGGGAGAGGAAGAGAGAGAATCTCAAGCGACTCTGCACTGAGCACAGAGCTCCATGGGGGGTTTGATCCCACCACCCTGAGATCACAGCCTGGGCTGAAATCAAGAGTCAGATGCTTAACCGGCTAAGCTACTCAGTCACCCCAACATCTGTTTTATTCTTGATCTTAGAGGAAAGCATTTTGTCTTTTATACCTTTATTTATTTATTTTTTGTATAGTCGACACAATATTATATTAGCTTTAGGTGTAGAACAGTGATTCAACAAGTTTATTCGCTGCAAATGTAACTACCATCTGTCCCAGTATATTACTATTATAATTCATACCTTTAATTTTAAAAGATATACTTTTGTACTATTTTGTTTATTGCTAATAGCAGAAATGAAAAACTCAGAGCACATGGAAGGTAAAGTTAAATTCTTCTCCCCAAATTAAACATCAGTACAAAGAAATTAATGGAAGGAGAAGATTTAAAAACAAAGTTTTGTATATATTTAAAATATCAAACTTCAAAGAATTGTTTTGAAAAATATCAATTCCCTGTCCTCTTCCTCAAAAGCAACCACTTTCAACTTATCTAGCTGATTCTTTTTTGTATTTACTTCTAGGACTCAGGAAACCATACAGGTACTGCTACATCTTAATATTTCAGTTTTAGGCACTTTCTGTTGACTTACTGCAGAGATGAGAATTTAGCTCTCTCCACCTACCTCTCTCACCCACTTCTACCCTCACACACATTTTTCCATTTTGGTATTACATCTTTTGTTTTTTTTTTTTTTTAATTTAAGTTCAATTAGCCAACATATAGTAGTACATCATTAGTTTCAGAAATAGAGTTCAGTAATTCATCAGTTGCATATAACCCAGTGCTCATCACATTATGTGCCTTCTTTAATGCCCATCATCCAATTACCCTGTTCCTTCACCCATCTCCGCTCCAGCAACTCTGTTTCCTGTAGTTGAGAGTGTCATGGTTTGTCTCTCTCTTTGATTTCTTTCCATTCCTTTTCCATCTTGCTATCAAATCTGTATATTAAAATTTGTCAAATAATTATTTAGAGTGTCTGTTATGACCACACATGTTACTTATAACTAAGTACTTATAACTAAGCTGTGTAGTATACAAATACTGCTTTATCTTTCCTGTAGTACATTTTATTTTCTCTTGAGTGGCATTTTTTTTTCTTTTCTCTACCATTTTTCATCAGGTTAATCCCTAACTCCTACAGTTACTTAAATTTCTCCTCTGCATTGAGATATGTTGATGCTCTAACTAATAGAAGTATAAACCAAGAAAGAGAAAAACAGGAGATCCTGGAAAGAGTGGTCTCACATGATTTTATCTTGAAAAATAATTTCTCTTCAAGGCCTCTGAGCTGTTTGCCTTTACATCTTGCAAATACTTTTCACTATAATGCTTTTTTTTTTTTTTTTTTAAGATTTTATTTATTCATGAGAGACACACAGAGAGAGAGGCAAAGACATAGGCAGAGGGAGAAGCTGTCTCCCTGCAAGGAGGCTGATACAAGACTTGATCCTGGGACTCTAGGACCATGACCTGAGCCAAGGGCAGACGCTCAACCACTGAGTCACCCAAATGCCCCTCACTATAATGTTTTTCCTCTCATTTCTTCCTCTTTCTTGGTTTATGTCTTTCATATGTTAGAACATATCCTCCATTACAAAATTGTTTTGGACAATGCTGATCTGAAAATGTTTTTCTTTCACTGTCATACTTGATTGATACTTTGCCTAGGTGGAGATTTGTAGGTTGGAAATACTTTTCATTCAGAATTTGAAGGAATTGCTCACTTACCTTCCAGTTTCTATTGAGACATCTAAAGCCATTTTCATTCGTTATTGTTTGTCATTCTTCTCTGGAAGCTTGCAACATCTATGTCCCTACATTCTAAAATTTCATAAAGATAATGCCTTGTTACATGTTTTATCCATCATATTGGGTTCTTTCCATTCAGAAGCACTTATCTTTAAGTTCTTGAAAGTTTTCTTAATTTATTTCTCTGATTATCCCCCCCCCCCCCCTCATTTATTTTCTCTTTTCTCTTTCTGGAACTCCTAGTCTGTTAGACTAACTAGACTGTTCTTTTCCATCCCCACTGTGTTTTGTTGATTTCTTTGTACTGATGTTTAAATTTGGAAAAGATTTCTTGACTTTATCTTCCATTCATTCTATTGTTTCTCATTTCCACTATCATATTTTAAATTTCTAAGAGTTGTTTTTTGTCCTATGAATATTTTTTAAGATATTATTTATTTATTTGACACAGAGAAGGAGCACAGCAGGGGGGAGCAGCAGGCAGAGGAAGAGGGAGAAGGAGGCTCCCCACGGAGCAGGGAGCCTGATATGGGGCTCAGTCCCGGGACCCTCAGATCATGACCTGAGCCGAAGGCAGACGCTTAACCAACTGAGCTGAGCCACCCAGGAGCCCCTGTCCTATGAATATTTCTTGTTTTAGAATCCTATTCTTACTACATGGATATTAGTTATCTTTCTTAGGGTATTAGTAATGGCTTTTTTGAAGTTTTTGTCTCCTTTCATTGTTACTTCACTGCTTTTTTTGTTTGTTTGTTTGATGCATCTTATTGTTAGAATCTTTTCTTAGATGTCTTGTTATAGTTAAGAGAGGGGAACTAGGAAACTGATTGAAACTCTGAGTCTGTGGATGCAATTTCAACATGTGCTTTTTAATTGGAGAACCTCTTGTGTTAATATCTTTAAGTCTTTTCTGTTAAGGTAGTAAGACTGCCCAGAGGAAGATTTTCTAGTCTCCTTTCTAGGAGAGCATACTCGTCACTGGTATTTCTGGGTGCTTTGTAAAGGAAGAGAGTAGTATGTGGTCAGTGTTTAGTAGGAGTTAGGAATTAATTTGTTCCCTCTATTTTCAGTATGGTATCTCCACTTCAACTGTACTCTGGTATCCCCCAGTCCAGAGATTTTCTTTTTTATCCTTTGCAGAAGCAGTATCTCTGACTTGGGATAGGGGTGCCATAGTCTTAAATATCTTCAAGAGTCTTGATCAATCTCTACATGGTCTGTTTTCAACACAATGGGCCAGGGACCTTTCCTGCCTTGGAAATTTTAAATTGTTTTTCATATATAATTAAAAACATAATATGTATCTATATTCTCACTTTTTTCACCCTAAATATTCACCAGTTCTGTAATTATAATGACCTTCTTAGCCCCTCCTTTAAAATGTTATTCATGTAAAACTCACAACTATAACTCCTTTAAATTGTAACCATTTGTTAAGTTAATGTGATCTCTTGTTTAGGTTCACCAAATTTATAAGTGTGAGACAATTTGGCAGTTGTACTCTTAACCACTAGATTATATACTGGCTCTCCTAGCTATTTTATTTTATTTTATTTTGATTGGTTGATTGATTTCATGATAGTCTTTACTTTTAAATGATTATCAATATACCAAATAATAACATGTAATAAAATGTAACCAAATCCTAATTCTATCATCTAATAATTTTGATTAAGAGGAACTCAAAGCAGCCCAAACAATTATACTAGTACTTATTTATTTATTTATTGAGAGAACGAGCATGCATGTATGCAAGGGGCAGAGGGAAAGAGAGAATCTCAAGCAGGCCCTGTGCTCCACACACAGCCCAGGGTGGGGCTCTATCCCATCCTGAGATCACCACCAGAGCTAAAATCAAGAGTCAGGCGTTCAATTGCCTGAGTCACCCAGGTGTCCCTATTGTCGTGACTGTTAGCCAGAAAAGACTATTTTAAGGATCTCTGCTACTTAACACGGGTTACAAATAACTGTTTACTGCTTTCTCATAGATAAAGCTGCTTACACTCAAGAAAGCTCTAGGGAAAAATAACAACATTTAATCCCTTTTCTTTCTTCAAAACTTTTTTTTTTACATCTAATAAAGAAAATGTCAGTATTTTTTTTTTTAAAGATTTTATATATTTATTCATGAGAGGCACACAGAGAGGCAAAGACACAGGCAGAGGGAGAAGCAGGCACCCCACGAGGAGCCCAATGTGGGACTTGATCCCAGGACCCCAGCATCATAACCCGAGCCAACGGCAGATGCTTAACCACCGAGCCACCCAGGTGCCCCAAAGTCACTACTGATGTATATATGTTGCTTGAGCTAAAAGACATAGGGAACCAGACAATGTATATTCATTACATTTCTAAAAAATACAAGGTAAAAAAGAAATCTTTAGGTAAACTCCTTTTTCTGGGTGTTTTTTTTTAAAATTGAGGTATAATTTATATAAAAACAGCATTATATTAGTTTCAGTGGTTCAATATAATGATTTGATACTTGTATACATTGTGACATGATCACCACAATAAGTCTAGTTAACATCACCATATAATTATAGCGTTTTTTTTCTTGTGATAAGAACTTTTAAGATTTGCTCTTTTAGCAGCCTTTTTTTTTATTTTTTATTTTTTTTTAAAAATATTTTATTTATTTATTTATGAGAGACCCAGAGACACAGGCAGAGGGAGAAGCAGCCTCCCTGCAGTGGTCCCGATATGGGACTTGATCCCAGGACCTGGGATCACGCCCTGGGCCTAAGGCAGATGCTCAACCGCCGAGCCACCCAGGCGTCCCTCCTTTTTTTTTTTTTAACTTTTAATTTTATTTATTCATTAGAGTCACACTGAGAGAGAGAGAGAGGCAGAGATATAGGCAGAGGGAGAAGCAGGCTCCCTGCAGGAGCCTGATATGGGACTCGATCCCAGAACTCCAGGATCATGCCCTGAGCTGAAGGTGACGCTCAACCACTGAGCCACCCAGGCATCCCTTTTAGCAGCTTTCAAACATGAAATACAGTATTATTAATTATAGTCTCCATGTTGTACAGTAGGATAAGCTTTTAAGTTCATACAAAGAAGCTAGATTTGTTATTCTCCAAAAAGTGAAAGGACTTGCTGTAGAATATACAGAAATAATTTACTGCCTTTTCATGAATATAATTCAAGTTTTGCTGAAATTTCATATTCCATGAAGGCATCCAAAATTCCATTCCCTGGAACGGGCACTTCTTTCTTCTTCCTTTGTCCATTTATGTGGTAATTTTCATGAATTTCTGGTTGCTGTCTCAAAGGCTAAGACGTTATCTAGGACTTCATCCCTGTTTTGCTGGAATTATGCCTGAAAGATGGTCATCATCTCCTGAGCCTCCTCCACTTCAGTGCTGCCACTGCCATGGGATCTCATAGCTGCAGTTTCCTCACCCTTGGACGTTTTTCTCTCTTTGCAGGCTGTACTGTTCTATTTCAGCTTGAGCTGCTTTGACCTGCTTCAGCTTCAGTTTCTTTTGCATGTGGACCTTGAACACTTTCTGGGCACCCCCTTCTCAGCCTACAGAAGCTTCTGTAAATCCTGTGACTGTCCATGGTGGTGAGGATACCTGAGGCTTGCTGGATCACCCCCTTGGATCACCTGGCCCAGCTGCCCAAGATACGTGCCTGTGCCAGTGCCTTGTGGTCCATCCTCTTTCTATCTTTAATTTTTACAGTAATCTTATGAGGTTAAACATACAGACTAGGAAACACACAGGCAATGTATAAATTTCTCAAGGTCATTTGTTTCTGTTTGGCTCATACCAAACCTTATGTTTTTATTGTTTTACCCCACTCTGCCCTGATTGATAATAGGGAACCCCAGTACTGTAGCACCAAACTCTTACACTCATGCGAATAGACCAGTGATTCTTTCTGTAGCTTTGCCTTATAACCATTACTGCTTCTTGTCCCAGGGCCATTTCTGAACAGTAGAGATAACAATTACTCCACTGAACAAGCTGTTCCAAATCCTGTCATCAAATCCTATGTTCCTGTTCCAGATGGTAAGTTTTCTTGTGGTCACATTAAAACTTTTATAAGTTTTTTTTTTTTAACTTTTATAAGTTTTATTAACTCTTAGATATTATCATCTTTGGGAGGAAAAATATACTTTTGTGAACACAGGGTTAATTAATGTTTAGTGTTTTGCAACTACTGTTATACTGAGAAAATCAGAAGTATAAGACTGTTGAGATTTATTTAGCCAAACAAGCAAGATACTTTATATCAGCTCAGACTCCATTGTTATTGGTTATATTTTTATCCACAGGCCATGTATTTAAATGCTAGATGGACAAACAATAGTAAAAGTTTTAATAGAATATGAATTAAACATATGAAGAGAACCTTAGTGACTATTGTTTTTTGACTAAAGTTTAAGTGATTAGAATCTGATTAATATAATAATAACTACCATTTACCCAGTATCTTTCATAGATCTGATATTATGCTTTACAAATGTTAGTCATGTAATCTTCACAACAACCCTGGAAGATAGATGGTGTATTGGCATTTTACAGATGAAAAAACTGGGTTAGAGAAGTTAAGAAATTTATAAAGGTCACAGAATTTGTAATTTGAATATATCTGTCTCAAACCTTTTGCTTTTCTCATTATATGATCTAATTACTTGTGGTATTTGAATTTTGGCCATATAGAAAGTCAAAGAATTTTAAGATGTTGAAGAGAGAAAAATCTAAAGAGTGTGGTTATACCTGTGAGTTGTAGATAATTGTAGAAACTCTATTTAAATGTACTGAATTACCATATTTTTTTTGTTTTCTTTGTTTTCAGGTAACACATACACAATAATTTCTTTTATTTTAAAAGAATGAATGTAACTAATATTGCATTAAGAGTTGAAACCTGGCTTTTAGCTACGTGGCATGTTAAAGTACCTCTAATGTGGTTGGAAGCTTGTGTTAACTGGGTTCAAGAGGAAAACGATAATGTAAATTTAAGTCAGGCACAAATGAATAAACAAGTATTCGAGCAGTGGCTTCTGACTGATCTGAGAGATTTGGAACACCCTCTTTTACCTGATGGCATTTTGGAAGTTCCAAAAGGAGAACTGACTGGATTTTTTGCTCTTCAGATTAATTCATTGGTTGATGTCAGTCAGCCTGCATATTCCCAGATACAGAAGCTGAGAGGAAAGAACACAACGAATGACCTAATTACAGCTGAAACACAGGTCACCCCAAAACCTTGGGAAGCAAAGCCTTCACGCATGTTGATGCTACAGCTAACTGATGGAATTGTACAAATACAGGGAATGGAATATCAGTCTATTCCAGCTCTTCATAGTGATCTTCCCCCAGGTACAAAAATTTTGATTTATGGAAACATTTCTTTCCGCCTTGGCGTGCTCTTATTGAAACCAGAAAATGTGAAGCTGTTGGGAGGAGAAGTAGATGCTCTTTTAGAAGAATATGCCCAAGAAAAAGTACTTGCAAGATTAATTGGGGAACCTGATCCTATAGTTTCAGTTATACCAAATAATCCTAACCAAAGCATCCCAGGAATTACAGATGTTCTAGATCCTGCATTAGGACCTTCTGATGAAGAACTCTTGGCAAGTCTTGATGAAAATGAGCTTGCAGCAAATAATGATACCTCCTTAGACAGAAGATTTTTCAGTACAGATAGTTCTTCAAATATTATTCCCACAAGGCAGTCAAGCTTTGAACAACAACATATTATTTCTCCAAAACCAAAAGAGAAACCACCAGATCCATCCATGTGTTTCACTGATGGGGAATTAGATGACTTTTCACTGGAGGAGGCCTTGCTTTTAGAAGAAACTGTCCAGAAAGAACAAATGGAAACTGAAGAATTGCAGCCACTGACTTTGAACAGAACCCCAGATGAAAGTATAGAGATAGTTTCACAAATGGAAACTGAAGAATTGCAGCCATTGACTTTGAACAGAACCCCAGATGAGAGTATAATAGAGAGAGTCTCACATAAACCTAATACTCTGGGTAATTTTTCTTTGACTTGCAAAAGCAGAAATAATAATCGGAACAAAAAAAATTTATCTGAACAAATGATTAATGAAGGCAAATCTTTTTGTAGTCCATCTGCTGGAGACCAAAACAGTGTTTTTTCAGTTCATAATAATGTACCCCATCCCCATGATTTTACAAATAAAGACTCAGAGACAGATAATAAAATAAAACAAACCTTCAGCAGTATAGATGGACATTCCTTAAATAATAAAATATCAATATCAAATGGAGAGCTGGTAAATTATGTACCAAAAAGGAGTTCACACATTTCTAATGAAAATGATCACCATTTACAGACTTGTTCAAGACCATCAGAGTACAGCACTCCTCTTTCTAGTGCCATGGATTTATATTCTCCACCCTTTATCTATTTGTCTATTCTAATGGCCAGCAGACCAAAGAAAATTACAACAGTGAAGGTCAAAGCATTTATTGTAACCTTAACTGGAAATCTTTCAAGTTCTGGTGGCATTTGGAGTATAACAGCAAAGATTTCTGATGGTACTGCATATCTAGATGTAGACTTTGCAGATGAAATACTTACTAGTTTTATAGGGTTTTCAGTACCAGAAATGAAACAGTCAAAAAAGGACCCTCTTCAATACCAAAAGTTCCTGGATGGTTTGCAGAAGTGTCAGAGAGATTTAATAGATTTGTGCTGTCTAATGACTATTTCATTTAATCCTTCCTTGTCTAAAGCAATGGTACTGGCATTGCAAGATGTTAAAACAGAACACCTTGAGAACCTAAAGAAACGACTGAATAAATGATTTACTAAAATTGTATTAGAAAACAATTAGAAACAAAAATACTTAGAATTAAACTTGACCTTTTATGTTTGAATTTTTTTGTAAAAGAGGAAAAGGAAATCATAACTTATTTCAGTTTAATTTTGTTTTTTATTTTTTTTTTGTTTAATTTTAAATGTTTAATCGTGTTTGTGTATTTAGGCTTTTTAAATAAATTTTTTTATAGTAACTGTTATAAGAAAGAATTTGGTGACCCATTGTTAGTGAGAATTTTGTTTTCCATTTGTCAATTCACATAAGATGATTGCTAAAATATTGTGTTGGTGTTTATTGATGGCTTATATGTTAGAAGTTGGCAATTATAAATAGGTAGTTGTACTTCTAATATGTTGAGTACCCAAAGAGATTTTTAAAAATTACTATACTTAGGAAAAAATGTAAATCCACTGGATCAGAATGTCAGGCATTCAGATACAAAAATGCTTTGCTGGTTTTTATTTTGCTGATAGTAAATATTTGTCTGATATACTTAAGGCAAATATTATGTTAACTAGATAATATTTCAGAGATTATATTGAATGATTTATTTTCAAGGATAATTTATTTCAAATGGCATATCGAAAACTTGAATATATGATCCAGTAAATACTTTTTTTAGATTAAAATAAGGTATTTGTCCATGTCTAAGGTATTATCCCATTTCTGAAGTAGCTCTATAAGTAAGCCTACGTTTAATTTTGTTAAGAGTCCTGGATTCTTTTCTTTTTTTTAATGGAGACTGTTTACCACTTTCACTTTGCTGTTAAAAAGATTTGAAAGATAGTTACTTTTATTAATCTTTTGTCTTTAGAAATTTAAAGCATCTTCAGTTTTTTTTTTTTTCTAAAGTAACCTCTATATCCAGGATGGGGCTTGAGCTTTGGACCCTGAGATCAGGTTCATTAGGGAGTTAGGAATTTAAGAAACAAAAACAAAGTTAAAATTAAGAATTTAGTGAATGAGTTTAATATCAGGTGAAATAATAGCTGAAGGAATAGTGAATTAGGTTTGGTCAGAAGGAAAAAATTCAAAATGATCTATATAGAGAATCCAAAGGATGGAAAAGAATCAGGGAAGAGCACAGAGATGGGCTAACTTTAATGTAACTGTAGTCCCGAAAGGAGAAGAAAGAGAATATTTGGAGTTAATGCCTAAGAAATATCTAAAATTTATGAAAATCGTCAGGCTACAGGTTTTGGAAGTCCCACAAACCTCAAGCAAAATATTCAGAAAATCATACTTATGCAAATATTACCATTACTGGAAACTAGAAAAGGAAAAAGGTCTAGAGTAGTGAAAGAAATAAGGCATGTTCTTTTTTGTTTTTAAAGATTTTATTCACTTATTCACGAAAGACACACAGAAAGAGAGAGGCAGAAACACAGGCAGAGGGAGAAGCAGGGGTCCATGCAGGGAGCGGATGCGGGACTCGATCTGGGGACTCCAGGATCATGCGCTGGGCCAAAGGCAGGTGCTAAACCGCTGAGCCACCCAGGAATCCCCCAAGGCATGTTTCAAAGGGCTAAATATATGGCAATTGATTATTCAGTAAAAACAATGGCAATCAAGACAATGGAATGGCATCTTCAAAGTAATGGAAAAAAATAACTGCTAATCTAGAGTTCTGTACAAAGCAAAAGTGTCCTTAACAGTAAAAGCACAAAAGGTAAAATTAGGAAAATTTCACACAAAAAGTGAGAAGTTTTTGTGAACAAACTACACAAAAATGATGTCATTAAGCAGAAGGGAAATGATACCAAATAGAAGTTTGGAGTTGCAAGAAGGAATGATGAACAACAGGGTAAATATGGAGGTTTAAATTAATAGTGATTTTAAAACAAAAATAATGTCTCGAGTGTTTAAAAAAAAACAGAACTAAAGTACATGAAAACAATTGCATGTAAATTGAGGGGTGGGGATAAATGGAAAAGTGTTTTAAGGTCCTTCTGTCTAAGGAAAGGTTAAGCTGTCATTTTATATTAAACTTGCCTGTTTTAATATTTAGGGTAACTACACTAAAAGATTTATGAAAGTATATTACATATACTAATGGTATAAAATGGAACAACAGGAAAAAAAGTACTCAACCCAAGAGAAAGCAAGACAGGAAAAAAAAAAAAAAAAAACCCAGGGAAAACATTTGGGGAGGTAGAGGTGGCACAGTTAATTCTAAATGGATCAGAAATTGCAGTAAGTGTAAATGGGGTAAAATCTTCCAATAAACCTTTTCAGATAATGATACAACTGAGTTATATAGAAGAGACGCACATAAAATGTAAGAATACAGAAAGGTGAAAGTGAAAGGATGTAGAAAGATACATAAACAGTAAATGAACGATAATATGGCTATATTAATATCAAACAATTTCAGGCAAAATACTAATTAGTAGCAAAGAGAGACAGTTGATAATGAGAAAAGGACTAATTCACCAGAAAAGTTTAGCAATTATAAATTTATAGAATTCAATAGCTACTAAATTTATCAGAAAACAAGGAGAAATAGAGAAATGCACAATCATAAAAGATTACGTGGTCAAAAAATGGTAGGGTTATAAAAAATACAATAGATCCAACCACCATGTATATATAGGCTATTACACTCTCGACAAATACATAATACATGTTTTTTTATGTACATGTTGGACATTTAGAAAAGACCACATGCTTAAAAAAGCAAGTCTGTCAACTTATTAATCACACAGAGTATATTCTCTGACCATAAATAAACTAGGGGGGTGCCTGCTTGGCTCAGGAGAGCATGCAACTCATGACCTCTGGGTCCCAAGTTTAGCCCTATCTTGGGCATAAAGCTTACTTTAAAAAAGCTAGGGGGAGAAAAAAGATTAAAAAAAAAAAAACCCTTATGTTTAGAAACTACAAAGCATACTCCAAAGTAATTTTTTTTTTAAGGATTTCATTTATTTATGAGAGACGGCGAGAGAGGCAGAGACAGGCAGAGGGAGAAGCAGGCTCCATTCAGGGAGCCTGAAGCGGGACTCAACCCTGGGTCTCCAGGATCACACCCTGGGCTGAAGGCGGTGCTAAACCGCTGAGCCACCCAGCTACCGAGGGTAATCTTGAGTTAAGGAAGGTATCACAATGGAAGTTAGAAAGAAAAAGTAATCTTGAGTTAAGGAGGGTATCACAGGGATCCCTGGGTGGTGCAGCAGTTTGGCGCCTGCCTTTGGCCCAGGGCGCAATCCTGGAGACCCTGGGATCGAGTCCCACATTGGGCTCCCGGTGCATGGAGCCTGCTTCTCCCTCTGCCTGTGTCTCTGCCTCTCTCTGTGACTATCATAAATAAATAAACATTTAAAAAAAAGGGTATCACAATGGAAGTTAGAAAAAATTTTATTGTGAAAATAAAACATCAAAGTTCATGAGGGATAGATGAAGCTGTGCTTAGAGGGGATTTAATAATTTATTAGAAAAGAATAATGCTAAAAGTCCATGAGTGAAGCATTTATCTCAAGTCATTAAAAAACTAAAGCACAAAGAAGAAAGCTTAATTTATTGGAATAGAAAGCAAACATAATAGGATTAACAAAGTTAAGTGTTGCTTCTTTGAGAAGACAAATCTCCAGCAAGACCAATGAAAAAAGTATGAAGGCACAAATATCAGAAGTGAAATGGAGATCTCACTGCTTCTGCATTCATTAAAAGTCTTTCAAGAAGGTATGGCGGCACCTGGTTGGCTCAGTGGTTGAGTGTCTGCGTTTGGCTCAGGGTGTGATCCCAGGGTCCTGGGATTGAGTTCCACCTCAGACTGCCCAGAGGGAGCCTGCTTCTCCTTCTCCCTCTGCCTATGTCTCTGCCTCTCTGTTTCATGAATAAATAAGTAAAATCTTTAAATACACACAAAAAAGTATTATGAATATCTCCATGCTGATGCATTTGAAATTTTAGATGGTGTTCAAAGACCTGAAAAAATACAAATATAAGAAAAAAACCTAGGGGCACCTGGCTGGTTCAGTTAGGAAAGCATGTGACTCTTGATCAAAAGGGGCACCTGGCTGGTTCAGTTAGGAAAGCATGTGACTTGATCTCTGTTGGGTGTAGAGATTACTGAAAAAAAAGAGCGGGGGAGGAAGGAAAGGGGAAATCTGAATAGCGGTCCGTATATGTTAAAGTAGTTGCATCTATTTGATAAGCAGAAATAATAGTCTTCTCATAGCCACATGCCAGAGAATGAACTTGAATCCCTCCCTCCACTGTATTCAAAAATTAACTCAAAATTAATCGCCTAAATGTAAGACCTATAACTATAAAATGCTGGAAGAAAACATAGTTTTAAGTCTTTGTGGCCTTAGATGAGGCAGTCCTTTCTTAGATATACGTGAAGTATAAGCAACCAAATCAAAAACTGACTTTATCAAAATTTTAAAAAGTTGTGTTTCAAAAGACAAGAAAGTGAAAAAACCCTCGGAATGAGAATGAAAGAACAGAGCAATAGAAACAAATAACATATTTGTAAGAGACTAATATCTAGAGTATGTAAGTAATTATGTTGGGAACCCCTGGGTGGCTCAGCAGTTGAGCATCTTCCTTAGGCTCAGGGCGTGATCCCAGGGTCCTGGGATCAGGTCCCACATCAGGCTTCTTGGGTGGAGCCTGCTTCTCCCTCTGCCTGTGTCTCTGCCTCTCTTGTCTCTCATGAATAAATAAATAAAATCTTAAAAAAATAGTTCTGCAACTCAACAGTAAAACAACTCCATGTAAAAATAGGCAAAGTATTTGAATAGATATCTTTCCAAAGAAGATATACAAATTGCCAGTAAATACATGAAATGATGCTCAACATCATTAGGGAAATCCAGATGAGGCCATGATGAGATACTATTTCATAACCACTAGGATGACTATAGTTGAAAAGACAGACAATGGCAGTTGTTGGCAAGGATGTGGGGAAATTGGAACCCTCATATGTTGCTGATGGGACTGTAAAATGGTACAGCCACTTTGTAAAACAGTCTGGCAGTTCCTCAAAAAATTAAACATAGTTACCATATGATTTAGCAATTCCACTCATACCCAAGAAAATTGAAAGCATATGCTCACACAAAAACTTCTACATGAATGTTCACAACAGCATTAGTCATAATAACCTTCAAATCGAAACAACCCAAATGTCTGTCAACTGATGAATGGATAAGCAAAATGTGGTGTGGTATATACACACACACAATGGAATGTTGTTTATAAAAAGGAATGAAGTCCTGATACATGCAACAACATGGATAAATCTTGGAAAATATTATTCTAAGAGAAGTAACACTAAAGACCACATAGTTTATGGTCCCACTTAGGAAATAATCCATAGAGACAAAAACTAATTGGTGGTTACCAGGAGCAGGATGGAAGATGATTGGTGAGTAGCTGCTAATAGATAAGGGATTTCTTTTTGGGATGATTTAACTGTTCTGGACTTAGTGGTGGTGATTGCATAATTTAATGAATATACTAAGTGCCAATTTTATACTTTGAAAGGGTGAATTTTATATGTGAGATATATCTTTAAAAAGTAATCACATCTGTCATTTAAAATCTTCCCACTAATTCCAGGCCTTAATGGCATTCCCACTGAATTCTGCCAAATATTATCAAGTCTATATAAATTCTAGAGACTACACAATGAGAGAACATTTCCTAATTTTTAACCAGGCTGACATCACTTTGAACATACATTGAAGATTAAAAGAAAGAATTACAGACCAACCCTTTAATGAATTTCAAAATACAAGTTCAACCTAAATACAATATTAGCAAAAATTAAAAAAAAATTTATTCATGAGAGACTCAGAGGCAGAGACACAGGCAGAGGGAAAAGCAGGCTCCCGCTGCAGACTTGATCCCAGGACTCTGAGATCACGACCTGAGCCAAAGGCAGATGCTCAACCACTGAGCCACTCAGGTGCCCCTCATCTTAGCAAATTAAACATGAAAAGGAGAATACATGGTGAAAGTGGGGTTTATTTCAGGATGCATGGATAGTTTAATGAATCAGTGTAATTCACATCAAAAGGGAAAAAGAAGGTCATTTCAGTAGATGCTGAAAAAGCATTTGATAAAATATGTATTCATAATAATTTACCAAACTAATAAGAGGGAACTTCCTTATTCTAATAACTATTATCTACATAAAACTTACAGCAGACATCATATTTGAGATTGGGAATAAGATCAGGATGTCTGCTATTCCTATTTCTTTTTAAAAAATATTTTATTTATTTATTCATGAGAGACAGAGAAGCAGACACAGGCAGAGAGAAGCAGGCTCCATGCAGGGAGCCTGACGTGGGACTCAATCCCAGGACTCCAGGATCACACCCTGGACGGAAGGCAGATGCTCAACTGCAGAGCCACCCAGGTGTCTCTGCTATTACGATTTCTATTCAGCACTCTTCTGAAGATTATAGCCATAGTAAAAGGTAAGAAAAAAACAAAATAAACAAGTATTGTTGAGGAGGAAATAAACTTCATTTGTAAATGACAGTGTGTATATAGAAAATCCAAAATCTATAAACCATTAGTAAGTGTCTTGGCAAGTTTCCTATATATAGAAAAATATAAAAGGAATTATGTTTAAAAAAAGTTGTTTTTAAATACCAACAACAAAAGTGAAAAGAGAAACTACTATTTATAGCCTCATAAATCAATCTTTGGAATAGATATAGTGAAAGAGATCCAAGACTTTTTGTACACTAAAAACTACAAGACACTGGAAGACACTAGAGAAGATCTGAGTAAATTCAGTTATGAACTGAATACTCAGTTGGAATACTTAATATTTTAAAGATGTCAGTTCAGGGCAGCCCGGGTGGCTCAGCAGTTTAGGGCCACCTTCAGCCCAGGGTGTGATCCTGGAGTCCTGGGATCGAGTCCCACATTGGGCTCCCTGCATCGAACCTGCTTCTCCCTCTGCCTGTGTCTCTGCCTCTCTCTCTCTGTCTCTCATGAATAAATAAATAATTTTTTTTTAAAAGTTGAGAATGGGCATCCTTTAAAAAAATAAAGATGTCAGTTCTCCCTAAATTGATTTATGGATTCAGTGCAATATCAAAATCTCAGGATATTTTAGTGTACATCAAGCTGACTCTAAAATTTACATGCAAATGCAAACTCCAGTCATACATATTACCTTCAAATAGTGTAGCAAGCACTTCCCATAAACAGTTATAATAAATGTACAGAATCAGAATAGCACCATCAAAATCAGGAAATACTATATTACTACCATCGAACTTTCAGACTTCATTCCAGTTTTGCCAGATGTTTCAATTTTTTTTTTTTTTTTTTTTTTGTGGTAAATGGTTCCTTCCCTAGTTAAGCCTCAGATGCAGCAAGCCCTGGCCATTACCTTGACTGCAGTCTTGCGACCCTGAGCACAGAATCCAGCTGATCTGTGCCTAACTCTTCTTTACCCATAGAAATGGTGGGATAATAAATGTGTGTTGTTTTAAGCCACTAAGTTTAAGTGTTAATTTGTTACACAATAGAAAATTAATACTCCTTTCTTTCCAATTGATTTTAGTTGTTTATTAAATTTTAAATTCAATTAATATATAATGTATTGGTTTCAGAGTTAGAAGTCAGTGATTCATCAGTCCTATATATACCCAGTGCTCATTACATCACATACCCTCCTTAATGTTCATCACCCAATTACCCGATCCCCCCCGACTGCCCTCTCCACCAGTGACACTCAGTTTGTATCCCATTATTAAGAATCTCTTTTGGCTTGTCTAATTTCATCTTGTTTTATTTTTCTCTCTCTTCCCCTATGACTCTTTCTTTGTTTCTTAAATTCCACATATGAGTGAGATCATACATACACTCACATATGAGTAAGGTCTTTCTCTGATTGGCTTATTTTCACTTAGCATAATATCCTCTAGTTCCATCCACATTGTTGCAAAATGGCAGTATTTCATTTTTTTTAATGACTGAGTAGTATTCCATCATATATATATATATATATATATATATATATATATATATATATACACCACATCTTTATCCATCTGTCGATGGACATCTGGGCTGTTTCCATAGTCTGGCTATTGTGGACATTGCTGCTATAAACATTGGGGCACAGGTGCCCCTTTGGATCAATACATTTATATCATTGGGGTAAATACCTAGTAGTGCAGCTGCTGGGTTGTAGGGTAGCTCTATTTTCAACCTTTTGAGGGACCTCCATACTTTTTTCCACAGTGGCTGTACCAGCTTGCATTCCCACCAACAGTGCAAGAGGGTTCCCCTTTCTCCTCATCTTCACCAACATCTGTCATTTCCTGTCTTGTTAATTTTAGCCATTCTCACTGGTGTGAGTGGTATCTCATTGTGGTTTTGATTTGTATTTCCCTGATGCCCAGTGATGTTGAGCATTTTTTTTTTCATGTGTGTTGGCCATTTGTATGTCTTTGGAGAAATGTCTATTCGTGTCTTCTGCCCATTTCTTGATTGGATTATTTGTTCGTTGGGTGTTGAGTTTGATAAGTTCTTTATAGATTTTCAATACTAGCCATTTATCTGATGTGTCATATGCAAATGTCTTCTCCCATTCTGTAGGTTGCCTTTTGGTTTTGTTGATTGTTTCCTTTGCAATGCAAAGGTTTTTAATCTTGATGAAGTCCCAAGTCCTAATAGTTCACTTTTGCCTTTGTTTCCCTTGCCTTTGGAGACATGTTTAGCAAGAAGTTGCTGTGGCTGAGGTCAAAGAGGTTGCTGCCTGTGTTCTCTAGGATTTTGATGGATTCCTGTCTTTCATCCATTTTAAGTCTATTTTTGTGCATGGTGTGAAGAAATGGTCCAGTTTCATTCTTCTGCATGTGGCTGTCCAATTTTCCCAATGTCATTTGTTGAAGGAGACTGTCTTTTTTCCATTGGATATTCTTTACTGCTTTGTCGAAGATTAGTTGACCATAGAGTTGAGGGTCCATTTCTGGGTTCTCTGTTCTGTTCCATTGATCTATGTGTCTGTTTTTGTGCCAGTACCATACTGTCTTGATGATTACAGCTTTGTAATAATAGAGCTGGAATTGTGATGCCACCAGTGTTGGTTTTCTGTTTCAGCAATCCTTTGGCTATTCAGGGTCTTTTCTGATTCCATGCAAATTTTAGGAGTATTTGTTCCAATTCTGTGAAATAAGTTGATGGTATTTTGATAGGGATTACATTGAATGTATGGATTTTTCTAGGTAGCATAGACATTCAATTTTTGTTCTTCAAATCAATGAGCATGGAATATTTTTCCATTTCTTTTTTTTTTCTTTTTTTTTTTAATTATTTTTCCATTTCTTGTGTCTTTTTTATTTTTTTATTTTTATTTTTTATTTTATTTTATTTTATTTTATTTTTTTTTCCCCTCGCTCCTGACCCTGCCTCTCTTGTGTCTTTTTTAAAAGAAGTTTTATTTATTTATTCATGAGAGACCCACAGAGAGAGGCAGAGACACCGGCAGAGGGAGAAACAGGCTTCAGTGTGGGACTTGATCCCAGAACCCTGGGATCACACCCTCAGACAAAGGCAGATGCTCAACCACTGAGCCACCCAGGTGTCCTATTTCTTGCATCTTGATTTCTTTCATGAGTGTTCTATATTTTTCTGAGTACAGATACTCTGCATCTTTGGGGTTAGGTTTATTTCTAGGTATCTTATGGTTTTGGGTGCAATTGTAAATGGGGTTGATTCCTTAATTTCTCTTTCTTCTGTCTCACTGTTAGTGTATAGAAATGCAACTTTTTCTGTGCATCAATTTTATATCCTGCCACTTTGCTAAATTCTGCTGTGAGTTCTGGCAATTTTGGGGTGGAGTCTTTTGGATTTTCCATGTAGAATATTATGTCATCTACAAAAAGTGAGAATTTGACTTCTTTTCCAATTTGGATGTGCTTTATTTCTTTTCATTGTCTGATTTCTGAGGCTAGGACTTCTATCACTATGTTGAGCAGCAGTGGTGATAGTGGACATCCCTGCTGTGTTCCTGACCTTAGGGAAAAAGCTCTCAGTTTTTCCTTGTTGAGGATGATATTTACTGTGGGCTTTTTGTAGACGGCTTTTTATCATATTGAGGTATGTTGCCTCTATCCCTACACTATGAAGAGTTCTAATCAAGGATGCAGTACTTTGTCAAATGCTTTTTCTATATCTGTTGAGAGGATCATATGGTTCTTGTCCTTTCTTTTATTAATGTAATGTATCACATTGATTGATTTCCGGATGTTTAACCATCCCTGAAGCCCAGGAATAAATCCCACTTGGTTGTAGTGAATAATCCTTTTAATATACCATTCAATCCTATTGGCTAGTATTTTGGTGATAATTTTTGCATATTCATTAAGGATATTGGTCTGTAATTCTCCTTTTTGGTGGGGTCTTTGTCTGGTTTTAGGATCAAAGTTATGCTGGCCTTACAGAAAGTTTGGAAGTTTTCCTTTCATTTCTATTTTTTGAGACAGCATCAGAGAACAGGTATTAATTATTCTTAAATGTTTGATAGAATCCCCCTGGGAAGCCATCTGGCCCTGGACTCTTGTTTGTTGGGAGGTTTTTGATGACTGCATAAATTTCTTGGCTGTTACGAGTTCGTTCAGATTTTCTATTTCTTCCTGTTTCAGTTTTGGTAGATTAATGTCTCTAGGAATGCATCCATTTCTTCCAGATTGTCTACTTAATTGATATATAATTCTTCATAATCTCTTATTGTTTGTATTTTTGTGGTGTTGCCTGTGATCTCTCCTTTCATTCATGATTTTATTTATTTGGGTTCTTTCTGTTGTCTTCTTGATAATTCTGGCCAGGGGGTTATCAATCTTACTAATTCTTTCAAAGAACCAGCTCTTAGTTTCATTAATCTGTTCTATTGTTATTTTGGTTTCTATTTCATTGATTTTTGCTCCAGTCTTTATTAATTCTCTTCTCCTGCTGGGTTTAGGCTTTATTTGATGTTCTTTCTTTAGCTTCTTAGGTGTAAGGTTAGGTTGTATATTTGAGGCCTTTCTTCTTATTTTGAGAAAGGCTTATATTGCTATATACTTTCCTCTTAGGACTACTTTTGCTGCATCCCAAAGGTTTTGAACAGTGTGTTTTGATTTTCATTTGTTTCCATGAATTTTTAAAATTCTTTATTTTCCTGGTTGACCCATTCATTTTTTAGTAGGGTGCTCTTTAGCCTCCATGTATTTGAGTCCTTTCCAAATTTCCTTTTGTGATTGAGTTCCAGTTTTGAAGCACTGTGGTCTAAAAATATGCAGGGAATGATCCCAGTCTTTTGGTACTAGTTGAGACCTGATTTGTGACCCAGTATATAATCTATTCTGGAGAATGTTCCATGTGTACTTGAGAAGAATGTGTATTCTGTTGCTTTAGGATGGAATGTTCTGAATATATCTGTGAAGTCCATCTGGTCCAGTGTGTCATTAAAACCCTGTTTCCTCGTTGATCTTCTACTTAATTATCTGTCCATTGCAGTGAGTAGGATGTTAAAGTCCCCTACTATTATTATATTATTGATGTATTTATTTTTATTTTTATTTTTATTAATTGGCTTATATAACTGGCTGCTCCCACATTAGGGGCATAAATATTTACAATTATTAGATTTTTTCTTTCTTTCTTTCTTTTTTTTTTTTAATTGTTAGAGCTTCTTGTTGGATAGATCTTTTAATTATGATATAGTGTCCTTCCTCATCTCTTTACAGTCTTTGGTTTAAAATTTCATTTGTCTGATATAAGGATTACCACCTAAGCTCTCGTTTGATGTCTATTAGCATGATAAATGGCTTTCCACTCTGTCACCTTAAATCTGGAGGTGTCTTTGGGTCTCAAATGAGGCTGTTGCAGACAGCATATCAATGGGTCTTACTTTTTTATCCAGTCTGATACCCTGTGTCTTTTGATTGGGGCGTTTAGCCTGTTTACATTGAAACTAACTATTGAAAGATGAATTTAGTGCCATTGTATTACCTGTAAAGTCACTGTTTCTGTATATTGTCTCTGTTCCTTTCTGGAATATTTTCATTTGGTCTCTCTTTTGCTAAAAGGATCCCTTTTTGGGATGCCTGTGTGGCTCAGTGGTTGAGCATCTATCTGCCCTCGGCTCAGGTTGTGATCCTGGGGTCCTGCGATCGAGTACCATATTGGGCTCCATGTGTGAAGCCTGCTTCTCCTTCTGCCTATGTCTCTTCCTCTCTCTGTGTCTCTCATGAATAAATTAATAAAATCTTTTTAAAAAAGGATCCTTTTTAATATTTCTTGTAGGGCTGGTTTGGTGATCACAAATTCTTTTAGTTTTTGTTTGTCCTGGAAGCTTTTTATGTCTCCTTCTATTTTGAATGAGTTCCTGTCTAGATAAAGTATTTTTGGCTTTATATTTTTCTCCTTTAGCACCCTGAATATATCATCCTAGTCCTTTCTGGCCTGCCAGGTCTCTGGATAGATAGGTTGTCAGTCTAATGTTTCTGCCATTGTAGATTACAGACCTCTTGTCCCAAGCTTTCAGGATTTTTTGTCTCTCAGATTTGTAAGCTTCACTATTATATGTCAGGGTATTGACTTATTTTTATTGATTTTGAAGGAGGTGTTCTCTGTACCTCTTAGACTTGGATGCCTGTTTCCTTCCTTAGAGGAGTTCTATGCTGTAATTTTCTTTTTAAATATTTTATTTATTCATGAGAGAACAGAGAGAAAGGCAGAGACATAGGCAGAGGGAGGAGCAGGCTCCTTTTGGGGAGCCTGATGCAGCACTTGATCCCAGGATCCCGGATTCACGCCCTGAGCCAAAGGCAGGTGCTCAACCACTGAGCCACCCAGACATCCCTCTCTGCTCTAATTTGCTCCAATATACCTTCTTTCCTGCTTTTTCTGGGATCCCAATTATTCAAATAATTATGGTATCGCTTATCTCTCGAATTCTCTGGTGATCCAGTAGTTGTCCATCTCTCTTTTTCTCAGCTTCTTTATTCTTCATCATTTTGTCTTCTAGATCACTAATTCTCCCTTCTACCTCATTTTTTCTAACAATTAGAGCCTCCATTTTTTATTTCATCTCATTAATAGCCTTTTTGATTTAGACTTGATTAGATTTTGGTTCTTTTATTTCTCTGGGAAGGGATTCTCTAGTGTCTTCTATGCTTTTTTCAAGCCCTGCTAGTATCTTTAATCGTAATTCTGAACTCTAGCTCTGATAATCTTACCTATTTCCCTACTGATTAGGTCCCTGGCAGTCAGTACTGCCTCTTGTTCTCTTTTTTGAGGTGAATTTTTCTGTCTTGTCATTCTACCAGGGAAGAATATATGGACTAGGGAAAAAAAAAACAAAAATGGCATCAACAACCCCAGATAAATATACACTAAGCAGGGCCGCCCCGGTGGCTCAGTGGTTTAGTGCCACCTGCAGCCCTGGGTGTGATCCTGGAGACCTGGGATCGAGTCCCACGTTGGGCTCCCTGCATGGAGCCTGCTTCTCCCTCTGCCTGTGTCTCTGCCTTTCTCTTTCTCTCTCTCTCTCTCTTGAATAAATAAATAAAATCTTAAAAAAAAAAGACAAAAGAAAAGAAAAGGAATTTAAACATATGTGAACAGAACAGGACAGTACACTATATCCTGAGTGTATTTTGGCCTATTTATTAGAAGAAACTACATCTCAAAATTGTAAGAAAAGAAAAAGATATATATACACAAATCAAATTAAATGCATTGAAAGGATGGGATGTAACTATAAAGATGAAAATTTAAAAAGACTTTAAGAAAACAAAAAGAAGAAAAAACAAAAGCTAATATGATCAGACAAGTGAAGAGAATAGAGCCATACACTAGATTCTGGGTGTATGCAGAAGAAACTGAGTCCCTTGGGACACCTGGGTGGCTCAGTGGTTGAGCATCCGCCTTTGGCTTAGGTTGTGGTCCTGGGGTCCTGGGGTCCTGGGATCGAGTTCTGCATCAGGCATCCCACAGAGAGCCTGCTTCTCCCTTTGCCTATGTCTTTGCCTCTCTCTCTCTGTGTCTCTCATGAATAAATAAATAAAATCTTTAAAAAGAAGAATGAAAAAAAGAAAGTGCCTCCCAAATTGTAAAGAAAAAGTTACATATATGTATATATATATACAAGATAAAATTAAAGATTTTTTAAAAATTTGTTCATGAGAGACAGAGACACAGGCAGAGGGAGAAGCAGGCTCTATGCAGGGAGCCTGACGTGGGACTCGATCCTGGAACTCCAGGATCACGCCCTGGGATGAAGGTGGCGCTAAACCGCTGAGCCACCCGGGCTGCCCATATACAAGATAAAATTAAATGCAATGAAAGTGTAATATGTAATTGTAAAAATGAAAAATAAAAAAAGATTCTTTAAAAAGCTGATAAAATAAGAAATTGTTTGAAAAAGGAAAAAGAAAAAATTGAAAGGCTAAAGAATTGTAGGGGGAACAAAACCGCCATGAATTCTGTATGCTATATTCCCCTAGTGTTGGAGTTTTGCAGTTCTCGATATTCAGTAGAGTTGGTCTTGGCTGGATGTTGTTGCTGATCTGTGGGAGGGGCCTGTCGCTTTGATTCTCCAGGGTCTTTGCCCCGAGTTGAATTGTACCGCTCTTGCCAGGGGGCAGGCTAACTAATCTGCTTCAGATTGCTCTAGGTGGCTTTTCTTCCCTGAAGGCTTTCCACACTTATTTAGAGGATGAGAGTGAAAATGGTGGCCTCCCAATCTCCAACACCAGAGCTGAAAGCTGCAGTGCACCCTCAGTATCACTCCTGTCTCCCTGGTCCCCGTCTGCACTCTGCTCACTAGCCTGTGACTGAGCGTTTCTCTCAGGAGGGGTTCTTGCTGCTTCTGCCACTTTCTGGGCTCCAGCTCAGAGAGCTGCCAGTGCTGACTATGTCCTGGTCCCCAATTATTGCGATCCCAACTGAGAGCTGACTCCTGGGCTCACTGATTGCAGCCGGCTTCCTTATTCCACTGCCTGGACACCTCCAATCTTTCTGTGACCCCGAGGATTCTGACCCCACTTTGTGGACTGAGCACCTTCCAGGCAGAGAGATGTCCCTTACTGAGCAGACTTCTAAAAGTTCCCATTTTGTGCTCCACTGCTCTATCACTTTCTGGTGCCTGCTGATGGAGGCGTCCTCCCACTATGGTTTATCTTCCCATTTATCTCCAGGGATTCACTTCTCTGCATCTGCCACATTGCAGAAAGTGGTCACTTTTCTATTTGTAGAGTTGCAGCTATTCTTTTCTTAGAGTTCTGGTTGAGTTTGCGAGTGTTCAGAATGGTGTAATAGCTATCTAGCTGAATTCCTGAGACCAGGTGAAACCAAGGTCTCCTACTCCTCTGCCAACTTGGACTCCTCCTTTAATTTTTTTTTTTAAGTTTACTTGTTTTAGTAATCTGTACCCAATATGGAGCTAAAACCCACAATCCTGAGATCAGCAGTTGACATTCTTCTGAGACAGGCATTCAGATTTTAGCTGGGTTATTACTTCCTGTCTTGATCCCTTTAGCCCCAGGTGTTAGCAACTTCTCACTTTCTTTGCTCATCTCTGGGTTGCCTCACAATTACCTCAGGCTTGTCAGCATTTTCAACTCCTTTGTAAGCAGTTCTCTCTATATTAAAGTTTTTCTGTTGAATTGCCTGCCTTGAGTTCTGTTTTCTTGATCAGCTTTGACTAGTATATGTGGCTAAGAATTGCTATTCTCTTGTGCACCAGGGCGGCTCAGTCAGTTGAGTGTCCAACTCCTGATTTTGGCTCAGTTCATGATCTCAGAGTCATGAGATGAAGCCCTATTTTGGGCTCTGTGCTGGGTGTGGAGCCTGCTTAGGATTCTCTCCCTCTGCCACCCCCTGCCCTTCCCCTGCCTTGCTTGCACTCTCATTCTCTCTCAAAAAAATTTGTTACCACAATTAAACATTTAAAAGAGAGGAGGGAAGAATAACTATTATCTACATACGTATAGTAGTGGTTTGATAATAGGCAATATTCTTTTAAGTATTACCTCCAGAACACAGCTCCAATATATTTATTTACTCTTCTCCATCATGTTTGAATCATTCTAACCCTAAGCCACCGTTATCTCTTGATCAAAGATGCTCAGGTAATAGGTTTTCTAACAGATTCTCCTTGCCCTTTGCTTGTCTGTTCTTCATCAGCTTGTCTGATGATGCCAAGTAACATGGCAGTGGTTTGAGAGAGAGAAAGAATTCTAAGTATTCTGTGTTAGATATGCTTCATTTAATTCGGAGTTACTGGTATAGACCTGTCTCTATATAATAGATTAAAATGCTTTTTGACTTTGTTGATAAACGTGCATTTCAGGGGGATCCCTGGGTGGCTCAGCGGTTTGGAGCCTGCCTTTGGCCCCTGGCGCGATCCTGGAGTCCCGGGATCGAGTCCTGCGATGGGCTCCCTGCATGGAGCCTGCTTCCCCTCTCCCTTTGCCTGTGTTTCTGCCTCTCTCTCTCTCTCTATGTCTATCATGAGTAAATAAATAAAATCTTAAAAAAACAAAAACAAAAAAAAACCCCATGCATCTCAATTATCTAACTAGTCTGAACTGTAATATCAATTTATTTCCAAAATCAATTGTAGTTCAGAGAAGAAGTTAGAATACAGACTGAATTAGTAAGGACAAGTTGTGATTCGTGTTCTCCAGTGTTGATTACCTTAAGTCATTTTCAATTAGCTCTTTCTAGAGCTATTTCTAGGATTCATTTTGTTACATATTTGTTGCAGATATGAATCTTTTTTTTTAATATTTTATTTATTTATTCATGAGAGACACACAGAAAGAGAGGCAGAAACAGAAGCAGAGGGAGAAGCAGGCTCCATGCAGGGAGCCTGACGTGGGACTCGATCCCCGGTCTCCAGGATCACTCCCTGGGCCAGAGGCCGGAGCTAAACCACTGAGCCACCCAGGGATCCCCGCAGATATGAATCTTTATAAACTCAGAGATACAAGAAATCTTACATTTATTACTTTCTGTGAAAAGATAATTTTTTAGAAAGTAAATTCAGGCTCTCATACAGGCATAAAATTGAACACTTTATAGATTTTATTTAACCCAAGCAATGAAGGAACCGGGCAGATGTTATAACTGGTTGAGAGGAAAAGTTGAAAAAAGCACAAATTTATATGTAGTAAAGAAATGTTGAAATTAGATGTAGAAATGGAAACAAAACTAGTCTTTCCACAGTATAGGAGTAGAGTGAATGCATCTGAACCTCTGTCAGGACAGAATTAGGCAGATCTATAGACAAGAATTATTTTGCATTGCTATTAGTTATCTACAATTTACAGACTTGTAAAATAGCTCCTATATGAGGATCATCACAACAAGGAGAAGGGTGTTCTCTAGACTCTCTAGACAAGACAATTTTTTTTAAAGATTTTATTTATTTATTCATGAGAAACATAGAGAGAGAGAGGTAGAGACACAGGCAGACAGAGAAGAAGGCTCCATGCAGGGAACCGGACATGGGACTCTATCCCAGGTCTCTAGGATCACACCCTGGGCTGAAGGCGGCTCCAAACCCCTGAGCCACCTGGGCTGCCCAACAAGACAATTTTCTATTGAAAATATGTGCTATATTTTCTTCTGTATCTTTAATTTGACTTTAAGCCCAAAGCTCCTTGGGCTGGTGGAAAACTCAACCAGAGATAATAGTTGGATTTCCATTCTTTAACTCATGTGACATTTCCAGAGGGCTTTAGAAAGAGCTGAACACTTGGTGAAGCCCTACTGGTCCCTTATGCTGTTTACTGCTGATATATTTATGGCATAAATCCAAATGATTCCTTTTATGCAATGCAAAGTACATCTGGGTTTGCTAAGCAATAGTTTAGGGCATATAAATGGTTCAGGAAGGTGAAAGATAATGGAGTGGGTTTTTTGTTCACCAGAATTTTTTTTTATCATTATTTATTTATGATAGTCATACAGAGAGAGAGAGAGAGAGAGGCAGAGACACAGGCAGAGGGAGAAGCAGGCTCCATGCACCGGGAGCCTGATGTGGGATTCGATCCCGGGTCTTCAGGATCGCGCCCTGGGCCAAAGGCAGGCGCCAAACCGCTGCGCCACCCAGGGATCCCTGTTCACCAGAATTTTTAAAGACTTGCTTCTTTTCAGCTTCTCCATGGATTGGCCATTAGGTTATGTGACCCTCTTTACCCTGGTTTCTTTAGGTGTTTTGAGCTGCATTGTCAAGTCCAACTCTCCTGTGTCTTCCTAAGCAGTCATTCCTCTGAGTCCTGTTACCTGTTAGAGCCTGGGAAGGAGGACATGGTCTCATTATTTGGGGTCCCATACCCCACCATCTGGGTTTGCTCCTCCTCCTCTTTCCAATTTCTCATTTTTCTCCCCTACTTCCCTCTAGCTTAATTCCCTGAACAATTCCAGGCACACTCTTTTTTTTTTTTTTTTTTTTTTTTTAAGATTTTATTTATTTATTTATTTATTTATTTATTTATTTATTTATTTATTCATGAGAGACACAGACAGAGAGGCAGAGACACAGGCAGAGACACAGGCCGAGGGAGAAGCAGGCAGAAGGAGAGGCAGGCTCCCTGCAGGGAGCCCGATTTGGGACTCAATCCTGGGACTCTGGGATCATGACCTGAGCCAAAGGCAGGTGCTCAACCACTGAGCTACGCAGGTGCCCTCCAGGCACACTCTTAACAAAAACTAGGAAGGGAACTGAAGCAAGGGAAAGCTTTCCTGGTTACTTAGGGGACATAAAAGGGGAAAAATCCAGAGAACAAAATAAAATGCTTATTTCATTTTTTGTTCTTTTACAACATAAGAAAATGAAAGTTTCAAAATTATCTTGCTACCACCTTTCCTCATTTATTCACTAAAACATTTAACATTTATTGAGCATTCCCTGTATTAGCAGCTGGAATTATAACAAATTCTTTATATAAGGATCTTATAGTCAGGGAGATAGAGGAGTAATGAAAGTGACAACGCAATATTTTAAAATAAACAGAGTAAGATTATTGTAAGGAAATTTAGCTCTCTAAGAGTTAAAAAGTATAATTACACAGCAAATATCATTCTCAATGGGGAAGCACTGGGAGCCTTTCCCCTAAGATCAGGAACAAGACAGGGATGTCCACTCTCACCACTGCTATTCAACATAGTACTGGAAGTCCTCGCCTCAGCAATCAGACAACAAAAAGACATTAAAGGCATTCCAATTGGCAAAGAAGAAGTCAAACTCTCCCTCTTCGCCGATGACATGATACTCTACATAGAAAACCCAAAAGCCTCCACCCCAAGATTGCTAGAACTCATACAGCAATTTGGTAGCATGGCAGGATACAAAATCAATGCCCAGAAATCAATGGCATTTCTATACACTAACAATGAGACTGAAGAAAGAGAAATTAAGGAGTCAATCACATTTACAATTGCACCCAAAATCATAAGATACCTAGGAATAAACCTAACCAAAGAGGTAAAGGATCTATACCCTAAAAACTATAGAACACTTCTGAAAGAAATTGAGGAAGACACAAAGAGATGGAAAAATATTCCATGCTCATGGATTGGCAGAATTAATATTGTGAAAATGTCAATGTTACCCAGGGCAATGTACACGTTTAATGCAATCCCTATCAAAATACCATGGACTTTCTTCAGAGAGTTGGAACAAATTATTTTAAGATTTGTGTGGAATCAGAAAAGACCCCGAATAGCCAGGGGAATTTTAAAAAAGAAAACCATAGCGGGGGGCATCACAATGCCAGATTTCAAGTTGTACTACAAAGCTGTGGTCATCAAGACACTGTGGTACTGGCACAAAAACAGACACATAGATCAATGGAACAGAATAGAGAATTCAGAAGTGGACCCTGAACTGTATGGTCAACTAATATTCGATAAAGGAGGAAAGACCTTCCATTGGAAGAAAGTCTCTTCAATAAATGGTGTTGGGAAAACTGGACATCCACATGCAGAAGAATGAAACTGGACCACTCTCTTTCACCATACACAAAGATAAACTCAAAATGGATGAGAGATCTAAATGTGAGACAAGATTCCATCAAAATCCTAGAGGAGAACACAGGCAACACCCTTTTTGAACTCGGCCACAGTAACTTCTTGCAAGATACATCCACAAAGGCAAAAGAAACAAAAGCAAAAATGAACTATTGGGACTTCATGAAGATAAGAAGCTTTTGCACAGCAAATGATACAGTCAACAAAACTAAAAGACAACCTACAGAATGGGAGAAGATATTTGCAAATGACATATCAGATAAAGGGCTAGTTTCCAAAATCTATAAAGCACTTATTAAATTCAACACCAAAGAAACAAACAATCCAGTCATGAAATGGGCAAAAGACATGAAGAGAAATCTCACAGAGGAAGACATAGACATGGCCAACATGCACATGAGAAAATGCTCTGCATCACTTGCCATCAGGGAAATACAAATCAAAACCACAATGAGATACCACCTCACACCAGTGAGAATGGGGAAAATTAACAAGGCAGGAAACAACAAATGTTGGAGAGGATGCGGAGAAAAAGGAACCCTCTTACACTCTTGGTGGGAATGTGAACTGGTGCAGCCACTCTGGAAAACTGTGTGGAGGTTCCTCAAAGAGTTAAAAATAGACCTGCCCTACGACCCAGCAATTGCACTGTTGGGGGTTTACCCCAAAGATGCAGATGCAATGAAACGCCGGGACACCTGCACCCGGATGTTTCTAGCAGCAATGTCCACAATAGTCAAACTGTGGAAGGAGCCTCGGTGTCCATCGAAAGATGAATGGATAAAGAAGATGTGGTCTATGTATACAATGGAATATTACTCAGCCATTAGAAACGACAAATACCCACCATTTGCTTCAACGTGGTTGGAACTGGAGGGTATTATGCTGAGTTAAGTAAGTCAATCGGAGAAGGACAAACATTATATGTTCTCATTCATTTGGGGAATATAAATAATAGTGAAAGGGAATATAAAGGAAGGGAAAAATAATGTGTGGGAAATATCAGGAAGGGAGACAGAACATAAAGACTCCTAACTCTGGGAAACGAACTAGGGGTGGTGGAAGGGGAGGAGGGCGGGGGGGTGGGGGGGAATGGGTGACGGGCACTGAGGGGGACACTTGACGGGATGAGCACTGGGTGTTTTTCTGTATGTTGGTAAATTGAACACCAATAAAAATTAATTTATAAAAAAAATAAAGTATTTCTGCCAGGAAAAAAAAATAAAAAGTATAATTTCAAATATGACAAAGTCAGTTTATATCTCAAAATTTCTACTATCTATGTAGGTTATAAGTTCAAGCCCAATTCCTCAGACCAGTTTGTCATTTTAAGAGACAACCCAAAGTCTAGTTTTGTGTTAATATAATTTTGGACAAAACTCTCACTTGTTGCAGGTATGAAAATTAATCCATAAACTTGAATGTGGGATATGTCACTTTTTTTGTGTGTGTTCTTAAAATCAAATTAGATCTGACTGTGAACCTAGCAAAGTCAACTACATGGGTGTGTGACCTGTGTAGTCTCATAGGGCTGCATACTCAGCAGGGTTCCCTCCACACTCAGTTCAATGCTCTGCTGTTGCTGTCTTGAAAGTCTTGATAATTTTATCTTTGGACTTGTGTTTTGTAATTGAAGTCCAATAGGACTGTGGAGCGTGCACTGGAGCAGAGGGGATAGGTACAATTCGTGTATCTGATGCTCTTCCTTGCTGTTTCTGCTTGGCAGGAAGCATTTGAGATGCCCGTGATTTCAGAATTCCAGTGGACACACAGTGCTTAAGTCAGCGGGTCTCAAAGGAGTGAAAAGAGGGTTAGGTTTCCCCCTTTGTATGAGGCGAGGAGGGGTGGCTGATGGTCCCAGAGCCTATGCTTTCTTTTTGAACCAGAACTTCCTTTGCAGAAAGAAGACAATGACATATTAAACACAAACAACCTAGGAACGCTATCATCCTTTCATACTTATGTCACTTCCCTGTTTTAGCCAACCACTTATCCTGAAAAAGATGACACAGAAGAAGAGGGAAAGATAGGGCAACCCACAGTTCTTTTTTCCATCAGTTCTTCCTTATTCAGCAGTAAGCTGAAGGTAGAGTATTGATAGAATGTGTGCATATTAAATGAAAAAAAGAATTAAAGTGACTTTTGCAGTGTTTCCCCTCTTCTGGTAAGAATAAAATACATATACATGTATGAGCTACAAAATAAGAATTATGTAATTTTGGTGATTCCACAGATGAGTTATATGTTCTTATATTTGCATCTAAAACTATCCTTGCACAGTATAAATATGAATTGTGAAATCCATGCTAATAATTTAAAATTTTTCTTTATTTAGAATGACATTAAAAAGCAAGTAAAGAAACCTATGAAAAGTTGAGGGGTTTCTGGGTGGCTCAGTTGGTTAAGCATTTGTTTTTGGCTCAGGTAATGATCCTGGGTTCCTGGGATTGAGCCCTCCATCAGGGTCCTTGCTCAGTGAGGAATCTCCCTCTCTTTCTACCCCTCCCTCTTGCTTGCGCTCCCCTGCTCATGCTCTCTCTCAAATAAGTAAATAAAATCTTTGGGAAAAAAAAAAACATGAAAAGTTGAGAGAAAGGAAACAGTTTTGTTTTTTAGTATCTTTAACCATATTTAAAAGTATTTAAATTCTGTTTACTAGCTTTTACAGTATTTAAACATATGAACAGCACTTTTTCTCCTTCATTTTTTTTTTCTTACTGAGCCCTGGTGAAAGGTCCTGAGAGGTTTTACTATGAGCAGCATATTTGGCGATCTGGTTAACAGAGTATACTCTATTGTCCTAACTTGGAAGTAGGTAGGATTTGAAGATTCTTCATATAGATGAAGAATATATACATACAAGAATCTTTGTCCAGGCTGTAAGCTCCTTGCTGAATGCCAGGCACTGTGCTAAATGCTTTACAAAGATGATTACATTACAAGCTTTTCAAAACATTAGCAAACTTTTTATCAAGGTAGTGCATAAACATATTTAACAAAATTACGTGGTATAGAAAGACCCGTAATGAAAAGCAACAATCCTCTTTTCATTCTTTCCCACCCCTACTCCCTTCAGCTCCCTAATTTCTAAACTCTGTTTTTAGTATATCTGTTGATTTTTCCCTACTCTCTAAATAATGTGAGAATTTCCATTATTGAGACATCTATGAAATTCCAGCTCTGATAAAGTTTCAGCTTGATTTCCCTATCTCTCTGCCCTGCCCTCCTCTCTGCCCCTCCCTCTTTTCTGTAATTATATCACTCTTTTTTAGTTTCTCTACTGGTTATTGTAGGGAAGGAAAAACTTCTCCAGTTCAAGGTGATGTGGTTGGGCCTCAGAATTAAACTGACAGACAAGTTGACAGGAGAAAATCATATAAATTTATATGTATGTTTAATATTTTTATGTGTACAAGGAATCTTCAAAAGGAAAATGAAGACCCAAAGAATCTGTTAGGCCCCAAAAGCTTACATATCTTTTTAAACAAAGAATAATGAATTATGGGTTGGGGAAAGACAAGGACTTGGGCTAGGAGTTAGTAAATTGTGGAACAATGACTAGGAAATACATGTACGGGTCCATTTTGGGTTGACTCTCATGGTGACAACAAACTTCTCTTCCTGGAACAGGGAGGGCACTTTTCTTGTGGGAAATTTCAAGACCTACTTTTAGGTAGAAGAGGAGAGTTAGGGAGTCTTTCCTGCATCTGCTAGTTCTCAAATGGCTTCGGGTCAAAATAATATGCCAAAGTGGTATATTTTGACTGGCATAGTTCTGAATCCCTACATGTTCTGAATCCCTACATTATCTTTAAAACATGAAATGATGGACTTACCCCTTGATTTTTTTCTTTCAACTATAGACCATTTCTTCTAACCACTCATTATACAGCAGGCTCATTCATACCTATAATTTTCCCTTCCATTTCATATCTCCCCATTCCACCTCTCAGCTTTGGGCAGTCATACTGCTATTTACCATTATGAGACTGATAGCATTTGCATTCTGTTAATTAATCAGATTTATAGCATCTGTTTTTTCTAGAGACTTACTATAAAACAAGAATCATCAAGCAGCGATCACACTGTTACAGCTATTTAAGTATTGTCATTGCATGAGTATATGTAGTATATTGGAATTGCCAATCTTGTTACAGAGTTGGAGAATTTATTGTCTTTCCATTTTTAGGGAATTATTTCACCTTTATCTCATCATTAAGTTCTTCCAACTTATTAGGGACAGTATCAAATCTTTTGAATCTTCCCTTTTCCTAGATACCTCTCTCTCTCTCTCTTTAATAATAGGCATTTTATATTTACAAAAAAAATTGAGAAGATAGCACAGAGAGTTCTTAAACTTCCTATACTCAGTTTCCCCTACTATTAACCTCTTACATTATTAGGATGGTACATTTCTACAATTAATGAACAAATAGTTACATTTTTACTAACTAAATTCATATTAAGCATACATACTATCAGCATGATTCATTCATGTTCACATTCACCTTAATCATCAGGGCTGAGATAGTATTTGTCAGTTTCTCCACTGTAAAGGTATTTTGCTTCTCTCCTCACAATTTTCTATACTGTATGCTTTGGAAAGACGTCCACTATTTGTAAACTACACTTAAAGAATGGGCATTTATAATCTCCTTCTTGAGAGCAGAGTATCTGCAAAAATTATTCAAAATTCTTCTGTATGAAGATTTATCTCTTCTCTCTTATTCATTAAGTTATTCAATCATATCAATATGGATTCATGGATAGGCGCCTGGGTGGCTCAGAGGTTGAGCGCCTGCCTTGCGCTCAGGGCATGATCTTGGGCTCCTGGATCAAGTCCTGCATTGGGCTCCCCACAGGGAGCTTGCTTCTCCTTCTGCCTGTGTCTCTGCCTCTCTCTGTCTCTCATGAATAAATAAATAAAATCTTAAAAAAAATGTATGGGCTCATAGATATTCATTTTATGTGGGTTATGATTCAGTATTACTTTATTTTGTAGTTCAAATCATTTCAGCTTTGGCTATTGGGAGTTCTTTCTCTTGGCTCCTGTGTCCCTTTGACATAACCTAATTTTTTTTTTTTAACACTTCTGTACTTTCTGATACCATAGATGCTCTAAACTCATGATTCTTTTTCCAGTCATTTCTCAAAAAGTCCTGTTTCCTTTTATTAGAGAATGGTATTAGAAACAAAGATTTAGACACCTGAATCTTTAGGTATCTTTTTTAGATACATCTTTTTAGAGTCATTGCTTTAATCTGCTCAGTATTTTCTAAGCCTGCCTTTCAGCTCTCGTCTTAGATTATCTTCGATTTTTCTCCGGTCTTGTATCTTCTCTTTCTGAGGTTTGATTTTATATGTTCTAATTTTTGTGGGAATACATCCTGAAGTAACTTTCTAAAAATGGGGTATTTAAGGTAAATTTTCTTTCTTTCTTTTTTAAAGATTTTATTTATTTATTCATGAGAGACGCACAAAGAGAGGCAGAGATATAGGCAGAGGGAGAAGCAGGCTCCCCGAGGGGAGCCTGATGTGGGACTCGATCCTGGGACTCCGGGATTATGCCCTGAGCCAAAGGCAGAAGGTCAACCACTGAGCCACCCAGGTGGTAAATTTTCTAAGTCTGGTATGTTTTAAAACTTCTTTATCTACACTTATACTTCTCTTCCCCCACCCCCAAATTTTATTTAAATTCTAGTTAATTAATATATAGTGTAATATTGGTTTCAGGAGATGTTTATCATCACAAGTGCCCTCCATAATACCCATTGCCCATTTAGCTCATCCCCACCAATCTCCCTCCATCAACTCTCAGTTTGTTATCCATCTTTAAGAGTTTCTAATGCTTTGCCTCCTCCTCTCCTCTTTTTTCCCCTTCCCACACATTCATCTGTTCTGTTTCCTAAATTCTGCATATAAGTGAAATCATATGATATTGGTCTTTCTCTGACTGACTTATTTCACTTAGCATAATACACTCTAGTTCCATTCATGTCACTGCAAATGGCAAGACTTCATATTTTTTGATGGCTGAGTAGTATTCCATTATATATTACATCTTCTTTATCCATTCATAAGTCAATGGACTCTTTCCATAGTGAATTGTCAATAATGCTGCTGTAAACATTGGGGTGGATTTATCTTTTGGATCTGTATTTTTGCAGCCTTTGGATAAATACCTAGTACTGCAATTCCTGGATTGTAAGGTACTTCTATTTTTAACTTAAGGAACCCCCATATTGTTTTCCAGAGTGGTTTCACCAGTTTGCATTCTCACCAACACAAGAGGGTTCCCCTTTCTCTGCATCCTTGCCAACACCTATTTTTTCCTGTGTTGTTAATTTTAGCCATTCTGACAAGTGTGAGATGGTATCTCATTGTGGTTTTGATTTGTATTTCCCTAATGATGAGTGAGGTTGAGTATCTTTTCATATGGCTGTTAGCCACCTGTATCTCTTCTATGGAAAAATGTCTCTTCATATCTCTGCCCAGTTCTTAACTGGAGTTAATGTTTTTTAGGTGTTGAGTTTGATAAGTTCTTTATGGAGTTTGGATCGCAACCCTTTATCAGATATGTCATTTGAAAATATATTTTCCCACTCTATAGGCTGACTTTTAGTTTCCTTGATTGTTTCCTTCACATTACAGATTTTCCTCAAAAGTCTGGCAATCTTTGAGTCCATTTACTTTGAAGAATGAGGCAGTAGAAAGATTGACTTTGAACTTTGTATACCTGGATGAACTTCTAGGATAGCAGTGCTCAGTTCAGCTGCCCTAGTTCTTCTTCTTAGATGATCCAATAAATTTCTTTATAGAAAATTGCTTTTTAATTTATCTTTCTTTCTTTCTTTTTTTTTTTTTTTTTGCCTAGAAGATAATCACCTCCCTGATAAATATTTTGCTCTCTGGATTTTGAGAGGAGAGTGGGTGCTTTCTATATGCAGGCTTTATTTATTTATTTATTTATTTATTTATTTATTTATTTATAATATTTTATTTATTTATTTGAGAGAGAGCATAGTAGGAGGGAGGGACAGAGAGAGAAGTATGCTCCAGGCTCCCTGATGAGCAGAGAGATTGACTGGGGTAGAGGTGGTGGGCTCAGTCCCAAGACCCTGGATCATGATCTGAGTTGAAGGCAGACACTTAACTGACTGAGCCACCAAGACACCCCTATATGCAGGCTTTAAATAATATCCCTGTTTTCAGACCCTACTCTAATTCCTGTTGTCCTTCCTATCTGGAACTTCCTGTTCTAAGCATTTTGGGTTTCTCTGGGTAAGGTGGGTGCTTTCCTCCATGGCCATCTTTTCTACTCAAAATATATTCTAGAGTAGTGGTTTTTCCTGCCCTCTTCATCAATCATTAATTCTCCATCTTCTTTCTGTTTCCCAGAAGTTTGTTAAAAATTGCCTGTTTGCTGATAGCTCTCCTTCCTTTCTCTTCAATGTTGTGGATTTATACCCCAAACATAATTTTTGCTATTATTTTAATATGGTCTTAGGAGGGGCTAATAAAAAAGGATATAGCTCATCATCTTGGAGAGGAACAAATGATCTCATTTAATTCTTCTTCTTTTTTTTAAGATTTTTATTTATTTATTCATGAGAGACACACAGAGAGAGAGGCAGAGGGAGAAGCAGGCTCCTCACAGGGAGCCCGAAGTGGGACTCCATCCTGAGACTCTGGGCTCACAACGTGAGCCAAAGGAAAATGCTCAACTGCTGAGCCACCCAGGCATCCCTCATTTAATTCTTAGAACAACCCTGTACCATTCTGTTTTACAGATAGAGAAGCATTGACATGAGCAAATAAATCCCAGGAAATCTACTCCAAAGTTTCCTGTTCTTTTTTTTCTCTTTAAATTCACTACAGCGATATTCTAAGGCAGTTAGAAACATCTTTGGAGATAACAGACATATTATGTTTTGGACTATTTCATTTTAAAAGACTCAGAAGATATCTGATTAAGTATATGGCTCCTAATTACCTATGTTTGGCAGATGATTCTTTTTTTTTTTTTTTTTTTTTTTTCCGACCCCTCCCCGGGCTTGCCGCTCACCTGCTCTGCGGGCCTCCGGCGCCGCAGGCCCCGCCCAGACCTGGCAGATGATTCTAAAACGAATCAGGTTATCTCTGCTCTCGATTATTCCACTTTACATCCTCGTATTCAATCATTAATCAGTATATATTATTTGATTTGTTTACCATCTGTTTTTGTCTGTTTTAGTTTTTTTTAAAAATGATTTTATTTGTTTGTTTATTTTATAGAGAATGAGAGAGAGAGCTTGAGTGTGGGGAGCAGCCAAGAGGGAGAAAGAGGGTGGGAGAAAGAATCTCAAGCAGCCTTTGCACTGAGCATGAGCTCATTACTGGGCCAGATCTCATGACCCTGAGATCATGACCTTAGCTGAAACTAAGAACTGGATGCTTAATCAACTGTGCCACCCTGATGCTCCTGAAAATGTTTTTAATCAGAGAAGCACAATGAAAAAGAACAGAATATCATTTGGAGAAATAAACAATAACAGGGAAGTGGGATGATTTAAAGAAGCATCATAAAATATGTTTGTTCTTACATTCTTTTCCCCCAAAGGGTTATTAAGGGACTTTTATAAGATGAAATGAAATCAGATGGCCATGCTGATAGCTGGTTAACACTTTCTAGCAAATACTTCTTTGTAAGCTCTAGTTGAGACCTGTATGTTTGAATATAGTAATCTGCATATTGAACACCAGAAACCTGATTTTGAATATTCAGTATATATTCTGGCAACTGACCATTGAGTAAAGTCCTTGATTTTCTGTCCAGTTTAGCTGTTGAGAATGAGCAAGTTATATTTCTCGGAACCTCAGTTTCTTTATTTCTACAGTGAAGAGGCTGGACCAGATGATCTCTAAGGTCTCATCCTTCCAACAAATTTTGGTTCTATCATCCAGCCCTTTTTATTTTAAGTAGTTCTTAATATGTTTTGATCAATATTATATATATATATGTATAATTTCATGTGGTTAAATACACAAATTTTATATATATTGCTTGAGGACAACCCAGTTTTATTGAGATATAATTAACATACCATAGAATTCATCATCTTTTTTTTTTTTTTAAATATTTTACTTATTTTTTCATGAGAGAGAGAGAGAGAGGGGCAGAGACACAGGCAGAGGGAGAAGCAGGCTTCATGCAGGGAGCCCAATGTGGGACTCGATTCTGGGACTCCAGGATCACGCCCTGGGCCAAAGGTAGGTGCTAAACCACTGAGCCACCCAGGCATCCCATCACCTGTTAATATGTACAATTTAATGGTTTCTATTCTGTTTACAGATTTGGTAACCATAATCTAATTTTAGAAAATCTCCATACACAACAAAAAAGAAATTTTGTACCCATTAGCAGCCACTCCTGGTTCTCTTCCTCCCTCCTTCCCTCTCAGCCCTTGACAACCACTACTTTCTATCTTTATGCATTTGTTTATTCTGAGTCTTTCAAATAAATGGAATCTCACAATATGTAGTCTTTTATGACTGGCTTTTTAACTTAGTGTAATGTTCTTGAGGGTCAGATATGTTACAGAAATTACCAACGGGTTCCTGGATTGCTTAGTCAGTTAAGCTTCTGACTCTTGGTTTTGGCTCAGGTCATGATCGCCTGGTTGTGGCACTGATTTCTGAGTGGCCTTTGTAGTCAGCTGGGAGCCTGCTTCAAAATTCTCTCCTTCTGTTCCTTTCTCCACTCGTGTGTGTGTTCTCTCTCTTTCTGTCTGTAAAATAAATAATCTTAAAAAAAAGAAAGTGCCAATACTTTATTCCTTTCTGTTGCCAAATAGTGTTCCATTTTATGTATATATTACTTTTTTTCTTTATCCATTCATTAGTTGATGGGCATTTAGGCTGATTCCACTTTTTAGTTATTATGAATCATGCTGCCATGAATATTTATGTTGACATATGTTTATATTTTTCTTGGGTAGATTCCTAAGAATTACAGGGTCATATGTTAGCTTTGTTTAACATTTGAAGCATTGCCAAACTGTTTTCCAAAGTAGTTATAACATTTTACGTTTCCACCAGCAATGCATGAGGTTTCCATTTCTCTACATTTTTGTTAACATTTTCTATATTTTTGGTTATAGCTGTCCTATCATGTGTGAAGTAGTATCTCATTGTTTATGATTTTTAAAGTTTTATTTATTTGAGAGAGAGAGAGAGAGAGAGAATGAGTAGGAAGGGTAGAGGGAGAGGGAAAGAGAATCTCAAGCAACTCTGTGCTGAGCCTAGAGCCCCAACATGTGCTTGCTAGACCTCATGACCCTGAGATCATGACCTGAGCTGAAACCAAGAGTGGAATAGTCAACCAACTGTGCCATCCAAGTGCCCCTGTTTGACAATTTTTTACACATCTACACCCTTGTGACCACCCAGATATATCTTTGCAAGTTATGTGACATTTTTCATTGTTCTTGAAAGTGTTTTTGCACATTTTTTTTAGTAAATATCAGTTGTCTGTTCCTAGATAACTACTTTTCTGTAACCACCATAGATTAGTTTTGCCTGTTCTTGAATTTAATAGAAATGAAAACAAACAGTATATGATTTATACATCAAAGTACATGACTGCTCATAGCTGCATTATTCATAGCTAAAAAGTGGAAGAGACTTAAATGTCCATTAACTGATGAATGGATAGATGACATATAATAGATCTATCAGGTGGAATACTCTTTATCCATAAAAACAAAAGAAGTACTCACACACACTTTTGTGTATTGCTGCTTTTCTTCAACATAATGATTTTGAGATTTACCCATGTGTGTATCAATAGTGCATTCCTTTTTATTGCTGAGCAGTATTCCATTGCAAATAGGGTAAGAATCTCAGACCCTTTACACTTCTTGACAAAATGACAATAAGCATCTATCCTTGTTTATAAAATCTCTTAGCAATCTAGGAACAGAAGGAATTTACTCAAAGTGATGTAAAGAGTATATCAGAGGACCTTTGGTAAGTGTCATACTGACTAGTAAAACTTCAAAAGCCATTCTTGATTTTGTCAGGGATGGGCCTTTGGATTGCATTCATGGCTGTAAGAAATCAACCTCAGAATTTCAGTGGCTTAACCAAATAGAAGTATGTTTCTTGCCAATATAACAGTACAGTGGATGTTGCTTATTAGCAGGGGGCAGTTCTAGAGTTCATTCACAGACCCAGGATTTTCAATATTGTGACTCTGTAAGACTTTAAGACATCAGGGTTCTCTGCATCTAGCCAGCCCCACAGCAAGAAAGAGTGGTGAAGGCATTCCTCTTTCATAATTAACTTTGCCTAAAAGTGACCTAAATCATTTCTGCTTAAAACTGCAATTATAGCCCATGGACTTTTGAATTTAAATTATCAACTAAATTTATTTATTTATTTATTCATTCATTTTTTAATAATAAACTTATTTTTTATTGGTGTTCAATTTGCCAACATATAGAATAGCACCCAGTGCTCATCCCGTCAAGTGCCCCCCTCAGTGCCCGTAACCCATTCACCCCCACCTCCTCCCCTTCCACCACCCCTAGTTCGTTTCCCAGAGTTAGGAGTCTTTATGTTCTCCCTTTCTGATATTTCCCACACATTTCTTCTCCCTTCCCTTATATTCCCTTTCACTATTATTTATATTCCCCAAATGAATGAGAACATATAATGTTTGTTCTTCTCCAATTGACTAATTTCACTCAGCATAATACCCTCCAGTTCCATCCACGTTGAAGCAAATGGTGGGTATTTGTCATTTCGAATGGCTGATATTCCATTGTATACATAAACCACATCTTCTTTATCCATTTATCTTTCGATGGACACCGAGGCTCCTTCCACAGTTTGGCTAGTGGAGGTTCTTCAAAGAGTTAAAAATAGACCTGCCCTACGACCCAGCAATTGCACTGTTGGGGATTTACCTCAAAGATACAGATGCAATGAAACGCCGGGACACCTGCACCCCGATGTTTATAGCAGCAATGTCCACAATATCAACTAAACATAAATTTAAATTATAAACTAAAATTATCAGTATATTGGGGATCCCTGGGTGGCTCAGCGGTTTCGCGCCTGCCATTGGCCCGGGGCGTGATCCTGGAGTCCCGGAATCGAGTCCCACGTCGGGCTCCCAGCATGGAGCCTGCTTCTCCCTCTGCCTGTGTCTCTGCCTCTCTCTCTCTCTCTATGTCTATCATAAATAAATAAAAATAAATCCTTAAAAAAATTATCAGTATATTTAATACTAGCTCAACCAATAGTTCCTTTCTGAATCTGTGTCTTGTAAAATACGAATCTGAATCAAATACAGTTTTGCTGAGTTTTGAATAAGAAAATAGAATACTTCAGTTCATGATTTGGAAGGCAAAGCCAAGACTGAGCATCACAATTTAACATTATACTCAGAAGATATCCCACATTATAGTAGCAACATTAAAACTGTGACTATAGCTTCTAAAAGCTTCACAGTTTTTAGGTAAGTCAGAAACCTTGAAAATAATTTAGTTGGAGTTGTTATATTCATACTCACTTTACATTTCTTCCCTATTTTTAGAAAAAGATTTATTTATTTATTCATGAGATACACACAGAGAGAGGCAGAGACATAGAGAGAGAAGCAGGCTCCCTGTGGGGAGCCTGATGTGGGACTCAATCCCAAACCCTGGGATCCAACCTAAGCCAAAGGCAGACACTCAACCCCTGAGCCATACAGGTGCCCCTTTCTTCCCTATTCTTAATGATTAAGTATATCCCTGGTCCCCAAACTGTTTGCTAAGGTACTCAAGGGCTTCAAATGAACTTACAGGATGAGATATTTTACATTTTCAAGATGGACACAATATCGTCTGTTGGGACACCACACAAACTATGGTATTAAGTTCTGAGCCTAACTAATAATAAGAGTAATTGTTGGATATTTATTTTAACCTAGGATAATTAGTCATGTTGAACATCTTTTCTTGTGCCTATTGGCCATTTGTACAACTTCTTTGGAGAAATGTCTATTCAAGTCCTTTGCTGACTTTTTATAAAGATTTACTTTATTTATTCATGAGAGATACACAGAGAGAGGCAGAGACATAGACAGAGGGAGAGGCAGGCTCCCTGCAGGGAGCTGGATATGGGACTGGATCCCAGGACCCTGGGGTCACAACCTGAGCCAAAGGCACATGCTCAACCACTGGGCCACCCATGTGCCCCTTTTGCTGATTTTTAATTTGTGTTTTGTTGTTGTTGTTGAATTGCTGGAGTTCTTTATGTATTCTGGATATTAATCTCTTATCAGATATATGATTTGCAAGTATTTCCTTCCATTTTGTGGGTTGCCTTTTCACTTTGTTGATTGTGTCCTTCTATGCACAAAAATTTAAAGTTCGGTGTAGTACAATTTATTTTTTCTTCTGTTGTCTATGTTTCTGGTGTCATATTTAAGAAATTATTCTTGAACTACAAATCCAATAATTTTTTCTAAGAGGTTAAAGTTACGTCTTTGACCTATTTTGAATTAATTTTTCCATATAGTGTATATGATGTATGAGAGTCCAACTGCATGTGGATATCTATTTTTTTGTTTCTTTTTTAAAAAAAGATTTTCTTTCTTTATTTTAGAGAGAGAGCATGAGATGGGAGGTGGGAGGGGATGGAAGGGAGGGAGCGAGACAAGCAGACTCCATGCTGAGCCCAGAGGCCCACTTGGGGTTGCTCCCACAACCCTGAGATCAGGACCTGAGCGGAAACCAAGATTTAAACTCTTAACCAGGGCAACCTGGTTGGCTGGGTGGCTCAGTGATTTAGCGCCATCTTCAGCCCAGGGTGTGATCCTGGGGACCTGGGATCTAGTCCCATGTCGGGCTCCTGGCGTGGAGCCTGCTTCTCCCTCTGCCTGTGTCTCTGCCTCTCTCTCTCTGTGCGTGTCTCTTATGAATAAATAAATAAATATATTTTTTTAAAAAGGACAATTTGATGAGTTTAGATAGTTATATATACCCGTGAAAATACCACATAAGATACTGAAGATTTCCATCATCATCCTCTCCCCTAAATTTCGTCATGTCTCTGTGTAGTTTATCCCTTGTGCTCCTGGCTTCACGTAATCACTGGTCTGTTTTATGTCACCACATATTAGTCTGCATTCTCTTGCACTTTATGTAAATGGCATCATAGAGTGTGTCCTTCTTTTTGTGTCTGGCTTCTTTTACTCAGCATAATGATTTTGAGGTTTATCTGTGTTCTGTATCTGGGCATATATTAAGAGTTGATTAATTTTTGTTGTAAATATTTTGGAGAATATTCTCCTTTTTTGCCTTTTTAAAGCCTATACTGTTTTTAATAAAAGTTATACTCTATACACTACTCTGTATTTTGCTTTTCCCACTTAACGTGAGACGTTTTATTTTATTTTATTATTTTAAAAAGATTTTACTTATTTATTAGAGAGATCATAGGGGGCGGTGAGAAAGTATAAACAGGGGGAGCTGCAAAGAGAGGGAGAAGCAGGCTTCCCCCTGAGCAGGGCTCGATCCTCAGGACACTTAACCATCTGAGCCACCCAGGTGCCCTGGGTATTTTATTTTAATAAATATAGAGTTACACCATAATTTAAAATAGCTGTGTAGTATTCTGTTGCATCAGTGAACAATACACTGAAATCATCCATTTAGCTGTTGTTAGACCTTTAGGTTGTTTCCACTTTTCCTTCTTATGATTAATATTACAGTGGATATCATTGTGCAAATATGATTATACATTTCTCTAATTATTTCTTTATGATAAACTCCAAAGAAAATTGCCAGCTCTTAAAAAAAGTTTTAAAGACTTTTGATACTTGTTGCCAAATTGCCTTCTAGTTGTTTTTGTTTGTTTGTTTGTTTTACTAGCTTTGTGTCCTTGGGCATGCTACTTAAACTTTTGAGCATCAGTTTCATTATCCATTAAATGACGATTAATGTGAAAATATATTATCTTAAAGCAGCATGGTAATGACTCAATGGTAGGTATTACTACTGAAAAAAAAGTTTTTCTAGTTCATATCCCTACCTGAAGTATTTAAGAATTTGTGGCTTCTCAACCTCTCAAATACTTCCATAAGTTATTATCATTAAAAAAAGTCTTTGCCGATATGATCAATCTGATCTAAAGAAAAAATACATCTTTTGTGAACTTTCATGATTATGATCTTAAATAGTTTTCAAACATTAGTATGAACAATAAGACACCAAGTTTTTAGAATATACTCTAACAATTAGGAATGAAAGACAGATGATTATGCCATAAATAAATTAAATAAATTTAGTATCTTCCTTTATATATTTGTGAATTCATGATATTGGTATTTACTGTAACTTTGAAATTCAGAGCATCAGATTCAGTGTATTTAAAGGATTCAATATAAATCAATTTTAAAGATGTATTTTGCCATTATTGCTTTTCCATAATGGCCTGGTTCTTTAGGGAAACTCGATGCTAACAAAATGAAACAGAGCTACAGAAGTCCAGATTTATTTAATCTGTGTGTGCGCATGTGCATGCATGCGCACACACGTGTGTGTGTGTGTGTGTGTGTAAAAGAACTAGAGGCCTAAGATGTTTTAATTAGGTTGTTTTTCCAGGCAATACACATTATCAGATTGTCGCTGGTAATTTTACATTATCATTATCACTAAATGTAATCAAGCTTTTTACTCAAGAGCTTTTTTCTTTTTTAAAAGATTTTATTTATTTATTTATTTATTTATTTATTTATTTATTTATTTATTTATTTATTTATATATTTGAGAGAAAGAGCAAGTGAGCAGACGGCAGAGGGAGAGAGAATCTGAAGCTCATCTCTGTGAGCGCAGAGCCCAATGTGAGCCTCAATCATGACCTGAGCCAAAACAGAGTCATGACCTGAGATCATGACCTGAGCTGAAATCAACAGAGACATTTAACTGAGACCCAGGCGACCCTACCCAAAAACTTTAAAAAAAATATTAACACTTAACTCTGAATGGAGGTAGGGGACGTAGGAGTAGAAGGTGGAAAGAGAATAGGAAAGAAGTATATTGAGTGTTTTTGTTTTGGCTTTATTCTTGGAGTTCAGAAATGTTCAGAAGGGAGAAGAATTTCCTGACTCCTCTCTTTCTGTAATGGAATGGAGATAGGCATCAAGAAGGAACCTCCTGGTACCTGTCATTTTCCCATACCATAATGTCTGTGACAAAAACAAAGCAAAAAAAAAAAAAACAATCCTTCTCTCTCCTCCACCATTCTGCAGACTCGGAAATTACTCTATTAAAATGCCTTTACATCTTAATGAGAATGACAGTAATGAGGCACTCAATTTTCAACTCTTTAGTAAGGTTGTTTGCTGACTGGTGACCCAGTACTAGTAATGGAGCAAATGTCTGTTTGAAAGAGGAAATGTCTGATTCAGTGTCACAAGGGAGAACTTTGGGCTTTGAAGTGGAAGTATTAGAGTGTGTATCCTTGGTAATTGCCTAATTTCTTTGAGCCCTACTTTCCCCATATATATTACATATATATGTTTATTTATGAATTTTACTTAAGAAAGGGATGCATAGCATACACTTCGCAAATTACAATAACATAGAAAATACTCTTTATTATAAATTTCATATAACCAGTTGATTCTCACAAGATGTTGACTTTGCCAAATTGATGTATCCATAGCTAACCTATGGTTGCAACTCAAGGATAATTTGACAATTTCTGTTGCTGTTTATAATGTAGCAGCTATAGATAGATATGACATACTTTTTTTTTTTTTTGATATGACATACTTTTAAGTTTAGTCTGTATTATTAACATTTTATGCAATACTTCTAAAGTCTTGATAGACAACAAAAACAATAAATAAAGACCTAATTTGCTGGTTTCCATGGTGTAAATATTTTCATTGTGGCTGATTTAAAGCTACTGACATGGTGACACTGAGTATGGAATTGGGAGGCAATGTATAACAGTGCACCATTATATTTTATTTTCACCAGATAAAATTGATATAAATAACTTCCAAAAGCATAGATAATAGTAAAAATAATTAAGATTAGGATTTGAAGAGTTTTGTATGTTTGTTATCTTTATTTTTAAGTAAAATTTTCTGAACTATTAGGTAAAATTATGCTTAATTAATTTACATAAATTAATTTTATAAGAGATTTTATTTATTTATTTTAGAGAGAAGGGGGAAAGAGCACGTGAGCAGGGAGAGGGGCAGAGGGAAAAGGAGGGATCTCATGCAGACTCCCTGTTGAGCACAGAGCCTGACACGGGGCTCAATCTGATGACCCTGAGATCATGACTTAAGCCAAAATCAAGAGTTGAGACTTCACCACCTAAGCCACCTGGGCGCCCCTATATAAATTAGTTTTTAATAATAGTATGTTAAATAACTGACTTATAATATTCCTGAAAATTCCAGTGAGCAAACCTCTGACTCCTTCCCAGAGGCCTCCATATTCTTGCTCCAGTTTGGACTGGTTGATTTCTAGGATTACTGCAGGGTTATCAGTTTAGGATTTCCCTTTTAATATTCCTCTTATTTTCTTCTTGGTGTTATTACTCTCTCATCTTGCTGGAGAACATCTTCAAGCAACTTGCAAAGAAGTTACCTTTATATATGGAGTGGGTAAATTTTCTGAGTCCTTCCAAGCTTGCTGACATCTTTATTTGAAAGTTTGAGGTAAAAATCATTTTCCCTCAAAAATTTGAAGGACTTTCCCTCTTGACTTTTATTTTTTACATTTTAATTTTAGTTTTTAAAAATATTTTATTTAAATTCAATTTGCCAACACCCAGGGCTCATACCATGAAGTGCCCTCCTTAGTGCCCATCACCCAGTTCCTGTTGACTTTTAGAAGCTTGGGCTGCTGCTAAGCAAGTTGGTGTATACTTTCTCCCACTCTGGAAGATTTTAGGATCTTTTTTTCATCTTGGGTTCTATAATTTCATAGGGATGTGTCTAGGCCTATATCTTTCTTCATTCATTTTGTAAAATACTTGGTGGAATTTTTCAAAATGGAGATCAATGTCCCTCTTTTTATATAGGATCCTTGATAATCTTCTCTCCTTCATTTTTTTCTCTTTTTTTCCTGGAGTCTAATCAATCAAATGTGATGCTTCTTGGATTGACTCTTTCTTTTTTACCCATCTAATATTTTTTCCAGATTGTCTTTTGTTCTTGATCCTGGGAGATTTTCTCAACCTACCTTCTAACTCTCTACTAAATTTCAGAGTAGGCAATCATATATTTTCCAAAGTGATTTCTTATTCACAAATTGTTTTTTTTCTCACAGTATCATTTTATTTTATTTATTTTATTAGCATCCTTTTATTTTATGAACCCAATATATTCTGAAATCTCCTTGAGGATATGATTATACTTTCAAAGATTTTTTTCTTCCTTGAATGTCTATGTATTTTCCAGGGCCACTTTTCTTCTTTATTTTGAATTTTTCCTCACATTTCTAAACTTGTGAATACCTGATAATATATTGATTTACAGCAATAGGAAACTATTCAAGTAACTTTAAAATAACGCTTTGTCTGTTTCATGTGCATACATTTTGAAACAGCATTTTTACTTTGTGGAATTAATAAAAGAATATAATTGGACAAAAGACAAGATATATGTATTTAAAGATATTCACACAGCTTTATTTTTAGTAATAATGATAGCAAGCATATATGGAACACTTTCTGTGTCAGGCATATGTTTCTGTGCTCTACATTTTTAAAAAAGATTTTATTTATTTATTCATGAGAGAGACAGAGAAAGACAGAGAGGCAGAGACACAGGCAGAGGGAGAAGCAGGTTCCATGCAGGGAACCTGACATTGGACTCGATCCCGGGTCTCCAGAATCACGCCCTGGGCTGAAGGCGGCGCTAAACCGCTGAGCCACCCAGGCTGCCCTGTGCTCTACATAATTAAACTCCATTGTCACAACAACCATTTGAAGTAGATATTATTATTATATTCCCATTTTATAGACAAAGAAATAGATCCAGCGAGGTTAAGCAAGTTGCTGGTGATTGCTAGTTGGTAAGTGGCAAGACTCTCTCTCAGGCTGAAGATCCAGTGTGTGTGTGTGTGTGTGTGTGTGTGTGTGTGTTTTAAGTTGACTCCATGCCTAGCATGGAGCCCAGAGAAAGGTTTGAACTCATGACCCTGAGAACAAGACCTGAGCTGAGGTCAAGAGTCAGATGCTTAATGGACTGAGTCACTCAGGTGCCCTCAGTGAGTGTTTTACCCAATGAGTAATAGCAGTGGCATAGTAGAGAAAGATAAAAAATAGTAAGACCTAAATATTAATAGTCCTTATATCTGAGTTGTATGATTATGAGTACTAATTTTGTGAATTTCCTTTTATTTAAATTAAAAAAATTTGGAACCATGGGTACATATAAATTTTAAAATTGCTATTTTTAAATTGAGATAGAAATCACATAGCATAGCATTTACCTACACAAAGTGTACAATTCAGTGGTTTTTATATGTTCACAAAGTTGCATGACTGTCCTCACTAATTCTAGCACATTTTGTCACCTCAAAAAGAAGTCCTCTAACCATTAAGCAGTTGCTCTTCATTCTCTCTTCTCCTCATCCCCTGGCAATGAGATGTCTACTTTCTATATCGATTTATCTATTATGGTAAATAAATAGATGGAATCATATGATATGTGACCTTTTGTGTTTTGTTTCTCTCACTTAACATAATTGTTATCTACCATGTCAGGCAGCTAAAAAATTAAAAATTTAAAAAATTTAAAAATTGCCTCTGATTTTTAAAATAAATGTCCATAGGGAAATGTTGTTAGCCCTAGATGAACCCTGAGTTAGAACAAATAAAGAAGGCCTTCTGAGTGGGGATTTCGAGGGAACCACCATACAGATCTCTGTGAGTAGGGTTTTGTAGGAGTTCTAACCCCTTTTTTCCTTGAAATGGCTGCCAGACTGGTGGTTTTCACCGTAATCGTGGGTCATGGGTCGTTGATTTTCAAGGCTTACTGTGGAGATAGGGAAAGGGGAATGGGAATGGGGCAAGTGAAAATGCTACAACACTTGCTGTTCTTACTGAGATGAAGCCATTTTTCCAGAATAAACACTGAATGGCTTCAGGCATTTGATTGATTTCCAGAGTTATGAAAAGTTGACTGATGATTTTTGCTGGTGTTTTCTTTCTTTTTTTTTATAAATTTATTTTTTATTGGTGTTCAATTTGCCAACATATAGCATAATACCCAGTGCTCATCCCGTCAAGTGTCCACCTCAGTGCCCGTCACCCAGTCACCCCCACCCCCTGCCCTACCTCCCCTTCCACCACCCCTAGTTCGTTTCCCAGAGTTAGGAGTCTTTCATGTTCTGTCTCCCTTTCTGATATTTCCCACTCATTTTTTCTCCTTTCCCCTTTATTCCCTTTCACTATTTTTTATATTCCCCAAATGAATGAGACCATATAATGTTTGTCCTTCTCCGATTGACTTATTTCACTCCTGCTGGTGTTTTCATTGCCTTTATGGAGGAGAGAATTTTCAGGGTCCTAATTCTACCATTTTTGTTGACATCACTGATGAAAGATATCTCAAAATTTATTCTCTTTATACAGTTTTTATTTAATTTTTCACACTGAGCTACTATTATTCTTGCATTGAGCAAGATAGAATAATAATAATATCAAATTATTTTTTATTATTGTATTTAAAACAATACAAATTTGTTTTCTCACAGTTTTGGCTGCTAGAAGTCTGAAACCAAAGTGTCTGCTGGGCTATGATCTTTCTAAAACCCCTAGAGGAGGATGCTTCCTTGGTCTGGTCTGGTCTCTTCCAGCTTCTGGAAGAAACCCAGATATTCCTTGATTTGTGGAAGCACCACTTCTATCTCTGCCTCCATCTTCACATGGTGTTCTCCCTGTGTCATTGTAAGACATTTTCACTTAAGAAAAAAAAAAGTACTTACTCAATATATAATTTTCAGCTCTAGGTTTTGCTTTTGTTATGTTTTATTTTGCTTTGATTTTTACTAGAGTTAGTGAAGACAGAAAATAAATAGTTCAGAGAACAAAGTGATAGTCCTGATTATTAGAATCAGAATCAAAAGAATCACTGACTTGTAATTTTGGTTACTAACAGATTTTAATCATTTTTTTCAAATAGATTAAAAAATTTAAGGAGAATCAATTAAAATTGTTACTAAAGGATAAGCATCTTATATAAAAACATGATTTGTAATAAATGAAGAGTATCTCTTGTGAATTTTATTGACCAATAATGAAAAACAATATTAAATGTTATTTTGTAAAGTGACTGAGTATTTTAGTTGGTTTTGTCTATTATGTAACTTAAAATCAGTATACATCACATCTCATTCTATTAAGTTCATAATGAATTTTAATCTGTTCTTAGCCAACTCATCTTTTTGGATTATCCATTTTCTCCTTTGAAAACTAAATTCTAGAACACCTGCGTAGCTCAGTCAGTTAAGCATCTGACTCTTTATCTCAGCTCAGGTCTTTTATTTTTTTAAGTTTCATTTTTCTTATTTTTCTTTTCTTTTCTTTCTTTCTTTCTTTCTTTCTTTCTTTCTTTCTTTCTTTCGTTCTTTCTTTTTTTTTTTTTACATTTCTAAAATTTTATTTCAACTTGCCAACATATAGTATAACACCCAGTGCTCCTCCCATCAAGTGCCCTCCTCAGTGTCAGCTCAGGTCTTGATCTCGGGGTTGAGAGTTCAAGCCCATGTTAGGAGTGGAGCCTACTTAACTGCCCCCCCCCCCCAAAAAAAAACCCGAGACCAAAACCCAAAAAAACCCTTTTTAAAAAAAGTCCATATGGCTTCTGCAGTGGTTCTGAAATTGTTTTCGGTGGTGGTTTCTATCCCTGGCAAGCTAAGTTTTAAGAGTTTATATATAAATATTACATGTTAAGACAAACAAGGCGCAAATTGAAAAAGATGCCCAAGTTTTGATCACAAGAGAAATGAGTATATGTGAGTTTGAAGAACTGTAGATAACTGTCCATAACACCTTTATTTGTGATAAGCAAAAACTGGACACAACCCAAATGATGAAACCTGGTAAAATCATGTATGTCTAGGGTTTTAATTTTTTTGAAGATTTTATTTATTTATTCAAGGGAGACACAGAAGAAAGAGGCAGAGACACAGGCAGAGGAAGAAGCAGGCTTCCTGAAAGGAGCCAAGTATGGGACTTGATCCCGGATCCCAGGATCATGCACTGAGCTGAAGGCAGACACTCAACCACTGAGACACCCAGGTGTCCCTAGGTTTAGGGCTTTTAAAAGTGATAGCTCTTCAATTACCTATTCAATTTTTCTAAGATTTTGGTTTATTTAGATTTTCAACTTTTTTTTGAATTAATTCTGATAATTTATATTTTCTGAACAGAAAAAGATCCATTTCATCTAGATTTTCAAATTTCTTGTATTTAGTATTTTCTCATAATAGTAATAATAATATTAATCCCACTTCTCCCTATGTTTTCCTTTTCTCTTCTTCTTAATCAAACCTATTAAATGTCTATTTAATTATTTTCTTTAAAAGACAAGTTTTTTTATATTATTGATCTGCTCTGTTATGTATTTTTATTTTCCATTTCCATAAGTTCTACATTTACATTTATTTAGTTCTTTATCTCTTATATTTCAGATTTGCCTTATTTTTTATCTTTTAAAATTATATACCAAGTTCACTTATTTTTAGGCTTTTAAATTTTTTTATAATTGTACATTATTATTTTGGTTATATTCTGTATGAGATGTAGTGTTCTATGGTCTGTATAGTTTTATCATTGTTCATTTCAAGATTATTTTTATTCAGATTCTTCATATTCATACTTTAAAAAAAGATTTATTTATTTGAGAGAAAGAGGGAGAGAGAGGGAGAGAGAGAGAGAGAGAGAGAGAGAGAGAGAGAGAGAGAATCTTAAGTAGATTCCATGCTGAGTGTGAGCCCAATATGGGGCTTGATCTCATGACCCTGAGATCATGACCTGAGCTGAAATCAGGAGTCAGATGCTTAACTGACTGAGTCACCCAGGCGCTCCATTCATATTCATACTTTTGAAGCTGTATATTTTATCTATTAATTTCTGAGGTAGATCAATTAAAAGTCTTCAACTATGATTGGGATTTGTCTATTACCTTATATTTTTGTTGATTAGTTTTTTTTGGTAAAGTTATGTCATTAAGTACAGAAAGATTAGAGACATAATTTCTTTTTAGGTAGTATTTTCAAATTATTATGCAGTAGACCTTTTTGTTATGCTTGGGCTTTTTGCTTTGGGTTTTATTTTGTCTGACTTTAATAGTGCTGTATTTGCTTTCTCTTTGATAGCATCTTATTCTTTAATCCCTTTAAAATATTTACTTTGAAATATTTTTTGACTTACAGATAAGTTGTAAAAAGAATTTAAAAAATTCCCACACAGTTGACCCTTGAGCAATATGGGTTTGAATGGCATGGGTCTACTTATACATGGATTTTTTTTATATATAGTACAGTACAATAAATGTATTTTCTCTTCTTTATGATTTTCTTAATATTTTCTTTTCTGTCACTTACTTTTTTATAAGAATGCAGTGTATAACACATGTAATGTACAAAACACATAATGTGTTAATCAACTACTTAAGTTATTAGTAAGGCTTCTAGTCAACATAGGCTATTAGTAGTTGAATCTTTGGGGAGTCAAAAGTTATCCATGTGTAACTTTGGATTACATGGATAAAGAAATCCATGGATTTTCAAGTGCACAAGAGTTCAGTGCCCCTAGCCCCTGAGTTATTCAAAGGTCAACTGTATACTCTTTACCTGGAATCCCCAAATGTTAGCATTTTGCTATTGCTTTATCCTTGTATGCGTGGGATAAAGACAAACACTTTTTTCTCCCTGAAATTTGGAAGAGTAAGTTGTGGACATGATGCCCTTTTATTCCTAAATAAGTCTACATTTATTTCTTAAAAACAAGGACAGAAAGTAGTTATCAAAATTAGAAGATTAATATTGATATAAAATTGTTCTGTAATCTACAGATTTTATTGAAGTTTCACCAGTGTTTCCACTAATATTATTTAGCAAAGAAAATAACTTTTTTCTCTGGTGAAGGATCTGGTCCAAGGTCACATGCTGTAGTTTATTCCATTCCAAATGCACAATCATTTCCATTGCTTTTTGTCTAACTTTTTACATGATTTTGTTTTAGATGTCTCTTCTGTGAGTAGAATATAGCTGGATTAACTTTTTTTAAAACTCACCCTAAAATTCCTTGAATTTTATTAAGATTATCTAACCCATTCACATTGTTGCTATTATTAATTGTTTTGGATTTTCCCTTGTCATCATTTATATTTTCTGCTTATTTAATGTTATCTTATTACTTCTTTTTTTCTTTCTTTTCTGTCCCTTATTGAGTTAGTGTGTTTTCTTTTGTTCAATTTTTTTTAGTGAATTGAAGATTGAATATTCTATTTCTATTTCTTTTTTTTAAAAAAAGATTATTTATTTATTTACTCATCAGAGACACACAGAGAGAGGCAGAGACAAAGGCAGAGGGAGAAGCAGGCTCCCTGCGGAGAGCCCGCTGCAAGACTCAATCCCAGGACCCTGGGATCACAACCTGAGCCAAAGGCAGATAGATGCTCAACCACTGAGCCACCCAATCGCCCCCTGAATATTCTATTCTAGTCTTATAATGGTTACCTTTAATTCTTTAACATAGGTACTTAAATTTTTGTTTTTTTCCCTTGGAATCTAGGATTAATAATTATCTACATTTCCCCCTTAACAAGATAATAGTCTTAGCAAGCCCTTCCTTACTTTTTCTATCCTTTCTTTTATATGATATTGAATTCACTTAAGATTTTTATTCCAGATTGTCATTTAATAAACAATTATAAATCATTAAGTTTATACTTTTTAACACTTTACTGGTTTTTTGTTCACTATTGTTTCATATATCCATGTTTGTAGTCTTCATTTTGTTAGACTTTATCTCCAAGTAATTCATTCTGTAATAATCTGATGTTGTTAGTTTTGCTAAGTTTCTGAATATGAGAAAATAGTTCTCACTCCTCCCCTCATATTGAATGGTAATTTTGTTGGATATATAATTCTAGATTAAAAATTTCCTTGAGAAGTCTGTCTTCTCGCATCTAGATTGCTAATGAAAAGTCTGACTTCAATCTGATTCTTGGTCCTTTGTAAGCCAAATGTTTTTTCACTCTTATACTTGGTGTTTTAAAATATCATCATGGTGAGTTTGAATATGGGTCTTAAAAAAATCATCTTGCTGGGCACTTGTCAATTTCATTTTGAAGACTTGTAGCTTTATTCAGCTGTAGGGAATAATTTGTGCCACCATGAATTTCCTCTTACTTAGAATATCATAGTATGTAATCTCCTAACTAGTCTCTCTTAATCTCTTTATGTCCTCCACAAAACAGCCTTTGAAAAAATTCAAACACATAAAAGTGGAGAGAATGGTATAATCAACCTCTGTGATCTCATTATCCAGTTGCAACAGTTATCAACTCAAAACAGTTTTATTTCACCTTTACCTTTACCTTCCTTATCCCTGATTATTGTGAAGCAAATCCCAGATATCACATCGTTTCATATGTGTATATTTCTGTTTTGAAAAACATAACTAGAATGCCGTTAACACATTTAAAAACAGTATAATCAGTTATCTAGCTAGTAGTTACATTTTTCTACTTGTGTCATTTAAAAAAAAATGTATTCAGATCAAGGATCCCAGTAAGATCCATACTACAAAGGGTCAATATGTTCCTTTGTTCTCCTTTAATCTATATGACTGGATCCTCACCTCCCCCAAATTTTTGCTATTTGTTTGTTGAATAAATCAGGTTATTTATTATGTAGAGTGTTTTATAGAATAAGTTTGTGATTAATGATAATTGCTTAGATCCATTAATTCATTAAAGTTTGCAAAAATGATATTTTAATTCTAGAATTCCTTCTTATTTATTAGCTAGGATACATCTGTGAGAAACTTGTTTTACTCATTAATGTGAGAGAAACTTATTTTACTCATTAACTATTTAGTTACCCTGAGATACAAATTACATAGGCAAGACAGTATACATTTATTTTTCTATCAATTTCAAAATAATGAGCTTCCTAGCATCCTTCAGGAACCAGTGAGTTGTCATTTTTTTTTAAAGATTTATTTATTCATTCATTCAGAGAGAGCGAAGAGAGAGGCAGAGACACCGGCGGAGGGAGAAGCAGGCTCCATGCAGGAAGCCTGATGTGGGACTCGATCCCGGGTCCCCAAGATCACATCCCAGGCTGCAGGCGGCGCTAAACCGCTGCGCCACTGGGCTGCCCTGAGTTGTCATTTTTAAATTATTTTTTTGTTATCATTATAAAGTCATGGATTTGAAATGTGTTATGTATTTCAGTCCTTGAGAGTTCTTGTTTAAACGCAAATTGTTCCATCTTTGACCAGCACCTCTCTTTTTAGGATGCTTCTTGAGTCATTTGTTTATTTATTACATCTTTTAAAGAAAGTTTTATTTATTTATTTTAGAGTGACAGAGAGCACCTATTTTAGAGTGACAGAGCACCCGTGAGCAGGGGGAGGGAAGGAGGAAGAAGAGGAGGGAGAGAAGCAGACTCCCTGCTGACCTGTGAACCTGATGTGAGGCTTGATCCAGGGCCCTGAAATCAAGACCTGAGCTGAAATCAAGAGTCAGCTGCTTAAATGACCGAGCCACCTAGGTGCCCCTGACCACTTCATTTTAAACCAAGCGACACTGGGACACCTGGGTGGCTCAGTGGTTGAGCATCTATCTGCCTTTGGCTCAGGTCATGATCCCAGGGTTGTGGGATCCAGTACTGCAAGGCTCCCTGCAGGGAGCCTGATTCTCCCTCTGCCTATGTCTCTGCCTCTCTCTGTGTCTCTCATGAATAAATAAACAAAATCTTAAAAAAAACCACACACACACACAAGCAATTCTCTTTAGCCTAAGTACTATAGTCACTTGAGGCTTCTTTCAGTTCCATGTATATAACTGTTCCTTTCTACATTAGGATGCTTTCACATGCTGTTCTCTCTGTTTGGAAGGCTTTCTCCTTTTCCATTCAATTTAGATAATTTCTACTTATTATTAAGATTTAAACTTAAAATTCGCATCTTCAAAGAAATTTTCTCTGCCTCATCATATTGTTAGTTCCTCACTGTTATAAATTTTCTTAATATTTCATACTTTCCCACCACATTTACCATAATTATTTTTTTAAAGATTTATTTTTATTTATTTATGATAGACAGAGAGAGAGAGAGAGAGAGAGGCAGAGACACAGGCAGAGGGAGAAGCAGGCTCCATGCCGGAAGCCCAATGTGGGACTCGATCCCGGGACTCCAGGATTGCGCCCTGGGCCAAAGGCAGGCGCGAAACCGCCGAGCCACCCAGGGATCCCCCATAATTATAATTTAAAACTGTTAATGGAAAATTTCAAGCTTAGAAAAATGTTGAGAGAATAGCATAGTAAATTCCTGCATTTCTGTCACCCAATTTTAACAATTAACTCAATTTCAGTCTTGTTTGAACTATATGCCATCCTTTGATTATTTTGAAGGAAATCTTCGACATCATATAATTTAATTACTAACATTTTGGCATTGTAATTATCATTTGACAACTAATTGTGAACTCTATTGTTCACTGACTTTTGCAGAACGTAAGTAAATTCCATGAGTTCAGGGATTTGATTGTCTTGTTCTAGCTCAGTGGTGTGAATGAATGGAATGTTACAGATTACTGGAGAAAACAGGAATATGCATTTAGCATATTGAGAGTTCAGCACAGCACTTGTCATATTCTCCCACAGAATCTTTGTTAATGATATGGTCTAGAATTAAGAACAATTAAGTGGATCCATTTTTTGTTGATTGATTGCATCCAAATGGATTAATGAGATTGTGGTTTTTAGTGTTGTGTTCTTCCCATGGTCTGCTCTTGTTCTCTCTCTCTCTCTCTCTCTCTATATATATATATATATAAATTATATCTATATATATAATTTAAATCAAAGACTTGGACAAGTAGAGAGAGGACAATTTTCTCAAATATGGGATGCATTTTCCAATACTGGAAGACAGAATCAGAACCCAGAAATGATTTTGACAGCATGAGGTGACTGACAAAACCAGTAAGAGAAATTTAGCAGTAATAACAGCCTCATACTTAGGGCCAAAAGACACAGTTGCAGGAGTTTATGGTGGGAGAACATGTGGCTTAGCAGCAGCATGTATTAAAAATATCTGATGTCCACAGTGTAAGTCACTTTGATGAGAAGATAATTCAAACTGGATTTTCAGTATCATAAGGATAGTGTGACAATTCTAGCCTTTCCACTTCCATTGGGTGCTGTACTGACACTGTCTGGGACTTTTTAAAGCAGCTGAGTCCCCATCAGGTTCAGCCAATCAATTCTCTTGTTGCTCTTGTTTTACTTCTTTGAAACTTCTATAGGACGAGCAAATGGTGAGTTGGAGGCCCATCAAAATTAGATCCCATTTGTTGAGTACAGTGCTAAATGCCTTATATGTATTCTTCATGGTTATGAGAATGAAAGAAAATGAAGGGATTAAAAAATTTATTTTCTTATTTTGTATTAAAAATATCTATTGTATTTTCTCTAAAATTTGTTTTCATTAAATAATGAACAGATTAACTGCATTTATAAGATATATGTAAGTTTTAAGGAATGATGGTGAAACATATCAGTGTCTCCACACACAGCTTAAGAACCAGAACATTCTAGGGAATTCTGAGGAATTTTCCTTCCCAATTACACTTCACTTCTTCAGAAGAGGCCATTATCTTGAATTTTGTGTTACACTTTCTTGCTTTCCTCTTTAATTTTACCAATCTGTATGTATTCTTAAATAATATGTTGTTTAGTATTGCATGTTTTATAACTAAAAATGAAATCCTAGGATATATGCCTTTCTGTTTCTTGCTTTCCACCCCTCAACACTATATGTTCCATGCTGATGGCATGTGATTAGTTTATTCATTGTGCTGTGTAAGATTTCATTTTAGGAAAAGACTACATTTTGTGCATCCATGTATTTATGGACATTCAGATTGTTTCCAGCATTTTGTTTTTACAAATATTGCTATGAATATTCTTGTACACATATTTTGGGGCACATATGAAATCATTTTGGGAGGACATCTGCTTACATGTCAGCTAAGATTATTGGGTTGGGCTGTGTCTATTATACTAAAATAAAACAATTTTTCGGGGATCCCTGGGTGGCTCAGCGGTTTGGCGCCTGCCTTTGGCCCAGGGCGCAATCCTGGAGTCCCGGGATCGAGTCCCACGTCGGGCTCCCAGCATGGAGCCTGCTTCTCCCTCCTCCTGTGTCTCTGCCTCTCTCTCTCTCTCTCTGTCTATGATAAATAAATAAATAAATCTTTAAAAAAAAACAATTTTTCAAAAGGTTAGATTGGGCTGCACCTCCTCTGTATCACCCCTTTGCACTCTGGTAGCCTTGACTTCTGACATATTCAAGAGGTAAGACTTAGGAAAGGTCTTAACTGACTGTTGTTCCTTGGTCTTTGAAGCTGTTTTAAGGCTAATTCTGTCTGAACCTAGTAGTGATCAGATTTTTTTTGGTGCAATAGTGGGATTTTTTTCAGAGGCGATCCCTTGCACTGCTGGGAATCTCTACCGATAGATGCCTTGGTAGGGGTGAACACACTTCCTCTGGATGGTCACTTATGAGTTCCTCAATAACTCCTGGACATCTCTCCATACATCTTTAACATCTGTCTAGTGAGGTCATTACACTATGCCAGTGACTCTCGCTGGTGGGATCCAAGACTGCTCCACACCTGCTTGTATTCCCACTTGACATTTACCCTGCCACCTTTTACCCTCATAATGAGGAAATGTCAGATGCTTGACAGAAAATGGAAGATGGGGCATTTTCAAAAGTTTTTTGTTTCTTTCTTTTTTTTTTCTCTTTAAATATTTTATTTATTTGAAGAGTGCCTGGGTGACTCAGTTGGTTAAGTATCTGCTTTCGGCTCAGGTCATGATCCCAGAGTCTCGGGACTGGGCTTTCTGCTCAGTGAGGAACCTGTTTCTCCCTTTCCTTCCTCCTCTTCCCCTGCTTGTTTGTGTGCTGTCTCTCATTCTCTGTCAAATAAATAAATAAATAAATAAATAAATAAATAAATAAATAAAATATTTCCTTAAGATTTTATTTGAGGGAGAGAGAGAGATTGAGAGAGAGAACAGAGGGAGGGGTAAAGGGAGAGGGAGAGAGAGAATCTCAGGCAGATTCTGCACTGAGCATGGAGTCCAAGCCTTAAAACAGCTTCAGACCATTTGAGCATGCCCCTCAAAAATTTTAAGACCACTTAAACTCACTCTAGTTATTATTATTATTATTTTTTAAGATTTTTATTTATTTATCCGAGAGAGATAGAGAGAGGCAGAGACACAGGCAGAGGGAGAAGCAGGCTCCATGCAGGGAGCCCGATGTGAGACTTGATACCGGGTCTCCAGGATTATGCCCAGGACTGAAGGCCGCGCTAAACCGCTGAGTCACCTGGGCTGTCCAGTTATTATTATTTATCATACATTACTGTTGGGGGCAGCACCTATTAAAAATGAAAATGCATGTGCCCTAACATATTCATTTATAGTACTTTGTTCTGCAGATATACCTGCACAAGTTTGCACACACACGCACAACTAGTCATTGTCACATTGCTTATAAAGCAAAAACATTGGAAACAATTTAATGTGTATCTATAGGTAATGCATCCATGCAGGGATTATCGTAGGCAGTCCTTAAAAATGAATAAGGTATATTTTGTAAGAAATAAATTGCAAAATATATTGTTAAGCCAATAAAAGTAATTTGGAGAATAATGTATATAGCACGCTACCATTTCAGTGTGCTGGAATATTTGGAAATTTTTTTTAATATTTAGAATTTTTGAAGATTATATATATGTATATATATACATTTGCAAATGCACAGGATATTTCTGGGTAGGTAGATAGCAAACTGATAACACTGGTTGCTTCTAAGAAAGGGAATTGTAGGTATAGTGGTCAGGGATGGGAGGATAACCTACCTTTTGCTATGTGTAATATACTATTTTGTATTTTTGGATTATTTTTTAATAATACTGTAGGTGATTATAATAATACTAAAGATAATACTTTAGAATTAATTTCTTTAGAAAAGTATGCATTAATTCTGAAAAATCCCTTTTTAAACAAAATAAAATAAATCCTATTAAATATTCCACTTCCCACTATTAATATTTGGTAATTGGGATGTCAGTAGGACAGCAGATGGAAATGTCTGCAAGGCAGTTGGGAATGTGGACGAGCAAGTCAGAACTGAAGATGGAGAGAAAAGACTCATAAAATTGCCAAAAGATAGAGGGTAGAGGGGAGAGAAGTGGGCAGTGGGCACAACCAAAGGGAGTACTTACATTCAGGGTCAGAAGGAGAAAGAGAAGCAGAGGGAGAGGTAGATGTGAGAGTGAACAGCATTGTAAAACATCAGGGGAGCAGATCATCTGAAGCAATAGAAGTTGTTGATAGTGGCTGGCTGCAGAGAGCCTGAGGAGGACGGACAGTGTTAACAGCTTGTTGGATCCTTCATTGGCTATCAAGAAGATTTCTCTTGCTTAATTAGATGCAACGAGATGGAGGCATTGAGAAAGAAACTCAATAGTGAAGGGAAGAAAGGAGGAGCAGGAATGTAGTTCAAGGAGTAGCTGATGAGTGGAAGTGGGCTGTGTGTGTGTGTATTTTAAGGTGGGAAGCACCTCAAAACATTTATTACATTGGCAGGAAGCAGTCACATAAGAAAGAATGAATATGTAATGAAATCTGGTTCAGGTTTGGGGAATTACTGATGGAGTAAGGCCCCAGAGAATGGATGAGAATGAGGGCCATGAAGGGAGTCTTTTACTTTGAAACAGAAATGGGTCACCTCTTTTTTTTTTTTTGATACCCATTACTTTTATTTCAGGACTAAGCTACTCTTTAGACTCATGGATGATACTAAGTTATACCCCTGTTTAAATATCTGTAGGATATTTTATTTTACAAAGATAGGTTTTAAAAATCACAAAACTGGACAGATTAATGATATCACACATATCAAACAGACTTAAATGTAGGTCGTGGCTCTCATTCACTCAGTCCTACTGTTAAGATGTTACAAGATACATATTTAGAACACCACCCTGCTATTTTCTCTTGGGGAGGCTATATTCAAGTTGACAAGAAGTACCCCAATATTTATAGACATAGCTATTATCAAAGGGATCTTTTCCTGATTTTAGCAAAGAGAAACAGTCTAAGTTTTATTTTTTATGACTACTGACATGATTTAACTATATCACTTTGGCACATGGTCTTACTATTTCTTCCACTATGGCAAATTCCAGTTTCCTCAAGTCTTTTGCTTATACTTTTCCAGAAATAAAGCTTAAATATCATATCTTTCAAACCTTCAAACTAAAATGTTATCTTTATATATACATGTATAGGTTGATATATTTACAAATATCCTTTCCAATTTCAAGCTCAACAAAGACATGCATTTAGAGCTATATGAATGTATCATTGCAAAGGACAACAACTTAATATCAAAAGAAATCATAACCTTCCATTGTAGCATTTGATAGGGAAAACATTGATTTTGACACATTATTTTATTCAGATAGCAGTCTAGTCACACATGGTTCAAGAACCTCAAATAATAAATCAGATATAATCAAATGTTAATGATTGGGCTTCAAGTATAGCGAATGATGCCATGCCTACTTATGATACTGCCAAGATAAAACCACATCCACACCTCAGAGGCCACCAAACCATTCAGCACAGCTTCCTTAACTGTGAATTATTTGAAGCTGCCAAATTGAGTGCCAGTGACAATTTTTTTTGCAGCTCTGAATATCCATAGGGACCTCAGCAGGAATTGGAGGAACCAGCTCTACCCTAAGATAGCATCAAAATATGGCAGTCTAGGCTACAGCAGCTTTTTCCAGGAGTGGAATCTTCTCTATGAGGTTATAGACAGATTGGATCATAGCTCTAGCATGAAAATTTTGTCATTCAGAACTGGAGGGTGACCTCTCTGTGCGGCTCTAATGAAGGAAGGGATGATGGGGAAGAGACAAAGAAGTGATGTTAATGAGGAATCACCTCTACATTATGAATAAAAGAATGAATGTGATCATCTGCAGGGAATAAGATGATGGAATGGAAGAGATTTTACATTTATAGAATAGTCTCATAAATTTTATAATTAGAAAAGATGCAGGAGGGTTCTTCTTAATTTAGCAAAGCAGGTGGTGTGCAGCAGCATGATGTAATGGAAAGAACAGTAATTTCGAGGCCAGAAAGACCTGAGTTTGAGTCTTGGCTTTATTCCTTTTTAACAAGGTACCAAACTTATCTGTCACAGTTTCTTCACAGTAAAATGGGGACAAGAGTATTTATTTTGCCAGGTAGTTATACACATTCAACGATAGGACATGGAAGTTAATTTCATTTCCAACAGCCATTTATTAATCTTTTACTGAGTGCCAATATTCCATTATGTCCTTATCCTCAAGGAGTTTGATGTCTAGAAAGGAATTCTTTTTCATTCTCTTTTTGGGCCAAAAAACCTCCAAACACCCAGCTTTTGCAGAATTGTAAGAGGACTTGTTGACTGCTTTCCTGTCTGTGTGCTTTTAGATAACTATATCAAATCCCATGTGTAAGTGTTATTCCGGTCTGCCTGGATTTAGCCACTAATGCTGGGCAAGCCACTTCTCCAAGGCAGTGTGCCACGAATGTGACCCCTTGACCTCTGGCCAACCGGCTTGGTGGAGGGAACCCTTTGTAGCTGCCAGTCATAAAGTATGAGTGGCCTTGGACTCCTGGCTTCAATAGTGATTCAGCCTGTCTCGTCCTCATCTCTGTAATAAACTTGATGTGTGTTTTTTCTAGTCTTCTTTTTGTTATTGTTGTTGTTAGCAGCTGAACATAGGGTTATTTAACTTTTAGATGGTCTCCCAGAGAGCAATGGTACCAGGCTGAGGACCTAAGAGCCGCTGACCACAATCATGAACAGTAAATGACATTCATCCATTTATTATCTCCATTACTTTTAGGGAGAATAAGTAAAGACATGTGTCCTTGATTAGGGAGATTGGAATTAAACATGATGATTGAACTTGGAATGTGAGTCTAGAGAAATGTTAAATTAAATTCTAACAGAAATGCTTTGGCAAAAGGATTATAAATTAAAGCTTTAATATGTGTACTCTAGTTGCTTAAGTGATTGTAACATTGGTTAAGCATTTAACAGCAGTGAAATTGTTCCAATGTCATCTGTGATTTATGAAGATCAGCACGTCCAGATCAGAATTGGGTTAATTGGAGCTCATCACCAAGGAAAGGACAAAACATTCTGACCAATACCTGGATTGTATAATAGACCTCATTCCCTTCTTCAGTGTTTTTTTAATGCAGCAGAACATTTAGAAGGATCAGTAGGGATTAGGTTGGCTCCATTTCTAGAACCCTGTAAATATGAACCTTTCAGAGTTGGTGATTGACAGTTCATAGATGTATCTATTTCATACATGTGACCTCTCAGTTTTCCAGGCAGGCCAGTCTGTTTGTCCGTGTTGTCAGGCTTGCACAAGAATGATCACATTGTCACAGGTATCAGTAGAATGTTCCAGCTGACCTCTGTTAGGCCTTTGAGAAAAGGTGGAAAACAAAAACAAAAACAAAACAAAAACTGACAAATGCCAAGATATTTGATTCAGTGATTAACAACGATTTTTTTTTAGACACTTTGTGATTCTGTTAAAATAGAAGCAGACCAGAGATTGATGAGCTTGCTTTGAATGAGATAATGCATGGAAGAAAGGCACTCACCAAGGGTGAGTGCAGGGCCAGTGCTCAAAAAACACAAGCTCCTACTACCTTTCTCTCTATTATTTGGAATGAATGTCACTGAATCCCCTGCCATCTCCCACTTTGGTCCTCCTGAGCATCTGTCGTTTTCCTCTGAACCTCGGTGGCATGAAGGCAAAACACATTCATTCTAAGGACATGCCACCCTGATGAAGGTGACAGGACGCAGTCAGTGGCCCTGGAAGCCCTATTTCAGATTCCAGGTAATTTTGCTGGGTCAGCACAGCCTGCAAACTGGACGATTGAGGTCATGTTCTGCATTGGCCTACACTGGGGAATTGCTGTATACAGCCAACAATCTTCCCTGGCAGTAAGGAGTGATGAGCGGCCCTGGACCTCATTGTGCAGCATTCCTTTAAACCATGTGTTCATAAACCAGCACTCAACTGCTGTACTAACAAGAGAGCCAGTTTTTGGATAGTCAGAGGCATTCTATCAAGGCATCGTTGTCCAGGTTATATACTAGAATTGCTACATTTTTGGTTCTCTTCCACTCATTTTATAGATAGAAGAAGAGAATTTGGAACTTCTGTAGCTTCTAAATCAACTCTTGTTTCAATGTAGATGGCTCCTTGTACTAAATAATATCCTCTACATTCTATACTTTATACTTGTAAATTCTTTCTTTTTTTTTAAGAAAATATTTTATTTATTTGAGAGAGCAAGGGAGAGAGAGAGAGAGAGCACAAGCAAGCGAAGGGGCAGAGGGAGAGGGAGAAGCAGGCTCTTGGCTGAGCAGGGAGCCTGACATGGGGCTCGATCCCAGGACCCCGGGATCATGACCTGAGCTGAAGGCAGATGCCTAACCGACTGAGTCACCCAGGAGCCCTGACATTTCCAGTGACTGTTTCTAATTCTCCACCCTTTGTAAAGAGAGACAAAAAAAAAAAAAAAAAAAAAAAAGGGAATATGGCTGGGCATGGTTGTTGAAATAGCCAGGCCACAGTGACTGCCACAGTGATGAGTGCATGTTGGCTGTTATTGTTGCTGTGATTCTAGTTCCTTAGGTTAGGAAGTTATTTCATGGAAGTTATTTCTTGCTCCCCCCTTCTTTCCTAGCAAACACTTAGACACCAAGTTTGGTGATTTCTCCTACTTAGTGTTTTCTATGCCCATCCTTCTTTGCCCTTTGTACTATTCCTAATATTTCTGGTTTTTATCATCTCATACATGCAAGAAAGTAGGAATTTCATTCTGTCCCTTTGATCTCCAGTTTCTCTATGCCCTGCTCCACCTTCTCCTGTAGTAGATGAATCTTCATTGAACACCTGTCATGCCACATCTGGCCCCAGATCCCTCAGTTCCTCCCTACTGTCCAGGGTAGTGATTCTTTTTTTTTTTTTTTTTAAATACTGGATGGCTAAATTTTATTAAGATTTTATTAAAATGTTGTTACCTCTAAATTAGTTTAAATCATTTAATTGATGTGAGACAATTGTTTAAAATAATTACAAAATATTACCCCAATCCAGAATCAATCTAGATTTTTTGAGATACTTGATAACTTTACTCTAAAGTTAATAGGGAAGAAATTTCTGCAAATATCTAAATTTTGAAAAGGAATAACAAAGAGAAGAGTTACCCATTTCGATACTAAGGCAGACTACAAAGCCGTAGCAAGGAAAATATATGTGATACTAGTCTAGGAATAAATAGATCAATGGAATGGAGCAGATAATACAGGGACAGATCTTGTATATGTGGGAATTTTTTTTAGATTTGTTTATTTTTATTTATTTATGATAGACACAGAGAGAGAGGCAGAGACAAAGGAGGAGGGAGAAGCAGGCTCCATGTCGGGAGCCCGAGGTGGGAATCAATCCCGGGACTCCAGGATCGCGCCTTGGGCCAAAGGCAGGCGCTAAACCACTGAGCCACCCAGGGATCCCCTGGAATTTTTTTAATATGGGAATTTAATAAACAATCAAAGTGGTCGCAGAAATAAATGGGAAAAGGAGAGAAGGTACTGGGAAAACAGGCTTGTATGGAGAAAAAGAACAGTGGGACCCTACTTAGTACCATGTTCAAAAATGGACTGTAGGTGCATAAAATAACTAAGTGTGAAGAATAAAGTTATAAAGTTAAACTAAGATAATCCTGGAGGTTTATGTCCACAGGGAATGGGGCTTCTTAAATAAATCTCCAAAGCAAAACAGGAATAGTCGGGGGTGGAGAGAAATTTTATTATAAAAGAATTACGGATTTCTGTCGAACGAAGAAAATGTGAGCAAAGTAAACAGATGACAAACTGGGAGAAAATATTTGCAGTGTCAAACTACAAGAAACTCCTGCAAATAAATAAGAAAATGATAGTTGAGTAGAAAAAAAATGCAAACGGAAATGAAGTAGCAATTCACAGAAAAAAACAAATGACTATATCAGGTATATTAACAGATGCTCTAAATCATTAATAATTAGTAAATACAACTTAAAATAATATTATTTTTCACCTACCAGTTTGGCAAACATCAGAAGAGTGGATAACACAACCGATGGGAAAATAGGAACCATTATACATCACTGGAGCGAATGTGGGGAGTAGATTGTTGGAGCTATTCTAGCGAGAAATATGGCAGCTCTTAGCCAAATTAAAAATCTTTTTTTTTTTCCCTCGGCATGAAGGACTGGCATTTGGGGGCATTCAGAAAATATTTTGAATTGAAATAGCTAAATATAAGTTTACTTCTTTTTTTAAAAATAAATTTATTTTTTATTGGTGTTCAATTTACCAACATACAGAATAACACCCAGTGCTCATCCTGTCAAGTGCCCCCCCCCAGTGCCCGTCACCCATTCACCCCCACCCCCCGCCCTCCTCCCCTTCCACCACCCCTAGTTCGTTTCCCAGAGTTAGGAGTCTTTATGTTCTGTCCCCCTTTCTGATATTTCCCACACATTTCTTCTCCCTTCCCTTATATTCCCTTTCACTATTATTTATATTCCCCAAATGAATGAGAACATATAATGTTTGTCCTTCTCCGATTGACTTACTTCACTCAGTATAATACCCTCCAGTTCCATCCATGTTGAAGCAAATGGTGGGTATTTGTCATTTCTAATGGCTGAGTAATATTCCTTTTTTTTCTTTTCTTAATAAATTAATTTTTTACTGGTGTTCAATTTACCAACATACAGAATAACACCCAGTGCTCATCCCGTCAAGTGCCCCCCTCAGTGCCCGTCACCCATTCCCCTACCCCCCGCCGTCCTCCCCTTCCACCATCCCTAGTTCGTTTCCCACAGTTAGGAGTCTTTATGTTCTGTCTCCCTTTCTGATATTTCCCACACATTTCTTCTCCCTTCCCTTATATTCCCTTTCACTATTATTTATATTCCCCAAATGAATGAGAACATACACTGCTTGTCCTTTTCCGATTGACTTACTTCACTCAGCATAATACCCTCCAGTTCCATCCACGTTGAAGCAAATGGTGGGTATTTGTCGTTTCTAATTGCTGAGTAATATTCCATTGTATACATAAACCACATCTTCTTTATCCATTCATCTTTCGATGGACACCGAGGCTCCTTCCACAGTTTGGCGATTGTGGACATTGCTGCTAGAAACATCGGGGTGCAGGTGTCCCGACGTTTCATTGCATCTGAATCTTTGGGGTAAATCCCCAACAGTGCAATTGCTGGGTCGTAGGGAAGGTGTATTTTTAACTCTTCGAGGAACCTCCACACAGTTTTCCAGATTGGCTGCACCAGTTCACATTCCCACCAACAGTGTAAGAGGGTTCCCTTTTCTCTGCATCCTCTCCAACATTTGTTGTTTCCTGCCTTGTTAATTTTCCCCATTCTCACTGGTGTGAGGTGGTATCTCATTGTGGTTTTGATTTGTATTTCCCTGATGGCAGGTGATGCAGAGCATTTTCTCATGTGCATGTTGGCCATGTCCATGTCTTCCTCTGTGAGATTTCTCTTCATGTCTTTTGCCCATTTTATGATTGGATTGTTTGTTTCTTTGGTGTTGAGTTTCATAAGTTCTTTATAGATCTTGGAAACTAGCCCTTTATCTGATAGGTCATTTGCAAATATCTTCTCCCATTCTGTAGGTTGTCTTTGAGTTTTGTTGACTGTATCCTTTGCTGTGCAAAAGCTTCTTATCTTGATGAAGTCCCAGTAGTTCATTTTTGCTTTTGTTTCTTTTGCCTTTGTGGATGTATCTTGCAAGAAGTTACTGTGGCCGAGTTCAAAAAGGGTGTTGCCTGTATTCTCCTCTAGGATTTTGATGGAATCTTGTCTCACATTTAGATCTCTCATCCATTTTGAGTTTATCTTTGTGTATGGTGAAAGAGAGTGGTCTAGTTTCATTCTTATGCACGTGGATGTCCAATTTTCCCAGCACCATTTATTGAAGAGACTGTCTTTCTTCCAGTAGATAGTCTTTCCTCCTTTATCGAATATTAGTTGACCATAAAGTTGAGGGTCCACTTCTGGATTCTCTATTCTGTTCCATTGATCTATGTGTCTGTTTTATGCCAGTACCACACTCACTGTCTTGATGACCACAGCTTTGTAGTACAACCTGAAATCTGGCATTGTGATGCCCCCCGCTATGGTTTTCTTTTTTAAAATTCCCCTGGCTATTCGGGGTCTTTTCTGATTCCACACAAATCTTAAAATAATTTGTTCCAACTCTCTGAAGAAAGTCCATGGTATTTTGATAGGGATTGCATTAAACGTGTAAATTGCCCTGGGTAACATTGACATTTTCACAATATTAATTCTGCCAATCCAGGAGCATGGAATATTTTTCCATCTCTTTGTGTCTTCCTCAATTTCTTTCAGAAGTGTTCTATAGTTTTTAGGGTATAGATCCTTTACCTCTTTGGTTAGGTTTATGCCTAGGTATCTTATGCTTTTGGGTGCGATTGTAAATGGGATTGACTCCTTAATTTCTCTTTCTTCAGTCTCATTGTTAGTGTATAGAAATGCCACTGATTTCTGGGCATTGATTTTGTATCCTGCCACGCTACCAAATTGTTGTATGAGTTCTAGCAATCTTGGGGTGGAGGCTTCTGGATTTTCTATGTAGAGTATCATGTCATCGGCGAAGAGGGAGAGTTTGACTTCTTCTTTGCCAATTTGAATGCCTTTAATGTCTTTTTGTTGTCTGATTGCTGAGGCGAGGACTTCCAGTACTATGTTGAATAGCAGTGGTGAGAGTGGACATCCCTGTCTTGTTCCTGATCTTAGGGGAAAGGCTCCCAGTGCTTCCCCATTGAGAATGATATTTGCTGTGGGCTTTTCGTAGATGGCTTTTAAGATGTTGAGGAATGTTCCCTCTATCCCTACACTCTGTGGAGTTTTGATCAGGAATAGATGCTGTATTTTGTCAAATGCTTTCTCTGCATCTAATGAGAGGATCATATGGTTCTTGGTTTCTCTTGCTGATATGATAAATCACATTGATTGTTTTACAAGTGCTGAACCAGCCCGGTGTCCCGGGGATAAATCCTACTTGGTCATGGTGAATAATTTTCTTAATGTATTGTTGGATCCTATTGGCTAGTATCTTGTTGAGAATTTTTGCATCCATGTTCATCAGGGATATTGGTCTGTAATTCTCCTTTTTGGTGGGGTCTTTGTCTGGTTTTGGAACTAAGGTGATGCTGGCCTCATAGAACGAATTTGGAAGTACTCCATCTCTTTCTATCTTTCCAAATAGCTTTAGTAGAATAGGTATGGTTTCTTCTTTAAACGTTTGATAGAATTCCCCTGGGAAGCCATCTGGCCCTGGACTTTTGTGTCTTGGGAGGTTTATGATGACTGCTTCAATTTCCTCCCTGGTTATTGGCCAGTTCAGGTATTTTATTTCTTCCTGTTCCAGTTTTGGAAGTTTGTGGCTTTCCAGGAATGCGTCCATTTCTTCTAGATTGCCTAATTTATTGGCGTATAGCTGTTCATAATATGTTTTTAAAATCGTTTGTATTTCCTTGGTGTTGATAGTGATCTCTCCTTTCTCATCATGATTTTATTAATTTGAGTCTTCTCTCTCTTCTTTTTAATAAGGCTGGCTAATGGTTTATCTGTCTTATTAATTCTTTCAAAGAACCAACTCCTGGTTCTGTTGATCTGTTCCACAGTTCTTCTGGTCTTGATTTCGTTGAGTTCTGCTCGAATCTTTATTAACTCTCTTCTTCTGCTGGGTGTAGGATCTATTTGCTGTTTTTTCTCTAGCTCCTTCAGGTGTAAGGTTAGCTTTTGTATTTGAGTTCTTTCCAGTTTTTTTTTTTCTTTCCAGTTTTTGAATGGATGCTTGTACTGCGATGTATTTCCCCCTCAGGACTGCTTTTGCTGCATCCCAAAGATTTTGAACGGTTGTATCTTCATTCTCATTAGTTTCCATGAATCTTTTTAATTCTTCCTTAATTTCCTGGTTGACCCTTTCATCTTTTAGCAGGATGGTAAATGGTTCTCCAACCTTTTATTTTCAGGCTGTAGGTGTCCTTCTGTCTAAAATGAGTCTCTTGTAGGCAGCAAATAGATGGGCCCTGCTTTTTTATCCAGTCTGAAACCCCGCGCCTTTTGATGGGGTCATTAAACCTGTTCACGTTCAGAGTTACTATTGAGAGATATGAGTTTAGTGTCACCATGATATCTATTCAGTCCTTGTTTTTGTGGATTGTTCCACTGAACTTCTTCTTAAAGGCGAATTTTAAGAGTCCCCCTTAAAATTTATTGCAGAGCTGTTTTGGAGGTCACATATTCTTTCACTTCCTGCCTGTCTTGGAAGCTCTTTATCTCTCCTTCCATTTTGAATGAGAGCCTTGCTGGATAAAGTATTCTTGGTTGCATGTTCTTCTCATTTAGGACCCTGAATATATCCTGCCAGCCCTTTCTGGCCTGCCAGGTCTCTGTGGAGAGGTCTGCTGTTACTCTAATACTCCTCACCATAAAAGTCAGGGATTTCTTGTCTCTTGCTGTTTTAAGGATCTTCTCTTTATCTTTGGAATTTGCAAGCTTAACTATTAAATGTGGAGGTGTTGAACGGTTTTTATTGATTTTTGGGGGGGATCTCTCTATTTCCTGGATCTGAATGCCTGATTAGGAAAGTTTTCAGCTAGGATTTGTTCAAATACATATTCTGGCCCCCTGTCCCTTTCGGCGCCCTTGGGAACCCCAATTAATCATAGGTTTCTCTTCCTCAGGCTGTCGTTTATTTCCCTTAATCTATCTTCATGGTCTTTTAATCGTTTGTCTCTTTTTTCTTCAGTTTCCCTCTTTGCCATCAACTTGTCTTCTATGTCACTCACTCGTTCTTCCACCTCATTAACCCTAGTCATTAGGACTTCTAGTTTGGATTGCATCTCATTCAATTGATTTTTAATTTCTGCTTGATTAGCTCTAAATTCTGCAGTCATGATGTCTCTTGAGTCCTTTATGCTTTTTTCTAGAGCCACCAGTAGCTGTATAATAGTGCTTCTGAATTGGCTTTCTGACATTGAATTGTAATCCAAATTTTGTAACTCTGTGGAAGAGAGGACTGTTTCTGATTCCTTCTTTTGAGGTGAGGTTTTCCTTCTAGTCATTTTGCTCAGTGCAGAGTGGCCAAAAGCAAGTTGTATTGGGAAAAGGAGAAAAAGAGAGGAGAGAAAGAAGGAAAGAAGAGAGAAAAAGAAAAAAGAAAAAAGGAAGAAAAAAAGAAAAAAGAGAGAAGAAAAAAAGAAAGAAAGGAAAAAAAAAGGTGGGGGAAAGAAACAAATAAAAAAGCAAAACAAACAAACAAACAAAAAAACATGGGGGAGTATCTTCTGTTTCTGTATACTTTAAGTCCCTTGACTTCCCCTGGAACTTGTCCATCTAGCTGGTCTTCTGGGGGAGGGGCCTGTTGTGCTGATTTTCAGGTGTTAGCACTTGGGGGAGCTGCTCTGCCCCCTGCCTGGTGCAGGGCTCAGTGGGGGTTGTTTACCCCGTGAGGCCCCAGGAGGAACAGCCCAAGTGGCCGCGGCCAGCTCTGGAGCCCTGGAGTCAGCTCCCACAGTAACTACAGAGCTCTCAGTCTGCAGGGCCTGGAGGCTCCGGGGTGGGCCGCTGATCTGCTCAGCTCGGGGCAGGAGCGTCCTTGCTGTCCTGGGCCCTCTCAGCCTCTGCCTGTCCCGGGTGGAGGCCGGATCCTGGTCTGTGTCCCGGCACCCAGTGCTCCCGGCCTGCGCTGTTGGATTCGCGCTCCCAGCCGCGCAGCCCCGTCCACGGAGCCGCCGCCCGAGCCCCTCCGAGCTGCTCCCGGAGCCGCGCAGCCCCTTCTGCACGGAGCCTCTTCCTCTGCCCGAGCCCCTCTGAGCTGCTCCCGGGTCCAGCCCTGAGTGCTACAGCCCTTCAGGGAGCTCCAAATTAAAAATCTTTATACATTACAACCAGAAGTTCCGCTTTTGGTTATATGTCCCAAATAGTTCTCATAGAGGTCTGTTAAGGTGATTGCAATTGCACATGCTTGTCACAACATTATTTGTGGTAGTGGGGGGTAGGGCATCATACAGATGCACACCACTGGAGAATGGTTAATCAAGCATCAAGGGTGCAACTCATGGAATCCTGTGCAGTAATTAGAAGCATCAGACCAGTTGTACACAGTTACACGGAAAACTTAAAAACATAGCCCTGAGTGAGGAAGAAAACTGAGGGCATGTACATGAGAATGATGAACGGACTGAAAGAATAAATAAATAAAATACAACAAGAGCAGGACCTTGCATGGACCAATGATGACAACATGTCACAAAGAGGATCCTTAACTCAATCCTCGGCCAACTAGTGTTTTTCGCTGAATGCCCACTGCCGCCTTCTCTCAGCTTCACTGACATGGTTATGCTGAGCTTTTGCTGAGAAAAGTCTCTTTGAAAGGTCCTTGCTTTTGCCTGTATTGTAAAACGTTAGGATTTCCTTCACTTCCCAGCTTTTTTGAGTGTTATTGTCAGGTTGGCCCAATTGAATGTGTAACTACCAGATATTTCTTTCTTTTCTGATCTGTTGCTGATATATGGTAGTGATTTTTTTTAAAGATTTTTATGTATTTATTCACGAGAGACACACAGAGAGAGCAGAGACATAGGCAGAGGGAGAAGCAGGCTCCCTGTTGAGAACCTGATATTGGATTCCATCCCAGGACCCTGGGATCACACGCTGAGCAGAAGGCAGACACTCAACTGCTGAGCCACCCAGGCGTCCTTATGGACATGATTCTTAAACCTCAGTGTACATCAGAATCATCTGGGAGGCTTGTTAAAAGTTAGATGTCTTGGGATCCACGGGTGGCTCCAGCGATTTGGCGCCTGCCTTTGGCCCAAGGCGTGATCCTGGAGTCCCGGATCAAGTCCCGCGTTGGGCTCCTGGCATGGAGCCTGCTTCTCCCTCTGCCTGTGTCTCTGCCTCTCTCTCTCTCTCTCTCTCTCTGTGTCTATCATAAATAAATAAATAAACCTTTAAAAAATAGATGTCTCTTAAAAGTAGGTGCTGAGGTTACAAAATAATATATTCTCAAGTCACATGGTGTAATGGGAAAGACAGGTAAAATAATGATAATCAAGATCATTGCTGTTTATTTTCTATGCCAGTTATTTGGCACATTAAAAGTATTGCTTTACATAGGATCCATTATTAATTATCTTTTCATCTATATAGAAGGCTTACTTACCTCTTTCAGTAGATCAGAAATTCCTCGAAGGTAGAGATTATATATCACTTTGGTGCTCTCATTAATCCTAAAACATTCAACAAAAAAGTTGTTGAATGAGTCAGTGGTATACATACAAGATATTCACTGGGAGCTTTAAAAATATGGGACAGATCCATCAAAAACATTGGAAAACCTTAGAGACTGGGTAAATAAATCCTCTGTCAGATTAGATATATAGTTTGAAGCAACAGAATCAACAATCCTGGTGTGCCCATGAATGAGGAGTGTCCTAGGGTGTAGGACCTTCAAAGCTAAAACCAGGACAGCCATAGGCTCACTGAGAGGAGTTTGTTGCCTTAGGATGTAGTAGAAAGATTTGGAATTAAGAGACCTGGGTTAAATTCCTGATCATGGGCAAGTCCCTTAATTCGGGTGGCTGCTTTAGTCATGAAACCATGTGTGTCCTTGTAAGCCAAAGCAGCATTCAGCCTGCATATTCAGAGTGAACATCTCACACAACCTACTGGCCTTGTCTTGTCCCCTAGTTGGGCCAAGTTAACATAAGCGTATGTTTACAGTAAATATTTGATATAACTTTGTTGGAATTATCAGAGATTCTCATGGTCTTCTTCTTCTTTTAAAGATTTTATTTATTTATTCATGAAAGACACAGAGAGAGGCAGAAACATAGGCAGAAGGAAAATCAGGCTCCCTATGGGGAGCCCGATGCAGGATCCCAGGACTCCGGGGTCATGACTGAACCAAAGGCAGATGCTCTACCACTGAGCCACCTAGGCCTCCCATCTCATGGTCTTCTAATAATATTTTATTAGACAAAAAAAAATATATTTAACAACTTTTTAAAATTAAGTTTATTTCTTAAGTTCTTATCAAAGAAACTCCTTGAGTTTTTTATTATGAAAAATGAAATCCTTACTTTTTTGTATCCTTACTTTTAATTTTTAAAATTTAAATCCAATTAATTGACATATAATGTATCATTAGTTGCAGAGGTAGAGTTCAGTAGTTCATAAATCTTGTATAACACTCAGTGCTCCTTATATCACATACCCTCCTTAATGTCTGTCACCCAGTTACCTTGTTCCCCCACACTCCTCCCCTCCAGCAACCCTCCGTTTGTTTCTCATGATTAAGAGTCTCTTATGGTTTATTTCCCTCTCTGATTTCATCTTGTTCTATTTTTCCCTCTCTTTCCCTATGATCCTCTGTTTTGTTTCTTAAATTCCACATATGAGAGGGAGCCTGGGTGGCTCAGTCAGTTAAGCATTTATTTGTCTTCTGCTCAGGTCATGATCTCAGGGTCTTGGGATAGAGTCCCACATCGGGTTCCTTGCTCAGTGGGGAGTCTGTGTTTCCCTTTCACTCTCCCTCTGTGCTCTCTCTTTCTCATATATATATATATATATATATATATATATATATACACTATATATATCTCAAATATATATATAATATATATGTATATATGTGTGTGTATATATATATATATATATCACATCTTCTTTATTCATTCACCTGTCAATGGACATCTGGACTCTTTCCATAGTTTGGCTATTGTGGACATTGCTGCTAATAACATTGGGGTGCAGGTGCCCTTTGGATAGCTACATTTGTATCTTTAGGAAAAATACCTACTGTGTCAATTGCTGGGTCATAGGGTAGCTCTATTTTCAACTTTTTGAGGAAACTCCATACTGTTTTCCAGAGATATTTAACAATTTTTAGATCAACCTCCTGATTTTTATTAGCTTCATGAGGCTGGTTCTAGTCATCAGAAAGCTGAGTATGAATCTTAGCTTTGTCACTTGCCAGCTGTGTGATCTTAGATAAAGACTTTGTTTTTCTCATCTGAAACATATGATAAGGCTTATTGTAATGTTTAAATGAGTAAATATGACTCTAGGTCATGAAACAGAGACTATTTTGTTTATTCAAAACTTTTCAAATGAGGAAACTGAACCATGGAGAACCTTGTCCAAATATAGAGCCAGGACTGAGCTCTCCAGTGGTCCATCGTCATCCTTGCTCTAATTGCTACTCTCCTTATTGCCTCCTAGACATAGGGGACCTGTAGCCTGGGGAGGTGGTAAGACCTCAAAGGGCAATGAATGGATATATCTGTAAGACTGGATCCTGGGGGGAATATTAAAAAAGAAAACCATAGCGGGGGGCATCACAATGCCAGATTTCAGGTTGTACTACAAAGCTGTGGTCATCAAGACAGTGAGTGTGGTACTGGCACAAAACAGACACATAGATCAATGGAACAGAATAGAGAATCCAGAAGTGGACCCTCAACTTTATGGTCAACTAATATTCGACAAAGGAGGAAAGACTATCCACTGGAAAAAAGACAGTCTCTTCAATAAATGGTGCTGAGAAAACTGGATATCCACATGCAGAAGAATGAAACTAGACCACTCTCTTTCACCATACACAAAGATAAACTCAAAATGGATGAAAGATCTAAATGTGAGACAAGATTCCATCAAAATCTTAGAGGAGAACACAGGCAACACCCTTTTTGAACTCAGCCACAGTAACTTCTTGCAAGATACATCCATGAAGGCAAGAGAAACAAAAGCAAAAATGAACTATTAGGACTTCATCAAGATAAGAAGCTTTTGCACAGCAAAAGTTACAGTCAACCTACAGAATGGGAGAAGATATTTGCAAATGACCTATCAGATAAAGGGCTAGTATCTAAGATCTATAAAGAACTTATTAAACTCAACAGCAAAGAAACAAACAATCCAATCATGAAATGGGCAAAAGACAAACAGAAATCTCACAGAGGAAGACATAGACATGGCCAACATGGACATGAGGAAATGCTCTGCATCACCTGCCATCAGGGAAATACAAATCAAAAACCACAATGAGATACCACCTCACACCAGTGAGAATGGGGAAAATTAACAAGGCAGGAAACCACAAATGTTGGAGAGGATGTGGAGAAAGGGGAACCCTCTTGCACTGTTGGTGGGAATGTGAACTGGTGCAGCCACTCTGGAAAACTGTGTGGAGGTTCCTCAAAGAGTTAAAAATAGACCTGCCCTACGACCCAGCAATTGCACTGCTGGGAATTTACCCCAAAGATTCAGATGCAATGAAATGCCGGGACACCTGCACCCCGATGTTTATAGCAGCAGTGTCCACAATAGCCAAACTGTGGAAGGAAACTTGATGTCCATCGAAAGATGAATGGATAAAGAAGATGTGGTTTATGTATACAATGGAATATTGTATTGTACTCAGCCATTAGAAACGACAAATACCCACCATTTGCTTCAACGTGGATGGAACTGGAGGGTATTATGCTGAGTGAAGTAAGTCAATTGGAGAAGGACAAACATTATATGGTCTCATTCATTTGACGAATATAAAAAATAGTGAAAGAGAATAAAAGGGAAAGGAGAAAAAATGAGTGGGAAATATCAGAAAGGGAGACAGAACATGGAAGACTCCTAACTCTGGGAAACGAACTAGGGGTGGTAGAAAGGGAGTTGGGCGGGGGGTGGGGGTGACTGGGTGGGGGGCACTGAGGGGGACACTTGATGGGATGAGCACTGGGTGTTATTCTGTATGTTGGCAAATTGAACACCAATAAACAATAAATTTATAAATAAATAAAATTTATTTATTTATTTATAAATAAATAAAATTAAATTAAAAAGAAAAGAATGAAAAAATGAAAAGAAAAAAAAAAAGGACTGGATCTTGGGTTACTGAAGATGCCAGAATCTAGTGCCCCAAGTCTAGCATGGAAGCTGTCTATCTTTTAGCAACTGGATCTGAAGATATAAGCAAATGAGCACAATGGACTGATGATATGGCCTGTTCATGTTTTCTTGGAATCTCCCAAGTCTCTATGATTCTTAGGCAACCTAAGGACAAGTCTAGGATTGGTTGAGATTGCATTTTCTAGCACAAGCTTTGTCATTTAAGTTGAGTTAAAGAAAAAAAGGAAATTGATGTTTTCTTTATACTTCAGTGTGTAATTGTAACATCATTTCTACTACACATAGAGAAAAGCCCGAAGGACATACACAATAGGGTTTTTTTTTCTCTCTTATCTTTTCTCTTTGGAGAAGTTTGGAGTTTGGATGAGAGGAGTTCACACATTTTACTTCATGCATTTACTCATTTTTTTGGCTTGGTTATAAGGGGCTGTTATGGACTGAATTGTATCTTACCAAATCCCCCTCTTCTCCTTCATTCATACGTTGAAGCCCTAACCCCCAGTATCTCAGAATGTGACAGTATTGGAGATAAAGTCTGTAGAGAGGTAATTAAATTAAATGAGGTCCTTTGAACAGGTCCTAATCCAGTGAGACTGATGTCCTTTAAGAAGAGGAGATAGGAAAGAAAAAAAAAATAAAAGAGGAGATTAGGATATAAGCACACACAGAAGAAAGACCACATGAAGACACCAGGAGAAGACAGCCAAGGAGAGAGATGTCAGCAGAAACCAATGCTGCCGAAGCTTTGGTCTCAGACTTCTAGTCTCCAGAACTCTAAGAAGATAAACTTCTGTTGTTTCAGCCTCTCCGTCTGTGATACCTTGTCATGGTAGCCTGAGCTTACCAAGACATAGGCATTATCTTCATTTGAGCTTCCCCAGATGCATATGGGGATTTACACACCAGTAGTTTATTTGGGAGATGATTCCAGGAAGCCTTGAATGGAGAGAGGACATGAGAGAGAAAGGATACCAACCCAGAGCTGCTGGGGACAACTGGGGCCAGTTCCACTGTAGGCCTCTTAAGACTGTGTAGAGCACACAATCTGAGATTGTGCCTCCAGAGGCCTAAGGAGCTGGGTTGTTCCCCAAGCACCCCCCAATCCCCATCTCTTATTTGCCTGGGGCAGTGGCTGGCTGACTCTCTGGCAGCTCTGGCTTGCCTTATGCAGTGGTGACTCATTCCTGCAGTCATAGAAAGCCCGCCGCAGGCAGAGGTCAGGAGGAGTTGGAAATATAAAGCTGCAGGTGTGCACAGCAACAGTGAATGCATGCTGTATTTGCTTTTGCAGTAAAAATCAAGATTTAAAAACCAGGAAAGTGGTTGTATTTCAAGTTCAAACTCTGGAACTTGGCCTTGAAAGAAAAGTTGCCTTTTCTAGGCAGGTGTGAGATATGAGATGAACCATCTGCTCTCAGTGTTCCTGTGGCATTATTCATTAGGTCCACAGTGCCAGCATCACTGTCATTCCCGAATTTCTAGGAATTGTGCTTTGTTGGTGCTAAAGGTCTCTGTAAGTTTCCTTTAAATCAGGGACATGCTGATCCAATAAGCAGTGGGACTCTTTCATACTTAAGCTAGCTGAAGGCAAACAGCAACATTTATTTTTCCTTTATCAAAATTAAAACAGAACCCTCAGTGTTGTGGGACAGCTAGAGACAATTTCCTGACCCAGTCAGTAACTTCCTACCTTTTCCCACTGATAATGAGATAGTAAATACTCAGTATCTTCACCTAGGAGGACAAAAATCAAGAATGCAGGTAAAGTTCTCAGCAAAGGGCTGGGCTAGTAACCCCAAACATCAAAGCAAATTGAAAATACTGGTAATTTGTGTATTTGTGTCTGGTAACCAGAAATCTCTCTGTTATATTAAGAAAATGAACCTTACCCTCAGATCCTGTTTCACTTACAAGTAGTGCAGAACTGTGACTGGGGATGTTTTGTTGTGGCTTAGGTATCTCCACGTTGAATTACTGGGAAGCTTTTAGTTAAAATAAATATCTTAGGAGAGCTGGGGCTAGCCCTGGATGAAGGGAGGAAAGGAATGGTGAGGAGAAGCAGAGAGCCAGGGGCTGGGAGGGGCTGGCAGCCTTCCTGCTTGTGGCCCCCTCTCCTCCTCCTGCACTCTCTGTCACCTGTCTCCGTGACTTTGACAGACTGGTGGGGCAAATATAAATGACTAATGGTATAACAAAAGTTGCTTGCCCTCATTATAAGCCAGAACAGGAGAATTAAAACAACAGATAATTGACTATGGGTCTTAAGTAGGGGAGGTATATGGTTAGAAAACTTTATAAATGAATACTTTCTGACTAGAGTCATTATTTATTTATTTGTTTTTAACGATTTTACTTATTTGAGAGAGAGAGAGCAAGAGAGCGAGAGAGCACATGAACAGGGGCATGGGGCAGAGGGAAGGGGGAGGGAGAAGCAGATTTCCTGCCAAGCAGAGAACCTGACAGGGGGTTTGATCCTAGGACCCTGGGACCATGACCTGAGCTGAAGGCAGATGTTTATCTGACTGAGCCATCTAGGCATTCCATGGGAACCCAAGTTTTTTATTTTTTGTTTTTTCTTTGTGAGATAGAGCATAAGCACAAATGTGTGAGTTGGGGTGGGGTGGGGCAGAGAAAGAGGGAGAGAGAATCTTAAGCAAGCTCCATGCCCAGCAGAGAGCTAGTTGGGGAGGGGGCTTGATTTCACTACCCTGAGATCATGACCTGAGCAGAAATCAAGAGTCAGATGCTTAACTGACTGAGCGCCCTGGGAACCAAGTATTAATAAGGCTTTGAAGCATCTCAGGGCAGGACTATCCATCCTCTTTTCCCTCCCCAATTTTGAAGGATCGGATGGCCATTGACTCAGGTTACTCACTGAGTAGCAGGGGAGTAGTATTTTTTTGTTTTTATCTTTATTTAATTTTTTTTAAAAAAATATTTTTTTTTAATGTATCTCATGATACAAACAGAGAGAGAGGCAGAGACACAGAGGGAGAAGCAGGCTCCATGCAGGAAACTTGACGTGTGACTCGATCCCGGGTCTCCAGGATCACGCTCTGGGCTGAAGGTGGCGCTAAACTGCTGAGCCACCCAGGCTGCCCTCTTCCATTGTTTTTATTTTTATTTTTATTTTTATTTTTATTTTTATTTTTATTTTTATTTTTATTTTTTATTATTTTTTAAAATAAATTTATTTTTTATTGGTGTTCAATTATCCAACATACAGAATAACACCCAGTGCTCATCCCGTCAAGTGCCCCCCTCAGTGCCTGTCACCCACTCACCCCCACCCCCCACCCGCCTCCCCTCCACCACCCCTAGTTCGTTTCCCAGAGTTAGGAGTCTTTATGTTCTGTCTCCCTTTCTGATATTTCCTACCCATTTCTTCTCCCTTCCCCTCTATTCCCTTTCACTATTATTTATATTTCCCAAATGAATGAGACCATATAATGTTTGTCCTTCTCCAATTGACTTATTTGACTCAGCATAATACCCTCCAGTTCCATCCACGTTGAAGCAAATGGTGGGTATTTGTCATTTCTAATAGCTGAGAAATATTCCATTGTATACATAAACCACATCTTCTTTATCCATTCATCTTTTGATGGACACCGAGGTTCCTTCCACAGTTTGGCTATTGTGGACATTGCTGCCAGAAACATCGGGGTGCAGGTGTCCCGGCGTTTCATTGAATCTGTATCTTTGGGGTAAATCCCCAGCAGTGCAATTGCTGGGTCGTAGGGCAGATCTATTTTTAACTCTTTGAGGAACCTCCACATGGACTTTCTTCAGAGAGTTAGAACAAATTATTTTAAGATTTGTGTGGAATCAGAAAAGACCCCAAATAGCCAGGGGAGTTTTAAAAAAGAAAACCATAGCGGGGGGCATCACAATGCCAGATTTCAGGTTGTACTACAAAGCTGTGGTCATCAAGACAGTGAGTGTGGTACTGGCACAAAACAGACACATAGATCAATGGAACAGAATAGAGAATCCAGAAGTGGACCTTCAACTTTATGGTCAACTAATATTCGACAAAGGAGGAAAGACTATCCACTGGAAAAAAGACAGTCTCTTCAATAAATGGTGCTGGGAAAACTGGACATCCACATGCAGAAGAATGAAACTAGACCACTCTCTTTCACCATACACAAAGATAAACTCAAAATGGATGAAAGATCTAAATGTGAGACAAGATTCCATCAAAATCCTAGAGGAGAACACCCTTTTTGAACTCGGCCACAGTAACTTCTTGCAAGATACATCCACGAAGGCAAAAGAAACAAAAGCAAAAATGAACTATTGGGACTTCATCAATATAAGAAGCTTTTGCACAGCAAAAGATACAGTCAAAAAAATTAAAAGAGAACCTATAGAATGGGAGAAGATATTTGCAAATGACGTATCAGATAAAGGGCTAGTTTCCAAGGTCTATAAAGAACTTATTAAATTCAACAGCAAAGAAACAAACAATCCAATCATGAAATGGGCAAAAGACAAACAGAAATCTCACAGAGGAAGACATAGACATGGCCAATAAGCACATGAGAAAATGCTCCGCATCACTTGCCATCAGGGAAATACAAATCAAAACCACAATGAGATACCACCTCACACCAGTCAGAATGGTGAAAATTAACAAGACAGGAAACCACAAATGTTGGAGAGGATGCGGAGAAAAGGGAACCCTCCTGCACTGTTGGTGGGAATGTGAACTGGTGCAGCCACTCTGGAAAACTGTGTGGAGGGCAGTAGTATTAATGGCAGCAGTTGGGCAGCCCAGTGGCTCAGCGGTTTAGCGCCGCCTTTGGCCCAGTGCGTGATCCTGAAGACCCGGGATCGAGTCCCATGTCGGGCTCCCTGCGTGGAGCCTGCTTCTCCCTCTGCCTGTGTCTCTGCCACTCTCTCTTTGTGTTTCTCATAAATAAATGAAATTAAAAAAATGGTAGCAGTTACTACTAATTGAATTAGTCATCATGCTAGTGCTTACCATATATTGCTCATTTCTTTTCTTTTTAAAAATATTTATTTATTTGATAGGGAAAGAGAGAGAGAGAGAGCACAAGCAGGGGGAGCAGCAGAAGGAGAGGGAGAAGCAGGCTCCCTACTGAGCAGGGAACCTGGTGTGGGGCCCAATCCCAATACCCTGGGATCATTACCTGAGCCAAATCAGACGCTTAACCAACTGAGCCACCCAGGCAACACTGCTCATTTATTTTTGACAATAATCTTGTGAGATGAGTATTATTAGTCCCAGTTTATAGATGATGAAACAGATGCTAAGAGAGATTAAGCAAAATTATTCAAGATAGCACAACTAGCAAGCAGCAGAGCAGAGATTCAGACTCAAGACTCAATGAAGTCCTAGTGAAGGTCATGTTCTTCAAAGGGCAGCAGGGGGTGTCTCACTACTTATCAGAAACCATATGAGGTGTCTGATCACTGAGCAGAGGGCAGTGACATGTTGTTTCTGCATGATACAGATAGTTCCCCAGGCCCAGATTGAAAGCCCAGTAGCACTGCTGAGTTATAGGAATTCAGGATGGCTAAGTGAGGCCTCCGGTGTTTTCCCCCTTTCCTCTCTCTCCTCTCAGGTGGTGTAGACTGTTTAGCAGAAGCTCCCAGAGCTTCTAGCTTTGTTCCATACATAGCCTTGGCCAAGGAGAATCCCAGAAAAGCTAAGAGATGTCATCTCTTCTACTTTGTTGTAGGCTGGGAAGAAAAGGTCCTAATGCCTCTTGTCATAGTCACCTGTAAACAGTTATCTTCATCAGCAACTCCTACTATAGGTAAGTGTGGGGGTATTCAACTTTGTGGAGGGAGATAGCCAGGACTCAAGGTCAGTGAAGTGAGCACATTATGCCTAATAACACGACAGCTTGGATAATGGGAATAAAGGCTTTGCATTTGTCAACGCCAGTACTTAGGTTAGCTCTGTATCTTGGAGAAAAAAGAGTAAGTTGACAGGAAATGCAAAACAGGGATACATTTTGCAGAATTCTGGGTTCAACATGACTGTATTTTAAGATTTTATGCCTCCAAAGGCATCAATTAGGCCTGATGAGTAGAAGAAGCAATAGACATGGTTCGATAGAAATGGGAGGAGGAGCTATAGCAGATTTCAGCAAGCAGTGGTGGAAGAGTTAGGGGATAGGTCTTTTCCAAAAATGTGATAGATCGGACCTTTTAATTCTGGTAATGTAAAGGAAGAAAGGAGGATTGTGTATATTAATATTATATTCCTGTGATATGAAGGGAGAAATGGGTTGCAGATTTCCATCATATCACCATGCTCACTAGGTCAGCATTAGAGGGACTTACATAAATGCTCAGAAATACTTTGTATGGATGAAGGCAGTAGAACAATAGAAGATGGGAGATTTTTAAAGAATAAAGTAAATAGAAGGCCTTGTTTCCTAGATGCCTTGGTGAGTTTTCTTTTAGCTTTGTGATTTTATAAGAAGATGTGGATATTCTTAACACATATCAGTCCCATGGTCAGAAGAAGATAGCTTTAACTCCTCTATTGGAGAATAATTTACCACTTTTCCCACTTCAAAGTGAAATACGAGCTTTCAAAAATATCCTGCCCAGCAGTTGTTACAGCATTTTGATGTGCTTTTATATTTTAATAATTTTCAGTTTAGTATATTAATTTTGATTATAAATGTCCCCACACACATGCCCACTAGTGGTAATATTATGTTTACCTTCTCATTTGTACAGTTTTTGGGCATAATGCATTCTGATAACTTATTAGGATACATGGCTGGAAAAATTCTCATTTTAAAGTAGAATAGTTGTTAAGCAACATTAAAATTTAATTAGAACTGTTCACTGCATTTCATTATGAGGTTAGTGTGTAATTACTAAGCAAGTCCTGGTGTTTACTAATACAGAAGTGACAGCACATAATGCTGCTAAATTATTGCCACATCGCTAGAGAAGACAATTGGAAAATGAGGAACAGATAAAGGCATTGTTTAAAGAGCCTCAGGAGAAAAAAACACAACATTAGAACATAATCTTTATTTCCTTTAAACTGCCTTTTCCCTTGTCCATCTAGGGCAACATATCCATGTAGACCTCCTCTATCATAGATTAAGTAGCCTACCTATAATGCCTCTAGTTGCTATTTTCACATTTTGCACAAAACTCTTCTCTTGGAAGAGTAGGCATGAAGTGGGCCTTGGGAGATATAGTTCTAAACTGCTCAGATGCATTATGTATGGGGAGAAAATAAACCTTCAGGTAAATGACATAAACTGAGTTTTCTAAGAAACTTTATGCTTTTTAAATAATCATAACTTACTCCTCTCTAATTAAGACACAAATGTTACATTATGACAGAGTAATGATGTTAGAAAGCTCTATCAAATGTAGCTTGACCCTACACAACATGGCCAGTGATGTGTGGGTTGCAATTTTCATATATGGGCACATTGAAATGTATTTTTTTGAATTTCCCTTTGTACAGACCTCATAATCTTGCTGTTAATTTGATCCCCTGCCTCTGTACATTCACAGAGAATTGGGGCAACTATTTCGATAATTTGCATGAAAATTAGTTTTAACAAAGACATTCAGATAATAGGTATGATCTGTGTGTGTGTGCGTGTGTGTGTGCATGTGTGTGTGTGTGTGTGTGTGTGTTTAGTTGGTGTTGGAGTCGGTCTGTTGGGGAGCATTGAGGTGAGAGGGTAAGATAACATCTCTGGAATAGATTATTTTGATAATCACTAAACTGTCCTTTTCATATGCTTTTGCTTTGTTTTGATCTTGGAAAGGGATGGGGGAGCACTTAATCTTTCATCCTTAACAATGGTGTTAGCTATAGGTACCTGTATTATTTTGTAGGTTTTTTTTGGCCAGGGCTGTCATAACAAAGTACCACAGACTGTGTTGCTTAAACAACAAAAATTTATTTCTCACAGTTCTGGAAGCTGGAAGACAGAGATCAAGGCAAAGTTGGTTTGGTTTCTTCTGAGGCCTCTCCTTTTGGCTTGTATGCGGAGACCTCTCCATGTCCTCACTTGCTCTTTCCTCTGTGTGCATATCCCTGGTGTCTCTCTGTGTGTCTAAATTTTCTCTTAAGGACACCATTGGGATTGGATTAGGGCCCATCCTTATGGCCTCATTTTAATATAATCACCTTTATAAAAAGACCCTATCTCCAAATACAGTCAAGGCTCAACATCCAAATTTGGAGGGGACAAAATTCAGTCTATAACAGAACCTTTTATCAGGTTAAGGAAGTTCTATTTAAGGTTGTTGAGAATTTTTGTCATGAATGAGTATTGAATTTCATCAAGTGATTTTTTTTGGCATAGATGAAAAGATAAGGTGAATTTTTTCTTTAGACTTTTTTCTTTAGATTACATTGATTTTTGCATATTGGATCAGTTATGCTGTATTTGTTTATATATTGCTGCATTTTATTTTGTAATGTTTTGTATTTTTGCAAAAATACTTACTAAGGTATATTGTTTTCTTTTCTTGTAATGTTTTTTGTCCAGTTTCGATATCAGGATTATGCTTATTTCAGCAATAAGCTGAGAAATGTTTCCTCCTCTTTAATACAAAACATTGTGTAAAATTTGTGTTCTTTTGGGATGCTTGGGTTGCTCAGCGGTTGGGTGGCTGCCTTCAGCTCGTGTCGTGATCCCAGAATCTGGGATCGAGTCCCATATGGGGCTCCTGCGAGGAGCTTGCTTCTCCCTCTGCCTGTGTCTCTGCCTCTCTCTCTCTGTGTCTCTCATGAATAAATAAATAAATCTTTTTAAAAAATTTGTGTTATTTCTTCTTTAATTGCTTGATGGAATTCATTAGTGAAATACTTGGAGTCTGGAGATTTCTTTTTCAGAAGATTTTAAATTACTAATTCAATTTCTTTTAATAGTTATATTGGATTATTTAGTTTTACCTTGAGTGAGTTTTGATAGTTTGTGGTTTTTGCAAAAGTGCTCATTTCATCTACAATGTTGAATATATGTGTGTAGAGTTGTTTGTAGTCTCTTCCAATTTCTGCAGATTTTGTAGTAAAATCCCCCTTTTCATTCCTGACATCAATAATTTGTAAATTCTCTGCTTTTTTCTTTATTGCTCTTGCTGAGATTTATCAAATTCTGCCCTTCTTTCCCAACCTGCCTGCTACTATTGACTTTTCAGAGTCCTCAAATAGCTGCTTCATGCATCTCTCTAGGTTTTATATATTCATTCTGTGGCAGAGACAGAATGAAGTGAGTATATTCCTTTTTATTTGGAACTGGAGCTCTTACATGTAACTTTTCAGTTTGATCTACAAGATTCCAGGATAGGTAATTTACTACCACAGCAGTCTTTATGGTAAATATATGAAATACATTTGACCTACTGGTACTGTTCCAATGGTAATAGAAGCCTCAGCTGTTACAGAAACAATTCAGAAAGGAGACAACACTTACTCTCCCCCCACTAAATTTTACTTTGACAGTACCTGCCAATGATGCTTTTTGTGAGCAGTGTTATGGGTATCGGGGGACTAATAGATCCCAGGCAAACTTGGGAACTTTGTCAAATATGCCATGAAGATCCCAGCCTCTCCTCTCCACTGCTTTTGCTAACCTCAGTGGCCCTGTGACTCATACTCTTCATGCAGAAGGGTTCCTGAATTTTTAAAATTTATGAATTTAAATTGAATTAAGTGAATTAATTCAATCACAGGGGTCAACTCTTAAAGTATGCTATGTTGAGAGTGTTATGTCTAAGTTCAGAGGGAAATTGTGCTGGATTCTCTTAGTGATGTCTATTACGGTTTGCAAAAGGGCAGTGGCAGCAGATGTTCTGTTTTTTTTTTTTTATTTTTTATTTTATTTTATTTTTATTTTATTTTTTTATTTATTTATGATAGTCACACAGAGAGAGAGAGAGAGAGGCAGAGACACAGGCAGAGGGAGAAGCAGGCTCCATGCACCGGGAGCCCGACGTGGGATTCGATCCCGGGTCCCCAGGATCGCACCCCGGGCCAAAGGCAGGCGCCAAACCACTGCGCCACCCAGGGATCCCGCAGATGTTCTGTTGTGTTATTTGCTAACTTTCTTCTCCTTCTCACATAAAATCTCGCAAAAAGATGTGCTATTGTCAGATATATTTTTGAATACATTTAGGATAGTTAACTTCCCTTACCTCATATCATTTCTATTATTATTACATTCTCTGATTGTGAACTAAAGTCCTGGTCATCTGTTAAAGGGTTTTCCAGGACCAGTGAGCAGTTGTAGGAAACTATTGGGGAGAGGAAATTAGTAGGTGCTGGTGGGAAGGCTCTCCTTGACTCCTATCATGATTCTTTGTATATCCAGGAAGTCCAGTCATGTCCGCCTGGGTGTAATAACATGGGAGCCTTCCCTGATTGGAAGAGGGGATAGATGGGCTCAAAGGGTGGGTCAGGCAAATGATGTGGTATTAGCTATATCTTAGCAGGGTCAGTGACTGCCATTTCTTTCTTCTTCCAAAACTTACTCCATTGAAAAAGATCCATGGCTTACAAATGCAGCTTGAGGAGTCTTGGCCTTTGTGCAGGCAGGGGAAAAGCATATGACTGGTAAGAGCCTAACTGATGTGGCTGTATATGAGCCAACTTTGAAGAGTGACTTGACCTATGGCCTTTGGAAAAACACACATTTGACTTTGAATCTGGGATTTACAATTTACCAATTGTGAGGCTGAGAGTAAGCTGCTACTTTTCTGAGCCTCAGTTTCCTTAACTGTAAAATAAGATAATAGTGTTTACCCACTTCCCTCTCTGGATGATTGTAGGGACCAACAATAAAATCTGAAGAAAAAAATGCCTGGCATAGGCAGTAAGTCCTCAGTAAATATTAGCTTTTTATTATTTTTAGATTGTATCATGGGCGTCACAGAGTCACTGCTCACCTTGGATCTTCTGTCTAATGGGGTGCAAGCAGGGACAAAATCATGGGGATGACCTTTCTTGGATAGGCAAAAGAGTCCTCATGTTTTTCATGTTGAAACTAAATCAGTCCCTTAAGTCAAATGTTACCAGAGCTAATAATGATCTACATTTTTAACAACTGCCATGACATTCAGAACAACTTTTAATTGTGTCTCTTTCTTCAAAACAAAAAATTCATATAAGCAAATGCTACTATTTCAAGAAAATCCTTCGAGGGACTTTAATTGACACATGTAAATGCTGTAGTTCAATTTGCATTTAAATAGGCATTCTTAATATTTCTTTTAAAATGGGTTTTATTTCTCTCTTATAAAACTAAAAATTGATTTCTTCTTTTTAGCAAAATGAGTGCCTACTAGGGTTCATGGTTAAGAGATGTGGTGCAGCTGTTCTTTTATTTCTCCCACTCAGTGTGGAAATAGCCTTACCAGGCAAGGTAGAAATGAACAATAGAAATAATATTTTTAAAAAATATGCTTCTGCACAGGATTGATCAGTGGGTTAGTAAAGATTGACATCAGTGTGACATTCTTTCTGTAAATGCACAAGGCTGCACAGAAAAATCTTCCCTATTTACAAGTACAGTCAATCTTCCATCCTTTATTTCTCTTTGATACCACAGTTGACTCTCTTAAAATGCACTGCAGAGATGGTCTTTCTTGCCTTTCTTCCCTCTAAACTGGGATGGGGGTGTTCCCGGAAAAAGACTTTGGTAACCGTGTTTGGGAGGTAGAAGTCTCATCTGGAATATATTACTGAAGTAACTCTTGAACAGGTGTTTGGCACATGTTTCCAGACTCCTAAGAATGGAAATCCAAGTGTGGAGTTTGGAATTTATTGAGGTCCTTTATTCAAGTCTGACTGTAGGTCTGCTAATGGTCTGTAGCAGGAAATACTAAGGGCTCACCCAAAACACATTTTCCTTTTCATTCTGGGCAAATAGTTAGACTGTATTGCCCTGCCTGCCTTGTAGTTTGGTATGGTCACATTCCTAAGTTTTATCCAAAACCGATACATCCTACTTCTGGATTCGGTCCATATAAGCCTCCCACATGGTCTTTGCTCTTTTCTCCTTCTGATTAGAACTAGGTGATTAGAACTAGGTGATTAGAACTGGGCGACTCCCAGGGCAACCTTGGAAGCCGTGTGTTGAAGATGGCTGTGCCTCCATCAACTTGGGCTCCCTGAATGTTCTGCCAACCTGTTCACTTGCTCAGTGCTGTTTTGTGAGCAAGAAATAAACTTCTATTGAGATTGAACCATTATACATTTGGGGGTTTATTTGCTATAGCAGTTAATCTATCCTAACTATGACTTACTCTTTCTCTACAGTTTAAGCTACTATATATGTTTAAACAGGGCTATGAGTTCTGTTGACATGGAACCAGTACTCCTTCAAGCATCTGGTGGAACAATTAGTCCTCATATATATCCTTCCTTGGGAATGTGTGGTCTGGATTATTGTCCAGTAATGCTAAAGTAGTTCTTCTTCAGCATGTCTGGCATTCCCATCCTACCAAATCACTTTAAGGACTTTTCTTTTCTTGAAAATAGTCACAATTTATTCAACCACACATTCATTTTACCACCTGATGAATAAATTGCCCATTTGTTTGATTATCTGTTCTCAAAAATGTTCCAGACAAGGAAGTCAGTTTACAAGGTGAATAAAATGCAACAAAATGGCCTATGAAAACCAGGAGTGAAATAAAGGAAAATAAGGGTAGAATCAACAAAACAGAGTCAGGAATATAGCTAACATACTTTTATTTTTAAAGGGTTTTTGTTTATTCATGGAAACATAGAGAGAGGCAGAGACACAGACAGAGGGAGAAGCAGGCTCCCCTGCAGGGAGCCCGATCTGGGACTCGATCCCGGGACTCTGGGATTGATCCCGGGACTCTGGGATCACACCCTGAGCCAAAGGCAGATGCTCAACCGCTGAGCCATCCAGGCATCTTTAGCTGACATACTTAACAAACATGAACATAGTTGATCTTGCTAGCTCCTGCCCTCTCTGACATCTTCCTCCTAAAGCTGCTCCTGGCCACTTTCTCTCACCTCCTTCCTAAATCCCAATTTTTTGGGAGAACCATTTCTTTAAACATTTCCTGGTGGCCCCACATTTCCATCTGTCTCTATAGGATCTTTGATGGCTTCTTATCCCCTTAAATTTCATTTAAGCAGTTGGACAATTTGAAGTGGGAAGACTTAACCTGGGAAGTCATTTTTCTTTTCTTTTTTAAGATTTACTTATTTATTTTAAAGAGAGAGCACGAGCAGGAAGGGTAGAGGGAGAGTGAGACAGAATCTCAAGCAGACTGCACTGAGCATGGAGCCCAACATAGGGCTTGATCCCATGATCCTGAGATTATGACCTGAGCCCAAACCAAGATACTTAACCAACTGTACTGTTTAGGTGCCCCAGGACGTCATTTTTCTTATCACTTGTGAGGCTGAGTATTTTTTCATATATTGTACTTATTTGCCATTTACGTTGCTTCCTTTGTGAGTTTTTATATTTATTTATTTATTTATTTATTTATTTATTTAAGATTTTATTTATTTATTCATGAAAGACACACAGATTGAGAGAGAGAGGCAGAGACACAGGCAGAGGGAGAAGCAAGCTCCATGCAGGGAGCCCGACATGGGACTCGATCCGGGGTCCCCAGGATCACACCCCAGGCTTCAGGTGGGGCTAAACCACTGTGCCACCAGGGCTGCCCCCTTTGTGAGTTTTTAAATCTAATCTATTACTGATTTTTCTAGGGTTTTAAAAAAATTGATGTATAGGATTTGTATGTGTACAATATTAATCATATTTTTAATATTTATGTTACAAATATTGTTCCCAGTCTGCCTTTTATCTTGAACATGATGTATGCAAGTTATATATTTTGAATTTGTTCCCTTTTGTTTATATCTTTATTTTTTGAGCAGTTATAGGATAATTGAAAAATTGAGGAGAAGATACAGAGATTTCCCATAACGCCCTTGCTCCCATACATGCATTGTCTCCCCCTTTACCAAAGAGGTACATGTATTAAATTGATGAATCTACATTGACACATCGTTATCATCCCAAGTCCAGGGTTTATGTGAGGGTTCACTCTTGATGTTGTACATTCTGTGGATTTTAACAAATGTGTAATGACATTTATCTATCATTTTATCACCATACAACATGTTTTCACTGCCCTAAAAATCCTCTGTGCTCTGCCTATTCATCCCACTTCTCCCAACATCTTGCAACCATTTATCTTTATACTGTTTTCATAGTTTCGACTTTTCTAGAATGTCGTATGGTTGGAATCAGAGTATGTAGCCTTCTCAGATTAGCTTTTTTCACTTATGAATATGCATTCAAGTTTCTTCCATGTCTGTCTATGGCTCGATAGCTCTTTTCTTTTGGTCCTGAGTAATACTCTGCTGTCTGGATGTACCAGTTTATTTACCCATTCACCTACTGAAGGACATCTTGGTTGCTTCCAAGTTTCGGCAATTATGAATAAAGCTACTATAAACATCCATGTGTTGATTTTTGTGTGAACATGTTTTCAGCTCTTTTGGGTAAACACCAAGGAGAATGATTGCTGGATCATATGGTAAAAGTATGTTTAGTTTTATAAGAAACTGCCAAACTGTTTTCCAAAGTGACTGTACCATTTTACATTTTCCAGCAATACATGAGAATTTCTGTATTCCAATCTTTGCCAGCATTTGGTGTTGTCAGTATTCTGGATTTTGGCCATTCTAATAGATATGTAGTTGTATCTTATTGTTTTTTAAGTTTGCATTTCCTTAATGTCATCTTTTCATATGCTTATTTATCATCTGTATATTTTCTTTGGTGAGATGTCTGTTGAAGTCTTTGGCCCATTTTTTAATTGGGTTGTTTATTTTATACTACTGAATTTGAAATGTTCTTTGTATATTTTGGGCACATCCTTTATCAGATGTACCTTTTGCAAATATTTTCTCTAGACTATAACTTGTCTTTTCATTTTCTTGACATTGTCTTTTACAGAACAGATGTTTTCAAGTTATTTTTTCATTATTATCTTTAATAATAAATTTATTTTTTATTGGTGTTCAATTTGCCAACATACAGAATAACACCCAGTGCTCATCCCGTCAAGTGCCCACCTCAGTGCCTGCCACCCAGTCACCCCCACCCCCCGCCCACCTCCCCTACCACCACCCCTAGTTGGTTTCCAGAGTTAGGAGTCTTCCATGTTCTGTCTCCCTTTCTGATATTTCACACTTATTTTTCCTCCTTTCCTCTTTATTCCCTTTCACTATTATTTATATTCCCCAAATGAATGAGATCATATAATATTTGTCCTTCTCTGATTGACTTATTTCACTCAGCATAATACCCTCCAGTTCCATCCACATCGAAGCAAATGGTGGGTATTTGTCGTTTCTTTTTTTTTTTTAATAAATTAATTTTTTACTGGTGTTCAATTTACCAACATACAGAATAACACCCAGTGCTCATCCCGTCAAGTGCCCCCCTCAGTGCCCGTCACCCATTCACCCCCACCCCCGCCCTCCTCCCCTTCCACCACCCCTAGTTCGTTTCCCAGAGTTAGGAGTCTTTATGTTCTGTCTCCCTTTCTGATATTTCCCACACATTTCTTCTCCCTTCCCTTATATTCCCTTTCACTATTATTTATATTCCCCAAATGAATGAGAACATATACTGTCCTTCTCTGATTGACTTACTTCACTCAGCATAATACCCTCCAGTTCCATCCACGTTGAAGCAAATGATGGGTATTTGTCGTTTCTAATGGCTGAGTAATATTCCATTGTATACATAAACCACATCTTCTTTATCCATTCATCTTTCGATGGACACCGAGGCTCCTTCCACAGTTGGCTATTGTGGACATTGCTGCTATAAACAGCGGGGTGCAGGTATCCCCGCGTTTCACTGCATCTGTATCTTTGGGGTAGATCCCCAGCAGTGCAATTGCTGGGTTGTAGGGCAGGTCTATTTTTAACTCTTTGAGGAACCTCCACACAGTTTTCCAGAGTGGCTGCACCAGTTCACATTCCCACCAACAGTGTAAGGGGGTTCCCTTTCTCACATCCTCTCCAACATTTGTGATTTCCTGTCTTGTTAATTTTCCTCATTCTCACTGGTGTGAGGTGGTATCTCATTGTGGTTTTGATTTGTATTTCCCTGATGGCAAGTGATGCAGAGCATTTTCTCATGTGCTTATTGGCCATGTCCATGTCTTCCTCTGTGAGATTTCTCTTCATGTCTTTTGTCCATTTCATGATTGGATTGTTTGTTTCTTTGCTGTTGAGTTTCATAAGTTCTTTATAGATCTTGGAAATTAGCCCTTTATCTGATACGTCATTTGCAAATATCTTCTCCCATTCTGTAGGTTGTCTTTTAGTTTTGTTGACTGTATCCTTTGCTGTGCAAAAGCTTCTTATCTTGATGAAGTCCCAATAGTTCATTTTTGCTTTTGTTTCTTTTGCCTTCGTGGATGTATCTTGCAAGAAGTTACTGTGGCCGAGTTCAAAAAGGGTGTTGCCTGTGTTCTCCTCTAGGATTTTGATGGAATCTTGTTTCACATTTAGATCTTTCATCCATTTTGAGTTTATCTTTGTGTATGGTGAAAGAGAGTGGTCTAGTTTCATTCTTATGCACGTGGATGTCCAATTTTCCCAGCACCATTTATTGAAGAGACAGTCTTTCTTCCAGTGGATAGTTTTCAATTTTAAAGAAGTCCAGCTTATCAGTTATTTCCTTCACACATTCTAAGAAGGCAGTGTTGTACCCAAGGTCATCTAGGCTCTCTCTTATGTTACCTTCTAGGAGTTTTATAGTTTTGCATTTTACATTTAGGTTTATGATCTGTTTTAAGTTATTTTTTAAAAAGACCTATTTATTTATTTTAGAGAGAGGGAGAGAAAGCGTGCAAGCTTGGGAAGGGGCAGAGGGAGAGGAAAAGAATCTCAGGTAGACTCCCTCCTAAGTGCAGAGTCTACCTAGGGCTCAATCTCACAGCCCTGAGATCATGACCTGAGCTGAACTGGAAGAAGAAGAGTTTCTTCTTCTTCTTTTTTTTCATTTATTTATTGATTGGTTGATTGTATATTTTTTATTGGAGTTCGATTTGCCAACATATAGTATAATCCCCAGTGCTCATCCCGTCAGGTGCTCTCCTCAGTGCCCGTAAAATCAAGAGTTTGACACTTAACTGACTGAGCCACCCAGGCACCCAAGGTTAATTTTTTTTTTGCAAGTGGATATCCAATTTTTCCAGCACCATTTGTTGAAAAGCTTATCTTTACCTCATTGTATTGCCTTCTCTTTCTCAAAGATCAGTTGACTATATTTATAGGGGTTTATTTCTGGGCTCTCTATTCTGTTTCATTAATCAATTTGTCTATTTCTTTGCCAATTCCACATTGTCTTGATTACTGTAACTTTATAGTAAGTCTTGAAATTGGGTAGTGTCAGTTCTCTAGCTTTCCTCTTCTCTTTCTGTATTGATTTGGCTATTCTGGATCTTTTGCATCTCCATATAAACTTTGGAATTCCTATCTTTTGCTCACTATAGGAAGGATGTCTTTTTCCCCTCTGGCTTCTTTCAGGACTTTTTATTTAACTTTGATTTTCTGTAGTTTGATTTGGGCTAGAGTTCGGATATTTCCCTTTCCCCAGGGAAGAGGTGGTAATACTCCAGGCTACATTATTGTTAAGTTTCTCCTGAGGACAGGCCTTGTTGAGAAGAGAGTACTCTGGCTTATTTCAAAAATGGTTCCTTCCCCCTTTTCCCTCCCAGAAACACGAGGGGATTTCTTTTTGATATTTACTGTAAGAATCTGGTCAAACTCTGGAGGTAAGTCTCACAAAACCATGAGGTTTTGTGATCCCTTCTGACTGGGTCCCCTGGTGTTTTACTCTCAGGCTTTGCACACTGAGCCTCCAGTAATTTGTCAATTACAGTTCAGATTTTCTTACTTTGGCACCATTTCCCGTGATGGTTTCCACTTGTGAGCCTTCTCTGTTAAGCCATGACTATTTGTGTTTACCTGTCTGTGTCTCCAATCTTGGGAACAGTGCATTACTCTGTGTCCTCACCTCTTTTAGGGATCTTATAAAAGTTATCATTTTTTCAGTTTGTTCTGCTTTTTATTTGTTGTTAGAATGGATTGGTGACTTCCAAACTTCTTACATGCAGAACCAGAAACCAAAAGTCAACTTATTATATATACTTCCTGAAAAATTCCATCACATTTCTTATTTGTACAGGTGATGCATTATATAGTCCTATAAAAATTAAAAGAATACAATTATATAAGGAAAATATTCCCTTTTAACCTTCCTTCCTGTGTTGTAATTTCACTTCCCTCTTGGGGGGAAAAATACTTATCTAATGGGTTAGTGTGTATCCTTTGAGCTATTTAATTTTCTACACACTTAAATTTAAATATTTGTATAGGAATTACATATGTATATATACAAAAAGAGAATCATGCTGTATGTATTATCCTGTTACTTACTTTTTCACTTAATGTTTGTTTGGAGAACCTTCTATGTTGTATATCTAGATCTACCTAAAAAATTGCTGCACAGTATTCCTTTACATTGATGTATTAGGATTTATTTAACCATCTTTTTCTCTATTTTTACTTATATTGTTTCTAATTTTTTGTTATAATAAATGATACTAAAAAATATTCTTCATTCTACTTTGAACATTTTGGGAAGCATTTCTGTAAGGTAGATACCCAGAAGAGGAATTGCTGGGTATTTTATTTTATTTTATTTTATTTTATTTTATTTTATTTTATTATTTTATTTTTTTATTATTTATTTATGATAGTCATACAGAGAGAGAGAGAGAGAGGCAGAGACACAGGCAGAGGGAGAAGCAGGCTCTATGCACCGGGAGCCTGACATGGGATTCGATCCCGGGTCTCCAGGATCGCGCCCTGGGCCAAAGGCAGGCACCAAACCGCTGCGCCACCCAGGGATCCCTTGCTGGGTATTTTAAACAATTAAATTTTTTTACAATTCTGATGGGTAAAAAAAAAAAAGTACCTTTGTTATTTTAATGTACCTTTCATTGATTCCCAGTGAGACTGAGCATTTTTCATATATTTATTGGCCATTTGTAACTTCTGGATTCTGTAATATTGGTCTTTTGCTTTATACGTTATAAATATTTTCTTTCTGTTTCTTTGTTGATGATGTCTTTTATGGTTAGGTTTTCCTAATTTTATGAAATTAGGTCTGCCAATTTTTCATTTCTTTTACTTTTGGCTTAAGAAAATCTTCCTTACCATAAGCCTACAAATATATCCTCCTAGTTTTCTTCTGAGTAAAATTGTATAAGTGAGGCAGAAATGGCTAGCTGTTCAGCAAACTCTTTTTCTTTTCCTCCTGAACACAGCCAGACTTGAGATTGAGTGTGGCCATGCTATTGAGATGTAACTAATGGAATGTGGACAGAGACAAATTACTATCTTCTGGGACTTACCTTGTGTGATCTTTTGTGCTATAATGAATATAACCCTCAGGGGGAAATGGGGAGCTATGTATGGAAGGCTGTGGAACCACAATATGGAAGGTGACTGGATCTGAATCACTCCTTGAAGAAGAGCTACTTGATCAAAAACACTCATTGTGACTTTTACATGAATTTCAAGCTAATGAGATTTGGGGATTTATCTGTTACAGTCACTGATCTACATTAACTAATAAATTTTGAATATATTTCTAATATTTATTTCCTTAATACACTTGATAAATAACTTATTGTTATATTTGGTATGAGATAAGGATCTGAGCTTCCCATTCCTCAAATGGATAGCCAATTTTGGGGGATTATTTGTCTTTTCTCTACTTATATGAAATGTTACCCTTATCATATATTTGACTGCACCATATACAATTGACAATTTTCATTTTTGACCTCTAAAATCAGCAGTTTCATGAGTCAGTTTAATATTTGATTGTCTTAAAAAAATATTTGATTGTCTTATACATATTAGACTTTCTATTCTTGCCCATCAATCTATGTTTCTTTGCCGGTAGCATACTGTAGCTTTGTAGTATATTTTACATCAGGTAAGGCAAGATGAACTTAAAATCTCAAATCAAGTTTTATAAAAAATCCCATTGGGATTTTGAGTGGAATTACATTAAATTCACATAGATTAATTTGTTTGAGAATCAACATCTCTATAATATGGAGTTTGCTTCTTTGAGAGTGTGAACATAAATAGGCCAGAAAAACTTGTTCACAGATAATTAGAAATGTGTAAGTCACAGCTCTAGGGAAGCCACGGGTTTAATGATTACTGTTTATATCTTTCTAAACTATGGGCATTAAGGGCGATTTGCCCACCATAGCATCCTAAACTTTAGGCTGTACCTGATATCCCATGGTTTCTGAGGGAGAATGGGATGCTGAGATATATTTATTTATTAATTTTCTGTGTTTCTCCACTAGAGTGTAAGTACCATAAAATTAGACCTTTGCCTTCTTTATTCATTGCAGTATCTCCAGTGTATAGGACAGACCCTGACCTATCACAGACCCTTAATAAATATTTATCAAAAGAAGGAATGAATGACTGTGAGGGTTTGAGCCCTTAATGAAGGTGGTGGTTTACATCTAGCATGTGATCCATAAGACATACATTATAGCCTAAGAGTACTTATTTTTTTCTGGCTCTTACTATGTTTTCATAGCTGTGTCTACTGGTTCATGCTGATTTGTTATGGAAAAATAGTGTATACATGGCAGTGATGACTAAAACATTCACAAGCTGGGACACCTCAATGGCTCAGTGGTTGAGTGTCTGCCTTTGGCCCAGGGCATGATCCTGGAGTCCCGGGATCGAGTCCCACATCGGGCTTCCTGCACAAAGCCTGCTTCTCCCTCTGCCTCTCTCTCTCTCTGTATCTTATTTATTTAAAAAAAAAATTCACAAGCATAGCCTTAGAATAAATATTGTAACAAACACACAAGGTTACTCATTGCAACATTGTTTGTAGTAGCAAAAGATGGGAACTAGCCTAAATGTGAGTCAATAGAAATAGTTAAAAAATCCAAACAACTATGGCATATTCATATAATGGAATACCATTCTGCTGTTAAAAAAAAAACACTAAAGAGGAATTGATATGGAAAGGTTTCCAGGATAAATTGCATTGTTAAGTTAAAAAAAAAAAAAGTGCAGAGCAGACTGCATAATATACAAACTTTTGTGGAAAAAAGGGGAAGAAATAAAAATACATATTCATGTTTGCTTCCAGATGCATAAAGAAACTCTAAAAGGATTAAAAGAAATTAATAAAAGGAATTACCAGTTGGAGTGGTGATAAGAACTAGGGTGAGTGTGACACTTTTCACTGTCTATTTTATATATTATTTGATTCCTGAGCCGTGTGGATATATGGCCACTTAAAAATGAAATAAAGTATCAAATATAAAAAATAAATGAAAGAGGTACCTGGGTGGCTCAGTTGATTGGGTGTGTGCCTTCTGCTCCGGTTATGATCTCAAGGTCTTGGGATTGAGCCCCTAGTTGGGCTCCCTGCTCAGTGGGGGTTTGCCTTCTGCCCCTCCTCCCTGCTTGTGTTCTCTCTCTCCCTCAAACAAGTAAATAAAATCTTTAAAAAAATAAATGATGAAGATAATGATCATATTTAATCTAAGAAATTCTGTTTGTTGGCACAACAAAGAAATGAAAATTATTTTGGACTTGTATGTTGAGGAATTGTACTTAGAGGAATTGGTGTCTTTGGTATAGCTGTTAAGTGCAGTAATAATGCAGAAGGCCATGGTGGCAGTGGACTTGTATGTAGAGGAATTGTACTTAGAGGACTTGTATATAGAGGAATTGTACTTAGAGGAATTAATGTCTTTGGTATAGCTGTCAAGTGCAGTAATAATGCAGAAGGTCACGGTGGTGGTGGTGGAGGCCACAGCAGACAGATCAGATGTAGATTTGCCTCCTTGGGCCCTTTTCATTCGGGAAGTTTTTCTATCAGGCAGTTTGGGTGCTGAAAAGTGCTTTTGTTCTTTGTTTTAGACTACAAGGCGCAGTGCACATCAAATGATTTTATCAAAGCTTCTGTTTTGATGCAAAATGTTTCAGTTTTCTCCTCTTGGTCTGTGTTGGATCAACAAAATATTTCTTAATAATTTCAAGGCAAATTGGTTCCAGAGAACTAATGAGTGACTTGCCCACAGCCCACTTATTCACCAAAATAATTAAATTTGTTAACAAATATATGGAATTGCAAATATTGAATGGTCTCACTGCTTTGGCCTCGTTCAGTCATCTTTCTTGTCAATATTAATCATCCTTTCTATGTGGTTGTAAGTCACTGTCTTTTAAATTAATTTGTGAATGGAATTGATAATTTGCTTACTTAAAAAACCCCAGCTTCCTCATTCTATATAAAAAAAGACATCATTAATGGAAAGTATTATTATTCATCATGAACTGTACCAAGATAATTTATATAAATTCAACTAATATCTTCTAAATCACAGTGAAAGATTTAATTTAAAAATTGAAGCTATAATGCAGATTCAATAATAATTGTGAAAGTTCTTTGTGAAGTGCATCATAAAAATGAATGGTATTGTTATTTTTTTGGCATGCATTGTGATATAAAATATTTTAAAAAGGCAGAAAATGACATAGAAGATAAATGGGCAATTCAGGTTGGGGAAGATTGATGAAAGTAGTTCTAATAAACATAATCAGCTTTCAGCTAGGTAGAAAGGCCCCACAAATATTCAGGTTATTAACTGATAGTCACCAACCACTTGATAATCATGCTTCTAATGAGAGTGAGCACTAATGGCTCAAGGAACTGTGAGTCAAATTATGAAGTTTTATTAAAATGTTTTCCCCATTTGTCTTCAATTATTTAGATCCAATCTAATTTTTCTTCAAAATTAAAGTCTGGGGATCAAGCTAATTTATGTGACTGAATATTTAAAAATAGATGTCCTCTCTACCCATAGGTAACATCACAGAGAAAAAGTACAGTACGTTTCCACAGCACTGTTGTTTAAACACAACCATTTCTTTCCCCCAAACTTATTAAAATAATGTGCAATGGAACAAGCATAACCAAAGCTTTGTCCCTGAACACCAAAATTTAGAGAGGCTCCAAATGACTCACCTGCTACTACTCTAATTACTTCTTAGTAGCTGTAGCTACTTTTCACTTTTGCCCTAACCCTTTGGCTGTTGAACACAGATAAAGCCAAGAACCAAGGTCAGAGTCTAAGCGAGTGAGGCATTCAGGGTCCAGAGAAACAACACATATTCAACATTTTGGATAATTGTTACAGAACTGTCTCTCAGCCTGGAATCTCAGGGGCCATTCAAGAAATAACCCTTTCCTGGGATCTGGGCATCGAGGATTCATTTTATTTTGATGTGCAGCCCCTGGATATCATTCAACACTGTTCAGGAGCCTGGTATGGCTACTTGTAAAAGGATTTGTGGTGAATGGCTTGCTATCTTTCCTGGTTGGAGTGCCCAACCACCAGCCAGCCTTCCTCACCTTCTCCTTCATCTTCTACCATTCCTTTTCTCTATGCCTTTGATCTTTTCCTCTCTGTCTTTATTTTTCCATACAAAATTTACCTTTCCTTTAAAGCCTCAGTTGTATATCATCTTACTCATAGGAAAAAAAACCCATTCTGATATAACTGGTACTTAAGAATTTAATAACTTACTAATGGGAGTGCCCCATGTTAAAGCAGTTATGAGTATGTCAGGTGGAGTGACTTTTTCCTCAAGGGTAGGTATTTGGTTGGGTGAAATACATCTTTAAATTCCTAAATGTCTATGCTGCTACAGTATGCAGTGATTTCTCAATTACCTGTGTAAGAGTATTGACCTAATGAATAATTTGAAAATATTTGGCATTGGAATGCATGGTACGATTTTTTTTCTCCCAGAAGCTTATTTTATTAATTATTTAGTAATTATTTTACCTATTATTACTAATTTGGTTTGAACTTGTATTAAAATAAATACTTCTCTAGAGTACATACCAAACTAGAAATAGTTGGGACATAGGCAGAAGCCAAAGGGAAATGAAAAATGTTCAGAATCCGAAGACTCAACATTCAATTATTTAATATACTTTGCTATATTTCAAAAAAGATTTTGAGGGGGTAATAGTAACTGTGCCTCATACTGGAAGCAATATGCCTTTTGAGGCCCAAATGCAAGAGCCAGCTCTTTGTCTAGTGTAGCATTCTGTTGTCTGATAATAACAACAGTAATCATTCCAGAGTAGCCTACAGTGTCAAGTACTCTGCTGAATACTTGATATGGTTTCTCTTAATTAATCTTCAGATTATTTGCTGCATCATTTTACAGATGAGGCTCAGAGAAGTTAATTACCTTGCCCAAAGTCATATAGCTAGTACCAGGCAGAAGCATCACTTGGAACCCAGATTGTGTGGCTCTAACGTTAGTGTTCCTAACACCTTCACCCACTGTTTCTGTTGATGAAGAAAGCTGTACAGCTATGACTGCTTTTTATTTGTTTTTATTTTTAAAAATATTTTATTTATTTGAGAGAGAGAGAAAGAGCACGCATGCAAGAGAGCACAAGTGGGGTGAGGAGCAGAGGAAGAAGCAGGCTCCCCTGCCAAGCAGGGAGCCCCAGGTGGGGCTTGATCCCAGGACTCCAGGATCATGACCTGAGCCAAAGGCAGATGCTTAACCAACTGAGCCACCCAGGCACCCCTGTGACTGCTTTTTAGAAAAAAAACAAAAACCCATAAAAACAACTGGGTATTTTTAAACTGGGTCTCAGAGCTTGAAGTACTGTCTACACTGAATGTAAAGGCTTTGTTAACAACAAATTATCCTCTCTGAGAAAGGGATTGTGTTCATATTACCAGGACAGTTCTGAGAAACAAGTGGAACTCCAAACCTTTAGATTGCCCAGACTCACTAGTTCCAGACTAGTGTAAAGTCTTGAGATCCTATTATTTCCACATGGTCCTGGCTTGACCAAAGGACCTGGCTGTGGAACTCTTTGTCCAGAGTTACACCTTCCTGTTTGCCATTACATTTCTTGCCTTGTATTATCCCCTGCCAAATTATTTCCCTCAAATATAGGTCTTTAATCAGCTATGGGCTGTGCCCTAGCCTTAGGATGGGAAGTACCACTTGTGGGTCTTAAAACTCACCCTCTTCCTAGGCTCAGCTGTCCTGATGGTAGACATTGTCACTGTCCTCTGACTTCAATGTCCTGGATCTCCCTGCTACTCATCCTCCCCAGTTACAGCTGCTGGGAACTCAATGGTGATTGAGCCCATCTCTGGTCTTTGGCACAATTTCAACCTATGTGTACGCTCCCAGAGGAAGACTCCTTTGTGCCAGTTGTTTACCTACACCTCTCTTTCCTGTCCTGCTGCCTACCCTCCACCACTCTCCTGTATCTTACTACAGTCAGAATCAAAGATCAATGAATATTAAATTTCAGCTTTTAGCAGCTAGTATCAATACTTCCTATAGTGGTGAGGTCCTTGGTAATTACTCAAAACGGTTAGATTCAATTATATGCAGTTTTGTTTTTTAATAGGGGAGGAAAAACAACAAACCCAGAACCTATAGTAACATGAATCTTCCTGAGCACGCACTCACCCGCCTTGTGGAAATTACTTTGCAGAAACAATGCACAGTATCTAAGTCATGTCAGTGCAAATCATTACTTTGTCAAAAAGCAGGGACTTATTGCTTGTGTTATTTTAAAATTGTTTTCAGCCTGAGATTGGCATACCTAATTGCTTTTTAAATACACTTGTTAAAGCATCAAGGATATTGCTGATGGTATTTAAACGCCTTTGGGTGGGCTGCTGTCATTAAGAAGCAAGGTTGGCATTTTCTTCTCTAACCTCGAACTTGATGGTTTTAATATCTAGGCTATTAAATTTACACCACGAAGAACTCAGGCAGATAAATCTTTTACCAAAGCAATTTAAGTAAATCAAACCAAACCAAACCAAACAAAAAAAAAAAAAAAAAAAAAAAAAAGGAAAGGGTAAAGCATTTAACTTTCAGATAACATATTCTCCAGGGATTGTCCTCTATTTTTGTGGCACTGCACAGACTCATTTGAGCCCACAGAAGATGCCACATTGGAGCTTGACTTTTTGTGGAATCAGCTTCTGAATTCAACCTTGAAGTACATGTTTTGGCTTCAAGTATGGTGTTAATGAATTACTGAAGAAATTTCAGTGGGAGTTAAAAATCCTAAATTCTCTTTCATTATTTTATTTTATGTTTTGGAGTTCAAAAGTTAGCTCTTTTGGGGAAAAAAGAAAACAAAATAAAACTGATTTACTTTGCTTCATTTAAAAAATATTGCTTTGGTCTTCTCCCACCCCCTGAATCCGAGGGCCCTTCATTTAGCAGGTAATTGTGGACCTTCCACTACATTCCCTGTACCACGAAGTATAGTGGCCATATCCCAGGAAGCCACATCTCTGGGAGATTCTCTGTACCAGTTTGATGATAACTTAACCTGGAAAAACTCAGGGCTGAGACTACCATGCCTTAGGAGACTTGTGAAAAATAAAAGCATAGAACTTTTTTTTTTCCTGATATGCATTTCTATATGGATTCTATTGGTAGATGCTTTTTCATTTCTTTCTGGTAAGATATACAACAAAGGAGCTCAGGATGTTTTTTAGAGAATTTGCCTGTTTTCTGCTGTTGAAAAAAAAGTCTTATGTGAAGTAAAAGCACTCTGCAAGGCTAGGACTATTGGTGACAAACGCTGTGTTATTTGTGATAGAGGAAATATGCTATTTTCCCCTCCTCTGGTATGATGTGCATTTATTAGAGCATGTATCAAATAATTTGGTTTTCCAATACATTATCAGGAATTAGTGAGATTGGTTATGGACTTAATTATGCTTTTCTCAAAAATGTTTTTAGTCTGCTCTCAAACATTTTGAAGTGGACCTTTATTATAGTTACCAAATTGTATGAAAGTGCATTGCCCTCATCACATAAGGGTCACAGGTGGAACATAGCAGAGCTGAAATGAAGGGTAATGGAAAAATCCAGTACTTATGTTTGCTACTTAAATGTCATGGCTGGGTAAATGGATTTCTGTACTTCCTAGGACTCAGCTTCTACTACATTAGGCTGGCAAATTAGAGAGGAGAGGTTGCTCTGCAAATTGGCTTGGCGAACCATGTAGTTCATCTTTTTATTGTGCAAAACAGAAAAAATTGCTTCTAATCAATCCACTTCAACTTTTAGTCTCAAAATTATTTACCATCCCATCAGCTGAAAGTACCTATGAAATGGCCTATTTGAATTAACTGAAGGGAAGAGGTATTTGTATCAATAAGCTGATTACAATTTATGGGGGCACAGTCTTACTATAGAAGCAATAAAGAGACTGCATTATTATTGAGGTGTCCTTGCCAAATTGATTAATGCTTTTAGGAGAATTAATCTACATTTCAAATATAATTGGACTCTTATTAACTAAATCAGAAATGTACCACTTCATGATTATGATGCTCAAAAGAGGTAGGTTTTCCTTCCAAATAGAACATGATTAATTTTGAACTTTTTGTAATCTTTGTGTTTGATTCACATGATTGATCAATCTCTCTGCTTTGTAACTGCCCTAGGATGCAGCATTTGGGGGTGCTTACGTGAAAGTTTATTATTCTTAATTTTTGCAAAACATAAACTAACAGAACTGATGTGAGGTACAAGGAAGTTTCCATTTTACCAATTATCACACTCAATGCCTTTAAAAAGTGAATGAATGAATTACACTTCTAAATGAAGTATAATAATGAATTTGGGATAGTGAAAAATTATAAGAGTAACTCTTCAAGCTGTACCTTAACACAGCTGGCTTCATTGGAAAACACTAAGGACCAGAAGACAGGGTTTTGCCCACAAGGAAAGACAGGAAAGGGTGAGCAGAGGAGCAGAGGAGCAGTCTGACAGCAGGGCATTTGTGATATTAACACAGTCTGTGCTGGGTGCTGGAAGTTTGTAGCCTGAGAAATACTGGCCTCTTTTGAGAAGGAACTTCACTCACAGTTCCAAATCAGGTAAATATTGTTTGGCTTCTTGAAAGTCAAGGATTTCTTACACAGCGAGAGTCCAAATTTCTGAACAAAAAAAACCGTAGCAGAGAAGAACAAAAAGTGTTGAAACAAAAAAATTTTTTTTTGATGAGTTCTAATTCTTCTGGATTGGCTAGGGTTGGCTAAAATCATTTAAAATCATCTAAATTAAATGAATTTTTTTGAGGAGTTGATTCTTTGAAGAGAAAACTCGCTTCTTCGAGATGAATGTTAATTACACAATCCCTGAATTAGGTAATATCTACAGATAATGTCATGTCTTATTTTGGGTAGAGATTTAAATTCTAGCCTCCTGTTTGAAAAGAATCTCTTTAATCTTTGTTAAAAAAAACCAAAACACTCCATTGGAGAAGCCTCCCCTTTTGTGTTCTCTCCCTGACGTCCCTGCCTGCCTTCAAACAGGGGCTGCTTCTGTGCTGGTTTATGCGGAAGGAGAGAGAGGAAGGGGCAGCTGGCTTTTGCTTTGATTTGAGCTTCCCTCTCATTACTGGGGCCACATATGTTATTAACACTCAAATAAAGCTTCCTACCTCTTGCAAGTGAGAAGGGCTTAGCTGAAGTGGACTTTGTACATTTGGTGCATATGGGCTCCCTGAGGGCCAAACCCTATTGCTTGAGGCCTCCACTCACTCCCCAAATGAGCCTCATTAGAAAACTGAAGGGCCAGTGTTCTCAGGAGGAAGGACATCCCAATGCAGTGCTTCATGCCCAGGACCTAGAGCTCTTGGGTCATCTGGTTTCTGCGAAAGAGGGTTGCTTAGAGGATTTTTTTTTTAAGATTTAATTAATTTATTTGAGAAAGAGTGAGAGAGAGCACGTGCACGAGTAGGGAGAGGGGCAGAGGGAGAGGCAGACTCTTCGCTGAATAGGGAGCCCTAATGCAGAGCTCGGATCCCAGGATCCTGGGAGCATGACCTGAGACAAAGGCAGATACTTAACCCACAGAGCCACCCGGGCACCCCGTGCTTAGAGGATTTTGACATGGAGATCCTGCCACTTGCTGGTTAGACCTGAATGTAGGCTTCCAGGCTTTACATGTCAAGAGCTGTTATATTCAAAATATCTTTTGAATTTAGTTCCACCTGAGAACCTTTCAGGCCTCTGTTCCCTAATTGCAAAGATGAGAAGGCTGACTTGATGGATGACTTCTTAGATTCCTTCTAGTGCCAACACTTAATGAAATAATCTTGCAAATACTGCCCCCCCCAATGTGTTAAACATATTCAAGAAAACATATAATCAAGAATAAAGAGGTCTTAAATTCATATATAAAGGAATACTACATTTTTTCTTTAACATCCTCTAAGCCTGTGTACATGCTGAGTTAAAATTTTATTTGCATCCAATTCAGTCCTGCCCAAAGATCTAGTTATCTCTTACCCAACATTTCAGACTCAAGCAACACCCAGGGCAAGGATTTACTGAGCATGTTCATGAATAAACTGGTTTTCCCACATTAAGAAATGACTATTCATTCTCATATCCCTGCTCAAGTGTTTTGTTTACTGACAAGTGGGTGGTGGGGTGGGAGGGTGGTGATAGTGGTATGCAAAATTTCATGGGAAAATGCCTAAAATTGTGCCCCATGGGCACATGCATGTTTTGGGGCACCTGGGTGGCTCAGCAGTTGGGCGTCTGCCTTTGGCTTGGGGTGTGGTCCTGGAGTCCCTGAGTGGAGCCTGCTTCTCATCTGCCTATGTCTCTACCTCTCTCTGTATCTCTCATGAATAAATAAATAAGATCTTAAAAAAAAAAAAAGAAAATGCCTAAAAATATAAGACAAAGATTTTTTTTTTTTTGTGCTATTCATCTTCTAAGAGACACTACAGCTAACTTTGTTTTGTTGTGTGAGTTCCTTCCTTCCTTTTTTCCCAGAAAAAAATCTTTGGCAGCAAATGGGTAGGCACCTGTGGAGGTTAGAACCTTGGTGCAGATCATTGAAAAACGGGCCCCATAATATTTGGCTTGAGGATTAACTCCCCCTCCCATCCCAAGGTTTATCTTACTTTGGACTTATCCTGGGTTAATTAAAAAATTAGAATAGGTAGCAAAATTATTGTTTAGCTCCTTCTCCCATGCTCACCCCATCAGGAGTGAGCTAGGTGGTGGGGAGGGCAGTTGATTTGACATTTAACGGTTGGCCACAGAGCACAGAAACTTCACGAGGCAAATCCAAAGTGTGTCTTGGCTGGTGAGATTTGTAAACCTTTGACTAGACAGGAAGCGCTGCGCGCCGGTGCGCAGAGACTTGACAGCTTGCTTCCCCGAGCGCCTGCAGCCCGCAGGTCCCTGGAAACCCTCCTGGGGAGGGCAGTGTTCTGTGAGCTTGGAAACCCATGCCCCCTGGGTACCGCTGGGATTGTGCCCCGCAGTTTCGGGATCCTGGGGGGCAAAACAGCGTCTCGCTGCAGTCGTCCAGTTAGAGAGCTGTTTTCCTGCCCTTTCTGAGCCCAGGTCAACGTGCCCGCTGGGCCCGCGCACGATGCAGGTTACTCTGGGCGGACCACACACCGACACTTTCCACCGTGATCTCTAGTCACCCGAGCGCGCGCCTCCGGACGCCTGCCCAGGTTTTTTCATTGGTTAAAAAATGATGCTTTTGTTTAGCGACCGAAGACAGGGTGTGGGGTTGGGTTTGCAGGCAGGCAGGCGAGCAAGGGGAGAGAGCTTCTTTAGGATGCTATGACAACCTGAAATTTACGGAGCGGTTTTTTTTTTTTTTTTTTTTTTGTATATTTTTTATTGGAGTTCGATTTGCCAACATACAGCATAACGCCCAGTGCTCACCCCATCAGGGGCCCCCTCAGTGCCCGCCCCCGGTCCCCCCTGCCCCCCGCCCACCTCCCCTCGCTACCCCTTGTTCATTTCCCAGAGCGGTTTTTGCGCGTCTTTTTGGAAAGCCGGTTTGGAGCCCTCCTCCCCTTTTTGTTCCGTTGACAAGATTTTAGATGTTTTGTGTGTGGTTTTAGAAAAGGAACAAAGCCACGACAAAATCCCCGTATGAAGTATAAGCAAATAAATCACACGGCGTATTAAATTTAATTAAAAACCGGGTAACATATTTCAAGTTTCACGATGGCAGCACTTGCAGGATTTTAACCTAATATTTATCCTAACAAAATGCTGTGATGCTGATTGAGGGTGATTTCGCTTTTGAAAAAAAAAATCCTTTTTCCATTTGATAGGAAATTTCTCAGGGTTTATGAATAAGCTTAATGCTGAGGATGGAAAATTTTGGTGAGTTTTAGTAATACACCATTTTATCATACATTTGGAACCAATTAAAATTTATAGTGTATATATATCTAAATGTGCATCTATCTATATAAATCAATAAAATCTTAGACTTCTAGAATATTAGGACTAACAGTGGCTTTTGTTCCTAAAGAGCAGCCCAACTCACTCACTTGACAGATGGGCTGATCTCACAAATTCTTTCTTTGTCTTCTTTTGGGGAAGTAGTGCATTTCTGGTTTTTCTTTTTCTTTTTTTTTTCAATGGAGTGTTTCCTAAGAATTATTTCATGTCAAATTACTTTGATGACATGTCAGCAGCATGTAATGTTAAGGTGACTTCAATTCATGATTTTGAGGCATTTAGAATTGATTTTAACTTCCACATTTCTGTATTCCAAAGAAACACACACACACCCCAACCACAATCCTGGGTTCAGAATTTGCTTACAGGCAGTATTAACTAAACAGGTGCAATGAGCTTTCTAATTTAAGAATTCTTTTATTCCTGTTCTTACTCTGTATCTCAAGACACTGGAGTTGGACGGGCTGCAGGCTCATTTCAAACATCTATGAGGCATTTTAGAATGTATGGGTTTGTGACGGTGGTGGTGGTGGGAAGGGGCTATTTACTGAGAGGAGATCCACAGTGAATGGAAAGACTTTCTGAGGTTTCTCATTTCCCTGCAATTGCTGAGCAAGCACCCGCTTCCATTTCAGCCTTACACCCTGGGGACCTCACGTGAAGGGCTTTTTTGGGAAGAGAATCTTTAGTGCATGCACTCACCATCTTTCTCCAGGTATTATAAAGATATGATAATGCTGAGATTTATACACATGTCAGAGAAGATGGTGAACACTCAGAATTCCTAAATATGATTAAATTTAAAACATACCATTCAGCTCCTCTTTTTTAAAAATGCTTTTATGCCAATGGATAAAGCTGTGGTGTTGTCAGATACCCCTCGCTTTCCTGTGCAACCCCCGTAACTGTCAACATTAATAGGAATAATAATGGTACAACTTACTGAGCATATGGTCTGTTCCAGACACAGTACTAAGTACTTTATGTGCATTATTACATTCCATATATACATCAATCCTATAAGGCAGGGTTTTTTTTTTAAAGATTTTATTTATTTATTCATGAGAGAGAGAGAGAGAGAGGCAGAGACAAGGCAGAGGGAGAAGCAGGATCTCTGTGGAGAGCCTGATGTGGGACTTGACCCCAGAACTCCAGGGTTACGACCTGGGCCAAAGGCAGATGCTCAACCACTGAGCCACTCAGGCGTCCAAGGCAGGTTTATTCTTTATTTTTTTATTTACAAATGAGCAAGTGGAGATTCAGCAAGGTGAAAAAGTTGCCCCAGATCCCACGGCAATAAGAACCAGAACTGGGAATCAAACTTCAGTGTTCCTGACTCCAGAAATCAAGTTCTCAGTCTTTGTTAAATCATTCAATTCAAGCTTTCATTTACTTGGTCAAATTAGAGCAATGGCTTTTAGTTCTCAATTGTGTTTTTTTTTTTTTTTTTTTTTTTTAAATTTTTATTTACTTATGATAGTCACAGAGAGAGAGAGAGAGAGGCAGAGACACAGGCAGAGGGAGAAGCAGGCTCCATGCACTGAGAGCCCGATGTGGGATTCGATCCCGGGTCTCCAGGATCACGCCCTGGGCCAAAGGCAGGCGCCAAACCGCTGCGCCACCCAGGGATCCCCTCTCAATTGTGTTCTAACACAATTTCTTCTTATTTTGAGATAGCTCCAACATTTGAAGAAAAACAACTTATTTTCATAATAACAGACATCTCCTTAGTACTTAGTTTCCAAAAGCCCTGTTCCACACTCTTTTTCACTAATTCTGATGTTTGTCCTGTGAGGCACTGAGTAAAAAAGATGATCTCTGGACTACTAGCATCAGATTTAGAATTTAGAAGTTGAGTTCTAGTTTAAAATGCAGATTTCCGTATTCCTTATGGACTGGGATAAGAATCTGGGCAGTCGAATGAGAATCGGGAAACTGCCTTTTAATAAGCTTCTCAAGTATATGAGTGATTAAAAAGAGGAACATGAATTTTGGAATCAAACCATAATTTCTAGCCTGGTTTTAGCTTGTTTTAATTGTATGACTTTAGGCAAGCTGTTTATAGGGCTGTAGTGAAGATTTAATTAGATAGTGTGTGTCAAAACAGTAATGTGTAAGGGTGCTAATAGTGATGAAAGCTAATGCTTTTTGAGCACTTTTTATGTGCCACATGCTGTGCTGAAAACTTTGCACATATCAATTCACTGATGGTCCATAGCACCCACATAAAGGAGGGCTGTCATTATTCTTAATTTACAGAAGGGGAGGCAGAAAGCGCAGAGATTAAGCTGAAGCCAGGATTTGGTGGCAGAGAGTGTGGCCCTAGAGCTTTGCCCTTAACCTCTGTATCTGTTGTCTCTCATAGTAGGTATTTATTGATTATTACTTTCCTTTGGACCATCTTATAAAAACAATAGCAACAAAAGCTGGTAAAAAATAATGGATAGGAAAAAATAAGAGCTTTTCTTCTTTTGACTCAGAATATGTAAGCACTACATGATACATTGCTCTTTAAGATTATTCCAACCAGAGCGTGGTCTGGGCAGGGCATTGATGGAGCACATGCAAAGCACTCTTGCTGGAGCTGAGATGGGGCAAGGACCTTGCCATCAAGGTGAAACCTGAGTAGGGCCTTGAAAGATAAGGAGGCATGCCCTAGACAGAGATATTTAATGGAAGCTTACTGAAAAATTTGGACCATCTTCATTTAAGGGTAGAATAACAATAGTTATGAGGACTTGGCAATCAAACCAAGATCTAGTGGAGGAACTATTTATTAATGACTATATATATAGCACTGCATAGTGTATATGGAATCTAGATGCAAGGGATATTTCAGAATGTTAGAGGACAAGTACCTAACTTACATCAAGTGGTCAGTTATGTCAAATCAATGAAGACTTCCTGGAGGAGGAAGGTAGATACCCAGAGCTGAATCTGAAAAGATGGGTATAAATTACATAGAAAAAAAGATTTTTCCAGAGAGAAAGTAGAGCTGAGTCAACTGGCAGTGCTTCCCAACTTTTAGCAAGTGGTGACTCTTGAGAAAGTGGTAACATTTGCAAGGTACCCTGGGGTAGTGCAACACGTGGGTGGCACACAGGTTGGTACTCTCTGGTTTAAGGAGTGTAAGCTGTTCACAATAAACAGAGTGCTTAGGACAAGGCTGAGAGACGTTTAGAGAGCTGAGAGTGGGAGAGGTGGCAAACATCATCTCGTCAGGAGTTATTTTAATGTATAAAACAAGATCAATCACCACTTTAAAGGAAATTAAAAAAATTTTTTTAGCCAATATTTTTTTGCAAAGCATTGGGAGACATCTGGCCTCTCCTCCATAGGTAAGTCCTGGAGAAACTTTACTCTTGCCTCTCCTGGTGTGTTTTCACCTCCATTCTGGGTCTAGGTGGCTGTGTGTTGTTGTAATCAGAAGGTGAAAGCCCAGAGGCATGCGTGCCGGTGTGGTTTCCATAGATGAAGACGGCTCTGCTATTCATTTTCTCCGTGGAGGATGAGAAATGTCAGACCTTGCTCCACTGATTTTTGATTTTGATCAAAAGTACCTTTGATCAAACCCACTTGGGCTATTTTTCATTTTAAGAGCCACACATACTGAGAAGTAGAACTGATACAGATTTAAATATAAATCTCATCTAAAAGCTATTTCAGGAGAACTATGTAACAAATATTTCTATTTATTTCCCTATATGCATCTCTTCTCTTAGCATCAGAACTTTCAGCTAGGTTTATAGGGATGCTCCATGTGCCCAAAAATGAACACTGGAGCCTTGGCCACCGGATCATTTCCTCTGCCTCCCTTTTCCTGCTGGAGATTTATTTTATAAATCTGAGTGATGAGAGCAGAGGCAGCAGGAGAGGCTATGAGATTTATATTAGAAAAGCTTTAAAAAGACGTGTTTGTTTGGGATTTGAGAACTGCCATTTATGGGGAAGGATATGAAAGGAATGAGGAGAACAGATATTAAAGATGTTTTACAATGCATAAGAATTTACTCTTCTGCATTCCTGGGACCTTTAGTCTTTTGGATAAAAACCATCAAGATTTTAATCCCCCCCCCCCTTGTTTTTAAATGAACTGTGTTTCTGAGAATGTGTCTCTATGAAGCACTGAATTACAGAAGCCAGAGTGTCCTTGAGTTGTACCAGCATAATTTTACTTCAGCTTCAAAAAGGCTGCATTTATCAGCCTTTTAGAATTCAATAAGGTCACTGATGAGGTTTAAAAGAGGTGGTTGTGCAAAAGAGAAGGGGAAAGGAATAATCCAGAAGCTTGTAGTAAAGAATGATCCAGGGGATAGAGTTTCCTGATAGTGGTGAAGTCAGTGAGGGGGGAAGCTTCTAGAATAACTTTCACTTCTTGCCATTAAGTTAGTCTATAAAATGGTAAGTTGTATTCTACTTTGTCCTGCTTTAACTAGAAGTTGGTATCAGAGTAGATATCTTCTGAGGAATTCAGGACAAAATCTTCACGTGTGAGTGAGGTCACACGTGGGTGAGAAGAGAATGAGAAGACTGAATAGAGAGAAACTAAAAAGAAAATTGTGGTAAAATATACATAACATAAAATTTACTATCTTAACCATTTTAAGCCTACAATTCAGTAGTGTTAAGTATATTCACATTATTGTGTAACTAATCTCCAGAACCCTTACTATCTTGCAAAACTGAAATTCTAAACCAATTACCAACTCCCCATTGCTCCCTCCTTCCAGCCACTAGTAGCCACCCTTCCATTTTCTGTCTCTATGGATTTGATTATGTAACTTATGTAAGGGTAATTATATAGTAATTGTCTTTTTGTGATTGGCTTGTTTCACTTAAGGTCCTCAAGTTCATCCATATTGTAACATTTACCAGAATTTCCTTCTTTTTTTTGAGGCTTAATAATATTCCATTGTATGTACACCCCATTTTGTTTATCTACTCATCTGTCATTGGACACTTTTGGGTTGCCAACTTTTGGCTATTGTGAAAAATGCTGCTACAAGCGAGGATGTACAAATATTTCTTCTAAACCCTGCTTTCAGTTCTTTTGGGTGCATACCCAGATGTGGAATTGGTAGACCATATGGTAACTCTATTTTTAATATTTTGAAGAACTGCCATATTATTTTCCACAGTGGCCATACCAGTTTATATTCCCACCAATAATGCACAAGGGTACCAATTTATCCACATCTTTGCCAACATTCGTTATTTTCTTTTTTCCCTCTTCTTTCTTTCTTTCTTTCTTTCTTTCTTTCTTTCTTTCTTTCTTTCTTTCTTCTTTCTTTCTTTCTTTCTTTCTTTCTTTCTTTCTTTCTTCTTTCTTTCTTTCTTTCTTTCTTTCTTTCTTTCTTTCTTTCTTTCTTTCTTCTCTTTCTTTCTTTTCTTTCTTTCCTTCCTTCCTTCCTTCTTTCCTTCTCTTTTTAAAAATAGTAGACATTCTAATATATGTGAAGCTGTATTAGTAAGCTGTAGCTGTGAAACACAATTTAGTGGATTAAAATAGCTATCATGTATCATTGTTCATGAATTTGCAGGGTGACAGCTTGGATTATGATCAGCTGAGTGGTTCTTTGGTCTTGGCTGGGCTCACTCACACATCTTGGCCAACAAACAGCTGGATTGACTGGGGCCTGGCTACTTGAGGGAGGGCCCATTTGTACGGCTTATCCAAATCTTCTAGTAGATGTGCTTGGGCTTGTTTACATGGTAGTAGCAGAGTTCAGATAGTGACAATGGAAACATCAAGAATTCTTGAGGCCATGGCTCAGAAATTGCTCATCGCTTATATCATATTCGTTGGAAGACTAAAGATCCCAGCCTAGATTCACAGGGTAGAGCAAAAGATTTTTGATGGTAGGAGCTGCTATGTCACCCTGTCAAGAGCTGTGGAAACAGGGAAGAGTAAAGAATTGTGGCCATTTTTGCAGTCTACCACAGGATTTTAGGATTTTGGTGGGAGTAAAGGTGAGAAATTTGCCAGAGGATCATTAAGATTCTTATAATAAATGGTTGGTTTTGTCTGTCTAGTACAAATATTCCAGAATTCTTTAAAATATTGAAGGTGAGGGGGTGGCGCTTGAGTGGTCAGTGGTTGAGTGTCTGCCTTTGGCTCAGGTTGTGATCCCGGGGTCCTGGGATTGGGTCCTGCATCAGGCTCCCTGCAGGGAGCCTGCTTCTCCCTCTGCCTGTGGCTCTCATAAATAAATAAATAAATAAATAAATAAATAAATAAATAAATAAATCTTCAAAAAAATATTAAAGGTAAGAGCTGGGAAGCTAGAAATGAATTTGGAATTTTTTCAAATAACCTTGGGATATAACCACAAAAGTGCCATATATTAATTTTTAAAAATAAACTTATAATTTTGGAATAATTTTAGATTTATAGTAAAGTTCCAAGGATAGTACAGAGAGTTCCCAAATATCCTTTACTCAGCCTCTTATACTGTTAACATCTTATTACCATGGTACCTATGTCAAAACTAAGAAACCAACATTGGTACATGACTATTAACTAAACTCCAGACTTTATTTGGATTTTACCAGGGTTTTTTTTTAATTCATGTTCTTTTTCTGTCCCAGGATACAATCTAGGAAACCACATTTCATTTAGACAGTTATTACTTAAAAAAAGAGCCTTTATTTTTAGAGCACTTTTTTAGGTTCACAGCAAAATTGAGGTGAAGGTACAGAGATTTCTCATACATCCCTGCATCCACACACACATAGCCTTCCCTAGTATCAGCATCCCGCACAAGAATAGTACATTTTTTTTTACAGTTGATGAAACTAATTGACACACCATAATAGCCCAAATGCATGGTTTACACTAGGGTTCACTTTTGGTGATGTACATTCTATGGGTTGGGACAAACTTATAATGACATTGTGTCCATCATTATACAATCGTACAGAAAATTTCATTGTGCTAAAAATGAAAAATCCTAAAAATCCTCTGTGCTCCCCTATTGATTCCTCCCTCCCACTCCCCAACCCCTGGCAAACACTGATCTTTTAACTATCTCTATAGTTTTGCCTTTTCCAGAATGTCATATAGTTGGAATCGTTCAGCATGTAACCTTTTCCAATTGGCTTGTCACTTAGTAATAGGCATTAAGTTTCCTCCATGTCTTTTCGTGGCTTGATAGGTCATTTCCTTTTAATGCTGAATAATATTCCATTGTCTGAATGTACCATGGTTTATTTATAAATTCACTTACTGAAGGACATCTTGGTTTCTTCCACGTTTGGGCAATTGTAAATAAAGCTGCTATAACATCCATGTGCAGGTTTTTGTGTGGAGATAAGTTTCAACTCCTTTTGGTAAGTATCAGGGAGCATGATTACTAGATTATATGTTAAGAGTATGTTTAGTTTTTTAAGAAACTGCCAAACTCTTCCAAAAGTGACTTACTGTTTTGCACTTCCACTAGCAATGAATCAAAGTTTCGATTGCTCCACATTCTCACCAGCACTTGGTGGTGTCAGTGTTCTGGATTTTGGCCATTGTAATAGCTGTGTAGTGCTACCTCGTTGTTTTAATTTGCAGTTTCCTAATGACATGTGATGTTGGACATCTTTTCATGTTTATTTGCTATCTGTATGTCTTCTTTGTTGAGGTGTCTGTTAAGGTTATTGGCCCATTTTTAAAGAAAGATTATTTGAGAGACAGAAAAAAAGAGAGTGTGAGGGGAGAGGCCAAAGGAGGGGGAAAGAAAATCTTAAGCAGACTCCTCGATGAGTATGGAGCCCAATGCTGGGCTTGATCTCATGACTCAGGGAGACCTGGGCCAAAACCAAGAGTTGGATGCTTAACAGACTGAGTCACCTAGGCACCTATCATTGGCCCATACTTTAATCAGATTGTTTGTTTTCTTATTGATGTATTTTAAGAGCTCTTTGTGTATTTTGGATAACAGTCCTTCATTAGATGTGTATTTTGCAAATATTTTCTCCTAGTCTGTGTCTCGTTTTCTTGTTCTCTTGGCTTTATCTTTTATAGAGCAAAATTTTAAAATTTCAACCAACTTTAATTGTAGCTGGTAAAAAAATTCTCAAACAGAATAGACACATCATAATGAAGCTTTTTTTTAAAGATTTTATTTATTTATTCATGAGAGACACACAGAGAGAGAGGCAGAGACATAGGCAGGGGAAAAGTGGGCTCCCTTCAGGGAGCCTGATGTGGGACTTGATCCCTGGATCACTGGATCACACCCTGAGTTGAAGGCAGATGCTCAACCACTGAACCACACAGGCATCCCATGAAGCTGTTCAGCTTCATGGGTTCTTGATGGTTGTTCTATGGGCAATCCTCTGCTTGAAGTGGTACATCCTTTCAGATCCTAGCTAAGTAACTGGCCATATCCTATGTTAGCCCAAACTCTACCTCTTGGCTTCCCAGTGTGTTATAGCACTGAATTTTTCCTCCTTTCCAAGCTTCAGCAAGCCTCCCTCTTTCCTGAGCCTCTTTCAGACTCTGAGCTTCTGTCTCTCAGGTGTCCTTAGGCTGTTTTCTCACACCCCGAGAGCCATTTTTCAGCCCACACAATCCCTTTCTCAAGCCTCTCTTAAATGCAGAGAATTAAATATATGTGGTGGTTGGAGCCAGACTTCACTGGCTGCACGGGTTCTTCAGGAAAAGTTTGAGACTGACAGCTGTCAGTCTTTGTGGTGAGGTGGGGCTGCAGGGACAAGGTGTTTTCACATGCTATTTGTCTTCTCTGCTCACTTTATCACTATTGTTATTGATGTGAATATGACATATCTTTTGTTAGGTCCAAAACAAACAAACAAACAAACCTGGGGCACCTGGGTGGCTCAGTTGGGTTATGCAACCAGCTCTTGATTTCTGCCTAGGTCGTGATCTCAGGGTCCTGGGATTGAGCCCGTGCTTTCCCCTTGTTGCCAGGTGCCATGCTCAGTGGGGAGTCTGCTTGAGGAATCTCTCTCTCTCTCTCTCCCTCTCCCTCTGCCCCTTCCCCCACTCATCGTGCTTTCTCTCTAAAATATATGTGTAAATCTTAAAAAAAACAAAACAAAACAAACAAACAAACAAACAAACCAAGCCAACTAACCGAACAAAATGGTCATTTAGGGAGGGTTGATTACATAATTATCCTTTATATCTTTTTACAAATATAACAAACTTGTTCTAGAGACAGAGATACCTGGATCCTTATTATACCCTTAGTTTGTTCTATTTTTTTTTCCTGCAGGTCAGTTGGATACTTTCCCCCTATGTTGAATTCAGCGCCTTCCCTAGAGCAATAACTTTGTCAGGGCTGTGCTGTGCATGCCAGACATGAGCTTGGGGAAAGGAGCCAACAGAGTTCTGGTCCCAAAGGCCCTGCAACTTGTTTTCTTGACCAGTGCCTGATGTCAACCAGCCTCGTGGTCATTTGCTGCCTCCTCAGAAGGTAGAGTGAGGCACGCACAGCTGCCCGACCCCTGGGTGGGATAATGTGCCTGCCTCTCTAGTGAACTAATCAACAAAGCAAAGGCAGAAGCAGTTTTTTCCCCCCCTGAGTGATTTTTTTTGCCTCCAGAAAGTTATTATCTTCCTGGGTGTACTCAGTGACTCATGACTTGTCAGCACCATTCAAAACATTATTATTTCTGTCCACATGACACAGTGCATGTGCTCTTACAGTTCATATTTTCATTGCACGCACACCTAATACTACACAGTCAGTGGCCAGTCCCTATGTGTGTAACCACACTAGAGGTTGCAACTTGGGAAGGCATGCCTGGAATTATATATTTCTGTAATAGGCAACACAGTGTTCTCTGGGGTCATTAGAAGATCTCAAATAAAAGCAAATTATTGCTTTGCTCAAAACACAACATGGAATTACAAAGCAGCTGAAAGAAACCTTTAGAACTTACTATCGAGGTCTCCAGGTAATTAACTTGGGTGGAAAATTAAGTAGGTATGCCAATTCCCACCCCCCAGATTGGTAAAGTTTTCAAGCCTGGAGGGTTAGGTGTGTCCCAGCACATTTTCCTTTTTTTGTCTGGATTAAATTTTCTTCCTAAGTATTTTATGTTGTCCTCTGTGTTCTGCAAGCCCAGTTGTCTGCTTTCTCTCTGTGTTAATTTGTGCAGTTAACCAGTTTGCAAGGTCTTCTTTTTCAAGTACCTCAATGTCAAGCTGCTTCTATTATTCCTAAGACTTGTTTGTCCTTGCTCCCATACCTTAGGAGCTCATTTTCTTTCTTTTCTGTTTGGTTTTTCTCCATTTTCTGTTCAACTGAGTTATTCAACTCAGCATGGCCAGCACAGAGGCATAAAACAAGCTGCCCATAAATTTTGCTGAAAAAAATGCATTGAATGAATGCTCTCATACTTATTATCTCTCTGCTCTTTTTCTAGTTTCTCTACTTCTTCAGTGGAAGTCAGGTTACTAGACTATTTAAACAAAAATACCAGATCCTCTTGATAAACCCCTTCCCCCCCGCCCCGATGTAAGACATTAGAAGTTTATAGATGACAATGTCTGTCACATTTTTCTATTATGTCAGGTCGTGCGACTTTGTATTTTTACTTTGTTTTGTTTTTCAAACATTGCCTTTTGCTTTTGAGCAATTGTGAGCCTTGTTATTTAACACACAAACACACCCAGTTCAATCCCACAGGGTGTGCATACCCAGTGGTCTTTAATGTTTTAGAAGTATATGCTCAATTTAATCAGTGAAAGATTATAAATCTTATTAGAAGTGAGGCCATTCACCCTACATGGAACCTGCTTCTTCCTCTGCCTGTGTCTCTGCCTCTCTCTCTATGTCTCTCATAAATAAATAAAATCTTAAAAAAAAAAAAAGAAGTGAGGCCATTATGTTAGATGAGGTCAGATAAAGTTGACCTCAGCATGGCTCCCCTTGGGTCCCAAAGTCCCCAATTGGGTGGGTCAGTTGAGGGAAGTACCTGGAGGTCAGGCATAGGGCTCCTGTGAGGTGAGGTCCTTACCAAGCCTGAGACGCTTGATTCTTATTTTGCCACTGCCCTTTTATCTTCATAAAATATCTCCTAATATTTTATGTATTATCTTCTTTTTATCCTGTACTTCCAAACAGTGTGCTTCTGTTTTCATTATGTTTACAGACATCAACTTCTTCTAGTTCTTAATCTAATGCAGAAACTAGAACCCATATCCTTACCTAAGGATGGAAAGCAAATGGAAAGCTTCTGTAAAAGGTTTCAACTCCAGGATCTAACATTCTGGGAAATGCACTTGCTTGAGACTTTTTGCTTATTTGACCATCTCTTATGATCAAAAATCTTACCAGTTTTTTGTGATAATCGCAAATTCTCTCTGCAGTAGCTCTTGACAAAGGGATTAAGACAGTGTATAAGTTTGTTAGAGCTGCCATAAGAAAATATTAGACACTAGGTGGCTTCAACAATAGAAATGCATTTTCTCACAGTTTTGGATGCTGGAAGTCCAAGATCAAGGTGTTGGCAGGTGTAGTTTCTCCTGAGGCCTCTCTCTTTGGCTCATAGACAGCCACCTTCTCTCTTGTCCTCACGTGGTCTTCCCCCTGTGTGCACCTCCCTGGTGTCTCTGCTTCTTTTTGTAAGGGCACTACTCCTACTGGATTAGGGCCTCATTCTCATAACTTCATTTAACCTTAATTACCTCTTTAAAGGCCTTTTCAAAAAAAAAAAAATAAAGGCCTTTTCTCCAAATATAGTCACATTGCAGGGTGAGGGTCTCAACATATGAATTTGGGGGAACATCATTAAGCCCATTACAGATAGAATATTGGACAACTGTTAACCAATTTGGAGTAGCAGATTCTCTGCTAAAAAACATTTCTACCTATCTGTTATAAAGCTTGGACTTTGTACCCAAGTGCTTGGGCTTTGTACCCTGTCTTTGCAGCTGTAGAATGAGGACTACAAAAGATGAGCTTATCAGGTTGTTACGAAGATAAAATGAATTAAAACAAATAAAGTGCTTATTAAGATTGATAGCATATAAGAATTGCTCAAGGAATGTTAACTATCTCTTTTTCTTTATTTTTGGATTAAAACTTAGCTGGATCCCTTTGCTCTTATCCCATCTATGACACCATCCTTCATTAAATTATTTTTTCTACTCAAGGTTTGAGCAAATATGAATCAACATTCTCTTTTGTTTCTTTTTTATTTTATTTTTTTCAAATTTTAATTTAAATTCTAGTCAGTTAACTTATAGTGTGATATTGGTTTCAGGAGTACAATTTAGTGATTCTTCACTTACATATAATACCCAGTGCTCAGCACAAGTGCCCTCCTTAATACCCATCATCCATTTAGTCCATCCCCCCACCTACCTCCCTCTATCAACCCTCAGTTTGTTCTCTATGGTTAAAAGTCTCTTATAGTTTGCTTCCCTTTATCTTTTTCTCTCCCTTCCCCTATGTTCATTTGTTTTGTTTTTTTAAATTTCATATATGAGTTGAATCATATGATATTTGTTTTTCTCTGTTAGCTATTTTTATTATCAAGAAATGTTATGTCTGGGGGTCCCTGCGTGGCTCAGTTGGTTTTGGCTCAGGTCATGATCTCGGGGTCATGGGATGGAGCCCTGCATCAGGCTCTGTGCTCAGCATGGAGTCTGCTGAAGATTCTTCCCTCTCCTTCTCCCTCCCATCCTCCTCTCTCAAATAAATGAAAAGAAAAAGAAAATGAAAAAGAAAAAGAAAAAGAAATGTTACTTCTTATTATGGATTGAATTGTGTCCCTCCAAAATTAGTATGTTGAAGCCCAATCTTCAGTACCTCAGAAAGTAAAGGGTTTGGAGATAAGGCCTTTAAAGAAGTGACTAAGTTAAATGAGGCTGTTAGGGTGGACCCTAATCAATCATGATAGATGTTCTTATAAGACGAGGAAAAGACACCAGGGACCTGTGTGCACAGAGGGACACCTGTGGGAAGAGGTACAAGGAGATAGCCTTCTGCAAGTCAAGGAAAGAAGGCTCATAATAACCCAACTCTGCCAGTAGCTTGATCTTGTATTTCTAGTCTCTAGAACTGTGAGAAAATAACTTTGTTGTTTAAGCCACCCAGCCTCTGGTATCTTATGGCCACCCAAACAGACTAATACACTTCCTAAAAAGAACGAGCCTAATATCCAACCTATTTCCTTCTAATTTAAGAGAATGAGGAAGGTGCTTTTTTTTTTTCTGGGATGACAGGAACCAAATTAGAGTCACTGCATCAAAAGGAGTGATCTCATGAACAGTCAGAGAATGGTACTGTGGGTATTAAAAGGGAAGCAACTACTCTTATTGAGGACACTTCTGTCATATATTTTTGCTCTAAGGAAGAGTGTGTTGGATTACTTGCTCAGTAATCCTTCTAAGATGTGATGTAACTGTGGTAATGTCTACCTTATCACACATCCTCAATATTTTTCAGAACTGAAAACATTTCTTTTGGTTTTGTTTTAAGTCAGCTGACTTAAAATTTTGTTGTTGTTGAACATTTCTTATCTTTAGAAGAGTGCTTCTAGTTCAAGAAAGATTGAAAGTAAGCAAAGGACACATTGCCTTGAATAGCACAGCTATGGAGTGAGTGCTCCCTGGCTGGCCAATGGGGACAAAATAACAGTAGCCAGGCCTCCAGCTCTCAAGCTGTTCTTGATTTCATAGCAGTGACCAAGTCAGGCTCGTGTTCCTGAAATGACACTGTCTAGAGAACGGGTAAGGATATGTGTGTACACATCATACCATCCCACACTGATGAGCCTTACTTATGGAGGATTTATGTCTGATAGTTTTCCTATTTCTTGAGCATACCAATGACTGAACTCTTAACAGACAACTCTAAGTGACAGACATGTTTACATTTGAGAAACCTCTATCATTATGAGAAGAAAAATACTGTTTTTGGCAGTGTAACCAGGGAGACAGACTCCTCCACTCAGAGAATAAGACAAACCTTTGCTTTATTGTGCTCCCTTTTTGGGTCTCATTGAATTTAGTGCTGCAAACTGGTAGCCCACAGGCCAAATTTGGTTCACAGATGGGTTCTGTTTGACCTGCAAGGTATTTGCGCAGGTTTTAAATTTGAGCTTGTTTAGACAAAGCATGCACTTTCCAATTTGGCACAATGGCTACCATTCCCTGTTGTCTTACACACCACATGCTGGTTCCCACTCATTTATGTGACTGGCCTGGCTCCTAAATGCATTTAGCTTGCGGCCCTTGTTAAATTGTTCCCTGGCCACACTCAGAGATGTTGCCTTAACAGAAAAAGATTATTTTTTAAGCTTTTATTGCTTACTACATATGGATCAGAGAATACTTACATCTGCATCTAAGATATTTGAAGGATTTGAAATACTGCTACCAAGGCAAATCTTACTGTAGTTAGCAGGAAGTAGACTCCCAACTTCTCAGTTTCTTTTAAAACCTCAGAAATGAGTTGGAGTATTATATTTCACACATGAGTTATTCTTAATTCTGAGACAAGACCTGAACTATCCAATATAGTAACTGCTAGCCCCATGTGGATACTGAGCACCTGGAATGTGGCTGGTCTGATTTGAGATGTGCTGTGGGTGCAAAATACACACTGGGTTTCAAACATAATGTGAAATAATAGCTCATTAACAGCTTTTTATAGTAATATAAATAATAATATTTTTGAGGGTGCCTGGGTGGTTGGTTAAGTGTCTGCCTTCACTCAGGTCATAGTCCCAGGGTCTTGGGATTGAGTCCTGCATCAGGCTCCCTGCTCAGCAGGGAGTCTGCTTCTCCCTCTTCCTCTGCCCCTCCTCACTGCTTGTGCTCTTTCTCTTTCAAATAAATAAATAAAACTCTTTAAGAAATAACATTTTTGAGATATTGGGTTAAAAGTTAATTTCATCTGTTTCTTTTTTCTTTTATCTTTTTAAATGTGGTTACTAGAAAATTTAAACTTACATATGTGGCTCATATTGTACTTTTATTGCACAGCACTAAACTAAAAGCTAACCAAAATGAATTTTTAACTACATCATGTTTATTAACTTGACAGCACCATATGCTGAGTTTATTTGTAACAACCCTTCTATAATACCATAATGAATGACTATTTTCAGTTTCCAGAAGAAAAGCCCTTTCTGGGTTGTTTGGTATTAAAGATAAAAGGCCTTGCTAGGGAGATTTTGCATTCAGGCATCAAATGAACACAACAGAAGAGTTTGGGCTGAACATTTGTTATTGCTTTGACGTGCAACAGGATTTGTCAACTTTGTTACTAATATTTTTCTGTCAGGCAGCTGCTGGGCTTTTAAAAATGTATTTGCTCATACACACATGTGCATGCACACGTGTATGTGTATACACACACACACACACACACACACACACAAACACACAGCTGTAGCCAGGAGCCTCTCTTAGGGGTTCTCTTGGCATCTTTTTTTATAAATTTATTTTTTTAAATTTAATTTTATTCATTTATGATAGGCACACAGTGAGAGAGAGAGAAAGGCAGAGACACAGGCAGAGGGAGAAGCAGGCTCCATGCACCGGGAGCCTGACGTGGGATTCGATCCCGAGTCTCCAGGATCGCGCCCTGGGCCAAAGGCAGGCGCCAAACCGCTGTGCCACCCAGGGATCCCTTCTCTTGGCATCTAATTAAAATTCCTTACCAGTGGGATGTAACCTTGGAATTCTTTTAAACCCTAGTGCCTGTTAGAAATCATTCATGGACTCTTTTTTTCTTGGTACAAAAATTAAAGAGGCAAGAAAGTACTGAAATTAATATTGGATAGTGTATGAGGAGCCAGGAGGCAGATGGTACACTGGAAAGGGACTAGAAGCTGGCGGAGGGAGACAGAGGAGTTTGAGGGCTGGTTCTGCCACTCCCCAGCTTGTACCCTCCTGGGGCTGCTTCTACTGTAAAGGATGGTGCCGGTGATAAGTCACGGATAGTCACTGTGCAGACCTAAGCAGGGAGCAAACATGAGTGCTTTTTAAACTCTTAAGATTCCCAAGCTAATATTTTTATTAGGGAATGTAAGTATTTATTCCATAATCATGATTGTCAACAAACATTTGAGTCACTAAATGCAAGTTACTGTCCCAAGAGCAGTGCTCTGATTTGGAACTGGCTAAACCAAAAGCTATGTTCATTGCTAAAATTGATCTTATATCTCCCGTGGCTTCTGCTGTGGCAGAGAAGGAATCTACTGTTACATATAGGTTTCATTTTACTAGACTGTTAACCCACAGTTTACAGTTTAGAAATTTAATTCTGAGATTGGTCATTTTAACCTTGATCCTGCTTGTTGTGCCCAACAAATTATTTAAAAGTTGCTCTGCTATCCTTTTTACTCAAGATAATGACAGTTGTGTACTTTTTATTGAAGCTCTAGAGTGGACATCTCTCAAGGACTGAGCATATGTCATTGAGGACTTCAGAGCTGATTAATTTGCTTAGGGCTTTAAGCACTTGGGTTTGCTCCCCTGTACTCTTTTGCATTGTAAGTTCTTCTTTATGCTCTTTTAAAAAATACTTTACTTATTTGAGAGAGAGAGAGAGCACAAGCAGGGGGAGCACCAGAAGGAAATGGAGAAGCAGACAACCCACTGAGCAGGGAGCCTGATGCAGGGCTTGATCTGAGGACCCTGGGACCATGACCTGAGCCAAAGGTAGATGTTTAACTGGCTGAGCCACCAGGGGCCTTTATGCTCTTTTTATTTTATATTTTTTTATTTTTAAAGATTTTATTTATTTACTCATGAGACACACACACACACAGAGAGAGAGAGAGAGAGAGAGAGAGAGAGAAGGAGAGGCAGAGACACAAGACAGAGGGAGAAGCAGGCTCAATGCCGGGAGCCCGATGTGGGGCTCGTTCCAGAGTCTCCAGGATCCACCCTGGGCTGAAGTCGGCGCTAAACCGCTGAGCCACCAGGGCTGCCCTTTATGCTCTTTTTAAAAATAAATACCTTTTAGCTCTTTTGATGCTCTGTGCCATCAGAGTAACTTCTCATTATTTCAAAGATCACATTTCTAAAAAATGTAAAAGAAATAGCTTCAGGTGGAGGACAAATGCAGGGTAGGATATAAACTGCCTTCTCCAATTACTGCTGTTTCTTTAACTTCTGTTTTAATCGGCCAACTCTATTTCTGTCTCATTTGTCTTTGAGCAGAAACATAAATCTTGGTGAGGGGAAAGAAGATGGGTAAAAGAGACGAGATAGAAAATAAGACTTACTAGGAAAGAGGGAATGTCACTGTGCATAAGGAGATGAAAAGGCATAGTAAAATGTTAATGTGGTGGGCTGACCAAGAATCTCTCCTTGATCTAACTCCAGCTGGCTCCTCTGAGCCCTCTTCTCAACTAGGCCTCAACCTTGGCTAATACAAACTACAGAGTCTCAACATAAATGATTTTGTCCACCCCACTGTCCCTCTTTTGATAGCTCAAGAGCACATCCCCAGGTGACCTTCATGCTGCTAACGTGCCTGCCTGAGAAAGTTCAAGGTGCCAAGAGAATTTATTGTTTGTTCTAGCCAACACTTGCTATTAGGCCCCTCACTATTCTTTTCTTAGGGCATTTACTAAAAAGGGCTTATAATTGTGAATCCTTCCTCTGTCTCTTTGAGATGTATACATATATCCTACAATGCAGGAGTGTCCTTCTCAAAGACCTGAGCACCTCACAGTCATTTAAATGTAATCCTTTAAACAGAATCACCAGGAATGATAGGACCTCTGTCTCCCCATCTCTGTGGCAGGACAGAATCCTAACTTTAGTACTTAGCAGCTAATAGATACAGCTGGCCTAATTGCATCTACAATGACCATCCTTTATAATTTTTCATGTCTCCAACTCTGCTGAGTCCCAGCTTGTCTACCTTTTTTGCTCCCTCATTCTCCCTTTGAAACTGCCAGTCAACTCTGTTCAAATTGAAGTGGAGTTCAGTTTATGCTGGGTCTTCTTTCCTATTGCAAAAGCATATTATTAATTAAAAATCTGTCCTAACCACTTTATCATTTGGTTTTGTTTATCTTGAATGTATCCTAAAGTGAGCTCCCAGTGAGTCCCGCCTTGTATAGTTCTCTCTCTTGAGTGTATGGGATGATGATTTGCCTCTAATCAATGGAATATGACAAGGTGATCCAACTGTCACTCCCTTGATTAGGTTACATTATATAATACTCCATCTTAGGAGATGACAGAGAGAGATCCTCCTGACGGCCTTGAAGAAGCAAGTGTCCAGCCATTTTGTAAACTACCTATGGAGAATACCATGTGGGAGGAAACTGTGCAGGGTCTTTAGGAGCTGAGAATGGCCTCTGGCAATTAGCTGGGTGAAGCTAGTAATAAGCCAGGGTTCTCGGGCATATAGCCACAAGGAGACGAATCCTGCCAGTGGCCTCCATGAATGAACTTGGAAGTAGATTCATCCTAAATTGAGTTTACAGATGAGAATGTAGCCTAGCCAACACCTGGCATACAGCCTTGGTGAACCTGAGTGGAGGACCCAGTTAATCCTTGACTGGACTCTTGATCATGGAAGCTGTGAGATGAAAGAATGAGTGTTTTAAAAGGCTAAATTTGTGGTAATTTGTTATACAACAATCAAAAACTAATATAATTACTACATATAATTCTATGCTAAGATTATGGTTTTACTTTTAAAGGTTTTATTTTCATTTTTTCTATAAAGTTTCAAACATATAGTTGAAAGACCTTTTTAAGAAAAGATTTATTTGTTTATTTGAGAGAGAACAAGCACTCATGTGCATGCATGAGCAGGTAGGGAGGGGCAGAAGAGAATCTTAAGCAGACTCAGTGCTGAGTGTGGAGCTCCACACAGGGCTCAGTCTCATGACCCTGAGATCGAGACCTGAAATGAAGCCAAGAGTCAGTTGCTTAACCAACCCTGCCACTAAGGAACTCCTGAAAGATTTTATATGAAGACCTGAATACCTACCACTTAGATCCTACCATTAACATTTTGCTATACTTGCTTTATCACCTGTCCATCTAACCATCCTTCTATAAATCTATTTTCTTGGAGCATTTCAAAGTAAAAAATTGGCATCAGTACACTTTCCCCTAAACATTTCAACATGCATTTTATTAACTAGATTCAATATTCCTTATTAGTTTAATATATAATTTACATACAATGATATGTGTACAAAGTTTAGTTGTACATTCATTTGACAAATGCATACACCTGTGTAACCCAATCCTCCATCATGATAATTAGTGAATCTTTCCATAACCCCACAAAATTCCCTCATGTTTCTTCCCAGTCACTTCTGGTTCCCAGCCACCCCCTAGAAGGAACCATTGTTCTGTTTCCCCCCCATATTGGTTCCTATTTGAGATTTATCTGAAAAATTGAATGAATACTTTCTTAGGAGATTGTTACATAATGAAATTGAAAAACCACATCAACTATTTACCTTATAAAGGGCATGAGGGTCTAGAGGCTTTGGGGGCAAGTGATTTCAACTGTCAACAAATATAGTTTCTACACAGTTTAAATTTTTCTTAGCATAGATACTGGTAGAAAACTGTTCGGACTTGCTTTACTAAGCTACTAGAACCCCAATTAAAAATGAATCAACACTCAGAAAAGAAAAGAAATGAATTTTACTTCACAAAAAAGCCTAAATACAATATTAAACTGGATCATTCATATGCCTAATAAAAATAATGCATAATAACTAAATAGAAGTTATCCCAGGTTACAAGGATAGCTTAATTTTTTTTTTAACAAAACCTATTAAGTATAATGTGCTATCTCAATAGTAAACAACAACAAAAACCCAAACACTTGATTATTTTGAAAGATGTGGTAGGAGAGGCTTTTAAGGCCTTCTAATTAAACATGAAAGTGGAGCATGTGCTCAAAGACTTCCAAAACTCTACTAAAATAACAGCCTGGGAATGCAAAAGGGTAGAAACTTTAAAGAAGAAATAAAACTGGCTAGGAGACTATAGCTGACTACAGAAGTCAATGCAATGCTGGAGGAAAGAAAATAGCTGGAAGAGAAGGGACAGATGCCAACTAGAAGCAATAGTTTGCACCACCAATGCTCAGAACAGCTCAGGAGTGACGATGGCAGGTAGCCATAAAGATAAGGATATGTGTAGGCTCAAAACAAAATGTTCTGTTGAAAGTTTATATCAAGAAGAGTTAGACCCTCAGATTCCCTCTTCACCTTCCATAGCCAAATGACTCTCCCTCTCTGGCCATGGAAGAAAACTGGAGGTTTATCCTCTGGAGATGTTGAGCCAGAGAGATGTGGACTACTACATCAACTACCAGTGGCAATTGAATCAGGGTACCATGTTGAAGACAGTGTAATTATGTTGAGAACAAGGAGACTCCAGGTTCCTTTTCCAGGGTCCCTTTCAGCTCCCAGAACACCAGTAGCCAGGGTTATGTTCCCCAGGAACATAGAGCATTAGTCTCCGGAAAAAATGACCAGGCCGAAAGAAAAGACCAATAGAAATAGATATTTGTGTTCTCCAATAGCATGGCTGGGTCCATGCCCAATTACTCTATGGGGAGGGCCGTCATTCTATAAGCCTTAGCCACACAGAAAAATACAAAGCTTTTTTTAGAGTTAAAAAAAAGAAGAACAAAACTAAGGGGGCATTGGCATGACTCAGTTGGTTAATAATCTGACTCTTGATTTCATCTCAGGTCTTGATCTCAGGGTTATGAATTCAAGCCCCATGGTGAGCTCCATGCTGGATGTGAAGCCTTCACTTAAAAACAAAACAGGAACGCCAGGGTGGCTCAGCGGTTGAGCACCTGCCTTTGGCCCAGGGCCCGATCCTGGAGTCCCAGGATCGAGTCCCACATCAGGCTTCCTGCATGGAGCCTGCATTTCTCTCTGCCTGTGTCTCTGCCTCTCTTTCGCTGTGTCTCTCATGAATAAACAAATAAGAACTTAAAAAAAATTAAAACAAAACAAAGAATCATCATACATTTAAGGGAATATCTTAATGTGAAAATATTTACTATGAAAGACAAATGTTAAAACAGATAGAAAAAGAAACTCAGAGGAAAGAGAGACAAAACAGCAGAATAAGACTTCAAAAAGGCTATAATTAGTATTCTGAGAGAGATGGCGTTAATGACATAAATGCACAATGCTATAAGAAAGGAAATTTTGGAAACCAGGGACACCTGGGTGGCTCAGTGGTTGAGTGTCTGCCTTTGGCCCAGGGCGTGATCCTGGCGTCCTGGGATCGAGGTCCACATTGGGCTCCCTGCAGGGAGCCTGCTTCTCTCTCTGCCTGTGTCTCTGCCTCTCTCTCTCTTTCTCTATCTCTCATGAATAAATAAATGAATGCTTAAAAGAAAAAAACCTTTAAACTTCTAGAGGAAAAATGTAAGTGAAAACTCATGTAATTTAGGGGAGTGTAAAATCCTTTCTAAGTATAACCCCAATGGCATACAGCCATAAAGGAAATGATGGATAGATTTAAAACTTCTTTTTAACAACAGCAACCCCTACTCAAAACATTTAAAATAAGATTCTGAAAGAAACAAAATTGGGTAACAATACATGACAAATAATCAATATCCTATGCAATTTACAAATAAATGATAGGATGTGAATATTTCAATTGGAAAATGGGAAAAAGTTATAAATATTCAGTTCACAAAATAAAATAATACAAATGCTTGGCCAGAAAGACTCATCAACCAAAAGGCTTGTCAACTCATCAGCAGAAAGCACCTCTGAGATTCTTTGAATCCTTACTTCAGAATACCTCACTTTGCTATTCCCACCAATTCTGGATTGTTATAAATATTCAGTTCACAAAATAAAATAATACAAATGGTTAGTTAAGAGATGAGGAAATAGTTAACATTCTAATATCCAAGTACAAATTTAAATGAAATACTATTTTAGCTTACTTTCTTGTTCAATGATAAAAGCAGCACTAATACCTAGTGTTGGGGAGGGCATAATGTTTACTTATGGTGGTAGAACTGAAAGTACACAATCTTTGTAGATAACAATTTGGCAATATGTATTAAAAACCTTAAAATACATGTATCCTTATAGTTTGAAGTCTGATTCAAGGAATTTATCCTAGATTAGGACACAAAACTGCATATATAAATATGTTTATTTCAGCTTTTATTATAATGCCAACAACATAAAACATAAAAATCCAATAGTAGGTTACTGGTTATATAAATAATATATATAAATATTGGAATACTATTAGAAATAGTATTAATAGAAAGGTACTAGAGGGATCCCTGGGTGGTGCAGCGGTTTGGCGCCTGCCTTTGGCCCAGGGCGCAATCCTGGAGACCCGGGATCGGATCCCATGTCGGGCTCCTGGTGCATGGAGCCTGCTTCTCCCTCTGCCTGTGTCTCTGTCTCTCTCTCTCTCTCTCTCTGTATGACTATCATAAAAAAAAAAAAAGAAAGTCACTAGAAAGTACCTTTTCTATTTATAGCTGCAGAAAGGGATAAAGGTTTCATCTATTTTGGAGACTATGCTAGATAGTGATTATGTATGTTATTTGTTTCAAAGGTCAAAATGCTCCCCTCACTCCCCTGCCCCTACTCATGATAGCAGTAGGCAAAATTCCACTTTGCTTTCTCATGCAGAAGAAAGTGTGGAAGAATATATATATCACAAGGTAAATATAATTATCTCAGAGAGGTAGGATTACAGATCATTTTTATTTACATTTTTGTCTTTTGTTTTTGACTATTTTCTATTTTTTCTGTCATAATATTATTACTTATGCTAAAATATTCTTATTATAAAAGCAATACATTCTTTATATATATGAATTCATTAACATTGAAAAGTGTAGGGAATAACAGTTGAAATTGTCTCTAACCACCCAGAAATATCACTTTGGTGTATTTGGTACATTTGCTATATTTTCTTCCAGTAATTTTTTTATTTGAATCTATAATCTGCTTTTTTCCTCTTAGCAAATAATGTACATGTAAATTCCATTGTTATTACTTTTTTCCCATAAAATTTTAATGGCTTCATGAAATTCTACCATATATATACATATTACATTTATTTACCTATTATTGGACGTTTGGGTTACTTCCAAGTTGGGGCTTTTAAATAATTTTAGTTCATAATGAACATCTTTATTACATAAATCATTGTATGCATTTTAGATTATTTCCTTAGCTCCTTGGAAATAGAATTACAATGTAAAAGGTGGGAATACTTTTAAGTCTATACATGTTGTCAGACTGGCTTCTAGAAAGGTCAAGAAACAAAACCATTGACTCCTACACAGTCTGGACACTTAGAACTGAAATTAATGTCTATTATTAATGTGGCTTTGCTATTTCCACTGTCTTTATTAGCATGTTACTATTCCAAGAGACTCTTGGCCAGAAAGACTCATCAACCAAAAGGCTTGTCAACTCATCAGCAGAAAGCACCTCTGAGATTCTTTGAATCCTTACTTCAGAATACCTCACTTTGCTATTCCCACCAATTCTGGATTGTTGTATTGTGATCCTCACTCAGTTCTAATCACACCCCAGGTCACTCAAAGCTTTAAACTTACACTTATTAGTAAATTCCAACTTGGCCATCTTGTATCCTAGACACAAAGTAGTGCAGAGCTGGTGTTCTCCCTTATCTCATCAGGCAGTTAATTCAGCTTTGTCTTAATGTGATTGAGTCTGAGGTCTTTCCACTCACTGCACAACAGGCCATTAAGTCAAGGGGCAAGATATTGGGGTAGGGAAGTGACTTTATTTGGAAAGCCAGCAAACCAAGGGGATGGTGAACTATTGTCCCAAAGAACTGTCTCCTTTCAATGTGAACTTTGAGCTTCTGTGTTAGGAAGAGGGAGAGTCAGAAGGGGATTGGAGTCAAAAGCTGTGGATCCGAAGAAGATCATGTACCTGTTTGTCCTTTGTCAGTTGATCTTTGCATACAGGAATCTGGTCAGGTCGTTCTGGTAAATCTTAAACATAGCGCCGTCCTTTCTGTACACACTTCATTATCTCCTTGGGTGTGGTAGGCTTCAGGTTAAAACAGGTTTTGTAAATCTTAGCTATAATTGGCAGGCTAAGCAAAAGTTTCTAAGCTATAGGTCATAGCAGCAAGGAAAATAGAAGCAATATGGAATCAGACATGCTAAGTTTCTTTCCGTTACATTAGCAGTTTTTGTTGATGACAGTATATACATTTTGCAGGGTATAAAAGCCCATTTGGGAAATCAGTTTTGCATCAACAGATCAAAAAGGGTGATACAATCAGATGTTAACCTAATCAAGCAGCCAGTCCCATCAGTGACAACCTTATAGATGTATTTTATAAAGTGTACAGAAGCATTACTGGTAAGATTACCATACATCCTTTTTACCAGAGATCTCTGGTTTATACCTGTTGTCCTGGTAAAATTATTAATAGCACCTCTTTCATTCTTAGATTGTCCTGGTTTAGGGTATGCATTCTGAGGAGTTCTTTCTTATCAGGTAGGGACTATTCATCAGACTTCATTATGACTCTATTAATCTAGTCCTCCATAATATTACCAATAACTTTTTATTATCAATAAAAATATAGCACTTAGTTACTAACTAATTGCCTGTAGGGCCAGGCCCTGACTACAGTCTTCCTGTGCATTTTTATCTCATGTAATTCTCACAAGCGTCCTCTGAGTTAAGACTATCATTATCCCCATTTTATAGACCTATTCAGACTCCAAATCCCCAGATAGTATCAGAACTCTGTACTTTCTGAAAGCTACTGGGTAATTCCAATGCATCTGTCTTTGGTTGGGAATTCTAGAACCATTGTGCCTGTTGATTTGGGAGAGGTGATGATGTGTATGACACAGACATCCTGCCTAATAGGGGTTTGGAGCTGGTAAAGCCATTAGGCAAGTGTGTACATGCCCAATGAAGTGTATACATGCCCAATGTCCAATAAAGTGTATACATGCCCAATATTGAATGACAAAACTAAAACAATTTAGTAACAAGTTTGACGTCCTTTATTCAAGGGAAAAAATTCATGGATCAGGGAAGAGCAATGCCTCATGAGCAGTGAGTGCAACAGTCTTCCCAAGGGACTTTGGGTAAGAGCAAGTTTTATAGTGTTGGGCAGCAAGTCTGACATGAGGTCTGATTGACTAGATCAAAGAGTTTTCTTATAAGGCTAGTGGGTCCTGTTTTCCAGGGTAAGGGGTGCTAGCTAGAGCTGAGTGGGAGAGTTCTGATTGGTGTGTGCCACTTCTTTTGCTGGTGTTTTCTGTAAGTGCGAGCTGACTTAGGTTTAGATTTGTGACTTGGGCTGGGCCAGTAGGGTGGCCTCCATTTTGTGGGTCCTGATATCAGAATTAACTTTCTCAGATATAAACTGCTATGAAATCAACTTTTGAAGAACAGCCATGTGTAGTTTCTAAGAGTTGTATTATTTGTATGGAAATGAAAGTCAGAAATGTCTGCTGCTTGAGATGGAGAAAAATTTAGTTATAAACCTTTTGGTTTGATTTTTAAAACTTCTTTTACATCATAGGCCTTAAGAGAAGAATTTGTAGATAAAGGAAAGTATTTTAATATATTCAAACCCAGAACCTCTTTGATTTGAATCTCTTCTGGTAGAGCAAGGTTTTCACATGTTCTTGGGAGGAAAGAATTTAAAAATCGGATCTTAATGGAGCTGGGTGTATGGAGAGAGGAGAAAGAGGGGTACAACGAATGAACTGTTTGTGTAGGTAAGGATGAAGTATTTAAAGTATGTACCTATAGGAGCATGTTGTTTGTATGCACTCTTCCACAATTCCACAGTTTACTTGGTACTTGAAAGGAAAAAATGTCGTCATGGCAACATTATAACAAACAAGGTAGAATTGCATACAGATGAATCACGACTTCACATGCAAGATAGAGAAGCAAATGGTCTATTAGGGCTGGCTCTATAAAGCGTAAAAATCAGAGCAAACATTTTAACGAGACTTTCTTATTGTTTCTCATTAAAAAAATGAGGGAAGTACCCAGGAGGGTAGAAGCTATGGATTATATTTATTTCCATAGTATTACTGCATTGAGGCACAGATCTATTGCCTCAGTCCAACCTGCGGGCATCCCAGCCTTTTTGACAGAACTGATGGGGGCTAAGATTGGTCTCATACATGTAGCCAAGGAGTTCACACATATGCACATACAGACCAGGTGAATAATGACAAGATGCTGTCATCTTACTGGGTTGAAAGAGCCAGGTATATAAATTATTCCCTTCAGATTGTGAGGCAGAGTGAAATGCCTGTTCATGTGGGTCCCAGGGCACAGTGGTGATCCCTCCTAATGAGCAGGAAAGCTTGAGAGTTGTCTTGCATAAGGGTGCAAATTTGAGTGTGCTTGTGATTCTTTAGAATCTTCTCTTTGAGTTTCATGAAGAGTCACCATATGCAGGCCCCACAATTGTGTATAAATATACTCTAAATTCATTGGTTTGGGTCATGATTAGATGTCATCCCTTGCTTCAAGTAGGCTGTGTCCTGGGGCTAAGGAATCACTGTGTTGTGGCTTATTATTATTTTTTGGATAAAATGCTATTCTTTACTACAAAGCTCTGAGTATTGATAGGCTGCCCTTGGCTGTGAGTCTAAACCTTAGTGATTCTCATACTTGAGCCTGCTTCAGAATCGCCTGGAGGGCTTGCCAAAATACAGACATCTGGGCCTACTCCTATAATATTTGAATTTGCATTTCTGACAAGATTCCAAGTGATGCTGATGGTGTTGGTGTGGGGCTCACCCTTGGAGAACCACTGCTTTACCACAACATCACCTGATACAGAGTATGGAGTTATTGGTTTTATAGTTTCTTTCTCCCTTCCCACTAAGTAGCTGGGCAGTAATCCTGGAGGTCTTCAGTGGAGAAGAAAGCTGAAGCTGTGACTTCATTGTTTGAGGTAGTTTTGACCAAGAGATTAAGAAAATGACTCTCTTTAATGGGTTCCTAGGCAGTACAAGAGGGACTATTTTCTGTAATGGAGGAATGTGCTACTTAGAGAATAGTTCTTGACCAGCAACACTGACGTCAAAGCTAAGCCTATTAGAAATGCAAAATTTTAGATTCTACCTCAGACCAGAATTAGCAGAATCATAATTAGCATTTACCAAGCTCCCCAGGTGATTTATATGCATATGAATTTGAGAAGCACCGGTGTGAGAGACAGACTACCAACTCTAGGGTCAAGATGCCTGACTTTTAGCCCAAGTTCTGCCTCTACCTAGCTCTATAGCCCTTAATGGGCTTCAGTGGGTGGGCTAGGGGTGGGTTAGTGACCTACAAGTTTCCTGCCAGCTCTGGAATACTATAATTATTCATCACAATCTGACAGCTCTGGACTTACTCTGCCATTTAAGAAGGCTTCTGAGAAGTATGGACTCCAGGGCCTCTGAGGTCACAGTGCTCTTTCCTTCTTCTGCATCCCCTGTGAGCTGGTGTGAACCTGAGTAGGAGGACAGCACTGTCATATGCCAAGGACATGACCTCATTGTATGTACCTGAACTCCTGGGAGCCCAGTGTGTAATCTCTTATTATGAATTAAACTGCAAGCAGTCTGGGGAAAGTGCCTCCAGTCCAACAGCACTATCTAATAAGAAAGCCTGTAGGAATAGTAGGCATGTGGGCCTCTATGCCTTGGCTACACACTCATTAGATCACATCTCAATACTTACCTTTCACACAGAAAACATTCCCAAACTAGTAAAATGCTGTCTTTAAGGAATTTGAAGGTTTCTGCTGTATCTAAGTGTTAAAATAAAACCACATGCATTTTCAGATTTGAAATATGAACAGGAAGGATGTCTGAGGTCCAAATTAAGAAGCAAGATTTCATATGGGAATATTTCATTTGTTCGATAGGATAAACTGTTTTTTAAGACCTCAGGCATGTCGGTTTTCATATAAAACATATTTTCTTAAGGCCAGCTCTGTGGATGGTGCACTTACTCTATTTCAGTGCTCCCAAGAGTTGCATTTTATATTCCCTAAATAGTCCATCAACCTGACTTTTTATTAATTTAAGCCCACTTTCTCCCAAATCTGCTTCAATGAATTAAACATTTTTGGTTGTGAGATGTTCCTATTTGCTATTGGAGAAGTTTGATTTTTAGATGAGGTTTCTTTTGGTCATTGTTGAGAAAAACTTTTGGTCCCTTTTCTGACTTGGCCAAATATTGGTGACAGGCTATTTGACCATACATGACACAAACCTTTCACTTCCTTTCAAGAGCAGGCATTTTTTTCCTGTTCTTTTGTCCTTTGCCAGTTTGGTTTCCTACAGTCAAAAGATCTTTGCTTACAATTCTTTATTTGCATCCCTTGGCAGGCAGGTGTGAGGTATATCAGATCAGTTTGCTGGGAGAAATGCTGGCCTGGAATAGGAGGCAGAGCTTTGGTATTTGTTGAGGGAGGAAATGCCACAAAAACAATGGAGTTGGGTTTTCTGTGGACTGGCTTAGGGTCAGAAGTAAAGGGAAAACATATCCTTGATTGAAGTTCTCTTATCCTGGAGCCCCAGTGGTTTGTCCACATAGCCATCTTTTGGGATGGGAACTGGAATTATGAAAGGGAGCCAGCTCTGCCCCCAGTATCCTGACAACATTATTTTCATTCTGTCAGAGGAGCAGCTACTTCTGTTAAAACAATATCTAATTTGTTTTTGTTTTTTTGTTTTTTTGTTTTTTTTTACAATATCTAATTTGTAGGGGTAGAGAAAAATTTCCTTCTGCATTCCAAGATTCTTCCAGTTGGTTTAGGCATTAAATTGACATGAGAAGATTAATAGGAGCAACCCCCCCCAAAGTTTTATTACTTGCACAAAGAGGCCCAAAAATGAAATTGAGACCCAAAGAAATGACCAAGGCAGGCAGTTTTTATACATTTCAGACAAAGAGACAATCAATTTGTGAGGAATTAACAGGATAAAGAAAATAAATGTTTGGGAGCTTTAATTAATATGACATTCTAAGTGGAATTTGAGCTGAAGTAGTGGGTTAGTAAAAAGTGACAAGGTTTGTTTCCATGGATTTCTGGGTGTTAGAGTCTCTATCTCTGAGGAAATGGTATCTTTTTACTTCTTAGTACAGGGAAGATACCTCTCACATGGGAAGTTTATATCCTGCTTTCAGGGGGAGAAGGGAGCACCGAACATCCTTGCACCAGCTGTTTCCTAAGTAACTTCAATTCAAAATAATCAATATGCCATTGGCACACTTTTGGGTAGCCCGCCCTACAGATTCTAAGAGTGATTTTGTATGTCGGAAGGGAGATTTTTGTTGTTGTCTGCTCTTTTCATGTCAGCACTGTGTATAAGTCTTTCTTGTAAAGAAAACTAGGATAGTCTTGCATAAAAGATTGGAGGCTATGAAAAATTTATTCAGTTTTTTTTGAAATAGCAGGACCCTGGAAAACCCCAAATACCTGGCAATATGGAATTGTTTAGATAAGTTATGGCATATCTATACCAGGAAATATAAAACCTTAAAAATATATTGGATAAACAAAACAGAATGCAGGGCATATCTCTCTGTATTGATATATCTCCAAAATACAGAGTGAAAAAGTAAGAACCATGAGATGGTAAGAGTAGACTGTATAGTAAACATTTGGAGGGAAGGGGCAATATGTGCTTGATTACCTGAATATATGTATATACACAGGTATATAGACATACAAATCTCTGGAAGGATGCAAAAGAAACTGATAGTACAGGTTGCTTCTATGGGAAAGATAAGCTTGGGAAACAGATTCTATTTCCACTTTTTTTTTTTTTATCTTTGAAATGTTTTACTTTGTGCATTACAGATTTAAATAAACAACCAAATAGCCGAATTCAGAGATAAGCAAATAACCACACAGAGGAAGAGCAGTGTGCAGCATGACTGTAGCATGCACCTGGGGACTTTAAGAAGAAGGTGTGCCCCAGCTGGCCCTGCCTCAGCTCCAGCTGGCTGTATAGCCACAAAGACACCGGGTCCCACCCTTGAACACCGTGCACCTCGCTCTCCAGGCTGGCTGGCCCCATGAGGACCAGAGCTTAAATTCTCACCAATGGCCATGTCTTGCAGGTTGCTAATTGACTAAGTTTTTGGGGGTGGGGTGACGAAAGCCTTGCAAAGGCTTGCTCTGCCAAATGTCTTCTTCCATTCTGCTCGATTGAGGCCCTCAAGCCATTCATTTTCCATTTATGAAAACGCTGGGGTGGATTTAGCTTTTCCTTTGGGAAACACAAAACCACACAAAGAGTGTGTGTGTGGATCTTCTTTCAAAATAGTGGGGCATTTGAAACCAGTGCTGCAGCTGCTCGGACTGTTTCAATCTCAAGCATTTGGTTTTCTGAAAGCGCTTTAAAAAGATGCTAAAGAGAAATCTCTGAGCACTTTTGGAAATGGAGGACTTTGAAAGCCTGTATTTATCTACCCTTTGTAAAAAATTGATTCCTTTTGGGCAGAACTTCCCGACCTTTTTGCCTCATGGCACATAGAAAATGACATTATTTAAAGAGCATTTGGGCTAAAACTGGAGGGAGTTCAAGAGCATCTCTATGAGGCTTATTTAAAAAATTAGTGCTTTTTTAATGTCATAGAATTAAGGTAAGAATATATACATAAATATTAGAAATATTTATATATTTTTAAAACTTCCAAGTAAAATCTGTTCAAAAATTTAAATGAAAAAAAAATTAAGCTCGTTTCAATGAATATAACTTTTCTTTCTTTTTTTTTAAGAATTTATTTTATTTATTCATGAGACACACACACACACACACACACACACAGAGGCAGAGACACAGGCAGATGGAGAAGCAAGCTTCACACAGGGAGCCCGATGTGGGACTTGATCCCGGGATTCCAGGGTCATGCCCTGAGCCGAAGGCAGGCGCCAGACCGCTGAGCCACCCAGGGATCCCCCTGTTTTCTTTTATTTTTTTTAAAAGATTTTATTTATTTATTCATGAGAGACACAGAGAAAGAGACAGAGGCAGAGGGAGAAGCAGGCTCCCTGTGGGGAGTTGGATGCAAGACTCAATCCCAGGACCCTGGAATCATGACCTAAGCCAAAGGCAGATGCTCAACCACTGAGTTGTCCAGGTGCCTTTAATTTTTTTTTATTAAAGATTTTATTTGTTTATTTGAGAGAGAGAGAGAAAGAGAGAGAGAGAGAGAGAGAGAGTGAGAGAGAACATGAATGGGGGGAAGGAGCAGAAGGAGAGGGAGAAACAAGAATCCCCAATGAACAGGGAGATGGATTTGGGGCTCCATCCCAGGACCCCTGAGCTGAAGGCAGACACTCAACTGACTGAATTACTCAGAATCTCATAATTTTTCCTTAATTATGGAAGATTTTCAGATGTTTACAAATAAAGAGAATAGTATATCCCCTCCATTACATATCCAGGACCTAGGCTAAGCATGGATATTTTGCTTTTCAGTTTTCATCCACTCCATCCCCCCTTCTTTTTGAAAGCACTCTATAGGCATCATTTTATTTCATCTGGAAATACTTCAATACAAATCTCTAACAGATAGGACTTAAAATAATAACCATGATACCATAATCACTTCCAATAAGTTAAAAACAATTTTTCAGTGTCATCTGATACCTAGTTCATGTTCATTTTTCTTCATTTGTTTCAAAAATGTCTTTTTATTTTTGGTCTGGTTGAGTCAAGATCAGAACAAAGTTTGCAATTGATTAATATGCCTTTTAGATATCCTTGCATCTGTAACACAGACATTACTTTTTGGTATATACTAAATTTTATTTATTCACAAATTACAACCTCTCTATTTTCAAAAATACTTTCATTGAGATATTTCAGATGATGTGGTAGGCTGAAAAATGACCCCTCCTCCCCCCACCAAAGTATTAGGTCCTAATTCCTGGAACCTGTAACTGTTACTTTACATGGAAACAGGTTTTTACAGATGTAATGAAATTGATGGAGAGATTATCCCGGATTTATCAGAGTGGGAGCTGAATGCAGTCACAGTTACCCTTATAAAGTGGAGGCAGAGGGAGATTTGACACATACACATCTTCAGAGGAAGAGTTGAAGATGGTGTTTTGGAGTGATGCAGACACTAGCTAAGGAAAGCCAGAAGCTAGAAGCCCCCAGAAGCTGAAAGAGGAAGTGAATAGATTCTTCCTAGATCCTCCAAAAGGAGCCCAGCCCTACTGATACCTTGATTGTGGCCCAGTGATACAGACTTTGGATTTCTGGCCTCCAGAATGATGAGAGAATAAATTTTTGTTGTTTGAAGCCACTAAGTTGTGGTAATTTGTTTCAACAGTCACAGGGAACGAATACACATGCTAAACAATTTACCCATTTGAAATGTACAATTCAATAGTTTTTAGCATACGCACAGAGTTGTATACCCATCATTACAATCAACTCTGGAACATTTCACCACCCCTCAAAGAAATTCTATACCCATTGTCTGTCACCCCTATTCTCTCCTTTTCTCCTAGCTCTAGGCAACTATTTATTTACCTTTTGTCTCTATAGATCTGCCTATTCTGGACATTTCATATAAATGGAATCATACAATAGATGGTCTTTTGTGTCTGGATTCTTTCACTTAGCTTAATGTTTTCAAGGCTCATCCATGTTGTAGCATGTAGCAGTACTTCATTACTTTTTAAAAAAAGTTATTTATTTTAGAGAGAGAGAGAGTGTGTAAGTGCACATGAGTGGGGGGAGGGGCAAAGGGAGAGGGAGAGAATCTCAAGCTGATTCCCCACTGAGTGCTGAACCTGGGAGGTTCTCTATCTTACAACCCTGAGATCATGGTCTGAGCTGGAACCAAAAATTAGATGCTCAACATACAGCATCTTCATTCCTTTTTATTGCTGAATAAAAACATAACTTTGTAATATCAATATGTAAGCTTAAAATATCTGTGAGAAAATCCTGATACTTTTTAAAAAAATGGTAATCTTTTGAAAAATATCAGTAGTCACTACTGAAACTTTGTATAAGCCAATGATTAGTAATGTTTAATCTATGTTTATAGCCATTCTAAAATTTACCATGGTTGAAATTCTATTCAAAGAATGTAACATTCTTTCCTCCCATTGACAAATGTGGTGTTGGAATTTCTTGTGGTAATGTGAGTGGATTTCAAGTCCAATAGAAGTTTTTCATAGTAAGTGTTTCAAGATCATGATGAAGCTGCTACTGCTTGGACACCACTAAAAGGGAATAATGGCCTTGCATGGATCTAAGTACAGGATAGACGTGAAGACAAACATGAGGGCCACACCTGAAGCTGGTGTACCAGCAGCCTCAGTTAAGCTTTCTAAGACCTGTTGCATGTATGCTCTACTCCTTCCCTAGCAGCTACAATAGCCCCTCATCATGGCAGAGGTGGGCTGCAGTGGGCCACTGAAATACCAGATGGATATCTCCTTAGTCTCTCTAATCCTGTCATGATGGAACAAGTCTAGATATTCCTTGTGCCCCCTCATTGTCCTTAATCTATCAGAACCCACTCCCCTGGGGCTGCTCTTTAAGGACCTAGACTAGATTGCTCCAAGTCAGAGGTGTCCAGCAGCATACTGTGACCCATTCATGGTTTACACTTCAGCACACCCGTTGTAAAGTGTGGCCATAAGCATTTGAGGCCTGTATGTGATGGGAAATGGCAGGAAAACACATAGAGTCACCCCTGGTTTTTCAGTCTTGGTGAATTTGTACAGACCAGTAACTGCTATGATCCTTTCATTTCTCTTCTTTTTGAACATTAGTGTCTATTATGGTTATCTTATCTTTACATCAATATTGTATGTTTGGCATTTGGGAAACAGTAACTTAGCACATTAGATCACAGATCTGATCAAGAGGAATCATATCCAAGGTGCCCATCTTCATCAGGGTTCAGGTGATGAGGACATGGACTTGAGACTGATGCTATAATGAGATGAGATTCTGTAGGTCTTGGAAGGTGGTGAGTGTATTTGTGTTCTGCCAAGATATAAATTATTGTGGCTAGATGGTGGAATGTCTCAAAAAATAGTTGACATCAGTTCCTTTCTTCCTTTTGTGCTCATGTGACTCCTCCTTTAATAAATGGGTTTGGGGCAGCCCCGGTGGTGCAGCGGTTTAGTGCCGCCTGCAGTGTGGGGTGTGATCCTGGAGACCGGGATGGAGTCCCACATCAGGCTCCCTGCATGGAGCCTGCTTCTCCCTCTGCCTGTGTCTTTGCCTCTTTCTCTCTCTGTGTGTCTCTCATGAATAAATAAATAAAATATTTTAAAAAATGGGTTTGTTTCCTCTCCCTTAAAAGTGAAATGGTGCTTTGACTGTGTTGACCAATAGAGGAAGTGATATTCTGAAATTTATGTAGAAATATGAAGACCTGGAATATTCAAAACAATCTTGAAAAATAAAATAAAATAAAAAAATATTGGAGGACCCATATGACCTGACTTCAAAGTGTACTCTAACTTTGTAATTAATTAACACTTAATTAGTGCTTCATGATGATCTTGAAACACTTGCTGTGAAACACTTCTATTGGACTTGAAACCCACTCACATTATCACAAGAAATTCCAACATTGTATTTGTCAGTGAGATCAAAGGATGACACCTAATTCATACTGGTATAAGAACAGACATGTGGACCAGAACAGGGAGTTTAGACCTCATATGGACCCATGAATATGTGGCTAATTGATTCATACAAAGGTACTAAGGTAATTCAGTGGAGAAAGAATAATCTTTTCAACAAATCATGTTGGAACAACTGGAAAAGTTTGTAAGAAAAAGGAATCTCAATCCCTATCTCATACCGCAGGTACAAAATTAACTAAAGATGGATTATAGACTTAATGTAAAAGCTACAACTACAAAGTTTTTATAAGAAAACACAGGAGAGGGGCTCCTGGGTGGCTCAATTAGTTAGGCCTCTGCCTTCCACTGTGATTGTGATCCCAGGATTCTGGGATCAAGCCCGGAGTTGGGCTCTCTGCTCCCTCCCTTCTCCTTCTTCCTCTGCCCTCACCTGCTCATTTTCTTGCTTTCCTTCTCTCTCTCTCTCATAAATAAATAAAATCTTAAAAAAATAGGAGAAAATATTCTCAAACTTGGGTATTTTAACATTTTTTAGAAAAGACACAAAAAGCACCGAAAACTTGATGTATTGGACATCATCAACATTTAAAAAAAATTCTTATAAAAGGTACCATTAAAAAAAATGAAAGGCAATACACAGATGGTGGAATTTAGGGTGGAGATATATCTGAGTAAGGACTTATATCCAGATATATAGAAAGTTCCTACAAATCCACAACAAAATAAAAACTATGCAATAAAAATGGCCAAAAGACTTGAACAGACATTTCATAAAAGAATTTATAAAAATGGCTGTTAAGCACATGAAAGTTGTATCATCAATCATTAGGAAATGCAAATTAAAATCACATTGAGATACAACATAATTATTAGAATGTCTAAAATTAAGATGTGACTTGGGGTGCCTTCATGGCTCAGTTGGTTCAGTGCCTGACTCTGGATTTCAGCTCAGGTCATGATTTCAGAGTCCTGGGATCAAGCCCTGGGTCCTTGTGCAGTGCAAAGTTTGCTTCTCTCCCTGTCTCTTTCCCTCTGCCCCACTCTCCACTCCCTAATTCCCGCTCTTGCTATTTAAATATTTAAATCTTTAAAAAAGTTAAATTAACTCTGACAGCACAAATGTTGGCAGGTATGTGGAGCAACTGGAATTCTCATAGTCTGCAGTTGAATTATGAATGAAAAATGATAAATTCTCATAATTTTGTTTCTTAAAGTGTCAAACATGCACCTATGTACATGATTCAGCAACTCTACTCTTAAATATTTACCTAGGAGAAATAAAACTATGTGTCTACAACAAGATTATGAGAATATTTGTACCAGAATATTTGTAGTAGTTTTATTCATAGTAGCCCAAACCTGAAAACAACCTAAATGTCTGTCAACAGGAGACCGGATTAACAAATTGTGCTGAAGTTATACAATGGAGTACTGCTCAGCAATAAAAAAAGAGGAAAGTACTTATATATATGATTACATAGATGGATCTCAGATACATTATATTGATGAAAGAATCTAGAGCCAAAGAGTGCATACTGTGTGATTCCATTTATACAAAGTTGAAGAACTGGCAAAACAAATCTATGATAATGGAAATCAGAATAGAGGCTGCCTCAGAGGGTAGGGTGGGAAATGACTGGGTAGCACAAGAACTTTCTGGGGTAATGGAGATATGTGATGATTATACAGAGTGTGTATGTTAACAAAACTCCTTAAGTTATAAACTTAAGATAAGTGCATTTTATTCTATACACATTTTGCCTCAAAACATTGCAAATGTAGAAAAAGTATGTGGATTAGCGTTTCCTATGCCTCATCATTTAGGTCTTAGTTCAGATATTACCTCCTCAGAGAGGGTTGCCCTGACTGACTATGGTTGCCCTTGCCCTCAGGCTATATTGTGTAACCCACTTTTCCACTTCCATTTTCTTCCTTGTATCTAAAACCACATTTAAAATGTGGAGGCTTAAAAAAATGTGGAGGCTCTGGCATTTCCCACTACAGTGTAATCTCTATGAAAATAAGGACTGTGTCTGTTTTGTTTTATCCTTGGGGCTTGGCGTGTTGGATTTGCCCAATAAATATTTGTTGTTATTCAATGAATAATGGCTACAAGGGCAGAAAAATCAAACCAATATAGATTCTAATTGTAGAACACGAGATGAGTTGCACACAAGGAGTTTAGGATCATCAAAGTTACCGATTACCAACCATTCAGTTCTTCTATTCCTTCTGTAAACATTTGTTAGGTGCCTACTGTGTGCTAATGCTGAACCAAAGCCTTGCATACCAAGATAAATAAAACCAGATTATTAGTGGGATTGAGACAGGCTGGGTACTGGAAGTGGGGCAGGCTCCTCAAATCCCTACATACTTTGGAACATCTATCTTTAGGTCTATTTTACAGATGAGTAAAATGGATCTTTCTTTCAAAAGTAGTAACTTCCAAAAAAAAAAAAAAAAAGTAGTAACTTCCTATTAAAGCTTTAGAGCCAAAGAACAGACAACCAAAATCAGGGCTTCCCAGAGACTAGTTTGGACCTCCGATCACGGGGAAATTGGGATCTGTGCAATGGGAAGGAAGAAGAAATGATGTATGAGAGAGAGAGACTTCACCCACAATAGTAGCTTTTATTGTGTTTTCTATAAGGGAAGTCAGACCATGGCTGCTAAGTTCTTTTTTTTCTTAAGAGACATTCTTAAAAAATTGTTTTGTGAGATTTATGGGATCACCAGGCAACTTGTGCTTGTGGAAGAATTTTAGGCGAATGTTTTCAGATGTTATTCATTGATTGATTAATTGCTTTCAGAAGAATCTGTTGAGTAGACCATTATCTGGAAAACACCTTCCTTAGCCCTCACAGCCACTGTCTCCCAGAAACCAGAACCTATCCCTTTTAGCTGATTATTAGTCACTAGCCTTCTCCCCAAGCACTTCCTGATCAATGACAGTTCACACATTTCCTTCCCAGGAGACCTTTGAGACATAAATAGACACAACCCAGCTTGGGTGACATTTTGAACAACCCTTTCAGGAAGTAAACAAACAGCTGGTCTCTGAGTCCATGAAGCAAGAGTAAGAGGAAAAGCAGATTTATATTTCAACAGGGACAACAGAGGCTTGACATAAATGACAACTGTCTCATTCTAGATTTCCTTAATTGGGCCTAAAAAGAGCAGTAGACTAGGCAACTATGTGTGGAATGATTGAAGTTTATGACTTCTTTATTTTTAAGTTTGTTTTTGAATTATGAAAGTGATACTTGTTCATTGTTTCAAATGCAGACATTATAGAGTGACATATAAAGGATAAGTATTTTTCATAATCCGACTACCCTATGAGTGGGTCATAGCCACTGTTAACAGTTTGATATATTTTATTGCAGTCATACACACACACACGCACACACACACACATACATAGTGTATATATACAAATTTTGCATCTTAAGTTCTTTCATTTAGCATCTTCCCACATTATTAAATATCCCCCAAAGCCCATTTTTAATGGCTGTATAATAACTTGTAAGTCTATATCATAATTCCTTTCACCATTTCCTTATTTGTGTTTTTGTGTTAATTTAGATTGTTTACAAGTTGTCAACATTATAAATAGGAGCTGAGATCAAAGCTTCACATGTAAATCTTTCTCTACATTTCTGATGGCTGTCTTGCAATAGATCCCTCTAGAGCAGCTCTTCTTGTGATGTGACACCCTAACCCCTTCATCAGAATCATATAATTGCAAGTGAGGGGTTCCACCCTGGACCTGTAGACTCTGAATCTCTGACATTAGAGTGCAGGAATCTGCCTTTTAGAATAACTCCTGACTCTTTTAGATCACAGTAAAGATTGAGACCCATAGCTCTAAGAGGGATCACTGTATAGAAGGCTATGTATATTGAAATTTCAGTTTCTTGACATACACGTCAAATTGCTTTCCTAAAGCCTTGAGCATTTGACATACCCACCAGCAGCTAACTTATGAGGGTGCTCAGCCTGCCACTCTTGAAAAACAATTTGGCTAATTTGATAGGCACAAATTGTGGTTTCATGAGTTTTTTTTTATGGATGTGTTAATTATTTTTGTTCAGTTAATTTGTTTCCCCACAGTTGTTCTAAAGTTATTTCCACTTATAATTTTATTTTTTATTTTTTAAAAAAGATTCCTTCCTTCCTTCCTTCCTTCCTTCCTTCCTTCCTTCCTTCCTTCCTTCCTTCCTGAGAAACACACAGAGAGAGGCAGAGACACAGGCAGAGAGAGAAGCAGGCTCCCTGTGGGGAGCCCTATGTAGGACTCGATCCTGGGACCCTGGGATCATGCCCTGAGCCAAAGGCAGACACCCAACCACTAAGCCACCCAGGAGTCCCTCCACTTCTAATTTTAGAACTAGTTCCATGAATTTCCTTCATGGTGTTTTGTTCTTTGAATCCATCAATATATTTGTATTTCTCAAATCTTAAGTGCATTTCTCACATTTTTTTTCATACAAATATAAGTTCCATGAACACATGTATTTTTTTGGTCTGATTTATTCCTGGCTGTATAATAGTGCTAGACATAAAGGTTCTCAAGAAATATTTTTCAAATGAATAAATAGGTGACAACTATATATGTTTCCTTTTTAGCATTAATACACATGCACACAGATGACCAGCAAGGCCAGGTTCTACTCCATAATCTTACTTAATAATTTCTTAAACTTTTTAAAAAATTGTTTTTTATTTTAAAATTTTAATTCTAGTATAAACATACACTGTTAATTAGTTTCAGGTATACAATTTAGTGATTCAACAATTCTATATATTATTCAGTGTTCATGATGATAGTAAACTCTTTTTTTTTTTTTTTAAGATTTTATTTATTTATTCATGATAGTCAGAGAGAGAGAGAGAGAGGCAGAGACACAGGCAGAGGGAGAAGCAGGCTCCATGCACCGGGAGCCTGACGTGGGATTCGATCCCGGGTCTCCAGGATCGCGCCCTGGGCCAAAGGCAGGCGCCAAACCGCTGCGCCACCCAGGGATCCCTGATAGTAAACTCTTAATCCCCATCACCTATTTCACCTATTCCTCCACCCATCTCCCCTCTGGTAACCATCAGCTTGTTTTTAAGAGTTAAGAGTCTGTTTTTTGTTTTGTCTCTTTCTTTGTTCATTTGTTTTGTTTCTTAAATTCCACAGATAAGTGAAATCATATGGTATTTGTCTTTCTCTGACTGACTTATTTCACTTATATACTCTTTAGAGCCATCTGCTTTGTTGCAAATGGTAAGATTTCATTCTTTTTTTTAAGGCTGAGTAATATTCCATTATATATAAATACCCCACTTTCTTTATCAATTCATCCACTGATGGATAGATACTTGGGTAGCTTCAATAATTTCGCTAACCTCTTTCTGCTGGTTCATTATTAGTGTATAGAAATGTAATGGGTTTCTGTGTGTTGATTTTGTTTCCTGCAACTTTTTGGAATTCATTTATCAGTTCTAATAGGTTTTTGGACAAGTCTTTAGGGTTTTCTACATATAGTATCATGTTATCTGCAAATAGGGAATGTTTTTCTTTTTCCTTACCAATTTTGATGCTTTTTATTTCTTATTCCTGTCTGATTGCTGTGGCTAAGACTTTCAGTACTATGTTGAGTAAAAGTAGTGAGAGAGGACATCCTTATCTTGTTTCTGATTTTAGGGGCAAAGCTTTCAGTTTTTCACCATTGAGTATGATATTAGGTGTGGGTTTTTCATATAGGCCTTTATTATGTTCAGGTATATCTCTCTAAACTTACTTTGTTGAGGTTTTTTTTTTATCATGAATGAATGTTGTACATTGTCAAATGCTTTTTCTGCAAAATGATCATATGGTTTTTATCCTATCTCTTGTTGATAAGATGTATCACATTGATTTGTGAATATTGAACCACCTTTGTATCCAGGAATAAATTCCACTTGATGGTGGTGAATGATTTTTTTTAAGGTATTGTTGGATTTGGTTTGCTAATATTCTGTTGAGGATTTTTGCATCTATGTTAATCAGAGATATTGGCCTGTAGTTCTCTTTTTGTATTATCTTTATCTGATTTTGGTACCCCCATAGAGTGCTGGTTGATGGTTAATACTGGTTTCATAGAATGAGTTTGGAAGCTTTCCTTAGTCTTCTATTTTTTGGGAATAGTTTGAGAAAAATAGGTATCAATTCTTCTTTAAATGGTAGAATTCACCTGTGAAGACTTCTGGTCCTGGACTTTTTGTGGGGAGAGGGGAAGTTTTTTGATTTCTGATTCAATTTCATTGCTGGTAATCAGTCTGTTCAAATTTTCTATTTCTTCCTGATACTGTTTGGGGAAGTTATATGTTTCTAGGAATTTATCCTTTCTTCTAGGTTGTCCAATTTGTTGGCATATAATTTTTCATAATTCGTTATATTTCTGTGGTGTCAATTGTTATTTCTCCTCTTTTGCTTCTGATTTTGTGTGTTTGAGTCTCCCTCCCCTCTCTTTTTTGATGAATCTAGCTAAAGGCTTATCAGTTTTGGTGATCATTTCAAAGAACCAGCTTCTAGTTTCATTGATCTATTCTTTTTTTTTTTATTAAAAAAAAGATTTTATTTATTTCAGAGAAAGAGAGCATGAGCGGGGGAGGGGCAGGGGGAGAGGAAGAAGCAGGCTCTCCTGCTGAGCCCCAATGTGGGGCTCAATCCCAAGACCCTGGGATCATGACCTGAATCAAAGGCAGGCACTTAACCCACTGAGCCACCCAGGTATCCTCATTGATTTGTTCTTTTTTTTTTTTTTTTTTTAGTTTTTATTTTTAAATTTCTGCTCTAATCTTTATTATTTCATTTTATTAGCTTGGGATTTTGTTTGCTTATATTTTTCTGGCTCTTTTGGGTGTAAGGCCAAAGGGTGTAGGTCGTTTATTTGAGATTTTTCTTGCTTCTTGAGGTAGGCCTGAATTGCTATAAACTTCTCTCTTAGAACCACTTTTGCTGCATTCCAGAGATTTTGGACCATTGTGTTTTCATTTGAATTTTTTCTCCATGTATTTTTTGATTTCCTATTTGATTTCATGGTTGACTCATTCATTGTTTAGTAGCATATTATTTAATCCATGTATTTATGTTCTTTCCAGCTTTTTTTCTTATGGTTACCTTCTTGTTTCATAGCATTTTGTTCAGAAAAGATGCACTGTATGACTTCATCCTTTTTGAATTTGTTGAGGTTTGTTTTGTGGCTTAACATGTGATCTGTTCTGGAGAACTTTCCATGTACACTGGAAAAGAATGTGTACTCTGCTGTTTTAGGGTGGAATGTTCTGAATATATCTGTTAGATCCATATGGTCCAATGTGTCATTCAAAGCCATTGTTTCCTTATTGATTTTCTGTTTGGATGATCTATCCATTGATGTAAGTGGGGTGTTAGAGTCCCCTACTATTATTGTATTACTATCAATTAGTTCCTTTATATTTGTTATTAGCTGCTTTATGTATTCTGGTGTTTCCATATTGGGTGCATAAATATTTACAATGGTTATATCTTCTTGTTAGATTGTTCCCTTTATGGTAATATAGTACCCTTCTTTGTCTCTTGTTACAGTCTTTGTTTTAAAGTTTATTTTGTCTGATATAAGTATCACTACCCAGGCTTTGTTTTCACTTTCATTTGCATGATAATTGTTTTCTCATCCCTTCACTTTCAATCTGCATGTATCTTTCGGTTGGAAATGGATGTTTCGTAGGCAGCATATAGATAGGTCTCACTTTTTTATTCATTCCATCACTGTGTCTTTGATTGGAACGTTTTAGTCCAATTACGTTCAAAGGAAGTATTGATAGGTCTGTACTAGGTATATTGCCATTTTGTTACTTGTTTTATAGCTATTTTTGAAAATTTTCTCTGTTCCTTTCTTCTCTTGCTCTCTTCTCTCATGGTTTCCTGGCCTCCATTAGTAAAAGACTTGTATTCCTTTCCCCTTGGTTTTTCATATATGTTACTGATTTTTTTTTTTTTAATGTAACTGATTTTTGATTAGTGGTTGCCATTACGTTTGTATGTAACATCTGCATATAGCAGTCTGGCTTAAGTTCATTGTCACTTAAGTTTGAACCTATTGTTTACTCCACTTCCTCCCATGTTTTAGGTATATAATGTCATACTTTACATCCTTTTATTTTGCAAAATCCCTGGCTTATTTTTATAGATATATTTAATTTTACTACTTTTATGCTTCCTACTTTTTGTACTCCTACATATGGCCTTTCCTTTCCCCTCAAAGAGTCCCCTTTAACTTTTTATTTATTTATTTATTTTTGTAGGTCTGGATTAATGGTCATGAATTCCTTTAACTTTTATTTGTCTGGGAAACTCTTTCTCTCCTTTTATTCTGAATTATAGCCTTGCTGGATAGAGATAGTAGTTTTTTTTTTTTTTCTTTTTTCTTTCAGCACTTGGAATATATCATGCTACTTGTTTTCTGGCCAGCAAAGTTTCTGCTGAAAAATTTGCTGATATCCTATGGGGTTTCCCCTTGTATATAAACTATTTTATGCTTTAAAAATTCTTTGTCATTAATTTTTGCCATTTTAATTACTATGTATCTTGTTGTGGACTTCCTTGTGGTGATTTTTTTGGGGGCGTCTGTGCCTCCTAGATGTAGATTTCTGTTTCCTTCCAGATTCTAGAAGCTTTCAGCTATTATTTCTTCAAATACATTTTTCTGCCCACTTCTCCCTCTTTTCTTCTGACATCCCTATAATGTGAATGTTGTTATATTTGATGGTGTTACTGAGTTTTTATTATTATTATTATTATTATTATTATTCCCTCTCTCTCTTATTCAGCATGATTGTTTTCCATTACTCTGTCCCCCAAGTCACCAATCTGTTCTTCTACTTCCTCTAGTCTACTATGTATTCTATCTAGTGTATTTTTTTTTTAATTTTTTTTTTTTTTATTTAGTTTTGATAGTCACACAGAGAGAGAGAGAGGCAGAGACACAGGCAGAGGGAGAAGCAGGCTCCATGCACTGGGAGCCCGATGTGGGATTCGATCCCGGGTCTCCAGGATCACGCCCTGGGCCAAAGGCAGGCGCCAAACCGCTGCGCCACCCAGGGATCCCTATCTAGTGTATTTTTAATTTGAGTTATTGACTTCTTTATCTCTGATTGGTTCTTTTTTATGCTTTCTCTCTCTTTGTTAAGGGTTTCTTTGAGATCCTTCACTCTTCTTCAGTCCAGTGAGTATTTTTAAAACCATTACTTTAAATTTTTTGTCAGGCATATCACTTATCTCTGTTTTGTTTAGCTCTCTTGCTGTGATTTTTTCCCCTATTCTTTTATTTAGGACACATTCCTCTGGATCCTCATTTTGTCTAACCCTCTGTGTCTATTTCTCTGTGTTGGGAAAGTCATTATGTCTCCTGATCTTGAAAGTAGTGGCCTTATGAAGAAGAAGTCCTATAGGGCCTTGTAGTGCCATGTCCCCTCTTCACCAGAATTTGGTGCTTCAAGAATGTTTCCTATGTGTGTTGTATATGATCTACTATTGTGACTGAGCTCCTTTTGCCTTCAGTTCAGTCATTTTCAATGGCTCTCTTTGCCTGTTGCAGGCAGGGTTGGGTCCCTGTGTCATTAGTGGGCCAGTCTGTGGCTGCCTGGACTTCATTTGGGTCAGGCTAAGTATTTGCCAGAGATGCAAAAACACCAAACTACAGGAATCATTCCCTATGTTGTCCCCTGAGAAGCTTTTGTTGGTAGGTGGAGCCTGTGGTCAGACCAAATGTCATCCCCCAGGCCACTGAGGCCACTCAGTGTACCACTCAGTGATAACTGGTGTGTATGGTTATCTTACCCTCTCCTGGGGCAGGAGTCACTTTGGAGTGCTGCTACCTCTATTGGGGCTGCTTTCACACTGTCAGGATCGCAGCACTGCTTTGGGGGGTGGTTCCCACCAAAGGTCTATCAGAGAGGACAAGTCTGTAGTGAAGCACGGGTGTGAGGTATATGATGTTAGCAAGGTTTGCATGAACCCACTGTGGGGGCTTGAGGCTGAGGCCTGGCTTTGGGGGGCATGTCTACAGGAGAATGTGGGGTGGGGTGTGCTGTTTGCAAGCTAGGTAAAGGTTGGCACCCTGCTGGTTTTGACAGGTGTCCGTGTCTAGTCTAGGGAGTGGGGGAGGAAAATGGCACCCTCTAGCTCTTTTGTTCCTGGAGAAGTCTCCCAAGATCCTTGCCCCTCCAGCACATGCTCTGAGATTAATAGACAAATCTCTCATGGTACACCCCAGGCACTTTTCAAACTGTTTCTTCTATGCTGTATCTCCACAGGGTCTTTGTTGTGCTGTCTCTAAAAGGGCAGAGATTCAGTTTTCTCTCACCCTCTTGGCTCTCCCAGAGCCGGGCTGCTGATTTTTAAAGTACCAAGTATTAAGGCCCACTGGTTATAAGAACCCACAAAATTATGCCCCACTAATTTTTGAAGCCAAATGTTATGGTGATTCGTCCTCCCTATGTGGGTTCCTGGTGCCTAGGATGCTAGTCTAAGAGTCTGTTTCTTTCCTCTCTCTGTGTCTGTGGCATCCCTCCCTTCTGTGGACAGCCCCACAGGCCGGCCCTTCCCACTTTCTTCAGTGTGGCCTATTCTCTATATTTAGCTGTGGAGAGTCTGTTCTGCCAGTCTTTGTGTTGTTTTCCGGGTTATTTACATGGTTGTGGTGTTATCTAGTTTTATCCATGGGATGAAGTAAGCTTAAGTTCCTCCTATTCGGCCATCTTCCTCAGAAGTATCTTGCATGATTTCTTAAGATCGCTTTCTGACCTGAGGTTGCATGAGTTGCTTCTCTTATTGGTGGCTCTATTCCAAGAGATCCCAGCAGCCATGGAACAAAGGCAGGAGGTCCTTGTTTGGTGAATGGGAAAAAAAAAAAAAGGTGGGTAAAATCAGTCTGATGATCAGAATTCTTTTCATCTTATCTCAGCTGCCATGGATAAGCCCCTTTCCAAAGGGCCCTTGCCCTAGTCCAGCCTGAGAATAAAGAAGTGTGAGATTTAATTCTCAATGCTTTGATTTTGGGCAATCTGATTTCAGTTTATAAGGCATCATTTTTGGCCAAGGATTTCTGTGAGAACTGTTATAGAATTGCAAGCCAAAAATTAAAACAAAGCTGACCTCTGTGATGTTGACAAAGTGGTCATTCTTGAAGAATGTATTTGAAAATGGTGGATTATCATTTGCCATTTTACCTTAAGAAGGTTACATTCTTCTCACTCATATCTTCATACTGCTCAAGGGTCCCTCTGGATGGTGGAACAAAAGAATGGCATTTGAGAAGGTCTTGGTTTCATGATGTCAGCATGATTTGACCTTTGGGGGTATACCCAGTGCTTCCTCTCACCTGCTAGGACTTTTGAAAAATAATAACAGGATCAAAATTTAATGGTGTGGAATATATAATCTTTGACCTTGTCTGATTAAGTCACCCACATTTATATAAATTGAGTAAATCTCTAGGTGCCAACTTGAGCTTTGGTGAAAATTTTTCTTCTTTAACTGATCATAAAATTGAAGTACCTTGAGGACTTGTTAGAAAAGAAACTATCCATTTTTGTCTTTTGTTGTCTTATCTTGGTTTTTTTTTTTTTTTTTTTTTTTTTGGTACTGGAAAGAAACAGAGAAAAATGTGAGCAAGGTTTGAAGGTTTTCTGGGGAGAGAGCTGTAATGGCTGCATAGCCATTTTCATATCAGCCACTGGGTACAATTGGTCAGTATTATCTGTTTCTGGTTGAGAACCTGTGAACTCAATATGCTATTTTCAGATTTTAATCTTGATTATCTTTCTGAATTCCAGTTTGCTCTTTGGTGAGTTTGGCTGGCACAAGCCATTTTTTCCAGACTGCTGAGTGCCCCAGTTCAAGTTGATTTTAGAACCTTTAAACTGGCAAAATTGTACATTAAATCTCTGAGGCCATGTATCCCATTACCTTGTGATCCCTCTCTCTCATCCTACCAGCTTTCTCCTCAACTTCTGAAGTTGTGAAGTTATAGAAAATCTACCTAGGGCTGTCTAGAAAATGGAGGTTCTCTGTCCTCTTGACTTAAAACTTGCCTATGAACTACTGCCGGAAAAAAATCTTTACTGAGGCGTTTCATACAATAGAATGATCAAAAATTAACTAAGATCATGCAAAGATAAAATAACTCTAAAATATATTTGCCACCAAAGACAGGCAGCCCTCTTGCTTAAAGTGAGTTTACTACTAGAAATGAAGATTTGTAAAGTCAGAAAAGAGCTAGACTAATTGGAAGTCCATGGGGGGTGAGGACTAAGCAAAATGCAATGGATTTTCCTTTTGTATGGGTTCAAAGATGATAATGCTGCATTTCTTTATTCTTTGAACTCCTCATATCTTGTTAATCTGGAACCATATCAGGCTTCAGGAGCTGATGGGGACCTTCTTGGCCTGTAAGTCCTTCTTAATATGAAAGGACAGTGTTTGAAAGGCCATCTCTCTCAAAGCCATCTCTAACATTTGCAGGATTGCTGCCAATATCTGTTCCTTGCAAACAGCAAGGAGACATAAAAATAGCAACATCACCTCTCTTTACAACTTCCTTCTTTTAATAAAAGGAATTTGGTGTGCTATAGTGTGTCCGAGTTTGGGGCCTATGTAGATATGGATGGGAGGTAGAGTGGCTGGGTGCCACTCTGCCAGGTGTTCTCTAATTGTAAAACTGAATAATGGATAATAACCATCTCAGTGTGTTTATCAATTCAGTTAGCTCTCTACGATGCAGAAGAGGTCACTGGAGACAATGTGCAGGCCTCTCATGCCCCTATTCATTAACAAGGCACTGCTGGCTGAAATTCAGTCTCCATTACCTACATGCAATAATGGCAGGGACCTTGCATCAAGTTGTAATTAGGCTTGATCAGGGCTGGGGTACGGTTGCTATAATCAGAATCACTCAGAATTAATTTTATACTTGTGAAAGGACATGAAATGAGATTGATTTAATGGTAACCAAAGCAACCCCCCTTTCTGTAAGTTTAAAAGAGAGAAAGAGAGGGAGAGAGAGAAAAAGGGGAGGAGAGAAAGAGAGAAAGAATGAAAGAGAAGGGTAGGTACAAAAGGAGGGCAAGAGAATACAGAAAGATGACCATTTTAGTCGCATTAATTTTATTACAACTAATTAGGAGAAAATGTGCTTCACTGAGAGCAAATATATTCTAGCCAGGTGGTTGCTGGCTGGGTTCTAGAAACCTTTGCAGGTCTCACTATGTGCCTAAAACAGATTCTGTGACACTTAATTTCCACTTCTTTTTTGTCCATTTCATATGTGATTGGAAACAGCTTGATCAGGGCAAGAATTTCAATTTATAGAAAAAGGAGGAGGAAATTCAAGCTGAGCAATATTTCCTTTGTCTGGTAAGAATCAGTTCTTCAGCCTTTTACTCTGGAACTATATATATGTATTGCAGACACAGTGACAGTATGCTGGCTTGTATGAGAATAAAGAGAAAGTTCAGGAGACCTGTTTGTGAAATGGTTAAAGGAGTTCCAGAGCTGTGGGAAGTGTGGTAAGGGGACCATATCTAATTCCTGACTATTGAATGTTCCATTCAATTTTTTTCTGAGGTTAGCAAGATGCTGCTCCGGGGATAGAATCTGACCTTTAAGACTTGAGTAATTGACGAGATGTGTGCACATATGCATACATTTTCATTTCTGCACACACACACACACAGGGAGATATTGGCATATGTGATTTGCACCATTCATACATGTTTGATCTCTATTATTTAGATGCTGTAAATTAGATATTTGCTCTTTTTTGTTTTATCTCCGATGGCAGATTCATGAATCTCCCATAGTGCATAACTTCAAGAGCAGAAATATCACAGTCATTATGAGGCTAGGATACTGTTAAAATACATAGAGAATGGTGTAAAGGAAGGATTTTATTTCTTGAATACGTATCAGATTATTGTTTCTCAGATGAGAAAATGGCATGGAAATATTTTGAGTCATTTAAGTACTGTAAGAAGTGTTGTAACAAAGTATGTATTACTTTCAGACTAAGAAAATTTTTCTTTCTCTCTTTGATACAATACCTTAGCTATTCAAATAATAAAACAATAATAAACTTCTGAAAAATCATTGAAGTGACATTGGTGCATATTTTTGCCTAACTGTGCATGTTTCATAGGTAGGTTTAGTTTTTACATGACATGTTAATTATGATTTTTGTGGTTTGAAGGAAGCACCAAATTTAGCTAAAATTTATTTCAACTCCTCTGGAGCTGGAGATTTTACAAAATGTTAAAAATATACTTCAAATATATTGCTTTTATTGTTATTATTTTGACTTTGGTAGCATACCCACTCCTCAACATTACCAAGAATCTTGGAGCTTACTATTTTTGTGCATGTGTATGTCTTTTTTTTGTTATGGTAATTTTTCTTCTAAGTTTCTTCTCTATGTCTTTCCTTTTCTAAAGGGTCTTAGAGTAAGATCAACAGGAAGTAGGTAAGACATGAAAAGGTTTTATTCTCTGCTTGTAAGAGGGTTGTCTAAATATGAGAAAATCCCTGCATTTTGACAGTAGCAGAACAGCTTTTGTCTGCTCTTAAGTACAGATACTTGCCTTCAGTGCTTATAAATGCTGCGGGATTAAGGTTTATGGTCAAGTGAAAGAACACATGACATGATCTGAAGCATTAAGTTTTCATGGCCAACACAGTGTTTAAGTTGGATCTGCTGAGCCTTCCAAAGTGGAAGGTTCAATTATTTTCTGTTTGCTTATTTTCTTGGCCCTCTTCCTCATGTCAGCAATGAGGGCTACAGGACAAGCTAGAGAGTTGTTTGTCATTCTCTGGCATTTACTGCAAAGTAGGCCCTTCTTTGCTCTGGATCTCATATACATAATTCCTGGTTTGGACTTGGAATTTGTTGTTGCTGAGCTTTTTAGTACCTGTTCAACTGACCTGTTTATTTGCTTCTGGGAGAACCCTCTGAGTAGGAATCTCATTACTGGATTTTGTTTGTTTGTTGAGTAAATTGAGAGATGTGGGTTCAAATCAATATGTAAATAGTAGCTTCCCTATCATGGACTCACCCTGCTCCCCTGTCCTTCCATTCACTCAACAGTCTCTACAATCCAGAGTGAAAAGTGAAGAACGGGAAAAAAGCATTTTCCAGTTAATCAAAACTGGAGAATTGGAAATTTGTTTTAAAACATTCCGATGGGGGCACCTGAGTGGCTCAGTGGTTGAGCATCTGCCTTGCTCAGGTCATGATCCCGAGATCTCAGGATGGAGTTCCGCATCAGGATCCCTTGCAGGGAGCCTGCTTCTCTCTCTGCCTATGTCTATGCCTCAATCTGTATCTCTCATGAATAAATGAATAAAGTCTTAAAAAAAATTCCCATGGCCCAAAAGACTTCGGTTTGTCTGTATGTCATTTTGAAAATCTATCCAGGATTTTATCGTTCTCACTGATATCCTGGAGTTGAGATGCCCTACTGATTCCTATGTCTGGATTCAACTAGAAGTGGAACCCTTGCATCCAGATAGCTTCTGTGTAAGATCTCAGATTATGATGCCCTTGCCTGGTGATAGTGATGTACATAGCCCTGGGAGCACTGTGCCTCAGGTACAGACAGTAAGGGAGCACATAGTCTGTAGAAAATTTAAAAGCAATAAAAATGGACTAGAATTTGGTCTGCTTTTTATTATCACCATTTGCTGGCAATCCTAAACAATGTCAAAGATAAAACGCTTCACCCCTCCCATCTGCCACAAAGTTTGTTGTACTAAGTTCTAAACAATTGCTGTAGTCAATGTTGGGTGAGGTAGCCATATGCTTATCTGTGTAGTAGTTACAGCTTTAACTACTTTGAAGAAAAAAGTGTCTGTATGGGAAAAGGCCCTATACAGGTGGGGAATCTTGTTTCCCACCTTCAAACACAGAAGACTTATATTCCTATTAAAATGTAGGCTGAGGCATCCTTTGCAGAAATTCATTTCACACATCATAGAGTGTTTGTATTTACAATTTAAACAGTGAAATAGAGTGGTGAAGTGTGAGGTATAATGTTTTTGTTTGGTAAATGCAAATTTTATTTCATACATGAAATATTGAATGGAATTTGAATAATATCTTTAAAATAAGAATGTATTTTTAAAATTAAAACTAAACAACCAAACCAGAAAAATAGCGATTATTACAGAAAAGTGATTTTATATAGAGGAAGGGACTGAAAAAAGGATCCAAAGTTTAAAAGATATGCCACTGTAGTTTCCTTTAATATTTTAGTGACCAGCCTTCTAACTCATGGAGGATAAGGCTCTTTTGTAATTGCCTACAGGTTTCTCTATTTTCTGCCCTTCCTGTATGAGATATTTTTGTACCACGTTATGAGAGACACAGAACTGAATTATTTTGCAGGGCTTTTATTTAATCCTGCTTCTGAGTGAATGAAAATTGCTGCAGAACACCCACCACAGCAATTTACATGTTTTCCCAAGCTTATTAGTCACTCATTTATGAGCATAGGCAGAAACAATATCATGGCAGGAAAAGAGCCCTTTCAAATCTTTCCATCCAGTTTTGGTTGAAACTAAGACCAGAACTGAACTTGGAATATTTCTGCTGAACTTGTAAATTCAGTTTAGAAGCCAAGCCAAACAAAGGATGTCCTTTCCAAATGCAAAGTGATGGTGAGACCCTGCCAGGGGGAGAGATTAATCTGGGAATAGAGTGCAGTAGGCTATACCACTGGACATGCATCCCTCCCTTCCTGTAGCTCATATGTGTCTAGAGAAAGTCCAAGGGCTAAAGGAACACTACCATTTCTGCCCTGGGACAGGCTTTGGAGCAGGCCTTAGGGACAGCAGGGCACACTGCCATTGCTAAAATGGGACCTGTGCAAAAAATAGGAGAGCAGGTATGCTTTCAGGACTGTCAACCAACCAAAGGATAAATTCCACCAAGAGGACAAAAAGATCTCTCAGCAGATGGCCAGATGAGTTAAACTCTATTCTATGCCTGAAAGATGCAGACATTTACTAGTATCATTGTGCACTTTGAATGTTAAAGATCAATGGGGGCATTTATTCCCAGTGTTTTAAAATAAACATAGTGGAAGCTGTCTTCTCTGAGTCACTGGGACCAATAGGTGATAGGATAATTGAAAAAAACTAGTTCAGATGGACAGTGATAGAATGCTATATACATGCCTTAAATTTTTAACTTAAAATATGTACATATACAGTAGTTTACCAGGCTTTTGATGTAAGACCAAGGTCTTTGATTTGAATTTGGATCTGTGGATTGGAATTTCCCCTGCATTTTCAATTATTTACTGTTTTTGTTTATTTAAAATGGAGAGTTTAAAGACATTTGAAAACATTGCAAAATATCTGGATTGTTTGAGTTCTTTTTAAAAAATCCAACAACAACAACAAAAAATCCAAAAAAAAAAAAAATCCAACAACAATTTCTATAAACCAATTTGCTTAATTTTTTTCAAGGCATTCAATTAACTTTATTTTTTTTTATTTTTAATTTTAATTTATTATTATTTTTAATAATAAATTTATTTTTTATTGGTGTTCAATTTGCCAACATACAGAATAACACCCAGTGCTCATCCCGTCAAGTGCCCCCCTCAGTGCCCATCACCCATTCACCCCCACCCCTTTACCCTCCTCCCCTTCCACCACCCCTAGTTCGTTTCCCAGAGTTAGGAGTCTTTATGTTCTGTCTCCCTTTCTGATATTTCCTACCCATTTATCTCTCTTCCCTTCTATTCCCTTTCACTATTATTTATATTCCCAAAATAAATGAGAACATATAATGTTTGTCCTTCTCCGATTGACTTATTTCACTCAGCATAATACCCTCCAGTTCCATCCACGTTGAAGCAAGTGGTGGGTATTTGTCATTTCTAATGGCTGAGTAATACTCCATTGTAAACATAAACCATATCTTCTTTATCCATTCATCTTTCGATGGACACCGAGGCTCCTTCCACAGTTTGGCTATCGTGGACATTGCTGCTAGAAACATCCGGGTGCAGGTGTCCCGGTGTTTCATTGCATCTGCATCTTTGGGGTAAATCCCCAACAATGCAATTGCTGGGTCATAGGGCAGATCTATTTTTAACTCTTTGAGGAACCTCCACACAGTTTTCCAGAGTGGCTGCACCAGTTCACATTCCCACCAACAGTGCAGGAGGGTTCCCCTTTCTCCACATCCTCTCCAACATTTGTGGTTTCCTGTCTTGTTAATTTTCCCCATTCTCACTGGTGTGAGTTGGTATCTCATTGTGGTTTTGATTTGTATTTCCCTGATGGCAGGTGATGCAGAGCATTTTCTCATGTGCGTGTTGGCCATGTCTGTATCTTCCTCTGTGAGATTTCTGTTCATGTCTTTTGCCCATTTCATGATTGGATTGTTTGTTTCTTTGGTGTTTAGTTTAATAAGTTCTTTATAGATCTTGGAAACTAGCCCTTTATCTGATACATCATTTGCAAATATCTTCTCCCATTCTGTAGGTTGTCTTTTAGTTTTGTTGACTGTATAGTTTGCTTTGCAAAAGCTTCTTATCTTGATGAAGTCCCAATAGTTCATTTTTGCTTTTGTTTCTTTTGCCTTCGTGGATGTATCTTGCAAGAAGTTGCTGTGGCCGAGTTCAAAAAGGGTGTTGCCTGTGTTCTCCTCTAGGATTTTGATGGATTCTTGTCTCACATTTAGATCTTTCATCCATTTTGAGTTTATCTTTGTGTATGGTGAAAGAGAGTGGTCTAGTTTCATTCTTCTGCATGTGGATGTCCAATTTTCCCAGCACCATTTATTGAAGAGACTGTCTTTTTTCCAGTAGATAGTCTTTCCTCCTTTATCGAATATTAGTTGACCATAAAGTTGAGGGTCCACTTCTGGATCCTCTATTCTGTTCTATTGATCTATGTGTCTGTTTTTGTGCCAGTACCACATTCTTTTCATGACCACAACTTTGTAGTACAACCTGAAATCTGGCATTGTGATGCCCCCAGATATGGTTTTCTTTTTTAAAATTCCCCTGGCTATTCGGGGTCTTTTCTGATTCCACACAAATCTTAAAATAATTTGTCCTAACTCTCTGAAGAAAGTCCATGGTATTTTGATAGGGATTGCATTAAACGTGTAAATTGCCCTGGGTAACATTGACATTTTCACAATATTAATTCTGCCAATCCATGAGCATGGAATATTTTTCCATCTCTTTGTGTCTTCCTCAATTTTTTTTCAGAAGTATTCTATAGTTTTTAGGATATAGATCCTTTACCTCTTTGGTTAGGTTTATTCCTAGGTATCTTATGCGATTGCAAATGGGATTGACTCCTTAATTTCTCTTTCTTCATTCTCATTGTTACTGTATAGAAATGCCACTGACTTCTGGGCATTGATTTTGTATCCTGCCACACTGCCAAATTGCTGTATGAGTTCTAGCAATCTTGTGGTGGAGGCTTTTGGGTTTTCTATGTAGAGTATCATGTCATCGGCGAAGAGGGAGAGTTTGACTTCTTCTTTGCCAATTTGAAAAGGCATTCAATTAACTTTAGATGAGAAATCTTTCTTTTGCACTCATTTTTAAAAACCAGTTTACGTATTTAAAAAATTTAATTGCATAATTATAAAGGTATAAGAATAAAATAGGCCAAAACAGCGGATCTGGGGTAAACATAGAATTCAACTGGTTGGTGCTATGTGGATTCAGTGTGTTGTGGGCACCAGTCAAGATGTTATAGTAAGAAAGTAGAGAGCCTCCTTTTTTCAGAGACTTGGAGCTACATTAAAAGAACTTCTGCTATAAAAGGTGAAGGTCTTAGTCCATTTTGATTGCTTAACCAGAATGCTACTATAGACTGGATGGGGTTGTTTATAGAAACAGAAATTTATTTCTTGCAGTTCTGGAGACTGGGAAGTCCAAGATCTAGGTACCAGCCGATCTTCTGGTGAGAGCTTCCTGGTTCAGCGATGGCCATCTTCTCTCTGTGTCCTCACAGGGTGCAAGGGGCAAGAGAGCTCTCTGGGGTCTCTTTTATGAAGGTACCAATCCCATTTATGAAGACTCTACCTCATAGCCTAATTACCTCCCAAGGGCCCCACCTCCAAATACCATCAGATTGGGGTTAAGTTTCAACATATGAATTTTGAGGGGACACATTCAGTCTATAGTAGTGAAATTATAAAATTACTATAGTTATCAAGATGTATTGGAGAACAATGGGTCTCAGAAAAGTGAATTTTCTAGATAATTGAAGACTTAGGGTTATTCTAAACTAACTGTTAAAGGAAAGCTTTTTACAATATATTATGTCTTAGAAAAAAAACAGTAAAATAAAGCACTCAATAAGCTAATGAGCTGACAGTCTAGCAAGCAATAATATGGCAGGATAATAATTATGAACACCACTGGGAATGCTTGGTGAACCCTGGGCCCTTTCATGTGGATGTCCCCCACTGCCTTGCTGGTCTAATTTGTGTTTCCCTTCTCCCTCATGGATTTCTCCACCTGCCCAAACACTCTGGCCCTTCCCCAAGAGTCTTCTCTGACTACGATTCTCTTCAGTTCAAGTTGCCATTTCTGGGCCCTGCCTCTTTCATGTAGTTGACTTTTATTTTTTCTTGTTTCCTGACTTTCCCTGCCACTACTAGAGTTTTCAGTGTTTGGATAAACAGGGTTATTATTATTATTATTATTTTCATTTTCTTTTACCAGGTCAGCCAAGTTGCATCTTGACATCTAATCTTGGACTCTCCCCTTCCCTTTTATGCTGCTCCCTTGGGATCAGGTGGCTGAGGTTGGCTGGACAGTTGATCACACATGAGTATATGGGAGTTTTGGAGGGAATGGGAATCAAAGCCCTCAAGATACAAGTGAGGGAAGAAGGTTGTGCTCAGTCTCTCAGCCTTTTAATAAACATGTTTATTTCTGTAAATTGCTTTTCCCTTTTGGCTGAATGATGAATTGTAATGCCCAGAGTAAAAAGCTACCAGGAAGGAGTTCAGTTCAAAATTACGGAGGTTTACATTAGAGTCTCAGGGAGTTCACTTGAGAGTTCTCAGAATAATGCCAACATATCTTTAAAATGGGGTAACAGAAGAGCATGCAGAGTAGTTGCTGAGTTTTTGATGCTGAAATTGGTTTAGATATAACAAAACTGTCCTTCTTAAGATTACAAAAAGGCCAACAAAACAACAACCCACTCAAATCCCAGGTGAGCTAAAGCTACAAATCACATCCATTTGTAGAATACAGTTGAGAGATGATGGATAATGAAGGTTCACAAGCCTGGGCTGTACTTAGCATAAGATGTAAACAGGGCCTTCTTGTTTTCACTCTGTCGGAAGCTCTAATTCATTTCTAATTACTATCTCCTGGAAAAACACTGTGTTGTTACTTTTTAAATTTCTTCCTCCTTCAGAGAAAACACATATTTTAGGTCATTAAGAAAAACCTTGTCTTGATTTGGATGGTGTTTTTGTTCAACAAAGCAGAATTATTATTTTGTTTCAGGCACAATTTGTATGGTAGGAAGAAGAGGCTGCATACATTTTAATCTGGCAATGAATTAACAATAATCAAGAGAATGTGGCTTTTCCACACTTACATAGTTCAGATCAACATGTTTATTCAAGCCAGAGAAAAAAACATCCTTGCTATTTGGATTTCCAAAGTGAATCAGTCAGGAAGAAAAAATGTTGGCATGTGAGATACTAAAACCTTATCTTAATTTTCAACTCAATATTGCATTTTGCAATTAAAAAAAATCCATGACGAAAAATTAAAAGAAAGCTCATAAAATTAACAGGTGCAGTAAAGAAAAACCAGTATTATTTTGCATAGACAAGGAAGTAGAACGTGACAAAATTGGCTTCTGTGGTTTTTCATGTTGCGATATATTACCTGAATATATATGAAAAACTTAACTGAAAAAGTTTTTAATTTTCTCACTCATTAGCTGATATTCCCTTGGTTATTTTATCAGTGACTTAATCTATTCTGATAGTAAATTAAGGAAATGGATGAATTGTTGGCATAAACTTTTTGAGAACTGTGAATGCAAACAGGGTCAATGAAGGTCGTGCTTTTCCTCAGTCCCCACAGAGATTCATGGGACATGCAAGCTGTCTACCACCACTTGTAGCTCAAGGGGAAAGTCTGTGAGAAAGGGGTAAAGGTAGCTGGAAGGAACGAGCATTTTGGGGAAGTAATCAGCTGGGAAAACTACCCACATTAGTGAGGGTACAAACCAGAAAGGGGAACCACTGAGCTTGCCATTTGACTCCTCGATTTACCATTAGGCTTCAAGCTTGAATGGTAATGTAATGAGTTGGGCAGAAGGAGGTTAAGTCTTAGATCTTGTTGAAAAATAGATATATTCTTAAATGTGTTGGCTTATAGAATTGCAAGTAAATATTTGGTTATTCCTTATGCCTTTATTAAAATGCCTGGCAAACCATTTCCTTATGGGATTTTTGCCAGCTGCATTTTTGTGTTACATAGATCAATTATATTTGTTATAATGAATAAAGACTGGAAACACTAATAAGCCACAAGAAAAATAAATTATTTGCAGTGCTCTCTCCAAGTAACTACTGTTGACATTTTTGTACATATTCTTTTAGCTGGGACACTGTAAAAAAAAAATATTCGTAAGACGGTTCTTTAAAAGAGCTCTCACATTAAAAACAATCAAATGAAAGCATTATAAAATTTATAGAAGCCTGGGCTTTGCTGTACACCTACAATTCTTAAGCTATTTGATCTACAAAGCAAAGAAACAACCTCTTCCATGACCAATTTTTATCTAATGTCTTTCCTGAAAACTTCCACTTCTTTTCTATTATCCTGGGGAAAAGATAAGGGAGTTGGAAAAACACATGCCCAATTGTTCATCCATTGAGAGGTTCTCTAAGTGTGGTTCCAGGACTAGTAGTATCAGAGCCACCTGGAGACTTGTAAGTAATGCAGATTCTTGGGTGCTTCCCCAGACCTCTTGAATTGGAAACCCTGGGTTGGGGTGGGTTCCAGTAGGTTGTGTTTTAATAGGTCTTCCAGGTGATTCTGAGGCACACTGAAACCACTGCTCCTTGAGAAATTCTAGAGCAGGGTCTGGAAATGGTGACTGATGGGTTTCTCAGGGACTCTGGCTGCCTGTGGCAGTCTTAAAATGCACAAGGAGACTACTCTGTTGGTGGTTGAGTGGAGTTTCCAAGAAGAGTCTAAAGAAAGAAGAAGCAGCTGTTTACTCTGGAGGTCAAGTGGCTGATAGAATTAGGAGTGTGTAATTTAAGACTGGAAAGTGCAGTTTGTGTGGAGATATGCCCTAAAGACCAAATTAGGGCTAATGAATACATTGAGGAAGAATAATTACAATATTTATAATTATTAGAGCCCTGCTGTCATTTGTTTGAACTAATTTCTTCTGTTTTTATTAGAACGATTAATGTCCGTTAGTAAATAATACTGATTTGTATTTCCTTAAGTGTATTTGATTATGTCATCACCCTGCAGCAGGAAGCACAGGACAGTGAGTGTTTATTTATTTTTTTTAATATGAAAACATTTCAAACCTCACAACATGAGGTAAGCTAGCACTAACCTTTAGAATCGGAAGGCAGGAAATGTATGAGTTTGTTAATTGTTTTCTGTCTGTGTGTATAAAGATATTTTCTATTTCCAAATACTCTGATTCCTACTAGCTAAGTGACCATTAGAAAGACCTAAAAGCTCTCTGAGCCTTAGTTTTTTCACCTGTAAAATGGGCTATTAATGTTAAACATAGGTCAAATAAGATAATGCATGTAAAACTGCTTTCTAACCTGCATAGTGTTATCATGATAATTTAATTTATATTAAATTACTATCTAATTTTTTTAAATGTAAATATTGATCAGCTATTTTCCTTTACATTAGTATATTTAACTGCTATCCACTTAAGGTAGAGAATAAAACACCATGGACATTTATTTTTTAAATGTCAAAACTCCTTTGGTTCAAACATGACATAGCTAGCATATAGCCTTTGGAACTGAAATGGAGAAAACTTACAAATTTGCAAAGAATACGTATTGGCAAAGCCACCAGATAGATGTCTATTTATTTTACTATTATAATGAATAAAACATTCATAAATAAGATCCTATACATTGCTAACTGCCAGTAAGTGACAGTATTGACAGAGGCTTAGCCCCTGCTAGGAAATGCAATTTGCATCTTGAGCAATGTGCTCCTTATTCTATAATATCCTTGGGCTAGGAAAATGCCAGCTCCAGAACATTGGAAAATAAAAACATGTTTTTCTCCTTCATGATCATAAATGCAAAAACCCTAAACAAATTTTGGCAAGGCGAATCAGCAATATATAAAGAGAATAATGCTTCATGCTGAAGTAGACCTATCCCAGGAATGCAAGGTTGGTTTTTTTTCTTATAAATCAAGCAATGTAATTCATTCTATTAACAGACTAGAAAATAAAAACCGTATATCACAATTGATGCAGGAAAATAATTTTTTTTTGATGCAGGAAAATAATTTAACAAAATTCAATACCCATTCACAAACAAAACTTCAAGAAATCAAGAGTACAAAAGAATTTCTTAATTCTGATAGAGTGCATATACAAAAAGTTTATAGTTAACATCATACATAAGGGTGAAATAGTGAATAATTTCTTCTTAATACTTTATTTCTAATCTGTACAAGGGTAAGGATTAAGGAATGTTGGCTCTATTTCTAATTGACAAGGTATTGGATGTCCTAGCTTATGTAAACACTCAATAAAAAGAAATAAAAGGTATATATATTGGAAAGGAAGATGTAAAACTATCTTTATTCACAGATGAAATAATCATTTATGAAGAAACTCTTAGGTAATCTACAAAATGTTTGGAAACCTAATATGTGAGTTTAGTGTGATTGTAGGATACACAATCAATGTATAAAAATCAGCCTCTGGCCACCCTTCTGTAGCCCCTTCCTGTGCCCCTCACCTTTTGAAAAGAAAAATCAATTCTACTTCTTTACATAGGATGAACAATCAGAAATGCTGTAAAATGACATTTACAATAGCATCAAAAATGACATTCAGGGATCCCTGGGTGGCGCAGCGGTTTAGCGCCTGCCTTTGGCCCAGGGCGTGATCCTGGAGACCCGGGATCGAATCCCACATCGGGTTCCCGGTGCACGGAGCCTGCTTCTCCCTCTGCCTATGTCTCTGCCTCTCTCTCTCTCTCTCTCTCTCTCTCTCTGTGACTATCATAAATAAATAAAAATAAGAAAAATGACATTCATATGGATCAATTTAACTTATATGGAAAAAAAAACCCTCAATATATGTGTGAGACTTGTACCCAAGGAACTCAACTTGGCAAGGCTCTTGTTACCTTCTGCCAAATTGTTTTCCTAGACTAGTACATTCCCAGTAGCAGAATCAACAAGTTTTAGCGTAACTTGTAAGCTTTGAATGTTACTGTTCCATTTTTGAATAAAACTTTAAAATATGGCTATACTACATGAACATTAGGTGTTATTTTGCCAATTTAAAGTTTTATTTTAAAATCCTAAATTGCAAGTTGTCACAATAATAAGAATAGGTGCCACTTATTGAATCCTTTTTTATGTGCTAGGCACTTTAAGTGCTTCAGAGCATTAACTAATTTAATTCCCAAGACAACTCTATGAGTTAGGAACTGTTAGTTTATCCATTTTACAAGTCAGAAACTGATGTTTAAAGAAATTGAGTCGTTTGCTCAAAGACACATTGGCAGGAAGTGGCAGAGCTGGATCTTAATCTAAGTATTGAGCTTTTCAACCTTCACATTTAATTGCTTTTGTAAGCATGATTAGCTCCTGTGTGGGACTTCCCATCAACTGTGAATCTGCATTTAGACTGAGTATGCATGTTACTGAAATACAGTAATCAATAACTTTAGAAAGGCAGATCCTAGGCACTTCCTTAAAAGGAGGAACATAACGTGACTTGGGCTGGATTTAAGGTCTTGAGCCTAAGATACTTATTCCTGGGCCTTACCTCCAGTGGCCCTGCATCAGGAGAGGTGGGGTGGAGTCCAGGAATATGCATGAGTAACAAGCACCCCTGGTCACTTGGATGCAGGTGATCTAAGGACCCCACATTGAGCTATGCCACTCTGGAGGTTGCTATATAACACGGCGTCATGACATAACACTTTAGAAGGAAAGACAGCTCATTCAGGCTAAATATCTTGACACCGATGAAGCATGGGTAGAAATTGAAGGCATATGGGGAACTTGGCAAATATGAAGGTATGATGATCCATTGAATGAAAAGTACAAGGATTCATATAATATCTTTGCTAAGCACCGTAGGAACTTATTTTTATAATAGCCATGAGAATGAAGACTACAAAGTGACTTTTCCCTGGCAGGAAGTTGTTAGGACAGTATTGCATCACTTCCTTCTGACTCGTCCTCATATCTCCAGGCTTCAGGGCCATGTTGGCAACACAGCCTGCTTAGGTCTGGCAACAGCATCCCTGGGACAATTACTAAGCAGGCCTTTCAAAAGTTAAGGCCTGGTCTGCTTCTACTTTTTGAGACTTAATATGTTAAAAGTGGAGAAACCCAACATAGGGGTACCAAAATAGCAGTATACAGAAAATGTTTGCATTAAACAATTTAATGCTTTTAACACAAAAAATTCAAGTTAAAATAGTTTTGGAATTCACCAATTATAAGATTTCTTTATAATATTAATTCATGATAGGCAATATAATCCAGAAATCGAGCACAGCTTTAGATTCACACAGCTATTTTTCCAGTCTGAATCTCTGAATATACATTAATGGCATTTGGGAATAATATCAGAGGTCTAAATTTGAGGCCCTTTGTGAAAGTGAGGTCCGGGCCAAAGAACTCTCCTAGCCTGTCTTAGAATAGACACCATATTTAAGTATGTTTCCTACTCTTTAAGTTCTTTATACATGCAAAGAACTTTGGAGGTAATTTTTTTTACCATCCATGTACCTTAAATGTTAAAGATATAAGTTGATTACATTTTATATAAATTATCATTTACATAAATTTCAGAAACAGGCAAAACTAATAAAGCATGCTGGAAGTCAGTATGGTGATAACCATTTGTGGGGATAGGGACTGGAAAGGCACAGCAGAGATTGCTTCTGGGGTGCTAGCAATGTTCTGTTTCTTGTTCTGGGGGCCAGTTACATGATTTGTTTGTAGTTTGTACACTTTTTTCAGTATTATGTTTCAATACAAATTTTACTTTAATAATTTTGCCAAACTTTTATAATTTACAAAAGTATAGCCACCATATTAGTAATCCCTTAAATCAGGGCACCACATTGGATGGTTGGCTTTTTCATCTCCAGGAATAGCTCTCATTGGCAGGGACACAGAAAACTCATTGGTGGGTCCCTGCTGGTGTGTCCAGATAACCTGGCACCACTGACCAGGTGGCCCATTAGGTTCTCCCTAGTAATTTTAGACAAGCATGTGCAGTCTGTCACTAGCCCAGAAATGTGAAGCCTTTGACAGAAATTCCCCGGATGTGACTCCAGCTTGGGCAATATTGGTGTCTCAATGTCTCTGAATTACTCATTCACCATGTATGTGTTCTTCTCATTCTTCCCAACTTTGTTGTCCATAGAGATTCTGTGAGTGACAGCATGGAATGGAACAGGGTCTGTTGAGAGGATAGGGGAACCTGCCAGCTGGCCCTGTGATCTGTTTGGCCCCCAGGAGGCCATTCCTGACACCTGGTCCCATATGGCAATGCATTCTTAGGGACATGAGCCAAGTAGTCCTGAGGAGTAACAGAAACACATGCTTAGCTCTGTGGCCAACAGGAGTCAGGGAGGTGGAGTGGAGTGCCTTGGCTTGAGCGTTTAGAGATGTGTATTTAGCCACTTGTCTTCATGGTAACTAGCTGTGTGGCTCTGTCCTGGTCCCTTTAGCCCTCTGAGCTTTGGATTCCTTTTGAATAGAGGATGAGGACAAAAGAAGTACTCTAAAGTCCTTTCTAGTGTCTGTGATTTTGTGATAGTTAAAATGACTTTCTTGTTCAGTTTTAGATGTTCACCAGACTCCTTCCTCAAGTCCACCTTCCCTCACTCGTGGCTTCCCTGTTATAATTATCTGTCATGGTCTAGATCAAATGCTACTTCCCATATGAAGTCTTCCCAAGAGAATGTCAACAGTGAATCATACCTGTCATCAATTTTGTATTCTCTTGTTTATTCCCATGTCTTGTAATTCCACTCAAGATTGCACACTCTGATGAAAACGATATCATCACCTATGTATCCTCAATAGCAAGAATTCACAAATCTTAACTGACTAACCTACAATAAATTGCCTGCATCCAAATCACACGGGAAACTTAACAACTCAGATTTCCAGGTTCAAGAATCAGAGATTCTGATTCAGAGATCTAGGGAGGGACCAGGGAATCTGTATTTTAACTAGCATCTGAAGGGTTTTCAATGCAAAGCCTGATTTGAGAACGCCTTCGTATTGTGATTTGCATTAAGTATTTATATATCAGCTGAGTCAGTAGAAGAATGCAATCGATCACATTCTTTAGTCATCGAAAATTTTTCTTGAGTTCACAAAGATTAAAACATGAATCAAGATGCAATGTCAAAGCCATAATCACAGTGCAATGCTAATAATGTCATTGAGTGATGCAGTAGATATTTAGAAATGGCCTGTGCCATGAAGATAGACTGAGTGAAATATAAAACTTTATTCTGCAAATAATTTGGGGGGGTTTGACCTGAAGTAGGCCAACATTCTTTTAGAGGCTTTGCAGTGTTTTCTGCAGCTCTATGTTTGCCTTACCTGGCCCCCTCTGCCATCCACCTATAATCCCTACCAGTTTGGAAGAAGCATTGGCTCCCCCTCACTTTTCTTCTTCTTCCATCAAAGACTGCGATTTCTCATTCTCTCTATTTATTTAACCATTCATCCATTTGATAAATGTTGACTGAGTGCTGCTCTGTGCCAGGAATTGGGCTAAGCCCTGGGAATGCAGCAATGAACAGAGCTGGTTTGGCTTCCATCCCTGTGGAATTTACACTCTTGTGGGGGGAAGGTAAATGTGATATAAATAATTACAAATATTAGTGAGGGCCCAAGAGCTTTATTTCATCTCTTAAGCCTATGACATCTAAACTATTGGCTGCTAATAACATTTTAGTCTTCCTAAATAACATTTGTAGCTTAAAAGTTTTTAACACCTTACCTCAAGAAGAAAATAAAGAGTAGAGTGAAATAAGTTTCAGAGGAGATCTATTTGTTGAGGGGATCTTTTCTGATTTTCTTAAATTGTAGTGTGAAGCTAGATACCTACTCCACCTGATCAAAATATCCTCTCCTGCAAAATAGCATTGATTTTTAACGTGAGATTCCTGGACAGATTTCCAGAGAGTTCATGAACCCTTGAAAATCATGCAAATTTTTGTGTGTTTGGATCCTCTTCTGTCCGAAAGTTTATTCTTTCCTCATTTTCTCAAAGGGATATATGGTCTCAAAGTCTTTAGAGAAAAAAGAGAAAGAACAGGAAAGAAGAAAGCAAACAAGCAAACACTCTTTGGTTTTTCTATTTTGCTAATGTAATTCAAATCTCTGTTCCTGTTGCAAAAAACAAAACAAAACAAAAATCAAAACAAAACAAAAAAGGAGAGGAATGAGATGGAGTCCTTATCCAAATGGAGAAAAATATGTTTATAGGATTGGGTTACTGGGTGACTTCAGAGACATGAAATATTCATCCCCACCCAACTCTCTATAAAAAGAAACTAGAAATATATTCTGAGGACTTTTTATTTTCTGAGAAGGATGGATACACACCAAGAGCAGCATCTGTGTACAACTAGAGAAAAATCTTCAGTACTAAAGATCCATTAAACATCCGAATCTTCCACATATCAAATAGCAAGAGTGAGATTTTTGTACATGCAAAGGAAATTTTATTTAAGTGATAACCAAGACAATTCCCGTTGCTTCCAAAAGTAGGAGTTCTGTTAATAGCAGAACCAAAAAGTACAGGAGACCAGCCTAATGCATCTAATGCTTGATTTTGATGCATATAAAAATTAAAGAAATTGAGCATTTCATAGCAAATTATGTATCTGTGCCATCCAGACTTTATTAATTAGGATTAGAATCAGCTGTGAGAAACTGAAAATCCAAAATAACAAGTGGCTGACAAAAGATAGAAGTTTATTCTTCTCATGTGAAAGTCTGAGTAAATGGTCCAGGGTTGGGGTGATTGTTCACAATCCCAGGGAATATAGTGTGCCTTCTCCAAGTTGTTCTCTATTCTGATATTCACTTTGTCCAAGATGGCTGCTCCAGTTTAAATCCTCATGTCCACGTTCCAGCCAACAAAAAGGAGTAAAAGGAAAGGATTCTTTTAAAGGATGCTTCTGTGAAGTTGCATGCTCCACTCCCCCCTATATTTCTTTGCCCAGGATTTAATAACTTGGCCATACATATCTGCAGGGGAGAGTAAGATACATAGTCATGGGGCAGCCCGGGTGGTGCAGCGGTTTAGCGCCTGCCTTTGGCCCAGGGCGTGATCCTGGAGACCCAGGATCTAGTCCGACGTCAGGCTCTCTGCATGGAGCCTGCTTCTCCCTCTGTCTGTGTCTCTGCCTCTCTCTCTCTCTCAATCTGCATCTCTATAAATAAATAAAATCTTTAATTAAAAAAAAAAAGATACGTAGTCATTATTCTGGGAGGTTATGTACTCAGCTGGTTTCTGTTGCTATGGAAGAAAGGGAGGACAGACACTGGGTCATACCAGCAGTCTTGACCACAGAGATTTTTTACATATAGGTAGTTCAAATGTTAGTTTTGGTAGAATATGCAACTATAAGTCTATAATGTGCCAATGAGATATCTTGTCCCTAATCATCCATTCCTAAAGCCACTTCTAATTAAATCTTTGCTGACATTAAAAAATAAAGCGTATTTTTAATTTTTAGTGTCTATCTGCTTGATGCTACAGAAGATTCAGCATGTCTAATTTGTGGATTCTTGAGACCCTTCTTCATTTCCTAATCCGTTCTGTTCAACATTTTTTTGGCCATTTTTCTTTAGTCACAGTCTCAAATGGAGAAAGAAGGGTGAAATAGAAATAAAGTCTAGATCAGATGGATATTTTGTTCCTTCTTAGCAGCATTACTAGGAGGACTAAGTAAGAGAGACAGAAAATAAGTAATACCAAGTTGTGGGATTATCTGCCATAAATACAGTCCTTTATATAGGCATTGGGCAAGGTCCTTTTCATTGCCATCTGTAATTGTAGCTACAGCCCTATGAAGAAGGTGACATCACCCTCTGACAGATACACTTTAGAGGACAGAAGAAACTTACCAAAATAACCAGTTACTGAGGTAGCAGAGCTGAGACTTTAGTCAAGGTCACTCTGACCTCCAAATCATGCTCTTCGACTGCTCCATCCACAAATTCCATTTTATCATAAATTTTTGGGCATTATATTGCCACTGGAGAAACAAATTTTTTTTATTTTTTTTTTTTACTTTAACATTGCCTGGACTAAAGTAAACCTTGAAGATATAAACAAGTGAAGAGGTTCAGAGAGTACTAGGCAGCCAGCTCCTCATGGGCTCTCTGCCCACCCAGATTTTGAGCATTGTTATTAGCCAGCACTTGGGAGGCACTTGATATTTACAGAGTGGCATCCAGGACTTTCAGCCCCAGTGGTATGTAGAAGATGAGACAGAGTGCTCTCTTGCCAGAACATTTTAAAAGAGCAAGGATGGTTTCAGGACAGCATTTCCTTGGCTTCTCATTTTTCAGCACTTGAAAGGAGAAAGTCACTGACTTGGGTGGATGTTTGAGTGGTTCCCCCCAACCCCCTTTCTGCAGCTTGGGATGGAACTTTTTATCCAGAGAATAATATTGGAGCCTCACATGTGTTCAGTACTTGCTTTGTAGCAGCTGCTGTGCTAATTACTTCTCAAACAATGTCTCTAAATTTGAGAGGCATTTTGTAGGGGAGGATACGGGATTTGAACTTAGAATCTGATTGCGAAATTTGTGACCTTAGCCACAAGGGGAGTGTACCTTGTTCACAAGCACACACCGAAAGCTGAAATGTAGGCAACTGAGAGCAAAGTCTGGAAAGAAAGGAGAGGTAGAATATGTTTGAATGTACTTAAGAGAAATATTTTAGGTGAAATGCTTTCCAGTTGATTACATGGAATAGGTTTTTTGATTTGGCATTGGGAGACTGGATTTTTTTCCTCAACTCTGTCCCTAACATGGAGAGTATAAGCGGTTAATAAATGAATGATCTGAGGAAATAGGTGAGAAAGTGGGAGGTGGAAGGGGGTGGGGAGCGAGTGTGTGTGTGTGTGTCAGGAAGAACACCAACCAAGGGTGCATCAGGCACGCTACCAATGTGGGCAATGGGAGCTCGGTTTGGGGTGGACTTTTGGGAGACTGTAAAACACAACTCAGAACTATCTTACTGAAGAAGGCAAACCAGAGGATTAAACTCCAATTCCTATTCCCCATAACTGAATGCCATTCTTGGAACATTGATTCTCAGGCACCTCTGATCTATGAGCAGGTGCACACAGTTCTGGGGTAAAGAGACCCAGAAAGCTGATGGCACATTCAGAATTAATTTAAAGTGACCTCTGGGGCAGACTAAGGGAAAGGGAGCCCTGACCCACCTGCCTCCACGTTTTCAGCTACATAATGGTATGTGAACATAATATTGGATAAGTCCAATAAAATGCACTTTACTTTTATTTTGAGATGACCACATTCTAAGTAATGATGTGTTGTGGGTTATTGGAGCTCAGGTTTGCCCTTTCCCACTTAATGGAGCTATAAATGTAGGGATGCATGTATCCCTTTAAATTTGTGTTTTTGCATTTTGGGGGTAAATACCTGGTAGTGTGATTACTAGACCATAGGCTAGTTCTATGTTTAACTTTTTTGAGGAATCTCCATACCGTTTTCCACAGTGGCTGCATTTCTACCAATAGTACTAGAAGGTTCCTTTTTCTCCACATCCTCACCAACACTAGATTCTTGTGTTGTTGATTGTAGCCATTCTGACAGATGTGAAGTGATAGCACACTGTAGTTTTGATTCGCTTTTCCCTGATGTTGAGTGAGTTTGAGGGTATTTTCATATGTTCGTTGGCCATCTGGATGTCTTTTCTAAAGAAATGTCTGTTCACTTCTGCCCATTTCTAATAGGATTATTTGGTTTTGGTATGTTGCATTGTGTAAGTTCTTTATATATTTTTGATGTTAATCCTTTATTGGACATATCATTTGCAAATATCTTCTCCCATTCCGTAGGTTGCCTTTTTGTTCTGTTTTTGGTTTCCTTTGCTGTGTAAAAGCTTTTTATTTTGATGTGGTCTTAAAAGCTTATTTTTGTTTTTGTTTATCTTGTTGCAGGAGGCATATCTAGAAAAATGTTGCTAAGCCCATAAGTAATGTCAAAGAGATTACCACCTATGTTTTCTTCTAGGAGTTTTATGGTGTCAGGTCTCACCTTTAGGTCTTTTTAATCCATACTGAGTTTATTTTCATGTATGGCATAAGAAAGTGGTCCACTTTCATTCTTTTGCATGTAGCTGTCCCAATTTCCCCAGTACTATTTGTTGAAGAGATTGTCTTTTTTCCATTGCATATTCTTGCTTTCTTTGTTAGAAATTAATTGACTATATAAGTGTGGATTTATTTCTGGGCTCTCTATTCTGTTCTATTGATCTATGTGTCTATTTTTGTGCAGTACCATATTGTTTTAATTACTCTAGGTTTGTAGTATATCTTGAAATCCAGAATTGAAATACCTCCAGTTTTGTTTTTCTTTCTCAGGATTGCTTTGATTTTTCAGGGTTTTTTTTTTTTTTTTTTTTTTTTTGTGATTCCATACAGATTTCAGGTTTATTTGTGCTTGTTCTGTGAAGAATGCTGTTGGTTTTATTTATTTATTTATTTATTTATTTATTTATTTATTTATGATAGTCACACACACACAGAGAGAGAGGCAGAGACACAGGCAGACGGAGAAGCGGGCTCCATGCACCGGGAGCCCGACGTGGGATTCGATCCCGGGTCTCCAGGATCGCGCCCTGGGCCAAAGGCAGGTGCTAAACCGCTGCGCCACCCAGGGATCCCGCTGTTGGTATTTTGATAGAGATTGCATTCAATCTGTAGATTGCTTTGGGTAGTATTGACATTTTAATAATATTAATTCTAACAATCCATAAGCATAGAATATCTTTCCATTTGTTTGTGTTGTCTTCAGTTTCTTTTTCAGTGTTTTATAGTTTTCAGGAGAGGACGTTTAGATACTTGTCCTGTTTTTTTCCCAGACTTTGCCCCATGCACCTTTTCTCTGCAGGTCTTGCTTTGTATTTTGTTACTTAATCTTAGCTATGTGTGACTATTTACTGAATTCTGTGGATCCTTCTAGTGAATTATCAAACAAGGGAGTCCATGGCATACCTTTATAGGGTTAGTTTGATAGCTGAGTACAGTTAAGGATGGCATTGAACTGGGACTAGGAGTAGATTGCTGGCAGAGTTTATTGCATGGCACCAAGACTATGGGTGGTAACTGCAAGATCCAAAGAGCTGCAGAGTTGTCAAAAGATGGAAAAGATGTAATAAAACTTGGAACATAGGAGCTGGACATGGCCTTACAGGTCACATATCCATTCAACAGAAAGCTTGTGGTCTTTTGCTTGGCCATGCTGCACTACTCAGTTGGTATAGCCCAGGCCTGGCTGCTACTGGGGCAGCCCAAGAGGTGATCCCATTCTGCAGTGTGAACAAGAGACACTCCTTTCTCCCCACCCCCACCCCCACTTTCCCTTCCTGCCAAAGAGTTAGCATTACTTACTAATGTACCTTCCTACAGGGAGGAAAAGCAGAACACATGTGACCTCTTGACACTCCTTTCTCTCCACCCCACCCCCACCCCCACCTTCCCTTCCTGCCAAAGAGTTAGCATTACTTATTAATGTACCTTCCTACAGGGAGGAAAAGCAAAACACATGTGACCGCTTGATATATCTGCCTGTCTCTGGTCTCTCTCCATCTAATACCTAGGCCAGAAGGGCAGGCTTTCTTTTTGTAGCCCCTACGGCTGGCTTATACTCACCAGGTATACATCAGTACTGCCATCAGGGATGTTTATCACTGGCTTCTGTTCTGATGGACCAGTGCCTCTATTAAATATTTGATAATCATCTTGATCCTATGTCACATCCCTTCTCTACCACCAAGAAATGAGTTTTGGCTTTGCTGTCATAGGTGCAGGGTGCTAAGTGACTTAATTTACTTCTTCCCAATGACCCTATGGCCTATGTGTCATTATCTTCCTGTTTTCCAGATGAAGAACTCCAGGCTCAGAAAGGTAAAGAACTTGTCCAACGTGGCCCAGCTGATAGTGCTGGAGCCAGGTTTAGAGCAGACAGTCAGGGCATAGCGACTTCATTCTAAGATATTCTTTATATTCTCTCCCTTGAAGGAGAATTTTGAGGGAAGGTTTCCCAAAGGAAATGACTTTCGGTATCTGCTAATATTACCACTTCATTTGAGAGATGTGGAACTAAGGTCCAAGTCAAGTTTCTTAGTGGCAGGTCAGGATTTTTCTTTGGTGGCAGTTGCCTTTCACAGTGGCCCTGGCATTGAGGTAGGCTGGAGAGCTTCCATTGTATAAAGAGTCAGGGACCAGGCAGAGGTCAGGGCAGGTCACCTGGATCCTGATCTCACTCTCAACTCTTACTGGCTGGTAAGAGACTGTGGACAGCTCTGGGCCCAGAGGGGCCAGTTAGTAGGTATCTGTCCCTGTTGGACTGAAGGGGCAGCAGGTAGATCTTGGTTGAAGTATCTGTTTCTTTGAAGATTTTTTGCTGGGTCATTAAGATTCATTTGATAAGTCTTAATTTGGGTCCCTTAGAAGCAGATCGAAAGTTGCTAAATGGGGACGCCTGAGTGGCTCAGCAGTAGAGCATCTACCTTTGGCTCAGGGCATGATCCTGGGGTCCTGGGATTGAGTCCCACATCAGGTTCCCTCCAGGGAGTCTGCCTCTCCCTCTGCCTATGTCTCTGCCTCTCTCTCTCTGTCTCGAATGAATAAATAAATAAAATCTTTTTTAAAAAAGTTGCTAAATGAACTTCAGGCAGTGGAATGGAAAACAGGGAGATAGGGAATAGAAAAGGGAGACAGGGAAGGTAAGGCAGCCAGTAAAAGGTGTTTTTTCAAGCAAGTCACCTCTGTTGGCAACTGAAGCTGAAAACAGTGGGAAAACACCATCCGCCAGGAAAGCTGGGTGTTTATAATCTGCAGAGGGCTGCTCCCATGGGTGTTAATTCCGTGGCACATCCAGCCTACTATAGGAGGCAAGGCAGGTTCCAAGAGCCAGCGGAAGCTCCATGGCAAGTGAATGCAGGTGCTGGTGTTGGGAGCCAGGCCTGTGTGCAGGCAGTGGCACAGGTGATGGTATCTGGGCTGGGCATCTTTAGGGTCATCTAGGGGGATGGATAGAGCCCCAGAACATGTGTGTGCTTGCTGCTCTCTGGATTTTAAGGCTAGTGACTCTGGTCATGAGAGAGCAGTGAAGATGGGGCTGGGAATCCAAAGGCCCTGGCTCACCAGAGGAAAGGTATGTGGCCTCGGGGCTCTGCCAACTGCCGGAGACATTCATTCCCCTGCTGTAATGTCCCTACCTGCTCTGCCTGTCCATTCCTGGCCAGCCCTCTCAGACTCTAAGATGCTGCTGCAGTGGTTTCTAGGGCCAAACTTCCAGGGAAGGGTCTTCCCCTTCAAAAGTCTGTTGCCGGAAGGCTGGGCAGAAATCTTGCTGTCAGGAGCTTTGCCACCTCAACTCCTGGTGTCATGACAGCCCGTGGATAATTTCAATTTGTTCTCTTCCCCTGGTAGCAAAAGCAGTTAGAAGTTCAGTGGAGGATACTACTCCCTTGCATCAGGGAGGAAGGCAGCTGTCAGCCTGAATGAGATAATGCTTTCCCCACTTCCTGAGTTCTTTGGAGCGGACATTGTTCTATTATTTATATGATTATTTGCAGCATTGTTTTTGAAAAACACACAAAGGTGCATATATATAAAAGGCTGGGAGCATTTTTATCCAAATATTATCTCTCCTTGGGTACTCAAGGTGAAGATGGATGTACAACATTTCCCAACTTCAACATTCAAATTGAGGGAAAATGTTTACCAAAAGTTTTTTTCTGCTCCCTGAAATGTGTGTCTGAAAAGAAACTCACACATGGAAGTCCTCTCCAATACTATCAGGGTCTCAGTGTTGCTAATTCCAGCAAGCAACTGGCTGGTGGTGAAACTGGACTCTGAAAACAAAAGCACATTTTTAAAAATTTAGATTGAATTAATAAACATATAATGTATTATTGGTTTCAGAGGTAGAGGTCAGTGATTCATCAATCTTATGTAAATACCCAGTGCTCATTGCTGGCTACTGCAGAAACCAGGGGAAAAAGGAAGTCAAAAGTAGAAACCATTGACGAGGGCTCTATTTTTTCCCTCAGAGGATGTTCTGGCCTGATACCATCCATCTGAGAGGTGATTGTCAGTTCCCAAACAGGAAGCAACAAACCTGAACAGTAAAGATGCAGGACAGTTTGTGACCTGCCCCAACACCTGTAATCCCACCTGATGCACACAGAAAAGGCCTTTTAGAGAAGGTGGGTGGGAAAGCAACCAGCAGATAACAGAATCTCCCCAAGTCTCTCAGTCAGGATCTTTCTATATAACCTTCAGGTTCCCTTTTGTTCTAAAAGAGCAGAATGAGTAATTTCTGTCTCAGTCACTAGTTATTTTAAAAAATACCTTGTTGAAAGTCTCAACTTTACACTCTTAAATAAAATACTTCTAAATCACTCATTCCTTTTTCCCTTTAATATTTGAGCCATCATTGTAAATGCTCCACCAGGGAGCATGGCCTGGGCTTTGGGATAACATGAGGCCCGTCCAAATATTTGTGTTTCTTGCAGCTCTCCAGATAGTATTAAATAGAACTATCTTACAAAAAGTACCCCCTTCCCCCCCATCTCATTCTGTGGACTTATTTACCTAAAATGTTCTGGGCATGCACATTTTTGAACTGCTGCCACAAGAATCTGCCTGCTGCTTGAGTGGATGGCATACTGAATATTTTAGGAAGAAAATTTACCTAAGAGTTAAAAACTCATGATTGTAAATATTCAGCAGGCCCCTAATTTATTGTTTCAAAATAGCTTTTGTGATGTAGAGGACATGTTTTTCTTTCAGCTGCTCAATATTTATTTTAACATATTAAACAACCTCAGTAATATTCATCGCACGGAAACCTTTCTACTTTTGAGTGGGTTAAATTTACAAGCCCAAATTAATGCTATAAATTACATTTACATAATTCATTTCCCACTAAACAGTATTTATTTAGCCTGCATCTCTGCTAATATATATGTTTAAGAAAAAAAGCAGTACCTGTATTGTTGCCCATGTAGTTAATTTAGTCTAAGCAGAATTTAGAAGGCATCTCAGTGTTCCTTTGTTACAGGGCTCCCCCCACGCGCCCCTGCCCCGCCTGACCATCCAACATCTGAATTATGCAATTAAACAGCATATGTGTGTGTGTGTGTGTGTGGTCTGAAGCAAGGAGACAAACCTGCTAAACAAAATCCAAGCCTCCCTTATTTTTGCTTTTCAGAGTGTTGCATGATGTCCTTACAAATTACCTATTACTTGTGCTGTGCTAATTTTGTGTGAAACTGAAAAAGAGGCAAGAGATAATAAACTGGGTTCAAGGTCAGATGGAAACTTTGAAACCAGAGACTCAAACCCAGATGTATCTGAAATGGCAAGGAAGGTAAAATGAAGCAAGAGACAGCGGATTGACAATGCACATAGGGTCCCAAAGAGCCTCAGATCCTTCCGTTTGCATTTACATCTATTTTCACAGATGAGGGTGAGGGCCATCAATGCATTTGCTGCTGCAATTTCAGGTTTTAGAATGTTTTGAACAATATGCCTCAAATCACGGCAATAATTGGAGGACCCTTCATTGCTGAGTGTTGTGCCTCTAACGATGCTAGTAGTGGAGAGGAGCCATCAGCTTCACCTTACCAGTCTCGGTTTTGTGTGACTGGCACCGAAACAGGCATTGTTTGCCTCAATTTCTCCTCTCTTTTTTTCCCAGTAGCCTATTAAACCTCTTTGTTAGGAGACCCAGCTGCTTGTTTTCTCTCAAGATAATGACTGAAAAATACGCTTTATAAAAATCATGGGGAAAATGATTTCTGGAAGGTCAGTCTCCTCTTTCTTTTTGCTGCCGTCTGGCTGTTGATGACTTTCAATAATCCCTGGGTAATAAACATTCATTTGAATACACAGAACAGATATGGAGCTTAAATTACCCCAGAAACCAGGGACCACTGCCCCCCCTTTTACTTTAATGGGGACTTGTCTTAATAGTATCTTTGTAAAAATTGAGAGGTCATTTATGTACAAAAGTATGTGCAGATTATCAGTATACTATTTGCTGAGTTTTGACAAATGTGTAGTCCCATGTAACTACCATCCCAACCAAGATCCAGAACATTTCCATTTTCTCATTCCCTGTTTCAAACCACCTGCTCCCCAGAAAATATCCAGTGTTGGATTGTTACCACCATCAGTTAGTTTTGCCTGCTTTTGAACTTTACATAAATGGAATTATACTGTATGCATTTTTTTTTAAGATTTTATTTATTTATTCATGAGAGACACAGAGAAAAAGAGAGGCACAGACACGGGCAGAGGGAGAAGCAGGCTCCACACAGGGAGCCCGACGTAGGACTCGATGTGGGACTCGATTCCGGGTCTGCAGGATCAGGCCCTGGGCTGAAGGCGGCACTAAACCTCTGAGCCACTGGGGCTGCCCCTACTGTATGCATTCTTTTAGGTCTGGCTTCTTTTCACTTAGCATGTTTTTGAGATTCATGTTGCCATGTGTATTGATTGTTTGTTCCCTTGTTCTACTGAGATGTACTCCATTGTAAGGATGTACTATAATATCTCTATTCTTTTGTTACTAAATAGTGGATTGTTTAAGTTTTTAGCTGTCCTGAGTAAAGCTGTTAGAACACTTATGCATAAGATTTTATATGGACGTTTGCTTTCATTTCTCTGGGGGAAATACCTAAGTCTGCGATTGCTGGCTCTGTGGTAGATGTATGTTTTATTTTACGAGAAACTGTCAAAAAGTTCTCCAGAGTGGGTGTACTTTTTGCTGTTTCAGTGAAAAACAAACAAACCCACAAAAACCCATTGATACATTGAAAACTGACTTTGGGTCTGATGAATTAGACCATGAAATTAATGAAGGGACCAAGGAGAGGTATGCTCTGCCCTTCTGTTCTTTGATTTACTTTTATTTTGCAGAGTACCTATTTTTGTCAACAAAAAGATTCAAGGCATCAGAAATAGGGGAAGTTGCTTGGCTTTTTTTTCCCCTTTGAGAGGAAAGGCCTGGAGAAGCTTTGGACTAAGTATCCCCAGGAAATGAGCCTTTGCAAATGATTCCCTATAAACTGTATTTCTGATAGACTCTTTGGGTGGTGGGGGTTCTTTCCTTTTCAAAGAAGGCCAGATCTGCAGGCTCCATCCTGAAATAGAAGCATCTTTCTGCAACAGGAACTCAAAAAATATATTGCTTCTCGGCCTTTTGACTAAGATCAAGAGTAGGAACTCAAAAAATAATAACTTCTCCATTGTAACAAAGAACCTACACACACACACACAACAGAGAAGAAAAATCCCAACAAAATGACAGATCGCTCATATTTTACAAGACAAAAAAGCAGGACCCCTTTATCAATTGCTAATGTTTTACTGGACAGATATTAAGATCTTTTTCACAATGTTGGGCCCACCTGCCTTACAAATAACCATAAACTAACAAACAGACATTTTGCAACATACTTGTCCTGATCAATTTACTTTTATTGCTGAATTTAAAGTAATCACTTTTGTGAATTCTAGCAAGGCAAGCAAGGAAGTGAGGTGTGGGGCTGGGGGTGGGAGAACTGCCCTCTTTCCTTCCTGGGATAGATTTCATAACCAGCAGAGTCCTACTTTAAATTCAGTCTCTGGTTTTTTAGTTTTGACAACAGATGCCAGACTCCATCTCTACTTCTGGTTTTGCAAACAGATGCCCAGTTTGTGTTAAAACAGCGAAAGGAGGAACTAGTATAACTGTATGACATATGGAATAATTGAATTACTATATCGAACACCTGAAACTAATATAACACTGTATGTTAACTAACTTGAATTAAAATAAAAACTTAAGAAAATAGTTTAAGAAATTGAAATAGCCTTTCTCTATTCATTCCCCATTCCTATGTGGTTCACAGTTCCAATTTGTGATTCACACTGGTATATCAAATTATTCTGGTTCAATGAGGCCACTGAAATGAGAATCTTTGAATATATATTTGTTAATTTTATTTTTTAAAAGGCTCCAACTTAATAAGAAATTAATAACTTTTAAAAAAAGATTTTATTTATTTATTCATGAGAGACATAGAGAGAGAGGCAGAGACATAGGCAGAGGGAGAAACAGGCTCCATGCAGGGAGCCCGATGCGGGACTCAATCCCAGGACTCCAGGATCAGGCGCTAAACCGCTAAGCCACCCAGGGATCCCCAGAAATTAATAACTTGATTAAAAAATGGGCAGAAGATCTGGACATACCCCTTACCAAAGAAGATATACAGTTGGCAGATAAACATATGAAAATGTGCTTGACATCATCTATCTTTAGGCAATTGTAAATTAAAACAACAATGAGATGCCATCACATACCTGTTAAAATGATGAAAATCCAGGACACTGACAGCACCAAATGCTGGTGAGGATGTGGAGCAGCAGGAATTGTTACATATTGCTGGTGGCAATGTGGCATTTTTTTTTTAAACAAAACTAAATATACTCTTTCCTCAGTGTCATGCGTATTGGTGTTTATACAAATGAGCTGAAAGTTTTTGTCCACTTGACACCCTGCACATGGATGTTCATAGCAGCTTTATTCATAATTGTCAAATCTTAGAAGAAACCAAGATGTTCTTCGGGAGTGAATGGATGAACCAACTGTGGTATATCTGATGGGGATGTTGAATGCAATGGTCAATAAAGAATTTTTGAGATGTGTATGGTGCAGTTTAGTAAGTAAGTTAGTTTAATAGCACGGGGACAAAAGTGGTGGGCAGAAAGAGCTGCGCTTTTTACTATGTGAAGCTGGTGATTATATGTTTAGTAATCAAAGGAATGGGGCATTTGGGGAGTATCAGATTACAAAAGTATCTTTGGATTTCTTTGAATTTCTACTCGTAAAACTACTTTTGCAAGAGTCCTTGGTGCTTATCATTTAGTTCGATATTAACTATCAGTGAGATATCCAGGCCGTCATGAAAGCCTTAAAGAATGTAACAACAAGCCCGTATTTGATCCTTATCAAAACTATGCAAGCTTTAGGTCAGCTTACCAGGCTAAGGGTAAATATTTTCCTGCTTCTGTCCATCATCAACATCTATATGATGGGATATTATCCAGCATTGGAAAGAAATGAACCGTCAAGCCGTGAAAAAACATGAGGAAAACTTAAATGCATACTACTGAGTGTAAGAAGCCATCTGGAAGTTACTGTATGATTCCCACTACATGACATCCTAGAAAAGGCAAAATTGTGGACGCAGTGGGAAGGTCAGTGGCTGCTGGGGCCTGTACGGAGGGAGAGATAAATAGGTGGATCACATATTTAGGATTTTAGAATTTCCACAGCAGTAAAACTATTCTGTAGGATGTGGTAATGGTAGCTACCTTTGTCCAAACTCATAGACCATACAATGCTAAAGAGTGAACCCTAAAGTAAACTGTAAATGTTGGGTGATAATGATGTGTCAGTGCAGGTTCACTGCTGGTAGCACATGTGCCACTCTGGTACAGGACCGTTTGAGTTGACTAAGGCTGCCATAATAAAACACCACAGACCGAGGGGCTTAGGCAACAGAAATTTATTTTCTTGTAGTTCTGGAGGCTAATGTCCAAAATTATGGTGTTGCCCAGGTTGACTTCTGTGGCCTCTCATTGGCTTGCCATCGACTGCTCTCTCCCTGTGTCCTCACCTCCGTACTTCAGAACGTAGTTCCCTCTGTGGGAGCATATCTCCCATATCTCTGCGTGTCTGGATTTCCTCTTATAAGGACATGACTCAGATTGGATGAGGGCCCATACATATGACCTTCATTTAACCTTACTTACCTTCTTAAAGGCCCGTCTCCACATATAACTACGTTCTGAAGTACTGGGGATTAGAATTTTAACCCACAAATGTTGGGGCAGCATACTCGGTTTATAACAAGGATACTGATAGTGGGGGAAGCTGAGAGTGTGCGGGATCAGGGAGCATATAGAAACTCTCTATGCAGCCCACTCAATTTTGCTAAACTTAAAACTATTCTAAAAAATAAAATTTATTTAAAAAACAGAATCCAGAACTCTGAACTCATGGGTGTTGTTATATACAAAAGCCACAGTCATGCCCTTTATTTGTCCAACAAATGTTTATCAACAACGTAATGTGCTTAAATATACTGTTGTAGGCATTGGGGGATATAGCAGTGTTCAAAGTAGACAGAAATGCCTGTCTTGTTGGAACTTAGCTTCCAGAGAAGAAGGATAGACAATAAAGAAGATAACTAAGTAAAAACAAAAAGTATGTTAGACTGTGATAAATGCTCTAGAGAAAAAAGAAAGAAGGAAAGGAGGTTATTGGGTTGCAATTATCAAGCAGAATGGCCATTAAAGACTTCATTAAGAAGTTGACATGTGGGGGTGCCTGGGTGGCTCAGTCAGTTAAGCATCTGCCTTTGGCTCAGGTCATGATCTCAGGGTCATGGGATTGAGCCCTGTGTCTGCTTTCCTGTTTTGTGGGGAGTCTGCCTCTTCTTCCCCTGCTCCTCCTCCTGCTTATGCTCTCTCTCACTCACTCTCTCAAATAAATAAATAAAATCTTTAAAAAAGAAGTTGACATGTGAATGACACAGTAAACAAAATATTATTTGGGGATTAACATTCAAGTCAGAGGGAATAGCAAGTGCAAAGACCCTGAGGTAGGAGTTGCCAAGTGTGTTCCAGCAAAACAAGCTACTCAGTGTGGCCTGAGGTTGTAAGCATGGGAATGGCTCAGAAGGGGGACAAGTTCTCTGAGGTCATTGCAAGGACAATGACTCTTACACCAAGGACAATGGAAGCCATTGGAGGATTTAAAGCAGAGGATTGACATGACCTGCTGACATTTTAAATAGATCAATCTGACTGCTATGCTGAGTCTAGACTGCTAAAGAGAGACTTATGAGGAGTCTATTTCAGTAATGAGGTGAGAAATGATGGTGTTCAGACCAGGTGGTAGCAGTGGAAGGGATGAAAACTGGTCAGATTCTGGGCATCATTGATGTTGGATCTGACAGGAAATGCTGAAGGGCTATAAATAGGAGAAATAAAGAATAGTCTAGAGTAACTTCAAGACTTTCAGCCTGGATGTCTGTAAGAATGGAGATGCCATCATCTGTGATGGGGAATCATGAGGACTATGTTTTCCTATTGGTCAGATCAAGAACTCAAAAACATAAGAGTAAATCTCTGTGATGTTGGTTGAGTCAACAGTTTCTTAGATATGACATCAAAAGCACAAGCAACAACAGCAACAAAAGAGACACATTGGATTTCATCAGAATCAAAACTTTGGGCCTTCAAGAAAGTGAATCAAAAAGTGAGAGACAAGAAAGTGAATTAAGAAAGTGAAGGGGGATCCCTGGGTGGCGCAGCGGTTTGGCGCCTGCCTTTGGCCCAGGGCGCGATCCTGGAGACCTGGGATCGAATCCCACGTCGGGCTCCTGGTGCATGGAGCCTGCTTCTCCCTCTGCCTGTGTCTCTGCCCCCCTCTCTCTCTCTCTCTGTGACTATCATAAATAAATAAAAAAAAAATTAAAAGAAAGTGAAAAGACAAACCACAAAATGGGAGAAAACATTTGCAAATCATATATCTGATAAGGAACTCGTGTCTAGAATAGGTAAGGAACTCTTACAACTCAATGACTAAAAGACAAATAGCCCAATTAAAAAGTGGGCAAAGGATTTGAATAGATGTTTCTCCAAAGAAGATGTACAGATTGCCAATATGCTCAGTATCTCTGACCATTGAGGAGCTGCATATCAAAACCACAATGAGATATCCCTTCACACCCACCAGGATGGGCTACAGTAAAAAAGATATGGGATACAGTAAAAAAGATACAGTAAAAAAGATGACAGCAAGTGCTGGTGAGAATGTGGAGAAATTGGAACCCTTACACAACTGCTGGTGTGAATGTAAAATTCATGCAGCTGCTTTAGAAAGCAGTCTGGCAGTTTCTCAAAAGGTTAAACACAGAGTTACCATGTGACCCAGTAATTCTACTCTTAGGATACAAACTCAAGAGAAATAAGAACAAATGCCTGCACAGAAACGTCCATATAAATGTTCATAGCAACGTTATTCATAATTGCCAAAAAGTGGAAATGACCCAAATATCAGTCAACTGATGAATGGATAAATAAAATGTAGTATGTTCATGGAATGGAACATTGTCCAGCCATGAAAAGGAATAAGATACTGATGCATGCTACAGTGTGAATGAACCTTGAAAACATGTTAAGTTAAAGAAGCCAGGCACAAGTGACTGCATGATTCCATTTATATGGAATGTTTAGAGTAGAGGCAGAGAGATTACTGGCCGTCTAGGGCTGGAAGGGATGGGGGTAGTAGGGAGTGGCTGCTAAAGAATATGGGGTTTCTTTTAGGGTGATGCAAATCAATTGGCTTCTAAAAAATTGTTGGTGGCCATGGCTGCAGGACTCTGGGAACATACTAAAAGGTATCGAATTCGTAATCATTTGCATGGGTGAATTATACGTTACGTGAATTAAGTCTCAATAAACAATAACAAAGTTAAGAAAAACAAAATCAAGAGCTCAGTTTTGGACATGGTAAATGTGGGATGTTTATTAGATGAAAATGTTGAGCAGGTAGTTGGAGATACAAGTTAGGAGGTTACAAGAGGGATCCAACTATAGATAGAAATGTGGGAATTGACAGTATATGTAGACGTGTATGATCAGATGGATCACAGAGAGTGAAAATAGATGAACAAGAGAAGTTCAAGGACTTACAGAGCTTGGGTAAGGCAGTGTGAATCATTAGCTCAAACTCATCAGCTTAATGGAAAACCAAATCAAGCAGCAAGTCTGAAGGAGCCAACTGTGGAAGCTTTGATTCAAAGGCAGTGAATCAGCGTACTCAGGGAACTCTACCCTAAGCCCTTTGATCAGGGAGTTATTGACAACTTTAAATAATGTGGCTTGAATGCAATGGCTCTGAAATGCTACACTTTGATTTTAGGTTTTCTAGATATATTTATTAACAGTTTTTCTAATGCCATTTAGGCATGATTGGATCGTGACCGAATAATCAGTTGATGGAAAGCCAAAAGGAAGATTAAGCATCTTCCCCCGCCATCACCGCCCCGCCCTCCTGGGGTGGCGTCTGAACTTGAAGGTTTAAAAAAATTTTCAGATTAATCATGCTAGAGTCAAGGTCAATATAAGTTTGGAGAGCCAAGGATTCATATCTTTTTTTCAGTGGTAAAGCAGTATCTGGATGACGTAGGCACCATACGCTGCCTGGGGAAGCAAGCTGAATCAGTCATACTTTTGTAGGACTACAAAAGTTTCCTAACTGGTCTTCCTTAGTGCAAATTCTGGGTCCGCCAATTTCTAAATGTTTAGCTTTGGACAAGTCACATAATTCTCTCCAAAGTCTCAGTTCCTTTTTATGGAAAGGGAAAATAATCATAACTATCTTGCATGGTTGTGAAGGAATGAAACGAGATCAGGCACGGAAAGTACTTAGTACGGGGCTTGGTACATAATCAGTTTTCAGTAAGTGGTAGGATTCTGTAGATAATTTATACACATGATTTCCAAGTCAGAGAAAGCCAGTGTATGTCTCTTATATATATAACACTTTGTGTCTATTTGTTAGACCCGGTGCGAATTCCCTATGATGCGTGTATTACTTACCTGTCTGCTTCTCCACTGGACTTTGAGCTAGTGACGGAGGCAGTGATGGAGCTACCCGCTCCACCCTTCTGTTGCCAGTGTCTAGCACACAGCCTACAACAGGGCCTGGCACATTTAAGCAGTTGGTAAACATTTTTTGGACAGATAAAGGGCACGATTGTGGCTTTTGTGTGTGAAGAACAAAAACCATGAGTTCAAAGTTCTGGAGCCTTTGTTGTTTAAATGGATCTTGATTTTTCAAATACCCATTTCACCAAGGCCCACCCTACTAAGGACCCTTCATACTGATTCCATCCATGCATGCTAATCTACTGCCTTTTATAGAGCAGAGTCATCACTCTTCATCAGAGTTCTCATCAAACAGGGTATGAAAGAAACAGATTCTTCCTCCTCTCTGCAAACTGGGCTTCAGTGTTTGTTAATCCTGATCAGACTGAGTTGGAGAGAAGCAGAGTAACATCACAGAGTACTAGTGGTCCTAAGACATGTAGTTATAGAATCCTTCTTTTTTTAAAAATTTTATTTATTTATGATAGTCACACAGAGAGAGAGAGAGAGGCAGAGACACAGGCAGAGGGAGAAGCAGGCTCCATGCATCAGGAGCCCGACGTGGGATTCGATCCCGGGTCTTCAGGATCGTGCCCGGGCCAAAGGCAGGTGCTAAACCGCTGCGCCACCCAGGGATCCCTAGAATCCTTCTAATAAAATCTCTCCAATCTCTCCAAATCTCGTTTTACTTGGTGTCAGAGTCAAATAAGGCTTTCTTTCCTCAAGTGCCACATTTTTCTTTGTGATAACCAGTGATTGTGTACAGATTTTTTATGGAGGGGCAAGTAACTGAGAGGAAGTCTTTTTTATGGGGACAGAAGACTGTGCTAGAGCTCTGAACATGTAGGCTGGCATCATAAAGAACTTGCCAGGGGATCCAATTTGGGAAGAACTGACAATGCTAAAGTTAACTTTCATTTAAGACCACGCTGATTGGTAGAGTTTGAACCATCTTGTCATCCTCCAAGAACTATGAGTTCCAAGAGGTGGGTAGAATGGGTTGTGATAGTGGTAAATGCCAGGTTAGGCCATTATGACTGTGAAGCCTGGCACTGTGAAGGTGTGTGCCTAATCCCCAGCCTGCCCTCCAGAACAGAACCTTAGTCCTACCTTGTCATGGTTAGGGAAGAGGAGGCTGCTTTTTTTGCAAAGGGGAAACATGGGTCATGCATTGTATCCTCTCTTCCTTTAGGAATAATGACAATGATAGCTAAACATTGATTGATCCTTTACTATATGAAGCCAGTCAAGTGCTGGTAGACCTAGAGTTTTGTGTGAGCAGAGGCTGCTTTAAGCCATTACTGGTACCCAGGAAGATATAGGCACACAAAGCACTCAAATATAATTTTGGGTGAATTAATGGGGGGAGGTAATATTATCATTCTTCCTATATTACAGTTGAAGAAACTAAGGCCTACAGAGGCTGAACATTTCCCAAGTCACACACTGGTTTGTGGAAAGATTGGGACTTGAACCCAGCTCAGTTCAACTCCAAAGTTAGGCTCTTAGCTGCTACGTGGGACAAGCTCCTGTCTTTTTCTAAAGAGAAGACAATAGCCCTTATCAGTTTTGATGGTTTTTCTTTCCCACCAGGCAATTTTCTTCCCAGGGAAAGCATAAATTTTTGGTGCTACAGGAAGAAAGCGTGACATTCTGGGTTTGCATCTGTCTTTCCAGCAGACTATAAGCTCCTGAAGGTTAGAGGTCCAGTCTTTATATTTGTATTTGCAGATTCTGGTCCAGTGCTTGGTATCTAGTAAACACTGAATGAATGACCAGATAGATTAAATGAAGGATTACAGTAGAATGAATGAATGTAATTAGATGAAGGAATGACTGAGTTGATAATTGAGTAAAATAATAAATGAATGATGAGATAAATGTCAGAATAAAAACTATGGATCTCAGGAAGTACTAATGACTCATTTATTGTGTGCTTGATGGTATGAATGATCAAATTTATGTTTGCAGTGGAGGGGTGCCTGGGTGGCTCAGTTGGTTAAGCCTCTGACTCTTGATTTCTGTTCAGGTCATGATGTCAGGGTCCTGAGATGGAGCCCTGGGTCAGGCTCCATGCTGAGCATGGAGGCTGCTTAAGATTTTCGCTCTCCTTCTCCCTCTGCTTCTTCCCACCAACCTGGCACCCCATGCATAGACACACTCTCTCTCATAAAATAATAAAACCAAACCAAACCAAACCAAACCAAATAAAAGATTAAAATAAAATGTTTGCAGTGGAATGAATGCATGTGATTGAATGAGTGACTTTGTGAAGGCATTTGAAGAATAGTTTAAATGATCGATTGAGGGAATGAATGAGCAGTTGAATGAATGAAATTGAATGAGTATGATTAAATCAAAGAGTGAATGAGTGATTGGTTAAGTGAATTAATAGGTGAATGATTGAATGAGGGAAAGTCAAAATGAAAGCATTGGGTTGTGTGAATTACTGGAGAAATTTTATGCATCACACACTTGGAACTTAAATATCTCTATCTCTTTCCCTAAGTCTTTAACTGATTGATGAGAATGAACTAAAAGAAGAATCTAAGAATATATCTCTGTGTGTGTATATACGTGGGAGGCTGTATTCCTATGGAATTATGATGAAGTCCCTTGATCTTCTTTGGTCTTAGTGAACAAAATGCTAATCATACCATTGTTTGCAGACAAACTTGCAGCCCGCTATAGGCATTGACAATAGGGAATGTGTTGGAGTCTTTCCTGGGTGCTAAAAGGCAGTGTCATTTCAGAGAGATAGCACTAATCTACAGATATTTCTAGCCTCTACTGACCTTGGGCTCCTTTCCACTAGCTGATTATGACAAATAACCACACAAGATGACTCATCCGAGTTAAAGAAATGAAGAACTATAAATATAATAGGACCATGGCTTGCAAAACCATGTGAAGAAGGAGATTTGAGGCTCATAACCCAGAGATATGGACACTTACTAATATGGCGTATGATATTGTTCAAAAACAAGGCAGGGGAGTTGAGACAGGGAAGCATATGCTTTAAAAGCTAGTGCAGGAGAACTTCTGGTTCCTGGTTTGGCCTGGAAGTTTCTTAAAACTTCCTAACATCGGGCAGCCCGGGTGGCTCGGCGGTTTAGCACCTGCCTTCAGCCCAGGGCGTGATCCTGGAGACCCAGGATCGAGTCCCACGTCGGGCTCCTTGCATGGAGCCTGCTTCTCCCTCTGCCTATGTCTCTGCCTCTCTCCCTCTCTCTCATGAATAAATAAATAAAATCTTTAAAAAAAAAAAAACTTCCTAACATCCTAACAACAGATAAAAAGATGAACAGACTGAAAAATCAAAAATTCTGCCTAGATCGGTCAGAGAAGTGAGGTCACAGAGCAGTGTGGCACGGCCCTCAAAAATAAACAGATGGATAGGCAGATACATAGAAGCAATTTACCAGAGTAGACATCTACCAGTGGGAGCCAGTACTGAGGAAGGAAAACCTGAACTGTTATAGATGAATTGTGGGAGCTTTATTATGGACAAGCCTGAGAGAGAGACAAACTCTAGAGTGGGAGGTCCCTCACACTTTGTGTTTTACCTTCAGGACCTCTGCCAGGTTCCCAAAGTGAAGATTTTATTATTTTATTTTATTTTAAAAAACATTTTGTTTATTTATTCATGCAAGAAACACAGAGAGGCAGAGACACAGGTAAAGGCAGAAGCAGGCTCCCTGTAGGGAGCCTGTTGCAGGACTTGATACTAGGACCCTGGGATCACGACCTGAGCCAAAGGCAGATGCTCAACCACTGAGCCACCTAGATGCCCCTCCACAGTGAAGATTTTAGAAAAAGCTCCTGAGCTTTCAAGTAGGAGAGGGGAAAAGTAGCCATTTAAAAATATTCCAGAGCATTCTGTTCTTCTTAACAAAACCTGCCTTCAAATGAAATTGTTTATGCGAGCCTCACCAACAGGAATTTTATTAGATACTAACCAGTCTAGAAGAAGGAAAACCCCAAACTCCAGCATGCTCTGGCCTTCCATAGCAGGGAAGAGAAATATCCAATTCCATTCTCCTCTAGCCTCTTATGTGAGCGAAAGGAAACACCCAATTCCAGTGCTCTTGAGATAGGAATTCCTGTGCCATCTGTGTAGTACCAAAGGTACTACAGTAGTGCAGGATACAAATAGTGGGGGATGTTGTGCATGTGGGAGGGAAGGGGAAATATGGGAATTCTCTGTACTTTCCATTCAATTTTGCTGTGAACTCAAAATTGCTCTAAAAAATAGACTTATTTAAAAAAACCTAATGCACATTCTCTATCTGTAACTGCTCCTAATTTGTAACAATGAGGAAAAACAGCTAGGAAGAGCAAGCTCTCAGGCAGAATGCACAAAATAAGTGTTGAGAACTTCAAAAGTGATATCGGTTGTTAATGCAGGTCCCAGTTATTTATTCATCAGTATGGGGGTAGGTTTGACCGGAGAGTGCCAGGTTCAAAACTCTAAGAGCACAGAGTAGATGCAAAAGTAGCCTCTGTATGCCTCTCGGATTATGAATTCAGTGTGTAAGAAAAGTTTTATCTTTAAATTTATAAAAATTGTCTTAAATTTTTCTCCTGGGTTGGTGGAAAATTCAATGTTGTTCTTTATTGGAGTTCTCAATCTTACCCCTTGGGTTCAAAAATGTGCTGAAGTTTGAAATATTGCCGAGGTGTTGGCAAGTGATCCAGCCACCTCTAAATGCCCACCTTACCTTGAGGTATGGCGGCCCTGCTGTTTCCTTGTGAAGCTTGAGGTCCAAACTAGCTACCTAGATTATGTTTGTCCAGTTAATAAATAGAACAATTTGGGGATGCCTGAGTGGCTCAGTTGGTTAAGCATCTGCCTTTATTTTTATTTATTTATTTTTTTATTTATGATAGTCACACAGAGAGAGAGAGAGGCAGAGACACAGGCAGAGGGAGAAGCAGGCTCCATGCACCGGGAGCCCGACGTGGGATTCGATCCCGGGTCTCCAGGATCGCGCCCTGGGCCAAAGGCAGGCGCCAAACCGCTGTGCCACCCAGGGATCCCAAGCATCTGCCTTTAGCCCAGGTCATTATCTTAGGGTCCTGGGATTGAGCCCCGGGTGGGGCTCCCGCTCAGTGGGGAACCTGCTTCTCCTTTCCCCTCTGCCCCCCACTCGTGCTTGCTCTCTCTCTCTCTAGTACGTGCACGTGCTCTCTCAAATAAATAAATAAAATCTTAAAAAAAGGAAAAACCATTTGTCAGCAAAGAAGAGGAAGTGGGAGCAAAGGTGAAAAAGAGAGGAGAGAAAACAGAGAAGAGCCCAATTGGTTACAAATGTCAGTGCAGGAATTTTGGGGTTGAATCAGTAAAAAATCTACGGTTGCCCTTTACTGAGGAGATGGCTGGTCATTAAGGTACCTTTCTTCCTGGACAGTCTAAAAACAGCTTTCAAAAATGTGCTTCCCAATTGTGATCTTTGCTCTGGGATCGGCAAGAACCCCTTTGTCCTGGTGGAAGACGTGAATGCTGGGAATTTGCTCAGAGGTTGGGCCCCTGAAGCTGACCGGTCTGAAGGGTGACCATAATGGAGTGGGTATTATGTAATGTGTTATTCTGCAGATTTGGTTGCTTTTTTGAGTGGTGTAGGGAAGTGTTGCTTGTGTTTGTAAGAATTTCCATGTCTCTGTACTTGTTGCTTGTTTTGGGGAGATGTGTATGTGAATATTAAGGTCATTGCTTTCAAGAATCAGGTCTCAAAGGTGGTTCACACTGGAAGGTGAGCCTGAGAAGAGAGAAACTGTACCGGCTTTGGTCTTACCAGACCTGGATCCCCCAACCATATTATAGAAAATGCAACAGATTCTTCTGGAAATGCATTGTCTTGTTGAAGGCCAGAGGGAGTAGGGTGTAGACCAGAGTTTTCTTTTTGTGAGGCTGGACGTGGCCATTGTCAACCACCCTTGTAAGAAAGGAGGACCTGGAGAAGAAAAGGATGTAACTCTCAGTCTGGGGTGAGGTGGGGAGGACGAATTCTTTTCTCTTGTAGCTATTGATGCCCTTGACTCTAAATAGGAGAGTTAATCAAGGACACATCTCTTGGGAAAGGTAAGCTAGTTCTGTCTACCTGATGCATGAGAAGGATCCGGCAAACAGGAGACCCCAGGGAGACTATCAGTGAACTATGGAGAATTATAGCTGCCATGCAGTTTGGCTTTCTTTATTGTTATGTTCCCATTCTGTTAACTCCAACGCCCATAAAAAACCTTTTTAGACATTATGACTTGGTTTCTGTGTTCACGGAAAGAAATTCAGAGAAAGGTCCATTCCTGGGGCAGAATGGGGCAACAGAAAAACAGAAGCAGCTGGAAAGCAGGTCTGAGCCACCAGCAGCAGCCAGACTCTCGTGAGGGTTCAAGGCACCAAACAACCCGGAAAACATGTCATGGTGCGCAGAGCAATTCCATGGGAGTCCCAGAAATGTTGGTGGTGAGGGAATTGGTGGGAGAATTGGACTTTCTAGGTTCAAGGGCACAGGAACAGAGGCGTCATAGTTTTTGCATCATAAAGAAATGTGGCTTCATTGTCATTTAAAACTGGTGAAGTTTGGAAATTTGGACTATATAACGTTAAGAAATGGAGGCTTGGTACCTGTGGTTGATTCTTGCTCATTATGTTGTCAGAGGAATGGGAAGGAGCTCACACTGTTTTGAAAATAGGGAGTAAGCCCTGATGGAGAGGAACATTCTGCTTTCATTCTGCAAGATTAGAGACACAATGTAACACTCTCTAGCTAATTAGCTACCAAACACTGGAATCAGTGTTCATGCTCTGAATCTCAATACAGGTCACTCCATTTGTGCATTCACACCATCTTCCTGATTATCAAATACCTTCCCAAATAGGGCAGCAGATGTTCCCTCTCACGACTTCAAACCGGCATCTGCTCAAATCATTTGTCGTCTTGAGCCGATTCAATCGCTAAGCCCCCATATTTGTCCTGACATCTGGGGGCTGGCTCTCTGCCCATTCAACGAAGTTGAGTAACACTGAGTTATTTCCTGGACTAAGTTGGTATTTGAGGTTGGGGGGTGGGGTGTGGAGGTATGAAAAATTATTTCTGAATGCTTCCTAATGAGGTAAATATTAATTTTGCCCTTAACCAAAGTAGGAGTGATTTTCTCTAGGTGACAGGAATACTTAATTTTGTTTATTCACTCATTTTTATTTGCTAATTAAAAAATGAAGATATATAATAATTTAAAAAGTAATAAATAGACATTAAATAATTTTGGGGATCCCTGGGTGGCTCAGCGGTTTAGTGCCTGCCTTTGGCCCAGGGCGCGATCCTGGAGTCCCGGGATCGAGTCCCATGTCAGGCTTCTGGCATGGAGCCTGCTTCTCCCTCCTCCTGTGTCTTTGCCTCTCTCTCTCTCTATGTCTATCATCAATCAATCAATCAATCTTTTAAAAAAAAGATTTATATATATAAAAAAGAAATAAAATAATTTTAAAAATTATGCCTATCTATTTAGGAAATTCTAGTCAGACCTAATTTTCTCAGTCCTCTATTCTAGTTTTCCATAGTTTGAAGAGGTGAGTGGATATGGTAGCTTACGTTTAAGATTATGTCTATGGGTTCTTTCCCACCCTGCATGTAAAAGACATACTCCATTCAGAGTTAGAGTCTATTCTTCCACCTTATTGAGTCTAGCTTGGCCTGTGGCTTGCTCTTGACCAATAGAATAAGGTGGAAATGACACTGCTTCACTTCCAAATCATAAGCCTTGCAAAGCTCCTGGTGAGACTCTGAATACTATGTTGGGAATCCAGCCACCAGGTAGGCCTTCTGACTGTCTTAAGAACACTCTGCTATAAGGAAGTCATATGGAGTCTAGCCATGTGGAGAGGCTGCTTGAAGGTAGGTGCTTAAACAGCACCCGACCTTTCTAGGCTTGGCACTGAACATGTGAGCAGATACCTTCAAATGACATGAGTCCCAGCTGTGGTTTGACAGCAATCAAATGAGGGACCCCAAGAGAGGACCACCCTGCCCTGAACCATGAGAGGTAATGATACATGGTTGTTTTAATCCACTAAGTTTTGGGGGGTGGTTTGTTATGCAGCAATAGACAACTGGAACACTTTAAGAAATAAACTTAAGGAGGGATGCCTGGGTGGCTTAGTCACTTAAGCATCTAGTTCTTGATTTCAGCTCAGGTCATGATCTCAGAGTCATGAGATTGAGCCCTAGTGTCAGGCTCCAAGCTGGGTGTGGAGTCTGTTTAAGATTCTCTCCCTCTCCCTCTGTCTCTCTCCCTTCATGCTCTCTCTCTCTCTCTAAAAGAAAAGCAAAGAGGGCAGCCTGGGTGGCTCAGCAGTTTAGCGCCGCCTTCAGCCCAGGGCGTGATCCTGGAGACCCGGGATCGAGTCCCACACCAGGCTTCCTGCATGGAGCCTGCTTCTCCCTCTGCCTGTGTCTCTGCCTCTCTCTCTCAATTTCTCTCTCTTTCTCTCTCTCTCTCTCATGAATATAAATAAAATCTTAAAAAAAAGAAAAGAAGTAAACTTAAAGGGTTGCAGTTTGTATTTTATTTTATTTATTTTTTTAAAAAGATTTTTTTAATAATAAATTTATTTTTTATTGGTGTTCAATTTGCCAACATACAGAATAACACCCAGTGCTCATCCCGTCAAGTGCCCCCCTCAGTGCCCATCACCCATTCACCCCCATCCCCCGCCCTCTTCCCCTTCCACCACCCCTAGTTCGTTTCCCAGAGTTAGGAGTCTTTATGTTCTGTCTCCCTTTCTGATATTTCCTACCCATTTCTTCTCCCTTCCCTTCTATTCCCTTTCACTATTATTTATATTCCCCAAATGAATGAGAACATATAATGTTTGTCCTTCTCTGATTGACTTACTTCACTCAGCATAATACCCTCCAGTTCCATCCACGTTGAAGCAAATGGTGGGTATTTGTCATTTCTAATGGCTAATATTCCATTGTATACATAAACCACATCTTCTTTATCCATTCATCTTTCGATGGACACCGAGGCACCTTCCACAGTTTGGCTATTGTGGACATTGCTGCTATAAACGTCGGGGTGCAGGTGTCCCAGCGTTTCATTGCATCTGTATCTTTGGGGTAAATTCCCAGCAGTGCAATTACTGGGTCGTAGGGCAGGTCTATTTTTAACTCTTTGAGGAACCTCCACACAGTTTTCCAGAGTGGCTGCACCAGTTCACATTCCCACCAACAGTGCAGGAGGGTTCCCTTTTCTCCGCATCCTCTCCAACATTTGTGGTTTCCTGTCTTGTTAATTTTCCCCATTCTCACTGGTGTGAGGTGGTATCTCATTGTGGTTTTGATTTGTATTTCCCTGATGGCAAGTGATGCAGAGCATTTTCTCATGTGCGTGTTGGCCATGTCTGTGTCTTCCTCTGTGAGATTTCTGTTCATGTCTTTTGCCCATTTCATGATTGGATTGTTTTGTTTCTTTGCTGTTGAGTTTCATACATTCTTTATAGATCTTGGAAACTAGCCCTTTATCTGATACGTCATTTGCAAATATCTTCTCCCATTCTGTAGGTTGTCTTTTAGTTTTGTTGACTGTATCATTTGCTGTGCAAAAGCTTCTTATCTTGATGAAGTCCCAAAAATTCATTTTTGCTTTTGTTTCTTTTGCCTTCGTGGATGTATCTTGCAAGAAGTTACTGTGGCTGAGTTCAAAAAGGGTGTTGCCTGTGTTCTCCTCTAGGATTTTGATGGAATCTTGTCTCACATTTAGATCTTTCATCCATTTTGAGTTTATCTTTGTGTATGGTGAAAGAGAGTGGTCTAGTTTCATTCTTCTGCATATGGATGTCCAATTTTCCCAGCACCATTTATTGAAGAGTAAAAAGATTTTATTTATTTGAGAGAGAGAGACCACATGAGCAGGAGGAGGGGCAGAGGGAGAGGGGGAGAAGCAGACTCCTCTGGGTGGAAGGAAGCCTGATGTAGGGCTGCATCCCAGGACTCTGGGATCATGAGTCAGGTGCCCCTATAGTTTGTATTTTAATTAACATTCTCAGTCTTGGGATCCCTGGGTGGCGCAGCGGTTTGGCGCCTGCCTTTGGCCCAGGGCGCGATCCTGGAGACCCGGGATCGAATCCCACATCAGGCTCCCGGTACATGGAGCCTGCTTCTCCCTCTGCCTGTGTCTCTGCCTCTCTCTCTCTCTCTCTCTCTCTCTGTGACTATCATAAATAAATAAAAATTAAAAAAAAAACATTCTCAGTCTTCTGTTAATTTTCATGATAAATGATGGTGGGAGAAATGCCATTATTTATGTTTTAAAATCATATTTGACTGGAGGGCACTGAGTTCATCGATTTAATATTTGGAATAAATTCAGATTTGGAGATATATATCCATGTATACAAGTACATATGTAACACATTGAAGAGAGCAAGGCAGGCTTCATGTTCACAAGCAGCTGCTGGTGTGATGTTATTTGAAGGATTACCAAAAATTGCCCCAAAGTTTTTCCTTCCATCATCCTGAAACCACACACCCCCACCACCCCATTAATCCACTTTTATCTTATCTTCTTAGGAAGGGTAGTACATACATTTTCTGGGACCCCACAATACCTGCACTGGTCAGTCTGTGTGATCAGCTAGCTGAGCTCTGAAGGGAAGTCCTGAAGGAGTGGATCAAGGGGCAGCTGAACTTTGAGGGAACTGTAAAGGGTCTGAGCATGTGTGAGAAGCTAGTGTGAAGAGGTCTGGGTGAACTTCAGGCACTGGGATGAATCTGGGGATGGGTCAGTTCTGAAATAAACCTTTCTCACCCCCAAACTTTGTATAGAGGTAGCCTTACTTAAAGCTAGTCGTTCTTGGGGGGCGGGGGCCTGGGTGGCTCAGTCAGTTAAGTGTCTGTATTCAGCTCAGGTCATGATCTCAGAGTCCTGGGATCTCAGGGTCCTAGTCATTTTTTCTTTTTGTTGGAGCATTTTTTATTCCAGGTGCTCTGGTCAGTACTTTTTAACCCTATCATGACTCTATAATAGGACAATCTTGAAAATGAAATGGGCACTGTATATAATTATACTTTTAAATCATTATAAATTATAACTTATTATAATTTATATATAAATAATAAATATATAATATAAGTTATAAATATGTAATATATAAATATATTTATATATAAATATAAATAAAATTATAATACATATAATATATAAATTATAAAAAGTATCCTATGGACTGGGAGCATCCCAGGCCAATCTGGACATATGGACACTCCATCTATGAAGAAAACACAATTAATACACTGATTGTATAGATGAGGGAACTGAAGCTTCAGGAAGTGAAGTTACAAATGTGAGACAGGTAGTGACTATCCAAATTAACAGTAAGCATTGCTGAGCATTTACTAGTTTAAAATTAATATTTGAAATCCTTAGGCAGATATCACATATTCTAAAGTGTTTGTAAAAATTATATGGGTTTTTGAAGAGTTTTTCTTTAAGGAGTTTTATGTATTTGAGGACACTCATTTATATAATCAAAGGTGTCAAAGTTTTGAGCAAGTTAAAGATGGTTGAATCATTCTGTGAAGGCATGGAAGAAATGCTAACGAAATAGGAGAGAGAGCATTTAGATTTCAAGAGCAAAGTTTTATTTTGCAAGATGGACTGAGAACATCTTCTTGAGAAAAGAAGAGAGTGATTGAACATGAATAAAGAGGAAGGACTCATGAAACAGAAGCACCAGAGGCAAATAATCACCAAGCTCCCATCGACACGAGAACATGTCACTTGGGAGATGACGTGCCACAGCTCAGAGCACTGCAAAGACCTTGGAAATTGTTCTCATCCTTCATACCGTCTGATAAAAATATACCTTTCTTACTGAAAGAAGACAGCTTCTTTCATATCCAGTCTTCCCAGTGCCCATCAGCAGTTCATAAGAATGAACTTTTTAACAGACTCTGTTTAAACTTCTAGAAATCTGTATTTAATTAAAGGCTTGCTCAAGAATTTGATCGTTGGATTAATTAAGGATTTTGTATGAGAGGAATGGGATTTTTTATTTACTTGAGCTGCTGGTCTCTATAAATATAATATATAGATAGGCAAAATACATGGATTTTTATTAATAGCTATTACAGTCTATTAGAATGAGCCGTGTGATTCCAAGTGTAGCCAATTGGTATCTATTATGTGCGCATGTCAGCAACTAAAATTCTACCTTTGGGTTTCATAGATAATATATAGAGAAGAGGGTTCTTCTTTTAGTAACTTAGTTTATACTGGGGCCAAGAGGAAGGATGCTGGTTGTAGAGAAAGTTTTTTTTCAGACTTCCTAGTTGGTGAAGCAGTATGAGGTTTCTATATATTCACACTGATGCAGCATATACACAAATCTGCAGTTGCTAAAAACCTCTGAGTTAGATCAGATGAGCTCTGCGATGCCTTCTGGCTTGGAAATTCTGGTTTTTAAGTGGCTGATCAGCCATTTCCCCCATCTGCTCTTGCATTGGGCCGTTTTCTCCCAGGAACCTTCTGGCTGCCAAGGGGGATTTCATGTTTCATTCATGGTTGAGGTCAAGCCTGGTATATTAGCTTAGTTTTGGCTAAATGATTTCACGTTACTAAGAAGGCTTTTATAAACACAATCAAGAGGAAGAATTTCTCAAAATATTTTATCCAAGTTTGTTCCATGGAACTCATATAGAATGTGATTTTCTTTGGACCAGACAGCCTATATGAAAGAGGATAGTTTTGAATTTTGACTTCTCTTTCCCTCCATGTCAGTGTCTTTCATTGACGTTTTTATAAAAGATTTATTTATTTATTTGAGAGAGAGAGAGAGAGAGAGAGAGATTGGTGGGAGGGCCAGGGAGAGAGGGAGAGAGAGTCTTAAGTAGACTCCACACTGAGTAGAGCCCATCATGGGGCTTGATCCCATGACCCTGAGATCACAACCTAAACTGAAACCAAGAGTCAGATGCTCAACAGACTGCATCACTCAGGTGCCCCATTGACATGGTTTTTGATTCTCTAAATGCAAACACCCAAATTTCACAACTATTAGCAAAAATATTTTTGTTTGTAGTGGGTATATGTTTGCCTGATTAGATCAGCATGCTGTTATCCACCTTCCCCTAAAAAGTTCTACCTTTTAGAATTTAAACCATGAGCATCCTCTTGGCACTGCCACCATTTTAAAGATCTTACTCTTTTCAGGTGTTTATTGGTTTAAGGGTGAGCACCTGGCCTATCACGGACCAATTGGAATCCTCCCCAGACCTTTTAAATTGGGGCCAGAGAGAGTCAGGTTTTCTTTGATGGCAAAATTGGAAGATGTATCTGAGCCCTGCAATAGTTATATTTCTTGACATGATTCAGCCACTTTTAACCTGCCTGACACTTTTAAAGCCCATTTGCCATCTGACAGAAAGAAACCTATACTTCAGGAGAAATACGTATTTCACCCACCCATCCACCCCCATGCATACAGTGTAGTAGTAGCAGTTGAGGCTTAGTTTCAGGGTCTTACTCCTCTGACTTTCCTGCTGTTATAAAAAGCTTTCTATTTAATATCAACTAAGTTGGTTCAAGGTGAATTTCTGATGTTTACAGCAGCAATGTCTACAATAGCCAAAATATGGAAAGAGTCCAGATGTCCATCAACAGATGAAGGATAAAGATGAGTAGGTAAAGATGTACACACACACACACACACACACACCCCACTAGAATATTACTCAGCCACCAAAACCCCCAAAATTTTACCATTTGCAACAATGGATGGAACTAGAGGGTAAGCAAATAAGCAAAGCAAGCTAAGCAAAATAAGTCAAAGAAAGACAATTACATGACTTCACAGATATGTGGAATTTCAAAAAAAAAAAACTGATGAACATAGGGAAAGGGAGGGAAAAATAAAATAAAACAAAATCAGAGAGGGAGACAAACCATAAGAGACTCTTAACTCCAGGAAACAAATAGGTTGGAGGAGAGGTGTGTGGGGAGATGGGGTAACTGGGTGATGGGCATTAAGGAGGGTACTTGATATAATGAGCACTGGTGTTATATGCAACTGATAAATCACTAAACTCTACTTCTGAAACTAATAATACACTATATGTTAATTAATGGATTAAAAAAAACCCTAAAGGTGATAGTTGACACTGAGAGCATTAAATCCTTCAAGTTAAGAGCATGAGTTCTGCAGTCATATTGCTTAGGATCAAATCCTGGCTGTACTAACTGTGAATTTGGACAAGTGACTAGTTTAACTTGTCTAAGCCTCTGTGTATTTATATGAGAAAGGGAATGATATTGGTCCCTACCTTATAGGTTAGTGATGAGCATTAAAGGACACATGGTTTCAGTTATGTATTGCTACATAATAAACCGCCTCCAAACTTAGTGGGTTAAAACAATTTCAACTGTTTTTTTGCTAATGGTTGTGAAATTTGGGCATAGACACAGCTAGTCGATGCTCCATGTAGTATGGCTATAATGATTCAGTGGAGACCAGAGGATCCAAGGTGGCTCAAAAATGTAGCTACAAAGGCTGGGGACTGGCTGCTTCTTTTTTCTCTCCATTGTTTCTCAGCCTCTAGACCTTCTCTCTTTCCCTGGGACCCTTTTGTCCATCAGAAGGACTTTTGGACTTTTTTACTTGATGGCCAGTTTCAAAAAGCATGAAAGCTGAAGGCAAGGCTTCTGTATTAGTTTCCTATTGCTGCTGTGACAAATTACCATAAATATAGTGACTTAAAACAGAAATTTATGATTTGGAGTTCTGGAGGTCTGAAGTCTGAATTGAGTTTGACAGGTCTAAAATCAAGGTGTTGGCAGGTGTTCCTTCTGGAAGTGCTAGAGGAGAATCTGTTTCACTAACTTCTACAGATTTTGGAGGCTGCCTACATTCCTTGGCTTGAGGGCCCCTTCTACTCTCAAAACCATGAGGGTGGCATCTTTAAATCTCTCATTCTTTCTCTGACCTTTGCTTTCACCATCACATTTCCTTCTCTGACTCTTCCGCCTCCATCTTATAAGAACTCATATGATTACTTTGGGCCAACCTGAATAACCCAGATCTTCCCATCTCAAATCCTTAGTCACACCTGCAAAGTTCCTTTGCCGTGTAAGATAACTATTCACAAGTTCCAGGAATTAGGGTGTGGACCTCTTTGGGAATGAGGGAGAACATTATTCTACCTACCATAGTCTACCTTCTGGCTCTCAATGATTCATGTCCATCTCACATGCATTTACCCCACCCCAATTCCCCCCCAAGGTTTCAACCCATTACAGCATCATCTCAAAGAACAAAATCTCATCTAAATTTTAGCAGCTCAAAATTTCCAAATCCCATCATCTAAATAGTCTGAATCAGATATGGGTAAGACTCTGAGTATGATTTCATCTTGGGGCAAAATTCCTGTCTATTTGGGGACCCATATAATTAGAAAGCAAGTTGTCTGCTCCCCAAATCCAATAGTGGGATGTGAATTGGATAATAGCTATGGAGATTCCTGTTGACAAGAACAAAGTGGAAAGAAAAATAGAGTCACCAATCTCAAGCAATGTAGTGTTGCAACTGGGCAAATTCTGTTAGGTTTCAAAGCTCGGAATTATTCCTTTATGGCTTAAGACTTCTGGGTTCACAGCTCTGCCTTTGGAGTCATCCAAAGTCCAAAGTCATCCACTTATTTGCAGCTAAATAATTCTGTCAGCTTTTTTTTTCTTTTTTGAAAGCCGCAGACAAGCAGGCACTGCCTAGTGTCTGCACTTGGGATGGCACAACCCAGCCTGCCTGTGATGCACTGTGGGTGCCCTGTGCAGTCTCCCCTCACTGTGGCTGGCCCATACCCTCCTCCATATTATAAAACAGGGATATTTGTAGTCTATCTGGATTCCACTGCTGGAAGGCAGAACAGACCTTGGGTTTCTTTCTTTCTTTCTTTCTTTCTTTCTTTCTTTCTTTCTTTCTTTCTTTCAACAGCTTTATTGAGAGATAATTAACATAATCTACAATTTATCCATTAATGTGTACAATTCAATGATTTTTAGTATATTCACAGAGGTGAACAACTATTACAACCAATTTTAGAACATTTTTTATCACTCAAAAAAGAAACCTCATACTCTTCAGCAATTACATCCATTTCCCCTCAATCTTCTTTCCTCTTCCCCCATTCCTAGGACACTACTAATCTACCTTATGTCTCTATAAACTTTCTCAAAAAGTTTTGTCTATTCAAGGCATTTTATATAGATAGAATCACATAATATGTGGCATTCTGTGACTAGCTTCTTTCATTCAGCATGTTTTCAAGGCTTATCCAGGTTGTAGCATGAATCAGTATCTCGTTTATTTTTATTTTTGAATAGTATTCCATGATACAAGTACATGTTTTATTTGCCCATCCATCAGTGGATAGACACCTAGGTCATATTCACTTTTTGGCTGTTATTATTAATGCATAACCATTAACCATAAACATCCATGTACCAGTTTTGTGTGGACATAGGTTTATATCTCTTTTAAATATATACCTAGGAGTGAAATTACTGAGTCACATGGTAACTCTATGTTTAACCTTTTGAAGAACTGCCAGACTGTTTTCTAAGGCAGCTGTGCCACTGTCCATTCCTGCCAGTAATGTATGAGAGTTCTAGCATCTCCACGTCCTTGCCAACAATTGACATTGTCTTTTTCATTAGAGTCATCTAGTGGATGTGAGGTGGACCTCCCTGTGGTTTTTAAAAAAATAATTAATTAATTAGAGAGAAAGAGAGAGAATGGGAGAAAGCACGAGTGGGGAAAGGGAGAGGGAGAAGCAGACTCCCTGCTGAACGAGGAGCCCACCCTACATGGGGCTTGATCCCAGAACCCTGAGATCATGATCTGAGCTGAAGGCAGACACTTACCTGACTGAGCCACCCAGGCGTCTCATTGTGGTTTTGATTTCAATTTCTCTGGTAGGCAGTGATGGTGAGCATCTTCTCATGTGACTTTGGGTGTGAAGATATGTTCGTTGGAAAAATGTCTACTTAAATCCCTTACCCACTTTACAGTTGGGTTATTTGTCATTTTAGTGAGTTGTGTTTTTTTTTTCTTTTTTGCATATTCTAGATATAAGTTTCTTATTAGATATACTATTTGCAAATATTTTCTGCCATTCTGTGATAGACTTTTCGTTTCCTTGATGGTATCTTTGGAAGCACAAATGTTTTTAATCTCCATGAAGTACAGCTTAACTATTTTTTCTTTTATTGCTTGTGCTTTTGGTGTCATATTTAAGAAACTGTTGATTCACTCAAGGTCTTGAAAATTTACCCCTATGTTTTCAAGCCCTTAGTCTTACCTGTTAAAGAGCCCTTTGGACATATTAAACTGACCACCATAGCTTCTCAGGTCTAGTCTCTGAAGCTGTACAGTATCTTTTCTGCTGCATTCTGTTAGCCAAGGCAAGTCACAGGGTCTGACCAGAGTAGATATAGGACGTGACTTAGACTCCATCTCTTGATGGTGGCAGAGAATTTGTAACTGTTTTGAACTGTTTATTACACACCTATATATAATACATAGAACATACTTATTACATGATGAACAATCCATATATTATTATTATCTCAAAACTACTGTTAATTATGACTTGATATTGTTCAACCTGGATAACATGAACAGGAAAATTCATTAAACTATTATTTTGTGTATGCTTTACATTTTGTGCAATAAAAAGTTTTTTTTTAAGTGACTTCATATAATCTTTTTCCTTTCCTTACTTTTTAAAAATTTTTAAGATTTTATTTATTTATTTGAGAGAGAGCAAGAGTACGAGAGAGTGCATGAGTGTGTGTGTGTGTGTGGGGGGGTAGGAGCAGAAGAATAAGGATAAGCAGACTCTACCCCGAGTGTAGAACCAGACTTGGGGCTACATCTCACCACCCTGAGATCACGACCTGAGCCAAAAACCAAGAAGTGGATGCTCAATGGATTGAACTACCCAGGTGCCCCCTTATTTCTGTTAAAATCTTTGTTTCCTTTCATTTTTTTCTTTTGTCTCCCAACTCACTGCATCGTATTTCCCAGCCATTTTTCTCTGTCCTAAGGAGTTTGCAGCACTGATAGCTATACTGTGATAACTGTGCTTATGGAGAGGGAGTACTAGGCGACTCTGGTGAGGTGGAGGGCAAGGGTTTGGTGAAGACACACCACAGAGCAAAAGTCTAGTGAGAAGCAAGAAAAGCTGGGCTTATATCACCAGGGAAAGGAGGAGGTTGTGTTAATCACGATGACCTCAACTTGGCCCAGTCCCCTCTAAACTCCCCTTCAACTCCCATGGGTTTTGAAAGTCAAAATTCCTTATTTTGACTTCCAGAAGATAAGGTATTCTAACATGGGTCTTGGCTTCTAAGCAAAGAAGCAATGTGGGACCTGGCCCCTGGGACCCCGTGCTCCTAGCATTTCATTGGTGAAAAAGTAAAGGATGTACAAGGACTAGGACAACTTTCTCATCTTTCTTTTCTTCTTTTCTATCTAATTACCTTTTTAGACATTTCCTGGGACATTTTCTCAATTACCTTTCAGTCCTTTTCCTGAATATTTCTTTTCAGCTATCATTTGAAAATTTCCAAGATCCCTTTAAAAAATTTCTCTGAATATTTCTTTGTTATGATAATCCACTCTTATTTTACAGAGACAACATCTCTTTACTCTCTGAGGATATTAATGATGGTTCTTTTGAAGTTTTCTTCTTCCACCTTTGTTTCTGTTTCTCTAAATTATTTTTTTCTTCATTTGTTTTGGTCTCTTTTTCATGATAGAGGCTTTCTTCATCTAGCTGATGATCTTCAGTGTCACTTCAAAGAGGAAGTGTCTAATAAGATGTTAGGAGGCTGGTGGTTTTAGGAGTTTGGAACTTTTGGCTATTTCATTGGAGAATCCCCACTGTCAGTATCTTGGGAGTATTTCCCCTTGGGCTGGTCAGATCCCTCAGAAAAGTCACCAAATCTTTGCACTCAACCAGGCCTGGCCAATAGAACTTTCTGCAGTGATCAAAGTGGTCTGGATGTGGCCAATGGACCTGAGGAACTGAATTTTAAATTTAATTTTGTAGTTAGTGATATTGCTCTTGAAGTGTCCTGAGAAGCACTGGTATGTAAATGTTCATTTAATGCTCCTGTTTTCATAACAATACTTCTATCTTCAGTTACATCTGATGTTCCTTTCCAGAAAAGAAAAGCTTCAGTCTTTTACTAGGGGGTAAAGTTCACCTGGCTGGGCTGAGCAGGGGATGATGGCACCTCAGGGTCTGACATCTTCAACATCCTGTTTTTAGCCTCACTTTTACATAGTCACTTCTAGAAATACTTGGTGCTGTCAGTTCCCAAAGTATTTGGGATTGCATCTTGGTGTTCTTCATGTTAGTTAGGATTAGGATTTTTAAAAATTTTCTGTACCCGTCATGCTCATCTCTCTGGTTTTTACCTTCCAAAATTCTGTTACTGATGTTTCTTTTTTTTTTTTTAATTTTTATTTATTTATTTATGATAGTCACGCACACACACACACACAGAGGCAGAGACACAGGCAGAGGGAGAAGCAGGCTCCATGCACCGGGAGCCCAATGTGGGATTCGATCCCGGGTCTCCAGGATCGCGCCCTGGGCCAAAGGCAGGCACTAAACTGCTGCGCCACCCAGGGATCCCTGTTTCTTTTTTTTTCTTTGTCCTTGTGGGTTCATAAAATTAAAAAAAAACCTTTTAGTGTCATTTTAATGAGATTTCAGGAGGGAGTAAAAGTGGATGATTGTTTAATCTTCCATCTTCAGCAGGATGTTCCTAAGTGACCCATTTAAAAAGTTGTTCTATTGAAGGCTAACTATACCATATTAGCTCAGAATTTTATAGAGTCCTAAGATGATCTAACAGTTTTACCTACCTAGGTGGCTTTGCCAGTGTCTCTGTGAGTGAGTAGAAAGCAGAAAGTAATCACAAAGATGAGGAGAGCAACTACCAGATACTAGGCACATTAATCTTCCCAGCAACTGCATGCAGTGGACAGTAATACCACTCACCATTTTCCAGATGAGGAAACTGAGTCTTACAGGTATTGTAGAATGGGGTTTGCACATTGGTCTGTTAGATGTTAAAGCCCATGCTCTTAATCAGTGAGCTCTCCTGGTGCCAGAAGGCCTGGATTAGAAGCCCTGGTCTGACCACTTAGTCAAGAAGAGCTAACATTTATTGAGAACTTAATAAGCGCCAGGACTTTTCTAAGCACTTTGCTTATATTATTTCTTTTAATCCTAACATCAACCCTATAAAATAAGCACTATCTATTTTTTTAAAGATTTATTTGAGAGAGAATGCAAGTGAGTGGAGGGAGGTGGAGAGGGAGAAGCCGACTCTGTTGAGAGAGCTGTGCTGCCCACTCTGGGGCTCACTGAGGGGCTCACAATGGGGCTGGAGCTCACCACCTTGAGATCATGACCTGAGCAGAAATCAAGAGTCAGCTGCCTTACCAACAGAGTCAACCAGGCTCCCCTGAAATAAGCACTATTTTATTCCTGTTTAACAGAGAGAAAACAGAGGAACAGAAGAGGCTGAGTAAACTATTCAAGGTCTCAGAGCCAGCAAGTAACAGAACTAGACCATATAGAGTCAAGTCTTCGTGGGGGCTTATTAGTAAAACGAGGGCAATGATACCTGCTCTATCTAGTATCTGCTCTACCTGAGTTATGCCAACAGTGAATGTAACACATGTGAAAAGAATTAATAAGCCAGTCTACAGAGAGAGGGCATCATTGCTCTCCTTGCAAGCAAAGACTTGAATCCACAGAGGTTAATTGACACTACAGCAATCCACCCTCAAGGGGCAGGACATAGAAGCAAATCCTTTTGATCCCTGGTCAGATACCCTGAACATGAAACCCTTAATTCCACTTGTTATCTCCAAGAAATATTTGCTTCTAGTTTGGCTTATCTCCCACTTCTTTTCCCAGTCTTATCTCAAAGCTGAAGATGAAGCTCAGATTTTCATAAGTTTATACCATCTTTTCTTTCTGGGAGGTCCACACTTTCTCTTTGTATTTGTAAATATACAAATCAGAAACTCATCTGTGTGGAGATAGATCCCAAGAGTTACTGTAGATACCCCTCCATCTACAGGATCACACTGTGGTCACCTGTCAGCCACATTCCCACCTCTGCGTGGAGATAGATCCCAAGAGTTACTGTAGATACCCCTCCATCTACAGGATCACACTGTGGTCACCCTGTCAGCCACATTCCCACCTCTGCATCAACATCTTGTATGACACATTCTTCCTGTGGGTTCTTGGGACAAAAACCCTAGCTACCCTCTACCCCCCAAGGGCTAGTCCCATTTCTGATGTCAGCAGAGGTGCCCACGGAGTTTTCCTTTGAAGAGAGCCATTTCTCATCTCTTCATCTCCTATTTTGGGATCAGGAAGATGTGACATGGGTTTGTACGACATCCTTAACATAGCTGCCACCAGATATTCAAGCACGTGTGCCTGCTGGTCTTATGGTTATGGAACTTATTAGGGCTTAATAATCTTAACAAGTGTGTTCCTTTCTTCCAGAAATAAGCCTTCTAAAATGTCAGCTTGGCTTTTTATTTAAGTGTGAATCTTTTTTGCAGGTTAAATTGTGAGTCCAAATGGCTTCATTGAAGGAATCTCACAGCAGGCAATCGTGCAGTGATTAACATTCGGGAAGACTCCGTAGGGTTGGAAGTTCTTTTTCTTTAAGGAGAGGTGAGTTCTTGCTGGTGGATGACACCCACTGCAGCTTCTGACTCAGAGTGGGTGGTGGTGAGTGCCATGTCTTTCCTTTCTGACATCCTGTCTCTCTCACTCTGTCCCTGTCTTTTTAGCCTCTTTCTAGTCCATATTGCTTTCCTTTGTTTGATGTCCCTCTCCTCCTGTCCTCACTGGGAGAAGGAGACTGGAAATCCTTCTCCTCTGTGTCCTAATGGCGAGTGTCAGAGTCTGCATGTGCCCACGGGGAGTTGGGAGGGCTTCGTTGCCAATTCCAGCCCTGGGTGCTGTCCTACTTCTGCTGCAGATTTTTCTAGGCATCTTTTTTAGTCCTTTGGATTAGTCAAGGAACAAACCCTGCCTCTTTCTTTTTTAACAAAGAGGGAGAGGGAGAGAGAGACAGGGAAATAGAGAATATCTCTCAGCATCATAGCAAATGGCAGGCAAGAAAATCTGGCTAGAATTTGATCATATTGCTTTGTTTTCATTGGTAGCCAGGGATAGTGCATTTTCATTTGTAGCAATGGTATCAAATTGCCTTTGTTAATAACTGTATGTGTAAAAAGAGTGACTCCATTTGAAGAAAAATATTTATTGATCCATTGCTCAGGGGGTGGTGCTATATATGAAGCTGCTATAGATGTGACAAGAACTGAATGAAAGGTCAGCTGCTGCAGGAAGCTGGAGGGAGGCAGTAGCTGTTACTGTGCCCACAAAGATAAATGTCTGCATTTCTGGACGCTGAGAGCCTTCAACAGGCCAAGGATGGTGATTATTCCGTGGAATCCTCCTCTCACAGACTTGTGTTTTAAAGTCCACAGGTTGTCATCATGTTTCCCCTCTGTTCCCTCTAATCACCGTGGGCTTATGCTTCCTCTACTATGCATATGGGAGAAAGTAAGTGATATTCAGGGCAACTTCACCATAAACATCGTGCTAGTTTAGGCAAAAACACCCCCTACCCCAGGTGGCCACCACAGATCTGGGACTTAAGGCCTTTGAAACCCAGAACCAGTAATAGCAGCCAAGCTCATTCAGGTCTGCTATCTCAGCCTGGCATGACTCCTATGCAGATTGCAGGAGTGACCTTGCTTACAAGGGACCCAGCTCATTTGCCCTCCAGTCTTTTGGGGTCTAGCTACTTCTCTGATTGAGGAATGATCACTCCTGTAGCTGCATTTGGTTCAGACACAAGTTAAAAGCATTGGAGAATCAGCCCCAGGCAGAACAAGGAGCCAGACCTCTCTAACACCTCTAACTTCCCCCTTACAGCTTGTCAAACTGCTCAAGCAGTAGCTCTGGGGCAGATGGCCAGCTGGAGATACTTTTTCTTCTCATAGCTTATGTAGCAAGGATCCTTCCAGAAAACTTTATACATATTGTACAATTTTGAGGCCTGGGTTTTAAGCCATTCCATTAGAAGATGATTTCTCTTCTTCTTTTCCAGGGAAGTGTGAGTCAGGGTCCCTGCTTAGCAGTCGGGCCTTTCCATCTAGAGCAGCCTCCTTCTCATATGCCTCAGGCCTCACCATGGCTGTGAGTGCTCTGGCTGGCCTCCACTTGTCAGTGTCCAAATCTCTTTGCCCAAAGAGCAGCAGGGTGAGGGAATTGACTGCTCTCTCATCCTGATTCCTACCACTCCACCAATAGCCTCTAACCAAAGCCTAATGGGACCTAGCAGACAAATCTTACAGTTCCTTCACTCCCTGGAGGAGGAACTCTGAGGCATGTATGCTACTTTGGCTCCCAGGATTTTCTCTGTAGGGCTAATTATTCACATTTGAATCCTTGTCTGAGGCTCTGCTTCTGGGAGCAACCCAATATCAGACATTTGTGTATTGCTGGAGTAAATTAAGTCCTCCATTTTTGGATTCTTTTTTATGCGCTAAGGTTGGGGAGAATATCCTATGTATGGACATTACCATCAAGAAATATCATGAGTTAAGCCCCAAGGTGTTTCACTGTAGCAAATATTAGGGGCATAACTTATAACACAGGACACAAGTATGTGTCTAATGGCAGGCACACACAGGGTATGAAGAGAAAGGGCTCCTGGTGAACCAGACTCTGTCATGGACCCAAGCTGTTGCTGACTTCATCAGCTCTTGCTGACCCCAGATGTTTATCTTCAGGAAGCCTGATTCCCAGGGGTCAAAACAACCAGATGTGTTTGAGAAAGAATGAACTTTCATCTTGTGGTTTTCTCAGCTCATGGGTGGTCAGTTTGAACAAAGTAGTAAAAGAAAACCACATTGCAGCTTCTAAAGAGAAGCTAGGATATATGAATGGGGACTTTTCTAAAAATCAGTTCACCTCCCAATGGAGAGCTAGCTTCCTAGAAAGGCTGAAACTTAGAGCCATCAGGCTTAGCCACCCTATGGTATCATGCATACTCCTATTTCCCGACTTTGCCTGTCATTCTGCCAGCAAGCCCTTCATGTTTATCCCTTCCTTTAAGACAAGACATGTCTCAAACATTGCCTCCTTTAGAGAGTGTTCTGTGAAGCAGGTCTGTTTTTACAATGAGATATAGGTTGTCAAGACTATGAAGTGTCTGAGATTTTACACTACTTGCAAACTAACAGTTAGCCCAGCACAGTTTCATGGGTGCTGGAATAAGATGAGAGATTCTTGGATCAGAGACAAAAGACTATTACTCACAGTAATCTGGTAGCCAGAGTGTCAGCATTGAGCCCTCGTTCCTAAAGGGTAATGTGAAAAAGGCCAAATGTCACCTACTGATTGCATTATAGGAGAGGAGTACTGGGCTCAGGAAGCATGCGTCATTTATGATGTGTAGTAAAGATGTGTCTTTTGTTCCAGAGGGAGACAATATATCTTCCAAAGTCTGTTCAGTATGCAAAGATACACAGAAACATGAGAGACCCATGGCAAATTGTCTCTATCATAGATCAAACTGAGAAGACTGTTATAATTAAGTCAATAAGCTGTGTAGTGGCTAAGATCACAGATTGCATGCAGAGTTTGAACTCTATTAGTAAATTTTTAAAAAAGATTTTACTTATTTATTCATGAGAGAGAGAGAGAGAGAAAGAGAGAGAGAGAGGCAGAGACACAGGCAGAGGGAGAAGCAGGCTCCATGCAGGGAGCCTGATGTGGGACTTGATCCAGGGTCTCCAGGATCAGGCCCTGGACTGAAAGGTGGCGCTAAACCGCTGAGTCACCCGGGCTGCCCCTAAAATTTTAATTATATTAGTTATATGACATTGGCTGAGTTATATAATTGATCTGTGCTACAGTTTCACCATCTATTATATGGGGAAAGTAGCACCTCTTAGATGCTTGTGAGGGTTAAATCACTTAATATGTGCAGCATGCTTATAACAGTACCTAGAATGTAGAAAATACTGTGTTTGTAAAGTAAAATAAGAAATAGAGATTAGTTAATGCATTCCCTGGAGGCTTGTGGCTAGGATCCATGTCCTTTGTGACATTCTCATCAAACTGATTAAAGTGCTTCAGCTAGGAAATGAAGTATGCAATTCACATAAACTTGGGAAATTTGAATGAATTTCCCCTGGATACCATGTGTAATGGGCATAACCAACATGGGAGATTCAGTTTTTAAAAATGATTATTTGTCATTAAAGTTCCTTCAAATATTAAAAAATAGAACTACCATATGATCCAGCAATTCCGCTTCTGGGTATTTATCTGAAGGAAACTAAAACACTGGCTCAAAAAGACACCTGTATACCTATGTTCATTGTAGTATTATTTACAATAGCCAAGACATAGAAACAACCTAAATGTCCATTGATAGATGAAGAGATAAAGAAGCTATGGTGTATACAATGGAGTGTTATTCAGCCATAAAAAAAGAATGAAATCCTGCCATTTGCCACAACATGGAGAAGTAAAATAAAACTAAAATAAGTCAGACAGAGAAAGACAAATACTGTATATGAGTTACATGTAGAATCTGAAAACAAAAAAACAAACAACAAACAGAATTCCTTAGATACAAACAACAGATTGGTGGTTGCCAGGGGTGGGTGTGGGGGAAATGGGTGAAGGGGAGTCAAAAGGTACAAACTTCCAGTTATAAGACAAGTTAGTGCAGGGGATGTAATATACAGCATGCTGACTATAAATATTGTATAATATATTTGAAAGTCTGTGAGAGTAAGTTTTGAAAGTTCTCATCACAAGCAAAGGAAATTGATAACTGTGTGGTGATGGATGTTAACTGGACTTTTTGTAGTGATCATTTTGCGATATATACAAATATCAAATTGTCATGTTGTATTCATGAAACTAATATAATGTTTTATGTCACTTATATTTCAATAAAAAGTGATTCTATGTCATGAATGGTGTCCTCTGTTTATACAGAGGTCACAAAGAGATAGGTCTATCTTACAAATGAAGTCCCTCTGAAATTAAATGAGACTATTTGTCTCTAAATTTCCCTGGCATTCACTCTGAACTTTTCTTATATCCCTTTGGGTAGTGTGTGTGCGTGTGTATGATCACTTTGAGAAGACTCTAGAAGCTTCTGAAGGATGGAGGCTCCTGTCCTGCTCAGATTGATCTGGTGATGCTGACATGACAGGTACTAACATCATGCTTGGCACAGAGCAAGGGCTCAGCCACTGTTGACTTCAATTGGAAAAGAGCCAGTCTTCAGAGGGGTCTCTTGATGGGCCTGGGGGCTGCAATTTCCTGGAAGCCAGAGCTGTGCGGTGCCGCTCAACACTCGTGGAGGTCCTCAGGTATGGGAAGGCAGGGAAGGTACAGAATGGGAGACTTTTCAAAGACAAAACTGAGCAGGCTGACAGAATCTGGTTAGTTTATTTGTACCCCTTTCCCTGTTGGTATAACAGGTGTGACAAGTCAGGTGACTGGGGTGGGGGGCAAGGGAAGTCTTCTTTATGACCTCATCCCTCAACTTGGGAATAGAGCAAATGGCTCTTGCAGTGCTATGTGGTGAACAAAGCCAAGTTTGGGATCAGCATTGAGGGCCATGGTCAGGACACAGAATACAAAGGACATTTCTACAGCCTGCTGCTGTGTGGCTGTCCACATATAACATGTATTTAAGGCAGGACTGAACAAAGATATTTCTTATTAAACAGAGAAGTATATTGCTTTGGGTTCCTTGTAGGGTTTCAAGTGCAGTGGTAGCTGAGGGTTAAGTGGCCCAGACACAGATGTGCCCTGAGTCAGCCGGGAAAGTGGTGAGCAAAGCAGGGAGCTCTGGGAGCTGCTGCTCTAATCCCAGACCTTCCAATGGCCTGTGAATTAGGAAGTGTGGGAGTGAAATCCAGGTGACCGCCAACCCTGTGGTCTTGGGCAGGTTTCTTCAGTCCAGTTTCTCGGGTCCCCATTTGGAAGTGGAAAAAATATTGCTGGGATGTCATAAACCATGGTGGTGGCTGGCTCTGGAAGAGCTGGGGTGGCTTCTGCAGAAAGCAAAGCCAGGGGTGAAGACAGAGGAAACCAGAAGGCCATGGTTGGCAGGGGAGAGGAGTGGAGCATGCAATAGATCTTCCAGGCAGGGGGAGAGGGTGGAGAGACAGTGCAGTGGGAAGATGGAAAGTACAGCAAGGGATGGGGGAAGGGAGGCGCAAAGGTTTTTGTTTTGTTTTGTTTTGTTTTGTTTTTTGATGCTGAGTGAACATTCTCTTAAGGCACTGCAGAGGGGATCCCTGAGTAGCTCAAGGGTTTAGTGCCTGCTTTTGGCCCAGGGCGTGATCCTGGAGTCCCAGGATTGAGTCCCACGTCAGGTTCCCTGCATGGAGCCTGCTTCTCCCTCTGCCTGTGTCTCTGCATCTCTCTCTCTGTGTGCCTCTCATGAGTAAATAAATAAAATCTTCAAAAAAAAAAAAGACGACTTCAGAGTATTGCATGTAGTAAGGGTCATTATTGTTATTATTGTTTCTGAAGCTATTGTTTCAGAGGTGTGTGTGTGTGTGTGTGTGTATGTGTAGTGATCACCATGTAATTTTTTTTTTCTTATTTTTGGTGCTCAAGAGAACCAAACTGGACTAATCCTAATCCTGGTTTGGGACACCACATATTGACACTGGTACACGAGTAGCCCTCCTTTATTTTATCATTTAGTTTTTTTTTTTTTTTAAATAACATGAGGTCATTTGTAACGAAGAACATTTCCAATAATCTCAACTACCCCCTGCCACCCTACTCAAGGCAACTACATCCTTAATTTTGTGCTTATCCCCCCCTCCCCTTTTTGGCTCTGTCTTCCTATCTTTCTTTCTGTGCATAAACAATATGTTATTTAGATACCCTTTTTTCCCTTACCTTTTTATTGTGGAAAATTTCAAATATGTAAAAAAAAAAATAAAAGGAAATGGTAAAATAATCCTCATGTACCCATCTCTCAGCTTCAATAGTGATCAACTCACAGCTGATCTTGTTTCATTTCTACCCCAATTACCTGATTTCAAAGCAAATTCCAGATAATGTATCATTTTATCCATAAACACTTAAGCACAAGACTTAAAAGAACACACAAAATCTTTATCATGTCTAAAAAATTTAATAATAGTTTTAAAACATAATTAACTATTCCTTCATTTCCAGACTCTGAATTGTCTTGAGAATGATCCCATTTATGAAAAAATTTAACATTTGAACTCTGAGCTGATAATTAAGGATATTAAGAATTGATTGTTTTGTCTTCGATGTAATAAAATGTCATGGTTGGGGTTTTGGGGTTATTTTTTAAAGAATTATATACAAATATATTATATTCATATATATATACATGTGTTTAATGTATATGATATATCTATACTGAAATTTATGAATGAAATGATATGATACCTGGGATGTGCTTTGAAATAATACAGGAGTGGCTGTGAGTGGGAGGGATGAGATGAGAAAAGATTGGCCATGAATTGATTATTATTGAAGCTGAGTGACAGGTATGTGGGGGCTTATGAAACTTCTCTGTTGGGCTGCCTGGGTGGCTCAGTCAGCTAAGCATCTGCCTTCAGCTCAGGCCATGATCCCAGGGTCCTGGGATCAAGTCCCAGGGTCCTGGGATTGAGCCCCACATTGGGTTCCCTGCTTAGCAAGAGTCTGCTTCTCCCTCTGCCCCTCCCCCTGCTTGTGCTCTCTGTCTTTCTACATAAATAGAATATTTTTAAAAAGTCTCTGTTAACTTTTGTATATATTAGAAATTTCCCACAGGAAAAAAAATGAATGGAAAGGACATGATACTGAAATAAACATTCAGGTGCATAACTCCTTATGCACATATGCGATTCTTCAGGGTATAAACTTAGAAGTGCAGCCTCAGCTCTACTGGTGAGTGCCAAGTTGCTGTCCAGAGTCAATGGCAGCCTTTGACAGAGTCCAGGTAAGAACTCAGATGGCCTTACTTTGAGGACAGTGAGTCCATCTCTGTGTTGGGCCTTTTTTGCACCTTCATGGTGGAACTCTGTCCAGGGTGGGGAAGAGGAATGTGTTGATCTATGTCCCTCCTCCTGACAACAATGAAAGTGTGATAACATGCAGCTGGATCAGATTAGCCATTTTTGGAACATGAATATTTGCCTAAATGTACCTACTGTTTGTTTTCCTGCCTTTGAACCCTTGCTCTGGGTATAAGACTTGCCTAGTTTATGGAAAGCTATAAACATATGCTGTTTTTGTTTTGTTACAGAAGGAATACATGTTTATTTTAGAAATTTAAGATAATACAAATAAATAGAAGGGAGAAATGAAACCAGCCTAACTTACCACAGCAGTCAGTATTTGGTGTTTATTCTTTCAGTCATTTTTCTTTGCTAATACTCTACATTCTATTGAAATATGCAGTCTTCATTTAAGACATTTTTCATATTATTACACATTCTTTAACAACATAGTTTTGGATGGTGACTTGGTATTTTGTTGTCTAGAAATGACATAATTCATCTAAATAATTTCCAACTTTGAACACTCAGGCTGTTCCCAATATTTCCCTATTTTTTTCTATTTTCCCTTTATGCTCATTTTGAAGAGGACTCAGCACTTTGACTTGTCTCCAGAAAGAACCAGCCCTGCCATAAATGACTATACATGAATGTTTCACAGGGAGACACAGCACACAACACCCAGTGGAAACTCAGGATCATTAGCCATTTGATATTTGTGTTTTTTATCCTCCATTATTCTTCCCAGACAGTAACCTCTTCTCTCTTCTTTTTCTTCCCTAGGCATAGTTTCCAAATGTCCCCTATGATGTCCAGAGTTCAGAGTTATTCATCTCTGCACACTCCCTCAGCAAAGCAAAAAGTTCTACCGTCAGCGGAACTAACCATCTTGAGACAGCAATTCGTGAACCATCTATTTTCACTGAAATATGTCCCTTGAAAGTTTCACCAAATGGTTTATCAGAGTATTATACAATCCATAGCTATGTCCTTGAGATAAATTCTTAGGGGCGGAACGGTTATATCAGAGCATAAAAAATGTGAAGACTTTTGATGACTCTTAGGAATCAGGTGTGTTGATTTGCTTTCTGCCAGTGCTCCTGAGTGAATGTTGGCTTGACTGCAGTAATTAACAAGCACAGATCTGGAGTGCCTTTTCTTGGGTTCATCTGTCACTCTGTTGCTTATCCACTTTCTTGGCAGTAGCACATCAGTCAGAGTTAAGGCAGAACGGAACCACTGCGAGTGGTACAGAAAAAGGGATTTGTACAGGGATTAGATTTTATGAAATTGTGAGAGGGCTAAGGAAGTCAAACTCTGGAAGGAGATAGATTGGAGAATCAGAGAAAAGTCACCAAGCAGAGACCATATTGGGGAGCTGTATAAGGTTGGCATAAAGTTGCTATAGGGCTGGCAATTGGGAAGAAAAGCTGGTTGTAAAGCAGAGGAAAATCGAAGAGTAGAATGTATGAAGACACACTTATTTGTCTTTTACTGCATCTGACTCCATTGATGGTAAGAACGTGTAGAATAAGTTGGTGCTTCTGCGAGGGAGCTGTACACAGGCCTGATCTAAGACTAGAAGAAGCTGAAGGAGCTGCATACCCTATAGCTGCCCCAGGCTGAGATGAGCCCTAGCTCAGCAGCATGTGTGAACCTGTACTAACTGTGATGACCTGCACTGATCCTCCAAGCATAATGGCTGCTGTTTACATTGTGGCTTCTAAATTTCATACAAATTTCTCTTGTGTGCAATCTTAGCTTGGAACTGCATGGGACTTGGACTTCCTAAAGGACTTTTAGGAAGCACAGTTCCATTTGACAAGGTAAAATGACCACAAATAGTGCCTGGAGGACTCAGTTGGCGTTAGGATAGAAAAGTGAATCTACGGAATCTGGTAAGCATTTACTATTACTTAGGGAAGTATAAAGATGGGCTGAAGTAAGAGGTAGGAAAGTTAGAAAATTTTGCTGATGGGTTTTTCTGTAAGATAAAAAAAAAAGTTTTCCATAAGTCAAAACATTTCTGCACTGAGAACAAATTCCTGCAGAGAAATTTTATTCTTCTGGGTTCAAAAAAAAATTACTAAACCAAATATCTTGGTTCTGCTGCCAGAGGTATTGAAGAACCAGGCATACATAGAGAGACCATGTGTTTGTATCATTATTCTGAAACAGAATTAGTAAGTACCCTGAGCTAATCTGTGTATAGAAATCTGTATGAAAGATACAAAAATATCTCCTATCAATAATTGAAGCCATTGATGGTACCAAGCTGTTGTATCATGAAGAAGTTATACAGTTAGTTACAAGAGCTTAATTTGTCTATGATAGTGTTGTCCCCAGCCCTAACCCAGAGAACCTGCTGTATTTAGTGGTGTCATAGGATATTTGTCATTTGCTCCAAACACAAGCAACAAAGAATCTGCTTTATAATATTAAATAATCTAAAATTGTAGTCAGCTGTTATTACTGCTTTGGAAGAGATTTCCAGTGGTCTGCAGAATTGCCCTGTTCTATGGCACAATGTTGTTGTTGTTGTTGTTGTTGACAGTGATGGTTGAGACAGCATGATAGAAGGGAGTGAGAGGAAAGAACCAGAATAATATAGGTAGTGGAATTTAAACAACCCTATCTTGCATCCTTGTTCTTATTATAGAGGGTAGGTCCCATACTGCTTCTAGTATCACTAAAGACGGATATTCCTGCCTATTGCACTGACTGATTCTTTGATGTTTTCCCAAACATCATTTTGCTCAGTACTGCTGAGTTTTACCATAGGTAGTCCTTGAGAAAATCTCATGAATGGGCCAGCCATTATTGGCACAGCTCTGGAAAGATCTTTTTTGATTTTCATAGTAAGAGACAAGATTTACAGATTATCACCACTGCTTTTTTTTTTTTTAAGATTTTATTTATGGGATCCCTGGGTGGCGCAGCGGTTTGGCGCCTGCCTTTGGCCCAGGGCGCGATCCTGGAGACCCGGGATCGAATCCCACGTCGGGCTCCCGGTGCATGGAGCCTGCTTCTCCCTCTGCCTGTGTCTCTGCCTCTCTCTCTCTCTCTGTATGACTATCATAAATAAATAATAGAAAAAAGATTTTATTTATTTATTTATTCATGAGAGACACAGAAGGAGAGAGAGGCAGAGACACAGGCAGAGGGAGAAGCAGCCTCCATGCAGGGAGCCTGATGTGGAACTCCATACTGGGACCCCAGGATCATGCCCTGGGCTGAAGGCGGCGCTAAACTGCTGAGCCACCCGGACTGCCCACCACAACTCTTTTATCTTTTTTCCTTTTTTTCTTTTTCTTATTGGAGTTCAATTTGCCAACACATAGCATAACACCCAGTGCTTATCCCGCCAAGTGCCCCCCTCAGTGCCCATCACCCAGTCACCCCAACACCTCGCCCACCTCCCTTTCCACTACCCCTTGTTTGTTTCCCAGAGTTAGGAGTCTCTCATGTTTTGTCACCCTCACTGATATTTTCACTCATTTTCTCTCCTTTCCCTTTATTCCCTTTCACTAATTTTTATATTCCCCAAATGAATGAGAACATATAATGTTTGTCCTTCTCCGATTGACTTATTTCACTCAGCATAAAACCCTCCAGTTCCATCCACGTCGAAGCAAATGGTATTTGTCATTTCTAATGGCTGAGTAATATTCCATTGTATACATATACCACAGCTTCTTTATCCACTCATCTTTCGATGGACACTGAGGCTCCTTCCACAGTTTGGCTATTGTGGACATTGCTGCTAGAAACATCGGGGTCCAGGAGTCCCGGCGTTTCATTGCATCTGTATCTTTGGGGTAAATTCCCAGCAGTGCAATTGCTGGGTCGTAGGGCAGGTCTATTTTTAACTCTTTGAGGAACCTCCACACAGTTTTCCAGAGTGGCTGCACCAGTTCACATTCCCACCAACAGTGCAAGAGGGTTCCCCTTTCTCCATATCCTCTCCAACATTTGTGGTTTCCTGTCTTGTTAATTTTCGCCATTCTCACTGGTGTGAGGTGGTATCTCATTGTGGTTTTGATTTGTATTTCCCTGATGGCAAGTGATGCAGAGCATCTCCTCATGTGCTTGTTGGCCATTTGTATGTCTTCCTCTGTGAGATTTCTGTTCATGTCTTTTGCCCATTTCATGATTGGATTGTTTCTTTCTTTGCTGTTGAGTTTAATAAATTCTTTATAGGTCTTGGATACTAGTCCTTTATCTGATATGTCATTTGCAAATATCTTCTCCCATTCTATAGGTTGTCTTTTAGTTTTGTTGACTGTTTCTTTTGCTCTGCAAAAGCTTCTTATCTTGATGAAGTCCCAATAATTCATTTTTGCTTTTGTTTCTCTTGCTTTCATGGGTATATCTTGCAAGAAGTTGCTGTGGCCAAGTTCAAAAAGGGTGTTGCCTGTGTTCTCCTCTAGGATTTTGATGGAATCTTGTCTCACATTTAGATCTTTCATCCATTTTGAGTTTATCTTTGTGTATGGTGAAAGATAATGGTCTAGTTTTATTCTTCTGCATGTGGATGTCCAATTTTCCTAGCACCATTTATTGAAGAGACTGTCTTTCTTCCAATGGATAGTCTTTCCTCCTTTATCGAATATTAGTTGACCATAAAGTTGAGGGTCCACTTCTGGATTCTCTATTCTGTTCCATTGATCTATGTGTCTGTTTTTGTGCCAGTACCACACTGTCTTGATGACCACAGCTTTGTAGTACAACCTGAAATCTGGCATTGTGATGCCCCCCGCTATGGTTTTCTTTTTTAAAACTCCCCTGGCTATTCGGGGTCTTTTCTGATTCCACACAAATCTTAAAATAATTTGTTCTAACTCTCTGAAGAAAGACCATGGTATTTTGATAGGGATTGCATTAAACGTGTAAATTGCCCTGGGTAACATTGACATTTTCACAATATTAATTCTGCCAATCCAGGAGCATGGAATATTTTTCCATCTCTTTGTGTCTTCCTCAATTTCTTTCAGAAGTGTTCTATAGTTTTTAGGGTATAGATCCTTTACCTCTTTGGTTAGGTTTATTCCTAGGAATCTTATGCTTTTGGGTGCGATTGTAAATGGGATTGACTCCTTAATTTCTCTTTCTTCAGTCTCATTGTTAGTGTATAGAAATGCCATTGATTTCATTCATTTTGTATCCTGTCATGCTACCAAATTGCTGTATGAGTTCTAGCAATCTTGGGGTGGAGGCTTTTGGGTTTTCTGTGTAGAGTATCATGTCATCGGCGAAGAGGGAGGGTTTGACTTCTTCTTTGCCAATTTGAATGCCTTTAATGTCTTTTTGTTGCCTGACTGCTGAGGCGAGGACTTCCAGTACTATGTTGAATAGCAGTGGTGAGAGTGGACATCCCTGTCTTGTTCCTGATCTTAGGGGAAAGGCTCCCAGTGCTTCCCCATTGAGAATGATATTTTCTGTGGGCTTTTCGTAGATGGCTTTTAAGATGCTGAGGAATGTTCCCTCTATCCCTACACTCTGAAGAGTTTTGATCAGGAATAGACGCTGTATTTTGTCAAATGCTTTCTCTGCATCTATTGAGAGGATCATGTAGTTCTTGTTTTTTGTCTTGTTGATATGATCTATCACGTTGAGTGTTGAACCAGCCTTGCATCCTGGGGATAAATCCCACTTGGTCATGGTGAATAATCCTCTTAATGTACTGTTGGATCCTATTGGCTAGTATCTTGTTGAGAATTTTTGCATCCATGTTCATCAGGGATATTGGTCTATAATTCTTCTTTTTGGTGGGGTCCCACCACCACTCTTAAGTGAGGTATACTGGCCAGAGTTCTGCAGAAAATGAACGTGGACTGAGATCCAAGGCTGCCTTTCAAAATCACACCACCAAACTGAGCCACCTGGAGAACTGCAGTCTCCACCGGAAATCATTGATCCAAGAAGCTACCTACAGCTGCAGCCAGCTTCTGTGGCCTTTTCAACAATTGCATGGGCTCTCTACATTCTTAACACCCCCTTTGTGTGTAAACTACTTCAGGTAGATGCTGCCACCTACAATAAAGACCATGGCAATTACAGTGATTGGCACCAGAACCTGTTTTGAGAAGCAGTTGGCTTCTTCATTCATTTGCTCATTCATATATCATACATGGTAAGTATTTAGCAGTTGGCTTTTTCAACACTGAGAGTCAATCTAGTTAAGGTAGACTAAGGGCCTCATCAGGAAGCACCTGTTTAGCATGGTTTTATTTTTATATATTTTTTTGTTTTAAGATTTTATTTATTTATTCATGAGAGAGAGGCAGAGACACAGAGGGAGAAGCAGGATTCACACAGGGACTTTGATGTGGGACTCGATCCCGGGACTCCAGGATCACGCCGTGGGCCAAAGGCAGGCGCTAAACCGCTGAGCCACCCAGGGATCCCCCAGAACCTTTTAGACAATTGAATATTCTCTCCTTCAGGCAGAGAATAATGTCTGAATATTGTCTGACATTGATTGACGGGAAATAAAACGGCATGACCCATCTCCAGAGCCAGATCCGTGGCTAGGAGAGCCTGAAACTCATATAATTCAGGGACTTGCTTGAAGAAAAATGGGACAAATTACAAATAAAAATTAGTTATCAAAGGGAATACTTAGAATTGGAAATCACAACAACCTGCAAATTCTAAAAGGCAGATGAATATCAGAAACTTCACAAAGTGCAGAAAATAATATAACAGGCTGTTAATTGTGTGCCTGACAAATCTGTAGAATACTTTCCCCCTAATGTTTATGGCCAAATAAAAGAGGACATGTAAAGGACACGTAGCAAAGTCACCAATTCATTAAAACATAGCAGCTGAGGTTCTGGAGCTTGCTCATTGTCTGCACAAACTGCATTTTCTTTTATAATACAGCCCATCTCCTTTCTTTGTTTCTTGTATTGGAATGTCCTAATTCTCTAATCACCTTTATCTTTTTTATTTTAATTTCATCTACATTTTTATTGCCTATTGTGATTCTTTTTTCCCTCTACCTTCACAATTTTGACCATCCAAAGTTTTAATTTCCATTATCTTATAATAGCAAGAGAGTTTCTGACACTTTGAAGTTCTGCTAATTTTCACTTTTTGATTTACAGTAGTGGTTTCTGTCAGGATATTTCCTTCCTATCTTATTTCCTATCTTATTCTTATCTTATTTCCTTATTTATTTATCTTATTTATCTTATTCCTATCTATCTTATTTATTATTCAGAAATTCTGAAAACAATACATAAAATTAATCTGAAAATAAGGTCCATGTGAGCATCTGGATGCAGTTTAAAATTGCCACCCAGTTGAATTGTGTTATATATATATATAGTCAGGTGATCAAATCATACTTAAATTACAACCATTGACCTACTGATGAATATGTATAGGGATTTTGTCACAGAATCACTGGCTGCTGTTTTTTCCAAGCCATTTCTGAGCATTGGTGGCAATATTATGTGCTGTATCATCAGGAACCACCAGACTTTGTCAGGATAGGATTCATCTGATGTGTTAAGATGCAATCGGGTAGCTTGGCATGCATAAAACATGGGACCTCACAGAATGACTGTTTATACTACTGTTTGTACCCTATATACGCAGGAATTCTGATAAATTCCATTTTGCATAATTTCCAACAACATGAAAAAATATATATGATAGGTTTATTATTGTATCTCCTGCCCTGAGTATTCCTAATAAGAGGAATTTTGACCAGGAGGTCTCCACTTACAGTTTTACACTGCTTCTTCTTCTTTTTTTTAAACCCCCCCCCCCACCCCTATTTTATATTTCTGATGACTGGAAGAATTTCCCACAAACTAGCTCTGGGGGAATGCATCTCAGTCCTTTTTTTTTTTTTTTTTTTTTCTCTATTATCCTTATCTTTGCAATGCTAAGTGCTGTGGGGCCCTTCCATTTCCCGATACAGCCTCTGGCCTGCGGAATTCATGCCATGATGTTTGGTGTTGGCAGAGTGGGCAGTAAGAATATTTCTGGAAGCCATCCATATGTAGAACTAGGTAAACCATGCCTGGAGATGACTATGAAATGTGTGAATATGTCCAGAGCTAAATGCAAGCTACATGTATCTCCAACTCTCATTTATTAGGATCCCCTAATACTTGTGGTCACTACAAAACCACCCTACTGAAGGGAATATGATGGAGGAAAAGAGTGGAAAGAGAGTGGAATTGACCAATTGAGTTTTAAAATCTTATTTTTGTAAACTTTGCAAAACACATCATCATGTGAACACATTGTTAGAGCTCTTGCCAGGCCTTGGAAGGGCCTGAGCAGTGAGGCCACCAGAACTTAAGCTTCATTGGCTTGTTGGTGTAAACTCCACTGCTGATCTCTGTTTTAGTGTTCTGATATTTCAGTCCTTTTGGATTTGAAAGAATTGAGGTTTGGGTACAGCTCATTCCAGAGAAGGGAAATACAAGTTTGTCAGACCCTAAAATAAGGGGTTAACACTTTCTGGGGTTCATTATTCCCATTAATGACTATAATCGTTCTTTCCAACTTCAAAGCTCTGTCCTTTTATTGTTGTTCTGGTCTCATGTCCAACAGAAAAGGAAAGAGTATCAAGTCTGTAAAGAGCCTGAGACTTTACCCTTCTTTTACCCTTATAAGTTAGCCTGCCACAGTGTCATGGATAGTGGATCCTGGATCAGAGACAAAGGACATCATTATTCATAGACCAGAGAGCAGCATGAGCTATATCAGTGCCTCTTGCTCCTAAGTCCCATGGAAGTGGCATAGATGAGCCCAGACAGATGGCTGCATTGCACTATTTGGATTTCAGGAGAGGAACCCTGGGTTTAGGGAACACAAATCTTTTATAATGGGAAGTAGGCATGCCTGCCCTTTGGTTCAGAGGGAGGCACTATCTCTGTCTTCCAAGGCTGTTCATTAGACACTCATCCCTGAAAAGACAGTTCAGGACAAAGGTGATCAATGCCTTGATCATAAGATGTGCAGAATCATAAAATGTCCATGGATGATCATCTACCAAAACAGTTAAAAGTCCTTTGTTATAGAGAGGCAAAACCCAAGGTGGTTCTAAATAAAAACAGTTCTTTTCCTGTTGGCTGAAATTAGTCAACTTATTGCCTAAGAAAAATGTATAATGGAGGCATGAATGATGTCCCTCTCTAATATCAATGTAGGTTTTAGGAATATGATCTCCAGATATTTATTTTATTTTATTTTATTTTATTTTATTTATTTTATTTTATTTTATTTTTTTTGATCTCCAGATATTTTAGTGTTCCTTCGATCCTATATGATCCTGTTGTCTCTAAAGTGATTTGTTCAATTTTTTTTTCAAACTTGTGATCAGCCTGAATTGCCTTTGTGTTGTTGGTGGAGTCTGTAAGTTGAACTTGAACATGAAGTAGAGCTACACTTTACTTGTTTTCTTCTCATGTTTTCAAATAGAGTACTGGGTTCAAGACTCAGTTCTGCCACTGACTAAAAGTCCATTGGAATAGGGATGCCTGGGTGGCTCAGTGGTTGAGCATCTGCCTTTGGCTCAGGGCGTGATCCTGTGATCCAAGGATTAAGTCCCCCATTGGGTTCCCTGCATGGAGCCTGCTTCTTCCTCTGCCTCTGTCTCTGCCATTCTCTCTCTCTGTGTTTCTCATGAATAAATAAATAAAATCTTTTTTTAAAAAAAGTCCATTGGAGTAAACTGAGATTTCAAAGTATGGAGGCTTCTCATTGGCTGAACTGTTGCCGAGGGGGATAAGAAAAGTGTCTCCTCCTCCAGCTGGAAGAGTAGAGTATCCACATGCAAGTTCAAATCTGTGTAAGGTCAAGTCTGTCTCTTACCGTTGGCCCTGCAATTGACTTTGAGTGGTAAGGCATAAGAACTCCCCCTGCCAAAATCTCCTGACTCCAATTTAGTGAGGTTTCCTGTTACTGATTTTCACAGTACCCACTTTTGATCAAGATCTTTCCTTGAAAGATCAAGTCGGGTTCTTTATATTTAGTGTGGTTTTATCTCTAAGTACCAGGAAGGACCTTTCCTGGTTGTCATGTCTCATGTCGGAGGGAAAGTACAGAGCAGTTGGAAACCACTTATGCTACATTTGAGTAACAGGGAGGGCTTGAAGGGAGAGCTCGCAGGTACTTCCCATCTGAAGTCTACATCTTCTCAAGATTGTGAGCATTGAGCCAACATCACTTTATTGAGCACATCCTTTCTGCAAAAGATTGATGGACAACAAGTACATAATCAAAAGCAATGTGACAATTCCAAACTGTATATGTTGGTTCTAAGCCAGGACCTTAGGTCTGAAAATATTTATTGGCACTTATTTGAACTTAGGGAAGAAAGGATTCTCTCTATGAAGGCAAACCCAGAGTCATGCATTCCTCCTGAAAGTCTTCTCTTAACATGGTGAAGATCTATGAGAGCATACTTTATGAAGTAACCAAGCACCTTCAGGAAAATACCATATAAATATAAACAGGAAGCAGTAGTTAATGAACTTTTTTCCGAGAATAGCAAAACTTCAAAGATGCATTAAAGAAAAAAAAATATTGTTATCTCAAAAGAACAAATGTTATCCAATTTGTCTGTCAAATTATAAATTCAGAAACCATGAATTTGCAGAGTCCATTAAAACTTCGGATAAAAGAAAGACTTTTGTGTTCCAAAACTTCTAATCCTTCGGAAATGGTCAAGGGATCATAATGAGGCTGGTTCTGAAAGATCATGATCAAAGGAGGTCGCCCCCTTTTTCAAGATATTGGGAAAATGCAGATAAAGGGCATTTTCTTTCCATAAAGAGATAGAAGTAAAAGTAAGAAAAAGTATACAGGCCTGGTCCAGACACCTTGGAACTCTGTCTTCCCAGATGTCGTCTGTTTTAATTCTGGGAAATCTTTAATTTCAGGACAAGAGCAGGTCCAGTCAGGGCTTAGTGCTTTCTCTAGATATGTCATGTGAGAATCCAAAAGTCTATTTCCTTAAACGTGTAAATTGCCCTGGGTAACATTGACATTTTCACAATATTAATTCTGCCAATCCATGAGCATGGAATATTTTTCCATCTCTTTGTGTCTTCCTCAATTTCTTTCAGAAGTGTTCTATAGTTTTTAGGGTATAGATCCTTTACCTCTTTGGTTAGGTTTATTCCTAGGAATCTTATGCTTTTGGGTGCGATTGTAAATGGGATTGACTCCTTAATTTCTCTTTCTTCAGTCTCATTGTTAGTGTATAGAAATGCCATTGATTTCTGGTTAGTGTATAGAAATGCCATTGACTTCATTCATTTTGTATCCTGTCATGCTACCAAATTGCTGTATGAGTTCTAGCAATCTTGGGGTGGAGGCTTTTGGGTTTTCTGTGTAGAGTATCATGTCATCGGTGAAGAGGGAGAGTTTGACTTCTTCTTTGCCAATTGGAATGCCTTTAATGTCTTTTTGTTGTCTGATTGCTGAGGCGAGGACTTCTAGTACTATGTTGAATAGCAGTGGTGAGAGTGGGCATCCCTGTCTTGTTCCTGATCTTAGGGGAAAGGCTCCCAGTGCTTCCCCATCGAGAATGATATTTGCTGTGGGCTTTTCGTAGATGGCTTTTAAGATGTTGAGGAATGTTCCCTCTCTCCCTACACTCTAAAGAGTTTTGATCAGGAATGGATGCTGTATTTTGTCAAATGCTTTCTCTGCATCTAATGAGAGGATCATATGGTTGTTGGTTTTTCTCTTGCTGATATGATGAATCACATTGATTGTTTTACAAGTGTTGAACCAGCCTTGTGTCCCGGGAATAAATCCTACTTACTCATGGTGAATAATTTTCTTAATGCAATCCCTATCAAAATACCATGGTCTTTCTTCAGAGAGTTAGAACAAATTATTTTAAGATTTGTGTGGAATCAGAAAAGACCCCAAATAGCCAGGGGAATTTTAAAAAAGAAAACCATTGCTGGGGGCATGGTTACAATGCCAGATTTCAGGTTGTACTACAAAGCTGTGGTCATCAAGACAGTGTGGTACTGGCACAAAAACAGACACATAGATCAATGGAACAGAATAGAGAATCCAGAAGTGGACCCTCAACTTTATGGTCAACTAATAATTAGATAAAGGAGGAAAGACTATCTACTGGAAGAAAGACAGTCTCTTCAATAAATGGTGCTGGGAAAATTGGACATCCACGTGCATAAGAATGAAACTAGACCACTTTCTTTCACCATACACAGATAAACTCAAAATGGATGAAAGATCTAAATGTGAGACAAGATTCCATCAAAATCCTAGAGGAGAACACAGGCAACACCCTTTTTGAACTTGGCCACAGCAACTTCTTGCAAGATACATCCACGAAGGCAAAAGAAACAAAAGCAAAAATGAATTATTGGGACTTCATCAAGATAAGAAGCTTTTGCACAGCAAACGATACAGTCAACAAAACTAAAAGACAACCTACAGAATGGGAGAAGATATTTGCAAATGACGTATCAGATAAAGGGCTAGTTTCCAAGATCTATAAAGAACTTATTAAACTCAACAGCAAAGAAACAAACAATCCAATCATGAAATGGACAAAAGACATGAACAGAAATCTCACAGAGGAAGACATACAAATGGCCAACACGCACATGAGAAAATGCTCCGCATCACCGGCCATCAGGGAAATACAAATCAAAACCACAATGAGATACCACCTCACACCAGTGAGAATGGCGAAAATTAACAAGGCAGGAAACAACAAATGTTGGAGAGGATGCGGAGAAAACCCTCTTACACTGTTGGTGGGAATGTGAACTGGTATAGCCACTCTGGAAAGCTGTGTGGAGGTTCCTCAAAGAGTTAAAAATAGATCTGCCCTACGACCCAGCAATTGCACTGCTGGGGATTTACCCCAAAGATACAGATGCAGTGGAACTCCGGGACAACTGCACCCCAATGTTTCTAGCAGCAATGTCCACAATAGCCAAACTGTGGAAGGAGCCTCGGGGTCCATCGAAAGATAATTGGATAAAGAAGATGTGGTTTATGTATACAATGGAATATTACTCAGCCATTAGAAACGACAAATACCCACCATTTGCTTCCACGTGAATGGAACTGGAGGGTATTATGCTGAGTGACATAAGTCAATCGGAGAAGGACAAACATTATATGTTCTCATTCATTTGGGGAATATAAATAATAGTGAAAAGGAATAGAAGGGAAGGGAGAAGAAATGGGTGGGAAATGTCAGAAAGGGAGACAGAACATGAAGACTCCTAACTCTGGGAAGCGAACTGGGGGTGGTGGAAGGGGAGGAGGGCAGGGGATGGGGGTGAATGGGTGACGGGTACTGAGGTGGGCACTTGACGGGATGAGCACTGGGTGTTATTCTGTATGTTGGCAAATTGAACACCAATAAAAAATAAATTCGTTAAAAAAAAACAAAAAACAAAAGTCTATTTCCTAGAATTTGGCACACTGGTTGATTAACAGTACCTTATAAGGGCCTTTCCAGCAAGGGCAAAGAGATTTTTTTCTAGAGGAGACTTTTTCAATAAGCAAAATCTCCAGTTTGATAAATGTGATTCTTAAGGCCTTTGTCTCCTGCGAGCACACTGTGGAAAGACAGCTCTATCAAAGCATGGTTTGTTTTTTTTTTAAGAGAGAGAGAGAGGGGGGGAGAGAGAGAGAGAGAGAGAGAGAAGGCACTTATGTGCATGCATGTAGGAGTAGTGAGGGGCAATGGGAAGGGAAAGGAAAGAATCCCCAGCAGGCTCCACACTCAGCACAGAGCTTCAGGCTGGGCTCAATCTCACAACCCTGAGATCACGACCTGAGCCCAAATCAAAAGTCGGATGCCCAACCCACTGAACCACCCAGGTGCCCCAAAACATGGTTATTTTTAATAGAAGCAACTAGACTTTTACAATATTGAAGTGTATTACCTTTTTGTTGAGGTGGGTCAAAAGAGGCAGGGACCAAGTACGTTGGTTGTCCTATGACTACCTTCAAGAGTGAGAGTCTATAAGTTCCTAAGGCAGTGGATCTGAGATTTAGAGGGTCTAATGGCAATACTTTTAGCCAAGGTATTTGGAAAATCTTTATGAATTTTGCAATTGAGTCTTAATGGTGCCGTTAGTGCATTCAGTCACCCCTGAGGATTGAGGATGGCATACTTAGTGAAAGTATTGTGAAACTGGCCAAACAGCATACATTGTGAAGCAAGCACTTGGCCAATAGAATGGATCCCCTTATCACTTTGTAGTTCAAGAGGGGTTCCCAAGGTAGTGATAATCTTTTCTAACAGAATTTTAGCTACAGAAGAGAGGTTAACCTTGTCTACTAGAGAAAGCTTCAGTCCAGTGAGAAAACATACAAATTATGACTACAACATACTTATATCCATGAGATGGGGAGAGCTACATGAAATCCATTTACCAAACCTCAAATGGCCCATTGGAAAATTTAAAATTTAGAACGCCCAGGGGCAGTATGGACAGGCTTCCCAGGATTGCATTTTGGATAAGTGGGGCAAGCAAGGTAGGCACTTTTTGCAGCCTTCTTGATATTTCCCCACCAATATTGGTTCATGAATGCTATCATATGTCAGTAGATCGATCGTTTAATGCATGTACATGTGTAAGTAGTGGGAATTTTTGAATTTCTGGTAGGGCCAGATTGTTATTTGGTCCAAACCAGAGTTTTCTCTTCTTATTGATTCAACAATCATTAGATTTCCAATATTGTTTCTCCTTTTCTGGGGCCAACTGTTGGACATCTCTGGTCAATTTTTCCAAATTGTTATTTGGGAGAACATCTCTTTGGAACATGGCAGAGGTGTGGCTATCAGCCTCATGGAAAGCAGCATTTTTGACAGAAATATCAGTGAGGCAGTTTCCTTTGGCTTCTAGGAAGTTGAGTCTGGAATGCTTGGGAAACTTACTAATAGGTAGAGCCACTAGCAAACGCATGGCACCTGATAAATTTTGGATATAGGAGCCATTTTAAATCTCATCCCCTTTGGAGGTAAGGATTGTTTCCAAAACATTCCAAAGTCATAAGCTACTCCAAAGGCATGCTGACTATCAGCATAAATATTTTAGATTTCACCTTTGGCTAAAGTGCAAACTGACTAAGGCTGTATAATTCAGCCTGTTGGGCTAAAGTGACCAAAAGTAAAGGTGCTGCCCCAATGACTTCAAAGGAAGTTGCATACCCAGCATGATTTTTACCATGTTTATCCTCTAAATAAGAAGTGTCAGTAAACCATGAAAGTATGCATGGGTTAGAGGAGTTTCTTATAAATTGTCATGGTGATCTGTCAATGCTAAGCCGTTATGAGGGGTTTCATTCATGAAGCAGGGAGAAGGGTGGTGGGCTTAAGGCTTTTGCAACAAGAAAGAGTTATGAGCAGTTAACATGAGAATTTCATAGGAGGTGAGGAGACTGGCTGAAAAGTGTTGAGTGTAATGAAAAGTTAGGCAGGCTTTTACTGCAGGAGGGTACAAGGATGGTTATTGACTATTTCTTCAGTGGTCTTCACTATGAGGGCAGTGGCAGGAATGGCTCTGAGGCCAAGGAGATACCTTCAGGCCACAGGGTGTAGGTGTTGACTATGATACCCTATGAGAAATTTGAGAATAATTAGCCAAGCTAAGAAAGCTTCTTAATTGGCACTTAGTTTTATGTTTTGGGAAATTCAGGATGCCTTGAAGTCTACCTGGATCCAAATCTAGTCCTTGTTCTGATATCAGGTGTCCTAAATATTGAATCTGAGTTTAAGAAAACTGCAATTTTTCTTTAGAAACTTTATGTCCCTTTAAAGCCAAAAGTTTTAACATGTGGATGCTGTTTTCCTGTAAAGAGTTTGAGAAGGGGAGCAGAGAAGCAAATCATCTATGTATTGCAATAAGGTAGGGCCTACAGAAAACTTTATATTACCCAAATCAGCCTTTATGGTTTGTGAGAAATAGGAAGGACTCTGTAGGCATTACTGTCCAGGTGTATTGCCATTCTTCCCAAGTGAAGGCAAAAAGATATTGGCTCTCCTTATCAACTAGAATACAGAAAAATGTACTACATAGGTCATTTACAGTGAAAACTTTGCTTTCACTGGGAATAGATGTCAGTAGTGGATGAAGGTTGAGAATGGCAGGGTGCTGAGGGTTAATAATGTTATTTATTGCTCGGAAGTCCTGGACAAATCTTCATCCTAGGCTGTTGGGTTTCCCTCTACCCTCAGGTAAAATAGGGATGTTACAGGGATTAGTGCAGGGGCAATGAGCCTTGAGCCTTGTAATCCTCTATATTGGGGTTGATTCCTTGAAAGACTTCTTTATCTATAGTATATTGATTAATTCTAGGGAGAGGTTTTGAGGGATCTATTTGAATCCTGATAGGAGGTGCACTGTGGATTCTGGAAATGGCAGTTGAAGATTTTGCCCAGAACAACAATGGTAGCTGAGGAATAAAAAATGACTATCCCTAGACTCAGCTATAGTGACATCGGAGGCAGAGCATAGAAAAGATGCCAAATGGTCATATTTTCCCTTGTTCGCTATTTTGGTTGCTACTGCCAAATTCTAGAATTATTTTTCCCTTTTGGGAGAAAGAAATTCCAGCATGGTATTTTTTTGAGAAATGTCTGCCCAAGAAATGAATAGGGGCTGAGGAACTAAGAAGAAGAGGGTATCCCTCAAAGAGCCTGAACAAAAGGGAATAGGTTCAGAGACTGGAACCTGTTGAGGTCTGTTAGAGACCCTCCCACTGTTGGAACTGTGAGTGCTCTGAGGCAGGGGCTGCTTTATAGCAGCAGGGTTAATCCCTGGGAGTGTAGCTTCCCATCAATAGAGACAGAAAGAGATTCAGTCTCAATCTGGAGTATAGTTTCTCCAAGCCGATTAAAAGGGAGTTGGGATTGGGAAGAGCCCCTGTAGTTCCTTGGAGCCTTGTCATTGGGAATTAGGAGGATGTGGGAAAGTTGGCTAGAGGGCCTAAAGTGCTTAAATTTGTAACAATCTTCTTTCCAAAGTCTTGGTTCCTTGTAATAATAACAGAAGCTAGGCTTCCAGTTTTTTTAGATGCCTTCATGTAATGGAACTGAACATTGAAAATGTTAGTGTTCTCTCCTCTAGGTGACTCATCTAGGTTCTGAACAAGCTGGTTTGCCAGGTTAGTTAAATCTGGTATAGACATAGTTTTCCATCCCCTCCTGATGTTTTAACTAAAAGGGAAAGATCCTGGATCAGTCCAGGAACAAACATAGAGCTAAATGCTACTCAGGTGGATTCAATATCTAAAGGAAGACTAGAATTTTAAGGACAATTTAGAGTCAATTTTAATAATCATGAACAGATTCATCAGGCCTTTCTTTACAACCCCAAATTTTGTTCCAATCACCAGCCTTAGGAAAAGCCATTATAATCGCTCCATGGAAATTTCCAACGTGTTTTCTAGCATCTTGCCAGAACTTAGATGTCTGTTTCTCTAAGTCTTGTTCAGGATTTTCCCACTGGGCTAGTTTCATCCAATGTGTGGCCTGGCCCTCAGCAACAACCACAGGGACTGATTGATTAGAATCTGAGAAACCAGACTGGTAAGTTTGAATAACCATGCTAAATTCTTCAGCAAAATAATGAGGGTCCCTCTGTAACTTCAAGAAACTCTTCAACTATGGCTCCCAATTCAGCCTTAGTCTAGGGAACATAAGAAACTTAGGTTCCATTTTGATTCTCACAAGATTTAACTTTAAAGGGGCAGGCTTAACAGGTTCAGGAGAGGAGGAGGTGGAGGGAACTTCAGAGGGAAAGACAGGTTCTACAAAATGATTGGAATCAGGGAGCAGAGGAGATGAGGAAGTGCAGAGAGAACAGAGGAAGATGGCCACGTTGGAGTGTAACTGCCTGGTGTCCACAGACAGAGAAGGTGGGCGAGGAGCAGAAGAAGCCTCAGAAGTTATGCCCCCATTTTAAATGGTTTCTTTGCCTCATTTAGTTTATAAACTGTAGTGGAGAGAGCCAATTTTAGATTTTTAAAAAAAGATTCTATTTATTTATTCACGAGAGACGCAGAGAAAGAGGTAGAGACAAAGGTAGAAGGAGAAGTCCTGATGCAGGACTCAATCCCAAGACCCTGGGATCATGACCTGAGCCAAAGCCAAAGGACCCCTGAGCCCAGATGCCCCCAATTTTAAATTCCTGATAGCATTTGGAAGCTCCAGTTAAAATAGGACTCCCATTCAATTTTGTCAATTTTAGGACCATAGCTGTCCAATTCACTTTGAGGAAGTTAAATTTGGGGAGATGGAAAGTTCCCCATAATGGCCATTGAAATTTTAAATTACTCCTGTTTAAGTTGGTCCAATTATTTATAAATGCATGCTTGGAGGGACCGTAGTTTTTTTTCCCCAAGATTTTATGTATTTACTCATAAGACACACACACACACACACACAGAGAGAGAGAGAGAGAGAGAGAGAGAGAGGCAGAGACACAGGTAGAGGGAGAAGCAGGCTCCATGCAGGGAGCTCGAAGCAGGACTCCTTCCTGGGTCTCCAGGATCATGCCCTGGACCGAAGGTGGTGCTAAACCGCTGAGCCACCGGGGCTGCCCAGGGACCATAGTTTTTTTTTTTTTTTTTTTTTTTTTAATTTTTTATTCATTTATGATAGGCACACAGTGAGAGAAAGAGAGAGGCAGAGACACAGGCAGAGGGAGAAGCAGGCTCCATGCACTGGGAGCCTGACGTGGGATTCGATCCCGGGTCTCCAGGATCCCGCCCCGGGCCAAAGGCAGGCGCTAAACCGCTGCGCCACCCAGGGATCCCGGGACCATAGTTTTTAATCATAAACCTGGCGGGAGTTCCAGTAGGGAAGGCAACCCTCAAAGCATTCTGATGATTGGGATCCCATTTCTTAGAGGTTATTCAGGAACAGTCTGGTTCCAGAAGGAATCAGATCAAAGGCCAGTATAGTTCCAGGAGGAAGAGTCCCAAACAGAACTTGGACAGAAGGCTAGCATAGTTCCAACAGGAATGGTCTGATTCTTTTTTTTTTTCTTAAGATTTGTATTTATTAATTTGAGAGAACATGAGACAGAGAGCAAGCATGAGAAGGGATGGGCAGAGGGAGAGGGAGAAGCAGACTCCCCACTGAGCAGGGAGGCTGATTGGGGGCTCTACCCCAGGACCCTGGGATCATGACCTGAGCTGAAGGCAGATGCTTAACAGACTGAGACACCCAGGTGCCCCAGGAACAGTTATAACAGCTGTTATAAATTAAAGGTTAATTGGAGTAAACTAGGAGTTTGAGGTATGGTGTCTTCTCATTGGCTCAGGGGGATAAGGCTGGAATAGTAGTGTACTAGCTATATGCAAGGTCAAGTCTGTGTAAGATCAAGTCTGTCTCTTCCTTTTGGGTCTGTGATTGAGTACACACAGTAGGATGTGAGAACCCTCCACCCCCACCCCACTGAAACCTCTCGACTCCATTTTAGTGAGTTTCCCTTTTACTAATTTTCAGACCAAAATTCTATCCTGAGCCCTCTGTGGTGGTGAAGAACTATGCTCAGAGCTCTTTTTTTCTAGAATAGTTTTCATAGGAATGCAGGAAACTGGACATTTATCCAGGGACTTCTATGTGTTGGGATTTCTGTGCAAAGGGTCAGGTTTGGCTAAAGAAAGAATACCACCTCTGATGTCAGAGAACCCTGGACTGGGCACCTAGCTCTATCACTACTAGTTGGATGACCTGAGAAATTTACTTGACCTCTTTGGATCCCTGTGTATCCAACATTAAAATATATAGGATTTCAATACTAGCAAATAACAATGAGCACTCTTGCTAGGTGCAGATACTGGTGGAAGCACTTCAAGTTTATGTAATCATTTAATAATATGTATCATTCATGGTTGTCAGGTGGATTAGCCCTAAGCTGAGTACTTATTGTTCCTGGTTTATTGCATGTTAAAAGAAAATTTTCTACTTCCAGCAGTGCCTGCCCAGGAGATATCAAAATGGAATGCAGTGTGTCATCATAGCTTGTTCTTACCATGGGAAGCTGATAAATGACCATGAGCCTTCAGTGGCCTGAGGGACACCAGACTGTTGCTAGACCTAACTGAAGATTTTCCTGATGAATAAACAATGAGGCTGTTTTAACCAACCAGTATACAGACCTATGGACTAATGCAGTTCTCTGAAGAGTTCTCAATCCTTAATTAGCATTACCGTCACTTAAAAATCCCTGATTTTTCCCCTTCTGTGAGTTCCTCAGTTAATTCACTCACTAGTGGGTATTGCCTTGTGTGGCTATTTTTTTCCCTTTGTGCTGGTAGTCTTTCTTCTATTCTTTGACATGTAGGAAGGCAATTAATAGGTGTTTGATTTTTTTTTTATTAAGTACTACTTATGTATGGATTTCCCTCTTGGGAGAGTGAGGTGAGGAATGATGTCTATGGGGACAGATGATCCTCTTCTCTGTAGCTCTGTGCCCTGTAACTACCCTCCCCTTGATGAACAAACAGACCCATGGGACCAACCACCAGAGGGGCAACCAGTTCCAATTTTTTGCTTGGAACTTACATTGTTTTGTGGACTATTTAAAGAAAAGACCTTTTAAATTTTTAGCAAATTTTTATTTGCAAATGAATATTTAAAGCAAGAAAACAGAATCCAACAAATGACAAATTTAAAACAAGTGAGAAATTATAGTCTCCTAATTGGAATGCATATGAAGGATCACCTTTCTTTTTTTGTTATATCTTAAGCCTACAAAAGGAGCTTGGGTAAGTGGAGGGCTCTGACGCTGAGCTTTATTAATTTCACAATAAATCTCTCTGATGACAACACTCCTCACCTTTCAACCTCATTCCCCCAGCAGCTCAATGACTCTGGCTTTCTTTCAGCTTCCAGTAACAAAACAAAACTTAATTTTTGTGATTTGGGAGGGAGAAGTTGCTTATGTATAGATGGGTCATGGGTTAGATATCTGGTCCTTTCCCTGTGGATTAGTACCCTCCTTGGAAATTAATTGTTCTGAGCTTTGCTCTTTTTCTTATAAAATGTAATTAGAGGACTTGCAGCTTGCCACGTGTAATTCCGTAAGAGGGATCAAGTGATGTGAGTGAAGGAGTTTTACATTTCATAGCCACAAGTCCATGAAAACTCATGTGATTGTTGGTTTTGAGTGGGCTCTCTCCTAAGGAAATCTAATCAACAATACTCTGTAAAAAGTAAACTAAGAGGTAATTTAAGATATGGAAATTTATGCTATGTGCCTACAGACAAGTAATAATAAATGGCTTTAAATGATAAAAAAGAGCCTTTCTTCATGGAGGATGCGAGTGGTCTCTGATGGCTGCTCTCCAAATGCTTCCAGACACCTACCTTGAGGGTAAGTTCTGTATCTCCCATTGTCTAGCATTTTAATGGGCCCACAGCAGGCTCTATAAATATTTGATGAATAAATACATGCATTACGAAAGAATCCCACTTTATAAAAGTCCTATCTAAAAATCACTCTTCCAGTGCATCGATCTTATTCTCTCTTCTCTTTCCTCTCTTTCTTAAATATAAATAATTTTTTCCCAGTTCTAGGGTCTAGGATCTGCCCCCTGGGGAAAACAAATGCCTTCCTACTGGCAGTTAAGATGAATATAGTCTTTTTATATCCAGGGTCCAGGAAGCCGGCTGGCCCAGGATAGGGTTGGATTTCAGGGCCTGGAGAGGACAGAGCTCAGGCATGAGTGGCAAGTCCTGAAGATCCCTGAGCCTGGCTCCCCAGGTGCAGGACCTGGGGGTACTGGAAGTGTCCTGGAGCAGGCTGGGCCTGGGAACCTGCAGAGAGTTTCACATCCTACTTGGAAAAGCTGTTCCTGGGAGAACAATGAGGGTGGCCAAAGGGCAGACTGCTTGCCCTCTGCAAGGAGCAAGGGCAAGCAAGAAACCAGATGCCAAGAAATTCCCCACCGTGTCTGGATTCTGTAAGCCCTGGATGACCAGAGGAAAAGGGAAGTGAAATTAGAAAAGGAACAGATTCGGCCTTCCCATCAGGTCAGGAGAGTGGATGCCTAAAAGGGATTGCGTTTGAGTTAGGCAATAAAAGACACGTGATGCCATTCATACCCTTCCTGCATGGAGCCCACAGACAGAGGGAATAGGTGAGCATTCCCTAATCAGGGGACTAGTTGGAGCTTGAAAAGCAATCTCAGTGGTGGTGGAGGAGGCTGGTTAATGGACATTATTTTGTGGATCAACCAGGGACGCCCTGGGCACCCCTCGGGGGTGTAATGGGTAATGGGATGGAGGTAGAGTGTGGCTGGGAGAGTGAAGATCTTTGGCAGATATTTGAAGTTCATCCAGGACACAGGCAGGACTCTGGGAAAGGTTCTGATCAATGCCTGTCAGAATGTGGTGGCTGTAGAACGCCAGTTAAGGGGCTAGGGAGTGGCCTCCAGGAAGTACCAGGTTATTCTGGGGACTATTATTATACCTATGCCATAGAACATTCTGGCTCTTCCATTGCCTTTGAGGGTTCTTCAGAGCCTTTTCTTGTCTGGGGACCTTGCAGGTTATTATTGAAGACATCTAAGGATGACTTGCCTAAAAGTGCTAGAGAATCGGCTTCAGGCTCAGTTCAGGCATCTTTTCAAACCTTTATCCCAAGGTACTCTCGGGTCAGTGCTCTTGAATATTGGACCAGACTTTCTAGGGACATTTTAAGGCATACTCCTCTATTCCAGGCAGTCTCATGGCCTTGGAAGGTATCTCAGATTCCAGGGCCATTCTAAAAGTTTTCTCCCCAGACTTGGACCAAATGGTTACATGGTGATTTGGGGAACATAACAAAGATGACCCAGAAATCTGCATTCTGTTTTTGAACAGGAATTTGTGTATCCCCCTTGAGGCCCCTCCTTGGTGCCAGGACTTCTGTAACAGACACACATGCTTTCTCTTTGTTTTGAGAGCAGAAGATTTCTTGCCTTGAGTGTGCTGTGGGGTGTCAGGCAATCAGGCGAGCTTTGTCATAGCACTTTGCAGCTGTGATTCATGTAACATTTCATTTCGAGAAATGGCATTTCTTTAAGACCCTGCTGTAAATTGAGATGAGATGATAATGTGTTTTTAAAGTACTTAAGGAGAGTCAGAGAATCAAGTGAGGTCATGCGTGTTAAATGTTACATGGGGCTGTTGACAGGCTGAGTTAAGGCTTTTGGCATTTAAGTAAATTACCAGTGAGGGAAGAGGGTTCCATCAAGCCACCTTCTGACATGAAACTCTGCACAGTCCCCTGTGTAACAGCCATGCCTCCAGCCTAGAAATGGACACCGATGCATTTATGGGGCTTCTGGGTTGCTTTCCTTAGATTCCTCATTTGTGCACGGGGAACAGTTTCAAAAAGAAAGGACTTTTGCTATCACTTCACTCTCTTCTCTCTCCCTTCCTTCTTGGAATTATATGTTGGGTAGGAGACAGCCCAGAGCTCCTCTGCATTTTATGCTCTAGCATTTACCATCACACTGAGCACTAGGTGACAAAGGATTTCCAGTCCTCAGCCCGTGGACATTCATTTGAAGTAACATTTGATGAGAGTCCTATTACAACAAAACATGTGAAATAAATTATTTTGGAATGTGTAACGTTAGGCTTGAGTCACTTAGAAAAATCAAATGTTATCGTATGATACAGAGACATTTTGCCTTTCCAATCTTCTTCCTTTTAAATTAATTTTCCTTGCTTAAGTTCTTTCTTCTCTAATTAAATTTTTGGTTATATCAAAGTAGTTTCTGAATCTGATTTTAAAATCCAAATACATTGCCAAAGTTCTTTAAAAAGAATCTCCCTTAAACCTCTTCTGATTAGAAAATCAATGTATTGTAATTGAAGAAAATTTAGCAAAATTCAAAACGGTTTATTTTTTTAAAATATTTTATTTATTTATTCATGAGAGACCCAGAGAGAAAGAGGCAGAGACACAGACAGACGGAGAAGCAGGCTCCATGCAGGGAGCCTGACATGGGACTCGATCCCGGGTCTCCAGGATCACACCCCAGGCTGAAGGCAGCGCTAAACCGCTGGGCCACCAGGGCTGCCCTCAAAACGGTTTAAAGGAAAAAACTTACACCTAACATGACTCTCATAATATCCAAATGACAAATTCACCTCTAATTTTAAACACAAGAAGCATCAGAAAAGCCACAGGCTACAAGTGTTGATTTGCATGATAAATTTATATTAAATAAAAGGTTTTAGGTGATTGTATATGTTTTAAACTTCTTAGTGTCTTTTTATATTTAATATTCCATATTCCATATTATACCATTTGCAAAAAATTGTTACTATATCTGAATTCTGACCTGGAACAGGTCAGACCTGATATATTTGGGTCAACATCTTTTTCCATACTTCTTGTTAGTCATCTCTTTCTTTGTATATAATTGAAATATAATAATAAAATTTGATTACTAATTCATATTTTGAAAGATGAATTTAGAAAATTATATAGTACTAAAATTTTCTGCCCCTTTTCACCTTGTGTCTCAGTTCCTGAAGGCAAATGCTTAAAAAATGCTTTTAAGCATTTATTCCAATATTTGCTGCTGTTTAACTGAAGAATATGCTTATATTATTTTTGATTTATTGATTTGAGACATTTGCTTTTCATCTCCGTCTTTGGCTAACAAGGATTTAGATTTCTTACACTGTGTTACTCCCCTGCCTCTCATCACACACACTTTATCCCTTCTTCCCATTTTATTTTATATCAAAACACTTTTTTACAAAATCAGATCAGTGTTCACATCATTATGTCTTAGCTATAGAGCCAAATAGTGTGAATACATCCTACCAGATTTGTCACACACTGATTAATTTCATTTTTCAGATAGTCAAAATATTAGATAATTTATCAGCTAATTCCTCCTCCTTGCAGGCTTCCCTGCCAGATTCCTCTATCCCATCCTTCAGCTCCACATTGGACCAACAGTGCTCCATTATCAGTTCATCAGTGGGCATTTTGGGGCTACACTTCACATTATCCTGAGTTCTTCTGAGCTCTTGTCTAGGTTGAATCCCTTTTTTTCTGGATGCCTTGCCTTCTTTCTCCACTTCTGACTAGCTGTGAGATTTTTTTTTTATATAAATCTATTTTTTATTGGTGTTCAATTTGCCAACATATAGAATATCACCCAGTGCTCATCCCATCAAGTGCCCCCCTCAGTGCCCGTCACTCAGTCACCCCCACACCCCGCCCACCTCCCTTTCAACCACCCCTAGTTCATTTCCCAGAGTTTGGAGTCTCTCATGTTCTGTCTCCCTTTCTCATATTTCCCACTCATTTTTTCTCCTTCCCCCTTTATTCCCTTTCACTATTTTTTATATTCCCCAAATGAGTGAGACCATATAATGTCTGTCCTTCTCCGATTGACTTATTTCACTCTAGCTGTGAGATTTTGAGCAAATCACCTAACTTCTCTGTGCCTAGTTTCCTTTTGGGAAAATGGAACATGGTGAGGAGTAAACTAGTTAATATATGTAAAGCTCTTCCAATAGTGCCTGGTGCAAAAAGTACTTTATACATATATCAGCTATTATTTTGTCAGAATATGTCCTTCATAAGCTTCCTTACAAAGGGTTCAGGGGACGTACGTTCTAAGAACCTATCTAAAAATATAATTTCCTCCATTTTCCTTGATTGATCGTTTGACTGGGTAGAGTGCTAGGCTGAAGACAATTTTCATTTAGAATTTTGAAGGCATTGTTCTGTCCTCCATCTTCAACCTATTACTCTGATGACCAGTTCTTTGTACAAGAGTCACTAGTTTTCTCTTAAGATTAGCTTTCAAAATTCTATCTTCATGATTCTTTTTTCATTTACCAGGCTGAGAATTTTCAATCTGAAATGTATTATCAGTATTGTCTTGATTATTTATAATTTCATCTTCTCCACTTTGTCCATTCTCTTACTAGAACTTCTACTCATTGGATGTTGAATTCTTGGGCTGGATTTCTGTAGAACACTCATCTCCTTCTCTTATGGTTCCTGTGTTTGTCTTTCTTCTTGGTTGTCTCTGCATAGTTTTCCTGACTTTCGTGATAAAGTCGTGTTTTATTTTATGTTTTGGTCCTGCCATCAGCTAAGTGCTACAGCAGGCAGCCCCTGAGTGGCCCTTGGGCATCACTTCTCCCTTAGATTGCATATGGCTAGCTTGTTTATGATGGGAATAATCTGCACAAGATTTGCTTGGTTTCTTCTCTCGCTACTTTCAGTTTTTTCTTTTTGTTTTTAGGTTGCAATTACATAAATATTGAGAATCATCTGTGTGTTTTATTTAACAATTGAAGTAATTATATATAATAAACTTAAATACTAAGACCTAGGGGAATATAGTCGCAAAATCTGTTAGAATATATGTAGGAGGGTATAACTGTGAGACCAATTGTCCAATGGACAGCACTAGCTTTCTAGTCACTTCTTCACAGAGAGGTAGCAATAGCCAGTGGAAAGAGGACTGTACCCTCCAAATGTGCACTGCACACCTGCACACATACAGGCACACAGACACCCCATTAGGAGAGGTATTAGGACAGAGATTAGAGGGTGTGAGGAGGTGGGTCTGGAATTCCCTTCTCTACCTCAAGCATCTTCAGACAAAGACTAGGGCTTTGAACTGATCACTGATAATTACACTTCCTGAGTTTCACTAAGTGTTGCCTAGAGAGAAAGTTGAAACTGGAGATTTCACCATTACTGAATGATTGAGTTTAACTAGTTGAACTGCAATTCGTCTTTCTTATGTGAATGGGTTGGGGGAGCTGAGTCCAAAAACAGTAAAGCCAGCTTCTCCCTTTTTCTTCACTGGTCTGAGACTATTCAACTAATCCTGTTGCCCAGAGAACACCTAAAGAGGTATTCAGCAGACAGTTAACAGTGCTTAGCTATGAGGGCACATGTGGAGAATCGTAGGAGATATACATTTTCACCTTATGGATTATTGTAGTGATTTTTTTTTTAAATTCATTTTGTTTTATTTTTGATTTTTTTTACATTTTTAAATTTAAATTCAATTTGCCAACATATAACACCCAGTGCTCATCCAATCTATTGTAGTGATTTATATGTATAATATGCATTATTTTTTTAAAAGATTTTATTTATTTATTCATGAGAGACGCAGAGAGAGAGAGGCAGAGACACAGGCAGAGGGAGAAGCAGGCTCCATGCATGGAGCCCGATGAGGGACTCCATCCCGGGTCTCCAGGATCACGCCCTGGGCCAAAGGCAGACGCTCAACTGCTGAGCCACCCAGGCGTCCCCTAATATGCACTATTTTTATAGTAATAAAAGGACAACAACAAAGTATACTTTAAAAACCCAGAAGTTAAAACAAAAACAAAAACAAAACAAAAAACCAAACAAAACCCAGAAGTTGATCAGCTTACAGATGATCAATTTGCTGTGGCCTGTGGAGGCGGATGCACTGGTCAGTTGTGCTTGCTGATGGATTCCTTGTCATAAGGAGGACTGAGGAAGAAAGACTAGGGGGTGGAGTGTGCAGATTAATGCAAACCCATTTCTACCACTAGCAACTTGATTGGAGGTTCCCCTTGACTAATGGTGAGTGAGCAGCATCTTCATGTATAACACATTAATAGGGCACACATTTAATCTATCATTTATGCCAGGATATTTTGAGAATGAGCAGAATTCTAGGAATAATTCTGCTGGGGCATTAGTGTAAACCAGGACTGCCCTGTAAACAGATGCATATGGTCACCCTAAGCAGATGCATATGGTCACCCTAAGCAAAGAACACTCATAACAGTCTCGAGGATATGCCATATGGCTGTGTTCTAAGAGTAGAGGTCACCCCAGTGCTGTACCCAATGCCCTGGAGAGGATCTAAGCTCCTCCTGTATTAGTAAATATCAGTGATTAAAAGGCCCTAGAGTAGCATTGTCCTATAAAAATGCAATGTAATCCACATATGTAATTTAAAATTTGTCTAGTAGACACATTAAGAAGATGAAAAGAAACTGCCAAAATTGATTTTAATATTTAATCTCACATATCCATGTTACCCTGTATGACAAAAGGAACTTTGCAGGTATGATTAAATTAAGAGATGGAAAGATAGTTCTGGGTTATCTGGACCTGATCTAATCACACATGGATCCTTGAAAGCTGAAAGCCTTTCCTGGCTGTGGTCAGAGGAAGATGTTTCTACAAAAGAATGATCAGGCAGGTGGAACACTGCCGATGGCCTGAAGATGGAGAAAGGGGTCTATGAGCTGAAGTATGTGGGTGGCCTCTGGAGGCTGGTAAAAATACAGAAACAAGGCCTCCAGAAGGAGCATAGTCCTGCTGACACCTTCATCTTAGTTCCGTGAGACCCATTTTGGACTTTTGACCTCTCAGCCTGTATGATAATAAATGCGTATTGTTTTAAGGTACTAAATTTAGTAGGAATTTGTCTCACTAGCAATAAGAAACCAATACCATTCAACATATTCTCATTTCAACATTTCATTGTATTTTACATTTGTTGTTTTTCATGCTGAGTCCTCTAAGTTTTATGTGTATTTTGCACCCAAAGCCCAGTTCAGATCTCAATTCAGATCTCGCCCCACTTCAAGTGCTCAGTTCATGTGACTAGTGGCCACCATACTGAAGAGCATAGTTTTAGGTCCTTTGCCCCAGGAATCAGAAATCTGAGGGCTCCAGGATTGAAGCATGTACAGAGAGCATCCCTCTAGAAGAGCCATGTTTCCAGCCCTTCCAACCAGTGGCAGTTTGCATATGTGTGAGTAGGTGTGTATGTCTGCTCCCCATCTGTGTGTGTATGTGTAGGTTACTTCTAAGAGCATTTATGCTATGCCCGAGGGAGTGGGTTAGGGCCAGGAGCTTTGGCAGACACCTCAGGTGCCCAAGAGAGAAAATGGACTACTTTTGCAGGTCTTAGATGTTCCCCCAGCAAGAGCCAGCTTCAAATTGATCTCCTGCTAAAGATCCCCTATCACTGCAATCTTGGCCAGCAGCTAATTCCAGGTCTCCACAGAGGCCAGCATTGACTTGTGAGGATCCACATTCCATTTTTTTCATTAAAATTTTTTTATTCCAGTTTTATTGAGATATAATTGACATAAAAATTGCATACATAAGCTTAAGGTGTACAATGATCTGATACACATATATGTTATGAAATGTTTACCACAATAAGGTTAGTTAACACATCCTTCACTTCACATAATTACCATTTTGCTGTTGTTGCCATTATAAAAAGAACATTGAAGCTTTGCTCTCAGAGCAATTTCCAAGTATCCAATACTATGTTGTTAACTATGGCCCCATATTCTCTTTGGTCTGTCTGCACTTGCACTTGCCTTGGAGCTGCCCCAGGATCACCCCACCACTGATGTGACAATTCGAGAATGGGATTGGAAGAGGAATGACAAACGATTATGTTTCATGGAGGCAGAGCAGGGAGTACCTTTCCTGGATCTTCACTGGATTCCGTTTACACCAAAGAGTTTCTCATTAGGTTGTGGGGCAACATCACAGTGGAGTGAAACTCTGGAAAGTTACAGTTGCCAGAAAGCTCACTGTGGGCTATGTCAGAGCATGTTACACATAGAGGGGACATGAGTGTTCAGGTCATTCTTCCGGGCCTCTCCTCAAGCATGTTCCACAATGATCAGGTTACATGACACAGGGGCCAGTGGGGCAGCAGGACCAGGCTGCTAATACATGTCTTTAATTTGTGGGCATATTTTCCCTATCAGGAGGAAAACCAGTGGAGGGTAGCAGGCGCTAGATTCTTAATTCCTCGTAAAATGGTTCTTCATAATATTAGATGTGCAAAAAGGTCACAGGAAACAAATTGCAGTTGCTAACGGTTGTGTTGCTGTCACAAAGAAAGCAGAAAAAGCCCTCCTTCCCTCCCCCTTCCCTGAAAAAGTACATGTTATTCTCGCCTCTGATTAGATTTCCTGGAGATATGACCCATCACCTGGGCCAGTAATTCTAACGTCCATCTGCTTCTTCTGGGTCCCTGCATCTGATTGCAATTCATTTTTTTTCTCGTGCACATGTTGTTTTGTATTTCTGATTAGAAACACAGAAGGTGAAAAATAGGGTGGCCACTGAATATATTGATATAATTTGCTCATGTAATTTATGCTCTTGATGATTCTGAAGTGCATTCAGAGGCATTAGCCTTCTAATTATGGATTTTCACAGAATCTTTTTATATGCAGATGGACAGGCAGCCCCTGAGTGGAAGACCTCTATCCGAGGTGGGCAGTGGTGTGCTTGAGGTAGAACTATTTTGACTGCAGAAAGAATGATAGATTTAATAGTTATGGTCAAGCTTTTCCCTGAGCAGATAACAGAGAATCTGCAACCTCCCATGCAAATCTACAAAGTGCTATATACATAAATGAAATTAATTCATTAAACCAGATATGGGAAATATTGTCAGGGAAGGTCTAGTCTCAATACCACTGTATTTTTATTTTTAGCTTGCCAATAGAGAATAGCTCAGGCTCCCCCAAGTTTTGACTTGTGTGTGTGTGTGTGTGTGTGTGTGTGTGTTGCAGTATGACTAGAGAGGTAGAAGTGTTCTCAAGAGGATAAAAGTGTGAGAGCATGGCACACTCTCAACATTTTTCTTCTTCTTTCCATCTCAAGGTACATTTACAAGCTCTGTGGTGATAAAATCCACTGATAAAAGCTCTAGCCCTTTCTGAACATTAAAAGGTTAGTGCAAGGCAAGATGTGAGCTTACACTGGACAACTTATTCTGAACAGTAATGTATGAGGCTCTGGGCTGGACAGTAGGGTTGAGGGATCCTTACAAAGAAGAGCTCAGAACACTTTCTTTCCACAACACTGGACAAATGCCCAGTATTGCTACTTGCTTGGGGCAGCTTGAGGCTACTTACAGCTCTGCTCATAGTCCACCCCTTTGCCAGGGATATCCCAAGCTCTTCCTTGTGACCAGGGCATTCAAAGCCCTCCAGAACTGGCCACAGTCTTCATAAGCTCATTTCTTCCTCTGCACCTTCCTATTCCCTGTGCTCCAAGTCAATTTAATGGTCCCCTCTTCCCCACACAGATCTCATGCCTCCCTACTCTGTCATTGCTCACACCCTCTCTTTTTCAAAATGTCTCCTTTTTTCTATCTCCGTGTTCCCAAATACTACATGTTATTTCAGGTATGATACGTATGTCAGTTTTCCATAAAGCCACACCCCATCCCCTCCCTTGATATTACCTCTTCTGCTGAACTCTGGTCCTCTCTCATGATAAATATCTTACTCCCTTAGATAGTTATGTATGTTCATGTCTCATTTCTCCCACTAGACTATAAATTCCTGGAGGGTAGGGGCCCATGTGAAATCTACCTGCCCTTTCAGTGACATCCTACCCATGGTAAGTCACTATTTGTTGAATAAAAGAATGAACACAGCACTGATCAAAAGCCATTGAGATGAACAGTCTTAGAGGTCACTGGTTTGTCAAAATGAGTTCCAGGGTTGCTTCCCCTGGGGGGTGACAGGAGGTTGTTGAAATTGCAGATTCATGGAGCCCTGTAACACCTCCTAGATTAGAGTCTGTGGGAGGTGGGGCCTGGAAATTTGTGGGTTGTTTTGTTTTGCTTTGTTCTGTTTTTCTTGAAGGAAACTCATTTTCACACTTTTCATAATGAAATTTGCATTTTTTACTTTGTATGACATAAACTCCTCACTGGACAACTGTCCTGATCCCCTGCCATTATTTTGGGGGGTTTAGGAAAACTTTTTTTGTTTTTTCCCCCAAGTTTTTATTTAAATTCTAGTTAGTTAACATATAGGGTAAAATTGGTTCCAGGTGTAGAATTTAGTGATTCATCACTTACATATAACTCCCAGTGCAGGCATGTGTTTTAAATAAGATCCCCAAGAGGTCTGATTTTTGAGAGCCTCTAGGGGTTTACAAGATGTGCTTAGCCCCAGTGATGTTAGATAGCTTTAGGATAATAAGGATCTGGAGAGTGGTATTGGGGGGTTGGCACAATTCTATTCCACCGATGTGCCAGAGTGGCCATTCGTATCAGCTTAAAACTAGGAAAGGCAAGTTAAGGTGAATTTTGGCCATGATTTGTAGGGAACCCATCCTTGAATGCAGAGAATCAGGGAGAAAAATACATCCTAGGGCAGATAGCTTAATGTGTGTGTGTGCCTATCAACTGATGCTTTGTCAAGGATTGGCTCCAGCTGAGGAAAATCAAGTTAGGAAATTCAAAGGTCACTAGGTTTAATGAACATTTTACGTATTAGAAAAAAATTATTTTAAGTAAAGCCACTGAGGAAGATCAGCCAGGCTTTAGAACTCATGGTGGAAAAGCAGCTCAGTTGAGATGCAAGAAGGAAAACCCACAGCATCCAAGTGAATATTTTAAATGCTTATAAAATTTTAATAGAAACGAGAAATGGATTTCTGTGGACTTTAGTTACTGTGGCTAATGGGTAACTAAGGAAATACTCTATTCTTCCCAATTGATTTTTTTCTAGGTGATTTTAACCAAGTATAAAAGCCATCAAGAAGAAAAATAGCATCTCTAGCCACATAGGGAGAAAGCAAATAAAAAGAAAGGCACTTCACCCTTTACATAAAAACCTTTTTCCCAAAGAAAAGTAGTGTGGTGGTCAGGGGTTCCAAAGAGGCAAAAAGGGACAAGTACTTTAAAACGATGGCATAACTGGGCTGCTGCTAATATTTAAAGTCGAGCTGCAGAGAAAATGGCTCGAGGTTCTATTTTCAGCTTTTCAACAGGTCCAAGGCAGCTAATGAGGGCTGTTGGCAGGGCAGCAGGCCTGTTTCCAGCTGAATTGGTTGTACAAGTTGTACTAAAAGCAGAGACTAGAGGAGTCTTCCTAGAGTTGAAGCAGCAGGTACAACAGCCTGTAGGACCCATTTTCTAAGTACTGTGCTCTTCTTTTTCCTTTTAATCTTCAACTTGATGTCCATTAGGAGGAAATTTACCTGGTTGGATCACTTAGACAGAACTTATTGAATTTGTTTGACCAAAGGCTGTGTGTCCACTAGCCCTGCAGAGAACTCCTTGTTAATTCTGGGCACTCAGAAGGCCACTGCAGGCTGATGCTCGCCAAGTAGTTCCAGGAGACCTATCAAGCCTTCTTTCTATATGGCAGGGAAGATGGGGACACTTCCTGGAGATGCCCAAAGACTTTCAGTTGAACTAGACTGTTTAAATCTATTATATTTGCTTGAGGCCAAATTCCGGCTTTGTTCGTGTGTGCACGTGCATGCATGGCCTTTGGGGTATATGGTGTTTATTTTCTTTCCCTCTCTTATCCTGACCAATTTGCCTTATCCAGGTTAATTTCACATCTTTGTTATTATTCCGAAATTAGGCCATCCTGGCAGTCTCAAATGGAGCCACTTTGGCTCTGATCTATTGTATGAATGTTTTGCTCAGGGGTGCGGAAGCAAACATCTTCAGAGACATCTTCTCTTTGAGGCTTTCCAGTTGTACTTGCTTATAGGATTGACAAATTGAGGTTTTTTTGAACTGTCTCAAATATTGTACTACCTTCATCTTGAAAAAGAAAGCAATACAAGTAGCATGGCTAACAAGAGGACCAAATCACCTTTGGATTCCTGGCCCTTGTTTCTGGTGGTGGTGAGTGCTAATGGTATATGTACCTGGGAGAGGGCTCCATTTGATGTTCCCTCTCTAGCAGTGAACTCAGCAACCATAGTTCAACAATGTCACTGAATGGGGTCATTGTCAGTTATTGCACCCCGGATGGAAACTGAGATGAGAAGTGAGCAAGGTGGGGAGATGGGGTCAGGCCCCTGCTGTTGCCTCCTTGTTGTGACAATGTCCAGCCCATGAGATTGCAGCTGAAGCTTAGATCAGGCTTTTCTGACTGGGGTTAGGGGGGCAGGGTGTGTGCTTAAATTCAGATTTTGTTTTGGAAGAACTTGCATGTGTGAGCCTAGCATTTTAACTTTGTGTTCAAAGAAAAATCAGAGTCCTGGATGGTCTCCTGTGAAGAACTCTTTGGGAAACAAATTACACAGCACCCTGTGTTGACTTCACCACTTGTGTAGTGTCACCTACCTCCCCGGGCTTGTGAGCTTAAGCCGTGTTGCATTACCATCTATCAAGTACTTTGGACAGTGGAAACAGTGTAAATGCCATAATACTCCTTCTGCCAGCTCTGAGCACCAGCAAGTCTTGTCTTTTCCCTGCTCTACCTCACATTTCGAACTAGTCCAATCTGTTCTTCTCTACTTATGATATGGTTTTGGGATCAGGATATTGGTTAGAAAGGTTTAGAGTCTGGAAAATAATTTGCCAAAATAATACCCCAAAGGTCACTTCCTGATTGGATGGATTAAGCCCCTAATCCAGTAGGCAACTAAGGGTTATGTCTGTGGGTTATGTCTGTGGGTTATGTCTAAGGGTTATGTCTGTGTCTCCTGGTGTGGCACAATATGAAGTATACCACTGCTCCTCTGACAGATTCTAGCCAGGAAATGTTTGAAGCTAATCCTTTGGATCTACTTTCCAGTTTACAAGGAATATGGGGGTGGGAGGATAAGATTAATGATAGATAGCCTAAGGAAGCAATAAGGCAAATAAATCCAAAGGAATTCAGAGGGTGGGAGTTTAGCTTGGCAACTGGCTTGCTCTCTTCAACAACTCAGTGATGCATAGTGAGAGATGATTGCTCTATATTGAAAGAATATAAGGAACATAACCACCACATATAACACATAGTCCTAGATTGGGTGCTGGTGTAGCTAAACTAACAATAACATATATTTTGGGTACAATGGCAGGGTCAGGGGTTTGAAAGGTATTAGATTAGAAGAAAATGTATAAACATGGAAAAATGAGTGATTATGTATCAGTATGTATACGAATGATATATATATATATGATGCATATTTATGTGCATGAGGAAAGTTGGAAGGATATACACACAGGTGTTAACTGTGATAATCTTGGGGAATAAGAATACAATGTTTCAGTTTTTCTTTTTAAAAAATATTGTATTAACGTTTTCTAACCACCCCCCACCTGGCTTTATTGAGGTATAATTGAGATTCAACATCATATAAGTTTAAGGGGTGCAATGTGATGATTTCATAGATGTATGTTTTGCATATGACCAAATTTTTTAGGATTGAAAAGATACAGCTTTTATAATCACAAAAGATAGTTAAGAAAAACACACAAGAAACAATAACGAAAAGGGATCTGGAAGCCAGGTCAGCTCAGTTGCTTGTGGGCTGACACAAAGGACGTGTGTACACCTCCACCTGCCTGGGATTTAGCAGGAAACCCCCGGCAGAGATCATAATTCTACAGCCACGTAGCCCCATTCTTTTCATTATGAGGCACAGGTCAACAATATAAAATTTGTCACAAGAGTTGAATGTGCAGAATGAGTTTGTACCGATGACTTCTGAGGAATGGGAACTGTTGGGATGGAGGCACAGGGCATGCTCACCAGCGTCTGTTCTTCTGCTCAGGGCATGCCCGGTTCTAGATGGGAAGCCCCTCCTCAACATAGGATCTTGATAGCTTTATTGATCACTGATAAATTCCTCAGGGCCAGGTTTGATCAGTGATGTTTTTCCTTAATCAAAGCTTCTCCTGAGAGAAGTATTCTGTAAGAGGCAGAGGGATGGCACACACAGTTTTCCACCCAAATGTTAAATGATATTTTATGTTGAAATAATAACCAGAAAGCTCTATGCTATAATTAATGAGTCCTTTGTGTCCAGCAGGTTGGACATACTGGCTGACACTGCCTGCATGCTCAAGTGAATGAAGAACAGAGTGGCTTCTCTAATCATATTTTGATGGTAAATATAGGATAAGGAAAAAGAGAGCCAGAAATGAAGCATCAGAAGAACCAGAGGGGAAAGATGGCTTGTAGCACAATAACTTCAAAGATGATTTGCAGGGTCACATCTGCCCTGCGGGAGGGAAGCGGGAAGGCCAAGGGTATACTCTGTTACTTAGTGAAATTGATTATGTTCAAATCAGATCATCTGGCCTGTGTAGCTGAGTCCTAGGACCTGGAGGTATCAAGTAGACAAAACTGCCTTTGATTATGGCTATCACATGTGGATTATGACTTAGGATAAGACTGACGTTTCTTATGGAACAGCTCTGTTGGGAAAGGCTGTTGTTGGTATGCTTGACAGACCTTTTCACCTTTAAGATGCACTACTTAAATTAGTTCATGAAAAAAAACCCCAAGTGCATGAAAAGTAGAACTACCAAGGGAGGAGTGCCCAGGTGGCTCAGTCGGTTGAGTGTCTGCCTTCAGCTCAGGTCATGTTCTTAGGTTAGGGTCCTGGGATGGAGCCCCATGTTGGGCTCCTTGCTCAGTGGGGAGTCTGCTTCTCTCTCTGCCTCTTTCTGTACCATTCATACTCTCTCTAGTAAGTAAAATCTTAAAGAAAAAAAAAAGAACTACCAAAGAAGAAAACTGATGCTTACCTCTTGCAAGGCTACACTGGTATATTCTCTGGCAATTCAATATTGACATTCGGGATTGTTCATCTCAGCACAGTACTATTAATTAACACTGTTGAATTCCGTTAGCCACTGTGCTAAAATATTAAGATGTCAAATGTGTTAGCTTGAACCGTATGATTTTTGTGGGTCAAATATGGTTAAATGGCAGCAATTTTATATGATTTAATCTAATAAGTGGCCTTTCCCTTAGTGGAGCTTAAACATGAGTTAGGAGGCAGAAGAGTAACTTCTAAACTTATAAATGATTAAGAACTGGAATTAAGAAGCCTTTAGTTTGAAATCAGTAAGACACATATTCATAAAGCTGTAAGGTTTTTTTCTGACTGCCTCCATGAAGGTGAATCTTTTCCACTAGATGAAACACAGTGGAAATGAACTCAGTGACTATATGCAACTCAGTTTATTCCCCAAATGTTATTTTCTGCCTTGACCATCCACCTTTTTCCTGAGTTGACTCTGGAAATTTTCACCCTTACCATCACACCACCAAGATTTATGCCATGGTAGGCATTTTGCAGGACACACTGAATCTCTGAAAGCAAGTCCCAAAAAAGAGTTAATAGAGCTGCTGCTGCATCTCTGGTGCAAATATGCAGCTTCCCAAAGTGACTGCTTTAGAGTACACAGGGCTCACTTAGAAAGCTCTGGTTGTGTTTCTTTTAAAATCACACACATTACTTCAGAGTCACACCTTGTAAGACAGGGCTCAGGGTCTCCAGAGAGAGGCATTTTGCTTCTCCTGTCTGCATTTTATTTAATTTCATATTGCAGTTGAGTGGGTGTGACTTGGCAGGTTCTTTTTCAGGTTCTAGAGAGGTTTTAACCCTGGATCACCTGTTAGGGCTTTTTTTGGGGGGTGGGGGGGGGGTAGGGTTACTATTGTAGTAATTACAGTGTTCCTCAGTTTTTGTCCCAACCATTGTTGAATCTCTAATACAGAGCCAGCTTAACTACTTGAATCACACAGATTCTCTCTTTGTTGCTTTACTTGATAGTTGTTTTCTGTCCTCTAGAGTAAAGAAAAATCATGACTTTCTTGAGACTGCTAAATAAAAAATCAAAATTAGTCCAAACTATCCTGAAAGTTAGGGAACAAAAGTTCTGGTCTCAGTTCTGAACTGCCTTTCTGTGTTGTCTTAGCAAATTTATTAACTTCTGGCAATATTAGTTTCTTTTTTGGGAAAATGAAGGCATTAACACGGATAATCTTCCGGATAAGATAGTCATCTGCCAAAAACAAGAGTCTATGTAAAACCTTGTATATCCTTAGGCTATTATTTAAATTATTCCATAACCCCTAAACATTCACTTTTATAAGGAGTAAAAGAGAGGATAGCTCAGAAATAGGTTGGCAGGAAAATCCAGGTATTAAAATGTGTATGGTAATTGAGTTATATGGAAATCATTTAGATTTGTTTATTCTTTTTGAGATCTTTTCTTTTCTTTCTTTTTTAAAGATTTTATTTATTCATTTGAGAGAGAGAAAGCACAAGTTGGGGAAAAGCAGGCTCTCCTGAGCACTGAGCTGGGAACTCGATGCACGGCTCGAGCCCACACCCTGAGATCACGACCTGAGCCTAAGACAGATGCTTCACGACTGAGCCAAAGGTGTCCCATATTTTTGAGGTATTTTTATCTTTATAAGAACACAATATATAATAAGAGGGTTCTGGAGATTCAGTCTGTCATCTTGGGCATCAGATATCAGTGAATGCCCTGGTCTGTTCTGCTCTGGTGTGAAGTTTGGACTAGAGCAAAGATTGGCTCTTGAGAGAAGAGTGGGCTTGAGAATCCTTGCTGGGGACATCCTGCCACCTTGTGGCCAGCTGTGGACTTCAGCATTGTGCCTTGTCCACTAAGCACTGGCTCCTCTAGGCTGAGCCCAGAAGGGAGAAGCAATTTAGGACAGGCATTTCCAGGCTTCAAAATTGCAAACACAATTCTATGGGTTCTGTTCCTTATTTATAGACTCTTTTCTTGGGCATCAAATGTTTGCATTGCATCCCAGCTCCCAAAGAGAGCCTGTATTCCTTTCACTATTTCAGAGTGCTCACATAGCTGATGGGATAGCAGAAGTGGAGAAAAGTGTTGGAAATGTTTGATCTTAGTTCTGTCCCTAAATGGATTCTTGCTTCAGGCAAGTCTCAGATCTGGAGTTGAGAGGCCAAGTTCTTCTTGGCTCTGCAAGTCCAACTGTTCACCTTTGGGAAGACCCCTTCACCCCTTTGTCCTCAACTAACAGCTACAGCCTTTTATCAGGTTTGCCACATAGCACAGCATTGGTCTGTGGTAGGTACTATTTTTAATCCTCATTATATACTTTCTGGACATTCAGAGACACTAAGTAACTTGTCCAAGGTCACTTAGGTGACACAAAGAACTGAGATCCAAACCTAAGTAACACGAGTCCCCACTATGAACCCCTCTGTCCAGTGTCTGTGAAATGAAATAAAAATACCTCCCTTCCTGCACACAAAGCAGATGTAAGATCAAAGGAAGGATAATGCAAATGAAAGCACTTTTGTAATGGAAAAAGATCTCCCCAGAGATTATTGAGAGATATTTTTATGAGATAATTTTTTAAAAAATTATCATTATTACTATTATGATGCATTCTGTTGAGATTATTGCTAACTGCAGGCAAAGATTGTCTATTTCCTAAATGGAAGAGAAGAGTAACTTCTTAGAGAGAAATAGGCACATGGATTAAAGAGTTACTTGCAGTTGCTGTTAATGTTGTTCTCTGATCCTCTCATTTTCTTATTTGCTGCATGGTTTCAGATGAAACTGATCCTAATTAGAGATTCCATTTGTGGGAAATGAATTTGTTTGTAAATTAAATATGTAAATGAAAAGGCTGGTTTTGGACTGTTGGGGATAACAACTAGATCCGTGTGATAAAGTTTTGAGGTTTTGGCCTGTTGCTAGGTGAATTGGATAGTTAATTTAAAATAAAGGAAGAAATAAAAGATATGCAGTCATTCTCCCTAAAGAATAAAGAGGAACTTCATTTTTTGTTCTTTGTCGGTGGGACTTTAGTTACTTAGAATGACTGGGTATCCTGCAGATAAACTGTCATTAGTCTGCTTTACCAAGTAAGTGCAGTATGTGTAGCATGAAAATAAGTAATGCTCGGAGTAAAACCCAACCAAAAAAAGCAATGTACTCTTCTTTTCTCAAAGCCAATGTTGGGCTATTGGGAAGCACACACTAACAAAACCTAGTCATAAAGTATAAAAGGACCACATTGGATGCAAAGTATATAACCATTTGGTTTAAGTAGCACATATTCACCACTCATTGCCCACACACTGCTCTCACAAATCATTCCTTCAGCAGAATAAATTCAGAAAGAGACTCAGGTTCGACTAGCAAGTCTTTGGAGGGCAGGATCCTGCTTGAAAAGCTGTAGAATCAATAGAGCAGATAGGAGGATCCATAAGACTTTGAAAATGTATCTCTGTGGCTTCAGGGGTGTCTGCCCCTGGCAAAGGAATGGTGTGTTGGAAACTATTTTGGTTTCCTTTAGGAGATACAAATTGCTGACACTCACCACTTTATATTCACAGCATTCATATGTGTGGGACACATGACCCACAAGTTAAATAGCTACATTTTTGGTGCCTGTGTTTTATGGGTAGATGAGTTCCTTACATAGCTGAATTTTACTATCTACCTGTGTTGTATCTTCAGAAATCTGCAGGGAATAAAAGTAGAAAAAACACACACTGAGTTCCTCCCCCAGTACACACAAACACACACAGAATTTTTAATAGGTTTTATGTAATCCATAAAATTTAAGTTTATATAACTTTAAGGATATATTGAAGGAGAAAATAAGTCATAAAAATAAGGATTGAGTGGGGTATGTGAAAGGGAGGATCTATCAATTCTGCCCATTTCTCATTGAGGTGGTGGTGCTGGTGGTAGATGACTCAGATCTGGGTTAAGTGTATAAGAACTTGGCTTTTTAATGCCCCCTCTTATTGCATAAGTTGCTTCTCTAATTCCTATCTAGCTAGTGTTTTGGGGGGATGGGAAAGGAGCATTAAATCCAGTATACTATATAAACTTATACACAGGGCGATTTCAAATTATCTTCACTTTGAGTCTTCCAGCCTGTATTGAAGAACATCGTAAAACACATCATTTCTCCCATAAGGAAGTTGCTGCAGTGTTGTTAATTACATCACATGATAATGTCATCTTTACAAAGACTCTTAGGATAAATTAATTTGTTCATGGCATCAGGAACAGTTGTGTTTCTCCTGGACAATTAAAAAAAATAAATCTATGACACTTAGAATTGTGTCCTTAAATGTTTTACTGTCACATTAGCCACCGTGAACCTGAAGCTAAATTTGCAACTCATTCATAGCAAATATAAAGACTCTATGGTATATATTTTTGTGTTAACTTTATTTCTCACTTTTAGTATGTTTCTACACTCCTTTCCCATCTATATTATTAGTAAAAATTAGATTTGGCTCTGAAGAATGGAAAACCCCAAATATCAGTGACTTAACCAAGACAGAAGTTTCATTTTCTAAATGAAAATTGAAATTGGTTAAATTCTGGTTAGGTGGTCCAAGTCTGGAATGGTAGCTCCATGCTGATAATCAGGATAATCAGGAACCCAGACTAATGTGTTTCTCTGCCATCCTCAACACACAGCTTCCAGCTCATGGTGTAAGATGACTGCCTGGGCTCTCACCATCATGTCTGTCATGTCCGCATCCAGGCAGCAGTTAGGGGGAAAGAGGAGAAAAGGGACACAACAAATCCTCTCTTTTAAGGATATTCCTGGAAGTTATACAAATTCCATTTAGGTCCCATTGACCAGACTTTGTGTATGACTTCACCAAGCTGTGAAGACAGCTGGGAAATGTCCTTAGCCATGTATTTTTGTGAAAAATGAGGAAGGGGAGATGAGTCATTTGGAAAACAAGTAGCAAGCAGTGGCAACTTAGATCTTTGTGAATCACTTTAAATTGTCTCCATTCTGGGGGAGGAGCAGTTACAAGTAAACGAAGGAATAAATAAGGTTACAGTCCTTAGAAGAAGGGTAGATCTTGTTATTGTTTCTGTTTTGCAAATGTCAGAATCTCAGATGGGCTCTTTGATGCGATGGAGTTCCTCAACAGTTTCTGTGGATCCCACTTTGGGATGCTCAGATGACGAAGTGTGGGCAGAGGTAGCACCGGTGAGCTCGGATTATTATTATTATTTTTATCTCTGGAAGCCTAATGAACAATACACATTCACCTGTGCTGAGGATGTAAAGTAAGAGAAATTTTCTTTGATTTGAAGTGAATTTTTAATTTTTATCAGTGCAATAGCTGATAAACCTGCCAATCATGTTGAGGGTTATATAAATCTTTGATAAACGAGGGGTAATCTTTTTACTCAATACATGTAACTTGTTTGGTAGACAAATATCTTTCAAACAGTGTGGCTGTTGAGGTGCAATGGGGATGAAGAACATGACAAAAGGATTCAGAATAGAGAAAAGATTTTGGGTGGTGTTTGCTGGAATAGTCATCTTGTTGGGAGATGTTAAAATTATCCAGCTATATGACAGCTGCATCTTTTAAACTTTAGCGTGTGTAGGACTTTAGGGATCATTGTTAAAACTGCAGATAACTGGGAACCACCCTCAGAGATTCTGAGTAGGTAGTTTGGGGACAGCATTTTGACGAATACGGCTAGACTATGATGACTGTCTGAAGTTAAACATTTCTAAATGGAGTTAATTAAACTTTCTTTTGAAGAAGAAGAGCAAGTCATTGAAAAAAATGCAGAGTTTGCTTTACTTAATTTTCTAGATTTCTAAAGGGACCAGCAGTTCTCCTCCCTCCCTCAACTCCCATTTCTTTTGTGAAACAAGACCCTCAGACCAATGGAGCACAATAGAATTCCTGCCTAAATGTTAATGATTTGACAAAAGGCCTTTAGCGCTTGCTTCCAGCTCTGGGCACCTGACTGGGCAGGCACCAATGGGCTTGGAGAAAGCATCCTTGGGTCCCTCCTCACCATGGCAACCAGTACATACTGCTCTGTGTCTATCAATTTCCAGGCTGGCAACTCTATAGGGTCACCTGTGTCATAGCAACAGGAGGACACTGCAGTTGGTTTTGGTATTCCAGGTGCCCTGGAAACAGGGTGTTCTTCCCAGGCTGTGACTTCTTCCTCTGCAGTTTCCTGCGTGCAAAGCTGTTTGGACTCTGGGCATTGAGGACCTGAGATAAATAGGGTGTGGAGGGTGGGGAGGGATTTGGGGGCATGAGCTATTGGTGGCAGATGTGTGTAAATTGGAGCTGTCTGTTGGACCAGCAGGAAATAAGAAGTATGAGTCTTAAGGGCAGGGAGTGAATCACATTCATAAAGTCAGCTTGAAATTTAGGCCAGGAAGGGAATTACAAGTTCTTCCCTCTATATGAAATATTCAGACACAAGGAAAATCGATCATCCTTTGCCTTTGAGTGTGTGTGTGGGGTTATGGTAAAATTAGGACTAGAAGGAGAGAGGGTTGGTAGCCTTGTGTTTCCCCAACATTTTAGTATAAAATTTTTTTTCAAATATACAGCAAACCTTCCCACAATCAACACATCTTATTTCTTGGGATAGTTTTGATTCTAATATGATTATTATTTCCTCCTTTCTTTTCTTCCAATTTTGGTGTTATTCTGTTCCCTTCATTTATCCTCATCCACCCAAAGTTATCCTCTTTAATGATTACAACCAGAACATGATGATAACAACAAAAAGAACTACCATTTACTGAACATATACAACAAGTGCAGCGCTAGCCACTTCTCTTATATTACTATCTCATTATTAGTCAGAATGAGTAGGAGGTGAAAGTATCCCTCTTTTAATGATAGGAAAATGGGAGTCTCAGAGATAAGTGGCTGAACTAGAATTCAAATCTGGTCTTATCTGACATTCAGGAGGAGTAATAGCACTTGAGATTCCCTTTCAACTGGGTTAATGAAAAATTCACTAAAATAATCTCAAACCTACTATCAAAGTCATTGATAATATAATTTTCCACGTGTAAAGGAGTCTTTAGTTCAGAGTATAATGAAAAGCTAATAATCTTTGGACTACTGTTATGTGCAAACCCTCTGGGGATCTACTTTTCTTTGCACAAGAGTGAAGGAGGCAATATTTTTTTCCCCTTCATCATCATTGCTGAAATTCAGTGAGTTCTTCTATGGGCCAAACATTTCACATTCATTTAATTCTTATGGCTAATTCTCTGGTGTAGTTATTATAATCTCCATTTTAGAGACTGTAGGAAAGGAAAACATCTGTTCCTTTACCCTCTTAGGTTATGTGGCTGGAACCCATGAATTAAACTTATAAAAGATAGATTAACGATAGAGACAGTTTATTTCCTCTTTATATAAGGGATTCAGAAGAAAGATGTGAAAACCTAAATAAGTGGTTTGACCTGGGATTATACCATTTTAACAAAGAGTGATCAATTGTGAAGTAAGTAGACAAAGGAGGGGAGTAAATTGTGGGAAGGAAACTGGCAGTAAATTATACTTCCAGGGGAAGTAAGCTGTAGAAGGTATATATATGAGGGAGCTAATGGAAGAAAAGAATTATTCAGCAAGATTTGTCACACAGACTCAAGTTGGTGTCCTTCTCACTGACAAGAGCCATCTTCAGTGGTTGAGTTTTGCTCCTTTGCTGGTACAGGACAGAAAGACTCCTTTACAAATGGTAGTTAATGCTCTGCTTTTAGAGAGAAAGGGGAGACAGAGAACTAATTGCTTGCAGCTGAAAACAATCCTAATACCAAAGTGACATCTTTTGGGATAGGATACTTTGATCCCTTTCTAGATCAAACAGTTGATATTCTCACTGAAGTAGATAGATCAATGGAACTGAACAGAAAGTCCACATATATCTCACTATGCGGAGCTTTGTTATGTGATAAAAAGTGGCATCTCAAACAAATGGGGAACATATAAACAGCCAGCATTCAATAAGTGATGTTGGGACATAGTTTTGCATGGCAAAAAATACCAATACCACAAAAAATAAAAATACAAATGACAGTATTAGAGAAATATTTGCAATTCATACCATAGACAAGGGGTTATATTCCCTAATAGATAAAGAATATTTACAAATATCTGAGGAAAAGAAAACTTACCTAGAGAAATGGATGAAGGAAAGACTATTTCTAGAAGAAATGCAAATGGCTCTTAAACACTCAGAAAGTTACTAAGCCTCATTTAATAGGAGCAATGTAAATTGAAACAACACTGAGATGCCATTTTCTTTGCATTGTGCAAAAAATCCAAAAGTTTAATACAATATTGCATTGTGTTTGGCAAGTGAGAATATCAATTAGTCTAATCTCCATGGAGGGTAATTTGTTGGTCTTTCAAAATTTTAAATGTATGTGCCCTAAGTTTCAGCAATTCTATTTTTAGATATTTCTCTTACAAGTACACTCACGCATGTGTAAAGTAACACATGTAGATGCTCTTTACTACACCTTTTTTTTTCTTGTAAAATATGGGATACAACATAAGTAGAAGACTACTGAATAAATAGTAGTAAATCCATATGATATGTACAAAGAATGAACTCTGTAGATAGTGATTTAGAAAGGGCCCTAGAATATATTATTAAGTGAAGAAGAGCCAGGTACAGAACAGTGTGCATAGTATGCTGCCATTTGTGAATCCTGAGTATGGGGAGTTGACTCCCTCTCCCAGCAATGGAGGACCCATGGCTGCTCTCCTGGGCAGCCTGAGGAGATAAAACACATGATTCTGGATCCTGCTTTTGCTGGTGAAATTGCTGGTCCTCTCCTAACTGGGTGAACAGATCCAGATCCTCAGGGACCTATGCAGTGTTTACCCTTCCCCCTCACCCTCAGCATGCCCTATATCCAACTATACTGGTGAGAACCATACTTTTTGATTCTTTTTAGACTAGGACTTCTTTACTCCTGGGTGTATGTACGTGTGTGGGGTGTCTAAGGATTGTTAGGAGTTAGCATCTGTACTTACTATCAGTTTATTCATACCCAATTAGTCTATGTTGGCATTATAAAAGCCCACTGAGGAAATAGAGAAATGACTTTCAGTTCCAACTTTGGGACTAGAAAATTCATCTTTAATCAGATAAGGATAACCTGGTATGTAATTTACCAAGGGCTTTTCTACAAAGCGGGTACCAGTGTTTAGTGTATGAAATCCTGATAAGCCCAGGCTTTCTTTCATGTTTCAACTACCTTCTCGATTGCTAGCAGAATCTGGGATTTTGACTACAGGTAGTCTAGCTTTGTACTGGAAATATATAGCCCATTCAAAGATTGATTATTTGGCTTTGCCTTAAGACTTAGCATAAGATGGGAAGCATTCTGTTGGGAGATAAATCTCTATGTGTCTGTAGCATTTTTGAATGTCTTGCAAGGCAATCATTGTGAATTTGTGCCAAGATTTGACTACAAAAATATTTATTGCAAATGTGTTACTAATAATGAAAAATGGGGAACATCCCTATGGCCAGCCATAGGAGATAGATTAAATTATGGTACAGTCATATAATGGAATGTTCTGCAGCTATTTAAAAATGATGACATAGGAATATTTAACAACATGCAGAAGTGTTCACTGTATATTAAGGGAGGAAAAGCTGGCCTCAAATCACAATAGTGATCTCATTTTAAAAGTATTACACATACACACACACTGAATGGCTATAACTACAGATTATTAGTATTTGTATTTTTTGATATGGATAAAGTTTCTGTTTTTTCTTAAGATTATGAATATTTCTCTAAAGCAAATATGATTACATTTGCAATCAAGCATCTGATGAAAGCTATTATGAGAAGGGTTACAGGCAAGAATGCCTGTGAGTACCTCTTCCAATTCAGCCACAGTAGTTGATGTCAGAACCCACCTCCAGAACCAGAATCTCTGTTTTGTCTTTCCAGGTCCATGTGGGCTTTGACCAGTTGCTGTGTAGCTATCTAGATCTCTGCCCCATTCCTTGCTATTGCTGTTTGGACAGTGTCTGTATGCTGTGTACCTGAGCAGAGACACGTGTAAAAACTTCTAACCTGAATAAAATTCCCCCTAGGCAAATTCCTGGTATTCCTAGTAAGAACAAGGAGAAAATGGTTAAAAAATTAATTTTCTTTTCAGGTCATCTAGAAGACCAGCCCCCTGCCAATATCAGGTAGAATTTGATTGAATTCTTTCTGAATACTTCAGTAGCTTTTGAGAGAGAACTTTCTTGAGTGTCCAGCTGCAGCTTCCTGGGAGCACATGGTGCTTGTTTGAGAACTTTGTGGAGTCTGTTGCTATGGAAACAATAATCAAGTCAGATTGCCACAAGAGGATCTCTCCTGAGTGCCCAAGAACATATTGTTTCTTCTGTTAGGTTTAAGTAGACACAGAAACCCTCACTTTCTGAATAACCCATTTCCATGGCCAGACATTGATGAATGGATGGTCAAAGGGAGCAAATAATCCTTAACTGTTTGTGATGTCCTTCTAGAAAGGTCAAGTTGTATTTTGATGGGAGAATTCTAATGAGAATTAGAGTCTTTGTTTTGCACAAGTGCTTTTAAGAGCTGATTAACCTTTCCCATCAATGGGATTAAATTTACTATAGCTCCCAAGTTACAAAAATTTCAGCTAATGGATGCTTCTGTACCTTGCAAGCTGCTGGAGCCAAAATCTGTTATGGTATGATCAGAGCTCACCTTGCATGCTCATCAGGTTTCCTACAATACTTTCAAAGTATAATGTGGTTTTTATATTCCTTATATAGTAAAAAAAATTTTATGATTTATTTATTTATTTTAAAGACAGCAAGAAAGAGAGGGAGAGAATGTGTGCTCACATGCTGGCACATGAGTGGGGGGATGTGCAGAGGGAGAGGGAGAGAGAGAGAGAGAGAGAGAATCTCAAGCAGACTCCCTGCTGAGCACAGAGCCCCATGTGGTGCTCCATCTCTGGACCCATGATATCATGACCTGTACTGAAATCAAGGGTCCAAATCTAAACTGAGCCACCCAGGTGCCCCTCTTATATATTTTTAAATTCATGCTCCTGCACCATAGTTCTATGGGGTCAAATGCTAATGTAACTTTTACTTTTATTGGAGATTTAGAAAAGCTGAGTGAATTCTATCAAAATGCAGTACAGTGAAAGTGCCATTATATAGTGTGTAGCAGCAAGCAGATCAACACTTTATTCAATCCAGAGTGACCTCTTGATGCCCTAGCTTCCTTGTTATTCCCTTTGGAGGCTCAGTCATCACTGATCTTCTAGTTAGTGACCTGAAGGCAATAACCTTGAAGATCCCTGTGAAAAACAATATATAAATAAAGAGACTCAGCAAAATTATGAAGGAGATAAAGAATGATAAGGATTAAACCCCCATGTGGCTACACAATGCCTTCTTTACATCCCCATTTATATTTCCTAATTTTAAAGTCTTCCAAAGCACCTAAGAGTGTATGGCAAATAGAAATTTCTTTCAAAAACACATATTCTGCAAAAACTGAAAATAACCTAAATGTCTATCTATTAGGAGTTGAGTGGATCTATTAGGAGTTGAATAGTGGTACATTCATACAATAAAATAGTACTCCACAATGAAGACAGAGTGATCTACTAGGTAAAACCTACATACCTTATGCTGAAGTGAGAGACAAAGGGGCATTTGCTGTGTGATTCCATTTATATGAAGTTCTGTCTGAGCTGCTTATCTGAACTCATCTCTGGAGAAAGGAAAATCAGTTCAGGTTTATCTGGGAGGGGAGGCGGTGAGATTGACTAGGAAGGGGCACCAAGGATCTTTCTGAAATGATGGAAACATGCTCCATCCCAATTGGGATGATGGCCACATGGGTGTATCTATTAGTCAAAATTCAGACCATGCACTTAGAGTCTGTACATTTACTGTATGTAAATTATATTTCAATGAAGAAAAAGTATATTTTATAGCCTTTCTCTTTTTTCTCCTTTTTCTCCTCCTCCTCCTCCTCCTTCTTCTTCTCCTTCTTGTTATTCTTGTTCTTGTTCCTCTCCTCCTCCTCCTCCGCCCCCTCCTCCTCCTTCTTCTTGTTCTTGTTCTCCTCCTCCTCCTCCTTCTTCTTTTTCTTCTTTCTTCTTCTTCTTCTTCTTCTTCTTCTTCTTCTTCTTCTTCTTCTTCCTTCTTCTTCTTCTTCTTCTTCTTCTTCTTCTTCTTCTTCTTCTTCTTCTTCTTCTTCTTCTTCTTCTTCAAGATGTTATTCATTGAGAGAGAGAGAGTGCACCCAAGTGGGGAGAGGGGCAAAGGAAGAGGGAGAGAGAATCTCAAGCACACTCCCCACTGAGCAGGGAGCCTGATGCTGGATTTGGTATCATGATTCAGAAATCATGACCTGAGCCAAAAATCAAGAGTCAGACACTTAACAGACCAAGCCACCCAGGCACCCCAAGTGAAATATTCTTTTAAGTGATGTACATGATTTAACTCATTTATCTCACAAAAACATGTGGGAGGAAATAAGGTTTTTTTTGGACATTTTTAAAATTTAAATTCATTTGCCAAAATTCATTTGCCAAAATATAACCCAGTGCTCATCCTATCAGATGCTCTCCGCGCCCTTCACCCAGTTACCCCATACCACCACCCACCTCCCCTTCCACAACCCTTTGTTTCCCAGAGTTAGGAGTCTCTAAGGTTTGTCTCCCTCTCTAATTTTTCCCACTCAGTTCCACTCCTTTCACTTATAATCCCTTTCACTATTTCTTATATTCCCTGTATGAGTGAAACCATATGATGATTGTCTTTCTCCAATTGACTTATTTCACTCAGCATAATACCCTCCAGATTCTTCTTTATCCATTCATCTGTCAAAGGACATCATGGCTCCTTCCACAGTTTGGCTATTGTAGACATTGCTGCTATAAACATTGGGGTGCAGATGTCCTACCACTTCACTGCATCTGTATTTTTGGGGTAAATCTCCAGTAGTGCAATTGCTGGTTAGCAGGGTATCTCTATTTTTAACTTTTTGAGGAAACTCCACACTGTTTTACAGAGTTGTTGTACCAATTTGAATTCCCACCAACAGTGCAAAAAGTTCTCCTTTATCCACATCTTCTCCAACATTTGTGGTTTCCTGTCTTGTTAATTTTCATCATTTTCACTGGTGTGAGGTGGTATCTCATTGTGGTTTTGATTTGTATTTCCCTGATGGCAAGTGATGCAGAGCATTTTCTCATGTGCTTATTGGCCATGTCTATGTCTTCCTCTGTGAGATTTCTGTTCATGTCTTTTGCCCATTTCATGATTGGATTGTTTGTTTCTTTGCTGTTGAGTTTAATAAGTTCTTTATAGATCTTGGAAACTAGCCCTTTATCTGATAGGTCATTTGCAGATATCTTCTCCCATTCTGTAGGTTGTCTTTTAGTTTTGTTGACTGTATCCTTTGCTGTGCAAAAGCTTCTTATCTTGATGAAGTCCCAATAGTTCATTTTTGCTTTTGTTTCCCTTGCCTTCATAGATGTATCTTGCAATAAATTGCTGTGGCCAAGTTCAAAAAGGGTGTTGCCTATGTTCTTCTCTAGGATTTGATGGATTCTTGTCTCACAATTACATCTTTCAACCATTTTGAGTTTATCTTTGTGTATGGTGTAAGAGAGTGGATTAGTTTCATTCTTCTGCTTGTGGCTGTCCAATTATCCCAGCACCATTTATTGAAGAGACTGTACTTTGTCCAGTGGATAGTCTTGCCTGCTTTGTCGAATATTAGTTGACCATAGGGTTGAGGGCCCACTTATGGGTTCTTTGTTCTGTTCCATTGATCTATGTGTCTGTTTTTGTGCCAGTTTCATACTGTCCTGATGATCACAGCTTTGTAATGCAGATTGAAGTCAGGAATTGTGATGACCCCAGCCTTGGTTTTCTTTTTCAATTATTTCTCTGGTAATTCAGGGTCTTTTCTAGCTCCATACAAATCTTAAGATGATTTGTTCCAACTCTCTGAAGAAAGTCCATGGTATTTTTTAAATATTTTATTTATTTATTCGAGAGAGAGAGGCAGAGACACAGGCAGAGGGAGAAGCAGGCTCCGTGCAGGAAGCCTGATGTGGAACTCAATCCCAGTACTCCAGGACTATGCCCTGGGCCAAAGGCAGATGGTGAACCACTGAGCCACTCAGGGATCCCCAGTCCATGATATTTTGATAGGGATTACACTGAATGTGTAGATTGCTTTGGATAATATAGATGATTTCACAATATTTATTCTTCCAATCCATGAACATGGAATGTTTTTCTTTCCATCTTCCTCACTTTATTTCATAAATGTTCTGTAGTTTTTAGAGTATAGATTCATTACCTCTTTGGTTAGGTTTATTCCTAGGTATTGTATGGTTTGAGGGGGAAATGTAAATGGGATTGATTCCTTAATTTCTCTTTCTTCAGTCTCATTGTTAGTATACAGAAATGTTACTGATTTCTGTGCATTGATTTTGTATTCTGCCATGTTCCTGAATTGCTGTATGAGTTCTAGCAATCTTGGGGTGGAGTCCTTTGGGTTTTCTATGTACAGTATCATGTCATCTGCAAAGAGGGAGAGTTTGATTTCTTCTTTGCCAATATGAATGCCTTTTATTTCTTTTTATTGTCTGATTGCTGAAGCTAGGACTTCTAGTACTATGTTGAATAACAGTGATGAGAGTGGACATCCCTGACGTGTTTCTGATCTTAGAGGAAAGGCTCTCAGTTTTCCCCATTGAGAATATTTTCATAGATGGCTTTTACTGTATTGAGGATGTTCCCTCTATCTCTACACTTTGCAGATTTTTAATCAGAAATGGATGCTATATTTTCTCAAATGCTTTCTCTACATCTATTGAGTGGATATATGGTTCTTGTCTTTTCTCTTATTGATGTGATCTATCCCATTGATTGTTTTACAAATATTGAACCACCCTTGCATCCCAGGATAAATTCCACTTGGTCATGTTGAATAATCCTCTTAAAATACTGTTAGATATTATTGGCTAGTTTCTTGGTGAGAATTTTTGCATCAAAGCTCCTACTATTAGTGTATTATTATCTAAGTATCTATTTACTTTGGTTATTAATTGATTGGTATACTTGGTGGCTCCCACACTGGGGTATAAATATTCATGATTATTAGGTCCTCTTGTTGGATAGATCCTTTAAGTATGATGTAGCGTCCCTCCTTATCTCTTACTACCATCTTGTGGGATAAACTCTAATTCATCTGATATGAGAATTGCTCCCCAGGTTTCTTTTGAGGACCATTTGAATGGTAAATGGTTCCCCATCCCTTCATTTTCAGGTTGGAGGTGTCCTTAGGTCTAAAACGAGTCTCTTGTAGACAGCATATAGATGGGTCTTGCTTTTTATTTTTAAAAGATTTTATTTATTTATTCACGAGAGACACACAGAGAGGGAGAGAGAGAGAGAGAGAGAGAGAGAGAGAGAGAGAGAGAGGCAGAGACACAGGCAGAAGAAGAAGCAGGCTTCATGTAGGGAGCCCGACATGGGACTCAATCCTGGGTCTTCAGGATCACACCCCGGACCGAAGATGGCACTAAACTGCTAAGCCACTGGGGCTGCCCGGGTCTTGCTTTTTTATCCAGTCTGATACCCTGCATCTTTTGATGGGATCATTAAACCCATTTACGGTCAGAGTAACTATTGAAAGATATGAATTTAGTGTCATTGTATTATATATTCTAAGTGCCTGTTTTGGGGGATTGTTTCTTTGGGCTCCCTCTTTCTTTTTACTGGGTCCCCCTTAATATTTCTTGCAGAGCTGGTTTTGAGGTCACCTATTCTCTCATTTTCTGCCTCTCCTGGAAGCTCTTTATCTCTCCGTCTATTCTGAATGACAGCTTTGCTGGATAAAGTAAGTATTCTTGGCTGCATATTCTTCTTATTTAATATCATGTATATATCGTGCCAGACCTTTCTGGCCTGCTGGGTCTCTGTGGAGGGGTCTGCTATTACTCTGATATTTCTCCCCATATAAGTGAAGAATCTCTTGTCTTGAGCTGCTTTAAGAATTTTCTCTTTATCTTTAAAATTTGCAAGTTTCACTATAAAATGTCGAGGTGTTGAATGGTTTTTATTCATTTTGTGGCGGGTCCTCTCTATCTGTTAGATCTGAATGCCTGCTTCTTTCCCCAGATTAGGGAATTTCTCAGCTATGATTTGTTCAAATATATGTTGTGGTCCTCTGTCTCTCTGTCAGCCTCTTCTGGAATCCTAATAATATAAATATTCTTCCTTTTCAAGCTATCATTTCCCTAAGTCTTTCCTTATGGGTTCTTAATTTTTTTTTCTCTTTTTTCCTCTCAACTTCCTTCCTTTCTGTCAACTTGTGTATTATATCACTAACTCTCTCTTCCATCTCATTAACTCTAGCAGTTAGAGCATCCAGTTTTGATTGCATCTCATTTAATGTATTTTTATCTTCAGCCTGATGAGATCTCAATTCTGCAGTAATGAAGTCCCTAGAGTCCTTTAAGCTTTTTTTCCAGATCCACCAGTAGCTTTATAATTGTACTTCTTTTTTTTTTTAAGATTTAATTTATTTATTCATGAGAGAGAGAGAGAGAGAAAGAGAGAGAGAGAGAGAGAGAGAGAGGCAGAGACACAGGCAGAGGGAGAAGGAGGCTCCATGCAGGGAGCCCGATGTGGGAGTTGATCCTGGGACTCCAGGATCACGCCTCAGGCCAAAGGCAGGCCCTTAACTGCTGAGCCACCCAGGGCTCCCCATATGATTGTACTTCTGAATTGAGTTTCTGACACTGTATTTAAATCCAAATTCTGTAACTCTGCTTGGCAGAGAATATTGCTTCTGGTTCTTTCTTTTGTGGTGAATTATTCCTTCTAGTCATTTTATCCAGTGCACAGTGGCTATATGAGCGAGCGGAGTCAAAAAAATCAACCATGACCTAAGTAAAACACACCCTAGATGATTCCAAAGAGGTCATTGTCCAGAAAATAAAAGCAAAAGAACAGAACAAAATAAAACAAATGGACCACTGAAATGAAAAACAAATTTTAAAACAAAGTAGCAAAAATAAAGCACTAAAAACCAAAAACAAAGAAGAAGGAAAGAAAAAAGAAAAGAAATGAAAATAAAAGGGCTGGAAATGGTGGTTATGAAGAAGTTGTAGTGGAGAGAGAATGTAGTCTACCTGTTGGGTCCTAGAGGACGATCATCTTGTTTCTGAGTGTATTTTCTTTTGTATATTAGAAGGTGCTCAATTCCAAATGTATATAAACGAGAAATTCTTAAATAAAGACCCAAGATTGACCACAAAATCTAAACAAGATAAAAGGGAGGGGCAGAATGGGAAGGAAGCAAGAATATAATCTCATAGAATGAACCAACACAGTGTCCCATTTGGTTCTGGGTGTATTTTTGTTGTGTGTTAGAAGGTACTAATTTCCACCATTGTAAAACAAAATGAGGTAGAAAAAACAAAAACAAATATGCATATCTTGTATATCTACCAAAAGTAATTTGAATACGTTGAAGGGAATCCAGAAATGAAAAATATATCTAAGACATGTAATTATAGAAATATGGAAGTCAAAGAACATGAGAGACTTCTATCTCTTGGAAACAAACAAGGAATAGTGGAGGGGGAGGTGGGCAGGGGGATGGGGTGACTGGGTGACAGGCACTGAGGGGGGCACTTGATGGATGAACACTGGGTGTTCCACCATATGTTGGCAAGTCAAACTCTAATAAAAAGCAAAAAACTTAAAAACATAGAGTTGGTAATATATTGTAGTAAAGGTGGGAAAGAGAAAAAATATTGGAAATTTTTAGTCAGATATAAAAATGAGTCATAATGAAAAAAAAAAAAAGGCCCCTCTAGTTCTTTATGCTATTTTCTCTAAGTCCTGGAGCTTTCCAGTGCTGCTTTTTCAGTAAACTTGCTCTTCCCTTGCTCCTCTTTGTTCTTCTGCGGGAGGGGTCTGCCGTGCTGATTCTCAGATGTCGGTGCCAGCTTGGAGATGCCCCACCCCTTGCCGGGTGCTGGGCTCTGTGTGAGCTGTTTATCCTGTGAGACCTTTGTTCCCTAGAGGCCCTGCCTTTCTCAGGCACAAGGTGAAACCAAGAGGGGAAAAAAATGGTGGCGGCCAGACTACTGGCTCTGGAGTCAATCTCCTCTCAAGTACCCAACCACAATCTCCCAGTCCACACCCGCCTAGATGCTCCTGGGAGCAGGCACGGTTGCACTGATCTGCACAGATTGCGGGGTGCCCCATGGCAGGAGAGTTCTTGCTACCTGTGCCCTACCCACTTCTGCCTGATCCAGGGGGATCAGAGGTAAGCCGGATTTTCTGCCTCGGTGCCCTCGGATGGAGGGCACTGAACCACTGGACCCAGGATCCCAGGGATCGCCTCTCCTGAAGGGAACAGAGGACAGCCACCTCTGTCTGTTGCCGGGCTCTAGTGTAAAAGCAGCTCTGGAGCTGGCCTGTGTAACCAGTGTTCTTCCCCCAAATGCCCTGGAATGCTGCTGCTCTCCAGCCCTTTACCAATATTGGACCCAGATTTGTGGTGAGCTTTCCCCCGGGTATCCCTCCTCTTATAGTGACTCCGGGAATCTTGATGCTTCACTGCCCCTCCTGCAATTCTGACCGATTTCCCTGCTAAGCACTTACCTGTCAGGGAAAACTCAAGCGCAGATTTTTAAAGTTCCCTCTTCTCCAGGGCTGGGCTTTTGTGTCCTGGAGGCTTTCACCACTCTGCTTTAGCCCTGCTCTTCATGGTTCCCCTGCCCCACTTTATTTCTTTTTAGTTTTTTTTTTTCACCTTCGTACCTTGATAGAAGTGAAAACTTTATTCTCGGTAGCATTTCAGCTGTTCTCTCTTTATATCTCAGATCGAATCTGTAGGTGTTCAGGATGTTTTGAAAGTTATCTAGGTAAGTTTGTGGGACTAGCTTAGGTGAGGAACTCTAATCTTCAGCCACCCTGCCCAATCCCAGAAATAGGCTTATTTGCATTTTACAGAAGGGGAAAATGAGACATAGAGAGGTTTTATAAATTTCTAAGGTAATGGAACTAGTGCCTGGGGCCAGAGTTTGAACCCTGGCAGCTCACCTCCAGAGGTGGACTCCTAGCTGCTGAAACATACTTCCACCCTCAACAGAAGGAGCAACCAGTTTGTTGCTTTCCATTTTCTGTAAGAGCTTTTCCAAATCCAATAGCACAATAATTGTACATTTAAGCAGAAGGAATCTGCTTACCTAAAATACACCTACTTATATTGGGTATTAGGATGCTCTTAATGATTCCATTTAGCTTTAACATGGAAAACACTACTAAATTGCATACTGACCTTGTAGAGTATCAGGAAGGTAAATCCATGTGCCTATGTTGCCAAGAAAGGGAATGTGAAAGTGAGTCAGGCATCGGGCTTGAAAGAAGACCCATCCACTTCAGTTTGTTATAACTTAATATAGTTTATCATGTAAAGAGAAAATTAGCAGTGACACCATTGTGTTACCTTTGGCCAACTATGGGGAAAAGATAGAGGTGGGAGGAAGAGTTCCAATTTCTCAATTACACACTTGCATATCATTTGCAACTTTTATTAGGAGTATGCATTTTTTGATGGGATTTTAAAAAGTTTTTAATGGTGATCCAATTAACTATCTCTGCTTATGTGAAGGTGAGCAATTTTGCAATATTCATTTATTCATTGAATGAGCAAATATTTACTGAATGTCTATGAGATGCCAGGTGTGAGGTACTAGAGATACATAGGAATTAGTAGTCTAGTGGTCAGACAGACATAAAGGGCAAACAATTATGGAATGAGGTAGATACTCTACAGATGAAGGGATTTAGATTAGACCAGGGAATACTGTCCCCAACCCTGCTTTTAGCCATAGTAATCTATGGGTTTGGTGGCTCTATGTGACTGGGGTGGGAGTGGCTAGAGGAGATGGAAGCTTTTCTGAATGACCTAGGATTCTACAATTCTCTTATCTTATGGAAATTACTGGAAGCATGCCCAGCACATGGAGGATGTAGACCTGGTTCTGCATATTAATATAGCTCGCAAGATATCAGTTTTTCTCTGATCCTGGTTTCTCATGGCAAACTGGTTGCTTCTCAGTTGCCAGAGGACTACATTTAAAGGTTGTCATTTAAATGCTTTTCTCAAAAATAAATAGGGATCCCTGGGTGGCGCAGCGGTTTGGCGCCTGCCTTTGGCCCGGGGCACGATCCTAGAGACCTGGGATCGAGTCTCACATCGGGCTCCCTGCGTGGTGCCTGCTTCTCCCTCTGTCTGTGTCTCTCTGCCTCTCTATCTCTCTCTGTGTGACTATCATGAATAAATAAATAAAATCTTTAAAAAACATTAAAAAAATAAAAATAAATAAATAAATAAATAAATAAATAAATAAATAAATACTGTTCTCAGTTGCATAATTATAGGCTGCATCCCTACTATCAGAAACTTGTCCTCCCATTTTGCAAAAGGCATAACAGATGAGAGGGGCTGGCTTGATGCAGATTCATTGTTTACTTTCTAGAGTCCCTTGAAATGAAAATGCCAAGTAGTCCACTAAGGACCGGGGTTGAAATTACTCACTCTGCCTCCAGAGGTCAATCACATCGCCTTTGTAATATAAAAGAAAACGTAATGATCTTAAGCTTATGCTGTCCTTAGATCCTGAAAGAGAATAGATAAGTGTATACTTTCCTTCCTGCTTGAGCTTAAAACAATTTTTAAAATTAAGTAACAGGTTGTAAAAAGTTGCTTTTCTCAGGACCAGTCTCAGGACTGGTTCATTAGCGCCATATAGTGCACCCGTACCAGACGTTTCTTTCTTAATTTCTGTGCTCCTGTCTGTTTAACATGTGAATGATTGCCTCCCCATCCCTGCCTCCAGTACATCTAGGGTAGTTTAATGCTTCCTGGCACGCTGTGTCCTTCAATACCTTCCTTACAAGCATGCCTGATTTGGGAATTGTTCTGTAATTGGAAGTCAGCCTCATGGGCAAGAGCACACCTTAAGCTCTTCACAGTGGCCTACCAGCCTAATTAAGCCTCAGAAATATTAAAGCAATTATTTGGGAACACTTGCAACATGAATGCATGTTGGTAATCTGTATAGTTAACAGACACTTTCTCACTCAGATCTAACTGCTTGGGGGTGCTGATTTTACCAGCTTAATGAAGAAAAATCAGAGAACATTCCCCATACCCCATGACTACAGTCTGCTCTTGCTGAGACTATAAGGCCTCTGCAGGGTCAGAGAATTTGAGTATAGCCATAGCTTCTGTATTGGTGACAGAAATGCCATCTCTGGCCCTCTTTCCTTTTGCAAGCCAGTGGAAAACAACAGAATAATAAGCAATAAAGCAAGCTTCCATCTTCATTAAAATTAGGAAATAGTCATATCTGGACTCATGATATAGTGTTTAAAAAAGGTCTTTCAGACTAGTGAAAACTGTACTGATGTGAAGACAGGCACAGAGAGAAGTATGGTGGCTTCAGTATTCCTGGGCTGCCTAGACTGAGTGTAGGATTCTTCAAAATAGTTGTCACAGCCTTGTCTAGAAACAGGCTTAGGGTGCATAGATTCACAGCAATGTTCTGTCAGCACTGAGGGACCTCAGACGTATAGGAAGCACATAGATACCCTACCTATCTTGGCCACCTTAGAAGACTACAGGTAGGTTGATGTAAGGGTGAACTGAGGGGAACAAGCAGCTTTCCAGCTTTTATGTTTGCTAAAGATGAGTGGAGACATTACCATGTACCCAAAACTCCAATAAGTGGTTTCACTGGGAGGAGGGGAACTTTCTGCCAGTCCAGAGCCCATTCAACATTTACAGGGAATTGGTAAGATTTCTGGACACATAAGCCCAAAGTTATCATCAGCTCATTTGTCTGGTCTGTGCCCTTACTCTTCTTTCTCATGTGGCTCAAGAATAATATGCCCTCCTCAGCTCAAGGATGGAAAATATTAAAAAAGAAATCAGCATGGGATTTATGTGAACAGGGTTGCATTTGAAAAGAAATATCACACACAAAGGTAGATGAATAAAACACATTAGAAAGATTAGATCACAAAGCAGTAAAAATTAAGACAACATATTTCTCCAAGAAGCAATCTGACAACGTATATTAATACCAGATATACACACTCCCGTCAGTCCATCTAGGAAACCACCATACAGACTTGCCCTGTCCAATATGGTAGCTACTAACTGAACTATGGAACTATTTCATATGTGGAACTGAGGAACTAAAATTTTACTTTAAAAAACTGATGCTCATTTGAATTATTGGAAAGCTCTTAAGTGTGTTTGGAACAATTTAGGCATGTGAATTTACTTTTCAACTAAATTTTATGAAATCTAAATACAGATCAAGTATTGCCAGTGAAAATGTGTCTTCAGATGTGCTCTAAGTATAAAATGTATACTAGATTTTAAATGATTAGTTCAATAAAAAGAATATGAAATAATTCATTGAAATGATAATATCATGGGTATATTGGGTGAAATACATTATTAAATTTAATCTTACCAGTTTCCTTTTACATTTTTAACGTGGTGACTAGAAAATTTTAAATCACATGTGACTTGCATTATATTTTATCAGCTAGCACTGCTATAGAATAAAGCTAATAATATGTGAAGTAAGTGGGCAGGTATTGTTCCAAGTAGCCAAAACCAAAACCAAACCCCCAAAAGTGGATGCTTGTTCTTAGAGGAATGGTTAATACATATATATAATATGTCATGGAATATTATGAAGCCTTTGACAAAAATAGTTAAAGTTTTGCCAGTGGACCTGAATATCCACAAAGTATTATTATTATTATTATTATTATTATATTCATTTATTCATGAGAGACATAGAGAGAGAGAGGCATAGACATAGGTAGAGGGAGAAGAAGGCTCCCCATGGGGTGCCTGATGTGGGAAAGAAGGCTCCCCATGGGGTGCCTGATGTGGGACTTGGTCCTGGAACTCTGGGATCACGACCTGAGCTGAAGGCAGATGATCAGCCACTGAGCCACCCAGGCATTCTACAGAAAGTAATATTATTGAAGAAAAGTAAACTGCAGAGAAATGTGAGTGATCCCAGAATATCCCAGTATGATAAAACAACCATACCAATCCTCGATAAGATATGTTTGTAAAACAGGACCTGAACAGGAACAAAAAGTATAGAAAGTATATGTCAAGTTATTTTACCTGGGTTATGTGTATGTGGTGGGCCAGGGATAAGGAAGAGGAAGGAAGCAAGAAGAAAGAATGTAAGATGTTTAATTCCTTCCTTCTCCCAGCATATATATTACCTTATTTATGTGGAATGGTACACACACACACACACACACACACACACTCACACACACTCACACACACACAGAAGTAGGAAGGGAAGGATAGAGCTACAACTATTTAAAATGATTTGGTAGGAATGTCCAAGGTATATTGCTAGATGAAAAGAAGTTGAACAAGATATTTAAGTGGACTATTTCTAGTTCCATAGAAGCAACAAATCCTCTACATATTTATATATGTTTGAAGGAAGGTGTGTGTGTTTGTCACTTTTTATTACAAATGGATATTAATTTCTGCAACTGAAAAAAGAAGAAAACTTTAAAAACAGGACAGTAATTATCATTTTCCTTGAAATAAGAGACCTCAGAGAAGAGCTATAAGCATCCAAAGAACAGTACTGGCAACAGACAGAATTTGAAAATTAGTTGGCCATAGAAGCACATTAGAAAGAGGAAAGAAATTCTCTTTGAGAGTCTCAGGAATCAAGCAAAATAGAAAAATGCAAAGAAATGACAAGATAAAAAGGAGTTAGAAAGATAATAGTCACAGTAAACCAAAGAGAGCCAATATATAAATAACTGGAACACCTGACATAAATGAAGACTTTATTTTTAAATATCGCCACAAAGAACATAGAGAACAGAAGGAAAAGACATGTAAATGTATTTTCCTAAAGTAAAATCTGAATACTGAAGGGTCATTTAAATTTTAAGAAAAATTTGATTCAAATGATCAATAGTTAAGAATATCCTAGTATATTATACTTTAGAGATAAAGAGTCCTTTGGGCATTTAAAATCATTGTTCACCTATACTGCCACACACACACACATACACACACTCCAGCTACTTATATATACATTTCAAAAAATTGTGCACGAGCAAGAAAGAAACCATAGCTAAAATAAATTCAAGTATTCCAAAACCCTTTTCACGTATCTCTTTCTGGAGAATCACCTTTTGACTCAGTCATTGGTGTTCTTGTTTCCTCACACAATGTGGTCTTTGTGTTATTAAGAGAATTGGTGATGAGCATTTCATTTAAGAGCACCCTGCCATTGTTTCAGGAATTTTCTTCTGACACACATTAAATCTCAGAACCCATTGAGGAAGGTTCTTATTTGATACCAGGAAGCAGCTTTGGTGCTGCTGCTTTCCTGGTCAATGGAAGTGTCAGTGGAAGGCTTCAAATCTCAACCAGGACTTAGTTTTCTTCCTCCAATGGTTCTTAAGGGACATTTCGATCGAAAAGTAGTGCCATTTTCCAGTAATGTCGCCAGGAACATAACCAAATTTACACATGAGTAGGCTTTCTGTTACGGGACAGGTTGACTCTTTGAAGGGAGACATGGTTATCATGCATTCATGGAGTATATCATGTTTTTTTCAAAATGCTCGCTATCCTTCCCTGGGACAGAATAATTCATCCTTAACCATTGACATTGTGCTCATCATGAGATACCATAGTAGTTCTCAGTGGGGAAGGGTTTGTGGAAGGGAAGGAAGGAAGGAGAGGAGGACGATGCTGAAGATCTGAAAGGTTCACTCCTGTTTTCCTTTTTTCCAATTAAAGCTCATTCCACAATGAAAGTATCAATCTATGAAGAATAGTTTTTCCCCCCCACAAAGCAGAAAATTCAGCATCTATACCTACAGTTCCATTGGAGAAGCAGCTGCACTCAAAATGCATTAGGGATCCAACTGCAGTTCAGTGTTCATGGGGTCATCAATTTACAGCAGCCCCTTAAAGAAGACAAGCTATGGTTTCTTCCTGGGATGATGACACCAGGACCGTTGACAATAGTGCTGGTGAAAAGTGAAATAAAGCAGTTAGTTGGGCCATAGAACAGAAAAAGTGGGTAAGCAGAAGACACATTAAACATAGCATTGGGCAGGAAGCCAATTTTCTCTGTCACATTCAAGTTAAGTTGGGTTAAGGACAGAGGCATCAAAGAATTAGTTTTGATTCTTGAATCCTGTCTGGGCTCAAGGACTCCCCCTATTTCTTCCAGAATAAACCAAGAATCAATCCTTATAAAACATTTGCTCATTAAGAAGGGCAAATGGGGTAGGGGTATTGATTTTGCAGATAGAAACTTTACAGAGTGGGAGTGGCCAGATGGGTCATTGGTGGCACCTCATGCCCATCACTATCGCTATCACCATGTTTTCAGGACAGCCTGCACTGCTCGATGCCCGTGAAAGAGAGGCAGTAACAATGAATTAGTGCTTGGGTACTAGTTAAGGGCATGGACTCTGTAGACAGAAAGACCTAAAGTTTGCATCTTTATTGTGCTTGCATTCATTTCTTTTTTGGAGTGGTAAAGCCTTCTTTTTTTTTTTTTAAAGATTTATTTATTTATTTATTCATGATAGACATAGAGAGAGAGAGAGAGAGGCAGAGACACAGGAGGAGGGAGAAGCAGGTTCCATGCCGGGAGCCCGATGCGGGACTCGATCTGGGACTTAGGATCACGCCCTGGGCCAAAGGCAGGTGCCAAACCGCTGAGCCACCTAGGGATCCCTTGGATAGTGGTAAAGCCTTCTTAAGGCCTGTTTCTATTGAAAAAAAAAAAAACAAACAACAGGGTTAAATGACGTAATTCATACAAAGTGCCTATCACAAAGCTGAGGGCATAAGAAATGCTTGCATAGCACTAGCTAGTATTATAGTTCCTAGTCTCAGCTGAGAAAAGTCAAAATGAAAGGTGATCTAAATCAAAATAAATTGTTGCACAAGTCATTTATTTTTTAAAAGATTTATTTAGTTGAGAGTGAGTATGTGTGAGTAGTGTGAGTGGGGGAGAAATAGAGGGAGAGGGACAAGCAGGCTCCCCCTGAGCTCTGAGCCTGAGGCGGGTTTCCATTTTAGCACCCTGGGATCACCAGCTGAGCTGAAATCAAGAATCAGACACTCAACCAACTGAGCCACCCAGGTGTCCCACAGGTTCTTATATTTAAAAAGAGTTATAAAGTTATAAAAATAAGTGGATGGGCTGTATAGGTCTAATTTGTTTATTAATAATAGATATGAAGAAGTTAGACTCAAGAATACAATACCTGTTCAATAGAGTTTGACAAGATACCACATCTGCTGTGTTCGTAGGTGAACCAAAGAGTTGAAGGCATTCTCTAAAATGTAATGGCAGTTGATGTCTACAGGGGTGCTGGAGAGTAGTCATGGAAGTGAAATAGAGTGTCATCTATTTTATTAATTTACGACATTACTGTGCCCTCCTGTTCCTAGCTTCTCAACCATGTTCCACACATTTCACTTTACAATATGCTCAGAAGCAGCTCTGCCTTTCAGCTTCCGACAGTAGCATATGCTGCATCGCAGGTTGGAGACACGGCCCCCCCTGAAAGCTGCCATTCTGTGGGCTCTGGAAGACAGGACACAAAGGATGGCATGTGGTACCTGCAATACAGGCTGTCATGAAGCAGGCGACGGTCCCTGCAATCAGAGCTCTCACTGACCCTGACGTGATATCACACTTTCTGGAAGGAGCCACGGATGCTGGGAAACATGGAAGTAGGAGATTTGTTTTGAGGCCATTGTTTGGGAATTCCAAATCTCCAGCCCCTGAGAATTGTTTTAGGGTTGGGGGTCTCAGGTCATTGATCTTTCTTTTTCTTTCTTTCTCTTTCTTTCTTTCTTTCTTTCTTTCTTTCTTTCTTTCTTTCTTTCTTTCTTTCTTTCTTTCTTTCTTTCTTTCTCTTTTTTTCCCTTCAAATTAGCTGGGAAAAATCAAGATTCAAGAGCTTAATGAAGAGCTTCACATCTAGAGAAGTTCTCTGGTGGGAGAGGAAAGGAAGACATTTTTCCACAGGCCCAATGACTTCCATTTTCTACAGAAGAAGCAAGTCCTAAGTTTTACCACAGTGTATCGAGGGCATGGCAAGGCAAATGGATTTCAAGGAGAGATCCAAACATTTTCAACTCATCGTCACCGTCTACTTCTATGCCTATAGAAGACTAATTAATCACTAATCAGAGGCCCACATTCCCAAATCTACTAGGCCTCAGAATCCTTCTCCAGGGGCCATTAAAATCTACCGGAATTGTCATGCAAAGTGAGACCTAGTGTCATCCCTGGGTAGACAAGCCCCTGTACGTTTGAACAAATTCTTTCTGAGTTTAGCTTGGGTATACAAAGGAAAACTATATGGCAGAGCAGGGATAAAAATAGACTGCAAAGGATTTACTACTGTCCCAGGGCCTTTTCTTCCCCTGAAACAAATAATGTTACAGAACAAGATGGAGATTGAACGTATGTTTATGTCACATGCATTATTGAAGAAAATTATTTTCACTTACTGAGTCTGCCAATCACTATTTCTAGAGAACCGATATTCGCAAAGCCACAGAGAGTATAAGTGGCAATTGTCTCAGAATGAACCTGTAAACAAGCATAAACACTTGGAAGAATACATGGTGTGACTAGCTTAGTAAATCTGACATCCTAACCAGGCTTCTTTTTCTGACTATGGAATCAATATTGACAAGTAAATGTGCAATGCATGACTTTTTCATGGAAGTGAAAGACTCAGGTCATTGATCTTTCTTTTTCTTTCTTTCTTTCTTTCAGCATTGTTTCAGAGACTTTTTGTTGTTTCAGAGACTTTTTTTTTCTATCTCCGCTTGAATTTTGAGAGAGGGAAAAGGGCTGTGTAGATTCAGAGACTTTATACAAAGGAGTTGGAATTGGTAATCTTAGCCTCTACAAATGCTTCTTTCTGCCCAGTGAAAACTTTTTTTGGTAAAGATTTTATTTATTTACTCATGAGAGACACATGGAGAGGCAGAGACATAGGCAGAGGGAGAAGCAAGCTTCCCTTAGGGAGGCTGATGTAGGACTCAATCCCAGACCCCAGGATCATGATTTGAGCCAAAGGCAAATGCTCAACCATTGAGTCACCCAAGAATCCCTTCTTTTTTTTTAATTTTTTATTAAAGATTTTTATTTATTTGAGAGAGTGAATCAGTGAGAGAGAACAGTAGCTGGGAGGGGTCAGAGGGAGAAGCAGGCTCAGGTCAGGACCCCAGGATCATGACCTGAGCTAAAGGCAGCTGCTTAACCAGCTGAGCTTCCTAGGCATCCCCAGTGATAATTTCTAATATTCAGTATGACCTGGCCACCTGCTATAATGCGCCAGGCCTAGTGCTAGCTACTGAAGATATAAAATTGGTCCCAGAAAATACTCACATTATATTTGTTTGACAAAGGATTTATTTAGAATGTATAAAGAGCTGTTATAATTTAATAATAATAGGACAAGCACCCAATAGAAAATGGCTAAAGAGTTTTCACTATATATATATATATATATATAAGAATGTTTGACATCATTAGTCACCAGAGAAATGCAAAACAAAACAGTAAGATAACACTGCACATCCACTAAAATGGCTAAGAAGTCAGACAATACCAAATGTTGACAAGGATGTGGAACAATTGGATTTCTTGTACATTGTTGGTGGGAACTGACACACGCCTGTTTATAAACCGGCAGTTTCTTATCAAGTTGATAGACACAGCCTGCATTACCCAGCAATAACACTCTTTGGAATTTTCTCTGGAGAAGTATAAACTTCTGTCCACAAGAAGACTGTAAATGACTATTTATGGCAGCTATACTCATAATAGCTTCAAGCTAGAAACAACCCAAATGTCCTTCAACAGACAAAAGGATAAGCAAATTATGAATATCTATGAAATAGAATACTACTCGGTAGTAAGAAGGAAAATAATGCATGCAGCAACATGAAAACTAAGTGAGTCCATTTGTATGAAATTTTACAAGCAAATGTAATCTATAGTGAATGAAAGATCAGGCTGTCTGGGAATGAGGGGGTGGGTCAGGGTACTGTTGACTGCAGGTGGCCATGAGAGGAATTTTCCAGGTATGATAGAAATGTTCTATATGTTCATTGTGGTTGTGGTTACACAGGTGATACATTTGTCAAAAGTTGTATATACACAAAAAAGGATCTTTATTGTACATAAATTATACTTAAATGGAAAGGGATTAATTTAGTAAAGAGGAAACTCACAGATATAATAGGAGTTCCTTTCATTCTGGCTGTGGTGTGTCCTTGCCTCTCTTTGGTCCTCAGCTCTAACCATCCCCTGGGAATGTCAGGTGCCCACGTTTACAGGGCAGTAGAAAGATGGAGGGTGAATTTGTGGAAGTGTGAGCATAGCCCTCTGGTTCTGATCTGACAACCAAGAGGTGTTGCTCAGGCCAGATAATTCTCTCTCAGTTTAAAGGGCTGACCACAGGACACCCAGAAGATTCAGTGGACTTTGTTGTTCACCAGAAGTTCACCCAATTTGGCAAAGGCACCCACACAATTGAGCAATAATTTTCTTTTCCAAAATCCTAAAACATCGATGATTTGGTTTAAAGAACAAACCAGGGCAGGGATCCCTGGGTGGCGCAGCGGTTTGGCTCCTGCCTTTGGCCCAGGGCACAATCCTGGAGACCCGGGATCGAATCCCATGTCGGGCTCCCAGTGCATGGAGCCTGCTTCTGCCTATGTCTCTGCCTCTCTCTCTCTCTCTCTCTTTCTCTCTCTGTGACTATCATAAATAAATAAAAATTAAAAAAAAATTAAAGAACAAACCAGGGCACCTGGGTGGCTCAGTGGTTAAGCGCCTCCTTTGGCCTACGGTGTGGTCCTGGAGTCCCGGAATCAAGTCCTGAGTCGGGCTTCCTGCATGGAGCCTGCTTCTCCCTCTGCTTGTGTCTCTGCCTCTCTCTATCTCTGTGTCTCTCATGAATAAATAAATAAAATCTTTAAGAAAAAGTAAAGAACAAACCAGGAAAGCACTGCATTCAAAAGTAGCAGTGCTTTTCATCCCCCAACTAACTGGGTTTGTTAAAGCTCACATTCAAGACTCAAGTGCCCATGGTAAATTTTTTTGTTGATTGTAAGGCCTCTCTTCTCTTTCTGGTTTCTTAGAATGCCTTTGTTGGCATTTGCAATCAGCGTGCCTATAGCAGGCAGGAAAAAAATATTTCATGTATTTGAGCAGTCTGCTGTTGTTGGAAAAGCTCATCTTCATTCCCTGTTCTCTCTAGTGCTTTTCATTTAGTTCAATTGGCTTCAAAACAGGCAGGCTTATTAAGGGACCATGGGGAGGGATCTGGCACAAGGCACTTGAGATTCTTTTTTCCTGTTTCTGAGGATCTGTGGGAAGGGGACACACAGATGTGGCCATGTAGGGTTTTATTTTATTTTATCTTTTGTTTGTATGTTATATTTATAATTTTTAAAAATTTAAATTCAACTTGCCAAATATAGTATAACACCCACTTCTCATCCCATCAAGTGCCCTCCTTAGTGCCCGTCACCCAGTAACCCCATACCCCCACCTCTCCTTCCACAACCCTTAGTTTCTTTTCCAGAGTTAGGAAACTCTAATGGTTTGTCTTCCTCTCTAATTTTTCTCACTCAGCTCCCCTCCTTTCGCTTAAAATCCCTTTCATTATTCCTTATATTGCACGTATAAGTGAAACCTTATGATGATTGTCCTCTGATTGCCTTACTTCACTCAACATAATACCCTCCAGTTCCATCCACATTGAAGAAAATGGTGAGTATTCGTCTTCTCTGATGGCTGAGTAATATTCCATTGCATACATAGAATACATCTCCTGTATCCATTCATCTGTTGAAAGACATCATGATTCCTTCCACAGTTTGGCTATTGTGGACATTGCTGCTGTGAACATTGGGGTGCAGGTGTCCTGGCCTTTCACTACATCAGTATCTTTGGGGTAAATCTCCAGTAGTGCAATTGCTGAGTCCTACAGCAGCTCTATTTTTTAACTTCTTGAAGAACTTCCACACAGTTTTCACAAGTGGCTGTACCAGTGTGCATTCCCACCAACAGTGCGAGAGGGTTCCCCTTCCTCCCAATTCTCTCCAACATTTGTTGTTTCCTGTCTTGTTAATTTTCCCCATTTTCACTGGTATGAGGTGGTATCTCATTGTGGTTTTGATTTGTATTTCCTTGATGGCAAGTGATGCGGAGCATTTTCTCATGTGCATGTTGGCCATGTGTAGGCCTTCTTTGGAGGAATGTCTGTTCATGTCTTGTCCATTTCATGACTGGATTGTTTGTTTCTTGGGTGTTGAGTTTGATAAGTTCTTATAGATCTTGGCAACTAGCTCTATGTCATTTACAAATATCTTCTCCCATTCTGTAGGTTGTCTTTTATTTTTGTTGACTGTTTTCTTTGCTGCACAGAAGCATTTGACCTTGATGATGTCCCAATAATTCATTTTTGCTTTTGTTTCCCTTGCCTTCATAGATGTGTCTTGTAAGAAATTGTTGTGGCCAAGTTCAAAAAGTTTGTTGCCTGTGTTCTCCTCTAGTATTTGATGGATTCTTGTCTCACATTTAGGTCTTACAACCATTTTGAGTTTATCTTTGTGTATGGTGTAAGAAAAATGTTCCAGTTTCATTCTTCTTTGCATGATTGTCCAATTTTCCGGACACCATTTATTGAAGAGACTGTCCTTTTTCCAGTGGATATTCTTTCCTGCTTTGTCAAAGATGAGTTGATCATAGAGTCAAGGTTCCATTTCTGGGTAATCTATTTCTGTTCCATTGATCTGTGTGTCTGTTTTTGTGCCAGTACCACACTGTCTTGATGATCACGGCTTTGTAATATGGCTTGAAGTCAGGCATTGTGATGCCCCCGGCATTGGTTTTCTTTTTCAACATTCCTGTGGCTATTCAAGGTCTTTTCTGGTTCCATACAGATTTTAAGATTATTTGTTCCAACTCTGTGAAGAAAGACCAAGATATTTTCATAAGGACTATGTTGAATTTGTAAATTACTCTGGGTAGCATAGATATTTTGGCAATATTTATTCTTCCAATCCATGAGCAAGGGATGTTTTATTTCTGTCTTCCTTGATCTCTTTCATAAGTATTCTGTAGTTTTTAGAGTATAGATTCATTATCCCCTTAGTTAGGTTTATTCTTAGGTATGTTATGGTTTTTGGGGTAATTGTAAATGGGATTGATTCCTTAGTTTCTCTTTCTTCAGTCTCATTGTTAGTGTACAGAAATGTCACTGATTTCTCTGTATTGATTTTATATCCTGCCACATTGCTGACTTGCTGTATGAGTTCTAGGAATCTTGGGGTGGAGTCTTTTGGGTTTTATATGTACAGTATCATGTCATCTGCAAAGAGGGAGAGTTTGACTTCTGCTTTGCCAATTTGAATGCATTTCATTTCTTTTTGTTGTCTGATTCCTAAAGCTAGGACTTCTAGTACTATGTTGAATAGCAGTGGTGAGAGTGGACATCTCTGTCATGTGTCTGATCTTAGGGGAAAGTCTCTTAGTTTTCCCCATTGCGAATGATATTTGCTGTGGACTTTTCATAGATGGCTTTTATGGTATCGATGAATGTTCTTCTATCTCTACACTCTGAAGAGTTTTACACAGTAGTGGATGCTGAATTTTGTCAAATGATTTCTCTGCATCTATTGAGAGGATCATATGGCTCTTGTCTTTTCTCTTATTGATGTGATCTATCACATTGATTGTTTTACAAATATTGAACCACCCTTGCATCCCAGGATAAATTCCACTTGGTCATGTTGAATAATCCTCTTAATATACTGTTAGATATTATTGGCTAGTATCTTATTGAGAATTTTTGCATCTACATTCTTCAATGATATTAGTCTATAATTCTCCTTTTTGGTTAGGTCTTTCTCTGGTTTTGATTTCCAGGTAATGTTGGCCTCATAGAATGAGTTTGGAAGTATTCTCTCCCTTTGTATCCTTTGAAACAACTTTGGTAGAATAGGTATTATTCCTTCTTTAAATATTTGGTAGAATTCCCCTGGGAAGCCATCTGGCTGGGACTTTTGTGTCTTAGGAGGTTTTGGATGAGTGCTTCAATTTCTTCTCTGGTTATCGGCCTGTTCAAATTTTTCTATTTCTTCCTGTTTCAGTTTTGGTAATTTGTGAGTTTCCAGAAATGCATCCATTTCTTCCAGATTGCCTAATTTGTTGACATATGGCTGCTGATAAATGTTTTTAAAATGGTTTGTATTTCCTTGATATTGGTTGTGATCCCTCCTCTTCTGTTTGTGATTTTATTAATACAAGTCTTCTCAAGTCTTCTCTTTTCTTTTTAATAAGTCTAGCTAGGGGTTTATCTATCATATTAATTCTTTCAAAGAACCAGCTTCTTGTTTTGTTGATCTCTTCTACAGATATTCTGGTTTCTATTTCACTGAGTTCTGCTCTAATCTTTATATTCTCTTCTTCTGCTTGGTTTAGGATTTATTTGCTGTTGTTTCTCCAGTTCCTTTAGGTGCGAGGTTAGCTTGTGTATTTGAGTTTTTTTCCAATTTTTGAGGGAGGCTTGTATTATAATGTATTTACCTCTTAGGACTGCTTTTGTTATATGCCAAGGATTTTGAGTGGTTGTATTTTCATTTTCATTAGTTTCCATGAATGCTTTTAATTCTTCTCTAATTTCCTGGTTGATCCAGTCATCTTTTAGTAGGATGCTCTTTAACCTCCACGTGTTTGAGTTTCTTCCAAATTTCTTCTTGGGATTGAATTCTAGTTTCAAAGTATTGTGGTCTGAAAATATGCAGGGGACAATCCCAATCTTTTGGTATTGGGTGAGACCTGATTTGTGACCCAGTATGTGGTCTATTCGGGAGAAAGTTCCACATGCGCTTGGGAAGAATGTGTATTCAGTTGCATTTGGATGGAATGTTCTGAATATATCTGTGAAATCTTTTTGGTCCAGTGTATCATTCAAGGCCTTTGTTTCTTTGGTGATGTTCTAATTAGAAGATTTGTCATTTGCTGAAAGTGCCATGTTGAAGTCTCCTACTATTAGTGTATTATTATCTAAGTATCTATTTACTTTGGTTATTAATTGATTGGTATACTTGGTGGCTCCCACACTGGGGTATAAATATTCATGATTATTAGGTCCTCTTGTTGGATAGACCCTTTAAGTATGATGTAGCGTCCCTCCTTATCTCTTACTACCATCTTGTGGGATAAACTCTAATTCATCTGATATGAGAATTGCTCCCCCAGGTTTCTTTTGAGGACCATTTGAATGGTAAATGGTTCCCCATCCCTTCATTTTCAGGTTGGAGGTGTCCTTAGGTCTAAAACGAGTCTCTTGTAGACAGCATATAGATGGGTCTTGCTTTTTATTTTTTAAAGATTTTATTTATTTATTTATGAGAGACACACAGAGAGGGAGAGAGAGAGAGAGAGAGAGAGAGAGGCAGAGACACAGGCAGAAGAAGAAGCAGGCTCCATGTAGGGAGCCCGACATGGGACTCAATCCTGGGTCTTCAGGATCACACCCCGGACCGAAGATGGCACTAAACTGCTAAGCCACTGGGGCTGCCCGGGTCTTGCTTTTTTATCCAGTCTGATACCCTGCATCTTTTGATGGGATCATTAAGCCCATTTACGGTCAGAGTAACTATTGAAAGATATGAATTTAGTGTCATTGTATTATATATTCTAAGTGCCTGTTTTGGGGGATTGTTTCTTTGGGCTCCCTCTTTCTTTTTACTGGGTCCCCCTTAATATTTCTTGCAGAGCTGGTTTTGAGGTCACCTATTCTTTCATTTTCTGCCTCTCCTGGAAGCTCTTTATCTCTCCGTCTATTCTGAATGACAGCTTTGCTGGATAAAGTAAGTATTCTTGGCTGCATATTCTTCTTATTTAATATCATGTATATATCGTGCCAGAACTTTCTGGCCTGCTGGGTCTCTGTGGAGGGGTCTGCTATTAATCTGATATTTCTCCCCATATAAGTGAAGAATCTCTTGTCTTGAGCTGCTTTAAGAATATTCTCTTTATCAAAAAAAAAAAAAAAAAAAAAAAAAGAATATTCTCTTTATCTTTAAAATTTGCAAGTTTCACTATAAAATGTCGAGGTGTTGAATGGTTTTTATTCATTTTGTGGAGGGTCTTCTCTATCTGTTAGATCTGAATGCCTGCTTCTTTCCCCAGATTAGGGAATTTCTCAGCTATGATTTGTTCAAATATATGTTGTGATCCTCTGTCTCTCTGTCAGCCTCTTCTGGAATCCCAATAATATAAATATTCTTTCTTCTCAGGCTATCATTTCTTTCCCTAAGTCTTTCCTCATGAGTTCTTAATTATTTTTCTCATTTTTTCCCTCTGCTTCCTTCCTTTCCATCAACTTGTCCTCTATGTCACACACTCTTCCACCTCATTAACTCTAGCTGTTAGAGTATCCAATTTTGATTGCATCTCATTTAATCTATTTTTAATTCTCATATGATTATATCTCAATTCTGTAGTAGGAGTTTCTAGAGTCCTTTATGCTTCTTTAGAGTCACCAGTAACTTTACAATTGGACTTCTGAATTGTATCTTGACATTGTATTTAAATCCACGTCCAGCAATTCTGTGGCAGAGAGTATTGCTTCTGGTCTTCTTTTGTGGTGAATTCTTCCTTCTAGTCATTTTGTCCTTATTGTTGTGGTGATATGAAATGATAAAATGCTTATGTGATGTGATAAAGGGAGACAAATAATGTAGGTGTTCTGATGTACTGTTAGATGACACGTCAGAAGGAGGAGCATCTACTTCTGAACTGCAGTTGGTCTTGGGCAACTGAAACTATGTTGAGCATACTCCATCAGATCTGAGGCACCACTCTACTCCAGAGCAGGTTCCATGTACAGTTTTATAATAAGAGGAACAGGAGGCTAAAATGCTACTGCTCTGCCTTTTCCCATACATGAATGATGGAAAGAACTGCATTGCACTGGGAAATCAATATATCATTTGGTTCTCCCAGAGCCTGAGCAACAATGCTGGATATACAGGGACAGTGATTGTAGCACTGCTTCCAATAGCAGAAAATTGGTAAGTGTCCATCAACAAGAGACTGTTAAGATTAAAAATGGTGTGTTCAGAGTATAGAATACTCTCATAGACACTGATAGGGAATGGCATCCAAAATATGTTATTAAGTGCAAAGAGCAAGAGTAAAAGCATACTATGGTACAAGGAGAAGAGCTGAACAACAGAAAAATAGGGAGGATGTCTTACTTGTCCCTCTTGCCTTTTTGTGCCTTTTGAGTTCTATACCAGGGTGTGTATAAATTAAGTGTAAACAAACAAACATGCACAGTATTACTTTTACGTTAAGAAAGAAAAGATGATGGAGTAAGGAGGAGCTCATGTCCTGTGGACAACATGCTACATACATATTCTGACCTGGATAACACTGGGCTTTGCCTCATGGACCTAGATATTATGCTTTGGTCATGTGGTGCTTTTTCCCCACCACTTGTTGGTTGGTAAACAAAAATTGCAGGTACTCATCCCCATTTTGTTGCCTGTAAATAGGAAAATGGGAAAAACAAAATGCTTTTGCCATTATGACTCAACAGTAGCAAAAGCTATTGGGCTCCTGTCTTCAAATATCCTCTGTGGATCTGCCTCTGGTTGGGCTCACCCCCAACTGAAATCATTCCTACTCTTCTCTCTCTATTCTTGTAATAACTGTTTACAAACCTGCTCAGCACTGCTAGGATTGTGAGTTTACTTTGCTCATTAAAAAAACGACTTTCTCCTGACAACTGGCAGTTGGGGATGGAAAGCAATTCACTTAATTTAGCCCATTGTTTACTTTTGGCAGAAGAGCAAACCGGTTTATGGTGGCATCCAAACAGTGAAGACATTTGGCCAAACTCCACTGTCTGGCCAGTTAAAGAATAAACATTTGAGAAACAGGAAACCTACAGACCCGCTGTATCAGATGTGTGGGTCAAATGACCCTGACCATAAAATGCAAATCAGTACTTCATGGAGTATGCTGTTATATTTATGTAATATGTGGGGACAAATCTGCATATTTTGTCTTTAGAGAACTCGGTGAGATGATAGTGTTGTTCACTGGTAGGCAATCTCAATTAGAACCTTGGGAAGCATGCTGGGGCACCTTGGTGGCTCAGTGGTTGAGTGTTTGCCTTCGGGTCAGGTTGTGATCCCAGGGTCCTGGGATCAAGTCCTGCAGGGAGCCTACTTCTCCCTCTGCCTATGTCTCTGCCTCTCTCTCTGTGTCTCTCATGAATAAATAAATATAAATCTTAAAAAAAAAAAGAACTGTGGGCAGCATGCTTTTCCTCCCCTTTTATAGCCAGATACATACTTTATTTTTTTAATGACTTTATTTATTTATTCATAAAAGACAGAGAGAGAGAGAGAGAGAGAGAGAGAGAGGCAGAGAGAGAAGCAGGCTCCATGCAGGGAGCCTGATGTGGGACTCTATCCTGGGACTGCAGGATCATGCCCTGGACTGAAGGCAGGTGCTAAACTGCTGAGCCACCCAGGTGTTCCTTGAACATTAATTACAAATGGCTTATTTCAATGAGTAATGGTGCTGGTCAGAAATGTTCACCATTTCCCTAAGATTTTCATGAGTGGGACAATTCTGTTTTTTGGGAAAGTAAAATCTGGAGACTCAGCTGTAAAATATGACCTAAGTAATGGCTTCACCCACATTTCCTTGTCCCATCTGAGGTCAAGTAAACATGAACATTTCCCTGGAACCTACTGACCTGAAGTTCTGAAATAGTTATAGGATGCTTGTCTCAAAAATTCAGGCCACAACCCAAGCTCTTCTCTTCCCTCATCCACTTGAAGAGTAGCAACTGTGTCTCACTATTTCCTTAGGATGTCCAGGCAGTATTTTGCACTTGGGCAGTTTCTCGGAGTTCATAGACTTTCTAAGGCTGGAAGGAAGAGACCCTCGACATTATTAGACTATGAGCCCATGAGGGCAGAAACCTCATCACTTGTTCCATGTTGTGGCCTCAGTGTATAAGTGCATTGCACACAGAAGGTATGTGGCAAATATTTTTTGATTGATTCTTGTCCCTACTCATATGACTCCAGGTTTGGATCCACAGGTCTCAAAAGTAAATGATCCTAATAATAAGGACTAGCTGTGTATACATCACACAGACACACACGCATGGATTAATTCAACATAATTGAAAGTTATGAGGTGCTGTGTTCAGTATGGGCTCCATGAGATCAGGGATTTTTGGTTTGTGTTTTTCTCTGATGTATACCCAAGTGCCTGGCCCACTATGCACAAGCACCAGTGACTATCTGACCAATGTAGAATTGTGAGAAAGAAGTGTATTGAGAAATCAATGTATTTACTCACGAACATATATTGCTGCACACCATTCACCAATTAGGGTCCAGCCCCTTCCTTAAACTGATCAATTTTGAGAGCTGTTTATAAGCGACAAATTCATTGAAAAATGTCTTATAGCCTATGAGTTTGGTGACCATGAGCTGTCTTGCCATTCCACTCCCATCATGAAGGAAAGGGGGCATGAAGACGTAGGAGCATACAATCTACAAAACTCAAAAACAGATTCCTTATTAGAGTGGTGATTTGCTTCTTGTTCCTCTGCCTCATCCTTGTGACAAGATTTTCCCACCTCCTTTATGTCTTTTTTAAGCATAGATATTTCTTCACATTGTTTTGCCTATTTCTTTCCATTAGGAGTCAGGATTGGCATTGAGTAATTTGAAGTCACCTGGATTCCTGGCATGAGGTCAATCATTCTCTCCAGGTGGTGATAGGAGATGGGGAGGGGCAGTGGTGGGAAGATGGGGGTTACATGATGAGTGTGTGCATTGCCTAAGAGTATACTACAGGTGGTTTGGGAAGGCAATTTACAAGCGTATTTTATTTTTAAGATTTTATTTATTTATTCAAGAGACACACACACACACAGAATGAGAGAGAGAGAGAGAGAGGGAGAGAGAGAGAGAGGCAGAGACACAGGCAGAAGGAGAAGCAAGCTCCATGCAGGGAGCCTGATGTGGGACTCAATCCTGGGACTCCATGATCACAACCTGGGCCGACGGCAGGTGCTATACTGCTGAGCCACCCAGGGATCCCCAAGCCTATTGATTTTTAAACAAAGATAGGTAGAAACAAAACAGAGGAGAGATATGACAGAATTATACCTCAAAACTCAGTTGTGGGTAGTCAAACATGTTTTCAAACCAGGACAGGGCTGCATTCACAAAAGACAACAGGGCCAGGAAGGCAATCAGATTCACAGCTATATTTGCCATCAGGGAGATGGATGAGGATGCTCTCTTTCTTGCAGCTTCTAGGAGGTTCCTTGAATCACTTTATCAAAAAATAGCAATTCCAGAATTACCAAGGTGTTGTCAGTGGATGGACATCACAGGTGTAGAAATGGCATAATCAGAGTTCATTTGATTGGAGACACAAACTCTCAGGCTCATGCCTTGGTCAAAATACTCACCTATATTCTGTGACATCATTTATAATTGCTTACAGTTGCTGAGTGTAGGTGATTGTCATATAGGCATCTTATTGTTATACTACTCTGTTAATTGGGGGAGGGTTATAATTAAAAACTTGGGAAAAGATAAAGAGATTATAGGCTTTAAAAATTATATTAAGGTAGTTACCAGAAAATATTTATAAAATATTCATGGTATAAGAACTAATACATCAAAGAAGGCCTGAAGAAATGGAATGTCACCATCACCTTTGAGTACCCCCTCTTCCTTAATCTCATCCTCTTCTCTATAATCTCAGAAGTACCTGGCTCCCTAGAAGTTGCTTATCATTCCCTTCCTTTTCCCTTTTCCTATGTGAGTGTGTACCTAAATAATATGTTGCATAGGTTTACAAACTTGCTTAACTTTACAAGTGGAATCACATCTATTCCATACATGTATTCTTTGACAAGTTGCTTTTTACTGACTATACCTATATACAAACAGAGGATGAATCCCAGCAACATGTTCATTGATGGATTCTGTTATTGAATTTGATTCTTTTGACTATCTTGAACCCCTTTATCCTTTTCACCCTTTCTTCCTTTCTTTTGCACAGGGCAAAAAAAAAAATGAACTGAAGAGGGGTTAAAGATATTTATATCATACCTTCATACTCCCTATTATGTAAGAAACTTCCAGAAATGGTTGTCCCATCGCTTTTCCGTCTTAAATCAGTGCTCAATAAACACTACACCACATTTAAAATGAAATGTCTACATTCAACGGTTAAGGAAATGTATTGACATTCAAGTATTTAGGAAGCTTTTCAAGTATTGAAGAAGGATTTTTTTTTTTTGGAAGTCTATTGAAGCCTGATAGTCACTGGGAAATTACATTCATTTTAAGATCATGGGCTCTCCAATGATCAACTTTTGTCTGTGCTTTGAATTTGGACACCTCCATCCCACCTCCCCAGCTTGTAGGAACGAGGTATCCCACTTACCCAGTTTCCATTTTCATGGCATTCTTGAGGGTTATTTTAGGTGTTTGTCTCAGGCCAGGAGAGTTTAGCCACAGCCAACGATGCAGGTGCAGACATCACTGAAGCAGTTAAAAGGTGGGAGGCTGAAACCTGTGATTTTGGGAGAAGGGCCAGCTGAAGTGTAGTTTTTCTGTTGTGCTCAGAATGAACAGCCCAAAAGCTTTACAAGGGGAGAGAAGGGCAGAATGGAGCCTGCCTCACAATAGTGTATTTTTGGAGGCTTGGGAGCACTCAGTGAGCCATGTCAGCATCACCTTGAGAGTCAGAGGACGAAGGGAGGAATTTGTGCTAATTGACCACATCCTTTGGTGAGAAGCCCAAAACCAAAATCTAATCATTTCAGAAGAGAATGAATCCTGGTAAAAACTTCCGAAGAAGATTCTTCTCCCTCCCTGTGGACCTGATGAATGTTTAAATAGTCCCGAAAGAACGTATTTCATTAGATCATCAGTTTAGACAAGGGAAGTGTCTGGGGTGCAGGCACAGGTACACCCCTCTCTGTCTTCCTTTCAGTCTTCTGAATTCTGTGGTGCCTTTATATAATATTCATTTATCCAGAGTCCCTTTAATCTGTAAGTGATTTCTGTTTCCCTCACTGTGAACCTACTTAAACTCTTTTGCCTATCGTCCCCACATGCTTATTTTGTTTCTGAATTCTCTTCCCTATATTTTCAGAATGCCGGAATCTGCACTTCCCTCCCCACTCCCCGTCCAGCCAGCACATTTTCGCAGGCAGCATTCTTAGAGCGGTGGCTGAGTGGACCATCTGCAGATCCAAACTGCTATTCCTGAGATCTCTTTCAGCTCCTCCCCTTATTTATTTATTTATTTATTTATTTATTTATTTATTTATTTATTTGGCAGAGGGAAGGACAGAGAGTACAAGCAGGCGGAGGGAGAGGGAGAAGCAGGCTCCTCGTAGAGCAGGGAGTTGGATGCGGGCTCCATCCCAGGACTCTGAGATCATGACCTGAGGTGAAGGGCAGATGTTTAACTGGCTGAGCCTCCCAGGTGCCCCCTCTTCCACTTTTGCTCTTCCCTCTTCCTATTGGTTGCTCTCCGAGGATTGGATGAGGTGGATGGATGAAACTCCCCTCTCTAGTAAGAGCTCCTACTCACCTGGGGCCACACCTCTTCATTTTTCCATGTCTGCACTGGGGGCTGCCTCTCTCTGGGGCTTACCAACTCTGTGCTTAGGGCACGAGCACTGGTTATAATGCTCTGCGGCCCTGTGCCACACACCAGCAACTCTCCAACTGGGTTGCACGTAAGAATGTACAGGAGGAGTACTTTAAAAAATCATTGATGCCTGGGTCTCACCCCAAGAGCTTCTGGTTTAATTACTCTGTGGCATGGGCCTGGACATTGGGGTTTTTAAATGTTCCTGGATGATTCTAATGTGCAGTAAGGTTTGAGAACCACTGTTCTAAGCCTCTGGTCATAAAACTTTCTCTGTGAAGGGCCAGAGAGTAAACATTTTTTGCTTTTTCAGGCCACAACTACTCAACTCTGTAGCATGAAAGCTACCATAGAAGAATGAATAGAAGCAGCTGGTTTAGAGTAAAACTTTAGTTACCAAAAAAAAAAAAAAAAAGGAGCAATCTAGCTTGGCCCATAAGCCACACTTTGCTGACCCCCGGTCTAGACTGCCTTTACTAGTGACAGTAATGATGGTTTTTGTTATTATTTTACATTGTTAGAATTTTGGCTCAAATCACCTCAATATGTGATTTCATTCTGCCACAGTTGAATGTAATTCATATTTAGGTAGCAGATTTTGAAAGTGAAGCCACAAAGGTCCTCAGGGTCACTCCTTTCCAAGGCCAGAGGAAGAATGGCCAACTATACAGCAAAAGGACACTCTATGGCCTCCTAATCCAACAGAAGTGATCAAGCAAAGACAGAGATAAGAGTAGCAAAGAAAGAGGTTGAATTTTTCAAAATTTACCTTGAAACATTCTGACCTCATAAGAAGTATATGCACCTAAGAAGCTTCCAGCAATGGTAGAGAACCCAGCTGTCATGATTGTGTGGAGTTCAGACTTGGTGATGTGTGGTGAGTATGGTCGGACAAGCAGTGGAGACTCTGTCTAGAAACAAAGCAAGGCCAAGTTTCAATGCTCTCTTTTAAATCATAAGAGGGTGTGCCAATCTACTAAAGATACTCTCTCTCTTTTTTTTTAAATTTTTTTTCTCTCTTTTATTTTTAAATGGAGCCCAGTCCGGGGCTCAAACTCATGACCCTGAGACAAAGACCTGAGCTGAAATCAACAGTTGGACTCAACTGATTGAGCCACCCAGGTGCCCCTGATTCTATTTTCTAAAGCAGTATTTCTTTCTTTTTTTTTTTCTTTAGGGATTCATTTATTTATTCCAGAAAAAGAGAGAGAGAAAGCACAAGTGGGAGGTGGAGAGGGAGAGAGAATCTCAAACAGACTCCACAAAAGCCCAGAGCCTGACTTGGGGCTCAATCCTAACATCCTGAGATCACGACCTAAGCCAAAACCAAGAGTCAGATGTAAAGCAGTATTTCTAAGTGTGAATCACAGACAGCTCAGCATTACCTGGGAACTTGCTAGATGTGCAAATTCTCAGACTTACTGATTCAGAAACTCTGTGAATGGGACCAGCAATCATGTTTGAACAAGCCTTCAGTTGTGGTTCTGATGCATATTCATTTGGGAACTCACACCATTGATGTCTGGATCATTGAACTCTACGTCAGTGTGCATATTGAGTCATGTGTAATGTTTGCAGAGTGTACAAGGCCAATTCATATAAGGTCTCTACTAACCTAAAATCAGAGTCTGCTGGCCAGGTACACTTTTCTAAGGTTGGAACACTATTTCCCAAGTAACCAAGCCCTAGCCTTGTGGTGACTTCACATCTTCCAGCTTCATCCTGACAGACCATAAACCTCTTTGCTTACACCAGAGGGAAATAGAGATGCCTAAAAACATACCAGCAATAACAAGGACAGGTGCCCACAGGTGCTTTTCCATTTGGGAATCAGACACCCCATTCTTACCCTTAGGTGGAAATGAATTAGAGAGAGTGTATTTGTAAGGGCTTGAATCCCATTAAGTAGGACTGGTGGCCTGGGACGTGGGGCTCTACATAAATAAGAGCTGTACTTTTAGCATAGTAAGTATTCAGTTGAGCACCACAGAAGCATGTGTGCAATTTTACAGTTTTCCCTTCATTATTTGTTATTGTTCTATAGGATGGAATATGTTGAGCTTCACTTCATGGACTAACTAGAAACTCAGTACATGAGCCCTCTTACCCTGCGGGTAGGAGTAATCAAGTCAAGATGGTGTTCTAATAATTAGTCCTGAGAGATTTTATGATGATAATTATAATAATTTCAACTCCTAGGGAAGGAAGTATGGGCTCATCCCTAAAGACTATCCTCCAGGCTAGCAGCCGGGCTTACCAGTAAGACTCAGACTGCCTGGAGCAGTTGTAAGCCTTGGACTTGGAGCTATGTGTTTCTCTTGGTGACTTGAATTTTGCTTCAGATCTGATTACCTTGGGCCACTGTGCTGGCAAACATTCACATGTTCTTTCCTGGGTGTGTGATTCTGTTTTGCCTGAAGCTACATATTCTGAGTGATGAGGATGGTTACCATTTCTTATTTATCCACCCCATAGGAATGCTACTCTTTTGAATGACACGCCTTGGCATCATATTTCCTTGCTTAAATGGCCTTCAGGCCAAGCACTTACCCATGTGATGGATCAGAAAGATGAAAATGCTTTTGCTCATCGGCATTTTCCTTCAGGCCCATCTAAGACAGACTGTTGGCCAGACACATTGAGAATAAGCGCAACTATTTATACAGCCACAGGTTTGTTGGTGAAAAGTCTTTCTGGTCTTTTTCCTTACCACAAGCATTATACCACAGAAAGTGAGGCTGCCTGTTACATCTGTGCAGCTTCAAGATAAGTGGTGAACTTCATTTGAGAGGGTGACCTGGTAGCTTCTGAAGGGTAGGTCTGAGACCTACCCTTTTTTTTTTTTTATTGGTATTACAGTGTAGTTTTAATACAAGCGAAATATAAACACAACAGTTAGATATTCAGTCGCTTATCCAGTGAAATAATAATAATTCAATCAACTCAGAAAAGATGGGTTGAGGATCTGTACAGAATCTATATGGCACTTAGATAAAATGATTGCATCTTGCCTCCTCTCCATAAACTTTCAAGAACCCAAATGTGACACTAGGGCAGGGCACTGGGACACTTGGGAAGGATCTCTCTCATGCACCCTTTCTCTCTCTATGGAATCTGGACATTGTCAGTGGTGGGGGTTCCTTACTTTGACACCCCTCCCCAACACTAAAAAAACAATAATGCTGTTATATTTTTAATTGTACATTCTAGGAAGATTATCCATTTCAAACAGGAGTTTTGTTTTGTTTTTAGAGATTACAGCTTACCATCTAATGAATATATTGCCAGCAGCCACTACAGATTGTTTTAAGCTCTTGATTCAGGCAATGAATTTAATGATCACAACAACCCTTTGTGAGAGGTCCTGTAATCATAGCCATTTTATAGCAAAGGAATCCGAGGCACAGAACACGTTAGTTGTTTTGTCTAAGATCACCCAGCTAGTAAGTAGTGGGATGTAGTTGAGGTTTGGCCTTTTGTGCTAAACTTTCAAATGAACATGGTTTATGGTCCCACTTCTACACTAGCCCTTCCAGCTAGAGACTGTGGTGCCCGCTTCAGAATGGGGACATCCTGTTGCATTCTGTCCTTCCTTTCAGCTTAGACATGAGCCCAGTACTGCTGAATGTTCAAGTCAACAATCAGAAAATTACACTGTTGGGGATCCCTGTGTGGCTCAGGGGTTTTGTGCCTGCCTTTGGCCCAGGGTTCGATCCTGGAGTCCCTGGATCGAGTCCCGTGTCGGGCTTCCAGCATGGAGCTTGCTTCTCCCTCTGCCTGTCTCTGCCTCTCTCTATCTTTCTCTCTGTGTCTATCATAAATAAATAAAAATAAATCTTAAAAAAAAAAGAAAATTACACTGTTGCTGAAATTCTGAATTCAGCTGCTACTCTTTCTCTCTGCCTCTCTGACTCCCTCTCTCTCCTTCCCCTTTGTCCCTCCTTCCCTCTCATTTATGTATTTACAAGGATCAAGGGAGGGCTATGGCTGTGCCCAATCTCTCTATGCACCGCCTGGTTTGGGTGTGCATTTGCACTAACTTACACATTTCCTCAGGTTCTGATTTAACACAAGTCTCGTAGAACTGACAGATGCTGTGGCGGCAGATTTAACTTTTCAGACCTTTTCTTCTTTTTTTAAAATTGTGTGTGCTTATCAAACTCCCTCAGAAACACAAAGCAGCTTCCCCTTCTTGCTTTGATCTTCTAACAACAACTAGAGCAGGCGTCTCCACTTTTGCAACATCCTGAGGGTAAACAGGGACTCCGTGTAAGGCACAGGGAAACACAGCCAGGATGAAGGAAGGGTGCTGTTCTCCCCACAGATGTCTGCTCTGCTGGAGTCAATACTTTGTTCAAAGAAGTAATTACTAAGGTTTCCTGGAGATAGCCAGCAGGTCAAAGCCCCGTTAAAAGTCCCGGAGATAAAATTTGCTCTATGGCTACATGCTCTATGGCTATATGGATTTTTTGGCTTGGCTCTCATAACTTGGGGTGGAAGAGGAGGCAGTGGAGGATCTTGGTACGAACATAAAAGCATGTTGGGAAAACCTAGATAAAAGGTGTTTAAGACTTTGTCCCCCAGATAACCAGCTGTACACCTATCATGTCACCCAATCGCTTCAAGTCCCAGTACCTTTCTAATGCTCCACTGCATCAATCCAAGGTAGTAGAGCATGGACTTTACAGTGCTGAGGAAAACCACAATGGGCAAGACCTGGGGGTGAGATGAAAGCAATCATGGGTTGATGTTGGCCTTGGTAGTATTAGTACATTTCAGATCAGGCCTCTCTCCTGCTTCCTTTGTCCTGCTGAAATATCATCAAAATACTGGAAACTCTTCTTTGATTAATGACACTTAATCAGGCAGTTTCCCTATCAATAATCTATTATTTGAATTTTCTCTGGATAAGTTTGAATATATTTCATAGGAAACGACTTTTTTTTCGTTTCTCTGAGAAGATGAGCTTTTCTTACTGTAGTTACTCAGAGAAGGAATGCATTTGGGAGGATTTGTAATAAGTAGATCAAGAAACTGAAGGCCACTGGCAGCTATTCTTAAAGTTCTGACATTAAACATCTTCATTAGCAGAATATTCTGGTCAAAATTGAGTGGGAGTAGCCTCTCAGATCCTTATTTATAAAGGATACAGCGATCAGATACAGCATGATAGGTGCTTACACACACTGCCTTCCATTAGTAAGCACTCATTAGTTTAGCTTTAAAAAAAATTATCTTATTTATATATATATTTTTAATCTCTAAAAAAATGAACTTTGGAAGCTAGTTTACTTCTGTGATACCACAATTGTCTTTTTTTGGATCCTGTTTCCCTGATGTTTTTGAGTGCCTTCAATGCAGCTTGTTTTCACAGTGAACGGTTTCTACCCTGTAGAGAACACAAAGAGCTGTGGGCTGGGTCCCTCCGCACTCCTGCCCCTATGTACCCCTTCCCCTCTGTTCTCCAGCTAAATGGCCAGGGACAAGCTGCCACCAGACGCATAGAATGACCAAGGACAATTCGTACAGGATCTAATTTAGAAATATCTATTAATAATATATATTAAAAGACATTTTGTGCCATTACTCAGAGCTCAGTCACTTATGTGCTTTTATTGGCTTTAATGGACAAGCAGAACCTTCCTGAAAGCTTCGGCGAATTAAAAGGGCTTATATCTTGAATGTTCCCACAGGGATTCTGCTTTGGCAGAAAGGATGGAGGCCACTGCTGAAGAGGGGAAGAGGGAGGTGGTGGGTGGGTGGGTGGGCAGGAAAAGTCTAAAGAGTAGCAAATTAGGCTTTCCCTGTGACTTTTCTTTTTCCCACTTCTGGGAAATTCTTGATAGCAGCATATTTCTAAACCTTTGGCCTTTTGGAGACGGCTTAGTCATCTTGGTACCAAAGCATCAAATCAGCAGCTTAAAAAAAATCAACAATTAAAAAGAAAGATTCAGGAAAAAATCTGGCCTAACTGAAGCTGGGTAGTTTGGAGGTAAACTCAGAATCCCTAAGTGAGAAAACAATTTAGAAGTATAGAAATAATAACACTGCAAAGAATGCTGTAGAAAAAAGCCAAATTTACCCTTGGGACTCAGCAAGTATTTGTAGGGTCTTGACAGGGGAAACTGTGCTTCCTGGGCTTGTAGGAGTGCAGGGAGGCCAGGTGCCTTTCCCCTGGAGAATGTCCCTCCTTTGGTTGGGAGAAGGGCCAGCCTCCAGGTATGCTGTGCTGAAGGGAAGACACAAAAGGTTTAGTATGGAAATGGCTCTAAAAGAACAGAGGTCAATGTGGTGGGTAGCCGCCTCCTTTTGGGAGGCTGAGGGGGTTCCTGAGCAAAGAGCTGTCACTGATCCTGGGCCTAGAAGCCATCAGTGGCCACGTGCCTGATCATGGCCAGGTACCAAATGTTCCTTTCCCTGATGTCACAGATACTATTACCCCGTATGTCTTTTTCAGTAGTATCTCAGGCAATGCTAGGAGCCCCCTCAAAAGTATTGGTATATTTCTGACTTCCTCTAGATGTTTCTCTCAGTGCTATAGTCACAAAGCAAAAACGTTTGTAATCTACGGACTTCAGATAAAATCAGGTAAGTAGAGAAAGTTAGTGCTGTGGTATCCATCTAGGACATGTTGGGCGTGTATCTGGTTTCTGGTCAGGTTTTATCAGAACATCTACAAAGATCCAGAAGGTACTGAAAAGGAAGTAACTACTTTGAAAAGGGATTTGGCTTTACCTTAAATGCAAGTAAGTGGTCTGCATAGGTGTACCGAAGACAAATTCAGCACCAGTGTTAATATATCCAAGAAGGTCTGATTTAAAGAAAGGAAGAGCCGACAATCATTACAACCATGGAATTGGTGGTTACAGTCCACCAAGGAGGAGCCCAGCAAACTTGCTGGTGAGTTGTGGAAGGTAAATTCTCATAGCTTTCCCCGCTCCAGTAGATGGCATGGAAGTATATTTTTGAGCTATAATTACATATGGATTTCCTTTCATTTGTGACATTCAGTATGACTCTGGGATGCTCAAGAAGGAGCCCGCTGTGTCAATTTGGATATAATCCTCAAGACATGTCAGAAATAGATTTATTCATCTGCATTAGTTGACCTACATTTTTGTTTGTGTAGAATATGTTAATCTGTTTAATTATCAATATAACAGTTGTCTCTCCCCATATCATCCATGACATCACTCTCCTATCCCAATTGTCCCTTTCATCCCGCCCCAGAGGTGCCAGCTGTGTCAAGCTGTGAATAGTGAACCTATTTCTGACATGTCTTGAGGATACTAAAATCACTTATCGGCAAGATATTCATTTGAACCCAACTTACTGAACTTGTTGGCCCAACCAATCAAAGCCATAAATCCAGGATCAGTCCTCAGGATTAAGAGCCCAAGAAGAAATTGTAACCCAATTCCCCAAAAGACAGGCCTCCAGTAAACCTATGCAGAAAGATGAACAGATAGATCTTACTAGAAAATGAATGTGAAGGTCAGCATAAAAACCCAGAGGATGACTATTTCCTTGGAAGCTTCTCACATGTGGCCTATGAGCCACCTTCTTTGGGAGGCCAAGGCAGTTGTGAGCAGAGGATCCCTTGATAGAATCATGCCCCCAGATCTCAGGGTTGCATTTCCTGGTTAAAATCCAGAGTCTGAGTTCTCCAGCCTCTGGAGAGATGTAACTATTATAGCCTGATAGAATAACTTAGACACAAAGCATAGTCTTAGCGGGGACCCTAAAAGAGGAGAGATCTGGTCCTCTTCATCATGCTGTAAATACTAGAGACCTATAATTACTTCCTCTGTCTGGAAAATGGAAAGGCAGAACATGGCTTCCCTGTGTGCCCAAGGTTTGTTAATCTGACAATTTGTAAGTGAATTAAGTGAAACTCCCCCCTGTTGAGGGGCTCTCATTTCATTGTTAAAGGAACCAATTAACTCTAATGTAGACCCAGGGGGTGCAGCAGCAATGGACAATCATCTGCTTTCATTTGTGGTGTGGAGATGAGTGGGCTGCAAAGAACTGTGGGATTGGAGGCATGAAAACCCGGCAGAGATGTTGATTGCGGGTGGCCAAGGGCTTTGGATCCTATTAGGTGACTGGTTTTTTTTTGGGTCAACCTTTCAGAAAGCCAGTAAAGACTACTGGAGTTTGCTTTCTGAGTCACGTGTGAAGGCTTCATGTCTCTGGATTCTTGCCCATATCATGGGTTACAGGCTGGAAGAATGAGGATGAGAACTGAATTCAATGGAAACAAAAGTTTTAAGGACATAGTTTGAGTAGGGGACCTAAACAATTAGCTGCTGGCTGCATAAACCAAACAGGGAAACAATCTGTATAGGCAACACAAGTTGAGACCCAGCATTCGGGGCTTCTTGATTAACTTCTCTGCTTCTGTGAGTTCTCCAAAGTTCAGGGGGAACAAAAAAATTAGAAATATTTATTTTCTTTCTACAGAAAGCTAATATTTGGGGGATTCTTAAAGAAAGATACTGGCATCTATCCTCCTTTCATTATTTACCTAGTATTAAGATGCCCCAGAAGTACCAAAAGATGGTCTTGTCTTTATTATAAAAATCACAAACTGGGGCAGACCGGGTGAGTCAGCGGTTTAGAGACACCTTGGGCCCAGGGGGTGATCCTGGAGTCCTGGGTTGGAGTCCCATGTTGGGCTCCCTGCATGGAGCCCGCTTCTCCCTCTGCATGCGTCTCTGCCTCTCCCTCTTTCTCTCTCTCTCATGAATAAATAAATAAAATCTTAAAAAAAAATCACAAACCGTATCATATTTCCTTTCCAGATATCTGTAACAACACAAAGAAAAAAGACTGGCAGAAAACAAGAAACAAACGGACATACTGAGCTAGGTGAGGCTTTGTAAATTAAACCTGCAACGAACAAATTGATGAGGTGTATGTCCTACAAGACAGAAGGGGGATACTGATCTCATTTTAGACTATAATCAACCATCGCTTAGGTCGATCTTTGCTGCATGGATATGACAAGCCCTGAAGGCTTACAGAAATGCAGAAAACATGCTTCTGGAAACAGAGCAGGGAAGATGGATAACTAACCAGACGCTGAAAAAAAATCACGAGACAAGAATGTTTCTTACTGGACTAGGGGGGCCTCTGATAGCTTTTAGGCCACAGTTATGAAATCTGATTTTAGAAACTCTCATGCCATCTGGTCTCACAAAGTTTGAGTAAGTTGGTCATTCCCTGTCCTGGCTCACTGTATGTTTTACTGGGAGACTGACACACTTCACTGGGTGCTTGAAATGTAAAGAAGGATTTTGTGGATTTCAGAGCTATTAACCAGCAGGTTGTGATATAGCTTTCCAGAAAGTTCTGGCATTGTTGGCATGCCTTTGTTTCTGTTCAGAGCTTTGTTAGGGGGTCGTGGGTAGTGAGTGAGCAATATATATATGTGACTCTGATCACTTGTGCTGCGGAGGATGGTGTCCATCAGCGAGTGAGTTTGGAGGGGCCCCAGGGCCATACACATGACGACTATCCTCTACTTCTCCTGGGGTCCTCCTGGTTCCCTCCACACCTGCCCTGAAATCTGGCTTCCCTGCACTCACCTCTTTTCTCTATGCCCCCTATAATGGAGACCTCTTCTTCTCCCACTGGAGGAAGGAATTTATTCACACATTTAATCATTGCTAATTTGAGACCACTTCTAGGTCACTTCTGGTCCCTAAAGGAGATTCCTTATCTCCAGGATCACAAAGGACTCATCCCTGAGCTGGGACCTCCCCTCTACTTGTTAACACCCTCACTTCTCCACCTTGCAGCAGCTATGCCAAGTATCAGCACCCACTGCCTGCTTCAGGACATGGCCCAAGCCCCTCACTCATACAACACCTTCTTGCATCTCCTCAGACAGGGACAGAGGCATTCCTCTGTGCTTCACTCCTACTGTCTTCCTTGATCATATTTTGTGATGAAACCTCAACTGGCTAACTTTCTGGAGATTAGATGTGAGCCCAATACCACTAGGATCTTGGACATTAGGCTGCTTGCCCAGCATATGTTGAATTACTAGTTAAATGAAGTGGGACTGTGTGTTGCTCTCTGGAACAGTATTCTACCCCTGGGCGGGGGGACCCATCTGTGGGTTATGAAGAACACTGCAGGACACCCATCTTTAGTAAGAAAGAAGAGGATGTATCAGCATATCACACATAGTAACGATGAGTCTTATTTCATGAAAACTTTAATGTATGAATACATGTACTGAGCAGTGGAAACACTGATCTAGAGGATATTAAGGGAATACCAGTTCAGTAGAGACTAAGTTTTCATGGTTGAATTTAGGAAAGGTGGATGATGCTTCATCCTTAGTTTCTGATAGAGTTTCACAGTGACCATGGAGGAAGGCAACATTTAATTGGGTGTATTCATGTACTTTAGCTTGGATTCATCAGATTCTTTAATTGCAAGGAATATCTGTGGTCCCAAATAGCAATCTCACACCGCATAAAATAAAGTAGCTCAAAATAGAGGCTTCAGCCATTTGGTGATCTTGGCTAGATGACTCCTAACCTCCTGATGATTGCTTCCATCCCATTAACATTAGCAAAGTCTGATGCCTCTGACCACCCAGGAGAATTTCTGAGCCCCTGGGGTCAGAGATCCATAAAGTAAAATGAAAGATGGAAGTAAGCTCAGGTTACTAGGTGGTAAATATTTTCGATGGTGCATATGTGACAAGAGCTTTTGATCCCAATTCTCACCAACTCCAGAGATATCTTCTGATGCATAAAAACAAAGTTCCTCAGAGACTTAGACATTGAAATGAAATTTAAATGGACATTCAGAAACTTGACAAATACTTGAGTGTTAAGACAGAGTCCCAGGCAATCCTGGATTACGAATCAGAAGCTGAAATTGTGAAGGTAGTTTTGTTCCTCTCTAGCTGACTAACTTTGAGTAAGTCACTTCTCTGAGCTTTATCTTCTTGGTCCAAGAAAGAAAGAAAATAATTTGCCTCTCTTACCTCATGGGGCAATAAGGACTAGGAATACCTTCAGGATACAACAACATAAGAGTGAATTCAATGGACTTAATATGGATTGGGTTTTGAGAAATCAATTGCTTATTGATTGACATTGAGAAGATGAATTAACTACTTTTGCATGGGCTGGAGCAATTAGTTGGTAATGTATGCCTTTAATTAGGTGACTGGCCAGGATATTGGGTTCCCAGGACATCAGTAGTTTGAATTTACCACAGTGATTACACAGAGATCCATTAAATTTCTGAAAATGGTGTTGGGTGGGTGGTAGGGAAGAGGAATTGGTGGTGGTGGTGACAATAGCTAATAAATAATTTAAAATTTAAAAAATTATATGTGGATGAAACAAAATGAGAAAACCAAATAGATCAATGTGGTTATTTCTCGATTTAAAGCAAGACCTTTTTTGATGTGTCTCTGGATCATCCTCCTTAACTTCTTTGTTTCTTGAAGAATCCTTCTCAGTGGTGATCTGCTCTTCATCTTGAAATCAAGCATTACAGGAGAGATGGAATAATGAGGATCCGGGGCATAACAGCCCCTAATTTTTGCTCAGAATTTTGGCAAAGGATTGACAACAGGTCTTTTAAAATTATTATGCAAGAAGATAACTCTTATTTCCTAGCTGTGCAGACGTTTTCCCTTTTATCACGAAAAATACAGGATCACACTTCTCTCTTTTCTCCAAAAGAGCTGTAGTATTTCCTCTTTTTATTTAGGGAATAGGCTCATATCTCTGCCTCTTGCTCCTGTCTCTGCTCTAATCCTTCAACCCCTGCTGTTTTCGGGCATGAGCTCAATGAAGTTAATATCAGAGGCTGCATAAGTCTCCTTTTATACTTTGCCAGACGTCATTTCCACAGGGCAGAGATCAACGCCAGTTTATTTTCCTGGCAGCCCAAGGCTTGGTCTGCAGATGTGAGCACTAGTCCAGTATCTTCAAGGGCTGATAAACATTCCTTTGGGATCTAGTGTCCTCCTATCAATGGGCTAAAGTTTGGAAGTAGTGCCCTTTCTCAACTAACCCTTGCTCTAAGGAATGGAGTGAAGCATATACCTGGGTATCTTTGAAGGTACCATTTGAGCTTTTCAAGATCCATGACCCATTCTGCTCTCAGGATAGCATAGAGGATTGCCTGCCTCCCTCCATTTTGCAATAATGTCTCAAATAGGTCCAGCTATTGTAAGCATGGCAAAGACAGGTGGCAAGGCAGTTTGCAGATGCGGAGCAATTTTGAACAGGTTCTAAAAGGGATAATGTCAAATCTCAGCTTCTGTTTTCTGTCATATCCCAGGTAGCCATTGATTCTCTGTACTGTGCAAACTCAGAAATAAGTCATAAGTGGGGCATCTCGGCTCAGATGGTTAAGTGTCCGACTCTTGATTTTGGCTCAGGTCATGATCTCAGGGTTATGAGACTGAGCCCTGCATTGGACTCTGTGCTGGGTGTGGAGCTTGCTTAGGATTCTCTCTCTCTCTAGCCATACCTGCTCTCTAAAACAAACAAACAAACAAACAAACAAATAAATAAAAATTTTAAAAAAGTCATAAGCGTATATCCAATCTGAAAGGATTCCAAGGATCATACAGTCCTTTGATGTCAAACTCCATTATATGTTTCACTTAGACTACCTTCATTTTCTGGGCTGGACCTCAGGAATTAGGAAGGTGGAGAATAATAGAAACCGACCAGTGAAGTCCAAGCTGCAGCTGCTGAGGACAAGTGTAGGCATGAGCCTAATTTCTTTCATTCCCACATAACACCTCGCTTAGCCAGTAGTTAAAGTTTGACAAATATTTGGTTTAAATAATCATGATTATTATTTTTTTCAGTGAAATTTCAAGTTACTTACTGTCAATGGAATGTTTGGCATTAACTGTTCACCCGCCCAACCTGTTCCCATCTTTATTTATTTGTTTATTTTTACTATTAGATTGCTACAGACTTTTTTATGATTTTAAATTTTAATATAATTAACACGCAGTTTTATATTATATTGAGGTGTACAATATAGTCTTCAATAGTTCTCTACATGATAAGTGTACTCTTAATCCCCTTCACCTATTTCACTTGTTCCCCACCCACCTCCCCTCTGGTAGCCATATCTCCATATTAAGTCTATTTTTTTGGCTTATCTCTTTTTTTCTTTGTTCATTTATTTTGTTTCTTAAATTCCACATATGAGTGAGACAATATGGTATTTGTCTATCCCTAACTGACTTCTTTCAGTTGGCGATATAGTCTCTAGAACCATCCATGTTGTTGCAAATGACAAGATTTCATTCTTTTTATGGCTGAATAATATTTATGCATATAAATATATAGTGTCACACACACACACACACACACATATATATATATGATACATTTATCACCTCTTCTTTATCCATTCATCTACATCGATGGACGCTTGGGTTGCTTCCATAGTTTGACTATTATAGATGATGCTGCAATAAACACAAGGGTGTGTGCATCCCTTTGTATTCTCTGGATAAATACCCAGTAGTGCAGTTACTGGATCACCAGGTAGTTCTATTTTAAAGTTTTGAGGAACTTCCATATTCTTTTCTGCAGTGGCTGCACCACTTTGTGTTCCTACCAACAGGGCACAAGGGTTCCTTTTTGTCCTAATTCTTGCCAAAGCTTGTCATTTCCTGTTTTGACTTTAGCCATTCTGATAGGTGTGCAGTAATATCTCCTTGTGGTTTTGATTTGCATTTCCCTTATGATGATTGATGTTGAACATCTTTTCATGGGTCTGCTGGCCATCTGGATGTCTTCTTTGAAGAAATGTCTGTTCATGTCTTCCCATTTTTAAATTGATTTAGGTTTTTTTTTTTTGGTGTTAAAAGTATGGAATACTTCACAGATTTGCATGTCATCCTTGTGCAGAGGCCATATTAATTTTCTATTGTTCCAATTTTAGTATATGTGCTGACAAAGTGAGCTCCCATTCCCATCATTATTTTCTTTATTTTTATTTTTTCATTTTTTAAAATTTAAATTCAATTTGACAACATGTAGTATAACACCCAGTGCTCATCCTATCAAGTGCCCCCTCAGTGCCCATCACCCAGTGATGCCCATTACCCCATTCCTCCACCCACTTTCCCTTCTGCAACCCTTTGTTTCCCCGAGTTAGGAGTCGCTCATGATTTGTCTCACACTCTAATTTTTCCCACTCAATTTCCCTTCTTTCCCTTATAATCCCTTTCACTATTTCTTACATTCCACATATGAGTGAAACCGTGTGATGATTGTCCTTCTCTGATTGACTGATTTTACTCAGCATAGTACCCTCCAGTTCCATCCAAGTCAAAGCAAATGGTAGGTATTCTGATGGCTGAGTAGTATTCCATAGTATATATATACCACATCTTCTTTATGCATTCATCGGTTGAAAGATATCATGGTTCCTTCCACAATTCAGCTATTCTAGACATTGCTGTTGAGAACAATGGGGTGCAGGTGTCCCAGTGATTCACTGGGTCATAGAATAGTTTTATTTTTAACTTCTTGAGGAACCTCCACACTGTTTTCCAGAGTGGCTGTACCAGTTTGCATTCCCACCAACAGTTGAAGAGGGTTCCCCTTTCTCCACATCCTCTCCAACATTTGTTATTTCTTGTCTTGTTAATTTTAGCAATTTGCACTGGTGTAAAGTAGTATCTCACTGTGGTTTTGATTTGATTTCCCTCATGGCATGTGATGTGAAGCATTTCCTCATGTGCTTATTGGCCATGTGTAGGCCTTCTTTGGAGAAATATCTATTCTGTCTTCTGCCCATTTCATGTGGATGGTTTGTTTCTTGGGTGTTGAGTTTGATAAGTTCTTTATAGATCTTGGATACTAGCCCTTTATCTGATATGTCATTTGCTAATATCTGCTTCCGTTCTGTAGGTCATATTTTAGTTCTGTTGACTGTTTCTTTTGCTGTGCAGAAGCTTTTTATCTTGATGAAGTCCCAATAGTTCATTTTTGTTTCATTTCCCTTGCCTTCATAGATGTGTCTAGCAAGAAGTTGCTGTGGCCAAGTTCAAAAAGGCTATTGCTTATGTTATCCTCCAGGATTTTGATGAATTCTTGTCTCACATTTAGATATTTTGATCATTTTGAGTTTATCTTTGTGCATGGTGTAAGAGATTGGTCCAGTTTCATTCTTCTACATATGGCTGTCCCCATCCCCATCTTTAAAGCAAACCAAAAATGACATTAGCCACAACAAAATCTTCATGACTCCAAAGTTATGGGCCATCTACTCTCTCTTTCCCTTCACAGCCAAACCACTTGAAATTATTACTTTACTTTAGTGACCATCACATCATATTCACTCAGCCCACTGTGGTCAGACTTCTACTGAGATGGCTGCCACCAAGGTCACCCAAAGACCATTGATGCCAAATCTGTTGGCTCCTCTTCACTCTTTATATTCTTGTTTATAATTGTAAAGTATCTTATTTTTTGTTTTTGATTATTTTGTGAAACAATTAAAAAAAAAGACTTCATTTTTTAAAAGAGCAGTTTCAGGTTCCTAGCAAAATTGAGGGGAAAGTAGAAATTTCCCGTGTACCAGCTGCTCCCAAGCATCCATAGCTTCCCCCCATTATCACTGTCTCCTGCTAGAGTGGTACATTTGTTGTAATTGATGAACTTGGTTCAAAGCAGTGTTTTTTGCTTTAGAATGGGCTTGGAATCTGTACTAGCAAAGTGTCGGAGAAAGCCTCTGTACCCTCCACAGCAGAAAACTCTGAGGACAGGTTTATAAACACAACATCTCTTTCTTTGAGCATGTGTGGCTTCTTCATGACCCTGCCTTACACATTCTAATTACCATTTAATTCATTCCTCTGAGTGTCAGCTGAGCACACGCTTTCTGTCGCCATAGCTCAGTCTCTTTTGCACAGCAGTTACGTGGTAATAGATTCACTCAACCATCACTGGAGTACCTGCCTGGCGTTTTCGTGTTCTCTGCTTTTTGAAACTCTACACCTTAGTGAATTGTTGTTTCCTGATGTGTTCTGGTTTTCATCAAAGTCTTCATCATTCTATGAAAAATGTACAGATTGCAAAAAATACAATCTTAGAGCAAAACCCCAAATGATCTGTCAATAAATATTACCTAGAAGACGTTTGAGGAATGGGGCGGCAAAGATAAGGTATTCAGATGGATCAGCTGAATAAAGACAGGCCAGTGAATCTTGGACTCGTAATGAAACATGATTTCTGTTTTGTTCTGTTCTGAGAGAAGGAATGGTGTGGTCTAACTTGAGAAAGAGAGAAAGGAGGACCAGGTGCCCCCAGCTAAGTCATGTGACTTTATAATAAGCATAGCTGAGACTAGGGTATATCATGTTAACACAGGCTTCCAATTTATAAATGAAGCATAATGTAGGCCAGAGAGTTTTCTTGTTAGATGTTAGATTTTTGAGATGCTAAAATGTGTTTTGTTTGGTTTAAAGCAAACTCTGGTAGTAATGAGAATAAGAAAAATGCCTTCTTTTGTCAGGCTGTCTTGATTTGACTTTAAGGACGTGAGTAAGCTGTGTTCTTGGAGGAGTGTCCTCACCCCGGAGCAGTAATTTCGAGATGTGACAGACACCTGGCTCATTTCTCTTTTACCTTTTTGAGGCAGTCCAGTCTTTCTCCCATCTCATCCCAACTTTCCTTCCTCAGGTACTTCATTTTGAGTAAGGCAACAAGATAGATAAACTGTGTTAGGTAAGTCCCTGTAACTTTCCAGGAAATGTCCTCTGTGAGGCCTGTTGGCTGTGACCTTGTCTTTGAAAGAAAAACAAGTCTATGGCTTTGATTTTAACTTTAGATCCCAGGCTGGCCTCAAGGATCTATAAAAATAATACAGTTCCAACATGGGTTAATTCTCTATCTAGTTCACTTGGTTAAGCGTCTGCCTTCAGCTCAGGTCATGATCCGGGGTCCTGGGAGCCTGCTTCTCCCTCTGCCTCTGCTACTCCCCCTGCTTGTGCTCTCTCTTGCACACTCCCTCTCTCAAATAAGTAAATACTTTAAAAGAACCTCTAACTTCCAGCACACACATGATTTATGCATGAAAGCCTTGTTGCCATACTGCCCTTTTGGTTACAGCTGTGTATCTTACTTTTGCACAATTCCCCACACATAGCAGACACTAACAGTTATTTGTTGAATGAATGAACCACAGTGATTTTAATGTTGCATTAACTGGTATTGCAATGTAGTACATGCGAGTATTTGGTAAAAAATATAGTCGGGGGCACTGTATGTGGTATGGAAAGATGACAGAGTGTTGCTAATTGCAGAAGCTGGCTGGTAGGCACTTCGGGACTCATTTTATTATTCTCACTTACATGGATGCTGAAATTTCCTTAACCAAAAATTAAAAATAAAACTCAGCGTGAGGTGATGGAAATATAGGACACAGATGGGTGAAGGTGCTGGTCTTCGGGGTCCCCAATTTCATGTGTGATGCTGGGTAGGTCACATCTTCTCAGCCTCAGTCTAACAGTTTAGATTTGCTCATCTGATCCCTTCCAGAAACCTGACATTTTCTGGTTTCCAGAGAAGCCAGGGCAACCTCCTTGGTAATTCCTGCTAATTCTTGATTATTCCTGCCACCTGGTGGCAGAAGCTGGAAGTTGGGGAACACAAGGAAGGGGCTTGCGATTTTAAAGTCCATGAAAGAGAAGGTGTGTGTGTGTGTGTTTGGGGATGGTGTAAAGAAGGTGTAAGTGGTGACAGAGGCACCTCCGGATGGATTTTGTGACATGTGGTGAGATTGTTTTACCCCCAGTAGAGTGTTTGTCTTGGCTTTTTAACATTTTCAGAAAGGGGCACCTGGGTGGCTCAGTGGCTGAGCGTCTGTCTGCCTTTGGCTCAGTTTATGATCCTGGGGTCTTGGGATTGAGTCCCGCATTAGGGTCCCTGCGAGGAGCCTGCTTCTCCCTCTGCCTGTGTCTCTGCCTCTCTCTCTCTCTGTCTCTCATGAATAAATAAACAAAATTAAAGAAAAATTTTCAAGAACAATATCTCCCATTTGAGGATTTCCAACAGGAATAATGGGGCTGTTGTGGGTGTTGGTCGGTGCTAGAAAAATAACCCTTAAGACGTCTCTTGGCTTTGTTTTATCGCTTCTTTTCAAATTGGAGTCATAAGCCTGAATGGGTGTCCATAAGTACTTCTTAGCTCCTTGTTTCCTTACATATACTCAGCATTTCAGATTAAGTAGATCTGTTAGTACAGATTACTACATACCTTAGGGCACTGAACTACAACCAATATTGTGTTCTAAATGCAAGCTGGTCACTCCACTGAGTGGGTGGCCACGTTGTGGGGTTGTGTATGAGTAATTCTAGGCAGCTGACGGCACATCACTTAATTTCCATAGTTACTGTTATTTGCTGGGTGTACTCAGTCCTGGCTTGAGATTCTCAAGGGCAGATCCTTGAGCCTGGAGTCCCTTGTGCCTGGACTTTGATCCTGCACTTTCCGTGCTATTTGAGCACCTGCAGATCCACAGTGGGTGTCGTGGGGAGTACAGTTGGACAGAAGGTTTTTAAAAATGATTAATTTATTCCGTTCATTCAGTTTCTAAACTATACAACTTCTAAAACATTCTGGAAATCATCCCCTCAACGCTATTTGTGCCATTTCCCTTTAATAGAATTATAGCTGAACATGAAGCCACCCAGAAGAGAGGCTACATTTCCACTTATAACTAGATTCTGGCCAGTTGAAATATAAATACATGTGGTGCCCTGAGTGGGGCAGCTCAGAATGTTCCTTCAGAGATGACGGCAGATGCCCGTTGTCCTTTCCATTTTTCCCTACATCCTGCTACCTTGTGGTGGATGGTTCCAGTTGGGCCATGAACACAAGAGCCCCACCCTGAGGATGTCAGCGTGGTGAGTTGCGGGGTACTTGGGTCCTTGATAACCTTGAGTAGTGCTTCCACTCCAGTCCTGTACTACCTCCTTCCTGATTTTTAGCTGAAGGAAATAAGCTTCTCTCTTGCTACTTTTGGTTTATGTTTTTATTTGCACCTGGGTTGATATAATATGTAGTCGGCACAAGACACAGGGTTAATCTCTTTAAAGTCCTGTGATCTCCATTTTTATAGATGAAGAGACTAAGGCCAAGATAAGCCATTTATGTGACTCAGGTTATATAACCACAGTAGCCGAGATGGGATGTGAACTCAGACTGTCCAACCCAAACTGTATTGTGCCTATAGAGTTTGAATATTGGGCCAGGACACTTTGGCCTCAGGAGTGTCTAAAAGGTAGTGGTACACCTACAGATTAAATTCTGCTTCCATCAAGAATATCTGATTTGACCTCAGGATATTAAAAGACCAGTCAGAGTGGCTAGAATCAAAAAGACAAGGAATAACAAGTGTTGGCAAGGAAGTGGAGAAAAAGGAGCCCTTATGCATTGTTGACGGTTATGTAAGTTGGTGTAGCCACTCTGGAAGACAGTATAGAAGTTCCTCAAAAAATTAAAAAGCAAACTACTACCATAAGATCCATTAATTTGACTGCTAGTTATTTATCTGAAGAAAACAAAAACACTAACTCAAAAAGATATACACACCCCTATGTTTATTGCAGCATTATGTATAATAGCTAGACATGGAAGCAGCCTAAGTGTTCATTGATAGATGGATAGATAAGGAAGATGGGGTCTATCTGTATAGCAAATGGAATATTACACAGCCATAAAAAGGATGAGATCGTGCCATTTCGAATGTGGATGGACCTAGAGGGTGTTATGTGGAATGAAATAAATCAGACAGAGAAAAACAAATACAGGATGATTTCACTTATATGTGGAATCAAAAAACCCCACAAATAAGTAAACAAATTAGAAGCAAATCAGACCCATAAATACAGCGAACAAACTGCCAGTTGCCAGAGGGGAGCAGGGTGGCGAGATGGGCAAAATGGGTGAAGAGGAGTGGGAGATACAGGCTCTAGTCATGGAGTGAAGAAGTCACAGGCATAAAAGATACAGCATAAGTCGATGGTATGATAATAGCATTTTATGGGAGCAGGTTGTAGCTACATCCGTGAGCATAGCACAATATAGAACCTTGCAGAATCACTATATGTACACCAGAAACTACTGTATCATTGTGTATCACTGTGAAGGATTCTTGAAATTTCTTGTGGCCACTTTCTAAGTATACCTAAGCTTTGGTGGTTTTTTCTCAAACAGAATAGTGGGCCTCCCCCTCACAGACTGGTTTTAAGTAGATGCTCTCTTTTATTTGCATAAGTGGGCACTCCTGCTTTTCTGAACACGTCTTGTGTCCATGATTAGTCTGGCGCTTTCTCTTGCAACTGTGTCTGCTCCACTTATTGGTCTCTCCCTCCCATGATGGCCCTGGATGCACTGTGTGGCGTCCATTTCTCAGTTTTTGTGGTTGTGGTTTCTCTGCTGCAAGCTGAACATCATTGTGCCAGAGGAGACTTTCTTCGAGCTTCTTTATGGAAGCTGCTCTGGCCTGGTGTGCTCTGACTGCATAACTGACCTTGACAAGGAGGCATTGATGGGCGTGAGCTTGGAGCAAGAGCGGACACCATCACCCCTGAAGAGACTTGCATCTTGGCCTTGATGGGACATAGATGATGTTGGTTAATGACAGATGGGAATGGCCTACCAGGCAAATATGATGTCACAAAGGACTCTGAGGAGCTGCTATGGAGATATTTACCTGATTCTAGAGCTTGACACTTCACAGCAAGTTTGTTTTAGTGTTTGCTAATATACCTTGGCTGGAAGGCTTTATAGCACCAGAAGAAATTTAGATTGGTGATCAGAGTTATTTATTGTATTATGTGTGTATGTGTGTCTGTCTGCCTATGTATGTATGTATGTATGTATGTATTTATCTATCCTTCTACCTACCTATCTCCACATTCTGAACATCTTTCAACCAATCTACCTAGGGGTGCCTGGGTGGCTCAGTCGGTTAAGCATCTGCCTTTGGCTCAGGTTATGGTCTCGGGGTCTTGGGATAGAGCCCCGCATCATGCTCCCTGCTCCTTGGGGAGCCTACTTGCCTCTCCCCCTGCTCGTATGTGCGCTCTATCTCTAAAATAAATTAAAAATACTAAAAAAAAAAAGCAATATTTCTAGAAGCAGTCAGTGAGGTACATTCTGAGGAGTGATGCCTTAAAAGTTGCTATGGATGCCCAAGTCTCAAGACTTGTGGCAAAAATGGGAATATGATGTCACTTCAAAAACTTGGAACTGTGTAGATCTGTATAAATCTAGATTATACCCCTAGACTCTAAGCTGAGAAGCCAGATCTCTGTCCCCTCTTCTCTTCTGAATACCACATGCATAACACAATGGTAGGCACAGGAGTGCTTGGTAACTGTTTTGCAATGGAAGGATAGTCCAGGGGACAGTTGAGCTTATTATAGTGCAGCTGAAATAGTGTCTCTACCTCTGAGTAGAGACAGAATGGTACAGGACTGCTTTCTCTACTCCTCCAAGAAGATTACTATATTTTCCAATATTCTAAGCATTAGGTGCCTAAATGAAGATGTCAGAAATACACTTCTTTCTTTTTTAAGCTTCAAGTGATCCATTTAATATTTCTGTATCCATTTCCATGGACATGGATTGGGACTAGATTGGAGCAACTGCTTCAAACAGTGACTTAAAATTCCAAAATGCAACTTGAGTAGATAAAAGGAAGTGGCTCACTATAAATCTTAGGATGGCTGGTTTCAGGAATATTGACAAATGATCTATATTAATTGGTGTTGCATTATGATAAAAAGCTGTGTTCCATCATCATTTCTGGGTTCACATCGAGATTTAATTTCTTGAGGCTATATTTGCCACTATATAGAAACATAGCATTCATTACTTACCTAGTGCCACATATAGTAATTGAATTTTGTCATTTGACTTTTAGATTAATTTTATGGTTGAGTTTGCTACTTACTCACTTGCTTTTGTGCATTTATAGTCACTTTGTACTCCATTGAAATTTGGCATGGAAAGGTCAATATCTGTTTGGTGAGTTTGCATTGTTTGGGAATGTAGCTCCCCCTTATTTATTTATTTCGTACATTTAAAAACTACAAATATCAAACATTTTAAGGCCATTTTCTCTATCACATATCCTCTCATTTGTACGGGCTTTGCCTTAGAAGGATTGTGTTTTCAAAGGCGGTATCCCAGAAGCTGTTGCTCCTTGCATATTGCACGTGGCTTTCTCCCTCAGGTCTCAGGTTTAGGGAATTCTTAATGCAGTTTGTGGACACTAGCTGGACTGTTCCACCCTGAGCGGTTCCTGTTTTTGTTGCTGGCCTGTGTGGGGTAATGGATTGAATGAAGGAGCAGCAGTAGGGTGAAAGGAAACCACCTGGTCAGCCTGTGGTTCATGGTCCCACTTCTCTGGCACAATTCTTTGTCACCTCTGAATGCTCTGAAGGCAGTTTTGAGTTGGGTGCAAGGAGGCAGGACCACAAAACACTGATAACATTCTCTCTTTGTGACATTTTTGAGCCAGGGGCAAATGGAACCCCCAAGTATAGGAGTGTAAAGAAAGGCAGGGTTTTATGCCCAATGAGAAAAATTAGAGGAAGGGGAGTATGCCAACTTTATCTTTAGATTTCTAGAAGCTGAATGAGATTATAAACTGCAGTGTTTAAGATAGAAAGGTAAATGCTAAAATATATATTCAGCTAAGATAAGTGGTGGAAGAGGAGGAATGAAAATAGTAGTTACAAAATATGTTATTTTTGTGATGTCTTATAATCTTAAGCTTGTAAAAGGAACCACTAAAACAAAATAGATGCCTTCAGAAGAAACCAAACAAAAATAAAATATATGCAAAACATACAGTGAAAAGATATTTAGAAAGCAGGATATAAAATATGGGTGGAGCTCAGAACAAATAAACCCATCTGGCAGATCAATGGATTTGACTGAGGTGGATAGAATAACAAACACAACCATACACTCATATTCCTTCATGTCTTTCATTTTATGATTCTGTGAAAGTCATATGCATTTAGTTACAAACTGTGTTTTGATCTTTGAGTTTTGTCCTCTTGGACAAAATACATAAAATTAAATACATAATACTAAAAGGGAACTAGTTATATTGAAATTTTGTTATTAAAATATTAAAATTAATTTGTGATAGTGCATATGCATCTTTATTAACACTCTAAAGAACAAGAAAAAAACCCCAACAAAGTCCAGTGTCAAGTTCTATTAACTATCTTAATTTCAGTGCCATATATGTAAATTTTATTTGGAGGTATTTGCAACAGATACCAAGTGTTTTCTCTACTTGTATATATTAACTTAGTGTAGGGAGGGTTATTTTGCATCTTTCACCTCCATTTCAAACAAGCAGTTCTACTTCCTCTTCCTCTGTGGGATGGGACTTTCTCTCTCCCTCTCAGGTCCACCTGGTGGATCTCATAGTTAGGAGTGACCATCATACATCTGGGAGATTTATATACCTTTCCTTCTTATTTGCACTTGGATATTTGGGTTTTACTTCCGGGTCTGTCCATCTTATCATCCAGCAAGTCTACTAGTGGAGGATAACAAATAATGCCCAGGAATAAAGGCTTTGGTATCGTGTTCATAGAGATTCTTGAAAGAAGCATTTAATGAGTGAAGCTTAAGCTTCTTGCTTAATCGAGGTGGATGTCATATGATTTTCTAAAACTGGTCATTTTTTGCATCAGAATTCATTAGAATCTTGGCTTATGTTTAGAAGACGAAATGCAGATTAGCCTCCAATGTTATTGTGGGACCAGACCAAACATACTCAATACAGGCCAGACACTAATGGTTGATGCTTGAAATGTCCACTTGGTGGCGCCAGTCCACTAACACTAAATACAGGTGTCTTGAAGGCCAAGATGTGGTTCACTTCTGATTCTGGCTGTGGTTAAAAGCATTAATATGGGGCAGCCTGGGTGGATCCCTGGTTTAGCGCTGCCTTCAGCCCAGGGCCTGATCCCGGAGACCTGGAATTGAGTCCCACGTCAAGCTCCCTCCATGGAGCCTGCTTGTGTCTCTGCCTCTCTTTCTCTCTGTGTCTCTCATGAATAAATAAAAATAAATAAAATCTTAAAAAAAAAAGGATCAATTTGCTAAAACACGGCCTCAATTTTATATACCATAAATGTCTATTTCATATATTGTTTAGGATAGTTGCATCTAATAAGTAAATTCAGTCCTTGTCAAAAAGCATTCTGAGATCACTGGCCAAGTTTGGGACAAGTTGAGCACTAAAAAGCCAAAAGCATGAATAATGCCTGCAACTTATTTGTATCAAACAATGAGCCGGACTGATGGGTGTGTAGAGGGGAGTGTAGATGAACAAATATGTGAGAAACTTGAGTATGGTAAAACATTAATTATGAAGCACAGATGGTGGATACAGGGATGTTTGCTATGCAAGTCTTTCAATTTCCCTTTATGTTTAAAAATCCTCATCATAAAATGTTGCAAGAAATAAAAAAATGTTGGGAATTGATTATAAAATATGTAATAAAAGAAAGAGAATATTAGTCCAGAGAGAGAAAGATGATCAAAAAGGTAAGTGTATTCTTAAAAAAAAAAATGGTAGGTGTATTCTTTTCAGAAGAATGTCAGGGTAGGAACAATGAAGCAATGAAAACCCTCATTTTGCATCTCCCTAGGTAATAACTGATTCAAGGAAGGGAAGCTAACACCATTGGGTGAAATGTGTTGGGCAACTGGATATTCACATAGCCTTGAATATCACCTCTACAGATAGCTTACTAATTACAAACAGGGAAACATGCCTTGGTAGTGGTGGGGTGTTCTCCTCCATCCTAACCAAGTCATCACCAGAAGAGTGGAGTTAAATGTCTGCAAATGCACTTATGCATATTTTTAATTTTTTTTTCACGTCCAGAGTTTCCTGAGCCTAGAGCTAACTAAAAGTCACATAAATGTAGAATTGTGCACTCCAAGGTATCACTGACCTTCTCCTGCTGGTTTGCCTGTCACTCTTATTTTTAGCTTTTGATATTTATATTGATAATTTGTATTTGATAATGTCTGATTTCAGCTGGACAAGCTGCTATCCTTAGAGCAATAATATGACAATACCTGGACTCCTTACTTCCTGAGCCAGACACAGGACTCTGCACTTCCTTCTCCCCACAACCATACTCAATACTTCCTTCCTTTGCTTCTCTGATATTTGCATCTTTATCATTTTTTTTACCATGAAACCAAGCATTAATGGATAAGCATCATTTTTCCTCCTGTTAAAAATCAGTCTTCTGTCTGAACTCATGGGTTGCTATGGTCAATGTATGTGTACCCCTATAATTCATCATCTTGAAATTCTAACCCCCAAAGATGATGGTGTTAGGAGATGGGGCCTTCGGGAGGTGCTTAAGTCATGAGGGTGGAGCCATTGATGATGTCCTTCCATCCAGTTTTCATCTTACACAATGGGCCACTTCACCCTTAAAACAACTCTTGTCCCTGGCTTCTATGATATCACATGTTGCTAATTTCCTCCTACCACCCAGACTTTCCAGTTCCATATCAGCCTTTCTTCTCAACAATTAATGTGACATACAGTTTCTTGGATCTTAGGCATTCTCATTCAGTCCTCTAACAAATATTTTTTGGTCAAGCTACTATGGGCTAGGTAATGCTGGTCGCTTTAACTGCATATATTATCCCTGTTCTCAGGGAGTTTAGAAGAGAACCTGTCAACCGTAAGTTACACAATTAATTATTTTACTATAGTCATGATAAAGACTTAAAAAGTTCAACTCTTACACTTTGTAATGCTTTTACAGATTAACTAGAATTAACTTAGCCATGTCTGAAATTCCAAAGATGCAATCCCTTTAGTCATGGGGGAAACAGAAATATACTTAAAAAATATCTTATTTAAGTTCAATTTGCCAACATGTAGTATGACACCCGGTGCTCATCCCATCAAGTGCCCTCTTTAGTGCCCATCACCCAGTTACCCCATCGCCCACCCCTCCTCCCCTTCTGCAATGCTTTGCTTGTTTCCCAGAGTTAGGAATCTCTCATGGTTTGTCTCCCTCTCTAATTTTTCCCACTTAGTTTCCCTTCATTCTGTTATGGTCCCTTTCACTACTTCTTATTTTCCACATATGAGTGAAACTGTATGATAATTGTTTCTCCAATTGATTTATTTCACTCAGCATAGTACCCTCCAGTTCCACTCACGTCTATGTAAATGGTAGGTATTCATCCTTTCTGATGGCTGAGTAATATTCCATTGTATATATAAACCACATCTTCTTTATCCATTCATCTGTCAAAGGATATTGTGGCTCCTTCCACAGTTTGGCTCTTGTGGATATTGCTGCTATGAACATTGAGGTGCAGGTATCCTGGCATTTCACTACATCTGTATCTTTGGGGTAAATGCCCAATAGTGCAATTCCTGGGTCGTAGGGTAGCTCTATTTTTTAACTTCTTGAGGAACCTCCACACTGTTTTCCAGAGTGGCTGTATCAGTTTGCATTCCCACCAATAGTGCAAGAGAGTTCCCCCTTCTGCACATCCTTTCCAACATTTGTTGTTTCCTCTCTTGTTAATTTTTGCCATTCTCATTGGTAAGAGGTTGTATCTCACTGTGGTTTTGATTTGTATTTCCCGATGGCAAGTGATGTGGAGCATTTTCTCATGTGCTTGTTGGCCATGTGTAGGTCTTCTTTGGGGAAGTGTCTGTTAATGTCTTCTGCGCATTTCATGACTGAAATTTTTGTTTCTTGGGTGTTGAATTTGATAAGTCCTTTATAGATTTTTGGATACTAGCCTTTTATATGATATGTCACTTGCAAATATCCTCTCCCATTCTTTACCTCTTTGGTTGTGTTTATTCCTAGGTATCTTTTAGTTTTGGATGCAATTACAAATGGGATTGATTCTTTAGTTTCTCTTTCTTAAGTCTCATTGTTAGTGTACAGAAATACAACTGATTTCTGTGTATTGATTTTGTATCCTACCACGTTGCTGACTTGCTGTATGAGTTCTAGCAATCTTGGGGTAGAGTCTTTGGGTTTTCTATATGCAGTATCATGTCATCTGAAGAGGGAGAGTTTGACTTCTTTGCCGATGTGAATGCCTTTTATTTCTTTTTGTTGTCTGATTGCTGAGACTAGGACTTCTAGTACTATGTTGAATAGCAGTGGTGAGAGAGGACATCCTTGTCGTGTTCCTGATCTTAGGGGAAAGGGTCTCATTTTTCCCCATTGATAATGATGTTCACTATGGACTTTTTAAAATGCACTTATGATATTGAAGAATGTTTCCTTTATCCCTATACTTCGAAGAGTTTTAATCAGGAATGGATGCTGTATTTTGTCAAATGATTTCTCTGCATCTATTGAGAGGATCATATGGTTTTTGTCTTTTCTTTTATTGATGTGATGTAAAAGATTGATTGTTTTACAAATGTTGAATCAGCCTTGCATCCCAGGGATGAATCCCACTTGGCATGGTGAATAATCCTCTTAATGTACTGTTGGTTCCTATTGGCTAGTATCTTGGTGAGAATTTTTGCATCCATGTTCATCAGGAATATTGGTCTGTAATTCTCATTTTTGGTGGGATCTTTGTCTTGTTTTGGGATCAAGGTATTTCTGGCCTCATAAAACGAGTTTGGAAGTATTCCCTCCCTTTCTATCCTTTGAAACAGCTTTAGTAGAATAGGTATGGTTTCTTCTATAAACGTTCGATAGAATTCCCCTGGGAAGCCATCTGGCCCTGGACCTTTGTGTCTTGGGAGGTTTGTGATGACTGCTTCAATTTCCTCCATGATTATTGGCCTGAACAGGTTTTCTATTTCTTCCTGTTTCAGTTTTGGTAATTTGTAGGTTTCCAAGAATGTATCCATTTCTTCCAGATTGTCTCATTTGTTGGCATATAGTTGTTCATAATACATTTTTAAGATCGAAACAGAAATCTTCTTAATAGCAACATCTTCCCACAGTTGAGGAAAAAGTAAACAAGGATATAATCACTTTGAATCTATTAATTAAAGCTAAAATTCTTCTTATTCTCATTTCCTTCTCTGATTTGTTTTTAGCAGGCAAATCTCCAGTCTGTCTAAAGGGATCAAATTGATAATAGATCTCTTTTTTTATGAAAATGCATTTGATGCCGAAGTCTGAATTACCTCCAGGATGAAGTCTTGGTTTCTTGGACCTGCCTTACTCTCATGCTATTTTGGGAAATCATGGTCACTTCCTAAGTATTAGTCTTACCTTGAATCAGACTATCTCATGCCAGAACAATATAGTGAGGCATTAAAGAAAATACATCAGCGTGCCGTAGGCATTTGAAAATTTTTTTAGAAAATATTTTATTCATTTATTCATGAGAGACACAGAGACAGAGACAGAGAGAGAGGCAGAGACACAGGCAGAGGGAGAAGCAGGTTCCATGCAAGGAGCCCGACATGGGACTCGATCCTGGGACTCCAGGATCATGCCCTGGGCTGAAGGCAGGTGCCAAACCACTGAGACACCCAGGGATCCCTGGCATTTGAATTTATGTACATTTGGAAAAATGTTGCTTTTTGGCGATTCCTAAAATCACTTTGGTTATCAAGCACATCTTTCCAAAGAGCACTGACTGAATGTAAATTAATTAGAAACACATGGAATGAACTTAGAGTCTAGAAAAAAATTTTAAGAGATGCATTTGACTAAATAAGAAATCAATCAGGATAAACCAAAGAACTTTATAAAGTCCTTTTGAAGAGACACAGATGCTGGGAGCCAAGGTCTCTAGGTCTGGTAGGGACCCAAGGGACTTGAGGTTTACTTTTGGCTGACATTAAAACAATTCCAAGTTGCCTCTTGGCATCTTTAATAGTTTCCTATCAGTAGATTTAATAGTTTCCTATCAGTAGATTCACAGACTTCACACTTGGATTTCAAAGAGTAGTTTGGCCTCTGCACCAAAATAGCATCCCCAACTAAATGGTTTGATTGATAGTTGCTGATACTTGAGCATTGGCTAGGTGCTAGAGTTTTCCACTAATCTCCCCACAGTCCTACGAGGTAGGGTATTAGGACATATTTTTTTGGATAAGGAAATAGATATGGGAGTTAGGTAACTTGCCTTAATGGTAGGCCTGGCAGTCTGGCTCTGAAGCCTCAACTCTTCACCCTATGAGGAACCTATGTTTTATCCTCCTTATTGTGATTCAGTATGTCACTTTTAACCTTAGCATCTGTGGTTATCCCCCCCACCCCACTCCAGTGTGGCTTTTCTCAAAAGCTCATCCCTTTCTCCCCTCTCCAATTTCCCCATAAGAAGGGGCTCCTTGTTGTCTCTAGCCAAAGTCAAAGTCACATACAGTACAGTCAGTTCTTGGACCATTACAGACCACCTCTTTTTCCAGCTGTGCTTTTTAAATTCTTCCCTGCCTACTTCTTTCTTCCCACTTCTCTAACCTCAAGACCTCATGCTTTGCAGGGGAATGAAGAAGTAGCCATGTGGATCAACGGGAAGCCTAATTTTGCTGGCTCCTGGAAATGTCACTTGTTGGTTTTGTGTGTGTCTTTGTCTCTCTTTCCCTTCCTTGCTGGATCCAATAGACCATGTACCAATACCTTTGCTCTCATCTGCTATCTGTATGGCTCTGGCCTTCAGTTAAGTAATTTCTGTTTCAAACCTTCCTGACTGCCCAAATTTGACCTCTTTAACCCACTTCCTCCTTGCAAATATTTCTAAACCAATGGTCTCATGTGGAGAAGAAACTCGGATACAGTAATTTGAATTAGAAAAATAAAAATTCTTTAAAAACTAGAAAAATTGTAAGAAGTAATATAATTCAAAGGGAGGGACAGTGACAGGGAAGTAGGACCCATTGGGGAACAGCTGCACTCCCAAAGTTGAGCAGGTGGAGGGAATAAGGCAACTAGATAGTCCAGAGGGGAGCAGACATGCCTGTCATGGATGCTTTTTAACTATGACATGTTTTCGTGGTGCAAAAAGCCTTGCCTCACATTAAGGAGTTGTTTTCTGACCATGTTTCATGGAGGAGTTTATACCATTACTTTTTTTACAACTTCTTGGAATATGGCCAGATAGTTTATTCTAGAATGTTCCTCAGTCTTCAGAGTATAGAAACAGTTTTAAACCTAAACTTATAATTGATCTTAGATTTTTGGGATCAAAGTTTTGAAACCAGCGAAGACCCCTGAGTTGAATCAGAACTGGCCTCTATTCCTGTCTGGCTTTCTACCACTTTTTCTGTCTCCCTGCACATGCATCTCATACCTTCCCAATCAGGGCCTTGACTTTTTGGCAAAGAGTAACATGGAAAAAAAATGTTTTTTTGACATATAGCTTAGGGAATTATTTGTGTCCTACTGGGTATTTCCTTCTTCCTAGCATCCACTGAGTAGGTGCTCAATATATATTTGTTGAGGGGCTCCTGGATGGCTCAGTCAGTTAGGTGTCTGACTCTTGATTTTGGCTCAGGTCATGATTTCAGGGTTGTGAGATTGAGCCGGGCTCCATACTCAGCAGAGAGTCTGTTTGAGTTTCTCTCTCCCCCTCCCCTACCTCTCCCTCCCTGCACATGTGCCCTCTCACAGATAAATCAATAAATATTTATATATATATGTATAATGTTGAATGAATGAATGAAAGAAATTCTGTAAGTGTTCTTTGGGAACATTTGGGAAATATTCCCCATCTCTCCCAATCTAGTGAGACCACTTTCTCATGTCATGAATAGCGCTTTTTACAAACTATGTTGTGCTGATTTGCCATTGTTAACTAATTTTAACCAAATGGTAGCTGTTTATGGCTTTTTGCATAATGCCTGGCACTGCCAATAAATTTTTGTTGAATCAATAAATGTCATGCTTTATGTCAAAGAGTTTTTGGTTCTTGGAGGATAAAGCAAACACAGCTTTGAATTTACAGAACAAGGAGATTGAAAGGAACATTGAGAAGTCTTCAGGTACATTTCCCTGATTCCCAGTGGTCATCATCTACTTTGCTCCTAAATACCCACAGGAGGCTCTTTAATTGTGTGACGCATAGCTTTTTCTTAAGAAACCTTCATCTTTATTTACTTCAAGAAGACACAACTCATGCATACCATCTTTTAAATTTTCTTTTTGAACTCTTTTTATCCTTTCCAGGAAAAAGAAAGAACAATGAGGCATGCCAAAGCTATGAGCAGCTTCTGGGTCAAATACTTTTAGCCCACATGTGGAGTAGAATTAGATGCCTCCAAATCCACATCCTGGCTGTGAGCAAAAATCATCCTGTACTCTGTCTAAACCTGCCATGTGAAGACAAAATTCCAAACTTCTGTAGCATGATAGAGACTCGGGGCTCCTACTCACAATAATCTGTTCTATGTAAAATTCCAAATACTCCCACTTCTGATTTTTTCCAGTTTGACAAATGACAGTTCAGCTAGCATCCAGGGCCGGCTTCTCATCAAGCGAGAACAACAGGCTGTCTCTGCTTTCTTCACTTCTGACCACTAATCTCCTCTTTGCAGTGCTGCTGTCTCTGCCCCTGGATGAAATGAGTCAGTAGGTGCCACCAACTTCATTTAAAATTAAGAGACTGTAAAAAAAAGATAAGGAAAGTAAGGGACTGTGGAATAAAGGACAAAACTAGATCCCTAAATCCTTCCCCACTGAGGCATCATGGAAGTGCCTTGGGTTCTAGCCATCTAGGTTGTTAGAAACAAGTCAGATATCATCTGATTTGAGGAAGGGAGAGAGAGGTTTTTTAAACTTCCTTCACAAAGGCAATTATTGTCATGTGTTTTCTGTGTTTTAATTCACTTGCAGGGGAAAAAAGCCCCTCAATAGTTCTGGCCAAGCTTGTCCTGAGTTAGTGGAAACCTACTTAACCACCTGGTGTGATTCATGTGGACCTCCCTCAGAGGTTTAGAGAGAAACAGTGCTCTTCCTCTTTACTTTGCATAATTACTTCCAACCTCAGAACTTCTCTATTCAAATTATCTGTGTCAAACATTCTTCCACTTAGATGACCTCCCAAATTTTCCCCTCCATTTAACAAATTCTTCAAACTGGACCGGCTCACCAGGCTATTCAAGGAGTAGGTCAATTTGTGTGTGTGTGTGTGTGTGTGTGTGTGTGTGTGTGTGTGTGCAGAGTAGAGGCACATTTCCCATCCAATTCTGTGTTGAGACTCTTGTAAGTGGGTACTACCCAGCTAACTTCAGAGTGAACATGGGCTCTGTGGCTCTGAAGGCCACAGGTCCTAAAATCATGCTGACTCATAGGCAGGATGAAACCTCAGCAATGTATCTAAAGAACACCCTTTAGTAAGAGTATTCTTTAAAAATTGCCTCAATTTTCACCGTCAGAAAGTCTGAGCTTTATCTGATCTCTCTTGCTGTCAATTTTCCACTCTCTCTCTCCTCTGGATCCTTTGCCCATCTTTGAGTTTGGAAAAAACTTTTAGTTGCCCTATTCTAAAAAGACATAGTGTAAATATGGATGCTTGATAAATGTGGTATTTGTCACGTGGGGAAAAGATTGTTTTTAAGTGATGCTGAAATAATTGGATGCCTGTGTAGAAAAACGAAAACTTGATTCCTACCTTATGTTATACATAAGATCTAATTTCAGGATGACCAGAGTCCTCAATGTGGAAGTCAACAACAAGTTTTTGGAAAAATATGGAAGGGCATCTTTATGATCTTGCAAGACAGAAAAAGATGTCTTAAACAGGATATATAAAACAGAAATACTTAATAAATAATTGGGACCACAATGTAATTAACTTTTGTGCATCCAAATATTAAAGGGTGAAAGACAACTTAAGAAGTATAGAAGTCATTTGGAAACCATATAACTGAAAAAGTGCTTGTCTTTGGAACATAAAAAGAACTATTTCAAATCAGTAGGAAAAAAGACAAAATCCAGTAGAGAAAACAGGTGAGAGACTTGAGCAAGCATTCCATAAAGTTGGTATCTAGTGGCCAATAACAAAGGAAAAGTAAAATGAAACCTCAGTGTTACACTACTTAGTATACATCTACCAGAATCATTGGAATTAAAAAGCCAGATAAATAGATAAATTAGTGAGGCTCTGGAGTAAAAAGAACTCACACTCTGTGGATGGAAGTGTAAATTGGTAAAAACTACTTAGGAAACCAGGTTGATTAACACTAACGTTGAAAATGTATACTCATTCCCAATGACCTAGCGATTCTACTCCTAAATATAATGCCAAACAAGTCTGTTACATACACATCAGGGGACATGTCTGAGAGTGTTTAGAGCTGCGTTTGCTTGTAGAAGCTCCTAAAAGCTCCAAGCTTAATGACATAAATGTCCACCAACAGTAAAAGAGATAAATTGTGTAATGTTTATGGAGAATACTGTATATCAATGAAATGGGATGAACTCTAGTTACACACAACACCATGGCTGAGTCTCAGAAATACTAAAATGAGCAAAAGAAGTCAGACACAAAATGATTCATCTTGCCCAATTCCATATAAATGTTTTAAAATAAGCAAAATTTTCTTGTAATTTTGTTTACATAAAGTTTAAAAACAGGCAAAAGCAGTGCTTGTGGATTCATAATTATGAGTTTAGACATAAAGCAAAGCAGGGGAGTAATTCCTATAAAGTTAGAATCATCGTCACCCCAAGGGAGAGGGGCAGTTGTGACAGATGTGTGGGATTGGGGCATTTGAGCTGAGGGATGGCAATGTCCTGTTTCTTGATGTGGATGGCACTTTATAATACGTTGTCCATCTGATTTTGCGTGTTTTTCTACATGTTATATTTTACAATGAAATCTTTTGGGGAGGATGCCTGGGGGGCTCAGTGGTTGAGCAGCTGCCTTTGGCTCACCAGCATGATCCCGGGGTCCTGGGATTGAGTCCTGGATCGGACTCCCCACAGGGAACCTGCTTCTCTCACTGCCAATGCCTCTGCCTCTCTGTGTGTCTCTCATGAATAAATAAATAAAATCTTAAAAAATTTTTTTTTTAATAAAAAATCTCCCTGTCTAATCTTGCTTCCCCTGAGCCTGTCTCTCCTCCCCGCTCTGCTCTCTGCCAGGGGAAGGAACGTCCACTCTTCCCTCATTTGCTCCCCTTCTAAGCTCCCACTCATAACACCACCTGTCCCCCACCCCCACTCCCAGTCACCGGTGACTTCTTGGTTGGCAAATCCAATGACCTTGTCTTTGTTGCTGCTGATGTAGTTCTCTTTTCCCTTGGCTTCCCCAGACCTTCCCCTCTCCTGGTGCTGCTCCTCTTTCTCTCCTCGAGGCTGTTCTGCTTCAACTTCCCAGCTCCATAAACACTGGGGCTTCCTAGGTTTCCCTCCAGCTGGTCTCATTCATGCCACTGACTGGCTCATCACTGTGCTAACAGCCCCCAAATGCACGATGGCCCCTTCTAGCCTCCAGAGGCACGCATGCCTGGAGCTTCCTCCCCATCTTCATCTGGGGGTGGAGAATCACCCTAATTTCATCCAGTGGGCCTCAAAATGAACTCATGGTCTTCCTTGCTCTAACCCTAGTTCTGAACTTCCTGTCTCTATAAAGGGAATCACTTCTAGGTTGAGCTCTCAAGCTAGATATGTTGACTAGTCACTCTCTTTAACCCCCCACCCCCACCCCAGCACCATGAGCTACTACTATTATGTTCACACTGCATGCTAGGCACTTGCTAGAGTCTGAAGGTGTCCCCACTAACCCCACAAAAATTCCTGTTTGGGAAATCTAATGTCCAATGTGACAGTATTAGGTGGTGGGGATTTTGAGGTGTGATACTGGATCACATCACCCAGAGATCACGACCTGAGTGGAAGGCAAAACTGAGTGAGCCACCGAGGTGCCCCCTCAATTTCATTTCCTAAGAGACTCTACAGCTGAGGTAAATATTGATTACTGGTTATTTTTTGCTGAGAGAAGCAGCTATGGTGTGCAGGGTGCTCAATGCCAATCTGTAAATAATTACCTCACATCTCATCAGACCTTATTTATCCACTTCATCCGCAGGTTACTTCTTAGTTCCTTGTGCCTCATCACACTGTAGAATTTGCTCCAGTGTCCCCAGTGATCCCTCCTTGCAAGCTCATAAACCCTTGGCAGTCCTTGCTCTAGTGATGCTGGATCTTGGCCCACTCTGGCCACATTGTCCTGCGCTTTGGCCACCCTGTCTGTTGGGACTCCTCTCTCAGTCATTCTCTCTTGGTTGCCTTTGGGGCTCCCCTTCGTCTACCCTTGGAGTGTCCCTAGGGCTTCCTTTTGTTCTGCCTGGGATGTGTGACTCAGTTTTCACAGATAAGATCCATCATAGTATGTCCTGAGATCATTCAAACGTTTTGCATGCATGCTGTGATACTGTGACTTAAATAGGAACTATGGAGTTGGGCTTTGTTCTCCTTCTTGGCCCAGAACTCTCAAAGACCTGTGTAAATTCCCAAGTGACAAGAGCACTAGGAGCATCTTTTCTTCTTTTGAGGTGACTCTGGGTGGGCTCCTGGATAGCTCCTGGATGGGAGCTGGCCCCCAGAGAGACCTGACCATGATTAGAAGCTTGGAATTTTCAACTCCAACTCCCATTCTCCAGACAGGGTCCTGGAAATTGAATTATTGATTAATCATGTGTACGATCATGCCTCCATAAAATCCCAATGGTACGGGGTTCAGAAGGCTTCCAGGTTGATGAACACAGAGACACACAGAGAGAGTAGTGTGCATGGGGTGGGCATGGTAGCTCTGCACTCCTTCCCACATACCTTGTATGCCTCTCTTTATCTGCATGCTCATCTGTATCTCTTATCATCTCTTTTCCTAGTAAACTGGTAAATAGTAAGTACTACTTCCTTGAGTTCTGTGAGCTTTCTAGCAACTTAATGGAACCTGTGGAGGGGGTTGTGGAAACCTCTGATTTGGAGCCTATAGATTGGTCGGAAGCACAGATGACAGCCTGGACTTGTGACTGGCATCTGAAGTCTGTGTGTGTTTGGGGGTGGAGGTGGAGTCTTGTGGGACTAAGCCCTTAGCCTGTGGGAACTGATGCTATATCCAGATGGTGTCAGAATTGAGTTAAATTATAGGACACCCAGATGGTGTCACAGAATTGCTTGGTGTGTGGGTAAAAGCCCCCACATCTGGTGTCAGAAGTGTCATAGGTTGGTGGTCAAGTAAAAGGGAAGTGAAGAGAGAGAACAGGTGTCTCTTCTACATGTATCCATACATGTCTTCCTGGGGATATGGTCTGGAGCTCTCATCATTCTTAAGAATCCGTGGCCCCATGAGAACCAGTGGGGAGCATGTGGGAGGAGATGAGGGAAGGACACAGATGAAATCCAAGTTTGCAGGTTGCAGATGATCCACACCCATATTAGGAAAGTGCCCATTGGACATCTCCACCTGACGAACCCATAGGCGTTTCCAGCTCACTGTGACTAAAACTTAAATCACCCCTCACCCCCTCCAAACAGGTTCCCATTCCTGTTTTCTTTCACCTGTGCATGGCATTGCCCTTCCCAAGTCAGGACGTTGAAGGAGAGTTTAACTTGTTACTTTGCTGGCACATCTCCCACTGGACCAATCTGTTTTCCCTCTCTGTCTTTGCTTCCTTTCCACCCTTCAGCATCTGCCCTATCCACATATATACTCACCAAAATCAAAGCCACAGTTTCCTTGCCAACTTCTTACCTCTCATTCTTATTTGTCTAGGTAATATTTACATGACTGTCCAAGAAGTATTTCATACATGGACATTTCATCAGGTCATCCTGATGAAATATTCTTCAGTGGCTTCCCATTCCTCAAGGAAAAAAACACCCAAACCAGGTTAAGGAAGGCCTTGGTCTTTGCCTACACTTTTCATTATCTTTCACTCGCCTGCATGATTTGGTCAGCAATGCCAAATTCCTTGAGGTTTGTAGAACTTACCAAGCTTTCTCACTGCATTGTACATGCAACTTCACCTCTGGTAGGGAACTTCACCCTCCACCTCCTTACCTCCCTCTTCATTCTCCAAGTCTACCAGGAAAAGCTCCCCATACCTTTTAAGCCTCCCATTCAAGGGATACCTCCTCTGTGACGCCTCCTGGCTTTCCCAGGTGACATAAGCAGAGAACACACTGGCAGTTGCCAGAGGGGAGTAGGTGGGGAATGGGCATGAAGGGGAGTGGGAGATACCGTCCTCTATTTGTTTAAAAAAAAAAAAAAGTCCTGGGATGCTTGGGTGACTCAGTGGTTGAGTGTTTGCCTTTGGCTCAGGATGTGATTTGGGTCTGGGAATTGGGTCCCACATTGGGCTCCCTGTGAGGAGCCTGCTTCTCCCTCTACCTATGTCTCTGCCTCTCTCTGTCTAATAAATAAATAAATAAATAAATAAATAAATAAATAAATAAAATCTTTTAAAAAATGTCCTGATTTCTTAATAATAAAAAAAAGTACTACCTTTGTTAAGCATTTTTTCTTTCCTCACAGATGGAGAATTTATGGAGCTCTCCACCTAGTTAGTTCTGGGGTTTGAAGAAAAAAAATTGCATTTGCATTTGAGGCTGTCATAGGCCAGGAGAGGAGTTAGGGAGTAGATAATTACCCCAAAGTGTGCTTAGCCCTGGGCACAGTACCACCTTGCATTTTGTTTAATCCCCACAGTTGCAAATAAATCTCAGCATGTCATAGAGGGATGGATGATACCAATGAAATTAAATGAGTGACCACCACATGTAAACTGTAACATTCTCCATATATCCCTTTCACTCCCTTTTAGCTTGGGAAGGTTTGGATGCCCAGACCTCCTGCGTGTAGGTTTTCTTTTTGTTGCTTCCATTAATCTTGCTCTGATTCTCTCAATATAGAGCAATAGTGTGGGCTTGTGTAAATCACTTAAGGTTGGAGAGCCTCACTCCAGTAGAAAATGCAAATGCAGTATTAGGGGGGTGTGAAACCTGGAGGTATGTAGGTAGGTGGGCTTCCCAGGTAGGTACCTGGGAAGTGGGCAGATCCCAAGAGTCTGGCTTATGTCACCTGGGGACTGGACGAAATCATACGGTGTTTGTCTTTCTCTCTCTGATGTATTTCTTTTTGCATAAAAAGAATTTGATACATTTTCTGAAGGAATGTGCAAAAGAGGGACCAAAAAAAAAGACATTTTCTAATTATTCTTATAAAGATAATTTATTGTGGCTTTGGGTAAGCAGGGTGCTCATCAGGCACTGGCTTCTTTCCTAACAGCTGGAGAGAGAATGCTGAATGGCAGCAAATGCTTCCCTGGTGCAGTGTGCCAGGCTGGCTCTAAATGCAACTGCTTACTGGATCCTCACACAGTCTGTGGTGCTGCTCATGATCCCACTTCATCAATGAGGCAGCTCAATGAGGTGGACCAGAGAGCGTGCTAGCTCCCCGTTAGAGCCAGATTCAAACCCAGACAGACAAAACCCAGAGTCTGTGCTCCGAGCCTCTGGACCACACTGCCTTTTCATCCAGTCCCTGCTCCTGCTACTCCCCTTCAGCTTTCATCCATCTATGAAGAGCATTTTCCTAAGCTCAGCACCTATATTACCTCCTCATGCCCTCGCAATCACCCTGAGGCAGGTTCTACTATTTTCCTCTCTTTTCAGACTAGGAAACAGGCTCAGAGACAGCAAGTAACTGGGTCTTCATTACTTGATCAATAAGTGGAGAAGCCAAATGTTCACTCTCAAGTCCCAACTCTAACCCACCCCGATGTGTTGCCTTTCTCTTAACTCAAACAATGGTAGCCTGATCAGAGACCAATACCCTGAAGTGACACCATGAGGGAACCAGTTAGGCTTCCAGGTGAGCCTGGCTCACCTGCCTGGGGGAATGTACCTGTCAGCTGGGTGGGCTGTGGGTGTGGCCCCGAGTGGGTGTGTCTGGTGGGCGTGGTCTGCATGGGTGGCCAGGGTGGGCGGGACCTGAGCCCTGCCTGGAATAGTCTTTTGAGGTGTTGGATACAGGCTTCTGCCCTCATGGGGGTGGGGAAGACGAGCTAACTCAACACTTTGGGAGCTGGGATCTTCTGAGCTAGTTCTAGGGACACAGACCATCCCTGTGTTGAGGGAGCACTGTGGTTCACATGAGGCTTTAACCCCTCACTAGCTGTGTGATGGGGGTCCTTGACCTCTCTTCTGTCTCAGAGGTGGCTTAGAGGGCTTAGGGGTAAACGGCCAATACATGTTAGTGGGTTCTGCATTCATGAACTCAGATACATCCTTGATAAGAATCCAGACCATCACTGTATTGTACACCTGAAACTAATATTACATGGTATTTTAACTTACAAGAATTGAAATAAAAACTTTTAAGAAAAGGATAAATTGAAACAGAGAGAAAAGAAAGAATTCAGAGATCATTCTATGGAAAACGTCGTTGCCAAATGCAAGCATCTTCCCTCGGGTCCAGTCTGAACTTCTCTGGCCTGTGGTTCTACAGATGGTGCTGCTTTTTGCTGGACAGTCTCCTGGGTTCTCTTCCTTCTCTCCAGGTCTTCTCTTCTCCTCCCAATCTTGGAAGGTGCTGCTCCTCTGGAGGTAGTCTCTCAGGGATTTCTTGGCTCTGAAAATGTAAGAAAAGTGGTGCTTCATGCATTACCCTCTGTGTGAGTATTGCAGGTTGTGTGTTCTGTTCACCTTAGTATAATCTCCCTTACTGAGGACTCATGAACATGGCAGGCAAGTGGTTAAGTTTTTTAAACTTTCTGTATCATTTAAGTGTTGTAACAACCCAGTGAGTTAGGTACTCTTATCATTTCCATTCTCGTTAAGGAAATTGAGACTTAGTGAGATTGAGTTGCCAAAGTTTGCGCCTTGTAAATGGTGTGTTTTGGATCAAATTCAGACATCAGGCTCCAGAGTCCACTCTTAACCACAAAGCTCTGTGGCCTACCAAGGGAAGATGAAAATTTTCTTTTCTTTCTTTCTTCTTTTCTTCCTTCCTTCCTCTTTCCCTCCCTCCTTCCCTCTCTCTCTCCTTGTTCTTTCTTTCATCTTTTCTTTTTTTTAAATTTATTATTATTATTATTTTTTAGTGGGGCAGGGGCAGAGAGAGAGGAAGAGAATTCCTCACTGACTGTGGAACCTGACACAGGGCTCCTTCTAACGACCCAGAGATCATGATCTGAGTCAAAATCAAAAGTCAGAGCTTAAACTACTGAGCCACCCAACCTCCCCTGGCAGAGGAACTCTCTAACAGATAAAACTGGCTGCTGTTGGGGCAGAAAAATGTACTCTTTTTTCTTTTAAATTCTTTGAGTGGTCCAATAATTCAATTGACAAAAAACAGATAAACAAGAGAAACATAATTTCGTACAGTGGGAACCACATAAAAACATGAGACTCAAAGAAGTGACAAATCAGGAAGCTTTTATGACAATATATTTTTTTTGTATTTACTGTGATCAATCGACAAGACAAAGAGGTTTGGGCTTGGGGTAGTAAATTGGTGAAGAAGTAAAAATATTTGTTTATACAGCCTTCTTAACTCTGCATTTGCTATGTCTGGTGATAAGGATGACTTCTACTCTCCTGGGACAGGTACCTTTCACCTGGCAAATTTAGCTCTTGCTTTCAGTGAGACAAAGGATGGTCAGGGCATCCGTCTTGTACTGGCTGTATCTCAAGCACCTTTCATTCAAAATAATCACTGTGTCAAAGTGGCATATTTTGGGGTGGCCTATTCAGTCCTCTTCACTGCAAAGAAGAGGACCGGACTCTCGTAAGTAGAAAGTATAGATGGAATTGAAAGGGTTCTTTTACTGGGTGTAAAATCTGTATAAATTTGAGGGATTCCCTCAACTCAGCTTCTGTAATCTGTGCCATGGGAGCTAAACACAGAAATACAATTGATCCCATTATCTACAGATGTGCAAATTCACCTACGTTCTAAAATTTATTTGTAACCCCCATGTCACTGCATATGGCACCTTAGCAGTCGTTTGCGGACATGTGCAGATTGGAACAAAATTTGAGTCACATGTTCCCAGCTGCACTCAGACAAGGCAACACACTACTTTCTTGTTTCAGTCCTTGTACTGTAGATAAGTGTCCTCTTCCCTAGCTTGTGCCACATTTTTTGCATTTTCTTGGTTTTTGGTGGTGATTTCACTATTTAAAATAATCAGTCCTCAAGTATGATGCTGAAATGCTGTCTAGTGTTCCCTACGGCAGGATGGCTGGCTTGTATCTTATGGGAGATACATGTGATAGATAAGCTGTGTTCTGGCCTGAGTTCCAGTGCCCTTGGCTGTGAGTGTAGTGCTAATGGATCAGCCATATACTTCCAATAGGGGTCTTTAAATAGAAACACAGACAAAAGGAAGCAGTGCATTGATCTGTTGAAAAAAATGTGACCAGAGGTTGACAGGAACTGAACCATGCATTTTCCTTAGAAACAATGATTTGGTGCTTGCTAATTCAGTGTTTACAATGAATTTGTAACAGAACTACAGGAATAGCGAGAATTGACTGTATTCAGCCTAAAGCTGAAAAACATATATTTTTTCAGTGACAGTAGGAGGAGGTTTACAAAAGGTATTGCACCATAGGGGAAGTGTGCTGATAAATGTGGTACATCTTTGTGAGTATAATAAATATCCAGGATTAACTTCACTTTGTTAACACTAAATGACTTAGAAGATACTTCTTTCTAGGACCTCAGGAAGATTTTATGTCATTTGACCCCCAAGAGTAAAATTTCCCTCATTATGAATTTTCTTTTGCTCACGCTTAGGAGGGAAATTGTACTGATGATGGAAATGCAATCTCAATTTCCTCTTTGTCCTGGAAGTGCATAGATTCCTGGTGGGCTTCTTTCCCAGTATTAAAATGATCTTATTTTAAGCTTAGTCATATAGAGGACATAAATGGGTTGCAAAAGCCTTTGGGAGTTACTTGGATATGAGGGGCCAAAGTGGGAAGAAAACCAGGTAGGCTGGTATGAGGAGCCTAGGGTTGATTTTTTTTTGTCCTTTATTTCTTGAGTTAGCCTGCAACTTCAAGAAAAAACTCTTCTCCCCACATTTCCCTCTTCCAGTGTCGTTTACACCACTCTGCCTACTGTATTAGTCATGTTCTCCTTCCTTTCTGGTTGCATAAGTATTGATTCATGGCCTGTTTGAAAAATCTTCCTTGCTTTATTTAAATAATTAATTAATTAATTGATTTATTTATTATTATTAATTTTTTTTTTACCGAATTTCTGAGGTTCAGACTCTAGTAAGAGATGATGTGATGGGACAAGGGGAAAGAAGGCAGTTCTCTTCTGCGTCCCCTCCTTCCTTTGCCAATGCCACTCTGGGCTCATTGCTGATTCCCAGCAAAAGGCCTTCCCTTTTTGGTGTCACTTTTAGATCTTGGACCTGACTGGGTCTCCACACAGAGTAGCAGATCCATATTTCTCAGGGCCTCTTTTTTTTCCCCAGCCAGGGGAAGTCAGGGTTCTCAGAATCTGGAGTGGGAGAGCCTGTTAAATTTCAAGGACAAAAATCATGTGACTGGGGAATGACTGTGAGTTCTGTGAAGATTGCCTCTCAGGCTGTGACTTTATCACCATGACGATTATATTAGTAGAAGTATTGAGTAGAGGTATTGCTTTCGTTGGTCTTCCAGTCTTTGCAGCATGTTCTCTTGAAACAGAAATGCTCTTTCCCTTCAAAATGATCACTTGAAGCTGGTGTTAAAGGGATGCACACAAGATCCGCACAACTAGAGAGGCTGGCTATCTGTGCTTAACATTTGTAACTGGCATGGCATTAAATTAAATAATGAATAATACATAGTTAGCAATATTTTTTTTTATTTTTTATTTTTTATTTATGATAGTCACACAGAGAGAGAGAGAGAGAGAAAGGCAGAAACATAGGCAGAGGGAGAAGCAGGCTCCATGCACTGGGAGCCCGACGTGGGATTTGATCCCGGGTCTCCAAGATCGCACCCTGGGCCAAAGGCAGGCGCTAAACCGCTGTGCCACCCAGGGATCCCCCCCACTTTTTTTTAATTTAGCAATATTTTTAATAGAGAAAAAGAGGTGAAGCTTCAAAGCCTCATGACTTCAAACCAAGCAACCAATTTACCAAATGATCAAAAAACTCCAAACCCAAAACACTCAAGCCAGATGGTTGTGTGTATATATAGGAGAGTGGACTGGTGATTGGGAGGAAGGCTAGAGTCTAATTATTCTGCCCAGACACATACATATGGGAAGAGTGATGCTCCTCTCTCTTCCCACCTCTGTGTCCCACAACTGTCTTATGAGAAGTGAAGTCACAGCTTCAAGATCAAATGGATGGTAGGGTAGAGCTTAAAATCCATCCCCCCTGGAAGCCCCACTGAGAACACATGAGTCCTCCCAGGGAATGAAGAGATATGAGCTGTCACAATGGTTTGAGGGTCTCCAAAGGGTCACAGTACACAGACAGATACACATATATGGATTGTACAAAAGCTTCACAGGAAGGGTATGGTCAGGGGAAAAAAATGTCAAAAAATGTTGACGGGGCACAATAAGATATAAAAAAAAAAAAAAAGATGGAGAAGGACTATGGCAATCATGTTTCTCGCCAGCACTTTTTCATCCATGGAAACATTATTTCAAACGTCTTGTGTGAAATCATGAACCCTCTGGTGCAGATTTGGCTCCCTCTGGAGTGTTATAAACATAGTTTTCCTACAAATAGATAGAAACCAGGCATCAAGATTTGATTTAATTCTTTAATGAGGGAACCAGCAGGGAGGCCAAAGTGCTGGCTCAGAGCATTTGAGGGGGAGGGATTTGTGGTCCTTGGGGAAATGGGCGCCCAATAAGGCGGTCAGGTTAGATACAGGACTCTAACTTTCTGTGGCCTGGGGGAATGGCAACAGCTTCAGGGCTCACTTTTCTACTAGGTCATAAAGTCAGAACAACTTATCAATTTCTGCAGGTTAACTTCTAACCTGACAGAGCTAACAACTGCCTGCAGTCTTACTGCCGATTGTTAGCCAAGTATGTGGTGATAGTCCCTGGGGGTGTCAGGTGAGGGTCAGGCAGGCTCCCTGGGAAATGCTCCAGCATGACATAAAATGTGAAGCAATTATCCCTCTACCTTTCACAAGCTTGGTGCATGGATTTATGATTGCTACTCCTCTGATTACCACTAACTGAACACCTCTGCTTTGTGGAGTCCTGATTTGGGGTCTTCAAATGATGACCAGCCTTCCTAGATGAAGAATAATCTTGATTTACACATGTGCTAGGCATCGTTCTAAGCGTTTTGCAAGTATACTTTACTTAACCTGTATAACAGTGCTATGAGGTATGCATATTAGAGATTCCAGAGGAATAGAACCAAAAGAATATGTATATATATAGAAAAAAGAGGTTTATTATAAGGAATTGGTTTGTGATTATGGAAGCTGACACGTTCAGATCTGCGGTGTGGGCTAGAGGACTTGGGACCCAGGAGAGCAGATGGTGCAGTAGAAGTCCAAAGTCATTCACCTGGAGAATTTTTTTCTTACCTGAGTAGGGGAGGGGAGTTGGTCTTTTTGTTCTAGTCAGGCCTTCAACTGATTGGACAAGGCCCACCCGGATCACTACAGAGTATGACCTGCTTTACTTTTCTATTAAAAAGTTAATCCCAGGGGCACCTAGGTGGCTTAGTCAGCAGTCAAGCATCTGACTCTTAATTTTGGCTCAGGTCATGATCTCAGGGCTCTGAGATTGAGCCCCATGTTGGGCTCCACACTGAGCATGGAGCCTGAAAAGATTATCTCTCTCCCTCTCTCTCTGCCCCTCTGTTCTTTGCTTTCTCTCTTAAAAAAGAAAAAAAATGTTGACCTCATCCAAAAACACCTTAGCAGAAACATCCAAAATAATATTTGACCACATGTTTGGACACTCTGTGGCCCAGTCAAGCTGATACATAAAATAACACAGTATGGATTATTGTCATTTCCATTTTCCTGAGGAGAAAACGGAGGCTCAGAGTATGGGAGCAATAAGCCCGAGGTCCCATAACCTCGAGGCTGGTGCTCTTTTTTTTTTTTTTTTAAGATTTATTTATTTATTTATTTATTTATTTATTTATTTATTTATTTATTTATTCATGATAGACACAGAGATTGAGAGAGAGGCAGAGACACAGGAGGAGGGAGAAGCAGGCTCCATGACAGAAGCCCGATGTGGGACTGGATCCCGGGACTCCAGGATCACGCCCTGGGCCAAAGGCAGGCGCTAAACCGCTGAGCCACCCAGGGATCCCGAGGCTGGTGCTCTTAACCACTCTTGTGTCAGCCCTCTCCTGTGACATCACGATTATCCGTGGGCCCAAATCCTCCCAGTTTTCTTCGAGGCCTTGAGCCCCGTGGCTTTCTCAGACCGAATCAACCTCCACACCCAACCTTTCTTCCAGAGGCTTTTCCTCGCCCCCACCCCCTGTTCTTTCCACCTGCCATCACCACCTGCATGCCTCCTGCTGCTTGGCGCTGCTTCCCTTTCCTGGGACTGTGGGCCTTGCACGTTCTGGCCACCTTCTCTCTCCATCCATCTCCCCCAGCTCCTCTTCTCACCCCTGTGCCTACTGAGCCAAAGCCATTCCCTTGGCTCCCCCTCGCCTCCTACTTGTGACTCCTCTTTTTCCCTTGGAGTCTAAACAAAAATCCCACCCAACCTTCAAGGTCTTCCTACGTGAAGGCTTCCTGCTTTCCCCCCTTTGAGAGGAACATAGCCCTCTGGATAGCATGTTGGGATGCTCTGGGTGTAGTTTGGAAGCAGGATTCTGCCCCCCAGGGTGAATCTTGTCTAGGACAGAAGGAGGGAAGAGGGGTGGTGATACCAGGCGGGAAAGAAGGGACAGGGAGGAGCCAGCGGGTTAAGGCACTTCCTAGGGAGGGGGTAAAGGCACGAAGGGCTGAGGGCTGGCAGGAGGGCTTCTGCACCCTATTCTCACACTGGGTTAATTGGAAGTAAGAAGCCTTCCCCTCAAAGCCCAGGGCACAGTTAATTCCTCACTCCCTGGGCCCGCCCACCCCTCCTCGCCCTGGCTCCCCTGCCCGGCCCCCTGTCCATCACCACTTCTTTGAACTTAGCACTAGCCCCGCTAAACTGCCATGCCAGCCTTCCTGTCAGGGCCAGGTCATGTTGGGGGGGTGCCGCCCAAACCCAGCAGTGCTTAGACGTTAGGTGCTCAGTGGTGCTGCGGAGCGACCAACGGGGTGAGGGATCTGCTGGAAGCTCGTGCGGGTTTATAATCGCCGCCTTTCAGTGGCTCAGAAACAGGCCTGAGATGAGGATTTGTGTGCAAGTGACATAATAGCAAAGTGCTCCTGGGAGACCAGTAAGGATCCCAGGAAGCAAGACAGGGGAGGGAGGAAGACAAGTGAGGTAGTGAGGTCACATCAAGGCCTGCTGGCCTGGCGTCAGCCTGGTCCCGGGGCCAGCTGTGCAGGGGAAGTGACATCCACGTGCAATACTAGACCTGAAATGAGGGGGCTGGGCTTTTAAACCCCTTGCCACAGTCACTGGCCTGTGGTCTGCCATGCGGAGGGTGAGAAGCACAGAAATGTCAGCAAGGGTCAGAAGGGTCTGGGTAGAGCCCCAGTGCTGTCCAGGACCCACACTGAGCACTGCGCTCCAGCCAGAATTGTGGAGGAGCCAGTGAAGGACATGCTTGGGACCATCCCTGCGGAGCCGTTGGGCGCGGTCCGTTCTGTTCACTGCTGGATCCAGCCTCAGTTCTTGGACGTGTGCCTGGCACAGTGTAGCGACTCTGTGTGTACGTTGATGAATGAAGCAGAGAGACAGGCAGACAGGGGGCAGCATGATTTGCACATTCTATTCTCTCTGGGAGTTTTTAAGCATTCGAGAAGTAGAGGTAAGACGGGCCTGATATTTCCTGGAGTCCTGGAAACTTCAGAACTTGGGTGCTTCTTACCTGATAGAATTGCTCTCCAGGACTGCAGGCTTGTGGGCAGCAGGATTGTCCCGGGGCCCCTCCAACTTCTGGCCCCCTACATCTTTCTTCTGTCGAAAACCATGACCTTTGTGTGGTCATTGTAAGGGATTATGTTCTATTGTGGCTTGTCACGATAGCCACCGGTACTTAAAGGTAGATAACATTGCATGGACCAATTCAGAGGCTGCCCGTGTCTGTGTGTATTGAACACACATTTATTGGCAAGCGGGCACAGATCAGTTCATTCTCTGTCTGTGAGCTCAACAAAGCCCCAGCTTTCCGAGCCTGTTCAGAGGCCCTGATGCCATCATAGCATAGAGGTCAGATCGAACTAATCTTATATGCAGCTAGAAACGTCTACCCAACGACGAGGATCTAGGACCACGTATGGAACAGGGTCAGGTACCATTCCTATAGGGAAGGGCCACCGGACCTGCAGCAATCACTTCTCCAGGTCAAGGCTGTCATGTCAGAGTCCCTTGCCTCTAGGCCCCAGGTCTGAAGGAAAGGCAGGAACTGCCTATAAGGGAAGACAGGTGCTCAGGAGTGAATGCACTCCCGCAGGTCCTGCAGGGAGCACCCAGGGAAGTGCGTCCAGGGTTTTGGGAAAGGAGGGCTCCAGAGACCTAAGGCCCTTGCTAGCCTCTGCATGTGACTTTGGGAGAAGGTGTCCTTTCTGGGTGGATGAGTTTAAAAAGAGCAACTGCAGTCCTGAGATATGCAACTCTGGAGCCAAAGTCACCTTTGTGCAGGGGGAAGTTGCTGTCCCCTGCCCTCCCCTCCCTACTAGCTCCTGAAGGGTGCACCCTCCTAGCTAGGGCTCGGGGCTTGGAGCAGAGTGGGGCGCCCTGCACACCCAGGCTGGATGGTGCACTTCTCCTTCTGTCCTCTGCCTCCCAGCTGGCCCTCGCACCTTTGACAACAACCTTTGGGTGCCCGGGACCTGCTCCCTTGTGTTGAGCGGGATCACAGGTGTCATCTGGGCCTGTTCACACCTCAGGGAGGACTCAGTATCTCTGAGTACCTGTCCCCTGAGGAAACCAAAGGCCCTGGATTACCCTGGAGACATAAAGTGGGCTCCTCCCAAAGCATTCTGGGTTTTGCCTCTGCCACTTGCTTCCCTAAACCCATGTCATGTAGGCTCTGATTAGAAGGAGCCTGCGTTGAGGGCTCTCAGCTACACATGAGCAGGGCAACCATAAAAATCCCAGGAGACGGGGCTGGTGGTCAAATCTGGGAGGGAGGCATGGTGAGGGGTAGGATCTGGGAGCTAGTGAGGGGGCCGGTGGTGGAAGCGGGAGTGGGTGGTCACTACAGATGCCCCAGCGGTGGAGGAAACAGGCTCTGAGTTTCTCTGGGGTATTTGCTTCCTTGCAGCAGGCCAGCAAGGTGGTGACTCACCCTCCTGTTCCCCACCCTGGGAACTTCCTAGCTTCTCAGATCACAGCCAGCTTGGCCTAGGCAGGTGTTCACCTTCCCCAAATCTCTCAGATGCCACCAACTGAGAGGGAGCCAACACCTGCCCAGTGGCTGGCCTGCACCTTTGAGCTCATGTGTCTGAGTCTGGGGAAGGCAGTATGGCCTCTGCCTGGCCTCCCTGCCCCTCTGAGGGCAGCAGGTGTAACTCACAGGATGGCAGGGGCTTCTGAATCGTTTTCCAAATATCTCCAGAAGCAAATTACTGGGTAAGGTTGAGGCATCCTGCCACAGAGAACCTTGCCCCTGCCACCAGCCCAGACCGGCTGGGGAGGGGCAGGAGGGCGGTGCGGGGTCAGGCACAGCTGTGCAGGAAGTGGCCTTCCAGCTGCAACCCGACCTGGGAACCAATGCTGCGAGGCTCTGGCTGGGTTCTGATTTACAGATGATGCAAATGTGCTTGTGCTGATTCCTGTGTATTTAATGCTTCGTTTCATGAGGATGGAGAGTTTGCGGGGACATTGCATCAGAGACGCCCTGTCATCCAGCCTCCTCGTTATATGGATGGGGACCTGAGGCTTAGAGAGAGTAGATGGTGACTTGGGATTTCAGAGCCAGGTAGGTACTGAGTGAAATGAAAACCCAGAGGCCTCCCATCTGGGGTAGGAGAGCCCTCAGCCACTACCCCTAAGGGAGGGTGTGCGGTGGAGTGGTGACAGGTGAGGGGCGGTGGGCAAGCCATTGCACTCTCTCCATTGCAGTTTCCTCATGATAAAACAGTGTTGTGCTAGGCTTTCGTCCCTCAGATACCAGATTCCACCATTCCAGAGTCCTTTCTATAGGTTTTCTGGCCTTTTCACTTTCCGTTTTTGTAAAGAACACTTAGTTGATCAATTCCTTAAAACAACTGCCAACTGGCCTTACTTATAATTGTTCATCATTAAAAAAATGATAAAATTGTTGGGCGATTTCAAAATTATTATTATTATTTAATAAGCCAAAAAGTTAAACTTGCCATGTACCCAGTTAATTATGAAGCTATCAATCAAGGAAAAAAAAAGTAATATTTGGGTTCCTTTCTCATGAAATGTAAATGCAAAGATTTTGTCTGATAATCTTCATGTTAGTGTGTTAAGAGCTGCTTGAAGCGTGGCTCATAGAGTCTGTGCATGTCGGAGACTTTCAAACCGTTTCAAATTCCAGGCAGCCCTCAGGGTCTCTTATTTTGCTTTACCTCGTGTTCTGTGTTCTACGGCATTACAGATTCATGATTATACGCTGCATTCTTTTGTAACTAACTGTAGGATCTCTAGAAGAGATTCTGTTAGTTCCCGTGACCATCCATTTCAGGATTATAACCTGGCCCAAAGAAGGTCTTTTTGGGGGTCTGTTAAGCCTAAATTTCTCACAGTGCAGGACCATCTGGGCTGTCAGAGCAACTGAAGCTCAATAATTCAGTCTGTTTCACCCCGTGGGCTGGTGTTCAGGGCTGTTCGGGACCACAGAGGGTCCTCTGAATTGCAGCATTTAGCAGCAGGCCCTGGGTGCTGTGGAATCAGCCCAGATTTCTGATAGGTGCTGGGAGGAACAGAGCTGGGCCCATGAACACAGGTCCCCTAGGCAGGGCCAGGGAGCAGTCAGGATGAGAGAGCAGGCTCCGGGCTCATGACAAGGTACAGATCCCCAACCTAGCCTCCAGGTGGACGTACCTGAGCCTGGGAAGCCAGCGCTGTGTGATCTCATGAAGGCCCATTCCTCCTCTGCTTTCTCACCTGTAAAATGAGGTTGGACTAGCAAGTTTCTAAGGCTTCCACGAAAGGTGGCCTGAGTTGATTTTTTTTTTGTGGGAAGGAATGTCCAGTTGGTTGAAATCCTGTCTCTGATTTATTATCTACTGTTTTTCTTGCTGTATTTGTGAGAGGTGGGGTTTTATCAATCGCAAGAGGCGGGGACTGTGCATGAGCTACAGCAGGTGAGAAAATTCAAGCTGCAGATGGGGAGGGTGTTTATCTGGTCTCTGCCCGCACACCAGGGCCACAGCAGGAACAGGACGGGCACGTGCCCCCCTAGGTGCAGCCCACGAGAGCACCTGTGTGCTTAGAGCGCCGCCCGCTGGCTACACAGGGAAGGCTCGGTACCTTCAGGCCTTCGGGGCCACGGGTGGGGAGACCGACGTTCCCTTGGGGAGCCTGGGGGCCCGTCGAGTTCTGTCCGTGTGAGTGCATTTCCAGTGGTATAAATAAAAGAATTTTAAGAAGAAGAGAAGGGCAAGGCGCCCCACCCGGCCGCCTGGGTGCCCGTGGGTGCGCAAGGTGCGGGGCCGCGCCGAGCGCCTGTGATGACCCGGAGCGGCCACCTGGTGGCAGTGTTTCGCTGCGGTCGGCCCGGCCACCCGCCCCCTCCTTAAAGAGCTCCCCACTGCGGATTTCTGGGCTCCTCCCTCTAGGCTTTTCTGGGCCTCAAGTGAAGATGCAAAATAGTGTCCTGAGTTGAAAATGATGGCTGTGACAGATATCCCGTGGCTCCTCCCTGTCTTCTATTAGAACATCTCCCAGCTAAAAGCCCTGTAGCCGCTGGCAGAGTCAGTGTTGCAGAGAGGAGTTCAAGGGGAAGTTGGGCTGATTTGATTGACTCCTTAATTTCTCTTTCTTCAGTCTCTTTGTTAGTGCATAGAAATGCCCCTGATTTCTGGGCATTGATTTTGTATCCTGCCACACTGCCGAATTGCTGTATGAGTTCTAGCAATCTTGGGGTGGAGTCTTTTGGGTTTTCTATGTACAGTATCATGTCATCTGTGAAGAGGGAGAGTTTGACTTCTTCTTTTTTTATATAATAAATTTATTTTTTATTGGTGTTCAATTTACCAACATACAGAATAACACCCAGTGCTCATCCCGTCAAGTGTCCCCCTCAGTGCCCGTCACCCATTCACCCCCACCCCCCGCCCTCCTCCCCTTCCACCACCCCTAGTTCGTTTCCCAGAGTTAGGAGTCTTTATGTTCTGTCTCCCTCTCTGATATTTCCCACACATTTCTTCTCCCTTCCCCTATATTCCCTTTCATTATTATTTATATTCTCCAAATGAATGAGAACATACACTGTCTTTCTCCGATTGACTTACTTCACTCAGCATAATACCCTCCAGTTCCATCCATGTTGAAGCAAAAGGTGGGTATTTGTCGTTTCTAATGGCTGAGGAATATTCCATTGTATACATAGACCACATCTTCTTTATCCATTCATCTTTCGATGGACACCGAGGCTCCTTCCACAGTTTGGCTATTGTGGACATTGCTGCTGGAAACATCGGGGTGCAGGTGTCCCGGTGTTTCATTGCATCTGAATCTTTGGGGTAAATCCCCAACAGTGCAATTGCTGGGTCGTAGGGAAGATCTATTTCTAACTCTTTGAGGAACCTCCACACAGTTTTCCAGAGTGGCTGCACTAGTTCACATTCCCACCAACAGCACAAGAGGGTTCCCTTTTCTCCACATCCTCTCCAACATTTGTTGTTTCCTGCCTTGTTAATTTTCCCCGTTCTCACTGGTGTGAGGTGGTATCTCATTGTGGTTTTGATTTGTATTTCCCTGATGGCAAGTGATGCAGAGCATTTTCTCATGTGCATGTTGGCCATGTCTGTGTCTTCCTCTGTGAGATTTCTGTTCATGTCTTTTGCCCATTTCATGATTGGATTGTTTGTTTCTTTGCTGTTGAGTTTCATACATTCTTTATAGACCTTGGAAACTAGCCCTTTATTTGATATGTCATTTGCAAATATCTTCTCCCATTCTGTAGGTTGTCTTTTAGTTTTGTTGACTGTATCCTTTGCTGTGCAAAAGCTTCTTATCTTGATGAAGTCCCAATAGTTCATTTTTGCTTTTGTTTCTTTTGCCTTCGTGGATGTATCTTGCAAGAAGTTACTGTGGCCAAGTTCAAAAAGGGTGTTGCCTGTGTTCTCCTCTAGGATTTTGATGGAATCTTGTCTCACATTTAGATCTTTCTTCCATTTTGAGTTTATCTTTGTGTATGGTGAAAGAGAGTGGTCTAGTTTCATTCTTCTGCGTGTGGATGTCCAATTTTCCCAGCACCATTTATTGAAGAGACTGTCTTTCTTCTAATGGATAGTCTTTCCTCCTTTATCGAATATTAGTTGACCATAAAGTTGAGGGTCCACTTCTGGGTTCTCTATACTTTTCCATTGATCTATGTGTCTGTTTTTGTGCCAGTACCACACTGTCTTGATGACCACAGCTTTGTAGTACAACCTGAAATCTGGCATTGTAACCATGCCCCCAGCTATGGTTTTCTTTTTTAAAATTCCCCTGGCTATTTGGGGTCTTTTCTGATTCCACACAAATCTTAAAATAATTTGTTCTAACTCTCTGAAGAAAGACCATGGTATTTTGATAGGGATTGCATTAAACGTGTAAATTGCCCTGGGTAACATTGACATTTTCACAATATTAATTCTGCCAATCCATGAGCATGGAATATTTTCCCATCTCTTTGTGTCTTCCTCAATTTCTTTCAGAAGTGTTCTATAGTTTTTAGGGTATAGATCCTTTACCTCTTTGGTTAGGTTTATTCCTAGGAATCTTATGCTTTTGGGTGCAATTGTAAATGGGATTGACTCCTTAATTTCTCTTTCTTCAGTCTCCTTGTTTATGTATAGAAATGCCATTGATTTCTGGGCATTGATTTTGTATCCTGCCACACTGCCAAATTGCTGTATGAGTTCTAGCAATCTTGGGGTGGAGGCTTTTGGGTTTTCTACGTAGAGTATCATATCATCAGCGAAGAGGGAGAGTTTGACTTCTTCTTTGCCAATTGGAATGCCTTTAATGTCTTTTTGTTGTTTGATTGCTGAGGCGAGGACTTCCAGTACTATGTTGAATAGCAGTGGTGAGAGTGGACATCCCTGTCTTGTTCCTGATCTTAGGGGAAAGGCTCCCGGTGCTTCCCCATTGAGAATGATATTTGCTGTGGGCTTTTCATAGATGGCTTTTAAGATGCTGAAGAATGTTCCCCCTATCCCTACACTCTGAAGAGTTTTGATCAGGAATGGATGCTGTATTTTGTCAAATGCTTTCTCTGCATCTATAGAGAGGATCATGTGGTTCTTGTTTTTTCTCTTGTTGATATGGTCTATCACACTGATTGCTTTACGAGTGTTGAACCAGCCTTGCATCCCAGGGATAAATCCCACTTGGTCATGGTGAATAGTCTTCTTAATGTACTGTTGGATTCTATTGGCTAGTATGTTGTTGAGAATTTTTACATCTGTGTTCATCAGAGATATTGGTCTAAATTCTCTTTTTGGTGGAGTCTTTGTCTAATTTTGGAATTAAGGTGATGCTGGCCTCATAGAATGAGTTTGGAAGTATTCTATCGCTTTCTGTCTTTTGGAACAGCTTTAGTAGAATAGGTATGGTTTCTTCTTTAAACGTTTGATAGAATTCCCCCTGGGAAGCCATCTGGCCCTGGACTTTTGTGTCTTGGGAGGTTTTTGATGACTGCTTCAATTTCCTCCCTGGTTATCGGCCTGTTCATGTTTTCTACTTCTTCCTGTTCCAGTTTTGGTAGTTTGTGGTTTTCCAGAAATACATCCATTTCGTCTAGATTGCCTAATTTATTGGCATATAGCTGCTCATAATATGCTTTTAAAATAGTTTGTATTTCCTTGGTATTGGTGGTGATCTCTCCTTTTTCACTCATGATTTTATTAATTTAAGTCTTTTTTTTTTTTAATAAGGCTGGCTAATGGTTTATCTATCTTATTAATTCTTTCAAAGAACCAACTCCTGGTCTTGTTGATCTGTTCTACAGTTCTTCTGGTCTCTATTTCATTGAGTTCTGTTCGAATCTTTATTAACTCTCTTCTGCTGCTGGGTGTAGGTTTTATTTGCTGTTCTTTCTCCAGTTCCTTTACATGCAAGGTTAGCTTGTGTATTTGAGTTTTTTCCAATTTTTTGTGGGATGTTTGTATTGCAACGTATTTCCCTCTCAGGACTGCTTTTGCTGTATCCCAATGATTTTGAATGGTTGTATCTTCATTTTCATTAGTTTTCATGAATCTTTTTAATTCTTCTCTAATTTCCTGTTTGACCCTTTCATCTTTTAGCAGGATGCTCTTTAACCTCTGTGTGTTTGAGTTTCTCCCAAATTTCTTCTTGCGATTGAGTTCTAGTTTCAAAGCCTTATGATCTGTAAATATGCAAGGGGCCAATCCCAATCTTTCGGTATCGGTTAAGACCTGATTTGTGACCCAGGATGTGGTCTATTCTGGAGAAAGTTCCATGTGTACTTGAGAAGAATGTGTATTCAGTTGTATTTGGATGTAAAGTTCTGTAGATATCTGTGAAACCCATCTGTGAAACCCATCCAAAGCTCTTATTTCTTTGGAGATGTTGTGCTTAGATCTGTCATTTGCAGAAAGTGCTGTGTTGTGAAGTCTCCTACTATTAGTGTATTATTATCTAAGTATGTCTCTACTGGATGGATATACTTGGCAGCTCCCACATTAGAGGCATAAATATTCATGATTGTTAGGTCCTCTTGTTGATAGATCCTTTAAGTATGACATAGTGTCCCTCTTTATCTCTTACTACAGTCTTTGGGATAAACTTTAATTTATCTGATATGAGGATTGCTACCTCTGCTCTCTTTTGAGGACCATTTGAATGGTAAATCGTTCTCCAACCTTTTATTTTCAGCCTGTAGGTGTCCTTAGGTCTAAAACGAGTCTCTTGTAGATAGCAAATATAGATGGGTCTTGCTTTTTTATCCAGTCTGAAACCCTGCATCTTTTGATGGGATCATTAAGCCCACTCACATTCAGAGTTACTATTGAAAAATATGACTATAGTGTCATCATGATACCTATTCAGTCCCTGTTTTTGTGTATTATTTCTTTTTTTTTAAATTTTTATTTATTTATGATAGTCGCACAGAGAGAGAGAGAGAGAGAGAGAGAGAGAGGCAGAGACACAGGCAGAGGGAGAAGCAGGCTCCATGCACCGGGAGCCTGACGTGGGATTCAATCCTGGGTCTCCAGGATTGCGCCCTGGGCCAAAGGCAGGCGCCAAACCACTGCGCCACCCAGGGATCCCTCGTGTATTATTTCTTTGGGCATCTTCTGTCTTTTACAGAGTCCCCCATAATATCTCTTGCAGAGCTGGTTTGCTGGTCACATATTCTTTCAGTTTATCCTTATCCTGGAAGCTCTTTATCTCTCTTTCTATTCTGAATGAGAGCCTTGCTGGATAAAGTATTCTTGGCTGCATGTTTTTCTCAGTACTCTGAATATATCCTGACAGCCCTTTCTGGCCTGCCAGGTCTCTGTGAAGGGGTCTGCTGTTAATCTAATATTTCTCTGCATATAATTTAGGGATCTCTTGTCTCTTGCTGCTTTAAGGATTTTCTCTTTATCTTTGGAGTTTGCAAGTTTCACTATTAAATGTCAAGGTGTTCAACGGTTTTTACTGATTTTTTTTGGGGGGGGGGAACCTCTCTATCTCCTGGATCTGAATGCCTGTTTCCCTCCCCATGTTAGGGAAGTTCTCAGCTATGATTTGTTCAAATATGCTTTCTGGTCCTCTGCCCCTTTCAGTGCTCTCTGGAACCCTAATTAAACGTAGATTTTTCCTTCCGAGGCTGTCATTTATTTCCCTTGACCTTTCCTCATGGTCTTTTAATTGTTTTTCTCTTTTTTCCTCAGCTTCTTTCTTGCCATCAACTTGTCTTCTATGTCACTCACTCGTTCTACCATTAACCCTCATCGTTAGGACCTCCAGTTCGGATTGCATCTCATTTAATTGATTTTTAATTTTGGCCTGATTAGATCTAAATTCTGTAGTCATGAAGTCTCTTGATTCCTTTCTGCGTTTTTCCAGAGCCACCAGTAGCTTTATAATTGTGCTTCTGAATTGGTTTTCTGACATCGAATTGTAATCCAAATTCTGTAACTCTGTGGGAGAGAGGACTGTTTCTGATTCTTTTTTTTGTGGTGAGTTCTTTCTAGTCATTTTGCTCAGGGAAGAGTGGCTAAAAACGAGTTGTACTGGAAAAAGGAAGAAAAAGAAAAAAAGAAAAAAAGAAAAAAACAAACAAATAAAAACAAAACAAAACAAAAAACAAGGAGGGCTGCCCTCTGGTTCTATATACTGTAAATCCCTCGACTTCCCCTGGAGCTTTCCAGCGCTGCTTGGTCAAGCACTTGCTCTTCCCCTGTCCTTCCAGCTGGTCTCCTGGGGAGGGACCGGCTATGCGGATTCTCAGGTGTGTGCACCGCCCCCTGCCAGGTGCAAGGCTCAGTGGGAGCTGTTTATCTGCGAGACCTCTGTTCCCTGGCGGCCCCGCCCGTCCCAGGCACAGGGTGACATCAGGAGGTACAATCCCACTGTCAGCGGCCAGCTCCCCAGCCCTGGAGTCAGCCCCCGCAGTAACTACTAGACCTCTGGGTCTGCACTGGCCTGGATGCTCCAGGGCGGGGGTTGCTGACCTGCACAGCTCGGGGCGCCCGGTGGCAGGGGCTTCCTTGCTGTCCTGTGCCTTCTGGGCCTCCGCCCGTCCCAAGAGTGGGGCCAGATCCTGGGCTGTGTCCCCCGGCGCCCTGGGCTCCCGGGCAGCGCAGCCCCCTCCGTGCCCCGCCGGGCGCTCCAGCCCTAGACGGCGCTCCTCCCGGGTGTGGGGCTCTCCCCCGGGGGGCACCTCCTCTATAGTGACCCTGGGACCCGGGGTCCACTGCCCCTCCTGGGAACCTGCCCGAGTTCCCTGTGAGCGCCCTTCCCTCCAGGAAGATTCCGGTGTGGATTTTTAAAAGTTCCTGCTTCTCTGAGGCTGGGCTGTCCTGTCCCAGAGGCTTTCGCCGCAGTCCTTAGCCCGGCTCCTGGCGGGGGGGCGGGGGGGGGGACCTTCCCCGACTTGATTTTATTATTTATTTATTTATTTATTTATTTATTTATTTATTTATTTATCTGTCTTCCTACCTTGTTAGAAGCGCAAACTCTTCTCTCTGTACCGTTCCAGCTATTCTCTCTTTATTTTTTTTTTTTTACAAGATTTTATTTATTCATGAGACACACACACACACACACACACACACACACACACACACAGAAGCAGAGACACAGGCAGAGGGAGAAGCAGGCTCCATGCAGGGAGCCCGACGTGGGACTCCATCCCGGGTCTCCAGGATCACGCCCCGGGCTGAAGGTGGCGCCAAACCGCTGGGCCATCGGGGCTGCCCTGTTCTCTCTTTAAATCTCAGTCAGAATTCGTAGGTTTTCAGGATGATTTGAAAGTTATCTAGGTAAGTTGGTGGGGACAGGTGACTTGGGGACCCTACTCTTCCTCTATCTTGCCCTGCCCCCCGACCAGGGCCCATTCTTTCTGAGGGTCCAGCAGGCAGCATCTTCCACAGAGAGACTTGCAGAATGCAAGGCAGAAAAATGTGAGGGAAGTCCTCGGGGATGAGGACCTTGTCCTCCAAGTTCCTCTTTGGTGGATGGGGGTGCTGATTTGCTTTGGAGGTTCTGGGTCCCCCAGTTCAGGGCTGCCTGCCCCAGGATCACTGGGGAAATCAATACACACCCAGATTCTGGGGCCCTGCTCCTTCTCAGTGGGTTCTGTGGGTCTGGGTTGGAGCCCAGGGGTGTGGGGGTTGAATAAGCTCCCAGGAGAAAGCAGGGGAGCCTGCAGTGCAGCGTCTAGGGGTGCCTTTTCATTTCCTTCTGGTGTGTGTGGGGCGGGCAATGTGTGGTTGTGAAGTGATAGCTCCTGTGGAGGACATGGCCCTGGATTCCACTTCTTACAGCTGCTGAGGTTTGTGTGCATTCATATCCTCAAGATGCTGTAGGACCTTCCTGGGGCGGGAAGCAGGTTCTGTGCCTGGTTTTCCCACTGACAGAGGGTGATGGTCCTCAGGAGGGCCTTTTGGCTCTTACCTCATAATGGGGAGTGGGAAGGGGGGGTGGGGGTATCTCAGCTTTAGACTTGAGATTCTTTTTACCATGAAAAAAAAAAAAACGTAACATATACAAAAGTAAAGCAAATAGTATGAGTCCTTATTTATCCATTACCTAGATTCAATAATTTTTAAGATTTTGCTATGCTGTTTTGCCTAATTATACTTTTTCTGGTCTTTGTCTTTGATAAAATATTTTAAGGCAAAATCCAAGCATCTAGTCCTTTCTTCCCTGTGTGGGGCATTTTCTTCATAATTCCTATACCATTATCACAAGTTAGTAATAGTTTCTAGGTGTTGCATAATTCCCAGTGTATATGCAAATTTCTCCAATGTTTTTGTCTCAAAAATGTCTTTTTACGCTTAGTTTGAGGCTAGACTTTTGCTGTTATGTCCTGACATCCCCTTCAGTTGCAGGGGTACACCAGTGGGGGTGTTTGAAATGTAGCACAATGTTTTCTCCCTAACACAAAGCCCTGGTGCAGTAGAGATCCTCACAGATTCAGAGCTGGAGGAGTTTTGGAAAGCATTCAGCTCCCCCTCTCCCCAGTATTGGAGTCCTTCGACAGGTCAAGGACTGCTGTGCATTCGGTGTTTCCACAAACTCTTCTGGGGTCCCCCCTACCCCGTGCCAGAGTGTAGACTCAGAATAAGACGCCCTTAGCTGTCTGACCCGGGCTGAGCTACTGACCTTCACTGAAGCCAGAACACTCCCGCACTGAAAGGCAGAGGAGAAGCTTGCCGAGCAGATCTCCACTTAAGCATCTCTCTAGCTCGGCTCCCCTCAGTCCATCTCTGTGAGATGCCCACGGCACGCTCAGTTGGAGACGCTCCTGGAGCTCCCCGAGGGCACATCTACCTTCCCATAGGCAGACCTGTTGTTCCCCAAACCTGTCCAGGCCAGCTCTCTTTGATATTATCCTCACATAATTTACTCAAATGTCATGAAAATTGATGAAATAGGGATGTTAAAAAGAAACAGAGGTGTTTTCATCTCCTTTGAAATGGTTGATTGAAAGCAATGTCAAGACTTGGAGCAGACAAGCTGATAAAAAACTGGCTTCCCCGACCCCTTACTTCGTTGAGCTATAATTGCCATATCACACTGTATAAGAATAAGATGCACAATGTGAAGATCCAATATGTGCATGTGAAATGATTACCACAATAAGTTTAATTACACATCACCTCACATCGTTATGATCTTTTGTGTGTATTGAGAACTTTTAAGATCTATTCTCTTAGCAACTTTCAAATATGCTATGGGAGGTTAACTGTAGTTACCATTGCTGTACATTAGATCTCCAGAATTTATTCTTCTTATAACTGGAAGTTTGTATCCTTTGATCAACATCTCACCATTTCTCCACCCATCCTACCGGCTTCCTGGCTTCTGTGAGTTTGACTTTTTTAGACTCGGCATATGTGTGATATCATAGGGTGTTTGTCCTTTTCTGTCTGATTTATTTCACTCAACATAATGCTTTTACAGTCCATCCATGTTGTCACAAGTGGGAAAATTTCCCCTTTTTGTGGCTAATTAATATTCCATTCTGTCTATCTGTCTATCTATCTATCTATCTATCTATCTATCTATCTATCATCTATCTATCTACCTATCTATTCATCTCATTCTCTTTATCCATTCATCCATCAATGGACACAGATTGTTTCTGTGTCTTGGCCATTGTGAGTAATGCTGTAATAAACATGGGGATACACTTAGACACCGATTTCATTTACTTTGGCTAGATAGCCAGAAATGGAATTACTGGATCATATGGCAAAATGTGGCTTCTGAATCAGGTGTAGAGGAGGTGGTTGTAAGACCTAGGGAAAGTTATGAAAATGTGGAAAACCTGTCCACCTCAGATTGCTTCTTAAGAGAGTTTAAGTTCTTGCTCTGCTTTAAAGAAATGGAAACTGGAAATCACTATTGACACATAGAGGTAGATTTTATGAAAGACAGACCACGTAGATCTAATCAGGAGATTCCTTCAAAGAAAGGCCTTGGGTCAACACCAGCATTGGGGAATGAAAGCAACTTATGTATTAAGTTGAAATTAAATATTTAAGGTATGTATGTGCCATCTTTTGTGATTATCTGCTTTAACTTATTTTTTTCAATTAACCACCTATCTACAGGGGATAATATTGGATATAAGGATTCTGTATTAATAATAAATGCTTATCTCAGAGGACGAATGTAAGGAAGAAATGAGATCACACAAATTTTCTACTCCAGTGTCTGGTACACAGCAGGCCCTCTAAATACAAATTCTCATTTTCTTCTCTCTCCTTCAGTGGTAAGGAACCACAACTTCCCAAGACAGCGGATTCTATTTTCAAATAGCTCTGGATCGTGAGAAGCTCTTCTAAAGCCTCCTCATAATTTGTATCTAGTAGCCCTACTTTTATCTTTTGGGTATACACAGAACTAAGGCCGTCTACCTGTATTTGAAGACAATCATCTTGTCCCTCCAGCAGTGTTTTCTTCTCTACAGCTAACCCAAGTTGTTGTTGTTGTTGTTTTTTAAAGATTTTATTTATTTATTTATTTATTTATTTATTTATTTATTTATTTATTTATGAGAGAGTAAGCCAAATGCGGGGCCAGATCCCAGGGCACTAAGATCATGACCTGGGATGAAGTGAGATACCTACTCACTGAGCCACCCAGGCATCCCAAGTTTTTTTTTTGTTTGTTTGTTTTTAACTGTCCCTCGAATGATACGTTTTCCAGATTCCCCACTCATTCTTTTGCCCATTCCTTTCTGGGCTCACAACACATGACTCACATTATACTCCACATGTATGTGATATTCTATACATGGAGCCCTAGAACTACTCCACCACTTTGTACTTATTCTGGAAACTCTCCCAAAATGGCCATCTGCTTCTGCATAAGTGTTTTGAAAGGTGTCTAATGTTGCAAATATAGGCCTTCCTTTCTGCCAACTAATATTTGAAAGTCCTTTCCTTAGAGACTCCATGAGGGCAGGTCTTCTTTATCTTGAAATTGTACATTTGATTTTTTCAGCTTATATGCAGTAATTTCTATGAATTATAGTTCCTTCTACTGGTTTTTTTTTTTTTTTTTTTTGGCATTTTGATGCAGGTCATCCATGGATCAACTATTTTCCCTACCTTGATGTTGTTGGCTAATTTGAGAAGGGGATCTTTTAAGTCTTTCCTCAAGCTGCTGGTAACTATGTTAGATATTAAGGGGATGCAGAGACAGCCATGTGACACATTATTAAAGGTTCTTCTCTCCATCCAGTTCATTTAACTAATTCAATTCAACAAATAATTGTTAAGCTGTATATGTATCATTCTAAATGCTGGGGATACAGCAGTGGACAAAACACCAAAGTTTCATCTTTATAAAGCTTGTATTTTAGTGGGTGTCATTTTGGCTAGTAAGTCCTGCCAGCATAATATATATGCTTTTCTCTTCATTTAGTTCAGCTCACACTTATTCATGATACTTTGTTGAGTTCATACGTGTCGAGACTTGTTTTTGGTCTTTGGGCACATTATAGGTGGCAGCTTGTATAGAACAAATAAGCTTAAGTGTCCATCCACTAGATTGGCAAAAAGCTTATCATCATACGCTTCGGGGTTCCCTGTCCTTTCTGGATCATTCATGAGCCTTTGAAAGTTTTGCAGTCTGAAAGGTAATTTCTCCAAACTTCCATTTTCAGGTGGGGAAAAATCAAGTTGATCAACCCTTTGTAGTGGCTGTTTCTTGTGACTTGGGGGCACTGCTGAACTGATTGTCCTTGTGTCTCATCCCATTACCCTCCCTGCCCTAACCCCTTTATCAATTGACCATATGGTACCTGCTCCACCCAGTACTAGCTGGTGCCTTTCAAAGGAAGGCGATGTTACTTCCTCTGGGCCTCCCTCAGTTCAGAGTGCTCTTCAGTGGATTCTCTGGAGCAGTCCTCAGTTCTTGGTCATTGTCCTCTGGGGCTGGTGCTCAATGGGTAGCTCAGGGGACCTCCTCCCAGGATCTGAAACCCTGCCTTTCTTTAGTTTTGAAAATATTTTGAGTACAAAGGTAGAGAGACTGAGACCAAGGTTGAGATATTTTTCTTTTGCAATCCTCAAAATCTAAAAAATGTATTCCATTCTCTTCTTGAGATAATGTTAGTTGATTCAAGCCTTCTCAATTCTTTTTCATTTAAGGTGAAAAAATTTGGATTATTTCCTCAGGAAGGGGAGAGGTTGATGACATGCCACTTTAGAGGGTGCTGCTGATCCCTGATTGCTCTCCATGCATACAGCATCAGGATAGTGGTGTTTGTAGTAGCAGCACGAGGGGGATGGGCAAGATACAATGGTGGGGAAGAAATTTCAAAACTTAATGTATGAATTGCCATTTCTTAGAGGCCACTGTGCATTTTAAAATATCAGGGGTAAAAAGTCTTCTGTGTGTTACCCCAAAACACATGCATTATCTAAATTGATCCCTAGAACAGCCCTACAAGGGGGTATCATTTTTGCCATTTCACAGATGATGAGGCAGGTCAGAGAAGCAAAGTAAGGAGTTTGGACATTGGGTCAGTTGGGGCCTGTATTCTGACGTGGTCCACCATGCTGTGTTCCTCTGCGTGGCTCACGGGCTCCTGCCCTCTGTACTGACCTGGAGCTTGCTGCATTATCATTCAAGCATAGAGGAACTACAGGGGGCTTGGACCCCCAATGAATCTCCTATGGATGGAGAGTTTCAGACATGGCTTTTCCCTTTACAAAGAACCGCTGATTTGTTTCCTGAAGTAATACTTCTCATTAACCCAATTACATAATGGGAGTAGAAGGACCTTCATGTGCTAGAGCTAAAGGAGACATCAGTGATCAGGTAACTTGGCTTGTTTCACAGAGTTGAAATCTGAGAGTTAGGGAGCTTAAATGACAGCCAGGCAGAGAGGGAACTGGGAGAGTAACTGGGTTCTCATTACAAACCCAGGGCTTATTTTATTTTATTTTTTGAAAGATTTATTTATTTATTTATTTATTTATTTATTTATTTATGAGGGGGGGGGGGAGAGAGAGAGAGACAGAGACACAGGCTGAGGGAGAAGCAGGCTCCATGCAGGGAGCCCGATGTAGGACTTGATCCTGGGTCTCCAGGATCACACCCTGGGCTGAAGGTGGCGCTAAACCGCTGAGCCACCCGGGCTGCCCCCTAGGGCTTATTTTAAACTGTTGTTGATAGCTTTAGCTTAGAGGTCGTTGTTATTCTTAGAATAATGGAAATTATTGATGTGTTAAGATTCATAGGACTTCCAGTTCTTGCCAAGACAGAGTAACAGGTTCACTTTTCTACCATTAACCAATATAAAATTGGGCAAAATAGATGAAGAACTAATCCCAGGCATCCCAGGGCCGCAGTTCTGGAGGGAAGAGAAACACTCAAGGTGAGGTTCACTTCCATGCTGATGTGTTGCCTGAGACATTTTCCAAACTGTAGGGAAGTGGAGCCTAAGCAGAAATCACCAGTCTGGTTGGGGAAAGGACACAAAAATAGAAGGTCAGAGTTGTAAGGCTGCTGGAACTTGCAGGTTTGGGTACCAGAGAGGACGAGCCTGAAGAGAACGAGCCCCAGAAATCTGTGTAAGGGCTTCCTTCAGATTCTTTGCCAGATCTTTAGCTGTATATACATGGAATGAGACTCTGCAAAGTCAGCTGGGAACAGCTTCTTGGGGACTGAGAGGTGAACCGTGATTTGAGTAGTAGCCACTCAAGAGAGCTATTGGAATTCTGACACAGCTAAAGTGGAGGTGGACGCTTACTTGAGACACTGGAAAGGCCCACCTCAGGAGGAAGGACTATGTCCTAGGTGTAAGGGACATGCCATAGCATTGAGAACAAAGATGAAACATTCTGCCTTAACAAAGTCAAAACCCAAGACTCAATAGGATCAAGATGACATGTTAGTAATTCATCTGTTCGTTAAAACAAAATATCACACTTCTTAGAGGAATAGAACAAAATCCAGAGTCTCTATGATATGTCATTCAAAATGTTCAGCATATAATAAAGATGTCTAGATATGCAAAGAATAATCTTCAATATGTGAACCTTCCTGAATTTGAGACTCCAAACACTCTCTCAGTTGGCTTTTTTTATTTTGGGAGTGTTTTAGTCTGACTTACATGATTAATTTTTTTTAAAAAATTGAGGTATAATTGGCATAACACTATATTAATTTCATGCACGCAACATAGTGATTTGACATATGTGAATATTTTGAAATGATTGCCACAATAAGTAATGATTTTTTTCTTTTTTTATGATTTTTTTCTTGTGATGAGAACTCCTAAGATCTACTCTCTCAACTTTCACATATGCAATACCATATTATATTTTTTATTTTTAAAATTTGATTTAAGGTCAATTAATTAACTTGTAACATATTATTGGTTTCACAGGTAGAGGTCAGTGATTCATCAATATTATATAATTATAGTGCTCATTACATCACGTGTCCTCCTAAATGTTCATATCCAGTTACTCTGTCCACCCACCTCTCTCCCCTCCAGGGACCTTCAGTTTGTTTTCTATAATTAAATACTCTCTTATGGTTTGTTTCCCTCTCTGATATATTTTTTTTTTTTCCCTCTCTGATATTGTCTTGTTTTGTTTTTTCTTCCTTTCCCCTATGATGCTCTGTTTTATTTCTTAAATTACTCCTATGAGTGAAATCATATGATAATTGTCTTTCTCTGAATGGCTGAGTTTGCTTAGCATAATATCTTCTAATTCCATCAATGTTGTTGCAAATGGCAAGATTTCTTTTTTTATGGCTGAATAGTATTCTATTGTCTAGATACCACAATTCTTTATCCATTCATGTGTCAGTGGGCATTGGGATTTTTCCATAGTTGGCCTGAGCTGAGACCAAGAGTTGGACATCCAACTGACTGAACCACTCAGGTGCCCCAGATTCCATTGTCTAAAGCAGTATTTCTTTTTTTTGAAAGTTTATTTATTCTGAAAGAGAGAGAGAGAGAGAGAGCGCAAGTGTGAGGAAAAGAGTTAGAGGGAGAGAGAATTTCAAACAGACTCCACAGCAAGCTTGGAGCCTGACACAGGGCTCAATCCCAGCACCCATAGAAGATCATGACCTGAGCCAAAACCAAGAGTCAGATGTAAAGCAGTATTTCTAAATGTGAACCACAGACAGCTCCATCAACATCACCTGGGAACTTGCTAGACGCGCAAGTTCTCAGACTTACTGATTCAAAAACTATGGGGATAGGACCAGCTATCATGTTTGAACAAGCCTTCAATTGTGGTTCTGATGCATATTCATTTGAGAACTCACACCATTGATGTCTGATTCATTGAACTCTACATCAGTGTGCATATTGAGTCATGTGTAAAGTTTGCAGAGTTTACAAGGCCAATTCATATAAAGTCTCCACTAGCCTAGTCTACTGGCCAGGTACACTTTTCTAAAGTTGGAACACTATTGCCCAAGTAATCGAGCCCTAGCCTTGTGAACTGGTGACTTCTCATCTTCCAGCTTCATCGTGACGGACCATATACCTCTTTGCTTACACCAAAGGGAAATAGAGACGCCTGGGAACATACCATCAATAACAAGGACAGGTTACAGGTGCCCACAGGGGCTTTCCTAATTGGGAATCATATACCCCACTCTTTCCCTTGGGTGGAAAGGAGTTAGAGAAAGTGTAGTTGTAAGGGCTTGAATCCCATTAAGGAGGACAGGTGGCCTGCGACATGGGACTCTCCGTAAATAATAACTGTACTTTTAGCATAGTAAGTATTCAGTTGAGCACCACAGAAGCATGTGTGCAATTTTACAAGTTTCCCCTCATTATTTGTAATTGTTCTATAAGATGGAATGTGTTGAGCTTCACTTCATGGATTAAATAGAAACTCAGTACATGAGCCCTTTTACCCTGCAGGTAGGAGTAATCGAGTCAAGATGGAGTTCTAATTAGTCCTGAGATATTTTATGACTAAAATTATACTAATTTCAGCTCCTAGGGAATGAAGTATGGGCTCATCCTTAAAGACTATCTTCCAGGCTAGCAAACCGGGCTTACCAATAAGGCTCAGCCTGCCTGGAGCAGTTGTAAGCCTTGGATTTGGAGCTATGTGTTTCTCTGGGTGACTTGAATTTTGTGTCAGATCCAATTTCCTTGGGACACTGTGCTGGCAAGCATTCACACGTTGTTTCCTGGGTGTGTAATTCCATTTGCCTGAAGCTACATATTCTGAGTGATGAGGATGATTACCATTTCTTACTTATCCGCCCCTTAGGAATGCTGCTCTTTTGAAGGACACCCCTTGGCATCATAGTTCCTTGCTTAAATGGGCTTCAGTCAAAGCATTTAACCATGTGATTGATCAGAAAGATGAAAAGACTTTTGCTTATTGGCATTTTCCTTCAGGCCCATCTAAGACAGTCTGTTAACCAGTACAGACACATTGAGAATAAGTTCAACTATTTATATAGCTGCAGGGCTCTTGGTGAAAAGTCTTTCTTGGTATTTTTCCTTACCACAAGCATTATACCACAGAAAGTGAGGCTGCCGGTTACATCTGTGCAGCCTCAAGATAAGCTTGAGTATATTTCATAGGAAACTTGACTTTTTTTTGGTTTCTCTGCGATGATGAGTGTTCTTACTGTAGTTACTCAGAGAAGGAAGGCAGTTTTGGGGGGATTTGTAACAAGTAGATCAACAAACTAAAGGCCACTGGCAGATATTCTTGAAGTTCTGATATTAAACAGCCTCATTAGCAGAATATCCTGGTCAAAATTGAGTGCGAGTCACCTCTCAGATTTCTTATTTAGAAAGGCTACAGGGATCAGATATGGCATGATATGTGCTTACATGCACTGCCTTCCAGAGAGTAAGCACTTATTCCTTTAGCTTTTATTATTTTTTTATTTTTGTATATTTTTAATTGGAGTTCAATTTGAGAACATATAGTATAACACCCAGTGCTCATCCCGTCAAGTGCCCCCCTCAGTTCATGTCACCCAATCTCCCCATCCTCCCGCCCACCTTCTCTTCTACTACCCCTTGTTCATTTCCCAGAGTTAGGAGTGTCTCATGTTTTGTCACCCTCTCTGATTTTTCCCACTTATTTTCTCTCCTTTTAAAATAACAATTATTTTATTTATAGATTTTTTTAATTGCTAAAAAAATGAACTTTGGAAGCTAGTTTACTTCTGTGATACCACAATTGTCTTTTTTTGGATCCTGTTTCCCTGATGTTTTTGGGTGCCTTCAATGCAGCCTGTTCCCACAGTGAGCGGTTTCTACCCTGCAGAGAACACACAGATCTGTGGGCTGGGTCCCTCTGCACTCCTGCCCCTATGTACCCCTTCCCCTCTGTTCTCCAGCTAAATGGCCAGGGACAAGCTGCCACCAGACACATAGAATGACCAAGGACAATTCGTACAGAATCTAATTTAAAAAATCTATTAATAATATATATTAAAAGACATTTTGTGCCATTACTCAGAGCTCAGTCACTTTATGTGCTTTTATTGGCTTTAATGGGCAAGCAGAGCCTTCCTGAAAGCTTCAGGGAATTATTGGGGCTTATCTCGTGAATGTTCCCACAGGGATTCTGCTTTGGCAGAAAGGATGGAGGCCACTGCTCTGGGGAAGAGGAGGTGGTGGGTGAGTGGGTGGACAGGAAAAGTCTAAAGAGTAGCAAATTAGGCTTTCCCAGTGACTTTTCTTTTTCCCAGGTGTAGGTTCAATTCTTGAGAGCAGCATATTTCCAAACCTTTGGCCTTTTGGAGATGGCTTAGTTATCTCACCACCAAAGCATCAAATCAGCAGTTTAAAAAAATCAACAAGTCAAGAATCAGTATAAAAGATGGCCTTTTATACTGGGTAGTTTGGAGGTAAGCTTAGAGTCCCTAAGTGAGAAAACAACTTAGAAGTATGGAAACAATAGCACTGCAATAAAGAATGCTGTAGAAAAAGCCAAATTTATCCCTGGGAACTCATCAACAAGTATTTGCAGGGTCTTGACAGGGGAAACTGTGCTTCCTGGGTTTGTGGGAGTGCAGGGAGGCTTAATGCTTTTCCCCTGGAGAATAATGTCCCTCCTTTGGTTGGGAGAAGGGCCAGCCTCCAGGTCTGCTGTGCTGAAGGAAGGACATGAAAGGTTTTGCACGGAAATGGCTCTGAAAGAACAGAGGTGAATGTGGGTGGGCAGCAGTCACCTGTTGGGAGGCTGAGGGGGTTCCTGAGCACAGAGCTGTCACTGATCCTGGGCCTAGAAGCCTTCAGTGGCCATGTGCCTGATCATGGCCAGGTGCCAAGTGTTCCTTTCCCTGATGTCACAGATACTGTTACCCCATAGGTCTTTTCAGTAGTATCTCAGGCAATGCTAGGAGCCCTCTCAAAACTATTTGTATATTTCTGACTTCCTTTAGATATTTCTCTCAGTGCTATGGTCAAAAAGAAAATGTTTACAATCTGTGGACTTCAGATAAAATCAGATAAGTGGAAAAAGGCAATGCTGTGCTATCTATGTAGGACATGACCAGCAGGTGTATATCTGGTTTCTGGTCAGGTTCTATCGAATGTCTATAAAGACCCAGATGGTCCTGAAAGGAGGTAACTACTTCAAAAAGGGATTTGGTTTTACCTTAAATGCAAATAAGTGGTCTGCGTACGTGTCACCGAAGACAAATTCTGCACCAGCATTAGTATATTCCAAGAAGGTCTGAGTTAAAGAAAGGAAGAGCCGACAATCATTACAACCTGGAATTGGTGGTTACAGTCCACCAAGGAGGAGCCCAGCAAACGTGCTGGTGAGTTGTGGAAGGACTATCCTCACAGCTTTCCCCGCTCCGGTAGATGGCGTGGAAGTATATTTTTGAGCTATAACTGCATACAGATTTCCTGTCGTTTGTGACATTCAGTATGACTCTGGGATGCTTAGGAAGGAGCCCGCTGTGTCAGTTTGGATATAATCCTCAAGACATGTCAGAAATAGGTTTATTCATCTGCCTTAGTTGACCTACATTTTTGTTTGTGTAGAATATGTTAATCTGTTTAATTATTAATTATCTCTCCCCCATATCATCGATGACATCACTATCCTATCCCGATTGTCCCTTTCATCCTGCCCCAGAGGTGCCAGCTGTGTCAAGCTGAACCTATTTCTGAGATGTCTTGAGGATTATATCCAAATACTAAAAGCACTTATCGGCAAGATGTTCATTTGAGCCCAATTTACCGGGATCCCTGGGTGGTGCAGCGGTTTGGCGCCTGCCTTTGGCCCAGGGCGGGATCCTGGAGATCCCGGATCGAATCCCACGTCGGGCTCCTGGTGCATGGAGCCTACTTCTCCCTCTGCCTGTGTCTCTGCCTCTCTCTCTCTCTCTCTCTGTGTGGGGCTATCATAAATAAATAAAAAATTAAAAAAAAAACCGCTTTTGAACCCAACTTACCTGAACTTGTTGGCCCAACCAATCAAAAGCCATAAGTCCAGGATCAGTCCTCAGGATTAAGAGCCCAAGAAGAAATTGTAACCCAATTCCCCAAAAGACAGGCCTCCAGTAAACCTATGCAGAAAGATGAACAGATAGATCTTACTAGAAAATGAATGCGAAGGTCAGCATAAACACCCAGAGGATGACTATTTCCTTGGAAGCTTCTCACATGTGGCCTATGAGCCACCTTCTTTGGGAGGCCAAGGCAGTTGTGAGCAGAGGATCCCTTGATAGAATCATGCCCCCAGATCTCAGGGTTGCATTTCCCGGTTAAAATCCCGAGTCTGAGTTCTCCAGCCTCTGGAGAGATGTAACTATTATAGCCTGATAGAATAACTTAGACACAAAGCATAGTCTTAGCGGGGACCCTAAAAGAGGAGGGATCTGGTCCTCTTCATCGTCCTGTAAATACTAGAGACCTATAATTATTTCCTCTGTCTGGAAAATGGAAAGGCAGAACATGGCTTCCCTGTGTGCCCAAGGTTTGTTAATCTGACAATTTGTAAGTGAATTAAGTGAAACTCCCCCCTGTTGAGGGGCTCTCATTTCATTGTTAAAGGAACCAATTAACTCTAATGTAGACCTAGGGGGTGCAGCAGCAATGGACAATCATCTGCTTTCATTTGTGGTGTGGAGATGAGTGGGCTGCAAAGAACTGGGGATTGGATGCATGGAAACCAGCAGAGATGTTGATTGGAGGTGGCCAAGGGCTTTGGATTCTATTAGGTGACTGTTTTTTTTTGAGTCAAGCTTTCAGAAAGCCAGCAAAATCCACTGGAGTTTGCTTTCTGAGTCACGTGTGAAGGCTTCAATGTCTCCAGATTCTTGCCCATTTCACGGGTTACAGGCTGGCAGAATGAGGATGAGAACTGAATTCAAGGAAACAAAACTGTTTAAGGACAGAGTTTGGCAGTAAAATAGCCTAACTTGCAAATAGAAGTTTGATAAACTGCAGAATCTAGCAGTAGAATATTAGATTATTTACCGGCCTGGGGAAATTGAGTTCAAAATAGATAAGGAAGTTATCCTTCTAGAAATTATACAGACTCTTTCATTGTGGCTATAAAGGTAAATAGACAAAAAATAATGTGCTTAAGTTATGAAGGTGGAGCCATTGATGGTTTTCATTTCCTTCCATCCAGTTTTCATTATACACAATGGGTCACTTCTCCCTTGAAACACTCTTGTCCCTGGCCTCTGTGATATCACATGTTGGTAATCTCCTCCTACCACCCAGACTTCTCCGTTTCCTGTTTCCTATCAGCCTTTCTTCTCAACCCTTAACGTGACATATAGTTCCTTGGGTCTTAGGCATTCTCATTCAGTCATCTAACAAATATTTTTTTGTGTACCTACTATGGTTTATGCAGTGCTGGTCGCTGAGACTGCATATATCATCCCTGTTCCCAGGGAATTTAGAAGAGAAGCTGTCAACTATAAGTTACACCCTTAATTATTTTACTATACTCATGATAAAGACCTAAGAAGTTCAAATCCTATACTTTGTAAAGCTTTTACAAATTAATTAGAAGTAACTTAGCTGTGTCAGATTTTCCACAACCCCTTAGTCATATGGGAAACAGAAATGTTCTTTTTAAAAAGAAATATTTTATTTAAATTCAATTTACCAACATATTGTATAACACCAAGTGCTTATTCTATCAAGTGCCCTCCTTAGTGCTGTCACCCAGTCACCCCATCCCCCCATCCACCTCCCCTCCTGCAACCCTTTGTTTGTTTCCCAGAATTAGGAGTCTCTCATGGTTTGCCTCCCTCTCTAATTTTTCCCACACAGTTTCCCTCCTTTCTCTTATAGTCCCTTTCGTTATTTCTTATATTCCACATGTGACTGAAACCATATAATGATTGTCCTCCAATTGACTTATTTCACTCAGCATAATATCCTCTAGTTCCATCCACATCGAAGCGAATGGTGGGTATTTGTCCTTTCTGATGAGTGAGTAATATTCCTATACACAACACATCTTCTTTACCCATTCATCTGTCAAAGGACATTGAAGGTCCTTCCACAATTTGGCTATTGTGAACTTGCTGCTGTGAACATTGGAGTGCAGGTGTCTCAGAATTTTACTTTATCTGTATATCTGTGGTAAATACCCAGTAGTGCAATTGCTGAGTCATAGGATAACTCTATTTTTAACTCTTTGAGGAACTTTCATACTGTTTTCCAGAGTGGCTGTACCAGTTTGCATTCCCACTAACAGTAGAAGAGAGTTCCCCTTCTCCACATCCTCTCCAACCTTTATTGTTTCCTGTCTTGTTAGTTTTAGCCATTCTCACTGGTAAGAAGTTGTATCTCATTGTAGTTTTGATTTGTATTTCCCTGATGACAAGTGATGTGGAGCATTTTCTCATGTGCTTTTGGCCATGTGTAGGTTCTTTTTGCAGAAATGTCTGTTCATGTCTTCTGCTCATTTCATGACTGGAATTTTTGTTTCTTGGGTGTTGAGTTTGATAAGTTCTTTATAGATTTTGGGTACTAACCCTTTATATGATATGTCATTTGCAAAAATCTTCTCCCATTCAGTAACTTTTCTTTTAGTTTTGTTGATTGTTTCCCTCGCTGTGTAGAAGCTTTTTATCTTGATGAAGTCCCTATAGTTCATTTTTGCTTTTGTTTCCCTTGCCTTCACAGGTGTGTCTTCCAAGATGTTACTGTGGCCAAGTTCAAACAAGTTGTTGCCTGTGTTCTCCTCTAGGATTTTAATGGGTTCTTATTGCATATTTAGATTTTTCAAACATTTTTATTTTTTTCTTTGTGTGTGGTGTGAGAGAAGATCCAATTCCATTCTTCTTCACATGGCTCTCCAATTTTTCCAATACCATTTGTTGAAGAGACTATCTCATCTCCAGTGGATATTCTTTCCTGCTTTGTGGAAGAAGGGTAGATCATAGAGGTGAGGGTCCATCTCTGGGGTCACTATTCTTTTCCATTGATCTATGCATCTGTTTTTGTGCCAGTACCATTCTGTCTTGATGATCACAACTTTGTAATGCAGCTTGAAGCCAGGTATTAGATGCCCTCCAGCATTGGTTTTCTTTTTCAATAATCATCTGGGTATTTGGGGGTCTTTTCTGAGTCCATACAAATCTTAAGATTATTTGCTCCAACTCTGTGAAGAAAGAGCAAGGTGTTGATAAGGATTGCATGTAATGTGTAAATTGCTCTGGGAAGTATAGACTTTTTCACAATACTTATTCTCCCAATCCACAAACATGGACTTTGTTTCTTTGTGTCTTCCTCAGCTTCTTTAATATGTATTTTGTAGTCTTTAGAGTATACATCCTTTATCTCTTTGGTTAGATATATTCCTAGGTTTCTTATGCTTTGGGTGCAATTATAAAAGGGATTGATTCCTTAATTTCTCTTTCTTCAGTCTCATTGTTAGTGTACAGAAATGCCACTGATTTCTCTGCATTGATTTTGTATCCTGCCACATTGCCAACTTGCTGTATGAGTTCTAACAATCTTGGGGTGGAGTCTTTGGGTTTTCTTTTTCTTTTTTTTAAACTTTACTCTTTAAAATATTTTATTTATTCATTCATGAGAGACAGAGAGAGAGAGAGAGAGAGGCAGAGACACAGGCAGAGGGAGAAGCAGGCTCCATGCAGGGAGCCCAACATGGGACTCGATCTCCAGTCTCCAGGGTCAGGCCCTGGGCTGAAGGTGGCTCTAAACCACTGAGCCACCAGGGCTGCCCTGGGTTTTCTATATACAGTGTCATGTCATCTGTGAAGTGGGACAAGTTGACTTCTTCTTTGCCAATTTGAAAGCCTTTTGTTACTTTGTGTTGTCTGATTCCTAGGCTAGGACTTCTAGTACTATGTTGAATAGCAGTGGTAAGAGTGGACATCCCTGTCTTGCTCCTGATCTTAGGGGAAAGGCTCTCAGTTTTTCCTCATTGAGAGTGATATTTGCTGTGGGCTTTTCATAGATGGCTTTTATTGTATGAGGAATGTTCCGTCTATCCCTACACTTTTTAAAAAAGATTTTATTTATTTGTTTATGAGAGACACACACAGAGTGAGAGAGAGAGAGAGAGACACAGAGACACAGGCAGAGGGAGAAGCAGGCTCCACGCAGGGACTCGATCCCGGGTCTCCAGGATCACACCCTGGGCTGAAGGCGGCACTAAACCATTGAGCCACCAGGGCTGCCCCTGAGCCACCCCGGCTGCCCTATCCCTACACTTTGAAGAGTTTTAATCAGGAATGAATGCTGAATTTTGTCAAATGCTTTCTTTGCATCTACTGAGAGGATCATATGGTTCTTGTCTTTTCTCTTATTGATGTGATGTAACAGGTTGATTGTTTTACAAATGTTGAACCAGCCTTGTATCCCAGGGAAAATTCCATGCGGTCATATTGAATAATCCTCTTAATATACTGTTGGATCCTATTGGCTAGTATCTTGGTGAGAATTTTTGCATCCATGTTCATCAGGGATATTGGTCTGTAATTCTCCTTTTTGTTGGGGTCTTTGTCTGGTTTTGGGATCAAGGTAATGTTGGCCTCATAAAATGAGTTTGGAAGTATTCCCTCCCTTTCTATCCTTTTAAACAGCTTTAGTAGAATAGGTATTATTTCTGCTTTAAATGTTTTTTAGATTTCCCCTGGGAAGCCATCTGGCCCTGGAACTTTGTGTCTTGGGAGGATTGTGATGACTTCTTCAATTTCCTCGCTGGTTATTGGCCTGTTCACGTTTTCTATTTCTTGCTGTTTCAGTTTTGGTAATTTGTGAGTTTCCAGAAGTGGATCCATTTCTTTCATATTGCCTATTTTTTTGGCATGTAGCTGCTCATAATATATTTTTTAAATCATTTGTATTTCCTTGATATTGGTTGTGATCTCTCCTCTTTCATCCGTGATTTAATATGAGTCTTCTCTTTTCTTTTTAATAAGGCTGGCTAGGGGTTTATCTATCTTATTAATTATTTCAAAGAACCAGCTCCTTGTTTTGTTGATCTCTCCTACAGATCGTCTGATCTCTGTCTCATTGAGTTCTGCTCTAATCTTTATTATCGCTCTTCTTCTGCTTGGTTTAGGCTTTATTTGCTGTTGTTTCTCCAAATCCTTTAGGTGCAAGGTTAGCTTGTGTATTTGAGTTTTTCCCAGTTTTTTGAGGGAGGCTTGTATTGGAATGTATTTCCCTCTTAGGACTGCTTTTGCTGTATCTCAAAGATTTTGAATGTTTGTGTTTTCATTTTCTCTAGTATCCATGAATCTTTTAAGTTCCATTCTAATTCCCTGGCTGATCCATTCATCTTTTAGTAGGATACTCTTTAACCTCCATGTTTTTGGGTTTCTTCCAAATTTCTTCTTGTGATTGAGTTCTAGTTTTAAAGCACTGTGGTCTGAAAATATGCAGAGGACAATCCCAATCTTTTGGTATTGGTTGAGACCTGATTTCTGACCCAATATGTTGTCTATTCTAGAGAAAGTTCCACGTGCACTTGGGAAGAATGTGTATTCAGTTGCTTTTGGATGCAATGTTCTGTATATATCTGTAAAAACTATTTGGTAAAGTATCATTCAAGACCCTTGTTTCTTTGGTGATGTTCTGCTTGGAAGATCTGTCACTTGCTGAGAGTGCCCTGTTGAAGTCTCCTACTGTTAGTATATGATTATCTAAGTATCTCTTTACTTTGGTTATAATGGATTGATGTACTTGGCGGCTCCCACATTAAGGGCATAAATGTTCATGATTCTTAGGTCTTCTTGTTGGATAGATCCTTTAAGTATGATATAGTGTCCTTCTTCATGTCTTAGTACCATCTTTGGGATAAACTCTAGTTTATCTGATATGAGGATTGCTAACTCAGCTTTCTTCTGAGGGCCATTTGAATAGTAAATGGTTCTCCACCCCTTCATTTTCAGGCTGGAGGTGTCCTTAGGTCTAAAATGAGTCTCTTGTAGACAGCATATAGATGGGTCTTGCTTTTTTATCCAGTCTGATACCCTGCGTCTTTGGATAGGATCATTTACGTTCAGACTAACTATTGAAAGATATGAATCTAGTGTCATTGTATTATGTATTCAGTCCCTGTATTTGTGGATTGTTTCTTTGGGCTCCCTCTTTCTTTTTACTGGGTCCCCCTTAATATTTCTTGCAGAGCTGGTTTTGGGGTCACATATTCTTTCGGTTTCTGCCTAGCTCTTTCAGAGCTGCCTATTGGAAGCTCTTTATCTCTCCTTCTATTCTGAATGACAGCCTTGTTGGATAAAGTATTCTTGGTTGCATGTTCTTCTCATTTAATACCCTGTAAATATCATGCCAGACCTTTCTGGCCTGCCAGGCTCTGTGGAGAGGTCTGCTGTTAATCTGATATTTCTCCCAATATAAGTGAAAAATCTCTTGTCCCTCACTGCTTTAAGGATTTTCTCTTTATCTTTGAAACTTGCAAGTTTCACTATTTAATGCCGAGGTGCTGAATGATCTTTATTGATTTGGGGGAGAGTCTTCTCTACCTCTTGGATCTGAATGCTTGCTTCTTTCCCCAGATTAGGGAAGTTCTCAGCTATTATTTATTCAAATATCCTTTATGGTCCTCTCTTTCTCTCTCAGCCATTTCTGGAATCCCAGTTAGATGTATATTTTTCCTTCTCAAGCTATCATTTATTTCTCTAAGCTTTTCCTCATGGGTTCTTAATTGTTTTTCTCTTTTTTCCTCAGCTTCCTTCTTTTCTGTCAACTTGCCTCTTATATCACTCACTCTCTCTTCCACTCCATTAACCCTAGCAGTTAGAGCATCCAGTTTTGATTGCATCTCATTTAATCTATTTTAAATTTTGGCCTGAGGAGATCTCAATTCTGTAATAATGAAGTCTCTAGAACCCTTTATGCTTTTTTCCAGAACCACGGGTAGCTTTATAATTATACTTCTGAATTGAATTTCTGACATTGTATTTAAATCCTCATTCTGTAACTCTATGGCAGAGAGTATTGTTCTGCTTATTTCTTTTGTGATGAATTCTTCTTTCTAGTCATTTTGTCTATTGCATAGTGGCTGTATAAGCAAGCTGATCAAAAATATCAACCACGACCTAAATTAAATTCATTGTAGATGATTCCAAAGCAGTCAGAGTCAAAAAAATTAAACAAAAGGAACACAACAAAATAAAATGAGATCTCTAAAGTGAAAAACAAATAGTAAACAAAGTAGTTAAAATAAAACACCAAAAACAAAGAAGAAGAAAAGAAAAAGGAAAAGAGAAAAAAAAAAAGGCTGGAAATGGTAGTTGGGAGGAAGCTGTAGTGGAGAGTGTAGTCTCCCTGAGGGGTCCTAGAGGATGATCATCTTGGTTCTGAGTGTATTTTCTTCTGTACATTAGAAGGTGCTTAATTCCAAATTTATATAAACCAGCAATACTTATATAAAGACCCAACATTGACCATATAATCCTAAACAAGATAAAAGAGAGGGCAGAATGGGAAGGAACAAAGAATATAATCTCACAGAATGAAACACCAGAGTGTCCCACTTGGTTCTGGGTGTATTTTGGTTGTGTGTTGGAAGGTACTAACTTCCACCATTGTAAAACAAAACAGGGCAGAAAAACAAAAATAAATACCCATATCTTGTATATCTACCAAAATCAAATTGAATAGATTGAAGGGAATCCAGAAGTGAAAAAGATACCTAAGACATGCAATTGTAGTAATATGAACGTTGAAAGGGAAAAAAAACTTAAAAATGTAGAGTTGGTAAAATATTGTAGTTAAGTTGGGAAAAGAGAAAAATACTGGAAATTTTTAGTCTGATATAAAAACAAGTCGTAATGAAAAAAAAAATCCTCTAGTTCTTTATGCTATTGTCCCTCAGTCCTGGAGCTTTCCAGTGCTGCTTGGTCAGTAAACTTGCTTTTCTCTTGCTCCTCCTTTGTTCTTCTGGGGGAGGGTCTGCTGCACTGATTCTTATATGTCTGTGCCTGGGTGGAGATATCCCACCCCTTGCCAGATGCTGGGCTCAGTGTGAGCTGTTTATCCTGTGAGACCTTTGTTCCCTAGACACCCTGCCTCTCCCAGGCACAAGGTAAAACAAAGAGGGGGGAAAATGGCAGCCAGCAGACTTCCATCTCTGGAGTCAAGCTCCCTGTGAGTGCCGAACCACGGTCTCCCAGTCCACACTGGCCTAGTTGCTCCTCGTGGCAGGTGTGGGTGCACTGATCTGCACATTTGCCAAGCGCCCAGTGGCAGGAGAGTTCTTGCTTTCCTGTGCCCTCCTGGCTTCCCCCTGTCCCAAGACAGCCGGCTTTGTCTGCTTTGGTGCCCTTGATCCATGGTCAAGGGGTCCCATGCTTTGGGACCACTGGATCCATGGTCCTGGGGACTGCCTCTCCCAAAGGGAACAGAAGACAGCCACCTCTGTCTGTTGCCGGGCTCTAGTGTAAAGGTAGCTCCAGAATTGGCCTGCATAACTAGTGGGTTTCTCCCAAATGCCCCGGAAGACTGCGGTGCTCCTTTACTGATATCAGACCTTGATTTTTGGTGAGCTTTCCTCTGGATACTCCTCCTCTTTTTTTTTTTTTTCTTTTAGACTTTTTTTTTAAATTTTTATTTTTATTTATTTTTTATTTTATGATAGTCACAGAGAGAGAGAGAGAGAGAGAGAGAGAGAGAGAGAGAGAGAGAGGCAGAGACATAGGCAGAGGGAGAAGCAGGCTCCATGCACCGGGAGCCCAATGTGGGATTCGATCCCAGGTCTCCAGGATCGCGCCCTGGACCAAAGACAGGTGCCAAACCGCTGCGCCACCCAGGGATCCCTGGATACTCCTCCTCTTACAGTGACTCCAGGAATCTTGAGGCTTCACTGCCCCTCCTGTGATTCTGCCCAACTGCCCTGCTAAGCACTTTTCCATCAGGGAAAATTCAGGCACAGATTTTTAAAGTTCCTGCTTCTCCAGGGCTGGGCTTTCATGTCCCGGAGGCTTTCACCACTCAGCTTTAGCCCTGCTAGTCACAGTTTCCCTCCCCCACTTTATTTATTTTTAATATTTTCACCTTCCTACCTTGTTTGAAGTGAAAGCTTTTCTCTCTGTAGCATTCCAGGTGTTCTCTCCTTACATCTCAGGTCGAATTTTTAGGTGTTCAGGATGTTTTGAAAGTTATCTAGGTAGGTTTGTGGGACTAACTTAGATGAAGAACCCTACTCTTCAGCCATCTTGCCCAATCCCAGAAATAGGTTTATTTGCATTTTATAGATAGGGAAAATGAGGCATAGAAAGGTTTTATAAATTTCTAAGGTAATGGAACTAGTGCCTGGGACTAGAGTTTGAACCCTGGCAGCTCAGCTCCAGAGCTGGACTCCTAGCTACCGAAATAAACTTCCACCCCCAACAGAAGTAGCAACCAGTTTGTTGTTTTCCATTTTCTGTAAGAGCTTTTCCAAATCAAAGAGCACAACAATTGTTCATTTAAGCAGAAGGAATCTGGTTACCTAAAATACACCTATTTATGTTGGGCATTAGGATGCTTTTAATGATTCCATTTAGTTTTAACATGGAAAACACTATTAAATTGCAGATTGGCCTTGAAGAGTATCAGGAAGGCCACTAGTCATGGTACAACACAATGTTGCACAACAGGCAAATCCATGTGCCCTACGTTGCCAAGAAAGGGAATGTGAAGGTGATTCAGACATCGGGCTTGAAAGAAGACCCACTTCAGTTTGTTATAACTTACTATAGTTTATCATGTAAAGGGAAAAATTAGCAGCGACACCAATGTTTTACCTTTAGCCGACTATGGGGAACAGATAGAGGTGGGAGGAAGAGGTCCAATTTCCCAGTTACATACTTGTCTATCACTTGCAATTTTTGTTAGGAGTATGCATTTTTGATGGGATTTTAAAAAGTTTTTAACAGTGATCTAATTAACAATTCCTACCTATGTGAAGATGAGCCATTTTGTAATTCATTTATTCATTGAATGAGCAAATATTTACTGAATGTCGATGAGATGCCAGGTGCGAGGTACTAGAGATACATAGGAATTAGTAGTCTAGTGGTCAGACATAAGGGCCAACAATTATGGAATGAGGTAGATACTCTTCAGTTGAAGGGATTTAGATTAGACCAGGGAATACTATCCCCAATTCTGCTTTTAGCCATAGTAATCTATGGGTTTGGTGGCTCTATGTGACTGGGGTAGGGTGGCTAGAGGAGATGGAAGCATTTATGAATGACCTAGGGTTCTACAATTCTATCTTATGGAAATTACTGGAAGCATGCCCAGCACATGGAAGATGTAGGCCTGGTTCTGCATATTAATATAGCTCACAAGATATCAGTTTTTCTCTGATCCTGGTTTCTCATGGCAAACTGGTTGCTTCTCAGTTGCCAGAGGACTACATTTCAAGGTTGTCATTTAAATACTTTTCTTAGTTGCATGATTATAGGCTGCATCCCTACTATCAGAAACTTGTCCTCCCATTTTGCAAAAGGCATAACAGGTGAGAGGGGCTGGCTTGATGCAGATTCATTGTTTACTTTCTAGAGTCCCCTGAAATGAAAATGCCAAGTAGTCCACTAAGGACCGGGGTTGAAATTACTCACTCTGCCTCCAGAGGTCAATCACATCACCTTTGTAATATAAAAGAAAACATAATGATCCTAGGTTTATGCTGTCTTTAGATCCTGAAAGAGAATAGCTAAGTGTATGCTTTCCTTCAGCTTAAAACAATTTTTAAAATTAAGCAACAGGTTGTAAAAAGTTGCTTTTCTCAGGACCATATGGTTCATTAGTACCATACAGTGCACATGTACCAGACGTTTCTTTCTTAAGTCCTGTACTCCTGCCTGTTTAATATGTGAATGATTGTCTCCCCATCCCTGCCTCCAGTACATCTAGGGTAGTTTAATGCTTCCTGGCATGCTGTGTCTTTCAATACCTTCTTTACAAGCATGCCTGATTTTGGAATTGTTCTGTAATTGGAAGTCAGCCTCATGGGCAAGAGAACACCTTAAGCTCTTCACATGGCCTCCCAGCCTAATTAAGCCTCAGAAATATTAAAGAAATTATTTGGGAACACTTGCAAAATGAATGCATGTTGGTAATCTATATAGTTACAGAGACCTTCTTACTCAGATCTAACTGCTTGGGGTGCTGATTTTATTAACGAAATGAAGAAAAATCAGAGAACATTCTCCACATCCCATGACTACAGTCTGCTCTTTGCTGAGATAATAAGGCCTCTGCAGGGCCAGAGAACTTGTGTATAGCCATGGCTCCTGGTTAGGTGACAGAAATGCCATTTCTGCCCCCTCTCCTTTTCAAGCCCATAGAAAACAATGAACAGAATTAGAAGCAATAAAGCAAGCTTCCATCTTCATTAAAATTAGGAAATATTCATATCTGGACTTATGATACAGTGTTTATAAAAAGAAGCAAGTTGCAAGTTTATAAAAGGTGTTTCAAGACTAGTGAAAACTGTACTGATGTGAAGACAGGCACAGAGAGAAGTATGGTGGCTTCAAATTTCCTGGGCTGCCTAGACAGAGTGCAGAATTCTTCAAAATAGTTGTCACAGCCTTGTCTTGAAGCAGGCTTAGGGTGCATAGATTCACAGCAATGTTCTGTCAGCACCAAGGGATCTCAGATGTATAGGAAGCACATGGATACTCTATCTTGGCCATCTTAGAAGACTACAGGTAGGTGGGTGTAGGGTGAACTGAGGGGAACAAGCAGCTTCCCAGCTTTTATGTTTGCTAAAGACGAGTGGAGACATCACCATGTACCCAAAACTCCAATAAGGGGAGGAGGGGAACTTTCTGCCAGTCCAGAGCCCATTCAACATTTACAGGGGATTGGTAAGATTTCTGGACACAATAAGCCCAAAGTAATCATCAGCTCATTTGTCTGGTCTGTGCCCTTACTCTTCTTTCTCATGTGGCTCAAGAATAATATGCCCTCCTCAGCTCAAGGATGGAAAATATTAAAAAAGAAATCAACATGGGATTTATGTGAATAGGGTTGCATTTGAAAAGAAATATCACATATACACACAAAGGTAGATGAATAAAACACATTAGAAAGATTAGATCACAAAGCAGTAAAAATTAAGACAACATATTTCTCCAAGAAGCAATCTGACAATGTATATTAATACCAAATATACACACTCCCGTCAGTCCACCTAGGAAACCTCCATATAGACTTGTCCTGCTCAATATGGTAGCTGCTAATTGAATTATGGAACTATTTTATATGTGGAACAGAGGAAACTAAAATTTTACTTTAAAAAACTGATGCTCATTTCAGTTATTGGAAAGCCTTTAAGTGCGTTTGGAATAATTTGGGCATGTGTATTTACTTTCAACTAAATTTTATGAAATCTAAATACAGATCAAGTATTGCCAATGAAAATGTGTCTTAAGATGTGCTCTAAGTATAAAAAATATACTGGATTTTAAATGATTAGTTCAATAAAAAGAATATGAGATAATTCATTGAAATGATAATATCATGAGTATATTGGGTGAAATATAGTATTAAATTTAATATTACCAGTTTCCTTTTACATTTTTAACGTGGTGACTAGAAAATTTTAAATCACATGTGACTTGCATTATATTTTTATCAGCTAGCACTGCTATAGAATAAAGCTAATAATATGCGAAGTAAATGGGCAGGTATTGTTCCAAGTAGTCAAAACCAAAACCAAATCCCCAAAAGTGGATGCTTGTCCTTAGAGGAATGGTTAATACATATACATAATATGTCATGGAATATTATGAAGCCTTTGACAAAAATAGTTAAAGTTTTGCCAGTGGACCTGAATATCCACAAAGTATTATTATTATTATTATTGTTATTATATTCATTTATACATGAGAGACACACAGAGAGAGGCATAGACACAGGCAGAGGGAAAAGAAGGCTCTTCACGGAGTGCCTGATGTGGGACTCGATCCTGGAACTCTGGGATCACGATCTGAGCTGAAGGCAGATGATCAGCCACTGAGCCACCCAGGCATCCCACAGAAAGTAATATTATTGAAGAAAAGTAAGCTGCAGAGAAATGTGAGTGGTCCCAGAATATCCCAGTATGGTAGAACAACCATACCAATCCTCAATAAGATATTTTTGTAAAACAGGACCTGAATAGGAACAAAAAGTACAGAAAGCTATATGTCAAGTTATTTTACCTGGGTTACGTGTATGTGGTGGGCCAGGGATAAGGAAGAGGAAGGAAGCAAGAAGAAAGAATGTAAGATGTTTAATTCCTTCCTTCTCCCAGCATATATATTACTTCATTTGTGTGGAATCGTACACACAGACACACACACACACACACACACGCACACACACAGAATAAGAAGGGAAGCATAGAGTTAGAACTATATAAAATGACTTGGTAGGAATGTCCAAGATATATTGCCAGATGAAAAGAAGTTGAACAAGATATTTAAGTGGACTCTTTCTAGTTCCATAGAAGCAACAAATCCTCTACATATTTATATATGTTTGAAGGAAGGTGTGTGTGCTTGTCACTTTTTATTACAAATGGATATTACTTTCTGCAACTGAAAAAAAAGAAAACTTTAAAAACAGGACAGTAATTATTGCTTTCTTTAAAATAAGAGACCTCAGAGGAGACCTATAAGCATCCAAAGAACAGTAATGGCAACAGACAGAATTTGAAAATTAGTTGGCCATAGAAGCACACAGAAAGAGGAAAGAAATTCTCTTTGAGAGTCTCAGGAATCCGCAAAATAGAAAACTGCAAAGAAATGACACGATAAAAAGGAGTTAGAAAGATAATAGCCACAGTAAACCAAAAAGAACCAACATATGAATAACTGGAACACCTGACATAATGAAGACTTTTTTTGAATATTGCCACAAGGAATGTAGAGAAGAGAGGGAAAAAACATGTAAATGTAGTTTCCTAAAGTAAAATCTAAATACTGAAAGGGCATATAAATTTTAAGAAAAATTTGATTCAAATGATCAATAGTTAGGAATATCCTAGTATATTATACTTTAGAGATAAAGAGTCCTTTGGGCCTTTAATATCATTCTTCACCTCTATTGCCACACACACACACACACACACACACACACACACACACACACACCAGCTACTTATATATACATTTCAAAAAATAGTGCACGAACAAGAAAGAAACCATAGCTAAAATAAATTCAAGTATTCCAAAACCCTTTTCACGTATCTCTTTCTGGAGAATCACCTTTTGACTCAGTCATTGGTGTTCTTGTTTCCTCACACAATGTGGTCTTTGTGTTACTAAGAGAATTGGTGATGAGCATTTCATTTAAGAGCACCCTGTCATTGTCTCAGGAATTTTCTTCTGACACACATTAAATCTCAGAACCCATTGAGGAAGGTTCTTATTTGATACCCAGGAAGCAGCTTTGGTGCTGTTGCTTTCCTGGTGAATGGAAGTATCTGTGGAAGGCTTCGAATGTCAACCAGGACTTAGTTTTCTCCCTCCAATGGTTCTTAAGGGACATTTCGACAGAAAAGTAGTGCTATTTTCCAGTAATGTCAACAGGAACAAACCAAATTTACACACGAGTAGGCTTTCTGTTACGGGACAGGTGACTCCTTGAAGGGAGACATGGATATCGTGCATCCATGTAGTATATCATATTTTTTTCCCCAAAATGCTCAGTACCCTTCCCTAGGACAGGATAATTCATCCATAACCATTGACATTGCGCTCATCATGATTAGCTTTGGGTGATGGAATGTAGTAGAAGTGAAGGGTCCTTCGTAGCAGAAGTTTTAAGAGCCACCTTTTTTTCCACCTCTCACAACATACCCCACATAGTGGCTGCTCCTTTAGCCTGGGTCCTAGAAGTGAAGACAATATGATTTACCACCAGAATTGACCCTCAATAGGCATATGGTGTAAGTAAGAGAAAAATAAACTTGCAAGTCACCAAGGTTTTTTGGCTTATATCCTATTGCAGCAAAATTTAGGGTAAGCTGATTGGTATAAATCTCTAAGCATATAGTATTTAAAACCTGATTCTAGAATGGTCAAAAAGTTCTCTTAGGGAATGCTTGATTTCTGTAGGACTTCCTCAGGCAGGCAATGAGCGGGTGATAAGTGATTGATTCTTTTCCATGTGAGATTCAACTTCTGGCTGTTTTAGGTCAGCCCAGGGTGACTGCAGTGACCTCCCTTCTTTTTAGAAGGGAGCCACTCTGGGTGTGGCTGAGCCACAGCCCCATTGTTGTTACCCTTCATTTATGCCTGTATTCTGGTAAAATGCCATAAAATTCTAGGGTCAGAAAACATCTTTGGGACTGGAGACAAGAGCTCATCTTAAGATACCATAGTAGTTGTTAGTGGGGAAGGGTTCGCAGAAGGGAAGGAAGGAAGGAGAGGAGCGTGATTCTGGAGATCCGAAAGGTTCACTCCTGTTTTCCTTTTTTCCAATTAAAGCTGATTCCACAATGAAAGTATCAATCTGTGAAGAATAGTTTTTTTTTCCTCCCCAAAGCAGAAAATTCAGCATCTATACCTACAGTTCCATTGGAGAAGCAGCTGCACTCAAAATGCATCAGGGATCCAACTGCAGTTCAGTGTTGGTGGAGTTAACAATTTGCAGCAGCCCCTTAAAGAAGACAAGCTGTGGTTTCCTCCTGGGATGATGACACCAGGACCGTTGACAATAGTGCTGGTGAAAAGTGTAATAAAACAGTTAGTTGGGCTGTAGAACAGAAAAAGTAGATAAGCAGGAGAAGTCAGATTAAACATAGCATCAAAGGGCAAATGGGGTAGGGATATTGATTTTGCAGATAGAAACTGTACAGAGTGGGAGTGGCCAGATGGGTCACTGGTTGCACCTCATGCACTGTAGCCCACCACTATCACTATCACCATGTTTTCAGGACAGCCTGCACTGCTTGGTGCCCTTGAAAGAGGCAGTAACAAAGAATTAGTGCTTGGGTACTAGTTAAGGGTATGGACTCTATAGACAGAAAGACCTAAAGTTTGCATCTTTATTGTCCTTGGGAAAGTGGTATAGCCTCCTCAAGGCCTATTTTTATTGAACACTAAAAAGAGCAATAGTTCTTACCTTATACTGTGGTTTCCAGGGTTAAATGAGCTAATTCATACAAAGTGCTTATCACAAAGCTGAGGGCATAAGAAATGCTTGTATCGAACTAACTAGTATTAGTTCCTAGTCTCAGCTGAGAAAAGTCAAAATGAAGGGTGATCTAAATCCAAATAAATTTTTGCACAAGTTATTTATTTTTTTAAAGTTTATTTATTTGAGAGAGAGAGAGAGAGATAAAGAGAGAGAGAGAGAGTGTGTGTGTGTGTGTGTGTGTGTGAGTGTGAGTGGGGTGTGGAACAGAGGGAGAGGGACAAACAGACTCCCCACTAGGCTCTGAGCCTGAGGCAGGGTTCCATTTCAGGACCCTGGGATCACGAGCTGAGCTGAAACCAAGAATCGGACACTCAACTGAGTGAGCCACCCAGGTGTCCCACAGGTTCTTATTTTTAAACAGATTTATAAAGTTATAAAAATAAGTGGATGGGCTCTATAGGCCTAATTTGTTTATTAATAATGGATATAAAGAAGTTAGACTCAAGAATACAATACCTGTTCAATAGAGATTGACAACAAGATACCACATCTGTTGTGTTCGTAGGTGAACTGGAGTTGAAGGCATTCTCTAAAATGTAATGGCAGTTGATGTCTACAGGGGTGCTGGAGAGTAGTCCTGGAAGTGAAATAGAGTGTCATCTATTTTATTAATTTACGACATTACTGTGCCCTCCTGTTCCAACTTCTCAACCATGTTCCACACATTTCACTTTACAATACGCTCAGCAGCAGCTCTGCCTCTCAGCTTCCGACAGTAGCATATGCTGCATCTGCAGGTTGGAGGCACGGCCCCCTGAAAGCTGCCATTCTGTGGGCTCTGGAAGACAGGACACAAAGGATGGCATGTGGTACCTGCAATACAGGCTGTCATGAAGCAGGCGACGGTCCCTGCAATCAGAGCTCTCACTGACCCCGATGTGATATCACGCTTTCTGGAAGGAGCCATAGATGCTGGGAAACATGGAAGAAGGAGATTAATGTTGAGGTAATTGATTGGGAATTCCAAATCCCCAGCCTCTGAGAATTGTTCTAGGGCTGGGAGTCTCATGACTTTTTCTTTCTTTCTTTCTTTCTTTCTTTCTTTCTTTCTTTCTTTCTTTCTTTCTTTCTTTCTTTCTTTCTCTTTCTTTCTTTCTTTCTTTCTTTCTTTCTTTCTTTCTTTCTTCTTCTTTTTCTTCTTCTTCCTTTCTTTTCCTTCCTTCCTTCTTTCCTTCCTTCCTTCCTTCCTTCCTTCCTTCCTTCCTTCCTTCCTTCCTCCTTCCTTTCTTTTTTTTCCAAATTAGCTGGGAAAAATAAAGATTCTAGAGCTTAATGATGAGCTTTACATCCAGAGAAGTTCTCTGGTGGGAGAGGAAAGGAATACATTTGTCCACAGGCCCAGAAGCTTCCATTTTTTACAGAAGAAGCGAGTCCTAAGTTTTATCACAGTGTATGGAGGGCATGGCAAGGCAAACAGATTTCAAGGAAAGATCCAAACATTTGCAACTCATCATCACCATTTATTTCTATGCCTATAGAAGACATCACTAATTAATAACAGCATTTTTCCACTTTCACTAGGCCTCAGAATCCTTCTCCAGTGGCCCTTAAAAATTGACTGGAATTGTCATACAAAGTGAGACCTAGTGTCATCCTTGGGTAGACAAGCCCCTGTACATTTGAACAAATTCTGAGTTTAGCTTGGGTATACAAAGGAAAACTATATGGCAGAGCAGGGATAAAAATAGACTGCAAAGGATTTACTACTGTCCCAGGGCCTTTTCTTCCCCTGACACAAATAATGTTACAGAACAAGATGGAGATTGAATGTATGTTTATGTCACATGCATTATTAAAGAAAATTCTTTTCACTTACAAAGTCCGCCGATCACTATTCCTAGAGAACCGATATTCGCAAAGCCACAGAGAGCATAAGTGGCAATTGTCTCAGAACGAATCTGTAAACAAGCATAAACACTTAGAAGTATACATGGCATGACTAGCTTAGTAAATCTGACATCCTAACCAGGCTTCCTTTTCTGACTATGGAATTAATATTGACAAGTAAATATTCAGTGCATGATGTCAAACAACTGTTGTTTCATACACTTTTTTTTGTCTCCCCTTGAATTTTGAGAGAGGGAAAAGGGCTGTGTGGATTCAGAGATTTTCTACAAAGGAATTGGAATTGATAATCTTGGCCTCTACAAATGCCACTTTCAGCCCAATGAAAAAATTCTTTTTTTTTTTTTTAAGATTTTATTTATTTACTTATGAGAGACACACAGAGAGAAGCAGAGACATAGGCGGAAGGAGAAGCAGGCTCACCGTGGAGAGCCCGATGCAGGACTGGATCCAAGGACCCCAGGATCATGACCTGAACCAAAGGCAGACACTCAACTGCTGGACCATCCAGGCATCGCTTCTTCCTTGTTTTTATTAAATATTTTTATTTATGTGAGAGAGAGCACTAGCTGGGGGATGGGCAGAGGGAGAAGCAAGCTTAGGTCAGGACTTCAGGATGATGACCTGAGCCAAAGGCAGCTGCTTAACCAACTGAGCTTCCTAGGCACCCCCAATGATAACTTCTAATATTCAGTATGACCTGGCCACCTGCTATAATGTACCAGGCCCAGTGCTAGCTACTGAAGATAAAAGATTGGTTCCAGAAAATATTCACATTACATTTGTTTGACAAAGGATTTATTTAGAATCTATAAAGAGCTGTTATAATTTAATAATAAGAGGACAAGCACCTAATAAAAATGACTAAAATGTTTTTACAAGATATATATATATATATGTATATATATATATATCACATCAGAATTTCTTCTTGTGATTGAGTTCTAGTTTTTACAAGATATATATATATATACATATATATATATATATCACATCAGAAGATGTTTGACATCATTAGTCACCAGAGAAATGCAAAACAAACAGTAACATAATACTGCACATCCACTAAAATGGCTAAAAAAATCAGACAATACCAAGTGTTGACAAGGATGTAGAATAATTGGATTTCTTGTACATTGTTGGTGGGAATATAAACTGACACAACCTGTTTATAAAGTACAAACATGCTAGGTATATTCCTAGTTTCTTATCAAGTTGGTAGACATTGCTGCATTATCCAGCAATAATGTTCTTTGGAATTTTCCCTGGAGAAGTAAAAATCTATATCCACAAGAAGATTGTACATGAGTATTTATGGCAGCTATAATAGCTTCAAGCTAGAAACAATCCAAATACCCTTCAACAGACAAATTGATAAGCAAATAATGGATATCTATGAAATAGAATGCTACTCTTAGTAAGTATAGTAATAGTAAGAAGGAAAATATATACATGCAACTACATGAAAGCTAAGTGAGTCCATTTGTATGATTTTACAAGCAAATGTAATCTATAGTGAATGAAAGATCAGGCTGTCTGGGAATGAGGGGATGGGTCGGGGTACTATTGACTGCAGGTGGCCCTGAGAGAAATTTTCCAGGTGTGATAGAAATGTTCTATATATTCATTGCAGTTGTGGTTACACAGGTGATACATTTGTCAAAACTCGCATATACACAAAAAAAGGAACTTTATTGTACATAAATTATACTTAAAAGGAAAGGGATTAATTTAGTTAAGAGGAAACACAGGTATAATAGGAGTTCCTTTCATTCATAAAGAGATTAATTTAGTAAAGAGGAAACTCATAGATATAATAGGAGTTCCTTCATTCTGGCTGTGGTGTGTCCTTGCCTCTCTTTGGTCCTCAGCTCTAACCATCCCCTGGGAATGTCAGGTGCCCACATTACAGGGCAGTAGAAAGATGGAGGGTGAATTTGTGGAAGTGTGAGCATAGCCCTCTGGTTCTGATCTGACAACCAAGAGGTGTTGCTCAGGCCAGATAATTGTGATGCCCCCAGCTTTGGTTTTCTTACTCAGCATTTTACTGGTTATACAGAGTCTTTTCTGATTCCATACAAATCTTAAGATTATTTGTTCTAACTCTGTGAAGAAAGAGCAAGGTGTTGATAAGGATTGCATGTAATGTGTAAATTGCTCTGAGAAGTATAGACTTTTTCACAGTATTTATTCTCCCAATCCACAAGCATGGACTTTGTTTCTTTGTGTCTTCCTCAGTTTCTTTAATAAGTATTTTGTAGTTTTTAGAATATAGATCCTTTTAGCTCTTTAGTTAGGTATATTCCTAGGTTTCTTATGCTGTGGGTGCAATTATAAAAGGGATTGATTCCTTAATTTCTCTTTCTTCAGTCTCATTGTTAGTGTACAGAAATGCCACTGATTTCTCTGCATTGATTTTGTATCCTGCCACATTGCCAACTCGCTGTATGAGTTCTAGAAATCTGAGGGTGGAGTCTTTTGGGTTTTCTATATACAGTCACATGTCATGTGAAGTGGGAGAAGTTGACTTCTTCTTTGCCAATTTGAATGCCTTGTTTTTTGAATGCCCTTTATTTCTTTTTGTTGTCTAATTGCTGAGGCTAGGACTTCTAGTACTACTTTGAATAACAGTGGTGAGAATGGACATCCCTGTTGTGTTCCTGATCTTAGGGCAAAAGCTCTCAGTTTTTCCTCATTGAGAGTGATATTTGCTGTGGGCTTTTAATGGATGGCTTTTATTGTATGAGGAATGTTCCATCTATCCCTACACTGTGAAGAGTTTTAATCAGGAATGGATGCTGAATTTTGGCAAACGCTTTCTTTGCATCTACTGAGAGGATCATATGGTTCTTGTCTTTTCTCTTATTAATGTGATGTAACAGGTTGATCGTTTTACAAATGTTGAACCAGCCTTGCATCTCAGAGATAATTTCCACGTGGTCATATTGAATAATCCTCTTAATGTACTGTTGGATCCTATTGGCTAGTATCTTGGTGAGAATTTTTGCATCCATGTTCATCAGGGATATTGGTCTGTAATTCTCCTTTTTGTTGGGGTCTTTGTCTGGTTTTGGGATCAAGGTAATGTTGGCCTCATAAAATGAGTTTGGAAGTATTCCCTCCCTTTCTATCCTTTGAAACAGCTTTAGTAGAATAGGTATTATTTCTGCTTTAAATGTTTTTTAGAGTTCCCCTGGGAAGCCATCTGGCCCTGGACCTTTGTGTCTTGGGAGGATTGTGATGACTTCTTCAATTTCCTCGCTGGTTATTGGCCTGTTTACGTTTTCTATTTCTTCCTGTATCAGTTTTGGTAATTTGTGAGTTTCCAGAAGTGCATCCATTTCTTTCATATTGCCTAATTTGTTGGCATATAGCTGCTCATATTTTCAAAATTTGTATTTTCTTAATATTGGCTGTGATCTCTCCTCTTTCATCCATGATTTAATAATATCAGTCTTCTCTTTTCTTTTTAATAAGGCTGGCTAAGGGTTTATCTATCTTATTAATTCTTTCAAAGAACCAGCTCCTTATTTTGTTGATCTCTCCTACAGATCATCTGATCTCTGTCTCATTGAGTTCTGCTCTAATCTTTATTATCGCTCTTCTTCTGCTTGGTTTAGGCTTTATTTGCTGTTGTTTCTCCAAATCCTTTAGGTGCAAGGTTAGCTTGTGTATTTGAGTTTTTCCCAGTTTTTTGAGGGAGGCTTGTATTGGAATGTATTTCCTTCTTAGGACTGTTTTTGCTGTATCTCAAAGATTTTGAATGTTTGTGTTTTCATTTTCACTAGTATCCATGAATCTTTTAAGTTCCATTCTAATTCCCTGGCTGATCCATTCATCTTTTAGTAGGATGCTCTTTAACCTCCATGTTTTTGGGTTTCTTCCAAATTTCTTCTTGTGATTGAGTTCTAGTTTTAAAGCACTGTGGTCTGAAAATATGCAGAGGACAATCCCAATCTTTTGGTATTGGTTGAGACCTGATTTCTGACCCAATATGTTGTCTATTCTAGAGAAAGTTCCACGTGCGCTTGGGAAGAATGTGTATTCAGTTGCTTTTGGATGCAGTGTTCTGTATATATCTGTGAAAACTATTTGGTAAAGTATCATTCAAGACCCTTGTTTCTTTGGTGATGTTCTGCTTGGAAGATCTGTCACTTGCTGAGAGTGCCCTGTTGAAGTCTCCTACTGTTAGTATATGATTATCTAAGTATCTCTTTATTTTGGTTGTAATGGATTGATATACTTGGCGGCTCCCACATTAAGGGCATAAATGTTCATGATTCTTAGGTCTTCTTGTTGGATAGATCCTTTAAGTATGATATAGTGTCCTTCTTCATCTCTTACTACCGTCTTTGGGATAAACTCTAGTTTATCTGATATGAGGATTGCTAACTCAGCTTTCTTTTGAGGGCCATTTGAATGGTAAATGGTTCTCCACCCCTTCATTTTCAGGCTGGAGGTGTCCTTAGGTCTAAAATGAGTCTCTTGTAGACAGCATATAGATGGGTCTTGCTTTTTTATCCAGTCTGATACCCTGCGTCTTTGGATAGGATCATTTACGTTCAGACTAACTATTGAAAGATATGAATCTAGTGTCATTGTATTATGTATTCAGTCCCTGTATTTGTGGATTGTTTCTTTGGGCTCCCTCTTTCTTTTTACTGGGTCCCCCTTAATATTTCTTGCAGAGCTGGTTTTGGGGTCACATATTCTTTCGGTTTCTGCCTAGCTCTTTCAGAGCTGCCTATTGGAAGCTCTTTATCTCTCCTTCTATTCTGAATGACAGCCTTGTTGGATAAAGTATTCTTGGTTGCATGTTCTTCTCATTTAATACCCTGTAAATATCATGCCAGACCTTTCTGGCCTGCCAGGCTCTGTGGAGAGGTCTGCTGTTAATCTGATATTTCTCCCAATATAAGTGAAAAATCTCTTGTCCCTCACTGCTTTAAGGATTTTCTCTTTATCTTTGAAACTTGCAAGTTTCACTATTTAATGCCGAGGTGCTGAATGATCTTTATTGATTTGGGGGAGAGTCTTCTCTACCTCTTGGATCTGAATGCCTGCTTCTTTCCCCAGATTAGGGAAGTTCTCAGCTATTATTTATTCAAATATCCTTTATGGTCCTCTCTTTCTCTCTCAGCCATTTCTGGAATCCCAGTTAGATGTATATTTTTCCTTCTCAAGCTATCATTTATTTCTCTAAGCTTTTCCTCATGGGTTCTTAATTGTTTTTCTCTTTTTTCCTCAGCTTCCTTCTTTTCTGTCAACTTGCCTCTTATATCACTCACTCTCTCTTCTACTCCATTAACCCTAGCAGTTAGAGCATCCAGTTTTGATTGCATCTCATTTAATCTATTTTAAATTTTGGCCTGAGGAGATCTCAATTCTGTAAAAATGAAGTCTCTAGAACCCTTTACGCTTTTTTCCAGAACCACGGGTAGCTTTATAATTATACTTCTGAATTGAATTTCTGACATTGTATTTAAATCCTAATTCTGTAACTCTATGGCAGAGAGTTGTTCTGCTTATTTCTTTTGTGATGAATTCTTCTTTCTAGTTATTTTGTCCAGTGCAGAGTGGCCTTCTTCTTGTGGTGATATGAAATGATAAAATGCCTATGTGATGTGATAAAGGGTAATAAATGATGTAGGTGTTCTGATGTAATGTTAGATGATACATCAGAAGGAGGAGCATCTATTTCTGAACCCCAGTTAATCTTGGTCAACTGAAACTATGTTGAGCACACTTCCTCAGTTCTGAGAAACCACTCTGCTCCAGAGTGGGTTCCATCTAGAGTTTTATAATAAGAGGAACAGGAGGCTAAAATGTTACTGTTCTTCCTTTTCCCATATTTGAGTGATGGAAAGAGCTGCATTGCACTAGGAAATCAATAATACATCATTTGGTTCTCCCAGAGCCTAAGCAACGATGCTGGATATACAGGGACAGTCATTGTAACACTGCTTCCAATAGCAGAAAATTGGAAGCAGTATCCATCAACAAAAGATGGCTTAAAATTAATAATTGTGTTCAGTCTATAGAATACTCTTTCACAGACACTGATAGGGAATGGCATCCAAGATATCTTATTAAGTGCAAAGAGCAAGAGTAAGAGCATAATACGGTACAAGGAGAATAAGTGAGCAGCAGAAATATAGGGAGGATGACTTACTTGTCCCTCTTGCTTTTTTGTACCTTTTTAATATTATGCCAGGGTGTGTATAAATTAAGTGTAAACAAACAAACATGCACAGTATTTCTTTTATGTTAAGAAAGAAGAGATGATGGCATAATGAAGAGCTCATCCTGTGGACAACATGCTACATACATATTCTGACCTGGATAACATTGGGCTTTGCCTCATGGACCTAGATCTTATGCATTGGTCATGTGGTGCCTTTTCCAGGGATGATGTGACATCCCCACCACTTGTTGGTTGGTAAACAAAAATTGCAGGTACTCATCCCCATTTTGTTGCCTGTAAATAGGAAAATGGGAAAAAATGCTTTTGCCATTTTGACTAAACAGTAGGAGAAGCTATTGAGCTCCTGTCTTCAAATATCCTCTGTGGATCTGCCTCTGGTTGGGATAATCCCCAACCCGAATCAGTCCTACTGTTCTGTCTCTATTCTTGTAATAATGTGTAGAAACCTGCTCAGCACTGCTAGGATTATGAGCTTCCTTTGCTCAGTATAAAAACTACTTTCTTTTGGTCAGAAGGTTCCCCATTTTCCTAAGAGTTTCCATGTGTGGGACAATTCTGTTTTTCAGGAAAGAAAAGCTGGAGACTCGGCTGTAAAATGTGACCTAAGTAATGGCTTCACCCACATTCCCTGTCCCATCTGAGGTCAAGCAGACATGAACAAAGCCTTGGAGTGTATTGATCTGAAGTCCTGACATAGTTATAGGGTGCTTGTCTCAAAAATTCAGACCACAACCCAAGCTCTTCTCTTCCCTCATTCACTTGAAGAGTAGCAACTGTGTCTCACTATTTCCTTAGGATTTCCAGGCACTATTTTGCATTTAGGCAGTTTCTCAGAGTTCATAGACTTTCTAAGGCTGGAAGGAAGAGACCTTTGACATTATTAGACTATGATCCCATGAGGGCAGAAACCTCATCACTTGTTCCATGTTGTGGCCTCAGTGTATATAGGTGCTTTGCACACAGAAGATATGTGGCAAATATTTTTTCATTGATTCTTGTCCCAGCTCATCTGACTCTAGGTTTGGATCCACAGGTCTCAAAAGTAAATGATCATAGTAGTAAGTACTAGCTGTGTATACCTCACACAGAGATACACACACATGGATTAATTCAATATAATTGAAAATTATGAGTTGCTATGTTCAGTATGAGCTCCATGAGATCAGGGATTTTTGGTTTGTCTTTTTCTCTGATGTATACCCAAATGCCTGGCCTACTATGCACAAGCACCAGTGACTACTTAACCAATGTAGATATGTGAGAAAGAAGTGTATTGAGAAATCAATCTATTTACTCACCGACATATATTGTTGCACACCATTCACAAATTGGGGTCCGGCCTCTTTTCTTAAACTGATCAATTTTGAGAGGTGTTCATAAGCGACAAATTCATTGAAAAATGTCTTATAGCCTATGAGTTTGGCCACCATGAAGCTGTCTTGCCATTCCACTCCCATCATGAAGGAAAGGGGCATGAAGACATAGGAGCATATTATCTACAAAACTCAAAAATAGATTCCTTATTAGAGTGGTGATTTGCTTCTTGTTTCTCTGCCTCACCCTTGTTACAAGATTTTTCTCAACCTCTCTATATCTCCTTTAGGTGTAGAAATTTCTTCACATTGCTTTGCTCATCAATTTCCATTAGGAGTCAAGGTTGGCATTGGGGTATATGAAGTCACCTGAATTTCTGGCATGAGGTCAATCATTCTCTCCAGGAGGGTGATAGGAGTTGGGGGGCAGGAGGAGGTGGGAGGATGGGCGATACATGATGAGTGTGTGCATTGTGTAAGAGTATACTACAGGTGGTTACGGAAGGCAATTCACAAACCTATTTTTTTTTTAAAAAAAACAAAGATAGGTAGAAACAAAATGGAGAGAGACATGATAGAATTATACCTCAAAACTTAGTTGTGGGTAGTCAAACATGTTTCCAAGCCAGGACAAGGCTGCATTCACAAAAGACAACAGGGCCAGGAAGGCAATCAGATTCACAGCTATATTTGCCACAAGGGAGATGGATGAGGATGCTCCCTGTGTTGCGGCTTCTAGGAGGTTCCTTGAATCACTTTATCAAAAAATAGCAATTTCAGAATTACCAAGGTGTTGTCAGTGGATGGACATCACAGGTGTAAGAATGGAATAATCAGAGCTCATTTGGTTGGAGACACAACCTCGCAAGCTCATGCCTTGGTCAAAATAACTAAATTCTATGACATCACTTCTAATTGCTTATAATTCCTGAGTGTAGGTGATGGTCATATGGGTGTTTCATGGTTATACTACTCTGTTAATTGGGGAAGAGGTTATAATTAAAATTTGGGAAAAGATAAAAATATTTTAGGTTTAAAATTATATTAAGGTAGCTACTAGAAAATATTTATAAAATATTAGTAAAATATTAGTTCATGGCATAAGAACTAATAATTCAAAGAAGGCCTGAATATCCATCACCTCAATTAAGAAATGGAGTGCCACCATCACTTTTGAGTACCCCTTCTTCCTTAATCTTATCCTCTTCTCTTTAATCTCAGAGGTACCTGGCTCCTTAGAGGTTGCTTATCATTCCCTTTCTTTTCCCTTTTCCTATGTGATTGTATACCTAAATAATATGTTGCATAGGTTTACACATTTGCTTAACTTTACAAGTGGAATCACACCTATTCCATACATGTATTCTTTGACAAGTTGCTTTTTACTGACTATACCTATATACAAACAGAGGATGAATCCCAGCAACATGTTCATTGATGGATTCTGTTATTGAATTTGATTCTTTTGACTATCTTGAACCCCTTTATCCTTTTCACCCTTTCTTCCTTTCTTTTGCACAGGGCAAAAAAATGAACTGAAGAGGGGTTAAAGATATCTATATCATACCTTCATACTCCCTATTATATAAGAAACTTCCAGAAATGGTTGTCCCATAGCTTTCCAACGGTCTTAAATCAGTGCTCAATAAACACTACACCACATTTAAAATGAAATATCTACATTAAATGGTTAAGGAAATGTATTGACATTCAAGTATTTAGGAAGCTTTTCAAGTATTGAAGAAGGATTTTTTTTTTTTTGGAAGTCTAATGAAGCCTGATAGTCACTGGGAAATTACATTCATTTTAAGATCATGGGCTCTCCAATGATCAACTTTTGTCTGTGCTTCGAATTTGGACACCCCCATCCCACCTCCCCAGCTTGTAGGAATGAGGTATCCCACTTACCCAGTTTCCATTTTCATGGCATTCTTGAGGGTTATTTTAGGTGTTTCTGTCTCAGGCCAGAAGAGTTTAGCCACAGCCAACGATGCAGGTGCAGACATCACTGAAGCAGTTAAAAGGTGGGAGGCTGAAACCTGTGATTTTGGGAGAAGGGCCAGCTGAAGTGTAGCTTTTCTGTTGTGCTCAGAATGAACAGCCCAAAAGCTTTACAAGGGGAAATAAGGGCAGAATGGAGCCTGCCTCACAATAGTGTATATTTGGAGGCTTGGGAGCACTCAGTGAGCCATGTGAGCATCACCTTGAGAGTCAGAGGACGAAGGGAGGAATTTGTGCTAATTGACCACATCCTTTGGTGAGAAGCCCAAAACCAAAATCTAATCATTTCAGAAGAGAATGAATCCTGGTAAAACTTCCGAAGAAGATTCCTTTCCCTCCCTGTGGACCTGATGAATGTTTAAATAGTCCCGAAAGTACGTATTTCATTAGATCATCAGTTTAGACAAGGGAAGTGTCTGGGGTGCAGGCACAGGTACACCCCTCTCTGTCTTCCTTTCAGTCTTCTGAATTCTGTGGTGCCTTTATATAATATTCATTTATCCAGAGTCCCTTTAATCTGTAAGTGATTTCTGTTTCCCTCACTGTGAACCTACTTAAACTCTTTTGCCTTTCGTCCCCACATGCTTATTTTGTTTCTGAATTCTCTCCCCTATATTTTCAGAATGCCAGAATTTGCACTTGCCTCCCCACTCCCAGTCCAGCCAGCACATTTTCGCAGGCAGCATTCTTAGAGCAGTGGCTGAGTGGACCATCTGCAGATCCAAACTGCTATTCCTGAGAACTCTTTCAACTCCTCCCCCTTTTTAGATATTTTATTTATTTATTTATTTATTTATTTATTTATTTATTTATTTAGCAGAGAGAAGGACAGAGAGCACAAGCAGGCGGAGGGAGAGGGAGAAGCAGGCTCCTCGTAGAGCAGGGAGTTGGATGCGGGCTCCATCTCAGGACTCTGAGATCAGGACCTGAGGTGAAGGCAGATGTTTAACTGGCTGAGCCTCCCAGGCGCCCCCTCTTCCACTTTTGCTCTTCACTCTTCCTATTGGTTGGCTCTCCGAGGACTGGTTGAGGTGGAGGGATGAAACCCCCCTCTCTAGTAAGAGCTCCTACTCACCTGGGACCACACCTCTTCATTTTTCCATGTCTACACTGGAGGCTGCCTCTCTCTGGGGCTTACAAGCTCTGTGCTTGGGGTACAAGCACCGGTTATAATGCTCTGCAGCCCTGTGCCACACACCAGCAGCTCTCTAACTGGGTTGCACATAAGAATGTACAGTAGGAATTTTTTTAAAAAAATTACTGATGCCTGGGTCTCACCCCAAGAGCTTCTGGTTTAATTACTCTGTGGCATGGGCCTGGACGTCCGGGTTCTTAAACATTCCTGGGTGATTCTAAATGTGCAGTAAATTTTGAGAACCACTGCTCTAAGCCACTGGTCATAAAACTTTTTCTGTGAAGGGCTAGAGAGTAAATATTTTTGGCTTTTTAAGGCCACAACTACTCAACTCTGTAGCATGAAAGCTGCCATAGAAGAATGAATAGAGTAGCTGGTTTCTAGTGAAACTTTAGTTACCAAAAAGGGGAGCAATCTAGCTTGGCCCACACTTTGCCGACCCTCAGTCTAGACTGCCTTTACTAGTGACAGTAATAATGGTTTTGTTATTGTTTTATGTTGTTAGATATTTGGCCAAGGGAACCTCATAATATGATTTCATTCTACCACACTTGAATACAATTCAGTTTTAGGCGGAAGGATTTGAAAGTGAAGCCACAGAGATCCTCAGGGTCACTCCATTCCAGGGCCAGAGGAAGAATACCAACTAAACAGCAAAAGGACACTCTTTGGCCTCCTATTCCAACAGCAGTGGTCAACAAAAGACAGAGATATAGAGGATAGTTATAGATCAGCAAAGAAAGAAGAGGTTGAATTTTCCATAAATTTATCTTCAAATGTTCTTACCCCAAAAGAAATGTATGCACCCAAGACACTTCCAGCAATGGTAGAGAACCCAGCTGTCATGATTGCATGGAGTTCAGACTTGGTGATGTGTGGTAAGTACGGTCGGACCAGCAGTGGAGACTCTGTCTAGAAACAAAGCAAGACAAGATTAAATGCTCTCTTTTAAATCATAGGAATGTGTGCCCATCTACTAAAGATTCTCTCTCCCTTTTATTTTTTAACAGAGCCCAGTGCAGGGCTTAAAAACACGACCCCGAGATCAAGAACTGAGCTAAGACCAAGAGTTGGACACCCAACAGACTGAGCCACCCAGGTCTCCCTGATTCCATTTTCTAAAGCAGTATTGCTTTGTTATTTTTTGAAAGATTTATTTATTTGAGAGAGAGAGAGAGAGAGAGAGAGAGAGAGAGAGAAAGAGAAAGGGAAAGAGAGCACAAGTGGAAAGGGCAAAGGGAGAGGGAAGGAAATCTCAAACAGACTCCACAACAAGCTTGAAGCATGACTTGGGACTAAATCCCAGCACTCATAGAAGATCATGACCTGAGCCAAAACCAAGAGTTAGATGTAAAGCAGTATTTCTAAATGTGAACCACAGACAGCTCCATTAGCATCACCTGGGAACTTACTAGATATGCAAATTCTTAGACTTACTGATTCAAAAACTATGGGAATAGGACCAGCTATCATACTGTTTGAACAAGCCTTCAGTTGTGGTTCTGATGCATATTCATTTGAGAACTCACACCATTGATGTCTGGATCATTGAACTAGAGTTCAATATGTCAGTGTGCATATTGAGTCATGTGTAAAGTGTGCAGGGTTTACAGGACTAATTCATATAAGGTCTCCACTAGCCTAGTCTACTGGCCAGGTACACTTTTCTAAAGTTGGAACACTATTGCCCAAGTAACCGAGCCCTAGCCTTGTGAACTGGTGACTTCACATCTTCCAGCATCATCGTGACCGACCATAAACCTCTTTGCTTACACCAAAGGGAAATAGAGATGTCTAAGAACATACCATCAACAACAAGGACAGGTTACAGGTGCCCACAGTGGCTATCCTAATTGGGAATCATATACCCCACTCTTTCTCTTGGGTGGAAAGGAGTTAGAGAAAGTGTTGTAAGGGCTTGAATCCCATTACGGAGGACAGGTGGCCTGTTACATGGGACTCTCTATAAATAATAGCTGTACTTTTTGCATAGTAAGTATTCAGTTGAGCACCACAGAAGCATGTGTGCAATTTTACAAGTTTCCCCTCATTATTTGTAATTGTTCTGTAAGATGGAATGTGTTGAGCTTCACTTCATAGACTAAATAGAAACTTAGTACATGAGCCTTCTTACCCCTCAGGTAGGATTAATCGAGTCAAGATGGTGTTAGATTCTACAACTTACCTGTCCAACGAATATATTGCCAGCAGCCACTACAGACTCAATAGGAGAAGATCCCATAGTAACTAGCATTACCCATCCGACCTAAAAGGGGAAAAGGAACAAAGTCAGTGAAGAGCTGTTTGTATATGTGACACTTCAAAGTAGGAATGAAAATCTTTCAAGGAAAATGCTTTCAAGAATTGTTGGCAGGCCAGCACTGGTGTATAATGTGAGCGTATGTTATTTAGCCTACAAAGTGGACCCATCAAATCCTCCTATGTGAATGGTAGGGCCGAGTCACTGTATATCCTCTGAATTCATACTTTCATTATACAAACAATTGTCTATCAAAATGTTGTATAAGAGTAAAAAATTATAATAATTGCTAACAGTCATGACAAGCTTTGCTGCATTCCAAGCACTGTTTTAAGCTCTTGATTCAGGCAATGAATTTAATGATCACAGCAACCCTTTGTGAGAGGTCCTGTAATCATAGCCATTTTATAGCAAAGGAATCCAAGGCACAGAACACGTTAGTTGTTTTGTCTGAGATCACCCAGCTAGTAAGTAGTGGGATGTAGTTGAGGTTTGGCCTTTTGTGCTAAACTCTCAAATGAACATGGTTTATGGTCCCACTTCTACACTAGCCCTTCCAGCTAGAGACTGTGGTGCCCGCTTCAGAATGGGAACATCCTGTTGCATTCTGTCCTTCCTTTCTGCTTAGACATGAGCCCAGTACTGCTGAATGTTCAAGTCAACAATCAGAAAATTACACTGTTGCTGAAATTCTGAATTCAGCTGGTATTCTTTCTCTCTGCTTCTCTGTCTCCCTCTCTCTCCTCCTTTGTCTCTCCTTCCCTCTCATTTATGTATTTACAAGGATCAAGGGAGAGCTATGGCTGTGCCCAATCTCTGTATGCACCGCCTGGTTTGGGTGTGCATTTGCACTAACTTACCCATTTCCTCAGGTTCTGATTTAACACAAGTCTAGTAGAACTGACAGATGCTGAGGTGGCAGGAATGAGATTAACTTTTCAGATGTTTTTTATTTAAAAAAAAATTTGTGTGTGCTTATCAAGTCCCTCAGAAACACAAAGCAGCTTCCCCTTCTTGCTTTGATCTTCTAACAACAACTAGAGCAGGCGTCTCCACTTTTGCAACATCCTGAGGGAAAGCCGGGACTCCATGTAAGGCACAGGGAAACACAGCCAGGATGAAGGAAGGGTGCTGTTCTCCCCACAGATGTCTGCTCTGCTGGAGTCAATACTCTGGTCAAAGAAGTAATTACTAAGGTTTCCTGAGATAGCCAGCAGGTCAAAGCCCCGTTAAAAGTCTCTGAGATAAAATTTGCTCTATGGCTACATGTAGGATTTTTTGGCGAGGGTCTAATAACTTGGGGCTGAAGGGGAGGTGATGGAGGATCTTGGTATGAACATAAAGGCATGTTGGGAAAACCTAGATAAAAGGCATTTAAGACTTTGTCCCCAAATAACCAGCTGTACACCTGTCACCCAATCGCTTCAAGTCCCAGTACCTTTCTAATGATCCACTGCATCAATCCAAGGTAGTAAAGCATGGACATTACGGTGCTGAAGAAAATCACGATTGGCAGGACCTGGGGGTGAGGTGGGGGGATGAAAGCAATCATGAGTTGATGTTGGCCTCGGCATATTAGTATGATTCAGATCAGGTCTCTCTCCTGCCTCCTTTGCCCTGCTGAAACATCATCAACATACTGGAAACTCCTCTTGAATCAAGTGACACTTTAACCAGGCAGTTTCCCCATCTATAATCTCTTATTTGAATTTGCTCTGGATAAGCTTGAGTATATTTCATAGGAAACTTGACTATTTTTTGGTTTCTCTGCGATGATGAGTGTTCTTACTGTAGTTACTCAGAGAAGGAATGCAGTTTTGGGGGGATTTGTAACAAGTAGATCAACAAACTAAAGGCCACTGGCAGATATTCTTGAAGTTCTGATATTAAACAGCCTCATTAGCAGAATATCCTGGTCAAAATTGAGTGCGAGTCACCTCTCAGATTTCTTATTTAGAAAGGCTACAGGGATCAGATATGGCATGATATGTGCTTACATGCACTGCCTTCCAGAGAGTAAGCACTTATTCGTTTGGCTTTTATTTGTTTTTTATTTTTGTATATTTTTAATTAGAGTTCAATTTGAGAACATACAGTATAACACCCAGTGCTCATCCTGTCAAGTGCCCCCCTCAGTTCATGTCACCCAATCTCCCCATCCTCCCGCCCACCTCCTCTTCTACTACCCCTTGTTCATTTCCCAGAGTTAGGAGTGTCTCATGTTTTGTCACCCTCTCTGATTTTTCCCACTTATTTTCTTTCCTTTTAAAATAACAATTATTTTATTTATAGATTTTTTTAATTGCTAAAAAAATGAACTTTGGAAGCTAGTTTACTTCTGTGATACCACAATTGTCTTTTTTTGGATCCTGTTTCCCTGATGTTTTTGGGTGCCTTCAATGCAGCCTGTTTCCACAGTGAGCGGTTTCTACCCTGCAGAGAATACACAGAGCTGTGGGCTGGGTCCCTCCGTACTCCTGCCCCTATGTACCCCTTCCCCTCTGTTCTCCAGCTAAATGGCCAGGGACAAGCTGCCACCAGACGCATAGAATGACCAAGGACAATTCGTACAGGATCTAATTTAAAAAATCTATTAATAATATATATTAAAAGACATTTTGTGCCATTACTCAGAGCTCAGTCACTTATGTGCTTTTATTGGCTTTAATGGGCAAGCAGAGCCTTCCTGAAAGCTTCAGGGATTTATTGGGGGCTTATCTCGTGAATGTTCCCACAGGGATTCTGCTTTGGCAGAAAGGATGGAGGCCACTGCTCTGGGAAAGAGGAGGTGGTGGGTGGGTGGGTGGGCAGGAAAAGTCTAAAGAGTAGCAAATTAGGCTTTCCCAGTGACTTTTCTTTTTCCCAGGTGTAGGTTCAATTCTTGAGAGCAGCATATTTCCAAACCTTTGGCCTTTTGGAGATGGCTTAATTATCTCAGCACCAAAGCATCAAATCAGCAGTTTAAAAAATCAACAAGTCAAGAATCAGTATAAAAGATGGCCTTTTATACTGGGTAGTTTGGAGGTAAGCTTAGAGTCCCTAAGTGAGAAAACAACTTAGAAGTATGGAAACCATAGCACTGCAAGAAAGAATGCTGTAGAAAAAGCCAAATTTATCCTTGGGAACTCATCAACAAGTATTTGCAGGGTCTTGACAGGGGAAACTGTGCTTCCTGGGTTTGTGGGAGTGCAGGGAGGCCAGAATGCTTTTCCCCTGGAGAATAATGTCCCCCCTTTGGTTGGGAGAAGGACCAGCCTCCAGGTCTGCTGTGCTGAAGGAAGGACATGAAAGGTTTTGCACGGAAATGGCTCTGGAAGAACAGAGGTGAATGTGGGTGGGCAGCAGTCACCTGTTGGGAGGCTGAGGGGGTTCCTGAGCACAGTGCTGTCACTGATCCTGGGCCTAGAAGCCTTCAGTGGCCATGTGCCTGATCATGGCCAGGTACCAAGTGTTCCTTTCCCTGATGTCACAGATACTGTTACCCCATAGGTCTTTTCAGTAGTATCTCAGGCAATGCTAGGAGCCCTCTCAAAACTATTTGTATATTTCTGATTTCCTTTAGATGTTTCTCTCTGTGCTGTAGTCACAAAGAAAATGTTTACAATCTGTGGACTTCAGATAAAATCAGATAAGTGGAAAAAGGCAATGCTGTGCTATCTATGTAGGACATGACCAGCAGGTGTATATCTGGTTTCTGGTCAGGTTTTATCAGAATAAAGACCCAGATGGTCCTGAAAGGAGGTAACTACTTCAAAAAGGGATTTGGTTTTACCTTAAATGCAAATAAGTGGTCTGCGTACGTTTCACCGAAGACAAATTCTGCACCAGCATTAGTATATTCCAAGAAGGTCTGAGTTAAAGAAAGGAAGAGCCGACAATCATTACAACCTGGAATTGGTGGTTACAGTCCACCAAGGAGGAGCCCAGCAAACGTGCTGGTGGAGTTGTGGGAGGACTATCCTCATAGCTTTCCCCGCTCCGGTAGATGGCGTGGAAGTATATTTTTGAGCTATAACTGCATACAGATTTCCTGTCGTTTGTGACATTCAGTATGACTCTGGGATGCTTAGGAAGGAGCCCGCTGTGTCAATTTGGATATAATCCTCAAGACATGTCAGAAATAGGTTTATTCATCTGCATTAGTTGACCTACATTTTTGTTTGTGTAGAATATGTTAATCTGTTTATTAATTAATAATTGTTGTCTCTCCCCCATATCATCCATGACATCACTATCCTATCCCGATTGTCCCTTTCATCCTGCCCCAGAGGTGCCAGCTGTGTCAAGCTGAACCTATTTCTGACATGTCTTGAGGATTTTATCCAAATACTAAAAGCACTTATTGGCAAGATGTTCATTTGAACCCAACTTACCTGAACTTGTTGGCCCAACCAATCAAAAGCCATAAATCCAGGATCAGTCCTCAGGATTAAGAGCCCAAGAAGAAATTGTAACCCAATTCCCCAAAAGACAGGCCTCCAGTAAACCTATGCAGAAAGATGAACAGATAGATCTTACTAGAAAATGAATGCGAAGGTCAGCATAAACACCCAGAGGATGACTATTTCCTTGGAAGCTTCTCACATGTGGCCTATGAGCCACCTTCTTTGGGAGGCCAAGGCAGTTGTGAGCAGAGGATCCCTTGATAGAATCATGCCCCCAGATCTCAGGGTTGCATTTCCCGGTTAAAATCCAGAGTCTGAGTTCTCCAGCCTCTGGAGAGATGTAACTATTATAGCCTGATAGAATAACTTAGACACAAAGCATAGTCTTAGCGGGGACCCTAAAAGAGGAGGGATCTGGTCCTCTTCATCATGCTGTAAATACTAGAGACCTATAATTATTTCCTCTGTCTGGAAAATGGAAAGGCAGAACATGGCTTCCCTGTGTGCCCAAGGTTTGTTAATCTGACAATTTGTAAGTGAATTAAGTGAAACTCCCCCCTGTTGAGGGGTTCTCATTTCATTGTAAAAGGAACTAATTAATTCTAATGCAGACCTAGGGAGTGCAGCAGCAATGGACAATCATCTGCTTTCATTTGTGGTCTGGAGATGAGTGGGCTGCAAAGAGCTGGGGATTGGGGGCATGGAAACCAGCAGAGATGTTGATTGGAGGTGGCCAAGGGCTTTGGATCCTATTAGGTGACTGGTTTTTCTTGGGTCAAGCTTTCAGAAAGCCAGCAAAATCTACTGGAGTTTGCTTTCTGAGTCATGTGTGAAGGCTTCAATGTCTCTGGATTCCCATATCATGGGTTACAGGCTGGCAGAATGAAGATGAGAACTGAATTCAATGGAAACAAAACTGTTTAAGGACAGAGTTTGGCAGGAAAATAGCCTATCTTGCAAACAGAAGTTTGATAAACTGCAAAATCTTGCAGTGAAATATTAGATTATTACCGGCCTGGGGAAATTGGGATCAAAATAGATAAATTTTCTTTTTGTGCTTGATTGAGGGAGGTGGTGTATGTGAGTAGAAATTGGACTAGGCAATAGAGAACACCTCAGTGGTGGTGTAATTGGAAGATAACTGGGAACGAAAAATGAGAGTACCAGTTCTAAGAAAGCTCGGGAAGAAAGGTCCCTGGCTACTTAAAACAGCATAGTAAGGTAAGACAAAATCTGAGTAACAGTGAAATTCTCTCAAACTCATCATTTTGAACAATTGAGACATTGAGGGGACAATTAGAAGGAAAAGTCTTAAGTCTAAATCTATTTCATACTTACTTTGGTTGGGTGCTTAGAAAATAGAAATACCAGGATAATGTACATTACGAGCCCACCGAAGGATACCAGCTGCTGTTGGCCCAATTTGGCGGTATCAAAGATCAGCCAGAGAATAACTCCCAGGATCAGTAAGCTCCAAACCACCCTAAGAGAATAAGAAAGGAGGCATCGACATCATTTTTTGTGCTACTCTGAAAATCTTAAGCAGGCTTTAACAAACAGAAAATTTATTAAGTGTAACACACCCTGGCACCAAGAAGTTATGCTTCTAGAAATTACACAGACTCTTTCATTATGGCTATAAAGGCAAATAGACAAAAAATTGCGTGCTGTGTTAAACACCTTCCACAAATTTTGGGCTCTTTGCTGGTTCAAGGACATACAAAGGGGTCAGAGATGAGAAAGGATGTTTAGAGATGGAAGTCTGGTGATTTCTTTGAGAGATTTGCTGTGTGTCCTCACTTCCATTTTGGGAGATAGGAGAGATTTTACTTTTCTTCGTTTTAGGGGAGAACCTGAAATGTGTTTCTGAAGCTGGGGGACTTCAGATGGACCTCAGAGAGCTAAGGGCTCTGACTCCTTGGTGGATCTAGTGGGCATAACATGTTTGACTCACAGTTTGGATCACAGAGGTGGAAAACATGCTGTGTTGGGATTGCATGAAACTGTGTAAATAAGCCAAGGATATGTGAACTTTCCTGGTACATTCCTTATGAGCCATTTTGGGGAGAATCCTGTCTGGTGTGCAATCCACTAGGGCAATCATGTCTGGTGTGCAATCCACTAGGGCCACTTGGAGGAAAGGGAGGCCCACAGAAAGAGGCAGAAGGAAAAGCCCTGAGTGGTCACTCATAGGATATGAGATTCTATAGGGAAGAGTTGGCTTTAATAATGCACAGGGTCTTTCTCTCCAAGAGGCCAGCTTCAGGCCTAGAGCAGAAAGCTGCCTCCTCAAGTCAGAACTATCCCATCATTTTATCATTTGGTGGCTCTTGAATTACAGGCACTTGTAGGGACGTTTGAACATATCTTGAATGAGTCATTGTCCTATCTAGACCTTGATTTCCTGTTTGTAAAATGACGGCATTATAACAAGCATCATAACTGGGTTACTTCTAGTTTCAATAGCCCATAAAATGAAGGAGCGATTTCAGAACACGTGTTTGGAACAGTGTTGGGAAAGACTAACATCCCTCTCAAATGCAACAAGAGGACTGGGTGCATTTACCACTTCATCCAGAACCAATAGCTGTTTAGGAGCCTTTTGGCAGGAGACAGACACTCATCGATTTGATGCTCATATTTGGCCATAAAGTAATCCCAGATAACAAAGAAGATGGCAGCCACAGTGATCACAAAAAGGGCAAGAGCTCTCTGGAAGTTCAGCACACAAGCTGCAATCACCATCGCCAGATAACCTGTTGAGAAAGTGAGTACAGAACAGAGAACATCACCAACACCAGCTGCTAACCAGCAATGACAGTGCTCAGTCACAAGTAGGTTCAGTCAAGAGGTCACCAAATGCAGGAGAGCTTTTGATACAGCTATTGGCTCCAGTAATTATTAGTACTATGTTTTGAGGTTTTTTTTTCTTTAAGATTTTATTTGTTTGAAGGAGAGCATGAGGGGCAGAGGGAGAATGAAAAGTAGGCTCCCCTCTGGCAGGGAGCCCAAAGTGGGACTCGATCCCAGGACCATGAGATCATGACCTGAGCCAAAGGCAGATACTCAACCATTCAGGTGCCCTGTTTTTTTCTTTTTTCAAAGAAATCCCCTAAGAGTCTCACCATGAATGCAGGGAGGACAGAGTGCTAGATCTGTTTTCTCATGGAAACCTAGTTCTTGAATCTTGATGCTAGATTGTTGGGTCTCTCAGTACTAATAGCTTTTTTTGTGTGTTCAGACTCAGCAGGTGAGCTTCTAGCAGAGAAACGTCAGGTGTGAAGCAACCACTGGCAAAAAAGTATTGATTCTCCTTGTTGGCAGTTCAGATTTGGCCTAAGCTTTAGTAGGAAAATAGACTTACCAGAAATCTCAGAGTTCCAAAAAATCTCTAAAGAAAGGGCTGAGGGATAATTACCAAGGTGGCTGCTTTGAGGAGGAGATTCTAGAACAAGTTTTCCTAGAAGGGTCAGCAAACATGGTCTGCAGGTCATATCAGGCCTACCACTTGTTTTTGTAGGTGGTAGGTACAATTGTATTTGTATACTCGTATCTGTGTTCTACAAATAAAATTGTTTGGAAACACAGCCATGCCTGTCTGTTTACTTTTGTAAACTGTAGAGTTGTGTGGCTTTTGATGCCTTGCCTGAAAAGTCTAAAATACTATGTGGCCCAGTACAGTGGAAACTTTCAACCCTGTTGTTCCTTGTTTCTGAGATCTGAACACCAAAAAAGCCACTGACCCTAGAGGGGCATTGGTCTTGGATTAATGTCAGTGGGCTTGGGTGTGAGGGTTCATATTTTATAGACAGGAGTGTTCGTCAAAACGGGCTGCAGAATCCTTTGCTTTGGAAGGAGTAAAAATAGGGAAGCTTCTCATCTGTGAAGACAGGAAAGAAGAATAGCCTACATGACCCTAGACTCCTGCTCATGCTGTATTTGCATGAAGTGTTAATTGCTTAGATTCCCTCCTGCAATTAGGTTCCCACCTTGTGAGAAGGACCATATTTTCTAGTTACCTGGATTTGCATTAACCAACCCTTAAATCCATATCACAACAACAAAGGCCATTAGAGCAGGGGACCTAAATAATTAGCTGCTGGCTGCATAAGTCAAACAAGGAAATGATCTGTATATTCAACCCCAATTGAGACCCACTACTCAGGGTTTCTCAATTAACCTCTCTGCTTCTGTGGATTCGCTGAAGTCTGGGGGAACAGAAAGATTTATTTTCCTTCTACAGAAAGATAATATATGGGGAATTTTTGAATAAAAACACTGGCATCCATCCTCCTTTCATTATTTACCTAGTATTAAGATGCCTCGGATGATGTACTGAAAGATGGTCTTGTGTTTCTTATAAAAATCACAAACTGTATCATATTTCCTTTCCAGATACCTGTAGCAACACAAAAGCAAAAACGCTGAAAGAAAACAAGAAACAAATGGACATACTGAGCTAGGTGAGGCTTTGTAAATTAAACAAGCAAACAAACAAATTGATGAGGTGTATGTCCTACTAGACAGAAGGGGGATACTGATCTCATTTTAGACTACAATCAACCATGGCTTGGGTCGACCTTTGCTGCATGGATACGACAAGCCCTGAGGGCTTACAGAAATGTAGAAAACATGCTTCTGGAGATAGAGCAGGGGGGATGGATAACTAACCAGACGCTGAAAAAAAATCACGAGACAAGAATGTTTCTCACTGGACTAGGAGGGCCTCTGATAGCTTTTAGGCCACAGTTATGAAATCTAATTTTAGAAACTCTCATGCCATCTGGTCTCACAAAGTTTGAGTAAGTTGGTCATTCCCTGTCCTGGCTCACTGTATGTTCTACTGGGAGACTGACACACTTCACTGGGTGCTTGAAATGTAAAGAAGGATTTTGTGGATTTCAGAGCTATTAACCAGCAGGTTGTAATATAGCTTTCCAGAAAGTTCTGGCATTGTTAGCATGCCTTTGTTTCTGTTCAGAGCTTTGTTAGGGGGTCGTGGGTAGTGAGTGAGCAATATATATATGTGACTCTGATCACTTGTGCTGCGGAGGATGGTGTCCATCAGTGAGTGAGTTTGGAGGGGCCCCAGGGCCATACACATGACAACTGTCCTCTACTTCTCCTGGGGTCCTCCTGGTTCCCTCCACACCTGCCCTGAAATCTGGCTTCCCTGCACTCACCTCTTTCCTCTATGCCCTCTATAATGGAGACCTCTTCTTCTCCCACTGGAGGAAGGAATTTATTCACACATTTAATCATTGCTAATTTGAGACCACTTCTAGATCACTTCCGGTCCCTAAAGGAGATTCCTTATCTCCAGGATCACAAAGGACTCATCCCTGAGCTGGGACCTCCCCTCTACTTGTTAACACCCTCACTTCTCCACCTTGCAGCAGCTATGCCAAGTATCAGCACCCATTGCCTGCTTCAGGGCACGGCCCAAGCCCCTCACTCCTACAACACATCTCCTCGGACAGAGACAGAGGCATTCCTCTGTGCTTCACTCCTACTGTCTTCCTTGATCATATTTTGTGATGAAACCTCAACTGGCTAACTTTCTGGAGATTAGATGTGAGCCCAATACCACTAGGATCTTGGACATTAGGCTGCTTGACCAGCATATGTTGAATTACTAGTTAAACGAAGTGGGACTGTGTGTTGCTTCTCTGGAACAGTATTCTACCCCTGGGCGGGGGGACCCTTCTGTGGGTTATGAAGAACACTGCAGGACACCCATCTTTAGTAAGAAAGAAGAGGATGTATCAGAGCATATCACACATAGTAATGATGAATCTTATTTCATGAAAACTTTAATGTATGAATACATGTACTGAGCAGTGGAAACACTGATCTAGAAGATATTAAGGGAATACCAGTTAAGTAGAGACCAAGTTTTCATGGTTGAATTTAGGAAAGGTGGATGATGCTTCATCCTTAGTTTCTGATAGAGTTTCACAGTGACCATGGAGGAAGGCAACATTTAATTGGGTGCATTCATGTACTTTAGTTTGGATTCATCAGATTCTTTAATTGCAAGGATATATGTGGTCCCAAATAGCAATCTCACACCGCATAAAATAAAGTAGCTCAAAATAGAGGCTTCAGCCATTTGGTGATCTTGGCTAGATGACTCCCAACCTCCTGATGATTGCTTCCATCCCATTAACATTAGCAAAGTCTGATGCCTCTGACCACCCAGGAGAATTTCTGAGCCCCTGGGGTCAGAGATCCATAAAGTAAAATGAAAGATGGAAGTAAGCTCAGGTTTCTGAGGTGGTAAATATTTTTGATGGTGCATATGTGACAAGAGCTTTTGATCCCAATTCTCACCAACTCCAGAGATATCTTCTGATGCATAAAAACAAAGTTCCTCAGAGACTTAGACATTGAAATGAAATTTAAATGGACATTCAGAAACTTGACAAATACTTGAGTGTTAAGACAGAGTCCCAGGCAATCCTGGATTACGAATCAGAAGCTGAAATTGTGAAGGTAGTTTTGTTCCTCTCTAGCTGACTGACTTTGAGTAAGTCACTTCTCTGAGCTTTATCTTCTTGGTCCAAGAAATAAAGAAAATAATTTGCCACTCTTACCTCATGGGGCAATAAGGACTAGGAATACCTTCAGGATACAACAACATAAGAGTGAATTCAATGGACTTAATATGGATTGGGTTTTGAGAAATCAATTGCTTATTGATTGACATTGAGAAGATGAATTAACTACTTTTGCATGGGCTGGAGCAATTAGTTGGTAATGTATGCCTTTAATTAGGTGACTGGCCAGGATATTGGGTTCTCAGGACATCAGTAGTTTGAATTTACTACAGTTATTATCATAGAAACCCATTAAATTTTCTGAAAATGGTGTTGGGTGGGTAGTAGGGAAGAGGGATTGGTGGTAGTGGTGATAATAGCTAATAAATAGTAATAAATGTTTAAAATTAGAGGAGGATGAAACAAAGTGACAAAACCAATTAGGAGATCAGTATGGTTATTTCTCTGATTTAATCCTGTACCCTTTTTGATGTGTCTCTGGATCATCCTCCATATCTTCTTTGATTCTTAAAGAATCCTGCTCAATGGTGATCTGCTCTTCATCCTGAAATCAAGCATTGTAGGAGAGATGGAATAATGAGAATCTGGGGCATAACAGCCCCTAATCTTTGCCAGAATTTTGGCAAAGGATTGACAACAGGTCTTTTAAAATTATTATGCAAGAATATAGCTCCTATTACCTAGTTGTGCATTTTCCCTTTTATCAAGAAAAATACAGGATCACACTTCTCTCTCTCTTTTCTCCAAAAGAGCTGTAGTGTTTCCTCCTTTTCTTTAGGAAATAGGCTCATATCTCTGCCTCTTGCTCCTGTCTCTACTCTAATCCTTCAACCCCTGCTCTGTTTTTGGGCATGAGCTCAATGAAGTTAATATCAGAGGCTGCATAAGTCTCCTTTTATACTCTGCCAGACGTGGTTTCCAGAGGGCGGAGACCAACGCCAGTTTATTTTCCTGGCAGCCCAAGGCTTGGTCTGCAGATGTGAGCATTAGTCCAGTATCTTCAAGGGCTGATAAACATTCCCTTGGGAACTAGGGTCCTCCTATCAGTGGGCTAAAGTTTGGAAGTAGTGCCCTTTCTCAACTAACCCTTGCTCTAATGAATGGAATGAAGCATATACCTGGGTATCTTTGAAGGTACCATTTGAGCTTTTTAAGATCCATGACCCATTCTGCTCTCAGGATAGCATAGAGGATTGCCTGCCTCCCTCCATTTTGCAATAATGTCTCAAATAGGTCCAGCTATTGTAAACATGGCAAAGACAGGTGGCAAGGCAGTTTGCAGATGCGGAACAATTTTGAACAGGTTCTAAAAGGGATAATGTCAAATCTCAGCTTCTGTTTTCTGTCATATTCCAGGTAGCCATTGGTTCTCTGTACTGTGCAAACTCAGAAATAAGTCATAAGTGGGGCACCTTGGCTCAGATGGTTAAGTGTCCGACTCTTGATTTTGGCTCAGGTCATGATCTCAGGGTTATGAGACTGAGCCCTGCATTGGACTCCGTGCTGGGTGTGGAGCTTGCTTAGGATTCTCTCTCCCTCTAGCCATACCCCATCTCTTCTTTCATTGAAATTTCATCTTTCTTTCATCATCTTTCTTTCATTGTAAATTCATCTTCATCTTCATCATCTTTCTTTCATTGAAATGTCTTTCATTGAAATTTCTTTCATTGAAATTCAAATTCAAAGAAATTCTTTCTTTCATTGAAATTTCTTTCATTGAAATTTCTTTTTTTTTTTTTTCATTGAAATTTCAAGTTACCTACTGTCTATTGGATGTCTGGCATTAAGTGCCCCCCAACCTGTTCCCATCTTTATTTATTTATTTGTTTGTTTATTCTTACCTATTAGATTGGCACAGATTTTTTCTTTTTTTAAATTTTAAGATAATTAACATGCAACTTCATATCAATTTCAAGTGTACAATATAGTCTTCAACAGTTCTCTACATTACTCAGTGCTTATCAGGGTAAGTATACTCTTAATTCCCTTCTCCTATTTCACACCCCCCCCCCACCTCCTCTCTGGTACCCATCTCTTTTATAGTTGTCTGTTTTTTGGCTTATCTCTTTTTTTCTTTGTTCATTTATTTTGTTTCTTAAATTCCACATATGGGTGAGATCATACGGTATTTGTCTTTCCCTGACTGACTTCTTTCAGTTGGCATTATAGTCTCTAGAGCCATCCATGTTGTTGCAAATGACAAGATTTCATTCTTTTTTATGGCTGAATAATATTTATGCATATAAATATATATATTATTTATTTATTTTATTTATATTTATTTTATATATATAATATTTATATATTTAAAATATATATGTTTATATATATAAATATATATTTATATATAATATTATATTATATATAATATATATAATATTTATATATATATTTATATATATAATATTTATATATATATATTTATATATATATAAAATACACTGATCACCTCTTCTTTATCCATTCATCTACATCAGTGGACACTTGGGTTGCTTCCATATTTTGATATTGTAGATGATGCTACAATAAACAGAGGTGTGTATGTATCCCTTTGTATTCTTTGGATAAATACCCAGTAATGCAATTACTGGATCACCGGGTAGTTCTATTTTTAAAGTTTTGAGGAACCTCCACACTCTTTTCTGCAGTGGCTACACCACTTTGTGTTCCTACCAACAGGGCACAAGGGTTCCTTTTTGTCCTAATTCTTGCCAAAGCCTGTCATTTCCTGTTTTGACTTTAGCCATTCTGACAGGTGAGCAGTAATATCTCCTTGTGGTTTTGATTTGCATTTCCCTTATGATGATTGATGTTGAGCATCTTTTCATGGGTCTGCTGGCCAACAGACATGTCTGTTCATGTCTTCTGCCCATTTTTTAATCGGTTTATGTTTTTTGGTGTTAAAAATATGGAATGCTTCAAAAACCTGCATGTCATCCTTGTGCAGGGGCCATGCTAATCTTCTATTGTTCCAATTAATATATGTGCTGCCAAAGTGAGCTCCCATCCCTATTTTTATTTTTTTATTTTTTCAGTTTTTAAAATTTAATTCAATTTGCCAACATATAGTATAACACTCAGTGCTCATCCATCAAGTGGCCTCTTTAGTGCCGTCACCTGGTAACCCCATCCCTCCACTCACCTCATGTTCTGCAGCCCTTTTGTTTGTTTCCCAGAGTTAGGAGTGTCTCATGGTTTGTCTTCCTCTCTAATTTTTCCCCACTCAGTTTCCCTCCTTTCTCTTATAGTCCCTTTCACTATTTCTTATATTCTATGTTTAAGTGAAACCATATGATGATTGTCCTTCTCCAATTGACTTACTTTACTCAGCATAATACCCTCCAGTTCCATTCAGGTGAAAGCAAATGGTGGGAATTCATCCTTTATGATAGCTGAGTAATATTCCACAGTATATATAGACCACATCTTCTTTATCTATTCATCTGTCAAAGGACATTGTGACACCTTCCGCATTTGGCTATTATGGACATTGTTGCTATGAACATTGGGGTGCAGGTGTCTGCACGTTTCACTACATCAGTATCTTTGGGAGTAAATACCCAGTAGTGCGATTACTGGGTCATAGAGTAGCTATATTTTTAACTCTTTGAGGAACCTCCACACAGTTTTCCAGAGTGGCTGTACCAGTTCACATTCCCACCAACAGTGCAAGAGGGTTCCCTTTTCTCCACATCCTCTCCAACATTATTTGTTTCCTGTCTTGTTAGTTTTAGCCATTCTCACTGATGTGAGGTGTATCTTATTGTGGTTTTGATTTGTATTTCTCTGATGGCAAGTGATGCAGAGCATTTTTTTATCTGTTTGTTGGCCATGTGTAGGTCTTCTTTGGAGAAATTTCTGTTCATGTCTTCTGCCCATTTCATGACTGGATTGTTTGTTTCTTGAGTGTTGAGTTTGATAAGCTCTTCATAGATCTTGGATACTAGCCCTTTATATGATATTTAATTTGCAAAAATCTGCTCCCATTCTGTAGGTTGTCTTTTAGTTTTGTTGACTGTTTTTGTTTCCCTTGTCTTCATAGATCTTTTTAGCAAGAAGTTGCTGTGGCCAAGTTCAAAAAAGTTGTTACCTGTTTTCTCCTCTAGTATTTTGATGGATTCTTGTCTCACATTTAGATCTTTCAACCATTTTGAGTTTATCTTTGTGCGTGGTGTAGAAGACTGGTCCAGTTTCATTCTTCTGCATGTGGCTGTCCCCATCCCCATCTTTAAAACAAACCAAAAATGACAAAACTACACAAAATCTTCCTGACCTCATAGTCATGGGATATCTACTCTCCCTCTTTCTCTTCACAGCCAAACCACTTGAAATTATTGCCTTTACTTTTAGTGACCCTCACATCCTATTCACTTAGCCAACTGTGATCAGACTTCTATTGAGATGGCTGCTGCCAAGGTCACCGAAGGTCCACTGTTGCCAAATCTGGTGGCTCCTCCTTCTTTATATTCTTGTTTATAATAGTAAAGTATCTATTTGTTTTGTTTTTGGCTGTTTTGTGAAACAATTAAAAAAAAAACTTCATTTTTTAAAGAGCAGTTTCAGGTTTTCAGCAAAATTGAAGGAAAAGTAGAAATCTCCCATGTACCTGCTGCCCCATGTATGCATAGCCTCCCCCCATTAGTACCATCTCCTGCTAGAGTGGTACATTTGTTGCAATTGATGAACCTACAGTGACACATTAGCACCCAAAGTCTATAGTTACATTAGGGTTCACTCTTAGTGTTGTACATTTTATGGATCTGGACAAATGCATAATGACATGTATTCATCATAGTAGTATCACATAGAGTAGTTTCACTGCTCTCAAATCCTCTGTGCTTTGCCCACATGTCCTTCCCTCCGGGAAACCACTTGTCTTTTTACTGTCTCCACCATTTTGCCTTTTCCTTGGAATCATATAGTATATAACCATTTCAGACTGCTTCTTTTAATTACTAATACATACTTAATGTGCAAAAATGTCTATTCATGGTTCAAATTTCATGTCTTTTTGGTGCTGAAGAATATTCCATTGTCTGGATGAGCCAGAGTTCATTTCTCTATTCACTTGCTGAACAACATCTTGGCCTCTTCCAAGTTTTGGAAGTTAGGAATAAAGGTACTATAAACTACTATGTGTGGGTGTTGTAGTGCAGAAGCATTGTTTTCTCTTCTTTTGTTGAACAATGAGTGAAAAGGACACTTTTTTTTTTTACAATATATTAAGTACCGTAGACAGTAATAATATGGATAGCATGATCCCAATATAGGTGACATGTGCATGTGGGTGTATATTTGCCTTGAAAGGACAAATTTTAAGATGCTAGGCATTGATTTTTTTCCCCTGGAATTATACAGGTAACATTTTTTTGTCTTCCAAATTTTACTACGATAATTTCCCACACTTTCCACTTCAAGCAAGTTATTCTTTTTATCATGAGAATAATTCCCTCCAATAAATGGGTTGATAGTAGGCACCCAGAATTACCCGCCCCCCAAAAAAGAAGGATGATCTACATGGATAATAGGCTTGATTTTTAGCAGCAGAAGGCTTTCTTCAAATGAGATCCTAGCCAGAATTCAATATATTAAAAAAAAATGAGAGTGGCCTTGTGCAGAGTGCACCTGTCTGCTGTAAATTTAGGTGTCCCTGGATAACATGAGGGCTCAATGGACAGTTTAAAAAACAGATCTTAGAACTTTCCTCATCTGCCTCACTTACTTTAACATTGAGATGCTTTGGTTTAAACCAGTGTTTTTTGCTTTAGGATGGAGTTTGGAATCTGTACTAGTGAAGTGTTGGAGAAAGCCTCTGTACCCGCCCCAGCAGAAAACTCTGAGGACAGGTTAATAAACACAACATCTCTTTCTTTGAGCATGTGTGGTTTCTTCATGACCCTGCCTTACACATTCTAATTACCATTTAATTCATTCCTCTGAGTGTCAGCTGAGCACACGCTTTCTGTCGCCATAGCTCAGTCTCTTTTGCACAGCAGTTACATGGTAATAGATTCACTCAACCATCACTGGAGTACCTGCTTGGCGTTTTCGTGTTCTCTGCTTTTTGGAACTCTACACCTTAGCGAATTGTTGTTTCCTGATGTGTTCTGGTTTTCATCAAGGTCTTCGTCATTCTACGAAAAATGTACAGATTGCAAAAAACACAATTTTAGAACAAAAACCCCAAATGACCTGTCAATAAATATTACCTAGAAGACTTTTGAGGAATGGGGCGGCAAAGATAAGGTATTCAGATGGATCAGCTGAATAAAGACAGGCCAGTGAATCTTGGATTCGTAATGAAACATGATTTCTGTTTTGTTCTGTTCTGAGAGAAGGAATGGTGTGGTCTAACTTGAGAAAGAGAGAAAGGAGGACCAGGTGCCCCCAGCTAAGTCATGTGACTTTATAATAAGCATAGCTGAGACTAGGGTATATCATGTTAACACAGGCTTCCAATTTATAAATGAAGCATAATGTAGGCCAGAGAGTTTTCTTGTTAGATGTTAGATTTTTGAGATGCTAAAATGTGTTTTGTTTGGTTTAAAGCAAACTCTGGTAGTAATGAGAATAAGAAAAATGCCTTCTTTTGTCAGGCTGTCTTGATTTGACTTTAAGGACGTGAGTAAGCTGTGTTCTTGGAGGAGTGTCCTCACCCCGGAGCAGTAATTTCGACATGTGACAGACACCTGGCTCATTTCTCTTTTACCTTTTTGAGGCAGTCCAGTCTTTCTCCCATCTCATCCCAACTTTCCTTCCTCAGGTACTTCATTTTGAGTAAGGCAACAAGATAGATAAACTGTGTTAGGTAAGTCCCTGTAACTTTTCAGGAAATGTCCTTTGTGAAGCCTGTTGGCTGTGATCTTGTCTTTGAAAGAAAAACAAGTCTATGGCTTTGATTTTAATTTTAGATCTCAGGCTGGCTCCAAGGATCTAGAAAAATAATACAGTTCCAACTTGGGTTAATTCTCTATCCAGTTCACTTGGTTAAGCGTCTGCCTTCAGCTCAGGTCATGATCCCTGGTCCTGGGATCCGCAGGGAGCCTGCTTCTCCCTCTGCCTCTGCTACTCCTCCTGCTTGTGCTCTCTCTTGCACACTCCCTCTCTCAAATAATTCTTAAAAAAAAAACCCTAATTTCCAGCACACAACGTGATTTATGCATGAAAGCCTTGTTGCTGTACTGCCCTTTTGGTTACAGCTGTGTATCTTACTTTTGCACAATTCCCCACACATAGCAGACACTAACAGTTATTTGTTGAATGAATGAACCACAGTGATTTTAATGTTGCATTAACTGGTATTGCAATGTAGTACATGCGAGTATTTGGTAAAAAATATAGTCGGGGGCACTGTATGTGGTATGGAAAGATGACAGAGTGTTGCTAATTGCAGAAGCCGGCTGGTAGGCACTTCGGGACTCATTTTATTATTCTCACTTTCATGGATGCTGAAAATTTCCTTAACCAAAAATTAAAAATAAAACTCAGCATGAGGTGGTGGAAATATAGGACACAGATGAGTGAGGGTGCTGGTCTTCGGGGTCCCCAATTTCATGTGTGATGCTGGGTAGGTCACATCTTCTCAGCCTCAGTCTAAGAGTTTAGATTTGCTGCTCTGATCCCTTCCAGAAACCTGACATTTTTTGGTTTCCAGAGGAGCCAGGGCAACCTCCTTGGTAATTCCTGCTAATTCTTGATTATTCCTGCCACCTGGTGGCAGAAGCTGGAAGTTGGGGAACACAAGGAAGGGGCTTGCGATTTTAAAGTTCATGAAAGAGAATGGGTGTGTGTGTGTGTGTGTGTGTGTGTGTGTGTGTGTTTGGGGATGGGGTAGAGAAGGTGTAAGTGGCGACAGAGGCACCTCCGGATGGATTTTAAACATGTGGTGAGATTGTTTTACCCCCAGTAGAGTGTTTGTCTTGGCTTTTTAACATTTTCAGGAAGGGGCACCTGGGTGGCTCAGTGGCTGAGCGTCTGCCTTTGGCTCAGGTCTGATCCTGGGGTCCTGGGATTGAGTCCTACATCAGGGTCTCTGAGAGGAGCCTGCTTCTCCGTCTGCCTGTGTCTCTGCCTCTCTCTCTCTGTCTCTCATGAATAAATAAACAAAATTAAAGAAAAATTTTCAAGAAGAGCAATGTCACCCATTTGAGGATTTCCAACAGGAATAATGGGGCTGGTCGGTGTTGTAATAATGGTGTTGGTCGGTGTTGGAAAAATAACCCTTAAGACGTCTCTTGGCTTTGTTTTATCGCTTCTTTTCAAATTGGAGTCATAAGCCTGAATGGGTGTCCATAAGTACTTCTTAGCTCCTTGTTTCCTTACATATACTCAGCATTTCAGATTAAGTAGATCTGTTAGTACAGATTACTACATACCTTAGGGCACTGAACTACAACCAATATTGTGTTCTAAATGCAAGCTGGTCACTCCACTGAGTGGGTGGCCACGTTGTGGGGTTGTGTATGAGTAATTCTAGGCAGCTGACGGCACATCACTTAATTTCCATAGTTACTGTTATTTGCTGGGTGTACTCAGTCCTGGCTTGAGATTCTCAAGGGCAGATCCTTGAGCCTGGAGTCCCTTGTGCCTGGACTTTGATCCTGCACTTTCCGTGCTGTTTGAGCAACTACAGATCCACAGTGGGTGTCGTGGGGAGTACAGTTGGACAGAAGGTTTTTAAAAATGATAAATTTATTCCGTTCATTCAGTTTCTAAACTATACAACTTCTAAAACATTCTGCAAATCATCCCCTCAACGCCATCTATTTGTGCTATTTCCCTTTAATAGAATTATAGCTGAACATGAAGCCACCCAGAAGAGAGGCTACATTTCCACTTATAACTAGATTCTGGCCAGTTGAAATATAAATACATGTGGTGCCCTGAGTGGGGCAGCTCAGAATGTTCCTTCAGAGATGACGGCAGATGCCCGTTGTCGGTTTCATTTTTCCCTACATCCTGCTATCTTGTGGTGGATGGTTCCAGTTGGGCCATGAACACAAGAGCCCCACCCTGAGGATGTCAGCGTGGTGAGTTGCGCGGTACTTGGGTCCTTGATAACCTTGAGTAGTGCTTCCACTCCAGTCCTGTACTACCTCCTTCCTGACTTTTAGCTGAAGGAAATAAGCTTCTCTCTTGCTACTTTTGGGTTTTGTTTTTATTTGCACCTGGGTTGATATAATATGTAGTCGGCACAAGACACAGGGTTAATCTCTTTAAAGTCCTGTGATCTCCATTTTTATAGATGAAGAGACTAAGGCCAAGATAAGCCATTTATGTGACTCAGGTTATATAACCACAGTAGCCGAGATGGGATGTGAACTCAGACTGTCCAACCCAAACTGTATTGTGCCTATAGAGTTTGAACATTGGGCCAGGACACTTTGGCCTCAGGAGTGTCTAAAAGGTAGTGGTACACCTACAGATTAAATTCTGCTTCCATCAAGAATATCTGATTTGACCTCAGGATATTAAAAGACCAGTCAGAGTGGCTAGAATCAAAAAGACAAGGAATAACAAGTGTTGGCAAGGAAGTGGAGAAAAAGGAGCCCTTATGCATTGTTGACGGTTATGTAAGTTGGTGTAGCCACTCTGGAAGACAGTATAGAAGTTCCTCAAAAAATTAAAAAGCAAACTACTACCATAAGATCCATTAATTTGACTGCTAGTTATTTATCTGAAGAAAACAAAAACACTAACTCAAAAAGATATACACACCCCTATGTTTATTGCAGCATTATGTATAATAGCTAGACATGGAAGCAGCCTAAGTGTTCATTGATAGGTGGATAGATAAGGAAGATGGGGTCTATCTGTATAGCAAATGGAATATTACACAGCCATAAAAAGGATGAGATCATGCCATTTCGAATGTGGATGGACCTAGAGGGTGTTATGTGGAGTGAAATAAATCAGACAGAGAAAAACAAATACAGGATGATTTCACTTATATGTGGAATCAAAAAACCCCACAAATAAGTAAACAAATTAGAAGCAAATCAGACCCATAAATACAGCAAACAAACTGCCAGTTGCCAGAGAGGAGCAGGGTGGCGAGATGGGCAAAATGGGTGAAGAGGAGTGGGAGATACAGGCTCTAGTCATGGAGTGAAGAAGTCACAGGCATAAAAGATACAGCATAAGTCGATGGTATGATAATAGCATTTTATGGGGGCAGATGGTAGCTACATCCGTGAGCATAGCACAATATAGAACCTTGCAGAATCACTATATGTACACCAGAAACTACTGTATCATTGTGTATCACTGTGAAGGATTCTTGAAATTTCTTGTGGTCACTTTCTAACTATACCTAGGCTTTGGTGGTTTTTTCTCAAACAGAATAGTTGGCCTCCCCCTCACAGACTGGTTTTAAGTAGATGCTCTCTTTTATTTGCATAAGTGGGCACTCCTGCTTTTCTGAACACGTCTTGTGTCCATGATTAGTCTGGCGCTTTCTCTTGCAACTGTGTCTGCTCCACTTATTGGTCTCTCCCTCCCATGATGGCCCTGGATGCACTGTGTGGCGTCCATTTCTCAGTTTTTGTGGTTGTGGTTTCTCTGCTGCAAGCTGAACATCATTGTGCCAGAGGAGACTTTCTTCGAGCTTCTTTATGGAAGCTGCTCTGGCCTGGTGTGCTCTGACTGCATAACTGACCTTGACAAGGAGGCATTGATGGGCGTGAGCCTGGAGCAAGAGCGGACACCATCACCCCTGAAGAGACTTGCATCTTGGCCTTGATGGGACATAGATGATGTTGGTTAATGACAGATGGGAATGGCCTACCAGGCAAATATGATGTCACAAAGGACTCTGAGGAGCTGCTATGGAGATATTTACCTGATTCTAGAGCTTGACACTTCACAGCAAGTTTGTTTTAGTGTTTGCTAATATACCTTGTCTGGAAGGCTTTATAGCACCAGAAGAGATTTAGATTGGTGATCAGAGTTATTTATTGTATTATGTGTGTATGTGTGTCTGTCTGCCTATGTATGTATGTATGTATGTATGTATGTATGTATGTATTTATCTATCCTTCTACCTACCTATCTCCACATTCTGAACATCTTTCAAGCAATCTACCTAGGGGTGCCTGGGTGGCTCAGTAGGTTAAGCATCTGCCTTTGGCTCAGGTTATGGTCTCAGGGTCTTGTGATAGAGGCCCGCATCATGCTCCCTGCTCCTTGGGGAGCCTACTTGCCTGCCCCCCTGCTTGTCCATGCGCTCTATCTCTAAAATAAATAAATAAATAAATAAATATATATATATAAATAAAGCAATCTCTCTAGAAGCAGTCAGTGAGGTACATTCTGAAGAGTGATGCCTTAAAAGTTGCTATGGATGCCCAAGTCTCAAGGCTTGTGGCAAAAATGGGAATATGATGTCACTTCAAAAACTTGGAACTGTGTAAATCTGTTTAAATCTAGATTATACCCCTAGACTCTAAGCTGAGAAGCCAGATTCTTTGTCCCCTCTTCACTTCTGAATACCACATGCATCACACAATGGCAGGCACAGGAGTGCTTGGTAACTGTTTTGCAATGGAAGGATAGTCCAGGGGACAGTTGAGCTTATATAGTGCAGCTGAAATAGTGTCTCTACCTCTGAGTAGAGACAAAATGGTACAGGACTGCTTTCTCTACTCCTCCAAGAAGATTACTACATGTTCCAATATTTTAAGCATTAGGTGCCTAAATGAAGATGTCAGAAATACACTTCTATCTTTTTAAGCTTCAGGTGATCCATTTAATATTTTTGTATCCATTTCCATGGACATGGATTGGGACTAGATTGGAGCAACTGCTTCAAACAGTGACTTAAAATTCCAAAATCCAACTTGAGTAGATAAAAGGAAGCGGCTCACCATAAATCTTAGGATGGCTGGTTTCAGGAATATTGACATATGATCTATATTAATTGGTGCTGCATTATGATAAAAGGCTGTGTTTCATCATCATTTCTGAGTTCACATTGAGACTTAATCTCTTGAGGCTGTATTCACCACTATATAGGAGCACAGCATTCATTACCTACCTAGTGCCACATATAGTAATTGACTTTTGTCAGTTGACTTTTAGATTAATTTTATGTTTGAGTTTGCTACTTACTCACTTGCTTTTGTGCATTTATAGTCACTTTGTTCTCTGTGGTTGAAATCTGGCATGGAAATGCCAATATCTGTTTGGTGAGTCTGATCTCTTTGCATTGTTTAGAAATGTAGCTCACCCTTATTTATTTATTTACCTTATTTATTTATTTCGTACATTTAAAAACTACAAATTTCAAATATTTTAAGACCATTTTCTCTATCACATTTCCTCATAATTGTATGGGCTTTGCCTTGGAAGGATTGGGTTTTCAAAGGTGGTATCCCAGAAGCCTTTGCTCTTTGCATATCGCACATGACTCTCTTGTCTCAGGTGGCCTTCTGCCTCAGGTCTCAGGTTTATGGAGTCCTTAATGTAGTTCATGGACAGTAGCTGGACTGTTCCTCCCTGAGCAGTTCCTGTTTTTGTTGCTGGCCTGTGTGGGGTAATGGATTGAATGAAGGAGCAGCAGTACGGTGCGAGGCAACCACCTGGTCAGCCTGTGGTTCATGGTCCCACTTCTCTGGCACAATTCTTTGTCACCTCTGAATGCTCTGAAGGCAGCCCTGAGTTGGGTGCAAAGGAGGCAGGACCACAAAACACTGGTAACATTCTCCCTTTGTGATCTTTGTGATCCAGGGGCAAATGGAACCCCCCAAGTATAGGAGTGTAAGGAAAGGCAGGGTTCTATATCCAATGAGAAAAATTAGAGGAAGATGTGTATGCCAACTTTATCTTTGATTTCTAGGAGCTAAAAGAGATGATAAGCAGCAATGTTTAAGATAGAAAGTAAATGCTAAAATATATATCCAGCTAAGATCAAATGGTAGAAGAGAAGGAATGAAAATAATAGTAGTTAGAAAATGTTAATTTTGTGATGACTTATAATCTTAAACTTGTTGTAAAAGGAACCACTAAAAAAAAAAACATACGCCTTCAGAAGAAACCAAACAAAAATAAAAAATATGCAAAACATACAGTGAAAAGATATTTAGAAAGCAGGATATAAAATATGGGTGGAGCTCAGAACAAATAAACCCATCTGGCAAATCAGTGGATTTGACTGAGGTGGATGGAATAACAAACACAACCATACACTCATATGTCTTTCAATTTTATGATGTCGTCATAGTCATATGCATTTATTTACAAACTGTACTTTGTTCTCTTCATGGGCTAGTGATGTGGAGTATGATCCTCACATGTGATGCTGGACATTGCCTTGAGGTCACTAGGATCAACAACTGATATGCTTACAATGAAGTTTGTACCTGCTCAACCATTGTTTTTCACTTCACAATATTTGGTACACGTTACATAGATATTTGACACTGTGTTATACAATTGGCTTTCTGATAGATGATATTGCCCAACTGTAGGCTAATATAAGTGTTCTGAGCACATCTAAGGTATGATGTTTGGTAGATGAGGTACATTTCATATACCTCATCTGGATATACAATACTTTGAAGTCCTGATTGGTTTATTGGGGCATCACCCTATTGTAAGTTGAGGAGGATCTGTACTGGAAATGACTCAGTAGCAACTCAGAAAGATAAAACATGCAGTGGTCATGATCTTAATTTACCAAGTCTGAATACAGGATTAAAAAAAGTAACTAAACTGTTCCAGAACAACAACGGTCAGAGTACAAACTCTTGCTCTGAGAAGGAGGACTCTGCATACAAATGGCATAGATTAATATAAAGGAAACTGAGGGACAAGTACCTAGAAACACATTTAGCAAAAGGTTGATAAAACTCTTTCAGTCTATGACAGATCAAGTGGGCAAAAGTAAGGATAAGGAAGATCAAGATAATAATAAATAATACAATCTGATTAACATAAGTTGAATTCTATAACCCCAGTAGGAAATATATTGTGGCCAAGACTCCTAGTTGTCACTAATATCTATTCTTTTCTATTTCCTTTTTTCCCCTTCTATTTAAAGGGCAGGAGCAGAGGAAGAGAGAGAGAGAGAGAGAGAGAGAGAGAGAGAGAGAGAGAGAGAATTCCAAGCAGATTCCACACCTAGCACCAAGCCCAATGCAGTGCTCGATCCCATGACCCTGAGATCATGACCTGAACCAAAGTCAAGAGTTGGATGCCCAGCAGACTGAGCCACCCAGGTGCCCCTTCTCTAATTCCTTTAAATATAGGGCTCTGAATTTGAACAGGGCCCCAAATTTCCCAGCCTCAAGGTATATTTCTAAACTCTCTGTGGCTATGATTAAATTCTGCCCCTGTGATTGAAGCTATGTGTAACTTCTGGGAAGTGTCCCAAAGCAGAACAGTTGGTACAGCCTATGGTTTCCTTTCAGAATGTTTTAAAATACATAAAATTAAATATATGATACTAAAAGGGAACCAGTTATAGTTAAATCTAGTTATTAAAATTAATTTGAGATAGTGCATATGCATCTTTATTAACACCTTAAAAATCAAGAAAATAAACCCCAGCAAGGTCCAGGGGAAAATTCTATTAACTACCTTAATTTCAGTGCCATCATGTAAATTTTATTTGGAGGTTATTTGCAACAGATACCAAATATTTTCTCTACTTATATACATTCAGTGTAGGGAGGGTTATTTTGCATCTTTCACCTCCATTTCAAACAAGCAGTTCTACTTCCTCTTGGTCTGTGGGATGGGACTTTCTCTCTCCCTCTCAGGTCCATCTTCTACCTGGTGCATCTCATAGTTAGGAATGACCATCATACATCTGGGAGATTACATACTTTTCCTTCTTATTTGCACTTGGATATTTGGGTTTTACTTCCAGGTCTGTCCATCTCATCATCCAGCAAATCTACTAGTGGAGGATAACAAATAACACCCAGGAATAAAGGCTTTGGTATCGTGTTCATAGAGTTTTTTGAAATTAAGCATTTAATGAATGATGTTTAAGCTTCCTGCTTAATCGAGGTGAATGTCATATGATTTTCTAAAACTAGGTAATTTTTTTTGCATCAGAACTCATTAGAGTTCTCTTTGGAAGATAAAATGCAGATTAGCTTTTGCTGTTATTGTGGCACCAGACCAAACATGCTCAATGCAGGCCAGACACTAATGGTTGCTGCTTGAAATGTCCACTTGGTGGCGCCAGTCCACTAACACTAAATAGAGGTGCCTTGAAGGCCAAGGTGTGGCCCCACTTCTGATTCTGGCTGTGGTTAAAAGCATTAATATGCTAAAATATGGCCTCAATTTTATATACCATAAATGTTTACTTCATATATTGTTTAGGATAGTTGCATCTAATAAGTAAATTCAGTCCTTATCAAAAAGCATTCTGAGATCACTGGCCAAGTTTGGGACAAGTTGAGCACTAAAAAGCCAAAAGCATGAATAATGCCTGCAACTTATTTGTATCAAACAATGAGCCGGACTGATGGGTGTATAGAGGAGAGTGTAGATGAACAAATATGTGAGAAAGTTGAGTATGGCAAAACATTAATTATGAAGCACAGATGGTGGATATAGAGATGTTTGCTATGCAAGTCTTTTAACTTCCCTTTATGTTTTAAAGTCCTTATCATAAAATGTTGCAAGAAATAAAAAAAATGTTGGGAATTGATTATAAAATATATAATAAAAGAAAGAATGTTAGTCCAGAGAGAAGAAGATGATCAAAGTGTATTCTTAAAAAAAAAAAGGTAGATGTATTCTTTTCAGATGAATGCCAGGGTAGGAACAACGAAGCAATGAAAACCCTCATTTTGCAGCTCCCTAGGTAATAACTGATTCAAGGAAGGGAAGCTAACACCATTGGGTGAAATGTGTTGGGCAACTGGATATTCACATAGCCTTGAATATCACCTCTACAGATAGCTTACTAATTACAAACAGGGAAGCATGCCTTGGTAGTGGTGGGGTGTTCTCCATCCTAACCAAGTCATCACCAGAAGAGTGGAGTTAAATGTCTGCAAATGCACTTGTGTATATTTTTATTTTTATTTTTTTTATGCCCAGAGTTTCCTGAGCCTGGAGCTAACTAAAAGTCATATAAATGTAGAATTGTGTGCTCCAAGATATCACTGACCTTCTCCTCCTGGCTTGCCTTTCACTCTTATTTTAGCTTTTGATATTTATATTGATAATTTGTATTTGATAATGTCTGATTTCAGCCTGGACAAGCTGCTATCCTTAGAGCAATAATATGACAATACCTGGACTCCTTACTTCCTGGGCCAGACACAGCACTCTGCAGTCCTCCCTCCCCACAACTGTACTTAATATTTCCTTCCCTTGCTTCTCAAATATTTGAATCTTTATCATTTTTTTACTGCCATGAAACCAAGCATTCACGCATAGGCATCCTTTCCTTCTGTTAAAAACCAGTCTTCTGTCTGACGTCATGGGTCGCTATGGTCAATGGGCTAGCAATGCTGGTCGCTGAGACTGCATATATCATCCCTGTTCTCAGGGAATTTAGAAGAGAAGCTGTCAAACATAAGTTACACAATTAATTATTTTACTATACTCAAGATTAAGACTTAAGAAGTTCAACTCCTACACTTTTTAATGCTTTTACAGATTAATTAGAATTAACTTAGCTGCATCTGAAATTCCAAAGATGCAATCCCTTTAGTCATGGGGAAACAGAAATGTACTTTTAAAAAATATATATTTTATTTAAATTCAATTTGCCAACATATACTATAATCCCCAGGGCTCATCTCATCAAGTGCCATCCTCAGTGCCCATTCAGTGCCTGTCACCTAGTTACCTCATCTCCCCACCCTCCTCCTATTCTGCAACCCTCTGTTTGTTTCCCAGAATTAGGAGTCTCTCATGGTTTGCTCGCTCTCTAATTTTTCCTGCTCAGTTTCCCTCTTTCCCTTATAATCTGTTTCATTATCTTAATTTCCACGTATGAGTAAAACCATATGATGATTGTCCTCCTCCGATTGACTTATTTCACTCAGCATAATACCCTTCAGTTCCATCCACGTCGAAGCAAATGGTAGATATTCTGATGACTGAGTAATATCCCATTGTTCATACAGACCATATCTTCTTTACCCATTCATCTGTTGAAGGACATTGAGGTTCCTTCCACAATTTGGCTATCGTGGACATTGCTGCTATGATCACTGGGGTGAAAGTGTCCCATCTTTCACTACATCAGTATCTTTAGGGTAAATACCCAGTGGTGCAATTGCTGGGTGGTGAGGAGCTTTATTTTTAACTTCTAGAAAACCTCCACACTGTTTTTCCAGTGTGTTGTACCAGTTTGCATTATCACCAACACAGGAGGGTTCCCCTTTCTCCACATCCTCTCCAACATTTGTTGTTTCCTGTCTTATTAGTTTTAGCCACTCTCACTGGTATGAGATGGTATCTTATTATGGTTTTGATTTGTATTTCCCTGGTGGCAAGTGATGTAGAGCATTTTCTCATGTGCTTGTTGGCCATGTGTAGGTCTTCTTTGGAGAAAGTCTGTTCATGTCTTCTGCCCATTTCATGACTGGATTGTTTGTTTCTTGGGTGTGGAGTATGATAAGTTCTTATAGATCTTTGATACTAGCCTTTTATCTGATATGTCATTTGCAAATATCTTCTCCCATTTAGTAAGTTGTCTTTTAGTTTGATGATTGTTTCCTTCACTGTGCAGAAACTTTTTATCTTGATGAAGTCTCGGTAATTCATTTCTGCTTTTGTTTCTTTTGCCTTCACAGCTGTGTCTTGCAAGAAGTTACCATGACCAAGTTCAAAAAGGTTGTTGCCTGTGTTCTCCTCTAGTATTTTAATGGATTCTTATTTTACATTTAGATCTCTCAAAATTTTGAATTTATCTTTGTGTATGGTGTAAGAGAATGGCCTAGTTTCATTCTTCTTCACATGATTGTCCAATTTTCCCGACACCATTTATTGAAGAGACTGTCTTATTTCCAGTGGATATTCTTTCCTGCTTTGTCAAAGATGTGTTGATCATAGAGTTGAGGGTCCATCTCTGGGTTCTCTATTCTGTTCCATTGATCCATGTATCTGTTCTTGTGCCAGTACCACACTTTCTTGACGATTATAGCTTTGTAATGCAGCTTGAAGTCAGGAATTGTGATGCCCCCAGCTTTGGTCTTCTTTTTCAGTATTCTTCTGGCTATTTGGGGTCTTTTCTGGTTCCATACAAATCTTAAGATTATTTGTTCCAACTCTATGAAGAAAGACCAAGGTGTTTTGATAAGGATTGCATTGAATGTGTAAATTGCTCTGGATAGCATAGACATTTTCACAATATTTATTCTCCCAATCCATGACCATGGACTGTGTTTCCTTATGTCTTCCTCAATTTCTGTCAGAAGTGTTTTGTAGTTTTTAGGATATAGATCCTTTACTTCTTTGGTTAGGTTTATTCCTAGGTATCTCATGATTTTGGGTGCAATTGCAAATGAGATCAATTCCTTAATTTCTCTTTCTTCAGACTCATTGTTAGTGTACAGAAATGCCACTAATTTCTCTGTATTGATTTTGTATCCTGCCACATTGCCAACTTGCTGTAGGAGTTCTAGCAATCTTGAAGTGGAGACATTGTGTTTCCTATTTAAACTATCATGTCATCTGCGAAGAGGGAGAGTTGGACTTCTTCTTTGCCAATTTGAATGCCTTTTAATTTTTTTTGTTGTCTCATTGCTGAGGCTAGGACTTCCAGTACTATGTTGAATAAGAGTGGTGAGAATGGACATCCCTGTCGTGTTCCTGATCTTAGGGGAAAGGCTCTCAGTTTTCCCCATTGAGAATGATATTTGCTGTGGGCTTCTCATAAATGGCTTTTATTGTATGAAGAATGTTCTGCCTATCCCTACACTGTGAAGAGTTTTAATCAGGAATGGATGCTGAATTTTGTCAAATGCTTTCTCTGCATCTGAGAGGATCATATGGTTCTTTGTCTTTTCTCTTATTAATGTGATGTAACAGGTTGATCGTTTTACAAATGTTAAACCAGCCTTGCATCCCAGGGATAAATTCCACATAGTCACATTGAATAATCCTCTTACTGTACTGTTGGATCCTACTGGCTAGTATCTTGGTGAGAATTTTTGCATCCATGTTCATCAGGGATATTGGTCTGTAATTCTCCTTTTTGTTGGGGTCTTTGTCTGGTTTTGGGATCAAGATAATGCTGGCCTCATAAAACGAGTTTGGAAGTATTCCCTCCCTTTCTATCCTTTGAAACAGCTTTAGTAGAATAGGTATTATTTCTGCTTTAAATGTTTTTTAGAGTTCCCCTGGGAAGCCATCCGGCCCTGGACCTTTGTGTCTTGGAGGATTGTGATGACTTCTTCAATTTCCTTGCTGGTTATTGGCCTGTTCACATTTTCTATTTCTTGCTGTTTCAGTTTTGGTAATTTGTAGGTTTCCAGGAGTGTATCCATTTCTTCCAGATTGCCTGATTTGTTGGCATTTAGTTGCTTATAATACGTTTTTAAAATTGAAACAGAAATGTTCTTAACAGCAAACATCTTCCGACAGTTGAGGAAAAAATAAACAAGGGTATAATCCCTTTTAAGCCATCAATTGAAAAAAAAATTCTTTTTATTCCCTCTCTGATTGGTTTTTAGTAGGTAAATCTCCAGTCTGTCCAAAGGGATCAAGGATGATAATAGATCTCTTTTTTTATGAAAATGCATTTGATGCCAAAGCCTGAATCACCTCCAGGATGAAATCTTGGTTTCTTGGGCCTGCCTTACTCTTGTTCAATTTTGGGAAATCATGGTCACTTCCTAAGTATTAGTCTTATCCTGAACCAGGCTATCTCAAGTCAGAACATTCGATAGTGAGGCATTAATGAAAATACATCAATGTGCCATAAGCATTTGAATTTGCTTACATTAAGAAGAACGTTGCTTTTTGGCTAATCTTAAAATCACTTTGGTTATCAAGCACATCATTCCAAAGAGCACTGACTAAATGAATGTAAATTAATTAGAAACACAGTGAATAAATTTAGAGCCTAAAAATTTTTTTTAGAGATGCATTTGACTTATAAGAAATGGATCAGAATAACCCAAAAGTTATTTAAAAATAACTTTGTAGGGATGCCTGGGTGGCTCAGCAGTTGAGCATCTGTCTTTGGCTCAGGGCATGATCCTGGCTGGGATCGAGGATTGAGTCTCACATCGGGCTCCCTGTGTGGAGCCTGCTTCTCCCTCTGCCTGTGTCTCTCCCTCACTCTCTGTCTCTCATGATTAAATAAATACAATATTTAAAAAAAATAAAAATAACTTTATAACGTCCTTTTAAAGAGACACAGATGCTGAGAGCCAAGGTCTCTCAGTCTGGCAGGGACCCAAGGGACTTGAGGTTTACATTTGGCTGACATTAAAATAATTCCAAGTTGCCTCTTAGCATCTTCCATAGTTTCTTATTGTAGATACACAGAATTCACACCTGGATTTCAAACTTTGATTTGGCCTTTGCACCCAAAATAGCATCCCCAACTAAATGGTTTAGCTAATAGTTGCTGATACTTGAGCATTTGTTAGGTGCTAGAGCTTTCCACTATCCCCCCTAGTCTTATGATGTAGGGTATTAGGACCTGGTTTTTGGATGGGGAAACAGATTTGGGAGTTAGGTAACTTGTCTTAATGGTAGGCTGGCATTCTGGCTTTGAAGTCTCAACTCTTCACCCAAAGAGCTTATGTTTTGCCCTCCTCACAATGATTCAGTATGTGACTTTTAACCTTAGCATCTGTGGTTAACCCACCACCACACCCCAGTGTGGCTTTTTCTCAAAAGCTCATCCCTTTCTTCCCTCTCCATTTCCTCCTTAAGAAGAGGCTCCTTGTTATCTCTAACCAAAGTCAAAGTCACATGCCATATAGTCAGTTCTTGGAACATTACAGACCACCTCTTTTTCCAGCTGTGCTTTTAAAATTCTTCCCCACCTACTTCTTTCTTCCCTCTACTCTGACCTCGAGACCTCATGCTCTGCAGGGGAATGAGGAAGTAGCCATGTGGGTCAACAGGAAGCCTAATTTGGGTGCCTCCTGGAAATGTCACTTGTCAGTTTCTTTGCTCTCACCTGCTCTATCTGCATGGGTCAGTAGGTGCCACTATCTTCATTTTAAATTAAGAGATGTGAAAAAAAAAACCCACAAGTAAAGTGAGAGACTGTGGAGTAAAGGGCAAAACTAGATCACTAAATCCTTCCCCACTGAGGCATCATGGAAATGCCTTGGGTTCTAGCCACCTAGGTTGTTAGAAATAATTAAGTATGATCTGATTTGAGGAGAGGAGAGAGAGGTTTTTAAAACGTCCTTCACAAAGGCAATTATTGTCATGTGTTTTCTGTGTTTTAATTCACCTGTGGGCTGAAAAGTACCTCAATAGTTCTGGCCAAGCTTGTCCTGAGTTAGTGGAAACCTACTCAACCACCTGGTGTGATTCATGTGGACCTCCCTCAGAGGATTAGAGAGAAATAAAGCTCTTCCTCCTTACTTTGCATGATTACTCCCAACCATAGAACTTCTCTATTCAAATTATCTGTGTCAAACATTCTTGCACTTAGATGACCTCCCAAAATTTCCCCATAATTTAACAAACTCTTCAAATTTGACTATCTCACCAGACTATTCAAGGAGTAGGTCAATTTGTGTGTGTGTGTGTGTGTGTGTGTGTGTGTCTGTGTGTGTGCAGAGTCACATTTCCCATCCAGTTCTGTGTTGAGACTCTTGTAAGTGGGTACCACGCAGCTGACATCTGAGTGAACATGGGCTGTGTGGCTCTGAGGGCCACAGGTCCTAAAATCAATGACTGATAGGCAGGATGAAACCTCACCTGCATTTCTACAGAACACCCTTTAGTAAGAGTATTCTTTCAAAAATTGCCTCAATTTTCACCCTTAGAAATCCTGACCTCTCTTGCTGTCAATTTTCCATTCTCTGTCTCCTCTGTCTCCCCTGCTTTCAGTTTGGGAAAATCTTTTAGTTGCCCTATTCTAAAAAGACATACCCTAAATATGGACGCTTGATAAATGTGGTACTAGTCACGTGGGGATAAGATTGTTTTTTAAGTGATCCTGAAATAATTGGATGCCTGTGTAGAAAAACAAAAACTTGACTCCCACCTTATTTATCCATAAGATCTAATTTCGGGAGGACCAGAGTCCTCATTGTGGAAGTCAGCAACAAGTTTTTGGAAAAAAAGGGGGGGGGTATTTTATGATCTTGCGAGACAGAAAAAGATGTCTTAAACAGGATATATAAAACAGAAACACTTAATAAATAATTGGGACCACAATGTAATTAACTTTTGTGCATCTAAATATTAAAGGGTGAAAGAAACTTAAGAAGTACAGAAGTCATTTGGAAACCATATAACTGAAAAAGGGCTTGTCTTTGGAACATAAAAAGAACTCCTTCACATCAGTAGGAAAAGAGACAAAATCCAGTAGAGAAAACAGGTGAGAGACTTGAGCAAGCATTCCATAAAGTTGGTATCTAGTGGCCAATAACAAAGGAAAAGTAAAATGAAACCAAAGTGTTGCACTACTTACTATACATCTACCAGAATCATTGGAATTAAAAAGCCAGATAAATATTGGTGAGGCTCTGCAATAAAAAGAACTCACACTCCTTGGATGGAAGTGTGTATTAGTAAAACCACTTGAGAAACCAGGTTGCCAGAGTCGCTAAAGTTGAAAATATAGATGCATTCCCAATGACCTAGCGATTCTACTCCTAAATATAATGCCAAACAAGTCTGTTACATACGCATCAGGGGACATGTCTGAGAGTGTTTAGAGCTGCGTTTGCTTGTAGAAGCTCCTAAAAGCTCCAAGCTTAACGACATAAATGTCCACCAACAGTAAAAGAGATAAATTGTGTAGTGTTTATGGAGAATACTGTATATCAATGAAATGGGATGAACTCTAGTTACACACAACACCATGGCTGAGTCTCAGGAATCCAAAACTGAGCAAAAGAAGTCAGACACAAAATGATTCATCTTGCCCAATTCCATATAAATGTTTTAAAATAAGCAAATATTTTCTTGTAATTTTCTGTTTATATAAAATTTAAAAATAGGCAAAAGCAGTGCTTGGGGATTCATAATTATGAGTTTAGACATAAAGCAAAGCAGGGAAGTAATTCCTATAAAGTTAGGATCATTGTCATCCCCAGTGGAGGTGGCAGTTGTGACAGATGTACAGAATTGGGGTGTCCTAGCTGAGCGACGCAATGTCCTGTTTCTTGATGTGGATGGCACTTTATAATAAGTTGTCTATCTGATTTTGTGTGTTTTTTTATGCATGTTATATTTCACAATGAAATTTTTTTGGGGGGATGCTCAGTGGTTGAGTATCTGCCTTTGTTTGGCTCAGATCGTGATCCCGGAGTCCTGGGATCAAGTCCTGCATTGGGCTCCTGGCAGGGAGCCTGTTTCTACCTCTACCAATGCCTCTGCCTCCCTTTGTGTCTCTTGTGAAGAAATAAATAAAATCCTTAAAAAAATTTTTTTTTGACTAAAAAAGCCTCCTGTCTACAGTCTCAATCCTGCCTCCCCCGAGTCTGTCTCTCTTCCCCACTCTGCTCTCTGCCAGGGGAAAGAACGTCCTCTCTTCCCTCATTTGCTCCCCTTCACAGCTCCCGCTCCTAACACCACCTGTCCTCCTCCCCCACTCCTGGTCACTGATGACTTCTTGGTTGGCAAATCCAGTGAATTTGTCTTTGCTGCTGCTGATGTAGTTCTCTTTTCCTTTGGCTTCCTCAGACTCTCCCCTCTCCTGGTGCTGCTCCTCATTCTCTCCCTGAGGACGAAGATCCTCTGATTGCTCCAACCTCCCAGCTCCATAAACACTGGGGCTTCCTAGGTTTCTCTTATAAGCTGGTCTCATTCATGCCACTGGATCATCAATGTGCTAACTGCCCCCAAATGCATGATCCCCCCTTCTAGCCTCCAGGTGCATGTATGCCTGGAGTTTCCTGCCTCCTCCCCATCTTCATCTAGAGGTGAGGAATCACCCTAATTTCATCCAGCAGGCCTCAAAATGAATTCATGGTCGTCCTTGCTCTAATCATCCCTCTGGATTTCCTGTTTCTATAAAGGGAATCACTTCTAAGTTCTGCTCTCAAGCCAGATATGTTGGTTAGTCACTCTCTTTAACCTGCCCCAGCACCGAGAGATACTATTATTATGTTCACTCTGAGTGCTAGGTACTTGCTAAGGTCTGACGGTGTCCCCACTATCCTCACAAAATTCCTGTTGGAAAATCTAATACTAACGTGACAGATTTAGGTGGTGAGGACTTTGAGGTGATTAGGCTATGAGGGTAGAGCCCTCAGCAATGGGATCAGTGCCCTTATAAAAGAGACTCCAGAGAGCCCCTTGCACCTTCTGCCCTTGAGGACACAATAAGTAGATGGCTGTCCATGAGGAAGTGTGTCTTCACCAGATCCCGAGTCTGTTGGTGCCACAGTCTTGCACTTTCAGTCGCCAGAACCATGGGAAATAAATTTTTATTTATAAGCCACCCAGTTCATGGTGTTTATACCAGCCTGAACGAACTAAGACAGCACAGTTCTTTAAAACAAATACTTTCTCCCCCTAATATATATTAATTCATTTAATTCTCTCAACCCCAAGATATACTATCATTATCCTACCTTCCAGAGGAGAGAACGGGAATATTCACAGCCAGAGCAACTCTTACCTCACCCTGACTCAATGCTAGTTCCACGGCTAAGAGGGCCTCCAACCAGTATTGGTACTTCTGTCCCGTGCTGGTTTGCACCATGATTATCATGCTACCCTTCTAAGTGGCATCACAACCACACACAAATCTCTTTCCATTTTTTCCACCCTCGACAGGGCTAGTAAAGTACTTTAACAATTGGATAGTCAAATTCTGGTTGATTTGTCCCCAGTGTGTTAGTATGCGTTGAGTCCACATGATCTGGGGCCAGCTTGCCTACTCTCCAGCTCCTGTACCTCATCTTCTCTATCCCAAGCACATACCCTCTTTCGAGAAGTTCTCTTTGCTTGCAGTGCTCTGCTGAAAGCTCCCCCTGTTCAACTGGGAAATCCCTGCCCCTTCTTTCACCCTGAGAGGCTTCCTGGTCAGCCCGGCTCACCTGCATGTGTATAGGCAATATACTCTGCCAACTTCTGACATCATTTTTTGTTTATTTTTACATCATGTTACAATTGCATATTGGTTTCTGCTTACTTTGCTCCTGGAGGGCAAGAATAGTGTCTTATCCCTTCTTGACTTGGCATCCCTTTCCAGCAGTGGTCTTAAATAGGGGGGGAAGTTAATGATTTTGCTGAGTAAACGTGTCTTGTCAAACCGCAAGCGTTGGAAGAAATAACCTGGTCACAGCTTGTGGGTGTTGGTGTGTGGAATTCTCCTGAGTTTGATACCTGGAACTGCTATGTTTGATAGAAGAGAATGAAGCATAGAAACCAGGGCTATCTTTGATGGATGTGTGTCCTCCTCACTGACTGGGATGCCAACCACTGGTGATATGGGCCCCCTGCCACTGCAGAAAAAGGGGGGTCCTGCTTAATCCTGACTTTAATTCTATGCCATTCTGTTTCTTCCATTCTCTTGAACCATAAAGACCCTCTGCTTTATGCTTTTTCTCATTTAACTCCTATGAAGGGAGTTAGGATATACCACCCCAAAAGATGCCATTTTGGCATGAGAGTAATTTTGAGCTGTAAGCAATTGAGGAAAAGCAGACACAGAAAACTCTCTTCAGTCTTCCTCCCTTTTTCTGAGAGTAGGGCATGAATTTCCCTTGTGCAGCTGTCCTCTCTTCCAGCAGTGAGAGGAGAATACTCCTAATCACTGGTAATAGAGTTAAGATTGCATAAACCTCATATTACACCTTATCTTCCATTAGCTACCCCAATAGTTCCTAGTCACTTCCCACAATCTCTTGGCCCTTAACCTCTTTCTCTCTCTTTCTCTTTTGTCTAATCACTTTTCCACAATTCTTTTTCCCTTGTTAAAATGGTATATAAGCCCCTGAGTTGTTTAGGTTCTTTGAATTTTTTATTTCTTTTCTATGAAGCTACATGAACCTAACATTAAAATATTTTTTTTAAATTTTTATTTATTTATGATAGTCACACAGAGAGAGAGAGAGAGAGAGAGAGAGAGAGAGGCAGAGACATAGGCAGAGGGAGAAGCAGGCTCCATGCACTGGGAGCCCGACGTGGGATTCGATCCCAGGTCTCCAGGATTGCGCCCTGGGCCAAAGGCAGGCGCCAAACCTCTGCGCCACCCAGGGATCCCCCTAACATTAAAATATTAATAAACTTTATATGCCTTTCTCTGTTTAATCTGCCATTTCTCAGTTTAATTCACAGACCTCAGGTGCTGAATTAAGAGGGAAGAGGACAAAACTTTTCTTCCCTTACACTACTAACCTATGAGAGGAAGATCACTGTGACTACTGACTGTACAGGCAGCTGAACTGAAACCAGGGAGGGGACAGTAACTTGTGGGTAGAAGACTTAGGACGTGTGCTAAAGCCCTTTTACCATGCTTAGTCCTTTCTTTGCCAGTGCCTAAAAGTTTGTATTGCTTTCTTTGGTAACCATGAATCCCAGGAGGTTGCTGGCCCCCATTAGTGTGACTCCCATGCTAGCTTAGGGAAGGGACCACAGCCCAGGATATCTCTGAAAACCCCCATCCCAGTGCCAGTCAGAACACCTGGCATTTCCCTCTAACAGGGCTCCTTCCAGGTCTCTGCAGCACCCAGCCCAGAGGTAAGTGGCATTAATCACTCAGTGAGTTTTGGTTGATGACATGAGACTAGTTTGCATAACCTGGCTGCACTGGGGAGGGGGCCACCCAGGCCACTGTCAGACAGGGGCTTTGGGACCTGGTATAAAGAAAGAAAGCCTCAAGTGTGCTCCTTACATTCAGGAGCTGGACTCACCCCATTCTCTCCATTTTACTAGCTCTTTGGAAAATGCTGGCAGGGCCTGTGAGCCCAAAACAAAAGCCAGAGAAGAAAGTCTTGTTCCTAAGTGACAGGGCAAGTCAGCAATGCAAACAAGTTCAATTAAAAGAGACTTTTCAGGTTTGTCAACAGGAAGAACTCAAGAAGCAAAATACAATATTTTTTTTAAAGTTTTATGAGAAAATCTTATTGCATTCCAGTAATCCCACTGCTTTGTTCAGAAACCTGCCAAGGTGGTAAGAAAAGAGCCTTATCCCCATTGACGTGGTCTTAAACACAAGGCAACACGCCTGTCTGCTCACCTGGAAGCCAGTGTTGCTGCAGCCCTCGGCTCTGGGGGTTGTCATACCCGTCAGCTCCACAAAATCTCTGCTGCTCATGGAATTGGCTGGGCTCCGAATTCTTTTCAGATCTGGTCTAGAGGTTCCTCAGTAGCTTGAAAGGGATCACAGCTTCTGCTGATGTCAGTCTGCTACCTGCTGTTTATGGCACCTGGGCAAGGCTTGCACTGGAAACTGAAGAATCTGTTGGGCGGAGTAGGTGGAAGGAGTGGTTTTAAGGGAAGGAAACTCTTCCAGTTCAGGTCCACCCACCTCATTAAGCTTGGGCTATTTTTACTCTGGAAAACTCTTTCAGTGTGCAGGACAGAAAAGGATGCTTTCACAAGAGTGATGAGTGAAATAATCTATTTCCTGTGGGTGGTGCTGGGGACTAGGAATCTTGGGGGACAGGGAAAGACCTTAAGGACTGGTTTTTATCTATTGCCAATATTCTGTGCCAGGTCTACACTTTTACAGTGGTCTTGGGTTCAGTACAAGCAAAACCAGGTGTGGTAAAGTTATGACTTACTCAGGGTTGTTTGGCTAATTAAGGGATGGTGAGAGGCCAACCTCATGTCTAGATGATTCCAAAGCCTTTTGACTACATCCCTGTCCACAGACTGGATTGCTTTTCAAAATCTACTTCCTAGAAATGCAAATATGCAGCAGATAAATGGAATGTGACCAACTGCTCACTTAATAAAAAGATTCTTTATTTTAGGAAATTATTAGCTATACAATTCTTTCAAAAATGGCAGTTTCCCTTAGTACCTTTAAAATGAGTGGCAATAGTGGGCCTTTTTGGAAAAGTTAAAAAATGCTTGCAAGAAGTGAAAAGCTAGAATTAATGAACGATATACTGCATACAGGTGGATAAAAGAATGGAAGAAAATATCAAATATTATTAATGGTTATTTCTGGGTTGTGGTGTTATGGGTGGTTCTTATTTTCTGTTTCATACATTGCTGCAATTTCTATCATAATTTACTATAATGATTAAGAACTCACTGGATCCACATTGCCTGGGTTTAAATTCTGTCTCTACCACTTCCTGCAGCTAACTATAGCTCCAGAGCTAAACTCAGCCAGTTGCTTTTTTTTTTTTTTAAGATTTATTTATTTATTTTAGAGAGATTGAAAGAGAGATAGAGAGACAGCAGGCACATGTGGGAAGGGAGAAGGTGTAGATGGGTAATCTCAAACAGACCCCCTGCTGAGTACAGACACCCACTCCCCCCACCCCCATGCAGGCTGGATCTCATGAAATAGACCTGAGCCAAAACCAAGAGTTGTTTGCTTGAGCAATGGATCCACCCAGGTGCTCCAAGGTGCTTATTTTTATACATACAATCTAAGAACTTGGAATAGTTTTAGATTTTTATGTATTTTAATTAATTTATTTTATTTTACTTTCTGTAATTTTTATTTTTACTTATTTTTTAAAAAAATTATTTAAATTCAATTTGCCAACAAATAGTATAACACTCAGTGCTCATCTCATTGTGTGAGATTTTAGGTTTTTAAATGGTTGGAAAAAAAATCAAAGGTACAAGTATTTTATGACACAAGCAAAGTATATGAAGTTCAAATTTCAGTGTCCATAAATAAAATTTTTTTGGGACACCAACTTACCCATGCACTATGTATCATTTACGGCTGCTGTTGCTCCACAGACTTATGGCTAAAAGTCTAAAATATTCACTACCTGGCTCTTTATGGACAATGTGTGCTGATACTTGACTGACTAACCATGTGAATTTGGACAAGGTACCGTGTTTTCTGTGCTCAATAGTTCATCTATAAAATTGGGATAATAGTTGTCATTTTACAGTATATAATTGAGATGACAAGATGTACAACTAAAAATAGACTGGTGCTGGGCACATACTAAATTTGTTGTGATATGATAATACTTAAGATGTTAGAAAAAAAGAAAAAAAACACGATGATCTCTAAACAGTAGTTTGCATGTATTTTAGGGACAATTTTCTCCCTGAGGCCAGGTAAACCTCTGGCTGAGCAGGTGACATGTGCTTACACGGGAAGGCTTAGCACTCCCACTAGACTGTCAATCCAGTCTCCCCAAAGCCCCACTGTACTGGCGGTGTGGGAAGGGTGATCTCTGACTTCTCACTGTGTGCTCCTGTACACACCCCTGTTCCAAGTCCTCACCATGTTTCAACACCATCAGAGCTTGCTTTATGGGCATGCTCTTTATTGATTCTCACTAAGTAATGGAGACTTGGGAATTTTGACCAGTTCTTCTCCATAATCGTGATATGCCGTCATAAGCAGGCACCATGTTACCAGATGCTAAAAGTCCAATTGGAAGTGATTGAGAGAGATGAGATAAACAGAAATCAGATCATATGGGGAACTTTCATTGTAAATTTGTTGGAAGAAACCAGCTGCTACAACCAGATATCAAAACCACCATGAGCTCATGATTCAATCTAGTTAGAGCTTAGGTACCATCTTACTCTCTGGAGGGAACAACAAAACAAAACAAAACTCAAATTTTATTCTGATATATGTGGTTATAAGCACAGGTAGCTTGACTGACATGCTTGACACTCCTGCAGATACTCTTATAAGAAATTTTTATAACATACAACCCAGTGTTTTCTTTGCCCCCAGGCTGTTTTCAAATTTCAGTTTGAAAAGAGTACAAACATTTTTGAGAATATATCACTCAAACAAGAACAATATATCACGCAAACAAGAACACTATAGTGTTAATGGAAAACACATACTTGCCCCTTCTGTGCTCCACCTACACCAGTGAAAAGGAAAAATGGGGAGCTAATTAGAAAAAATTGTATGTACAACAATGATGCTAAGATGCAAAAGTGATTGTCAATCATAGAGAAGTTTTAACTTAAAACTTATCTCTTTCAAACCTGTTGCTAAAAGCTTTAAAAACTAATGAAATTCAGATTTTCTTTGCAACATTGGTTAAAATGATTGATAGCTTTGTAGATCTATGGTTCATTTTGCCCAATTTGGAAATAGAAATTGTGATCAGAAAATGAGGTGAATAGAATTGTGATCAGAAATGAAGGTGAGTCTTGAACTTTACAAGACTGTATTTTAAATCCTTCCTTGGCCATATAGAATCTTATCTGTAAGGAATAGCTGGTTCCCTGGGCCGGAGGAACGGTCCCTTAACTCTGAGTCTGAGCTATTTTCATTGCCGTGTTCCCCAAACTCAATTTTAAACTTGAAACCATTGTGTGGGGATTCTCAGTGGCTCACTGGTTGAGAGTCTGCCTTCAGCTCAGGGCATGATTCCTGTTCCCCACATCGAGTCCTGCATCAGCTTCCTGCGAGGATCCTGCTTCTCCATCTGCCTATGTCTCTGTTTCTCTCTCTCTGTGGCTCTCATGAATAAATAAATAAATAATTAAAAAAAATAAACCGTTGTGTGGCCACCAGTCACTGGTGTCTTTAATCAAATAATTTCTACATTCCATACCCCAAGAATTGGCTTTATGAAGACTGCATGTACAAGTTCATCAAAGAAAAACAAATGGAAAAAATGCAAGTACTTCAAAGTTTATTAAAAATACGAAAGTAAAGAAAATGAAATATATGACAATACATCTTGGCTTGTGAGTGTGATTCTAGAGTAAGGTTACTCTTTCTTTTTTGGTGAGAGTGTTTCCAGAAGGAGTCAAATGAATTTTCAAAATATGTGTAACACTTGTCCCATATTAAGAACAATGTGTTATAACATGAGTTTTATCTGCTCCCTGCTGTTTTCCCCTAAGGGATTCGTCACGTATTACAGAGTGACATTTGCTTATACATCTTGTAGTTTAATAAACCAAAAATGTAATCCTGGGATGCTAACAAAGCTTAATCTCATTAACCAACTCTATTCAGATATTCAAGAGCGAAAAAAAAAAAAAACCCCACAATAATATGTAGTTGAAATAAATACTTTGGGATGTTTTCAAACAAGAAAACTTTTTGCTTTTCAACATTCCTGCTGTGCTAAGGATAGCTAGCCACGGTACTTCGTATGGTCAAAGATGGGTCAGAGGATCTTTGGCCTGAGGAATACTTAACTGTGATTTAAGATTGTTTGGCAGACTGTATCACTTTATTTATTTATTTATTTATTTATTTATTTATTTATTTATTTATGAGAGTGCACAAATTGGGGGGGGGGGACAGCAGAAGGAGAAGGAGAAGCAGGTTCCCCACTTGAGCAGGGAGCCTGACTTGGGGTTTGATACCAGGACCCCCTGAGTCAGTTACTGAGCCAGCCAGGTGCCTCTGTCTGTCTGCACCACTTTAGTTAGAATCCTGGGAAGGATGATTGTGGCCCAAGGGATGACCAATAAAGAAAGAGAGAGAACTAGCATCTGTGAGCACTGCCATGTGCCTTTTAAGTATTTATGTTGTTTCCATTTTATCTTCATAACTCTGCAAATGAAGTATTACACTCTCTGTTTCACAGAGGAAATACTGGAGGCTCAGAGAGACACACTGATTTTTCCAAGAACATAATGAATAAGTGGCAAAGTCTAAATTGGGCCCATGCCTCTTGATGGTCATATCAAGAGCTCTATGTTCTGGGGAGAAATACAGTCCAGAGGAAGCACAACTGAGTTAATACCCAGAAGCACTCATTCTATCAGTTGAGAAAGCAAACCATCTCCAAGCTAAATTCAAAAAAGTGAATAAAATGGAAAAATGATGGGCTCGACAGCAGAGTCTCATCCATCTGTGTATTTTGAAATCCTCAAAAAATGTGCCAATGCTTAGTTGAGGTGATTTGTAAGAAGGCCCAAGTAATGGCTTGACATATTGTTTCCACCAGAAATGAACATTTGGGCTGCAAGCTATCTCCATCTAAGCTGTACCCATCTTAGACTCTGCTTTCTCTTCTGTGCTCTAGAACAGAGTAGGCTCGAGGCTGAATAGCTTGTCCATTGATCAAAGGAAGAAAATAGAAGTCCCTACATTCCAGTAAAATGAGGTGTATAGTGGCACCTCTCTTACTTAAAACAGGCCTGCTGTGGGGGTTAAATGAAATACTGCGTGAACAGTGGCTGGCATTAGGTAGTGAGAATGTGCATACTCAAGATTCTGAGGGAAACATGCCAGCCCAGAGAGGACTCCTAATGCTCAGTAAGTGTCTGGTAGGCTAGGTAGGTACCATCACACGTCCCTTAAATAAGGTTAACTAAGGGAGTGGGGAGTGAGAAAAAACATTGGTTTTGGCCTGGGTTATGGTAATACCAACGTAATCCTTGTGGAAGCCTGTTCCTGAGTCTGAGAATATGAGATTCCCAGAGGTAAAAACCTTCCCCTTCATTTTGTTAGTTTAGAGAAAAAAAGTGGTCTGCAGAAAAGCATCATGCTGGGCTGGGTCTGCATATAAATTCTCCTCAGTTTTTAACCATAAAAGTGGTTAGCAATAGTGTCAGCTGCGTTCTTCTGACATGATCAGGTGAGTGGATCTTATGCGATTTCAGGGTCCATGGACCTGGCCCAAGGTCTGAACACTTAGGCATTATTTCCTAAGTTACCACAGTGCTGGTCATTCTACTGTGGGAAACACTCATTGTCCTTTATCATGGATGAGAAGCCAGGACATAGTTCATGAGGGAACAGTGGGTGGTTTTAGATGGTCAGCTAAAATAGGGCTGTTACTGGGGAAAAAAAATTGCAATTTCTGGAAAAGGGAACACCCAAATATATTTTCTACATCACTTTATAACTGTCATGGCAAGAATCTTGAACGGGTGCTAAACATAGATGAAAATTTTGATGAGAAGAGCTCATTTATAATGTTGAAACTTTATAATTGTGAGACCTGAAAGATGCATTCTTAACCAAATAATCACCAAGCATAGGACAAAGCAACATCATGTGCCTCCTGATATGATGCACAGAGGAGGACAGATCACTTCCGAGGGATTCCTGCCCCAAATGCGTGACTCAAATCTAACAATAAGGACATTAGAACCAATCAAAGGATATTTTACAAACTAAAATGGCCTGTGTTCTTTCAAATTGTTATGGTCGTGGGAGGCAGTGCAGGCAGAGAGACCATTATAGATGATATGATACCCAAGATACAGGGTGATCCTGGAGTGGATCCTGGACTAAGGGCAATGTTTGTTATAAAGGACAATACAGGGACACATTGACCAAATTTTGGACATAGCAATATATCAATGTTAAATTTCTTCATCTTCATAACTATGCCATGTTATATAAGAGAAAGTCCTTAGGTAGACATTGGGTATTTAGAATTAGAGGAGTATGATGTCTGTAATTTATTCCTGAATGGCTTAGGGAAAAAAGCAAATGATAAATATACATAAGTATGAGAGAAAATTAAAAAAAGGAAATGAGGCAATGTGTTAGTGGTGAATCTGATTAAGTTCTATGTTATTCTTGCAACATTTCTATAAGTTTCAGATGATCTCAGAATAGAAAGTTATAAAAAGAGATGTTTTATGAATGATTCACATATGTGAACTTATAAATTTAGCTTCTGCCAGTTATGTTTGTAATAACGAAATGGTTAATATATATATATACATTATATGTATATATAATGTACATATATATATATTTCCCCTTGAACTATTTTATTTTGCACTGTAGAAAACAAGAACCAATAATAATGCTTTTCTTCACATTCATACAGATTTTAGGAAATTACTGCCTTTTCCTCTGGAGAAATAACCTACAGACAAAAATACAGTACCCCATTGTGAAATCTGCAAATGACAGAAGTCAATCGCTCAAAGACAACCCCCAGGGCAGGAAAGCACACAAGTGAGTCACAAGATGGGACAAGCACATAAGCACCACAAGCTGGGGAAACCAGTCATTTCTGTTTTCAACACCACTGATCCAGAATATACAGTAGGTTCCGCAAAGGGATGATTTTTGATATATGGTCTGCAGAACGTTTCCCAAATGACACAAGAGTGTCTTTGAGGAGCTGTGCAAGGAGAAATGTTCAAGAGTAAGAATCATGCCAAAGGTCAGGGTCAGGGAAGAACCTATAGGGAAAAGGAAACTCAGAATGTCAATGTCTGGATACTCCCTTCAACCACCTGTCTCTGTTGGACTCAAGAAGGAACCTCAAAAATTTTGAGGGCTCAAATCAGCATATATATGGTGTCCCTACAAACCCTCTAGGGTTAACTATCTTGGATAGTGATCAACATATATCCTAAAGCAACAGAGACAGACACTGAGGCTGTCAACATTAAAAACTAAGATGGAAATTGTGCTTCCGACGAGATGACTGTCCCTGCACTGTTGAATCTCCCTGCAGGCACAGGACTCTTCCTGGGGGCAGCAGAGAGGAGCTATACAGAAGCTTGGAGGGCTCAGATCTTGGCTTCTAAATGCTGTCCCCCTGGAAAGAACCGGACAGGTATCCCTAAAATGTGTGCTGGAAACAAGGAAGTTTTTAAGCCTGACTGAGTCTGTATCTAAAGGAGTGATCTGAAAAGGGCCTCAAAAGGCCTCCAACTCAAGGTGATTTAACACCAAAAAGAACAATGTTTATAGTGGAATGGAAACACATCAAGTATATCAAATTTCATGAGTCCATAATGAGTTTTAAAAAAGAAAACTCTAGGAAAAAACCTCTCATTTGTCATCACTTAGGCAGGATTAATTCCTTACTGTGAAAGTTCGTACAGGGGAAAAGTAAACATTTACGTTGTCTTGTAGGAATTGCGTTCAAGGTAACCAAATAGCCCAGCTGATGAGGAGGTATACTTTATATTAGCAGCAAATATAAGAGAAATGATAAGAATCAAATGGTGTGATTTGGAGACCCCTTGAGTAAGGATGATTGGTTGGCGTTAAATTATTTGGTGGGTAATTGGTGTAGTGCTGGACAGGGTATGGAGCTGAAGTCTACACATAGGTGACATTCTGGCACATGAAGCATGAAAGGGTGGGAAAAGGAGATCAGGTCAATTTTGATGAAAATGGGTCTACTTTTTTTTTTTTCTTCAGTTCGTTTTTATTAGAGAGAGGGAGTGTGTAAGTGGGGAGGGGCAGTGGGAGAGGAGGAGAGAGAATCTGAAGCAGGCTCCGTGCTTAGCGTGGAACTTGACTTGGGGCTCGATCCTATGATCCTGAGATCATGAGATCATGACCTGAGCCAAAATCAGGAGTCTGAAGCTTGGCCCACTGAGCCATCCTGGTATCCCAAAATTTATTTTAAGTGGGGCCACTAGCTATTATGAGCCTCTGATGTGGGATAATATGATGTATGAGTTATCACTTCTCTTTTTGCATGTGTATGTTTTGGTTTCTTTCTTTTTTTTTTTTCTCAAGAGCACTGAAATGAGATTGTCTACTTCTACTCTTTTTTTTAAAGATTTTTTATTTATTTATTCATAGAGATGCAGAGAGAGAGAGAGAGAGAGAGAGAGAGAGAGGCAGAGACACAGGCAGAGAGAGAAGCAGGCTCCATGCAGAGAGCCTGAAGTGGGACTCGATGCTGGGACTCCAGGATCATGCTGTGGGCTGCAGGCGGCACTAAACCGCTGCGCCACGGGGGCTGCCCTACTTCTACTCTTAATTCCCCCACTTCTGGGTTGGGATCTTGAGCAGTTTATGCAGCATCTCCTAGCCTCAATTTCCTAGACCTCTTAAGGTTTTGTGAGGATGTAATAAGAATATCTGTGAGATGTTGGACCAGAGCTAGACCATACAGCTCTCAATAAAGAGCTACAGATCATGCCAAGATTTTGCCTGAGCTCCTGAATGGAGTCCCTGTTGCTTGAGATGGGGGCATCTGTGATGGGCAACGTTGGGACAGAGACTCTTTAAACATCTTGTAGAAGGACTCCTTGCTTCACCCCTGAACATTCTTGCACACAGTCCTCCTGGGCATTAAAACCTCTCCTCCACATGGAGCCCTATTAATCATTGTACTTCAGTTTCATCTCAGTCTTTGGTTGGATAATGGCATTTTAAGTGCAGTAATAAGTGCAGGATTTTTGGAGTGAGGGGGTGACAGTGTAGTGTTTGAAACAGGAGACATACAGCAGTCAGGAGACAGTAAAGGGGACCATTTTACCTGGAAATGCCCACAGCACCACTACAAATCAGATAAGAAGAATATGAATTAGTTTGTGACAATCATTGCAAGCATGAGGAGGAAGGGTGGGTCAGTGGCCAAGGATCCTTGACAAGGTTGATTGTGTGTACTGTTTTGATTCTTCAAAAGAGAAATGTCTTGGCACGAATTGGATTAAATGTTACTAGTCAGGGATCCCTGGGTGGCGCAGCGGTTTGGCGCCTGCCTTTGGCCCAGGGCGCGATCCTGGAGACGCGGGATCGAATCCCACGTCGGGCTCCCAGTGCATGGAGCCTGCTTCTCCCTCTGCCTATGTCTCTGCCTCTCTCTCTCTCTCTCTCTGTGGCTATCATAAATAAAAAAAAAAAAATTAAAAAAAAATGTTACTAGTCAGTTCTGACTGGTGATAACATGATTGTTTATTATTTTACCCTTGCATTTTCTGTGTGGTAAGCATATAGATTAGAACGAGGTGGTAGTGGTTACGAACAGATTACCTGTGTCCTGCTCCAGTTCTGTTACTTATTAGCTGTATGACCTTGGGCAGTGACTCAGCCAGGCTCTCTTTTTTTTGTGTGTTATAAAGACTGTGTGAGTTTCTTAGACTAATGCTTAGCACAGAGCTAAGGTGTATTGAAGGTTTGGCTGTTATTGTTCTTAGAATGAAGAACATAGTTATAAGTAAATGTAAATTAATCAACAAGGGATTCACAGGATTATACAAGTACAAAGAAATCTTGCAGTCTTGATCAGAGAAGTTCTGGGAAGGCCCTAAGACTCCCTCCATGTGGGCCTCTGTGTAGAGTGCCCCACGAGACCATGAGCAAGGAGTCAAAGAGTGGAGGTAAGGCCAGCAGTGTCGATGCCCAGACCATTTACTTGATTCCCTCAGTGCTATCCCAGAAAAAAAGGGCCTTTCCTTATATTAGTAATGTTTACACAGGAAGTATGAATTCCAAGAAGTAAGACACAAGGCTGTTTTCACACTCTTCTACACAACAAGGCTCTTCCTCCACCCCCAAATTGTCAATCTTTCAATGATGACCCTTGCCATCTATGTGTGCAGTGGATCGGCCTCACTGTGGATGTGGATTATTTAAATGCAAGTCTATCTTAAAGCCAAGAAATTTTTTTCTCCTTCAATTAGTTTGTAAACCAAATGCATTTCTACTACCTTTGCTAAGAAGAAATTATATCTTCCTTGTACATTGCCTCTTAAGTGCCATGACCCTCTCAGCATGTTTATTAATTTCTGATTTTGCATATAGAAGAAGAAAGCAAATAACTCAGGTTTAATCCTTTTTTTTTTTTTTTAATGATTTTATTTATTCATGAGAGACACAGAGAGAGCGAGAGGCAGAGACATAGGAGAAGGGAGAAGCAGGCTCCATGCAAGGAGCCTGATGTGGGACTCGATCCCGAGACTCCAGGATCATGCCCTGAGCTGAAGGCAGGTGCTCAACCGCTGAGCCACCCAGGCATCCCAGGGTTTAGTCTTTAAAGGAAAAATGCTCATGAATGCACATATATTAAGTCAATAATTCCCTCTGTAATCGCATCTCTCTGTATTTTTTTTCTCCTGACTCTCTGCTCTGTTTCCTTAATCTGTCTTCAAAGTATTTTCTACTTTAAACCTGATTTTAATCCCCCTCTTTTTAAAATATATTATTTATTTATTTGTTAGGGAGAGGGAGAGGGAGAGGGAGAGGGAGAGGGAGAGAGAGAGAGAGAGAGAGAGAGAGAGAGAGAGAGAGAAATTGAGCAGAGGAAGCAGCAGGCAGAGGGAGAAGCAGGCTCCCCCCTGAGCAGGGAACCTGTTTCCGATGCCATACTGGATCTCAGGACCCTGAGATCATAATCTGAGCCAAAGGCAGAATTGACTGAGCCACCCAGGTGCCCCCTGACTTTCATTTCCTAAGAGAATCTAATTGCTGAGATAAATATTGATTACTGGTTATTTTTTGGCTGATGGAAGCAGCTATGGTGTGCAGGGTGCTCAGTGCCAATCTGTTAATAATTACCTCACATCTCATCAGACCTCATTCAATCCACTTCCTCTGACGGTTACTTCTTAGTTACTTGTGCCTCATCACACTATAGAATTGGCTCCAGTGTCCCCAGTGACTCCTCCTTGCAAGCTCATAAACTCTTGGCAGTCCTTGCTCTGGTGATGTTGAACCTTGACCTACCCTAGCCACATTGTCCTGCACTTTGGCCACCCAGTCTGTCGGGGCTCCTTTCTCAGCCACTCCCTCTTGGTTGCCTTTGGGGTTCCCTTTCCTCTACCCTTGGAGTGTCCCTAGGACTTCCTTTTGCTCTGCCTCGAATGTGTGACTCAGTTTTCACAGATAAGATCCATCACAGTATGTCCTGAGATCATGCAAACGTTTTGCATGCATGCTGTGATACTGCGACTTCCTTAAGAACTATGGAGTTGGGCTTTGTTCTCCTTCTTGGCCCAGAACTCTCAAAGACCTGTGTAAAGGGCACTAAGAACTTCTTTTCTTCTATTGAGGCGACTCTGGGTGGGCTCCTGGATAGCTCCTGGATGGGAGTTGGCCCCCAGAGAGACCTGACCATGATTAGAAGCTTGGAATTTTCAACTCCAACTCCCATTCTCCAGACAGGGTCCTGGAAATGGAGTTATTGATCTATCATGTATACAATCATGCCTCCATAAAAATCCCAATAATACGGGGTTCAGAAGGCTTCCAGGCTGGTGAACAAATGGACACACAGGGAGAATAGTGTCCGTGGCTAGGACATGGTAGCTCTGCACCCCTTCAGGCATACAAGGTATCTGCATGTCCATCTGTTTCCTTTATCATCTTGTCTCCCAGTAAACTGGTAAATAGTAAGTACTACTTCCTTGAGTTCCGTGAGCTTTCTAGCAACTTAATGGAACCTGTGGAGGGGGTTGTGGAAACCTCTGATTTAGAGCCTGTAGGTTGGTGGGAAGCACAGATGACAGCCTGGACTTGTGACTGGCATCTGAAGTCTGTGTGTGTTTGGGGGAGGGATGAGGAGTAGGGGAGTCTGGTGGGACTGTCCCCTCAACCCGAGGAATCTGATGCTACTACCAGGTAGATGGTGTCAGAATTGACTTAAATTTTAAGACACCCAGATGGTGTCACAGAATTGCTTGGTGTGGGGGTAAAAGCCCCCACCTCTGGTGGTCAGAAGTGTCATGGATTGGTGGTCGAGTAAAGGGGAAGTGTAGGGAGAGAATAGGTGTCTCTTCTGCATGTGTCCATATATTTTTTTCCTGGGGATATGGTCTGGAGCTGTCATCATTCTTAAGAATCCGTGGCCCCATGAGAACCAGTGGGGACAAGGTGGGAGGAAATGGGGAAGGACACAGATGAAATCCAAGTTTGCAGGTGGCAGATGCTCCACACCCATATTAGGAAAGTGTCCATTGGACATCTCCACCTGACGAACCCATAGGCGTTTCCAGCTCACTGTGACTAAAACTTAAATCACCCCCACCCCCCCAAACAGGTTCCCATTCCTGTTTTCTTTCACCTGTGCATGGCATTGCCCTTCACCCTGCTTCCTAAGTCAGGACCTTGAAGGAGAGTTTAGCTTGTTAACTTTACTCTCACACCTCATGCATGGCCAATCTGTTTTCCCTCTCTGTCCTTGCTTCCTTTCCACCCTTCAGCATCTGCCCTGTTCACATACTCACCTAAATCAAAGCCACAGTTTCTTTGTCAACTTCTTGCCTCTCATTCTTATTTCTCTTATTCTTCAGTGGCTTCCCATTGCTCACAGAAAAGGCACCTGAACCAAGTTAAGGAAGGCCTTGGTCTTTGCCTACACTTCTCGTTATCTTTCTATCTCCAGCATGATTTGGTCAGCAATGCTGAACCTCTTGTGGCCTGTAGAACATGCCAAGCTTTCTCATTCTGCTTTGCACATGCAACTTCTCTGTAGGGAACTTCACCCTCCACCTCAATACCTCCCCCTTCATTCTCCATGTCCACCAGGCAAAGCTCCCCCAGGCTTCAAGCCTGTCCTTCAAGGGATGCCTCCCCTGTGAGGCCTCCTGGCTTTCCCAGGTGACATAAGCACACAGAGAACAAACTGGAAGTTGTCAGAGGGGGTAGGTGGAGAATGGACATGAAGGGGAGTGGGAGATACAGGCTTCTAGTTGTTAAAAAAAAAAAAAAGGTACTTGATTTCTTAAAAATAAAAAAAGTACTACCTTTCTAAAAAAAGTACTACCTTTGTCTGTTGTTAAGAATCCTTTCCTCACGGATGGGGAATTTATGGAGCTCTCTACCTAGGTAGTTCTGGGTTCTGAGGGAAAAAAATTGCATTTGCATTCGAGGCTGTCATAGGCCAACAGAGGAAGTAATGGAAATAGATAATCACCCCAAAGTGTGCTTAGATCTGGGGACAGTACCATATTGCTGTTTTGTTTAATCCCCACAGTTGCAAATAAATCTCAGCATGTCATAGAGGGATGGATGACAAAAATGAAATTAAACGAGTGACCACCACATGTAAATTGTAACATTCTCCATATAGCCTTTTCACTCCCTTTTAGCTTGGGAGGTTTGGATGCCCTGACCCCACTGGGTCTCAGTTTTCTTTGTGTTGCTTCCATTAACCTTGCTCTGGTTCTGTCTATATAGAGCAAGAGTGCTGGCTTGTGTAAATCATTTAACGTTGGAGAGCCTCACTCCAGGAGAAAATGCAAATGCAGTTGGGGGTGTGTGAAACTTGGAGGTATGTAGCTAGGTGGGCTTAACTAGGAAGTGGGCAGATCCCAGGGGTCAGGCTTATGTCACCTGGGGACTGGACAAAATCATAGGGTATTTATCTTTCTCTGTCTGACATATTTCTTTTCTGTAATAAGAAACTGATATATTTTCTGAAGTAATGTGCAACACGGGGAACCAAAATAAGATATTTTCTAGTGATTCTTATAAAGATAATTCATTGTGCCTTTGGGTGCTCATCAGGCACTGGCTTCTCTTCTCACAGCTGGAGAGAGAATGCTGAATGGCAGCAAATGCTTCGATGGTGCAGCGTAGCAGGCTGGTTCTAATGCCACTGCCTACTGGATCCTCACAGTCTGTGGTGCTGCTCATGATCCCACTTCATCAAAGAGGCAGCTCAATGAGGTGGACCAGAGAGCTGCTAACTCCCCGTTAGAGCCAGATTCAAACCCAGACAGACAAAACCCAGAGTCTGTGCTCCGAGCCTCTGGACCACACTGCCTTTTCATCCAGTCCCTGCTCCTGCTACTCCCCTTCAGCTTTCATCCATCTATGAAGAGCATTTTCCTAAACTCAGCACCTATATTACCTCCTCATGCCCTCGCAATCACCCAGAGGCAAGTTCTACTATATTCCTCTGTTTTCAGACTGGGAAACGGAGGTTCAGAGACGCCAAAACTGGATCCATATTTCTTGGTTAATAAGTGGTGAGGCCAAATGTTCAGGCCGGGTACACACTCTGCAGTCCAAACCCCAACCCACCCGGTGTATTGCCTTTCTCTTGACCTGCTCAAGCAACAGTAGCCTAATCAGAGACCAATACCCTGAAGTGACACAAGCGAGGGGACCAGTTAGGCTTCCAGGTGAGCCTGGCTCACCTGCCTGAGGGAATGGACCTGTCAGCTGGGTGGGCTGTGGGTGCGGCCCGGGGTGGGCGTGCCTGGTGGGCGTGGTCTGCGTGGGTGGCCAGGGTGGGCGGGACCTGAGCCCCACCTGGAAATGGTCTGGAGGTGTTGGATACAGGCTTCCGCCCTCATAGGGGTGGGGAAGACGAGCTAACGCAACGCGTTGGGAGCTGGGGTCTTCTGAGCTAGTTCTAGGGACACAGACCATCCCTGTGTCGAGGGAGCACTGTGGTTCACATGAGGTTTTATTTATTTATTTATTTATTTATTTATTTATTTATTTTTAAAGATTTTATTTATTTATTCATGATAGACAGAGAGAGAGAGAGAGAGAGAGAGGCAGAGACACAGGCAGAGGGAGAAGCAGGCTCCATGCCGGGAGCGCGAGGCAGGACCCAATCCTGGGACCCCAGGACCGCACCCCGGGCCAAAGGCAGGCGCCAAACCGCTGAGCCACCCAGGGATCCCCTCACATGAGGCTTTAACCCCTCACTAGCTGTGTGATGGGGGTCCTTGACCTCTCCTCTCTGTCTCAGAGGTGGCTTAGAGGGCTTAGGGGTGAACGGCCAATACATGTTAAGTGGGTTCTGCATTCACAAACTCAGATACGTCCTTGATAAGAATCCAGACCATCACTGTATTGTACACCTGAAACTAATATATATATATATTTTTTACCTGAAACTAATATTACACAGTATTTTAACTTCTAAGATTTGAAATAAAAACTTTTTAGAATAGGATAAATTGAAACAGACAAAAAAAAAAAAAAAAAAAAGAAAGAATTCAGAGACCACTCTATGGAAAACGTCCTTGCCAAATGCAAGCATCTTCCCTCAGGTCCAGTCTGAACTTCTCTGGCCTGTGGTTCTACAGATGGTGCTGCTTTTTGCTGGACACTCTCCTGGGTGCTCTTCCTTCTCTCCAGGTCTTCTCTTCTCCTCCCAATCTTGGAGGGTGCTGCTCCTCTAGAGGTAGTCTCTCTCAGGGGATTCACCATCCCACCACCACCAGCGGGCTTTCCAAACTACCTTCCCTTGCCCCCTCCTCCTATCCTAACCGTGTTTTCATCTCCAGCTGCCCCCAGATGTTTTTGTTCCAGATGTTCCTCTCCTGTTACAAAGCACAATAGACCACATACTGTCTAATACTCGAGTTTAGGGCAGCTAGACCAAAGAGAAAACAGTTAAAATGCACATTTCATATACACTCCAGCATTCCACTTGTAGGAAACTGACTTACAGAAATATTCAAGTCCTCGGGGACACATGTACTAAAGATGTTCATTGTAGCATTAATAAAAACAAAACAGTAGAACAGCTTATCAGGGAAACTGTGAGTGTGGTACATTCATACCAGGAGAGAGTGAGCACCAGAAAGAATAAAGCACATCTATAAGAACTGATATAAAAGGATTCTGCAAAATACATGAAAAAAAAGTAACTTGGAGAACAATATGTGTACTATCATCCCTTTTGTGGGTGTGTTTGAAAGCATGTACATGAGATATAAATCAAGGTCTAAAACAGGGTGTCCAAATTAAAATGTCTTTGGACCTAACCTGAAAGCTACAGCTGGTATCAGTGTCTAAGAACAAACAAAGGGACCTCATTGTAAAGTATCGAAGTGCAAAAAATCTAAAGACTACTCTCATGTTTTATCTCTGTGGGTGTGTAGGAGGTAAAGATTCTGAAGGGCTCTGGAACCTACAAGGCCTTTGTGGCTAGAGTGGCAGAAAATAAAGCCAAACTCTTAAGATAGAATGTGCATTCTGTTCTAAGAAACTATGAGAAGCCCCTGGGAGGTTCTCAGTGAAGGAGGATGGATCTGTGTGAATGATTTGGTCGCAAGGGGCGGGCCTGGAAGCTTGGGAGACCAGTTGAGAGTCAGGCAGGCATTTGCTGACAGGAGCAAGGGGTAGTGGCAAGGTGGAAAAAATGTGAAGCCTTTAAAAGTAACCTGGCTATCATTTACTTAGATAAGCAATCTCAGAGATTAGCAGTTTGGTGGGACGGCCAGGTCAGGGCACGGAGAGTCCTGGCAACGTTTGGGATTCTTACAGGGGATCTGAGCAGAAAAGAGAAAGAAGTTAGAGTTCATTCGGATGTGCCCTCAGAAGGCAAGCAGGGGGTAGAAATATGAGTTGACAGCGTGTAGACTGTAGGGTGAACAGGAGACAGTAGTCCAGGATTAATCCCAAGAGATCTGACATTTCACTGGGGATTAAATGATACCACTTGTGAAAAACCCCCAGCATAGTGCCTGGAATGGAGCACACACTAAGTAAATGTTAGTTTCCCTCCCCACATGAAATACTTGTTAACTGATTAATCTGAAACCAGACTGATATTTAAGGATAAACGTAAAATAAGGTGATGGGGCTTATTCAGGATATGAGCCATCACGTACTTGCTGAGTTATACAAAGAAAAGCATTTCAGGAAAGAAGTTCTGTTCTCTGTACTCCCACTGGGGCCACAGATGATCTCTAGACTTTAGGGTGTGTCCTCCCTGGTGGATCTGACTGGAGGGCCAGAAGCCAGGTTGACTCTCCATCTTGCTCACCTGTGATGATGCCTTCTACCCTTTGGGAATGCCTTATGAGTCCTACCAGCTGGGTGTGGATAAACTCGTTTTAAAGGATCTGTTTGTTTTCTTCTTTCACTCTGCCCTACCCATCCTGATATATACCACCCTAGGGTAGGCCTCAAAAGGATGGACAATATGAATTTTCAATCCAGGGGGTGGGAGGGTGTGTGTGCAGGGGAATTCATCCCTAGTAACTACTAAGGGAGGTTTCTGGTTTGGGGTTTTTCTGAAGAGGCTCATTGTAGCTATTCCAATCCTTTTCTGACTTCAAAATAAGAATCAACTAACCTTTTCTTCGGGGGGCACACCTGGCTTCTGTTTTTTCTCCTGAAGCTTGTAGACTAGAGAATTTCAGGTGCTGTTCTGGAGGTGGTCGTCTTTGTGCTTTGGCGATTTGAGGGGGAGGAACTAGTGTGGAGTTGTTTTCTCTGTTTCTGATGTTGAGGGGCCTCCTGGACACCTCTTGTGGAGGGACCAAGGAGGCAACTTAATATATGAGGTTGCAGCCAGAGTGAACTCAGATCTGAAGTTAGACCTTTAGGACGAATCACTTAACTCAGGAGTCATTAACTTTTTTTATGCCATGGAACCCTTGGGAACCTAGTGAAGCCTAGAATTTTTCTTGGAAGGATGTTTTAAATATAAAATAACATGCATAAGATCATACAGGAAACCATATCAAATATAAAGAAGTTTTAAAAATTGTGATTAGTAACATAATGTGTTCTTTTATCAACACATTAAATAACAGATATAATAGAAATATGTGTTAAATTAACAACTGGAGGTCTGAGAAATTAAGGACTATGGTTTCAAAGTAATAAAAAAATAAATAATGTTTATTGGAACAACTGTAATGTCATGTGAAAATGTTTGTGATTTCTATTGGTGACAAATTCAGTTGACTGAAGGTAGTACTTAAGTCTTTTATTCATGAATTTTAAAAATATCAAATTTCAGTTACAGATTAGTGGAAATAAGATATTTCCCCATCCAAGGTCCTAGATATCCTGACTGGTATTTAAAACCACAAAACACAATGAAAGCAACTAGTAGTATATAGATGAAGAAGAACAAGGTTCCTAAAACTAATCTCTGGGATATTCTGGCATTGGAAGATTGAACAAAAGAGGAGGAGGAGCTCAAAAGAGACTGAGAAGGTACCAGCAGAGAGGTAGGAGGGTAGTGGAGGAGAGGGCGGAGTTGAGAAGCCAAGTGAAGAGAATGTCTCTGGGGGAGGATCCAAGGATCTACATTGTTTATAATCCAGTGTTTGCATATTGGGATTTGCTATGTAGAACAACTTTTAGATTCTTCTCTACTGGACCATTTCCATCGTTCATTCATTCATTCACTCATTCATTCATCCACCTATCCATCCACCCATTCATTCATCCACCCATCCATCCACCGATCCTTCCGTTTATTAATTTTTGTCAACTCCAACAAAATACCAAGCAAAGTGTTCTGGGAATACAGAAGCAATGGCCAATTACTCTGTGACACGCCCTCAATGTTCATGATTAATTTTTACAACAACTCTTTTATTATTACTCCCACTCAGTAGATGAAATCAGGGCAGGAGAGGTTAAATAAATTATCCAAAGAAAGGGATATAGCCTGGATTTAGACCTGACTCCTTAGCCCTACATCTTTTTTTTTTTTTTTAAGGATTTGAATATTCATGATTCTCTTTAAAGTTGTTTTACCTCTGCTTCATTAAGATATAACTGACATTTAACTTTGTGTAAGTTTCATAATGATTTGATATATGTGAAACGATTATCACAATAAAGTTAGTTAACACATCCATCACCTCACATAGTTAGAATTTTTTGAGTGTATGTTAAGTATATTTAAGATCTAATCTGTTTGCAAATTTCAAGTATACAATAAGATATTGTTAATTAAAGTCATCATATGGTACATGAAACCTCCAAACTTATTCCTCTTGTAATTGGAAGTGTACGTACTCTGACCAACGTCTCACCTTTCCACCACCCAGCCTCAGCAATCACCAAGCCTACTCTTTGCTTCTATAAGTTCAACTTTTTTAGATTCCACATGCAAGTGATATCATACTATATTTATCTTTTTCTGATTTATTTTACTTAGCATAATACCATCAGGATGCATCCATGTTGTCACAAATGGTGAGATTTTCTTCCTTTTATTTTTTTTTATGGCTGAATAATATCCCATTGTATACATACATGCACCACATTTTATTTGACCATTCATCTGTTCAAGAATGGGTAGGGTAGTTTTGATGTCTCAGCTATTGTGAACAATGCGGCAGTGAACATGGGGCTGCAGGCGTATCTCTTCAAGGTATTGCTTTCATTGTTCTTGGACATATGCCCAGAGGTAGGATGGCTGGGTTATATAGTCCTGTTTTAAATTTTTTTTTAAAAAAAATTTATTTATTTGAGAGAGCAAGAGAGAGCGGGAGACAATTAGAGAGAGTATAAGCAGGAGGAGGGCAGAGGAAGAGGGAGAAGCAGACTCCCTGCTGAGCAGGGAGCTCACCTCAGGGCCAGATCCCAAGAACCTGGGCTCATGACCTGAGGTGAAGGTAGATACTTGACTGACTGAGCCACCCAGGTGCCCCTATCTTTAATTTTTTGAGGAGATGCCATATTGTTTTCCATAGTGGCTGAACAAATTTACATCCCACCAATGGAGCACAAGGGTTCCTTCTTCTCCACATCTATGCCAACACCTATTATCTGTTGTCTTTTTGTTAATAGTCATGGTAACAGGTGTGGGGGAATGTCTCAATGTGGTTCTGATTTGCATTTCCCTGATGATGAGTAATGTTGAGTACCTTTTCATGTATCTTTTTGCTATTTGTTTATCTTTGAAAAAATGTCTATTCAGAGTTTTTAAAAAGTTGTATGAATTTCTTATATATTTTACATATTAACCCCTTACTTATCAAAAATATTATTTACAAATATTTTCTCCCATTCCTTAGGTTGTCTCTTTATTTTGAGTTTTTCTTTTGTTTTGCAGAAGTTTTTTTGTTTGATGTAGACTTGTTTATTTTTGCTTTTGTTGCCTGTGTTTTTGGTGTCAGTTGACATTTTATCTCTTCTCTCTCTTAACCCAATTCCACTTTTTTGAAGCATCATCTTCCAGTTTCTTTGACCCATCACTCTCCTAGTTTCCCTTATCTCACTGCTCTTTCTTTCCTATGCTCTATATGAAGACTAATGATCAAACTTTGGGCTGCATCAGAATTGTGTAAATGTTTTGTTAACAAAGAAGAAAAAAGAAAGATGACTAGGCCTTACTCCAGACATTCAGAGTCAGAATGCATGGTCGGATGCTCATGAACCACTGCCTTTTAAGTAAATGGCACAAGTGATTTTGGCATAGACCAAAGTTTTAAACCTAGAACTAGCTAGGATTTTAAAAATTAGTTTTCCATAGAATAGTTATAATAGAATCAACAAAGTATTCCTTTCATACTTTGGGTGTTATGATAATTCCATTTCTAAAATGAGATTGTTTCTGTGATTTCACCAGTTATTAAGGATGCAGGAAAGTACACATTCTGAAAACCAATTATAAAGATCAATTCTCTTGTTTCCATCTTATGTCTGAAAATAGTAGAAGCAGTAATACTAGATATGGGTCAGAAGACCCAAGTTCAGTCCCTTTTATAGATATGATTTTCCAGTTCTGGACTGGATCTCAGTTTTATCTCATTCACGATATGAGAATTGTCATAATCCCTATTGAGACATGATTCATTGTGCTATTGGCTTTCCTCTTCCCCACCTTAGAATAATTAGTTGTTTCAAAGTTCCAGAATGACTGTCACAAATATATCCAATCATCAGTTTCTATCACTGGAGGGGTCAGTCTCTTTATCCAGATACTGTTTGATACCTAGAGTTGCCTGGGGTAGTTATTTGTTTATATTGAAAGGTTATTTTGATAAAAGATGGAAGGCTGAATAATAATTTATTGATTTGGGGACAGACTTTTTACAAGAGTAGAAATAAAGAATAGATAAAATGTGAGCTGAAAAAATTATGAATGTGAGGGAAAAGCAAGATAAAGATTCATCTCTAACTAACAGATCTAACAAATCTCAAAAAAGCCTATGCTCATTTCCTTTTGTTCCCTTTGTGTGTAAGAAAAAAATCTCTGCAAGATTCTGATTATGGTGTAGGGTATGGCTGGATAGAAACAGGTCACAAAAATAGCAAACCTATTTCTAAAATCGGGAAGAAAACTGCCCTGGACAGATCTGGTTGGAGTGTTTTTGTTTTTGTTTTTTCCTCCTCTCAATCTATAAAACAAACATTTAGTAGTAAATTGCTGTAAACACAGGTCATACAACTTGTTTGGCACCTTAATAAAGTCTCAGTTCTCTTTCTTTGTAGATACTCTGGCCACCACCTTCCATGAAGGGTTTACTCAAGACAGATATAATTTATTCTAGACCTGTGTTGTCCAACATGGTAGTCTTCAGCCACATATAGCTATTCAGATTTCAACTTGAATGAATTGAAATGAAATAAAACTAAAAATTCAGTTCCTTGGACATAATAATCAATCACATTTCAAAGGTTAGTAAGGTATATGTGACAATGGCTTCTGTGTTGGACCTGTGTAGACATTGAACATTTTCATCATCACAGAGAATTCTATTTAATAACAGTACTTGAGAGCAATTTAGCTCCCTCAGGAATGTTTTGTAATATCTGGAGATGTTCTTGGTTGTCAAAAGAGAGGGTTGTGTGCAAGGGTGCTGCTAAAAAACCCTACAGTGCTTAGGATAGTCTTAAACCAAAAAGGATTATCTGGGCCAAAATAGCAACAGTGCCATGGTTGAGAAACTGCTCCAAAGGTAGGAATCTGTTAGATTGATGATTGGCATCAGGTAACAAGCACATTGAAATCATGGTGGGACCCCATAGGATTTAGCTCAGGGCATTTTCCTTAAGATCACAGGTAATAGATCTCCCTGGATTCCCTTATTTGTTTGGGCTATTGTTTGTTTTTGAAGATTTTACTTATTTATTTGAGAGAGAGAGGGAAAGAGAGAAAAAGAAAATAAGTGGTGGGGAGGAGCAGAGGGAGATGGAAGCGGATTCCTCACTGAGGAGGGAGCCTCTCACTGAGGAGGGAGCCTGATGCAGGGCTTGATCCCAGGATCCTGGGATCATGACCTGACCCAAAGGCAGATTCTTAACCCATTGAGCCACCCAGGTGCCTCTGTTTGGGCTATTGCTGATTGGGTAGAGTCTCTGGAATATTTGAACCAATCCATATATCATTAATTGATCCAATAACATTAATTTCCCTAAATAAAAGCTCACTTTTGGGGTGCCTGTGTGGCTCAGTAGATTGGGTGATGGACTCCTGATTTTGGCTCAGGTCTTGATCTCAGGGTCATGAGATGGAGTCCAGTGTCAGGATCTGCACTCAGTGGAGTCTGCTTGAGATTCCCTCTACCCCTCCCTTGCCTGCACTTGCACGTGCTCCCTTAAATAAATAAATAAAACCTCTTCTTTTTCTTTTTTAAAAAAGTTCACTTTTAACAATGCTTATGCTTAGTACCAAGCTTACTAATTTCACCAATGAAAAATCTATCTGAAACATTTATTATGTTTACCATGATGGCTCTCCTATAGCCTAGAAGCCTTTCTCATAAGTGGCTGACTACGTGCTCCTGATTGGTGCCAAAGATAAAACAAGCCAGAACATAGCAAAGATCTGCCACCTTAAATTTAATTATTTTTCAAAGTACTCAAACATCAGTATCACACACACACTCAAACATCAGTATCACACACACACCAAAAATCTGAATGTAAGGGTATATGGGAGTCTTCGTGTTTCTGCTACTTCTTTTCGTTCTTGACCAAAGCTCAGGGCCCTAGTTCCTCAAAAACACAAGCGTATCCAGCCGGGGTGATTCATTACCCTGTACCCTGTATCCTGCAGTGTGTCATGTCTTATTTGACTGGACCCAAGGCCACTTATGCATGCATTGCAGTTTGTCCACCTTGTGTGCAACTTCTCCCATAATCTGATACCTTTACACTGACTTCGGGCCTACCACAATGAAACCTATGATACCCTTAATTTCGGGGCTTTGTTTCCTTTGCCTATTAAATGAAGGGGGTTGATCTGCTACTCCTTTAGTTCCCTTTTAGTTACAGCTTCGTATAACTCTACACTATTGGCTTGGTAGCCACCTTCACCTACGCTAAACTCAAAGAAGTTCAAGTGATTTTGCTGTCTTCTTAAAGCTCATTATAATGGATTTTAACACAGCTGAAATAGTTAGGGATGAAATTGATGTTCAAAAGTTCTCACAGAATTAATTCTAAGAGAAAGAGAAAAGGAAATGTAGCAAAATGTCAGTGAATCCAGTTGGAAGACATATAAGTATGCATTACAGAATTCTTCCACCTTTAATAAGGATGACTTCTTTTTCAATGAAAAATTAAAATAAAAACAAAATGAGGTGAATTTCTAACTCAGTGCAGTTGTCCAAAGGGATTTGTTTGCTCCCTGCTAAAGTCAAACTCAGAAATTTCCTGACTATCCAAAGAAACATATTCTTTCTTTATGGAAGCTGTTGACACACAGGAATGAAAAGACCAGGCAAAATGAGCACCCCCCTATTGATTTTGGAGAATGCCATGGCCCAACCCTTCAGTTTGTTCTTTTAACAAATAATGAATACAACATTTATCTTGTCCCTCCAAAAATGGAAGATAGGGACATAAGACTTTAAAATCATGTTGAACTACAGTTTTGTACATGTTGAAAACACATGAGGGTTTTACAGTTGACCCTTGAACAACATGAGTTTGAACTCCTTGGGCCCACATACATTTAAATTTTTTCCCATAAATACAGTATGATACTGTAAATGCACTTTCTCTTTATGATTTTCTTTTAAAAATAGGTTTTCATATAAATTTCAGTTAGTTCACATACAGTGTAATATTAGTTTCAGGTATACAATTTAGTGATTCAACACTTCCATACAACATCCAACTCCTCACAAGTGCCCTCCTTAATCCCCATCACCTATTTCTCCCATTCTCCCAACAACTTCCCCTCTGGTAACCATCAGTTTGTTCTCTATAGTTAAGAGCTTGTTTCTTGGTTGGCCTAGCTCTCTCCCTCCACCCACCCCATGATTGTTAGTTTTGTTTCTCAAATTCCACTTATGAGTGAAATCATATGGTATTTATCTTTTTCTGACTTATTTTGCTTAGTATAATACTTTCTCGATTCCATGTTGTTGCAAATGGCAAGATATCATTCTTTTTCATGTTTGAGTCATATTCCATTGTGTGTGTGTGTGCATGTACATGCACACACATCTTTATCCATTCATCAGTCAATGGACACTTGGGCTCTTTCCATAATTTGGTTATTGTTGATAATGCTGCTATAAACATCAGGGTGCATATATCCCTTTGAATTAGTATTTTTGTATTCTTTGGGTAAATATCTAGTAGTGCAGTTGCTTAATTGTAAGGTAGTTCTATTTATATATATTTATATACTGTTTTCCAGAGTGGCTGCATCAGTGTTGTTCCTATCAACAGTGTGGGGAGGGTTTCCCTTTCTCCACATCCTTGCCAACATCTATTGTTTCCTGTGTGGCTGATTTTAGCCATTCTGACAGTTATGAGGTGATATCTCATTGTAGTTTTGTGTTTGCCTGATAATGAGTGATGTTGAACATCTTTTCATGTGTCTGTTGGCAATCTGCCTGTCTTCTTTGGAAAATATCTATTCATGTCTTCTGCCCATTTTTAAAACTGGATTATTTTTTTTACTGAGCTTTAGTTTTATAAGTTCTTATATATTTTGGATAATCTTATATATATTTGATACTAACATATCAAATATGTTATTTGCAAAATATCTTCTCCCATTCTGTAGGTTGCCTTTGAGTTTTGTTGATTGTTTCCTTCGCTGTGCAGTTTTTATTGTGATGAAGTCCCAAATCGTTTATTTTTGCCTTTGTTTCCCTTGCCACAGGAGACATATCTAGTAAGATATGCTATAGCCATTGTCAAAGAGGTTACTGCCTGTGTTCTTCTCTAGGATTTTAATGGTTTCCTGTCCCACATTTAGGTCTTTAATCCATTTTGAATTTATTTTTGTATATGGTGTAAGAAAGTGGTCCACTTCCATTCTTTTGCATATAACTGACCAGTTTTCCAGTATCATTTATGGAAGAGACTTTTTTCCATTAGATATTCTTTCCTGCTTTGTATAAGATTAGTTGACCATATAGTTGTGGGTCCATTTCTGGGTTTTCTATTCTGTTCCACTGATCCAGAGTCTATTTTTGTGCCTGTACCATATTGTGTTTTTTAAAGAACTTTTAAAAAATACTTTTAATTTATTTGAAAGAGAGAGAGAATGAACAGGGGGAGGAGCAGAGGGAGAGGGACAAGCAGATTCTACACTGACCACAGAGCCAAAGCAGAGCTAGTTCTCATAACCTGAGATCATGATCTGAGCAAAATCAAGAGTGGTTCCTAATGAACTGAGCAACCCAGGCACCCCTATCATATTGTCTTGATCATTACTCTTTTGTAATATAACTTGAAGTCTGGAATCATGATGCCTCCAACTTTGGTTTTCTTTTTCAAGGTTGCTATGGTTATTTTGGATCTTTTGTGATTCCACACAAAATTTTAGGATTGTTGTTCTAGTTCTATGAAAAATACTATTAGTATTTTGATCAAGATTGCACTGTGTAGATTGCTTTGGATAATATAGACACTTAACAATATTTGTTCTTCCAATCCGTGAGCATGCAATGCTTTTCCATTTCTTTGTATCATCTTCAATTACTTTCATTAGTGTTTTATGGTTTTCAGAGTACAAATCTTTTACCTTTTTGGTTATGTTTATTCCTAGTATCATGTGCTTTTTGGTACAATTATAAATGGGATTGGGTCTTTGATTTCTCTTTCTGCTGATTCATTATTGTGTGTAGAAATGCAACAGGCTTCTGTACATTGATTTTATATTCTGTGACTTTACTGAATTCATGTATTAGTTCTAGAAATCTTTCTAGTTCTAGTTCTAGAAAATATTTCAGATTTTCTATATAGAGTGCCATGTTGTCTGCAAACTGTTAAAGTTTTGCTTCTTCCTTGCTGATTTGGATGCCTTTTATTTCTTTTTGTTGTCTGATTGCTAGGACTTCCTGTAATGCTAGATAGTGATCAAAGATATGGAAAAAAAAGGAAAAACTGAGTAGAATAGGGACATTGGGGTACCAGAGGGTAGGAGCACTGGCTTCAGTCTTCATAGGGTGGCCTCCCTGAGAATGGTGCAAGCAGGTGTCTGGCAGAAAGATGGTCAGGGCACTGACTGTGCAAAAGTATGATGCTCTGTCATGAGGTGTGTCTGGGTGGCCAGGGTGATGGAGTTGTGGACAAGGGGATTGAGGGTGAGGTCAGAAGTGTGAAGATGATTGGAGGAGGGTACAGGAGGGTGTGACATGATCCGATTTACCTTTTAAAAGAAATCATTGTGGCTACCATGGAAAGTAGACTTACTGAACCCATTCTCTCTGAGGTGATATGCTTCTAAGGCCACCTTCTGCTTTTGATTAGGTTCTGCAAATCCAGTGAGTTCTAAATACTGGCCCTGTCTGGCCTGGTTATAAGTGATGTCAGATGTCAACCTAGTAGCTGCCATTTATCTTTGGTTTTGCTCCCATAACCCTCATCTTTAAACTTGGCATTTCTGGTAGGTTCCAGTTAGGGATACTGAAAATAACCTTGTTATTTTCAAAAAACTTTTCTTCAATTAGTTACAGTAAATCTGTTTCTTAATAATTATGAATTTCGGGATCCCTGGGTGGCGCAGAGGTTTGGTGCCTGCCTTTGGCCCAGGGCGCAATCCTGGAGACCCGGGATCGAATCCCACATCGGGCTCCCGGTGCATGGAGCCTGCTTCTCCCTCTGCCTGTGTCTCTGCCTCTCTCTCTCTCTCTGTGACTATCATAAATAAATAAAAATTAAAAAAAATTTTTAAATAATTATGAATTTCATGCATCTTAAATCCTTGAAAACATGGTTTTCCCCTATATTTGTTCTCTTCCACCCTTGTAGACCTGATAAATACCTTAGAAAAGCTTCAGTCTGACAGCATAATTAAGGTATACTTTTATAGTGTTTCCTTAACCTTTGTCATTCAAAGAGGAAGGAAAATGGAATATTTGAGGCTGGAAGAACAAGGTGACAATGAGTTTTATTATGTCAAGATGGAAAGGAATATTAGTATTTAGTGAATAAAGTAGGACAGTAAATGATTCCCTAACGAGATCCTGGTTAGCATCATGCACATGGGAAGGTGCAGTCCTGATTGGCAGAGCCCAGGAGATGCATCTTTTAAATACAAGGGATAAAGTGCCAGCGGGGAAAAGATTACATAGGAAAAAGAGAATGCTCACCCTTACTTAGCATAGGCTGGTTGCTGAGCTCTCTGGTTGGATCCAGGACCTAATGCCTCATCTATGGACTCACAGCAGAATTTCTAACTACATTCTTCGTGGTCCTCTCTGGTCTTCTACTCCCTTCCCAGACTGATCTTGGGAGGGAGCGCATGCTTCAGGCACCCTGGAATTCCCCTAACCAGCTTCTGTACTCTCTCCAAACTGTTGCCTTTACCTGAACTCTAAGTCTTTAATTTTGTGAAAGCTATTCATCCTGGAATGCCCAAGAAGTAATGATGGGGTCCCTCAATGTATTCCCATAGCACTTTGTAATGATGAGGATGGTTCTGTAATGAGTGCCCACAAGTGCACCAGGCACTATAGCATACTTTTCTACATGTAAGTTTCAGTTGTTTCTCTCATTGACACTAGAAGTATGTGTTTTACTGCATTTTTCAAGTAAGAAGAGAGACATCCAGAATGACTAAGTCACATAGTAACAGTTATACAGAAAGACTCCCCAGTTAAGCTTCTCACATCTGCCTGAATGGTTCTGATCATATTATAGTTTGTACTATTGTGACTTGTTTACCTGGTGGGTTACCAACGTCCTTGAGGAATAAGACAATGTCACATATGTCTTTATCTTTTCCATAGCTCTTGGTATGGCACCTTACACATAGTAGGGGTATACTATCTGTGTGATAGAGTCCATGATACTCAGAATGTCTAATATGCACACTTTGAATTCTCAAGGTTATTAACATCCTTTGATAGTGAAGAGGGGGTGTTTTAAGAGTAATTATGAGAGAACTTGGCTGATAGCAAAATTTGCCAAGAAATCAGAAAAAAATTTCAGGTTGGTTCCGAGGCTAACCCACACGACAAGGGAAGAAGAAAATGCTCCCGTGGGTAGCGGTACCTCAGAAAAGCTTCTATTACAACTGATTCAAAGCAGAGTTCTGTGCTTAGTGAAGTCCTATTCCCACAGGGTTGGATCAATATCCCTCTTTATAGATTAAAATGTTGCTAATCTTGAAAATCAGCAGCAAATTGGTTGCCTGGAGAAGGTATGTTTTGTTAATCCAGTATCAGTCTTTTGCAGGGAATGATTGAAACCCAATCTGGGAAGGGCTTTTTGATTATTACACACTGGATCTGGAGAAGGCTGGACCATATCTAGATGTCCTTTGTATTTAATCTTACAAACATTTGTAATGAGAGGTCTTAGCAGCTCCATGTTAATGAACTTTCTTTGGGCAAGCTTTCTTTTTCTTTGGACAAGCTCTGTTCTAAGGACACGAGTTGCCCTTGATAGCAGATGAGGTCCAGCAGATGAGAAAGCATGGATTCATCAGACCTGGATACGTATAGAAATTTATTACATGAAAAAAGTGGCATATCATATTAGCTGAGAAAATATGACTTATTTAGTGCATGGTGCTGGAAAAACATATGACCAATTAGAAAAAAAAAAAAAAAGAACGAGATCCCAATTTTCCTTTTTATTCCTGTTAAAAAATGACAACATGTCTATAATGGAGTCACTTTTGCTAAGCCACTGCTAGACTTAATACCTCACCTGATCAAGGTTTCAGCCCGTATAGGAGTGGAATTTTAAACCAATTAGTCTGGAACGTTCTCTTATTAGGTAGGAAAATGTTGCCTCTACCTTTAAATATTTTTTTTGGGTGGTCTAGGAATTAAACTAACATGAAACAGGTCAACAGGAGAAAATAAAGATTAATTATATGTATATATATATATATATATATATTTAAGATTAATTATATATATACAGTGCCTAAGAATATGAGGCCCATAGGCAGTCAGGCAAATAAGACTCATATGTTATCCAGAGCTAAGGAGAAAAGTATAGGGGTCTGGGACTTCAAAGAGAAAGAATGTAATTCACAGGCATATGAAAGAATACATTCTTGGTAAACAAATGTCTGCAGAGCCACAGACACTGGAATTTAGAGAGGAATTTTAATGGACTTTGCTAAGACTCTCACAGTCTACCACACCTTATTCATATTATACTGTAGTTACCTATGGTGATAGCTTATCTTTATTATTTTATTGTATTTTTAATTTATTTTTAAGATTTAATTTATTTATTCATGATAGACACACACACACACACACACAGAGAGAGAGAGAGAGAGAGAGAGAGGCAGAAACATAGGCAGAGGGAGAAGCAGGCTCCATTTAGGGAGCCAGATCTGGGACTGGATCCTGGGACTCCAGGATTACGCCCTGGGTGGAAGGCAGGTGCTCAGCTGCTCAGCCACCCAGACTTCCCTTATCTCTATTATTTTAGATAGATGAGGGAAATATCAAAGGTTCTTGCTGAGTCTTCTCTTTCTTAAACATAATCAGCCTAAAATAATTTATATGGCAAAGAGACATATTTTGTGTTGGCAAATTTTGCTCCCCTATTCTGATCAGCACTAGTGAGGTAGCCTGCCTGAGAACACTTCCTCTAAGGGAAGGTAGCCTTGTCTGAAGTAATCTACTTTTTTTCTTTTCAAGTAATCCACTCTTAACTTTTTGTTCCATTCTCTTGCATATAAAATCCTCTTATTTTGTACAATTCCTTGGAGCACCTTTCCATCTACTAGGAGGAGTGCTGCCTAACTCATAGTCTTGGAATAAAATCAATTAGATCTTTAAATTTACCTGGTTGAATTTTGTTTTCTAACACATGAGAAGAAATACAGATGATAAAAATATTAATGTTAAAAACAAGTCCATATTAATGTTAAAAACAAGAAAATATGGAAATTAAAACTTAGAATGGGAAAGGCCTAGGTTCAGATGAAAAAAACCATAAACAAACCAATAAAGAATTTGATGAATTTGGAACATGAAAACATACAAGTTTTACGAGGAAAAATATCAACAAAAATCAAGAGATAAGAGACAAGCTGAGGAAAATGTATTTGCGTATGAAAAACCTATTAAAAAAATAAAAGGAGCTCCTGCAAATAAATGTGAAAGAGCTCAACAACTCAATAGTGGTGAAGTTTCGCAATATAGATGAGGTTTGGTAGAGTGAGGTCTGGAGCCAATGACCAAGAAAGAATGCTTGAGATATCTTTGTTGCAAAATGGTGGTTTTATTAAAGCACATGGATAGGACCCATGGGCAGGAAGAGCTGCTGCCCTGGGCCTGTGAGAGGTGGCTGATTATATACCTGAGAGTTGGGAGGGGTTTGAGGATAGCGTACTCTAAGGAATTTTGGAAGTGAGGTTTCCAAGACATTGGGGGGGGGGTGGCTATTATTGTGAAAAGGTCACTGATTACCATCTAATAAAACCTGAGTCATGGGACCCTTCAGATGTATATCAGTGAGCCATGTGCTTGGAGGATGATTGCCAACACGTATCTTGGGGGTTTAGAGATAAAGAGAAATTTCTAAAAGAAAGTGGTTGAGCAACTGCCTTTGGCCCGGGGCGTGATCCTGGGATCCTGGGGTCCAGTCCCACGTTGGGCTCCCTGCATGGAGCCTGCTTCTGTCTCTGCCTGTGTCTCTGCATCTCTCTCTGTGTCTCTCATGACTAAATAAATAAAATCTTAAAAAAAAAAAAAAGAATTTTTATATGTTGAAGTAGACTTACAGGATCCTGGGGGTCGGGCTAAGATTGCCTTTTGCCCTTAGCAAAGTATTAACATCGAAGCAGTTGAACCTGTAGAGGAATGTCTTTCTGCCTCTTTCAAGACTTGTCAATATGCTGCCCCAGGCTCATGCCTTGTCCTCAGCTAGCCCTGTGTTCCCCCATCAATACTAAATAAAACAAGATGGATATAGAAGGATACAGTCTAATACATTGTAATGCAATAGTCAAATACAGGATGCAGAAGCAGAACGTTTTATGTGTTATGGTACCATACGTGTAAAAAGATGTATATATGCACCCAGAGTTGTTAGTCCTTAGGATGTCTCTGAGAGTAGTATCCTCTGAAGATTGGGGCACAGGGATAGAGGGAGATATGCTTTCTATTCTAAATCATTTGAATCTCTTATTTCATTTGGAAGTACTGAAATATTATATACCCTCAAGAGAATAAATAAAGTACCATGTAAATTATGAGACATAATATATATAAAATAAACACCTATGAGGTAATCCCTCAGCATGGAACATTCTTGACATTTTCTATGGACTTCTCTCTATCTCATTACTCTGCCTCTCATTCCACCTCATCTCTTAAGGTGATCCTTGTCCTGAATTTGTTAGAAGGTCATTGCCTTTCCTTCCTTTCTAGATTTGCAATATAGGTATGCACCCTTAGGTGAAATATTCTTTGGTATTGCTTATTTACAAACTTTATACAAATGGTATAATATTTTGTTTATTCTTCTGCAACTAGTTAATTTGCTTTCTCCCCCTAAAAGGTAGCAGAATATGGCACCACAAAATATGCATTTTTGGCATCTGGATTATTTTGATAGCAGAAATATTGGTTGGAGTGGAGGAGGGCAGAGGGAGAGGTAGACGCAGACTCTCTGCTGAGCTCAGAGCCCCACTCTGGGCTACATCCCAAGACCCTGATATGTTGACCTGAGCCCAAGTCAGAGGCTTAATCAACTGAGTCATCCAGGTGCCCCTGGAAGTTATGTATGTAAATAAACTTGTTTGTTTTTCTCTTGTAAATCTATCTTTATTACATGAGGGTCTCAGTTAAGAATTCAGAAGGATAGTAGATGCCTGGGTGGCTCAGTGGTTGAACCTATGCCTTTAGCTCAGACTGTGATCTCAAAATCTTGGAATCAAATTCCTGCATAAGGCTTCTCTTAGGGATCCTACTTCTGCTTCTGCCTGTGTCTTAGCCTCTCTCCCTCTCTGTGCCTCTCATGAATAAATAAATAAAACTCTTAAAAAATAATTCAGGTTAGAAAAAATTACATTCCCCATTATATATCTCCAAATTCTTTTTCTTTTCCTTACTTTTAAGCTGGAAGTGGAGCCCAATGCAGGGCTTGAACTCACAACCCAAAGATAAAGACTTGAGCTGACATCAAGAGTCAGACATTTAACCAGCTAAGACACTCAGGTGCCCCTCTTTTTTTCTTTAAAAAGATTTTATTTTTAGTAATCTCTATACCCAATGTGGGGCTTGAACTCACAACCACTGAGATCAAGAGTCCCATGCTCATTGGATTGAGGCAGCCAGGTGCCCCCCTCATATTATTTTCTAAGAATAATCTATGTTGAAGCATATAGCTATGGTCCACTTATTTCATTGTAGTATGGTATTCCTTTGAATCAATAGATTATCATTTACCTATTTAGTCTTCTGTTGATGGACATTTGAGTTGTTCCATTTCTTTATATCACAAACAATGTTGCTGGGAACATTCTTGAATATGTTTTAGTGCAAGAATTCTGAGGGGCTATAGATATAGATCTGGATGTTTTTTCTGTCAAGATAGTATATCTTTTCATATGTTTGTTGACCATTCTTAGAAATGTCTGTTCATGTCTCTCACCCATTTTTCTATTGGATTATTGGTCATCTTATTAAATAACAGGAATTCTATAGTTACTTGTGGCAAGTCACTGAAATTCTACTGCACTATTAGAATTTTTTGCTTTGTGAGGGCACTATTTAAAATAATTAAAAATACCTTAGTAGACATTTTAAGTGTTGGTGCCCTCAAGAATTGCAGGAGAGGAATAAATCTTTCTCAATCCTCTTAAGGTCACAAGATGAAGCTAAAAATTAAGTTGACAAAGATTAACAAAGGGAAAGGCACGAAGATTTTATTGAATTTTTACATGTTCATAAGAGAGTGAAGATGTCAAGAAGTAACTAGAGCAGGAAGCTTTTATACATTTTAGATAAGGAAACAATATATTTGTGAAGCACTGACAAGACCAAGGTGTTTGGACTAAGGGCAGCTCAACTAGGGCTAGGTAGTTTCTCTCTCCTTAACTAGGGAGGGAAAAGTTAGTTTAATAAAGTTTGTTTGCAGATTCCTTTGGTGCCAGCTATGGGCTGATATATGTCTAACTCCAGTGAAAGGAGAATTGATTTCCTGCCTTTAGGCAGAAATAGGGAAGCTTTTTCTATGTTTACTAATTGTGTTCTTAACAGCCTTTAGTTAAAAAACAGTTTTCATGTAAAAGAGACATATTTTCTTCAACATTTTGAAAGTTAAAAATGTATACAGTTAACCCTTGAATATCCTACATAGTCAAAAACCTGAGTATAACTTTTGACTTTTCAGAGACTTAACTACTAATAGCCTGCTGTTGACTGGAAGCCTTACCAATGACATAAACAGATGATTTACACGTGTTTTATATGTTATCTATATTATATACTCTATTCTTATAGTAAAGGAAGCTGGGAAAAGAATGCTATTAAAAATAATAAGGCAATCATAAAGCATACATTTACAGTACTGTACTTACAGAAAAAATATCTGTGTTTAAGTAGATCTGTGCAGGTCAAACCTACGTTGTTCAAGGCTTAACTGTATTTTCTGATCTCCCCTCTAGACAGGTCCATTCATTATGTCTGAGGTAAGACACAGAACTCTGCATTTATAGCAGTTGATGGAGTTGATTCTAACTATCCTTGGAGAAACACTGCCTCTGAGGGCATATAAGGGAGGTAAAAATGGGCAAGAGTAGAAGAGAGAGGAAATGAGAGAATTCAGAGAAATGACATGGTGAAAAAGAGAGAAGTTTGGAGATCCAAGTTAGAGGGCATAGTCTAGTCCAATATCAGGAGAGATGAATGTTGAATGTGAGCAGGTCTCAACCACAAGTATGAGGAGAGGAGGTAGAGTTAAAGTAATGCTATTAGGAATGATTCAGGAAGCAACTAAATGAGAAATGAAAGTTGGCAAGTAAGAAATAAAACTAAACTGAGAAGTATTCATTCATTCATCCCGTTTACAAATAACTGCTGAACGGTTAGCATGTGTCAGATGCTGAGCAAGATGCTGGGAATGAAAAGATAATTAAGAAAATGTTCCTTACCCTAAAAGGGCATCAGAGAGGTCAATGTGCAAAAGGAGTAATGCAGTAAGGTACTCTAAATGTTGGAACGAGTGTTAAAGAGTGCTATGAAAGTAATACTTGTTGTTGGGGTATGATCATCAAAGACATTTTTGGAAACACCTCCTCTACCCCTACATAATTTTGCTTCATTCATTCAGCAGTGTGTACTGCATGCCTATTACAGGCCAGGAGTGAGGAACACGACAGACAGTTGCTCCTCTTAGAGAGGCGACATTCCAATAGGAAGAGATAGACAATGCAATGATCAAGCAATAAATGAACAAGAAAAATAGTAGGTGGTGATATGGGCTAGGTATAAAATTAAAGTCAGAAGGGCAGGCTTCTCTGAGGAGGTGACAGCAGTGCAGATCTGAGTTAGGAGCTGGCATGCAAGAGTGGAGGGGATGTAGTGGGCAGGTGGGGATAGGTAGATGGGAGGACAGGGAGAGCATTCTAGGCAGAGCAAACAGAAAAAAAAAATCTGTGTTTAAGTAGATCTGTGCAGGTCAAACCTATGTTGTTCAAGGCTTAACTGTATTTTCTGATCTCCCCTCTAGACAGGCCCATTCATTATGTCTGAGGTAAGACATAGAACTTTGCATTTATAGCACATACTCTTAGGTGGGTTTGAATTGAGCTGGTGGAGAACAAAGGCTGTCATGGAGAAGGGGATGAAAATGGTGAGTAGCGTAGGAGAGGAATTAGGCCAGATCCTAAAAGCCAGGTTAAAGAATATTATTTTGTTCAATGTCATGAAATCTATTAGAAGATTGTAAAGTGGGGTGTGAAAGAGGTTTGATTTATATTTCTAAATAACATTCTGGCTGCACTATAGAAAATAGCTTGGGGTTGAAAACCAGAAGAACACTAGAAGCCGATGGTAACATTTTAAGCCCAGGGACTGAGCAGTGTAGATGGTGGTGGATGTTTAGATATTTTATCCTACACTGGATCCTCCTTAAATCCTTCCCAGAGTCTCATAAAGAGATTATCCCCATTTTGTGCCTAATAAACTGAAGCCAGAGGTGAAGGAGTTTGCCAAAGTTCACAGAGTCATGGAGCTATTAAATAGCAGACAGCAGTTCACTTAAGCCAGTGGTTTCCAAACATGGATATAATAGGGACTCAATGGGAGGATTGGGCAACCCCTCCAGGGCAATAATATCTGAATTTCCTGAGAGGAGCTAATTTTTTTTTTCTTTTTCACAAAAAATAGACCTTATTTTTATAATAGTTTAGGTTCACAGCAAAATTGAGTGGAAAGTACAGAAATTTCCCATATATCCCCTGCCCCCCACACATGCAGAGCCTTCCCCATTATCAACATCCCTCACCAGAGTGACTCATTTGCTTCAACTGATGAATCTACACTAACACATCATTATCACCCAAAGGCTACAATTTACATTAGGATCAGTCTTGGTGCTGTATGTACTATGGGTTTGCACAAATGTCTATTGACGTGTATCTACCATTATGGCGTCCCACCGAGTAGTTCCACGGACCTAAAAATCCTTTGTATTCTATCTGTTCATCCCTCTCTCCTTGGAAACCATTCAACTTTTCCCTGTCTCCACAGTTTTGACTTTTCTGGAATATCATGTAGTTGGAATCTTATGCAGCCTCTTCAGGCTGGCTTGTTTCACTTAGTAACATGCACCTATGTTTCCTCCGAGTCTTTTCATGGTTTGATAGTTCATTTGTTTTTAGCACTGAATTAATCTATTCACCTACTGAAAGACACCTTGGCTCCTTCTAAGTATTGGCAAACAGGAATAAAGCCCCTAATAATATCCGCGTGGAGGTTTTTGTGTGGGAGTATGTTTTCAGCTGTATTGAATCAATACGAAGGAGCATGATTACACCTGATTGTGTAGTAAGAGTATACCTCAGTTTACCTCAGGATACCTCAGACCTCAGTTTTCTCACTTGTAAAATTGGACCAGCATCCCTGGCCTCTCCCCACTAGATGCCAAAAGCACCTCCCCCACTCCACTTGGTGACAATCAGAAATGTCTGCAGGCATTGCTTCCAAATGTCCCCCCAGAGGCAAAAATCCCTGCTGGTTGAGACCCACAGCAGTAAACAGAGACTCAAGATACAATAACTTCTTATGAGATTTTGTTTTTAACTGCTTTGGGGAAGATCGTTGTAGCCTCAGCACCTGGAAGAGGAGGGAAAAATGGCCACAAGTCAGGCTGGGATGGATGATTATTGTTCAAGATTGGTTCATGGAGTTCACTGGTTAAGGTTAAACAAACCTTTGAGGAGAGGTGGACCATCGCTGAGGCAGACCTTGTGATCTGGAAAACACTGGAGACCTTGCGTAAACTTTCTTTTGTTTTTACCCCTTTTCTGACATTAAATTCACTTAATGGGTTAAAGGGTACACACTGTTAAAATGAGCCTACTAAGGACACTATTTTATTTTCTGTCTAATAGTGGCCGTGCAGCTCCTGGCTCTGAAAATGTAAGGAAAGTGGTGCTTCATGCATTACCCCCTGTGTGAGTATTGCAGGGTATGTGTTCTGTTCACCTTACTATAATCTCTCTTACTGAGGACTCATGAACATGGCAGGCAAGTGGTTAAGTTTTTTAAACTTTCTGTATCATTTAAGTGTTGTAACAACCCAGTGAGTTAGGTACTCTTATCATTTCCATTCTCAAGTTAAAGAAATTGAGACTTAATGAGATTGAGTTGCCAAAGGTCACACCTTGTAAATGATGTGTTTGGGATCAAAATCAGACATCAGGATCCAGAGTCCATTCTTAACCCCAAGGCTCTGTGTCTACTAGGTGAAGAAGAAAGAATTTTTGTTCTTTCTTTCTTTCCTTTCTTAAAGGTTTATTTATTTATTTTATGGGTCAGGGCAGAGGGACAGGGAGAGAGAGAATCCTAAGCAGACTCCCCACTGAGTGTGGAACCTGGCACAGGGCTACATCTCATGACCCTGAGATCATGACCTGAGCCAAAATCAAGAGTCAGAAGGTTAACCTACTGAGCCACCCAGGCTCCTCTAGTGGAGGAACTTTCTAACAGATAAAACTGGCTGCTCTCTGGGGCAGAAAAATATACTCTTCTTTCTTCTAAATTCTTGGGTGGTCCAATAATTCAATTGACATAAAAGAGATAAACAAGAGAAACATAATTTCGTACAGTGGGAACTGCATAAAAATATGAGACTCAAAGAAGTCACTAAAGCAGGAAGCTTTTATGACAATAAATTTGTTGTATTTACTGTGATGAATCAACAAGACAAAGAGGTTTGAGCTTGGGGTAGTAAATTGGTGAAGAAGTAACAAGATTTGTTTATACAGCCTTCTTAACTGCATTTGCTCTGTCTGGTGATAAGGATGACTTCTACTCTCCTGGGACCAGTACTCTTCACCTGGCAAATTTAGTTCTTGCTTTCAGTGAGACAAAGGATGGTCAGGGCATCTTTCTTGTACTGGCTGTATCTCAAGCACCTTTCATTCAAAATAATCAGTATATCAAAGTGGCATATTTTGGGGTGGCCTATTTGGTTCCTCTTTACTGCCAAGAAGAGGACTGGACTCTTGTAAGTAGAAAGTCTGAATGGAATTGAAAGGGTTCTTTTACTGGGTGTAAAGTCTGTATAAAACTGAGGGACTTCCTAAACTCAGCTTCAGTAATCTGTGCCATGGGAGCTAAACACAGAAATACAGTTGATCCCATTTCCTACAGATGTGCAAATTCACCTACTTTCTAAGATTTATTTGTAACCCCCATGTCACTGCATATAGCACCTTAGCAGTTGTTTGCGGACATGTGCAGATTGGAGCAAAGGTTGAGTCACATGTTCCCAGCTGAGGTCAGACAAGGCGACACACTACCTTCTTGTTTCAGCCCTCGTACTGTAAATAAGTGTCCTCTTCCCAATGTAGCTTGTGCTACATTTTTTGCATTTTCATGCCTTTTGGTGGTGATTCCACTATTTAACATAACCAGTCCTCAAGTGTGGTGTTGAAATACTGTCTAGTGTTCCCTGTGACAAGGACGGCTGGCACGTATCTTACAAGGAGAATACAAGCTTAGATAAGCTGTGTTCTGGCCTGAGTTCCAGTGCCCTTGGCTGTGAGTGTAGTGCTAATGGATCAGCAATATACATCCAATAGGGATCTTTAAACAGAAACACAGACAAAAGGAAGGCGTGCATTGATCTGTTGACAAAAATGTGACCAGAGGTTGACCAGAACTGAACTATGCATTTTCTGTTGAAACAGTGATTTTGTGCTTGCTAATTCAGTGTTTACAATGAATTTCTAACAGAACTGTATGAATGACAAGATTTGACTGTATTCAGCCTAAAGCTCAAAAATATTCATTTTTCAGGGAGGGAGGCTTACAAAAGGTATTGCACCATAGGGGAAGTATGCTGGTAAAAGTGGTACAGCTTTGTGAGTATAGTAAGTATGCAGGATTAACTTCACTTTGTTAACACTAGATCACTTAGAAAATACTTCTTTCTAGGACATCAGGAAAATTTGATTTTAATTGACCCCCGAGCGCACAATTTCCCTCATTATGAATTTTCTTTTGATCACGCTTAGGAAAATTCTACAGATGATGGAACTGCAATCTCAATATCCTCTTTGTCCTGGAAGTGCATATAGATTCCTGGTGGGCTTCATTCATTCCCAGTATTAAAATGATCTTATTTTAAACTCAATCATGTAGAGGATACAAATGGGTTGTAAAGACCTTTGGGAGATATTGGATATAAAGGACCAAATTGGGAAGAAAACCAAGTAGGCTGCTCCGAGGAGCCTAGGGTTGATTTCTTTGTCCTTTATTCCTTGGGTTAGCCTGAAACTTCAAGAAAAAAACCCTTCTCCCCACTTTTCCTCTTCCAGTGTCTTTTAGACCACTCTGCTGGTCATGTTCTCCTTCCTTTCTGGTTATATAAGTATTGATTCATGGCCTTTTTGAAAAATCCTCCTTGTTTTATTTATTTATTTATTTATTTATTTATTTATTTATTTATTCATTCATTTATTCATTTATTTATTATTTTTTTTAACCAAAATTCTGAGGTTCGGGCTCTAGTAAGAGATGATATGATGGGCCTGGGGGTAAGAAGGAAGTTCTCTCCTGTGTCCCCTCCATCTTTTGCCAATGCCACTCTGGACTTATTGCTGATTCCAGCAAAAGGCCTTCCCAGGGATGGTGTCACCTTTGGATCTCGACCCTGACTGGATCTCACACAGAGCAGCAGATCCATATTTCTCAGGGCCTCTTGTTTTTCCCAGCCAGGGGGAGCCAGGATTCTCAGAGTCTGGAGTGGGAAAGCCTGTTAAATTTCAAGGACAAAAATCACATGACGGGAAATGACTGTGAGTTCTGTGAAGATTGCCTCTCGGGCTGTAACTGTATCACCATGATTATCACATTAGTGGAAGTATTGAGTAGCGGTATTGCTTTCGTTGGTCTTCCAGTCTTTGCAGCATGTCCTCTTGAGACAGAAATGGTCTTTCCCTTAGAAAGGATCACTTGAAGCTGGCGTTAAAGGGTTGCACACGGGATCTGCATAACTGGAAAGGCTGGCTATCCGTGCTTCACATTTGTAACTGGCATGGCATTAAATTAAATAAATAATGAATAATACATAGTTAGCAATACTTTTAATACAGAGAGAAAAAAAGGGTGAAGCTTCAAGGCATCATGACTTCAAACCAAGCAACCAATTTACCAAATGATCAAAAAACTCCAACCTCCCCCCCCCGCCCCCCCCAAGCCAAAAGAAAACTCCAAACCCAAAACACTCAAGCGAGATGGTTGTGTGTATATATAGGAGAGTGGACTGGTGATTGGGAGGGAAGCTAGAGTCTAATTATTCTGCCCAGACACATACATATGGGAGGAGTGAGGCTCCTCTCTCTTCCCACCTCTGTGTCCCACAACTGTCTTATGAGAATGGAGGAAAGTCACAGCTTCAAGATCAAATGGATGATAGGATAGAGCTTAAAATCCATCCCCCCCTGGAGGCTCCACTGAGAACACATGAGTCCTTCCGGGGGATGAAGAAACATGAGCTGTCACAATGGTTTGGGGCTCTCCAAAGGGTCACAGTACACAGACAGATACACATATATGGATTGTACAAAAGCTTCACAGGAAGGGTATGGTCAGGGGAAAAAATGTCAAAAAATTTTCCTAAGAGGCACAATAAAAAAAAAGATTGAGAAGCACTGTGACAATCACATTTCTCGCCAGCACTTTTTCATCCATGGAAACATTATTTCAAACGTCTTGTGTGAAATCATGAACTCTCTGGTGCAGATTTGGCTCCCTCTGGAGTGTTATAAACATAATTTTCCTACAAATAGATAGAAACCAGGCATCAAGATTTGATTTAATTCTTTAATGAGGGAACCAGCAGGGAGGCCAAAGTGCTGGCTCAGAGCATTTGAGGGGGAAGGATTTGTGATCCTTGGGGAAATGGGCGCCCAATAAGGCGGTCAGGTTAGATACAGGACTCTAACTTTCTGTGGCCTGGGGGAATGGCAACAGCTTCGGGGCTCACTTTTCTACTAGGTCATAAAGTCAGAACAACTTATCAATTTCTGCAGGTTAACTTCTAACCTGACAGAGCTAACAACTGCCTGCAGTCTTACTGCCGATTGTTAGCCAAGTATGTGGTGATAGTCCCTGGGGGTGTCAGGTGAGGGTCAGGCAGGCTCCCTGGGAAATGCTCCAGCATGACATAAAATGTGAAGCAATTATCCCTCTACCTTTCACAAGCTTGGTGCATGGATTTATGATTGCTACTCCTCTGATTATCACTAACTGAACACCTCTGCTTTGTGGAGTCCTGATTTGGGGTCTTCAAATGATGACCAGCCTTCCTAGATGAAGAATAATCTTGATTTACACATATCGATACCCCTCAGACTAATGCTTAGCATGTGCTAGGCATCGTTCTAAGCGTTTTGCAAGTATAATTTACTTAACTTGTATAACAGTGCTATGAGGTATGCATATTAGAGATTCCAGAGGAATAGAACCAAAAGAATATGTATATATAGAAAAAAGACGTTTATTATAAGGAATTGGTTTGTGATTATGGAAGCTGACACGTTCAGATCTGCGGTGTGGGCTAGAGGACTTGGGACCCAGGAGAGCAGATGGTGCAGATGAAGTCCAAAGTCATTCTCCTGGAGCATTTTTTTTCTTACCTGAGTAGGGGAGGGGAGTTGGTCTTTTTGTTCTAGTCAGGCCTTCAACTGATTGGACAAGGCCCACCCGGATCACTACAGAGTATGACCTGCTTTACTTTTCTATTAAAATGTTAATCCCAGGGGCACCTGGGTGGCTTAGTCAGCAGTCAAGCATCTGACTCTTAATTTTGGCTCAGGTCATGATCTCAGGGTTCTGAGATTTAGCCCCAATGGAGCATGAAAAGATTCTCTCCCTCTCTCTCTGCCCCTCTGTTCCCCGTTCCCACTCTTTCTCTCTTAAAAAAGAAAAAATGTGGACCTCATCCAAAAACACCTTAGGAGAAACATCCAGAAAAACATTTGACCACATGTTTGGGTACTCTGTGGCCCAGCCAAGCTGACACAAAAAATAACACAGTATGGATTATTGTCATTTCCATTTTCCTGAGGAGAAAACGGAGGCTTGGAGTATGGCAACAATAAGCCCAGAGTCCCATAACCCTGAGGCTGGTGCTCTTAACCCCTCTTGTGTCAGCCCTCTCCTGTGACATCACGATTATCCGTGGGCCCAAATCCTCCCAGTTTTCTTCGAGGCCTTGAGCCCCGTGGCCTTCTCAGACCGAATCAACCTCCATACCCAACCTTTATTCCAGAGGTTTTTCCTCGCCCCCACCCCCTGTTCTTTCCACCTGCCATCACCACCTGCATGCCTCCTGCTGCTTGGCGCTGTTTCCCTTCCCTGGGACCGTGGGCCTTGCACGTTCTGGCCACCTTCTCTCTCCATCCATCTCCCCCAGGTCCTCTTCTCACCCCTGTGCCTACTGAGCCAAAGCCATTCCCTTGGCTCCCCCTCCCCTCCTACTTCTGACTCCTCTTTTTCCCTTGGAGTCTATACAAAAATCCCACCCAACCTTCAAGGTCTTCCTACATAAAGGCTTCCTGCTTTCCCCCCTTTGAGAGGAACATAGCCCTCTGGATAGCATGTTGGGATGTTCTGGGTGTAGTTTGGAAGCAGGATTCTGCCCCCCAGGGTGAATCTTGTCAAGGACAGACGGAGGGAAGAGGGGTGGTGATACCAGGTGGGAAAGAAGGGACAGGGAGGAGCCAGCGGGTTAAGGCACTTCCTAGGGAGGGGGTAAAGGCACGAAGGGCTGAGGGCTGGCAGGAGGGCTTCTGCACCCTATTCTCACACTGGGTTAATTGGAAGTAAGAAGCCTTCCCCTCAAAGCCCAGGGCACAGTTAATTCCTTACTCCCTGGGCCCGCCCACCCCTCCTCGCCCTGCCCCCCCTGCCCGGCCCCCTATCCATCACCACTTCTTTGAACTTAGCACTAGCCCCGCTAAACTGCCATGCCAGCCTTCCTGTCGGGGCCAGGTCATGTTGGGGGTGCCACCCAAACCCAGCAGTGCTTAGACATTAGGTGCTCAGTGGTGCTGCGGAGCGACCGACCCGGTGAGGGATCTGCTGGAAGCTCGTGCGGGTTTATGATCGCCGCCTTTCAGTGGCTCAGAAACAGGCCTGAGATGAGGATTTGTGTGCAAGTGACATAATAGCAAAGTGCTCCTAGGAGACCAGTAAGGATCCCAGGAAGCAAGACAGGGGAGGGACGAAGACAAGTGAGGTAGGGAGGTCACATCAAGGCCTGCTGGCCTGGCGTCAGCCTGGTCCCGGGGCCAGCTGTGCAGGGGCAGTGACATCCACGTGCAATACTAGACCTGAAATGAGGGGGCTGGGCTTTTAAACCCCTTGCCACAGTCACTGGCCTGTGGTCTGCCATGCGGAGGGTGAGAAGCACAGAAATGTCAACAAGGGTCAGAAGGGTGAGCCCCAGTGCTGTCCAGGACCCACACTGAGCACTGCGCTCCAGCCAGAATTGTGGAGGAGCCAGTGAAGGGCATGCTTGGGACCATCCCTGCGGAGCCGTCGGGCGCGGTCCGTTCTGTTCACTGCTGGATCCAGCCTCAGTTCTTGGACGTGTGCCTGGCACAGTGTAGCGACTCTGTGTGTACGTTGATGAATGAAGCAGAGAGACAGGCAGACAGGGGGCAGCATGATTTGCACATTCTATTCTCTCTGGGAGTTTTTAAGCATTCGAGAAGTAGAGGTAAGACGGGCCTGATATTTCCTGGAGTCCTGGAAACTTCAGACCTTGGGTGCTTCTTACCTGATAGAATTGCTCTCCAGGACTGCAGGCTTGTGGGCAGCAGGATTGTCCCGGGGCCCCTCCAACTTCTGGCCCCCTACATCTTTCTTCTGTCGAAAACCATGACCTTTGTGTGGTCATTGTAAGGGATTATGTTCTATTGTGGCTTGTCACGATAGCCACCGGTACTTAAAGGTAGATAACATTGCATGGACCAATTCAGAGGCTGCCCGTGTCTGTGTGTATTGAACACACATTTATTGGCAAGCGGGCACAGATCAGTTCATTCTCTGTCTGTGAGCTCAACAAAGCCCCAGCTCTCCGAGCCTGTTCAGAGGCCTTGATGCTATAATAGCATAGAGGTCAGATCGAACTAATCTTATATGCAGCTAGAATCGTCTACCCAATGACGAGGATCTAGGACCACGTATGGAACAGGGTCAGGTACCATTCCTATAGGGAAGGGCCACCGGACCTGCAGCAATCACTTCTCCAGGTCAAGGCTGTCATGTCAGAGTCCCTTGCCTCTAGGCCCCAGGTCTGAAGGAAAGGCAGGAACTGCCTATAAGGGAAGACAGGTGCTCAGGAGTGAATGCACTCCCGCAGGTCCTGCAGGGAGCACCCAGGGAAGTGTGTCCAGGGTTTTGGGGAAGGAGGGCTCCAGAGACCTAAGGCCCCTGCTAGCCTCTGCATGTGACTTTGGGAGAAGGTGTCCTTTCTGGGTGGATGAGTTTAAAAAGAGCAACTGCAGTCCTGAGATATGCAACTCTGGAGCCAAAGTCACCTTTGTGCAGGGGGAAGTTGCTGTCCCCTGCCCTCCCCTCCCTACTAGCTCCTGAAAGGCGCACCCTCCTAGGTAGGGCTCAGGGCTTGGAGCAGAGTGGGGCGCCCTGCACACCCATGCTGGATGGTGCACTTCTCTTTCTGTCCTCTGCCTCCCACTGGCCCTCACACCTTTGACAACAACCTGTGGGTGCCCGGGACCTGCTCCCTTGTCTTGAGATCACAGGATCATCTGGGCCTCTTCACACCTCAGGGAGGACTCAGTATCTCTGAGTACCTGTCCCCTGAGGAAACCAAAGGCCCTGGATTACACCAGAGACATAAAGTGGGCTCCTCCCAAAGCATTCTGGGTTTTGCCTCTGCCACTTGATTCCCTGAACCCATGTCATGTAGGCTCTGATTAGAAGGAGCCTGCGTTGAGGGCTCTCAGCTACTCATGAGCAGGGCAACCATAAAAATCCCAGGAGACGGGGCTGGTGGTCAAATCTGGGAGGGAGGCATGGTGAGGGGTAGGATCTGGGAGCTAGTGAGGGGGCCGGTGATGGAAGCGGGAGTGGGTGGTCACTACAGATGCCCCAGCGGTGGAGGAAACAGGCTCTGAGTTTCTCTAGGGTATTTGCTTCCTTGCAGCAGGCCAGCAAGGTGGTGACTCACCCTCTTGTTCCCCACCCTGGGAGCTTCCCAGCTTCCCAGATCACAGCCAGCCTGGTCTAGGCAGGTGTTCACCTTCCCCAAATCTCTCAGGACACCACCAACTGAGAGGGAGCCAACACCTGCCCAGTGGCTGGCCTGCACCTTTGAGCTCATGTGTCTGAGCCTGGGCAAGGCAGTATGGCCTCTGCCTGGCCTCCCTGCCCCTCTGAGGGCAGCAGGTGTAACTCACAGGATGGCAGGGGCTTCTGAATCGTTTTCCAAATATCTCCAGAAGCAAATTACTGGGTAAGGTTGAGGCATCCTGCCACAGAGAACGTTGCCCCTGCCACCAGCCCAGACTGGCTGGGGAGGGGCAGGAGGGCGGTGCGGGGTCAGGCACAGCTGTGCAGGAAGTGGCCTTCCAGCTGCAGCCCGACCTGGGAACCAATGCTGCGAGGCTCTGGCTGGGTTCTGATTTACAGATGATGCAAATGTGCTTGTGCTGATTCCTGTGTATTTAATGCTTCGTTTCATGAGGATGGAGAGTTTGCGGGGACATTGCATCAGAGACGCCCTGTCATCCAGCCTCCTTGTTATATGAATGGGGACCTGAGGCTTAGAGAGAGTAGATGGTGACTTGGGATTTCAGAGCCAGGTATGTACTGAGTGAAATGAAAACCTAGAGGCCTCCCATCTGGGGTAGGGGTGCTCCCAGCCACTACCCCTAAGGGAGGGTGTGTGGTGGAGTGGTGACAGGTGAGGGGCGGTGGGCAAGCCATTGCACTCTCTGCATTGCAGTTTCCTCATGATAAAACAGTGTTGTGCTAGGGTTCCGTCCCTCAAATACCAGATTCCACCATTCCAGAGTCCTTTCTATAGGTTTTCTGGCCTTTTCACTTTCCGTTTTTGTAAAGAACATTTAGTTGATCAATTCCTTAAAACAACTGCCAACTGGCCTTACTTATAATTGTTCATCATTAAAAAAATGATAAAATTATTGAGCGATTTCGAAATGATTATTATTATTTAATAAGCCAAAAAGTTAAACTTGCCATGTACCCAGTTAATTATGAAGCTATCAATCAAGGAAAAAACAAGTATTATTTGGGTTCCTTTCTCATGAAATGTAAATGCAAAGATTTTGTCTGATAATCTTCATGTTAGTGTGTTAAGAGCTGCTTGAAGCGTGGCTCATAGAGTCTGTGCATGTCGGAGACTTTCAAACTGTTTCAAATTCCAGGCAGTCCTCAGGGTCTCTTATTTTGCTTTACCTCCCGTTTAACGGCATTACAGATTCATGATTATACGCTGCATTCTTTTGTAACTAACTGTAGGATCTCTAGAAGAGATTCTGTTAGTTCCCGTGGTCATCCATTTCAGGATTATAACCTGGCCCAAAGAAGGTCTTTTTGGGGTCTGTTAAGCCTAAATTTCTCACAGTGCAGGACCATCTGGGCTGTCAGAGCAGCTGAAGCTAAATAATTCAGTCTGGTTCACCCTGTGGGCTGGTGTTCAGGGCTGTTCGGGACCACAGAGGGTCCTCTGAATTGCAGCATTTAGCAGCAGGCCCTGGGTGCTGTGGAATCAGCCCAGATTTCTGATGGGTGCTGGGAGGAACAGAGCTGGGCCCGTGAACACAGGTCCCCTAGGCAGGGCCAGGGAGCAGTCAGGATGAGAGAGCAGGCTCAGGGCTCATGACAAGGTACAGATCCCCAACTAAGCCTCCAGGTGGATGTACCCGAGCCTGGGAAGCCAGCGCTGTGTGATCTCATGAAGGCCCATTCCTCCTCTGCTTTCTCACCTGTAAAATGAGGTTGGACTAGGGAGTTTCTAAGGCTTCCACGAAAGGTGGCCTGAGTTGATTTTTTTTTGTGTGTGTGTGGGAAGGAATGTCCAGTTGGTTGAAATCCTGTCTCTGATTTATTATCTACTGTTTTTCTTGCTGTATTTGTGAGAGGTGGGGTTTTATCAATCGCAAGAGGCGGGGACTGTGCATGAGCTACAGCAGGTGAGAAAATTCAAGCTGCAGATGGGGAGCGTGTTTATCCAGTGTCTGCCCGCACACCAGGGCCACAGCAGGAACAGGATGGGCACGTGCCCCACTAGGTGCAGACCAGGAGAGCACCTGTGTGCTTAGAGCGCCGCCCGCTGGCTACACAGGGAACGCTCGGTACCTTCAGGCCTTCGGGGCCAAGGGTGGGGGGACCGACGTTCCCTTGGGGAGCCTGGGGGCCCTCCGAGTTCTGTCCGTGTGAGTGCATTTCCAGTGGTATAAATAAAATAGTTTTAAGAAGAAGAGAAGGGCAAGGCGCCCCACCCGGCCGCCTGGGTGCCCGTGGGTGCGCAAGGTGCGGGGCCGCGCCGAGCGCCTGTGATGACCCGGGGCGGCCACGTGGTGGCAGTGTTTCGCTGCGGTCGGCCCGGCCACCCGCCCCCTCCTTAAAGAGCTCCCCACTGCGGATTTCTGGGCTCCTCCCTCTAGGCTTTTCTGGGCCTCAAGTGAAGATGCAAAATAGTGTCCTGAGTGGAAAATGATGGCTGTGACAGATATCCCGTGGCTCCTCCCTGTCTTCTATTAGAACATCTCCCAGCTAAAAGCCCTGTAGCCTCTGGCAAAGTCAGTGTTGCAGAGAGGAGTTCAAGGGGAAGTTGGGCTGATTTGTGTGTAAGGGCAGGTTAGGCAGGAGCCCTGTTCCATCAGCCAGGCCGGGGACCAGGGGACCGGTGGTCCAGGGTTCCAGGGGCGGTGTGAGCTCCCCCCGAACCTAAGGAAGTGATTGACTTTCATGAAGAACTTGGCTTTTTTCTTTTACCTGCCAGACAGAGCCCCAGGGCCCATTCTTTCTGAGGGTCCAGCAGGCAGCATCTTCCACAGAGAGACTTGCAGAATGCAAGGCAGAAAAATGTGAGGGAAGTCCTCGGGGATGAGGACCTTGTCCCCCAAGTTCCTCTTTGGTGGATGGGGGTGCTGATTTGCTTTGGAGGTTCTGGGTCCCCCAGTTCAGGGCTGCCTGCCCCAGGATCACTGGGGAAATCAATACACACCCAGATTCTGGGGCCCTGCTCCTTCTCAGTCTGTTCTGTGGGTCTGGGTTGGAGCCCAGGGGTGTGGGGGTTGAATAAGCTCCCAGGAGAAAGCAGGGGAGCCTGCAGTGCAGCGTCTAGGGGTGCCTTTTCATTTCCTTCTGGTGTGTGTGGGGCGGGCAATGTGTGGTTGTGAAGTGATAGCTCCTGTGGAGGACATGGCCCTGGATTCCACTTCTTACAGCTGCTGAGGTTTGTGTGCATTCATATCCTCAAGATGCTGTAGGACCTTCCTGGGGCGGGAAGCAGGTTCTGTGCCTGGTTTTCCCACTGACAGAGGGTGATGGTCCTCAGGAGGGCCTTTTGGCTCTTACCTCATAATGGGGAGTGGGAAGGGGGATGGGGGGTATCTCAGCTTTAGACTTGAGATTCTTTTTATCATGAAAAAAAAAACGTAAACATATACAAAAGTAAAGCAAATAGTATGAGTCCTTATTTATCCATTACCTAGACTGAATAATTTTTAAGATTTTGCTATGCTGTTTTGCCTAATTATACTTTTTCTGGTCTTTGTCTTTGATAAAATATTTTCAGGCAAAATCCAAGCATCTAGTCCTTTCTTCCCTGTGTGGGGCATTTTCTTCATAATTCCTATACCATTATCACAAGTTAGTAATAGTTTCTAGGTGTTGCATAATTCCCAGTGTATATGCAAATTTCTCCAACGTTGTCTCAAAAATGTCTTTTTACATTTAGTTTGAGGCTAGACTTTTGCTGTTACGTCCTGACATCCCCTTCAGTTGCAGAGGTACACCAGTGGGGGTGTTTGAAATGTAGCACAATGTTTTCTCCCTAACACAAAGCCCTGGTGCAGTAGAGATCCTCACAGATTCAGAGCTGGAGGAGTTTTGGAAAGCATTCAGCTCCCCCTCTCCCCAGTATTGGAGTCCTTCGACAGGTCAAGGACTGCTGTGCATTCGGTGTTTCCACAAACTCTTCTGGGGTCCCCCCCACCCCGTGCCAGAGTGTAGACTCAGAATAAGACGCCCTTAGCTGTCTGACCCGGGCTGAGCTACTGACCTTCTCTGAAGCCAGAACACTCCCGCACTGAAAGGCAGAGGAGAAGCTTGCCGAGCAGATCTCCACTTAAGCATCTCTCCAGCTCGGCTCCCCTCAGTCCACTCTGTGGGCTGACAGATGCCCACGGCACGCTCAGCTGGAGACGCTCCTGGAGCTCCCCGAGGGCACATCTACCTTCCCATAGGCAGACCTGTTGTTCCCCAAACCTGTCCAGGCCAGCTCTCTTTGATATTATCCTCACATAATTTAATCAAATGCCATGAAAATTGATGAAATAGGGATGTTAAAAAGAAACAGAGGTGTTTTCATCTCCTTTGAAATGGTCGATTGAAAGCAATGTCAAGACTTGGAGCAGACAAGCTGATAAAAAACTGGCTTCCCTGACCCCTAATTTTGTTGAGCTATAATTGCCATATCACACTGTATAAGAATAAGATGCACAATGTGAAGATCCGATATGTGCATGTGAAATGATTACCACAATAAATTTAATTACACATCACCTCACATCGTTATGATCTTTTGTGTGTATTGAGAACTTTTAAGATCTATTCTCTTAGCAACTTTCAAATATGCTATGGGAGGTTAACTGTAGTTACCATTGCTGTACATTAGATCTCCAGAATTTATTCTTCTTATAACTGGAAGTTTGTATCCTTTGATCAACATCTCACCATTTCTCCACCCACCCTCCCGGCTTCCTGGCTTCTGTGAGTTTGACTTTTTTAGACTCGGCATATGTGTGATATCATAGGGTGTTTGTCCTTTTCTGTCTGACTTATTTCACTCAACATAACACTTTTACAGTCCATCCATGTTGTCACAAGTGGGAAAATTTCCCCTTTTTGTGGCTAATTAATATTCCATTCTATCTATCTATCTATCTATCTATCTATCTATCTATCTATCTATTCATCTCATTCTCTTTATCCATTCATCCATCGATGGACACAGATTGTTTCCGTGTCTTGGCCATTGTGAATAATGCTGCAATAAACATGGGGATACACTTAGACACCGATTTCATTTACTTTGGCTAGATAGCCAGAAATGGCATTACTGGATCATATGGCAAAACGTGGCTTCTGAATCAGATGTAGAGGAGGTGGTTGTAAGACTTAGGGAAAGTTATAAAAATGTGGAAAAATTGTCCACTTCAGATTGCTTCTTAAAAGAGTTTAAGTTCTTGCTCTGCTCTAAAGAAATGGAAACTGGAAATCACTATTGACATATACAGGTAGAGTTTACAAAAGACAGATCACGTACATGTAATCAGGAGATTCCTTCAAAAAAAGGCTTTGGGTCAACACCAGCATTGGGGAATGAAAGCAACATATGTATTAAGTTGAAATTAAATATTTGAGGTATGTATGTACCATCTTTTGTGATTCTCTGCTTTAAGTTACTTTTTTCAATTAACCACCCATCTACAGGGTATAATGTTGGATATAAGGATTCTGTATTAATAATAAATGCTTATCTCAAAGGACGAATGTGAGGTAGAAATGAGATCACACCAATTTTCTACTCTAGTGTCTGTATACAGCAGGCCCTCTAAATAAAAATTCTTATTTTCGTTTCTTTCCTTCCAGTGGTAAGGCACCACAACTTCCCAAAGCAGCTGATTCTATTTCCAAACAGCTCTGGATCCTGAAAAGCTCTTCTAAGAGCTTCTCCTTATAATTTGTATCGATTAGCCCTGCTTTTGTCTTTTGGGTATACACAGAACTAAGGCCGTCTATGTATACATGTATTTGAAAACAATCATCTTGTACCTCCTGCAGCATTTTTTCTCTACAACTAACCCAAGTTTTTTTTTTTTTTTTTACAATTGTATTTATTTATTTATTTATTTATTTATTTATTTATTTATGAGAGAGTAAGAATGGGGGAAGGTGCAAAGGGAGAAGCAGAATCCCCACTGAGTGGGGAGCCCGATGTGGGGCCAGATCTCAGGACACTAAGATCATGACTTGAGCTGAACTGAGACATCTACCCAACTGAGCCATCCAGGCATCCTAGTTTTTTTTGTTTTTAAGTGTCCCTCATATGATATGTTTTTAAGATTCCCCACTCATTCTTTTGCCCATTCCTCTCTGGGTTCACAACACATGACTCACATTATACTCCAGATGTATGTGACATTCTATACATGGAGCCCTAAAGCTACTCCACCACTTTGTCCTTATTCTGGACACTCTACCAAAAAGGCCATCTGCCTCTGCATGAGTGTTCTGACGGTGTCTAATGTTGCAAATACAGGCCTTCCTTGCTGCCAACTAAAATGTGTAAGTCCTTTCTTTAGAGAATAATGTGAGGGCAGGCCTTCTTTATCTTGAAATTGTACATGTGATTTTTTCAGCTTATATGCAGTAATTTCTATGAATTATAGTTCCTTCTGTTGGTTCCAGTTTTCTAAATTGAGTTCTTTTTTTTTTTTTTTTTTGCATTTTGATGCAAGTCATCAATGAATCTACTATTTTCCCTACCTTGATGTTGTTGGCTAATTTGAGAAGGGGATCTTCTAGGTCTTTCCTCAAGCTGCTGGTAAATATATTAGACAGTAGAGGAATTGAGAAACAGCCATGTGACACATTATAAGAGATCCTTCCCTCCCTCCAGTTCGTTTAACATTCAACTCAACAAATAATTGTTAAGCTGTACATTCATCATTCTAAATGCTTAGGATACAGCAATGGGCAAAACAAACAAAAATTCCATCTTTATAAAGCTTGTATTTTAGTGGGTGTCATTTTGGCTGGTAAGTCCTGCCAGTATAATATATATGTTTTTGTATTCATTTAATTCAGTTCATGCTTATTCATTATAATAATTTGTTGAGTTCATATGTGTTGAGACTTTTTTTTGGTCTTCAGGCACATTGTAGGTGGCAGCTTGTATAGAACATATAAGCTTCAATGTCCACTCACTACATTGGCAAAAAGCTTATTATAACACTCTTCTGGGTACCCTGTTCTTTCCGGATCATTCATGAAGCTTTTGAAAGTTTTGCAGTCTAATAGGCAATGTCTCCAAACTTCCATTTTCAGGTGGGGAAAAATCAAGTTGATCAGCCCTTTGTAGTGGCTGTTTCTTACCACTTGGGGGCGCTGCTGAACTGATTGTCCTTGTGTCTCATCCCATTACCCTCCCTGCCCTAACCCCTTTATCAATTGACCATATAGTACCTGCTCCACCAGGTGCCTAGCTGGTGCCTTTCAAAGGAAGGCGATGTTACTTCCTCTGGGCCTCCCTCAGTTCAGAGTGCTCTTCAGTGGATTCTCTGGAGCAGTCCTCAGTTCTTGGTCATTGTCCTCTGGGGCTGGTGCTCAATGGGTAGCTCAGGGGACCTCCTCCCAGAATCTGAAACCCTGCCTTTCTTTAGTTTTGAGAATGTTTTGAGTGCAAAGGTAGAAACTGAGACCAAGGTTGAGATATTTTTCTTTTGCAATCCTCAAAATCTAAAAAATGTATTCCATTCTCTTCTTGAGATAATGTTAGTTGATTCAAGCCTTCTCAATTCTTTTTCATCTAAGGTGAAAATATTTGTATTATTTCCTCAGGAAGGGGAGAAGTGATGAGGTGCCACTTAGAGGATGCTGCTTGACCCCTGACTGCTCTCCATGCATATAGCATCAGGATAGTGGCGTTTGTAGTAGCAGCACGAGGGGAATGGGCAAGATACAGTGGTGGGGAAGAAATTTCAAAACTTAATGTATGAATTGCCATTCCTTAGAGGCCTTTTAAAATATCAGGGGTAAAAAGTCTTCTGTGTGTTACCTCAAAACACATGCATCATCTAAGTTGATCCCTAGAACAGCCCTACAAGGGGGTATCATTTTTGCCATTTCACAGATGATGAGGCAGGTCAGAGAAGCACAGTAAGGAATTTGGACATTGGGTCAGTTGGGGCCTGTATTCTGACGTGGTCCACCATGCTGTGTTCCTCTGTGTGGCTCACGGGCTCCTGCCCTCTGTACTGACCTGGAGCTTGCTGCACCATCATTCAAGCATAGAGGAACTGCTGGGGGCTTGGACCCCCAATGAATCTCCTATGGATGGAGAGTTTCAGACATGGCATTTCCCTTTACAAAGAACCGCTGATTTGTTTCCTGAAGTAATACTTCTCATTAACCCAATTACATAATGGGAGTAGAAGGACCTTCACGTGCTAGAGCTAAAGGAGACATCAGTGATCAGGTACTTGGCTTGTTTCACAGAGTTGAAATCTGAGAGTTAGGGAGCTTAAATGACAGCCAGGCAGAGAAGGAACTGGGGGAGTAACTGGGTTCTCTCACTACAAGCCCAGGACTTATTTTAAACTGGTGTTGGTGGTTTCAGCTTAGAGGTCATTGTTATTCTTAGAATAATGAAAATTATTGATGTGTTAAGATTCATAGGACTTCCAATTCTTGCCAAGACAGAGTAACAGGTTCATTTTTCTACCATTAACAGCTATAAAATTGGGCAAAATAGATGAAGAACTAATCCCAGGCATCCCAGGGCTGCAGTTCTTGAGGGAAGAGAAACACACAGGTGAGGTTCACTTCCATGCTGACGTTTTGCCTGAGACATTTTCCAAACTGTAGGGAAGTGGAGCCTAAGCAGAAATCATCAGTCTGTTTGGGGAAAGGACACAAAAATAGGTCAGAGTTGGTAAGGCTGCTGGAACTTGCAGGTTTGGGTACCAGAGAGGAGGAACCTGAAGAGAACTAACCCCAGAAATCTGTGTAAGGGCTTCCTTCAGATTCTTTGCCAGATCTTTAGCTGTATATACATGGAATGAGACTCTGCAAAGTCAGCTGGGAACAGCTTCTTGGGGACTGAGAGGTGAACCGTGATTTGAGTAGTTGCCACTCAAGAGAGCTATTAGAATTCTGACACAGCTAAAGTGGAGGTGGATGCTTACTTGAGACTCTGGAAAGGCCCACCTCAGGAGGAAGGACTATGTCCCAGGAGTAAGGGACATGCCATAGCATTGAGAACAAAGGTGAAACACATCTGCCTTAACAAAGCCAAAACCCAAGACTCACTCCGATCAAGATGACCCATTAGCAATTCAACTACTTGTTAAGCAAAATATCACACTTCTTAGAGGAATACAACAAAATCCAGAATCTCTACAATATGTCATTCAAAATGTTCTGCATATAATAAAGATGTCTAGATATGTAAAGAATAATGTTCGATATGCATACCTTCCTTAATTTCAAACTCCAAACACTCTTGTTTGGCTCTTTTTTCTTTGGGAATGTTTTAGTCTGACTTAAATGATTAATGGAACATAGAATGTCTGGGCTTTGGCAATAAAATTAAATTTCTTTTTTTAAAAATTGAGGTATAATTGGCATAACACTATATTAATTTCATGCACACAGCATAATGATTTGATACATGTAAATACTGTGAAATGATCTCTGTAGTAAGTCACAATTTTTTCTTGTGATGAGAACTCTTAAAATCTACTCTCCCAACTTTCACATATGCAATACTGTATTATTATTATTTGATTTTTAAACTTTTATTTAAGTTTAATTGATTAACATAAAATGTATTATTGGCTTCACAGATAGAGATCAGCAATTCATCAATATTATATAATACCCGGTGTTCATTACATCACGTGCCCTCCTAAATGTTCATTATCCAGTTACCCTGTCTCCCCAGCCCCCTCCCTTCCAGGGACCTTCCTTTTGTTTCATATGATTAAGATTCTCTTATGGTTTGTCTCCCTCTCTGATTTTGTCTTGTTTTATTTTTTCTTCTCATCCCTATGATCCTGTTTCATTTGTTAAATTCCACCTATGAGTGAGAACATATGATAATTATCTTTCTCTGCATGACTCAATTTGCTTAGTATAATATCTTCTAGTACTAGCCATGTTGTTGCAAATGGCAAGATTTCTTTTTTTTTCTGATGACTGAGTAGTGTTCCATGTATATATACCACATCTTCTTTATACATTCATGTGCCAGTGGACATCTGGGGTCTTTCCACAGTTTGGCTTGCAATACAGTATTATTAACTATAGTTACCATAATATACAGTAGATTTCCCAGGACCTATTTATTTTATAACTGAAAGTTTGTACCTTTAGACCCCCTTCACACATTTCTCCCACCTCCCGGGATTGGATTTCTGATCTAAAATCACGAATTGTCTTTGAATTGCTCTTAATGTCTTGGCTGATGTTTTTCAATTTGTGGAGAAATGTGCCTCTGTAGACAAACTGGCCTCCTTAACTGGATCTCAGCATTTTGTGGTTCAGCAGAGAGATGATATTTTGAAACATATCTGAGTTTTATTTATTTATTTATTTATTTATTTTTAAGATTTTATTTATTTATTCTTGAGAGACAGAGAGAGAGAGAGAGGCAGAGACACAGGCAGAGGGAGAAGCAGGCTCCATGCAGGGACTCGATGTGGGACTGGATCCCGGGTCTCCAGGATCACGCCCTGGGCCGAAGGCAGGCACTAAACCGCTTGGCGCCTGCCTTTGGCCCAGGGCGCGATCCTGGAGACCTGGGATCAAATCCCATGTCGGGCTTCCAGTGCATGGAGCCTGCTTGTGTCTCTGCCTCTCTCTCACTGTGTGACTATCATAAAAAAAGTTGACTCTTAATTTTGATCTTTAAAAATATTTATTTTATTTATTTATTTATTTATTTATTTATTTATTTATTTATTTATAGCAGGGGGAGTGGCAGAAAAAAGGGAGAGAGAGCATCTCAAGCAGACTCCATACTGAGCACAGAGCCTGACTTGGGTTCAATTTTATGACCCTGAGATCATGGCCTGAGTTGAAATCAAGAGTCAGATGCTTAACTGACTGAGCCACCCAGGCACCCTTCAGTTCCTTCTTTTAAAAAAATACAAATTATCATGTTAGTTAGGGTTGTTCATCAGTAAGGGATTTGGGGGGACTGAGGATGAGGTAGTTGGTCAGTGTAGGGCAGATAAGATAATTTTCTGTATTTGAGAGAATATCCTAGGTTTTACTGAACATCTGGAAGACTGATAATAAAATAAGGAGGAACTATAAAATCTGAGCAAAAATTGTAAAATCTTTGGGTGTAAGAAACCTGAAGAAGCATGAAGAAAAATTTTTGTAGTTTCTGTTTTTAGATATAATTAGTTGATCACTTAGCATTTTTAGTAAAAAGTCTTTAAGATAGATTTTTCCTTTTCCTAAAAAAATAAAGTTGCTTTCTAATCAGGAAGGAAGCAGAAGGTTTCTGCTGGAGACCTTTGCATTCTGGTTGCTATTGAACGTGGGAGATTTACTGTTCTTGGAATAAGTACATTTATTCAATAGGGAATAAAATCAACATTATTAATTATTTTAAGACAGAAAACATCTTGAATCATGAAACCTTTAATTCATGGGTCTTAATCTTTCTCCTTGTTTCTAATGGCTGATAACTCATCCTATAGAATTATGTCTCTGTGCCCTTGGAATGCTCTGTAATTAATTAATAATTTATGCTGGGGAAGTGATAGTACAGGGACAGGCATTCATTCCTTGCTGGGATTCTTTAGCTGCTTAAATCATCAGAGGATTTTCCTGGTGGAAAGACTGCAGAGTGCAGCCCAGAGGCTGAAGGGCAAAGGCTCACAGTGGGGGACGCATTTCTGCAGCCTCCTTTCCTCACAGCTGTGGGTGTGACAAGGTCTTTTACAAATCCATCAGATGATATTTCTGACTATCCCTTGAATTGTCTGGGCCCTGAAACATTTTCTAACTTGAATTGTTGAGAAAAGGCCTTTATTTGGGCATGGGAAAATTAGCATGCAGTTGAGAAATAGATTTTAAATGCGCGAGCAAGAGTGATTAGCTTTTCTTTCTTTTGATTCTTGGGCCATTTCCATTTTAGTTTCTGTAAATGAGGAATCTTTTAATGAGTTATGTGATATTTGCTGAAGGTTGTGATTTTGGCAACTGCTAAATAGAAAAAAAAAAAAACATTCTCCCCCCTTGTCTTCCCCTACTCATCCTCTTATTATTTGGATGGGGTTTTCAAATTGTTTGCCAAAGCCAGTGACACAACTGCCTTCTTCAGACAGGCACCTAACAAGCTGGTCCAGATTTCCACAGCCACCAGCCAGCTTTGTGTTAAATCTTCTCTATGAAAACACCAGCCTCTTGGGTGGAAAGATGTTGCTCTAGAAGGGAGTGTGTGAAGCTGTAGGTGATCCACAGGGTCACTTAGTCTAAATCCTACATGTGGAAGGTAGTCTTTTTAAAATATGGAAGTGGGTTCATTGCTTTATTAAAAATTACAACATTAATTATGAATTTTGTGCAAAATGTAACAAATAATGAAAAAGAAAGTAAGAATCCAAACTCAAGCACCCCACACCCCCAATCCCATCATTTATGTGGGGGTCACCAAGTTTTCTGCAAATGTTTAGGGTAGTAAATATCTTTGCCTTTGGTCTCTAACACTACAATTGACTTCTGCCATTGTAGCAGGAAAGCAGCCATAGACAGAAGGTAAATGAACAGGTATGACTGTATTTCAATAAAACTTTATTTAGGGCCAGATGGCTGTCAGGCTATGGTTGCTAACCCTTTATGCAGAGTAACCATCATTTATATTAGGTGCACATAATTTCCCAAATCTTTTTTTTCCCTTTCCTTCTCACTTGTGTCTTTGGGAATATATCCCTAGAGAAAAAAAAGAGATCTAATTTTATATAGATGAAAGCATCTTTATAAAAATGGAAGCTATATTTAAAAATATAGTAAATTCAATTTTACTTGAATTTGACAGAAGGAATGAACTGAAATAAGATTGCAGGAGCTACTGAACTCCAGACACACACTTCTTCACAGCGAGTGATAATAGTTCCTAAAATATTTCCTGTGAAATTAGAAGGGGGGGGTAGAAAATGAAAAGATTGGGGATCTTTTTGCTTTTGAAAGTCCAGTTTTCAATTTTGGATGGAGCAATTGATTTCCTACTCCAACAGATAAGGAAGTAAGTGTTCTTTCACTTCTCCTGCCTGAATTCCCTTTGCTCATTTGATTGATTTTAAATAGTCAAGGTTGATAATTTACATTCTATTTTGTCACCACAATTACCTGTGGGTCCTTTGGTCTTAGATGTTTCAATAGATGGGCTAATGCCTACCACCAATGTTTTTTTAAATCAAGGTTTCTCCATTTCTGTTTCCTTTTTTTAAAGTTTTGATTTCTCTCTTACTAAGTTGCCTAGTAAATATTTTCAAGAAGGACTTACAGGATTTTTAGTCTCTGATTTGTCTCTTAACATTATACTCAAAGGACAAAATGTCTGGACATATAAAGGGTTACATTTCCTACCAAGTGTTACATAATTTTTATTTTTAATTTTTGGGGTATAATTTTAAAGTTACGTCTTCTTTGTGTGTCTTTTGGCTGGTTGGATTATGGGTCAAGAATCCCACTTTTTCTGTGATGTGTAAGTGCTACATTTTTCCTGTTCTTTCCTGTTGGGAAATATCCACCTGTATTCACGCTGGAGGGCTTTCCTGGCTGTGTCTGTCACACTTGGAGGGATTTCTCTTTGCCTGGCGAACTTGTAGGCATTATTCCTTTCCTTTCAGGCATTGGATATTGCTCTTGGGAAGCCTGAACACGGCTTTATTTTTATCCCTTGGGAGTATCTAACTGCCCCTTGCCGCCCCCTCCCCCACTGCCTGAAGGAATCTTTCTCTACTGTTAGAATTTATATCTTCTTGAGGACATGTCATGTATTAATCATTTATATCAGTTTTGTGCCCTTTCTGTGCTTCAGGCTTAGTTCATCCTTCATGTCATAGAAGTTTTCTTCTACTTTATTTTTTACCACCTTTTCTGTCTCTTTTATTGAGTTCTTTATCTTGAGAACACATGTCATCCTTTTTGTTCTTGCATATCCTCTCAATTACTTTTACACCTTTGCTTTCATTTGCTTTTGAAAGAAAACCAGAATATGTCACCCCAGTATATGCCCCTTTGACATAAAATTGTTTTGAACTGAAGATGATTAAGAAGTGTTGAATGCAGAAAAAGCTTCTTTTCTGCCTATAGGCAGAAAATAAATTCTCCTTTGATTAGTGACTGACTCTTATTAGCCCAGAGAAGGTGCCAGAGGAATCTCAGAACAAACTAACCCTTCTCTTCCTAATTAAGGAAGTAAGGACCACCTAGCCCTAGTTGGAGTACCCTTAGCCCAAAACTCTTATCTTGCCAGTTCTTCCCAAATGTATTGTTTCCTTGTATGAAAGGTGTAAAAGCTTCCTGCTCTGGTCATTTCTGTGGGTCTTCATTCTCTTGTGATGTCTCCCATGTACATGCAAGAATCCAATAAAACATGTATGCTTTCTCCTGTTAATCAGTCTTTGTCAGTTTAATTTTCTGCCCCAGCCAGAGACTGTAAGAAGGTCAAGGAAAACTTTTTCCTTTCTTACCTGATTAACTAAGGCCTTATTCTATGTCAATAATTTATTTTTGGCTTGTTCTCTTCTCCTCACGATTTTTACTTATTATTTCTATAGTGATGTTGTTTTGATCCTTATTTAATTTCCTTAGTTCCACAATCTCCCTGTCATTCACTTCATTACTTATGCATTTTGACCTGGATTATTGTTTTATTAAATCCACATTTTTCTTAAGGTTTTTTTTTTTTTTTTTTTTTACAAGAAGTACTCACAGGGAATTGTTTTCTCTATGTTAGATTATATTTTCTTTCTGATTGTGTCTTTTATCTGCCTCTTTTTATTCCTTTCTTCCATCCTCCTTCCCTTTTATCCCCCTTAAAATTTTTTTTTTCTTGTGCTTTAGTGTTAGCTTAGCTGCCATGCTATTTCTTTTTATTGTGACCCAGTTTGGCACGAGCAGCTCTGCCCACTTTTTAGTCAATATAATGTAGTGTATACGAATTTTCTCAGACTCTGTAGGACCTGTTTGTCTTTCTGTCTTGTAATCTGACAATTGAATATTGTTTTCTGTGCACTCCTGTTGCTTTTATATAACCAGAACATATGGACTTGGAGGTGTGTGGCTGGGCCAGTGGAGGAACATTCTGTTGGGGCTTTGGGAAGCCTTTCTTGGAGTCCTTGTTCTCTGCTTTAACATGTACTACTCTCAAGGAACATGGAAGATCAGGCTTTAGAGATCCTCTAATTTAGCCCTGGTGGTTTTATTTTTTTTTCCTTTTGTGAGGTCTTGACCTCTTATAAGGGCAGATAAATGCTTCAACTCTTGAGGATTTCCTCTCTGAACTTTTGTAGGCTGCCTGTATACTTACTCAATTTGCATCTCTTTACATTAGTGGGTAATGTGCACATTTGAACATTTTATCTACTCATCTTCCCTTAGTATTCTTCTAAGAGGTAGTGATTCAGTTAAGAGCTTATATAGTTTTTTCCTGTGCAACAAACAACTGCAAGATCTGTGGCTTACAACAAATATTTATCTTCACATTCAGGCATCTGCCAGTAAGCCACTTTGTCTGATTCAGGCTGGGCTTAGCTGGGCCAGGTTGGATTCTAGGCTTGCAGCTGGTTTCAGGGATGCTTCATATCCTCACTCTGGGGATCACAATGGAAGGGAATTGCTACCTGGTAGGATTCCAATAGCATAAAAAGCCAAGTTGCATCATACAAGTATAAAGTCTCTATTTGCATCATGACTGCTAATGCAACTTGTGGGCCCAAAAAAGGCACATGGCCAAATCTAATTTTAGTAGAGGTCAGCAACATCACATGACAAAAGGTAAGGATGTCTATAATGTGAGGAAATAAAGGTTTGTAGATCTTTTCCCAATCTACCTTTGAGACTTCTTAAATCTGTTAGGAATCTTCTTTCTTTCATTTGCTGCTTTCCTTCATTTTAATTTTGAAATTTAAGGCAGAGTTACATCACTTTCCTTGACTAGAATTGGGGTAAAACATTTTCTTAATTAAAAAAAAATTATTCTATTTAAGAATTAAAAGACAAATCTTTGGTCTTAGCCCCAGTTTGACATTTGCTCAGGAGTCCCCTTTAATCCCTGTAGGGGTTTCTAAGCTTCTTTAGAAAGTAAACTGTTTTTTTTTTTTTCAAGTTTACCTTAGCTTTATTTATTTATTTATTTATTTATTTATTTATTTATTTATTGGTGTTCAATTTGCCAACATATAGAATAACACCCACTGCTCATCCCATCAAGTGCCCCCCTCAGTGCCTGTCACCCAGTCACCCCCACCCCCCGCCCACCTCCCTTTCTACCACCCCTAGTTTGTTTCCCAGAGTTAGGAGTCTTCCATGTTCTGTCTCCCTTTCTGATATTTCCCACTCATTTTTTCTCCTTTCCTCTTTATTCCTTTTCACTATTTTTTATATTCGCCAAATGAATGAGACCATATAATGTTTGTCCTTCTCTGCTTGATTTATTTCACTCAGCATAATACCCTCCAGTTCCATCCACGTCAAAGCAAATGGTGGGTATTTGTCATTTCTAATGGCTGAGTCATATTCCATTGTATACATAAACCACATCTTCTTTATCCATTCATCTTTCGATGGACACTGAGGCTCCTTCCACAGTTTGGCTATTGTGGACATTGCTGATAGAAACATCGGGGTGCAGGTGTCCCGGCGTTTCACTGCATCTGTATCTTTGGGGTAAATCCCCAGCAGTGCAATTGCTGGGTCATAGGGCAGATCTATTTTTAACTCTTTGAGGAACCTCCACACAGTTTTCCAGAGTGGCTGCACCAGTTCACATTCCCACCAACAGTGCAAGAGGGTTCCCTTTTCTCCACATCCTCTCCAACGTTTATTGTTTCCTGTCTTGTTAATTTTCCCCATTCTCACTGGTGTGAGGTGGTATCTCATTGTGGTTTTGATTTGTATTTCCCTGATGGCCAGTGATATGGAGCATTTTCTCATGTGCTTGTTGGCCATGTCTATGTCTTCCTCTGTGAGATTTCTGTTAATGTTACCCAGGGCAATTTGCACGTTTAATGCAATCCCTATCAAAATACCATGGACTTTCTTCAGAGAGTTGGAACAAATTATTTTAAGATTTGTGTGGAATCAGAAAAGACCCCGAATAGCCAGGGGAATATTAAAAAAGAAAACCATTGCTGGGGGCATCACAATGCCAGATTTCAGGTTGTACTACGAAGCTGTGGTCATCAAGACAGTGTGGTACTGGCACAAAAACAGACACATAGATCAATGGAACAGAATAGAGAATCCAGAAGTGGACCCTCAACTTTATGGTCAACTAATATTCGACAAAGGAGGAAAGACTATCCACTGGACAAAAGACAGTCTCTTCAATAAATGGTGCTGGGAAAATTGGACATCCACTTGCAGAAGAATGAAACTAGACCACTCTCTTTCACCATACACAAAGGTAAACTCAAAATGGATGAAAGATCTAAGTGTGAGACAAGATCCCATCAAAATCCTAGAGGAGAACACAGGCAACACCCTTTTTGAACTCAGCCACAGTAACTTCTTGCAAGATACATCCATGAAGGCAAGAGAAACAAAAGCAAAAATGACCTATTGGGACTTCATCAAGATAAGAAGCTTTTGCACAGCAAAGGATACAGTCAACAAAACTAAAAGACAACCTACAGAATGGGAGAAGATATTTGCAAATGACGTATCAGATAAAGGGCTAGTAGCCAAGATCTATAAAGAACTTATTAGACTCAACAGCAAAGAAACAAACAATCCAATCATGAAATGGGCAAAAGACATGAACAGAAATAAACTTTTTTAATTACAATAGTTTCTTCAGTGCAAACCAAACTCTCTTCTGCTCTAACAGGGACTCTAGTTCTATGCATCTCTTTGGGGATGCTTGACCTACAATAAATCATTTTGGATTTGGCTTCTCCTGTTTCCTCTAGACATCTTCTCTGTTTGGCTACAGTCTTTATATTTTTAAACAAACATAGAGATGTAAATACATTCGTTTGCATTAAAAGGGGAAATTGAGTGATAGTATTGGTTTTCAAAAATTTTTGTTTCCTTATGAGTCACTAGGAAAGGTGATAAAAAGTTCTGAGTGCAGGGACACCTGGGTGGCTCAGCAGTTGAGCATCTACCTTTGACTAGGGGTGTGATCCTGGGTCCGTGGATGGAGTCCCACATCATGCTCCCTGCAAGGAGCCTGCTTCTCCCTCTGCCTATGTCTCTGCCTCTCTTTGTATGTCTCTCAGGAATAAATACATAAAATCTTTAAAAAAATAGAAGTTCTGAGTGCAGAGTAGACTTGCCAACCAGTGGACTCTACTGGTGATCAGGACCCCAACTGGACTTTTCTTTTAAGGGATCCTCAAGATCTGGGGTTGATGTTGTTGAAGGGTCTGGGGTAAGGGGGATGAAAGTATAGGGTACATGAATATTTAATATATGGTATATCTAAGAAGATATGGCTTGTCCACTGAAAATCTGGAAAAGCTGGTCCAAAATCTTTATAGAACTATCTTCTAGTATCATGCCAGGGTGGGATATCATGGTTTTCTGGTGGGATTGGGTGGAGGAAAGGTCTAGGCTCTAGAAGTTCTATATTCAGACTCATCTCTCTGTTTTCAGGTTGCTAATAGGTAGGTCTCAGATCCAGGCTCTTCTAGGCATGTGCTTCTCAGGCATGTGTTTCTTGAATTTCTAAGGCATGTGTTTCTAAGGCATGCATTTCTGCTACTCTTTGGCTTCTCTTTCTCTAGGCACTTGGTCTTCATCCTTTGCAGCTGCATTAATTCCACTTTGACTTCCTGTTTCCCCAAAATGTGCTCACGTCACTAGCGCTGTCTGTCCTGTGACTCCATAGTTTTAAAAAAATTCCTCAACTGTCTTCCATTTCAGAAGAGAGTACAGAGGGATCCCTGGGTGGCGCAGTGGTTTGGCGCCTGCCTTTGGCCCAGGGCGTGATCCTGGAGACCCGGGATGGAGTCCCACGTCGGGCTCCCCGTGCATGGAGCCTGCTTCTCCCTCTGCCTGTGTCTCTGCCTCTCTCTCTCTCTCTCTCTCTCTGTGTGACTATCATGAATAAATAAATTAAAAAAAAAGAGAGTATAGACAAATGTATTTATTCAGGTTACTATTTTACTCAGTCCATTCCTTTTATTTTTAGATTTTATTTCTTAAGTTTTTATTTACATTCCTTTTATGTCCCTCCTTCCAGTGCTCCCTTTGCTTAGAATGTATTTGAATCTCTTGTACATTTAATCACATCATAACCATAACCTCATAATCTGGTTGAAATCTTCATCCTTCCTCTCTCTCTCTCTTTTTTTTTTTTTCAGAGACTTTGATTAAGTATCAAATGTGTGTTAGTTACTGTGTTGGGTATCGAGGCCCTGAAGTCACAGAGATTAAAAGACACATAGCTTCTATTCTTGAGGCCGCTTTTCCATTTAATGGGGAGACTGTCCAGTGGATAAGTATTTCTTAGATGATTGGAATTAATTGAGAAAAGTGCATGAGAGCAGAGTAGGAGTGCTTACGTCTCTCTAGAAGAGTCAGAAAGTCTTTCTAGAGGAGGTAGCATTTGGGTGAAAAATGTTTTATCAGAGGAAGAAGTAGCATGAATTAACAAACAGGGCAGTAAGAGAAAGAACGGATGCTGGGTCATTTGACTGGCTCAGGGTTACAGAACGTGAAAGCCATTTCCTTCCTTTGCACACTGCCTGTCATCTTAAAATTTATTACTTTACAGTTTTAATGTGTGAAACCTGAGTGTTGCCAAGTCCTCTGTTCTCTATTTCTTTAATATTGAAGCACAGTCCTCCAAATACAGTTTCTAAGATTTACATATCTTGGAGGCAAAAGGTCACTGTTTATCTTGCTGACCCAAAGATTGACCCAGTCCTTTTCTATTGTTGTCCCTGAGCACTCTACAGAGAATTGTTGTGCATTGTAGACTTCTACTGAAGGCTTGAGAAATATAGGAGGTGAATTACAGCTCAGTCTATAAGCCTAGAAAGAGTGTTTTCTCATCTCCTGGAGCCTTTGCCCACTGCCAGGTTGCTGGTAGTCACTTTTCCTTCTATGTCACATCTTTCCAGTTCTTGTCTTCTCTGAGTTTCAAGAACCCCAGAAATTTCCTTCTTTTTGAGCTTCTAGGGGAAACCACCTTAATTTCTAGTAATTTATTAGGCAGCCTATCCCAGTTTTCCTAGTTGAAATTAATTGTTTCCGCCTGTGGGTTTCTATAAGATTGTCGCCCTCAATTAAGCAAATTTCAAATTTCATCCCCCACCTTTTAGCTTTGAACTTGCCAGTCTTCTCCACCAGAAATAAGCCCCCTGAGGTTGAGGACCTTGACTCATTCATGTTTATATAATAAAGTATAATGTTTCTCTCATAGTAATTATTCAAATAAATCATTCTACACGCATTGCCTAGTGCTCAGGGCTTTGCAAACATGAGATTGCTTTTAATCCCCGCATGATGGTTGTTTTGGCCTCATGCAAGCCAGTTTGATTCTTCAGCTGTTCCTAATTGAGATTCTTTCAGTCAGTGACAAATGATGGGGGTCAATGCAGCATGAGACCTCAGACTTAGCCTCTGCAGATCAGCATCTGTGGAGATTCGGGCTTCCTTTTCCTGTAGTATCCATGGTAGTCACAGGGGAAGGGGGAGTGGGGAGAGGATGGGGAGGGAGAGTAAAGATCTTCCTGCCTCACCCATCAGAGGTGGCATCAGCATTGGGCTGGGAAATGCCATTTGTTGAGGGCCTGAAGATTTTAGTGACCTCAAGTGGGATGTTGTCAGAATTTTTGGTGCTTGTGAGGCTGTGGTAAAGGAGCGGCTGGTAACCAGTGTGGACAGTCCTTTTCTCAGGGGCTCTTCACCTCTACCCTGGTTCCCCGTGATATTTTTTCTGACTAATGACCTGAGGAACTTAAAAAAAAATCACTTTATTATTCATTGGTCAAGTGGCACCAGGATTCATTTTCACCAATTCTACAAAGGACTCTTTAGTCAACTGGGGTTGGCCAGTGGGTTTTCCTTGGAAAAACAGCAATGACAGTTTCTGGTTATAACTCCTGACAAATAACATGGAGGGTGGAATGATCTCATTAGTAGTATTTGTTATTGGTGTGTTTTCAATCAATAACCACTCATCCTATGACACAGTAATAATGATTATTATAGGCATTCTTCTGTTGGAAATTGGCTTGCACAATTTTGGAGTGGGGGCTGGTAAGTTCAAAATCTGAAATCGGTGGTCCAGGCCAGTAGACTGGACCCCCAGGCAGGAGGTGATGCTGCAGTCTTCAGGCAGAAATTTTTCTTCTCTGGAAAACCTTAGTTTTCTTAGTTTCCTCTCTTTCTCTCAAGGCTTTTAACTGGATTGGTGGAGGCCCACTTGCATTATCATGGGTGTTCTCTTCCACTTAGAAGTTAGCCACATCTACCAAGTACCTTCACAGCAACATCTTGATTAGTGTTTGAAGAGTAACTGGGCTCTATAGCTTAGCCAAGTTGATAAATAAAACTATCGCAGTAAATGAAGTTGGAGTTTTTGCCATGGTGTAGAAGGAAACTGAAGGAAAGGAATCACAGATTCCTGAGGTGGACTATGCTGTATGGTGAGGAGGCAGGAGAACCAGTGAGTATGCTGGCACTGAGGCTATCTTTCTGGGATAGGAGAGGAATGAAGAACAATTTCCTAACCTGGAATGCATAAGCCAATTCAGGTATTCTAAGATGTTTCCATTTGAAAGAAATCCCTGCACCTCTGGAACTGAAGGCAGGCAGTCCTGAAATAATTTGTGTTGGGTTTGAGGCAGGGGGTTGGGGACTGGGCAGGCATAGGGGGAGGGCAGTAGCCACAGCTCTTGAGTTGTAAAATCTGAATTGTAGAAAGACATTTGGCTGGAAAACTAAACAGGAAAAGGTGCCTTCTATCTTGTAGTTTATAAAGATAAAGTGATTTCAGTAGCATCCCTTTGAAACTTGAGGAATGGACATCTTAATAAATATCCATGGAGTCAAGAGATAGGGGATGAATGTTAACTGTCTAGAAGCCACTGTTACTAAATTAAGATGTGTAAAGATGTCATTATTGACTGCATTGTGCTGGCTTTCTCACTGCATATTAGTAATATAAAATTATTTGTCAAAGATTCACTCAGGACCTTATTCCCTGCACCTTGCTTTTCTCATCAGGTTACTCTCTATAGCTGGGGATTCTTCTACCATAAGATTCTTCAGGAACCCAACTGTCTATAGAGAGGATTTCCACTATTGAGATATATATATATGACAGAGCTTGTCTAATGGGGCAGTGGAGAAGCTCTGTGCTTCAATTATTAATAAGTTAGCACTGTCGATACATTTAACAAAACTCATTCCTCTTCAATAAAAGAACCATTAACCTCTTCTAAACCAGGCACATCCACATGGGCAGTTTAAGTAGATTCGCTCAATAATTGCATAATGTCGTACCTTCTATCATCTTCCTGTTTAGTACCTCCTCTCAACCCCAACTCCAACTGCTGAAACATTTGATTTTCTTGTCTAATGAAAAGGAGAGAAATAGAATGTTTTATTGTCTTCATTTTCTTCTATGACACTTCCTGAAAATAGCCTTTAAGTAAAAAATGTCACATACTTGTCTATAGATAAATAGTCACCAGGAGCTTGGATTTTGCAGTTTTAATGGACAGCAGATATCTCTGGGCTCCCCTAAAATCTGTTAGTTGCCTTGTAAAACTGTTTTGTGTGTATACAAGATCTTACCATTTCTGGAGTACCTATGTTTTTTTTGGTAAACTTTTATTCCAGTTAAAAATTTAAAAGGGAGCTGCTTGTAATGTCCTTAGCATTAACTTAAGCTATAGCAGGTCTATAAAACAATCATTGAGATGCTATTAAAAGTATATGAATAATAAAACAGCTATAATAAGAAAGCTTCAAAAGAGTAACAGCCTTGGTAATTTCCCCTTTTCAGAAGATCCTGGGGTAGGGGATGAGTTAGGTGGGGGCTGGGCTGGTTTGGCTGCACTTTGGAGATGTCCTGGGCAGTTAAGTGTTATTTGGGAATCAGGGAACCTGTATCTCATTTTTTTTTTCTTATTAAGAGTAAAGGCTGTAGGACATTTTCTGGGTTATAAACGGTAAAAGAGTATAATGCAATAATATTGCGAAATCACCTCAAGGTATTTTGGTTAAAAGAGATATTTATGAGGGTGCAAATTTTGTGAAATTGTTCTGTTGCTTAAAATCAAAGGCATTAATTTTTTTTAACTTTCAAATATTTTATTTTATTTTATTTTTTATTTTATTTTTTACTGGAGTTCAATTTGCCAACATTTAGCATAACGCCCAGTGCTCATCCTGCCAAGTGTCTCCCTCAGTGCCCATCACCCGTCACCCCAACCCCCCGTCCACCTCCCCTTCCACTACCCCTTGTTCATTTCCCAGAGTTAGGTGTCTCTCATGTTTTGTCACCCTCGCTGATATTTTCACTCAATTTCTCTCCTTTCCCTTTTATTCTCAAAGGCATTAATAGCCCAGGGCTATGTGGGGCATGATGGAAAAACTTGGGTTTTTTTTTTTTTTTTTTTTAGAGCAAAGTGAGTCTGGATTTGTTTCTAGGTTCTGCCATTTATAAGCCTTGAGACCTTGGGCAAATTCCTTAAAATCACTAAGCTTTAGTTCCTCCTTTTATAAAATGGATTAATAATAGTACCTGTTGTAAAGGGTTACTGGGAGAATCCCCCAAGATAACAGCTTCTCTGGACTTTGTCTCTTTCTGTTATTTTGAGATTATTAGTGATTTAACATGAGGTCTATGATATTTATTTGGTATCACTGCCTGGTAGACATCTCTTTGTAGTGGTGAAATGGGGCTGATGTTTGAGATCACAATGAATGAGTGCCCTTCTTGGGTGTTAGGAGGTTCAGGAAGGCTGCATGGATCAAGAATCTTGAGATCCTTGGACTTCTACCAAAATAACTGCTGCTGCTTTCTTCTAAAAATATATATAAAGAAATTATTTTATTGAAAAATAGTGTATGTTTAGAAAAGTGCACAAATTATAAGTATACACCACAATAAACAATCACAATGTGAAAATTTCTGTGCATTTACCACTCAGATAAAGACTCCGCTCTCTGCCAGCACCCTCAAAGACCTTCTCATGATCATGCCTAGTCATTCCCACCTCCCTCTCCTCAGAAATCACAACGGTCCTGACTCCTCACATGATTAATCAGCTTTGCCACTTTTTGAAGCTTCTATAAATGAAATTAATTTGGGCAGCCTGGATAGCTCAGCGGTTTAGTGCTACCTTCGGTCGGGGGCCTGATCCTGGAGACTGGGGATCAGGTCCCACGTTGGGCTCCCTGCGTGGAGCCTGCTTCTCCCTCTGCATGTATCTCTGCCTCTCTCTATGTGGGTCTCTCGTGAATAAATTTTTTTTTAAAAATGGAATTAATTTATTTTGTGACTGGCTTCTTTCATTCAACATTTTTATAGCTTCCACTGTTGTTGTCTATAGCAGTGCTTCATTCATATTTGCGCATTGCATATGCATTATATGAATATATCACTATTATCATCCATCTACTGTCAATGGATGTTGCAGCAGCTTCTAGTTTTGTTTATTAAAAATAATGCTGCCATGAACATTTTGGTGTATGTATCTCTTTTGGTAAGCACATGTACACATTTCTGTTGGGAGTATACCTTGAGATGGAGTTGCTGACTTTGCAGGTAGGCACAAGTTCAATTTTAGTAGAGATTGCTAACCAGTTGTTCAAAGTAATTGCATCTTTCAATGCACTATACTTACAGCCCTACAAGTGACACAGGAGAGTTTCCGTCATACCATATGTGTGCCACACTGGGTACAGTCAGTCTTTTTCATTTTGGCTACCCTGATAGGTTGGGAGTAGTATCTTACTGGGATTTTGCTTGTGGTTCTCTGATGATTAATGAGCTTGAACACCTTTGAATTTATCTGCTGGCCATTGGAACTTCCTCTTTTTCTCTTCCTCTCTCTTTTCTTCCCTTTCTCCTTCCTCCTACATTCACTGGTCACCCACATTGCAGGTTTTGTGCTACTGCTCTATAAGTCTAAGTGAAACTTAAACGACTTCATTAAGATTGAAAAGAATGGACTCAGGCAAGGCACCCAGCCCCAGGCAAACAGCACTGGTCTGAGAGCTGACATATGGGTCCTGCTTTCAGATACTCTGGGTGTCCCTGTGATGTTGGTCATTGTTGCATGAGGTCTTGGGTCTCCATTTTTTTTTCTAGTTTGTAAAAAAAAAAAAAAAATTAAATGATTTATAAGGGCACTTTCATCCCTGGCATTTTGTGATTGCACATAATTTGGCAGAACATTTACCATGTCCTCACTGCCTTTTGAACATTCTGCCCTGAAGTGATCTGGAATAATGATTCTAAAAAATGGGCCCAAGAATCAGTTTGGTATAGTTATAGCTTGTCCCTTAATCTTATTGACAAAGAGAACTGGGGGAAACAGAAGATACTGATACAGAATAGCTTATATTTTTTAAGAAGCTGGAGAAACCTATGAGTGATAATATGAATCTGAGGCCATAGTAAAAACTGGAAGTCCCTAATGATGGTCACAGTTCAAAAATTTCTTGAGAACCAGGATTATATGGATGCACGAATATTTGAATGACCTGTTTGACTCTATCCTCTTCCTTGCCCTACCTCTGTCCATTCATAGCAGAACCAGAGACTCTTAACAGAGCATGGCTACCTAAAGTTGCCTCTTATCTAACAGATGACTGAGGGATCAGTGATAGATGCGAGGGATCACTGGGTTGCTCAACAGACTCCCTTCCCCCTCATTTTGGGACTCCCACTATGCCCTGCTATGCTCCTTCCATCAAGGGGAGCCATTTATGCTGCTGGATTCAGTCGCTGACAGAACAGAATTTATTCAGCTGAATTTTTTAAAAATTCACTGGCTTTGTGGATTTTGTTTAGTTGCTTACAAATACTTTACTTCGCATTGACTTATAAGACCATAGACGAATGTTAACAGCATCATTATTCTACAAAGTTTTAAAAATACATATAAACATACTGTATATCTATAGTGATTAATTTAACCAATTCCCTATGTAGGTATTTAAATTGTTTAGATTTCCTGTATCAGAAACTATAAACATTCTTTTAGCTAATTCCTTATGTATGAATCTAATTTTAAAAACTTTTTTTATTATGGAAACTTTCAAACATATACAAAAGTGTAAGAAGCAGTGTAATAAATCCCCATGAATCCATTATTTAGCTTCAAGAACTATCAACATATGCCAATCTTATCTCATTTATACCATCCCATTGTCCCCTCCACACTTTTTGAAGCAAATCCCAGATATCATATCATTTTATCCTTAAATGCTTCTAAAATATAAGCACTCTTTATAAAAATTGTGGTTGTTTCTCATGCTTAAACCATATGTGTATTTCAGAAAAAAAATGGGGAGAATACGTAGTTGTGTTACGTTTTCTATTGCAGTGTAAAAGTTTACAATTGTAGTGGGTTAAAACAATACACACCTATTATTTAGTAGTTTCCATGGGTCAGGAGTCCAGAGCCGGGTAGACTATGCTTCAGGGTCTCACCAGGCTGTAACAGAGGTGTTGGTAGGGGCTGCAGGGGTCCCTATTGCTCAAAGTCCTCTTTTAAGCTCACCTGGGTATTGGCAGAGGTTGGTTCTTGTGGTTGCTGGACTGAGGCCCCCAGCATCTTGAGTCCACCCACAGCTTCTTGCTACATGGTTCTCTCCAGAGGCACACTCACAACACACTGTTTTTTCTTAAAAAAGAAAAACACTAGTTGTTTTTCCTTGCAAGCAAGGGAGAGAAATCTTTGATCAGAGCATGGACCCAGTCCCTTTTTTTTAGAACTTTCCTCTCATTAAGTCAGGTCCATCTCTCTTTTTAGCATCTCTTTTGATTACATAAAATCCAACTGATTTGGCACCTTAATGAAACCTGCAAAATTCCTTTTCCCACATTGCAGGACTGGAGACTACAGAAAGATAAAAAGAGAAACCAAGAAGAAAATCATACCTGGAATTTTATTCTATTGCTAACTTAGGGCAGGAATCAGATTTTTTTTTCTGTATTGGGTCAAATAATAAATTTTTTGGCTTTGTGGGCCAGACTTTTTTGTCACAATCATCCAACTCTGCTACTCTCCCAGGATAGCTGCCACAGATACTGTGCAAATAAATGGGTATGGCTATGTTCCAATAAAGCTATTTACAAAAACAGGTGGCTGGTCACATTTAGTCAGTGGGCTGTAGTTTGCCAACCTCTGACATTCTAAAATATTTCTCTCTCTCTCTCTCTCTTTAAAAGATTTTATTTACTTATTCATGAGATGCACAGAGAGAGGCAGAGACACAGGCAGAGGGAGAGGCAGGCTCCCTGCAGGGATCCCAGTGCGGGACTCTATCCCAGGACCCTGGGATCATGCTCTGAGCTGAAGGGAGATGCTCAACCACTGAGCCACCCAGGTGCCCCTATTTTTCTCTCCTTAAAAATACCACCCCACACAATGCCTCAGTACTTATGATACTGTTTGATAACTGCTGGGATGGAGTCATGTCTTATGAGCACTATAAGAATAACGATCTAAAAATCTGTCCATGCATTTCTTGTGAAGGACATTATTCATTACATCTCTCAATAATCCCTCTCATGAAGCTCCACATGAAAAACTTTCTTTGGAACTTAGTGGCAACAGAAGTTTTGCTTCCCCCGACTGTATTTTTTTTCTATTAAAAAAGTTATATCACTTACCATATTTCCCTTTTTGTTTGGCTTCCAGGAAGCTCAGAGTCTAACTCGAATAACTTGAAACTCAATTATCACAACTATAAAGACCCGACAGATTGCATATTGCGCTTATCTGCCCACACATTGGTATTTTATCCTTATTTTAATTTTCTGTGTCTCTCTATTTTACTATTATTTTATTGTACAAGCTTTGTGGAATAATGCTGAGTTAAAATATGAAATTCTATTCCATGAATTCAAAGGAACACGTATTTGTATTAGTAATAGCTCCAGATTAGAAATAGTCCACATACCGGTACATCAAGAGGAGAGCTAATGAATTGTGGTATCATCACATTATGGAATTTTACACAGAAACAAAAAGATCAAACTGCTGACATATACTACAACATGGAAGGACCCCCACAGACATCATGCTGATTAGAAGCAGCCAGACACAAGAGAATAAATGCAGTACAATTCCTTTTATACTAAATCCAAGAAGAGGCAAAACAAATCGAAGGTGATGGAGGTCAGAACATGATTGCCATAGGGTAGGGGTGATTTTCTGGGAAGTGGCAAGAAAAAATCTTATGGGGTCCTGGAAATGTTCTGTATCTGGGACTGGGTGTTGTTGTGGAGTGTAAACATATGTAAAAACCATTGAGGTGTAGATTTAGGATTAGTACACTTTATGCCCTTTACTACATATAGGTATAAGCTGTCTTCCAAAGAGAATTCCTAATAATGCAGCTTCTAGCTTACCCCTCTTCCATGTCTATGCCCTGGTGGCTATTGGAAAAGAACTTTAAAACTGATGATCTCAAACATTTATACCTTTTTATTTTCTAAAGTCCATAAATTAACATCAATCGTATACTTTTATTACACCATCTCTCTTAAATGCAGAACTGGAAAAATAGGTAAAGATACCTTTTAATCCCAAAGGCAGGTCACTGTCTATGGCTGTGCTGTTCATCCATTGCATGAGGGACTTGAGAGAGTGAGTGGGGGCTGGAATCTGGTCCTTGGGCTGCTTGCCAAGCTCAGTGCTTGAAGGCAGTGTCTGCCTGTAGTGGCACATTTTCTCATTTGCACCAATATACTTTTTCTAATTTTCACTTAACAGCACAGGTCAGTAGCAACTCTACACAAAGATGATACTTAGGGTATAATATTAATTTTTAGGACTAAGGGTATATTTGGTGATCTCTGGAATAGAAGCCAGTCTCTACCTGTGTCTTTGTAACCTAAGGGATGCTTTATAAAATAAAATAGGAAGAATCAATATCAAATCACGTGTACATTCTACTTAAGTATTAAGAATACAGCCTCTAGTCAGCTTAGTAATGGCTTAATGGGGCAGAGCCATATGGAATTTGGGGGAGAATGAATTTTCGCTGACCTAAGAGATCCATACTTTTAGCTGAGGCCCCTTGGAGAGATTGAGCTCATCTTGAGTTCTAAAGAGGTCACTGTGGCCATCACTTAGAGGAAAGCATGTGAGCAAAAGATGGAAGGAAGCATCTAATCAAATCTGTCCTAGCAGCAACACCAATGTCCAGGAAAGGACAAAGCAACAAAAACCAATAGGAGATGGAGATCTAAAAAGACACTTAACATTTTTAAGTGCTAAGATAAAAAAAGTTAGGTTACACTATCAACTGGGTATATAGATACTATCAAGACCTATCTCTTCCTACCTCTTCTACATATGTAAAACTAAAGCTAAATTGAATATATACTGGAGAGATGTTCAAGTTACACTGGCTTCTTCTCATTTGATATGAGATGAACTAGAATTATTGGTAGTTGTAGAGTTTTCTCTACGACAATAAAAATGTCCAGAAATAATGATAGTGGGGAAAAAAATCCCAAACAACACATTAAAAAATATTTTAATTCAACTGTAATTAATGTAGTTTTATATTAGCCAAACAATACATTTTAGTAAGTCTAATTAGTAATTGCTTATATGACTTTAATTTTAGTTTAAGAAAAAAATCTGATACTTGCTTTGGGTACCTCAAATATATTTGGGTAAAATTTGCATTTAAACATCTACATAACTTTCTGGACTCATCACTGATATTGAAGACTCTTGGAGGAAGTTGTCTTTGTAGTGCTGTTAACTCAGCCCTCTTGGAGTAATAGAGAAATATCTCTGCTAAAAATTCCAGACATTAGGATCACTTCCTTGTCCAGTAACATAATATGAACATATTCCCATTAACTAAAAGCTTATTTGATTTTTGCTCCTTGAACATCCCCAAGGATTTTTTGATGAACTCCTGACTTGGTCAAGTTCCCCATGAATTAAAGTAACAGAGACCCACTTTGAATCAGTATAAGCAGAAAGAGATTTCCTGAGAGGATCCTTGTCAGGTAGGCTGGATCTTACTTCCAGGCTTAGGAGAGGCACTTGGTTGCCCTGGCTTGGTTCATATGTCCAGCCCTGAGCCCATTAGCTGTGGCAGATGGTAGAGTCATGCACCCGAATGTGGCCAGAAGAGTTCAAGGGAAGACCCTTCCTCCCAGTGGTTAGGAAGAGATTCCCAGTACTCGGTCCAGGAAATAGCCCAATGGGGAGGAAAGATACATCCCAAGGGAGGACAGCCAGAGAGGTCAGGCTAAGAAGAGAGCAAGGCAGATTGTTTTGAGTTCTGTATAATGTGATGGAATTCAATTTCCTTCTGGTCCAGGGCCTAGGAAACTGATCAAGTTTTCCAAGCTGAGGCTATGATACCATTTTTCTCTTGTCCATTTCAAACCATGTTGTACCCCAATTACCAGCCTTGGTGTGGCAGGAAATTATCCCATCTCTCTCCTGAGCCAATGTGCACCTAAACAAACTAAGGCTGGCCCTAGTTCTCACTCGGTGGCCAACCTGGCAACTTACTCTATATGGTAAGGGCAAGTGACTGGAGGAGAAGATTTGGGGCTGGAGTCATTTTGGGGAGTTTCTTTTTTTTTTAAATAAATTTATTTTTTATTGGTGTTCAATTTGCCAACATACAGAATAACACCCAGGGTTCATCCTGTCAAGTGCCCCCCTCAGTGCCCGTCACCCATTCACCCGCACCCCCGCCCTCTGTGTTGCTTATCTCCAAGCGTGGAAACTGATTACATAGATGGATGCATTTTTTTTTTCATCTCTCTGTATTGAAGCTCTTTGGTGGGGGCTTTCTACTTGAACTCTGGGCTTGGTGGCATGACTTTAGTCGATGGGACAACACAAATGTTACAAAGCTTGATGAAGCACTGATATATTTCTTTCTCCTTTCTCAGACCCTGCTAAATTTGGAGGGCACTTCATTACACAGCAATGGCTAACTGATATACCAGGTATTTTTATGTAAGTGAAATCAAGTTCAATTGATCATTCATTAAGAACACCCAAAAGGTTGAGCTATGCAGGGACATGTGAGAAGCGGAGAGGGAAAAAGCCCTTTCCCTAGGGCTGGTTTTCTTTTGAGAGTACTTACTGGGTATTGATATTATGAATGGGTTATATACATCTAAACACCAGGGATTTAAAACAAACGAAAAATGAAACATGTTTGAAATGAGCTCTTTCTCCCTTACCTCTGTCACTGCCTTAGGTCCCTGGGATTTTGGGAGACCTGTACAGGTTCGTATATGTATCTCTGGTAGATGATGCAATCTGGGACTTCCTGAAGCAAGATTCTACTTTATTGGAAGGGCTTTTCAGATGAGAATGAGAGAGCACCATGAATTTCCTTGCATAAGGAGTGAATTTCTTCCATTAAAATGTTGAACTTCTCCTAAATTATTTGTGCTAGGATTGACATTGCATGCTTTGGGTTATTTAATCTGTTTTAAAACCTTGTCTTTATGTGGAGAGGAGTAATTTTTAAATTAAAATAAGTCTTCACTTTATTCTTTCCAGAGTAACCTAATTTTATTTCCTCATTAAGGGAATTGAATGACCCATAGCAACACATGTGGATGTGGGAGTGGCAGTGGGGAATTGCATGAAGATTTTTGCTGAACACTTTTGCTATTCCCTAAATGGAATGACTGGGTAAATAAGCAATTTTTCTGGGAGAACAATTGGGCCTCTTAGGAGAATCTTGAGAATAATGAGGACACAAACTTGTTTGAGGAATATAAGATTGCATAGAATTAACATTAAAGAACAAACACAAGCCTGAGATCATAATAGGTTATTGTGTACCTAGACATGCTAAGCTATATACCTAGAGGAAAAAAAATTGAGAAATAAGTTCAGGCTAATAGTTATTTTGTTACCTATAACAGTTTCTAATGTTGCTTTTTTATGTCTTTGATTCTGAAGAGTATAATCTTCAGATTTTCATCCAAAACAATGTTATTTTCTCAGATTCCATCTAAACAAACATGACAGAACATTGCTGAATCTGAAGATTTATGTCAAATTAATGAAAGATTGAAGAGCAGCTCATGGATGACATCTAATTCCTATATTTTCTAAGCAACTTACAAAGTAATTGTTAATACATGATTTGCTTAATTTACTGATTAAACTTATCAGGGTAAATTATTCCATTTCATGAAGTTTTTGATTCTAAAGCTGATTCCAGTGTCTTTTAACAACTTAAGGGATTTAATGTTTTTATAATGGACTTTATTCATTTTGGCTAAAATGATTTAGTTCTTTGAAAACATATCAAGTTTGAGTGATAAATATTGAATGATCCTTTTGTTTTGTTATGTTGTTAAATTCTGTATGAGCTATTACTTTTAGTTCAGCAATTTAAAAAATATCGAATGGAGGGCACTGTGCCAGACCCTGCAGGAAGATTTAAGGGCAGATGTCATTTCAGTTTATGGGTATGGTTAAGCATGAATAATTTATTTCTCATGTTTGTTTTTTGATATTTTTAATTATTATTTTTAATATGTTGTTGGGAAGAGATACTAGTTTTGCATAGTACAAAACTTGAAAGATACTAAAGGGCATCGGTAAAAAGAAAGGCAACTTCCTTTTCCTTATCCATTAGATATCCAGTTTACCTCCCTGAGGCAACTCTCTCCTTCCCGATGTAATCCATGCATTGAAACATGTGTGTGTATGTGTGTCTTCACCTTTATAAAAAACGTATCATACTGTATTAATGCTATTTTGTGCCTTCTCTTTTTTCTTTAACTTAATAATATGTCTTAGAAATCTTGCCATATCTGGACATGTAGAAATACCTCAATGCTTCTTTTTTTCTTTTTAAGATTTTATTTATGTATTCATGAGACACACAGAGAGGCAGAGACATAGGCAGAGGGAGAAGCAGGCTCCCTGTGGGGAGCCTGATGTGGGACTTGATCCCGGGATCCCAGGATCACGACCTGAGCCAAAGGCAGACACTCAACCACTGAGCCATCCAGGCACCCGATATCTCAATGTTTCTAACAACTGTGAAACATTTTGTTGCATGATAGTGTCATACTTGAATTAACCAGCCTCTGATTGATGGCATGTAGGTGGTTTCCAGTCTTGTGCTATTACAAACAGGCTGCCATGAGTTCCTTTGGAAATACATTGTTTTGCCCTACACTGAACTTATTTTGCATACAGTGTAATGCAAAACTATCTATATTCCCTAAAAATTTCCACAAATAAACACTGGAATAATTCAGAATTTCTTTTCACTCTTTTGGCTTTACAATTTTTAGTTTCTCAGTTTCCCTGGACAAACTTTTCATTGAATTCTTCTTTTTTGGCTTTGAACACTCTGAAAGTTTAACTCAGATAATTTGAAATTCTGGAAGCCTCAAAGTGTATCAGAATATGGACATGTAACCAATAGATCTGCAGGCCCGTGGTTCTCAAACTATCTATGGTTAAGGACCAGTTCTTTTCTTTTTTTCTTATTTCTATTCTTTTCTTTTTTTCTCTTTCTTCTTTTTCTTTCTTCTTTCTTTCTTTCTTTCTTTCTTTCTTTCTTTCTTTCTTTCTTTCTTTCTTTCTTCTTTTCTTCTTTCATCATTATTATTTTAAACATTTCCAATCCATCAGACCAATCCATTAGACCTGTGCCACTATGTGGCTCATACCACATGCAACTCAACTTGAGAAGAGACATTCAAGCTGGCTTCTACCTTGTTCAGAGAGACAAGTCACTGATCACATCCTTGGATGTTGTGAAAGTTTCTAGCTATTCATTCTTACATTTCTTGTAGATCAACCCCTTTGTAGTACTGTTGTAGGACCCAAGATTCAATTCCTGTGGGAAAACACTGATGGAAGAACATTTTTCTTTGAATGGGCAAAAGCAACACTGAATAAAGAGAAAAATTTGTTTTCATTGTCTTTTTTTTTTAAGATTTTATTTATTTATTCATGAGAGACACACCCAGAAAGAGAGGCAGAGACACAGGCAGAGGGAGAAGCAGGCTCCATGCAGGGAGCCTGATATGGGACTGGATCCCAGTGTCCAGGATCACGCCCTGGGCTAAATGCAGTGCTAAGCCTCCTGCCCTGTTTTCATGGTCTTTTTTTTTTTTTTTCTAAAGATTTTATTTATTCATTCATGAGAGACTGAGAGACACAGAGAGAGAGAGAGAGAGGTAAAGACACAGGCAGAGGGAGAAGCAGGCGCCGCGCAGTCTCCAGGATCAGGCCCTGGGCCGAAGGCGGCGCCAAACCACTGAGCCACCAGGGCTGCCCTGTTTTCATTGTCTTAAGCACATTCTAACCTGGCACTTCATTTTCTAAAAAGTATGTCCACTGGAAAAAGTCTCTTGGCCAAATATACAGTCATCATGATGATTATCAAGGCCTCTTATTCTATCTTTAAACAAACTCAGAATTGTGATTAGTCACAGAAGCACACATCATCTATACTAAATAAGTAAACTACAGATCACTAGGGTCTCTCCTGAGAATTTGTTAATATTGGCCTCCTGAAAAACATCAGGGACTATTTGTTACAAAGATAAAAACTCAAGGACTTACTTTCTGTTTTTAAAGGTATTTTTAAATTGGCTTTTTGAAAAAAAGAGAACCAAAATATGCATAAGTAATGGATCTCTTTCTATGAGAGTGCTATTATCATTGTCAGGAAGTTCTCAGGGGTGTTGTCACCCTAGCAGTGAGCCAATAGGTCCTGCTTCTCTGTAACCAGTGAGAAGATTGTGAAGGACTAATGGGCGGACCATGCGGAATGTCGACAACTTACTGAACTGGAATCCAAACTTGAGGAGGAAAGAAACAACATTTTCTATAGCAGAAATGCCACCAAAGTGAAAAAGATTCTTCCATTTAACATCTGTGTAATATGTAGTAGTGTTTTTCAGATCATGAGGCAAAGAGAAATGTTAATAAAGAAACAAAACTCTAGTTTTTAACATATAGATATATGGAAACTTAGTGCTCTTCTTTTTCTTTTCTTTTCTTTTTTTTTTTTAATTTATTTTTTTGCCACTCAGAGGCCAAAGGCCAAATTCTCACAATTTTCTAACTTGTCTGCCTCTACCCCCAGCAGGGAATGACTTTTTGCCACTTGACTCTTGACACAAAACTGTTCAGTGGGAGTCTTCCCCCCAACAGAGAGAGATGTGAACTGGAATAGATGTATCACAGTTATTTTAAACTTCTAAATGTGTACTCTTCTGAAAGACATTTCTTGGAAGGTAATTCTTTTTTTAAAAAATGAATTTAAAAACATTGGATAAAATCCCAATGCTTGAGAAAAATAAGGAAAATTGGGGTGGGGAGGGAAATATGCCTTTTTGAGAGGCATAAATAAATCATTTACCTACCATAGGAGCTCACCTACCTTCTAATTCAGCCAGTGGTCTGGATGCAGTGGGCTGGTAGTGATTGCCCAGTGGCCTGTCCATAGCTGGGCATTGGGACTCCTTGCCCCAGAATCAGTCTGTTTTCTGTTGGAGGCTAATGAGGCTTTGCTCTGCATTCCTAACACCCAAGACAGTACTTGGCTCATAACAGACACTTGTGACTTTTGAATGAATGATCACATGTCTTCTCTTACCATTCAGTCATATGACCCAGTGGATGGAAAGTTCATTCATTTTTGTTTACTGCTTATCACCAGCATGTTGATGACTCCTGACTCTCTATTTGATCTTTCAGTCGAGTCCCCCATCTCCAGGTGCTTAGCTAGCATTTCTATGAAGATATTTTATTTTTGCTTCCAACTCAACATCTCTAAAGGAACTCATTTTCTTCTCGAAACCAGCCTTGCCTCTTCAAATTTCCACTGATGGACAATTACTGTCCTAGTTATCCAAATGTGAAATTTTGTAAATGGATAAATCTCTGAATCCAACCAGTCACCAAATCCCTAAAATTGTCTAACATCCATTCTTTCCTCCGAGGTTCTCTTGTTACCACACTAGTTAATTTTCTTCCTCATTCCAAAATTCTTGCCATAGCTTCCTACCCCTCCTTCCCAGCCAACACTGATGCCAAATATATTTTCCTTATTGATGACATCACAGCATTCACCTGCCCCAAATCCATTGTCATAATGTTCTCCAGTACATTATTAATTTTTTTCCTACTGACTTTCAAGATCCTCCACTTATTATTTTCCAAAATATAGCCATCTTAAATTCTAGGCAAATTGACTTCCTCATCCGCCATTGCGATATTGTGATTTATAATAAGAAATGTATATTTGGTCTTCAACTCCTGGCAAAGGGCTCCTAAAATTCTTGGAATTTCCTAAGTGATAAGAGTGATAAAGGTGGCTTTTGTTAGGTTAGTAAGGCAATTTTTGAAAAACTCCTATGGTTTGGGCCTGGTTCCCTGGGGGACCAATCCTGGGATTCAGTCCCACCTTCATGACCTTCAGGGAAGGCAGAAGGGCTGGAGGTTGAATCAATCCCCAGTGGCCAATGATTTAATAAATCTTGCCTATATAACAAAGCCTCCATAAAAATCCAAAAGGATGGGCTAGAGAGCCTTATATTTGGTGCTAGAAGAGTAGTGTTCTTGAAGGGAGGCTTGAAAGTTCCTTTCCCCACTCCTTGTTTTCACTAGCTGTTCTGGAGTTATATCCTTTTATAATAAACTGCTGATCTAGTAAGTAAAGTGTTTCTCTGAGTTTTTTTTTTTTTCAAGATTTCATTTATTTATTCATGAGAGACACAGAAAGAAAGGCAGAGACACAGCTGAGGGAGAAGCAGGTTCCCTGTGGGGCGCCTGATGCAGGACTCAATCCCAGGATCCCGGGATTATGACCTGAGCCAAAGGCAGATGCTCAAACACTGAGACACCCAAGAGCCCCTGTTTCTCTGAGTGCTGAGAGCTGTTCTAGCAAATTAATCAAATGTGAGGAGGGGGTTGTGGCGACCTCCAAACAAATATGTAGCTGGTTGGTCAAAAGCACAGGTAATAACTTGAATTTGAGATTGGTGTCTGAAGTTGCGAGAGGGATAGTCTTGTAAGACTAAACCCTTAACCTGTGGGATCTGACCATAACTCCAAATAGACAGTGATAGAATTGAGTTGAATTGTAAAACACCTAACTGGGGTTGGAGCATTGTTTGTGAGTGTGGGGAACCTCCTACCTGTCCCATGGTGGAATTGGGCTCACAGCCCTCTTAACCTTCCTAACCAACCCAGAACCTTCTCTGGTCCTGTTTTTACTCATATTCTCTTTCTCATTGTGATTTTTTGCCTATTGTATGCATAGTGACATACATCCTCAAATGCCAGCTCAGATTCCTCTCCAGGGAGCTTTGTTCTCCACTCCATCTGTTGGTGTCTCCCTCCTCCTGTAGGAGTGTTGAGAGGTGAGGCAAGGAGATTGAGGAAAACTGAGATTGCGTCCAGCAGCCACAACACTGACTAGCATTTACTGGGAGCTCAAGGGATCATAGAGTGCTTCCTCTTACATTTTTTAAAAAGATTTTATTTATTCATGAGAGAAAGAGAGAGATAGAGAGAGAGGCAGAGACCCAGGCAGAGGGAGAAGCAGTCTCCAGGCAGGGAGCATGATGTGGGACTCAATCTTGGGACTTCAGGATCACGCCCTGGGCTGAAGGCAGGCACCAAACTGCTGAGCCACCCAGGTGTCCCTTACATTTTTATTATTTAATTTCTCAAGAGCTAGTCAAACAAATAGAGAATATTGACCTAAAAAAGATGACTTTGTTTGGGGTCATGAGAGTTATTCTTAGTTTTTATGAGGACTACCACTTAGAGAAATTCTTGTTCTAGATACTTTAGAACCCCAGTCCTATGTATAATCAGGATTGTGTGGGTTAAATTACCAAGAGGCAGAAACTGCATGTAAGTGGAATGAGACATCCAATGAGGTAGAACTTTTTCCTTTCTTCTTTATTTTTGTATTTTTACAGAGAAACTTGATATGAGGAAGTTTTCAAAGTAATTGAAAGCTGTTAGGGTAGAAAAAGTGGCCCTAAGATAGATCCAGTGACAGGAAAGGTCATCGCCAAGATAGCTAAAATAAACTCAGTACAAGAATCAAAAGAGATGAGGTCAGAGGTTTGACCTTAGCATAGTATCAGGTGGTCAAAGAGAACAGTGCTTTTGAATCTATGAGGGGTAGCTCGCTCAACCTATCCCACATGGGCCATTCAGCATCACTTTGGTGGGGGGTACCTTGGTCCTCTATGTTCAAAGAACTCTAACAGAGTGAGCTGAGATCTATGGCAGTGTGGGGTGACGTGATCAGAGCTGGTGACATGATGCAGGTGGCAGTGGTGGTGAGTAAAATTCCATTACAGACAACTTGAATATCATTTGTGACCAGTGCAGGGTTTGGAATTTCCACATGGAAGGGGCTTGGGACAGCCATCTCATTGGAGAGTGGAGTGTGTCAGAGATGGCATAGTGCCTTATATGGTATTAAGAACGTGTAGTCTCTGTGAAAGCATGGGGGTATGAATGGGGATTTTAGGGCCACTCTGAGTCTCCCATCCCACCTCCTGAGGCCTCCATGGCTGGAATGGTAGTGTCCTGGCTGGCAGGAACAATTAGAACTTGCCCTTTGGCTATGACCAGTGGCAATGACACTGGTCAGGCAGCAGTTAAGAGGTATTATTGTAGTTATGGTAAGCTAAGCTACTGTGACAAATTAGACTCCAAGTTAGGATGGCTTAAATGCTATAGAAGTTTATTTCTTACTCATAAAGCAGTCTAGAGTGGCTGCTGCTGGTCAATGGTTCTCTCTCCTTTGTGCAGTGATTCAGAAATAAAAGTACCTTTCACTAGACCCCCAGAGACATCAGTGTTTAGGCAGAAGGAAGACAAAGAAAAAAGAAGCACCTGATTAATAAGGCCTGGCCCTAAAATGGTACACGTTATTTCTATTCATATTCCATTGGAAAAAATTATCTTATGTCCACCTAACTGCAAGGAAGTCTGAGAAATGCAGGCAGGTCTTGTGTCTGTTAAATTCTGTGACTAAGGAGAGAATGTTTGGAAACTTGTCTGGCAGTGTTTGTTTAGTGCTATCTGGGTTCTGGTTCTAGCAGAGAGATGGGCACACAGGAGAGAGATGGGCACACAGGACTGCCCTTGAGATGGTAGTAAATTCCAGCAGTATTCTTGCCTGGATCAGAGGATCGAGTCCCCAGGAAGGGGACTTCACTTCTTGTCTATCTAGGCTTGTGGGATTTCCAGTGTTTTAGGGTCACTGCTGGGATGTATAGTGTGGATTGTCCAAACTCTGAAGCTTGGTGATCCAGACATTCCAGGAATATTCTACTTATAGTTCACAGGGGCAGAAATAGGCTGTGAGTTGCTCTGGCAGGTGTGGGGTTCCCCTTAACTGGGGATATGAAATATATGGATGCAGCTAGGATCAGATTATTGGACATGAAGAACTCTAAAGTCCTCTGGGCACTAACTCTCTGACCCCATAATCCTGTGTATTTATAAACATATATTGTGATGCACACTTACTGTTATACTGATTTGCATTGTGTATTTTGTGGCAGCTTAATGTAGTAGAAAGAGCACCTGTCTAGGAAATGTGACAGGAATCAGACATGGGCTCTAGTCTAAACTTGTGGCTCTGGGTGACTCATTTACCCCTGTGCATCTAAAACAGAGGCTGGCAGCAATGTCCACAATAGCCAAACTGTGGAAGGAGCCTCGGTGTCCATCGAAAGATGAATGGATAAAGAAGATGTGGTTTATGTGTACAATGGAATATTACTCAGCAATTAGAAACGACAAATACCCACCATTTGCTTCAATGTGGATGGAACTGGAGGGTATTATGCTGAGTGAAGTAAGTCAGTCGGAGAAGGACAAACATTATATGGTCTCATTCATTTGGGGAATATAAATAATAGTGAAAGGGAATAGAAGGGAAGGAAGAAGAAATGGGTAGGAAATATCAGAAAGGGAGACAGAACATGAAGTCTCCTAACTCTGGGAAACGAACTAGGGGTGGTGGAGGGGAGGAGGGCGGGGGGTGGGAGTGAATGTGTGACGGGCACTGAAGGGGGCACTTGACGGGATGAGCACTGGATGTTATTCTATATGTTGGCAAATTGAACACCAATAAAAAATAAATTTATTATTAAAAAAATAAAAAAAATAAAACAGAGGCTGGCTATGTTAGGAGAGCTCCCTGGAAGAATATTACATCCTGCCCCCCTCGCCCATGATGATCACTTCTTAAACCCTGGAACCGGTGAATATGTTACCTTACATGACAAAAGGTTCTTTGCAGATGTGATTAAATTAAGAATCTTCAGAGAAGATTATCCTGGATTATGTGGGTGAAGCCAGTGTAATCACAAGCACCCTTCCCAGAGGGAGGCAGGAAGATCAGAATTGGAAGCCAGACATGTGACAATGGAAGCAGAGGTTGAGGGCTTTCTTTTGCCAGGAATGCAGATGGCCTTCAGACCTGGAAAAGAGAAGGAGGTAGATTCTCCACTAGAGCCTCAGAAGAAAGGCAGTTGTGCCAACACCTTGATTTTAGCTCAGAAGAACAGTTTTAACCTCCCATCCTCTAGACCTATAAGGTAACAAATATGTAGCATAGCCTTAAGCCACTACATTTGTGGTAATTTTTACTGCAGCAACAAGAAACAAGTACAAACTGTAAGATTCCTTCTAGAGCTAAAATATTATAATTCTCTATTTCATGTATATTACTTTCATGTCTTTGACTAGAAAAAACTTTGAAGGCAAGAACTACTTCTAAGAGTTAATCCCCCATAACTCCAGAGCATAATTAAAGGAGCTTAATAATTATTATTGATTTTTTTCAGCTTTACAGTGGTATAACTGACAAAACTAAAATATTTAATGTGTATAATATGATGACTTGATCTATTATACATTGTGAGAGGCTTCCCCCCACCTAGGTAATTAACATATTCATCACCTCACGTAGTTACTTTTCCTTTTCTTTTTTGTGGGAGGTAGGGTAGGAACATTTAAGTTCTACTCTCTTAGCAAATTCCAATTATATAATACAGTGCTATCAATCATGGTCATACATGATACATTAGATCCTCAGACCTAATTCATCTTATAGCTGGAAGTTTGTACCTTTTTACCAACCTCTCCTTATTTCCCCTATGGCAACTCCTGGGGAACCAGTTTTCTACTCTCTGTTTCTATGAGTTAAGCTTTTTTTTTTTTTTTTTTCTTCCCCAGTTGATTTTTACAAAGTGTCTTGGGAGAAAGCAGAGAAGCCATGGTGACAGTCACGACTCTGGAGGAGCTCAGAAGCCATATAAGTAGTAGAGGCTTCTCCAGATATCTTTTCTTGGTCTTATTGCTGGCTAAGTGTTTTTCTCTCCCACATCTTCTGGGACCTCATATTTATGGGTTCACTTCAGCCTTTTACTCTATAGCTGGCCTCAACTCTAGATACTGAGGCTGTATCCAATGTAGAGGATACAGTTGTTGGTCATCCTTGCCACCAATGTGGCTCCTACTTGTATTCTGACAGTTGGACACTCACCTCTGTGGCATAACACAGTGTTTGGTCTTTGCCCCTTGTTTCTGACACATAGCTCCTAAAACCCTTACAATCTCCTGAGTGGTAAGTATGTCTTTGGTGTGCTGAGGAGATGACTCTTGGCTGGGGGGCTGCTAGCTTCAGGGTGGGGGCTGCTTGCCAGAGAAGCCAGCCATGATTAGAAGCTTGGAGCATTCAACCTCACATCTTGATTTCCAGAGAGGAGAGAGAGGCTAGAGATTAAGCTGGTCACCAGTGACCACAATCACAGGTATGGTATGAAACCTCCAAACCCCATCCCACCCTTCAAATGATGAAGTTTGAGGATCTTCTGTGTTGGTCAACATATCCATGTGTTGGGAGAGTGGTGTACCCCCAACAATAAGGGGACAGAAGCTCCTGTGCTCTGGACTCTTCTGGACCTCACCATAGTTTCTCTTCATCTGGCTGTTTATTTGTACTCTAAAACAAACTGTTACGGTACATATAATATTTCCTCGAGTTTCTGTGAGCCAAAAACTGAGGATCAGACCCAGGCGGGATTTTGGGAGCCCCTGACTTTGTAGCCAAGTCAGATAGCATGTGGGTAACCTGGGGACTGGTTTTTGAAGTAAAGGCAGTCTTCTGGGACTAAGGCCTTAACCTGTAGGTTCTGACGCTAACTCCAGGAAGTGTCATAATTGAATTGAATTGTAGGACATCCAGTTGGAGAATTAGGGAATTGGTTGATGTGAGGAAAAAAACTTAACAGTCCTTTTCAGTAGATGTGGTCTTCACCCTGAACTCTGGTTCTGCTGCCTGAACCTCTTGCTCAAGTCCAGATTATTTTTTAGTTTGCTCAGCTGATGGCCCCTGTACCCTTGGGCTTCTGCCTCATTCCTGCCATGTCCTCTAGGACTCAAAGGCTTAGTTTTGAGCATCAGCCCTGGGTCCCTGTTGCCTGATGACAGACATCCCTGAGCCTGACTCCTGGGTGGTCTCCAAGCACTGTCTACTAACTGGTTTCCTATCATTGTCCTTTGTTCACATTGACGGAACACATTTTCCCTCTGTTGAACTACTTGATGCTGCCTGCTTTGTCGCATCTCTACTGCTTTGCCCCCTGACAGTACATTCAGCTTTCCAGAGAGGACTTCCAGCACCTATGGAAGGCTTGGCCCATTGGAACCTAGGTCCCTTGTGTGCAAGGTCATCTCCTGGTTCTGGACTCTAACACTGTGTCCTGAGGCATCACAATGCAACAGAGAGTGCCCCACGGGATTCTGAGAAATGATGTCAGCAGTGAACTTGGTCATCTCAGGACCTAATTAAATTAAGCTATTCAGTGCCAGGACTTGGCACATGTTTTAGCTTTGAGGGTCACAGGGCTGTCACTGCAAACCCAAGATATAGGCATAAAGATACAGAAAGTCAGAAGAAAAATAAAGAGAGTAAAAAGGGGGAAAGGGAGGGAGCAGGTGTGTACATCGAAGGGAGTGCCACAACCTCGACTTCTGGTGCCTTCTCTGGCCTATTTTACTAGACCAGCAAGCTATCGTTGGAACAGGAAGGCCACATGCTCAGCTGCAGGTAAGTTGCTATTCTCAGAAAGCAAGAAAAGAGTTGGATATGGATTCTAGTTGTTCTTTCAGCAAACAGAATGAGGTGGTGGAGAGAACGTGGGGTTTGGCTTCAAACAAATCTGAGTTTACATCTCAGTTCTGTCCCTTTGAACTGAAAAACCTTGGGCAAGCTACCTTGACCTTTCAAAGGCTCAGCTTTCTCATTTCTGATATGGGGATGACAGCACGAATTTCTGATGAGATAATGCAGGTAAAACAGCCAGTGACATGCTTGTCATAAAACAGGCACTCAACAGATGGTGACTCCATGCCCTTTCTTCCTTGTCACTGTTCCCTGTCACAGCACCAGGGCAAAACAGTCTTGGGGGTTTGTAGAGAAATTTGCTCATTTTCCTTGATAGTGACTTAAAGCAGCAGCAGATTTCCGCAAGCTGCCCAGTGTCCAGGTGTCCCAAGGGCAGCCTTCATGTAGCTGAAACAATTGGTTCAATTGCCTAAATGTCTCTTAAAGGAGGCAGTTGCATACAAACATGCTCATCAGTGTGAGTGGACATATTTAGGTCCTCATAGGCGTCCAACATCCAAGTGCACTGTCACTGGGATTTCTGGGAAAACAGAAGCAAGCAGCCCCCACCCTTAACCTCTGCCCTGCTAAACCAAGGGAATTTCTGTGGAAATCCAGAGGGTCTTTCCATGAGGAATGAGTATTGCAAGATTGCGGTTACATTGCAGGCTTTTTCATGCACATGTGTGTACAGCAATATTCAACAAATATTTATTGGGCTTCTGCTACATGCCAGCCACTGTGTAGGGAATGCAATGGTGAGCAAGACACACATCATTCTCTCCTTCTGTTGGGAAACACCAAGAACAGAAAAATAGTCTGTTTATGTATTAAAAACCTAGAGTTGGGTGAAGAGCTTTCAGATATGCAATGAAAAACAGATTATGACTTGTGAATTGAGCACCTGTTGTTTTGCTGCTTGCTAACAGAGCATACTTTTTTCAGAATTCATTTTCCCACCACATGATATGTGATCAAAAGACAATTAGTAATTTGAATTTGAAGCAGATGAAAACTGGTCTATTGGTGAGAACTTATACAATTCTGGTTTGGAGAGCTTTGCTTTGCAAATGTATAGGCTGGCCCCAGAGAAGCACTGCAGAAGGTGAAGGGTGCTGCTTTGGTACAGGGCTACAGCAGGACTGGGCTTTGAATTTTGGGCCTTTTTGGTGTAAAGGGAAAGAAAGTAATATGGCTGCTATCACTAGGAGAAAGCTTTGTTTAATGGCTAAAACATTAGATGTGGGATTTAACTCTCATAACCTCTAGCTCTTCTTTGCCGATGACCTTATGTGGAGCTTAAGTCAACCTCATTCTCCTCAGTTCCCCTTTCTAACAAAAGCAGAGAGCCAACCAAGAACTAAAGAGTCAGGAAACATGTATTCCAAACCTGGATCCACCATATTGAGTTGAAAAAAGTTTGATTTTTGAAACTTCTGTTTCTCTCTAAAGGAATTCCTTTCTCCCTTTCCTTCTGCTAAAGTGTCTTTATTGGTTTGCAGTCCTTGAAATCAGAAGCAAGAATTATCCTTCAACTTCTAGTAGAATAATCCCCCAAATCGTGCTTGCCAAATAAATGAATGAACCACAACATTGAAGTTTGACTTCCTCTATTTCAAATGCCTTGGGACTTTTGAGCAGCACCTCGCATGGACATGCCAACCACAGCCTTCAAAGGCAAAACTTGGGTTCCTTACAATTATGGGCATGTAAGCAAAGTTTGGTGGAGTTTTTTTTTTTGGGGGGGGATTAATACAGTCCTTGTTTATTTCACATGGATTATCTTTCTCTCTCAAAGACCATTTCTTAACATGGCTTCTTTTATCTTGTTGACCCCACTCTACTACTGGATCCCACGAGGTAAGCATCCCCAGATGTGTTTTCTCTTCAAAAGACTAAGCCAAAAAAAAAAAAAAAAGACTAAGCCTATTTGAAACTTTGTTTGCTACTTGTCATTAATGTGACTTCAGATAAGTTACCACATCTCTTAAAACCTCAGCTTTTCCACCTGCTGTATGGGGAGTATATTCTTCTGTTGCTTCTATTTCTCCCATGACAGGGTAGTAGTTAGAATCAAATGAAATTATTTTTCTTTTCTTCTTTTCTTTCCTTTTCTTTTCTTTCCTTTTCTTTTCTTTTCTTTCTTTTCTTTTCTTTTCTTTTCTTTTCTTTTCTTTTCTTTTCTTTTCTCATGTGTGTGTGTGTGTGTGTGTGTGTGTGAAAACTGTTGGAAAATCCAGAAGTGGCTACAGGAACCAAAGGTGAAATTTTTGTAATTGCCCCTTACCAGCATCATCAACAACTTAGTTGTTTTTGTCTTCCCAGAGACATCAGAGTTGCCTACTGATGCCATGTAAGGAAATACAAGGAAGCAGATAATTAAAAATGCCATTGTGGAGTTGGAGGAAGTTTAAAGTGAATATATGCCATTTTATATTCATCCATTCATTCATATTTCCATTCAACAAGTAATTATTGAACATCAACCATATACAAAGATGAATCAAACATGATTCTGGTCTTGTGATTCTTTCAAAATGGTAAGAGAAATAGTGCTCTTAAAACCAATAATACGAAGTAGGAAATTATGGGCATTCCTCTGATAAGAGAAATATAATTCAGCACTGTGATTATACTAAGAGGAAGAGACAATTTGTCACTGAGGGCCAGGAAGGCTTATTATGAGAAACAGTTTCTAGCTGAGCCTTGGAGAATTGGGGGAATCTGAACTTACAGAATGAGATGGAGGAGGGAGGGTATGCAGGCAGAGGAATGGCTAAAATAAAGACAGGTGCATTCTCAGTGGCAGGCTCCTCCTGTGACTTTGAAGTCCCTTTGACCCCAGCCTGGGATGTGCTCTTGATTTGAAGATTACTTTTTTTTTCATATTTTTTGTTTTTGTTTTTAATTTTTCCCTTTGATCTTGATTAAGTTGCTAAAAATGGTCCACTATCTCACCATGCAGTTGATCTGAGCATGAGAGACTCATGGCCCCCACTAGTAATAACCTTGGCTGCACATTATGCAAAAAGTCCATCAAAATTCTTCTGGAATGTGAGGTTCACTTCAAAGCCCTCTTCTGTTGACCAAGCCTTGGGAGGTGTCATGTCCAATCATCACTTCTCAGTTACTGGGCTTCCCTGCCTTGCTGTGAGATCAAAGGAAGGAGAGTTCCATCATACAAGTGAAAACGAGGTTCATTGACTTTAGGTAGCTGATGTGGAACAGAACTTAAATGAAAAAGGTCAAGAAACTATTAGTCCAGGGTGTGGGAAGAATCTTCAACTTGTCTGAGATACTAAGACAAGATAGAAAACAAAGGGAGGTCACCATTGCATTCCAGATAATCACTTTGCCTTAGTATGAATGCTTGAGAGATCATCATTTACAGGATTCACCAAGCTTGAAGCCAGGACCAATCCTCTAAGTTAGGTTATACCAGGTGGCTCTTTCCTCTCACCACATTCAAGTAGCAAAATGAACAGAGAGGACATTTATCCATCCTTACCTGGGTATATGTTGATATATAGAGCTGGGCTACTTTAGAATATTAAATGGCTATTTTTAGATTTTTGGATCTTATGGGCTGATAAATTTCTAAAAATTGTGTTCAACATAGAATTGTTAACTTTTTATTTTGCTGAACCAAGGATATTAGACTAAAAGGACCTTGGTGACTACAAACTGAATGTCATTATTATTATTTAATAGATTTTATTTATTTATTCATGACAGACACAGAGAGAGAAGCAGGCTCCATGCAGGGAGCCCAATGTGGGACTCGATCCTGGGTCTCCAGGATCATGGCCTGGGCCAAAGGCAGGTGCTAAACCACTGTGCCACCCAGGGATCCCCTGAATGTCATTATTTTATTTTATTATTTTATTTTTTAAAATATTTTATTTATTCATGAGACACACACACACACACACACGGAGAGAGAGAGAGAGAGAGAGAGAGAGGCAGAGGGAGAAGCAGGCTCCATGCAGGGAACCTGATGTGGGACTCAATCCCGGGTCTCCAGGATCACGCCCTGAGCTGAAGGAGGCACTAGACTGCTGAGCCACCTGGGCTGCCCGAATGTCATTATTTTAAAAGGAGAGGTATTCTGTGCCATTTATTGGGAAAAGTATAATTTCAGACTAAAGGGTAAGTTCTTAAGGAGCACCATGGGTAATCTTCATCTTTGCTTTTGCTCTAAAATGTTTCAAATTCCCTCATGGTGAGCCCAGGTCATAGATGTGGCCTTTGGGACCTGTGTATCAGATGAGAGCTGGCTTCATTAATCTGTTTTGGAAAGATACTGACTGGGTTCAGGAATTTTATGGGTGCATGGATGATTTTAAATACAGTCACATCAATCCTGACAAGGTATATTTTGTACTGGCATCATACTTCCTGGCACTTGGTAGACGATGGTGTGGTCAGTTCACTTTTATTCTGACTCATTTGTGGGAAGGGAAATTTAATTCTCTGGGAACCTATGTTTGTATTAGTGTTAAATCATTTGTCTGATGTTTAATGATTTATATACACAATGCAAAGAGGTCCCAGAATTGCCTTCCTGATGGTTCTACACCCAACCTCCTCCCACCCCCGCTCCTTCATTCCACTCCAGGGCAGAGAAATCATTCAGGTTAGTGCCTTAGGGAATCCACCCAACACACTATTCTTCAGCTTACTCATTCCTTATATATATTTTTATATTCTATTGATAGTGGACTTTTAGATGAATACAAAGACTTCATGAGGATACTTAGACAAGTACTATCTGGTGATTTTGTATTATTAACATGCTGAACTGCTTTGCCTTCTTAACTCAGCAATTAGTCTCCTCCCAAACTTGATGCACCTCTTTTGGATTATAAATTGTGATCCTCTGATTTATTTCTCTCTAGTTCATATGCCTAATGTGGATGGGCCTTTGGTGCTCATTAAAGCAGAGACTTTTATTTGAAAGGTTGCTCTGACACTGTGCTGATGGGACCTCATATATTATACTTCTCCATACTGGCCATCTATAATTTAGTGTACTGGTCCTATTCATATAATGTTCAGCATTTGCAATGCTTATGAGTAAGTGACAGCATACAATGGTATCAATAAATCAGATGGGCCAGGCCAGGCCTTGATGGTCAGTTTCCCTGTCTACCAAGGAGGAAAGCTGAAAATCAGTGACTGCCATTAACTGGGAGCTTTTCAGATCATTAAGTCAAAGAAAGCACATTTGTTGGCTTTTATTATTAATACATTTTGAGTGGCTGTTTAAAATAGATCTCCCTGGTTGGATAAAGAGGCATGAAAAAAAGGATTCTTTGTTATTTTTTTTTTAAGTTGTTGCAGTTGATTTCAAAAGAATGACTTATTTTGACAAAGTGGGTGAACTTGAGTTGTAATATATATAATAGGCCAAATGATATAGGAGACTTCAGGTTATGTGATGTGGCATGTATGTCACAGAGCCAGGAAAATTAGGATTTATTTTCTTGAAATGCAAATCTGGAACAAGGTGGCTCAGAAATCACCATGCAGTGGTGCACAATAGTGTTTACTATAGTGTGTCACAGAGTGCAATAGAATGTCTGGAATGCTTTTGTAAATGTTCCATTGCTTAGGGATAGTTCTGAGAATATATATATTTTAAGAGATACATACCTCAAATTTCCATTGTTGGTCATGAGTGCCCTACGTTAGCTCAAAAGTGAGCAAGTGGACATTGTAACTTCATAATAATCCTTCCTGACATGGAAAGAAAGATGTAGGGTTGGAAGTTTGCAGTAGGAAATGCTTAGCAGAGTCTCCAAGGAAAAGGTACCCTCTGGTGCTATGAAATACAAATCTTTATGAAGCTGGGCTAGGTGGTATTAAAATACAGGAGCTCTAGGGGCAGGTCAGCCTCTGGATTTTATGTCCTGACTCTGCCATTATGCACCAGTCATGTGACCTTGGGCTGGTTACTGTATCTCCTAGAACTTTGATCTCCTTGTCTCTAAAACGGGGGGACAAACTCTTGCCTCATCAGGATGTTTTGAATAATAGATGATTTGATAAACACAAAATACCTATATAAGTGCTGAATAATTTTAGGTTTCCTCCCCTATACTTCTGGAGAAGATGTGGAGTCTTCAGGAATCTTCTAACTCTGTAGACTCAAATCTCTTAGCATCCTTGAAGATCAGTATGATGATCACAGGTTAAAGATGAAGCCCTGAACTCTGTATCAAGAAAGAATGCTGAGCCATTTAATTAGGGCTGTGACTGAAAAGGTTATTTTTTTATATCAACCTTGACTAAAATCATTTGTACCTATGAGTAAAAATAAAATAAATTCTGTGGGTAAATTTGATTTTCCATATTTTGTTTTTCATTTCAGAGACACTTTCTTGTACTGATGAGTGAAATTAAGTCATAGAGTCCTACTCAGGCTGGTAATGCCTGTCATTAGCAATAAAAAACATAAACACAAATCTTTACTTGGGAGTACATAAGTGGGAATGCAGATGTGTAGTCCTCACCTGTAACATGAGACAATAATGATTATCATTTTCTGCTCAGTTGATGCATGCTAAAAGCAGGAGGCTTTCACTCCATTATTTTGACCTTTTGGTTCTTCTAGATCCTTCACTTTGTTCTTTGCTCTAAAGCTGTTATGGTCTAAATGTTTGTGTCGTCCCAAATTTGTATATGGAAAACCTAACTCCCAAAGATGATGATGTTAAGAGATGAGCCCTTTGGGAGGTTCTTAAGTCATGCAAGTGGAGCCTTCATGAATGGGGTTAGTGTACTTATTAAGGGGCCTCTGAGAGCTAGCTCATTCCTTCTAGCATGTGATGACATTGTCAGAAGTCAGCAGTCCACAACTGGAAGAGGGCCTTCACTAGAACCTATACTGCTGACATCTTGATTTTGAACTTCTAGCCTCCAGAAGTGTGAGAAATGAATTTCTGTTGTTTATAAGCCACCCACCCTGTGATATTTTGTTATAGCAGCCTAAACAGGCTAAGGCAGAAATCAGTAGGAACTGTTTTTTTTTTCTTTTTAAATCGAATTCATGATATTACTGACATATGTAAGTAATGCAAAACAAAGCAAAACAATTGGCTAGCTAAAGTATCAGTCTTACTAAAGCATTAATCTAGGTAGTTATGTAGAAAACTGCAAAAACTGACCTGGGGAAAATTTGCCTAAGTAGAAATAACCAACACAAAATAAAAAAAGGCAATGGCTAAAATTCCACATAGTAATTTTTTTTTGAGTGAGCAATTATGATGGAAAAATAAAATATTTGTGAAAAAAAATGAATCTGGGAAAAATATTGGTCACAGAAAGACCAGACAAAATAACAACAAATATGTCACAATGGCAGGTACTAGATTTTGTAAAATTTGATATGGATATAAAGCCAATTAGTGGGCTAAATTTATCCTGTAAATTTCTTTATGCTGTAAATTTTATAAGAAAAATCATTAATTTCAATGAAAACAAATTTATTAAGATAGAAATTAAATGGAAAAAATTGGATATCATTTAACTAATCCAGGAGTTAAATTCACTTACTGGATGTTGCTCCTTACTGTTGGTGCTACTCAGGCCTCCTTTCTATACATCAGGCTTCAGGGGTACTGTCTCAACTCAAGTCCCAAGTTCTTGCTGAGCCCTTGGCCCTCCATGGCCTGGTACTTGACCCCTTGTGCTCTCATTTCCTCCCCCCTGTGGTCCATGTTCCAGCTGCTCCAGCTTCCTTGCTGTGTTTGACACAGACCAAGCATATGTTACTTGGGCCCTTCCTTTGCCTGGAATGTTCTTCCTGTAGTTATCACCTAGCTCACTTTCACTTCATGGTAGCCCCAACCAACTATCACTCCTCAGGGAGAACTTGTACTACCCACTCACTTTCTACCTCCTTCCCTTCTTTTTTTCTCATAGGAATCATTATTTCCTGATATTATTATATCTATCTATTTAGTTGTCTACCAAGTTGGCCAGAATATTAGCTCCAAAGGGTTTGGCTCACTTCTCAGTCTGTGGGGTCTTAAAGAGAGCTTGGCATGTAGGAGGCCCAACCAATATTGGTTGAACAGATTCTGTATTAAAGTGTTTGTATTTGTTAACACAGTACCAATGTTTTACTTGGATCATACTCTAGGGCCAGGTTGTCCACTGAGTTAAAATTGAAGGATCCAAATATCCTACATCACCAGAGCCTGTGCTTAGCATGTATGGCCAACATTAGTGTTGCTGCTAACAGTTCTGATTTTCAACCTTCTGGGCATGTGGTCAGATTACACTTCTTTCCTACAGATAGGTATGGCTATTGGATTAGGCTTGGCCAGTGAAATGTGAACAGAAGGGACATGTGTTACTTCCAGCTGGAAGCCTTTCAGAGCTAGTGTACAACTTTACAAGCTCCCTTCTCCCTGTTGTGGTGAATGGTGACACTCTAGATCATGGTGGCTTCACTAGCTTTGGTTCTGGAGGAAAGGTGGCATAGACAGGAGCATGTCCTGAGTTGGACATGGAGCATGAGGCAATGCTCTATTTATGTTTTTGTTGGGCCACTGAGATTTTAGGGCTGTTAGTTACATAGTTGATGGATACAAGTTACACATTTTATCTCATTTAAGTTTTCCATTGTCCATTGGAGGCAGTTATTATTATTATTTTTTAATGCCTTTTTTTAATTAATTTTGATTGGTGTTCAATTTACCAACATACAGAAAAACACCCAGTGCTCATCCCGTCAAGTGTCCACCTCAGTGCCCGTCACCCATTCCCCTCCAACACCCGCCCTCCTCCCCTTCCACCACCCCTAGTTCGTTTCCCAGAGTTAGGAGTCTTTATGTTCTGTCTCCCTTCCTGATATTTCCCAACATTTCTTTTCCCTTCCTTTATATTCCCTTTCACTATTATTCATATTCCCCAAATGAATGAGAACATACACTGTTTGTCCTTCTCCGATTGACTTACTTCACTCAGCATAATACCCTCCAGTTCCATCCACGTTGAAGCAAATGGTGGGTATTTGTCGTTTCTAATTGCTGAGTAATATTCCATTGTATACATAAACCACATCTTCTTTATCCATTCATCTTTCAATGGACACCGAGGCTCCTTCCATAGTTTGGCTATTGTGGCCATTGCTGATAGAAACATCGGGTGCAGGTGTCCCGGCGTTTCATTGCATCTGAATCTTTGGGGTAAATCCCCAACAGTGCAATTGCTGGGTCGTAGGGCAGGTCTATTTTTAACTCTTTGAGGAACCTCCACACAGTTTTCCAGAGTGGCTGCACCAGTTCACATTCCCACCAACAGTGTAAGAGGGTTCCCTTTTCTCTGCATCCTCTCCAACATTTGTTGTTTCCTGCCTTGTTAATTTTCCCCATTCTCACTGGTGTGAGGTGGTATCTCACTGTGGTTTTGATTTGTATTTCCCTGATGGCAAGTGATGCAGAGCATTTTCTCATGTGCATGTTGGCCATGTCCATGTCTTCCTCTGTGAGATTTCTCTTCATGTCTTTTGCCCATTTCATGATTGGATTGTTTGTTTCTTTGGTGTTGAGTTTAATAAGTTCTTTATAGATTTTGGAAACTAGCCCTTTATCTGATATGTCATTTGCAAATATATTCTCCCATTCTGTAGGTTGTCTTTTAGTTTTGTTGACTGTATCCTTTGCTGTGCAAAAGCTTCTTATCTTGATGAAGTCCCAATAGTTCATTTTTGCTTTTGTTTCTTTTGCCTTTGTGGATGTATCTTGCAAGAAGTTACTGGGGCCGAGTTCAAAGAGGGTGTTGCCTGTGTTCTCTTCTATGATTTTGATGGACTCTTGTCTCACATTTAGATCTCTCATCCATTTTGAGTTTATCTTTGTGTATGGTGAAAGAGAGTGGTCCAGTTTCATTCTTCTGCATGTGGATGTCCAATTTTCCCAGCACCATTTATTGAAGAGACTGTCTTTCTTCCAATGGATAGTCTTTCCTCCTTTATCGAATATTAGATGACCGTACATTTCAGGGTCCACTTCTGGGTTCTCTATTCTGTTCCATTGATCTATGTGTCTGTTTTTGTGCCAGTACCACACTGTCTTGATGACCACAGCTTTGTAGTACAACCTGAAATCTGGCATTGTGATGCCCCCAGCTATGGTTTTCTTTTTTAAAATTCCCCTGGCTATTCGGGGTCTTTTCTGATTCCACACAAATCTTAAAATAATTTGTTCTAACTCTCTGAAGAAAGTCCATGGTATTTTGATAGGGATTGCATTAAACGTGTAAATTGCCCTGGGTAACATTGACGTCTTTACAATATTAATTCTGCCAATCCATGAGCATGGAATATTTTTCCATCTCTTTGTGTCTTCCTCAATTTCTTTCAGAAGTGTTCTATAGTTTTTAGGGTATAGATCTTTTACCTCTTTGGTTAGGTTTATTCCTAGGTATCTTATGCTTTTGGGTGCAATTGTAAATGGGATTGACTCCTTAATTTCTCTTTCTTCAGTCTCATTGTTAGTGTATAGAAATGCCATTGATTTCTGGGCATTGATTTTGTATCCTGCCACGCTACCAAATTGCTGTATGAGTTCTAGCAATCTTGGGGTGGAAGCTTTTGGGTTTTCTATGTAGAGTATCATGTCATCGGCGAAGAGGGAGAGTTTGACTTCTTCTTTGCCAATTTGAATGCCTTTAATGTCTTTTTGTTGTCTGATTGCTGAGGCGAGGACTTCCAGAACTATGTTGAACAGCAGTGGTGAGAGTGGACATCCCTGTCTTGTTCCTGATCTTAGGGGAAGGGCTTCCAGTGCTTCCCCATTGAGAATGATATTTGCTGTGGGCTTTTCGTAAATGGCTTTTAAGATGTCGAGGAAAGTTCCCTCTATCCCAACACTCTGAAGGGTTTTTATCAGGAATGGATGCTGTATTTTGTCAAATGCTTTCTCTGCATCTAATGAGAGTATCATATGGTTCTTGGTTTTTCTCTTGCTGATATGATGAATCACATTGATGGTTTTACGAGTGTTGAACCAGCCTTGTGTCCCAGGGATAAATCCTACTTGGTCATGGTGAATAATTTTCTTAATGTGTTGTTGGATCCTATTGGCGAGTATCTTGTTGAGAATTTTTGCATCCATGTTCATCAGGGATATTGGTCTGTAATTCTCCTTTTTGGTGGGGTCTTTGTCTGGTTTCGGAATTAAGGTGATGCTGGCCTCATAGAACGAATTTGGAAGTACTCCATCTCTTTCTATCTTTCCAAACAGCTTTAGTAGAATAGGTATGATTTCTTCTTTGAACGTTTGATAGAATTCCCCTGGGAAGCCATCTGGCCCTGGACTCTTGTGTCTTGCGAGCTTTTTGATGACTGCTTCAATTTCCTCCCCGGTTATTGGCCTGTTCAGGTTTTCTATTTCTTCCTGCTCCAGTTTTGGTAGTTTGTGGCTTTCCAGGAATGCATCCATTTCTTCTAGATTTCCTAATTTATTGACGTACAGCTGTTCATAATATGTTTTTAAAATCCTTTGTATTTCCTTGGTGTTGGTAGTGATCTCTCCTTTCTCATTCATGATTTTATTAATTTGAGTCTTCTCTCTCTTCTTTTTAATAAGGTTGGCTAATGGTTTATCTATCTTATTAATTCTTTCAAAGAACCAACTCCTGGTTCTGTTGATCTGTTCCACAGTTCTTCTGGTCTCGATTTCGTTGAGTTCTGCTCGAATCTTTATTAACTCTCTTCTTCTGCTGGGTGTAGGATCTATTTGCTGTTTTCTCTCTAGCTCCTTTATGTGTAAGGTTAGCTTTTGTATTTGAGTTCTTTCCAGTTTTTGAATGGATGCTTGTATTGTGATGTATTTCCCCCTTAGGACTGCTTTTGCTGCATCCCAAAGATTTTGAACGGTTGTATCTTCATTCTCATTAGTTTCCATGAAACTTTTTAATTCTTCCTTAATTTGCTGGTTGACCCTTTCATCTTTTAGCAGGATGGTCCTTAACCTCCACGTGTTTGAAGTCCTTCCCAACTTCTTGTTGTGATTTCGTTCTAATTTCAAGGCATTATGGTCTGAGAATATGCAGGGGACTATCCCAATCTTTTGGTATCGGTTCAGACCCGATTTGTGACTCAGTATGTGGTCTATTCTGGAGAAAGTTCCATGTGCACTTGAGAAGAATGTGTATTCAGTTGAGTTTGGATGTAAAGTTCTGTAGATATCTGTGAAATCCATCTGGTCCAGTGTATCATTTAAAGCTCTCGTTTCTTTGGAGATGTTGTGCTTAGAAGACCTATCAAGGGTAGAAAGAGCTAGATTGAAGTCACCAAGTATAAGTGTATTATTATCTAAGTATTTCTTCACTTTGGTTATTAATTGATTGATATATTTGGCAGCTCCCACATTCGGGGTATATATATTGAGGATTGTTAAGTCCTCTTGTTGGATAGATCCTTTAAGTATGATATAGTGTCCCTCTTCATCTCTCACTACAGTCTTTGGGGTAAATTTTAGTTTATATGATATAAGGATGGCTATCCCTGCTTTCTTTTGAGGACCATTTGAATGGTAAATGGTTCTCCAACCTTTTATTTTCAAGCTGTAGGTGTCCTTCTGTCTAAAATGAGTCTCTTGTAGACAGCAAATAGATGGGTACTGCTTTTTTATCCAGTCTGAAACCCTCCGCCTTTTGACGGGGTCATTAAGCCCGTTCACGTTCAGAGTTACTATTGAAAGGTATGAGTTTAGTGTTATCATGATATCTATTCAGTCCTTGTTTTTGTGGATTGTTCCACTGAACTTCTTCTTAAAGGGGAATTTTAAGAGTCCCCCTTAAAATTTCTTGCAGAGCTGGTTTGGAGGTCCCATATTCTTTCAGCTCCTGCCTGTCTTGGAAGCTCTTTATCTCTCCTTCCATTTTGAATGAGAGTCTTGCTGGATAAAGTATTCTTGTTTGCATGTTCTTCTCATTTAGGACCCTGAATATATCCTGCCAGCCCTTTCTGGCCTGCCAGGTCTCTGTGGAGAGGTCTGCTGTTACCCTAATACTCCTCCCCATAAAAGTCAGGGACTTCTTGTCTCTTGCTGCTTTAAGGATCTTCTCTTTTTCTTTGGAATTTTGCAAGCTTAACTATTAAATGTCGAGGTGTTGAATGGTTTTTATTGATTTTAGGGGGGGGGGATCTCTCTATTTCCTGGATCTGAATGCCTGTTTCCCTTCCCAGATTAGGAAAGTTTTCAGCTAGGATTTGTTCAAATACGTATTCTGGCCCTCTGGCCCTTTTGTCGCCCTCGGGAACCCCAATTAAACGTAGGTTTTTCTTCCTCAGGCTGTCATTTATTTCCCTTAATCTGTCCTCATGGTCTTTTAATTGTTTGTCTCTTTTTTCCTCAGTTTCCCTCTTTGCCATCAACTTGTCTTCTATGTCACTCACTCGTTCTTTCACCTCGTTAACCCTCATCGTTAGGACTTCTAGTTTGGATTGCATCTCATTTAATTGATTTTTAATTTCTGCCTGATTGGATCTAAATTCTGCAGTCATGAAGTCTCTTGAGTCCTTTATGCTTTTTTCTAGAGCCACCAGTAGCTGTATAATAGTGCTTCTGAATTGGCTTTCTGACATTGAATTGTAATCCAGATTTTGTAACTCTGTGGGAGAGAGGGCTGTTTCTGATTCTTTCTTTTGAGGTGAGGTTTTCCTTCTAGTCATTTTGCTCAGTGCAGAGTGGCCAAAAACAAATTGTATTGGGAAAAGGAGAAAAAGAGAGGAGAGAAAGAAGGAAAGAAAAGAGAAAAAGAAAAAAGGAAGAAAAAAGAATAAAAAGGAGAAGAAAAAGAGAAAGAAAAAGAAAGAAAAGAAAAAAAGGGGTGGGAGAAGCAAACAGAAATAAAAAACAAAACAAAACAAAACAAAAAAACCACGGGGAGTATCTTCCGATTCTGTATACTTTAAGTCCCTTGACTTCCCCTGGAACTGGTCCATCTCGCTGGTCTTCTGGGGGAGGGGCCTGTTGTGCTGATTCTCAGGTGTTAGCACTTGGGGGTGCTGCTCTGCCCCTGCCTGGTGCAGGGCTCAGTGGGGGTTGTTTACCCCGTGAGGCCCCGGGAGGAAGCCCCAGTGGCGGGGGCAGCTCTGGGACCCTGGAGTCAGCTCCCACAGTAACTCCGGGGCTCTCGGTCTGCAGGGCCTGGAGGCTCCGGGGCGGGGCCGCTGATCTGCTCAGCTCGGGGCAGGAGCGTCCTCGTTGTCCTGGGCCCTCCCGGCCTCTGCCTGTCCCAGGGGGAGGCCGTATCCTGGGGTGTGTCCCGGCGCCCTGTGCTCCGGGGCCTGCGCTGTTGGATTCGTGCTCCCGCCCCGCAGCCCCCTCCGCGGAGCCGCCGCCCGAGCCCCTCCGAGCTGCTCCGGGTCCCGCCGAGCGCTGCAGCCCTTAGGGAGCTCGGCGCATCTCCCCGGGGCGCAGTTCCTCTGTTACTGTCCCAGGGAGCCCGAGGGCATCCCCGCCTTTCTGGGGATCCTGCTCCAATTCCTGGGGAGCCCCTTTCCGCGGGGAAGGTCGGTGCAGCTCCTGCTCCTCCGGGATGGGGCTCTCCTGTCCTGGGGACACTCGCCCCGGCCTCAGCCCGGCTCCTCGCGGGGCCCCTCCCCCTTGGAGGCCTTTTGTTCCTTTATTTCTTTTTCCCCGTCTTCCTACCTTGATAGAAGCGCGAACTCTTCTCACTGTAGCGTTCCAGCTGGTCTCTCTTTAAATCTCAGGCCGAATTCGTAGATTTTCAGGATGATTGGATGGTTTTCTAGGTAATTTGTTGAGGACAGGTGACTTGGGGACCCTACTCTTCCGCCGTCTTGCCCCTCCCCCCGGAGGCAGTTACTATTATTCCTACTTAGCACTGTGGAAATTTAACTCACAAAAGTTAAGTAATTTCTCAAAAGTCACACAGCTACCAAATGGCAGAACTAAAATTCAAATCCAATTCTGGCTGATTCCGTGATCTGAGTTCTTAAACATTGGCTTGTCCAACCTCTCAGTGTGTTATTAAATATGTGATAGACCGTACGGGCAAAAGTGTGCTTTTAAGAGCTTCAGTGGCCTCATTCAAAACTGGAGAACCACTGAGATCCTCTCAAAACCAGGTGATAGAGAAGATCATCAGAAGTGTAGGTATCATGTTTCCTCTGTCAGTACATACAATGAATTAAATATTAAAACTCACTTGAAGGTAATTTGCATTAATGACTTTGAAAGGGGAAGAAATAGTTCTCACCTGGGTAAGATTTTATTTTTTCACCTATCTCTGTTTAGGATTTTCAAAAACCCCACTGGCTCTATGTAAAAACAAAATAGGCTAAGAAAACTAACTGATACAAAAACCTATTTCAGAAATCTCAGCATATTCTCTCCCTATGTGTGAACTGAGAGGAAACCAGACTTTCTGAAAGTCATGGGATGGCATGGACCAGGGCAAAGTACAGCAGGAATCTGCCTCAGATTCAGGTGGCATCAGGCTTCAGAGCCTGTAATGGTGATAAACCGCCTTAGGAACACAGTGCAGAGCTGGTGTGGATGGGGTGGCTGTAACTCCTACTTCTAAGTCCCTATGACTGATATACCCTTTTAAACAGATATGAGTTAGGCTTGTTGTCATGGCTGGATTCTATTTTTCCAATGGTGTTCTGTATTTCTATTCAGATCAATTATGATTTGAATTCAATTTCCAAGTTAAGGGAGGAGGAATACTTGATACTCACTCCATACAGGACTATCCAGGCAAGTAGAGAATTCCTTAGACATGAAGAAAACTACTTTAACAAATTTGCAATGCCATAGTTATTCCATTTGCAGAAACAAATGTGCTGTAATGACTTTATTTTGGGATATCAGCTGTAATATGCACATAAATGAGGTCTAAGTAAGAATTGCTGAATCCCTTCTTGTGGGGTCATGGTTGTGAACAAGTTGACGTGTGGATGATTTTCTATCTCAGAGCAGGATAGTACAAGGGGCAGGCAGGGTCTCCCAGAGAAGGGTCTGAATGTGGCCCTTTAAAAAGCCTAGTCTGTCACAATGTAGTGAGTCTCCTCTTCATTAACGCTGGGACATCCACAAACTGGACTTGTAGCTCTATTTCTTTTTCAGGTTGAACCTGAAAAATACAGGCTAGTCTTCCATCTATAGACTTGTGCCTCTTGATTGAAATCAGGCCTGTTAGGATTTGTTCTGCATAGCATGTCTCCGGGCTCATGAAAGGCCCTCTCGACTGATGGTCCTAAGACAATGTAAGGTGGGCCAGAAAGCCTCTTGGGATTCCATGAGCACTAAAGAAAAAAGTAGGGATTCTTCTTCTTTTTTTTTTTTTTTTTTTTTTAGGGATTCTTCTTCTAACAAACCTCATTTTAAAGAAAGCAATCAGGACAAAAAGCAATTGTGGACACTAATAAAAAGCCAAGAGAAGAGAAAATCAATAATCCCTGTGTGTGGCTCTGAACCCCATTCTCTGTGGTCAGGAATCAGGTGCCTCTATCAAGTGTGAGCATGTGTACGTGTGTGAATCCACACACTAATGCTGTAGGAGATGTTGAAATAAAGAAAAGATAGTGGCAGAGAGATTGATGAAGTTCTTGCCAAACTACGTGTGACTTAAAGAGTCTCTTTAAGTTGTGTTCTGGGAGGAGGAGGTGGTGGCTTTACTTTGAAGGGGTATATGGGCTGAGGCTGGGAAGGAGAGACAGTCCTAGTGCCTTGAGGTGACTCTAGAACTTCCATGGCCCAATGGCAAGTGTTGTGGGTTGACTGTTGTTTCTCCTCAAAATATGTCCAAGTCCTAACTCCTAGTACTTTTGAATGTGATATTATTTGGAAATGAGGTCTTCACACATATAATCAGGTTAAAATATGATCATACTGGATTCATGTGGGCTCTAATTTAGTGACTGGTGTCCTTATGAAAAGAGGGAAGGGCTCCTGTGGTTACAGAGGCAGAGATGGAAAGGGGCAGCTGCAAACTGAGAATGTCAGGGGTTCCCAACAACCACCAGACACCAAGAAGAGGCATAGGAGGATTCTTCCTCAAAAGCTTCAGGAGAGAGTATGTCCCTGCCTGTACCTTGACTTCAGACTCCTGGAATCCAGCACATATTTCTACTGCTATAAGGCACTTAATTTATGATTTTGGTATGGAAGTCATAGGAAATTAGGACAGTAAACAAAACGCGATCAGCTTCAGCCTCAGTGCAGTGGGTGACAGTGAGCAGAACTTGGACTACAGGTAACAGTGAAGGCTCAGAGGGGCTGGAAAGTGAGGCAGTCTATTGATGGTGGCATTGGGTGCATACTGTGAAGAGGTGCCTGATTATTCTCTCTCTGATTTCTCACTCAGTGAGACCAGGAGTTGGTTGGTTTGGCTGCTTGCAGGAGCAGTGAGCACTCAAGTAGTCAAGTAGGGTCAGATTTCTCAACCCTTGACTTCCATCACTTTTTGTGAAAGATGCATTTTCCAAAGGTGATCATAACAATACCCCCCATCCCTCCTGCTCTTTGGAAACCCCATCATATCCCCTCTTCTGAATCTGGGCAAATCTGTAACTCTCTTGTAACTAATAGAATGTGGTTGATGTGGTATGATTTCAAGGTTAGATAATGAGAGGCAATGCCACTTAAATCTTGTGCACTGGACCAGAGACTCAGTCTGGAGCCTGGACCACCTTATAAGTAGCCCAGCTGTCCTATAGCTGCCATGTTGTAAGGAAGGTCAAACTAGCTCACATGGAGAGACCACATGGAGAAACCCCGGGGCTATATGAAGAGCATTTTCCTGCCACTCTCAGTTCCTTTCCCCTCAACCTACACTGTTCTAGCTTCAGCCACCATCTGGTCCTGAGCCAAATCCATCAACCACATTTTCCCCAAATTCCTGTTGTGCACAAACTGTGAGGAATAATAATTGTTGTTTTAAGCCACTAAGTTTCAAGATGCCTTATTATGCAACAATAGTAACTAGAACTTCTTCAAACCTTTGCCCAAAGGCTACTTCACCTCTAAAACTTCCTCTGATCCTAGATGTCATGACTTCATCCCATGAAACTCTCCTTTCCCACACAGCTACTAGCTATTGGAGTTCTCAGCATTTCCCTTCACTCAGAGCTCAGTTTTGCTGGTGCCAATCTCTATTTTCTTCAGTTTCCCTCAGAAGCCTCATACTTCCTGTCCTTTTATTATACAGAATTCATTGTGTCCCACCAGCTACCTCTATCCCTGAGTACCATACCCATCTTAGCTCTCTCAGTAACAAAGAGGCCTCCAGGTAACAGATCTCACCCTCCTTAAGGAGCAGCGTTTGAGCTCCAGTAATGCTGACGAGGCTTCATTTTTGTTTTTAAAGATTTCATTTATTTATTCATAAGACGGAGACAGAGGGAGGCAGAGGTAGAGGCTGCCCTGAGGTTTTTAATATAATAAGAAAACATTATTTTAGTCAATCACGAACTCAAATGATAAGCTCATCTGTCTCACCCAATGGGGACTATGTCTTACTCATCTTTTTATCCCTAGGTTAGTTCACACCTTGACAGAGAAAAGGCTCTGGATGGATAGATGGATGGATGGTTGGATGCATGCATGCATGCATGGGTAGATTGATGAATACAGAGAAATGCTTGAAAAATATAAAGTGGAATTTGCAAACTTGGGGCATACGTGGTGCCATTTCCAAACTCTGTGCCATGGAAGGCATGATTAATAGATCCCAGAACTCTTTCTGGGGATTGGAAGGGCTGCCTCACCCTGTTTTTAAACTATACATAGAAGGTAGCAATCAACCATGGTTTGTACTTGAGAAGACTAAAAGCACAAAGACTCTTTTTTGGAACTTCAATTTATTAAAAATATCATTAAAATAGAAGTCAAAACTCTGTATACAACTGCTTCCTGATTTTCTTCTAAGGTTTCAGCAAAGTTCATTAAACTAATATACATGTTCCTGTGCTTTCAATGTACATAGATTTCACATTAAGAAGAAAATGTTCTGACACTTTATGGCCTTTGCTGTTAGCTGGAGTGTGGTGAAGTCTTTAAGTAAAAAATTCATCTCAAAAGGGGACCAAATAATAAAGCAAAGTGTGGGATTCTGAAAGTCAATATGGTCAATAGTGCTGTGTTGTTTACAACCAATCACTTACCAGGATGGACAGGACCAACGGAGAAAGGAAATTACCCACCCGCCCACATAATTGCACCAATTGCTAGAATCGGTTAATAGGTCATAAAAAAAATCAATCCTAGAGAAGCATAAAGAGATACATATGAGAGTAGAACTTGGTTATTATTGGTCTTCATTCACAGCCACATTTGAGTACCTTACTCTTTATTAGCAGGATGACAGTACTGACAAATTATCCTGTCACTTTCTGCTTTTGTGCCCTCTTTTTTATTGGGAGTGAGTTTTTTTCTCTTCTCTACTTTCTGTGTTTTGATTTTCATAGCACAGTGCCTGGATCCTGTGGCAAGGGAGGGGGGTGTCATTAGGGGAAGAAAAGAAGCTTTTGTTGTGCCCCCCCCCCCCCAGTACCAGGAAGAGTGTCAAATTCCTTAGGCAACTTGTCTCATCTGATACACCTCCCACTTGCACCAAGTGGTAGCTATGATTGTGACCTTTACTCTATGGAAAAGGAAACTGATGTTTAGAGAAGTTAAGTCACTTGCTACGCAACCAGCAAAGGGATTCATTCAAATGTAGGTCTGTCTGTCTGAGCCAAAAGTCTTACTTTTTCTATTGAATAAGTCCTTGATTTCTTATCAGAAAGGCCAGATGTGTGTTGAAATTCAGTACGGTACAGAATGGGGACATGATGCATATTCCATATATTACTTAATACTCCCTGTGGGGTCTAGAGCAGCACCCTATAATCAAATCCATTAATATTTCAGCAGTGAAACATCAACATTGAAACTAAATAGGATAAATAAAAGTACGAATGGCCTTACTATTTGGTTGCCAAATGATTCTACACCTATTTTGTGAAATTTTTCATTTTCAGAGCTTTGGGATTTCATAATTTTGGCTAAGGAACTGTATCGTGTGGGCTCCCAGGAGAGAGTTTGCACACATTTGTCCTCTCTCTCAGGGAACTCTGAAATGGAGCAAGCTGGAGTTAAAGAACAAAAACAAAACCAGAAACAGAAATCTGCTGTTGTTGGTCAATGGCCAAATTTATATACACTTGGCACTTAAGAAATAAAAATGGCTTTGAGAACAAACTGGTAGTAGAACCATAATAGCCCTTCACAGGCCTCTCAAATACAGAGAAGAGGGAATATCAGGAGTATCCCATGAACTAATAGGATCCAGGCCCATTGAACTGTAATTTTATTTTTTAAAGATATTTATTTGAGAGACAGAGAGAAAGCACAAGTGGTAGGGAGGGGCAGAGGGAGATGGAGAAGCAGGCTCCCTGCTGAGCAGGTGAAGTGCTGAGCAGGGAGTCTGATATGGGGCTTGATCCCAGGAACCTGGGATCATGACCTGAGCCCAAGGCAGATGCTTAACGGACTGAGCCACCCAGGTGCCCCCGAACTGTAATCCTAAACTGCAGCCCACGCACAGCAGCCATTTGGACCTCCCATGAAACTGAGACTCCACTTCTCTTTTCATCTCCCCTCCCCCTTTCAGATATCTCCTCTGAGGATTGATGGGAGTGTCAGAGAGCCACTGGTGTTTGTCCCAAGTAATTGGATTGACCCTTTGAAGAAAAGGTTAGTTTAGATAAAATGAAATTTTCAAGTGGAGGGACAGATTCTCATTCTGGAACATCTGTAGTTCACTTGGAGGATGGGTTTTCAGCCCTTGTTCTATTATTTCATGATTCTCTATCATACTAGCTACACTTATCAACATCTCGCCCACCCCATCTCTTTTGTTCATGTCATTTGACCACCTTCCCTGCTATCCTATAGTCACAGCTCGTTGGGTCAAGCTGGACCTCATTTTTCTTTCTTGGATTTTGAACATAAGACATAGAAACTGAAACCACCTAAATCAGGTGGTTAAGGACTCTGGGTTTGTAATGTCACATCGGGTTAGGCCAGAGTCATGCCCTTGCCTTCTCTTCACCTTAGCAGGCTGTAAAGGAACAAAAATCAAGAGGATGATCCTCACAGAAGAGATTTTAATGAAGTATATTCCAGAAAAAAGTGGAGAGAGACAGAAAGAAAGGGAAAGGGAAAGGGGGCAAAAGAGAGAGAGAAAAAAAAAAAGGAGTATTGAGGCTTGGTTAGCACTTGGTTTATTGACACCAAGTCTGGGTTCTCCAGAGAAAAGAACCAATAGGAGATCGATCTATCATATATGTATGTATGTATGTATGTATGTATGTATATACTTATCTATCTATCATCTATCTATCTATTATCTATCTATCTATCTATCTATCTATCTATCTATCATCTATCTTTACTAAGGCATTGGCTCATATGATGATGGAGGCTGGGAATTCCACAATCTGCAGCCAGCAAGCTGGAGATCCCATGGTATAGTTCTAGTTTATGTCCAAAGGCCTGAGAATCAAGAGAACTGATGGTGTAAGTTACAGTCTGAGTCTAAGTCCACAGGCAGGAGAAGATGGATGTTTTGACTCAAGATAGCCAGGCAGAAACTTCTCTTAATTAGCCTTTTTTCTATACAGGCCTTCAATAGAGGCCCACCCACACTGGGGAGGACAGCCTGCTTTATTTAGCCTACCAATTCAAATAACAATCTCATCCAGAACCATCCCCTCCAGACACACCCAGAAATAATGTTTATAGCCAAATATTTGGGCACTCCATGGCCTGGTGAAGTTGACACATAAAATTAACTATCACAATCCTTATAATAAATCTTTCAAAGCAGGATGTACCAAGTTTATCTAAACAATCCAGAGACCAGTGATTGATGGGAGTCAGATGCTGAGAGCTCTTGGAAACATTTTATCATAGTCTTTGGACATCCTTCCTGAAGGAACTGTGGGAGAACTTATTGGATCCTACTTTCCTCAACAATGTTCCCTTCCATACCACTGTCCCTCCTCCTGGAGGAAGATCAACAATGGAGTGGGTCTCCTTACCTTTCATACATTTTAAAGTGAGGTTTGGGCACCTGGGTGGCTCAGTCAGTTAAGCATCTGCTTTTGGCTTAGGTCATGGTCCTGGGGTCCTGAGATCGAGCCCCAGGTTGGGCTCCCTGCTCTCTCTCAGCAGAAAGTCTGCTTCTCTCTCTTCCTCTGATTCTCCCTCTCTACTCATGCTCTTGTTCACACACTCTCTCTCTTTCTCAAATGAATAAATAAAAAAATCTTTTAAAAAAATCAATTGAACACCAATAAAAAATAAATTTATTATTTAAAAAAATCAATAAACTGAGATTGGATCAGATCAACGTTTCCCAAAGTATGGTATGTGTACTACTGGTAGTATACAAGATAATTTTAAAAAGTACAAAAGCAAAAAAAATTAAATTAAATTAAAAAAATTAAAAAGTACAAGAGCAAACACTTATTTCACCCTTTGAGTATTTTCATTTTGTATTAGACAAACCTGTAATTTATATGTCACATTGGTCAGGGTAGGTTAGGCCATGCTGTGTAACAAATAGGCTAATATACAGTAAAGGATTAACTCAGCAGGTCTGGGTAGTTCAAACTCTATACATTCCAAAGAAAGTTTTGCTTCTTTCCAGCTCCTGGTTGATAACCTCTAAGCCCTTGGAACAACCTGTTTGTTAAGAGTGTTTTTGTTTACCTGAGGCCTGTGCCACATCAGGTAGTTTATGTTCACAGTGTGATAACCAAGGGGTTGGTAGAAATTCATGCATGTTGTCACTATCAGTGATGGGAGAATGCTGGTCACAGGACTCAACTGGGAAAGGACAACTGGATTCTTGTGTCTGATCTCTCCTGGACTCTGCCCTGTGTGCCTTTTCCTTTTCTGATTTGATTCTTTATCTTTTCATTGTAATGGACCATAACTACGAATATGACAGCTTTCTAAGTTCTGTAAGTCCTTCTATTGAATCATTGAATCCAGGGTGGTTTTGGGGACCCCAAATGCAACTAAAAAATTCTTAGCAGCTTAGTACAATAGCCTTTTTTTTTTTTCATGTAAAGTCTGGTGCAGAGCTGGATTCTCTTCTGGCCAACACTCCTATTAGCAATTAGGGTGCCAAATGCTGCCATTTCAGAATCCATTGTTTCCAGTTACACAGGTGGCAGGATGAGAGCAAAGGAGAACATGTGGGATGTTTTAGGGACTAGCTTTGTAAGTGTTTCACTTCTGCCCAGATTGCATTGGCCAGAATTCAGTCACATGGGGTCAACCTAATGCAGGGAGGTTGGGAAGGGCAGTCTTCCTGTGTCACTAAGGAGAGAAAATTAAATTGATGAGCATTTAACTAGTCATCATCACAAACATCAAGTCCTTGACTCTATGGGATATTAATACTTAAGGCAAAGTCAATTTTACATAAGTATAAAAAGTGTGTTGTTTTATAGAAAGATACTTTAAAAAAAAGTGTAGATAATTCACAATATGACAAAAATCCTGAAGTGGCAGGTGAATTATTGAAGTTTGGATAATACCGGACAAGATAATGGCCATGGAGACATTTTGGTTACAATGTGCTTCTATGACAATACCACCTGATGGACACTATAGTGTTCTACAAGGTTCCTGGGTCTGGTAGTTAATAATTTTAGGAGTTTAAAATTTTTAGTCATTCTCTTGAAATCTAGGATAGGAAAAAATAATGGAAGGAAAACTTCATTTTTAAGTATTCTGCTATGTCAAAATGGAAAGAACATTTAATTTTCTTTCAAAATTTCTTTCTTATATGTGACTACAAGAAAAACTCTTTTCTAGCCTAAGTATATTAATTTTTTTTTAAAGGAAGTTCCATCCTGGCTCCATGTAGAATATTCCCTTTTAAACGTCTGGCTTACTCTTGGTCTATGATTTAAATGGCTTAGTGAACATTTTCTTGTCAAAAATAAAGCAGGATGTTTGAAAGCTCAGGGAAAACTTTTGACAGCTGACAAATCTTCTGAATGCGATGAACTTATCAAAAGCATCTTTCCAGGTAAACTTTGATTCACCTTGTAAAGCTAAAATAGAACAAAGACAGACCACAAAATAAATAAAATGATATTAACAGGAAATCTGTATTAGAAGTTTGGTATTCTATATGGCCCACAATTACTTTGCCTGGCAATAATTTTTGGTAAGATAACAAAATAACTTAAGTATATCAAGTTATATAAAGGTCCCATAGGAGCCTGATCTGGAATTTCAGAATTCGTGGAATTCAAGGGGAAATTTGTTTATCTCTCTGCCTTTGCCAGGGCTGCTTGAAAACAGCCCAGGTGTCAGGAGCTGATTGACCAACAGTGAGTCGTTTTTGCTCAGCAGAACCTCTTATCAGTCAATGTCTAGGTATATGACACAAATTTGGAGGTGGATGAGTAAGTTTTAGTCAATGTTGTAGTGACTTACATTTGATTTGTGGTTAGGTCTGTTACTTTGATACAAAATGGCAGCCTTAATTAAAAGTGTTCCAGTCATTGAATTTGTTGCACTATTAAAGAGCTTGTAGTGAATTTGTGAGAGGGAGAATGGGGAAACCTGATTGCTTTGAGTGGTTGCCTTGGTTCACACTGAAATGAATCCATCTTGTCTTTAGAAATCCTGAAAAAAAAAAAAAGACTTCAAAAACTCATATCAACTGTACATGGTATATGAAGGTACCAGTGAGATGCCCACCAATAACCTAGAAATAATGTGGATTAATTAAATAGAAATAAATTAGACTAATTAAATAAAATTAAGTGGGAGGAGTTGGCCCATGGGAATCTAGAAATAAGATTGCAGAATTAAGTAGAAATAAATTAGACTACTCAAGTAAAATTAAATGGGAAATGTCAGCCCATGGGAACAGCTACTTGACTTGTAATTTAACCAGTGACATTAATATAGTACAAGAAAGAACATATTTATTATAGCATAAAAAGTGGATTTAAGAGAATAAAAATCTGCCAATACATGTGTATTATGGTTTGGTGTAGAATATCTATTTGGGAGACATAGTGAAATCATAGCAAGGTGCTTTCTTATAAACAGTTATTATCTTGTTCACATAAAATATCCCTTACTACTCTCTACTTACATATATACTCATATATGACCTTCTAATCACTAACCTGACTTCTTAGGATACTGGAAATAACAAGACCCATTCCAACTAAATCATTACAGGATCTGGAGTAGCTCACATACTGTCTGGGAGGGCCAGAGGGAGTGCTCTGCAGCTTGAAGCAGATCTCATGATGGGATTGCTCCAGAGACAATCCCACTATTGTCACCATGGTTAGAGATATGGGAGAGTGCACAATTAATACTGGAAAGCAAATACTCAGTCTTTGGGCACCATTGCTTTAAAAGCACCCTCAACGCCATCCTCTTAAAAAAAAATCAGATTCTGTGCAGTGTTAGGTCAAAAATCTCATGTCTGATTAGAAAAGTCTAGGTTCCATGGATTTTCCTTAGCTTCAAGGGTATCTGGGAAAGCATGCTCTTGGACCCTACCTTGAGAGATGCCACTCTTGAAGAGAAAAGTCTCCAAATATAGAAAGGGTAGCAAAGATCCAACACAAGGGAAAACCCCTACATATGAGTTGGCCTTGTGGTCATGGGAATCCCGTGTTCCCCACTGTAATGAATACACTGACCCTTCTGTATTATTCATTGGTTTCAATACTGAAGCATCTTCAATACTTCCTCTGGGAGTAGTGGAAAAACCCACTTTCTAGACCTGTAAGGCTGTCAAATAAACTTGAGACACAGTAAATTCTTCAATCTAATGCCATGCTAAGTGAGACACTTCACTGCCAGTCAACCAGTCAGCTTTCCCTTGGCAACATCCTCTTGTTTCAAATTTCAACAAAGATGTTATAGATTGCATATAAACCAATTGCAAGGCCAAATGGCCTGACATATGAAAAGAAGAGCATGGGAATAGCTTCAACAACAAGTGCTCTTTTGATTAACACGAGTCTCTTCTTTCAATGTGCTAAAGTTGAGAATCAGGGACCCTGGTGGCTGGATTGATGGGGTGGGTGAGGGCCCATATACAGGGAGATATGGGTAGAAGTGGTCTGCTCTGGGTGCAGGCAATATCTGTTGAGAATTTTAAAACAATAAAAGCAATGAAAATTTGGTTTGCTTTTTGTTATCACCATGGTTGGGCAGTTCTAAACCATGTCAGTGATAAAATACTTCTAACCAAAAAAACCTTTTTGCTTGTCTATATTCTAAACGATTATTAAAATTACTGTTGAGATTTAAAAATACATAATAATACATATGTTAGTTTGAAATTAGAATGGTTTTGTTTCTAACTCTTTAGTAAGGACTATATTCTCCATGGAAGTTAATTTGGAGATCTCCTTCTGTTATTTAGTGGATCTCCAATGTGCATGGACTCAGTTACATGTTTGTTTTGAGAGTAAATGTGTAATGGTCTGGAATTGTTCAAGCTGGCTTTGGGCATTGTATGTGTCTCCAACTCCTGTGATACTGCATAGTCTGTGTTTAAATAGCAGATTTAAAATAAACAGTGATAGCTTAGTGAATTAAAGATGAAAACTCAAAGCCCAAATTATTTTAATTGTTACCCCATGAGACCCCTTGGAGATTTGGGGTTTGAAATTTAAAACAGTAACTCCAAAACATAACACTTTTGTGCAGTAAGTGCAAATATTAGTTCTCAAATGAAATATTTTACTGAATTTTGAATAACGTGCTTAAAATAGAACTTTCTTCTTTTTCAGTTAATTGTTTAACACCTAAAGAAAACAAATACATCAAAAAATAATGGTCATTACTAATACAACATGAGTATAACTGACACTAATTTTATACTATGGACAAGGAAGTGCTAGAAAATGATATCCTCCAAGCATCAAATATACTGGGTCCTCTCTGAGGTGTACGTCAGATTCCTGAGAGTTGGAGGAATAATGCTCGTGGTTAATGCTATTTTCACTGGGAGAGAGTAAGATGTGTTCAACATTGGTCCCGTGGCACTCTTGCCAACATTAGTGCAAACATTATGCCTAAAACAAACAAAATTTACAAACAATAACAACAAATCATAGCTTCTGGTTAACGCAAAGAATTAAATGTAAAATTGATCATAGTAGCTAGTAAAATATTGGCTGGAAGGAGTTACTTATTTACTTGGATCCTGGTTTGTAACTATCATCCCTAGGTTTCCACTTTAATGCAGAGTTCCCTTTCCTGGGTGCCACCTCTCACCCAGGCCCAGTATGACACACATGCAGGCCTCAAAAGGTAGGTCTTGGGGTCTTCCTATTTAGTAAATGAAGAAACTCAGGAGCAGAGAGACTAAACAATCTGTCTGAAGGGTTAGCATGTATAAAAGTTTGGGAAGGAAGCCTGTCTTTCTGGTTTCAAAGCAGGCTTTTTCCTCCCTCCATTGTGCTATCTTGAAAGGACCGAAACACATCCCAGATTGTCCAATGATCATTTATAGAGCTTGCTGAAATCCTAATATTGTGTCTATGATTCTTTTCCACCATGCTTTGTTTGGAGGCGAAGGCTGCTTTGAGCAGTGGCCACAGAGTGAGGTTAAGCAGAACAACATCCTGAGCTCTGTCCCTCCTCTAGGCCTGGGCTGGGTGCTGTCTCTGCTGCTATCAATGGGTCTACCCCATGCCAGCTTCAGGGATGTGGAGACAAGGCTCAAGAGGAAGAGGCATTACTTTAAAGTTTTGACCACAGATCAGCTGCTCTTAACTGGTACACTTCACAGACCCTTGGGTGCTTCTCCCTGCCAAGTGCTTCTCTTCCTGTCTTCACTGAAAGGTTGCTTTCAGGTTTCTAGTTTGGAGCTTTCCTATTCTCATTCCCAGGGCCAGGCAGCTGTCAGAGCCTCACCTTCTGCTGAGGACTGAGATGTCAGATGTAGTGACTTTTAGGGAGGGAAGGGAAAAAGTAGGAGGTTGGTTGGAGGGAAGGAGGTTGGGTCTCCTTCTACCCCCTCTCCACTTTCTCTCTTAATCTGATGAAGGACCAAAGGGCTTCTGCTGGCTGCCATTTAAATAATCAGAGGGAAAATGAGTGGGAAAAATTAGAGAGGGAGACAAACTATGAGACGCTCCTACCTCTGGGAAACGTACAAAAGGTTGCTGGAAGGGAGGTTGGCGGAGGGTTGGGATAATTGGGTGACAGGCACTGAGGAGGGCACTTGATGGGATGAGCACTGGGTGTTATACTATATGTTGGCAAATTGAACTATAATAAAATAATAATAATTTTTTAATATTCTCATTCTCTCATTTCATTTTTTAGGTAGGCAGCACATTCACTTGGCTCAAATATCAGAAGATATAAAAAAAGCAAATCATCCAAGGAAGAATCTCCCTTCTATCCTGTCTTGCCCACACCCCTGCACCCATGAGCCCTGTGTCCCACTCCTGATAGACACTGTTGTGGTTGCCTGTTATACTTCCAGTTTGGGTATCCACGAAAATACAAGCAAATGCAATGCATATTGATGCCCAGCCTTTTTACAAAAACATGGTGGCATTCTCTACTGCACTTTTAACTTAATCCTGCACTTTTAATGTAATGAGATTTTCCATGGGGGGATGGGAGGGAGGGGAGATGAAGACTGTCTGACAGTTGTCCAGGGGATTTGCACAATTACTCAATGGATTTATAGAATGGTGAATCTGGGGAATGTTCACTGGTTCAGACTAGTAAGAATGTGCTGGACTTGTCTCCTTCTTGTTTTTTAAGTTTCCTTCCTTCCTTCCTTCCTTCCTCTTTCCCTCCTCCTCTCCCTCCTACCTTCTTTTTCATTATTTTGCAGTTGGTAAATTCGCTAGGTATTTGCTACTATCTTGATCTGTTCAGATATTTTTGATCTTTGTTGCTGAGCCATAAGGTTCTCACTGAACAACTACCAAAAATGTGGTCTTATTGTACAATACTCCTGTGCCAAACAGAGACAGGTCTCTGCTGGCAGATGTCTTTCCTCAAAATGTGCAGATATGCTCCTGTCAACTTTAGTGAGAAATTCAAAGTCAAGTTCACTTCTTGGAAAGAATCTGCCTATCAAATGTAATTGTACTTGGGTAAATACTCAGCAAATAAACTGTTTCTACTTCACTAATCCTGGGAATGCAAACTTCTGTGATGCCAGTTCACAGGGACCCTTTGAACTGCTCTTGTCAAAACACCATGTGGGGATTCTCCTACCAGGCCATCATTACCCGACATTGCCAATTCTTACTCAATATTTTAATAAACATGTTGAGTGGAAATCAACTGGTTAGCTTGTGGAGCTAAACAAATTTAGGAACTTGATTGATGTAGTAAGGCGAAGATAGGATGCAAACTCCCTCCCTACTTCCTCTAGACAGGGCAATTCTCTTTCCTCTGCCCTATGGACTGATTTCACCTGATCCAAACGTGTCAGCCATCCGACTCTGGTGAGTGTTGGGGATAAATCTGCTCTTAGTCCATCCAGCCATTTGCAAATACTGTGGCAATAATCTGACCAAATTTCTCAGAGGAGATAAATTTTACATGGTGGTTCTTTGAGTCTCACTTCTGTGGGTAGGGCCTCCAGTAGAACATCTGTAGACTTTCAGGCATGTTCATATTATTATGGCTAAAAGTGAAGAGTGGGTGTGCGGGTCTCTTCCCTACCTATGGCAGCTCCTATGTCCCTGAGTGATTTCCAGTTTGGGGTGGTTATGAGTAGAAAATGTTGGGAGGCCTTTGGCTTTCAGAAGCGTATTTTTAAAAAAGGTTTTAATTTATTTACTCATGAGAGACACACACAGAGGGGCAGAGACATAGGCAGATGGAGAAGCAGGCTCCCTTTAGGGAGCCTGATGTGGAACTTGATCCCAGGGCCACAGGATCATGACCTGAGCCAAAGGCAGAAGCTCAACCACTGAGCCACCCAGGTGGTGCCCCAGCTTTCAGTGTATTATTCAAGTTATACCACACATTTAATTTGAAAAAATTAATTTTTCCACAAATGCATTATTTTGAAAAGTAACTTGATGTAGTAGGCTTCCACAGGAAGTGGTCTCCCTCGTATAGGACTGTATCCTGTGGTGTTGCTGGGAAGAGAGGGGGGCTGTAGTTAGTAGCACGGTTGGTGATGGTGAGACAAATGGTTCACCCTGACGATTTCCTCTACAATCCCCTTAGAGAGATGTGGGCCAGCCCTATAACTTACCAGGAGTGATCCATCATGGCAGTGGATGGGTTTCAGGCTACAACACGGTCTAGACAGAGAGAAGGAAGGCCAATGAGAGGGAAGCAGATTTTCTCCTGGATAAAGGCAGAAAAACAGATGTTAATGATTAGCTTTACTGTGGGTTCTGTGTCCCTGGGTGTGTGTGAGAAGTCCATGTAGAGTTTTTGAGGCCTCTCTGGTTTTGCCCCAGAGGGAAAGAAAAAGGCCTTTTTCTGGTGAGGTCAGGCTATAGGTCGGGGTGAAGAGTGGAGGGGAATCTGTCTTCTTTCTCTGAGGAGTGAATCTTGGATTTTAGACCCCCAGAAGTTTCACCCACAATTTCTCTTTCTTCTAGCCCCACACCGGGGTTGGAAGGGCCCAGGTAGAGCACAGGGCTGTCAGCTCAGGGCCTTTCTCTTTAAAGCAAATAACTTACTTTTTTTTTCTGGGGCCATCCATGTTTCGGTCTTTCCCCACTTCCTGGAATCCTTCCCCCACCACCAGTAGAAAAGGATTTGAACGCTGGCTCCCCCACTTCCTAAGAGTAGACCTTGGGCAGTTTCAGGGCTTTTGTCTGTAAAATGGGAGAAAGATAACCACCTCGCAGACTCATGATAGATGTTGAATGGAATAATGTACCTACATCCTATAGCACAAAGGAGACATGTGATAATGCTAGTTTCTTTTTCCTTCCCTTTTTTTAACCCACCCCTGCCCCCTTGTGCTACCACATTTTTATTGGCCTTCCCTGTAAATGGGACTTTACACATGGAGCAGAGTCTAGCTTTCTGTCTTTAGAATTAGAAACAGCACTGCTATCTTCCTCTGACAGCTGTGACCCCTCCTATGCAATTTACACAAGTTGTGGTGTAACTGGAGTGAGTATTATGGTTTAGCACATATATTAAAAAGCATCTACTATAGAAACAAGTATTGGCAAGGATATGGAGAAAAAGGAACCCTCATGTACTGTTGGTGGGAACGTACACTCATGTAGTCACTGTGGAAAATCATATGAAAGTTCTTCAAAACATCAAAAATAGAGCTACCTTAAGATCCAGTAATTGCACTCCTGGGTATTTATCCAAAGAATAAGAGAACACTTATTCGAAAGGATATATGCACCCCTGTGTTTTATTGTGAAATTATTTACAATAAGAATCTGCCTAAGGGTCCATTGATAGAGGAATGGATAAAGATGTGACACACACACACACACACACACACACACACACACACACTAGAATATTGCTCAGTCATAAAAAGAATGAACTCCTGTGATTTACAACATAGATGGAGCTACAGTGTACTATATACTAAACGAAATAAGTCAGTTAGAGAAAGACCAATACCATATGATTTCATTTATAGGTGGAATTTAAGAAACAACACAAATGAACAGAGGAAAAAAATAGAAAAACTAAAAAACAGACTCTTACCTATAGAGAACAAAAAGATGGTCACCAGAGGGGATATGGGTAGGCGATGGGTGAAATAGGTCAAGAGGATGAAGAATATACTTATCACAATGAGCACTGAGTATTGTAGAGAATTGTTGAATTACTATATTGTACACCAGAACCTATTATAAAACTGTTAACTATACTGGAATTAAAAAAAGTTCTCCTATAGACATTTTGCTTTACACAGCCCGTTTGTCTCCAGGCAATATAAGGGAGGCTTGGGTTGTGAACACAGATAGGGATATACTGTCAAGCACCTTTGCTGACTTACTTGAATAGGGAAAGACATTCACTGTCCTTTGTGGCTACAAAATGGTAAAAAGCACAGGCCACACAGCCAGCCATGGCTTAGGATGCAAGGATGGGGGCTGCATTGATCTGATGGCCTTCCTGTTGTCTCTCTCCAGCCTGGCCTTAGTGCTTGAGATCTACAGATTCCACTTGAAGGGATTTGTGACGGAGACAGACATGTGGATGCTTTTACAAAATCAGGTTTGTAGGCATAGCCTAAAGCATGCATTCTGAATGGGGGTTATATCACTCCCAACAGCATGCAAAATGTTTCTCGGGGAACAAAACATTATATGTTTATGTATAAAGCCCAGGTATGCATATAGTATATAAACTGACATGCAGTAAGCTGTGATATTAAAATTACATGAGGAATATTTAGAGGAAAAATTTTGAAAAACTCTCCTTAGGGGTGAAATAATGAAGAAAAAAAGTTTGAGAAACCCTGATCTAAGGCAGTGATTCTCAACTTTGCACACTAGAATGATCACAGAGGTTTAAAAAATCTCAATGCCTGGGCTGCACCCCAGACCAACAAGAAAGGAATCTTTAGGGTTGGTCTCAAGCATTAGTATCTTTATTTATTTGTTTTTAAACATTTTATTTATTTATTTATTTATTTATTTATTTATTTATTTATTTATTTATTTATTTAAGACAGAGAGAGCAGGAGAAGCAGGGAGCCTGATGCAGGACTCAATCCCAGGACTCTGGGATCAGGACCTGAGCCGAAGGCTTACTCAACTAAGCCACTCAGCCACCCAACATTAGTATCTTTCTTTCTTTTTTTTTTTTTTTTAAGATTTTATTTATTTATCATGAGAGACACACAGAGAGAGGCAGAGACACAGGCAAAGGGAGGAGAAGCAGGCTCTATGCAAGGAGCCCGATGCAGGACTTGATCCCAGGACTCTGGGAACATGCCCTGAGGCAAAGGCAAATGCTCAACCACAGAGCCACCCAGGCGTGCCCCAGCATTAGTATCTTTAAAACACTATACATAATTCCAATGTGCAACCAAGTATGATATGCCCTGCTGTGGATCCCTGGTACTTAGTGTGGTCTACACAGCAGCAGCATCAATGTTACTGGAAGCTTGTTGGAAATGCATATTCTCAGGCCTTCAGGTGATTCTTGAGCTTATTAAAGTTTGAGAAGCACTTGGATAAATATTTATCATTAATAAAACCTCAGAGCACATCAATACAGCTGCATTAATGCAATGTCAGCATGTTTCCAGCTCTGGTTCAAGACTTCATCGCTGGCCTTTGGAATGAGAGGCCTTGGTATAAGGGGGATGGCCCAAGGTTGGATTTGTGCTCTGACATGATGGGAAGCCCTGTGATCCCTCAGAAGCTGAGCAGACAGCTCGTTTATAGGAAGGGGACCAATGTGATCAAAAGGTTCAAGTCCAGTCAGCTGGAACGAAGTGAGATGGGATCTCACCATTATGCCAGGAGTTGGCAGTTCTTGGGCAAGGGGTTGATCACGGAAAGTGGTATTTGGAGCCAGCTTAATTTGGCAAGTCTGTGGGTTGAATGAGAGCAGAAAGACTGGGAAGTTGGTAAAACTTCTGGGATCTTGTTCAGGTATCTTGGTGGGATCTGCCATTCATGCATGCATTTGATCCTTTATTTATTCACTCCCTCAGCAAATGTTTATTGAGTGGTCACCATTTGGATCTGACTTGGCGCAGTTGTTATGGGGGAAAAAAGAAGAAACATGACAGACCTTGAAGGGAGAGTTTTGGAAGTAAGATCCAGATCCCAAAAATAGAATCAGTTATCTCTCATCAACTTAAAAACACTGGCTTATTTATTGAAATCTACAGACACAAAAATATTTTTAAACGACTGCAGAATAGTTTCATAAAGTGGATGACTTACAATGTAAGTAAAGACTTTAATATCATCCATGTTAATTTAAACAAACAAACAAAGATTTCTGGAGTATTTTCACTTCCTGTTGTAGATGGGCACAGGTTTGGATTAGGATCTTCCAATTTTTCTTTGCTTATTGCCACAAACTCTTTTGATGCATTGTGAAACATTCTTAGAGGAACATAGCTCTGATGATTCTATCACTATTCAGGTTGATTCAGTTTGTAAGCTGATATATTACTGCACCGAAATGTCTGCTTCTTGGGGTTTCTACATCTACTTGACTACTGCAGGGATAATAATTATTCTTGATTGTAGTTTCATAATTTAACCAATTTAAGGTTACCAGAATAAAGCATCTGAAGCTATTATATGGCTAATGGTTTAGACATTTTCATATCTCTGTCTTTTGGGTGATAAATGTATAATGTGCTTAACTCTTCCACCAACATTAACTTCTCACATTTAAAATGTTGAATTAAACAATTTAGTGTCCTTGACAGTGTAATAGATTTTGTTTAATAGGCAATGCCTAAAGCTGGACCTAATTCACCTCATTTTAGTTAATGTAATTTTTCCCACAAGGGGTGTTCGATGTAAATCTATCAGACATGTATGGATCTGTGTGACCTCGTAACAACCCCTCAGAAGGTTACATAAGAATCACTCATCTCACCATTTTAACCCTGATGTGGTGGTGGTGGGGTGACATGAAATGGTGAGAATGATGCCAGATGAAGCAAGGGTATTTTGCTCATTTGTTCCATTAATCCTAGAAAAGAATGTATATTCAACATCCATAATGAAACACAGAATAGACCTTAAATGCTGATACTAGGATTCATCTTTAATTTTTTTCTAGTGTTATATATTTAAAAGGTTTCATAAAATGTTTCTTAAATTTTCTTCTCAATACCCTTTTGAGATTAGTTAGGTTTTCTTCCCTTCTACTCTCTCAAATCACATATAGAAAGCCTAGAAGAGTGGGCAAAAGAGGAACATGGTCAGGTCTCTTAACAGCTGACATTCTCCTATGCTGGGCTTTCTATTTCTATTCTGCCACTCACTAGCTTTTTGCTTCATTCATTCATTTGCTCATTCAATACACATATATTTGAGCATCATCTTCCAGGAGTGGCAAACTAAATGTATAGGAACTACTTAACACCATATTGATAAACATTGCTCCAAACGTACGATTCAATGATCTTTTCTATTTTGGGCTATGAGAAAAAGTGGTGGTAATTTAAAGCATAAGAAGTTAAATGTGTTTCCTGGGCTTTCAAATAAGGAAACTTTGGGACTCCTGGATAGCTCAGTTGGTTAGGGATCTGTCTTTGGCTCAGGTCATGATCCTGTAATTCTGGCATTGAGCCCCATGTAGGGCTCCCTGCTCAGTGGGGAATCTGCTTCTCCCTCTCCCTCTGCCCCTCTCCTGGATCACATGCTCACACACTCTCTCTCTCTCAAATAAAAAGATAAAAAATAAAAAATCAGGAAAGTTTATTTTACAGAATAAAGTTTACAGAATAAATGTCCCAGAGCATCTAGGGAACACTGCCCACAAAAAAGGTAGTCAACAAACTTCTACTAATGAATTTCATTCCTTCAATATTGAATATACTGGGGACCCAATAAGAAGCTTTGAATTTGGGAGAAAATTGCCTGTAAGGGTTCAATGAACTAAAAGCTGTATAGGATGCCTGCGATTACTGTTTGGTCCATGTTTTTATTCAGATTGGTAAAGTTGGCAGGAAACAAGAATGCAAAGTATGTTGGGCCAATACTAGGAGATGAGATTGGAAAAGTAGGCAGGGTGGGGCTATGGAAAACCTCAAATGGAATGCTCAAGAGCCACTGAAGAGTATCAAACAAAAGAATGACATAATCAAATTTGTGTCTTAGAAGTAGCACTTTACACATAGGAAGAGGAGGGCATGGGGGGCAGGCCGAGGTCGATTAACAAGAGTGGTGATAGGGAAAACATAAGGACTTGGGTCAATAACTTAGGTGAGCAATAATGGCCCAATATAGGAGCCAAGAGGTTGGGAAGAGGGGGCAGATATAAGCAACATGAGGAGTAGGGAGTTAGGGGTTGGTGACTAATTTCATATGGGGATAAGAGAGAGCCTAAACTCTTTGGTGACTTCTAGGTCTCTCCTTTTAATGCACAGGTAGATAATAGATTGGATTCCATTAACTGAAAGATTGAGGTAGGGTAGATTTTGAGAAAAAGATCACAAACTGAGTTAGATGTGTCTTTGGGACCTTGAGTAGGTTGTTAGTATATGTGGGGGAGGGTTGATGCCATTGAAATCAGATGTGTCAAAAGACAAGCAACGCAGGTCAAATTAAGTACCCCAGAGAACAACACATTTAAGGGATGGGAGGAGTGGGCGGAAGCAAAAGTAGAACTCTTAAGAAGCTCTGTTCCTTCTCTGGTGTCTCCAGTCTTGGTGAGTGACACCCAGTCATCCAAGCCAGAAATCCAGATGCTGTCTTTGACTTTACAGTCTCCCATATTCCCTCAAAACCAAACCTTGTAAATTCAACCTTCTTAAAATTGTCCTGTGTCCATTTTTCTTTTCTACCCCACTGACAACTTTAGCCTCTCTAAACATGAATCTCTCTAAATGTGAGAATACTTAGTTATATGATTCAGTAGGTTGCCGGTAGAGGCTGCAATTCTTTAATTCTAACAAGCAGAATTTTCCCTAACAATATCGAATTAGGAAAGATTTGAAGGAGTTGGTTGGAGGGGGGGTCCTAGCACCTTGATGGTCCACATGATAAATGAATTAGTTCACTTTTAGCAAGTGCCAATCACATTCCCCTTTAGCTAGTTCAGTGGCTTGGCATTAGAGACGCTGAGTTACTTACTCATTTGGCCTTCTAGTCTTGCCAACTGGACAGACGAATTTAATGTCTCCTTGGGGTAGTGAAATTGTCCTCAATTCAGATATGGGAGTGATTTGTAAAAGCAAGCTATTTTTCTTTTAATGTGCTGCACAAATGAAAGGGGTACCAATGGTTTCACAGAATAATTTTGTGAGATTGCATGTATTATCAACTCTATGCTAAATGGAATTGTAATTGCAATATACAGCTTTGAGTTGGCTCCTTGATCCAACGGCCATTCTGTTTGGGCAGCAAAACAACTTATTGCATGAAATCAACCAGGTTCCTATCTACGTATACCCATAAGTGGGATTACTGAATCATATGGTAGTTCTACTTTTAATTTTTGGACAGACTTCCATACTGTTTTCTGAAATGGCTGTACTCATTTACATATTCACCAACAGGTACAAGGTATTTTCTCCATAACTTCACCAACACTTGTTATCTGTTGTCTCTTTGATAACAGCCATCCTAACAGGTATGAAGTAATAGCTCATTGTGGTTTTGATTTGCATTTTTAAAGATTTATTTATTTATTCATGAGAGACACACACACACACAGAGGCAGAGACATAGGCAGAGGGAGAAGCAGGCTCCTCTCAGGGAGCCTTATGTGGGACTCAATCTGGGATCATGGGATCACGCCCTGAGCCGAAGGCAGACACTCAACTGCTGAGCCACCCAGGCATCCCATTGATTTACATTTCTGTGATTGTTAAGTTGAGCAGTTTTTCATATATCTGTTACCTGTTTCTATGTCTTTTAAAAAAAAAGTCCATTCATGTCCTTTGCTCATTTTAAAAACTGAGTTATTTGTTTCTTGGCTCTGAGTTTTCAAAGTTCCTTATATATTTTAGATATTAATCTCTTGTCAGATACATGGTTTGCAAATTTTTTTTCCCATTCCGTAGGTTGCCTCTCCATTTTGTTGATTATTTCCTTTGCTGTGCAGAAGCTTGTTACTTTGATGCTGTTCACTTGTTTGTTTTTGTTACCTGCGCTTTTGGTGTTACACACCCTGAGTATCATTCCAAGACCAACATCAAGGAGCTCTCTCTCTGTTTTCTTCTAGGAGTTTTATGGCTTCATGTTCATTAGGATTTTGATTTGTATTTCCTCATGAAAAAATGATACTGAGCATCTTTTCATTGCATATTGACTATTGGCTTATCTTCTTTTTTTAAAGATTTTATTTATTTATTCATGGGAGACACAGAGAGAGAGAGAGAGGCAGAGACATAGGCAGAGGGAGAAGCAGGCTCCATGCAGGGAGCCCGATGTGGAATTCGATCCTGGGACTCCAGAATCATGCCCTGAGCTGAAGACAGATGCTTAACCGTTGAGTGACCCAGGCAGACACAGGCATCCCTTGGCTTATCTTCTTTGAAAATATCTGTTCAAATCTTTTGTCCATAAAATAAATTGGACTGTGTGTGTTATTATCAATGAACTGTAATACACGTATTTGTAATATATACTCAACATAGATATATTAAATATTCTACTGAATCTAAGGAATATTTTTTCTTTAAAAATTATTTTTATTTTTATTATTAAGTTTTAATTTTTAATTCCAGTACAGTTAACATATAGTGTTGTAGTATAGGTACAACATAGTGCCTCATTATTTTCTTAGAAGCGTCTTTTATAGAGCAAAACTTAAATTTTGATAAAGTACAATTATCAATATTTTCTTTTGTAACTTTTACTTTTTGAAGAAATCTTTACCATAAGTTTGAAGATTTTCTCGTACTTTTCTTCCAAAACTTTTGTAGTTTTAGCTTTTAATTTAGATCTATGACCCATACCAATTTAATTTTTGTATATGTTTAAGGCAAAGGTTAAGTCTTCTTTCTCCTTCAAATGAATGTCTAGTTCTAGCCTCCAGTGTATCGCTTTTTAAAGTGATTTTTAGGAAGCTTTTAAATAATGACCTTCAATTCTTGCAATTGTGAGGGCATATAATTACTAAATATCTATTAACCATTTATCTCCCGCGAAAAAGAGTGCATTGCATTTACTAGATCTTTTTTTCATATTCATTTTCCCTGAGGACACTTCTTAACCTCCTGCAATCAGGCAATTCTGGCCAATTATATATGAGTGGAAACACATGTGTTGCTTTTGTCTGAGACAGTGAAACATCCCTGCATGCTATTCCAACTTTCTCTCCCCTACACTGGCAATTAAGAAAGTCTGTGTTGGAGGATAGAGCCACAAGATTAAAGAGAAGTCATCACTTGAAGGACCACTTGAAATGTCACCCCAGGCCCATCATGGCATTTGTGTGAATGATAGTACATTTTTATATTTTAAGCATCTGAGATTTTAGGTTTAATGTTACTGCAGCATAGCTTACTCTATACTGACTAATATACATCAATAGCCTTTAAAAAATAAATTTCATGAGGCAACTTCTCTAGTCAGTTTAACTATCATTTATTGAAATTGTTCAGGTTAAGGTAGCCCTCCCAAAAATAAGGCAATTGAAGGAGTACCTCCATGATCTGAGAGAATTTATAAGGATTAGAACAAAAGGACTACTTGTCTGAGGAATGATTTTGGGAGAAACCTCATTGCATATTTGGGAATAGATCATTTGAATGTATAACAATATAATTGTAAACTTTGATTATTTAAGAATACACCACTAGCTAGGGGATGGAAATATGTTGGTGCTATATCTAAATCTAACGAGTAAGATATGACCTGATAAGATCAGGTAATATCTCCACTTCATAAATTACATTTGCTGCAATAGATGTTCATAGGATACTTAGTCCTCAAGTATTTTCTGGGTATCTGGAAGAAATCCTATAAAAGGTTCCTATGCTCCTAAATATATACCCTGAGCTCTTGATCTAGTACATTATAAAAGTCAAGGACAAAGTTTATTTTTGTAGTCTGCCATTATCTATAAGACAAAACAGCAGAGTTCAGGAGAACCTCTCCCCACCCCCACCTTTACTTTTTCTCTGTTTTCTAAACAACTGGTTCATTTTGGTTTGTTTCAAGACTGGCAGCATGAATGGATAATGTCCTGGATGGAAAGTTAGGAGTCATGGGATCTGGGTGCAGCAGTGTAGTCTGGGGCAAATTATTAACTCTTCTTTGGAACTTAGTTTCCTCATTTGTAAATAAAAGACTGTGTCTATATTAGTAATTCCCAGTTGGGGGTTTCCAGGAGATTCTCAAACTACTTATAATGTTTCAAAAAATTCAGCAAAAACATTACCTATTTTCTGATGAGGTTGTACAGGCTTAGAAAAATGTTACATTTCTTGGCAATTTTGGCTCTGAATTTTTTAACTCAGCAGAGTAGCATTAGTTATCTCCTGTTGATGTAAAACTGGGTTTGAAAATTATGTATGTCTTTAGTACAAATAGTAGCTAACATTTATTGAGTGCTTATGAAGTGCTGAGTAGTAGTCTAAATATTAGGCCCAGGGGAAACCTTATTACATTCCCCATAGCACACTACTTTGGCCATATTCTCTACCCTTCTGTTGTTAATTTCTACCTTTTTTATATTGTGGTCATCTATCAGACTTGGCTTTCAAATGGGCCCAAATAATGTAAATGAAGTAGAGTGTATATAAAATTCACATTTCTTTTTGTAAGAAGTCATTGTGAAGATGATAATAGAAATATTAAAACCCCAAACTTTCACACCAACTGCCTCTAAAATATAGACATAGGATATATAAAATATAAAATAGGAAATTGGCAAAGTAAATCAGATTTTTTTTCTAACTGAAGGGAATTTGTTCACTATAAAAATGAGGATTCTTCCTAGATTCTTAATGAAACAGGAAGAGATAGGTGAAAATGCACTTATTCCAGACCCTTGATTAGGTTTCTCTTTGGTGCATAGCAAGGTATTTAGTGGTTAAGAGTGAAGGTAAGTGTGGAGAAAAAAAAACAGTTAAAAGAAAAGAAAAGAAAAGAAAAGAAAAAATCCAGTCATCATAAAACCAAGTCATCAAAGTCAGCCCAGATTTAAGAGCAAGAGAATTGGACTCCACCTCTCAATGGCAGGAAGAGGTAAAAATGTGGCCATCTCCAATTAACCTTAGTGTTTACATCAAAAACAGTGGAAACAATCAGCAAGAGAGCATTTATATGAATCCTGGCAAATACATATAAGTGCTCAAAGTGCAGGCTCTGGCCACAATGTGCTGAGAGAGTATGGAGTCAAAGAGTGAGCCAAGTAAGGAGCTTCAGAGAGCTTCTTGTCCCCTGGGTTGTGTGTTAGAGCATCCCCCAGTCTTTGTTTCCCAATACTATCCTTAGACTTTGAAAGGTTTGTAATTCATGGCAGAGCAACTCCCAAGAGGATGGCGCTAAAATAATTATATAGCCTTCACAATTTTCCACCCTCATTGCCTGTTTTCCCAGAGAAGCACTTTGGAAACTCACTAAATGAAACCAGCTATCCTTTTTCCTTGTTGGTGTTAAGTGTTAACTGGCTAGGGCAGCTGGCCAGTGGCTATCTCCATGCCTGCGTAACTGACTAACTTGGAGGCTGTTGGCACTTGTGTTAGCCCAGAAACCACATGGGCTCATGGAGAATATCACTGAACAAGGGACAACCCCTTGTTCAAAGAAGCCATCTCTCATCATCACCAGCTGGGCCACAGTTTCTATGGAGAAAAGCTTAAGAAAGATATTTCCCAGAAGGTGGTGGCAGACAGGCGGCAGACGTTTGCTCCCCAGCTTCACTTCTCTCATCTTCATTTCTATTGCTACCACTACACTTAGTCTCTAAGGAATATAGAGACTCTTTCAAGGTTAAGTATTTTTTCTCTGTACTCTTTTCTTTTTAAAAAAAATTTTTATTTATCTATTTGAGAGAGTGAGAGAGCAAGAAAGTGCAAGCGGGGGTGGGGTAGATGGAGAGGGAGAGGGAGAAGCAGGGTTCCTGCTGAGCAGGGAGCCCCGCTGGGGGCCTGATTCCAGAAGCTCGAGATAGTGACCTGAGCTGAAGGCAGACACTTAATCAACTGAACCACCCAGGCCCCCCTTCCTCTGTTCTCTTGAAGTTAGTTGAGATAGGTCAACATTCTGAATACATCTTATTAAAGAACATAAGGCAAGAAGAAATCATCCTAGAGAATATGGATCATATAACAAACCCCACATGCAAACATATAGTCAGTTTTCTGGGCCTCCAGACCAGCCATAGCCAGTGGGATACCAACCATCAAGTAATCTTGCACATGGAGGTAAAAAAATCACCCAGCCATACCCTGCCTTATTCTTGACCCACTTAAAGTCATATGGAGTCATAAAATGGCTGCCACTTAAGCTATTGAGTTTGGGGGTAGTTCATTACATAGCAGTAAATAACCAGAACAACTATCTAATCAACTATAAGTGCCTAGACACTACTGGATTTTATTTCCTTTATTTTCATTTTAATTGTTCTTTCCCCACAGTTACTAAGATAACCATAGTCTAGCTCCAGAAGGCTGGGTTCAAGCTCCAACCTGCTGTTTTGTTCCTTCCATAACTTATTTTTCTGATTCCCAGGAAATGTGCTTATGTACCACCTAATTTCATTCTCTGGATAAATATAAAAGACACATTAATGCTAATAATACTTCCTCTTTGATTTGACTTTAACTTCCATGTTGTGTGTTGGCCATTGCTATGTTCATGACCAGTGGCAGGGGTGTGGAGTAGCTAGATATAGCTGACCCAAGCTACTGGAAACAATGTTTTTTTTTTGTTTTTTGTTTTTTGTTTTTGGAAACAATGTTTAATTTTTCTGTGACTCACTGAAGACCCATCTTCCCTGGTTCTCAGAATGTTGTAGGTACATGGGGTTTAGCATGGCCACTGGGAGTGAGGGCTCTGGAGTCAGATCACCTTCCCACCTTATTCCAGCTGAATGATGTTCGAGGCTTAATTTCTCATCTGTAAATGATAGTGATAATAATACATATTTCATAGGATTGTTGTATTAAGTGAATAGGTATAGGGTACCTTAGGATAATTCTTGCCACAAAGTCTTAAAAATATTAGTTGTAATGATGATGAATACAGAATGCCGTAACTAAAGTATACTGTATGCTGTAACTAAAGTATATGATATAATAATACCTCTCTGGACATTATGTCAGGGAGGGTCAGAGCTTTTATTCCTCCAGAGAATAGCCATTTATCCTTAATCTTCAGATGTAGATAGTTTCAAATAGTGTATAGCAAACTCTTTGGTGTGAAGGGGATGGGAAGCTAGATGATAAGGAAGGGGAAGAAGGAGGTTGACATTCAGAGTGTTTTGTGCTGAGCCTTATGAGACACACACACATGTGTAACCTTATGGAACTGCGTCAGCAATAATGTGAGGTACATGTGCACCTCTTTTCCTTTTACAGTTGAGGAAATTGAGGTTAAACTTTAAGCAGCTTGCACAAGTCATGTAACTGGCAATGATGGGGCTAGGATTCTAACCCAGGAGAGTCAGGCTAAAAAATCCTGGTGTCCTCGCCGCCCCCCCCCCCCCCCCCCGACCATACTGAAGAGCAGGTTTCTTTGGTGTAGTGTGGAGAGGATTAGGGCCTGATGTCTATTCTGATATAGCTGGGAAAAGTATCAAACTTTAAGAATAAAGAGGGTCAGGAGAAACAAAATAAAACAAAACCCCAAACAAAATAAAGCAGGACCAAACACCAAAAGACTCCTGCAAACACACACAGACAACTCTACTTGCATTCTATTCTAGTTTATGCTGGGCTATTGTATGCTCTCTAGCATAGAGAGTAGAATGTAGATTTTTGTTGAGTCCACAAAATTTGGAGGATATCTACAGCTTTAAAAAGATGGATTCTGACATGTCTCTGTTTAAAATTCATGGTTTTCTTGCCTAAAAATTATATTGACAGCATCGAACCTTAATCTTAGACAGGAAAGAGTGGTTAGGGTGAGCTAGAAGCCTTACTTTTCTAAGTCTAGGTATTTTAAATAAAGATTTTATTTATTTATTCATGAGAGACACACAGAAAGAGGCAGAGACATAGGAAGAGGGAGAAGCAGGCTCCATGCAAGGAGCCCGATGTGGGATTCGATCCTGGGTCTCCAGGATCACGCCCTGGGCTGAAGGCAGGTGCTAAACCACTGAGCCACCCAGGGATCCAAGTCTAGGTATTTTTTTGTTTGAGGGAGTCTTTTGGTGTTTTGTTCTGCTTTGTTTTGTTTATTATCCTCAACTATAAAGGGAGGAGAGGTACACATAATGCCTCACACTTTTCCTGAGACAATTCCATAAGATTCCAGGGAGCATTTGCCTCTCTCTCTCTCCCTCCTCCAAATTTTACAGCTCTCCTTGGAAGTTTTTCCACTCAGATGTTGTGATCCTATTTTTCTCCTGATTCTACCCAACAAGATCCAAAGCTATTTATTTTTCTGGGAGTGTCCAGAAGCTCCTGACCGTTTTGCTCAGCCTTTGGATATTTTGACAACCTTTACTGCCAGTTAGTTTATCACAGAGGTTTGGTACACCCCCCCCCACCACCAATATTGCTGGAAAATGTGACAAGAATAGCCTGGTGTAATCCTAGAGAGCTCATTCACCAGGTCCCTGCATCAGAAGGGAGATAATGGGGTGGGGGGATATGATGCCTGACAATATTGAGCCCCCAGAAAAATCTAGCTCTTCCTCTTTTTATCTGGTCTATATTCTACTCCTGGTCACTGGGATCCTGTCTCTTCTTTAGATACCTTCTTTATGGTGGACCCTTCATACAGCTGGAAATCTGCTCTGTCTTCCTCTGTCAGCAGCAGATGGCAGAGGGTGGGACACTGCTTACCTATTATTGAAAGACCTAAAACATTCTCCTCTGGACTTTGATTAACAAATGAGAGGACATCTGGAGTAGGGTAAAGAGGATGGGATTTATAATTAGAGAATCTGGGTTTGAATCATGCCTTTTAAAAATTGAATTCTTGACTGTTTCAATAAACCAAGATTCTGTATAGAGTGAAATATATTTTTCACCAACATGTAATCTTACTTGGAATGACCTGGTCTACCTGGCAATTTCCTTTCCAGTTGCCGGTAGCCTAGAGCTACTCTCCCTGCCTTTGTGACCCTTTCCTGGACTCCTTTCAAAATCCTGTTTTCGAACCTGCTTGCTACCTGATGATTGGTACTGGTAATATCCATCCTAACAGGAGTAACTTTGCCCAGTAGCCACATGGCAAGCCTTGCCCTGTGCCTTCAAGACAGCCATGTTAGATAACAACTCCCCAAGATTAACTACTGAACAAGAAACACATAAGTTTTGGGGTAGCAGATTAGAAATAGGCTAGGGTTGTTACTTAAAATCAAATATCAAATTCTAGGCAGTTACCAGGGATATGTGTGTTGGGTTGTATATGGCTTTTTGGCAAGCAACATTAAGCATTCACTTTGTAGCAGATGCCTCTTATGTCCCGCATCACATCCCCTTGGCCCATCTTTGATTTCATCCATAGTTTCAGTGAATAGTTCCGGATGAGTTCCATAACGTCCCACTTCCAGAGCATGCCTAGGGCTTTCTCTGATGTCCTGGCACCCTCCTCAGCCAGCATGAAAATGCAGCCTGGAAATGAGGCTGATATTCCCAGACACAGACCTTAATCAAATTGGGGAGAAGGCCCGGGAATAAGTGTCCTAGATCCCCATAGCTCAGATAGTCCAGTCTGAGGGCCTTTGGTAGGGGAATCAGGAGGTACTAGCGGAATCAGCACCCTGTTGCTCCCAGTTATGACTTTGCTGATAAACTCTCACCTGGGCTTTTTTTCCTTCCTGTCTCTCTACTCTCTCTCCCATTCCTGCTTCTTGGGATCTCCTACTCTGGTAGGCAGAATAATGTTCCCCACATGTCCATGGCCTAATCCCAGGTATCTGTGAATACATTACTTGAATTTATGAATATGGCCAAGGAATTTTATATATTTGATTTTAAGTTAAAGACCCTGGGTTATTCAGAGAGGTCTAAGGTCTCTGAAGGGTCTTTATAAGACAGAGGCAGGAGACTAAGAGAAAGAGATGTGACAGTGAAAGCAGAGATGTGAGTGATGATTCCATAAGCCAAGGCTTATGATTCCATAAGCCAAGGAATCAAGAAGTGGTAAAGGAAAGGGATAGATTCTTTCCTAGATTCTCCAGAAGGAACGCAGCACTACTGACACCTTGATTTTAGCTCCATATATTAGTTTCCTAGGGCTGCTGTAACAAAATATTACAAGCTAGGTGACTTAAAACAATACAAATTCATTGTCTCATTACTCTGGAGGCTGCAAGTACAAGATTAAAGTGTTGACAGGGCCGTGCTCTCTGACAGCTCTAGGGGAGAGCCTTTTCTAGCCTCTTCTAGCTGTATTATATATATGTAATATATATATGTATATGTATTATATATATGTAATATGTATACATGTAATATATATGTAATAAATATATGTATGTATATATACATATATATGTATATGTACATATATGTGTAATTATGTATGTAATTATATATATGTAAAAGATTTATTTATTATATATATGTAATCCTATACATATATATATGGAGAGACAGACAGAGACAGAGAGAGACAGACAGACAGACAGAGAGAGAGAGCACAGTGAAGGGAGTGAGGGGACTGGGTAAAAGTAGAGGGAGAGAGAATCTGAAACAGACTCTGTGTAAAGCAGAGTCTAACATGGGGCTGGATCGCTCAGGACCCTAAGATCACAACTGGAGCCAAAACCAAGAGGCAGACACTTAACCAACTGCGCCACCCAGGCACCTCTACAAGTGATTTTTATATGTTGATTTTCAATCCTGCAACTTTACTAAATTTATTTATTATTTCTAATAGTGTTTCATTTTGGGGGATATCTTCAGAGTTTTCTACATATAAGTTCATGTCATCTTCAAACAGATAATTTGTACTTTTTTTCCAATTTGGATGTCTTTTATTTCTTTTCTTTGCCTATTGTTAGGACTTCCAGTACTATGTTAAATAGAAGTGGCAAGAGTGGGCGTCCTTGCTTTGTTCCAGATCTTTCTAGATCTTAGAGAAAAAGCTATCAGTTTTTCACCATTGAGAATGATGCTACTTGTAGACTTGTATATATGGCCTTTATTGTGTTGAGCTAAGTTCCTTTTATACCTAATTTGTTGAGAGTTCTTATCTTGAAAAGGGGTGTTGCATTTTGTCAAACTTTTTGGGGGGGCATATATTAAAATGATATAATTTTGTCTTTCATTCTGTTAATGTGGTATGTCATATTTATTGCTTTAGTGGCATTTTAAAAAAGATTTTATTTATTCATGAGAGACACACAGAAAGAGGCAGAGATGTAGGCAGAGGGAGAAACAGGCTCCCCACAGGGGAGCAGTTCTGTATCAGGCTATAGAACTCAATCTCAGGACCCTGGGATCACACCCTGAGCCAAAGGCAGATGCTCAACCACTGAGCCACCAGGGCATACCTATGCTTTAGTGGTATGTTTAACAAACCTTACATTCCAGTATAAATCCCACTTGGTCACAGTGTATGATCCTTTTCATGTGCTATTGAATTTGGTTTGTTAGTATTTGTTGAGGATTTTTTGCATCTATGTTTTTCAGGGATATTGGCCTGTAGTTCTCTTTTCTTATGGTGTCTTTGTGTGACGTTGATGTCAGAATGATGCTGGACTCATAAAATAAGTTTGGGAATATTTCCTCTTATTTTTTGGAAGAGTTGAGGAAGAATTGGTATGAATTCTTAAATGAATGGAAGAATTCACTTTTGGGTTTTTCTTTGTTGGGAGGTTTATGATTACTCTTTCAATCTCAGTATTTGTTCAGGCTTTTGCTTTCTTCTTGATTCAGTCTAGATAGGTTGTATGCTTCTCAGGATTTTTCCATTTCTTCTAAATTGTCAAATTTTGTTTGTGTACAATTGTTCACAATAGTATCTTATGAACTTTTTTTATTTCTGTGACAACAGTTATAATGTCTCCTATTTCCTTTTGGATTTTATTTATTCAAATCTTCTCCCCTTTTTCCTTAGTCTAACTAAGGGTTTGTTGATTTTATTTATGTTTTCAAAAATCAATTCTTAGTTTTATCAATTTTTTCTACTGTTTTCCTTATTCCCTATTTCACTTATTTCTGCTCTAATCTTTATCTCCCTTTCTTCTACAAACTTTGGGCTTATTTTGTTCATTTTCTAGTTCCTTGAGGCATAAAGTTAGGTTGCTTATTTGAGATCTTTCCTGTTTTTTTTTAAAGATTTTATTTATTCATTCATGAGAGACAGAGAGAGAGAGAGAGAGAGAGAGAGAGGCAGAGACACAGGCAGAGGGAGAAGCAGGCCCCCCGCAAGGAGCCTGATATGAGACTCGATCCCAGATCCCAGGATCATGCCCTGAGCCAAAGGCAGACACTCAACCACTGAGCTACCCAGGCATCCCTTTCCTATTTTTTTTTTTTTTAATGAAGGCATTTATTACTGTTCACTTCCCTTTTAGTGCTGCTTTGGCTGTGTCCCATAATTTTTTGCTATGTTGTGTTTTCATTTTCATTTGTCTTGAGTAGCTTTAAATTTCTTTTGATTCCTTCTTTGGCCCAATGGTTGTTCGAGAATGTATTACTTAATTTCCATTTATTTGAGTTTTTCCGACTTTCTTTATTATTGCTTGTCCACCCTTTTCTGCTTCTTAGCTATCCCTGGTGATCTAGCTAGGCCAGATCCTCCGCTATTTTGCATGAGGCAAGACAGAAGTGGACTTCTCAGTAGAGCTCTGGAATACTGGGTAAGTTGTAGGCCAACCTCATTCTCTCCCTCACTGGAGAAATCCTGGCAGAGGGTATCCTTCTTGGGTCTGCATTGTGCTGGCTTGGGGGAGGGGCCATGTAGACAAAGTTGTTCGAGACACACAAGAATGAGTCCCATGATTCTGGGGACCAAGTGGTTTCCGTTTCTGAAGTTTCAAGACGTCCTTCTATAATCTCCGGCTGCCAGGAGGTCAGCTGTGTTTGTCAGGTGGGCAGGGGTTGTTGTGGATATGATCCAACTCAAGGGAGGCAGGGTCTCTGCTGTGTTGCTCTCTCAGTGTATGGTTGGCTGCTGGGGAAAGGTCACAAGACCTGAGATCATGGGAGCAGGGCATTAGCTTTCCAAACTTCTCTTTTTAATAACAGGACACCTAGGTTAAGAAAAATCGAGCCTGCGAAATACCAACATAGAAAGCATAAAAAGGCAAAACTGCTGTGGTTGAATCCAGGGAATGAGTGGTTTTGATTTGCTCTGCTGTGTAGAAAACAGATCTAATACAAATGCTGGATACCAATTTCTTACTTTGAGGGCTTGGGCACATCACTTTACCCCTTTATTATTATTTTTTCACTTCACCTCTTTAAGCCTCAGTTTACACTTTTATAATTGAGTATAGTCATATCTTCTCCTTCTGGAAAGTCATGAGTTTTGGACATAGCACATATAAAGCTCTTGGGGTGATCCTTGAAGCAGCAGGAGCCTTAAAAAAGGTAACTCTCATTTATCATTTATTTATTTAAACTCCATTAATCATTATATTACTTGTCATTGTATTTTATTATTTATCTATTATCATGTATTATTATCAGATGAAGGGCAGCTTAGTCCCTAGGCCATCAGGAATACATCACATTTAGTATGATGTCTCAGGGATTCTAGCAGTTAAAATATGCCTCCAACAGTGCTGCGTAACAAATCATACCAAGATCCAGTGGCTAAGGCACCATTCATTTATTTTCCATGGATCTGCATTCAGCTGACCTTGGCTGGACTCTGCTTTGAGGGTCTTTTATCCTTTTTACAGCACCGGCAAGTTGATTTTCCTGGTACCAGTGGGCTAGCCTGGGTATACTCTCATGACGATAAGAGAGGCACAGGAGGGCAAACCCAATCACCCGAGAAACATTTGATCTTGTTATGCATTAACCTTCCATTTATCCAAACAAGGCACAAGCCCGGACCCTAAGTTAAGGATCTGGAAAATATACACCCTTTCTTCAGAGTGGGAAGAACTTCAAAGGCACGTGGCAAAGGATATGAATATGGAGTTGGGGGAATGATCATGTCTTTAATGTACTCTCTTTTGGGGATCATCTGGATTCAAGATGTCAGTAAAAGATCTCATGAAGACCTGTGGAAGGGACAGAGATGTTCGAAGGGAACAGGAATACTGGGTCAGGGAAGCATTTGGAGAAGGGAGATTCAAGAGGTGTCTGTTGCTCCAGAAAAGACCCACAAGGTGAGGCCAGTTCAAAGGGGGGGGGGGGACTGTTAATGATCTTGAGAAACTATCTAAACAGGCTAGTTAATCCATTAATAATCAGACTGTGCTGGCTGACATGTTCCTATCCAGAAGTGAACGGGAAATGCTTATTGTCTGTTTTCTTCATCAAAGGGGAACAAAGAAATCTTTGGCAAATTATAATACTGACTCCTTATTCAGTACTTTTATGTGCATTTTTTTTTTTATTTTTTAGAAAGAGAAAGAGAGAGCGCGCATGTGGGTATGGAGGAGGAGGAGCAGAGAGAGGAGAGAGAGAATCCCAAGCAGGTTCCACAAACAGCCTGGAGTCCCAGGAGGGGTTCAATACCACAACCCTGAGATCACAACCTGAATCAAAACCAAGAGTTTAATGCTTAACTGACTGAGCTACCCAGGTGCTGCATTTTAAATGCATTTTTAATAAAAATTGTGTGTATTTTTAATGCATATTTATGTTTTTACTGTGAAAACTATGTTTGGTGTATTAAGTTACAATAAGCTGTTAGCAAGGGGAAAAGTAGTATTTGCTTCTTTAGGTTGAGTGGTTTGCTAGCACGTGCACATATATAAAGCAAATGTGCTCTGAATCCACACTTAATTAAACCAAAAAAATTAAGAAAACACAATTATTGATTAACTCAGGGAGCAAGCCCAGTGCACACATCATGCCAAAAAAATATTACCCAGGACCATCTGCACCATTGGTGTGGTTGCAATCACAGAGCAGGCATGAATTGTGAGGATTTGGTAATCAGATTGAGTTGATCAAGGGAAAATTCTGTGATTTCACACTCGCAAAGCCTCTTAAATTAGAATTGTAGTTGGCAATCACACGGCTACTTTGCTTTGCAATCCCCATGCCAGAAGAACTTTTCCTACTTTGATCCAGGACTCAGAGTATCTGATTTGGGAATGCAATCTGCTTACAGGATTTTGTGGCTTTACTTTTATAATAAAAATTAAACCTTATTTTAGCTAGATAAGAAATGTCTTGATAAGACCTTTAGGGATCTTAGAACCCAATTTTTTAGTTTTCTTGACCGTTTTAAGATTCCATAAGTTGCCATAAAATTTGCATTTTCACATCTTGAGTGATTTGTACAGCTTTTATCAGCTAGAGTGGATAGAAATTACCAGAGTACAAATAAATCACATATTAAAGGGGCTTATAGGAAAGTAAACAACACACATGATACAGCACTTAAAACTCTGGAGAGCAAGAGAATGTGCTCATTGGCCAAGGAAACTCACAGCGAGGGACACAAAAAACCATTGGCCGAGAGTGATGGTAGGATATGAGTCACATTTTAGCTCTTTGATGAGAATTATGGGCAGCATTCAGATTGTGAGAAACAAGCAGTGTGTTGTAGTGGACTGAATTTTATATTATATGTTCACATGATATGTAATATAAATGTATCTATGTACATTTAAAATATATACCTTTTCATGTAATATAAATATATCTATGTACATTTAAATATATATATACCTTTTTTTAATATGTCATGTAAGCTTTTTTTTTAATGAAAGAAAGTTTTTTCAAAGACAAATAATATTTTACCAAACTGTTAGGGTAAGTGTATATAGCTTTTCTCTCCTTGGGATAGTGCAATCTTGCATTTTCAATTGTCTTTTGTCACTGATCCTAAATTCCCGACTGCTGTCAGTTCAAGAACACTTGTAGATAAGCTTGTAGAAACAATCAGACAAGACCCCTTGTAAGTAGGGCAAGCGAGCTGGGTTGTAAATGATCTGGAACAAAGTCAAGAAGAACTGACAGGCTCACGTTATGTTTGGGAATGACTTTAGGGGAGGAGGATTTACAGGGAGAGAGGAATGGTCATGACTTCCTGACACACAGATCTGCACAGGAGAGGAGGTACCTTATCTACTGGTAAACAAAAATATGTCTCTGTCCCTTTAAAAAAATCTTTTCCTTTTTAAAAAAATTTTGTTTGCTTATTTTTTTTTTGTTTGTTTGCTTATTGGTTAAAAACAGTCATGTCAGAAAGCTATGGAGAGAATTTAAAATGAAAGCAATTAGCAAACAGGCTGCCGCAAATTGTTTAGATTCTTTCCTTCTAATTTACTATTGGGCTTCTCTTTTTTTGAAGGAATTCAAATGTGAATTAGTGTATTTGTGTTTGCTAATAGTTGGAGAGTAATGAGCAGGGATTTGGGAAGCTTTCTGGATTCAATTCCCAGCTCTGCCTCCACTTTGCAAAGTAGTAGTTACCCTTAGCTTATCTAAACACAGGGTTTAGAATCCACACGCTGCATTCTGTTTTTATGCAAGTAAGTCATTAGGAACCTTCTGGAAGAGTGACCCAGTGTGACCATTCCTTCCACTGCTCTCTTGCTTTGTTTCTGGCACTTTGTATCTCTGAGTCACAGGTGCATGGACCACTGAGGGCCTTGGGCTGCAGCACAGACCTGGGATAGCATCCCTGCAGGGATCTCCTTTTATACTTTTGTTCCTTTGGTTTTGAAGTAAACCATTACTTTGAAAAATTTGAGTTCCATCTTAGTGGAATCAAGGAGAAAGGTCTGTGGCTCAGAAGTCTGGGGAACATGGAGGAATTCAGTAAAAGTTCTGGAAGGACTTGCCTTCCGGCTTCCTGGCTTGGAATGGGGCAGATGGGAAGATGAATGAGTGGGCCTTACAGGGAGTGAGCAGCGATGGGGAGAGCTAAGCGAGCTGACCCTTCCTCCCAGGAAGGTTCCCTGTAGGGTGGTAGTTGAATGATGATCATTTAATATTGGTATAAAAAAGGAAGAAGCCATTCTTCTTCAGATCTTTTTCCTGGAGCTGGTTTCATGGAAAAAATAAGGCAGCTTGTGATATTTCTGTGTTGGAGCAGATTCATTCAGGCTCACTGAGTCAAGCTGCAGAGACTTTGGGGACAATCATGTTTGCTGCATTGCCTGATAAAACTCTGAATTCATTCTGTATCTGTCCATGCCTCTCTTCTGGATTGTTGATAACATACAATATTTAAAAAGTAAAAAAAAAACCCACTATTTCCATACAAATAGTTAAGCATGTATCAAAGATTTAGCTAATTAACGAAGGTACCAGCAGGATGACAAAGCAGATACAAAGGCAGAGATGAGGGGCTGATAGTCCCATCTAGGTGCTTATCCACACCTGTGTCTACTACATATACACATATGTAGTGAGTGGGAAAAAGATCACTGGCATAGGACTATGCAAAATTAATACAAAACTGGGGAATATCCTGCAGGACAATGAGCTATAACTTTGGAATTTGTGGTTTGCACCAGACAAATTGTCATTTATTCAGTCTACAGGTTGACATGTAACTTTACCCAGTCTGGGACTTTATCATAGTAAATGGGGAGTAGATGTTTCAGGTCCCAGGGCAGGGCTGGAAACCAGCCCAGGGCTGCTCTGTGTAGCCTGTGGTCACAGCCAGGCCCTTTCATTTAGCCTTGTCTCTCTGGCTGCTTTCACACTACTGTGGCCAGCTGAGGAGTTGTGACAGAGACCACATGGCCTGCAAAGCTAAAGATATTTATTGCTTGGCTCTATACAGAGTAAAGTTTTATGATTCTTGGTCTAGAAACTGAGTCAGCCAACCCTAACATACGCTTCCTAAAAAATGCTCTCAGGGCGCCTGGGTGGCTTAAGTCAGTTGAGCCTCTGATTCTTCCTTCAGCTCAGGTCATGATCTCAGGGTCGTGGGATCAAGCCCCAAGTTGGACTCTGTGCTCAGTGGGGAGTCTGCTTCTCCCTCTCCCTCTGCCTGCTGCTCCCCCTGCTTGTGCCCCCCTTTCTCTCTCTGGAAATAAATACATAAAATCTTTTTTAAAAATGACAGAAAAGGTCTAGAATGAGTCTGAACAGCATTCTGGCTGATTGCTCTTATTCAAGATTTGTTCATTAAGGAGGGCACGTGATGTGATGAGCACTGGGTGTTATGTTGTATGCTGGCAAATTGAATTTAAATTAAAAAAACCTGGAAAAGTGTACTGAGAATTTCATGACAGTGACAGTAGAGCATTAAACAAAATGAAGTATGCCACTGCCCTGTGTGTATAAGCATGGCAATGCCCTGGTCACACTCACTGGAATGATCTCTCTGTTGTGTTCACCTTTGCATCCCAAGCACATAGCAGATCTGATACATGGTAGGCCATGGACAGATACATTTGTGGAATGTTATTCATTATTTAGCAGAGCTTGTAAAAAAAGTGACTCTTCTGAAAGTTTCATTTTTGAAAATTCTATTTGTTTCCAAAACCACAGTATTGCACACATTTAAATTATGAGAAGGTATAGTGTGTGTTCAGCATATTAGTTCACTTTCCAATAAATGTTCACTTTCTTTATTTTTTTTTTCCTTTTGCTCCTTGGACTGGATAATGTCAATGGCCCCAGTTGGTTGCTTCTTTCCTCTGCCTGCTCAGATCTGCTGTTCAACCCCTCTGTAGCGGCTGCTTTTCTACGTGAGGCAGGCTCTTCATGCCCTCATAATGCTTCTGGTTGTGCTTCTTGTGTCTTCAGGGTCATGGTCTTGTGAATGCCTTGGCTAGAGACAACTACTTCTTCTGGGCCTTTCTGTCTGGGCCTGCTCACTGCCCTGCCTCCACACACCACAGGCTGCCACTCGGTTCCTGCCCTGCTTCTGCCAGAAGTTGCCCCTTCTCCTGGTATAGATAACTCCGACTTTCCGGTAGGATGGTAGTCTGTGGAAAGTGGGGAAAGGAGACCCAACTTTCTTCCCGTCATATTTGTTAGAGAATATCAAAGCTCTGTGTGTGTCTCTTGTCTTCATGACTTAGAGTGCTTGGTAGAGTGGCATTTGCAGTGTTTACTTTTGCTGACTTTCCCTTTGCAGCCACACACACTCACCCACTACATACATTTCATACATAGATTAACATCTGGAGACACATCTTTTGTAACAATGCTAGGCTTTTCCGCCAGCCCAAGCTTGTCTCAATATCCTTTTCTTATGAGTTCTTTCTCATGAAACTTTTTAGGCCTTCATAGAATAGAATTTTCTGGAAGGCCACGCCCTGCTGGCTTATCAGACAGGCTCAGACAGCTCTTCCCCAGCACAAAAAAAGCTGACTATCCCTTCTTGGTCCTTCCATCCACCTCAGCAGCCTGAACATCTAAGGCCATACCTTGCTTTCTTTTACTTTCCTTCAGACTTTATTCAGACCATCTGGGAGCATCATTGACTCATTTAGTACAGCAGAGAGTATAATTACATGTATTGTAATTAATTCAAATTATTTAGCATATTTTAATGTATTCAAGGTTTCATATGGTTGCTATGTTTGCTCAGAAACCATATTTAGGATCATAGTATATCTGTGTATGCATATTTGTCATGTCTTGACGGGTCATATTGGCCAGAAGAAGAGGGAACAGTAGATCATGTTTAGACAAACATTTGGTTCCAGGCCATAAACTACACAGTTGCAAGGGGAAAAAATGCCCACAAATATGTACAAATAGGTTATGAGTTTTAATCCGTGATGATTAATCTATAGATTTTACATTTAAAAAGTAAAAAAGACCTCATATCCAAAAGAAACTTTAGCTAAAACCTCTGACAAGCTTTTCAAAAGACTTTTGAAAAGAAAAGTTAATAATTCTATCTTAAAGCTAACCCTGCTAACAGTATTTATATAGCATTTAGCATGTGCCAGGCACTGTTTTAAGTGCACTGCAAATATAAACTCATTGAATTCACAGAACAGCCCTGTGATATAGGTGCTTTTAGGTATTGTTCCCTATGTCACATCTAGACAGGCGCTCCTGCTCTTTTGCAAATATGACCTATTGTTTAGAGAAATGGGCCATGACATTTATTTTCCATTTAAAATATATGTTTAATTTCAAAATATGTCTGTGGGTCATGATTTTATCCATCAACGATCAGTAAATTAATGTGGTATTTTTCTAGTCATGATTTGCAAACCAAAGGATTATTTACATAATGGTTCTCATAAGTTTCTTAGTAAATCTAAAAGGTTTATGAAATAATTTTATATTTGTCTTAGAGAAGAACAAATATCAGGATAATCTTTTTTTTTTCAGATTAACTGAGCTAATGAAGAGAGTTGACATCAATTAAGTAAGCAACTGCAAAGAGAGCAGAATCAGTACAGTGACTTTCAATTAGTTGACCTCTCAAAACTTGTTTATACGCACTGGCCAGCTGAAAGACGCAAGCCATCTCATGTATTCATACAGTATTCATATGCATCATTCCTTTTATATAGTTAATGGCATGCATATAGCCTGGATTTTCTGGTTTGCTAACTATTCTGCCCTCATAAATAAACCTGTGATTGTTAAACCATGTGCCCTGATTTTTGTTTCAGAAGCCGTGACCACTATATGACAGAACAAGTGTCCATACACACTATTAGGTGTCAGCGCAATTGAAGCAAACTAGAAACATTTTCCCCAGTAATCATGAAGTCGCACTAATTTTTTATTATTTATTTATTTATTAAAAATATTTTATTTATTTATTCATGAGAGACACATGAGAGTGACAGAGACATAGGCAGATGGAGAAGCAAGCTCCCTGTGGGGACTCAATCACAGGACCCGAGGATCACACCCTGAGCTGAAGGTAGATGCTCAACCACTGAGCCACCTAGGCGCCCCTGCACAATTTTTTTAAAAAATGTGAAACATGAAGCAAAATCTCCTTTGAAGTCTAAGCCACAATATGCAAAATATTTAGGATCAATGTTTCTGACATAGGACCCAAAGGGGTGCGCTGAAGGTGTCCTCTGGGGAAGATAGATGGACAAGGGGCATGAGAGATGAGTGGTGTGTGCTTCACAAGTCTGAAGTTTCTCGAAAATTCAGGCAGCGTGTACAGGGATGCCTTTGTTTTTAAATGAAAATTTGGCCCCTTTTGCAGATTCACTTCTTATCTTTTTGGATGGCAAATATCTTTGGCAATTCCACAAATATGCCTTCTGCAAGATGAAACATTAAAGTGCCACAAAGAACAAAAACAAGCACAGGACCAGATACATTCTAGAAGCATGTATCATTGGGGCACATTGATTTTCATCTCTGTTCACCTGGTAAGCCAGGTGCTATAAACATATTTACCTCTTTACATATTACCAAGAGTAGAGGGTAAATGTTGGATGGAGGGGTGTTGGGGAGGCAGGTGGAGAAGGGTTTGGGTTCTGACTCCACCAGGTCATCAGCCTTAGTTCACCCGGTCACCTGCATGTTATTTAACCATCCAGATAGCTGAGAGGAGGACAGTTAGGAACCAGGGAGCAGACCCCTTGAGCACTTTCCCTTAGAGTAGGCTTTGTCAGCAACCTTAAGCTAGTAGGTGAATGTGGTCATTGTTAAGCCCCAGTGCATTCCTTACATTTGGAAGCAGGGAGACTGGGAGCCCCAGGGAGAGTAATTGACCAATGCAGAGCACTTCCAACTTGCCCCGTACTATTCTGAGTGTCTTACATAGACCAGTCCCTGGCAACAGGCTATTAAGGGAAGGACTATTTTCATCATCTTTGTTTTACAGATCAGGAAATGGAAACACCTGTGGCAAAATAATTTGCCTGTAGCTCTGCAGCTAAGGTGAGAGTGGGTATTGGAACACACAGAAGTCTGGCTTCAGCACTGGTGATAAACATCTTGTATCTCAGAGAGGGATGCTAAGGGGTGATGCTTCTCTGGGCCCCACCTGCCAGGGGGTCCCAGAGCACCTCCTTATAAGAACTGACAGTGGCCTCAAGTATTGTTAGTGGAACTGAGAGGATGTCTATTGGATGTCTGCACAGAGTTGCTGTAACAGTGAAGATGAGAAGAGGAAACAGTTCTTGAATCATCATGAGATATCTTGAGAGATGTTAAAGTTCACAGGATGGATTAAATTCTGTAGCAAAGCCTAGAAGTTTCTAAGCCTAGAATTTCTTCGCCTAGTTAAACTACACTTTCTTCTTTTTATAGTCTTAGTATAAATTGCCTTTGGTATTTTCCAATCCCTAAAGGAAAAAAGTGCTCATTGTTAAAAAAAGAAAGGCGGGGGAATAATCAGAAAAACATAAAGAAGAAAAAGAGAATTCCCTTTAATCTACCACTGAGAGAACACAGCTTTGAAAATTTCATTGTTTATCCCCTTGGACGCCTCATCCATAGATTTATAGGCATATACAAATATACAGACTAAAGTTTTGGGGAGAATGGGCCAGACTATATAAATCTTGTTTCCCTCCATGTTTTCATTTAACTCAATGTGGACATGTGTGCATGTCAGTAGATCTGGTTTCACCTCTTTATTTTCAATCATTGCAAAGTGCTTCATCATCTGTATGTTTCACAATTTACTTAAAAATTCCACTACTGAATGACAGATAGCTTGATTTATTTACTGATTTTGATTTATTGCTATTTATGATTTGATTTATTGCTATTTGTATTTTGATTTATTGTTATTACAAACAAGCCTGGGAGAGTTAAAGGCAAATCTATGTATATGTGACCCTTGAACAATATGGGTTTGAATTGCATGGGTCCATTAATAGGCAGATTATTTTTTCTTTCTTTCTTTTTTTTTTTAGGCAGATTATTTTTTGATAAAAAGTGTTGAGTGCTGTATATGTATTTTCTCATCCTTATGGCTTTCTCAATAACATTTTTTTTCTCTAGCTTACTGTGCTGTAAGAATATAGTCTACAAAAATACATGTTAATTGACTATGTTATCAGTAAGGCTTTTGGTCAACAGTAGGCTATTAGTTAAGTTTTTGGGGAATCAAAATTATATGTGGATTTTTGACCACATGGAGATCATGCAAACAACTAACCCCTGTGTTGTTCAAGAGTCAACTGTACTTCTGTTTGATCAATCATTTCCTCAGAGTTAATTCCTAAAAATAAAAATCTTTAATCAAAGAATAGGTCCATTTTAAGGATTTTAGTGTATTGTGTCAATTTCCACCCCACTCCCTCTCCTAAACCCCTGGAAATTGCATTGTTTTTACTCTCTCCAGCCTGGTAAGATACTTCCCCATGTAGTTGTCAACACTGGGTTCAGTAATGCTGGATATTCACTTGAATTCTTACCAATGCGATTAATAAAATGAATAAATGAACAAATAAAATGGTATTTTATTGTTTTAATATGCATTTCCTTGTTTAATACTAAGTTGCACTTTTTTCTTAAGTTTGTTTACTAGTCACTTGTATTTCCTCCTTTTGGAAGTGACTGATCATGCCCATTTCCCATTTTCCTTTTGATTTTGGATATATGCTTTTTATATATTTTAAAGATTTAAAAAATTTTTTTAATTTTAAAAATTTATTCATTTGAGTGAAGTAAGTCAATCGGAGAAGGACAATCATTATATGGCTTCACTTATATGCGGAATATAAAAAATAGTGAAAGGGATTATAGGGGAAAGGAGAGAAAATGAGTAGGAAAAATCAGAGAGGGTGACAAAACATGAGAGACTCCTAACTCTGGGAAATGAACAACGGGTAGTGGAAGGGGAGGTGGATGGGGGGATGGGGTGACTGGGTGTTGCGCAATGACGGGGGCACTTGATGGGGTGAGCACTGGGTGTTATACTATATGTTGTCAAATTGAACTCCAATAAAAAATATCCAAAAAAAAAAAAAAACCCAAAAGAGAGACAGAAAGTGCATACGCAAGAGCATGCTCAGCAAGAGCATGACCAGGGGAAAGGGTCAGAAGGAGAGAGAGAAAAGCAGACTCCCCACCCCCAAGAATTCCTGATAAGGGGCTTGATCCCATGAGCCGAAGGCAGATGCTTAACCGACTGAGCCACTCAGGTCTCCTCATGAGTTTTAAATATTAAGAATATGAACTTTTTGTCATAGATTATGTTAAAACTGTTTTTCCGATTTGTTGTCTTACACTTATTTATGATTTTTCTAACCACACAAATATTAGCAATGTGTCAATCTTTCCCTTTAGTTTCTGCATTTGATTGCAAGCTTATGAAGATCTTCTAAGATTATAAAACTATTTACCTATATTAACTTTACCTTAAAATTTTAATCTACCCAGAATTTATTTTGGTACATGATATAAATGACTGATCTAGCTAGTCTGGTTATTTTTTTCACTAGTTAATCTAAATCTTTTTGTGCTTTGGAAATGTTTAATTTGTTTAAGTGAGGGTGGAAAAATCAAGATGTTGTAATTTCCAGGCAAAAATGAAGTCAAGGACCATTGCTATTTCCCCATTGGCAGTGCTGAATTCCTGAACTGTCCATCCTGTTCCTGTCTGCTTTGTCACCAAAGCCACCTACCTCTAAAACCTGAAATGGTTTTCTCCTTTGATCAAAGCCTTGATGTGGGCCATGGGAACATCATGCTCTACCTAACAATTAAATTGATAGTCCTTGGCAACAGTGAAAAAATGAAGAGAGCAAAAAAATCTTTCTTCTGAGTCTCATAGCAATGAAGCAACCAAACAGAAAACTGGCCCAAACCCAAGTTGAAAAGCCTTGTGGGAAGGAGAGCCAAGCAGGCTAAAGAGAATGATGGAGGCTATCTCTGTGCCATATCACTGCATACACCTCATTAACTATCATGGCCGCAGGTTGGGTGGATCTCAGCTTGTCCTGCAGCCTGTACCAAGTTCAGGATGTTTGGAAATATCAAACTTGGAAGAAGATCACACAAACCCCTGCCTGAGGTAATGGAGTGGCAACCCTTGTTAGGAAATTCTTTCTCATAGCTAGCTGACTTAAGCTCATTGAATTTAGTTGGGTCCCCTCTGAAAACCAGTGCCTGTAGTTTGCTCTTCTCTGCACTGTGGGCTATGAGGTATCAGATATTACCTTCTACGTTTCTCATCTTTCTCTAGAGAAGTTCTCTTTCTTTGGATCAAATGACCTCATGATCTGAAGTGATTAACAAAAATTAATTTGAGAGGGACACAGGATGTGGCACCGGACTTTCCAGAGGCCCTGGCAGAACCTGTTCATTTTTTTTTTTCCTGAATAGAGGATAACTAAAAACATAAAACATACCCTTCTTTTTCTCGTCTCTGTTTAACAAATAGAACCTTGTTGATTAATTAAATTCTATTCTAAATTCCATTGCAAAAGCATGTATATTTATCTCTACTTGGTATTCATTTATGCAGCTATCAATTCAAGTGATGTTTATTGAGCACGTATTATGTGAAAGGACAGAAACAGGATTTGAGTCGGCCAGGTATTGTGTGCTTTTAAGCTACTTCCTCATGTAATCTGCATGAGAATTTTGTGAGAGAGTATTACTGTGCCCATGTGATGCGTGGAGTGACCAAGGCCCAGAGAGATTGAGTGTTTTGTCCAAGGACACTCAACAGGCATGTGCTGAACCCGATTTAAATGAATGTCTCTCAGAGTTCATGGCCCATCTGTTCTTCCTACTCTAGCAGTGACTCGTCTTTTGAAAATTATCTTATTTCTAATTTAATTGCTTTATTGGAGAACATGACCTATGTGATAGCTATTCTTTGAATTTGTTGAGACTTTCTCCATGACCTAGAATGTGGTCTGTTTCTATAAATATTCCATGTTTACTTGAAGAGATGGTGTGTTCTCTGCTAGTACAAGGTTCCATATATCTATTAGATCAAGCTTGCTAATGTGGTTGCTTAAATCTTCCATATCATTACTAATCTTTGGTCTGCTTGATCTATCAGTTCCTATTAGAAATGTGGGAATCTCCCACTATGGTTGGGTATTTGCCAAATTCTTCTTGTCATCTTTCTTTGTATTATTTTGCTTTATATGTATTTTTGGCTCTGCTCTTAGTTGCATACAAATTCATGATTTTTATATTTTCAAGATAGATTGTTCTAGTCACTATTATGTGGGATTCCAAATTATCTCTCTTAACGCTTTTCCCCTTAGCTTCTATTTATCTAATCCAAATATTGGTATACTATCTTTATTTTGGCTAGATGTCTGACATTTGTTTCTATCTATGGTGATATATAGATACATGCAAAATGAGATGATAAAAAGAAAAAAATATGAGTAATATCATACAAATATTATAAATGCAGATTTAATAAAAATTTATGAATATATAATATGCATTGTGTAATATATATGTTTTCCATCACTTCATTTTATACCTTCCTGTGTAGTTTGATCTTAGGATGCTTTTTTATAACCATCACAGATGTTTTATTTTTAATGCATTCAGACAAATGCTGTCTTTCAATAGCAAGTTTCATTGTGAGCACTGTTGGGCTGGACTTCATTTTTGCCACCTTATTTCATGCTCTTTGCCATGCTTTTATTTTGTTCCTTTTGCCTCCTTCCCTGCATCTGATGGGCTGATAAACTTTCCTACCTTCCCCTTTGACTTGTCTGCTGGTTTAGAAGCTAAAGATTGCATTTCCCTTCTTTGAGCCATTACCCTTAACATTTGGACGTACATCCAACAGTAGAGCTTTAATAATGTGGCGGGTTTTGTCCTCTTTCTATCCACCAGTGGTGACATGAACGTGTGCTGGAACAGCTCAGGGACTGTCAATCTGTGTTGGTATTTTGTCTGGAATTGTGGTTTTCCCTTCTGTACCATGTCTATCCGCACATCTGTCTATTTCAAGGTCCATGTCTCTGTTTACCTATCGATTTTTCTCTCCCTTTACTTGTCCACTCTTTTGCTCCAGCTCCATTTCTGCTCAAAGGTTTGTACTTCTGTTTCTGGTCCACAGACATGTTTATCTTGTGTTGGTTTCTGGCTGTTACTTTTTTGCTTTACTTAAAAAAAAAAAAGAAAAGAAATCTTCCCCTGTTATGTATTGGGAGTCGCAAAGGTGTGTCAGAAGTGGAAGTGACAGAGCTTTCGCAGCCAGGATTCCCCAGCATAGAGTCTGCTGGTCTTTGGAGGAGCCCTTTGATTGAAAGATGAAAGTCTTCTGTTATTTTTCTTCTGTGTGAACGACTCCTGATTCTATAGTTCTTCATTTTCACCTATGACCGTGGGCTATTTACTGTCAGGGAAGTCCTTAGCACAAACCACAGCATTATAAAAATTACAACAAGATGCCCAGTAGCTGCAGCCCTGCAGTTTGCAAGAGGAGGTCAGATTGCATTTCGGTCTGCGCTCACCCCTCCGGCAAGCGCCTTTGTGCAGTGCATAAACCGAATGCCTCCATAAGGTGGTTCTGTTCCTAATAAGTGAATCATTAAGGGTTACTAATACTTTTAATAGCGTTTGTAAACCACAATCACCATGTCGTTAGAAGTTACTAATGTCATTTTCAGAATTCTTACCCCAAAGCCTGGTTGCTATGCATTTAACTAGAGTTTTTCCTATTCCCATGCATGCACTGATCGTCAAAATTCTCTTGGTGCTTGGGCCCTGCTCAGAGAAGTTTGATATTTCTTGAAGTAGATTATACTCCGTGTTTTAGGCAGGACTGTGGAGGGATCTCTGATCTTTTATCATAACTTTTATCCCTTTATATTAGACCCTAAAAGTGAATCTAGGTAGAAGCATTAGAATAACCTCAATATTTTAATGGAAGCTAATTATAATCATAATAACCAGAATACAATCACATAGGAACAGAAATGTACCAATAAGTGTCTAACAATAGGCTTTCTGAAAAGAAAAGCCTTGATTTCTCGTATTTTTCCAATTTCAGTAGTACAAATACTTCCAATATGGCAGATTTAAGGCTATCACTGCATTGGTATCACTGAATATGGAGCTGGGAAGAGACACATGTAACATTGTCTCCAGCACCCCACTGGATCATATTGCATGATCATCACATAAAAGAGGTCATTGATATTTATACAAATTTTTATTTATACTAATTTTTAGTGATAATTTTGAAACCAGATTATCAAAGTTCAAAGAATAATCAGTCTAAGCAAGTATCCAGCTTGGAAACAATGGCCACCAACTTAGTCTTATGTGGAGAATGGATGAGTCCCAGAGAGTCAGTAGCTGCAGAAGACAGTAGATCTGAGGGTGAGGTGACAAAGCCTGTCTGTAAATTCTTTTATCTGCAGCTCATAAAGGAGAATGGCTCCAACTCTAGAGATGCTCTTTTGAAGAGGACATCTAAATCATATTTAGAAAATTGCAAGTGATTTTCTTTTCTTTTTTAAAAAAAGTTTATTTATTTATTCATGAGAGACATAGAGAGAGAGGCAGAGACACAGGCAGAGAGAGAAGCAGGTTCCCTGCAGGGACCCCGACGTGGGACTGGATCCCAGGACCGTGGGAACACAACCTTAGCCAAAGGCAGAAGCTCAACCACTGAGCCACCCAGGTGCCCACAAGTGATTTTCAAAGATATTATTGTAGGCACTTGCATATTTTTCATTTTTCCAATGTGCAGTGTCCTTTGTCCATTGGAATTTGGGGTATCTTTGCTTTGGTTATCTTACCTCCAACTGGCATTTGTTTGCCTTTCCAGAGCTGATCTGCAACCAAGTATATTCTATTTTTATGATTCATATATTTGCTATCACACACTTGGTCTCATAATCTGGTATAATACTTTGGCACTCATGGCTACCTTAATTCATCAATGTATTCCTTTTGGAGTTATGGTGGAATGATAAGTTTCACTTTTTCTTTTCATTTGAGAATGTCAGAGCATTTTCCTGAATTGAACTGAACTGAACATTGATATTATTGACAGTATATGGTGTTACTTAGCAAAGTGGCAGACTGGAACACATTATTTACTCCGTTGAATTGTATATGTCTAGCAAAAATTTGCAGAAAGATAAATGTGAGATCCTTTTCTGCACTCCTGCTTTCTTTTAGAACATCTGGCTCTTGAAAGAGGTAGGTAACTGGTAGCTGTGCATCAAAGTGAATATATTTGTGAACTTCTACAATTTTATATTGAACATTTTAATAATTCTTTTGCATGACTTCTCTATCCCCTCCTCCCACCTCCCTCCACCTTTTTTTTTAACAGGTTGCCACAGTGACTACCCTGGGGTGGTTGTTTTTTCCCCAGTGTTCCAGATTGAATTATGCTAAAAATATAAATATGGAATTTGCCTTTAAGCAAAGGTAAACCACTTCCAGTAGCAATGTTTTGTTTAGTTTTCAGTGTTGACAGATGACATGCATTTTCATTGATTCCATATACCACACTTTGTGGAATACACAAACTGGAACAGACATCAGAATCTAAGTTAACATTTTCCCAAATGGTGGTCCTCTAAATGTTCATCTAGAAACTAGCAGCTCTAGAGTAAAAAATGTGTTCTATAACCAAATAAGTCTGAAAAATGTAGCATACTGTATTCTCTCTTAACAGTCTACAATACTTATTTACCCATTAAACTTGATAGTCTGTTAGTTAAAAAGCAAAACAAACAATTAATGAAGTCACACACACACACACACACACACACACACCACACACTCTATTTGTTTAACCCAGTGTTTACCAAATATTTTGAGAATAGTTTTTTTTCTTATTATATCTATAAATACCTTTGAAAGGAGGTTCGTGGAATACCAGTTTGGGAAGTTTGCTTTAAACCCATCTACCTACCCATGGCGACCATATGTAGACTCCTCTAGGTTTTATTGTTGTATTGATGATGGAAATGCAAGTACTTTTACACTGTTTAAGCAAGAGACTCATAGTGGAAAACACAAGACAAAATTCATCCTATGATTGAATCAGATTATTCTTGGATTCATCCATGAAGACTTGGGCAAATGTAGTTGAACATGAATATGACTGTGTTTTACTAAATAAAAATTGAGAGCACTTTTGCTTTTTGTGAAACATTTCATGTGCATGCAAGAGGAGACAGTTTTCCATATACCGTTGTCGCATAGTCAGTAAGAATTATGGCAATTTGTCCACCCTTGCTGTTGCATATTATCATTTATCAATGAAGTTATCAGCATTGCAACTTTGTATATGCATCTATAAAGTGCTGCAGAGAATACTTAAGTTGAGCAGTTATAACTTGTGAATACACACTGCACAAAGCTAGAAACATATCAAAGAGCTCAAATACCTTGGGAATTAAAGTACCTTTCATGATCTTTATCTGGATAAAAAAACAAATCAAAAGATTACAGCCCTTCGAACAACGGAAGCCAGAAGAAATATCACTTAAACTAATTCAATGTTTGTTTACTGGTTAGTCAAAGAAAATTTTGATGATACAGAAAAGTAGACAGGAAAAAAATCCACTTGGGGTTAGAACACCTAAATACAAACATTGCTAACATTTTGGGGGTATTTTCTTTCAGTCTTTTTCTGTGCATTAAGTTTTGTCCAATTTGTTTTGTTTTCAAAACGGAGCACAGAGGCATGCTTACTGTGAAAGTAAGAGTCTCTCATCTGCAAAAAGTACCCTTCGTGGCCTGGGAAGCCCTAGCAATGTGTTAATGTGGGCACATATTTTTTGTTTTGTTTTGTTTTGTAGATTTTGTAAAAGTGAGATTAATTAAAGTGAGATTCTTAAGCTTGCTGCTTTTGTCCACTCAGATTTCCATTAATTACACTTCTCAGATCAAGTGAGTGCCAATGAAATGGCAGCAGGAATTTGGGGTTTTGGCTAAGGGAGTAGAATTGTGGAAGCATGTTGTTGGGGTTTGATGGGGGTATGTTCAAATGGTTCACAGTGACTTTTGTAGAAGCGACATCCAGAAATATCACCCACTGTTGTCCTTGCTGGTTTTTTTTTTTTTTTTTTAGATTTTGTTTGTTCATGAGACACACATACACACAAACACACACAGAGGCAGCGACATAGTCAGATGGAGAAGCAGGGAGCCCAATGTGGGACTGAATGCCAGGACTCCAGGACCACGCCCTGAGCTGAAGGCAGATGCTCAAACACTGAGCCACCTAGACACCCCCTTTCTAGTATTTTGATTTGATATTTCAGAGCCAAAAGTTGTATCAATTTTTTTTTCCTATGGTGCCCAGCACAGGAAGTGTGAGTAATGGTAGAGAAACGAAGTCTGATATTTCTGGAGCCAAAAACTAGTGAGTAGGAAAGTCCTCCCATCAGCAGACCCAAGCAATGGTAGGCACATGATTAAATTGTAATGTCTTTCAGAGATTTACCGGATAATGTAGAGCATGCAATTGCATTGTACAACTTTGGGAGTTACATATTTTATTTTTATTTTTACTCTTTAGGGATTATCTTAAAAAGATTTAGCTTATATTCATTTCAGAAGGTTATGATTAATCAATATGTTGCTCTTGTAAAATACAAAAGCCTATGATACACGAATCTAAATGTGGCCCTCCCATCTTCCATGTTTTTTTGGTTCCAGCTTGCTCCATATCTTTGTTCCATGTATTTTTTAGTTCCAACGTGTACGTAACACCCCCATCTGCAATTACCATCATTGTTGGAATGACAAATATGTCTTACCGATTTTTGTCCCCTTAAAATGCTTCTTGTACCTCCATGTCCTTTTCAGTTCAAGCTTCTTTTTTTTTGCTAAGATATCTTTTCTTTTCTTTTTAGAAGATTTTATTTATTTATCCATGGGAGACACACACACACACACACACACACACACAGAGAGAGAGAGAGGCAGAGACACAGGCTGAGGGAGAAGCAGGCTCCATGCAGGGAGCTCGACGTAGGATAGGATCGCACCCTGGGCTGAAACCAGGCGCCAAATTGCTGAGCCACTCAGGGATCACCTGCTGAGGTATCTTTTAATCATATTCCTTTCTGGGTCCAGGAGAGTGAATTATCTTCATCTTTCTGTTTCTGAATATGTTTTTTGTTTTTCCTTCTCTCTTGATTGATAGAATCGTAGTTGGACAGGTATTTCCCTTCAGCTCTCTGAAGATATTACTCAATTGTTGTCTGCTATTTATGGGTGCTGATGAGAAGCCTGAGGACAGTCTGATTTTTTTTTTTTTTTAGATTTATTTTCTTTTTGGAAGTTTCTAAGATTTACATAAATGTTTCTGTTCTGTGATTGCACTATGATGTGCTTATGTGTGGATTTGTGTTTGTTTACCTTCCTTGGGACTTCTAATGCATTACACATTTTTTGGTCTCATTTTTAATGTAATAGACTTTAGAGAATTTTTAGGTTTATAAAAATATTGAGCAGATAGTACAGAGTCCCCCGTAAACTTTTTCTCCCCCACTCAGTTTCCCTATTATTAATATCTTGCCTGAGTATTTATAATTGATGAGCCAATATGGATAAATTATTATTAAAGTCCATGGTTTACATTAGGGTTCACTTTTTGTGCTGTATGGTTTTGTGGGCTTTGATGTATATGTCACAAATCCACCATTATAGCATCATACAGAATAGATTCACTGCCCTAAAAATCTTCTGTGCTCCATCCATTCATCCCTCCCTTCCTCCTAACCTCCCCGCAACTGCTGACCTCTTACTGTGCTTAGTTTTGCCTTTTCCAGAATGTCCTGCTTTTTCACTTAGCAGGATGGACTTAAGGTTCCTCTGTGTCTTTTTGTGGCTGGATAGGTCATTTCTCTTTAGTACCTAGTAGTGTTCCATTGTCTGGATGCACCACAGTTTGTCTATCCATTCACCTATTGAAGGATATCTTGGATGCTTCCAAGTTTTGGCACTTTTGAATAAAGCTACTGTAAACATTTGCATGCAAGTTTTTGTGTGGACATGAGTCTACCTGTTCATTTGTATGGTAAAATTATGTATTGTCAGGTAAAATTATGTTTGGTTCTGTAAGATACTAAACTGTCCTCCAAAGTGTACCAACTTGCATTTCCAGCAGCAGTGAATGACAGTGCTTGTTACTCCACATCCTCATCAGCATTTGGTATTGTCAGGTTTTGGATTTTAGCCATTTTAACAGTGCCAGTATGCCATTGTTTCACTTTGCAGTTCCTGGATGGCAAATAATGATGAGCATGTTTTCAAATGCTTATTTGCTATTTGTATATATTCTTTTGTGAGATGTCTGTTAAGATTCTTTTGCCTATTTTAAAATTGTGTTGTTGATTTTATTATTGTTGAATTCTAAGAGTTCCTTGTATATTTTGGAGATAAGTCCTTTATCAGACATGTGTTTTGCAAATACTTCCTCCTCATCTATGGCTTGCCTTTTGACTCTTTTACCAGTGTCTTTTGAAGATAGGACATTCTAAATTTTAATGAGTTCAAATTTATCAGATTTTTCTTTCATGGATTGTGTTTTTTATTTATTATTTATTTATTTACATGAGGGAGAGACAGAGAGAGCACAAGTTGGGGGGAGCAGCAGAGGTAGAGGGAGAAACAGACTCCCTGCTGGGGAGACAGCTCAATGGGGGCTCAATCCCAGGATCCTGGAGTCATGACCTGAGCTGAAATCAGATGCTTAACTGACTGAGCTACCCAGGTACCCCTGAATAGTTCCTTACCTCATCCTCAAACCCAAGGTCACCTAGATTTCCTTCTATATTTTCTTAAAGTTGTATGAAAAAAACTCATCCTCAAACCCAAGGTCACCTAGATTCCCTTCTATATTTTCTTTTTAGAAGTTTCATAGAATTATGTTTTATATTTAGGCCGATCCATTTTGAGTTAATTCTTATGAAAGGTGTAAGTTCTGTGTTTGAATTCTTTTTTTATTGCTCTTGTTGCATATGGAAATCCAATTATTCTAATAACATTTGTTGAAAGACTATCCTTTTTCTATTGATTCACCTTTGCTTCTTTAGTAAAGATGGTTGACAATATTTGTGTGGGTGCATTTCTAGGCTCTTTATTCTGATCCATTATCTAATGTGTCTATTTTTTCACTGATAACAACACTGTCCTAATTATGTAGCCGTGTAGTACCTATTGAAGTGAGGTAGTGTCAGTCTTCTGACTCTGGTCTTCATCAGTGTTGTGTTATCATCAATTCTGGGTCTTTTGCTTTTCCATATAAACTTTAAGAATCAGGTAATTGGGAACCCTGGGTGGCACAGTGGTTTAGCGCCTGCTTTGGCCCAGAGCGCAATCCTGGAGACCCAGGATCGAGTCCCATGTCGGGCTCCCGGTGCATGGAGCCTGCTTCTCCCTCTGCCTGTGTCTCTGCCTCTCTCTCTCTCTCTCCCTGTGTGACTATCATAAATAAATAAAAATTAAAAAAAATTAAAAAAAAGAATCAGGTGGTTGATATCCACAAAATAGCTTGCTGAGATTTTGATTGAAATTGCACTGAATTTATAGATCAAGTTGGGAAGAATTCACAAAATAATATTTTCCTTCAATCTATGACACAGAATATTTCTCCTTTATTTAAATTTTCTTTAAAAATAAATCTTCTTTAATTTCTCTGGTCAAAGTGTTTTAGTTTTTGCTTATAGACCCTGTACATAGTTTGTTAGATTTATATCAACATCTTTCTTTTGGTGTCATTATAGATGTTATTGTGTTTTACTTTAGAGTGTTGAGAGGACATAGTTTTGCCCTGTTTCCCATCTTAGGGAGAAAGCATCAGTTTTGCACCATTAAGTATGGTGTTAGCTGTAGGTTTTTATAAATGTTCTTTATCAAATTAAGGAAGTTCTCTTTTATTATGAGTCTGCTGAGAGATTTTTTTTTTAAATCATGAATAGTAGTTGGATTTTATCAGATCTTTTTCAGTACCAATTGACATGATAATATCTTTTTCTTAATAGACTCATACAGTAGTATGTTAATTGGTTTTTATGTTGACTTAACCTTGCATACATAGCATAAATCCCACTTGGTCATTATATATAATTCTCTTTATACATCATTGGATTTAATTTACTAATGTTTTGTTGAAGATTTTTGCATGTATATTCATGGGAGATATTGGCCTATAGTTCTCTTCTTATAATGTCTTTGCCTGGTTTTGGTATGATGAAGATGGCTTCATGGAATGAGGCTTCTATTCTCTGACAGAGATTGTAGAGAACTGGTATAACTTCTTTCTTAAATGCTTTGTAGAATTCATCAGTGAAACTATCTGGGCCTGGTGCTTTCTGTTTTATAAGATTATTAATTATTGATTAAATCTCTGTCATAAATATAGACCTATTCGGATTGTCAATTTCTTCTTTTTCACATTTTGTTGCTATGTGTTTTTCAAGGAATTGGTCTATTTCATACAAGTTATCAAACTTGTAAACACAGTTGTTCATAATCTTTTATTTTTCTTTTAATTCCCATAAGACCAACAATGATGACCTTTCTTTCATTTCTGATATTAGTAATTTGTCTTCTTTTTATTTTTTTTTCTGGGTTAATATGGCTAGAGATTTATCAAAATTTTTTTAAATTTTTATTTATTTATTCATGAGAGACATAGAGAGGGACACAGAGACATAGGCAGAGGGAGAAGCAGGATTCCTATGGGGAGCCCCATGCAGAACTCAATCCCAGGACCCTGGGATCACGACCTGAGCCAAAGGCAGATGCTCAACGACTGAGCCACCCATACATTCCTAGAAATTTATCAATTTTATTGATCATTTCAAACAATCAGCTTTTAATTTCGTTGGTTTTCTCAATTTCCTGTTTTTAATTTCATTAATTTCTACTTTAAATTATTTCTTTTCTTCTGCTTTCTTTTTTTTTCCTTTTGGTTTAAATTGCTCTTGTTTCTCTAGTTAATTATGTCAGAACATTAGATTATTGATTTTAGATTTCTCTTCTTTTTAAAGATATGCATTTAATACTAGAAATTTCCCTTGAAGTACTGTTTGCTGCATTTTTCAAGCTTTGTAAGTTGTATTTTCATTTTCGTTTAGTTCAAAGTATTCTAAAATTTCTCTTGAGATTTCTTCTTTTACTCATGTGTTATTTAATAGTGTTTTGTTTAATCTCCAAATATTTAATCTCCAAAGATAATTTTCAGCTATCTTTTCATTATTGATTTTTAGTTTAAGTCCATTGTGGTTTGCGAATATACTTTGTATGATTTCTATTGTTTCAAATTTGCTCAAGTGCCTTTTGTGGCCCACAGTGTACTCTATCATAGCAACTATTCCATGTGAGCTTAAGAATCCCTCTTCTGTTGTTATTAGATGAAATATTTTATAATACAATCAGAACCAGTTGTTTGATGGTACTTTTCAGGTCAATTGTGTCCTTACTGATTTTCTGCCTGCTTGATCTATTAATTATGATAGAGGGATGTTAGAGTCTCCAAAGTGGATTCATCTATTTCTTGCAGTTCTATCACAGTTCTGCCTTATGTATAATGATGCTTTGTTGTTAGATACATAAACACTAAGGATTGTTGAGTCTTGTTGAAAAATTGATCACTTTTTCATCATGCAATGCTCTTCTTTATTCCTATAATTTTCTTTTTTTTTCTGAAGTCTGCTTTATCTGAAATCAATATAGCTATTCTAGCTTCCTTTTGACTACTATTAGTATGGCATATCTTTATCCCTTTAGTTTTAACCTATTTGTGTCTTTATTTTTGAAGTAGAGTTCTTATAGGCAACATATAGTTGGCTCTTGTTTTTTTATTTGTTATGACAATCTATTCCTTTTTATTGTTTTTTTAGACCATCGATGTTTATTGTATTTTAAGATTTTATTTATTTATTCATGAGAGACACAGAGAGAGAGAGACGCAAAGGCAGAAGCAGGCTCCCCCCAGGGAGCCTGATGCAGGACTTGATCCCAGAACCCTAGGATCACAATCTGATCCAAAAGCAGACTCTCAACCACCGAGCCACCCAGGCGACCCTAGGTCATTGATGTTTAAAGTGAGTATCACATCAAGTGCCCCCCTCAGTGCCCGTCATCCATTCACCCCCAGAGCACTGGGTATTATTCTGTATGTTGGTAAATTGAACACCAATAAAAAATAAATTTATTATAAAAAATAAAGTGATTATCAATATAGATAGGTTATATTTTCAATGTCTGTAACTTTTCTATTAGCTCCACTTTTTTTTAATCTTCGCCTCTTTTTCTGCCTTCTCTGGTTTTAATTGAGCACTTTATACGATCCCATTTTCTCTCCTCTCTAGCATATTAATTATATTTCTTAAAAATGTTATTGGTTTTCCAAGAATTGCAATATATTTTTTCAACTAGTCTAAGTCTACTTTCAAATAACAAGAGTTGTGTGTATTCCTTAGACAGAGTATTTCCAATTATCCCCATAATCAACATTTACCCTTTAGTCATTTTTTTCCAAAAAACACACTACTTTCCTTTCCGATATTCTCAAATTTACGAAAGCATTTCCTAGATGCTCCTAACTTTTTCTCCAGTAATTTATATTTTTAATATGACCTTTGCTTTTTGTTATGTTTCTGTTTTCTTTCAATTCATGTCCTTTAAAAAAACAAAACATCTCCTCTTATGTTTGTCCCTTGTAAGTCCTTACATTTCTTCCTGCTCCTCCCCTTTTCTTGAAATCAGATTTCACTTGTTTTCTTTAATTTTTGTAAAGATATTTGATCATCACCTCAAATCCAATGTGCTGTCAGGGGTGAGAACCACATGCCTTGGATGATGTCATCTATAATATACCTTCACTTACTCTCTACATAATTTGTGACGTAATTTCCTGGTGTGTATTCTTTATTTGCCTTGTTTTGTGATGTTTCTCTCCTCTTTGTTTCTCTGCAGTGTGTTTGCATTCGTTCCACACCAGTGTCCATCATTGCATTCTGGAAGTTTTCCTGGACCAGCTATCTGCAGTACAAAAGTACAGGGATAAGCTGAGACACACTGGGATAACAGAAACTTTTGTTAGGTTGCTTTGATCTCTTTGTCACAGTACTCTACCTGGTTGATGTGATTCTGCCTCTGGCTGGGGAAAATCATTCTGGCTACTTGGTCACACGTTCTTATCTGGCAATTTAAATATTACTCATCTTCAAGTGATCGAAGCTGCAGCTCTGTGTGCCACCCAGGTTTATCCTAAACCTATTCTCACTGACAGCCTGTTTCTTGCAGAAATAAGTCCTCTGATCCTCTATGAAGAGTTCAGCTGGCTTACTCACACACCCTGATTTTGCTACTCCAATCAGGACACTGTGGTTACCCCTCTGTGGAGCCATGTAGTCTGGAGAACAAGTTATCTCAGAGTCTGTAGAGCTCACACTCCTCTTTCTGAGCCTCTCCTTCCCCAGGTACAGTTTCCAGTGCATTTAACAGCCCTACTTCACAAATTGTGGTTCAAGGTGGAGGCGTTTTCCTCGTTTTACTTATTCATTTTAGTTAGTTTAGAGGGGACGACTGAATAGAGTCTTTTTCCTGTATTATCTCAAATAAAAAATTAATGTAACACTAATGAAAAAATAGTCAAGTTTTCCAACCATTAGGTCAACATTATTACATGGCTTAACAGCTCACAGTACCTAAGTAATCAGATGCATTTCTCATTTTTAGTTTTTACTTGTTTGTTTACTATTTTGGAGCTTAGTTTTTTTTCTAATTAAATCCAGCAATCCAAAAACTGATACTAGAGTTGATCAGCAAAGCTGGTGTGTCTGATATGTGTCTAAGATGTGTCTAATGCCTAAATCAGAAGAATCCCCTGCCAGTAAATGTCAATGCTGCTTCGCCTACTCCATCTTAACAATTCCTTTGCTTTTTTTATTCCCAGGATAGATTTGTTTTTCACTCCAAAGATTAACTATAAACATTTAGAACATATTTTTTCCTTGGACTTAGCCCCTTGGAAATCAATTGTTAGACTAAGTTCTGTCTAAATAATGAAACCTAATTGATATGGAACAGTTGCCTTTGATACTAACTACTGGTCTATTTAAACCGTTGACCTGAAAATAAGTGACACTAAGTGCATATCTCTTTACCAATCATCTGAACCATCCAGGCTCTAGGGGATTAAATAATCTAAAAGTAGCAGATTTTATTAGCTACTGGGATTTTCAATGGCATGCCCATATGATCAGTTCATGGTTGTCACCTTGCGTAAGTTGATCAACCTATTATGTACGTGTAATGTTGTAATTACATTTCTTTTTGACAAGGATGCATTAAGTGTGGCTGTGATATGGGAAACTCTTTCAGCTTTCATTAATTCGATATAAATCCAAAGCTTGCAGATTCAGCAGGATGGTCTATAGTGGCTTAATTGGAATTGCTGGTCAAGCACATTGATTCTGCTTCACTCAGGTAAAGATGAAAGTAGCTGTAACAATAGATATAGCGTTTGAAGGTCATTGAGTGGTAGTGAGGCATGGGGAGCAAGGCAGCAAGATACACACACAAAGTAATGGAATTTTTATTTGGTATCTGGGAAGCTTTGAGTGACACAGTATCAACTGACCTTGAAATTTCATACTTTTGTGACTCATAGCATTTGTTTTTGAATGCCAGAGAAATATGATGATGCTTTAAAGGGAAATTAATACAGCCAGTTTTACTCTCTGGGAAGCTTGCACCTTGTATGTTTTATTTGTTGACTTTATGATAATATGAAAAATGAAGACCCTTGTTAATTTCAGATGAATATGACATAAAAGGTAAAATCACTCTTTCATTAGCCTCCTCTTGATCTTAAGTTCATACATAAGGGGCTATTAGGTCCACATTCTTCATTTTCTTCATTTCCCAGCATACACTGCCGTGAGGTGTCCACACTGAGCACAGTCTCAGGAAATGGTCCACCACACACCCAGTCCCTGTCTGACCATCCAATTCTTACCCTGCACAGAGTTCAAATATGCCCATCTGAGTCCACTCTTACTGGAACACCAAGTTTAAGTACCAAAGCTGTGCTTTAGTTATTTAAGAAAGGAAAAGAACATCAGCTGTTTCAAATTTTAGACTCTAGCTTGGGCAAAAAAGAGAATTGTCTATTGTGTAGTCATTCTTCTGCAAAAATAACATTCATAGGGGAGGAACAGTAAGTGTCCAGCAATGTGAAATTAGTCTATAAATGGGAAGATTGAGACCAAAAGCATCAGATTACAATCATCTCACCAAAACCCCATAGTCTGTGGAGAGCAATCTATGGAGTTGACATATGAATCTTTTCTCTTCTTTCTTCCCCTACATTAACACTGATCTCAGAAACTCATCATTGCATCTTTTGTGTAGAGGACTGCGTAATCAGAGGGTTCCCATTGCTAGAGTATTTAAAAAGACAAGTAGAAATTAGCTATAGTGTATTTAACTAGTCTCCGCCCCTCCTTCTGACCCCAAGGGTAGCTCGAGCATCTTACAATTCATCCTCTGGGGGCTGGCTTCTGCTTGCTCTCTTCTCTTTGGCAATGGCTTTAAATAACCAAGTTCTTATTACAATCCTCAGATTTAAAATTAAGTTCTGATCACGTCTTCTCAGGGCACACCTAAGAGGCGCTGTTTATCCCCAGCCAAATCAACTGTTTTCCCAAGTGACTCATTCCTGGAAAAATTATTGTTCCTAATAACCAGCTCAAATATGTATTTTCATTTAATCTTTCCTTTTACCTCCATTTCACATGTGTTGCTGCATGTCATGCAGTTTCTATGAGGATCTGCTATTACATCATTGTGTGAAGTATGAGATGGAGTTTGTTTTAATTAAAAAATTACTTTTACTCAGATAGTGGCTGGGCTTGGAAATATTCTCTATTGCCCTGGGGGTTTTAGGCTGGGGCCCTAGTGGTGTGTGTGTGTGTGTGTGTGTGTGTGTGTGTGTGTGTGAGTGTGTGTGTGTGTGTGTGTGTATGTACTTTTTTCTTTTAAAGGATCTCAATTTTGTGAGAGAATTAATTACTTATTTTTCTTCCTGTAACAAAGTGGTGTAGGCAAGTGACATCAGAGTGGGAAGAAGAAATTTCCAAAGGTGTTTTCTGCATACAGAAGTCAGCACAGGCTATCCCTCTGGGTACACAGCACAAGGATACAGCAGAGTGACCTCTCTTTGCCCCTCTGACCAACACCCAGGGGTCTAGTAGTGGCATCTGAATGACGGATATCTAAGGGCAAGACTGGAGTTTCCACTGGGGAGCTTCTATAAACTTCGAGAACGAACAGGGGTATTTTGTAGTGTTTTAGCATAACGGGTCCGTTGGTACAGATTCCAGGTTTTATTACATCTGTTTTATGTCCTACAAATAGTAACAGACGTTTCTCTTTGCTGTACAACATGGTGAGCCACTGGCCTAGACTAGAGGCAACTCTGCATTGCTTTTCAAATATTCTCCCTCTCAACTGCAGGAACTCTTTGGTTTCTATTATCCTTCTGGTCTTCAATATCTCTGATGGTGCATCTGATGAAACTCAGTGTCTGGGTGTGTGAACATGGTTAAAAAGACCCATGCAGGACGAGCGACATCTCCCCATGGCGTGTGATGATCCCCTCCCGAGATGTCCCACTGTCAGCAAGATTGGTACTGAGTTGTTTTCCTAACCAAGAGGATGGGTCATATGACCCCTTAGTACTTTTGGTCCCAGTCCCTTTTTAACTAACCACACACATTGCATGATTTCAGGCTGGCGTCCCTGACTGAGGGCAGAGTTTTCTTGTGGAGGTTTTTCCACAGTCGACATTTACAACAAGCTGATAGAATAGACCCATCACAGCCACCATTTTTGCCCCATTACAATGAAATTATCCAGGTACAATCTTCAGAAAACATGTGTGGGATTCCAGAGTAGGGGAGCCTCTGAACACATTCCCTGTCCTGTAGCAGATGCCAGGCACTACATCCTGTCTGCTCCCTATTGTAATAGCTTCCCCATTGTTCAGCTATTCTGCTGCATCTACAGATTGCCATGGCTGAGAAGCAGTTCCAAGAAGTTGAGGACGGTGGTGATCCTTCAAGAAGCAGCAGATCAGTGGTAGAAGCAGATGACTGTGAGGCCTTTCATCTTACTTAAGAAACAAACAAACAAAAACAAATAACAATGTGAGGGTTCTCTATTAGATAAGAAAGGACTTCTTACAAGTACAAAGTGCTATATAAACTATACCCATGTATCAGTCCTTTTAGGGGTAGTATAATTTCAAGTGAGTCTGCTTGGAAGATTGCATATTTGGTGAAGAAAAAGAATCTGACTTTTAGGAGCAGTGATATTCTTTCACATAAAAAGTGGACAGTGAAGATCGAACCTGACATGTATCATGACCATGGTCAGGACCAGAGAGATGATATTTCAAGGTCTTCCCAGATCTCTGACCTATGCAGAAATGAATATAATTTTTAGGCTATTTTCTCCTACATCTTGTTTTAGATTCCCCTTCCTCTCTTATTTTGACCCAAGAAAAGGTTTCCAGTGGATGATAGTTATGGAAAGTTATGTGACAAGTGAATACCCTCAGAAGGGATTTGGAAGAGGAGATAAGAAAACTGACACTAGCTAGTGAGCTAGAAAAATCATGGCAAGTTATCATTAGGCACCTATGATGATTTAACCTCACTCCTCCCCACCCTGCAAAGTGAGGCATATTCTTGCAGTTGGGGAACCAGGCCTCCGAGAGGCTAGTAGATGGTGGAGCTTGGTTTTGAAACAAAGAGCCACCCTCCATCAACCTTGCTTGGGTCCCATACTTTAAGTGACTGTAGCTGGGATCCATGACTTTGTGGATGACACATTTGAATCTCCCACAGCAAGTGGAAGTTAGTAAGAAGGTGGAAGCTAAATTTCCATGGCTTTAAAGTAAATATATTACTTAGGCAGGAATCATGTCTCCCCCACTTTTTATTTAATGATTGGAGGGAGAATAGAGAAGAAGAGAAGGTGACTGGTGCCTCTTGTGCTAAAACAGGACCTTAGAATGGATGTTTTGGCTGACGTCCTGAGAAGAGAGATAGAGACACCAAACTGAGGCCATCAGACCAAGGTGAACATGTTCAAAGCAAGTGGCTGAAAACTGGATGGGGTTCTCCTTCCCCTCACAAGGAGTGAAGATGAAGAAAGGGATTCTGAATGGAGGGAGTATCTTTAGTGAGAATCATTAGTATGCTATGAGTCCCAGTGCTACTTCCTAGGAGGAAAGGGTGGGAGATGCCTCTTCTTCCCTCTAAAACAAATGGAGGGACATTGAGTCCACTCAGTGAGCTTGATGTCAACTGATGGATAGACAAGTGTCTGATTCATATCTAAAGAAACAGAAAGTTTGATTCCTACTCTGGTGGTGAGTGTGGAGGAGGGCTGGCTGCTTCTGTCCTGGGAACATCCTCCCAGAATCTGCAGGAGCAAAGGCTGCATGAGCATCTCCGGGATCAGATGTGGCCAAATTAGAGAAGGGGCTTTTGTGTTTTAGACCTTGTCCAAGAGGGGCCATTATAAAAGTGAACAGACTGTTGTTTCAGATGGGGGGCACATTTGTTTACTCACTTGAGACATTTCAAGTGGTTTACTTATGTATATGTTATTACTGCAGCCAAAACTTCTTTTAAGAAAATAATGAAGAAGTTTCATCAGAGAAAAATTAAAAGTATTGCTGGATTCCTCAGGGCTGCAGAAAGAATAAGCAGAAAGTTGGAGAAGAACACATCAACCACACTAATGGAGTTTCTGGTGAATGGTCCTTCACAAAGAGGGAGGTTTCAAAATATTTCCCAGCATCTATCTGAGAAGAACCAGCTTTATGCACTGGCAGGGCCCAGGAAGCCCATAGCCTGCACACAAGGCATCACACCTCCCTCCCAGCCTGGCCTGCTCTCCCTCACTGGAGGATGTAGAAATCTGGTTTGGCAAATTGGGGGAAGAGGCACAGATGAAGAAAGAGGAATGTGACAGTCCTGTCCCCTCTGACTGACTCCAGCTTTTTCTCTCTTTTTGTAACAGCACATTCTAGTTAGGAAAGGGTGAGTCCTTAAAAGTTTGAATGAAGCTGGAAGCTTCTCTTAGTATGTGTGTTGGGTATTCAAAGTACAAATCCAAATTGTGTTTTGTTAATCAATTGCCTCTAAGATTTTCTAGTACCTAAGAGTGACCAGAAAACAAGTTTCATCCAAGGATAGGGGAAAAACTAGCCCTCCTGAGCAAATGAAGGGACAACAGGAAAAGAAAAGAAGTTTGCTTTATTCTTACACACAACATATCCATTTGTTTGATTTACTGGTTGCAGTAGTTTGACAGAAAGACTATGATATTGCTCCAAAGTAGTAAGCAACAAAAGCTGACCAATGAAGTTCCAGAGCCATCCAATAGATATATCTTGCAAACCATATACATGGTTTAAAATTTTCTGGAAGCCACAGTAAAATAGTAAAATAAACAGATGAAATTAATTTTAAGATAATATATTTTTACTTAACTAATGTGTCTAAGGTATTATTGGTTCAATGTGTAATCAGTGTAACAATTTTTAGTGAGGTATTTTATATTCCTTTTGAATTTTTGCACTTACTCTTCAAAATCTGGGTATTTTTTACACTTTCAGTACATTCCAACTTGGGCTCATTATGGGTAAAGAGCTCCATTGGCACATGTAGCTAGTGCTTGCCAGATTCCACAGTACAGTTGTGGGGTCCCTGATGAGGTGGAGAGTGATCTTAGACAGTGAGTAATAAGTCTCCATGCTCTGGTGATGAAGAGGTTGAGGCAGAGTCCCCAAAGTGGACAAGAGGATGATCTGAGATTCTGTTTGCACTTGTGTTGGGTCTGATGAGAAAGCATCTGGAAGGATATTGAGCAGAGTGGTAATGGGAGATGTAGAGCTGAAATGAGACCTGGACAGGCTGTGACTCCACCATCCATCCACGCTGACACTGGAAACCAATCTAAACTGGTTAGGAAGAGAGGAAACCGAGAGAATGTCTAACCAAGGGAAGTCAAAATAAATTCAGCACACTTTTCTGAAGTAATAGCTATGGAATTTAAATATTCATTAAAATGAGCAAAACATGCTCCCATAGGGGCTGTTACTGGTCTTTGCATGAACCAGCATTCTTGTCTGAAATAGAAGTATTAGGCAGTATGCTTAGCATCGTTTGCAGGGTAAGCCTGCCATTGTTCTGGTTTTGCTATGAGGGGAGTGAGGCTTAGGTAAGAGGAATAAAATAATCCACTTCTTACTGTAGAATATTATGGCCAAGGGAACCCTGGGAAACACTGGGTACAGAAGACAGCCCTCAGAGATCAGAGAATTTTCTGTGGAAGGGTGGGAGGCACATGCATAACCAGAGAGCCGGCTTCAGATTCTATATCAGGGCATTTTCCCAGATATCCCCCTGTGGTTTGTAGGAGCACTGGGATGGATCCCCTGTCTCTCAAAAAATAATCTGCTGTGGAGCAGAAATAATGATGAGGGGGTTTTTTGGCCTTCGGTGTCAAGTCTGTTACTATAGGGAGAGTGAAAAGTCTTCTTGCAATCTTGGTTTGGCTGTGAGTGATGTCATGAGTGATGTCATGAGTGATGTCATTACACATGATGTCATGTGTAAGCCCCAAAAGCTCCATGATGGAAAAAAGGGGTGAGTGTGGAGGAGCAAGGTCCTAGCAGTGATGGCAGGAGAAGTGGAGGTGAGAAGAAAAGTGGAGGTGGGAGAAGTGGATGTGGGAAAGTCAAAGGGACTGGATGATGAGAACACCAGCCATTTGTGGAGGGCACTGAGAAATTGTTACAGTGTTCATTTTGGTTGGCCGGTTTCAGAATTGTAGGAGAGAAATGTAGAGAATGCAAAAGGAGCTTTGTAATATAAGGAATTAGACTAAAGGGAAACCAAAAAGAAAAAAAAAAAGAAACAACAGCAAAATTAGTGGCTTAGAATGGATGTCCATTAATCATCAAATGTTTAGAATTATGGATTTTGAATATAAGGTATTCAGAGAGTTGGTAGACCAGCGTCATCCATCAGAAATATAATGCAAGCCACATGTGTAATTTAAAATGTTCTAGTAGTTACACTGAAGAAGTAAAACAAAACAGGTGAAATTCATTTTGATAATGTATTTTATTTAAAACAGTATATCTAAAATATTAACATTTCAACAAGTAATCAATGTAAAAGGATTAATGAGATATTTCACATTCCTTCTCTCATACTAAAGTATGTCTTCAAAATCTGGTGTGCATTTTGTCCTTCGAGCTTATCTCAATTTGGATTGGTCACATTTTAAACACTCACAGACACATGTACTTGGTGGCTCTGATATCAAAAAGTATAGTTCTAGATAGCTTCTTTCCATTGTCACATTTTTGTCTTTATTTAATAAACTTTTCAAAAAGTATAATTATTTCTAAGTGGAATTTCAAAATAAGCCAAACTAAAAGTGTATTGCTTAGAGATGTGTAAATGGGTGATAAAATTAGAATGAAGCACAGGGGGATGATTCTCACAAAAGCAAGGGCAATAATTTTTTTATTCTGTGGGAAATCCGTGATAGAGTTAGAAAAAAAATGAAAGAGAAGAAAATAAGAATCTCCCCAAATTATTCCACCAATTAGAGATGAGCATTATCAGGGTTTTTTTTGTTTGTGTTTTGTTTTTTGGGTTTTTTTTTTTTTTTTTTGTAGTTTGTTTGAATCGGAGTTTTTAATTTGTTTGCCTGTTTTACTGAAAGGGAGCAAGAACCTGGAGCTGAATGAGGAGCCTGGATACATCCAGGGTGGGGCAGGCAGGGCAGGTTAGGCTGCTGCATCATAGGCCTCAGTTACTGGCTGCCAAATGAAGTTTTCTAAGTCAGGCTAAAGACTACAGAAAGACTATTGTCTTCTAACAATAGGAAGAGGGACCATTTCCAACATTAAAAGAAGGCAGACAATGCTGGACTCTTGGCCAAGTCTGATGATGCCCATTCCCACGAGAGGACACCCTAAAAGATGAGAGAGCAATTAAGGACATTGACTGTTTTTTTTTCCTCTTTAAGGCAAGAACTTAACCAATTTACCGGAATTTTTAAAAGAATTTACTAGAAAAAACACAAGCCAATAACCCCATAAACCATTAGGTACTCAGTGTTTCTGGAAGGGCAGCTGTAAGTGCATGGTCTATGTCCAATTTTCTGTCATCTTGGAATGGGAAGAACATTGGAATGACAAGTTAGATTGAAAAGCTGTTAAAAGCCAGAAAAATAACAAGTGCCTAATCCATAAATGGAAAACTGTCAGTCCCTTATGTCTTTATACAACTTGGTTTGATGGTAATTCAAGCAAAACTTCTGTGTTTTCAACCAGCCCTTAATGGCAAAGAAAATAAACCATCCAGAGAAAAGGAGTCATAAGAGGAACAATATACCTCAGTTTAGTGTCTGCGGAGAGTAAATTTGAGTAATACAATTTACTTTAGGGAGAGAGGAAGTATGGACAAAGAAATGATGTGAAGCTGGAGACGTGAAACCTGGTTTGTGATTTCAGAGGTGAAACCCTCTTGGTTTATGACCATGACCTTCAGTGACCTGGCTCTGGCCACTGTACATAGCTAACAAGGCTGAGGGGGACCCTGTTTACCATCCTGCTCCCCTTATCCAGCCTGCTCTGCTCAGTTATCACGGGCTTGTCTCTGCGTCACTGGTCTCCTAGGCTAAGAGAGTTGTTTCAAAGCTGGGGTTTCCAGGGCTTTCCTTTCTCCCTGCTGAGATCTGGGAACCCCCATGAAGTCTAAATGGCAGCTAGAGGTTGTCAGTTACATCAGGGGAAAACCTCAGAGAAATATATAATGTGTAAAAGTCACTGCAGCATGGAAGCCCGCAGATACCCTCTGATTCTGGGCTCCAGCACTGCGGGAGCCCTGCTATTATGCCATAAAAACAACTGCAAACAGCAAGCCTGGGGATGCGGATGTGCATCGCCAACTCACAGCGGTCCTAGGAACATGAGCTTTTGATGTCTTGGGAAATGCGTCTTGCTGAGCAGTTTGGAGTGTTACCCCAAGTAGATCAGAGAGCTGTTTTCTTCTCCATTTATTTCAATGCAGCCTTGACCCTGTAGCTGGAGATTGTTAGATCCTCAGAAATTAGGTGGGCTCCATCAAATTTGCTGAGGCTTTACTCCATGTACCCTCCCCCAGCTAGCTGGCCATCAGGATTTCTTTTATTGCTGCCAATGTGGCGGGGCTCAAAAGACAGAGACATTTGCCTGCTGCATATCAAGTTAGAAGAGCATACAGTGGTGATGTTGAAAAGAGAATTGGTGAGGGGCCTTGAGCTGGGGCTCTGATCTTGACTGTGCTACAACTGACCTGAGTGACCTTGGGGAAGTGCTGTCACTTCTTAGGTGTTCAGAGACTGGGGTGAGCTAGCTCTGATGACTTTTGTACTGGGCTCTGGGAAGTCTATTTAGGGGCTGTGGAAAGTGGAGACAAGAAACTGAGAGAGGGGCCTTCTAGTATCTTCTACTGGAGCAGGTCCACTTTTATCCATTTTACATACTGGGATCCTTTAGAAACTTTTATTTAAAGAAAGGGTTACAAAGACTAAAAATTTCAGAATTACTTACGTGGATGGTCTCTCATCCACAAAATTCTTATTTTATGATTTTTCCCGTGTTTGTTAGATTGAACATTTTGCAGAGTGTTTGTTGATGGCTGATACAGCAGATTCCTTATTGACTTTTGTATTCTTCTATGGAGTATATTAAAGACTATAAAGAGACATATAATGGCTTTTTGTTCTTTCTTCTGGAGGAATGACTGTGGTCTTAATGATTAGAGCAGTGGCTGCCAATTCACTAATGGTTGGAACATATAATTAGAACTTGAGAACTTCACTCTGGTCATGATTATGCCACTTAGCATGGCCTTGAGCACATCCTTTACTTTCTTGGGAGGGAGGCACTGTACTCTGTGATTAGGAGCCTGGGTTCAGATCCCACCTCCACCACTGACTAGCTATGTATTTTTGGGTAAGTCATCTTACATCTCTGTGCTTCAGTCATGTCTTCTCTAAAATGGGAGTAATAATACAACCTGCCTCAGTAGGCTGTTAGGAGTGTTAAGTAAGTTCATTCATGCAAAGTGCTTAGACCAGAACCTGGCACAAATTACAAGTCTCAATAAACATTAACTATGATTATCTTTGGATTTTTTTTTCCTTGTGTGTCCTATGAAGGTGTTGGGTCAGGTGATGGATAAACCCATCGATTAATTTATTAAACTGTATACCTTGGGGCCTACAAAAGTGCCTGGTACACAGCAGGTGCTCAATACATTCTTGTTGACTGAATGGCCAAGATTTTGCATTTTGCCTTATAGGAATTATATAAGAACCTGATTTTGCAAACCTATTATGCAGAGATATAACATCATGAAATTAAAATATCCAGAGTGTTAGGATGAATGAATGAAGAACATCAACCATTTATGGAGAGCTGTCTGTCATCTGTTGTAGACAGAGTCCAATCAGGGAAATAAATAAGCTCAAGACAAGTAGTTTAGTAGAGGCCATTGAGTGTGAGGAACAAAGGGGCCAGGAGAGCTGGCAAGCCAACAGGATAGTGAGGGAGCTCAGAGATTAGCCAACAGGAGGAGATGGTCCTGTTGGAGCTTGATGCCAAGGCATCCAGCAAGCAGAACTGGAAACTGGGGCTGTTGAGGGATGGGTTGTCTAGCTGAACAAGTCACTGGCAGACTCAACAGAGAGTTCCCAATTTCCAAAGCCTCCTGTTGGCTAGATCCATCCAGAAGCCAGCTGGCAGAGGAGGATGGGAATTGTAGTTTGAGGAGGGGCTCTGGAGGCCAGTAAATGGCTGTGAGGGCAAGCAGGCCAGGTCCAGGACCTCTCCAGACTGTGTACCAAGCTCTTCTAGTGCCGGGGCTGGCAAACTATGGCCGTCAGGTCAAATTTACCAACTGCCTGGTTTCATAAATAAAGCTTTATTGGAACACAGCCACACCTACCCTTTACACATTGTCTATGACTCTCTTCACGATACATGTGCAGACTTGAATCCTTGTGACAGAGACCATATGTTATTTTACAGAAAATTTTGCTGATCCTGGTTCTAGACTGTGTCTAACCCTTACAACCACTAGCCAAGTAAGTATTTCTACCCTTCTTTTACAAATGGGGAAACGGGCTTGTGAAATGGATCTGACTTGCCTGAGGCTGAGCGCCTGGCCAGAATGAAGCTTGCATTTGACTGCTACCCAGATTTTACCAAACTCTATGTTCCTTCAGTTGTACCCCAGGTCCCCTCAGGCCCCACTGAGCTACTGCAGCTCCTCATCCTCACCTTGGGTTGATATCTCTCGTTGGCATGTCTCTACCTCTCTATGCCTCACCATCAAGTTCATGGTAGCAGAGAGGTCAGAGGTTGTATAAGCTGGAATGGACCAGAGTTCACAGGAGAGAGTCCAAATGTTTGGGGCTTGAAACTCTCAATTTGTTAGACTGTCCTTTCCAGGGAGATAGTCAACCCTTAAGAGGCTCTTCCCCCTCCCCAAGTCTGTGCAGTAATCACAACTAAGCAGCAAGATCAAAAGATTTGGGAGAACATCTCTGACATAATGGAAATCAATGTTAAAATGAAATTTGCTTTACAAAATTTACAGTATAGCCAACTCTTTAGGAATATTTCTCCTGTAAAGCTAAGTGCACCTGTCTGATGAAAAAATAAAACCCTAAAATGGAACATTATTGCCAACATTTCTCTGCATTGCTTGGATATTCATCTTAGGTAATAGTATTTATGAGTCAAGCTGTGCTGCCTTTGCATACTCAACAACAGCAGGTAGAAGTCTCTGGAAATACAGGAGAATTTATATTTGCTGGGAATTCCAAGTGATTGCAAGGTAGCTGCTGCTTGCATTTGTTTTGCTCACACAGATGGTGAGAAGTTGCATCTCTGGGAAGAGCATAAAGGGGTAAACTGAATGCATGTGAGATTAATAAAGTCAGGATTTACATGTGATGACACACAATCAGGGCAGAGCCATGGCCATAGTATTTTTGACTTAGCATTTAGCCAACACAGGTATTTTTTATAATGTAATAAGTGCATTTTCCTGCCTCCATGAAAATGATCCTCCTGACCACTCCTCATAGGGTAACTGACACCAGTTATGCTTTTAAAGCCTTGATGAAGCTCTGCTGACCACCTGACCCTTCACATTCTTCTCTGGCCATTAGCTATTTGGAATGATTTAAGCTGTTTCCTCGAGCTGGCACTCACGGCTACAGCCAGACGAGGCACCAAGCTGCCTCCATCATCCTTGGGGCAGGCAGCAGACATTTGCTTCTGAGTAGACCTGGAACTTAGGAATCTTTTCCATCTTGGGGGTCCTGGGTAAATTTGTAACCTCCGACATCCAGAAATTCACTACCATTTCACAGGAGGCAATATGATTACATAGGGAAACCTGGAGTTTCAGAGGTGAAAAGAACTGGATTTCAATCCTCTGTTTATTAGCCTTTCCTCTCATGAATCTGATCCTCTCTCCAGGCCTGAGATGAAGCTGGGGATGTCTCTGTGGCAGGCTGAATATGTGGCCCCCAAAGAGTCCAGGTACTAGTCCTCCAAATCCTGGGAGTGTTACCTTATACAGAAAAAAAGGTCTGTGCAGACATGATGAAGTTAAGGATCTAGAAATGGGGAGATTATCCTTGACTATCTGGATCGCTTCACAAGTGTCCTTATAAGAAGCAGGCAGAAAGGGGTTGCTTGGGTGGCTCATTTGGTTAAGCGTTAGCCTTCAGCTCAAGTCATGATCTCAGGGTCTTGGGATTGAGCCCTGTGTCAGAGGAGCAAGTTGACAGGTGAGAGGCCTCATGGTGCTTTAGATTCCCATATGAGTGGTCTAGACAAATGGCCAATGTTAAGACTGACTCACAGAGTTCTTGGGGTATTGGAGGAAGATTCACACACACACACCCACGCGCGCGTGCACATACGGCAGGGCTTCTTACTGTATGAACTCTAGTAATCCCTGGGAGCAGAGCCCTGGCGAATCATCAGTGTGGTTAAAAACAATAGCCACCACCAAAGCAGCAATAATCACCACAAAAGGATTCATTTTTCTACCTTCCAAGAAATATAGGACTAAAGATCTTTGCAAGAAACTTTAAAGATTCACTGACACTTCAAGGCCTCTGGTCATCTGTCCTCACAGGGAGGTCATCTGGAGCATCCCTGGAGAAAAGGCAGTCCAAGGTCAGGAGGATTGGCTCTGCTGTTCAGACACTGCACTGTCCTTATACCAGGCTAGACGGTGGTGAATCTGAAAACAATGCATCACCCCAGGGCCAGGTACCAGAGAAGTCAGGACATCCCCTACATCCCAGGTCCCACAGAGATTATTCAAATTAGCTAAACTGAAGTCACACTATGCTGCCCGTTTTTTCCAGTGGAAACCACAACAGAGGTTCTCTTTCACCATGTGCCCTTACCTCTCTGCCTCCTGATGCCTCCTGTGTGGCCCAGTGTGGCGTCACATGCCCCTTCTTCTTGGGAACGGTGAGTATCAAGCTATCTTTTCCATGGCAGTCCTTTCCTGATACTGTTGGCCTCACCAGACCTGAAGAATAATCAAGCTCATATTTTGAAACAGTATGTGCCCATTTAAACCCTGGACAGGTATGGCCTGGGAAGCTCAGGTGATGTGTCAAGCTCCTAGCCTTGTGCTGAGCCCCTTGGAGGAGTTCTGGAAATGGCTGTCCTCATTCCTCCCTTTCTCTCTCTTCCTTGACTGTGACCTCATTGACTTGCTCTAGATGCACTAATCTTTCCCAGCAGCCTCATTGCTTACACCTCGCAGTTTATGCTGGCATTGTTCCTCTTCCCAGACAGCTGCCTAAGCAATCCTCTGCTCTCACTGTCCCACTTTGAGAGGCTGAGGGTGAGGTCACAGCATGGTTGGTGCATCAGTGCTTGCATTGCTCAGGCAGTGTTGTCAGAGCCTGAGCATGCATGCCTGTCATCCACCTGCGGTCAGTGACCTGTCATTCTGGAAGCAGTTTTTTCCTCCTCTTGAACTTGATCCAGACCTCACACAGATAAACTCTTACAGGCCAGTTTACATTCCTTTCGCTGGGGCAGCACTGAAGAGGATTATCCAATTCTCTAATTTCGGTTATCTGTTCCCCCCCTCCCGTGCTCATCCCTTCTGCTCAGTCTAGAACTTACCTCTTGGATTTATTACTCCTCATTAGCACCTCCTCCAGGAAAGGTGCCCTGGAGAGAGGGTTGTCTTAGATGGTTTCCTCTAAGAGCAGAGCTTGAGACATATAGTTTATCTGGAAGTGTGAATCCTGGAAGCTGGAGTGTGGGAGTAAGGAGTGAACAGGATAAGGAGAAAAAAAAAAACAACAGAGAAGGTGCATTTGAACTGGTTACCACTGTGGGCATCCCAGGCTCAGTTCCCTGGGGACCTCTGAGGAACTGTGTGGAATGCACCTCAGAATTGTCCTTCTGAATGTCAGAATCCTGGGACATTTATCCACCAACTCCTGTAAGCCATTGACAGAGGACTGGCCTGGGGGTGGTAACTCCTCCCTATTCCTGGGCTGAACCTGAGCCAAGGCTGAGTGTTCCTCCAGGGCTGAGGAGAGAGGCAGGGAGGCAGAACAGCAGGGAAATCTTTGAGATGAAACTCAAGATGGAAAGCTGGCCTTGGGGCTACAAGCATCTACCTCAGGAGTGCAAAAATCAGTGGGCTTATAAGTCAGTGTCCTACGGAGGGTGAAATTTAAATCAGTCAGGAGTAGCTTAAGAGAAGGATTTGGAACTGAGGGTTTACAATTGATGACCTAAACTGATGGTTTAAAAAATCACCTGTAGATCTTACCTGCCTCTATTTTTCCTTTCCTCCTTATGTTCAGGAGAGGACTTGACCTGTTTACCACAAACAATTCCTTTAGGATGAATGATTACTGGTTACTTACCTTTGCCAAGATACCCTTGCATTGTTATTATTCCTCCTCTAATTTGATCAGTCAAGTAACTAACACATTCATCCCCAAAGTCAAACTGGTTCATATTTTGAGATGCAAACGCATGTGATTTTCCTCCTTTGCTTTTCTCCCATCTGAGCGGGTATTGGCTATACTTTACTGTCTCAGAAAATATTCCTCTTAGATCTGAAAGCAGTGGAAGACAGCAAGGATTTCTGGCTTTTGTTTTCTAAAAGTATAAGTCTGCAGGAGGGTTTACAGAGGAGGCAGAAAGGTGAAAGGGACTTGATGTTCCAGATAATTTGTCTTGGAAATCTCTCCCACTGCTAGAAGGGGAGATGGCCCTAAGCTGAGGGGAGAAAGGAGAAAGAGCAAGCTGTGGTCCAGGAGCAGTGGGGATCCAGAACCTGCTTTCTGTCAGGGCCCCCAGGATGATATAAGTCTCCAGAGAATGGTTGGATGATACAACTAATTCCTACATGCCAAGCCAGGTGCAGAAGTACTGGAAGAGGTTATAGATAGACTTAGTAGCAACCAGGGCAGATAGGTGATGGAGCTTCCTACATATAGTACTTTGGCACAGAGTAAGATCTTGACTTAAAATATTTATTTATTTGAGAGAGACAGAGAAAGATGGAGAGAGCATGAACAGGGGGAAGAGCAGAGGGAGGAGAAGACTCCCCACTGAGCAGGGAATTCAACTTGGGGCTTGATCTCAGGACTCTGAGATCATGATCTGAACTACTCAGGCACCCCAGATCTTTGATTTTTCATGTGACTCTCAGGAAAGGGGAAGGAAAAGGAAGGACTGAAGGCAAGCAAGGCATGCTTCCTCCCAGCCTGAGAGAGGAGGCTTGAAGTTGGTAATTAAATTGATTTATTTAAAATAAGACTTAGATGCCTACTCACCACACAAACATTTGAGTGTTTACTACATGACAGACGTCATGTTTGACATTGAGAATGTAAATTTGACTAAGAAATAGCTTCTTGCTTCAAAGATGCACACATCCAGTCAAGGGGGGTGCTCCTATAGGATGGTGATGATGATCCAAACACACGTGTAATATATATCTATAATAATAGGTATCTACAGATTTTATGGAGCCTAGAATAGGTGTGGAAGGGTGAGTTACGAGAACATTCTTGAAAAGAGAAGATATTTAAATTGAGCCTTGAAAGGTGGGTAGGAATTCTCTATGTAGAGGATGAATGGGAATGAGTGGGAAGCTGTATGGTCAGTGGGAAGGGTGAAGAATAGCAGGAGTGTGTATTAGTTTTCTGTTCTGCATAACAAGGCACCACAAATTTAGTAGCTTAAACCAACACATGCATTTATTTTCTCACTGTTTCTGTGGGTCAGGACTCTGGGCACCACTTAGCCAGATTCTCTGCTTCAGGGTGTCACCCTACTGCAAAGCATTATGAAACAATTTTCATGGTTCGATAGTGAGGCTATTGGTAAGGGAAAAAATTCCCCTATAATACATAATCTCTGTAGCCCATTTGATAAATATGCCAGTTAATTTACTCCTCCCTTTCAGCCCCCACCAGAAATTGCAGTTCAGTGTCACTTTTTGTTTTTGAGGGAGGTAAACTTCTGCTGAAATTCATGACTCTAACCTTGGAGACTGTATTATCATTAATTTCTCCTTTTCATGAGTTTTTAAACGTTTCCATCTGAACACTAATCATATGAACATGATGTTGACACTCTCCCAAGAAATGGCCAATACCAACAATAGCTCAGGAATGCAGATTTTGACAAGGCTGGATTTGATGATTTGCACATCCTGAGAAACTGTAGGAATTTCGAAGCAAGGCATTGGAATTAGGAGGGCCCAGCCTCTGGATTTACCTGAAAGTAATTTATTACTTGTCCAGCACAGTGGTTCCAAAGGGACTCAATATTCCCATAGACTCTTTTATTCTCAGCATCTTTCAGTGAATCTGCCCTCAGCTAGTTCTGGAATCAGAGATCCTCAGTAAGATTCAATGTGATGTTCTACCCTTGGCCCCAATTAAATCCATATTGGATTTACAATTACACATTACACAGTGTTTAAGAGTGTTGGTGTCACTACTCTTTTGGAGCTGTTTACTTTGGAATTTCCCTGAAGCCTCTGTAGATTCTACGGCTCTAGAAGGTGTTGTTCTTTCTTGTGTTAAAGTTGTATTCTGGGGCATCCGGGTGGCTCAGCGGTTTAGCGCCGCCTTCAGCTCAGGGCGTGATACTGGGGTCCTGGAATCGAGTCCCACATCAGGCTCCCTTCATGGAGCCTGCTTCTCCCTCTGCCTGTGTCTCTGCCTCTCTCTCTCTCTCGCTCTCTCTGTCTCTCATGAATAAATAAATAAAATCTTTAAAAAAAAGTTGTATTCTGATAAAGGACTTTGAATGACATTCCCAGTGCCTACACTGTGACTGCTCTAGTCAAGTTTTCTATCGAAATTTTGCTAGGAAGTTACCCATCTTAAGTTGTAAAACTCATTGCCATCAAATGATACAAGATACGCTCTTTTGATGATTTTGACCAGTCTTAAATATTTTTTCTCTCTTTTCTTAATCAAGCTCATAAAAGTTTATCTTTTTGTTGGTGTTTTTGAAGAATGAGATTTTGATTTTATTTCTTTCTTTTATGTTTCCTATTCTCTTTATGGCTGAAATTAATTCTATTACTCTTTTTCTGATTTATTATGATGAACTCTAAATGTCTTTAATTTTAGGCTTTGAAGCCATTTAAGGCTATAATTTCTAAATACAGCTAATGCTATGTCCTGCAGATTTTATTATAAAGTGGTCACATTCTAAAGACTTTCTAGATTGTTTAAAATTCTGGTGATTGAAATGATCTGGTGAAGATGATCACTTCATCTTTGATATAAGGAGCGATAGGACTGTTTCTCAATTTACAAGTAGTTGAAGTAATCATTATTATTATTATTACTATTAAGCTTAAATTGAGCACATGACCTTTACAACTCTTATACAATTTATGAGTTTTCTTTGTGGCCAAGTATTTGATTTATTTTGGACATAACAAATAAGCATACTTTTCCATTCAGGACATCAGTTCTTATATATGTACTAATATGTACTCTATATCCTCACTTATATTTCATCTTCAAGATGCACCCTGAAAGAAGTACATTAAAAAGTCCACTATTTGCATTTCTGATAGTTTTTAACTTCCATATCTAACATCTATGTTGTATACAGTTTGGAATACTTCAAACAAATAATTTACAGAAGCAAGGCCATGATTTTATTATAATCCAAGATTCTTGGCAGAAGCAAATGTACATTTCTGGGCTATCATACCTTTAACCCAGGCCCCAAAGAATCTTCATATATAAATCCAAGGAACTTGAGCTCAAGGAAACATAGCATCATAAATAAAAGCAGGAACCAAGACTATTGGACACAAAAGGTAGAGTATGTATATTTAGCATTTACTTATTAAATACATAATAAGATAAATAAATAAACAATATAATAAATAAACATAATAAAAGGGCAGAAAATGTGGAGCAGGTTTAAGATGTTGAGGAAGACTCAAGGATAGGAGAGAGGGAATGAAGGAAAAGCAACATTCAAAGACAACATTGGTGTTTTGTATTTAGAAAATTGAAAGGCACTAATTCTCAGTTTAATGAAGTCCAAGAAATTCTAAGAGGGTTAAATAAAGAAAAATCCATGTTTAGAAGCAACAGAGAAAAATTACAGGATATCACTGACACGGGGGAAAAATCAAAAGAAGCTAAACAGGAAAGACAAATCAGCTACAAAGGAATGACAATTTGATTTGTAGCTGATTTCATAACAGCACAAGAAAGCCAAAAAGCCGTAAAATAATATTTTTATAAGTGCTGAATCTATATCTAGTTCATATACATTCACTATATTCTACATCTGATGGAAATGCCTTTCAGTTAGAAAAAGAAGTTATTTTCAGATAAAAAAAAATATGTATCCACTCAAAGACGTCTGTAGAGGAAATTTGGAAATGTCCATTTCAGGGAAAATAAAAATGATCTTAGATAAAAGATCTGAGATGTAGGAAGAAAGGGAAAATGTATTAATTGGTAAATATAAAAGTCTTTAGACATATATTGATTGGGCAAAAACACTGATAATGATGTCTGATTTGTGGATTAAAACAATAGAACATAAACACTGATTAAGAGTGGCATATAAACTGTTATAGAGGTGATTATAGTTAGTGTTCTGGAGCTCTTGGATTCTTTGTGACAAAGGTAAAGATAGTGATCAATTTTGGATTTCTTAGGTTAAAGTTTCATATTAAAGTATTTGGTGAAAATACCACTAAGGAAGGAAGGAAGGAAGGAAGGAAGGAAGGAAGGAAGGAAGGAAAGAAGGAATGAAGGAAGGAAGGAAGGAAGATTATGTATACTTTTCAAATTATTAGAATAAGAAAAGAATGGAGTCAATATAAAAAAAGGTCAAGAAAATTGCATGTCAACTATACTTTAATAAAACAATAGTTCAGGAAAGAAAGGAAACAGAGAGAAAGAGGGAGAAAAGAAATAAAAAATAGGCAGCACAAAACCAAATGATAGAAATAAATCCAAACATCAACACTCTCAGTCAAGGTCAATGAAAAATTAATCCTGATTAAAAAACAAAGATTATCAGATTGGTAAAACTCTTTACACTGTCTATTTTTTTCAAAGATTTTATTTATTTATTCATGACAGACACACACAGAGAGAGATGCAGAGAGAGAGGGAGAAGCAGGCTCCATGCAGGGAGCCCGACGTGGGACTTGATCCCTGGTCTCCAGGATTACAGCCCAGGCCCAAGGCAGCACCAAACCACTGGACCACCGGGGCTGCCCTTTATGCTGTCTATTAATAACGACATTAAGGACAAAGAAAAGTTGAAAATAAAAGGATGAAAAAACATGTACCAGGTAAGTAGCACCAGAGTTGATATATTATATTCATGAAATAGACATGCAATAATATTTAGCAGAGAAGAAATGAATCACTAGATAGATGTAAAAGATTCAGTTCTCTGGAAGATTGAAAATTCTACATATGTATACATTTAATAAAATAAATGTATACATTTATTAGTCACAACAGATAGTCACAACATATCTAAATAATTTTCTTGTTTTAAAAGAGTTTTATTTATTTATTTGAGTGGGGGAGGGGGGAGGGAGAAGAAGAGAGAGTTCCCAAAGTACTCTCCACTGAGTGCAGAGCCCAGTGAGGGGCTTAATCTCACTACCCTGAGATCATGATCCTAAGATCATGATCCCACCCAAAACCAAGAGGTGGCTGCTTTACTGACTGTGCCACCTAGGTTCCCCTAAAATGCCACAACATATCCAAAGCAAAAGTTAATAAAAGTACCAGGGATAAAAGATAAGTCCATCATGGCGGGCCAATAAATATATGGAATATTTGAATGGTACAATTAAACTTGATCAAATGGGCACGTTTATAATTAATTTCAAAAAACATATTCTTCTAATGTACATGTGAATAATTTATGAAAAACAATAACCTATTAGGCTACAAAGCACATCTTCACAAATTTCAAAGGACTGACAATGTAAGAAGCATGCCATGTGGCCAAAACATAACTGCTTTTGTTATCTATTTATACTCAAAAAAGATGAGTAGAAAAATTCACAAGTGTGGAATTGTAAAAAATATATTTACTAATTAATCAGTGAGTAAAAAATCATAATATAAATAAGAATGGCACTGAAACTTGTGAGGTGCAGCTAACTTAGGATTTGGAGGGAAATTTGGAGCCATACCAAGGAAAAAGAAGGCTAAAAGTTAATGAAATAAGCATCCAATTTAAGAAATTAAGAAAAGAACAATAGACTAAACCTACAGACAGTAGAAATAGAAGTTAAAAACACTGTCAGATAGGGAAAATGATTAAGGTCATAGGAGAGGTCTTTGTAAATACTAATATGATTGACTAAACTCTGGGCAAGAGGAAAGAAATAAAAATAATAAGCCAAATAAAATAATATGCCAAATAAAATATATAAAAGAGCCACAGATGTGTCAGATACTCAAATGATAATGAGGAAATATTATAAATTCTTTATGACAAAAGAAGTTAAAAAGCTAAAGTGGAGAGATTTCTGAAATACATATATTATTGCAATGGTATCTAAGAAAAATTATTGCAAGTGATTCAAGAAGAAATGGAAAATCAGAGTAGTCCTAGAACTATTTTTTTTTAATTTTTTTATTTATTTATTATAGTCACAGAGAGAGAGAGGCAGAGACATAGGCAGAGGGAGAGAAGCAGGCTCCATGCACCGGGAGCCTGACGTGGGATTCGATCCCGGTTCTCCAGGATCGCGCCCTGGGCCAAAGGCAGGTGCCAAACCACTGTGCCACCCAGGGATCCCAGTCCTAGAAGTATTAATCAATCGTTTTTTAATCTTCCCTTACAGAAAGGAGCATGCCTGGATGAATTTACAGGTCAAGTTCTCCTTAACATTTGACAAACAGAAAATTTCAGTCTTAGATTAATTTTTCTGAAGAATATAGAAATGGGATCACTTCTCAGTTCACTGAAAAAGGCTAGCATAATTTTGATGCCACATCAGTAAAAGAAATTTTAAAAAAGGATAATCACAGGCCAATTTCATTCCTGAATATCAGTACTGAAATTCTTTGCAAACTACTATCAAATTGATTCAATATAGATAGAAACACAGCATCTCATCTCCAAGCTTGGTGTTATGGGCATGAAAGTTTGGTTTAGCATAAGAAAAATTAATTAATGTAATTCACTGCATTAATAGAAAGGACAAAACTATTTGATCACCTCCATAGATACAGAAAAAAAGCACTTGATAAAATTTAACATTGATGACAGAAACCTTTAGCAAACTAGCAATAGACTGAAACTTTCTATACTTGATAGTAGTAACTATAAAAATGCTTTCAGCAAATATTGTACTTAATGGTGGAGCAGGATAAGGGTGCATGCAAGTATACTTTTTTCTCTACGGTGCTAGACAGCCAAGGCAGAGTAGGAAGGCAATATAAAGAACTATACAATGAATAGAAAATAAGGACAAAATTGCAGAATTGTCTGCAGCATACAATCAAAGATAAATCAAAAAATAAATGTACTCAGCCTATTTGAACAATGTTCCTCCAATTGTTTTTTTTTTTTCCCTTGTTTTCTTAAGACTTTACCTCTAGAGCATAGTTTCTCAGCCTTGACACTATGGACATTTTAAATTGGTTAATTCTTTGCCATGTGGGCTATCTTGTACTTTGTAGGATGTTTAGAAGCATTCCTGGCTTTTTGTCTTCCAGTTGCCATTGTGAAGGCTAGGCACATGGGAGAGTTTCTTCCCACAACCTCCTGTTGCAGCTAATTTATTCTTCACACCCTTCAGTGCATCTGGCTCGTAGAAAGGACTCCACAAAAGGAGAGCCTAGTCTTTATCACCCCAAGGAGGCTGTGCTTTTGAGTTCTCTCTTGTCTCCAGGAGAGATAGTTAACAATTAGACCCTCAGAACCTGTTTGAACAAAGGAGAAATGGAGGCTTCAATCCTCCGGACTTAGGGGCTGAGGGAAAGGTGTGGTGTGGCAGGATAGAGCCTTTGCAAGTTAGGAAACTCTCCGTGAGTTAGAGAGAAATGGTTAGGGTATGTGTCCTGTATTGGAGGCAGGTTTAGCATGGGTTACAAATATTAAGAATCCAATGTAAGACCATATCACACTAGAAATCCAGACTATCTCCATTTCAGTTCCTGGGGAGCTTGGCATAAATTTCTCAATAGCTGTATAACAAAATAAGGGCAAAAAATTGCTCATTATCGTCTATCATTGTGCCAAATCTTTGAAGAAGCAATGGTTCCTTAATCAGTTAGGACTTCATTTGCAAGCAACAGAAAGCTCAAGTGGTTTAAACCATAAAGGAATTTGTCATATCACACAGTTGTGAAGTCTTGAGGGGTGTGTGTGTGCAGGGGGAGGGGTTGTTCTCTAGGCTCATGTGGTCATCCGGGCTGGGGCTTGGTCTCTGTGGTTCTCTGGGTCCTGTTTTCCTCTGGATGGCTGCCTCATCCTCAGGGAGGCAGCCAAACCTCTGCTGTCGGTTCCTGGGGCCACATGCTTCCTTATCTGTAACTTCTCTTTTCTTTATTTGTTGCACAAATACCTTTGTTCTGAACCAATCACTCTGAGGGTGACAATGTGCTCTGACCACCTAGGCCAGTGTTGTGGGCCGCCCACCCCTCAACCCCAACCCAGTCACTGTGGTGGAGGGGTGGTATAGTCAGAGCCAACTGAGACCTGAAGTTAGAGCCAGGGTGGAGACACTGCATCCCCTCCTAGACAGCAGGGCTTCTCCACAGGGGTGAGGGGTATAAGGTACTGGGGAGCCAACTATGATATCCATCACCCACAGACTCTGAGGCTGAAGAAACTTGATTAACAGAGGTGTCGCACTATGGAGCAGAACCTCCATGGACTTCTGCAGCTCTCAACAGAGTGTCTGTGGTGGGGCTGGAGGCAGGGGTTGGAGTAGCCCCGCTCAGGGAGGCAGAAGCCACATATTAACATGGTTGTAACTTCTGCTGCTCTGGGCCTGTTTGCTCTTTGACCTTTTCCTCATTCTTCTCCTGCTCTTCATTGCAAGGGAACAGACATCCATCTGCCTTCTCCATGCCCTGAGGTAAGTTGGCTTCTACCAGGGTTTTGCCAATGGGAGGCACTGGCAGATGTAGGTGGGTAAGGAAAAGACAGAAGTCAGGGTATTTCACCCACCCTGTGCCCCTGGCAGCATTCAGCAGTAGTAATGTTGCCTCTGAGTCCATGTCTCCAAATCCCATGCGACAAGGATGGTGTGGTTCCAGAATCCCCCTAGGATCTCTGGCCCAAGGATCCTGGATCCACTTCATATTCCCTCTTTCCATCCAGCCAACATGTGACCAATCTCTGGGTTGCATCATCATCTCCCGTTTGGCTTCTCAATTCTTCTGGTCAAATTCATCCCTTGTGTCACCAGTTCCTAGAGCTAAGTTTCCTCTGGTTTAAACATTTAGAGAGTTTTTTCTTTTCCCAGTTGTTCCAAACCTAAGCCTTGGTTTTTTCTAGCCTAGTGTGGCCTGGAGAAGCAAGGGTTATATGTTGAACCAAATTAAGCTGAGACCTCCAGGGTGTGACTGACCCAACCTCTACACTTCAGTAAGCAGCTCTCTGTTCGAAATTAAAATACATCTCCTTTTTTCCCCCCTACATCTCTGGAGTCAGGGGCTGAGGGGATGGTGTCCTTGGGGATGAAGTATTGTGATTGTCAATAGCAGTAATGACAACTGATGGAACGTTTAGGTCTGATTTACAGGCAATGCTGCATTTGCATTAGTGTGGTAGGTTTAAAATAACATCCATGCATTAGATGATATTCAGATTTAATGGAAAAATAATGACTGCATTAAATCAGGTTTTATTGTTATGGAGGGTTTTAATTTGGCAGGACCACTTTCCTTTTGTGATCTAGAAAGGGCTCAGTTGACGAAGGTGGAGCTTCCATGCTGATTCTTGACCTATATCCATTCTGCACTCCCCCAGAGATGACTGTACCTTTTAAAGCCAGTTAACCTTTTTCTTTCGTTTTGGTTTTTTGTTTGTTTGTTCTTGCAAGAAGGTGGTTTTCACTTCTTAAAACCTTACAGATTAATTTAAAAGTAATAAAAATTAAACAGAAGTCATTGTTCTTCCCTGCTTTATGAAATGGCATTTCGATTGTGGGGTTTTTTTTTTTAAGAGGAAATGCATCATTAAAGTCGCTGCATTATTTATCAGAGAGGCTAATGAAATCATAACTACAGTAAGTGAAGACATGTAGTATGGCACTGGTTTGAAACACTGCCTATAAAATCCCAGTTAATCACCGTGGGACCAGGGCCTTTTATACTTCAGCTCATGAATCTGAAAGCATTTCAGTCCTTGTGTAAAGGTCTCAGAATTCTTGATTCTCACCAAGGTAAGAAAGTCAAAGTTATGGGGTGACAACAAAATTTGGTCAGAGTTTGCCAGCAGAGGCATGATCAACAGATTTTAATGGGACCTCAAAAGATGTTTAAAAGATTGCCTCCCATCTTGCTTGTCCTTTGCTGCCATGTTACCTGTTAATTTATTGATCTCTCCACCTGCCCAGATCAGCTGTGGTCATGGGGATGAAAGCTCTAACGAAGAGAGGGGAACCATGGAAAACACATAGACCAGTCCCCAAGTTTACAAAGGAGGAAGTTGAAACTAAGGATTTAAGTGACCTGCTAAGAGCAGGATGAAAACCCAGATCCTTCCTGGTTACCTCATTACCCATCTCTTAGCAGCATGGTGTGCCTTGGGGCTTGGGCTTAGAAGTTTGGAAAAGGGTTGGGAGTCATGTGGTTAAAGAGGTGATCTCCTCCTGGGTCCCCCTGGCTCCTCAGCCTCACTTGTACCTGTGTCAGCAATGAGTCCACATTCTCTGTCTTCTGTGCCAACAAACACTGCCTTTATTATTCTTCTGTCCATGTCTCTGCCTCCTTCTTTTTCCTTTCTCCTTCACTCATTGTCTCTTCTGCCAATATTTCTTCACATTGAAAAGCATGAGGCCTGGCAAGTGGGCTGTTATGGGCATGGGTGCAAAATCCTGGCATCTGGGAAGGCCCTTAGGCGAGCACTGGGAGGTTCTCCAGCATCCCACTGAAGTTGTTGGTTATCTTGGCCCGAGAGCAGGCTAGAGTCTCAGTATTCCCCATCCAGCATTAGGAGTGGCTTGAGAGAGGTGACAGAGACAAGTTCAAGCCTTTGATGTTTCTTTAACTCCACCTGACAGGACTGGACTGTTAGGCTGGAATGCACCCAGTCTTACATAATCTTGTAGCTTTTGTGTAGTCTTCTCTTAGCTCTTTCCTGACTCCTCCAGGAAATCCTTGACCTTCAGGGTTGTGCTCCCAGAAGCTTCCCACCCTGCACACTCCCCTGGTTACAAGGCCCTACAGATCCCGGGTGGGACACCTGACCCTACCTGGGCCAAGGAGGACCTTTTTAGATCATTTGGACTTGGGGCTCATTTTAGAATTCATCTTCCTCCAGGTGGTGAATGAACCATAGACATAACATTTGTAAGCTGTTGGAGATCTTGTCTAGAAAGTCAACAGAATGAAAGAAGTGTGAAGCTGATACATGCAAATAAACAGAGCTGAGAGATGGTCCAAATACACTTAATTCTCTTTGCCCCCCAGCCCTGTGAACACCTGCCCTGCATGCAGTGTGGAGATGTGGCGTTCCCTGGATTCTGAATCAAAACCAGTACATTTCCTTTGGTGCTCTAGATCTAACTGGGTCTCTGTCACTGCCACCACAAAGGGCCTTACTCTTCTATCTCTATTGACTGATTGATCACTTCATTCATGCATGACTGTACGTGTGCATTCAGAAATGTAAGTACCCACTAAATGGTACCTTTTATGGGCTTTCACTCCTTATCTTGCTTGCATTAACCATTTGTTCCTATTTTTCTCTTTCCTGTGCAATCAGATAAATGGTGAAAAGATGATTTTTAAGAGCTATGCTAGTTTAGATAGTTGGGATAGAAGGACTCGTGATGAGGGTTCTGGGTGGGAGTTTATGAGGGGTCTTAAGAGGTAGGAGTCCATGGTGGCTTTATGAACACGTAGTTAAACAATCTGTTACCAACCACCATGGCATATTTATTATTCACTGGAAGCTACCAAGAGAAGAGAAGACACGTTCCTTGTTTTTGAGATGATGACAATGGAGGCAGGAAAGGCTTGAATTAAATGTGAACCACTTGCAAATAAGGAGGGGAGAAACAGGAGGGGAAGGACATGGAAGGGGACATGGTTAGGACGGCCTAACACATAAGGGATGCTTAGCTCTTGCTAAGATCAACTGGCACTTTCATAGCACTTCTCATTCAAAGATCTCAAGGTATATGATGGATACGAGCTCACCATGGCTCACCAGCCCCTTGGGAACCAGAAATGCAGAACAGGAAATAACACGAGACCAGAAGGGAAAGGAAACATGCTTAATAGATGGTCCAGGGGGAGTCAGGGAAGTAGAATGTAATTATCAGTACTGGAAGTGGGACATAATCACCAGTAATGAACGAGCTCTCAGATTTTGATCCAAGGTGATAATACCACACTGGCAGCTCAAATACAAGGGAATCCTGAGTACTGAGGTTTAGTTTCATTCCTTATCATCATATACATTTCTCATACTGCTATGCATGAAAACTTCTGATTTTGAATTTCTCAAAACATTGTTTCCAGGCTAGATACTTCCTGCAAAGACTGCATCCCATCCGTCTGTCCTACATAATCAGCAGACATCCTTCCATTTGCCTGTAACTCCTGACATTTCCCTCTTAAGCCACCCGGAGCCTGCATAAGTGATGAGCAAAGGGATTTGTCCCCTTGGGACTTTAGAGAAAGACAGATAATGATGCAGTTCTCTTCCTCCTTCCCATTCCCCTCCTTGCCTCATTTCCGATGTGGACTTCTCAAAACTTCTCCAGGTGCCACCTGGTTCCATGTCTTTTCCCAACTCTGCTTCCCCTACTTCAACCAGCCCTGAAGACCCGAGAAGTTCAGGTTGATCAGAAAGGCCAGTACTGAGTGGATTGCCCTCAGACCTAGGTTCTTTATGTAGATCTGACTCAAAAGGATACAAACTACCCATAAAATGGAGTATTTTTTTTCAGGAACAAAATTTTTATCTCTGTCCTTGAGCTTCCACTTTTCCTAATACAGAAAATGCGATCTCAATACTTTCAGGTAAAGTAGGTGAGTTTTCAAAATTTCTCAGTCACTTTAGGTTAAACATTTTACTACATTTGGGGATTTTTATCCTCTTTCATAAACTGCATTGCCCCTCAGGTGGATGTTAAGCTTTAGGTAGGGGGCTGTTTACTCAAACGTCCCTTGGCTGTTTCTTGGTGTCTATCTGGCAATGTTTTCTGCTGCCAGCCCCTGAGATGTGCCTTGTGTCACCTTGTCCTTAGGTTGGCCTGCTGAGCTGTAGCCTCATGCTTCTCAGGTTGTTGGTGGGTCATTGAAAGGGAGAAGAGTCCGGTCCTGACTCACACATCTACTTTTTGATTCTCTCTTTTTGCACCTGAACCCCTAGCTTTTGAGATTTACACTGAAGAATTGGATGCTTTTGTTCCATTTCCTTTCTGACCCTATAAGTCCTCTTTCCACCACCCCTGGAAAAATGACAGGTGTATGTTTGCAGCCCAAGGGAAGAGCGATCAAGAGGACATGGAAAGAATATTTATTTATATATTTATATTTATTTATTTATTTATTTATTTATTTATTTATTTATTTATAAAATATTTTATTTATTTATTCCTGAGAGAGCCAGAGACATAGGCAGAGGGACATGCAGGCTCCCTGCAAAGAGCCCAATGTGGGACTCGATCCCAGGACCCCAGGATCATGACCTGAGCCAAAGGCAGATGCTCAACCACTGAGCCACCCAGGCACCCCTAGGAAGATTTTAGTTAGTATCTCAAAGTGTCATCTCTTCAAATAAGTCAATTCTTCCATCATGCAGATGTATTTGTATTTTGAATGCAAAGCAAAAAACTAAAATCTCCAGAATTTTTTGTTTTAGTCAAAGCTTTTAACAAGGCACAGTATAGAACCTCCCTTTTTCTCACAAGGACCAGCAGGAAATATGGGTGGGGGACAGTGTAAATAAGCTGAAATTACTCATGTGTATTGATGGTATAGCTCAGAAATCAAGGGTTTGTTGTTGTTGTTTTTAGTTACAAGCAGGAAATCCCATTTCATCCATTATCAGTCCATTATCACAAGTGAGATGCAAGACCAATATAGCACAATTAACAATATGGAAACTTAACAGATTTGGGAATGGTATATTTGAAACAGAGGTTCAGAGGTCAGCCATACCAGGAAGAAATATGTCAAATTTACTCTCAACATATGACATTTTTAGATGGAAATATATGAGATTGTTTTTACCACCTAGGAAAGGAGAAAAAAAATACATGTGTAGTAGCTCTAACATTTATATTTGCCTGTGTGCTTTCACCTCTTGTTTCCTCGTCAGTGACACTAGAGGATTCTGACTCCAGTTGCTACTCAGGTGGTCCATTTCAACTTGGTTCTTCCTCCTAGAAAACTTTATGTGACATATTTTATTTTGAACTACAGTATTTAAAAAAAAAATAGCAGGTAAAGTCTCCTGTCGGGGGAAACATGTTTGTGTTGCACAGTTATTATTTCTTTTTAGATTTGCAGCCTGCATAATCTGCACAAAACTCACACTGCTTAGCACTAAGATGGAGTGGATCCTGTTTAAGGATAAAAGAAATAGTCAATACTATGTGACTGTGGTATGGGGAGGGTCAGGGAGGAAAAGTCATGGCCAAGTCAAAGGAAGTGAGGTGGTGCCTACAAGAGACCTATTACATGATCTGGAGGTGAAATCAGAGATGAATTTTTTTTTTTTTTTGCTGAGACTTTTTTTTTTTCCATAAACTTCATATGAAATAGTAAATTGCTTGTTGGAAGCTGCATTAATATGTCCGGTCAAGGACATAAAAGCACGCCAATTTACTATACTGTCATCTTAGAATCCAACTTACTAGGTTGGTCATGTTGCATGAGAAGGTAGCACGTTCCTGGGTCATTCCACTGAAGCCTCCATTCTGCCAGATGTTAAAGGACAAGTCAGAGTGAAATTCTCATCTTCAGGCAACAGAGGCTGCCTCTGGATGACTTAAATAGGAAGAGAAAGGTACTTGAATTCATGTTTCCTGATGGAAGACTGGAGAACACCTTGAGACAATGGTCAGGAGCCCAGGGTGAGGTAGGTGACTAGAATCACAGCTAAAACCATGCCCAGGGGACCGCCTGGTAGGACACCACTGCCACCACCTGTAGATACTTATCACTTTCCTTGCACCCCCAATGGCTCTGAGCTCTGAACCTTGTGCCCATCATAGCTCCCAGGAGTTTGCACTGCTTCTGCTTTTCCTCCATTTACTACAGAGTCCAAGTCCCAGGAGGCAGCAGCCCATTGGCCCTAAGGGCATGTGATGCCCTGGTTCCCACAAAGTGAGGCAGGGGGATTCTTTGCCTTTTACCTCCTGTGGAAAGAGGTAGGCTTTGCCTCTCTGCAAGATTCTCACACAGTTGGGGATTCCCTAAACAGAAGAAGCTACTTGAGATGTCTGCCAGCCAAAAAATGATAAATGACAACAGGATGCTACATAGGAAAAGGTTCCACAGTCAATTAATTTTGGAAAATGCCAGGTTTAACAGATTTCTTTACTATAGGGGTTTTCATATGATTGCATGCATGGTGAATCTCCAGGAGGGATTACAGGATCCCCTCCCTCTTTATCATCCTATTCGAGTGCTCCACAGAAAACATTGCATGAAGCACTACTTTAAAGCAACTAGCAACACTATTTTTTCTCACACTTAACCTCAGCAAACCAGTCTCTTCACTGACACATGCCTATGTTCCTAGGCATGCGAATTCGAGTTGCAGTTTTGAAAATTTTCAGGCTGTACTGCTACCTCACGGTTAGGTTAGTTTTCGTGATGAAGGTAAGATTACTCTTCTATGTTAGCAGCACCCACCAGGGCTTTCCCTTCTCGGGTATGCATGCTTGGTTTGATCCTCTAGCCGTATTACGGCTGTGCACTTTTCCTTACTGCAGCATCTCCATTTGTTCTTGGCACATTGTCCAACTTGCTCGAAGCAGTTAATGTAGCTTTAGAAACTGTCTAAGAGAGTAGCTTATGTCTGAGAGACCCTGGCTCTACATATAGCAGACGGAGAAGCTGCCAAGATTAAAATTCTCTGATAACTCAAAACAAATGTCCTGCTTATTTTTATGGTGCAACAATGTAAGAGCACGTAATGCAACAACCAAACAGGGAATGACCTTTCATCCATAGTCAGCGTAGGAAATTGCTCCTATCTGTATTCACCGATGATGTCTAAACTTTAGGTCAGAGTCGTATTTTATTTGAAGATTGGTAAGCTGAAGACCCTATCTTCCCATGCAAATCTCAGCCTTAGCTCTCTAGGCAGCGAAGGTAAATATAAATAATATGATTGACCTAAATCAGTCCTGAAGTTGGGCTTTTTAAAAATGGCATTATTTAATATTTCTTTTTTCAAAATTTCACACTTAGGACTTTCTTATTATCCTTCAACTTTTACAAAATAAAAATCTAGCATTATGAGGTAGAGCCACTCATTAAAAAAATATCTTTTTGAGGGCCCAAGTGTGGCTCAGTCTATTAAGCTTTGGATTCTGGGTTTCAGCTCAGGTCATGATCTCAGGATCCTAGGATCGAGCCCACACTGGTTCCATGCTTAGTGAGAATCTGCTTGTACCTCTTCCTATCCCTCTCCTTCTCCCCTCTGCCTGTTCATTCTCTCTCTCTCTCTCTCTCTCTCTCTCTCTCTCTCTCTCCTTCTAATAAATAAATAAAATCTTCAAAAAATCAAAATAAAAATATCTTTTTGGATCCTATTATGTGGAAGGCCTGTGCTAGATGGAGGGGGTAAACTCGTGAATAAGACCTTTTTCATGCCTTTAATAGCTTATGCTTAAATTGTGAATTTGCTTATTTAAAAGACTTTTCAGGCCAACTATAATCCAAGCATTGTGGTGACAGCTCAGGTAAAGCAGTGAACAAGAAAATAAAGGTTTCTATTCTTTGGAACATAGATGTAGTGGGGGACACTGACATTAAATCACATAGCGCGTAATTATTTATTGAATCATGCTTGCGATCGGAGCCACAAGGGATTAGACCAGAATGCTGTGAGGATGTGGTAGAGCATGTCCTGTCAGGAAGTGGCCTGTGAGCTGTGCTCTAGAGGATGGACAGGAATAAATGTGATGGAGACATGGAAAGGGGATGAGAGAAGAAATAAGAGTTTTGGAGCAGAAGAGCCTTTTGCTGGTCGCAGAGGAAGGGTGTCCTGACTAGGCAGGGCCTTGGAAACCATGGGAGAATTTTGGTCTTCATACTAAGCGCAATGGGAAGGCACAGAGCAGGTTTCCTCAGGGGAGAGATGTACTCAGATATGACCTTTAGAAAGGTCATACTGGCCTTGAATGTTGGATGGCTTGCAAGGGCAGTAAAGGAGGCAGAAACACCAGTTGGGAGGTTAGTCCACTAATTCCAGTGGGAAGTGCTGGGAGGTTGAATTAGAATAGATATGGAAGGATGATGATAAGAGGTATATAGCTACAAGAGACATAAAAGAGTCCAAGGCAGGAGAACTGGATACTTAATTGGATGTGGGAGTTATTTAGGAGAAAGTCAAGTAAATTGGCAATTATAATATGCTGTGCTAAATGCTCTAAGAGATTTTAGGGGCATCTGGCCAGCAAAGGTGCATGCAAAGAAAACCACAAAGGAACTCAAGTCATATATAGTTTATTTGAAAACACTGGATATAAATACTGAAAAGTTAGCTCAGAGTCAGGGCACTAACTGCCAGTCATCACATGAGTGATTGAGGCACTATGGTTTGTAGGTATTCTCAGTCAGTTGTGGATAAAGCTAGCCAGGGAAGGCTTCATGCAATTGATGGCACCAGCTAGAGCCTTGGGCAAAGGAAGGAAGAAGGGCAATCCTGTAGAGAGAACACATGGAGGAGGGTGAGGAGGAAGAAAGAATAGACATAACACATTTAGGGAGTACCAAGCAGACCGGTTGTATTAAAATGGGGGCTTGGAAGGGAAAGGTTTGGAAAATATGATTGGAAGTTAGGTTGGGAGCAGCAGTGTTGTTGCAGAATTCTATAAAAAATTTTAAGTGTTAATTTACACCTGGATTATTATGAATAAGCTGAAAATTTCACATACTAGGAAAAACTCAAGTTCCAGGTCTCCTTGGGCCTTTGCTACAGTGAAATATCCTCCCCCCATCCCTGGCTTTATTGAGATGTAATTGACATACAGCATCATGAGTAAGTTTACTGGGCACAACATGTTGATCTGGAAATTATATATCAGGAAATGATCAGCTAACACACTCATCAAGTCACAGAATTACCGTTTCCTTTTTGTAGTGAGAACATTAAAAATTCACTCTTAGCAACTTTCAAATAAATGGTACCCATTGAGTATTCTTGGCTGCCTTGTCAAATATTAGTTGACTATATATGCAACATCTTATTTCTGGGATCCTGATTCTGTTCCATATATCTATTTGTTTATTTTTATGCCACTATTATACTGTTTTGATTACTGTAGCTGTGCTTGTGAATTCAGTTTGCTTATATTTTGTTGAGAATTTTTGTGTCTATATCCATCAAGGATATTGGCCTTAAGTTCCTTTTTCCTTGTCGTGTTCTTAACTGGCTTTGATATTAGAGTAATACTAGTCCTGCAGAATGTGTTTAGGAGTATTCCCTCCTCTTTGATTTTTTTGGAAGATTTTGAGACAGATTCATTTAAATTCTTCCTTAAATGTTTGATAGAATTCACCAGTAAAACCATCTGGCCTTGGGCTTTTCTTTGCTGGGAAGTTTTCTATTATCAATTCAATCTCTTTACTCACTATTGGTTCATTTAGATTTTTTAAAAAAAAATTATTTCTGATTCAGTCTTGCTAGGTTGTATATTTTTTAGGAATTTATCCATTTCTTCTAGGATATCCAAGATGGTGGTGGATAATTGTTCATAGTAGTCTCATGATCCCTTGTATTTGTGTCGGATCAGTTGTAGTGTCTACTTTTCATTTCTGGTTTTATTTTATTTAGATCTTTCTTTTTTTTCTTAATCTAGCTAAAGTTTTGTCAATTTTGTTTACCTTTTTAAAAATTTTTATTTTTTAAATTTAAATTCAATTTGCCAACATATAGTACATCATTATATTCTGATGTTATCACTTTAAAAAAACCAGTTTTTAATTTTATTTGAAATGCCACACCCTCAGAGAAGTCGTCCTTGGCCATCAGTCCCCAAACAGCCTTTTCTTCTATTATTTTATTCTTATATATCAGATGCTCCTGTGTATTTCCCTCCCATTGTTAACCACAATGTGCCAATATCCACTTGTTTACCATCTGCCTTGTCCACTAGGATGCAAGCTCCACATGTGGGGATTTTGTGTGTTGCCCCTCTGTATCCTTGACCCTTAGAGTGGTGTCCAGTTGAGGCACAGTACAGATTTGGTTGCAAAGTGGGTATTGTGTGGGCAGGAGTACAGAGTTTAGATTCAAAATGAAGGCAGATCCTGGTATATTCATTCAAGGAAAATAGGACTCCCTTTGGGTTTGCCAGACAATTTCAGAGCTCTGTTCAAAAACAAACACATGGAAAACAACACACTAGTCTTTTTATAGCCTTTGAAAGTTTGAAACCCCCTTATTGAGACTCCTTTTGGAATCAAGTTATGCAAATATTCGGGATGTTCAAAGTGTGAACACTTAAAATGCTTAAAATACTTTTCTAATTAAGCGTTTTGTGAGATGTCTTTATTTTCATGGTCAACTTTTCCACTTATCTTTTAGTTAATATCTTAAATAACTCTTCCATTTGACTTTCTAATGAAAGTATTGCTAGTTGACTCTAAAATTGGATTTTACTGAACACTGTAAATAGGAGGAAATTACATCCTGGTCTGCAAGATCAGGAGGAAACATGAGGCTGCTTTCACCTATAGTTGCAGCTTTCCACTGTTTTAGGATGGAAGGTTCCTGGTTACTCCGCTCTTAGTCATGGATCATCTCTGCGGTCCTCTGAAGAGAAAGGGTGAGTTCTACTTTCAAGACTGGATGAAAGTAATCCTGCCACACGACTGAGGGTTGTTTGAATGTCCAAATATCTTTTGAGACCTGAACTCAGGATCCCTGAGATCAAGACCTGAGCCAAGATCAAGAATCATATGCCCAACCAACTGAGCCACCCAGGTGCCCCCAGTTGGAGCCTCCACATATCTTGTGAGTGCTGCAGAGATAAAAATTCTTGTTGAGCAGTAGATACTACAGAGCCCATCAGCTTATTGATAAAGCCTATGGACTATTGAGTCAGACTTCCTGGGTTTCAATCTTATCTCTTCTGTTTGCTAGCAAGGTGACAGCAAATTACTCAACCTCTCTGTGCCTTGATTTCTTCAACTGAGAAAGGGGGATGCTGATTATTGTACCTATTTCAGTATACTGTGTTGTGAGAAATAAATGAAATAATATGCATTAAGCCTTTAAAAAGTGTCTGTTTTCTTTTCCTTTATTCATTTGTTTTGTTTCTTAAATTCCACATGAGTGAAATCATATGATATTTGTCTTTCTCTGACTGACTTTTTTTAGCATTATACTCTTTAGATCACTATATTGTATGCTTGAAGCTAATTTAACACTGTATGTTAACTATACTGTAATTAAAATTTCTTAAAGGGTTTGGCACATAATAAATGGTTAATAAATGTTATCAATTATTTTGTACACTGAGTATATGGGGATCTTTGTCCCTACACAAACCTTTTAACTGAGCCTTTCAACCATTAAAACTCATGTTTTGACAAGCAGCGTTCAGATTTTACCCAGTTCCCGTTGGCCTGCCCACTTCTTTTTTGTCTCCGCTGAACTGGTTGTTTGACCCCCCCTCAATGGGCTTCCATGGCCTGCTCTTAACTGCTAATTTTTCTTGACTGACTTTCTTGCCCATGACCTTGAATGGTCTTTGGGGAATGTTACTTTTTATATCACAGGTAAGAGGCACTGTACTTCTATATCTTCCTTGGCCCTGATTAGTGAGGAGTGATGATGGAGGGCCCTTGTCCTCTGCCTACAATGAGCTTTCATCAGTTCCTAGATCTTTAGTATTGAGCATAAATAAAATGATGGTAGCACCATATGTTAGGGTGGGCCATGACATGGACTTATCTAGAAGAGGACCCCCAGCCATCCAGGTGATTATCAAGAGGAACGAAGGGGACTAGGTTTGTTTTTCAACATAGCCCCTTATGGTCTTAGCATGCTTCTCTCTCTTCCTGCCTCACCATTCATGGTGTCTGGGGAATGGCCTTGTCTGGGGCAGACCCATTGGATTCTTTTACATAATCAGAATCAGATGTGAATATAGACTTTTTTCTTTTGGTCAAACATATAGCAAATGACCCCATAATCATTCAGTGCTACATGAATCTAGAAAATAAGCAGGCATTTCCTGATACACCAGAGGATAATTTATCTGGCCTTCACAGTTATTCAGTCCTTTGCTGTTGGGATGGTCTTCATTGCTTTCAGTTATTTCCAAGCATCTTCATTCTGTCTTGTGGTTCCATTTAAAACTTCACATTTTCCCAGGAGACTAACCCTCCATTGATCATTTTGGTTGTCAGTAGCTGGGATGAAGCATCGCTGGTAATAAACTAACACAGCTGAAGGTCCCAGGAAATTTTTCACATGGCATCTACTGCATCTAACAGCAGGCTGCTCTTCTACCAACGTGACACCCTGTGTGGTGGTTGCACCGTGAATGAAGGATTGCTGAGACATCTGAGTTTCCTCGGAAATGTTGCTGCTTAATCCACACGTGTAGTTAGAATTATGAGGACAAGGAGGGTGAGTTTCATCTACTCAGTCTCCACACAGCATGTTCAGATAATAAATTCCCGGCTCATTTTCTCATTCTGGCTCTGCAAAAACTCTTAGCTTAAAAGCTGCCACTATCCTTTTAAAAATTCTCTGGCAGTCCTGGAAGCTAGGAAAGTTTTACTTTCAAGCAAGAATGTTGGTGTTTGTATCACTAAGTTCTTTATTTAATTACAATAACACATTGTTTAAATTAAGTTTCCTTTGGAAAAAGTAAGGGTTTAAGTGAAGAGGAAAACATTATGTCAAAGTAGACTAAGTTTTGAGAGACTGGAAACTCTATTTTTCCAAAAAAGAAAAATTCTGAAGTTTTTGTGGAATTCTCTTCCCCATGGTCAATTTGCCCACACTGAAGCCTTCAACTAAAACTGGTTCTCTGGCCCCTCACCTGAGTTAAGTCTAAGAGAGAAGTATTTTCATAAAGGCAAGCCAGGCCTCCAATCAGGGCTCTGGCAGGCCTTCTAGGTGCTTGAGAGTTGAGTGTTTAACTTTAAAATCAGACAGTGTCAGTTTCCTTCTTTAAAGATGCCAGTTTCAGATGGATGTATTAAGCATATTTTCACAGTCTGGAAGATGTGTAGTAGTTAGCTGTAGACCATCAAATGATGGACAAAACTGACCAGAATTCAGGAAGTGGTGGTTATAAGTACATGTGGCTAGCTAGGTTCTGTCCTTTCTGCTTCCCTCCCTCTCCCCTTCCTTTTCGCCCCCCTTCCCCTCCTTCTCTCCTTTCTTCCTTGGCAAGTTAGAAGTCTTTCTCAGAATGGGAGGGGTTGGCAGACTGGCTAGTAGATCTGGGAAGTAGAAGAAAAAGCAACTTACATGTCAGTTCTACCTCAATAAAACAAAAAGCAAAGAAGAAACACTTTCTTTTACTCTCAGAATACTTCTGACACCAAATGTGTGGGTTTTGTCACACCAAGCAATTTTCCAATTCTTGGTAGACACCAGTGGGGAGTCTTGTAATTTAGCTCAGTGCTGTCATTAACTGCCTGGGGTGAGCACAGGCCACAGGGGCTAAAGCTTAGTTCCACATGACTGCCCAGACTCCAGATGTCAACTGTCAATCTTAGATTGTCACATGTACTTCTGACCAACTGGTTCTAAATCAGGGGTCCCCTCTTTGAATTTGCTAATTTGTTAGGACTTCTCACAAGACTCAGAGGAACACTTATTTATATTTATCTGAAAGTATGTGACAAAGGATACAGGTGAACAGCTGGATGAAGAAGTATATGGAGCATGGTATGGGGAGGGGGTGAGGAGCTTTCATGCTCTCTCCAGATGTCACCCTCCCAGTGATTCCATGTGGTCACCAACCTAAGCTCTCTGAAATCCAGAGTTTAGGGATTTTCTAATGGAGGCTTTGTGATGTCAGCATGATTGATTATTAACTCAATCTCCAGCTCCATTCTGCTCCCAGGAGGATGGGGTAGAACTGGAAGTTCCAAGCTTCTAATCATGTTTGGTGTTTCTGGTGACCAGTCCTCCTCCAGCCCCCATCCAGGAGCCCCCCAGAGTCACCTCATTAGAAAAAGAGACACTCCTATCTCTCAGGAAATTACAAAGGTGTCACAGTAACACCAAAGAGCTAAACTTTATCTTACAATTCTCTTTGTCCCAGGGCACCTGGATGGCTCAGTCAGTTAAGTGTCTGCCTTTGGCTCAGGTCATGATCCCAAGGTCTTGAGATCGAGGCCCAAGTCAGGTTCCCTGATCAGTGAGGAGTCTGCTTCTCCCTCATTCTCTGCTCCTTCGCCTGCTTGTATGTATACTCCCTTTCACACTCTCATTCATAAATAAATAAATAAATAAAATCTTAAAAATAAAACAAACCGCCTTCAATTCTCTTTGTCCCAAGCAGGTCAATAGAAATGTGTGACAGTTGTCCTCAAAGTTTGGGTCAAACCGAGGCTTGATTTATTAAGGTCCTGCCGTAGCTACCTGAGCAGGTGGCTTAAGCCAGGCCCATGAGTTCTAGGTTCAGAACTGGGTAAAGCCCCCCTGCTTTTCATGGATCAGCCTTGCTTCATTTAGGAAGGCCGGGCAGGCTGGGCAGCTGAACCAAACAATTGCCACAGAATTCATCTTTCTTTCTTTTTCTTTTTTTAAATTCATCTTTCTTACTGCTTTCCTTATAGGATAACTATTTAGAATTTACTGAGTGATCACATCAGATTTTACAGTTTGCCTGTGTGCCAGCTGTCCTGGGTGATCTTTTAGTCCGGAATATTCAACAAATCTTTACAGACTGCATGTGTGGGAAGGCTTCCCTGGAGCTTTGGATGGCAAAGAGATGAGGTAGGAAATGAAGCATGCCCCAAAACAGTTTCTAAGCTTGTATAGGGTGAACCATTGCTCCAAGGTGAGGGATGAGTGGCAGGTGCTGTAAGAGAAGAACGGAGAAAAGATTGCAGCATGTGAATGGAGAGCAAGGAAAAATTGATTTTAGTTGGAAGAGTCCGGAGAAAAGTCCTTTAAAATTAAAAGATGGTAGTTAAAGCCAGCCTCATGCACCAGGTAGGATGTGGGCTGGATGTGGGACGATGAGTCAGGCGGGAAGTGCCAGGCTTGGAGACACAGGAGAGTCAGAAATGAGAGCGGACTATCTGGTTGGACTGGTGCAGAGAGAAACAATGGGTTGGGGAGGGATTTGGGGGCAGATGGGGCTGGGCCTCAGCTGTCAGGTGAAGGAATTGCAACCAAGTGAACACCAGGAAAATAATTTGGGTAACTTCAGGCAGCCTGGGAAAGGGGATTCACGCTGAGTTGTGTGGGTTTGTGTTCCTCAGCAAAATCTGTCATCTTCATCTTGTGAGCATCCAAAGATGCCCCCTTAGGTACTGTTTTGTTGCAACTGTCTTCTTATTATATTGGGCCAAACTCCTCTCTGGGCGCAGACAAACCCTTCCCCTCTAGTTCTGTGACTGTCATGTTTGCCATCGTATTTAAGGAATAACAGCTCTCAGTGGCTGAGAGTCTGTCACCTGCCAGGTACCTTGGTGAGTCTGTTACATGTCTTGTTTCTTTTAATTCTCTTGAAAACCTAAGACGGGAAATATTTCCCCTACTTTTCAGACAAAGAAACTGAGTCCCAGTGTGGTTCCATAAGTACTAAGACCACCTGGCTTTGAAGCAGCAGAAGAATGATCTGCTTCTCCTTCCTCTTTATTCATTTTCCTACCCAAGTGCCTGGTGTCTGTAGTGTTGACAAACAATGCCAGCTGACAATGGGTGTGCTCGACACATCACACTCACGAACCCGCGCCCCCCCACACCATAGAAATGACATAAGGGAAGAAACCGTCTTTAAGATCCATTCAATTGGCCCACAGTCACAAACTCAGGATCCCAGCATGTGGTTTTAACTACTCTGTTATTGTCAATTATTGGGCCTATTAGTGTAGGGACTAGGATCTAGCATGGTGCCAGGTAGATAGGAGCCCCTTATGTAAATGTTTTTGAATATACTTTTGAATGTTTTAATGAAATTAAGCAAACAAATGAGTGGATGGTATAAAGAATGAATGAATCATGTGTATGACACCAAGCCTTTAGTTCTCGATTTTCTCATGTACATCATGCTAGAACTTTGGTGTGCCTCTCCCAAGAGAATGGATGGTATGACCTGGCCATGACTGTGTGGTCCAGACAGGCGGGCACCCCACAGATGTGGAATTGGGGTCAACTGCTGAACACCATACTTCTCAGTCAACTGGGCTTTGTCTGAAGAATTGAACATTCTTTACCATGTCCTAGTGCTGAACTAGGTATGTAGCCTAACAGTAATAATTCAGTTAAGATTAATATGTAAAAATCATGAATCTGTTGGAACATTTTGGTGGTTTCATTTTTAACTAAACTTACTTCTTTGTTATGATCATGGAAATTTGTAAAAAATGACTTATTTTTTAGAACAGTTTTCAATTTATAGAAAATCTGCAAAGACAGTACAGAGACTTTCTACATAGCCCTCGGCCAGATCCCCCTACTGTCAACAGCTTACATCTCTGTAGTACATCAGCATAACTAAGGAAACAACGTGGGTCAAGACTTTGATAACTAGACTCCACACTTTACTCAGATTTCACTAGTTTTCCCCCAATGTCGTTTTTCAAATCCAAGATCCCATTCAGGATACCATACTATATTTAGCTGTCATGTCTCCTTAGGCTCCTCTGGCCTGTGTTGGTTTCTTGGACTTTCTCAGTTATTCATGACCTTGACAACATTGAGGACTACTGGTCAAGTGTCTCCTAGAATGCTCCTGAATTTGGATTTGTCTGATTTTCTTATAGTTAGCCTGGGGTTACAAGTTTTGGGAGGAATACAACAGAGATGAAGTACCATTCTTGTTACATCATATGAAGACTATCACTAAATTTTTAAAAGATATTTATTTATTTATTTATTTATTTATTTATTTGAGAGGGAGCAAGGAGGCAGGTGGTGGGAAGGAGAGGGAGAGAGAGAGGATCTAAGCTGAGTGTGGAGCCTGACACGGGGCCCAGCCCCAGGATCCTGACATCATGTCCTGAGCCAAAACAAAGAATTGGATGCTTAACAGACTGAGCCACTCAGATGCCCCAAGACTACCACTAAATATTTTAAAGCTAAATTTTTAGTTCTACTTTTGATGTCTGTAGTTCCACATTCTTTCCTTTATGGTTTTCCTGACAGGCTTGCTGATTCCCTTGCAGAGAACAAGCTTTCCTGCTGGCTCACTGGGTCCTAGCTACGTCTTAATAGCAAAGCATTTTGCAAGGGGTTCTGCTGGTCCCGTTTTGCCTAGTTTGGATAAGATAATCTCGGCTTACTAGTCAGGTAAGTTTCTCCTGGTTGGGATGTAAAGCACTTTTTTCAAGACTGCTGTTGGAAAAATGGAGGCATTTTTAGTTCTTAATGATGTAGCTGTCACCCACAAAAAACACTAAGCATCTTGATAGGGTACATGAAACTGAGCTTACAAAGGAAAGCCATAGGAAAAAATATAAATGTGTGTCTACAACCATGTTTTTCATAGGTGGATGACCAATTCCATGTTTGCTTGTTTTTTTGTTTGTTTTGTTGTTGTTGTTTTTTAGAATATAAAACTATTGATGAAGATGATCTCCAAATTGTCTTTGTTTGGAGGCATCCACTGTCCCCTGAGTGCAAAAATCGGCCTCTCTCACTGGCTTGTCCTCACTCAAGCTTCTCCATCTCTTTTCCTGGGAGCATCCAGCAAAGCTACAGCCATTTATGAGGAACCTACATCCATTATCTCCATTGAAAACTACTTTGCTGTTGGGTTTCTACCATGTTTTATCCATACTTGTTAAACATAAAAGGATTATACATTTCAGGAAAGCCAGCAAGGCTTGGACACAGAGAAAGCATGAAAGCAATTTCAGAATGGCAACAATCCTCATTGCCCTTCAGGAGGCCAAAGGGAACAGATTTGTCCTGTAGTTTGTCTTGCTGAATTTTATTTTGTTTATTTTATTTATTATTTTTGGTGTAGGTCTCTCTGCACTCTTAGGCAGAACAGCACTCCTGCAGGGCAAGATAGCATCAGACTGTTTATTGTCAATCTTGGCTGAAGGTGGAGATGTTTTGGCTCAGTTAATAATAAACCATTCTTTAACCTATTTTTAATTTTAGTCCAGAAGTAATAGAAAAATATAACAACTTTTTAAATATGCTTTTAGAGAGAGAGGAAGAGAGAGAGCTAATTTGAGGTAGATGTTTCTAGGTAAGTCCTAGGCCAGGTTTAAGATACTGCCATGAAAATGTCCTGTTCCCCTTTCCCCTCATAACCCCTGCCTTGACTTTCACCATTTACTCCCTCGTCTTCTCGATCCCTTTCCTTGGTGTAGATCCCGCCTGATTCAGGGACATGCTTTTTTGGCTGACATCTACGTCTTCCTCTTGAATGTCAGGCCTTAGGGTGACGGATCCCCCATCTCCTCCTGCCTGGCTATCCCTGATGGAGCTTCAAAGATTTCGAGCTTTAGCATTAACCCAACCTCCTTCCAAAGTAAGAACTGTATGCTCTGATGCCTGGAAATGCTGGTGAACAGACTGCGTTCAAGGAGATGGGCCTGTGGAAGGAAGCCAATCCCTCCAGACACCTGACCCCAGCCAAGCAGGGCCTCTGTGGCTGCCTGTGCCTGGAGCAGCCGGGGGTTTAGGGGTAGTGGCAGGTTTCTACCAATGGGCTCATCTACTTCTGAAGGATGGAGCCACACAAAACCCTTGGGTTCTTTAAATCTTATGAACCAGGTAACGACAGGCACTGTTTCGAGTCTCTGTGTCAAACTAGCAGTTTGCACGTGCAGGTGGTAGTGCCAAGGTGCGGGAAGAGGCAGTTCTGGCAGCAGAGGATAGAGGAGCTGCAGCGGCCTGGCGCTCGCATCTGGAAGGGGTTTCGTGTGTCCATGTCCATGAGCGCCCATGCCGGGCGGGGGGCACCCCCACCCCGTGGATGTCTGTGTGCATCAGAGCAGGTGGCACATGGTGGGCTTCCAGAGCCTCAAGGAGGATGAGGCGGGGGAGTCCACCTTTAAGAAGTTGGTTGAGGACATGGAACCTTCCGAGTAGCCGGCTGTGGAGGGGTGCTCTGTGCCGGGGTCCAGAGGTGCCCAAAGGGAACAACAGGCAGAAGCACCGAGCAGAGGGTGATAGGTGCTGCAACCGTGGAGGCCTAGTCTACCGTGTCAAGGAGTGCCAGCTGCCACCCCAGCCCAAGAAGGGCCACTTATGCCAGAGTAGCAGCCCTATGGTGACCTCATGTCCACTGAAGGCCCAGTGGGGGACTGGCTCACAGGGAAAGCCAGCCTGCTTCCAAAAGGAGGAAGAAGAGGAGGTCCATAGTCCTGCTCTTGTGGGCCCAGAATTGACCTATAGTGGGAGGGGGCTATCCTTTTGTGATCAGGAAGTTTTGAAGAGCAGGTATCAGTGGACAGAGTGGAGGCAGTAGGGACAGGATGGGTAGGGGGCAACTGGCTCTGCCACATCTCAGGCGGTGGCCCCTGGCATGACCCCATCTTTCCTCTTGGCAGGGGAGAGGGGAGAGGTGAGGCAAGTGAACTCTGGCCATGCTCCATCCAGGTTACTGGGCCGGACAGCATGAACCACTGCGCTCTATGGGGAGGGACTCTCTCAGGGGGTAAGGCAGGGTTTTTCCACATCTTGTCTCATAACCCGCTCTTGGGATAGGGTGCTGAGGACCATCCCAAGAAGTGGGTTGTGACTGTAGGCACAGAGGTTGTTGGGGGAACAGCTGCAGACCTGCTGCCCCTAAGCTTACTCCCACCCCACTCTGGGCTAATAGAATTTTCTGTATTTGCTCCCTTGGACAACTGCACCATGGGCCCCATTTTCTCCAGGATGCCAACTGTTCTAGCTGTGTGCGAATGATGCATCTTGTGTATTTTAACTTTGTTTTTATAAAACAAATATTCTGGTTTTGTATGTTTGTGTATTTTGTGTTACAGAATTAGGGTTGGTTCAGAGAAGTTAAATAACTTGTCCAAAGTTATACAGCTAGAAAGAGTTGGGGCCAGGTTTCAAATTAGTTTGATCTGAGTTTTGAGCCTTTCTTAATAACTCTGCTATATGAAGTTAAACCAAAAAACTCTCATGTCCAAGTGCTGAGGGATGTGAGTACAGACATGTATTTACTGTGTGTGTGCGTACAAGTGCACGTATATATCTTTGTGTTCATGTATGTGTGTATGTGTATATGTGCTTTGCTTGTGTATGAAAATGTCTTTGCCCATGTGTGTGTTGATGTGTGCTGCATGTTCACACACACATATGCACTTGCCTGCATGTAGGTACACACATGTTTTGTCAACATATGTGTTTTGTGTGTTTATGCATGTTTGTGTATGACTGTGTATGCATGAATGCACGTGTGTGTGATTTTATAGCACAATGAAAATAGAACTGGGAAACCATCTTGGTAAAAATTAAAGCTTGATGTTTAAGTCATGTGTACACATTTGTAATAGAAAACAGCTCTAGAACATGCTAAGTTATAGTCCCAATTTAATGGTTGGGCATCCCAGAGCAGAGCCAGGGGCAGTGAGGCATGCTGTGGAGGAGCTGTGCCCACTTCTGACACTCATACACCACTTCATATGGTTCTGAATCCTGAGTACTTGGGCTACATTTTTCTAGGTTAGGCTGATTTTCTTATTTTGGGACACTATGCATTTCTTGAGTTAATTCAAGTGCACCGTTTGAAGTTTATTTTGATTTTTTTCTCTCTTTTTAAATTTAGACAAATGCACCCTTCTCTAGGACCATCCTGGAAAACGCAGCCAGGCCTTGAGAAACCATGGTAAAGCTATAAGAGGTCACAATAGAGTAGAGGCCTCATGATTCCACTGTGGGTTCAAGAAATGTCAAGTCAAAATCTAAGAATGTGAAGCAGAAATCTAAGAATACTCTTCACTTTCTTAAGCCAGTAGAATGCAATTATAACATGACAACTGCACGGGTTCGTATAGGTCCTCATGTGCATGTGTGTGGATCATGGGTTCTTCAATACTTTATATTTATAAAGCCAAGACACCATGCTGGGTGTTGGGGCATACATATCAGTTAGGAACCTCATGACTGCAAGGTACAAATTATTAGGACAAAGTATTAGTTGGGTAACAAGATTGGGTAGTGTTTGGAGCAGAGGACCCGAACAGGGGTGGGATTTGATCACTGGCATGGTTTAGAATTGTTGGCGCATAGTGGTAATAAAAAGCAGATGGACTTTTAGTTGTTTTTATTACTTTTTTTAAATTCCCTGCAGACCACACATTCCCTGACTGCCTACACCCAGGGCAGACTGCTCCCCCTACTTGGTACACCACTGCAAAACACCCAGCTAAACAATGAGAAAAAATTCTGTTTCTTATGAAATAAAGTCTGGAGTCAGATGGTTTCAGGGCTGCTTTGGCAGCTTAATGATATCAACAAGGATCTAGAGTCTTTCTATTTCTATCCAAGCTAAGTCACCACCCTTGCCTCTAATGGCCCAGGATGGCATTGGTTGGAGATAAAACAATGTCCAGCCCCAGAAGTGTTTCCTCCCAATGTGGGAGGACAAATGAGGAGGGGACACTTTTCCAGGAAACCACTCCAGAAAACTTTGCCACAGATCCCATTGGCCAGGATTAGTCACATGGCCATGAACTAGTTCAAGTGTTGGCAAATCTGGCCAGCCACCGGATCATGTTTAGCCCACAAGATAAGATGGCTTTTACATTTTTAAATAGTTGAAAAATGAAAGGCAAAATAATATTTTATAACATGAAAATTAAATGTCATTCTAATTTCAGTGTCCATAAATAAAAATGTTATTAGAATATAGCCATATCCAGTTGTTTATGTGTTGACTAGGGCTGCTTTCTCACTATAGTGGCAGAGATCACTGTACAGAGACCAAATGTTCTGCAAAGCTGAAAATACTTTCTGGTCTTTAATAAAAAGTGTTTGCTGACCCCTGACGTAGCTGAATAGATGGCTGGGGTTTCTGGCATTTTCAGCCTCTATGATATGCAGCCTGGAGAAGTTTAGGTGACTTAACTAAGGCCACTAAGCAAGTATCACAGAATCTAAGGACAGATATGTTTGGTTTCTCACTTCTTCGCCTGTGTTGTCCATCAACTGGATCTTGAACCATGAGATGAACGCATTCTGTTGGGCAGCCTGAGCAAAGCATAGAGTTTAGAAGATACATGAGAGGGCAGAGTCTGATGCAGCTGGAAGAAGACATACTGCAGGAGGTTAGATGAGGGCCAGACTGGGGCGGGGTGGAAGGCTTTGAGAGATGAACTAAAAGGAAGAACTTTAGTCTTTTGAAGTGGAAGGCTGCTGAGGAGATGAGCGGTCTTCCAAGATGACAGCTCTGATGAAGATGTGACAGATGGAACAAATGTGCGGTACAATAGAGTGGATATTCAATAGTGGTTAGTCCCTCCGTCTAACACCATGATTGCAAAGGGATCCCTTCAACCAGCCAGCCCAGAGAGATGCAATGTGGCAAAATGGGCTGGAAGGTGAGTCTTGTTTGGCTTCACTGATTTTTTTTTAATCGAGTAAACCATTAAACTTAAAACTGCCTGTAAAAATAAGGATCACCGGCATGTCTCAAATAAATAGGAACATCTGGCAGCTGGTTCCACATTTCCACATGACAAAAACTGGTTAGAGTGGAGTTGGGACTGATGTTTCTATATTCTCCATGATCTTTATCCATGTTTATTAGTCCCTTGACATTGAGGTCAAGTATGAGTTGCTGTATCAGTTAGGGTAACATTAGATGCTGTAGCAAATAAACTCTGACATAACCAGTGACTCAATAACATATAGAAGTATATCATGCTACCCATGTAACAATCCAATGTGGGTGTCTCTGGGACTGGATGGGCTTCCTTCATACAATCAATCTTTCAGGGACTCAGGCTTCTATCTCCCTGCTTAGCCATATGAACCTTGGAGTCCTATGCATGCAACTGGTCGATGGGGAAAAGGGCGTAGAAAAAGATCAGATTTCACAATGATCAGAAATAACATATGATAAGTGCTTATGGCAATTGGATTTTTGACCTCTGGCCTAAGCTAATACATTGATTTGGAACAATAATTTCATGTATATAAAAGGGTCTAGTTGGAGTTGCTTTGATGATTTTTTACTGTTGCCTGGTCACTATGTCTGCATATTGACCACTTCAGCTTTTCTACCTGCTGCTTCTTGGTTAGATACTGGATTTTATTTTTTATTTTATTTTTTTTTTGTTATTTTTGGGTGTGTAATAGACTACTTCAAAGCTTCATGGCATAACAACACCCGATCATTTTGTTACACTCAGTGATTCTGTGGTTCAGGAATTTGAGCAAGCAAAGCAAAGCAAAGATGACTTGACATTGCTCCTCAGTGACTGGGGACTCAACTGGGAAGGCTTGAAAATCTGGAGGTCTCCTCAAATGGCTGGAAGGTAGAATCATCTAAAAGTTCTTTCACTTACATATGTGAAGCCCAGGTTATTTGAGACTGTCAATTGGGGTGCTATACTATTTGACAGTTCAAATAGGGGACTGACTCATGTGGCATGGGCTTCCTCACAGCATGGCAGCCTCAGGCTAGAATTCTTACATGGTGGCTCAGAACTCCAAGAGCAAGTACTTTTATCAAACAAGGCAGGAGTTCCATAATATTGTATAACTTAACTTTGGAAATCACACAGCATCATTTCTATAGTATGCTACTGACCAAACGGTCATTAGCCAATCTTAATTCAAGATTGATGGGAAGAAGGTAAAAGAAGCAAGAACAAAAACTTGAGGCCATGTTTTAAAACTGAGACAGAATGGCACATTAATAGATATCCTTGGACAGGCAGCATAAAACAGGCCAATCAACTAAAGGAGTCAAGTTTTGTCAAAAGTTCAAAATATCTCTAACTTGTGGTTTCTGTAATCATGTGTCATTAGCCTGGGGAGATAAAGTGAATGAGAGCAATTCTAATTGCTCAAAACCATGACATATGCTCCACATCCCAGGTAATCTATTTAAAAGTCTAGATTTCTTCCTTTGAATTTTAATGTGTTTGACTTTGAGTCAGTATGGAATCCTCCCTCTCCTGGCACGTGGCTTCTGTCTGAAACAGCTCTCAAAATGTATCTAAGGCTTCAAGCCTGGCTACAGATCAACTAGGCCTTCTTAGATAGGATTTAAAATTCTGGATATACTGGATCTAGGACAGGGTCCTCATCCTGGGTCCACAGATAATATTTAAGGTGTTCATGAACTTTTCTTTTTTTTGGTGTTCATGATCTTAAATGGGAACAATTAAATGTTTGTTTTCACTAATGTCAACCCCAAATACAGAATTTCCCTCAATTATGAATCTAGGCAACAAACCCCATTAATATTAGCTATATCCTATGACTCTGAACTTTGCCAGCATAATAAATCAATGATTCTCTCATGTATTATTATAGTTGTTTCAGTTATCTTGAAATATTGTTTGTGTTCATTACTTTGAAATTATGAGTTATTAAAAGAAATAGGTTGTACATGATCAGTCTTCCTATCTACAGACACACGTCCAAAAAAGCTGGACAGTTATCTAGGCAACTCTGCCCCCCAATGTGGGTCAGCCACTAGCCCATGACATCCTTCCTTTTCACCCTGTGACTAGTCACATACACTGCTTAGCATTCTTCTCTAACCACAGTTGTTAAATAATCAAAACATGGGAGGAGGTAACATTTTGCAAAACTAGACAGTTCAAATGTACATTCGTAACACTCCATAAGGGGGTGCACCTGTTCTTCCTGGAATTCTGGAGGTTACCATGGGTGAGGATTCTGGTGAGGTTGATGGAGGAGGAACAGAGTGTGGACACAGACACCAGAGACTGGTACAAGCCTGGGTAATACTGATTTGGAAGTCTGGGGCTTTAGCCTTATGGACAGGGCCATGTTGTGAAAGGTGGAGGCTTCACAAAATTATTATTTTGGGAGTAGGTGACGTATGAACATGGCATAAAATTTTAAAGATCCAAAATGGAATTAGTGAAAGTCACTCACCTTACTCCGGCCCCTCAGCTACCCACGTTAGGGGTAGGTAGCGTTAGGGAAGAATTCCCTAGTGACAGCAACCGCTATCAGGTTTAGGGGCATAACTTTCTTATCTATTAAATTTGTATACACAATCAACACATACACATTACACACTACCATGCCTCCACTATGGCAAGAGCTTCTTAGTTTTTGAATATCATGAAAAAAATGCCTTATATTATAAAAATCAATTACAATATAAAAATCTCCTCGATGGTTCTCCTTGAGGAAAATTATTTGAACTATTTGTTTTTTAGTGCTTCAGATGTCCAGTTCTGTATTTTAAATAAGATGTATGTATCTCTATTTCTTGACTCACCCACTTTGAATAGGATCTAGTCTTCTCCACTATGAAATGTTTCAACCAAATCAGCCTACATTAACGAGTGTAAGCCCTCTCTTTGCGTTTTTAAAATTAGTTATTCTTTTTTTGGTTATTTTCCATTCTTCTTTTGGTTATTTTTATAACTTTAACAATTGTTGCTTTTATAGCGTCAGTATTAATAACATTTGTTTTCTGTTCTATAGATATGATTAATTATTCCATGCATCATCCATATGTCCTTCTGAGTATTAACAATGATCAAAATCAGTACTATTTCATTATGTAAATATTCTTTATTTCCAAACTAATTATTGTGATTGACCTCTGAGAGAAGGAAATAGAATATAAACTATTGCCACCCAAAGCAATATTAATAACAGCTATGTATGGAACTAGTATATATATATAATTAGTATAACTATATACATAACTAGTATGTATGGAACACCACAAATCCCAATTTATTTATTTTTAGAATGTGAATTTTTTGAGATATAACTGATATATAACATTGTATAACTTTAAGGTGTACATGTGTTGATTTTGTGCACTTATATATTACAGTATGATTACCATTGTAGTGCTAGCTAACATCTCTATCATATTATGCAATTAAACAACATCCCCAATTCCCCCTATCCTCTGCCCCTGGTAACTCTCTGTTTTTATGAGTTTGGCTTTTTTAGATTCCATACGTAAGTTACATCATACAGTATGGTGTCACTTATAAGTGGAATCTACCAATCCTACTTTAAAAATGAGCACACAGAGGGGCAGAGTATTAAAAAACTTGCCCAAAGGCCACAGAGTGTTAAAGAGAGGAGGATGGACAGGATTTGAAACTAGGAAATACAATTCGAAAGCCCATAGTCTTAACCACTACACTGGTCTTGCCTTTCTAAGCAATAAAAGCAAATGGATTCTCTTGCTTTGCAGTCCATCAATTTCCTGTCTCCTAAAATTCCTTGTGGCAAAGCATATATGGAAACGGTTGAAGTAAAATGTAAGAGTAACCTTTGTACCTTTCCCATAACCATCATCCATCCCAAAGGAAACTAATGTTAACACTTTGGTGAATAGCTTTCCAGTCCTTTTTCCGTGTAACTTAATGAGTTCACATGTTCTGTATTTTAACAATTGACTTGCTTTTTTGATTTGGAGATCTTCCCATATCAGCATATAAAAATCTACTACATTCTTTTAAAAATAGCAGTAAAACATTTCTTTATAAGGGTATGCCATAATATATGTAATTACTCCCTTATTGATGAATGTTTGAATTGTTTCCAGTGTTCACTATTACAAACAAAGCAGCCAAGAATAACCTAATCCTGTTTTTTGAGCATGTATGTGTTTTTCTCTAGGATAGGTTTATAGCAAAGAAACTGCTGTGTCAGGCACATTTAAAATTGTGATGACTCTGCTAAATTGTTTCTCCCTATACACAACAGGCTTTCAAATTTATTTCTTCCACATTGAAGAAGAATGCTTGATTCTTTATAGCATCTTCAACATTTAAAATCATCCCCCACCTTTTTTTTTTTTTGTCAAGCAAATGGGCAAAAATTTTGGTATCTGATTGTTCATGTGCATTTCTTTTATTATAAATAAGGTTCACCATCTTCTTATTGACATTTCACCATCTGTTTGTTGATATTTGTAATTCTTCTTCTGCAAATTGCCTGTTCATAACTCTTGATTGTTTAACTATGGAGATACCGGCCTCACAGATTTTTAGGAAATCTATATATTTGGGATGATAATCTTTTATTTAGTACATTGTATATATTTTCCTAAAATGTGTTACGTGTTTTGGGGGTTTATTTTTGGTCACACAGAATTTTAAATTTTTAAGTACTCAAATCTGTCACTCTAATGTAGGATGTCTCCATTAGCATCTCAAGCCCAAAATGTCTAAAATTACCTTTCCCACTGTTCTCCCATTACCTTCTTCTCTTGATCTTGCATCCATTCATTTCTTCAACAAGTGTTGCAAGGCCTATGGGACACTTGAGTTTTGTTTTTATTTCTGTTTTTATCACAAGGGTGGGGGTGGCTGACAAACTTCATGGGCAATGATTTTGTAATTTTTTTTTTAAAGCAAGGGAGTTCAAAGAGATCTTTTAAAATGCAATTATCATACACTCCACTTAGAAGCAGAAAACAGTAGATTGTGGGGATTGTCTCTTTCCAAGTTCCTGCACTGAAACATCGCAAATTACTAAGTGTGTTGCCTCAGGACAGACTTCTCAACTCTGATGTTGTCAAACTTTATTTGGCTCTCTTTAGCTCACTAATCTCCAAACTAGATCTCTTTTCAGCCCACCGAGACCCCGTTTTTTTTTTTTAATTTTTTTTTATTTTTTTATTTTTTTATTGTGAGCACAACAGGAGTGGGAAGCATACCGAAAGAACAGTGCAACCTTCCACATGAACCCAGGGCAGGTGCTCCCTCACTGTGGTTGAAAAGGTTCCTGAGTCTTCCCCATGCTGGGTGGGGTTGGGAGGCAAACCCAGGGGAAACTATCAGTTTGAAAAATGGGGTCTCTTTCTTTCCTTCTTGGGATTTTTCTCCGTGCTTCCTCCTCTTCCTGGTCCTCCCATTGGTCCTGTCAAGGAAGGAAGCATATTGCTTCATATTCATTCTTTGTCCTCCCCCAACTCCCATGGATGTCCTTTGGGGAGCTCACAACAACTTCTCATTGCAGACAACTTGACAATATGGAAACTGGGTTGACTCAAACCTGTGAATTTCCTTTTCTGAAACCTTAAGATGCCATGGGGTCCCCCAGCTGATTTCATAAATTTGGTGTCACATTGTAAATCAAGCAGCTGCAGAGTGTCCGGAACATCTGCTTGGTTCTGCTATTCTCTTTACGACAAAAGGAAACTAACTCTAAAGAGATCAGTGAGATGTGTATATTGACAGTAAGTGCCTGTATGGATCAGAAATACCAGGATCTTTTGCTTCTTAAAAATAACACACACACACACACACACACACACACACACACACACAGAGCTTCATGGAACTCTTCCTAAAGGATCAAGTAGTACAATAAGCAAGTGAATAAGCAGTAGTACCTTGGAGGTTATTGGAAATCTCTATCTTTAGTAACTTATTTATTTATTTAAAAAAGATTCTATTTATTTATTTGTTTGTTTGTTTATTTGAGAGAGGCAGAGAGCGAGCAGAGTAGGAGCAGAGGGAGAGAGACAAGCCAACTCTGTGCTGAGCACAATGCCCAGCACAGGGCTCGATCTCAACACCCCAAGATCATAACCTGAGCTGAAATCAAGATTTGGACATTTATCTATTTATTTATTTTTAAAGATTTTATTTATTTATTCATGAGAGTCGCAGAGGGAGAAGCAGGCTCTATGCAGGGAGCCCGACGTAGGACTCGGTCCTGGGTCTCTAGGATCAGGCCCTGGGCTGAAGGCAGCGCTAAACCACTAGGCCACCAAGGCTGCCCCAAGATCTGGGCATTTAAATGACTGAACCACCCAGGCACCCCACATCTTTAGTAATTTAAAGATGTTGGAGGCAGGAATGGAAAATACATAGCAAAAGAGGGAGCAAGACAGGAACTGTTATCTGTAACTACTATGGCATGGGAGGCCATTTTCTTTAACAAAATTACATTTATTTTACCTTCTTATAGACCACTGTATCAGGTTAGGCTATGCTGCTGTGACATACACTGCCTTCCCTTAATTTCTTGACTTAACACCACAAAGGTTTGTTTATGGTTCACCCAAGCTTGATTGGGGTCAGGTGGCCCGACTGAGCAATTGACCTCCATGCATGGGGAAGAGAAATGGAGTGCCAGAAAGTTGCCCACAGCCCTTAGGGGTCAATTATGTAAGGCACATATATTGTTTCTTCTCACTGCCAGAACTAGCCACATGGCCACACTTACTGCAAACATGTAGAAGAATCCATGGATGTTCGGCATGTAGTAAATGTCTCAGATACCCCAAGCTATATTTGACAGATATAATAAAGGTAATATTTTCTTGTTTTTGCTTAATTTTTAACTTTCAACTTAGCAACTGTCCCTTTCACTCTCTATCTCCTTTCTTTTTCACTCCTACAACCAATAACCATATTAGGATGTTAAAAATTATTCTTAAAAAGGGGAGCCTGGGTGGTTCAGTTGGTTAAATGTCCAATTCTTGATTTCAGCTCAGGTCATGATCTCAGGGCTGTGAGGTCAATCCCTGCATTGAGCTCTCTGTCTCTGTCTCTCTAAAAATAGATAAATACATCTTTTAAAAAATTAATCTTATGGTACTCAAGTGGCTCACTCAGTTAAGCATCTGCCTTCAGCTCAGGTCATGATCTCGGCATCCTGAGATGGAGCTGCTTGTCAGGCTCCCTGCTCAGTGGGGAGTCTGCTTCTCCCTCTCCCTCTGCCCCTTCCCCTAGATCTCCCTCTTCCTCTGCCCCTTCCCCTGCTTGTGCTTTCCTGCTCTCTTTGCCAGATAAATAAATAAAATCTTTAAAAAATTTAATCTTAAATTAAAGGTAGAAAGTCAATATGATTTAAAAGGTGTGTGTGTAGCGGCACATGGGTGGCTCAGTTGGTTAAGCATCCAGTTCATGATTTTGGCTCAGGTCATGATCTTGATATTGTGGGATGGAAGCCCACATTTGGCCTGTGCTCAGCGAGTAGTCTGCCTTAGATTCTTTCTCTCCTCTCCTACTGCCCTTCCCCACACTTGTGCACACACTCTCTCAAATAAATAAAATCTTTTTTTAAAAAAAGGTGGGTGTGTAGAATATTTATGGACTATGTATAGTTCTATATGAATAAAGTTATTCTACTATGAAATACAGAGTCCTTAACTAAAGGTTCCCAAGCACACTGCTTCCCAGCCCCTTAAAAGTTTCTACAGTAGACCCTTTGGTCAGCTGTTCAAAGCCATCCTCACTGTACTGCCCTCCTGAGACTTTCAGGAAATCACCTGGGACACAAGTTAAATATACAGATTCTTGGCTCTCATGCGAAGTTCACTTAAACCAGAATTTCATCGGGTAGGGCTCATTTTTAAAAGAGCTCCACAGATGATTCCAATAAATACTGAAATTTGAGAAAGGCGAGCTTGTATTAATTCTCCCAGGAGTATATGCATATTTTAAAAGGATAGCTGGAAGAAGAAAATGTTTCCTATGAAGGAATGATTTACTAAAAGTTGAAATTTGAACACTAGTCAGGGAGTGGGCTTTGGGTGAAGCCCTTCCTACGTTCAGTCATACTGAGTATGTTTGCTTATTCAGCTATGTGAAGTTGGCATGTATAATTGTGTTGTTTTGTTGGTTTAAAAGTGTCTCGTTCAGATATCCTGCTGTGTTCTTGTGTTGTGCCTATTGGGTTTTACTCACAAGGGGTAGTTCCCTAGTATGGCTTTTCATTTTGAGGTGTAAGTTCATCTTTATTTATTTTTTTTATTTTCATTTCATTTTATTTATTTTTTTGTTTCTTTCTTTTTTTAAAATTAATTTTTATTGGTGTTCAATTTACCAACATACAGAAAAACACCCAGTGCTCATCCTGTCAAGTGTCCGCCTCAGTGCCCGTCACCCATACCCCTCCAACACCCGCCCTCCTCCCCTTCCACCACCCCTAGTTCGTTTCTCAGAGGTAGGAGTCTTTATGTTCTGTCTCCCTTCCTGATATTTCCCAACATTTCCTTTCCCTTCCTTTATATTCCCTTTCACTATTATTTATATTCCCCAAATGAATGAGAACATACACTGTTTGTCCTTCTCCGATTGACTTATTTCACTCAGCATAATACCCTCCAGTTCCATCCATGTTGAAGCAAATGGTGGGTATTTGTCGTTTCTAATTGCTAAGTAATATTCCATTGTATACATAAACCACATCTTCTGTATCCATTCATCTTTCGATGGACACCGAGGCTCCTTCCACAGTTTGGCTATTGTGGCCATTGCTGCTAGAAACATCGGGGTGCAGGTGTCCCGGCGTTTCATTGCATCTGTATCTTTGGGGTAAATCCCCAACAGTGCAATTGCTGGGTCGTAGGGAAGATCTATTTTTAACTCTTTGAGGAACCTCCACACAGTTTTCCAGATTGGCTGCACCAGTTCACATTCCCACCAACAGTGTAAGAGGGTTCCCTTTTCTCCGCATCCTCTCCAACATTTGTGGTTTCCTGCCTTGTTAATTTTCCCCATTGTCACTGGTGTGAGGTGGTATCTCATTGTGGTTTTTGATTTGTATTTCCCCGATGGCAAGTGATGCAGAGCATTTTCTCATGTGCATGTTGGCCATGTCCATGTCTTCCTCTGTGAGATTTCTCTTCATGTCTTTTGCCCATTTCATGATTGGATTGTTTGTTTCTTTGGTGTTGAGTTTAATAAGTTCTTTATAGATTTTGGAAACTAGCCCTTTATCTGATATGTCATTTGCAAATATCTTCTCCCATTCTGTAGGTTGTCTTTAGTTTTGTTGACTGTATCCTTTGCTGTGCAAAAGCTTCTTATCTTGATGAAGTCCCAATAGTTCATTTTTGCTTTTGTTTCTTTTGCCTTTGTGGATGTATCTTGCAAGAAGTTACTGTGGCCAAGTTCAAAAAGGGTGTTGCCTGTGTTCTCTTCTATGATTTTGATGGACTCTTGTCTCACATTTAGATCTCTCATCCATTTTGAGTTTATCTTTGTGTATGGTGAAAGAGAGTGGTCCAGTTTCATTCTTCTGCATGTGGATGTCCAATTTTCCCAGCACCATTTATTGAAGAGACTGTCTTTCTTCCAATGGATAGTCTTTCCTCCTTTATCGAATATTAGATGACCATACATTTCAGGGTCCACTTCTGGGTTCTCTATTCTGTTCCATTGATCTATGTGTCTGTTTTTGTGCCAGTACCACACTGTCTTGATGACCACAGCTTTGTAGTACAACCTGAAATCTGGCATTGTGATGCCCCCAGCTATGGTTTTCTTTTTTAAAATTCCCCTGGCTATTCGGGGTCTTTTCTGATTCCACACAAATCTTAATATAATTTGTTCTAACTCTCTGAAGAAAGTCCATGGTATTTTGATAGGGATTGCATTAAACGTGTAAATTGCCCTGGGTAACATTGACATTTTCACAATATTAATTCTGCCAATCCATGAGCATGGAATATTTTTCCATCTCTTTGTGTCTTCCTCAACTTCTTTCAGAAGTGTTCTAAGTTCATCTTTAGATGGAGCTATTTTTTCCTCTGTGGGTATCTCTGACCCTGGAATGAGGAAGCATCCTTATAGAGTGTTTTTGCTTTGTTCCATCAGGTTTCCAGTGGGGTGTATTTGCATAGGACCATTTCCCTGGAGTTAACATCATGGTAACATGCAGGGAACGGTGAACTTGAGATCTCTAACTCGCACATGGCACAGCAATGTAGCTTTTAGTTCTGTGCATCCAATGGCATGAAAGGGATATACTTCCTTGCCACTCAGTAGGCCCTATTATATGGTGTTGTTTTATTAAATCCTTCTTTCTCAAAGCAAATAACCTTCCCAGGGTCTGTTTCAAGGCCATTTTTTAGCCTCTCAAAATTCTTACATCGTCTCTGGTACCGTTAGCCCTTTTCCTTGGACAGCCATGGTATCAACTTGAAGCTATAACTGTAGCTTTTAATTTCCTTTTTTTGTTTCCTGATGCTTAAAGATATTCAAATGTTTATTTTAAATTCAGCTTAGAATTTTTTTAATAGTTATATTTTATCCACTATGTATTTAGAGCCTGGCCAGGAAGAGGGCATGTACTAACAGTGTTTCAGTCTGCCATGTTCCCTAAATTTTAAAAATATTTTTGGGAGATATGTTTCTCTGCGGTTAGTCATGTTCGTTTGCTTTGTGCCACCACCGCTGTTTTGTTTGGTGAATCCCTTTGGTCTTGGACAATATTTAATGTCAAAGAGGTCTCATTTCAAACAGAAAACAGACCATTAATCACAGTCTTCTGTGGAATTTAGTTCATTTTCCTCCCATAGCTCATATCACACTGTATTATGGTCAATTCCAGACCATACGCTTCCATACCATATGCTTCCAGGGCCAGTAAGCAGATATCATTAATCTTTGTATCTTCAGTGTTGGAAGAATGTCTAGCACCCAGAATGGGTCAGAAAAATGTTTCTATTACTGGTTGTTAGACAGGAAGCCTTGCCATTGAGGATGGTGATGGTGAGGGGATAAGGATGGTGATGACGATGGAGATGTGATGATGATGTGTATTACCACACAAGAAGAGCCTCATAGAATTCTGGTTCTCCAGCGAATGGTTAGAATGTCCTTCTTGGTTTATTGGATTTTTAAGTGCTATTAACGGCTCTTAACTAGTCTGTGTAGATTAACACCTGCTCCCTGCCTAGATGCACACACAGCCATTAATTGCAGAGAAGAACCTCCCCCCAGGGATTAGAAATGCATACAAACTCAGAGAGGGACTTGTCTTCTTGTTCTCAGTGATGGACTTGGATCCTCAAAAACATGCTCCCAGGCCATCTGCCACACACTCTGCTTGCCCGCCTGCCTCCTTTACTCCTTCCCTCCTTCTCTCCTTTTTACCTCTATAGGTGAAAGTGCTTAACTGAGATAAACATAGTGATTTATTAATAAATATTTGTTGAGTGAATTCTTTTCATTATCTTTAAAAAGTCGAAAATATTGTCTCCCTTACATTTTCATACAGAAGCAGCCTCTAAAGTATAAACTAATGATAATGGTTAACACTAAGCCCATCATTACCCATCAGGTATTTGTTGCTAAGAATTTTACACCTATAGAATCATTTCATCTCAGAAACCACCTGACGTAGACGACATATATGTTGACTCTTACTCACCTCAGCCAGAGAGTAATTCCTCCCAGGTCACACACCCTGTAAATGCTAGAACTAAGCTATAAGTCCAGGCTGCCTCATTATAATTGTTGGACCACAGTTCAAGCATTACTCATCTGCTGAAGAACAGTCCACGTTGGAGTGGCCACCAGGCCCAACCACACAGTTGGGATCCTTATTTTTTAGTCAAGAGCAATATAGAGGGATAGAAGGTGCTGGGTCCCTCAGCCCCTCCCAGGTAGTCAGATTCAGGAAGGAGATAGGGAATCAAAGCAGGGAGGTTTTCTGTGGCAAGACTGCATCTGAAAGCTTAGGTCAGTATTAAGTATTTGTGATCCAAGGATCTCAGACCCTTCTGATTTCCAGAATAGGATTATATTTTGAGAGCATAATGATAAAAATGTTGAAATATTAATATTAGAAAGATAAGGTAATAGTCTCAAGGAATATTCAAATTAAGTTTCTTTAATGATCTGAAATAAATGTTGAGATGCAAGCAAGTCTATTTTGTAGTTAAAGAGAGAGAGAGAGAGAGAAAGAAAAAATGCTAACCTTAATACAGGCTCTAGGGAAGCTGGCAGTCTCTCTGTGTGAGACGTCTAGCACCACAGATAAGAAGTTTGGCTAAGGTAACAGTTTCAGAAGAGATGATACTTACCCACTCTGACTGCTCTGGGGACCAGGATCTAGACTATAAGTATACAAGTTTGTGTGTACGGTTCATTAGACCAGACATCTATTCATTACGGTATCTGGTAACTCTGTGTTAACAAAGACTAGGTAAAGGACACGGGAGGTTCCAAGAAATCTTGTAAAAATGCTTATACACATTCTTTGGCATTTTTTCTGGCTTATTTCCCTCCTGTTGACTGAAATTTAAATAACAATTGGAGATCCAGCAGCCATCTTGGACCATGATAGAGGGAATAAAAAGGGTGAGCCTGGACCCTTGAACTGGACAGCACATTTGGTCCTGGGCTGCTTTGGTTCAGATGAGAAAAAAATGTCCTTTTAGCTAATTTGAGTTATGTTAGTTTGGGTTTTATCCCACATGCACCTAAACGTAATTGTAGTTGACCAATCCTGTACCAAGTGATTCCCAATGGATATTACACAGTGCAAGATGGAGAGAAGTAGAAAGTACTTACTGATTCAGTCACTTTGCCGTTAGCAGACCAGACCACAAAATCCTGTCTGAAGAAAATGGTGGGAGTGCTTGCTCTGCTTAGATACTCCCCTAAGTTCTTTGCCTTGCTGATTCCATCTCATTGTGATATGGAGGAGTTGAAAGACTTTGTCACTTTTTATGGTGCTTCCACTTCTCACCATCTGCCTTTTGCCAGGTGCCTTTGCTGCTTTGTTCAGAGAAAGCCAGGTTCCTGATTGTTCCATTACATGTTGTGTAAGATAAGGATTTGGTGGGGCTCATCCCTTGCATTACAGCAAGGGTGTGTGTGTGTGTGTGTGTGTGTGTGTATTTGTGTGTGTGTGTTTGTGTTTCTCTGGAGGGAGAGGCTGTAGTGGATGAAGATAATGAGGATGGGAGGGGCAACAAGGATGCTCTGGTACAAAGTCCACTTTGCTGTACAAACAAGCAGATCTTCCCTCTAGACCAGCCAACTGTAAGTGTATCTAAGATAGAAACTAAGGATGAGTGTAATTAAAGTTCATAAACGTATTAGGAACAAGAAATTGCAAGATGCAGTGCGAGGGCATTTACACTGAAGGGTTTGCAATTACCCGTGCTGATAGGGAGGGATCTTATCGCTACTCCTCTAGGCCAGAATGTAGCTGCTTCCTCCTCGTGAGTATGATGGTATCTCTGTGACTTGGCTCTGAAACAATTCCTGCTTAGAAGCTGATACTGCACTTGCAAAAATATGTTTCTAATCTTTGAATAATGACAGTACACCATGAGAATCTTGAAATGGTTTCTTAACTTGGGCAACTTTGTACTACTCTGGCCTTGCAATAGTTGGTGTATGTGAAGACTTTATTGAAGAATTGTGCTTGGGAGAAGACATTGGCAAGTATGTGTTTGGTTATGTCTTTTAGGGCAGCATAAACAAATAGGGCACAAAAGTAATACAAGTTTTTATAATTTGGGACATGTGGGGACTATCACATGTAATTATGTTCATAGCAGTAGCAGCATCGACTATAGTCAACATATATGTTGGATACTTTCTAGGCACTTCTCATATACTAACTCACCTAATCCAATAATCCCCAAAGGAAAGTGCTATCAGAACCTCATTCCAATTTTCAAATGAGGAAACAGAGGCATTGAAAGATTAATTTGTCCAAGGTCAAACAGGTGATACAGGTGGAGCAGGGATTTGGACATGGGGATGTATCCCAGAGTCTAAGCTCTTACCCCTTACAGAGACCATCTCTTTTTGACATTTAATGAACACACACACACACACACATACACACACACGATGTTGAAGGAACCTTAAAGTGTCAAGTTATCCATCCTCACATTTCCCACAAATAATTCTCTTCAGTGCTTATGACAGTGACTTTTGCATGATTTTAAACAGTCACAGATAGTAAGGATTATCCTCCTTCTCTAAAATTAGAGTTAATACCCTCTGCAACTTTGGATAAGTAAATTAACCTTTCCAGGCTTGGGTTTGCTTATTGCAGACCTGGAATCACTGGAATAGGGAGACATCAAGTAAGAGGAATATATAAAATGCCTATGTTCGATGGGACTCCTCAGTTGTCAGTGGCTGAAAACGCAACTTAAATTGATGTAAGCATGTAATAAAGTGGGAATTCTTTGCTCTTGTAACTGAGAAGTCACAGGGTGACCCTCAGATTGGATTCACAGCCAAATGGAGTGATCTTTTTTTCATTTGCATTGTTGTGTCTGTACTTCTCAGTTGCATTTTCCACTTTCCTTTTTTATTTTTAATTTTTTAAAAGATGCATTTGAGAAAGAGCAGAAGAGGGGCCGAGGGAGAGGGAGAGAGAGTCTCAAGGAGATTCCATGCTGAGCACAAAGTCTGACTGGGGTGAGAGGGGGGCTCCATCCCACAACCCTGAGATCATGACCTGCCCTGAAGTCAAGAGGCAGACCCTTAACCAACTGAACCACCCATGGCCCCACTCTTTCCTTTTTTAACCTGGCTTCATTTTCAGGTTTCAAGTGAGAGAAAGATGCCTCCAACCTCACCTGCAGACCTAGATGGAAAGCCAGGGCTGTGGGATTAGCAGGGATTAGCTCTGATGAGCTCTGACTGGCTCGGCCTGAGTCACATACCCGTCCTCCAACCAATCACTGCCGCTCAGGAAACTGCTTGCTCTTATTGGCCAGGCACTGGTCATTTGCTGCAGTGGAGGGCAAAGTCCATGCTGCCTCAGGCATGGAGGCTGAGAGTGGGGGTGGGGTTTCCCTGGAAGCAAAGTCATGATGCTTGTCTTTGTGACGCTGAGGCTCCGTGGATGCCGAGCACCAGACCCCACTGTCCTGTGAGGAGAGTGTCTGACCCTTGTGAGGAGCTCAACCAATGCTGTTTCCGGGCCTGTTGTGTTGGGACTCACAAGATGCCATTATAAAGCATCTTCCTCAGTACTGTGTCAACTGGAATGGCATTGGAGAACTTTGTTGTTTGCTTTGTTTTTAAATTTGAGTAAGTTTGACATAAAATGTTGTATGAGTTTCAGGTGTACAACTCAGTGATTCGACAAGTTTATTGTTACACTCCATTCACCGCAAGTGCATCTACCATCTGTCCCATTACATGGCTCTTACAATATCATTGACTATATTCTTTATGCTGTGCCTTTTTGGAGAACTTTGTTTTAATGGGGCAATAGATGTCATCATTAGAATGGCAAGAATTACATCCTTACCTTGTTTTTATTCAACATTTCCTTCCACTCCCACTCATTTCCCCAGTGATCCTAAAAGCCTTGCACATCCTTTCTTCTGATAAGAAGGCCAGAGAATCAAGTGGTGATAATGTATCTACCATATCTTATCAGGCAGTCTGCCAGCAAGCCATCACTAATGTCCAGCATCTCGATTCAGTGCAGACATGAAGGGAAATTGTGATTGCAAGGAGAAAGAAAACCAGGAATCCAAACTTTCCCACTTATCTTTACTGTAACTAATCGAGTTAGTCACTCAGTGTTAATTGTTTATTTATTCATTTAACAAATATTTATTAAATAGCTCCACTGTGTCCGGCTCTATGCAGGTACTAGGACTTGGGAGCTCCCCCCCTTTTTTTAAAAAAAATTAAACTAAAGAAGTTTATTTAGTTTATTCCATTTTCTTTACTCTCTCCCATCATGAAAAAACTTGGTGTCTGAGCTGAGTCCTAACCAGTCCAGAGGTTTTACTACTATACCCATCTGCTTTTCAAAATGTGCCTTTGAAATCCCACATTTCCAAGGGGTGAGCTATGAGGTCTTCCATGGAGCTGGGAAGGAGAGGATGGATAGGTGAGCTATCCTTCTTTTATATCTTGGAGTTATTTATAAAGATGTCTTTGGAGAAAGGAGCACACTCACACACACACACACACACACACACACACACACACACACACACGTTGGAATCAGGCAGGTCTGCACTTCAGTTCTGCCCCTGTCTAAGCATGTGACCTTGGACAGGTCAGGTAATCTCTATGGATCTGTTTTCTCATCAATTAAAATACATATGGTAATAAATACCTCATAGAACTCTTTAATAGAACTTTGTAGAACATGGTGAGGATTCATGGAGATTCGTTATGTGAAAAGTATCTGATGTGGTGCCTGGCACATAGTAGGATTGCAAGGAGAATGAACTTAATAAAAGTTCATTCTCACCCCCTTCTCCCTCCTCCCTTCCTTCCTGCCTTCCTCTTTCCCTCCCTTCTGACCCCACTTGGCAGGCAGCTGGTGTCAGATGGTGCTCACATGGCTTGAACTGAAGCTGATCCCAGATGCAGCAGCATCTACATTATTGTTGCTCCACCAGCCTCTGAGCCCCCAGAGGAAGTGAGCACCCCCAGAAGATGCCAGGAGAGAGTGACAGTGACCCTTGAGAGGAGCGTCCCCACCTTGCTCAGCAGTATAACCTGGCCCTATTTGACCTTGGCTGCCACCTGAGAAGCTACACTCCTGGGAACGTCAGGATGCTGGCTTCAACCGCAAGCTGAGGGTGGGGGCAGAAGAAATGCTTCTCTTTTTACTTACTTCTCTGCGGAGGAAACTCACTGCGCGTACCATCCTGAGTGCGAACAGGGAGAACTGGCATCTATGTGGTCAGAAACATTTAGTGGCAGGCTACAGGTGCACAGGCAGCTTGGTTTAAGCACAGAGAGGGAATTACTGGTTAAGCCACCTCGGAATCCAGAGGCTTCAGGAAGGCTGTATTCAGTGATCCAGCAGCGGCTTTAGAATCTCTCTCAATTTCACCTCTGCTTTCTTAGGCAAGTAAGTCCTCCTATTGCTGTGGCAAGATAGCCATTCACAATCCCAGGACTGCTTTCTGCCAGCTTTAGAATCAGAGCAAAAAGGGATCTTTTCTTTCTTACTGGTTCCAGCAAGAATTCCAACACAGAGTCTCATCGGTCTGGTTTGGGCCATCTGCCCATCCCCAAACCCTTCACTGTGGGACATGGAGTGCAGTTGTCTGACTGGCCAGGCCTCCTCCTGGAAGGGAGGTGGACCAAGAACAGGTGGTTCGAAAGGTAAGAAAAGGGGCTGATGCCAGAAGGAGTCAAAACAGGCAAACATAGTGGGTACTTAACTCTACGGCTTTTCTTATAAAATATCAAGACCTGACAAAGACAGGCTATGTGATAACATACAAAAAAAGGTATAGGATCTTTTCAGGCCCATGAAAAATCTAATTATGAGCCTGTTTTCCCTGTTAAACTACATAGTAACAAAAATAATGAATCAAGGGTAAGTGTTTACTTTACCTTTGTTCCCACACCAATAAATGGCTTAACTGGCCATCAGTGAAACACAGCATGAAGCTGTTTAGTGATACTTAGTTTTATGTGTCAACTTAGCCAGACTATAGTGTCTATATTCAAACACTTATATCTATAAGTATTTCATAGAGCTATTTAATAGAAGCTCATAGAACATGGTGAAGATCCATTAAGATAAATTATGTGAAAAGTACAATGCCTGGCACATAGTAGGAGCTTAATAAAAACTTATTTTCGGGCACCTGGGTAGCTCGGTGGTTGATCATCTGCCTCTGGCTCAGAGTGTGATCCCAGGGTCCTGGGATTGAGTCCCACATCCGGCTCACCACAGAGAGGGAGAGTCTTTCTCCCTCTGCCTATGTCTCTGCCTCTCTGTGTCTCTCATGAATAAATAAATAAAATCTTTAAAAAAATATTTTCATCCCCTTCCCCTTTTGTCTCTCTCTCTCTATATATATATGTGTGTGTGTGTGTGTGTGTGTGTATGTATAATGCATATATGTATATGTAATATATAAGGAGAGAAGGATGTGTGTATATATATGTGTGTGTGTATACAAATATGTACATATTTATAGAGAGAGAGAATACATTTTCTACTGGTTGTGTTTTTCTGGTAGAACCCTGACCGATACTCCATAAAATGTCAGAATATGATCTGCAGTTGAAAAATAACATTGGCCATGGTGTCACTCAGCTTTTAAGTCAAAGCTGAGGCAGTAGCCCATACTCTTCCGTGTACAAGCCATGTAACTTGATTTAACCTCTGATGTAGTAGTCTCATTAACATATTATCACAGCAAAGTTACCACATTTTGTGGGTCCCCAAAACACAGAGTGTCACTGTAATACTGGGAACAAAGACTTGCTAACACTTGAAAGATAGCACCTTTCTCCTGAGGAATATAAACCTGTTCACAGGCATTAGCTCAGGAAGCTTGTGATGATAATGAGATAGGTGGCAGATAGGACCAACCCCACTTTACAGACTGAAATTGGGGCATGGGGATGTGACTTGGCCCAGAGCTATGTCAAAACTCAGGGATGGACTAAGAATAGGAGAAAAAAAAGCTTGCAGGCCCAGGGCCAGTGTCCAGCCCATTGGAGGCATGGTCCCCCTGGCCTCTGTGTGGAAATTGCCTGGGATCATGAAAATGCATATGCCCAGGCCCTGCCCTAGAGGTTCTGGAAAGTGGATCAAGGAGTTTGCTGCTGTGGCAGACTCCTTGGCTGGGTCTCAGCATTAAAATTTGAGAATGACTCATGAGGTGTACTTTTACACCTTTGTCTCTATCTTCACTGGCTTTGTGGGAATATACCCTGAAAAATTTAGGAGGAACTTGGCAACTGGTTCAAGCAGGAAAGAAAACCTGAAAGAAAAAAAACAAAACAAAACTTAGTTTACTTTCTTTTTAAAAAGCAGACTTTTAAGTGCTTCTCATTGTTTTCAAAGAGCTGTTTGAAGCAAATGGGCTGTCTGTGAGTCACTGGTGGGTATATTCTATCAACTACCTATACTTGTTGATATCCGTATAATGTGTTTTGAGTTTTTAGCCCCCTGCCCTCATCTGCCAGAGACCTCTCCCACTGCTTCCCAGATGTCATCTGGGTGCTTGAACCAAACAAATGCATGTGACCTTTGTAAGCTAAGGATGATTTTTTTGGTCGAGTACCACTGGCAGAAATTGTCCAGTGGCTCTTAAGCTGTCTCAGACCAGGGGAATGTCTGATGGGGGTGGGGGGGGGCACCTCAGCAACAATCATCTGATTCGCTGACCAAGCCAACTCAGCTGGCAGCGAGGCAGACATCGATTGGGCTTGTAGCTCTAATGTTCTCTTTTACCATTGTTTTCTTTTGTAGAAGTTTGACTAAAGGAGGTCTGTATAATAGAAGTTCTTAAAAGCAAGAAAAGCTTACTTTTCTGGAAAAAGAGATAGGCGCTGTTGGAACAATAAATAGAATCTAGAAGGTTACTGCACACACTGGCAGTGTTCCTAGGAGGGCTCTGTAAACATAAAGCCCTGAAGGTCTAAGAGAGAGGAGAGGTGTAAGTGGCCAGTGGCAGGATCTGCCCTTGGAGTTAGCACCTGTCCTCACCCACCAGCCTTCAGTTAATCTGCTCTTTACATTACCAGGCAGGGGAGGGACAGAGATGGGATGAAATGTGAGAGCTCCTCCCCATTAGAAGAAAATGATTCACAAAGCCTTCTTATGTAAAGAGCCAAAATGATTAAATGTGGGTTCTGTCCCTGGAACTCCATTTTATGCTCTCCACCTCCAATGTACCAACATAAGTGATAAAAGTTGAGATGAAAGTCATATATACTTTCACAAACACTTCAATACATAAATTCAAACCAAATGGCATGAGCACTCTGTTGTAATTGCAAGAAACTGGATGCAACACAAACACCCATTTTGTGTAGAAATGTTTAAACAAATTATGAAGTATTCACCTGATGAAATTTCACGTAACTGGTAATCAAATGAGGTATTTCTGTATGTATGGGCATAGATAATACATAGCATATATTTTTAAGCAAATTATAAAAGGATATAGTCTGATTCTACTTTGTAAAAATATTAGCAACCATGCATGTTAGCATATGCATGCAAAGAGAAATTTGGAGGAATATGCACCTCATGGCTAAAGAGGTTTGGGACTACAGCAGGTATTTACTTTTTACATTAGAAATTTCTCTTACATTTGAATTTCTTATAAAGAACACAATTACTTTCTTAACAGAAAGAGTAAATTTTAAACATTGAATAAATGAAGCACAGAATTCCCCCAGAGGAGGTTTTTGGCCCAGGCTAGACTGGTTGAGGTTCTTATTATGCTGGTTCAGTGCAGTCTGGATGAAAGATGCTGTGCTAACTTGACGGGATGAGCACTGGGTGTTATTCTATATGTTGGCAAATTGAACACCAATAAAAAAGAAATTTATAAAAAAAAAAAAGATGCTGTGCTAGTTTTGTTCCTGGTAAAGCAGGCGCTGGGACAGCTGGGTGGAGGAACCCACCAGAACCCAAGGCTGGCACAACAAAGTCTCAGCCAGTCCAGTGGGAAGCACGGGGTGCCCATTATACAAGCCTCATGCTGGGGCCTCCTACTGAGCCCTTGGACCACCACCTTGCACATTTATTGTCTGAGGGCCGGCTCAGGGCAGGGTGGAGGTGGCCTGGGCAGGAAAGCTGGCCCGGACCCTCAAAAAACTAATAATACCTGGAAGCTGTCTGCTAATGAGGCTCCTGGGAGCCACAGGGCCAATACCTGCTTGAAAGGTGGTCTGAGCTAAGCATTCAGGCTTTTGCCATGATACCTTTTTACCCATCTCCTGCAGGCTTGGGTGTTGATGGTAAAGGTGGTTGGGACTGAAGTCTTCCACTTACTCTAGGCTGTGGTACTTTTCAGAGAGCTTTCTAACTGTCTCAACTCTGGTTCAGTTACATTTTGAAAATAGAGTTTAAAAAGCAACTTATTGTATGTGAAAGTTATAAGGGGCAAAATCACTGATATTAGTCAGAGCATATAGATACTGTGGAAAAAAAAAGAATTCAAGTGAGTAAGTTTTAGAGGTCTTATTGACTTTATTCGATGACTCATGAATGGGGCAGCATCCAACCTAACAGACAGAAAGGATATCTGAAGAGTGGTACAAGGCAAGATTTTATTTCTGTTTTTTTTAATATTTTACTTATTTATCTGACAGAGAGAGAGAGAGAGAAAGAGTGCACAAGTAGGCAGAGTGGCAGGTAAAGGGAGAGGGAGAAGCAAGTTCCCCACTGAGTAGGGAGCCCAATGGGAGGCTCGATCCCAGGACCCTGGCAGATGCTTAACTGACTGAGGCACCCAGGTGCCCCTAGGCAAGAGATTTTATAGGCAGAGAGAGCAGGAATGACTTAGTTGTAGTAGGCAAAAAAGTGAACCTGTTATTGCAAAGTTACTTTCCTTATAGGATTTATCAGGCAGGATTACTTACCAATTTTAAATCTTGTGATTTCTGATTGACTGGTTTAAGATTTCATTTCTGGGAGAGTCAAAACTGCAATTAAATTAAGTCTCAGCTTGATGATGTGAAGCTTAACATAAGCGACTCCATGTTGGGCCTCATATATGTCCCAGTTTTCAGCAATGTATGTTTACTTTCATGAACTCCTCCACATGGTTTCAGAGAAGGTCTTGGAAATTGTCAATGACAAATACTTAAATATAGAAACACTTCACATTGGTTAACGTTAACAGGCTTCAGAGGAAGTTTACTATTATTATCCTAGCTTCATGGATGAGGCAACAAAGGCACAGAGTAGAGTGAGGATTCGAACCCAGGGGGGTCTGGCTTCAGAGTCTTTATTTGTAGATACCACAGAGAACTGCTCCTTCAACTAAGGGTGTTGATCACAAGTTGCAGATGTAGCATGTCCAGAGGAAGAGGTATCTGTGGTGTTAGATAAGAACTACCTACCAAGACAGGGGGCATAGAGGATACTCGAGGAACGGCCTTGGGGCCCTGGCCCCAGATTGGGGTGGGGCAGACCACCCATAGGCAAAGCTTGCTGTGGTGATCGGTGCATTAGCCTCCATTCACCTCTCATATGTCAGACTTGCCATAGAATGGAGAGACACTTGAATTAGGTGTCTCCAAATGGAGCAGTTTCACCTTCAAATATAATGGGATGGTTTTTGCCTTGTAATTTGGTGAGAAAGCCCTATTTCTGTGCCCTGAGAAGTCCCTTGGACTGGTCACAAAATCTATGAGGTTCTATATGATTTTCACAGTGTTCTTCATCTGTCTTTGCTCTTATTCTCTGGGTAAATGGAAGTGTGGGCTGATAAACAACTTTTTCAAAGACTTGCCTTTTGCCTTTTGTATCTATTCTTAAGTAGTCTTGGGCAAAAATTCTATTTCAAAAAAATATTGAGAATCTTAATTACCATTATTGAAATTCAAACTCAACACAGTATTCCTTATTGCTCCAATTATGAACAGTGGTCATAAATAGGATCACTTATCTAGAAAATTATTAAAAATTCATTGTACATGAAAGCCTCAAAAGTCCTTGAAAGGCAAATGTTAGGTAAAAGCTGTTCCCATGACATGTCCTCATCCTCATTGATCACTTTCTTCCCATTTTCTAGGAGATAAACACCTGTGTTGAACAGCAATCTTCCTTAATAATTTCAACAGAACTTTTCAGAAAAACATGTTGATCATTCTCCACCAGTGATTGGAATTTTTCCTGAATCCTGATATGCTAATCAGTCACTCTTGACGCAATCAAACAATCTTTGCCAGGATGGAAAACATTCTCTTGACTCTACTTTTTCTAAAAGATCTGAAGAGTGAAGGTGTCTTTGCACCTTAATCTGTCAACTCATGACCTAGCTCATCACTAAAAAATAAATTCTGTGGATTCCATTGGCTTAGTGTCAATCTGTTGGTCAACACTATCTGTTAGTTTACTGGTCAAGTCATTAGGGAGTTGTACATTCATGTCTGGGATCTCATTTTTAATAGGCAAGAGATGACAGGGAAAAGGCATGTCATAATCACAAGCCTGAGAGATTGACTATATTATAAAAATAATTTCAGCTGTGAACCTGTATCATCATCTTTGTGCTTGAATAGCAATATATGATACAATCCAAAACAACTAACTTAATATGTGACAATAATTATGATAAGAAGAAGACTCAGTAAAGAAGAAACAAAGATTTTCATTTTCCTAAAAAAATAATTTAATAATCATAGAATTCAGTTGCAATAATATGAACTCCAGTGAAGAAAATGCTTTGTGGGATGGTTTGATATGCTCTTCCTTAGGCATCTGGAATAGGAAAATGTACTCCCTTCTCCCCCAAATTGGAACTCAAATAGTGAAGACTGTGTCTTAGTCTGGAAAAGAGTGGCCTTAGTTTCAAAGAGTGGCCAATTATACGTAATATCTAATTCTGAAAAAATTCTAAGTGCTTTGCAATTTATTTTTGAAAAGGAAGTAAGAGAAAGAGCAAGTGGGACAGAATAAAATGGGGAGAGAAGGGGAAAGAAACAGATGATCTTTTTGTCCAAAAGCTGTTTGACACAAAGAATGTTGCTTTAAAGTGAAAATTGATGATTTCTACTTTGCTGATAAATCTTGGGCTGGTCCTATGGAGGGAATGGAAACCAACATTACAATTTGCTGGTTCCATTTCCTACCCTCTAACAAATATCATTTCTCTGACAAGGCGGCTGGTTTGGCTTTTTGGTTTTTTGTTTTTACTTTTTCATTTTGAGTAAGGCTGATTCAGCTTGCAGATATGAAGTTCAGGTAACCTTGCTGTTAACCTGAGGGAAAAGGTGGAGGGAATAAAATAGGGAAAATTTTACACCCAAAATAAAATATAAATATGAATCTGAATGAAAGTCTGGAGTACAAAAATTTAAACTAAAAACTGAAATAGGAGTTATAACTTTTATAAAAGCTTTACAATTACATTGTGTTTTTTAGATTTGCAAAGAAATATATACTCACAAAGAAGGCGGGGAAAAGACTTTTTGACTACTTATATATAATTATTTATATTTGGGAATATTTCATTTTTTAAGATTTCATTTATTCATGAGAGACAGAGACAGAAAGAGAGAGAGAGAGAGGCAGAGACACAGGCAGAGGGAGAAGCAGGCTCCATGCAGGGAGCCTGATGTGGAACTCTATCCTGGGACTCCAGGATCACGCCCTGGGCCGAAGGCAGGTGCTAAACCACTGAGTCACCCAGGGATCCCTTATTTTTTTTCCCTTGAGAATAACTCTTTGACATAATTTCCATCCTCATATATGTATTTATGGTGTATTTATATTGGGGAAATTGAAATCTGGAGCTTAGAAGCTCTTACTTGTACCTTATCAAAAATGGTCCTGTTACTGGATAAAAAAAGCAAGAACCTTCTATTTGATGTCTACAATAGACTCATTTTAGACCTAAGGACACTTCCAGCCTGAAAATGAAAGGTTGGAGAGCCATTTAACATTCAAATGGTCCTCAAAAGAAAGCAGGGGTATCAATCCTCATATTAGATAAACTAGAGTTTATCCCAAAGATGGTAGTAAGAGATGAAGAGTGACACTATATCATACTTAAGGGTCTATCCAACAAGAAGACCTAACAATCATGAATATTTATCCCCCTAATGTGGGAGCTACCAAATATATCAATCAGTTAATAACAAAGGTAAAGACATACACTAATAGTAGGAGTTATCACAACACTACAATTTCTGCAAATGATAGTTCTTCTAAGCACATCTCCAAAGAAACAAGAGCTTTAAATGATACACTGAGCCAGATGGATTTCACAGATATCTACAGAACTTTGCCTCCAAATGCAACTGAATACACATTCTTCTCAAGTGCACATGGAACTTTCTCCAGAATAGACCATATACTGGGTCACAAATTAGGTCTCAACCAATACCAAAAGATTGGAATTGTCCCCTGCATATTTTTAGACCACAATACTTTAAAACTAGAACTCAATCACAAGAAGAAATTTGGAAGAAACTCAAACACATGGAGGTTAAAGAGCATCCTGCTAAAAGATGAAAGGGTCAACCAGGAAGTTAGAATAGAATTAAAAAGATTCACAGAGGGATCCCTGGGTGGCGCAGTGGTTTAGCGCCTGCCTTTGACCCAGGGCGCGATCCTGGAGACCCGGGATCGAGTCCCACGTCGGGCTCCAGGTGCATGGAGCCTGCTTCTCCCTCTGCCTGTGTCTCTGCCTCTCTCTCTCTCTCTATGAGTGACTATCATAAATAATAATAAAAAAAATTTAAAAAAAAGATTCACAGAAACTAATGAAAATTAAGATACAACCATTCAAAAATCTTTGGGATACAGCAAAAGCAGTCTTAAGAGGGAAATACATCACAATACAAGCATCCCTCAAAAGATTGGGAAAAACTCAAATACACAAGCTAACCTCGCACCTAAAGGAACTGGAGAAAGAACAGCAAATAAAACCTACACCAAGCAGCAGAAGAGCATTAATAAAGATCTGAGCAGAACTCAATTAAATGGAGACCAGAACTGTAGAACAGTTCTGTTTTGTTCTGTAGAACAAAACCAGGAGTTGGTTCTTTGAAAGAATTAATAAGATAGGTAAACCATTAGCTAGACTTATTAAAAACAAAAGAGAAAAGACTCAAATTAATAAAATCACAAATGAAAAAGGAGAGATCACAACCAATACCAAGGAGATACAAATGATTTTAAAAACATATTATGAGCAGCTATACACCAATAAATTAGACAATCTAAAAGAAATGGACGCATTTCTGGAAAACTATAAATTACCAAAACTGGAACAGGAAGAAATAGAAAACCTGAACAGGCCAATAACCAGGGAGGAAACTGAAGCAGTCATTAAAAACCTCCCAAGACACAAAAGTCCAGGGCCATATGGCTTCCCAGGGGAATTCTATCAAACATTTAAAGAAGAAACAATACCTATTCTACTAAAGCTTTTCTGAAAGATAGAAAGGGACAGAATGATTCCAAACTTGTTCTATGAGGCCAGCATCACCTTAATTCCAAAACCAGACAAAGACCCCACCAAAAAGGAGAATTATAAACCAATATCCCTGATGAACACAGATGTAAAAAATTCTCAATAAGATACTAGCCAATAGGATCTAACAATACATTAAGAAGATTATTCACCATGACCAAGTGGGATTTATCCCCGGGATGCAAGGCTGGCTCAACACTCATAAAACAATCAACGTGATAGATCATATCAACAAGAGAAAAAAACAAGAACCATATGATCCTCTCAATAGATGCAGAGAAAGCATTTGACAAATTACAGCATCCATTCCAGATCAAAACTCTTCAGAGTGTAGGGATAGAGGGAACATTCCTCAGAATCTTAAAGGTCATCTAGGAAAAGCCCACAGCAAATATCATTCTCAATGGGGAAACACTGGAGAGCCTTTCCCCTATGATCAGGAACACAACAGGGATGTCCACTCTCACCACTGCTATTCAACATAGAACTAGAAGTCCTAGCCTCAGCAATCAAGCAACAAAAAGAAATAAATAAAAACAAAAAGAATTCTTTTGGCATTTCTTTTTGGCATTCAAATTGCCAAAGAAGAAGTCAAACTCTCCCTCTTTGCAGATGACATGATACTGTACATAGAAAACCCAAAAGACTCCACCCCAAGATTGCTAGAACTCATACAGCAATTTGGCAGTGTGGCAGGATACAAAATCAATGCCCAGGAGTCAGTGGCATTTCTATGCACTAACAATGAGACTGAAGAAAGAGAAATTAAGGAGTCAATCCCATTTACAATTGCACCTAAAAACATAAGATACCTAGGAATAAACCTAACCAAAGAGGTAAGGATCTATACCCTAAAAACTATAGAACACTTCTGAAAGAAATTGAGGAAGACACAAAGAGATGGAAAATCATTCCATGCTCATGGATTGGCAGAATTAATATTGTGAAAATGTCTGTGCTACCCAGGGCAATTTACACACTCAGTGCAATCCCTATCAAAATACAATAGACTTTCTTCAGAGAGTTGGAACAAATAATCTTAAGATCTGTGTGGAATCAGAAAAGACCCCGAATAGTCAGGGGAATATTGAAAAAGAAATCCAGAGCCAGGGGCATGACAATTCCAGATTTCAAGTTGTACTACAAAGCTGTGATCATCAAGACAGTATGGTACTGGTGCAAAAACAGACACATAGATCAATGGAACAGAATAGAGAACCCAGAAATGGGCACTCAACTCTATGGTCAACTAATATTTGACAAAGCAGGAAAGGCTATCCACTGGAAAAAGGACAGTCTCTTCAATAAATGGTGCTGGGAAAATTGGACAGCCACGTGCAGAAGAATGAAACTAGACCATTCTCTTACACCAGACACAAAGATAAACTGAAAACGGATGAAAGATCTAAATGTGAGACAAGAATCCATCAAAATCCTTGAGGAGAAAAAAGGCAACATTCTTTCTGAACTTGGCCACAGCAACTTCTTGCAAGACACATCCATGAAGGCAAGGGAAACAAAAGCAAAAATGAACTATTAGGACTTCACCAAGATAAAAAGCTTCTGCACAGAAAAAGATAGTCAACAAAACTAAAAGACAATCTACAAAATGGAAGAAAATATTTGCAAATGACATATCGATAAAGGACTAGTAGCCAAGATCTATAAAGAATGTATTAAAACTCAACAGCAAAGAAACAAACAATCCAATCATGAAATGGGCAAAAGACATGAACAGAAATTTCCCCAAAAAAGGCCTACATGCGGCCAACAAGGACATGAGAAAATTCTCCTCATCCCTTGCCATCAGGCAAATACAAATCAAAACCACAATGAGACACCACCTCACGCCAGTGAGAATGGAGAAAATCAACAAGATGGGAAACAACAAATGTTGGGGAGGATGTGGAGAAAGGGGAACCATCTTGCATTGTTGGTGGGAATGTGAACTGGTACAACCACTCTGGAAAACTGTGTGGAGGTTCCTCAAAGAGTTAAAAATAGAGCTACCCTATGACCCAGCAATTGCACTGCTAGGGATTTACCCCAAAGATACAGATGCAGTGAAAAACCAAGGCACCTGCACCCCGATGTTTATAGCAGCAATGTCCACAATAGCCAAACTGTGGAAGGAGCCTTGGTGTCCATCAAAAGACGAATGGATAAAGAAGATGTGGTCTATATATACAACGGGATATTCCTCAGCCATTAGAAACGACAAATACCATTTGCTTCAACGTGGATGGAACTGGAGGGTATTATGCTGAGTGAAGTAAGTCCTTTGGAGAAGGACAAACATTATATGGTCTCATTCATTTGGGGAATATAAAAAAAAGTGAAAAGAATTAAGGGGGAAAGGAGAGAAAATGAGTGCGAAATATAAGAGGGGGTGACAGAACATGAGGGACATCTAACTCTGGGAAATGAACAAGGGGTAGTGGAAGGGGAGATGGGCGGGGGGGTGGGGTGACTGGGTGATGGGCACTGAGTGGGGTACTTGATGGGATGAGCACTGGGTGTTATACTATATGTTGGTAAATCGAACTCCAATAAAAAAGATACAAAAAATGCTCCTGTTATATCTAATTTATGTAATTTCAAAATAGGCATAATGAGCTGAGCAGTTAAAAGAGTTTCAGATGGGGTCTTTATTTATTAGGCTTTTGAGTTGCTGTTTAAAAATCTGTGTATGTAAACTAGGAATTGGAGATTTTTTTCCCAAGAGTGGATATGTTTAAAATACATTGTGTTAGAAGTTTATATGAATCTTTCAGTGGTGATTTTGTTTTGCCCCTGTGTAAAGGTAGCTGAATTTTAAGGAATCCAGCCTTAAAGACAATTGTTTAAAAAAATCTCTTTGGGCACAAATGACATCATCTTAAACTATTATGTTGACTCCAATGAGAGAATCAAAACCAGATGAGTTTAGTGGATTTGCAGATTACTGTCAAAATGTTCAACCCTCAGAGTTTCCGACTTTAACCAACACTCTGAAAGATTACTTGAAGTATTCAATAATAATCTTGACCTACTTTTGTTTTGAACTTAAGTGATAGATGATCAGAAGGCAATAGCACAGACATCAGAGCTGAGATACATCCGTTAGTGTGTATATGCAACAGCAAAGCAACCTTATGCTTTTCCCTTTCCTTTCTCATCAGCATTTTGTATATTTTAAAGTTCACTCCAGAAAATGCCATTAAAATTGAGAAATTGCTGGCCAATCCGAAAGCCGAGATTTGCTCTCCGAAACGGTGCTTTTGAAATGTCCTTGCAATTTCAGGCATTTGAATTTTGGTTTATTTTGTTTGTTTTCGGAGTTTGGACAATATATTGTTCTTCTCCCACCACACTGAATTAGTGTGGCAACTATGCAACTTATATGATTGAAAGGAACATTGAATTATATCTTCTCAGAAAATGATCACATCAATTCATTTAATTCTGTAAGTTGAATAAATAGCTTAAAAATACAGATTTTTGGGCAGCCCGGTGGCTCAGTGGTTTAGCGCCACCTTCAACCCAGGGCCTGATACTGAAGACCCGGGATCGAGTCAAGCATCAGGCTCCCTGCATGGAGCCTGCTTCTCCCTCTGCCTGTGTCTCTGCCTCTCTCTCTCTCTCTCTCTCTCTCTGTATCTCTCATGAATAAATAAAATCTTTAAAAAAATACAGAGTTTTGAGTTTTGGATTAAAGATTCTATTGGCTGCATTTTATTATAAACAGAGGAGATTTATAAATTTACTTACTAATGGTCATAATCAATCATTGAACCACTATTTTTAGTACCACATAATATACTTTACATGGGGTCTGTGATACATCAGAAAATCTGTTGTATAAAAAGTGTGATGAGAAGCAAATAATAGTGGAAATTAGTGATTGTCTCTTTTAATAATATTGCTGTAAAACTCATTTGTGGGTAAGGAATGAACTTTTTTTCCCCCTAAGCTTTGGTCAGATTGTTGCCTCCTTAATTTGCTATAGACTAATTATTGTAAAAATAATTTATCTGAACACTTTTTCCATTTGTCATATAGGTTGGGATTCAATAGAGTTTTGGGGTACTTCTCAGTGAAATAGAAGAATAATAACAATATTTGTGTTTTATTGGGGGGGCTTATGGCCTAGGATTTATTATTTATTTATTTATTTATTTATTTATTTATTTATTTATATTTTTTTATTGGAGTTCAATTTGCCAACATATAGCCTAACACCCAGTGCTCATCCCGCCAAGTGCCCCCCTCAGTGCCCATCATCCAGTCACCCCAACCCCCCACCCACCTCCCCTTCCACTACCACTTCATTTCCCAGAGTTAGGTATCTCTCATGCTTTGTCACCCTCACTGATATTTTCTCTCATTTTCTCTCCTTTCCCTTTATTCCCTTTCACTAATTTTTATATTCCCCAAATGAATGAGACCATATAATGTTTGTCCTGTCTCTTCAATAAGATTGACTTATTTCACTCAGGTCCATCCACGTCAAAGCAAATGGTGGGTATTTGTCATTTCTAATGGCTGAGTAATATTCCATTGTATACGTAAACCACATCTTCTTTATCCATTCATCTTTCAATGGACACTGAGGCTCCTTCCACAGTTGGGCTATTGTGGACATTGCTGCTAGAAACATCAGGGTGCAGGTGTCCCGGCGTTTCATTGCATCTGTATCTTTGGGGTAAATCCCCAACAGTGCAATTGCTGGGTCGTAGGGCAGGTCTATTTTTAACTCTTTGAGGAACCTCCACACAGTTTTCCAGAGTGGCTGCACCAGTTCACATTCCCACCAACAATGCAAGATGGTTCCCCTTTCTCCACATCCTCTCCTACATTTGTTGTTTCCTGTCTTGTTAATTTTCCCCATTCTCACTGGTGTGAGGTGGTATCTCATTGTGGGTTTGATTTGTTAAACTCAACAGCAAAGAAACAAACAATCCAATCATAAAATGGGCAAAAGACATGAACAGAAATCTCACAGAGGAAGACATAGTCATGGCCAACAAGCACATGAGAAAATGTGCTGCATCACTGGCCATCAGGGAAATACAAATAACAGTATTTTTGGATTTAAATCTAAAGTTGACAACAACTTTAGTAAGGACATTGATACAAGATACATCACGTGCGACCTACTAACTTGTAGCAAGTGCAAGTGTTCTCCAATGTTCAAGTCTCCTTTCCTTTCTGGTCACACAGGAAATCTATTTCCCTGTCTCCCCTCTGGCTAGGGAGAGTCATTTGATTGTGATCTAGCCAATGGGATATAAGCAGAAGTGACTTGGTTCTGCTCCAGGACAAGACAATGGAGAGCCAGAGTGCCTTCTCCCTCTTTCTTCCATTCCACATGCCCACAGTTGAAGTGGAGAACTTCAGAGATGGTGGATTCACACAATGGAAGTTACCTGGATTCCTGAGTCTGCTTGGAGGAGTTGTGCCAGTCAAGCAACATGACTCCCTGTTATGTGACAGGGAACAACTAATATTAATGACCTAACATGCCACTATTCCATAAAAAGAGCATTTTTTGGTCTCGCTTTAAAACCAAATAAGATGTAGAAAAGATATTATCTCATAAGGTTAAGAAATTGAATAAATTTTGTTCTGGCACTGCTGGCTGACAAAAACATTGTCACCAGCCAGCTGTAACTGCGGACTGGTGTTTAGGAGCCCCTGTCATAATAATTAAAAGCAGTGACTAAGGTCAGACAGACATGGGGTTGTGTCCTGGCCCTGTCACTTTCCAGTGTGTGGCTTTGCCAAGACGTTTAATGTCTCTGAGCCTCAGTTTCCTTATTTGTAAAATGAGGATAAAAATAGCATCTGTGTTTTAAGTTGGGGTCAAGATTTTCTTAAATTTTTTAAAACGTATTTATTTATGATAGTCACAGAGAGAGAGAGAGAGGCAGAGACACAGGCAGAGGGAGAAGCAGGCTCCATGCGCCGGGAGCCCGACATGGGATTCGATCCCGGGTCTCCAGGATCACGCCCTGGGCCAAAGGCAGGCACTAAACCACTGCACCACCCAGGGATCCCAGTTGGGGTCACGATTAAATGAGATACTGAATGATTCCTTGCAAGTACCCAATAAACATTGGTTATTATATGTATCTTGGCTCCAGAGAGGATCCCCATCCCATCATTTCTCATGTTTCTTTGAGTTTATACCTTTATGATTTTTAATATTTTGTAAGCCAGGAAATTAAAATGCAAACATTTTAACATCCACTGGAAAATTTTTCTGACATTTTGTTAGAAGTTATTGAAAACAGGAAACTGACTGTTATAAAGTGTGAAAGGAGGTGATGAGGCTGATGCATTGGGACTGGATCTTTTGGGCCATGAAAATGAGGGTTAATTAAAGAAAGAAAAACAAAGACCATCCATGCCATAGAACCATGTTCCCTTGCCTAGATGTGCCCAGGAGCAAAAGGGAGAGTTAGTAGAGGCAAACAGAGGGTTCTGGAATGTTCTAGTGTATTCTGCACAAAGTCATCATGAGTGGAACCAGGTACAGCATTATAATCATATAAACATATTAGTAAGAGGATCAGTTAAAAATCCTAATCAATAGGAGATAGAGTTTCCTACTTTGGTAAATGTTATGTCAGATTGGGTCAGTGAAATTATCTTGTTTATGTTTCTGAAACCACTTTAATTAGACTGGGAAGTCAAAAGCTATTCCTTTGCCTGATATGGTCTCTATTCTTTTAGTTTTTAACATCTTCTGAACAGAAGACTTCTTTTTAAATAACGTATTAGATCCCTGGACCAGTCAGACTGAGGAATTCGGCCTTACTCCCAGCAACCTCCAGTTGTTGAGAGATTTTGTTTAACTGGCAGTCAGACCCATCACCCAAACATTTTATTATCTGTGATGGGAACTTAGCATAATAAAGGCATAAGTTATTGTAACAGTGTTGTAGAGTGATAAGTTATATATATATATATATATATATATGTATATATATATATATATACATACATATATATAGAGAGACAGATGAAATCACAATGAAAAACTCACTATTTTTCTGATATTTTGTTGTTACTGATATTTTTATTTCAAAGGAATTCCTTTTCAGGAAGCACTTGTCAGATTGCATACAACTTGAGAAATGACCTTAGGAATTTATAAATTATTTTAATTTAGCTACATTATCAAAGTGCATTGTTTGGTCTCTTCAGATCTTGGAGATTTATGATCATTAATATCCCTGTCATGTTACATATGGTGAAATAGTATTCCTAGAACTACACAAAGAACATTATATATGTTTATAAATAAATTTTTTGGAGATGCTTGCTATTAACTTCCTAAAATGATCACCACTTGTGTTGGTCACAGGTGTTAGTTCCAGAGAACAGGCTAGAGCCTGAACTTACAGGAACCACTCCCAAATCATGTAGACCTAGACTTCTAAGGCAGCTGCCACCTGCGCCACAGCCAGGGAGCAGCAGCCTCACTCCTGGCCCCCTAGCTGCAAAGGAGTCTGGTCAATGCAGTTTACACACAATCATCTGTTGTACTGAAAAACATTGAAATGAAGGTTGAGTGGACTGACCACAATATCAGGCCCCCCCAGCAATGCATGAAATGTGATAGATGCTTTACAGAGGTAGATAAAGATCCCATGTGTGTGTTTGTCTCAAATAAAAAAAAATTATCAGAAGGGGAATTGTCATTAACATTAGTTTCTTGACCATGGAAAGACATTTTTATCTAAGAGAAAATCTGAGCATTTGCAGAGAGCTGTGTCTCTTTAATAGAGTAATCTGTCACAATAAGTGGCATTGTAAGGCCTGTGGGGACAATCCTGCCCAACACCTGTGTTAGCAAATAAAGTTTTATTGGAACACAGTCACCTTCATTCATTTATGTATTGTCTATGGCTGCTGCCACATGACAATGGCAGAGTTAATAATTTGACAGAAACCATGTGGTCTACAAAGTTTCCAGTATTTACTATTTGGCCCTTGGCAGGAAAAGTTTGCTGATGCTCACCCTTGACCTAACCCCATTACATGTGTCTGGGAAATCCATTGGAATTAATACTTTGATTAGTGATTATGCAAAATAATGTTGGTGAATTTTTATTTTTTTAATGTACAGTGCATTGATGAAGTCAGTGTGCTAAGAATATGTACACACACACGTGCTCACATGAAAACAAAGTCAAACAAAAAAAGCATACATTCTCACACCTATTGATCAAGTTGAAAAATTTGAAGAGTTTTATTTATGTTTTTATCCAAGAATTCCCCAGATTTGATTTTACAGATAATTGGGAATATCTTTTCAATAAGTTTCTGCATGACTTTCCCAGCCAGATGTATCTAATTTGTTCTTTGGATCATGTGGCAAATCCACAGTAATTTTGAAAGCCTCTCTCACAATAAGATGCTAGAAATGACAAGTGAATCAGAGTGAATGTCCTAAAAGCACCCACGGAGGACAAAGAGACGGTCTTCTGTTGACATAACTCGTGTGATCATCTATTTTTTTAAAGATTTTATTTATTTATGAGAGATACAGAGAGGGAGAGTGAGAGAGAGGCAGAGACACAGGCAGAGGGAGAAGCAGGCTCCCCACAGGGAGTCGGACATGGGACTCGATCCTGGGTCTCCAGGATCAGGCCCTGGGCCAAAGGCGGCGCTAAACCGCTGAGCCATCCAGGCTGCCCTAATTTTTCATGGCCTTCTTGAGCAATAAGTTTCTAAACACTTTTTAACTACAGTGATAACTTCCATTTGCTTCTACTAAATTATTACAAACTGCATTCCTTCCCTGCAATTTTGGAATAAGGTAGGATTACGACCGATCACTTTGGTGTGCTTGGGTATGGTATGTGCGTCGTTTTGTTTTTCACCAACTCCTCCAGTTTCGTGATGGGGCATATTACTCCTATCCAAAGCACTCTTACCATGGTTAAAGGTTTAGTGAATAGGAAGGACTGTGTAACTCACAGGTAAAATGATAAATTTCCTGAGCACCTGCTCTTTATAAAACCTTCCCTTCTTATCCACAACCAGGGATGTTTATTTCTGTCCTTAGGAGGACATTGGAGAATTGGGGAGTATAATCACTTCCCAAACTTCTGGATGCTGTGCTGCAAGCATGGAACATTGGCTGCCTGTGAGTATCGACACTTGCTCTTGCCTGGCTGGCCTGCACTGCATACTGTGTATTAAAACAGCTTCTCAGTTTCTAAAGGATGAGAGCTTATTTCCTTTGCTGTGGGTGCTAGATTATTAATCTTCTTTCTATTACTGTTTTTTGTTAAACTCATTTCCTATTCCAGTTTGGTTCTCAAAGGGCCTCCCTGCCCACTGACTCATCCATTCTCCCTGCAAGTGCATGCCTGCATTGTGGCCCTTCTGCCCAGATACAGCCAGTGGGGGGACTGAGTGACCCCCACTGTGTGCACTCAGGTTCTCCAGTGTCCTCCTGATTGGTGCTCTGGCTATTGGTTGCAGTGCTTGGCACTCTTTTTTAACTTGTATCTCTGAGCGTCACAATATCCATGATGCCCTGGCAGGAAAGCACCCTGTTTATGTTTATTCCATGTCATTTTTGACTTTCTCTCTGTCTGCCTGCTCTTGTTTCCAGGATGCTACATCTAGGTAGGCACATTTTGATGCTGTGCTTAGAAGTATTTTTTGATTTTGTTTTTGGAAAGCTTATTTTCTCTGCCAGCTCTTCTGGGGGTAATACTTCTTCATTTTATCTACATAGAGTAATATTTTAAGAGAAAGGCTTATATCTAAAGCATGGTTTTTATAATTGAGATGGAGATTTGAGAGAATGGTCTTGGAGAGTAGTGAAAGGCACACTGTGCTCAAATGAACTTGAGTTTTTCTTTCTTTTTTTTTTTTAGAGTTTATTTATTTATTTATTTATTTATTTATTTATTTATTTATGAGAGATACAGAGAGAGAGGCAGAGACATGGGCAGAGGGAGAAGCAGGCTCCCTGAGGAGAGCCTAATGCGGGACTTGATCCCAGGACTCTGGGATCACAACCCGAGTCAAAGGCAGACGCTCAATCACCAAGCCACTCAGGTGACCCAGAGCTTGAGTTTTTCGATGAATGAAATTTCAGGAGCTATTTCCTTAATGGTGTGAAACCATGTATTTGTGGAGTTAACATGGTAAGAGCTCTGGAAGAGAGTTTGGCTTAACAGAAATCTCGGAGATGAAATATAAATTTGATGAAGGTTTGTTCAAAATGAATGGAGGATCCAAGGTATGGAAAATTAATTTTCCTCAAAAAAGATGGGAAAAGAAGAGAGATGGGGTTGGAGACAGGAGTTTCCATGTAGTGTGGCACAGTGAAGAAATTTCAATCCTTTGGAATCTAAGGATTGAAATTTGGTTCCACCTGGATTGCCTGTAGGGCTTTGGTCAAGCTCCTTCAAAGCCTCAATTTCCTTATTTGTCAAAGGAACACAGAGATATTTATGTGGTAGGTTCTATATGAAGACTAAATACAAGTAGTAGGTACTCTGCTAACACTAGCTGAATTATTTCCATTATTTTATTAGTTTCATCTGGTGTATTTGAGTGTCCACCCTGCACATATCATGAATATTACAAACATTCCTTGCATTTGAATGTCAGTTTTCCTTGTTGAATACTGTAGATAATGAAGATAGGGCTAAGTGATCCAACAATGTAAGTTGACAGCTGAGTTTGTGAATGAATCTTTGGTAGGAGCTTAGCTTTTGTGATTTCTTTTTCACCTAGAAAAGGAAATGCACAAAATGGTAGTTATTTTGACTCTGATAAAGCACCTCTAGTGAAGTTTTTGGCTGCTTGGTTTGAAGAAACATAGCTGCATCTACTTCCAAGTAGCTTGTTGATCTTCTCACACCATTGAGAGAGAAAGAGGAGTGTAAGAGTCACTCGGATATAAACCTCAGACAGCAGCTTCATGGTCACACCATTAACAGAAGAGACCACTCTAGAAAGCCCAAGCCAGGAGCAGATGGGTCTTGTTTACAAGGGGCACTGTGATATAGGCAAGGATTCTGTGGGAAGGTCAGGGGAAGAAGGACTTTTCAGTGGGGACATTTGCATGGATGTTGGGTAGAAATAAACAATGTTCCCCATCTTGGGTTAGAAGAGGATTTATGATAATTATTTGAAAGATTGCTTCACATTCAGAACATTTTTATGTTGACTAAGTCTATTTATAATCCACCTAGGCCACTGACAAACCAAATTTAGCCCAGTTGGGAGTGTGACCAAGGAACAGATGTGTTACTGGGCCTATTCTCCCCACGATGCAACCAAATTTCTTGTTTGCAAGGTCTGGCCATATCCAATGTTCTTGAAAAGATGAGTAGAAAAATGCATTTTCTGGAAGCTACGTACATCTTATGTTCTAATCTCTGGTTAGGGGGAGATTTTGGTGGGAGAGTTTTCCTCTTTTTATGGCTCTCTTTGCTGAGTGTTTTCACCTTTAAGATATGAGAGAGGAGAATTGAGCTCTCAATAATCTATACTGCATAACTATTACATACAGTGAATAATTATCAGGACAATATCAGTGCAAGTAATAAGAAAAATAAGGGCCAAACATATGGGATCACACCACAGCAGCTGTGAGAGCAGTTTTCTATCATCTATAAATTTCAGGATCTTTCTGAATGCTAACAAATTATGTTTTTCTGATGGGTCCTGAAAATAGAGCTTCCCCATAGAACCGTCTGTTTCCCACATTCCAGTTACTTCAATTGCATCTTGTCTACCCATCTCTTCAGTGCTTTATTTTTTTTTTAAGATTTTATTTATTTATTCATGAGAGACACACAATGAGAGGGAGAGAGAGAGAGAGGGAGAGAGAGAGAGATACAGAGACACAGGCAGAGGGAGAAGCATGTTCCATGCAGGGAGCCCAATGTGGGACTTGATCCATAGACTCCAGGATCATGCCCTGGGCCAAAGGCAGGCGCTAAACCGCTGAGCCATCCAGGGATCCCCCTCTTCAGTGCTTCAACAGCTAACTTCCGCTTTCAGAAAAAGGCCTCTAGAAAGGTTAGTGTGGCAGAGACTGACTACCCACTCATCAAACCATTTCCTTTTCCCAGGCACTCAGCTAAACTGCCTTTCCCAGCCCACCCGCTTCTAGGGGTGGTTCTTTGAGTCTTGCTGGAGGAAATGATGTGTGTTGCTCTAGGACTGACCCAGAAAGCATCCTGTTCCACTCAGCATATTCCCTCTGTTTCCTACTCTTTGCAGCTGGGTGATGCCAGACTTCTATTGATAGGGTAGTCATAGCATGAAAGGAGTCTTGGTCCCTGAGTCATTGTGGGAAGAAATCCATCCAATCAATAATATCTACTTTGTACTTTGTAGAGTGAGAAATAAACTTGCATTGTGTTAGGCCACTTGGAATTTGGACTTGTTTCTTAGAGCAGTTAGCTGGTCCTGCCTGATACATTCAGATGTTCACTCCACTGTCTTTTGTGAACGTTCATTATTCATCAACTCATCTTTAAGGCAGGTGACTCACAGTTCACTTAACATGAGGGAAAGTCCTGAACTGATGGAATGACAAAGGCCCTTTTGTTCCTGAGATGTTTTTATTTGGTTACCTCAGAGGCCACTGAATTAGTCACTTATTGTGAAAGCCACTGTGTGAGGTTAAGTGCAATCCGTTCTGGAGGGAAGGAGAAAGGCCTGAATCTTCAATTCAGGTGTAATAACACACGGTGTCATATGTGTTGCATATACCCCCATTGCAAGGTATGGCATAAAGGTCTTATTATTAATTATGGTGAATGTGCTGAAATCTGTGAATTTTAAAGCTTTTTAATTTGAAATAATTACAGACTTGGGAAATTGTGAAAAATGTGCAGGGAGGTGCTATGGACCACTTTACCTGACCTGGCTCCCCCAGTTTCAGTATTGTATATAATTATAAAGCATATCAAAACTAGGATATTGACACTGGACAATTTAGAGTTGGTTCAGATTTCACCAGTTGTACCAGCATTCACATGTGTATGTATGTATAGTTGTGTACAATTATATCTTATAGTTTTGTATAACCACTATTCACAATCAAGATACAGAGCTGTAGTATCATCACAGAGCTCCTTTTTCCTTACCCTTTATAGCTAAACCTGCACTCATCCTCCCTGCCAATCCCTAACCCTGGCTACCATTAATCTGTTCTCCATTTTTATAATTTTGTCATTTGAGAATTTTATATAAATAGAATCATACCACATGCCATAAGCATTATATACTATAAGCATATACTGTATGGCATGATTCTTTTGAGGTCCATCCAAGTTGCTGTGTATCTCTGTAGTTCATCCTTTTTTATTGATGAGTAGTATTCCACAGTATGGATATACCACAGTTTGTTTAACCATGAATCCATGAAAGAAATGAGGGTTGTTACAAATGTTTGGCTATTCTGAATAAAACTGCTATGGACATTCATGTGTGAGTTTGTGTGAAAATAGTTGTTAATTTTTCTGGGATAAATGCCCCAAAATACAGTTACTAGATCTTATGAGCAGTATATTTTTATTTTACAGGAAACTACTAATCTATATTCTGGAGTTTCTGTACCATTTTACATTCCCACCAGCAAAGTTTGCATGATCTAGTTTTCCTGAATTCTTACCAGCATTTGATATCATTACTATTTTGTATTTAGCCATTCTGATGGGTGTGTAGTGATATTTCTGTTGTGATTTTAATTTGCATTTTCTTAATAGTTAATGAGTTTGAACAACTTTTGGTGTGCTTGTATTTTCTCTTTGGTGAAATATCTGTTCATGACTTGGCCCATTTTCTGATTGATTTGTATTTCTTTCATGTTGAGTTTTGAGAGTTCTTTGTAAAGACTAGCTATAGGCCCTTGATTGGCTATGTGGTCTATAAATATATTCCTCCAGTCTATAGTTTGTCTTTTCATCTTCTTGATAGGATCTTTCATAGAACATTTTTAATTTTAATCAGGTCCATTCAATCATTTTTTTTTCTAATAAATTATACCTTTCACATCAAATCTTGCTAGGAACTCTTCATCTACCCTAGGTCCCAAAGATTTTCACCTATGCTTTTTTTTCCTAAAAGTTTTAAAATTTTGTGTTTTATATTTTAGTTCATGATCTATTTTGAATACATTTTTGTGTAAGGTATGAAATTTAGGTCAAGGTTCTTTTTTTTTTTTTTTTTTTTTTTTTTGCTTATGGATGTACAATTTTGTGAATCCTTCTTGAAAAGAAATGAGGAGAGTTCAATCATTCCATCCATGACATTCTTATTTCCATAAACTTCTTTGAATGAGAGATAGGGGACAGGGGAAGGTATGGCTATTGTATCCATTTATGCACCTCATGTTTTGTGTCAGGCAGAGGAGAGGGTCTTAAACCAGAAACTACAGGTCATAGTGTCTTTAAAAACATCTGAGCCAACTTTAAACATTTGAAGAATTCATATGCAAATGTAGATTTTTATGAATTCCCTTTAAAAGTCAGAAGCTTCAATAATGGTAGAGCTATGTTCCTCCTTGACAACTACATCCTTCAGTTAATGTTCCTTTGGATGGGACACACTCCTTCCAGTTCCCTATAGTCTCTGCCATTTCCTGTTGACTCCCTGACATTGTGGGTTCTTGTCAGAGTCATCTGTCTTCATGATTGTTTTCCTGGCATTATTGTTGCTATTATTTGGTGCTTGTTGCCACATGGATCTCTCTTCATTTACTTTAGATCTTTGTATTGGTGACCTCCTTAGATGTTTCTTCTTGGCCTGTGATTATTTTTCTTTCCTTCCATTTTTCTATACCTCTCTTCTTTGCTTTGTCTTTCCCAGGTTATTGATTTAAGCTCGCTTTCAACCTTGATTGTACTAACATGTTACCTGAAAGTGGCCTATCTGGATGTTCCTAAGTCCTTTGGGATCTTGACCCCACAGGACCTCCAGCCAAGGTCTTGATATGAAGTACACCATTTGTCAGTTTCCAATGTAGAGATCTTGGTAGGGTGTGGGGAAATACTCACTAGGTCTTTATGTATAAATCACCTGCTGTGCCTTAGTTATTAAGTGCCCACTCTCCCGAGTTGGGCCACTGAACTCAGTTATAAAAGCCTAGGTAGTGCCATCTGAACTATAATTATTCTAAGTCACACTTGGAATTATTTGAGGGAAAAAAAGGCTTTCAATAGATGACTCATAGCATCCTGGAGAAGGAAGGCCAAGAAACAGCAGAGCCAAAGTATGGGAAATTTCAAAAGCTTCTGGGAAAACCTAGGTCAGGGAATGACAGATCTGGACACCAAGGCCTCCTCTCAAATCCCACAAATCACATTTTATTTCAAAAGAAACAATGATAACTGGCTTGAGCACAAGATGGCACTCTTACGTCTGCTTCACTCCCCAAGGCTGTCTGGAAAAGGTGATAGAAAACAGAGCAGAAACAAAACTCTAGTGTTGCTGAGAACTATTGAAAATAAATAGTAATCAAGAAGGATGATGAGGGAAGGAAAAAGATTAAAAATAAATGCAAGGCTTTTTGTGTTGTGTTTTGCTTTGTTTGAAAAATTGGCTCTCATCATAGTCTTGAGTCTGCTAGACATGTGTGGGCTTAAGTCCCACATGTGTGTTTCGGCTCTGTTCTAGAGCAAAGACCCTAGGACAGTACAGGGGGTAGAGAAAGAAGTATTGATCATATGTGCTGGTGAGAGGGCAGGAAAGGGCCTTGATTCTCAGATGGAAGGGGTCTTGGACTAGGCTAAGATGAACTCTTTTCAGTGTTCTTATAAAAATATCTGAATTAGCAAGTGTTTAGATAGGATTTCACTCAAAACAGATGTTTAAGAGAAAATTTAAAAATTCTGTTTCTCTCTCTTTCCTTCCCTGTCTGTCTCTCCTGTTAGCCACTGAAATCCATAATGAAGGAGAAAACTAACTACTTTGGAACACTCTTTTCTGCCCCAAAGATCATATTCCAGGAGGAAAAGGTGGATAATGAAGAAAGTCTTAACAGGAAGTTCTCTAGCATTGTCTAATGAGGAACTCAACATAGCCCTGGCAGTTACAGAGGTGACCTGGGTATCACAGACAGCCCTATAACTGTGTCAAAAACCCCAGAGGAAAGGAAAGTGGCAATCTGCTGGTTCTGGGATGAGGTGAGGTCATTCTGTGCCTTCAGACTTCTAAAGATGGCTAGCTGCAGGACAAGCCTTTCAATTGGCAAAGAGGTGGCTTCTCAGCTGATTGTGGTTTATTCCATCCTAGAGAGTGTGGGCTACCTTGACATTTTGGATTCCTATTGAAGATCCTTGTCAATCCTTCATGGTGTAACTTTCTTCACTTATAAAATGATATTAATAAAAGCAGTGCTACTTCTGGAGATGATATCCTTCACATGAAGGAGGTTTCAGACTTAGAGAATCACACAAAGACAATATGTAGTTTGTCATCAAGAGGTTTGTGACGTAGAGGACATGTGATAACATTATCCCCACTTGTTAAGTGCAGAGCTGCAGGAGCAGAAAGGCAAGTTGAGAACCTAAAGCTCATAAACAATCTTGTGAATGCTCCATGAATATTATTTATTTGGTTATTTAGAGAACAAAGAGTTCACAGGACCCTGAGAAATAGAACCAAAGATAGTGGCTGATAATGTCTTTGGAACTATAGCATTACTGGAGATGGCTCTCAGAGTGTCTGTTCTCAATCTAAAATTGCTAAGTGGCAAATTTTTTTAAGTTAGAGATAGAAACCATTGATTTTTGGGGGGTGTCTTGTTTTGAGTATCTGATAATAACTTTTGACAATCATTTGAAACATCCCGGAGTACAGAAAACCCAGAATTAGCATTATCTACCCTCAGAAGTTGAATTACCTTTGGATACAGATTCTTCTCTCCTACTTGGCTCACTTGTGAGAATAAGGGGAAACGGGAGGGCAGGAGAGATTCTACCGTCTTTGGAACCTTCTCTCCTAATCCATAATAGAAATTGTAGCATGCATGCAGAAGATGTCTTCCAGGAGTAGAGAAGGTTTATTAAAATTTTTAAAGGACAGCAAGGGAAGGCAAAAGCTAGTTTCTGTGTTTGCAAAGGGCCTTGCAGAGTCTCTAGGGCTTCTGGAAAGAGAAAAGGTATTTATGTAATAAGGCATGAGATCAGTCAACTGACCACCTCTGATCAGGAGGGTCCTTTAAGAAAGAGAAATCATGTAGGAGAAAAACAACAGAATCTCACGAAGAGGTGGGTTTTGTTCTACAGAATAATTTGTTTTCTGTTTTCTCTTGGCTGGGATGACTTCAGAAGGGCAGTTAGGACATAGAGTTTGTCTCTGTAAGACTTTCTATTCATCAGACTTGGGATAGAACAGTTCAAAGACCATTGAAAGCCAAGGGCTGGATTCCCCAGGGAGAAGGAAGGTGGAAACACAGAAGGAGATATACAGGCATGAAAATAGTTGGAAACATTTCAAGGCCTGTCAGTTAGTTGCAGGTCTTAGCATGAATCACCAAATACCCTTTAGACAGGCTGCTGCATTGCTAGGGGTGGACTGGTCACAGGGCTGATTCTGATGAGAGCAGAAAGAAGAGCTGAGAAAGCAGTCACCATGTCCTCTTTGTGTCTAGTTTGGGGCCAAGAGGCCAATGTACACAGTTGGTGCTAATTTTCTTGGGAGAGTAGAAGATGGGTGTAGGCACAGCCACCACTTAAACACTGAGTGTGTTTCCATCTATATGCCATGGTCTCTTTGGCTTCCTTGCATTAATCATGCCATCCTCCTGGTCCTCTATCCTGGATAATTCAAGTGTATTCTTTAAGACTCATCTCAAACATCATTGCTTTCCTGAAGCCCTACTTGCATCTTGCTTTGTCTCTTATAGGTCCCAGTATAGGCCTCCTGTCTTATACCACATAATGGAATCGATCCACTTTTACATGTGTTTTCCCGCAGGACTTCAAGCTCTTAAAAGACAGGGAGTATGCATTATGTTAATTTCCAGTAGTTTGCAATGTATGGCAGTTGACTTGAAGGGAACTGGAGGTCTTGATGGCTACCGCCTGCAAATACCTCCCTGGAAGGCAAGGTATGAGAACTTAGGTTGGTAGCTCTTCACTGACTTTTAGGTGCTCCATGCCATAAGGCAGTCTCAGAGGGCCTTCAGAGATCCTCGGACTGTATGAAATACTGCCTTGGTAAACAATAACTGCATATCATTGTTCATATCATTACCGAGTTATCCTTTTGCTGGAGAGCAGTTACTTTACCGATGGAGATTAAACTAATTAATTATATAATAGGCATAAGGATCTGCACAGAGAAATGTAAGAGAAGTGGAGAGGATTTTGTGGCCAGTGCAAATGAGGTACCTATACCTACATTTCTCTCTGATAAAGTCCTAGAACATCAGTGTTGAAGGATACTGTTCCTCACAGCTTTGGTTATTTATCATGTGTAGTAAAAATAACCTAAAATGTAGTGGTTTAAAACAATAGCCATCTTACTCTACCTCACAATTCTGTGGGTCAGGAATTCAGGCAAGGTTGGCTAATTCTTCTGTTCCAGATAGCATCAATGGTATTCAACTGGTGAATAGATTGGCTGGAAGATCCAAGAAGCTCCCTCTCATGAGTGCTGTCTAGGTAGGAATGTCGAGAAGGCTAGGTTCAGCTGGGACTGTTGACTGAGATGCTTTGCAGCATGGAAGCCTCAGGGTAAAGCTTGTGTGGTACTTTTGGGGAAATAACTTACCATCTTAGCTTAGCTAAGGTAAGTTACCATCATAACTTAGCTCTGGAAAATTCACCCACCTTTTGTCCCTTCTTAAAAACCTTGTGTGGTTTCTTGTGTGGTGGTTCAGGGTTTCAAGAATAAGACTTAGAGGGCACGAGGCAAAAGTTGCATGTTTTTTTTTTAATGACCCAGACTCAGAAGTCACAGAGTGACTTTGCCATTTTGTATTGGTCGAGGCAGTCACAAGTCTGCTTAGAGTCAAGGGGAGGAGACACAGAATCCACTTTTCAACAGGAGTGACATCAGAGAATCTAATGCCATGTTTTCAAAAGGCCATGCTTATTGTACAGATAGGCAAAATTGAGGCTTAGGATGGTAAGTTATTTCCCCAAAAGTACCACACAAGCTATATAAAGTGGCATCATTGTGACTGAAACTCAAACCTAATGATTTCTATAACAAAGGTGAGAATATTGGAGGATGGTTCCTGTGGCACCATAGAGGCTTTGCTATGTCTGCTTGCTCTATTTTTCTTCCTTCCTTCCTTCCTTCCTTCCTTCCTTCCTTCCTTCCTTCCTTCCTTCCTTCCCTTCTCTCTTTTTATAAGGAAAAAAACATTTTGGTTAAAGGTACTGGAAAGAATAAACACAAACAAGTTATATTTCCTATAGAATTTTTTAGAATAATGGTCAAAATTTAGGACTATCCTTAGAGATGAAAATTAAGACAGATAAGCTTGCTGCTCACAGCATTATGTGCAGATTTATTAATAAAGTCTTACATAAAAGGCTGACTTCAAGAGTTGACTACAGTGACCAATGTGGCAGAAAGAACCTGTGTTTTTTCCCCAGTGACAGAAGGGGAAGATGTCAGTATGATACCCAGAATTTAAATTTAAATCCATTAAATTTTGTTTCAACTTGAAGATTATGTGGTCAGAAAAATTCTAGACTATATTTTACTGAGGTTCTAGTTAGGAAACTATCCTTCCATGTCCATTCTCCTTTTCTTCGCTTAGTAGGACCCCTCACTTCAAACTTCTCAAAACATTTGGTCACACCCAGTAAAACAAATCTAATTCCCAATCTCCTTTTTAGGAGAAGATCTGGAATCTAAATTTGGATTCCAAGAATTTGGAATCTTAGTTAATGAGACCATATAAGAGGTATCATGGCATATTTAATGGTTGCAAAGATGATGAAAATCACTATCCTCCTCCTATCTCCCAATCTCCTTCCCAATCTCCTTGAAGTAAAGGCATGGCCACTAAGTTCTTACCAAAGAAATGTGAGGGGATGTGATACATACAACTTATCCATTATTTCCTCAGAAGGAAATTGTTTGCCTGCCGTTTCCTATCCTATTTCCTTCCTGCAAGCTGATGAGTCAGCTTTGACCATGTAGGTAAGGACAAACCCTGGGAAAATGACAGAGGAACAAGGTAGAAGGAGTCTGGATCTATGGGTAACCCCACAGAGCAGAGCCATGTATCCTTCCTCAAATTTCTACCCTACCTATAACATTAATGAAAGAACTTAGAGATGTAGGCACCCAACACAGGTGTTGTCCATCTCTTCCTGTTAAAATCACAACTTTGGAAGAGAAGATAAGACCACGGGAATGAGCAGCTCTCCTTATTAAAACAGAGCAACAGAAAGAATATCTCTAATTGGAAAGGGGTGTCAAGCTACTGGTTCAGCTTGATTCTGCCCCCTTGATCTTTTTTTAATGTTGGGATATATCCACTTCAGTCACTGATGATACCATTGCCTTGGCACCAAGGAAGTGTTATTTAGATACTATAGGGGTCCTTAGGACTTGGTACGTGGAAGGACACTCATGACAGGGCCATGGAAACCCACAAGATTGACCTGGCTGTGGCAGTGGAGGCCATATTGGCTAAATGTGGGATGCTGGGAAGTCTGCAACATATCCTAGACTTCAGGAAACAGATTTGTGGTTTTCTTGGGTTTTTGTTTTGTTTTGTTTTTTGAGGAAAAATAGATAAAATCCCTTGACTAGCTGACTATAAGAGAGAATATTGATTTGAGAGAGAAGGGAAGTCCTAAAATATAAAATTCTGACCACACAGGCATGAATGATCCTCAAGAGGAGAAAAGGAGACTCTGTGTAGCTAGGCTATGGATTTTGGTGTGGAACAAGATAAAAGATGGGATATATAGCCAAGTTTGAATACAATAGAACAGCACAATTCTGTGAGAACACTGGCAGAAGTACTGAAGTCCAGAATTCACTAAAGTTGTAAAAAAATAATATAGAGAGCAACACACACAAAAAAAGGACTATTTGAACCAGGCTTAGAATAAGGAGAAGAATGAAGAGAGAGATCCAGACCTGGAGCAGATGGAGAGACATTAGCTGATCATAGTGACAACAATATTATTTACCTCTTAAACTCTGCCTTCTCTGGTGAAAAAAGAATCCTTACATTGGAAATGGCACAGGTAATGTGGTTAACAAGAATTTGGAATCTTAGTTAATGAGACCATATAAGAGATATCATGGTATCTATTAATAGTTGCAAAGATGATAAAAATCTTTATTGGGTTTGCCTATGTGACCAAAGAACAACTGTTGGTAATAATGGCATATGGAAGAAGAGAATAGAAAATGTCTTGGTTTTCCAAAAAGGAACAAAGATGAATTCCAAGATGCACCTAAATTACTGTTCATTCTGTTTCTCAGATCACCTCCCACTTGCCTACTCTACTCTTCTTTGTGAACAATCCTGCTCAATTTTGCTCCTTCAGGGGAAAGAGGAGTGAGTGCAAAATTAGCCCAGTGGATTGTGCAAGTGGTTTTAGGAGCCTAACTTGTGTAAGAGTAATTCTTATGCAAGATAAACTGGTGCACCAAGTGTTGACAGGGCAGTCAAGACAAATTCACTTGGAGAAACTGATTTAAATATTGGAAAAGCAAGGCATAAGGATCAAAAGGGACCAAGAAAAGGAATGAAGTTATATATCAAAAAGCCAGAGTATGAATGCCAGGTTGATATCAGGTCCAAATGATGGTAGAAATGGAGTTGGCATGACAAATGAGTGCCATGGTAATTGCAAAAAAACAAACCAAACCAAACCAAGCCAGCTTCTCTTCCCCCAAAAACCCCCAAACAAAACCCACAAGTGAGCAATACCAGCTTGGTCTTTATGTAGTGGTGTGTGTGATTCACAGGTGGCTTGGACCAAAGGTCAAAGAAGACCTCATTATGGAATTCTTTTAGATGGATTCTTAGCTGGTTAAACAGCCACACTCAGTATAAAATTGCATTAATTAGTTAAGGAATGAATGTCGGCCTAGATAACATCTCCAGCTGAGTGTCTCAGCCTGTCATGTTAAATATTTTTTATCAATGACTTAAAGGAATGCATGAAAAGCATACATATTAGACCTGCAGGTGAAAAAATATAGGAGAAAAAGTTGATGGCAGGTTCAAGGTTTTAAAAGAAGATTCAAAGAGACCCAAGGATCTAGGTCATTGAATCAAAGATAACAACAATGGGGCTTTAGGAAGGATAATTGTTGATTTGATAAGTTTTAAGAACAAAAGTAAATATGTTCTCCACATTAAAAAGAGTAAAAAGAAACAGATGAAATTAATTTTAGTGATATATTTAGCCAATAAATCCAATATATTATAATTTCAACACAAAATAAATATAAAATCATTAATGAGATATTTTGTGTTTTTCTTAAGTCTTTACATCAAGTATGTATTTTACTTGTAGCATATTTTATTTTATTCTATTTTTTAGCACATTTCATTTTAGACTGATAGACTGACCGTAGTTCAAGTACTAGAGAGCCACACAAGCTGTTGGCTACCATTTTGGACAGCACAGGTCTAAAAAGACATTAGTCAAAACATCTAATAATGAACAGCTACTCCAGTTGTAAGAACATTTAGTTAATAAACTGTAGAAGTCTGATATGATTGAATGCTTGTGGCTTGTTAAGTCTAAGTGTAATATGGCCATAAACACAGATCTTTGCATGGGTTGTAATTGTCAACTGCCTTGGAACCAGAAACACTTGCCTATCTCAATAAATATATGCTGAGTGGTGCAGAAAAGGCATACTGTAACTTTTTATTGAGGAATAAGTGAACTCCCTTGTATGACTATTGATATAAGACTCCTGACATAGACTAGAAAAACAATGTGGAATTTATCATGAGACCTAATCAGATCACTAAAAGTTGGATTTCAGGATCATGCAGGTGTATGTGCCTCCAATTTCCTGAGGCTCTGTTGAATTTTCTCCATATGCTCTTCCTTTTAGCTGTTCGTAAAAGCTTCATAAGTCTGTGTTGATTTAGTTTGGGTTAAATGTGTGACTAAGCGTTAAAAGTGGAAGGTTGGGACTCAGGGAAGACAGGAAGTGGAATGAGGGGTCAGAGTGCTGGGCAACCTGCAGTTCTCACACTAGTTGGGCAGACATGGGGAAAAGTGAGACCTAACTCAGAGCTGGAGGATGTGGGATGTGAAGCAGTTGGAAACTTTGTGAACAACAAAGAGGCAATTGAGTGGGAGGGAACAAGTGTGGGGCAGATCATGGATGGCAGCCTCTGGTTCCACTGTGGCCTGTGTTGAGGGTCTTCAATCCCCAAATACTCTCCCATTTGTGGATGGCATGGTACCTGAAATTCCTTTGGATGATATCTTATCTCCAGGGTCTTCTACTAACATACAGATATTCTTGGGAAAGTGAAATAGCCAATGGTGAACATTATTTATAGATTGTAAACATGCTTTTAGATTCAGTTGTTTTCCACCAAACTGAGGGAGTCTAGAAACAGAGTAACTCTGGATTGGAAGAGAAGAGACTAAAAAAAAGAGGAAAACATGATAAAATAAGGTATATTGTGGGAAAGGAGATTATTAGTGCCGCAGAAACGTTTTATAAGTTGTCTGGTCTGTTCTGTTTCTCCAAACAACCTATCTGATCCCTCTAGGTTACTGATGTGTTTGGTGTAAATGCTTCTCTGACTTCCTTTCTCTGTATGCACACACCAATGGCACACGTTCATGAACACTGGCTTTCTCTGTAGGCTCAGACTAGATATTGCCATGAAACTTGCATTATTCACTCAATATACTATAGACATGTCTTCAGGTTAATGTATATAGTTTAATGCATTTTAATTAAGTGTAAGTATAAAGAATGGAAGTATAATTTATTGAGTTGCTTTCCTATTAATGGACATTCAAGGTACTTTTAGGGGTGGTCACTATCTCTCCCATCTTTCAAATAATGGTTTCCTCAATCTTTTCCCAGAATGTAAAATGTATTATTACATGGTAGGTCCGCTAATATGAGAACATTACAGATTCTGATCTTATTAAGAAATATCCAAATTTATAAAATTTATAACTTTATAATTTATAAAAGCTATTTATAAAATAGCTTCCTGAAATTGGAGGTTCTAATTGCATTCCAATAGGAACAAGAAAATGACGACTGAAGGTTCTAGGGCAATGTTTCTTTCTTGCTTTTAAAAATAGCTTTATTGAATGGTGCCTGGGTGGCTCAGTCAGTTGAGCATCCGGTTCTTGATTTCAGCTCAGGTCATGATCTCATGGCTGTGGGATTGAGTCCTGCCAGGGTAGAGTCCTGCTTAAGATTCTCCCTCTGCCCTTCCCCTTGCTCATGCACACTCTGTCTCTAAAAAATAAGATAAATAAAATAGCTTGATTGAATGACATATAATAAATTAAAAATACTTAGATCCACAACTTGATAATATGGAAATCATCACCATAATCAAGATAATTAATACATTTATCATCCTCAAGGCTCTCTGTGCCCGTGTCACTGTTCCTCCCTGCTGTCTCTGCCCCTCTCAGCAGCAGTTACTGATTTGCTCTCTGTCACGATAGTTTACATTTTCTATAGTTTTGTGACAATGGGATCATACAGTAGGTACTCCTTTTTGTCTGGCTTATTTCACCCAGCATAATTATTTTGAGATTCTTCCACACGGCCCCACGTATCAATAGTTTATTCTTTTTCATTGCTGAGTAGCCTCTTGTGGTGTGGGTATGCCACAATTCGTTCACCCATTCACCTGTTGATAAATATTTGCGTTGTTTCCAGTTTGGGGCCTCTACAAATAAAACTACTATTAACACTCACATAAGTGTCTTCATATGGACATAGGCTTTTATTTCTCTCTCACAAATACATAGACATAGAATAGTGGGATCAGATGGTAGGAATATGCTTCACGTTTGAAGAAATCATTTCCAAAATGGTTGTCCGTCTCAAAAATATTCATCATCTCCTAAAAAGTATGGCTTGAGAGTTCCTGAAATAATGTCTGTGAAAGATCTGATAGGTCTTAAAACTGAGATAGATCCATAATTCTATCAGCTGAGGAATAGTTATTGATTTCCTGGTGTTTCCAGATATTATGCATGATAAATGTTGAGTTACCATTATGGCCAGGTCCCTCCCTGGGCCAAGTTAGAACATACCTGGCCACTAGAGGAGGTAGAAAGTCAGACTTCCAGAAGTGCCAACTTCGGGGACAGCACAGAGAAAATTGACTCTGATGAGGGGAGGAAGACTCTCCAAGGGGAATTATTCAGACAGACTGGCAGGATTATAGGTTAAGAAAGTGAGAGTGAAGAGGGCCATTTAAGGAATCTCAACTTTAGCGTATTTAATTTATTCATTAAATACACACAAACATATTTTAATACCTGCTATATCCTTCAGATATCTCGATTAACAAAGCAAAGACCCCTGCCTTCATGGAGTTTACATTCTGCCTGGAAAAATACAATAAACTATAGATCTAGGTAAATAAATAAGCAAATGATCTGTTAAACAATAGTTAAGTACTATGGAAGAAACAGAGCCGGGCAAGTGTGATTAGACGTGGGGCAGCCAGTTCTAATTTCAGGTGGGAGATATTTAGAATCTAAATATAATAGTATATATGTTATAATACAAATTCTAAAATTATTCCAACATAATTAGAATCTGGTCTGCAAACCACTTTGAAACCTTCGGCTCTCTGGCTGCCGCACTGTCACCTTGCAGCCACTAGGGCTCAAATGGTCCATTAATGAGAAAAAATGGGATGAGGGTGGGGGTGTGAGGGAGACGTGGGTAATCAGGTACACACCCTCCCCCAGGCGTTCCGCAGGGGCAGCTCCATCAAGGGCACAGGCAAGACGGGCGGGGGAGTGTTACTGTGTGTCCAGGACCAAGACTTGCCTTTGCCCTTGCCTTTCCTTCCTTGGCGCGTCCTCCCCCGGCAGGGGCTGGGGGCCGAGCTGAGGCATGAACTTCAGCCTGGCGGTTCAGCCCCCCGATACGTGCGTGTCACAGCCGAGTGATGGTGGAGACAGGCAGACCTGCCGGCCTCGTCTTCGGGCCCTGCAAAGAGATCTTGGGGCCGCTGCGCGAGGGTTCCCGCGGTTACGCTCGGCGCCCCGGCTCGGTACAAAAGCCCCACCAGATGCTTTCTGTATTCCCTTGTAATATTTAAGGCATCACTAAGCTGTAAGCATTCACCTTGTCGTGCAGGTTTCTGGAGACTTCCCACGCTCAGCCTCTGCGAGCAGATCGGTGACCGTTCTTATCCTTTGGACGAGATCCCATCCGGGCGCCCTCTCTGGAGCTGAGCGCTGCCCGCCGTTTGGCGGGGAGGGAGCTCCGCGAGGCCAGGCTCTCGGCCTCTAGCGCCGGCCGAGCAGGGGCGCGCACGCGTGGGGCGCCGCTGGTTGCGCATCTGGCGCCAGAGCGCGCCCCCCGCGCAGTGCCCGCCAGGGCCGCGGCGGAGGGTTGGTGCTCCGGAGCGTGCGGGGCGCTCTCTCCCCGCGCGGGGGCACCAGAGCTCTCGCAAGTGCCGGGCACTGCGGCGCATTTTTCCCAGTTCCCTTTCAAATGACTGCGGAAAAACAGACTCTCGGAGCCGCAAATGGGAAGACGGATTCTCAGGCAAGGCTTGCGAATGCCCCGCAGCCATCCTTTAACTGCGCCCGCAGAGCAGTTACGGTGTGTCACTCGACCCTCCCGGATCGCCTCGTGTGTCCCTAGTGAGACCCCGAGGCTCTGCCCGCGCCGGGCTTGTCGGTAGCTGGAAGCCTGTCGTGCTCTGGGCAGCGCGGGCGCAGGGCACGCGTTCGCGCACACCCGCGCACACACGAACACGCGCAAGGTACGGCAGGGGAGCGAGGGCTCGGGGTGCCCCGCGGGGGCGGGGGTGGGCCTCGCGGGGAGTGAAGCGACGACCCGGGAACCGCTGAATCCTGCCAGGTTGAAGGAGGAGAGAAAATGACGCGGCGCCACACATCGGACAGGCCAGGGTTGCTGCGGCGCATTTAGGGAACCCGATAAGCGTCAGGCGCGCTCCCTTCCCCTCACATGTCTCTGGTTCCCGGGCGTGTGATGCCGGAACACGGCAGGAGAAAGACCCACTTAGGGAGCTAGAGTTGCATTTGGAGACTCCCCTCCCTCTGCAAAAGCACCAACAGGAAGACCCTCCAAAACCATGGATCCTCAAATAGATGGCCCGGAATAGGGGCGGTTATCCTTGGTTACCAATGCCGAGCACGTTTTGGTGTTTACAATATTTATTTATTTTTAGGCCAGCTCGCCCTCCCTTTTAGGCAGGATGGGAAAGGAGCACGCAGCGGGGTGGGAGAGGGGAGGGAGGATTCCTATAATAAGAATCAGCGCATTTTTCAGAGCTGAACCGAGCCCGGTTTCCATTTCAAAAAAGGAGACAGCCTCTGCTGCGATGGTAGAAGAGACCGCGGTGTGAATTAGGGACTGAGAGGCGTCGGGCGGTGGAATGGTCCATCCCGGAGGTACCTGGCCCTCGGTGCACACACACACGCACACACACACACACACACAGGCGCGCGCTCTCCCCAGCCAGGATGTGTGCGTGTGTGCGCGTGTATGAACTCCCACATGCTGCTGCTGTCTGCTCCTGGCCAGGGGCACCGGTGCCTGCCTCCTCCCCGCTCGCCCCCAGATTCCCCTCCCCTCCCTGTTGCTTTTGTCTGGAGGGTGTTATGGGTTTGTGTGTGTATGAGCGTGTGTGTTTTTGGATTTCAGACTAATTTTCTGGAGTTTCTGCCCCTGCTCTGCGTCAGCCTTCACGTCACTTCGCCAGCAGTAGCAGAGGCGGCGGCGGCGGCGGCTCCCGGAATTGGGTTGGAGCAGGAGCCTCGCTCGCTCCTTCGCTCGCGCTCTCGGCGCTCAGTGCCCGGCGGCAGGAGGAGCCTGCACCCAGGCGCCGCCGGCGGGCGGTAGGCGCCGGAGCCCGGGTGAGCAGCGCGGACAGTGCCCTCCGGCGCCTCGGCCCTCGCTCCCCCCACCCCCCGGGGCGGCCGGGGGTGCTCCCCAGGTGGGGCGCGCCACGCCACCTGCCCGCACCCCCTGCGCCCGGCGGCCGTGGCGGATTCTGCAGCATCATTGGGGGCCCCGTCGCGGAGCCATCGCCGCCGCCGGCGGTCTCCGCGTCCCCCTCTGAAGGGTCCTTCGCCGGGCCTGTGCCATGGAACCCCGTCTCGGGGACCCTTGCTCCGTCTCCCCTCCCTCGACCTCAGGTTGGGGTGGGGTAGCGGGGGGCACATCAGTGGCCTCGGCGGCGTCAGTGCCATCGAGGGGCAAGTGTATTTCTGGGGCCGGAGCTGTGCACGCATCCATCCATCCACAGTGCCCGGCTGGGGTCGGGGAGGGGGTGCGGCGAGCGCGCCGTATGGGGTCCTGCGCTCAGTCTCACGCGTGTTTGTTTGTCCTCAGCCCCGAGGTGCGCCCCGGATCCCAGTGCGCGTCTAGCAAGGAGCCTGCGTCCCAGGGGGTGCCGGCAGCGCCGCCGGCCGGTGCTCGGTGCGCCGGGCCATGCAGCGGCGGCCGCGGCGGGGCTCCGAGCGGCGGTAGCGCCCCCTGTGAGGCGACCAGAGATGCCCCGGCCGCAGTGAACCGCGCCGCCCGCCAGGACACGCTCAGCCCGGGACACGCTCGGCTCTGCGCGCCCGCGACAGGCACCGGGGCGAGGGAGCGACCGGCGCGGCGCAGGCCGCCCAGCGGGGGCCGGGGAGGCCGGCCGGTGCGGCGCGGGGCCACCTACTCGCTCTGACTCCGGCTGGCACTGGCGGCTGGGGATGTCGTCCTGGACGAGGTGGCATGGACCCGCCATGGCGCGGCTCTGGGGCTTCTGCTGGCTGGTCGTGGGCTTCTGGAGGGCTGCTCTCGCCTGTCCCGCGTCCTGCAGATGCAGCGCCTCTAGGATCTGGTGCAGCGACCCTTCTCCGGGCATCGTGGCGTTTCCGAGGTTGGAGCCCAACAGTGCAGACCCTGAGAACATCACCGAAATGTGAGTTCCTGGTGCTCTTCCTCCTTCCTTCTCTCCTTGCCCCTTGGACTGGGGCTGGCCAGGCGCGTCTGTCCGTCCGAGGCATGAATGTTGTCGAAGTCTGGGGAGAAGTCAGGCATGGGCAGGGCCATCTGTTAGTTACCTGTTTTTCTGGCTTGGGACTAGTACTACCTCGGGGAGAAGTGGACAGTGGAGCATAAGTTTCAAGTATTCTATATGTGTCAGTAACATAAATACATATGCTCTTTTCAGAGATTCCATATACGCTCTGTATTTGAAAGCCCTGCTGGGTGTGCTTTAGGCTTTCCTTATGCAATAACTTAGTTTTGGACATTTTTGTTTCATAAGGTGCTAAGTGCATGTTAGGTTAGAAGTTCCAGTAATATATACTAGAAAGGAGGTTAAAATGATGAACTTTTTGAAATCTATTGAAGGAAATCAGAGTCCCTCCTCCCCCGCCCCCCCCCCCCCCCCCAGCACCAGCAACATCTTTCCCTGAGGTTTGCAGTTACCAGTGTCCCTTTGCATTTCATATATCAGATTTTTGTTAGGAGATGGCATCCAGAGCTGGCCTTGAAAATGGTCTGTAAGAAGAGAAGTTCTGAGTGTTGAAATTGCGCTCTCTTGAAAGAGAAAATGTGCTCGTCGGAAGCCTAAAAGCCTGGTCTGATTTAATTTGGACTTGACTTCCCAGAGATATAATTTTGAGACCATTTGGATTATAAATCTTAATTGCCCATTGAAGGACTAGGTTGGATGATGACCGAGGACTAGGTTGGATGATAAAGCAGTGTGTAGTACTCTAATGAATGCTGCCTTTAGCATGGGACGGACCCCTGTGTCCCTGGAAATGTTTGAGCTTGTCTTGCTCTGATGGAGAAGCAGAATTGTGTATTTCTGTCCTCCTGTTCTGATGGCTTGTGACAAATACATTACCAAGTAAGAATTCACCAGTGCCTTCTCCAGCATCTCCCTGTCACCTCTACTAGATGTATATCCCACTCCCCCTGCCCCCCACCCCCTGGACTTTGTCACCACCTACATTTCACTGGCATGAGATTTTATTCATCCAAGTAGAGGATTGTAAGGCAAAGTTTCTCCCGGTTTTCCTTACGGTGTTTGATCCTAAGATAGGCAGCCCTGAAAATAGGGTTTGGGCTGTGGCCTTCCGGTTGGCGAGTGCGCATGCTTTTTTTCCTCCCGAGAAAACGCACGCCCTGTTTCTGCCAACGTAGTTGACTGAGATAACCTGTTTTTAATGTAAGTAAGAGACCTTTGTAGCCTCTGTTGCTTGTTCTGCTGGTGATGCTCATGTTATAAGGCTCGGCAGAAGGAAATGGCAGCAGCACAGGGGGAATGTGCAGGCCTAGCAGAGCTGAGATGTGCTGGGAGCAACCAACTGTCAGGCTGCATCCAGGAGGCTGGGTGTTTTGGTTTTTTTTTTTTTTTTTTTTTTGGCAAGGATCAAGGGAGGCAGAGCTGGATAGGAAGGTTGAGTAGGGCCTCAACTGTGCCGGCCCTGGTTGGCCTGGTCAAAGTGACTGTGGCCTCTCATCAGGATCTGTGTCTTTCTCATGAGATGGAGGGGGGTCTGTAGTCAGATGGAGGAAGCCATATGGAATTCAGAGCCCTTTGGACTAATTTGAAACCAGGGAGAGTGCCTTTATACAGTCAGACGTCTCGTGTTGTTGTGGATTGTTTTGAAATTCTGTATTAGATGATGCATCTATAATGAAGGAGGAAATGAGATAGAGCCAATCATTTTCACTCTGACATTTTTTTTTCACTGTAAGATTTTTAAGGCCCTAATCAGAGAAAAGGAAACTAAAACTCTCTTTAAGTTTAAAAAATGCTATTTTAAACCTTAGTGGTGTTAGATGCCTGGTATTTATGAAATCAATAGAGTTGAGCCGAGCTTTCTTACATCAGTTCTCACAATGCTGTTGTTTCCGTAATATCTGATGGTAGGTTCCTATTTCCGGGCTTTAAAAAATTGATTCTTCTTATTTTTACCAAAGTATTTGTCAGTTGTTCAGTGAGTGGCACTCCTAATTTCTTCCATTATTTTTTTCTTTTGATTTGAAAATCCACTGAGATTGAAAGATTGGGGAGGTGTGTAGGGTTAGTATTTGGGATGGAGAATTTACGTTCCTTAGTGACACCAACGGGGCTGTTAGATGTGAGTTCTGAGAAAAAGTCTGTGTCTCAGCCCTGTGCCTCAGCTTTGTTTGCACCCAGCCAGTTTGTGCCCTCATGTCCTATAAAACATACCAAAATCCTTTTTTGGAAAGCACTTCATATAATTATTTTGAATTCTGCTGTTTTGATATCAAAATGACATCAGTAGATGAGCTTGTTTCACTGTCATCCATATATGATACCATCTGGTTCTTTTTCTTACATATTAATATTTGCTTGAACAACTTTATATTCTTGGCCAGGGGGAATACCAGCTACAGTTGGAACCAAATTACTTTTTTTTTTTACTTTATTATGAGACCCCATGGTATTCTTAAAATAACCTGGTTGAAAGTTGTAGTTTAATGGTGCTTAGCTGAAATTTCATGTTTCTATTTTTTTTTAGTAGGAAAAATGGAAATAAATAAACTAATTAAAACTTGCTGAAGCCACAGTTTACTGTATCATTTAAAAATGGTACGTCATTTAATATCTATATATTTGGGGAAGAGTACACCACTGTGCTTTTTGGGTTCAGAGAGAGCCCATGGTACAACATTCTAAAACTGTGTGCAGAAATTCATTAAAAGATAGTTTTATTTTTTGCTTCTACGTGCATATTTTAAGCTAAGCTGACATTTCATTTTTAGAGTCATTGTTGGAGGTTGTTTTATTAAAAATTCTATCGTAGTGTCTGTCTCATACTGTTTACACACCAACATGATCTATATGCCTATATCTCTCTTCTCTCTGTCTATAGAGATGCATCACACCTGCCCAGCATCACACTGCTGCTTAGCACCAGCTTTCTTACTCTGAGATGGTTATACCAAAGCCATGCTAAGTTAAACTTAAAAACAATACCATTGTCACACATAAGTGGAATTCAGGAGTAAAGCCCGTTAGAGTTATGTAACTGGCCATTAACTCTCTGTAGTACCAGGTGCCAAAATGTATTGCAAATGACAAGTTCTACCTCACCCAAGTGGGAAAAGAAATGGATAAAATAGATCATGCGGTTTTTTTTTTTATTATGGTCAAAAATGCCTAACATAAAATTTACCATCTTAACCATTTTTAAGTATACCATTTAGTACTGTTAAGTGTTAAATCTACTTATATGGTTGTGAAAGGGTGTGTTCATCGTTATATTGCTCATATTTTATATAGATCAATGATGGCCTTTTTTTTCTGAATTTCTTGGGTGGTATTTATTGGGTGAATTTCTTGGGGGTCATAGACAAGTCTAATATTTTTCCTCTTAGTACAACATAAATAGAATTTGCAGCCTCTGCTGCCAGAGCCTCTATGTGCAATAAATTGTTGGCTTGGTTAAGCGACTGTAATGTGATGTCATTAATACATTGATTTTGGCCCCCCTCACCTTCGTAGGCTTTTCCACTGCAATTAATTGTACTAAAAACAAATATCCTGGCATTCGGAAGGTTTCAGTGAAAGGCATCTGTTTTTATTACTCTGATGTTTACTTCTCAGCCCCTCCACTGGGGTTTCTAGAACTTTGGATGGTGCTTTACATGCATGTAAGATGCACAGAGTAAGTTTTGAGTGTGGTAACATAAGCAACACTGGACTTGTTCATAAATAAGGCAGTCTAATTTGTATCACTAGCACAACTTGCGAGCTAGAGTTGAGAACATGCTTTCTTCCCAGCGAAGGTATTTACAGAATTCAGCTCAGCACAACCATTTGAAGCTTCTTTGGTTTTATACCTTCAATTTCTGCATTAAGGAGGTTTTTATTACATTGGGTAAAACAATTGAAAAGCCCCTCAACCCTTCTGACCCAACTTTCTCCCCCTCCCCCTCCCCATCACTTCTCATTGAGCATACAGGAAAATGTATTTGATTTTTTTTTTCTTCTCCGAAAAGTGATATTTCCTTATGGGAATTCAGAGCACTATAGTTAAGGGAAGGGCCTGGGTTATGTGTTATTACAAGCAAGTAATGGGAAGTTGAGATAATGTGGTCACAGTTCCCCAGAGCTGAGTTTAGTTCTGTTTAAAATCTTTCACTGTTTCTATCCCATAAACCTCTGTTTGTGTCTGTTTCAATATTCCCTTGTAATGACATTTCCTAAGCTGAAAAGTTGGCTGGACAGCTGAGAATTGAGGACTCTTTCTCCCCAGGAACATTCTGTATGATCTCTTTGACTATATCTGGGTCGTCAGAGTATAAAACCTAGAGTTCTTGTTTAGCTGGGGGTGGGGAATTCCTTTCTTTCTTTTTTCTTTTCCTTTTTTTGTTTTTCTGTCTCTGTTTCTGTTTTTGTTTTTTGTTTTGCCTTTGGTACTAAGCAAGTGTCCCCAGTGTTAACTAATTTCTCGTCTTGGCTGTTTGGGAAAAAAACACTATTAAACCAGCACTGACATTAGGCCTCGGACTAACTGAGCATGTCTCTAGAGAGCTTCATGTAGCTTTAAATACCATAGGGTAGAACATGGCATTGAACCTGCTGCCCCTTGATGCAGTGCCAAGTTCTGGTTCCTCTTGATGTTTATAAATCAACTGGATGATTTTGAGGAGAGGTTACTTAGGCAGGGAACCTTTTTTTTTTTTAATTTATTTTTTTATTCATTTGGTGTGTGTGTATGTGAGAGAGAGAGAAAAGGAGAGAAAAACCTGAACCTTGGGTTAATAGCAGATTGAACATTTTCATAATCTACTTGGTCTGGTTGGTTTAGTGCACAATTCCCCCCTGTTCCCCACCTCCCAGGTGGCAGAGGTCTGAGCCCTGCAGTGGCCTGATCATTTTCACTCTACATTTGATTGCTGATCGATCTCCATTAAAGAAGGCAAATATCTCACATAATCAAGGTGCCTTCTTACCACTTTGGTCTCTGGGCTGTCCGAGGGACTGGGAAGTCAGTAGATATTGATCTGGGTGATGAAGGAGTGAGTGCTTGTGAGTGTTATAAACCTGGGAAGAAAAGTACTTCCCAGGTACTATAGGTACTGAGTTTATTGTTTTTTGTTGTGTGTTTTTTTTTTTAACAACAATAACAAAAATAAACAAGATGTCACAGAAAGCTGGAGTCAGGAGTGACCTGATCATGAAGCAGCCCCTTACTGTCAGGGCCTGAGCTTGTTAGGTATCAACCTATATCTTTGGATTCAGTGCTCAGACAAGTTTCTTCTGGCTCTGAAGTTCCACGAAGCTTCAGTTGTGGAGATAATGTGGTTTATACATCAGTTGTGAAGTAAAGGGCGGTATGAGAATCTGAGGACCTTTGGTGACAGTGTCACATGTGCGTATGTTCAGTGTCTGCTCTGAATTCCCCCAAACAAGTCTTTTTTAATTGTGAGCTGCTAATAAGACTGGTGGCACGTTAGTGCTGGACTGCTGAGTCCAGAGTTGCACACAGGGTCACCTAGAATTGGTACCACAGAGGGAGAAGGGTCTCAGAAATGTTCTGCTCCGGCCCCCTCTGCACGAACCAGGCCAGTGAAGAGTTTCCTAAGGCTGTGATACGTTAAAAACAACATGGGTCTAGGAGCTCTTTCTCCTAGCACCCAAAGGAGGTGCCGATGACCTTTACTTTAGGGTGGCCTCCCTTTTGTTCTGCATCCTTGGATGGAACCTGACCCCCACCCACCATTTTAGAAGTGTCGGAGATGTGAAGAATAGCTCAGTACTAGACCAAGTCTATGCAAACCTGTCTCTGTGAGAGACAAAGCCATTAAAGCTACTCAAAAGCAATGGTCTTATCTTCACATTGGAGGAAATAAATTTTTTGTTTAGATTACGGTGTTTTGTTTCCGTTTTTAAATTTCAAGACTTCCTCTTCTCCAAGCAACTCATACACAAAAGTCAGGCTGCAGAGACAAGCCTTCACAAGTTGGCAGCAATGTGGGATGCTAAGCCTATGCCTGTTGGACCATCTTGGCAGGTTGGGCTTGGAGCGAAGGCAGAGCAGACCCAGCAGGATGCAAGCTGTTGCCCTTGGAGTCTGCCACAGTCAAGGGTGGTTATATAAGTGAAGGACCCCACAGCCCTTTGTACAAAGCCTATCTTAGCTCCTATGAAAGACCTGTGGCCACACTTATTCTTTCCTGCCTTCTTTTTTTCCCCTGACTTCTCTTTGCCCAGGATCAATGGCTGAGATCCATGACTAAGCCATTGAGCAAGCTTAAAGCTTGTTGACTCGCATCTAGAATTCATTCTGCTACCATTTTGTATGATGTTGATGGTCTTCATGGAGACATAGCTCTGGATTCAAGCAGGGATTCTCTCCAGGGACCTGGAATGCTCCCTCCAGACATCTGCTTGTTTCTAGTCTCATCCTGAAGGAGGTGGCAAGGTCTTGACATCCTTGGAGGGTTTGTCAGGTTGATTGGTTTGTCCAGGGCTCTTTGGTCAAACACAGTGTAATTTGGGGTAGAACGTTAGCCAGTATCTCGCTTATGGCTCTATCTACTATTCAGTCCCACTTGCCCAAATTAACCTCAAAAGCGCAAGCAATTTTGAGAGAAGTGCAGAGATTCAAATAAATGTTCACAAGTTAAGCAGCATGGTGGTGGGAAAGAGGTGAACTGGGGCTTCACCCCATGTCTTTCCCCTGCCACCCATCACTGATCTCTCCCTGCACCATGTTAGACTAATCAAGAGATAAATGATTTGTGTGCCCTTGGGAATATGGCATCTTCTGGTATAGAATAAAAATGGTAATAATCACATACCATCTAGAGTCTCTTTTCTATTGAAAGTAAGGACCTATTGCTATTCCATGCCCCACACTTCCCTGTGAGGTTCATATCCCAACAATCCTTGGGACACACAGACACACATACCAGGATTCTAATTGTGTGGATGTGATCTCTCTATGGAGATAGAAATGTATTTATAAAACTCCACTAGGTGTGGTTTTTTCAGACTTAATTATCCGGAACTGTAAAATTTCCCTAATAATTTAGGATTTACTTCCTTAAACCATCTAGACTTTTTTTTTTCTGTTGAAATATAACTGACATACAACGTTAGTTTCAGTTGTACAACATAATGATTTGATATTTCTATGTATGATGAAGCCATCGCCTCCATAAATCTACTTAACATCTATCACCACGCATGGTCATAAATATTTTTCTTGAGATGAAAACTTTTAAGATCTATTCTCTTAGTAGCTTTCAAATATACAATACAGTATTATTAACCCTAGTCACCATGCTGTGCATTACATCCCCACCCAGACTTCTAATTTTGTTTTAATGTTCTGGATTTCTCTTGAGGAGGAGGACCTGGGTGAAGTAGCGACTGTTAGTACTTTGACTCCATTAGCCAACCAGGCTACTCAGAGACCTGTTGTGTCTGTGATCAGTTCTCAATATTGACAAAGCAATCAATGAGGCATTCTTAGACAACTTAACATGAGTGTAATTTAAATCAAAAGCTAGTTGAATTTTGGTTTTCACCGTCTGAAACACAGTGCGGGCTCAAAAGGTAGGCTCTTTTAAACTCCAGGTTTTGTCTGCCAAAGTTGTCTCTGTTTCATGTGCCCCAGAGTCCCTTCCTGTGTGGTGGCAGAGGGGCTGCACCTGAATTCTCTGCCTTTTGCCCACTGGTTTCCCAGCTCAGGCCTTGGTGGATGCTCATCTCTGCAATGTGTACACACGTACACACTGGCCGGTGGACAGTGCCTGTTGAGAAAATCGTCCCCGGCACAGAGGAAAAAAAAAATCTTTTTTTTTTTTTTTTCCTATGATGCTTTGGTGCCTTCCTACTTGGCGGGCTTGCCTGCAGTCTTGCCCCCTCTCTGCTCCTGTGCCGCACCGCGCTGGCGTGGTCTTTCTAAATGCTGATCTCATTATGTCACTGCCTCTAATTGCCCCATGGCGCCTCATGTCTCTTAAAGGCCAAAGTTTGTTGTTGTTGCTTTGTTTTTTGTTTTTTAGTTAAACAAACAGACAAACGATCCAGATTGTCATTATATTGCTCTGAAATAAGGCAGATAACAATCCCAGGGACCCAAATGCACAGATCAGCGTTACCGTTGTTTCCTACACCAGTAGATCTATAAAGGAGAACTAATTATAACTGGGAGCTTGCTTGGTGATCTTGGAATTAGAGCAAGGGCACTTAATTCTGCATTTAAAATGTTAAATGGCATTAAGCTAAGCTTGCCTGAGGCATCCATCTCCATAATGGGAGCGCCTTCACAAAGAGAATGCAGAACTTGAAGTACTTTGGCCAGGACCTGTGTCCCCTGGATGGACACTCCTTTTTCTCTCCTTCATTTACTGCCCAGCACCAACTGTGAGTGACACATTCTTTCTTTGGAAAGCTTAATGCCTTCAGCCAAGCCTTGCTCAAGCCTGGGAACCTTTCAGATCCTTTAAAGTGATTTTACACATCTTTTTGCAGAAATGCATTCATTTTACCGTATGAAATTCTATTTGTGATTAGCTTTTTTTTCAAATCATATTTGAACATGATAAGAAATGCAAACGGTGGAAAGGAATGTATCATGAAAAATTACCCCTCTGATATCTCAGCTTCCAGCAGTCTACTCACATACATGAGTGCATATATATGTCCTTTTTGTTTGTACACAAATTAAGGCATGCTGTACCCACTCTTCTGCATGTTGGTGTTTTTCTACTGAAGGCTGTATCTTAAAAATGTTTTTGTATCCAATGCGTGAGAAATATCAGTGAGGGAGACAGAACATGAGAGACTCCTAACTCTGGGAAATGAACAAGGGGTAGTGGAAAGGAAGGTGGGCTGGGGTACGGGGTGACAGGGTGACAAGCACTGAGGGGGGCACTTGATGGGATGAACACTGGGTGTTATTCTATATGTTAGCAAATCGAACTCCAATGAAAGAATATACAAAAAAAATGTTCCTGTATCAGCACCAACCTTATTGTTCACAGCCAGGCAGTAATCCTTTGAATGAATAGGTTGTTCTTTACTTAACCAACCTCCTTTTTTTTTTTCCAACCTCCTTTTGAACAACCTTATGTTCAAGTCCTTGCACACATGCATGATTTTATCTACAGGAAATCTATAGATAATCTCTATCTAGAATTTGAATTGCAGGGCCATTTGCAGGGTGTTTGTGATTTTGTTAGATTTTAGGCCAAGGTGTCTGGCAAAGAGATCACATCATTTCATTCTCCCACCCAAACTGGAAGTGCCTGTTTTTCTACTACTAAGCCAGCATTATTCATTATCAAACCTTTTGACCATTGCCAGTCATAATCCTGGGCAATGGTATTTACCATTGCTTTATTTTAGAAATCCATTTGACAAAAGAAAATTTATACTTTGCCTAACAATTTGCTTGTCTTCTGATGTTGGCTGTGCTGTTACTTCTTCTTCTTCTTTTAATGACACAATTGTATATTCTTTTGTAGTAAAATTTATCATTTCCTTTATGGCTTCTGTGTTGTAAATGTGGCTACAAGATTTTCCCACTCTAAGAGTATAAAATAAGTCTGTATTTCATTCTACTACTTTCACTACTTCATACTTCAAAGCTTTTTGCTCCATAAGGAGAGACTAGCAAAAAAATAGTTTTGTTACTTTTTCAAGATAGCTGATCAGCCGATCAGGTCTCTTGACACCGTAGATTATATAATTCTACCTGTCCCCCAGTAACTTCAGCTAGCAGTTGGGACCATTTTGGGATATATCCTATTGTGTTAATCAGCTCTATTTCCTTGCCAGCATTACAGTTTTTATTTCCTAAAGCTTTAATTATTATTATTTTCTATTCAAAATATTAGTCTTGCTCACTAGTCTTTTTTTTTTTTTTAAGATTTTATTTATTTATTCATGAGAGACAGAGAGAGAGAGAGAGAGAAAGGCAGAGACACAGGTAGGGGGAGAAGCAGGCTCCATGCAGGGAGCCCGACGTGGGACTCAATCCCTGGTCTCCAGGATCAGGCCCTGGGCTGAAGGCGGCGCTAAACCACTGAGCCACCGGGGCTGCCCTCACTAGTCTTTTCTTTCAGAATATTCAGTTATTTTTGCATGATCATTTTTCCATACGAATTGTAGAAATTGCTTGCCTAGCTCCCCCCACATTGTATTGGTATTTTAAAATAAGATAGCGTTCTGTTTATATATTGAAATAAGTCTTTTTTTTTTAATTTTTATTATTTATGATAGTCACAGAGAGAGAGAGAGAGAGAGAGAGAGGCAGAGACACAGGCAGAGGGAGAAGCAGGCTCCATGCACTGGGAACCCGACGTGGGATTCGATCCCGGGTCTCCAGGATCGCGCCCTGGGCCAAAGGTAGGCGCGGAACCGCTGCGCCACCCAGGGATCCCAAATGAATCTTCAAATCTTCAAATTCAAACCTCTAGCCTCATATCTTGCCTTTCCCTTTGTCCAATGAGATAATACAACTATGCTCTTACTTAACTCCCTGGTTTCACATCGGCGGGCCTCTCTGCCTGGAACACCTTTCCCCTGCCTTCCTACCTCCGGGCTGCGTCCCTGGTCACCTAGCAACATAAATGCATTCCTGGCTACCCACCTGTAGATACCACTAGGATGTAAGTGGCCTGGAGGCAAGGACCATGTGGATCTTGGTCATGCTTTCCCCCAGCACCTAGCACAGTGTCCTAGATCTCCACATCATACACACACACGTGGATGTAGGAGCATGCATGCTCCTACAGATATATCATGGAGAATTCCAAGTAAAAGTGTGCACTAGTTGTTCTTTGGGCTGTCAGTAGAAAAATTTCTATACATGACCTTTTACTCATCAGGTTAAGATGTTTGTGGATTTAAATACCACAATGTTGGTTCATACACAGCAAAACAAAACAAAAACAAACAAACAAAAACCCAAAACAAAACAACAACAACAACAACAAAAAACACAACAAATTCAGTTCCTATAGAGAAGTAGCACAGCTAGCTGGAAAGGAAGAAAGATGAAGCTTTGATGGAGGAAGCATCTTGTGTATCCAACAGGAAGGTGGAACAGGGAAGCCATGGGAGGATGGGGGCAAGCAGATGATGGGAGATGCACAACAGACCAGCTCAACAGCAGAGGCAAAGCCAGGGACAAAGAATCATTCTAGGGACATCTGATCTCCTGCAAGCAAATAGGTCTAATGAGAAAGATTTGTGCTTTTTCTGTTGTGTAATAGCTAATAATGGCTATCCCTGTGGATCAATTGCCATTTTTCCCTGTGACTGCATTTATGGTGCTTTACTTACAAAGTGATTCTGGTGTGAGATTTCAGATGTGATTTATCCTTCTTGTAGCATGGCTGGTAGAAGCTGTTCATTTCTCTTAAAGAACTGCAGACATCAGGAGTATAAAAAGATGATGTGTCAGGGCCAGTTTAGTGTACCACCTGATACATATACTTGTGTGCTTTTGCAATCAAGGTGCATTGGGCTGATCCTATGAATGTTTCATGGTACTTCCTTTATATTTGTAATAATTAACACTATGGGGCATCTCGAAATTTTGATAGTTGTTTGCAAAACTGATCATAAAACAACTGATAGACATACGAGATTGGGACGCTTTTAAAAATAGAGTGGAGAAGTATATAGGTGAACAGATTGTGTTGAATAATCCAAAAAGATAATTCCCCCTTGAGATAAATAACATCCATTTATTTATGTTTACAACGCTGAAGTATGTTCATAATATGCATACAAATGAAAATAGTTTAGACTCCATGTGTATTTTGAAAGTTAAATTTTTTAAAAGGAATGAGCATTATGGAACCGACACATAATGTTTACCTCTCATGAGAAAAGTCTTAGTTTTGTTTGAGGCGTTGGCTCTCATGATAAGCCTGGGTGACTGTCTGGGGTTTAACTTACTAGCCATTTCATTTATTCTTTCCCAAAATTGCTCTCTCACAATGGAGAGTGTCTTCTGGTGTGTTGAGGATGCTCTTGCCCTTTTATTTGCCTCAGTCTACCCCAGGCACATCAGTGGTCCTCTCCCTGGTGGTCCTCCAGCCAAGTTCCTCCATATGAGGCAGTGCGTCTACAGGGCTGACAGGATGCTCCTACACCTTTCCTGGTTAACTTAGTAGGATTCCAGAATTCCCTACCCCAAAACCCTGAGTCCACTTCTAATGTTTGTAGAGGCCTTTTTCATAAGTCTGTCCTCCTAGGCACAGCAGGGATGGGGGAGAGGTCTGAGGCTGTCTGTGGTGGCGTGGATGGAGCTCCCTAGAATATGTCTTTTCTCTCCTTTCATTGAATTTTATATCTATATACAGTTCAGGGGACAATAGATCTTTTGTTGAAAACATCATCTTTTCCTATGGATGACTGAACTGGAGGCCAGCAATGAATTGTTTATACATACATGTGTTGATTGATTGATCAATTCATTCATTTATTCAGCCAATTAATCAATCAACAAATATGTTTTGAACATGGCCTCCCTGCCAGGCATTTTTCTGGGTCCTGGGCAACAAGACTTAGGCCAGTTCCTACCATCTATCTGGCCTGTTGAAGGGCACTAGTGGGGGCCCCCAGCCAGGTCAACCCCAACCCTTCTGTCTCGAAGCCCTGTGGACAGTCTAGTCTATACAATTAAAACCCATCCATGCCACCACAGACAGCCTCAGACTTCTCCCCCATCCCTGCTGTGCCTAGGAGGACAGACTTATGGAAAAGGCCTCTACAACCATTAGAAGTGGACTCAGGGTTTTGGGGTAGGGAATTCTGGAATCCTACTAAGTTAACCAGGAAAGGTGTAGGAGCATCCTGTCAGCCCTGTAGATGCACTGCCTCATATGGAGAAAATTGGCTGGAGGACCACCAGGGAGAGGACCACTGATGTGCCTGGACACTGCCCAGAGCAGAGGGAAAATGCTGCCTGGGCTTCTGTCTTGGGGATCTGATCTCTGCATCAGCGTAGCTGTGGGCTGTGATAGCTCTAGAATAGAGGAAGCTCAGGACTTAGACCAAGGAGTGTGCAGTGTGGTTGGCAGCCCAGCCAGGCTGCTCCTCCCAGTGATGCCAGTCTCTTCAGGGGAATTCTCAAGCATGAGGTTCCCTGTTTTCAGCAAGGACAGCACGTGGAGGTTCTTCCCCTGACCATATCGTAAGCATTGTGCTATCACAGACCCAGACAGACCAGCAGAGCACAGACATGTTCTCAGCAGTTAATGGGGGCAGTTAAACATCAGTAGCTACCAGCTTCCACCTTTCTCTCTTCCCCATACAGTTTTTTAAATTCCCTCTGAAAGGTCTAGATCTGAATGTAATATTTTAAGAATCAGCTCATTATGGTTGAATATATAAATATGTTTTTTTAGTGGCACCCTAGCAGGATCCTAGCATTCTGAAGACTGTGTCTAAAAAGTGCCTTTCCTCATTTTTTTTTTTCCCAAATTAAAACATCACTGAATTTAAATGTCCATGGCCATGCACAGGAGGATCAACAAATTGATTTTTCATTTTCTTTGGGCGTTTGTATAGGGGAAGGATGCGGCTGGGAGTCAGGATTTCTTGTTGGATTGAAACCCCGCCCCCTCCCGTGAAGCTGGTCCACGTCTGCTACTTTGGATGAGTTATGACAGCTCTCTGTGTCTCAGTTTCCCCATCTGTAAAAGGGGACGATAATGGAACCTTTCTTATCAGGTTTTTGTGAAGTTAAAATGAGCTGACTTGTGTGAAATGTTCACACTAGTGCCTGACATGTTAGGCTCGGCTGTTTTTATTTTGTATGACTCTCCTTGACTATATTCCCAGGGCAAGTAGGCTCTCTTGGGCTAGGGGAGGTGGGAGAAGCAAGAGAATCGGCCTTGAGCATGGCACGGGCAGGCACAGGGGTTAGGAGGACAGATGTTAAAGGGTGTTGGTTCTTTGCATACAACTGTTGCTTTTTTGCTTTTTTGCTATTACTCTCATATGTGGGACCTGGACTGCTCCCCTGATTGGGACATTGACCATTTGTGTGCCAAGCAGTCCTCTGCACGGGCTCAGATGTAACTATTATTCAGGTCACTGTCTTTATTCTGCAACTTTGTAAGCCTGGTCCATTTTATTTTATTTTATTAAAGATTTTATTTATTTATTCATGAGAGACACACAGAGAGAGGCAGAGACACAGGCAGAGGGAGAAGCAGACTTCATGCAGGAGGCCGGATGAGGGACTCGATCCAGGAACTCGATCCCGGGACCCCGGAGTCACAACCTGAGGCAAAGGCAAACGCTCAAGCACTGAGCCGCCCAGGCAACCCTATTAGGTTGCTGATAACAGCTCCCTTGGAGTCTGGTGCTTACCAGTTACTTTGCATATCACTTTTTTTTTTTTTTTTTAACTGTCTCTCTCACTCTTTAATTGTGAAGCCTTTTAAGAAAAGATCTTTTAGGGACGCCTGGGTGGTTCAGTGGTTGAATGTCTGCCTTTGGCTCAGGTCGTGATCTTGGGGTCCTGGGATCTAGTGCCACATTGGGTTCCCCACAGGGAGCCTGCTTCTTCCTCTGCCTATGTCTCTGCCTCTCTCTCCGTGTTTCTCTTGAGTAAATAAATAGAATCTTTAAAACAAATCTTTTAAAATGTTATGGGGAAATAACATGAAATTTACTGTCTTCACCATTTTTTACAGGTACATTTCAGTGGCCAAAGTTCATTCACACCTTTATGCAACCATCACCACCATCCATCTCCAAAGTCCTTATCATTTTGCAAAACTGAAACTCTGTACCCAATAAACAACAACTCCCCACTCCCTTCCCTGCAGTTTCAGGCAACCTCCCTTTTACCTTTGTTCTCTTGTGAATTTGACAACAGTAGGTACCTCAAAAATACACATCCTTTTGAACTGTGATATATTCCTTGAATTACAGTTTTTGTCAGAGATCTGCTTAGGATTTTTAGATGCACTCACACTTCCTCTCTGCAAAATAGCTTCTCTTTATTGTGGCCTTACACAACCACTTACGACTGGGATCCCTTTTCAGCAGCATCTTTGTAGTTTCACTCCAAAGAAAGTAATCTCTAACCTTCTGTAAAAATGACTAAAGGTTAACATGTGAAGTGAAACCAGTGAAGATAAAATTGGAAGTGTTGCTCACATTCTATCGCTCCCCTTACTCCCACAGCCTATAAATGTTGGATGAAAAATTGTGCCAAAATCAAAACAGACCTTCACACAGAGATCCTAAAATTTTACCACTTGAATCATTCTCTTTTCTTGACGTTATGCCTGATGCTCATTTTTTTCTCGGTGCCGTGCTTGATCTGTCCTAAAGCTGGAGCAGAAATATTAGTTCAAAAAATGCTCTTCATATGGAATGATTTGACCTGACGAGAGTCCAAGAGCTTTCAGAACTGTGTTATGTTGTGATTAGTGCTGACTTGAACACTTCTTAGAATTCTTAAGACCTGGGCTAATCATTGGAAGACTTCACTAGTCGTAAGTGAAACATTGATTGGCCTGCAATAACAGGGAAAGAGGAAAAGACATCTTTTCTTATGATTATTTATTTATTTATTCATGAGAGAGGCAGAGACACAGGCAGAGGGAGAAGTAGGCTCCATGCAGGGAGCCTAACATGGGACTCGATCCCGGATCTCCAGGATCAGGCCCTGGGCTGAAGGCAGCGCTAAACCGCTGAGCTACCTGGGCTCCCCAAAACATCTTTTTTTTTTTTTTATACGAGATAATTTATTCATGTGTTGGATTGGAGTTGCAAGAAGACTTTGTGAACAATCACTCCAAAACCTAAAAACATCATGGATTAAATTATTTACTAATCCATTTCTTGAAAACGACTCTAGGCAATTCCATAGTCTTAGCCTATTGTTAATAATAGCCACTTAATTGGCATTGAATGAATGCTAGAAATGTCACAATTATTCACTTTATCATCGGTATTTGAATAACTGGTGATAATAACTTTACATGGGAAGGTCAAGAAGGTAAAAATGAGAGGGAGGGAATAAGGAGTGAAAAAATGGGCTACAACTCCCAGCTAACTCAAATGGTTGACATAGTTGCTGTAACTGAGCACAACATTTGTTCTCAACTTCCTGGCAGTGAAAAGAGAAGCTCATTATTGGTAAAGAGAATGCCTACTAATTCCACAGGAACATAGCTTTGTCTGGCACTATGTTCTGGAAGGAATTTCTTTTGCGGGGACAATGAGTGATGTAATTTGCAGCTTTTGTGAAAAAACGCAGACATAGATTTCATTTTCTTCTTACCGAGAAAGCCAGTGACAGTTGGGGGAAGTGACAAGGACGTCCATTCTGCAAGGAGGCTAAAGTGGCCCCAAAATGTAATCTCCCGGTGCTTGGAATTATAAAACCAATGCAACGCAGGAGCCTGGTCTCCCATCCCCAGTACCTTTTGCTGAACCAGGCTTTGCTAGACTAGAAGCTGGACTACAGATGATTTGAAGATGTCTCCTCTGACCAGAGCCTGGAAAATTCTCATTTCTGGTACTGGTTAAGGCCAGATCCATTCTCTTTGGAAACCAGACAAGCAGATGGTGGGGCTGACATCCTTTTTATAAAGACCTAGCAGGCCAGACTGTGTGCTCATCCAGGTGGAAGCCACCCTGTCCGCAGCTGCACATGAGCTGGGGAGGTAACAGCAGGCAGATCCAGACCTGCCAGGGAAGCAGCCCTTCAGTGGCCCCAGAACGTGGGCAGATGCTCTGTTGAGACCTTGGAGTTCCTCCCACAGAGCACAGCAGAGATGGTTTTAGTCTAGAAGCTGTTAGGAGCACGTGTGACCAGGCTGTGCCCCAGCCAGAGGAAAAGGCTGCTCAGGCTCCTGGGGAGTCCCTAACCCCAAGAGGGATGGCCCCTTGAGGGCCTGCAAGGATGAATTAGATGCAAAGTGCAGCCTAATTCGTATTGTTGGTGGCTTCCTATTGACCAATGTTGGAGGATACCCACCCACAATAAAAATTTTAGCTTGATTCTATCTTGAGCCTCTTCTTGACAGTAGTTGGCTCTCGGACTGTTTCCACCGTAGGGCTCCTCACTTAATGTGGGAAAAGTATGTCACTGTACATGTTTAGTTACTTGTCTTTCCATTTGCTCATGGTAGGTGGTTGTGACTTCTCCAAAGATCTGAGACCTAGTGTGAAATATACAATGATATCAAATTGTTGGAAAGAAAACCGTGTGTTTTTGATCAGGAAAAACCCACATCTCTTCCTTTTCCTGGGCATTATATTCACCACTCTACCAAGTATAAAATTAAACTTGGCTTAGGTTTATGTCAGGTTTAGTTTTTAGGAACAGAGGATGCTTCTAAAGCTCTGGGACAGGTAGACATAATTTTGTTTTTTAATGAGGTATTTTTATTGTGGGCCTCTGTGTTGTTTTATTTGATGAGACTTGTAAGGATGTTTGTGCGTGGAGGTGACCTATTGGTGTAGAATAGTTGGAGCATTGATATCTCAGGGGAAATTACAGGCAAGAATTAAGTCAAGTGTCATAAAATCTTTCCATGGGGCAGTGAAATAGCCAAGAGCAGTCGGGAATAGGACCAACTGGAAATGTGCCCCAAACCTCCAGGGGCGGTGTTACTCAGCTCTTCCTGACTGTTGCCAGGAAGAAATGCTAGTCCAGTTTGGTGGACCTTCAGTTTCTTTTTTTTTTTTTAAGAATATGAAAATTCAGAATTGTAAAATGTGAAATCTTCCCATTTTGGAAAAGTTGGAGACAGACAAGAAAATGTTTAAAAAAAAAAAAGGCCCCATGTTGACTGGATGTTGATCTGGACCACATGCGACTGCTGTGACTTCTGGTCAGTTTATAAGATTTACCTGTCACATGATTTGTGGGCCAGGGGCCAGTCCTGAGTCTGTATGGAAGGCTATGCTAATCAGTACAATTAAACTCACATTCCCTGGGGAGAAGACCAGTATATTTTAGGTAGAAAGCCAACTTTAAGGTTTCTTCTTTTTTCATAATCAATTTCTTGGGCCATAAAATATAGTGTTTCTTGTTGGCAAGCCCCTGTTGCTAGAGAGAGATGAAGAAAATGCTATATAAATACTCAGAAACCTAGAAAGTAATTTTTCTTCATAAGATTTTGCTGCCGTTTTCTTATAATGTGTGTGCTGAAGGGAACTGAGACATTATCAAGTCCAATGTCCTCTTCCATGGGCGTGGTCACAGGAGGCAGTCTACAGGAAGCTCCGCAGCTGGGTAGTGACCAGGCCAGCCCTGGAACCTTTGTCTTCTGCTGATCATTGGTCATGACTGGAATTAATTGAAGTCCTCAGATGGGACCTCAGATGTCCTCATGGGGCTGTCTCCTAATTTCCCTAACATCCTTACAGATGAGGAAACTGAGGCATGGGGACCTGTCCCTGGTCGTATAGTTCATAAGAGGTGAAGCTAGCAGAGTGTGTTTATCCCTCACACAACACCACTGATTATCCCAGTCACTTGAATTCTTAAATTCCCAGGGCAGTTGGACTCTTCCAGGAAACTGCAGTTCTCAGAGCTTGGCATTGTGGAAGAATCTGAAGATTTTTCTATTTCTCTCCTGTTACAGCTCTATGTACATAGAATGCATGAGACCATCCTATAAAATGTCCTCATTCTTCTTCATTGACTCTTGTTTTTAGGCCTTGATTATCTTTGAAGGTCCATTTTGTAGAAGTTTTATAAACCATTCGTGCTGGATTTGCAAGTCCACGGTCGTAATGGTGTGGTCTGTAGCCCCCAGCTCATAATCCAGAGGCAGGTAGACAGGGGTTCAGATCCTGTTTGGGCAGCTGTGTGACCTTGGAGAAGTGACCTGGCATGGTTTTGCCTCTGTTTCCTCTTCTGAAGAGCAGAAGCAATTAGAGTGCTCTCCTGGTAGCATTGTTGTGTCAGACAGCACCCTTAAGGGTCAACCCTGGATGACCCAGTGCCCGGCCCACAGCACTCCACCAAAGGGAATTACTTGTGCTCCTTAATGCCCATGGCCAAAAAGAAGCTGGAAGTGCTAATGCCAATCAGCATGCACTAGTAAGCCCTTTGAATTCAGGTTGAGCATATTATTTGGTCTTCTCTGCATCCATGTCTTCAGAGTTGGGGCAATGCAACCTCTCAAAAAAGTGGACCAATCTCTTGGGTCAATTCCTGCAAGAATAGACTGAGAGTCTTGCTTTGGTCCATCAGAGTATCATTTGCATCTGTTTGGGGATTGACTTTCAAAACTCTCAGAATTTTTGTTGAGAAACTGAAGCTGCCTTGCTGTGAACCCAGAGACCAAGGACAGTATTTTTTAAGGATTATTGTATTCCTTATGAAAGAAATCTATGGCAGAGAGGATCCCATCAACATTAACATTGAAGTGCCTCACCCCATGGCTATAAGCCTGGGTGCACATCACAATCTCATGTGGCAGTATGAATTCTATTTTTATTAGCTTGCTTATTTATTTATTTGGTAGTAGTGGGGGTAGTGGGTAGCAGGAAGTGATTCCATTTGGAAGAGTGGCCATTAGAAATAGTCACTGCTGTTTCTATTTCTTTCTGATGTGTTGCCAAAGTAAAGTTCAGGCAATAAAATGTAAGCTAAAGGAAAATTTTACTTTTGAATAATACTGCTGTTAAGCTAATACACATGAAGACAAGATGCATTAAAGCCACTCTTTGTTACTTTGGAAGATTACCTGTAGGAATTATTTGGTAGGCTGTTCAAACCAATGTGAAATCTTTTCAAATGGGTTGAGTACCCTTTCCAGAAATCTGTAATTCAGAAGTGTTTCTGTGAATTTTCCCTAAAATTCCCTCTTCTCTCTCTTCTTTTCTGAAAAGCCACCCATAAGCTTTTTGTTAAGCGTAAGGAGAAGAAATTCACTAAGAAGATGTCTTAGTGAGGGTCCTGGATGTCAAGTTGAGACTGGAGAAGCTTTAGTGACAATACAGAACAAAATGGCAAATAGTATGGATTTTGTTAATATTCAAATTCTTTACCTTTTGACTTTCTGGTCACCCTGAAAGCCCTGACCTCCATTTAGGCCTCTGCTAACCTGCCCAGCTACATCTTGTAGTTCCTTCCTTTGTGTCCTTTCAGCATGGGTACTTGTACCTCTGCTTGGACCCTTCTCTTATCTGCTTATCAAATACTGTGGCAATGAGTGCTGTCCCCCAGATGGCATCTCCTCCTCCTTGGTCAAGGACCACTACTGGATCTGGGGATACCTGCTCAGTGGTTGAGCATCTGCCTTTGGCGCAGGGCGTGATCCCAGGGCCCGGGGATCGAATCCCACATTGGGCTCCTTGCAAGGAGCCTGCTTCTCCCTCTGCTGTGTCTCTGTCTCTCTCTGTGTCTCTCATGAATAAATGAATTTTAAAAAAATCTTAAGAAAAGAAAAGAACCAATGAATCTGAAGACTCTTGGAGGCCATTTGTAGTCTTAACATTCTCGCGCCTGAGGGGGTCAATGGCAAATCAGTGCTCATCTTCCTAGGGCAAATAGTTGTCATCATTAAAGAAATTAATTGGTTTGAATATATTGTAAGCTTGCCATCTAAATTTGCTTTTAGATTGGACTAATTTTGCTTTTGCAATTGGCACTTCCTCTTATACTGTCTTTACTTTCTTTGTTTTCTATGTGATTGTTTCCTGGTATCAAACATGTGTATGTATTTCTGGTCTTTCCAATGTGATAAAAGAAACTCCCAAGTGGAGGACCCGTGGATCTGTTTGACTGTTTAAAGTCAATGACATCCTGAGAATATCAGCTATGTGCTAGGAAGCACAGATGCAGTGAGATGCCTAGGACCCTTCCCTCTGAGGAGTTTAACAGCTCAGTTGGGGAGTCAGGTAGGTTAAGAGAAAAATACAGTTGTGGGTACATAAGGAACCTTCATTCTCTCATATTCTTTTTTTTTAAAGATTTTGTTTATTCATTCATGAGAGACACATACAGAGGCAGAGACATAGGTAGAGGGAGAAGCAGGCTCCATGCAGGGAGCCCAATGTGGAATTCGATCCCAGGACCCTGAGATCATGCCCTGAGCCGAAGGCAGCCGCTCAACCACTGAGCTTCCCAGGCATTCTGATTCTCTCTAATTCCTAAGTACAGAGTTAGGATGGTACAATAAATGCTAAAAAAAAAAAAAAAAAAAAAAAAAAAGGGTTGCCAACTGATGGTATAAAAATATTCTGATTGGAAAAAAGCTTTTTTGGTGTTGCCTAGAAATCAGTCAGTATTCTAGGTAATGTAGGGTCCCAGAATAGATGTGGGTGAATTCATTGAAAAGCCCCTTGAATACACAATTCAGCTTTTAGGGCAATAGGCAATGATTCTGGGATGTAGCAAAAGTGAAAAGCAACAATGAAAACAACCTTCATAATACAAGGTCCTGTATTTAGATTTGAGAAAGAAAGAAGGCATATTTGGACAAAACAGGAGGGTTGCAGGCCAACAGTGACAACAGTCTAGGCAGATGACTGATGGAGGGGGGGTGCCACAGGGGCTGAGAGGCCAAGGAGATACATGGAGAAAATGTTAAAGAGTATCAAATGAAAGAAACCCAAACCTGCTGCATCTGTGTGTCAACATTTAAAGTCTGCTGACTTGCCTAAAAGAGAATCGAGGCAGGGTCTGCAGGTTAGGGTGGCAGAGGCTTAGTTTTCTGTGAAATATCAAAGCTCTGCTGAACTCATATGAGATTTCTTATCAGACAGGTATGTGCTGGGACATGGGCTCAGGGTGGACGTCTTGTGTCTTGAAACCCCTGGGACCTCAGCTTTCCAGAACAGTGGGCATAGGTCAGAGGAGTTAGGGGTTGTCACAGAGAGAAAACCCCTGAGAAAGGCTTGCGCTAAAATGGTGGCCCTTCCCACTGCTTTGAGGGGGAATGACACCCTTCTTGGAGACGGGCTTTCATTAAGCCAAGTTTGACTCAGTCAAGAGCCCTCATAGTTTCACAGCACTTTGACTGGAGTGATGGGAAAGCCTTGCCTGGATGTACACCTTCCAGTTGTGTGCCCTGGTCGCCACTTTCTCCTCCCTAACCCTGGAACGGTCTCCACAGCTGCTGCGTTACTGGTGGCTCCAGTGAGTGGGAGAGCTCAAAACGCCTGTGTTGCCAAGGTCTTGCTGGAGGCACTTGGAAATCACCAGTAGGGGGCAGCCCAACATGCTCCTTTGTCTGCTGGTTCCTGTCCAGGGCTCTGGGACAGAGAGCAGAAGGTTTTCAGACTGTCTTTTCCATGGTCCAGGGAACCAAGAGCCCAAGTATATTTGATCCTGTAACTTCAAAGCTCTGGGGTCCAGCTTCCCTGCAGTCACTTCACTTGTATGGCTTTCTCTGTCTTTTTCCATTTCTCTCCTTCCCTTTTTTCCTTCCTCCCTTCTTTCTTTTTTCTTCCTAAATTAAAAAATTTCAAAAAAAAATATGACAACATAAAAATACTTTGTGTACTTACATTCAGAACCAACACAACGTTTTTGTCTGTTTTTTTGTTATGTCTTTTCTCTTTTAATAAGAGTGGTTTTCTAGTTTAATAAGAGAAATAGTATAATTTTTAAAATCCCAAATCCATCCTCTTTTCCCAAGGTGGCCTTCCTTTAGTCTTCTTTTTAGGCTTGACAAATATCCTAGACTGTGAGCATTAAGTGATGTTGTTTTCTGTGTGTTTTTTAAGGCTCACATAAATTGTTATATATCATATGTACATATCTGTGTGCAATTTTGCTTATTTTGCCTTCTCACTTAGCATGAAGATCTCTTTCTACTAAAATACAAAGATCTAGTTCAATTAAACCTTATTTTTTCTGTTTATTTTTTTAAAAATTTAAATGTTAATTATAGTATATTAACATGCAGTATAATATTAATTTCAAGTATACAACATAGTGATTCAACATTTCCATACATCATCCATGCTCATCATGACAGGTGAACTCCTTAATCCCGACACCTGTTTTCCCCAACCTCTTCTTACTTCCCCTTTGGTTGTTTTATATTTCTTTCTTTCTTTAAAAAAATATTTATTTAAGTAATCTCTACACCCAATGTGGGTCCTGAAGTCATGACCTCAAGATCAAGAGTTGCATGCTCTTCCAACTGGGCCAACCAGGTGCCCTCTCTGTTTCTTAATTATTGCACACTTGGGTTGTTTCTGACTTTGAATTCCGACTTTATTACAGTGAATATTCTTGTATATGTTTCTGTGTGTGCATGTGTAAGAATTTTTCTCAGGTAAGTATCCGGAAATGGGATTACTGGGTTGTAAAGTGTGTTGATGTATCATTTTCCAGGATAAACTACTCTTCAAAGCGATTGTACCAATTTACACTGCCTCCGACAATGTAAAAGAAATTCCCCACATTCTTAGAAATGCTTTATATTGCCAGACTTTAAACATGTTGTTCAACTAATGGGAGAGGAGTGGTATGTCCTTATTTTAATTTGCATTTCAGATTCCTTGTGGGATGGGCAGCTTTTCATCTGTTTCTTGGCTGCTGAGTTTCCCTTCTGTGAATTGTCAGTTATTACCTGCACTGGTTTCCATTCTAATCCTGTGATTCCTCACTTCATGCTGGCTGAGGAAAGTTTCTTGAAGGGGTGTGTAGAATGGATGAGCAGTTTATAGCCAGCAGCTATGTTGCGGTTATCTCTGCAGGTGGTAATTTACGAAGGGCAGTTCTTGGCATCTGGAGGGCACTTAGCCACCTTTTAATCCAGTTCTTCTGTTGGTTTTTTCATTCTGATTAGGAGAAACATTCATGATTTATCCAGGGCGTTGCTACCTCCACAGTAGAAGAGTATTCTCTAGTGACCATTTTTTCATAATTTCACATGGTTCTTTTTATGGTTTTTCAGAAAAATCTCCTGTCCAGTCTTAGGTCCAAAAACTGTTATGCTTTGCTTAATGTCTGACATATTTTCATCTCGTGAATACTGTGAATTTACCACCAATGAAATTTATCTCCTTTTTCTTCTTTTCTATGGTATCAGTGACTGGAAAGCTTAGAATTAAGCCCAGTGCCCTTTACTAACAAGCATATGTATTTTGAACCTAATTCCTAGTTCTGTTGATATCTCTGCCTTTTTTTCCTTCTGTGTCCTCCATTCTAATTTTTTAAAAAAGATTTTATTTATTTAATCATGAAAAACACAGAGAGAGAGAGGCAGAAACAGACAGAGGGAGAAGCAGGCTCCATTCAGGGAGCCTGATGTAGGACTTGATCCCGGGAGTCCGGGATCACGCTGTGGAGTCAAAGGCAGACGCTCAACCTCTGAGCCACCCAGCCATGCCGCCATTCTAATTTATGTTAGCTCATTGTATTTTATTGAATAAAACTGGGGAGTTTATAGATTAAAAAATTCCATGACAAATGAAATAAAAAAACAAAGGCCATCAATAACTAAAAGAAAAGCTAAAGATAAATGCTCTTTGCCACAGATGTTGACTCAGTACCTGTTGTTGAGTATCGAGGCCCTGTCAGAAGTATGGAGGATACAATGATGATCCCACCAAGAGAGCTGAAAAACTCTTAGAAGATTTCAGAACAGTGACAGACATCCCCCTAGTACAGCTGGAAGGCAGGAACAGACTTCTCTGGAAATCCTGGCTGTGACTGCAAAGGAAACCTTGCCCATGCTCTCTGCCCTTTTTTGCTGCCAGTTACATGAAAAAAGCATTAATATCTAGGGTGTCTCTGGAATGAAGTTCTTATTGGGAGATAATTTAGAGGAGGGAGGTCACTGTGGTATCTAGTGAAAATATTAGTGGAATAATTTAAATAATCTAAAGTGTGATGATTTAGAAACATTTCATAAAAAATCTTGATGTTGAAAATTGAGCATTAGGAGTCTTAAAAGTGTTTCCTCCCAGAGTAGTAGGAGAAAAGGGAATGGATCCTTCCTGCACATTTAGTAAGTCCCAGGCCCAAGATATCAAGGAGAATAAAGATATTTGAGCAGAAGATGCTCTATCTTGGAGGCTGCTTTTTTTAAAGATTTTTTTTTAATTTATTCATGAGAGACAGAGTGGCAGATACAGAGACAGAGGAAGAAGCAGGCTCCCTGTGGGGATCTCGATGCGGAACTTGATCTCAGGATCCTGGGATCATGACCTGAGCCAAAGGCAGATACTCAACCACTGAGCCACCCAGATATTCCTCTTGGAGGCTGATTTTTTATGAAACAGAGAACAATGTTTATTTGGATGCTTTGAAAATTATTTTTGTTTGGTGTGATTTTGCTCTCTCAGAACATTTTCTTTTCTTTATTTTTAGAATTTATTTTCCAAAGTGGTGCCCCAATTCTTACCACACATCTTGACATCTATTTTTTTCTTTTTTGGATAGTGTAGAAGGGACCCATGCATATGTCAGTCTGTCCATCCATCGATCCATCCATCCATGTACCCACCCACCCACCCATCCACCTATCTATGTACCCTTTATCTTTTGAATACTTACCTTGTGCAAGGTACTTTGCTAGCTGCTATGGTGCATATTAAGAATTATAGATAGGATCCAGTTGTCTTTAAATAGGTTATGACCTAAGAAAAATAAATAGACAGCTACTCAGATAACTAGCACAAGGAGATTCCATCGTGGTAGTTATAATAGCTCTGTGTTTGTATTACCAGGGATTTTGTTGGCTGGAAGTGACAGAAATTCATATCAAACTTCTGTTAGTGACATCTAACCTCAGAGCTATCTGGATCCAAAGGCTCAAATGGCATTTTTCAGGGTTCTCTGTCTTATTTTATCTCATAGCTCTTTTTCCTTCCATGTGCTGACTTCATTGTTAGACAGTCTCTTTCCTTGTGGCAGAAAAATTTCTCATGGAGGCGCTGGGCCTGTATAATCTTTTCAGCTGTGGTCCCAGGTTAAGAGTATCTCTCTGTCCCGAATCACCTATTCAATTTTAGAGAAAATTCTCATTGGTCTGTTTGAGGCCACATGTATATCTCTGAGCCACTCATCATGACCAGAGGGATGGGATTCTCTGTCCTGCCAGCCATCACTTTCCTCCTGTATTTGAGGGTCTGGTGGGTGGGGAAGAGGAGGGTTCCTACAGAAAGTGCACTGGGGCCACGTGGGCTTTGTGAACTGTGGTTCCTGGAAGGAGCAATTGGTATTAGTGGTGACAGAGGCAGATAAAGGGGGATGCTGGGCCAAGAAAAGAGGGAGTGGGAAGAAAGGGAGGGAGTGGAGGAGGGGGACAGAAAGGGGTGGAGAATTTGCTTTGGTGTGTTAGGAGGTAAAAAGGAGTGACAGGTTGTCTTGGCATGTGCAAAAGATGTGATCTGTCTTGCGTGTGATGATGCCAGCAGCCCTGTAGCCATCACCATAAGAATGAAACACTTTTGAGAGGTAGCACATACGTTTCCAGGTTATTTTGCTCTCTGTATACAGGAGATGCCTTGAAAGGGAAGGCAGACTGAATTTGTTAGTTGAAAGTGATACAAGATTGAGAAAAAAAAGAAAACTTGGTGAACCTGTCATTGATCTTGAAACCTACTCAATCATGGTTTCTTCTTAGCCACATTTCAGTTTTTCCTCCTTTTGCTGTATTTTAAGAAAAAGGGTGGGGTTCAGGTGGATGGGGAGGGCTCACCACCCTGGTGAGGTAGGATAGAAGTTACTCGTTCTTTTATGTACTGTCTGCATTCTGACTGATGGGTTTTCACTCTCTGTGTTTTTTGCAGTTACATTGCCAATCAGAAAAGGTTGGAAATCATCAATGAAGATGATGTTGAAGCTTATGCAGGACTGAAGAATCTGTGAGTACTCAACAATTTCTACCTTGTCTCAGAACTTTTACTAATGCTCTGTTATAATCAAGTGGGCTTCACCATTTCGTTCTAACATATGTGCAATTATGTGCTTTCTTAGGACGATTGTGGACTCTGGATTAAAATTTGTGGCTCATAAAGCATTTCTAAAAAACAGCAACTTACAGCACATGTAAGTAAAGTTTCATTCTTTTGCTCTCTGGGACCCAAAGTACTCAATATTTTTCCCCTCTCTTTTCCTTCTTTTCCAAGACTCCAACCTCCTTTTTAAAACTTAGCACAGATCTGATAATGGCTTAGAAATGTTCACTTTGATTTTTTAATAGCTTCAGAGGGGTACTTAGAACAGCCTGTGTATTCCCTTTCATAGATTTCTGGGCCATTTCCATCTTGGACAGAGCAAGAGGCCAACAACAGAGTCTGATGTGAAAACTATGTCCTGGTACAGGGTCCTTGATTCTTTTCCTTGGAATCATGACATGTTCCCTAGAAGACATCAAACTAGTGGAATTGAAAGAAACCAACTTGGCCTTGGCCTTTTTAGGGAACTAAGAATTACCAATACTACCCCCCTCACCGTAGATCCTCTTTTGAAAGTTCACTTTCTCAAAGCTCTCTGTCATGATTGATAAAAGTGAAGAAAACTCAGTCATGGGACCTGCCAAAGGTTCAGACGATTATAAAGTAGCAGGTGTTTGCACAGAGGTCATGTTGATGCTTTGTCAACTGAGGTCAGCTGGAAATACAGACAGTGGGCATTCTCAGGTTTTTTGCTGCTACGTCCTGTCAGATGATGGCACATAGTCCTTAAAGTGTGGCCTTCCTGAGAGGTTTCTTCATTAAACAGAGGATCACCTGCCCCTAAGCTCAGAATGGTGTTCTTTGGGTGTCCAGTGAAGGAATGTTCCTTGCATTTGTTGGCCTTTTGGCACTTTGCAAATTCTCTGTAACAATGTTTCTGTGTCTATGCATCTACAGTTGACCTACAGACTCTCTCCAGCATTATATCACTTGAATTTTCTGACAATTGATAGGGAAGGTTTTTTTTGGTTTCCATTTCATGGACATAAAATCAGACTGAGGAAGTTTTTGGATTTGCTCAGATCCACAGATGAAAAGTGACAGAATTATGACTCCAGGGCTCACCCCTGGCCCTGCTCTTACAATAAGAGCAGGGTAAATAAAATTGATGCTATCCATATAATTTGAGAACCAGCCTTTCTTCTAATATTTGTCCTCTTTTCTTTCTTTGGGGAGAACAGCTCCCCAGCTGATTTCCATGCCAGTTATAAAAGACACTCTGCTGGAGTAGGTCGCCTGGACATTCTACAGAGATTTGTTGATTTTATGAAAAACCTTAATTTCCTAAAGCCAGTTCATATTTTATAGGTGGTGTTAATGATGAAGTCTATTTAAAAATAACGTCTGTGGAATTCAGATATAAACACTCAGCAAAAATGTGATAAAATTCCACGGAACTTGATTAACACATTTCATTTAAATGCTTTTTCGGCATCATGTCTGTGGTTGGTTTGCCTGCACAAATCTGATGTCTGTGTAGGTCTTGAGAGCATAAACAAAAGAGAAGTTGGATAGAAAAAAAGTCAAAATGCTCTAAAACCATCACTTAGATGTAATTAATAAGCTCAGTGATTGAGTTCTGGTATTTTCATTACAGCCAATATTACACCTGAATTACTCTCCTGACCACATTTTATTGGCGTTTTACCCCATCATTTCTCCTACAGATGTGATTTGTACAGGAGGCTATGGTTAACTGTAGTTTTAGTAATAAGCTTATTTATTTATAAGGGGACTTATTCATAAGAGGGCTTACTCTACCTCTTAATACTTTCCCTTCCTGACTGTTGCATGCCGTTTATATGAAAACCAAAGCCACCTGGTGAATTTTTTCAGGGTAATATTTGGTAGAATAATTTTCATGGCATTCTGTGTGCTGTAAACAACTTCTATAAAACAAGCTATGTATCCCTGACTCCCAAAGAGGTGTCCTTTGAGAATGGAAAACCAAAGAGATGGACATATCTTGTATAGTTTATTTAAAAGGTAGTAGTGGGGGGACGCCTCGATGGCTCAGTGGTTGAGTGTCTGCCTTCAGCTCAGGACATGATCCCATATCCAGTTCCACATCGGGCTCCCCTTGGGGAGCCTGCTTCTCCCTCTGCCTGTGACTCTGCCTCTCTCTCTCTGTGTCTCTCATGAATAAATAAAATAAAATCCTTAAAAAATAAAAAAAAATAGAAGGCAGTAGCCGGGAAGTCAGGTCCTTGGCCAACCTGCAAAAACTCTGTTGACATTTTTAGGCATGATCAAATATTAAGATAGAATGAAGTTAGACAATATTCAGACAGTCAGTAATGCCGGTAAGCTTGATATACAGTGTTCATGGACGAGAGAAGCTCCTAATCACCAGAATTAAATTAAATAAAGTAGTTGGCTTTGAGAATGGCAGGGAGGCAGGAGGGAGCAAATCAGTGTCTCCCATTGCAGACCTTAGTCCCAACCTCTGCTAATGACTGAGGGCTCGAGTACTGGCTCATTCTTCCTGACTTTCTGCAATTACTTCAGCTATCATGACACTTTAGATACCAGGGAACTGAAAAAGAAATGTGTATTACAAGCTGTTTCTCTTTACTCCAGGGACATACTGATTATCTCTGAGCCTCCCCAACAATATGAAAATGTGCACAAGGGCAATCTATTTCACTTTGGGTTTTAGGGGAGATTTGGATTGGATCCTGCCTCACCATCCCTCCCTCTGCCCTGGCAGATTCAGCATCACAAGGTGACTCTCCCCAGCCCCTGTGACGAATCACTTTTATTTCTTGGTACCTTTAATTCCTACCGGGTGTCTGAGACCCCAGGGGTTGTGAGAAAAGCCAGTGTTTGTATTTTCCAGGGGCTTTGCAGAGGTGCTAATTAGTTCTTTTGCAAAGTTCCATCATCAAACAGTAAGAGAATTGTTGATTTTTCTTCCTCCCCTCCTCCTCTTTTTTGGCTTTTGGCCCTGATAATAAGTATGGTTCATAAAACTCGTCTTGTTCTTTTGCATGTGAGCCCACTCTGGGCTGTGCTGCTGGCAGCCCAACAGGGCCAGCTGCTCCTGGTGCAGGCTTGGGGCTTCGGAGCTGCCCTAGACCTTGACCAGAGTGTCCTCCTGATCTGCCCCCTCTCTCCTGCTTCCTCCTGGGAGGGAGAGTCATGCTTTTGTTGGTGTTTCCTTCGGAGGGTGGGAATTTCTGAAGATGCCTGGAGAACACTGGCAGACTTGAGTTTTCAACGTATGATACTCCAGTGGAACTGATTCTTTAGTTCACGTTCCAAAAGGAAAGAGAAAAATGTATGTGGGCACATTTTACAACTTCCTGGTGGATTATTTTTTCACGTGGGTGAGCACTTTACGCTCAGTGTAAAGACAGAAGAAGGGAGCGTAGAAGGAAGAGGGAACCCTTGTGTAGGTAGAGTTTGGATGAGTAGAACTCTTCCCTGTAGAAGGAGGCAGGGCGAGGACACACGCACTGTTGAATCAGGGGACCCCGGGGTGATTTTTTCTGTATTGATCATGTGACTAGCCTGGGCTCATGTGTTAACTCCTGGGCTAGAACCCCTCCCTGCAGGTGATGGTTCAGACACAGTGGAATGTCTGAACACCTCATGAGTTTGTTGGGTTGACACAGCAGACCAGCCTCTGGGAAGGGCCTGGGACTCCTGTCACCCTGAGGTATCCATCCGCTTCTTATCTCTCGGCCCAACGCTTGCTTTCCTGAGCAGGAGACAGATACTGGAAGGCTCATTATAATTTGTTGAGGGCTTGGCTGTTTTTGTCAAAGTTGATGTTTGTTTTACATTCCTGCTAGTTATTAAACACATGTCTGGAGGCTCAAGCATTGGACACTTTTTAAATAAATTCAACCAGTAAACACATTCACAGAACAAGTCAGCTGCCAGGATTATGGCTCTGAATTTTCTAGCTCAGGACCTCATGGCACTGATCATTGGAAACGGAAACTCTTGCCCATTGAATAAAACTAAGTATTTGGAACATGTCAATAGATTCGTGAGTATTTTTTAAATCACAAATATGACTTGGTTTCATTGGCTTTTCATTGTCTGGTTGGTCCAGATCCATTTTGTTTGTTTGTTTGTTTGTTTGTTTTGTTTTTTACGATTTTATTTATTTAGTTGACAGAGTGAGCATGAACAGGGGAGGGGGAGAGGCAGAGAAAGAAAGAGAAGTAGATTCCGTCCCCTGAGCAGGGATCCCAATGTGGGGCTCCTTCCCAGGACCTGAGCCGAAGGCAGACACTTAACCAACTAAGCCACCCAGGTGTCCCCAAATCACTGGTTGGTCCAGATCTTAAAATGATGTATCCTTAGATAGTTTCAGATGAAATCTGACATATTCCTTGTTATCTGATATTTTGTTGTTCTTGTCATAATCATGGAATTATCTGGTTATTTAGAAGTCATATATAAACTGCCAGCAGTTTATTCAATCAGTGGGTATATTCTTTCTTATAAGGATGTGTTAAATGCAATTTATATTCAGTCTTGTCTGTCATATAATTTCAAAATATTCATAATACTCTTTAGTTTTAATTCATCTTTTTTCCTAGTGAGTTTTATGATTTTAAATTTAAAGTTTTTCCCACCCCTTCTGCTCCCCTATGTACAAAAATTTCTGGAGAGGCAGGAACAACTAAGTTGTCATTCTGAGGTGGAAGAAAGAGCTTATGGTTGAAGGAAGGCATGAACCATGATCAAATAAAATTACATTTTGGAAAAAAAATCTTTATTTGTGTACTTTATTCTTGAGAAGTCACATTTTATTTTATTTTATTTTATTTTACTTATTTATTTTTTTGAGATGTCACATTTTAAATTTTTTTTTTTTTTTAATTTTTATTTATTTATGATAGTCACAGAGAGAGAGAGAGAGGCAGAGACACAGGCGGAGGGAGAAGCAGGCCCCATGCACCGGGAGCCTGATGTGGGATTCGATCCCGGGTCTCCAGGATCGCGCCCTGGGCCAAAGGCAGGCGCCAAACCACTGCGCCACCCAGGGATCCCTGAGATGTCACATTTTAAATTCACATTTAATGTTCTTGGTTTCTTTCAGCAATTTTACCCGAAATAAACTGACAAGCTTGTCTAGGAAACATTTTCGTCACCTTGACTTGTCTGAGCTGTAAGTAATGATTATTGTGTGGCATTCGGGGAAACAGTCTCTTAGGAAGAGTAATTAAGTATTTTTTTTAAATGAGTGATGCTGCAGATCTATTTTTATATCAAAATTCTTGAAAAAGTATTGGTCCAGTTTTGGCCGCTTGCTTTTTTATTCCCTCATTAAAATGTGCATCGGTAACCTCCACAGTGAGGTATCATTTAGGAGGAGTATAAATGTTGCTTTTATGCAAAGGTTTGTTTTCTAAAGGAAGGAAAACAGAAAAAGATGGGGGGGGGGTTGTCTCATAGTATCTGTGTGGTTCTTGTGATGTCCAGGCCCTAGTGGAGAGCAAAGCCAATCAAGGAAGAAGTAGCCATAGACAGAACTCCCCAGTGCCTGCTGGTGCTTTAGTGAACATTGTAGGAGAGGTAGACCTCTTTCCTCCCTGCCCACCCTTGTGAGGTTTTCTTCTAGATCTGCCACTGTGCTCAGTATTTATCCTTATGCTCTAATTTCCTTTGCTGTAAAATGATAGGGAAAAGTTTGCAATGTGTTGATGACCAATAGCCAGCATTTCCAGGTGTGCTCCATTCTTGTGTTACCACCATGAAGCAAATAGAAACTTGACTTTCCTATGGGTAAGTTGCCCAAAGAACCCCAAAGCAGAGGTTCTGTGTATCAGAGGGGGGCCCAGATGGATGAGGCCTTTGGATACCAGGCTGTAGCTTTTGCTCAAGCTGTATATTGCCTGAGTTGTATGGTCCACCCCGTTCACAAGGAAAATGTGCAGAAGAGAAGATGCCATTAGTAGAGACAAGTCAGGAGGGTGTGACAAGGGTTGCCTGGTGCCAAGTGTTGGTGATGGGCAGTTATTTTGGACTCCACTAGATTCACGGACTTGAAATGTTAAGCTTTCTAAGCCAGGAATGGGCATGTAAAATTACGGGAAGCTGTGAACCAGAGTGAGAGATGTGCAGTGTGAAAATTTTGAGCTTCACTGCAGAACATTTTCTTGATGGGTCAGACATTAGAGCTCTGATTTCAATTCAGCGGGTCTCTGTTTTCTCCCTGCAGCATATTTCAGCAAATGTTAATTGTGTGCCTGGTTGCAAATGAGACTCAGGCACACTGGGCCGTGGGGATGTAAGGAGAGCGCTCTCTGTGCTCTAGGATACTGCTGTCTAGTGGGACAGCTAGAGGCCTAAACGGCGGAGTGTAATGTGCTGTAACAATCACTGAAAGAGGGGTTTGCCCATGAACTGAAGAAAGGAGCCAGCTGTCTGCCAGTGTGTGTGGTCATGTGACCATTGCTATAGTTACAACCTAAGATCCTTTGCTTCTTTATCCCTTCTGTGGATTCAATCATACCTTTCTTTTTAAGAGATTCTTTAGTTTTTCATATACTAAGAATGCCAGGAAAATCTTACATTAGTTGGAGGTTAAGCACCATGGATCTCTTCTTCTGCCTTATATTCTGTATCCAGTAGCATCAAATTCTATTTTGGTGTTGGAGGGATACTTGGAGGCAATCAAGCAGACACAAATTAAACGAGTCTTCCATGACCACATTTTCCCCAAAGAAACTCCTGGAGGAGTCTCCAGGGATCTCTGAGATTCTTAGAACCCAACCAGAAAACCACAGGAGTAAATGATGTTCAAAGCCCAGGTCCTGTCCTCAAGGAAGTCTTAAGTATTGTGGTTAATGCCAGGCAGAGCCTATGTAACGATTGTAAATGGCCTCATTTAAAGGCTCATTACCATAAATGGAATTCATCTTAAATAGGCCACTGAGTATTATAAATAAGCATTTAAAGATTTTTTTTCTTGTGGTTTTTATTTTCCTCTTGACTACTTCCTCTGTTACCAAATCGTAGACCACAGGAGTCCAGGCAGCTCTGCTGACTAGTGGCTTTCTCTTTGCAGACCCTCCCACAGTGGGCTCAGTGGCTCAATCTGGAGCTCACTTGCCCTTGCCCTCAGAAATCCTGAGCTTGGTGTGTGTGTGTGTGTGTGTGTGTGTCTGTGTGTGTGTATGCACACACACACACATGCGAAGGTCTGAGAGTTCCCTTCCAGGGTCTCTCATTCACATGGACTCCAACTTTCTTGCATCCGTCCTGGTCCTGCTGATTTGTGGTTGAATCATGCAGAAAGCTGCCACGTGCCACCTTACTGGCTCTCACATTTTCATCTTCACTTTGTATTTACAGTCTCATTTTTAGGTCAGATGACATTGCTCTGCTCTCCACGGTGGTTTGAGCTGATTAAATGATAACACTTGACTCTCTAGCCTGGTCAGAAATAAGTGTGTTAGCGTTCCTGACAACTTAACTATTGGCATCTTCACTTAAGATCTGAATTATGGTATAATAGCCATGATAAATTTGTTATGGCATCTTGTTTTTCCCCATCTTATGAGACATTCTTTTTTAGCTTCTATGATAGTTCTTCCTGTTCCTGTCTTGTTTTCTTATTATTGTGAAAGGTCTTATATCACTTTGCATCCTTTAGAGTCCAGCGGTGGTGTTTGCACATAGCAGAAGATCAGTAAGTATTAGATAAATGAATGAATAAGTATTGTGAAGCCATAAAGGTGGGTATGACTTCTGAAGGTTGTTGGCCAGAATGAATTCATAACGTTTTAGTGCTTTGTAAACAATAGTGTAGTTAAAACTGCAAAAAGAGAAGCCTGATCAGGTTTCATTTTTGTTCCGTGTAGGATCCTGGTGGGCAATCCATTTACATGCTCCTGTGATATTATGTGGATCAAGACTCTTCAGGAGACTAAATCCAGCCCAGAAACTCAGGATTTGTACTGCCTAAATGAAAGCAGCAAGAATATTCCCCTGGCAAACCTGCAGATACCCAATTGTGGTAATTTACTTTCAAATCAATGAATTCTACTTGCTATTAATTATTCTAATTGCCTTGGTGTGGTAGAGAGTCTGGGAGGATTATCACTACCCAGATTTTATATAGTATGCTGTTGAGGTCTCTGGTGAGCTGGGCAATGTTTGTGTGCAGTGTGGAGAAATCAGCTGGGAGCAGCTTTGCTGAATATTTTTTGCAAGTGGAATATTAATTCTGAAAGGATGGCTTTGAAGCACATGGAGAAAAAGTACACTGCTTATGTTCCATTGTTCCTTTGTTCATTTGTCTGCTCATGCATGCATCCATCCATTTATCCATCCATCCAAAGACTATGTGCGAAGAGCGCGATATTTCAGTTTGCCGTGTATATACTTGGTTGGCACCCAGGCTGAGGAGAGGGAAGGATCGTGTGGTGATCAAATGTCCTCACAGTACAAGAAAATGCAGTTTAATCTAGCACATTTCTTTAAATTTGTCTTGCTAGCAGACATCTGTGTCTCCGGATGGAGCACCACGAATATGCCCTGATACATGCTTTTCCATGTTTGGAGTTCCAGACTCCTCTTCAATCTTGCCCCGCTCCTCCTCAGCATTTGCACCTCCAGAATTTAAAGTTACATGTCACTGAGTGTCAGTGCGTTTGTAAGGAAGGAAAACTCAACGTGTTTCGGTTAGGATTTTACCAGTGGGGGCTTCTGTGATGTACCTTGACAATACGCACATAGGTGGAGACAACCAGTTAATCAGCTCACATTATATTTGATCTCCTGGCCTAGCGGCTGGTGACACAGCAAAAAGCCATGTAGCAACTGGTTCTTGTCTGTGAGGAATCTGTATATTAACCACAAATATTCAATTCTTTGTTTTCAGAAGACTCTTATTGTTTGAGGTCAATTTTTCTGGAAAGAAAATATAGCTGCAGCTCACTTTTAATGAGAATGTCATAAAAGGAGAGATAAGTATTTGTTTTTTACCCAGAAGGGGCTTACAAAACAGCAGTTACTCTTCCCACAGATTTTTCTCTCCTAGAGTCCTTTGGCTTCCTAATGGGGAAATCAGGCTTTGTTCTCTTGCCAACTTCTCTCAGCTTTCTTTGCTAGTCAATACTTAAAAAACAAAACAAAAACAAACAAAAAAACAAAGACAAACAAACAAACAAACAAAAAAACCCCGAACTTTTAATATATAACTTTTCCTGATTGATAAGAGGGCAACTGTGGTCTGTTCCGGTATACATTTGCACCACTGAGAGAAATCTCCTAGAGGGACAAGAAATTCAGTGTTGAGTCACCTGGCCTCTTGGCCAGCTCCCAAGTCCGCATGGCTGTTGTGACCACATTGGTTCAACGATCCCTGAGAGGAAGAAAGAGAGAGCATTTAACTCCTGCTCTTATTTCACAAACCATCCCTTAATAGATACCTGCTTTGCCCTTGCCTGAAACCAGGTTTTGAAAAAAATTTTAATTTCTGGCCATGTTATCTTGATAGCTTTCAGTAATGCACCCCACCTAACATGTTGTTAATAGACCATTGGGATCGTGGAGGGAAAGGGTAAGAGGGAACCTAGTCCTCATATTCCCTAGTGAATTTGTCAGTTTTTTAGTAATTTTTTGTTTCCTATAAATTACTCAATGAATTGTGTATATGAGGCACCTCGGAAATTCACTGTCCTGATTCAGAGGGAATGCGTTTGGTTGCTGCATCAGGATGGTTACATTCATGGTAACATTCACAATTAATTTCAATGTTGATGCTGCTTTCAAAAAGCAATATGTAAAAAAAGGTATTTCTCTACCACTTTTGTACTCTTAAACTGTTTTGTTGTTTGTTAATTTTTTCCAACTATTTTTTATTTATTTATAATTGCACAAGTAATGTTGATACATTTTGTAGTTACAAAAAGAAAAGGTTTTCCTGGAGTACATAGCAAAAATCTTGGCTTATATGGTTTGCACATTAAAAAACAGTTGTACCAATTTGTAACCACTCCAGCAAAGCCTGCCTTGATATTAGTAAACTTCTTATTTGTTTTTCTAAAAAAAGGTAGGTCATTTTTTGGTTTGCCTTTTCCTGATGACCTTTGGGTATCTTCTGTGTATATAGGACATTGTGTTTATTCATTGGTGAAGTGCCTATATATAGCCTTTGTCTATATTTTTCTTTAGTGTTTTCCTTTTCTTCCACTTTCTAATGTTTTTAATGATTTTTTTCTTAATTTGTTTGAAAGTTATAAATCTTGTTTCTGGGGTTTTTTTGGAAATATATAATGCCCAAATATTCACTGTCCATATTAAGATGTATTTTTTCTTGTAAATATCTAGAAATCACTTCCAACAAGACAGGAAAATATACTTTTATTTCCTTTTACTTTCTCTTCCCATCTCTCAGATTGTTGTCAACTAGAATTTTATTTGTAGATCGTTACTTGACTTTTTTTTTTTTTTAAGATTCACTACTTCTTTGGATCTATCATTAAATTTTGTATCCCACTGCCTTTTGGAGGATCTTTTCTTTTTGCTGCTGTGTATCCTCTAATATTTCTTTCAGATAAATTTTTTTAAAATGTTCAACTTCTTTCCTGGTAGAAAATCAGATTGTATTATTTCTTCTCAGTGGAATTGGCTGAGTATAAAATTCTAGACTCGAAAAAAATCCCTTTCAGACCTCTGCAGGTACTGTACTATGTTCTCCTTGTGTTCAGTGTCACCAATGAGAAGCTTGAGGCCAGTCTTATGCTTGCTTCTTGACAGGTAACCTATGCTTTTCTTTTCCTTCTTAAAAACTTTGAAGATTTTCTCCTTTTCCATGTTATTCTAAAATTTTTACCACAGTGTAACTAGATGTGTGTGTGTTTTAAAAAAAAATATACTATTTGATACACAGTATACTCTTTTGGTGTGAAGGAGTTTGGTCTGCAGTTCTGGAAGAATTTTCTAATTTATGTGGTTTGTGATTTACACTGCTGGCTCCACCCTCTGTACCCCTCAGCCTCCAGTAACACTTCCTATCCTCGTCCTTTTGTGCTGCATTATGGGAAAGTGGATTTATTGACTACTTTGCCCTTTAGCTATTTCTCCAGATATGGGATTTTCCCCCTCTCAACAATCAATTTCTAATTTCTGCAGTCTTTAGTGATTGGATTTTGTTGTGGTGGTTGTTGTTTGTAACTGAAACACCCCTTCCCGTGTCAGGGTTCACTGTATCTCTAGGATGTCACCAACACCTAGCGGTGCTGATTTTCTCTGCTAAGGTTCCCGCAGTCATTGCTTCTAGTCGGGGGCAGCTACAGCTTCTGTTGGATGCTGTGTCCACGGCGAGTGTGTAGGGACAGGAGGTGGAAAGGCTATTCCTTCTGTGGTGTCTACTTGTTTTCTTTTTTTTTTTTTGTTTATGATAGTCACAGAGAGAGAGAGAGAGGCAGAGACATAGGCAGAGGGAGAAGCAGGCTGCATGCACCGGGAGCCCGACGTGGGACTTGATCCCGGGTCTCCAGGATCGTGCCCCCGGCCAAAGGCAGGCGCTAAACCGCTGCGCCACCCAGGGATCCCTCTACTTGTTTTCTTAAGCAGTGGCCCCGTGGCTCAGCCGAGGTGGGGCTCTACTGTGTCCTGCCGTCTGCCCCTTCAGTCTGGGGTCAGCCTGGAGCCTCTCTGTTTTGTGCAGCGAATATTTATGTGTCTCTTTGGGGCTGTGCTGATTCTCTTTAATCCCACTCTCGCTTTCTATTTATTGTTCAGGGGCTTCTTACAGTGTCTTATCCACTAGCAGTATGTTTTCTCATTTGCCAACATGGTTCTGGAGTTTTTTTTTAAAAATTGCGGGTCGCCTGGGTGGCTCAGTGGTTGAGCGTCTGCCTTCAGCTCATGTCGTGATCCCGGGATCCTGGGGTCAAGTTCTGCATCAGGCTCCCCACGGGGATCCTGCTTCTCCCTCTGCCTGTGTCTCTGCCTCTCTCTCTCTGTCTCTCATGAATAAATAAATAAAATCTTACTGTGTGTGTGTGTGTGTGTGTGTGTGTGTGTGTGTGTAATATCTGGAGATTTGAGATCAGAAGGGGAAGCTTCAGTTTGGGGCTCAGTCTCACATTACTTTTTTCATCACAGTTTCCTAGTTTGGGCTCTTTCAAGAGAAGTTAGATTGACAATAGATTTAAATTGTTTCTGAACGTCCATTATACTACAGAAATCGGATAATACGTTACTGTCTTCAGGTTGGATGCCTGTTTATAGCGTGGATTTGTGGTCGGTTGGCTTTTCTTCTGGGTCTTGCCCTTTACACTTAAAAAATATATCTACTGTGTTTAATTACATCACAGATTCATGGAGCTCATCCTCACTTTTTTTTTTTTTTTTGGATGCAACTTGTTAGCTAAGTGTAAGAAAACTCACTAGAGTACTTCATGGTGTTGTGAGTTTGTTTCACCATTGTAAACTAACAATTTGCCAATAACTATGGCTGTTGCATTAATTTGCAACTGGTAACATTTTAATTTCAATAAAAAAGGGCCACTGAGATTCCATTCCTTTATAAGGTGGACTTTAAAAACTTCCTCTTTTTGTATTTCACCATGGAAGTATTATACTAACAAACTCTCTACATTTTGTAAGCAACAATGCATCCTCCATGATGTCAGTGCATCCCTTGAACATAACAGGAATTTGATTGATGTTGTTGAATTCATCAACTAGTAAATGCATGAGCCATGCACGTTATGGTAATGATCAGGGTGGACCAGATTTTTATCTAAGGGTGCAGATATTTCAGTTAAGATAAGTTATAGAATTATATTATTCTAACTAAATTATTCCATATTTTAGCATTTTGTAGTTCCCTTTGAAATTTCTATCATCCCATTTGAAAGAGTCTCAAGCTCCCTCTGTCCTTAGTGATGGAGTGTGGTAGGCGGGGCTGGGAAGTTTAATGGCTCTGGTACCATTAGCAGCCCGGTCAGAATGTCTCACAATATTTTTCTAGCAGCCCCTCCTGCCGTGAATTACTGTAAATTTATTCATGCTGGGAAACATGTTGTAGAAAAATTTTATTAATTTATTTTATTTATTTATTTTTATTAATTTTATTAATTGCAAGGCAACAGAACACATTCATCTAAAATTTCCACATTAATTAGGAAGAAAAGAGTCGCTAGGCACACTGGTTCTGAAAACAGAGATCGAATCACAGGAGTTCTAAAGAAGAAAGGTTATTTTGCCCAGTCGTTGTACTGATTTAATATAAGAATGTCTCTGCTACTTTAATTGATCTTTAGCAGTTCGTTTTGCAATACAGACCTTTCAATCATTTCCCCTAAGTGGGATTATTAAAGAACAGTGTACATTATACTTTAGCTTTTTTATATGATAATTAGGGTTTAAATCTCTGGAAGAGAGTTTCTCAAGGAAGTGTTAATAGCAGATAAGATGCTGTGTTCTAAGTAGATGGCAACTATATGTAAGAAAGGCAGCCTTCCTCCGGGATGTGTCAAAACAGTCCCTCAACTCATTTTACTAGTAACTGGTTACCATAGAACATGCTAGTCCCACAGTGAATATAAGGTGATAATTCATTTGATGGTTGGACTATACAGCCACTCTATGAAACTCCCTTAATGGTTCCATGGATTGAAATCAGTCTTGCCTTAGGTTTCCTTATTATTTATAACGACAATTTCAATTGTCCACCTTCTCAGCCTTCAAACTTTCAGTGTAGAGATTACTTAGGACACATAAACAAACTATTACTTGTGATTGGAGAGGTCAGTTCACAGGTGCCAGGAGAGGAAGCCTGGCTCCTTGAGGTAAATTGGTTTTATTGATTTCTTTTTTTTTTTTTTAGATTTTATTTATTTATTTGTGAGAGACACAGAGATTGAGGCAGAGACACAGGCAGAGGGAGAAGCAGGCTCCCTGTGGGAAGCCTGATGCAGGACTCAATCCCAGGACCCCAGGATCACGCCCTGAGCCAAAGGCAGACGCTCAACCACTGAGCCACCCAGGCAACCTGGTTTTACTAATTTCTTTTTAAGATTTCTTTTTGGTTGTTGCACTATGGTTTATAGTGCATGTCTATTTAGCATATTTATACATAGTCCTTTGTTTTAAAACAGGAAAATATATTGATAGCATTTCTACTTTGTTCACACAGAAGATTAGAATGAAATGCTATGTGAGTATTCTGGAAGTTAGATTTTTTTTTCTTACCATCTTAGCTGGGTTGATTTTTTTTTCTCCTGAAAAACATATGCAAAATCTAGTTTACTAGTTTGCTTTACTTTTACTAAGGATCAGCTTCTGTCTCCTAAAATAAAGCAAGCAACACAGTGGACTATTGTTTTCCTTTATCTTTTTTCGAATGGGAAATAAAGCTGTTTTTGCTAACCTGTCAGTTGCTGACACAGTTTTTGTGTTTAGAAGTTTTCTGGTTGCTGTCACTGTAATGACACAGCTCACACAAGCATAGAAGCTCAATTTCCAATTTGGGCTTGGAAAGTCACTTTGCTAATTTTCTGTCATTTTTGTAACTGGGTGTAAAGCAGCTACTTCTAAATAGGTCAGGCTTATTCTGGCTTCTTTCCTGGTAGTGAAATATATATGCTTTAGGAGACAGAGAAATTGGAAGATATGCCAAAAAGATAGAATGTGAGAGGAGAGGAGAGAATAGACAAAATCATAATTTACTTGATTATTTTACATATGGAATGATGACCAAACGCAAAATGAACAGAGCCCAGGATCACTAAAACAAGATGAGAAAGAACATAATCCCAATTTACAGGTGAAAATTGAAACCCAAACCTGACGCATTTCATTTCCTGCAAAGCTGAGTTGATAACTCAAAATAACTAGAGGTTACTATTTCTCCGTTAGTAGAAAGTGAGACCCTGACTGCTTTGTTTTTTTTTTCTTTTCAATGAGAGGTAAACTGAATTTATTTTTACCTAATATTAGTAATGAGTATTCCTTATCCCTTTGGAATGGTGATACAGGAATGGAGAGAACCTTCATTCTTTAAATTAGTGATCCTAGGACATAGTCAACATAGCGAACTCTCCAGAAGTGTGTGCTCACAGAGGGAAACAGAGGCATAGCAAAGCCCAGTAGAGAGGCAGCTAGTCAATGTATGGCCATGGACAGAAGGATGAGGGTCAAGGCCAGCTCACACTCACTATCTATTTAGTTATGATACCTAATAAGCTTTAACTTCATCTGGAAATGGGGATACTACTGACACTTACTTTTAAGACTTTTCAGGATGCCACATAAGATAATACGGACAATATTGCAGATGAGGTCTAGCACATACTAAGTACTCAATAAACGTTAGTTATTAATGTTATTACTATCATTGATATGAATATTTAGCTTTAAATACATTTTACATCTAATATTTAAATATATGTATCTCTTACATTTGGTCAGATTACTTGAATTAAAAATAAAGCCATAACAAGGTACCACAGAGAAATGGTATACTCAAAAAAGCTCAGGGAATGTAAGATCCATGGAAGTGAACTGATTTGTTTAGAGTGGGACTTCTGACAGTTTTGAATATGTGGTGTACATAGTGAACATCCAGAGTTACAGAATTTCCTATGGGCTCTTACTTTTTTAAATCTTAGATTTCCTCCCACCCCCCACCCCATACAGAGTGTCTCAAGGAGTCTGAATCCCACAGAACACACTTTAGGGAAAGTTCCATGGACAAGATGATTGCTCAGGCCCCTGCTGAGTTTAAGAATAATAGTCATAGACACAAAAACTAGCGAGCAATTCTCCAGCCATCACTGATCATCTAAACCCTTGCTACTCAAAGTGTGGTCTGTAAAACAGGGAGTTTGCTAGAAATGAAGACTCTCAGGCCCTAATCTCAGACCTACTGGAAAAAACAACAACAACAACATTGGTTTTTAATCAGATCTGCTGGTGATTTATACTCATGTTACAGTTTGGGAAGCCCTGGTCTAAAGGAAGTCAGTCTTCTCACTGTGTGGTCGGGAACTTTCTGCCAAGGGTCCCCAGGCTGGTATGTCCCTTCTGAACACATCCAGATCTAGAGACATTGACCCTGTCTGCCTGGGTGGTAGGTCAACTCTTATCCCCAGTGAGCTTTCTCAGAGTGTGGAGAAAGACCACTCTGATGCTCAAATCAGGATCCCATGACAGTAGTGCTAGAAGCTGTTGGAAGCATTGCTGAGCTTTGCTCTGTACTAGTGCCGATTTCAAATCTTATTAAGCCAGGAAGTAGTGCCTGGCAAATGGTTTATCCTGCCTTGGCTGTTCATGCATCCCAATTCATTTTTATTGTGCTAATTAAACCTCAAGTGATATTTCAAGTACAGATTGTTTTTTCCATTATTGAATCTTTGGCCAGCATATTAATGCTTTAGAATTAACGTGAGTCAGATGCTTACTCATTTGTGGAAGACTTTACATCTAAAAGATCTAGACTTGGCAAATTTTGCACAGATTCCTTTGGAGACTGCTGTGACAGGGTGATACAATTTCTCTATAAATAAAGGAGACTCATTCTTCCTTCACAAATAGACACATAATTATTTTCTAAATGAACTGAATTCTTAGGTTATAGATATGTATTGGTATTTATGTTCTGTGCTAAAATGGATATGTGCAGTCTGGGAAGAAAGTGTAGTGTAGTGGTGAAGATCTTGAACTTTGGGTCTGGATCCCAGGTCAACAGGTATGTGGGCAGTTTTTTTTTTTTAAGATTTTTATTTATTTATTCATGAGAGACACACAGAGAGAGAGAGAGAGGCAGAGACATAGGCAGAGGGAGAAGCAGGGTCCATGCAGGGAGCCCAACATGGGACTCGATCCCTGGTCTCCAAGATCATGCCCTGGGCCGAAGGCCGTGCTAAACTGCTGGGCCACCGGGGCTGCCCTACGTGGGCAGTTTTGGAAGATGTATTTGACTTCTCAAGAATTCATATTCTTAATTAATTAGATGAGGACAAACACTTCACTTCATGACGATTGTAAGGATTAAATAAAACAATCATTTGAAGTACTAGAAAAGTTTCTGGTTCAGTAAATGCCCAGTAAATACTACTACTATTACTGTAGTTAAACATACATTTTTAGAATTGTTAATCATATAAATTGAGGCATGCTGAAAAAGGTTTCCTTAAGTTTTCTAGGGGAACTGAAGATTACGACATAGCATTCTCTATTGAAAGTCTCCATTTTAACCTTTTTTCCCTGCTCAGAATTTCCAAACTATGATATCCATTTTTAAAAAGTAGGAAATTTATCCCATAGTTTGTATTCAAGGTGCCGAGAAGGATGTCTCCAAGCTCTGTTGGTGGAGGAGGTCCTACTTGGAGTACAAGCACCATGACAAGGCCCTAGGTCTGAGATCCCTCCAGCATCAGCAGATAAATCTCTAAGCACAAGAAAATGGGAGAGGAGTCAGCAGGACACAAAGTCTTGCAAGCTGAGAAGCAGGCAGACGAATAGAAACTGAGCTGATGGCTGAGAATGCCCATTACCAGGTTGCCAGCGGGCAGAGGCAAGGGGAAATTGGTTTGGGCCACAGAGCTACTAGCAGGCTCAGAAAGAAGCAGGTATGCAGGCAACACCAAAGCCAGGAGATTGGGTCAGGTCACTGATGCAGCAGTTAATCCCATTTTCATTCCATACATTCCAGGTGACTGCAAGGTACCCTTCTCAGCAGAAAGCCAGGGTATATTTTCTAGAGAGGATTAAACAAAGATTATGAGGAACTCCAGAAAGAGTTGAGGCTGTGAGAACCATAGAGAGAATGATGAGCTTACCTACTGAGTATCGTTATTTGCATCCTTCTTCCTCTTCCAGGCAGGACAGTGGAAGAGCAATTATCTGAATAATTTGACCAAACCCTGTCCCAAAGTGGTCTAATGATACCAACATCAGGCAGTACCCAGGAAAAAGGCCAATAATACTGCCCTCCAACAAAGCTGACAGTTAAATGCACACAGTGCTTCTAGTACTTTTTTCTTAAAGATGTGTGTGTGGCCAATGATACCCACTCTTTGAGAAAAGCTTATAATAAGAAAGACAAATATGAACAAACAAAAAGATGAAGGAAAGCAAATTGCAAGAAACAGTGTTGATATGGAGAAAAGAACAATTCAAAAGAAATGGCCAACATCTCAGATCAGGAGAAGTTGCAACCAGGAGACAAAAAGCAGGGTGCTATAGAAATAGAAGATCATTCAGGAACAAAAGAAGAGCCTTGGAAGCTAAAAATATGACAGATTGAAAACTTCGGAGTATGAAACTCAGAGTACTAAGGGGCATTTTAAAGATAGAACAAGGGTTTCTACTGGTTGCTGACAGGAAGGGTTCTGAAGTCATGCGGCCGCTGAAAGCTGGGTCTTGCTGGGAAGTCCTCTGCCAACGGTGGGGACACCAGGAGATGTATGCTGTATAGATCTTTGTCCAGGCCGGTTTTGGTAATAAAGAATAATGGCTTTGTCATCAAGGACCGCATCACAGGAGAGGGGTTTATGGACAGTTTTGTGGAGATAGTGAGTAAGAGAGCACTAGGTGGGTGGGTTAATTGCAGTTTAATGTGTATTGAAGATGCATTGCTTTTTCTGACCTTTGGGACACTCCTGAGTTAATGACATGTCATAGGTCCTTGGGTCACAGCTGTCAGCATGAACCCAGTCCCAAGCAGAGTTTCTGATACCAACTGAGGGACTAACTTGACAAGCAGGGCCTGGCATATTGTTGTGCTGTCTGGGATGTGCCTTCATGCAGAAAATACTGTGAGTCCCATGAGGTTTAAAGCATTGTAAACACCCAATAAGTGTGATAATTTAATGAAATGATAATGGCATAGGTAAAAGTAGCTTTTGAAATGTGAAAGTATAGATCCACATGACTTTTTTTAAATCATACTGTAAATTTTACAATAACCCATTTTTCCTATGATATTTAACTCTGACTTATATGGCTTTAGAACATTCTAGTATGGTGATGATCAAACTTCATGTCTAAAGAATGCTTTAAAACTGCATTTTCTTGGGGCACCTGGGTGGCTTAGTCAGTTAAGCATCCCACTCTTGGTTTCAGCTCAGGTCATGATCTCAGGGTCCTGAGATCAAGCCCTGCATTGGGCTCTGAGCTGAGGGTGGAACCTACTTGAGAGTCTTTCTCTTCCTCTCCCTCTGCCCCTCCCCCCTTTAAAACAAAAACAATAAAGCTCCCCATATTACATTTTCTTCTGTAATCTATTTCAAAATCTAGGTCTGGTAGTGGGGTTATATTTATCAGTTACTTAATGTAAAAAATGGATTTATGCAAAAAATGTAGATGTCTCTCACCCTTTTGTTTTTGACAATAAATAAGTAAAGGGGAGGAGGGAATAAACAAGATAAAATGGTGTGCCTATTTATGTGCAAAAAGCTGGGTTAGCAACTGTAGAACAATGAAAGAGTAGAAGACCTAGTTTTATAAACTAGTTTTTTTTAAGTAAAAAGTTATTCTGCAGTAATATTTTTAAGAAATGTACAAAATTTGTTTTCAAATCTTATAACCACACATTTTTTTATTCATGTTAAGTCTGTAAAGCTTACCAACCCAACACTTTTTCAGAGCAACATAAATCTGTCTCAGAAAGTAAATGATTACTGATTCTACAGCATGAAGAGTTTTCGATTTGTTGTGATTATTTTGATAATGCACTGAACTATTTGTATATGTCCCCACTTAACTTTTCTTCTTCCACAGGTTTGCCATCAGCAAATTTGGCTGCACCTAACCTCACCGTGGAGGAGGGAAAGTCTATCACATTATCTTGTAGTGTTGCAGGCGATCCAGTTCCGAATTTGTACTGGGATGTCGGTAATCTGGTTTCCAAACATATGGTAAGGCTTTTGTTTGGCTCCGTGTTCCTAGAGAGATGAGAGTATCTCAGAATTTGAGATTGTATTCACCTAGTGATGATCATTTAATATTTTATAGGGCCAGATAGCGAAATCTATGATGAGTGTTTGATGTACATTTATTTTTTATTTATCCTTATAATTAACAAATTTAGTTGTGTATATCCAATAGATCAGAGTCTCTGGGTCTCTAGTGAGCCTTCTTGTGTCCTTGTGAACAGGGTGAGGGATGCTTCTTTGGTCTCTTCCCTTGGAGAAAGGTAGATAGGAATTCAAGGATTAAATCAACTTTACACATTAAACAGTTATGATCTCGAGAAACAGAATAGCTCCTGATTTATTCTTTTGCCTGGTCCCAATTCAGGCCAGAAACCTTTCTAATGGTATGTATATATATATTTTTTCTTTCGTTGGGGGGAAAGACCCACATCTCATCACTTTGGGATCAGTCCTAATATAGATTATTTTTGTCTGTTAATTCATTTGTAGAATGAAACAAGCCACACGCAGGGCTCCTTGAGGATAACCAACATTTCATCTGATGACAGTGGAAAACAAATCTCCTGTGTGGCAGAAAATCTTGTAGGAGAAGACCAAGATTCTGTCAACCTCACTGTACATTGTACGTAATCAGACTGGCATATGTTTTTAACAGCAAATGATTGTGGACACACCTGCATTTGTCATCGGGGCACTCTGGGTGCTGCTTAAGTGTGTTAAAGAAAAAGTGTGTGCAGTGTTTTGTGTGTACTCTTTAAAAGAAATAGCAGCCTCTTTCATGTGTTCTGTTAATCTCTCTTACTCATGCATGTTTTTCTTTCAAGCTTTTTTTTTTTTTTTTTATCTTAAGCTTGTCCTCTCATGGCCTCCTCTTTTTTTTTTTTTTTGTTTTGTTTTGTCTTGTTTTGGTTTTTTTGAGAGAACATATTTTGAGCTGGTTATCCTCCTCTTGTTAATGAGGTTTAGTTTATATTCTGATAAACAAGTTTCTAAAATCTTTTTCTCTACAAAAGCAATATGAAGATTTAGAGTTATGGCACCTCAAGTATTGGGCTGGCTGTTTACAAACACCCAATTGTGCTATCAATGCAGTAAAACCTCACTGGTTTGACATCAAGTTTCTGTGGGAAGCTTGGTGGAGTCCTAGTTAAATTATTAAAAACTCTTATCACTTGCAGAAACTTTTATTATAATCATTTCAAATTTCTGCATACATTGAAACTAAGATGCAGGATGTTAATGCTTCTGAAGTACATGTGCATTATTTGCCAGTATTGTAAAATCTTAACATTCCAGGTTGTAGCATTCAGTGTGAACATGTAGTCAGTAAAAGTCACATGTACTTTGCACATTGTTCCAAATTCTGAGCTGGTATGGTTAAATGAATGAGGCTTTACTGTGTCTAGATCAGGATTTGGAGGAGAAAACCACAAGTGGGCACGTGTGTATGTGTGAATACATTTTACATACCTGTAGACATGTGTTGGTATAGTGGTTAGTGTTCACACATTCAGCATGCAGTTGTTGGAGTGTGTGACTACAGTCACGAACCATAGTCCTTTGTCACTCACTGTCAATACTACCACTGTGCCCAGTAGGTACTAGATTCATAATTTCTCATCATTTTGACCCACCAGAAGCCTAGTATCAATGTTATCTCCAAACATATGCAATCCGCTTCCAACTTTATGTCCTTAAATCAACACCTCACCAAAAGCTCTTCTGAGCATGGTGGAAGGAATAAGTGGGTCCTGGCCATGGGGGCCTGGACTGGTGGGAGGAAGGTAAGTGTTGTATCCTACCCCACTGGGGTCCTTGTATTTGTAACACAGACCTACAAATCGGGGCACTCATATTAATAATCTTCTCAGTTAATGTCTATGGTGGTCGCCATGGTCTGAAGAATTGACCTTATTTATCAAAATCTAGATAAAGAATAGATGGAATAAATGAAAGAATTCTAACAACTGAGATAGCTTTGGTAGTGACTCTGATCAAAATGCATTTGTTAGCAGGCTGTGATTTTTCCCCCTTTGTGTGATGAACACATACAATAGGGAAGCAGGGCCAGGAGAGAAGGGCTTCTGGGCTAGGCCCAGACCTAGATTCCTGTTCCAGATCTGTCTTACTCACTAAACTTGACCAAGTCATTTGACCTCACAGGACTTGGGTTTCCTGACCTGAGAAACGATGCTATTAGATCTCTAGAGGTATTTTCCAGTCTTTGATTGTATTGTTAACAAAGTCAGACCACATTAAAATAAACCACTATTAGGGATTTTAAATACTTTCATTCAGGAAAAGTCCTCTGTTTAAAGATGCTACTTGAATGTTTGTTTCCCCAAAGCATAAAGTGCTTGATTTTTAAAGTTAAAGTAATCTCTAGTTTGTTTGTCTAGGTTTGAATAGAACCCCAGACATTTAAAAAGGATCAAAACATTGGCTTCTGAAATCCTAACAAAAATGGAGTGTGCAGTAATGAAATGTGATGCTTTTTTTTCTAAAGATTTAGTTATCTGAGAGTGAGCAAGGGAGATGCAGGAGTTGGAATGAGGGTGCGGAGGGAGAGGAAAAGAATCTCAAGCAGACTTCCTGCTGAGTGCACTGGGACTCAGTCCAATGTGGGGCTTAGTCTTAGGACCCTGCGATCATGATCTGAACCGAAATCAAGAGTCAGATGCTTAACCGACTGAATCCTCCAGGCGCCACAAAAGGTGATGCTTTTAAAGAGCATTTACTATTGGCAATTGGTGAAAAGTACGAATTGATCCTACTTTATAATAATGAATCAGCACTGGTAGGAGCATTCATGGCATTGGTCAATTTGATATGTTTTAGATAAATTACGTGAGATCTGGGCTTCCAGCAAGATTTCCAAAGTCATTTTTGTCAGTAGTTCTGTTGCTTGGTGAAGTACATAAAAATAGTGGCCCTCAGCGTTTTGGTGATGAATCTACATAATATCAAGGCATTTTTTCAAGGCATATTTATTCAAAACCAAAGTTGACTTCAAATGAACTCTTTCTGCTGTCAGAAATCTCTGCAATCTATTCGGAGTTGGTTCTCACACTGAATAGATTTGAAAAAATGACTATGATTCATAGGTCTTAAGTATAGGGAAAGGAGTCTCTTTGAAGCTCTCTGTTGAGAGTTCAATCAACCTTGATGATGACTCAAAATATTGATGGATTCCAGAGTTGCTGGTCCTGTATTTTCTGAAACCAAACAGTCATTGAATAAAACCCCTTATTGATGGCACAGAAATCTGGAGATGGGGAGAAATCTGAGTTTTCTGATGCTATTAACTCTTTCTTTTTCAATTTAGTTGCTCCAACTATCACATTTCTCGAATCTCCAACCTCAGACCACCACTGGTGCATTCCATTCACTGTGAAAGGCAACCCCAAACCAGCGCTTCAGTGGTTCTATAACGGGGCAATATTGAATGAGTCCAAATACATCTGTACTAAAATCCATGTTACCAATCACACGGAGTACCATGGCTGCCTCCAACTGGATAATCCCACTCACATGAACAATGGGGACTACAAGTTAGTAGCCAAGAATGAGTATGGGAAGGATGAGAAACAGATTTCTGCTCACTTCATGGGCTGGCCTGGAATTGATGATGGTGAGTATCTGATGCTTTTGCATCTGGGGAGAGGATTGGGTATATAACTCAACTGTTGACAAAATGGTGCCCACAATAAACCACCTCCAAACCCAGAGGCTTAAGACATTATTATTTAAGTCTTGGCTGTGGGTCAGCTGGGGCAGTTTTGTTCAGTGTGTCTTTATTCTGGGGTGCAGGTGAATAAGTAGTGGCTACATAGGAGACCTCCATCTTAGTAGCCAGTGGAGATGGCAAGAGGGCAACTAGAAATAAGCTTGGCTTCTCAGGGCCTGGCTACTGTACTGGCACATGGTCTCTTCAGGCCATATACCACCAGCCAGTGGAAGCCATAAGGCCAAAGCCAAGTCCAGGGGCAGGGACTCATACTCCCTAGGAGGTGATGGGGGGATGAACAGTAGCCTGATGCACACATTATTTTTATTTCAAGTGTTAAATGATGTTGTTTACTCCTAATGGCAAAACCCATGTAACCTGTGCACTGGTGGACGGTATTTGGTTGGCACATCTGTTTCCTAGCTCCTTATCCGTTTGAAATTTAGAGTTATGCCCACTTGCTGTGGATGAGGAGCCAGGGTCCTGGAATGTGTGGCATACCTGGGTGGAGTGGAAGCATTCTTCTATCAGATCCTGAGTTGTCTTTATAGGAGTGGTAATGGTCCCACTTGACCAATGGTTTGGACTGGGAAAAGGATGGCCGGCATCAAGAGTCCATTTCACGGCCAGCAGGAGAATTCCAGTGTGAGACCCAGTAGTGGCAGGGACGAGCATCGTGCCTTTACCTGCTTCAGATACTGTTGTTTTGTAGAGTATTCTTACTTTCTGGATCTTGATGCCCAGATACCTGATAACATTGTGGAGGTTGAGGCCTGTTTGGGCACTGGGGCCTGGGTGTGAATAGAAGTCTCTATAGTGGCCCTCAGTTCATCACAACTGCACAAAGATGGCATGGCGGAGGAAAGGGAAGGAGGAGACTTGGAGGCCTATGAGGCAGGGGCTACGTGGGCAGCATGAGCTTGCGGGGCTCGCTGGGCAGCCCCGTGGACACAGATGACGCTTGCGAAGCCACCTTCAGCAAATATGGAGAGTACAGTCATTTCGTTACACAGTAAGCCTCTCCCAATATTACCCTGGTATCTATTAAATAGCTTTTTAGATGCACAAGCTTCCTGAGCATGTTTAAAACATTTGAATTATGTGAATTTGATTTACAAATAGCCTTTCAGGAGCACATAAAACAAGCTACGTTTGGATGCCTTACCCAGACTACCACTGGCAGTTGTCTATTCCATTAAATCTTCCTCTTCATTGAGAGTTTAGCTGCTTGGCTACATTTGCTATAGTAAATCTCTAGATTACTGTTTCTTTCTTCGCGTTTGGGGGAATACAGCCTTACAGTGAAATCCACAGCCTCTGCCTGGGGACAATCACTTTATGTTTGTTTTTAAATAAATATTTTATTTGTGAATGATTTTGGGTGTTCAGGGAAGCTGCAAAGACACCACAGGGTCCCCAGACACCCCTTACCCAGTTGTTACTATTGTGAATGTCTCGCATTATTGCAGGGTTGCCTTTGTCCAAAGGAAGAAACTGACATTGGTGCATTATTATTAACGAAACTTCAGGCTTTATTTGAATTTTGCCAGCAGCTGCCTTTTGAAACCGTTGGAGGTGAACTTGATTCAGGGTGAGGGTCTGGCATTGGAAAGTTTTAGAAGTTTTCTGTGTGCTTTGATAGATGTTCAGTGCTGCCAGAGTAAAGCCACTACTAGCCTCTGTTTAATACAGAGGTGGATGTATTTTCTTTTGAACATTTCTGTGTGGTGCCAATATTTGGTAGAGCTGTACTCTTCTTATCCATGTGGCCTCATTTTTATCAATCATTTTTGTTTAGTTTTAACTTAGCTAATGATAGGAAAGAATTGATTTCTCGTGTAAGAATAACGTGGAGAGTCTCACATATTCCCTTTAAAGGAAACGATCATCTATCAAAAATAAAAGTCGAGGTTAATTTTACAAACACGTTGTTCTTTCTTCTTGTTCATTTGTTTTTATCAAGTCTTTAAAAATATATATATCTGATTTTTAAAAAGGGTGATTTTTTTTTCCTCTTTAAGTATTTACTCAAGGACTGGCTATCAGGGAGTAATAAATGAAAGTGGAAATAAAAGAGACTTGGCCCAGGGTGATAGTGGATATAAATGGCTCTAGTGGGCCATAAACCAGTGTGACCAATTAGAGATTGACCTCACTTGGCTTGTGTGATAGGATCTTTGGTATTTATGAGATTTGTAACCATAGTATACAGATAATGGCCTTTTAAAGAATTGCTTCCTTACCCTCTTACTCTCCTTTAGTAAAGAAAAATAAACAAATAGCAGTTACATATATATTTCCCTGCTGGTCTAAAGTCTACCAGTTTGGGATGACAGGTCAAACGTGGGTTTACATTCCTTCGGTATTTCCGTTGGTGTCACATAGTAATTGGTAAGAAGTTTAGTTCTTACAAATCTTTTTGATAAGATGTTTCAGCTACTTTCTTCCCAGTTGTTTTGATGAGATTTTTTTTTTTTTTCACTGCAAGTTTCCTGACTCATGAGGAAGCAGGAGGCCTCTGATGGGTGAAGTGGGTTGCTTTTCCATATCCGGCCAGGAAAATCAAAATGGCAGCTCTGTCTGCTGTCTTCAGGGTGTGCCTTCCTCATTTAGCTCAGAAATGGGATAGTCCCATGGCATGGGAATTCACTATTTGTAGATAGAAAATGAAGAGTGCTGAAAGAAATTAAACAGAAATAAAAACAAAGAAAGAGAAAGTCTCTAATACAAGAGTTGGTGAGCTTTTTGATGAAGAAGATGGACTGATTGAATGTAGTTCTAGTCCTGATGGCCTCTCATACCATGTGGTACAGAAAACCTGACCGTGGCAGTAGACACCCTGCTGCCTTCTGCTTGGAGAAACGATAGGCCAAAAGACCTGATCCAGTACCAGCCAGGTCAAGAGGGTGCCAGCCACAGGGTGTGAGGATATGAGGCTGTTGGTAGAGATTCCCCATACAGTGTCTCCCCAGAGTGCCAGGACCTTGCAGACTCTGACAGCAGACTCAGCCAGGGTGCTAATGAAGAAGGACAGGTGTTATCAGACCTTGCAATATCAGCAGGATCCCAGACACCAAGCCAGTGTCTTCCCATCTGTTAGTCACTGGCAACCTGGCCAGTGACCAAAAAAGGAAGGGGGACTTTCTCAAACTCCAGACACCAGATTAATCATTTTGGATCCCACATGTAGAACTGAACTCAGCACTGGTCAAGTTTGGGTCACATTTAAAGCACAAAACTCAACTTGTAGCTTCCAAATGAAATCTAGAGAACCATGGCATTTGCCTTTCCAGTATACTGAGGAATGCAGCTTATAACAACCAAACTAATTTTATTTCGTTTCTATTTTCCATTGTCCCTCGAACATTTGTTCATTAGGAATAGTCTCCTCTGGCTCGTGAACACTATTGCCCTGCTCCTTGCCTCCTCGTTGGTCATTGAAATCAACTGGGGAGTTTTAATTGTTATTTCATTAATTAGCACACATTTCTAGGACCAACCTCTAGCAATTCTGATTCAGTGACTCCCGGATGAGGCTTGGGCTCTGGCATTTTCTATTTTTAAGAACCCTGGTAAAAAAAAAAAAAAAAAAAAAAAAAAAATCCCTGGTGACTCCAGTGTGCAACCAGAGGTGAAAGTCCCTGGTCTGAGCGAGAGCCCTGGCCCAAGTAAGATTTTTCTGCTCATTGTTGAGTAACAGTCCTTTGGACACTAGGTTGCAGACAAAAATCTCAATTGAAAAATAGCACGTCCTATCTGAGTTAGAATTCAAAGCCCTGGACTTAATTTAAAGGCCAATTTGCTCTCCTCTGCTAGTTCAGGCTGGCGGGATGGGGGTGGGGGCTGGAGCTGGCTAAGGAGAGTTCTGGCCCTTAGTTGCCCAAGTAGAAGTCAGTGGGCCCAGAGCCAGGGTGGTAGGCAGGCAGATGTCCTTGGTGGTGGCTTTGTCTCTTGGGACCTGGGTGTGCTCACTGCTGATTCACAAACCTTCTTCCTGGCTAGCATTATGGGATCTTGGCAGTTTCTCTTTCTCTGGTCCCCTCTCTTGCAGTTTCATGACAATAAGCAAACGTGTCTATATTCCAGCTGGTGGAAGCATCTCCTTTCTCAACACCAAGGAATGCAGCTTTGTGTTGCTAAGGCCCCTCTCCCCTCCAAGGGGCTGTGGTCAGGGCAGACTTTCTCTCATGCTGCCTCTGTCTAGTTCACCGGGAGTCCTTGTGAGCCTTCATCCCAATACCTCTGGGCTTATAGGTGGAACTCAAATATCACCTGCATCTTACCACCACGGGTTGCTTTAGCCTTTGCTGGCAGGGGTCAGGCATTTGTCCTCACAGACTTCTGCCTGAAGGGAACTCAATTTGGGTTCTCAGAGTGCTGCTGTGGAGGCCCCATGGCTACATAGAAACTACTGTGTCAGTCCTGTATGAGCACCTTTGTCATGTCCTCTTTGGGACCTCTGGAAGTCTGTGTGAAGTAGAGGTTTCAAAGGACATGGATCCAGATCTCAGCCATTTCCTTTGTAAATTCTGCAGTGTTATCCTTTGCTTAGGCAGACACACATGAATATAATCACCAACATACCCTTCCTCACCTCCCTTTGTGTTTGTCCTCTGTGGCCATTAGGGAGGAACTTTCTGTCCAGAAGTATTTTTCTCTCAGCATGGCTATGTCTTCCTCATCTAGAGGCTTGGGTGTGCACAGAGAAGACCTCAGGACTCTGCCACTTGATTACATGAGAACTTTCTAGACTTGGTGCTCTAAGGAGAAAATTAAGTCACAATTTGGTTCCTGGAGAGGAGCGTTAAATGTAAGCTTCTTTTCTCCCTCATCTCCCCACTCCCCATTCAGGATGGGCTCAGAGGTATATCACTGGGGACTAAACATTCTCCTGCCCTTACCCCTTCCCTTTGTCACAGTCACTGCCAGAGAATACTAACCCCCCGTACTTGGGTTTCTAGCTATTTTTAGGTCTGCTTTATGCTTCATTGTAATATTGCCATCCTCTATGCCCACCAGGCCTTTTGACTTTGGTCAAACTTCTGATGGACTTAAAAGTTAGGACTTCTCAAAATTTAATGAGCATAGCTTTACTGGAGATCCTGCTAAGACACAGGTTCTGATTTCATGAATTTGGGGAAGGGTCTCAGATGCCACATCTCTGACAAGCTCCCAGCTGATGTAGATGCTGCAGATCCCAGATCACACTTTGAGTAGTGAGGGTAGTTCCCTTCTGGCCTGCAGAACCTGGGAGAAGCCACTGGAGGAACTGCACAGGCATCCACCAAGATCGTCTCACTAACTCCTTGAGGACATTGATGAGTAATAATGATAACAATACAGAATAGTTTGTGCACAGAGATGCACTCTAATTGGGTTTGGCAAAAAGTAAGATGAATTCAATATGTGGTTTAAGGAGGCTTAGGGAGACTGAATAAAGTAGAGCCCTGGTGTAGCATGCATGTAGGAAGCACGGGCCTGTCTGGAGAGGCTCCAAAAATTCTACTTCGAGGCCAGAAATAAGACTTCTCTGAGATGACAGTGATCCACTATGTCATTGGCATTCAGTCCTATCTACAGAGAAGCACTCTTGTGAACACAAAAGTGTGCATGGAGACTGAGTGAAGGTTAGAAGGGATGAGCGTGTCTTTTTGAGAAGTGTAAGCAAAAATTAATGGCCGAGAGATTACTTGTGGGTGTAATCAGGAGGAAACCTGGGGCCTTTGCTAGCATCTTCGGATCAGATAGTGTGAGTTTCAATAATTGTCAAGGCCAGATATTTCTATAATTGGAACACGTTGATTGTTTAAGAGCAGATTCTTTGATTAAAATCTCACCCAAGTGATTAATACTGTAGGCTTGGCATGGACCTACCAGAGCACTAAGTGATAGAAAACCCGTGCTCCAAAGCTTCCCATTCTTCAGGCAGTACATAAAGAGTCTCTCTATGGCCCACTCATTCAGGAAGAATGTCACAGCTCAAGAATGCTCATTCACACAAGCGGTGGGAGTTAGTGACTTATGCTTCCTAATTCGGGAGCAGTTGTCTCGTATGCAAAATATGCGTCAGGAACAAAGTATAAATATTGGAAGAGTTTTCCCCACAGCTTCTCATTTGTGCTGTTTTATCAAAAGATTCATGACGTCTGGATGAACCAGCGCTCTCTGCAGCACTTAGAATTGCCCTCAAACTGGCAGATTTAGATTTGGTGTACTTGGGCCAAAGAATGTAGGGAGAGGAAATTTCTCCAAATGTTGCACATTAAGAGAATATAAAGCCCCCGACGACTTGCTCTTTGGCCATTTGTCAGGACCCATGTCTTGTCCTGGGAGGGAAAGGAAAGAATGTTTGACCTGCTTTTCTGCCTTAAATAACCGCGAAGAGTATGGTTTGGCTATAGGCTCATAATAATCATGATAATTAAGATTTATACTTAAATAGTACTTTATGTCTCAAGAGTACTAATGTTAATTAATTACGCTTCCCGAGGCTCCTGCTGAGTTGCCAGAGCCAATGCTATTATCCTCTCCTGAGGTATGGAACATTCCTTTGTCACAGGAAAAGTGAAGAGCCCCCTGATGCTGCATAGTAGTTCAGCCAAAAATGAAACCCAGACATCTGAGCCCCCAGTGTGTTGGGGCCCTGAGTTCAGCCTGCCATTCAGAAAAGGAAGAGAAAAAGGATCTGGAAATTAGAAGGAGGGACTGCCATGAGTTAGACCACACTATTGACAAACCAAGGATGGTTGATTTGAAAGGAATGAATCTTTTGCTATTATTTGGAATTCTTTGAAATATGTCTAATGATCACACTAAACAGAGTCTGAAAATAGAATTGAGAGAGAAGTCTTTTTTTGTCTTTCTTTCTTCTTTCTTTCTTTCTTTCTTTCTTTCTTTCTTTCTTTCTTTCTCTTTTTCTCTTTTTTTTTTCTTTTTTTTTAAGGGCATTAGAGAGGGACTAGAAGTAGAAAGAAAGAAGCAGATGTGTCTTCTGGCCTCCACCATCATTTTTATCTATGCAGCAGGACAGAAGGGGAAACCTACCCACTTTCCCACAATGTTTCTTTATCTCTTAACTGTAGAATCCTACAGTGAAAAAGTCATGGAGTTTTACTCATGAAGACTTGTGTAGACTCATAAGATTTACTCATGAGCTGTAACAGCTTAGAATAGAGAAGCTAGTGTCTTCCCTTTAAAGGTGTTGAACATGGAGGTAAAGGATGGTGAAGTACTTTGGTTTGATATTTTTGGGGAGAAAGGGACTTTACCATCCACTGTTAGAAGCCTGAATGCTCTAAGCTCTGTTGTTTGGAGGCACAGACATCCCATGCGCAATCCAGAGCTTGGTCAGGAGTGCCGGTGTGGCCACAGTCCAGTGTGCTGTGCTCTGTACCTGTTGATCCTGGTCCCCAAATTCCTAACAACATGCCTGAGGTCCAGAACAAAGCACACAGGCATATAGCACCCACCAACACCTCAGCAAACTTTTCAGAAAACAGAATCAAAACATGAGACAGGCAACAATTTGTGTGTGGCAGGCACCTTCTTTGGGTTGGGGAGGAGCCACTGTTTCCAGATAGAGTGAGCTGGCGGGTGGCTGATGCTTGTTTGGAATGGCGTGGGGTTGACGGAGTTTCTGAGTTTCAATATTTTATTCCAGAAATTTCCATATTTTATTATGGTGGTTTTCAACATGAAGTTTTAGGGTTGGATGCCACCTCCTGATGCCTCAGTCTGAGATTTCTTGCTTGATGAGCTACCAGGATGGTATTCCAGGGAGCACAGCTCTGCTCACATCCCCCTTAGAAGCACATCGCTCCTTTATCTTTCATTCATTTTTCTTTGGCTTTTCTCCCTCAAAGTCAGTGTCTGCCTCTCCTTGCCCACCTTTTCGTCTTGAATATCTCAAACAGATGTTTCTAACTTTAGCATATTTAAACTAAATGAGAGGAACCAGTTTGAAATTAGACTTAAAAATGACAGGGTATTTTCACAAAATGACCATTGCCAGAGGTCTGAAAAGGAAGGGGTGACTTTGTCCTGTGTTTGCCTTTAACATGATGTTAATAACTACCTACTGTCAAAGTATAAACACCGTGGGAGGTTAGCTCGACCGAGAAGTTGCTAGAAGCAAAATACTGTGTTTGGTGAACCAGGTTTTGCTAGAGTACTGTGACCCTTGCTTGACATAAACTCTGGATCTGTGTGTAATGTGTTGGGCTTCCTAAACCTTTGTACCTGAAGACGCATTTCTTTACTGTGCTTTATGTCCTCATCAGACATAGTGTAGTATGGTCAGGAGAGGGAAGTAAAAACCACATGACTGTTCTGCCCACATTGTCTTTCTGTGAGTTTCATAATCCTGCACTAAATTTGAGTATTTCGGACAGTGAATATAAAGTGACCGCTCTTCTCATACATTTGAGAAAATGAAGTTAGGAAAATGTAGTCCTTTTCAGAAAGTGTAGACATGACCTAACTTCAGAAAATGAAGTTAGGAAAATGTAGTCCTTTTCAGAAAGTGTAGACGTGACCTAAGGGTTTTGTTGCTGTACTTGGTGGGAAAGGCGTGTGCTCATATGAATTGTAAGTCTGGCAAAAGGTGAGTTTTCCAGATTATGGGCTAACCTATTTACTTTTGCTCCCATCTCAAATCCTTTTTCTATACCTAACATTTGCTGCATTGAACTGATTCGATGTTCTGGATGTTCCCAGGGGCCCCGTGTGAGTAATGTGTTGAGGTGTTCCCTTTCCGTGACAAACTCAATTATACCTAAACGTCAGGCATTTTCACTGCGGCCCTTCTTCCAATGCATGGTCTAGATACATCTGGCTCTGAATCCTCAGCCTTTTTTCTTTTATGGGATTGCATGTTTAAGGGCAGGTGGCAACTGTATGTGGGTCCCTGAGGGCTTAAGAACAAATCAGGGTGACTGGTGAGTCCTAGTTTTCACACTAAAAGTCCTATGTTTGGGGAAAGCCCTTCATCCTGGACAAACTGCAAGGATTTGCCTGGGACTATCCCAGTTTTAAAACCTAGAGTTCACTGTCTCAGGAATGCCCTCAATCTCAAGCAGTCTGGGATGGCCAACCTAGTCCAAATGAAAGTCTGTATCTTTATATCCAAATAACTTTAAAAAATTGAATTGAGTTAATGAATTGTTAAAAAAATATTTTTAGTCTTCCTACTTTGGCAACTATATGTTTATAATGACTTGGAAGACTGGGTTTGAGGATCGAATTCTCCCAGATTCTTGGAGGTCCATGCTGGAAGGTAGTGGTTTTGGTAGAGCTGGTTCCTGGCCATAGCCCCTGCCCTGTGCCTCTGACTACATGATGAAAGATATGTGAGAAGCAGTGAGTGGGCATGTGGACACCCTTGCTCACCTGCCCTTGCTCGGCCCTTACCCCTCCCTGGAGTCTTGGGTCAAAATGTGCTCATACTGGTGGTGTGGCCACCTGTGGGCTGACAGATGTGGAGAAAAAGCTAGCAAGTCCTAGGAAGTATGTTTGGGGTGTATGGGGAAGGAAATCTGGGCCCTGGGTCCTGTGGCCTGGGTCCTGGGTCCTGGAGTGAGGTCTAGAAGTAGAGTGTGGACTCTGGTGGGTAAGTATACTTGCAGATGCAGACTTGTGTATAGAGGGCATAGTGAGGAGGAGGCCAGAGTGGGATCTTGTAAAGTAATGGATTACTGAGCAGTTCAAAGAATGACTTGCTCCCTTGGGGTACTAGAACCTTTCCTTTAGTAGGGGTAGGAAATCCTCACAGTGACAGGGTACCCATGCGGCTCAGGGACTTTGCAAAGGGAAAGGATTTCAGCACGTGGGTAGATGCCCCGCATATGACATCACTAGGACTGCCACAGGAATTTCATGCTGCTTTATCCACTGAATCATCCTTCAAACTGCAAGACAGCTTTCAAGGCCCATCTCAAGAATGTCACACCTACTACAAATAATTCTAACAATAAATATTAACATATTGTAACTCAAGACTACTTTGAAATGGTGTTTGGGATAATAAAACTCAAAATGCTATTGAAATATGCTGGAATCAGTGAATTTGCATGAATTGACACAGGGCCATCTCATATGGTGACACAGGTTGGGCACTGCACAATTTCAGGCTGTGTCATTAACATAGACTATAGTCTAGATGGCACCCCCATTTAGCATGGAATGCTCCGCAGTTTGCAGCGTCCCTGAATCAATGTACACAGCCATCTACTTAATGTTTCCCCTGATAACAGATATTCTTGACATGAACTGTGTTAAAATTCGGATTTGAATATCAGGGCCATTTTTATTTGGTTCTTCATTTAAACTACCTTTGGTTATTTACTAGGGAGTAACCTGAACAGAAAATTGGTTCAAATTTTCCCTTATCTTAAATGATATTTTTCTGCTAAAGGGTTTAGAAGTGAAATGAGAGCTGAATAAGCTTTACAGTTTACAAGTAAGTAAGTGAAGACAAAAGCATAGAAAGTAGCTTTGGAAATTTATTTTGTAATCACGCAATGTTATATCAAATTGTAATTTTATTTCCAAGTAGGCTTTCATATAGAGACCCAGTAGTTCTGATTGGAGAGTAAATAGCAGATGATTTTGTCACTGGTTCTTCTTGACAATGATTTAAAAAAAAATTTAAAACGCTTTTGTAAATTTTCATGGGAATATTTGACAACAGAGTATTCTGATCATCTTGGTAACTAAACAATCATCCCTCCCCCCAATTAAGTGGATATACTTTTGCATTTGTCTCTGACATAACATTTACGTGTAATCTCTTCTACATAAATCATTTCAATAGAGAAAGTCCATTTATTTTTCCATGTTGTATTAAAGGCAAAGAAAGGGTTTGTTTATTCAGCCTTGGCAACCCGCTCTGAACACCAAGTGGAGAGCAAAACTGCATTAGATACCATTATTCGGGCTGGTTGATTGTTTGTGAAAGTGAGTAGACCTGCCAAAATACACTTTGAAAGTAATACCCAAACTGTCAGAGGTTTTATCTTTTGTTATTTAAAGTGGTATGGGGATGATCTGTCTCTGGAATAAAAGTACTGGGATTGTAGTTAAAATGGCCAACTGTACACTAGAAACGGTCATAATGCATTGATTGCTGAAGTTTTTCTGGCTATAAAGTCATTTGTAATTTATCCTCATTCATTTCTTTTCTTTTGAAGGGATAGAGGTTTGGGGGCTGGGGAAGGAAATGGTTCATGTGAAGAAGCAAACCAAGACTTGAGGTTTCATGTACCTGTTCCATAAAGCAACCTGTAACCCTATAAAACCTCCAGTATATATTTAACTAATTTTAGTGGGGATACTTAGTATTCACTCTGAATGCATACTTACAAATCTCTGCTCTGTTTTGCCTTTTAGGTGCCAACCCAAATTATCCCGACGTAATTTATGAAGGTAGCTATCACGTTGTTTTTATTTATATTTTTTTCAAAATGTTCATCTAAAATGAGCTAAATCAACTAAAAGAGAACCTTTAAGCTCGGTTAAATATACCCTTTAAGCATTACATAGGCCACAATGATATTTCAAAAATCATTCAATATTGATGGCTGTTTTCCCTTGATATTTACAGTGCTTGTAAATAGCATTTTCTCTCTCATGCTCTGTTCTTGGAAGTAAATCCATTCCACTGTAACAGACATTTTGTTTCTATAATTGGGAACTAATTACCTGTTTAAAAGCCATGACTACCAAGAAAAGGGAGGTGTATCAGTTTCTGGCTTTGACAGTAAACCCAATTCAAAATTATGTTTCTTGTATAATAAAGAAGTTTGGCTCACAGACAGGAGCCTCAAAAGTAGGGCATGTTTATAGGTTTGGTTAAACCAGGAGCTCAACCATGTCATCAGGTACCCAAGTTTTTCATTTTTACATGCCCCCTGCACACTGCGCCCACTTCACCAAAGGCTGGCTCCCCTTGTGGTCATAAGACGATGCTGTCACTCACATTGTTGGGAGAAATGGAACAGCATTGGAAAGCAGTCCCAAAGAAAGGGAACTCTCTCAGAGATCTCAGTCAGCCCTCCTTGAATCTGATTCCAGACTCAGTGGGTCATGGTTCATTCTTGCTCCCATTACATAAGAGGGATGGATAAACCCTGGACTAACTGGAGCTACCATGGAGTTTAGATCAGCTTGCTTAGAGAATGTCATTGAACCCCTTGAATTATATGGGGTTTTCTTAGGAATGTGGAAAGGGAGAAGCTGGAAGGCGCACTACATAAGCTTTTAACTGGATATCTCATCTCTACTTTGCTACTTTAATAGAATGCCAGGGATGTTTGATCAGGTGTGAAAATCCGTCTTGAACAGATTTCCAAACTACCTTCATGACCAAGAAGCTTCTGTTTAGGAAAGTGGCAGCCTCAATTTCCAGCCTTGGCTCAAAATTTAGGACTGATTAAAAGATCGATTAAAATATGATATGTATACACTTGTTCTATTAAATATTCCATCTTTAACTTTATGTACATACTGACATTTTATTTTTTATAAGAACTCATTCTAAATTTGTATATTTGTTATATGTGCATGTATTTAACTTGAGCAAATTTTAACTGGGAGATTATATTGTCTTTACCTGTTTTATGCATGTCAACCTTTGTTTCCTTCAAGCTGTGGTTTGGATGATTTTGTGCATGTGATTTGCATACTTTTGTTTTTCTTTGTCCTGATATGGCTTAAAGAAAAAGTATCTCAAATTGTGTCACAGAGAGGTATGTTTGAATTCTGATTTTCCATTTTAAAATTATGTTTTGGACTCTTTTCCAGTAACTTCAAGAATTTAAAAATGCCATCTTCTCATTGGCCTCAGATCCCACTTTGGATCTTTGGGCCAAATATCATGATATTAAACTATCGATGCTTTAGTGAATAATTTTGCATGAGTGGCTCATTAGACTATGAAAAGGTAAAAAATTAGCCAATGGATGATATTTCTAATATTTGGTTGAAATTAATGGTCTAGTATATTTACAATGAAAATGGTGACAATGTAGTTTTGGTGTTAAGAATAAAATAGTAAACAGAAAATAGATGTTTTTTCTGTTACTACTTATTCACATTCAAGGAACACTCTGCTAATAGAAATATAATTTAAATTTGTTGCCCCAAGGTCAGCATGATAGTCCTACTGAGGGAAGTTTAGCTAGGGCTGACTTAATGAGGTTGTTTGTTCAGGGTGGAAATTTCAGTCCCCAAATCTATTTAGAATAAAAATACCAAACATTTATAACCAACATTGTCTGTAATAAGTTAATAAAAAATTTTCTATGACATTTAATACATAATATTACTAATAAAAACTTTCACCCCCCCAAAAAAAACAATCATTGATTTCCGATAAATGATCTGTATAGATGAAAACTGATTCAGAGGAATGGCAGTGACATTTGAGACACAGTGTATGAGGACATTTCTCATAATTCTCAATATTGAATTGGTGCAGCTCCCTCTATTAAATCAGAAACTGAAATGTTGGCAATTCAGACCTTTTCAAACAAGTTCATCTGTGCACCCAAGTTCTCATCAGTGTTGCGACCATAGGCCCTCTTGAGTGACTTCCTCTTATGCAAATAGGATGCATTTGCCCTGGAATCAGCATTACTGATTTCAGGTCTGTTTCATGTTTAGGCTCTTCCACCTTCTTGCCAGTTGACCTTAGCTTAGTCATTTAACTTTGCTCACATTACTTTCTTAAACTGTAAAACTGGCAGTTAGATTCCATATCTGAAGGCCCTTCCAGGTCTAAAATGTATGAATCTTAGATTATTGATTCCCCTTCATATTTATACTAAAGACTTCATTAAAAAAAAGGGGGAGGGGGATATATTCTTACCTACAAAGGAAAACCTGGTTTAGAATTTAACTGCCACACCAGTGGTGGAAAGATCTGGGTTGCATGACAGTTGAGCATCAATGCAATCCCAGCACTGCAATGGCTTTAACCCAAGAGCTGGGTCATGCTCCTCCCCTGCTAGGCTGTCAGTGGCTTGGAATCTTCGGGATTTATCTCGCTTCATTGTTTTGGGTCATACTGTGGCCTCTTGTTTGTGGGTAGCCCAGTGACAACTTCATGGTTCCTTTTCTTTCTCATTTCTCCAATTTAAGATTATGGGACTGCAGCAAATGACATTGGGGACACCACAAACAGAAGTAACGAAATCCCTTCTACAGATGTTGCTGACAAAAGCGGTCGGGAACATCTTTCGGTGAGTGGATAAATAGTCGTTTCCTAGATTGGCTCTGAGCCCTTTGGATGCTTAAATATTGGAGGAGTAGAACTGCTTGGGTGCATGTCTTACAACATGACATTTTTACTGTTCAGGTGTGAATGGGCTGTTGATGTTTGGGGTAAGTCACAGAAAGGTTTTGTTTTGTTTTTGTTTTTAAAGATTGTATTAATTTATTCATGAGAGACACAGAGAGAGAGGCAGAGACATAGGCAAAGGGAGAAGCAGGCTCCATATGGGGAGCCCGATGCAGGACCCGATCCCAGGACTCGATGCAGGACTAAACCACTGCATCTAAACCCAGGCATCTCAAATTCACAGAAAGGTTTAAGAGAAGTGATAAACATGCTATGTAGCCTCTGACTTACTTGCTTCCCCTTTTATGCACTGCTTTAATTGCTAGGGGTTCTTACTTAAAATGTCTGTCCTTTGGGCAGCCCAGGTGGCTCAGCGGTTTAGCTCTGCCTTCAGTCCAGGGTGTGATCCCAAAGATCCAGGATCCAGTCCCACGTTGGGCTCCCCGCATGGAGCCTGCTTCTCCCTCTGCCTGTGTCTCTGCCTCTCTCTCTCTCTCTCTGTCTCTATGAATAAATGAATAAAATCTTTAAAAAGAAATTAAATGTCTGTCATTTAAAACATTATCACTAGAAGAATAATGTCTCATTCTGGGACACCAGTCATTATTCCCATCTTCCGCACCTTCACACCTGTCTTGTTCAGTATTTTAATTAATTAATTAATTAATTAATTAATTGATGTTGTTGTTCAGTATTTTAAGAAGAGTCTCATTGCCCACTAGATTTAAGGAACCCCGTAGGTTCTGGGAGGGACTGGCTGTGGGAAGATAGCAGGAAGAATGTATAGCAGGTGTGTCGTTTAGGAGTTTATCCTTTGGTCAGAGCTCTGAGCAGTGAAGGATTACCATACCAGCAGCTAGGATACAGGTAGAGAAGCCGTGGGATGTGAGATTGGACACAGAGGGGCAGGCGCTCCCCCTCCTTCCTGCTGGGAGAGCCAGCACATCTTTGTGGGGCTGGGGCATTTTCCAGCTGTGAGGGAGGGCTGGCATTTAGACCAAGAGGAAGTGAAAGGCAGGGGATTTGGGGTGTGTGCACAAGAGCTTGCAGACTGGAAGGAGGCTTAGACTGGAAAGTAAGGTGTGTGAAGGGCAGCAGTCAGAAGCACAGCCAGCGAGGTGGTTCTGCCAGGTTGTGCATATTTTTGTTTTTGTTTTTTAAAGATTTTATATATTTATTCATGAGACACACACAGAGAGAGGCAGAGACACAGCAGAGGGAGAAGTGAGCCCCCTGCAGGGAGCCCAACATGGGACTCATTCCCAGGGCCCTGCGATCATGACCTGAGCCAAAGGCAGACGCTCAACCACTGAACCACCCAGGCATCCTGGTCGTGCAGTTTTGAAACACTGAGCCAGGGGTTAGATTTATCATGCAGGGAGGAGCCACTGACGGGGCATGCCTGAGCCCCAGGACTCTGGTGGGGTTGGTTTGTCAGCTACTCAGATCAAAGGCCAGCAGTGTACCTCATTCTTCACTTCCCTGTCACGTACACCCAGTCCCATGTGCCGTGAGCTCTGCCACCTTATAAACCATATCTCCTCACCTCCATGGCCACCACTGCAGGCTGACGCATGGGTGGGCAAACTGTGGTCGTTGGGCCAAGTAGGTTCACGCCCTGGTTTTGTGCCATCTGCAGACTAAGAATGTATTTAAAAAAAATAACCTTTAAGTGGTTTGAAGTAAAATGAAAAGGAGAATGACATTTCATGACATGTGACAATTTGATGAAGTTCAAATATCAGTGTCCGTAAAAAATACAGTTTTATTAGAATGCAGTCGTGCCCATTTACATAGTGTCTGTGGCTACTTTGATGCTACAGTGGTGGCTGGAGTAGCTGTAGCAAGATTGCATGGCCTGCAAAGCTGGGAATATTTAGTATCTGGCCTTCCACAGAGGAAGTTTAAGACAGTTGCTCATTCCTGGATGACCTCCGCAGCCCCTACCTGTCCTTCCTCCCCCATCTCGTGATATTCTGGCTTTTCTTCATACAGCAGCCTGAGTAACTTTTGAAAAGCACAAATCAGATCACTCTTATTATCTCAGAGTCTTCCCCAATGTGAGTGTAAGAAAACTTATATTATAAAAGCTCAGCTCCTCATGGTGGTAAAAGGGCCCTGCATATCTTGCCCTTATCTGTGTCTGACTTCACCTCACACCCTGCCCTCATCTGTCTCACCTGTCTCTCTTAACTTTCTCTTGCATGCTCCAGGCTTATTTTTGTCTCACAGCCCTTATATCTGTGGTTCCCTCTATAAGGCATGCACTTCCCAACGGTCATCGCATGGCTTTGGTTAGTTGGTTGGTTATTTGGTTAGTTGATTGGTTGGTTAGTTGGCTAGTTGGTTGTTTGGTCATCAGTGACCACCAGGCAGCCATTATCATGTTCCATTTTCTTCAGAGCAGTTATTATTGTCTATAATTCTCATTTCTTTATTGCTTACTTGTGTAATATCTTTTTTCCTTCCTTAGATTATTATTTTTTTTAAGAGAGAGAGAGTGCGGGTACATGTGGTGGTGGGGCAGGGCAGGGGGGCAAAGGAGAGAGAATCTTAAGCAGGCTCCACACTTAGCATGGAGCCTGACATGGGGCTCAATCTCATGATCCTGAGATCATGGCCTGAGCCAAAATCAAGAGTTGGATAGATACTTAACCAACTGAGCCACCCAGATGCCCCTCCTTTCCTAAATTCCTCAGTGAGTTTTTAAGTCTAGGCAACCTGGTCAGTAGTTTTTCAGAGCTGTATCCTTCATCCCTCGAATAGTGCCTGGCACCTAGGAGATAATAAACATTGGAGACTACATTACTGATTACAGTAATGGTGAATGCTCTAGAATGGGTTGCAGGACAGAGAGATTGAAAGTGGTATGATTAGTTGGGGGTCTGGAGCAGCAATAAAGAGTTGTGATTTATATTTAAACCATGGCCCTGGTGGTGGGAGCAAGAGGCTTATAACAGATGTAGCTCAGCTGCAAACTCAAAATACGCATATCCAGTATGTGGAGACACACACACACATATTTCCATAGATGACGATATGCATTGCATTGAAATAGCAAGGACAAATGCCCTGGTAGATCAGCTGTGGAATGTTTTCTACTTCCTGCCTTGTGCAATCATATCTGTTTATTCTCATACCAAACTGCTTAATGTTTTTTGGTTTGAGAAAGTTGTTTGTGTATATAAGGAATCCAAGGAGCATGTGTTAAGCCCACAGGTGTGTTCATAACCCAGTTACTAAAAATTACATGCCAACCTCAGTTTTCTCTTTTAAGACCAAATTATAAATTTAAGTGCCTAAGTGGCATATCTCAGTGATGCTTGAACTGTGTATAGTTGGGCCACTGGAAGGCAAGATCAGTGAGAATCATCTTTGTTCGAAGCTGGTACATTACAACTCCACCTGAGGTCCCTAGAAATCTGCATGAGAGGTACAAAACAACGCTCTATGGAATTTAAAGAAAATGTAAATCATGAATAGTTCCTGATCAGAGGGAGGGTTGTTAGATTAGAAGAAGAGTTTCAGAGTCAGTTGCTTATATAAAAGTTAAAGGTGTTATCAAAGCATTTGGAAGATAGCCTCGAATGCTCTCCTTTCTGATCCAATAAGTGTTCCTCATGAACCTTACTGGATTTTTTTTAATAGAACAGGTCCTTGTTCTATGCTGAGAGGTATTCTCAGATAAAAAAACAATTAACCAACTGATCAACTAACCAGTCATGTAACTAACCAAATGACCAACTAGCCAATTAACTAGCCAATCAACTAACCTGCTTGCTTCCCACATAAAGACCACTCCTACCCCAACACGTGCATGGTACATGGAATCAAGTTTATCAAACAATTCATTTTTGAAGAAACAATTCTATTTGCTGTCATGGGATTCTTTGCTTATTAAGAGATTTTTTACATTTAGAGTTGCTTTAGTAGGTTTAAATATTTGCTAGCAGATCATTAGCTGCTCCCCAGCAGTAGAACCCTTCCCATTTTCCATATTGACTCAAACACTCTCTAATGAAATAAAGAAGTTAGGACAGGTATTACCATACCTGTGTACCAATGAGGAAATGGAGGCTTGCAGAAGGGAAGCATTGTTAGCTCTCACAGCTCATAAAGGCAAGATGTCTTGTGAACATAAGGACCAAAGCTTCTGGATGCCAGTTGAATACTTTCTGAAGTGGGTCAGAGACTATCTGTGGTCCTAAAGAGAAGTTATAGGGCTTAGGGCTAGTCCCCACCATCTCTCCATCCCAGTTTCTTCCCTCATATGGAGAATATAAAAAACAATGAAATGGATTATAGGGGAAAGGAAAGAAAATGAGTGGGAAAAATCAGAGAGGGTGACAAAACATGAGAGACTCCTAACTCTGGGAAATGAACAAAGGGTAATGGAAGGGAAGGTGGGCAGAGCGATGGGGTAACTGGGTGATGGGCACTGAGGGGAGCATTTGACGGGATGAGCCCTGGGTGTTATAGTATATGTTGAGAAATCAAACTCCAATAAAAATACATAAAAAATAAAAAAAAACTCATAAAATACGGATTGAACATGTTTTATTCAATATTTCCCCTTCAAGTCTAGAATTTAACAAGATTGAGAAATGGAGAGCTAAAATACTATGATCGCTTTTCCATGGAAGTGTTAGAAATAAAGATGAGAAAAAAGCTTGCCCCAAATCATTAGGTACATTTGAGGGAAATGGCCTTAGTTAGAACAAGTTGATCTATAATTAGCCTTTTAAGAATCACAACCACTCTGTTTGTATATAGGCCACAGAGACAGAGTTAAGTCTTCACTCAAACATTTGCAGAGGTGTTCTGTGGGAGAGGTGCTCACAACTGCAGAGCCAGAGGAGAGGATTCTCACACCTTGTCTCTGCTCTGGCCAAATGCTTGGCATGTGCCCTTTCCCATCTTTTGTGCTCTCTTTAATGCTGTCCCCAGTGGATATTAGAGATGATGTCCAGGAGGATTAGCCATGTTTATAGCATCCTGCCTTTCCTCTCAGCCATGTGTTTTGAAGTAGTATAAAGGATAAATTATGGATAAGTCACAGGCTTTATACTAAGGCAGACTTCAGTTTGAATCCCAAGCTCAAAAGGTGTGATCTTGGGTTGCTTATTTACTTTTATATAAATCTCAGTTTTATAATCATCATAGCCAACGTTAATTTATTATCTGTTGTCATAGACTCTGTTCCAAACCTGTTATCTGCTCTAACTCACTGAGTATTTAAATAATCTGCAAGGTAGGATGATTATATTCCCTGTTTCACACATGAGGCATGTGAGATGCTGAGAGTTTGAGTAATTCTGAGGCCAGGCACTTAATAAGTGGTAAATCTAAATTTCAAACTCATGAGGAACTCATATATTCCTAATCTTTACTCTGTACTGCCTCTCACTCTGAGATGAGCACATCAGTCAGCATAAGCTATGTTGCAAGTAACAAAAATCCCCCAATCTTAGTGGCTTAAAATGATAAAGGTTTATTTCTTGCTTCATTATTTGTATTGACTGGGAGTTCTGTCAGTCTTGTCCTCATTCTAAGACTTGGTTGATAGGCAGCCACTTTTGGAAAGTTAGCATTTATTAAGGCCCAGAGGAAGGAGATGAGAGCAGGGTTCTCAGTGTTGATATGACTGATGTCATAATTGTGGGTGAATAACTCTTTGTTGTGGGGGGCTGTTAGGCATTGTAAGATGTTTAATTTAGCAACATCCCTGGCCTTAGCCCACTAGATGCTAGTAGCACCCTCCTCCAGTTGTGAGAACCTCAAATTGACAGATGTCCCTTGAGTGTAATATTATACCTGGGTGCAAACCACTGCCAAAGATCTCAAAGTAGCAGTGAAATGGTCTACTTTCAGGGATACAAGTCTCACCTCATTGGCCAGAATTGGTCACATGCACCCATCTTACCACAAGTAAGCCAGGAACTGAATCTTATAAAGAGAAACACAAGGTGAAATAGAAGTGTTAGGTAAACAGCATTAATGATTACCACAGATGGAAATAATAATATCTGTCTTAAGGATTATTATGCAGAGTAAATGAAACAAAGAAAGTTAAGCATCTAATTAAGTGTGGACATTTAAATCAGTGTAGAGTAGGATTCTGCAAACCACATCCATCTGTTTTTGTAAGTAAAGTTTTATTGGCATCCAGTCATGCCCATTTGCTTACATATTGTCTACGGTTGCTTTCACTCTACACCAGCAGAGTTGAGAGTTTGCAAAACAGACCATATGGCCCCCAAAGCCTAAAGGATTTACTGTCTGACCCTTGACAGCAAAAATTCGCCACCTCCTGGTGTAGAGAGTCACACACCCTTTCTTGGGAGCAGGACCTTGGAGTGAGCAGCAGAAATGGAAGGAGATGCATTGTCCTGCTCCCATCTTTGTCCCTAAAATGTTAATATGTACTCCATTAGCATTACACACTTGTGCTCTGTGATCTCACTCAGGGTTGTGGCAGGATTCACACAGATCTGCATCTACTCTCTCTACTTGAATAATCCACATGTTGTGATTATATTTTTCAGTTTAAAAAATCTTTGTGTTGGGATGCCTGGGTGGTTCAGCGGTTGAGCACCTGCCTTTGGCTCAGGTCGTTATCCTGGGATCTGGGATAGAGTACCACATCTGGCTCCCTGCAAGGAGCCTGCTTCTCCCTCTGCCTATGTCTCTGTCTCTGTCTCTCTCTTTCAGTCTGTGTCTCTCATGAATAAATAAATAAATCTTTAAAAAAATCTTTGTATTGACATACGCATATGTGTACATATCATAAGTCTACCACCCAATGAGCTTTCACAAATGAACTGACCCACAGGTACCCCTCCTGCTCCCTTCCAGGCCTGCTCCCTGTTCCATGGGACTTTGATTTCTAAAAGCAACAATAGCCAACTTAAAAAAAAATCTTTTTATTATGGACAGCTTTCTAACATGCATAACAGTAGAGAACATAGCAAAATGAACCCCATTGTATCTTTCACCAGCTTCAGAAATAGTATTGTATTATTTGAGTTTTGTCAGGTCTCTTTCCTCTCTGCACATAGGTAGGTGGGAGGATAGATAGATGGGGAGAAAGTAATATATCTCTATGTCTATATAGTATCAATTACACTGATATTTTTATAAGCTTATAACTTGTATTTTCTCATTTGTAAAGTAAGGATAATAACTGGACCCACAGGGGTGCCTGGGTGGCTTAGCATTTAAGCTCCTGCCTTTGGCCCAGGGTATGATCCTGGAGTCCCGGGATCTAGTCCTACATCAGGCTCCCTGCGTGGAGCCTGCTTCTCTCTCTGCCTCTCTCTCTGTGTCTCTCTCATGAATAAATAAAAATAATAATAAAAAAATAACTGGACCCACAATACTTCATTGAAGAGTTGTTAAGGGATAAGTGAATTAATTGACAGACACAAAGTTCCTTGCAAAGCAAGTAGTAAATATTAACTGTCATCCTCATTACCATCATCATCTGGATGAAGAGAACTAAGGAGCCAGGTCATAACTGCCTTTCCTTTCTTTCCCCCAGGTCTATGCTGTGGTGGTAATTGCATCTGTGGTGGGATTTTGTCTGCTGGTGATGCTGTTTCTGCTGAAGTTGGCAAGACACTCCAAGTTTGGCATGAAAGGTAAAAAGGGTTGTGTTTATTTTACTTCTTATGTGGAATCACTTTTGGCTTCTGACTAATGCTAATTACCACTAAAGAAAGAAGCAGCTAGATTTACGATGACTATGTTTTAAGGCTGAAAAAATAGCAACAAGGATATGATACTACAAATCAAGGCAAAGCAAAATAATTTTGATTACTCAGTAGTACCCACTTTCCAATGAGGACGGTTGTCCCTGAAGACACAGAACTGATTTCCTGGGTATCAAGTGACTAATAATGATATAGGCAAATAGTGTCTGGGTTTTCCTTTGGCTTCAGAAAGGCAGGCAAGGCATGGTGGCAGTAGGTTAGTTAGGGATACAAGTATTTTGTGCAGAAGGCTCCTTTCTGCTGTACAGATGATGACTTCTAGACCCTTCCATGGTAGTTTTGTTGTTGGATACTGCTTTTAGAGTAAGAGTCTCATCTTGTGAGATTTGGCTTGTGTTGGGAAGCAAAATCAGAACACTACCTGTACATTGAAGCTTTTGAATGAGTATCTTTTTTTAATGGAAAGATTCTCAGTGCTAGATTCAAAATTGGTGGCTATGTGGGTCAAGAAGAAACCATGGGTCTCTTCATGAGGACTGAAAATTCATTTTAGGGCGGGAATCTTGTTTAAATGTTCTTGTTATATAAATAGCCAAGAGTTTCAGTAATCGAAAAGCGTTTGCTTTGAAGTTTAAACTTACGTATTGACTAATTATGCTGTTGTTGAATTTTGTGTGGTCTCTTATAAATAGCCACTAGCTTTGGAAAGCCACAGCCAAGGTTTAGTGGTGGCTTTAGTTGTGTTGGAGACAAAGTGGTGGGTTTTCTTGATCTGCCTGGTTCATTACAATTGCTAATTCATGTTGCCTCCTTACTCCTCCTTACTCAGAAGTGATGTTTATAGAGGAATAAGCTGTCCAGCGTATGCTGGGCTCTGGGGTGGAGTGGATGTATTTCTTATGTTTTCTTCTCTCTCTCTCTGTTGGTGCCTATGATCAAAATCCCTAAACCTGAAATGAATAGGGAGGAGTAGTGGCAAATTGAGTCTTGTATAGCCCCAAATCTCCTCCTGACTTTCCTTTGATCTACTGATTCTTGACATTTCTTTTGGAGGAGGAAAGATCTCTCATTCCCAATTATAAATAAGACCTGGAGGAGGGACTCTACTACAGTGATTTTAATTAGTCCTACTACAATGACAGTTTGCAAACGTGACTTTGCATCAGCAGCTCCTGGAGGGCTTGTGAAAACACAGATTTGTGGGCCACTTCAAAAGGTTCTGACTTAAAAGATCTGAGGTGGACCTGACACTTGGCATTTCTAACCGTTTTCAAGGGACGCCAATACTACTGTGGCCCAAGCATTCCTGGAAAATCACCATTCTATGGGATCAATGTGGGCTAGCACCTTCTGAGTGACAAGATGCAGGAGGGGCATTGCTTTGCAGACCTTTCTAGGTCCCCGTGTTCAGCTGGCACCTAGGGTCCGGGCTGTTCTCTGCATGTCACCCAGCCACGATGGCATTTTTCCCCCCATTCTCATCAAGCGCTTTCTTTCCTTAGAGGCACTTGGAATAGATGTCCCTAAGCGGGGATCTTAATGGAGAGATCCAGACACTAGCACAATTACTTTTCCATCTTGAGGGTTTAGTGTGAGACCTTTCATCTCATGAGCTCTCCAGAGAGAAAATTTGTCTAGGTTCTACTGGGAGCTGCGCATGAGCTTTGGAACCCTAGGAGCAATATTTAGGAGCCGCCCCCACCCCAGCTTTGTGTTAGGAAAACAACTGACAAATGCTCTGTAAATGTTCACATACTCCGTGTGGCATGGTGGTGGGGGGAGGAGAATAAAAGGTAGATATTTGTTTCAGAGAAGATTGTATTTCCTATAGAGACTCCCACATGAAGAGTGAAACCGGTTTTTATTTGGATACTTTGGGCTGATTACCACTAAAGCACCTACATTTCCCAAATGTGTCTAACCTACGGGTAGCCTTAATGAATTGTAAGGAAGATTTTACTGAACCTTGTCCCAGAGCCAGTAAATGACTTCCTTTAGGCGGAAGCTATACTATCATTTGTTTCACTCCCTTTTTTTCCAAACATAAATAAAGTTGTTTTTTAAGAAAAGTTGTCTCAGAGACTCATGGGCTTGTTTACAATAGCTTTTTCTCCCCTACTTTTTGCTGCACATCTATCCATGCTACGGTTTGAACATGTTTGGCTACAGTGGAGGTTATTTTTATTTTATTTTATTTTTTTGCCAGTCAGTTGCTGAGTTGATGAGATTTTGAGGGGGTATGGAAGAGAAGATGAGGGCAAATTAAACTGCAAAAAAAAAGTGATATTTAAACATTAATAGTAGTTAATGTACTTTAAATGCTATTAGTGCTGGGATCACTGCTGGAAAAAAAAAAAGTATGCCTTAAAAAAGGAAGAGTATATAAAAATACTATTGTCTTCCTGAAATCACCAGGAAACATAGGAGTGGTGATTTCTCAGTAAGGACGGTAAGAAATGTGCATCACCTTGGCTGGGACTGATGGTTCCGTTCCGTGTGATGTGCAAACGAGCTGTTCCAATGTGGCCCTTGCCCTCATAAGTACCTTCGGGAGGTTCTACCTCTGTCCCCAGTCCCTTGTCCTGTAGATAGTTAGAGATTGCAGGATGCCAGCCAGCCCACCCACCAGGCATTTACAGCTTTTTACCCATCCCAGCGTCACACGCTTCAAGCTCCAGTGTCAACTGTGTCATCACAGTAGCCGCCTCAGGATCATAAACCATAGTTTAAGACTGTTGACTGGAAGGGCCTGGGGTAACCAGAAGCCTCTTTAAATCACGCTGCAGCTTAATGCAGGGCAACTCAAACTCTGTGGATTGACCTGAGGACCCAAACGTGATTGATGGCATTGCTTCCCTGGGAAGGCGATCTCTAAATTCCAAACCCAGGAATTAAATCGAGATTTTAGAATATAACCAGTGATATGTTCTGCAGAGGTGGGCTGTGTGACTGGATGCTTCCTAGGGTTTATTCTCTGTTCCGTCAGTTCATTGCCACCAGAGGCCGAAGGGACCATCGTGCACATGGGCCCTGGCTGTGAACTCTGTGAAGACAGGGTTTGTGATGGGCTTGTTCGTCATCCAAATTGGCACTCGATAAGTATTAATTGACTGAATGAGTGATCACAGAGAGTTTTCAAATTCAGTCACTCACTGTAGCTTGGTAAGTGGAACAGCTAATGTTTGGAGGAAAGTTCATATGTGAATAGTTAAAGAGAGATCTTAGAGGTTTTCTAAGTTTTAGGGGGACAGAGCCCCTCTCTACCTGCACCCCCCACCCTCGCTTTCTTTGATTATTCCAGATAAATAATGGCCCCAAAAAGGAGATCATTTTGCCAGATTTTTGCTTAGGATTTGTTAGGTTTTCATACACTTTCATACAGTTAGTTGTTTGAGTTTGGAGGGTTCACCTTAGCTTTCCATTTTATACGCAAGCATTGTCACTTTATGCCTCTTTGCCTTTGCATGTGTGGCCTTGGAATATGTATCTTCATCCAGCTTTGAAGCTGGCAGATGTGCCTGATGGTGGCTCCTATCTTGGCGCTAACTAGAATTTATCCTTCATTATTGCTTAATATAGTTTAAGTGTCTTGCTGCCAATGTCCCATGGACTACTGACTGGCCTTGTGTCAATAACGATGTCAGAAGGTAGAAGTTACCCCAGTCTGTTTTTCCATGCTCATTTTTGTGTCTTTATATCACCCTGTTGCTTTTTGGTTGAATGTCTGGTTACCATAATCACGGAAGCCCTGAATAAAGGCCTTCTGTTAGTGCTTGGTCATCCCTATAGGGATTATTTTATATGTGCGCTTCACATGAATGCCTAAAATATATAACAAACTACCTACATCTATGTCTGTATCCATATCCCTATACACAAATGCATAATTTTATCCCTTTTCTCTTCAGGCCGCCTCTGATTGACTTTAATTTTAGTTTCCACTGAAATAGGGCTCCAAGACTTTTCCAGAGCAGCTATATTGCCAAAGGAACAGGCAACCAGGCCTCAGCATGCTCTTCCTTATGTTGTAACCAAGTCCGTGTTTAGTTCTCACATTGCTTCCTCGCTTTCTTCACTGAAGATATACAAGTGTGCAAGAGGGGAGATGGGAGCATCAGGGGGCATGAGGGCCACCGCCAAGCCTCCTAAGAGCGCTCAGTGTGTGGGAGCCCTGTCTGATGGCTGGATGGTATGCAGGCCTGGAAAAAATATAAGGGAGCTGGAAGGGTGGAGAGGGTGTGGCACTTGTCACCCTGATGGAGAATACTTGTGACCACCAGCTTTGTGTTGCTTACATTTCCTGATGGAAGCCCACATATAGATATTTAGTCCCTGAGGACCCATGAATCCTTTGTCCTCCTAGAGTAAATATATTTAAGTGACCCGAAGACAATGCAGGAGAAACCGGCATAGGAGGCCTTTTCTCTAATTCTATGTTGATAACCCCCAAATTTTGTCCACAGCCTCCTATCCTTGCATGTAAACCATCAAGCTGCACTCCTTCCTAGGACTTGAGCTCTAGATAGTTCCAATTTGTAATTGACCGGAGAATGGCACTCCCTGAGAATGCAGAGCCAGGTTTTCTTAACTCCAGATTCAAGGCCCACAGTTTGTTTTTCCTCCTACAAATGATCTTCTAAATGCCTTTCAACATCAACCAAAAATTTGGTTATTTAAAAATAGTCATAAACATATAGTGGGACCACAGCTAGAGAAGTTGAAGGTTAAAGCCTTTTCTAAGAACTGAAAATAATTCTGGAAAGTTTAGGAGGTTGAGTTTTACAGATATTTGGATCAACTTTTAAAAGAGGGAAAAATGTGTTCGAAAGCCAGAAACACAATTGTAGAAACATCTGTAAGGACAAATTTTCCATATGCACCCCTGCTGTTTTTTTTTTAAAGACAAATAACTTAAAAAAATTATATCAGTAACGCACGAATGCATTCTTGCTTTGCACAGTTTCCAGCAGTTTGGAAATATATGGGGTTAAAAGTGGGATTACTTGACCCTCCTCTCTTGCTACCCGCTCTGCTGCTAGGGATAACCTTCTTTAACCATCCAGAATGCATATATTACATAAATAATAAAATCCATAGTTTTGCTTACTTACTATGTAGATAATCAAACAGACTCATTTTTGGTTCCATAAAGAAATTATCATCTCAAGCTCAGGCTGCATCTGCTTTAAGATAACAGTTTGCCTTATAGCTCTTTCGTGTCAGTATCCGGGTGTCTCTTGCATTCTTCTTAAAAAGTGTTTCAGACTAGACTGCTCTCAGGCTCCTTGGATCTGAAACCCACCTCTGTTGGTTACCAGCTGTGTGACTTTGAGCAACTCCCCCATCTCTCTTGCCTCAGTATTTCCATCTGGAATGAGGCAATAATTGTACCCATTTCATAGGGTTGTCAGGAAACATGCTAAGTTGATGTATATGAAGCCCTCAGGGTAGTTCCTGGCATTTGGTAATTAAGTTATAATTATTATTGACAAATTGTGATTTGTTTTCTTCTTTTAGTTTTAAAGTTATGTTTTAATGTTCATGCTTTTACCGAGTTTTCAGAGAAGTGTGTCAAATAATGTCTTACATATATATGGATAGATACTTGGACTAGATTGCTGAGAAAGGTGTGTATGTATATTTATGCTTTATCAATTTATATTCTCACCACTAGTATATGAGGGCATCCTTAGTTTACACTTTCATCCATATCAGATATTATCGATCTTTTATTTTTTTGCCAAGTTACGTGCCACGTTATCACAGTTAACCTGATATTCTGATTAAGAAGGTGAAATGCAGGGCAGCCTGGGTGGCTCAGTGGTTTAGCACCTGCCTTCAGCCCAGGGTGTGATCCGACAGACCTGGGATCAAGTCCCGCATCGGGCTCCCTGCATGGAGCCTGCTTCTTCCTCTGCCTGTGTCTCTGCCTCTATGTGTCTCTCATAAATTAAATAAAATCTTAAAAAAAAAAAAAAGATGAAATGTGGTGCCCGGGTGGCTCAGTTAGTTGAGTTCAGGTCATGATATCAGGGTCTTGGAATCAAGCCCCACATCAGGCTCCATGATCAGTGGGGAGTCTGTTTTGTATTTTTCCCTCTGTCCCCACCATGCATTCATGCTTCCTTTCTCTCAAATTAATAAATATATCTTTAAAAAATGAAAATATGGTGAAACATCTTTATTAGGTGACCAATAAGAAGAAATGTTCAGTTTACTTGTTGATTTGCAGACTTACTTTATAAATCATGTACATTCATTTTTTTATTGGTTATGTATGTTGCTCTGATGTTTTTTTTTCTAGTTTTTACCTTTTTTAAATAGTATCTTTTGGCAAACAACAGATTTACCTTCTTATAGAAGTGAATATACCTGTATTTTCCATCTAAGTTTTATGTCTTGCTTAGGAAGCCTTCCCTTCTCTGAGGTTGTAAACATACTCTTAATATTTCTTTTGCTAGTTCTGCTCTGTGTGTGTGTGTGTGTGTGTGTGTGTGTGTGTGTGTTAACTTAGCCCTTTAATCTTTCAGAAATTCTTTTTTTTTTCAACTTAGTGTCAAGTACTCTTCCCCCCTACCAGAGAATATAAAGATATTTGAATAAATTTTAGTGTAACATTTTCAGAGAGACCAAGAATATTATTTTAACTTTCTGGAATTGAAATCTCCTAATAAAACAAACAAACAAACAAATCTTTGAAGAACTTAACATTTAACTCTTTTGAAAAATAAGTAATGAACTTTGTTGGTTCTCATATAATATATGGGAGCCTCACCAAATAGTAACAGAGGATGTAGGTTTTCACAGGAACCTTTTTTTTACTGACCTGCACCTGGCTTCAGATTGAGCTCAAAGTATATTGTCACATTCTCTTAGTAGAGAAAAAAATGTGTAGGTTTTAATAAAATTTTCAGATATTTCAGAAAAGACATTCAGTTGAAAAAGTTATAGGTAATTTAACAAATTGGAAATGTATCAGGGGGGGAAAAAGAATTAACGCAAGCATTCCTTTTCTGTCATTTGGCGAATATTATGTAAAACTTTTCCCCATAAATGTTTCTTATTTATTTATTTATTTATTTATTTATTTATTTATTTATTTATTTATTTAATTTTTTCCCCATATATGTTTCTGAGGTGAAGATCCGCTCCCAAGTCACTGTCATTTCTTTCAGGGCCAATATTTGGGTTATGTTTCTGTGAGGACAGAACATGTTTATTCTTTGCAGCAGATTGAACATGGGTTTAGAACTTTCAGGAACTGGCTCCATTAGGCAACAGGAAACAGCAGCTTTCCCCCCCTTAGCCTCACAAGTGCCCTGACCTCCAACTTTTTAAATTACCTGCCCTGCCTGGGCATTCCACCAGCTCAGTGTGATTCAGGGGAGGGCCCAGGTTTGCCTGGAGTGGACAAAAGTCATGCTGTGGTATTGTTTAGGGACAATCTGCACTCCTACTGTTTCACTTAAAAGATAAGAGACCTCTTAAGAAATTAGGTTTGGTACTTAAAAGTCAAGAAAAATTGTTCCCCATTCTTTGGTTCTCCATAAATCCTGTGGTGAACTCACTTTGACCTCCTTTTTGTTTTTAAGATTTATTTATTCAGTTTAAGGAGCAGAGGGGAGAGAATCTCCAGCAGACTCCCCACTGAGCACAGAGCCCAACGTGGGCTTGATCCCACAACCCTGAGATCATGACCTTCATGGAAACCAAGAGTTGGAGGCTAACCAGCTGCACCATCCGGGTTCTTTCCTTACACAGATCCTGGAATACTTTCAGAGGGACTTCCCAAATCAGGACATCTGTGGTATTCTTCTTCCCCACCACTCCATTCCTGTTTCTCTTTCTTCTTAACCTTTCTTTTTTTTTCTTTTTTTTATTTTTTATTTGCCTTGCATTGTGTCCTTCTACATCTCTGTGATCCCTAATTTTACTTCTCCCTCTCTCTGTTGGTTTTCTTCCTCCTCATCCCTAGCATCTGATTTTGGTGGATATGCTTTTCAGAATTTCCGAAGAGGACAGATAATAGCTTGGCTTAAATTCTAACATATGCTTCGATTTCATCTCCCTTTATTTTGGGCAAAGAGATTGAATGACTCTGGGAATAAATTTAGCTCCAAATCAGCAGAATTGTCCTGTGGCACATTGGAAGAGAGTCTGTTTGAATAACCCATATCCTTCATGTTCTTAAGTTGTTAAATCTTCAGTCTTCAAACCTAGGAGCAGAGAGGAATATAACATTAGAGACTCATGAATCAGGCTTGGGTTCACGTCCTGGATCTCCCACGTACTAACCATAATTTTGGGGTGTGTATGGATTTTTTAAACTTTCAAAATCTTGGGTTCCTCTTCAGTAAGATGAGGAAATAATACCCCTGTCTTAGGTGATTATAAGAAATAAATTAGTGCTTTAATTTACTGGCTGTGTTATTGAACTAATTTCTGAAGAGGCAGTTATTTTTCAGATTTACGTTATAGTGATACATCATTAAGGAAAAGAGCATGAGGAGAGTCCTGTCTGAATTTATGCTGAATCTGAATTACAGAAAAATGTGTCATATGTAGACAGTGTCTGTTAGTGTTTTTAGTCTTATTAATTGAGTTTATAGACAAAATTGTAATTATAATGTGTCTCTACTCTTTGGACATGTATTATGAATGCAAAGCTGCAGAAACATGTTTATGTTAAGCCTTTCATTCTTTAAAGACACTAAGTGTGAATTACTGCAAATTCTTAATTTTATTGTCCATTGTACAAGTCACCTGTTTAAAGAAATCTCCTTTATTGATGGATGGATTGGGTATGGAAGTTTTTTCTCTTTCTTTTGGGAAGTAGCAGGAAAGACAGGTAGGGGTCAGGTTCAGTAGAGACCCAGTAATCATCAGTTTAAATTTAGAAACATGAGCTCATGGAGCCTCTTGTTCGAGCTACTTCCCTTTTGCACAGAGGAGATTGCGACTGTGAAAATGGTCTCTTTTAACAAAAAATAAGCATGGATTTTTTTAAGATTTTATTTTTAAGCAAGCTCTACACCCAACGTGGGGCTCGAACTCACAACCCTGAGATCAAGAATTGTGTGTTCTTCTGACTGAGCTAGCTCCAAATATAGGCTTTAGTTTTTGATGTATTCCCAGCCTGCTAGAGATGAAAAGAGGAATTTTGGTGAAAATAAATTCTTCCTTATACTGTCGATTGTCATCCATGTTATTATATCCATAGACCAAGACACTGCATTTCCTGTGAGAGAAGCCAAGGCTTGAGCGGGCAGATGGCAGTGGGAGGTCTGTGTTTTCATCAAGGCACCAGCAAAAGTAGAAGTCATTGGCTTCTTCTGTGATCATCTGGGAGCTCTCATGGTCTGAGGACAGAGAGGATGACAGGGAGGAAGCAAGGCGGGGGTGGGGGGAAGAGACAGAGAGAGAGAGAGAGAGAGGGAGAGAGGGGGAGAGAGGGAGAGATTTTCATTCTAACTTTTGAAGTCTTTAGTACTAAGAGATTAATACCCTGAATTGAAATAGAAAAGTCATCTCTGCCCCAAGTAGTGACAGTGGAAGGCAGGAAGGGGACGTGAGTTCATGGGTGGGAGTGGTGTGGGAGGGGAGGATGCTAGCAACGAGGTGGTGTTTCTATTTATAGTTATGGTTGTCCACTTTAGTAGTCCCGGCAAGACCTGAGGAAAGTCAACCACCCAACTGAGCCTTTCCCACACTGACTTCCTGGATCATCTGTAAGAGGAAATTCTGTGAGGACCAGAAATAACAGGACAGAACTGAAAGGCATATGAGGGTCCCCTCCAGCTTCAGCATCTACCATCCAGTTACAAAGCCCTTCAGAACAATCCCACACTCACTAGAAGCGTCTACTGTGTCCTTCTGGTGATACCCTTTATTATTTGGGTGCCACGTAGGATAGTCTTTTTCTTTTTTGTTCACTGATGTAGAATCACGTTCTCCTTATTGTTAACATAGGACAGATTGTGTCTGTGGCAGTTTTGGTTGATCACAGAAGATTTGATATTTATTCCATCAGGTCAGGGCCTTTCACACTGGTGTCTTTCCTCCATTTCCTCAGGTGGCATTTCAGTTTCTGGATGATGGTGCAGTGTGTGGGACTATGTGGGATTAAAGCCACAAGGGTATGCCATGCCACTGTGTGGGAGGGGTGCATCTGTGGCCACGGGTGGTCATTTCTTCTTCATGTTGCTGGCTGCTGTGTTGCCCACCTTCCCACTTGTCCTCGGCCACCAAATTTGGACTAGTCACATATACACCATCTTGGGTTCCTAACTAGGTTCTCTCGACTTCACACACGTCTCTGCAGGAGCATCCATGAGGCTTTGAGACCAAGAAATTCTATAAAACTGGCCCCTGCTCTCTCTGCCTGGACACATTATGGTCTCCCTAATTTATTAACCTTATGTCATGATAAACTTGGGATTGCTATGGCTTCTTGGCCACCTTTTTTAGGTCCTCCCAGAAAGATGGACTCTGGCTTTCTCTTTTCTTTTTTTTTTTTTTTAACTCCAATGCTGACTAGAGCTTCTGTAGTTCCCCCACCCCCATACCTTATCAGGGGATAGGCTACCAGGCTCCCCTTTCCTGCAGCAAACTTGCTGGCCTTCTCTCCTATCTTCTGCTTTTCCATGGGGACAGAAAGAATATGAGAAGTGTTCTTTCCCGATTTGTCTTCTTCCAGATAATTCTGTCATGTGTGGATCTTGTTTTTCTCCCCAACTTTTTATAGAGAAATTTCCAACGTGAAGAAAATTTGAAAGATGATTATAGCGAACATCTGTATACTCAACTCCAAGATTCAACCTCCATTTAACATTTTGCTGTTTGAAAATAAGTTGCCCATATCCTGTCACTCCACCTAAACTTTCCAGCACGTTTCCCTGAAAACTAAGGATACATTATCTCCTAAAAGCACAATCCCAATACCAGTATCATTGCGAGAAAGTTGAAACAGCTCTGTAGTAACAGATGACACCTCATGCATCCTCAGCTTCCCCCAGTGATACAACAGCACCTCTTACAGTTTCTGTTTCAGACCGAGGTCAACTCAGAGTTCACGCATTGCCTTTGGCAAGTGGGCTTCTTTGGTACCTTTCCATCTAGAAGGCTACCTTCATTTCTTTCCTCTTGACATTGACTTTTTCAAGGGACCAGCTAGTTGTCCTGTAGGATGTCCTTCATTTCGGCAGTATAAGTGATTTTTAGAAGGCTTTTTTTTTTTTTAAGATTTTATTTATTTATTTGAGAGAAAGGGAGAAAGAGCAAAAGAGCACAAGCAGGGGAAAGCGGCAGAGAGAGGGAGAAGCAGACTCCCTGCTGAGCAGGGAGCCCGATGTGGGGCTCTATCCCAGGACCCTAGGATGGTGAACTGTGCTGAAGGCAGATGCTGAACCGACTGAGCCACCCAGGGGCCCTTCGTTGCAAGATTCTTTAACTGGTCGTTTCTTCCTTGTATTTTTTTTTTTTTTTGAGTTGGAACTTATTTCTAAAGGCTCAATTAGGTGTAAGTGAAATATTTTGGGGAAGAAGGCCATCACAGATGCTGTGCACTTTATATTGTATCTCATTTAGAAGCACATAATGTCAGGTTGTTACACTATTAGTGTAAGTTTAATTACTTTTTCAAGAAGGTGACCACAAGATCTTTTTTTTAACAAATTTAATTTTCCCTCAGCAATTAGTAAGTAATTTGTGGAGTGATAGTTCAGCATCTAAGAAATATCCCCTTCCCTCAAAACTTGGACCTAATGGGCTTAGTATCTAGCTCTGATCCTTTCCTGAAGTAGTTATTTAATTTCTAAGGGTTGGAGAATGGTGTTTTTAAATTCAGCCATTCTTGGGGATGTCTCCGTGGCTCAGCGGTTGAGCACCTGCCTTCAGCTCAGGGCATGATCCTGGGGTCTGGGGATCGAGTCCCACATCGGGTTCCCTGTGAGGAGCCTGCTTCTTCCTCTGCCCATGTCTCTGCCTCTCTCTGTGTGTCTCTCATGAATAAATAAGATTTAAAAACTCGTTAAAATATAAATAGATTCAATTATTCATTATAGGTACTGGCTTATACTGAAAAAAAAAAAAGTTCTGGCCTTGACCAAAGATTTCAACTTTTTAATTTTAGTTCTACCTGGATAACTCTCCCTTGAGGCATTGGATTTTTGATATCCAGCTGCCTACACTGGAAAAGGTCCTGGGGTTATAGAAAAGATTTATAGCCCCACTATAACTATATCAAAAATATTATTTTATTTTATAAAATATTATTTATGTTCTGTTTCACAAAGGCATGGAGCAATGATATTGTGGGAATTCTTCTATTTTTCTTTATCACAATGATTAAATATTAAGTAGATATTAATAACAATTGCTTTAGGATTCCCTCTTGTACCTTTGCAGTTGTCAGTAGAAATAAGAACAGAGGGTTGGCAGTGGGCTTAGGAGTCATCCAAAGCCTTTATTACAGAGGTGAGGACATTGGGCCCAGGGAGCTTAAGCCACTTGCTTAAGGGTGCATATATATAGCTGGTTTGTGGCCACCCCAAGGGCTGTAAACCAGGCCTGTGACTCTAGCTTCAATGTTCTATGCTATGAAACTGAGAAACATTAGTAAGAATAAATAATACTCGTTTCCCTGCCAGGGTCACTGCTTTAGCACTAGTATCATCGCCATTGGAGGTGCCTGGCATGTATCACCACTGGTATGCATTGCAAATGGATGATACTATGTTTCTAAAAGCTGGGGACATATATCATCAGTGATAATGGGATGGCTTTAACAGTTATTTAGGAGCTAACATCTTTAATTTTGATAGCTCTACATTTATTTTAATATTTATTAGAAAAAATATCCCTAGCACATCATACATATTATTATTTAAGACAAGGCTTAAATTTTAAAAAATGAAATAAAGAAAAAAAATGAAGTAAATAATTTAAATTTTATTTTTTTTATTTTTATTTTATTTTATTTTTTTAATAATTTAAATTTTAAAAGAGTATCTGAATAGGACTATCTGAAGGCTCTGGTGATTTAATACAAAATAGAACAAAATTTCTGCCTCATGAAGCTTAAACTGTAGTGGAGGGAAGACCAGAAAGACAGAGAAAGAAATACAGATGCAATCTACAAGTAATAACAAATACCATGAATAAAGGACACAAGGTAAGAGGAGGATAATGACAGATTTGTTGTTCATAAATAGTTAATAGTTAAGACAGGCGTATGTACTAAGATGACATTCGGGCCAAGACTCAAGGGTAGTGAGGGAGTGAGCATGCTGATATCTGAGAGAACAGCATTCCAGGGAGTGGGAACAACCAATGCAAGGGCCTGGGGTGAGCTCTGCACATTAAAGGAGTAGCAGAGCCCTGTGTGCCTGGAACAGAGTGAGGGTGGGAAGAGCAATAGGAGAGCCCAGAAGGGTGGCAGAAATGTAGCTTATGTAGGGACTTATAGGCCTCTGTGAGGCTTTTGTCTGCTGTATGGTACAGTAGGTACTTGGATAAGGCATACACATTGTGCAAGTGTATGTAAAGAACTCCAGTGATGTATTAATAGAATGAATTAGTTTCTGGTAACAAAAGATGACTTAGGGGAAAATATTGCTTGGGGGGAAGGGGAGAGACATTCACGTACAACAGTGTGCAGAGATTCCACTGCAGGTTCATGAATAGCTTCAGGAATATGACACCCCTCACCCTTCCCTCAACATTCACACACAAATGCACACACAGGGCACCTGGGTGGCTCAGTGGTTGAGCATCTGCCTTTGGCTCAGGGTGTGATCCTGGGGTCCTGGGATCGAGTCCACATCAGGCTCCCTGCAAGGAGCCTGCTTCTCCCTCTGCCTATGTCTCTGCCTCTCTCTGTGTGTCTCTCATGAATAAATAAATGAAATATTAAAAAAACGAAAATCTAAACTTCCTTAAAAACAAATGCACACACACATACACACAGCCCAAAATGTAGGTTTGTAAAATGTTTGTTAGTTGTCTGCATTCCCCAGGCATTACGCCATCATGGAAATATGTGGTGGTTGGTGATCACGTGACTGTGGCTACTTGCGGGTAGGACAAGGCTTTTTAGTGTGTCTTGAGTTTTCCTTCTGATCCTTTTAGCTTCACTCTGATTCCTCTTATACAGCCTAGTTTCCTCCAAGAACAAGGGCACTATATAGTAAGTTTCATTGCTGATATACTTTGAGTAAAATTCTCTCTTTTTTGAAATCTTGTTTGCTATTGGGAGAAACAGTTTGAAAACTCCAATGATGCATTTTTGGAGTGAGCAGAGACATTGTAGGAGTTCCTCTGTTTTCCCTCATCATGGTGACTAAACGTTAAGGAGAGCCCATGTGCTCTGCATGTGCGCCTTTCAGCTTGAGAGACAAGGCAAGAATTTAAGGTCAGGCTAAAGTTTCGAAGTTGTGCACTTCCAGAGAGGAAGACAGCACTTGATTTTCCTGCTTACTGGCTTACTGTCCTCCCAACAAATTACTTAATAGCATTTTGCCATCTTATGGACTAGGTCAGTCTTCTTTCTTGAATGACTGTGGGGTGTTGGAATTCTATGGGCAGAATGTCCAGATCTCCTTAAATGCTTTTTTTTTTCTCTCTTGATGCTTCACACCTTATTTGGGGAGCTCTGTCCTCTTCTTTCTTCTTCCCCCAATCACTCGTCCCTCTTCTCTAGCCCTGGGTGGTGGAGCAGAATTGTTTTGCATCAGACCCCATAAGACCTTGGGGAGTCCTCCTTACTGTCAGGTCTTCCTCTTTATGAACTACCCAGCAATACATATTTATTTCAGTCTGCTTTCTTACCCATCACCTAATGAGCAGGTTAGCAAATATGAAGAAACTAACCCAGATATTACCAGCAAGAAAGTACATTTGCAAAGACAGATCTGCCATGTGCAGACCTGCACAATGAAAACCTACAAATGGGAAACAATGGCCATGGTGTTGGATAATCCCATTCATTGGCAGGGATTCTTGGACGGTATTAATTTTGGTTTGACTTCTCGGTTTTCCCTCTGTTCAGCATCTTATACTACATATAAGATTCTTTTCAATTACGAAACAATGCAAGCGGAAGCAGAGAATTATAATCAGACTCTGAATTCTCAGAATTCAAATATGCCAAGAGGGGGAGACGCCAAGTCTGAGTAGCTTTGTTCCTGATCTTAGCACTGACTTTAGCAAATGTTTCACCTTGGATGACGGTTCATCACAGCTATTTTGTAACTGTGGTAATGGTTGAAAGTTTTGTTTGAGGAAGGCACTCAGCCATTTTTGGGGTACATCGTGTCTCCCCTAACCCCTCCCTGCATCCGTAGGCATTTTTCATTCATCTCCTAAGCTCCTAAGGTGTTTGGAGGATCCCTGGAATAGTAAATAGCCCTCTTCCCTCAGTGAGCAGCCATGCTGGTCACTTGCTATTTATTTATTCAGAACTGAGCCTCCTACCTAGATGGGAAAACTCGAGGTGCCCATTAATTATCAGTGTTATCTTTCTGTCGGGCCCCTGAGAAATTCTACATGACATTTGTTTTAACATATCTGTTTATATGGCATCTGTAGGGGGCACTTTCTTGTTCTGATTTGGGTCCTCCAGATGTATTGACATAATTGCTTTAAGTTACCAATTACCAAATTAAACCCATTATTGGAGAATTTTTATTTTTATTTTTTTATTTTTATTTTTTAAAGATTTTATTTATTTATTCATGAGAGACACACACAGAGAGAGAGAGAGAGAGAGACAGTCAGAGAGAGAAGCAGGTTCCATGCAGGGAGCCCGATGTGGGACTCGATCCCGGGACTCCAGGATCACACCCTGGGCCGAAGGCAGGCACTAAACTGCTGAGCCACCCAGGGATTCCCCTATTGGAGAATTTTTCAAAGGAGGTATTGTATCACATCATCCACGATCCTAACAAAGTAATTGCATGTGTTATTTAAAAATTATTTTGCTATTTCATGTTTTTGTAGTAACTTACAATGACAGTTAATTCTCAGACGATCTTGTGACCCAGTCTACCTACCCAGTTGGCTGTTTCCATCAAGCCCCTGGCACCCGAAGTCTTTGGGTCAGCATACTCTTTCTACAGATAAGGACATACAAGTACAAGAAATTATATATTTTTTAATTACAAGAACTTATTTGGATAAAGCAGAGTCTTGAATCTCTGTACTATATAGATCTGTGTTAACGAAATGCATGGATTCCACAAGGCAATTTAAATAGCATCCCAGACTCTCTGAGCAGCGTGGATGGTTAAATGAATATACACATATGAAAGAGCTGAGGAGTGTTCCTGCCAGTTTTTTTCCTGGTATTTGAGGAGTTGGCCAGCACCCTTTCCCAGCCTGTGCAGGGTCTCTTCATTACTGACAGCAACTCCCTTCAGCAGAAATCCACAACTCTAATAGGTTGAAGAGCTCATTTTCAGATGCCTGAAGGCAAAACTTCAAAATTGAATTTTACACTCTCAGGAAATATTTACTTCAAACTTAGTCCTTTGCAAATTATGGAAGACAAATCAATGTATTTACAGCTAAGTGTCCATTGCTTTGTGGTGAACCAACAGCAATGATGGGAAGGCAGGGTCAACAAAGATGTTTCCATGAAACACTCTTGATTAATGGGACAGATAGAGGTCTGTGCTCCACTGGCCAACCTCAGGTTCCCTTCACTAGTCTTGCATGCTCAGCCTGGCTCCTGTGTATGTGTGCTTCTGTGACCTAGCACTTGGAACCTTCTTCAAAGGGCAAGCCTTGAGCTAGCAGAACTCCTCCCCGACCCAACACACACATACACAGGCACACACAGAGCTGGAATTGCCTGGGAGCAAAGCACCCTCCACCCTGTTCCCTTAACCCCTCCTTTACTGGTGGCTGACCTGTGAAGGCTGCCCAGTCCCTGTGGAGTAAATTACAAATTCTCTGCAGGACCTGTAGTGTCATTTACACTCCAGAGTCCTCTGCAGGATCAGGCTAAGACTGAGTCTTCACCTAAAATTACAGCCTTGCTTGGATGCTTCTTCCCTTTCTTGCCTCTCACCAGCCCCTACCCGCCACCACCCCAGGGGTCTTTGACTCAATCACTTGTCTACAGATACTGCTTTCTGGTTCTAATTCTGAGCAACTGACCTAAGACAATATTTTCTATCAGAGCTCTGAGAAATGTTCTTTGATGTTTTTGTTATCGGTGTGTTTAAAACTATATTTAGATCTTATTTGCTAATTTGGGCTACACGTGTGCAAGTGGATGATCTGAAATTTTCATTAAGAGATTAAGTGAGGTATAGGTTAGAGTTACCAGTTATTGAGGGAGAGAACACTGTATGACATGTCCTTGACATATTTTCTCAGATTTTTCTAATAATCTTGCATTTTCAGAATGAGTTCATTGAAGTCCAGAACATTTATTAGTGTTCTCAAGTCACAGAGCTAGTAATTGGCAGAACCCACAATTCATAGCTAGATTTTTCTGGTTTTCATGCTTTAGCTCTTCCAGCTGCTGCACTCTAACTCTCCTTTATGGGGTATTAATGTCTATTTCTAGATACTTGAAGAACCATTCTAACATCAAAGTTTATGACTTTCTGGGAATCCTGGATGGATCAGTGGTTGAGCATCTGACTTCATCTCAGGGCATGATCCCGGGGTTCTGGGATCTAGTCCTACATAGGGTTCCCTGCAGGGAGTCTGCTTCTCCCTCTCTCTATGTCTCTGCCTCTCTCTATCTCTCTGTCTTTCATGAATAAATAAATAAAATATTAAAAAAATTTCATGACTTACTAAAATTGGAAGAGACTACCTCTTTATTAAAAGATAACAAAATATATTACCAAATACCATACTAAATTTCCTAGAATGGGAATGATTGAAAATAATTTCAACAAGTGCTTAAATCAAACCATATGAATTTGCTGTATACAAGAGACCTTTGTCCAGTTTATGACAGAATATCAGTGGTTCATAGAAACAAAAAGGTACAGAGAAGATTAAAACAGCATAGGGCTTTAGGAATGTGCTTCTGGAACATAGGACAGAGATGGTCATGCTGAGTCCTGTGACAGTATTTTACCAGGATATGTTCAGAAAGTGACATTACCAGGCCTCTAAATGGACAGCCAGGTCCTGAAAATCCTAATGCATCTCATAGGAGTTACCAGTCTGTTCCAGGGAGACATCCTTAAAGAAATAATGGAGAGATAAAGGGAATGATGCATGAACTTGCATCCAGCATCTGCATTGGCCCCTGTTTGAATTATTCATTGCTGATAGAAGCACTATACTTGTGAAAATTTCAGTAAGAATTCATGAAAACCTTACCAGAGACCTTTAAAGTTTCTGTATGGTGATGTCAGCATTTATCACAGACCACAGCTGTTCTCTTTCTGGACTGCTCTTCGTCCATCCCTTTACCTGGTTAATTTTACTAATCTTTTAAAGATGAAGCTCGGGGATCCTCTCCTCTAGGAAGCCTTCTCTGATACCCTCAGGATAGACAAAGTCCCTTTAAAAATATTTTATTTATTTATTCATTTTAAGGAGAGAGAGAAAGAACACAGGGAGAGAGAACCTCAAGCAGACTCCGAGCTGAGCATAGAACACAATGTGGGGCTCAATCCGATGATCCTGAGATCATGACCTGAGCTGAAATCAAGAGTCAGATGTTTAATCAATGAGCCACCCAGGCACGCCTGACAAAGTAGCTTCTGTGTAGATTTATATTACTGTGAATAGTCATTAAGAAAAATGCTTAGCCCATCATAGTTAAAGAATATGCTTACCTGTTAATCCTCCTATTAACCTAAAAACTCCTCAAAGACAATAGCCTGTTGATTTGGTTATTGCCACACCTATTTACTTTCTTCCTTGATTTGCTATTAAAGCTGTTCATTTGAGTTATAAATAACCTTAGTTTTTAAAAATTCCTGGTCTCATGTCTTCATCTGCATTTAATGGACTATAAATCTTTGAGTGGTCATACTTATTAAATAACTAATGTAGGATCCCTTCATTCCTTCAACAAATACTTACTGATACCCACTCCAGGCCAGCCTATACTAGACCCTGGGAATAACTCGGTCCCTGTCTGGTGGAGCAGCCACTGTAGTGACCGAGACAGTATATTAATAAATGTGTAAGGGTGGGCAAAGAACATAGTAGTGACCAGAGGAAGTGAAGGGTGTCCTGTCTGAAGGAAGTGACCCTTCTATCTGACTATGAGGATAGTCAGGATGGAGGTCCTTATTCAGCAAATCTGAAATCTTATTGCTTTTCCATTGTTGGCTTTATTTTTCTTGGAGTCCAGGAGAAGGTTCTCTCTCTTTCTCTGTTAGAAGGGAGCATGAGAGCTGCACCTACCACCCCTTATTGGACATATCTGAAGTCAGCTGTAGACAGTGAAACTTTCCACCCTATGTATATTCCTTTTTGTGGGCTTTCCTCAGAAGGGTTATGATACCCAGTTTCTAATCTAGAAATCATAGAATGGATTTGAGAAGCACAGAGTCTGTTTTTCTCTCTTAGCTCCAACAAGAACATTTCTCTTAGCTTTGACTTTTCTTGATGAGTTCCTATTCTGTGCTAGGTTTTGTGTGTGTGGTGTGTGAGGTGCTTTACACATTGTCTCTCTTAATTCCTCAATATGGCTTTGTGAGATAGGCATGGTTATCTTTATTTTTTTTTAATGGAGTCAGTGAGGCTCAGGGAGATGACTTCACTTGCCCCCATCCACGTTCCTCCTGAGAGGTGAAGCCTGGTCTGACTCAGGACAGTTGTGCTTCCTGTCTCTGGCCCAGCCTCAGTCCTGCCTGTTTGTTTTCTGTGACTTGTCCTGTCTCACTGTTCTCTCCTCATTCATTTGGTGACTGTGATTTGTTGGGACTGATGACAGGCAGACACAGCCTGGTGGGCAGCCCTTGGAAGAAAATATTCAGATTTGAGTGGGCGGGACCGAGACACATGCCAGGCTCTGAAACAATGGGTGAGGTCAGAAAAGAAGCCAGTGCCTCATCTCTAAAAGTAGTTTTCAGTAAGATGGACACTTTTCCGGCCAGACCTCAATGGACACTGGATTAACATCACCTCTGAATCTGAAAAGCCAAGTGGCAGAGGGGGCTCTGTGCCTGGCATTTTGTACTTTGTCTCATTTTGTGACAAAACAAGGGCACCATGTGGTAGATGTCATTTGATTCCTATACATGAAGAAACTGGATACTCAGAGAGGTTATATGATTTGCCCAAGGCCACAAAGCTTATTCCAGGTAGTACTAATTTAAACACAAAAGCTTGGCTCTGGTGTCTAAAATCTTTGGACCAGAGTGCTCTTTCTCAGAGCGATTTCCTCAGAACACTAGCAAGGGGAGTGAAGCTGGGTTCTGCAGTCAGATAGGGAAAATGCAGCCCCCTCTCCCCCTCTTGGTGAATCATGATGTGTATGGGCCTGTTAAAGCTTTGAGATGGGCTTTGGTGCAGAAACATTTGAACTCTGTGTAACCCAGGATTTCTTATCTTGAACAGATAAATCTTTTAAAGGTAATCATCACCAACATCATGAGAATAAAAGAATATGTGGAAAACCAAAATACAACTTGCTGCCTTCTGCTTGTCTTTGTGGTAAAGAAAGAGGGTTGGAAGGAGAGAAGAAGTAAAAAGAAAGGAAAGGTGAAAGAAAGGAATAAAAGAAAGGTGTCACTCAATATTTCTCAATAAAACTGTCAAATATATTTTCCACCTTTCTTTTATTTCTGGATTCTATCTCTGCCATGCTTTTCAAATTGGCACCCAAACTTTTTCTCAAGTAAATAAAATGTGACAGCAAGATTGATTTATTTGGGCTGGTAACAGTTTTAAAAAATAGTTCTTGGGGCCAGCAGGTTACTTCAGTGCAGGTGAATATAGGTATTTTCTTGATATAAGTATATAAGCAGTCACAATCATGTATTTGAGATTTTTCTGGTAACCCCTTACTAAAATAATATGGGAATTCTCTGATTTAGATGGACTTTCTGAATTGTCATAGATCTTTTTATTAAAAATGTTGATATTATGCATATATCAGGGTGTTGATGTGTATACAATTCATATTTAGTTTCTGTCAGAACCTTGCTCTCCCAAGTATGGTCCTTGGTGGGACCAGCATCCTCAGCATCACTTGGAGCTTGTTGAAAATGCAGAATCTTGGGCCTCATCCCAGACTTGCTGAATCCGACTATGCATTTTGATGAGATTCCCAGGTGATTTATATGTTCCTCGGAGTTTGAGAAGCCCTGCCCTAGAGCACAAAAAAAGAGGTTAAGGCCAGTGTTCATTTTGTTCTTGTTGCCTACTTCCACGTGGGGACCTTTAATAGAGTATGACAGCTCTGCAGTTTTCATCCTGGTAACTTTATTGTGAGCTGCCTTATACCAAAAATCTCTGAGGGACACGCTGAGTCCTCGTTAGATGCACAGGTGGGTGGATGGATGGATAGCAATAGAGATAGAGATAGAACTATGGATTTAGATGCCTTTTAAATGCTGTATGAGTAACAAGTGGCAAGCACTGTGAGGATTCTGAGATTTCCCTCTCCTCATCAGCTAACCAGTTAGCCTGCCACGGCATCATAGGGGGTTGAGTTTAGAGAATCTGGATTCTTTTAACCGGTGGTCAACATGCTTTCCCTTTGCTCCAGGACTACCATCTCTACCTTCTGAGGCTCTTTGCTATACACGCTTCCTTAAAACAATAATCTAGAGCAAAAGGCATTTGGTGCCTCTCTTTGTGAGCTAGACGGAAATGTGACAGACCCACGGAGAACCTTCCCCAATCATCGGTGTTGGAACATCTTTATTATGGGTTTTAGGGCCAATAAATATTTTTGAAGGCCGTGGAAGATACATTTCCCAGGCCCTGGGTTGTACTAAGGGTTGTTTCTATCAGAAAGACTCCAGCAGTCAAATCACATCCAGTCTGGTCATTTAGCTTCCATCATCACAAGAAGGGGGGAAGCCGTATGAAGAAACAAGATGGGGGCAGCCCTGGTGGTGCAGCAGTTAAGCACCTGCAGCCCAGGGTGTGATCCTGGAGACACCCTGGATCGAGTCCCACGTCAGGCTTTCTGTATGATGCCTGCTTCTCCCTCTGCCTGTGTCTCTGCCTCTCTCTCTCTCTCTCTCTCTCTCTCTCTCTCTCTGTCTCTATGAATAAATAAATAAAATCTTTAAAAAAAAAAAAAAGAAAGAAGATGAGGTTGTCCATCAGAAATAGCAAGGTCACCTGTGGTTCTTTAGAATGTCACCTGTGCCATTCAAATACTGAACGTGTTCTTACCTGGGCTTTGAGAGATGTGACATAATCCAAGAGCACTGTGAAGACACTCAGAGATGTTTGAAGGATCAGCAAACACTGGGGAGGAGAGCAGAGGTAAACTGGGACTAGTGGTAACTTTCTAATAGGGTAGTTTTTTGTTGTCTGTAAATGGATGGTCTCGCAAAGTGGTTGATTTTATTTTGCTCTACTCAGAGGCCAAATCTTCTAGAAAATTGTAAACGTGATTTCTGCTGTGACTCCTAGAGTTTTTCTCCACTCTCAAAGAACACAAGAGTCTGGAGAAGAGAGATCTGGAGCTGTTTTGCAAAGCACATGACTAATGTACATTAATAAATGTTTAACAACAGCTCATGGAGTGGAGTGGGGTTGGGCCATAATGTATACCATTGGCTGATTTCCATGGCATAAAGTATTCTTAACATGGTTGATATCAAGCTATCAATGTGAAGTCAACTAGCTCCCCAAATTCTTTAAAATTTACCAAACCAGCAACAATCCATTGCAAAACTGTGCTAATTAAGCATTTTTTGGCATGACTTTTGACCATGCAGAAGGTTTGCTGGTCGAAGCTTCTTTTTTTCAAGGTCTACAATAATGTATTTCCTGTTTGCCCCTGGTGATTCATAGATAGACTTACCTTAAGGCAGAATGACAGCCTAAATGATTTTTTTGAACTTTATTTGAACAGTGTGATTTCTTTTCTTTTCTTTTTTTATCTTCCATTACATTGTGGGTATAACCAGCCTGGCTATTTGCTTCCTTTAAATAAACCAACTGCCAGCTCAGCAGATTTCTCTTCTATGGAAAGGCCTGTAGGTGCCTTCTGATTATTACTGATATTTTTAGAAGAGAGGGAGGCTATATAGGCGCCAGCCAGTGATGATTCTTTATAATTGGGTGATTTGTAGAATCATAATGAATCACAAATTCAGGAACAAGGCACCTGCATCAGTGGTTGGACCAGGCGCACAGTAAATCCTCTTTGCACTAATGAGGCTTTATACCTCTTCAAGAGACTTACCTTGGAATTCCCCCTGGGCTCAGTTTGGCTGCCGAGTTCTGTGAAGTCCCTCTGAGGAGTGCTTTATTGCTGTGTTGACAGAAGAGTTTTCTCAGAGAATTTAAATGGGGGCCCCAGACACTGCTATTTCAGTGAAGCTCAGGATGGGCAAGTGCCCCCCTACACGGAAGGCCCAGCTTGCTCTGATGGACTTTGCTTCGTGGGCACCCATGTCACGTTTCCACCTCCTGGCCTCTGCGTGCCCCATGTGGATCCTGACATAGTAGACATTTATTCTCTACTGAGGGATAAGTGGAAGGAGCCAGCTTGTTGCATTGAGCCCCACCAGGTGAGATTAGCTTTTTCTGGCCTCTGTCTCCTTCCCCCAACATTTATCAGAAGGGGAGACCTTGACTTTAATACATATTTGAGTGCCTCCGTACTTCTCCCTTGGGAGGTATTGATGGGGAGGCATTAATTATTTATTTATCAGATTTATAGAATGCTCATTTCACCAGGGTCTCTGGGCACATGGACAAGAGTAAAAATATTAATGAGTAACAATAATAAAAAAAAATAGTCCATCAAACATGGATACACAATCTAAAGGTTTTACCTCAACTCCATTGGAAGCCTAATAACTTTGATGTAGAACTTCCATTACAACTTGATTTTTCTATATTTATAAAATGCACTCCTTTCTAAGGGGACTTGTTCTCTGTGGAAAGAAAATGCTTTGAGGTGCTTGAGTAGCATATTTGGTTAAGCATCTGACTCTTAATTTCTACTCAAGTCATGATCTGAGGTCATGTCCTGGGATCAAGCCCCACATTGGGCTCTGCTTGAGAGTCTCTCTCTCCCTCTCTTTCTGCTCCTCTCATTCTTGCTCTCTCTCTCTCTCTCTCTAAAATAAATAAATAAATCTTTAAAAACAAACAAACAAAAAAACTCAGATTGAACCACTCAGTGGTTCAGTCTGTTAAGCATCTGCCTTCTGCTCAGGTCATGATCTCAGGGTCCTGGGGTTGAGCCCCACATCAGGCTCCCTGCTCAGTGGGAAGCCTCCTTCTCCCTCTGCCCTTCCCCCCACTCATGCTCATGCTTTCTCTCTCGCACTTTCACTCTCTGTCTCAAATAAATAAATAAAATATTTTAAAAAATAAATAAAAATTTAAAAAGAGAATACTTTAACTATCAGAGAGATGGAATACATAGATTTGCTGTTTAGGTTAGGGCCAAGTTGAAAAGGCAACTCGTCTGCCATATTGGAGAGATCAGTTTCCTCCCAGCCACACCCTTACTCCCATTTTCCCTTTCTTGGTAAAAGCAAAACTAGTGAATTTTTTTTTATATAAAAGAGTGCTTTGCATTGTCTGTCCCTAGTTTTTGTCTAGACAAGGCTAAGACAAATTAGCTTCAGAAATTTCCTTGTTCTGTAAGAGGGAGAAGATTGAGAAGGGTGTGCTGTGCTGCCAGCCCCTCTACGTGCTGCACCTTCTTGTGCCCCCGTCCTGGGAATAGCACTGTGATGGTGGGTTATTTCAAGGCTCAGCTGGGTGTGGGTGACCTGACTTGTTCCTCAAATGCTCAGGAACAGGAAGGTGAGGCATTTAGTTAGGTAAGCACAGAGTGTGTAAATTTGAAGAACTTTTCTCACATGTACTGGGTGTGAGATCCTAGTGCCATATTGGACTTCCTTTCTGGAGAAGCTTCCTTCTCTGTTTCTACCCACTGCTGATGAAAGTAAACACCAGAGGTGGCAAGAAGAAACCAAGACACTTCAGACTGTCTGACATTAACAAACTGCACCATTAGTGGGTCAGAGGAGAGCCCTGGAGAGCTGGCTTTTGTGAATTTATAATAAGTTGTTGTAAAAGGAATTCTACATTATTTTTTCCCTTAAGAATCTGGTTATGATTAACACTCTTGCCATTAGTGAACCTCTGAGATGTGCTACACATCAGTTTCCTAGTATAAGGAGAAGAAAAAGACTCGAGTTATCCCCTTAAAACAGAACTGATTTTTTTAAAAAACAGCTTTATTGGACTTACACATGATAAAATTCACTTGTTATAAGTGCACAATGCAATTATTTTTTGGTAACATTTCCAGTACTCCAAAAAAGATGTATGTCCATTTGCAGTCACTCCTCATCTCCACTTCACGTAAGCACCAATCTACTTTCTCTCGACATATTTACCGACTGATTTTTGATAAAGGTGTATTGACAATTCATTGAGGAAAGGAGAGTCTTCTCAAGAAATGTGCTCTATCAACTGGATGTGTATATGCAAGAACAAGCCTTAACAAACATTTCACCCCATATATTAAAATTAGCTCCATGTATATCCAAGACCTACACATAAAGCTATAAAACTTTCAGAAGAAAACAGGAAAAAATCTACATAACTTGGGTTTGTGATGAGTTTTCTAGGTAATAGCATCAAAAGTACAACCCATTAAAAAAATAAAGTATATTCCATCAAAATTTTTTTAAAAACCCAGAAATTGTCAAACCAAGGCCCATAGGCCAAATCTGATGCACTGCTTTTGTAAATAAAGTTTTACTGGAACACAACCCTACCCATTTATTTATGGATTTTCTAGGGCTGCTTTCACATTACAATAGCAGAGTTAAGTAGTTGTGATGGAGACCATCTGGCTCGAAAAGCATAAAATATTTAGTATCTGATCCCTTATGGGAAAAGTTTGCTGACCCTTGTCTTAAAAAAAAATAAGCCAAATATCTAACAAAATAACAACCCACCATTCAGCACTCCACATATGTTATAGCAGGTTGCTGGTTTGGCTTTTCTTAGGCAGGTCCATAAGCAATAAGATGAGAGGCGAAAGAAGTTCTAGCTCAAGAGAATACTCTGTTGCAATTTTGCCTTAAGTGTCTGTGATTCCCACTGTGGACACTTCCATTTTATATATGAAGATGGAGAGACTGTATATAAAGAGAAAGAGATATGTTCAAGGTTGCCTTCAGGGTTGAGGAGTGGTGTTAGACCTCACTGATCAATAGCAATAGCCCTTATTGATCTGTTGATTCCTAGGTAAGAGCTAGTATATCAAATGGTTATAGGTAGAAATGTGAGTTATCATACTTGCAATAGTTCTTTTCTTTTTTGTAGCAAAAAAAAGTCTTCTGACTTATATGGGGGTGGTAATTTCAGGGATATAGCCAACTTTGTGGGATATATTCTCAGTAAGTAAACAGAGGTTTAGTTCTGGGGTATCTGGGTGGCTTGATTGGTTAGGCCTCTGACTCTTGGTTATGGCTCAGATCATGATCCCAAGGTTGGGGGATTGAGCCCTAGTCCTGCTCCACACTCAGCAGAGAGTCTGCTTGTCCCTGTCCCACTGCTTCTCCTCCTCTTTGCACACTCTCTTTCAAATCAGTCAATCAATCAAATCCTAAAACAGGTTTGGCTCTGATACTGACTCTCTCAGGGATTATGCATTTGAGTGCTTTTTGACGATGCTTGTTGTAGCTTCACATGGACTTTATTTTTTATAAAAGATTGTCAGGATTCACAGTGTAAACAGTTAATGTGCAGTCTTTGTATGTTCCATTGTCTTTTCAAAACTTACAAAGAAGGCCAGTTCTATTTTTAGCTTTCAGTATCCAGAGCTATGTGTGCAAAGTAACTGTGTGGTCTAATCAGAAGAGATGTGATAGATCTTTTAAAAGCAAGCACTAAAAAAAAAAAAAAAAAAAAGCTATGGTAGGAGTCTTAATACTTCTAGGATGGAGAAGAATCTTAAGCCACACCAGTTACAGTTCCCCAAAGTAGTCTAAAATTAACCATAACCCCTAAAGTTAATCTCTCCTTATAGCTAGATGCTCTTTACATCTATTTTTTTGTTGTTGACACTTCTGAAGAGCTCATAACATTCTCAAGTATTTCTTACCTTCTGGAACACAATAATTTTTCCATACTCCTATAATATCTTTGCATACGCACAAAAGCGTTTAATTCAAGAACCACTCACTAAAGATGGCCTTTTGCATCCCACTGAAAGTGTGAATTTCCAGATTCAAAAACAAAATATGTATTTTGGCCATTTCAGTGTAACTAACACTCTTTCTCTGGTACCCTGAATTAGCCAGTCAAAAAATGTTTATTTTCAGTGAGACGAATGCCCCCTGGGGGAAACAGTCACAAACATTTGCACTGATTTGGGGGGGTCCCGCGTACTACGGACACAATTATATCAAGTCTCCTCATGGGACAATGCAAGGATCTAATTGACATGGCTTAGAGAGTTCTTTAGCTTTTACAGGGTACACCCATTTAAATGCAGCAATTTGAAAACAACATCCGGTCTTGAGAGTCTTTTTTATATTGACCCAGAGTGAAAGATTCAACAAGTAGCTAAATAACCCCTTATTATGGTAATTCCTTTAGTGTTTTTTTACTTTAACTGGGGAATCTCTTAGCTGGTAGAGTCGTTTATAGTAGGGCCATTTGTAATGATTTTTTAATGGATGACTTTTAGATAATACCTCAGAGGGTGTTTGAAAACTAAGTAGTTGCATAAGAGAGAATTGTTGAAAGGATTGGAAAATGGCCTCCCGGAAAACGCGTCAGTGGGAGGGAGGAGCAGGGCTGGGGATTAAAGTCTCACCAAAGGACAACTTTATGTCGTTTGTCTCATTAACAGCCAGACAATTCATCTTCAGTTCAGCGGGAGGGCTCCCCAAGTCAGGGATGCAGGCTGGCGAGGACTCATGTTTTAAGGAAGGCTTTCTTTTGGAAATCTCTAATCTGAACCCGCTTTAAAACTAGCTCTCCATAAACTTTGCAAAGCATTTCTAGGGAAGTTGAGGGAAGGAAAAGCAACATGTTGGGTATGAGCTTGTGGCTCCCACTGAGGGAACAATGCTGGGAAGAGAAGAGCCCTCTGTATATTGCGTGGCGCTGCTCCCCACCCAAGCCCCCACCCCTCCCCAAGTAACTTTGCTGTGACCATAGCTCCAGCAGAGAAGCTGTAGGTTGTTTTGCTTCTGCATTTTTCTCACTTGGAGGGTGCCTTCGGATATAAAAAAAAAAATCATCGAGGACCATCTTGTGTTGAAAGATGATGTTCTGAATACTTAATAGGCTGAATCACCCTTTCCCTTTTCAGATATGGCTCGTGTCCATTAGGCTGTGGATGTGGATGATAAATACCATTGTACTTGTCATATCACCAAGTGCCACATTTTCTGAGGCAGTGACGTTTCTTTGCCTCAACATTTGTAAGGGACTGCACTGTGAAGCGCAGCAGCCCAGCCTGACGTCGTCTGCTAATTGGTCATCTGTTAATTTGCCAGATATGTTAACAGCTGGGTGAGAATTGACTTTTTGCAGAGATGATTTTTCTTAAACCAGTCCCTTTGATCAAGACGTGATTCTTCCTCTTATGTTAGCTGTTGACCTGTGTCTTGAAGTGGGTGGGAGTGCGGGGCTTCACTTCCCCATGTGTGAGAAGGTTGATCATACACGAGAGACCAAAAGAAACCACTGAAGCTTGTTTCTCAGATGAGAAGTACACGGCTATTGCCTTCCTGTGAACCTCCTCTCATTGCCTGTCCTCTGCATCCCTGGTAGGAGAGACCACTCTTTTTTTTCTTCTAATCTGCATGTTGAAGAAGAAGAAGAAGAAGAAGAAGAAGAAGAAGAAGAAGAAGAAGAAGAAGAAGAAGAAGAAGCTGTTCCATCTTATTTCCTTTTTTCTTTTTTTTTTTTATTGGAGTTCAATTTGCCAACATATAGCATATCACCCAGTGCAGGAGAGACCACTCCTGATGGCATTTCCTCTCGTGGGTGTTTACTCAAGACTGTTGAGCAGCCTATGAAGGGACACTTGGTATGTACAGGGGTTGACTGGCATGTCTCAACAGTGGTCTTTATCTTGGTGTATTCTTTTTTTTTTTTTTTTATCTTGGTGTATTCTTATTGCAATGGTTTTGGACCTTAAATAGTGTGACCCATCTAGATCACTCACAGTATTTGCTCAATTGGCTCTGAATAATTCTCAGCTCTTTCTCTGAGTCAGATTCACCCCCAAAAGTTGAGTGTTTGCTATCATCCCTTCCTACTTCCATTTATTCATTTACATATGTATTTCTACTAAGCACTGGGGTAGATGGCCCCATCTTCCAGGAGCATATTCTTGGCTGAGACAGCAGAGTCCAGGGATCCTTGAAATGGAATTTGAAAGGTGCTCAGAGAGAGGACAAGTGCAGGATGCTGTGGGAGCCCCCAAGAGGGTATCTACACTAGTTTAGAAATTGATCCTAAAGATGAACATTGGAGGTGCTTTGGAGTTTGCAGAGTGAGAGAGTACGAGAAGGGCAGAGAGAAGAAGGACTGGAACATGCCAGGTCGGAATTTCCTATCCCAAGACTTGAACAAATGAGAAGCCTATGGCAACCATACATTTGTAAGGACTTTGGTTTTGGCCAGTGGGGAATAGGTGCAGAGAATTGGGATAAGAGACTGGAGGGGAGTTGAGGGGACACCCTTTGGATAGGATTTATCCCTAAGGACTTTGTGTAGGGGCAGCATCCTAATAATGTGTATGTGTCCAGAGAACACTTGAGGGTAGTGGGAGGAGAGTGGGTTGGGGTGGAACTGCCAATGAGGATGATGAGTTCAAGTAATTCGAGCTAATAGGATTGGAAGTGGGAAATAAGATTTAAAAATGAATTCCATTGGGATGCCTGGGCGACTCAGTGGTTGAGCATCTACCTTTGGCTCAGGGCATGATACAGGGGTCCCAGGATCAAGTCCCACATCAGGCTCCCCATGGGGATCCTCCTTCTCCCTCTGCCTGTGTCTCTGTCTCTGTCTCTGTTTCTCTCTCTGTCTCATGAATAAATAAATAAAACCTTTAAAAAATAAAAATGAATTCCCTAAATATTGTGGGCAAACATATCACGATGAAAGGAAGCATTGTGGCCCAATGGAAAGGCACAGGCTAAGTCGGGCAGATCCCGGCTCCAGTCACTTGGCGGTGGGCTACTTGGCCATACGACCTTGGGTGAATTCCTCATCTCTCTCAGTGGGCTCATTCTCTTCTGGACAATGAGAGGATGCTTATTCTACATGGCGAGCTGTGGGAATGGAATGAGGTTATTGACATTAAGTGTGAAGAGTTTGATGGTTATCTTCAAAAGTGTGTGTATGTGTGTGTTTATTTGGGTATATGTATGGAGAGAGGGAGAGAGAAAACCTTCATTCATTCAAGTGTCTGTTTTCTGTGTGCTTATTTCAAACGATCTACTGACACGCTACATACTCAACAGCTACTTCTTTTTGGTGGTTACCATGTACAGGGTCCAGGCTGAGGACTGTGTTCTTCTGAGTGATATCTCCAGAGAGGTAGGGACAGAGAGTATTTAATAATTACTGTTCATCAACTAATCGGTGTTCACATACAATAACAAGAGTGTCCAATGTCCAGTGTAATTTAAAATACTAGAACTCCATCTATCTGAGTGATTAACATCTTAATTCGGATCCATTGGGAAAAATAAATCCTTTGGGAGCTTATCTGTATCTTTATGAGTATTTTTTTCCCTTCTTACAATTTAGTTACTTTGAGGACTGGACGTTTATAAAATGTTTCTGGCAAACCCATTTATGCAGTAGAATCCATTTTCTCTGGGAAGTTGGGGAAGTAGAGAGAGGAACCAGAGAGTCATAAATCCTATTTAATTCGAGTTCATGCATTTCATGAAAGAAGGCCCCTTCTTAATCCTCTCTTTGTATTTCTCCGGAGACCTCTAAACAGATGAGGTTAGCAGCAATTTGAAAATGCAAATCACATCGCAGAAGTTTTAGAAAGGATTGTTCCCGCTTCTATTCCCCAACTTAATCAATAGGAATGGCAAATCCCCAAACCAAAATCATGCTGCACAGGTCAAAACCAGTCATTTCCTGGAAAGGTTGGCGGCTCCAGTCCAGCTGTCTTTATCATCTTTGTCATCCACACTGGTCAAAACACTGAGAATCTGGAATCTGAGTCTCATGAGTGTATTCACTGATTTCATTGAATGTATGTGAAGAGCCTGGTGTGTGTGTATACCTGGAGGAAGGAGTATGCTTATGAGGCTAAATAAATAGTACTTGGCAATCAAGTGACTTCTATATTTTCTAGAAGAGGGTTACAGATATTGCTATAGGGGTTCAGAGAGAAGGATTACTTCTGGCTCAGAGGAATTGGATTTTTGGATTTAGATCTGTGTGCGTGCCAGCTTTTTCCTCAGAATGTACCAAAACAAAAGAACTCCTAAAGATTTCATAAATACCTCTAACAGCAACCAGAGCCTACTCACCAGCTACACAGCCCATTTTCCATCAGGTGATTTTGATGTGGAGGCTTCTTTTCAAGATGCTTTTGTAGAAAAATGGGAGAATTGGTTTCCAGTTGGGTCTCCAAAATACTTGATTATAGAACTTCCAGATCAAGGAGTTCAGTAGTTGAGCATCTGCCTTTGGCTCAGGTCATGATCCCAGGACCCTGGAATTGAGTCACACATTGGGGTCCCCGAACAGAGTCCTCTTCTCCCTCTCCCTATGTCTCTGCCTCTCTCTGTGTGTCTCATAAATAAATAAATAGAATCTTTAACACAAAAGAACCTTCCAGATCTAGAAATCTGTAATTACACAGTGTTTGCTGCATCTGCTTTTCAGTTGTATGTTGTGACTTATTTTTTGCTGTAAGATTTTTATTCTTTCTTTAATAACTTAACCTACACTAGAAAAATGTCCTTGGAAGGCATTAGTTTTTGGACTAACTGTTCTTAAAACATCAATTTCAAGAGGCAGGGACAGCTAATCATTGCAGATGAAGGATGAACTGAGGTTTTCTTTCATTTCCAGCCAAATTGGTGACTTACGCACAAGTGCCATGCTACCGGAGCCTCTCCGCCGGCAGTGTGTGCCAGAATTTATTGCAACTTTGGTGTGAAAGGAACTGAGAAATCTTTTAGAAACATGACCTGGGAATTCTAAAAGTCACACATGCCTTTGTACAAAACCAAGGAAACCAGAGTGTGTTAAGTGGTAGTGTGAAGCTCCAGCCTCTTCCATTGTGCCTTGCCAACTCTGTCTCATCTCAGACGCTTGCATTCCCAGGGTCCCCTGGGAACCGCCAAGTTGGTAAAATTGATGTCTTCCTTAAAATCACCACCACTGCTGCCATAGCTCAATCATTTATTGAGCATTTGCTTTGCTCCAAGCGTATTTCTGTACTTTGTGTGCATATGCTATTTCACTTAACCCTCAACTCCCTCGTGTGTTAGAAAAGGAAGTCATTGAGCTCAAAGGAGATGAAGTCACCTGCCTGGTGTCACATGCATATATGGTGTGTGCCAATAGCAGTCCAGTTCTGGACAGCTACCGGTCATCTGGACAAATTTTCAATGATATTCAATATTATCACTTCTTTTACTTATTTTTTTCTCTCTCTCTTTTTCTTCCCTTTTGTTATTTTGATCCATCTGTCTCTACTTCTGGTTCCTTTTTCTGTTTTTCTCCAAAATTAGATATGCTTTCTCTTTATCTTTATAGGCTAATCTTTTCATCATTTTGGCTTAATAATATCCAACAAGGAAAATGACAACATGATGGAAAGAGAGGTGCTATCTCAAGACTAAAAGGAGGAGAAAGGCTTGTTTTTGAGAAAGATTTTATGTTGCACAATGTTTGAATTATCAGAGATGAAGCTCCTGGAAATAATCACATGTTTTTGATCATTGACACCTTGTCTGCCTTAAGGAACTGTGGACATGCCAAGGTGGAGGTGGTGGCTCTCCAACAAGGAATCCTAAGGCTTTTGAATCCTACTAAAACTTACTCAATTTCAATACCTTTTATTGACCTTTCATTGTCCTTGATCCAAGGGAGAAGCAATCCTATGTTGTGCTGGTGAAATATCTGGAAGCTTGAAATGATGCTACCAGAACCAGTGTGTACTCATAATGACCAGGCACAAAATGAACTCATGTAAAATGACAGAGGCAATGGATTGGGACCAGCTCAGGAGAGTCTCAGGACCCAGGGAATGTGGCTTCTAGACGGAGCTAGTCATTGGCTCTCTACCCTTTGGCAGAATTAGGATGATATGAATAGATCCCTCAGTTACTTGGGGTACTGGGCCATGGTGAAATACTGCTGCATGAACAGTGTTGACTGATTGTATGGGTAGATGTGTCTTAATAACCTTTGTATGCTAGTTCCTCATCTCATCTTCAAAGGAAAAATAAATAAAATAAAAGGAGGGATTCCTAGCACTACCTATAGGGCTGTTTGAAGATTAAATGAATTAGTACATGTGAAGACAATTAGAAGAAAACCTGGCATGTAGCCAATATCATGTATTAGCTACTGCTATTGTATATAGTTCCAACAAGTGTTACTTTATAATTATTATAGTTATTACAATAGTTATTATATCATAATATAGTATAATCTTTGGGAAATAAACTATTTTATAGAGACCAGGAGTAATACACAGTTAATCCTTGAACAACACAGATTTGAGTTGCATGGGTCCACTTATATGTGGATTTTTTCTGATAGATACAGTAACTGTAAATGTATTGCTTCTTCCTTATAATTTTCTTAAAAATATTTTCTTTCTTCAGCTCACCTTATTGTAAGAATACAGTACATATTCAAAATAAGTGTTAAGTGACTGCTAATATGATTGGTAAGGCTTCTGGTCAACTGTAGTTACTAGTAGTAGATGGACTATTTAAGGTAGGTTTATAGGAAGTCAGAAATTGCATGTGGACTTTCAGCTGCCTGGGGGTGTGGCTCCCTTTTGCCGGCTGTTGTTCAAGGGTTAGCTGTACTTAGTAAGAACTGAAAATTAAGTTTTTAAAAATGGTAAAAACGGAAAGAAAATGAGAATTATCAAAAATGTAAATCTGGCAGATGCTGATCAGATTCATGGAGTCAGTCTGCCAATTTTTAAGACGTGTGGTCGAGTGTTTTATATGCTGGGGCTGTCAAGAGGGGAGGTTCACCCTTGAGAAGTATTTGTTGAATGTATTTGCTGAAAATCCAGTCCCAGAGACCAAAGTAATATGCTCTGTGGTGAATATCTCTGATGGTGGCTCAGATGGGGGCTCAGATGATGCACCAGCCACACAGACTCAGAGCTGACTTTATGTAGAAGGAGGCACTACAGCTTGGCTGTTGAAAGTAAGAGCCCCCCAGGCAGGAAAGTGGCACAGGGAATTCCATGCAGAGTTTTGGGTTTGTTGGATGAGGGCACGGTGCAGTGTTCTGAGGGAAGATGGTCTTATGCTCCTGCGACACAGATGCATGAGAACAGAAAAATATCCAATCATTTCTAGGTGGACTGATAGAGGGCAGGAGACAGAAAGGGAGAGGATGATCAGGGTGGCCTCGGATGATCCTGGTTCTGTAGGGAGCCTGGAGAGGACCTTAGGTAGGATCGGAACTGTGTCAGCTTTGTAAGCCACTGAGAGTTGAATGTGGGGCTCCAGTCCTCCCTGGAACAGGTGTCTGTTTCCTAGCACTGAGAAATAGGGAATTGGAACACAGGCAGAGACAGTCAGTTGGGAAACCATAGCCTAACTCCAGGTGAGAGCCAGGAGTGTGGCCAGGCTGCCAGAGATTGTGGAGCAGAGAGCCTAGGGGACAGCCAAAAATGCAGGAGGAGGAGGAGGAGACATGGCCAGATTGAGGACAGAGAGGCCTGGGTATAGTGGTAGGAAAATCAAGGGACTGGAGAAGTTTAGAAGAGTTACTCACCAGTGCCAAAGGCCTCAGCTTGGTCTGATGGAAGAGGCTGGGAAAAGGGCTCTTGGGAAGCCTGTGTTCTGATGTGGCAGGAGCTGAGACACCCGCCTTTCACTTGGGACATGAAGGGGAAAGAAGCAGCAGGAAGGCTGATAGAGGGACGCAGAGAATGGCTGCTGCCTGTCCTTAGGTGTGGTCTGAAGAAAAGGCCATCAGGCAGACCAGCCTCAGCGGGAGCAGCCTGTGAAATTGCTGAGCTGCTGGGGAGTGGCCAGAAGTCACGGTGAGTGAGGTGGACAGAATTCATTGCACCAGTGCCAGATCTTGATAGCCCTGCACTATGTCCAGAGACCCTGGCCTCACAGAGGAAGGGCACAGACTGCTTTGCTCACCTGGGCCACAGAGGCAGCTGTCTACATGTCCACCCACTGAAAACATAGAAACCCAGAGTTTGGTGTAAAGTCAGCAAGGATAGACAGGTTTGGGTCCTAGAACCTCTGAGAGTTAGACCTGAAAAGGGGTAGAGTGGGAAGGCACAGCCAGTGCAGCTTCCCTGGGAAAACTGAGGCCCAGATGACCCTTGGACTTGTGAAAGTCATCTTGCAGTTAGTAACAGACTTAAATCCTGAAGGACTTTCTCGTCCATACACATGGTCCACCATACACATTTCTGCATCCTTCTCCCCTTTTCTCTTGCCCTGTGCCCTTTCTTGCCCTCTGGCCACAGAGATTATCCATCAAGCTCATCCTAACCCTGAGTTTTTTTTATCCCCTTTTTACTTTTCTACCTGTAACAGCCCTTGATCCTCTACTCCCAGGGCCTCAATAGGTGGTTGGTACACAGCTTAAATGGTAGAGTGTTAGGCAATGGATGCAGTGAATATGACATTCTGTCTCTTCCATGCATTTTTTATGGTTGCATTTTTTATAACAGATCTCTTCCCAGTATATAGACAGATTTTTAGTCTATCAATCTAAATGGTCTATTTGCCAATCTCAAATTCTCTATCAGAGAAAGCTTTTAATGAGAAAAATGAAGTCAAGCAAATATTTAATTACAAAGTAAGTACTTAAAGTCTTCTCCTTTTCATTATCTTCTAAATACATTTCTAAGGGAGACTCAGACATTAGCCCCACTAAAGAAGCAAAAATCATGTATCTTTCCAAGGCAGTCATTCAGCTGATTGTGGATTCATTTTTACCTGGCTATTCTAAGCAGTAGATGGAAGAAAACTGAGTCTTCTAGGTGAACAATTTTATAGAAGAAATTTTACCATTTCCTTCCAAAGATGTAAGGGCATAGATTCCTGGCTTGGGTGAGGGGAGCTGAATAGAAGAATATAAAAGGAATCCATGAATGATTTAGAAGACTGCTTAATTTCCTACCTCTGTAACAGAGAAACAGAGCTTGATCAATATTCTCAAGGTCACTGTTGATATTTGCTATGTCAGCTAGTCTTTTTTAGAGTTTTGAAAACCATCCTATGCAACCACCCTAATAGAATTGCATAGACTTAGTGCAGAGATACAGGGTTTTCCATGTAGGCCCAGTGAGATGTTGAAGAAGGGAGTGTAGCTATATGTGGTGGCATATAAAGGGAAATCTACAGTAGAGTTTTAAAGAGTTGAAAGACTAATTTAGTTCAAGATAGACTCTAGGGATTGGAGAACTCTCTCCCCATGATTCCCAATCTGCACTGATAAGTCCATTATTATTACTAAAATGAATTGTGGATGTAATGTGGTTTTATTAATGTGTTTTGTCTTCAATTATTTGTTATATTTTAGTTAGCACTTCTGTTTCAAAAGTAACACTGCCCCCTTGGGATTTGCTTAGTAGTGTCATATCCCATTCTGTTTATTACTAAGTTGAGCTTTTTTAGAATAAAGATTCTCTTAACTCACTCATGCTAGAGAAATGTGAGCTTCTTACCTCTTCTGCTGACCAGGATGAGTATAATATTCTGTGGACACTTTATGAAAACAGCTTTGACGATTGCATAGCCCAACATTCAAAATGGTGCCAGAGAGATTAAAGGGGACTTGTCCTATGACCCTTGCCCCTCCAAAAGATGTGTTCTCTTTGGTCAATCTCATTATTTGGAGACTTTGACCAGAATATCTAGATTAAATCTTGGACTTAACTGCCTTTGTCTTAATATTTACTTTTGCTTGCTTATGTCTCCATCAGTCACAAAGGAAAAAGTAGTAATAAGAAGAGCCAAATAACTGACTATTCTCTCTGCATCATTGCAAAGCAAGCTCAATAGCCCAGAGAGTCCATGGTGATATCAGTCATCTTAAAAAGTTGATCTCCAGAGAGTTATCTGCGATGTGGACATGTCAGGGGTAGATACCCTGAAAATATCCAGAGAACACATGCAATTTCCAGTCAAAATACCATGCAAATATTTTCAAAAGTTTTCTTGACCATGGTATTTCCTTTCCATACATTGTCAGTAAAATGTTTTGTTATTTATTTGGTAAAAGCAAGTGGAGAAGCTCCTTTTCCTGATTGGATTTTACAATACTATGAGGCAATACCCTGGAGATTAATATCTCATATTTTAGAGAGAAAGTTTTTTTTTTTTTTTTAGAATTACATCTGAGTATGAAAGACGCTGTCTAAAATGCAACTCAAGCTTGAAAAATGTCTAGACTCTTTCAACATATGTAGCCATTGGGAACATGGTAAAACAACAGGAACTGGTTTAGGTTCAGATGGGAATTTCTTTCTTTTAGGCTTGTCAATGAGCAGACAGGCATTTGAAGGGAAGTCTCTTTACCCTGTGATTCCCCAGCCTAGGAAGAGAGAAGTTATTTTTACTCTCAGTTCCCATCCTGGAATTTGAAAGAGAAAATCTGATTGTTCTTTCATCGAATACTGCCGAATTATCCTCCTCGTTTTAAGTATGAACCACAGCAGCAATTCCACAGTGGAATATCATGAGCAGAGTTAATTATAACTGTTTAATGAGGCAGGTCTCAATTTTCAGTAGATCATGACCCTTCATACATTAAAGAAGAGAGACAGTTCACATTTTTATTCAGCTGACATTTGGTTAATACACTTCAAACAAGTTTTGGATACACTGTGCTGAGGATGAGACAGATTTTGTCCTGTTCATAAAATGCTGCTAGTAAAATAAGAAAAAAAATACCAATGTTGTTCTTGTCATTTCCTAGCTCCCTGATGCCAGTTTCAGTCAATTATGGGAATGCTCAGTAAAAAATATCATTGGATTTCTTTGAACATCATTAAGTCAGTAGAAAAAACATTAGCTTTCTCATTCAGTTAGATTCAGATTAAAATCCCCTCCTTGCCACTTACTACTGTCTGTGGACAATGATGACAGTACTACTAATGATACTATTTGCTGAGCAATTAGTAGTTTGAGCCATGTGAAATGATGATTTGTCTAGGCTAAGACAGTGGTTAAATACAGGCATTTGCCTGTGGTTTGCACTGATTCACATGCTAAGGCATCAAATTCGAGTTTTATAGATGTTATCTCATTTTATTCTTTCAACATAACTTTAGGGAAGGCCTAATTGTCACCATTTACAAATGAGAAATGGGTCTAGGCTTACCCAGGGTTAAGAAAGTTACTCAAGGTCACAAGTTAGTAAGATGGAGATTTAAACTCTGAGTTAACTTTGACCTCCATGTTAATAGACAGCATATAACTCCCCTGAGCTTCCCTTTCCTTGTCTGTAAGCCAGGAGAGCAGAGATATCATGAGGATGCTTCCCATGGTGGCCACATGTCATGGACACTTAATAGTGTGGAGCTGCTGTCACGGTGATCATACCACCATCAGTGTCTGACATTTCAGTCCCTGGAGGGTGTGAACAGAATGTACATGGTGAGACGGTGGAGGCAGACAGCTGAGGTGTGTGCATGCCTGTGTGTGTGTGTGTGTGTGTGTGTGCGTGTGTGTGTGTGTGAGTGTGTGATTGCTGAGAGGTCTCTTTTCTATTGACAATTATTCGTTGCACCAACTGTAGTAGTTTGAGCCTAACACTTGCACATGCATATTGCCCACTTTGCTGTTTTCAAAACAAAGGAGAAATTGGGCAAAAATACCCGATGGAGAGCAGAGGTGTCTGCGACAAATTGGCTTAATTGAAAACAACTAAAAAAAAAAAATTCTCCAGTTTAGGGGCAAAGGGGGCATCAAATTAGCCATGGAGAATCTAAGCAGAGGATTTTATTGATTGCCGTAGGCATGACCTAAATTGCAGAGCATGAGTCATAGTGAAAATACTACTATTTCTGCGTAACTAATTGAGAGGCAGCATTTCTCCTATGGTGAAATTGGAATGGTAAATGTGGCCATCAGAAGCCTTCTCCCAGCTGTGTCCCACAAATGCTGTGCTGCCTCAGGCACATCTGCCTGTCCTCGGCATTGGACTCCCTAGTCACAAACACAGATGATAATTTTATGAAATAGGGGTTTGCATTTTTCCCCACAAGGCATTTGATGCACAGCATAGATAAGCTTATATTATATTTTGAGATATTTTAATGAGAAGGAATTTCTATTTTGTGCTATTTCAGAGGGAGGGAAGAACACCTAGCCCTCACAGCAATGACTATAGAATAGGGGTCAGCCAACCTGTGGGCCAAATCTGGTTTTGTTAATAAAGTTAATAAAGTTTTATTGGGATTCAGCCATATCCATTTGTTTGCCATTGTCCATGGCTGCTGTCCCAACAAATCAGCAGAGTTGAGAGTGGTTGCTTTAGAGGGAGACCATGTAGAGTGGGAATTGGGAATCTTTACTACCTGGTCCTTTACCAAAAGACTGCTGGCCCCTGCTATGGAACGTGAGGAAGTTCCAGACAATCCAGTTGATGTCACACAAGTGTGTGCCACCTTCTTTTTGTGCCCAGTGATGCAGATTCAGCAGGGAGGCTTGGGGTCTTAGGTGTTGATGCATGTATGTGTCAGGAGGCTGACAATGTCTATGTGTAGGAAGACGTTAGCCTTTGTCCATGGCATTTGGCAGTAGATAAGTCACATGTTTAGAGAGGATACGGTATCTGTGAAAATACCAAATTACAAGAATAACACTGTCATTGATACCTTTGTTTGTGGGATGGGGTGAAGGCCACTGACAGCTCTTTCATTTCCTCTCCAGAAGAGAGTAAACAGGTCAAAAAAGCAGTTCAGATTGGCAATCAAAATTACACAGCATTAAAATAAGGAGGGAGGGGCACCTGGGTGGCTCAGTTGTTGAGTATCTGCCTTTGGCTCAGGGTGTGATCCTGGGGTCCTAGGATCAAGTTCCACATAAGGCTTCCTCATGTGGAGGAGCCTGCTTCTCCAAGTATGTCTCTGATTCTCTCTGTGTGTCTTTCATGAATAAATAAATAAGATCTTTATAAAACTGCAGCAGAAATAAATTTAAAAAACCAACAAAAACAACAAAACAATGCAGTACTCTTTCAGGCTGGATATAGCTGTGTTTTATTGGCTGTTGGAGATTAGGCAAGTTACTTATCATCCCAGTTTTCTCATCTTTGATAAGTGGAGAAGACACATTAGATTTGCTAATGTTTACAGAGTGCCTTACACAATCGGGCAGGAGAAGATGTGAGTTACTCTGCCATCTTCCCTTTTTCACACATTGTGATTATGGCAGCGGCCAGTATCCTCCAAGGAGGGACTTCCTGGCTATAAAGGGACTCTGGAGGTCCAGGACAGAGGTCAAATCGAGCGTTACTTGGGCTGGATTCCTCTTCTCTGTGTCCAGATTTGAAAAACGGGCTTCTCCCCTTTAATGGGCATGTTTCCATCTCACTGTGTTTGAGGACAAGACACAGTGTCAATAAGGGAATATGGGTAGACAGGAGCACAGTCTCGTGAAATTTGGGGAAAATATTAAAACCCTCCCTAGTTTCACATGTACGGTCTTTCCTTTCTTCTCAGTGTTGTCATTTCAGGTAAACTCTGCAAATGTAGGCAGTGCCCTCCCCCCGGGGATCTGTGGGATGGCGGGGCCTGCCTCTTAGCAAACTTCCGCTGGCATCTATCTGACCTTTGGTCTTAGGCGTTGGCCCCCAATTGTGTGTCTCCACTGCTGTGGTCCTCAGCATCGGATCCACACAGGTTGTCCGTGTCCCCTTGTTTCAGCACCTTATCTTCATGCCCAGTGACAGTCTCCACCACTTCTGTGCTCCTCTTGGGTACAGGGGCCTTTGTAGGCGTTCTTGCTTGGCACTGTGGGCTCTTGGGAAACCCAGAGGGTCTAGTGAGGCCATCATATGTGAGGGTACTTGTCAAGCCGGATGTTGTCCCACAGCTCCCTGAGAAGAGGGGACATATGTGGTGCAGTGGCTGCTAGAGGTATTGGCAGAGCAGCCACAACCGCCCCCCCCCCACCCCAACTCTCAAGTCCTCAGATGTCAAGGGGTTCTCTTGGTTCTCCCTAACCCTGGGGCTCCACAGTAAGTTTGTTCCACAGTAAGGTAGCTCCTCCTCCTCGTGTCTGATCTCCTGAACTATATACTCACACTGCATCTTTTCTCTGCTTGATTCTCTTCTCTTGGATTCCTGGAGTTTCTTTAGCTCCTCACTCATGCAACTGAGTGCACCTTCCCTCTCTTGGGGGTCACTTCTGTGAGCTCCTCAAAGACATGGAGCTGGGGCTGTCTTTAGTGCATTTCTGTGCTGGCTCCCCACCCAGTCCCATGATTGTAACATGAGCCATGACAGAGTTCCAGGTGCCACACAGATGTCACAATGTCACTTGAAAGCAGATTCCTTTTCTTTGATAGTAGTTTAGAGCCACTCTAGCCCTGGACCTCTCCCTCTCCTTCCTCTCTCCCTCTCTCCTGCCCCCCAGAATAACAGAAATAATTCCAAAACTGCCTTGAATTGTGTCACTTAGAATTGCATTGGCTACAACAATTAACCAAAAGAAACAAAAAACTCACAGCAAGAGTTCTGGGTCCCAGGCTTATGGTGACTTAATGAGGTTGGCAGGGACACTCAGGCTCTTTCGACCTTTCCCTTCTGCTCACCTTAGCAGGCAGGCTTCTTCCTCATGTCCATGACGCTGTGGTCCCAAGATGGCTACGTGTCTTCCAGATATCACATCTATGCTCCAAGTAGATAGAAGGAAGAAAATTAGTGATGTTTTCTTCCAATGAGACTTTGCTTTTTAATTTAAGAAGAAAGGACCTCACCCACCCTGGACTTTTAGCTATATCTCAGTGGCAAAGAATTAAACACACCCTTCAAGGGATACTGGGAAACTGCGTATACTGACTCTTCTCCCTCAAGGTAGTGGAAAACAAGGGAAAAGGGGTTTGTGAATGGATTTTGAATATGCAACCCACAGTGTACTAATGGCCAGATAGAAGCCCTTAGAGAGAAAGCAGTAAGTTAGGTGTTTCATAGGTGGTATGGATCCATGATGTCATGGGATTGCAATTTATCCAGCTTTTCTTGAAGTTAAAAACCCTTGCTGGTTCAAATAATTAATTTGCTGAGGTATTGGTTTGGTGGAGTATTTGGGCATCTTCTCTGAACAAAGGAATTCTCAAACCAGTTAATAGTGGAAACAACATGGGGGCAGTAGGAATCATATCCCATCATCTTAGGGAACAAACTTTCAAAGTCCTCAAGAAATCTCATGAAAACAGTTGATGAATTATATAATTTCTTTTCTTTTGGGTAAGGCTGAATTACCCCCTACTTGCCAACACATGCTGGAAATGTTTTATTGGCTTAATTTCGGCTCCTATATGTATATGAAAGTAATAAAAGTGTATTTCTTTAAACATATTTCATAATTTAGAGTTTTCATAAATTCATGCTGGTTTTTCTTTCTAGTATACAATAAATCAGATTCTATTGCATGTTGATCATATCTTTGTAAGAATACTGAAACATTTTAAGGAGGTAACTTAAGGTGGGAAAAAGTAGAGGAGATAAGGTAGAAACATCCAGCAGGTAGTTCCATTAATTGGAGGTCATCAAACTACAGCCCTTATGTGACTTGCTTTCTGTTTTTATAAATAAAGTTTTATTGGAACACAGCCAGCTCATTTTTTTACATACTGTATGGCTGCTTTCATGTTACAGTGGCGTAGTGAGTAGTTGTGACAGAGACCGTATGGTCTGCAAAGTTGAAAATATTTACTGTTCAGCCCTTCACAGAAAATGTTTGCCAGTCCCTGCAGAATCAGTCATGGGCGATTCCATGATAGCTGAACACAGGGACTGGGTTCCACTTCCCCCAACCATGCGGAAATAAAATTCAGGTAAAAATGAAATAAAGTAAAATATGTGGGTAACTTAGCAGATGTGAATTCAGAACTCCCAGACGAGAGGCATCAGGATGTTTATTATTATATCAGAACAACTGGTTCCATTTCTGTCTTTGGCTTCTGCCTGTCATGAGAGAGACTCTTGCCATATTGGTGTTGGGTTCCAGCTCAGAGTCTGTATCCAGTGCACCAACAAGGGTCTCAAGTTTGTCCTTTGCTAGCCATTGAGCAAGCTACTCAAGCTCTTTGGAAACTTGTTATCCTTGTTTCTCAGTGAGAGGGTAAGACTGGCTGGGTGTGTGGTCCAAGGTTAGGGTCGTAGAGCTTTTTTTCTTCACCAAAGTTGTTGGATTCAGTGATGAGAGAGAGATCCTATCTTATCAGAACAAGAAGATTCTCCATATTCCCAGTCTCGACCCTGAGTTCTTTTCCATTCGGTGCATGTGTCCGACAAATTAGACCTATACACTAAACATTTACAACTCCTTTTAAACATAAAAGATTATCTATTTCAAAGGGACAAAAGGTGAGGGCTAGCATCTGCAGAGAATGGAAATAGCAAATATTTATTGAACACATGTTATGTGTCAGACATGCTTCTAAATGCTTGATATGTATTATCTTATTTACTCTGCACAGAAATCCTGAATTAAGTACTGTCATTTCACAGATGAGGACACTGAGGTGGCTCGCCTGACATCACACAGTCATGGCACATTTTAGCATCAGAGCCCACACTCTCGACCCCTCTTCTTTCTACCTCCCAGTGGGTACAACTGGTCTCCAGCTACACTGCAGTGTAGGGGAAAACAAGTCTGAGTGAGACCCATTGTGGTTGCTAGGAATTAAGGACGCTTTTGAAAATTAATACAAGACTTCTTCTATTTACCCAAGAACTACTCTATGCCATTGAGATCATCCTCCTAGGCTCCTTTTTCTCAGCTTCTTCTCCTAAGTCAGATTTTAAAAAATGTAGGACAACAGTTGAGAAAATACAGGTTGGAAACTGGGTCATTCTTGTGAAATCATCTTTCTCTGCCAGTACCAATTTTGAATTCTTTCTCAGAATTAAAAAACAAACAAGCAAACAAACCATGTGGAGCAATCTGTGGCAGATGGTTGTTTCGGCTCTAGGTGAGTTTTGTCATTATACTCTGGGACAGAAAACCATTGCTTTGGAAAATCATCTGTTATTTTAGTGAACTGCCAGCTAGGAACTATTGTAGCTGTGATGCTTTGGGATGGGATTGTGTTTTTTTTTTTTTTCCTAGAGATTAGCACAGAAACCATCTCTGTTGGAATTCTGTAGGATTTTAGATGCCATGCCACTGAGGAGAAACCATAAGTCTAGCAGTTCAATGGGGTGGGAGCGGTGAGGTGGAATTAGGTTTGAAGTAGAAGTTAGCCCTCTTCTCAAGGTTTATCTTCCCCTGGAAAATATAGCAATAAACGGCTAAACCATGGTATTCATTACCAGCACAAGTCCCTAATTAATTTATTTTATGTTAATTAAGTTTATAATTATATAGTAAAACATTTACTTTCTCCCTTAAGAAATTGACTGAATCTTCTGAAGGGGCTTTGTGACTGTAATTTAGGTGCAATTAGGCAGTTAAATTTAGTTAGGGTTTGGTTCATTTAGCTGCTGCCAGAAGACGATAGATAGGAAGAAACTATGTTTCTGAAGCAACTCTGAGTCTAGAAGAACGTACTGACCGAGAGGCTCCTTCCTGCCCTCCAGGCAGCTCCTCCAGGTATCTAGGACAATCAGGATGTGGTTTCATACTTATCATTTATGTGTATTCCCCAGTTATGGAACTGCAGATTCCTATAGCCATGATGGAGGTAAAAAATTTCTTTGTGGTTCTCGAATTGAAACTGAAGCTATAGAATGGTTCTTAGACATTTTCTACTGTGGCTGTGAAATCTCTGGGCACTGGGCAGCCTTCAGACTCAGTGGTATCACCAGCCATGGCCGCCATTTTGGCTGGAAAACATCTTGCCTGCTGGGAAAGGAGTGTTCTGTTATATGGCCTCCTGTGTCTCTGAAAGCTATGGTCCAGCATCCCCGGGGGTCTAACGGAGAGGACCCCACTATTCTAGGCATGTGAAGATGGATTTTGTTTTTTAAGATTTTATTTATTTATTCATGAGAGACACACAGAGAGGCAAAGACATAGGCAGAGGGAGAAACAAGCTCCCCATGGGGAGCCTGATGTGGGACTGGATCCCAGGATCCCAGGATCATGACCACAGCCAAAGGCAGATGCTCAACCACTGAGCCACCCAGGTGCCCCATGAAGATGGACTTTTTGAGCAAAATTTCTTCTGTGAGGTTTTACTTCATAGCTCATTACAAAGAGCATATTTAGGCCTATCATTGAAAATACAGTTGAAGGCAATGATCTGCGGTGGCTGCTGAGCTGTGTGCAAGGTTGGAGCTCACTGCTCAGGCCCATGAATGAAAATCTAGAAAGCACAAAGGCAGGATTATTCCAGTGAGTAGGGAGAGAGCATTTCAGCAACATCCTAGTAGTTGGGGTAGCAAGGGTTCATCTATTTTAAAGTCCCTTTGGTTTTTGAAGCATTTATTTCTTGGTGGTTAACAGAAGTCCTTGCTTTGCAAAGGGAACAGTGGCATTTTTTGTCCTAGGGTGCTAGCTGAATTATAGGAGATAATTTTCAAAAGACATGTGGTGTTCTGTCTTCATGATGGCAGTTGGTTTTTTACTGTGTGATTGATGAATGAATGAAACATGTACCTAAGTCAAAGAAAATATGATCACTTAACCCCCTTCTACATTTATAAATGTTTTCATCTATAAAATGGAAGCACTAAGCTCCTTTTACTTCACAATGAGCAAATGATAGCCCCCTTCCCAAAAGAAGCATGTGAAATATGACTTACATATACTTGGAAAGGTATATGGAAGCCAGAGTTTTGTAAATTGTCCTATATCTCTTGCTTGCGTTATTTGATAATATTTTTAAAAACGATGTCTCTTCATTTCTGGTTGGCACTTAGCTTTAATGTTCTTTGTCCCAGGTTCTGCTATAGCAGAGTAAAAAACCCAAACCAAAAAGAAACAAACAAAAACAAATCTCGGCACCACAGATTGGGGCATAACTTGCAATCAATAGAGTATGATTTCAATTGGGCTTTTAAAGGGGAAACATACCATATTCAAATCTAGAACATTTTGGCTTAGCACTCTATCATCTTGAACATATTTTTGGTAAATATATATTTGATAGAACCTAGAACTATCTTTAATGAGAAGGATCATTCCAACTGTAGTTTTTTATTCCAGTAGCATGGTTTGGAGATTCTACAACATGGTACTTTGTCTAAATGTTGAGTCATAATTTGAGGAACAACCCCAAGTTGAGGAACTTGTACGTGGCACAGACAGTATTAGGTACTCATAATCCAGTCATCTCATTATGTTAGATTTATTTTGTGTGTATCCTAGTGTTGGGTAACTGAGATGCAGAGAGGTCCCCCTGACTTGGCCAGAGTTGCACAGCTCAGGAAGGAGCAGGGCCAAGATCCAAACTCAGGTCTGTCTGGCTTCAGGCTGCTTCTTGCTGTCTAACCAGCCAGCCAGCTTTCTTTCAGGCTTCACCATGGAAATGAACCCACTAGCACACAATTGTCAAGGAAGATAAACATGTGGGGCAACTGTACTTATTAAAATTCTAGTTCCAATGGTAGCTGGAAGTAAAGGTCCAGGATCTTGCATAGTTAAATGGTGGATGGTAAATGGCTGTGATTATGAAGAATGAAAAAAAAAACTAATTTATAATCCAATCTTCCCTGCTATGCATGTGTAATTATACTGTGTCCTTTCATCTGTGTGACATTGAAAAATTTTTACTGCTTTCCTGTAAGGCAGTGCATTGGTCCATCACATGTGTTTGAATGCCTCTTGTGCTTGCATAGATGATGATTTCTGTTTTAAACTAAGAATGTGTGTAGAGTTACAAGGTAAATAGCCTTTGCCTTTTAATCACTTTGATTTAGCAAAGGACTTCCTGTAAATTTTGGAAAGCATTTCTTAAAATAATGTCAGATGTTTGGATACATTACATTTTCATTAAAAAAAAAAAAAAAAAAAAAAACAAGAACCAACAACCAGAATACACTGTTGTCCCAGTGTCTTGGTTCTGGTTGATTCTTGGCATGGTTGCTCTAATTCTTAACCAAGCTGTTATATTTGGTATGCCATATAAGCCATGCATACTTTATTTAAAAAGGAAAATAAACTGTGAAATCTGGTGTGTGTAAAAATGCACTCTCTTTAAAACCCAGAATTTTCTCCATGTAGAAATTGTACCCAAACCAAATGATTCTGAAGAGACTTGGGGTAGAAAGAATCTTCCTCGTCCTTCAGAAAGGGGCGTTGCCAGGTAAAGCCACTGAGGTCAGCACATGTCCAGCTTCTGTAAGAAGTTCTGAGGGTGTAGGTAAGGATAGTTGGATGGCATAACAGCATGGACTTGTTCCAAAATGAGCTCTTTGAGTAAATAAAAATGTCAGGAATGGCAGAGGCTTCTAGAATGCAGGGTTAACTTAGGTCAAGTCAGGGGTTCTGCTGGCTGCTTCAGGCTGATGCATCTAAGACTGTGACACGGGTTGATTCTGCACTTCTCCAGCTTCCTACTGAGAATAGAGTAAGCTCTCCATTTTACCGAGGCTGTTCCAAGTGGGTTTCATGCTACTTGTTTTAAGGGAGGTGCAGAGCCACCGCTGTGGCACCAAATCCTGAGGGTTCCAACTGACGAGGAGGCATTTTTGGATGGTGAATCCTGTTTTTGGTGGTGTGAATAGATTGATACTCTTTCAGACTGTTGAGCAGTTCTGGGATATTCCCTGAGAACCCTTGCTAGGGGGCAGGATTATCTTTGGTTAGGTATGCTCTTAAAGGGTCCAATATGTGACTTTAAATTTGGTTTTACAAAGAAGTGTCAAGTAAGATCCCTGGTTAATGGCAGGATGAATCTTCTTTCAAACCCAACATTGCTCCTCTTGGAGCTCTTTGTTCTGGCAAGGTAACTGAGATGACAGAAGTTGTTCTGCCAATGGTGTACTAGGGAAAAGTTTGGGTGAAAAGCCTCCTTCCTGCTCCATAATATGTGTTTGTCTCTGAGTTTGTGCCTCCATTTCTCTGGAGACAAGACTGAGGCCAGATAAATATCTCTGAAGGGAGCAGATCTGGCCTGGGCAGGACCCTGGGCAGTGGGAAGTAATGTTATTGCATGCATGCGGGCAGGGGACAGGGAGGAGGAGGAGGTGACGTGACAGCAACACACAGGAGAGAAGAGGCAACCATCTCAGAGCTGGGGAGTAACCACATAAGCCAGACTCCTTGCAAAGCAGGAACTCTGGTCTCAGATCAGAACATGGACTTGGCACCTCCTCGGATGGCAACCTACCTTCCAAGATGTCCATTACCAGACAGAACAAAGGCCTTCTGGATTTCCTGCTCTGGGGCAGAATTTGGTAACTCACCTGTATTGTAGTCACTTCCTGGGGATTATCAACCTCACCTCTCTTTGTTTTGTATTCTGGAAATACTAGGTGTTTAGGGTTTCATTATCTTGTGCCCTTGGTTCATTTAAATGCAGATGAGATTTATAAGGTACCTCTGTTCAAGTGAAGATAATTTGTTTGATCTTCTCTCTGCTTAATTGGAACCATTAGTGGCTCTGACCTCCAGGCTTTGCAACACTAGGCAGAGACACTGCATATAAAAGGCCACCTGACTGTCGCTTTCTTAGCAAAGCATCCTAAATGTGAACAGTCTTCAGACTTTGTTTCCAAAGTGCTACTTGGGGTGCCTAATGGTGCTCCAGGACAGATTTTTTTTTAAGATTATTTATTTGTTTATTCAGGAGAGACAGAGAGAGAGAAGCAGAGACATAGGCAGAGGGAGAAGCAGGCTCCCCGCGGGAAGCCCAATGCAGGATTTGATCCCAGGACCCCAGGATCATGACCTGAGCTGAAGGCAGCCGCTCAACCCCTGAGCCACCCAGGTGCCCCTCCAGGACAGATTTGATGATTGCTTGCTCTCCTCCTTTGTGGGTCAGCTTCACCTTGGACCTGCACCCCCAGTCCTGCTCTGTGACTCTCTGACCTCTCTTCGCACTCTCTAATAACTATGGCCACACCCTTTACATGCTTGAGGTCTCCCACATGCCTTGACAGCCAACTACTTTTGCTTGAAGTCCTTCTCCTCTTCCTGCTCCTCCTCTTTCCATCCCCCGCTTTGGTTTCACCACTACCACCACCACCACCACCACCACCATCATCATCATCATCATCAGGCAGGCTTTGGCTGACCCATGGCACTTATTTCCTCTTGCTTGTTTTATGCATAATTTATTTTTCTAGAAATGTATTTGTGGTTTACATGTCGTGGTTCCGGCCACACTTGAGCAGAGCCAAGCAACTTTCACTGTGTATGCTTGCATTTCTTGCAAGTTTCATGTCGTGAGGTTGGTTAAGTTATAGGTTTTAGGCCATTTGTATTTTACTTGGACATGGTAGGCTCTAGTACTCTGGACATCATAGACTCAGAAGAATGGCTGGCTAGAGGATTTTGGCAAAAACAAATCTAGACACAAATCTGTATTAGCAGCAGTGAGGCATCATAGGATGAGATTTATGATGCCATGCCCATGTGTACTGAATGTTTGAGTCATTGGCAAGCCTCTCTGGTCTGAGGATTGCAGAACAATGTCTTTAAGAAGATGTTATTTTATGTTACAAAGAGCTACCCTATAGATTTTGCAATAATATATACTTATTGAAGTGAGCCAGAAGGCTAGACACACCCCAAAGGAGAACAATAGATTGATTTGGGTTTCTCAGTGTGATTGTAGTGAAAGCCTTAATCTTAATGCACCTCAAACCACAAACTCAATCTTTTTTTTTTTTTCATTTTTCCTATTCTACTTGTAGCATTTTTAGGTGATTCCACAGATAGGAGCCACATCATCAGTCTTTCTGGATCTGCTCCCATCCTATGTGAAGTCCCTGACATGGGAGCAGTTGAGCCCTTGGACACCTGTCATCAGGCTCTGCTGATCAGACCACATTCTCCTTAGAATCATTGAATTTTAATTGTGCAATAGCTTTGGCTTTCCTTACACATTTGAGCTTTGCCAAGAACTTTGTGTTTCCTGCTTTAACTTGTGGCTCATAAGTAAACTTCATTTTATAAAGTCAAACCAGAGCTTTAAAAGCCTCACTGACCATCCTCAGCTATATTTTTAGTCGTTCATCTTTAGCTAACAAATGGACAACAGTTTTCTTTGTCCAACGCCCACGGTGGTTTTGATCATTGCAAGTATTAGAATAAACTAAGTCTAGCACCTTTTCCCCAGGAGCTTAAAATGCTTCGGGAAGAATGCACTGGGTGTCCACGTGTCTAACTGTAACCTTCAATATACTTCTAAGCAAATACGTGATTTTTTGCAGGAAGCTTTGGAGTGAGTTGAGTAACCCAGTTACCAGTGAGAAACAGTAGATCCTACCTTGCATTGTACAATTCACTCTCTACCATTTTGGTTCTGTTACCAAGTACCTCAAAGTTCTTCAATACAGCTCAAAATTTAGACATCACTATTCTGAAACTCAAGATGCACTCAGCCCTTGGTATCATGCAAAGCATTGTTGGCACAGAAGATGGGTAGGTGTGTTCTCTCTGCCCTCCTGTGGCCTATAGTCTGGGATGTAGGGAAGTAGATAGAACAGAAGTACAAGTTTAAAATAAAAGTTTAAAAAGGTACAAAGGTAAGCTATGTGAATGAATGGGATAGAATGTCATAGAGGTTTAAGAGGCCGGTCAAATAAACACTCATAGAAATGGCTTTTGCCTGGATCGTCAAGAATGGTCAAGGCTTCTATAAGGAGAGCTTGTTTGGTGGGAGGAGATCTTAGGGCAAGAGATGGCATGTGGACAAAGCACATCCCCAGGAAGTGAAAGAGGTGTCTGAAGGATGGTGAAGCAGCTTCTGGAATGAGCACAAAGAAGAAAACCCCAGGACCTGGCTTATGTGTTGGCACATTTCCGCTATGGGTACACAGGTGATGCCACTGTAAAAGATAGACTGGTGGCCGAGAGATTCTGAGTTTAGATTTCAGCTGCCTCACTCCATTCTTGGGTGACCTTGAACACATCACATTGCCCATGCGGGTTGAGTGAATCACCTATAAAATAGAAAAAGCAAATGGCAAGGGATGGTTGGTGTAACAACCAATATATATTAAGTGCTCCACAAATGTTAAATCAGGACAATAGATGTTTAAGCCCCAGTGCTGAAATAAAGCGGGACTGCACCCAGCTCAAGTCTAAAATGTGATGGAAAGCTCTTTGTACCCACTGTGTTCTAAGCATCTAGTGTTAGGAGAACATAGGAGTTTATCCTTTGATATTACCTAGTGGACATTTTCTGGAAGGTTCAAGAAACATTTGCTCTGCTCTCTGATGAAGGTAAGCCGCTCTGCTGGTACCCTGGCCACCACCCGGTCTCCAGAGTGGCACCATGCCATGCGGTCGCCCAAGTTGGCAGTTCGCTACTTGAATTCTCCAAATGAGATAGGATTTGCTTTTTTAGACAAACAGCTGTGTCTTTCTTCCGTTCCTTTCGCTTCTTTTCCACTCAGCAGTTTTCCTTTCTGCTGCAGATAAATTGCTGCTAATTTAAATGTACTGCAGATCCTTGCCATTTTATGGTTGATTGCTTCTGAGTTATAGGAGGGAAATGTGTGCACGCTTGAATGTAAATAAATCTAAATGGATCGGAAGCCAGTGGTAAAGAAAGCACAGTGCTTCACTGACCTTCACCTTCCCCACCCTGTCCATCCCTTTGAAGAGGTCAACGAGCAAATCCAAAATCAGCAAGCTGCAGAGACGGAGTTTCAAGACACATCCTGGGTTTCTCTCTGCTTTCGACTTTGCATCACATTTCTGACAGCACCTGCTTTATCCTGGTTCTTATTTAGATCAGCTAGTGCAAGCAGCAGCGGCAAAGTTTCCTCTCAAGTGTTTTTTCTGTTGTTGTTTTTTTGATAAAGGAGCCATTCTCACGATAACTACCATGCACCATCGGAATGCTGCAAATCCCTCAGAATGTCACATTGTCAAAATATCTATATTTCAGGCTCAGAAGCTAGACAGCTCGTTTGGCTGCTAAACCCTCAAGATGTTCAGCCATTTGTTGTGGTCTAAAAACTTTCCCCCTCACGAGGAGAAAATAATGATCTATTGTTTTATATCATTTTGGGGCCCCTTTCTTAAGCTTCTTGTAACCCGAGTGGGCCAAAGCCATGAGACCCTGGTAGCTAAATTGGGGTGCTGATCAACTTTTCCTGCCAACTCCTTAGAAATCTGAAGCACCGAATATATTTCCTGATACAAGAGTCAAGTCTTACATCAGACTGGTTTTTCAGTATCTGGTGGCCTATCTTTAGTGTGTCAGTCAACTGGCTGTGAAGATCAGGTGTCTCAGAGAGGGGTCTGACCCACCTTCCTTGAGGTGGGAGGTGGCAGGAGTAGCAATGTGAATGCAGACACTACACGTGGCTTATCACTGCAACAGGCTGGCTTTCCCCCACAAGGAAGACATCGTGTGTGCTATTCTGGTGGCTTTACTCCCCTCGTGGCATGGGTGTGTGGCACTGAGGTAGGGTTTTTGGAGAAGGATGCATCACCAAGAGGCAAAGCAGAAGGACGTTGAAGAGGGGCATTTGACATCAGTTGAAGTAGGGGCGGGTGCAGTTGCAGCTTGAATGAATGGCGGTCCAAAGAGCTGCCATCTAGCAAAGCAAATTGTTTCCCAACTGTAACAACGAGCTTGGGTGGGCCTCGGGAGAGGAGAGTGGCAAATAGAAGCAAAGGAATTGTGGCTGGGGGCCTGCTGTAAACACTCTGACATGAGTAAACTCTAAAGAGTCCCTGTGCCATAAACCCTTTGGAAGGAAATAAAGCTCACTTTAACAGCTTAATCTGTTGTTATTCTTATTATTTTAAAATCCAGTGCTTTTCAAAATGGAATATTCAGAGAAAGTAGTATATTGAATCAACAGATCTTTTGATTTGGGGATGACATCTTCTACTTATATCACCAAGTTCCTCCTGTGTTTATTGGCAAGCTTGAGACTCTTGTATAAATCCTGTTGTTTCAGTGGGAGGGAAATTGAGACCCCACCCTCTTAGAACCTGAAGGTGTTTGGTTAGTTCTAAGTGTCACAGCGTGGCTCATGTTAGCCTGGAGTATGAACTTCTAGAAAGAGACCAAAGTCAGAAATGAAGGAGTCTTAATGGGCATCACTGTGTGCTTCCTGAATTCTCAGTGCTTTGTGGGTGATTAAATCCATGAGCAATGTTTGGCGTCGGTACCAAGTGCTTTTCCTGAGACTTGGAAGGGTGGGAGAGAAAAGAGCCATGGAAATTAAGTTCCATAGACTCTTTTAGTGTGGTTGTAAATGATGATACAGATTGGTGGTGGTAATTTCAGCTCTGGAGGCAGATGACACCAGCACTTGGCAGACCAGACGCCAGGTTGAGGAAGATCCAGAGTCTGGAGGGTTGGGTTTCAAAGTGCCTTCTGAAGCTGAACTTGAAAACGTTTTGGGAGTTTCTAGCACGACATCATCTGTTTGGTCACTTGGGGACCTGATGGAGATTCATACAGAATTATATGTAATGAGTCTCCTCTGTTCTTGCTGGGTTTCCTAGTGAAGTTGGAGGGATTTTGGCCTCCCTTCAGTGACCAGGGTAGCTACAGAGTATAAGCTCTCGGTCAGAATCTGAGCTCTGTCCCATGCTTGTCGGGCTTCAGCAAGCTGCTTTGCTCACAGGACCTCAGTTTTCTCACCAGTAAAGTGGGCACAATAATAGAACCTACCTTATAGGGTTATTGTGAATGTAAAAGGACTAATTTAGACCTTAGAAGAAAGCCTGGCACCAAGTGGATTAGCTTTTTTTTATTGCACAAGTGACATACTCATCTTTCTCCGTCTGCAGCAGCGTTAAGTATTTGAGGTCAAGAAACTCCATTTTCTTTATTTTTGTGTCATCTACTGTAGTGTCTATTATTTAGTCACTGCTCAATTAATGTTTGCAGAATTAATTCATATTAAGTATTATATATGTTTTATATATTATGTACATAATATATACATATATTATATGTCATGTATTATATATGCAATATATATATACATGCAATATACCACATGTTGTATCATGTTATGTAATAGATATTCCATCTATCTGTGTGCATGTCATATATATATGGTACAACACTTAAATGAATTTAGTGTTGAATTTAGGCAATGAATTATTTAATAATAGGATTCCTGAAAAAGAATCTAAATCTTTGTATGATCCAGTATTTCACAGTTAAAGCTAGCCAGTTCTTTGATCTGGTTGCTGAGTAATGAACCAGTTATTTTAGAAGTAATTTGACAAAATTAAGTGGGGAAGGAAAATCAAGATTTGGGTTAAGATTTGTTGTTGAGTTTTATTTTTTTTCTCCTGTACATAAAAATTTTCCAGGGCTCATCTATATTGTACACAGATTTCTCCTCCTTAAATTAAGATGTTAACATCTGAGACTGTTGTGCGGAGCTGTGTGCAGAAATCCTTTGCATTTCTTTCTTGTATTTTCTGTGCCATGTAAAATCGGTTTTAAGTTTAAAACTAAGTGGCTTGATAATGAGATGCACATTTTTCTCCCAATTTCTGTTCTGTGATTATATATTCTTTTATGTTTTAAAGCATATTCCATGTTGTCTTGATTTTTGATTATTTATTATGTTCTTTTTAAAAGTGATTATACTTGTATGTTGATTTTCATTGATTTTTTTGTTTTGAGCATGACTTATGTTTTATTTTGTGTTTCTTTTAGGTTTTGTTTTGTTTCATAAGATCCCACTGGATGGGTAGCTGAAATAAAGAAAAAGACAGAGAAAGGGGCTGTGGTGCTTGTTGGTTGATGCTGCCTTGTAAGCTGGACTCTTGGGACGGGCATTGGCTTCTCCCAGGAGGTGCCGCTTAGTTGGGGTTTTCTGGCAGATGTGGGTGGTATTTGCAGGAGGTCCTGCATGAAGCCTGCGGCTGTTGTGAGCTGTGTTTGGGGCGCACTGCTGCTGCAGAGGCAGCTCGCAGGCAGCTAAGCAAATGCTCAAGAAAACATTTTAAATTCATGCTTCCCTCTTGTTCTTACAATTGCTCAAATACAAAATTGAAATGGGATTCCATTGGATTATGCTTCTCTTCTTAAAGGAGTGCTCCTTGACCATACTGGAAATGTATTGATTCTTATTGTTTCTGTTCATTAAAGGTGAACTGCAAAGTTACAAAAAAAAAAAAAAAATCTAAGTTTAGGGACAGATACAAGAACACACTAAACAACCTAATCTCTATGTAACACATAGTTAGCAATGTTTTCTGTTGATGTTTAATGAAGACTGAATTTAGAAAGTCTCTCTTTTCCATCTGAAACGCAGTGACTGAGAAAGTTAAGGGCATCACTGGGGGCACTTGGTGAGGCCATGGGGAGATTCTTTCCTTCCCTGGCAGTAAAGGTCCAGAGTCATGCAATCAATGCTAACGATTTTTCTAAAGTTTATTAGCCGTCAAAAAATAAAAGCAGCTCTGTGGTCGGGGGCTATAGATTTAGGTTAGGCGTAGTCAGTTTCAGAATAACTACAAGAGTGAAATAGACACATATGGTGCACATGTCCTTTTATTTGCCCCCTGCGATCCACCTGCTTTTTAGAAGTTTCCTAGTGAGAAGGCCGCAGTATCTCATGCTGTTCCCATGACAGAACTGCAGCTTTTCTACTCTGAAAAGGTCTGCGGGCAGAATGGCTGGCCTGCTGGGAGCAGGAGACCATATTCTAAGAAGGATAGTCCCCTACTACATACTACACTACTGCTGGTTTTCATGGGCAGGAAGGCTCTTCCTGACCCCAGCAGCATAGAGGTAATGAGTATGTGCTTTATCAGGCCCAGCCTCATTGGCGAGAGGGTAGCCTGGGAGCTACAGAATCCTGCATCCCTGCCTTAGTTCTGTCACAGACACCTGTTTCACTCACTCGGCCATCGCGGTGACCTTTGTATGCTTTGCTCAGCCTTTGCTAGGTTGGATCCCTGGCCTGCAGACAGGTTGGGCTGCCCTCGCCCCACCTCACCTCACCCCTTTCTTGTTAGGGGCACTGCAGAGCCAGGCCTGGAGCATTTCGCTTGAAAACAAGATCAGCCCTGGTGTTAAGGCATGCTCAGAGTGGCCACGGCTGGGTTGGAAACTTATTGACGTTTGAAAGAATTCTTTTTTGGGGGGAAATTGTTACTCAAGTTTTGCAGTTCAGCTTTAAGGATTTATAGATTTTTAACTAGTCCAACATGTTTGGAAACATTGTTTTGCATCCCGTGTAACCAAGGCATTAATCTTAATAAACCAGGATCCATTTAGGCACCACTTGATAGAAAAGGATTACCCATGATGAATATTTTATACTGTATCTTTTACATTAGCCACTAAATATGTTATTGCTTGATACAGACATTTCACAGGGTCCTATGGATTACAGCATTTACCTTGGCTCCTCCGTACCCATGCCTCAGAGAGGGGCAGTTTCTCCCAAGCATACACAGGCTGCTTGTTCTCAAACGTTTTCTTTCCAAAGACACATTTGAGTGGGAGAGCAGCTGGCCCTTGGTGGGGGGTGGGGGGGGGGGTCCGGAATATTCTCTGAATTCCCATTTTCTTGCTCACTGCTAAATGACAGTTCCTGTCACTACTTAGATTTTGATCTCTCCCAGAGTTGTTGATTTACAAAGAGGCCAGCTAATTGCAGAAATCTTGAACCCTGAAAGAAAGAGGAAATTCATGCTGAGAGCCGAGCAGAGGCTGTCAGTACACCAAGCATTCTTAAATATCGGCCATTCGGTACAAGTTTTTTTGTGGTTTTTTTTTTAAACCTTTTATATTTTATTCCATGGAACCAGAAAAAGGCAATGCATTGTTTAAGAACTATTTTATACATATCCCAGAGCCAAAAGGAAAAAAAAAAAAAAGAATATTTGTACTCAACAGCTAGAAGACTTGCGGGGTAGATTTTTGTTTTAAAACGGAGAGAAGTGGACAGATAAGGCAATTTAATATATCAAAGAGCAGTTGACATCTCCTAGGGAACGATGAAAACAGCAGGCTATTAGAAAATTATTTCATATGGTTCTTGTGTTCCTTGCTTTTCATTTTTCTTTAATCCCCAAAGACCACAGTCAGTGACATATTTTCTCATTTCTATCCTCTAGACCACCCTCTTTCATCCTTTGCTTTTTTATGTCCCTTACAAACAATCTTTTTACAGCTTCCTAATGACATGTATCATGTATTTTTTTTTCAGCATTAGAAAAGGATAGGCAGCATTTTTGCTGAAATCAAGTCCATTGCCCCCCAACCAGGACCTGGCATTTCAGAGCCAGGCAGGTGCCCTTCGTCAAGGGCGTGTGCTCGGTGAGTGGACACCCACCCCTGCAGGCGGGCAGCCATCACCCAGCCTTGGCCAACTCCTGCCTCCCGGGAATGGGGCCCCAGTTTCCCAAATCTTCTGATTCTTTAAGAGAAACTTGAAACCTGGAATTTTTTTTTTATGTGAAATGTCCCTATTTTTAAAAAGTTGGCTCGGTTATTTTTAAAAACGTTATGTAGGCCAACAAAACATGTCTGTGGGTTGCCAGTTTGTTACTTTTGTCTTAAAGCAACATCATTGTTCTCTGTTTCCCTCTATCTTTCCTTCATAAACGCACTTCCTGGAATGGCCATGGAGAGCTTTCTTGCCATTGGGTTTGGCACCCTAGAGATCTGTGGCATGTCACTTACCTTTGGGGCACTCCTGTGACCTCTGCTAGCTGGGGCCTTGGCCTCTGTCCCTGCCTGGGACTCTCCGATGGCACTGTTTTCCCTCCATCCCTGAGTGGCCCCACCTCTGAGTGGCCAGAGACAACCTAGCAAGTTCTTTCTCCTGTTTTCTCCTGACGTGTCTGACTTTCACTAGTGTCCGTGTTGCCTGGCCTACTTGGGGTAGCCAGGTTCGATGGAAAAACACACAGCCTGTCACACACACATTGTACCTATGTGGCCACTGGTAAATGGAAAACAGGCTTGCCACCTCAAGAGGTGTGGGTCAGGCCCTGTGTCTTGAATGGGGTACAACTGAGACCCTCTGAGGCAGCTGAGACAGAGTAAGGAACGCCTACTGACGTCCCCGGAGCCACCGGTTTGAGGCCAGAAAAGATACGTCTCCTGACGGGAGAAAAGAATCCCCACATACTTTGGAGACAGTCAATTCCAGAGTTGCCACTTCTAGTCACCCAGCCCATTTCATTTTTGACCCATTGAGTGTCCTTCTCCTCTGTGCCCCCTACTTTTGGAAAGAACACAGAGCACAGAGGGTATTGGCCTCTGCCTCCAACTTTGCCAGCAGTCCTGAAGGTCCCCCAGAGTAGTTAGGGCTGTAGGCTCTCCTTCAAATGGAGCAGAGGCCGTGACAGTTGGGCAGCCTGAGGAGCAGACAGCTCCAGGACAACAAGACAGGAATTCAGCTCGCTGCCAGGTGCCGGAGCACACATGATGATGCGCTCCTGCTTCGTCTCTCCTCTATCTTTGCTCTTGATCTGCTTAAAATTCCCGACTTCTCTCTCTCTCTCTCTCTCTCTCTTTCTCTCTAGCCACCTAACCTGACTGACTCCATGACAGACAGAGGGTTTGTTTCCATTTGCCTTTTTGGTTGCTTTGCACATGCTTTTTGGTTGTTGTTCATCCAAAGTGGGGCCAAACAAGAATGGAGTGTGAACTACTGTCATGCCACCGCGGAGCGGATGATGCACTCTTGCACTGTTCTCATACTTTCTGTCTAGAACTCCTCCCTGGCTTTCATCTAATTCCCCTCACACAGCAGTAGATGCTTGTTTCATCTTGCCTTGTCTAGACCAGATGCAGAGGGACAGCCACTGGGAGACGGGGCTCCATCCAGCCACGAAGGCTGTGCCCTTCCTGTCAAGCCAAGGTCAGTGGGGTCCCCTGGGGTCCTGCAGACTGGACTCCAAGGAAACTGGGACAGAGACCGCCATTTCGTTAAGTGAATTCTGCTGTGTTCACACACCTGCAGTGCCCACAAGCAATGTCCGGTTTATTCAAGGGCACCTGGGAAGGTTAAGGACTCTCCCAGACAGGGCAAGAGTATAGTTTTCTGTGGGGTGCTGCCAGATGGAATTAAGTGAACAGAACTCCCAACCCAGAGAGTGACACGAAAACAGTTGTCACAGAAGGCAGCTTTCCACTCGGGTTAGTCCATTTCCTTGTTTCATCAGGGACAAGAGAACCTCCCGGCCATCTGATTCTGACGGTGAGCTCACTCTGGGTTTAATTCAGGCTAATATTGCAGTGCAGCCTTGGAATGGTCATTAGTGGACCACTCAAGGTAGGTTGCTATTGGTTGTATCCAAAGCCTTAGTTTTCATGGAAAAGAAAATGTATGAGAGGCAAAGGAAGGAAGAGAGATTTTCTCCTTTATTTTTCTACTTATGAATGGAGCATAATCAAGTATAAAAGAGCAAGAGATTCTGTTCACAACGTGTAGGAATATCAAATCATCACGTTATATCCTTTAACTGTCTTACAAATTTATTTGCTAATTACACCTCAGTAAAGCTAGAAAGAAAGAAAAGGAAAAAAAAAAACTAGCAAAAGATTCCAGAGAAAGACAAATCCTTGGGTTTCATTCACTTCCTGTTCAAATCCATTTGCTGTAATCCATAGGCAGTCTGTGAATCATAAGCATGCCCTGTTTTTCCCCATAATGTTCCAAGGTTTTAAAGTCATTTTTTCATGTTTCCTGTAAATAATGGATAATCATTTTTATTTTATTTTTAAGTGCTGTTTTAACAATGTGGATAGATCATAAATGTACTTGCTGAATTCATTCATTTTTTAACAAGCCAATAAAGTTTTATAATTCATCTCCATGTGTCTTGCATTCTGTGTAGGGCCTTGTATACCTCCCCTCCTTTCCTCAAACACATACCGTCATCCCGTGTGGCATTGGTGGTGCTCAGGGTTAAAGGTGTCAGAGGGAAGAGTGTGAGAAATGTTACCAAGAGTTTTGGGGGAGTCCCAAACCCACTATAGATCCTGGAGTATATCTCTTCTCCACCAAAAGGGACTTTTACAATTTCCATCAATGTGAAATACATTTATTGTTAACTGATTCTTGCATTGGATATGTTTTCATTGGCTATAAAGCAATCCTAGAAAACAAACAAAAGTTTAAGGGAATTAAAAAAAAAAAAACAACCAATAACCTACATTCTGTGGGAAAGTCCTTTGGTATTTTAAGAACTTGGAATGACCCAGGTCCTAGCAAAAGGGTACACTCAGTGCTCTGTCCCTCCATCCTAAGTGACTTTGTAGCCAAATAAACATGATGACTTGTGCTTTCATGGAAGAGAGAGAGACAGAGGAAGACAAGCAGCATAGAGATAGGATGCCATCGAACTATGACCATTATCATGGTGTCCACACTTCACAGTCTTCTTGTCTCCATCCCCTAGGCTTGTCTTTTTTCATTTTTTCCTTTTAGAATAGGATCTAAGAGCAATCTCAGATTCATTTGAGCCTGCTTTCATCTTCATGGAACCATGAAAGGATTTTGCACCAAATTGGAGCCTAAGGACTGGAAAAACCAATCCAAAGGGGCCTGCTATCTCATCAACCCAAGTATACTGACCTCTTCTAAGAGTCTGGTTGGTTCTGGTGACTTATACTTTTTCTAAATGCCCTCCTAAACAGGTTTCTTTGGCCATTTGGAGGTTGTGTAATAATTTGAGGTGGTGGGTACTGAACCCAGACTGTGCAGGTTGGAATCCCAGTTATATTCACAAGTTACTGACCTTGGGAAAGATATTTCATGGCTCCCTTCCTCATGAGATGACAATAATATTAATGGCACCTACTGGGCTCTCATGAGAGTTTGATGAGACTGTGCATGTGGGGGGCACTTGGTGTTGCTAATAAAATACTTTGAAGTACTTGTGTATACACTCATGCTTGAGAATCCCTCAGTAAATGCCCCAGAATCACAGACTCATTTTTACATATTGGCCATATGGTGATTGTGTGGGTGCAAATCATGGAGTCCAGTGGAAGGGAACTTCCCTCTCTGGGTCATTTTAGATGTGGCCCAGGCTATGAAACTGTCTCAGGACTTATAATGATTCCCCTCTTAGGTCCCTCACTCTGCCCAGGCAGTTCTTGCACATTGATTCTTTTCAGATTTGATATGGATAAAATAAGAGGGTAGAGTTTGTTTGGACCTATATTACAAAAGTTCAGTGAGTTTGAATGATGCTCTATAGTTTGAGTATTCTGGAAGAAGAAGCATTGCAGGTCATATCCCGAATATGGTCTGCCTTCTTTTCTTCTCACTTTATTAATTACAAATTTTTGATTATTTGGAAGGGGTCTATATTATCTTTAGCTTTTAAATCATCCATCTGAAAATCTTTGGCTATGAATAAAAATAAACGAATTGGCTGAGAGAGTGTGTGAAAGAAAAGACTTGTTTCAAGTTCCCTCAAGCCTTAGAAACAAGTATTTGCAGGCAATGAGCTACAAATAACTAGATTATTCTTTTCTACTTCCTGAGGTAGTTTCTCATAATAGCTGTAGTAGGCAATGCATGATTGGCCTTGCTGGAGCTACTTCATGTTTGAAAGTGATACAATTTCATTTCTTTTAAAAATATTTTGTCATTTGGGCTTTTTTCTTCTTAAATCATTTTAAGTAAGTGGTACTGAAGTCTTACCAGCACCTAATTTGAGACACTTTTGCTGTTGTTACCACCTTTTCTAACACATTGTAAAGTGAGATTGACTACAATATCTAAGTGGTAGTACTAGTTAACGGGGATTGGTTTCTCACTGTATGCCCAGCACTGTGTTAAGTGCCTCATGGATTAATTCACAATCCTCTCAAAATTAGCTAATTCTAATATTGCTCCTATTTTAAAGTTTAGGAAAGAGGATCAGAGAGATTGAGAAACTTGGTCCAGGTGACCTAGCTAACTAGTGGTAACACCAGGATTTGAATTCTAGCAGGCTGGCTAGATAGCTGGAGATTAAAGCAGCTACCCTATACCAATGCTGAAGCAGGGCTGGGACTAGGGTGAGGCCAGTGAGGTATCTGGGGCATCCTCAGGGCCATGCCAGTGTCCAGTGATCACTCCTGCCAGCATGAGAGGTTGAGCAGAAATGATTATTGTAAAAAAACCAGAACTGTAAGGTCAACCTTCATCACCAGGGAGGCACCTGACGCCCCAGGAAGCCTTGGATTATTTAAATGTGCCATTAATGAAGCCCTTGCAGCTCTTGACTTACGAGTATGTGGCACAGTAGTGAATTGGCATATGCTTTCTAAACATTACTTTGTGAAACACAGAAGTTACATCAAGTATGGGTTCCTTGCTGATTAGCTAATGACAACCCAGCACATGTTTGCTTTGTCCATTGTAACTGAAGACAGATTTATTGGATCTGATTATTCTGAAGTGAATTTTCTCATGGCTCTCGAACCCAGGTCCTTCCAGCTTATTTGGAGCACTCTGATGAGTGACAGTGAGGGGTGGGGGTGGGAGTCAGAGAGTTTGTCTGAGGACACATCCTGCCACCTCCCTGTAGAGCATCCAGACATTGGAACAAGGTGGTGGAGAAGGTTCGAGGAACTTCTTGCCTCCAAAACCCAACAAGGCAGAGCAGCATCTGAGTAATGCAGTCACGTTTCCACTTGGATCCCCAAATATCCTGCCTGGCAGTCAGTGACCAAAAGAGACTGCCAAGGGCATGCGCTGGTCTCCCAGTCATTTGGTCAAGTCCCATGTCACACAGCATAAACCCCTGGAGCTAAGCTAATGAACAGGAAATTCTCCTCCTATCTCCTTTTTAAATATTGATTGGGTTTCCCAAGAGGAAAAGAAAAGCCTCTTCTGTGTTTATTTGACACCTTTTCATTTCTTTTTAATAATTCTCATCATACGATGTTTAGCCTGGCTGAATCGCTAAATAAAAATGTAGGCCACAGCTTCTTGCTTAAAGGATTAGAATGCAGCTTCAGGTAAGTTCATGCAATTTTGATAAAGTCACTTGAGCCAAGGTGGGAAGTAGAGTCACCAGCACTGCTTTACCTTTCAGGAGATGTTCCTGGTTTTTATGTGACCTAATATACCATACACGAGGGTGCTTCAGGCTTTGCGAAGATGACTCCCTTAACAGATGTTCTCTCTGCACTTAGGCTCCTGGATTGGGGGGAGGCCAATTACCTCTCTATCACCCTCCTTCACAAAACGCTGCTGAATGTTCTACTCCTGGGGTGGTAGTGTGCTGGCTCCCAGGGTTTTTTGACCATCGAGGTGGGTGGCAGGTATCAGATGGAGCGGGGCGGGGGGCGGCGGTGGGGATATGTCTGTCCCTTCCCACCAAGGAGGTTTACCCTTGCCAGGGCTCACCCCTGCACATGCATGGTCTGGGCTGGGTTCCACCTTTTCTCCTCCTCTGTCTCTTTTCATGGAGGGGAAGGGCTTCCCAGTGCAGTTAGTCTCACTGTTTCTTCTTTGTTCCTTTAACCTGCCCATTCCTCTTGACAGCATCCCCACATCTCTTCATTTAAACCATTTGCGGTGGGTTCTTTTTCCTTGACACGACCTCAACTGAGACATATACTAAATTCCTCATTATCTTGTTTCATCTTACGTCAGGTCTATTCAAAACCTAGTAAATATTTATTGTGTCAATTATAGGTCAGGCCATGAGCCAGGCCCTGGGGGATACCACAATAAGAGGAGCAGATGCCATCTTTGGCCTCATGGGCTGTGGGCTGTGGTCTGATGGTAATATCTGTGACATTGATGCCCTGATGGTTCATACTTTATGCATAAGAAAACAAAGACTTAGAAAGTTAAGTAACTTGCCCAAAGTCACACAAATCAGATCCATCTGTCTATAAAATCCATGCTTCTGGCCCTGCTGCTCTGAGGCTTGTGCTTTTCCTTCGCCTCTTGGGGAACCCCATGGCCACAAATTCTGCGATGACCATCAGACCTCTGCTCTTCATTTTGGTGGCTCTGATTCTTCTTGACCTAGTATAAATGGGTGAAAAGTGTCTCCACCTTTGTTACCTATTTTCTCTTAAAAAAAAAAAAATTATTCTCTTCTTTTTCTCTAGTTCTGTTTCCAGGCCAAACCACACACAGAAATCTGCTTTGACCTCTCTTTAATTTTCACACATTAAAAATTTAAAATCAGTTCAGTGGAGTGTTTGCATAGGAGAGAGATTGTGTGTGTGTGTGTGTGTGTGTGTGTGTGTGTGTGTGTGTGAAAGAGAGAGAGAGAGAGAGAAAAAGAGAGGAAAAGACAGAAAGGAGGGACATAATTCTTCTTCTCTGTCCCTCTGTCTCTCTCTCACACACACAGAAAATTGAATACTTAAAACCCTGTTTGATTAAATAGGAATTTAATCCCAGTACATACACCATCTGTACCATTATTGCCTTCCCGATGCGCACCGTGCTGCAATGTTCCCAACCAGCTCCTTTTAAAAACTTTCCATATTGTATTTTTTGCTTTTTGTTTTTACTTCCTTATAAATAGCAAGAAGTTTCGCTGAGAAGAAATGATTACAAATCCCAAAAGGCTGGTGTTCCGTTCTGAGCTCCAAGATGTAAGGATTGAGTGGATTTCAAACTTGGCAAAATTTCTGACTTGGCAAATGCTTCCATCCTTATTTATGACAGCTTGGAAACTTCCATTTTCTAGGGCTTATAAACGATGCTGCTGATTTTGTCTCTCTTTTCTATTTTGCTGTGAATTATGAAATAACCAGCCTGAAGGTTTCCTTTTAACATTAACCCTCTTTGTAGAGTATGAGTGTGAGTGTGTGTGTGAGACTGTATTCTTTCTTTTCTACGTTATGAGGCATGTTTTACATATCTCATGTAGGCAGTGTTCTTCCCCTTTCCTGCCTTTCCACAAAGTGACAATCAAAGATGTTGAGGTTTAGGGTGTTGAGAGTGATAGCCTCGTGGTCTCCATTGTGGTCACCAAGGGCTTCCTGCCCAGCCATCCTCTCATCCCCAAATGGCAATTTAACAGTTGGGATTCTGGAGCAGGACAGGTAACACAGACCTGTCTCTGAGAGTTTTTTCCTACAGGTGTAAACAGGTTGTGTTTCAAGGAAGCTCCATGCCCTTTTTTTTTTTAATGGGAAATTGTCAAAATAGAAGAAGAAAGAAAAAGACAAGAAAACTTATCTCCGCCTTCTTCTTCTTCCTCCCCCTCATCCTGCTTTTTCTTTCTCTCTTTCTCTTAATTCCTTACTTGGTTCCTTAAAGCCTGCTCATTTTAAGTTCTCTTTGTAAGTACTTTCTTCTTCGGATTCATGTAACCACACAGAAGTTGAGAGCCTCGATCATTGGGTAGAGTCGACAGATTTTGCCGAATATAGGCAGTCGGAATTTTCAAATGCGGAACGCGTCCTCTGAGAAGCAGATGCCAAGATGGGGCTGAAGCTGCCAGGATTCTAATCAGGAGAAACTCTTGTGTGCGAGAAAATGGGGAAGGAGCTGGGGAAGGCAGTGAGAGCACCAAGCTGCAGGGCAAGTACACCTCCTGTGGGTGAGAGGGAGGCAGCCCAGGTCAAGCACTCTGGACTCCATCGCCCCTGTGGAAGGATGCGCAAGGCCGCTGGGGAGGCATGGAGCCATGCCAGCCATCAGAGGAGCTTCTTGGCTCCCAGGAGGGGGCTGCCTTGGTATTTTCTGCCACATCCAGGCATTGGTGCTGGCGTAGCCCACGGGGAGCATGGACCATGTGCAAGCGCGGAGATGGATTTCAGAACACGGATGGGTCTCAGGGTGTAGTGGGGTGCTTGGTCACTTATGCTACCTGAAGGTGAAGGTCTGCAAACTGCCTTGGACGATAGGTGCTATCCTGTCTGACCTCCACCTAACCGATGGACTTGGTGGCTGTTGCTGGCCACCTCCCTGCAAAGCACACTGACCCACCTGACAGTGACCTGGGACGCTCCAGGGAACCTCTGCTCCCCTAAATGACTTACTACCAGTTACATCAGTTTAAAGGGTTTCAACTATAATCAACTGGTTAAAAAAAAAAAAGTAAGAAATACACAGACAGGGCAGGTCAACGTTTTGAACTGTTTGGAAAGTCGTTTTTTTTTTTTTTTTTTTTTTTTTTTGGAAAGTCGTTTTTGAGCTGTTAGCCACCCTTTTATTTATGGCAACATGAAATAGCATCTGCAGCTAAGACCTGTTTTTGTTTTGCTTGCCTGCATGCTAAAACCACAAGTAATTTTATTTCATTTCCTTGGGTGTTCCCCATCAAATTTCCTGTCATGGCAGCTCTCATCATTGGTTCACCTTCTTTCAGGAAAGTGGTGTTCATGGCAGCATCCATCCATCCCTTGCCAGGTCAGAGTACAGGGCTGGCAGTGGAACCAAGCCACATGTCTGCTTACACGGTTTTCAGGCCTGCTCTCCTGCAGTAAAATTGTTTTCAAGAAAAATGATGCCTTGTTCAGATTCAACAGATTTTACTGAGTGCTTTGCATGTGCTTCACCATAGGTTGGCAGCTCCCGTGGCCTCAGAGACCAGCTAGGCCATGGACTGGTGGGCAGGTGGGCTGGTGGGCACCGGCTCATGCACTGGCAGGGCTGACACAGTTCTGTTGCTGTGTCAGAACACAGGCTCAGGGTGGCCACGTCTGATTGTCCAAGACAGGGGAGATCTGGATTTTATGTAAGATTTCCCAGTTTTTTGATGTTGGCAAGGCCCTTCACATTTTTTGAAGTCTCTGTGAGCCAAACTAAACATGTCTTTTGCCAAACTTTGCCTTTTGTGACCTTTTTGCTGGATATTCTGCTCATCGCTTTTAAGCTATGGGTTCCTCCACGGCAGCCTTGAGCAGATACTGGTCTGTGGCCAGGCTTCTTGGAAGCAGACACAGATGAGGACTCATGGAGCCGGGATTTATTAAGGGCAAGCTCCAGAACACACTGGGGAGAGACTGGAAGAGGCAGGACTGGCAAGCGTGCTAAGTAGGAAGATGATTTCAGGCGTAGCCTCCTGGCAGGGGAACTCTGGAGTATAAGTTGCCCCCTAGAAACCTGGGAATTGGGTTTTCATATTCTTGCATCCACCAGTGAGTCATTGGATGAGGGTCAAAGCCAGCAGAAGTGGGCCCCAATAGCTCAAGGACAGTCCTCCAGGAAGGAGACATGGGTGCTGATGGCTGTAGGGGCAGCAGCAGACCCCACAGAGCCCAGCACAGCCTACCTCTGGAGGTGTACTTATCCAAGTCCACAGGTAATAAGAACCACATGTCAAGGCAGAATTTGAATCCTGATCTTCTGACTCCAGTCAAGTCCACTGCTTACTGACACACTTCCCAGGTGCTGCTTGATGAGATCAGTGGGCAGAATTCAGATTACTTTAGACCCTGACTGGTTGTGTGTTGGCCCTGGGCTCCTCACTCGTCTTTCCTCTAGGACTGCTTGGCTCCCCAGAGAAGGGCGGGTGGGCGGAGAGGAGCTAGGAAGGAGATCTGGAACCAGGAACATTCTAGACAGTTCTGCCTGGGCTCCCGAAGCCTGTGGCCACTCCCTGCTCTCAGTTCTCTTCTCTTCACTAAGTTTGCTGGCTGTGCATCTGAGATGCGGGCAGAGTTTGGGGTGCTCTGTGCCATAATGCTGAGTTCTAGGCCCATGACTCATGGCTGTCCTGATGCTGGCGAGGTGGATTTCTCTGGGAAATAGGCCAGTGGCTTATACATCACCCTGGACTTAAACCTAGAGAGCACAATTTCCTTTGGAGGGTTTAAACTATTCATGTGTTGAATTTAAATACCTTCTCAACTCCAGACCCCCTGAGGGAAACCCATGAGGTAGAGACAAGATGCAAAAGGTACAGCACCATCTGCTGATGGATATCCCCAGAGTCTGAGGGTCCCAGAGAGGAGAAAAATCTTTTTTTTTTTTTAACTGAATCCACCACATCTGCCCCCACAGCCCTTGTCCTGTGTCCTGTGTCCTGTGCCATGGCTCATACTTGTCTGTCCTTCCAAATCTCTGGGCTAGCCAGGACACTTCCTTGTCTTTACCTCTGAATACTGTCCTGAAGTCAAGCTACATCTTTCTCCCTGCTACCTTCCAAACCTGCCTGCTGTTTTCCAGGCCAACCCCTTCTGCCTTCCTGTAGAGTCTCTGGATTCCAGAGGGGCACACTGGTTTCACTCTTCTCACCATCCTCACCGGCTTTGTGAGTCCAAAATTTTGCTCCCAATATATAGACCTGAGATAGTCAGTCCTGGACTCATGTAGCCAAGTAGATCAAGTCCATGTCCTCAAAATGGGGTTTCAAACTCCAGAAAGTCTTCCTCCAGCCCATCTTTTCTACCATGCCTTCCCATCCACCACTACCTCTGTGCTTCCCCAGGCCACTGGCTGCACCTAGTTTGACCCTCTTCCTCCCACCACCTGGAACATTCATGTGTTAGAGTCCTGTCACTTACTGATTGGGTGACCTTGGACTTGGCATTCTATTCTTCAAGTCCCAGATTCCTCCTCAGGGAAATGAGGGTGGTAGATATCTACTTTTCAGGGTGACTGGGAGAATTTAATGGGCAAAGTATGGCAAGTTGGCAGGACAGCCTGTGACGTGTTGTAGGTGCTCAATAAACAATAGCATTATGAAGATTGTCATTACTGTAGTCCCTTTCCAAAGCCCAACTGCCTCCCCTCTAGAAGCTTCCCTAGAATGGTGCACGTGGAAGTGACACCATCCTTCCTATATTCCCATAATAGTATTGGGCTGTGTTTGATCATCTAGTGAGGTGAGCCTGGGTCCCCTGTTGCTGCAGTAAATTAAATTGCCCCAAAAAACTAAGGCCATATACCATTCCTGTTTGAGGACTCCTGTGATTTTGAAGAAGGAAATGAAATATATATAGTTCTTAAGTGAGTTTACTTTTATTGCAATGTGATCATGTTTCTGGACAAAGCTCAGGCCTCAAGCTTGATCAGAAATAGAGGGACTCATGTTAGGATCCTGAATGCAGCCTAGTCCTCCCTGTGAACAGTACAGGCTAAGTTTTCTGGGGGCTTCAGTATGTCAACCTGGAATACTTTGATGTATTAGTGTCCCAAGGGCTGCTGTAACAAAATACAACAAATTTGGTGGCTTAAGACAACAGAAATTCATCTTTTCACAGTGTGGAGGCCAGAGTCAGAAATTGAAGTGTTGGCAGGAAAGTATGAGGGAAAACATGTTCCAGGCCTGTCTTAGCTCTCAGTGGCTGCTGGCACTTCTTGGCATTGCTGGGCTTGTAGACAAGCCACTCCAGTCTCTGCCTGTCTTCACAGAGCCTTCTTTCCATGCTTCTGTTTCTCACCTCCTCTTAGAAGAATAATTATCATTGGATTTAGGGCCCACCCTACGTCTGGGATGTTCTCACCGTGAGATCCTTATTTACTTCTGCAAAGACTCTTTTGTTCCAAATAAGATCCCCTTCACTGGTTCCAGGGGATATAACTGGAAATCTCTTTTTTTTTGGAGGCCACTACTGAATCCACCACACTTGAGAATAGAGTTTATTTGAGAGGTGGGTGGCATAACTTCTCACACACAGGATGTAGGTGCCAAACCACCCAGCCCTTTTGGCCCATGCTGTGGATCTGGTTCTTAACCTCTCTAAGACTCAGTTTCCCTTTCTATAGAATAGGGATAATAACTTAGAACACACAGGTTGCGAGGATTAGTTAAGAATGTAGACATCTGCATAGAGTAGATTCATGATGGTGTTACTATCAATAGTGATTCCCACTGCTCATTCAGTCATTTAATAAAAACTTGAATCTCTGGCCATCAAGGTAAAAGAGATATACCACACAGCTCTCAGTCATACCAGCACTGAGGAAAGGTTCAATGTTTGTTGAATGAATAAACAAGTAATCTGAAGCCATCACACGTACTTGCTTTGTTCAAGCTCTGGAAGAGGCTTTGGCAAGGACTTTGATACAGCCTTCTGCCTGCAGGATGAATGGTGATGCCAGACCTTTCAAGGAAGATCATTTTTTGGACTATTCTCTAATGTCCTCAGAGTATTACTGCATTGTCATTTTGCTTTGGTGGCCCGTGTATGTGGCCATTAAAGTGGGTTTTATGGGGGAGTCCACATCAAAGGCAATGTGGTGTCTCACCTAAAGGAAAGCTTATAGCACAGAGTGAGGTGGAAAATTCAGATGCCTTTAGGGTCCAAGCAGGCAATAAATAGTCTGGGTAGGGGAGTCCCTTAGAGAGTATGTCCCTATTTAAAGAGAGTAACTGCACTTCATTCATTAATTCAGCCAGGTAATCAATTCAGGATTCATTCATTCCACTCAGAAGGTGTTGAGCAGGTTCATCGTGCCCTGTGCTGTTCTTGGTGCTGAGGACACAGGGTTGAACAAACCAAACCCCTTGTCCTCCAGGAGGGAACCTCTTCTTCTCTGGGAACCCAGCTCCAGTTGCCCCGTGGGAATCCAGGCCTATCACTGGGTCAGCATTTTAAAGAGAAGAAGCCAGAATTTTATGTACAATCTCCTGCTTCTTAAATGTTGGCAAATACTGTACATTTTTAAAAGAACACCAGACAGGACAGACAGAATTTATCTCTTGACTTAGGTTAGCCTACAGGCTGCTCATTTTGTTTCTTTTTTTTTTTTTTTTTGAAGATTTATTAATTTATTCATAAGAGACACTGAGAGGGAGGCAGAGACACAAGCAGAGGGAGAAGCAGGCTCCCTGCAGAGAGCCCCATGTGGGACTTGATCCCAGGACCTCGAGATCACAACCTGAGCAGAGGGCAGATGCTCAACTACTGAGTGAGCCGCCCAGGTGTCCCCAGGCTGCTCATTTGTGACCCTTGGAGTGGAATATCTTGATATTTACCTTAAGAAGCATCTTTCCAGGGTCTGATTTTAAGCTAATTCTCATTTTTCCTGCCCTCATGGAAGTTGCTAATGGTTACTGCATGTTGTTTACTTCTTTCCGGATGGAAAGATACTTTGGTTCTTCATCCTTGTATTTTTCAGGTGAGCTGGCCTCCGTCTATCAGCTTTTTTTTCTTCTTCTTCTTTTTAATTCCATCTCCAGATCTTTGATTACTCTTGTACTCTCTCAGGCTTCTGGAAAGGCTCTGAGCATGTCATCTGGCCCACAACCCTTCTCCTGGGGGTCAGAATCTAGCCCAAACTCTTAACCAAGCTGCTCATGGGTTAGTCTTGTTTTCAAACCTCCTTTTCTACTTGGCCATCCAATTTTCCCAGCCTTGCACTGACTCCCAATCTCAGGTGTGATAGTAATTTCTCTCAGAGGGACATGGGCTTAATAGATTTTTTTAATTAACATTTTGTAAAATTGGAGCTGTCATGCTTTATGGCAGACTGATACAAATGTCTATAATTACATTTTTGCCACTAAATCCTGGGAATAGTCTAGAAATGTTTGTTTTAACCCCTTCCTAAAAACGTTCTGATTTATAGGCAGGCCTCTTTACGCATACCTCTAATGGGGCCCGGTTGTCATGACAACCCAGAACATCATTTGTCAAAAAGCTATAACTTCATTCTATGTTGAAGCTAAAAATTTATCTTTTAGGATTTATTTTTATGACAGGGAAATTTTTGTATTTCCATATATCTGCTTCTTCCCCTAATTCCACTTGCAGTTAGGGAGATTCAGACTTCAGGTGAATATTTTCTAGAGAATAAGACAAATATCTTACCACCCTACCCTTCCAAATGAATTCTCCCATCCACTTCAAAGAGAACTCAAATGCACTCATTAGTACCCTCCCCAAAGTAGAATTCTCCCCCTTGTGTCCTCTACCTCAATATGATTTTTATCTCTTTAAAAACACGAAATACATTTTTTTTAAATAAGATGACATTTTTTGGCTAATGAAGTTCAAAGAAAGAAGAGAAAGAACATGTCTGTCAGTCTCTTCTACATGCTAGAGAAGAGTGAGATATTTAGTTATTATATTTGCTTGTGTGATGTGTGATCAGATTTGAGACTGCAAACTCAGGGCCAGGAAAATATATCATTGTCATGGGCTCCTGGGGACATCACATAGTAACCCCCCCTCCAGAAGAAAGGGGGGCTTACTTCTTTCCTTCTCTTGACACAATATGGACCATTCTGCAGGATTGTCTTTTTCATTTTTTATTTTTTTAAAGAGAAGCCAGAGATCAGTATTTTTATATGAAATTTCCTAATTTTTAAAATGCTGGCAGATCATGTATGTTTTTTTTTTTCATTTTTCTCTCTCTTTAAAAGAAGATTTATTTGTTTATTTGAGAAAGAGAGAGAGCGAGAGCACAAATGGGAGGGGCAGAGGGAGAGGGGGAGAATCCTCAAGTAGACTCCCTGCTGAGCTCAGCGGCTGATGAGGGGCTCCATCTCACCACCCTGAGATCATGATCCAAGCTGAAAACAAGAGTCGCTCAACTGACTGTGCCACCCAGGGGACCCTAGTTTTTTTTCTTTTTAGACAATGTAAATAGGCAAAGCACATCTGAGGGCAAGTTCACGCCACAGACAGGATTTCTGCCCCAGAATGGCTTTGTTTCCCATAAATCAAACAATTTGTAAACGAGTTTTGTTTTCAGGTCCTTCATGGGATCTGACTTGTTAAAACATTCCTTCTGTTGGCCTCACTAGAGGTGATGTTCACCCCTTTGCATGTTGGGTTGCTCTTGGGCTCTGGACCTGGTATAAGAGGAAGCTGTGATGGTAGCTATGTCTCAAAGACCCGAATACACATCTATCTTCCAAGATAGATGGTGGGAGCCATCAGATACCTTCTGGGATTATTTGCGGATTTATGAATCTCTCTTTTTGCCTTTGATGGATGGGATAGTTTAATCCTAGTCACTAGGACATGTATTTGTCTTTTGTACTCAGAATTCCTGGATGGTCACCTGTCTGTCCACAACAGATAGCAAGAAATTTTTTTTCTCACTGCATTTTAGAGTGTTTTGTTTCTCATCTATCAGAGGGGAAGACACTAGGAATTCTTGGAAACATATCATCAAAACATCTGGGGGTAGGGCTGCTCTAAGGTTGTCACTGCTCCAGAATAGGAGTGCTTTAGGGAACACTCATCCTACGGTAGACACTCATCACCAAGCCCTCGTGCAGTTAGATTTAAGACATTATGGGCTTCAGAGGCTCCTGGCTGGCTCAATCGGTTAAGTGTCTGCCTTTAGCTCAGGTCAGGATCTCAGGGTCCTAGGATTGAGCCCTGCATCAGGCTCTCTGCTCAATGGAGTGCCTGCTTCTCCCCCTCTCTCTGCCTGCCACTCTGCCTCCTTGTGTGTTTTTTCTCTCTCTCTTCGTCAAATAAATAAATAAAATCTTAAACAAGCAAACAAACAAACATTACGGGCTTCATGTAAAATTATGCCGAACGTGGAAACTCAGAGTGACTGGCAACAGCTGCTAGTTAAGAGACGCTTTGTGCCCTTCAGACCCCATTGTAATTTGGTCTTTTCTCGCTTTTTCCAGCTCTCCTCTGCTGCCTTCCACACCCACTGGGCTCAAGGCTCACCGAGAGTCCCTGCCCATCTCATTACCTTCATGCTCTTGTGTAGCATCCTATACCTGGAAGGTTAGACACCATCTCATCTCATTTATATCCAGGCAGGGCTTTATGGGGTCCTTATGGGTGTTTACACTTTAGAGATGTTGGTTAGACGTGTGGCAGATACAATCCCCAAATAAGTAGCTCTGAGAAGCTGGCACCAGATAGGGGCTCCTTGTTACATTCCTTCCTCCCTATCATGCTTTCTTGAGGAGCCTCAGGGGTTTTGGGGTTGTTTTATTTTTTTCATCCTTCTTTGAGCTGTTCTTAGCCAACAAGAGAGAAAGAATGTGCTATAATTAAGGTAGAGTCTCCCGCAAATATGCGCATACTCTGTTTAATCTTTAAAGCTTTTCTCAGTATTAAAAGATAAAGTTTTTAAACAGTTATCCAGTGGTAATGAACTAATTCTGGTGCCCTTACTCTGTGTTTGCTTCTTTTCTGGAGAGATTTAACAAATTATACTAGTAACGTGTTTTAACAAATAAAGTACAAAGAAAGAAGTAAAAATTTCCTGTAATGCTGCCAACCCAGAAATATTTTACCTTTCTCCCAATACCTTTCTATGTGTATAATTGTTACATAGTTGAGATAATAGTGCATATAAATATTTTTATTTCCTGTTATAGGTACTAAACAGAATTGATCAAGATTTCTTTACAGAGTTAAAGAAATGGCATTGTAATATACCATTCTGTGAATAAACCATAATGTATTTAATCATCTCCTAGTATTGGACATTAAAAAAAATTCCAATTTCATTATTGAAAATAACAGCATAATGGACATCTTTGTCCATCTGTCTTTTTGTTCCTCTTACCACTAATTTCAGACATGACTTTTCTCATGAGGTGTTTTCTTGGGTTTTTAAAAAGATTTTATTTATTCATGAGAGACACAGAGAGAGAGGCAAAGACACAGGTAGAGGGAGAAGCAGGAGCCCTGCAGAGAGCCCCATGTGGGACTCGATCCCAAGACCCCAGGATCACACCCTGAGCTGAAGGCACGTGCGCAAACCACTGAGCCCTCTCATGAGGTTTTTAATATTTTTAAGAGCTTTATATGACATGGCCAGTTTACTTTCTGAAATATTGGCTAATTTGCAGTTATACCAGAAATGTTTAAGAATGCCCATCTCTCAGTACCCTTGTTAACATGGAGTTTTGTTAATTTTTCCCCCTAATCTTGGCTTTAGTATTTATATTATGTTTTTTATATATATCAACCTGTGGTTGAGTGTGTGTGTGTGTGTGTGTGTGTGTTCACTGCCAGTAAGGAAGAACAATGTGTCCAGTCTCTGAGGGCTGTGGTATGTCGGAGGTTCCCCAAGAGAGGGGCACTTTCCATGTACCAGGCAGGACTTTAAGTGCTTTGGATATGCCAACTCCTGTAACCTTCTTAACACTCCTAGGAGGTAGGAGAGTAGTAGCAGATATGAATAATAGTAGATACAGTTATCACTCCCAGTTTTCAAGATGGAAGGTGAGGCCCAAGGAGATTTGGTGAGTTTCCTGAGGGCATAGAACTAAGAATTGTCACATCAGTTAGGGCCTTCTGTCTCCAGAGACTACACTCTTAACCATTCCTGGAGAGCTTCCTGCTACCAAAAGGGAGACGAGCGCTCAGGACCTAGGCCAGGCAATAGATATGAGACAATGTGTGGTCAACACAGTTGCTCACAGGACAGAAGTAAACCTCACAGATTCTCACAGTTGTCTTTTTTTTTTTTTTTCATGAATGAGAGAGTAGGTGCAGGTTACAGACTCAAAGTAACATAAACTTCCGAGAAAGCAAGATATTTTAGCTCAACCATGAAAGTCTTTCTTAGTCTCAGAAAACAGAATTCGTACATTATTCTTCCAAGATTGAAATCGATCCCAAAAGATTCAGAAATTGCATTTGTTGCTATGTCCAGCAAACAATTGTTTTTTGAAATGCAAAGTTGTTCACATTTTTCTGTCATGCTGATCTTCAGAATATGAATTCAGTGACCTTGACACTCCTGCATTCTCTTGTTACCTCTGTTGTGCTCCCTGTAACTTAAAACAGTGGTTTCATCGGTTCTTGGTTATAGGCTTCAGATGCTGTATTATGGATCCCAATTTAATTCAGTACATACTCTTTGGGCATCTACCCAATGACGCTGGGCATTTCAAAGGGATACGGAGACATGAGACATACCTTCAAGGGGTTTGTAATCTCACAGGGAATTTTAAGTTGACAAAACAAATACAACAAGCTAGAAGAAGATAGACCCCATTAAAGAGTTTGTTTAATGAAGCATGGGGTTATAGTGATTTTTGCTTTGTGGAGATCAAGAGAAGGACTCATGGGGAAGCTGGCATTTCTGCCAGTCCTGGAAGGATGGGTAAAATGTGTAAATGAAGGTGAGAGGCAGCCTGGGTGGACATGCCAGGAAGGGGGAGAAACAGAAGCAACCAAGGCCCACTGTGTCCTATGATGAGCTACTGTTATAGAGTTAGAAATATCATGTTATTATCCTAGCTCCCACTTCATTGAAGGATGCAGGGAATTGGCGCCAGTCCTTGGTTTTCTTTTTGGACCATAAGGTAATAATTAGTAACTGTTCCAGCCCCAGAATGAGGTGTATGCAGACCCCTCACCTCTCCGCTCAGCCCCGCGAAGGCACAGCTGGGTGTAGGAGGCCTCCAGTGGCAGCTAAACTGCTTGTCTCCAGTGGTGGTGTGCATTAGAACCAGCGTGTTCAAGTGCCTGCTCTTGCCCTGGGCCTCAAAAGTGGTGGCATTGGTTGGGGGTGGGACAGGGATTTGCATGCTTAAAAAGCTCTCCACATTTTTTTTCCTTAAAGATTTTATTTATTTATTCATGAGAGACACAGAGAGAGAGGCAGAGACATAGGCAGAGAGAGAAGCAGGCTCCCCGCGGGGAGCCCAGTGCGGGACTCCATCCCAGGACCTTGGGATCACACCCTGAGCCAAAGGCAGACGCTCAACCACTGAGCCACCCAGAAGCCCTGCACATTAAAGTTCAGAGCCACTGTTCTAACTCGTGGGACCCACACTAGGCTCAGTAAATATGAGTATCTGGGGATGCAGTGTTGGGAACCAGGTGTTTCTAATGTGTAGCCAGGTCGGAGAACGACTGGGATCAGATAACCTCAGGAATTCAGTGCTTCACATTAAAAAAGAAAGAAAAAAGAGATGATCATGCCTGCAGACATTAAAGTGAACATCCAACCCATTTCTTACCCGTGGATTTTGGGGATATATATGCATTTGGGGCTCTAACAGTGACTTCCCCTGATAAACCAAATTAGGTAACCCACTGAGTTTTTAGTGCAATTGTTCTCACCTGGGGAACTGTTAAAGCTCCACCTCCCTGGCCTGCCTCCCAGACCAATTAAGTAAAGCTGTCTGCGGGGCAGGACCTTGCCTTGATGTTTTCAAACCTCCCCCATGCCCCAGGGGATCAGTGCGCAGGGAGGGCCTAGAACACTCAGGTGAGGATGTGCATACAGGCATCTCCACAGCTTGGTTCCTTTGAGTTTCCCTTCCACTCAGGTGAGGATGTGCATACAGGCATCTCCACAGCTTGGTTCCTTTGAGTTTCCCTTCCACTCAGGTGCCTTGCTGCATTGCCATGGTTCCTTTGAGTTTCCCTTCCACTCAGGTGAGGATGTGCATACAGGCATCTCCACAGCTTGGTTCCTTTGAGTTTCCCTTCCACTCAGGTGCCTTGCTGCATTGCCATGGCCACTCCTGTCTGTGATGTTATACTGTCACCTCCCCATAATGCTAGCTTGGTTGGCAGAAGTTGACATTTTCTTATAGAACTTGAAAAAACATGGAAGGGGAACCTATCAAGAACCCATCAAGAATAATGTTGCCGGGGCACCTGGGTGACTCAGTTGGTTAAACATCTAACTCTTGATTTTGGCTTAGGTCATGATCTGAGAACACTGAGATCAAGCTTTTCATCCGGCTCCATGCTCAACAGGGAGCCTGCTTAAGGGTTTCTCTCCCTCTGCCCTTCCCCCCACTCATGCTCTTCCGCTGCTCTCTCTCAAAAATTAATTAATTAATTAATTAATCTTAAAAAAAAAGAGCAGTGTTGCCAGATTTAGTAAGTAAATACAAGATTCCCAGTGAAGTCTGAATTTCAGATAAACACCAAATAAACATCTAAATTTTTTAGGTATAATTATGTCCCATGCAATATTTGAGAAATGCTTACATAAAATATTATTTCTTGTTTATCTGAAATTCAAATTTCACTGGACATCCTGTATTTATCCTACTTATAAAGGAAGGAAGTAATCATCAAGTCCAAATAAATTTAAAGTGTCAGGTTTCTGGTTCTACAGTGACAGCCAATCTCCAGTCTTGCAGGTCCTGTGGACTCCAGAGTCCACCTCCCAGAATAATCATTCCCAAGCCCCAGAGGATTAGTAGTTCTTCACTGGGCCTCTGTTTACAAGGAGGAAACAACTTTATATCCAACCACATAAAGTTAACTCCAATATCATCTTTTCCCTTGATTACGAGGTCAATATTTAGCCTTGAGCATCTAGGAACCCTTTGGATTGTCCTACTCACTTTCCATTTCTGATTTGAGGGAAGTGTTTCATGTGGAGCCAATATAACAATTAGCCTCATCTTTCCTAGCTCATGTTATTAGCTCTGCCCACCTGCTGACCCTTCTAGGACTCCAAGAGCCCATTAAGTACAGGGAACAAGAAGAATAACCATAAGATTCCATATACACTGTTACTTGTACTCATGGCCAGCTTCATGGGAGTGGACCAGTGCCATCACACAGACCCTTTGTAGAAGGGCTTCATGCTCAGTTTAATGCTCTGCTGTCAACACTTTGAAATATTTGATTTATGAAAAGGGGCCTGCATTTCCTTTAGCACTGGCCACTGCAAATTATGTAACTGGTCGAGCTCATACAAAAGCACATACAAAAAATATAACAACAGCAGCCTTCTTGCTCAGACAGTAGTTTATATTTCCTGTAGAGGGTGTGGCCTTAGCCTTCTCTCCTGGGTAGGTGGCATTACTCTGGCAGAGAAAACCTAGAACAATGGCTTATGCATTCCTCTCTACTCTTCCAGGAGTGCTTGTCTTCAGAAAGAGTTCTGCAACTCACCTTAAAGAAACATAATTTCATACTTCCACCCATTTTAGCTGGGAGTTTGGATTAACCTCGTATCTTTTTAGGAGTAGATATCTTTTAGAGTCACATCTATAGCTGTCACCATTTGTCAATCAGAAACTATTGAGTACCCAGCCCTGAGAAAGGAGACCTTCCTTCACTTGCCCTATTGTCATTATGAATCACCACAGTAGATGTGTTCAGTGTTCATCTCCACCTGGCTCTGGACTGTGAGATGGAGCATGCTCCGCTATATTCTGTCAGTGAAACTAGCCTGACTCTGAAAAGCAGCCATTGTTGCCTTTGGAACAGTGAGCTACTTCACATCAAACAAGGGTGTGTCCATCAAGAGCTAGAACTTTGGGATTGTTTTTCTGGCATCCATCACTGGGAGGTTCAGACAGAGATAACAACAAACCTACGGAAATTGAAAGGTGGTGCATTAGGTTGGTAGAAAATCTCAGTTCTTCCCTTACTTCTTTATAATAATCATAAAATCATACAAGGTCCTTACCCTCCATATCAGTGCTGAAAAGATATCCTTGTGGATAGTGGGAACACAAGGCTGACTTGGGGAAGCCAGCTGATGGGAAGTTATTTGTAAGTCATGTATGTGGAAGTACTTTGAAAAATATAATATGTGAAAGCAATGTAAATCATTGTTCTTATTTATGGTTTCTAGAGCCTGCTTGTGGCAGTTTTGGAATCTACCCCTGCAATGCCAGCAAACTGTAATCCAATAGAAAACTCAAAATAATTGACAAGACGCAATAGTTCCAGAAACATAAGGAGGCCCTCATGATTGAAGTGTGAGACAGGAATTAACTCTTTGTGCCTTGTCCCATCACATCTTAGGACCATCGTTGAGGAGAAATCTCAAAGAAACATAGTTCCGTAGCATTTGAGCAAATGCCATAGTTCTACTCTTTGCCAAAAATGTTTTGAATTAGCCTTATGGTAGAAGCAAAATTGTTAAAATGTGCTGACATATTTTGAACATTTTATTAATAGAACAACTGCTTTTCAGATATTTAAGGCCAAACACTTGACTTGAGGTAGGAAACCATCACTAGGTATACAGAAAGGCAAGTCAAGGACAGCCCTTCCAATGGTCTGCCCAGCCCATTTGCCCCACAGTTGGTTGGAAAATGGCAATGTTGATGTTTTCATCTGAGGGAAGTGGCCTGCAGGGAACTGAAATAATTTTGGATCAAGGAGGATGCTCTTGGAGAGAATTCATTTGAGTAAAATGATTAGCAAGAATCCACCTGGGACTGGGGATCGTGTAAGTTACTGTAGGAGACAAAGTGATGAGCAAGAAAAGTTAGGGCCTTCAAGCAGCTTGCCTTCCAATTGAGAAAACAATTGATCCCACTATTAGATCACACTAGAATGTTATGTGATTCTTTTCTAGCATAAACTAATATTATTACAAGTTATACAGAACCATGCTTTCTATCTCAAACCTCTGAAACCAGATGCTTTGGATCTGAGGACTCTTTGGATATTAGAAATGCAATATGGTTGCTGTAGTGAATGCTAATACCACCTTTGGTGGGGTCTGAGGGAACTCTTTGTAGTCACTTTCAGTGATATTTCTGCAGTGACACTGAAGATTGGGTACACTAACTGGAATAAATAAAGTCTCCAAATAACCTCACAGCAGTTCAGGTCAAGTTTTAGTACCAAATGAGGGAGAAGGAGAAAGAGAGTCACAAGCTGTCTCCATGCTTAATGTGAATCCCAACACAAGCTTCCATCTACGACCCTGAGATCATGACCTGAGCCAAAATCATTAGTCAGATGCTGAACCCACTGAGCCACCCAGGTGCCCTTGGAGGGAGGGCTTTTAGACAGAAAGATAAAACTTCAGAAAACTGTTTTGCACCCTAATTATAAAAAAATAACTCCATGCTACTGTGATAAGCTCAGAATGTGATGACGAAGGCTAAATCATAAAAGAAAATTTAGTTATCTTCATTTGGCTCCTGTGTTGACAAAGTTAAGTAACTTATCTTCTAAAAATTCGTAGACTAAGAATAAAAGAGTACTTCCTTTGTGTGATAAAGATGCTATGTACTTATGCTCATTTTCCCCAGTTTTGTTGAGAAATAATTGACATACATCACTGGACAAGCATAAGGCACATAACATGGAGGTTTGATTTACATACATTGTATAGTGATGACTACACAAAGTTCAGCTAACATCCATCTTCTTTTGTAGATATAATAAAAAGAAAAGGAAAAACAGTTTCTCCTTATAATGACAACTCTTAGGATCCCCTTTCTTAACAACTTTCCTGTGTATCATACAGTAGTGTTAGCTAAAGTCATCACACTGCACATTATGCCCCTAGTACTTATTTGTCTTATAACTGAAAGTTTGTACCTTGTGATCACTTCCCTTCAATTCCCACTCCCCCCACCTCTGGTAACCACAAATCTAATCTTTTTCTTGGAGTTTGGTGTTTTGTTTTGTTTTAAGATTCCACATGTAAGTGAGATCACACAATATTTGTATCTCTTTCTGACTGATGTCACTTCATGTAATGCCTTCAGAGTCCATCCAATATTGTTGCAAATGGTAGGATTTCTTCTTTTTAAAAGAATGAATATTCCTGTGTGTGTGTGTGTGTGTGTGTGTGAGAGAGAGAGAGAGAGAGAGAGAGAGAGAGAGAGAGAGACAGCTTCTTTATCCATTCATTTATCGATGGATGCTTAGGTTGTTTCCATGTCTTGGCTGTTGTGGACCATGCTGCTATGAACAGGATAAAAGATGCTACATCTTATACCAATTGTCACCATCAGACTTATTGGTGAAATTTCAAAAGTTTTCTCATTAAAATCTGGAGTAATGCAAGAATATATGCATTGAGTGGGATGCCTGCATGGCTCAGTCAGATGAGTGTCTGACTCTTGGTTTTGGCTCAGATAATGATCTCAGGGTCCTGGGATCAAGCCCCAGGTCAGGCTCTGTACTCAGTAGGGAGTCTGTTTGAGGATTCTCTCTCTCTCCCTCTGTTCTGCCCCCTGTTCGTGCTTTCTCTCTCTCTCTCAGATAAATAGGTAAATCTTTTTTTTAAAAAAAGAATGTGTACATTGTCACTATGATTTTATCGTATTGTGGAAGTTCTAGCTAATGGAAATAGACATGAAATGGATAGAAGAGATTTATCTTTAAAAAGTGAAAGATGTAAAAATTTATAGATACTACCAGTGCCTAGAAAATGGTGGGGAACCAATTTATGAATGAGTGAATCTGAAGTTTCTCTCATCTGGCTGGTTACCAAACCAATTATTTAGTAGCTTACTCATATGGTAGCAATAATGTCAGACAGTATAATGGTTTAAAAAAAAAATCATTCAGATATGAAAACAGTGACAGCAGCAACTCTGGCATATCCAGAAGAAAACAGGCAGAGATGAGAAGGAAGTTACGTGCACAAAGTTGGCACTGCCCATATAGTTATTTTAACAGTAAAAAAAAAAAAAAGGAACACACAATAACAACAAAAAAAAAACCCTAAATATGCAATAACATCAGAATGATTAGCTGAATGATGGCAAAATTCTGAAGGTAGTAAAATAAAGTATGTGCTCACATCGTAATGTTAAAGAAAAAGTTTAGAATATTAAACTATACTTGGTAAGTATTCTATAGGCATCATGATTCCAAAACTTGTTTTTTACATAAAAAAATAAGATAAAAGCATCAGAATGTTAATGGGATGGGATGTTGGACTACAGGTAGTTTTAATTTTCTTTTTTTTATACTTTCTACATTTTTCAAATGTTCTAAGAAAAAACCAAGTGTGTGTTTTATCACACGAAAAGTTTTTCGAAAGCTTTTGAGGGGGATGCCTGGGTGGCTCAGCGGTTGAGCATCTGCTTTTGGTGCAGTGAGTGATCCCAGTTCAGGGATCCATGGAGTCCTACATCAGGCTCCCTAAGGGGAGCCTGCTTCTCCCTCTGCCTATGTCTCTGTCTCTTTCTGTGTCTTTCATGAATAAATAAATAAAATCTTTTAAAAAAGAAAACTTTTGAGGAAAAAACCTTGATATCAGAGGAATGAACTTACCTAGTATTACTTTTCTCCCATAGTGTATACGATTTTGTGAACTTTCATTGAGACCATATTAAGTAAAACAAGTACTGGCCTATTTACTCAAAATAGCCCTCATCTTTAAAATATAGATAAAAGACAGCAACTGTTTACCTTCTGCTTTGTTAATGAAAAACAATTGAAATTTTGCACAGAAGTTTTAAATTTTTTTTCATAATGTTTTGCTATAAGACTTGAATTCCATTTCTGGAACACAGGAAATGCCAAGATACTCAAGAAGACGCTGGAAGGTGAAACATCCATTTCATTAACTCTTTGAAAAATAAATTACCTCACTTCCTTTATTACTGTAGCAATTAACCCACATTCTTACTGATTCTGACCAGTGTTATGTATTATTTATTACCCTCCATTTGTGGTTGGGTGGTCTACCTAATGGGTATCTCTGGCAGATGATTTTGGGGCGTGAAACGTTGGAGCAGCGCTCATCTGCTCTCCTAATGACTTCGCACCAGAAGAGTCAAAATACACTTTTTAAAAACCTAAAATAACAGCGCCCACAGGTGAGCACAGACTTGAAGCCTGGCTTTTCACTGGCTTCCTATTCATTTTGATAAACTTGCACCATAGCCTGATTTTCACGAGACACCCCGCCCCCTTCATTTTTGGCACAAAGCTGGGCACCTAAGAGTTGTTTACGGAATGTCAGTGGACAGAGCAGAAGCGAGAATGAAACCCTGGATTTCAGACCCCCGGCTCCGCGACCCCCCCACCCCCTACTCAGGAGATGCTCCAGGCGGGGTCCAGCACGTTTTGACCTTCACCCCGAGGCGCACACCCCTGGGGCCTGGGGCGGCTCAGGCTCCACCAAGCTCCGAGCTCCGGAGCAGGGCAGCCCGCGTGCGCCCAGCCCCAAGTGCTTGGGGAGCGCAGCCCCGGCCTCCTTCGCCGCGGGTTGGCTTTTGCCCGCTGCGCGCCGATTCCACCGCGAGCGCCTGCGGGTCGGGTCCCCCCTTCGCCCGCAGGAGTTCTGCTGCCTCCCGCCGGACCCCGGACCCCGGACCCCAGCAGGGGAGGCTGGTGTTGGAGGCTGCCAGCACGTCAAGTGTGTCTGCAAAAGGCAGACAAATTGCTGCTCTTTATTAGAGGTATGGATGAAGGACTTCGGGAAGCCCCGAAACTACAGGGTGCCGGGCTTTCTTGGTTACTTTTTCTCAAGCTCCACTTTCAGAAATATGATGTGATTAAGTGGTGTGTTTTGCTGCCAATGTCTCCCCCTTCCCTCGCTCCCTCTCCCCCTCGCTCCCTCCCTCCGCTCCTTCTTAAAGGACCTTGGGAGGAAAATGAGATCTCTTTATTGCCCAGTCTCACCAATTAGGAAAAAAACTCAGCCCGTTCTTACTGAGCTGGGTCTTTTGTGAGAAGCGCACCCTCTGTCCTGCTACCGTCGTGCTCCCAATGGACATCCCCTTGACCTTGGCATGGCCACCCTCCCCCTAATCTCAACAATCTCTCTCTCCGATCTTCTTTCCAGCTCACTGTCTGCTACTTCTGCTAGCTGGATGCCAGCCAACAGACTTTTGACCTTCCTGGACCCTAAACATCAATCCTTTTTTTTTTTTTTTTTTCCTTTTACCCCCCTCACTCTAACTTGGATTCCATGGTCACTGACGGGCTGTCATCATGCCCAGGTACATAGAGTGTCTTTGCCTCTTTCTTGGCAAAACCACCCCCTGGGTTCACTCCAGTGCCCCGCAGCCCAGCATGGCAAAGAACCCCCTCTGCAGGGCTGTGCCCCAGCCCCTCTCTCCTTCCCTTCCTTTCTCCACCTCTCTCCACCGTTTTCTTCCCCTAACTCACTCTTAGCTCCCGCTTTGCTTCTCATTGCCCTGAGGAAATCAAACACAGGCATCAGAAGAGAAGCCGAAGGCGCCCCCACCTAATGTCCCCCTGTCTGTTTGCATTGTCATGACTTCACACAGTTTCTCCCCAGGACAGCTCTCTCAGTCCTGCCCCCTTTTACCTGATGAAGGACATCCGCCCTGGCAATTGTCCCCTCTCTCCCTGCAGCATCACATCTCCTCTACTAGATCATTTCCATCAGCTTACATATATACTGCCATTTCGGGGTGCCTGGGTAGCTCAGTCAGTTAAGGGTCTAATTCTTGCTTTCGGCTCAGGTCATGATCTCCTGGGTCGTGAGATAGAGCCCCACATTGGGCTCCATGCGCAGCGGGGAGTCTGCCTGGAATTCTCCCTGCCCTTTCCTGCCTTCCCCCAGCTCATGCTCTCTCAAAATAAGTAAATAAATAAATCTTTAAAAAAATATAGATGTCATTTCCCACATCTGAAAAAAAAAAAAAACTCCTCTTGACCTCATGACCCCTTTGCTCCCACTGACTGCCCCTTCTCCTTCCCCTCCTGCAGGGAACTCCTGGAAAGAGCTGCCATCCTTTCTCTAATCCCACTGTCCCCCTTTCTTTGGAATCCCACTGTCAAATCCCCTTGATACTCTCAGTTCTTACCCTGCTCGAACCTTTAGTAGCACCTGGCACAGCTTCTGTCTTCTTCAGACGCTTTCTGCCCTTGACTTACAGGATGTCCTGTTCTCCCCCTTTCCTCCTACCTCAGAGGTGGCTTTTTCCTTCTCCCCATCGCTGACCCCCTCAGAGCTTAGTATCTGAGCTGATCTCCTCTCTAGCAGCACAACTCCATTTGGGGATTTTTATCTAGTCTTAAGGCTTTGACTCCATCAAATTGCTGGCTTTGCCTAAATATGATTTCTGGTGGAGACCTCCTTTCTGAACTTCAGTTTTATACATCCAACCATCTTCTCAGGAGCTCCATTTGGAGCCTATTTGACATCTTACAATTAGCATGTCCCATACAGAGCCCCAGGCCTTCCCCTGGGACATGATCCTCCCAGCATCTAACTCATCTCAATAAACCTGTGAGACTTCATGACTCCTCTCTTCACTCATATCCCTTGCCCAACTCCTTATCAGCTCCGCCTTCAAAATACATCTAGAATCCCACTGCTTGGTTCCCCATCCCCTGCTGCTCACCTGGCCCAAGCCCTCTTGATCTGTCTCCCAGATTGCTATCCTGGGTACACTCTACATTCACAGCCTTCGTACTTGTGGTTCTCTTTCTTTTTCTGGAATGCTCTTCTCATTTCCTCAAACATCACCTCTGGGAGGCTTCCTGTGACTGTTTATCAACTTGCAGTCCTTGCTTTCATTTGATTGGCCCTGTCCCCTTGCTGACTTTCTTCTTTTCAAAGCCCTAGTCACTAGCAGACATGCTACATATTTCCTTATTGTTGCTGTTGGTCATCTGTCTCCTCCACAGAATGTAAGCTGCATCGATGACAAGAATCATCGTCCATCCTTGTCTTAAGATAATTCATTATAATTAATGTTTGTTGAATAAATGAGTGAAAGAATTTCTGTCCCCGGTTGAATCTGGGGGATAACAAAGTTCGGGGCTATCTGATGGGAAGCATTCCACTGAAAGTGAAAATCTTAGTGGCCCAGATGTTTCTACATGTGCAGATGTGTTATTTCCTATAGACCAAACATGGAAACCAGGCAGAATTATTTATCGTTTTGCTTAGAAATTTGATGACACAATCAAATCTGGAATCCCTCCTAACCCCCTATTTTCATTTCCAGCCACTCTTGTCTGCCATGATACCTCTTACACACAGGAAAGGACTGAGCAATCTTAGTCTGGATGTTGAGCATACCTGGGGATTGCAACATGTTCCATGTGAAGAGACCCTTGATCTCTTCAATCAATAGCCTCTGAGCCCATCACCTTCCTGATTCAAGTGTTGCCCTTCTGCAAATCATTCTCTCCATGACTGCCAGGGTTATCTTCATAAAACATATGTTTACATTATCAGGCAATAAACACTGTATCTAAGGCATCATGTATGGAATGCCATCCATGTTCTGGACAACACAATAAAATCAACTCTGAACCCCAAAGAAGACCTGTGACCCAAGTTGTTGATCTACCTCAGGAGTTGACTTCTAGTCCAGGACCATTGGTAAATGACCAAGCGCCTGGGGTTGGAGCTCTGGCTTTTGCTCTTCTTCTTCTTGTCATCCACCCACAATGCTGCTTCTCTGGCCCACTGTGGGTCATCAGGAGGTGCCCTACTTGCATGGGAACCTCTTCTCTTGAAAGATGAGAAGTTTCTGCTTTCCCAGGGCCCCTGATTTCAGTGAACATTGGGGTTTTCCTCTATGTGAGAGTTGGAATTGCACTTTGTCCATGGTCCTGGCATCATCACCACCTGGTAGCACTGATTAGAACCATCTGTTCCTTTAGGCTAAATTGGGGGTGGAGGGTAAGCCTCATTGAACATCTAGGAGAACAAATGGATGGCTGAGTTCTAGACCCATTGCTAGGGCCAATACAATAGTTATGAGATCTTAGACCACCAACACCCAATTTTCCAGAAGTTTATGAAAGACGGTGAGTATCAGGGAAAGGAGAGGCACAAGAGAGGGGATGTACTTGGATGACCCTCTGCTTATGTCTGTGATCCAGGCTTTCTGACTAATTCTTGACTACATGTTTATGTTGCTTCATTTCCGTCTGTGTGACCTAAAGATTTTTGATTCCTCTGTGCCTGAGGCATGGGGATCATACCTACTTGATGCTGTAATGGTGACAATCAAGTAAGATGCTGGGTCATGCATAGGAAGAATGCAGTAAATGCTAGCCTTTTCCATAATACTGCACACAGTAGGTTTTCAATCTAAACATTTTTTATTTTTAAAAAATATTTTAATTATTTACTGGAAAGAGAGAGAGAGTAAGCATGAGCATCTGGGGGAGAGGGGCAGAGGGAGAATCGGACTCCCCCAGGGACAGGGATCCTGTTGTAGGTCTGGAACCCAAGACCCTAGAATCATGACTTGGGCCAAATGCAGATGCTTAACTGACTGAGCCACCCAGGTACCCCAATCTAAACATTTTTAGTTGATGGATGGATTCTCTGGCTCAATAATAGTCAAGCAGCATTATACCTGGAGTATTCAGGAAGGCTTAGGAAATAGATAAGGCATGTGTCCCATACATTGCATCTCTCTGATTGCCTCCCTGCCCAGTGCAGGATTCCACCAGCCACCAGGAGGTCTCCTAAACTTCTGACCTTTCTTATTGCTCATAGTCCTTCACACAGAGGCATCTATCTATTGTCCTTCAGTGTTTGGGGCTCTACAGATGGGTAGATTTTTGAAGACTAAGAGCTCGAGCTCAGAGGCATGGATCACTAATGGTATGCCATATGTAGCGTGACCCTGCCCTGAGCTGAGCAATTCTATGGGGCACTATCAGGGTGCAGTGTGATGCCTCAGCCCTGCCGGGGTCTGTTGCCAGGGATGGAGGCTTTACGCCAGCCTCTACATAGGAATAAACCCTTGGAAGATGAGAAGTTTCTGCTCTAAGAATTTATCATCTAATTGAGGACAAAAATCAGTGATAAGACCATTACAATACATGGGTATCATCAAGATTTTATGCAAAAAAATTTATGTGAGCAGAGAGGAGAAAATGTAGTCCAATCTGAAGTGCTTAGGTAGGTATCCTGGAGGAGGTGACTCTTGAGCAGCAAAAGATAGATAGGAGAAACTGGGAAAGAGATAGACATTAGCAGGGACATGGAGTCAAGATGCAGAGGCAAGACAGCCCAGTGTGAGCATGGAGCTATCACTATTCACAAAAAAGCAATGGGCTCTGTGTTTATAGACATAGCACAAAGTCCTCCCATGTTCAGACCAAGCCAAAGAATTTTTGTGAAGGGGATGAAATAAAGGAGTAGACAACAGACCCCCTAATATCTTCGATCATTACATTTCCCAACCTTTCTGAGTAACTTGCTTAAGTCCTCCATCTCTCTCTGCCTGTGCTACAGACACCTGACATTTCCAGAGGGGAACTGGGAAAAACTGTTAGCAGTTGTAAAATGTTGCAGAATACAAAAGGATGCTTGTTATTTTTTTGTGTGTGCCCATTAGCCAAAGGGAAGCCTTCCCGAAGATGGTTCTTATAATTTCTTGGGTTGAAAAAAGCCAAGGAGGAACAGTAACTGCTAACAAAGGAAGGGATGCCTCTCTTCATACAATTTTCAACCCAATCTAGACTTTATTCTTGCTATCGTCCAATTCTGAGAATGCTTGATGATGCAGAACCAACCTTCCAGCTCAAGGCTTCTTAGTTAACAGTCATTCAGTTGGTTGGATTAACAGGTCAGCCCACCACGCACACATACTCTTTGAAAGTACATTTTCTCATATTATAATAATTTTGGAAATGATCTGATAAATTGGCTCTCGTGGACAAGACTTTCATCTTCCCTCCCATCTGACCGATAGAATGCAGTTTTTCCAAGCAAAAGCCATATTTCTAAATCATTTAAAAAGAAAGGAGTAGAAATTTACTTTAAAATGAACACTTTTTTTTTCTTTTACAGTCTGTTCGTTCTTCATGCTTCTTTATTTTCCCCACCAGCATCTTTCACTTTCATGTTTAAGGAAGGAGTGTTCTCCTGTCTGAGTCTTTATAACGTGGAGGCTGACAAGCGGTTATAAAGAGTGGGTTTAGATGATATATATTAAAAATGATAAATCATTTTCCAGCCTTCCATAACATTTTATTTTCTCTGGATCCTTATGTCTTTCTGACTCATGTACCTGGGCTGATTAATGCCCTATCTCCCCTGTTACACTTTAATCCGGGGCCTGTGTTTCCTTCGCCTGCCAGTAGTGATAGCCAATAAATTAATCATGCAGCCACACACCCTTGCCATGCAGGCTGCTGCCAGCATAAAACTGCCCATCACAAAGCAGGCAATTCTGAGCCTCTATTTAGCTGGTACCCTCAAGACTCACATCGTTAGGCAATTGGAGCTGCAAATGCTCGTTTCTTCGTAGGCATGGGCTGGGAAAATGAGAGAAGGCTAATTAATGCATTCAAGGGATCCTACTGAATCAGCAAGCCCCTTAAAGGCACAACAGACACAAACAGGCAGCTGCAGCCTTTTGGGATTCAAAACACCAACAAAAGAGCTAGTTAAATATTTGAATAGCTAAAGTATATGTCTATTAATGCCCATGCAAATTGCTAACATAGGCTGTCCTCCCATCTCCAGAGGAGTCAAAGTCATTGAAATCCCAAAGCCTTTCATCATGTCAAACAGGCCATTGAAGAGCAGGACATTTACATCTCTGGAACAGGCCCGTCCAACTTTAGCTTAGGGCAGTACCACTTGGGTGCATGAAAGAACAGAGGGCACCCATTCACTCTGGCCTTTGGTGATGCAGGTCTGACTTGCTGACAGTTAAGACCACTGTTGGCCCGTCCCTGTATTAGTTTGGTGGGTTACGGTTGTAAATGTCTTCAGCAATAAATACCAAGCTCTGGATCTGGCTTGATCTGAGGCCCAAACTCTGTGAGCAGGATCCACCTTTTACCTCTCTTCCCTTGGATTGGCTCTATTTGGAAAAAACCTTTTCTCTTAATAATGGTTATAGCAAAGATGACTCCTTCTATCCACTCCTGATGCTACATTCCTACCAGACGCCCATTCAGCAGGAAAAACACATCTCTTGCATCAACTGTACACGCATCTTAGGTTTGGTCTTGATCAGACTGCCTGCCAGTTCTCCCTCTCAGTGGGCTGGAAGTAGAACTGCTGATTTTTTTTTTATGTTTGAGACATTGGTTCCATCTTGAATCACACTAGCTGTCTGGGGGTGGGTGTAAACCAAATGAAAATCATTACACGTTAAGGAAGAGGAAGTACATGCAGGATGGCAATCCAAACAGCAACAAGGATAAACAAACAAAACAAACAAACTAGAACACTCTGCTCACGTCACTGTAATAAAATATCACAGATTTGTTGGCTTAAATAACAGATGTTTATTTCCTCACAGTTCTAGAGTGTCGAAGTCCAAGGTCAAGGGGCAGCCAGTAGAGTTCCCGGTGAGGCCCTCTTCCTGGCTTGCAGATGGCTACCTGCCCACTGTGTCCTTACATGGCCTTTCCTCTGTGATTTGTAGAGAAAGCAAGCTCTGAGGTCTTTTCTTATAAGGGCACAAGCCCTATAAGGTTAGCACCCCACATTTGTGACCTCATTTAACCTTAATTACCTCCTTAAAGCCCAAATACAGCCACACTGGGGATTTGGGCTTCAACACATGGATTTGGGGGTATACAATCCAGAAGACAAATGAAAACAATAATCCCCAGCTGTGCATCTCCAATCCGTCCTGTTTAGGTGGGCTCTTATCCATCAGGAGTCTACTGTTTTCATGGATTTATAGTCTGAGAGTAAATGTGCTTAGTTAGCTTCTAATGCATGTAGAGAAGAACACCCAGCCATGTAGCTGATCATTTTGGATCTATTTAATGACCACAGATGTAGGGACCTTCTTGGTTTCTGGAGATGAACATTTAGTTATTATTCTAAAACTATAAAAAACATGAGAATCACCAGACAGAAGCCCTTTTGGAACTCATCCTTTAGAAGTGCCTTTAGTGAAAAATTATGAACTTCACAAAAAAGAGAGGCCTGAGCCCATAGAATCAGACACCTTGATATTTTTAATAATGGTAATGTGACCCAGCTTAGTCACCTGCATATTCCATCAGACCTGGTTCGAAATGATCTTTGACTATTAAAAATATGAGAATTTCCCCTCAAATAATGAAGATCTCTATAGTTGGTAGACTCTGCTATGTTAATTCAAAATAACTCCTGAAGACAAGCTCAAAAACTGTGACAAACAGGCAGTGTCTTTGGAACAAAGGCATGGCCTTCTATGTGGCTTGTTTACAAGGTCATAACTCATCTCACAAAATGAGTTACAATGAGTTAAAAAATTTTTTTGCATTACTTATCATTAACATTTACATATTTATGTACACACCTGTATGTGTGTTAGGGGGTATTTTTGTGGGCAGGTGCTCTCTTACACATTTTGGAGTCCTTTTATAAAATAAAACCCCAGGGCAGCCTGGGTGGCTTAGCGGTTTAGCGCCACCTTCAGCCCCGGGCCTGATCCTGGAGACCTGGGATCGAGTCCCGCATCAGGCTCCCTGCATGGAACCTGCTTCTCCCTCTGCCTGTGTCTCTGCCTCTCTCTCTGTGTCTCTCATGAATAAATAAATAAATAATCTTAAAAAAAGTAAAAACCTATAGTTTTATAGGTAGGACTGCCTCTTAATAAAGCACGCCTGGAACTTCACTCCTGTAACAGTCAGAATAGCCTAGTTTAGGTTGCAGAAACAACCCTTAAAACAGAAAAGATTATGTGTATGCTGCATATACAACATAGGTAGGCAGGAGGCCTTTCTTTATCTTAGCTGCTTAGAAACCCAGGACTTTAGGATCCTACCACCAAAACATGAGGCTTCATTCACTGTGGCAGAAGGAAGAGAGAATGGAAAACCCAGGGCTGACTGTTAAATCTTCTGCCTAAAAGTGATACAGGTTATTTCTACTATGTTTTCATTGACATAAGCAAACACCATGGATTGGTAGGGAAGAGAGGGTCCAATCGTCTGCTGGGCCAGAAAGGAGAGGAGAACATTGCAGTGAATGACATAGCCATGAACCCATGTTATAACCAGATTTGGCTGTTGATCAAAGAATGCAAAGGTGAGAAATTGGAATTCGTTCATTTATTCATTCAACAAATTTTTGTGAAGCACCCAAAATATACCAGACACTGTGCTCAGTGCTCTAGATAGAGAGACAAGATACAAATATTTGTTGCTTATAAAGAACTTAGAGTTTGAGGAGAGGTTACAACAAGTAAGTGGATACTTAAAATTCACAGTGAGATGAGCTATGATAGGGAAAGAACAGTGTGTTTTGGAAATACAGAGGACGGTAGTCAACCGTGATGAATGTCCCTACTGTTGTCTAGCTTTTGCTGTACAACACAGTCTCTACTATATTTGGGGGGACATCTCATGCCCTATTTTTAAATCCTTCAGCAATGGAGCTATTTACTGACTTACCTACCATGTGTAAAGCGCCCTGCCTGACACTGTTGTAACTGTTATGAAGCTCTTATGGAAGAGGGAGAAGAACTGAATAAGATTTCTCAACTCAGAGTGTTCAAAAGCTAATGGGAGAAATACAATTATATAAATAATTAATACACTAGAGAATGTGGTATTTTTTGTGAGACAAACAACCTCCATGTCAACAGGAGTATTTCTGATTTGGGGAAATGAAGAACTGGTTCCTGATGGAGTGACTTTTAAGATGGATTTTGTTGGATGAATGGAGTCTAATGGTCAAAAATATAGCTTGAAGGTTACATTTCAGGTAGAAAAAGAAAAGGTGGCAAAATGACACAATTTATTTTTTTTCTGATTTTTTTTTATTGGTTTTCAATTTGCCAACATATAGAATAGCACCCAGTGCTCATCCTGTCAAGTGCCCCCATCAGTGCCTGCTAACCAGCCACCCCCACCCCCCACCCACCTCCCTTTCTACCACCTTTTGTTTGTTTCCCAGAGTTAGGGGTCTTCCATGTTCTGTCTCCCTTTCTGATATTTCCCACTCAGTTTTTCTCCTTTCCCATTTATTCCCTTTCACTATTTTTTATATTCCCCAAATGAATGAGACCATATGATGTTTGTCCTTCTCCGATTGACTTATTTCACTCAGCATAATACCCTCCAGTTCCATCCACGTTGAAGCAAATGGTGGGTATTTGTCATTTCTATGGCTGAGGAATAGTCCATTGTATACATAAACCACATCTTCTTTATCCATTCATCTTTTGATGGACACCGAGGCTCCTTCCACAGTTTGGCTACTGTGGACATTGCTGCTAGAAACATTGGGGTGCAGTTGTCCCGGCGTTCCACTGCATCTGTATCTTTGGGGTAAATCCCCAGCAGTTCAATGGCTGGGTCGTAGGGCAGCTCTATTTTTAACTCTTTGAGGAACCTCCACACAGTTTTCCAGAGTGGCTGCACCAGTTCACATTCCCACCAACAGTGCAAGAGGGTTCTCCTTTCTCCACATCCTCTCCAACGTTTGTTGTTTCCTGTCTTGTTAATTTTCCCCATTCTCACTGGTGTGAGGTGGTATCTCATTGTGGTTTTGATTTGTATTTCCCTGATGGCAAGTGATGCGGAGCATTTTCTCATGTGCTTGTTGGCCATGTCTATGTCTTCCTCTGTGAGATTTCTCTTCATGTCTTTTGCCCATTTCATGATTGGATTGTTTGTTACTTTGCTGTTGAGTTTCATAAGTTCTTTATAGATCTTGGAAACTAGCCCTTTATCTGATACATTATTTGCAAATATCTTCTCCCATTCTGTAGGTTGTCTTTTAGTTTTGTTGACTGTATCCTTTGCTGTGCAAAAGCTTCTTATCTTGATGAAGTCCCAATAGTTCATTTTTGCTTTTGTTTCTCTTGCCTTCATGGATGTATGACACAGAATTTAGATGCAACTGCGATTATTTTATTCTATTCTGCCTTATAAACCCAGCATTTGTCACACTGTTCTGCATCAATCAGGTGGTCAAAGAATAGTTTTCAAGTGGATTAATGGAGAATTAGGGAAATTTAAGGCATATTCACTTAAGGAAAGCAAACTAACAGTTTAACTGGACTCTGGAGAATGTTAAGGGGTGCCATAAGTGATAAAGCTGGGGCCAGGTCGTGGGGCCAGGACAAGGTTTTGAATATTGAGGAGTATGGACTTTATTATTTCCTTACAGACACATCAGATCGTGTGATCCTAAAGCAGGCCTGTCAGGTGAGCAAGGCAGTGATTTTTGCTCTGAGGAGGGACTCTTGGAGAAACCCAGTCACTGTGGGGTGTCTGCCAGGAAATGGTGGGTCCAAGTCTCAAACCCAAGACTTGGAGTCCAAACCTGGCTCTTGTCCACACTGCATGGCCCCTCAGTTGTAGGGCCAGAACAGCTTTCTCTGGTGTTGGTGTTTGGGAGCAGCAGAAGTGAAAAAAACAGAGCCCCCAGGAGGGGACTGGCAGCAAGGATCCCAGTGACAAGAATATTGGAATAACATGAGGGAAGACTGAACTCCCTTGGCGACAGTGAGTGTAGACAGGCTAAGGTGTCTTTTTAACAAGGAAAAAAGGTTGAGGGATGGCCCATGACCTAGGCTAGTGTTTCTCAATCTTGGCACCATTGACCTTTTAGGCCTTAAATCCATTATTATGGGGGACTGTCCATTGTTGGCAGTTCAGCAGCACCTCTAGCTTCCATGTGTTTTTTGGTTTTTTTGTTTGTTTTTTTTTATAAATTTTGTTTATTTATTCATGAGAGACACAGAGAGAGGCAGAGATATTAGCAGAAGGAGAAGCAGGCTCCCTAAGGGGAGCCCCATGTGGGACTCGATCCCAGGACCCCAGGATCACGCCCTGAGCCAAAGGCAGATGCTCAACCACTAAGCCACCCAGGCATCCCTGACCTCCACCTGTTACATGCCAGTAGCACATACCCTCCATCTTACCCTTCCCATTGTGATGACCCCAAATGTCTCTAGAAATTACTGACCTTCCCCTGGGAGACAATACCGTCCCCTTTTGAGAACCACTGACCTACCTTGTCAATGTTGATTTGTTTCCAGAAAAGCAGTGGATCTTAAAGAGTTGTGGGGCATTTGGTGGGAAAACACTAAAGAAAGAAATTCAGTTTGGTCTTATGGGTTTGGGTTTCTTCCACTGGCATTGTGTTGCCACCTCCTGTGATAGGAAGCTGGGAGCGGCCGATGGTTAATTCATGTGTGACCGACATTCCATCCTAAACAATTGGTTTTCATTTTGTTCTATTTATGGTCATTTTATTCAATTACTTTTATTCAGCACCCAGCTTTATAAGTGTGTATAATCCTATTATGTTCTATTCCATTATGGAAACTTCCTAATAGAAGATCACACAGTAATAAAATTAAATAAACATCCCATCTATTGTATTGGCCTTACACATTCCCCGACCGTAGCTGGAATTCAAGAGTGTGGAGGTGGGTGGAAGGATGGGAAGGGAGACAGCGGATCTTTGAAAAGAAAGACGAAGATGCCAAAGGATGACACAAACAGGTCATCACATTCCCAGATCAACAGGAAAAATTTGAGCACAATTAAAAGTGGAGAATATCCTATGGTGGAATCATGGTTAGAAATGCTACCGTCCTCTTTCTCCCTCCCAAATTCCATAATACAGCTACAAAAAATTCCTACACAGTCCTCTGCATTAACTATAGCAAGTGTTAGCTTAGAGGAACTAAAAAAAAAGAGAGAGAGATAATTTGCATGCTATATACATATAAATATAAATAATGTATGCTAAATACAAATATAACTATAAATATAAATATATAGCAGACACTGCAAAGGCATTTCCAAATGCATTTAATGTGGCAGCAAACCTTGTGGAAGGAGGAGTGGAGAGAGTAGCCTCCCTTCCTTTTGGCCTCACTTGGCACCTGGGCACAATTGACAGGTCTGACCAAGTCAGCCAAGGTCTGAGTCATTGTTTTGGTTCTCCATGGAAACAAAAGCTCATGGGAATTTGACATAAAGTGTTTGCCAGACCTTATGGGTTTGTCATTCTCTTTGAGGGTCAGTAATATCACTTCTAGGATGATTCCCTCATATTCAACCAATTTCCTTTGCAAACACTCGCTCTGAGGGCTTACCAATATTGCTCTGCAGAGAAAGGAGGGTTTGGGGGCGAATCTCAGTCATCCACCCAACAGTTTTGCAGTTTTAACAAGGAGATTTGGGGTGTGTGCTCCCAGACATCACCTGCCTTCCCTGCAGGGAGCTTGTGGCCAAAGGGGAAAAAAAAATGTGTGTAGAAAGCATCTTGAGCTCTCACTAGGGTTGTACCCTAAAAAGACAAAGCTTTGATGTAACTCTTTCACGTCTGTCAACTCTTATTGTTATACAGAGGTGGCCTTTCCCCTGCTTTTCTCAAAGTTCCCAGCTTGGAAACTAATTATTAGGAGTTTCAGGTTCCATTTTTTTTTTTTTTTTTTTTTTTACATGCCCAGGGAAGACTATGACCACCTTTGTTAAAGAAAAAAAGCCTTTGGAATTTGCAATAGATTAAAATTAAAAAAAGAAACAACAATGCTTTATACAGTTTAATTGTGAATAACTAAGGTGTGGACCAACTGGATTTTCTTGGAAATATTCCACGTGTTCTAAACGAAAGAGGAAAGTAGTCGGCATTTTTTGACTTAAAGCTAAATGTTTGATATATGGGATCAGGACATTTTGCCACATTCCAAGCAAGTCTGGTTTCATCTTTTGCCACTTGAGGCTTCTGAACTTTAAGTCTGTAGGATTTAAAGCTTTGGTCTGCTTTTATTTTTTTAATATGGCAATAGAAGCTGACGAATCTTTCCTAATTAAAGTAATATCTAATCTCCCGTAACTTTCCTGGCATATAGCAAGTATTTAGTAAGTACTGTTTTCTAAAATTGCTTTTCTACAGCCAGGCCCTTCTCTATATTCAAGATGGGAATATAGTGACCCAAAAGCATCTGAGCATTATTTAGCAGGAGAAAATCTAGGCCAGTTGACTGAGTGCTTTTCTTTAAATTGCACATGATCTCACATTCCCAAAATACCCATGCTCAGGGAAGCTATATAAGGCCGTGTGGCAATCTGTTCTCAGTCATATGTGCCTAATTATTAGTACTAGAGACTGCTTGAGCTTGAATGAACCTTCAATGCCTTTTCTCAACCTCTGTCTTCATGGTGTAGGAAACAGAGCCTGTGAGGGGAAAGTGACTCACTGAAGGCCATGCGGTTCGTTTCTTGTAGTATTTAGGGAGAACTGCCCCCGCCCCTCCGACATGTAGTCCAGCATCTTTACTCCACACTCCTGCCTGGAGTGCTAGGTTCTCAGTACTCATCTTTAAATACTGTCCTCAGTGAGGTTCCATTAGAGTGCCATGAATGCATCAGAGGGATAGCAAATATATTTGCAAAACAGCAGTTTTTATGTTGAGTGTATAATCTGCATATTGGCATTTTCATTAGACTTGCTGAACTTATTTTTATTATGCTTTTTAAAGAAATGTTTTCATTTATTCGACAAGTATTTCTTGAGGGTCTCTGCAAGAGACACTACGTAGATAGGATCCCCGTAGCAAATGCTTGTTGGTGTCCCACCTGTACCTGCTCGGCATCTACCGCCTGTGCCTGCCCACCGTGCCCTGCTGCCAGCACCCATGACTCTCTGCTTTGGTGCTTTATTCTAGCCAGAAGTCCTGGAACAGGGGCAGATGCAGCTGCAGTGTAAACGACCCAGCTTCCCCACCAAAGGTGGGGATGACTCTAAAATGCATTCATTACCGTTTCCCGGAGACCTCCAGGGATTTGAACTCCAGTTGCACACAGTGAGCCCCATTGGATAAGACCTCCATTGCCGGCTTCCTTCCCTGCCTGCGCTGGAGGCCTTGGGTCAGAGTCTGCTTTGAGGGGAGCCTCATCTAAGCCAGTCACTGACTTCTGGCTAAAGCTGTAAGGTTCAGACCTGGCTGAGGATGCAGGGCTTGACCTGAAACCTGAAGGCTGAGCATTGGTTAGGCAGAAAGAGAGCCCAGAAGAAGATTCTGGGAGGAAGCAAGAAAATGTGCAAAGTGAGAAGGAACAGGAAAGAGGCCAGAGTGTAGGCTTCATGGGAGATGGCTAAAGCGATGTCACGTAGGACTCCATAGTGAGGATCAGAAGTTTATACTAAATTCGAGAAACCCCTAGAGGAAGTTAAATGGGGGAATGTGGTCATCTGATTTCTACTTGAGAATGATTATTCTGGAAGCTCCATGGAGAATAGATTGGGGGGAGGTGAGAGTGGAGCAGGACGTGAGTTGAAGTCCAGCTGAGAGGTGGTGTATGGTTCTCAGCACCCAGATTCAACTGTTGACCAGGAACATAATTAAATAGGACCCAAATGTAGAATACTATGCATTTACATCTTTGTCTGCAAAACTATTTAAATTTCAGTGTTTCTCAGAATTTTGCAGTGAAAAACCCCTTGAAAATCCAGTGAAACATGTGGACTTTTGCTCTAGAAAGACACAAACAGGGGATCCCTGGGTGGCGCAGTGGTTTGGCACCTGCCTTTGGCCCAGGGCGCGATCCTGGAGACCCGGGATCGAATCCCACATCGGGCTCCCGGTGTATGGAGCCTGCTTCTCCCTCTGCCTATGTCTCTGCCTCTCTCTCTCTCTCTCTCTCTCTCTCTGTGTGTGACTGTCATAAATAAATAAAAAAATTAAAAAAAAAGGAAAGAAAGACACAAACATACATGAAAGCATGATGTTGAATTCATGTGCAGGATTGGGAAGTCCTGGGGTCTTTCATAACACCTCAAATATAAATATATATATATATATATATATATATATATATATATATATATTTTTTTTTTTTTTTTTTTTGTCTACATGCATTAGTTAGCAAAAGCTCCCTACCATAGTAAATAAATCCCAAAGTGGGTAATGGTTCAAACACAATAGTTTATTTTTTGCATATGGATACAATTGGAATGGCTTCATTGGCTCTCAGGGAGAATAATTCGGTTTCTATACTGCCTCTACTTCCAAAAGAATAGAGGGAGAATTAGCAGAGAACTTCTCTGCTATCTTCATGTCATAACTTCCAAGTTTGCCATAAGCATTGTTTCCATTCTGGACCAATGGTAGTGGAAAGACCAGGGAGTGACAGGAAGTCTTGACGGACTGGCCTGGAAGTGGTACCATCATTGTTCACCTCCCACTGGCTACAACTCAATTGCACAACTACAACCAACCTCAAGGAGGTACAGAATGCATAGTCACACTGTGGCCCCAGAAAAATACAGCTTTCAGAAGGCAAATAGCACTTGCAGCCATTAATACACACATACGTGTTTTTTTATGTTTGTCACACTGGAGGTGTTCAGTGTTACTTTTCCTAGAGAATGGTATAATAAGTCATGTCAGAGATTTGAAGGAAGGAAAGGGAAGAAGCCAATGAGGATTTGGGCAGGAGGACCCTGTACATGATGTCCAGAACCTGTTAACTAAAAACAAACCCTCCTCCTGGCCTGTGCCGATGGTACTTATGCAAAGGCTGTGTCCTTGAATAAAAGATTAAGACTAAGTGGAAGTAGAATCTTGGCTCCAGACTCCACCGTTCTGTGCCCTGAAGAGTTGGAAGAATTGGAATTCATTTGAAATAAACACTTGCTCACTTTGATTATGTGTCAGTTGGAAAGGGAGATGATTGTATCATCAACAAAGTGATTCTTTGCATTCATTTCCCTTCCACTCCGATGACCAGTCCTCCTGGTTCTTTGAGGTAACAGGCACAGGGCCACTCATTCAAGCACTTACTGAGTGTCTACTCTGGGCTTATTTTTTCCTAGAGGGGAAAGGCAGCTCAGAGGCTCCTCATTCATTTATTTTTTTAGGGAGGGTGTGGCCACCAGAAGTTGAAGGTGAAGTAAAGGCTGTCAGTGAATCGCATTTTCCCATTTGCTCTCATTACAGTGTTAGAGATGCTTTTCTTGGGGTAGAGGGTGGTGAGTTTTGCTTTAAGAAATGAAGAAATTCCATTTGAGAACACAGCAAATTTTAATTTCTCCGGAGTTAAAAGGAAGGAAAGCTGATTTATCTCCTAACATATGAAAACAATTTTTCTGAAACTTAGAAATATATATTAAAAAAATCCAGAAGCGTATTGTCTGGAGATCAGAGCCCTTCTGACAATCACATCTAGAGTCTGTGTGATTCAGCAACTGTGGGGAATATTGGGTTTCTTCCACCGTGCCTGTTTCTCATTCCTGCCCCTGATTCTCTCACCTATATCATAAATACTCTTTTCCAGCCCCCTAAATTTTAGCTGTTTCCTTTGAGAGACATTTGAAAAGCGATCTTTATTACCACTTACTTTGGATCTTAGAGTTATTAATGTGTTAATGCATTATTTTTTTTTCTGCATTCTCTTTTCTCTGGTCAGGGAAGATTGAACTTTCTTCAATATGAGAAGGACTTAATTGGTTAATTTCATAATTTAGAGTCTTTGTTAGTCTAGATTGTAGAAAGAGAAGTTCCTTTAAGCTCACTGCAACTACATTTGCTTTTGAAGGGGCCCTTTATTTTGCAGTGAATAAAGTGTCTCTTATTAAACAGAAAATAAAAGAATGCTTGGCAGGACTCTACTCTCAATGGGTGAAACATCACAGGAAATTGAGAAATTGTTTCTTTTTGGCCTTGTGGGAGAATTTTGCTGGTGAAATTTCGTATTAAGGTTTTAAGACTACTGCTTGAATCCATCAAGAAAGCCCCATCGAAGAATGGACAGCTTCCGTGGGGAGGAGGGCAGGGGGAGAGGACCAATGTGACCTTGCTATATCTGGTCTCTCACATTTTCTAAGAAATCTGGGCAATGGCCAAGAAAATTCGATTCTCTTTTTCATAATAATCGTGTCACTGTTAAAGAGAACCTCGACATATTTTAGCAATTTAGGATTAAGCTTGTCAAAAGTTACCTACAGTTGGATGCCTTTTCATTTGTGCCTGCAAAAGAAGGTGTTTTATTTGCCCAAACAAGAAAAGTGTCCTAGGTATGCATCCAGCTTGTGTTCTCCAGTTAGACTGTGAGCTCTAGAACTTGGGCTTTCGACCTGTGTCCTGAGTTCCAAACCTGAGGTCCAAACACTGAATGTTTTTCCACAGAGACGCTTTATCTGGGGTTTGTGCCCCCACCCATGCTCTTATGTTAGCCATTCAGCTGAGTTCTAAGTTCCTTGCAGACACTGGGCAGCAGCATAGAACATAATAGAACATATGTTCTATTGTCCAAACCCAAAACCTTCCTTGTTCACTTCCCATATTCGCCTCAACATGCAATGAGTTGCCAAGTCCTACTGAGTCCCCTAAATATGCCTAACAGCCATCTCCTGTTTCCTCCCCAGAACCTGGTTCAGGCCACAGCTATCTCATGGCTTGATGTCTGTAGAAGCTTCCTTAGCAGGTCACCTGACCTCAGTCTTTCCTTCTCATAATCCTGTTTTGCTCCTACAGCCAAAGTGAGTTTTCTGTAATTCAACTTGATCATGTTACTGCCTGGCCCAAGGCTGTTTTGTTTTGTTTAGAGCCTACCTGCAATTTTCATTATAAAGCCCCAACTCTTGGCCTGGCCTTTGCTTCTGTTTCTCAGTTTCCTACCCTTTCCAGATATATCACTCCCTTGAAACATACAGAGCTCCCACTCTAGCTGTAAGTGGACAGTGACAGTACCCCTCTCTGGTTTTCCCCTTCTTGGGTAATTCTAATCTGTTACCCAGAAGCTAGAGAACTTTCCCTTGACCACTCCCTTAGATTGGATTACACGCTCCTCCTTTGAGTCCCCATGCAACCTAGACATACTTCTCAGAGAGCTAATCTTTAATTGTCAGCCCCCTGAGGGCCGGCCCAAATGAGGGCAGTTCATTTATCTTTGAATTCTCTGTTATCCATATGTTGACCAAGAAAAAAAGGAAGAATTGAAAAAAAAACCAAAAGCTTTTGGGGGAAGGGTCTTAGAATCATAATTTGGGGAGCATAGATTCAGGGAGCGACCCCAACTGTGTCCCATTGAGGAATACAAGCCAGAGATCTTTATTAGCAGATTACAGAAATATTAGAACATACTCATGTTGGTTTTCCAAACGTTATGGTTGGAAGATGTAATTAATTACACTTTACATCGTTGGTTTTCTGAATACATTATGTCCATTCCTAGGAGAACATCTTCTGCAGAGTGTCCAGTTTTTATCCAGAATGTGGATTCAGCAGCCCTGGGTTCAGTCATGACACTTTTGCTTGGTTTAGTAGCTCAATATCAAACATTGTTCAAAAAACAGGATGAAGTGTTAGTCTCCAAACGGAGTCGCTCATGTTCAGAGGTTTTACACAGGCTCACACCTATTGAATAAATGAGTGAGAAAGAATGACTACCTATTAGTGCTTTCCTATATATAAAATTGAATCCTGAATGTAATGTCAACTTTGGCTAATTCTGGCTAAGCATTTTGGAAGATTGGAAAGGCAACTGTGAAAGAAGCGAAAAAACCCAGATTTGAGTCTCTCAGTTACTACATGTTGTGACCTTTGCTAAGTCTATCTTAGTTCCTTGTCAAGGAACAAAGGATGATATGTCATAAGGTATGGCTGCGGATGAAGGGAAAAGGGTCTTGCGTGGGGGAGGCACTTCTTAAATTATAATGTCTAGACACGTCAGAGGGGCTCTGACCCTCTTCATATCTGTGTTCTCCTTACATGCCCAATGCCAGCCTAGAAGATGTGGGGTATGAGGTGTTCTGTGTGGCAAAGACGAGAGCAGAGTATTTGCTATCATTGTTCAGTTAGGTGGAAACACACCAATGGCAGGATGGAAGCAGAAAATGATTCACCCTTTCGTTTCCCACTGAGTGAAGTATGGAAATACACTCCTGCTTCCTCACAGACTGTTGTTAAAAGAAAGACCAGATATAGCAAGAAAGCAGTTGAATTACATTTCTTGGATACCTTAACATTATTCATCTCTTTGGACTCATTCGTTCCATTTCTAGGATTTGTCTTGAAGGAATGATTTTTGAAAGGTGGGTTGGACAGGTGTCCCTTACAGTTAGGTTTATTATAATGATTGACAATATCTGAAATGTACAGTCAGTGAGGGACTGCTACGGCTTTGTCTTTCATTGGGTTCTCTGTAGGATAGAAACAATTTTGATAAAAAGAATACTCAAGTGAGAAAGGCAGTCTTAAGAAATTCAATCAACTGTTTAATGAAGACTATATAAATCAAACAAATATAGAAAAACAAAAATTGACCCGTAGGAAATGCACTCCATTTTCAAAGGGATTAGTGGTATCTAAGAAAGCCACAGCACAGCCCTGCCTCACTAGACAGAGGACACAGTGAATGAGGTTAACTGTCTTCTGGGCAAAGGGATCTTTATTTGACATTGGATAGAGGCCAGACCTTCATTCTGTCTTCTAAAACCTGGAAAAAAACATTCAGAGGAATATCAATAAGAAGTAAAAATCGCCTTAGAGTTTGGAGAGCCAAAGTTGTAGGCTACCAGAGGAGGAAGGTTAACTTCTACTGGAAACAAGAGTAATCATGACAACTTGGTGAGGCATTTTTGAGCATGCAAAGAGTTTCCATATACATTGTTTCACTTCAATTGGCTCTTCTATGCAGCTTTACATCTTCATGGCCTGCAAAAATCACTATAGATCCCAAGATCTGAGAAACAGAGTTACTTATTTGGGCTCCCTACCCTTTATCCGCCTCTTATCCAGGGATTTCCCTGCTGTGTAGAGTTCACTTTGAACCCAGTGGAAATTTCGTAGAAGGGAAGAGTTAAGCCCAGGAAACAAAAAGACATTTCACTGTGGCTTTATTCCCTGGAAGACCTCCAAGCATTTGTCAGATCTTTATTTACACGTGCTTAGTGGAGCTTTGTGGTGGTACAGGAGGCACAGAACCGCTGTGACCTGCCTGTTGCCACACAGCAAGTCAGTGGTAGAATCCATATAGAATTAAGATCCCCTTTTTTTTCTTCTTGAATCCCCATCTAGCCCAAGTGTCAGTTCTTGCATGGGACTACATGTTCCTTTTTTTTTTTTTTTTTTTTTTTTACTGCCTGTCTCCGCTTCACCAAAGATCTGTTTTCTCTTATTATTTTCCCACATTGCTGTGGTTCAGATCATAGTGCATTTGTCAAGTGTGTTGTGTGTTTTCACCCATAGAGCTTAGATGATTCAAAACTTAGGAAGAAGAAAGAGAGAGAGAGAAAGCAAGCAAGCCATTAACTTTGGGCTTTGGCCATTTTTCTCAAAGACAGGCTACTGTATCTTATCTGATTTGAATGTCTATGTTCTTGGGATGAGAAATAGATCTTGACACAAAAAATTCAAGCATTCATGTCCAGGCGTTTGAGAGGAAGCTTTGGTGCACGATGGAGCTTCTTGAGAGAGTTTTGTTATTTCACTAAGGACACTGCTGAATGCCCTTGGTTTACGCTTCTCTTTCGAAGTTTATTTTATGTTTTGTTGTGGTTTTCAGATTTCTCATGGTTTGGATTTGGGAAAGTAAAATCAAGACAAGGTGTTGGTAAGTAGTTACTCCTTCTTTGGATAAGTAACAAGTTTGTGTTGCTTGATTCGGATGAAACTACTTGGCTCCTCTTCACACGTGTTGGCCCCTTGGTTAATTTTCTGTGTTCCTTGTTTCTGAGTTGCTCAAGAAAAAGGACTAGGATTTTTCCAGAAAAGGCATTACTCTCACTAACTGAGCTCAGTAAATGGCTTTATATTTTTGAAGTTGATGTTTTTTAATCCTAGGAGGAATGCCAACTGCTGCTCCAGGTCTAGGTAGTTGCTGGGCTTTTTGGAAGTTTTAGGAAATAAAATGCAATAGCACCCAAACTCCACATACAGCAAAGTTGGCTTCAAGTCAAGTCTGGACAAGTGGGGATCTTAACTTCTTCCATTGGCCAAGACGTAATACATTTTTGAATTGGTTAAATCAGCTGTTCATTTATGACCATTTCTCTTTCAAAACAAGACTCTAACGTCCAGACGCTCTGATTTGGACTTGATTGCATTCTATTCCTTGCATTCAGACTGTGTGCTGACAATTGAAAAGCAGAGTTTGTAGCTTACCAAATGAGTGCACATAATGTATCTCATCACTGGGATTGAAATCAGGTGTGATCTCCGGGGCCCTCCAATTTGTTCAGTACTTTCTATGGGTACAGCGACAATGAACAGGAATTCATTAAAAAGCGCAAAAAGGCAAACTGCCTTACATCTTGTATGTGTGTTTCCAAGAGTTGGCCATCTTGGGCATCTGTTGGTTAGTATGTATTGTGGTAGTGAAGTCGGGGAGGGGAAATGTACCAGTGTCATGGAGCCTTCCGGTCCTGAGCCACCCACCCCCTATGTGTTCATCCCTCCATGCAAGGAGTTCTGTTTTCCATTCCTTTTTTGAGCATGATATTAGTAATTCTGACCCTGAAGTGTCCCCCATGAATTCCAAGGTAAAAGCTCTTAACTAGCAAAGTGAAAATAGAGATGTGGCCAAATTGGAACATTAAACTCAACCAGCTCAGGATTTGTTTGGTGACTCCCCCAGGGGCACATTTCAGATACAGTTAATCATAGTCCCTTTGCCAAGATATCAGAGAGTACCCTGCTGGGAAATCTTAAAGGCTTTGTAGTGTGTGTGTGTGTGTGTGTGTGTGTGTGTGTGTATGTAGGGGGCACAGGAGGCAGAAGGAACAGGGTGATAAAGTCTCCTACAAAGGCAATGGGTCTTCTCTCCACTAAACAGAGGATCACTGTAACCCCGTAATCATTTTCCAGGCCAATTTTCCCTGCTGCGAGGTGTGCGTTCTTGGAAAACTTCAAAAACAGGGCTTCACCCCTTTAGGCCACAGCAGAGAGAATTCTTCTTCAGAATTGTTCTTTGAGCCACAGTCCATCAGAGGTGCTGCTGCTTTAAAATGTAGGTTGTATTATTATTTGGGTCTGGTGAGGCCAACAGGTCAGAGAAAGACTGCCATGGAAAAGATAGTCTGTTACTCCCCGTTTCTGAGAGAAGAGAGCAGCCACAGCACAGTGGGAGGACTCCAGGGGGAGCACCAGGGTCGGTCAGGAGGCAGGGGGAGTGATGGGAGAACGCTGGGCAGGAGGCTTTATGGTGGTTTCCATGGGAAGGAACAGGCCAGGCAAGGTAAACAGGTTTAGGATGGGCTGTTCTGAGTACCTTCGGCAGGCTGTGGGCAGGCAGGCTGTCCTCAGTTGTCTGGTGCCTGGCTCTGGGGTGACAGGGCAGGTGGATGGCGGCATACTATGGATCGGCTGGCTTGTATATGAGAGGTACGCTCTCAGGCAAGTTCTTTACCATCTCTAGGAACTGGCTATCTCTGGGAGGGGCATTACCTTCAGGGTCAGCCAGGCCCCGGATGTTGAAGCATCAGAATACGGAAAATAAGAGGCATGGTTAATACAGCTGTCAAGAACAGTTTCTCCCCTTCCCTTAAAGACATTGTTGGCCTTGAGAGAAGGAAATCCTTTCCCCAGATGACCTTCAGCAGTTCTTATTATTAGAAAACAAGCATAAGGCTTAGAAATGTCTGGAAGTCTGGGGGTGCCCGGGTGACACAGTCAGTTGAGCATCTGACTCTGTGGATTCAGCTCAGGTTGTGATCTCAGGGTTAGGAGATCAAGAGCCCCACGTGGCACTCTGCGCTCACTTCAGGGTCTGCTTAGGATTCTCTCCTCCTCTCCCTCTGCCCCTCCCCCCACTTGCTCTCTAAAGTAAATAAATCTTAAAAATAAAAGTCTGTAAGTCAGATGTGCAGAATACATTACCAAGCAGCTCTGTTGAAAGAAAAATGCTTCTTTGCACCTGAGACATATTAAAATAAAAATGGGCTAAAAACGTTTCCAGGCATAGCTCATATTTGTCAGCTCAGTAATTAGAACTACCCCCCTCCCAAACTTGGCAAGTGGCACATACCCAGCAATTTAAAACTTTTTATTAATGTTATAAGACATTTTTTTCAAACCTTCATATGAATTTCTTATAACCCACTGTGATGTGCCCCTGACTCTTCTGCTGTCTTTTTGTGGTGTCTCCTTGAGCTGGTGCACAGACACACAATGACACATCCCGTGATAGGCGCAGACAGCCTGCTGTCAAATTATATAGACATTCATTGTCCCTGCTGAGAGCTTTCCCCCTACCTAACTTTGCTGTGCTCCATTAGATCAAAATGTTCACAGAAAAATGGGCTGAATCCCTGCAACCTTGCCAGCCATATCAATCTTCCAGGATTTAGAATATCAGTGATGAAGAAAATAGCACTTGAATTAATATTTGCTTGATAAATTGTGGAGGTTTGTATGTTGCTCAGATTTGTCAACAGTAACCTTCTGGCAAAGTGAAAAGACTTTTGAAGAATTGCCTCTGGTGCTTTATACCACTTTCATGCTTACCTTTTTACCCGCTTCCCCTCTCCCCAAACGAAAGCCCATTCCCTTGGGCTTTGTTACCTCAGAATTGGGGGTTTTCCAAGGGAAGGAAAGGGTGTCCTTTGGTGGAAGAAGAAAAGCAAAGGGAAAGCTTCTTGCTGCAATTCTGTAAGTAAGGGCACCACTGTATACATGGTGGATGATTTAGAGCCCAGATTCCTGGAGGCATCTCAGCATTGCCTTCTAGATGGCAGCTTCCTCCACAATGATTAGATGCTATAGGAATGCTGATAGCCTGACCTGGGCCCCGGGGAGAGTCACAGAAGGAAGCAACGCATTCTCATCATTGCAAGGGCTCTGGAAACAAGTACCGCTGGCCTTCTGACAACACGTGGAGTATTGGAACATGACAGCTCCTGCATTCCTGGGGGTAAACGTTGAGAAATGTGCGACCTTGATTGCACAACCCTGGGGGCGCAGGCAGTAGCTCGCTTTGGTAACCTCAGAGTGGGGCGGGAGCAGCTGTGCCAGGAACACAGTGAGGGTGCCAGTGGTGGGAAGGCTTTACTGGCAAGATGCAGAAACCCTAACATAACACATTTCCATTTTCCATCTCTGGGTTTAAGCTCTGGGTGATCTAGGCTTGTCAGGAAGCAAATCATAAAACAGGGATGGTGAAGGAGATTGGAAAGAACTTGTCTGTATAGCTATTCTTGGCAGAATTTCCACTCTTTACTAATGCTGGTGAGCTAGGCACAGGACACAACCAGCGAGATTGCTTTTGCTTTGAGTGTTCTACAGATTCTAAATTGGCTGTATGAGGACTTGTTTGCAGAATTAAGCCAGAGTGTATCATTAAAGGAAACTGAAATGCACATCCCCTTGAGAAGACGCTTTAAAAAATTACCTATAATAGCAGCTGGCTGCCTCCTGCATAGTTTGCTTAAGATTCAGCTAGCTGGGGTATGTCCAATTGTTATCACTGCAAACTGGGATAATCCCCTTCTGAGGCAGAAAATGAATCTTGGAGGTCGGGGGATGGATTATCAGTATCTTTCATAGGGGACTCAAAAATGCATGACACAATGACTTTTGTCTTTGGAATTGCCGTGCTTCTCACTGAAATCATTAATTAACTGAGAAGGAAAGGGGAGAGAAGGATGGAGGTGTGGAAACACGTATGCTGGGTGGTTGGATGAAGGCACAATCCCTTGCTCAGCAAGTAGCAATTCAGGCTTTTCTTCCACTGGTACACAGTTGCCTTGATTGATACTTGATTCTGTCTTTTGTTTTTCCTCCTTATCTTTCCTCCCTTTGTTTCTCTTGGCTTCTGCCAGTGGCTGTGGGCAGTGGTCTGCTTCTGTGAGAACCTGCGGCCACTCAGTACACTGCAGAAACACGTGTACTATATGTCAAGGGAGGTTGTCGACTTCTCACCTACAGAGTGTGTATCATGAGCTATAGAGACCTTAAATTGTTTCAAAGTGTTCACATAGACCTTTGGTATCCATTGTGCATCCAGTTTTGTTTGCACACATTATGGGTTTAGTAGTCAGTGAATACATTGTTTAGACAAGACACAGTAGATCGTATTTATGGGCATATGCATTCTTAGACTCGAGACTAGAAAGTCTAAGTCTTGTGTGAAAAATGCTATGGTTATTGCATTAGTATAAAGACATCCATAGAATGATCTACAAATAAGATTAGAGGTAAAGGCAAAGCAGGCAACTTTGCTGTGGGATTGACCCATTATTTTCATGAAAGCATTTTGTAGGCAAAAGTGTCATTGCTATCAGGGTATGCAGAAAGTGAAAGATTAGTAATAGGACCATCCAGTGTAATTTTAGTCCACCAGTTATAAGTTTATTTCATAATACCTAAAAGCAATTCATGCTCATGAAGCACATTTAAATTTATAATACTCTTTTCTATCACTAGTCTCATAAAATAACAGATATTCTTTTGCACATTTTATGAATGTAAGTGGACATAGGGGTACAAAAAAGGTAAGTGACTTGTCCAAAGAGTGGAGAAAGGCACTCAAGTGTTTGAACTGCTAGTATGCCTTTCAGTATATGGTGACATGGCAATCCTGCATTCATGCTGGGAGTTTCAATGAGAGAGTGTTCTAAAGCTGTTCAGAGAACAGAAAGCAAAGCTGCATATTAACTTACCGGAGAAGGAAGTCAAGACATTGGAACCTTCACACATTGCTAATGGGAATAGAAATGGTGCAGCTACTTTGGAAAACAGTTTGGCAGTTCCTCAAAATGTTAAACATAGGGCTACCACATGACCCAAAAATTCTACCCAGGAGAAATGAAAATGTATGTCTCCACAAAAACTTGTACACAGAGATTCATAGCAATATTGTGGACATCGGCCAAAATGTGGAAACATCTGAATGTCCATCAGTGGATGAATGGACCAGCAGAATGTAGCATATCATACAATGGAATATTATTGGCAATAAAAAGGAATAAAGTAATGACGCATGCTACAACATGAATGAGGCTTAAAAGCATGCTGAGTAAAAGCAGTGTGTTCCAAAAGATCACATATGATTGCAATCATATGAAATGTCCAGAATAAATCTATAGAGACAGAAAGTAAATTTGTAGATGCCTGGGGCTAGGAGTGGGGATCCTGGGAAATAATTGTTAATTAGGATGTTGAAAATCTCCTAAAATCACATGGTGATGGCTACACCATTTTCTGAATATACTGAAAACCACTGAATTGTACACTTTAAATGGGTGAACTTTGTGTGTGTGAATTATAGCTCAAAAGGCATTAAAAATTATAGGAGAATATGTATTTTTTTCCAACTCCAGGCCCAGCTTCAGTTATCAGCAATGATGATGACTCTGCCAGCCCCCTCCACCACATCTCCAATGGGAGTAACACCCCATCATCTTCAGAGGGCGGCCCCGATGCCGTCATCATTGGAATGACCAAGATCCCTGTCATTGAAAATCCCCAGTACTTTGGCATCACCAACAGTCAGCTCAAGCCAGACACATGTAAGTACAGCTGTTTATACTTAATGGCCTGGAGCTTCATAGCTGAATCAATCAGCGTGCTTATCAGAATGCCTGACGAGGATGACTGAGGGGAGGGGGCAGTGAAATGTCTGAGAATTCCTGGGGCTTTGGGGCTATGGAATGGATCCTTTAGTTTGCTGTTCATGGAATTCTCAGGGTGTGTGTCCTGCTGGGCCTGGAACTGTGGACAGATACCGACTTTTCTCGGGATCCATTTTCCAAAACCATTTGTCACCATGAAGTTGGAATCAAGGCATGCTTATCTTGAAAAAGATAGAGACAGAAACCAGAAGTATTATTAGGCTGCATATTCATCAGTTACAATAGACAGGCAATTGGTGGGTTTTAAATTTGATTTATTGAAAGTTATGAAAACATACAGCATTGATAGGAAGGTGCTGTGTTGCTCACAGGGGATATCAATTCAGGTAAATCGGTATTCTTTGTTCAGTCCTTGTTCCCAGCATGAGATTTGTTGTTATGCCACAATAGCAAAAAGACATCACAACAGATGATGCGCATATTAAGTGCAGTGATCTATACTACTCAGAACCAAATTCACCTATTAGCTTCTGTTGAGAAGCTTGAGATTTCTCTCAGGGACTCTTACCCTATCTTTAGAGCCATTGCTCAAATATAAAAAGCAGAGTGCAGCTCTGTTTTGTTATGGAAAACAAAAAATAAAACCACAGTGGACAGACAGGCTTATGCCACTGGAACCACAGGCCTTTCATCATATATAGGCCATGAAGGCTAGAACATCAGGTGGCCTAGGTCCCAGGGGTTCATCTGACACTGATGAATGGGCACCTTCTGTTTTTATTCCACCTGAAATACTGTACTTCTATCTTGCCTCAGAAGTAAGGTAGGAAAGTTACAAAGTTAGAGAATGACTAACTTTGGAGTTAGTCAGCCTCCAAACTGATTTCTGACTAAGAGAACTCTCCAAATAAAGGGGCTTAGCAATGAGTATCTGTTCATACATAAGGAAACACCTGTAATTTCCTCCTATTCATTCAAATTTACCCCAAGTTATGGTGAATATTGGATTTTAATATAACCATTAGGAATAACAATATTATGAGCTTCTAAGGTGTGAGACGGGACCCCACCATAGAATTCAGCTGAATATGCAATATGACAAGATAAATAGAATAGCATAGATGAGGAATATTGAGCTCCTTGAAATAAAAAGTTTTTGTTTAAAAAAAAAGTTTTTGTTTGAAATCAAGGCACTATTAATCCTAATATTGTCATTATGGTGTGAACAAGATGTATGGAGGCTCTGCTTAGAATGTGTGCATTCTTTATAGAGATAAGCATCTTCCAAAGGTCCTTGAAATACTTTACATGCCTAACAGTCAAATATTGAATAAGGCAAAGCATGGTACTATGATGGGAGAATCTGTCATCATTTTGATTGTGCTCCCTAGAGTCTTTTGACCCCTCTGTCACCACTAATACCAGGCTCTGTGATATACTTCAGGTAGCCCAAGGCTGTATCATAATTGAGGTTGACAAAAATCAACCTATCCTCAAAAGTTTGTTCTTCTTTGTTGACAGGGAAATATAAGGCTGAATAATCAAGTAGATAGCATCAGCCCAATACATCCAATAAGAGAAAATGAACCAATGAGCAAGAAAGCAAACAAACAAATGAGAACCAAAAAGAAAGTGGACTAAGTGGCTGCTGAGCCTGTAGTTGTATCTGGAAGTGCTTTCAGCCCTCAGATATCTCACGGAAACTTTCTCAAGGTGGTTTCCTTAGTCTAGAGTCCATGGGGATTTTTTTCAAAGGTTTTTAATTACACATTTCGGTTATTTTGGAAGAGTCTTGGTTTTGTGGCTCAGCCACTCTATGTCACTGCTACTTAGAAGGCATGGGAAGCAAGTTTAGGAGACTTGTAGCCTCCCCTCAGTTTCTGTACTCCACCAGAGGGCTCTAGACCACTGATTCTCCATTTGACACTCCCTTCCTTATAAAGTCTTGCAGGGCCCTGTCCGGGCTCAGTGTTCTCAGTCACTCACAGTATCTTATATCAGAAGAAATTTTCTTTCTTCCAGGCATCAAGCCATATGCTCTTCCATAATCTTAAGAACACTTAACATCACACATCTTCTGTGAATCTTTTTCAAAGAAATGGGAACGAAGGAGCAATTTACTTCTTTCCTTGTCTTCATTCTTTCTTAAATGCCATTCTTTATCCCATAATTTTTTCCTTTATCTTCAATGTATCTGTTGCTTCTTGTTAAATCCTGAGTCTGACCACGCTTGTGTACGTGTTTCTATAGTCTTGTTTAGGTTAGATTGTAAGCTCCTAGAGAGCAGGAACTCTATCTGTTGAACTACTTCTTCATAACAAAGGACATGATGTACCTTTGCTGTTGGTCAGATGTTGACCAGATGATGGCTATGTATTACTGAAATATTAATTACCAACAGAGTTATAACAAGTAAAAATGAACCATAGCCTTTTTCATTGGCTTTCCTCCTTATTAAACTTGCCTACATAGAGGTTTATTTGTTAGACATACTTTTTACAACATATTAGCTAATTTAACCAGAGTTAGATAACAATTTAGCAGAAATAAGCTTCTGACCCCCCAAAAACCCTTTTTTGATCATTCTAAATGGAGTTGTCCAGAAATTAAAATATTTAAAAATACATAGATCTGATATACAGAGAGATTTATTGCTGTACGCCCATGAAATTTGGGAAACTTAGCCTTTCTTTTTTTAAGATTTTATTTATTTATTTATTCATGAGAGACACGGGGGGAGAGAGAGAGAGAGAGAGAGAGAGAGAGGCAGAGACACAGGCAGAGACAGAAGCAGGCTCCATGCAGGGAGCCTGATGCGGGACTCGATCACGGGTCTCCAGGATCATGCCCTGGGCTGAAGGTAGGCGCCAAGCTACTGAGCCACCCATGTGTCCCGGAAGTTTAGCATGAAATGAAGTGATTCCCATTGAATATTTTTACAAAATAATCTCCAAAGAACCTCTAAAGCAGGAGTCTTCCAAGAAGTTGGATGTCTTGCATTTGAAAAATGAATTTAAGAAGATCTTGGTAGGGATCCCTGGGTGACGCAGTGGTTTGGCGCCTGCCTTTGGCCCAGGGCGCGATCCTGGAGATCCGGGATCGAGTCCCACGTCGGGCTCCCAGTGCGTGGAGCCTGCTTCTCCCTCTGCCTGTGTCTCTGCCTCTCTCTCTCTCTCCCTCCCTCTCTCTCTCTCTGTGATGACTATCATAAATAAATTTAAAAAAAAAAAAGAAGATCTTGGTAAAAGTTTAGAATTTTTACCACATACTTAGAGCAAAATACCCCATGGATAGTACACCACCAACCTCTGGACTCTGTGAGAGACATGGGCCATAAACCAGCATATTTACTTCTTTTTCCTAAGTCTACATGCTAGTCAAAAATGTTGGCTTTAGAATACATGTGTGATCTTACAAAGAATGGTCCCAGTCTTATTTCATTGAATTGTAAGAATCTAATATAGAAAGTGAAGTTCAATTCATTAAATATTTATTGACTACCCACAACACTTTTACAATGCTAAAAAACCAAGACTTAGTGAGGATGTTAGCATATTCTTTGCCCTCAGGGAGTCTTATTGGGAATAGCAGTGGTCACAGATATAATCATATAATCACAGCACACCCTGATAGAATAGCTCAGAGCAAAGGTCCTAACCCCTAATTACCCATAGGATCAGGCAGGTTTTTTGAGAAACAGGCTGGGTCAGAAAGATGATGAAGGCCTTACTAGAACATGGGCCTACTATTACCAGATCCTCTCATTTTCCCAGCTAGAACAGCATTTATTATTTTTATATGAATTCCCTAAGATTTAAAACACTGCGTTGGGATCAATAAATTTTATCAGTAAGAGTCAGAGTTGGTCCATAGTCCACCATCTGTATGTGACACCTGAGTTAGACCTTAAAGATCAATTAACACACCTTATTTTATAAACAAGGCCCAGAAGTGGCTTATCCAAAATGATACAGCCTCCCTGCTTGCATAGATTTGCTTTAAAAACGAAATAACAAACAAACAAACAGAATCAAACCGAATTGCTTTAAATGATGTGTAAGATCATTTAAGCGAAGGATGATAATAAATTCTATCCCCCAAAGTACTCTTAGCAGCTATGTGAGTGGACTCATTTCAAAAGTCCAGAGATGGTTTGCAGGATTTTAGAGCAATCTGAACAGGGCTGAATTGCTCCCGAGCACTTTCCAATAGCAAGTCTGTCTACTTTATTGCAGGGCCCAGAGGTTCCCCCAAGACCGCCTGATAATAATTTGGTATTTGGAGGCTCCTATGTCACTGCAGGAACTAAAGGAGGCTAAATCCATACCTGATGAAGGAGAAGAGTTCTATGGTTATCTGCAAATTCTGGCCAGACAACATCTTGACGTCACTCCTTAGCTTCCATAACCTAGCCAAGCAAGAAGTTGCCTTCCAAAGAGAAAGCAGTGTGCTCTAATGACTAAGCCCTCAAAATGATATGCCACTTTAACTATAGACCCATCTCCTCGATCAATCAGGATGGCAAGATGGAGCTGAGGAGCTCAGCAACATCAAGTCTGGAGTTGGTCTTTAATTCAACTAGTCTGGAATTGGTCTTTAATTCAACTAGTCTGTGTAGACGTGTCTGAAAACCACGTCATCTGACAGCATGGGGTGGTTTCCCAGTAGGATTTACAAACTTGGCTCAAGGGCAGCCGTGTGCTATCCTCTCCTTGACTGCTGAGAAACATTTTGACAGGGTATACTGGAAACACACCTTCTGAGCTGAAAAAAAAAAAAAGAAAAGAAAGAAACACTAACCAGCAAAACCCCCGAATCATCCATCCTGGGTTCTTTTGAAGGGTGGGAATGCATTACAGCTTCCCCTGCAAGAAAAACAAATGCTATAAACTTATTGTCATCCCCAAATGTGTGTCTTTCCTAGAGCAGCCTTGTAAATTAGCTAAGGTTCTAGGCCTGGGGCCAGAATTAAATTAGAACTGTCTCTAAATATGAACTGGGTGTGTCTGTCCTTGTAGCGCATGCCCTCTGTGAGTATGTAGGGCCGTAACTCCCTGTGACAGATGTGTATGAAGAATTCTGACTTTTTCTCTTTGATTCTGTTTCCAATGAAAAGTGGATATTTATTGATTTCCTGCAGAGTGTGCCATACTTCCCCAGGTATTATAGTTCACATGTGTGTGTATGTGTGTGTATTCTCATCGGTTTCATGCTTATTAGGCAATTATGTAGATAAGCACAGATTCATAGACCAGCTAAGACTAGGGAAATAAGACATAATAAGGAGAGGGAGTGTTTTTAACTGTAGTTGGAAAGATCCACAGGGCACTCCTCCCTCTCCTCTTAACTGCCATACCCACACCATCTTTGTGTTGTCAATAAGGGAAGGATTGGAGGTAATGTTTTTCACAGAGCTGCGGAGGTTTTGGACATATTTCCAATGTTACTTTGAGTCCACATGAGCACAGATTAAGAATTATGTCCAGGACCCCAGGAACTCATTAGATCAAAGGATGAGAGTACTGAGAGTTTCCCGGGCTTCTCTTCAGACTTCACGACAGCCTGTTTCCATGGGTCCATTTTGATGGTCAGGGACAGGATTTAAAGCCAGGAAGAAACAATTGCTTTAGCACTCTTCTCTATCTTTTGCCTATTAATTTTGTCTTCCAAAGTAGATTTTCTTCTAAGCATTTAATCGGCCAAGTAATAGCTGCTTTGGGAACTGTTTAAATCCCCTTGAAGGCTGTGACCTGCACTTTAAAAATAAGCTTAGCCCATTCTGCCCAGCGTGAGTATTAGGATGGAGGGAGAATGCAGTTATTTTAGGATCCTTAGAAACTGCTTCGTTTACAGCCCACTGGGTTGACAACTCATCCCTTGGGGGTCTCCGTGGCTCGAATGTGCAGGTCCCAGTCTAATTCTGTCTCCTTCTCGGTGCCATGGTTCCCCATGGCTAGCTAGAACAGCTGGATATCATATTCTCTTTTCAACTCCAGGGGAGATGGCAAGAAGCTATCAAATAATGCTTAAAAAAGCAACTTGAGTTTCTCAGAAGAAAGGAAATGAACACATGCTGCATAATTACATTTAAAATGTAAGCCATGTTACAAATTCCAGACATGAAGATTCGTTAGCAAATCAGTTTCAAGCACACTTACAACCGAGTAAGAGATAAGATGTCATTTTATTAGCCTTTGACCCCTGGATGATATTATTTGTTCTCAAAAAAGAATTATAGGTTATAGGATAACTGGACCTCCTAGAGAAACTACTCCATAATGGCTAAAAAAGGGAAAATGAATATGAATTTAGGGGGAGACACTTGTAGTAAGATTCTCAGAACTGTTTTTACTTCCACCCCATTGACCAGTAAGATGGAACTATGGATGCCCCCCACATCAGATGTTTTAGTCCAATTCCACCAAATCATCCATGATGTTCTGGAAGTATGCCAGCAGATGCAGGATCCTAATGCATTTGTTCTGGGCATTTCCCAAGGCCCATCCCTACTGGAGCATGGGTACCAGCAGGATGAATCGAGTCAATCTGCCACCCCCATTTTGGTTTCTACTGGGTCACTCTTGCACATGCCAGCAGACTATGGACTGGGGCCAGCTCCCAAACACAAATGCAGGAGAGCCTCTTACATTGCTGAGAAGCTCCTGCTACCCAGATGCTTCGAACAATTAAGTGCTCCCTATGGTTAAGTAGAGATGGCACAATGAGAGTTCTTCTGGGATATGACACTCAATCCTATATGGCAGCTTTTATAACAGAGAGTAGGCTTTCTCTTTGTGAAGTGTAGATTTTTCTCTGTCTTTACTTATTCTGCCAGCCTGAGGGTAACCCACCATGGCTGAGCTTCTTTTTAGATCACCCATAGTCCGAGAATCCATGTTCTCTTTATGTTCACTGATGTTGTAGTTGGCTGTTTGTTTGAGCTTGGGAGTTGTCACTTTTCTTGAAGAGTGGTTAGATGCATTTGCTTCATACCACAGACAGGAAAGAATTGGAGGAAGAACTGCTTCTTCGTTTAGCCTGATAGCCAAGCGCAAAGGCCTTTTTGCTGCTAGGGCTCAGCTCTAAGTGGGAGTCCCCTTGGGGATCCATGTTAGATCCCTGCTGCCCTCTGTCTGAGCCTGCTCCCTTTTGCTGAGAGAAGGCTGTGTCTTTCTGAATGGTTGGCCTCCTCAAAAAGGGGAAAATTAGAAGGCAGTATTTGTGCTTAAAGGGAAAAGGAATGTCGGTATTATAGTGACTGCCAGGACTAAGGCTGTTCCTAGGAACAGGACAGTCCCAGGAAAAGCACAATGGATCGGTCACTTGAGGTGGTATAGGCCTGATGATTTCTGCTGATAAGACAGAATTAAGTCTTAATTACCTCAAGAGCCCTCAGGTGCCGTAAAATGAGGTACTTTAAAATATAAAAATAAATAATAGAGGTAATTCCAACAGCTAGAGATAGTGGCTGATAGAGATAGTGGCTGATATATTGGAAAATATATATGGTCTTGTGAATATCCTTTGAATGTCCTGTGATATAAAGTCTATTTTTTCCTCTGCCTTTATTTGTACTGGGCTTTGTTCATAGTTCTGTAGTAGTGGCTCACACTAGGTAGATCGTACTGGAAAGTCTGGAGGAGGCATGTTGGGTATATACTTCCAGTTTCCGATTTCCAATTTGCTTGGTGGTACCCAGAAGCTAAGCTAGGCTGGGCGGCCAAACATGGCTGGCCACTTCAGGCTGGTCTAGAGAGACCCTAAACCCAGAGGTGTTCGGTTCTCACATGCTGAGTGTCAGAGAGGAAATGAGGATGATGTCTCCAGCTGGGAAGATTCTGGAAGTCAGAGGCTCTTTGTTCTGCCAAGGCAATTTGATAGCTCAGGTTTAGGGTCAACACTTTCAATGACTCCAAATGTGGTTTATTGCTCAACTGAAGCAGGTGATAGATAACCTTTTGTCTCCTGGTTGTTGGCCCTAGCCACCTCATTCCTCTCAAGGACCTTAGTGCACTGAACCTTAAGGACCAGGCTGATTACATCTAGGATGTTTCTCATTATTTAGGAACTGCCTTTCTTCTACCCAGATCCCCCATGCTGTGCAAGGGCCTCTGATAAGTCAGAACTTCCCTTTAGTCATTCAGCCATACCTAAACTTGATGGAGTTAGTTGCCCAATGGTCTCCAGATGTTTTATACTGAAAGGCTTCCTCTTCTGGTGACTCAGGCATGTAGGCCTGGACTGGAGTTCTGGTGAGGGCACCTTTATCAATAGTATGACAGAAGTAGTATGTCAGTGTTGGTATTAAGGTTGACAGATTCTAAAAAGGAGTTCAGAGTAGAGAGATTCCTGTGAATTGTAAGAGATTAGACTGGTGTGAGTTTGAACCAAAAGAGCGGTGGAGGGGAAGGGAGATTTCTAGAAAGAAAACAAAAAGCTAATGCCTAGTGTATAAATTATTCTTATCAGTTACTGTACATGCTATGAATATGTGTAGACATCAACATTCTCTATCCTGTTGCTACCATTTCGCACATTTATTTAACCATGCCTTTGACCGTGGTGTGTTATGGTGAAAACCAAGCTCATGATTAGGTAAGGATGACATGCAGACTGAGTGCCATAGTTCTAATGTTCTAATAAAGTAGCTGATAGAGAGGGGACAGGATAAAATCCTATGCTATCTAATTGTATTGAAAGAGTTAGCCTCCGTATTAGGGAATGAATGCCCTTACTAGAGGAGATTACATGATGTCTGCTTGTAAAATAAGCAGAGACAGTACCATGGAGCTGCCACCTGAGTTGTTTTCCCGCACGAATGGTGGATGCCCAAGTCCTCACACCCCTCATTCCCACCCCTGCTCCTGAGCAGGGTTCCCTGTTGGAGTAACAAAAGTTGGCCTTCAGTCTGTTGCTAAAAGAACAGAGAGAAATTCACTTGTTCCCTGGAGATGGGACTCAGATTTTTACCTTCTCTTCGTTGAGTACTAACTGGTCTTACAGTGTCTCTATCCTAGTTTATTTGCTCCTTCAGAACCCCCTCTGCCCCTCTCACATGGCCACCCTCCCTTTGTCTGTGCGTGTTGGGGAATCAGGAACCAGGATGCTAATGATTATATCGCTCCCAGGTTCCCGTTTCCATTGGTGCCATTTGCTGAAACCCGCAGAAGCAGATGTGCAGCCATATCACTGCTTGAACTTATTTACAGAGGGCCGCTGGTTCCTTTACAAGGACTGTAACTTTGAGGGTGTTTCTTTCCTTCCTAAGAGATTTTGTTTGGAGTTAATGGCAAAATTCCTCTACTTGCATGTGAAGCTTGTTTTCCTTGAGCCCTACCTAGACTTTTCAACATTGATTTGGGAAGAGGAAAACACTCATTTCACTAGTAAGATATCAGTGATGGGTCACTCTGCCTTAGATTACTGAACTCCTGGGCCTGGGAAGGGAAAAAATGGAAAGGTAGCAAAGGGAGTAATATTGTCCCTCACTTCCTGAATCATGCTTCTCTTTTGGACTCAGTATATGCTCTGCTTTTTCCTACATATCGCACCCCAAGTTCTAGTTGAAGTAGATCCTAGCCAGATTTGGGTTTGGTAGCCGATACATGGGTATGGTCCTTGGTGTTAACATCTCGGTGTTGTCTTTTGTTCTCTTGAAGAGATCTGTATTGTTGACGGCCAAGCTTCTGTGTGAGGGCAGAGCTCTGGGAGGGGTTGTTGGGTGAGGGGTGAATTCATGTAGGCCCACATCCTTTTCCCATTTTGGAAGAAAGGGACTTGGGTGTATATGGATTCTGGTTCCATAGAAGATCTCGGTGTTGCAACCATCCACTCTGTGACGTCTCCCTGCATCCCCACCATGGGCAGTGAGCCTCTGGCAGCTGGGCACCTGCTCACTGCCTTCCAGTGCTGGTCTCAGCCCTTCGGCCCTCCGATGCTGGACCACAATCTATGGGGATGGGCTTGGGAAAGGTCTCTTTTGACTGCTACATCTTGTTCCACTCCATTTCCCTCTCTCCTTTGATGCAAGAGAGCAGACCTAAAACATGACTTGTATTCTTTTACTATGTTCAGAAACTCCAGGGCTTGTCTATGTATGAATGAACAATGAGGTCTGGAATTCTCCATTATATAGACATGTAGATGGAATTGAGATCTGTTGTATGGAATTTGTGATGTAGTTGATAATTCAGAGCCAAACACATATGCCAATAAAGACAAGTGTGAGATCCATGCTTCTGTTGCCTGCTTTTGTCACCTACCAATAATTATTCTTACATGGACTTGAAAATTGAGTATCGGGGTTCTGAAAAGCACCACAAATGGCTCCCTAGAAGTCCCCACTGGTTCCTGTGTAGGCCCCAAGCAGACTCTCTCTGCTTTCATGCAGCTCCCTCTGTACCCAGGCAGGACCAGGACTAGGGTAAGGCAAGTGAGGGTCTCACATAGGGCACAGAATTTAAGGGGGTACCAACAATCTCAGAAATCCAGATAAATAATATTTTCATGCCAAAATAAAGGACAAAAAAGATATGGGCACCTAGGGGACTCAGTTGGTTAAGTGTCTAACTCTTGATCTCAACTCAGGTCTTGATCTCAGGATCATGAGTTCAGGCCCTGCATTGGGCTCCATGCTGGGCATGGAATCTACTTAAAAATAAAATAAAAAGGGGATCCCTGGGATCCCTGGGATCCCTGGGTGGCGCAGCGGTTTGGCGCCTGCCTTTTTGGCCCAGGGCACGATCCTGGAGACCCGGGATCAAATCCCACGTCAGGCTCCCGGTGCATGGAGCCTGCTTCTCCCTCTGCCTGTGTCTCTGCCTCTCTCACTCTCTCTCTCTCTCTGTGACTATCATAAATAAATAAAAATTAAAAAAAAAGTGGGGGGATCCCTGGGTGGTGCAGCAGTTTGGCGCCTGCCTTTGGCCCAGGGCGCAATCCTGGATACCCGGGATCGAATCCCACATCGGGCTCCCGGTGCATGGAGCCTGCTTCTCCCTCTGCCTATGTCTCTGCCTCTCTCTCTCTCTCTCTCTCTTTCTCTCTCTGTGACTATCATAAATAAATAAACAAAAATTAAAAATAAAATAAAATAAAAATACAGGACAGAAAAATAATGCCCAGAAATCTGTAAGAAAATACCAAACCTTAAAGAAAGATGGATCTGAGAGGGCTGGTACTAAGTGCATTGAGTCCTATAAGTTCAGGGTCAGAGTCTGTCTTTCTTTAAAATTTTGATATTTTTTTTCATTATAGCTATTTGCATGAATTTTTACTTTGAAAAATACCACAGTAAAACATTATGCATCTCAGTCACTGCAATTTCGGGTGTTCCCTTAAATTTTGGGCACAAGACTAGAATCTCTCCCCACAGTGCTCGGCCTGTCCGTGGACACAGGCTCCTTTCTGACCTGGCTCCTGTGTAAACCCCACCATCGCAAAGCTCAGTTTTGTATACATGAACGGCTGGGATGCTTAGCGTTAAGTCTTCTCTCCCCTCTTGTATTCCTGGCCTGACTGTCCTTCCTCACCCAGCCCATCTGACTCCGGACAAATATTTCCCTGATGCCCTTTTGCTCAGCCAGCTCATCATCACCAGCATTAATATTTGCAGAGACATTCACTCTCGTCTTCCTACTGCATTTTTTGTTATATATGTGACTCTCCAGAGTAAGGGAATGAGCCAGGCTGCCAGAGAGAGAGAGAGAGATTCTTTTAAAAAGGTAGAAGAGATAAAAGGGTCAGGGGGTCTTCTTGGTAAATTTGGGAAATAATGTAGGGAGGCAAATTAGATGAAAATCCAACATGCAAGTGAAACTCCTTTTTTTTTTTTTTTTTAAGTGAAACTCCTTTAAAAATGTATTAGATACTGCTTTGCTTTATTTTCCCATGTTTGGAATTTTAGTATTTCTTTTGCTAAATTACAGATATAATATTTGAGGTTTAAAACACTTAATTTTCACTTAACCTGTTCTTTAATGTCATGAGCCCTTTTTGTAAAGTCTGCATTTTTATTATCCATTAAACAAGCAGCATCTAACACCTTTTATGGGCCGGATCCGATGACCTGGCATTTGCATATTGGAAAAAAAAAACAAACATGAATCCTTGTCAATCCTGCAGGACAGGTATTATTGCTTTGTTTTACAGGCGAGTAAACAGAGGACCAGAGAGGTTAGGAGGAGAATTAATAAACCCAAATTATACCCCTAACACATGGGAGAGTTAATACTCAGGCCCTGATTAGCTCCCTGAATTCTGGCTCTCTTTCGTCTAGCCTAATGTTGCTGCTGACCTTTTCCAAAAATAATGTCTAGCAATTTTCTAAGTCTGCAAGAGGAATTGTGCTGTTGGCATTGCACCTTTCATGTGGGTTTATCAAGGTATGCTGAGTATATTAACCTTCAAACATAAAAGCCAAGGAATGCCATAGGAATGCCATATGGTGGGTAGTGAACTTACTGTTTTTAAAAAGGAGCCAATAGTCTCTGACCCCAGGCCCAGTTTCTGTTGTAAGGATTGACCCAGCGCCTCCTGGGTCAGGAGTGAGTTTTTCTCGATGGAGTCATTACTGGAAGTACTAAATAATCATGAATAATTGGCCTTATTCCTTAATTAAAATCACACAAAATCCCACTTTTTCCCCTTCCCCACATCCTTTTTTGTTTTATTTCAGAAACTCTTTGGAAAAGCATCCAGTACTATATACACCTCTGACTCTTTCTAGAATGCCTTCACTCTTCTGAGATTAAGACATGTTTCCTAGGTGAACTTCATGTCCGTATTTCAGAGGCCAGCTTTCAAAGAATGTCAAGTGTTTTAGCAGCAAATGGAGGTGCACACATTTCCTGACTTTCTGTAGGCAATGCTGTAAGGGTTGAGGTACCCACAGTTCTCGCCTGGTCACCCCGTTCTAGAGAGGCCAAGGGGACACAGAGGCTAATAATGCCTTCTCACTGACCATTCTGCAGGCAACCTGTTTTGATGCCAACCATTTGTAAGCATCTCATAGGGCAGACAAGTCACTTTTCTGGCTCACACTCTATGACTCATTCTTTTGTTTTCCATGCAAAGATTCCTGTTTCCAAACTGTCTAGTTAAAAGGGGTCAAAATTTTTATAGATATTTAGCTTTGGGAGGGAGGTCTCTTTGAAAAACATGAGTCAGCACGAGCAAGTGGCATGTCTTCCATGGGAAAAACACAGGAGTTTCATAAGGTCAGGGAACATCAAGGAGCTGAAAAACACCTGCTTTGTTATAGGCACATATGCTTATACACATTCATATATGTGACCAGTGCCTCATATTAGTTTTTAGTAAGTAGAGTAACACATGTTCCCCAAAACATCACGAGTCTTCACTAGGCTTGACGAGTGCAGATGAGTTAGAATGGTGAGGTTAGCCAAAATGTACACATTCTTTCCCGACTCAGTGTTTACTCTATTGTCTTTATAACTTAGAGAAGACCAAAGTATGCATTGCTCAACTGCAGTTTGAAGTCCATTGTGACAAATAATGATATAATCAAAATATTGTTTATTGGAGACCTGTAAGCCCCATACCACCCCATACTTCCATCAGCACAAGAGACTGGGCTCAGATAGCCCTTTAGGGTTTGCAGAGAGGTAGCCCAATAGCATCTTGGAATGAGATTTCCATAACTGGAATGAGATTTCAGAGGAAAGGGGTTGAAATACTTCCAAAGAGAGAATTCGATGGATCTTTTCCTTCCCCTAGAATGGGATGAGGGTTGTGTGCACTTCTGCATGTACCTAGCTACATTTACCAATATGGAAAATTTGCCCAATGAAATAAAATAAAACAAATCTATGACTACTAACATTTAACATTGAAACTCCAGGATGGGCCGGGGTACAGAGGATGGGGATAAAAGTTCAGAGTAGGCTCAGCGTATGTAATCATACAGCTCTGGCGGATGATGAATGTGTATAATCAGGACATCACGTCTTACCCGGGAATCCAGTGGCAGTAGGTCACTGAATGATATTGAAAACTGCAGATGGAAATACTTATTGACAATTTTCTAGGTTTCTAATCATGGACTGTTCAATAGATAAAAGTGCTTTGGCATCTCTGGCTTCTAGAACAGGGGCCAGGATGTGGTAGGTGCATAATAAACATGATGTATAACTGAATGAACAGATGAAGGGATAATTGTATCTACTGTATTTGTAATCTGACTGTAGCTTTGGGGGGAAAATGCATCTCTACTTCACTGAGTGTCAGGCATGGCTAATAAGTGAAATGCTCCTCTGATTCTGTTGGAGCAGAAATTAGGCAGCCTTCCCATTTGAATGGCATATTATCTACCCCTGTGGCCATGTCCATTGGGTTGAAAGCTTTTTTCCATTCTACCTCCCAATTGGTTTACATCTTGAGAATTCTCCTTTATGGTTTTGTCAAATGGGTTTCAGAGAGAATAATGCTTTATGTTTTGTATTATGAGATAACTTCTCAGGAGGTCTCATGTTCAACTTCCAAAGGTGACTTTATGGAGAGAACTGGCCATAAGAGAGGCACATAGAGGCTTCCAGAAGGAGACCAGAAAGAGAAGGGATATGAAGCCTGAAAGAAAATAAATTCTGGGAAAATGAAAATAGACTGACCCCAGAGATTAAAGCAATGGCCACTGGGAAGATCTGAAGTTTAGGAACCAAGAAGGGGCTGCTTGGAAAGTTGATTGGGGTGCCCTTTGTTTAAAAGAAACTCATTGGGTGCCTGGGTGGATCAGTGGGTTAAGTGTCCAACTCTTGATTTTGGCTCAGGTCATGATCTCAGGGTCGTGAGATCAAACCCTGTGTCCTATGTGGGGCTCCCCTGAGCATGAGCACTTGAGCTCTCTCTCTCAAATAAATAAATAAATAAATATTTTAAAAAAAAGAAACTCAGAAGGTTCTAGGGAAGGGGAAGAGAGTTTTCAGGGATAACTCTCTAGGTGTGTCAGAAGGCTCCTTCCTGGGACTAATATGTAAGTTTCAAGTGATTTTTTATCATGCAGTTGATACATGCCAGCCACTGTGCAATGTGCTTACATATTTTATCTCATTTGATTTACACAGTTGCCTATGCAGTAGGTATTACTATTACCTTAATTGCACAGTGGAAAAGGATAAGGCACAGAAAAATTAAGCAACTTGCCCAAAGACATGCAACTATCAGGCAAGAGACCGGTTTGAACCAAGGCAGCCCAAGTCCAGGGACTGTCATCTTACACACATACTGACCTAGCATCCGTCTCTCTGCCTCTGTCTAGCCAGCCTGCCAGTCCTCTCTCATGTGTCCCCCAACATACACCCATGGGCCCACAGAGGACTTGAGGCAGTTTACCCTGGGAATTTAGCTAATTTAACTAATGAGATGGTATATCTACAACTTTCTCATTTTGCTCAGAGTCTAATCCTGAAATTACCTCCTATAAAAAGTACTTTTTGAATTCCAAACAGCCTGTGACAACACAATAGAGAGTGATCTTAAATGGTGAAGACCAAAGTCTCAAGTCTTTGATGCAGAGCTACCCAATAATAGCTGCGTGGCTTTGGGAGGTTATGGTAGAGCCACCCAGTGGCCTTCTGTTTGAGCTTTGGCCAGCCTCCTTCTCAAATACCCAGCAAAGGCACCACTGTTGGAGGAGATACTTACCCATTTACCCTTGACATTGCACTGGCCAGCTAGTCAGCCAGCTACTGGTAGTCATCAGCAAGCAGAAGCTTTCAGGTTTGTGATCCTCACTGTATGGTTCTGTGTGAGTGTGTGTGTGTGTGTGTGTGTGTGTGTGTGTGTGTGTGTGTGTATGAGAGAGAGAGAGAGAGGGAGAGAGGGAAAGAGACAGAGACAGAGAGGGGGCAGAGAGAGAGAGAGAGAGAGAGAATAACTGGAGATTCTAAGAATCAAATCCTTACAACCAATATCTATCAAAATTGAGTCATTAGAAGTGAAGCCAGAAAATCTGCATTGTTAAGAAACCCCTAGATGATTCTGATGTGTGTTCGAGTTTAACATTGTTGCTCCAGGCCAGATTCACTATGGAGGTTTCCAGAAGGACCATGAAATTTGGTGAGATGTGGAGACAAGCACCCTAGGGACAGGCTTGTACTTTTGTTGCTGGTGAGTTTCTCCTGGCTTTGTCTCCTTTGCTGAAATTCGGCTACCCTCTCTGGTCTGCAAAAAAGGAAAAAGTTTTTACAGGTCTTTCTGAATGTGGAGATATTTCACTCATGATGGGTTAGGATATAGGAAATGGGATTTGGAGGGGAGGTAGCACAGGGCACAGACTCAAAAGGCATTTAAGGAATAGTGTTGTTCTAAGCCTAAGACCAGGGTCTTCATGAAAAAATGACTCCCATTTTTAAGCGTTCAATATGTAAATTGGAAATGTTCAATATGGAAATATGGACGTTGGTAACCAGATGCATTTATGAGTTGAGGGTTTCCCATGTACTGACGATGTACTGGACACAGTGAAACAGGTAAATGAATAACAGATTAAAAGAATTTCTGCTTTGTTATTTCGCAAACATGTCATAAAATTACTAAAACATAAAAAATCCTAAACTTTACTAGTTGGGGAGTAAAAGATCTGGTAGTTACTTGGCAAATTTTGTAATCCATTTAATCAATAAAATGCAGAAATGCCCAAATTGAGTCAATTTAGGCTCAGTGCTTCTGATAATTCTATATCTAAATGATAAGAAACTTAAAGTTTACTTTAGAAAGTCAAGTTCACAAACTCAGTTAATTTTATTCAGAGAAAATATACCACCAATAAGGCAAAATGGGAAGGATGCTAATTGCTGAGTAACTTAGTACTTGTAGTTTAAGGAATTATTGGGTATGATTTCATCCCTCCCACCAATTCTTAAGTTTCTCCTGGAATTTCATCTTATGTTATTTGATCTGTGCAACATAACATAAGAAGAGATAATAGGATTTAAGGAGAGAAGTGATTGAATCACTGTGTCCCAATAAAAAGTAGTCAAATTGCATTTTGCTACATAATGAATTCTGCTCCAACTTACTTTGACATAAATAAGATTGGGTAAGAGAAACCAGAAGTAAATCAAATAAATTAATAAAACTATCAGAGCTGCTTCAATTTTGTCCCCCTGACAGCATCTGCTTATTTGTATAATAAAAGCTGCTCTTATAAATTAAAACCCTGGCCTGCCACTCAGTTGAAAGCAAAAATTTAAGGAAGAGTTAACAAATTCTGGGACCATACTAGGGTGCTTTCTAATTTCTCCTATATCAGTAGTCCCTTTGAAAACTGAAATTTGAAGCCTAGAAGAACAAGGTTCAACTTTCAGCTGGACTTTCTTTAAAAAAAGAAAAAAATAATAATAATAATAAGATTGCAGATACAGACGTGGATATAATATTGATGATTAGATGTTTTACATATTTTCTTAATTATACACATTTACTGAACATGAGGAAAGTTTTTCATTTTGTCTAGACGGAGGCTGTGTCTCCATTGGCATAATGTATCATGGTATTTGTGAGTCTTGTGCAAAATTGAATTTGCATCTCTGCCGCCACTCGTAGGGAGTTCATTATCTTTCAGTATAACCACTGGGAAAAATACAATTTTCAGTGTTTAATGAAACTGTGGTCTTCTCATAATGTTTATGATGCTTGAGCAATTTGTTAGGCACAATTTATCACAGACGCTTAACACTAATTATATTGTGTATAGTGCCAGTAAGGGTGATTGAAAATATTTCCCTTATTTAATATATTTCGGTGCAGACAGGATATTTTGCATCTACACTATTATTTGTATTTTTTAGAATTGAAGTGTCTTCTCAAAATGCTAATCATAGAAAAGAAAGCCACAGGGCACCTGGGTGGCTCAGTGGGTTGAGGGGCTGAATCTTGGTTTCAGCTAAGGTAGTGATCTCCAGGTTCTGGAATGGAATCTTGTGTCATCATCCTTGGGCTCTGCATTCATCAGGGAGTCTGCTTCAAGATTCTTTTTCCCTCTACCCCTCCCCATGCTTGCCTTCCACCTCCCAGGGCAGGAAAAAGGAGCAGTGCCTTATTAGGTCTAAGATGTACCTCCTGGACAAACTAGAACTGTGTAACTTTGGGATAGAGATGATGACTGAGAACCCTGCAGGCTAATCAGCTTCAAAATCTGTGATCTAATATAGCCTCATTTATCAAAAAATATATAGCATTTTATAGATGGCTTCACTAATTAGAAACCTAAGAGACTAGAAGCCTATTTTCCAATAATTCCTCAAAAATGAGACTCTAATGACAGATCATTGAAAGGCATCAAGTTCTAAACAGTGAGGTTGAGACAGCGAAACACAATGTCCAGTTATTAAATAGTTTTTTGAAGGATGGCAATTGCACACTGAAGATTTTAGAGATCCTAGAGTTTTATGTTACAAGCACAACTTAGATGTGCACCACACCTGATGTTCTTTGTGCTATAATAAGCCAAGTTCATGAAATGAACTTGTGGTGGAATAAAGGTTATCTTCTCTTTTTTTTTCTTTTTTTGCATTTCATAATCCTGAGAAGCATATGTGAAAGCCCAAAGCTGAAACAATAAACAGTTCAGATAACTTCAGAAGAAAAGGTGTTAGGAGGACCTATTTCTTCTGAGGCTCGTTTAAACCAAGCATTCAGAATGGTTTTCTGACAGCAATCTTGAGGATGCTGTGCATTTTTTACCATGAAATTTCCACCAACAGTTTAATTAGCCAGAGAGATGAGATCTTCAAAGAACTCAGAATACATTGAAGAGGGGAAATGGGATTTTAGCTCTTTAGGTCCACACTGTTTGCTCTTGTAGATAGATGTGTTTGCTAGGAAGAATTTCCTGTGGACATGGCTAAGGCAAGTCCATGCAAAGAAATTCCCACATTGAGAAAATTAAGATTTTGATACTTGAAAGGTTGGTGTGTATTCCCACATTTTCCTTCAAAGGAGAAATTTCAGTTTGAACTGTGGATCCATGGGAAGTTCTTCCCAAACTTATGGAGCTAACCTGCTTAAAGCCCAACATTTAATGCTTTGGAGGAGTGTGATTGTTACCCGAGCATCACCTCTGTGGTGTTCAAGTCTAGCCTTGGTTGTCATCACTCAAACCTAGAGCTTCCACTCCAGCTGGTGCCTTGAACGGTTTCAGGCCAGCTTTGCCTTAGTAACACATGCACACTCCACTTTTCCCACTGTGCAGAGGTATATGGGACTTGTCACTGGAGTCTGGATGCCAAATGCCTTTCCCTGAATGAGAAGATTGTTTCCTGTCTTTGTGCCCGCTATCTCCCATTATGTTTATCTCAACACCTTTTCCTTGACCTGACCCTTCATCAGCTTGAAACCACTTCTTACTTCTAGATTTTGCTTAGTTGGTATTTTCTGGGCCATTGAACAGTTTTCAGTGGGTAATATAAAACGGAGACAGAGTGAGGCAGGAAGCAGATGTCTCTTGGGTGGTGTGCGTCTTTGAGAGTTGGAATTTGAAGTCTGTATGAAAGGAACAGTGAATGGGTGTAATTAGTCAGGCTGATGAAGGAGTAAAACCTGGTAAGCAATTTTTCTTGACTCGCTTAATGAAAAGCATTAGCTATCAGTTTCTGCCTAAACTAGCTGAGGGTAAAACAAGTGTGGGGTTGGAACAAAAGATAAAGATCCGCGTGGGCTTAGGCTCTGTTCCTGAGAATAAGTTGTGCTTAGGTGGAAGGTATGTGGTTCAACCAAAAAGAAAAGAGAGAGAGAGAGAGAGAGAGAGAGAAGAGAGAGAGAGAGAGAGAGAGAGAGAGAGAGAGAGAGAGAGAGGAAGGACGGAAGGATGGAAAGAAAGAAGGAAGAAATAATGAAAAAAGAAAGAAAATCAATGACTTGTGGAACTTCTTCATGTATTTTATTTTAAGAAAACTGATGTAATTCGAGAAATGGAATAGGTTCTTGTGAGGGCCCAAACTGGTATTCTAAAACAAAGTATGAGTATATTGCTCATTTTCTTGTCATCCCATTAAGCCAGGCACTTTCCCTAGGTCAGCTTTCAAGATCCAGTGAATTTTTGAGGATTGACTTAAGGTTATTTCCCATTACCCTTCATCTTCTCCTGGTTGTGTGAATCTGGCCAAGAGCTGCCAAGAACCTGGAGACATTCATCTCCAAATGACTAGCAAGAAATTAAGCACCCCCTGGAGTGGATATTTTCCTGCTATCAAAAGAACTAAAAAAATAATACCTGGCATCATTTATGACATCATTTAGTAGAGGCCTTGGAGCCAGATGATGTGAGGTTCAAGAGGAAAATAATTTGGTATTCAAAACCAAAAACGGCAGTCTCACTGGAGCTTGACTGTAAGCTATAGTAAGTGTTCTTCACCAGAAGACTAAATATATTGATAACATATAAGCTCCCATCCAGAGTATGGTCCAAGATGATGTTTCTATTTCTGGCTGATGCCAGTCACTAACTCTAGGGATATTGGGTTACCATCTACAATAAGATGGCCGCATCCATTCTCAGATTTGCTTTGTTTTATAGATTCCAGCGTTCTGGTTTGGATGCCAGTAGAAAAATTGAAGTTGGGAAACCACAGAAGGACTGGGTCCACATTTTTTTTTCCTTAAGGAAAAGATTATTTGTTAGTGTTATTTAAGGCTGTACATTATTTTCTTGATGCTAATGGGGGACAAACGGGACATTGAATCTTGTTTTGTGTTCTATTGCTTAAGGTTTCAAATACACTGTATAAGAAGTGACAAAACCCATTTTTTTTCAGGTACATGACTTCTTGACAAACCACAGAGTAGAAGGGAAAATAACACAAATCTAGCCTTATTACTTCCCAAGTAGTCAATATTGCAAACAAAAGTCAGCCAGAACAAAGAAAATAGAAGAGAATGTTATTCTTGGGCTCAGATGCTAGAGATGGACATTGACAGAACTTAATTAAGTCTGGGAAGGGAAAGGAAAGGAAACCTGTTTTGAGATGTACCATGTCCGACGTTATGAATATACTGACTACAAAGACCTAAGCTTTGACTCCTCTATAATCCTAACACAAGTATTAAAACCTATCTCAGCTACAGTTCACACTTAAGCAATTACATAGGGATGGGGAATGTGAGCCAGGAAGAGTTTAAGTAAGACGCATGGTCTCAGAAGAAAGTGGCAGAGACAAGATGCTAATCAGGTTCTGCCTCCACCACTGGGCACCTGGCCATCAACCTCATGGAGATCCTAAGGGATCAGATGCCATCTTGACGGCATTCCACACAGTGTGACGTTGACCTGACGCTAGATCCACTTCAACCCATAACAGTGGATGGGTAGGGCCATAATCACGACAAATCACAGGTTATAAAATCTGCTTTGGTTTAAATCTCTGAAAAGCTCAGCCTTTCTCTGTTGGCTAATTGCCTCGTGGATAGAATTTCTCCATTTGTCATTACTGACAGCAGTGACTTTCTAAAATGACTCTTTGAAAATGTCTTTTTTTCCTTTCTCTAACTCCAAAATACCCTTGATACATTAAATAGGAACAAAAAATGCTTTTGCATTTTAGATTGGTTATGACTTTAGCCCATCACTGGTGGCATATTCTAAGGGTATAGCATTTTCAGCCATCACTGGGGGAAACAATAGTCCTTACAACACCGTCATTGTTACCTGCCTAGAGAGAGTGACATCAGAGAAACCTGGGCTTTAATCCCGGTGTCACACTGTTGCTCCTGTGTGATCTTGGTGTGTCACATAATCTCAATTGGCCTCAGTTTCCACTCTGTGAAATGATATTAACAATACTATAAAAATACTAATGGCTGCTATTTTGGGGCACTTATTAAGAGCCAGCTGCTATGCTAAGCACTTTGCCGACATCACCACAGTATACATAAAATGAGGGTAATAATGCCTACCTACTCTGGGTCTTGTGCATCTTTGGTGATTTTGAATGCATATGATGCATCTAGCATAATCCCTCACTCATTGTGGTCAATAATGTGTCCTCCTGTCACTCCCTTTCCTTCTCCTCCCTAGCTTACGTTAGGTCACGTTAGGTTCCTGGTCACTCAGGCTCTGGTGTTGGGACATAGCAGGTCCATGGATATGACTAATCAGTGCTAATGACCATGACCCTCATCATCCTCATGTGACAGGTACTGAGCCAGGCCAGGGCTTGTTCATTACATTAATTCAGACACTTAACCCAGCAGGATTAAATGCTATGAAGGGGCCATTTGATGAACTGCTAGAGTAAGAGTCCATGTCTTAGCTTTAGGTGGTTTGTCCTGAGTACAACATGTGGCTCAGATTTTACTGATCTTTTCTCACCCTCTGGGACCAGGTTACAGCTGGCCATATGGAGGAAGGCTTTTAGTAACCAGAACAGGAATTTTGGAGAAAAATACTTCAGGGTTCTAGAAGACAGTGCCAGATATAAATGAACTTTCTACTCCCTAATGTGTCTTAAAATGATCACATAAGCAATCACCTTGGTATGAACAGGCATGATTAAAAAATGCTTATCTCCAATTGTCTCACAAAGGTTTAAGACATGAGGTTCTTCATGATCATATAACAACTAGAAATTATACCTGAATCTAGGGGATTATCTTCTTGTGCATTATCTTCTAAGGAGATGCTTCTTGATTATCTTTACTAAAGTACTCTGACCAGTAGAAGTCTCACGGTGTCACTCTAAGATGCTTTCTTCAATTGTAATATTTCTTTGAAATCACAAATTTTATTGTGGTTTGGTTATCTAGTTCTGTGTATCAAACTACCCCCAATTTGGCAGTTAAAACAAGTACAGTTTATTATTTCTCACAATTCTGCAAGTCAGTGGTGGTTTTCTACTTCATACGGTGTCGACATGGACATTAAGAAGGTCCAAAGTGGTCTTCTGCACAAGGCAGGCAGGTGGTGATCGCTGGCTAGGAATTTTGCCTTAGTTTCCTCCATGTATACTTCTCCACACGGATACTTGCACTTACTCATATTATGGAAGATGCGAGGTAGTCAGACTTATTAAAAAAGCCCAACAGTGAAAATTGCCAGGTTTCTTGAGGCTTAGCATCTAGAACCAGCACAGTCTCACTTTCCCTGCATTCTTTTGGTTACAGCAGGGCACAGGTCACCTGGACTCAAAGGGAGTAATTCATGCAAGAGCATGAAAACAGGAAGATGTAGTTTATTGGAAGTCACCAAAATGTCAGTCTACTACAACATGGGAATTTTGCACATTATTTCAGGATATATCTGTTGTGTTTTAGTGTAAAAATGTATACACCCAAATAGTCAAATAAAATGAAAACTTGTGGAAGTTATGGCAATATGCCTCGTATGGTTTTGTTTAACTTTGGCACACTACTGTGATCGTGATGCTTGTGAGAGTGAGTGTTGGGGTTTTCTTTATTTCTCAGCTGAGTCTTGAGACCCAGTTGGGCTGATATGGGAGGAAAGTGGGAGATGGCCCAGATGATTGATTCATTTATTTATCTCACTTAGTACACATCTATGGCTGAATTCCAAAGCCAATAGAAGCAAGTTTTAATGCTGTGCATGTCTATGCTTTTACCCTTTAGCCCCTAAAATTGAGAGTTATAAATCAGAACCTACAAAAATATAGAAAGGATCCTGTCTTGTTAAGATGTCCAGGGATGTAACTTAACTTGTTTTGGCTCAGCCAATATGTTCTGCTTGAAAAAACAAAGGATTCTTTGCCTGCATGTATCATATTGAAAGTTTTTTTTTTTTTTAAGAGATGACCTTGGGCCAATATGATAATAAGATGGATATAGAGTAGGGGAGCTGTAGGGTATGGTTTTAGTAACCCAGCCTGATTCATTTCTCTGATGGTGGAGTTTTTCACCACAGCAATAACAAGGATACTTTGAAATAGCATCATAGCCAGAAAACAAATCATATATCTAAATGTATCTGCCCTTATTTCAGGTCAAAGTCTGCAAATTATCCAAAGGACATTTTTCTTGCTTAAGTTATCTGTGCTCTGCTGCCGGAGCAGAACTGTTTATTACAGTCTGATAGAGCCCAGGGTGGTGGGGGGAGGCAAGTGGGTAGAATCCAGGCAGAGTGCAGGAATTGCTGTGTCCACTGCCATGGCTAGCGTTAGCCCTGCCTCCCACATCTTAAACTGTCTGGGTGAGAACCCCATCTGGCACGTCCGCCAAACTACCACTGCCAACTCGGACATCTGACTTCTAAAAGCTAGAATTGGATTTCTTCACTCATTCCGTACATGTTCTTAACAAAAGTTTCAAACACACAGAAAACTTAAAGGAATTGTCCAGGAAACCCCACAGAGACATCTGGAATCTGCAGTGAAGATCTCTCTATCATGAGCAGTCCATTGGCTTTGAGAAGCATCTCAGAGTAGACAACAGGACACTTCAACCCTAAATACTTCAACAAGTGTAAGCTAGAGTTCACTATTTATTTATGGTTTATCTTTCTCCCTCCCTCCCTCCCTCCTTCGTTTCATCACCCCTCACCTTCCTTCTTGTCTTCCTTCCTCCCTTCTTTTCTTCTCTGCCTCACTCTTTCTTTTTTTGAGATGAAAGTTATGGACAGTGAAACATACTAGTCTTAATTGTTCTGTTCAGTGACCTTTGACACATGCTGCTGTCATGTAACCAAAAGCCGCATCAAGATCCAGAACATACTGTCACCCCATAAAGTTTCCTCCCGTGTCCTTCCAGGCAATCCCCTCAAGCAACACTCCCCCAGACACAGTCACTGTTCTAAGTTTTTTAGACTCCGGGTCCATTTTGCCTGTTCAAAAGCTTCATATGAATGGACGCATAGAGTATGTATTCTGTGTAAGAACTGGGCTTCTTTATCCAGTGCTGTTTAAAAATCTTAAGCCTATTACTCCTTATGCTGCCTCATAGAAGCAAGAACTGTAGCTCCAGGAGTCATCCCTGATGGCTCAGCAGTTATGGAGCAGTGGCTCCTGATACTGGTCCTTAAAAGCCTGCACAGCAGCCTCTGGTCAACAGGGTGGATGTGGACGTGGGGGCTGATGCTGGCAGAGAACAAAAGGCATGGTGTGCCCGGACAGACACCGTGAATCCGGCACGGCTGTGTTTATTAGCGGGCCAGCCTTTGTGTCTGCCGGTCAGGCTCTGTACTATTGATTTTATTCTGATTGTTCCATGAGACAAAGGGGGAAATAGTTTGCCTCAAAGCACGACGTATGATCCACGGGGAGAATGGTGTGTGTCTCTGGAGCAGGGTGAGGATTCTTGGCCAAGTAGACAGATGCTGCCTGCCCTGCCTCCGGTGTCGACAAAGCAGCAGCATGCCAGAGCTGACATTAACTCTGAGGCTTTTCCAAACCCACAGAGCAATTTTGACAACAAGAAACAGGTCACCCTACTTTCTGAGATAGATGTGGTACATTCAGTAACAAAGAGAGGGCAACACAGACGAAATGCGCCCCGGGAGGCCCCTCCAACGGAGTATTGCAGGGACATCTCATTAGGCTGTTAAATCCAGGAGACTGCACTGCAGCAAGTATGTTCCCAAGGCTGAGCCACTTGGTGTTATTCGGATAAATGAAAAATCTAACAGGTGCCCAGAAATTGCATGCACTGGTCAGACCCCATGCTTAGAGGGGTTTTAATAGTCTGCATTGCACACCCACATTAATCTAAGAAAGCTGCTGCTCCAACGCCTTGAATGCATTCCAACTGTGAGCTGGTTCTCTTTGTTTTGCATCTCACATGCTTAATTTAATGGGACACAGTTTGTATAACCAGACCAACAGCAATCACGCTTATCTTCCCTAACAGATGATTTTATTTAGCTTCGTACATTAATGGGTCATTGGCTGCTGAGCCAAGGCAAAGTTGAGCAATTTGGGGGACTGACTGCAGTTTTAGCCAAGTCAACTTTTGGTTCTATCTCATTACATGGACCAGTCAGATTTCACTCAGCAAGTGACGATTCCCCTGCTACCACCCCACCTCCACTTACATATCCTATCTGAACTTCAGTGCCTGGGTTAAGGTTGGCTGAGAGCAAGAAGCTTTGAGTTTTACAGTCTGGAAATATTGTGGTCATGTAAAATTATCATTCCAGGCAATAGTTGGTCTACAAAAATCTTACTGTGAAGTCTCATTTACAAATATATAGAAACATGAGTGATGACAGACATCAAATGAATAAATTGCCAGATGCATCTCAAAACAACAGATTCTATCAATCATCTTTAATATTGTCTATGATGGCTTCAAAAAAATCATACAGGATTGGGGACGCAATTCATAAGTCTTTTCCTCTAATTAGTTACAGCAAAACCTAATAGACAGAGGGAAATTGGACAGGTATCAGAGAAGATAAGGCATTTGCAACTTGGCTCAGCTGGAAGACAATTGCAGGAAAATATATAAATCTGTGGTTCAAGCTTACCCAAGCAATAATGGGAAAAATATAACCCTTAGTTAGGTACTAGGGAAAGCTGGGACAATAACCTTCACAATTTACCAAACTCAGAACAAATAGAAGGAAGTAAGGGGTGGAGAGACAGCAGGATATTGACAGCAAGACAAACAATAAGGACAGGAGGCTCATTGAACTTTGTATTTTTTTTAATGTCTTTTAAATCTTAAAGACATACTTTGCAACTTTCCAGTCCCTACTTTTAAGCAATTATTTTGATGCCGAGATTTCTACTTTCTCTGAACTGGAGGACGCTGCCTGGATGCAATTTTGGAGGTGAACAGGTTTGGAAGTTCCTTGCACTTTTGGCCTATTACTTGTCTTGTTGACAGCAGCAATCTTTGATGAAAGACTTTTTTAATTGCTTTTCCCTGGAAGGATTCTCCCCAAGCTGCTCTCCTCTTCCGCACTTCATCCTGTCCTGGCAGCCAGATAATCGAATCCTAGGAGAGGGATAGAGAAATATCTCCACGTGTTTCTGGAGCCTGTGGTCAGGGCCACAATAAAAAAAAGTGCAGGTTTGGGGGGCACCTGTGTGATTCAGTTGATTAAGCATCTGACTTCAGCTCAGGTCATGATTTTGGGGTCCTGAGGTCAAGCCCAGCTTTGGGGGGTCCTTGCTCAGTGGGGAGTCTGCTTCTCCTTCTCCCTCTGCCCCTCCCCCTGCTTGTGCTCTCTTGCTTTCCCAAGTAAATACATAAAAATCTTTAAAAAAAAAAAAAGAAAAGAAAGAAAGTAGAGGTTTTTCAGAAAGGCAGAGTCCATCTGTGGGGTTGCCTTGGCTTCTTCTTAAGGTTTTACAGCTTTTAAATTGAACCTTATCATCTCTTTAAATGTTAAAGAAGGAAGTCCCTTCGAACCCCTGATGGTATTCAATTATGGTCATGATTATAAAATGTCTCAGATCTTTGGGGAGTGTGAGCAAATCAATAGTGTTGCAAAAGGGAACATAAAGCTCTAAAGGCTTGCCTTTGCCAGGTTTTGTTCCTTTCTCCCACTCACCCCCACAGCAGAAGAAGCGTGTAGTACAAGGGGCTTCCCTGCCAGGTGGAGGGCGTGTAGGGAATTACTGCCTAACAGTAAAGGACAAACAGTGCCTTGAGATCTCTCTCTTTTTTTTTTTTAACAAATTTATTTTTTATTGGTGTTCAATTTGCCAACATATAGAATAACACCCAGTGTTCATCCCATCAAGTGCCTCCCTCAGTGCCCGTCACCCAGTCACCCCCACCCCCTGCCCACCTCCCCTTCCACCACCCTAGTTCGTTTCCCAGAGTTAGGAGTCTTCCATGTTCTGTCTCCCTTTCTGATATTTCCCACTTATTTTTTCTCCTTTCCCCTTTATTCCCTTTCACTATTTTTTATATTCCCCAAATGAAGGAGAACATATAATCTGATTAACTTATTTCACTCAGCATAATATCCTCCAGTTCCATCCACATTGAAGCAAATGGTAGGTATTTGTCATTTCTAATGGCTGAGTAATATTCCATTGTATACATAAACCACATCTTCTCTATCCATTCATCTTTCGATGGACACCGAGGCTCCTTCCACAGTTTGGCTATTGTGGACATTGCTGCTAGAAACATCGGGGTGCAGGTATCCCGGCGTTTCACTGCATCTGTATCTTTGGGGTAGATCCCCAGCAGTGCAATTGCTGGGTTGTAGGGCAGGTCTATTTTTAACTCTTTGAGGAACCTCCACATAGTTTTCCAGAGTGGCTGCACCAGTTCACATTCCCACCAACAGTGCAGGAGGGTTTCCCTTTCTCACATCCTCTCCAACATTTGTGGTTTCCTGCCTTGTTAATTTTCCCCATTCTCACTGGTGTGAGGTGGTATCTCATTGTGGTTTTGATTTGTATTTCCCTGATGGCAAGTGATGCGGAGCATTTTCTCATGTGCTTATTGGCCATGTCTATGTCTTCCTCTGTGAGATTTCTGTTCATGTCTTTTGCCCATTTCATGATTGGATTGTTTGTTTCTTTGCTGTTGAGTTTAATAAGTTCTTTATAGATCTTGGAAACTAGCCCTTTATCTGATAGGTCATTTGCAAATATCTTCTCCCATTCTGTAGGTTGTCTTTAGTTTTGTTGACTGTATCCTTTGCTGTGCAAAAGCTTCTTATCTTGATGAAGTCCCAATAGTTCATTTTTGCTTTTGTTTCTCTTGGCTTCATGGATGTATCTTGCAAGAAGTTACTGTGGCCAAGTTCAAAAAGGGTGTCGCCTGTGTTCCCCTCTAGGATTTTGATGGAATCTTGTCTCACATTTAGATCTTTCATCCATTTTGAGTTTATCTTTGTGTATGGTGCAAGAGAGTGGTCTAGTTTCATTCTTCTGCATGTGGCTGTCCAATTTTCCCAGCACCATTTATTGAAGAGACGGTCTTTTTTCCAGTGGATAGTCTTTCCTGCTTTGTTGAATATTAGTTGACCATAAAGTTGAGGCACAGCAGGCCCCTCCCCCAGAAGACCAGCTAGACGGACAGGAGCTATGCCTTGAGATCTTAATTTATTTGATGAGATTCTTAAAGAGTGTGATCGGGCACTTCTATGTTTTCTTGCAGAAGACCATGTCAATTTCTAAATAACATTTTTCCTGGGATTCTTAGGCTGCCCCATTTGAGTAAGCCTCTCTCTGTCTCTGTCTCCATCCCTGTCTCTCTCTCTCTGTCATTGTTGTTCTTATAAGATAGGTTCTCTGGGAAACAAATCAAAGATGGTTGATTTGTTTTTAACTGTTTTTATGAACAAGGCAACTTTGGTTCTACATGTGGATACACTTCTGGAAGAAATGATTAGCTAACTTAGATTTAGTGGATGATTTGGTCATTAAGGTGAAAGTGCATGCACACATTTATTCAGCAACTATTTATTGATGGGTCTTTGGTGCCAGGCACTGTGCAAGAGTGTGTGAGCTCCACGAGGGCAGGGATTTTGGCTTCCTTTACCCACTGTTACATCCTCCGTGCCCAAAACACTGCCTGTCCTAGAGGAGAAGCAGTCACATATTGGATGGTTATAGCATGCAGTGGTAGGAATTTGAAAGCACATATTTTTCTCCCTAAGATTAACCCAGTTCTATGTCTCGTGAAATCCTGCAAAATTGAAGGGAAAGAAGTGATTTCATGTTAGTTCTCTATGGTGTGTTTCTAAAGCAATGGTGTGTCCTGCAGAATTCTGGGCTATTTTACACATCTCTGAAATGAAACTGGCAGAGAATAAATGCATTTAAAGGCACTGCTTCTGGGGTGCCTGGGTGGCTCAGTCAACTGAGTGTCTGACTCTTGATTTCTACTCAGTGCATGATCTCAGGGTTGTAGGATCAAGCCCTGAGTCAGGCTCTGCACTTGTGGAGTCTGCTTGAGATTTTCTCTTTTCTTCTCCCTCTGCCCCTTTCCCCACTCATACACTCTCTCTCTGAATAAATAAATACAATCTTTTTTTAAAGGCTCTGCTTATGTTAAAAAAAATAGACATTTCAACAAAATACATTTTTCCCCTGTTACTTTTGACTATACTTATACATACTTTATCTCCTACCACACTTTTTGCTTATTTAATTATTTTTAAAGAGAGAGGGAGTGGAAGAGGGGTGGAGGGAGAGGAAGAGAATGAACCTTAAGTAGGCTCCATGACCAACATGGAGCCAGACTCGGGGCTCGATCTCACAACCCTGAGATAATGACCTGAGCTAAAAACCAAGAGTCTTATGTTTAACTGACTGAGCCTCCCAGGCCCCCCTCTCCTACTATACATTTTAAAAAGGAGGGGTTAAAATTTAGCAATGAGGCATTTCAAAGTCTCAACATCAGGCCATCTCGGGTAACAAAACTCTTGATCTGCCTCTTCTAGGAGTGGCTCCTGGTAAGAAGGAGGGTGAGGATGACCACTAGGAGAGGTGAGAATAGACGGGCCAATGAAGTCAAGAGTGCACTTAAGAATTCCAAGACAGGGCAGCCCGGGTGACTCAGCAGTTTAGTGCCTGCCTTCGGCCTGGGGTGTGATCCTGGAGACCCAGGATCGAGTCCCACGTCAGGCTCCCAGCATGGAGCCTGCTTCTCCCTCTGCCTGTGCCTCTGACTCTTTTTCTCTCTCTCAAGAATAAATAAATTTTAAAAAAATCTTAAAAAAAAAAATTCCAAGAAAGTAGCTGGGAATTAGAGGCAGGAGCAGTGGGCATCATAGGGTGGGGGAGACACCTTCCCTTGTAGGATTTCTCATCAGTCTGTTCCTGCAGCCACTGTCACAGCTCCAAGGAAGCAATATCGTTATTGTCAATGTCATTGTACCCATTTGACACAGAAGGGGTGTTGTGACTTCTCATGGCTAGACAACTCAATAATACAAGAGGTCCCCTGCTAAGCCTAAGTTGTTGTTTTTTTTTTTTTTTTAAGATTTTACTTATTTATTTGACAGAGAGAGAGCACAAGTAAGGATGAAAGAGGAAGAGGTAGAAGGAAGAGCAGGTTCCCCGCTGAGCAGGGAGCCCAATGCTGGGCTCAATCCCAGGGTCCTTTGGACCCGAGTCAAAGGCAGATGCCCAAGTGACTGAGCCACTCAGGTGCCCAACCCCAAGTCCAAGTCTTTTACCACTATGCCCTACTTCCCTCAGGACCCTGGGCTGTGACATTGTTTTTGCTGTGGTTGTGACTTCTGCTCTGGGGCCTGTAACACCAGTCACCATGGTCACTCGCCTGCTCTGGTACAGGATTCCCTTGGGTGCTGGCACCTGTAGTCCTGTCCCTGGTCAAAAGCAGCGTGAGGCTGAGAATGATGCCTGAACCCATGTGGGATGGGTGCCTTAGGATGCAGGAGGATAGGGCACAGAAGCAAGGGCTCGCTCCCTCCATGCCCCTACAAACCACTTCTTCAGGGTACTTCTGTTTGATTGCTCATGTACTGGTCACTCATGTCAGCCAGGGTGGTCAATTCCCTGTCACTTCTGCCATGCGGGGATCTCCAGATGGAAGAAAGGTTAGCAGAAAAGTCCTGTGCGGGGAAGACCCAGGGATGTTTGAGTCTTTGTAGCCATGGCAACCACAATTTAGCCCTGGGGTGGGCAGAAGGCCAGACCCACTGTCCTGTGCTCAACCCTCCCTCTGACCTGCAAGGAAATGCAGAGGCAGAAAAGCCAATAGGACGAGACAAAGATAAAAGGTCCTACTGCTACTGTTTATTCTTTCACTGATACCAATAGTTGGCTTCCTAAAGCAGAGTCATCTCTAATGGAAGTGCTAACTACAACCTCTGTTGCCCTAGTGAGAAATGACTCTAGTTACTGAGATTTGCTGAACCCGCATCAGAGTGGCTTGCAAATGTCTTGTGTCTGGACACAGGGAAATGGGTTTCTCTCCCAGAAAGGGCATTCCATGGTGCCATCACTTTCTCGGAAAACGGTCTCCACCACCCCAGCTGTTTGCAGTGCATCAGGCAATGCAGTGACATATAAAACTGGGTCTGCCTGGGTCTGGACACAAGGCACTTAGGAGATGTAGATATTTCTGTTTGGACAACCGTACCTTGATCTTAATCTGTACACATTCAGACTTGAAGAATTATGCAGTGGCTTCAAAGTTATTGAGGAAAGTGGATTTTTCGTGCTTTCAGTTTATTTCTGAATGAAGACTCGCTTGATAGAGATACATGTTTTTGGTGACATAGAAGAGCCTCTTTGGCTCATCTGAGATGTCAGAGGACAGTCTGGATAGACTAAAAATGCAAAGGCCTCATTTTACTGATTCATTTAAAATTCCTTTGCCCAAGTCTTCAATTAAAAAGTTTTCAATACCTAAAAACATCTATCAATTGGAGTCCCAAGAATATTTTCTCTTGCGTGCATCAGAAAGCAGTATATTGATCTAAGGAGGGATGAGTAGGTCATAGGAAGTAAGGAGCCAGAGGTGCTAATGCACTGCACCCCGTAGACAGTCACTTCATATTTTAACCTGGAAATAAAATTACTAAGCAGAATATTGTAAATAGAATGCTATTTTCTAAAAGACAATGTACAATTATTTTGCATATTTAAGGGTTTTTTTTCCCCAGCAAATAGCTCATAGATAGAACCTCTAAAATGAAGAGATAAATATAAATTACCGTAAGCATAGTTAATTTTAAAAACCTAAACACTGCTCTAAGTCCTATGAAATAAGCATAAATGCACCATAATTACTGATTATATAACAAACCCCAAATTATTATGAAGATCCTGTTTATTTTGGTCTGTCTCTTTATTTATAACACTGCCTTTTCTAAATATGCTGAATGTGTCTAATATGGAGTCATGGTGGGGCTGGGGGAGCTGGAAAAGGCGGCTAACTTCTGGATCTCGTGTCCCCTTCATTGCACCAGCTTCTTCTCTAAAGCCTCAGCTCTGCCCACATCTACACCATAATCCCCACTGCTCCACATGCCCAGAAACTCACCTTCCATTTCCAAGTATGAATGTATATAACTCTAGTAACATTTCTCACTAGTAGGTGAATCTAAAGACTATCATCAACACTCTTGGGATTTCTGACTTTAAGGGTCTTTGTCTTTTTTCCACCAGGGTGAGTGCAAGGAACTTTAAACAATTCTTATGTGTTCTTCTTTGAATGGTTTTAAGAATCCACAAGCACACTTTAGGGACATGGGGATTAGGGTGAATCTGTGAATCTGTATCCTACTTCACAGCAGGTCAGGAGAAAAAGGAGTGAGGTGAGAAGACCAGGAATGGGATTTGGGGTGCTGTGTTGTTCTCTGTTTTTGGAACCTGTAAGAGAAATCTGAATTTTTTTTAAATCTGAATTTTTGTAAACAGTGTACATTGGTTTTACCGAAAATATGTATATATATTTTTAATTTCAGATTATCATAAGGAGGAAGAAAGTGGGCAAACAAATCTGCAGGGCTAGTCTTGGAATGGTAGAGATGACAGAAAATCTATACAAGTGGCTCTTTGAATTAAAGTGAAATAAAATTAAGATTTCAGTTCCTTATTTCAAATAGCTATGAAATAGGACAGCACAGATAGAATATTTCTATCATCGCAGAAAGATCTATTGGCTTTTTGACTCTTTTGCAGCTAGAGTTCTGGCCAACAAATTAAACAAAAGTCCTGAGTAAAGCTGTCCTGGAAGGTGGCTGGAGCTGCAGGGTGAATGTTGTGAACAAGGGATACCTCTGAGGATGGAGGCCATGGGATGGAGTAGAGCAATAATTTAGAGCTGATCATTTGTGATGTTCTATAGCTAATCATATCCTCTCAAGTTCATCCTGTCTTTCCAATTCCCATGTAATGGTCATCCCAGAACTGAGAGACTTACTAACTCTATCTTAATTTGGACAGTCTTTGATTTCAATGAATAATTTTTTAAAGATTTAATTGATTAATTAATTAGTTTGAGAAAGACGATGCATGCACATACTTGAATGGAGAGAGGGGCAGGGGGGAGGGAGAGAATCTCAAGCAGACCTTCTGCTGAGTGCAGGTGGACATGGGATTGATTTCACAACCCCAAGATCATGACCTGAGCTGAAATCAAGACTTGGACACTTAACCCACTGAGCCACCCAGGTGCCCCAAATCTTTTTTTTTTTTTTTTTGATGTAAAAAGAGGTCAGGTAGAAGAAGCAGCATATTCATAGTAGGCAGGAAATTGTCCCTTTCTTTCTCCTGACCTTCATTTTTCTTTGTTTTCTCTTTCCTCTCCTTCCTTTTTCCCTTCCTTCCTCCTTCCCTCCTTCCTTTCTTCCTTCTTTCCTTCCAAAAATACTAAAGACATTTACCTGGCCTGGGAGTAGTGGTCTTTTTACTGAATCAGGGGGCTGCTTCATCAGTGAACCCAGAAAACTCCCCATCTGGAGTGTCACTAAGCAGATGCTTCAACTATTATTGAACAGCTGCTTCAGGCTGCTCAAAATTAGTGAATCTAAATGAATAGCCCTTGCAATGCCAAAGAGAAGAAGTGAGAAAGAAATCTGATAGGTGCCAAAAACCCTCTTAAGTGTGGAAATGCCCTTACTTCTAAACACCTACTTCTCTGGCCTCCCTTTCTTAATCAGAAGTTATTAGAGATGATTTTTGTCCTTCCCTGTATGCCAGGCACATGGTGTTCTGAGCTAAGAATTCATGAATTCTAATCCTCGTCATTGAATTGGCTTCTTGCCTAACCTTGTGCAGAGGACACACGGTGTCTTTAATGCATTCCTCCAGGAATCACATAGAATGCTATAAAAGGTTTAATTATTAATGGAATTTGCAGAGAACTTGCCTTGCTGTATAACTCCAGCCAACCTTAATTTTTAATCTTTATAAATACTTTGAATTTTAATAAGATAAATTCTCAGCAAGGCAACCCACTCATTCTTCAAGCAAGGCCTCTAATTTATGGTTTCTCACATGCTTTGCTTTGACCTCCTCTTCCTACCTTCATTGTAGAGGGTTTCTCAGCACCATATTTTTATCTTCTTATAACAACTATCATTTAAGAAAATGTAGTTAAGAAAGAAAAGTTAATTGCTAAGAAGGCATCTGAGATTTTTGTAAATGTTTTCATTCAAATTCTGCTTCTCTGATATCATGGATAAAAATTTAGTGAAATTATTTCAAGTAACAAGGTATATTGTATGAATAGAGAGGAGATATTTCTCTCACATATGCTTCTTGATTGACTACAAAGCTGTTTTTCGAAATTTAGGTGAATTACTCTTATAGGAAAAATTTTATAAATGGTGGTTAGAACATGAGGTTCACTTGCGTAAGTCTATTTTACTAAAAGCCTAATCTCTAGATTGCAATGAAAAATAGTTGAAATAAATATGATTATAATACAAGTTTTTGAATGCAATAGAAAATATCTGCATTTTAGTTCAGGAATCTCTGGCTTTTCTTCTCCTTTATACCAATGTTTTCCAACTTTTACACTGTCAGTCTTGAAGAGCATTAAAAATTTATTAAAATTTTTTTACTTTATTAAGGTTTTTACTTTAATAAATAGATGAAAAGATAGGAAGATAGTGAGATGATGCTCATGTGACTATAAAAGCCTTAGATGAGAGCAGAAGGCACACATTGAGGCAAGATACACATTCATGAGCAAGAATTTGCTGATGTAGAGCTCTCTTTATACAAGAAGGTTCAGTACAATGGGGAATGAAAAAGGAGAATATATCAGAGGGGAAGGAAGAAGGTGGTAGAGGTGTTGAGGGAAGGGAAGTTTGCTCCAGTGAAACACCAGGTGACACTATTATCCCCATACCTACGATGGCAGGGTTTTAGAATGTGTGTGTGTGTGTGTGTGTGTGTGAGAGAGAGAGAGAGAGAGAGAGAGAGAGAGAGAGAGAGAGAGAGACAGCATGAAACTAGGACTGTACAAGGAAATGAGGTGGGCACAGGAGCAGGGCTTTAAAAATGCAGCAGTGTCCATCGATGGATAAATGGATAAACAGAATATGATGCATACATACAATGGACTGTTTGCCTTAAACAAGAAGGAACTTCTGACATATGTTACAACATATATTATTAACCTTGAGGACATTACGCTAAGTGAAATAAGCCAGCCTCAAAAGGACAAATTCTACTTTCAGAAGGTATCTACAGTAGTCAAATTCAGAGACAAGAGGTAGGATGATGGTTGCCAGGGTCTAGGGGAAGAGCAGCAGGGGGAGTTGCTTAATGGGCAGAGTTTCAGTTCTTCAAGAAAAAAAAAAAAACTCTGGAGATGAGTGGTGTGATGATTGTATAATGGTGTGAATGTACTTAATGCCATTGAACTGTATACTTATAAGTAGATAAGATGCTAAATCTTATGTGTACTCTGTCACAGTTTAAAAAAAGGTGTAGTGGACATAATTAAAGAATGATCTCATTCTCTGCTTCTCCTGAATGACAGAAGGTAGGATATAAGAGGGGACAAGAGGAAAATAAGTTTTTACCAAATTGTCTTCTAAGCTACTGCTCTTTAAACTGCACATTGCAGCTCATTAGTGCACCATAGAAGTCAGTTTTTGAGAAATCAAAGCAAGGTTGAATTAAGTTGAGTTTTAAAAGGTGCATCACCCTATTGAGAGTAAACACACTGCATGAAGCTTTAGGTGAACACTGGATTCAGTGTAACCAGGTTGCAATATAAAATACATTTATTTGGCTTGTGATCAAAATCAAGGGATGATGTTTGTGTGGTGCCTTGGGATGGTTAATCGGAAGTCTCCCGTAGGTGGAGTCTGCAGGGGAGGCTACCAAGTGATACAGATGAAAGGAGGAAGAGTCTTGTCAAGCTGATGGCAGTGAAGGAAGGCAGACATGGGGGAAATGATAGAGGCAGGATAGGTGAGATTTGGCCATTGATTGTGAGGAGAAGGGAAATCAAAACTGTTTTTGTTTCCATCTGGGTGTGTGAGGGAAGAGTGAGAGAAGAGGTATAAGGACACTGTGGAGGATAATGTGGGGATGAGAGATGGATATGACACCCCATAGAAAATGGCCCAAAGGAAGTTGGAAATGGAGAATGAGCTCAGAAGAGCCATGGGGCAGGGCACCTGGGTGGTTTGCTTGGTTAAGTGTCTGCCTTCGGCTCAAGTCATGATCCTGGCGTCCTGGGATTGAGTTCCACACCAGGCTCCCTGCTCAGTGGGGAGTCTGCTTCTCCCCCTCCTTGTACACACACTCTCTCTCTCTCTCAAATAAATAAAAAAAAATTATTAAAAAAAAGCCATGGGGCTAGAGATGTTGATGGAGAAATATCTGTATAAAGGAAAGTTTTGAGGCCTGAGAGAAGTGTGTAGTTGAAGCTGGAAAGGAAATGTTAAGAGAAAGAAAAAGAGGATGCCAATTCCAGAACTCCAAGATTGGGAATGTCTAGAATTCAGGAGGAGCAAGAAGAGGAAAAATGAGAGGAAATGAGAGAAGCAGCATCATGGTAATGACAAGATGGGAGAGGATGAAGAAGATGGCGGCTGAGAGGAAGACAGATAATGGAACTGTGAGGTGGGACAAGTAGTAACGGTGGAGGGCAGTTTCACCAGACCACCGTTGGGCAGATAGACCTCCAGGGGAAGAGCCACACGTGGCTCTGTGGTCTGCTGGTGGGGCCCCCAAGCATTGAATGTGACAGGGACAAAAGGAAGAGTGGCTGAGATTTAACTTGGCCATTGCAGTTGGCTGCTTCTTCCCACCTCTGCCTAACCCCCACCTCAATGACTTTTGCTGGACGTAGTATATTTCCCACCAAACAGACTCATCCCCTGTCCCTCTCTCAGAGCCCTCAGGTTAGTAGATGGTAGTAAGCTCTGTCCAGTCACCTAATAAGGTTCACAAAGATGGAAGATAATAGGTGAGAAAGATTTTCAGTCAGAAGTGCCTTCTGGTCATCCTCGCGATCACACTGGGCAGCTGTCTGCTCTGCCTGTAGACAGACCACTTTGCTCTCAATGTTCTGTTTTTTCCTTTGTAAATTGTGCTTATCAGTATAGAACCCCCACCCTCCAACCTGGGATTATTCTTTACTTTTTCCTTTTGCAAAAGTAATTTTTAAATGTTTGTTTTCTTTACAAACAAACAAACAAAAAAAAAAAAACAAAAAAGAAAAAAAGAAAACATTTGGTCAATTATGAGGCTCAAAAACATCCAGTATGCTTTTGGAGAAATTCAAGTCAATTCTATAAAGGACAGTGGAAGGTAGGATGTTTCTGGAAGTTCTGGACTAAGTATGGAATCAGTATTTGCTGAATTGGAATATGTGTATCTCCTTCAAACCACAACAAAAATCTTTAGCATCACCTAGCACTAATGACAAATGGTGCTTTGTGTGAAGTTTATACTTATAACTCTGTTTCTAGTGGGAAGGACTCCTTCAAATGCAGGCTTCAACTAAGTGGTTATAAATGAAAGAGGAAAAAAAAGAAAAGAAAAGGATGTTAAACACAGTTAGAAAAAAAAAAACAACCAGTTAGAAGATCCTTCACCTGTGAAGAAGGGGCTTCATTGGATAAGTTGTATAGTCATTTCTATAGCAACAGAACAACTTTTAAAAATGAGCTGAAAAACATGTTAAATTTGAAATTACACTTAGTATTTTGGTAAAAGTCTGAGTTTTTTGGGTCCCCATTATTATCAACAGGAACGATAAAGAAACAGAAACACATGGGGTGCCTGGGTGGCTCAGTGGTTGAGCATCTGCCTTCAGCTCAGGGCGAGAACCCAGGGTCCTGGGATCAAGTCCCACATTAGGCTCCCCGCAGGAAGACTGCTTCTCCCTCTGCCTATGTCTCTGTCTCTTATGAATAAATAAAATCTTAATAAAAAAAAAAAAGAAACATAAACACACTCTGAGTTAGTTAACTTTTAACAGGTGGAACGAAAAAATAGCACACATAGTTTTGTATCTGTCTGGCAAAAATCCAAGAGCTTTGTATACTTCTGCTCAGTCTGGTGAATAAAATTTACACCACCAACAAGTAGCAGGGAATGAAAATAATCCATTTCTGTTGATAAAGTAATGGGTTTTGTCTGGTTGCCTTTGGGGATAGTACTTTTTTTTTTCTTTTAAAGAATAACACTTGCTTTGCTTTTCCTACTTTTCCCAAGAACAGATTTGATATAAATATAAGGCGGTTATGGATCCCATCATCTCATCCTATGTTGCATTTTGCTTTGCTCTATGTTTGAATACATTTGAATACATTCAAGAACTTGTCCACGTTTATAGCTTCTGAGAGCCCAATGTCTTACATAAAGGCCAATCAATACCATTTAGCTATTTCTTGTCTTCTCTATTGGTTGTGGTGCCAGACCAGTAGATGCCCCCTGGACATGTTCTCTGGAAACCTTTACTGCTAAAGAAATACTCAGCTGTGTTTATCATTAACCAGGGAGTGCTGTTCCTTTAAGATGTCAAAGTTTGGGAAGCTGAGGTTATTCTGATATTGAATGCCAGATGAAAAGAGACAGGCTCCCTCTGGCTGAACCCTCCAAACAACAGTCTGTTTTGTTTGTAAAATGTAGAGAGCCATGCTTACCTCTGCATTTGTAGGACTGCCTTTGGTAGATCCTCAACATACCTCTGATGAATGAATGACTCAATGAACAAGAAAACTGAGGTCAAGCACTTTGGAAGCGTACCATGTCAAATCAGAAGGGGCTCATCTAGTCATTAAAATAGGTGCAGTGAAAGGCCTTTACAGCTTTCTAGACTTGAGCACTTTTCTACAGTGAATATCGATTACTTTTGTAATCAGATAAAAACAAAGAAAGAAAAATAATAAACAGAACACTAATAAAAAATAAAGATCTAATTGCATTTTTAAGGATGACACTAATTTACTTCATGACACATTTCTTTAATGTTTTTCTTATTTGCAGCAAGTGATGTTTTAACAGTGCACAGTACACATACTCGCATATTCAGTGAATTACTGATAAAAACATTAAGTCAACAAACATTTATTGAGCACTTATTACATAGCAGGGTGCTTGCTAGGCACTGTGGGGGATTTATGGATAAATAATACATGAGTCAGTTCCTCAAGGAGCTCACTGATGATGCAGGTAGGACCAAAGCCATAATTGTTGGTAATGAATGGAAGCTTTTAGTGGCAAACTGTTCTGTACCAGCAAGTACCATGCTTTGTCCGTATTAAAAACATATCCAATGTCACAAGGCACATCTCTGACATTTTTTAATTAAACATTTTTACTTTGAGATCATTGTAGATTCACAAGCAGTTGTAAGAAATAATATAGAGCAATCTCATGTGCCCTTTACACAGTTTTCCACAATGGCAGTATCTCATAAAATTCTAGTACAATAGCACAACTAGGATATTGACATTGATACAGTCAAGATACTGAGCATTTCCATCACCACATGGATCCCTCATGTCACCCAATTCCCTCCCAGGCTCTTCTCTTCCAGCCCTAAACCCTTGGCAACCACTTAATCTGTTCTCTATTTCTATAAACTTGTCAGTTCAAGAATGTTATATATATGTTGTCACACAAGATATAACCTTCCGGATTTTTTTTTTTTCTGCTCAGTATAATTCTTCAGAAACTCATCCAGGTTGTTGTGTGTATCAATAGTTTGTTTCTATTTGTTTCTGAGTGGTGTCCCAGGGTACAGATGAACCAGAGTTTGCTTATCCATCTCTTGTTGAAGGGCATCTAGGCTGTTGCCAGTTTTAGACTATTATGGATAAAGCTGCTATAAACATTTATGTACATTGTGTGAACATAAGTTTCCATTCCTATAGAATAAATGCCTGGGAGTGTGATTGCTGGATGAAATGGTAGTTGCATATTTAGTTTTTTAAAAGAAACTGCCAAAACATTTTCCAGCATGGCTGTACCATTTTACATTCCTGTCAGCAATAGATGAGTGATCCAGTTTCTCCACACACTTGCCCGCCTTTGATGTCATCACAATTTTTGTTTCAGCCATTCTGATAGGTGTGTAGTGATATCTCATTGGGGTTTCACTGTTCATCCCTTTAATGCCTAATTATTTTGAATACCTTTTCATGTGCTTAGTTGCCAAGCCATCTATATGCTCTTCCGTGAAATGTCTATTCATACCTTTTGCCCACCTTCTAATTGAGTTGTTAGTTTTGTTTTTTTTTAAGTTGAATTTTGAGAGTTCTTTATGCATTCCAGGTACTAGTCCTTCATCAGATATGTGGCTTGCAAAATTTTAGGTTTTTTCATCCTCTTATACTAGGATCTGTAGCAAAAATTTTTGATTTTATTGAAGTTCAGTTTGCTGATTTTTCCCTTTGTATATCATGCTTTCAGTGTCAAATCTAGGAAAGTGTTGCCTTGCCCTAAATCCTGAAGATTGTCTTCTTTCTAGGTTTTTCTTCCCCCTAAAAATTTCCAATAGCTTTATGTTTTGCACTTAAGTCCATAATTCAGTTTTTAGTTGGTATTTGTATGAGGTGTAAGACTTAGGTCATAATTCAAGGGTTTTTTTGCCCATGGATGTCTAATTGCTCAAGTCCCACTTGCTGAAAGGCTACTGCATTAGTTTCCTAGGGCTGCCAAAGAAAATGATCACAAACTTGGTGGTTTAAAACAACAGAAATATATTTTCTCACATTCCTGGAAGTCAGAAGTCTGAAATCAATGTTGACAGGGCTGTGCTCCCTCAAATGGCTCTAGCAGAGCATCTTTCCTTGCCTCTTCTATCTTCTAGCAGCTGCTGGCAATGCTTGTGTTCCTTGACTTATAGACCTATCACTTCCTAATCTCTGGCTCCATCTTCACATTCTCTCTCTCTCTCTCTATCTCTCTCTCTCTCTCTCTCTTTCTGTGCTTCCTGTTTCTGTCTTGTATATGGACACTTATTATTGGATTTAAGGCCCACCTGAATCCAGAATGATCTCATCTTGAAATCTTTACCTTAATTATATTTGCAAAGACTCTTATTCCAAACAGCATCACATTCTGAGGTTGCAACAGACACATCTTCTTTAAGCCGCTCTTCAACCCACCACAGTTATCTTTCCTTCTGCTAAATTGTATTTTCATGTTTGTCAAAGATACGGTGGGCATAGCTGTGTGGGTCTATTTCTGGGTTCTGTATTCTAACCCATTAATTTACATGTCAATCCCTCCACCAGTAACACATAGCCATTATGACTGTAGCTATTTAAGTTTTGAAATCAGATATACTGATTTTTCTCATTCTTGTTCCTTTTCAAAATTATTTTTAGCTATTCTATATATTGCATTTCCATATACATTTTATTTTTTAAGACTTATTTATTTATTCATGAAAGACACACAGAGAGAGGCAGAGGCATAGGCAGAGGGAGAAGCAGGCTCGTTACAGGAGCCTGCTGCAGGACTCTATCCCGGACCTCGGGATCACAACCTGAGCCAAAGGCAGGTGCCCAACCGCTGAGCCACCCAGGCGTCTTACATTTTGGAACAATATTATCAATATCTACAAAAAATTTCACTGGGATTTTGATAGGAATTGTGTTAAACCTGTGTGTCAATTTGGAGAGAATGGAAATCTTTGCTATGTTGAGTTTTCCAATCCTTGAACATAGTGTGTTTCTCTATTTATTTATCTCTTTTTTTATTCCTTTCATCAAGACAAGTCCTTGTTTTCAGACAAGTCCTGCACATGTTATGTTAGATTTATACCTAAGTATTTTGTTTTGGAGAAGCAATTTAAAGTGGTATTGCATTTTAAATTTTGGTGTCCACAGTCCATTGTAAGGCTTAGAAATACAATTGATTTCATGTTTACTTGCATCCTGAAACATTGCTAAACTCACTTATTCTAAGATTCTTTTTTATTTTGTAGATTATTTAATTTTCTATATAGAGTGTTATGGCCTTTCAAATGGAGATAGTTTATTTTTTTTCCCTTTCCCATGCTGTTCTTATTACTTCTTTTTATTTGCCTTATTATACTGGCTAGCACTTCCATACTGTGTTGAGTAAGAACAGTGAGAAGTTTTTGCCTTATTTCTGATCTCAAAGGGAATACATTCAGTCTTTTACCACTGCATATAATGGAAGATTTACCATTAAGTGTAATGTAGGTTTTCATATAGATGCTTTGTATAAAATTGAGGAAGCTTGAGGATGAACCATAAATAAATTGCACCCATTAGAAAAGGGGCCTAGGAAGACTTGGCTAAGTTTCATAGTGGGTTCTTAACTCAGTAGAGAACTGAGATGCTGTTTAGGAAACTGAAGGAGATACTTGTCCACAGAAGGGGTTTGTCGGGGTGATCAAAAACAACAATGCTGATACCTGCTACAACATGAAAGCATTATGTTAAGTGAAAGGAGCCAGACACAAAAGGACACATATTGTATGGTTTTATTTATACAAAATATCCAAACGAGGCAAATCAGTAGAGATGGAAGACAGTTGAGTGATTGCCATGGGCTGAGGGCAGAGGGGAAATGGGGAGGGAAACCTCATAGGGACAGAGTTTCCATTTGGGGTTATAGTTGTGCAAAATGTGAATGTATTTCTAAGCACTGTGTACTTTAAACTATTTTATGTTATGTGTATTTTACCATAATTTAAATAAATGATAGAAAATGAAAAAAAAAACTAAAAAAAAAAAACTTCAAACAACAGCAAACCCATAGTATTTCTCATCCCCACTCCTAGCAGACATTACTAATTGATCATGGCAGTCTTTCAGGAAGCCCCCAATTCTCTCTATGGTAATGCTTTATGCAGGTACTTCCAATCAATAAGAGAAGGCATAGATGAAAAAAGTTTTGTCTTCCATCTCAGGCAAGGAGCCCATTTTGGCCACACAGGATGTCCAGTCTAGAGCAGCACAATGGATCCCATATTCACCAGAAGCAGGCCTGGGGCTGCTCATTTCTTGCCTCCCTCAATCAGAATTGGTTCAGGGCCTGGTGCGGCTGAGCCTGTTGATGCCAACCTCCGTTACAACAGCTGACATTAGTCAAGGGCCAAGTGGCAGAGAAAAAACCATCTTACTTTTCATATTAAGATCCAAGATATAGCAGCTCTATATTGTTAATTCCCAAAGATTTCAAAGCAGCCTGCTTGCAAGTTGAATTTCAGGGGAGAGATGGGAGTGATTTATAGTGACAGCTATTAAGCTTTTATAGAACATAATACATGTGTTCTTGCTCCTACCGCAAAATTAATTGTTGCTAATTAGTTAGGGCTGCCAGCTCACTTGTGTGTGAGAGTCTGTCACACTCCCTTCTCCTGGTCCTGTTAATTAGCCTTCCGAGTCTCATCCTATCCCTGTGTCCTGCAGCTTTTTCCTCCCTGTATATTTCTTATTTAAACAATCAGGCCTGCTTGTTGGCTTTGGTTGGTATTGGATAGAGGTTTAACTTTGGTGGCATAGGAATCCTTGTAGGTGGTCTAATGACGTCAGGTGAGACAAATAATTTTTTGCATACCATCAAGCGTTATGCAAGAACATCTGACCCAAAATGAACATTTGTCTTTCAAAAGTTCTTTTTATACTGAGGACTGAATTTCCATGAAATAATACAATTAAACTTCAGGTACTTGGTTTAGGTCATCACTCTCTCAGTTGCTGAAGCCTGGGACAGAGGTTGTGTTGCTGAAATGCTAGACTGTGTGTTCAGCAGGAGGAGCACCTGGGCTGGGCAGCTCTTTTGACAGCTGCCTGGGGTGGCACACTGTAAGTCTCAGGTCTCAGAGAGATGCTTCGAGGTGGTGTAGGTACCCTCACGATGACTGAGCTCGTCTGCAGCCTTGCAACCCCCGGAGCAGCTCTGGCATATTTGCCTAGCGAGTGTTGGTTGTATAATTGCTGTTGACATTTCCATGGGAAAAGAAGGTCAGTTTTGTTGGATTTTTCTGAGAGCAGGGAGCCTGCTTTGTCCAACCAGCGTGTATCTCCAACCAGCGTGAATCTAATGGTGACAGTCTTGTGAAGTTATTATCACATATAGTGACAATAAAAAGAAAAGGTTTCTCCTAAATACAGTTCTGCACCCAATGAAGCTTGTTCACTTCTCTGCTCAATGAGCCAACAAAACAGGCGCAGGAGAGAGAAAAACCCTGTTTATACTGATTGCATCGTGCATGCCTCTGCCCACCTCCTGTGAGGCGGCTTATTTCACACATTCCCATGACAGAGTAATGTGACTTCATTGACTGGCAAGCAGCTGTTGGTACAGCATGTGAGGTGTCTGGGTGTGCGTGCGTGTGTGTGTGTGTCTGTGTGTCTCTGTGTGTGTGTAAGGCCCACACACTGAAGTGAAGAGGGAATGGAAAGCATGACACAGCCATTGAAATTTAAAGGGGAAGTGTGCCTTTATTACCATTCACTTATGACAGTAGAGGCTGTGGCTGTGTTCAAATCTGATCATGTCAACAAACATACCTGCCAGGCCAAAAGAGGGAACCAATTTCAACTCTGAACCTGTTTTGCTTTTGAGCATGACTTCAGATCCCAGATACTGGAAAGGCAGACCCAAACATTGAGACTCTGCTTGGACCAAACAATGAAGTTATAAGGATCCAGACTCTCCAACCACCAGTGCTATACTTGTCCATGTCCCACCCCTTCTCCTTCTCGGCTCCACACACGGGGCTTTTTTGCACCTGCTTTGCACCTGTTCTTCATCTTCTCCTGCATCTCCCCGGAGATGATATGGGTTCAGTGAAAGGTGACACTTGATAACATCTTCTGACACTTAGATCAGGAATCCATATGACACAAATCCATAGTTAACTGCATTGGGAAGGTCTGAAAGTGAGCCCAATGGTGTTTGCACATGTGTATAACCGTTTTACTTCTGAAAAGTCTTCTTGGACAGACAACCAAGGGATGGAATGAGGAATCTTTTTGACGAATTCATGTGATTTTTTAAAAGATTTTATTTATTCATGAGAGAGAGAGAGAGAGGGGAAGAGAGAGGAAGAGACATAGGCAGAGGGAGAAGCAGGCTCCATGCAGGGAGCCCGATGCAGCACTCGATCCCGGGATTCCAGGATCATGCCCTGAGCCCAAGGCAGATGCTCAACCGCTGAGCCACCCAGACGTCCCACTTGTGATTTCTAATGAACTTTTTGCTTTGGCAACTCTGAATCACTTGGCAGCATGGCTAAGGGGAAATGTGATTGAGAAAGCTAGTCATGTTTTGGAGAGTCATATGGAGTATGGTAGCTGAGTAAGTAATTCTTCTGTTCAGATTATCAAACAAGTTGGCTGTTAGGATTTATAGCTTTCCTTTTATTTTCATTGCCACACTGTAATCCAGGACTTCATGATTATGCTTCTATTAATGCAAAAATCTAGCTGCTCTCCTTGCTTCAGGGTATATTTAATACACTGTGCATATTCCTACTGGAAAATATGCTGCTTTTATAATGCCAAACCTTCATTCAGGAACCTACAATAGCTCCCATCTACTTATCAGATCAAATCGAGACCTCTCAGCTAACCCACAGGTGCTCTGTGACTTGGCCCTATTTAACCAATGGAAACTTCTATTAAAACCCCAATCCCACCCCTCTCATTACACCCCTGATTAACCAGGGCAGTTGTACTCCTACTATCCTGCCTTTTTGCCTTGGCTTCTCCTCATTTCTTAAGAGCCTTCTCCCACTTTACTCCAAACGATTCAAAGAGATCCATTCTTCACATTCAACCAGAACTTAAAAAAAAAAAAGTCCATGAAGCCTTTCCTACAATTACCATCCACATTAACTTCTTCCTGACTTCCTATCCCTCCAGTAGGCAAATTCTTGACTATTTTTGCATTAGCAACTTGCATTATCTTAGTGTCTTATCTGTAAGTTTTACGTCTGAAATAAAACATCTTACTTTCTTGGTCTCCAGAATGCCCACTCTGCCACTCTGGCATAAAGGACGTTGAACTTGGAATCAAAAGGCCATGCTGGAGGTCTGGCTGTAGAACCAATCAGCTATGCAGCCATGGATGAACTCCTTGGCCTCTCTGAGCCTCTCCTTCCTCAGCTGTGAAAAGGAGCCTAGGAAATGTTCATAGGACATTTCACATAGTTGTTCTAATGTTCAAATAAAAGAACATGAGAGAGTACTTTATGAGCCTGAAAGTATTCAGAGAACAGAAGGTCCCATTATTATTGTAGTTGTGTGTAGCATTTAACATTTCATCGAACTAATGAAATGTATCTATAAGGCACTGTGTAATCTTGAGTGTGAAGTTGCTAAATAGCAGTGGTGCTATTTATATAATGCCATACCCTCATTCAGGAACCTACCATAGCCCCATCTACTTATCAGATCAAATCTAACCCACAGGTGCTCTGTGATCTGGCCCTATTTAACCAATGGAAACTTGTATTGAAATGCTAATCCCATACCCTCCCATCACACCCATGATGAGGTGTTATTTATGTTATAAATAACATTTATAGCACATTTTATTTGTTACAGTACTTTAAAAAAATATTTTATTTATTTGAAAGAGTGAGAGAGAGAGAAAGAGCACACACGAGCAGGGGCAGAGGGAGAGGGAGAAGCAGACTCCCTGCTTAACAAGGATCCTGACTCAGGGCTCAATCCCAGGACCCCAGGATCATGACCTGAGCCAAAGGCAGACGTTTAACTGACTGAACCACCCAGAGGCCTCTATTAGAGTACTTTTTAATTAGCATACCATTTTGTTCTCACCAGGGTGTAGGGGTTGGGTATTTTTATTCCCATTTTACAGCTAAAGGAAAGAAATTGAAGTTGGATAGATACTTTAAGTAAATTACTCTTAGTCATGTAGTTAGTTGTTAGCAATGATCAGACTGGGGCTTCCTTTCTGCCTACTACTCTTTCCTTACCTGGAAATTGTGGCCATTTTCACTCATTGCTTCCTCCATAGCCATCCTGGGCCCTGCACGGGGGACACCTTCTTCCTCATTTCTCACTTCTCTTCCTCCATGGACATTTTCCTCCTAGGCCTTCAGGGGTGCTTATATGATTAGAGTGGTTTCATCTAGGCTCGTAATCACTGTGCACATGCAGAAGGCAGAGGGACAAAATACAAGAATATTTTACTGTGCCTTACAAACATCATTGGTTCATTCAAGTACTTCTAGGTGGAGGAGCCTGGGCCAAATAGGTGACCAGAGCCCTCACTATTGGTTCAAGTCCCTGGAGATTTCATTCCTCCTGAGAAATCAGGTTTTTCCTGGAAAACTTGTCCACCCAGGTCCCAGGTGGGGCTTAGCAGGCAGGGGTGGACACTTTTTAGCCATACCCCCAGAGACAAACTGTCCTCAGCTGATTTCTTGCTCAACTTCAGCATATTATAGAATTTAACATGGGCTTGTCCTTGTGAAGTTTTTAAATATAATCTACTCCAAATATTTCATATCATTTCAGTACTTTGGACCATGCCAATGCCGAATGTAAATGGTTCATAACACATAAAAACAGAAGTTGTAATCACATTAAGTATAAGTAGTAATAGCAGCATTGAAACTCTCTCAGGAGAAGGCAATTTCTATAAAAGACTTCATTACCAAACCTGGGGAACTGTAACAGGAGCTGGATCTGTCTGACCCTCTTCTGTATCCCAACAGGACCCCAAAGCCCAATAGGTGGGAACCATTCTCTCCTCTCTCAAGCACTGTGATTAGGTAAATGTTACTTAGTTGTGTATGTCTTACAAGTGTTCTCCAAAAACAGAGTTTGTATCATTGACTGCAAACTTTGGAAGTGTTCCAGCTGACAGAAGCACACAGAACTAGTCTTTATCAAAAGACAGAGAGGAAAGGGACCCAAGCACCATGACTCTCACGTTATAAATCTGCTCACAGCTCATAAACTGCCTTCATCACTATGCTTCTTGACATGAATTCACACCCAACTTTTTGCAGCTTATCAAAGATGGAAAGTGTAAATAGGCAGAAGACAAAAGAGATAAATCTGGTAGCTACGGAGAAAGGGTGATTTGACTTCCAGGGACAGACTGTAGCAATATTCCACTGACTTCATGTCGCCTTTATCTTCCCGGCCTTTAAGGTATTTATTGTATTTGGATGATTAATGTCTATAATGAGAGGGATCAGAGTATAATGAAAATGACATTGGATTTAAGGGCAAGCAAATGGGTTTTGGTTCCTGGCTCAGCTCTGGGAAATTAACACTTTTACTGTGCCTTAACTGTCCTCATTTATAAAATGGATGGGTTACTTAAGGTCTTGTTTGAGCTATTGGAGAACATCCCATCTGCTCTGGAGACTCCAAGAAGCACTTCCTTAGAAAGGTAGCGAAGACATTCCATCTGGACCATTGAGCTGAGCATGTCTGTTTGCCTCTTACCCATACTGTGAATGGAAGAAGAGATGGAAATCCTTAATGGGTAACATTTTTCAATAGATTTTTGGAACATAGATGGTGTGTGGTTACCATGTGCATGTGTGAAACACAGTAAGGGAATCTTCATCTCAGAATATGCTGTAGGGAGTCTGAGATGAGGCAGGACTGCCATGTTGGGTGGAACCTGGTGGCTACAGACTTGGGGCCAACAAATGCAGCAGGTACAGTAGAGAGTATCTGTAGGAAAGGGCTTAAACATAGTGGAAGGGCAGCTGAATGAGTGGTACGGATCCCCCCCCCCCCCCCGCAATCTGCCGAGAAACAGATAGCTCATTACTTATCCTCAGACCAAAAAAAAAAAAAAATTGAAAGCACTTCTATGCAGAAATTGCCAGATTCCTCTAGAGGATGAGGCTAATTGTATGGATATTGAAGCCCCAGAATGACATTTTCTTTAGTCTGGCATGTTTACACTCCAGCTTAATGGTCCACTTTCTGCCTATGTATGCTAAAGCAAGGCCTATCTCTGTGTTCTACCAATGACCCAATTCCTAAGCAATATTACTATTTAAAAACAGAATTAGTGACATAAAAGCACAAGAAACCCTTACTAGCTACCCAGTCTTTCGTCCTTAAATATAAATAAAATTCAAGATCTGTCATACACATGAGGACGATAAACACTGAAAGAAGAGTCAAAGAGAAAAAGCTGACCTCAGAGGAAACAGAAGTATTTTAGGAATCAGAAGAGAATTAAAAACAAGTAAGTGTTCTCTGAATTGAGGTTTTTCTATACACAAAGTTAGTTAGCTATGAAAAATAAATCCTAAGATGACAAGAAGGAATTCATACAAATTAAATATGTGATGGCTGAAATAAAGTTTCAATCATAGGTCTGAAAGAGAGTCAAAAAATTTTTCCATAATATACAGCAAAAAGATAGACAGATCTGGAGAAGAAAAGATAAGAGGCAGAGAGAAGCAATTCATGAGAGGTGGCATTGGCTACTGTCCAAATGGGAATGAGAACACAGAAAAATGATAGAGAGAAAATTAACAAAGAAAAAAACAGAAGACAATTTCCCAGTGTTGAAGAAGCCCCAGGCCTCAAATCAAGAGGTCTGCCAAGTACCAACAGGATAACTGAAAAATCTATCAATTTGAATTAGATGCTAGGACAATCTTGGTAAGGAAGAGAAAGCATTTGATCTTGATGCTTAGGAACATCCTCATTTGAGTGGCCCAGAAGTTCTTTATAGGACATTAGACACGTGGAAAAGAAAATGCAGTCCTGGCACCTATTTAGTCTTGTAGCATACAGTATTAAGCTGGTTGTATTGAAATAAATTATGTTTATTGCTTTTCAATTTTTAGTCACAAAGGACACTTAATTGTAGCATATCATAAGTTGAAGTACATAGTAATAGTCTTGACACCATGTCATTAAAGATCAAGCTCAAAGAGTATATGAAGTGACTAGGTAAAAGAAAGGTAAGAGGGCTGATATGTTCATGATATACAGAAGAGCATAGAATAATGGCTTAAAAAAGATATAGTGTGATAGATTATCAGTAGAAGAATAAAATAATACAGTTCTCAGTTATTGGGGAAAGGTGAGGAATAGTGTGAGTAAAATCTTTCTCTTCAATAGCAGGGAATTGATAAATGTCTTAAATTGGGAAAACAAGGAGACAAAGTAAATGTATTGATTAGAGTTATGGAGGAAACCCCTAGAAAACAAAACTTCAAACTGTATGGAATTGGACACCTTAAGAATGAGGTTGAGAATAGGGGGGCATGTAGGAGAGTACAATTTCTTTCCAATTTCTCTCCGGTGTAACATTTGTTACAATGTCTGTGTTTTGCTTTCCTTAATATTTTCTTGAAAATTAAAATATATGGCTTCTTTTCTAATATTCAGAAGTTCTATTGGCAAATGTTAACAGCCTAGGGATAAATTAGGTTAAGCCATAAGAAATAGCTGATATTTGTCACATTTGGGCCTGCACAAATGTTCAACCTAAACAGTTTTCAGATTTGGGACTTTAATGTGGACACATCTTGACATGAAGGTCCAGTATATGATCAAGTCCTTCACATCCTGGCTTTTGGAAATGTCAAAATTGATTATGGCCAACATTCTTTCCAACCAACATTTCAAGCCCCACTCAACTTACAAGGAAAAACACACGGCACATCCTCCAACCTCAAATCCTCTACTCAAAGGATTTTGATTCTTTTTCTTCTAGACACCCTTAACTCTATATTGTTTACATCTGTCACAGCAATTTTGATATTCTGCCTTTGACAACTGTTATTTGTGTATTTGCCTCGTTTCCCTGTTAGACTGCCCATCCTTTGGGGGAAAGATTCATCGTTTACTGGGGGAAATTGCATGGTTTTGAAACCAACTGAGCTTGTCCTGCCCACTTTTCAGCTGTGTGGCTTTGGTCAAATTAACATCTCCAAAACCCAGTTACCACATTCCCGTTATCACAGGAGACAGTGATGTCTCTCCCCGGATCAGTCAGAATGTCTCAAGAAGAGAATGTATGTACAGTACTTAAAACAATGCCTTGCACACAGTGGATGTGTAATTAGCATCCACTGACATCCTTTTCCCCTTCTTCATCCTTGGGAGTTTCACAGCACCAAACACAGTTCTCTCCACATAGATGCTTAAGTGGTGAAGTGTGGAGGGTGCGGGGAGAATTGAAGGATGCTGCAAGTATTACAAAGTCCTTCAAAGAAGATAAACATTAGCATTACCTTCCAAAATATGAGTTCTGAAATAAGCATATTAAAGAGGAAATATCAGAATCTGCTTTGCATATTAATTGGACAGAAAGCCCTCTAGAGATGGAAAACATATGGGATGCACCCAAAAATCTTGTCTGTCACCTTCATGTTTCAAATATTGGTCATGTATCATTGGTTATGAGCGCTACTGGAATTAGGGCAGAGTCTAGAGCTGCAGAAAGCAGCCTAGGAAGCTGGCATGGAATTCTGGACCTCATAAAATGCCCACTGGCCTCCCACTGTGCCTTAAGCTAAGCACATACCCCTTTCTCTTGAGTTCAGAGCTTCCCTCATAAAAACTCCAACCTGCTTTTCTGAGGTTGGCTCATTGGCTCCATGAGCCTTCCCTGAGTGGCCCACTTGCCTAGCATTTTGCTTGTCCTTCCCATCCCCACTGATCCCATTCTAATCTAGAATATGTGTACTAGAGCGTATACACAGAGAAGATAGTCACTATGTTTATGTAAGACATAGGTCAGGGAAGCCCTCGATTCCCACTGGTCTCAGTTCTGAATTTTCCCAACCCAAAACTAAAGATGTCTTGCACAATGGGAGCATTCATGTAGATGTACATTGGTAAAGCCCAACTACCTTGAACAAGTCAATTTGGAAAATGTAATGGCTTCTAGTATAAGTTATGGAAGGAAGGAAAGTTTCCTTGGGAGGACATAGGGGTGGAAGGTCCCAGATGATAGGACAGGCACCAGTGTAGAACCCTCAAATGGAAGCTAGTGTCCCAGCTTCGGAGGGGGTTGAGGGCATTAGAGGAATGTTTTCCAACCTCAGGAGGAGGAGGAGCTTTTGAGCACAGGGACACAGGGTCAGAGAGGTAGACAGATAAGACTCTCTGGCCTACCTGCCAGGATTTTGTACAATCACTAGGCATAATTATTCTTGAAAATATAAACATTGCCGGAGCTGACTGACAAGTATTGTTCCAGCAGGGAGGGCTGTCAGGGCAAATCAATCCAACTCCACCACATGCCAGTATGTAAAACAGATATAATTTTGGCTGTTAGGGGCTGTCAAAGCGAAGGATGTGCCGTATGTGTATTTTGAAGTGTAGTGTTCCCTTCAGTCTCACAGTGTGAAAGATTTCTGGGGCTTTCCCCCTCCCTGGATCTTTTCTACAAGAAGTTTTTGGATTTTTAACTTCAAATAACCTAATCACCTTTATGTACTGTGATGTTCAGTTTCAATGAAGCTCCATTCCCACACCTGCCCTACTCTCGTTCAGCATCGGGGTCTTAAAATTTGGTTTAGGGTGAAAGGGTCCTTTGCTGTCACTGGATGTTGTGTGGGTCATCCAAGTAGCCAGTTGGTGCCCTCCCAGGAATGTAAAGTTGCTTGCAAGAATGCCTTGCCCATTACTGGACCCAATGCCAGGCTTAGCCTGAAGGCATTTGATGGTCTGTGCTTAATGGGCCCCTCAGGAATCCCTGGAAGCCTACTTTCTGCTTCCCTGTCTCAATGCTGTAATGAGCAGCAAAGTTGAGGCCCTCAAAAGATGGCTCACTCAAAATCTTTCCTCTCTGTTTCAGAATGTTCCTGTATCTCTTACCTACTCCCTTCCTTCTTCCCACTTACTTCTCACCTATACCAGTGCCCCCATCACACCGGCTTCTGGTCCTTAGGCTCACTCATGGCCCTTTCTCTTGCCTTTCTCAGGTGTCCATTTTGGTCACATGGCTCCTCGTTCTCTGTTTGGATGGCTCGACATATTCTAGGCCTGGCAGTGGGGGTGGGGAAATCACATCCCCATAGCATTCTTGAGCCATTGTGATGACACGCCATCATATCTTGCAATGCTTTCACTGAGAGTGGCTATTGTGCCGTGTGCTTATTTCTTATGGAGCTCTGACATAAGAAATATCCTTAGGAAGATCACTATTTCCTCTATGGGCATGATTGAGGACAGTGATCCCCTACGTAAAATCCATTTGATATATTCCTTCAGAAACTACATGCCATGAAGGATTTCACTTACCATAAGGAATTTTTGTGCTTTTACTTATGGGTAGTCAACATTTTATTAATTATTGTGCTTCTCTTTTGGTTTCTGCCGCCAGGAAACTTGGAGTAAAATTATGACTTAATTTTAATAACCATGTGAAGCCCAAGAATCTTCACATTTGCATTCATACTTAACACCTTGTCTTAGCCTTCTACTCCACTTTCCTTGACTCTAGTTTTCATTTGAGCTTTTTGTTTTTCTTTGCATGGTCACATCAAGTACCTAACATCTTTCGTGAATGAAGCAAAGGGGTTAGTAAAAGATATGATAGATATATATGTTTTCTTCTCCTTTAGATAATGAGTTGCTTGAGAATAGGGATTATTTTGCTCATCCTTTTCACAGGGCCCTAGAAAAATGCCCAAACTATAGTAGGTGACAAGACAAAGTAGAATATTGTGGTAGAAAGAATTTTAACTCTGCCTGTTATTGGTTATACAACATTGAATGAGTCACTTAGCTCATCTGATCCTCTCCTTTTTACTTTAATCTGAAAATGGACGTAAGGTTACCCTACCAGATTACTATGAAGATTGATAATTCTTGTAAACCTCTCAGCACATTTTCCGGCCCATAATAGCAATCAGCACATGTTAGGCCCCTCCCCATTTCCTCATTTCATTGGAAATAGCACTGGAAAAAGGATAAGTGGATTGCTCTATGACCACCAGTAAGTCAATTAATTGTGGTGTCATCTATAAAATAAATGTGACTGTTGACCTCATTTGGAGAGATATGAAAATTAATTGATGGTAATGCACATTGGGATTTTTTTGCTGAAAAGAACTTAAGAACAGCTCAGTATTATTACATGTTCTATTTCATCATTAATATTATTTATGAATATTTGGCCTTGTCTTGTCCTGGTATGTTTTATGTCTATGGTCTTAATTGCATTTATTTCCAATTTAGTACCAACTTGTCCTTTAATAAAAATGTAGATAAGATCCCAAACTATAGTTCCAGTCCTTCATGCAACTTTATTTTTACAAGGTGGATGATTTACTGGGGTTTTTTTAAAGATTGTATTTATTTATTTATTCATGAGAGACACAGAGAGAAGGCAGAGACATAGGGAGAGGGAGATGAAGAAGCAGACTCCTCACAGGGAGCCTGATGTGGGACTCAATCCTGAACTCCGGGATCACACCCTGAGCCAAAGGCAGACGCTTAACCTCTGAGCCACCCAGGAGTCCCAATTTTACCTGTTTCAATATGCTGCCCATGAAATAGATATTAAGATATTTAGTAAATAGTATTTGTTCACCCTATACTAAGTCAAGCTCAAGCATTTTTCAAGGCATTTAAGTTTTATTTCTTCCTTTTTTCACTCATATTTTATTTTGTTAGAAGTTTTCTGATGAAATTTTTCATTATGAGATGCTTTGTCCATTTCAGATGGTCAATGTGAGTATTTCAAATATTTCTGAAAGAAAAGATATTAACTAGATGAAATGCCTATTGCCACTTTAATGTCAGGAGGCCCTCAACTGCCTTCAGTCTCAAATGGGGGCCCATGTTACAGAGTCCAGGGATTGCTCTTCAGAGTCCTGGTTCAGTCACTTTTTAGCTGTGTGGCCCCGGGGAGGTGCTTCACTGTTTAAGCCTTCCTTGCGAACTATCAAACATTGAAGGGGTCAGCCTCGAACAATCTTTAAGTTCTTTTGCCATTATAGCATCCAGTCCTTTGAGATGGAACCACTGAGGCTGACCCTACATTTTGGTCTGTATGTCTCTACAAAAACCCCACATTGGGTCTCTGTAGAGATCGCATCAATTGAAGAACTTTGTCTTCTAGGGCATACAATTTTTTACCTTTCTGCTCAAAACTTTAAAATAGTCTTCCTTTTAACTGCAGATCACTTAGCACTTGGCACATATTAGATATTTCAATTAATGATTCAATTTAAGGGTCATAGGCTGAGCAGGATATGTCCACTGGGCCAAGGAGTTTTCTATGAAGCAACATTACTGAGGAAATTGGAAGGATACATTTCCGATTTCACGCTTAAGTGGGTAGAGTTTGTTTTATTTATTTATTTAGTTAGTTTTAGATTTAGTACTAATGGATATAGACATAGATTAATACTTCATCTATAGCCTGTGTGTATATATAGAATATCTGCTTCTGGGAGGTATCAATACCAGGAATTTGATTTAAACCATCTGAAACTGCAAGCATCTCTGTAAACTACTGAAGGTACTTGTGAGAAAATGCATTTGTTAGGGATTGCAATGTGATACTAACATGAAACTGAAAATCTACTCCATTCTGGTCCTCATGAAGCAAATGACCAAGGGCACCAAATTTCCGGTCTGGAAAATTCCATTAGAAAGATGTCCAGATAGTTTTCAGCCACTCATCTTGATTACTTTTGCTGATGATCAGTTTCTCTCTGATTTTATAAAGTAGACTTATTTGTACAACAGTCTAATCCCATGCTTTGTTTTGACTGTATCGGGGTACATAGATCAGTCTGCAGACCACATGAATTTGATGTATTTCTCTCAGTGATACCTCCTTGTCTTCTGGCAAGGCAAATTTTAAAGAGAAACTTTTCTACAAAACTTTTTTGAAAAAAATCAACTATTGTTTTTGAGTTTTCTCCCAAATCTATGAAGACATTTATGGTAGAATTCAGGTTTTTATTTATTTTTTTATTAGCTGTTCATGTTGAGTTTGATGTGATTTTATTCAAGTCTCCAGAGTTAAGAACAGACAACTGACTGATCTCAGAAGAGGAAGCATGTAAAAATTTTACATGCTTACCTGATCGCTTACTTATCATGGAATCTTTAGATTCATTTCACTCAGAATGTTTTGCATAAAATGAATCCAAATGTTCATAGGACTTTTTAAGACAGTGTTATTCAAAGTACTAGTCCACAGTGAAATAAAGAGCTTGTCCAGAATATGAATCAATGCATCGCTTCCTTCATTAAGACAATCTTGCTCCTAGAAAAAAAGTTGCCTTAATGCCATTCAGACAGCCAGACCAAAGGTCCCAGTGCCTGGCTCCTAGCTATGCTATTACAAGACAGGATCAATAGCAATCCAGTGTTTCTGCAGCTTAGGCAAGTTACTGAACTTCTCTGTGCCGCTGGTCCTGACAATGATGGCACTGGTAGGGTAGAGAGGGAAGAGTGTAAGCTGGGAGATCGGTGGATAAGAGGGGTCACCAGCAATGAGGGGACAGAATGGCAGAGACTTAAAATAGATACTTTGAGATAGCTGGGTCTCTGGCAAGAGAAAGCGAGAGTGGTCAGAAATCAGGCACATGGGCCCTGAAGTTCCTGGGGAAACACTGGAGGATGGCCTCCACTGGATGTCATGGGGGTCCTCAGGACATAGTCAAGATTTTATTTGAGTCAAGGAGGCTGAGGGAAGCTTAAGGAGAGGTTGCAGACATAGGGACCTGGTGGGTGAAACTAGGCAGGAGGGGTCCACAGGAGGATCTATAAAGGAGGTGAAGGGTATGGGCATTAGCTCAGCCTGGGGCATTTATGAGTGGTGTTGGAGTAGGAGACTGGACAAAGAAGGATGCCCTGAGATGGCTTTGAGGACTTCCTGCAGTGATGGAGGGAATCAGGAGATGAGGCAGGTGCAGAGAAGCCCCGACACTCTCTTGGAGGAGATTGGGAAGAAATTCTTGGCTTAGTGATGGGGGAGCTTCAGGTCAGTTGTTCCCTGACCTCTAAGAATTGGGCTGCTTTATTGCCTACATACTTGATAAGATGGCTGCCATTACCCGAAATGATATGATTAAACAGTATTTTATCATCTGTGGTTGCTATTACCATTTGGTAGCCTTTTTCAACAAATATTTGTATAGCACCAACTATTTGCGAAACCCCATAAGGCCCTGTCAGAATCGCAAATACAAACACAAAATTGTTCCCTCTGTTTCTGAGTGGCTTCTAGTCTTATAAAACAGAATTGCTGTTGCAAAGGAAGCCATTGGCAAAAGACTGCCATTCATATAATCTATTAGGCCCCTAACCAACAAAGCAAATGAATGCAAAATTGCCCGTTTCTGAGAGAAAAGAGGCACTTGGTGCTTTCAAGTTCAGCATACTAAAACTGGTCCCATCAATTTTAGTTTTGAAGGTGATGGAATTGGGGCTTTATCCATAGCTTTATACACTTCAACTTATTTTCCACCAATTTCTTCTTCTATTTGGAAACTAAAAAAGAAGAAGAAAAGTATAAATTAAAAACAAAAAAAAAAGTTAAATATTTACCTCGATTTGGTGAGAATGTAAAGTAAATCAAGTGGCAGTTTAATTCCCAATGAACATGTGACAACCATGGAGTTAAATATTAGATTTAAATATGGCAGCTAACTCTCTGCAAGAATTACATTTGTCTCTTTATATGGGCACTCTACCTAATGAACACATTTCTCTTCTCTTAAATTCAGTCTTTGCTACTGAAGCATGAGAAATTAATATACATTCTTATATTCATTAATATTGTTGCTCATAAAAGACCTTTTGATTTTTATCACCCTGAGTTCCCAGAGGCCCATGGAAGCTGTCTTAGCTCCAAACCACATAAATTATCAGGGGTAAAATCCTATTAAAGCAAAACCTTAATCACCATTTGCAGTTTACATGAAATTGTATCTAAAAAGAAACTGTAGTGCATATCCATCAACATAGAATGAATAAATAAATGGTGGTATAGTCCTTTCTCAGAATATTATAAAGTAGTAAAAGCAATGGAATTACCACTACACACATACAAGGTAACTCAGTGTAACTCAATCTCAAGGACATTGTGGAGTGAAAAATGCAAGATGTGGAAGAAAACACCTAGTACGATTCCATTTATGTAGCAAAGCCAAACAATATCTCATTAAGGATATATCATTAGTAGGAAACCTATAGAAGAAATGATTAACACTAAATTTAAGTTAGTAATTATCCCCAGAAGAGATTGGGGAAAAGTGGATACCATCAAGAAAGAACGTGATGGCATAATGCTGCTTCCACCCTGTAAGTGATAGTGTTTCTTGAATGGTATAGTAGGTTTATGGGCTTTCATTTTATTACTCTTATTTAAACTACAGAACAACACTTTGCATCTTCTTTTGTTTTCACAATGCAGTTCACATTCAAGAAAAAAAAAAGTCTTTTGGGAAGCCTGGGTGGCTCAGTGGTTGAGCATTTGCCTTTGGCTCAGGGTGTGATCCCAGGGTCCTGGGATCGAGTCCCACATTGGGCTCCCCGTGGGGAGACTGCTTTTCCCTCTGCCTGTGTCTCTGCTTCTTTATGTGTCTCTCATGAATAAATAAATAAATAATCTTTTTTTTTTTTTAAGACTTTTAAAGATCACTAAATTAAACCATGGTAAATCTTCCCTGGGCTCAGCACCGGAGGCATTACACAAGATCATAGGAGATAGATAGGGTTGCTCTTAGCTTCAGGGAGTTTACAGACGTGAAATAATTGGGAGATAAGCCAGAATTCAACTAAGCAGAAGTCATCACATAATATGAATTCAGAGAAAGAGGTCTTTGGTGGTCAAATTTGTCTTGGAAACTCTTAGGAAGTGAGAATTTGAACTGGCCTTTGAAGGGTGAACTAAACAGGAAGCTGGGAGAGCATGTTTACTTTTTACTCGATTCTTTATATATTTCTATTTCTCTTGCCATGTGTAACACAATTTACTGTTGTAAAGAAACTTTGTGATGTGAAAGAAAAAAAACACGTACTCTGGATTCAGACAGACCTGAATTCAAATTTCAACTCTTCCGTTCCCACACTGAGAATCACTGAAAGTTCTGCAGACTCAGTTTACCTACTTTTAAAATATGGAAAGGGGTGCTTCCCAGGGCTGTGGGAGCAAAATGAGAGAACATTGTTAGCTGCATGTTCTAGGCTCCAGAGGGCTTCCCAATCTAATACTGCCACTCAGGATGGGGGTCCAGAAAAGAACGGTGGTCGATCACCTGGTAGAGCCCCTGTGCAGATGCAGCATCTGAAGGTCAGGCGAAGAGGCACAGGCTCCCCCTGCAGCTCTGTCCTCCACAGTCTCCTTTTGGGCTTCACAGAGGGGAGCTGAGTGGAGCATTGCTCCTTGCAGCTGATGGGCTTCCAGAGAGCCTTGGCCGCCTCCTGCGTTGTTCCTTAAGATGGCATACAGTTGAGCTGATGTGGAACAGCTCCACTCTAGACTAGAGGGGGAAATTAGTCTCTCTCCCTGTGACGTACCTATTCTTGTCTCTTCTTGGCTTTGGAAAGCCAAGACTAGGATACAATCTTAGAAAGGGTTGGGGAAGCCAGCCATAGCATGGTCTAGACATTTCTGGAATGAGAGGACAAAGCCTTAATTAGCAATGCCCAGATCTTAGCTCTTCCCTTTGTTTCCCCTGAGCCTCCCTTCCCCAGAAGCCTGAGGCATCTTCTCAAGGATTTTGGGATTCCTGGCTCTATCTCTGCCTTTTCCCTTGAAACACACAATGAGTGGCTGCACCAGTTCACATTCCCACCAACAGTGCAAGGAGGCTCCCTTTTCTCCGCATCCTCTCCAACATTTGTGGTTTCCTGCCTTGTTAATGTTCCTCAAAGAGTTAAAAATAGATCTGCCCTACGACCCAGCAATTGCACTGCTGGGGATTTACCCCAAAGATACAGATTCAGTGAAACGCCGGGACACCTGCACCCCGATGTTTCTAGCAGCAATGTCCACAATAGCCAAACTGTGGAAGGAGCCTCAGTGTCCATCGAAAGATGAATGGATAAAGAAGATGTGGTTTATGTATACAATGGAATATTCCTCAGCCATTAGAAATGACAAACACCCACCATTTGCTTTGACGTGGATGGAACTGGAGGGTATTATGCTGAGTGAAATAAGTCAATCGGAGAAGGACAAACATTATATGTTCTCATTCATTTGGGGAATATAAATAATAGTGAAAGGAAATAGAGGGGAAGGGAGAAGAAATGGGTAGGAAATATCAGAAAGGGAGACAGAACATGGAAGACTCCTAACTCTGGGAAATGAACTAAAGGTGGTGGAAGGGGAGGAGGGCGGGGGGTGGGGATGACTGGGTGGCAGGCACTGAGGTGAGCACTTGACGAGATGAGCACTGGGTGTTATTCTGTACGTTGGCAAACTGAACACCAATAAAAAATAAATAAATAAATAAATAAATAAATAAATAAATAAATAAGAAAATTAAAAAAAACACACAATGAACGAGTATATGCAAAGCATCTGGTTTGTGAGAGGCCTGTTTTTTTTTTTTTTTTTTTTTTTTTTATTTATGATAGTCACACAGAGAGAGACAGAGAGGCAGAGACACGGGCAGAGGGAGAAGCAGGCTCCATGCACTGGAAGCCCGATGTGGGATTCGATCCCGGATCTCCAGGATCGCGCCCTGAGCCAAAGGCAGGCACTAAACCGCTGCACCACCCAGGGATCCCAAGGGGCCTGTTGTTAATGTCTATGCTTTCTCATGTCTCTCCTCTTCTAATCTGGAAAGTTCATTAATGACATTCTGCAGCCAAAAGAGAGGTCACTACTTCTGCTCTAGCAAAAATAATAATTGAGCTCTGGAAAGCACACCATTTGGGGTGGACAGCGAGGATGGATAGCAAGCCTCTCCTTTGGTTTGCTACTATGTAGGGGAGAACCCCAGGAGGCAGATCACTGACTCCCACCCTCTACCTTCACCTCTGAGTGCCTCAATTCCAATTTCCATTCTCTCTTTGTTTTACAGTTGTTCAGCACATCAAGAGACATAACATTGTTCTGAAAAGGGAGCTAGGCGAAGGAGCCTTTGGAAAAGTTTTCCTAGCTGAATGCTATAACCTCTGTCCTGAGCAGGACAAGATCTTGGTGGCAGTGAAGGTAAGAGAACACTCCAGAATGTCTCATTATCTGTGGTCACGTTAACATGTGGAACTACATTATTTCATGTTATATTTGGCCAATTCAGGAGCAAATCATGTCTCCTCTGGTGGATGTGTTTGAATTTCCTATAACTAAGTGGACAATGGGAGGGTATTTGGGGATACATCTAACCGTTGGAGCTTTTTCTCAGGGGCAACCTATCAGTCTGTAGGCTGTGAATAGTTCTGGTCTACTCTTCCAAGTCAATGCTAACTGAATTCGGGATGGAGGTCTGTAGGGTCAAACAGAATTCAACCCGCTAAGTCTTAGAGACTCAGTCCATGTTGTTGGATTGCTTGGTGCTTATGCCAAGCTCAGCTGCAACTTGTCCTCCATGGAGGCTCTAGAAGGGAGACTGGAGTTCACTTTCCCTCCAGGCCTCTTTTCTGCTGACATCTGCTATTACACCTTACCCTGTCCCTCCCAAGTATTCCCAGAGCCCCAGGATTTAATACAACTCAGGCATGATTCCATCCTGGGTTGGATGGCATCTCTTGTAGATTCCACCACCCTAGGAGACTCAAGGTTTTACTGAAATAAAGGAGGCTGAAAGTCCCTACTTCCAGCCACTTCATCCCAAAACTCAAAAAGGAGACCTGGGTTTTGATAACATAAACGTTACTGAAGGGGATAAAATTTCCACTGAGCTCTCTAAAACATAAGAATTAACAAAAATAGCACAAAAGACTTCAGCAGATCTTTTACATATGCATTGTCAAAACTAACAAAAAACTCACAAAGAACCCAACTCACCAAGGTATTGAATAATATATGTAAAGCACTTAAAAGAGGCATATATTTATAAAATGAATTAAGTGCCAAAGGAATATGGACTTGGCTAATACAATAAAATGTAACTTTTTTACTTAACAGAAGATGATTGGGTTTTATTTGTTTCTGCCAAACACAGAATGCTGATACCAGTGGTGTTTGTTTATTAGTTATAACCAGGACAACCTTTCATGTTTCAAAATCAGGTGTCTATTCCATTACTGCTGTCCTTAGCATTAAACTACTTTAGTCTCTACATAATAGGTAATTGAGGAGAGAGAAAATTCTTGACCTTACTCATCCTGTGGACTAAGCACAGTTTCTGTTAAAATTCATCCAGAGGACGAAAACAGTGCATTGACTCTTCTGATATCATCCAAAGTAGCCAACCTGAGTGGCATGGATGCTCTTAGATTCTCACCAAAGTTTTCTAAAAGCTGTACTTTGGAGTGAATAAAGGACAGAACTTTCCAGGGAGGGTAAATGTCATATCAAGAAACATCATCTCCCTGAGCTAGGCAAATGGAAGGGGAGAGGCAGCCAGAGGAGAGGAGACAGGAAGGAAATGCTGGAAAGATGTGAGGTCAAGTGGGGTAAAAGGTGTAAAATAAGAATCCTGCTGTGACTCAGGGTGGTATTCCTGCTGTTGCAATTGCTTCCTCTTTTCTTTCATTTACCCAAAAAGTTTTTATGTTTTTAAGCACAAAATGTTCAGAACATTTGGTAATGTTCTATCTGTAATCTTTACTTTCCTCTGCCTCTTCCCCACTCCCCACCCTTTGGATAAATGGGACCAAAAGGTGCCTCTATTTTTGTAGCTTCATAGACTGATAAAATATGAAAGCTGGAATATGCTTAGGAAAGATCTGATCCTAACCTAGTCATGAGTTATATGCAAGGATGCTAAAGATCATGGATTCATGTTCTGGGTTCTTGTTTCCTCCCACTGATATTTGGAGACCACCCAGGGAGCTAAGTCAGGCCTTCACATTTGGAATTCAGATTTTTGGGGTCACAAGGTGAGAAGCTTCGAATGTGAGAAAATTCTGGAAGATGAGGGAATCCTAGATGACGGTGTAGGAGTAGCTGAGGGACCTCAGCCAGATAAGGAGGGAGATTCACCAAATTTCTTAATGGGTAGAACCTTTCATTTTAGTGTCATTCCATATTCTCTGCCTGCTTCGCTGCACTTTTCCAAAAGCAGAGTGTGTTGTGTGGCTAAATCCAGGGCACCCGCAACCCAAGGGTTACATTTCCTTCCCAACACATGCAAATAGAGGGTTTCAGGGCTCCGGCTGGTAATGATGAAGATCAGCCAGCACCAGAGGGGTGTAGCTGGTTGTCCTGCCCACAGCATGCCTCCACCTGGGCACATCTCCCACTGCTAATGTCAGTGAGGCTTCTCTCTGGTGTGAATCCAGTCCTAGCCCTAATCCCACCTCTGATCTGGACCCAGGACCTGGTCCTCATCAGCTTTCTGGCTTTGTCAAATAAGTTTGCAAATTAATGTCCTATGATGAGTGCTTGTTAATCAACACTACTAAAAGCAAAGAAACGAAAAACAATGAAACAAACATAAAATTGAATTTTCCCCTTTATCAGCTCCTGATTCCTTCTCTGCTAGTTCCTTCTTGTTGAAATTCAAAAGAAACTATTATTCCAAGTTCAGGGGACAAAATTCCTGCAGCTTAAAAATTCAATCCAACCTCAAGGTCGCACACCTAAGATGTCTCATCTCCGTGACCTTGCATGCAAAGTCTTGTTGAAATCAGATGCTTTGCCTCTATTTGCCTGAATGACTTTTAGCTTCAGAGACGATGCCCATTTTAACTTCCTGGGATCCAGAGGCTGCAGCTACAGAAGAACCAGTCAGACCTTCCCCAGCTCCAGGATGAATGGATCAGAACAACACACAAACCTTTTACGGAACTGTTCTCTCCAGCCTGACCTGCTCATTTTTCAGGCTATGGGCTAGCCAACTGAAAGTATGTTCAAAGGCTCTCCCATGAGCCTGAGAGAAAAATATCTATGGTTCAGTCCTAACCACAGTCCTTTATGCACAGTAGTGATTTTTTAAAGGAATGAGACAATTGGAATGCAGCTTCCGGGTCCCCCCTAGACCTCCAGCCTGTCACCTCTGATGAGTTGCTGCTGGAGCTCCTCTTCCATTGGAGGCACCAGGGATGTTTGACAGGCTTTCTGCCGGTTGCCTAGCAACCCCTGCAGCATTGATTATGCATCTAAGAAATAGCAGCTATTGTCCTCTTTCCTTCTCTAGAAGGAGCTGACTGGTTTGAAATCCAAGGCTTTGCATTCAGACCGACAGATGTCAGTTTCCTGTAAATTCTGGGATCTCCTGACCCAAATGATTTAAGAACTTGAGGGATCCACAGGAACCGATTTAAGATGGCAGTGATCCTAAGGCATGTGTAGGGCACTGAAAAGCCCACAAGGGCTGAGCATGCCTCTCCCATTAGAGTATTTGCTTGTTCGGAACCAACCAGATTAAACTTTTCTTGATATTTTTTGGACGACCTTCGTTTTTTTAGTGAAATGGATGCAACAACTATTTTTTCCCTTTACACTGAATTACAATTGAAGAACCCATAAAGAGGATGAGAAGCAGAGAAACCAGCCCTTGATCAGAATGAGTTACTTTACCTTTAAGTAGCTCATTTGCCAAGGAAAAGCTTCATGGTAGTTTCCCTGCATTAGCAGTGGGTGCGTTAGCTATTTTTGGCTCTATCCAACCTGCATTTCAATAGCTACGATGCCTACAACATTTTCTTGTACTATGAATGCACGCTGATTTTTGTTTTTTAAATATAGCCACAAGTGCGCTTGGTAGGATTCACGGCCTCTCCTCCCCCTCTCCACTAACTCAGGTGTATTTCTAGAAACATAAAATGTGGCATACAAGACAGACTTTAGAAATCATACAGAAACCGAGTCTCATGTTTTATAGATGAGAAATCCAAGACCCAGGGAAGCTGAGTGACTTCCTCGAGGTGTAAGTTAAAGCAAGCGAGAGGCACAGCATAGGAACTTTTGAGACTCGAAATGGTGAGATCCGACCTCAGCAGGCACTACCTTCAGGATTTTTGCATTTCATATTTCTGAGTATCTTCTTATTATGGAGGAAATAATGATGATTTTTCTTCACCAAGGGTTTTGGAAGAGTTGACTGATAGCCTGCTGGCACATTACCTTTCTACAGCCCCAAAGTAGCATCTAACATGTATTGCCACTCCTGTGTCTGGAGAGCCCCCTACCTCGATCCACACAGTTTCCCTTAATTCACCAGCCATCCACTCCAGTAGTTCTTCTATGGGGAGACTTTCCCTTGCCTACTCTCCCAGCTAGGTCAGACCTCCCTCTAATATCTATTAAGGTATCTGTACTTGTCCTTTCTAGCATTTGTCAAGATTTTTAATTCTCTATGTATCTGCGGGCTTATTTCATCAATGGTGTGATTGTGTGTCTCCTCCACTAGAGTGACATATTCTTGAGGGTGGGAACCATGCTTTTTAGCACATTGTCTAATATCTGGTAGCATGGAATAAATGCTTGTTGAATGAATGAAGGGGTGGATGGATCGACAGAAAAACTGTGGAAAAAATAGCCTTCGAAATAGTGAAGAGTCAGCAGTTGGCATTTCTAGGTAACAAAATGATCTGATGAGCTACTGATTGTCATAGAATTTTATAGCTGAGATAAACTGTAAAGATGATATTTATATATATATAGAATATATATAGAATTATGTAATCTAATGAGAAATCACTTTAGAAATGATTAAACCACTATGCAGATATATAGAGCTATTAACTGATGTTCTTTGGCTTAACACCTACATTTTGCCAGTGAGGAAATGGGAACCCAGAGAAGACGAATGACCTATCCAAGGTCACGTAGCTTGAAAAAGGAGGTCGCTTAATGTCAGACCTAGGATTAAAATTCAGGCCTCCCCATTAGTCTGATGCTCATCATGCACCACACTTTTTCTGTATATTTTTTTACTGGAGTTCGATTTGCCAACATATAGTATAACATCCAGTGCTCACTTTTATTTATTGAATTTTTCACATGTGCTTGTAGAACCAGGTGAAGAAATTCAACACAATACCACTCACCAAGTAATGCAAAGGTATATGTTAGTTGTGTTCATTTGTATGGAAGAATGAGAGGCACTTTCCTGTTTTCCTGAATAGAGATGCAATTCAAGGAAATAGGCTGAAATAAAGAAAACTGGATTCTGGAGTGAAAATAAGCAAACCATCATACTCAGCTTTGATAAGAAGACTGGTAGAATGTTTATGGAAAACCTTACTCAAGCTGGTTTAAGCAGAAAAGGATATTTATTTGCTGAAGCTACTGGAAAACCTTGCTAGAGGCATCCAAGCTTCAGGTACTGCTGGATTCAGGAAATCAGTTCTCCTTCTATGTATCTCTTAGCTCTGCTTTCCTCTGTATTGACTGTATTCTCAGACAGGTTCTTCTCTTTCCACTGTGGTAAAGACTTGGCAGCAATGGCTCTGGACTTAGATCCTCCCATCCTAACAACCCTAAAGAGAGCTCCTTTTCTCCAACAATTACACAAGAGTCCTTCTGGCCTGTCTTGAGTTGGGTCACCAGGTCCTCTGACTCTCTGGATACTAGTCTACTAGTCTGAATATCCAGGCCTGGGGTGACCCCAGAAATGAGTTACATATCCCAAGAAATGGAAGATGGGGATCAGCTCTACACAACGCACAGAGACTGAATATGGGGGAATAATGGTTCCCTGAAAGAATATTAGAGATTCCATCCCTGAAAAGAGCGAAGATCTGAGAAGAAAAAAAAAAGATGACCAACCCAAATCAAGTGTGCAGGACAAGGAGGCCTCACTGTGACTAGAACAACTGGGATCTAAAAGCTCTCCCTGGATCTGAGGTAGACCTTATGACTATGACTATGACTTCCTCATCCTCGCAGTAGGAGACCTCAGAGATTGCCTTCTAGGCTTCCCTGTTGATGGAGTATGGCTATCTCTAGCTTCTGCTGCTTCCTAACACTCGACTCCTGCCTCCAGGCCAGCTGTAGACTACTGCTTACGTAGTCTCTGGTCCTCTCACAAAGCACGCTCAAGAAGGAAAAGACTGTGTGTTCAGTGAGTCTACTCTGCCTTCATGCCAGGCCATGTACATGGGGCCCAACCATCCGAGGTAGTCACATGGCACAGATGAGACCATCTATGGAAGAAGAAGCAACTAGAGCCAATTGTCTCAGAAAATGGAGAGGGCAGAAGAAGGGCTCAAAAAGAAAAGTTCATGCTCTCTCACTCTTGAACAGTGAGACCATCCATGGATGAGAAAGGGCATCAGGAGTTCATCAGTTCAAGAGCTCATGTGCTCTACCTAGGCACATTTATGTCTAAGACAGGTGGCTCTTTTCTTTTTTTTTTCATTTTAGGTTTTTTTTGTTTTGTTTTGGGGTGTGTGTGTGTGTGTGTGTGTGTGTGTGTGTGTGTGTGAGACCATATCTGTCCTCACATATTGATTAATTGTGAAGCTTCCCTCCCATTCCTCCCTTTTTCTGTTACCCCCCCTCCATGTACCCTGGTATGTGAAATCCTTACTCCCACAAAATGGAAATGGAAGATGACAAGATGAGTATATTTAAGAGAACATTTGTCAGTGCTGCCCTAAAAAAGGAGTTTGTATACCTTAACAAGACATAATGTTGCAGAAAGTGCTATCAACTCCATCTTTACAAGTCTCTAGGAATAGAAATTGTAGAACTTTAATAGTGGCTTATTAAAAGCCTTCATTGTCTTTATGATCCAGACTTTGTTTAATGGATTTCTATTGTACTTTAGTGTAAGCACACATGCGTGTGTGTGTGTGTGTGTGTGTGTGTGTACATATGTACCCATATGTACTATAAGATGGAGAATGACGTCTTCCTGGTGAGGACCCCTCCTAAACTTGAGTCAGGTAGGCTCCAATATCCCTCTCTTAATATCCCCTTTCCAGGAACTTCAACTTTTAACCTTTGATGGAAGATCTGCTTTTTGTCTTGTTAAGTTGTCTTATTAACCTTATTTTCTGGCTTATCTCCAATTCATCCCCATCATCTCAGAAATGCTAAATCCAAAACAGTGCATGTCACTGGAATGAGGACTCATCTGGTATTAAATACAACTGGAGGCTTCATTTCACACTTCTGTTTCTCTGGAACCTGTGCCTTGCAGTAGCTACGCTGCTTTTTAATTGACTTTAGCATGATAACCCAACTCCCGATTGAGTCCCGGCCTACCATGATCCTTCAGCAACTTTGGTGAAATTGGCTCTGATTTTTAATTGTATTTAAGGCCAGGATATATATTGCAGCTGTCCCTACTGGAGGACAACTTCTGATTTATTCCTTTGAGTCAATATCTCTCTAATACGACTGTTGCTATGAATTAGTTTCTTGTCTTCCAAAGACTTAGTGTTTGTGATATGCAACTTGAATAATATGCACAGCCATAGATTTCACCACCCAAATTATTGCAAGCATTTTAAAGCATGTGAATTAGGACTTAGCCTGTGTTTCCCATTGGATGGTCGACTTGTTAGATTCTGAACTGTAAGAGTCAGTGTGGCTGTGAAAATAAAGATAGCAGCAATCAACACCCTGGCTATGAATCTTGTATTTGAAGCTGTCACTTGGTACATAATTAAAGTCCTTGCAAAGGCCAGTTACATATGATCAAGTTAATATACACAGAGTGTTGGTTTCCAACATGCAATGAGCACTATGTGGGATCAATTTCATTAGTTTTTACATTTGTCGGGATATAGGAAAGCCACCTAATGCATCTTACTTAATTTTTAAGATCTTTCTATCAAGCTCTAACTATCTCTGAATTTATTATGATATAGTCTTCCAAAGTTCACTTTTGTAAGAATTTGATAAAAGCTTCCTCTATCATTCTTTAGAGAAGACCTGTAAGTTGGAAGAATCACATAGCATTGTGACTGCAGCTTACTCTAAATTGTTACCTGTGAAACCTTATAAGAAGGGTGTCTGCCTTAATCCTATTTCAGCTTAGTGTTGTTTTTCAATACTACAGACATGTTGGCCCATTGATAGCCTATTGAGATGGCTCTTATAGAACAGTGCTGTCCAACAGAAGTACAATGTGAGCCACAAATGCAAGTCACATTCTTATTTTTAAATTTCTCAGTATGTACATTAAAAACATAAAAAGAAACAGACAATGCTGGCTGTATTCATCTATTTTATTTGACTTGACATATCTAAAATATCATTTTAACACATTGCTAATATAAAAATATTAATGAGATATTTTATTCACTGCAAGTTTTTGAAATCTGGTGTGTGTTTTATACCTACAGCACATCTCAGTTTGGATTAGCCAGATTTCAAATGACCACCAGCCACATGTGGCTATTGGCTACCATATTGAACAGTGTAAGTCTAAGAGGTATCAGAGTCAACAGTCTCCATTAGTGACAGATCTTCACTCAATCATCCTGACCCAGAAGAACTTAGGCATATTGACAGACATCCTCATGTGTATTAGTCGTTTCCTATGGGGTTTTTCTCACTGCCCTCTGTATTTTAAGCACAGCAATGAGCCTTAGGCCTGATGAGGTCTTAACCATAATGATCTCTTCTTTTCCTATCCTTCACTTTAACTTTGTTTCTATGATGTTAAAAATTATATGAGAAAAATATGAGCTCAGTGTTTAAAAAAAGGACACAATCTCTGTTTTACCTTGTGTCTCCCAAACCACCTGTACTTTGAAAGCATGATCATTTGTCATATCCTACAGCATCCAATCACACCAATGATTTCTAGTAAGCTCTCTAGCCTCTCCTACTAGCTTCCTATTAGTTAGCCTTAATATTTCATGGAAGCATTTGAGAGGAATGCTAATTTTCCTCTCGTTTTTTCCTGACTTCTGTTTTGCCTTCACTAGTTTCTCAGTTCTGTGCTAGTTTATTGCATGCTGCTCAATTCTTCTAACTCTGAATCAGTGTGTGCTCAAGGCAGTAACTCTTTAGCTCTAGATGAGACCTGTCCCTTGAGAATGTCTTCGGAAAGGATGGTAGCTTTGAAGTGTCAGGAAATTCACCAGGAATAAGAAGAAACGAAGCTACAAAGCAGACACCAGGAGTAAGAAAATAGCAATGCTCAATGATGGGGCAAATATGCCTGTCAAAGTGGAGGCAGTCGTCAGTGAGGGAAGCTGCCACCTCATGTCCAATGCCAAGGACTCGGGGAACCAGCCAAGCCTCCCTTAATTGAGTAAAATGACAATCAGCCATGGTACGAAAACAGAGATGATTTTTATAAATAGGGTTGATAGCAGGATTTTTCCAGCTTCTGATTGCTGTCTGGCTGTGGTTCTACCCTTAGAAAAATTCTGTCCTTTGAGTGCCAAATTCAGAAGAGGCTTTTGCCCAACTTGTTACTGCCATATTTTCTGAATTTCTTAAAATAGAATTGAATCATAATTTAGAAAAAGGACCCAACAGGCAAAAATGGATGGGCTCATAGGATGAAGCTAGGTTTATGGGATGCACTCACCTCATGAATAGTGAAACCTTTCTTAAATCCAAAAATTTTACTGAGGCACAGTTTCTGACAGACATTACACTAAGAACAGTCTCTTACTGTAGGATATTGCTTTGGGGAGATGGAAATGTTAGATGCTTACTAGCTGTTTTAGTTTGGTGCCCTCCTCCAAAGAAAATCCTGTCTCCCCTCCCTTCCTATTCCTCTACCCCACTGCCTGATTCTCTCTCTCTCTCTCTCTCTCTCACACACACACACACACACACATACAATCTAGCATTCTTGAATCAATACTATATAGCTAAACTTAAGAGATTACATGCAAAATTTGTTCACGCTTTGTGATAATGGCCTAAAGGGGTCAGTAGCCTTCTCTAGCTCACTGTGAAAGACAGGCTGAGGCCCCAGAAATAAGCTGTCTCAGTGACACAGGGAAGCCTTCGAATAAGGAGTCTGATTTCTGAAAAGATGCTGCAGGCTTCAAAGGGCTTTTGGGAAAGAATGGTGGCACCTCTGGGATAGCCTCTTCTCATGGTGGGCCATCTCTATGCCTTATCCATGCATCTTTTGGCCTCCCTGGATCCTCGTGCAAGCAAATAGAATGCAGGCCTGGTTGTGGTTTTGATTTCAAATATCACTCTCTACCAGAGTCCTGGGAGGCATCTCAGCTTACACTACCTCACTCAGTCCACCTCCTGACCCTGTGAAGGAGATGATATCATTACCCTCACTCCACAGAGGAGAAAACCAGAGTTCAGAGAGGTCCAAGGCAGAGTCAGAATTTGAACCCAGACTTTTTCAGTTCTAAGCTAGAACATCTTCTTTCTGGATACCACCATTGGGAGGATCTGACCTTCCTGACCAGAAGGAGAACACAAGTCTTTGTGGCCAGCCCTCTAGGTTGAGAGTACGTTATAAAGTCTTCTCTCCATCCTTATATTCTCCTCTCCTGTCTGCTTTCTCTGCTTGTAGTTGGACCCACGTCCCACCACCTTTACAGATGCATGTTCACCTTTCCTTCCTTTCCAATGCTCTTATATCTCTAGTTTGCATAGACCTCATGGATCAATGGTTCTTTTATTTGCCCAACACTGGATTCTGCTGTCAAAGGAAGTAGTGGAGACAGACACATACCGAAAACCATAATGCAAGTCCGAGTGCGAGAGATGTTCCCGTGTATTTTGCTCCCAGCCAAAACAACGTCCATCTCCTCCGAGTCCATCTGCTTCCCCTGTTATTTTTTTATTTTTTTACCTACAAGTTCAGCAGAACAACAACAACAAAAAAAAACAGTGGTTGGATTAAAAAGCAACCAAAACAAGTCAGCAAGATAAGCACTTCACATTTTTCTGTGCAGCAGGGATGAAGGAACTTAGTTTGGATGGGTACAGCCCAGTTTCTGGAGCTTCCAGGGAGCAGAGCACCAGATCCCAGGCTCTCAGCCTCTGTTCATTTTGTTATTAAATGAAGAAATGTGTGGTTTCCATGGCAATGGTCCTCCCAAAGTTTTATGGCCTCTCTGAGTACTTGCTAGGCCAAATCTACTCACTTTTCAGAGCCAGTGCTGTTAAGGGACACTTCTTAGAAAACCACATACTAAGAGAGAATGGGAAAACCCAGTGCCAGACCCTTATTTTCAATCAGTATCTCCAGAATTTGGCATAAGAAACAACTGCCTCTAGCCTAAAGAAAACTATGGATATAATTTCTGTCTCCTTGAGTCAGGTCATCACTGGGGAGAAAGCTTCGAATCTGGCTAAAGGCAGTTCATGAAAATGCTAGATTGTAGCAGAAAAGACTTTGTGACCTTGCTGCTGCCTCTGTCATTTTAATGTTTCCTTGTCACTGATGCGAGGCAGGCCCTGCATATTCATCTGTGCCCTCCTGTGCAGAGAACGGCCTTGGGCAGGGTAAGTTACATATTGCAAGCTCATCGTGTGGTAGACTCTATGACAAGCCTCCCGGTCTCCTTTGGGCAAGAAGGACTTGCTCTCTCGCTTGCTGGGAAGGCTCTGACAGACAGTTCTCAGCTGCCAGCAACCTGTGGGCAGTCCGTAAGTCCACTCAAGGTCACACTCCGTTTCTGGGGTGGCCTCCATCCAGGGGCTGACTGATAGGAAGCTACAAAGGCCCAGCCCCCTTGACTCAACTTAGGACAATTCTGAAGGATCATCTGGCAGGGCCAGACAAGGCCTGTTGACACTACATCACAGCTCAACCTCCCCCTCTGCCCAATCCCTCCCAGCAGGTGTTAATACTAAGAGCATGCCCTGAGAAATGTCTTGGCTGCTAATTTGCATGCCAAGTCTTGTCCTTAAGAACTTGATTTGCCGTACATTCTAAGGTCTGTAAGTTGCCCAGGTCAGGAGTCTTCCCTTAGGAGAGCAGAGTCAAGGCACTGAGCTACAATAAGACCACCAGGGGCCTGGTGGTGTTCTCTGATCCTGGACATAGCGTGTTGTCTTGCCCCTAGTCACATCTGATGGATGACGGTGCTTTCATTCTGTCTCAGTGGTCAATTTTTTGTGAATATGAGATTCACACTTGCCATCTAACACTGATAAGGAATTATTGCAGGCTCTGGAGAAGGGACTCACATATGCCACCGTATGCCATATGCCACCTCTACCAAGAGGAATCCTCTGCGTGTCCCTTCTTGTCCCTTAATTGTGCCTGGTGTAACAAATTACTATATGGGCTTAAACAACAGAAATGATTCCTCACACAGTTATGATGCAAAATCAGTTCCACTAAGCTAAAGGGAAGGTGTCAGCAGAGCTGGCGGCTTCTGGAGGCTCTAGGGCAGAAAATATTTCCCGGCCTTTTACAGTTTTTAGAAGCCACCCACATTCCTTGGCTGGTGGCCCCTTCTAAGTCAGCAGAGTAGTGCCTTCTGTCCTGTCTGACCTCTGCTTCTACTCTGACATCTGCCCTCTCCCGACACCCCTACCCTTCTCACCCAAGGACTCTTGTTTGGAATGGTGTGGAGCCCACTTGGATAATCCCTCCACATCACGACCCTTACCTTACTCACATCTGCAAAGTCCCTTTTCTGTGGAAGGTAATATATTCATAGATTCTGGGGATTGGCATGTGGACGCCTTTGGGGGGGACATTAGTCAGCCTCCAACACCAGTGACTTATGCCCGAGTCAGGATTCCAGGCAAAGGGATTAACATGGGCAGAGGCAGGGAGGCCTGACCTGATGTCATGTGGGCAGAAAATAGAAGCATGGAAAGCATAGATTTCCTGAGAGGCACATCAAGTGATGAAATTGGACAAGATGCAAGGGAGCTGGTTCGTATAGCATGTGCATTTTAAGCTGGAATTGTAGTTAATTATAAACATGATGTAGCTCCTTATTTGCCCAGAAGCACCTGAGGCCAGGATTCGAGTCAGTGTCTTTATGATGCCACCATAGCTCTGGCTCTGTGTTTGGCCCAGGTCAAGAGTTCAGCTCAGGTGTGTGACATCAACAAACACCAGCTTTGGCCTGCTGTGACACTGTGGTGTCTGGGTGCTCTGAGAAGAGAACTGAGGGCACCAGAGCCTGGATGTCTTCATCTTGGCAATGTGACGGGCCTGTTTAGGGCTCACTGGAGAGGGGAATTTTCTGAGCCGGCAGTGTGCATGGGAACGTGTGGCAGAAAGCTTTCTGAAGTCTTAGGTAATAAACCTGGCAGAACGATCGTGTCCAGGCTGGAAGATGGGTGCATAGGGTTCATTATGCTCTTCTGTGTACTGAATATTTCCATACTACGAAGTGACATGAGCAGAAGTGAGCAGCACATCGCATCCTTGAAGGCATAACAGGTACCCAAATGGGAAGAGAAGCCTGTGGTAATAATTGGGTGATAACAAGGATAAAAAGGATGAAGACTATAAAAAGCTCATGTCTGTTACTTATGAGGAAACATCTGTACAAGCGCTTCATAAACTGCAAAGCCTCCCATACCCATAAGGGACTTCTCAGTTTTTAATACAAACAGTATTTCCTCGGGAATGAGGACATTTTCTGATCTTTTGTATAATAAATGAGATGAATTTCCTTCTCCTCCAGGAAGCTTGGGGCCCACCAGAGTAACTCCTTCTCCACACAAGCTTCCCTTTGCTGATAGGAAGCTCAGTCTGAGATGTGTTGATTTTTCTCCCCTGTCTGCCCCTGGTCCCCAGACACTGAAGGATGCCAGTGACAACGCACGCAAGGACTTTCACCGCGAGGCTGAGCTGCTGACCAACCTCCAGCACGAGCACATCGTCAAGTTCTATGGTGTCTGCGTGGAGGGTGACCCGCTCATCATGGTCTTCGAGTACATGAAGCACGGGGACCTCAACAAGTTCCTCAGGTGCGGTGTGGGGGTGGTGTGGGGGGAGACGTGGGAGAGGGCAGGCCTCCGTGATTCTGATAGCCTGAGGGTGAGGATGGGGAGTTCTTGGGAGGGGCCAAGGGTCCCCTGGAACTTTTTCTGGAATGGTCCATCTTGGTTTCAACACCAACATGTTCTGCAGAGAAAGAAACTGAGGCCACAGAAGAGTGAGGGACAGAAGAAAAGAACCATTCCACTTACTCTTGGGTGAAGGGAGTCAAGTGATGCTTCTCTCTGCCGTGAGCAGAGGTACAAATGGAAGATGCTCATTTAAGACCATGAATGGAGGGCAGCCCCGGTGGCGCAGCGGTTTAGTGCCGCCTGCAGCCCAGGGCGTGATCCTGGAGACCCTGGATCGAGTCCCACGTCAGGCTCTCTGCATGGAGCCTGCTTCTCCCTCTGCCTGTGTCTCTGCCTCCCTCTGTCTCTATGTGTGTCTCTATGAATAAATAAATAAAGTCTTTAAAAAAAAAAAAAAAAGACCATGAATGGAAAGAGGAAGCAGTCCCAGCAGTGTGGGCTGGGATCCTGGATTCTCCCTCCCAGTCTGCATCAGCGGCCATGTCTGCTCAAGTGGGTCTCCGACCCACTTGGCCCCAGCCGCCTTGACTCCCCTGGTAGGCCTGAGCCAGACCCTCTCTATGTCATGTCTCTGGCCCTAACATGTTGTTTTCTTTCTAACATAGCTGCTTCTCAGCTTTGGAAGATTAGCAAGTGTGCTGCCTGTGGTATCTTGGTAGGTAGTAAAACTTAGGAGACACAGGAAAGATGTTGGCCTCAGTTTGTTAACTGTAAAGGGGGCATAATAATATCCACCTTAAGGATGAATGTCAGGATCATTGTGATGATAGGTAATCAATAGATATTGTCCCCAGAACCACAAGGTTGAGAGATCTGGAATCCTGGGGATGTTGCACCTCTTCTTTTTAAATTTTTAAAAATATTTTATTTATTTATGAGAGACACAGAGACACAGGCAGAGGGAGAAGTAGGCTCCCTGTGGGGAGCCCGAGGTGGGACTCAATCCCCCGACCCCAGGATCATACCCTGGGCCAAAGGCAGACGTTCAACCACTGAGCCACCCAGGTGCCCTGATGTTATATCTCTTGTGTTACCATGCCCATTAGACCTCTCTGTTCTCCTCCAGTTTCTGGGGGCCCCAAGAAGGGCTTTCCACAGAAACAGGCATCAGGCAGCCTTGAAAATTCAGAAACTACAGTTTAATAAGTCCATCACTGAGAGAACGGTGGAGGGGGACAGCATGCTGCTGTGCTTAGAAATATCATCATGTGGTTGGTACCTCCTGGATCCCTTTTACCAGCTCTAGGCTCAAGAATACATGTGCAATTTAGTTTGTCCTTTACTGGGAGGAGTCCCCCTTCTCTGCCTTGCTCATGACTATGGGGTTGGGGAGAGAATGCCAGGTAAGATTAGGATTATGTAGCCTACTCTTGGTGCTCAGAGACAGTCATCCTGACACATTACTTAGTGTCAGCAGTTTTTCTTGCAGGTGATAGGAGAGGGGATGAAGATGGATTTTGTCTTTCAGACCTCATGTGAAAGGAGGAAAAGAAGCTACTTTTGGTGGAGGTCTAACTGTCCATAGAAGTATTTTTTCCTTGTTCCCATGCTCTATGCTACTTCTCTAATTAAAAATGGTGCTTTCCAAAAACAGCGTAATACAACAAACGTATTTCACCTGGAAGCAATTACATGCTTCTGTGAGCTCACACTGTACTTGTGCGCATATGCATATGTGTGCATGTTGTAAGCATGTGTGTAAATGTGTGTGTGTGTTGATCCTTTCACTTTTGGCTCAGCCAACCTCTCCCTAGCTCTCCTTCCTGCTTCCAGAAGGAGCAAGCACCTGATTCTCCCTGGGCATCTTGCACAAGGCATGGAGCTATTAGAAATCTCTCCCGCTTGATTTCAGAATCTGTTGAACTCTGGTAACAAGAGGTTTTCAATGCCAAAAATTAAGCATAGTAATGTACTGCGAACTACACTCCGTTTTCCCTTTCTGGAAGGGATGCAGCCCGTAAATGCCATGAACATGTCCCCAAGTGTCATTGGCACTGCCCTATAAAGACAGATGTCTACAATTTCCTCTCACCCTTTTTATTCATCCCAAAGCCATACATTGAGTACCAACGTGGCCAGGCCCTATGCTGGGGTGGCTGGGAAATGGGTATAACACATAATTCTTGCTTGCAAAGAGATGCCAGTTCTCCTCTGGAATCTCTCCAGAATTCCCTTCCAACAAGAGGAAGTCAGATAAAGCTTTTTCAAGCAATAGCAGCTAGTATTATTGAGCCTCCTAAGCATTCTAAGCGGTTTAACTTGTATAAACTTCATAAACTATTATTACAATGATTCCCATTTTTATGGTCCAAAAAACAAAAACAAAAACAAAAACAAAAACAAAAAACCAACCAGAATCACAGAGCTGAGCTTCAAACCCACAGCCCCTGGCTGTAAAACTCAGAGCCTTAAGCACCGCACTGCTTCTTCGTGAGGTAGCCAATTAAAAAACTGAGAAAGAGGGACACCTGGGTGGCTCAATGGTTGAGCGTCTGCCTTTGCTCAGGGCATGATCCTGGGGTCCTGGGATTGAGTCCCACATTGGACTCTCCTCAGGGAGCCTGCTTCTTCCTCTGTCTGTATCTCTGCCTCTCTCTGTATGTCTCTCATGAATAAATAAGTAAAATCTTAAAAAAAAAAAAAAAACTCAGAAAGAAAGTAGCATGCCGCAGGATTCTGGAGCTGGACAGTGTGGCTAAGTGCCGACTGTAACCCACCTAGGGAGAAGAAACCAAGGAAAGGTGAACAGCTCCCTCATTAGAAGCCCACTGAACCTTCCAGCTTCTCAAGCTGGGGTGCTAATGGCATTTTCCCCCCTTTTAAGGCACGTTCTCCCAGAAGAGTAAAATATGTTTTTATTTCCAGGAGCTGCAGGGTAACCTGGGGAATGAAGCAGAAGGCTGGTTTTTTTACTTTATTTATACTCCTCTTGAGAGCTTGTTTAGAATACTTGCCTGCCCTCTTTTTACAAGATTTTCTGCTCAAAGAAAGCATGCAAAGGCTTCTCATTAAAGGGAGGCTTGTCCAAAAACTCAAAAGCAAGCAGGGGACACAACTGGCTTAAAATGAAGAAGCTGGCCCCACTCCTGCACCCCTTCTGCGTGCAGAAGGCCCTGGGAGAGGTGCAGGCCTCAGGTGTCTCCGAGGACCCTGGAGCCTGGGGCTTTGTGCAGAGGTGGCCTGTGGCACCAGTCTCTACTGCTGCCTCTTCTCCAGAGTCTTTCCTATGGACAGAGTCTTGGAGGGGTCTAGGTGCCAGGGGCTGAAATAAGGTTCTGGCAAGTGAGCAACATCGTATTTCACTCTTGGATTTAAATCTATGAAGGTCACGTCCTGGCCTGGATTCTCTGGATATTTCAGGATTTCTCTTCCTTCCTGTGCTCTTCCAGGTCTCTGCTGGTGTTGAGGTCACAGTCAGGGTTTTGTCTCCTGCCATAGGGAAACCATCCCCCCTATCCCCTGCCCCCTCAGGCTGGGGAGAGCAACTTTGCACCATAGCTAGTGCTGGCTCTCCACAAAAGCCACAAAGCTCTTCACAAGCAGAGTCTCCCTCCTGCTCCTATCAGTGAGCTTAGGAGGGTGCAGTGGGGATGGAATGAGGAAACAGTGCAGTCACCTGAGGTCACTGCCAGCGTCTTAGGATGGGATGCAATTTCATTTTGGATCCCCAGAGCCTTGCCCACCACAGGGGAGCAGTTTTGAGGGGAAGAGATCCCAGAGGCATTTCCCCACACGGCTGGCTTCTCAGTGTGACGAGGGGCATATGGGGCTGTGGTTTAAACTGAGGTGAAGTGTGCACAAGCCCAGGAAGCTCCTCCCTGGGGATGGTTCAACCCAGATATTTAGAGATAAGAGAGACCTACATGATCGCCCAGCCTCATAGCCCTTTGTCTGTTTGACTGATGAGGACATTACAGACTGGGATGAGTTAAGAGGCTTCCCTAGATCCTGATGGTGGAACACTCCCCTCTCCCCATCTAGTGCTTGTTCTCTGAGAAAAAAAAGAGAGTGAAAGATTTGGAAATCCAGTGAAGGTGGAAGCACAGGGGCGGGGGGCGGGCTGGAGCCCAGAGAAGGGGGCATGCAAATGCCGGTGGGGACAGTCCAACCAAGGTGGGGCTGGCCCGGTGCGGGGAGACGCAGAAGGAGCAGGGTACTCTGGGATAATTCTGACCCTTTCTGTTTTCAAATACTCATACAGCTCTGGAGCCCTGCAGGTGGGATTGTCCACTTTAAAATCCGTTTAAAATCTACTATATGGCTCAGTGGTTGAGCATCTGTCTTTGGCTCAGGTTGTGATCCCGGCATCCTGGCATCGAGTCTCACATTGGGCTCCCTGCAGGGAGACTGCTTCTCCCTCTGCCTGTGTCTCTGCCTCTCTCTCTCTCTCTCTCTCTCTCTCTCTCTGTGTCTCATGAATAAATAAAATCTGAAAAGAAAAAAAGAAAAAAACCTTCTATATTTATTTTGAGTACTTCCAGCTGTCCTGAAGGAATCTTCTTCCTTTTTTTGCCTCTGGTAAGGAGCAGCCCTTTGACCGCTCCCCCACCGCTTCCAGAAGAGAAGGACCCTTTACTCTTTGCTCTCAGGCCATCAGGCAGCAGTGACACCAGTCGTGGCAGGACTCAGGAGCTGGGAGCAGGGGACTAATGGGGCTCAAGGCTCATCTGAGATGAGGGCGCTCCTCTCCCTGAAACGTGTGCCGGTGTTTAGATGCCTTAAGTCATCACACAGCTGGGAGAAGGCCAAGTGTATGAGATAGAAGGAAAAGAAGATATACAATACCATACACCTCACCCCTACCCCCGCCATAGTGTAAAGAATAATCTAGGCCCAGGGAAAGAATCAATGTGTTGTGATTCCAGAGCTCTCCATGTGGTGGCCAGTACACATGTGGAGCTGGAGGTCGAGGGAGGGGTGGGCAGGAGATGGGATTTTCTACAGGGAATGAATGTCCAGGCTGAGGTGCCCTGGGATTTTGCTCAGTTGGGCCTGAGGGAGACAAGGGCAGCTTGTTGAGACCGAGCCCAGCTGCAGAGCTCTGGCCCTGGTGGGGGTACTCAGGAGGCGTTGGCCCGGGTGAGGGGTGCTCAGCTGCAGCTGGGAGACGGGAGGGGAACGCTGGGGCTCTCAATGGGGCATGATGACCCTTTGCTCTAATAGAGCCAAACTCTTGCCCTATGTTTTGGTTTTGGTTTATTTTATTTTTGTTCATGTATTTTACTCCATTGCTTTTCAGTGGGCTCTGCTCTCTGGCCAGTGCCTGGCCCCATGCTAGCTCTGGAGCCCCCAAAACACAGACCTCTGTGTGTGTGTGTGTGTGTGTGTGTGTGTGTAGGAGGGTACCATTCAGGCCCAGATGGCCCTGAGAATTATAGATTTCCTGGGAATTGGAGCCTGGGTGCTCTCAAAGCTTTAGGGGTGCACTTGTGAGTGAAGCATCTCCCCCCTGCCCTTTAGCTAAGTCAGGCAGTCCTCGAGCTCCCACAGCTCATGGGAGACGGGGCCCCTAGAGGAGAGAGCTGAGGCTCCAGCCACACTTACCATGTCCTCTGCAGGGCCCATGGGCCTGATGCTGTGCTGATGGCTGAAGGCAACCCGCCGACGGAGCTCACCCAGTCCCAGATGCTGCACATCGCCCAGCAGATAGCAGCAGGAATGGTCTACCTGGCATCCCAGCACTTTGTGCACCGAGATCTGGCCACCCGCAACTGCCTGGTTGGCGAGAACCTCCTGGTGAAAATCGGGGACTTCGGGATGTCCCGGGACGTGTACAGCACCGACTACTACAGGGTGAGTGGCTGCCCCCACCAGGAGTCCCCACAGCCCTCTTTCCCTGTATTCATTTGCTGGGGCTGCTGTAACACAATATCACGGACTAAAGGGCTTGAATGGCAGATGTTTATTTTCTCTGAAGGTAAATGTTCAAGGTCAGGGTGATGGCAGGGTGGCTTTCTCCGAACGCTTCTCTTCTTGGCTTGCAGACGGCACCTTTCTCTGCATGTTCACGTGGTCTTTTTGCTGTGTGTGCACCCCTGCTGTCTCTCTCTGTGTCTAAATGTCCTCATCTTCTAAGGACACCAGACATTGGAAGAAGGCTCACCCACAGTCTCGTTTTCACCAAATCACCTCTTTCAACACCCAAACACAACTATGTTCTGAGGTCCTGAGGGTTAAGGCTTCATGTGCAAATTTGGGGGAACACAATTCACCCCCATAAAACCCATCATGCTCTTTCCACAGTGCTCCAGAGCTGTGTGTGATATCTCCAAGAGAAAAGCCCTCAACATCAGGGTTCTGCCAGGGGAGCCCAAGGGCTTGTGGGAATTCCTGGATGACACAAGGTTAAAGGATTCTGGCATTTGTATTTGATTCTGTGAAATTATGCCTGGAGCCTTTGTCTGAGGGTGTGGCTGAAGATGAACTTTTTCACATAAATAACAGCACCACAGACCTTGGAAGTTCCCACCCAGAACCATTTTGGTTGAAAGTAGATTAGCTATTGGCCTTCTTTGTGAGATGTAAGAGGTTCTGTCCTCCCCTCCTCCCCAAATAGTGCCTCCTCTGGCTGGTGGGGGTTCCACCACTAGAAACACTAAAGGTTAGAATTGCAGAAACAATTCAGATCCCCTGTACCTGGAACTGGTCCCTTTAGCAAGATAGATTTGGAACTTGGGGAGGAGAAGAAAAGGGCATTTCTGGAAACCCTGAAGTCATGACATTGAAAGTGAAGATTTGAGGTAATAGGACATTTCAAATCCTTAGTTCGGTTTTACTGTGGTTTTGCTTGATTTTCAAGGGCAGAGGAAGAAACTAAGAGAGAAAAGGAATAAATGTCTTGTGTGTACATAGCCTAAGATGGAAAACCATATAACTCCCCTAGCTTTCATAAGATAAGACTGGTAGAGACAATGCCTTTCCTCACCTTCATCCCTCCCTTTATGATTTATTTTTGAGGATCTTAGTCTGTTTGTTTCCTACACCCCTCTCTGCAGCCTTACCCAGTTCTCATGCCTCTGCATTTTAGTTAAGCCAACATCACTACAAGTAGTCTATGAAAATAAATCCAGTGCTTTGCTGCATATTCTTCTGTAGATTGTTTTGTGGGGTTTCTTCCTTTGTCACCTTGATAAGCATTGTCCATAGTCTGTGGGGCAAAAGAGAGTGGATACCAAACTGAAAAGGATTTTCTTGGGTGTCTCTGTAGAAAACAGGAGAATGGTCTTAACTACAAGTGTTCAAAATGGAGCTTTGAAGTACCTGTTGAGTCTAGAGATGACTAGTCTCTTCTAAATATCTAAAACATGGCGGGAAATTTTCCCTACTAATAGATGCATCTCCACTGTTAGCTCTTTTCTTTTGGTGGGAGGTGGGGGTGAGGACTTTTCCCTGTCTCAAGAGATGAAGAACCGCTTGAGTATTTCCCTAAAGAAAAACTCTGCTGTTCCTGATGAGCATCGAAGGAAGAAGCATGTGGCCCAAGCAACAGCTTTCTCTTTAGCAGTAAGTTAATAAAGGTCTTATAATGTTTGGCACAAAATAAGTACTCAACAAATGTTTTCAACTTTGTCATTATCCAAATGGACAAAATCATGCTTCATTCCCAAAGCTAGCCAGGTAGAGTCCAGTGTCCTCTCCTATAATCTCTAGAAAAAAATGAATCTGAGGAAAAAAGATAGAAGTGCTCAGTAGTGGAAAGATCACCTAAGTAGAAAAACAATTTTAAGTAGAGGCACTCCAAAGGAGATACACAAATGGCCTATAAGCACATGAAAAAATACTCAACATCGTTAGTCATTGGGGAAATGTAAATCAAAGCCCCAATGAGTATCACTTCACACTCACTGGGATTCTGTGATAAAGACAGACAATAGTAAGTGTTAACGGGAATGTGGAGCAATCGGAGCCTAGATACACTGCTGGTGGGGATGCAAAATGGTGCAGCTGCTTTGCAAATGGTTTGGCAGTTTCCCAAAATGTTCAACACAGACTCATCATCTAATTCCGTGATTCCACTCCTAGGTATATACCTAAGAGAACTGATTATGTTTTCACAGAAAAATTTGTATATTAATGTTCATAGCAGCATTATTCATAATAGCTAAAAACTGGGAACACCTTAAGTGTCCATCAACTGGTGAATGAATAAATGAGATGTGGTGACCCATACAACAGGATGTTATTCACCAGTAAAAAAAAAATGAAGTACTGAATCATGATCCAACAGGATTGAACCTTAATGCCACCATTATGGTAAATGAAGGAAGCCAGACTCAGAAGATATAATTCCATTCATATGAAATGTCCAGAATAGGCAAATCCATAGAGGCAGTGAGTAGATCCATGGTTGCCAATGGCTTGGAGGATGGAGAATGAGGAATGACTGCTACTGGATATGGAGTTTCTTTATAGGGTGATGAAAATGTTTTAGAAGTGTATGGTGATGGTGGTGGTTATTTAATATATTTACCAATATACTATACCAATATACTATCATTGAATATATAATATATAATGATAATATAATATAATAATCACTGAAAGGTAAATATTATACCTTTATATTATATATATGAATTATATCTCATGCCTTTAAAAAAGTCTCAAAAGGACAATACTAGCAAAATAGTGACCATTATTATGAACATAAGAAGTTAGTCTGGATTATTTATACACATTATAAAAGTGTCTAAATCTTTTATCTACTTTATTTTGTTACCATTTACTAAAAAGAAAATCTACTACTTAGGTGACATTTTCCCGAAGTATTTTTTTTTCTGAATTGATCAGAGGAAATAATAATTTCCAGTTTCTTTGTCAAATGTTCTTGGAACTATTTTAATCATTAGCAAATGTGCTTCAGATGCCACATTTATGTATCCCCATCCCCCACCTCTGTCTCACCATGAATACTAAGCAGTCGTGGCTGGGAGATCTATATGTTCATTTGGCTATTTGTTGTTCCCATTAAGGATGAGGAAAAAGAAGCAGCCTTACTTTGGCCTCTATTATAGGTGAGGATGGGCAGGAGTGGGCAGGAAAGCAGATGATGGATGTAAGGACTGACAATTTGATAGTAGCCTCGGAAAACAAATAATAGTTCACTTCTTGGTTCCATGACACTAATTATTATCCTAGAAATCATTCGTAGAATATTTTCACTTATTAAAAATATCCAAAGCAAATCAGTGGGCTCCATTCTGTTGGGTTTGTTCAATGCACAAACAGAAGCTATTGCCAATTCTGCACCTGAACTCTAGCACCATCTTTCAGTGGCTGTTTCCCAGAACATTCTGGCTTTCCCACTAGTTATCCACCTGCTGGATCATCTCTAAGCTCTACCTCAGGCCCCTTCTCATTGTGGCATCTTTTCTCTCTGTCACCATAGCTGGGGAATGTGACTTCTTTAAAGCTTCAGTTTCTTATGTGCAAGCATCTTAAGGATGCTTGCTTAAGGATCTTAAGGATGTTTTTCTTCATTATTCTCCTCCTGTCCTCCTCCAACCTGCATCAAACCCCAGGGTGAGGAGCTGCTTACTGTAGCTGGTGTGGGCTGTCATCACCAATGTTAAAAATCTGTTCTGTCACAGCAATAGGGGAGGATTTTTGTATTAGCCAAAGCTCCCTTATCTAGAAGGATGATGATTGGTCCTGGAGTCAACTAGGTTGAGGAGTAACATGTCCCTTATCTTTAAGCAAGAGCCAAACCCATTGGCAACCTGAGCCTTCTGCTCATGGTGCCTTATGAGCAGCCTTGTGCAGCTCTGTGCAATCCATGGCAGGAGGGGCATGTGGCAGCTGTTCCTCCGTCATGGGGGAGCTGGCAGCACCAGAAAATGGCTGCCTTAAGGCTTCTACCCTGTTACAGCTGAACTAATTATATCCTCCCAATGAAGGGAGAAATCGGAGCAGTACATTTGCATTGAAACCAGCCTGATATGGTGGGTTCAAAATTACTCTAGCATTTATGTCCTCTGAATTGTTTTAATTAGCAGCTCTGCAGTACCAATCTTTTATTTGGTTTTTATTGCTTCCTTCCACTGGCAAAACCTAGCACTTAGGAAACATCTGAACCAGATTTCTGCCTGTCAGAGACCTAGGATCTCACTCTACTTGGTCATTACTGGGCCAAAGTGGATCTATTGCAACTTTTCTAATGTGCACTTTGGTGGTTTTCACTGTTTGGGTCCAACATGTGCTTAAAATGAATGTGATCTGTTGGTGAGTAGAGAGCCTAAAGATCTGAAATTCAAGCTTTTAAATCTTGTTCCCCTTTCAGCTTTAGCTTTACATTGAAGTGGTAAGAAATCCTATCCTTTAATTCATCTTCCACTTAAGGAGGAAAAAGAAGGAAGCAGAATAGGCAAATTGATTTATGGTGGACCTTCAAAAAAGCAAATGAGTATATATCAGCTAAGCAGGGCCATCATCAGAATCCTGAAGTATTTAAGTGACACCAGTGACAGTGACTAAGAAATTGTCTTCAGTTGCTCAATACCAGTTTATTAACTGCAGAGAGAAAAGAAGATGGATTTTACTGAAATCAGCTGATGTAACAAGTAGCAAGAAGAACTGATTTGAATTTTAATATCAACTGGAAGATGAAGTCCTGAACCTCAGAAATGAGGGGAAGACATTGTAACTCCAGAACCAGATAAACACGTGAGACATAATCAAGAGTTAACTTTCAAACCTTGGTATTAAAAATAATGTGTTTATTTTTAAGGAATATTTTTACGTAATATGAGCACTTCTAGATAAATCAATTGACAAATAGATTGATTGATAGATTGATAGAACAATCTTGACTCATTCCATAAATGTTCTTGGTGAATTGTTGTGTAAAATACCAATGTCATTCCCTCTATGAAGAACATAGAGGGTGCTAATTCTTAAGAGGTAGTTCCTGTTCCATCTCCTCCCAGACTTCCTCCAAGCTGAATAAATACTCACAAATCCATGATACCTCCATGCATCATATAAATAAGCAGTACAACATAGTGTTTAGACAAAGTTCATACATTATGCTATGTTGTACACCTAAAACATTGTGTGTCAACTATATGCGAATTTCAAAAAATATATCTAATAAATGCATTCTCACTTATAAACAAATAAATAAGCATTATAGCATAGAGCACATTGCACCAGGGAAATTTGTTCATATATGTGTCTTCTCACTACTTTGGGAGCAGGGAGAAGACAAGTCTTAACACATCTTTGTATCTGTAGAGAAAAATGGGCATGTGTCCCTGGGCATGGCACATATTGGGCCGTCAATGCATAATCGCTGAACAGGATACATATCAAGAAAACCCTTTATGGGTGTGACTTTTCAGCCCTGTAGAAGAATAAAGAAGATACTCGGATTTGCAGATGGGCCTGGCCCTGAGGCTAGGAGTACTGGCTTCAGGAAGTAAAGGTAGGGATATAGGGATGTCCTTACTTCCAACTTTTTTTTTTTTTAGTAGCGATCCCAGAGCTAAAATTTATTTGCTCTTATACTATAGTAAAAAACAAAAAACAAAAAAACAAAAAACTTCCTCTGGTATACTCTGCCTAGAACCTTTGAACCAGGCACATTGTTCATTTTAAGAGGCAGCAAAGTCCCTTCCTAAAAGAGGAATGTCCTCTGTGTCATTAATTCTTCTTTGCATACATCATTTCCTTATTTTCCCTCTTAATATATACTACACAATTGCTCAACTTCCACATGAACAGTTAATAGACCTTTCTATTAGACTTCTTTTGATTAAAGTGGCCCCAGAAACTTAAGAGCTTATTTATTTCATGAAATCATCTTCCATTTATGTTTCATACCACAGTCAGAGAGAGCACAGTTCAGAGGAACCTGTCTGCTGGGGAGAAATCAGAACATTGAGTTCAGACGAATTCTATATTAAACTAGATTTGCATAAATTATTTCAAGATTCTAAATTGGCTTAATTTGTATTCAAGCCTTCCTAAGAGCCTTTCACATATGCTTTGGCGTAGCAAAAGGGTGGGTGAGTGTCCTTGCATGCATCCATTCATTTTTTGGACACAGATGTATGAAACAGCTACTATGCGCTAGATGCTTTACGAGATACTAAAGGCATCCAGATAAAAAAGACATGTGGGCTGTGACTTGGAGTTCTTGCCCATGTAATAACGTGATAAATGCTGTATTAGAGACATGTACACAAAGAGGAAGCCACCAGCCTACTTTGGGAAATCAGAGTAGGGTTCACAGAGATGTGACATTTGAGCTGGTATATAAGATATGAACCCCAAATCGTTCTATTGGCAAGAGGGCCCTGGCCAGGTGGGGAGGGAGACATTGTTGGCATAGGAGGAAGCTATGAAAAGAGATGGTAGTGTAAACATCATGGTGTGTGGCCAGGGAATGGGGGCCCCTCTGCCTGCAACCTTTGCAGGCAGGCTAACAAAGTAGGCTGCTGAAGGAAGCTATTATCAGATTTCTCAGGGACCTGTTTACCATGCCAAAGACTTTGGACCTGGTCCTTTTGGCAGCAGGGAGCCGCTGAGAGTTTTTATGCCAGAGAGAAACATGTCAGATTGCATTCTGTCACCTTATGAAAGTAGATCTGCCCAACGGACCCCTAAATCCCCACTCCTGTATAGCAGAACAGCGTCTCTCAAACTGGGTTCCCCGAGCTGTCAGGGGGTGTTTGCCAGTGAAAGAGATCAATGATCACCAAGCCTAGCGATCGTTTTCCTTGCTGCAGAACTCCTCAGAGCCTTTCATCTGTCACTGTGCCATGTGACCTTTCAAGAAGGGGTATGGAAAGTGGCCGAAGCCAGCAGGGAAGAGCTGGCCTGCTAATTCTTTGTCCAAGGTCCCCTGGTCCTATTCATTTCCCAGGACTAGTCAAGACTGTTAGCAGGACATGGAATAAATCTCCCATGTTTTTTTCAGGCTCCTGAGTCCCTTATTCCTGAGATCACTAGTCTGTTCATTTTGTCCATAAAAGTGCATCCACAGAAATTAAGTGAGCTGTTAGGTGCTCTGGGAACGAAGGTAGGCTCAGATGGGCCAGAGGGACTCTGATTCCTCCAGGTGCTGAGAGGCATCTTTAGCGGGCACTTCCTCCCCCTTCTCTCCTGTTTTTGAAACAGTCAGGCTTTAGTTTTGTCACACTCATGACATTCCATGTTTTTTTTTTTTTCATCACTGAGATCAGAGCCCCTTAAAAGAGGAAGCTGGCAACAAAATGTTAGCGGGGGTATGGAGGAAAGAACATCAGACTGAGGTCCTAAAGGTGAAGGTTCAAATCTAATTTCTCTTTTCTAATCTTATGCTTCTATCAATGAAGAATGAATTTAACCAAAGGTATCAATATGCTACTAGCAGTGGCTGAAACAAACAGTCATTTTCGCTTAATGACAAGGAGTTCACATCACAGGTGGGCAGTTTCTGGTTGGCTCCCAGGCTGCCCGGTGTCCGAGCTATGGACTGGCACTTGATAGTTTCTTGGTCTTTTCCTCACGGCTGCAAGATGGCTGCAGCAACTCCAAACACATGCAATTCACTTAGAGAAGAACAGAGGCAGAGCAGCTTCAGGGAGCAGTTTCTCCTTGCATACAATCTTCTCATTGGAAAGTAAATCTTTCCCAGAACATCCCCTCTGCAGACTCCTCCATTCACTTCCCAGGTCACAGGTGGGTCAAGACTAAGAGCTGGGCAAATTTACAGAGATCAATGGCTTGTTACTAAACACCTAGACAAAACTGAGATTCTACCACAAGGAAGAAGGAACCAAGAGATTTGTGACCTTTCAGTAAAAGACTTAAACAAAACTGTGATTCTACTGTGGAAAGAAAGGAAGCAAAAGTGAATGGCTTTGGAGAGAATAAAGAAAATTATGTCATACTGACCTTAGTTACCCTCATGGCCTCTGTCTTTTTATTGGAAGTGAGTTCCTGCCTTTAAAGTTTGTTGGGAATAAATAAATAAATAAATAAATAAATAAATAAATAAATAAATAAATAAAAAAGTTTGTTGGGAAAACTGACTTGAAGTGGCATATAACCATTGCTAAAAAAAAAAATTACTGGAATTTCTTTGTGGGAGATCTTTAGTCCTCTGTATGCAATGCTTCTTTTTTTCTGGCTGCTTTAAAAATAATGTTTTTATTACTGGTCTTAAGAAATCTAATTATAATGTGCCTTGGTACATATTTCTTGAGCTTGGATGCATTGGATAACTTGGACTTGTGGGCTTATAGTTTCCATTAATTTGGAAATTTTTTGACCAATTCTTGTTCAAATATTTCTTCTCTTTCCTCCACTCACCACCAAGGTATTCCAATTTCACTTACATTAAGCCATTTAAAACTATCTCATGGCTCCCTGAAATCTTTCATGTTTTTGGATTCTCTTTTTCTTTGGGTGTTTCATTTTGGATATTTTCTATTACTGTATCTTCAAGTTTCATCATCTTTTCTTCTTCAATGTCTACTTTTCCATTATTCCCAACCAGTGTATATTTTCATCTTATACATTATAGTTTTCATTTCTAGAAGTTCATTATAGCTTTTCTTATATCCTCCATGCCTCTAGTTAACATTTTAAACATATGGAATACATTTATAATAATGTTTCAAAATATTTGTTTGTAATGCTAACATGTGTGCCAGTCCTGGATCAATTTCCTTTGGTTGATTTCTCTCTGAATTATGAGTCATATTTTTCTGCTCCTCTGTATGCCCGGTAATTTTAGATTGGATGCCAGACATTGTGAATTTTATCTTGTTTGATGATGGATATTTTTGCATTCCTACAAACATTTTTGAGCTCTGTTCTGGCATGTGTTTATATTGCCTTGAAACAGTTTGATCCCTTTGTGCGATGCTATTAAGATTAGGCAGGATGAGACCAGTGCTTACTTTGGAGCTATTAATTCCTTACAACTGAGGCAAGATCTACCAGGTAGTCTACCTGAGTACCCATTAATCATGAGGTTTTCATCCTGCTTCATGGGAACCAGCACTATCTCTGATCCCATGAGAGCACTGGGCACTGTTTCCACTCATCTTCTGTGGTAGTTCGTTCCCAGCCCCTGTGTCCACATGTGCATGTATGCATCAGCACTCAGATGAATACTCAAGGAGCTCCTTCTGCAGATCTTCAGAATTCCCTCTGTGTGCAGCTCTCCCATTTCTGGAATTCTGACTTTTCCACCCTGGCTACCTTGATCTCCCCAGACTCCCAGCTCCTAACTCCTCAACTTAGGAGGCTTGCTGGGCTCCATCTGCTCTTCCCACCTCTGTCTCTTTCAATGAATTAAGCTTAACAATCATAGGACTCATCACGTTTGTTCCTCATTTCTCAGGGATCATTGCCTCTTGTTATCTAGTGTCTTAAAAATAATAATTTTATATGAATTTAAGCCATTTTGTAGTTTCACATGAGAAGGTAAATCTCTTCTCTGTTACTGCACCTTGAATAGAAGCAGAAGACAGTTGCTGTCTCTCTTGATGATGAATATGTCATTCCAAAAATCTATTAGTGAACCACTTATAAGCTGCAGCAAAGAAAACAAGTTCTCCCACCTCTTTAGAACAGCTACTTCCTGTGAAAGGCTTTGTTTTCCTTTTTAATTAAATAACTTACATTTACATAATACTTCTTCTACAATTAAAGTTTTCCTGCCTACACAAGATTATAACTTAAGTAGGAGAGTAGATTTTTCTCCATCTCCAGTGAGTATTGAGTAAGAGGAAATTATCTTAGCTTCCCTGTTACTTCTGAGGCTCAATTGTGAATTGATTCAAGAAAGCTTTGGTTAAAAAAAAAAAAAAAATATATATATATATATATATATATATATATATATATATATATATAGGCTGAATTTTAATAATGCTCCACACCTTTTGCATTTTCCCACAGTCTTTGTCCTATGCTCAGGGACAGAACACCCTGGATGGATAAATGACTGAATTAGCCCAAGATGGTAGTGCATGTATTGTTCTTAGCCATGCCTCTTCAATTTGTAGATACTGAGTGAAACCCCTTCTGTCCTCTGAAGAAGATCACATGTCTCCTGGGGAAAAACACATAAATAAGTCACTGTGATACTATGTAGTGTGCTACATGTTATGAGTAGAGATAATTTGATTTTTATTAGGATGTGGGATGAAATCTGGCAAGTTATCTGGAAGAAACAGGATTTGACCTGGGTCTTAAAAAAGGAATAGTTGGTGAGGGTGTTGTTGGAACTTAAAGACTATTATATGTGACTGAAATTATAACTGACTCGGTGACCTGATTACACATGATTCTTGGGCAGAATGTGTAACTTCTAATATTGACCTCCATAACATCTCACACTGTATGAGGCACTTACTAGGTTGTTACTGATTATAACTGCCTAAAAGGGGTTCTGAGAAAGATGGTATGATATTCTTCTTGGAAGTGTTTGAAAGTAAAGATGCTGTCCATCGTGGTGGGTCTTCAGGATGGAAAAATCTCCTGATTTCAAGTATGACTTGACTTCTTTTCTCAAGTCTCTGTAAAACAGAATTCTAACCTCTAGTAGTTATTTCCCATTTCTTCTTGGTCTATTTGTCCAGATATGAAAAACCATAAAACTCTCAGAAGTTGTTACAACCACCTAACCTAATATTGGATGTATATGAAGTCAGAAAACAACAAGATTTATCCCTTTGCAGAGCTGTGGGAGCTTCTCACGCTGATTATTCTATTGGTCATAAGAATTTATTACAGGTATATAAATTGAGAAATTCTACTTACCAGATCAAAACACATCCTAATTTGGGCTCCACTAAGAGAATTTTTAAACCCAAGTTACTTATGATGTCTGCCTGTATGACAAATTCCTTCTATTCTAACAGAGGCATAGCAGTGTTATCTTACCTGGTACTAAAAAGCTCCCCACTATATAAGTTCCTGAGCTTACCTGCATATCTCAATAGTTCAGAGTGCTTTCATCAAAATTTTGATTATTGAATATCACCTTAGATATAGTAATTTAGCATCTGGGAATGGGAGGGATGAGAATTTAGGAACTTATATTTTTAACAAGCTTCTTAGGTAAAGTCTGATGTGTAGCCAAGCTTAAAAATTGCATTGGTCCTAATCAGCAGCATTCATAGAAAGTAGCTAAGGACAAAACATGGTCTCATCTATGCTAAGATTCAAAGGGTAACATTAATTATCAAGCTTCAAAGATAAGATAGGTGCTGTTAAAAATTTTCTCAAACCTGACCTATTATTTTTCTGATGGAGATAGTATTATAGTAGTTGATGGATTTTTAGGACTTCCAATGGTAAAGACTAAAATGTAATCACTATCATGAGATCATACCCTACTCTTCTTTTTCCCGATTCTTTGAACCATGGCATCTTTGAATTGGTAAATGAAACATTCTTTGAGTATCCCCCCCTCAACCCAGGAGGTGAGCTTGGCTCATTCTCGAGGTAAGTTTTGTCAAAGACAACATGAGGAAAGAAAGAGAGACAGAATAAGCAGGAAGTTCAAAGTCAGGCGACATGCTCCAGGACAAGCCGACGTCAGAGCAGCAATGCCTTCCTCCTGCAAGGAGCTAGGTGGCCTGGGCTGGCCTGCAGTCTAGGCAGACCCCTGCTGGCCTTCTCTGTCACTGCATGGTTGTATATCTGTGTGGGTGACTGGTGGGGGCCCTGCAGCAAGAAAAGGCTTGTAAGGAGTCAAACAGCTTGTTAAGGTATCCTTGTGGGTGTCTGTATTGAAGTGTCACAGTATGAAGGCTTTTTATTAGCAGCTATTTTAGAATCCTAACACTGAAATGGAACAGTTTCTTCCCTACATGGCATTTCCAGGCCGGCTTCCTCCCTCACAGCCCTACGACAGCATCAGCCATCTCCTAAGGGGGTGGAGAACATGACGCTGGGCTCCTTTGACGGCGGAGCCTGGCTCTATGGCCCACGCCCTCAGCTCTGGAGATAATTTGGTTCATTCACATGTTGCTGATGACGGGGAAGCGGCAGCGGAGGCTGAGGAGGACTTGAGGCTCATGCCTTGCCTGTGCATATGGCACAGAAAGCTTCCTGGGTTTTGCAAGGGTGTAGAGGAATGTTGCACAATTTTAAGGGCATAGAAGGAAGAGTTGCCCCACAGTGAAACTGCAGAGTGAGTTAAGTCCAGGATTAGTATGTTTTCTTTTGGCTACCAGAGATACTCGAATTCTTCCAAAGTCTTTAAGGGCAGAGGTGAATTTATTCCAGAAAACTCTTTAAGCTTCATTGTAGGAAAGGACTGCAACTATATAAGACTCTTGTTAATGTCTTAGAGAGTTGATCTTGGGTCTTGTATGGAAGACTAACATTTATTGGCCTCCTTTTACATCTCAATTTAAGATGTAACCTTCCTATCAATCTCTAACAATACAGATGAGGAAACTAATATTCAGAGAGGTGAAGTCACTTTCCTGAGATGCCACACTTTTTATCCAGGTGGCAGAACTGACATTTGAACCCCTGTTCTAGAAGGAAAAATCCATGCTCTTCTCACTTTGAACCTCCCTGATACCCTCAGGCTCATTTGTCTTCATCCTGCAATTGGAAAAGTATCACCTGGTAGAGGTGTCACCTGGTATGGACAGAGCTCTGTCCATAGTGGTCATAACAGTTTCATCTAGAATAGTGGCTTACTGTGTAAGACAAAAGTCCTAAAGCTTTATTGGGTGGAGGAGGAAAAGGGATACTTTAAATTTCTAAACCATAACATTTTAGATCAGGAAAGGGTTTTAGAAAAGCCAATCTGAACTTCTTAAGGAGGGATTCTGGAATCTTTCCAGATTCCAAATCTGGAGAATATGTCAAGGAACATGGAAACCGACCAACAGCAAACCTGGATCTATTCTAACTTGCAATATGTATGCAGTGTATGACTTTAAACAACTCATTATACTTTCCTGAACCTGACCTCCCATCTTAGTTAAATGATAAAGAAATCTGCCTGCTACTTAATGCTGTCATAAAACCACTATTGAAAGTGTAAAGTATACAAAGCTGAATCCTATGGCATATTCCTTCTGTGTGTGGAGGAATGTGTCTCAGATAAACATCCTTGAATCTGGGATGAGTTCCTAGAAATGTAAGCGCTGTCTCAGATCTTTGTGGAATAGTCCCAAGATGTTGCCTTCAGGGCACATACATTGACCACCACCCTTTCCTTCCCTTCATGTCTCCTGAATTCATGTCTTACCTCCCATGAGTGTTTTACAGCCGCTTTTCATACACTGTTGGTCATCTTTCCCAGGATAGAAGTGGTGGTTATGAGGTCTTTGAGAATGTCAAAGGATCCCTATTGCCTGCTGATCTGAACCCTTCTGAGGCTCAGTTCCTACTACTATGCCCTTAAAGGCAACATCAGCTGCTACCACAAGAAGCACATTTTAATTTCTATGTAATATTCTTGCTTTATTTCTTTGTGGTTGGTCCAGAGCTATCACTTGCTTACCTCTTGTCATCCATAATGAGTCATAACTATCTGCCTGGGCATGAAACACATGTCATAAAGGGAAGCTATCATGGCATAAACCGTGCACACTGCAGCCTAAATTGACTTGGACAGCACAGGACCAGCCTCTGCCCTTCAGCAATCTGATGAAGCCCAGGGACTCCTTCTCCAAATGAGGCTTTAAGTGCATAACAGAAAATGCAAAGAGTTATAAAGGAACACGGTTACACTGTAGTACAGTTATAATATGTCAATAAGGTGGTATTATAATATATGTGTTTTTGTTAAAACATAAAATAATGAGATTTGGTGGTGAGTCTAATAATCCTTATAATTTCAGAGTGATGAACATAAATAATGTTTTGAGATATCTGTGACAATAATGTGATATAAAGGTATCTGATTTCTATAGGTGACAACTTCACATATGCTGCTGATACTACTGTGGTTTGTTGTCCATGAAGAAAATGCTAGCTCTTTGTGGAAGATTGATGAATAGTAGAAGCAATCCAAGTTTATAGGACCCTGTGAATTCTATCCATGAATCCCTGAAAGGTGGATGCATTACTGGTAAAGTTCTACCTTAGAACATTGTAGAACAGTGCAGAAATGCTCATTCATTAGCACAATAAAATCCTGAAGGCCAAGAACATTCCAGAGCATCTGAAGCATGGAAGTAGGGGTTGGATGATAGTATAAAGAACATAGATCCAGAGCCAGACCTCCTGGGTTCAAACCTCAGTTCCGCCTCTTACTATCTGACCTTGTGCAAGTCACTTAAGGTCACAACATTCAATTTCTTCTACTGTGAAATAGCAATCATTCTAATGCCTTCTCAAATTGCTTGCATAAGGATTAAACTGCTTTAACCAATACCTCCTTCGCAGTGGGCATTTTACATGTCAGCTATCATTATTATAATTACATATGAACATTTAAAAAGAACATGTCAGAAATAAATAGTATGACAGTGAATCAGCCCTGGGCAGGACGGTGTTAAGCTGGGCATGCACACACTGGTGTTTGACGAGCTGCAGGTCCAGCCCATGTGTCTCTACCTTTCAAGAAGATTGTGGGGGACTTTGCCAAGAGTCTTGTTGCAATCAATACACTTCATGCCCATGGCAATCCTTCATCTCCCATCCCAACCGGAACAGGATGATCCTTTGTTATGACTTCATCTGAATGAACCTGTATTTGCTCCTGGTTATCATGGCTTCCTTTACCAAGTGCTTTCAAACTGCATTTAAATAGTTGCTGTTAAAATTCAGTCTGGAACAAAGGTCCCAAACATGACAAAGGTCATGTTTGGTTATCAGTTGTTTCTGGAATCCTACTTCTTTACTCTCTTTTGAAAATCATGTCAGCTTTGTCCCTTTATCATCCTCACTTCTTCATTTCCTTAGTTCCCACTGTCGGTGTGGATCCAAACTTCATATTGCCAAGGGGAGTGGGCTGGGGCACTGTTTAACAATGCCTAGAGACACACATTCTTTTGAAAACAACCTCAAACTTTCCACTTATGTCATGTCCTTTGGGTTTCAGATTTCTCTTGACCACATTTGTTCTACCTTCCTTAGATTGAAGATCAGGTCCCTTGTTGGAATACAAAGAATTGAAATAGGAATTGTGTAATCAATTCACTCAACAAATACTTTTGACCAACTTATGTCCACAAGATGGGAAAAAGTAACCAGAGATAGACACTTCTTAGCCTAGAAGAGCTAATGATCTAATTGGAGAGCCAGGCAATGATCAGACCATCTCAATATATATAAATAAGAACTGTGCTTAGTGTCATGAGGCAGATGTCCTGAGGTCAGTAAGAATCTACAAAAGGGAATCTGACCTGGTGTAAGACTTCCAGGAAGACTGAGGTAGGGAGTCTTGGAGCGGAGCCCTGCAACTTGGTTTAAGGGCAAGAAAAAGGAGGAACATACACTCTAGGCAGAGGTATCCACAGGTAGGAAGGCCACGTGGCAGGAGAAGCAGAGAATGGTGAAGGAGGGCCAGTAAGCTCGACGCAGAGCATGAGATGCAAAATCCACTTGGAGAAGCGGAAAGGGACTAAGTCACATAGGACCATGTCAGACATGCTAAGGATTTTGCATTATCATGAAACAATGGGATGCTGCTAAGAGTTTTATGCAAGATGTGGGATGGTACCACTCTGGAAAGCCAGAGCAGCTGTGAGCAATTGGGCTAAGAGGCCCTTGCAGAAGTTCAAGAAGAGACAATGGTGTGGCAGTGAAAGGTGCTGGCAGTGGAGACAGAGCCAAGTGAAGAGATTTTTAATTATTTGGGAAGCAAAATTACAGGGCCTAGTGGCAGATTGGGTATAGAAAGTGCAGAGCAGAGGAAATCAGGGACGTGACATACCTCTCTAACCAGCATCACTGGGCAGACGGTGGTATTATTCATTGTCCTGGTTTTGGAATGGGTGGAGGAGACACCAAGGATTCAATTTAGTACATGTTGAGTTTGAGGTCATTTGAAGTCATTTGTATTTTGAGAGTGTCTTTAACAAGCAAGAGAATGCACAGAGGGAGATGATCAAGAAGTCTGGGACTGTGTCATAGGAGGAATAATTGAAGGAGCTGGGGGCATTGAGACACAAGAGGGAGGAAGACCTAGATGTGGACACATTAGCTGTCTTCTGCTGTGCAGATGAGGGCAGTGGTTCCAGAGGCTAGAACTGGGACCATTGGGTAGAAGTTTCGTGAAGCATATTTGGTACAGTGTGAAGAGGAACTGCCTGAGAATGAGAGATGAGACATGGGCTGCCTTTCCAAGAGATGAGCTTCTTGTCTTTGGAGGAATTGTCCAAGCATAGGTTTTCCATCTTTCACGATACCATAGAAAGGAGTCAGTGTTTTATAAACTGTGTTCTGTGGACTCCAGTATTTGGTGGAGGGGCCTCCATGACTGGCTCTATAAATAGCTGATTTCTGATTTAAATGCCATCTGTTGATGTGTACTATAACCATTAATATCATTATTAATACTAAGTGCATTATAACCATTAAAAAAAACTAATGGAAACCAACATGCTCAGATAGGTTGTATATATAATTTTAATACACTTGGTAACAGCCAAACTTTAGTGTGCTTTTGTAGTTTGATCTACAATACATAAGTGTTACCAATTTGAAATTCTAGAAATAAATTCATAGTGGTACAATACATTTTTATTTGATTTAGTTTGGGAGATTTAGTTTTAAGAATATCCCAGCTGTAAATAACTTGTAAAAACCTCTGTAACTCAAAGATTCCATGATTTTTATTCTGACAATTAAAATCAGGTACCATATTCTCATTTCTGTAAATTATTTTAGCCCGAACAAAATGAATAGGAGCAGATGTGTTGCCCAGAGAGGAATTTATGAAACACTCTGTTTCCAGAATCAACTATGGTTGAAACTCACCCTATGCCCTCCATGAGCCCTCATTCTACAATCTCCTTGCTTCTTTCAGACTTGCCAACTTCACTGGGGCTTTCAAAGGCATTGATTATATGTGCATGGACTATTCTAAAAAGTCTGAAGCTTGGTATCTCATTATACTTATGACATAATTACTTAAATAGCATAAGGACCATGCTCAATGATTTCTCCATGTCACAGAGAGGAGAATGCCCAAATGTTCATGGCTTTGAAGCACAACTGACTGTAAATAATGAAGTGGCAGTAGTTGAGAGAAAAGGGGGAAATGGTAAGCAGTTCAGGGAAACCCAGAGAATGTTTGATTAAACTTTTCACTAGATGACTGCTTCACTGTTCCCCAGACTCTCAGCAAAACTCCCCAACTCTGCAGTAGAGAGAACATTCACCCAAGGACACAATTGGCCATGACAGTCTTCCCTATTTGCTTATTCAGTGCTAGAACACCCAGTGTGTCCTCAAATACTCCTGTGGGAATGAACAAGAACATGGCAGTCCATTTCAGCCCCTTGCTCAACATTCTAGGTTCCTCATTCCCAAAAGCATATGCCTCAAAATCCTTTCAAATGAGAAACAAAGTTGATGTGCTAATGAACATAATACTCCCATGATTTAATGAAGTCAACTACCTGTGGTTACCTAAACCCTGCATGGAGTTCCATCCATGGGATCGGCATGTCATCTGGGCAAACCCAAACCTCCTTGGGCCTCAGAATGTGGATCTCAATTGTGAAATGAGGACAGTGTTCATGTCAGATGACTTCTAAAGTCTTTTGAGCTTTAAAATTCTAAGCTCAATTTTCAGTTCCACTGAATTAAATAAAAATACCCTCGGCACAGAGAAGACTGAAGATCAATTCTTAGAGAATGTACCAATCTGACAAAAATAAAAAATAATAACAAAGCCACAGTTATGTTCTTCTGCATAAGGTAAAGTTTTGCTTAATGGTATTTTTAAAAATTTCTTTGTTTCTTGCTCTCTGACCAACTCTATGAATCAATTATATTTTTTTCCTAGATGCATTCATCTCCTGGCCTTATAGAGAAGAAGATTAGGTAGTATTATCTTCTACTTTTTTCTCTCTTAGAGGACTACTTCATATTAGTCAAGGAAGGTTTTTGTTTTGTTTTGTTTTGTTTTGTTTTGTTTTGTTTTGTTTTATCAATTAGCCTTATGCAGACCTTCCTGGTTTCTTTGTCTTGGGTATATGTGTGGATGAAAATACATAAAATGACAATGGAATGCAAAGGTATATAAAACACCATAACATCTTAATGACAGACATATCTGGTATCATGTTATAGATCAGTATTGTCCACAGATAATACAGAGCCCCTCCTTGTGACAAATATTCTAGTAGGATAAGGAGACAAAGGAGCCAATGTAAACACAATCGTGTGATGGTTTTTATGCAACAATACATCAATGGCACATGCTTTGTGTTACTTGGTGGAATTCAAGTAAGTTATATATTGTCAACAGTTGTCAATATAATTCCTAAAGATCTGTTTTATAGATGGCAATTCAGAGCTTCAGAAAGTTAAGAGTCTTGCCCAATATGAAGCCAGATATCACAAATTTTCCTTACATCTTCAGAGCAGCAGGGAGGACTCCCATCTTATCACTGCCCACACTTCATTTCTAGAGAACCAAACTTTTTTTTTCAGCATGGAGACTGAGCAGGATGGAGGATGAGACGTTTCTGGTAGGAGGTCTCTAGTTTATGGTAGAGATTTTTTTTCCATCTACCAACTCAGTTCAGTTTTTCAAATGATGTGAAGAACAGTCTCTCTTTTCCCTCGGTTCCCACCTCTTGTAGGTCAGCTGAGAACTTCTGAGTGGAGGTTACCTGTCCTGTTCTTCCCATGTTCCTGCCAGCTTCAACTTTCCCTGAGCAAGCTCAGGGAATGCACTGGCCATTTGGGGGTTAAGAGCAGCAGGCTTAGACATCCTCTGGGCGTGGCATGTTTCCAGGAAAGAAAGCTCCAAAAGGAAAGAACAGTGTGGGAAAGAAATGTCCACTTGAATGAGATCAGGATGTTCTGAGCCCTGTCCTGGTGCCGCCTGCCCGGGGCTACAGCTTGGCAGTGCCAACAGGCACTCACTGCCCCAGGCAGCTCTGGGTGCACCTCGGAAGGCAACTCCGGTCCCAAGGGAGCACACACAACAGCTGCGGGCAAAGAAAGGCCACCCAGGGGGAGTTCTCAGAGGAAGGAAGGTTCCTTTGAGGAGTGGTCAGCAAGACATTCTTACTCAAGGACTCATGAGAAGGGGAACTTTTTTGCTCTTTCTCAAAATGCAAATCGCCTCTGTCCTTGGAATAAGGAAGATGGGTTGCTAGGCAATCACTTCGAAACAAGCGCTCCCCCTGCCCCTTTTTCCTGACCCCTAGAACAATGGAGACTTTTCAGCAAATGGAACCAAGATGGAGAAAAAGACATGGCAAAAATAAAAAATGGAACCAGAGATTATGGAAGGTCTGGCTTATAGAGTAGGGAAAGAAAAAATGTAATATTAATAAGTTGTGCTCTGGGCAGAATAAGGGGGTTTCATTTCTTACCATCACAGCCTTGTTAGCGCCAGTCAAGTGGTACAGGTCATGAGCAGCCACTGTCCCTTGGTGATCCCATTTGTAATGACTCGGGTGACCCTGAATGTGTGACATGACTCACAGTTAATAAGGAGTTCTTGGGCCTCAGTCTCTATCAGTGACACAATATTTGGAATTATGTTTTAAAAAATAATCTTTTTAGCAATCTTCATGTTGTGTTAGTTCCTGTCAGGGCTTTGATAGGAAATAGGTGGCACACTGACATGGAGTATTAGAAACATATTTGAATAAAAGGACAATTTACAAAGCTGTAGGTAGGTTTTAGGGAAACCACAAGGACCCCATCACCTGTTGGTCCAAGTGACAAGAGGACACCCTGAATCCAGGAAGGGTGGTTGCCTGGAGAGTTGCCCAGCAAGAGCATCGATGTGGTAGGAGACAACAGCCAGCCCATGATGCCTCCATATCTAACATCCTGTCCTTTGAACCCCGTGGGAACCTAAAGGGCAAGAGGACTGAACCCAGTGTATTAGTCAGCTTGGGCTGCCATAACAAAATACCACAGACGGGGAGGTTTAAACAACAGAAATTTATTTCCTCACAGTTCGGCAGGCTGTGAGTCCAAGATCTGGGTGCCAGCATGTTTAGTTTCTGATGGGGACTCTCTGGCCAGATGGCCGCCTTCTCACTGTGTCCTCACATGGTGGAGAGAGAGAGAGAAAGCAAGCTCTCTGGTGTCTCTTCCTCTTCATATAAGGGCATCCATTCTACTGAATCAGAGCTCCACCCTTATGAAACTCATTTAATTGGCTCCTTAAAGGACCCATCTTCAATACAACCACATTGAGGGGGTGAGGGCGGGGTGGTTGGAGCTTTGTCAGAGTCTGCTCCAGCTGCTGTAATAGAGTACCATGGATTGGCGGGCTCACACAACAGAAATTTATTCCTCACAGTCTAGAGATCAGGGTGTCAGCACGGTCAGGTTCATGGTGAGGGCGGTCTTCTTGGTTATGTCTTTCCATGGCCTTATTTGAAATGTGCATGCAGAGAGAGAGAGCACTTGTCTTCTCTTTTCATTAGGGCACTAATCTCATCATGAGGTCCCACCATCACCTTGGGGGTTAGAGTTTCAACATATGCATTTTGGGAAACAAAACTCAGTCCCTAGACCAAGTAATAGTTTGAAGTAGACATTCTGGAGACCACAATGCTAGAGCACTAAAGAAATCAGAATATCTCCCTGGGCAGCTTACTGCAAAATTTTAAGGTACATATTCATGCAAGGCCTGATATTATCATTACCTCTTAGTGGAGCCAACTAAAACATTGCAAGATCAGGTGACCTGTCCAGAGAATAAGCATGAAGGACACATGCTGGCCAACTTGTTTTGTTTGACAAGGGTATAAGGCCACTGCATTCCAAAAAAAAAAAAAAAAATCTATATTTAGGACTAGAGAACTCTGTTATTCATCAGCAGTGTTTCTTTAGCTTTTTTTCATTTTAAATGTTTTCATGGTGAAAGCAATGTTATAAAAGCAATTTTTAAATTTTAAGACAAAAACTCAAGCATCCCAAACCCAGATAACTATATACTTGTGTATTTGTACACACAATTTTCTTGTAGTGTTTGTATGTATGTGTATAAGTGTGTGTGTGTATATATATGTGTATGTGTATATGTATGTCCACATATGTATATATAGTTAATTCTTGCTTTAGTGGAAGTTATGCTCGATAAAGCCACCAGAAATACTGAACTATTGCTCCTAGGGGAAATACAGGGTTAGGTTCTTGTGAACCCCTGGTAACAATATTTTCCATAAACTGATCAATACATAATCTTGTTTTTGTTTAAAGATATCTTACTTAATATACATTGTGGATTCATTAACTTTGAGCTCATGGCCAATAGCCCTGTATCTCATGCCTGAGGGCACCTTATCTATCACACATATTTTCTCTTTAAAATATATCATGCCTTCTTGCCCTTAGGAACACTAAACAGCATGGAGCCTTTGCCTGCAGGCCATTTGGAACATTGATCACCAACAAAACCCACAAAAAATGCAAAATCATGTGGCACTCAGCAAATGGCTAAAAGGATGCTCATTTGTAGACAATACCCAAAACAAGAAGCAGAGTATCACCTTATCCAACTCAAAATTTTCCCTGTTCCATACAGTCTGTGAATGACTGTGAAAACACCACAAGTATCAGTTTGGAAGTTACAAATAAATTTTAGAGAGTAAGAGGATTTGCAAACAGAGAGTTTGCAAATGAGCATCTATGGTATATATGCTAGGTACATGTACATGCACACCACATTATATAGTTGTAATCACTTTGACCTTACACTGCTTATTCAGTTTTTGTAACCTGGTCTTTTATTATAAACATTTTTCTTGTTACAAAGCATGATCATTGTGTCATGATCATTTTTTTGTTGGTTAAGTAGTATTCCATCTGGTTGAGTTACCAAGGTTAGCCTAATTGTTTCCTACTATTGAACTTCTAAATTTTTCTTTTCCTTATTATTTTAAATAGCTGCGCAGAGAGCATGATTGTATGTAGGACTTTTTTCTTCTTTTGAATTATCTACTTAGGATAAGCTCCCAGTAGTGGGCTTACAGACTCAAAGGATCTGAGCATTAATATGACTCTTGATCTATGTCATCATCCTGCTTTTAAAACAATTGCACAAGATCCACCAGTATATGAATATTGCTAATCACCCATCCCTGTGTGTCTTGGTTACATTTTACCCTTTGAAGATTGGTGATTAAAAGTTTTGCAAATTCATATATAAAACACTGTCCCCCTGGGTGCAAACCTGGTTTTCTTTGGTTATTGGTGCTTAATATCTGTCCCTCTGACTGTTTATTACTTCCTTTGGGGAAAGACAGAGAAAGTCAATAGCCAATGAGGTCCTTTACCCACCATGCCTACACAAATGACAGGGGACGAATGTGGGTGGCACATCTGAGGCGAGGCATGCTGGGCTGAGCTCAGGTAGTATGTCCAAAATGGAACATCTAAGCATGTGATGCTGAAAATGAACCTCAGAGTGGATGAAAATACAGAACCTGGGAGGATGAAGGCAAATTTTAAGGAATCAAACTGTGAGAGAGCCAATAGTCTGACATAAATGCTTTAGATACATACACCAAGTTTTTATATGCATTTAGGTGGCAACTTCATTGGCAGGGCTGGAAAGGACAAATGACAAAATCAACCACTTTCTAATTTTTATAGTCCATTCTTATTTTCTTTCTGTAGATCCTCTGCCTCCATGCTTTTGATATTTGTTTTGAGGTCTTGATTTTTTTTTCTTTTAAGTGAATAAAACCTTAAAATATGTGGGGTGTGTGTGTGTGTGTGTGATTACTCATGTATATGTAATTAAGCAAGTATTTTTTCCTTATCTATTGTTTTTCCATTTTCTTTTGGAAATAAAATATAGTTTATTTAATCTTGAGCTCGAGTTGTATAAAAATTGGAACTTGCTAATTTTTTCATTGTCTTCTCCAATCACTTGAGAAAGCATGATACTCTGGCATCCTTTTTTTTCCACAAGTGAAAGAATTGCATTTTTTTAAATAGCATTTCACTTTGGCCATCATGTCCACAAGATAAAAAGGAAGGAGTTTTAGAGAGAGAGCTTATTTCAAAATGCCTGTGTTTTGAATCATTTAGCAGTTTAACCTTTAAAATAATAGTTTCTGGGTTTTTATTGATTAGTCTGAAGAGAAGTCTATGCAGCCAAAATAATTAAATTGGCTTAGCCAAGAAATTAGCTAATTCAATGGGGGAAGGGGACATCAATCCAGTTGATTGATTGGTATCATGTGGAACAACTAACCAAGGGATTTAATTTCTGAATTTTTATCCAGTGCCTTTGTTGTTGTGTAGACATTCTGATTAATGAAAATGTAAACTACATAATCAAGAAAACTGTGTGTTTTCTTAGTGCTTACAGGTGGTATAGTTTTTTCTTTTGATTGAGTTGAATCATGAATTATACACCCCCATGGAACAAAGTTTTAGTATTTGATGTCAGCATCAAAGGTTTAAGAAAGGGAGCAGAGTGGGTGGCCTTTAGTCAAGATCTCTTTTAGAACATCCCATCTACAGCCACAGAGAAGACACATATCAGGTGCTCTGGATGGCTCATATTGACTTAGGGCTGACAAAGCACAATGGAGCAGGATTCCTTTTCAGCAGGACCTTGACCTTAAATTATTGAGTCATTATATTCAAGGAAGCATTTCATGTGGAAGCCAAGTGCCCCTCTTTTCTGCATGCTAATGTCATCATCACAAAAATCCTTAGGCTTTGTCCTAACCTCTCCACTTAGGTTCACTTTGGCCACTCTTACTTCTTACCTACAAATCAATGTGCTGTAACAAAGTCACACTTCTGCGCACATGCCATGGGATATGAAGATGTCAGGTAACTAACAACTCTCTGGTACATAGGGTAGCTATGGTTCAACATTCACATGACCTTTTGGTTTAAAGGAAGTAATTTATATGCTTTGACTTAAAGATCACTTCAAAGATAGAACATATCCTATATTAACCTCCATTTCACAAAGACACGTAGACAAAATATAATGATATATATAATTGTTTATCAATGGGGATAGACAACATGGCATTGAGCAGATTATATAAGGTTTCTTTCTTAAAGCCCTGGTGGATTCTTTGTCTCCTGTCTCACCATCACCCCCCACCACCCCCAACATACAAGTACACACCACTTTGCTTGGGTGAAGCTTGGATAGGGAAATGGGCAAGCATACTTACTCTTCTAACCCTTCTGAATGAGGTCTTGCAAGTGCGATCGTTTTGCTGATGTATGCGGCTGAAATGAAAAGGCCCCTTAAGCACCCCCAGTTCTAGTCTTAAAAATTACTCCCTACTTGCCCTTTCCCAGCATCTTATACCAAATTGCTGTCCTTTAAGTTTTAAATCAGTTCTTTTGCCATGATTCCCTGAAAACATGATGACCCCAAGGCCAGACTGAGAAAGACAGGCAGCATAAGATTAAATATGCAAACACTTATGCACAGGCCCCATCCTGGGATCAGCACCAGAAGATTCCAGGACAAAGCCATAGAGCACCTGTTGTTCTTTGAAAACATATATTGAAAGACAGCTGTCAAGACTTCCATCAGGGGATTTCCTCTGCTAATGCCCCCTTCACCATTATTTTAATTGTTTGATTCTCTTTGCCATTGAGCCAATTCCAGTTATGGAAATTGAGGTCAGTTATACTTTTTTCTTCCTTTTGAAAATAAGTACCAACCATTTGGAGAGCTCAGTGATCAAGCTGTTCTTTGGTTTAAAATTTGGAATAGTGTGTAAAAAGTGACCTAAGCTGTATGAGCCTGGACCCCTTTGGAATTAGGTATCTGTATGATCGTTCCTTAGAAAAGCTCAGATTTCCACTGTCAAGAGTGAAGGAGTAATTATTTTAGCAGCCCATCCCCCAAATGGGGGACACATGTGAAACGGGGAGCACAATAGCCATCATTTTAAATGTAGCAGTCTATTGTAAAGTAAAGGACCAGCCTTATTTGGGTAAGAATTATAGGTAGGTTGAACGAACCCTTTCTAGTAAAACTCTTTCTGCCAGTTAACACCTGTTGAGAGGCAGTGGGACAGTGGGTTTAGAAGCTAGGCCCCTGGAATCGGGCAGACATAGGGTTTTTTCTTACTGACCACATGATGTTTGAAACTTTGTCTATTCATTTAGAGGCTTAGGTTCCTCTATCCAAGACTGTGATAACAGTGTTACATATCTTGAAGTTGTTGTAAGGATTAGGTAAGGTAATTTAATTATCATTAGCCTCTTTGGCCAAGAGCAGTGGTTCTCAAACTTTGGTGTCCATGGAGGCCTTAGTAAAGCAGATGGCTGGTTGTACCCCCAGTGTTTCTGATTCAGTAGGGCTAGGGTGGGGTCCCATAACGTACACCTCTTGCAAGTTCTCGGTAAGGCCCATGTTACTGGACTGTCAACCTCTCACTGAGAACCACCACTGTGTGGTATGACAACAACCGTTTACAGCATATATTCAGATTTTTAAAAATCAACTGTAGTTCATGAAGTGCTAGTTCATAGGTAAACTAGAAAGAGCTTGTTGAAAGACAAGATACCTAAGCTCCAGTCTTATCTTTGTTACTAATTTATTGCATCGCCAAAGGAAAGCCTCTTAGCCTCTCTGTTTCATTTTCGGTTGTCTTCTAGCTATATTTTCAGCAGGCTATTGTGGAGATCAGATGAAAGAACATGCGTGTGAATGCTCTCAACAGTATGAGTATATTAAACTGTGAGAGAGTAGAGTTGCTGCCGCTAGTATAGGCTCTGACCTTGACTTTGCCTGCCTGCCATAGACATGCCTTAGACCAAGCTACCAGTACAAGACTTGTCTCCTTAGGAAAAGGAGGTTAAAACAATCACCTCTCTGTCCTTGCAAAGATCTTCCCAGAAACAGCCAAGCCCTTTGTTGATACATTATTTTTAGATAAACCAGGCACCTAGGAATTATAATCAGGTATAAACCAAACTCTTGATGTTAGTTTAGTGTCTTTTCTCCAGGATGGAAACAAAGTGAAGTTGCCATATTGGAATCTCTGTAATTTGTAACTCTATTTGGAAGAGCCATGGTCAGCTGACTGAGGTGACTGATGTTTATGGAGTCTTACCGAGGACAAACCCTCTGAGCACGTTATAAGTGCTCCTCATAAACTCTGCCCTACAAGTTAGTGAGTACACAGTCCCTTCCTGGAAAGGTAAAGAAGCTCTACCTGTATTCACACAATCAATAAATGTTGTCAGCCAGGATCTAAACCTTTGAAGTATTCACTGCACAGCCTAAGATCTTAAACATCCCTTTGCCGAAAAGCTAACTTTGAGTAGCCTGCCTTTTGGGCTAAACAATTGACTTATTAAGAGGGATATATATACCACTAATTAACCTTTAGGCTAATTATTTGGTATACATATGAATAAATGTTATGGTGGTATCTTTCTGAAGAACAAAATCTACCCTCTTTGAATTGGTTGAACATACTTTGAGATAAGGTGGGATTTTTTAAGGTGCAGGATTCATTTGCATAGAAGTAATATTTTTGCCAGCATCAGTGGGAGCAAAGAGCTTTCATTAATTCTGCCAACATCTATTAAGGCATTCTGTTAAGGCAATTAGGACAGGCCTTCAAGGGGCACCGAGTTTAGTTAGGAAGTGGGACTATTTGGTATTATTTACAGTTTTTCTATGGGGATTTCAGAGATGAATTATAAAGCCAGAAAGGGCAGGAAAGGGGAGGAAACAAGAGGATGTGGGAGGGGAGAGGAAGACAGAGCCACTGGTCTCCAGGACTCTGAATTTTTGTTGAGCAGATCCATGCAGCTGGGGCTTTAATTATACACAGACACGCTCTGTGGTCCTTGCAACCCCCCCCCGCCCCGCCCTCTCCACACACACACACACACACCCAGAGCTGAAGAGGTGGCTGCTGTTTGTAAGGCAGGAGCAGGTTAAATTACAGTTATTATCTGGTCACTATGTGAAGGCCAGAGATGACTACCATTTGACAAGCAGCCCTCCAGCCAAATTATAAAGTTCTTAAGCCCTCCTCAGTTCAGACTGTCTGACAGTAATTCTTTGAAGAGATGCTCTAGCCACCACTGCAACTATTTTTTGCCACCCTCAAAATTCCTTCTACTTGCAATATCAATGAGTTTCATAGCCATTTATGCATCTTCTCTATTGATGGGTTCCATTCCTTTAGATCTACTGAAACTATTTGATAAAGTATTGGAGAGAGCAAGCAAGAGACAGAAATAGGGAGAAAGAGAGAGAGAGAGAGAGAGAGAGAGAGAGAGAGAGAGAGAGAGAACTTGTGCCCGTAAGGATGCCACTATATTCATTCACTAAGTCCTGAGAAGTAATTTTGATTGAACTGTTCTACTCAGGACATTCTAAGATATACCTAAAAACCCTGTAGAAGTATCCTTGAGATTAGAAGGGAGCATCTTCTATTGGGCTTTGAAACCTTTGGCGATTTCACTAAGGAAAGGTGAAGTCAATGAACTGGCACTGCTTCTGGTGAGAATGATACAGAAAAATCACACTTTTTCCTGTGGATGAAATAGATTAGAGATCTTTTGCTATGAAAGAGTGAGTATTCAAGATCCCAGAGTGGTTCACTTTTGCATTCAGGGTGAAGAGAAATGATTAAGTAATTCACCCTTCTAGCCCTGTATGCTGCCAGAAGGGCATTATTGCAGTTTTATGTTAATTGAGCACCAGGCTATAAATTGCTTGGGATCTCATCAATATCTGGTTAATAAATGGTTTGCATGAAAGAGGCAATGATCCGGGGACTAGCTTTAGATGACTCAGCACATGGACAGTGATACAGTTTCATGAAATAAATGGAGAGAAAACCCCACCTCACTTTCTCTTTTTAAGTTAGGACAATGTAAGTAGAATTGTTCACTCAGTTTAGAGATTTCAATCTGATGCTCAGTCCTTGGAGAAAGCAGAGAATAAATATTTTCTTTCTTCTAGCACTTGAACTACCTTCTTTTTTCTTTTCTTTACATCCCTCCCTCTTAGCCTCACATTCAAAGCTCATGATTCATTTTTGAGGAATCAAGGGGCAGTGAAGCATTAAGAATGAAAAATCAGTAACACCAAGTTGAGCAGTGTAAAAGTTATTTTTCCGAGCAGAAGCATTAACTAAGCAATGGCCTATGTGAGCAAATGATTCTGCTCCCACTTTTCTCTTCAAATGAATTTTTCATGATTGCCTTGCTCACCACTACTAACTTACACTTATGATGCAGAAAATGCAAATTTGGATTTATTTTAATAAGCATTTTAATGGTGGAGCTTCTGAACTCCTATTTTACTTTTTAAATGATTCCAATCTGCACGTGATGCTTACATATTTGTCTACACTTCAAAGTTGTAAATTTCTAATTTGACTCCTTAAATACTGCAGTGACTTCCTTAGCATATTTACCGTGATGTATTTATTATCCATTGATCAACAAATGCTTATTAAAGCCGTACTGGGTGCTGTGGGGGCACCCATGTGCACCAGATATACAAGAAGGGATGTATTTATTTTTTATTGCATACATTTGACATGTAACATTGTGCAAGTTTAAGGTGTATGGCATGTTTGGTAAATTTATATATTATACTATGATTATAATATAGAAGGGTTTTTGATCTCGTTGGAAAGAAAACAGATATGCATAAGGGGATAATGGCACAAAATTTAATCTGATAAAGTAATTTCATCAGAAAGAGTAAATGTTAGATGTTCCCCTGGGTTGGAGTTTTCATAGAGTGCTACCAAAAAAGCTGAGCTTCAGCTTGAAGGATGGTGCAAGGTTGACAAGCTCTAGAAGAAACGTGAGCACATCTCCCCAGGAAACACATGGCAAAGAGAGGTAGAGGAGGCACTGCAGACAGACTTTGGTGGCTGGTGCCCAGGGCTCCACTACTGAGAGGTGTCTAGAAGGCATGAAGCTCTTAAATATGCATCTGCATACCAGGCAGGTTGGCAGACACTTGGAGACACCATCAGTGAGCAGCCCATAGGCCAAGAGGCTGGGAGTACTGAGGGCACCTACCCCAAGTGGGTCATTTGACCACCTACGATGACCTACAATGACAGATCTCTTTGATGTAAGTTGGGAGTCTGGATTTAAATCTGATGTTTGGATCCACACAGAATTGTGCTACCTTGGAGCTCGTATCAGAGGAACTTCATTCTCCAAATGTAGATATCTAGGATCAGGAAACACAGGCAACTTGGCTACTTAGCAGTAGTAAATCACCAAACTCACCTTAAGAAAGAAAAAAGGAATAAGACTAAAGTAGTAAAATTAAATTTCTTGTATGGAGGTACCTCCCCACCCCTACTTACTTTCTGAGGCAATATTTTGTCTCTTGGTTAGGTAGCTTTTTTGTCACTAGGTATGCTTCTCAGAAGGATCTTCTTTTGCATTCTCCTCTCTGCCACCACTACAAAATCCTGTTCTCTGCTCCATAAAGTCATCTGTTCCACATTCATTCATCCATCCACGTCTTCATATATTTATGAAGCAAATATTTTTGGGATGTCTGTTTTGTTTAGACGTTATGCTTTCCATCCTTATAATCTAGGATATAGATTTGAGTACATGTGAGAGGAGACCTCAAAATAACAAGACCTTGAGAATGCTATTTAGTTCTTGACATTCCACCCGTCTTGGCAATGAAATCAATACACCCATATGTAACAAGTGGTTGCATTACTTCTAAAATTGCCTTTGATCGAAGTCTTTTTCAGGAACTTCTGAATAACACATATAATTGCAAACCTGCCTGGTAAATCATGCAGAATTTTTGACCTATAGTTTAGAAATAATCTGGCCCAATTTCCTCATTTTCTGAAAGCCACAGGATAGCACCGGGCTCTCAACCTCCTAACTCCTTGGCCAGTGTTTTTTCTACCTCATTAAGCCATCGCTTTGAAATGTCTTCCTTGCAGTCTTCTTTGAAAGCAAAGCCAATTTTCCTTCCGAATAAAGTGTCCTCACTTTCAAAGATTTCTTTGAAGGCCAACTTATTTAATCTCCTGAGAGGCTTTTCATACCTAGACTGCCTTGTGCCCTGGTCCCCAGAGAACATGCCATTTTAGCACCTAGATTTCCTAGATGCGAAGTGAATTGGCAATAGCAAGAAGAGCACCCCTAAACACTGGCATCCTTTGTCAAGGGCTTCCTGCCCCTCATTCCTTGCTCAGCCGCACAAGCTTTATCTTCGCCCTGCCAGGCTGGTCACGGGGATTAAATCAGATGATGCGTGTGAAGCGCTTTGGGAAATGGAAGTAGTCTGCAAATGTAAGAAATGGCTATTATCTCCAAATACCCTCTTAAAGAGGGACAGGTGGGTAGCCACTTGTGTATCCCCCACATCTTAGCAGAGTTCATTTGATAAATATTTGCTGGAGAGAAATAAATGAAAGATTCATCAGATGTCACACTGCAAAGCCAGAGCTTGGGAGTCAAGCATGTTACAAAGTCTTTGTGTCAAAAATGACATCAGAGGGACAAAGGTAAATGTGACAGTGTGTATCTTTTTTAATATGACCAAACAAGGCTTTTCTCTGCCTCGTTCGCCGGGACTAAGAATGAAGTGCCTCCCGCTGTTGTGCGGCTTCCAGTATTTCACTCTCGGAGCGCGGGCCGCCTCCTGCTCTCAGGGTTTCCTGACTTGGATCTGAAGCGAGCCCCCAGCCCTGGCTTGTTTCTGGGAGTTGTCAGGCACAGATAAAGGAATAGCAGAATTTGCTCATTCCTTTGAGAGAAGGGGCCTGTCAGAAACACAATCAGCTTGTGGTCGGCCTTTAGAAACTGTCTCCCACGTTGGTCCCAAAGAGAACATTTGTGTGTGTGTTTGCTTTGGTTTTGGGAACTAAACACCCCTTTCGACATTAACGTGTGCCAGCTACTTAACACTGGAGTGTTTCAGAAATGATGCTCTGGGCTCATGACGCAAGAAGCACTGCCTTGCTTTGGAACAGGAAGAAAAGGATCTGAAGAGAAGCTCTAAAGAACAGAGGCGGAAAGAATGAAAACACTTCAGAAGGGACAGAGCTTCAGACAGTGCTGAGGGCCACCCCAGAATTAGAGGGGATCCCCATACTCCCCATCTGCTGCTTTGTCATCCTACTAAAGAAGACATGAATGCACCAAGCGCTGTTGGCCTGGTGGCTTTCCCCGCAGCGAGAACAAAAGTCTTGGGTCACATTGGGTAGGGGCGGGCCACCTGCAAGCAAAGGGCCCCGGTGGAAACTCCCTCTCCTGAAGCAAAGCGGTAGGGGAGGCACACACCTCGTTTCAAATACATTTTCTCTCTTTTCAAGGGAGATACAATCACCTTTCAAATATGATTCTTCAGGGACCCCTGGGTGTTTCAGTGGTTGAGCATCTGCCTTTGGCTCAGGTTGTGATTGCAAGGTCCTGGGATCGAGTCCCACATCAGGCTCCCCGCAGGGAGCCTGCTTCTCCTTCTGTCTGTGTCTCTGACTCTCTCTGTGTGTCTGTCATGAATAAATAAAATCTTTTAAAAAAATATGATTTTCCAGCAGAGTCAAAGCCCAACTAAAAGCCCTCAGTGACCAAGTCCACATTTGGATGAGAGTACAGTCAACCTCTGTACTGTGTTTGACTGAGTGGGTAGCAAGTATTCAATTAAAAAGACAGGCCTTGTGGACACGTTCCTCTCCTCCCTCTTCCATGCTGGGCACCCAGGGATGAGGTGGTAGGAACATGGGCAGATGTAGATGGATGTCCTGGAGCTGGCCCTCTCTCTGCATGCATGTTAGTGTAGCGCCCTCCTGCCCTCAGCCAGGGGAGCTCCCTAGCTCCAGCCACATCACTCCCCAAACTTTTGTGCTCTCTCTCCTTCCCCTTTAAGCCCTTCTTCTTTGGAAATGCACCAGTGGGATTTTTCTCCCCACATCTCTATGGTGAGTTTTCCCAGCATTGGAAGGCTTGGTTGCCATGGCAGCAAGCCTCCTCCGCTAGGAGCAGGCGATTTCGGAAGAGGGGATTGTTGCGGTTGGAGGCAGGGGATGAAGAGTCATTAAAGCAGACCAATTAGTATGCAGGACCACGGCTTTGTTACGGCTTCTCCCACAGGGGCAGCCAGTGCCGTGCTCTCTGTCTTCCATGGAGATGGAATGAACAGGCGAGGGGATCCTCCTTGCATACCCGTCTGAACAAGGCCAAAGAAGCCCCAGCCCCATGGGGACCCAGGTCCTGCTGCCAACTTCCACCTGCATCTGTTCCTTTGACCTGCTCTCCTTGGCCTCCATTTTGAAAACAGAGCTTCTGGAAGGACCCTAGTGGGGCAAGAGTTGGAATTTGCAACATTAGTCCAATCTACCCTAAAGGTTTGCCGTGCTTAATTATTTTTCTGGTTCTTGGCCATCCACCAACCAGAACAGGAGACTAGGATAAAACATATCCTCCTATGATATTTTTGGCTTTTGCATACGTGAGGATAGCCAACTTGGGTGATAGCAGGAAGAAGAAAATGATCAAACTTCCATAGGAAGCAGTGGCTAATTAATTGCACGACTCAATAGAATCTGTTTCTGGAGACCCCAAGCAACTCCTGTAGTAAGGTACTCTAAGAAGCAATGGAATAGGAATGTAAAAAACCAGAATTCTGAGATCCAAGGAGGACTTCACCATATGTGATTGGGTGATGTGAGTTCCCTAAAAGCTTGGGGTTTAGTGTATTCCTCTGTAAAATGGGCTCATTAGGAATTTGTCTCTCTAACCCACCACCTGTAGTTCCTTATAATGTCCAGGTAGAAAATGGAATAGCTGTAAAATGTTTGGGACTCCTTTGTAGAAAGAGTCCTTGCTCTTAGCAGTTTGTAAAATCTGAGAGACATTAGGATGACAAACTCCTCAGAAAATTTGTCCTGAAGGAAGAATGTCGATGTTTCTGCCACAATGTGAATGTGTTTTGTTGGCCACTGCCAGGGTTTGTTCCCAAGGCCTCACCACTAGAAATCTTGCTCCCAGGCCCACTGCCAGAGATAAACTTTTACCCTCAGCTTCCTTTCCCCCTTATTTCTTGTCGAGCTCCTGTGGATGTGAAGTTTCCCACAGGGCTCCCCACACTGCTCCCAGTACCTGACATGGTGCCTAGCACAGAGCAGAATACAGTAAATATTTACTGTCTACACCGCACCTGTCTCTTCTTTCCCACCCACTCCGATGTGACTTCTGACCCTATGATTTCATCAAAGCAGCTTTTACTGTAATCTGATTACAAGGTCTTCAGTGCATTCTCCTGTATGGTGCCAATGTTAGTATCCTGGTTTTGATATGATGGCTGAGTGAGATATCTCACTCACAGCCATTGGGGAAAAATGGGATGATGTACGTGGGAGCTCCCTGTACCTGCACAATCACTTCTGGGTCTGTAATTAGTTCAAAGTGAAAGTTGAATGAAAAATAGAGCTGATCTCACGAATCCCTCACCTCAGTCTCTCTGGAGATCAAGCCAATAGGCATTTTCAGCCCTCATTTCATTTGACAGTTATTGTCCACTTCCTCTTTCTTGAAGCGTTCTCTTTCCTTGGCTTCTTTGATACCAGGGCACCTTGTCTTCCCTGACTTTTCTGGTCACCCTTTCTTACTCCCTTCAAAGGGCCAGCCATTAATTTCTGGAATTTTCCAAGGCCCCACCTGGTGCCCTGCTCTTCCCTAGACTATCTTCTCACAGTCTGGGAGTCAGCGGACACTGCTACAGACCTAACTCACAAATGCACAACTGCAGTCCAGGCCAGTCCCCTGCACCCTGGTTTCCCATGGGATACTACAGTGGCTACCCCATGCCAACATGGTAAGCCTCTCTCTCTTCCAAGAGTCTCTGTCTTGGCTCCTGTCACCAACATATTCCAGGCTTATTCAAGTGTGTCCTATCTCAGTGAATGACAGTCATCTAGCAATTTAACAAGCAAGAAGCAATAAACTCTCCCCACCCTTATTACGAGTCCTCATCTCAGCCACCAGCCTCTCCCTGGAATGGACACAGCAGCCTTCCAGATACTCCCCCAGCAGCCTCAGAGTGCTTTGTAAAATGCAAATCTGGCCATGCCTTTCTTAGCTTGAAATCCTTAATGACTTCCCATTTTTCATAAAGAAGTAAATGAAATCCTTTCACTGACCCGATGATCCTTGCATTTTCTGGTTCACATGCAAGGCTCCCACCTCATCCCCTGTTATGCTGCCATTGCTCAATGCTCTCTATCCATGCTGGACTTCTTTAAACAACTAAATTCTTTTTGTTCCCTACTGCCATTGGGTCTTTGAACGCTCTCCACTCACAACATCTTATATTTATAAGTTCTCTCTTCACCTGGTTAATTCTTACTTATTCCTTGGGTCTTGGCTCACATATTACCCCTACATGAAACCTTTCTTACCAGCTTTCTGGCCCAGAGCAAATCCCTCTATTATAAACTCTTAGGCAATGCCAGCGTTCAGCCAGAACACTGATTGCAAAACTTGAAAGATTTCCACACAAGTTGGTAGACAGCCACCGCCCTGAGCCTGCTTCCTTCAATCATGAAGGGTGGCCTCCAGGCATAGCATGGAGCCTTCAGCCACCAAGATCTACCTAGGTACAATGGGTCAGGGCCTGCCAGGTGTTCTGAATTTCTCTCCTATTTCTCTGCATCATGAATCTCTCCTCCACAGCATGTGTTGCATTCACATTCCATATGTATTTTGAGATTACTTGACTAATATCTTCCCCAGCCTAAATCCCATGAGGGTGAGGGGCATGTTCTCCATCATTTTCCCCATGTGGAATACAGAGTAGGCACCCGATAAATATGGGCTCAGCAAATGAGTAATTTAAATAAGTCCACAGACCTTTCTTGGGCATCATCCACTTTGACCCTGAGCACCCCATGTGTTGGTGTCAACAGCGGTGGTGGAGTCCAGACCACCCCTTGGTAGCAAGTCACCTACCCTATGCTCTTTCCACCCTCCACCTTGTTTCCTCCATGAAGGCTCAAAGAAGGCACTTTTTATTACTACCATCCCCGGATCCTTTCAGTGCTTCCGGGCTCTCCAGCATCTCATAGCCTCCAGCCTGTCTCCATGACCCAGTTTTAGACTTTGAAATTCAGGCACTGCTGACAGAATCTGTGTGTGGCTTTTTCTTTTTTTTTTTTTCCCCCTGCTCTCTAAATAAAAGATGAAATCAGAATGGTCATGTATATGCTGTCTCAAAATAGTGCTTTATTTAGAGAGTGAAGGTGTTAGTTATTACTGGCATTTAACATTTATTGAGTGAACAAAATCTGCTGAACATTGAAGAGAACATGGAATTACAGAGTTCCTGCTTGATGTGTGTTGTGGCCTAAATTAGACCTAGACGAGTCACTAATGGGCAGCAGGGATGGATCTGCATGGAGGCCCACCTGCAAGGCACAGAACATGCTCCAACTGGAGGGGTAGGAGTTTCCCTAAGAAATGGCCAGACTGTGGTCAGGGTTTAGAGATAATCCTTAGACTATTTTAAAAATATCAGAGTGAATTATAAACCCATGAATCCTTAGAAACAGACAAGTCTTGGAAGAATAGATTCCTACAGAATGCAAGCCATCTGGGTCTCTGGCCAGTATGCCCTATAGAAAAGCCTGCTGGGCTTCAGAACAAATCATACTGTACAGGACCGCATTTCTGAGAAGAGTGGCTACATATTATTGTTGTTGGGTTTTTTCCCCCCAGAATAATCATATTGGTGGAATCTGAGGAAAGACCTCTTTTTGTCTCCTACTTTTTTTTGCATGGGGTGGTGTTTGTCTCACCGTGCACCCTGAAATCCCAGGTGCCCAAGCAAAGAGTATGTTGACTTCTGTAGGTTCTGATCTGAATCCAAAGCAAAACGATAATCCCAGAAAATTGGAGCTGATTCTGGCCTGGGAGTCAAGGCACTGCAGGACTGACTTGGCCACACACTTGGTCTTGTCATTTATCCTTTCTGAATCCCCAGGTTCTTTATCTGAGATTTAGACATTGCAAAGCCTACCTTTCTGGATTGTTGCAAGAAACTAAGTAAATTAATATATGTAGAGAACCAGCATATGGCCTGGAACATGTGTTGGTTATGTTTCCAACCCTGGAACATACCACCTTTATCTACCTAACTAAACAAAAACTCGAGACCAGGTCCAAATTTATGGTAACCATTCCAGACTCAGTTTCTTTATTCAATAGACCACATTCATTGGTCTAAAGGTAATTAGCCTTTTAAGAGGGGACGAGAAACACATGGACACTTGAGATCCCCAGAAAAGTCAACAGTCTCTTTCTTGCCTTTCCAAATGTTACAATCCTGGGAAAATAAGGGAGGCAGAGTTTTAAAAGGAAAATATCTGATTGGACATAAGGCCCAAATGAAACAAGATGCTTAAAATTGACTTAACAAAAAGCAGTGAAGTGATCATCATACTCTTTCAATTTGGACATTATTGCGAACATATGAAACTGCTGTACACAGGTCATAAAAATGTCAAAAGAGTGAATAGATTTAGCATGAAATATTAACCTTGGGAAAAAGCATTTCTAAAGATGCAAACCCCTTCCCATTTATGTCAGTTATTAAGCACTCAAAATTTACTAATGCAGCGTGAAAGATGTTGCCGTGATAAGACTCAGCAATGACCGCCATCATGGTTTCTCACTCCAGCTGGCTTGCAAAAGAAAGCTTTAGGGAGTCCCACCAGAGGAACAGTTAAAGCCAGATAGCAGTTCTGCCCCAGGTGTCTGTGGGTTGGTGGGCAGGGCACAGATGCCCAGAGCAAGTCATTTAAAGCTCTGCTTTACAGATGCGAGGTGGAGCCATTTCCCCATCGGCCTATCTCCCCACCACACCTGAGTGAAAGAGAGAGACCCCTACTTACCATGTGATTTCCAGGAGAGGAGACAGGTTGCTGCCAGGACACCATGCAATGGAGGGTAGCAAGCCCTGGACTGATTCAGAGTCAGAGAGCAAGGGCTCTAATCCAGGTCAATGACCAGGAAGTGGCGACCATGGGCAGTTCTTTACCAAAACTGTTATCTAAATCATGGTATTGTATGGAAGATAAAATGGGAAGAAAGTCAGAGTAGAGAAGAGGTCTACAGAGAGAGAAAAAGAGAGTACCAGACATAGCCTGTCTCCTATCAGGGGTGTGCAGGATTGCACTAGGTGCTCTGGGATCAGGCTGATTTTCTAGTGCCCCTATTGATGAACCCCCATCCTCTCTGTGTGTGGCTCGTTCCAGGCTGCTGAGCCCAGTATTGCCCATGTGTAGAATCAAATGGGGCTTTGTCCACAGTCAGTGCAGCAATTAGTAGTATACATATCCCTGTCTCTATCTGGCCATGAAGGTGAGCATGTGCACAATGAGAAGATCAGACAAGTATGCAAGAAGCCAACTAAATATGAAGTCTCCATCACCTCTTGATTTGTGATTGTCTTCATAGTATAGGATTCACAGAGGAGATGTAGCAGCCAGGCCAAGTAGGTGTAGGTCAGGGAGTTACCAGGCTTTACACTCAGATACTATGGTGATCAAATCTAGCTAGTAGTAGAAAAGTAGCCCAGGGGAAGAATTTGTGGCTGAGATTTAAAGAAATCTCCAGTCCAGGCTAGGTGTCAAGAGAAAGCTAAATGCCTTGTGAAGTGGATGGACCCATAAATGAGGAGTTTTATACACAGATATCCAAAATCCTGTCAAGCAGAAATTGGCTACAGAAGTATCTGTCCTGGGGGTTAGGGTCCCAAGGAATGAGCCTTGGTTAGAGGCACAGATCCACATTTTTCTGGGAGCCTAGGGACAAGTAAGGCAACCAGAGCGATAACTAGAATGGAGATCAAGCAAAATCCCTGTGCCAGAAAAAAAACTGTGTGGAAAACCTCCAGTGCTATGAGTTTTGAGCTGTGAGCTGGGGGTACATGATGGCCAGCCCAGACACTCACCACGCCTGGGGCAGAGGCAAAAAAAGAGGTAGTCTAGGCATAAGGTGGGAGCTGGGTGGTCAGCAAAGGGTCACCAAGTCAGCCTGACATGGAGGTTGATTCCATAGTCAGCAAAGCAATTTGGGGGTCTTGCTACCTAAGCCCCTTCCTGGGGCAGATACCTCTCATACACTCATTCAGATCCTCTTGGCTTTGCCTGTCTTTGGGACCATTGGCCATTTGTTCTACTCCAGTTCCTGTGTGCATTCCCAACTGACCACACAGTACCTCCATCTTGCCCACATTGTATGTATACCTCTCACATCATGGCTTCATGCCTGCCTGTTGATGCTGAGGTCGGAAACACCATGAGACTCATTCTGATACCCGTGTGTGATTGACTAGGAGGTGCAGGAAAGCTAACAACCAGTGCTGGGATCTTTGAGCAAAGTAGACAAACTATATATAAACTATTCCCCGTTCTTCTCTTCAATCAGACTCTCAGGAAAGTACTTCCTCTAGGCTCCCGGAAGGAGCCTGTGAGCAAGCCATCACTCACGTGGACACCAAATAGTGGCTACTGTAGTGGCTCTTCTACTTATTACTTCTCCTCTTGCTTTCCTGACACTACACTGTCTGAGAAAATAGAAGCCTTAGCATCAGGCTCTTCTGCATGGAGAAACTCTCCTACCTGCCACCATTCTTATTTCTTAGAATTTGATATAAGGTGAATCCATTCTGGATAGAAAAGGAATTTGCTACTGGAAACATCTCATTTATGCATGATGCAGTATCACCTGACATGGTTCTGCAATCCAGGTTTAAATGATGTCATTTTAGTGAAGCCCCAGGGCGTAGAAGTTTGCCCCCAATTGACTCTCATCAGTAGTGGATGTTGTCAGTCCCTTTTCTTGAAACCCCAAATAGCCTTTCCTCTCTTTCAGCCAAAGAAACTCTTCCCTCTTATCTTCTGACCTCTTCAGTCTGTCTTCCACACACTCGTCTCCAGGGGACACTCGCCTCCAGGGGACCTTTTCATTGGTTCACATAAGAAAACCCCGTCACTTATATGTATATGAGGACCAGGTTGACCACCCAGCCAGCCTGAAGTCCATTTCAGCCTTTTGTTTTATCTCTCTTCCACTGAACACCCTTCCAATAACCCAACATTAAAGTTTTCTCTTCTATAACTGCCCAAGTCTATTTTAGCCTCTAAGAATGGTCATTAGATATTCACTGAATTGTCCCCATCAGCAACCTGTAAAAGCTCTTTTTGTACTGCCTGTTAAGACTCTAATATCCTTAAGAAAGAACTATTATGACTAAAATCGTTCTAATATCTTTAGCTACGATACAGCCAACATTATCAGCCGATTAAGACACAAATTGTAATAATTAAAGATGCTTGTCATTAATATCCTTTACTTCTTTCTCATCTTAATTTATTCTAATTCTTAATTCTTTTAAAATTAATTCTTTTAAAATTAAATTCTTTTAAAATTAATTCTTAATTTATTCTAATTCAGCTCAGGACTATTGCTATCCTGATATGCCCAAAATCCTGGCAAGTTTGGCAATCAAGTTCTCAAAATTTAAGAAAAAAAAAAAGTTTTTTTTAAAAGTCATATGTAGAAAAAACAGTCTGTACATTCCATGGTAAACTTAATTTTATCTTGGTAAGAATGGTTCATCCCCATATTCTCTTGGCCTCCTTCCCAAGCCCTCACTATGTCCCCATTTCAAAGATTCCTAAGGAGCACAGTTTTCTGTTTTCTGTTGAGAGTAGAATTCCAGCCGCACTGACTTCCACCCCCATGCCAGCATCCATCCGGCTGGACACTTTTCTCCAAGCCACAGTTCTGTGAATGCCAGGGGAATCACAGAAAGGATGGGGCAGGACCAGCAACCTCCTTTCCTGAACTTTTGAATGGCATGGATGGAAACCAAGCAATGGAGCCTCCGTTGCTGCCCCAGCCCATGTCCTCAATGTAATGCTTTTTAAAAAAAATAGACTTTATGTTTTAGAGGAGCTTTAGCTTCACAGCAAAACTGAGCAGAAAGTAGAGAATTCCCACATAGCCCCTGTGTCCCATCCATGCCCAGCCTCCCCTGCCCTCATCTCCCACCTGAGTGATACACTTGTTATAATCATGAACCTACATCAACACATGGTCACTCAAAGTCCATAGCTTACCTAAGGGTTCACTCGTGGTGGTGTATATTCTGTGGGTTTTGATAAATGTACAATGACATGTAGCCACCATTATCATACAGAGTAGCTTCCCTGTCCCAGAAATCCTCTCTTCTCTGCCTGCTCATCTTTCCTTCTCCTGAGCCCCTTGCAACCTAGGCTCTCTATCTTGTATCATGTTCATAGTTTTGCCTTTTCCAGACTGTCATATAGGTGGAGTCATATAGCATGTCACCTTCACAGGCTGGCTTCTTTCACCTACTAAATATGCATTTAAAGTTCCTCCCTGTCTTTTTATGGGTTGATAGCCTGTTTCTTTTTTAACATTTACTAAATAATGTTCTGCTGTCTCGAGAGACCATTCACTTACTGAAGGACATCTTCAAGTCATTTTCAAGTTTTGGCAGTTATGAGTAAATCTTCTATTAACATCCAGATGCAGATTTTTATGTGGACATACATTTTCAACTCATTCGGTAAATACCAAGAAGCACAACTGCTGGATCATATGGTAAGAGCATGTTCAGTTTTGTCAGAAACCACTGACCTGCAATTCCTAAGTGGCTGTACCATTCTGCATCCCCTCCAGCAGTGAGAGCTCCTGTTGCTCACATCTGTGCCAGCATTTGCTGTTGTCAGTGTTATGGATTTTCATCATCCTAATGGGTGTGGAATGGTATGCATTGCAACACTTTTGAGGCCAATATTTCCCAGCATATAAAAGCATCCTGGATAGGAGCGCCTGGGTGGCTCAATCAGTTAAGTGTATGCCTTTGGCTTGGGTCATGATCCTGGGGTCCTGGGATCAAGCCCCAAATCAAGCTCCCTGCTCAGTGGGGAGTCTGCTTCTCCCTCTCTCTCTGCTTCTCCCCACTGCTCATGTGTACTCTCTCTCTTTCTCAAATAAATAAATAAAATCTTTAAAAAAAAAAAAAAGAGCATCTTGGATAGATTCCAAGACTTTCTGTTCACTTTCAGCTATAAAACCAGTTGCATCCAGTTTGCAGTATCCTTCTACTATCAGATTCAAAGTTCACCATCCAGGATCACAGGCTAGACTTCTCCTTTCTTGTCTTATCTCCAGTTCCTTCAAGGTTAGGGTCTGATAGGAGAGACTGTAAGGGCAAACCTCTCTTTACATCACTGTTGTCATCCTCTGCGTTACTATCATTGCTTTTCTGATAACACTTCCAGGGGTCAGGTGTTACCGAGGGAGCAGCCACAGTACAGACCAGAAGGCTCAAATGTATACTATTCCCATTGCACCCACTTACTCCTGAGAAGCCCACATACCTTTGCCATTCCCAGCGGTGGCAGAGCAGGCCCTCCTGCTGCCCTCTTTCAACTCTACCATCTTTCCTCTTTTCCTTTGCAGTGCACAAAGTCTCCTGCCCAAACAGAGGCCCAAATGCAGAATGAGTCTTGCCTTCCTAAGTTGCCTCAGTCTTTATGAGGAATTCTCTTGAAGTCCTTTCCTTGAGTTCAGGTTGAAGATGGAGTGAGCAGAGAGAAGAGAAGGGAAGGAAGTGACCCCTCTTCAAGAACATGCCATCAATGGCCCAGAAGCCCATAGTCCCACTGCTCTCACTCACTCCCCTCCCCATTCTCTCCCCTTACAGACTGAGGAGGAGAGGGACCTCAGGTGGTGGTGGTTACTGTGGAGTATGTTCTATTATTAGAGCAAGACTCTAATCCAGCTGACAGGGTGCTGGGATGCCCAGAGCTCCTTTTCCCTCAGCTGAAAGCCTGAATTTTTAAATCAGGAGTACACCTGGAAAAGCCCCCCTGGGGATCTTACTATAGGGTGTCAGAGGTATAAAGAGAAGGAACTTCACAGCCACCCTCATTTAAGCATTCAAGCACTTAATGACCTATTATTGGCCATTAATATCATAAATCAATTATATCACACAGGAGATCCTCATGCCACAATTCACCTTCACCTTTTCTTGACCTGCCCTTGGTGATGAGCAGCCAGGCATTATCACACACCCCACCCCCCCATAAGATGCCTCATCACTTGAACATGGTGTCAGACCTCATTTTAGCCTGTTTCCCTTCAGGAGAATAAACTCCTACCCCCTCCCCACTGCCCAGCTCCCAGTTTTCCTGACCAAGACTTGGGTGATATAAATGCAAAACAAGCCTGATTGTAATTTCTGAAGACCCCAAGAGGATAACTATCAAAATGAGGCCAGTTCTGATTGGCTGAGTTTTCATTAGTAGAGATCATTAAGAGTCTGACCCGTGAGGTTCACGGTTCATGTCTGGTGTGAGCCTCAGATGTGTGGATGTGCAGGGCTTCCCACATGCTATTAGATGCTATTGTTTCTCTGCAGTGCTTTACTTTATAAAGATCACTCTGGGTTCCTCTTCTGCTGAACCTAATTTTTCCCTCCAAGGGTAACCACTTTTCCCACTTTACTATAATGCTGCAACTTTAGTGATTTCATTTAGAGAAGCAATGAAGTGACCATTAAAGTGTTTAGCAAATGGATAAAAAGACTTTCACATGTTTCTCAAAAAAAAATCTATGTTCTTCTAATAGTTTTACCAAGTATGGACCATAAAGCTGTAGCCGCCTGAGCATATACTTTTTGTTATTTGACCATTCCAGCATGAAGTTTCATTCAAATCTAATTACACTGAGGGGTGAAGGTAAAATCTGGCCCCTGGGGCAAAGAAGAGGGTTTCAGGGAGTCACTCCTATGGGGCAGAACCATCAAGGACAGGCCACCAAGACCATGGAGTTTTGGGGGGCAGGGTTAGGTTGTCTTTAGGTGATGTTCACAACATCAGGCAGGCATGAGAGGAGCTCAGGAAGGTTCCCCACTAAGTTGGGGGCAGTTCTTGGGGGTAGCGCTGAGCACTCAGAGGAGGCTTTGGTGAAAGCATATGATGGTGTAAACTACCTGGCAGACATGGAAATGGACAGGGAGCGCGCATTCAGAGTGTGTTTTACAGGCAGGGCTGAAAAACCTGGTGATAAGGAATCCGTGATGATTCTTAGGTTTTTAGCTTTGAACAAAAATAGTGGTGGTTGGTGGGGATGGTGGTGCTAGTTAGGGGGATACAGAAGATGGGGTGAAGAATAGAGGGGACCCAAAGCAGGGGGCTCTGAGGACATTTAACCCTTGGAGAAGCAGAGGACACACCACCATTGGAAAGGGACAGGTCCTTGAGTTGGGAATCACCTCTGTCTTTCCTTGCAGTTTTGAGTTAATTTGCAGTGACTTGTTTGTTCTGTATAAACCTTGCCCTTCTCTGGAGTGTTCATGTCTTCATCTCTAAAGACAAATCAGGGCTGAAGGGAATTGTTTTCCTGGAGTCTGTGTTCGTACAGTAGACAGTAGTGCTTGAAGACCTTTCCATGTTTCACGAAGCTATTTCCATAAATGGATTCAAGTAGGTATTAACCAGTAAATATAGTATCCTAAATGCCAGCAATCTTACCTAAATAGATGTTTTGGTATCAATAAAATGTAATATCTGGGGACAGAGACCTTGGGTGGGAATTTGCAGAAAAAAAATAGTTGTAGATGTTGATGAAGGGATAGAGGCAAGAAGGGAGATTCACAAAGAAAGAATGCTAAGGGACCATCATTAAGGACTCCGGGGTTATGAAATCTTTTCTCTTCTCCCCGGGGATATCACAGGGCAGCTTTCTTCCTTAAAGGAAACTCACATTGTTTCAGGAGTCAAAGAGTACCTCAGCAGTGATGTGACCATATAGCTGATGGAGTATTGGGGAGATAATCAGGAAAAACAAGGTAATGTAGAGGAGACCTCTGCTCGTGTATTGACAGAGAGAAACATGCAGCGGCCATCAACATAAGTCCTAAGGCTGAATACCAAGGGGGCTCTAACTAAGCATCCTACAGATTCCAAGCTTTGAGAAACTCAGGAGTGCATCTGTGCTACTGAAGAGCCTAGAAATAATAGGATCCCTCTACTGTCTCTTTCTCTTCGCATTGAAAAACCAGGATGGGACACCCACACAGTCAGACATTATTTCAGTTCCAAAATCCACCACTTCCTGCAAAAAAAAATCTACTGGTTATTGCTGTGGTGCAGTCAGGTCCTTGCCGACCTCTCTGGATCAGGGAAGAAGGGTTTCGCTCGAGAAAGTGACTAATATTGCTGTATCTGGCTTAGAGGCTGGTCATGAGACCAGGTAGATTGGGGTGAGTGGTCCAAAGTAAGAGCAAAAATCAAAGAGAAAGAGGCAAGTTTGGTGGATTTGAAATATCTGTCCTCCATGGTCACCTCAGACCCTGATTCTGACTATAGTCTTGAGTTTCAATGTCTTAGTTTCCCTGTTTAGTAAATGGTAATGGTAGCTAGGTCATAGTCTATGTGCTTGTAAAATAGTATTAAGCAGCTTGCCTTAAAATACTATCTGGATGTAGAATATTATTTAGATATAAAAGTAAAGATATAATGTAAATATAGATGAAGATATGGATATATAGACACACACACACACACACACCCCAATATAAGATGCCCAGGTAAACACTCCACCTCTTTTCCTACACTTATCTTCTTGCCACAGTCACTCCAACCCCTTATTGTTCAAGCACATCAAGGTTCTTCCTACCTCAGGGCCTTTGTACTTGCTGACGTCAGTGCCTGGAATATGCTTCTTCCTGATGTTTGCATGTCTTGTTCTTTCACTTTATTCTGATCTCCGCTTAGATTATCACCTGCTCAGAAGAGTGTTTGATGACCTTCCTATGTAAATTAGTATGTCTCTTCGTCCTTTCCATCTATTTGCCTCCTTTCCTCCATAGTATTTATCACCACCTGACATCATCATGCATAGATATCTGTTTATGTATGGTCTGTGTCTCCCACTAAAATGAGAGCTTCATGAGGACATGGAACCAGTTCACATCCATGGCCTCAGTGTCTAGGACAATGCCCAGTACCCTACAGGTAGCTCAAAAAAATTTTGTTCAATGAGTGAATGATACCAACACAAAGGGTTATCAGTTCAGCAATTAAAAAGGTCAATCTATACTCCATGCAATGAAGGTTTGAGAATCCAAATAATGTCATAATAGCTTTTCTGAATATTATCTGCTGTGATGGAAGTGGAGAGTCCTTTAAGGGATGGGCCTTGGCTTTTAATTGAACATCAGTTGTTTGCTCCCTGGTTATGATCGAAGGTTGTGGAGTTTGGGTGGTAGGTGAGAGCCAGAGGGTAGGATGTAAGGAAGCAGTGGTAATGCTGAGGGGAAATTGGGAGCTCTCTCCTTAACTTCTTCTACCCTGTCAGCTGGTGAGACTGAGCAGGTTTGGTGGCACACCAAAGCCACTTGAGGACAAGCCTCCACCACCTTCAAGCAACATTCTTCCCATGGGATGCTTCCATGGGAATTCCAGTGGGGCCACAGGGGCATGGCTTCTGTAAGTGGGATGGCTTCAGGAAATAGAGCTGGGGTGGCTAAGGGGGCACCCCACAGGACGAGCAAAGGAAAGGGAACCTGTGAGATGGGGCAACCAGCCCTTCCATTCTCTCTGACTTTCCCCAGTACCCACACCCTTTCCTCTACCAATGGGTCACTCCATCCCCATTAAACTTCAGTTTCCACAGATTTTCTTGGTAACTTGTCCCATATGTTTCTTACTCTGTGTACAACATATGTCTATTCCATTCTTTATTTACAGTTTAAATTAGAAACGGGTGTTGCTCTCTAAAGCAAATCAGCTACTGTCTGTTTTTTTCCTTTTCCCCTCTATAAACCCCTCTCCAAGGGGTCCGTGCTGACAACCCTGAATGGGGCTGATGGGAAGCTGCCTTTTTGGCCTTCACCCCTGGTTCTTCTTCGATATTTATTCCATACTGTAGTGTCTGTCTACCAGGGTCGTTCCCTGAGGCAGCCAGATGCAATCACTTTATTTAACAAATATCTATTGAGCCTCCAAGCACCAGATAGGGCATCTTTCATGAAGCTGGGAGTCTAGAGGCAGAGGTTAGACTGCAAACACGTAGCCACCCAAATATGCACATCATTACAACAGATTGGTGCTGGAGAGGAAGTAAGTTGTGCTACCTGAGAGTCTAAGTTGCTTTTGATGTCTAAGAATATGGTATTTAAGTCCTGAGGGACAAGTAGAAGCCAGGGAAAACTCAGGGAGCTGTTGGTGTGAAGGACCCTAGGTGAGAAAGCCCTGAGGACACTTAAGAAACAGAGGGAATACTATAGTGAATGGGTCACTGCAAAGAAGGGGGTCAAGCATGGGAGGAGACTGGAGATAGAGGCACTAAGATCAACAAGGGTTCTAGAAGCCATTTTAGTGGCTTTTTATTTTATCCTAAGGGTAATGTGAAGTCATTAAAGAATTTCTAGCAGAAAACAAAAACTCTAAGACTATTGCTCTGGTTAGTGTATGGACAGTGGATGGGGAAAAAGTCAGAAGGGAAGTGAGTGGACTAGTTAGCAGGCGGTTGTAGTGGCCCAGGGAGGAGACCATGGACCCAGGAGATCAAAATGGAGGTGGAAAGAAGTAGAAGATCCTTGGAAGGACTTTTTGTTTAAATATTGATTGATTGATGATTGATTGATTGATTGATTGATTTAGAGAAAGAGCATGCACAAGCAGGGAGAGGGGCAGAGGGAAAAAGGAGAGAATCCCAAGCAGACTCCACACTCAGTGCAGAGCCCAGTGTGGGCCTTGACCCCAGGACCCTGGGATCATAACCTGAGACAAAATCAAGAGTAGGATGCTTAGCGACTGGACCACTCAAATACCTCTTGAAAGAGTTCTTAGAGTATTCCATAAACCCTTGACTGCATACTTCAGGATTTCCTGTAAGTGAGTAAAGGGAATTCCCTCCAAGGGTAAGCCACTGTCTCAGTGACATGCAGCTGACAGTGATCCTTACCTGATGCGCCCTCTTTATTTCTGCATTAGCTTGATTTGTAGTTCAATGCAATTCACCAAAATAATGTGTGTAAAGTTCATGGTCATTCCTTGTGCGTGGTCAGCCTGCACATGGTAGCTAGATGTTAAACATCATCCACAAACCTCAACACAACTCAATCATTGCAGCATCTTTGGAGGCCTGAAGCCACCTCCTTCTTCTGAAGAGCTTCAATGAGGAATCAACTCATTAATCTTTGAAAACTCTCCATTCTGCTATTTCTCAATAGTCTCCCTCCTGTGACCCTCTGGACATGGTGGCAAGTGTTTGGGCATTCAAATATATACCTATTAGCTAAAGGGAACCCAAAGCATGGGTAGATTAATGAGGTTTGTTGGCCAAACCTCACCAGTATCACAATCCACAGCCAGTTGTTTACACTCCCACCATGGCATCGATCCTCTGCCTGGCATTATGGTTATAATACAAGCTCTAGTGGGCAAGGACCTAATCTCATCCAATGTTTTCCCACAGTGGACATGGCACTAACTAAATACAAATTTGTCTAAATATATTCTGATAAAGGTACATGAATTGTGTGTTACCACTTACATCACACTTTATGTCAGTGACCTCACTTGAGCCTCCCAGATGTGACATAGTAAGTAGTGTCATCTCCATTCCATAAATGAAAAAGCGATGGCTTTATGGTAGGCAAAGACTTAACAGAGTCACCTGGAGAGTCTTGTAAGCACCAGAATAAAGCTCTGGGCTTCTGATATGGGTCACCACATTGGACAACTCCAGATGGGGGGCATTTATGTGGACCACAGAATGAAGGGTGCCCCTCAGGAATGTGCAGCAGTGGACAGGGCTGTACAGAATCCTCATGTGGACTTCTGCCACTATTGCCTGAATGTTTCCTTTGCTATCAGGCTGCTTTTCAGGGGAAGCACAGTCTGTCCGAGAACCATCTTGCATTCTACACCAGTGTGTCTCAACCAAGAGTCTGGATAGTCTTTGAACACAGGATGATGTGTCCAGACCAGAGACCCATGAAGCTACAAAATGAACATGACCCATGCTTCTAAAGAATCAATTTTCATAAATTATTTGGAGACAAATCATTACTTTCGATAATGTAGAGTCGAATGCAACAATTTCATCAGATGTTAAAGATGAAACACCAAATTTTGAAGAAATTCCACACTTGCCATCAGCACCTTGGGCTAGACCCACAGACATGGTCTCAGTTATTATTCACATGCCTGGTCTTTTACTTCATTCTGCAGTTTGGAATGCTTTGGTGGAAAGGTTTGAGAAGCACCTGGCAACACCACACTGGTTTTCTATAACCTTGGGCTGCCACTATCATTGAGCAAGAAACAGAGCTCCGGTTCTAATAAGTGCACTTTCTAAGGGCATATTTGTCTGTAGGTATGTGGAGAGATGAGAGATAGATGAGTTTTCACTGTAAGATAATTAAAGGTACTTCAAATTAAAAGCAATATCTATAGCACAGAGCATTGCACAGAATAGGTAACTGAGAGTTAATTTTATTATATTATTTCTTAGCACTCATGATCATCATAGGAAATCACAAGTCTTTTAGAATCAAGGTCACAATTTCTATGCATTACATGTATCACAGACATTGCAGAAAAGGACCATAATGATGCCCAGGTAGGTATTCAGAGCTCTCTGGAGGAAGCAACTTTCTCATTATCGTTACACTCCTGTGAACACAAAATATCAGTTTCTCTATCAGAATGAACGTCTGCAGCTGGGAGGAAAGAAGAGTTTATTCATCTGAAACTGGCTTTGGCGTACTACGTCTTCATCTCAAGCTAATGGTACATTCTGGCAGGCTCTTCAGTGTTAACTAACAGGCTGGGGTTAATGAGGGGACAGATGTATGGTGTCCACCCAGAAACCTGATCTCTCCATTTACTGGACTGGATGCACCCAGGGCAGCAGTAACCAGAGTAATCACAGCTGATATGGAGAGTGCTGACTCTATTACAGAGAAGCTTTCTTGTTTTGTTTTGTTTTCCTACTCTGTTGACAAATTACTGATTTCTTCCTTTGTAAAAGCTAGCTGGAATACCAGCTCTTCTGAATTATTTCCATAGAAACAACTTCACACTGGAATTTTGGTGCTGAACCAACACACTGAAAGCACCTTAACATAGACAATGACATGAACACACATTGCCCCTGCTTTTCTGATTACCTTTGCTCAGTGCATGTCGTTCCCTGTTGGCTTTTCACCGTGAAAGGATGCCATGCTTTGGTCTCGTGGGTTTAAAACCATAATGCTTAGAAGACCATAGAAAGCTTGAGAACACTGAACATTTAAAAATGGCAGCTTGATGAAATGTATATGGTTGGAATGTACAATTTCCCACTCTGAGTGATGTAGTACAATAATCACACTCCAGACAGCATGCTGTATTAGTGCTTTCCAAAGGCATCGTCCTCCCCTTGACCCCTTCAGGAAACTCCCCATCCAGAATAATAAGAGTTAGTGGGATGAGGATGGGGCTTGGCAATCAGAGGAAGAGGGACACATGTTGTTATTTCTAATTTCACTTTATTATTAAGATGAAAATCTTTGTTTCTAGATCCAAATGTTTCTAGATTCTTAAACATTGGTGCAACTATAGCTTTATGTTTTACTGAGAGATGACTTAATTTGCTTCTGATTAGAGCCAGATATAAAATTAGATGAAGCTACAATCACTTTTAAGACTGGGCTCTTTATTCTTTAAATTATATATAGGACACAGGCAGGAGATGAAGGGACCTACAAGAGATGTCACTTATGGCAACATGGAAATCTGGAAACCCTCTGCCTTTATCTACACATCACTAGGGAGTTCAGGGTCTGCTTATTCTCCCTTAGCCACCCTTAGGGAACCCCAGGTAGAGGAGGGGATAGGGTGAGGACTGAGATTGCCCTCAGGTTTATACTGGAAATGAACAAATACTATTGTTCTGTGGAACAATAGGAGGTCAAACCATTTTCTAAGCTTTTTAATTAGTAGTCAATAATCAAGTTACCCAGGATGGAAGGGAACAGTGGGTTCAAACCTTCAGTGGGGAGCATGAAGATGCTGACAGAGAGCCACAGATTTACTTTCTGAGCCAGAATTATACAGATCCTAGTATGTAGGGCTGTTCTTGCTTTGCCAGAACGTACTGGAGTCAGAAGGGGGAGTATTAGCAAGGAGAGTATAATGGACTAAAAGTTTGTGGGCCCTCTACCCCCCAAAAAATTCACATGTTGAGGCCCTAGCCCCTAGTATGAGTATACTTAGAGATGGAGCCCCTAAAATAGTAATTAAAATTAAATGAAGTCATGGGGTGATGTCCTGATCCAATAGGATTCATATCATTATAAAAAGAGACACTGGAAGCTCACTTTCTCTCCACATACATATTAACTCTGTCCAAAAAGAGACCTCCCACCAGAAACTGAGCTGGCTAGAACCTTGATCTTGGACTTCTAGCCTTCAGAAATGTGAGAAAATAAATGTCTGTTATTTTAGCCACCAAGTCTATGGTATTTTGTTATGACAGCCCGAGCAGACTATTGCAGAGAGCCTTCCCTAGCTCTGAATCTGACTCCATGTCAGACATGAGCTTGAATGGAAAGGGTGCCATGCATTTGGAGAGTTAGGTCCTGCTGTGGACTTTACCATGCTTTAGCTGTGTTGTCTTGGGTAGATCACTTTACCTCTAGGCCTGGAGATTCCTCATCTCTTAAGTTGGGACAAAAGATCATGTCTGACTAGCCCCATAGGATTCCTGGAGAATCAAGAATCAAATACTTAGCTTAACAAGACAGCTAGTATTTTTTTTCACATTTTCTATGCAACTGGGCATTATTCTAAGAAACTGATTTTAAAGTAAGGTTCGCTGAGATATACATATAGTCAAATTCACCTTTTTACTGTAAAGTTCTGAGTTTGGACGAACACAGTCACTTAACTGCCACCATAACCAAGTTGTAGGACATTGCCATCACCCCCCAAAATTCTTTTGTGTTCCTGTAAAGTAAGCCCCCCCTCCAATTCCCATCATCTAACAACCATGGGTTCTCTAGACCTATAATTTTGCCTTTTCAAGAAAGTCATGGCATCACACATTGGCATCACAGAGCTTTTCTTTTCTTTTTTAAAAATATTTTATTTATTTATTCATGAGAGACACAGAGAGAGAAAGAGAGAGAGAGGCAGAGACACACGCAGAGACACACGCAGAGAGAGAGGGAGAGCAGGCTCCATGCAGGGAGGACAATGTGGGACTTGATCCCAGGACTCCAGGATCACACCCCAGGCCAAAGGCAGGCGCTAAACCGCCGAGCCACCCAGGGATCCCTCACAGAGCTTTTCTAATATGAAAATTTAATCTTTAATTGACCGGCTGATTCAATTAATTCAAGGAATCAATTAATTCAATTAATCATTTAATAGCTTAAATGATTAAACAATCATTTCATCCTCATAAATTTATTTCAGGGTAGGTACAATGATGATAGGATGAACAGATGTGAAAATGATATGAAAAGGCAAAAAAATACACAAACATGAGGTATTGCTATTTTCATCATTTTTATCATTATTTCATGATAGAATAAAGACAAAATCAATTTTCAATGGAAATTTTGTATTGAATTTGCCTTATCTGCTCACCTAGAATCCAAGTGTCAGGAGATAAGTTATAGCTCTGTGACTTTTCCCTTCAAAACACGATCATTTGCTTTATTCTGAGAGCAGAGATTTAATTATGAAAAAAAAAAGTATTTGCCAAAATAGGGTTAGCGATAGAGTCCAGCACATCTTCTCTAACTAATTCAAAACCACTTGGCTTGAAGTTACTAACTCATAACCCTTATGTCTATGACCACATTGGTAATGGTAAAAGATAATGAAAAATTTCTGGCCTTCAAATAACAGCAATTTCCAGTGTAGCAACAACCAGTTCCTACTGTAATGGAGACAATGACCAGTCTGTTACCAGTGTTCCTCTTGACTCAACCTGAGCTGAGTTCATTCAGGGAAGGAAGGGCTGAATTTCTTCCCATGAAGTATCCCCTGGCTCAGTAGCCACACGTCTTGGAAGCACCCCATCATTCTTTATAATAGGAAGATTCTAATCTTCCAGGATGTGGTCATAAAGTCCTTACAGTCTGACCACAACAGTTCCAAATTCTCCAAGGAGAATATTTTGCATAAATTGTTTCTCTTTCCTTCTTTAAACTTCATATTACAGATGCAACACATAATAAATAAGTAAATAAAGTCCAGCTATTTCTTAAAGTTTACAGATTTCATGAATTTTTAAGGAACAGATCAGGAGAAACTGTTGAACCAAAGCAGTTGGGTACAGAGTATAACAAGGAGGTCTAGGATCCTCTTCAATATTTCATGCAGCCAAAAGCCTCTGACAGCTAATCATCTCCTAATGGGGCTTGCCCTTTGGCCTGCATGTTTCTAAGGGAGTAAAATGTTTGGCCTCCAAACAGGTTATCACTCACTCATTGAGTAAACACCACAAGCTGAAAGTGGCCTCCCAAGCATCATTGGTCTTTGCTAGTTGAGTGTAGAAGGTCCCAGATTAGCATTATTCACCTTTAAATCACCAGTGGTTTCAAAGCCAGCTAAGCATTTGCTTTGGATTTATAGGAGGACTCCAACTTCCCATTGTGCCTCTCATAAACACAGAAGGAAGACCAGACATCATGGTGGCTGAAAAATGAGTAGTGCAGGGAAGAGGCATGATCATTTGGAGGAGATGAAAGAATTGGACAAGAGAAAATGCACCATGGATATTTGGAATGGGACCAGACAATTAAGATTTGAGAGAAAATTCAAGGAAAGGGAGCAAGAATGAACCTGGAAGAGGCCATGCTGAGAAGTATGGTGGCAATAGAAGAAAAGAAGGGGAGGGGAGGGGAAGGAAGAGAAGATGATGAGGGAACAAGGAGGATGGTAGATGCATCTTATGTTCAGCCCAATGGAAGGAGGAGAGCTAAGCTTATCACCTCCTCTACTATCTCCCAATATACCACGAATATAGATTGTGCATTCCTTATTAAATTGTACCAGCAATAAAGATGCTTTGTTTAGTTGTAAAAATGAGAAAGAACCTAGACTCCTGGTGTGAAGAGTGGTAGGAGAGAGAGCTGTCTTCAATATTATTGGTCACCAGGTCATATCTACACTTGCTCAGCAAGTGCCAAGATTTCCCTAAATCCTAATTTTCCAATGTGGAATAATAAATCATACTGTTTGTTAAGCCATGGGGAAATTTTCACAATTTACAACGTAGTGACCAAAGAGTGTATACCTAACGAGTGCTCCATGGGTAAGAAATAATTGTTGTTGAACTGATTAGATGTGTTCATTTTGATTTAAAAATAGTAAAAGCATTGATTTCTAACACAAAACAATTTTACCAATGGCCTTTTAGTATTTTCTTCAGGATTTATTGTCTTAAACACCTTTCACACAAGTATATTTAAAAGATGCTCAGGTTTAGGTATTGTAACTAGAGCATAGTGGTTACTTTTCGATCATCCTATCAAAATTATGAGATATCAGGGAAACAAACATTAAGAGATTGAACAATTATTTTCTTGATATGCTTTAAAAACAAGATCCATTATTTTCCATAACTTGATTTATTTTAGGCACTATGGAATTTCTTTTGACCACAGGCCTCAGACATTATTCTGATTCACTTCACTGACTTAAGCAAGTTGCGATGATTAGGGGCCAAGATGGGCATCAGTCCTTCTGCTTTTCACTCTTTAACTTCCTCCACTTTTCTTTTGAGATTTATTTGTTTTAGAGAGAGGGAAGGGGGAAACAGCAAGTGGGGGGGAGGGGCAGAGGGAGAGAATCTTAAGAAACTCCACACTGAGCCCAGAGTCCCACACAGGATTCAGTCCCATGATTTATGAGATCATGACCTGAGCTGAAACCAAGAGTCAGACATTCAACCAACTGAGTCACCCAGATGCCCTACTTTAACTTTCTTCTTTAATTTGCCCTTTTTCTCAGGCCTCAGAGGATATGATATGCTAATCAATACATGCAGAAGAATAGTCCTCCGTATTATGCATTATGGCATCTTTCTAGACTTCCTCCCCAAATCAAATAGTTTCAGGTCTGCACCATAGCATCCCCCATCTATTTCATAGATGGCAAACCAAAGAAGGGATGAGATTCTCCAGAAGACTCAGGGAGCTTTCATATTCCGTGTGAACCCCAGTGTTTTTGATTGAATTTTAAGAAGTTATGAATTTCATTAAATGGTTTTTATTTGTAGCACCAAATAGATGAGCCAGTTTCCATCCATTTAATTTAAGGTTGGTTCTGTGATTTCAGAGTTATGGGAGGTTAGATAGGAGATAGTGAACACTGATATCTGAATGAACATGTTGAGAATTTCTCTCCAAATATCAGCACTCGTAAGAAACCCGCTCAAAGACATGATGTGCTTACCAACCAACCCCGTCAATGCCTGGCCATACATAAATGAGAAGCACCCATCTTTCTTGAAGCATGTGATCTGTTAGCAAAAGAAGGGGAGTCCCTGTTGTGTTGTCAGAGCTGTGCTGAGGGGTACCAGACTGTCTTTGGAGAAACTGAACTAGGTCAGGATAGAGAGTTCTTTGAAATGGTGCAATTTGAGTTTGTCTTCAGGAGATCTTAGGTAGAAAGGAAAGCAGATCAAACGTCCAAGAGGCATGAGTAGGTCTGGCCTGGGTGAAGTGCCACACAACTGGGCCCGAGGACTGAACACAGGGCCTGTGTTAGAGATTGCAGAAGCCAGACACACAGAGTGACCCATGAGAACCAGTACGAGATGTCTGGTGGGCAGACATTATCATGTGCCCTTACATAAGCTACTTAAACTCTCTGGAATTTGGGTGCATTATTTGCAATATGAAGGCAAATCAGTGTCTATCCTTGAGGACAACTACTGGGTTAAGGTAGAAATCCTTTGAGCAGAAATCCTTTGTAAAAGTGAATGACTCTGTGCTGATGGATGGTTATGGTGGCCAAGCGGTGGTGGGCGATTACAGAACCACTGTGTTTTGTGCTAAAAATAATCAAAAGCTGGTCTAACCTGACACATTTTACCAGTAAGCCAGACCTGAAAAGACTTAGCTGAGCTAGTTAATAGCATAGTAGGTACTAGAGCCTCAGTGTCTTGGGTCAAGAAAAATAAAAATCTCAGGTCACAATCAATCCCCCAGCTACCTGGATTTCCCATCTGGCATCATTTCAGTCTGGTGAGTTTGGTGACGAGCATGCACCTGACCTGCCCGGATCATTGGAAAGCCTCACCCGGCACTCAAAGTGGCACTTCTGACTCCCCGTTGTCATACTTGGGATGGCATTCCATCTCACAAATATTGAAGCCAGGGTGTGAGGGCAAGTTGCCAGGTGGCACAATGCAAAATAAATGCCTCATTGTGTTTGTTGCCACGCAGTATGTGGCTTTGTGAAGTCCAAAAGCTATCCAGTTGCTGTGACTGGAATGTGACAGTAATTTGTAACAACGGTGACTCTATTCCCCCCACTTCTTGGTCTACTTTTGTGACATGCTCCAAAATCCTGAGAAAGGCCTGCAAAAGAAATGTTCAGAAATGTTCTAAATGGGTTTAGAAAACTTGTGAACCCTGTCTGAACTTTTATTAGAGTCTCCCACCACTCACCCGTTTGACATCAGAACAAGGAAAGCATTATTTATAACAGCGTGTGTGAAATCCCAGAAGGGACTCTTGAAAGAATTAACGTGAAAAATGTGTCCTAAAGAGACTGCAAGCATAAAACAAATGATCAGATGGGAAAACATGTAAATCAAAATTGGAATATTTTTTTCTCCCTTAAAGGAAACAGGAGCTTTTTCTTTGGCCATTAGCAACACAAGACGGAGAAACCAGGAGAATCAGTGCCATAATCAGAGGAGCCCCAGAGCAGTTGTCACTGCAGAGCGAGGCATAGGGGAGAGTCGTGTGCATTGGCTCTTCGTAATGTCTCCAGAATGGAGGAGATAAGATAGTAAAGGTTACAGGGAAGGAAGAGACACCTTAGATGCATTAGTGTGCTGGAATTTATAAAGCACTTCCCCAAATATTGTATGTTTGGCTGTTTATATCCCTGGGAGGCATAAATTATTATTTACATTTCATAGTTGGAGCAACTAGTCAAGGACACCCAACTAGGAAATAGTGCTCTGGAACCCAGTTTCTAACATCTCGAATTAAGTGTTGTCCATGGCATTACCAGTGTAAATACACAGGAGTGTAGAAAGCATGGTATCTTGCTAGGTTAACACATCCCATATTGTGTTTTTAGCTGTCTGATTCTAGACGTATGGAAGCAATTCTCTGTCTCTCCCCCTCTCCCCACAAACACACATTCAAATTAGTTTAATTCACTAAGTTAAATAAAATTAAATCTTTTTTTTTTCTTTTACCACCAAACTCACGAAACACTTTAAGAAGACTGTATCATGACTCTCCAAGAAGCAAGACAAGTTACAGGTTACAGCATATTTGACATGTCTGACCTAGGAACTTTTGTGGGGAGCTGCTCTTGGTATTGTGAGGGCCCAGGATCCAAAAGATTACCACATGTTTGTCCATAACATCCTACTTCTCTTTTTATCCTTCAAAGACCAACTATATATTGATCATAAATCTGGATTCTGATTGCAATATTCCCATAAAATAAATATGTGTTTTTCACTAAAACCCTGCACAGAGCCCTCTCACTCCATGAGAGTCTGCACCATGTAGCTCCCTGCATGCCACAAAGCTTATCCTTGGTCCTGGTATGTGGGTCGCCAGCACCTGAGACTAATCATTCCCACCTCGGTGCCCTGAGTGCTTGTGAGTCTCTGGAAACATTGGGAACTCCTTGTGTATTGGCAGATTTCCTTTCCCAAAGTCCTGGGCACATGAGGTTCCAGGGTTGGGAGCTCAGCAAGCCAGCAGCACCAATGGCTGCACTGACATGGTCACCAGTGTCCTTTCTGGTTCATCAATGCCTGTGTCACACAGGTTGTATTATGAATATCAACCCTGATGGTAAGTATTGACATCACCTTCATGCATGTCCAGGCAGATCCGTGAAGGAAATCTGTGCTCATAGAACAGTGATCACCTGACACAACATGGTGAGAAGCCAGTAAAGAAATTAAAAGCTGACTGAAGGCAACCCATCTCTACTTAGTGTTTGAGCTTTGGGTGTGTTCAAAGCTGAACAGTAAAGATATGGGGGCACCTTTCCCTTGTCCCAGGAATCTATTTCCCTAGTGTCAAATTTGGAATCCTTGTACAGAGAACAATGGAGGGAAAAACCCACAAAACACTCTCCTCCTTTGATGCTCAAGCTTTCTCTGATGCTAAGAGCATCATCAGAAATCGTCAAGCATATTAGACATCTCTGACACTCGCAGGTCTTTGGGCTCAGTAATTGAGCAGCATTTTTCAGGCACCGTTAGCCCATTTCTTTCCTTTAATGAGTCAGAAATGGATGTTGATGATTGTAGCTGGGCAGAAACTCAATGTGGCATCAGTGTAAGAATAGAGGGGCTCATGAATGGTCTGAGTCCTGCTGTCTGTGTGCTCATCTGCAGCTGCAGTGTGTCTCAGCTGGTAGCACGAAAACCGGAACTCACCACCCATTGGGCTACTGTGCAGAAATGTCTTCGTGGTTTTGAAATCAGGCAGCCCCGATCAGCTGCAAACCTAAACATGAAGTTCTTAACTTTTGTCCAGGAAGTCCGAAATCATAAATAAGTGTCCTTGTCAAACAAAGTACCCTATGCCTATGCTAAGGCTCTTGCCATCTAATGCCTCAGCCTTACTGTGTTTACTCAAATGAACTTTCCCCAAACTGTATTTATTCATTTTTGTGCACTAGCTTAATTGTAGTAGAGGCAAGTCCTTAGCTCAAGGTCCAAAAACCTGACTGCTTTGTGTCCATAGCAACCTAAATCTCAGTCGCTTGTAAAATGAGAGTAATCATTGTCTGCCCTGCCCATGGCCACCTTATGTGAGGGTATTTGAGGCAGCACTGTGCGCTCATCCTAAGACTTTAAGTGAAGGAAGTTCTGGCCTTGCTAAGAAAGTAGTCACTTGGTGGGTCATTTTGGACACAGCTTCCTACTTCTTTCCTAGTTGGAGTGATCTTGTTATGTAGAAGACTGAGTCACCTTCATACCAGAAAGCACATGTGTGTGTGTGTGTGTGTGTGCGCGTGCGTGTGTGTGTGTGTGTTATCCAGGATGAACATCCACCCGTTGTATTCTCTGCTCTATTTTGTTTTGAGAAAGAAAGAATAGCAAAAAATATGAAAAAAAATATTTTGACCATTCTTTGCCCTCTCTGTTACTTGTTTCTTATAAAGAAATTGTATTTCCCATATTTATAAATTAATACATTATAAAATTAAAATTAATAAATACAAATAAAGGAAAGGGAAAAAGTCCCCCCCCCCCCCATTTACAGTATACACTTTTCTCCCTGGTGATGGGAACTTTGTTTTTGGGTGACTGATGCCTTCTGTTCACCCCTGCTCCACCAGGTCGGTGGCCACACAATGCTGCCCATTCGCTGGATGCCTCCAGAGAGCATCATGTACAGGAAGTTCACCACAGAAAGTGATGTCTGGAGCCTGGGAGTCGTGTTATGGGAGATCTTCACGTATGGCAAACAGCCCTGGTACCAGCTGTCCAACAACGAGGTACGCAGTGGGCTGGGTGAGACCTCCCAAAGGCTGGTGTCGAGAAGTGTCCCTCGGCTAGAGGCCAGGAGACAAAGTTTTGTGGCTTTGTTGGGAGCAGCAACTCCCATGTGGCCTCTCTGTACCTAAAATGTCATGGCCAAAGTATAGTCACTCGCTGAATTGAAGCATTCTAGAGAAAGAAAAGCTGTGTTTGCTGGCACACCTGGGATTTGCCAGTGATGAGACTGAAAATCACTTGTGCTGCTCATCTGGTAGATTAATAGCAGATGTGGCACTCACACCTTCAGAGTCCAGCTAGTAGTATTCCAATAAGGTTTCAAGTCTCTCTCTCTCTCTCTCTCTTTTTTTTTTTTTTTTTGCACAAAACACTAGAACATTCTAGTGTTTTATTTTCATATTTCAATTCTTTTACAACTACATCTATATTTGAGCAAAGCTTCTTGGTCAGGCACCTCACATTTTCTTCAGGCTATATCTGAAGAAGTCTTTTATCCCAACTCCACTCATTTCTACAGCTTGGAGTTGCCTCAGTCAGCACCTTGACATGAAAGTTCCAGGCTCCATCTCAGGCCAATAAGGCTAAAATCCATTGGAATTACAGTGTGAGGTCTGGAAGCATCCCACAGAGAGAAAACATTTCTCCATCAGTTTGGTGACCTCAGTGTGCCTAGAAAAAGAGACATAAACCAATGAAATTAACCATGATTTACCAACCCATAATAATTGCTCTCTTCCTCCAGAAAAAAGTGAACACTGAGTGGGTTTCTTTAGAGCAGCCCTCTCCTTGCGATAACATTTGTTTTATCTGCTTTGTTTCTCTTCTTGGCTGATTCTGTCTTCTATCTCCATCCTGTTCAGGTGATAGAATGCATCACGCAGGGCCGAGTCTTGCAGCGACCTAGAACATGCCCCCAGGAGGTCTATGAGTTGATGCTGGGGTGCTGGCAGCGGGAGCCCCATATGAGGAAAAACATCAAGGGTATCCACACCCTCCTTCAGAACTTGGCCAAGGCATCTCCAGTCTACCTGGATATTCTAGGCTAGGGCCCCTTCTCCCAGATCGATCCTTCCCAAAGCACCTCCTCAGATCGGCCGAGAGGATGAACGTCTTTTAGCTGCCGCTGGATGCCATCAATCTGCTGTTCTTCACTCCGACAGTATTAACAACAAAGACACCGAGAGGCTTTCAGAGGGAAGCCATGTGCACCTCTCCATCCGTAGACACAGTATGGACTTCTTTTGGCATTGTCTCTTTCTCTCTTTCCATCTCCCTTGGTTTCTTCCCTAGTTTTTGTTCTTTTTTTCTTTTGTCTTTTTTTTTCTTTTTTGGTCTTCCTTGCTTCATAGTCCTTACCCTTTCTTTTGAATCAATCTGGCTTCTGCATTACTATTAACTCTGCATAGACAAAGGCCTTAACAACCCTAATTTGTTATATCAGCAGACACTCCAGTTTGCCCACCACAACTAACAATGCCTTGTTGTATTCCTGCCTTTGATGTGGATGAAAAAAAGGGAAAACAAATATTTGACTTAAACTTTGTCACTTCTGCTGTACAGACATCGAGAGTTTCTATGGATTCACTTCTATTTATTTATTATTATTACTGTTCTTATTGGTTTTGGATGGCTTAAGCCTGTGTATGAAAAGGAAAACTTGTGTTTAATATGGGAAGCCTTTATCTATGGGAGATTAAAACCAGAGAGAAAGAAGATTTATTATAAACCACAGTATGGGAGGAACAAAGACAACCATTGGGATCAGCTGGCGTCGGTCCCTACTTAGGAAAAACCCAGCGATTGTTAGCTGGGAGGAATGTATTCGGCACCTTCCCCTGAGGAGCTTTCTGAGGAGTAAAAAGACTGTTGAACTCTGTGCCATGGACTATTCTTTTCCCATCACCAGAAACACTAGAGTGTAGTTGAGAGAAAAGATGGCTTCCATGAGACGCAAGATGGTGCATCACACGTCGGGACAGTCTTGTCTTTGCAGGTCACGGTGATAGCACTGGTTTGTTTTTCCAAGTGTTGTCCACTGAACCTTTGTCGAGTTCAGCTGAAAATGGGTGAATTCTTGTCCAGAGATCATTTCAGGGTCAGGTGGGAAAGCCAAAGACTTGGAAAAGATAGGACAAGCTATAAATTCGGAGGCATTATATTGAACTTTTCAGATAGCACTTCCCTCTGAACCCTGCCCTCCATCCCACCTGTCCTTTAAACTGTGCAAGCAAAATTGTGCATGGTCTTCGTCGATTAATACCTTGTGTGCAGAAACTACCGCTCCAGACGTCGTGCCCCTGATATGTAGAGCAGATCCATAAGAGGTATAACTTATATATTTAGGGGAAGCTAATGGAGTTCATTAGCTGAGTATAAATGTCTCTGGGTCATATGGTGGTGATGGGTTTTATGGAAGCCTAGATGTCCTCATCTGCATCAACTGGACTGTAGGACTGTTGGGAAGGGCAAACTCAGTCCCCGAGGGCAAAGAAACCTCACCCTGGGGACATCACATGCAATGATGTCCAGTGTGCACAGGCCAAGGTCTGGGTGTGGGCTCTGGTTGGGAGAGTGGTTTCATTCCAAGTGCACTCCATTGTCAGTATGTTCTTTGTTGTTGTTGGGTTTTTTTTTTCCCACTCTATTAAAACAAGTAAAAATTTTTTAAAAATCAGGCACAGCATGCCAATGGGGAGCTATGCCCAGACCAAGTTTTGGAGGTGTGCTTTTGGGTATAGTCGTGGGTTTTGCGAAAAAAGGTTGTAAATTTAAATAGAAATTTACAATTATTTGGACGATCCGTTTTACCAAGGAAGAAAAATATTTCTGTTCCTCAAGAAAACTTGCTACCCTCTGTGAGGGGAACTTTGTTAACTTGACATCTTTATAACACAAGCCAGATTGAAAGTGAGTGATTTTAATTCATCTTAGGACATTTTATTTTGTATTTGTTTCTGAAGGTGCAATTGCTCTGTTTCAGTTTTGCTTGCGCCCTTAATTCCCGGAGCACCTTATTTTCCATTCTAGGCTTTGAAAGCCAGTTCTCAAAAAATCAAAAGTGTTGGTTAACAGAGAATGAAAGGAAACGCAGTAGCATCAGCCACCAAGTGAAGGGAGTTGGACAAGAAGAACCCTCCAGTCCCTTCGAGTTCTGCGCTGGCCTGTGAGACACGGGACTTGAATTGATTGTTCTCTTTGTCGGTGAAAAAACCCTCCAGAACACACATAAAAACATAATGAAAGCCATATCTCCATGATATATACCTGTACGTATATATCCTATTAAGGACCCATGGTACTGTTAAAACACTGTGGCACTCTGGGAAGCAGTAAAGAAGGGGCAGATTTGTACAAAACTTTTCTAGATTCCATCAGTGATGACCTGAACACCTGAACAGGTTTGTCATTCTGCGTGACCGGCCAGCTGCTTGGGGGCGGGGCGGGGGCAGGGGTGGGGGTGGGGGGGACAAGCTGCAAGTTATTCCTTTTATTCGATAAGAGAGCAAAGGAGGTAAAGACGCTAAGGGATCAAATTCAAGAAGGGCTGCGCAGTTTTAAAGCAAGGATTTATTTAAGGCAAATGAGAAGATGGGAGCATTCTATTCCATTCTGATACTGTTTTCCTTTAAAGGAAAAAAGCAAAAAACAAAAACAAAAAATCTGCTTACCTTCTGACAGGCCCCTCAAGGTCTTGAAATGAAAGGTTCTATGCAAGTGCAAAGTTTTATAGTTATTTATATTGCTGATCATCATCATCATCATTATTATTATTATTCTGTTGTCTCAAGAGTAGGTACTGATTTCAGAGACGTCTTGCATTGAAAGAATACCAGATTGGATGAACCACAGAATAGCTTAAAATAGTCATCACTGTTCCTCTACCATCCCCTCTTCTCATGCTTTTTTGATTTTTAGAAAAGGAACATCCTCGTTCTGAAGTGTACCGATCACAGAATATGGCCTGCTACCAAATTTGTAAAAAAACTCCAACAGCAGTAGGGATGAACCTAATTCTCTAGCCCAAGCTCAGTTTGACACTCGTTTCCATTTACAAAGTGTTTCATAGTTTTCCAGCACCTTTCACACCTGTGAGCAAATTATTCCCATTTTTTACAAATGAGGAAATTGAGGCTCGGAGACGTTAAGTGGCATGCTACAAATCTCCAGGCTTGCTTCTGGCACCAGTGGGATTTGATCTAAGTGTTCTGACTCTGAAGTTCATGATTCTGTCCACTAGAGACTCCCGGATTCAGACAAACAGTCCAAGAAAGCAAGCACGGTGATAAATTCATGAAGCAGGACATGAAGTTGGAAGAACAAAATGAAATACCTGAGATGACAAGCAGCTGAAATATTGTGATATATAATCATGCTTATAGCTTCAGTGAAGTCCTTGTATACTGAACCAGCGTCATAATCAGGCTTATTTAGAAAGCATTTTGAACTATGCTATAGAAGATCATATCAGAATTCATATTATACAGATGTGTTCACATCCATGCTGTGGTGTTTTCATGTATTTATATGTGTGTTATAAATACTTGATTTATACATAGACAGACACACAGACACACTGTGTCTGTGTGCTTATGTATAAATGTTTAGGCACACAGTAATAGAGATAATTCTAAGTAGGGTGCAGTATGAATAATTTGCTTAAAATCTGCTAAATAACCAAAACTTTTTAATGCCCTATTGCGGTTAGTGCTTCCATTCTCCATGTGGGTAGGACTACATCGCACTTTTCAACTCTGTGCAGTACTGCATGGGTGGAAGACATATTTAAGGTAATGTGCTTCCCAAAACAACTGAATCAAAGCCATCCCACTACACTGAGTCCTTTCCCTGGCTCCTTGCAAAGGAGAATGCAGACTGAAATAGATCTCCTTATGTAAAGGTCCAGGAAAGGAAAATTGATTTTTTTCCATCTTTTTGCACATTTGTATCATGCTCACCTTGTCCCACTGTGACCCCTTTACACTTGTGTTCAGAGTCCAAGCATTCCAGAAGAGAACCAGAATGTCGGGAACCCAGTGTCTCAAAAGTCAGTGGTGAGAAGTCCAAGACCTCACCACAAGGCGAGCGACTCTTAGGAATTTCCGTGTCTGAGTGGGAATGCAAAGCAACAACAGTATAAAATGCTGTCCTTTGCAAAGAGCCATGACAAAAGGATCCCCTGGTCAAGAACAGACTTTTCTTTTTAACCTTTTCTTTTTGCAAATCTTCTATAATGCCAATGGTTTTAAACTGTATATCTAATTAAATAAATGACTCCATACACACACACCCTCAATTCTCTTGTTCTCTCTCTCTCTCTCTCTCTTTCTCTTTTTCTCCCATTTGAGGATTTTTGTTTCCAATGCTGAGTTTGGTTTGACACATTACAGAAAATGGGGAATGGCTGGTGACCCAATCCTCAGATGGCTAATGAAGGTTAAAGCACTTCCTTCACAGTGTGTAATTGTGGCATGCAGAGACTCCCAGGTTGTGATAGCAAATGTTATTCTAAAGAATTAGGGTTGGGAGGGATTTGTAGTTAAATATGACAGCACGTGGAAGGCTATTTTCTCATTGTTAGGGCTAGAATGAATCACTGCTGCTCAAGTCAAAGGCTCTTGAATATTCTCAGTTTTTGCATTGTGCCCCCTTTTCCTTCTACTTTTATTTATGTATTTATTTATGTATGTATTTATTTATTCATTCATTCATTCATTCACTTATTTATATATATTTTTGGCTCCATTCATCACAAACACAAAGCAAAGCAAAAAAATATATATATGTGTGTGTATATGTGTTGCAGGCAAAACACTGTGAAATTCACAACAGCAACCAAGCAACTCTTTTTGCCATCTTAACATACGTCTCAGGAGACGAAATGGAAACACATGGGGATGTCATTCTTTTAGTCTATGCATTCTAGGCCAGGTCCGTGTTTGTTTTTTTTTTTTTTTCCCCTTTGGTCTGTGCATTAATGAAAAGGATCCTGAGTGAAGGTTGGCTGAACGTTCAATGTAACGGAGCAAGCATAATAAAAGCTACTAATAGCCACATGTTTGGACTGGAAAAAAAAATCAGAGAAAATGAAATGAAATGTATAAAGGCCTACTACATCTTGCAGCTTGTATATCTTACTATTGCTTTAATAATGTATAAAACAACTGGAAATGTTTTAAATACGAGGTCTTTGAATTAAATGTGGATTTTAAATATGTAATCCCTTGACAAATGACCAAATTCTTGTGAAATATTGATCCCTGCATTCACTGATCATTACCTATCACTTACAAATCTGCCTAGAGATGTGGGACACTCTCTGCATCTGCTTCTGTACATGGAGAGATGTTTGTATATATCCAGGCCATATACACACACACATTTCAATATCTCTCTGAAGATATATTGCCCTTTAAATTGTGACCTGGTATTTGGAACTCTCTTTTTATTTGCTTTATTTTCTTTTTAATGTGACGTCTCTGTGCTGATACTTACTGGTTCTTGTTTTGCGATCTGTTTTGAGGTCCATTGCTTTACTAAGACCCACTGCATCTTGGCTGATTTCAAAGTGACACCAGAATATCAGTGTTTAAAAAAAAAAAAAGTTTTGTTTGTAAATCATGTGACCAGCTTCTCTCAACCTGACATGGAAAGTCTCTTGTACTACAGTGTATTTAAAAAAAATGATGTCTTACAATAAATAACATCCTCCAAAAGAGACACTAAAAGTTACATGATGATTACTTTAAAAATGTATAGAATTTTCACAAGGCATGTGGGCTCTTTTTACTGTCTATCTGTCTGAATTTTAATATGGTCACTGCAGATGCGTACAGGGTTCATGAGTTGAAGGCAAAAAGAGTATGTGACCTTTGGAACAAGTTCCCTGGCTGATCCCTCCATAACCTGGCACTTTCAACTTCTATCTCGGATAACCGGAACATCACTGTCCAGTAGAACTTTCGGCAATGGCATACATGTTCTATCTGCACTGTCCAACGTGGCTAGTTGGCACTTGAAATGTGGCCAGGGTGACTAAAGAACTGAACTTTACATTTGACTTCATTTTAATTAGTTCACCTGTAAGTAGCCACGTGTGGCTCATGGCTACCATGTTGCCCAGCATGGAGGGAGAAGATGGAATCACTGTGATTTCTAGTGGATCAGACCTAAGAAATCTGCCAAGAGACAAGTTGTGTATCATGGTATCCCACGGTAGGGGCATCTTTGAGGATCATAACGGCTCAGGAGCGGTAGCCAAATTAAAAATGCCACATTCTCTTGGCCTCTCAGTTAACCAGTGTTTCCTAAATCAAAAAGGTAAAGGAAAGCAACATACAGGTGACTTGTCGGGGGTCTTGTAGCCTGTCTCTGCCTCACCAGCAGGTGGCCCACCCACTCTTCTCCTCAGAATCTCACCGTTGTGTTTTCCAGTGTCTGACCTCTTCCCCTCTACCTCCTGTGAGAGGAAAGGAGACATCTGGGCAACATTCCTGGTGGAGACTTCAGGAACATAAAGTTTGGCAGTGGATTATCCCCAAATCCGACTCCTCAGGAACTTTGCCTCCTGAAAGCTCCTCTCTCTGGTGCAGCTAATGTTTTCCTTGAGTTATAAAAATATGACCAGGTTAACACTATCAGCAAGGACTTGGGGAATTCAAAGCTACGTAAGGAGGGAAACAACTTGTTCAAAAATCCAAATCAGATCGCATGTCCCTGTGGGATGGAAAGACTATCCCGCTAGAAGAAACCAGATTGAAGGATGAAAGTTAAACTTACTGGCACCTGGCCAGCTAGAAGCCAGTCTGGACTATTAAAGCTTCACACTTCCACCAGTCCATTTTCTGATAGTCCTATTGTTGGGACAATTACAATGGTATCACTTTAAATTCCAAATCCAAGGTTAAGGTTTCTAGTGCCCTTGTCTGCTTCTTCCTCAAACACACTCCTATAGTTCTCCCTTAAAGATGTGTAATTTCCTATTGGGAGTAACACTTCTGCAGTACTGTGATGAGTAACCTCACGGATGCCTACTGCATGCCACGGTGTAGTGTATGTGTGCAAATGCCTGGGGCTGCTATCACAAATTATCACAAACGGGGTGGCATAACACAATGGATGTTGATTCTTTCATAATCCTGGAGGCCAGAGCCCTGAGATTGAGGTGTTACCTCCAGGGACTCTAAGGGAGAATCTGTTCCTCACCTGGTCCAGCCCCAGAAGTTCGTTGGGCTGTGGCCACCTTGCTCCAATTTCTGCCTTAGTGGTCACCTTGCCTCCTCCTCTTCTTGCCTCTCCTCTGTGAGTCTGTCTTACAAGGATATGGGTGACTCCATTGAAGGCCCACCTGCAGAACCAGGGCAAGCTCATTCTCTTGAGATCCTTACATCTTCTCCCTTACGAGGTTACATCCATGGGTTCAGGAGATTATACCATGGGCATATCTTTTTGGAGACCACCATTCAACTACAAAGTATTACCCAACACTTAAATCAACCCTGGGAGGCAGGTACTATTATTATATGCAGCTTACAGATGAGAGACTGAGACACTAAAAGTGAAGAAACCTGCCAGGAAGTTTGATCAAGATAAATTGACCAGTAAATACAGTACTTACTATTTGTCAGGAAGACAGTCATCTGTTGCTCAAGGGCTCCTACTGCAGGCAATAGGCAGAAATGCAGGCATCTGGCTGGCAAAGGGAAGGCCTGCAGGTGAGGGTTGGGTGGGCCATGTGACTTGGTGTTTAGGGTCTGTTAGAAAGTAACTCAACAGCCCAGTCTTGTGGGACTGAGGTTATTTATCTGTGGCAGCCAATGCCAAGATTCAAGTTTTGAGGAGACTAGAGAGTTTCTAGGAAGTTAAACGTGGGGAGTGAGGAGGTCTTTGGTCATTAGGGACAAGGTAAGCATTTATCCACTAAGCCAAAACCCAGAGTGAAGAGAGCATCACTAGCAAGGTCTTTGGGGTACTTTCTTAGTGCTTCTAATCCTCACCCTCAACCACTCATCAGTCTAGGGGAGGGTGAGCCTGCAGGTGAAGGGAGCCACCTTACAACAAGATTCCAAGACTTGGGGTGATTTTAGAACTTCTTTTGCAATAAGATCCCTACATATTTAGCCATTTCCCTAATGTCAGGTTTTGTGGTAGGCTCCCATGGCGAGAGCTACATAACAGCTAATGACCCTGTCCCCTACCCCCTGCCATCTACAGGTGGTATTTTACAATGAATGTGCGGTTTAGACCAAACTCATTCAAACAAGCAATAATATATCATCAAGACCACAAGCCTGCTATGTAGGCCAGAAAACTTCCTCTCCCTGTCCTTGCATGGAAACACACTCAAAGGCAGATGCAAGGATGTATGAATGTCTGGCCTATAACTAGATCAGGTGACAGGGAAGGACAACATAAGACCCAGGAAGCTGCCTTTCTGGCATAAGAAAGCTGGGCTTAAGTGATTCTTTTGTTTCCTTCATGCAGAAAGGGTGACACTTGTATTTACCTGTGATAATTCCTCAATCTTCAGAGGATTTGAGTCATTTCATATACCTACAAAAACCTCTAATGTCGCTTGTACTAATTAACAAACCTTCTCGCTTTGGTAACAATATTTTAAATACCAATTAACTACTCAAGTCATTTCTCACATGGGCTCTGCATCTTTATGTCAGTTGTAGGATATCTATATGTCCTTATATATGTCACAATATCTAATCACTTCTAGCATAGAGACTGGATATAACTTGAACACACACATCACATCTATACACGGACTTTAAAGTTAATTGCCATGCAGACAGTATAACCACCTCCTTATGGACAAGCACAGCCTTTTATCCTAAAGGACATATGGATCTGTAGATACCAACCCAAATGGGGGAAATGCATCTTTCTTCTTTTTCCTTTAAATCAGATTATGTTTGACTAAAGTCCCACAGGGGCAAAATCAATCTCAACAATTACTGGGTATGTCTCCCTTTCCTAGGGTAAGCCATGGATCTCATGGCTCATTGATACCCAGGAAATATCCTAATTTACTTCTTATCACCATCCAGTGGTGCTGGTGTCAGAGTTAAAGAGCTCTGCATATAGGATAATACATCAGGCACAGCAGAACCATTCTCCAAAGCCCCACCACCTCCCGGACATCCTATCCACTAGATATTGTGACTATCTACTCTCACAAAACATCACAAAGCTTTACCTCCAAGACTTTAATTTAGCTTTCAGTTTCATTTGGCTTGAGGATATTTTTTTCTTTTTTCTCATTCTGTTATAATTTATCCAGCATATGTATGTATTCAGAACAAGATGGGAGGCTCTGTGCACCTGTTCAATCTTCCATCTTCCTTGGAAATCTCAAAGCTTTCTTCCTTGAATTGAGATGAGGGTTCTCTTCACATGGTCTTATTTTTATGGCAAGATAAATATTAGAACAGTTCCTCTCAGATTTTGCTGTGGGTCAGAATCACCTTGGATAACTTTGAAAAATGTAGAAGCTGAAGGCTCACCCTGAAAGAATTAGTTTCCATTAGTCCAAGGTGGGGCAAGAAATAAACATTTTTCCCTCAAAATCCTCTAGGTGTTTCTAATGTTCAGCTAGGGTGGAGGAATATTCGTCTAGGGGATGATAAAGCTTAGCCCCAAAATTTCAACCATCCAAACAAAAAACATCTGGTGATAGATCTGGACTTGACTCGGAGAAAATGGGCCAGACAGAGAAGGGTCTAGAAATTTAGTTCAAGAATGCTAGATGGAGAGCTAGATAGATTTGAAGCAAATCATCAGTATCCAAGAAGTTGAGAAGTGAACTACATGTCCTCTCAGAAAATAAGTTTCTGTAAAGCTTCATGGAAACCATTTATGGCCCAATGCTTAAGGCAATCAATCAATCAAGCAGTCCTGATGGACTAAAAGTCCGGGGCTCCAGCTCCCTGTTATGCCAGAAGAATGGCTAGTGGTTCTGCAACTATAGGTTCTGATGAGGATCATCCTGCTGCTAGCTTGCTACATACTGCAGTCACCAGAAGGCCTGGATCCAGCCCATGACCCTGAAAACTGAGCCCACAGGATCAGCTGGAATTGAAGTTCCTCCATATTGCTATTACATGCCTGGCCTAGATCACTGCAGGGGGTGGCACTAGCACTTCCTTAATCATGCAACAGTCCCAAGGTCAGGATTCATCTTCAAGAGTCTACATTCAGTCCTACCAGATTGCTGTGTGCAATTCTAAAGAGTGCTGGGCATCTGAATTGGGAACATGCATACCAGATACTGATTTTATCCCCATGAATCTTATCCTAAATCATAATATTCTAGTAGTTCTGCTCTATGTGCTATCCAGCCATTTGATCTTGTTTGTGTGACAATATTGTGATTTTTATTTATCTTTTTTTTTTGTCGGCCATTTCCTACAACTAGAATGAACTAGAATAATTCTGCAACATCTTTATGATGACGGTTATTTTTGTTCAGTTCGCCTGACCACAGGACTTTTCTATAGTGGACTTAAAAGAAAAGCATTTGCAAAGTTATGTAATATGTTTTTAGTTTGGAGCGAGGACTTTCTTGGAGACAAATAGCTATTTTCCAGCTTTAGGGTATAGAGATGAATACGGATCAGAATGGTTGTCCAGGACCTCCTATAGCATCACAGATTCAAAGGGTTGGAGGGGCTGCAGAGGGTGATCCTTTGGACATTCTTGCCAGGGGGTCCAGCCCTAGTAAGAGGGAATTTGTTTGAATACATCTTCCTGCCCCCCCTCTCCAATCCCCCCCACCAAAGTCTATTTGCATTTTACAAAGCTTCCTTAGCAAGTACTTCCTGGTGCTGAACCAACATCTGCCTCCCATGGGCTCAAATCTCCTGGGAGTGCACAGAATAACTCTTATTCATTATTACTTGGCATCCCTTTATGACTGCCTTGTGCTCTTCCTCCCACATCCATCCCCCTACAGAAAACTCTAGAATGCTTGCCAAATACCCAGGAGAAAGGGCAAGGAACCCAGCTCTGCCTGGTAAAGCTAATGCCTAGCCCACAATTCCATGGTTACTCTTTATTCACATCAGCTCATTTTCCCCTACCTGTTCTTCAGGCTTCAAATCTTCTTGACACAAGCAAAAAGTAACTTTAGAAGGGATCAGAGAGATTAAAAGTGAGGTGTGTTTCTTCTCCTCTACTGATAAAACAGACAACAAATAGGGGTCCACAGCCCTTATATCTGAGGGTCATCTAAAATTTCCCCAGATGCTGTTAAAAACAAGGGAAGTAAGGGTATATGGATGTCCCATGGGACAGTGAGACTCACTGTCTCTGATGTTAGAGAAAAAAAGGGTGAAAGGTATTGCTTATTTGCCTGCTCAGGCAAGGGTGGGGGTGTTTGCTAACCTAAAGATAGCCTTAATTTTATTTGTTTTTCCTCAGGAACATCTGCTTGCACAATGATTAGACACTGGCATTCATTAACACAGGAAGTGAAGTGTCTGAGGTTTGTGTCACTGGGAGTGTTCAAGAACAAAATAAGACAGACACTCGTGGGAGTGATTTGAGAGCATTTTTCACACTATGCAAAGGTTCACCCTAAGAGAATGTCTAGTATTCAGAGGGCACTGTCGTTGAGAACTCAGTCATTTGTGGTAATTGGGAGTCACTCTGCCTGGAATTGTGGGACAGGGTGGACGATGGATGACACTGACCATGTGTATGTGCCATGTGAATGAATACCTAACGAGGGCCTGGTGGCAGCAGTGTCTCAGAAAACGCTTGCTGAATAAATGAATAAATTTCTTAGGCACACAGTGAAAAGAATGCAGAACATTCTGTACACCCTTTCTACATTCCAAAGTACATTTACATATATTATGGCATTTTTGCTTCCTAACATTCCCGTGAGATTGGAGCACAGGCTTTCCCCTCCCCCCATTCCCCATTTTGCAGATAAGGGTCTGGTCATGGTCCCATAAATTAGGGACAGAGTCAGAACTAGACAGGGAGTTTCCTAATTCTTGATAGGATTTTAGAACATTCAATCATCAGGCCAGAGACTTTAAGGAAAATTTCCCAGATTCTTAATTCTCATTTATAAGATCAGGATATGATGACAATATATCCTGAACCCCGTCTCTTTCCACCTTGCTCCTTTGGCTCAAAAAATAAAAAGTGATGCTATTAAAAATTAGATTTTTGAACATGTTAAGTATTGTGTGAAAGTGTGACCAGAAGGAAAATAATAAAATATAAAAGTCAGCTACTTAATTTCTACATCTACTCTTCAAGACTTCCAGTAACAGGGGATCCCTAGGTGGCTCAGAGGTTTAGTGCCTGCGTCAGCCCAGGGTGTGATCCTGGAGTCCTGGGATTGAGTTCCGCATTGGGCTCCCTGCATGGAGCCTGCTTCTCCCTCTGCTTGTGTCTCTGCCTCTCTGTGTGTGTGTGTCTCTCATGAATAAATAAATAAAATCTTTAAAAAAAAAGACTTCCAGTAACAGTCGATTGAATAGATTTTTGAAAAAAATGCAAAATACAGGAATCAATTAGATTTTCCCCATTGATTAAAGGGGATTACTGAAGAATTCCACAAAGAAATAATGGATATCATCCTTTGGCTATGCAGAGAAGGTGGGACTAGATATAGACCCAGTAAAGTTGGAGATTGGAAGCATCTTTTGGGGATACACCAGTTTACCCCAGTCAGATTACAGATGAGAGCCCTGAGACATAGAAGGGTCATGCAGAGTGCTGAGGCTCACCCCCAGGTTTCCTAACTTCCAGAGACCCTCCAGCTATGGCCCTTAGTGTCCTATTTCTTTGGCTCCCCTGGAGCTGAAGCATCTGCATCTTTCTCTTCATCACAGTGGCCTGTGAGCATGTGTGTCCCCAGCATGCCTATTTCTTCCTTCACTCCCTTCCCCCTAAAACAGGGTTCAAGACCTATAATCAAGTGCAATAAAGGGTGTATATTTCAGTTTAAATAAAATTAAAAGATTTCTTCTAGCCTTCTGCATCTCAATAGTAAGAACAAGAAACCAAACCGCATTACTCCCTAAATTTTAGTTGTCCCCATCAATTTCCAGATTCCACTTAGGAGATCAGTCCTAAGTAACAGGGCTGAGGATGGGAAAGAATCCGGAAAAGCTGTGAACAGCTCCCCATTTCTATCCTCTATGTGGGTCCCCACTCCCCCCACCCAGCTTCCCCCTTGGCTCTTGAAACCCACTGCCCTCTTGGGACACCGTCCGCCCTCCATCATCCTACCTACTGGCTCCGCATCCCTCTCACATCTTTTTAAAGAGATATTTTGGGAAGCAGCACACGCACATCCAGAGACCAATTACTCAATCTCCCAGCAAGTATGGAGATGATGGAAGTATAGCCCTTCCGTCTCCTAGCAACGGCTTGGGGGGGAGGCTGGAAAGCAAGCTGGTTGCCCAGCACCACCCTGCGTAGAAGGCATTTGCGCATTTCGCTTTTGTTGTCTTTGATGGCCATTTCTAAAACTGGCTCTGTATTCTTGGGGGGATTTTAGGCATTTATTCTTTTAAAAGATCTCTGCTGACATCCACAGGTCCTATAATTAACATCTCAAGTCTTCACAGGCCGGAAGTGTTCCGTCACCCCTAAAAATACGGAGGCCCATCTTGGTCTTCCTCCTGTAGCTTATTAGGAATTTGGCCAGTCCTCTACTTCCTCCAAACTATCTCTCGCCTTTACACATATTCAACCCAGATGTGGACACTCAAGCACTCCTTTCTTTCTTTCTCCCCGCCCCCCCCCCCACCAAATTGTGAACTCTGCCCTCTAGAAAAATCAAAGTCACTGGAGATCTTACTCAGCTTGCCTTTTAACCTAAAATGACCAGCCAAAGCCCATTTCCACACCTGTTGTCCCAATGCCTCCATAGTCTCCAGCTCTGCTCCACTCTCCCCCATAGCAAACAGTCATTGACAAAGGAAATATTTGACAAACTGGAGTAAGAATTGATTAAATGAGGAAGGAAGGCATGAGCTAGCCTGATAGCTGACTCCCCTAACTGGAAATATTCAGGATCCCAAGAGAGAAGGCTGTTGAGTGGAAAGGCAGTTGTTTCTGTTGTTTATGGGAGAAGGATATCTGAGGAAAGAGAAAGAGAGGTAGGATCAGAGAGGGAAGGGAGATCTTCATTATCAATCAAAGAAAACTGAAAGGCTAAGGGGACTGGGGAGAGCTGCATCTGCTCTAAATTCAGACCCTACATCTGTTATTTCTGACCCAGGGGCCCCTCACCTTTGGAAATGCTTAAGAAGGCCAAATCCTCCAGCTAAGGCTTGGGTACAAGTGAGGGCCAATGGGAATGCCAACAACTGAAGTGTGTTTTGGGGCTGGAGTTGGGTTGGGGGCGTCAAAGATCAGGAGGTAGGACATGGAGTGCTTTGTTTCAGGAACACTGATTGAAAGAACAGAAGGTGGCACTAAGCCTGCCCTTCTGTGTTAAGTTTGCAACAACCTCATGGGATGGATAAGATGAGAAGCTGGGGTTCCTAGATAATATTAACAAATTTTATTTCAACCAAGAAAGAGGTTGTTTTCTCTAAGAAACAGGTAAGTCCCTTCCCTCCTCTACCTGCCTGTGCAGAGGTTTGCTCTTCTTGGAGTCAGGAAGTTTGCATAGATGACACCATTTCTATTGGCTCCTTTCTGGGGCCCATGGCTCACCATATAAAGCCTTGCCAGACTAGCCATGTTTAGTCCTTCTGAGCCAGTTCCTGAGAGATTGCAACCATCTCACTTCTAGATAGAATTCATGAGCAATAGCTGAAGTTCTAGTAGAAAAGAAAGAGAAGAAAGACAAGTCCACACTGGCTCTGAATCCCAGGACAAGTCCCATAGAAGGGCCCACCACTGCACATTGGTACATGAGCTCCTTTCCTTTCCTGGGCTAGCTCAGAAGCTAAACCAAGCCTCAGCTGATGAGCTGAGGGATTCTGAGAAAGGGATGGAAGGTCCAGGGAGAGATGAAGAAGGCAGCGCAGAACCTGCTCACTGCTTGGGTTTATCGGTTATTGCCTAGAAATGAGAAGTTGAGTAGATGTGACAAGACTGCTGTTCCTAAGTGTATTGCAAAGGGAAATCTTTTTGAACAAAAGAATTTTGCTCTTGTGGCTTCTTTGGTGTCCTCAGTCCCTGCAGAGATGGACTATGGAAAGTCAGCATAGCTTAGGTAACTATTCCCTGCAGGAACACTGAAACCTTCTAGGTCTACAGAGAAGGGTGAATCCATCAGACTCTTCCCTGTCCCCCCTTCATATTGGTGTCAAGAGGAACGAGGCTAGAGCTTTTAGGCTTTCAAGGGCATCCAAGTGCATAGGTGGGAAACAATTCCAGTTTGGGGAAGCCCCTCAACTAGGCAAGGGCATCTTAGATCTGTGGACTCAAGGCCAATCTTCTACACCACCCTGACTCTGAAGACTCAACACCAGCTTGTACTTTCCTAAAAACCAGGGGTCTGACCCAAAGGCCAAAACACATATTGACAAGGGTGCTAAGAGACTGTGAAATAGACTTTCTTCTACCATTTTGCTCAGGACCAGGTCGCTGTCCAATAAATCCCATTGGTTGCCTCTCTTATCTCTTGGGAACTTCCCAAGTTTATGTACAGATATACCCAGGAGCAAAGCTCAGTCCCCCAAATTGTTATTTCTGAGCCTGCCGAGGTTGATTCTTTATTTTCATCACTTATCTGAAGTTCTGCATGTTCAAGTTCTGCTCTGACACAGGGCTTTGTCAGGAGCCCAGTTACCATGGCAGTGCCTCCAAAATAGAACAAGTCCAACACATATCAATAGACGGTACAATAAATAGAATAAGTACTACTTACAATACATTATTCGTTTCTACAGGGTAGTTATTTGTACAGAGTTGAAAAATAACTACACCTCCCCCCTTCATTTAATTAGAGGAAAACAATTCCACAAATCAGAAATGCACAGTGTTTATTTCAGAGCAGAACTGAGTGGCTGTGTGATTAAGAGGACTTGATGACGGTTGCATTTGCTAGGGGAAACTTAATGCATTAAGGCTGCATTAATGCATTAAGGCATTCAGATCTCTGAAGCACTCTCTCCCAAATCCAACCTATGGTGTGGTTTGTTTGGAGGTACTAGTTAAGTACAAACTGTAAGTGTGTCACCTAAGAAGCATACCATTTTTCCCAATGGTGGGGTAAGCATTCCTCTCTGTTTTCCCATGGCCACCTTGGTTTGCTCCTGTTGTCCCACAACATCCTCAAGTGTCATTCTTTGGATGAAAACTTATATGAGCACCCTTATTACAGGTAACCAGGTTGATGAGAGACACTTTGAAAAAATTTCCAAGGCTCACTCTGGAAAAAAGATGCTCATCTTTGCGGTAGATATGTTTGATAGATATTGTATAATTTGAGCTATTTGTAGGTAAATGCATGTCTCAAGGCCTCCAGGATCTAGTACTCTCCCTGGATGGCTCTCTGACTTGGAGTAAGGAATCTTACTGGCGAGAGAAGTCACTGCCTTTGGAATCAGACAGACCTGGATTCCAGAATCAATGTTGTCTTTTAGTTTGTGAAAGTCACTTAGCTTGGGTTTTATAGATATGTAAAAGTGGGGATATCACTCTCTTCTTCAACTGAGTTGCTGTGAAAACTGAATGATGTGTAGGTAGGAGAGCCTAGAGCAATGTCTGGTCTATGATGGAAAATGATTATGTCTTGTTCTTTTTTACCATAATAGCTGTAGCTAGCATGGTAGACTTTCCAGACACAGCCTTGGGAGCCAGTCAGACCTAAAAGTGACAAGACCCTGGGAAAGTTAATAAACCTCTGAGGCTCCCTGCCCTGATTCTCAAAGGTAACCACCATTGAGAACATCTCAGTGTGTTTAGAATAACAGAGATGACAAATACAAGTCACCTGGCATAGATCCTGACACTTTGTAGAAATTGTCACAGGTAATGTTCCCTGGGAGCCAGGCACTGGGATAAAGGTCAGCTGATAAGATGTTTACTAAGGAGTGCCCTGGGGATGAACATTTGTGGAGGACACGGAAAAGAAGCAGGAATGGGAATGTGAAAAGGTCTAAGGCTGCCCACTTGACAAGTTGACAGCAAATGGCCACTTTGCCTGCTTAAGGGATGGTGCTGAGTCAAGGACTCATTGGCCCCCATAATGGGCAGGCTGGACATTCATCAGTGGTGAGAGCTGGATCAGCTTTGCTAAATTCAAGTATATACTGATGGCCTACGTGTAGTCTTCACATTTGGCACCATGACCATTTCATTTATGTGTCTTTGCTGGGATGGCTGTGGGCAGAGGCTGTAGGAGGTGAGTAGATCCAAGCACATTTTCTATTTGGTTTGTGCCTCTTACAGGGAGGAATACTCTAAAGGTGATTAACATGTTGTGCCACTTACCTAGGTTCAGCCTCTCAGTTTCAAATCCATTCTTTTCTAAATAACTGGCTTTAGAGCAGTTTCAGATTTATAGAATGAGTGTGAAGAGAGTCCAGAGTCTCAAGTCCTATACATTCCTCACCCAGTTTTCCTTATTATTAACATCTTACATTCATAGAGTACATTCATCACAGTTAGTAAACCAATGTTGACAGATTATTTTTTAAAAGATGTATTTATTTATTTATTTATTTATTTATTTTTTATTTTTTATTTATTTTAGAGACAGAAAGACAGAGAAAGAGAGAGAGAGAGTGAGGAGAGGGGCCAATGAGGAAAGGAAAGAATCTCAAGCAGAGTCCCTGCTGAGCATGAAGCCCAACATGGGGCTTGATCCCAGGATCCTGAGATCACAACTTGGGCCAAAACCAAGTCAGACACTTAACCAAATGCTCCTCTCAGACACCCCCTCAATTTTGATAGATTATCAGCATTGTTTAGTCAGATGTTCTCATTTTTTCCCCAGTGTCCTTGTCTGTCCCAGGATCCCATTCAGGACCCCACATTCCATTTACTAGTCATCTCTCCTTAGGCTCCTCTTGGTTGTGACAGTTTCTTGGACTTCCCCAGTTTTGCTGATTGAGACGATTTTGAGGTCAGTTATCATATAGAATATTCCTCAGTTGGGATTTGTCTGAGGTTTTTATCATGTAGTAATGTGCTTTTGGAAGGAAGACCACAGAGCTATGGGCCATTCTCATCCCATCATTGAAAGAGTTCATGTTATTAGTGTGACTTGTCACCATTGATGCTAATTCCGATAACTTGGCTTGGGATAAGGTTTGTCAGATTCTCCATTGTAAAATTACTCTTTTTTGCCCCTTCATTTGCTATTCTTTATCACCTGGAGCGGGGGAGGAGCAGTAGCTACATAAATCATTTATAGTTCTTTGGCATGGAAGATTTGTCTATTTTCTCCCACTTATTCATTTATTCAATCATTTATTTATATCAGGATGGACTTGTAGATATTTATATTATACTTTGAGCCATAATCCAAAACTACATTATTTATTTTGTTGCTCACATATTCCAGCTCCAGCTATTTGGAACTCTTTTGTTGGCATCTGGATCCCTTTGACATAAACCCCCCTCACTCTGGTGTGTTTTGCTTTTATTTTTGAGCACATTCTCACTTTCAGGCACTGGAGATATTCCAAGCTCATCTTGTATATTTCCTGCCCCAGTCCTGAATCAGCCACTTCCCCAAGGAACCCCAGTTCCTTTTATTAGAGAATAGTGTTGGAGAACCAAGATCTGTGTTCTGGGTATCCTTGTTGCACCCGGGGTGTGTTGGCTTCTGGGCCCTCTCTCTCAGATGACAGATCAAGGAGATATATGTGTGTATACAAACCAGTGCCTCTATGTGTATTTATAAATATTTCCATATGTAACCATGTATATCTATATCGGGACACACAGGGTTTTGTACTGGTGTCTCCAGATTTGATCTATTACCAATTGGAAACTTCCAGTATCCTCCCCTCACTTACCTGTAACCTCCCCCACCCACAGTATGAAACCCAGTTCCCATCATTTACTCAATTCAAGTAAATCAATCTAAGTTTACATGTATCGTGGTTTCAGAATTGCTAACCCATACTCTCATGGAAGAAAACCTATTAACTAGAATATAGTGCTTAGGTACAGTTTCTTTGCCTTTAGTTTTACAGACTCTTACTTGTTCACAAAGTGGCTTAGGTCAATGCTTTTTTCCTCTAAGTCCATTTTTTATCCTGCACAAATACTGAAGCTGGGCCCTATAAACATTTTCCCTTTGCCAACTGGTGTGATTAATCGTTGTTAGTAGAGGGACACTGAAGGAGCATGAAAAGAGGAAGGGGCTTTTCTTGATGGTTCTGTGTGCTCTTCCCTTCTTACTCCTGTGACAGAATAGCAACCAGCACCATGTAGGATATCCAAGACACTCAATTTTCCAGCAGGTTCTGTCAGCAGGGCTCACTGCATGGAAATATAACCAGTATAGTCTCTCAGGACCCCACTCTCATAAGCTGCATCCTTGGCTTAATGCTCTGTTGATACTATCTTGAAATTCTTAATGATTTTATCTTGGGACTTATGTGAAGTCCAATGGGACAAAAGAGCATGTGTGTGCGCAGGGGAGATAACCAGTTAATAGCCACATACATGGGCTCAAGTCCACAGGCACAGCAAACAGTGCACACAAGCATACTTGGGGTATACAGGAGCCTTAAAGACCCCAAAAGGGGTCTGGCCTGGGCTGGGATGACAGAGCAGCAGCATAAACAGCAATGGTGGCTGCCACAACCCTGGAGCAAAGGAGAGACGTCTCAAGGGTTCAATGATGGGACCTGTGGAGAGAGACCAGTTTCCCGTTTGTCTCTGGATCCTGTCCTCCTGGCACAAACACAAACTCTCTATTCTGAGCATCATAGTGGGAACAGCCTGTGTTTAGCCAGTAGACATTTCAGTAAATTATTACAAAACGCAACTATGATACTGTGACTTATAATAAGAAATATATATATTTGGTCTTCATACTCATTTCAGGCACAGAGCTCCAAAATCCCTTGGAATTTCCTAAGCAATGAGAGCAATAAACATCAATGAGGTGACTTTTGGAAAGCACCTAAGGGTGGAGGCTGGTTGTCATGAAAACCAACCACATGATTTCAGTCCTACCCAGCTGACCTCCAGGAAGAGAAGGGGGCTGGAGGTTGAATCAATGCCAATGTCCAGTGATTAAAACAATCAGGTCTATGTAATGAAGCCTCCATAAGAATCCAAAAAAGGTGTCTGTGGCAGGAGATGGTTCAGAGAGCATACTGTTGACACAAACATGAAGGTTCAGGGAAAATGGCATATTTAGAGGGGGCATGGAAGCTCTGTGCCCTTTCCCTCACCCCTTGTCCTATGCATCACTTCCATCTGGCCATTCCTGAGTTGTATCCTTTTATAATAAACTGGTAACCTTGTTAATTTTCCCTATTCTCACTGGCAGTGAGGTGGTATCTCATTGTGGTTTTGATTTGTATTTCCCTGATGGCAAGTGATGCGGAGCATTTTCTCATGTGCTTATTGGCCATGTCTATGTCTTCCTCTGTGAGAATGGGGAAAATTAACAAGGCAGGAAACCACAAATGTTGGAGAGGATGCGGAGAAAAGGGAACCCTCTTACACTGTTGGTGGGAATGTGAACTGGTGCAGCCACTCTGGAAAACTGTGTGGAGGTTCCTCAAAGAGTTAAAAATAGATCTGCTCTACGACCCAGCAATTGCACTGCTGGGGATTTACCCCAAAGATACAGATTCAGTGAAACGCCGGGACACCTGCACCCCGATGTTTCTAGCAGCAATGTCCACAATAGCCCACATCGAGGAAGGAGCCTCGATGTCCATCGAAAGATGAATGGATAAAGAAGCTGTGGTCTATGTATACAATGGACTATTACTCAGCCATTAGAAATGACAAATACCCACCATTTGCTTCGACGTGGATGGAACTGGAGGGTATTATGCTGAGTGAAATAAGCCAATCGGAGAAGGACAAACATTATATGGTCTCATTCATATGAGGAATATAAAAAATACTGAAAGGGAATAAAGGGGAAAGGAGAAAAATGAGTGGGAAATATCAGAAAGGGAGACAGAACATGAAGACTCCTAACTCTGGGAAACGAACTAGGGGAGGTGGAAGGGGAGATGGGCGGGGGGTGGGGGTGACTGGGTGACAGGCACTGAGGTGGGCACTTGACGGGATGAGCACTGGGTGTTATTCTATATGTTGGCAAATTGAACACCAATAAAAAATAAATTTATAAAATAAATAAATAAACTGGCAACCTAGTAGTAAATGTTTCTCAGTCTGTGAGCCACTCTAGCAAATTAATCGAGCCCAAAGATGGGTCATTGGACCCTCCAATCTATAGCTAGTCTTTAGAAGCACAGGTGATGACTAGGACTTGTAAGTGGCATCTGAACTGTGTGTGTTTGGATGGCAGGGACAGTCACATAGGACTAAACCCTCAACCTGTGGAATCTGACACGTCTCTAGGTAGATAGTGTCAGAACTGAATTGAATTATGGGCACACAGCTGCTCTCCCAACATTGCTTGAATCCATGGGGAAACCACTCCCCTGACCACCATACACACATTGAAGTCAAGACCAAAGCTCCTAACAAAGTATACTCATAGACATTGCAATAAAGAATATCAGGAAGTTACTAGAATTCTTCAAATAATTTATATTCTCTGGTTTTGAAATTTGCAACAAGACTGGAAAGCAAATTTAGAAATAGAAATTGTATTTAAAAATTGTTGCATCCATTCAAAAAGAACAGTAGTTTCATATGATTTTTTCAATGAACTAATTCCTACTAATAAGAAAGGCAATTTTTGAATTAGTGCTTTCTTGTCATTGAAGATATAACAATTGAATGTGCATTTTGAATTATATACAAATCATGAAGTCCCTTTTGGTTTCTTGCACAAACTCCACAAGTTACAGGAAATGTCAGAGGAAATGTTAAAATGTCATTGTATAAATTTATGTTTAAAATTAAACTCAGACTTAAAAATGATTTTAATAAAGGGTTAAGTCTTTAAGAAAAAGGATTTGAATCCTGGTCTAAATGTACTAAAAACTTACTTTGAAACATCAGAAATCTGTTCTGATGTTATAACAACCTGTAACATACTCAACGCAAGTTATGGTAGAATCAGCAGAAAGATCCTTCTAAAAATTAAAAATTTGTTGTTATTCTTACATTTGCCAAAGCAACAACGTTGCTTTCAATTATACTATTGAAAATGAACTTGCTGCGTTTTGATGACTTTGTAGAAAAGCGGGCCAGAAAAATCTTACTACTAATCAAGATAGCACATTAATAAAGTATTACTATTTATTGTATTATATAAAATTGTGACACCTAAGCATTAATTAATTAATTAATTAACTCCACATGACCTTTCTTCCCAGCACTCATACTCTAATACCATAGGGTGTCCCAGGCCCTATGTCCAAATGGCTATTTGTACTTACCACAGACCTACTGCAAAGACTTTTCCTGTTGTGGATACTGAGAGCTAGCAGCTTTTCGGATCACACAGTGGGGGAGATAGACCCTAAGGTGGCCCATATTAATGCTCTATATAATCTCTTCCCCTTGAGTGTGAGCAGGACTTGTGACTTGTTTGTAACCAATAGATTATGGAAAATGTGATGAGATGTTACTTCTTGTCATTCATCCTTAGTATTACAAATTGAGAATATCCTTGTTAGCCACTCATCTCTTTTAACCCATGAACATGCTGTGTTCTATTCCTGTATCTCCATAACTATCTATCCAGTGTGTGGATTGGGGGGTTATTCTGCTTTGGAGCTGGACATTCTGGAGAATAAGACCTGGGCCTGGTTCTTGGATCTTTCTGTCCTTCCCCTGAGGACATGAGAATCACTTTGTAGAATGCTGAAGAGGTCCACATCCAGAATTACCGTGGCACCACCTAATCACAGGTCATTTCTGACCTAATAGCCTACCCATAAGATTTCCTTTGACTATGTGGACACTGTACACCTTCAAAGGAGATAAGGACACACTGGGAAGGAATAATTTTATTCTGGGTCACTTTTGCAAACATCTGCCCTAGTTCCCATGAATTAGTTTATTGGCTTTGTGTGTTCTGCTCCAGTCTGATAAAGATTCGTGTCTTTAATTAATCAGGTAAGTCTGCAGAATAGAAAGTTGAGGGGAATGGGTAGCAGTTTAGGAGCCTGGCAGCCCAGTGTTTTGAATTCCAAGTATCAGTCTAAAATTCTATTATTTGGGGCAGCTGTTCAGCCTCTGAAATCTCAGGAAGTCCCCCAGATTTGATTCCCTCTTTGCCCCTTGTCCCAGGATGAGAAGGTGTGAAAAACAAGTGTCACCATAAAGAGTCAGAACTCACATCCAGGACTACAGGACAGATGGAGAAGCACAGGAGAACTGGGGAGAGCAAAAGGCAGGAGGAGGCTATATTATCTTTTCCCATTCCCTCCTTTTATAAATTTTAGCGTTTAACCCTTAAAATTCTTCCCAGGATTCTTATTCCTTTACGTGTTATAACAGTTTACCCATAGATACGATAAATGAATATAGTGAATGATTGCTAAAAGTCGACCAGATGGTTTGATGACTTCATTTACTCTTTCTTTGGGAAAAAAAAATTGAAAGAAATCCTAGCTACTCATCCTCCTGCAGGCTGAGGTATGCAGTGATCACTTCTGAAAATGAAAAGATGTTTATTGTGTGCCTGGAGGCTCTGGGGATCCTGGAGACACTTTCTGTTCCACCATTTTATTCGAGAACATAAGGAATTAATTGCACACCTTGCTGTGAGAAAAAAGGCACATTGTATATTCCAAATATCAAGATCTTTCTTTTGGGATTAGAATTTGTAGTTGACACAGAGAAAATACTTTCAAGATGTTGTGGGGGAAAAAAACACACAAGACTCCCAGCTCTTTAGAACTCAATATTACTCAGCACCTGCATGGTTTCATATCTCTGTGTGTTAGGATATCTATTGTTTCTCAGAGACCAGACCCAGACATCCATAATCAAACATGAATTCTCTTGAAAGACACAAAAAGAAAGGGGAGTAGACATAAGAACTCTTCCTAAGAATTTAAAAGTTTTTCCAGATAGGAGAGCTTTAAAGAACAATTTCCTCCTCAGGGATTTAAGGCCTTCTCAATCTGAAAGGCAGGTACACTGCTTTGCATTTCCCATCCTCACTGGATTCTATTGTGAGTCTAGCATGCAGACTGGCTTAAGGACCAACGTTGGTGGGGAGGGGTCAAATAGGAGAATCAATAGGACATTTGCAGTTATGCCTGGGATCTGATCCATTCTGACTCTTAGTTATGTGCACCTTTTGCACAAGGGCAGGTGTCTCTTGATCCTCAGCACTTCCTCATGCCTGGTACGTAGTAGACACTCAAACAGATTTGTGGAAACAATTAATCATATTCATTCTTACCCCTTTCCCATCACTGTCACCCTATACATCAAACAAGATATTCACCTCCCATGAAGGGAGGACCACATTGCCTTATCAGGAGAACACAGCAAGACCTGACATTCTAGATTCTTGTACTCTAGTATCTTCCTGGTGGGACTGTAAAGGGCACAACCAGTTTAGAGAATGATTCGGAAAGGTGGTCTACTAAAGTTGGACATGCTTGCACCTTGAGACCAGAATTCCATTCCCAGGTATATACCCCTAAGAATATAGCTTTGTATATAAAGCCACATATACCAAAATATTGATGTTTATAATAACAAATCAAAGGAAAGCTGGATAATCCATACATATATTCAGCATATTCTTAATAAGCTATCTTATAACACAGAAAAATTAATAAAATTCTGCCAGCATATAAGACTCTCATGTACATAATTTCAAACAAAAAAAAATCCCATATGCAAAAGAATATACATAGACTCTATACATAGACTAAAGTACGGTCTATATACCTCTAGTTAAAAGAGGCATGACAGGGATCCCTGGGTGGCGCAGCGGTTTAGCTCCTGCCTTTGGCCCAGGGCGCGATCCTGGAGACCCGGGATCGAATCCCATGTCGGGCTCCCTGCATGGAGCCTGCTTCTCCCTCTGCCTGTGTCTCTGCCTCTCTCTCTCTCTCTCTCTCTCTCTCTCTCTCTCTCTATCATGAATAAATAAATAAAATCTTTAAAAAAAAAAAGAGGCATGACATACCATATATTGCTTACCAGTACAAATGTCTATCACAAAAGTATAAAGAAATGCAAAGAAAAATAAACACTATACTTAGAATAGCTGTTCCCCCTGTGAGGGGGAAAGAGGATTGAAACCAGATTAGACAATCAACACAGAGAAATTTGATACAAAGGAATATTGGTGAGTTCTGATGCTTTAGACTTTGTGGTGAACACAAAAGTGTTAGATGTATCTTCTTTTCCTCTGTTGTAAAAAACGAAAATGTATGTTTAAAAAGGATCTTGACGTGTGAGAGCTAGAGGAATCCTATAGCACCAGCCCCACCTCTCCACTCTAAAGATAAGCAAACTTGGGCCCAGAGAAGCGAAGTAATTCGCCGAGAGGTGCACAGTCAGGTGGCAGCAGAGCTAAGATTGGATTCCAGATTTTCCAGGTCCATGCCATAAGTGTTACAATACTTTTTAAAATTGCATTTGGTCTGGTTCCTTTTTCATCTTCCACGGAGGAAATCAAACATACATGTGAGCCGAGCCACCATCAGATGTCTCACAGTTGAGCCACACAGAGAAGGGCTTCTGAATGAGTCCAGGATGCTCCTGAAGCACCTCATCAGCAGTATTGGAAAGGCTTTTGTTTTCTTGGCCTAGAGAGGTCCTGGGGGATTCATATGCAAGGTCATCTGAACTTGCTCACATTTTGACTCCCAACCCCAGAAAACTAGGACCAGCAGTGGCAAATCTGGGTTTCACCATCATGACATACAGACTTGTAAGGAAATGTTAAAGGTTTATGTCCTTGGGATTCTCAAAGTAGGAGAACACAGTTAAAAATTGCAGGAATCTGAGGAACTGGCAGGATTATGGCAAGAAGTTTATCAATAGACAAATGAAGCTTCCATGTGTATTATTTCCATGTCACACCTAAGCCAAGAAGGGAAAGCATATAAAACAACAAAGATGACACCCTGAATGAAGGCAACATGAACGCCATACCACGTGTCTTACTGCAATACTCATGGGTGCTGTACAATGAATTTCCACCTTATACTCTCAAGTTCTCCCTCCCATAAGTTTCAAAGCAGACCTGGAAAGTTCAGTTTGCTTTTTTACAGATGATAATTCATAGGGGTATTAATGTCTGTTTTTCCTTTTTATGTTTTGATGCCTTTCTGGTTTCTTAACCTGAAGTTTTTAATGCATATGTCTCTGTTGCCTATGTACCCTAGAGGCATAGAGGAACTTGGCTCCTGCATGGAAAAGTTGAGGTTTCTCTAATGTACCAATCCCTCACCTATCTTGAGGATGCTGCTCTCACCTCCCCTTCTCTAATGCATGATGGATGCAGCTGTTGTTCTGGCAGGGCAATTGCCTGTCACGGCGCCTCTGACCAGCTCCACACCATTCTTCCCTCCCCCAACTACAGTGGCCATACAGCTGACGGCCAAGGCACCCTGAACTCACCTTCCCTTTTCTCTCTTCATACTTCCTTGAAAAATCTCTACATTGTCCAGACTTGGTCCTTCTCCTTCCCTCTGTTCCATCTTCTCCTTCAATAAATATTCCCAAGTGAAAGGATGTCCACATTAAAAGTTCATCAGAAACTTCTCCAGAAGAGATTCATTTCTATTAGAGTTTTACTAAAGAAAATTATGTGAATAGGGCACAGTTTTCGGGTCCATGTATTAATCTACAAACATTCCTATCAACCTGCAAAAATATTACCATGTCTTCAAGGGCCACCACAGGTCCGTATCTGATGAAGCTGTAGGTCGGAGAGTGCTGGAGGTAGTTTTTTTTTTTTTAACCTCAGATAAAATTTATGTCTTCCCATTCTGTTTTTTGTTTGTTTGTTCGTTTGTTTTTGTTTTGTTTTGTTTGTTTTGTTGTTTTTTTTAGGCTGGGACCCCATGCCAATTGTACCATTTTTCTATGACAGGGTAAGTCTATGTGTCTTGCTTCTCTTTGCCATTTTGTACAGATTCTAGAGGAGAAGAGCTTATGCAGTATAAGAGAAAATGAGTATAATCTGTAGACAGCTTGAGTAAGGCCCACTGGGCTCCACAGGCAGGAGGCCAGAATGAGGAAAGCAGAACTTCTTGTGCCATGGGCAGGGTTCATGGTCCAGCCACACCTAAGCCATTGCAAGAAGGGAAAGCAAGCTGAGTGGAAAGCAGAGATCTTTTCTTTTGGCCATTGCCACAAGCACAAAAGTGGCCCCAGTGGCAGAGCAAGGCTAGGCTAACTAGGAGCAAAACTCCAATGGGGGTCCAAAGGGCCATTTGGATGATGTTTCATGCCCACAAGAGGCTTCAAATGGAATTATACCACAAGCCCCAAAGAAGCATAAAAAGAAAAAAAGAGGATGCTCATCATACAAGTCTGATCTTAGGTCTTAACTCCCAGACCTCATTTCTCTTTTCAGGATAAATTAATGCTTTGGTAAATTCTGGAAAGTTTTTGTGAATAGCATAATTACATAATTATCACACTAAAACTTTTATCTTAAATGGAATGTGTAAAATAGATTTTAATTTTACAACTTTGGGTGCTCGTTTCAGCAGCACATATAATAATTTTACAACTTTGGATTATTATTTACTCATGTTTTTAAAAAAGATTTTATTTATTTATTTGAAAGAGATAGAGAAAGAGAATTGGAGCAGAGTCAGAGGAAGAAGCAGACTCCCCACCAGGCAGGGAGCCCGATGTGGGGCTCCATCCCAGGACCCTGGGAATCATGACCTTGAGCTGAAGGCAGGCACTCAACCGACTGAGCCATTCAGATACCCCTATTTATTCACCTTCAAATAAGCCTCAACAATACATACTTTACATGTTTTAATTATACTTAAATTTTATTGAAATATATTTATAATTTAAAGACATGTTTTGGCAAATGGTGCCCTGGTTTCTTTCTAGCTATAAGGATCACTGAATGTGTAGAAGCCAAGATAAAAGGTAAGTTGATATCTTTGGTTTTTACTTTTAGCTCCTAATTTTCTTTCCCAAGCTGTTGAAACATAAAAAACATTTAAAAAAATTCACAAATAAGAGGCAGTGGAGTGATTCTTTGGTCTTCTGAGCATAACCACACTTCTTTTGTTTTTCAATAAAAAAAGAAGCTACAACATAAAGCCCATAAACTGCCCTGGGCCTTGCTGACAGAAGACACACAGCCAAAGGGTAGTGGTCCATCACAAATAAGAAAATTCCAAGGACCAAACAGTGACAATGGGAAAAAAACACACAAACACACAGTGAGAGAGAGAGAGAGAGAGAGAGAACCAAGATAGAAGAAATATCAGATTTCTTTCATAAATATTTGGGGCTCTGAACCTCATGTTTGGAGTGTAGCTGGTGACAAATTCCTTTCCTGTTGGTGCAAGTTGGTAACTGGAAATCCTACTCAGATGAAACCATAAACACATTTTCCGACAACATGCTAACCAGAGATTCCCCTCCTCACCAAGAAGCAAGCAGATATGCAGACTAACTGGTGAATTCCAAGAGATCATGCTCTGTCTGAGGTTCCTTGATATCCTTGGGGAATGGTGGGCTGTGACAGTGACAAAACCCTGTGTCCTGTAGGCCCCCCTGGGGGCAAACTGTCCCACCAAGTCCTCAATGAGGCCTTGCCTGCCACTCAGCCTGCCAGGCCTGCTCAGTTAGGTCCTCAAGCTATGTTTACTTTAGTGCTTAGGCACTCTGCTGAGTGGGCAAAGGTGATTGGCATTTCGTGTCATTTTTGGAGGGGGGTGGCCAAGACTAAATCAGACTGATGATGCAACAAACACTATTTTTCTAGCTCTGCTCTCACCTCAAATCCCCAACAATCACTTCTAGATGCTTTTCTGGTAGTGTCTCACATGGACTCCATGGACCAGCTCTTCTGGCTGCAGGTTAGCATGCCCAAGCTCCCTGTCCTTGATGTGCCAGATATTGCTGATGCATGGATGACAGAGTTGACCCACCACCAAATCACTCATCCTCAACAGCACAGCCACTGGTTTCCTCCAAGGGACAGTCCCCAGAAGCTCTCACTGCATAAGCTATCACGAGCTGGTGTGTTTACAATTTCAGAGCTACTGTCCCTATTTCCTTATACCACTGAAGATGCTGGTGTTGGCATTACTGAGATCCTGCAATATTAGCATCTTAATTTTGGGCTCACTTTTCTTTGCATACCCCCCACTACATGGGCTACAGGACACATGGAGTGACAGAATTGTGTTGTGATCATCCCAATTCTCTAGTTCATGCTCCAAATTTGTGTGCCTCAGAACTCATCCTGGGAGACTCCTTGGGGGCTTTTTGCAAATTACTGCAGTGCTTCAAAGACCTCAGCTCATGCTCTCACTCCCCCATAGCCAGCTATAGTCTGCCTTGGAAAACCCACAGGAATTCCCACACCATGGTTATGCCCACACACCAAGTAGGTATCTAATAAATGTTTGTGAAGGGAGTGGTTAATGACTGAAGGTGGGTAGTGCTGGCAATGTGTAGCTTATTGTTGGCCCAGTAGGTATGTCTGCAGCCCCACTTTGAGGGTGGAAATGGGAGAGATAAAGTCATAAGCCTCAAGGTCTCTCCCTCAAGTTTGCCTCCACAGAAGGACTTCTTGACAGGACATCATTGTGACTGACATCCATGCTGGAGTGTGATTCTCATGTCCGCAATGCATAAGGATTATACCAGGCCCCACCCCAAGACAATCATTGTCAGTTCTACTGGGATGGGGCCCAGGCTCTAGGGTTTGTTTTTTGTTTTGTTTTGTTTTGTTTTCAGTTCCCCAGTGATCTTCATGCATATCAGGGCTCTAAATCCTGCCTCAGAGCCAACCCCTAAACCCACAGACACATAAAACTCTGCAAATTCAAGCAGCTTATTTTATCATTTTTGCTCATAATGCTTTCCATGTATCAAGATTTTAATTTTGAAAGTAACAGTGTTCATTGTAGACATTTAAGCAATAAAGATGCGCATATCAATAATAGCATCTCTCTATGCTAAGCCCACCATTCGCCCTCTCCCCCAGTGCAAGAACAATGTTAATAATGCGGTATGTATTCTCTCAAACCTTTCTCCATATTCATGAAAATTATATGTCCATATATATACAAGTTGTTAGCTAATTCATTTGGAAACATAATGTCTTCCTTTCTTGCATTGCCTTGAACACAACCAATCTCCTTTTCTGTTAGAGGCATCCCTTTGCCTTGGGGAGAATTATGTTCCCTACAGGAAGAACTAGAAGAGCCAGACCAGTGTTCTCTTCTGACATATAAAAATAAGATCTCTGGACCTGCAGAAAGGCAATAGTCTTTGGCAAAAGGGAAACATTTTCCTAAATGTTTAAGCAAGGTTTGCTGCATTTTGCTTACTGATGCAATATTACCCCTCAGCACTTCTGAGTTCTTCTCTGCCTTATAGAAAGAGCTAGAAAATAGTTTCTTCACAGTCCCTTTTTGTACATTGTTCTGGGTCTGTGTATTCTGAAAGAGGAAAATTTCTGTGTGGGCCCCACAGGTGATGGGACATACTGTGGGCTAGCTCAGGGTCAGAAGGGCTGGAGGAACCAATTATACCCTCTACTTCATTCAAGAAATGATTGTCATGCTCCAGTAGCATGCCTGACACAGCTCCGGGTACTGGGGAAGAAATGAGCCAATCAGACCAAAATCCCTGCCATCACGGAGCTTCCCTTAAGGCAGGGCCTTGGGCAGAGAGGAAGCTTGTGTCCAGTAACAAGTGGGGCAAAGCTTCTCACCCAGAGCCCAGTGGAGGACAGCACCTGGACAGGCTACCTTTGCTCCTTGTCCCACTGTCAGCCAGAGCCTCCAGCGGGAACTTCACCAGACACCATCTGGTGTGTAGAAAGAAATGAGGAGGAAGACAGACTGAATTCACAGTCTAGTTACCTCCAAAGAGACCATACTAAATTGGGGTAGAGGGGTGCTTTATACCCAGGAAGAGAGTGAGACATCAAGAAAATCCATTAATTGGAACGTGTGAGTTTCTCACTGTAAACATTTAAAGATTCAGGAGGAAGATTCAGTTACATAAATAACCACATCTAAATAACTACCTAAAAGTTTTCCATTATGTCACATATATGTGAAGACTGATTTTTGGTTTTGCTTTGTGAAAATGAAATCCTCCCCGTGCACCTTGCTCCTTAAACTGTCACTCATTGTTCTCCGTGTCACCCTGGAGATCCTTCCCAGAAACCAGTTCCTGTCCTTTTCATCATTTGCAGGAGTAAGTGGGTGCAAAAGAAATCCAACCTCACTAACAGGAAGGGTCCTGGGCTCCTTTAAAATGAGTAAGAGGTTTCCAGAAGGAGTAAATCACTCAAGATTCGGGTTGTTATTTCAATTATCCCAGTGATTGAGGATTTATGTACTGAGTGACAGTGCAGAGCAGTTGCACGGTAAGCTCACCCACTTTGCTTGAGTGGGGCAGCACAATTCAGACTTGTGTCTGGAAAGCCCCCAAAACATTTTAGCTTCAGGTTGTTTTTATTGTAACACAGAACGAATGGGCTGATTGGAAGGGAGAAGTCTCAGAGGGTCACCACAAAGTAGTAAGAATCTGAATTACAGAGTACTTTAAAGGAATGCAATTTTGTGCCATTCAAATTTAGAAATTCACTAGATAGAAAGTATTTACATGAAGACTTGATGATCCTGCTTATAGAGAGAATGGGAAGAATAAATGCAGAAGTGAGACTTACCGGATTTCTCTGGGTGAGAGGAGCATACCACTCATGGCATAAAAGATTATTTAAGGTCAGAAGGGCATAGTGTATTAAATAGTATAAAATTACAAAGCAAAAAGTTATTCCATTTGCAATTCCCTTTATATATTCTGATTCCCTAAAGAGGAAGACCCAATGCAGGATTTTATTACACTGTGTAACCTTCCTTAGTCACAGTCTGGGAGCCTCTGCAAGCAATATGAAGACAAAATTTGATAATTTATAGTCTTCTTTGAGTTGATGTTTACTGGTAGCTTTTGCTTATACACTGAGTCTTGTTTTCTATTTATCTGGTGATATGAAGTTTCTTTTAGAAATATATTTATTTGTGTAAAAATGAAAGGGTAGATATAAAGAAAAATATTAATGAAGCAATATATGTGGTTCAAGATACAGCAACATTTTGAAGTCTTATTTGAATGATACCTTCCTGAGAAGCATTATGTTAACACCTAAACGATGTACATACCATGGTTCTTTAAATATTTTTTCCTTAAAGTAGGTCAAACATGTCCCTTGTTTACACTATTACTTGCTTAGCATATTAGTTCTTCATTGATGCTTTTAAAAAGTCATTTCTCCATTTTTCCCAATGCAGGAACATTATGACACTTTCCCAATGGCCTGAGCCAAATTTAATGAGATTTTATTGTAAAAGAAACCTAACATGGAGTATTAGTCCCCAAAGGGTAATGTTCCCTCAGGAAATTAGGAAATTGTTTTATGATGAACAAATTTAGATGAGGGAACCTATTTGGAAAGCTCCTGGTATCACTGAATATATAGTGCAGTTGATGGAGAATAAAGACAGTTTTGTTTACGTCCCAACCCTCTCTGATCAATTTTCCTTTTCATATGGCTGTTTCTGCCATTGAAAAATCAGAACAAAGGAGAAAAAAGGGTGGCTTAATCTGGAGGTGATATGGGGAGCAGGTTTGGGAAATAAGTGGGTAGGCTGAAATAAATGGAGAAGAAAAAAATGAACCTGGGTGGAAGCTTGGTGGAAAAAGGATTATACAGATAATCCATTCCAGGAGATTGCAAAAAACCGTATCCTTCAGAAACCGGCAGATGTGAGTTCAGTTGCTGGTTTCACAACTTGCCAGCCATAAGCCTGAATTTCCCATTGGTGTAATGGGGTAATTCATCTGTAGAAAAGGCATGAGTGGGGAAGAAAGGGGCAGGCAATATGTCAGGGAAAGGATCTGGTGGTGATTGAGACAATATTTCCCTTGCTAAAAGAATTTGAAAGTCATTGTTTTCCATCAGAGCAATTAGGGCCTATAGAAATTGTTCTCATGAACATCAATCACATTATATCTGTTGTCAGACAGACATAGTTTCAGAGTACAGAGAGCAACGTAAATGGTTTTCATTATGAAAGCACAGGTGATATTTTTCAGGGTCCATCAGATATTAAATTGAGGTCTAAAATCATAACCATCTTTGCCTGTGAAGACGTGGGTGCTGGTTTTTCTTACAGTTTGGAGAATTTAGGCCTCTTTCTAAGCCTCTACATATTTTAGAACTGCAGGGTCCGGCCACTGCTCTCTATCAGTTGTGATTGAGGGAGAAGGTGTTGGCTAACTTGCCCACTCTAGAGCCAGGAATCATATTTTCAACATAAAATGCGTTCTCCTACAACACGTGATTAGCTCTCATCACCTTTAATTTCTTACAGATCATGAGCCCTTGGATCTAAGCTAATTCACATATCTGTCATAAGGGCCTGGCATCCTGCTAAAAATCTGGTCCCAGCATGTTAGGAAACGCAATCTAAACAATGTCATCTTTACATGGTGGGGACAGTGCCCTAAGTCTGAAGGCTACTGATGAAGAGTAAGTAAAAGAACAGGAGAGCAGAGCAGTCTTGATCTTGTTGGCATGCAGGGGGATTTGCTTGGGAATCTGTAAACATGTGACAGACAGTGGGTGTGATTAAGACTGTGGAGAAAAATGCAGACAGAGCCCAGACTTGGCAGAACGGGGTTCCCACACCCATTCCTGAGATGTAAGTAAGAGAGAGTGGGGAATTAAGATGTGGCTAGGATGTCAAATGCTCATCAAAGAAGCCGGTCAGACTTCCCTGTCCAAAGCAGGAATTGGCTAAGTCAACTTTTTCTGACCACCTGGTGTGAGATAAGCCACAGCCATGGGCAACCTTTCCTTACTCCATTGAAATACCACAATCAGCTCATCACAGTGTGCTAAGGAAGCTGTTCTGGGAGCCAGGAATTCCAGCCCCAGGCATGAAGAAAGTAGTCTCATCCTTAAAAATCTTAGAGCTTACAAGTTTCTTAGCTCACTGTCATGCCACACTCATTCCAGAGTCTAAGAAGGATGTATTTTGAGGTTACCAATTTAGTAAGAATAATGCATTGGAAAGCATGTTGTAACTGGAAAACTTTATGCAACTGAAAAGCAGGCTCATTAATAGATGATCCAATCCTGGGGGTGTTGGATGATGTCCCAAGGAGCCCAGGTGGGGATGCCTCAGAAGGAACAGGGAAAGTAAGGGTTTTCTGAGATGCTAAGATCCAAATCCCCATTCCTGACTCAGCCAGAGCACCCTCATTTAACTGATGTTCATATTGGGGTTCTAAGATCTGTTTAAAATCAGGGATACTCCTGAAGCTAACATCACCTTAAGAACCACCTGTGACCCAGTCTCCCCATTTTCATGGTAAGGCCATTCAACAAGGGTTGCATGCTATTGCTGTGTCCGGTACAGGTATACATAGAGATCAGGATGTAAATAGTCTTGCTCTCTTGGAAGTTACATTCCCCTAGGGTAGAAGTGGAAGATATACATGTATTAAAGCCAGCATTACTGAACTGTACACTAGATTGAGCTCTAGAGCAGCTGGAAATGCTCCAAAGCTCTCTAGAAGTCTAACTCTACCTTAGTCTCTGTTAGGGTTCTAGAGATCCCCTTAGGTTTACAGATGCTCTGGAGCTATCTTCAGGTGGGAAATGGAGAGTAGCTCAAGTGCAGGTGACTTGGAATTTGCCACTTGCATGAAGACTGCTGGGTGGCTTGCTGCTGTCCCAGTGACCTTTCCTGTCTGTCCACTATCCAAATGACTCCTAGGCTGTGTTCTCCTATAACACGTGATTAGCTCTCATCACCCAGCAGATCCACTCACAGAGAACTGGTCTGGATCAAGCCCCACACAAGGAATGCATGTGGAGTCCCCAGATCCAGAAGCCTCTCCTTATCATAAATCTGCATCTGACCCTGCTGACCTCGATCCCCCCTGTCAGCCTGTTTTAGCTCAAAATCCCTGCATCTCTTCCAATAGAACTTCACCCATCAGGAAAAGGTTCGGTCCCTATGAGACCTACTCCCAAATCATTTGCAACAGACAACATGTCTCCCCTCTCTCAAGGGTAGAATGTCCTTGGTCTTTAGAAAGATTTGCCTGGTCTGCATGCAGTGGAGAAAATAGAGGGAAGGAGGTACATTTTCATTGTGACCTGGAAAAAGAATTGCCCTTGTATCAAGGTTGGGTAAAAAGGCATTTGCAATAAACACACAAAAAGAGGAAGAAAGGAAAATATATATATATTTTTAAAGATTTATTTATTTTAGAGAGAGAGAGAGCACATGTGGAAGGAAAGGGAAAAGGGAGAGGGAAAGAGTCCCAAGCAGATTCCATGCTGAGCACTGAGCCTGACACTGGGCTCAATCTCGCAACCCGAGATCATGACCTGAGCCAAAATCAAGAGATGGATGCCCAACTGATTGTGCCACAGGAAAAAAATATTTCTACATATCAGTGCTACATTGAATACTCAAACACTTAAGATATCTCTACAATTTCTATGGTGGTAGATGGTTTGATACAGAAATAAAAGATGAGAACTTATAACAGGGGGTTCTGACCCAGCCTAAGGAGTCAGGAAGTCATCGCTAAGGGGGCAAGGAGGAAAGAGAGTGTTCTCAGCAGAGGAAACAGTATGTAAAAGACCCTGCTTGCATTAGCTGAAAGCAAAGGACATGGAGAGTTGTGAATGAATTCAAGAGATTGTTAGATGGTAGCCTTATTGGGGCTTGATTGGCTTGCCTCAGAAGAGAAGGGATTTTAAGATTGGTTCCAAGGTTTATCAAGAGAAAATAAGTACTATTTATTGAGATGGGGAAAACAAGAAAGAAGGCATCAGAATGCAGCTTTGGACATGCTTAATTTTAAATTCCCATGGGCACCCATCCAGAGCTGCTATGTCCAAGTAATGCACTGCACAGATCCAGGGGTCCCTGCTAACAGCACACAGTTCAGAATTGTCAAGGGCAGCCCTAGAATGCAATCCCTAATCTCTAGCCTCTATCTTTGGGTTCCCAAAATTCCATGATCCTAACTGGCCATTTTTGAAAAGAAATTTTCTCTAGAATTCCTTTGTGAAAGGTCATGCTTTTAGCCTATGACTTTGATGTCAGGTGTTAATGGTACCCAGACTGTGAGGGAGACATAAAAAACCAAATCAAAGGGAAAGTTTTCTTTCCCCTTGGGACATCCTTAAGTTCTTATTTCAGGAAAGAAAAGGGCAGAAGGAGATATGTGTTAATGTTTTTCAATGCTCAATAAGTCTTAAAATTCCATTGACAATTTGGCAACAAGGAGAAACTTCCTTACATCTTTTGGCACATTTCAGAAGGTGATGATCAACCAAGGCTTCTCAGAAGTCAAGCAAGCCCTCTTTCATGTTTTAAGACTCCCAATATATTAAAAATAGGGAAATGCCAAAACAGAGATACAAAAATCGTGCCATATTTTAAATGTTTACATTGAAGAATCTAATGCTTTTAACAACACATATATGAATGAGCCATCCAGAAGGGTACTGAGGGATTTATAAACAGTACTATGTCATAGGTCAGTATAGGCAGTGTGGCCCGGTAACAGGTGTGAAAATATAATTTAAAAAGACCTTAAAATGGTTTTGACAATATATAGTGAACACACATACCAAAGTTTTATTCAACTCATTAATGGGGAAATAGAAGGATGGCAGCACCAGTTCACGAGAAGAGTATGAAAACTTGGGATTTTTGTGAGAGATACAGAAGTGCTAACATAAGATTACTAAATTAGATCCTAGTAGTGAATATGTTCCCATTGTCATGAAATCATAACCTTTGGCTATCTTATTTCAGAATCAGAAAAGAAATTAATCACATCTATCAGTGTCACAGAACTGGAAATGTCTGGCCCTACATCAGTTGTGCAAACCAAGTTACATCCCCCTAGAGATGACCTTGAAGAGCGCACTCCATCCTTTGCCTTGTTTCCAAGACGGGGATCATTGTTTCTAGCAGGATGCAAGTTTGAAGCCCTTTGACTGATATCTGCCTTCAGTCCTATCCCTGTGCCTCTGGGACAGGTGGTTCTTTGCACCTGAGAGGCCACTGCAAATAGCCCATTTAACCCTCTCCCTGCCAGTGGCATTCTAAGGTTTGGCCTTCACCTCCACAAATAACAGTCAGTTTAGATCAAACTCCAAACTGAAAAATAGTCTTGCACAGTTGATATCCATTTAATAATGAACTGAAGACTCAGAAGGCATATTGTTTTCATTTTAAAGCACTGCTGTGTTCCTTGCTTGGACAGGGGATTTATCAGGGAAAGCTATTGGAGAAGCACAAAGTGGCGATATAGAGTGAAGGTAGTTTCTTTTGGCACAGTGCTTGAGTAATGCAATTCAATAAGGAGAAGCAGGGATAGATAGAGATTTTTATATAATAGATTATCTCATAGTGTTATTTTTAGGAACTAAAATTCTGTGATTATGACCCAAACACACCCATCCAATACTAAAATCTCCTCAGTGAATACTATTAGGGGCTCATATGGGAGTGTGATTTTATGTTTCAAACCTCCATGTAATATTCATCATTTTCTGGAGTTCCATTAAATCTGCAAAACTTATGAAGCATGCTTTTCATATGCATCATTAATTTTTGAAACCAATTCTAAATTCACTTTGAAAATAGATTACAGGAAAATTGCAGGTTACAAACAAGACACTGAAAAAATATAAATACCCACCCCAAATCAGTTACTGGTCTTTTCTAATTCAGCACCAATCCTGACAAATGTCCAGAGAATTCAGAAACTGATGTGTCTCACAGTCCTATGCAAATATTATAGGTATTACTTTGAGCTGTAGGTTAGCCAAAACCACAAAAACCAAAAACAAACTAACAGCATCTACAGGCAATGGGATCTGTCATCTGCATTTTCTGCAGAGGGTCACCGATGGCACTTTTCCATGCCTTGTCAACAGTACTCAGTGGCCTCGTCTGGGAGAGTCGGAACACATGGGTAGTATTGGTAATTGAACCAAGTTTCAATTAAATCCCTACTTGATTGGTCTTTAAGATAACCCTGGGGTTTTAATCAAGCACCTGTTGACTAGTGACTACATGTGTGCCTCTGAATTTTATCTTCTTCACTTTTCTTCAAAATGTGCCCTGATCTGGTTTTAACATCCTTCCATCTCCAACACATATCTGCATGATTGTTATATACATGCAAGACGTACAATAAATGCTGGTTACAGAACAGACTTCAGTTAAGTGGCTCTGCTTCTCAGGGAAGAATATGACAGTCAAGGGCTTTCCCCCCTCCAGGGCCCCAGGGTGCCACAATACCAGTCAATTTCCTGGGAATTCAGGCCGTTACTGCTTTCCCACACACAAAAACAAGAAAAAAATAAGTGAAGATATTTCTATGGAAAATTCTATGGAAAAAACTACCTGTAGTAGGGTGAATAGTGACTCAGAAGATATCCAGGTCCTAATCTCTGAAATCTGTGGTATCTTTTTTCAGAAAAGGGTCTTTGCAGATGAAATTAAATTAAAGGGTTTTGAGATGGGGAAATTATCCTGGATTACAGGTGTGCCCTAAATGCAGTCATAACTGTCCTTAGAAAAACAAAGGGGACTTTGACACATGAGGAGGAGAAGGCCATGTGAAGATGGAGGGATTTGAAGATGCTGGCCTGGAAAACTGGAAGGAGGAGGCCTCGAGCCAAGGACTACCACCATCAGCCCTCCCACCACCAGAGCTAGAAGAAACAAGGGATGGATTCTCTCATAGTCTCCAGAGGGAATGTGGCCTGCCATCACCCTGATTTCAATCTGGTGATACTGATTTTGGACTGCAGTTTCTAGAACTGTGAGAAAATAAATTTCTGTTGTTTCAAGGCATTGAGTGTGTGGTAATTTGTTACAGCAGCAATAGGACATGAATATACTACATCGTGGTCCTTCTCCTAGCTGGCTGCCCAATCTCTGCACTTACTTCTCTATTATTTTGGAAGCCCCAAAATATGTGATCAGAAGGTCATTAAATCTACTATCAGAAGCCCTGGCCTCATCTGCCCACTCCTCATGTAACAGCCGGGTACACTTGCTACTTGTACAAATTCCCTAAAGTTATAGCTGGCCCCAGGACAAATGAACAAGAGGAATGATATTGACCTTCAGGGAGTTCAGTTTAGGAGGTGAGACAGATGGGCAAAAGGCAGGGCTGTTGGGGAACCCAGAGGTTCACAAAACCTTTACCCAAGGTAGGGGGAAGGATGGAGGTATGGCAGGGAGGACTTTCCAGAGAAGGTAATGAAATATGAACTCGGTAGTCTCACTTAGAATAATAATATCCGACATTATTGCGGCTGTCTGCCAACCACCACATCAGGATCACCAGAGCAGGGGATCTCATGCAGAACACGATGTAAAAGTGCCACCCGGTGAGGTGGTGGCCTTCCCTGACTGCCCAGTGCGCAGCACAGAGGAGCTCACGGAATCATCATGGTGACAAGTGAGGCGCTATTTTTACCCAGAGTTTCCTAATCAAAAAACCACGAGGCACAGTAAGTTCTCATGATTAGTAAAGGGTGGGGCGAGAGGTGCTGAGAAACGAAGCCCCAGGTTCATTCTCAGCCTCTGCTCTTAACCATTCCCGGGGTGGACATTACTGTTGTCAGACAGGGACAGAGTAACTCAGTGTGCAAAAACAGATTGGTGCCTCTTTGTCTGCCATGACCTAAGTAGCTACAAATCCCTGGTTTGGCTTAATGTCAAAAAAAAAAAAAAAAAAAAAAAAAAGGAAAAGAACATTGACATTCAGTCATTTCTGGATTAAATGCAGTAACTTTTAGGTTCAATGAGTCCCCTTTGGGTGAATCCCTAGTTAATTTGGAATCTTCCTCACTCTCTTAGTTCTCCCAGGGGACATCTGAGTGTAAAGACTCTTTAGCACAGTAGCTTCTGCTAGAAAGTTTGTAGCATCCAGATGGGGGACTCTGGCACTCAGTAGCCCTGCCCTGACTTGTCCTGGGTACCAGCTCAGCATTCTGCATCTTCAAAGGTGACAGGGTGACACTATAACCTTAAGCATCAAGTCCTTGTGCTCTCTCTCTTCCTCTACCTACCAAGGACTCTGACCCTCAGGCTGTCCCTCAGCAACTTCCAAATCCTTCTAATGCCATGGACAGTCCCAAAGTCAAGGGAGGCCATCTCTCTGTGCTCCAAGACCCAAGGCTGACTACATGGTGTGTATTACTATGGTAGGTTTTTGGTTTTGGTTTTGGTTTCTACTTTGTTTTGTTGGTGGTGGTGGTGGGGGTTATTCTTAAATACTTTACAAGCTAAAATCATTTTGCATATGCCAACACATATCCCAAACATACCTTAACCACAAAAGTTCATACACTTAACCACAAAACTTCAAACTCTACTTTGCAGCAGAGTGGTGCGGGCTGCATAGTGAGGTTATTCATCACACATGCATAAAATGTCTACAAAGGGGATTAGGTGCATAATTACTGAGTACCTACAAGTCTGGTCATCAATATATATCATCACAGAGAGGTAAATTGAGCAAGGGGACAGAGGAACTCCTCCAAGATATTACCTGATCTAGTTTTAATTTATGTTAACACTTTCTCTGCGAACTCCTTTGGAGGGGACACTAACACTTTGGATGCTTTCTAATGTGATTCCAGGAAAGCCACTGACCAAAGCCTCTCCAAGTTCATGTCACTCCAGATCTGAATGCATTGAAACCCAACTGTCAAATGGATGTGCAGATTCACAGATACAGAGGATCTGATTGCCCATCTCTTGCTTGCTCCCAAGATCTTCCCTTTCTTTCCCCCAAATTTTACAACTGGTTTCTGGTAACGATGGCACCTTGTTTTCCACGGTAAACAGTGCACATTGAATGCAAATGAGAGAAGGGAGGGTATGTGATGACTAGAACCAACATCCTACCTCTTCACGGAAAACCTCAGAGGATGTAAAGCAATCGCAATGGCAGAAAAGCCAGGAAATGATGTGTTTCACTTACTAATGTTAGTGCTTTAACAATGAAGGACATATGCTATGGACTCCCAAAATGCATAGGTTGAAGTCTGATTGCATCTGGAGGTGAGGCCTTTGGGAGCTGATTAGGTCTGAGGGAAGATCTTTCATGAACGGGATCTGTGCCCTCACAAGAGACACAAGAGAAATGAACTCTCTCTCTCTTTGCCATGTGAGGATCCGGCAAGAAAATGGCGGTCGGCAAACCAGGAAGTGGGCCCTCACCTGTCACCAAATATGCTGGCACCTTAATCTTGAAATTCTCAGCTTCCAGAACTGTGAGAATACATTTCTGTTTTTTTTTTTTTTAAGATTTTATTTTTATTTATTCATGAGACACAGAGAGAGGCAGAGACATAGGCAGAGAGAGAAGCAGGCTCCCTGCAGGGAGCCCAGTGTGGGCTCTCAGGACCCCGAGATCACACCCTGAGCCTAAGGCAGATGCTCAACCACTGAGCCACACAGGTATCCCCATTTCTGTTATTTAACCTGCCCCATCTGTGGTACTGTTATAACCCAAACAGACTAAGACAAAGGCTGATCACACAGAGTTTAAAGACTCGTCAGTCATAACATAATCTCCCTTCTTCCTTAAGCAAGAGAAACCTCAAAGAAATGACCAAGAAAAAGATCATGGTGTCCTTTGATACATGCTATCCAGGAGGCTTAACAAAGTGGGGTACCTCTTGTTTAGCAGTTTTTGGGCCTTTGGTGGGATTTGATATCCTTGTCAAGTTCTGATCTTAAAATGAGGCCTTTGCTTTACTTCTTTAGAAATTTTGGTGGTTGGGGAAGTGGGGTGATCACTTAACACCAACCTTCACCCAAGGTCAGAAAAGTCAGCTGCAGTCATTTAAAAACTGAAAATTGAACCTGACTAGCTGGTTGCCATTCTTATATTTTCCTTCCTGTTAGGTCTTAGTTATCAGGAAAAACAAGGAGGATCAATGAGAAAAAGAAAATAAATCTGCAGTGAACTCAAAGCCTTTTTTTTTTTTTAAGAAATACTATCAGTAGGTAATATTTTGTGTCCTCTGAGCAGAGCCAGCACAGAGGGCCCTGATGGAGGGAGAAAACCATTAAGAGACTAAGCATAATTAACCATTAGAATTCATTAGTGACTATCAGGGTGCTTAGCTACTTCTGTAGATTTAAAATTAAGCTTAATTTCTAGAAATAGACACATAGGGGAGGTTTCTGCTGGTAAAGCAGTCAGGGATGTCTAAAAACCTCCCTTTGCCTATGGGATGCTCTTCAAGGTTCTGCTATGTTCTCCATAGACCCCACTGTGGTCTCGATGGCCAGTCCTGCTCTTTGAAGAAAGGAGCTTGGAAAGTATGAGATTCTGAACATTCAGGTCTTCATTTATTTATTTGTTTATTCATTCATTTAGCAAATACTGGCTGAGTACCTAATATGAGCCAGGCATTTTGTAAACGCTGGAAATAGGGATATAGACAGGATGAACTAAACTCTCTGTTTTCAGGAGCTCATATTCTAAAGCAGGGATAGGCAAACTTCCTTCTGTGAAGAAACAGATAGATAGTAAATATTTCAGGCTTCATAAGCCATGTGACTTCTGCTTCAACTACTATTGTAGTTGACCTAGCAGACCTGGACAATATACAAATGAATGGGTGTGGCTGTGTTTCACTATAACTTTACAGAATAGGTGGTGGGTTGGATTGGCCAACAGGCTATAGTCTGCTGGTCCCTCTTCCAGAGACTTCATTGATTAAGTTTAGCTTCCCTTTGGGTTTTTTCCACTTTCAGTTTTAGGAGACTATACATCCTATTCATTTTTTTTTCAGACTCCTTCACCCTTCTTCCAAGGTCAGCAATTCTGCCTTTCAGAATATGGCAAGAGTCTGCTCCCTGTCATCAGATTTCACTGATGCTCCCCCACTGGCAATGTAGATACACAAGTACCTACAATCCAGGGCACCAGGTAAATCCTCCCTTGTGTGATTAGCTACTAGATTCGCTGTCATTGGTTCACTTGTCCACTGCATGGATTCTATATGCCTGAGTCTACGTAGACTCCCCCAATATCAGAGGAATTATTAGACTATCCCCTTCAACCTGTTGCCTTTTCTCTACCGGTCTGGACTTTCTCCTAATACCTTAAATAGTCAAGGGACCATTAAGCCCATTAAGTTTCTGTTCCACTAGGGGAGTGGTTCTAGACCTCATCTGTAATCACTGCACTGCAATAAACAAGAAAAAATAGCCATGCCCCAAAGACTATCAATCATTTTGATTCACTTGACTTTCGTATTGGTTGATGAGTTGTTTTAGAATGGATATAGCAAGAAATAGTGAGAAGCAAGGAAAGAAGTGGGTGCACATGGATGGTTATGTGTGATGATAGTTGGAGTTTAATGGAAGAAAGTAAGAGTGGGCTTGTCAAAATGTATCATAAATGCAACAAGTGGAGAACATTTTATGTTCTTAACAGCACCAAGTTTCTATTTGGGGACAAAACTGTAAAACTGTCTTTGTTGGAAAAATTTGGCACTAAAGGTATTCTGTGTTAAATTTTGTGTTAAAGGTGACCCATGCTCTCCTTTTACTGCTAGACAAAATTTCAGCAGGTGGACTTGTGCTACTTGTCTTAAAAGATGGAGAAAAATTGCAAGCTCTTAGGCCACTCCTGTGGGGAGGATGACATGCAGAGACATAGGGTTAGGGTGGATAGAAGGATGGTCCCTCCATGATCGTAGAAAGTCTTACCCAAAATGTCTTCAGTAAATTCTACTAAATACACAAGTAGGGACACCTGGGTGGCTCAGTGGCTGAGCATCTGCACTTGGCTCAGGGCATGATCCCTGGGCCCTGGGATTGAGTCCCACATCGGGCTCCCTATGGAGAGCCTGCCTCTCCCTCTACCTATGTCTCTGCCTCTCTCTGTGTGTCTCTCATGAATAAATAAATAAAATATTTTAAAAAATACACAAAGATTTGCATGAAGATTTCTGTTGGTGATTGGACAGTGACAGTGGAGAAGGATCTGTGTTTCCACTGGGGTTCATGTGAGGCATCCTACAGAAAATGATGCATAAGCTGGAGCAGAAGAGGTTGAGGAAGCAGGAGAACTTAATACTTGCAAGAATTCTCAAAAACGTTTGAGTGGGCTTCACAATGACCAATCCTCCACAGATCTCAAGGGGCAAGGAGGATCAGGATTGGTATCTATGTGTTACATGAGCAAAATCCAAAACAAAACTGCACATATTTTAAAAGTAAGATATCTGAACCAAGCCAGTGCCAGAATTGTTATGAAATAAGCAAAGTCATCTTTGGAATTTTCAATGTTCTCTCTGTGCACCTTTGGCTCTCTACACCAACCTTCTCTCTCTTTACAACCAATGTTCCAGATTGATCACAATGCCCCATCATTCCATTGTCACAAAACCTACTATAGGAATAGTTTATGAATTTGTTTGTGTCCAAGTGTAAGAGCCTGCAATGTTAAGACTACCGCTCAGGAATGTGAACCAGCGCCTTGACATAGAGGCATGATGTGCTTACAACGAGGTTTAACGGGTCAACCAGCATGCAGAGGCATTCTAGAAGAGTTCCATTTAAGTGTCTTTTTTGTGTGTATATTTTTTATTCGAGTGTGATTTGCCAACATATAGTATAACACCAAGTGCCCCTCTCAGTGCCCACCACCCAGTCATTTAAGTGTCTTTAAAAACACACCAAGGCAGAAAAATTTAAGTTTGAGCCATTCCACATACCTTATGGCAAAATATATTTTAAAGAAATTGAAGAATAATATCCTTAATCATGTAAAGTTTTGTGAACCCTTTACACAGCAAAAAAATATAAATAACAAAACCAAGGAAATATGACAGTGAAAAAAATTATTTGCAACACATAGTGACAAGTAAAGGACTTAATTGTCTTAATATGTAATTATTTTTTAAGTTCATTCATTTAACAAATACTTATTAACCATCTACTATATGTCAGGTATAGTTAGGCTTTGCTCTGGGGATACACAGTGGGCATATGAGATAGATAAAGTCCCTATAATCTGTAGTGTGTGTGTAATGAGTTGTGGGAGGTGTTAAAAAGAGAAACTCTAACATCTCAATGAACATATGCATGAACTGATAGATCCAATAAATATAAAAGTTGATAGTTTATACAATGGTATTCAATGATGTACAGTGGAATGTCATTTTCACCTACCAAATTGGTAATGATAGGCTTAATGTTAAGGAAGATGTTAGGGGAAAAGATTTCCTATTTATTGTTGTTGAGAACATGAATACCAATTCATGACTTTTCACGGGGGTTGTTTGTCAGTAGTATAAAAATCTAAAACTCATTTGCCCTTTTCCTTGGCAATTCCACAGCCAGGAATTCATGCCCCAGTTACATTCATTCATTGTACAAAGAATGAACTGTTTGCAACAGACAAACACTGGAGACAACTTTATTTTAAGTAGGCTCCACACCCAGCATGGAGCCCAACATGGGGCTCAAACACACGACCCCAAGATTAAGACCTGAGCTGAAATCAGGAGTCAGATGCTCAACTGCTGGAGCCACTGTGGCGCCCCAGGAAACAACTTTTTTTAATAAGGGAGTAGTTCATTCATATGAGGTAGATTCCATCAAAGGAATGCAATGCTGATAGTAGAAAGGAGCCAGATTTGTATTTGCTGTTGTGGAAAGAACTTCTCATTATGTTACTAAGTTAAAAAAAAAAAAAAAAAAAAAAAAGCAAGACAGCAAGAGCCTCCATTTGTATAAAGTAAAAAGATACAGACATACACACACACAAGGATACCAAGAGAAACTCTAAAGAGTAGTTATTTTGAATTGGAAGTTTGGGTGGAAGGAAGGCTCTTCTCATTGCATAACTTCTTTTTAAAAAATCACAGGTTATGTATTAGTCTTTCAGCTGAAAAAATACTATTTAATTTTTTTAAAAGCCCTGAGGGGCCCCTGGGGGGGGGCTCAGTTGATTAACTGTCTGTCTTTAGCTCAGGTCATGATCCTGGGGTCCCAGGATGGAGCCCCCACTCAGACTCCCTGCTCAGTGGGTAGCCTGCTTCTCCTTCTCCCCCTGCTCATGTTCTGTCTCTCTCTCTCTCTCTCAAATAAATAAATAAAATCTTTTAAAAAATAAAAATAAAAATAAAATCCTGGATATGCAGAGTATTTGTAAGCCCAGTTGTAAACACTAGAATGCCTCTGAGTTCCCATGAGATGATGCTGGGAGGTAGAATCTCACAACAGGGGTCTGCCCCCCACAACCTCAAAGAGAAGGGTCTGGTCCCTCATTGGTCATTCAGGAACCTGAACCTGGGTCCGTGAAGGCCATTCCATAAATGGAAATACCTTCGATGCAATACTCTTCTGAGGCATCCATGCATCCAGCCCCTCTATGCCAGGGTCAGTAAACTTTCTCTAAAGTTAGGCCAGAAAGTAAATGCTTTAGGCTGCCTAGTTTGCTGGCTTCTGTTCTATGCCAGCTCACAGTGGGCAGCAGACAGCCATGTGCCAGGCGCTCTACAGCAAGATGATGGGTTTGTGACTTCCCTCCCATCTGCAGTGAGCAGACTATCTGGGCCCCCACAGTTGGATGCCTCAGGGCATGTGCTTCGCTCTGCTCCTCCCACCTGCTACACTCCTTGTACAGGAGGTGGAATCTTAAGTCGGGGTCTGAGTTCTCAAACCTCTTGTGAAAGTACTTCCCAGGCCCTCTGTCTGCCATCTCTCACTCCACCCAGCTCACCCCCACAAACAGTCTACCTCTACTTTCTGGGTGAAGTCTCCCATCTCTGTCACTTATAAGAGGCAGACAGAATCACTGACTTCATCCCTCCCTCTGAGTAGCTTCAAGCTCTCTCTTCCTTTCCTTATCAACCCTCCAGAACTTAGTGTCTGCTGGAAAGGTCAACCAAAACCTCCTAGTCCTGGCTCCAGCCTCAGTAGACCATCCCTGTGAGCATCTGGCTTCTAGTAGGCTAGTTTTCATGTGAGTTCTAGAAGTTCTGTTCCTAAAGCAGCATTGACTGCTTGCCCTAAATGCTTTGAATAGTGCCCAGGAGAGAAATGTGTGACATAGCATTCTGTGGAAGAAATATCTGATAATGATAAACAGGCACCAGGAAAGAACACTTTAAAAAAAAAAAAAAAAAAAACCTGGCAGCAGCATCAGATTAGGGGAGGAAGGATTCTGATGTGAGCCTCTGGCACAAAAAGACGGGAGACTCCCAGGTCTGAGGGATGAGCATGTTGTCATCGTGGCAATGGAGGACAGAAAATTGGGAGGGAGGTTAATTTATTTTACCTGGGTTGCACAAAGGCTGCTTCCAAGCAGGGCAGCCTCCTAGGTGCTCTGAGTCCAGGGCAGGCCTGTGGAGGGAAGTGAGATGCAGTCGGTGGTGGAGGCTGTAGGAACCACAGCACAGATGTGGCTGCTGTGTGTCCGGGCCAACTTCCTGTCTGGAACTGGAGCCGATGCCTGCCACAGCTGTAGGAAGAGCCAGGAAATCTTGAGAAACCATGTGGCTTCATGGCATATAACCACCACCAAGCACCAAAGAGTTTGGTTCTCGATTAGTTCCACTGTAGATTTAGATAAGATAAACGTCCATTTCCTCATCTGTGAAGTGAGGGGCTGAGCCATGCTGACAGCTGATGGCCTTTTCAGCCCAAACTTTCTGCAAATTCTCTGACACTGTTGGAAACTTTTCAGGTCTAAGCTGGAACTCCAAGCCTAGCTGTTTCTTCATACTGATGCCTTCTCTTGGTTGTATCCTCTTATTCTGTCAACTTACCATCTTTGGTTCTCTTTTCCTGTCACCTCACCCAGAAAGACAGTGAATCTGTCAGAGTCACTTCATACAATTGTTTTCTTCATTTAGCAGAAAGTTGACTGTCTGCTGTGTGCCAAGCACAGTACTAGACCCAAGGGACTCAGCGACTATGTTAGTCACAGTCCTTTTCCTCATGTTGCTCATGGTCTAGCCCAAGTCAGACAGGTAAATAATTGTAAGATACATACCATGAGAGGGAAGTAGAGGGTGCTGTGGAAAAGTTGGGGGAGCACTTCTCCCGGTCTCCAACATCAAGGAAAGCCTTTGGGAAGCAGAGCTGGGATTGTTTCAGGCAAAGGGGAGCAGCATCTACAAAGACCCAGAGGCAGAAGAGAGAATGGCACATTCAAGGAAACAAAAGAAGTTCCAGATAGACAGGGCTCAGAAGGAGAGGGGAATTTGGTGATAAGTGAGGTAGGAAAGGTAAGCTGGATCACCCAAAGTGACAAGCAACAGCCTAAGGGCCATTAAAAAGTTTTGAGGAAGGCGGTGGCATGGCCACATTTGAATTGCAGGAAGTTAGTTTGGGCTACCATGCTAAGATCAACCCATAAGCGAGGAAGGTTGGAAGTGGGGAGCTCTGTCAGGAGGTTACACCAGTTACCCAAGTGAGGGAGATGTGGTGGGCCTAGCAGTGTGGTTGCAGGAGGGATGGTGAGAAGGGTTGGAGAGACATGTGTTTGACAGAATCCATGAGAGATTGGCTATGGCAGGGTGAGAGGTAGGAGATATTGAGAGCAAGGCCCAAGTTTCTGGTTCTGAGTGGGTTCACTGGCTCAAAATTGAAAAACATGTTCATCATGACATCTGCCAACATCTTCAAGCTAATCTCTTAGAGAAAGGAATGGATACACAAAGATAAACTAACCAGGCTGTGTAAGGAGGGCATAGAGTAGGGGCTTGGAGGACGGAGAAGGTGGGGCTAATTCTTGACTCAAATATGCATTAACTGTTTTGTGCTGGATGAGTCATAAGAATTTGGGGTCTCTGCTTCCCTCTTCTGCAAACTGGAGTTAATGTTACCCATCTCACTGGGCATAAAAAATATTAAGTATCCTTGTTGTTTAAGACATCTGAAGTCAAAACTTGTGTCTTTCAACCCAAAACATCCTAATTTATTTGGAATTCCAGGGTGGGAAATTTAAACTTAATATAGGAGGACAGGCTGTGTCTTGGAGGTTGTTGAGGGATAACGGTTTTTATATGAGATATGATTATGTCATAGCGTATAACTCTGTAAAGTGGTGTGATGTATAAAAGCATGGAATGTGACTTGTGGTAGTGTGTAGCATGCAGTGTGTGATATATGATAGCATGTGATATGATAGTGTGTACCGTGTGGCATGCAGTGTGTGAGCAGAGTATATACACAGTGACTGTGTGTAGTGTGTCTTGTGTGACACATGGTCTAGGGTGGTATACGATGTGACCATGCTGGTGTGTATTGTGTGATACCTGGTGTGTGGTAGTGTGTGATGTGACCATGTGGTAGCATGTACTACATGACTCACAAACATAATGGCATGAGTTGTGTTCTAGGAAGATTAATCCAGCACAGGGTGGTTTGGAAGAGGAAGTAGACACCAGGAGACAAAGAGGCCAGTTGGAGGCTGTTTGGCTGGGCCAGGTGAGAGGTGGTGAGGGTGCTGGCAGGAGGGACTGTGCCTGGGGTAGTAGATGTGAGAGATAGGACAGCAGCATATGCCACCTGAGTGTCCTGCAGGCAGCTCAAACTCAACATGTCTAGAACTGAAGTTCTTATCGCCCTTCTAGAGTCTATCCTTCCTCCTGCTTTTCCTCGCAAATGGAGAAACCATCCAATTGCCTGGGCAGGAACCTCTGAGTCATCTCAGCCCCAGCTTTCCCTGATCACTCAGTCACACCAGGAACTTGGCCACAGAGAGCAATGGCTGTGTCAAGAGGCTTCTGCCTCTGCTCTGCTTTTCGAGGGCCCCCCCAGATCACAGGCCATAGGGCTCACTGAGGCTGCCATGGGGAGAGGAAGGCCACGGGCACACCCTTGTTGACATTTTGGGAACAGGGGGAGGTAGACCGTAATCGGAGGAGTAGGAAGAACATAGGAACAGAAACAAAGGACTGACAACGTTTAAAGCAGGCTGGTCCACAACATCCAATCCAATACAGATGTCAAAGGGGATGACATCTGGAGGGAAAACTGTTCCATAGTTAAAGCTTCTGATTAATTCTCATCCCATGAAACATAAGGGAAAGGCTATGCTTCCATGATACTGAGACACAGAATGCAAAGGCAAAACTTTACGCAACTCATCTTTTTTGGGCAGTATGCAAACTCAAAAAAATAATAATAATAAGGAGCAAGTTATTGAATTCAAACTTCAGCAGGTAGAAAGCAGAATACTTCACTCAAACTAGTACCACAGCTATACATTTCTTTAGTCTGCAAACACTGGTGTGGAAAATAAATGTAATTTTATTTGTTTTCCTACAATGAATTTTGCTTCTGTCTTGGATTTCCCTTTCACTTACAAGCTCGTCCAAAACATTCCATGTAATATGGTGTAGCTGCTATGGAAAGCAATATGTGGTTTCTCCATAATTAATTTAAAAATGAAACAAAATCATCATGTGACCCAGCAATTTCACTTTCAGATAGACAGGGAATTGAAAGCAGAAGCTCAAAGAGATAGTTTACCCCATGCTTAGAACAGCATTATCCACAATATCCAAAAAGGCAGAAGAAACCCAAGTGTCCATCAACAGACGAATGAATAAACAAAATATGGTATATTCATATTAATGCCTTAAAAAGGAAGAAAATCCTGACACATGCTACACCATGGGTGAACTTTGATGACATTATGCTTCATGAAATGAGCCAGACGCAGGACAACTACTGTGTGACTTTTATGAGGTTTCTAGAGTAGTGAAATTCCTGAAAACAGAAAATAGAATTTAGTGTTGAATGAGGACAGAGTTTCAGTTTCACAAGATGAGAAGAGTCCTTTTGATGATGGTAGCACACCACACCTGTATTTAATGCCACTGAGCTGTACATTTAAAAATGGTTGAGATGGAAAATATTATAGTTTTTTTTTAAAAAAAAGAAGAGAGAAGCAAGAAAGTGATTTTTAAAAAGGTTGATCTAAAATATTCCAAAGAAATTCAGTCACTTACATGTTATTCTCGGGCTTCTTATATTTAAACTCAGGCAATAGCTTCCGTGGTCTCACTTGACATCATGGGGGAATAGAGGAGGCAATGCCTGTGGCATCTCTTCAGGCATCCAGTGACCCTGCCCCTCCAGACTCTCAGACCCCTGCAGTCCCCTGCTAGAAGGTCTCTGCCAGTTTCTGCTGTAGGACTCCTACTTGTGACCATGACTCCCCTTCAGGTCAGTCAGCTTCAAGCCCAGCATGGAGCCTGACACCGGGCTTGAACTCATGACCCTGAGATCAAGACCTGAGCTGAGATGAAAAATCAGATGCTTAACTTAGCCACCCAGACTCCCCAGTCAGCTGGCTTTGATGAAAGCTCTGGTGGCTTCCAATACTGAGGTATTACAAGAAGTACTTCTTTTAAAAAAAAAAAAAGATTTTATTTATTTATTCATGAGAGACACAGAGAGACACAGGCAGAGACACAGGCAGAGGGAGAAGCAGGCTCCATGCAAGGAGCCCAATGCGGGACTTGATCCCGATGCTGGGATCAGGCCCTGAGCCGAAGGCAGATGCTCAACAGCTGAGCACCCAGGAGTCCCACAAGAAGTACGTCTATGAACATTCTCATTCGTGCTCCTGGTGAACATATGCTTGCCCTTCTGTTGGGAATATACCTAAAAGTGAAACCGGGGTCTGCATATGTTCAGATTTAGCAGATATTGCCACACTGTTTTCCACTGCGGTTTACCAATTTACGCTTCCACCAACAGCACACAAGAGATCATGATTGTCCCATCAACACTAGATGTTTTTTACTTTTTCATTGTAGGCATTCTGGTGGGTGTGCTGAAGCGATGCATTGTGGTTTTATTTTTGCATTTCCCTGCTGATGGAGTTGAACCTCTGTACATAGGTTTATTCACCATATTGATACCTTCTTCTGGAAGTGTCTGTTCAAGTCTTTTATTCTTCTTTCTATTGGTTTTCTTGCTTTTTTATTGATCAGTAGAATTCATATATGCATACAGTATTTATACATTATATCTTTATGTATATGTTTTCCTTTTCTTAAGATTTTATTTATTTATTCATAAAGAGAGAGAGAGGCAGAGACAGGCAGAGGGAGAAGCAGGCTCCACGCAGGGAGCCCGACGCGGGACTTGATCCTGGGTCTTCAGGATCACACCCCGGGTTATAGGTGGCACTAAACCACTGCGCCACTGGGGCTGCCCTCTTTATATGTATATGTTATATAAAATTTATAGTATTATAATATATGAATACACATAAATTGCATACTATATGTATTCTGTGTATGAATCCTTTATTGGATATATGTATTGCAAATAATATAACTCCACTCCATAGCTTGCCTTTCGCTCCTTTCATGGTATCTTGCCATACCTGGAAATTCTTAATATTAATGTGATGCACTAATTTTTTCCTTTACGACTAGTGGTTTTTGCACCACAGTTAAGAAATCTTTACCTATACTCATACAGACATTTATCTAAAATCTTTATTGTCATACCATTCATATTTTCATCTGCAGTCTATCCGGAATTGATTTTTGTGTGGGGGTGGAATAGAAGCCAAGATTTTTTTTCCATATGGATATTCAATTGACCCAGTACCATTTATTTAAAAAGACTGTCCTTTCTCCAATGTACTGCAGTGTACTACTGTCACAAGTCAGGCGATCATATATGTGCAGGCCTGTTTATGAATTCTTTCTTCTGTTATACTGGCCAGTTTGTCTATTCTTGGGTCAGCATCACACCATCCTACTTACTGTCATTTCTTGGTGGATCTCAGTGTCTAGTAGTATAGGTCCCCAGCCTTGTTGTTCCTCCTCTTCAAATGCACCTTATTATTTTTGCCCCCTTGCATCTCCATATTCACTTTTAAGTCGGCTTTTTAATTTTACACACACACATACACACACACACACAAAAAAAACCTGCTGGAATTTTTAATAAGATTGCATTCAATCTATAGATAAATTTGGGGAAAATAGGCATGTTGACAATTTTAAGCTTTCCAATCCATGATCATGGCATATAGTTCTATTTATTTAGAACTTCTTTAATTTCCCTCAATATTGTTTTTGTAGTTTTCAGTGTAGAAGTCTTCACTAATTTTGTTACATGTATTCCTAAGCATTTTCATGCTTTCTTAATTTCCTATATCATAATTATCTATTTGTTATCTTACTAAATTCAAGTATTGATTGTAATAGTGTGTAGGGATTCTTTCAACTTAATTTTCTATTTGTGTCTGGCATGTGGAAATAAAATTGATTTTTTATATTGACCTTGTATCCAGTCATCTTGCTAAGTCCAATTCTTGATTCTAATTGTTTGTAGATCTTATGAATTTTCCATGTACACAATAAGTATCTTCAAATAAATATTTTTCCCTTCTCAATTATTAAGCATTTTACTTAATTTTCTTGCTTTATTGTACTTGCTAGAATCTCTGAGATAAGTTGAATAGAAGCTGTGAAGCCACATCTTTGTCTCATTCCCAATTCAGAAGCCGAGTTTTTAATAGTACTTTTAATTGGGATGTTTACTGTAAGACTTTGGTCTCAATAGTTTCAGATGAGTAACCTGCTATCATTCAGATCCATGTTTCTCTAGAAATGATGTGTCCTTCTTCTCTGGCTGCCTTCAAGTTTTTTTCCTTATCTTTACCTAAGTTTTCCAAAGTTTAATTTTGATGCATCTTGATGAGAATTTATTTGGGTTTATCATATGTGTGATTCTTATAGCTTCTTGAACCTGTAGGTTTGTGTCACAAACTTTGGAGTGTTTCCAATCATATTTCTCTGAAAACTTTTTCAGCTCTGCTCTCTCTTTCTCTCCTTTGGGAACTCCAATGAGACAAATACTAGCTCTTTTGTTATTGTCCTACAGGTACCTAAGGTTCTGTCCCTTTTTTATCCATCTGTTTTCTCTGTATGTTCAGGTTGAGGAATTCTACTGATTTGTCCTTAAGTTCACTGATTCTATCCTGTCATCTCCATTCTATGACAAACCCACCCACTGGACCTGTTCAGTTCTTTTATTCCTCAGTTTTATAACTGACTTGGGTTCTTTTTTGTTTTTATAACTTCTGTTTCTTTGCTGAAAGTTTCTATTTTTCATTAGTTCAAAATAACTTATAATTGTTTTTTTGAAGCATTTCTACCATAAGCTCTTTAAAATCCTTTTTAGATAATTCAAACATTGGATTCACCTCATCATTGACATCTGTATTTTCTCATTCATCTTTGTGATTTTTCTTGTTCTTGGTATGACTAGTAACTTTTTATTGTATCCTGGACATTTTGAATATGATAATTCGACACTCGGAATTCCACATAATCTTATTTAGCGGGTAGGCCCCTCTTGAGGTGTTGGTAAGCATGTTCAGCTTTCCTCGGGACAGTGCTGACACTACCCCTGAAAAGGTGGGGACCCTGACTCACATTGCCTCAATGAAGACATGTCAGAATTCAGTCCCCCAACACTTTCTCAGGAAAAGTGGACACCACCTTCCACTGCCTCATTATCTTCAAATGGAGGATAAGATCAGCTCTCCACCAGGATTCATTGATATCCAGGGAGGGCAACAGCAATAGGCTGGCTCACACTGCTTTGTGACTGAAGAATGAGTGTAGAATCTCAGCTCCCTGTTGGCACCAGAGGAAAGAGAGGGTGGGCAGAGTGCCGGCTAGCCCTGCCTTTGACAAGCTCATTCAGCCTTGTTGATTCTAGGTGGGGAGGTAGAGTCTCAGTTCCCCACTGGGCCATGCTGACATGGGGTGGGAGTAGGGAGGTTGCAGAAACAGTGTCTTGACTCCTCTGCCTCGTTCCACATTGTTCTGACTTGTTGATGTTGGGTGGGATGGAGGCTCTCCATACTGGGCTCCTCTCATATGGAAGAGGATTATTTAAGGGAATGAGCAGGCGTTCTGACTAGCCCTGCTTTGCATACCTTGTTTAGTTCTCTTCTAAGGTGGGGTAAAGCCTCATCACTGGACCTTCCTGACACCGGAGGGAAGGTGGTGAAACCAAATGGTGACTATTCCTGCCTACCACCTCTTCATCATATCCCATTGCCACAGGGTAGGGTGGAGACTCTGCTCTTCACAGGACCCCACGAACACTATCTGGATGGGGGATTTAGAGCACTGCCTACTTCCATCAAGCAGGGACTGCCTGCTTGGTTCCCCCAACACTACCCAGCAGTCCAACCATATTGTCACTAACTCCTTCTGCCAGGTGAGGGATGGAAGATTACTTCATGCTCAGCCCTGCAGACACAACCTGGCAGGGGAAATCAGAGCAAGACATCTGCTTCAGTGCAGAGTGGGGTTGTGCAAGATAAACCTACTAGAAACTTCAGAGAGGGCTGCAGGTTTGTGTTTTGCTAGAGTGTAGAGGGTATTGTCAAAAAGGTCTTCTTTTGACAGGCTATCCTTTCCCCAGGCCTTTGGCTGGGGGAAACATGTTTTTGTATATGTCTGTTGGAGGTGCTGGGCTGGTGGCTTCTGCTGTGTCCTAACAGGCATACGCGGGATACGATATGGAAACCCAGGGAATTCACCACCACATTGTTCCTGAAATCCCAAGGATCCTGAGCAGCCTGCCTCCTTCTCTCCAACTCTCAGACACTTTGTATCCTTGTTTATTGTATTATGTCCAGAGTTTTTAGTTACAAGGGGAAGGATCAGGGAAGAATGGGTTACTGTACCAGTAAGTCCCACATTGTTCAATTTTCATTCTGTATTTTGATAGAATAAAAGCTAGCTTTTTCATATTTGATTTCTATTCTATTTCTATGAAACCTTTTAATTTAGACTTCTCAATCTGCTTTGTTCCAAGTTGGCAACTAAACTATCATTTTTGCTACCATCTCTTCTAGTAAGACCTGTCTGCAGAGATATATGGCAAATCAGTTCTATAGGAAAACCTAAAAGCTTTGACTTGCAGTCAGAGAATTCCTATGGTAGAAGTACTACCATCACAGTTGAGCTCAAGCTACAACATGAGGTTGCTGAATGTGGAAGTTGGAAAGAGCATGCACAGATGGCTCCTGTGAACCTTCGTGAGCTGGTTCCAGGACACCACCAGCTGCGTGCAGTCTTGCGTGCTCCTCTTTTCTCTGTTTCTGGAAGAAACCCTTCAAAGGGGTGGATGTTCTAAGGCTATGATAGGAATTTCAAATTTCTTTTTGTGACAATGCATAGGAAAATTATTGGGGAGGGGGGGCAGCAGCATCCCTAATCCAATCAAAGATCTGTATTTTGGGGGCTAATATTTTAATCAAGGCTTGGAGAAGAGCATTAGAACTTAACAGGCATGCTTGCCTCCCAACAGCACAGCCAGTTGCTGCAGCGAGGAGAGGGATGAGCCCACTATTTGGTTTGTGTATCACGGAGGGGACTCAAAGCCGAGAGCCAGCATTTAATGCCTTTAGACAGTAAAGAAACTCCACAGAGGAGTCGGAGTAGAGGCAAGGATAGAGTATGAGGGTGGAGAAGCTTGTATCTGAGGACTAATCAATAATAAAGAACAAAAATGTCTTAAGACATTTCTTGGTACCTTTGCATGTGATATAAATACTGTTTCCTGTTTTCCTATGGAATTTTCAGAAAAATTTACTAATGCAGATGGCACTATAACTTTTATTTATTTGGAGGAGGATGAGAAATAGTTCACATAGCATATCATGGTGCAGACCCTGCGAATGATGAGGCCACTGAGTGGGAGCTCTGCAGCTTCAGTACTGTTCTTCATCCTTTCTCATTTTTTTAAACTTATGTTTTGATCATTTTACTACACTTTAGGCATGATGTGGAGTTTTATTGTTGTTCTGTGTTATAGTCCTTTCCCTGAAGTCTTCTTACATTATATTTTGTTGGGGCACAATGATATTTCAATGGTCTTGGCTCTAATCAGCATACTGTCTTTGTGAGGACATTCTTGTGACTCAACCTTCAAAAATTCATCTACCTCCACTCCTGCAACCAGCACTGTCATTATCTTCTCTTGTGTGGCTCTTTGCAGAAGCTTCCTCTCTGATCCCTCTACTGTCACTCTGGACTAACTATAATCTAACTCCCAGAGACCAGCCAGAGTGAGCCTGGTAAACACAAATCAGATCATAGTACTCCTCAGCTCAAAATCCCGCTGTATTATCCCATCTCAGAGTAAAAATCAGAATCCCTTCATAGTTTGTTAAGACTCTCTCATTCACCTTATTTCCTACTGTACTCTCTTTGGTCCAGGCACAGTGGCCTCCTAACTGCTCCCAGAACACACCAGGTGTGTCCCACCTCAGGGCCTTTGTCCTGGCTGTCCTCCCAGAATGATACACTCATCCTCATTCTCGAAATATTCCCATGGCTCTGCCTCTCTCCTCCAAGTCTTTGAGCAAATGTTACCTTCTTAATGAAGCCCATCTTGCCAGCTCATTTAAAACTGCAACTCATTGCTGTTGAGTTGAATAAGTTCTTTATAGATCTTGGAAACTAGCCCTTTATCTGATACGTCATTTGCAAATATCTTCTCCCATTCTGTAGGTTGTCTTTTAGTTTTGTTGACTGTATCCTTTGCTATGCAAAAGCTTCTTATCTTGATGAAGTCCCAATAGTTCATTTTTGCTTTTGTTTCTTTTGCCTTCGTGGATGTATCTTGCAAGAAGTTACTGTGGCTGAGTTCAAAAAGGGTGTTGCCTGTGTTCTCCTCTAGGATTTTGATGGAATCTTGACTCACATTTAGATCTTTCATCCATTTTGAGTTTATCTTTGTGTATGGTACAAGAGAGTGGTCTAGTTTCATTCTTCTGCATGTGGATGTCCAATTTTCCCAGCACCATTTATTGAAGAGACTGTCTTTCTTCCAATGGATAGTCTTTCCTCCTTTATCGAATATTAGTTGACCATAAAGTTCAGGGTCCACTTCTGGGTTCTCTATTCTGTTCCATTGATCTATGTGTCTGTTTTTGTGCCAGTACCACACTGTCTTGATGACCACAGCTTTGTAGTACAACCTGAAATCTGGCCTTGTGATGCCCCCATATATGGTTTTCTTTTTTAAAAATTCCCTTGGCTATTCGGGGTCTTTTCTGATTCCACACATGTTTATAGCAGCAATGTCCACAATAGCCCAACTGTGGAAGGAGCCTCGGTGTCCATCGAAAGATGAATGGATAAAGAAGATGTGGTTTATGTATACAATGGAATATTTCTCAGCCATTAGAAACGACAAATACCCACCATTTGCTTCAACATGGATGGAACTGGAGGGTATTATGCCGAGTGAAGTAAGTCAATCGGAGAAGGACAAACATTATATGTTCTCATTCATTTGGGGAACATAAATAATAGTGAAAGGGAATATAAGGGAAGGGAGAAGAAATGTGTGGGAAATATCAGAAAGGGAGACAGAACATAAAGACTCCTAACTCTGGGAAACGAACTAGGGGTGGTGGAAGGGGGGGAGGGCAGGGGTGGGGGTGAATGGGTGACGGGCACTGAGGCAGGCACTTGACGGGATGAGCACTGGGTGTTATTCTGTATGTTCATAAATTGAACACCAATAAAAAATAAATTTATTATATAAAAAAATAAAATAAAATAAAATAAAATAAAATAAAATAAAATAAAATAAAATAAAATAAAATAAAACTGCAACTCACACCCCAGCCGCCAAGCTCTTTATTATCCTCCTTTTGGTCCCCAAGGCATCTTATCAACTTCTATTGTAGGAGATCATTCCCTTATTTATTGGGTTTATTGTTATTTGCTCCTCCCACTAGAGTGTGGTCTTCAAGATTCAGGGATTTTGTTTATTCTTTCCACTGAAATATTCCCATAATCTTATACAATGCCAAGCATGTATAGATACTCATGAAATATCTGATGAATTAATGAACAAAAAAATTAAAAGATACTAATTAAAGATGTGATGGAGAAGAAAATGGAGACAAAAACCACATGTTTTCATTATCAGGATTTTGACAAATGGTACATTTTAACTCATCACTTACTCTTCCCTGGAGAAGAACCTACAAACTTGACTCTTAGCACCCACATTATTGTTATCAAGAGAAAACAGTTAACTATATTGTAGCCAGGACCTTTAGCTGCTGAGTCTCCTGCCCAGAATCCTGAGTTGGAGGAGATGCTCATCTTGTCTCATCAGAGCTTTGAGTACTCAAACTCAATTATTATAGTTTAATTCAAAACATCAAGCTTTTGTCTCCCTTAACTTCTCCCCTCCCCCACCCCAAATCATACAGTAGACTTGTTTCAGACATGAGAAGAGAAAAGGCATAGCAGGAAGGAAAGGGAGGAGAGAGGAGAAAGAAAGAAGGAATTTACAAACCTTTACTTTTCTCAAAAACACCAACTCACCTGGGAGTACCAACCACACATCTCTGCTCCCACCCTCCTCCCTTTGATTCAATTAAAAAGAGCTACAAAAAATGTCAACCTGACGTCAGTCCAACTCACTTTTTAGTGATTGATGCAAAGTACACATTTGTAAAGTATATTAATTTTTCATAATGAAATACATTTAGTCCTCCAGAGATTTTTAGGAAGGTATAATTCCCAATTTCAAAAAATAATAGAATTTAACATTATTATGATTGGGTGACAAAAAACAAACTAGCTAAAAATACCCCATCATAAAGCATTTTAAGAAACGTGATGAGAGCTATTGAAACTACTTTTTCTTTTCATTATCAGTAAGTGTTATTACTTTCCATTTTGTATGTCATTTGTGTGTGCAAGTTATCTGCCAGGGCCTTGTAGAATGGACAGTTTGGTCATTGTATTAACAGTGTGTATGTGTGTGATTTATGTATGTGAGCTTTGTATGTGATTTAAAGTCATAGGTAATAAACTCAAATCCATTCAGAGTCCAAGTAAGTACTGTAGATATCTGGGTGCAACAGTGAGTCGAAGCTTACAGGTGAGTCTGACTGGGGGCAGATGCTACTGACATCCAGACATGTTACTATTCAGGATTTGGCTCTGGCATATCCAGATTGTTGCATTAAAAGAAGAGAGAGAGAGAGAGAGAGATCTGTATTTATATGAAATCTGATTTACTTATTGGCAACTATTAGATTTTACCATATGAAAATCACTTTTACAGATTAAAATGAGCCAAATAATAATTTCATGTGGTATGGCATACTGAATATAGGTCCCCAAGACTAACCTAGGACCAATAAGTGCTTCCTTATATGGAAAAAGTGTGTTTGCAAATGTAATTGAGTTAAGGACCTTGAGATGGGAGTTTATCCTGGATTATCTGGGTGGGCCCTAAATGCATCACAAATGTTCTTATGAGTGAGGAGAAAGTAATTTTACACAGAAGGGGAGAAGGGAATATGACCAGAGATTGGGTGATGTGGCCACAAGTCAAGGATTGCTGGTAGCCACCAGAAGCTGAAACATTCAAGAGACAAGCCTTCTCCTAGAGCCCCTGTCAGGAGCACAGCCTTGCCAACATCTTAATTTTAGCCCAAAGAAATTGATTTTGAACCTCTGGCCTCCAGAACTGTAAGAGAATAAATGTGTGCTGTTTTAAGCTACCAAGTTTATGGCAATTTGTTACAGCAGCCATAGGAAACCAATGCATATGGGTAAATATACATGAATTAATTCAAATATATACACATACACACATATATGTATATGTATATGCATGCGTGGGTTCATGTGCATTTATATATAAAGCAACATGCAGGCCAATTAAAGTACATCTGCAGGATAGATCTGTCCCTCAGACAATTAGTTTGTGTCTGTTTTAAACAGTTCACTACTAATCTTTCTCTTATCTATGGTAACTGGAACCGTGTGCTACTCCTTCATCTAATATGTATATTTTTTAAGATTTTATTTATTCATTCATGAGAGACACAGAGATAGAGAGAGTGGCAGAGACACAGGTAGGGGGAGAAGCAGGCTCCATGCAGGGAGCCTGACATGGGACTCATCCCCCACCCCTCACCCCCACCCCCACCCTGGTCTCCAGGATCCCACCCTGGTCTGAAGGCGGCGCTATACCGCTGAGCCACCCGGGCTGCCCCATCTAATATATTTTCAAATCACTGCCAGTGGAAGGTAAAAGATTTCACCAAAACATTACTCAATGCCTTGTATTTCCCCAAATCCCCATGCAAAGGCTTAATAACTCCAGATTTTCTTTACGTTTGATGCATTCATTGAGAGAAGAGTGACCTCACATATTGTCTTTGGATTCGACTGAAGCGCAGGATATCATGACATACCTGGTCAGGAGGGAGGAGAAGCTGTAGGCAAAACCAAAACCTGTTCCTTTCACGGTGCAGGTCTGTAGGTGCGCTCGTCTGGCTGGTGCCTTCCCTGGAGACCCTCGGCTCCGGAACTGGCCCCTGGCACCCCTTGCACTATTTTCAGCTCTATGATCTCAGCTCTCGGGCTTCCACGAGGTTCATTTCTGTCTCCCTAAAATATACGCTTTCCTTGGGCTGCCTCTAATGTGTGGCTGCTGTCAGCAACCGGGAGCAATTCCCTGGCTTCCCCCAATCAGCCCAGCAGCCTTCCTCCTGCTGTGCGGTGCAGTGGGGTTACCCCAGTCCCATCTAGACAAGAAGCTTAAGCCAGAATGTGACTCCACACCCGGCTTCCTGGGGAAAGTCTCATTGTGATTTACAGCTGAACCAGAAAGTGTGCTTGGTGATGGAACGGATTCATATTCCCTTGCAAGTCCTTTGTCTTGCTAAGGGCAACCAGCAGCATGAAGGATGGCCGCAGACCTCGCTCAGAGTAGCGGGGGTCCAGGGCTCCCCCAAGGAGAGAGAACTCTGAGGGTGTGATTAGCTTCCCTTTCCCTGCTTCCTCACAGAAGGCAGAGGCAAGACTGGAGAACGTTTTAGCGGCGCAACCATGCCGCTGGTCTGCACGAAATAGACCGTTTTCTTTTTAATCATAAGGGAATAATTTTTCTCCACTTAACCATCAGTTTTGTCCTTTGAAGTCAGATCTTGTGCTAAGCCCAATTTGCATGGACTAGTCCTGTAGGAAACTTCCTAATCACTCACAGGATTGACCTGTTTCTGGTGCAGGATTGCCTTGGTCTCCAAAGTAAATCTCATGCACTTATCTGGTACGTTTAGCAGAGGAAAACTTTTAAAAAATAATTGAAAATCAGATTAACAAGATTTTAAGGTGAAACATGACACAGCTTTCCTTGCTCCCTCTTTCTGGGAGTGGGGAGAAGATCTGTCTGGGAGTAATTTTTAAGTTGGGACTTTTCTTAAAGGTCAAAGGGAGGAGACTTCAGGCTTTTTGACAAATCTGCTGAAGTCTGTCGCAGCACCGTGCTAGCACCTGAGACATCTGCTCAAGACAAGAGGACTTTTTTTTTTTTTTGGGTCTGAATGAAATCGGATAGAAGCAGCAGTGGGTAAACTAAAAAGTATTTAGCAGAGATCTTCCAGGGTTCATAACACTGTATTGGGCAGGTACATGAGAAGAGATTAAATTCATTACAGGGATTAGAAATAAGGAGAAAAAACAAATACCAGAAAAGAAAAACTAGACCACCAAATAAGACAGACACTATATCAATGCCAAAAATATGTTTCATTCCAACTCTGAAAATAGATGTGCCGACTTCTCTAAGAAACATGTATTTTAAACTGTTGGAAAACATAAAAGCAAGCTTAAAAGTAATAAGGGGGCATGTGTAAGAAACTAGGGATTCTAATAACAAGCATTTTTGTGTTATTCTTAAATAGCTCTCTGCTTCCAAATGCTTGATTAAAGTCTCTGTTATTAATTAAAGCTAAGTGTGTACCATGAAGTAGGCCAAAGAGGAACACCCAAATTCTCAATACATACCTGAAAAGATTGAATCCCTCTGAGCTCCTTACCAATTCTGACTCACGCCACGCCAAGCTTGTCTTGCTTCCAGCTTACCTATGTATACATTTTTTTTTCACATGACATCTGCCGTTCTCATAGGGCAGTAAGTAATGAGCTTCAAAGATAAAATGCCCATTCATTTATTTATCGAATACATTGTTATGGAGGACCTCTTTATGCCACAAAGAATTTCAGATGCCCCAGGTGCTTTCATGAACAGATAAAGCAGGTCCCAACTCCTGCAGAGTTATATTGCAGTATAACTGTGCAATGTGCCACATGGACAAATGGACACTCCATTCTAAGGATGGCTGCTCACCTTCTATCTCCTCTGGATATTTCACTCTTATTTGCAGTTGTAATTGGGGACCACCTGGTTCAGATTTATCTCTGTAATGTTTATCTCATTTAATCCTGTTGTATTTTTCTTTTCAGACATACTGCAGTTCTCCACCGTGAGGCCTGCCAGGCAGCCAGCATGGAGCAGAGTATCTTGGAGGGGCAAACAAGCTCTGCTCAGCCCATGCTTAAACTGTTCTGTCAAGAACTTGATGCCAATGTGATACTCATTCCTTCATTTGCTATTTATTTTTCCTTTTCTCCCTCCTGTATGCCTTTAACGTTGGTATGCTGAAATTTCACAATGATGTTACAGAGTTTGAATCTTATGTCATTCATTGGGGCAGGTATTTGTTGAGCCTTTCCAACAGGGACACATATGTCTTTGAGGTCAGGGAAATTTTCTGGTATGCTTTATTTAATAAATACTTCCCCTCGGGACGCCTGGGTGGCTTAGCGGTTGAGCACCTGCCCCTGGCTCAGGGCATGATCCACAGTCTCAGGATCGAGTCCCACATCAGGCTCCCTGCCTGGAGCCTGCTTCTCCCTCTGCCTACGTCTCTGCCTTTCCGTCTCTGTGTCTTTCATGAATAAGTAAATAAAATCTAAAAAAAAAAAAAAAAATACTTCCCCTCTATTGCTGCTTTAAAAACAACGACAACAAACCCAAAAATTTCTGTAATTCCCAATAGTCTGATATTAAATTTTCTGATCTATTTGTATAATTTTTTAATTTTTCTCCCATATTTTTATGTCATTGGCTTGGGATTTATCTTCTCGAATTTTCCCTGACTTTATATTTCAAGACACTCACTAAATTTTTAACTCAATTTAATTTGCTTTCAGGAATCATCTTGGTTTTTTGTTCCTTTCTTCTAGTTTCCAACCTGGTTTTGTTAGCAAATATGAGGCCAAGCTAGTCTGCAGGAACAAATAAACAATAAGGTGAGTAGGTACTCTCTTCCAGTGCCAATTTAAGGTGATACCAAAAAACTCAGAATTAGAGACAGTGGAATTCAGGTCACAAAAAGGGACATTCTATTATGCTGAAAGGGGCATTTCATAATTTAGCCATGACAATTATGAATGCAAATAAAATAAACAAATTTTTTTAAAAATCAAAAGACACCAAAAGAAAATGAATGCACATGTAGTTTGAGACTTCAATCCACCTCTGCCAGGTGATGAGGATCAAGAACAACAACAACAACAACAACAACAAACTAAACGTACAGAAGAACTGAATAATACAATTAGACTGCTATATTTCAAATACTGTACTCTAAAAATAGAGATAAAACTTGTTTCCTAGTGCCTACAGTGCAGCTTTAACAATTGACCATAGAAAATGAGACCATAGGAAAAAACATCAATACATCCCAAAATGTGAAATAGCACAGATCATAGTCTCTGATTATAATGCAATAAAACTAAAAATTAACAGCATCATGACAAATTTTTTTCCTCCTAGAAATTACAAAATGGGAATGCCAACCAAATGTTTTATAAATCAAACATAATTTTTTGGAATAATTAGATATGGCTAAATCTGCTTAGAAAAAAAAAGAAAACATTCATAGCCTTAAGGTTTTATTTATCTATCCATGAGAGACACAGAGAGAGGTAGAGACATAGGCAGAGGGAGAAACAGACTCCCTGCGGGCAGCCTGATTGGGACTTGATCCCAGCACCCCAGGATCATGACCTGAGTCGAAGGCAGGTGCTCAACCACTGAGCCACCCATGCATCCCAATATTCATACCCTTAAAAAATGATATCAATAGACAAGAATGAAATGATTGGCTCACAAATTTTGAAAAACAAAAAGTATAAGCCAAAAGAAAATAGGAGAATTAGTAAAGATAAAAAAGTACGTTACATTGAAACAAACATATTAAATTAATTTTAAGATTTTAAAGCTAGTATTTTGAAAAAAACTAGAACCAATAAATAATAAGATGATCCAAATACAGGGTAAAAAATTACAAACACACAAAATAAGAAAAGAGGAAAGAAGCACATAAACTGGGCAATTAAAGAATATACTGAGACAATTCTGCTCAACTCTGTGTAATATATTAATACCTGGGTAAATGGGCTTTTTAAAGGAAAATCTTTTAACAAAATTGACCTCAGAAGAGACAGAATAATCTAAACACAGTTATTCTCACAAAATAACATAAACTGTAAAAAAAGAATAGTAAAGGCCTTATTCCAAATAGTTTCACAGCAAACCCAGCCAAATCTGTAAAAAGCAAATAATTTAGTAGTATTTAAGATAACCCAGAGCATATAAATGTTTGCTTTTATGAAGCAAACAAATTCTAATTTCAAAACTGACAAGATGGAACATAATCAATCAAAAGTGAATTTCAACCAAAAAAAAAAAATCTAGAAGAAAATATTCACAAACAGAAGCCAGTAGCATGACAAAAGAATATATAGATGATCACAGGGGAATTATTTCAATATTTAAAAGATGGTTTTACATTAAGAGATCAATTAACAAAATTCAGGACATCAATAGGTCTAAGGGAAAACACACACACACAGTTTGCCATACCAACTAGAAAGGCATTTAACAATATCCAACATAATGAATAAATAAAGAGATAATCAATGAGTACTTCTTTGAAATGACCCTAAAATTGTTCATTCAACACCCAACTAACATCATTCTTAATGGGACAATATTGAAAGCATTCTTACTGAATTCCTGAAGTCAGAAATAAGACAAGAATATCCTCTGTGTTACACTGGTTCATCCTCCTTCCTATGCACAGCTTTCTCAATGTAAATTTCCTATGCTACCTATGGCTTGCTTTGGCCAACAGAATGTGATCAAAGTAATACTATGTCAATTATCAGCTCTGCTAAGGCCTCAAGAAATGCCTCTGTTTTCTTGGATCTCTTGCCATCCAAGAAGAGAAGCCCAGGATAGCCTGCTGGAGGAAGAGTGAGCACAAAGATATCTGAGTTATCTATCCTCTCCCAGACGAGGCTATCTTAGACCATCTGAGAGCCAGTCAAACCACAATAAGCTAGAGATGCCTAAGGGAGCCCAGATGAGACGAAAGTAACTGCTCAGCCAGCTTGTAGCCTTGTGCTCATGTATAAACAGTTCCTATTTTAAGCCAGTAAATTTTGAGGGAATTCATTCTGTAGGATTATTATGGCAATAACTAATTGTCACACTCATTGACACCAATCACATTTTTCACCGTATTAGCAGCAGACCATGCAATTAGAAAAGATAAAAAAAAAATGGAAAGAGTTCCCAGCAAACATCCCAAGGCTCCACTTCAGTGTAAACTAGAAATCATTTTACCAATGCAACTTCTCTGTCTTTCCCCCTTCACCCCCTACAATTCACAACCCAGTGCACTGCAGACTACTCTCCCTTAGCCCCCAGGAAACAGCAGCTGCTCAGCACCCCACTTTCAAAAGCCCCCGATACAAACCTTCTGGGCTTTCCACTGCTGTGATTCCAGGATTCCCTGTTGCACAGCCACATTTTTCTATAAAACCGTAGGTCTCTTGGTTTGTCCTGAAGAAGGGCATATATATATATATTTGAATGAAAACTACACATATATGTTCAGCCACATCTCTGATGTCTCGTTCACTCTTGTATGGACTGTTTCCTTTTTTGCAACTACAAACCCCATCTCACCCTTGCAAGGCTTTGATGGGACTTACTTGTTCTGATGTCCCTGAGAACATTCCCACTCAAACCAGGGCCTGCAGATCAGAAGAATCAGCCACACCTGGGAGTTTGGTGGAAATGCCAAGTCTTGGGACTCACCTCCCTCCCAGACCTACTGAATCAAAATCTGCATTTCAGCAAGATCCACAGATGATTTACAAGTGTGTTACTAATTGAGAAGTCTGCCCTAGGGAGACATTTTATATGTTAAGAGATACCTTTGAGGGGATAAAGCAAGGTGGCAGGGGGAAGGGAAGCCCCTTCAAGTATCTTTTTCTGTGAAATACTCTTTACCTCTCAAAAACACGTGTTGCACATGTAACGAAAGGTGGGTAGGCCATGAGAAAGTAGTCCATATGGCATATTCAGGAGAAAATAAGACTTTGAGCCCATCCAAGGGAAACTGGCAGGAATTCAGCTTGTGAAAGCTCCAGACCAAATGGAGATGGGAGTTGCCCAGGAGGGCACAGCTGGAAGAAAATATGTTTCCTTTAAAAAAGAAATTTCCAGGTATCCAGGTAAATCTACAGGATATGGAGACTTGGGGTACATAATGCTGTACCGACAGAAAGGACAAATTTGAAAACGTTCAGCATCTTCCCCTAACAACCTCCTGGAGGGAGGGGAATTTGACAGGCATTTCTATGAACACAGTGCTGGCCCAGCCCAACCTTATTCCTGGTGTTCCACGTGGTCATGGAGAGCCTGACCCAGGCACTTCTGCCATAGAGCAGGGAAGTCTAGTCATGGGAGGAAGTCAGATATGCTCTCTAATGAAGTGGGTGGTTGAAGGAAAAATCATAGAGATTCAAACATCATCTGCCAAATCCCTTCCCAATGTGTTGGGAGCGAGAGAGGTGAACTATTAGCAAGCTGAAAACGATTTTGTCTGCTTACAACATGAAAACTGGAAACAACTACTCAAAGAAAATAAAACTTATCCATAATACCATTACCTAAATTATATTTTAGTGTGTAGCTATGTTGTCATTTATTTCTTCACATTATTTTAAAGGGTTTTTTGGTAATTGCATAGAAGGATGCAAACATACAAAAGTTCAAACTGTATAAGATAGGCTATAGGGGATAAACTATACGGGGTAGGACTATACAGGATAAACTAGAGGATAGGCTATAGGATAAACTATAGAGGACAGACTTTATAGGATAGAAGTATATAGATATATTATTTAGGATAAACTATATAGGATAGGCTACATAAGACAAACTAATTAGGATAGAACTAGATAGGATAGGGTGTACAGGACAGAACCATAGAAATCATTCTTTACTCTCATTCTCCACCCCCATCTCCATCCTACTCTGTAACCAAGGAGAGCTATAAAAAATAGTCCTTTCTCTATGTGTTTGCGTTCTTATATAGATACATACACAAACATATTGTCTGTGGTAGTTTGTTCACTACATATGTGGACTCATACCCTCTTCATATTGTTCTGTATTTTGCTTTCATCCTTTTAACCATATGCTTTGAAGAGTTTTCCCATGCTGGCACTTGGAGAGCTCTCACCCTCTAAAATTCTGTATAGTATGCCATTTTATGCTTACATCACTGTTTATGTAATTATATAATTAATATGTTTATATATAAACTATTGATAGGTAGTGTAACTATCCTCTTTTCCAATATTATAATTAATATATGGCAATGACATGCATATGCATGTCTCTGTGCACATGTGCCAATATTTGTGTAGGAGAGATTCCTAAAAGCATTCCTGGTTCAGTCTCTGCATTTAAACTTTTGTTTTTTTAAGGGATACCTGAGTGGCTCACTTGATTAAGCATCTACCTTCAGCTCAGGATCAAGTCCCACATCGGGCTCCTTGCTCAACAGGAAGCCTGATTCTCCCTCTGCCTACCACTTCCCCTACTTGTGCTCTCTTTCTCTGACAAGTAAATAAATATTGTAATTATATATTTTTTTAGTTTTTTAAGATTTGTTTATTTATTTGAGACAGAGAGAGACCATGTGCAAGAGCAGAAGTTGGGGAGGGACAGAGAGAGAGAGGGAGAGAGAATCTGCAAGCAGGCTCCCCACTGAGCACAGACCCTGACATGGGGCTCAATCCCAGGACCCCGAGATCATGACCTGAGCCAAACCAAGAGTTGGATGCTTCACCACCCAGGCGCCCCTGCATTTAAACTTTTGATGACTCTTTGCAGCTTACCCACTAGTAAAAAAAAATTATATATATATATATATATATATATATATATATATATATATATAATCAGCAGTAGTTATTTCTCATGTTTGTTCTTACTTTTCTTAAAATATCACCAATCTCATGGGCCAAAGACACTATTTTATAGGTTATGTAATTTCCCTGTCCTCCATTATGAATGAAGTTGCCAAGAATTTTCTCAGCCATATATGACAGTTCTGTGATTTGTTTGTTTGCCCTAATGCCATTTTTCTAATGAGTTGTTTGTCTCTTTGGTATGGATTTGCAGGAGCTATTTACACATCATAAATTACCTTTTCCATGCATTTTACCTTAATAAAAAGTATTTCTATGACCAAAACATAGTAGAACTTGAAGGAATCACAGCCTATTGAAGGTTGGAAGGGACCAAATTGGAAAGGCCATTTATTCACTGGAGTTCAGTCAAGTAAATGAGCTCCACATGACCGTAATGGAAGCTTTACACCATCCCCAATGAAAAAAGGCATGAAAGCTGGCCACAAGAATTCATTCTTACAATGGCCATTGGTATACATGAGATTAGTTTGTCAATTGGCTTCTGAGCACAACTTCTCCCTTGAGATCATACACTTTTCCTATATAAACACCCAGACTCCATGCTGTGGTGTATATTCAGAATAGGAAGACAATGTCTTTCTATGAAAAAAAAAATCTTTTTTTTTTACCCTCTTATATCAATAATGATTACAGAAAAGTTTTAAATAAGAGAGAATTTAAAAAGAGACAAGGAAAGAAAGGGCAACTTCAGCATTCTCAAATAAGCACCCAAAGGTTCTGCACAACTGCTAGATGTTGATTGCACATTTAGCATCCTCAAGCTGAAATTAAGGGAAGCATGATCAGAGCAAGATTCACCTTGTTTTTACAATACAGATGGGCAAGTTCCTCAAGGAAAGCAAAGATTTTCCCAGCACTGCGGGGTCCTGAAGGAAATACTATGTGACAACAAGTATACTGTCTTTAAATTCCTTAGAGAGTTTCATAGTTATGTTCTCTCAGCACCAGATACAGTTAGCACAACAAAAAAGTTGGGTAAAACATTATCTTAAAGTGAAGACTTTCTTTTACCTAAAATAATGAAGCATAAATGAACATTTCCACAACAAAATGTTAACAATAAGCGGTAGGCAAATTGGTGCCAGTGTGCATGCCTCACTTAGAGCAGATCATATACATGAGAGAAGGGATATATAAAATGAATAATTTAAGGAGAAAGGACATAATTTATAGAAATACTTATCAAAGGATTATGTTTGGTGATATTTTCTGCTAATCCATTTAGAATTTGAATCTGTTTCAAACATACTTGAGCAATTTTACGACATATCTCCACTGTCCCAATAGAGGCACACATACAAAGATTCATTGGTACGAGTGGGCAATGAGAATCATAAGTTACCAAAAGCTGTGGTTTATCAAAAGAAGTTCACCACTGGAGAAAGAAACAGAGATACGTTTCCTTCTTCTAATGATTCTGGGTACACAGGGAGGGCGATTGAGCTGAATGGTCCATTCCCAACACACAGATTAGTGGCATAGTGTGGAGGCAAGGCTTTTCAGAATTGATCAGTGTAGTGGATAAGGAAGGAGCACTGTCTTCTTTCCCCCCTTTCAGCCTACAGGACCCCGTAGTGAGTTTCTCTCACCTATTGGACAGTCCAAGAACCAGAAATGGCATTAGATGCCCAGGGTACTGATCTGGGGCCACTCAGTGTCAGGAACTGAGAGGGCTTTCCCAGCACTGTGAGGCGTAAGACCAAAAACTTGAGTATAGGCTTTAAGGGGGGTGGGGGTCACTAACGCACACCACATGTTTTGCTTTTTTTAATTTTATTTAATTTTATTATTTTTTGAGGAAATGAAGGTCTAACTCAGTGGTTCTCAAAGTGAGATTCTCAGAGCAGTAGCAGTAATATCACCTGGAAGTGTGAGAAATGCAAATTCTTAGGCCCCACCTAGATTTATCACATCAGAAACTCTGGGGGCAGGGCCCAGGGATCTGTATTCTAACCAGGATTCCAGGGGATTCTAATGCATGCTCAACTTTGAGAACCATGGGTCTAACTTGAAGGAGAAGTTGCTTTCCTATGACCCAATCTACCCCACTCTAGTTTTTCATTAGGATGGGGGATGTGAGATGAGCTAAAAAAAAAAGTGTTACTTTGTCTTCTATTTGCAGTTTATCATTCTGTGGTTACATTTGCTTCTCAGACACATTCCATGGAAGGGTGAGTGCTCTAGAGGTGTGATTTGGGGAATTGTGTCCCGCCAGCCATAATATTATCTAATGGGATCCTGATCTTCCCTGGTTTTACACAAAATTCATAATTTATCTGTCTCTAAAACAGTCAAGCTAGATTATTTATAACCTAAAGAAGCTAGCCACAGCATAGTTCTAAAAAAAAAAAAAAAAAAGTCCACAGTTAGCATCAGTAAATGGTGTAAAGGCTCATATGTTGCTAGAAAAAAAAAAAAAAAAAAAACAAGAAAGAAAGAAAGAAAAGGGCAGAGAACTTCTCAGAATGAGATGGTTTGTTTTTTTTTTAATTCAAGTTGTGAAATCCAGAAATCCAGACTGCTTGTTAAACTCAAAATAGTAACACTGCTCCCATGTAGCAAGGATTGAAGGAAGCATTTCAGTACACACCTCCGTAAAGGAATCACGAGAACACACTTTAACCAGGTACCTAGAATTGGTGTCTAAATTGGAGAATTCTATGGCTAAAGTTTTACATTACCACGATCGACCAAACACATTTTGTCTTTGATGTTCTAGAGTTTGGTTCCATGTATGAATCTGCAGTGTTAAAGCCAATGCTACAGAAAGCAACCATGAGAAGTTCCCATCTTTGGGCTCCACCAAATGAAAAAGAGTGACTGATTGTCTAAGTAATTTTAAAGCTAAGAGAAACTGAGTGGTGGATTGAGTCAGGAAGTCACATAATAGAAATTTAGGCTCTTGATTTATTTATTTCTATCACGCAGTTGCCAGTGCTATTAAAATAATGTCAAGGACATAATGACAAATTTAATAAGATATTGATGGTGGATCTGACAATGGGTTAGTGCCTAAAGTAATGAAATGTCAGGGTAAAGTGCATTATGTGCTCCCTTGCATCATTAAAGTGACTCCGGGCAAACAGAGAAGCGGCCCTGAGACTTCCTTCAGATGCACTAAATGGCTCCTCTTCCACTAAAAGCTCTCTGGTTCTTCTCTTGGGATGAAGATTCAAGACTGAAACTTCTGTATCTAAGAGAGAAAAGAGACAGAACCCAAGCAAGTCTAATTTAGCTTAAGCACGTTACTTCTAATGTGTACACATCTTTACAAAGGCAGGCTGGCTAGTACAACAATGTCTCAAAACTCAAACCAAGCCAATATTTCATGAAGGGCAACAGAGATCCCAACTTTACCTAATTCCTAACCTAATCTCCAAGTGGAATCACTTTTTCATTTCTTTGCCAAGTTTTTGTTCCATGCAGTTAACATCTAATTCTGTTTTTTAAAGTCACATTTGGTATCTAAGTTACTTTTATGGATTTCTTTAAAATGGATTCCCATTATTTTTCATTCCTTTGGTTTGAGTTATGAGAAAAACAAACTGGAATTTTAAAGGTTATCTCAAAATAGCTCCTTTCAGATTGCCTTTTGGCCTTTGCATTTTGTGAATTCTCAAGGTGGACTTGATGTGTGGGCTCTCTGTAATTGTAAAATGAATAATTGTCAAGTCTATGGGAAAAAGTAAAGCATCAGAAAGGAGAGATGAGGGAGGAGTAAGAGGAAAAATGGGTTAAAATAAAGAAGAAAGAAAGAAATGGAGGAAGACAAGGAGAGAAGGCAGAAAAATTGAATTATGTATTTTATTTCAAGAGGAGATGACAAATCCGAATGTTTCATTTATTGTCACGCTAACCAAACCCCCCAATTACTCAACTTTTAGCTCATTTTGATTGTGAAGTCAAGAAGAATGAAGTACATTCATTTCTGAATTTAGAACCTAAATCCTGAGTTTAGGATCATGCCGCCACTCCTACGGAACCCAAGGCCACCTATGCTGGACCATGTATTTCCAAAGTTAGCTGATAATGTCAATGATATGTGAGGGTTGCATACCAAGATACAAAGCTCTGCACTGCTTGCATCTTGGAGGGAGCTTGAAATGAAGGCAATATTTTTTTAAGACTTTTAAATTATGTTGAAGGGTTTGCCCTTGACAATGTACAGTTGATTTTCAATAATCACAGTAATTATATTCTATAAAGTTGCCTTAAACACAAAATTAGCTAATACTGGATCATCACTCCTAACAGGAATATAGAGGTAAGTTCCTGTGAGACTATGGTCTCAATATTTTTGTCCACCAGTCAATACATGATCACATTTTATGTGTTTCTATTTAAAGACAACATACATGTATGTGTGTATGTGTATATGTATATATGAGATATATATGATTCTTTAGCATATACACATATGATTCATTAATACTGAATTCATGGCAAACAGCAATATAACTCATGCTTGAAGAAAGCTCATCTAACACACTTGCTTCCTCCATAAGGCATGTCACAGTTTTGTGCTTAGGAACACTAGATAACTGTGTTTGGGGGCCACTTTAAGAGACAGCACCATCAAAAAGAAAAAAAAAAAGCAAAAAAATGACACTTGTTTGTAGTATGAGTATAGTATAGTTTATATTCTCATAGTATGACACTTGTTTATAATTTATAGTATGACACTTATTTATAGCAGCATCCCCTTTTTCAAGCTCAGCTAGGAACATGCATGTTGGGTAACTCAAATTTTTCACCACTCTGCACATGTCTGCAAACAATAGCTAAGTTCCAGGAGTATTGATTTTGGAATTACTAATACATTTTGGGCACCAGGCATATTCCATGTCCTTTCTATGTTTGTCAGTTCTTGCATTCTTTTTCTTAAAGTAAAATAAAATAAAAATAAAAATAAAATAAAATAAAAAGTAAAATATAGAGGAGAATGAATACTGAAAGTGGAAAAAAAATGGAAAGCAACAAACTTGGAAAATAACTAGATTGGAAACTGCATTGTTGTTACACTTTACAATGCCTTCACACTCTCAACCTCACTTAACCCTCATAACTGACTTTGTACTGAATATTTCATGAAGGCTTTAAGAGATTCAAAGGTATATCCATGGTCAGATAGCTAGCAAGTCATAGGACCACAACTTCAACCTATGTCTTTAGATTGCAAATTCCATCTAATATCCATGAATAGAATTAAAAGAGGAAGCATGGCTATCCATGAAGCTTTGATTAAAGTGTGCCAAATAAGGGGCCCCTGAGTGACTCATTCAATTAGGCAACCTACTCTTGATTTTGGCTCCAGTCATGATCTTGGTGTTGTGAGATGGAGCCCTGCGTCAGGCTCCATGCTGAGAGGAGAGCCTGCTTAAGATTCTCTCTCCCTTCACCTCTCCTTCCCACTCAAATGCTCTCAAAACAAGTGCAAAATTATATTTTTTTCTACTTATTTATAAAGCTCATACTAAATGGTTCCCAAGATCTTTTTTTTTTTTTAATTTTTATTTATTTATGATAGTCACACAGAGAGAGAGAGGCAGAGACACAGGCAGAGGGAGAAGCAGGCTCCATGCGCTGGGAGCCCGATGTGGGATTCGATCCCAGGATCTCCAGGATCGCGCCCTGGGCCAAAGGCAGGCGCCAAACCGCTGCGCCACCCAGGGATCCCCGGTTCCCAAGATCTTTGAGCGATAAAATATCAACCCCAGAAGGAAACATTAAGGTAATTCTCACAAGGCAAAATGTGAGGAAGTATAGAGAGTTATTGAGGGAAATATAAGGCAATGCATTTAAAGAGAAATGATTCCAACTCTGGTGGTAAGACAGATTGTCCTGGCTTGTCAGGACTGACCAACTTATGAAAACGTTCCTGAAATCATTAGAAAATGTGTTCTGACGATATCAGTCCATATGGTGGAGTGTAAAATGGTTAGTAAGACATATAAGAAACCAATTTTTCTAAATAAATAAATAAATAAGAAACCAATTTTTCTAGTTAAAAGGGCAGTTAAGGAGCTCCACTGGAACTGACTCTGCTACATCTGATTTTCCAAGAAAAGTTGGAAATTCTTGTTATTATGTGAAAATCTCCATGGTAGAGATAGCTGGTTCTTACCCCAAATCCATGAGCTCCTCTATACTTTTCCAGCCTCCATTGCAGTTTGGTTAGAGCCATGTGACCAATTTTGTCCAGTGGTCTGTGAACAGAAATAATCTTTAACCACAGTGATTTTACAAATATCTATCTTTCTTTCTCCCTCTCTCTCTTTATCTCTCTCTCTTTATCTCTCTCTCTTTATCTCTCTCTCTCTCTCTCTCTCTCTCTCTCTCTCTCTCTCTCCTCTGTTTGTTTTTCTTTCCAGGAGAATGACCTGACTATACCTCAGATTATCATAATGCTTGATCAGTTCCCTCCAGGATGTCACAGGTATCTTCACATCAGAAATATAATGCTTTTTTTTTTTTTTCTCTTCTGAAATTCAGACTGACCATTAAGATATATGGCAAAGGCTGCAAGTTGTGCCTTAATATCCATTCTTGCTTTCTTCTGTGCTTCTTTGGTAATAGACTTTAGTGATCCACACAAATGTTCAGAATAAAGGCTTTTTTTCAAGTTATCCTTATCACTGTGCATGGCTCTATGACTAAGTTTTGGCTGATTGGATGTTGCCATTTTGAGGGTGTTCCCTGTCTTGCTTTGTTTTTCTTCATCTTGCCAGTCAGAAGCAGACATGGTGAAGAACCATATTGGACGACATCGCTCTAGTATCTCCCTGACACTGTGGAGCTGTCATAACAGCATTGGATTGCTTTTGTTTGGCCTAAGAGAAATTAAACTTCTAAGTTGTAGAAGTTATCATGCACGGGCCTTTGTCACCGCATTCACAGTGTAATCTAGGTAGTTTGGACATTCCAGTGTTATGTCTACAGCTGTAATTCCTGTCAAAACTTTTAGGAAGGAGAGTTAAAAGGGTTTGGGAAGTAGGATGACATAGCCACAAAGAACATGGATTTTAAAGTCACATAGAAATCACCCAGAATTTCATGTGGCCACTTCCTAGCTGATAATATCACTGAGTTTAGTTTCCTTGGCTTCAAATTTGAGTAAGAATAATACATCATTGGATTACTATAGAGGTTAAGTGAGCTAAAGTATATAAAGTTCTCAACACCCAATAAATATTCAAAAAATAGTTCTTGTTATCATTCAGGAGTCAGACACACTAAAGTAGGATGGCAGGAGAAAAGATGAGAATGGCAACCTGGTGACTTGTGAGTGCCGTGAGGTGGCCAAGGACTACTGAGGAGATGGGAAGCAGCCAGTTAGTTCTGTGAACCTCTCATCACATTCTGCCACTCACCACTCTCCTCTGGACAGAAAACATCATTCCGTGGATGACAGACATCTGGACTTGCTGTGCTGTGCTCGTTCCTTGAACTTTATCACACACTCACTCTTTTTTGCCAGAGTGGAGCTATGGCTCCTTTTCCCACCTTGGGCTGCAGGTGTTGATGGAGCCAGAAGGGCCTTCCAAAGAAAGATGTACTGTAACCCCTCTAAGCTGAGTCAATGCTAACAGACCTAACACTCTGCCAAGTGCCAGAGTCCACTGGAAAGTTCTGAATCCAGCTGCACATCCCAGATGTGCACACTGAAAGGATGCCAAGACATTTCAAAGTATAGCTCCAGGGCATGATGGGCTAGTACCAAGGCTTGGGATACCAGGATGCTATTCCAGGGAGCAAGCAGCTGGGGAAGTGGGGTGTGAATGCCCACTGTAAAAGGGAACCCTTCTCTTTATGGTTTCCTCTCTAATGATACCCCTGCCTTGCTAATGTAGCACCTGTCCTCCAGAGTGGCCGACTCTCCTCAGGGTTGGTGCAGGCTGGCTAAGCTGGCCTTCACATGGACAGTCAGGAGGTACCTTGATGTGAACTGATGTGATTGTCCCTTGACAGCCACATTGCCTAAAGCTGGGTAGCAGAGATTTACACCTTACACCAGCCTATGAGAGTATTAGACATGAGGAGAAAAAAAAATTTAAAGGAGAAAGTCACTTAAACATCAACCTGTCCAGAAGAGCAAAGATGAATTGATTCATTTTATGTTTGCTTCTTCTTTTCAGCCCTCAGTAAAGGACAGATAGAAAGAAAGACCTTGGATGCTATGTCCCTCTGCCCCACCTCAACTCCTCAGTCCAGACCCTGGGCATATCCACCCCTCCTCCATCCCCGACACACAACTTTCCCTGACCTCGCTGGGAGGGATATTCCCCTTCTTTCTACAAAACTTCAGCTGTATTCTTCTTGCCTTAGCAAGCTAGAATCAGAATGTTGATTCCCATATCAGCACTCAGCCTCGACAGTTAGGGTTGGTTATGACCACAGTGAACCTCAGACCCTGGTGAGCTGGTCTTGGAACCCACTCTCCAAACACAACCCATTCTGGGTTCTAACACAAACTGGTAAGTGACTTAGGAATGTAGTCATGACATGTTTGAGGCTGTCTGCTTGTGAAAGTAGGCGAACATCTAAAACAGTATAGGATATTTCCTACCCATTTCTTCTCCCTTCCCCTCTATTCCCTTTCACTATTTTTTATATTCCCCAAATGTATGAGACCATATAATGTTTGTCCTTCTCCGATTGACTTACTTCACTCAGCATAATACCCTCCAGTTCCATCCACGTCGAAGCAAATGGTGGGTATTTGTCGTTTCTAATAGCTGAGTAATATTCCATTGTATACATAAACCACATCTTCTTTATCCATTCATCTTTCGATGGACACCGAGGCTCCTTCCACAGTTGGGCTATTGTGGACATTGCTGCTAGAAACATCGGGGTGCAGGTGTCCCGGCGTTTCATTGCATCTGAATCTTTGGGGTAAATCCCCAACAGTGCAATTGCTTGGTCCTAGGGCAGGTCTATTTTTAACTCTTTGAGGAACCTCCACACAGTTTTCCAGAGTGGCTGCACCAGTTCACATTCCCACCAACAGTGTAAGAGGGTTCCCTTTTCTCCGCATCCTCTCCAACATTTGTGGTTTCCTGCCTTGTTAATTTTCCCCATTCTCACTGGTGTGAGGTGGTATCTCATTGTGGTTTTGATTTGTATTTCCCTGATGGCAAGTGATGCAGAGCATTTTCTCATGTGCTTATTGGCCATGTCTATGTCTCCCTCTGTGAGATTTCTGTTCATGTCTTTTGCCCATTTCATGATTGGATTATTTGTTTCTTGGACAGAACATGGAAGACTCCTAACTCTGGGAAACGAACTAGGGGTGGTGGAAGGGGAGGAGGGCGGGGGTTGGGGGTGACTGGTTGGCGGGCACTGAGGGGGGCACTTGACGGGATGAGCACTGGGTGTTATTCTGTATGTTGGCAAATTGAACACCAATAAAAAATAAATTTATTATTAAAAAATAAAAAATAAATAAAACAGTATAGGAAAACAGATGTGTTACACATAGAAATTCAAATGGGAAGAAGTTCCCAAGGTAAAGGACAGAGTCAGAGACTTCATTTGTAGTTTATTTCTACACCAAATCAGTTCCTTTTTTACCAAGTGATGAAGAAAAAACTTGGGAGGGAGAGTGAGGGAAAGAGAATCAGCTCACAGCAAGGGATTTTACCAGCGTCTTCCTTCAGGAGCACCACAACCATGAGCCTTTCCCATACTCCAGCTGTGGACGTAGAGCCAGAGACAATGCTATTGCATTAGGAAAAAGAGAAGCAGGCAGCCAGGGTTATGCAAGCCCTGTGCCTTGTATACACAAGGGTGTTTTATTTCATGTGATCACTCATATTAAAGATGAGAGTCTAATTGTAAGTGAATAGTGGTGTGCATTGTGTTTTTGATGAACAACCCCTCATGTGTCAAACCCAGCTTTCTCCCAAGAAAACATACAGAAAGTAAAGTCTTCAGAGGAAAAAACTCAACAGAAACCATGAGCACAGAGTTCTATGGTCAGTTCCTGTTTGGGAAAAGCACAGAGTTCACTGCGCTGGGCTATCTGTGTATGTCTAGATTGGCTCTTTTGCTAAGGTCTCCATTGCACATGGACAGACACACTCATGCTTGCCCTGTTCCCCAGTGTTCTTTTTAGGTAACGTCAAGGGTTTTATGAAATTTCAGGGTGAGCTCTTAATGCACGGGTTTGGTGTAAACATTTGAATGAACAAAGGTTTTACCAAGCTCTCTGCAAGCACAGGCAATTTTGGTGGAAGCTGGGGGTGAGGAAAGGTTGGAAAAGAGTCCCACATTCCCTCAGGGGGTTCCTAATGAGGTGGTCATTTTGTTTATTCCTTCATCTTCCCCTCTAAATTTCCAACCTCACCTTCACCCACATGAGCAGAATTTGGCAGCATGTAGCTCGCAGAGTATTCCTATAACTTCCAACAACTTCCCAGTCCCACTTTCCCTAAATACGTAAAATGTATCCCAAGATCATTGGCTGCCTATAATGGTGTGAGTAGGAGGGAGGGAGGCTGGCTTACCAAAGTGATCAATAAAGCACAGCATGCACACTTTCTTTTAAACTGTACCAGCATGTTCCATTTCTGGAGTCAGTGAAGATTGGACTGAATGCATATGATTCACCTATAGGCTATCTTGTGCATGAGCAGACACATTCAGGAATGTGCCACACTATGTGTCCATCTTTAAAATGTCCCTCCTGAGGTTTAAATAATTAATAATTAAGATTTGATTGACATACTGTTGATGGCTGAGTTATCTGCCATGAACAACACAAGAAAGCATAGATAAAGACAGACCATTGCATTGAACTGTTACTTCATGAAAGGTGATCTCTATTTGGACAGGAATCAACCTGCAAATGCTAGAGCTATCAGCCCCTGCAGACTCTTTCAATAAGTGGATCTAATACTCAAAGCCAAGTTTCAAAAGAAACACAAGTTCTCCCCAGGCTCTGGATGTCCCTCACAAATAGGGAAGTGGACACTATAGAAATGCAAGAGAGGGGTATTACAGTTCTTGCTATCCTGAATGGTATTTCCATGGCTGTCAGATAATCAGGAGGAAATTTGAAAGCCAAGGGCATTGTGGGGTCATGCAACCGGCGATCCACAAGACTTAGACTTGAAGTCTTGGAGTGAACTGATTTTGAACCCTAATGCTCCCACTTATAAATCCTGCGGCTCTCTTGTCTCCTGTTCCTCCTCTATAAAGTGAGCCTAATAACACGTACCTTAAATATATTATGGGGATGAAATGAGCTTTTATAATGTACTTAGTCCCAGTGATTGTCAAGATCTGGTGCTCAGTGCATTTTGTTCCCTGCCTTCTCTCACCCCCACTCCTCCATTAACCACGGGCCACTTAGTGCCTAGATGTAGGTAGTCTCAGTGACAACCTGTCACCTCTTGTTACAAAGACACTATGTGATGGGATACGGGAATTTTTTTAAAGTAGATTCAGCCCTAATCTTTAAGAGCTTGTAATATTTTATAGGGAAGATGACATACATGGATACAGAACACAATTAGGCAATTAGTGTTATCCAAAGTTCAGTTGAGTCTCTCAATTCCTTGGATATTTAGGCAGGGACTGGCTGGCAGAGGTATAAGCTGGATAAATTACCATCCATAATAGAAGTCGAAATGTTTACCCAACACACATAAATATATCCATGGGACAGCCTCCTATAACAGCCAATGCCTGGGAAAACAGAATTGACTTTTCACATAAAAGAATCCACAATCAGTGTTGGCACACTTAGAGAGGAGATGTAAATTCAAGTACCTCAGGATGTAAATGATGGTGTATAAATAAAGCATGGAAATGGCTCACTTAGGGTTTTGTCTTTGTAGTTACTGTATATGGTGGTTTTCCACAATGAGGGACAGTCATGCACGGGCAATGAGGGTATACTGAAACACGACTCAGTTTAGGAGAATGCAAGAATGTCTCTCTCCCTCTTTTTTCTATCTCTCTCTCTCTCTCTCTACACACACAGAGGCACACACACACACACAGGCACACACTTTTGCCCTGGAGCTGTCCTGCATTAGTTTGAAGCACTGTCCATATCATTGGATTGGTCCATTTTGAACAAGAACTTGCTTCTGTTCAGGTCTATCTGTCTCAGAACTGATAAACAGCAAAGTCTTTTGGTTCTGGGTTACTTCTCAGTGAACTGTGGTGAGTAGAAACTCATTTAGGCAGGAGCAAAAGATAACTCTGAAAGCAATTTCAGTTGCATTAAGACTTGTGATTCCAATGTCTACCTTCCTCAAATAAATTTTTGATTTTGTAGTTTACATCCCCAAAAGGAGAATATGGTTACCAGTTGGGATTGCTTGAGTGCTGACATGAAACTCAAGCAGAGGAAATACAAACTTTAAAGTTTTGTCAGCAATGTTGAGAATCTCACAATATTTTCTTGGAAAATAAAAATCATCTCTATAAGTTATATCTTTCTATACTTCATGCTTTATTATTTTTTGGTTTTGTCTTAAAATTTCTAATTAAATAAATATTAGTCAATAAAACATTTATTTTAGAATATTCAAAAATACAGAAATTATCAAATACCTAGGTGTGGAAAACCATAAGTTAACTACTTGAGGGAAACTATATGCATGCATATTTCCATGCAAGGTTCTTGCTATACAAGTTTTTCTGTAATTAAGATCATATTTTAGAGGTGTCTGGGTGACTCAGTTAAGGGTCTACCTTCAACTCAAGTCATGATCCTGGAATCCTGGGATCAAGCCCTGCATTGGGTTCCCTGCTCAGAGGGGAATCTGCTTCTTCTTCTGCCCCTCACCCTGCTTGTGCTATTTCTCTCACTCCCTCTCTCTCTCTCTCTCTCAAATAAATCAATAACAATTTTTTTTAAAAAGATCATACTTTAGATTTACCTTTATATGCTGCTTTTTACACTTAGTAAGATAGCATAAACATTTTTCCAGGATATTAAAACATTATTAAATATTTTAAAGCAGAGAACAAAGAGGTAGACCTAAAAGATATTAATGCAACCATCATGGCTGCAATAGCAAGGATTGCCAGAGAAAGCTTTAGGTGAATCTCTGGACAGGTTTATAGCCCCATCTACAATCATGGTAGCTTAAGAAAACTATTGGCCCAAGCTGTCACTTCTCAGAAAGAGAGGTGGATTGTATTAGTTAAAAAAAGGCCACTGGAGCTCAAAAAACTGGAATTTTACAACCATCTTCTGCAAAGTGAATGATTTAAAATGATCAGATACAAGTTCAACTTCTCCAGTTTACAAACAAAGTGAAATGATCTGTAAATGATAAACTGACTCATGCAAGCCCCATCTTAGAATTCAAATCTGTGGAGACCCAAAGTGTGGAAGACACTGAATCCAACATTCTTTTCTCTGCATCTCCCTCCTTTTCTTCCACTTACTTTCACCCACAGCCCACATTAGAACAGAAGAGGTATGCTCTTCTTCTTCAATTACTATACTGATCTCACAGAGTGGGGAGGCTCAGGTGGTTAATGGATATGAAAAATCTTTGTAATCTGTAAATTACCAAAAAAGAGTAAGGCTTCATTGATGTTGGTGACAAAGATGCTTGTTTCTGACCTACTGAGGATAGGGATAGATGCAACCACCTTTGCCTTGTTTATATACTCATTCAACAATTTTACTGAGTATGCCAGGCACTGATACTGCAGCAAACAAGCTGATAAAACATTGAAGGAGTTTACATTCTAGGACAGATACCAGCAATGAACAACAAAGAAGTTAGAGTGCATGATAGTGATACGTGATAAGGAGAAAAAAATAAGCAAGAATAAAGATATATAATATTCTGGGGGTGGGGCCAAATGATAGACCAGGAAAATAAATCACATATATCTGAAGGAAGAGCATTCTGGGCAGAGGGAACTAATACCTAAAGGTAAGAATGTGCCTGTGGTTACAAGGTGCAGGGAGGAGGCCAGTGAGTGGAGTGAGGTGAACCAAGTAATAATGGGGATCCAAATCATGTAGAGTCCTGAAGGTTATCACCAAGGGAAGAGTTTGAAACAGAATCTCTCTGGCTGTTCAGAGAATAGACTCAAGGGAAATAAGGGTATGGGCAGAAAAAGGTTAACTTGGCAGGTCTAGGTTGTTCAAACCCTGCACATTCAACAAAAAAAGGGGGGCCTGGGTTCAGGAGAGATCCTTACTAGGCTCCTGGGACACAATCTTTAAGCCCTTGGAATACTCCACTTGATAACAGCATTGCTGCCCATAGGCCTTGAACCCAGGTAAGAGGGCTGGAGTCTGAGTAACTGGGGTCAGTTGCACAGATACCAGATGCCTACATAACAGAGCCCCAGTAAAAACCCTGGACACCAAGACATGCTTGACTGAAATGCTTCACACGTATTGTCACACATCATTGCCAACAGAAATAAGTATGTCCTCTGCAGCTCCATTGGGAGGACACAGCTAGAAGCTTGTGCCTGGTTTCTCCCAAACTCTCCCATTGCCTCTTCCCTGTGCTGATTTCCATCTGCACACCTTTTCTTAATAAACCATGATATACCAGCTTTTCTAAGTCCTGTAATGCTTCTGGCAAGTCACTGAAACTGAGAGTGGTCATGGGGCCCCCAACACATGGTGGGAGCATTTGAGACCAGGTGAGGTGAGTACATTAAACCATGTGAGAGGTGATGGTGGCTTGTCCATCATGATTTTTTCCCAGCAATATCCTGGGGGATTTCTGTTGAAACTTTTGAAGCTCATTGGCAGGGGAAAGATATCTTTCATTAATGGCAATTGACATAATCCAGGCTGTCTTTATTAAATGGCTAATTCTAGTCTCATCTGTCACTGAATCCTTTCTGCATTTCCCCCAGGGAAGAAGTTCTCAAGAAACTTGATTATTCTAAGATGCTAAGAAAAAATAGGAAGATTTCTTGTTTCTCTGTTGGCATGAGCCAGCAGATCTGCATCTATCAGCAGATACAGTTGTAATCTGAAGAGCCAGGAACAAGGAGAAGCCACTCAGAATTATCTCTTAACTCCATTTCCCCATAACATTGTCATTATCCCAAACAAGTGGACAACACACTGACTGAGGGGTCAGTGTAGGAAATGGTAAAACATGAGAAAAGATATTCCTAAGCTTCTACTTGAGTGGAGAAATGAGAACATTTTTTACATTCTAGGTCATTTTATTTATTATAATTTAACATTAATATTAACAACAGTGAGGTATATTAATGACTTGTGTCAATGAGTCTTTGAGATAAACACAACGGATATTTGCAAATGAAGCCCTAGCCTTTCTGCAAAGTGAATGTTCCATTTCAAGGCTTATGGAGGAGGGTGGAGTGTGCTCCACACATCCACGAAGGTTTGGGGAATATAAGTGTTTTTTTTCTAAGGCATTCAATGTATGTTTAGAAGGCAGGAGCTGAAGCTTCCTAGGTTCTTTGACTACCAGGATTAGGTTCCCTTTCTACCCAAAAGGAGAGGGAGTAAGACTAGAAGAAGCTTCTCTGGGAAACTCACTCGTGTGTGTGCAGGGAAAGGCATGGACCAAAAAATCAGCCAGACCTTGGATCAAATCTCATCTCCACCACTTACCTTGACCTTAAGCAAGTTACCTAGTGTCTTCAAGTCTCTGAAACTTCCATTCTTCCCTCATTAAATATGGATTATGTTACCTGTCTCCAAGCATCAGTGTATGAGGTTTAAATAATATATGTCTGGCCCCTAGCCCACAGCAGGAACCTAATAAATGTTCACTTCACTTTTCTAGATATTCTATGCACTAATAAATAATATCAGGACAATTGGAAGGAGAAAAGAAAACAAGAGACTTTCCCTGGCCAGTGGGAGAGGACACCTTTAAACTATTTCTTTTGTGCTTGCAGATTTTGATGAGGGAGGATCTCCTGATTAGGAAAGCCATAATTTCATAGCTTCTACTCATGGTTTTTGCCCCACAGTTGAATTTTTTTAATGGTACACATAGTATGGCCACATGGAAGTTTATGATTGGCACTTGATTGACAGTGGCCATGCCCTACCAGTTGTTGAATATTTTAATATTCTCCCTGGTTTTGTGCCAATAAAATGGGATAACTGGATGGAGTAGATCATTATTTGTTTTTGAGAAGACCTTAGTAGGTTTTTGGCTATGCAGAGGTAGCTTTGTAAATTAAAGTGAGGTAGAAAGTCAAATGCTGGACTGAAACATAAGGAACTTATGTTTTGGAGATAGGAAGCAGGGAGGAAAAGATGCTATTGAAAGAGGAGGCCAAAAGGTCAAGAGAGCTTGGCTACTGGTAACTTGCCTGTGGTGAGGAATGGCTGTCAGATCTTTGGAGAATGATGTCTAATATCTAGGGTGAAGTTGCCTGAGTAATCTTTTGTTAGTTCAAACTTTCTGGAAATTTTACTGTACATAGAAGACTTAGTAGTACATTCAAAGAAGAAAGCTTTTGAAGTAACTTCCAGCATGGCATGAAGGAAACCAATAAGACAAAAACTAAAGCTACATTACCAAACTGGATGCTCTGTCTACTTACCAGAAGACCAAGAGCCTCCAACAAATCTGGGATCTTAGGAAGAGCATCCCATGGAGGGTGGGACAAGGATTGAGTTCTCTTATTGAGCTATGTTACAATAAAGGGTTACAAACCCCCAGAAGTTTGAAACATTTGGATAGCAAGTTCTGGGGTCTTTTGAAGAGAGTATTTTGTTTTCACAAATGCACTTGATAAAAATCATTAAAGTCACTTACATCTGCCTCTTCCTGTGTAAGTGAATGAATTATAGTTGCTCCCAACTCTGAAGGGTATATTGTGACAACCCAGGAGCTTCAGAGGCCAAAAGACAGCCTTGCGATCCCTTTGGGGGCTCTGAGACCTGAGGTAAGGAGAGCATCTGTTTAGTGCATAGGCAAAGGGCAGATCTTCCCTGCTTATTTATGGGTACGGGTAGCTTGATAAGAGGCCTAAAAAGCAATGGCTGCTGAGTCCATTAGCAGAGTCTGCAGACTCTTGAAATTTTTCCATGCCCAAACCACTGAAATCTATTTCTGGATTTGCCTTCAACTCCAAGTAAAAATTTTCAACCCACGTGTTCATGCCCTGGCCCAGAGTTTTCCATGCCAGATTCCAGGAAAGTGTTTCAGATAGAAATATCAGTTAACTAGGGGGAAAGCATGCATGGGCAAAGGGTAAGGTGTTATCAGTGGTTTTAGAACAAGTAAAAGAGTCATTTCAAAGAATTTCCAGATCCGATGCTGAGCAGGGTAGTGTTTCAGCAATCACAGATTCCATGTCTGGCAGCTGGGACCCAGTTTGTAGGCCCTTTATCTTGGAGGGCTCAGTAAGATATACGCTGCTCAGATGAAGAAAGACATGCACTCATTAAGGATAAAATATGAAAAGATTCTTTGCTTCATGAATTCCTGTCTAAAACTTCACTGGCACATATATGAGACATAGGTGTCAGGAATATTTTTGAATTCTTCTTTGGCTCATGATCATCACGAACATACAACTTTCTGTGAAGGAAGTGCCATATTTTGCTCAAACGCCATATTCTTCTATTCCAGGAAAAAGAAATTTTAAAGGATATAAACCAAGCAGCAGTTTCTATTTGGGCCTCTTTGGCAGGGAAACAAAGGAGCTGGGAAATATAGTCTCTTACTTAAGAGTAGAGCAGAGGAAAGATTCCTTAATAAAATGTATGTTCTACTAACTCCTGCCTGGAAACAAAGAATGATATAAACAAGCCATGGCTTGCAGTTTCAAAATCCAGTAAATTATATTTATGGTTGTGCATTTGTCAAGATAAGTAGCTAATGGTAATCCCATAAGCAGATAAGGGTAATAAAATGCACTGATGCAGGGCAGAAGTCAGACTTGGTGGTGGGGACACCCTTTCATACTAGCGGTCCTGAAAGACCTTGTCAAATGTCTTCAGATGGGGATGATGACCAGACAAGGGGCAGAGAGTGAGAAAGAAAGGTCATGTCTGTTTGTGACCCTTTGATAATGACAGAGCACTTACCATCTTCTAGTTTTATCATAGATGAAGTGAGAGAAGAGGAAATCTATAGCAACATAGAGAAGAGAAATATTTCTGCCTTGGAAAGTGTTTTAGAAAAGAATAACTAGGGAAAGAAGCAGCATTCTTTGGGAGAATACTGTACCTAGGCAGTAGAATTAGCACTAAACACAAATTCAGACTCTGGACTGAAATAGAAATCCAATTGTCAAGCTCTTAAAATGTGCCCAGGACTGGTTCTAACAGATGCCTTTAGATCTACATCTGTTGTGTTGTGGCGTGAGCATCCAGGAATAGATGTGGCTCCAAACTCCCTTCTTGAGGTGTTCTGTTTCCAGGTAACCCCTGATCTTTCTCTGCCAGAGTTTTATGGTTGTAGCAAGATGGTGAGAAGAATCACTGTGATAGCAACTCTCAATAATCCAATATCTTAGTCACTAGAAACATATGAATGGACAATCCTGCTGTAGGTAATAAAGAGTATTTCACCAAGTTAAGTCTGATTTTCAGATTTATGTTGGGCCCATGTGTAAGGAATAAATATATTCATGCCTTCATATCTGGGCCTTGGGCTCAAACATGCAACTCCATTTGGGAAAGCACCGCTGTCTTTCTGGCCTGAGGAAGCTGGCTTCACAGCAAGGCCAAGGCAAAGCTTACCACAGTCTTTTCTTGAGCCCCTGTTTCCTATCTACACATGGGGGCCTTAGAGCCTCAGTCTCCCATTGACCCAACACACACAACTCACAGGAAGGGAACATGATAGGACACTTGCACAACAACCATCCAAAGTAAGCCATGAAATTCTCTAGTTTCTCAATTTTCTTTTGCATGGACTGAGTTACTTTTCCAGAAAGTTCTAAATATATGCAGACTAAACATTTTTATTCAGGCTGATTTCATTTTATTGCCAGAGACCATTCAGGGTAGGGAGAAAGTATTTTGTGTTTTCTGTCAACCCCCTCCCCCCTTGGGTTCGGGTTCGTGCTTCATCACTGTGATCCTGCACAAGTTCTTTAAATTCTTTGAGATTTGGATTTGTCATCTGTGAAAGAAAATGACACCTTCAGAGCAGAGTGGCTGTAATGATTCAAAGTCATGTGTAGCAAATACTTGGCATATAAAGCATGCTCATTTAACAGGAGCTATAATTCAGCTCTTCTTTAACAAGACTGTAAGTCTCAACCTTGATAACAATGACCCCATGCCTAGAATTCTCCTGAAATGTTTATTTAAGGCCCTGTTTGCTTGACTCTATTGTAATATCCTATGGCTATCTTATAAACATAAAAAGTAAGCTATTTAAGGCCCGTTTGCTTGACTTTATCATGTAATATTTTGTAAATATAAAAAATAAGCTCACAAAGTGTTTTCATATTTATTATCCCATATAATTTTCTCAATTGTCAGAAAGTTTGGTTTCACGATTATCCTTGCTTTCAAGATGAGGAAACAGACTAAATGACTCATGGCCACAAAGTAAGTCCATTGACAAATATAGGAATCCATGATGCCCGACTGACTGCTTTGTTTATTACTGGAACAGAGTTCAAGTTCATGCACGCCCTCACTCTTTACTTAAACTAACATTTATTGGACCCCTACAGGTCCTGGACTAGGTGTTAAGAATACAGCTATAAGAAAAAAGTCACAGGCCCTGTCTGCAAGGGCTTCATCTTCCTTCAGGGAACATAGGCATTAAACAATCACACTGGAAATTGAGCAGCCTTATTTTGCAAAATGGACAAAGGAACTCAACAGACACCTCACCAAAGAAGATTAACAGATGACAAATAAACACATGAAAAGGTGTTCAACATCATATGTCATTAGGAATTGCAAATTACAACACAATATACCTATTAGAATGGCTAAAATCCAAAATATTGACAGCAGCAAACTCTGGTAAGGATATGAAGGAACAGGAACTTTCTGAGGCTTGTGGAATATGAAATGGTACAGCCACTTTAAAGAGAGTTTGGTGATTTCCTACAAAAATGCACATACTCTTACCATATGGTTGAACAATTGTGCTCCTTTGTATTTACTCAAATAAACTGAAAACATATATCCACCACAAAAAGTCATGTCATGATGTTTATAAAACTTTTTATTCACAAATGCCAAAACTTGGAAGCAATCAAGATGTCCTTCATTAGGTGGGTGGATAAATAAACTGTTACACCCATCCAATGGAATATTACTTAGCACTAAAAAGGAATAAGCTATTAGGCCATGAAAGATGTGAAGGAAATTTACATGAATATTAATAAGCCAAAGAGGCCAATTTGAAAAGGCTACATAGTGTATTATTCCAACTATGTGACATTTGGGGAAAGGCAAAACCATAGAGACAGTGAAAGTATCAGGGGTTTCCAGGGATTGGTGGGAGGGAGGGATGAACAAGGCAGGGCACAGAGGAACTTTAGGCCAGTGAAACTGTTCTGTGTGATACTGTAATGGCAGATACATGTCATTATACATTTGTCCAAACCCATAGAGTGTACAACACTGAGAGCAAATCCTATTGTAAACTATGGGCTCAGGGGCAGAGCAATGTGCCAATCAATGTAGGTTCATCAAATATAACAAATGTATCAGGGCAGCCCCCAGTGGCTCCGTGGTTTAGCACCACCTTCAGCCCAGGGTGTGATCCTGGAGACCCAAGATCAAGTCCCACATCAGGCTCCCTGCATGGAGCCTGCTTCTCCCTCTGCCTGTGTCTCTGCCTCCCTCTCTCTCTCTCTCTCTCTCTCTCTCATGAATAAATAAATAAAATCTTTAAAAAAAATAACAAATGTATCACTGTAGTACTGGATGTGATAGTGTGATAGTACTGGATGTGATAGGGGGAGGTTGTAAACATGTCTGGGCAGCAGGTATATAGAAATTATGTTTTCTGTTCAATTTTTCTGTGAACTTGAAATTGTTCTAAAAAATTATCTTTTTTAAAAAAGTAAAACTACACCGATTGTGAGAAATGCAATAAGCAACATCATGCAGGGAATGTAACAGTCCAGCACAGTTTGGCAGAGTTAGGAAAGCAGTTCATAGCAAATGACCTTTGAGCTAAACTCTGAAGCATAAATGGTAGAAATATCAATTGTGCTAAATGCCAGAACTTGACAAACTGAAGTAATCATATGTACAATATGAACCTGATAAAAGACAATAAATAATTTCTACTTAAGACTGTCATCATATGTGGCAAATAATGCTTGTAATGATAAGTTTGCTCTTGTGAAGTGTGCCTCAGATCTGGAAAAAGAAAACATGAGAAGGGGCCAAATATTGTCATGGTAACAGAAACACAAAGAACCCAGGCTAAAGGGTTTCTAATAAGCAAGAACAGCCAGCATTCATTGAGTATTCCTCCCATGGAAGTTGACATCTGTTACTCATTTGTTGATTCTAGCTTTGAAGAAAAGCAGTGTAATTGGAAATACTTCTATGTTCTGGGAAAACATTGAGTGGAAGACCTTTTAGTGCTTTTTAAATATTGGCCTATTACTTTTAACATTTAGTACAAACTTGCTCTCTCCACTCAAAGAATGGATGAGAGAGCTTGGATAATATCTAGATTCAATGATTTCAAAGCTATAGAAGATTAAAGTTGGTGTCTTGACTAAACAAGGAGAAAGGAGCTCTCTGATCATGGAGAGGACAGTTTTTGGGTGCTTGGAAAGAACTAAGAAATGTGTATTAAAGAGGACATAGACAGGTACATCATATTCAGTAGATAATTGCCACTGTATTTCCAATTTTAGAGAAGAAATAACATGGAAAAGAAGGATCCCTCAATAACTACCTAAATACCCATATAGCATATGGTTCAAAGCAAGAATATTGATATCAGACAGATGTGGATTTAAGTGCTTGTTCTACCATTGACCAGCTATGAGGCCTCAGGCAAGTTTCTGAGTCTCTCTACAGCCCAGAGTCCTCATGTATAAGACAGAAACATTATGGAACCTACCTCATGGGTTTTTGGAAGAATTGAGTGCTTTAGTGTACACAGTTATGATCGGTGTCTAGTGCACTATAGCCACTCAGTAAATATTAATTATATTACTATATTTTAATGAGCTAAGAGACTATTTGCTGGATTTGCTATCCAGCATTCCTGTTAATCTTTAATTCCCATTGGACTGCAAAAGTTTAAGAAAGTGCTAGAGGAAAATCAGAATCCTTTGGTGAGTTGCCAGGTAGCTGACAGAATAAAGGCAAACAAACAAAGGCAGTGGTTTCCTGTCCCTGAGGAGTTCCATTTGGCCTCTAGATGATGTTGGTGTCCACATTACCCTATCATGCAAGATGTGCTGAGGCCTGCATTCCCCTGCTTATCATCCTGTTGTAGCCCAAAGGGTGACTGACACTGGGAAGCATCAGAAGAGCCAGCTGACATGCCGCCCCTCCCCCTTCTTACCTGGTTTCATATGCCCACCCGGCTCACCATCCAACCTCCTTTGAAAAAGCTCAGCTCCAGGGCAGCTGGGGGGGCTCAGCGGTTTAGGGCTGCCTTCAGCCAAGGGCCTGATCCTCGAGACCTGGGATCGTGTCCCATGTCAGGCTCCTTGCATGGAGCCTGCTTCTGTCTCTGCTTCTGTCTCTCTCTCTCTCTCTCTGATAAATAAGTAAATAAAATCTTTTTAAAAAAAAATAAAGAAAAAGCTCAGCTCCAGCCATGGTCTCCATAACTGCCATATCTGAGGATACTTTGCTTTCTGTTCATAAAAAACAACAAAGCTTCATCAACTATTCTTTGTAAGACTTCAATCAAGTTATGTATGCAAGCTGAGCTTCCAATGCCTCATCTCTACCAACAGCACTGGGAAGGCTGTCTCAGTCAGGGCTCAGGCAAGGATCAGATGGTCTACTCAAGATGAGCAACTGGGGGCAATTTCAATAAAGGGATTATTTACAGAGTACAGGCAGGGTTTGGGGAAGCCAGCAAGGGCTGATAGAGTGACTGCATGAGCAGTAAAGGGCCATTAGCAGTCTTAGACCTGGAAGGCCAGGAAAGGAATGGTAGTCAGAACCCAGAGGGCAAACTTGGCAGGCAGGCTTGTTTGACAAGTGCTGTGTCCTTTGGTTGAGAGATGAAGCCAACCCTTGGCAACTTCATAGGAATTGACCAGATGAGTAAATTAACTGCTTTTCTACTACTTCCTTTCCTGTCAGTACTAAGCTATTGGTCACATTCAAGGGGAAGCACTAAAAAAGAGCCTTTGATACACTTGATAATACACTTGATAATACACCAGCTTCCCAAAGGCGCAGAACAAGGTAAGAATGTGTCTGGGTTGGGTGGTGGGAGGTAGAGCAGAAGAAACCCAAGAAACTCAGTATGAGCATAGAACAAGTCAGTTTGTAAAATCCCTGTCACTGCCTGGCACACGATAGGAGAGCAGTGCACTTCTACCCACCAGCCTCACAGAGAAACACAGCTCTGCAGTCCCAGGCCCTGCCCCATGCTCAACAGTGACCTCAACATACACATTTGCACACACACACACACACACACACACACATAATGCTCACAGCACATCAAGCTTACTATTTTCGAGTTTTTGGTTTTTAGGTTTTGGCTGCACTGCAACATTCTTTCATGGAGTTTTTAGCCACCAAACTTCAGCCTGTCCTTACAAATTTTACCAGGCTCGTGATCACACTTTGGTCTGCACCAAATTGGTGGGTTAACTTCCAATTATGTCACCTGCTGGAAGGGATACATGTGTCAGAACCAACTTTTGCCAATTACTAAAAGGGTGAAATCTCCTTAATATCAAAAAAAGGGAAGTCCCACGGGCCATAGTCTCCAAAAGGCTTTGAGCACCCCATGCAATGAAGCAAAGGTTCAGAGGGATCCAGTAGCTTGATTTTTGAAAAGAGGGCTCTCTTAGTTTATAAACAGGCAGGGCATTTGTTAGCCAGCCCAGCAGCAAACCTCTGCTTTCTGGTCAGCCTGCTTCATTAAATTAGTTTTAAAGACAACCAATAAAAGGTGCCAGTCATTCTACTTAACTATGTGGCTAACCATCTATTATTAATCAGAGCACATACTTCTGGAAGAGTAAATGGGGTCTCAGAGATCTGAGCTCGATAAGCCCCATAATGCAATAACCCATGTGTCTGGTATCATGTGATAAATGCAGGGATTGATCAGAACTGCACCCGGGAGATGGATATTCTGTGTTCTCTCTCAATCCTCTTTCCCTCCTCCCTTGTGGTTTAGCGCTGCAAAAAAAAAAAAAAAAAAAAAAAGTTATGTGGAAATATACCTTTATACAAGAAGTATACATGCAAATAAGTCTTTGTTTTTAAATATTTATTTGCAAGAGGTTAAACCCTGGTGCCCTGTAAAATTCAAAAGAGGAAAGCTCACCGAGCATTTCTGTTTGTGTCACTTTTTAGCCACATTTTCTTTAGAAGCGGGAGATTTCGGGCAAGACAAAGTGCTACAATCAGGTTAGAAATTTAGGGCATCTTTACAATTATATTCTGATGTGATTCAAAAAGCATCATATGGACCATTACATGGTTTTGTCCGAAGCATCTTTCAGAATGCAGGTAAAAAGGTAAAGTTCTGGTCTCCCATTTAGCTAAATATCTGCCCATCCCATGCTAAGACATTTTTTCAAGCTGATATAAAACAGCAGAGTGTATGATTCGGGCATATCCCAAAGGGAGATACTAACTTATTTTTCTATCTGCTCAATAGTAAAAAGTAAATGTCATAGCTTTATTTGTATAATCTCTCAGTCGCTTGGTCCAGGGACCTCAATTTGCTTTACCAATGTTAGTCTGCTAATCCCAACAGGAGCCCAAGGAGATTGGCAGGCTCCCATTCATGTCATTTTTGGGGAATTCACATATAACTGCAGACTTAGTCACTGCTTTTGGGACAGAGAAAATAAGCTGTCCTCTACCCATCTCCCAATGATGGATCTCAAGATATTATCACTGGGACATTGGTAATGCTCCTGATGGCCATCTGAGGCCTGAGTATCCAATTGTCTCTAAACCCTGAGAAAGAAGAAGAGTGGGTTGGAATAGGGACAGATAGTCCATGTGGCCCATTAGACCATTGGTTCACATCTTTGTTTGCACATTGGCATGAATAGGGGAGCTGCGGGAATCATCGGTACAGGGATCTCACCTTCAGGAATTCTGATTTAATTGGTCTGGGGTGTGATCTGGGCCTGAAGAGTTTTAGAGCACAAAAGGTTATTCCAATATAGAGCAAAGTGGAGAACCATTTGCTAAAGTCAGGAGTCCTACCAGGAACTGCTCTTTTCAGGCATTTTTGCTTTGGAAAGACTCAGTTTTGCTAGTGAACAGCAGACATAAGTCTGATGGAACTTTAAAGAGGTGATTTGATCCAGTCTTTATAGCAGTCTCATTCATGCCTGACAAATGTGTGCCTTGCATTAGGGGTTGCACCCTTGTGTTTTCCAGACTATTGGGCAGTGGTTTATTAGTAGATGATGAAATAGACTTAAATAGTTATGACTGGAACCATTTATTTAAAAAATAAAATTGGGGGTGCCTGGGTGGCTCAGTCAGTTAAGCATCTGACTCTTGATTTCAGCGCAGGTCATGATCTCAGGGTCAGGAGATGAAGCCCCAAGTTGGGCTCCATGTTCAGTGGGGAGTCTGCTTAAGATTCTCTCTCCCTCTCCTCCTCCCACTGCTCATGTGTGCTCACTCTCTCTCAAATAAGTAAATAAATCTTTAAAAAATAAATTAAAATAAAACTAAATTGAAAATATCAGTTTATCCCATTTAATAAGAGTATTATTTTGTAAAGTGTGTGTATGTGTGTGTGTATGTAAGCTCATTCTGGATCCTGATATAAAATGTTTATCCTAATGAAGATCATGGTCAAAATTAAGTACTTAAAATTCTGATCCTTAATGCTAATATTTGCCCGAAATGCAGGATGTATATCTATTCTGTTTTAGATGGTTTCATAACTTTCTCCAAGTTTGTCCTGATATACCAAGTGGTGACTCAGAGCTCAAGTCCAAGGTCTGTCTGTCTGCAAGCCCCAGGCTCCCTCTGTTACACAGGACACCTTTCTATCATTCAGCATCTAGAATCACACCAATGGTATTGGCATATCTTCAATTCTCTTCTTGCCTAGAAAGACAGCCAACTAACGAAGTAAAATAAAAACAAAACAAAACAAAAATTCCAAAAATTGAAAACCTCAAGACTTTTCCTTTAAACTTCCACCAAGTGAAAGAGGCTCACCTGCTTCAATCCCAGGGCCTCACAGCCTTGGATCAGAAGGCCCTTTCTGCAGAACCTGGCACCTTTCACCTAGCAACAGAGTAGAAGAGCACCTTAATTGTCCTGCTTGCCTCATATGTTCTTGAAAATGGTACCTGGAGTATGCTCAAGGTGCACAGATTCACAAAACACTAAAATGGGAACAGTTCATTCCTTCTGAAGATGCACAACTTCCCCTAAGATTCAAACCCAACTGGTTGTGAGTTCTGAGTGTAACAAGCAGTGCTGAGATTTTTCAAAGTAAATTTAAAAATTTTTTATTTAAATTCAGTTTAATTAACATATAGTATATTATTAGTTTCAGAGGTAGAGTTTAGGAATTCATCAGTGACATATAACACCCAGTGCTCATTACATGCCTTCCTTAATGCCTGTCACTCAGTTACCCCACCCACCACCCATCTCCCCTCCAACAATTCTCCGTTTGTTTCCTAGAGTTAAGAGTCTTATGGTTTGTCTCCCTATCTGTTTTCATCTTACTTTATTTTTACTTCCCTTCCCCTATGTTCATCTGTTTTGTTTCTCAAAGTCAATTTTTTTGTATATATTTTTTATTGGAGTTCAATTTGCCAACATATAGCATAACGCCCATCAATCTTTAATTGAAGTATGACACACATAGAAGAAAGGGCATCAACCATAAGGCACAGCACAGTGAATCTTCACAAACTGAACACACCCACGTGACCATCAACCACACGAAGAAGGAAAGCCATACCAACACTCCAGAATTTCTTCATAGTCTCCTTTCTTGTCACTGTCCCCCAGAGAATAACCACTGCCCTTGACTTCTAACTATAATTTTTTGCCTCTAAAATTTTTAAATAAAAGGAATCCTACTCTACTCTTTTGTGGTTGTCTTCTTACATTCAACATGGTATTTGGGATATTCATATTGTTATGTGGTTAAAGTTTGTTCATTTCTATCGATATTTAATATTCTACTGCATTAATATATGACAATCGATTAATCCATTCTATTATGAATATCTAGATATTTTTCAGTTTGAAACCATGAATATTTCAGTGCTAACCTGAATATTCTAGTGAACTATGTGTCTTTCTTAATTACTGGAATTGTTGGCTCAAAGATACACATAAGTTCAGTTCAATTTCAATAGTTCCTGCAAACAAGGAATCATTTTCAATGTTGTGCATCTTATCTTTGCAGCAATAGGACCAGGAAAGCTCTGCTTGTTTCATATCTTTACCAAAATGGCATTTTCTTTTGCATTTTAGCCAGCCTGAGGTCAGGTGTGTGTGTGTGGTGTTTAGTGTTTATCATGTGTTTCTTTTTAAAACAATTTCACCAAGGCATAATTTACATTGAAAAACTCTACCCACATAAATTATATAATTCAATGAGCTTTGACAGATGTATGCACCCATACAGCCACTGCCACAATAAACACAGAGAATATTTCCATATCCCAAAAGCAACCTCATGCAGTTTCTGAGTTTTCTAGAAAAGGTGCTGGAAGACAAAAGTCTTCCCTTTCTGCTTCTAGGGTAGTTTCCCTTTAGTCTCTGAGAGAGCTTCCTTTTGCCTTCACTTCTAGGCCAGTGCAGCTTCTACAGGGTGAGGTGCCTACAGGGCACAGCTCTCCCCAGCTCTTGACCAGGACAGTATAGGCAGGAGACTCAGGCAGCATAGCACTAATTGCATTAACTATATCTAATTTCAGTTGATTTAAGCTTAAATATAAATATTCAAATATGGCTAGTAGCTACCATATTTCACAACTGTTGCATGCTAGAGTCATGTGGACACTTCCTTCTGTTATGCAAATGAATTTCATGGACTATGAGTTTTTTAGGGGCAGATTCTTGAATTATTCCAGTCATCTCACTCTTTTTTTTAATCAAGAAAGCCAAAAACAAACAGTGCCTTCGAATAATCCCCTCTCTGCCCAATTTTACTAATAGTACACCTATGGCAAGTCCCCAGTTCTTTCTGCAATTTGTGTTTAAGCCTCAAGGTTTGGAAATCAAACAGACCCTGGGCTGAAAGTCACCCATGGATCTGGATCTGTGTTATGGTGAGCAAGCCCATTAGTCTCTCCATGCTTCAGCTTCCTCAACCGCAAAACTGGGATGTGAAATCTATTTCATGAGCACCTGACACATCCTAGACCCTCAGTAAATGTGACTTATTGCCCATACTCCCTTGATCTAATGCTAAGAAACACCTGTATCCCATAGAATTGTATTGTCAGACAAACTCTTTGGAAAACACAGAGCATTACAAAAAGTGTGAAGTATTATTCCCTGAGTTAGTATGAGTCGGAAAAGAAATAGTAACTTTCAGGAGCTGACTCCTTTGAAATAAAAATCCACATCAGTGTTTGGTAAGCTTTATCTCACCAAAGCCACTGAGAAATAACTCGTGCTGAGGGCCATTTAGAAGAGCATCTGCTGACTTGCCAGGAAGAGAATAGCAGCCACAGAAAAAAATCGAGACTAGGGTCAGACCCAGGAGGGAAGACATCTCTCCCTGCCTTGCTCTGGCCCATCACTCCCAGGAGGTCCAGGACAGAGTGTTATTTGCTCGTCCCTCATGGTCACATTCCCCTGGGGAGAGGTATGACTTATCCTGGGTAAAAGGGATCTGAGAACAGTGACCACCCTCAGCAGCAGGTCCTAACTAGGTACACGGGGGGGAGGTTGCTGGTTGCTCCTAAGGAATAGGTGGAGAAAGAGAGAGAAGGGGTGGAAAATGAGGGCACCAAGTACCCTCTGGGAGCCAGGTGTTGGCTGAGTGTTTTATCGACAACATGGCTCACCACTGTTCATTGATTGCTCAGTGGAACACAGGCCAAAAACTATGCTAAACCGTTCAATCCTCACAGCAATAAATAACGTCACTGTTCCCATTTTACAGACAGTCAATCTAAGGTTCAGAAAAGAAAACATAACTGCTCTGGGGCCCCAGAGCTGGCTGATATTTGTGCCCAGGTCACTGTGGCTCTAGATCTAGGTCTAGCCCTAAGCCACTATACAATTCCACCCCTGCTTCCACGTGCTTCCCTGCTTCACCCTCTCTGAAACCCTAAAAGGTAAATGCTACTGCCCTTTATAGATGGCAAATGGACTGCAGAGTTGAACTAACATTTCCCAAATTTATCGATCTGGAACTCCAGCAGTGGAACTAACATTTGGATCTGGCCAATTTGACCCCACATCCACAACTCTGTCCATCACACTACAAAGTAAGAGCAAAGATAATCAGCATTATTAAAGACCTATGTGCAGACCTCATTTTAGCCTCATTAAAAAGTGGAATAAGGGCAGCCTGGGGGGCTTAGCAGTTTAGCTCAGCCTTCAGCCTAGCTGGGGATCCTGGAGACCCAGGATCAAGTCCCACATCGGGCTCCCCGCAGGGAGCCTGCTTCTCCCTCTGCCTGTGTTTCTGCCTCTCTCTCTCTCTCTCTCTCTCTCTCTTTCTCTCTCTGTCTCTCATGAATAAATAAATACAATCTTTAAAAAAAAAGTAGAATAAAATAGGCTTGGTCTATTGTCCTCATTTACAGACAATGAAACCAAAGCACAAGAGTTCAGCACTTTGCAAGGGTGCATGGTACCTGGAGAAGTGGAATTTGAACCTGAGCAATGTGGCTCTGGGGTCACTTTTTAATCACTATATTAGTGCCAAACCCAATGTTTGGGACATCTCTGCCACAAGCGGGACAGCCTCCAGGACTAGGTAAATGCTGATCAGGGTCAAAAACCACAAGGCAAAATAAACATCCATGGGTAGGAATAATAAAAAAAAACAATTGTGGTGAGAGTGCTTCTAGAAGAGCAGCAAGCAAGTTCGTTAGCCAAGAAGGATATCCATGGTTTTTCATGGTCCACAAAATTACTTTGTTTTAATTCTAGCACACAAGACTGGCCTTTGTCTACCCCCAGTGGAAATCACCCTTGTCTAGAATTGACACAAGAAGTTGATTTATTTTTATTGTTTGTTACAGTGATTCTGTGCAATTTATTTAGGACCACTGTCTCTCACTCAGAGGCAAACTCATAACGCAAACACATTCATCTTGAGAGACAGTATCTTGGATACCAGCAGGTTGAATAATTAGATTGTTACTCTCAGTATGCATGGTCTGTCCGTAAGCAACAAAGAAGCTTATCAGATGCCAATAACCCTTAGCAAATATTATACAAACTACAAACTACTGTACACAAAGACGTTCACAATTTGCAAAGAAAATTCCATAACTTAGTCTCTACTTTGCCATGGGGAAGTCAAATATGTATTTTCCTTTTATAGGTGAAAGACCATTCCTCTCCTCAGAAGTCTGGCTAGAACGTTTTTTTAATTGATTTTCTAAAGGTTCTTCAATAAGGAGAATTTGAACTTAAAAACAGGAGGAGTATGACCCTGAAATCATCTGGACTTAGGTTCAAGACAAGACCCATCAACTATAGTGATAACTTTTTACTGGTTAGTGTAAGTTAAAGCCCTCAGACACCTAGTGACTTTTAACCAAGAGTGTCCCCCATCAAGGTCTTCGAGTTCAGAGACCTCCAAGAACCTCAACACAGAATGGTTCAAATGATGAGGAGGCTTGGCCCAAATCCTTAAGCTTCAACCATCCTTTTAGCTGGAGATGATAAAGGCCTTAGGGTTAATAAAATTCCTGCTACATCCCCAAGATGTGGCCAACTCAAGATATGACTCTGTCTTTGACATGACAGTGGAGTATATGTTCAGATGGACATGCTACAGAAAGTCACTCAGCCACAAGTTTAAGCTCTCATGGTATAAAAAAATCACCAGAAATCCAGAAATAGCTGTTGTATTTCAAGTGCTGTCTGCCCCTTAGGGACTTCCACCGTGTGACCTGGACCGTACATGATAGGTTCCAGTCCACTACCTTGGTTTTGTGGATCTGATCCAGACTTTGGATTCTTTTGAGTCACCTCACTCTCTCCTCAGAGACCCATATCTATCATCACCACCTGTCTCTGACCTCAGACCACCACCCTGTGCTTATAGAATTCCAGGTTGCTTTGACTGACTGTCATTTCTATCCAATTCAGTTGTTTATTGCACAATGTTCCACGAACCAGGGAGCACTGGGAAACCCTGTGGCCTCAGTGATTTTCCTCAAATTCTTTTCTTGGAGGTAAAGAAATCCAGGTGGGCAAGACTCCATGACTGCATCCAGTTTCAGCCTCCATTATAGACCAATTTTAGGTTATTTTTTAACACAAGGACCCTGATGCTACCATGAAGTACTTGATAATGCTGACCCAGGGAAAATAGGAAGGCAGAAAGGAGTTGAAGGTACCCTACCCCTTCCTTCTGACAGTACCATTCTTAGGTGTCACCCTTCTCCTTGTGCATTTGCATCCAAATACAAAGGTAATATTAGTCTTTCCATTTGTCTTGTCATTGTTGCATGCGTTCATTGTCAGTCCCTAGAACCCCTCCTCCCGATTCTCATTTTCCTTTTGCTTTTGACCCTCTGTCCAGGCATTTCTCAACATGGAAGACTGTCCCCCTGCCACAGTGTTACTCCTGAGAGGAAAAGATTCCTCCTCTGTGCTCTCTCAGCACAATGCATGTATACCCCTGCTCTGAGCACATAACCTACATATGCCAAACCCTGACTCCTAACCCAAAGTGGGCTTGCTTTTCCTAACCTGTAAGAAGGGTATGATGCTACTTAACTCACAAGTTTGTCGTAAGAATTAGGGAAGATGTTGTATATAAAAGTGTTAGGTGGGGTCTTCACTTTATAGACATGTTAAGAAGTCAAGTGCCTTTTTCCTATGCACAAACTATCATCCCTGTTGACTTTGAACTATTACAGGGCAAGGAATGGTCCTGTCCTTCAAGGACAGTGTGACTGACCTGATTGGCTACTGTTATCCTCATTTTAAGTGCTGGGAGTCACAAGACTAACTTCTGCTTCAATAATGCAGCCCTTTATGCCAGCATGAAGCTTATGCCAGCATAGCAGTTGGATGGACATACATACTACTTATGGAGGGTTTACTATGGGCAAGGTGCTGTTTGAAGCAAGTTACATTTCCTATCTCATTAATCCTCACAAGAAATCCATGAGATAGGTTCCATTCAACAGCTCTGTTTTGAAAATGAGAAAACTCAGGTGCTGGAAGGTCATGGAAGTTGCCCAAGATTACACGGATAGTGAAGTTAGGATTCAGTCCAGGATGGGTGTCTCCTGAACCACAGCGCATAGGTTAGTTTGTTGCCTTTAGTAACAGATTATTAAACATTTGTTGTGCTGAAGTTTCAGCTCCAAGTGCCACCTTTTTTCAAAGATTGCTCCAGCCACAGTGACTTCTCCTTCCTCTGGACTCCCTCTTGCACTGCCGTGCTTCTCATTAAGAGGCTAATAACTTTCATAGTCAATGCTCTTTGTGCATCCCGCTCAGCTCTCCCCAGCTACATTATAACCTCTTGGCCTGGAACACAGGAGCTACTAGATATATATTTATCAAATGGATGGTGATTGACTGGCTGTCATTTATTATGGAATCTATAAGTCTGACTACTCATGATGAAAGCAATAGTATTCATTCATTCTTCTGTTCAACCAACAAAGCACTAGATATTGTCTACAATATCTTAGACAAGCCAAGAAAAACTATGAACTTGGAAATGGGCAAAAAGTTTTGGTTACTAGATTTCCTCCCTAGCACATCCTTCCGGGGCTCTTCCTCTGCCTTCCTTCTTGATTTGAGCTATCTCACAATTTTGTAAGTTGAGGGAAATAGACAATAATGCAAATGATTCTTGTTTATAGAAACGAAAATGAATTATGCCTTGTGGAACACAATTGATTATTGCCTTGTGGGTGGACCAGTTTTGTAATTATTTGAAAGTTCATTCCATTATCCCTTACTGCCCATATATTTTTCATTCTTCAAATTCTCCTTTGAACCTGTTGTTAATCTTACTAATTCTCTCATTAATTCATGAATGAAATAAAGTCTCTGCTTTGGGTTTATTTTACATTGGTATGAGATTCATGATTTTACCCTTTTTTAAGAAATGCCTCTTACAGACATCATAAAGTGCTCAAAATAAAACATGTCTATCCAGAGTCAAAATAAGCATATGAATCTCCAAACACAAATCTAGAATCTGTTTCTCAGCTATAAATTCCTAGAGTGTCAGTTCCTTTTGGAGATTTCTTTTTTTTTAATTGAGATATTATTCACACACTAGAAAGTTCACCATTTTAAAGCTTGCAATTTAATGTTTTTTTAATATGTGCAATCATCACCAATAATTCCAGGTCAATGTTTTTACCCCAAAAAGAAACCCCATATCCATTAGCAGTCACTCCTTATCCCACCTACGCCCAATAATTCCAGGTCAATGTTTTTACCCCAAAAAGAAACCCCATATCCATTAGCAGTCACTCCTTATCCCACCTACGCCCAGGCCCAGGCAACCACTAATCTACTTTTTGCCTCCATGTATTTGCATCATCCAGACCTTCCTTCTAAATGGAATCCATGCAATATGTAGCCTTTTGCGTTTAACTTCTATCACTTAGCATGTTTTCAAGATCATCCATGTTAAAAAAAAAAAAGCCTCATCCATGTTGTGGTATGTATCAATACTCTGTTCCTTTTTATGGCTGAATAATATTCCATGATATGGATATGCAAGATTTTGTTTACCTATTTATCTGTTGGTGGACCTTTAGGTTGTTTTCATTTGGGGGCTACTATGCATAATGTTGTAATTCGGATTCATATGCAGGTTTTTTTGTGGATTTGCTTTAGTTCTCTTGTTTATATACCTCGGAGTGAAATTGTTGGGTCATATGGTAATTCTGTGTTTAACTTTTTGAAGAACTACCAGACTTTTTTGCAAAGTGTTTATCCTAACAGCAACATAGGAGGCTTCCAATTGTTTCACGTCCTCATGCAGGATATTTTTATTGGCAAATCACAAAAGAAAATGCCTGAAGAAAGCAAAGCACTGGACAGTAGATATGGTAATTCTTGAGTAGTTACCATGAGACACAATTCACAGGTCACCTATGAAAATGCTGTCCTACATCAAAGACATTGGGCTCTACTGGCTCTTTCTCAAGGAGTACTCTTGCCTATACTCTGTGGCCCCATGTGTCACAATTTGCAGCTAAATATTAGAATTTGCTTTTTCTCATCGATACTCCTCCTGGCTCGTGGAACAAGGCTGGGTAATTTTACACCTGCCTCAAATCCTACCTACATATCCAGGCCTAGAGACTTCTGGGAGCCATTAGGAGCTCTGAAATTTGGCAGTGGTCCTGTCCTTCAAGGACAGTGTGACTGACCTGATTGGCTACTGTTATCCTCATTTTAAGTGCTGGGAGTCACAAAACTAAATTCTGCTTCAATAATGCAGCCCTTTACGCCAGCATGCAGCTTAAGCCCAGACTAGGTGCGGAGAAAATTGCTCCAAGAGCAAATATGAGTCCTGATAGAAAAGAAACTCTCCACCCTACACCCAGACCTCTCTCCAGGCACCTTGCCACTGCTGGTGCCATAACTGACAAGGATAAGTGTGGGAAGTGGAGGGAGAGAAATGTATTGTAAGCTGGTCAGAATTTTTGTGAACTCGGAGATTTTATTTCTTGGCTGACTCTTCCAGGGCTTAAGCAGTGAGTGACATGAGTAACGGGGCATTTCAGGCTTCTCACACCCACCTTGTGGATCTTTCCAGCCCTGGACGTGTTTCGGCCAGCCTGTGGGGGGTAGTGATCAGGTTATTGCTTGAAGGCTGGGCTTTGGTGTGGTTTCGCTCCAGGCCTTGCAACTGTGCCCTTTCAAAATTTCAGCACCCCCGACCAGCTGTTATTTCACTGCCTGTGGTTTTCTGTCTAACAGTCTATAAGAAGATTAATAGTTCCACGGCTAATGGGATCATGATTTTAGCACGAGACCGCAGCCAGCTCCGAGGGAGCGCAGACAGAATTCTCTTGCGTCCATAAGATCTTACAAAACCCAAACTGGCCTCCTCAGAATGTGAGCTCTGTTCTTGCTCAGATGACTGTACAAAGGATAACCAGTTCCCCTGGGTAGGCTCTGTTAGCACAAGAATAACTTCACACCAGTTCCGGTAAACCAGTGTCCCCAGTCTCTTTGAGTCCGGCGTCTTGGGAGCTGAAGACACAAAAACGTTCAGAGCCATGCTTTTGTTCAGAGCAAAGGGCAGCTGTGTGGTCTTTTAGCCACATACATTAAGTTATTCACTGATTCTCAAGCACACCAGCCCCTTGGCAGACAGGCCCAATGGGTACGGTGGCCACCACGTTGGATATCCCCATCTCTGGGTGATGTAATCCTCTGAGCCTGAGATTGTCCCCTCTCCTTGAGTCCTGCCTTGACACGCTCTCCACTAGACCTGAGGCACTCTTCTCTGCACCCGGGAACTGACATTTGGGGTCATCTGCTTCTTCACTGTGCCTGGCCGGGCTCCTCAGTTAAACTTACAGAGGAAGAAGATAAAGTGGTAAATACTCAGTAGCTGTCTGCTTCTGTGTATCTAATCTCATTTAATCTCAAGATTAAATAGGAATAGGAAATAGGAATTCTGATCCCCATTTTGCTGATGAGGAACCTAAGGCTCCATTCAACCTAGGCCATTTGTCCAAAGTCACACCCCTCACGGCCCCTTGGCCACGATTCAAACTCCACTTTGGATGATTCCAAATCCCAGGCTTGATCTATCAAAGTATAGCTGGAGATAAACAGCATAGCAATGATCTTAGCCTTCTCACACCATAGTACGTAGCTTGTTCTGTTAAACACTCAGGGTTTGCAGCGCTGCTAAAGACTCTCTGATAGATATATGGACATATCCTCGGACCCTGGAAGCCATGCATAATATATCAGGTCATGTCAGGTCAATATGAGATCAGTACTACAAGATCATAAACAAAGACATAATTTTAAAACCTAAACTAGCTTGTCATGAACACATCTTTCCATTTCCAACTAGATTCTAACCAAACCATATTAGGTTACATTAAGTCTTACATATATGGGAAAACCCATTTTCCCCTAAACAAATTAACTGGGTCATCTTTCGCAATTATTGCTGTAATCAAGCTAATGTGTTCTTAAGAAGACTGAAATAATTGTTTATGATCTGGTTACTTTGGTCAATGAATAATTGAATTGAGTGACCATTAAGGAAAATCTAATCCATTGCTATGCACTGAGTCAGTCCACAAAGGGTCAGCGTGGTGGAACATGGAGTTGTGTGTGCTGAATTTTAGGGCTGATAGGAGTGTTCTGATACCAGCTACTTCAGCTTTGCCAATAAGACCAACCCATCTGCTAACCCTTCCCACTTTGTGTTATATTTTTCAATATGCTTCATCCTTGACGGCCTTCCTCCTTTCCTGGGGAGGCCTCCTGCTCCCTCCTGACTTTGCAACACCAGTTCCTGCTGGCATAGCTGTCTCCTACTCATACTGAATCTACACTCAGTCTTAACTTTCTCAGGGAAAGTTTACCTGAGTGCCCTACTATTCTGACAGCATCATACTCTTCTCTCCTGTCAAGCACCCCAGCTATACTCTAGGTCTCAGGTCTAATGCATGTCTGTCTCATCTGCCAGTGTAAATGCAATAAAAGGTGAGAATCATGGGATTCAGAGGTTTTGATTTGGGAGGTATGGAGTTTGGTCCTCATTGTACATCTGGCACCTACAAGAGTGCCATCACATGTGACAAAGAGGAGAATACAGGAAGTGTTGCTAAGAGGGTTATTTAAAATGCAGCCGGGAGGACATTGAAGAAGTGAGGCTCATGCACATCTTCTGTCTCAAATTCTTGGCATCTTTGCTGACCTCCCCCGAAACCCAAGACATGGGCTCTCCCACCCTCTAAAAAAATAAATAATTTTTAAAAGGGGCGCCTGAGTGGCTCAGTCAGGTAAGTGCCAGCAGCTTGGTTTCAGCTCGGGTCATGATCTCAGGGTTGTGAGATCGAGCCTCACATCGGGCTCAGCGCTGTGCGTGGAGCCAACGTAAGATTTTCTCTCTCCCTCTCCCTCCGCCTCTCTCTGCCCTCTTTCTTTCTCTCTCTCTCTCTCTCTCTCTCTCTCTCTCTCCTTCTTTCCCTCTCTAAAAAGAAATAAAATAAATAAAAGTTAAATTAAATTAAAAAGCCAGGATATGGGTGCTATGTTAAAATGGGCATAAATGGACTTTGCACCTAACGCCACACCTAGCACACAATCACTCAGAGGTTGGTGGAACTGCAGCTACACCGGACATTTTGTTCAAAACAACTTACATAGATTCCATGTTCCCTTATAAAAACTCAACCTCCTTTGTCTCTCTGGAGCTCCCTTTCTGATTATGTCGAATCTGTGTCTCCCAGATTGCAATCTCTAAGACCCCAAATAAACACATGTATTTTATTTCACAGCTTGCATTTTTGTCTTTCTTTAGCCAACACAAGGTTGGTGCTCAATAAATATTTGTAGATTGCATGACTTTACAGAGACATGATTAAACAGAAGGAAAAACAAATAGCATTTACTGAGGGCTGTGTGTTTAGTCCTCTGTAGTTTTGTGAAAAAGGCATCCTTCTCACCTCGTTTCCAAAAGAAGAAACACATTTGGGGCATCTGGGTGGCTCAGTTTGTTAAGTGTCTGAGTCTTGATTTCCAGGCATGTCATGATCTCAGAGTCATGAGATTGATCCTGGCCTCCTCGGTTTCCCTGCTCAGCAGGGAGTCTGCTTAAGATTCTCTTCCCTCTCCATCTGCCCCTTCCCTGCCTCTCTCTCCGAGAGAGAGAGAGAGAGAGAGAGAGAGAGAGAGAGAGAAGAAATACATTTGAAGGGGCTATTTTTTTTTTGCCAAAACCTGAACTCAGATCTGTCATAACACAAGTTTATAAGAGCACCAATCCACTGCTCTCTCTACCAAAGCCTGCCTGCCTTCTTTCTTCCTTCCTTCCTTTCTCTTTTCTTTCTTTCTTTCTTTCTTTCTTTCTTTCTTTCTTTCTTTCTCTCTCTCTCTCTCTCTCTCTCTCTCTCACACCAGTGTATCAGGAATTTTGCTTCCACTTAAGACTCCACTCAAATTGCATCCAAGGCACCTCTAGGCTCCTGGTTAGACGCACTGTATCCTCCCTTAGAGAGCATCCCGTTGTAAAAGAATCCCCGCTACCTGAAGGGCTGTCCTATTTCTGCTGTGACTCTCACCTGCTGTTCTTGATTTCCTTATCACTTCTCCTAATGGTAACTGGCAGCCAAAACAATGGTCTAAGGATTGGCTAAACCCCACATCATGCAAGGATACATACAGCAACATGCGTTTTGGTGTAAAATTAAAACAGGACCAGAAAACGTAATTTTTTGAGAGACCATTAGGAGAAGCATTTTAGAAAGACAGGAAGCCCTAGAGAACATTTCTCTGAATGAAGTTTACCCCTTCTAACTAGAGAATATGTTATTGGAAATGCTGCTGCTACTTAAGAAACACTAAAAATGCAACTCTGTCTTTAACTGCCCCCAGGGATGGGCGAGCTTCAGGCATATGGATTCCACACTCCTCCTCAGTGCTCAAAGCAAACTCCTTCAAGGGAAGCATTTTCCAGAGCGTGAGGTTAACTTTGTCTACAGTCATCAAGAGCCAAAAAGGAGTTTTGTGGAAACTGTGACTTTAAAAATATGTCTACAAGGTATTGAGAGATTATGCAACAAGTGCATTGACCATCTACTGGGACCTTTCTGGGGTTAGGCTATTGAGATGGCTATAACAGGCCATCCAGAGTGATGAAATTTCTTCTGTTGGACTAGGCAACCTCCAGCATTCTAGCGCCTACCTATTTTTTTTTAAAGATTTTATTTCTTGATTTGAGAGAAAGAGCACAATCAAGGGGATGGGAAGAAGGACAAGCAGACTCCCTCTACAGAATTTGGAGCCTAAAGCCAGGCTCAATCCCCAGACCCTGAGATCATGACCTGAGCCAAGGTCAGATGCTTACCAACTGAGCCACCTGGGCTACCCTAGCACGTATATTTTTATTTCATGTTTTGCTTCTGCTAAAGATTGGCTCCTAAGTAAATTGGACAGCTTAGGAGAGCCCTGAGTCACCCTCCATTTGACTCCTCCCTGAGGCTGTCAGATAAAGCAAATAAAAATCTGTAATACTCAGGTACGTTTTAATTATTTTGAATTGCCCATGCATTGTAAATTGTAATAAAAAAATATTGTCTGGGATACACTAGACTTAAACATTACTTGTTGTTTATCTGACAAAGCTGATGAGTATCTAGATTGCATACTTCTTTTTTTTTATTATATTTCTCTGATGATTTGGCTAGCCTGACCAGTTACTTGTTTTGCAGAATTGGCTTATAAAATTTCTTGCTATTATAGACTCTGTGCCCATGACATAGCTTCTACTATGTGCCATTTCAGTGGTCCCATCTGACTTACTTTGCTCTTTTGTCTACTGAACATTCATTAATGCACAACAGTAGCATTATGGGCAGTGATACTAACCACGTGCTTACAGAAAACTGACAACTCTAGGCATTGCCCCTCAAATTTGGTTTCCTGCAATGCATAATGCCATCTTTCATGATGTAACTTGATTTTCCATTCTTCACAGTTGCATTGAATCTCTTCAATAATTTTTTAAATGTCCACTGACCAAAAACAAAAATAAAAAAAGAGCATGATCATCAATTTTTAATCCACCTTTCTTCAACACTACCCATGCTGTAAGAGTATTTAGTAACATCCACACAACATAATTGAATTCTCCAGGGAATAAAATCCATTTCAAAAGACAGTCATGGTAAGTCATGGCAGTGATAATTATCCATTTCAAGTCAGAATTTCTGTTCCTGTTCATAAGGAAGTTTGTCTTTTTAAGAGCAGCTTTGACACTTAAAGAGATAAATTTTTCTGTCATTTCTTTAACACATTCAATGAGTTTCTGTAAGCAATGGAGTCTTTAATAACGCTATTTGCTTTTCCTCCCATTTGCATAATCCTATTGCTAAAGATCCTGAAAACTGTAAGAAAAAATAAGTAGACTTCATTCAATAGATTACTTAAAAAGTCAACAAGAATTTGGAGGACCTTTCCTTCAGAATTAAAATATGATTTCAGTGCTTCAAATAAAACTGAAGATGGGCTTTTTGAATGTGAGAGTATTTGAAGACTAAATACCATCAAAATAACAAAAATCCTTTAATTGCTCAGTTCAAACAATATAAATGCCTGAAATACAAGAAAAATTTCCTGACAATTACTTTGATGTCAATAGAAAAGACATCACATGCCGTTTGAATAGCATTTTTGCAAAATATGGACAGGACAGTCAAATTTTCCATAGAATTGCCTGTGCTTTGCTTCAACCCTGAATTGAATAAATACTGCCTGCACCTTTATGCAAGAGTTTACTAAAATTTGTATTTGTATTATCTCCCTTAAAAGTAGAAATTTTTTTTTTCGCAAAGTCCAACTCAACCATGGAGCCTCTGCCAAAATTCACTATTATTTGTGAACTTTTATCCAGAAGAGATTTTATTCACAGTAGTCTATAAACAAGTCTTTTAGTGAGAGAAATATACATACTGCACAAGCAAAGGGAGACATTTTTCTGCCTTGTGATTACTTCTATCCATGGCTGTGCCTTAAAAAGATCTCTGATAATCTCTGTAATTATAAATGGAGCTAGTTTTTATTATTACCGTAGATTTCATCTTGGCACTTGAAAATGTGCTTGCAGTTTCAGAATCTGAAAATACTTCTGGTAGCAGTCCATTCAAACACTTTTTGGAGCTGAAAGACTAATGATAATATACGGAGTGGAAGGAACGGCTGGGAGAACCATCTTTCACTTGCCTCCCAATCTTCCCAGGAGACTGTCATGAAACAGCTTCTCATTCCCTCCCGGATTCCGACAAGGTATGAGGATTTCTGTTGTGCTCCTGCTTAGGGTACAGCTGCAAGCTATAAAACCACTTAGCTACAGCCGGGCACAGGCTTGGTAGCACTAGGAATGCTTTATCATTCATGTAATCATCTAGCACCTTTTTTGCTCTGGTGTCATCCAGTGGAACAAGGGACACAGGAAACTAGCCCATTTGCTACTCTGGCTTTTGCTATGTGAGTAATAAACAGCTTGAATCCAATAAGGGATCAGCATTTCTTTATCAGCCAAATCCCTCAGCCTTGCCTGACACAATCCCTATGCACACAGTCTCTTTCCAGCACACAGCACACGTTCAATCCACAGAAAACAATGGGGCATCTCTCCAGACAAACAGAGAGTGGGGACTGATTCCAATGTAGCAAGCAGCAACCCCCCTTTTCTCTACCATCAAAGCAATTAGCCAAAATATTAGTCAGCATTGACTGCGATGATGCTGCATAATGAACTACTCCAGACCTTGGTGATTTAAAAGAACAATAGTTTGTGCTTATACCTAGATTGATTGGAGCATATCTGTTCCACATGTCTTTCATTTTCCTTGGACCAGGGGGCTAGCCAGGCATGTTTCTCTTGTGTCAAAAGCAGAGGCATTAGGAAGGCATGCCCAACCATGCAAGTGTATTCCAAGCCCGTGCTCGAATCACATCTGTTAACATCCCATTACAAATTGAGTCACATGGTAGAGTGATAAATCTGATAAATCTGGGCAGGGGAGGTATACTCCACCCATGGAGATGAAGATGGAAGAACTACTTTTTACTGATAAGCTAAAATTCCACATCGAAGAATCACTGTGTGCTCTGAGCTCAGGGGACACAAGACAAGCTCTCAGAGTAGTTTTGGTACAGCCTCTCTAAAGAGGAAGCATCCCTTAGGGAAGGGATGGTGAGTAGGGCTTCTCTTCTCTTAGGGAAGGGATGGTGGGTAGGGCTCAGCACAAATCTTCCCCTTATCTCCTCCTATCTAGACCCTTTTATAGTCCTGACAAGGTTAGGGGAGTAATTGAGTTTTGATTCTCTTCTTTGAAGTCCTACAGGGTGATGTGCTGCAACTCACTTTGAGATCTGATATTTAGTGCATAAGAGTATCTACCAAAGCTTCCAATTTAACAATCCTCTTATACAACCAAAACTTGGCAATGCACACAGCAATGACCAATTTGGGAACTTGAAAAAGAAGCTTTAATTTCAATGAAATGTAGAATTTGTCCTCTTTTCATGATCAATCTCCTTCGGTTAGGTTTTTGGAAAAACAGGAAGCTACATACTCAGGTATCCTGGAAAAAGTTCTAGAGGAAATGAATTTCCAATGACAGCCCTCCCAGTTAGTCACTTTTCTGGGTTTCCACCAGTAAGAGTTCATATCCTCTCTCTCCATTCAGGCACCAACTGCCCAGAAATTAACATTCATTATGCAGCAAGAATACAGTACAACTAGAAGATGTTTCACTCTACTGGTCCCCCCCCACACACACCCCAGCTTTTCAAAGTTCATGTTAATGCCATTTCACTTTTACAAAAGACCCACATTAGTACCTGCTTTTGCTAACTAAAAGAAATCCCCAGAGGATGTTTGCTTTTGTGGAAAAATAGCATGTAATTTTGCTTCGCAGTGAAACAGTAGAGAGACAGCATGCACCCCAAGCAGTGAGCAAGAGCAGCCCTACCCATTCCTTCCTGGGAACCACACTCATCACTTAGCATCAAACTGCCAGAGCTTTGAATATGTCTGTGATCATCAGTGCTTTATCTCAATTTATTTTGTGCATCCGTTAGCAAGATGTGTCTTAGGGTATCAGAAAAGCCTCAGGAGAGGTTATTTTGGGGGTCTAGAAGCACTCAAAAAAAATTCCAGATAAGTTATGGTAATTGCTTCTTTGCTTTACACTATTTGGACTTATGAAAGGGTTCATAGGACACTCTACTTTCATTTTTTTAAGATTTTATTTATTTATTCATGAAAGACACACACACAGAGAGGCAGAGACATAGGCAGAGGGAGAAGCAGGCTCCATGCAGGGAGCCCGACATGGAACTCGATCCTGGGACCCCAGGATCATGCCCTGGGCTGAAGGCAGGCGCTAAACCACTGAGCCACTCAGGCATCCTGACACTCTACTTTCAGACAGCAGGGAAAACCTATACTTTCTACTCAAAAGTTTTCTTCTTTTACTTACTACTTTTTTTTTCTTTTACTTCTTTTACTTACTTATTTTATTTATTTTAAAAGAAAGGCAGACTGCCACATGCAGCATCTCATTGGGATGTGTCTGGAGTCTTAGAAGCTTGACTACCCTACATTCTCCTACAAATGGACCTTGAGAGCTTGTTTGGAGATTCCAGTAGGGGTGTACAGCTACTATTAAACCCTTGACAGAAGAATGGTCTTCCTCTATCCAGGAGGGTCATCCTCCTTGACCAAGCATGCAGCTTCTCAAGGGATGCACATGGAATGAAGAGAAAGGAAGGGAACAACCACCTAGCCAGGCAGATCACACAAATCAACCCTAGTGATCAACGAGGTGACAGACGTTGCAGCCAGATCATCCTCACATCCTCAAAAATCTTATTTTAAATCTTTTTGTGCAGGTATTGAACAAAACTTACCCTTTCCCTCTTCTGTTGCTCTTTCCTGCCCTGACTGGGGAACATTGACCTGAAGAGGCATTGACAAGGGCTGGAGTGAGAAGGAGAGAAGAACTAGGAATATCTTCAACAGAAGAAATATCCGTGTCTTCATCTACCAAACTTCAGAACCTTGAGCAGTTCTAGTGGACCTGAGCCACACGCTATAAAAATTGGGATGTGACTGCAGCACATTCTTCTATTGCAGATTGGTGCATTTTGACTGGCGTCAAAGTTGTATTAACTCATTAATTATGACCCCACTAAGATGATAAATTTGATTAAAAGAATATTTTGAGGAACTGGGTATTTATAGGCATTTAAGAAGGAAAGTTATAATAATACTGCTAAGTATATGCCTTAAAGTGGTTATCTTTTCTACTGGACATGAATTATTTGCATCTCATCTAGACAAAACCTGCAAGTTAACATGTAACTTCACGGAGTCTGGGTCTTTAATTAATAGTAGAAGAGCAGAGCCATAAAAGGTACATTCCCACAGCAGTTAAATAGTCTTTGGATGGGCTTGTTAAACTATACCCCAGTATGTCTTTGAAAGACTATGTGTACTCTCTTGTACAAGTCCTGGATAATTTTTCTTAACAAGCATATCTGGGCATGTGTGCTCACTTGTGGATGAGTCTTGGTAAAACTATTTGCATCGCCACTGAGAAGCCTCCTGGGAAATTATTAATGCAGTTCCTGCTATGAGCTGATTATCTGGGCAGGTCTGGTGATGGTTTATCAAGAGCAGGAAAGTGAGAGCAATAGGCCCTAGATGCTGGCAATAAAGGGATGCATTGTCTGTAGAGGGTTTAACAACAACAATAAAACCAACTAAAAGTTACTCTGCATAGTCACCTTATGCCGGTGATTCTAAACAGTGGGAGAGATAGAGTGTTATTTCCCAGGGGGCAGGCTGCTCTTCTTTCTTCCTTTCACCACTGCTGTCCAGGAAAGTTATCACAGAAGTCTATTGGCTGGACAAAAGAGTACATATCCTAAGGGAAGATACATTAGATTAATTCAGAAACAAAGTTTTGCCTCTCAAGAATCTGATCAGTCAGGGGGTTCTGGGTACACAATTGTTTTGGGTAGAATTGTGTCTCCCCAAGATTCATATGTTGAAGTCCTAAACCCTTTGTTACAGATATAACTAGTTAAATTCAGATGACGTTATTAGGGTGGCCCCTAATCCATTATGACTAGTGTCTTTATCAAAAAGGGAAAATCTGAAGACAGTCATATGCACGTAGAAAAAATGCCCCATGAAGAAGACAGAAATCAGGGTGATGCTTCTGAAGCCAAAGATGTTTTCTGGGAAAACACCAGAATCTTGGAGAGAGGCATGGATTCTCCCTCACAGTCCCCAGAGGGAACCAACACTGCAGACACCTTGACCTAGAACTTCTGGCCTTCAGCCCCATGAGACAATAAATTTCTGTCATTTAAGCCACCAAATCTGTGGAATTTTGTCATGGCAGCCCTGGCAAATAAGCTTAGTAGCTTCTAGTTCTATCAAAGCCCTTACCTAGGTGTTTGCCTAGCTATGATAGGCAGGAGCTATTTACTAAAACCACAGCATCTAGGCATAAAATACATAAAAGGTAAATTTTACTTAATATAAAACTCTTAATATCTCATGAAGCCATTTCACAGACAGCAAATCACTAGATCATCCTTATGTAGCAAGTTGGCCAAATATTACCATTTTTCAGAGGAGAAAACTGAATTTTGAAAAAATTAAACAAATTTCTCAAGAACACAGAGCTCGTTGAGAAGGAGAAGGAGAATTTGAACCCAGACCATCTGATCCTACAGCCAAATTTCTGTTCATTCCCTGGCTCTTGGGAAATGCCTCACGTTCCTGTCACCTCTGCATGATGACTGAGTCATCTTTTAGGTCTCCTGGGTCTGGAATAGAATTATGACATTATATATACTCTTTCCCTTATCTAATCAGAAAGTTAATATATTTGAAATTGAGTCATGCAGTGTACATGCCCCTCCTCACCTATGGGGCCAGCCTAAGAGGCTCTAAAAGGAGGACACAGCTGCAAACATCAGGTGAGTTTATAGGTATTTGTTCTTACAAAACTAGAGACTGAAGCAATTTAAAAGAGATTGCCTCCACCAAAGCACAGACTATCCTTCCTAAACATAGGCAATCCATCACATAGCTTTTCTCATTCAATTATTTATCCTAAGGGATGTCAGAGAAGGGATATATTGATGTAAAATTGCACTGAATGAACAAGTCTTTCTGGGAAAAGTTGACAGTTGGGGCTGGGAGTTGAAGATTAACTTTAAAAACATGGAGTTTAACAATATGGATCTGATAATTGGAGTTAGGATATTCCAGTAGGTGGGAAGAAACAAATGGACAAATGCATGTAGGAAGGCTGTATGCTGTCATTAAGATGTGATGTCATACTGCTATCCTTGCAACTCCTAGAATTTTATTCAATCATTCATTCTTCAAGTATTTATTGTGTGCCCATCAAGTGCTAGGCACTGTTCTATAAAGTGGGCCTCAGCAGTGAACACACCAAATCTCTACACTCCTGGATCTTACATTGGGTTTAGGAAGACAGATAATACACCAAGGAGTAGGTATGCTACATACCAGATTGTGATAAGGCTTATGAAGGAAAGTAAAGGTGAGTAAAGGGGAAGACCTCTTGCATAGTAATCTGAGCAAAGTGAGTCATGGAGACATGTTAATATCTGGGAGAAGAGCTTTTAGCTTTGCGCAGTGGCAGTATCATAGCCAATGAGGTTTATACAAGGCACGATTATTGCTAATTGAAAACTGAGAGAAGAGCTTTTGAGACAGAGAAACAGGAAGTGCAAAGGCCCTGAGGCAGAAGCCTAGCCTATAATGTCCAACATATAATTATTGATTGAGTAATTGTCCAAGTGTATGGGACTCAGACGGGACTAACATGTTTGGACTACAAGATTTATAATATTGAATAAAGGAGGAAAGATTATCCATAGCATACATTGGCTTAAGCTTTTATATTGACTTAATTTTCAACTTAGTATGTCTTTTGGGAAATCATTATGCCTTGAGAAAAAAAAAAAACCACAAAACAGAAAAGCATTCATTTACTGGGTTTTGTCCCAGTGTCTGACCCTACACTAAATACTTTAGAAACATAATTTCATTAAACCCCTATAACAACACCTAGATATAGGTATTGTTACCCCTGTTTTGTAGATGAAGGAAATAAGGATATAAAAGTTTAAATGCCTTCTTAAGTTTATAAAACTGAAAGAGAAAACTGAAAAGATAAAAGAAGGCTCTAAACAGGGCTCTTACCCTTACAGGTCAAGTTTTATCTGAAAAGAATTGAAAGATATACAGCTTCCTATATTATTCCCATGTTCCATAATATTGGGGATGGAGTGTATTACTTCTTAGATTCACACAGAGTACACTCCTTTGACAAATATGTTTTCTCTCCCTCCCTTGCTTGTTATATGTTTTGATTCTACCTACTCTGAGTTTGTTTGTTTATATATTTATTAAACTTGTATTAACTAGTTACTGTGGGCTGGACACTCTGCTGGACCATAAATAAAAATAATGTGACCCTGCCACTGATAAGGCCCAATCCCTGGTGTAGACAAAGGAACAACACTGGGTTTCACAAGAATCTCCAACGACTCTACCAGCAAGAAAGAGATGATGCTCTCAAAATAAGAAGCTCAAAGAGAGATTAATAAAGGCTCTATTTAGGTCCCTCATTATTATTTAGGTATAGGCAGGGTGTAAGGAAATTTCAAGGGATACTGCAAGATCCTGGGACGTTGGAAAAATAATTTTCTTACAGCAAGAATAGGGATTCCTCAGTTCTGCTGGGATATTCAAATTGGGTTTGAATTAAGTTTTTCTATTTTGAATATATTCACTGCCAAATCTAATGTGTGACTGCCCCTAAGGTTCTATTTTTGGTAAATGAAAATGCCCTTGAAAATGTGTTTAGGGCACCTGGGTGGCTCAGTGGTTGAGTGTCTTCCTCTGGCGCAGGTCATGATCCTGGGATCCTGGGATCGAGTCCCACATCGGGCTCCCCACAGGGAGTCTGCTTCTCCCTCTGCCTGTGTCTCTGCTGCTCTGTGACTCTAATGAATAAATAAATAAAATCTTAACAAATTGGAAAAAAAAGAAAATGTGTTCCATTTTCTCCTTTTCTATCAATATCAAAATCCTCTTTTACCAGTTGCCGTCTTCAATAATTTCAGTGATCTTTACTGGAAAATCCTCCAATAGTTTTTGCTGCTGTTTTTGCAACTTTCCCAAAAACTCTACTTTTATGCTCACCAATTCTCTTCCTAATATGATCAAACCATCTAACACTTAGTGAACATCTTTTCCTCCATCTTATCACCAGGACCTTCCTGAGTCTTCAACTCAATTTAACTTCAATGAATCTCCATTTCAGAGACATTGAAAAAGTACTGCTTGGCTCAGAGGTGTATTAGTATTTATTGCTACATAACAAATTACCTTCAAAATTAGAGGCTTTTAACAATTATCACCTCAGAGATTCTATGGGTCAGGAAGTTTAAAAAAAAAAAGGAAATTCAAAAAAGATTTAGTTAAGTCATTCTGACTCTGAATCTCTCATGACATTATAGTCAAGATATCAGTGGGGAACTGCAATAATCAGAAGGCTTGAGTGGACCTGGAGGATCTGTATCCAAGATGACTCACTCACATGGCTGTTGACAGGAAGGTTCAGTTCTCTGCCACATAGCTCCTCCATGGGCTGCTGATGCTTCTCATGCCATCATGCTATCTTCCTCCAGGGTGAGAGACCCCAGACAGCAAGGCTGAAGTTGCCTTGCCTTTTACAAACTTAATATACCATCATGTCCAATATATGCTGTTTACTGGAAATGAGTCACTATGTCCCCACTCTCAAGGGCAGGGGAATTAAATTCCACTTCTTATAGGGAAGAGTATCATAGAATTGGTGGACATGGTTTAAAGCCATCATGGATTCAATATTCACACATCCATTAAATCAAAAGATTCACTGTCTCATAAGTAAGCTAATTATATTTTTTTTACCTCTGAATTCCAACTGATTGCATTGGTTTCATGCCAATCACCTCACCACCACCCGTGGTGAGCTTTGGTCATTACTAGAGGAATATCTTTCTTAATGAGAAGACACATAAAAGCAAAGTATAAAAATAGAGCCATATTAAGGGGGGGGCTATATTTACCAATGATAAAGCTGAATATTTTTATCAACAAAGGACTTTATCAAGTGCTCTGCCAAAAAAGAGTATAAATGCTGGTTTATTTATAATCAAGCCCAGCCTTTTGGGCAGATAACTGAACTTGCCATTCTCTCTAGGCTAAGTTTAATAAAAGATTTATCAGCAGATGTGTGAAATAACACAAAAAAAGTTGTAATAAACTTTAGGGCATCCAGAAAGTCATGCCACATATTTGCAGAATTTTAGAAAATGGCCCTTTGCAAAAACAAAAGATAAGATGGAAATGAAAGAGAAACACTAAGGTTGACCAATGACCTGCTAGGATGGAGTATGACAGTTATGCTCCTATGTTACATTTTTGCATTTACCATAAGCTGTGATGATTGTATCACCCTTAACCAACACTACTACCCCCAGTGGTAAAACAGTGATGTCCCTATGTTGACATAGAATGTAATGATGTATAGCTGGGGAAACAATGCACTGGTGAAATGAGACCAAGGATTGATTTTAGTATGTTTTTCATTGGCATGCACATTGGAAAGAATATCTCTGATTCAACTTTCCATCTGTAAAATCATAACTAAAATAGTTCTTATATTTGGTTTTCCAGGGAGCAAGAACAACACTTAGAGAAACATGATCCATGATTGTAAAGACTTTACAGACTGTCCCATGGAACTTAAATGCAGAAAGGAAAATTTAAATTAGCAAAGTTAAGTCTCTGATATCTAACAGATGTCTAATCAATGACTGCCTTTCTGAATCCATGTAGCCATTGTTTGGACATAAAATACCAATTCTGTGCTTGCAGCTACAGAATAGAGAGTACCCAAATGTTTCTGATCAGTGGGACCCTACCCAACTCCAAGTTACAAACAGAAACCACTACAGGAAAGACCAATTAACTGATAAAAGAGGATGTTAGAATGGGACTATTCTTCTCTTAATTTCAACTAAAATATCCTAAGATAAAATCAATTAATCAAAATGAGTGCGAGACAAATACACAAATATGTAATTTTCAAGGAAATGTTGGAGAACTAGCTCCGTACTCTTGATCCTTCAGCAATGCCAAGGCTAGAAAAATTGGACATAATGTGAAGAGAATGGGGATGTTTCCTTAAAAAGAGCTGTTGCTATTCTGAGTCTCTAATTCCCCAAGAAAGTAAGGGAAGGGGTATCACCTTCTTTACCTAAAGCCCAGTGAGGGGGGTTTCATGGGACCACTTTGAGAGCTTCAGAAAACTACCTTTTCTCAAGAGTTGAAAATGCAGAGATAATTTCATTTAAAATGAGCTCTGTAATTTTGATTGATGTCATCTAGACATTCTGATATTCATAGAGATCATCTCCATGATGTAAAGTTATTGTAAGGATGTCTATTCCGTAAGAATGACTAGAAAAGTCCAGGGACCTAAATAGTTTTCATCCAGAGGCTTTATAAAAGATTTCTCCATATGATATACTTTAAAGGTGGAGGGGCACCTGGGTGGCTTAAGCATCTGACCAGCTCAGGTCATGATCTTGGGGCCCTGGGATCAAACCCTACATTAGGCTCCATGCTTAGCAGGGAGCCCACTTCTCCCTTCCCCTCTCCGTTTGTCCCTTCCCCTGCTTATGCTCTTTCTCTCTCTCTCTTTCTGAAATAAATAAGTAAAATCTTTAAAAATGATATAAATAAAATAAAAGTGGAGTGGAAGAAAAAATCAAATGTGTTTGATTACATGCTTTTTTAGCATGTAAGTTACATATATAATGAGATCAGTGACTTTCCCATGTAAAATTGGACCATCTCCACCCCACAAGAAATGCAAATTTTCATGATGTCAGTTCAGAGTGAAGAACACCCAAAAATCCAAATTCTAGAATTGGATATGTCAGTTTTAATGTCTGTAGTTGAGGCTACTAGTGTTAGGAAAGATTACCCATGAAGGGATGGTTATGGAGGTAGAATGATTCTGGAGTTTTAAAACATTCCTACCAACTCACTGATGTCATCCATCTTGTAATTAGACACTTACTTCTTCCATTTATGAGTTTATTTCCTTTTAAATGTGAACTACTCTGGGTACTTCCCCCATCATGCTTTCTTATCTTTTATCTCAACCGATTATGATAATGGACACATTAAGTCCCATCTGCCCTACATAACTCAATGTAAATGAGTTTATTAGATCCATTATTGAAAGATTTTTAAAGGGAGAATGAAAATGAGGATACCAGCCTGAGAGAAAAGGAAAGGAGATAAGAGATCCCTTAAGGGAAAAGGCGGGGGAAAGAACAATAGAACAATAGACAGAAGTAAACTTTATTTGCTGAACAACATTGTCTGGACCAGAGAATGGGATCCAGTACTTAATACCACTGTGTCTCTTTCTTCCTGAGGGGTACTATGACCCCTACAGAGCATCAGTCAATCATTCAAATGAGCACCATTTAATAAGACTGAAGATAGGGATACCATTAATGGTATTCATGGTATTTGGTGTCAATGAACTCTAAACTCTTTCCCAATAGAGTGTCTTGTGGAAGGACTTGTTGGGTAGATAGAAGAGTCTCTGAGAGGCTTAAAAGGAAAAATAATTGGAAGATGAAATGTGAATTGAAGGAATCTAGATCCCTGACTCCAAAATGATAGTAAACATAACATGAGGCATTCTCTCTTCATGGATCTAAAGCTAGAAAAGATCCCTCAGTATTTGACATCCCAACTCAAGTCCCTCTTCCTTTTGACCCTCTCCCCAATCTATGGTAAGCTGTCAAAGTGGTTGAGTGGCTCTTAAAGAATCCCCTAAGTGACTAGTGGGGATGTTGGTACTCAACCCAGAGATGAGAAAGGTTCGCCTTCTCAGCGGGTATGTGCATTTCCTCATCTACTGCCTCTTGGGACAATGGATAAAGCCCATCCAAAACATAGTTTGAGATACCTAAACTAGACACTGAAAAATTAACATTCTTCTCTTGTTATTTCCTGGAAATCAGAGTTATTAATCCATGAAAATGAATGACTACAGAATGCCTGGAAATAGAAAAAAAAAAATCACCCATGTTATCTAAAGCTGTGTTCTGTTTCTTTTCTTTACTATCCCCTTGACAATAACTTCAATCTCTAACTTAGCAGTTGCTATGGCACCAGGGAAAGGCACATGTTGCCTCACTGAAGGATGCTGTCCACTGATGAGGACTCCAGATCTGTCTCAGCCATTTTGGCCCAAGATTCTTGTTTTGCTACACAAGCATAAGTAAGAATTGGGCCAATTTGGCAGAGAGATGAACCAAGTTCTAAAAGGCATACGTGTTTGAAACTGGTGGGGGATATCCTGAGTGTATTGTTGGTTTCATCAACATTATAATACAATATTTATTTTACTTTAGTGCTCAAGGTTGAGGGTGTATTCCACATTTCCATATAAATTATGTCTCAGATACCAGCTGGTTATGTTTGTGATGTAGGTGATGACAGTTCTTTATCCACAATCATTCACCTCAATTTGCACTTGGCATCTGTTACACATTTGGTCTACTCTTTTTATGATTGCTATTATTGCTCCATGTCAAGAAGAGTGTGTAGACAGAATACTGACTTGCCAGCAATAATTACTGAGACGTGTAGCTTCATACTAAATGAGAAAGTGGTTTAGCACAAAATTCAGAGGGTGAGAAGAGTTTAAGAGTTCATTGAACCAAGATGTGAAGCAAAGCCATCCTTACGCTGTCTTAGTGAGAAAAGGTGTAATGTTATTTAGGATGGCTAAATTCTCCTTAAGAAACCCAGTCTAGCCCAAAGAGGACTTAACTGAAATTAGGCTAGGGAGGTTGCTCTCAGTAGGAAAAATGCCTGTAAAAGTGAAGAATTTTCTAAAATCATTAGGAGGTATGAAGAGATACACTAAAAAGAATTGGGAGATCTAGCAAACTGCTCACAAGAAATTTGAGATGAAGCTAAGATTAAACCGCAGAATCATAAAATGTTAAGGTGGAGGAAATCCTACAGGTGATGAAGTTCAACCCTTCATTTTGTGGATGAATAAATGGAGACCCACAGGCATAAATGGTTGGCCTAAGGTTAAACTGTGAAATATTGGCTAAGCTGTAAACTAGAACCCATTTCTCCCCCCTAAAACAACATCTTTACCCAACAGCTGCTTCACGTAGAGAGATCAAGTTCAGTTAAGATTGAAACATGTATATTTTGACTTTTGTATCAGTCAGGATCAAATTAGAACAACAGAAACCATGTTGGGTATTTCAAAGAGAGCAGATCTAATACAAAGAATAGATTGCACAATTGTTAAAAGAACAAAAGACAGAAAGACGTTGGTGGGCTAGTCAGATATTAGAAACATCAAGAAAGATTTATCACCCCTAGAATTTAGAGGACAAAAGAAAGGGGATGGGATGTTCAAAACGAAGAAGCTGGAAGAAGGGCCATTCTTTCTCCCCAACTCAAGGTTACAAAGCAGAGTAGAGAAGTCTGGACATATGTCAAATACTTTATTCTAGAAATGCAAAAATGAATAAGAGAAAGGAAGTGCTATCAGGGAACATTTCACAGGTACTTTGGGAACCCATGGTGCTAGGTGCTCAGGATTTCTGGCATAAGCCTGGCTAAGTGAACAGAGCCCATCAAGCAGGTGGAAAATTCTTCTGAAAGCCTTTATTTAATGTGGTCTAATTTAAATCCTCTTCTTGTGGCACTGTGTGCTCTTCTGTTGTGCTATTGTATTGTCAGAGCTATAATTAATTATAAGTATTTTCTTACACATTTTTTTCAACATACTTTAAAATTCCTGGTTCAGGTACTGTGATCTTCCTTGTTCAGTGCTGTATCCATGGTGCTTAGCACAGTGTCTGGCACAGAGCAGCAACTGTCTTATAGTATGAGATTCCCTAACGTGATTTGGATTGAATGGAATTCTTTAATTAAAAAATAGGATTTGATAAGTCAATCGAAGAAAGACAATCATCATATGGTTTCACTCATAAGTGGAATATAAGAAATAGTAAAAGGGACCATAAGGGAAGAGGGGGAAACTGAGTAGGAAAAAGTTAGAGAGGAAGACAAAGAGAGACTCCAAACTCTGGGAAACAAAGGGTGTGGTAGGGGGATGGGGTAAGTGGGTGGTGGGCATTAAGGAGGGTGCATGATGGAATGATCACTGGGTGTTACACTGTATGTTGGTAAATAGAATTTAAATAAAATTTTTAAAATGAAAGAAAAAAGAAATATGATTTGAATAGACCATTTAAATAGTCAGCTATCCACTAAAGAAATTGAATCAATAATTAATCACCTTCTAAAACAGAAAGGAGTAGGCCCAGATGGGTTCATCAGTGAATTCTATCAAACATGTAAGGTGCATGGTATTCAAGGTCTAGGGGTACAGAGTTGTATGTAGGCACATATGGGTGCAGAAACGGCAACCACAATGAGATCTTGAACAACTACATCAAAATCCAAGCTAAGGTGCAACAAAACTAGCTCAATTTCAAGCAGATATTGAAATACAAAGAGAACCAAACCAATCAAGCAGAACTGGTGATACTGTTTTTGGAAGCACACCATGAGGTAAGTGGAGTGCCAAATAGAGTGAGCATCATGTCCAAGGAAACAGCAAAGTGAAACCCAGTACCTGGTAAACTAACCTGGAAAGAATAAGACAGGAAATAAGTCCCAGGCAGATGATCTAGCCATGTCCTGCCAGGTGGGGATAGAGGAACCCAGGTCCCCAACTAAACAAGAGTAAAGAGGTCAGGCTGGCAAGCTGAACCACGCGGAGGTTCGGCATTTGGAAGCATTAGTGCTAGGTATTCTACTGAAATCTTCAGTATTTCAGCCATTTTGCCAGGAGCTCTCACAGGAAAACTGTACCACAGGGTACCTGCAACATCTTGTTCAGGCAGCAAACTTCTGCCAGAAAGTAGCCTGCAGGGCTGTGGGCATTTTTTATTTTTTTCACTGCCAAATATCCTTTCAACCCTTTGTTTACTAATAGCATTTTGTTTTCTTTGGTCAAACATCTATCTCTCCCCAAGGCACACATGCTCAGTGGATCCCAGATCCAGCTACAAGAACAAGAATTAGGCACAGCCAATCACAATTAAAGAAGCTGCTTCAGGGATGGCCACATGGCCTACTCTGGACTAAAGTTTCTAACCTGGAACTTTTCCTGGAACCACGAGGAAGTAAGCACATTCCTTCTGTTGAGATTGTAACATGGAGCTGTTGCAGACCAACTCTTTTACCACTTAGGAAATAGCTACCCAGGAACAAGTTCAACAGAGAACAGAAAGATGAAACAAGATATTTAGGTAAATTCACATTAACACCTGGATCCAGCTACTCCTGAAGAGTCTACTAGTCCAGGGCTCTTCAGTTATGGAAGCCAACACATTCCCTTTTCTGACTCAAGCCAGTTTAAGTTTTTCTGTCACTTACAACCAAGAGTAAGGGAAGTGACTTCACCTCTCTGAAACTCTCTCTCTCTTCATCAGGAAATTCATGGCTTCCAAGACTGCCTTCACTTTGAGTAGCCTTCAGACCTCGCGATGCAAAGACAAAAATGATTAATGTGGATTGTTCACGACCCCGCCCCACCATGATCCAACCCTTCAAAGACAATCCTGCAACTATTAGCACAGATTCTGTCTCCCCTCCTTCCACCCTCCTTTAAAAGAGAAAGGATTCCTCCCAGCTAAAGAAAGGCTTGGTTAATCTACATAATTAAGAAGTGAAGGGGATCCCTGGGTGGCGCAGCAGTTTAGTGCCTGCCTTTGGCCCAGGGCACGATCCTGGAGACCGGGGATCGAGTCCCACATTGGGCTCCCGGTGCATGGAGCCTGCTTCTCCCTCTGCCTGTGTCTCTGCCTCTGTCTCTCTCTCTCTCTCTCTCTCTGACTATAATAAATAAATAAATAAATAAATAAATAAATAAATAAATAAAAATTTTAAAAAAATAAAATAAAGAAGTGAAGGAACTATAATGGGGAGCTGGAGCTGACAAGGGAGGACAGCCTAGGAGTTGAGAGAGGTTTGGCCAAGGATTATGGGGGCACTACTCCAGGATCCCCACAGGGTGTGATAGAAGTAAACAGAAGTCAGAGGCTTCCTGCAGTTGTTGCTATGGATCCACATGTGGCTTTGCAAAGTGGAGTCAAGGATTTGGCTGACTTCCACAGGACTGTATTCTTTGACCAAGAGTTCTCTCTAAGGCTGAGCCCCAGGGCGCTGAGTTTTGAAAGGTTCTTGCAGACCATCACTCTGCCTTAGAGACTGTGACCCACTCCCTCCTCCAGGAGTGTTGTGATAGATCCTGGGGAACTGTTGCAGATGGCACCAGGAGAAGAGGAAGGGCACTCTCTCACCTGAGCAGCTGAGTCTGTGGAATTCCAATGAATGAACTGTTAGGAGATTATTCTTAGGTTTCTTGGCTGACATATGGGCTAAAAAAATCAATTGATGGATGAGTGGTTAAGCCAGCTCTGTGGTTAAGCATCTGTAGTGGTACTTGTCTAGTTGTCCCAGCCACTTTAACAAATAAATTGGATTGAATACTTGGCAGGTGATCAATGGCTCAGTACTCATCCATGACCATGAACACAACACCTGAGATATGGTGGTCACCAATGCCTTCGATGCAGACTCTGCTGGAGCTTCTTATACTATTGATTCTCCACTATGTTAGTAAGCAAAAACCCTGCATTACTAAGAAATTCCACAAAAAAAATGCATTATTAGAATTGTGCAGGTATTTAAGAGTAAGTGATGCATATATTTGTAAAAACCGAATGAAGGGACAATCAAGATGAGATTATTTGACTTTTCAAGAAATAGTTTATGGTAAGGGAAAGTCTTCTGAGAGCACATCTCCAATTGCATTATTTTGATACTAAAAACCTTCCAATTCTCTATCATCAGCTATCAATTTCAGTAGAAAGTCTTATTATTATTCATGATCCTCTATAATATAGTCTAAACCTGTCTTTCCAGTCTGGTATCTTTCTAGGCTAGCAGTCCACTTATCTTCTCAAATTGCATACAGAATTGGGTTTCATGTATATGTGCTTTTTATTATCATTATTTTGCAGAAGTGGGAGACAGGAAGATCTGTAACTTGCATCAGATTCTAGAAGGAGTGAAGAAACCCAGAGAGATTAAAAACCATTGCTCGAGGCCAGGAGCATATGAATTTGGATGGAAAAATAGTACATCTTTATTTTTACTAATTTCTAACTGAAATCTAGCATTTCTTTTTATTGTGAACGAGACCACAAAGCACATAAGTAACTGTGGCTTCTGTGTTTTTCTCTGCAGACATTACAAATCTTTGCCTATCATGCTGCCTATGTAGCAGACATCTCAAAATGCCACACATGTGCATCCTTACTTCAAAATTATGGTGGTTAGACATGCTGCTGGATCAACTCATCAGACGCATTCATAAAGAAGCACATGTGATTTTTAATTACCGACTTTTTAATATTTATTTTGATGGCTGTTTTTAAACATTTTTTTTTGTATTTTTATGGAATTAAAACATTAATCTGCAAAGATATCCACAGATTTGGCCATGGTATAAAGAAGCACATGATACGCCCCAAAAAAGTAATAAAAGATTAAGAGCTCTCTGCCCCCTATTCAAATGTTTCATACCTGGCCACTCCATCCAGGGTGGGACAGCTTCTAGTTTGACAAGTTTACCCTACAATTTCTGACTCACAGCACCCTTGTTCCATCTGTTTGTTCCACTGGAAATGCCCTCTCACCCACTGTCAGAATTTGTCCAAATCCTTCCCACCTTCAAGGACCATCTCAAGTACCTCTTTATATAGGAGCTTTTATCCTCTCCCAATCATCAGAGAGTTGATTGCTACATCCTTTGATGGAGCCACATGCTTGCACCTCTCGTATGTGGCTTGTAAATTAAAGGAGGTGACAACCAAGCTGTGCATGACAGAGTGTAAACACTTAACATCAGCCAGTCTGAGTCTGAATCCTATCTGTATTTGTTTGCTAGAACTGCCCTAACAAAGTACCATAGAGTAGGTGGCTCAGACAACAGAAATGATTCCTGGGATGCCTGGATGGCTCAGTGGTTGAACATCTGCCTTCAGCTCTGGGTGTGATCCCAGAGTCCCTGAGCCTCCTTCTCCGTCTGCCTATGTCTCTGCCTCTCTCTGTGTCTTTCATGAATAAATAAATGGAATCTTAAAAAAAGAAATCTTAAAAAATCTTAAAAAAAGAAAAAGAAAAAAAAAGAAAAAGAAAAGAAAAAGAAAAGAAAAGAAAGAAAAGAAAGAAAAGAAAAGAAAAGAAAAGAAAGAAGGAAGGAAGGAAGGAAGGAAGGAAGGAAGAAAGAAAGAAAGAAAGAAAGAAAGAAAGAAAGAAAGAAAGAAAGAAAAAAAGAAAAAAAGAAAAAGAAAAAGGAAAGGAAAGGTGTTTACTCAGAGTACTGGAGGCTAGAAATCGAAGATCAAGGTGTTGGCTATATTGAATTCTTCTGAGGCCTTTCTCCTTGGCTTCTAGATGGCCACTTTGCTATGGCATCACACGGTCTTTCCTTTCTACCTATGTCCACATTTCCTCTTCTTGTAAGTAATATGAGATTAGGGCCCACCCTAAGGACCTCATTTTAACTTAATTACAAGTTAAAAGACCCCAGCTCCAAGCACAGTCACATTCTGAGGTACTGAAGGTCAAGGCTTCAACATACGAATTTTGGAGGGACCACAATCCATCTCATATGCTGTCTACACTACAGCCCAGCTAATTTACCTTGGAAAAAGTTCTTGATGTCTCCATTATAGTCTTGGTTACCTCATCCACAATATGAGGAAGATGATAATGGAACTTCTTTTATGTGGCTGTTGTAAGAATTAAATGAGTTAATTCCCATAAAACCCCAGGAACAATGCCTAGAACATAAATGTGCACATCAACAAAGCTAACAATGACCGTGCATGGCACATTTGCCCAGAACCCACTACCAAATGGAAAGTTTCTAGACGGCAGTAATTGCTTCATAACCACCTTTTTCTTCTGCCATTTAGGACATTGCCTTTAACAGAATAAATGTATTTTGTTGAACACAATGAATTTTTTTAACAACTGCTGAATTGGGGATCCGTGGGTGGCTTGGCAGTTTAGTGCTGCCTTCGGCCCAGGGCGTGATCCTGAAGACCGGGGATCAAGTCCCACATCAGGCTCCCTGCATGGAGCTTGCTCCTCCCTCTGCCTGTATCTCTGCTTCTCTCTCTCTCTCTCTCTCTGTCTCATGAATAAATAAATACAATTTTTTAAAAAACTGCTGAATTGACAGAGACCTGAAAGAGATACAGAGAAAACATGATAAGCTGCACATTTTGTGAGAAAAACTAATCCAGTTTTTTTCTTGCCTTTCAAGACCAAATCCCCTTTTGAAAATATCAATGCTAGTATGCTGAGCCTAACCAATTCTATAACAGCCCTTAGGCCCCCCAAGAAATTCCTTCTTTCTGAAGGAATTGGAAGGAATTTGAAGAGAAGCCTACAACAAACCTTGTTTCTGCAATAAATTTAAACAAGGGATTTATCCAAATTTCATGACATAAGTAAAAGGAAAATTCTCAGGTCACTGGGGATATCTCCATATTGAACCTGGTTTCAATTTTATCCTATTAAACTTAAATAAATCAACTACTTTTGGGATACAGATGATACTATATGATGTACAAAATGCTCTGAGAATTCATTGTAAAAACCACTTGTTTCAATTGTTTCTATCCTGTGTTTTTTTGTTGTTGTTGTTTTGTTTTTGTTTTTGTTTTTTTACCAAATACATATATGCTTCCAAGGCCAACCCTTGCTTAATGGAAACTTTGGAAAGATGTTTTGTTTTGTGAGAATTTAAATTGATAGGCTGCCAGGGAATTAACTTTATTTTTGGAGATTGCTTTATAATTATTAGGAACGACTCTACATGGCTGCCTCAAATGAAGCTGAGTTCTGCGAAAATAATTTTCTTAACGTTTGCATAGAATATTTTACAAAAAATAAAAAATAAAAAAATAAAAACCCTACCAACAACAAAAACAAAAGGACCTTAAGATGGTTTCACATATTTTATTTCATATTCTTATTTTAATGGCATTTTTGGCTCAAAGCCCTTCATCACTACCATTTTATTTCCCTTTATATTTGATCCCATTTTCCCCGACCATAAAATGCTCTGAGCATGATCGGATTCAGAGTTGGGCTGGCCTAAAGTGCAGTCACATCTGTGACTCCTCTGTGAGCAGGGAGGGGAAAAGCAGAATGAACGCAAAGGTGTCACTTTTCTGTCTGCAGCAATGAGCTCTTGGAATGCAATTTCAACCAATCCTTTCTGGATGATTTTTCTAGAATACACCCTCCTCTCATCCCCAGTCCTATTTTCTCAGTCTTCTAAAGACACTTTGTGTTTAAAATGTTAAAAGTATTCTTGGGACATTTCTCTTTCAATCCTAATACGGAATTTTGGGAAAATTTGAGAAAATGAGGGAGTCTATGTACGGTTCTTCAAGTAAAACTTAACAGAAACTCCTGGGTGGAGGCAAGGGCTGAGCTACCCTGCATCAGATCCCCAGGCAGGGACTTCAGACCCTACAGGGCCTTCCTGCCACTTTAATTTCTGGATCCATTTTCCCAGGGTTCTTTGCACCATCTTCATATCTTTGGAATGATCATCAGATGTCTTTTATGAGTAAGATTCAGACATCACTACCTTCTTGTAACTGTTATGGGCTTCCAGGATACAAACTGCAAGTTAGTATCTATGTCCCCTTCTAACTCATATTCCCAGGCGGGTGGGGAGAAGCAAGAACATGGTAGGCAGCCTCTAACATGAGCCACAATAATTCCTGCCTCCTGGTTTTCACATCTTTATGGAAGTCCCCCTTTTGCATGTGGGCTGGACTTAGTGATTCACAAATACAATGTGGCAGAAGTATTAGAATGTGAATACGACTTTCATGATTAGGTTATGAGAAGACTGGCTCCCACACTGGTTGTATTCTCTTACTCTTTCATGGATGGCTCACCCAGGAGCCATGTCATGAGGCAGCCCTGTAGACAGACACACATGGTGAGAGCCCAAAGCCTTCCCACAATCAAACAACCGTGTGAGAATGCTTAGAAGCAGAATGTATTAGGGGTCTCCAGAAACACAGAAGGAATAGGATGGGTGTGCGTGTGTGTGTATGTGTGTGTACACATATGTGTATATATACACATGTGGATGAAGTGATTTATGATAAGGAATTAGCTGACAGGATTATGGGGGCTGAGAAGTCCCAAGATCTGCTGTTAGCAAGCTGAAGACCCAGGAAAGCCAATGGTGGGGTTCTAGTCCAAGTCCAAAGACCTGAGAACAAGAGAGTTGATGATGTTGAGTACTAGTCCAAAATCTTGCAGATTGCGCTGAAATGAGCCAATGTTTCCGTTCAAGTCTAAAGACAGGAAAAGACAACAGAACCAGCTCAAGGCAGGTCAGGCAGGAAGAGTTTCACTTTACTACCGGGAGGGTCAGTCTTTTTTGTTCTATTTAGGCCTCTAACTGATTGGATGAGGCCCACCCACATTAGACTACTCAGTCTACCTATTCAGATGTTAATCTCATCTAAAAACACTTTCACAGGCATATCCAGGATAATAATTAAATAATAATAATATCCGGGATACTACTTGCAAGTACCAATAATAATATCCAGGATACTGCTTGCACATACCGAGCCCTGTGAGCCCCTGGCCCAGACAAGATGACACAGAAAACTAATCACCCCGTCAACCCTTATAATGTTTCGGGATGATAACAGTCCTGGTCAATAGCTTGATTGCAACCTCCCAAGAGGCCTAGACAATGTTGCAAAAAATAACTTTTTTATTTAATGTGTGTCCCAAACAATGAATGGGACTGGTACTAAAAAATAATCCATTGTTCATCTGAAATTCCACTTTAACTGGGATTTAACTAAGCACCTTGTGTTTTCTAAATAGAAAACACAGTCTGATGATATAGAACTTGATGGGAAGACAGCAGCTAGCCATGCTATACTGGCTTTTCCTGACCCACAGAAACTGGGAGATAACAGGTACTTGCTTTCAGACACTATGTTTTGGCCTGCTGCAGAGATAAGTAACACAAAGGGGCATTTGTAACAGAAGTAACAGGACAAGGAAGAGCCAAAGAGGAACAAGAGCTGGTTATAGTACAGCAGAGCCAAATGTTGGTCCACATCTGTTTTTTCATGTTCTGGATTTGGTTGAAAAATGACCCATTCACAGGATGTGCCATGTACCTGATAGGAGTAAGAGCTGCAGCCAAGAATAACTGGGTTCCCATTGTTGGAAAGGTAAGAAACCCTCTCAGGCCAAAAGGTGACATAGAGGGCAGTTTCTCAAATTTTAATATTATTTGAATCTCATGGTGATCTCACTAAAATGCAAGTTCTGATTCCATAGGACTAGAATGGGGTCTGAGCTTCTGCTTTCCTAACAAGCTCCCAGGTGATGCTGATGCTGCTGGTTCCCAGATGACACCATCAGGGGCAAGGTGGTAGGACATTTCCCTTTATAAAGTGTCCTGGCTGTGTGATAAGACAGATTGGTGGGAGGTATGATGCTTTTTTTTTTTTTTTTAAGATTTTATTTCTTTATTTGAGAGAGAGAGTGAGACAGCATGCACGTGCATACAAGTTGGGGGAAGGGCAGAGGGAGAGTGAGAAGCAGACTCCCCACTGAGCAGGAAGCACAATGCATGGCCCCATCTCAGGACCCTTCATATCATGACTTGAGCTGAAAGCAGCCTCCTAACTGACTGAGCCAACCAGCACCCCAGGTATGGTGCTTTAGAGAAAGAGAAGATTCACTGTCAAATTTCTCATCATGGACTTCAAGTATTTTAGGCTCTTGGGTGGAGGAAATGATAATAATTGGTTAAGAAGCACTTATTTCCACAATCTCATTCATTTTCCACTTTTACATATTCAAAAGTGATTCTGTAGGGGTTGCAAATCAGAATTTTGGGGTTGTGTGTGAGGTATGAAAAGACAACAGAAACTATGTCTTCTGTTTTCGTTTGTTTTTAAGCACAAACATTAACCACTTTTGGAACCACGATAGTATTAGAGAAGGACATTGGATTCCCATTTTATAATTTAAGACAAATTTTCATTGTCACAAAAGCAGTGTATGTGCACTGTAAAAAAATTAAGCAAAACAAGAAGAATTAAGCAAATACATCATATTCCCTTAAATTAGAGATGAATCTTACTAACAACATCTTCGTGGAAATACCAGATCTGTTAACGACTGCCACTTCCCCTTGTCAATTAATTTTCACCATGTCAAATAGTCATTCCACATTCAAACTTCCCCCAGTTGCCCCAAAAGAGAAGAGTAACATGAATTTTAAGAATGATTTTGAGAAATCCTCCAGCTCGTTCACTGACATCGGAAGTTCCTGTGGGCCTGATATCTCAGTGTGTTGGAGAGGAGGGTACAGCACAGAGACTCGGCCCAGCAGAGCCCACACACATGCTTTCCTCCATCGCCTGTCTGGCAGTCGGACATCTGAATACAGACCACATCTATCCTGACTGGAGAGCTGGATGGGAAGCAGGGCCCCAAGAGTGAGCATATGAGAAGAGAAAATAATTAACCGAAATGCTCATAACTTTGAGACAGAGGAGTGCATCCACAGCCCAAATGGGTGGTCGTGATGTCACAGTGACATGGCATAACTTTTGGCCAAAGATGCAGCAGGGCCAAAATATCCTCTGTGTCCTAAATTCTGCCGCAGTTGCCATGACAACACTCTCCTGCATTTGGCCCAGGAAAAGATGACAGCGAGATGCAGAGCTTGTGTTTTTATTTCTTGGAAGCTAATGAAGGCTGGGGCCCACAGGGAGCATACCTCAGGGCCTGCCAGGGGCAGGAATCACGTGGACAGATTGCCCGGGACCTTAGAAAGGCTGAGGTACTCTCTTGCTGAGAAATAAACCAGATATGAATTCAACTTTTTCATTCTGGGAGACACGGAGCCTCAGTTTAGAAGACAAGGCAAGATTCCATAATGATTGGGAAGCTAGGTGTTTCTGGAAGTCTTCCACATGAGGCTCAGACACACAGTCCAATCACCCCCAACATGTGCCTGTGGGAAGAAGGCACCCTCTCTGCTGCCCCCACTGGGCACTTTCCTGAGTCTCAGTGAAAGTGTGGAAAGTAGAAGGATGTGAGCCCAGAGCTGTGGGGACTCTGAGGAACCCTCTCTGCAACAGATCCCGCACCTCAGGCTTGATTGCCGTGGTGAATGCAAAATGGAGCAGCTCATCCACTAACCACATCCGGGTACTGGGGTGGCAGCTGGGGACAGGCAACTCACTGCTTTCTATGTCAGTTGCCATATGTATTTAATGGGGGGCGTTATTGACTACCATACAGCATTCTTTTGGTGGAGATTAAATCAGATACTCCAAAAAATCATCTAGTACAGTTCCTGGAATGGAGCTGGTATTCAGTAAATAATAGTTTCCTTGCTTTGCTTCCTTAGAGGAGAGCCCAGGACTCAGTCAGCATTTCTTGCCCCTGAGAAGCGACCACCATCTGCTCAATCTGCTGCGCTGCTTCTCCTCTGAAGATGGATTTGAAGGCAGGATAGTTTGCTCGGCTCCCTGCTACAACATAGCTCCTGGTGAGTTCTAGGACCATGATCTCAGGGATTCTCTAATAGTTATTATAAGGAGAGGCTTTCAAAATAGCAAATGTTAAGGCATTTTGAGTGGAATTACAAAACTTGGTCCTAGCTGCCTTCTGAAATGGCAAAAGAAAAGAGCTGAACTTTCCACCCTGGGTAGACTCACCACAAATCCTCCCTCCTGGCTCCTTATATGACCTACTGCACCCAAGACAGATCTGGAGGCACAAATTGCAGAAACAATAGGTACCCACTTGCTCCTGTATGAGATGTTTAGTCCTAGGGGTCCATCTATGGTAGATTTTACTGGGTGCTCCAATTCTTTATCACTTCCTGCCTTTGTACTCCTGCTCGGGCCCCATTACAGATGAAGTGTTCGTCTCTGCCCCTTGACTTTGGACTTGGACATGTGGCCACAGGCATGTAGCCAGACGTGACCGTGTGCCAGTTTCAAGCCTTGCTAGGTTTGAAGAAGCCTCACACATTTCCCCTTGTCCTCTTGGGCCTTTGTTGTCACTGTGAGAACACATCCCAGCCAGCTTGCTGGTCCCAGGAAGAAGACAAAGCAATAGGACAGAGCTGACTCCTTACCAACCCACAGATCTATGAGCCGGCCCAGGGCAGATGAACCAGCTGCCTGGTCAAGTCCAGGCTAGATCCACTGACCCCGGACTGAGCACCGCCCCCCCTTGTTTCAAGAGTGATAACAAAAGGTTATTGTATGTCGCTGAGTAATTACCTGATCCACTGACACACACAACAATGATTGCTTTGGGTCATTTCCTCACAGAGGGAAAGAACACTTAGGCCCAGAGCAACCACTCAGTGGTGAGTGGACTCCAGATTTATAAGGGGGGGGGGGGATTTCCTCAGTAATTAAAACCAGTATCTTCTTATGCTTGTATGGTGCCATGACTGATATAATACTTTGGCAAGATGTACTATATTTATTATAGGTTGTAGAATTGAGTCTGAGTTACAGGTAGGTATAGAATTACAGCTCTCATAATTAAAAAAAAAAAGCAGCATTTTAATGTGCATTTAAGGTTCAAGTTTGCTTTTGAATAAGTTACCTTGTATGTTGAAAGAGTAATGTTCGCATTAGCAAATCACAGGCGACTCTGTTTTGCCCACTGTGTGATCAAACCTGCTCTGGCTCTTCTTCTGCCCTGGAGAAAATCCCCAGGAGGCACTGAAGCTTATTTGTTGAGCCTCAGGTAATAACACCACCTCTATTCTCTTTAATCTCTCAATTTATCTCATTTCAGTATTATCGGTGTATCCAGTCCAAGGTAGTAATCAAAGCCTAAACTTCATCTAGAAGTTAAGCTTCCCAGTCTGCCAGTCCAAGCCCATTTCAGGCAGGAATGTCACAGTGAGGAAGAGAGGTGTGATTAGCTTCTTTACTTCCCTCACTGGCAATTTCTCCAGGAGAGGACCCAAAGAAGGAGAGAGGTAGACTAGAAAACTCTTACTTCACTGATGTGGATCTTACAGTGGTGTTTTCTGGTTGTGAGAGAAGACCTTTCGTGGCATGCTTCACTGGAGTCTTGGCAGATACAGTTCTGTAGGCCTCCGCCACCTGCAGGGCTACTGGCACAGTGATGACATGTCTTCCCTGCCAGGCTCCCCCACCCTCTCTCTCAGGCCCTGGTTCCTAACTCCAGGTTTCCTTTGATTCCGTAACACAGGCTACCTCAGCCAGCTTGAAATCCTTCAGATCCTGTTGGGATGGGACGCCATCCCTCAGACTCAAGGGGTGACAGTTCAAGGATTCCAGTGACCTCTCAAAGCTCAGTTATCAGGAAAGAAAGAAACACCCATATTCCCCCTCTATGAGAGGTGGGAGTAGGACCGAGAGCATAGATCTTCCAAAGAAATCCTCGACCTAATCTTCAGCTTCTTCTGTGGCCTCTTAACCTCTTTGTAAACCTGGAGTGGGTGGCCTACTATGGTCTCTAAATCTGTACTTACATGTCAGCTGAGGAGACTGAGACCACACCTGACTCTGGAATGTGAGAGTTGATACCAGTTATTGTGAGACTTCAGCCAAGCCTAAGACAGAATCCTCACAGCATCTTCTCACTGTCTCTCTCTCTCTCTCTCTCTCTCTCTCTCTCACACACACACACACACACAGACACACACACACACACACACACACACACACACTTTTTCATCTTCTGAGTAAGGTCAGAAGAAAGGGAAAACAGGGAAGACCATCATCTCATGATTTACTGAAATATTAAAGAGGCAACTATTAACCATGTGTGATGGTCTCCCCACTTCCTCCCATCCCCCCATTCTCTCACAATCTTTCCCAGTCGCATTAACTTCCTGTTGCTGTCCCCATACATGATGGAAGAACAATGCTTTCTGAAAGGAAGAGGGTCTTATGCAAGACAAAGGACGAGAGAAAGAGAGAGAGAGAGAGAGAGAGAGAGAGAGAGAGAATGAGGTAAGAAGGCAACTTTGCAATCATGCTTGACTCCGGGGCATCCAGACAGGACAGAACTTTTCTTCAATCACCTCTCCAACCAACTGTATCCTCTCCTGCCACACTTCAGAAAAAATAAGCATTTCAAGATTTGAATGTCTTCTGGAGATGTTAGGAAAGAGTTGGAAAACTCATGCAGCCAGAGACACCAGACAACTCTTCCAGATGGCAGGTGCTACCAAGACAACTGGGCAATCCCACACGTGGAAAACATTTCACTCCCAGATGATTGTTGAAATAATAATTTTCAATGATTCATTAATAGTCAAAAGCATATGGCTCTTTCTTAGGAAATTGGACTGTTTAACCTTCTTTTTTTTTCATTTAAGAAGCACAGATGACATTGATGGAGATGAAATATCTTGGTGATAGTGATCAGTGGCATTGTGATGGTCTGTCTACTGGCCATGGTCACCATATTATTTAGCTGGTCCTCCAAGTGACTGGCCATGAGAAAGAGTAACTCTGACCTATATTGAAGAAAAGGCAAGGAGAGGAAGAGAATATTCAAAAAATAAATAAGAGGGCAGCCCTGGTGGCTTAGTGGTTTAATGCCACCTTCAGCCTGGGGTGTGATCCTGGAGACCTGGGATCAAGTCCCACGTCAGGCTCCCTGCATGGAGCCTGCTTCTCTCTCTTCCTCTCTCTCTCTCTCTCTCTCTCTCTCTCTCTCTCTCTCTCTCATAAATAAATAAAATCTTTTAAAAATAAATAAATAAGAAAGAACAAATAACAGTGGAAGAGACTCTCTCTCTCCTCATTCATTTTGCTGTTGCCTCTTGTCAATAAAAAGAATTTTTATTAGAGGAGGAGAAAAGGCAGAGACAGCCACAATACTGGCTCAAAGCATCTAGGGAAAGAAAACGAGACACTGGAGTAGAAAGAATTGAAGCATGAAAGAAGGTTTAGAAAATTATCACCAATAACGAACCTAAATTTTGTTAATAGAAAAAAACCTTCACAAAATAAGCATTCTTTTGAAAGAATATGCACTGAGATTTAGCCTCAATGATATTTATCTTGCAATTGTTTATAATTACAACAAATTAGAAAGAACTGAAGTGGCCAAAAAAATATTTTTAAATGGTTAAATAAACTTTGGTCATCAAAACAATGACATGATATGTAGTTATTACAAATTATACATATAAATACAGTTATTGACAAGGAAGGACTCTTTTTTAGATTTTTGAATTTTATTTTTCTATATTTTATTTAAATTCAATTTGCCAACATATAGTATAACACCCAGTGCTCATCTCACTCATCAAGTACCCTCCTTAGTGCCCATCACACAGTTACCCCCATCACCCCATCCTCCTCCCCTTCTGCAACCCTTTGTTTTTTCCCCAGAGTCAGAAGTCTCTCTTGGTTTGTCTTCCCCTCTAATTTTTCCCCATTCAGTTTCCCTCTTGTCTCTTATGGTCCCTTTCACTATTTCTCATATTCCATATATGAGTGAAAACATATGATAATTGTCCTTCTCCGATTGACTTACTTCATTCAGCATAATATCCTCCAATTCCATCCAGGTCAAAGCAAATGGTGGGTATTCGTCCTTTCTGATAGCTGAGTAATTTTCCATTGTATACATAGACCACATCTTCTTTATCCATTCATCTGTCAAAGGATATTGTGGCTCCTTCCACATTTGGCTATTGTGGACATTGTTGCTATGAACATTGGGGTGCAGGTGTCCCATTGTTTCACTACATCTGTATCTTTAGGGTAAATAGACAGGGCAGGACATTCAAACTATATTGGTAACTGCAAAAGTACAAATTATAAAAAGTATAGGCAGTATGATCACAATTCAATTAAATAAGTTATGTATATTCAGATATAAACATGCAGAAAAATGTCTGGAAGGATATACACAAATTTGTTACCAGTAGCTATCTTTGACAGATGAAACTAAGTAATTTAAAATTTTCATTTTCTTCTTTACTATTTTTACATATTATCCGATAAAAGCTATCTACATGCTTATCAAATAACTATAATATGTAACACTCTTATAGAAATAGGAAATTTTAGGAGAAAATGAAAAGTCATCAGTCTATGAAGATTGTTAGCCGTATGTATAGCCAGAGCCGGGAGATTACATGTATTTGCATGACTGTGAGACTAGCAAGGCAGGAGGGCCTCGCACTCCAAGACAGGGAGAAATGGAGGAGGGTCTTTCTATCCTTTTTATGCTGCTTGCCTAAGTACTGAAACTAAAGGGAAGTCTAAGGAAGGAAAGATTCCATGTGTCTGAACTCCTGTGTATACCATTGGCTGTACACATTATTCATGACACTAGGCTACCATTTATAATACAGGAGTGAAGTTTTGAAGGGCACTGGGTTCTTATAGAAAGAGTAGTTGTCTAGATCTAGGAGAGGTGAGTCCTGTTCCCAGTTCTGCCACTAAACTTGCTGGATCTCAGACAGTTTCAACTCAAGTCAATAAACATCAATTGGGTGCTTATTATACATCAAGCACAGAGTTCCATACTAACATATGAAGATGAATTTGTTATTATTCCTACATATGAATAACCCAAAGCCTATCCAAGGAGTCAAGCAAATAAACAAATGGGTATCAAACAGTGTGGCACACATTATAGTAAATATATGAACAAAATACCATGAGATCACAGTAATGAGGAAGACACATCTATCAACATGGGTAGAATTTGGGCATCAGACAAAAGATAGCTTTGGAGTTGGGCCTCAAAAGACAAAGCAAGAGGCACCTAGGTGGCTCAGGGGTTGAGCATCTGCTTTTGGCTCAGGTAATGATCCTGGCGTCCTGGGATCAAGTCCCACGTCAGGCTCCCCACAGGGAGCCTGCTTCTCCCTCTGCCTATGTCTCTGCCTTTCTCTCTGTGTCTCTCATAAATAAATTAAGTAAAATCTTAAAAAAAAAAAAAAAAAAGATAAAGCAAGAAAGGTATGCCAGGCAAGTCACTTTGCCTCTCAGGCTTCAGCATCCTCATGAGGACTTGACTAGAACAATCTCCAGCATATGCATTGCTTTGGAAGGACTGACTGATACCCATTCTGACGAAAGCCCCAGCCTTGGTCATGTTGCTGCTGCAGTCTTCAACTCCTTAAGCAGTCTGTGTGCCAGGTATTTGGTTCTGAAGGAGTTCCCCTACATTGGGAAATCCTATTAGAGCAATCCTTGTGATAAGAAAATGTATCCAAATTTGACTACAAGGCCAAGAGGATGACTGCACATTTTTAATGCCATACTGAAACATTGTTCCTCTGGCCCTGGAGGGAGTTATTCAATTCTCTAGGAGACTGAACCTCTGTTGACATTTCTATTTACTATTGATTAGAGCCCAGACACTGTGAAGTTAAATGTTAACTTGTGGATTTGTGTCTGCTAGAGATGCAAATTACTTCTGTTCAGTAGAAGAGATGCCCCAAGGTTACTGTTATATTGTCCTGTAGGATAGTAACCAGATTTGTCTCTAACTTCACACACACACACACACACACACACACACGCACGTTACACAGGCACATTTCCATGTGTGTCTTCCCTAATGGACTTTGTAAACTCCAGTTGCTTAAATGTCCTTTGCAGCTTTATCATCTTACTGGTTCCCTTAGTAATGAGTTTATGCATTTTGACACTCGTTCATTCTATATTTGAATGAGTTATTGTCTTTAAATTTTTGAAATGACCCTGTGGCATGTGAAAAAATTTTTCTGCCCTCACTCTCTGAGAATCAATTGCAGAGATTTTGCTCTTTCCAGAATTTACTACAGCTGCTGGCTGCTTTTTTACGTGGACTCTTTATCCACCAGCATTTACTTCTTCTTGTAGAATTTACTACAGCTGCTGGCTGCTTTTTTACGTGGACTCTTTATCCACCAGCATTTACTTCTTCTTGTACCAAGAGAGTATTTAGAGTTTATTCGTGTGACACCTACCCTGTGACAGTGATCGAGGTAAAGTTAAGCAGTCCACACATACACTCATGCATACACACATGCACACACACATACACACACACACACACGTGCACGCACACACATCCACACCAATTTAGCAAATTGGTTTGCTAAATTCCTGTATCTTTATTAAAAATGCAAGCACAATGAACAAAGATAAAATGGCAGAGCTGAGACCTCACTTCCATTATGAAGTGTTTATTAGCTATAGTACCAGTTAAAATGATCTACTTATGATGATCAGAAATGTTAATAATTGTTGAAGGTGAATGATAAAATGATAAAATGTGAGGTTTCATTATACTATTCTTTCTACTATTATTGTCTTTAAACATTTTTTCATAATGAAACATTTAAAAAAATTTTACATTGGCTAAAGGGAGTAAGAAACGATCAAGAACGTTATTTGAAATATACTCTCACGTGCAGTATCATTAACAGTAAATTTTCCTCTAAGCGTTTATTGGGTCTTGGGAGATAAGCTAATGAAAGTATGAAAACTTCAGAAGTAGTAACCCTTCCACATTTTGTGTATTTCATCTTCATGTCATCATGTTTAATTTCTATATTTCTAGGTATGTTTTGTAATACACATTATATGTCAATACTGTAGAACAGGGGAGTGATTAATATATAACTACATACATGTGTAATGAGGATGGAGACCTCAACATTTTTATTGATGGGAGTACACAAGCAAAAAAGTTTGGTGCTCACTGTGCTTAAAAAATAAGAGAAGAAAGTGTATAATATGTAAATATGGAGACTACTAATAAATATATTAAGGCTCAAATGGGGGAGGAGCTAATAATATTAGGGAACATCTACAAGGTTAATGCACACATGCATTACTTGTATATACAAACATTTGCAAAGTTGGTAAAGCTCTTTGAAATCCTTTGGGATGAAAACCACATAAAACAATATATTATTAATATTACTATTATATTGCATGCTTGTGTTTCTATGTAATGCTGCCAGAGGAGTCTTTTAATGGTCTCATTTTTTATGCAACTTCTCCATTAAAAAGACTAACATTAATCTAAATTATTGAGATGAATTTTAATTTGGTTGGACAATACTAAAGCACGGAACGACTACAGAGGTAAAAAAAAAAAAAAATCAGCTCAGCATGCTGAAAAATAAACATTATATGACCTGAGACAATGGAGAACATATTTTCATACTCCCACACACTCATTCCATGAAGCGGCGATATACAGAGGTCCCATAGCAAGACTCTTAAAGTGTGGTGGAAGGGTTACAGTAGGGCTGGAAGCTCCTGTATTTTTATCTTTCTGTGACAATGGTTATGTTGAGGGCCAGGGTATGATTGAATAATTTTCCTTTGCAGTCTTAAATAAAAGCCAGGAAAACCCCCTCACTGCTCTCCCATCAAGATCAGTAAGATTTGTTGCGCTGATTGCAGTGTGGTGATTTGATTTCTTTAAATTAGTTGGCCAAGTGGAAACAGATGGATTAAGGGGTTGCTGTGCCCTGTGAACGCTCTATGGCCCACGAAGTAGAACTATGGTCATAGAAACTACACTTTAGTGTTGTCGCTCTGCTTTCGTTCCACATTCTTTAGTTTTTGATGAACTCTCAAGCCATACTATGGCCCCAGAAGATGAAGACATCATCTTGTTAAAAGAGGCTGTAGAACAAGAGACCACAGCCCATTTACTCTTGGGTGCCTACAACTTCTGTTCTGACATCCCACCCTTCCCCTCTTCCCAGCCCTCTGCACTTCTCTGTGCTGCCCCTCCTTTAACATACAGACTAAACAGTTGTCTGCAGCCAGGTGCCGGAGCAATTTGTGTTTCTCAACAAGCACCGTGATTGACTAAAAAGCCCAACCCTGGGGACCACATGCCCAGAGGGCGTTTCCTCTGGCTTTAGCAACTTCTCATCAGACAGTTCAGGGCTTAAGGCTTACCACCTATAAAACAGGTTTTCCCCTGTGGCAAAGCAAGGTGACAGTATAGCATAGAGGAGAACCTGACCTGCTTGAGGAATCTGCCTGTGCGAAATCACAATTTCACCAAGAACAAGTGGTCAGAACTTGGGCACCTTACTTAACTGCTCTGAATCTCAGTTTTCTCTCCAGAAAACAAGGGTGTTGATTGTACTCACACCACAGACTTGCTGTATGGGTTAAGTAAACTACTACTCTTTGTGAGGCACACAGAGTGGTGCCTATGTCTGTGTAAGTACTCAATGAACAGTAGCCATCCCCAAGAACAAGAACAAAATTGTAGTACAAATTGTCCAAATCCAAGGAACCCCACATATAATTTTGAAATTACACAGTTGTCTTCATTTTCTATTGCCACCATAACAAATGTTTACAAACTAAGTGCTTGAAACAATAAAAATTGATTATCTTACAATTCTTTGGGTTTAGAAATCTAATGTGGGTCTTACTGGATAAGATCAACCATGTTTCTTGCTGAAGACTCTAGGGGAGGATTCATTTCTTTGCTTTTTTTCCTACTTCTAGAAGCTGCCCATGTTCCTTGGTTCTGAGATCCCTTCCTCCATCTCCAAGCTATCAACAGAGGGTTGAGACTTCCTCACATGGCTTCACTCTGACCTCCTCTCCTGCTCCCTCTTCCACTTTTGAAGATCTCTGCGGTTACATTGGGCTCATCTAAATAATCCAGGACAATCTCCCTATTTTAAGGTCAGGTGATTGGCAACCTTACTTCCATCTGTAAGCTTTATTTCCCTTTGTCATATCACCGAACACATTCACAGCCTTTAGTGATTGTGGATATTTGGATGAGGGTGGGGGACATTCTTTTGCCTACCACAATTAAACAGAGCCCTCCTGCCCCCAGAGTAATATAAATAGATTCATTTTTATCAACACATAGCTGCCAGAGAGTTGACAGAACAAATAGGAAACTACCAAGAAGTAGAAGGCTTCTCCCCAGTAAGGGATGGAAGTCCTCAGGTATCACTCAGCACAAGAGTTACTATCTTTCCACAAAGAGTCAGTAAAGACTAAAACTTCAGGCCAGCATTCACTGCAGGCATTGGAGGCATTTGCAGAGAAGATTCCATCTGAGAAGTGTCACCTTTCAAGCGCTTTATGGATTTATGCATGGCAAAATTGGAAACCAAAATAACTAACATGAAAGAGCTATGAAAGATGAAGGCTGCATTTTAAGGCTAAATGTTGAGTCACTGCAGATTCAAGACCAAGAACGCCTTAGAATTCACAGAAGCAGGAGGAAGCAATCAGTGTTAGACTGTGAAGCATTGACTGCTTCAGCCAACACAGAAACCAACAAGAAAACCAAAGAGGAGTAATCAGACCATACCAGGACCTGCTGGGGGTTCCCCAAGGTCCTGTGAGCAGTGGTCAGTGGTTAATTCCTTGTTCCTTGCCTGGTAAAACGCAGGGAAGCATATTCCCTGAGGTTTACTCAAGGAGTTGAGCTGCAGGTGTAACTAGATTCAGTGACATAGCTACAGAGTTGGTAGCTGTTAGGCACACATTTCTGCTTAGATAAACCCTAGTTTTTCCCACAATGTGCATTTCACATAGGGGTCTCACTCTAGAAATTAACTGTGGCCCCAATTATCCTTGAAAACCCATTCAACAGATTTTAATTCACCAGGACATAGACCCATTGGTGTTCCCAAAAACTAAGAAGTAAGTTACACTGTTTCTCTTTGCCTTTTGGTGGTGGCTTCCCTTCCTCTAGAAAGATGAAGACCAAGATATAATTTGCAGATAATTCTTTCAGAGCAAACAATGGAAATATTTTCCCATGTTGCTTAATTGGAGGGGTTGATTTTATACTAGTTAAATGCGTGCATGGTATGAGTTTATTATACCCAGCCATTACCGACTTTTTCTTCTGATATATATATATACACACACACATACATATATAATATATATATATCAGAATATATATATATATTTAATGTATCTAGGAGGGTTATTCTATCAGATGAATCTGACTGAATGTATGATTGAGTCTGAGTCTGGATGGGCAGATTATCTGGAAGCCTTCTTTATAGAATAGAGTCCAACCAGGGCTAGTTCCTATCCTACAATCCCCCCCTGACTCTGAATGAGCCAGTGAGAGCAGATGTTCAAAGAGTTGCAAGGTCTCTGCAGGGACCAGCACTCTGATGACACATTCCAACCTCTGCATTGTCCAAGTCTGTCTCCAATAAGCATAATGATGCTTCTTATTGGTACAGTGATTTTCAGTTTTACAAGTATTTCACATTCTTGACTTCCAAAATAAACATTTTCTTGGTGTATTAGTACATTCATAAAATAAACCCCTCCTCATTTCACTCCCTTTATGCCAAAAGTAACAAATACAGAAGGAACCGAGGTTTGGGTTTCTGGGCTTGTGTCGTTGGTGAGGAGTGAAAGGTTTCTGAGCATGAAGTCAGCGTTGCTGGCTGCCAACAGTTAACTTAGGCATCTCTTATAACTACCTCATGTGTTCTTTCTAACTTCAGGAAAGGTGACTCAAAGGTCATTGTGGAAAAATTCTTGCCCCCTGAAGCTCCTAATCCCTCCCATGACCGTTATAAATCCAAGGAATAAGACGACAGATTTTTCATTTTGCGATGAGCTTTGCTTTTTTCTTCTGCAAATTAACAAAAGTAGTAATACTTTCAGAAAGATAAGCAAGATCTCTGGTGTCAATGCCACAGTTCAAGGGAATCGTCTTCAAGGTATAAAAATGCCTCTCTGAGGAGAACAGAGGCAAGATTTCTCTGAAAGGCAGGAAAACAAGAGTTTGCTGTCCCTCTTTGTCATAAATTAAGAAGATCAATTCTGCCATTTCAATTTGTGTCAGCCTGAAGGTCAAGCAGAAGCACATAGTAAATTCTGTTTCTGGGGAAGGCAGATTGCAAATCCCACTAACTCCCCCATTCCCTCGCCCCCAATCATGAAAACCTTAGTTTCTGTCCCAAGAACCCAAGAACGTCTTCCCCAGCCATTAGAAGATTGTTCTTCTGGGTGGGAAGGTTTGCCCCTGCTCACCAGGAAGTAATAACTTCTCATGGTTATTTATTCTATCCAAAATTCTGGATCTATTTCTACATCCTCCACTATTTGATGCCCAAAAGGTTATTCAGATTCTCCCTGTGGCGTCTCATATAAAGCAGCTATCACCCACTTGGGAACAGATCATGAAACCCTCGGAGGACAAGGTAAAGACAGTTTTATTTCATTGCAATACATCAGGGCAGGAAAAAAAAATGCCACACTGCACGTGAACAGATTAGCGTCACCATAGGCGACGTAGCCACCTGAAATGTTTCATCTCTGACTTGCAAGGTCGGCTTAATTGCAAACATGTTGAAAGAAAGGGTGAGGATGGAAAGGATGATTGTCAGATAGTCCCAACATTACATTAGATGTGCCTTCAAGGCGTTAACCCACAATCAGAGACAAAAATTTTAAGTGGCTATTAACCACTAGAATGGTGATAAAAAAGGAGAGAGTATCATGGATGTTGTCATTTTCCGCTCCTCTCCCCCTTACCTGCCACTGCACCATCTTCCAGCTGCCATGAGCAACCACTGCTGCCCCCCACCCCACCTGCTCAGTCAGAGACTCAGTGGAAAGGGTTTACAGAATGCTGACCCCGTGCCTCAAGGGAGACCAGCTCCTTGGTTTTCCATTGTATGCCTCCATAGCCTGTTTGCACAGATTCCAGTTCTGAACATGGTAGGCTTCTCTGGGAGGGATTCAAGGGATGCATGTGTGTGTCATTATTTTCTTCTTTTTGATAAGATAAATTGCCAGCCCCTCCACAGAGTAGGCAGGGACGGTACATAACCTGCAGACACTGGGTGTGGACAAGGAGTAATGGACAATCTGTGTCCCACCCAAACCCCCTCAGCCCTTCCAGAATACACCTGAAAACTTAGTCTCACACACCAAGGGCTCTTCGCCCCTCTCTGCGTGAAGGTGTCCTCTCACTGCCAGTGAGCCCTCTGCCATAGGCAGGGCTGGCCAGAATTAAGGGATGTTAGTTGGTGGATCGGTATCCCTGTTTCGTCATGCCTGAGCACAATAGTCCTGAGGTGGCTCTGCACAGTTTCTCAGACGGTACTCAGTCAGCTTGAGCCCCAATTGCCCTTACTGGTTACCTTTTTATTAACACATCTTTTAATATCTTTCCTCTCTTCGCCAGCTCCCTTCCCAACAATGTTTCCTAGAATCCTCTCCCAAATAAACCACTTTCTTATCTCACTCATTATCTCATGATCTGCCTGGGGGAGGAATTCAGATTAGGACAGAAGGTTAAGTGCAACACATCAGGGCCTGATGACCCAGGAGAAGGGATGGCTCCTCCCAGAGAGGTAGTGTTGGCTGAGACACAGCACTGGTTCCAATGGCTGGATTCCAGAACTGCCCTTAACCCCACACTCCTCATGTGCACTTGCTCATTGAGACCTAATCTATACAGGAGAACTGAGAGAGATGATGACTAAGTGATTTGGGGGTTTAGCAGTGGGTGTGCAATACATAAAATAAATAGCACTATTTGGCTACCTGAGGAGCCAGTTGTCCTCTCTTGAAGAGACTTGACTGCCATCATATTACTGCAAAGTTTCTGGCCTACCCCTAGACAGATGCTTCTCCTCAGAATATTCCTTGGAGGCCTCATATTCTTCCAGGATGTAGGTTCTTTCCAGGCCCTGGCCTGGCAGCTGGATCTCCACAGTCTCAAGCCAACAAGGAACAGAGGTTTAGAAGATCTTAAGCCCTATCCAGACAATACAACCAGGAACTCTTCCACAGGGGAACTCTGGAACAGGAGATCAATGAGGATTAATTACCATGAGGGGGACATATCTGAGCACCTGGACCCTTTGGGAAGTCAGGGACTTTGGCTACACTTTGGATACATCTCACAGAGGCCTCTGTCAGCTAAGTAGCTGCAGCCCTACATTACAATTAGCATAATGATATAGAACCAAAGAAGACCAGCCTTCTCCCTGTAGATGCTCATTGAATCCCAGCCAGGCAAGGGTACCCCAGGAGCCTCAAGGGAATCAGCATTTCTACTTCCTTCTGGGGTGGCTGTTCAGGCAACACACTCAAGGAAGGATTGGGGTTGTTTACCCCTTAACCTGGGAAGGGTATGCTTCTTAAATTAATTTTTCCTCATTTCCTTGATATTTGGAGTCAGACAACCATGTTTGAAACTTCTGACTAAGAACCAGAGCAAATATATAGAGGTAAATGTGCAGTGACTTAGCCTGACTGAGAAAACATTAATAGTTTAAAAGAAAACCACAGTCTAAATTTTAAATATTAGAAACTGATTGTTTTGTTATGCCATATTTCAAAAAAAATTCATCCGAAACTCAAACCACAGAGGAAATAAGATATGACTAAAGCTTCTAGAAGTAGAAAGGATGAGGCAAGGGTACAGCTGAGAATGGACATCATAAGCTCTGCTGGGTCGATTAAGAACACTTTACACACATGGCAAAGTGCTCATAGCCACACTCCCTGAGCCTTCCACATCACAACCAAAACCAACAAGCAAGGCTGTAAACAACCATCATCAGATGGCTCCACCGAGCCCATACAGTCATCTTCAAAAACCTGGGATTTTTTCCATTTTCCAAGGATCAGCCAGTCACTAGAGTTGCTACATTCTATGGAACATGAATGGTACATTGATGGATACATCACCTTCTGGCAACTTCCATCCCAGGCCAAAAGGGAACTTCTTTTGAATTGGACCAGAGAACCACTTTGCCACAGGGAGGGTGAAGTTCTTAGTCCTAACCCTTTATCCCTAAAAAAAAAAATTTCCAGCATTTATCTACGAGAAGTTCTACGGCTAAACTAAAGCCCTGGATTTCTTGACACAGGTTATAAGCAGAAATGAGAGTAGTGTGGAGAGCAGACATGGGGGCTGAGGGGTGGAAGGTGCCTCTAAACTGAGTTTGGTGATTGCAGGTTAGAAGCTCATCCCAATTTTTTTCCTATGACCTCACCATCACACTCTGGGCTTACACCATTTTACTCATCCTTTTCCCCATTGGATGTTTCACTCCTGCATCTTAATGACATGGACACCCTCCCTCATGATCTGAGACTGCATGGATTTGGAAGATCCTTGGCAGGGTGTGGGTGTAGTTTACACAAGATGAAAAATTGCCACGACCAACAGATGAATATAATCAATTTATCCATATAACTGGAGGCTCCCATGTCTTAGAGAACATCTCCAGCTTGAGAATACCTTCTGCGTGAATTTTCAAGAGATCTAATGCTCCTCAAGAAGATTGTCCCTCTCTATCTCTGTTAGTTGCAGGATTAGGCAGTGTCCAAAAGGGCCAGTGCTGGTTGCTTTATCCTCATGATGGAGGCCAGAGCTTTGACATGCTCTCACATAAGGAACTCCATCAAAATATCTGGAGGTTAGCTGCTTCAGCTCTTTGGTCGTATGAATATTACAGTACGGATACCCACACTGACATCTCCCCCTCTGGATGCCCCAGTGGGTAAGGTCTCCCTAACTCAGCCAAATGTTGGACATCCTCCAATCTGCTTCCCCTGAGTCTAGGTGTATCTGTTATCTATTGCAGTGTTACAAATTCCCCACAACTCAGTGGCTTAGGATAACCATTTGTTTTTGCCTGTAAGTGCATGAGTTAGCTACATGATCTGAGCCAGACTGGATCAGACTCTGCTCATCTTGGCCAGATTTGCTCATGTACCTGCAGTCACCTAGTGGGTTGCCTGGGGGCTGACTGGCCTGGGATGACATCACCATTGACTAATAGCTGGAGTGACAGTGGTGACTGAGTCACATGCCCCACGTCACTCAACAGGCTAGGCTAAGCTTGTTCATATGTCAGTGGCAAGATTCCAAATGAAAGTTCTGGGTTAGTTTCTTGTGTAGTAATCAAACACAGAGATTTACACTCCTATTTCCAACCATATTAAGAAAAATAAAAGAATTTTTTTTCCTCATCAATATATTTCTTCTCTGCCACCATCTTTTGTTTCCAGCAGATTTAATGATAAGGTAAGGAATAGAAGCTCTTGGTACATTTTCCTTTTTCCTTTCCCTCAGACCACACATTTTGTTTTCTCTTGAAAGCCTCCTGAGACCTAGGCTTGCGGCTGGGACACAGTGCTTTTGGCTGCACTCAGGGAGAAATGGACCACACCCTGCTAAAGGAAGAGCTGCCAGCCATATTAAAGGGCAGACATATAAAGGAGAGGTATTCTTATTTTTCTACTAGGCATCTAGGATTTCCCAAGTAAAGAGGAAACCTTGTCTCTCTTAAGACCTTACCCCATTTGTCGTTACATGAATGAGCACAATTTCATTCAGGGAATCCTTATTAGTTAAAGCAAATACTAGTAACTTTCAGAAAAGATGGTAAACCATAATTAAGACCTGTTATCTATCCTGTGGTGCCAAGTACTTCTGGGTGGGAAAAAGGGTGCCACATTAGCTGGGAGGAGAAGAAAGAACCATGGACAATTATGCACATTCCTAAAGCCACTACCACTCCACCATGTCCTCATCTAGGCCCTGGGGCACTGTGTTTCATTAGGTTCCCATGGGTGGCTGAGGTCACTATGACTTATGGAAAAAGGGGCGATCATCAACCTACACCCCTTTCTACTTCCAGCTCAGATACTTTCTGGGAAAAGGAAATGGCATGACCATGTTAGAAGGAAAGAAGAGAGAACAGGAGAGATCTGCTTCCTATTTGTTCTAACTCCAATCCTGATCTACCCTGTCTGGTGGTATAATTTGTCCTGACTCTCCTCAGACTCTGAGCAGTGAACCATCACCACCCTCTGCATCATTCACCCCTGGGAACTAGAGCTTCCATGTAATTGCCATTCTCCTTTGTGCAGGCTCCCATAGCCATGCATGAGGATATGAGGCTCCATTCCACACATGATGGTGAGATTGTCAGCTGAATGAGCATTTGAATTTCTAGGATCAAGGATGCTGTGTCCTCTGAGCCATCTTCATTCCATATCCCATCTCCGTTGTGACCTAGACATTTCTTCTAAATACCTGAGTATTGTCCCAAGTGTGATTGTTTTTAGAATTTTTTTTCTATTTTAAGTCAAAAGATCCAATACCTTTGTCTCATTCACTTATTCATTCACAAATATTTTCTGAGCACCTACTATGCATGAGACAGTCTTCTAGGAGTTAGGGATACAGTGGTTAGCAGTGGTAGGCAAGTTAATAGCAATGGTATCAGATAACTGCTCTAAAGAAAAACAAAGCAGGGGATGCTTGTGTGGCTCAGTGGTTGAATATCTGCCTTTGGCTCAGGGTGTGATCTCAGAGTCCCGGAATCAAGTTCTGCATCGGGCTTCCCACAGGGAGCCTGCTTCTCCCTCTGCCTATATCTCTGCCTCTCTCTCTCTGTGTCTCTCATGAATAAAATAAATAAAATCTTAAAAAAAAAAAAAAAAGAAAGGAGGAAAGAAAAAGAAAGGAAGACAGAGAGAAAGGAGGAAGGAAGGAAAGAAAAAGCAGATATGCGAATAGATTGTGAGGCAGGGAGACTGTAGCTAGGGTTGTTGGAGAAGCTTCTCTGAGGAAGTGCCTTTTGAACAAAGACCTAAAGGAAATGAGAGAGCCAAGTCTTGTGACTCTCTGGGGGCAAGAATTCAAGGGGGAGGAAATGTCTCTGTTGCTTAGGACCTGCAGAAACTCAAGAGAGAAAAAGTTATTTTTTGTAGCACATATTTCTTCTGCTCTTCAAACATTTCATGATGGTTAAAATTATATGAAAACTGCCTGAGGTTTATACATTGACAAAAATATGACAAGGCTAGAAAATGTGTGAGTTATCAAGGCAGGGCTTGCTACCCTGGCACATTCTTGTTCTAAATGTTTCCCAGCCAGTATAGACAAGGTCCTACTTGTAGTCCTGCATGGATAAATGTGTTTGAAACTCACTCAAAGAGAGAGAGAGAAGAAAAATCAAAACCATATTTGTGTACTGCCTCCACAGCTGTGATCTATGGGGATCTGAGATAATGGGAGGGCAAACCCAGAGACCAATCTCAACAATCAAGGCCCCTCCCACATGCCTGCCCAAGAAAAGGCCAAAAACAAGGGCAAGAGAGGAGGGAGGAAGCCCTTGGATATAGAGCTGGCCTGCCTATGAGCTAGCCCGCCTATGAATTCCCACCTCCATGTCCACCCAGCTAGGCCATTATTAGCACCACTTGCAGAAAGATAGGAGCCGGGAGGAATATCAGAAGGCCCTAGTATAATGAGACTGAGAAAAACACAGAACCTCAAATGGCCTAGTGCTGAGGAGATGGAATGGGAATCTTCAGACCTGACCCTCTCAGACATTCTCAGGCCCTTAGGAAAGAATAGGCTGACAGCATCCAGGAACCAAGGAGTTCCAATAGGCATCTTCAGTGCTGAACTACAGTTGTGCAGTTGTCCCATGTGTCTCCTTTTTCTCATCTTTTCATCACTCCTGTCCACTGCTGTCTCTCTCATTCTTCTCATTCCCATTTTTCTTGTCCATCACCTAACAATTGCTTCTCTTTCTGACCCACTTCAGCCTTTCTCTCCTTAGTATTTAGAAAGTAAATGTTGTCGGGGCACCTGGGTGGCTCAGTCAGTGAAGTGTCTGCCTTCTGCTCAGGTCATGATCCCAGGGTCCTGGAATCGAGCCCCGCGTTGGGCTCCCTGCTCAGCAAGAAACCCATTTCTCTCTCTCCCTCTGCCCCTCCCCCCAACTCATGTGTACTCACTTGCTCTCTCTCTCTCTCTATCTCTCTCAAATAATCTTGAGAAAGTAAATGTTATAAATTCATAGTTACACATAAATTCTAATGAATGCAATGATATATTACCATCCACGACAGTACTTTTTTCCTACTGTAAATTTGAAGTGATAATGGCCCCTTATTTCCTGTAGGTAGCACCTTCCATCAGGATGGGCCTTTGAAGTGCCACCTGATATTATATCTATCATATAGAAAGTACCACATGAGTTCTTAGTCGTATAAACCCTCCTGGAAATAAGTGCTTAGGAAGTAATTCAACAGAAGCCAAAAAATGTTCTCCATAGTGTCATCTATAATGACAAAAAGTAGAAAATAGTGAAAGTGTCCAATAGTACTCTAATGCTAAAGCAAACTCTGTTTAGATGATTCAATGGAATACTATGTGCCCATTAAAAAACTCATAAACCTGATGTGGAAACATGGCAAACTAGGCACTATGTGAGAAGAATAGAACACCAAATTCTATTATCCTCTTAGTACAATTATGTGATGCCAGACTGGAAAAGAATATGCAAAAATAGACTAGTTTTCCTCTCTTACATCACAATGGTGAAAATACAGACTTTAACAAAAAACTTTTCATGTTGGTATACTCTTTTTAATAACACGTAAGTAATGTCTATAAAAGATATGACAGAAGTCCTAGGAAGTCTAACATGAAGCAATCCTAATTCCCAACCAGTAACCCCACAAAATATTTCTTTCAATGTATTTGCCTTAATGATATATTTGCCCATCCTTCTCATATCACCTCTCTACAGGACCAAATTTAAGGTAGGAAACATTCTTTATTTAACTCCAACCATCCTGTTTTCTATTGTGCAGACCTGTTATATATATTCTGCATCACGGTCCCACATAATCCAGACAAGCTTATACCCCATCACATCCTAAATGGCACCTGCTGCTGCAAGGCCATTCTCATCTCTTCCATCAGCCACCTCTCTCACTGCTAGCTCCCACCTCGATCTCTTCACATAAGCAGATGGAGTTTTCTCTTCCTCCATCTCCAAATCCTGCCCACCCTCTGAGCCCATTACACCTCTCCTGACTTCCCCTGCCCTCCATGACCTCTTCAAATTCCTCCAACAATGATCGTCTTTACCATATGGCCTAGGGAATGAACTTGTCACAACTTATTCTTATCTGTCCAACTCTACTGTAAAACCCTTGAAGGTCAGAACTGTGTCTACTCCTGAGTAACTCAGAGTTACTAAGTGATACCATTTATTAAGTGATCAATAATGGATCAGAGCTAAGGGACATATGAGAACTGAAGAATAGATTTCCATACCTGTTCTGCTTCTCATCTACCTGTCAGATATATTCAAGCACCCAAAACCGATCCTCATTAACTACTGCAAAATGCATGTGGACATCCATAAACATGAAGCCATCTGTAGCTCGTTTTTCAAACCGTTTAACCAGCACAGATGAATATGTATTACTGATGGTATCATACTGATTTTTATGATGTTCTAAAGTAGATTAAAAGCTATAGGCAATATTATTAATAACCTAATTTATCAGTGGAATAAATTTGTAGATTTAATGTTGCGGTTATAAAGATCAACATGAAAAGTTTCTTGAAAATAGATGTTTTGAGTAATTTTATCTGACATATTAAACCATGAAAAGATATGAGTTAGAATTGCTTAATAGAATACTTAAGCATGCATATTAAATGAATCATATTTGTGACTTTTCAAAAAGCAGACTATTACATATTCTTAAATGGGAAATTTATGCTGTAGAATTAATATTATATGTTACAGATTCATAAATCACTGACTATATTAAAGGCAGAGTAATCTGGTTAAGAGAAATTGAGCCATAGAGTTGGGAAGATCGGGGTTCAGAATTCTTTCTTCTATGTGACCTTGAGGAAGTTACTTAAACCTGCCTATGCTTCACATTCTTCATTTGAAAATGGCCTGAGACTGCCACCTTCAAAAGATTACTTTGAAGATTAAATGGTATTATATATGCAAAGCACTTAGCACAGGTCCTACTACTTGGAAAGCAGTCAATAAAAGGTATGTATTATTACTGGCTTTATTATTTTTTAATTATTATCATTTTATCACAAGGGAATGCCATCACAAAATTATTATTCTTAGCATGTCAAACCATCGTCAAAGTTAATATGAAGCTTCTGAACATTTTCAGCTGGACAGAGCAAAGGCAATTTTTACAGCCCTCTTCATATAATGAATCCCAGCTAATATCACCCAGTGCAACCAACACAACTCTATTAATAGCAAGGAGCCTTAATGGGGCAACGCTGCAGCAAGGAAACATCTTTTCAAGAAATCATAAATATTATTGATCTATTTTTCTTTCTCTTCCTTGAGAAAGCTAACTGGAAGCATGTTCGATCCTAATGGACCAGTGGGGAAGGAGAGGGAGTTGTTTTCTCTGAATCAGTCGGAGAAGGTTTATCTCGATACATTACCCTCAAGTAAAACTTTACCCCCCTGCTCAGAGAACCTCTTAAATGGCTGGGCTGAGTCCCTGAACGCAGTCTATTACATTGGTCCTTAATACACCACCTGGAAAAATATTCAGCTTTAATTAAGCTTGACAGTCTCCAAATACAATGTCATTTAAGCAGAAAAGATGGAGTTTGTTTTCAATATGAGAGAAAATGACAATTAGGTGGGAAAGGAAACAGTTCAAGAATGCAGCCTCCCATGTGTGATGTTTTTGGAGGCAACTAATGAGAAAGAGAGACAGAGAAGAAAGTCGAGAAATGTTTATCCAAAGTCCTCTTGGAAGCACAGAAATCCTCTCTGAACCAAAGAAATCATGAGGGTAGAAGGAAATGATGTAGAACATTCTATACAATAATAATGATGATGACTTTATAACTGCACTCAGCAGAGCAATTTTTTAATCTTTTAATTTTCAAAATACTGCTTTGTACCCCACTTTTACCACAAATACACAAGTAAAATATCTAGAAAGTCTTGAGAGACTTACAGTGACCACATGTAATGGCTACTTCTCTGGACCTCTAAGGACTTGCTGCCACCCCTGCTGGTGCTCATTTCCTCCTTGGGTTGGAGACTTTCCTCATCTGCTCAAACTTCTTTCATCCTGCTCTTGCCTCCTAAATGTACAGTTTCCCTCAAAATGCCAGCCTTTCTACCCTATTTCTCGAGGAACGCATCTACCCCTTCCCCAATCATCAATGCTATGGAGAATATTCCCAGAGCCACATGGCAAACCTCGTTCTCTTCCAGAGCTTCAAGTCCAGGTCTGGAATGGCTTTGCGAAGAAGGTAGGATATGAACTGGGTTTGAAGGTTGGAGGATTCAAATAGTCAAATAGGAGTTGAGAAAGGAGTATTAGAGGTGAAAGATGACCATGAGCAGAGAACAGAGACACAGAACAAGCAATGTCTAGACCACAACTAAGGTCTCCAAGGGTTTCTTACTCTTTTAAAAAAAGACTTTTAGGAACAGGATTTTTCCATCTTCTAGGGCCTTCTGTTATATAAATGTTTAGGGACACTTTCTGATTGCTTACCATCCAAAGTTGAAAAAGAAGTCAAAGGACACAAAAACCCTTCCCATTCCCTTACCTCTAGCAACATCAAAAAGAGTGTCCCTACTCCTCAGAGGCCACATTTCTGGAAGTTCACCTTCCCAGACATAACCTCTACTGCTGAACTTTACTAGAAATGCTTCCTGGACATGAGGAGTCTAATGCCATTTGTCCCACACTTTCAGTTCTGAAGTAGTGGCTGACTACTGCTGAATTCAGTTGCAAGTCTTCCAAATTTTTGTTGCAAAGATAGATCACTGCACTGCTTTTAGAATCTTGATTTCTTGGCTTCCTCTGTCCACACACATGCAGAAAAGAAAGCAGTTAAAAGGAATTTGAGTGAACTGTCCAATATATCTATTATTATTCCCCAATACTCATCCATGGCTGATTATCCAACCTTCAGTGCTAGATCTACAGAAGACAGGGTGCTTTTTAATATGCTAGAAAGAAAAGCTACATCATGTGTCTGATCAACTCCTCATTCCATTACATGACACAAAGCATGGAAAGTAGTTTCCTGAATCAGAAAAGAACTTAACAACTGGGTGAATTCTCCCACTGGGCCATCCTGGGTTCAAAACTAGAAAAAAAAATCCAACTTTTCTAACCCATATCTTTTGCAAAAATAACTTATCTCCAAGGAGAGATGTCACTTTAAACATATTTTGCAGTATGCAAAAAGAGGTGTTAACACTATGTAATATGCCCCTAGGCAAAATTAGAAAAATTATAACTCTTGGCAACTTACAACTATTGAATATATTTCAAGGTCAGTAGCTTAGATCAGAATTTTTGCTCTTGATCTCCCTATTGCCTATCTCCGAATGTTTGAGCTTATGCTAAATATACTTTAATCTAGTACTTGCTGCAGCCATAACTATTTCACTCCACAAAACACATTTTATTTTTTTTATTTTTTTTATTTATTTTCACAAAATATATTTTAAAGGCATTTATATATTTCATGGTCAAAGAATAGAACACGAGCACTATTAGGCTACCCAAAACACTCTGTTCTCTAATTTGCTTTGGATTAAATGTAGTGTGCCCATCATAAATCAATTTCCAAAGCCCATTTTTCCACTTGCCTTTACAACCGTCTTCACATCTTTCTTTACCAAAAGATGTTTTAATGCCCACAAAAAATATATAATCCATGTGCTAGTTGCAGGCTTTAAAAAAATAACAAACATACCCGCATCTGCTTTAGATTATGATGGTAACAGTTCCAAAACTAACTAGGAAATTGAAAAAAATATGACAACATTTACTTGAAGGTATTGGAAAGCTGCAGAGGTAACCAGAATTTGAGTGCGCAAGAGCCTAGACAGAAGGGCAGCTCAGGTCACCTGAGCTGCCCTTCTGTGTGCTGCTTTTACCTTCAGAACATTTACTGAGTCATGTCTTTATGAGGAATTAGAATCTGAGAAATTGGGCAGAAAACTATGACTAACAGATGAAGAAGCCAACATAACTTTTGGAAATCTCACAAAGAGAGGAAAAAACTAGAGTTTGATGCTGCCTGGAAGTGGTAATAGAGTGACCAGGAATCTAGAGAGAAAGGAACACAGGGACAAATACTCATCTCAAGCTGCTCAGAGTAAAAGCCTGAAAAATCCAACAGAAAACTCCTGAAGACATAACAGAGTTTTCAACAATCTGATATTCTGATTAGTCTAGGAAGGACCTCTCAAGAAAAGAGACAGCAGTGACCATCCCAGGCTTTCATTCCTATTAACAGGCATAAAGAAGAAAGTAGATGGAGCTTTATCAAATTCAAAACTCGGCCTTGGGTCAGCACTGTGTCTAATTAGAATCTGCCCCCATTTCAAGCTGCTTACCAAGGGGGATGGTAAACCCCCTCTAGAAGGAGCTAACATTACCCTGAGTCCCCATAGTTTTCATTCACAATGCCTGGCATTCAATCAAAAACCACCAGGCATAAAAAAAAAAAAAAAAAAACAGGCATACCAAAAAATAGAAACAAAAGAATAAAAACAGACAATGGAAAAAAATGTACACATGGCCCAGTTATTGGAGCTATTCAGACAAATTTTAAAAGGTCTATGATTAATATGTTTTTTTATTAATATGTTTTTAAAATATTGGACAGTATGAAAATTTCACCAGAAACTTTAATACACTCTTTGAAAAGCACCAAATAGAAATTCTGGAACTAAAAAACTATAATAATTGATAGGTTTCACAGTAGATTGGACACAATAAGAGAATCGAGGAGCTAAAAGACAGTGAGTACAAAATATCCAGGCTGAATCACAGAGAGCAAAATACATGGAAAATACAGAAAAGATCATTATTAGCAAACTCTGAGAAGTTCTGACAGATCTAGAACTGAGCCCTAGAAAGGAGTGATTGAGTGAGACAGAAAATAGATGTGAATAGATGGTGGCTGAGAATGTTCCAGAACTTCTGAAACAGCCAACATTTCACCGACCAGGATCAGTACAGGAAAATCATAAGTAGGCATGTCAGAATAAAACTGACAAAGAACTTTTAAAAGCAAAGAAAAAAATGAGGAAAGGAGCCAGAGAAAAAGACACATTATCTTCAAAGGAGGAACAATAAGGCTGTCAGTTGAGTTTTTAGTAGAAAAATATGGAAGCCAAAGGATGATGGAATACTGCCTTTCTAGCACTAAAAGAAATAACTGCCAATCTAGGCAGCCATATGCAACAAAAACATCCTTCCAAATAAAGATGAAATAAAAGATATTTCAGACAAGCAAAAGTTGAGAGCATTAATCACTAGTAGACCTGCATTAAAGACAATAAAGGGAATTCTTCAGGCAGAAGTAAAAATGATCCCAGGTGGAAACAAGGACATAGTACAAGAATAAAGAGCATCAGAAAAGGTAAAAACTTAGGAAAATAAAAATGAGTACAGACAGTAAAATCAACACTAAACTGTCTTGTGGAGTTAAAAAATATGTATTATATCATGTGTATATATTATATATAATAATTATATTATATATATAACATAATAGTGCATATGTTGTTTATAATGCATACTTTTTGTCATTTTATATGACTATAATAATGCAAAAGAGGGGAGGAAATGAAGGCAAAGTATTAGAAGTTCATAGCATTATTTGGAAAAGGGCAACATGATAATAAATCAAGGATAGATTTTGTAATCTCTAGGGTAACCACTAAAGAACAGTAAAAGTATATATAAATAAAAAGTTAATAAAAAGGAAAAAATATAACAAAATGAAAACAGAAGCCAGCATAAAATTGATACCAAAACCTGTAAGATTATTACAAGAAAGAAAAATTATGATCAATTTTCCCATGAATGTAAATGCAAAAAGGCTTAATAAAATACTAGCATATCCAGCAATGCATATAGAGGGTAATACATCATACCTAAATGAGTTTTATCCAGGAATGTAAGGGCAGCTAATATTAAAAAAATCATACAATGCAATTCCCACATTAACAGAAAGGGGAGAAAGGGGAGAAAAAATCATATATCATCTCATAGATGTAAAAAAAAAAGCACAATTTGAAAAAATATAACACTTATTCATGATTTAAAACAAACAATTGGAAACTAGGAATAAAATGAAACCTCCTAATCTCAACAAAAATATCTACAAAAAAGCCCACAGGGCATGTGACACTTGGTATTGAAATATTGAAGGCTTTTCTTCTGTGATTGGGAAAGAGACAAGGATGTCAGCTATCGCCACTTTCATCCCACATTGTGCTGACGGTTCTAGCAAGAAAAATAAATAAAAGGCATATGGTATTGAAAGGAAGAAGCAAAACTATCATTATTTTCAGATGATATGATTGTATACATAGGGGTAAGAAAAGAATCTACAGTGAATTTAGTGCACTTACTAAGTTTATTGGATACCAGGTCACTAGACAAAAATCATTTGTGGAATGTATATTAAAATCACAATGAAATACTGCCACATACCCATGAGAATTGCTGAAATGGACAGAAATGAGTATGCAAAATAATGTTAGCATTTATATGAAGCAGCAGGAATTTTCATATACTATTGTGGGACTGTAACTTTGTACAGCTACTTTGCAAAACTGGATATATTCAGGCCCAGTGATCAGCAATTCTATTCCTAAATATATACTCAACAGAAATGCACACATGTGCATCCTTCTCCACCAACCCCCCACAAAAATTTGTATACCAAAGCCCCTAAAAGTATTACTTGTAATAGTTAAAATCTGCAAACAGCCTGTTTGTCTATCAACAGTAGCACAGATAAATACATGGTAGTACTTTGATACAACAAACTATTCTACAACTATGCAAATAAACCACCCAATTCTACCTGGGCAAATGTCTCACACACACACACAAAGTTGAATAAAAGAAGCCACACAGAGAAAGCACATAGTCTATGATTCCATTTGTATAAAGTTCCAAAAAAAGGCAAAATAAATCTATGTGATAAAAGTCACAATAGTGCTTATGTTTGGGGTGGTGATTTCTGGGAGACATCACAGGGGAAGTTTCTTGGGTGCTGGTTAAATGGGTATGTTCTCCTTGCAAAAATGTATTGAGCTGTATGCTTATGATCTGTGCATTTTTATGTATGAGGGCCATCAGTCAATAACAATTTATGAACTACATCAATAAAAATAATTATTCCTTTAGTGAATGCCTTCTATGTACAAGAGACTCTGCTAAGATTTTTGGAAAACACAAGGGTTATAAGTTGGTTGTGGAAATACGACTTAGAACACAGAAACAGAAAAGAAGTGAGGGACACCTAAAATTAGAGCTTGACCCATGTAAAGACCATGAAGACCACAGGACACACGTAAGTGGATTTTGCCCTTCAGTCCACTGGTGTCTTCCTTCCCCTCTGTTCATTGGGACATTGTTTACCACACTTTCTGGAAAAGCATTGGTGATGAAGAGCCAGGATTCATAAACCAGACCAACTGGATTCAAATCCTGGGTCCCACTCTCACAAGGTGTAAGCATTGGGCAAATCAGTTACTGCTCAGAGACAAGACAAGAGGGTAACAATAGTCCCTAGCTTTCAGCCTAGCAGGGAAGATTGAATAACATGAGGCAGACAAACTCCTCACCAAAGAGGCACATACGAAGTTCTTAAGAAATGTTACTGTTCATCAGGCCCTGGGTTGTAATTTGGGGAGAAGGGAATCATATATGAGGGTCCCCTCCAGAAGCTCGCACACAGGAGGAGATTGAGCTACTAGCTACATGCAGTCTGATAAAAGCCTTGCTACAAGCATGGAGTAGGAACTCATTCTAGTTATCGCAATCCCAGGAGGTGACATTTGAGTGTCAAAGATGCAGAGAAGTTTACCATGCCAGGGAAAAGCTGTGGCCAAGGAGAGGTATTCACTGGGGAGGAGAAAAGCAATAAAGAAGGTGCATCTAAGCAGAGGGAACATGAGCCAGACGTAAAACCATAAGGACTGAACTGTATTTGGAAAACAACAACATGATTCAGTGTTAAATAGAAATTAATTTAACACCAACTGGCATATTAACAAATATATAGAACATTTCAAGACAAGCAATAAATATTTTTTTAAAATCTCTTGGTTTAAACATTGCAGGCTTGTCAACATTATCCATCCATTAGCTGCCCAAAGGGGCAATGGTTCAAAAGAACCAGCCCAATGAATTGTCTACAGCATTCTATGCTGACAAGGCCTGTGCTCCAAGATAGAGAAGAACCATGCTGGTGGATTGGCCCAGTCCAGGTGTCCCATTATATTGACATAGGAAACAGGTCTAGATTTAGAAGTAAATTGTAAATTACATGAAATGTAGCCAACTAGACATAACCCTTATGCTGTGAAAATTGGGGAGTCTCAATCAGAGACTGAGGAAGAAAATAAACATGATCTGTTAATCATTACAAGCAGAGGGCTTTTCCAAAATGCACAGACCCAGCTTCTTAGTCACTGCTAACTCCCAGATCCATCAAACATGAACATCCGGATTAATGACTTTTATGCATAAGGATCCTTGCTGCACCCAGGACACTAACCTGCAGCTAGAACGATGAATCGCATACAGAGTCACGTGATTTAGTTAGCATTGATAGTGTGCTCTGAGCAGGAAACTCAATCCCCTGGACTGCCTCTCAGAGAGTATCACGGTGCCAACATGGGGAACCTGGGGACTCAAGCATGGAGGTGGAGTGCCATGAAGGGAAAGAAGGGCAGGCAGGGAAGTGAAGGAGAAAGCAGAAAGCTGAGATTCTGGGGTCTCTGTTCACCATTTGAAGACCTTTTACTCTGTTTTTCTATTGCCTAGCTCTGGGGAAGATGCTGAGGATAAATCAGTGAACATATGTGATTCTGATTTTTTAGGGCTGCAATAGAGATTGTTTAAGATGTAACAAAAAGAAGAAAAAGAGAAAGGGAAGGTCAAATCTGCCTAGCCTGTTGGCTAACAGAGAAGAAACACCATCAGAGCTGGTCCTCAAAGGATGTTTAAGAATCAGAGAGAGCCCCTAAAGTTCATGTCAGTCCCCTTTTAGTCACTACTTCCTATTGAAGTTACTCACCCTTCTGACTAAGTTTGCCTGTTTTTATGCTTTATATAACTGGAATCATGAATTACATATGATTTTTGTGTTTGGCTCCCTTTGTTCAACATTGTGCTTATGAGATATATCCATATTGTTGTTTGTAGATTGAGATTCTTTTCATTGCCAGATAGTCTTCCTTGTATGAGTACACCACTACTTATTCATTCAATCATTAGTAGGGGGATCCCTGGGTGGCGCAGCGGTTTGGCGCCTGCCTTTGGCCCAGGGCGCAATCCTGGAGACCCAGGATCGAATCCCACGTCGGGCTTCTGGTGCATGGAGCCTGCTTCTCCCTCTGCCTGTGTCTCTGCCTCTCTCTCTCTCTCTCTGTGTGACTATCATAAATAAATAAAAATTAAAAAAAAAAATCATTAGTAGGAATTTAGGTATTTTTTGGTTTGGGGCTATTATGAATAGAGTTGCTGTAAATGTTTAAGTATATGGTTTGATAAACATAACATAAAATGTATTGTCTATATACCTAGGAGTAGAATGGTTGGGTCATACAGTATGTGTAATGTTGTAATATAATCTATCCTTAAAATGAGGTCAGTATTTTACTGATTATTCTAGGAAGCTAGAGTTGAGTGTTTCTAAATTCAAAGTATTTAATAAAATCATATTATATTGTAAAAAATTAAAAAAAAAAAGAATCAGAGAGAGTAAGAGGCACAAAGACCCAGAAGTGTGCAGGTGTATTTTATACTGGTCTTATGGTCCTCATGAACATCATATATGCCAGTTTCTTCTGAAGTGGGAAAGATTGCCATAATCCTGTTGGAAAATCATTCCATGATCCATGGACCAGGATCAGTGACTAACGTGGGATCATAAGGTCAAGGGGCTCAGGGGATTAGGAATCAAGAAACCTTCGTTCTTTTCTTGGCTGCCAACTCCTCTGATATGCACCAGTGGGAAATCCCCACAGTTTCATTGGCAGGGCTGCTCCATTCCTAGAGTCTTAGATATAAAAGTCATAAGTCATTTCCACTGGTCAATTCTACAATTAGATAGATTTTAAAATATCGACTACTTAGAAACTCAGTGTAAACATCTGATATGTAAACTAGTTTAACTTGACCTGCAAATTAAATTAATTATTTATTTTGAAGTGCATAAGCCTATTTTCTGTCAATGGGAAGAGAGGCAAAGAGTAAGGACAATGTACCACCCCTCTAATTGCTAAGAAGATGCAGTGTTTTAACGGAAAAGATTTACCCAGGCTTCCTAAAATCAGAGGTGCTCTGTAAACATAGCCGTCATTGGTTTGAGCTTATTTTAACTCTGCCATGGAATTTTGCATTCTATGTATTTTTATTGTAATTAAATTATTTTGACCTTGCAAATGAGTGCCAAAAATGTACTGATCCATAAAATGGCTTTTCAGAAGCCTGCTAGCTTTAAAATACTAGGTATCAATTCAGAATTGTCCAAGTTAGGAGATACTGGTATATTTCAAAAAACAAAGCAATTTGTCTCCAGAATTTAAAGGGAAAGATTCTAAGAAATATTTCCATGAGCTTTTAACGCATAATATTTAAAAAGAAGAATTTAAAGAGAGAAAGTCTAAGAAATATCTCCCTGAGCTTTGAACACACAGTATTAAGACCTCTTACATTCTATCATCAGTAATGCCAGTGACCTTGCAAAACGGAAAAAGGCATCAGATAAACCACAACAGTAGGATCCTCCTGTAGGATCATCTCCAGGTAATTTAGACTCCAGGAAGCTTCAAAGAAAAGTCCTGAAATCTTGGTTTACACTGCACCAAGCAAAATCTGGAGAGTATGAGAAGGACGAAAGCTTAACTCTTATTTGAAGGAGAGAAAGCGAATGATTATTTAGCCCCTTCAACCCTATTATTTCAGGAATTTCTCTTGCAGAAGTTTGTAGGTCTCGTGACTTCCTCAGAATGGAAGATGACAAAAATAGTCTTTAATTAACCAGCTACAAAGTATGCTAATGGCTTTTCTTCACCTCTGGGCAATTGCCTTGTGCTGGTCTGACACATGTACCTTCAAGGTCATTCCACAGTCTTTTGAAACAGTAATTTGTTTGCTGCCAGTTTTTAAAATTTTTTATGTTCAAATAATAAGGGATGGTGCTCTCGGGTGTGCGAGGTAAGGGACCTGGCTCCTTAGAGCCCGCAGATTCACCCCAGGGTCCTGACCTGTGTGAAGCGTGTCCTGGCCTGTAAACACATCAGAATGACATTAGCCGTGTATTTACAAAGCAGGGCCCTGAGTGGGTCCATTATGACTGGTCTAATGGATCTGCATTCCTCTAAGTGCTTTTTAAGCTGTGTAGACTGCTCAGCCAATGTCCCTTCAGGGTACTCGAATGTTTAACGGCCATAAATAGCAAGCTAGTCCCCCCAGGGTGATCCTGGGTTGTACTGAGGAACAGTGAAGACAGGAGGCACAAGTTCGGTCTGTCTTCTGTCACCGTTTCGTCCATTTTTCTGAGTCTTTGTTATGCTTATTTATTCAACTTTCCTAAATTGGAGAGCAGAGAACAAACTAATGTCACCGTCCTTCCATTGGTTGACTATCCACCATTTGACTACCATGAGTTACTTCCATCAGTTGAGTTATATCCCATCCACTCACACTATGTTAATTACCTCCCTATGCTAATTTAATCTGCCCACCACTCCTACCTCAATAAGTTAAACACTGTTATTACCACCACTTGACCATAAGAAAACCAAGAATGGAGATGAAAGAACATGCCTTAAGTTACAGAGGTAGTCCACCTAGTGCTATCATTAACCCCATTGTGAAGAGGAGGAAAGTCAGCTTTAAGAAGTTAAGTAGCATGTTCAAGGTTACAGAGCTAGTAGGGGTGCCTGGGTGGCTTAGTCAGTTAAGCATCTACCTTCAGCTCAGGTCATGATCCTAGAGTCCTGGAATCAAGCCCCAAGTCAAGCTTCCTCCTCAACGGGGAGTCTGCATTTTCCTCTTTCTGCCCCTCCTCATGCTCTCTCTCTCTGTCTCTCTGTCTCTATCTCTGTCTCTCTCTGAAATTAAAAAAAACAAAACAAAACAAAAAAACAGACCTAGTAAGTAAGTAATGCAACTTGAACCAGGTCTGAAGCCAAGTGGCATTTTGGGTTTGCATCTTAAAACCTACTAGAACCCAGATCATCAGAACCATGTAATCTTTGCTTTGCAAATAAGATTTGAACTAGCTAAGATGAAATAGGGGTCAGCAAAGTATAACAGTTCAGGACTTTCACAGCACACTCCCCCCTAGACCCCAAAACTGTCACCTGATTTCACTTTTTAAAAATTTTTTAAATTGGAGTTTGATTTGCCAAGATTAGTATAACAACCAGTGCTCACCCCATCACCCCCCCCCACCACCCACCTTCCCTTCCATTACCCCTTGTTCATTTCCCAGAGTTAGGTGTCTCTCATGTTCTGTCACCCTCTCTGATATTTACCACTCATATTTTCTCCTTATTTCACTTAAGAGAAAAAGACCTAAAGCCTGAAGAAGGTCAGTTGGGATGTGAAATAAGCATAAAAGTTGGCAGCAATCAAAATCAAAAACTCTTTAAAAAATAAAAATCTTTGTTATCTTTTAGTTTTCCCTTAGCAATTAATATTTCATAGTCGTTTATTTTCAATATTCTTCCTTTCTTGTGACAAGTTCATTAGCTAAGATCATCAACCTTCTTTAAAATCAGTAGGAGCACAATATTTGTATCTTTGGGGTAAATACCCAGTAGTGCAATTGCTAGGTTGTAGGATAGCTCTATTTTCAACTTTTGGGGGAAACTCCATACTGTCTTCCAGAGTGGTTGCACCAGCTTGCATTCCCACCAATAGTGCAAGAGGGTTCCCCTTTCTTGGCATCCTCACCAACATCTGTTATTTCCTGACATTAATTTTACCCATTCCAACTGGTGTGAAGTGATATCTCATTGTGGTTTTGATTTATATTTCTCTGATGCCAAGTGATGTTGAGCATTTTTTCAAGTATCTGTTGGCCATTTGTATGTCTTCTTTGGAGAAATGTCTGTTCATGTATTCTGCTCATTTCTTGAATAGATTATTTGTTCTTTGGGTGTTTGATTTTGAGAAGTTCTTTATAGATTTTGGATACTAGCCCTTTATCTGATGTGTCATTTGCAAAGATACAAACGTAATGATCTGAAGGGGCACCTGCACCTCAAAGTTTATAGCAGCAATGTCCACAATAGCCAAACTATGCAAACTATGGGAAGAGCCCAGATGTCCATTGACAGATGAATGGATAAAAAAGATATTATCTATGTATACAATAGACTACTACTCAGCCATCAAAAGAAAAAATGAAATCTTATCATTTGCAATGACATGGATGGAAATTGAGGATATTATGCTAAATGAAATCAGTCAATCAGAGAAAGACAATTATCATATGATCTCACTTATATGTGTAATTTAAGAAATAAAACAGAGGATCATAGGGGAAGATAGAGAAGAAATAAAACAAGACAAAATCAGAGAGGGAGATAAACCATAAGAGACTCATAATCATAGGAAACAAACTGAGGGTCGCTGGAGGAGAAGGGGGTGAGGGGACGAGGTAACTGAGTGATGAAGATTAAGGAGGACGTGATGTAACAAGCACTGGATGTTATATAAGATTGATGAATCACTGACCTCTACCTCTGAAAACAATATTATATTGATAATTGAATTTGAATAAAATTAAAATAAAATCAATAGGGTTTCTTCAGCTAGTTATAATGGACTTGATTTTTTCTAATCATAAATTTCTGTTTATATGTATGCATATGTGTGTTTATGTATGCCTAAATACCCATATGCATATGTCCTTAGAATTTTCACATCTATAATAGAGAATTAGTCAATACTGTCAAACATAAATGTCTTTAAATTCAGACAAAGAGATGTCTTATACTGTAATGATACAGGTAATATTTAATCAGAGTGTTTGACCTGTAAATAGTCTTAATAAGTATTATTTGGATGAATGGATTATTTGTTAAGCATTCTCTCTGATTAAAAAATAGAATTTTAATCTCTAAATATTTACCTTGCATTTATTCACTGGACTTTTAGTGTGATCAACAGTATGTTAATCACAAGTAAAATATCCTAAAACCTTAATATGTGCAAATAAAAATATATTCTAAAATATGGGAAGAAAAGAAAGCTTTCTAAAAAATGATATTCAGATCTTCTTGAGAACTACTTTGAGGTTTAAATAATACACTGAATACTCAGGAAGAGGAAGCATAAAGTAGTCCACGTGTATTTAGACCTTGCACTATTTCATGGACTCCAATTAATCAGTCTTTCCAGCCTTAGGAATATCTATCTATCTATCTATCTATCTATCTATCTATCTAATCAGAAAGATATATATATATATATATATATATATATATATATATATATATATCAGAAAGATAATCAGAAAACATGGGAGATATATATATATATCTCCCATGTTTTCTGATTATCTTTCTTCTAAACGTTGTGCAGAAACACATTTTAAGTGTATTCAAGTGTATTCTCAGTGAGAAACCAAATTTCATAGTTTCAAGATAAACCTAAGAGCCCTAGACCCCAGGTCAGTGTTGACATATGCTGTTGCTGATCTCTGATAGACAAGATATAGTTTATATCCAAGTCTGACAACACAATAAACCATATATTTTTTCCTAGGGGCAATTTATAAAACAAGAACCACCATGATACAGAGAAGTCTTGTTTACTAATGAATGCTTTTATTCTTATCAGTGTTTTATCATATAGCAATAAAAAGGTAGTATAAAAATAAGATAGCTAAGGATATGAGGTCCTCCTTTCAGAGATAATATTCCACAAAAGGTTTCACGTCTACCACTCAGACCAGGGCTGGATCACACTGAGTGAGCAGTTTCCATCTGGCAGGGGAGCTGAGTCCTGCAATGATAGAATGCTTCCTGTATCCAACACTTTCAAGACCTGTGTGGGCAATAGGCTTGGTGGGATAGCAGATCATCTGCTCAGGCAAGGCTTGAAACAAATAGCTGTACTGAAAGCTGAAATGGAACCTGTCTCATCAACGTGAAACAAAAACTTGTCAAGTAGGCACTTTGGGGTTCGGTTAATGGCACCGCACCTAGAGGCGTTTATAGAAGACAGATTTCTCCTCTGCCCTTTGTCGGTGGCAAGTTGTATGTTAGACATTAGCTGTCATTGACTTGTTCACAGAGCTTATTCATTATTTTATACATACTGAACTCTTCAGGAAGTGTGTAGACATAGAAAATGCTCCAAAACTGCCCATCAAGGCCCTTACCAAGCTGATCTTTACCTGTGGAATATATCTTTATGGCTCCAATCCCAGTAACCTCTCCTTCCTTGGAACCCTCATACCATCTCCGATCTGAATCATTTGCATGATGTTCACTATTTACTGCTTCACACTGGGGTCAACAGATTTCTAGTCACCCAGAGCCCCCAAGGAAGAGCCCCCAGACCTCATTTTGACAAGCTATAGTCACTCCTGATAGGATGAGGGACTTCCTGATAGGAAGCTTTGGCTTGAGAGAAGGGAAAGGGGTGTTGGCTGGTTCTGCTAGACTTGAGCCCTGGAGAAATGACCCGGGAAGCTTGAGGATGAAGCTAACACAGGGAGATAGTAGAGCCAGCTGAGAGACAGAGAAACACTTGGACCTTCTGTCTTATGTTGAGTCTTAAATCTTTTAATGCCCAAAGTCAGACTAAAACTTTCCAGTTATATGAGACAATAAATTCCTTTTGTTTTTTTTAACCTAAGCCAATTTGAGTTGAATTTTCTTTAGATGGGACTTGTGATACTTAATTGTTATGTGTCAGCTTGACTAGGCTAAGGGATCCTCAGATAAATGGTAAAAACATTTTTTTCTATGTGTGTTGGTGAGGATGTTTCCAGAAGAGATTAGCATTTGAACTGTCAGTCTGAATAAAGAAATGCAGGTAGGCATTATCTAATCCCAATCCATTGAAGACCAGCAGAGAACAAGAAAAGGTGGATGGAGGGTGAATTTGCTCTTTTTGCTTGAGCTAGGATGTCCATCTTCTACCCTTGGATGTTGAATATCCTCGTTCTCAGGCCTTCAGACCCAGACCAGGACTTACACCATCAGCCTCCATACTCAGACTGAATTACTCACCAGCTTACCTGGTTCTGCAGCTTGCAGAAGGCAGATCATGGGATTTCTTGGCCTCTATTATTATAAGAGCCAATTCCTATAATAAATCTCGTGTATGTATGTATGTATGTATGTATGTGTATATATGGATAGATAGGTAAGATAGGTTAGAGAGATAAAGAGATAGGTAAAGAACAGAGAGAGCAAGCTAGCAACAGAGTTAGAGATATATCCCATTGGTTCTGTTCTCTCTGGAGAACCTTGACTAAGAAAGTAAAACAATTCTAAGTGATACAAGTGTGCCATGTTTCATCAGTACAATTTCACCTTTTCCAAGAGAGGATCATGCTGAGTGCCCCCCCATAGCCTTAGTTTAATACAAAATATGTGGTAGTCACTAAAAAATGTCTCGCTTCATTAATTTTCTGAATTGTTCTATTTTATTTGGTACTGAAACTGGAAAGGAAGCATAAATTCATTATGGCAATGGGGAACCCACTTTCTGATTCCACGAAGTCTGATGCTCCCCAAGTCTGGCATTGGCTTTGAATTTGACACCCTACCTAAAGCTGGTCACCACTACCTCATTACCTAGTTATTCAGAATTCACAATCCAAATGAAGATTGACTTAAAAGATTATATTTCTACTTTGAAATCAGTATTTTCTTTATATGTATTTGTGGTCAAATCCCCTGAACTCCAAAATAAAGACATATGGGAATATCTTATACAATTCTAGTCGTATAGTCACTTCTTTCCACAGGTGGGGCAGTTATACATACAAATCTTTATGGATTTTCCCAGGTAATTTACTTCATGGAAGGTTGCCCTGTTAAATAATATATTTCCTCCAAATCCTAAGACTAGTCAACATGCAGATACTCTTTCCATAATTACATATGAAGAAGTTAATAAAAATATATAAAATGTGTATGTGTATACATATATGTGTATACATACTATCTAGCCACTGAGGTGACTACATGGTCAGCTTGGTCAGAAAAGCAACCCATTCACTTTGCTCCCACTCAAAATCCACTGGGGCATGGTGTATTATTAATCATTTTTCAGTTCTTCTGAAGCCACAGTTCTTGCTGAATATAATCACTTTGGCTGAATATAACCTCTTTGTGAAATTTTTACACCTTTGGGCATTATCATTCACTCAAGTGATGTTCATTGGTGCCTACTTTGTCATGAGGTTACAACAGTGAACAAAATAGTCAAAGTTCCAGCCCTCAGAGCATTTATATTCTCACAAACATGACAGGCAATAAATAAACACACAAGTAAATGATTAAGATTGTTTCAAATAGTGTTAAGCTTTTTGAATAGAATAAAACAGGATATATGAAAAGAGAATGGCTGGGAGGAATGAGGGAAATGTCACTAGGTGATCAGTTTCGAATTGTGATATGCTGTTTGCTCCTATCTGAAAATCTATGTGTGTATGGGCTTTGCTTATCTTTTCTTTGCCTCTTTCAACAAAACCTTTCTCATGTCAGGGTGAGGGGTGGAGGACATTATCCATTTTATTAGAAATTACCTGCTCTCTCCTCTTTTTTTCCCCATAGTCCTTCCTTCCTTTTTTCCTTCTTTTCTTACTTTCCTTCCACTGGGAGAGATCGTTTTCTTCTTCCTTTGGAGGGCCTTCCAGGTGGTCCTGGTGCCTCTCTCTGGTATAACCTGAATTATACACTTGTCACTTCCATTTTTAAAGATACCCATTGCACTCAGTGATCAAGCTCTTCCACACATGGGCAATAGGTTTAACAGTTGGCAGCCAGTGTCTAAAGACTACTGAGCTGGGCAAGAGGATAGAACTCCTAAGGTTCTAAGTGTGTATATATGTGTATATATATACACATATATACACATCTTCTATCAAATATAGCCACAGATGTGGTACAAGTGGTTAACCACTCGTTCTGAAGTTATGGGATGAATGCCTCTCTTCAGACAAGACTCTAAGCGTGGGCTATCTGGAGCACCAGTGCCCTCTCATGGATGAGCTGTGAAGCATCTTCAAGGGAACATGCACAGCCTACTTTTCTCCAAGACTTTCAGCCACTGTCCTCCTTCTCCACAGAAGAGGAAGATCTTGGTGGGGTGTCAAGAGAAGCTGACCTCGCTCACTCCTCTATTCCCTCCAAGAAAGGAACCTGTCCTTAGCAGGTGTCTCAGTCCTGAAATCACCATGTTTAAGTATCATTCTCAAATCTTCCGTCCCAGCTAATTATGAATTTGCCTAAGACAATTAACTTTCAAGAATTATGAGTCCTCTACCAGATAGTGAGAAAGAATTTATGTAGCTCCTCCTTAACAGCAGACTTTGACCTTAAACAAAAGAAAAGGCCTCAGGAGCATGGGGCAACTCGGAATACTGGGAATGGTTTAGGAAGACAAGGTTCACCCTTATAATGATTTTGACTTATGAATCTAGTAGATTCATTATAAGATCTTAATTAATGTTCACAATAACTCTAAAATGCATGAACTATTATTATCCTGAGGTATTTTGCAGATGAGGAAATCAATCCTGACACCAAAGATCCTGGCATATGGTCAATATTCAATAGATTAGTCTTTCTTACTCTGCTATTTCACATAGCACAGTAGAAGGAAAATCTGCACAAATGAAGTCACTCTCTCTTAATGTCTAATGAAATATAAATGGAGAAACGCATGATGGGAAAAGCAGAGTAGAGAGGAAAATATAATCAAACACTACCATTTCTTGAGTATGAGACCAATCTTATTTTTTAATCCAATTTTTATTTTTGATTCAACCATTTAATAAAGATCTTAGGTTTCTAATTAACAAGAGGCATGTATATCAAGAATTGTGGTATTTTTTAAGTGAAAGTTTACAGAGACTTTTCTTGATAAGAATGTTTGCTAAAGACATTACTCACTTTTTATCTAAACTTAAGCTAGCTCCTAACCCCCTCATGAAACAGGCATACATCTCATCAATATGACAGCCAATGCTTTTTATGCAATCTCGAAAAATGGGTAAACAGAAACCAGTATGTCCCTATAAAGTAAAAACTCTGGGTTTGCTGAAGGGCCAGAGGCCATGTCATACTAATGACAATGTTATTATTAACACTGCTATCATTATCTTCATTATTATTGGAGACTGTGAGGATATTCATTGGCAGGAGGAGGTTTTTAATGGATTTTTGTAGGACCAGGAATGCCTAAGTTCAGGATAAGATAAGAGCCTCTGGATGGGTTTCTTCCTATATAGTTTAGAAGGTGTATTTTTTCTTCTTAAAGGGTGAGAGCCTGAGAAGTCAGCCATTTATTCCCATAAACATACTGGCTGTTTGGCAGGGGGAGCTTTCTTGGAAGTGTCCCAGTAGCAAAAGGAGAAGCCAATTTAGGATTAAAAAGTATAGTAGAAAATCTGCCTTATGAATAATTTATAGGATAATAACTGAGAGATGACCCAGGTATCTTTCTTGAGAGTCTTATTTTGAATGACAACACTTCCCTCAGAAGAATCCCTATAAGATGCCTGATGATTATGTTTTAGAGATACATAACTAGAGATTCTAAGCATTAAATTGCCCAAAGTAACACAGAAAGTGATGGAGTTAGTCTGAACCCCCCATCAGAACCAATCCTAGTGCTCTTTCTACTATTCCCTGTGTTTCTCCCAGGTAGACCACCAAGACTCTGACCAAGTCTCACAGGCACAACCAACTACTGTTTACATTTATTCTGCTTTACTGTTTAATACCTAGGCAGCAGTGAGACTTTTTGTTATCAGCCACATAGCTGAGCTATGTGTTCTATCTAATTGTATTCCACAATTCTAATCATTTTGTGGCCAGTGTGTAGATGGGGCCATCATTACATGACCATTGACCATCCATCACAGTTAAAAAGTCAAATCAGTCTTAACTGGCACAAAATCAACTTACAAGTCTGTCTTGACTGGCACCAACATTTCACAAATGAGTCAAGTATTCGTTGATTCTTCTACAAAAAAACTCTTGCATAGGGCTCTGACTTTCATATCCAATAAATCAGAACTTCTTTAAGAGAGCCACCATGAAGATCAGAACCTCTAGTCCAGTTTATATCATTTGCCATAGCATACTCACCATCCAAAGATTTATCCCATTCCAGTTTACTGGTTTGCTTCACTTTGTGAGAAAAAACATGCACCAGGAGATCTTAAGATGGCCACAGCAATGGTACTCCTTTCCATCTCTCTAGGCATTGGGAAGCTACTGAGGAATAAAACAGATATATTTCCTTTCTGCAAGAGTTTATACTATCAGTAGATAATGTTCATTTAGGCTTCACAATTATAGACTGTAAAGGACCCAGTTATCAATTCTATTAAGGTTTGTTGTTTTGTTTGTTTAACAAATCAGGTCTAGGGATCCCTGGGTGGCGCAGCGGTTTGGTGCCCGCCTTTGGCCCAGGGCGCGATCCGGGAGACCCTGGATCGAATCCCACATCAGGCTCCCGGTGCATGGAGCCTGCTTCTCCCTCTGCCTGTGTCTCTGCCTCTCTCTCTCTCTCTCTCTCTCTCTCTGTAACTATCATAAAATAAATAAATTAAAAAAAAAAATTTAAAAAAAAACAAATCAGGTCTATATTTACAGTTAGGAACTCAATTTTTGATCTGTAGTGGGAAAACCATTTAACACAAACCTTGTTAAGAGCTTACCTAGTTAATGATGGCACACTAACACTATATGAAATTTAGAGCTTTTTCCACGCAAATTGGACCTCTCTATCAATTAACCACATTTAATCTCTCCTCTTTCCTCTTTCTTTTACTGGCTGCCCACCCCTTTCCACTTCTTATTCAGGGTTAGTAAGTGAAAGAAAGCATGAACTACTATCTGTCAAGAACTCTGAGTTATAATTCTGAAGAAAGTGGTTGTGGGAAAGGAAGACCTCAATGTACTCCTCCACCCAACAGGACCATAGTTAACTGAGACATGGTTTTTGGCATTTCCTCTTATTTTACAAAAATAAAATAAGGAAGTATATATTCGAACATGTATTTGGTATCTCAACAGAAAGCTCCTTATCTCCCCCTCAGCTGCCTGCCAAGCCCCAGAGGGTTTCAGGGTCAATGATTATCATCTCTCCATTCAGACACTTTGACATCTGTGAATATGTTGACCTTGAAGATTGGACCAAGTCATTCCTAACAGATGTTAATTTGATTGCTCAGTTCTGACCTCAAGTGAGGTCTGGCTTTTGTCTTCATCACTATATTAAGATAGTGATAACCTCCCTGAAGTCATAAAAATGCCCTGATAAGCCTTATCGATCCTGGATTTGAAATTGAACAGATAACCCAAGTGTATTATGGTAAACTTTTAACCTACTCTCTAAGACATATGTCTACCAAGGCAGAGACAAGAGTTCATGATTTTTGTTTCATAAAGGCTTCTCCCTCATTTTTTATATTAATAATTACTGCTTTAAAATTAACACAATCTACCCTGTCCACTTTGCATTTATTTTTGTGAGCCTCTGATAAGAGTAAGGATCATTATCATCAGGAAGTCACTGAAAATCCTCCTCTAAGAAAAAGCACTATGAAAAAATTGGAAGACAATAGTGAGACATTAAAAATAGTGATATTCATTGTCTACCTTCATACAAGTTCTGTAGATTTCAGTCCCATGTTAGAGATGATAGCTCTCTATTTGTGTAGCTGAAGACACTGAGGTCTCTGGAAATAAAGCTATCTCTTGCTGTTGTGTCCTAAGAAAAGATCATGACTTGGAGGTCAGACTAGGTTCAAATACTAGCTCCACAACTTACCAGCTGGATGTTCTTGGGAAGATTACTAGACAGAGTTGAGTATGAATTTCACAATAGGTAAGATGAGAAAATATGTACCTTTGTTATTAGGATTCAAGATACCCCTTCCTTCCATACAAATCATGAAGAGACACTGAAACCCAAGTTTCTTTGTTATCCACACCCTTAAACTTTAACTAATAAATAAACTATATATTAATGACACATTTTCTGCTGTGAGAAGCTTCCTAAACTGAGGTAGAGATACTACTGGTCAAATGCTTCCAAACTGGCAGACACGGGGCTTAAGTAGGAAAATAAAACATCAAACAGTCACTAAACTATCTAACTGCCACAGAACAGGAAAATTGTATGTCTTAGAGACCTGGAACAGATGGACTAAGGTTAGGAATTTGGTTGAGGTGGTAGGGAAAGAGATCTGTATATAGTCAAGTAGGGAAGGTAGGAGCAAGATCTAGAAGGTTCTAGAAGAAGCCACTGACAGTTCTAAACCAAAACAATCCTTGGGCTAGGCCTCCAGCAGCTTTATGTCTGCCAGCCTCTGGATTATTCAATGCACAGTGTTGCCAAAGGTTTCTGGAGGGGGGAATCCCTCCAAAAAGACAACTACATTCCAAGGCAACTGAGTCGACCTTCAACTCTCCCTTCCTGTTTGCTGATGGAATTCTTTTAAACTTGAGTGGAATACTTTTCATCCCATAATTACAGCTAAAAGGCTTAAATTTCACAAGCTTATTTCAGAGAAGGTGTTGATGAATAGGAGTTCCAGTCAAAATATAATCAACCAATCAGCAAGTGTCAGTGACTGGTTATCAGATCTTTTTTTGCTGTGAAAGAGGAAAGAGGTGAAGGGAGCAAGGCGCTGGTCAGCTAAAAGGAGATAAAAGGTCATATTACCAGAGGAAAAGCTCATGGAAAAGAAGTTTTATGTCACAGTTTTGTCTGAGACAAGGCTGATGGCAGCTGGGTGGGGGTGACAGAAGCTGACCAAGCTCCAAGGTTGGTTTAGGGATATTGTGGGGTTTCTAATAATTATTTGTTTTGGCTTGGTTTAGTCAGGCTCTGCAGGCACCATAAATCTGTTGCAAAGATTTATGAACTACTTTTTCTTTGGTGATATTTATTGTTCACAGCACTAGTTGTCTTCTTACTGGAAAATAAAAAGCTACTAATAGACTGATAGCATAGGTACTGGAAGGGAGACTCCAACCCCTACCAGATGCCTCACCTCCCCCTGCATCTTATTCCTTCTCTGGTCACCCAGACCAGTCAGCCATCCCATTATTAAGTCAGGTATGCAGAGGTCCAGTCAGTCAGACATTCACACATTCATTCAGTCAGTCATTCAGCCTATCAGTACATCAGACAGGCAACAGTCCATGTAGAATATCTAATCTTCCTAACTAATCACCTATTTTGAACTCTATTCATTTCTTATACCAATTAATACACCCTCTGGTGCAGATTTCAATAAGGATATTTAAAATGCTAACCACCCCTAAAGTGTTGTTTGGCTACTTCTAATGGTGGCTAGTCTTCCAAGTCACAGATCAGATTTCACTCATCAACACTGCATATATTGACTCTAAATTGTTTCAAAAGAAAATTACCATGGAGACAATACACTTGTCCATCAATAGTTAAATAAATTATGGTATACTTCTAAGATAAAATAAAATACTGTACAGCTCTAGGAAATAATGAGGACACATACACAAACAGCTATGGAAAAAATGGAATGCTCTTTAGCATTTTTGAAAAGTGAAAATGGATGAGCATAGGATGCTGTATATAACAAGCCTTCCCTTGAGTGAATAAAAGAATTTATATCCTGTGTATATGCACAAATATCTCTAGAAAAATATGCAAACACTAGATTTTACTGATTAGGTGCCAGTATGAGGTAATATGAAAGTACTGGGATGGAAAAGTGGTATTTCAATATTTGCTCTTTGTACTATTTCTAAAATAAGTTCGGTATAAAAGATTAAAACATTAATAGTTTTTTCATACACTACAGAACAGTTTTTTGATATAGGTATATCTCAGGAAATATTCACATATTTATTAATTCGGTTGATGAAGACGGAGGCCACCGACACCTCTCACGCCTCACCTGTGAGGAGTGACACTTCTGACACTCTTTGTAAAGCTGTCCTTAGCTTGGTGCTGCTCTTCAGTCTCCATGGCTGCACATGCTCTGGCTTTGCAATGGTCACCTGTTCCCACCAATTAGGTCCCCACCCACAGGCCACAAAGGCCCTCTGGTCCTTGGCACTGGGCGTGTCTGTGTGAGCTCAGTGGCTCTGTCTTCTGCCTCATTCACATCCTGAAGAAAGTACACAAGAAGTTAACAAGGAATAATATGCAATTCTTTTCTCCACAGTTAAACGTGAATTCCTTAAGCACCCCAAACAAAATATACTCATCAAAAGCCAAAAACAATAACAAGAGCTGTATTCTTAAAAACACTTAACAATTCACTGAGATTTTTGTTGATATCATTCTACTGCCCTTAAATTAATTTCAAGGGAAAACTGGTGAACTTTTGTCCTCCAGAAAGTTTTTCTTTATTGTCCTACCTCCTTGTCCTTCTCCCTCCAACTTCTTTCATTCCTTCCCAATCAAAACACCACTAACAACACCCCCTACTAATCGCTATTTTGCTGTCAGGCCTAACTGGGTCAAGACTCCAATCACTAGTGAAACAAAAGGCAGTGTGTTTGGCTTAGATCTGGGAATGTACAAACTGCTTGTCTAACTACGAGTTTTCATATGCTAATACATTATAGGGAAGCATTCCTGCTGGGCTGGAGGCCACTGACTCAGGGTAGACTCAGTTTTCTAGAAGGCAATGGATAGGGTAGGGTAAGCGGACTTTCCTCACTTTTATAAATCTGCAGCTTCCAGGCCTTACTGACACATAGATAGCTTTGATGTGATGCACAGGATATTTTTAAAAATATTTAATTAGTAACTGATCCCTCCAACATTTGGAGGTTTCACAAAAATCTAGATCTAACATCCCTTTGTGACACAATTGGCCAGCCAAGACCTGAATCCCTCCTCACAGCATTTGTCTGAGCTGAGTAATGGCTGCACCTTTAATTAAGGCATGGTCTCCATTTCAACAAGGTGCCAGGTGCTAGGCTGTTCTGGAGGTATCTATTGCTGACTGACAGATTGCCTCCCAAAAGTCAGTTGTTTAAAACAATCATTTAATTTTGCTCCTGATTTTGTAGTTACGGGTAGGCGTTGGCCAGGCTGTGGTAATCTGAAGGTTTGATTGGGCTGGAGATCCAAGATTGCCATTTCCAGGGCTCCAGTGGATGCAGGTGATGGTGCCTGGAGGACTGTAGATTGGAGTACCAATAGGTAGCCTCTTTAGCACGGCAACTGAAGGGAGGCAGAAGAGACTTCTCACATACTGGCCTCTTCCCCTGCAATGTGTCCTAGAGAACCAGGCAGAGCAGCATGGTCTTACAACCTAGTCTCAGAATCATTCTGTTGGCTGAAACATTCATAAGCTCATCCAGATTCATGTTGGAGGGAAACAGACTCCACCTCTCACTGTGAGATGTGCCAGAGAACTTAAGTCTCACTTACTTGATCTGTTTTGTAGATCCCACCTCCACCTCTGGGGCCTGAATGAATCATTGATAAAAACACATCTTCCTCTTCCCTTCCTGTCCCTGCTCTCTCTGCTCTCCCTCGAAGCAGGCGGGGGACAGTATTTACTGAGTACCACCCATATGCCATTCCTTATCTTACAAATATTTGTAGAGCACTTATCTTGTGCCAGACACTTTCCATACATTTTCTCAAATTTAATACTCACAGCAGCACTGTGTGGTTGATATTATCCCCATTTTGCAGATGAGAAAACTAAAGTTCAAAAATCAAATATTTTGAATGGGAGTGTTGTACAGCTTCAAAAGGGTTGACCCAGGATTCTAAATGAGCTGTTGCAGTGTGTCACATGCCAAGAGGGATTATAATTTTTTGCTTTGGTCCCTGAACAATATCTCTACAAATACATGGTGATGTACTGCATGTCTGGTCTGAATAATAAATTGTCCTCATGTGCACAAATTCTCTGGATCATGTCTCAGTGGAAATAATGCACAAGGTCTCTCCATCAAAGGGCAAGTGTCTGAAAATTCACAGATCCTTGTGTTTTTCAGCGTACCCTGGAAAAAAAAATCAACATTTCTTATATGAGAATCTCCTCTCATCCCCCCAAAAAAATAAATAAAGCATTTGAGCCTCCAGTCACAGGCTCTAGAATGCAGGCACATGCAGATTCATGCAGTGGGCTGCTTCTCATTTCCCTTCATATTTTGGGTGGCTGGGAACAGATAAGCAATGAATCAAAGAGGGAGAGATATAAGAGAGGGGTAGTGAGCTAGGGGGATACTAAATACCTGTACTCTCAGAATAATAAGATCCTGAGCGAAGTATGGAAGACTATAGCCAATTTTTTTTTCCAAGTAAGCTCCACTCCCAGCATGGAGCCCAATGTAAGATTTGAACTCATGACTTGGGCTGAGATCTGGAGTCAGCTGCTTAACTGAGTCACCTAGGCACCCCAGAATATGCTAATATTCTAAGGGGACCAGCATTTCTATGTTCTTACACAGGGCCCAGATTTCACTGGTTTGTTGTCTGGTTTGAGATTTTCCAAGCCCACCTAAGTCTCCTCTCTTACCAGTTAGTTCTCTTTCTTCTTTCTAGTAATACTGTTTCTTGGCATGAGTAGGAAGGCTACTCTGTTCCCAATAACACAGGAGCCAAGGAGAGAATGAGAATTAATATTTACTAAGACCCGGCTAGTGCTGGGCATCTGGGACAGCATGATGTTTATTGCAAGTCCCAAGTGTAGGAAATATCAGTTCCATTTTTATTTTCCTTTTTCTTTTCTTTCCTTCTTTTTTTTTTTTTTTTTGACATAAATGAGATATATTGGTTTCAGGTGTATAACATAATTATTTGTATATATTGTCAAATGGTCACTATAATAAGTCTAGTTAACATCCATCACCACATATAGTTAACAACTTTTTTTTTTCTTGCGAGGAGAAGTTTTCAGATGTATTCTCTTGATCCATCTCTTGATGGCATGGACTTACATGAAGAGAAAAAATTAATAGCAGTCACTTTTGGAAGTGATCTACCACAGTATGTATCATGCATTAATATTCTTTTAGGTCATTTTAAGTTTTCTGAGGACTAGAGATTTATTGAAATTTTTAAAACTTTTCTGTGAAAATAATACATGAACAGAAACAATTCTTACCAACTATAATGGTATCAAAGGAAAGGTTATAAAATAAAAAGTAAACTTCCTTCCTAATCCCACCTCCCACTTCTGGGTTCTTCTTAAGTTTCTCTTTGCCTGTCTCCTTTTTACATCATATACATACATGTAAACTATATTTTTCCAAATATCATTTTTAATATTATATTCCTAAAAGCCTGTCTTATCTGCCGCCATCAATCACTGTGCAAAGATGGCCACCTTTTAGTTTTTAGTTGCTTCTTGAGAAATATTAACTTTCAATCCATTAGAATACTTGTTCTTGGCAAACATTAAGTGTCAAATTCATGTTGACTAAATGGAACTGAATTCATACAGACTCTCACAAACATCATTATGTTGTCCTTAAAATCCTCTTTTTTGTGCCTTTATTCATCACTTTATCCCTCATTTTAATTCCTTTTGGCCTTCCAAACATTTTTTTAAATACAGTAAAATATCATTAAATATGAGAAAAGATAAAGGACAACATGAAATAATGACTAGTCCAAATTATAAAATAATTACCATGAACTGAAGAGCTGCACTTCTTTATACAAACTATGCAAACAAAAAATTAACAAAATTTGGAAAACCCAAGACTGATACAGCCAGTTGCTTTCATGAAAAGGTCAAAGTCATTTGAAATTAGCATATCAATTATTTGTTTTCACATGGGTGCATGAAAGTCTTGAAAATAAATTCAATCATTTATTGAGCACAGACCATGTATTCATTGTTGTCTGAAATGTGAGATGACCATGATAGAGCCATGGCCTTAGAAGAGTCCACTGTTCAAAGAAGGAGACTGATACAGAAATGAAGAGTACAAGGGAATGACTATGGGAGCTGGTTGAGAGAGAGCAGTGCTAGAGGGGCACCTGTACATATCCTCAGAAAATGATTATTATGGTACCATTGTTAAATCTCACCTGGGCACAGAGTTTATTGTAGATTGTTCATCCTGAAATCTGATTATGCATATTCCTTTTTAAATATTTTTAGAAAATGCAGGGAAGGCAAATTTAGGGCCAAGGTAACTCTTAAAAAAAATCACACACCCCATAAATGGGTGACAGGCACTAAGGAAGGCACTTGATGGGATGAGCACTGGGTGTTGTACTATATGTTGGCAAATTGAATTTAAATAAAATATTTTTAAAAAATAGTGATACTTGAAAAAAATCACACACCCCAAATCAGCCATATTCAAAAGGATATCATTTTTTTACAGCATAAGGAATATAGTCAATGGTATCGTAATAGTGTTGCACGGTGACAGATAGTAGCTACACTTAGGGTGACATATAATGTAGACTTGCTGAATCATTATATTGTGCACCTGAAACCAATGTAACTTTGTGTGCACTTCACTTAAAAAAAATACTTCACTTAAAAAAAAACTTCACTTAAAAAAAATAATAAAATAAAAATTTAAAGGATACCAATTTTCATGATACATATGAAGATAGTCTATTAATTTCCAGTAATCATGAAGAATCATTCTTTACTATCTCTGGGGTCTGAAAGTACTGGACACTGTCATGTGCAGCCTCTGAATTCTTCACTTTCTGACTGCTATCTTTTTTTTTTTTTATGACTGCTATCTTTAATACCCTAAAAGAATCTCTGACAGACGATTGGTACACCAAATATAGTGCTGACATGGCACAATATCTTTAAAAATGCATCTCTTGTCAAGGTTTTCTGGAAGACAATCCAGGTCAAAGGCACATTGCCTGAAACCCAAGGTTATCTACCTTATTATTCAAGTGGGAGGGACGGAAGTGGGGAGAGGATGGAATGTTGAGAAAGAAATCAATTAGAAACAGATTTTTGTTCTCAGAGTACTATAGAGAGCACAAACATCCCTCTAGTCCTTTGTCTTTTTAGACATGACATCTCCTCCATTAGATGCTCACCTTGTTGTCATTCTTTTTATTTCAACATTCCTGAACAGGACAGCTGTGCTGTGCTTGTAAAACCTCACCATGGAAAAAGAATACAGAAGAACAAGAAGAGCTGAACTGAGGCACAATGAAACAGTAGGAACAACTCGTCTTTGGTGTCCTTTTTGTCCTTTCAAATGCCTTCCATACCCACCTGTCTCAAGATGGGTGCCCCCAAAAGCAGACCTTGAGACCAGAGTACAGTACAAGGAGTTTATTTAGGAGGTGAAAAGCTCTTTTAAAGGAATAGGGCAACCAGAAAGGAAATATTATCAAGCAAATTAGCACTAGGACAACCAAGGCTCAACCCAGCAAGGATCCTTATAAAGAGTGTAGAACTTCTCAGTTATCCCCAGGAAGGGGCAAGGAAGCCTGGGTATTCACCTGCTAACTGCCATCCATCATGGACTGGGCTGTTCCCAGAGGCAATAACTGCCTAGCTTTTTGGGTCTCCCTATTCGAGGCCAAGAGAAAGCCCTCACATGGAGAGTTGCTAGTTTATAGTAGGAGGTTGTGGGAATGCCCTAGAATAGTGCCAAGTTTATATGGGCAGGATACAGACAGAATCCACTGCATCATCTCATTTTTTTATTTGCTCAGCATTCCAAATTCTGTTCTCTCCATGTCTTTCTCTCCTTCTCCCAGCATTTTAAAGTTAGATGTCTTTTCTTCTGTAGGGGGAAAAGTGTACAGTAGGTGGTGAGTAAAAGAACAGTTGAGCATGTAGTGATATTAAAAAATCTGAATAAGAATTATTTTGATGAGATTTAGGTTACAGGGGAGGGTTCCTACAGAATGGATGGGACTTCAGGGGAAAATTCTTGTCTTGTATTTGTACTAAATAATTGCTTTTATTAACAATAATGACTAATGGGAATGATACAGTGAGACTTGTTTCTTCTTGTCTCCTTATACTACAGACCAATATTTGCCTAATGTCTCAGGTAAGAAAAGAAAAATCAGTAAATTTATATGCTGTGTTTTGCTTAAGCCTTCTACTCCCAAAGCAAATTTTTTCATGAATAACTTAAATTGAACTGGGCCCCCATGTGGGCCAGTCTTGTGATGGCATCTTATTAAAAGAAACAGTTGGTTCCTATCACCAGACAAAAGGTAACTCAAACACTTGAAATCTTTACCTAGTCTATTGAGACTTTATGCACAGAAAACCATTTTTACAATTTCCTCTCCCCATCTCTCTGTCTTCTCAGTATTGTTTTCAGGAACCATAGCTATTCCCCCCCAATTTTTTCCCCCACTTACCACTTTCTACCCCTTAAAATTCTTCTACTTTCAATCCCCACGACTTGTATCTCTCCCCCAACTCCTGCCCTTTTTTAGGGTACAATCTACTAAGACTATTTATCATCTTTAGGTCTTTTGTTGTTGTTCTTTTTTCCATTGCATGTAATCTCTACAACAAACCCTATCCAGAAGCATCTATTCTTCCCTCTAGGAGCCATAGTGAGATATGTATGTGCTGGGAAAGGGGGAGGATGTAATGTATGGAGTGATAAATGTCGTGAATACTGACTTAAATATTTAAATACTGTAACAATTCTGCTCTTGCTTTACTCTATCTATCAACATATATTTACCTGTATCTATCTGTCTTTCGGAAAAGGACAAAAATGAACAGAAGTAGAGGGTTTCTTGTTTCCTCTTGCCTTCTACTTTCACTTTTTCTTTGTTTTTGCCAGCTACCACTTCCACCTTATGACTTTTGACTAGCCAATAAACTGTAAGACTTGCATAAACAGTTCTTAGGAAGTATTATTTTTGGTGGTTATTAAGAAGGAGCACAAAATAGGGATGATTCCCAGCTCTGAGTTTTGATTGCAAATTGCTGCCTAAGCCAAAATGGCAAAGATAGGGACTTGACTTCACTAATCCTGTGAAACTTGCCCCTACTTCCACTAGGGAGTCACCAGGTATTCAGGTGCTCCCTGAAATAAGGAATCCACTGGACAAAGCCCTACCAATTTTTATTTGAGTCCCTTAAAATCATTTTCTTTTGACTTTATCTATACATACAATATGTATGTGCACATATCCATATAATGTGTGGGAAAACAAATTAAGTTATAAAGAACTTTCATATTCACTATACTTACACAATACCAACCACTTTATGAGGTAAATATGGGTATGATTCTCTTCATTCTATAAGTGAGCAAATTAAAGTTCAGAGGAGTTAGATGGGTTGGCTCAAAGTCACACAACTTGTTACTATATATTCAAACCTGGGCTGCTAAGTCTCCTGCATTTCTTTTCTTTTTTTTTTTAATATTTTATTTATTTATTCATGAGAGACACACACAGAGAGAGGCAGAGACACAGGCAGAGGGAGAAGCAGGCTCCATGCAGGGAGCCCAACGTGGGACTCGATCCCAGGTCTCCAGGGTCAGGCCCTGGACTGAAGGTGGCACTAAACCGCTGAGCCACCGGGGCCGCCCATCTCTTGCATTTACTGCAGTATATCTTAGCATTCCATGATACTTTTGAGGTTTCTCAAAGGACTTTGCCACTTCTTATCCTCCACATCAAGGAGTACCTTAAAATCCAGGACAAAGTGAGGACAATCCAGTGTCTTAGAATCAACAGTCAAATTCTGGGTTAGGCTATATGTGTGTAATGGTGATTACATTTGTGTTTTCATGATTTGTGATCATATGTAATCTTTTCTAATTGTAGAAAAGTAGAAATTGCAGAAAATTGCAAAGAAGACAAAAATCATCTTTGATTTAAATAAATTTCATAATCACTGTCAACAGTCAATGTGTACCTTTCATAAACATATATATTCTTGAATTTTAACACTTGATATCAGAACAAGACATAGAAACTACAGGAAAGAACGATGATAAGCCAATTTCATTCATGAACAGCAACACAAAATTCTAACCAAAAATATTATCAAGCTGAATTGCACCATTTATAAATGAGATCATATACACTGTGACTAAATTTATTTATTCCAGAAATTTGGTTAGAATTGACATTATACAAATCATTATTGTAATGTAGCACATTAAAAGTTTGTCTTTTTTAAGAAGTATAATCTCAATAGACACAGAAAAAGCAGTCAAAAATTAACACTCATTCATGAAAGAAATATGAAAGTGGGAAGAGAAAGAAACTTCCCTAATCTGAAAGAGTGTATCTCCCACAAATATTACATTAAATAGTGAAATATTAAGATCATTCTCTTTTCTATGAGAAATAAGATCAGGATGACTGCTTCTCTTCAATATTTTCTTGGAGGCTCTAGCCAGCACAGCGGGAAAAGAGAGAAATATAAAATATACTAATTGGGAAGGAATAGATAAAACTGTCACTATTTATGTATAATTGTCTGCCTCAAAACTCAAGAGAGGCTACAGAGAAATATAAAAATAGGATTAACTAGAGACTTTAGCAAAATGTAAGTTTAATATATGAAAGACAATTACATTTCTATACATCAACAGCAATTAGAATATCTAATTTCAAAAATTAGAAAGGTACCATTAGAATATCTAATTTCAAAAATTAGAAAGGTACCAAAGACCTTAACAGACATCTCACTAAAGAAGATGTACAAATGAGAAATAAGCATATGAAAATATGCTCTATATCGCTCCATATCGTATGTCATTAGAGAAGCACAAATTTTAAGAATTAAAATAATCATGTGTAGAACACAGTTGATACACTTATTAGAATGGTGAATATGCAAACATCTACAACACCAAATACTGGTGAAGATGTGGGGCCACACGCACTCTCATTCACTACTGCTGGGAATGAAAACTGGTGCAGCCATTGTGAAAAATAATATGGCAGCTTAGAAAGCTTAGCATACTTTTACCATACAATTGTGCTCCAGCAATCATGCTCCTTGATTTTTACCCAAAGGAGTGGAAACTATGACTACACAAAAACATGTACACAGAGTTTACAGCTTTATTAATAACTTCCAAAAACTGGAAACAACAAAGATACCCTTCAGTAGGTGAATGCATAATCTGTGGTACATCCAGACAATGGATTATTGTTAAGTACTAAAAAGAAATGAGCTATCAAGCCATGAAAAGACATGGAGGAAACTTAAATGTATATTACTAAGCAGAAGAAACCAATCTTGAAAATGTTCTATACTGTATGATTCTAACTATATGATATTCTGAAAAAGACAAAACTATGGAGACAGTAAATAGATCAGAAGTTTTCACAGGTTGTATGGTAGGGAGAGATGAATAGGCATAACACAAAGGATTTTTAGAGCAATTGAAACTATTCTGTATGATACTATAATAATGGATACATGTCATTATACATTTGTCCAAATCCATGGAACGTACAACACCAAGAATAACCCTAATGTAAACTATGGACTCTGGGTGATAATGATGTGTAAATGTAGATCCATCAATTCTAACAAATGTAGACTCTGATGGGGATACTGGGAGAAAGAATAAATGATAGAAAGTAAAAGTGGTCCTTTTCCTGCTGACATCACAGAAATGAGCTACCATTTCTAAGTTACGTTTAGAATAAAAGCTGGGTTTCTTTAAATTTAATTTTATTATATTTGAAAAGATTATTGATAGAGGGTAGCACATAGTGCCTTGAGCCTGAGCTCTGGCTTGAAACCTTAGCAGGGATGATAGAAGCTGGGAAAACAGCCACTTCAAAACTACAGTTTCCTGAATTGCAAGAGGCAGAGCTTTGAACACACCTCCACTAAAGGTATTCCCTTTTCTAGAAGTCAACTGCAGTGGGTCAGGCATCCATGCAAATGCCAAGCAGAGGCCAAATAGTGACTCTGCAGAGCCAAGTACTCTGTAGGATAAGCAGAGGGTGTGTACTGTAGGCAGAGTTACATTTCCACAGGCTCTCTGATGTCTCTGTTGGATGGCTCTATGCCATGCCCTTGCTTGTTCACCAGCAGTTATACATGCTCTCAGCTCTCATTTGAGCTGATGCTCACAGAAAAGCAGAACTTTGGGAACCAGAAGAGTGCAGGAAGGACAAGGAGGATGACCTGGAGGAAAGACAACAGAAAGAAACTTGAGTGGGCTTGGTAGAGTTTGACCTGGCCTGAAGGGTTAATGACCCACATATGGTTTTACTTAAGTCTAAACAATCTAGATTCAAGAAAATATTGAAAATTTGAGGAGCCATGCTTTCTTTTTAAATATGGAGGGAGAGATGCAGTAGAAATAGCTTCCCATCCCTTCCCTCCTTACTTTTAACATTTTTAAGTGTATACTATTATTGTCTTCTGATGTGATTGTGCTATGGCAGTCACACACTTGTGAGTTTGGGTCAGGGTGTCCCAACAAGGACATAGATATTTTTCAACTGTCAATGATCCTGGGAAAAGAAGGGTTCCCAGGGAGGAAATGAAAACTCAGAAATCCGCCCTTAGAAGGAAGAAGAGGACCAAATTCTGCTCTCTGGGTCTTATTTTCTTGGCTATGGAATCTGAAGACACATTTCTGAAATCTTCCAACCAGGGAGAAAAAGAGAGCCTCTTAAAAAAAAGAGAGAGAGAGAGAGAGAGAGAGAGAGAGAGCCTCTTCCCTAAGAAGGCACTCAAGGGAAAAAGGAGAGAGGCAGACCCTAAAGTCATCTGATGAAGCTGAGTCAGATCCTGTGAGTTCTGAAATCAGCCATCCCTCTGGTTGAGGCATATAGACCTTCTCACTATTCCCTTCAGCACAAATCAGGCTCAAACATTTAATAGAATTTTACCAAAGGCTTGAATAGACAAGAGGGAGGAAATTTCCACTGGATTTTCTCAAAGTGCAATTCCCAGATGAGCAGCATCAGTATCCCCCAGGAACTTGTTAAGAAGGCAGATTTTGGGGTCTCATCTCACACTTATTGAACCCAGAACTCTGAAGGTAGGGGCTCAGAGATTTACAGTTTAACAAGCCCTCCAGGTAATTCCAATGCATACCCAAGTACATGGAACACTAGGCTTTCAGTAAAATCTCACACAGGTGAAGAACATCCCACTGAATTTAACTTTTAATACGACCTCATTTGAACACTGCCTGGTAAGGTCAAATTCATAGTCATTAGTGCTGTTCACCTACTATTTCCAGCTCTCTGCTTTTTGAGCCTATAGCAGCATTATGTTTCCTGGCCCCCTTGTGGTTGAATGGGACCATAAGGGAGCATTTGACTGTCCGTCCTTGATCCTACAGACCTTCCTCTTTTCCTTTATAGTAACCTTCAAGATAGTGACTGCTCCATCAGTCTGGATCCCAGAGCAAGGAGATGTGAAAAAGGTCCTCACCTTTTGTTGTTATAAGCCACTAATATTAGTTGGTTAATTGTGCCTGTGGCATAGCTTGTATTACCTGAATAACTGGTATCAGGTTAACTGACAGGACTTGGAATTATGACCACAGGTTCTATAATTTCTGTCAGTGCTCTTATTTCAAATATCTGGTGCCATTTTTAAACAACCAATCCCAGTTTTCAATCACATATAATTTGTTGGTTCTATCCCCCCTGATGGACTGTGAAATTTATCCTTTGTCCCTCCCCATTGTCTAACACACAGTTGGGGACACAGTAGGAGTTTAATATATATGTATTGGTTGATCTGTCATAATCCACTTTCATTTTAAAAGAACATTCTCCCTTTATGGCCCCTGTTTCTGTCTGTAAAAATCTACCACAAAGCACTCTTCATATTTTCCCCTTCAAATGCTTTCCCTCCTGATAGTACTTAAATTCAGCATTTGAGTCTCCTTGCTTTGTTTTAATTATTAACTGTGATTAGATACTCCAAGGGTTCTGGAGCAACCGGGCAATTGAACACATATAATTTTCCTGATTATTTCCCTGACTCAATGCGGAACAAAGAGAAACAAACAACAGAAGTCAAAGAAGGAGTGTTTGTTTTCTCAGCTAGATCACTGTGGATTTACACCTCTTTCCTATTTGTACTAATGAGAATTACATGAGTAATTCCCCCACAGTGAACACAACCCCTGAAGTCCTTCCAATGCCTTTCTAAAGTGGTAGCAAGAATTTAAAGCTATTCTAGTGCATGTAGCTGAAAAATACCAACTACTCCATCACACATGTGAAGCTAAACATCTCTCTTGAATTTGGGCCTTCAGCTCCTGAAGATACAGGGTTGTATCTGATCCTATCTGTGTCCTTACCATTAATCCCTGAAAATGTGTTTGCCTCATCCCACAAGCCCTGTCCTGCCAGTATCTTTTCACATATTAACAGCTCCCATAAAAGTTAAACCGCCTATTTAAACAGATGATGGACCTATGCCAAGAAGAAGAACTAGAACACATGACAGTGATTCTCACGTTATTTTTCAGTAAACACTGTCAATGCTTATTAAACAAATAAAACTAAATGAAAACAAATACCTTACTCAGAAAAGGAATGGTGATCATGCTGGTTCCTTAACTCTACAACTCACTCTAAGCAGCCAAGGTGTCAACAGCATTAGGTCAAAGCTCCCAGTATACCCTTATGGCAGGGAGATTTAGGGTTGTATGCCAAGATATTTAAATATTTAGTAACCTGACTCTGATACCATAATCCAAAGTAGACCAAAGGGCTCTATTCTCTGGAGGAAGCTGTGGTGAAGGAAGCACTTCTGGGAAAAGTGAGAGGCACCTCCCTAGAGTACTGCCTCTTTCTTCATATCTGTTCCTAAATAGAATTCTTCTCTGTATAGATAGGATATTTGAAGTGGAATGAAATAATCTGTCCAATTACCTTGCAAAAGTCTTTTCACTGTGCCTTACTTAAATATTTGGTTGAAATATAAATTTCTATTTTCAGAAGCAAAATTAGTCATAGAGTCAAATAATTATACTTTAGTGTGAATTAGTTTCCATGCCATGCTTTTTTTTTTTTCCCCTGAATCTTTCGCCCAGAGTAACAGAATAATAATCTCCTTGGTTTTACTCAACTCTCCTTATCCTTTTCCCTATATTAGATGTGAAAAATTATATGAGAGAATTTAACAGTTAACAGAGAAAGTATTTGTCAATGTAACTTTTTTCATCTTTACTGTTCTAAAGTTAGATCATTACAGCACTAAATTCTTTTGCATTGTTCTCTTTTGATTAGATTTATTCAATGCAGCCACAGAAATCAATTCTGGTTCATCTAAAGCAGAAATTGTGTGTATTATAAGCATGTTGGGTAGCTCACATAATCACCAAAAAATAATGATAACCAGATTCACAAACAATGCAGAACACCCCAAATCAGGTCAAGGAACTGGTGAAATCTCTGGTCAATACCTTCAAGCTCTAGATACCACAGTTTGTACCACCAGCCTGTTGGTAGGTACTAGAGACCAACATGACCCTCACTGCCATCATTTCCTTGGAAATTTAGTCCTACTGCTCTGCCACTGCTCCAAAATGGGTGTTGATTGGTCTTCACTAGTTCCTATTTCAAAGTTTGGGGCACTTTCTACCAGCAGACTTGATCCTGTTGCCTATAAAGTAGCAGCAAAGGGGGCTGACAGAGGAATTTTGGTGCCTGTTGTGAAAAGCAAATTCTGCTTCTAATGAAGACTCACAAAGTAAAGATACTGACAGTTTCCTAGAAATTGTTAAAGATTTTATTCTCCAAAGTTTAGATGTCTGCCATGAAATATGCCCATATTATTTTTTAATTTTTCTTAGAGAGACTAAGAGTTCACACGTGTGCACACATGTGTGAAAAGGGATAGGAGCAGAGGGAGAAGGAGTTAGAGAATCTTATGTAGGTTCCATGCTCAGCACAGAGCCTGATGCAGCACTCAGTCTCAAGACCCTGAGATCACGATCTGAGCCAAAATCAAGAGCTGGACACTTAAACCATTAAGCCACCCATCTGCCCCCAAATATGTCCATTTTAGTGAAGATATTAATACAACAAAAAATCTGGGTGTATTTATACCCAAGTTTAAATATAGAGGTTTATACCTTCAGATAGCTTCCACTGGGCAAGGCAACTGTTATGAATTAGGACAGAGGGAAGAGAAGGAATATGACCCAATTCTAATAGTGAAGAAACCCCAACATGAATTGATGTGTAAGAGACTTGAAGATATTTAGGGGAATAGCATGAGTTAAGTCTAGGGATGAATGCACTCACTTTTCTCCAGGTAAGAATTCATTGCTTAAACTGATGTATCCACACTGTGGTTTGATTATTGTGGAATTTCCCTCACTATTTTCTCTGGTTTGGGTTATGTTGTTTTAGCAATATCTGGAGGATACCAGAGTTAAGATGCTTCATGGATTATATGCTATTAAAGACTACCCCAATCAGAGCTTAACACCTGGAATCAATAAATCCAGTGGGCAGAGAACAGTGAACTCGAAGCTAAGAGATTTGGGTTCATTTATGACCTCATCATTGCATCCTAGAATCACCATGGTGGGCATACATGGAATGCAAGTTTGAAATGGGTTTGGTAGAGAAAAGAAAGTTTTAATACTTTATTTTTTTAATGTTTTATTGGAGTTCAATTTGCCAACATATAGCATATCACCCAGTGCTCATCCCATCTAGTGCCCCCCTCAGTACCTGTCACCCAATCACCCCAACCCCTGCCCCTCCCTTTCCACTACCCCTTGTTCATTTCCCAGTTAGGAGTCTCTCATGTTCTGTCTCCCTCTCTGATATTTCCCACTCATTTTCTCTCCTTCCCCTTTACTCCCTTTCACTATTTTTTATATTCCCCAAATGAATGAGACCATATAATGTTTGTCCTTCTCCGATTAACTTGCTTCACTCAACATAATACCCTCCAGTTCCATCCACATTGAAGCAAATGGTGGGTATTTGTTGTTTCTAATGGCTGAGTAACATTCCATTGTATACTTATACCACATCTTCTTTATCCATTCATCTTTCAATGGGTACCGAGGCTCCTTCCACAGTTTGGCTATTGTGGACATTGCTGCTATAAACATTGGGGTGCAGGTGTCTCCGTTTTTCACTGCATCTGTATCTTTGGGGTAAATCCCTAGCAGTGCAATTGGTGGGTCGTAGGGCAGATCTATTTTTAACTCTTTGAGGAACCTCCATACAGTTTTCCAGAGTGGCTGGACCAGTTCACATTCCCACCAAGAGTGTAAGAGGGTTCCCTTTTCTCCACATCCTATCCAACATTTGTGGTTTCCTGCCTTGTTAATTTTTCCCATTCTCACTGGTGTGAGGTGGTATCTCATTGTGATTTTGATGTGTATTTCCCTGATGGCAAGTGATGCGGAGCATTTCCTCACGTGCCTGGGAGTTTTAATACTTTAATTCCCTCTCTATTCTTCACTGTTTCCTTAAATACCTCCATTTCAGAACAAGAAGTGTAGATCCAACAAGCTAAGATTGCTAGGTGAATTTCGCGACATTATTACTTCCCTGGAGACAGTCTTGGAGGATGCCACACATAGTCATGTCAACCATGACAGAAGCTCAGAATTTGAGTAGACATTCAAAATCACCTACGCCAAGCGCTATATAGGAATATCCTCCACAGCATCCCTGACAGGCATTTTTCCAAACTTCTACTTGAAATCTCCATGGAGTCCAGTGATTACTGGGACTTCACGGCCTCCTAAATCAGCCCATCCTATTTTTAAACTATTCTCATTGTTTGGAAGTTCTGTCTGCTTATAAAACTCTATTCCACCCAATAGTCTCACTTCTGCCATGGAGCCCTAAGGGCCTCCAGATGACAGTCTTTAAAATATTTGAAGACATCGTCCAAGATGGCAAAGAAGTCTTAGTTTCATCTGGTCCCAGGAATTCAGCTAGATAGCTATCAAATCATCCTGAACACCTGTGAACTCAATCTAAGAATAGCTGCAACTCTACAAACAGAAAAGCAACCACTTTCTCCAAAAATGACAAAAAGGAAAAACTCACCTCAAAAAAGAGAACAAGAGGCAGTACTGACTGCCAGAGACCTAATCAGTATGGACATATGTAAGTTGTCAGAGCTAGAGTTCAAAATGACGATTATAAAGAAACTACTGGGGCTTGAAAAAGCATAGAAGAATCCCTTTTTGGAGAAGTAAAAGAACTAAAATCAATCAAGTTGAAATAATAATGGCTATTAATGAGATGCAATGAAAAATGGAGGCTCTAACTACTAGGATAAATGAAGCAGAAGAGAGAATTAGTGACAGAGGAGAAAATTATGGAGAATAAAGAAGCTGAGAAAAAGAAAAATAAAAAACTGATCATAAGAGGAGAATTCTAGAGGTAAGTGATACTATAAAGTCAAACAACATTAGAATGATTGGGATCCCAGAAGAAGAGGAAAGAGAGAGGGGGGAAGAAAGTATACTAGAGCAAATTATAGCAGAGAATTTCCCTAATCTGGGGAAGGAAACAGGCATTCAAATCCAGGAGGCAATCAATGAAAATTTCCAGGAGGCTCAAAATCAATAAAAATAGATCAATACTCCACCATATAATAGTGAAATTTGCAAATCTCAGAGACAAAGAGAAAATCCTGAGAGCAGCTCAGGACAAGAAGTCCATAAACTACATGGGTAGAAACATTAGAATGGCAGAAGATCTATCCAGAGACCTGACAAGCCAGAAAGGACTTGCATGATATATGTTCAGGGTGCTAAATGAGAAAAATATGCAGCCAGGAATACTTTATCCAGCTAGGATGTCATTCAGAATAGAAGGAGAGATAAAAAGATTCCAGGATAAACACAAACTAAAAGAATTTGTGATCACTAAACCAGCCCAGCAAGAAATATTAAAAGGGTATCCTTTACATGAGAGAGCCCAAAAGTAACATAGACCAGAAAGGAACAGAGACAATATACAGAAACAGTGACTTCACAGTAATACACAGGTAATATAATGGCACTAGATTCATGTCTTTCAATAGTTACTTTTACTGTAAATGGCTAAATGCCCCAGTGAAAAGACAAAGGGTATCAGATTGAATAAAAAAGCAAGATCCATCTATATGATGTCTGCAAGAGACTCATATTAGACCCAAACACACCTCCAGATTTAAAGTGAGGGGGTGAAAAACAATTCATCATGCTAATGGACATCAAAAAAAAAAAGCTGGGGTGGCAATCCTTATATCAGACAAATTAGGTTTTAAGCCAAAGATTGTAATAAAAAAATGAGGAAGGACACTAGAACTATTGGGACTTCATCAAGATAAAAAGCTAAGGAAGCAGCTGGCAAAACCAAAAGACAACCAACAGAATAGGAGAAGATATTTGCAAAGGTCTTATTAAATAAAGGGCTAGTATCCAAAATCTATAAAGAACTTCTTAAACTTAATAACCACAAAAACAAATAATTCAATCAAGAAATGTGCAGGAGATATGAACCAACATTTCTCTAAAGAATACATACACATGGCCAAAAGGCACATGAAAAAAATGCAAACATCACTCAGCATCAGGGAAATACAAATAAAAACCACAATGAGATACCACCTCACACCAGACAGAATGGCTAAAATTAACAAGTCAGGAAACAACAAATGTTGGTGAGAATCCTGAGAAAGGGGAACACTCTTACACCGTTGGTGGGAATGCAAGCTGGTGCAGCCACTCTGGAAAATAGTATGGAGGTTCTTCAAAAAGTTAAAAATAAAACTACCCTATGACCCAGCAATTTCACTACTGGGTATTTACCCTGAAGATACAAAGGTAGTGATCCAAAGGGCCACTGTACCCCAATGTTCATAGCAACAATGTCCACAATAGCCACAGTGCCCAGGTGTCCATCGATAGATGAATGGAAAAAGATGTGATACATACATACACCGTGGAATACTACTCAGCCATCAAAAAGAATGAAACTTACAGTTTGCAACAATGTGGATGGGACTCAAGGGGACTGTGCTAAGTGAAATAATTGAATCAGAGAAAGACAATCATCATATGATCTCATTCATATGTGGAATTTAAGAAACAAAACAAAGGATCATAGGGGAAGAAAGGAAAAAATAAAACAAGACAAAATCGGAGACAGAGATGAACCATAAGAGACTCATAATCATAGGAAACAAACTGAGGGTTGCCAGAAGGGAGTTGGGTGGAGAGATGGGGTAACTGGGTGATGGGCATTAAGGAGGGCACTTGATGTAATGAGTACTGGGTGTTATATGTAACTGATGAATCATTAAACTCTATCCCTAGGGGCAGGACAAGATGGCAGAGGAGTAGGATCCTCAACTCACCTGGTCCCACCAACTTACCTGGATAACTTTCTTTTTTTTTTTTTAAGATTTTATTTATTTATTCATGAGAGACACAGAGAGAGAGAGGCAGGCAGAGACACAGGCAGAAGGAGAAGCAGGCTCCATGCAGGGAGCCCGAAGTGGGACTCGACCCCAGGACCGTGGGATCACGCCCTGGGCCAAAGACATGCTAAACCGCTGAGCCACCAGGCAACCCGATAACTTTCAAATCATCCTGAAAACCTATGAATTCGACCAGAGATTTAAAGAGAGAACAGCTGGAATGCTACAGTGAGAAGGGTTTTTGCTTCTAACAATGTAGGAAGGCAGAAAAAAATAAAGAAGAATTCAGTGGGGGAGGTCCCCCAGGAGGAGCCGGGCTAAACGGAGTGAGAACCCCCCAAGACAGGAGAGCCCAGCTCTAGAGAAGCTAGAACTTTAAAAATCCGCACCAATTCTTCCCGGACGGAAAGGCGCTCAGCAGGGAAACCGGGCAGAACCGCAGGAGGGGCAGGAAGCCTGCGGTCTCCCAGAGTCACTAACAGAGGAAGTGCGTCTAGGGAAAGGCGCGGCAACGGGCTGGAGCGGCCTGCGGGGCCTCGGGAGAAGCCGGTGGGTCGGGCGGAGGCTCCAGGCGGAGGGGGCTGCGCGGCCCAGGAGCGCGGTTCAGCGGCGCAGGCCGGGATCCCAGGGGCCGGGGACACAGCCCAGGACAGGCAGAGGGGGGAGGGCCCAGGACAGCGAGGACTCTCCTGCCGCCTGGCGCCCGGAGCTGTGCAGGTCAGCGCCCCCCGCCGCCCCCCAGATCATCCAGGCCCATGAAGACTAGGAGCTGTGGTAGTTACTGCGGGAGCTGACTCTAGGGCTGGGGAGCTGGCCGCCGCCACTGTTGTTGTTCCTCCTGGTGTCACCCTGTGCTTAGGAAGGGCGGGCCACCAGGGAGTAAGGGCCTCACAGATAAACAGCTCCCACTGAGCCCGGCACCCTGCAGGGGGCGGGGCAGCTCCCCCAGGTGCACACATTTGAGAATCAGCACAGCCAGCCCCTCTGACCAGCTGGAAGGAGAGGGGAAGAGCAAGTGCTTGACCAAGCAGCGCTGGAAAGCTCCAGGGGAAGTCGAGAGATTTACAGTATATAGTACCAGAGGATACCCCTCCTTGTTTTTTTTTTTTCTCTTGTTTTCTTCCTATTTCCAGTACAACTCGTTTTTAGCCACTCTGCCCTCAGCAAAATGACTAGAAAGAAGAACTCACCACAAAAGAAAGAATCAGAAACAGTACTGTCTGCCACAGAGTTACAAAATTTGGATTACAATTTTGATGTCAGAAAGCCAATTCAGAAGCACAATTATAAAGCTACTGGTGGCTCTGCAAAAAAAGCATAAAGGATTCAAGAGACTTCATGACTACAGAATTTAGATCTAATCAGGCCAAAATTAAAAATCAATTAAATGAGATGCAATCCAAACTGGAGGTCCTAACGACAAGGGTTATTAATGAGGTAGAAGAACAAGTGAGTGACATAGAAGACAGATAATAATAACCAAAAGGAAGGAAGCTGAGAAAAAAAAGAGAAAAACAATTAAAAGACCATGAGGAAAGTTTAAGGGAAATAAATGACAGCATCAGAAGAAAAATCTACGTTTCATTGGCGTTCCAGAGAGTGCCAAAAGGAACAGAGGTCCAGAAAGTATATTTGAACAAATCATAGCTGAGAACTTCCCTAACCTGGAGGGAAACAGGCATTAAGATCCAGGAGATAGAGAGATTTCCCCATAAAATCAATAAGAACCGTTCAACACCTGGACATCTAATAGTGAAACTTCCAAATTCCAAAGATAAAGAGAAAATCCTTAATGCAGCTAGAGACAAGAGATCCCTAACTTATATGGGGAGAAATATTAGATTAACAACAGACCTCTCCACAGAGACCTGGCAGGCCAGAAAGGGCTGTAAGTATATATTCAGGGTGCTAAATGAGAAGAATATGCAGCCAAGAATACTTTACCCAGCAAGGCTCTCATTCAGAATAGAAGGAGAGATACAGAGCTTCCAAGATAGGCAGAAACTGAAAAAATATGTGACCACCAAACGAGCTCTGCAAGAAATATTAAAGCAGGCTCTGTAAAAGAAAGAGGAAGTCCAAGGAAACAATCCACAAAAACAGGGACTGAATAGGTATTATGATGACACTAAATTCATATCTTTCAATAGTAACTCTGAACGTGAATGAGCTTAATGATCCCATCAAAAGGCACAGGCTTTCAGACTGGATAAAAAAGCAAGACCCATCTATTTGCTATCTACAAGAGACTCATTTCAGACCTAAGGACACCAACAGCCTGAAAATGAAAAGTTGGAGAACCATTTACCATTCAAATGGTCCTCAAAAGGAAGCAGGGGTAGCAATCCTCATACCAGATTAATGACAGTTTATCCCAAAGACTGTAGTAAGAAATGAAGAGGGACACTATATCATACTTGAAGGATCTATTCAACAAGAGGACCTAACAATCATGAATATTTGTGCCCCTAATATGGGAACTGCCAAGTATATCAATCAATTAATAACCAAAGTTAAGATATACTTAGATAATAGTACACTTATATTGGGAGACTTTAACATGGCGCTTTCTACAAATGACAGATATTCTAAGGATAACATCTCCAAAGAAATAAGAGCTTTAAATGATACACTGGATCAGATGGATTTCACAGATATTTATGTATGCAGGTGAATACACATTCTTCTCAAGTACACATGGGACTTTCTCCAGAATAGACCACATCCTGGGTCACAAATCGGGTCTCAACCAATACCAAAAGATTGGGATTGTCCCCTGCATATTTTCATACCATAATGCATTGAAACCAGAACTCAATAGAAGAAATTTGGAAGAAACTCAAACACATGGAGGTTAAAGAGCATCCTGCTAAAAGATGAAAGGGTCGACCAGGAAATTAGAGAAGAATTAAAAAGATTCATGGAAACTAATGAAAATGAAGATACAACTGTTCAAAATCTTTGGGATATAGCAAAAGCAGTTCTAAGAGGGAAATACATTGCAATACAAGCATCGCTCAAAAAATTGGAAAAAACTCAAATACACAAGCTAACCTTGCACCTTAAGGAACTGGAGAAAGAACAGCAAATAAAACCTACACCAAGTAGAAGAAGTTAGTTAATAAAGATTCGAGCAGAACTCAATGAAATAGAGACCAGAAGAACTGTAGAACAGATCAACAAAACCAAGAGTTGGTTCTTTGAAAGAATTAATAATATAGATAAACCATTACCCAGCCATATTAAGCAAAGAGAAAAGACTCAAGATAATAAAATCACCAGTGAAAAAGGAGAGCTCACAACCAATACCAAGGAAATACAAACGATTTTAAAAACGTATTATGAGCAGCTATATGCCAATAAATTAGACAATCTAGAAGAAATGGACGCATTTCTGGAAAACCACAAATGACCAAAGCTGGAACAAGAAGAAATAGGAAACCTGAACTGGCCAATCACCAGGTAGGAATTGAAGCAGTCATCAAAAACCTCCCAAGACACAAAAGTCCAGGGCCAGATGGCTTCCCTGGGGAATACTATCAAACGTTTAAAGAAGAAACAATACCTATTCTATTAAAGCTGTTCTGAAAGATAGAAAGGGATGGAATACTTCCAAACCTGTTTTATGAGGTCAACATCACCTTAATTCCAAAACCAAAGACCCCACCAAAAAGGAGAATTATAGACCAATATCCCTGATGAACACAGATGCAAAAATTCTCAACAGCATACTAGCCAATAGATCCAACACTACATTAAGAAGACTATTCACCATGACCACATGGGATTTATCCCTGGGATGCAAGGCTGGTTCAACATTCATAAAACAATCAACATGATAGATCATATCAACAAGAGAAAAAACAAGAACCATATGATCCTCTCAATAGACACAGAGAAAGCATTTGACAAAATATAGCATCCATTCCTGATCAAAACTCTTCAGATTACTCAGCCATTAGAAACGACAAATACCCACCATTTGCTTCAACGTGGATGGAACTGGAGGGTATTATGCTGAGTGAAATAGGTCAATCGGAAAAGGACAAAAAAAAAAAAAGTAAAAGGACAAACATTATATGGTCTCATTCATTTGGGGAGTATAAAAATTAGTGAAAGGGAAAGGAGAAAAAATGAGTGAAAATATCAGTAATGATGACAAAACATGAAACACACCTAACTCTGGGAAATGAACAAGAGGTAATGGAAAGGGAGGTGGTGGGGGGTTGAGGTGACTGAGTGAGGCACTGAGGGGAGCACTGGTGGGATGAGCACTAGTGTTATGTTAAATGTTAGCAAATTGAACTCCAAAAAAAAAATAAATAAATAAAATAAAATTTCATTATATATATTTAAAAAACTCTTCAGAGTGTAGGGATAGAGGGAACATTCCTCAGCATTTTAAAAACCATCTAAGAACATCCCACAGCAAATATCATTCTCAATGGTGAAACAGGGGGAGCCTTTCCCCTATGATCAGGAACACAACAGGGATGTCCACTCTCACCACTGCTATTCAACATAGTAGTAGAAGTCCTAGCCTCAGCAGTCAGACAACAAAAAGAAATAAAAGGCATTCAAATTGGCAAAGAAGAAGTCAAACTTTCCCTATTCGCCGATGACATGATACTCTACATAGAAAACCCAAAAGACTCCACCCCAAGATTGCTAGAACTCATACAGCAATTCAGTAATGTGGCAGGATACAAAATCAATGGCCAGAAATCAGTGGCATTTCTATACACTAATAATGAGAAATTAAGAAATCAATCCCATTTACAATTGCACCCAAAAGCATAAGATACCTAGGAATGATCCTAACCAAAGTGGTGAAGGGTCTATACCCTAAAAACTACAGAACACTTCTGAAAGAAATTGAAGAAGACACAAAGAGATGGAAAAATATTCCATGCTCATGGATTAGAAGAATTAATACTGTGAAAATGACAATGCTACCTAGGGCAATTTACACATTTAATGCAATCCCTATCAAAATACCAAGGACTTTCTTCAAAGATTTGGAACAAATCATCTTAAGATGTGTATGGCATCAGAAAAGACCTCGAATAGCCAGGGGAATATTGAAAAAGAAAACCAGAGCTGGGGGCATCACAATGCCAGATTTCAGGTTGTACTACAAAGCTGTGGTCATCAAGACAGTGTGGTACTGGCACAAAAACAGACACACAGATCAATGGAACAGAATAGAGAACACAGAAATGGGCATTCAACTCAATGGTCAACTAATATTCAACAAAACAGGAAAGACTATCCACTGGAAAAAGGACAGTCTCTTCAATAAATGATGCTGGAAAAATTGGTCAGCCATGTGCATAAGAATGAAACTAGACCATTCTCTTACATCATACACAAAGATAAACTCAAAAGGGATGAAAGATCTAAATGTAAGACAAGAAGTCATCAAAATCCTAGAGGAGAACACAGATAACACCCTTTTTGACCTTGGCCACCTTAACTTCTTGCAAGATACATCTATGAATTTACCAACATACACCAATAAAAAATAAATGTATTAAAAAATAAATTAATTAATATGAAGCTAAAAAAGAGATACATCTATGAAGGCAAGGGAAACAAAAGCAAAATGAACTATTGGGAGTTAATCAAGATAAAAAGCTTCTGCACAGCAAAAGAAACAGTCAACAAAACTCAAAGACAACCTACAGAAGGGGAGAAATATTTGCAAATGACATATCAGATAAAGGGCTAGTATCCAAGATCTATAAAGAAGTTATTAAACTCAACAGCAAAGAAACAATCCAATCATGAAATGGGCAAAAGACATGAACATAAATTTCACCAAAGAAGACATACACATGGCCAACAAGCACATGAGAAAATGCTCCGCATCACTGGCCATCTGGGAAATACAAATCAAAACAATGAGATACCACCTCACCCCAGTGAGAGTGGTGAAAATCAACAAGACAGGAAACCGCAAATGTTGGAGAGGATGCGGAGAAATGGAACCCTCTCACACTGTTGGTGGGAATGTGAACTGGTGCAGTCACTCTGGAAAACTGTGTGTGGAGTTTCCTCAAAGAGTTAAAAATAGATCTGCCCTATGACCCACCAATTGCACTGCTGGCGATTTACCCCTAATATACAGAGGCAGTGAAAAACGGAGACACCTGCACCCCAATGTTTATAGCAGCAATGTCCACAATAGCCCAACTGTGGAAGGAGCCTCGGTGTCCATCGAAAGATGAATGGATAAAGAAAATGTGGTCTATGTATACAATGGAATGTTACTCAGCCATTAGAAATGACAAATACCCACCATTTGCTTCAGTGTGGATGGAACTGGAGGGCATTACGCTGAGTGAAGTAAGTTAATCAGAGAAGGGCAAAAATTATATAGTCTCATTCATTTGGGGAATATAAAAAATAATGAAAGAGAATAAAGGGGAAGGAGAGAAAATGAGTGGGAAATATCAGAGAGGGAGACAGAACATGAGAGACTCCTAACTCTGGGAAATGAACAAGGGGTGATGGAAAGGGAGGTGGGCAGGGGTTGGGGTGACTGGGTGACGGGCACTGAGGGGGGCATTTGACGGGATGAGCACTGGGTGTTATGCTATATGTCTGCAAATTGAACTCCAATAAAAAATATACAAAAAATAAGTAAGTCACAGAAATTTAAAAAGTACAGCCTGAGGAATAGAGTCAGTACTATTGTAATAACTTTGTATGGGGACAGATGGTGATTACACTTCTTGTGGGGAGAGCTGTAATGTACAGAATTGTTGAATCACTAAGTTGTAGCCCTGAAACTAATGTAATATTGTGTGTCGACTATACTTGAATAAATATTTAAAAATTAAAAAAAATAAACTCTACCCCTAAAACTAATAATACACTATATGTTAATTAAAAAATAATCTATAACAGTAAGTCATAGAGCATTATTGAGAACAATTTAGTTTCACAATTTTTGATAAAGAAAGCCCATCTATTCTATTTTATTCTATGTTACTAGTTTCTGTATACAATAAACTTCATCAGAATAAAAAGCTACAGGATATAATCGTGTTTCTCATAATAGCTAAAAGGTAGAAACAACCCAAATGTCCATCAATGGATGAACAGATAAACAAAATATGGTCCACCTATAATATAGATAGAATATTATCCCACCATAAAAAGGACTGAAGCTGTGACACATGCTATGTGGTGAACTTTGGAAGCAGTATGCGAAGTGAAAGAAGCCAGGCACAAAAGGACATATATTGTATGTTTATTTATAGACAATGTCCAGAATAGGTAAATCCATAGAGACAATGGTTGCTTTGGGGAAGGGTAGAGTTGAAGGGGGCAAATAAGGCGCTAGCAGCTAAAAGTTACAGAATTTCTTTTAGAGGTAATATATATTCTAAAATTGACTGATGATGGTTGTGTATATCTATGAATATGCTAAAAACCATCAAGGTATACACTTAAAATAGGTGAATTGTATGGTATGTGAACTATATCTCAATAAAGCTGTTTTCTAAAAAGCATTAAAAAATGGAATATATGTCTGTCATCTCATCAAGCATCAAATCCACTTCCTTAATATTTCTAGTACCTGCCCATTCTTCTCCATTCTCACTTCCATCCTCTCCCTTGAGTTATTCCTGGTGTCCTAGGAGACATTCTTGCCTCCAGTCTTATCTCCTCCAATCCATTTTTAATACATAATATTATTATGCAGTGAATATATATAGTGAGTATTATGCTGGAAGTATTCCTATATATATATATATATATATATATATATATATATATATATATGAATATATATATATTCACTATATAATAATATAAACATCTTTTTAAAAAACTCTCAAAGCTTCTTACTGTCTTCAAGATAAATCTCAATATTTAAATCCTGTTATCTGTTCTTTGCTTTTTTCCTCCAAGCTCATCATCATCATCATCATCCCTTCCCTTTTACATAGTACCTGCCAAACTCTGATTTACTTTGAGTTACCAGGCCCATCTTGCTTTCTCAAGTGGACTCCAAGCCATGCCCTTTTCCTACCATGCCCATCAACTGGATCATCCCTGCTCATCTTTTCAGACTCATTCCCCACCATCCCCCCCACAAAGCTAAATCAGACATCCCTCCCATGCACTCTGTTCTTAATCCATACTACAAATATTAATGCACTACATTAAAATCATCTATTCACTTGTCTGTCTCAACCACTAAAATGAAGCTCCATGAAGAAAGGCATTCTACTGGCCTTGCTCATTGCTGGATCCCTAGAGTGCAATTCAGTAGCTAGTACACTGCAGTAACACTATTATTCTCTGTTGAATGGTGTATCCAGCTTCTTCAATCTTGCCTCCTATGACTTGGTCACTAGTCACTCATGATCCTAGTTGCTCCCCCACCACAGCCCCATATATCCTCAAGTTTATCAGTGTTCCACCTACAACCTGACTCATGAACTCTTGTCTTTATCCTGAGGTCAACAGGAGGAGGGGAAAGCCTTAAGAAAGAAATCTAACTATCCAACTATCTCTCCTTCAATTCTCTTCACTCTGAGGTCACTTTGGAGTTGGTCAGAATTCCAGCATGTGCGATCCTAATAGGTTGGTGACTCTGCCAAACACTCACTGGAGTTTTTGTTTCTCTGTATGGGAATTAATAATAACTCAGCCATACACTGTATAACATATGCATTAAGAACTTAATAGCTATTAATAAAATATTGATGCATTTGTTTTTCTGGCCAAATATCTGAAAATAACCGGGACCATTTTCAGGTGGTGACTTCATCTTGGCATCTTACAAGAGAAAAGTCATTGCTGACTTGTGCTGTTTAGTGTATACTTTATGGGTTATTTTCTTCATGTACATACACAATGATTGCATTTTGTATGCCTCAGACAGTGGACCCAGAGAAATCTTTTTCTTGAGAGATTTTATTCAATATATTTAAAGGTTGTTCCCTAAATCTTTTATTTGCAAACTCTTGGCTTTAATAAATTTTCTACATAATGCTCTGAAGCTTGTATACTGCTTGATCACTCACTGCATTTTACTCTTCTTAATGTTCCTAACTATTTTTCCCATTATTCAAGTTTCCTATCCATCTTCATCAGCATCAACACAAGTCTCCATTCAGTTTAATAGTCCATTTCATCTTTCTTCATTAGCATTTCTTCTATGGCTTCTCAGAGTTCTTCTACATTACTTAATCATTTGCACACATCTTAAAATGTCTAACCTTCAAAAAGGGACATAAATGCCAAAAAATCATAAAACTCTGTGATTCAACAGCAACATGCCCAGTAATACATGCAATTCTTGCAAATAGTCATTTGTAACATCTATAAATAGAAATCTATAAGTTGATCACATGATCAACAGAGACCTTCACATTAATTGACAATGTGACAAGTATGATCATGCGAAAGTTATGCCTGGCTGCACTTTTAAAAAACTTACCTAGGCAATCTAGTTGATGGAACAATAGATAGGTGGAGAGAGAGAGAAAGAGACAGAGAGAAAGAGACTGACTTTCCTTTTATCTTCATGATTTGAAATGAGTTTTAGGATGAAATCCTTTTTCTCTGTACTGAGCATGGAGTGATGAGAAGGGATATGAAAGCAGCCTTTCTGAAGAATACCAGCTGAGCAATTAAACCAGATATAACATAATCTTGACCAAGTAACCTTATCTCTCTGGTCCAGTTTCCATGTCCACAAAAAGCAAAACAGGAATGCAAGTTGGTACAGCCACTCTGGAAAACAGTATGGAGGTTCCTCAAAAAGTTAAAAATAAAACTACCCTATGACCCAGCAATTGCACTATTAGGTATTTATCCCAAAGGATACAAATATAGTGATTCAACAGAGTACTTGCACCCCAATGTTTATAGCAGCAATAACCACAATAGCCAAACTATGAAAAGAGCCCAGGTGTCCACTGACAGATGAATGGATAAAGAAGATGTGGTAAATATACAATGGAATACTACTCAGCCATCAAAAGAATGAAATCTTGCCATTTGCAAACTGTGGATGGAACTAGAGGGTATTATGCTAAGCAAAGCAAGTATAACAAGCAATTATATGATCTCACTCATATGTGGAATTTAAGAAACAAAATAGAGGATCATAGGGAAGGGAGGGAAAAATAAAATAAGGTGAAATCAGAGAGAGAGACAAACCATAAGAGACTTGACTACAGGAAACAAACTGAGGGTTGCTGGAAGGGAGGTGGATGGGGGGGTGGGTTAACTGGGTGATGGGCATCAAGGAAGGCACATGATGTGATGAGCACTGGGTGTTATATGCAACTGATGAATCACTAAATCACTCTAAAACTAATAATACACTATATGTTAATTAACTGAACTTTTTAAAAAGCAAAACAATTTATGGGGTTCTTTTTTCTCCCAAAAGCTTATGATTCTATGATATTAAAAATTATTCTACAAATACCCAAATCTTGTATGTGGTATAAACTTTTATTACACCTGAGGGAAAAGATGTGTAGGAGGGAAGGGGGTGTGTGGGAATGTGGCAGCACTGCAGAGAATCAAAATAACCATAATTAATTGTCACAATCTGGTTTGGTGAGAGGCCAGATGAGTAAACCCCGTGAGCCAGAAATCAGAAATGGGATGGATTCCCCAGGACAGAAGAGTCACAGTGACCGAAAGAGACTATCTGGATTAAGTAGGCTGGATGAAAACAGTGGTTAATTAACTACTGCCCTTTAAACACATAGAAAATAGCCAAGAAGATTGAGTTCATACTTGTAAAGCACCAGAATAGTACTTAGCACATTACAAGTGATCAATAAATATTATCTGTTACTATCCACAGCTGTACATATTTTACAACAGGTATATTTCTGGAAATATTGTGAAACTCAAACACAATCCACAAATGTGTTGCTTGGTTGGTAAGGTAAGGTTCAGGAAAATTGGAATGTTCACTGACTCACTGGAATTTGGAAATTCCTTTTACTTCTTCAGCCTTTCCCAGGACAAGAGTGTCAAGTGCAGAGAAGAGGTGAGGTGGTTCGAAGACTCTTCTTACTTAAATCCGAAGCTAAGGGCTTGCTCTTTGAGGAGCACACCGAAGAAAGGGAGGAGGCACAAACACTAGGAGGGTGTGTCCTGAGGAACTCTTAAGAACAGACGTGAGCATATTCTGTAATATTCTGGAGAATAACACATACCAGCAGGCTTCCAGAGACAAGCCAGAGAAGGGATCTAGAGCCCAAAGCCTCACAGGAGGTAAATAGATATTCCCAGGCTGAGGTGGCCAGGAATTCTCCTTGATCCTGCCCACTTTGCCCTTATCAGAGATATATCCTGCCAATGTAGTGAGTGCTTGGAAGTGACCAGGAATGGCCCTGCGAGGGCCTCTGGAGGAACAGCTCCCTGCTGTACCAGATTCCAAGTGAACTGATGGCTGCTCAGAAGCATGAGCTGGTGGCCTCATATGGAAGGGCATAATTTTTAGTAAGATGAATGATTCAGGGAAGTGAATAATCATCTTGTACAGTCAGGTTAACTACCTGTTTTATTTATTGGTGTGAGTCTGGACTTCCAAACATTGTGTGGTTTGTTTGTTTGTTTTTATCGTGGGATATAGATCTACTGTTGCAGCTTTGTAAAAAGTGTCTCCAAAATTTAATGTGCACCTAGATGTGTGGTAAATTCACATTCATACCCCTTACATCTAAACTAGTGTGTGGCACATAAGAGGTGTTCAGTAAATGGTTATGGAATGTTGTTTGAAAGGAAACAAGCCTGTTCTCTGACTACAATGTGGCCCTTTAGGGGGAAAAAAATGGAACTGGATAGTCTGATAAGTAAAATAAAATAAAATAAAATAATTTTAAAAAGCCAAACAAGAAGTCATAAGAAACAGCTAATGATATAACAAAGAACGTAAAATGTCAGCCTTCACCTATTGGTAATTGTTTCAGCATATTCTGTCTCTGAATGTACCATAAACAAGTAATTAAGGTAATCTTCATCACAGGAGGTAGTTTGAAGAACTCTAAGTCACAACATGTTTCAAACAGCTGGGGAACAGCAGAAATACTGTAGGAAAAAAAAAAGACAAAACATCCTGTAAGCTGATGTTTTCGTAGAATTTAAAAATAAATGCCAAGTGATGGAACACAATCATTTATGAGGCACCAAATTAGATTCTTGGGTTGCTATGATTGTTGAGAGGACAGAACAAAGGTTTCTAGATGTTATCTGGAAATAAATAGAGCAAATATAATATAATATAAACACTGGTGGGCGTTTGTCAGCTTATAAAGGTAGCCAAGATTCAAAGTCACAGGTCATAATGAAAGAGAAAATTTTCCCACATTTTTATAATTTGTCCTACTCTTTTTAAAAAAAAAATTTTATTTATTTATTCATGAGAGACACAGAGAAGAAGAGAGAGAGAGAGAGAGGCAGAGACACAGGCAGAGGGAGAAGCAGGCTCCATGCAGGGAGCCTGACATGGGACTGGATCCCAGGTCTCCAGGATCACGCCCTGGGATGAAGGCGGCGCTAAACTGCTGAGCCACCCGGGCTGCCCGTCCTACTCTTAAATATATATTCAAAATGAAAACTATTCTCACCAATTTCTTCACAAGAGGATGGAAAATCTTTCTGATGTCTCAAACTCTTTTGAGTACAGTGTTAAGGATGGATTCCTCATCAGTGCTTGGTGAATTCCTTCATTCACCACACCCTCTCCCCTTCATACAACCTCTCAGGCATTCACAGACTTTCCTCCCTCCCCGTGGCTCATGCTTACAGCCCTAGCTCTGGCCTGGTGCCCTTTATTCCCTTATCTGATGACATGTGACATTTTACTGTGCAGATTTAATGTCCTTCACAAAGTGTCATCTGATCTCAATGACTTCCACTCTTCCAACTGTATCGGTTTCTAAACATAACCTTTGCCCATTCTGTTCACCTGAAGAAATACGATAGTGAGTTGAAACTAACATGGTTTTGTGATTTCCCACAGTCCCCCCCAGGTCCGCAGTGACTTTTAGTTTCATATTAGCCCAAGTGTAGCAGATACTGTCAGTGTCTGGCTTTGTCCCCTGGCCATTTCCCTCCCTGATTGACAGATCTGAAGTCTGCAAAGACCTGTGACCAATGGTGGGCTCTCTTATTCTGACTATGGGAGTCCCCACAGCTGACCCAGGCCAGAAGTCCAGAGGATTAGTGCCCCTGCAGCAGCCTCTGCAAGAAGTTCCATTATAATTTCTCTTAAAGAAGAACTTTTACCCCTTCATCTTGGGACTTTCAATAGTATTAAATGTTGTAATTTGTCCAGTATGAGATACAGATGTCTTAAAGAAAACAGGCACCCAAGCTTGAGTGATCTTTGGATAAAGCAGAACAGGGCTGGGATCTAAGGGTTTAATTTATTTTTTTAAAGATGTATTTGTGTGTTTTAGAGAAAGAAAGAGAGAGCATGAGTGGGAGGGCAGAGGGAGAGGGAGAGAGAATCTCAACCAGACTCTGCACTGAGTGTGGGGCCTGACTCAGGGCTCGATCCCATGATCCCAACATCATAACCTGAGCCGAAACCAAGAGTCAGAGCCTTAACTGACTGTGCCACCTCAGTACCCCATTTAATTTAAGTGAAAATTTCCTATTAACACCTCAGGGCATCCCTGGAAATGCTCTCCATGTAATTGAGTGTAGCTGAATAAAAGCTGTGATCCTTGCCCACAATAGATTTTATAGTCCACAAAATAGACATATAATACTAAAATATATATAAATAGCCACTTAATCCTCCTACAGCAATACTTACTTTCAGTTAAAATAATAGTCAATATTGTATATTTTAGTCACTTTATTACCATTGCTTCCCAAAAAGGAATGGAGAGTTTGTTTACATGTGTCCTTGTGCTAAGGTCTGAAAATCTGTGTTCCCCTCAAATTCATATGTTGAAATCCTAATGCCCAATGTGAAGGTACTAGGAGGTGGGACCTTTGGGAGATGCTTAGGTCATGAGAGTGAAGCCCTTATGAAAGGACTTAGCACCCCTAGAAAAGAGATAACTACAGAGCTCCCAGAGCCCTCCTCCAAATGAGGATACAAAGAGAGGTCTGTGACCTGAAAGAAATCCCTCACCCAATCATGCTGGCACCCTGGTCTCAGTCTTCCAGCCTCCAGAACTGTGAGATATATATTTCTGTTGTTTACAAGCCACCTAGTCTCTGGTATTTTGTTATAGCTGCCTGAAAGGCCTAAAATACCTGGTTTATAATCATTATATATTTGCAAATTATATTCAGATGGCAGCAGCAATGACAAGAAATCACATTAGCACTGACATTTGTTAGAGCATTTCGTTACTTATAAAGACCTCTGTAGGTGATCAGTATGTAACAGAAACACAGGAAGGATCCCTCCAGTGGAATCTGCTAATTGTCACCTGACCTGACAACCCCACCAAAATACCGTATTGTAGCAATGCCACTGGTCAGCCTCGTGAAATAACTTCTTGCAAGTCTAGTGAAAATTGCTCATCAAATCTGAATGATAAGAAACTGGATGGGAGAGCAAAACCAAACTCCAAAAGATCTTTCCTGACTATCATAATGTTCCTATTTTGTTTGTTACTGACTGCGTGACTGACATTGATACCCATAACAAAACCAAACTTTATTTGAACTGTTTCTCATCACTCCCTTCTACACTTGCTCCATTGATCCGTTCTGTACTTTCTTTGGATGAAATCTTGGACCTGTCCTATAGCATTTGAGGTCACTCTCAGACAGTAATCAAATAGTTCCTTCACTAGGGCATGCAAATGTCTAGACCACCTAATAATCCCACATCTTTCAGCCCAGTACAAGGGGATGATCACAACTTTGATCTCTTATCCAGTTAAACTCCTCCCTACCCCTACCCAGCTCAGGCCTGATCCAGGGTTAGTAGCCGGGTATGAGGGGCGGCAGAGGGTCAGCTTCTTCACTGTCTCCTAGCTCCATTCTCACTCACTAGCTTTTAAAAAGGAAAGAAAGAAAGCTAGTCATTGTAGCTTATATTCCTCTGGGATGAGAGGAGGTGGACTGAAAAGAGGAACGGAGCCTGAAGAGTTCTATCTCAACTGCTGCTTGGTCACTATCATCAGCGCTCTCTGAGCACAAGAGAAGTCCAAAGCTAATTCTCTTTTGTGGGCTACTTTTGTGGGTTCCTCAGAGATCCTTTACTGGGCACCTTCACCTGCCAGCCCCTCCATGGGAGGTGCCTTTGTCACAGATGATCACCTAGGACTCTTTCTGATCCCTAGATCACTCTGGTATTAGCCCCTCTCTCCGCCCTCCAGGACTTCACTTGGATAAGATACTTTTTAAAATCACCAGACCAAGTTCCCTCTGCAGGGTCTACATGGGGGCCATGGGAAGCCTGGCCTTTGTCCTTGTTCAATGGATGAGAAGTTCTTTCCAGATATAGCCCTGTAGTCTCCCACTTATCTGCACATGCTGTCCTACCTTTAGACTTTTCCTGGTAAGATCTAACACCAATCTCTAAGTCCCAAATTCTATGGGGTGCCTAAAAGCTCCTCTTACACAGTTTAACTATGTGAGAGAGAAATCCACTCCATTCCCTGTGGGGCAAGAAATCAATGCCTGAGAACTGCAACAACCCTCCTCTAACTTGCCTCTTTGATAGCCTCATGACAGGCAATATACTAGCACTGGCCAGACTTCTATAATTTCCTAAAGTAGTCTGCATTCTGCATACGTACTCCAATCCCTCTCCCTAGGACTTTTGGGTATTTGGTGCCTACTTTATTATTCACAGCTTTTGTAGACTCAGCCAAAACTGAGACAGAATAGATCTCCTTTTATATACTGCATAAGAATATGAAATTTAATAATAGCATAATGAGAGAGAGAAAATTATATTCACTAGGAATTCTTGAAAGGGGAATGCTGTATTTGTTTGGAATAAATTCCATGAGAGAGAAGCTGAGGTCCCCCAAGGGACCTGATTGTGGGTAGAACCGCCTTACATGGCAAAGCAGATAATTTTTAAAAATTGTGCTAGGGAGGGAGGAACCTGAAATAAAGCCAGTGAAATGGGGGAGACTATATATACCCTCTCCATTCTCATATGGGATTTTATTATGCATTCAAGCATTAATGTGTATGTGAATTTCTTATTGAAAGCAGTATGATTTATGTGTTCTGGAAGGCCCAGGTAGAGTGTAATAGTTTACACAGTTTAAGAATACAGTAGCAGGAGAAAGCATGAGTAAGCCAGGTCTGCGAAAGCAAAGAACTAAGAAGTCATCGGGACAGTGCCAGGCTATGGAATGAGAACTCTACCCAGTGATGACCAGAATGCCAAGTAGGGGATGCGTCTGCAGCCCACTATCTTGGAGAAAAATAAGATACTATGTTTGTTCCTGTCAACCAACCTTTTAAGTTCACAATGGAGAGGATTAAGATCACATAGCAGAGTTAACAAACCACATTCAAATCCACTCTCAGTCCCTGGTTCTGCCATTCTGAGTGATCTCAGCAAGTTTCCTGACATCCCATTCTTAACTTCAGTTTATTCATGTATCAAATGATTCTAACACATGTCTCACAAAATTATTCTGAGAAGGAAATTTATACTCGTGAAAGTACCCACAGGATAGAAGACAAATGCAAGTTTCTTTTCTTCCTTCCTAATATCCTGGCTCCCTTCTTTTCTTTCCATCATGAATAAAAGGAATTAGTTGGTTGAACCGAAAATAAACTAAGAATCAATAATAGGATATGGCTTCCCAAAAGATAATGCAAACTTAGATTGCTCTATAAAAGCAGGGTATCTGGAATTATGGAGACAATGACCAAACTAACACATCTAATTTGATATATTGTTTTAAATTCTGAGCACAACAGTTAAAAAGGGGGTAGAAACAATTTATTTTTACTTTTTTAGAGATTTGTTTCTTTGAGGGGGTGGTGCAGAGGGAAAGAATCCCAAGCAGACTCCAGACTGAGCATGGAGCCCGACAGCCCAACATGGGGCTCACTCTCACAATCCTGACATCAGGACCTGAGCCGAAATCAGGAGTCAGACACAACTGAGCCACGTAGGTGCCATGAGAGTAGAAACAATTTAAAGCATGGTTATAAGAGGGCAAATGAGGATGAAGTTCTTCAAAATCATTTCATTTGAGGCAGTATTATTTTTAAAAGGTATGTTTCTCATGAAAAGAAAAAACTCAGTGGGGAGGTGAGAAGACTATCTAATATTTGAAACACTAATACATGGAAAAGCAATTTGATTTGTTCAGCGAGGTGGACATTTGGTGTTGTAGCAGAAACAATGGTGTATGTAGGTCAAGAGAATTCCAGTTGGACTCTTCCTCTGGCCAGTTGTGGGATCTTGGATAGGTCATTTGTATTTTTCTGGGTCTAATTTATCCTGTCTACAAAATGAGGGTAAACTGTATCAGTGTCTTTTAAAGCCTTTAAAAATTACCAATGGTAAACAAGTTTTGCATTATGACCCAACAGACACATGCATCTATTTATAGGAAGACAAAGTTTGACAAAATAAAACGTATCCTTGCTCCAGGTAATGTACTCTGATATCCTATTCTATTTCATTTTTATAAAATGCTGGCTGTACCCTACTAGATGGGTTTTTATAACTCACTAGTGGTTTCTGCAGTTTGGAAAACATTGTAATAGGCCGTCTAGAAAGTCCTCCACAATTCTGATGTTTGGTAATTCTGTGAACAATAACTGGTTCTTGGAAGTTTCCTAGAAACTTATTTCAGCTCAATGTATAGAAGGCCCCCAAATGATCAGGGAATGTCAAAAGAAGCAATGGGATTCATGCAAGGTGGTGTGTTCCCCATCTTTGCAGGTATGCAAGCAGAAATTAAATGACTATTTCATTGGACATTGCAAAAGGGATTTAAACATTAGGTGGTTGATCTTGATCTATACAATCTTTTGACTTCTTTTCCACTGCTCAGCATCCATGATTCTATGATTATCGTGAGCATTCCTTCACAAATAAAAACTACAAACCAATGTAGATAAGAATCTAAAAATAGGACAATTCTTTTACCATTATCTTCTCTTTCTTAAATATTTTGGAACAACTACAAAAGATTAGTAAAGCACAATTGGGAAACCTGAGAAACAGAAGTTGTTTATTGCTCATCTGTCAAAAGCTATTTCAGCTTTTGCCTGTAAATATTTTTTTAATATTTTGTCCAATTTGACTTTTTTTCTATAGCTTTAAGAAAACCATTATTGGAACTACTAAAGGCACTAACTTGTTCAGAAATTACAATAACTAGAATACTTCTGGATTACAACACAATAATAAAAAGAATCATAAGGTTCATGAAAGTATTAACCTCTGAAACATGTATTTGATTAGGTCTAATAGAGCAAGATGTCTCCATCTCTTTGAGCTGGTTTTTGGCATACCAATGAACAGGGATGAAACAACCTGATACAACATTTTCTGTTGTAGAATTAGAGGCTGTGACACAACTTGAGAAAGCAACAAGTAGATATACGGCCTCCCATCCCATGGGGACAGTAAAGCTGAGTGCTGGATAACTGATTCACACCTAGAAAATTTGACTTCTTCCTACAAATTCTATATTGGTTTATGCCTGAAGTGGAGAGAGCACAGAAAGGAAGATGAAATGGTCGCTGCTGGAAGACTTGCTTCACTAACCATGACCATTTTTTTTTTTTCCAATGCACATGTCCTAAGAGGTCATTTATATTTTGCTGCCCCCACTCCCAATGCTTGGGGAGGAGGTGAGTGGCCCAACACTTTCAGACATGACCAAGGCTTCAAAACAGTAGGTTTTATTTACACTGAACCTCTTCTGGTTATAATTTTGTGAGTGGTTATGATTTTCCAACTATCCTCAAATATAACTATTAATTGTTTCTAGTTGGATACAAAATTAAATTTCCAGCAGTTCCATTAATATTGTTTGGCTCCACAATTCACTTAATTTCCAAATTTTTCTATTTAAAACAGTTTGGAGTGATGGAAAGCAAATTTATAGCAAGTCTGGTAGATTTTAATATTTCCATTACCCCTTGCCCCTCAGATGCATGATAATTTTCTGTCTGAGCTTACTACAAAAAGAAAAGTAATTTCTAATAATATTTGATTTATCATCTCCCCCCCTACTATGCATTTCCCTCCCTAATATACATAATTAGCATTGTCTCTGGGGAGCTTTGTGGGTCTTCAAAGGGAAAATACAGACCTGGGGGCCCTTGACAGCCCTTAATATGGTGTCTGGCTGAGGGAGCAAGAAACTAAAGATGTTATCTGTGGCTGCATAATATTTGGTGGTTTAAAATTTAATGCCTTCAAAGAGCAACAGTGCAGTTCATGAGTCTGTGGGTCGACCCAACGGTTCTGCTGATCTGTCTCCAGTTTTCCCTGTTCACCAGTGGAGTATGGTCCCGCAGCCAGAATAAAGCTCTTAGGCAAGGAGAATTTTGTAGTCATCAGACTTTGGTGTGAGAAGTGAAATCCTTAGGGTCTATTCCATTGCGGAAACAGCCTATCTCGAATTTCCTTTGTGACAATTATAATAGTCTGCATTCAAGTACATATTCAAAGTTTATCAAATTAAGGTTTTATGTTATCCCATGTATTCTTCCTGAGATAGATATGAGAAAGATTTCACAGGTGAGGATATAGAAGCTACAAGGGTCAAGGAACTTGGGTAGGATCAAATCACCATTAAAGAATAGCATAAATGGATCCCAAATTCTCACTGGGATCCCTCGATCTGGAATAATTACCTCTTTTGTTCACTTGACAAACTCCTGCCCATCTGTCTTTGACCTAGTTGTGATTTTTTAAAACAAAATGCACAAAGATAATTTCCATAAATCTAAGCAAGCGAAAAGAAAGAAAGAAAGAAAGAAAGAAAGAAAGAAAGAAAGAAAGAAAGAAAGAAAGAAAAGAAAAGAAAAAAGATGATTGGCAATGAGACAGGAGGCCTCTTCCAGCACCCTTTGGAGAGAAGGAACTATAATTGGCTAGCAGATGGGAAGGTAAAATGCCAAAACACACAACACTGGGGAAAAGTATTTGGAGATCTTATCTTAAAATCAGAGAAGCCAAAATGAAAACTTCTTACCAGAACTTTAACAGAAACTCGAGTTTGTTTGCTTAGCTGCCAGACCCTATATTAGAGGCAGTCATTAGAAGTTGATCACTATTCTTGAGCACAAAAAGCCAAGGACAAACCCACCTGGAGGGGAAGTTCTGGCATGCAGAGGTGGGCAAGAATGGAGAACTGTTAGTTCCACTCAGCCCCATCCCATAAAAACTGGAACTAGAGGGTATTCTGCTGAGTGAAATAAGTCCAGCAGAGAAAGACAATCATCATATGATTTCACTCATATGGAGAATATAAGAAATAGTGAAAGGGATTATAAGGGAAAGGAAGGGAACTGAGTGGGGAAAAATTAGAGAAGGAGACAAACCATGAGAGATTCCTAACTCTGGGAAATGAACAAAGTGTTGGGGAGAAGGGGAGGTGGGGGGTGGGGAATGGGGTGGCTGGGTGATGGGCACTGAGGATGGGCACTGGATGGGATGAGCATTGGGTGTTACACTACATGATGCAAACTGAGTTTAAATAAAATATTTTTTTAAAAAAAGGAAAGAAAGAAAGCTACTCCTTGTCAGTGGGAGCTGCTGGGGGGCCAGGCAGGGGTGGGAAGGGGAGCAGGGAATTGGATTTATCCATCCCATTAATCATGCCCAGCACATAGGAGTCAACCAAAGAAAGAAATCCAGGAGAAAGAGAGCTTGAAGGGGTGGAGCTGGAGTTGAAGGGGGTGGGGCTGGCTCAGTGGGAGGGAGAAAGGATAGGGAAGGCTGACCAGGGAGGAAAGAAGGTCTACATGTAGCTTTGCTAGGTGGGGGACATGGCGGGGTCTCAGATCATGGACTCAAAGGGCAGGAAATGAGGACTGGCCTGGGGTTCCAGTTCCCCAGCCCTGAGGGTGGAAGTGGCCTTCAGACACTACTATGGTCCTGCTTTTCATTTACTCCAGGAAGAAACACAGGTTCAGAGAAGTACAGTGATTTTCAAGAGCAAGCCAGGGCTCATGGTGAGTCTCCCAGGACTAAAGTTCAGGTGTCTGCTCTTCCTGTCCTGAGACAGAAGCTAGAAGGGATCAGAGTGACTGTTTTTGCTTTGGAGACCAGACTTGGCTAGATGCTAGACCCAGGGTGCCACATAGATATATTCCTCATAGCTGTCCTTTAAGATACATTTGACAGGTAGGGGCCAAGGGCAGGCCACCCCCAAGATGCACCACTCTGAGAGGAGGATGATCTTGAGCTGAAGGCAATCAGGACCTTGCAGACCTAAGAGAAACATCTTCCCCTCCTTTCACAACATAGAAGAATCTAAATTGAGGGCCTTTCCCAGAATAAGGGTTATTAGCAGAGATAAATGCTATCTGAGTGACCCATCTATATGGCAGGGCAAACATCTATTTACCAAACACCTGCTCTTCTCCTTAGTGCCCTGCGAAGTGCTTTCCTTTCCTCTGAAGTCCCAGACCTCTACCCCTTTCTCCTCAGTTCAGAATGGCATCTATACCTCATTTTGCCTGACTATCTTTGGAATTTCGATGTCTACTTGGATTTCCTGTATGTACTTTATTAAATTTGATTTTCTCCTGTTAATCTGTCCCATGTCAATCTGATTCTTAGTCCAGGTAGAAAGACCTTTGAGGGGACAAGAATTCTTGTTCTCTGACAGACAGATGATGTAACTGGAGATCAGAGAGCTGAAATGCTTGCCCAAGGTGGCAAAGGTAGGAAACTGAAGATCTGGAATTGAACATAAGCAGACCGTGTGCTCCAAAACCAGCACCATGGACAGGACATTCAGTCACACTGCCTTTCCATGCAGGAGGAAGCAACTAGGGTTCCAGGGACCATAGGAAATATCAAAGCCAAATCAAGATAAAGTAGGGCATAATAGCCATTCCCTCCCAGCCTCCCTCTGCCCCTTTCTGCCAGCACTATATATATATATATATATATATATATATATATATATATATATATATTCTTTACTTTTAAGGGAATTGAAGGTTTCCAATTTCTAATTCATTTTTCTCCTTGTTTTTTATTACTTTTTATTTTCATTTATATATATAAACATATATATATATATTTTTTTTTTGACAGAGAGAGAGAGAGCAAGAACACAAGCAGGCAGAGAGAGAGAGGAAGAAGCAGATTCTCCACTGAGCAGGGAGCCCGATGTGGGACTCAGTCCTAGGACCCTGGGATCACTACCTGAGCTAAAGGCAGACACTTAACCGACTGAGCCACCTAGGCGCCCCAGTACCATATATTTTTATCAAAAAGAGAAGAACATAAGAAATACCTAACTTTAGGACAAGAAAGACTGAAAACACCTAGAGGCAAAAAGTTTTACAAAATGTCATAGGTTTCCAAAACAAATAGATGGAATTAATTCTGAACATCCTAAGAACTCATTGGTTAAGAATTTGAATAAGAAACCAATGTGATTAACAAGGATGGAAATGAACTGAATTGGAAGAAATCAGAGAGGGAGACAAACCACGAGAGACTCTTAACTATAGCAAATAGACTGAGGGTTGGCTGGAGGGGTGAGGGGGTGAGTACCTGGGTGATGGGTATCAAGGAGGGCATGTGATGTGATGAGCACTGGGTGTTGTGTGTAACTAATGAATTACCGAACTCTACCTCTGAAACTAATGATGTATTTTATGTTGGCTAATTAAATTTAAGTGAAAATAAAAAGTAATTAAAAAAAAACAAGGAGAAAAATGAATTAGAAATTGGAAACCTTCAATTCCCTTAAAAGTAAAGAATAAAAAATATATTATAAGCCTCAAGGCAGTGTTTTTCTCCCTAAGAGGTACAGAACTCAGCATGTGAGTAGAAAGTCAATGGCCAACTGCTTGCATCTCCATCCTTAAAGAAATAGTGATGCCCCTTAAAGAGAGAACAGATGTCACAAGTCTCATGTAAGTAGGTCAGAAAGAGGCACTGCACAAGACGAAAGGTCAGGGATGGGTTGTTGGGGCTTTTTGTTTTTGTTTTGTTTTGTTTGGCTTTTTTTTTTTTTTTTTTTTTTTTGAGCAATGCAAGCAAGTGAGGCCTTTGAGTGAAGTGTTCTGACACTCTTCCCAATTGTACTGTTGGCTCCACAATGACTAAGTCAAAAACTCCCAGTTGGAAGCCGGCTTTCCAGGCTTCTGGAAGAATTAAAGTCATAAGAGGTGGGGCATCTGGGTGGCTCAGTGGTTGAGGGTCTGCCTTTGGCTCAGGGGTACTGGGATCCAGTCCCACATCGGGTTCCTTGTAGGGAGCCTGCTTCTCCCTCTGCCTATGTCTCTGCCTCTCTGTGTCTCTCATGAAAAAGTAAATAAAATCTTTTAAAAATGAAAAATAAAAAAATAAAGGCACAAGAAATGTAGAATCTGGGCAGCTGCAGGTGTCAACATATTGCCCTGGTAAAAGGAGTTCCCATCTGTCCCAGGTATTCAAACACGAGGGGGTTTGACAATGGAGCACAAAGAGGTTTGTAGTGATCCTGATTCTCAAAATGTGTGATGATGTATGTCGATCTAGGTCATTGATATATAAGGCTCCAAGGGCATCCACAGTAAGAATTCCTCACCTTCCAAAATCACTCCATTCTTCTATCTCCTATTTCAGCAATGTGGCAATTCTAAAAGGAGACTACATCATTTATACTTCAGAAGTTCCAATTCTCTGTTAAGGACCCACTCTTAGAAGAGAAACAGGTTCCCTGAGAGGGAAAATTAGCAAAAAGAGAGGAAAAACCTACATACAGAGGATTAATGTGCTTCTGGTGCATCCTGTGGCCAGCACAGCCCCATAACACTGCTCCCCCCAAATTCTTTTCAATAAAATAATCTGTCAGGATGTGAAAAGGTAGTGCTCCAAGGTCTTAAACAGAAAAGCCAAGCATGAATTCCAGACTCCACTATTACTTTCAGAGTAGCTGAATATTTGGTGTGAATTGCTTAGTTTACCTGTCCAAGAGTCTAGTTGGAATGCCTGTGTTTATGACATAGAAAGCATCTAGTTGGGCCAGAGAATAAAATGTGTGTTTTGTCATTTTCATTGGGTACGAAGCTGTGCCTTAGGATGTTGCATGCATTTCCACGTGTAGATAATCAAACATCCAAGGGGCATATTTAGCGCACCTCCATTCTACAGGAATGTTTTCTCTGTGTCTGAAAGCTGAGCTCTCTGAGAAGAATTATGCATGTGTTTTTCAATAAAATCTTTTTTGAAATAGGATGTGTGCCCAAAAAAACAGAGAAAGTCACAGAATGAATTGGGAGTCTTTGTATTCAGTCATCACATGGGGAAATTTTTTCATGGTCAAGCAACAAACTCCAAACAACTATGGAGATAACAGGCAACTTTTACTTCCATGCTCTTGAGATACTGTCTGTCATCTGACTACCAGTCACTCGATGACCAGAGCTTTCCATCTGCTGGATGGGGCAGGGGAGCCTCTTAAAGCTGGACCCCCACTGGAGAATTTGTGGCAAGGGAATAGAGGCCTCAAATCTAAATTCACAGGCTTTCCTTCTGATAAACCTTTCTTTCCTCTTTTATAGCTGGCATCCCCATATTCAGCTCTCTGCAAACATTTTCCCAAGAAGGGATCTGAACTTTATTATTCGAATTAAGGGTTATATGGGAAGAGGCGGGTTGCAATCCATCAGAAATCAAAATCTTAGTGTTTCTCCCTTGCAGACAGTTCAGGCAGTGGCCAGGGGAGGTGGGGTGGTTGGTGAGCCTGGGAGAGCCACTGATATGGTGCAGTCTCTGAGTGAGCAAGGTCTACCTGTCACCCAAAACCACCTGTGCAGAAATCTAGGCTGGTTTGCTGTGGGAAATGCCTTTGGGGTCTTTTGTTATAAAAGAGATGGATTCATTGGAAGAATCAGAGGCCAGGGACCAGGGAGGATGTCTGCCCACCTGGTCTCTCCTGGGGCTCTACCCATGGGCCATACTTGGTGCTTTGTCAGGGTGCTTTTTGTTGGCCTTGGTCACCCAGAATTAGAAAAATCAGCTGTTTGCTTTTACTTTCCCTCCTTTTTATTTTTTTCCTTTTTAAGTGGCAGTTTGCATAAGGTGTTAAATTTGAAGTGTTTCTCAGTGGATGTATCTAAACTTCTTTAAGGGTGCAGGATCAGGCAGGGGCCCGGCAGGACCATGTACCCATGCAAATGAGGTAATGGACATCCACTTGCAAGTGGTGGATAGGTTGTGGGAAACCAAAGAGGTGGCCAAGCACCCCTTGGGGAAAGAGGAGAAGACACTTCTACTCCCACACCTGCTGGGGCCCAGGTATTCAAAGCGTGGTCCCTGAATCAGCAACATTAAGTGTCCCCAAGAATGTGACAATGATTTATGCACAAATATAGCTATTGTGGTGTCACACATGTTTTACAAGCCTTAATTATCAAGAGCAGAAAATGATTAAATTATATTTAATAAGATATTAGGCAGCTCACTTAAGATTTAAGATTTTTGAAAGAAAAATTTAGGAAAATCTGCTCTTCATTTAAAATAACTTATTCTCTCTCACACACACATATAAAAACATGTATTTATTTTAAAATATATATGTATATGCATATACATAAATATACAAATATATATACATATATATACTTGTATGAAAAAGATTGAAAGAAAACATAGTAAACTGAACAGTGGTTATCTACCTAGAAGTAAGTGAATTGTCCCCAGGAATACCTTTATCAAGGGGCAGCATTATATGTGACATGGCAAAAGCACACTGTGGATTAAACAGAAAATAAATGTTAAGCTAGAAACTGATTGCCAGCCAACATCTGTAGCAGAGGGGGAAAAAAGGAAAGGAGTTTATTTTTTATTGGAAAGTTTGATAAAATTGTATTAGGTTACAAAAGAACTTATTGATTGCAAATGCCAACTCTGCACATTTTCTGTTGATTTATCTGAGTCTTAAAACAATTATTCTCTGTATTGCATTATATAATCTGATTAAAGATATTTAATATCTTCCTGGCTTATACATTGGATTGTTTTATTTGTCTGTTAGGTTTGGTTTCTTGGGTTCTTCGGTGGACAGAAATTCTTAAGTTTGAATTTATCTATCTTTTTCTGTATTGGTCAGAGATGAGTCAGGAAAACGAGCAGTTAAAAAAAATAAACAACAAAAACCCAAACAGGAAAAAGAACCACCTCACTTAATTCAGTAGAGAGAATTTTCCATGAAGAACTAGTCACGAAAGTATTGGGGATCACTGAAAAGCCAAGCAGGGAATGCTGAAGCTTTCAGAGATTAACTACAGCAGGAAGTGGCTATCACCCCAAGGGCTAGAGGGACAAAGGCAAGAACCAGTTAGCCAGAGCTAAGGAGCTGGCCCCACTGGTAGGAGCTGAATGTAGCTGGGGCTGCCTGGCAGGAGCTGGGACCCTGGAAGGGATTGCTGGGGGCAGGAATCAGAAATGTGATGAAGTCGCTTGCTTCCTTGAAGAGGAAAGGGGGTTTCCCTCTTCCACCCTCCCACCAAGCTCCTTCCAGTGAATTCTATTGGTTCAACCTAGCCAGAAGCCAGCTGGCGAGGTAGCTAGGCATCAATGCACAGGGAACAGCCCTCTTACCAAATTGGAAAGAGCAGAAGGATAGATAATAGACATGAGAGCAAACTATCAAATGACAAATCCTCTAAATGTCTTTTGGGTCTTTAAAATCCTTTTCCTATTTTGAGAACATCAATATAGTTTTCCACGTTATGTTCTACAGGCTGTAAAACTTCCGACTCTTCATAAAGTCAACGATCCACCTGAAATTACTTTTAATATATGAAGTGAGGTAGAGATAAAATTGCAAGTTCTCCTTATGGAACTTGAAAAAACCGATTGCATCCCCATGGCTCTGTAATGCTGCATTGTCTTAAGTCAACGGTATGTGTGTTTCTTGATTCTCTATTCTGTTTCAGTGGTCCACTTTTTTCTATTCCAATGTGAATAGTATACTCTTTTTTTTTGCATTATTATTGTTTTATAATAAATAGGAGGGTTTTCTTCAGGTAGGGCAAGCCCTCTTATTTTTTCTGCAAGACTGTATTTTTAATTACTAGTCTTTTGTATTTCTATATGAATTTTAAAATCAGTTTGTCAAGTTTCATCAAAAATATTTTTAAAGATTTATTTATTTTTACGGAGAGACTGAGAGAGAGAGAAAGCAGTGGGAGGTGGAGGGGCAGAGGGAGAGACTCTTTCAGAGACTCTGTTGAGCACAGAGCCTGATGCAAGTCTCAGTCTCATGATCCATGAGATCATGACCCATGAGATCATGACCTGAGCCGAAACCAAGTCGGATGCTCAACCGACTGAGCCACTCAAGTGCCCCACAAAAATATTCTCATTTGGACTTTGAGATGGTCTTGGAACTATAAATCGATTTAGGGAATTGGAACCCATCTTTAATTGGGTTTTCCAATCAATGAATATAGTATATCTTTATTGTCTCTCAATAAAGTTTTACAATATGTTTCTAGTTACTTGTTTGTTTCTTATACATAAAAATACACTTATTTTTACTTGCTAATGTAATGAACTTGCTATATTTTTAAAAAATTCTAATAATTTGTGTGGGGTTTTTTTTTTTTTTTTTTTTTTTTGGATTTTCTACATATACAAACAATCATCTGTAAATAAAATGATTTTTTTCCTTTCTAAGACTTAAAATTTAGGTTTCGGGATTGGCTGTGGATTCCAGTACAGTATTGAATGCAAGTGGCAATCACAAATATCCTTATTTTATTCTCAATTACAAAGGAAATTTTCAGCGTGGCCTAATTTACAGTTTTGTAAGTCAGAAATCTGATGCAGTTCTCACTGGGCTAAAATCAAATCAAGATGTCAACAGAGCTGCATTCCTTTTTGAAGGCTGTGGAGAATAATCTGGTTTCTACTCATTCAGGCTGTTGGCAGAGTGCAATTCCTTGAGATTATAGGACCAAGATTCCTATTTTCTTACTGGCTGTAAATGGAGGTTTGTTCCCAGCTTCTAGAAGTTTCTGTATAGTTTGTAGGGAAACCCTCATCCTCCATCTTCAAAGGCAGCAACAGCCAGTCAGAATTCTCTTGTACATCAATCTCATCCTTCTTCCTAGACACATCTTGCTCTGACAGCAGCCAGGAAAGATTGTTGCTTTTAAAAGTCATGTGATTAGATTTAGCCAGCTTGGATTATTTAGAATAATCTGCCAGCTGAAGGACCCTAACCTAACCATATCTACAAAATCCCTTTTGCCAGAGTAAGGTAATCCATTCACAGATTCTGAGGACTAGGCCATCAGCATCCTTGGGGAGCCATTCTTCTGCTTACTACAACCAGAAACCAAGAAGCTCACTATCTTATTCTAGTCTTTGAAACTGTTTATGTTGAACTGAATTTTTTTACTTCCTTGAATGTTTGATAAAATTTGTAACAAAAACACATGGGCGAGGAACTTTCTTAGTGAAAGGATTTTTTTTTTATTCCTAGTCATATTATTCAGGACAAGATAGATTATTCTGAGTAACAAATGCACCCAAAGTCTCAGTGGTGTAGGATAACAAAGGCTTATTTCTCCCTTACATCACACTTGATCGGGTGGATCTTTTTGGCAGCTCTTCTCCAAGTTACCACTCAAGTGAAGGCAGGCTTCTTCCAAAAAGTAAACAAAAACAAAACAAAAATATGCATCAGTGGTAAAATGGATAAATAAATTATAGTATATTCATGCTTTGGAATAATGCTTGGCAATGGAAAAGAACAGATTAGAACTACATGCAGCATTATAGATGAATCTTACAAATAATGTAGAATATAATATGCAATAAATAAATCATACAGCATTAATCCAGCATATTAAGGTCAAAATCAAGCAAAACTACTCTATATTTTTCAAGCATAAATAAGAGGCAAAAGTAAAGCAAGAAAGAAATTACATGAAAGTCAGGGCATTGGTTACCTCTGGGTGAAAAGAATACTTTAGATCACTTCAAGTTCAAAAATCCTCTACCAAGTGATTTTTTATAAATCTATCTCAAAATCCTTGGCTACCACTATCAGAAGCTCCTCTTTGCCTCAGTAACAGAGTGGATCTTAAAGGTATATTTTCCAAAGATAAGAGAGGATATTTACTAAATTAAACAGCACCACACACAAGAGGTTATTCACATGGAAAACAGGTTTGAAGTGGGAGGAGACAGAGACAAATAGTTTTCCCTAAGCCCCCACCCGTTGGGGTAAGATAAAGCTATACTTCTGTTTCAACCCCAATTTTGGTCAAACATGTCATTGGATTCACTTGTATTTCCTAATTCTGTGTATGTGTGCACGCGCATGTCTACTGGTGTACAGGGGCACATATATGACTTACTCAAGGCTCAAGGGGGTGCCTTTCACATAGAATACCGTGAAGCTTTCCCCTGGGAAAGTGTGTGTCTGTGTGTGTGAGCGCGTGTGCGCGCTTGTGTGTGTGTGTAAATCTCCAAGTGTATTACAGCCATTTGTAGGTCTCCCATTGATAATACTGAGGTTTCAATACACATCCTTCCATAACCATGGTCAAAATAATCACAGTTTAAAATAGCCAAACAACAAAATGAAAGAGAGAGGTCACATCTGAGAATTAACGTAGCCACATTTGTGGGTCTGGACTGGCTGTGATTGCACACAGATGTAGGTTGTGTGTTCTTCATTGCCCCTAAGCCTGTAGATCCCAAACTGTTTTCCTTGGAACCTTGGTAATCTTTAAGATATTATTAGATACTGCATGAGCAAATAACAAAAGTGGCTTTGTTTCCTCCCTCTTTATGTTGGGAGAAAAGCGTCAAACAATGGTAAACACTTGCCTCAACCATTTGGGAGTCTTCACTGTGCTCAATGGATCATGTGTCTCTGAGTAAAGACACAAGATGCAGCATTCCCAGACTTATACCTGGTTTTGGTTTGGAAATGCTACCGTGGAGTCATGATTCTCAAATAATTTTGACGATAACATATATCCACAGAATCAAAATAATAAGGAAACAAAAGACCTCATTAACTTACTTTGCTTATCCATACCCAATTTCCAATGAAAGGGAAAAGCACCAGTGGAATTATATGTGCGCCCTTAATAAGACATACTACATGGGGAAAAAATAACATTTTGATTCATTTTATGGTTCATCGTCAGACTTCTGTGGTGCACCATAGACATAACCTGGAGCACGAAGCTTGCTTGTAAATATCTGAATAGCTGCTGTTCGATGGAATCCATTGTGAAGATGTAAACTGAGTCTGAAGAGCTGATTATGTCAACCTAAATGCAATAAATTATAACCAGCTACACAGAAAGAAAAAAAGAGCTTTCTTCTCTTTAATAATTACAATCTATTATCTACCATACAAACTCTTTCCTTTAAAAATAGTATTTTGAGGGGATCCCTGAGTGGCTCAGCGGTTAAGTACCTGCCTTCGGCCCAGGGCGTGATTCTGGAGTCCCGGTATCAAGTCCTGTGTCGGGCTCCCTGCATGGAGCCTGCTTCTCCCTCTGCCTGTGTCTCTGCCTCTCTCTCTCTCTTTGTGTCTCTCATGAGTGAATAAATAAAATCATAAAAAAAACAAAGACAAAAAGTACTATTTTCATAGTCACCTATAGTTAAATCACAATATTCGGGATTATTTTACAAGTATTCATGCTGAAAAAATTCCACACTATTAAAGAATTAAGCATCTCACAAGCTACTAAATGAGGTATGATGGGTTCCTTTACCCCATATTTGGAGTTGTTTGCCTTCAAGATAACTGAACTCAGCAACTTACAGAGTGGCAAAGGGGTGGTGGGGGGAGTGTTTCCATATGTTAAATAGCTTCCTTCGAAGGAACATGAGACAGATGACCAGGGTGAAGTCTACTAAAACCACGTTAGTCATCTCTGACAACAGCCAGGAAACTGCGCCTATACTACAAGCTAGTAAGAGTAAAGCATTACTATGTAGCAGGTGTGGCTTCCAGAAATATCTTCATGATTATGAACAATACTTGTTCCTAATCTCCTCCTCAGATTCACACAGGCTGTTCTGGAAAGGAAATGGAGGCAGAAGTATCACTGAGGATCAAACAGCTATGAGCAGATGCGTCTCTGAACTGATGAAGTATTTTTCTCTACAATTGTCTTAAGCCAGTTCCTCTTATTCTTCATCAGCTCTCTTCAAACACACACAGAGGTGTGTGTGCATATTTATCCTCTGACTGTCACCTGTTAGCTACATACCTAACAGCATGGCCATTTGCTCTGTTGGGAACAAGCTGCTACAATTGAAGTATGTTTAAAACAGAAATAAAAAAATTATTGGATAATTACTTAGCCTTAGAACAAACAAACCTGCAATAAATAACTAGACATGGTATTTTTTACTGTTTAAAAATTTCTTTTTGGAATAGTAGGAACTCTCAATTAATTATTAGAGATATGCTTTCTATTAGCAAATGCATCAGAGCTCTCTATTATAATAACCCCTGTGAAGTACATGTATACATGTGCAAATCCAAAGGCAGAGATATTTTGGCCAAGAGTACAAAATGAAGTTAAGCATGCTTTCTGATATCTGAATTTGTTTATTTTTCCTAGAAAGGAAAGGGAATGAGTAACAAAGAAAACATATTTTTCATGTTAAAAATGTTTTGTTTAGTGGACCCACTAATTCCTCCAAATATATATTGAATGTTCACCATGCACTAGACACAATGTTGGATGGAGGGAATAACTAAAAAATAACCAAATCACTTGCAAACTTCCTCACATTTCTTTTCCTGCCATATTCCTTTAATTAGATCAAAGCTCATTAAGTGAGGGTCACAGGTCTTATTATTCCTTGTCAGTGTAGTGCCTAACCCAGAGGGCAGCCCAGGTGGCTCAGCCGTTTAGCCGCCGCCGTCAGCCCAGGGTGTGATCCTTAAGACCCAGGATCGAGTCCCACATCGGGCTCCCTGCATGGAGCCTATTTCTCCCTCTGCCTGTGTCTCTGCCTCTTTCATTCTCTCTCTCTCTCTCTCTGTGTGTGTGTCTCATGAATAAATAAATAAAATCTTTAAAAAATAAAAATAAAAAAATAACCATGAAAACAACTGCTGGTGCTTAGCAAGCATTTATTTACATGTGCTGTCCTCAGGACTTTACGTAACTCACTTATTTAAGTGGATGTCACTTCATCTACATTTTGCAGATAAAGCACAGAGACACTAATGTAATTAGCGAAGGTATTGGACTCTGGTGATCTGGTACCAGAGAACACATCTTGATCCTTTCTAATAAGTGAATTAATGAATGAATTCAAGAGGAAAAGATTGAATTTTCTCTTTAGAAAGAAAAGAAGCTCATTTAGCAGACATAGAGGGGCCAGGTATTACTGGAGAGGGGAACAGCATGCATAAAGTAGAGACCTGCAATGTGCAGCACAGTATTATCAGCCACATGTGCCATTGAATATGTGAAATGTAGCAAGTCTGAAGTGAGGTGCACTGTAGTGTAAAGTACTTAACAACTTTCAAAAAAATAGTATGAAAAAAAGGAATGCAAAATATCTCCTTAGAACAAGGGAACTACTGGGGATCCCTGGGTGGTTCAGCGGTTTAGCGCCTGCCTTTGGCCCAGGACACGATCCTGGAGTCCCAGGAACGAGTTGCGTCAGGCTCCCAGCATGGAGCCTGCTTCACCCTCCTCCTGTGTCTCTGCCTCTCTCTCTCTCTCTATCATAAATAAATAAATCTTTAATAATAATAAAAAAGAACAAGGGAACTACCAAACAGATAGAAAACAATAAGACAACATTTATAAACCCCCGACAATCAATAATTACTCTAAATGTAAATGGATTTAAATTTTCTACTCAAAAGGCACAGAGTAGGAGGATCCCTGGATGGCTCAGGGGTTTGGTGCCTGCCTTCGGCCCAGGGCATGATCCCGGAGTCCCAGGATAGAGTCCCATGTTGGGCTCCCTGCGTGGAGCCTGCTTCTCCCTCTGCCTGTGTCTCTGCCTCTCTCTCTCTCTCTCTCTCTCTCTCTGTTTGTCATGAATAAATAAAATCTTTTTTAAAAAAGGCACAGAGTAGCTGAATGAATGGAAGAACAGAATCCAACTATATGATGCCTATAGGAGACGCATTTCAGTTTTAGGAAATGACATAGGCTTGTAGTGAAGGGATGGCAAAAGATATCCTATGCAAGTGAAAACCAAAAGAGAGCAGGCATTGGTGTACTCATACAATAAAAAACAGACTTCAAGTCAAAAATTTTAACAAAAGACAAAAAAATAGATCATTATGTAATAAAAAGGGGGTCACTCATCAAGAGGATATAACAACCATAAATATGTAAACACTCAACACTGGGGAACCTAAGTATATTAAGCAAATGCTAATAAATCTAAAGGGAGAAACAGACTACGACAGAAGGGGACTTCAATATTCCACTTTTAACAATGGATAGATCATCCAGGAATAAAAACAATAGGGAAATTTGAGTCTGAACTATAATTAGACCAAGTGGATCTAACAGACATATGAAGAACATTCCATCTAACAGCAGCAGAATGTACATTCTTTTCAAGTACACATGGAACATTCTCCAGGATAGATCACATGATAGGTCAAATAACGAACCTTGGCAAATTTAAGGAGATTGAATTCATACCAAATATCTTTTATGACTACAGTGGTATGAAACTAGAAATTAATAACAGAAGGAAAATTGGAACACATATCCAAATATGTGGATCGAGTCCTGTGTCGGGCTCCCTGCATGGAGCCTGCTTCTCCCTCTGCCTGTGTCTCTGCCCCTCTCTCTCTCTCTCTCTGTCTCTCTCTCTCTGTGTGTGTGTGTATCTCATGAATAAATAAATAAAATCTTTAAAAAAAACCTTCCAATAGAAAAGTTCAAGATGATTTCACTTGTGAGTTCTACCAAAACTTTGAAGAAGATTCATATCAATCCTTCTCAAACTATTATAAAAATAGAAGAGGAGGGAACTCTTCCAAATTCATTCTATGAGGCCAGCATTATCCTGATACCAAAACCAATGATACCACAAGAAAACTACAGACCAAAACTCCTGTTGAACATAAATGCAAATATCCTCAATAAAATACTAGCAAACTGAATTCAACAATGCATTAAAAGTTGATAAACTGCGATAAAGTGGGATTTATTCAAGGAGGCAAGGATGATTCAACATATGCAATCAGTCAAGGTGACACAGCACATTAATGAAGGGTAAAAGTCATACAAATAATATAAATGGATGCAGACAAAACATTTGATAAAATGTAAAGTCCATTTATGAAAAAAACTTTCAGCAAAGCAGATAGAGAAGGACTGTACTCAACATAATAAAATCCATTTATGAGAAGCCCATGGCTAACATCATACTCAACATGGAATAGCTGAAAACTTTTCCTCTAACATAGGAACAAGACAAGGATACCCACTCTCACTACTTTTTCAACACACCATTGGAACAACAGAGCAATTAGGCAAGAAAAAGAAATAAAATGCATCCAAATTGGAAAGGAAGAAGTAAAGTAGTCACTATTTGCAGATGACATAGTATTATATATAGAAAATACTAAAGACCATAAAAACTATTAAAACTAATAAAATAATAAAGTTGCACAGTACAAAACCAATACACAAAATCTGTCATGTCTTTATACACTAATAATGAGCTACAGAAAGAGAAATTAAGAAAAACTATTATTTATACTTGCATCAAAAAGAATAAAATACCTAGGAATAAATTTAACTAAGGAGGTAAAAGATCTATATATTGAAAGCTATAAGACATTAATGAGATTGAAGAAGATACAAATAAATAGATATTTTGTGTTCATGGATTAGAAAAATGAATATTGTTAAAATGTCCCTACTACCCAGAGCAATATACAGAGTCAATGCAATCCCTATCAAAATGCCAGTGACATTTTACACAGAAATAAAACAATCCTAAAATTTGTACAGAGTCATATAATTATGACCTTGAAAAGCCATAGGAATTTTTTTTAAGATTGTATTTTTAAGTAATCTCTACACCCAATGTGAGGCTTGAGTTCACAACTCTATTTTGCACACTCTACCGACTGAGCTAGCCAGGCACCCCAGCCACAGGAATCTTGAGAAAGAAGAACGAAACTGGAGGCATCACACTCACTGATTTCAAACTATATTACAAAGCTACAGTAATTAAAACAGTATGGAATCAGCATAAAAACAGACATATAAATCAATGAAACAGAATTAAAGGCCCAGAAATAAAGCCATGTATGCATATGATCAATTGTATATGTGATCCATGTATATATGACTACATGACAAAGGACCCAAGAACATACAATGGAGACAAGACAGTCTCTTCAATACATGGTGTTGAGGAAATTGGACAGTCATATGCAAAAGAATGAAACGGGACCACTTTATACCACACAGAAATTAACTTAAAATGAATTAAGGGCTTGTAGGCAAGATGCAAAACCATAAAATTTTTAGAAGACAACATAGGTGTGGTAAGGAACTTGACATAGGTTTGGTGATGACTTTTTTGAATTTGACACCCAAAAATAAAGGCAACAAAAGCAAAAATAGACAAGTAAGACTACACCAAACTAAAAACCTTCTGTACAACAAAGAAAACCATTTAAAAAATGAACTTGAAGTTAACCTATTAAATGGGAGAAAATAGTCACAAATTATTATTGTGATTTTTCCTTGGATACAACACCAAATGCATGAGCCACGAAAGAAAAAAAATGATGAATCTGATTCCATCAAAATTAAAATTCTGCTCTTCAGGGACACCTGGGTGGCTCAGTGGTTGAGCACCTGCCTTTGGCTCAGTGATCCCGGGGTCCTGGGATCCCGAGATCCTCATGGGCCACAGGGAGCCTACTTCTCCATCTGCCTGTGTCTCTGCCTCTCTCTCTGTCTCTTATGAGTAAATAAATAAAATCTAAAATAAAATAACATAAAATAACATAAAATAACATAAAATAATAAAATAATAAAATAAAATAAAATAAAATAAAAATAAAAATAAAAATAAAAAATAACCTCTGCTCTTCAAAAGATATCCCATTAATATAATAAAACACAAGCTACAAACTGGGAAAAATTATTTGTAAATTACACATCTTATAAATAATTTGTATGTAAAATATGTAACAAATATTCAAAATTCAATAATAAGAAAGCAGCCATATCAATTAGAAATGGACAAAGCTTTTTTTTTTTTTTTTTAGAACTGCTGCGTATTTTATTCACTGTCCTGAGTATCCAAGGAAGATCTCAGTGCACGTTAGCATATTTAATGGCTCTGAGAAGTTGGCTGAACAACTTCAGGAACCATTGTCTCCTATACTGTTTGACCAGGGGACACTATTTTTGCATTACACTTACTAACACGAGGGGCTAGAAATCCAGGGTGAGGAATGCAGTCCATACTGGTGGCCTCCCTGATGGCAGCATCGCCCCATCAGTGAATGAGCAAGGGAACGTCTATGATGCTGCCTCTCTGTGCTGCCCGTCGGCAAGGGCTTTACATGTACTCTCCCATTCAAACCTCATGTCACCCCTCTGGAGCAGGGTCTAAGGAGACCGGAGCTCAGTGAGTTAGGCCACTTGTCTAAAGTTCCATGGTAGGAAATGACAGTGCCAGAACTCAAATCCAGACCAACTCAAACCCAGCGAGGACCTCTTTGTGAGCTGTCTGGTGGGATTTTAGGGTCTTTAAGTAAACCGGCAGCTGTGCACCACAAAGGTTTCATGCTTCACCAATTACAAATTTGTAAGACAATTACAAATTTGTAAGACAAATACAAAAATTTTGCTGGTGAAATACGCATCCTGGGTATTTTCAGAAGTGATCTATTTCATTTTCTGTGGTTAGAAAAGAAGCTCTGAACCAAGTGAGTCTCTAATGGTTCCTTTTCAACCTCTTTACATAGGAGAGGACTCCGAGTGTCCACTGACACCTCCTTTGTTTTGCACTAAACCATGTGGACTCCTGTGGACTTGCTCCTTCCGCCCTTACCTTCGTTCTTTTGATTTCCCAGAGCTGGTGCCCTGCCCGTCCTCACTTATCCATGGCCACGTGTTCCTGCCCCTGTGAGTGCTGGTTCAGAATGGCCCCAGAGAAGCACAGTCACCTCCTGAGCATCCCAGCATAAAGCCGCACATGGACATGTGGAGATGGCACAGGGATATTCAGATAATGACTTGTTTTCCCAATTGCTTGATGGGTTGCAGAACTCTCTGATGGTCCTACGAACTCTGAGTTGCTTAGAATGTTTCCGTTTCTTTTTTCTGCATCTTCTTTTCAGGACATTGGACAAAGTTTTTGAACAGACACTTCAGAGCATACATGGATGGTAAATAATCACCTATAAATATGCTTAGCATCATTAGTAATTAGGAAAATTCAAATTAAAACCATAATGGGATTCTAGGACTCACCTATTAGAATGGCTAGGACTGAAAAAAATGAACATATCAAATGTTGGCTAAAAGTGGATAAACTGGAACTCTCAAAAACACTTAAACTTGGAAAAAATAGTTTCATAATTTCTTACAAGTGTAAAATACACAGTATCATATGATCCAGCCATTCTATTACTATTTACCCAAGAAAAAGGGGGAAATATGTCCACACAAAGACTTGATTAGAAATTAACATAGTAACTTTCTTGTAGTAGCCAAATATTAGAAATAATCTAAATATTCATCAACAGGATGGTCAAACTGTGATAGTGTCATACACACTCAATAAAAAGCAACAAACTACAACATGGATGAACCTCAAATAATTATGCTAAGTGAAAGAAACAAGATATAAAAAGAGTACATTTCTTTTTATGTCCATTCATGCAAAACTTTAGAAAATGAAAATGAATGTCTAGTGACAGAAAACAGATTAGTGGTTGCCTTGGTGGAAGAGAAGGAGCAGGAGGGGAACTTCCAAGGGAGCATGAGGAAATTTGGGACTGATATATATGTCTACTCTCTTGATTGTGCTCATGGTTTCATGGGTATATACATATGTCAAACCTTATTAATGAAACATTTTAAATATGTATAGTTATCATACCAGTTATGCCTCAATAAAGCCTTAAACAGCGGCTTAAAACTACCATTTTATTATATTATTATATTATATCTAATATATACTATATTGTTAATAATATATCTGAATATTTATGGGTAAGGAATTCAGATGAGGAAGAACAGTGGTAAGTTTTGGGAAGAAAGGGAATGGACAATGTAGTTAAATTCAGGTGGGCCAGTGCAATGTAGGTCTGGTTATCAACCAGTTCTACTACATACTGGGCAGAAGGGGAAACAGAGGCACAGAGAAGTTAAATTGCTCAAGGTCCCATATCTTTAAAGTGGTAGAGCGAGATTCCTACCCAGCCTCCTAGCTGCAAAGTCCACATTCTTAACTGTGAAGCCATTTTAGCTGTCAGATAAGGATAATCAAAGATAATAAGAAACAAGCCCAAGGTTACACAGTTATTGATGCTGTTCATATATGATAAACTTGTGTTTCAAACCATGATTAAGTGACCTAAAAGCCTGCACTCTTTACAATGTAGCATGCTATTTCCCAAGGGCACAGCTCCAAGGAGAAACCTTATCCCATCCAGTAACTTGTCTTACCCAGAGCAGCTTTCAGTGAAAGCACCGAGGCCTAATGAAGTTCCCTTTCATAATGGACAACAGCCCATATTTAGTTTTATAACCTAGGCACATGCCCACTGTACTTCTTTATGATCTACAAGCTTTAATATCTGAAGCACATGACCATCTACTTACAGTAAACACATAGACCCTCTGTGGTGTGACATTGGTGCTCTCTTTAAGTGGCCACCTTATTAAACAAGCAATTACTGGGAAATAAATGAATAAACAATGTATTTCTTTGGGGAGATAATAAATATTTGACTCCACTTTCTCAACTTTTCCTTCCATTTTATTTCTCCAATTGGCCTAAGTCCACATCTAGCCATGCAAGGGAAATAATGAATCAATTGATCAATTAGAGAATCAGTGGCCCTGATTTGACATTCTGCATTAAGCAGGAACTAATTGCCTAATTCCAGATGCTTTTTAAAGTATATCTCAGCAATCAATAGGTCATTGCTTAGGTATTAGATAGAAGAGCAGCTTTGGCTGGTCAAAAGAAGAAAGATGCTCTACACCCTGTTTGTCATAGAAGCTCCAGGTTCCTGCTCCTTAGTCCTGAGGAGATTTGGCTTCCTTCATAAATGCGCTACTCCAATCAATGCTTCATACAGACCCCTGAGTATCTGGCAATGAAGCATAAAGAGCCTCGCAGACTTGTGGAGTGAGTAAGGAGACAGAAGAACGAAGAGACAGCTAGGCCTCTTTGCACTTGAACAAAGGCTGAAAACAGAATAATATAAGCCAAGCCAGGGGTGTTTTCTCCACCCAAGAGAAAGCACCAATCAATAACTAATGACGTTTTCATGGAGCATAATAAAACATTTTCCAGAATGCTTTGAGAGAGCATCCAGAGCACACGGAATGACCCACAGCCTCCACTGGTGCCATTTCTCTCCCCACATTGGCTTATTCTGAAGTCATCTGCTTTAATGGCATACTCTTCATTTTCAAAAGAAGCATAGACAGGAAGACTCTGTTTTTCTTTCTCCCAGTGTTCTGCATCACCCCACAGAAACTGCCTGACCCATGTTGGGTTTAGTCTGCACAAACCTGCACTAGTGCCTTGGAAAGTGTGCCTGGCATGCTGCATGACCATGTACTCTGTAGTCACATGAAGAGGGAAACAGAGAGCTTATACTTGAAACCCAAAGAGAAGGATGATGTTACCTTGTCCTGCTAAACTGCCTTGGGAGGTGGGGAAAAAAGAGATGGAATTTCCCTCCAAGGAGTCATATCTGTGGTTTCATGGAGGCTGATTGGGACTGGCCAAATACTTCAATGGCTAAACAAATTCATCTTCTAAAACCCAAATGCTTATTCCCATACACATGCCCTAGTAAAGTCTGGAATGAGAAATGGAAATAAATGCATGCTCTCTGAGCATATTTGCCATTATAAATAGAACCTTTTTCAATTCTTCCCAGAGAGCATCAGCCATCCCTCAAGGAAAAATAGGAACAGGAGCTGAACAACTTCCCTTCTTCTGAAGCCTCTTTGTTCCATGGTTTATTTGGGGAGGTTCGGAGAGTCACTTTTTGCTACAAAGGGAGAAAATCTCTCTGCTCCCCAGAGAAACAACTTGTTTTATTTGGTCTCAGCAGGTCTTTACTTCCCAGGCTCCTCTTTGATCACAATAGCCAGCTCTGAACAGCGTCTGCACTGATGGCTTTTTCAGTTTCTACACAGGGTCCTTTCCGTCTGGAGACACTGCATGAGAAAACTCAGTTGTCCCATGGGAGCAGGTCTCAAAGAAGTCATAAGGATTCTGATACGATCTGATATTGCCAAGAACCATCCCGAAAGGTTATATGCACATGAGTCTGATTAATTGTTCCAACAGTTCTCTGAAGTAGGTATTATCAACCCAATTTGATACATGAGGAAACTAAGATGTACAGGGATTAAATAAAGTTCCCAAATTCATACAGGTAAGAAGTGGGGATTGCTTCCAGCACTAAGGCTCCCAAAAGAGAGAGCCCATGAGAAGAAGCAGTGCAAAGACTCCGATTGCAGTACATGCCATTACCAATAGGTCCCCAAATCCGTGCCTCCTGAGGCAGTCCCTGCCATCAGACAACAAGTGAAAAATCCATTTTATGAAACTGGTTATTCCAGGATGTGCTTAAATTCTCCACACATGTCTTCCTCAGAAGGCTCATTATCTGGAGATGGGTCTGGCTGCAATGTTCACACATTGCTTTCCTAATTTCTTACTCCAGAGCTGACTTTCAGCACTTCTTGGCAGGCAGATGACTCTGGATCCTTCTGACAGGGATCACAGGTTCCATTACTAATGAAGAGAACTAGCTCATAGGTCTTCCCAGCTTTCTTCAAAATATAGGGACATGCTCATTTAATAAATACCCTCCTGATGAAAATTCTGTTTTGTGGGAAGCCCAGGTGGCTCAGCGGTTTAGCGCTGCCTTCAGCCCAGGGCCTGATCCTGGAGACCCGGGATTGAGTCCCATGTCAGGCTCCCTGCATGGAGTGTGCTTCTCCCTCTGCCTGTATCTCTCTCAATCTCTCTCTCTCTCTCATGAGTAAATAAATAAAATCTTTTTAAAATTTTTTTAAAAATTCTGTTTTGTGAAGCATATCCATGGCTCCAATGGAAAATGTTCTCTCTGTAACATGTGTCTCAGAGCTCTGAGAAAAGGCACACCCTCTTCCAGGCTTTCCAAACTAAAGGAGGGTCAGAATAAGCCAGTCATCAGTTGATTCAGGAATATCTTTTGATTCTAAGACCACAGATTTGAAAATAAGATGAGATGGTAGAACAAAACAGCAAGTCTTTATTGAGGCCTGACATTGTTCATCACTGTGCCAGGCATCCTAAGAATACAGAAATGCCCTCTGTACACTAAAACTTTAAAATATAGTTATAAAACCAAGATGAATGATTCAAAATATAACAAACAGTACAGAAAAATATGTAATGAGGTGCACAATTATGTGATGCTGGCTATTTATGCATAGAGTAAGGCCAATGAGGACAAGAACATGCAGGGAACTCAAAGGACAAAAATATGATTCATCTGGCACATTGGCAAGAGAATATCAAGAAATGAACTTCTATGCACACCTGTCACAATCCTATGAAGGAGGTATTATTATTCCCATTCTTGACAGAATATACCCAAAATATCAAGAATGCAAATACTCTAATGCAAATGCTGCCCAGAGTGTATCCCTCTAGAGATGATCTTAAACCTGCCTTTGACTTACCTAATTTACTTTTAAATTAAAAATAAAGAGGCAGTCATAGGAATTCAAACTGAACTATTTTTGACAAGAACAGAAGTGATGAAAGCCATGACTGAAAAGTTCATACAGGATTACCTGGACAATTGGGTTGATAATATTCCATTTCATGTGAATATTCATTTTTATTAGAGACTCACTCTGACCTTGAATCAATACTCTTTGAAAGAAATCTGATCCAAATGCAGCATATGGCTGGCCTAGAATTATTAGCTAAGCAGCAACATTACAGAGAGAAAAATTAAATATTTCATTTAAACTTCATGTGAGTAGGAATCAGAGAAGCCTGAGGTGTTATTTTTTTTAATTAAATGTAATAATAAATAAAAAGTCTTTGAGCAACTTCTAAAGGGAAATGTGATCTTTCAGTTCAAAGGACCAGTAAAACAATCATTTTTACAGAGGAAGAAATTGAAATGAAAATCAAAATCTGAAGTTATGTCCAAATCATTCAACTGATGTCTAATCCTGGAGGCTGCATTCATTGTTCCCTTTTGGACAAAGACTGGGGGTCCCCTAGATTGAAGCACAGAGATTAAAAGCTTCTCTTGTGCTAAAGCAATTACAAGTAAAACAGAGAGCATTTGTCAACTCTCTTGCCCTCACTTCTAAATTCAACATTTAACCTAAATTCCTTATTCCATGTTTTCTGCCCTTTTCCTCAATATTAGTTGAGGCATTCAACTATTTACTGAAGCAGCTACTATGTGTTTGTCATCATACCGTGGGTAGGGCATGCAGCTGTGAACAAGGTGATGTGGTCTCTTTCAGTGATCCAAAAGACACTCAGGTTCTGGTGGTGTCACAAGCTGGACTAACTCTATCAGTGATCTTGCAGTAACCCTTAACTGTAGAGGGCAGCTGAAGTTCCAGCTTGAGTCCAGTGGCATTGACCCTAGATTTCAGACATGCCTGTCGCCTCTGGATGAGGTTCTGGGCTAGATGTCCAAGCAGCCTATTTACAGAAAGGATGAGGAGCTGCAAGGGAAGAATGCATTCTAAAGGAAAAGACAGACAGATAAATATAGCAACTATGAATTCCCCTTCACAAGCTTATGTACATGGGAAAAGTCGTATTATTATACAAAAAGCAAAATCTTATCAATCTGACTACAGTCCTCTATCTGACAGGGATGGTGGGAAACTCACTGAGCTATAATAAGGTTCCTGTCCTTCTCAGGGCCATGAGGAAGTCCTAGAGTTGTTGAAGAGAGCTGGAAATTTAGGGACTTATAACAGTTGATATTGCTGTGTAACAAATTATCCCAAAATTTCTGCTCATGATTCTGTGGCTCGTTAATTTGGGAAAGGTTATGCTGGGCCATTCTTGTTCCATTCTCTCACATGTTGACTTGGGCTTCTGCTCATGATTCTGTGGCTCGTTAATTTGGGAAAGGTTATGCTGGGCCATTCTTGTTCCATTCTCTCACATGTTGACTTGGGCTTCAGGCACATGACAATTCCTCTGGGCTGGATGTCTAAGATGCTACAGCACATGGCTGGGAGCTGTGGATGGCTGTTGGCTGGGACCTCAGTGGCCCTGTTGACTGGAACCTCTACTGTGTGCCTTCCACAGTTTGAAAAATCTCAGAGTAACTGGACTTCCTGTATTTGGCTTCCCACTAAGTGAGTGTCCCAGGAAAGCCAGTTAGAAGCTATATAACCTCCTCTGACCTAATTTTGGATGACAGGCAGCATCACTTCTACCACATTCTGTTATTCTGAAGAGAGTCATATGGCTAGCCAGGATTCAAGGAGAGAAGAAGGAGATCCCATCATTTGATAGGGGATAGGAAAAGTTCCACTGTAGACTACAAGGTACAATGGAAGATATCATTGTGACCATCTTTGGAATATAATAATCTGTGCCTGAGAGTCATACAGTCAGAGCTCTGGATACAAGTGACTTTATATTCCTGGGTCAAGCATGGGCATTAAAAATCATTGCTGAGGCCAGAGTCCTGGTGTGAGAATCTAAAAATCCTTAGGGACACTTGGTACATCTTTCTGAGGTTCTCTGGCCTTCCTGGGAGTACTACCAGGGAGAAGAATGCCTCTGGAAATCTGAGGTCTCTACTGACCTTCTGACTTAGGAAGTATTTCTCCCTTCCTTCAAGAGGACCCAGCATAGTCGCCTCCATGATTTGAGACTTTGGGGAACAAAAACCAGGAAAAAAGTTTGTTCTTGGGAAGCTTCTCTTTCCTGGCTGGCAACCTCAAAACCCGAGAACACCAAGGTCTGATTTCTTGAGATGGAGAAGTGGGGAAGAACAGAAAGACAACTGTCCAATACAAGATCTTCAGAGGGAGAGACGCCTGGGTGACTCAGTGGTTGAGTGTCTGCCTTCAGCTCAGGGTGTGACCACGGGATCCCAGGATCGAGTCCCACATTGGGGTCCCCACAGGGGGCCTGCTTCTCCCTCTGCCTATGTCTCTGCCTCTCTCTCTGTGTCTCTCATGAATAAATAAATAAAATCTTTAAAAAAAAGATCTTCAGAGAGAAATGGGTTTCAAAGAACAAGGTGGCATCTGTCACTGGAAACAGTCATAGGGGGCAGCCCCAATTGGTTCAAATTGTATTCCAGATCAAGAAGGGAAAGTGAAGTTACTGGACTCTCTGCAGTATTTTTTGAAAATTTATGAAAATTTTAGGGATGCCACAATGTGTTTTATCCTCAGATGACAAGGTTCCAAAAAGGAGGAGTAGCCTCTCCCATCCTGCCCAGAGCACTGTGGCTTCCAAGTGTAAAATCCCAGCATCCTCACCTCATTGGAACACCTCAAGGGCTCTGAAGGAGGAGAAAGCAGAAAGTTGCCCAGCCCAATGGGGAGGTGCCCGTGGCATCTGGTGAGTAGAGGCCAGAGATGCTGCTCAACATCTTACGGTGCTCAGATCATCCCTCAACAAATAAATTTTTGACCCAAAATGTAGATAGCAACAGGATCAGAAATCTGCCATAAATCAATCCAGAAACATCTTCATGGTTCTTCTATGTCTATAATTATGCAAGGAAATCCTCTTCATGGTTTTCTAGAAGGAACATGGTAAACACTGGTATGTATTCTCAGTTATTGTCTCAGCTTTGGGGGGACTCTACTCTGTGCCATGAGTCTTAAAACTCCTAGGAGTTCTTTCTTAATCCAAGCCAAGCCAAACTACCATCTCTCCCCCATTTGCTATGACTGTGGCTTCCTCTTCACCCTCCTTCCTAAAATCCCAGTGCAGGTATTAGCTATTGCTTGCCTTAGCTATTTGCTAACTAGTGCACACAGGATGCCAAATGCAGTCAAATGTGAGTAAAAGAAAGGAGCCAAAATATTAAGTATCAGGTACCATCTAACTTCTCTCTACTGCTCTTCCTGCCTAGACCAGGGAGTGTTTCTTGTCCCACTGGCTCCTACATGAGTCCTAGACCCACCTGGTCCTCCAACTTAGCCTGCTTCATATGACACAGACTTATTTTAGTTTAATAACAAACAACTTTAATACAAGGCAGATTGGTCCCAGTGTTATAACAGAGTAACACTCAAAGGGCAATGTAAGCATTGGTGGGAAGAGATGAATGCCAACTGGGGTGCCCTTAACCTGCTAGGAATAAGAAATAACTGACTTGGAGAGTTGCATCAGCTATTTCATACTATTACAATTTGTTTTAGTGAATTATCTTTCTTAGAATACCAAATGGTTCTCTAATGGCCTGAAAGATTTGAAACACTTCCAAAGCACTAACAGTTTTCTGTACTCAGTCACTGGGAGGTCTGGACTTCAGAATGTAAGTTGGCTAACAGCCAGAGCATACCAATGACTTAGATTTGCAAACTCTGTAGTAACCCAAACAGGTTAGCATCAGAGGTCATGACGTGGGTTCTGTTAACATTGTAAATTTGGATCTCTTGTGCACACATAGCAAATTCATTGCACATATATGGGGAATTTGCCCAGATCTGCCTCCTTGTTATATATTTTTTGGCTTCCCTTATTTTTCTAGATCCATTCCCAGTTCTATCAAGGTGATGCAGTCACTTTCTTCAGAGAGATGACTACTGAGAATTGTATATGGCACCCACTTGTAAAGAAGTGATGGCCATGGGACATCTGGGTGGCTCAGAGGTTGAGCGTCTGCCTTTGGCTCAGGGAGTGATCCCAGAGTCCCGGGATTGAGACCCACATCAGGCTCTCTGCATGGAGCCTGCTTCTCCCTCTGCCTGTGTCTCTGCCTCTCTTTCTGTGTCTTTCATGAATAAATAAAATCTTAAAAAAAAAAAAAAAGAAGTTATGGCCAAAGAACCTTTGTAATGTTAGACAGTGGAGTAAAGTTTCTCAATATTAATCTGTGTTTCTATTCCATTCTAAACCCACCAAATTCTTTCAATTATACCCTGAGCAATTCTTTTCTCCCTATAACTAAACAGATGTGAGTCATCCATTGGGAAAACACGAACAATGGTCAGGAATAACATGAGAGACAGGAAAAGTCCACAATTAGTTTTCTGCTCACAGAAACTACAAAAACATCAAAGATGGATAAAGGAGAAAGGAGAAGTGGGCAGAACACCAACAACAGGGAAGGCAGAAATCAGGAAACTTGAATTCTCAAGGGAAATAATGTCCTGGAGCATAGTAAGGGACTAAGTGGAAGCATACTCAGTCGTGAATTGACCCTCTCATAGCTGTCCACACAGGGCCACCCATCTGTCCCCACTGAGGGTCCAGTTGGAAGTGAAGATTGAGCCTTAAGAATACCTGACCAGGTATGACCCTCTCCTGCCTTGTGAGTGTAACTGCCAGAGTAGGGATCACAGGGGTGATGGTGACATGAAGGGAACACTATCTTACCAAATCAGCACCGTAAGGAAGCAGTTTGAAGACTGAGCTAAGAGGGAACACACATTCTTTTCAACATTAACAAATCCACAGAAGAGGGCATTTGCCTAATGCTAGCTTTTTGGGGGAAGTCACAGCTCATTACTAACTTATTTTCATCGTCTTCTCTCTCCTCTCCTCTTCTCTCCTCTCCCTCCCTATCCTTCTCTCCTCTCCCTTCTCTTTTCTCTTCCCTCACTCTCTCACACAAAAAATTCTCAGAATGGATAATGTTACATTTATCTTAACCTCTTTTCCTTCCATCCCATTTAACTTCCCAAATCTATCTACCTTTAAGAGGATCAAGGTTAAATATCAATATGCACAGATATGCGTAGTCATTAATTTGTCTCTATAAGGGCAACCCGGGTGGCTCAGTGGTTTAACGCCGCCTTCAGACCAGGGCCTGATCCTGGAGACTGAGGATGGAGTCCCACATCAGGCTCCCTGCATGGAGCCTGCTTCTCCCTCTGCCTAGGTCTTTGCCTCTCTCTCTCTCTCTCTCTCTCTCTCTGAATAAATAAATATTTTTTTTAATTATCTCTATAAGATTATGGGTTCCCTTCATAAAAGATACCTTGTTTTAAAATGTACTTCCTCCCCCTCTCAGTTCCAGCAGACAAAGCAACCTGAAAAGTCACAAATTGTATTAAAGTTTCCTTGACTAATATTTGGTGCCTAGCAGCACTTCAAAGGAGAATTTTTACTCCATTCTGAGCTTCACACTTAACATATCATAGGAATAATAAGGCAAAAAACTTTAAAGTGTTCAAACATATCCATGATATTTAAAAGGATCATATTTAAACTCTATAAGGTCTAAATGTTTAGAGCCCAGGCATCCCAGCTCTGTCACTCTGTTTCATTTCCTGGAAATGTGGTCACTTACCAAACTTCTCTAGGTCCCACTTTTCTCACCTTCGATATGAAGAGGTTAAACAGCAGAACACAGAATGTCTTTCTGGCATGCTTTCATCATCCATAAGAAAGATTATTCTGTTCCCTATTCTCTTTTATCCTTTAATAACTGTGTATGGGGTTTGCCCTACTTGTCTTGCCACTCATTTTCACATGAATTGCATTTTCCTGAACTGTTAGAAGACTTGGTACTCGCAGGTTGTCTAACTTCACAAAGCTCCCTCTTCTGTAGGCCCCATGTTGTATTATGATGTAAGGTATCTTGCTTCCTGAGATGTCCTTGCCCTGTCCCCTCCCCAACTTGTGTCTTTGTCTTTTCTCTTCCTCTCCCTTACCCTCCTCCTGCTAACTCACTCCCGACCAGATTGAGGTGTCTCCCTAGTATGGGCCTGGTCCTGGAAGGAAGCTATGCTTGCTCAGGCCTGAGAGCTCATGGGAGATGGGCTCCCAGACCTTTCCCAATCCCCTTGCACTTGGCTGAGATGGGAGTGGGGGAGCTTTTGCAGCTTCACCCACTGCTCCTAGCTTCATTCACCTCACTTCCCAGGGTACACCTGCCAGCCACATGGGGATTATCAGCTCAAACATACTGACGTCCCCGTTGGTCCCCCCACCTTCTCTCACATGGAAGCACACAGCTCTTGTGCTATTGGTGGCTGGTCTACACCTATCTATATTTTGAGATTCCTTCCCCGGTGGCCTAACAGATATGGCATTGGCCTCCTATTTTGAGATTCCTGGGTATACCTTGTTGGCTTAACTTTGTTAATGCCACGCATAGACTTTTGGTTTTGTGATCTCGTTACATGACTTCTTTTTGTGAACCACTGAAAAATTCCAAAAAACAATGCTGATGCCTCTGCCACCATGTTCCTAGAGCTCTCAAGAGCATGTATTTTAATCTACTGTTTAGAATCACAGACAGCATCTTCACATTAGTTGTTCCTTCAATAGCTTAAAAGTACAGATAAGTAAAATGAACAAATAAGGAAGATATTGAGTTTTCCAAGATAAATAAGCTCTGGTTTTCATGGTCCAGACAGCTTTGTTGTAGAATTAAGCTGCTCCTCAAATAAGGTAGGTAGTAACCCAAGTGTCGGCCTCCCATCTTCGACATGCACCTTCCTTTAACACAGTGTACGCAAGCAGAAGAAGCAGAAAAAGATTCATGTGACTCCCTCCCAAGTTGTTCACTCAGACCTGGGTCCTTACTGTCTCTTACCAGGCTCCCTCCAACTACATGGCTGTTCAATTTCCAGAATGCCTTCTGCCTGTGCACAGGATAAGGAACAAGACATACCCACCACTGCTTGGCCCTCTTTTCCCCCACCATATCACACACAAGGTTTTACTGAAAAATTGAACTAACAAGGGAATTACAGAACAGGGTGGGGGTGAGAAGCAGGAAGTGGGAATGATTTGTGTCTTTCTGTATCCCAATCAAGGCTCTTCTGTTGGTCCAAAAGAAATGGCAAAAAGAAAGAAAGGAAGGAAGGAAGGAAGGAGGGAAGGAAGGAAGGAAGGGAGGGAGGGAGGGAGGGAGGGAGGGAGGGAGGGAAGGAGGGAGGGAGGGAGGAAGGAATCCAAGAAGTCACAATTCACAAAGAGCCTTCATGGATACTCCCAGTTCCTAATTTTTTGCTCTTCTGTACTTTTTGCAAAAATACTTTCTTCTAATCCTTACTCTTATGTGAATTTCCAACAACTTTCTAGAAAACCTCATGCCATACCCAGAGTAATCTTTCCTTGTAGTGGTGTCATGGTGCTGTATTTCTTCAATGCTCAAATGTTTATATTAGAGGAAGATCTGAAGGTTATAGCAGAACAGAGATCAAATTTATATTCAGTCTTTGGTGGGTAGAGGTGCCCTAAACCCTGTTCTCTTTGAGATCTCTCCACCAGTGTGAACTGCAGCTTTGCTTCTCTGTTCTTCTCACTGCCCCAAAAGTAACTGTTAAGTTATTCAAATAGACCAAAGCACACATACACACACAGACACACATCTCTTCCAAAAATAATACTAATTCTCAGAGGCAGTAAAGTTTAAAACCATCAGAGAGAACACAAACATTGTTCTACCAAGCCATGATTTGTCATGCCATCTCTGCCACAATGGGTTTCCTCTTTACTTTGCTATGCCCAGGATTCTGGGGTGCTTTGGCCCCTCCTCCATGACCCAGGCCCCTATACCCACATAATTTCAGACCTGTTGGTGCTGGAAACAGCCTGTCACTGAGAGAGACACACCTCACAATGGTCATTCACTGAGCTGACCAGAGATGCTGCCAAAATGTAGAAATTACTCCTTTTAAGAATGGAGTCATGAATATGGTTGCAAATGCCAGTTACATCCTGAGTATTCACAGAAGTCTTACCCAGTCCATTTTAAAGCTAACAGAAATCATGCCACTAGACCAAAGGCAGGCCTACAAACAAGAGCCCATGCAATCAAAGAATAAGAAAAGACCATATGGTTCTTGTTTTTTCTCTTGCTGATATGATGAATCACATTGATTGTTTTACGAGTGTTGAACCAGCCTTGCATTCTGGGGATAAATCCTACTTGGTCATGATGAATAATCTTCTTAATGTATTGTTGTATCCTATTGGCTAGTATCTTGTTGAGAATTTTTGCATCCATGTTCATCAGGGATATTGGTCTATAATTCTCCTTTTTGGTGGGGTCTTTGTCTGGTTTTGAAATTAAGGTGATGCTGGCCTCATAAAACGAGTTTGGAAGTACTCCATCTCTTTCTATCTTTCTGAACGGCTTTAGTAGAAAGGTATGGTTTCTTCTTTAAACATTTGATAGAATTCCCCAGGGAAGCCATCTGGCCCTGGACTTTTGTGTCTTGGGAGGTTTTTGATGACTGCTTCAATTTCCTCCCTGGTTATTGGCCTGTTCAGGTTTTCTATTTCTTCCAGTTCTAGTTTTGGTAGTTTGTGGCTTTCCAGAAATGCATCCTCTCAATAGATGCAGAGAAAGCATTTGACAAAATACAGCATCCATTCCTGATCAAAACTCCTCAGAGTGTAGAGATAGAGGAAACATTCCTCAACATCTTAAAAGCCATCTACGAAAGCCCACAGCAAATATCATTCTCAATGGGGAAGCACTGGGAGCCTTTCCCCTAAGATCGGGAACACGACAGGGATATCCACTCTCACCACTGCTATTCAACATAGTACTAGAAGTCCTAGCCTCAGCAATCAGACAACAAAAAGAAAAGACATTCAAATTTGCAAAGAAGAAGTCAAACTCTCCCTCTTCGCCGATGATATGATACTCTACATAGAAAACCAAAAAGACTCCACCCCAAGATTGCTAGAACTCATAGAGCAATTTGGCAGTGTGGCAGGATACAAAATCAATGCCCAGAAATCAATGGCATTTCTATACACTAACAATGAGACTGAAGAAAGAGAAATTAAGGAGTCAATCCCATTTACAATTTCACCCCAAAGCATAAGACACCTAGGAATAAACCTAACCAAAGAGGTAAAGGATCTATACCCTAAAAACTACAGGACACTTCTGAAAGAAATTGAGGAAGACACAAAGAGATGGAAAAATATTCTATGCTCGTGGATTGGAAGAATTAATATTGTGAAAATGTCGATGCTACCCAGGGCAATTTACATGTTTAATGCAATCCCTATCAAAATACCATGGACTTTCTTCAGAGAGTTGGAACAAATTATTTTAAGATTTGTGTGGAATCAGAAAAGACCCCGAATAGCCAGGGGAATTTAAAAAAAAAGAAAACCATAGCTCGGGGCATGCCAGATTTCAGGTTGTACTACAAAGCTGTGGTCATCAAGACAGAGTGGTACTGGCACAAAAACAGACACATAGATCAATGGAACAGAATAGAGAATCCAGAAGTGGACCCTCAACTTTACGGTCAACTAATATTCGACAAAGGAGGAAAGACTACCCACTGGAAAAAAGACAGTCTCTTCAATAAATGGTGCTGGGAAAATTGGACATCACCATACAGAAGAATGAAACTAGACCACTCTCTTGCACCATACACAAAGATAAACTCAAAATGGATGAAAGATCTAAATGTGAGACAAGATTCCATCAAAATCCTAGAGGAGAACACAGGTAACACCCTTTTTGAACTTGGCCACAGTAACTTCTTGCAAGATACATCCATGAAGGTAAGAGAAACAGAAGCAAAGATGAGCTATTGGGACTTCATCAACATAAGAAGCTTTTGCACAGCAAAAGATACAGTGAACAAAACTCAAAAACAACCTACAGAATGGGAGAAGATATTTGCAAATGATGTATCAGATAAAGGGCTAGTTTCCAAGATCTATAAAGAACTTATTAAACTCAAAAGCAAAGAAAAAAACAATCCAATCATGAAATGGGCAAAAGACATGAACAGAAATCTCACAGAGGAAGACATAGACATGGCCAACAAGCACATGAGAAGATGCTCCGCATCACTGGCCATCAGGGAAATACACATCAAAACCACAATGAGATACCACCTCACACCAGTGAGAATGGGGAAAATTAACCAGACAGGAAACCACAAATGTTGGAGAGGATGTAGAAAGAGGGGAACCCTCCTGCACTGTTGGTGGGAATGTGAAGTGGTGCAGCCACTCTGGAAAACTGTGTGTGGAGGTTCCTCAAAGAGTTAAAAATAGATCTGCCCTACGACCCACCAATTGCACTGCTGGGGATTTACCCCAAAGATACAGATGCAATGAAACGCTGGGACACCTGCACCCCGATGTTTCTAGCAGCAATGTCCACGATAGACAAACTGTGGAAGGAGCCTCGTTGTCCATTGAAAGATGAATGGATAAAGAAAATATGGTCTATGTATACAATGGAATATTACTCAGCCATTAGAAACGACAAATACCCACCATTTGCTTCGACATGGATGGAACTGGAGGGTATTATGCTGAGTGAAATAAGTCAATCAGAGAAGGACAAACATTATATGGTCTCATTCATTTGGGGAATATAAAAAATAGTGAAAGGGAATAAAGGGGAAAGGAGAAAAGATGAGTGGGAAATATCAGAAAGGGAGACAGAACATGAGTGACTCCTAACTCTGGGAAAGGACCTAGGGGTGGTGGAAGGGGAGGTGGGTGGGGGGTGGGGGTGACTGGGTGACGGGCACTGAGGGGATGAGCACTGGATGTTATTCTATATGTTGGCAAATTGAACACCAATAAAAAATAAATTTATAAAAAAAAAGAATAAGAAAAACCTTTCCTGATACACAGGAAGTTGATATAGAGTATCTTAATCTATTGCTCTGTGACAAATTATTCCAAAACTTTCCACATTAAGACAATAAATATTATTTCACAGTCGCTGTGGGTCATTGCGAGTGGCTTAGCAGGGTGGTTCTGTTCAGCCTGATACTCACGTGGCTATTGATCTAAAACAAAACAAAACAAAACAAAAATAATGGAATCATGTTCTTAGGCAAGAGCCATCTTCCTCCCCAGTCTAGGAAAAAGGGAAGAGTCAAAATCACTTTCATTTTTCCAATTACGTTCAGCAGTATTGCAGCACACCATAGCACTTCTACTTGGTACTGAAGATAGAAGCCAACCACAGATACAATACAAGCCTATGTTGAAGAGACCTCTCCTAGTAACCCAAGCCCAGGAGATCAAAGGATCTTTCAGAGAGAATCAACCAGCCTGGGTACAAGTGCTTGAGATTTGCTGTCTCCCTGACTCAGCTTTGTCCTTTTTTCTCACAAAATTAACTTGGGAATCTGGCCTCTTTTTCCTATCATCTGATGCCAGGTGCCTATCTCTAGTTTACTCATGCCTGTTCTTGCAATGAATAATTAAGATGACACTATATTTCTCCTCAAAACCTGCAGATTTCTCTTCTCTTTCCCAAGGTTTCCCATGCAAGAGGATAGCAACAACCATAGCACCTGGTGATGCCCAACAAATACCAAGGGAGTTTTGTTTGAGGGAAACTTTCTTTCAGGAACAGTATGAAACACTCAGAAAAGGTTGGGCTCTGGAATCAAAAAGATCTGAGTTTGAATCCTGGCTTTGGCAATTACATGTTATATAACCTTGAACTTAGTTCATTAAGCCTCATTACAGGACTTTGGAAAATAAGAATAATAATGCATAACTCAAAAGATTTGGGTCACAAATGACTTTTACATCTGTAAAGGATTCCGATCTGTGGACATGGCAGTGGGGCAGATATGTTTTTAAGAATTTTGCTGATTTTTCAAATTTGGTAAATCTGATGCCAAGTCCTCCCACTCACCAGAGGTTGAGAAATGCAATTGCTGAATCTAGCATAAGTAACATTTGAATGAGTTAAGTCCTCAATTGCCAATTGGAAGTTAATAAATAATGTCCAAAATTAATGAGAATTAGCCTGTTATTTCTATAAAATACCATATTATATGGAAATATGGGTATAAGGACCAGAAAAAATAGATGAAAAGTAGTTCCTTTAGGACGAAAAGCGATATGCTGATCACATAAGACAGAGAACTGATTTTTTTTTGTTGTCACAAAATATACACACATATCATATCATATCATATTAATAAAATCAACTATAAAAAAGACATCCATTTACTCATTTCCATATGCACAGAGGTTCCTTTATATCTATTATCTGGTCACAGAGTAAAAAAATTCTAATAGGCTGAAAGCCCTAAATGTTTCTTTGTATAAAACATTTTGCAAGGGCGCCTAGGTGGCTGAGTAGGGTAAGTGTCCTTCCTGATTTCAGCTCGTGTCATGATCTCAGGGCTGAGATAAAGCCCTGTGTACTGGGTTCTGTGCTGGGTGTGAAGCCTGATTAAGATTCTTTATCCCTCTCCCTCAGCCCCTCCCCTCCTCTCTCTAAAACAAAACAAAACATTTTGCAATTAGGCAAAACAACCTACAGAAACATGTAAGACCATGACATAAAGATTGCCCAGGATTTCCTTGTGCCAAAATATTTTCTTAAGTGTTACCTGGATGTTATTCAGTCCTTTGTCCAAATTCTACCATGAATTCATTCTGGATCATTAGACAAGCTGCTCCACTTCTATGATACTTAAAGTCCTTATTTATAATGTTAGATCCATTTAAAAAGCTTCCTTCCAAAACCTGTTATTATTATTTCTGTCTTTGTAACTAGCTATCAGAATGGAGACTGGATGACTTTTGAAGCCACTCTCAGATTTAAAATGTTGCGCGCTGAGCAGATGATTCTTGTATTTGTGTCTCTTTTGCAACAGCTATTCTGCTTGTGTGCAGTTGTGTGACCTTCCATTCTCACTTCTTAGATCCCTGTGATACGAATCAGTCTCAATTTCAGTGTCTGATGAAATCCTCTCCTTCCTCTCTCCTGGATTTCAAGCAAAGTCTAAAAAGAAACACAACCAGGCACCATGGGATCTGCAGATGGCTCATAAAACATAAACTGAATCACAAACACAGAACAAGCAGAGGACAGAGAGAAACAGCTTGAGGTTAGATGTTTTAGAATTTTCTAAGAAAATCCAAGAGCCACACCTCAGGCTGCATTTGATACTGATGTTTCTTTATTGATATAAGGTTGGGGGGCTTGAAAATCTGCAGTATTTACAACACCAGTAAATACTAAAATTCACTATTCTAAATAATTCAAAGGAAAGACAGCTTAGTTTTATTTTACATTGAATTACATATTTTCAAAGGTTAGTTCTTCTAAAACCAGAAATTACTCTGCAGACAAGACTTATGGAGGTATGTTTTATTTTAAGATTGGCAAAATATTTTAAAACAATCATGAGATTATTGTAATTTTTTAAAATAAAGCACACTTCTGTTTAAAATCCTTTAAGCCTCGTTTTTCTACCAGGTTTCCTTAGAAGACAAATATTTTTGTTGCTCTCATAAATCTCAACCTCAAAGGATTCTTCCATTTTCAGATTTGTTCTGAGTTCCCAGCTATGTGACCATAAAACCATCCACACAGAACTTCAGGGAAAAGACCTATCTGGTCATCTGGAGTGTCCCTTCTGTCACCAAGTATTGCTCAAAATTCTCCCCTGAGGCATCTTCTCCAGTGATTTGTGCAACTTTACAATTGCTCAAGAAATTGTACGTCCATGGCTTCTTTTAAATGAATTTCCATCATTACAATTAAATTTACCTTTCTTCCAAAACCTCACTTTTCTCATGAGGCTCAACTCCATCCTGATGTCTGTCTTTGCTTGGCAATGACATCTAGATTTTTTTAAATGGCTGTCTGTCTGCTTGTTTGCAAGGCATTTAGCACCATCATTGACACTTATCCCCAAATTCTTCTGCATGTCCCTAGCATCTTGGCATTTCTTCCCTGTTGTATTTGTTCTGGGCAGAAAAAAAGATTTTTTTCTCTCCTGGAACCTCAGTTAGTGCAGCCAAATACTGGCACAATCTTGCTTTCAGGACATCACCAGATTATCCACTTGGGACACCTCAGGGTCCTTCATATTTGCAGCCTTTCTTTTCCAACAAATATTCTTTGACTGGCAGGAGCTAGAGATACCACATGAGCAGGAGAGACCAAGTCCTTGTCCTCAGGAAACTAACATGCTAGGGAGAGACAAACAACAAAAAATTTTGAATTGTTCTGTCATGTTGGGTAGAGAACAGCTATGAAGCAAAATAAAGCACAGTAAGGGCATACGGAGTGGTGGGGTGCTACTTCAGATGGGGGAGTGAGAGAAGAGCTCTGTGAGGAGATGGTGTTTGAACAAAGGCTTGAGTGACACAAAAAACTCAAGCCAGGAAACATGAGAAAAATGTAATATGGTATTTAGCACACATGGTAAATGTAGCTGGGCTGCAATTTTCCTTTTGGGTAAAGCGAAACTTAGTAAAATTCCTCATTTTGTTTTCCACAAACTAGTGTTATCACTTCTTTCAAGTTTAACTAAATACTTCCACTACTCAAATGAACATTGAGTGCCTGTGATCATGGGGTTCAGACACCATACGCCCTTGTCCATCAAAGGAAGAATCAAGAAATAGTTGAGCTGAAAGGGAATATTACAAGTCCTTTGTGGGGGAACAGTACCTTGCTTATCTACTGCTATGTAACAAGACAACTGAAAACTTAGTGAATTATGACAATTTAATATCTCTCACAATTCTGTGGGTTGAGGGACTCAGCTGGGCACTTCTGTGGAACTCACCTGGGTTCTCTCATGTGGTTGTTGTCATATGATGAATGAGCCTGGGGTCCTCTGAGACTTGAATGGGCTCTAGTGTCCAAGATGGTGTCAGCACTCCCATGTCCAGTACCTCAGAGCTCCTCCATGACACCTCACTCTTCATGTGCCCCTCACCCCCCACCCTCTCACTCACTCCAGCAGGACAGACTTCTTACATGCAGACTGGCTTCCAAACCACAAAAGCAGAGATGGTGAGATTTTCTGTCATGGCTTTAGACAGTGTCACTTCTCCCACATTCTACAGGTTAAAATGGAGGCATGGGGCCAGTCCCCGTCAGGCTGCAAGGAGACTACACAAGGGTGTTAAAATAGAGGCAGAGTTCACTGGGGGCCATCCTTGGAGACAGCTGCCACCTCTGGCAATCTGATGTGACTTGCCCAAGTCATGCATTTACTCAGTGGCTGAACGAGAATTCAAGCAACCAGTTTCTTCACTTTGCTTTCCTTTTTTAACCTGAACTGATCCAAAATTCTTTTTGAGCCTTAAGTAAATAATTACATGAAGCTCAATGACACAAAATGGCATTAATTCCCTGCACCTCCCAATTGGTCCCCTCCTCTTCCCTAAGCCAGAGCCCTCCTGCAACATACTGTTGATTTTGTTCAATTATGATATATATGATATATATGACATGTATGATATTGTGTATATATCATATATATGGTATGTATGTATATATATGTATGGCATATATAATTATGGTGTATATATATGGTATGAAATATAGTAATGTATGTAATTACAGTGTGTGTATATATATGTGTGTGTAAATACATAGTTTCATGTCCAAAGCACTGATTTAACAGCACTTAGAGCTCAGGGGTAACTTCTAGAAACTGTCACTAGTACTTCAAAGAGCTGCTAATCAGATATATCAGCCAAAATTTAAAGATAAAGCCAAGAGGAGTCATGTCCTTTCAATGTCATACTGAGGCATGCCTTAACAAGCCCACCAAAAGATTATTCAATTATCTAGGAGAACATACCTGTGTTTGACTTTGCTGTCCACTAATTTGATTCTGTGAAGTTTCATAATGGAGACTTCTATCCAGGAGAAACACTAATGATTTCTTTCTAGTACATAACATAACCCATAAAACAATGGCCTTTATTTTCCCTATAGAGCATCAATGCATTTTATATCTAACCTAGCAATTTATTCTAACATTTGTTTAAATGTTTGTAAATAAATACTCAGTCCTTCAAATCTTCCATGAGCCAACTTTACTGGCTTCCTCATTAATGAGTGGAAGAAATCTTTGACACAAGCTCAATCTGTATTTCTATGAGAGATTTTCAACTTTCTGAAAGTTATAATGTGACACTACAAAGGCTCCAAGAGAACTTCCTGGGGGCAAGCAGGACTGACACAGGCTGGGCCATTATTCTTGTCTATGCAGAGTTGGTTGACTATCCTATTTGGCAGTAAAATTTTGCCAGAATTATTCATGGGAGCTTCACTTCACAGTGCTCAGGGCTCTTATTCTGAGATTTAAGCAGCTCAGGGAGGAAAATGCTGAACAGTTCAATTCCAACCAGATTTTTACCACCTGGAAAGATACCAAAATAGGCAAAAGGGAAGTCAGCCAGTAGAACTTTCTGGAGAAAGACCACCATTTCTGTTAATTCAATACTGAAATATTTTTCTTTTGATTGGAGAAATTAACAATCCCTATGCACCTACAGCCACAGCACATGTAAGAATTATCACAGGAAAATCTTGTGTAGGCTCTTATATTGCTCTACTCAGTGGCTATTCTGGGTTCTCAAGAGGTATAAAGGAATCCAGCCCTCTGTCCCCACCACATTATTGGGTTTTCCTCTCCTCCTTTTCTTCACAAGCACATATGGTAAACAAAATCTCATGCCACAAATGTGGGAGTATAAGACATGTGATATGTTTTCCTTCACCTGAGCTTTATTTCTGTTGTGCTGGCTGATGGAAACACAATCAGGTTCAACTCAGAGCCACTGTACTGGGTGCAGAATAGTTCAAAAGGATGTGAGAATGCTGGGGCACTGTGTATGTCACCAACATGCTCTGTCTCCTCTAGCACCTGAGTGTGGTTACTGTCATTACATACCTCACTTCCAGCTCCCACTCCACCTTGGCTGACAATCAGCTCAATCCTGGGGTCTCTGGATCTCCCAGAAGATACAGTTCTGTTCTCATATCTTTCCAGAGATTCTGAAGCTAGATACTACTGGCCCACTCTGTCTAGATGTCCCACACAGCTATTTCTACTCTATGGCTCTCTTAGTTTAAGAAAAATTATCCACAACTTGAAAATAAGATGAAAACATGGCTTAATTAGTGTTTCTTAAAATTAATTGTGAAGCCCTCTTATAGGGTCATCTGATGCTCTCACCTTTTATCATCATCCCTTCCCCAAAGAGAAAAAGTTACTTACATTCCAGTTTAATTTTAATTAATTAATATAGGCTAATTAATTTAATTAATAATCAATTTGTTCACTAATTGGTGTAATTTACCCCTAATAAGAAAAAGTAAATAATCAGGAATAAGATTTTCCAGGTAGGATTGAGCTTTGGAGGGTCATATATCACTGTAATACCTAAGTATTTTTTTTCACCCACCAAGAACCAATTTTCACCTTCCAAAATGCAGTAAATACCACCCCTCAATTGAGAATTCATCTTTTTTTTTTTTTTTTGAGAATTCATCATTTAAAGAGAAGTAACTTTGACTCACTACTTACTATTAAGGAAGGGCCTGACTCTTACAGGAAATTGTTAAGTTGCATATTATCTCTGTCCAATAAACTTGCAAATTATTTCTATTCACAAATCAAGTAACCCCCAAACTTACAACTGTTTGGCCCTATAAGAATGCATAATTCATTTACAGATCACATTCTTATACTTTCCTTGAACTAGCTTTATTTACTATCCTACTGGTTCCTTCACTAAAAGTTAAAAATTCATTTTTTCTCATATGCTCACTATATATTTATATTACAGTCATGCTGTTACTTGGTGAAAACTAAATATTGACCTTTGCCATTTTAAGAAACTAGAAACTACCAACAAGGATGGTAACATAGGTCCTCTCTGTTCTCAGATCTCTCTGGTCCCCAACTCATCAGGACCCAGACAGGGTAGAGCAGAACCTGGGGCTCATTTGTGGGGGAATCCTATGGGCATCTAACTCTCATTATTCTTTCTCTGACCTTCTCCATCCCCATCCCTGATAATCTTTATCTTCTTATAGAAGGCTGGGGATACAGAGGGTAAGTGACTTTCCCCAGAAAGAAAAATGTTTCCAAGACTCATTCAAATTTAGACTTCATGGCTCAAAAACTCAGGATCTCAAAAATCAGATCAAGACAGCATATAGATGGGTCTTGCTTTTTTTGAGGTCCCATATATATGTTGTCTTGATCTGATTTTCAGAGTGTAAGGATAGAGGGAACATTCCTCAGCATCTTAAAAGCCATCTACGAAAGCCCACAGCAAATATCATTCTCAATGGGGAAGCACTGGGAGCCTTTCCCCTAAGATCAGGAACACGACAGGGATATCCACTCTCACCACTGCTATTCAACATAGTACTGGAAGTCCTCACCTCAGCAATCAGACAACAAAAAGAAAAGACATTCAAATTGGCAAAGAAGAAGTCAAACTCTCCCTCTTCGCCGATGATATGATATTCTACATAGAAAACCCAAAAGACTCCACCCCAAGATTGCTAGAACTCATACAGCAATTTGGCAGTGTGGCAGGATACAAAATCAATGCCCAGAAGTCAGTGGCATTTCTATACACTAACAATGAGACTGAAGAAAGAGAAATTAAGGAGTCAATCCCATTTACAATTTCACCCCAAAGCATAAGATACCTAGGAATAAACCTAACCAAAGAGGTAAAGGATCTATACCCTAAAAACTACAGGACACTTCTGAAAGAAATTGAGGAAGACACAAAGAGATGGAAAAATATTCTATGCTCGTGGATTGGAAGAATTAATACTGTGAAAATGTCGATGCTACCCAGGGCAATTTACACGTTTAATGCAATCCCTATCAAAATACCATGGACTTTCTTCAGAGAGTTGGAATAAATTATTTTAAGATTTGTGTGGAATCAGAAAAGACCCCGATGGGATCCCTGGGTGGCGCGGCAGTTTGGCGCCTGCCTTTGGCCCAGGGCGCGATCCTGGAGACCCGGAATCGAATCCCATGTCGGGCTCCCGGTGCATGGAGCCTGCTGCTCCCTCTGCCTTTATCTCTGCCTTGTCTCTGCCTCTCTCTATATATATGACTATCATAAATAAATAATAAAAAAATTTAAAAAAAATTATAAAAAAAAAAAAAGAAAAGACCCCGAATAGCTAGGGGAATTTTAAAAAAAGAAAACCATAGCTCGGGGCATGCCAGATTTCAGGTTGTACTACAAAGCTGTGGTCATCAAGACAGTGTGGTACTGGCACAAAAACAGACACATAGATCAATGGAACAGAATAGAGAATCCAGAAGTGGACCCTCAACTTTACGGTCAACTAATATTCGACAAAGGAGGAAAGACTACCCACTGGAAAAAAGACAGTCTCTTCAATAAATGGTGCTGGGAAAATTGGACATCACCATACAGAAGAATGAAACTAGACCACTCTCTTGCACCATACACAAAGATAAACTCAAAATGGATGAAAGATCTAAATGTGAGACAAGATTCCATCAAAATCCTAGAGGAGAACACAGGCAACACCCTTTTTGGACTTGGCCACAGTAACTTCTTGCAAGATACATCCATGAAGGCAAGAGAAACAAAAGCAAAGATGAGCTATTGGGACTTCATCAACATAAGAAGCTTTTGCACAGCAAAAGATACAGTGAACAAAACTCAAAGACAACCTACAGAATGGGAGAAGATATTTGCAAATGATGTATCAGATAAAGGGCTAGTTTCCAAGATCTATAAAGAACTTTTTAAACTCAAAAGCAAAGAAAAAAACAATCCAATCATGAAATGGGCAAAAGACATGAACAGAAATCTCACAGAGGAAGACATAGACATGGCCAACAAGCACATGAGAAGATGCTCCGCATCACTGGCCATCAGGGAAATACACATCAAAACCACAATGAGATACCACCTCACACCAGTGAGAATGGGGAAAATTAACCAGACAGGAAACCACAAATGTTGGAGAGGATGTGGAGAAAAGGGAACCCTCCTGCACTGTTGGTAGGAATGTGAACTGGTACAGGAACTCTGGAAAACTGTGTGGAGGTTCCTCAAAGAGTTAAAAATAGATCTGCCCTACAACCCACCAATTGCACTGCTGGGGATTTACCCCAAAGATACAGATGCAATGAAACGCTGGGACACCTGCACCCCGATGTTTCTAGCAGCAATGTCCACGATAGACAAACTGTGGAAGGAGCCTCGTTGTCCATTGAAAGATGAATGGATAAAGAAGATGTGGTCTATGTATACAATGGAATATTACTCAGCCATTAGAAACGACAAATACCCACCATTTGCTTCGACGTGGATGGAACTGGAGGGTATTATGCTGAGTGAAATAAGTCAATCAGAGAAGGACAAACATTATATGGTCTCATTCATTTGGGGAATATAAAAAATAGTGAAAGGGAATAAAGGGGAAAGGAGAAAAGATGAGTGGGAAATATTTTCTTGACAGTCATGCAGAGGCGGGTCCCAGTCTGGGTTAGGGAGTCAAGAGGCATGGGGTATTGGTGGACCCTGACAGGATCTGCCCCCGGCTTTAGTTCTATGTATATGGTCAGTCAGTGCCAGCCCAGTTTCTGCCCACGCTTGGGGAATTCCTGCAGCCAAGGGTCAATGTCAGTCATTGGGGCTGAGGGCATTTGGTAGAGACGATAGAGACAGTATTCGTCTTTTAAACTCAGGACAAGCACCTGAATAGAGTGCCCCTTCTTGTTTAGGACTTTTGCCCATTTGGGTGGAAGCAAATTTGTGCCCCCATCTTGGTGAGCAAATCCCGACCTAACAACGGGTAGGGACACTCAGGGATGACCATGAAGGAGTGGGATACCCGGCCCGTGCTGAAATCCACAGTTCTTCAGGTAGTCCATGAGTATTGTTTGGTGCCCGTGGCCCCTTGCACCCATGAAGTTTTGTTTGCCAATTTCCCTTGGGGTTGTAATAAAACCTAATGTTGTGCCCCAGTGTCCACTAGGAATTCAACAGGTTGCCCCTCCACTTTAAGAGTTACCCTGGGCTCAGGGAGGGGTGCCAAACCCCAACTCCCCTAATCGTCCAGGTCCTCCATTTTCAAGATCTTGGCAGGGGCCTTAGATCTTTTGTTAGGGCAGCTTTTCACCCAGTGGCCCTCTTCTTTGCAATAAGCACACTGGTTTTTGTTCAGCTTAGGGCGCTCCCGAGGGGGACCAGGGCCATCCTCCTTACCTGTCCCTGAAGCCAGCTTCTTAAGGTGCCTCCGTCTTTCTTGTGGGTTGTCCATGGTTGTGGCCAGCAGGATCTTGGCCAGGTTTCGGGTCTGCCGGTCACTTAGTTTGGTTTGTTGTTCTTCCGGACGTTCTCTATTATTATAGACTCGTTCTGCCACTATCAATAAGTCCTGCAAGCTCTTCTCTCCCAGTCTCTCTACGCTTTGCAATTTTTTTTTATTTTTTTTTAATTTTATTTATGATAGTCACAGAGAGAGAGAGAGAGAGAGAGAGAGAGAGGCAGAGACACAGGCAGAGGGAGAAGCAGGCTCCATGCACCAGGAGCCCGATGTGGGATTCGATCCCGGGTCTCCAGGATCACGCCCTGGGCCAAAGGCAGGTGCCAAACCGTTGTGCCACCCAGGGATCCCTGCAATTTCTTTTTAATGTCCGGAGCGGCCTGGTTAACAAAAGCCATGATAATTGCAGCCTTTGTTTCCGGGGCTTCTGGGTTCATAGGGGTGTACTGCCTAAAAGCCTCTATGACTCTCTCTAAGAAGGCTGCTGGACTCTCATCCTTACCCTGTCTCACATCATAGACCTTGGCCAGATTGGTAGGCTTGCACGCGGCAGCCTTGAGACCTGCCGTTAGAGTCTGGCGGTAGACCTGGAGTCTCTCCTTACCTTCAGCTGAGTTGTAGTCTGAGGTGGGGGGGGATAAAGGGAAGGCAGCATTTATGAGGTCTGGGTTTTAAGTCGGCTGTCTGTCCTCTCCCAGGACAGACTTCCGGGCTTCCACCTGAATTCATTCTCTCTCCTTGGTGGTGAAGAGAACCTGCAAGAGCTGTTGGCAGTCATCCCAAGTAGGCTGGTGGGTAAAGAGAACAGTATCTAAAAGCCCAATTAGATCTCTCAGATTATCAGAGAACTTTGCATTTTGGGTTTTCCAATTATATAAATTACTGGTGGAGAGTGGCCAATATAACATTAGCTGTTCGCCAGTCTCGTCGGGGGTCACCACGGTGCAGAGAGGAAGGGCAGTGGAGTCGGCTGGCCCCACATTCAGAGGTGGGGCCGACCAGTGGGTCCGACCGCATGTCTCTGCTGCTGGCCCGTGCACAGGGACTCCCTTGTCAGGGAGGGGCAGCGCCCCTTCTGCAGCCCCCGGTGTCTCCAATGGAGGGGCGGAAGGAGGGGGTGCCTGGTAGGGCGGCGGGAGAATCAGGTCCTCCGGGGAGGAACCCTGGAAGACCGGATGAAGGGGTGCTTGGGGCGTAGAGTCGGTCTCCTTCTCGGCTTTCCGCAGGGCTAGAATCTCGGTGGGTCCTGCTTTGGGGGGTAAAAATGGCTTTAGCCAAGGAGGGAGATTCTCGATCATGTCCTGCCAGATCAGGATGTTGGGCACCTGGTCAGGGTGGCCATCCGGTTTGTCCCTGAAGATCACGGCCTTAACCTGTAAGTTCCTTCTTGGGGCCATCCCACGCCAAAGGTTGGCCATTCTGATATGCAATAGATTTGTAATCTCCATCTCCTTATGTAAACAGTTATGACAGTTAACAAAGACACAGTAACACAGACAAATGCACAAACAGTTAACAAGGACATAGTAACACAAACGTTCCAGTGCGGCCGCAGAGACAAAACAGAAAGCAACCCGAAGGTCTGGCAGCTGGCCCTCCTTACAGATGAGGACCCCCGACCTCCTTACAGGTGAGGACCCCGTCCTCCCAGTGGGGGCAAGGGACGTCTCCTCAAGACCCCTGGTCGACGGCCCGCCAGCGCGTCCGCCTAAGCCAATGCCGACCTAATACAGATTGGAATTCCTTCAGGTTAGAGCTCTCAGAAATATGCGCGCAAAAGGTGGAAAAAGTTGAGTGCGCTCACCACACGTGAAACCCTCTGGATAGGGTCCTGGGGGTCTCTCGGATCCCAGAGGAGCCCCCAAATGTTGTGCCCAAGATCGCGAATCCGAGAAACCACCAAGGAGCCGACACCAATGCAAACACACGAGGGTTTACTTACAAGCTCGAGCTTGGGTCCAAGTATACCCGACAGAGCGGAGCAGGGACTTGGACCTCATACATTTATTTTGAGAACTTTCATACATTGCTGTTGGGAATCACCATTGTACACCCACTTTAGAAACATGTGAGTGATTTTTTTTAAAAGTTGTATGTAACCTCTATGTTATGACACAACAGTTCCACTGCTAGGTTATTACAGAAGAGAAATGTATACATATGTCCACCAAACCTATGTATAAGAACTTTTCATAGCAGCTTTACTCAACTAGAAACAATCCACATCTTCAGCCACAGGAGTACAGATAAATAAACTGTAGTTTATTATAACAATGGAATACTGTTCAACAGTAAAAGAATGAACTATTGATATAATCTACTACATGGCTGAATCTCAAAAGCTTTATGCTGAGCAAAACAATCCAGAAACAAGTGTTCTTACTGTATGTCTCCAATGATTAGAAATTCTAAGAGACAAAACTAATCAAAGGTGATAAAAATCAGAGCAATAGCTGCCTAATACAAGGTGTGGGGATTGACAGGGAAAGGATACAAAGGAACTTTGGGGTGAGTTCCCATAAGTTGACATAGCTGTGTACACAAGTGTATGTATTTGTCAAAACTCATGAAGCAGTGTGCTTAAGATCTGTGTGTTACATCGTATGGAAATTATACCACCTTGATTAAAAAAAAAAAAAAGGAAAAGAGAAAAAAAAAAAACCTCAATGATAATAAACAAAAGAATAATTCATAATATGGGTATTGAGGTTGAGAAAGTGAATGAGTCCAGTGACAAAAGTAAAACTTTATTTTGCAAATCGGAGGGTTTCATTTATTTGTTTCAGTAAATTGACTGAAGACCAATCAATTGCTGACAATCAAAAACATTTTTGATAATAGATCGCTGTGTATTTTTCATCATAAAATCCAGAGGATTTCAAAAGATTTGATTGACACAAGACTTCTTCCACCCATATCTGCTTATTTATGCTCTAGTATTTCTCAGCACTTCTACAAAAATAAAAAATAGAAAAATACCAAGGCGAAAGGAAGAGAAAAATCTAGGGTAAATGAGTGGATAGTGCGCAGCTACAAGTTAATTTCTTTCCCTGTAAACCACAAACTACAAGTTCCCCTCCCATCTGCTCATCTGCGTTTAAGGCCTTTGAAGTAAAAAATGCAGAAACCAAGTCCCCAGCAATGTGGTTGTCTGTAGCTACCATTTCCTGGGCATGCACACAGTGTCTCCTCTCTTCTCTAGTGGTGGTAAATTAACAATCTTCATTGTTTGGCTAACAGTGTTGCTAGAAAATGAGTCCAGTATGTTACAGAAAAGGAATGAACACAACTGAGTTAAAACAACAAAGCATAAAAGCCTCATTTATCCTGAGGAACAGAAACACGTTAAGCTCAGATTTGGTTTATTTTTCCAAGTGGCATTTGAGAAACTGGTTGGCATGCCAAATCCTAATGCAGCAAAGATGCCAAGGGATTCTTGTCACTTACTACTTAAAACCCAACCACGTGGCCAGTTCTTAACATCAGAGACATCATCTTATACCACAACTTCTCTCAGTGGTCAAAAGATATCCATTTCCATTTTTTTAAGTTCCTGTCATATTCAAGTTTTTTTTTTTTTTTTTTTTTTTAATGATAGTCACACAGAGAGAGAGAGGCAGCGACATAGGCAGAGGGAGAAGCAGGCTCCAAGCACCGGGAGCCCGATGTGGGATTTGATCCCGGGTCTCCAGGATCGCGCCCTGAACCACATGCAGGCGCCAAACCGCTGCGCCACCCAGGGATCCCATATTCAAGTTTTTTAAATTCCAAAATAGGTTACAAAACTATGGAATATTTTTTATGTTGTCACTTAGCAAATTAACACTATTAATACTAATAATTTGTCATTAAAAATCACAATAAAATATAATTATGAAAATCACAACTAATTATAGGATTTATGAAAATATATTTCATAGTGGACTTCTGTGATATGATAAGATTTCAAGCCAAGAGGGTAGCTCTGTGTCTTACATGTTTGGAGTTAATATCAAAAGTCTGTAGGTGAGACCTGTGAACTTAGATAGTTTACATCTTTCACAAAATTAACTCATCCTACATCATATATCTAAATGTAAAATGCAAAACTGTAAAACTTCTAGAAGAAAAGATGAAAAAAATATATACGACCTTGAATTTGATGATGAATTTTTATGTGCAACACCAAAAGCACAATCCATAAAAGAAAAAATAAGTAGTTCTATTAAAATTAATAACTTTTACACCAGGAAAGACATAGTTTTGAGAATGAAAGGATAAGCCACAGACTATGAGAAAATATTTGCAAACACATATCTGATAAGAACTCATATCCATCATAATCAAAGAATTTTGAAACTCGATCAGAGAATAAACAGTACAACTGAAATGGGCAAAAGATCCGAACAGACACTTCATCAAAGAAAACATACAGGTGGCAAATAAAGCATAGAGATGCTTGACATCATTTGTAATTAGAAAATTGCAACCCAAAACCACAGGGAGATCCACTGTACACATATTAAAATGGTTAAAATCCAAAAAACTTATAATACCAATGGCTGACAAGGATGTAAAGCAACAGGAACTCTCATTCACTGTGGTTGGGACTGCAAAATGGTACAGCTGCTTTGGAAGACAGCTTGGCGGTTTCTCTCAAAGATAAACATAAAATTCAGCAATCACACTGCTAGGTATTCACTCATCTGATTTGAAAACTCAGATCCATATGAAAGCTAGCATGTAAATGTTTATAAGCAGCATTATTCTTACTTTCCAAAAATTGGAGACAACCAAGATGTCCTGCAATATGAATGGATAAACAAAGTGGTATATCAATATCAACTACTATTCAGCAATCAAAAGCAATAAGCTATTGAACCAAGCAAAGACGAATCCTAAATGCACATTGCTAAGTGAAAGGAGATGGTCTGAAAATGCTATTTATTTTCTGATTCCATTTCTAGGTCATTCTGGAAAAGACAAAATTGGTGAGGCAGTAACCAGATCAGAGATTGTCAGGTTTCAGGGGGGTGGAGGGTGGTGAAGAAGAGTCATTGAATTGGTAAAATAGAAAGCATATTTTAGGGTAGGAAAACTATTCCATATGCTACTACAGTGAAAGATACATGACACTAGGCATTTGTTAAAACCCACAGAAGGGGGGAGGGGCAAGACGGCGGAAGAGTAGGGTCTCCAAGTCACCTGTCCTCAACAAATTACCTAGAAAACCATCCAATCATCCTGAAAATCTACGAATTCGGCCTGAGATTTAAAGAGAGACCAGCTGGAACGCTACAGTGAGAAGAGTTCGCGCTTCTATCAAGGTAGGAAGACGGGGAAAAAGAAATAAAGGAACAAAAGGCCTCCAAGGGGGAGGGGCCCCGCGCGGAGCCGGGCTGAGGCCGGGGCGAGTGTCCCCAGGACAGGAGAGCCCCGTCCCGGAGGAGCAGGAGCTGCACCAACCTTCCCCGCGGAAAGGCCTCCCGGGGAATTGGAGCAGGATCCCCAGAAAGGCGGGGATGCCCTCGGGCTCCCTGGGACAGTAACAGAGGAACTGCGCCCCGGGGAGATGCGCCGAGCTCCCCAAGGGCTGCAGCGCTCGGCGGGACCCGGAGCAGCTCGGAGGGGCTCGGGCGGCGGCTCCGCGGAGGGGGCTGCGGGGCTCCGGGAACAGCTCGGAGGGGCTCGGGCGGCGGCTCCGCGAAGGGGGCTACGGGGCGGGAGCGCGAATCCAACAGCGCAGGCCCCGGAGCACAGGGCGCCGGGACACAGCCCAGGACCCGCCCTCCTCCGGGACAGGCAGAGGCCGGGAGGGCCCAGGACAGCAAGGATGCTCCTGCCCCGAGCTGAGCAGATCAGCGGCCCCGCCCCGGAGCCTCCAGGCCCTGCAGATGGAGAGCCCCGGAGCTACTGCGGGAGCTGACTCCAGGGTCCCAGAGCTGCCCCCGCCACTGTGGCTTCCTCCCGGGGCCTCACGGGGTGAACAACCCCCACTGAGCCCTGCACCAGGCGAGGGGCAGAGCAGCTCCCCCAAGTGCTAACACCTGAGAATCAGCACAGCAGGCCTCTCCCCCAGAAGACCAGCGACACGGACCAGTTCCAGGGGAAGTCAAGGGTCTTAAAGTATACAGAATCGGAAGATACTCCCCCATGGTTTTTTTTTGTTTTTTTGTTTTTGTTTTTGTTTTTGTTTTGTGCTTTTTTTCTTTCTTTCTTCTTGATTTCTGATTGCTTCCCCCACCCCACCCCCCCTTTTTTTTCTTTTTTCTCCTTTCTTTCTTTTTCTTTCTTTTTCTTCTCTTTTTCCCCTTTTTTTCTTCTCTTTTTTCTTTTTCTCTTTTCTTTCCTTCTCTCTCTTTTTCTCCTTTTCCCAATACAACTTGTTTTTGGCCACTCTGCACTGAGCAAAATGACTAGAAGGAAAACCTCACCTCAAAAAAAAGAATCAGAAACAGCCCTCTCTCCCACAGAGTTACAAAATATGGATTACAATTCAATGTCAGAAAGCCAATTCAGAAGCACTATTTTACAGCTACTGGTGGCTCTAGAAAAAACCATAAAGGACTCAAGAGACTTCATGACTGCAGAATTTAGATCCAATCAGGCAGAAATTAAAAATCAATTAAATGAGATGCAATCCAAGCTAGAAGTCCTAATGACGAGGGTTAACGAGGTGGAAGAACGAGTGAGTGACATAGAAGACAAGTTGATGGCAAAGAGGGAAACTGAGGAAAAAAGAGACAAGCAATTAAAAGATCATGAGGATAGATTAAGGGAAATAAATGACAGCCTGAGGAAGAAAAACCTACGTTTAATTGGGGTTCCTGAGGGCGCCGAAAGGACAGAGGGCCAGAATATGTATTTGAACAAATCCTAGCTGAAAACTTTCCTAATCTGGGAAGGGAAACAGGCATTCAGATCCAGGAAATAGAGAGATCCCCCCCTAAAATCAACAAAAAACGTTCAACACCTCGACATTTAATAGTGAAGCTTGCAAATTCCAAAGATAAGGAGAAGATCCTTAAAGCAGCAAGAGAAAAAAAGTCCCTGACTTTAATGGGGAGGAATATTAGGGTAACAGCAGACCTCTCCAGAGAGACCTGGCAGGCCAGAAAGGGCTGGCAGGATATATTCAGGGTCCTAAATGAAAAGAACATGCAACCAAGAATACTTTATCCAGCAAGGCTTTCACTCAAAATGGAAGGAGAGATAAAGAGCTTCCAAGACAGGCAGGAACTGAAAGAATATGTAACCTCCAAACCAGCTCTGCAAGAAATTTTAAGGGGGACTCTTAAAATTCCCCTTTAAGAAGAAGTTCAGTGGAACAATCCACAAAAACAAGGACTGAATAGATATGATGACACTAAACTCATATCTATCAATAGTAACTCTGAACGTGAACGGGCTTAATGACCCCATCAAAAGGCGCAGGGTTTCAGACTGGATAAAAAAGCAGGACCCATCTATTTGCTGTCTACAAGAGACTCATTTTAGACAGAAGGACACCTACAACCTGAAAATAAAAGGTTGGAGAACCATTTACCATTCAAATGATCCTCAAAAGAAAGCAGGGGTTGCCATCCTTATATCAGATAAATTAAAATTTATCCCGAAGACTATAGTGAGAGATGAAGAGGGACACTATCTCATACTCAAAGGATCTATCCAACAAGAGGACTTAACAATCCTCAATATATATGCCCCGAATGTGGGAGCTGCCAAATATTTAAACCAATTAATAACCAAACTGAAGAAATACTTTGATAATAATACACTTATACTTGGTGACTTCAATCTAGCTCTCTCTATACTAGATAGGTCTTCTAAGCACAACATCTCCAAAGAAACGAGAGCTTTAAATGATACACTGGACCAGATGGATTTCATAGATATCTACAGAACTTTACATCCAAACTCAACTGAATACACATTCTTCTCAAGTGCACATGGAACTTTCTCCAGAATAGATCACATACTGGGTCACAAATTGGGTCTGAACCGATACCAAAAGATCGGGATAGTCCCCTGTATATTCTCAGACCATAATGCCTTGAAATTAGAACTTAATCACAACAAGAAGTTTGGAAGGACCACAAACACGTGGAGGTTAAGGACCATCCTGCTAAAAGATGAAAAGGTCAACCAGGAAATTAAGGAAGAATTAAAAAGATTCATGGAAACTAATGAGAATGAAGATACAACAGTTCAAAATCTTTGGGATGCAGCAAAAGCAGTCCTGAGGGGGAAATACATCGCAATACAAGCATCCATTCAAAAACTGGAAAGATCTCAAATTCAAAAGCTCACCTTACACATATAGGAACTAGAGAAAAAGCAACAAATAGACCCCACCCCCAGCAGAAGAAGACAGTTAATTAAAATTCGAGCAGAACTCAATGATATCGAGACCAAAAGAACTGTGGAACAGATCAACAGAACCAGGAGTTGGTTCTTTGAAAGAATTAATAAGATAGATAAACCATTAGCCAACCTTATTAAAAAGAAGAGAGAGAAGACTCAAATTAATAAAATCATGAATGAGAAAGGAGAGATCACTACCAACACCAAGGAAATACAAACGATGTTAAAAACATATTATGAACAGCTGTACGCCAATAAATTAGGCAATCTAGAAGAAATGGACGCATTCCTGGAAAGCCACAAACTACCAAAACTGGAGCAGGAAGAAATAGAAAACCTGAACAGGCCAATAACCAGGGAGGAAATTGAAGCAGTCATCAAAAACCTCCCAAGACATAAGAGTCCAGGGCCAGATGGCTTCCCAGGGGAATTCTATCAAACGTTTAAAGAAGAAATCATACCTATTCTACTAAAGCTGTTTGGAAAGATAGAACGAGATGGAGTACTTCCAAATTCGTTCTATGAGGCCAGCATCACCTTAATTCCGAAACCAGACAAAGACCCCACCAAAAAGGAGAATTACAGACCAATATCCCTGATGAACATGGATGCAAAAATTCTCAACAAGATACTAGCCAATAGGTTCCAACAACACATTAAGAAAATTATTCACCATGACCAAGTAGGATTTATCCCCGGGACACAAGGCTGGTTCAACACTCGTAAAACCATCAATGTGATTCATCATATCAGCAAGAGAAAAACCAAGAACCATATGATCCTCTCATTAGATCCAGAGAAAGCATTTGACAAAATACAGCATCCATTCCTGATCAAAACCCTTCAGAGTGTTGGGATAGAGGGAACTTTCCTCGACATCTTAAAAGCCATTTACGAAAAGCCCACAGCAAATATCATTCTCAATGGGGAAGCACTGGGAGCCTTTCCCCTAAGATCAGGAACAAGACAGGGATGTCCACTCTCACCACTGCTGTTCAACATAGTTCTGGAAGTCCTCGCCTCAGCAATCAGACAACAAAAAGACATTAAAGGCATTCAAGTTGGCAAAGAAGAAGTCAAACTCTCCCTCTTCGCCGATGACATGATACTCTACATAGAAAACCCAAAAGCCTCCACCCCAAGATTGCTAGAACTCATACAGCAATTTGGTAGCGTGGCAGGATACAAAATCAATGCCCAGAAATCAATGGCATTTCTATACACTAACAATGAGACTGAAGAAAGAGAAATTAAGGAGTCAATCCCATTTACAATTGCACCCAAAAGCATAAGATACCTAGGAATAAACCTAACCAAAGAGGTAAAAGATCTATACCCTAAAAACTATAGAACACTTCTGAAAGAAATTGAGGAAGACACAAAGAGATGGAAAAATATTCCATGCTCATGGATTGGCGGAATTAATATTGTAAAAATGTCAATGTTACCCAGGGCAATTTACACGTTTAATGCAATCCCTATCAAAATACCATGGACTTTCTTCAGAGAGTTAGAACAAATTATTTTAAGATTTGTGTGGAATCAGAAAAGACCCCGAATAGCCAGGGGAATTTTAAAAAAGAAAACCATAGCTGGGGGCATCACAATGCCAGATTTCAGGTTGTACTACAAAGCTGTGGTCATCAAGACAGTGTGGTACTGGCACAAAAACAGACACATAGATCAATGGAACAGAATAGAGAACCCAGAAGTGGACCCTGAAATGTATGGTCATCTAATATTCGATAAAGGAGGAAAGACTATCCATTGGAAGAAAGACAGTCTCTTCAATAAATGGTGCTGGGAAAATTGGACATCCACATGCAGAAGAATGAAACTGGACCACTCTCTTTCACCATACACAAAGATAAACTCAAAATGGATGAAAGATCTAAATGTGAGACAAGAGTCCATCAAAATCCTAGAGGAGAACACAGGCAACACCCTTTTTGAACTCGGCCACAGTAACTTCTTGCAAGATACATCCACAAAGGCAAAAGAAACAAAAGCAAAAATGAACTATTGGGACTTCATCAAGATAAGAAGCTTTTGCACAGCAAAGGATACAGTCAACAAAACTAAAAGACAACCTACAGAATGGGAGAAGATATTTGCAAATGACATATCAGATAAAGGGCTAGTTTCCAAAATCTATAAAGAACTTATTAAACTCAACACCAAAGAAACAAACAATCCAATCATGAAATGGGCAAAAGACATGAAGAGAAATCTCACAGAGGAAGACACGGACATGGCCAACATGCACATGAGAAAATGCTTTGCATCACTTGCCATCAGGGAAATACAAATCCAAACCACAATGAGATACCACCTCACACCAGTGAGAATGGGGAAAATTAACAAGGCAGGAAACAACAAATGTTGGAGAGGATGCGGAGAAAAGGGAAGCCTCTTACACTGTTGGTGGGAATGTAAACTGGTGCAGCCATTCTGGAAAACTGTGTGGAGGTTCCTCAAAGAGTTAAAAATAGACCTGCCCTATGACCCAGCAATTGCACTGTTGGGGATTTACCCCAAAGATTCAGATGCAATGAAACGTCGGGACACCTGCACCCTGATGTTTCTATCAGCAATGGCCACAATAGCCAAACTGTGGAAGGAGCCTCGGTGTCCATCGAAAGATGAATGGATAAAGAAGATGTGGTTTATGTATACAATGGAATATTACTCAGCAATTAGAAACGACAAATACCCACCATTTGCTTCAACGTGGATGGAACTGGAGGGTATTATGCTGAGTGAAATAAGTCAATCGGAGAAGGACAAACAGTGTATGTTCTCATTCATTTGGGGAATATGAATAATAGTGAAAGGGAATATAAAGGAAGGGAAAAGAAATGTTGGGAAATATCAGGAAGGGAGACAGAACATAAAGACTCCTAACTCGGGGAAATGAACTAGGGGTGGTGGAAGGGGAGGAGGGCGGGTGTTGGAGGGGAATGGGTGACGGGCACTGAGGTGGACACTTGACGGGATGAGCACTGGGTGTTTTTCTGTATGTTGGTAAATTGAACACCAATAAAAATTAATTTAAAAAAAACCCACAGAACTTTACAGTATCAAGAGCGAGCCTTAATATATAAACATGTAAAAAAATCATTTAGGTGGTCAGAGGATATGAGAATGGATTACAAAATGTGACAAAATAACTGACTCAAAAACATATGAAACAACTTCACTCAAAAGGGTGGGGAGCAAAGGTGCTGACCTAAGTCACTCTGGAAATGAGTGGTGTCTAAGCCTAAAGGCAAAAGGAACTACACAACCAGCACTGCACTCTGGTAAGGTTGTTTCCCATGGGGATAGGAGTCAACAATCCTTGAGAGTACTGTATGTGTATGCTGGAGTCAAGCAATTAAGTAAATGATTGGCAGATGGTGGGAGCCAGGTTTCTCCCTGCTGGAGTGGGATGTTACACACAAACAAGATTAGACTGATCCATGTGGCAAGCTACCAAAGCTGGAGACAGAAGTATGAACTCATGTTTGGTTTAATACAGAAACAAATGCTCACATACAGGAACACTCATAGGTGAGTGTATATACACACATCCATGGCCTTGCTCTGTGGCTGAGAGGCCCCAGAGGCAACAAGCACAGTAGCACTGAGCGCCTTTCCTCTTACCCTGCCCCCACCCCTCCCCTTATCCTATCTGCTGAATCCTCAAGACTCCCAACAGACTAAGGACCCACTTCTTTCATCTCTAAGTACTCTGTGTACCTCATTTTCTCCCTTCCCATGTCCTCAGGTGATCAGCTGATAGTTTGAGGTCTTGTTGTTTTTTTCTTCCACCCACTGCACATTTAAAGTCTCCCCTAGCTGGGAACTATGTCTTACTGGCTTGCATCATCTCTGTACATGATTGCTACGTTATGTTCGTGGGAGGAGGTGTTGTATTCACTTCCTAATTCCTGTGGACCTTCCAAGTTTCTCCATCTCAATATGAGTGGTAAAGTGAAGTCTCTCTTCTCCAGACCATGTGGGTTTGCTTTTCTTCCTATGAATTTGCTGAAATCAAAAGGAACAATGCCAACAAACTGCCGTTTAAGGAAGAAAAAAAAAAAAAGATGCATTGTCTTTAAGCAGAAATACTATTGCTCCAACAGGAATACTATGCATCGGCGAAGGTAGGTCCCCCATTTAGTGGCTTTTTTCAGGTTCCCTGTCCCTCGAAGCTCCTTTTGCTTCTTGATTTAGTTGTACAATCGCTGAAAGCCAGGACCCATCCCACAGAGCACAGCCAAATGAGGGTCTTAGAATGGAGTGCTGAAATGGGGAGAGGAGTTCAGAGACTGGCCTGTAACTTTGATGACTGCAACCATTTCTTTTGATTAAGCAGTTTCTGTGATTTCAGGAGGACCAGAAGGCTGCCATTCTAAAGACAACCAGACTGATTTATTAATCTGCATGGGCCCATAACGAATTGTTCCTCCGACTCTTAGAAATCAAGAGGGGAATGGAAGTTAGAAAGTTAACTGTCATTAACCCAAAACACAGAAGAATCCAGATGAATAACATCTCTGCTCTTATTCTTTTTTTTTTTTAAAGATTTTATTTATTTATTTGAGAGAGAGAGAGAAAGAGAGAGAGAGAGAGAAGCAGAGACACAGGCAGAAGGAGAAGCAGGCTCCATGCAGGGAGCCTGACATGGGACTCAATCCCAGGTGTCCAGGATCAGGCCCTGGGCTGAAGGCGGCGCTAAACCACTGAGCCACCCAGGCTGCCCTGCTCTTATTCTTTTACCAAAATGCCACCCCTACAATTCTAGGCTGGAAATACCAGCCATTTTCCTGTATATAGCAGTTGGTGGGCTAGCACCCTAGGCTACAAGCATGAAGTGTATATATATATATATATATATATATATATATATCAGGCATTTCAAACCACCTTCATGGTTTGAAGAGACAACCATGAACATCGATGCGGCCCAATATATATATCTGTTCAACAAATGAATACATAAATAAATTAATCTTATTGACTAATAGTTTTACAAGGTGGAGCCTGGCCAGACAGGAGTAAAGGATGAATTTTAGGGCAGAATGAGAAATAACACTGAGAGAAAAAAACCTCTATTAAGTGACTTTAGAGTGGCTTGACGTTAAGTAGATGTAGTGAATTTTGGCAGGAAAATTATAAAATACATTATATTCTTCCAAAAGAGTTACAAGGTTGTAAAGTATGAAAGTGGCCCAGAAAGACAGAATGATTTAGCTATTGGGAGAAGTATATGAAAAAATCAAACTTTGGAACAGTGAAGTGAAATTTTCATAGAATCTGATATATGAAAAGCCAAAAGGGCTCCAAGAGAATAAATTCCCTTCTTTCATGGGTCAGAGGTCATCATTCTTACCTGACATAAAGTGAACCCACAATATTTGTGTTTGTTCTGAATTGGGGCCCAGGCAATAGTACTTTTCACTTTTCAGTGGCCCCAGTTCATTCATATTTGCAATCGGGGTGGCGATGCTATAATATGCAAACTGCAGAGATGAAGGGCAATAATATGTCCTTTCCAGGAGCACAGTGAGACAGATCACAGCCAATCTTCTTCTGACTCATTTTATTTTCAGTCTTTCACTTAAAGATTAGTAGCTTGGCACTTACATTGTCACCATGCAGGCATTTGGTTACTAGGCTGCTATTTGTTCTCTTGCCTGGTACCCCACAAATATTAGGAGTGGCCTGGAACCTCAGCCACAACCTATAGGAAACTGCATACCTTCTTGCACCTCACAGGGTCCAGTTGCCCTGAAAGTATATTCAGGAACAGAGAGAGAGGGGTTGGATGTGGAGATAAAATGCCAGATGATTTGAACCCAGTTCTGGTCTTCCCCATCCTCAACTCAAGGCCTTTTCTGAGACTATTTCCTCCATGCCTCTTGGAATGACAAGCTTCTGGAAAGCCCCCAGCATCATCAACCACCTGCAGAGAGGGAAACTGAGGTTCATGGAGAGGAAGGGTCTTGGCTAGTCCAGGAACAACAGACAACCTGGGCCAGCCCAAAGGCCCCTGCCCCCTAGCCATCCTTCTTTGGAATGAGCTTGGGACTCGGGCTCCCCAAATGGTCCTCTCCATCCTCTTTTGGTCAGGTTGGGATGCATCATTTTTCTGAGCCTTAGTTTTCTTATCTGTGAATAGCCATGGTCCTACCACCTTCCCCAGGTGCTCAAAGATAAAGTATTCGTAGGTTGATTCGTAGGGTTGGCAACCCTAACCAAGAATCTCTCTGTGCAGAGGCAGACCAACAGCCTCACGATGGCCCTGTGTACACAGAGTTCATGGATCCCAGGGCCACGGAGTCCATGTGTTCTGAACATGCCATGTGATCTTTTCAGTCCTAACTGGAGCACTAAACCCACATTTCTGATGTATGAGGGCCCTGGGCCACAGAGAGGCTGAATTTGGGGACAGAAGTGTCCCCTTTTATGTGGCTTCACTACTCTTTCATCTTGCTATCCTCTCCCACCTTTGAGAGCTTTAATACCCTCACCATACTTCACAGAATATTCAGTGCAGGGTTCCAAGCATGCACTCCTCCCCCACCCACTGATGGTTCTACTCCTGACACAACAGGAAGTATGAGAGCTGATGGTGCAAGGCTTGGGGAAGCCAGGCAGAAACCCTCCCCACCCTCAATACCCCTCATTGAGAAGCTGTGGAGCTTCTCAACATCTCCAGGCAAAAGAGCTTGAGTATTTAATTGCATGTCAGACTATCACTGAATGAGAGGATGCTTTAGGACTCTGGATATTTAAACATGTTTATTTCATTTGAACTCTAAAAAAAATTCCTCTTTCTGAAAATAATTCATAGATTTAATTTAAAAAATATTCAACTTTCAAAAGAGTTCTTGAGCATCCTTCAATTTTTTTTAAGTTCAAGTCTCACAGAGTGAAAAAGAAAACCATCTGATGGAAACAAAATCCACTGGAAAAAAAAACATATCTCAGTCAAATGTAAACAGAAGTCAATTTAAACCCTATTTCACAGATAATAGATACCATCAATTCCTGTCTGGCCCCTTAAACAAATAATTTTTCAGATAACAAATGGCTAATCTTTATACATAAAACCCCGAATTCCTATTTTATTCTCATAGTTCACCTAGATTAATCAAGGTAGACTGCCTGATGGTGCCAGGGGGATTTCTCTTAATTTCGTGCCCTTTAATCTCTAGTACTGACATTGAGAGAAATCAGGAAACACTCTTTGGCTCCAGAGAAGACATTAAAAGAAGCTCTCCTCTCTATTTTTCTCCCATGACATTCTCTTTGCCCTACCTTGGTTAATAAATGAGAGGCTATCTTTCGACGATCTTCCTTGAGGTTCCCAGGCTTAGTTGCAGTTTAGGTTTTTAAGGAGTCTGTCTTCAAAAGCAATTACACTAAGTGAGAGAAGTTAGAGGGAGAACTGCTTTCACACTTCTATGTGGAATCAAACAAAACAAAACAGAAACAGACCAGTGGATTCAGAGAGAACACACCTCCCCAGGGAGGAGGTGGGTAGGGCAAGGGGAGAAAGAGGTGAAGGAGATTAGGAGGTACAAACTCCACTTGCAAAATAAACAAGTCACAAGGATGTAATGTACAGCATAGGGAATATAGTCAATGATGTTGTAATAACATCATTGTGTAGCAACAGACAGCAACTAGGCCTATCCAGGTCATCATTTCACAAGGTACAAAAATACAGATCACTGTATTGGACACCTGAAACTAATATAATATTGTAACTTAAATTATATATCAGTAAAATAGTGTTTTAAGTGATTCATATCTGAAGTCCAGTTTATATTCACCAAATGCTAAGACTACAACATAGCCATTTTAATGAGCAAAATGGATGTGGTCACGGCCTACTCACCCCTGATTTATGGCAGTCATGACAATGACTGAAGTGCTCAGATTTCCCAGGCCAGCTTATCTCTAAACCAAGTCCAAATCATTGTCATCTTTGGCATTCAACCCCCACCTCCCCCCGTCCCCCCACCATCTCTCCCTTACAATGTGCTTGCTGCATCTCGCCAAAAACTGGCTTAAGAGAAAAACCTACTGGGTGGACACAACACTTTTTCTTACGGACAGATCCAGCATGCAGCAAACTTAATTAGGATAGAGGAACCCAGAAGCAAAGCGAAGCCAGTCAAGCTACAGCCCTTGAGTTCCTGAATCAGGGAAATCTCTCTTAGGTATTTAAGCACTTTCATTTCCAGAGGAGAGCTGAAAGGCAAAATGGGCTGTATGTTTCCATTTAGTTAGGCACGCTGCAGGGAGCTTGATCCCTCATGTGACAGACGAAGGGTCACTCACAGGGAATCATGAGATGTACTCAAACAACATAAGCTTAAAGATATATATAATTATATATATACATATATAATTATATATATATTCGGCCACAAAGTTCCCTCAGACCTCAAGGGCCAATTTTCTCCCCTGTGTGGCCAGGTTGGCTTCTGAGTTGTTATTATAAAGTGTCTATTTTAAACCGTAAATAAGTGATAATGCTAAACAGCTGCAGGGCACAGCCTAGAGAAATGATTGACAGAGCAGCTGTCAGCTCCACTTTCTATCACTGTGCTGGTCTGAATTCCAAAGTGCCTGTTTAAATGGGGCACATTAGCAGTTTTATGGTGACTAATAGGATTGCCACATAGTAATTCAGAACCCGTGGCCTATCTCTACAGGGGAGGGATTGGATTTCACCAGGGCCAAAGCTATTAGGAAGGTGGGGACAGCCTGGACATACCTTTCCAAAACAGAGCTCTCACATCTGACACTTAGAAATGCATTGCTAAATAAAAATTCAACTCTGCCCTTGTTCAAACCTGAATCTCAAGGTTTGCTGAAAAGGCAGCATACCTGAGGTCCTCTGAGAAAATACCAGATTGAAAGACAATGCCCTGCCTTTACATACCATTGAAAAGCACAGAAAAAGAATCATAGGCATGGTACAGTGCTAGATGGTGCAGAACTTTATTATTTTCCTTGGAGGAGGATAGGTTGCTGGAAGTTTGTTTCTAGTGGAGAGTTTACTGACTCTACTTAAATCAGATTGATTTTTTGTTTGGGAAAGTCACTGAAATGGAACCTTTAAATTATATGGACGCAACGTAAATTTCACCCACTATCCTGAGAGAAGTGTGTAAGTGGATTTTTTAGTTTGTGGTAGAAGTTTGAGATGCTTCATAGACAAATGAGGTGTTGTAGTGTCTCTTTCTGTACCCCTGGAATACAATTAAAAAGAGGTGGGAGCATTTGCCACAGAGCCATAAAATCTTAGAGCCAAAATTATCCTGGAGGAGACTTGTTCCAGACTCGATCTATATATTCTTGGAACACCCTTTGACATGGCGTCACTGGTCAAGATGTACCATTGTCTCATCCTGGTTAAAGCAAATTATTTTTGGTGTTTTCTGGTTGTTGAGATAGACCAATGGTTGACAAACTAAGCCTAAGGGCTGGCTATCTGTATTTGTAAGTAAAGTTTTACTGGAACATGGCTCTATTCACTGCTGTATTGTCTACAGCTGCTTTTGCACTACAGTGTCAGAGTCAAGTAGTTGCAATACAGATCATGTGACTCCACACACCTAAAATATTTAGTATATAGTCCTTTAAAACAAAAGCTTGCTTGCCCCTAGAGAAAAAGGAGTTCACTGTGTTAATAGCCGCATACCTATAATTAGAAGATGTATTGATTGTATTAGAAGAACACATTTGGAGCAGAAGCTGCACATAGATAGTCTTTCTGATCAAGCAAATCAGACTCAGTATAAGTCAAACTAGTGAGTTAGATGGGTATGTTACCCTGTCCCCAGGCCTGCACCGTTCAGGGTTTTGGTGGGGACCTTTAACTTCAAGATTTCCTCCAGCAGTGAGGCACTGCTCTTGGTTTATTTGCAAGGAGAGAAAGTTCTAAGGACTTCCTTTTGGCTCGTCCTACCGCACTAGCCACTACTCCAGGACAAAAGGCCAATATATGGGTTTTGCCAAGTGATGTGTGTATTACAGATATACTCTCTCTCATAACTGGGGACTGAACCAGAAAATATGTTTAAAGTCTCTATGACCCCTATTGCAGGGAAGACCTAGAATAGAAACTCTATGTATTTTCCAACCCCTGTGAGCCCTACTGTGACAATGGCTTTCTTAGGTCTCCAGTAATTAGTGTTGATTTTATTCATCCAATGTCCTATAACCCCCCAAATGTTCAGGTATTTTCCTTTCCACAATCCATTTATTGTGATGAATGTCTACTGGTACCCTCAGTGAAATCTAGGAGGAAGAGTCACAATACAAACTGTAAACAGGGTCCCTAATCTCTCTATACTGGTGTACAGACAGACTCAAGCCTGAAAATTGGACGGGGGTCTTGGATTAATCATGTTTTTTATTTTCTGTATCTTATAATGTTTTGAGATCTTAAAAATCATACTGGCAGGGACAGACTGCCCTTCTCAGGGCTAGCTAATTGTTAGAAATAGCACAAGGCTCAACCAGAAGCACATCTTTCATATGCAAACAACCAATCTGGAATCTATTTATACCCCTCACCCCTTTATCTAAATCTGTCACATCAAACCAATATTTCTCCTGCCCTAAATCACTCCAGAGCCAGTTACCAGACGGCTAGAGGCCACCTGTATAGCCCAGAGTCCACTAACATTATTCAAACTAGCCAACCCTAAACCATTTACCCTGCCCTACTTTTCCCACAGGAACCCCAATAAAGGCCATGGCTTAGGATTCCCCCTCACTCCTGCTTCTGCCTCCTGATCAAAAATTCCATGTTCCCCCTGTGGCCGTGTGTGGCATGACCCCTTCTCTCAGGAAATATAAATCATAAAATTCTCTCAAATAGTATTGGTTTCTCTGTGTCATTAGTCAGCTTTATAAATTAAGACCCAGGCACAAAACAGAGCCATGTCTCTATTCTGGTAGCTCAGGGCAGGCCTCTATTAACCAGCTTTACTGTTTTATCAGTCTTACAAATCAAATTATATTGTAATGGGCTGCCCATCCATTTCTATCCTACTACCCTGTGATTAATTGACCATCATCAAAGATTCCTATGGATCAGATTATTCTGGTTCAGATTCCAGCTTTGTTACCTAGTGTAGTATCTACATAACCACCCTCTAGGGTGCCGGGGTGGCTCAGACAGTTAAATGTCTGCCTTCAGCTCAGGTCATGATCCTGGGGTCCTGGGATCAAGCCCCACATCGAGCCCTGCAGAGGGCTCTCTGCTCCATGGGGGGGCCTGACTTCTGCCTCTCCCTCTCCCTCTGCCTGCTGCTCCCCTGCTTGTACTCTTTGTGTCAAATAAATAAATAAAATCATATATATGTGTGTGTATATATATCTCCACCCTCTGATTTCCACACTCAAAATAGAAAACACATTTACACTTTCACATCCTGCACTAAATCCTCAGCCTATGGAGAATTGACACTGTAGGATTTTACAAAAGTGTTGCTGCTGCTTCTCCAATATATTTATCAATGGGATAGAGTTAATACACCCAGATTAAAAGTGATAAATCCCCTCTACATTCTCATCTTCAAAGAGTTGGGATTGCTACCTCTATATAATACCAAGGGAATCCTGACATCTCAACTTCATTTAGTACAGCCACCACTGAATCCAGATTTCAGACACTAAAATAAGCATTTGGAACCACTCTCTATTACATGGTCTTACACATGAAATTCAGGATATTTACTAAGAATACCTGTGTTAATAGGTTCAACTTTATTTAATACTATCTTCTTTCTTCATTTATCTAGCCAGCTGAAAATGCACTCCTATGCTAATTCTCAGACTTCATGAAGAAGTCTTTCAGTGCTTTCCCCCAGTATTACTTGATTTACACCTGACTCATAACTGTTTTTGCAACACTGTGCAACACTGTGTCATTAGCTACAGTGGTCTGGGCCTTAATACTTAGATTTTCACAATCTTCAGCCCCAACCAGGGCATATAAAAAATTCCATACCCCTCAGGCATCTGGATGGCTCAGTTGGTTAAGTGTCTGCCTTAGGCTCAGGTCATGATCCTTGGGTCCTGGGAATGAGCCCCACATCTGATTCTCTCTCTCCCTCTGCCCCTCTCCCCCACCACTCCCTCTTGTGCTCTCTGCTGTCTCAAATAAATAAATAAAATCTTTAAAAAAAATTCCAGACTCCTCTATTTCCTTGAAAGTCAGGTGCTTGCAACTATTTCTGGTACCAATTTAGGTATCATTTGAGGGTTCTCACATGAAAGCCAAGTATCAACCTGACTCATGCAGGCTCAAAAGAAAGTTATTAAAAGATACTGCATATCTTGTAGAATTTTTAAGAAGACTGGAGAACAAAGTTTAGGGGATGCAATGAGGAACAATGCCTAAAAGCATGCTGCAGTACTTCTAGTGAGGATGCCTCTGGCCAAGGCCACCAGGCAATCGATGCTACTACATCATGTACCACAGATCTTCAGACTATATCCTGGATGCTACCATGAGCACCACAACTTCTGCTGCTCCAGGAACTCTTCTCAAAACCCTAACTCCCCTAAAAGAGAATCCTCACAACCCTAACAAATCTCCAATAGATGCCTCTAATTTGTGGAACCCAGACTCCATATCCATGATTTTGCTGCAGCTAAAGAAATTAGAAATTATCTTAGAAATTCAAGAACAATTTCTATAAAATAAAGTGGGACCTACCTCTCACTAGGCTTGTAAGGTGAAGCAATTCCCAGAAACTAGGAAAGGAGTTCAAATCCTAGGTCCCTCCTAAAGCCTGACCCCTGCCTTCTGTTGGACATTTTGTGTATAGTCCAGCATAGTACTACACATGTAATAAATGCTCAGTCTAGACATTCCCATCGAAGACTGGGAGAATACATTCGATTTTTTTTTTCTCTTTGATTTTGGATAGCCACACATTCTTTTCCTCTGTACAAAGTGGGCTGGCATCATTTGTTCCTGAAACCAAATCTTGATTTGTTTTGTTAGTTGGTTTGTTAAATGTTTTATTTAAATTCAATTTAACTAAAAATAAATAAATAAATAAATAAATAAATAAATTCAATTTAACTAACATACACTGTACTATTAGTTTCAGAGGTAGAATTCAGTGATTCATCAGTTGCATATAACACCCAGTGCTCATTACTTCTAGTGCCTTTCTTGATTTGTTTTTAGTGTGATTTTTTTTAATTCACAGAATGTTGCAAGGGACTTGAGAGATTAGCAAGATCCCCCTTCCATTCAACATGATCTTTTAAGAAATCCCAGATACATGATTAAATGGTGTTGGCCAGAGAAGCTAACCTGACAAAAGCGTTAACTATGTCTTAAAGCAAACCAATCTACCTCCTGGATATTTCTAATTGTCACTTGGTTCTTTCTTACACTGAGTTGAAATTTAATTGCCAGATCTTCCACCTGTATGCTAATTATGCTCTTTAAAGTAACACAGAACAATTTTACTTCCCCTTTTCCAAGTCATAACTTCCAATATAGCCCAACAGCTATGACTTCCCCTCCTCTTTATCAGGCTAAACATCGCTAATTCCCTCCCAACCCCCCCACCCCCACCCCGTGATGAGATTCCAAATGTCCATCTTTGCTGGTCATCCTGTGTGAAATCCCACCAGTTTATCATTACCTCATGAGCAGGTTTGGACATATGTTAAGGAATAATCTTAAAAACTATTTTTAATATATTCATAACTCATTTCTTATAGGATTTTACTTAATCCCAAATTCCTACCACAGTAAAAGCACTGGCTTTTGTGTGTTACATTTTAAGATGAAACCAAAACTTAACATTCCTGGACATTGCTTTGCTTTTTCAGGTGCTTTCTGTTTGGTTGTTTATTTTGTATCTTACCATATGCTCTGGGAACGGTGACTTCTTGTGGAAATCAAATCTCAGATTTCTTTTCCTAAAGTAATCTCATAACTTGAGAGCTAAATTAGAAGGCTACTAGGAAACATTTGTAGTGTCTTCTTGGTCAACATCTGCAATGCGTGAAGCATTTAACACACCAAGGGAAGTGCTAGGAGAGAGAAAAAAATGCAGAGATGTGTGAATGGAAAACAGGAGAGAAAAGAACTTAGGTTTGTTTTTGTCTTGTGGTGGTGCTTTTTTGTTTGTTTTTAGTGACTCTTGGTTTGCAAAGATAAGCAACATTAGAGAAATACAATGAAATTAACATCTGTTAATATCCTGATGTGGAGGAAGAAATACCAGTAACATTGGAAGGAAGAAAGAAAAACTTGTTAATTATAACAAAGTTTTAATGACATTATAAATTAACTTTAATGAACACACATTTAGAAAAGATTTAACTCCTTTGAAGAGAAATATATCAGAAATGAACAAATCTGTTCAAGGGATCCAAAAGTGAATTGCCAACCTAATAAGACATTGGAACTTTATCTGCACAGATTATTTAGCATCCAGGAAAGGAGTCGTTTATGTTTTATATTAATGTTGCTCACAAGTTTGTTAACAATGACTCAAAGTCAGTCTCTAAAATCTTTTGGGTAAATACATAAAACTGTACTTCTACTTCTCAAATATATGGCAAACACACAGTATTTAACATGTGCCAGATATTGTTCTAAATATTCTGTGTATATATAGATATATTTTTGTACAATATATGTATATACATATATATTTTAAATATATATAAACTCATTTAACCTGAGGCACAGAGAAGTAACTTGCCCAAAGTCACATAGTCAGTTATTGGTGAAGATGGAATTTGAACCCTAGTTGGCTGATCCCAGAATCCATGTTCTCCACCATTATACTACCTTGTCTCTCAGGGCAAGTGGAATAAATCTTAACATATTTTACTCAGTTGTAAAAGAGAAATGGTGTACTGACCACTTTTTCAGTCCAAGAGAAAACTGCCTTGAAATGTGCCCTTCTTAAAAATAACAAGAATAAATAATAAGGTGGGAATTTTCATAGCGCTGCATGAATTATGTGTGTCATTTTCCTTGGCCACACCAAATACTGAGGAGAGGAAAGTAAAGTTGCACCTTCTATTGCATTAAGGCTCTCTTGGGTCTGAGAACACATCTTTACAGTCTTCAGGTTGCCCGTTAATGATGTCTAGTTTTTCAGACTTGAGACATATGTCACTCCAGAGCATCTTACTTGGCCATAAAAACTGATAGTAGTTGGTTCATGTTGTAAGTTAAATAATAATTTATCAACCTATATAACTAATTTAAGGTGTCTTTCAGAGATAGAGCCACGTATATGTGCCCTGATTTGTCCCAACAGCCTGACCAAAAGGGCATCATACTTCCACCATAAAATATATATTTATCTCCTGCCTCTAGTGCAATATACATCTCAGTTCCAACGTGATAGCCCAAAAGGCAATATGCTCTGCTTGCTGTCATAAATACCAAACAGGGCAGCCCTGGTGGCTCAGCAGTTTAGTGCCACCTTCAGCCCAGGATGGGATCCTGGAGACCCAGGATGGAGTCCCATGTCAGGCTCCCTGCATGGAGCCTGCTTCTCCTTCTGTCTGTGTCTCTACCACTCTCTCTCTCTCTCTCCCTCTCTCTCTATGTCTCTCATGCATAAGTAAATAAAATCTTAAAAAAAAAAAAAACATACCCATGGAAAAAGAGCATAGGAGTCAAATTTGATCAGGAAAAGGATAGATGAAATAGTGAGCTTTTTGAAGGGTTAGTTGTAAGTTTTCTTTGTCCATAAGAATTATTTTACAGTTAAGACTCAAAGAAAGACTACAGCTTCAAGTTTAAACCAACACTACATCTTGCATTAACATCTTGATTGGAACTCAGAAGACAGAGCAAGAGACATGGATCCCCAGTGTGCACCACACACATTTCAGGAGGTTTCACTAGCACATTCATGTGTTGGCTGCTCAGTTCAGGAGACCAGGCCACACCTGGCTCCTGGTCTCCTACCTCACTCTTCTACCATGGTCACATCACTCATTCCTGCTGTATCTACAATTTCCCTTTTATATGGTATGAGAAACTAACAGTATCTTTTCACAGGCTTGGGATTTTGGAAGCAATTGATTGACACTTGAACTCAACCTTTTCTTTCCTCATTGCACTTTGATATAGTTTATTGGCATAAGACTGATCTTAAGTAATTTTGAGAGCTCTTTTGTGGAGATCTTCCCTCCAACACTTGATGAATTTGTACATAATAATGCCATTAGATTTTTACAAATTGCTATTTCATACTTCTGGTTGATGGTATTGACTGAATACATTTACTCTATCAATACACTTTTCAGTAAATACCAGAAGAGCTGACAATCTTAAACATATTAATCTACAGTGTTTTCCCATTAAAGTATTAGATATGGTTGGCATCACATGATAATCCAATTAAAAACAAGCCATGTTCCCAAAGATGTTATAGGTTAACTGAAAAGAAAAAACCTAAGTCATTGCCTAAAATCTTCAATTAAATTTTTGGCATTAGAGGAGAAATGTAATTAACTTTTGCTTTCCAGAAGTTTAATTTTTCTCAGCCCCTAGTGAGCTCAGAAGTACCTGGGGAAAAGACTGATAGAATATTTCCAGAAGAAATAAAGGAAGAAGTCTTTCTTGAAAATTCTCAACCGAATTAACCGACTATAAAATAAATGGTGGAGACACTTCAAGGATAGGCAATACCAACTTGGAAGCAGATGATTCACCTTGCCAAACTAAAAAGACTTTTACTGACAGCTTGTTAAGCAAAATTTTGTGCTCATCAGTTACCTATGGATGATGAACAGAAAGAAATGGCCGGCCACTCTTCTCTTTGAAAGTTAGAGTAACCTCACTGAGGCCAGAACAGGGAAAAGCTTTTCCAGACCTTCCTCACTATCCAGCTTGGCTTGAGGACCAGTGGGCTGGCTTGATGCCCAGGTGCCATCACTGAGCCCCCATGAGACCATGGTGAGCTCCAAGGGGAAGTTTACTCATCCATAACAAAAGCAAAAGCATATCTCTGATGGAGGGTGGCTTTGAACATTAAACAGATAAAATCTGTAGAATACTTATCAGGCAGTTCTGATTTCTGGCTCTGCATGCAAGAAGTGTGGAAGTTGCCACACCATCCTAATAAGTAAAAAACTAAGGAAACTAAAAAATCAACAACTCTTCTCAGATCTGCAAAAGAAGTAATGTCACAGGGCCACTCACTGTCCCCCCCAAACTGGAGAGACCGACAGATGAATACAGACGGTCACAACTTACTAGAGCAGAAACTCATGGTTGACATCTCCAGGGGAACCCATGCTGGGCAGGAACACCAGAGCTGCAACTGATGAGCTGCTATAGGATTGGTGTGGAGAAGCTGGAGAGATAGAAACTCCAGGGGGATCCAGTCACTTTTATGAGTATTACTGACTGGAGCTCTATCAGGTTCTTATGCTAAGTATCAGAGAAAAATTCCCTCGTGCTTCTCATAGGAGGAGAAGTAAAGGAATCATATTCAAATATGCCAGAGTCCTCTGTTCTTCTTGAAAGGTTTCCCTGTGAGAGAAACTATTTAACCAGAGCTTAACCTGCTGGGGTCTTGTGAGAGCCTAAGATACCTGGGGGAAGGGACACAGTCAACTGCAGCCCACTTCATCCATCCTGTGCCACCTAAAGGGCAGAAAAAACTCAGAGGCACTTGTGAAGTTCAAGGTCCAGAAACATGAGTTCACTGAAAGACAGAGCTTAATCATAGGAGTATAGAATGCTTCCCCTTTGCCCACATCTCACCACCACATTACTAAACGCCTACTGATGATCGTTTCTTTTGCCCAGAACATCATGTCCAGCTACCAAGAAAAGATTAGGAGGCACATCAAAAGATATGACAATTTGAAGAGACAGAACAAGCATCAGAACCAGACATGGCAAGGAAATTGGAATTATCTGACCAAATTTAAAACAACTCTGATGAATATGCTAAAGACTCTAATAGATAAAGTGGACAGCATGCAAGAACAGATGGGCAATGTAAGCAGAGAGATGGAAATCCTAAGAAAGTGCCAAAAAGAAATGCTAGAGATTAAAACACTATAATCAAAAGGGAGAATTCTTTTGATGGACTTAGTAGTAGACTGGATGCAGCAGAGGAAAGAATCTCTGTTCTTTCGGATATATCAATAGAATCCTCCAAAACCAAAAAATGAAAAGAATAAAACCTGGGGCAGGGGTAGGGGGGCATATGTGTGTGGGCAGAACAAAATATCCAAAAATGTGGGACAACAAAAGGTGCAAAATACATGTAATGGAAATACCAGATGGAGAAGAAAGAGAGGAAAGAATAAAAGAAAGATCTGAAGCAATAATAACTGAGAATTTCCCCAAAATTAACGTCAGATATCAGACCACAGATCCAGGAAGCTTCAAAGACATCAAGTATGATAAATGCAAAAAATAAATCCAAACAAAACAAAAATACTACCCTTAGATACACTATATTCAAACTACAGAAAAACAAATGTAAAGAAAAAAATTCTGAAAGAAACCAAAGCAAAGCAAAAAAAAAAAAAAAAGCACATCAGGCATACAGGAACAACGAGGATAAGAATTGCATCTGACTTCTCCTCAGAAACCATGCAAGCAAGAAAAGTGTAGAATCTAGTATTTAAAGTATTGAGAGGGAGATGCCTGGGTGGCTCAGTGGTTTAGCGTCGTCTTTGGCTCAAGTCATGATTCCAGGGTCCTGGGATTGAGTCTCACGTCGGGCTCCCTGCATGGAGCCTGCTTATGCCTTGCCTGTGTCTCTCCCTCGTACTCTGTGTCTCTCATGAATAAATAAATAAAATCTTAAAAATAAAAAAAAAACTAAGCATTGAGAGGGAAAAACCACCAACCTCAAATTCTGTATCCTGTGAAATTATTCTTCAAAAGTGAAAGAGAAACAAAGACCTCAAACAAACAAAAACTTAGAGAACTGTAGCCAGTAGACCTGTTTTTCCTTTTTCTTTTTTTCTTTTAAAGATTTCACTCACTTATTCATGAGACACACAGAGAGAGGTAGAGACATAGGCAGAGGGAGAAGCAGGCTCCCTGTGGGAAGCCTGATGTGGGACTTGATCCCAGGATCACGACCTGAGCCAAAGGCAGATGCTCAACAGCTGAGCCACCCAGGTGTCGCTAGACCTGCTTTTCAAGAAATGTTAAAAGAGGGGTGCCCAAGTGGCTTAGTCAGTGAAGTGTCTGACTCTTGATTTCGGCTCAGGTCATGATTTCAGGGTCATGATCTCAGAGTTATGACATCAAGTCCCACATTTGGCTCCATGCCAGATGTGGAGCCTGCTTAAGATCTCTCCCTCCCTTTCTCTCTGCCCCTCCTCCCTTACTCTCTCTCTCTCTTAAAAAAAAAAAAAAAAAGTTAAAAGAGGTTCTTTTGAGAAAAGGGAACTAATATACATCAGAAACTAGAGTCTACCTAAAAGAAAGAAGAGCACTAAAGAATGAATAAGTGAAGGTAAAATAAAAACTTATTTTCCTTTCTCTTAATTGATCTAACAGGTAACAGTTTGTTCAAAATAATAACAGCAACATGGACACCTGGGTGGCTCAGTGGTTCAACATCTGCCTTTGGCTCAGGTCCTGGGATCGAGACCCTTATCAGGCTTCCTGCATGGAGCCCGCTTCTCCGTCTATGTTTCTGCCTCTCTCTGTGTGCCTCTCATGAATAAATAAATACAATCTTTAAAAAACAAAACAAAATAATAACAGCAACAATGTATTCAACCATATATGCTTATATCAAAACACTTGTGGTGGGATCCCTGGGTGGCGCAGCGGTTTGGCGCCTGCCTTTGGCCCAGGGCGCGATCCTGGAGAGCTGGGATCGAATCCCACGTCGGGCTCCCGGTGCATGGAGCCTGCTTCTCCCTCTGCCTGTGTCTCTGCCTCTCTCTCTCTCTCTCTGTGACTATCATAAATAAATAAAAATTTAAAAAAAAATTCAAAACACTTGTGGTACAGTGTTGTTTGAAAGTGGACATAGATGGGACTTCTGAGTGTCTCAGTGGTTGAGCATCTGCCTTTGGCTCAGGGTGTGATCCTGGGGTCCTGGGATCGAATCCCACATCGGGCTTCCTGCATGGAGCCTGCTTCTCCCTCTGCCTATGTCTCTGCCTCTCTCTGTGTGTCTCTCATGAATAAATTAATAAAATCTTTAAAAAAATGAAAGTGGGCATAGATTAGTTGTTCACATATATTATCATGAGGGAATATATTCTAAGGAAACCACTTAACAGATTCTTTTAAGTATATTTGATATGCTAAGAAAGGAGAGAAAATGGAACCATAAAATGCTCAGTTAAAACTACAAAAGTCAGAATAAGTGTGGAAGACAAATTTTTAAAAAGTAACAAATATGGTAGATATTAGCCTGACTGTATCAATAATCATACTGAATGTCATTGTTCTGTATGCACCAATTAAAAGACAAAGATTGTCAATGTAGATCAACAAACAAGACCCAAATATTTGTTGTCTACAAGAACCCCACTTAATATAAAGATACTTACAGATTTAAAACAGTAAAAGGATGGATAAAGATATACTATACTAACACTGATCAAAATAAAGGAGTGGTTGCATTAATTTCAAACAGAGCAGACTTCAAAGCAAGGAAAATGATCAGAGATAAAGAGGGGCATTGTGCAATAAATTGATCCATTTTTCAAGAAGACATCACAGTCCTTAATGTGTGTGTGCCTAACAACAGAGTGCCAAAAAACATGAGACACAAACTGAATTTAAATAAAATTCAAAAAAAACATACATAAACAAAAACTGATAGAACTGCAAGGAGAAACAGATGAATCCACTATTGTAGCTGAAGACTTCAACAACCCTGTCAGAAATGGACAGATCCAGCAGGCAGAAGATCAGGAAGGACACAATTGAACTCAACACCATTAGCCAAGGGGACATAATGGACGTCCCTAGACTATGTCACCCAACAACAGCAGAACACACATTCTTCTCAAGCTCATGTGGAACATTCACTAAGATAGACCTCATTCTGAGCCACAAAAGGCTTCCCGCAGTGGTTGTAGGTGTGAAAAAAAAATGGTGGTTGTTGTCATAGTCATTATTTTTAGTAAAAGATGTAAGGTACAACATTTAAACCACAAATTCCGTGAAACTACATTCTAGAACATTGGAAGATAAGCAGATTGAGACCAGAGACAAGTACCATCTCTCCTGCTACCACACATGTGACAAGTAGCTCACACATAGTTGTTAAATGAGGGGCGGTGTCTGTATAATGAGCAAATTCTGTCGGCTCAATGGTGAGTTTACCTAGGGGAGGGAGACAGAAAAGAACCTCCAGCAGCAAAGGAAAAAGTGCTGAGTTTGGCTGCTGAGCCCTTTTAGCTCAATTTTAAGAAAAATTAAAGGAAGTGCCTATGGCAAGGGCTTCCCAACCCCACCCCCTGCCTTTAGCACGCTCTGCTGGTGACAGGTGCAGTGATTCTGTCTGCATCATCTCCATGCCCACAAGCCAGCATCTGCCCTCTATTGGTTTTGTGCATTTTAATATTTACTGGGCCCTCCCCAGCTACCCTCATTCCTTCTAAGTTCTCTCTCAAGACAACCATTCTTGTTTTCACAAGGGCTATGGTTGGAGTCTGCAGAGGTTTTGAATGGCTTGCCCCTAACCTTAATATCTCCTTAAATCTGATTATGTTTAATGTACAGCTTTGTGAAATGCATTTTTTCTGGAAATGCATATGTTACTTTACAGTGTACTACTAATTTCCAGCAAAAGGATTTTTTATTTAGTAAACAGTACCATTTGCAAGAAAAGGCTGAGTATCAAACATTTATTTCTTAAAACAACTATCAACAAACACTAAATATCAGGTTTGCACTAAGATCAAAGCTCAGGGCCACTGCCAGAAAGTATCAGAGGAGCACGAGTTATCAGCTCTATGCCCTAGAACCATTAAGAACTGCCAGTGAAAACTTGCAGAGTCCCTGTGCTGGGTAAATGAGTGATACAAGCATCTTATGCTGTGACAACTGCGTGGTACACATGATTAGTGCTCTGGGTACGCAAAGGGAAAAAGAGGGTGCTCTCTAGGCTACATGGCTAGGGACACCTTCAGAATAAAAATGCACTCTGCCAGGATCGTTCATTCAACCCAACTATTTATTGAGCACCTACTATGCACCGGGCTCTGTGCTCAGTGCCAAGGATATGGAGATGGACAAATCGAATACTGGGCATTGCACTCATGGAGCTAGAAAAAAAGGCAAACCTTAAATAAGCATAAAAAATATTGAATTGCTATTTTGCTAAAGGCTCAAAAGAAAAGAACAAAACCCTCCAAGTCAGAGGAAATTTAGAAGGATGAAAAGAGAGGCCATTCTTAGCTTAGGGACTGAGCTTAGTAGTTTTTCTGGTACCTCAGCTGTCATAATGACATGGGCATGTGACACCTCTCCTCATGCCGTTTGGTCACATCATAGCCAAGGAGCCATTGGTCACCTCCCAACATTCTGCATTAGCTAGTCCTGACTTAAAAACTATGTTATGAAGATTCCTCCTTATCAAGGAGAGTTGAAACCACAATCTTGTACATAATTAGTAACTAGTTTTCCTAAAACCCTATTAATACATCTGCTTCTGTTACACAGAGCTGCCTTTTCACTCCAAAAGGCAAAAGCACTGCCCTGTACATGGGATCCCATACTCAGACCTTGAAAAGACTGGGGAAATCTCACCTACCCAGCCAGCTTTATGCGACTTAATTAGGAAAGAGCCCTGGACGTCTGGGCTACAGTTAGAACCCAACAATTTACTTGGGGGACAGGATCTTTTCATTCACATCTGTCTCCGGCCTCCTTTCCATGTAGTAGCTAGGCTTTTGTGCTTCCAGAATTGAGAGGAATTTGTATAGATGGGCAGGAAAAAAAGAAGAAAGAAGAAGAAAGAAGAAGGAAGAAGAAGGAAGAAGAAGGAAGAAGAAGAAGAAGAAGAAGAAGAAGAAGAAGAAGAAGAAGGAAGAAGAAAGAAGAAGAAGAAAAGGAGGAGGAGGAGGAGGAGGAGGAGAAGGAGAAGAAGAAGAAGAAGAAGAAGAAGAAGAAGAAGAAGAAGAAGAAGAAGAAGAAGAAGAAGAAGAAGAAGAAAAGAAGAAGAAGTAAAGAAGAAGAAGAAGAAGAAAAGAAGAAGAAGTAAAGAAGAAGAAGAAGAAGAATGAGAAGAAGAAAAGAAAGAAGAAAGAAGAAGAAGAAGAGGAAGAAGAAGAAGAAGAAGAAGAAGAAGAAGAAGAAGAAGAAGCAGAAGAAGCAGAAGCAGCAGCAGCTTCTGGAAGACAGCTTATCTTTCATTCCTTTATGAAAGCCTGAGTCATTGATGAATTGAGGTAGGAAGCTCAGAAGGGATGGTCACAGGCATTCCAAAGGCAACTGGAAAGAAGTTAATGCTCTTGCAGAAAAGAAAGGCAGCAAAGAAGAAATGAGGTGGCCCTGAGTTGGTCAAAGTGGTGGAGGGACACTGGGTTTCCATCCACAGCTGGCTTCCTTGAGTGCCCTGAAAGGCAATTGAGAGGAGGAGTACCTCAGAAATCCAAGCCTTAGGTGAAGTTTTTCCTACCCCCAGCATACCTCAGACTTAGCACAAGCCCTGGAAGCTAGACACGCTTGTGTGGGCATGGACTCCATGCATCAGAGAGACATCTAGAGCACTAGTTTCGTGTAAGACCTACCCTTTCTCCATAAGGACTTTGCATGGTTCTGGAAGAGGGTGGGAAAGAATGCTAATAACACCTGAGACTGAATTTTGCACTAGCCCAGTGGAATGGGCGCTTGAGTTGGATGTGATTTGATTTCAGGTAAGTCAAGTTTCATGACAGGCATTTATTTCATGCATGTCTTTGGAGCCTCTGATTCATACCCATTGTACTTCATCTTGTTTTCCACTTTTTACTTTGTACAACTAAATAATCAATTGCCTTGATAGCCTATCAATATGCCTTTCTTTAATTGTTAAACATTTATTAATAATTCAAAATCTACTGATAACCTCCCAACACTCCTGTGATTTTTGCAGGTCTCAGAGCTCTTTGAAGAAGATCTGTCACTCTGGAATCCAGAGTCAGCTAAAAGCTTTCTGGTTTTGTCCTTTCTCTAGAAGGCATCCTGCTTGCCAATAGGTCTTGGAGTTAAATGGAAGACAAGAGTTCAAGGATTTTGAAGCTCTGATTCAATTATAGTAAATGAGTGTAAGGGAATCAGATATGTCACTGTTGAGTGCATTCACCCAACCTCGAGGTCTTTTTTTTTTTTTTTTTTTTTTTTTTTTAATAAGCTGGAGAACTCTGCTATTGGAGAAATCTTGCTCCTGGGATCTGGGGTTGCACTAAACCCTTTTACTCAATCTAACCCCTAATTCAAGCAGAATAGGTGAGAATGAGTGGGTAATGTGGTTAAATACAGGTTTCCAGTGGATTAGCTGGTCATTTTCTTCACCCATCTCTTCCCCCACAAGACGCTCTGTTGTTGCGACAGTAAGATGTTGTGACAGTGAGATGCAGTGTAGCTGAAAGCTGAGCAGTGCCTCTTCTGCTGTGAATTCTTGTTGGATCTCCTAACACTTAGGTGGTCTGGTGTGGAACTCTAACCACCTCAGTGCAGATTCTTCTGAAGTCATTCTGGCTGCTGGGTCTAAACTAGCAGTTTTTTAAAGATGTAAAGTATCTTAAAACATAAGCAAATAAAATCCCCCCTCACAAATAAAGAAATTAAGGACAAGAATATTGTCTAAGACCAATCAGAATGTTTAAGGAGAAAACCAGGGCATGAACCAGAACTCCAACTTGCTGCTCTTTCGCCATCACTGTCTCTTCAATTTGTCACAAATACTTCTACTTTTCTTCTACCCTGTTCTCTGTTTCTCGGGGGTTTGCTTTTTCTGCTTGAATCTAATTTTCTATGTGGCATTTTGGGAAACTTCCAGTAACTGCGCATCAGCAGGAAGATTATTTTAAGCTGAAAAAAATCTTGCTATTCTGCAAGCTCTGAATATCATTAATTTCCATATGTTCTGAGAGTTATTAAATGTTTTTCATGTGTTTTCACCTGACATCATTTCTGTCTTGTGTTCCCTGCTGACTGGGCCAGTATTACCTCTCCAGGTAAAATGTTCTGTTGCTTTAGTGCTCTTCTGTTCTTAAATGATATTTGACATTTGACATCTGGGTCCTATGTCTGCTGCATAAATGGCTCTAAGCCAGACTCAATTTGCTGCTTTCATCAAACTATTTGTCAGCCTTTGAAGTTGGGACATACAGTATGACTCATTTGTGATGTCACTGTGCTAGGCAGAATTTGAGAAATTAAATACTCTAAATATTCATGATGAAGAATATTTTTTGTCAAATCCCCAAAATTGCCAAAATTAGTTGTGGCAGTCACTGCTGAAATGAAATGATACCTAATTCTGAGGGTCTGTCCACAAGCTTGGTTCTCTTTTCCCAAGATACTGGAGCACCGGTGCTCCGCATTAGCAGGCAACAGAAATGATCTCTCAGGTAACAGAATGCCATGCTCTTATCAGAATGCAAAAGATCTTAAGCAGCCTTGCAGTTTTCCCTGACAATAATCAAAGACTTTTAGGGACAGACATAAGCACTAAAGGGATCACTGATTCTTATTCCAAAGACCTCTGGGGGTAAGCCAAAAGAGGCAATTTCAAGAATCTCTAATTAAAACCACTGCCTCAAAGATATACCTACATTTGCATGTTCATGGAAGTATTATTCACAATGGCCGAGACATAGAAACAACCAAAGTGTCCATCAACAGATGAATGGATAAAGAAAAAGTCGTATACATACTCAAAATATCATTTGGCCCTAGAAAAAAAAGAAATCTTGACATGTGCAACAACATGGATAGATTTGAGGGCATTACGCTGAGTGAAGTAAGTCAGACAGAGAAAGACAAATACTGTATGACTTCACCTTACATGTGGTGTCTAAAAACTCTGAACATGACAGAAACAGAGAATAGAGTGGGTGGTTACCAAAGGCTGGGGAGTGGGAGAAATGGGGAGATGTCAGTCAAAGGTAAACTTCCACAGTAAACTTCCAGTTATAAACAAGTGCAGTATAGTAACTGTAGTTAACAATACTGTATTATATACTTGAAAGTTGCTGAGAGAGTGAATCTTATATATTTTCACTACCACCAAAACAAAACAAAACAAAAAACAAAAACAAAAATACAAAAGGAAATTGTAGGAGATGATGGAGATGTTAACTAACCTTACTGTAGTAATCATTCCTCAATGCATAAGTGCATCAAATAAGTATGTCATACACCCGAAATTTACACAGTGTTATATGGCAACTATAGATCTAAAAAGCTGGGGAGAAAAAAAAAACAAAAAGGGGGAAAGAAGAAAGATAAACTTCCTTTGCGGAAAAAAAATGAAAGAATTCCTAAAGAAGACTGTACCATATAACCAAGTAACTATGTAACTAAGGCAAGATCCCCTTGCAGGGAAAGCATGTAGGATGTAAATCACCATGGCACAAGACAAAGCAAACCAATGGTCATGCTTCCTGCCAGAGAGCTCATGTCCATGTTTCTGGCATGAATAAGATGTAACTTGGATGAAGAAAAACTGAAAAGCTAAAAAGTATCCTCATCTTCCTGTATGAACTAATCACCTTTTGTCACTCAAGGAGAAAGAGACACATTAAGGATATTTCTACAACTTAAAAACTATCTACCATATAAGTGTTCCTACAGAACACTCAATAAAAAAAGAGAAAGGAAAGCATCTGTTAGTTACTCCTTGCCTGTCTACAAGGATCCATGCAATAAATTTCAATTAAGAGTCAGTGCTTTAAGGAGAAAACTCACCTCCTGGTGAATTAGTATGTATCCTTTTCTCATCAGATAATTAAAGTTCAGTCCTTCACTACATTTTAAAATTTCAACTGCCTAGGAACCCACTACTAAAATTAGTGCTGTAATAATAATAGCTATTATTAGCCTACGTTTATCATTTCATATATTATATAAGTTTTCATTTTTTTATCCATGGTTTCTTTCTTTTATTGTAAGTCATCTCAAAGATACTTTAGAAGTAGGTAGGGTTTAAATAATGAATGCATTAAAAATAATAATGACCATCTAGGGAAAACACAATGACCCCGACTTGCTTCCCAGCTCTGATGTTCATGCAGCTCACAGTCAGCTTCTATACACCGGGGCCCATGAAGTAAAACAACTTCACAAGGCTAGCTGGGTGGTTGCTGTAGGAATCCTGCCCAGCAGCTAGGGAAATGAACGAGAAGGAAGGGAGAGGGAGACGCAGATTTCCACCCAAGCCAATGTGGCTGTTGAAGCAGAAAGGAACAGCCACAGTTGGACATGAGCCACCTCATCTGCATAGAAGGACTTCAGATTCACCAATTTTAGAAACATTTAAAAAGCTGAAGTTGAAGAGTCTGGATGTATCACACAGCCCACAGTGTGGATGATGTCCAACAGAGTGATGTTCATAGATGCATTAGGGAAAGACAGGAGGTTTGTCTCTACTTCAACTGCATTCCTATCACAGATGTGATTTCTGCTTGGAATGATCTGAAATTTTTAGAGCCCTGATTCTTTCCTTTATCTCTTCCTTCCTTCTTTTCCCCCTTCCTCCTTTCCTCTGCCCCCTCCTCTCCTTCCCTCCCTTCCTTCCTCCCTTGTTTCCTTCCTTCCTCCTTCTCTCTCTCCCTTCCTTCCCTGTCTCTTCTCTCTCTTTCCTGGGACAGAGCCAAATATCAGTGGGAAGAAGCTGTGGGTGGTCTATATGAGAGCCTAGCAGGCATGCAGAATTCCACACAGGCTGGCCAACTTATTATTCCAGCATCAGGCACAAAGTCAGTGCTCAACAGAGTATGTGGAATTGAATGGAGTCTTTTCCAGAAGACCTTAGAGATTATTGAGCCCAAATAGCAGTGAGATCCAAAAACATTTGACAGTGTACCCATTCATTTGAAAATGTCAACAAAATATGGGGAGGAGGGAGGCAAGAATAAACCTTCCATATCTAGGCCATTCAGAGAGGAGTACTCTGTAAATGTTCACTCATAGTTTGACCTTTGGGGATCCCTGCGTGGCGCAGCGGTTTGGCGCCTGCCTTTGGCCCAGGGCGCGATCCTGGAGACCCGGGATCGAATCCCATGTCGGGCTCCCAGTGCATGGAGCCTGCTTCTCCCTCTGCCTGTGTCTCTGCCTCCCTCTCTCTCTCTCTCTGCCTCCCTCCCTCTCTCTCTGTGACTATCATAAATAAATAAAAATTTAAAAAAAAGTTTGACCTTTGATTAGAAGGGTGAAAATCAAATACAGCATTACACTCAGTTAACAAAGAGGATCTCTTTTACAAGCATAGTCAAATGCATGGCCTCATGTGAATTCAGATTTATGTATATATCAGGTTAACCAGTATAAGGTGGCATAGGTAGACTCAGAGGACAGCTGCATCCCTCAGGCTAGAAGTGTGAAATGCAATGACAGTCTTTATTAATGGGGGTAAGGTGTTTATGTCCCTTGAAAGACATCCTTTGAATGGTTCCATCATCCTTTAAACAAGTTATCTCTGGTCTCCCCCAATCCCTGTGTGCTCTGTACAGTCAGTAACATAGATGCCATTACTTTTTAGGAAAGGACTGCCTCCAGTATTAGTCTCCCAAGCTACAAATGTGATTTAAAACCTCTCAGCCAGCACTTTATCCATGGCAAGATGCATTGCCTATCCCCTGAGAAGTCATGAGTGTAAGGCTCCCTTTAAGGGCACTTAAATTGGACTGAAATTGAATAATCTTTGCAATTTATGATGGCTATTTCCCTCTGGTATAGAATAAAGTTGGAGATGCAGGGAGCTCAGAGAATGAGAGCAAGCCAAAGGATTTGGGGTTTGGAGAAGAGCCCACCATCGTTTCTACTCCTTATAACCACCCACCTTTAAGCCACAAATGAAAGAAAAGTATCTGTGCCCACAGATAATTTGAATGATTTCTCTGAATGTGAGTCATTTAGATGAAACATATGGAAACTCACTTTGGCAAAAATGAACGAGGGGAGGTAACAGGGAGCAGGAGGAAGAAAATCATCCATTTGACTAGATTACATCAAAAGCAAGGTTTTCTCAGGATGCCTCTTCAACATAACTTATATCCTCAATGAATTATTCCACATTTATAAAAACAGCTTATGCTCCATATAAAGACTTTAAAAATCATTATGCTTCTTTTCGTTTGGATTCAAAGGAGACAGAAGGAAATCTCTAGGCCTTAAATGTGATTATGGTTCTATAATTTGGAGTACTGAATTTTTTCACTGGGCTGACTACTCTAATCAAATTAATAGACATCCACCAAATCTCCACTTCCTCCATGTCTTTGGTCCACTCTGAGTTACACAAGCTGTGCTCCTTAAGGACTTCACCATTTGAACTATTTGCTCAACTAGAGAAATTTGTACCAACATATAAACTAGTCATGATGACAATAACTATTGTCCCAAATGTTGTGGCATGGATGATCATTCATATTCTCAATATGACACTGTCAAAATACATGTGAGGGAGAAGTTACTTATATACAGTACAGTGCAAGATGCTGTGTCTAAAATTTTGTAAATCTGGTCCATCCTTACTTTGAAGAGCATACAATTTCTGGTGAACACTGATAAAGTTATAGGTCTAAGTTAGAAGCATTACACCAAAGCATTTTAGTGCCTATTAAGGAAGGGATTACTGCACACTGAGGAGGGTATGTGGCAAATGCTATCAGTGACTCTTCTATGTCCCTTAGACCCTACCTTCTCTTTATGTTTTGGATGCCCTCCACTAACAATTACCTGAATTCTCTAGACTCGAAGAGTTTTTCTAGAGCCACAGAAGACCACTCAGCTCATGTGTGCTGGTCAAGAATGCCAGGGAATTCGCACATCTTAGAAACTATCCTCAACCAGTGACTAATGGCAGTTGGAGGATCAATACCTCAGTTCCCTCATCTCTCAAGTGGAATAATTCTGAAGCTTGTGTTTTCTACTATTTCCTAGAGTTTCCCTTACAGAATTAAGCTCCAGTTGTTCACCTTGATAACTAGTTTACTAATTTACTCTTTATTTACTGCCTTCCCATCCCTATATCAATTTCCATGTCCCTGCCAATGCTTCCTGCAGCTCCTGAAGAGATTCTTTGTACTTGAATGTTTGCCTGAGGTGAGCTTCTGAAGTGAACCTAAATTAGGACAAAGTGAGTCCATCTTTTAGATGTGTTCAGGAAACACATCAGTGATAGCATAAAAAGAGGAAAATAGGCATCTCTTCTATGATTAAATGTGAGAGGATTCATAGAAATGCTCATGGGACAAACACTGCCAGTCACCTATCTGACAGTAGTGGTTCCTCCCTCCATCGTCAACAGAAACCAATTTGGTTGGGCCAAACAAGCTCAGAGAAACTAAGCCCCTTCCTTGACCCATGAGGATGAGCCAAGGTCAGTGTAGGTCAAACATGACCATCCCATTCCTATTTGCTGATAATCTTTAGGGGAGGACAGTTGACTGAATGCCAGCTCATGAAACATAAGCAGGAATGTGCTGAGGAACTCTTTTTCCTCCTATAAACAGAGATCTGGAAAAGTAAAAGTTTTCTTCTCTCTCTCTCTCTCTCTCTCTCAATCTCTCTCTCTCTCTCCTTTTTTGCCTTCACCTTCCTTCCTGTTTGGAGTGCCACAGGGTTATGCTTGGAGTAACTGCAGTCATCTTAAACCCATGAGAGAAATGTTATTGAGTTGCTAACCCAACCTCAGAGCCACCTACCTCCAGACTTCATTTATGTAAGAATAAATGTTAGCTAAGATCTCTGTTACCTACACCCAATTCACCCTGATTGATACAGATGCAATTCTAGGAGCCAGCTTAATGAAGAGGAATGGTTTGCAGGCAAGAAGACTCCAATGTGGCAGTGGAATGAGAAAGAGAAAATCCCGTATTTACTGTTCACTCAACATTTTACAATGAAAGAGTCTAGTGTTAATATTCCATTTCTCTCCTGGGATACTCCTCTTACACGCAGTGTCAAACTGCTTACCAAAACTTGGAGCCATAGGCCTGCTTCTGCCTCTGCCTGAGTTCCTCGTGGCACCCTCTTCCTTCCTTCAGTCTCCATTCAATTGTCACCCCTCAATGACAATCCCTTATGTAATAGTGCTACCCTGGCCCTCATCATCTCCTCTCAGGGAAAGGATGGATGGGGGAAAATGCAATTTGCTCCATGAAGCAAGAAGGTTATTACCATCCTTATAATTGGCACATTAAAGTTTATGATGTGGTCCAGAGTGACCATATTATTAAGAGCTAATGTTACAGATTCCTGTACCATCAGAGAAGCTGGCTGGCTTATGCAAGGTCAGGAAGCCCATTCCCTGCCATTTTCAAGCATGATTACAAAGACTTTTGGAGTCCTTATTTTAAAGGCCCTTTAGTTATCTACCTACAATAACCTAGTAGTTAATATTAAGAAATCATCCTTTTGGCTGATGACATTTCTTGGCCAAAATTTTCCTGCTTTCCTTTTGTTTTGAGGAGATGGGGGGGGGGGGGAATGGAATATATGCCTTAATTACCATATTTTGAAACTGTCATCAAGTCACCTTTTCCCCTCAGGAGGAAGAAGAGGAGAAGAAAGAATAGATCTGGGTCAGTATATCTAACTCTCTCCTTGAAATCTCTACTTGGATGCGGGAGACATATGCTAGTCCTAAAAACTATCCCATGCCCCCCATTCCTTAGCCTTTGTCTACCTATAGAGGCCAGAAAGCCTAATACTGTATTTTCAAATTTCCATTTAGCTAAGGGTGGCCACAAAACTTAATTCAGGCTAGTATGATGTAGGCCAAATTCCTAGGTAAAGATTGCTTGCTAAATAAAAAGGAAAATCTTTGCTAGGATAAGCCCCTTCACCTTGTGGCCCTCCATGTAATTTTCTACTTGGTATGCAGGTACAAGGGCAAGGTCACAGCAGCCATCTTGAACCATAAAGAAGTAACCAAAAGGTAAAAGACTACCTGCCAAGGTAGGTAGACCAGAAAGTTGAAAAGATCCTTACCATCCCTGAATTGCTGAGCTGCCTCGCAAAGCTTAGGTTGCATAGCCTTGGACCTCTGTCTTGTGACTAAGATACAGCCCTAGCCGTTTTAACCAATTCAGGAGGGCTTTCTGTTCTATGCAGCTGATCATCAATATAAAGATAGAGACTGACCTCATGAAACCCCCTCACCTGGCCCTTCTTCCAGCGTCCTTATCACAGTAATGTGACATGGCCCTCCTACAGAGCCTATAGGACAAAAATCTAGGCATTATCCTTGACACTGTTCCCTCCTTCAGACCCATATCCAATCCATCACTATCTGAATGTCTCACCCCTCGTCACCATCTTAACTGCTAGTTCGAGATACCACTGTCCCTCCCCAGAGTGACTGTGACAGCCTCCCTGCTTATCTTCCTGGCCATGTGAAGGTCTCACTGTATCATTTCATTTTCAAAATACAAATATAATCATTTGTACACATTCTCTCTCTCTCTCTCTCTCTCTCTCTCTCACACACACACACACACACACACACACACACACTCACAGATACACACTCTTGCTTAAAAGCCTTCAGTGGCTTGCCATACATCCTGTGATCAAGATATAAATACTTAACATGGCCTAAAAGGCCCTTTGGAGATTATCTCCAGCCCCAGCTTCTGCCAGCCTTCCTCTGAGTTTCAGCTTCCTAACCATTATTTCTAAGAAAATGCCCTACTCCCTGCCTCCACAAAGTCTTTGCACAGACTTTTTTCCACTGGTTGGAAAATTCTTTTTTGTTTCTACCTTTTACTATTTGACTTCTGGAAAATTCTCCATTCAGAACACAGTCCTGGCTTCTCAATCTCAGAGAACTCTTCCCTGACCCAGTGCAAGAGTTAAAGATCCTTTGTTTAACGCTGCCACAGACCACCTTCCCTTTTGCAGATTCTCTAGTTGTAATTATGCATCCTACTGGGATTAGTTACTTGATGGTTAATCCTTGAGAACAGGATCTCTGTCTGATTTTCCATTTTATCTTTAGGCATTCTCCCTGCCTAACATGATTCCTAGCACATAGTAGATGCTCAATAAAAACTTACTGAACAAGGATTGAATGGAAGAAAGCCATATAGCCCAGTCAGTAAATCATCCCCTAAATAGAACCCTCCTGCACTGTTGGTGGGAATGTGAACTGGTGCAGCCACTCTGGAAAACTGTGTGTGGAGGTTCCTCAAAGAGTTAAAAATAGATCTGCCCTACGACCCACCAATTGCACTGCTGGGGATTTACCCCAAAGATACAGATGCAATAAAACACCAGGACACCTGCATCCCGATGTTTATAGCAGCAATGTCCACAATAGCCCAACTGTGGAAGGAGCCTCGGTGTCCATCGAAAGATGAATGGATAAAGAAGATGTGGTTCATGTATACATGGATTATTACTCAGCCATTAGAAATGACAAATACCCACCATTTGCTTCAACGTGGATGGAACTGGAGGGCATTATGCTGAGTGAAATAAGTCAATCAGAGAAGGACAAACATTATATGGTCTCATTCATTTGGGGAATATAAAAAATAGTGAAAGGGAATAAAGGGGAAAGGAGAAAAAATGAGTGGGAAATATCAGAAGGGGAGACAGAACATGAGAGACTCCTAACTCTGGGAAATGAACTAGGGGTCGTGAAAGGGGAGGTGGGTGGGGGTTGGGAGTGACTGGGTGATGGGCACTGAGGGGGGCACTTGACGGGATGAGCACTGGGTGTTATGCTGTATGTTGGCAAATTGAACACCAATAAAAAATAAATTTATAAAAAAAAAGAACATGTTGGGCAGCCCTGATGGCCCAGCGGTTTGGGGCCACCTTCGGCCCAGGGTGTGATCCTGGGGACCCGAGATCAAGTCCCGCATCGGGCTCCCTGCGTGGAGACAGCTTCTCCCTCTGCCTGTGTCTCTGCCTCTCTCTCTCTCTCTCTCTCTCTCTCTCTCTGTCATGAATAAATAAAATCTTTAAAAAAATTTTTAAAAGAACAAAAAAAATCATCCCCTAAATAACTGATTAACATTATATTATCTAAATAAAAATGTAACTAAAAATATTATTAATATAATACCAAAAAAACACAGGGCTTTATAGGACTGTAAATATCTGATGAATCACCAAATTTTGCCATCTCACTAATCGTCTCTTGTGTCAGGCACCATGTCATCTGATGCACGGGTGGACTAGGTTAGATAGTGGTATGGACTGGGTACATGCTCTGGACAGCTGAGGCCATGCTATGATAATGGTGGCCCTGACAAGGATCTAATCTAGATTCACAGGTTGTGTTGCAAATATGTTCCAATTGGAGAGGGAAGCTCTGGGAGAGGCCTTTCTCCTTTACCCCAAATAACTGTCCATCTGAAGTATCCCTAAACATGGGATGTGGTCCTCAAACCACTAAGAGGCTGCATGGGAACTTGACCTCCTAGTTCAGAACACCCCTTACCAGATGACTTTAAAAAGGGTAAATGGGAAAATTGAAAAGAGGGAAAAAATTGACAGAAAAGGAGAAAAATTATCTTGGTCTGGAGGGTCTCAGTTTTGAAAAGTTCAAGCTTTTCCTCAAACAGGAAGTGCTCTTCTTCTTTAATGGTTCTCTAGGCCATTGGATCACCAAGATATATATGTCCCCACTTCACATCTAATTGTGTAACACAACCAAAAGAAGCAGGGAGTGTGGAGATGGGCTGTTTTGTGGGAATGAGAGAATAAACAGATTCCTGGGAGGTGCCTAGAATCTAGATAAGACTTTTATGTAGTGACCCTATTACGATGGTCAGAAAGGAGTGGAGAAAAACAGGATGAATGGCATGGCATGTAATATCTCCCTTCACCTCCCCCAAAACCCACCAAACTCAATTTTATTCTATTCTTTGTAGGAACAAAATTTTATGGGTCAGAAGCCATGGATTTAAGCCTCTAATCTGCCACAAACAAGCTTTGTGATGTGGCTTTACTCTCTCTGATACACATTTGTTTCATTGGCAAATAGTTGGTGGAACCCAACTGGTAAATAAAGATGGAATCCAACACAGAATTGCGCCCAGAATCAATGATACCATGTTTGTGAAAGCCATTTATGTTTTGTAAAGCTTATATCCTCACTAGCTAATTTAATTGGACTTCTCATTCCCCAAACTCTCTTTACTGCATTTTTTCAAGTTAAATTACTTTATTTGTCTGTAATTAAAATCAAGTTGATTATAAATATATTACAGTAATTATGAATATTGAAATTTTTTAGATAAAAAATTCCTTATTCAGCTTACTGTGATTCTCTTTAGCACTTCTCTTTACTGTATTTAACCACCATAGAAGTATGCGTTTATTCACGTCTGATGAAGGAAGATAATCCTTCAAAGGGCCACACCTTGAACACTGGCCAGCTTTTCCAAAACTCCATACTCTCTGTATTGGCTCCCTCCCTCTTTCATAGGACATTCCCTCAAGCTCCTTGTAGAACTGTTCTTCCCTGACCCTATTTATTCAGTGGTATCTTGTGGAACAAGAAGGCTTTAGACTAAGCCCACACCCTGAGAAGTAAATTGCAATTTCTACTCACAGGCACTAGCTGTTTATGATACAGTCTCCAGAAGTTTTCACACAAAGCTGATTGTGGCTATGAGAGAGATATATTAGTGGCTTTCTTTGAGCAGGGGATCAGGGCATCTTGTGTGCAAATCCGTGATTGAGGATCCCAATCCCAGAGAAAGATGCAGCCCCTACACTTGTCACGTGACATCCCATGTGGAGACAGACCCAAATCCTCATCAACAACCAGGTAACTAACTCATGGATAGTGTTGAAACTACCCACATTTTCCCACAAGGTGATAAAAAAAAAAAATGAATCTGTATAGGGCTCTGACCCTACAGTAAGGGGGGCATGCATGTGTGTGTGAACACAGGGACACATGCACATGCACAGGCATATGTGTGATGTATTCAAATGTTTGCAGTTTGTCGAGAAATTTTATTGGAATTAGCTATCTTTTGCAAAGTGTTCAACTTCCCACCCTGAGGAAAGGACAGTACCAATATTAATTATTGGAGAGCCCCAGTGAAAAAACTATGAAGGGACCATGGAGAAACAGAGTTGTGTTTTGATTACCCAATTGCCACAAGTCACAGGTGTTGATGCCCAGAAATCTCACTATTTGATCATTTGTATTCATTAAGAAGACTCCTAATTCAGAGGTGTGGAAGTGGGAGGATCTGTCCTAATCTTGCCATGTCCCATCCCAAAATTAACTTTGAGTTTGAGGTTGAGAGATCAAACAATATCTTCTTGCTGGCTAGCATCACTCTCTTGGAAAAGGAGCCCATAATCCACTCATGAGAGAACTCCAGAGCATCTGAGGTCTACTGAACACTCCAATAATTAAAGTACAACACCACTTGGACTTTTCAAAGTGCTAGAGTGGATATCAAGAAGAACTAACCCAATCACCTCTTCATGCAGGTGAGGAAGCTGAGCCCCAGAACAGTCACATAGCGAGCTAGGAGAAATGCTGAGAGGTAAACCCAGTCTCATGTTTCCAAATAAGTCCCTTCTCCAGTGGAGCATGCTAGGTCCACCAAGCTATGGTTGTAAAGGGTCACTTCCAAAGAAATGCTCACTGCTTTTGATCTCTAGCTTCTGCAGGTTCCCTTCATAGCCAAATTTCACACCTCATCTCCTTTCTTTCTGTCTCAGTCTGCTTGGACTGCCATTAAAAAAATCATAGACTGAGAGGCATAAGCAATATAAATGTCTACAGTTCTGGAGGCTAGAATTCCCAGATCAAGAAGCCAGCAGGGTTGGTGTCTTGTGAGGGCTCGCTCCTTAAGGTTTGCACTCAGCCACCTTCTCAGAAGGCCTTGTCTCTGTTGTTCATGCATGTAGGGAGAGAAAGACCTTTCCTCCCTCTTGTTATAAGGCTCCCAAACCTACCAGATTAGGACACAATCTTAAGACCTCATTTAATCCTAATTATCTCTTAAGAGATAATTACAATCACACTGGGGGTTAGGACTTCCCTTTATGCATTTTGGGGAGACACAATTCAGTCCATAGCACTTTGCATCCTACTACTCCAGTATCTGATTTTATAACCTTCGAATTTCAACTAGGCATTTGAAGAACAGCAAATTGTATTAAGAATATAATTTATTGTTTCCAATACAGCCAGAGCAGGACAATTGCTACAACATTTATCCTATAACAGGCAGAGTATTCACTTCACACAACACATCCAATCCCAATTTACTATATCTAACTAAAGTGAGTCCTGAGCATCTGCTTTGTGTGAATAAGGAAAACAAATAATTCATTATGTCATTTCTTAATTTTTTTTTCATTTCTTAATTTTAATAATGTCTAGATATAATATAGCAAGATTGATGTACTATATACTTGTTTAAGTGGAACTCAACCCACATTGTTTTCACCAGTCACCAGGCAGCTAATTAAATACCAACCAGCTACCGAGCTGTCTGCTAGCATAGAGGCCAGGCAACCTCATTACTGATAAGGTTAATTTAATCAGTTACTTTCACTAAGTGCCTGTGAGTCACTCCCATAATTTAAAACACAAATAAAAAACATGAGTGGAAGCACTTCCTAAATGGGTAGAATTCCTTGTACCTCTCTTTGCCCACTCATTTCCCCTCACCTGGGTCACCTACCTGCCAAATACCCCAGTCTACTGACAACCAGAATTTTTTCTTTATGAGACATTAACTTAGGAACATCAAAACCAGGAACAACAAGATGTGCCCCCTTTTGTCTATTTGCAAATCTGGTATAGCTGCATATGTTTGTGTGATCTAGGAAGAGTCCTCTGAGTCTACAACTGGAATGTGTTCTCATGTTGGAAGCTCTGCAAAAGAAAGAAAAAAGGAAAGAGAAAGTTTGAGTCTAAAAGTAGGAAACAATCTGTTCTGCAGCTGGTGGCATTCAGAGTCGGGCAACACGGGAGAAATGCTATTTGTGTGCACAGGTGTCTAGGACTCTGCAATCTGCCCAGCTGGGAGCTCTGGGAATGGAGACTAAACCACCGGTCTCCTCCTTCCTCTTCTTCATCCCTCTCAGGAGCTTCTCATAAACTATGGACACTCTGACCAATGACTGAAATACACATATTATTCTCAGAGGTCTCAACATGACCATAATTTTGAGTCTCTGAGAAGCCCAATATAGAAATTTGAATGTGCCAGCAAGCATTACACTGATGGCCTTCTTACTTCTTCCAGGCCAGTATGGTCAAGGCCACATCCTGACTTTTATGGTGATGCTCACAGTGAGGCTTAGGCCCAGGTATGGATGTAACAGGGAGAAATTTAGCATGTCTGACTGCATATTGCTTCTACTGCCCTACTGCTCTGACCCATAGCTAGGAAAGTTCTGCTTAGCCCTGCCTGTAGGCATGTTAATCATTGAAGGAACTTTGCTTAAAGCTAAGATTTGCAAAAACCACTCTTTACTCAAAACCCACCTCGGGATCCCTGGGTGGCACAGCGGTTTGGTGCCTGCCTTTGGCCCAGGGCACGATCCTGGAGACCCGGGATTGAATCCCACATCGGGCTCCCGGTGCATGGAGCCTGCTTCTCCCTCTGCCTGTGTCTCTGCCTCTCTCTCTCTCTGACTATCATAAATAAATTTAAAAAAAAAATTAAAAAAAAAAAAAACCCACCTCACCTGAAGAGATAAGTAAGCATATACAGAAACAGCAATGCTATGTTTAAGATTTACAGGAATGGCAAGACAATATTCCTGTACTCAAAGATCAACTGATAAAGGACAGAAAAGTTTCAATAACCTTCCTCAGACCATTATGAGCACTAGAATGCCTACACATATCTGTCACCTCTTGATTCCAACTCCTTCCCACCTCCCCCTCTTCCTAACAAAAGAAGCTCAAAGTTCATGCTGAGGAATGATGGTTCTTTAAGACAAAAGCCCATCATCTCAGTTTTCTGACTTCCCAAAAAAGTCACTTTCCTACCCCAACTTCTTGCCCCTCAACTTTCTGGCCTGTCATGTGACCAGTGGAATGAGCTTGGGCTCGGTTACAGGTATAACGATATTTAGCAACATAGACACAATGCATGCAAACGCATTCACTATAGAAAAGTAAGTCATAGTCAATAACCATCCTACTGGCTGCTTTACAAACCAAAATGAGAATGGAATATTTTGAAGTTGTATCCTGAAATTAGACCTTTCTTCAAAACAAACCACAGATTTAAAATAAAATAAAATAAATTGCAGATTTAAGATTAAGTGATAATGGACTAAAAGAAATATGGACAAGCATTATATGACCTAATGATCAGGGTGGCATTTCGAAGTATGATACCAATGACAGAAATCCTAACAGTAACAGAGGTGACTGCTTCAGAGAAGCAAACAAATAAAAGGAACACACACACACACACACACACACACACACACACAAACAGGAACTGCCACCAAAGTCACTACAATAACAGTACATCAATAAAATTGAAAGAAAACTGAAATCCAATAACCAATGAAAACGTTAACACAGAAAACAGACAAAGTATGCTTAATGTACATAAAGTAATTAAAAGTCAGTAAGAAGAACCCTGGTATGACTGTCATGCACAACAGTTCTCTTGCTCAGCAGTCGCTTATCTCTTCTGAACCACCCCACTGATGATTTGATGGGGATGGACATGGGCCCCCTGAGGCCCCAGAACTATCTTTTTTGTTGTAAATTAAGATGGACACAGATTTTTATTTTAAGGCAGATATCTAATAAAATGAGTACCAGTTATCTCTAAGAATAGGTTAAGGGCTGGTGCAAAAGATGAGCTGTGCATCACTGGAGCAGAGACAAGGAATTAGGAGGGCAGTCCAATAACATTAGGAACTTTGAAAATGTCTATACAGGCCATGAATTCCTTTGGGCTTTGAAATAACAACACCTGTGGCTTGTGGGTGAAGGGTAGTTGGGAGCCCATACATACTAATGGACAGCATATAATGCTGGAGGAAGACGTAGAATCAGATGATGAAGAGGAGAAATGAAATTCCTAAGTATATCTGGAGAGCAAGCAGCCCTTGGAAGTGGAGGCAAGGATCCATGCAAGAAAATCAAACTTGCTGCTGAAGAAGAAAGATGAAAAAGAGGAAGAGGAGGAAGAGCAGGAGAGGAGAAAATGCTCCAGTAAAGAAATTGACATGAGATACTCCAGCCAAAAATGCACAAAAATAAAACCAGAATGAAAGATTCAAAATCATGAACACCAAGATCAAAAGATCAAGAATCCTCATTTTAAAAAAAGAGAGAGAAAAACTCCTAAAACATCAAATGGTCCTAATTCTGTAGAAGACATTAAAGCAAAAATGGAAGAAAGTATAGAAAAAGGCGATTCTCTTTCCAAAGAGAAAGCCAAGCTCGTCAATTATATGAAGCACGGTTTTTGGATGACTGACCCAGAAGATATTCAAGATCTCTGGCAGTGGAGGAAATCTCTTTAAGTAAACAGCTTAAACAGCTTATTAAAATTTTCCATCTCATTTTATTTCTGTAATAGGTGATCTCTGGTTGTCCTTTTTATAATGTAGAGTGAGAACCTTCTTTACTGTGTCTGATAAATGTGGTCCAGGTTGCAATGCCAACGTGTTGTCCCAAATGCCTGCTTAGTTTTCAAAGGCAGAACTCCACCTTTTGCTTGGTTTTAAATACATGTGGAATGCTTTGACAGAACATTTGTCATCGTGGTCAGACAAATGGAAATGGTGGAGAGACTATAAAAATATATGTGTGAAATAAACTTAGTTTTTTTTTTTTTTTAAATTTAATTCTTTATACCTTTCTACATTTTATTTTTTTTTTAAAGATTTTATTTATTTATTCTTGAGAGATAGAAGGAGAGACAGAGCCAGAGACACAGACACAGGCAGAGGGAGAAGCAGGCTCCATGCACCGGGAGCCCGACGTGGGACTCGATCCCGGGTCTCCAGGATCGCGCCCTGGGCCAAAGGCAGGCGCCAAACCGCTGCGCCACCCAGGGATCCCTAAACTTAGTTTTTTAAAGAAAGTTTAAAAATCAATGAGAAAAAGATGAGCACCTCAACTGAAAAAAATGATGGTTCAGGGGCACATCCAACTCTTGGTTTTGGCTCAGGTCATGATCTCAGGGTTGTGGGATTGAGCCCCAAGTCAGGCTTCATACTCAGCAAAGAATCTGCTTGAGATTCTCTCTCTCTTTCTCTCTCTCCCCCTCTGCCCTTCCCTTCTACTTGTGATCTTTCTCTCTAAAATAAATAAATATTTTTTTAAAAAGAAAAAAGAATAGAGAACATAATCAGGCAATTTACAAACACAGAAACCCAACTATTTCTTAAAAATATAATGTCCATAATGAAAAAAATGAAAAATGTAAATATGCATAATTTTTCATTTATCAAATTGGTCATTCAAAAAAACCCAGCAAAACCCATTTTTGGAAAAAATGTAGGGAATCCCATAAACCAGGTGGGAATGACAGTTGATGCAACTTTTTCCAGGTTGATAATTTGGCACAAGGAATCAAAATCCTAAAATTTGCATTTCATTTGACATTGGAATTACAAACTTAACCTAAGGAAGTAATGAAGCACAAAAATGAAGCTACAACATCCATACCAGTGTTGTTTGTAAGAAAGAAATAATATTGGGTACATTAACTGAGGAACATAAAATGAAGATGGAGCAGTGATTTAAAATTGCATTGGGAAGGTGTTAAGTTTTAAGGCTGGTTTCTGAGCAATATGATCTTATACTTATAAACATACAATATACATGCATAAATATATAAATAGTATATACTCACAGAAAAAGACTAAAAGAACAGAAGTAAATGTCAGTAGTGGCTATCATCTAGATCATAGATGATATTTATTTTGCTTTTTACTTTTCCATAGGCCCTAAATTTTCTTCAGATAACACGTAACTTTTTATAACAATTAAAAAACCATTTTTAAACAGAATTTTAAAGGAAAACCAACAGTACAACAGGCTTATGTTTCTCCCACCAAACTAAATGGCTTTCACTTACTGCTTCCAAAGATCATGCTGCCTCTCTTTCTTCCCTGATCTGCATCCAACTCTAATAATTTCCTTCACATCATGAAAAAATTTATACAAAACCCCAAGCTCACTCATTCAATTAACTCCCTACCTCTTCCTTACTCAATATTCAATTAAAATTGAATCACTTTAAGTCTTGCTATTTTAAAACCTGCTCTGGCTAATCTGTTTTTTTAAATGATCAGCTCTTCTTTCTAACTTCTGAGCCTTCAAAAATATCCAAAGACAAAAGAATGTTTGTAGACAAGCCACTCTGTTGTTCTGTACAGCCACTTCAACAACCCCCCAGGCCCCCATTCCCTAGTCTAATAGGTGTGTAAAGCAAAACAGAACAACTTAGAAGCTTCTAACCTACATTGGGTAGCATGCCAAGGAAAGCAGTACATGGCTGGTGTGACATGAAAATACCAGACATGGGTCAAGGCAAAAATCCTTCTTAAAATGCATCACCCTACATAGTAGTGTAGAAGACATGGGGCTAAAAAAAAAAAAGAAGTCGTCATGGGGCTCTGGCCTCTGTCCACAGGTGGCAACTTGTGTGATTTTGGACAAGCAGTTGACCTGTTCTGGGCCTCAGTTACATCCTTTCCAAAACTATGGTATTATTTCTAAGGTGACCATGAAACTGATGGACATTTATGTCCTTTTCTCTAGCAAGTCACTTAATTCTCTATAATCACAAAATCCCCTTTAAAGATCTCACAACCTGGGATCATTACAGATCCATTTCTCTTCCTTACTGTGGATACGGGAAATACTTAGCCTACCTCACAATTCCAGGGTTCATCACATCTTATGACAACAGATTGCTTTGGTCACTTCTTTCTGGTTTCTCCATGCTTCATTTTCTCCCCTATTCCATCTTCCCTCATTGATTTGGACTACATGTGAGTCACTTTTTTATCTCCATAGATGGGGAATCAGCTCTTTATTTTTTTAACCTGAGGGCAGTTAGTCATTTGAAAGGCTTTAATCTAGTACAACCTATTATGGATGTTGTTCTTTCAAGGTTAAAAGAGAGGTAGTCAAAAAACAGAAGGGCAGGGATTGTAAGAAGTATCACTCAGGTGGCCCAAGAATGGGACTAACTTCTTATAAAGCTAACACACACCAATACTGTTCTCAAACCAAAACAAAGACAATTTCCCTGATTCTCTGACCCAAGACAAAATAGATCAATACTGACTCCAAATGCTGGCAAGGGTGTGGAGAAATGGGATCACTCGTACATTACTGGTGGGAATGTATAATGGACAGTCACTCTGTAAAAGAGTGACCCCATGTCTCATACAACTACTTACGCACTTACCATATGGCCTAACGAGTCCATATGTGGGCATTTATGCCAGACAAATGGAAACCTCTGTTCACACAAAAACCTATACACAGATGTTCACAGAAGCTTTATTCACAATATCCCAAGACAGGAACCAACTGAAATGTCCTTCAATGGATGACTGGCCAAAGAAACATGGATATATTAAAACCAAGAAACACCACTCTGCAATAAACAGTAACAAACAATTGATAGACAAGACAACTTGGATGGATTTCAAGAGAGTTAAGCTGCATGAAAAAAATCTAAAGATTACACCTATATGATTTCATTGACATAGCATTCTTGAAATGACAAAATTATAGAGATAGATCAAGACTGATGGTTCCCAGGGCTGGGGGGAAGGAGCAGGGAAGGATGCAGCTATATAGCTAGAAAGGGTAGCACGAGGGATCTTTGCAAAGAAACTGTCCTGTATCTTCAATGTGATGGTAATCAAACCTATACAGGTGACAAAATTACACAGAACTGAATACACACAAATGAGTACATGCAAAACTAGTGAAATCTAAATAAGATTGCTGGGTTGTATCAATTTCATCAATATCAATTTCCTGTGATATTGATTATGCAAGATGGCAAGAGAGAGAGAGATGCTGACAGCACACATGTGGACAATAAAGAACTAGAATCAACTTACAAAATTGTATTTTTTTTTCCTGGAAGGTTTTCCTATTGAATAGAAATGCAAGTCTGTCCTACAGTCCACATTCCCTGAAATTTTAAATCACTCCTAACTTTGGGTGTTCTACTTTGTGGTGGTTGTCATGGTGATGTTTAAAGAAGGGGAGAACCATAAAGTGCTATACAAAGATCCTACTTTCTCCAACGAGCTAGAAGAAGATCTTCTGAGTATAGCCTACATCTGGGTTCCCCCACCCACATGGTGTGGCCAGCCTCAGCGGTCACCTGCAGATAGTAACACCGGGAAGTGGACACTTCAGGGAAGGGAAGACAGAGAGGGGAGAGAGCCAAGAGTTGCTAAATAACACCACATCTTACTCCCCTGCAGTGGGATGGACCTGAGGTGTCATCTATACCATTTCTCAAAGGGTCCCTAGCAGAAAGAAATCTCAGTTTCCCACAGCACTAATCTGCTTATGACAATGCCTTTTATAGGCTTTTCCTTCTTTCCAGCCTCTCTCTCCCCTCCACCTCATTCCATCTCCCAGTAAACCACCTGAACTCCTTATCTCAGGTCTGTTTTTGGAAGGACCCAAATCCAGATGTTCACACTGAGGATACCTGAATGCAGACCACAGTGCCTTGTCTCTAACAACTGATGTTTTACTTTCCTTAATCAATATTAAAACTTAATTTAAAAAATTAATCTGGGATCCCTGGGTGGCGCAGCGGTTTGGCGCCTGCCTTTGGCCCAGGCCGCGATCCTGGAGACCCGGGATCGAATCCCACGTCGGGCTCCCGGTGCATGGAGCCTGCTTCTCCCTCTGCCTGTGTCTCTGCCTCTCTCTCTCTCTGACTATCATAAATAAATTAAAAAATTTAAAAAAATATAAAAAAATAAAGCCTTTAAAAAAAATTAATCTGCTACAAATTTCATGGAAATATAACAACACACAATTCATTTATTTAAGACAGATGACAACAGATGACAGATGACATACAGACACCAGCAATCAGGCTGTTTAACAACTACAAAGCCCTTTTTGTGCAGGTTCCATTCACTGAAGTGAATACACATTCAGCACATATATCTTCAGAAAACTGCCATACTCGTGTCCTACATTCTAGAAGACCAACCAGAGTCTACTAATCCAGTAGGCTCATCAAAAGAGCTGAGGTGTTGGCCAGCTTGCAAGAGGTCACCTAAGTGACTTACAGAAAATGCTAGTCTGCAGAATTTTTTAAAGGGAAAGATTCTTTGAGATCCTGAAAGCCATGCTAGATGTAACCCACCTATAACCAGCTATAATCCTACTGGTAGTATTTTGAACCATTCTTCTCTGAATCTTAGCTGGTATCAAGGCTGCCCTCCAGTGTCAGCATTTTCAGTGGTTCTGCTATAAATGTGTTTGTGTCCATGTAGCATTCAGTTGGGCTTGGGAGACGGAATAGCCAGAAGAAAAACCGATCAGGAGTCTGAACATTTAGAACATTAGAACCCTGCCCTGTCTGCATCTGACGAGTGGCAGGCAGCAGGGAGCAATTTGGGCCACAGTCCTTGGACTTCCTGGGTCTCTGTTTACTTATCAGCAAAATGAAGTGTTTGAATTAGATGGGAAAGAAAAACCAAGCTCTGTTCCAGCTTGACAAGTCTGTGATTATAGAAAGTGTTTTTGTTTAGGAGACATAGGATCTGCTAACAGTATTATTACCCAGGAATTGATTCATTTAGCAATTACTAAGCGTCTTCTATGTAGCAAGCACTGTGTAAGGGATACCAAGTGTCACCATGCATAAGCAGATAGGCCTGCCCCAGCCTTTGCCACAGCTCAGATTCTCACCTCTATACTTCTCTTCATCTAGACTCCAATTGCCCCAGATTCAATGTCTCAGGATCCAGCGTCCACCAGGGCAAGCTTAGGTCGTGTGTGTCCCCAGGCTCTCCAAAAAAATAGAGAAGAATCCGACCTCTGTCAATTTTCATGGAGGCAGGCAGCAGGAAGTGGCTGTCACCAGGAATTGCCCACCAACCAAGATGACACAAGTAGCAAATTGCCCCAGTAGGAAATCAGAGTACTCAAAGGAAGAAGGGAAGTTGAATGTTGGATGACACATGACCTCCATATCTGTCTCGTGAGCTCTCTGACATGTATATGCACATAGGCATCTTGGGGAAAGAAAGGACCCATAACCTTCACCCAGCTCTTAAATGATTCTGGCTTAGGCAGGAAGAATTTAAATCCAAGGGGGTCTCTCACATTAGTGGGCAGATCACTTTGTTTCATTTTTCCTGGCACTCTCCCATGAGACACAGCCATGAAGCATTTACTCGGGAGCCTGGAAGTCTAGATTGAGATTGCTTAACTGGCTCTACCTGACTCTCAGTGTATTGTCACCACCACATTCACCAAGAGGCCAACAGAGAAAATGTTCCGGACAATGTTTAGGACAAGGATGCAATGCACTGCGTAGGTCATGGGTCACATGGGGAACTTCCCAACATTTCATAGGTAAATACCACTGGCTATGTTGGCCTAAACTGGCAATGGATTTGACCCTCCTCTGATTATCGAGAGTTGATGGTGTCAGGCTGCCACAGGTCCTAATATCTACTTAGCTTTGGAAATTTGTTTCCACCACTGCCCTTTACTAACTAATTGATACAATTAGAAAGCCAACAAAAAAGAAACTTTGACATGAAACCCTCAAACAATTAAAGCCACAATCCACAGAGAAATGCAAAGAACTTAGAATAGCCAAAACAAGTTTGAAAAGTATAGCCAAAATTATCAAATTGTATAGTGCTTCTAAAATATGTGTTACTTGTTTTAACTATTTCTCATTAAACTTTTATTTTTTTAAAGTGATTTTAAAGATTTTTATTTATTTATTTATGATAGACATAAAGAGAGAGAGAGAGAGAGAGAGAGAAGCAGGCTCCATGCCAGGAGCCCGACGCGGACCTCGATCCCGGGACCCCAGGATCGTGCCCTGGGTGAAAGGCAGGCGCCAAACCTCTGAGCCACCCAGGGATCCCAAACTTTTATTTTTAATGAGAGAAAACAACATTTAGATATCATGAACATTGCAGACATCGCCTGCCTATGCAAAGGCCTGTCCATGAGATTTTTTAGGACAATGCCCCTCCCAAGTCCACTCACCCCGAGTGGTAAGTGCTATCCTGTATTCTGTGGTTAGTATTCCTTTGCTTTTAAAAATATGTTTACTATAAATATAGTTTAATTCTATTAGGTTTTGACCTTTATATAAACAAAGTCATGTTCAGCATATTCTTCCATGACTTGCTGTTCTTCTACAATTTTTTAGTAATATTCAAGAATGGTGATGTGTGTAGTGGTGGCAGTAGTAGTAGTAGTAGTAGTATATTCATCTCACAGCTGTATAGTATTCCAAAATTTTTTTATTCACCTTATCTTAATGGCTCTTCATATCATTTCCAGTGTATCATGTTTCAAATATTACTGTGAGTGCATGCACAAGAACTTCTCCTGAGTACATACTTACTCATAGACTCCCCAGGCCCCACTTATGCACATCTTCCCTTTAGTTAAATATGAAATTATTCTCCAGGTGTGTGTATCAGCCTACCCTCTCCCCAGCTGTGTATAGGAGATCTGGCTCCTTTACATCCTCAACAACACTTGATATCTTCAGATTTTCTATTGGTTACCCATCTTGCATATGTAAAATGGCATTCCAAGCTGGTCCTTAATTTGCATTTCCAAAGAGAACTTTTCTCCATGTCAGTCTTCACTACCAGATATTCAGATCCTGAAAAGCATGAAGGCTGCGCAATTCAGCTTTGTGGCCTCTGCACCTGGCCCTTTCCAGCACACAAGACCAACTAATGGTGGTGGAGTGAATGATGCCAGTTCATGGGCTCCCCAATCCACAAGGCTCAGAAGGGAACAAAACAGGAATCCAGGGGTGGAAAAGAGAAGGGCAGCGAAGGCTGACCCATCCCATCTCTTGTCAAGTGAGATCTCACAGACCACATGGGGAAAAGATACAGGGGAACAAAAGCACAGAACCTGGAAGGAGGAATCCTACTTTTTGTTTCTCTTATCATTAAATCTTGTCACCTGCACTGGGACTTCACATCAGAATACCAAGGAGGGTTGAGAGTGAAGGGGAAATGAAGCTCTCTGCTTCAGAGAGACATGCCCCAAAGGCCAAGAATAGGGACTGCAGGCTCCTCTGCCACCTTGACCAACTTCTTCATCTCCTCTATTCCTCAGATAGACACCAAAGAGGTGCCCCCTCCAGAGCTGGATGAACGCTGAGTCAGTCCCCTGAGAGCACCAAGTCAGCCACCAGGGATGCTGGTAATGGGCAAAGCCCTGGCGGCACCTGCTGGGCGGCTGCTGTTACCCCAGGCTACAGCGTTAGACCCGTTTCCCCCTCATCCTTCCCAGTCACCAGTGGCACATTCGTGGCAGCTGCCTCTTTGCAGAAATCTGCACCAAAATTAAACTCATCAAGCTGTCAGCCCCGTTGCCGGGGCTGCTCCCATGTCAGCCCATGTCATGACAACCGATGATAGAAATTCAGGCTTCATGGGGAGCATCTGTTTCCTTTTTAAAATCGCTTTAAAAAGAAGCCTGAGCAAGGCGCCTGATGCTCGGGACAGTGCAGGATGCCGAGGCAGGCAGGCAGGCTCAGCACCTGCTGGGGGGTGGCACTTCCTCTAGAATTTAGGAAACCAGTGGGGGAGGAGGGCCTGGTTCCAAAAACAGCAGCCTTGGGAGGGAGCAATGGAGGGACCAACAGGAGTCCCAGTTTCTCCTCCCTAGGGTTGCCCTCTTCTCAACCACCTAGCGCGTGCTTCTTCTAAGTCCAGCACTGCAGCCCTGGGGTAAAACTCAGTCTTGCCTTCTCAGGAGGGTCTTTGTCCCCAGGCAACTTCAAAGCTTCCAAAATATTGGGAGATTCTCTCCTCTGATACCTACAGCGTGGTATCTACAGCGTGGAGAGAGGGCAGGGTGTGGGGGGGTGAGGGTTTCATACCCCAAACACAGTCTCCCCTCTGATGGGCCTGTGATTCAGGATTGCTCAGCAACGTCAAATCTGGAGGAGAAACAGCACTAGCTGAATCCCTGCTGCTTCCCTGTCTCCAGTTTACCTTGGCCCCTGCCCAGGATCTCGATCTCTCTCTCTCTCTCTCTCTCTCTCTCTCTCTCTCTCACACACACACACACACACACACACACACACACACACACACAAACACATAATGTATGTGTTCTTGTGTTAACTAAATAGCCCAAGACACAGATTAAACACATCTGTGTTCAGCATCCAAGTTCAGACATGAGAAGAATCTAGCATCCATCTCTCCCTTTTCCCTCAGGAAACTGAAGCCCAGAAAAGTCAAATGACTTTTCCAAAATTACATAGTTTGTTGTTAACAAATAGAGGAAGAGATCCCAGAATCTTCTGCTCTTGCCTTTGGGGGCCCAGTCTGACCAAACAACAAAAACTAACTGGGAGCCTTTTCTCTAAGAAAAATACAGAGAATACTGAAGCATGGCAAACAAGAGGTTTGTCTGACAGGATCTGGGAAATACAGAAATATCAGAGATCACCTATTTAAAAACAATATTTTTTTAAAATGCATATGGGCCAGATTAGAATGAGTGAATGGTTGAGGGAATCCTTGTAACGTGGGCAGTAAGTACAGATGAGATTTTCATTTTCAATGATGCAGAGGCCCCAGAATTTCTTGGGCAGCTCACTGCTGGGTGACTGACCTTCCCAGAAGAGACTCTACCTTGGCTGAGCATGTGTGTGTGTGTCAAACACCAAGTTCTAGGCGGCACTGAGGGTCTCTGCAGATATAAGAAGAGATTCTGGAGCATAGCAATGTGACATTGGATGGTGACAGCAATACTGGCTTTCATTTACTGAGCACATACCCTGTAAGGCACTGTTACCCCTCACAGAAGCGCCCTCATCTAATCTTCATATTTACAGATGAGCAGCCTGAGGAATTGAGAGCTTATATAATCTCTTCAAGTCATACAGCCCCTAAGTGTCAGAGCCAATGTGAATGCAAGAATCTGTCTCAGACCATGTGCTGAATTCCTGCTGATGCCCTAGATGGGGGTCAAGAGGTGAGCATGCTAGACCTGCCTCTGCCACAGGCAAGCCCACTCATTCTGGGTGTCCATGATGACTTCCAATGAGGTGAACGTTTTGGGTAAAGGTCCACACAGATGTGTGACTTTGGGCAACTGTGTAGTAAGGAGTCAATTGGGCATGCCCAGGCTGCACAAAGTCTGCGTATGCTAAAGGCCTTTTGAACTGAACCTTGAGCAGTTCTTGGGAGACCACCTCTGAGCCGTTGGAATACCCTGTTGGACAAAGGGTCACTGTCTACCTGGAGCTTTGGGCTGCACCACATATTTTTTGCTAACAATGAGATTTGTGGTAGGGGTCTTGGGCCACGCTCTATAGCTTGACCTCCGAGTGGCAGGTTGGGGACTGAGTAACTAGAGTCAGTCACTCAGGTGCTGTGTGCCTATGTGACTGACTCTCCAGTAAGAGCCCTGGATACCAAAGCTCCAGGGAACTTCCCTGATTAGCAAAACTCCATGTATTTTGTCACAGCTTGTAGTTGGACAAATTAAGCACTGCCCGTTGAGTACGTGGGGACATGGAAACCCAAAGGTCACATATAGTTTTTCCCAAACTCCACCCTACGATTTTAACCTGTACCCATTCGATGTAATAAACCGTAACTGTGAGTACACCAGTTTTTCCTGAGTCCTGTGAGTCCTTCTAGCAAACTATCAAGCCAGAGTGTAGACTTAAGTGACCCTGCAACACAAGTCAACTCACCCCTTCGGCCTTCTGTAGTTTCAGATATTAAGTGAGGGAGTTGACCAAGCTCTGCATGATTTCCAAGCATTCCTAAATGCTGTTTTAAACCTCACTTCACAACTGTGCTTCTTTTCTAGTCCCTTGGGTCTTATTTGTTATCCCATCTGCACTAAGGATTTCTCTGTTTTTAGTCCGTGTTATTACTCTCAAATAAATGAACTCTGGCTGACAGAGAAGACAGTGTTGTCAAGTCTCCAAGTCTTAAATATGTGTCAAAAAGTCTGCTAAGTCCCAGTATCCATTCTCCTCTCCTTCCCTAGTAAAATAATTCTACTTTAGCTGAGTGCCTAGGAATCTTTATTATGAATACGTGTCCCAGGTGGTAGGGACTGAATATTTGTGTCCTCCCCAAACTCATATGTTGAAACCCTACCCCTCAATGTGATCATTTAAGGAGGTGCAATCTTTGGGAAGTAAGTAGAATTTGATGAATGGAATTAGTGCCCTTGTAAGAGTCATAAGGAATGTTTCCCTTCTCTGCTCTCCTCTGTGGGAGGACACAATAAGAAGTTAGCACCCTGGAAGAGGGTGCTTACCAGAACCTGGTACACTGACCTTGGATTTCCAGCCTCCAGAACTGTTAGAAATAAATTTCTGTTGTTAATAAGCCACACAGTCTAGGTATTTTGTTATAATAGCCTGAACTAAGATACTAGCCTTCCTAGCAGCTAGATGTGGGCATGTGACTCAGTACTGATCAATAGTGTGTGAGCAGAAGTGCACTGTGTGGCTCTTGGGAAATGCCTTAAAGGAGGTGTGCACTCCCTTCCTATCTCTCCCTCCTCCACAGTGGTGATGAGGGAGGGGTTGGATCTGGATGACTTCTTTGTCCATCAGGAGGAAGCCATGTTCTAAGGATGACAGAATGGGGAGGTGAAGCCTGGCTCTCTGGGGACTCAGTGAAGGTACTACTGGTTAGCCACAAACTGTCTCCTCCATATTTCTTTTTCACAAACAACAAATAGCATCCATCTTGTTTAAGCCATCATTATTTTGGATTTTCTGCCACATAGAGCTAAGCCTTTCCTAACCAACACAGGCTGCATCTCCCACCTAATGAGAGACTTAGCAGGGCTCCCCCCATCTGAGCCCATCTAGTGCCTGTACAAGAAAGCAATGATGATTCATTTAAAAGCACTCTATTCAGAATACGATCTTCTCCTATTTCCTACAAATCAAATTACCAAGAGACCAATTGGATTTTTCAAGTCCCTCAAAATGTTCTTTTTAGATGTTCTTGGTATTAAATAGTAAGAGAATTTAAATGGCATCAACAAAACACGCAGATGTGACTGTGATGATAAGTTACATAAATCTGTGACAGAAAGAACCTCACCAGAGCACACAGATACAGCCGAGATGGGAAAACAATGAGCTGGATCTCACAGATTTGCTTCCAGCTACTACCATCTTTTCATAGGCAACCATCTTCCCTGTTCCTGGGGAGAGTGACATCCAAACAGTTTAGGGTAGTAAGAGCCTGGGAGCCTTAATATACTCATTTCCTGAACAAATATTGTCTCTGGACCCTGAGCTCTTGGAAAACGGAAGCTGAAGTGATGTCTCCTTTATCATGTGCATCCCTTGTGCCAAGCACAGTGCTGGGCCCAGAATGAGCTCAATGTCAGGGGCCTGGCTTTGAGCCCAAGCTCTGTCAACTATATGGAGGTGGTACTAACCAAGGGACAAAACCTGAGCCCTTGCAAATATCTCCTTCTCATAACTTTACTGAGCACTCACTATGTGCCAGACACTGTGCCAAACACTACGTTCATCTTCTGTACTCTTCACAACAACCCTGTGAAGTAGGTACTATTATTACCCCCTTTTAAAAATGAAACAAATAAGCCACAAAGAAGTGAAATATTTTGCTCAAAATTATTTAGCTACCAAGGGGCAGACTGTGGATTCAGAGCTAGCAGTCTGACTCCAGAGTCTAGGTACTGACCCCACTGTACTGTCAGTGGAATGCATGACATAGATGATGTTGTTCTTGCTCTCGTCCTTATTGTCGCTCTTCTTGTTGTGTCATAGATTCAAAAGAGGGGAGGGAACTAACATTGGTGGGAAGCCTGTGTCTGCCTGGGTCAGGACTGGGCCTGACATTTTACCTATGTTGCTTCATTTCCTCTACACAGAGGCCTATTCCCAACATACAGATGAAGTCATAGGGACTCAGGAGGTCTAAATAAATCCCTCAAGACTTTGCAGCTATCATGGTAGCATCTGGGCTTCATTTCATATCTTCCTGACTCCCAAGCCCATGCCCTTTTCATTCCTACGTCCAGGCCCAATGCAAGTGGAACAGCCCCATGCCACACAGGCTCAAATCAGCTCTTCCTAAAAGCTGACACATTCAGTTCTAATAGAATGATTGCTACTGATTAGGAAAGCTTTTTACCTATTAAAATCATTTACAGTCCAACCTATCCAAAGAAATATTTGAGGCAACACAAAAGATCATAGAAAGGTCAATAAAATAATTATTAATTGGGGAACAAGATGTTGCTGATTTGTCTTAACAAAATCAGTTGGGTCTTGGTCTGGCACAGCAGTGGTTATGGGTCTGGGTTGGTAGTCAGAGTCACAAGACACAGAGGATTTAATCTGGTACCATGTTTCCCCAGTTTTATGGAAGGATATAGACCAGGGATACAGGAGCAGCATTTTTAGCTCTTCTGGAGGCCCAGCCACCACCCAAGGGCACAGCTTCTTCTACCTCCTCACCCACATGGGACACATGTATGATGGCCAAGGACAGGAGTTGAGGTGTGTGGGAGTCACTTGACAGAGAAACACAGAACACCTTGGTCCCCCACCAATCTCTGAACCACCTTCATCCTGCAGGCTCAGGGCCTGCATGCCCACTCACAGCTCCCCTCACCCACATGAAGTCTCCACAATCAGGGATCTCACAGATGTGACAGTCACCATTTGTCCCACCCCTGGAGTTTCCACAGAACAATACTGTGAGAAGAAGACCAACTCTGAGGTCATCCAGGTCTGATGTCAACTCTTGACTCCTGGGTGTCCCACTAAGAGATAAGAACATTCAAAGAGTTCTGTTGTGTTGTCTAAGTTCTATCTACATCAGTAATAACAGGGCTGTAAGCAACAAGAAAACCTGGCTAATGTTTGCTTCAACATGCAGGGGTTTATTTTCACACAGCAGAAGTCCAGCGATGTAGTCCTGAGCTGGTGCAGCTGCCGTGTGGTGAATCCTGAGATGCTAACTCCATCCATGCTTGTTGTCTTGTGGTTGCCATAGAGATGCTGCACCTCCTGGGGTCCCATCCACAGGACAAGCAGAAAGATGGAGGGGCAAGGGAAAAGGGGGCAAAACCGTAACAGGAAGCAAAGACTTTCCCCCAAATTCCCAGCAGACACCCTCTCACATCTAATTGGCTCTAGCTACATCACACAGTCACCATTAGCTGCAAGAGAATCTGGTAAAGTCAGTGTTCTTAGCTCAACACAAGCTGCCCCAAACACAATGGGGTTCTGTTGGTAAGAAAGAAGGGACAATCAGATAGAGGTAAATGGGCAAGTAATCTGCAATTTCTAACACATATGGCAACCTTCCAAATAGTTTTCAAACCCACCAGGCCCCACACAATTTTAGGCAGCTTGCTTTATACACATGGGCCTCTTCCCAGCAAACAAAACTCCTTCCATCTGGCCCTAGCCTCTTCCTCCTGCCCATCCCCCATATATACAACAGTGTGCTAAACAAACACAGGTCTCCATTTTCTGCACACACACCTCATTTTCTCCACTAGTCATCTGACTTTTGGGGAAACCACCAAGGAATTTATAACCCTGGCCTCATTTGTAGAGCTCCAGCAAGGGCCTGATTTTCACAACTGAAATTTGGAAAGAAGGCTCAAGAGCACAATGGTGGGGGCCACCATTACTGGAGGCAGGTCCCTGGATTTGCATGCTTTTCTTATTTTGCCAAACTAAATGCTGGCCCCTAAAATATACTTTAAAGATAAAGTGGCTATGATGATCCAGATATTTCTTTCAGTATCTTGGAGCTATAAGCTGAGTCTACATTAATGCAACCTCATTAAAGCTGTCTTTGTTGTAGTGAGTTCCTTGATATGAGAGACAGCCAAGGGGCTGGCCAGCCATTTCCTAAAGGCAGTAGAGTAGGTATCGGAGAAGGGACAGACATTCTTTCTGACTCCAAAAGTCAATGGTTTGGATCTTTGTGGCTTATTTTAGTTTCCTCTTAAAACAGGATTTTAAAAAAGGTTGTAAGGCTCCCAACAAAGGGAAAGATGAGTCAGAGTTTAAAAATTGGGTTAAGGGAAGCTTAGTGGTAAGCCTGCCTTGTGGTTGGCTGGGATGGAATTCTAGATGGTTCTCCTGGACACTAATTTAGAAGTTTGTTTTTTGTTTTTTTAATCTCCTGATAAAAGGTACCCCATAGCAATTTCATGAGGATGATGGGTTGGTATCTGGCAGTTGCCTCTTGAAGACACCCCAACCCAGCTGGTATTTCAGAAGTTATGAATTGAAGGGATAAAAAAAAAAAAAAAAAAAAAGAATTGAAGGGATAGGAAAATATGGTGACTATTGTTAATGATAAAACTATCAAAATAAAAGAATAAAAGTAACCTTTCCTCTCCTCCAAGCAGGGAATCTGGGAATGGGAAGAGAAAAGATTATTGAAGGCAGAAAAAGACAGCCCTGGAATGAAATTTTTAAAATCTTAAGCCTTGGGATGCCTGGGTGGCTCAGCAGTTGAGTATCTGCCTTCGGCCCAGGGCATGATCCTGGGGTCCAGGATCGAGTCCCACATTAGGCTCCTTTCAGGGAGCCTGCTTTCTCTCTCTGCCTGTGTCTCTGCCTCTCTATATATATTTCTCTAATAAATAAATAAATAAAATCTTTAAAAATAAAAAATAAAATAAAATCTTAAGTCTTTTGAATTTTAGAACCCAAAAGATCTACGAGGAAGGTACACAAGTTCTTAATGTACTCTAGATCAAATCTTTCTAATGTGCTTCCAGATCCTAACATGCTTTAAACTAAGTCAAATCTGCTTCTACAGAGTGAGTCTTAAAATCACAAGGAGTATTTGGGAAATATAGAGAAATACAACTTTTTTGCTTTTGTAAAAATATTTAGAAAGTAATTACCCATATGTGGTAGACTGATTATAGAAACAGCCTCAATTATTCACTACTTCCTGTACCCACAGCCTTCATCATGTGATTCTATAGCCCCTACCATCAAGAGGTGAAGTCTAGCTCTCTACCCTGGAATCTGGGCCACAACCTTTTGCCAAGAGAACACGACAGAAGTGACATTGGTTGGTCAATTCTAAGTCTGGGTCTCAAGAGAACTTGTTTATTTCTGCTCTCTTTCAGAACATTACTACTGCTATGTAAACAAGACCAGACTAACATGCCAGAGGATAAGAGATCTATCTCATGGATAAAAGCCCATATGTCCCAGACAAGGGCATTCTAGATCCACCTACAGCCAGCCAGCCAGCAAACATGTGAGAAAGACCAGCCAAGATTAGCAGAGCTGCCTGAATGACCTACAGCTGACTTCAGATGCATGAAGGAGGCCATCCAGGAGCTGACTAACCCACAGACTTGTGGGCAAATCATAAATGTTTATTGTTTTAAGGCAGCATCAGCAAACTTTCTACATAAAGGGCCAGATAGTAAATATTTTAGTCTTTACAGGCCATGTATGGTCTCTGTGACATATTCTTAATTTTGCTCTTTAAACACTTTAAAAATATAAAAGCACCGTTTACCTCTGAGTCTGATAAAAACACGCTGTGGGCCAAATTTGGCCCAATAGTTAATAAATAATAAATAGTTATCCACCTATCTTAAGCCACTGTGCTTTCAGATGGCTTGTTATACAGTGATAGCTAGCTAATATACCATATGATTTTTGTTTGTTCTTAGATCTTATTCCCTTGCAAACAGAGACTAAACCATGAGGGTTCCTGCCTCTGGGATAAAGAGGATGGGTGCTATAAAAATAAAAAAAGCCACTGATCAACTCTGAGTCTCAGAGCTGATTTTCTCAGTTCCTTTAATAAAAACAGTAGCCTGAAATCCCATCTTTACGATGAGAAAGATTTCCAAATTTCAGGGACTACTGGTCAAGATTATGGAATTACAGAGGAGGCTGCCAGCACTTAATCCCAAAAAGTCAGCAAAAACCAGTCTACGTCAGTGGAAACCATTGCTGGAGCAAGACCAGAGAGAGCTGTCATCCTGCAGCAGAGACCAGCAAGAAGGAGCCAGGGTTGCAGTAAATCTGCCTCTTCCTCTATGACCATGAAGTCATGTCAAGCCAGCCTTCTAAACTCTAGATTCCATGGAGATATAAGGAAAAGAAAAAGGAAGTAAGAAAGACTGAGAATCTATCTGAGTCATGCCCATGGAGAATGAATAGACCATTTAAGTCATTCAATTGGACTGAGTTTACTGGATTGGACTAAATTTAGTTTTTCCTTGCTACTCAGTGGGTTGGAAACTTAAAAAGAAGATAGATCAGTCATAAGAAATAAGACTGTTAGGAGATGAATTATGTCCCCAAAAAACAGATTGCAATCCTAGCACCAGAACCTAAGAACGTGACCTTATTCAGAAGTAGGGTCTTCATGGATGTAATACATTAAGATAAGGTCATTAGGTTGGGCCCTAGTCCGATGTCCGGTGTCCTTATAAGCAGAGGAGAAGACAGAGACACACAGGAGAAGGCCATGTGGCAATGGGGGCAGAGTCTGAAACTATGTAGCTGAAAGCCAAGAACACCATGGATTGCCAGGAACCCCAGAAGCTAAGAGAAAGGCATGAAACAGATTCTCCCCTAGAGTCTGAGAGGGAGGCCCCAGGGGCCAAGTGTGGCACTGCTGACATCTTGACTTCAGACTTGCAGCCTCCAAAACACTGAAGGAATAAATTTCTTTTGTCTGAAACCACCTAGTTTCAGCAGCCACATGAAACGAATACCATGGGGGCAGCCCCGGTGGCACAGCGGTTTAGCACCACCTGCAGCACAAGGAGTGATCCTGGAGACCCGGGATCGAATCCCACATCGGGCTCCTTGCATGGAGCCTGCTTCTCCCTCTGCCTGTGTCTTTGCCTCTCTCTCTCTCTCTCTCTCTGTGTGTGTCTCTCATGAATAAATAAATAAAATCTTAAAAAAAAAAAGAAACGAATACCATGCCTATATTTTTTATTTTAAAAAGGTAGCAACATCTCCTAATTGATAATTATTTCAACATTGTTTTTCTTAAGTCCCACTTCTGAAATTCAGAGGAGTCCCCAACGGTCCCTCAAATACTGGCAGAGATGGGAACATGATTCTCCCCACAGAGCAGATTCAGACAAACGTGAAACCCCCAGCGTGAAGGCGTATTCTCTGAAGACTTCTGTTTTGGTTTGGATTTGAGTTTTGAAGGGAAAAGGATGATTAAAAAAAGAAGGAGGTGTGGTTCAAAGAACAACTTACCTTTTCAAGGCCCTAACTTTGGTGTGTATTAAACCACCCAGAAAACAAACATGTCAGAACTCTATCCTCAGATATTCTGAGTCACTCTGTCCAGAGAATGAAGCCCAAGAACCTCCATCTTGGGCAAGCATGTTCAAGGGATTCTGGTGAAACAGACAGAAAAACTGTCCCCCAGAAGCATCCACAGAGGGGTCCCAAAATTCAAAGTGGCATGGAGTTCCCATTCGTCCCCAGTCCATCTGGAAAGCTGTCCCAGTGTGGGATTGGCCAAAGTAGGAGAGCTTGGACATAGTGGGCTTTCCATCTACAGTGTCCCTCCAGACGGAAGAGGAGCAAGGCAGAAGCAGCCTCCCCCTGGACTTCCCTTACCCTTCCCAAATCGGGACCCTGAACAGACTCTGAGAGAAAGGCACCCCCAGTGGCAGTGTTTAGTTTTCCAGGTACCTAGCAACAGGCACCCGGCCAGTAGCTGCATGGCCCCCGCATAAATGGATGGCACTATATCAGTAACGCAGAGCAATGAAGCAACTTATTGTGATCTTGACTCATATGGCAATAAATATGAAATCGAAACACAGAAGCAGAACATCCACAGGAAATGGCAACAGCATTTTATGGTTCTTAAATTTCATAGCAGCAGAGAAAATCACTACCGGGCTCTGAAAAGCTGAAGCCAGAGTCTTTTTTTTTTTTTTTTTCAAATCCATTTCAGAAGAAAGCAAGGCAAAACTGTGGAACAAAGAGCTGAGTTCGGGGGAGGTCATGGGGAGTCAAGCCATTTGGAAAGAAAATCTCTGTAGCTTTAAGAGGGAAAAATTTGAGCAACATAAACCAAAAGAAATTAAGATTCTTAAAAAGCATTTGATTTTTTAAAAGCAGCCAATAACTAGTACAACTAAATTATGTTTTCTCCTTCCTACCTGATCCCATGAATTAAATTACAAACAGAAAAATAATGAATCTCAGAATTCAGACCCTAGGCCCAGTCAATCCCTATCATTTGCAAGCACCTGCAGGTTTGTGATAATTTCATAATTTCACTGAACATCTACTATGAAGGGTCTGACCCTTCACAAACATTGTCTCTAATCATCTGAGCAATTGTGTAGGTAGATATTACTAATCATATTTTTCAGATGAACAACTGACAGTCTGAGTAGTTAAATCAGCTCCTAAATACTAAGAGGAAAAGCCAGGATTAGGTTGCAAGGCTTCCTGACTCCAGAACTCAAGGCTAATCTCCAATACTCACTTCTCTGAAGAACCTGGAACATATCTTGAACGCCCATTTTGCACAATAAAATAATACTGGAAGAAGGGATTCGCATTAACCAAGCAAGAGTTTCTCACTGAGCTAATGAAAATATTCTAAAACTGGATTGTGGTGATAGCTGTACAACTCAGTAAACTTACTAAAAATCACTGAATTTGTATACTTAAAATGGGCAAAGTTTCTGATATGCAAACTATATCTCAATAAAGCAAAGACAAATGTAATATTAAAAAAAAGAATAATATATTGAAACCAAAAGTAAAATGATGATAATGACGTGATATACGAGCCTAGGGGAAAAAGATTTACTTCCCCATTAAACCTGGGGACAAAATTAAGGGTAGAGTTGATGGAGAGATAACTACCACTGCAGAACAGGCTCAGGACTTTATCATGAAGACAGACCTCAGCAAGGCAGCCTCCCTCTGTGGCTGAATTTCTCTCCTGAGAGACAACCACTTTCCCATCATATGGGAAACATGTGGCTCCTTGTTTTTCCCTTATACCAAAACCTATTTGCAGACCTTTGTTCATACTAAAGTGTAAATGACTGATTTGTGTATAAAGGGTCTCTCTTCTAAAGAAAATACATAATTTTAAAACTCCAAATATTCAATCCTCCCCTTTCTGCCCAAGAACATAACAGACCACTTCAGTTGGATGTCCAAGTGGCTTCAAAACCAACAAGCAACACCTAAACCAATTATAATCATACCACCAATTACCCCCCAGGTCAGACTGCCTGCCTTTCCAACTTCCCTAAGCCTGCTTGTGGGCCATGTTTCCCTTCCCACCTGCTAACATAGGACTCCACCCCTCAAAAAGTCTCTGAATTCCAAGTACTTCTGGGGAACCCCAAAGATTAGGTCCCGTCAGTTCTCAGATCATACATGCCTGTGACACGCATCTGACATTTTTATCTTTCTCTCCTGCTCCAACCTCCTCCACTTCACCCTTTGGACATGAGCACCATTTAGCCATGAACCCCAGCTCACACCTTGCCCTCCCTTTGCCAGCCAGCTCTCTGCTCCTGGGTACCTGTATGTCCCCTGGACACAGCGGGCCACCCCAGGACCTGTGTCAGTACACGGGAGAGCCCGAGGGCCAGAACTACACTGTGTTCTACATTGAAGTGGGAGAGTTCTCTTCCTCTTTCATGTGCTATACTGTTAGGGAGGTCCCAAATCAGTCCTGCCTTCCTTCCTATACCCCATGGAAGGAAATCCAGGATTAAATCTGGGGATATTATCTGAACAAGATCTTCTACCTGAAATGACCACCAAGCACGCTGTCTTTCTTCGATAAATAGAAATATCACCAAAGGGCCATTTTTCATCTTGATGGACAAGCCAACCAAGCACTTTGCAGTATGTTACCCAGAGCACAATCACAGTGCAGTCAGCTTTTATAGCTCAACCTGCCGTGACCTGTCCCACTCCGGAGAAGCCTCAAATTACTCCCAGAGGCCAGAGAAATTAATCCGACATTGTTTTAGATAACCCTAGCACAAGGCAGAGATTTGAGTGGCTGAGAATGCCGCAGAGCTCCCTACTAACGGGATCTTGTTTAGGAAAGCTAACAAAACTGCAAGGGTATTCTCCAAAGACAATGAACAGATAATTGCGCCAATCAATTTTCTAGAAAAAAATCAATGTATTGGCATCCTGTGAAACTATACTCCTTGATGGGTAGTTTAGGGGTTCTGCCTTGTTTTTTCTCCCCTGATTCTAATCCTGGGCAGCCCTCTGAGTCTTGCCTTTTCAATGGATTGTTCTCTAGCAGCACTTTAAAAAAATCAGCCTCCTTTTTTTTTTTTTCCCTCAGTCAAAAGAAGCAACAAAATCTGTTGATTTCATTTATGTCTCCCAGGATTCTAAAGACTCTAAAAATATCGGCTGCCAGCCCTACCTGTGATCCTGCTGCTGGGTATTATGACCTGTTGGAAGTATTGCTCCATCTGTACTTCCTTGTACTTACCACCTAGCTCCTGTGCCCACTTTCATGCTAGGGATTTCCAGTCCTCCCATTCTTCACCCTCTTAATTGCTCCTTTCTGTGTGGACAGGGTTTGCAATACATTTTCCTAAAGAGCTTTTATTCTTTTGTTTCAATTACTGTTTTGAGAAGGAAACCAGATGAGCTCTTTGGAATTACCTACCATGTCTCAGGGAAGGAGAAGAAAGCACCACCCCCACACAGTGCTGCTCACCAAGATCTATCAGGACACCAGGTGAAACAACTCACTGCATCTCCCTGCCCTGACACTGGCCATCGGACAACCTGCCATCCCCGAGGCAGGGCCCAGGAAGCCACAGATGAATACAGTCTCCACAGAGGATTTCTCAGGCAGGTGAGACGCACCTAGCACTCTGTGAATCATGCAGAACACCGTGACATGGTCTGCCCTCGTAGAAGGTGAAAGCGTAGCTGGAGAAGTAATATCAACTTTGGGAAACAATGAGAGAACAAGGAGTGAGCACAAACCTACGCGGCCGGACGGTGCTAATTTTTAGAAAACTAGGATTTTGGGGAAATGAAGGTGAGTCGGAGGAAGCTTCTGGAAGAGACCAGGCACTGAATGGGCAGGATTAAAAGAGGCAGAGGGGACCCGGGAAAGCATTTTCAGTGTGGGTGAGCAATTGTAGGAAAGGTAGAAAGGAGGCTGTGACAGGGTGGAGCAGAATCAGAGGCCCAGAAGGAAAAAGCAAGCCACTCAAACACACCGTGGAGAATAGGGTTTAACAACCACGCTGTCTGCAGAGGTGAAGGCAGGTGTAACAATCCAGACAGGGGTTGAGGTCTCCTCTTCAGTAGGGAACTGTTGTAGCCATGATCCTAAGGGGACAAGGGGAAGGAGGGAGTACGATGACCCAGACACGCCAGCTCTCCACAGGAGGCCAACTGCAAGCACCTGGGCCTTGTAAAAAAAAGCAATCCCACCCCTCCAATCCCTGCCCCCCCACCACCAGAGAGCCTGCAGGGAAGGAGCCAAGGGATGACCAACCTGACCCACTCCTACCTGCCACCGGTGAGCCAATCTTGCACTGGTGCCTCCCATGACTAAGGTCAAGCAGAGAGCAGAGAACCACTAGTGGCCATACTGCAAAGGCCGGACACCTGCATGGAAAAGGGCAGAAAGGGCATCTAGAGGGACAAAGGGGTGCAAACCGGCAGACCCATCACCCCAACCCAGCAGTGCTATTAAAGTCCCGTAGCAATGCTGGCTAGAGGTGAGGGACATTTAGGGGAAATGTAGTTGGTGAGGCCCCCCGAACAGGTGAACCACAATCAGCCCTCCTGTCCTCCAAGTCTCTGCTCAAATATTCAGTGAGCCCCCCAAGCCCAAACACAGTCTAACCCATCAACCCCAGTTTATTTCCCTCACAGCATCATCTGCAACAGTCCCACTCCTGTTCTAGGGAGAGTGCAAGTCTCCCCCAAGAACCCCTCATTTGTCATCATTCCCTCAGCACTGAGAACCCTGCCTCCTGGGGTCCTCACCTGGTGAATTCTTAGACAGTGATCACTCACGGATGAGAACAAAACATACAAGCCTGAGACACAAACTGTGCTAAAAGCAACCTCCAGTCTATAAAGGAGCTAGAGAGCAGGACAAGAAACAGGAAGGAGAGGGACCCTCCTTCTGAAGGTCCCATGTCATGCCCTGGTCACAGCAGGTGGCCAAAAAGTATGACCCTTTAAGCTCTCTGCCACCTCCAAGGGGATTTCGCTGCCCCTCCTCAATTCAGAGCTGGAAAGAGCCAGCAATCTGGTGGCCAAGCCACTGCCCAAATGGTCCTTCTTATTGGCTGAAGTTCCTGGGGCAGGTCACCAAGCTCAGAGAGCCTTTCCGGTTGGAGAGTCCCCAGCCATACATGGATTTATGCTGCACCCAGTTCCTGGGGGAGGAAGGTCTGTTCTGACATCAAACAGTCCGTCAGCATCGCTGTTCCAGAAACTGTTAGCATGATGAGTGGGCTGCACAAAGGTAGCGGGGTAACGGTTAGCTCATCTCTAATTATATGGGATTTACGATTAGGCAGCAAGTTTATTTTGGAACACTGCGGTAACAAGACACACAGCAGTGGTGAGGACGAGGGGGCGGAGTTCTAGCTTGGCCTTTAGAATATAATAGCTTGTCATTGCCATGGAAACCAGCTCCCGGGGAGTTGCAGGCACCTTATTCTATAATTATAAGAGATCTGATAAGAGCTGAGGTTGGGAGGGGGGGGATGGTGGTGTGTATTTTTTTTCCTCTATAAATTGTATTCGGTGGCTGAAAATAGAAGAACCTGGAGAACAAAGCCTGTTATTAACTACCATCTGCTAAAAGGCGTCTGCACTTCAGCTGCCTGGAGAGGCTCTTCCTGCAAGCTCTGCAGATGCTCCCAGAATGCCATGGGTCGCTCAGGACTCAACTTGCCGGTGCCTGGAAAGGGGGAAGGTGTGTCCCGGCCAACCACGTGCAATCATGGCTGAGCAGAAATGGCTGCACTGGTTTGCTGGGATGGATTGCACCCTTCATGTGAGGGTGGGCTGCTCTGGCCCCCACCCCAGGGCAGTCTACAGAGTGGGTCTCCTTGTTTCCTCCCCAAGCCTATCCCCTCATTCCCAAATTTCAACTCTGGGTGGAATTACAGCCACTCCCCTACCCTGGGGCTTGAGCTTGAACAAATTTCTTAAGCTCTATGAACCTCCGTGCTTTTATGATTAAAAACTCTTCAGAGGATTACAAGATGAAGGGAACATGTTAGGCAAACTGGAAACTTTGTCGCACACAGCTGGATTCTCTGAAGAACCGAGCCAATTTGCTTTGGGAGCAAATCACCCTTCATTTAAAAATTAAACCCCCTATTTTCCAGTTGAATGATTTTACCAATAATTCCACAGTAGATGTTAAAGAGAACAGAAATGCCCCTTACGATAATAATAATAATAATCAATACTTCTCATTTGTATAGCATTTTACAGCCTAAAAGTGTCTTCACCATATTTTATTGTGGTTGTATATTGCCTGACTGGATTGAGCGCTGTGTTGATTCATTTATAAGGAAGCCCAAGCAATTTGGAAAGCTTCTTTTCTAAAAGGCTTTCTTTAAAAAAAAAAAAAAAAAAAAAAAAAAAAGGGTCATGGTCATTAAAATCTGAAGCCTAGCAGCATCAAGTATGGCTGTGTATGTTAAGGGCACTGAGTCAATAAAATCACCAGAAGCTGTTTTCTAAAGCTATTCAAACTCTAAAGAGTTCATCCAATTGCCCTCTAAAAGCAGGAAATGAGTGAGAAGAATAGGGAATACTTCATTCTATTCACGACCAAAGTCAGCCCATTGTCCCACATTAATATTCTTCACAAGACAGAGACATTTGGGGAGAGGGGTGGAAATATCACTATTACATTGCTTCCCCTACTACTTATGCCTCCCATGGACTGCCCATCTCTTCTGGAAGCAGGAGGATGGTGTCCACTGTTCCATATCTGCCGTCATTTGGGATTACATATGGTTCCAAGTAATAAAATCCCTAATGAGCAATGGTTCAAATTAGGTAACAATTTCCTTCTCTTTCCAGTAAAGCTCCACAGGGCTGATATAGGGGTTTGGCCCATGACGTTCCCCCAGGTCACCAAGTGGTGAGCTCTATCCCCGGGAACTCTATGGTCCAGCGTGGCAGCTAGGGCTGGCCTTCATGAATGTATTCCAGAGAGCTAGAGGACGGACAAAAAAAAAAACACAAGGGAGAGACAGTGTGAGCTGCCTGCCCTTTGAGGAAGGTTCTTAGGAACTTCCATCCAGCAATTTTAACATACACATACCACTGGCTTGAAGGCAGGAGGGTGCATATGAGGGCCAACCAGCAATCTTCACGCGTGCCTGTCACATTTTGACTGCTTCCACATCATTTTTTTGCCAGGTGACACCACCTGAAGTCATCCTCAACTACAGGTTCAATTTTATGGAGCCAGGAGCTAACCCTTGGATTAAGCTCCAAATAAACAGCATCTCACAGTTGTGGATGCACGGCCATGCCACAGGAATGAAGGTATACTTTGAACCCCACTCCTACCCTCCTACCCTCAAGGAGCTTACCTTCTCCTGTGGTAACCTCAAAGCCCAAGGTTGACAATAGCCAGAAACTTAACCCGATCTGGTCTAAGCAAAAAAAAGCGAACTTACTAGAAAGATGATGTTCTCTGACTGAAGACTAAGGCAGAAGACTGTGGGTCTAAGGAGGACTGGAATCAGGCACTGCAAAGCCATGCAGGCTCTTGTTCTTTGTCTGCATGGGTATCTTTCTTGCTGATGGGTTGCTTCTTCCATGGAGGGGAAAGGGAGCTGCCAACGGCTTCTGAGTTTTCCATCCTATAACTTCAGCTGCTTGAGAGAGTGACCGGATGTTCCCTCTGATTCAAAGTCAGGAGACACCCAGGAAGAGAGTCCAGTTTAGTCAGATGCTAACCCTGGGTTAAGTCAGGTGGGTATGGCCAGCTGAACCCCAAAGACAGAGCAGGAAAAGGACAGTTCTACAAACAGGGAGCTCGTCAGAGAGGGTAAGCCAACAGGTATTCATGGCAACAGTCATTTTCTAAGCTCCAATGATAGATTTTCAAAACAGGTCAAAATTCCTTGGGAAACAGCAACAGAGCAGTTGTCACTGAGTACTCACTTGTGTACCTTTGTCCACACAATTTTCAGGGCCCCAAGGTCCCTCTATTTAAATGCTTATGTTCCCCCTGAGGAAACAGGCTCCAGCCACAGGTCCAAAGGGCAGACACGTGTGCCCTCCAGGAAATGCTGGCCTTGCCCAAATCAAGGCCTCTGAATCAGCAGGGCATCAAATACCCAGGAAAGTATCAGACTAGCTTTTCTTTTCCCCCACCATAAAGGTTAAAACAAATGCAGGAAAAAGGACTCCTAAAAAAAAAAGTGAGCCCAATCACACAAAGGCTCAGGAGAGAGTGGTACCTAAACACCCCCATGTCTCAGGATGATTAACCCCCCGATGATATTTGGAAAATCCTCTGCATTTCCACCGCACCATCCAACAATGAAGAATACAAAAAGCAGGTCAAAGTAATCACTCATGAAAACATAAAAAATGTATCCCCTGCCAGAAAAGACCGACCCTATAGCTACTGTCTCTGTATACTGCATTAAACGGCCTCCCTCCTCCACCCCTGCTGAGGCCCTGCTGGCCAAGATCATTTTCAGATCTGTTCTCAGCACCTAGAATCTCATCTCCATCATTTTTCTCTCAAGAGTGAGAAAAACAAGAAGACTAGACATATCAGCCCAGTCACCCAAGTAATTATGAAGCCACTGTCATTATTCATTATTAAGCCATAATCAGTGATCACTAGAATATCCCTGCTTTCCCATAAGGGGCTCCCTTAAGAAAAACTTTGTTGTTATGCCTCAAATCACAGAAGAGCAGTCTTCTAAGAGCCACCTGGCCCGCTGACAGAGCAGTGAGGAACTTAGCCCTGCATGGATGTCTTACCCAGGCTGCACTGTATGGTATTCAGGAGCTAAATGGGGAGACCTCCTCCCCACAGGAGCACCAGGGCAGTTAGCATTGTAGAAACAATACTAAATTAGAGTTCGAGCCACAGCTCCATTAGTTTCCAGGAGACCTTAAGTCATGTAACCCTTCTTATCCTTGATAACTGCCAAAATAGAGTAATACCAACTTCAGGGATCAGATGTGGGTCTATAAAAGTATTCTGAAACTGTAAGCTTTTAACCACAAGTAAAATGAAGGGTGTTGGCATCATTAGTGTGTATTAAAGACAGAGCTACTGAAATGAAGACATTCATACCAGCAGACCTCTGGAAGAAGTGATCATTTATATGGGTTTTCTAGTTGCTACTGAGAGTAAAAACTACAGATCAGCTATCAGAAATGGGGCTGGGGTCCAAGCCCCAAATCTCCTCTTCTTCATTCTCTTCCTGGGGAAGGTACATCATGGAGCTCCAGCAAGAGCACATCAATCTTCATTTATGAATTACACTTGCATTATTCCTGATTAAAAACAAATAAAAGAGCCCCCTTTCACTTTATATCAGTGCTGCTTACGCCTCAAGTATAAATTCTCAAAATAAAATCCATTTCACTGCCATTTTTAAAAATCCGTTTTATCTGCCTTGTCTTCAGCCTTTGAAAGCACCTGCCAGAGCTCCGAGCCAAGGTCACAGGGCACACAGGTTAGCTGCAGACACCCCCATTCATTCACAGCAAATGCTCAGAGTGTCTGTCTCTCATCCACTTTGTCCTCAGAATCTCATCTTCACCTGTCAGTGATCTCCTGGCTCTTCAATTCCAACTGCAATCTTCCCTTGGACTTTATTTTAGATTTGTTTATTCAGAAAACACTGAGTGCCTGCTCTGTGCCAGGCACTATTTGTTCACAGTATACAAAACCATTAAAAACCCGTGGCTCCCTGGAGTTCGTGGTCTAGCTTACTCCTGATTCCTAATGTCAGAATCTTGGTTTCCTCAAATGGGTTCTGACATGTGGGGACCAGCCCCACATAGGGCTCTCTGCTCAGCAGGGAGTCTGTTTCTCCCTCTGTGCCTCACCCTGCTCATACTCACACTCTCACTCTCTCTCAAGTAAATAACTAAAATAGAAAGAAAGAGAAAGAAAGAAAGAAAGAAAGAAAGAAAGAAAGAAAGAAAGAAAGAAAGAAAGAAAGAAAGAAAGAAAGAAAGAAAAGGAGAACTTGAACTAAATGGCACATGGGATTTTCGAGAAACCAGGCTCACTAGGTTTTTCTTTATTTATTTATTCATGAGAGACGCAGAGAGAGGCAGAGACACATACAAAGGGAGAAGCAGGCTCCCTGCGAGGAGCCCTACACGGGACTCTATCCCAGGATCCCATAATCACAACCTGAACCAAAGGCAGACGCTCAACCACTGAACCACCCAGGCGTCCGAAAACCACGCTCACTAACACCAAATAAACTACAATAGGGCATACAAATCCAAAAAAATAGGCATTTCAGTTTCCACAGCCTCCTGTAAGGAATTCTCAATAGAAAATGGCCAAGGTAACCTTTGCTCCTTTGGCTCGCCTCTTCTAGATGGATATGCCAAGCTGGGTTCCTTTCCGTCTAAAATTATCTTGGATGTGTCCATTATGTCTCATGGGGCTGTCTTTCTGGAACCATTTAGAGGGCAAAAGAAAGGGAATAAAATACCTTCTTTAAAGCAAGAGTTCTAAGTAATTAAAAGACCAAATTTACTTGTGTTCAATTCCTAGCAAACCTGATGCTCTTTGTTCCTGAACAAGAGTTCGAAGTTAAAAAATAAGCACTTCACTTCTGCTATCAGTTTTAAAATAAGCCACTGGGTCGTGGGTTTTGTTGATTTGCTTTTTCATAAACTTTACAATGTTATTCATTAAGCACATGTAGAGTTTTAAAAGAATAGCAGAGCTTTTAAGTTGGAGGCCAGCTAAGTGACTCTAGATCCAAATGTTCCCAAGCACAACATCAAACACTTATGAAAGATGCAAAATCGCAATAACACCAGAAACAAAGGAAATTAATAATCCAATGTTCTCTGGGAGAAATATACACTAACCAAAGCACAGATGAAGCCCTGGAATAGAGGAGCAGAGAAAGGAAGTAAAAATGCAATCCTCATTTGACTGAAAAACTCTAACTCAGAGATGTCAGGCCTTTGTTGCCCAGATAGCAGGTAGCCACTGCCCTACTGTAATGAAACCACCTTCTGAAATGAATATTATTGGTTTTATACTGGAGTCATTAGTGCTGCCTACAAGGATTTTTCTCTCTTCCTTCATAGATGCTAGGATTGCACCTCCTTGATCCCTTGATTAGATTAGATATAGGCACATGACTCCCTTTTGCCTGAGAAAAGTGATGTGTGTTACTTCTGAATGGAAGCTTTAACACCCAGTGCACATTAGCCACACTCCTTTGGCCTCTGCCAAGAGGACAAGAAGCTCTCCAGATAGTGGCTGCTCTAACAGCCTGGATCTAGGAGTGAGAAACAAATGTATTATTTCAAGGCATTGAGGGTTCGGGGCTATTTATTAATGAAGCACGACCCAGCCCATGCTGACTTCAACTCCTATATCTTAAACTAGGGTTGCCAGATACTCCTCACGAAATATCAGAACCCTAGTGAATGTAAGAGTGAAAAACATGCATTTAATTTTTTAAGTAACCAGAAGCATTGACATTTTATAATATTTGCATTTTCAAAACTTTTTTTAGGTTCATAATAACTAGATAGATCAGGTGTTGGCAAATTTTTCTATGAAAGACCAGACAGTAAATATCTTAGGCTTTGTGGGTCATACATAACAGTCTTTACTGCAAATACTCAACTCTGTAGTGTGGATTGTTTTTTTTCTTTTAAGATTTATCTTAGTGAAAGCACGAGTGTGTGAGCAGTGAGAGGGTAGGAGGGAGAGAATCTTCAACCAGACTCCCCACTGAGCACAGAGCCCAACAGGGGGCTCCATCTCATGACCCATAAGATCACGACCTGACCAAAGCCAAGAATCAGACACCTAAACCAAATGAGCCACCCAGGTGCCCCAACCTTGCTGTTGTACCACAAAAGCAGTCATAGACAATGTATAAGGGAACATCTGTGGCTGTGTTTCAACAAACTTTATTTACAAAAATAAATGGTGGAAAAAAAATAAATAAATGGTGGGCCACACTTGGCCCACATAGCATGATTTGCCAACTCCTGAGAGAGATCACTGAAGAGATTACAGAATCAACTTTGTACTGACTTCCCCACTATTTGGCTTCATTTATCAGCTTACACATTGTTCATTACACTGAAAAATCTTTCTACAGCTGCATTCAGGACAGGAATCAAAGCCTGAAAATGAATTAATTTCAAAAATATTAGAGCATCTGTTAATTAAGTAACTGTGCTGGCCCCACAGGGAGAAACATGGTATAGTTAAAGACAGAACTTCACCATAAAGGGAATTAGGAAAGAGATCTTTTTTTCCTAAGTGAGAGCCATTAAATTTTTCTGATTTCATCATGATCAAATATTTACTACAAGAAATGCAGCATGTGCTGAAGCCACAAAAATACAATATAAAAAATTACTCACAGGACACATTTCCCTAGGTACCTTGCATAAATATTTAAAGCTTCTTTTGGTAACATTTTCTACCAAATACACTGGAAAACAATTGCTTATACAATGCAAATGTAACTCTTTTCTTAAAAAGCAATTATTTTTATCAAGGAATTGAATTTTCACAAAATGAAAGAAAAGGCCAATTTACTTATTTGAGCAGTAAATAAATAAGTATAGGAATGAGTGAATAAAATACAGACAAGGGCCTGGAACTACTTGCTATTGCAGTAGAGTGTATTATTGGCTCAGAGTTCTTTCTTCTTCCCTAATCCTTACCCATATTCTCTGAAGTTCACCTCCCCCATCCCATTGATGTTGTGCTCAGCCGAGTGACATGTTTTGGTCAGTGGAGTGTCAACAGAATTAATAGTGTGGCATTTCAGAGCAGAGGCTTTTAACGATGTCTCACAAGTTTGTTTTCCCCTCTTGTGCTCTGCCAAGAGCCATCTGCCATCTTCCATGGGGAAAGATGGCCCTTTGCAGTTGCTACCTATAATGTAGAACATGTGAAACAGATTTGAATATGCACTTAAACCCAACTCTTAGACCAAAGCAGAACCACTCCAATCAATCTACAGATCTGTGGGTGACAAAATTAATGTTTGTTGTTATATGCCATTGAGATTCTGGAGTTGTTGTTCTGCAGTGTTATCACATTAATAGCTGACTAATACAGCTATTACTTACCATGTTATATTATTTGCCACTCGATATTATCTATTTTGTATTATTTACTAATTGTTCTTGCTTAATCAGAAAATATTTTTTACATTGTCATACAAAAAATCATGGTTTGTAAATAAACTGTCATCAGTTTAGTAAAAATGTCTCAACTCTCTTAATAAACCCAGATATCTAGTGTGACTAAGCCTAATAACTTCATGGAACTCTTTTTCAAAAACCTTTTAACTTCCAAATTTTTAAATGGTGCAGCATGGTAGTTTTCTGAAATACTAACAGATGTGTCCTTTACTATTCCATAAGTTTCACTGAATCACTACCTGTAGGACCTTTTCTCAGTCCAAGGGCTAGAAAAGAGACCCCTCTTAACCTAAGAAGTAATGATGCCACCTAAGAAGTAATGATGCCAGCTATGGATTGCAAACCATCAATGGATCACCAAACTGATTAAGTACATCTTAACCAAGATATTTTAAATAAAAAGCAGATTAGAAAACATCAGATTATATCACTCATAAAAAGGTAAATATTGTTTTGCAAATATATGGGAAAAAAAGAAAGACTGAAATGTGAAAAAAGTCAAAACAAAAACAACTGGGAACCAATGTCTTAAAGGAAGTTTTTATATTAGTGGAATTGAAGGCATCAAATACTTAGTTCCAGTTCAATACCTGACTCTTCTCCAAACTGCAATAGGCACTTTACTTCCTGCATCATTCTGGGACTATACCTACATATAAGGTAAAATCGAAAGACATCATGTAAACATGGAAAGACCACAATAAATAGTATACAAAACAAAGTAATTATTGAAGGCATTGCCATTAAAATCAGGACCAAGATAGAAATGTCTACTATGACCATTAATTTCCAATGATGTTTAGAAAGTTTTAGTTCATGCACTAAGACAAACAGAATATGAAAAAGAAATATCTTTCCTTCTTGATGACATGATTGGATTCCCAGAAAATTTAAGATTTAATAGAAGACAATTAATTTGGCAATGGGGCTAAATACAAAATAAATACATAAAATTAACATCTTTTATCCAGATTAACAATAATCAATTGTAAATATATGTGAAAAAAATCAAGATTGGGATCAAAACTATATAACACATAAGAACAAGTGTGTTTTTTTTTAAAGTTACAGGACCTAAGTGAAAGGGCAAGCCATACAGTAGGAAAAGATATTCACAAAGCAAACATTCAACAAAAGAACATATAAACGGAATTTTTTTTAAGTAGGCTCTATGCCGAGCTTACACTCATGACCCTGAGGTCAAGACCTAAACTGAGCTTAAGAGTCAGATGCTTAACCGGCTGAGCCACACAAGTGCCCCCAGAATATATATTTTAAAATTCTTTCAAATCAGTAAGAAAAAGACAGCCAGTCCATTAAAAAAAAAAAAAAAAAAAGGTAAAAGACTTAAACCAGTCACTCTATAAAAGAGGCTATCCAAATGATTAAAAAAGCCTATGAAAAATATTTAACATCATTGGGCACAATGAGATACTACATACTCATCAGAATGGCTAACATTCTAACTGACAACCTAAGTTGGCAAGAATAGGGATGTCTGGTCTGGCACAAAGTTGGCAGTAGCATCACTTGGCACAGGAACTTTGCAGAACTCTGGCATTCTCTGTTAGAGGTAAACACCTGCATACATCTGCCCAGTAATTCCATTCCTGGCATATACTGAATGGAAATGTGTACATTAGTGGACCAAGAGACATGCATAAGAATGGTTTGGGTATTATTCGTAACAGCCAGAACTTTAAACAACCCAGATGTCCAGCCAGAGTAGAATGGAGGAGCAGAAATGTAAATGATAAATCCACTGGAAATGGGTGGTGAAGGGTGGAAATGGGTGGAAATGGTATGGTGATTCCTCAAAAAATTAATCATATGGTTGAGCAATTCCACTTCTGGGCATATACTCAAAAGAACAGAAAGCAGAGATCTGAATGGATAGCTGTACACCTATGTTTCTACTAGTATTATTCACAACAGTTAAAAGGTGGAAGTGACCCAAATGCCCCTCAACAAGTAAATGGATAAACACAGAGAAAATAAAATGAATGGAAAACAAAAATATTCCATACAATGTAATATTATTTAGCCTTAGAAAGAAAAGAAAATCTGACTCATGCTACAACATAGATGATGAACCTTGAAGACATTAATTACACTAATGAAGTAAGCCAGATGCAAAAGCACCAATATGATATGATACCACTTATATGAGGTACCTAGTACAGTCAGGCTCTTAGGGTGGAAAGTAGAATGATGGTGGCAAGGGGCTGGGAGAAGGAGAAATGAGGAGTGACTGTTTAATGCCTATAGATTTGAGTTGGGATGACAAAAGATCCCTGGAGATAGATAGTAGTGAGGATTGCACAACACTGTACATATCCTTAATGCCACGGAAAGGTACACTTAAAAATGATTAAAATGGTGAGTTTTATGTTATTTATATTTTACCACAATAAAAAAATTAACATTAGAATTGATAAATTGCCATATATTCCTATAATAGAATCATATAAATCAATGAAAATGAAGACAACACAGGTTTTTAATTTTTAAAATCCAGTAGCTTAAAAAAGTGGGCGTATATTTGAATATATATAAACAATGACAAAAAACAGATGCAAAAGGACACTTTTACATACTTAGAAATATAAAAAACATGTTTTTAGCCATTTGAGAATCGCATTGTGTTCCAGCTTTATCCATGAAGTCTTCTGAAAACTGAGGCCAAGAAAATTTCAAATGATTAAGACAAATACTTACATAGCTTTTTAAAAAATATATTTTACTGAATAAACAAAAAGCAGAAACACCAAGCTATCTGACTCCATTCTGGGCCCTGGCATCCCTTCCCTAGCTGCACAGACTGTTCCCTCCAGCACAGTTCTGAGATCACAATCACCTGGCTAGGAGGTAAAGTAAATCAAGGCAGGGAATGCTTGCTTCTACAGTATGAGATCTGGAGGACGGAGAGACAGAGTCCGGAATGGCCTTCCGAGAGGTTCCTTGCAAAGACTGCAGTTTCTTATTTATGTTTCTGATGCAGGCATGGATAGATTGTTTCAAGTGGCCAAGAAATAAAATCCTATCCCGCTACTCTACAGTCCTTTGGAGAAGAAAAGATTCCCGGGGCTCCCATCAAACCCTGAACCCAGTGAGATGCACAGATACTCATCCTCCTCTCTTAAAATCCAGGAGGAGGATGCTGCCAGCACCATGCGCAGTTGGGGGATGAAGGCTAACTCATACCCGGAGCCCATGAGCCAGGCCTGACTAGCCCTCCAAGGCTCCAATGTCAAGTGAGCGGAAAAGAGCAACAGAGCACCGTGCAAACAAGGTAGGCCCAGACAAAAAAGAAACTACACTCAGGCTACTGAGGAAAATTCACTAGGTTTATTCTTTTAAAAGAATGACAAACATTCAAATAAGCAGAAAAGTTATTACAGCCCTATAGTACTCTCCTAGGGTTCTCTCGCAGAGCCTTCAGAAGGAGCATAGCCCTGCCCACACTGCTATTAGCTGCCAGATATGTGAGGATTAATTTCTGCTACTTTAAAGGCACCTACTGTGTGCCAGTTTGTTATAGCAGCCCTAGGAAACTAATACAGTGAAATACACAAAAAAGTATATTTGATGGAAATGGACAGTTCAAAATCAGTAATAATAAAACAAACACCCTTTATCTGTAAACTACTTTTGAAGCCCATCCAGAGTGCCCTTCATGGATCACTGTCCCCACCCTTGTCTCTACTATCCGAAATTCTATGTTAAGCATTCCTTTCATTTTCTTTATAATTTATTTATGCATACATTTATAAATATATCCCTCAAACAACATAGTCTTGCCTGTTTTGAGCTTTTGTAAAAATTGAGCCATACCTTATATATTCTTCTTTATATGTTCTTTAAACAATTTTGTTTTTAAAAGTAATTCATGATGATGTATAATATTTCATATACAATCTATTCATTTTGTTACAAATAACACTTCAGTGATTTCCTAATATTTTGTTATTATAAACATTACCATTAACATTCTTATATATGTCTCCTAGTACATATGGACATTATTTTAGAACTATAAAAACCTGAATTACAATAGGTTTAGCATTGAAACAGAGTTTCTACCTAACAGGAGAATTGCTGAATTATAGGTTGCATTTATGTTCAACTTTATGAGGGTATATTTTAAATATATAGATAATAGAATTAAGAGGAACTCTTTAGATGTCAAAATCACAGACTCAATGAACCAAGACAGAAAAGATGAGATAAAAAAAAAAAAAAAAAAAAACAATCTAGGGGCACGTAGGTGGCTCAGCATTTGAGTGTCTGCGTTCAGCTCAGGTTGTGATCCCAGGGTCCTGGGATTGAGTCCCACAGGCTCCCCAAAGGGAGCTGCTTCTCCCTCTGCCTGTCTCTGCCTCTCTGTGTGTGTGTGTGTCTCTCATGAATAAATAAATAAAATCTAAAAAAAAAAACACACACAAAAAAACCCACCAATTCAGTTAATAATTCAAAACATCTGACAAGGCTAGGAAAGAAACACAGACAAATCTCACTTATGAATATAGATGTGAAAATCCTATAAGTAAAATATAAGCAATTCAAATGTAAAAGTACATAATAATAATATATCAAGTTGACTTTATTCCAGAAATGCATGCATGACTAAATATTATGAAAAATTCATATAATTTATCAAATGAGTCAAGCTATAAAACATGAAAGTATATGATAATCTCAATCAATATTAAAAGGATATTTGATAATATTCAGAATTTCTTTTTAAAAAAAACTCCTTATGAATCAATATTAGATAAAGAGATTCTTAAAATGATGAAAAATATCCACATTAAATTAGGAACAAAGATATAGAATGCTTGCTTTCACATCCATTATTCAAACTAAAATTTCTAGTCTATGTATTAAGAGACAGTGAAGTATACATATAAAGGGGACAAAAATTAAAAAGGAGAAAACTTATTATTCAGAGATGATACATGATTTGCAAGGATTTTTCATCTAGAAAACACATGTTTAAAAATCTTGTATTGAAAAAAATAATAAAAAATAAAAAAATAAAAATCTTGTATTGTAAAAATTACCATGAAAAAATTTCACCATAATAGAGACAGATAAACATATCATTGTGTGTCCTGCATACAATTTGTCCTACAGTATTGGCACAATCTTTTTAGTAGAGCAACAGATTAAGTAGAAGACTGGCATTAATGATCTATGTTGTATGAAAAATGTTAACTAGTGACACAGGCATCACAAGAAAATAGTCATATCATTAGAAGAAACAGTCAGTCCACCTCTCCTTTCTTTTTTTTAAAAAAAAAGATTTTACTTATTTATTAATGACAGACCCACAGAGAGAGAGAGAGAGAGGCAGAGACAGAAGCAGGCTTTATGCAGGGAGCCTATCATGGGACTTGATCTCGAGCCTCCAGGATCACACCCCGGGCCGAAGGTGGCACTAAACCGCTGGGCCACCGGGGCTGCCCTCACCTCTCCTTTCTTGTACTGACTCTCGGACATAACTTTATTGGATGAAAGAGCGAATGGAACTAACATTTATATCATTATCTCTTTCCTCTCTTCCTCTATTTTTTTCTGACAGACATTTGAATTCACATACTTCAAATGCATATATAATCTAACATCATTATAAATAAAACCTTAATATCCAGTTGTGCCCAGTTTCAGATTCTGCTTTTGCTTTATATACTGAGCTTGATACAAAAAAATAAATAAATTTTGTTAACTAAAAAATAGAATTTGCTAATTATGTTGCAAAATTAAAAAGCTGACATCATATAGTGCATGTTATTTCTATCAGGGCAACCAGAACCCCAGTCCTTGACCCCAGAATTAAGAGGCCCAATTCTGGCTTCTTCCAGCTGAACCCTTGCCCATGACTTGGGGTCTACAGAGTCAAAAAGCTGTGCTCTCAAGAGCCAATGTCCTCAAACTGTCCCTCATCTACTCCCTCTCTCTTCTTTTTTGACCCTCATCTACTCTCTCTCCTCTTTTTTGTCTGAGCAACCTTCCTTCCCTTCCTTTATTTTTTTTTATTATACTCAAAAGAGCTTCTTTATATTTATATTACGAAATCCAAAAACCAACCACATGATCATTTTTACCCTCAATCTTCTTAGAGTCTTTCTACAGTAAAATCTAGCCCTACATATAAACAAAAGTCAACATCAGCAGCTGAAATGCTAAAACAGTCTTCACCTCATTTACATACAAAAACATCAATTCTTTCTACATATCAGCATTAATTTGTTAGAAAATATTAAGGAAAAACTTTCCTTTCAACATAGCAACTAAGATAAAATAACCTGAAGATAAACCATCAGAAAATATTCAGGATTTATATAAAAAGAATTGGAAACCTTTACTAAAGGTACCCAAAAGCTACAAAAAAGTAGTGGGATATACTGTGGTCCAGATTATGAGCTTCTAAATTGTAATGATGACAATTATCGCCAAATAAGCATCTAATGGAATGAAATTCCAATCAAATTCTCAATTGTGTTTTTTAATTTAAACAATAAAAATAAATAGAATAATAAAAGATGTGCGTTATCTTGTAGTGAAGAAGGTCTCAGAAGCATAGAATAAAATCCAAAAGCCATCTAGAAACTCCCTCAATAGATTACACACATAAAAACTTAGTATTTCTTCATGAAAAAAAAGCTATGAAAAAGTAAAAAAATGAAAAGGCAAATGACAAGTTAAATTTACAACATATAAAACAAAAAAAAAGTTGACGTAATTTGGAAGAGGTATTTTTAATCAATAAACTATTAAGTAACTAGAAATAAAGAAACAAGTGAAGAACATGGACAGGTGACAAATGGCCAATAAAAATATGAAGTACTGTCCAAAATCAACAGTAACCAAAGAATGCAAGCATTCTTAAAAAACGATAATTATCCTTTATCACTAGGCAAAGATCTTTTTTTTTTTTAATATTCTTAAAGATTCAGGAATTGCACATTCTCATATACCATTAGTGGGTATAAACCTGTATAACTTAAAAAATGCTTTGGCAGTAAACATAAAATCCATAAAATGTGTATAACATTTGACTTAATAGTATTTCTTTCAGGAATTTATTCCATGGAAATAGTTACACAAAGATATAATTATCCTAGCAAAAGAATGATCATCTTGACCTTTATGAAAAGTGAAAATTTAGAAAAAGCTTTAATGTCCATTATCTGCCCAAACCCACTAAGATAAAGCATCGCAGGATGGATTATTGGACAGCTGTTGTCCTAACTGCTTGGGTGTGCACAAACTCCAGCAAAGCTTCCATATAGTTATCATTTCAAATTGAGTTATGCACTTTATTGGTAGTAGAGCCACCAAGTTTAGTTATTTAAAATATCTTTCAAAAGATTTCACCATAGAGATCCCTGGTGGCTCAGCAGTTTAGCACCTGCCTTCGGCCCAGGGCATGAGCCTGGAGTCCCGGGATCGAGTCCCACATCGGGCTCCCTGCACAGAGCCTGCTTCTCCCTCCGCCTGTGTCTCTGCCTCTCTCTGTGTCTTTCATGAATAAATAAATAAAACCTTAAAAAAAGAAAGATTTCACCATAATCAGCATTGGAACAAACTTACATAATGTATAGAGAAATATAAGGAAACAAAAAAGAAAGGAACAAATTCCTTGCATAATATTACTGAAGCAAATAATTTCATTGGAAGAATGAATACAATATCATATTTTTTTCTGGAGGATAAACAACCAAATGCTTAATGGGACTAAAGAAAGAAAATACACAGCAGTGGCTGAAAATAAGAAAATACAAAAAGATTGCCTTCACACACTATGCAGGGTAGTGAAACTGGCAAAGGTAGAGAAACTGGCAAAACTCAGAATAGATGAAGGAAATTTTAAAGCATCAAAAAGCTGGCTCTATCAGACAGAGAAAGACAAATGCCATATTGATCTCACTTATATGTGCAATTTAAAAAGACAAACCAGAAAACCAAACTCATGAATATAGAGAACAGATAGGTTGTTGTCAGTGGAGGGATCTAGGGAGTAGGCAAAATGGGTGAACATGTTCAAAAGGTACAGATTTCTAGTTATAAAATAAGTCCTGGGAATATAATGTTCAGCGTGATGACTATAGCAAATAATATACAGTATTATATATTTGAAAGTTACTAAAAGATTAGATCTTCAAAGTTCTCATCACCAGGAAAAACATATGTAACTACGTGTGCTGATGAACATTAACCAGACATCATGATGATTCTCACAATATATACAAATATTGACTCATTATTTTGTACACCTGAAATTAATATAATGTTATATGTCAATTACACCTCAGTTTTTTAAAAAAGAAAAAGCTGGTTATGACACAGGACTGTCAAGGAAGCACTGTCTCATAGTTTAATTGGCGATTTTTTTTCTTTCTTTCTCAGCAGTACATAAAACAAGACACTAACAATGATATGTTACAATCAATGAAATATAGTTTCTTTGTTAGCATGGAATATATACTTGGTACATTGTAAGTTTTCCTTTCATCAGCACACATGCTAAAATTAGAATGATCCAGAGTTAGTATAGCACCTGCATAAGGGCAACATGCAACCTCATAAAGCATTCCACAGTCTATTTCTCAATCTAGGTATTTATTTGTGAACATTTATCCATCTGTACACTTATGTTTTGTGCACATTTCACTAAGTGTGCCATGTTTTCATATAAGTTTTCTTGAAATATCAGTATATAACAGTCTATATAGTTTGGATACCATTTCTTAAACAGGGTGCAGGTGCGTATGTCTTCTCCCATTTGTACGCATATTTGTGAATGTAGGCACAGAATCTAAGAATCAACAGGAATGATCAAAAGACAGGTAACTTTCAGTTTCTTCTTTATGCATTTCTGTCTGAAGATTTTTTACAATGAGCACACTAATTCTTTAAAATCAGAAGAAAAAGAAAGACCTACTGTTACTTTGCAAACACATGCACATAAAACCTGCATATGCTTTGAACAGCAATTGTGCTTCACAGAATTTGTGTACAGGAATATCTAAGGATGCATACAAATTAGCTATTAGAATACTCATCACATTCATATCTTTTTTTTTTTACATTCATATCTTCTACACAGTATTTTCTTTTCTAAGAATTTAGCCTACAAATAATTAGAGATACTGACAAATATTTATTTATAAAGTTTTTATCATAATGTTTTGTAAAATATCAAACACTTCCTATAACATAGGAATAGTTAGATAAATTACTGTACATTTATACAATGAATGTAACCACTACCATGGTGTGGATTTTGAAGAAAATGTGATGACACAGGAGATGCTTATGAACACTGTCAAATGAAAATGTGCAATACAAAACTCTAAATGTACTATAAGCCAAATTTTATAAAATATGTATAAAATTAATATATGAAACATATATACAAATAAAAAAGGAAGAAATACATGCAAATGTTTATAATGGTTATTCCTAACTATGAAATTGTTATTTTTAATTGTCTTTATATACTTTCCGCATTTTCTAAATTCTGTAAAATGAGTATTCCATATTCTGTAATTTTTAGAAAGTCACTTTTTAAGTCACTGCAGTCACAGTCACTTAATCCAGAAGCCAAACATCCACACCAAAACAAAATGCTAATTCTACAAAGAAGCACAGAAGGTGCCCCAGGCCTTGCTTTGCAGCCCTGTACTCACTGTAATTGAAGGATAGCCTGTTATTTGGAGTCTGTTGTGTTCATTTAAATGCAGTCCTATTACACCTGCTCATCTTATTTCCTTGCCTAAAATAAATTACAAACAATGATGGAGGCAGGCAGAAGAATGCAATTGTCAAGAGACATAGCAATTAATGTAAAAGTGAGAGAAAAGAAAATAAAAAATAGTAGGCATTATCATAATCCAGCACTATTTAGTCACAGGACGTAGAATCCTATAGACTTGAGGGCAACAGTGAATTGAAACAATCCTTATCCATGTCCAGAATATGAGTCAATTCATTAAAAACTTTTCTATATAACACCTCTCTATTAAAAAACCTTGAGTTGGGATGCCTGGGTGGCTCAGTGGTTGAGCATCTGCCTCCCGCTCAGGGCATGATCCCAGAGTTCTGAGATTGAGTCCCACATCGGGCTCCTTGCGAGGAGCCTGCTTCTTTCTCTGCCTGTGTCTCTGCCTTCTCTCTGTGTCTCTCATGAATAAATAAATAAAATCTTAAAAAAAAAACAAAAAACCTCGAGTTATAAAATTTCATAGAAATGAACAGAGTTACAAAAGTTAGACCAAGGAGTTTTATAATTATTTTGAATGCACAACAAATATTTACTTTAATAGGTTAATATTGCACTACCATACTTACAAAGAAACATACATAAAAATATAATTTTTGAAGAATCAGAGTTTGAAATATTTGTCTTACACCATAAATGGATCATCTTGTGCATTGATTTGGTTCAGAATTCAGCAAATTAATATCTGTGTTCTTTATTCACTGTTTTTATTATTGAACACTTTATTAAAATACAAGATAAATTCAGAGAATCATTTTATTCACATTTTTATGGAGAATTTCCCTATTAAAAAGAGAGAAGTATTAGAAAACACCACCTGGTCAGTAGTTAATTTATGTCACCTTATGATTCTCTCAGCAATCTTATAAGAGATCAGAAAAACAAACTGTATCCTTAGTCTAACACTATCAGATGATTAAATCAGACATTTTGATACATAATGAAGCATTTCTTTACCTGTTAGCCTCCCTACCTCCTATGAAAATTGAACCAGTAATCAAAAAACTCCCAACAGACAAAAGTCCAGGACCAGATGGTTTCATAGGTGAATTCTACCAGACATTTAAAAAAGAGTAAATACCTATTCTTCTCAAACTTTTCCAAAAAGAAAAAAAACAGAAGAGGAAGGAAAACTTCCAAGTTCATTCCATAAAGGCAGCATTATCCTGATTACAAAACCCCAGATAAAGACACTACAAAAAAAAGAGAACTACAAGCCAATATCTCTAATGAACACAGATGCAAAAACCTTCAACAAAATATTGGCAAACAAAATCTAACATTACATCAAAGAAATCATTCATCATGATCAAGTAAAATTTATTCCTGGAATGCAAGGATGCTTCAATATTCACAAATCAATCAATGTGATACATCACAACAGTAAGAGAAAGGATAAAAAACATATGATCATTTCAATAGATGCAAAAAAAAAAAAAAAAGCATTTGACACAGCATCCATTCATAATAAAAACTCAACAAGGTAGATTTAAGAGGGAACACACTTCAATATAATAAAGGCCATAGAAGAAAAACCTATACATAACATCATATTTAATAGCGAAATACTGAAAACGTTTCCCCTAATATCAGGAAAAAGACAAGAATGTCCTCTCTTACCACTTTTATTCAATATAGTACTGGCAGTCCTAGCTACAGTAATCAGACAAGAAAAACAAATAAAAGGCATCCAAATTGGTAAGAAGGAAGTAAAACTTTCACTATTTGCAGATGACATACTATATGTAGAAAACTCTAAATATTCCACCTAAAAACTACTAGAATATAGAAACGAATTTAGTAAAGTCAGGGGATACAAAATCAATATACAGAAATCTGTTGCATTTCTGTATACTAATAATGGAGTAACAGAAAGAGAAATTAAGAAAACAATCCCATTTACAATTGTACTAAAAATAATAAAATACCAAAGAATAAACTTAACCAAGGAGGTGAAAAATCTGACTCTGAAAACCATAAACATTAATGAAAGAAATTGAAGATGACACAAAAAAACAGAAAGATATTCCATGCTCATGAATTGAAAGAACAAATATTGTTAAAATATCCATACTATCCAAAGCAACAGATTTGCTCTGTCAAATATCAAATGTCAAATGTCAAATCTCTGTCAAAATATCAACAGCACTTTTCACAGAACAGAACAAATAGTCATAAAATTTTGTTGGAACCACGAAAGACCTGGAATAGCCAAAGCAATCTTGCAAAGGAACAAAACTGGAAGTATCACAATCCTAGATTTCAAGATATACTATAAAGCTATAGTAAACAAAACAGTATGGTATAGGCAACAAAAATAGACACAATCAATGGGATAGGATAGAGAGCCCATAAACAAACCCACAATTATAAGATCAAGTAACCTATAACAAAATAGGGAAGACTCTGCAAGTAGAAAAAGACAGTCTCTTCAACAAATGGTGCTGAGAAACCTGGCAAGCTACATGCAAAATAATGAAGCTGGACTATTTTCTCACACCATACACAAAAAACAAACTTGAAATGGATTAAGAACCTAAATGTGAGGCTTGCATAAAACTCCTAGAAGAAAGCACAGGCAATAATTTCTCTGACATAGGCTGGAGCAACATTTTCCTAAGGCAAAGAAAACAAAAGCAAAAAAATAAATAAATTACTGGGACTACATCAAAATAAAAAGCTTTTAAAACACATCAAAGGAAACCATCAACAGAACAAGAAGGCAACCTATGGAATGGGAAAAGATTTTTTCAAATAATATAGCCAATAAAGGATTAGTATCCAAATATATATCCAAATATATATAAAGAACTTACACAAATCAATACCCAAAAACCAAATAATTTAATTCAAAATGGGCAGAAGACATTTCTCCAAAGACATACAGATGGCCAAAAGCCACATGAAAAGATATTCAACATCACTCATCATCAGGGAAATGCAAATCAAAACCACTATCAGAATGGCTACCTGTCAGAATGGCTAAAATCAAACACACAAGAAACAATAAGTGTTGATGATGATGAGAAAAAAGGAACCCTTGTGCACTGCTAGTGGAATGCAAACTGGTGCAGCCACTGTGGAAAGCAGTATGGCAGTTCCTCAAAAAATTAAAAATATAGTTACTATATGATGTAGTAATTCCACTACTGGGTATTTACCTAAGAAAATGAAAATACTAATTCAAAAAGATATATGCACCTCTGTGTTTACTGTAGCATTATTTATAATGGCCAAACTATGGAAGCAGCCCCAGTGGCCATCAATAGACGAATGGATAAAGAAAATGTATACATGCACATGGAATATTACTTACCAATAAAAAAGAATGAACTCTTGCCATTTGTAACAACATGGATGGATCTACATAGTATAACACTGAGATAAGTCAGTCAGAAAATGACAAATATCACATAATTTCACTCATATGTAGAATTTAAGAAACAAAACAAATGAACAAAATAAGAAAGAGACAAACAAAAAAGCAGACTCCTAAATACAGAGAACAAACTCATAGTTACCAGAAGGGAAGTGGGTAGGGGGATGGGGGAAATAGGTGAAGGTGAAGGGGATTAAGAGTACACTTACTGTGATGAGCACTGAGTAATGTATAGAATTGCTGAATCACTATACTGCACACCTGAAACTAATATAACACTATACATTAATTATACTAGAATTTTAAAAATTGAAAAACTAATAATAATAAAATAAAAGCATGAGAGATACTCTTTGAGAAAGCAGTTCTGTGATGAAATAAGTTTAGGAAATACTACATCTTTCTTGGAAATTCACAATGTCCTTAACATGTCAAAGTTTCTGAGAAGGTTCAAGGTAAATATTTTGCCTAAAATAAAATTGCCTAACGTAGAATTTCCCAAATGTATTTGACCATGAAACCCTTTTTGTTTATTTGCCACCTACTAATATCTAATGGAACTAGTGGTCCTGGGAGTACTCTAGAGAAGCTTTACCTTCTGTTTCCAATAATGAAATGGAGCATGGAGAAGTTGGATAACCTGCCCAAGATTTCATAGCAGTAAAAGACAGAGCTAGAATAGGTGCCCAGTCTTCTGATCCACATTTATGGTCTTCCCTTGACAATTTCTCCCTCACTCACTTGATGATTAATAAATTAGGAAGCCCGGTTAAGAAGAAACCTACCAATTTTCATTTAAAATACATTCTCCTTGTTTTGTAATCTTGTTTTGTGATTTTTCAGCTGAAAATGAGTCTAGTCTTGTCCATAGTCTTGTCAATTATTAATGAAAAAAATAAAGGATTTATAATAGGGAAATAAATTTCTTATAAGAACTGTAAAAGAAATGAAGGGGTATTTTACTCTGAATATGATTAGTTTTTCTTTCCTTTGAAAGCCACTGCATTGTGAACTTTCATCCAAATAATAAAATGAACAAGATAAATTAAAATTATACTTTCTGCTCCAAAAATCAGTTCTTGATAAAATGTAAAGAACGATAAGAACAGTCACTATGTGGATCAGTGGGCTTTTTCATGTATTGCTTACTAAATGGCTCAAATAATATGAACAATGTATTTCTCGTGTTAAAAAATTTTAAAAATTAAACAACTAAGAATACTCTGAATTTGATATGCCAAGTACTTTATATACCTCATATCACTTAATTCTCAGTGGGACCCTGCAAAGTATATGCTCTTATTCCCATATGAAAGATAGGAAAATAAAGTCTCAGGGAGTTAGCACAGGATTAGGAGGAGCTCAGACTTCCAGATCAATGTGCTTCAGTTGAAATCCTGCCTCTCCCTTCTCTGTGACCTATCAAGCCCCTGGGCTTCTCTGTGCCTGTATTTTTATCCATTAATGGGGACAATAATCCTCAAACAGACCTATAATGATTAAATAAGCCTCAAAAAAAATGTATGTTATTTCTAGGGGCGCCTGGATGGCTCAGGTGGTTAAATGTCTGACTCTTGGTTTTGGTTCAAGTCATGATCTCAGGGTCATGAGTTGGGGCTCTGTGCTCAGTGCAGTCTGCTTCAGATTCTCTCTTCCTTCCCCTCAGTCTTCTCTGTCTCTCATTCTCTCTCTCTCTCTCTCCCTCCCTCCCTCAAATAAATAAAATCTTTTTTAAAAATGTATGTCATTCCTGTTTTTAAAGTAAATTTCATAAGCTCATTGAGTGGATGCTTGTTTTCTCTAATGGCAATAACCAGCTTCCTCCACCCTCTGAATTTATTATCCTGTTAAATGCTTTTAAGTCTCAATTCAAAAGCAACAATGTGAGTGAAACTTCAATCCACTGCTTCCAAATCATAGAATGAGCACCCACACTGGCATTCCACGCCTCTTACTTTTACACACTGCAGGAAGCCACGGAGCCCAGAGAGGTCTAGCTCTCAAGTACAGGCTGGATGCTGCAGGGCACAGACCTGAAAGGATGTGCTAGCTGGTCCTGAAACCACTGGCATCCTAATTGCTTCATATCCTTCCGTATTCTGTGAAGATGTGAATCAACAGAGCACATGCCTGAAAACATTGACCAATCCAAAAACAAAACAATCTAGCATGAAAGGCTGGAGCAGCTTATATTTAACATGCTAAACTTTAATTTTCTCAGGTTTGTGAGGGGGTTAAGGAAGAAACATCAAAAAAGCATTCAGAAAACTGTGACCACAAAGAAAATTCACTTCAGCTGAGCAAATATTTATTGAGAGTCTATTGAGAGTCTACTTGCTCAGGCCCTGGCAGATGCAAAGGAGTGTGGGACTGGAATTTTAAGCAGCTTATAATTGGGCTTCCTATTAAACATGGCAGGTTGAACACCTGTGCTCCCTCCCCAAATCCCTCTAAAATGACTAACAGAATGTCTCAAAAAGAAGAAATAAAGTTTAAGCTCACCCTCTCATCCTCACTCTCAGCCAATGACCTCACCTCATGTTCCATGAAAAACCTGAAGCAATCAGAAAAAAATTCCCCCAACTCCCATTGCATCTACCTCCCTCCAGCTGCCACAGCATCTGCACCCATGTGTTCTTCCTTCCTGTTCCTGAAAATGAGCTGAGCATGAGCGCTTACAGCTGCCTTGCAGTGGTAAGGTGCCTTGGAGTGATTCCCATGCTGCCAGCTAGTTCAGGGAACCACTCCAGGGTGCTCCCCACCCCACCGTGTCCTCTCTCTCTTGGGCCACCCCGTCTGTGTACAAACCAGCTGGAATTCATCCTTCAACTCCCTCCATATCTCTCCACACAAAAGGTCTGTAAAGCCATCTTACACACTATTTTACTCCAATTCTTTTCCTTTTCTTGGCCTACCCCAATCAAGTTTCCCACTCCACAATCTTAGTGTGCCTCCTTATGATGTCCACATTATTTATTCCAATGGTCAACTCTCTCCTTTCCTGACCTGGTACAATTGATCACTCCCTCCAACTTGATACACCTCTCTCCTTCTCCCTCTCTAATAACACACTTTTCTGACTTTCCCACCTTACTGGTCACAGCCCTCCCATTAACCCTCTATTCTCTCATCTTGTTCCAGGGGGAGCCTGGAGTCCACATGTTGAAGACAGTAGCATCGAGAGATGGAAGGAGCCTGAGTTCCTGTGGATAACAACCTTTTACCTTCCTGATGGCCTACCCTGGAAAAGAAAGAAATCTTAATTATGTCAAGCTAGCATGATGGGGAGATTGTTGATCACAAAGCCTAATATTCTCAACCACTGTAATAGGAGACAATGAAAAATCTGATAAATCAAGAAACAGACATTTCTAGAAGTAGACAGTTAGTACATACTATAAATACCCAAAGCGAAGCATGATGTGTTATGAGTAATCACAGAAAAAGTTCTTAAAATGAATCAGACACACTTGAGTGCAATAAAAGTGTTCAATTCAGTTAGGTTATTTTGTTGTAGATTTGGGGTATGATAGCTTCACAGAGGGTAAAAAAACTTGGCAAGATTTTCTTTCCTTTCTCTTTTCATTCTTTTTTTGGGGGGAGGGAGGCATGTAAGAGGAAGATATTTTAAATAATAACTAGAAGAAAGCCCAAAATCAGGGTTTTGCTAGCACACACTTTCCGTTGTGCAAATTTTTTTTAAAGTAACCCTTCCTCGTGATACTTTATTCTGTTGGAAAATTGCCTCAAACATGCTCATGTTGTTAGAATGAGACACTTTACTGACACCTGGTGGATAAACACCATAATAAATACTCAAGTTCAAATACTCTTACCTGCAAAGTGAATTGCCCTCCTTAGATCTGTGGTTTGGTCCATGCGCAACCTGTACAACTCAAGCTTTGGGTATCATCGTCATTCCTAAAATATCTGTTGACTGCCCCAGGATTTGTAGACCCTGGCCCCTCAACTGATCCAATTCCTAGCTCCTCTCTTTCCCCTTCTCCTTTCCCTCCTTTTCTTTCTCCCTGGTCTCTTGTTGAAGACAGCCTCTCTCCTCCAACCTACCACTCCCTTCTTTTGCAGAGCAAAGGCTTCGGTTTCGCTGAACAACCCCTTCTAACCAGAGCTCCATCCAAAACTAAGATGTAAATCCAGAGCCTGTTATTAATAAAATAAATTATTTTCTACCTCAATATAGATGTAGGCCACAATTCAGTATGTCTTTCACCCTGTGCACCAGGTGTAAGAGGTTTGGAGCAGGAGGGCCCATAGTAGAATCTTGCCCTGAGGCTCTCCAGGCTCCACCCCAGGACCAGAAAAATAGGTTGTTTGGAAGTGAGTATCTGCCACACCCACTGGTGTCACCCTCAAGGGTTCACCTCAACCAGGGGCCAGAAGAGCAAGCAGTTGCTTTCTTTACTTCTCTTAGGAATCTAGGCTGGTTTCGTTGATGTTTACATGGAGCCCCTGCCTGATCCAGTTCAGGTGATTAAAAGGGAAGCCTTACTTATTTTCCTCTGCCTTTCTGGATTACTCAAGGGATTGGCTGATACACATCTGCAGAAAAAAACATACTTCATTCTTTCCAGCCCTAACTCCCCTCTTCCACTTTGTGAGAAGTTGAATGAACTGGCCTATGATTTGAGAATGTAGAGTGGACCAATCCCTTTTACCTGTGTGCATGGATTGGTGGCATTGACGCCACCAATTCTCTGTATTACTTTGTAAAACCTATAATCCCAGGTTGGATTAAAAGATATATCTTCAATGAATCCCTTTCTTGACTTCCATCTCCCGTAACAGCAGTAAAAGGAAATGAGGTGCCTTCAAGCAGGCAACCCAATTTCAATGACTAGCTTCTGAATTATTCTGATTCTTAAACATGCTGCACTGTAGGAAATACTGTCTCTACACAGGTGCAGTATAAATTCAAATGTCTTCAGCCAATTTCATCATCATCTACTGAGTTTGAGTTCTGGGGAAATTTTAAGAATTTGGGTTAGTTTAGTCTAGAAAGGAAAAAAAAAAAAAAAGAAGCCAGGGAAGGTATGAATACCTTCAAATATAAAAACAGTTATTGTAAGCATCCTACCATTCATTTTTACTCATGTCCAATAAAATTAGCATAAGTTGCAATTATACAGTATTCAATTAGAGAAAGATTTTAAACATGGATGAATAAATTCTGGCAGACCCTCCTCATTCACACATGAGAGCTCTTTGCTTTTTTGTAAACCCACTGGAGGCAGGGGGATGGAGAGATGGCCTCCTGAGCTCTCTGGAGCCCCAAGTCTACACGGCTTGTTCAACAAACATTAATTGGGTGTTTCTATTTGCCAGACACTGATGAGATGAGGAGTAGAGTGAATCATCTAAAATCCTTGCCCTAAGGAGCTCGTGATCTGCCAGTGGGCCCCAGCTTACACAATCCTGAAACAGCTCAGTTTGTCCCACAGGTAAGGGGAAGTCACTCCCTTAATCTATATTGCTGCTGATCTGAGCATCTTTCAGACTCACCTGCTGACGTAAGTATAGCTGTAATTTACCCCAAATCAGTGAACACCTGGAAATGGGGCCCTCCCTGAGAAGACCCCTTGGTTCTCTATTAGCCAGCCAGCATGGGAGTAAAGAGTTGTTTTTTTTTTTTTTTTAATGTCCTAGAAATACCCTTAATTATACTAGACATTAGGAATGCTTTAAGAGTAATGTATGGAAGGATTCTGGTCCCAAATTGGAAAACTTAATGCCGCTCTGTCTCTTCTGCAGCTGTAATCACGGTTTTCCTTGCCCGTCCAGGATTACAAGGTTTGTAAGAAATCAGAGCAAGTGTAAAATCAAGACGACACACACTGAAATGTGAAAATGTTATATTACCTATTATATCATCTAGCCTTCTAAGTCCTCGTAGATTTGAGTCATTATTATCATGCTTCATTAATGATAATTCTTCATAGGTCCTACATCAGTTAGGATTCTAGCAGAAAAGACAGGACACATTCAAGTGAGAATACCTCAAAAAAAATAGATAAAAGAGCAATTTTAAGTTATGTAGGGAAGCCACAAAGAAGAGTACAGTCCCCTGGACTAGTGGAATTGGTACTAGATAGACCCTTGGGACTCAAAGTGGGAGGGGAAGCAGAGACCCAGGAGAACAAAGACCCCAGCCTCTCTTTCCTCCCCAAGTGGACCTGGAGGGCAAGGAAGCCCACTGGTTCCATCAGGATTATCACCAAGAGGAGGAGAGCGGAGTAGAGTAGATGTGGATGAGCAAAGAAAATGTCTGGCCCAGAACCCAAGGTCTGAAAGAGACAGCCAGCTCCCAGTATTTCCCCAAACAACTTTAAAATTAACTCAGTCCACCCCAAGTGATTAGAAAACAGATATAGCAAATCTTCAGTCCAAACTGGACCATCCTTCCAACCCACCCTGCACTTTTTCTAGCCATGTATCATCAAATGCCAATGGACATCCTTAATAAATCACCTGAATGGGTTCATTAACTCCATGCAGGAAAATCTTTCACAACACATATATATGTCTATCAAATCATTATGCTGTACACTTAAAATATCTTACAATTTGTCTAAGTATGCCATAATAAAGCTGAAAGAAATAATAAATTTTTTGAGAAAAATACAAAAAAATAATACTTAAGGACCTGAAAAGATAAAAGTACTGGTCACATTTTAATAAATATATTTAAGATGCAGGGTCAGAAGCATGATTAGTAAATGGAAGAGCACCAGTAAAAACCTAAAAAGTTTCTGCTACTTCTTCTCATTGTTCTACATAATCTATATTGTTCCATCTAGATCTATAGATACTTATTCTAAAATAATAGAATAAGACCTTACATTCAAAATAAACAACCAAATACAAGTATTTACCTTTTCTGTCAACCAAGTCCCATGAAAATAATAAAATAGTAATAATTAAAATAAATCCATAGCAATTCCCATAAGCCAGGGCAGTGCCACCAGAAGACCAGACAATGACAAATATAGAGATGAAGCAGAAGGGAAACAGCAGATGACATTCAATGGACCTGAGAAGCTCATAAACCCAAAGCCAAAAGGCAGGGTCAGCTGATAATAGTGAGGATCACTATTCAGAACCTCTGAATAAACCCAAGTCAGCAAAAAGGGCCTGGAGAAGGAGCTGTTTGGAAACTAAAATCTGATCATCAGCTCTAGCTCTCTGCAAATGTACCTCTGATGTGGCAGCAACCCACAGTGGTTGCTGGGGCCAGCAAAGCTGACATTTATAAGGAACAGGCAGTGCCCTGGGAACCCAGAAGACAAGTCAGTAGCACACCTGGCTGGCCATGCACCTGGCTGAAAGAAGGCCGGGCACCGTGAGGGCTGAGGCTCTGAGACCCACACTGGGGACCTTTGGAGGGACCTCCAGGTCCACAAACCAGCTGATGCCAGAACCTTTCGCAGCCCATGGAGTCTAGCCAGTGAGCAGTGGGTGAATTTAAACCACTGTAAAATTCCCCTTTCTAGCTGAGTGGTGGCAGTGGAAAGAGTTTTGGTTATATTATTTATACTTCTTGCATGTGTAAATACCTCATCATTTTTAAAGAACTGCAACTCAAGGGGCACCTGGGTGGCTCAGTCAGTTAAGTCTGCCTTTGGCTCCTGTCATGATCTCAGGGTCCTGGGATCGAGTCCCATGTGGGGCTCCCTTCTCGGCAGGGAGTCTGCTTCTCTCTCCCTCCACCCCATCCCCGCTCCTGCTCATTCTCTCTCACTCTTTATCTTAAGTAAATAAATAAAATCTTTTAAAAAAGAACTACAACTTTAAAAGAATTGCTTAAAAGTTTTAAAGAACTCCTGTGATAGAAAAACATTTATCTGAGCATTTCCCTCAGTTTCATTTGAGCTGCCTTTTATAGTAACTTCAATAATATTAAATTTAACAAATACTGTTTTTAAAAATACTATGTGTGTCTGGGTAGCCCCGGTGGCCCAGCAGTTTGGCACCGCCTTCAGCCTGGGGTGTGATCCTGGAGACCCGGGATGGAGTCCCACGTCGGGCTCCCAGCATGGAGCCTGCTTCTCCCTCTGCCTGTGTCTCTCTCTGTCTGTCTGTCATGAATAAATAAATAAAAATTTTAAAAAAATACTATGTGTGATATAATTCCACTCTTCTGAAATTGCTTCTGTATGTATGTGTGTGCACACCCATGCAGATGCACAGAAATGTATCTATTTTTGGTGTTCAGAAAATATTAATACAGGTGTGCTGGGGATAGCTGGATTTAGTGTGGTTTGTCACCTTCATTTTGTAGTTTAAAAAAATAATGTTAATTTTTTATAATGTGCATGTATCACTTGTGGAGAACATCAGTCATTAGACCACGGAGCTGAAATCCTTGGGATCTAGACCACTTGCCCTTAAACATAATGCAGAGGGAAGGAATATTCTTCCATTTTCTAAGGAAGGACTGGAGCTGGTCAGGACACCAGCCTCGCACTAGTGAACTCTGCTAGTTCATTGAGAGAGGGGTGGTCAGTGGGAGGCTCAGACCAGCAGCCCTGTCAGGGTATCACTGACCCCAGCACCAAGCCCAGCCTCCCAATCTGCTGAGCACAGCCATGGAAACAAGCAAATCACCAGCAACACTGAGCACCCAGCCCGCTCACGCTCCCTGTCTCTCTCTTCCCATTCTCGCTCTCTCTCTCTCTCACACATACACACACACACACACTCACAGTTTAAAGACTGAATGAACCACAGGAGGTGACATATTCTCTTTACTTTGTCACAGCAGAACTAGGGAAGAGCTACAACTTCTTAATCCCACCACCTCTGGGCCTGCCAATCCTCATTCATGCTAGCCACAGCAAAAACACCCTTAACAACCAGCACCAGACTCAGGCCTCCAGAGGAACATGGTGCACCTGATCCACCAGCAAATGTGATTCTTAAAAAATTAGGAGACAGGGACATGATGTGAGATTCTGAGAAAATCAGGGGAGAAATGGCCTCAAGAAAAGACTAAACTTCCTGCCCAACTAATGGGTTAGGACTCAGACTCTTCAGAACCCAATAGACAAGAGTGACCTCACCTAGTCTTCCAGGCTGTTCTCATCCATAATTTCTCTCCTGTGTTACTTTTCTTTGCACTTTTGCCCCGTTGTTAGGAGTGAGGGAAGGATTGCTATATATTTCTATTTTTTATATCTTCATCTATGTTGCTATAAGTATTTATATATTTATGTATCTCTGAATCTCTCATTCAATTCCTTTATGACGCATATCCCATTAGCAATAATTTCACTTGCCTGCCAATTTATTTACTCTCCCTCCATACCAGACTGGAATAGAGTCTCCAGGAGGGCAAAGAGTATACCTGTTCATTCATCATGATATCCCTGCTACCCAACACACTGCAATAGCTATGTAAATAATAAATAAATGTTCTATCATGTGGCATTTACTACACTGGACTGGATGCTTTATCTACATCATCTAAGGGACTGCCAGCAGCTGGAACAGATATTCTGAAATACTGGCCCATCATCCAACACCCAAATACTGGATGAATTCATCAAACACAATTTTAATCTATTTATTTTTTTTAATTTTTTTATTTATTTATGATAGTCACAGAGAGAGAGAGGCAGAGACACAGGCAGAGGGAGAAGCAGGCTCCATGCACCGGGAGCCCGACGTGGGATTCGATCCCGGGTCTCCAGGATCGCGCCCCGGGCCAAAAGCAGGCGCCAAACCGCTGCGCCACCCAGGGATCCCATCAAACACAATTTTAAATGCCCTGTTGTGCTCACAAGAAAGTAAAGGACATCTCCATCCTATCAACATCCCCCCTCCAATCCCCCCCCCCCCCCAAATAAAAACACCTGTAAGCTTCAAATAGAGCAAATTTCATAGGTGAGGCTACACTGGAATGGAGGTAAATGCTGATGTCAGGGACACAGAGCCTCAGGGGATCACAGCCACACGCAAGGCAACAAGGCCTGGAGTCCTGGAAGAGACCCTTGCCGAAAGCCAGGACGCCTGAAGTGGCTCAGTGAAAAAGCGGGCAAGGGGAAATTGTCCAGAATCAAAGGGAACCCATTAGGGAACCTACCTGCTTCTACCAGCTCCCAGCGGCAAAATTAGCAGTCATCAGTTCCTGGAGATACTGTAACTATTGCGACAAGAATCTGCGAAGGGAATCCACACCCGCTGCCCGGCCGGCTGCGTCCCCGAATTCCCAGAATCCCCGCCCTCACGCACTTCCGGTTAGAGCGGAAGACCAGAGATTTGTGGGAGATTTGGAGGGAGGGAGAGAATACGGAAGTGATGCGGAGACCCTCGTGCCGGCTTATAACCTCGCCGCCCGCCGGCCACGGCCGGCCTAGCGCGGCCGCTCCTCCCACCCAGCCTCCCTCGGCGTCTCTGACTCTGGGGCCGCAGGTGTGTTTAGCCACCTGACGAGGGGCCCACGCCACCGACGTCAAAGGTACCAGCAGGGACGGCCCCCGCGTGTCCCATGGGCGGTTCTGGGATGGAGGCAGCTTTGCCCTTCTCCCGCTCTGTGCTCGGGGTTGTCTTCGTGACAGTCTGCGGCACTGCAGGCCCCGGCGTCACACCCCGGGAGCCGTCTTGCCTGCACAGGGCCTCAAATACAACACGGACACGTGTCCTGCCCTGGGGGATCCCTGACTCCTCTTGTTCCCCAGAATTTAGAACAGAGGAGCAGAACCGTAAGGATGGGTTCCTTGAATTTGTGCTGGGTTTTATTTTATTTTTTGGGGGGGGGGGGGTGGTGGTTCTTTTTATAACTATTATTATTTTAATTTTTGTTAATTGAAATACAATTGGCATATAACATGTATTCCTCCTAGGTGTGTTGCGTAATGGTTTGGTATGATCACCACAATAAGTCTACTTAGCATCCAATGACAGTTTTTCTTCCCTTGTGATGAGAACTTTTAAGTTTTCCTTCGCAACTTTCAGATATGCCATATAGCAGTGTTAACTGTAGCCACCATGCTGAACATTATATATCCCTGGACTTACTCATCTTATAACTGGAAGTTTGTACCTTTCACCCACCCTCCTCCCCAGCCCCCCCCCCCCCCAACCACCAATCTGTTCTCTGTATCTAAGTAAGATCACACAATATTTGCCTTTCTCTGTCTGATTCATTTCAGTTAGCATGATTCCATCCGTGCTGTTGCAAATGGTGGGATTGCCTTCCTTTTATGACTGAGTAATACTCCATTGTGTATATATGCTGCATCTTTATCTATTCATAGGTTAATGGACACTTAGGTTGTTTCCAGTCTTGGGTGTTGTAAACAATGCTGCAGTAAACATGAGAGTGCAGGTGTCTTTTTGAGCTAGTGATTCAGTTTCTTTCAGATAAACACCCAAAAATAGAATTGCTGGATCATAATAGGAATTCTATTTTTAATTTTGGAGGGAACCTCCATACCATTTTCTGTAGTGGCTGCACCATTTTATATCCCCACCAGCAGCCCCCAAGGATTGACTTTTCTCCATATCTTTGCCAACATTTACTATTTCTCATCTTTTTGTTAATAGCAATTCTAAAGAGTGTGAGGTGCTATCTCGTTGTGGTTCTGATTTGCATTTCCCTAATGATTAGTGATGTTGAACGCCTTTCCATGTACCTGTTGGCTCTTTGTATGTCTTCTTTGGAAAAATGTATATTCAACACTGCTTCCCATCTTTAAATCTGTTTCTTTTCTATTGAGTTGTATGTCTTCTTTATATATTTTAGATATTAACTTCTTATCAGATATGACTTGCAAATATTTTTTCCCATTCTTTAGGTTGCCTTTTCAATGTGTTGATTATTTCCTTTACTGTGCAAAAGTTTTTGTTAGTTTTGTTTTTTTAGTGTAGTCTCACTTGCTTGTTTTTGCACTTGTTGCCTTTGCTTTTAATGTCAAATCCTAAAAATCATAGCCAGAACTGATGTCAAAGATTCTAGGGTTTCTGATCTTTAGTTCTCTGGTCTAATTAGATTTAAAGGCATTAGTAAGACCACTTGTACTGGTAAAAAGGGGATTGGTTTTTAGTTAAGCAATAAACTGAAACAAAGCACTGTTTGCAACACGTTCTATTAGCGCTGCCCTGTGTTAGCTGTTATGTTTCTTGAAATGTTTGCTCCAGGCCTAAGATAAGAAATTAGAAATTACATTATTCTTTCAATAGTTGTGCCTGAAGACTAGCAGTTATACATTTTAAGACATATGATTTTCATGTTTTTGATTTCTTAAAGCGTAATTTACCTTTTAGCTTTATAAATGTATACATAATACATACTTTTTTTTTCCTTTCCTCATTGATCCAGGCTCTTGATGAAACTGTTATTCCACGTTATTAAATTTCTATCCACCTAGAGCCTTTCTATGGAAAACCCCTCTATCCACAGCCCCTTCAGCCTAATTTTACAGCACTTGGCCCCTTTACCATCTAGTCTTTGCAGATTGGATTAGAAATAAACACTTAACCCAAGAGCACCCAATGCATTAACTTGCCAGCAAATATGACATGGCCTACCCTAAGAGGAACTGGACTGAGCCTACTTTCTTTCTCTGTAATTCAAATTGGGAAAATCAGAGATAATGATAGTCACCTGAAAATTAAAGTAATTGAGGGAGCAAATCTGTCCACAAATGCAGTATAATAAAGCAGAACACACAGAGAGCTACAAGGATCTTGAGAGGAGATGGTGGGAGCTCATGAGATGGAGTAACTGAATTCTGGGTACTGTTCAGTCTTTGCCACTTTTCCAGTTCCAATTCTAGATCCAGTCCTTGTGTGCATTTTCCTCAAAAAATTTTCCAGCAAAAATTCATCAGCACATAACATCAGTATTCTCACTATTAATTAGTAAACTTAGAAGCAACAAACAGAAAAACTGTCGCAAAAATGATAATGTTAAGATAACTGATCTGTAAATAGCGCTTTGTAGATGTTTTTGTAAAACACAGGTTTCTCCCATTTTGGGAGTGGAAACATTAGATATATCCAGCATTGGTGGTTCAGAATTTATAGTTTCACCAGAAACAAAGAAAAAAAAAAAGGAAGAAAGAAACAAAGAGAGAGAGAAAATGACCAGCAAAGAGATTGCCTCTGGGAAAAATTTAGTAAATATTTAAGATTCTAATCTCAGCATAATTTGACATGCTCTCCCCTAATCCCACCCTGAGGGGCCTTGTCAGTAATTGCCCTCCCAAGCATGAAAACAACATTCTTTCTCACAGAAGTGCTCTCAAGAACCTCCAATGCAGGGAGAAAGACATCTCAACAGTAGTTTCAGGGGAAATTGACAGAAGGAAAATGCTCAGATGAAGATGGGTGGTGGAGCTGCTCTCTTCAGCAAATCTGTAACTTTGGAAGATTATTGGGACAAGGGAAATTTGAAGTGGTCCCTGAGGCTCCAGACAAGGAAATGGAAACCGAGTGGGCAAAGAGAGAGGCTGGAAGCTCCCCCATGAAGTTACTTAGATGGAGGTGAGCATCACAAAAACTGTAAAACCTGAACACATTGTATGTCTGAAGCAAGCGTTTGAGACACTTAAGTGAGTCATCCATGTGGTGAGGCTTTGTGAGGAGGGAGAACTCTTTCTGAGAATGCGTCAAGGTAGATCATCCAAAGCCTTGCTCATGCCAGCTTGCACGTACCTTCACAACAGGGTACACTGAGATCTGAAACAGGAGGGCACAATGGTTTAAAGCAGCTTTATGATGCTAACAACTTCAACATAAAGGTAATTTACACTTAGATGTGGGGAAGCCATGCTGTGCCTCACTGTGGGAACCCTGAGGCTGTCAATGCCCATGGCCATCACCAGCAGTGTGACATCGGGGCATAGGTGCATGAGGACACATTCTTATGTGGAACCTACCCTTTGTGGCAAGCTCAGAAGAGAAATTTTTGAATTAATAAAAGAACTACATTTTGAAGATTCACTTTGGGATTCTATAAGTGACAGTGCTTAAAAGCATTTCCAAACAACTTATAAAAGTGAATCTTGCTCCCAGAATCACATCTGAGGAATTGCTAGATAACAGTGGTTAGCAGGCAATATGCTTTCTTTGGCAAGATCAACCAAGGAACTAGAGACTGTCTAAGAATGGAAAATCAACCTAGGGACTGATGAGGAAAGCAGATCTGTCATTCCACTTAAGAACCATTGAAAGTTACCAACTCAGAGGTGTCACTGGTTCCTGGAGACTGCCATTGAAGTAGAGGAAAACCAGCCCTCCACTTGTGAAAATGGTCTCCTGTGACCAGTAAGAAGGCAAAATGACAGTTTGGACATGTTCTTTCCAGGCTCCATATCTATCAAACTCTTTTCCAGTTGGGCTTGAGGAAGAAATAGAAAAACCCTCTGTAACTTGGAGCCAAGAAGAGCAACCAAAGGCACTACCAAATTTGATGGATGTGTAGAACTGAAAAAGTTTATGGTCTCCTCCCATACTGGCAGGCTACACTTTGTAGGGCTAAAATGGGAGGTTGAGAGAGGAACAGGACAGATTTCCAAGCCTATTAGTGCTGTTGACCCCTATGTCTGCCTGCATCAGTGTGAAACTGAAGCCAGTTATGTCCAAAGCTGTCTATGCTGCACAGGGCTGAAGGACAGCCACCACATGCCTTGATGGCAGACTGCAATTGGGATCCAGTTAAGCCAGATGCAAGGTTATCTAGATAGACACCATCAAAGCAGCAAAGGTAGCTAGGGAGGTGTCAGGGTATACTTGCTCAGTTTTACTTACTTTATTTTTAGTCACAATCATTTATAGGTGAATAAGGCCAGATATGATCACAGAGGTCACAGATTAGGTGTACTTCACACTGGAGGACTTGCTTAGCACATTGCTAATAAGCTTGCCACCGTTGTTACAGGCAAGTGCTTCAGCCACTTACACATGTTCTCATGGTTTGGGGTTGCTAGAGATTGCTCAAGACAACATAGTTTAAACTTGGAAGAACAGGAGATTTTATAACTACTTGCTATATTAACCTACTGCTAATGCCACATTAAATTAATTAAATCAATCAGAAGTACATATAAACTGTACCTCCTTACCCCCAATGAATTCTGCAAGGGTGTGGTAAGATTCACCACTGGTCATAATGTAATTTAGAACAAATTTTGCAGCAAAAACCTTAAAAGCATGCATATTCTTTGCACAATTGCCCTCAACCTCAGTCCTCTCACTGTAAAGTGAGGACAATGATGCCCCCTCCTCAGATTGCTGTGACAGTTGAAATTCTGTGTTTGGATCAACTGAAAGGAATAGTTGCTCAGTAAACACCACTTCATTTTCCCCTTTCCTCTGATAAAACTCCATCTTGTTCATCACCCATGTCCCTTTGCTAGGTCTCACGTATGCACAGCCACTCAGTGGGGATCGTGGTTACCTGTGTTGCCAGGTAGACCTGGTGCCATGTGACCATACACTTTCAGATGGCTTTTAAACATGGAAGATGACCAGTTTAAGTCTGAGGCCAAGAAGTCAGTTGCAACCAGCTTGTGAGACATTAAATTCATGATGCTCTCACTTTGTTAGCTTTATGTTCTGAACAGATAAGTCGAGGAGATAGAAAATGCACCAAGACCATTTGTCGTGTATCCAGGACTGTCACATGTATGACCTTATTTAATCTACCCAGCAACAACCTAAAATAAAGCATTAACTCCATTGCATAGATGAGGAATCTGCAGCTCAGAGCAAATAAGTGGCTTCTACATGGCAGCCAAAGGTAGGCCCATAATTTGAACCTAGGTCTTCTGACTCTTGAGACCCATCTAGGATCTTTCTTCCACCATGCCACCTCAGTGATGCGCCTGATTCCATCTCTGAATCAACTGACACTACAAGCTGTGGTGTGGTGTTGCAGAGAGGGTGGTGACCTGTCTACATTCATCTTTCATCAGATACTAATTGAGCATCTTCTGTGTGCGGGCACCATGGTACTTTCTGGGAATGCAGAGGTCAAGGAGCCAAAGCCCCTGTTGCATACATGGACTTCTGTTTCAGCTGGGGAGTCAGCCTCTGGGGAACTGGAAATGTGATGAGGGAGGCATTTAGGATGGGGAAGCCACAAAATCCAAGGGGACTGCATTTGAAATGAAATCTGGAAGAGCTGACCCTGTAAGGATCTGAAGGTGGAGAGGTCCAGGCAGAAAAGCACAAACTACAGATGCACTGGGGAAGGTGAGGGGGTGAACAAGGAGAGAATCAAGAGAATGCTAAGTATGGCTGAAGCAGAAGGAAGAAGGAGAGAGGCATAAGAGAGGACAGGAGGGGAGCTAAGTCTGATCAGCCACCACCTCATGGGCCATGGTTGGATCATGCTCTAAAGTATGGTGGGAAGCCACTACAGGGTTTTTATTGGGGAAGGTACACCATCTGATTCATATTTTTAAATAACTACTCTGACTTCTGTGTGGAGAATGGAATGAGAGCACTAAGACCAGTTAGAGGGCCATTATAGTACTTTCTGAGTGAGCTGATGGTGGTCAAGGCAAAAGCAGTAAAGATGCAGGCAAGTGGACCATTTTGACATGTATGTTACACATAGCATTGAATCTATTTGCTAATAAATTGAGTCTGTGACTGCTGGGAGTGGGGTAGGGATATAGGAAAGAAAGAACTTGAATCAGGTGGGCGGTGAGGCCATTAACTGAGGCAGGGAGCCTAGGAGAGGCAGATTGGAAGCTGGAAATCAAGAATTCTATTTTGGCCACATAAGATGCCACTTAGAAATCTAAATGACTATGAGAAGTAAGCAGGTGAACTAGCCTTTTGCCCTGTGGACTGGTCACTTAACTGGATCAGCCAGGAAGTGAGTATAGAGAAGAAAGGAACTCTGGGCCCTTGTTTAGAAAGTTGGAGCAACGCTTCCTGCCTGGTCTACCTTAAAGATGGTCTTCACTAGGAGTGAATGACGTGAGGGCAGATCTCTGCTGCAATGGCAGGGATCATCATTGAGTTGTAAACCACCTTCTTAGGTAAGATGGCTGATAAGGATTGTCCAATGTGGAAAAGCCCTCCAAAACTAAAGAAATTGGAAGGGATGCTGCAGTGGCCTCACCCCTCCCTCGGGGACCAGCTGGTTTCTCTGAGCCTTAGCTTCATTTCAGTGACCCCAGAACAGCTAAAAATGAGCCCATCTTCTTCCCCATCCTGCCCTTGTTTCGTGACACCCACCATCATCGTGCTGAATTATGTAGTACAACAGGGCCCGCCATGATGTTGAGATGCTCCAGAACCATTGGGCAGTTGGCCTGAGAAGTTTGAGTGAAGCCAGTGCTTCCTTTTCTCAAACTTTATGGGCATATTCTTCTTCATGGAGAATTTAACATATGGAAGCTTTCATTTTGTAATTGCCAGATGTTCTTCTGTTAGATAACAAATTCTAATAAATTTGAGGAAAACAAATTCTTTTTATTTTCTTTGCATGTTCTGTGTGTGCATGAGCACACGCACACACACATGCACGCACACACACCCTTCTTCTCATCTAGCTGCAAAACAGAGAACATCTTCTCTTTGATTTTTCATCCCCTCGCTGGGTGAATGAAGACCAAGCATGGCAAATTTCCAGTCAAAGGCATAATTCCTCCCAAAGCTATGATGCAAATGAGGATGGGGTGGTGGTAATGATGTACACCTGCATGCACTCTTGTTGTTGGCCAACAGGGCAAGCCCAGGCTGAATAAAGATATTCACACCTCCACAACTTGTCCAGCCTTCCAGCGGCCTTGGGCCTCATTTCCCATGCTTCCAGTAAAGAGGATGAAAGCATTTGTTTCCTCCCCAGGGATGCTATGGGAAGTGCATGGGAGAATTTGCCGTGTGTGGGTGTGTGGTCTGAGTTGCTCTAAGATGGAAAAAAAAATGGAAGTATAAAATAAATGCATTAGCAAAATCTTCTTTGATCCTACTTGGTGATTAAAAATAAATCCATATTATTCACTCAATACAAGCTTCTCCTACTCATTCCCTCAAAAATACTATATTCAAATATATTGTGTGTGTCTGTGTACATCTATTTACAGACACTCCTACACTTGCTTCTGATACACAATTACAAGGAGGCTATAGGTTACATGACTATTAAATATCCAGAAATCTTTTCTGAAGTCCTACCCTGTGTCAGAGTCTAGGCTAAGTATTACTGATTCAAAAACAACACACAAAATAACCTTTTCTTGTGGAGTTCACTGTCTAGTAGTAGATACAGACTTCTAAACAATCTCTTTATCAAGTACAACATTAGGAATTATTTTCAGATTTAGAGAATGTTTGGAGGACAGAGCATTGCTCTCTGGAAGAGAAATAGGTAGGCTGGGTAAAGGCCCCAAATATATCCACATCCTAACCCTGACACCTATAGCTGTGTTACTTTATATGGAAAAAGGGACTTTGAAGGTGGGATTAAGGATCTTGGATGTGGGGAGATTATCCTGGATTATCCAAGTGAGCCCAGTGTCATTACAAGGGTCCTTAAAAGAGGGTGGCAAGAGGATCAGAAAAAGGTGAGGACTGAAGCAGAAGGTAGAGGAATGTGTTAGGACACACAAGTAGGGGCCACAGACTGAGGGATGTGGTGGCCTTAAGAAGCTGGAAAAGCCAGGGAATGGACTAGCCTCCCAAAACCTCTCAAAAGAACACAGCCTTGCTAGCATCTTGAGTTTAGACTTTGGGCCTCTAGAACTGAGAGAGAATGAGTTTGTGTGGTTTTAAGCCACTACATTTGTGGTAACTGGTCACAGCAGCAATAGGAAACTAATGCAGAAGGATAGGAGGGGATGCCTGGAGGAAAGCAGATTTAGGTTTGAAAACTAAGTAGGATGTTTCTAGAAGCCAACACAGGGGTGACACGTTGGGTTGGCCAGTCAGAGAACCATCTCAGCAATGGGTGGCACTGTAAAAGCATATACATGCTAACAAGGCTTTGCTTTGCTTTAAATTGTGTTCTGATGGTAAAGGCAGTGGAGGGGTGGTGAGGGGACATAACCACACTGTGGAAGGCCTTGAATGGGGGCCTGTCAATTAACTATGGCCACAGTCAGGCTGTGTAACAAACCACCCCAACACTGTGCTTCCAAACACCATCCACTTATCATTTCTCACAAATCATTGGGTCATCTGGGTGGTTCTGATCTGAGCAGACAAGGTTGTTTTAGCTGGACTTGCCTCATGTGTGTGCACACAGGTTGGCTGTGGGCTGGTTGGTCCAGATTGGCTGCAACTGGGAGGTCTTGGCTCCTCCATGTGTCTCTCACATCCTTCCAGGGGGCTAGCCTGGATATGTTCTCTTAGCAATATCCAGGGTCAAAAGAGAAGCAGAAACTCACAATTTTTTCGGTATTCTGTTTGCATGTAGATTGCCACTATCTAATTGGTGAAAGCAAGTCACATGGTGTATTAGTGTGCTAGGGCTACCAGAACAGAGTACCACAGACTGGGTGACTTAAACAGCAGAAATAGATTTCCTCATTATTCGGGACACTAGACGTCTAAGATCACAGTGTTGGCACAGTTGTTTCTTCTGAATCCTCTCTCCTTGGCTTGTGGATGGCTGTCTTCACCCTGTATCTTCACATGATCTTCCCTCCATACATGTCGAGGTCCTAATTTCTTCTTCTCATAAGGACACCAGGCTATCAGATTAGGGCCCACCATAATGACCTCATTTTTAACCTACCTTTTTAAAGGCCATGTCTTTAAATACAATCACATTCTGAGGTACTAGGGGTTAAGACTTCAACGTAGGAATTGGAGGGGAGGGAAGGCAGTCACAATTAAGTCCATGACATGTGGCCAAATCCAGAGTCATTGTGAGAGGGAAGTATCAAGGCCAGGGACTCTGGGAAGCATGAAAATGTGGGACCCTTAGGAGTGCCTGGGTGGCTCAGTCAGTTAAGCATCCAACTCTTGATTTGGGCTCAGGTCATGATCTCAGGGTCCTGAGATCAATCCCCACATCGGACTCCCTGCTCAGTGGGGAGTCTGCTTATCTCCCTCTCCCTCTGCTCACTTAAAATAATAAATCTTTTTTTTAAAAAAGGGAAGAAAATGTGAGACCTTTAATGTAATCAATGTACCATATGAACTGAGAATTTTGATTTAGATGCATTAAGTGATTAGAAGTCTGCAGATTTTTAACTGGGAAGTATAATGATTTTAAAACTGTGTTTTAAGAGATTATAGTTCCAAATATATTTTTTGTTTTACAGAATACTATTTGTAGAATATTAGTAAGAGTGGATTCTAAATGTCATGGCTCTAACATACTGATTTCAGGTATCTATTGAAAAATAGCCCCAAACCTATGGCTTAAACAACCATTTTCTTAGATTTCACAGATATGTGGGTTCGGAACTTGGGCTGGACCAAGCAAGGCACCTGGAAGCACCCAAACAGTGTTCTAAGAGAGAGAAAATGGGAGCTTGCAAGGACTGTGCCCAGAAACAGGCACAGAGGTACTTCCGCTGCACTCTATTGGTCCAAAAAGTCACAGGCCAAAACAGTCTATTCATTTCTAAAATCCTGCTGCTGCTTTAGGAAAAGAGGGTCTGAGTAGCTGGGTTTGCATGTTATCCTTTGTGCATATGTTTGAGAAGGGCTTTCCAAGAACGTGAGCAACACTTGACACCTGTGTGGGACAGTACTGGATCTGGAAGGTGGGTGAGTAGCCTGTACTCAATCCTACCATAGATTCGCACCAGAGCACTGAGCCTAGGCATCATGCCCAGACCCAGCATCTCGGAGCATGGGCTCTGTGCTCTTGGCTGCTACCAGCAGCAGCGGATCCACACTGTCTCTGGGGTGGAAAGAATGAAGGGACCCACCTTCTGGCCCTTCCCTACTGGTGCTGTTATTCTACTAGCCCCCACCAACAAAGGAGTGAGGGGGACAGGCAAGCACTGTGCCAGCCTCTCTACTCCCTGAGGGCTGGGCAGTAGAAGCTGGCTCCAGAGGGATTCTTCTCTCTACTCTCAAAAACGCTCACTTCCTCTGAACATCCTCACCTGACTTTGCCTGCTCTAAGGAGAAAGGCAGTTAATCTTCCCAGTATACACACCAGAACTTTTGTCTTGGGCTGGCTTCCCGCAAAACAGACTCTCAGACTAGGTTGCAAGCATAAGAAGTTAACATGGGAGGTGATCCCAGAAAGCACCAGAAGTGCAGTGGGGAAAGGAAGGAGAGCCCAAAGATGGCGTGTTAATGAGCGGATTGCCACTGTGGGCCATGGAAGCTCGTTCTTGCTGGGGACCTCTGGGGCTGCTGTAGAGCGCACCTCAAAGTGGCCTCCTCCGCAAGGTGGGAGCCAGGATATTTACCTTCCAGTGCCATCCATCACGATAAGGACTTTCTCAGGACAACTCCCCTGCATATCAAGCCTGCCCCCCGCATGGGCCTAGCAGCCAGAGCAGGGCCAGGCAGAGCACAGGTGCCCATGGTAGGAAGCTGCCAGCACGTGCAGGGCAGGAACGGTGTCGAGGGGATGAGGGCAGGACACCCATAGGATCTACCAGAAACTCATATCCAGGGACCCACGTTAAACCTCCCATCATGGTTGTTTTCATCATTTACATCGCTGAGGGTTTTTTTTTTTTTTAACCAAATACGAAAGAAAAGCAAAATTTGAACAGCATCTGTGTCTTAGCGAAACAAAATATCCTGAAATGAGTCAGAACATTACAGAAACATATGCAATCAAAAATAAAAGTCCCTCTCATGTCTTTGTTCCTGTACCCCATTCTACAGAGGTGTCCACTATCTTAACCAAATGGTTGGTTACAATCATCCCTCTCTATATGCTTAGACAGAAGGTCATTATCTGAGTACAATTGGCACCAGAAAAAAAGCCACTTAAAGTGAATCCATTTAAAACAGAGATCAAAATTTCACAGTAAATGGTGATTAGGAGATTATCTTGAAAACTGAAACTAAATTTATAAAAATAAAGGTTTTTATTTAATAAAACTTAATGTTATAATGGCAGCTGGGCACTAGTTCTTAGAAAGAGTAAAGAATAAATCAAGTATTAAAGGGTTTGTGAAAAAAATAAAGGGTTTGTGGAATCATTTTTCAGACAGAATTGTACAACAGCAGGATACGACATCCTTTGTTTCATATTCAACTTCCACAGTTCAGTCATAGGATGGTCACATTGGACAAGAGAATTCGAAGATGTCACAAATTCTCCCAAGGACTTCTCTTTATCCTGAGATGTTAAAATTCACTTCCAAGTGACTATTGCCATTCTGGTCAGGTTTTCCCTTCACAGTTACTAACCTGCCTCTTTCTGCCAGGCCCTCATGTGCCCTTGGCTTTGAGTGTGATTCATGCAGCTGTGCTCCTTACTTTAGAGTTTACACAAACCCCTACATCTTCTTTAAGGTTTCGATGGACTGAATTATTGTGATAAGTGGTGAATAACCACAAGCATCAAGAAGGAAGGATGTTGGTGGGAACTAATATGTCTACATTTATATAATCTTTAAGTATACACATACTTTGACAACATTTGATTCTCTCTACAGCCTCATAACTACAGAGACCGGCATAATGAACATTCAGATAAGACAGGCTACTTTACCTTCATGTGTTATCAGCCTTAAACATACCTATTGACATTCCCACCATGAAAGATGGGAAGCTGTTGCCCTTAAATTGCCTGCTGCGTCCCCACCCTAAACGTCTTGATTTTTGCTGTATGATCTTCTAGTTCTTCTCGGTTTGCCTTTATGTTTTTAGATAGTCTTCAACTTGGATCTTCTGGCCCAGAGTTATCGAACTGCACCTGTTGACTCTGCTCTGAAAATCACTACCATAAGCCACCAGCAGAGCTTGCCCAGAGGACCAAGAGCATGGAGACAAGTGTGGGGAATCAGGCCTCTGGGTTGCTGAGAAAAGGTTGCACTGCACAGCGTGGGACACGAGGAGGGGGGACACAGCTGCACCTAGGGAAGGGCAGCACTGAGTCCCAAGGCAATTCAAATAGACCTTGATTGAATCTAGATCCCTCATCCTGGTCCATTCTCAGTTTCCAGGGAAAACTCAGGTAGCCGACTCCACCAAAAAGATACATGTATATGCAGTAGGGAAAAGCATCTTTGATTTAACGATCTGTTAAAAAGAAGAAGAAGAAGATGAAGAAGAGGCTAATGTTGAGAATTTTCAAACCAATGTACCTAACCTGTAAAGGGAATTAAGTGTAAAATCTAAAAGAACAGTAACCATCAGGGCAGCAGTACGAAAACCTGGTTATATATCCCAAACACCTGAGGAGTCTGATTTCCAGGTCCCACCTCTGATCTCTGGGAGTGGGGCTGGGTTTTCATCAGGAACCCTAGGTTTCTGATCCTTCTGGGGACCCTGCAGCCCAAGGCCTACAAAAAGCATTTAGGGACATCTTCTGCAGAGGTGGTCAGTTACCCTGGCTAAGCCTAGCACAGGGAGTAGGAGGAGGGTGGAGAAAAGAGGCCACCAGTGTTAGTGGGACCAGGCTCCCTACACACACCATCCCCTCTGACCCTGACACTACCACCATGAAGTGTTACTGTTCCCATTTTACAGATAATAAATCTGAAGCTCAAAGGGGTCAAGCAAGTCATCAGGGTCATTTAGCTTATAAACAGTAAAACCAAGATTTGAACCCATGCCACTTGACTCAGCAAGACTATTTCTGAGGATAGAGGTACAGAAGAGGGCATAATCGGCTGAATTGTGCCTCCTCAAAATTTATATATTGAAGCCCTAATCCCCAGTGCCTCAGAACGAATTTGGAGATGAGACATTTTTAAAGGCAATTCACAAGGGTGCACCCTAATCCAATAGGATTCTCTCAAGAGAAATCAACCCTGCTGATGCCTTGATCCTGGACTTCCAGCATCCAGAACCATAAGAAATAAATTTGTTGTTTAAGCCACCCAGCCTATGATCCTTTGTTATGACAGCCCTGGAAAAGGAATACAGAGGGGAAATGAACAGAGAAAGAAGAGGAAGGAAAGGGAAAAGCAGAGAAAGAGTCTCAACTGGGTTGAGGGAGAAGCTTGCCTCATGAATGAAAGGAAGAGCAATGAGCAAAACTTTGAGGAACACTCTCTTAACCATCAACAAGGAACCTTCTATATTATGCTGTGCAAAAATAATAATAATAATATGCTGTGCATATTCTCATCCCTCCAAAGTACCTGCTGGATCCTAACAAGGGTGACCTTGGCTTTACTGTCTCCTGAGCCCTTGATGTGACGTGATGCCCTCAAAGGGAGGCATCAAAAGGAAACCATACCGAATTCCTACTAAACAAGCCAATTCTGTTTTTCAGGTGGGTTTCCAAATTCATGGAGGAATGGTTTAGATCCGCACATTTTCCCTAGCCTTGGAGATCTATGTTTTCCCTGCCCTCACTGCTTCTAGTTCTGACTTCAAAGCCCCCAGGAGATTTAAAGAAGCAAATTGAAGACAATCTCCTTTGTCTCCATCAAAAGAAGATTCCACAAAGCAGCAGCCCTCTCTGCAGAGCCTGTGATTGCTCTGTGTCCATGGTTAACAGCATGTCAGCCGGAAAAGGGTCGCGCTGGGGACCTGAGGAACCTGCCAAGGTGTGTTCACAGCAGATGCTTAGCATTTGCTTTAATGTCATCCCATCATTAGAGGGAGCAGAGCTTGAAAGAGATTCTGTTTGAGGATGCGAAGGGGTGAGCACCTCACACTAGCAGCTGAGAAAGCAATGTCTTCAAAGATGGGATAAATCCGTGACCACAGGGAAGTGTTAGTGCTGAGAAAGGAGGATTTTTTTTTTTTTAACTTTGCATTAGAGATTCTGAAATAATAGGACATACTTGGGGGCGGGCAGGGTGCTTATAAACAACAGACATTTATTCCTAATTGTCCAAAGGCTGGGAGTCCAAGATTAGGGTACCAGTATGGTCAGGTTTTTGTGAGATCTCTCTTTCCGGTTGCACATGGCCACCTTCTCACTGTGTCCTCATTCAGTGGAAGGAGTGAGGAAGTTCTCTGGGGTCCCTTTTATAAGGACACCAATTCCATTTGTGAGGGCTCCACCTTCATGGCCTTACCTCCTAATTACATTGTGGGGTGAGGATTTCAACATATGAAGTTTGGGGGTGACACAGACATTCAGATCACTGCATAACATGACCAGGGAAGGTGGCTCTGAGGTGGCTAAGCTGAGATCTTCAGTGAAACAGAATTTTGCAGGTCTTAGAAACCCAACTCCAAGTAAGAAGCACTCACACACACCAAAAGGATTTAGCGGCTTGCCTAATTAGGATGTCTAGGGTTGGCTGAATTCGGGCCTGACTTTGGTTCATTTATTGTGTTATTAGTTTGTGTTTGGCTTTCACTGTTTTTCCCTCAGAGCTAAGAAGGCAGCCATGCCTTGGTCGCTCCCTGCCTTCAGAGAAGCATTCGTTGTGTCACACAGAAAACAGCAGGCATTGCCTGTACATCATTTCCCTTTTGTTTCCCTGAAACCTGTGTCCTTGAGAGGATGTCTGAATCTGGGATCCTCTAAAACAGACCCTGAGGTAAGGATGTCAAGGCACATAGTTATTTGGGAGGTGATGTCAGGAGGCACTATAGGAGTGCAGAGAAGTGAAGTAGGGGAGGGAATTGGCAGGTTATCAATGCGGGCAACTGGGGTTCATGCCTACAAGGGAGCTTTGGGAAACAGTGTAGGCCACACCTCTGAGATATCCCAACCAAGAGGCAATGCATTCTGAGCATTTACCCACCACATCCATTCCATCATTGTTGGGGCTGCTCCCGGGGGGTCATTAACAGTCAAGTGCTTCAGCCTGTCCCCAGAGCAGGCCCAGGGGCTGTGGTGGCCAGAGGAAGACAAAGTCCACATGCACTCGCAGCTGGAAGTGAGCTTCCAGAACATGTGAGCATGATGAAAGGCCGGGGGACTTGAGTAGGATACCACAGGCTCTGCCATAGGGGTTATACTAAGGGGAGAGAGAGAGAGAGAGAGGTGAGTGCCTTTGAGGACCACAGGGGTGAGGAAGGGAGCTCCTGGGAACAAATGGGTCATAGAGAACTCGCAGGTTGCACATGGAGGGTGGCCAGGAACCAAAGCTGTGAGCCCCAGAGGTACAAGACTAGAATGGCCACCCTGTGTTCCTCTTCCATCCCAGTATCCCAGGAACTATTCCTGGGGCTGGAGTCTGGCCTCCTTCAGTGACCTTCACAACGGCCAATCAGAAGAGATGCCCAAAACCTGTCTGATTGGATGGACATTGAACCAATCAGAATAGATGCCTGACAAGTTAGAACTGACAGCCAACCAGTCAGAACCAACAATGGCCTTTAACAACAGGTTGTGTCAGGGAAAGAGCTCTAGCTGTAGGCAAACCCAGACCTAAACATAAGCTTGCACTTAGTGAGCTCTGACTGTCAGCCTCCACTTTCTGCATCCTTTTCTCTGCCTCCCATTCTACCTCTTTCAGCAGTCCGATATCTTCATGTGGCCCAGTGCTTTGCTTCAGAATTCTCCCTCAGGAAATGCTCATGTGTCAATCATTTATACCGTAGTATGAATTTAAGTACTAAAGCATCTGAATGATGAACTTCGTCTTAACTGTGGAGGAAAAAACAGGCAAAACCTCCATGAAAGACACATCCACAACGGGACGAGTCTGCCCTACACAGTAACCCCATAGCAGTAACCCCATATCCCATGAGGGTAGGCTGTAAAGCAGGCCTATCTTCCTTTAGTGTTTTGAGGGAGCCTGTGGCCTGTCTTTCCAGATCTGTCACAGCTGTTGGCCCTTGTGTCCCTCATGCATCAAAGCCTGATGACCACCCTAGGACACCACCTCAGCTCTTTCATGGTCCCCCACCCAACCACATAGAGCAACATCTCACCAGAAACCAACTCTGTGCTTTATTACTCCGTTGTTCAGTGAAGAATGTTGCATCTATTGGAAACGGAAACCCTGCATTTGTGCAACTGTACCAGCCAGGTTCCAAAGCACACCTGCCTGGGTTCTGTTATCCAGGACGGGGCCGGGAGCCATGGAGGAGGAGGAGGGGGAGGAACTCTAACCTTGCGCAGGCAGCGACCCTTGCATGGGCCCCTCCTTACAGTTCCTACAGCCATGCTCGCCTGAGACTGTGTCTCCTAAATGAGTCAGAAAAGGCCTCGGTGAGTTTCTCCACTCTTTCCAGCCTCTGCCCACCACTCTGTCCTGGATTTTGCTGCAGACTTTTCTTGGAAAAGCACAGCCTGAGGTAAGCTCTTCCTTCCAGCTGACCTTCCAACGAGTTCCTGCTGTCTGTTCTATGTTCCAGCCCTGAGACTAAACTTGGTTTCGAGGTCATAGAAGAACCTTGCCAAACAGCTTTCCCACACTCACGTCCCAGAGAGTGGGACAGAGTCCCTGGAACCACCACCCTCACCTCAGTGGGGAGAAACAGCAATCCTTCAGCATGGCCACAGACTCTGTGGGTCAGGAACCAGGAGAGGCACACAAGGATGGCCTCCATCTACTCCACCATGTCCATCATCTTCCCCATGAGATGGGACTCATCTGAATGGGCCTGGAGGAGGGCAGGACTGCCTGCCAGACTGTGTACGTGCAGCTGCTCCATGTGCAGTGGCTGCTTCATTCTGCGGGGGAGGGGTAAGACTTCTTAATGGGGATTCTGGGCTCCATGTGGGAGTGTTCCCACTCACAGGGTGGGAACTGTAACTCTGTTTATGGCTTAGCCTTGGAAATCTGGCATCATAATTTATGCAGCATTCCAGTGGTTACATGCAGGGCATCAGCCACACACTTCAAAGAAAGGGGAGAAGAACATGAGGCATGGGAGATGTTGTCGGGATCATCTTTGGAAAATACAATCTGCCCTAATACCTCAAAGCCAAATGAAACCTCTAGCTATTAGCCAAGTATGCCCACTGTACCACCCCTTGGCCCCCTGTGTCTAAATATGGCCTATCCTTTAGGGTCCTCCATGAATCTAGTGCCCCAGCTAAAGTCAGCTCTTCCTCCTCCGCTCTACCCACACCGTAGCTGCTCTTGGGTGCCTACCCACTTCTACCTTGTGTGCTAGGTATCTGGGCCTGCCTGGCTCCCTCGGTCATCAGGGCTCATGCCCCGCACCTCTTTGCAGCCCCCCTGTGTCTAGGAATTGGCCTGAGCCACAGTAGATTTAAGCCCCAGAAGTCTTCCAAGACCACACCATGAGAGGCCAGTGTAACATGGGAACAACGTGGGTTGGGGATGTGTCTGTTGGCAGAACATGTCTCTGGAAAGTTTATCACCCTGTGAATGCAGCCCCAGCCCTGGTCCAACACCAGCTGGTAAGTTCTAAAGAATAAGCTGGACAGGCTGGACATCGTCATTTATAGTATCCAGGCCCATGCTCCTGCTCATGGCTCCTGAAATTTGATGCTCTGAAACGAGGCTCCCTAGCCTTCTGAGCTAGACAGACGTGACTCCAGGGCTGCATGGAGCAGGCTGGCACAGAAAGCTCGGCTTCACAAATGCTGGGGTCCCCTAGAGTCCTGAGCCAGTCTAAGAGGTCTTTTCCATCTGTGCAGTGGTACTCATGTAAAGACTATGGCCACTCCGTCTTTTTTTAAAATTTTTTCCAGACTTATCGAGGTATAATTGATAAATAAAATTGTAGGATATTTAAAGTGTACATGATGATGATTTGATACATGCATACATTGTGGAAGGATTCTTCCATCCAGTACACCTTCTCCACCAAGGTTGGCAAACTACACACCTGGGAGCCTAATCTGGCCTGTCACTTGTTTTCATAAATAAACTTTTATTGGAACATAGCCATGCTAATTTGTTGCATATCATCTGTGTCTGCTTTCCCACTCCAGTGGCAGGGTTGAGTAGGACAGAGACTGTATGACATGCAAAGCCTATTTAGCCTATTTACTCTCTGGCCATTTACAGAAAAAATCTGCTGACCACAGCGCTAAACACTTGTAGATGACCTCACCATCCCTCACTAGGGAGGAAGAGCCCCAGGTGGCACATCCAACCTGCGACTTGGCCCACAAGTTCAAGCAAGGGAGGAAAGTTTCCAGAAAGTCCACAAGACAGAGCCTCACATTGTATAAGATCAAAGGCATAACAAGAAACAGACTCCTAGAACCACCAGGCCACCCAGCCTCTACTTCTCCCATCTCCCCCTATTGAGACAGGGAAGATCTTTTTACCTGCCTCAGCTAAGAGCTGGGATTGAAATATTATTAAGAGAAAACCCAGAGAAACAAACAAACAAAAAGTGGGGTAATATCAAAAATTCAGCATCCAGCTCCAATCAGCTCAGTGAGAACTACCCCCAGACCTGGAGCCCACAGCCCCCCTTAGCCAGGCTGGAGAGCAGTAGCCAACTGGCAGCAAAACTTGGGTCCCCAGCATAAGATTCAGGTCCACCACATCAGGTCCTGGTTGTCTGGGGTTCTTTTTCATCTCCATTCACAGCTGGAACCATGGTCCCAGGACCCCTCAGATGGGACTAGTAGACCCATTCTGGTTCAGCAGTGAAACACCCACCAGGTGACTCTTTACAAAGGGATACCTCTATTGTCACCCATCTGCAGGAGAGAGATGAAGATGCTACACAGCCCAGGGAAGGCTCAGATGCTTTCCTTGTCAGGTGACCAACTTGTAGACTTTTCCTTAAGGAGGGAAGCTTGCAGAATTCTATTCCATAAGGCTTTCAAATAATGGGTTCCAAGAATGAATCTGTCCCTTGCCAGCTTTGTACCTCAAGCAAATTGTTTACATCTCCCAAGTCTCCTTTTAATCTTCTAAAAATGGTATAACACTGCCAAACTCATATGGTTAAATGACATATATGAGGCCCTCACTAGATGACTAGTGCAAAGGATGAATGAGGGCTTTAAACAAAAGGGAATAATGACAGCTCTATGGCAGGGGAAGTTTGTTCACCGTACCTCTTGGGATTATGCTTCTTTTCTCCCTTTGTCCTATTTCATTCAATTTATCCTCATTTATCCCCATAGAAATTTCTTTCCCTTTTTATTCCATTCTCAAGGCAATAAAGAATAAAAAATACACTTGTAAATTATATTTAGTTAATTATACCAAAATATGAAATTTGGCAAGACAGCCCTACATTCCTGCTTCCTTTCTTCCCTCAGACTAAAATTAGCCCCTACGTATGCAGCCAAATTTATTAATGCCCAGTAAACATATATATGTGCACCTGGCTTGCATAAGGAAGTGATTAAATAAAATTTTTTAAATGCTTGAGCCAAGTGGCTAAAGACTAGAGTTTAAGTTGTTGCTTTGCCCACAGATGCTCTGTGTGACATTCAGAGAGTCACTTGACCTCCATGAGTCTCAGTTTCTGCATCTCCATTTGGACTAAATTCTCTCATGTCTGGCCCTCTTATAGGTCATAACACTTGAGGAAAAGCATTTGGGTTCTTAGGTACTCTTGGGAGAATTGAGACTTTTATCATTATGCAAAATTAGAGAGGAAGACAAACCATGAGAGATTCCTAACTCTGGGAAACAAAGGGTTGCGGAAGGGGAGGTGGGTGGGGGGATGGTGTAACTGGGTGACGGGCAATGAGGAGGGCACTTGATGGGATGCACACTGGGTGTTATACTATATGTTAGCAAATTGAATTTAAATTAAAAAAAAAGATCCTTCTTGATCTCTGGCAATCTTCCTTGTTTTGAAAACTGTTCTGCAGAAATAAATATAACTACTTCTGTTGCTTTTGGGTTGTGTTGGCATGGTGTACCTGTCTTCATTCCTTTACTTCTAATCTATGTGTGTTTAAAGTGAGTTTCTTGTAGGAAACACATTGTTGAGTCTCGTGTTTTGATCCACTCTGGCAATCTCTGCCTTTAAACTGGTGCATCTAGACCACTGATGTTCAGAGTGGTTACTGACACAGAGTAATGTCTACCATGTGTGTTACTGTTGTCTAGTGGCTGCCCTCATTCTGTGTTACCATTCTTGTCTTCCACTTCTTCCACCTTTTTTTTTTTTTTTGCCTCGTGTGGTTTTATTATTTTTTTTAAAGACTCATTTATTTGAGAGAGAAGGGAGAATGAGCAGGAGGGGCAGATGGAGAGAGGATCCAAAGCAGAGCCTGGAGCCCCACAGGAGTCTTGATCTCATGACCTTGAGATCACAACCCCAACTGAAACCAAGAATCTGACACCTAACCAACTGCACTAACCCAGGCCCCTCTGCCTTGCATGGTTTAAACTGATCACTTTGTATGGTTTCATTTTCTTTCCTTTCTTAGCATGTCAGTTGTACTTCATTTTTCATTTGTTTTAGTGGTGGACTCAGATACCCAGGAACTTAATGCCTTACACTCCAGAGTGCCTGCCAGCTCAACCTCATCTTAACAGCCAGATTCTGCCTCCAGGACTCAGCTGCATTTCTCTGCAGACTGGGCTTTTGTACTCACCTCATGGAACCCTAAAACCTGGGCCAGCACATAAAACCTTTCTCTTGAGCTGCAGTAGCATTCTGGATAACTGAGAATTCAGACAGATATTTTTATTTCAGTCTTCTTCCCACACAAAGACTTGGCACAAGAGTGGCCAGAACTGCATTGTTCATAACAGACCCAAACTGGAAAAAATTCAAATGTGCAACAACCTGTGAATGGGTAAAAAGAATGTGGTATGTCCATACAATGCAATGTTTTTCAGCAATGAAAGCAAGAAAACTGCAGATGCATGATGAGACATGGATGGACCTCAAAAATGTTTTGCTATGTGAAAGAAGCCAGACACAACAGACTGTACATTGTATGAAATTGTTTATAAAAATGAAAAATGTCCAGAAAAAGGCAAATCTAGACAAAGCAGATTACTGGTTGCTGGGAGAGTGGAGAGGGAGAAATGGGGATTAGCAGTAAATGTTCAGAGATCTTAATAGGGTGACAGAAAGGTTCTAAGTGTGATTTATAGTGATGATCACACAACTTGGTAAATTTACTAAAAGAAAAATCATTGAATTGTGTACTTGAAATGGACAGATTATACAATATGTACAATATGCCTCAATGAAATTTTTTTAATTCTAAAATTCACAAGCCTGTATTTTAAAATACTTTTTGTGTGACTCTACCTCCCAGCCTCAGTCAATCTGTAGAGTGAACCATACTACATTTTCATCTAATTATTGCTGAAGATTTTACACTAAAGTGCAGAAGCTCCGAATACAGAGCTCATGTCCTGAATCCCATAAGACCTCCCAGAAAGCTTTTCTTATTAACAAGTCTCTGGCTTCAACACACCTGTAAGTTATCCATATTTCTGTAAATTGGATTCTAAATTGATCAGAGTTTTTATTATTTTTCCATCTTCCTTCCTCCAGAATCTTTTCCTGGGGAAAGAGAGTCAGACCATCAAAAGCATTTGGTGCAATTCCAGATGGGGGTCCTAGTCCTTGCTACACTCCCCATCACTTAGCACTTAGTAGGACCTCCATATTCATGAAGCCATAGAGAAAGGCGGGTTGTTTGTATTCCATTTGGGAAACATTCATGACCCACTTTCAAGGCACCTCCAAGTGGAGCAGCTGGCTAAGCACAGCACCAGTGAGTCAAATTTGTGTTTGCAGGAGAAACAAATAATTAAAACAGATCAAAGACTCGATGTGATAATTAGAAACATGCTCATCACTGTTCACACGCTGGGAAAATCTCCATTCTCCAAAATGGAGAAACAGCCACAGGCACTATTTTAAAACTGTCCTCATTCCCAACCCCCGCCACTTAGGTTCACTTTTCTCTTTCTCTTGAGGGGGTTTGAGGTTTCTGCTTGCCATATTTGCAACCTAAGGATTGGTCTCCTTTCTCAGCTTGTTGACCTCTTACACATCCTTTAAGACAACCTCAAATGCCACATCTGAGAAGCTCTTGTTGGTCCCCCTGGGGCTCAGGCTTGTGACAATTGGAGTACTTCCTCCATTGTGCTTTGTTGAGCTCCTGGGGTGAGGCTGTGGGTTCTGCCACCAGGCCATCTGCCCCATGAGTACCAAGCCTAGGGCACACATCTCTGGGCCTTTGCACAGCCACCGGGCCCCAAGGTCCAGCAGGTGTGCAGTGCAGCTCACCCACCACATGCCACTGGCTACACAGAATCTCTTCTACTCTTCAAGGGCCACCAACATGCCCATAATGCCTACATGCCAGCCTCCTCTCCCCCTCCAGACTCTCAGAGAAAGGAGAAACATTCAGAGCTAACACTCCTTCCACCCCCAAACCATTCCCCATTACCAGTTCTCATCTGCTCCCTTTGGGTCGAGAAGACCCCCTTCCTCTCTTTAAAGCTAAGGCCTCTCGGAGTGCCCGGGTGGCTTAGTTGGTTAAATTTCTGCCTTCAGCTCAGGTCATGATCGCAGAGTCCTGGGATTGGGCTCCCTGCTCAGTGGGATGTCTGCTTCCTCCTCTGCCCCTCCCCGCTTGTGCTTTCTCTTGCTTTCTGTCAAATAAATAAAACTTCTTAAAAATAAATAAATAAAGCTAAGGCCTCTCTTCCACATTTCCCCACTTCCAGTTTCATCAAGTATCCAGCATTTCCCCTAATGCTTCAACCTCTCTCCCTGTATTCCTTATTTCACCTCCCAGCAAACTCCAGATGACCCCACCTTGATCCCAGCCAGGTGCATGCTCATGGGAAAGGTAGGAGTCAGGGAGGAGGTAAGGAAAGGGAGCGAATAGATTGGGAATGACCCAGAAGGGATTACCACTGGCTTCCCCAGGCCTCTGTGTTCCTCTTTGTCTACAGGCAATCTCATTCCCAGCTAAGGCTCATGAGGAGCTACCCCACACTCCCAGGCCACCCCTAACTCAGTTTTCCTCCCCTGAAGCTTCTACAAGCAGGTAAAAATCTGCACTTCCCTCGTCCTGCCCTTTCCATTCCATGCCCCCTCCAGGCCCGCCTCCCTTAACAGCATCACATCACCCACCCATGGCCCACACATAGACGCTCAAGGCTTCTCATATTCAGTCTCCAAGGACTGGCTTCCTAGGCTCCAGAGCAATTCTTGAAACTTCCCACCAGCACTTCGTTCCCTCCCCAAGTCCCCGATGGGCATGTGAGAGACCCTGCTCCCCCTCTCACCAACTTCAGTCTCAGGTGCCAATGACATTTCATCACCTCTCCTGCTGATAAGCCCTCACTGGCTCCTCATCATTCAGAAATCAATGTCCACAATCCTTGGCACAACATTTAAGACCCTCTAATTCACCATCCTAAGCCCTCCTGCCCCCACCCCCTGCCCTGCACTCCAGCCACACCAAACTAGGGCCTCTTCCTACCCCCACCATGTGTGTCCCTACTTTGTGCCCCTACATAGGCTTTTCCCCTTCTCATCTGTTAAGATGGCTCCAGACCAGCCATTCTGGCCTCCTTCCCTTGGTGTTCATGGCACATTGGTGAATCTAGTACGTCCTGCAATGTGTTGTCAATCAGTGTTTGCTTGTCCATGTCTCCCTCCAAATTGTAAGGATCCTTAGAACAAGGACTCTGCTTTGCTCACATTCACATTGAAGTACCAAGCACATTTTAATAGGTTTTAATATTATTCAGGTATGCCAAAGCCAACAGACCAGGAGAGGACTGCCATTGGAAAGATGGTATGCTACTCACAGTTCCCAAGAGAAGGGGGCACACCATACCATCATGCCATGGTAGGCCATATGGGGAAGCACCAGAGTTGGTCGGGAGGCAGAGGGAGTAAGGAGAGAACATGAGTAAGAGCTTTTATTGTGGTTTCCATGGGAAGAATAAGTGCACTGGGTAAGCAGGTTTAGGGTTGGCTTGTTTGAGTCATTTCAGAAGACAAGGGAAGGAATATAGGAGCTTTTCCCAGAAACCTGGCATCTGGCCCTGCGGTACTAGGGCAGGTAGATAGTGGCCCCAAGTGTGAGAGTCCAGTAAGGGAGGTTTCTGGGTGTGCAGACTCTGGCTGGCCTTTTTTGTATTTGAAAATCACACCGCTGGAAGGAGGACTCCTCACAAGGATGTGGAAGACATCAAGAGAGACAGATACAGAGGCAAGGTGATTCAGGTATATCATCAAGTGGTCCAGAACAATGTGTGTCTGGCATATGCATGCAGGGCAGATGTGAAATCCTCAAGTTGACAAGCTAGAAACAAGGTTAATATGGTAGGTGATTAAAAGTAGTTGAAATAATGATGAAATGGGTAAATGGTTGGGTGGGTAGATATATAGGTGGATAGATAGATGGGTGCAAATATGTGTGGATGAATGGGTGGGTAAATGGATGGATGGGTGGATAGATAGATGGGTGCACAGATGGGTGGGGGGATGGATGGGTAGATAGATGGGTGCATGGATGGGGGGAGGGATGGGTAGATAGATGGATGCCTGGATGGGTGGGAGGATGGATGGGTAGATAGATGGGTGCATGGATGGATGGGTAGATAGATGGGTGCATGAATGGGTGGGGGGATGGGTGGATAGGTAGATGGGTGCATGGATGGGGGATGGGTGGTTAGATAGGTAGATGGTGCATATTTATGGGTTGGGAGGTAAATGGATGGATGGGTAAATAGACGTATACATGGATGGGTAGGTGCGTAGGTGAGTAAATGGCTGGACAGGTGCATAGAGAGATATGTAGATGGGTAAACGGATAGACAGTTCACTTGCTATTAGTTTCAGGTAGAGAAACCACTGAGGTATTTTTATTTTTGCATATTTCAAATATGGGAGAATTAGGATTTCTCCCTAAAGCAATGCTCAAAAAACCTGAGAAATAACAACAGTTTTCTTTCATAGCCCGGTTATGATAGAGATATTTTACAGATACCATTAACTCACAATTTTTCCTTCTAATTATGGTTAAATATAAAATTCATATTATGGTTTTAATTGGAGGGTGAAGGAAGGAGGACTCTATGTTTACCATCCCATGAAATGTGTTAAAGACTATAACATCCCACTTTTGAAGAGCTCCTTGGTGCTGATAGAGTCCAGACCTGGATTAAGATGTACAAGGCCAGAGACAAAGATGCTTTGAGGAGGCCAAGGCTCAGTGTGGTTCGGTGGCTTTGGAAATGGCTACGCTGAGGCTAACAGCCACATCCCCGATGATGCCTGATAGCCAACCTCCGCCCTCTCTCCTCGCTCTTTGCCTGCCTCTCTCCCCCTCCATCTCTATCTGCCCCCTCTCCTTTTCCCACTGCAAATACCAAATTTTTGCCACCAATTAAAAAGTCACTGATGATTTTAAACCCAATGCAGAGATGTTTCAAAAGAAAGCCACACTCTGGAAACAGAGCAAAAAACCAACATTCAGAAATATCCCTGTGGTGCATCCCCCACTTCGATCTGTTTTATGTGATTATAAGATTTTAACTTTTTTTTATATTGACATCACCAGTCTCATAAACAAACACCCTGCCAGTTTACACAATCCAAGTTACTATAAATCCAAACAAATACAAAAGGAAAAAGATTACATTTATAAACTCAAAGATGGCAAACTACTGTATGACTAAAGTCTCGTTTTCTTTTCTTTATTTTCTTTCTTTCTTTCTTCTTTCTTTCTTTCTTTCTTCTTTCTTTCTTTCTTTCTTTCTTTCTTTCTTTCTTTCTTTCTTTCTTTCTTTCTCTCATTTTCAGTGGCATCGGTTTACCACCGCAAAAGCACTGGAAGACATTTGAGATGCTCAGAAGGTAGAATGTGAGGCTGAGCTTTCCACTGCTCCCAAAAAGAAGGCCACAGGGGCTCATGTAGCACAGCCTTTAGCTGGGAGCTAATAAAAAGTGGGGAAATAAAACACATTACTGCAGTCAGCACAAGAGATGCGGTATCCCATTAAGCAGGCCAGGAAGTTTATTGCTCGTGTCTCAGGCCCCAGTTCATTAAGCGTCGCTGCTGAACGGCCTGGTGGTCCCCAGTTCCAAATGCAGTGGACTCTCCTGGCAATGGGAGTCTCGGGAAACCAGGCTAGACCTTTGTTTGGTTTTCTCCCCACAGGCAACAGAAATGGGGCGACAGAGCACAGGGAGCCGACACTGGGCAGCCAAAAAGCCCAGCCCCCCGGTACAGAAACACAACCCACCTGTACAACGGACAAGGCTTCATCAGGAGCTGATCCCTTGCGCTGCCACCAGGGTCAGCGGCTCCGGCAACCAACACCCACATCCCGTCACTGCTGGTTTTCTCCCCGGGGCGCTCATAGTGGCTGGGGCACCCCAAAGGCACTTACTGGCTCCACCCGGGGGGAGTCACTTTCTTCTGCCCTGCCCCTGCCCCTGCGCCAGGGGCCCCTCTGCATCTCCGCCCAATACTTGTGCCAACTGGTAGAAGAGCTTCCCATTTTAGCCAAATCATAAGCCTGGATTTGTGATGCATAAGCCAGAATGGAGAACCCTGAATAGTGAAATAATAGTGAAATAATCCATCGCATAAATGTGTTAGTTTGAATACGGAGTAGACATCAGAGGATATTATGAAATTATTGATGATTTTCTTAGGTGTAATAATAGTGCTACAGTAGTTAGGAAAATCTAAATACGCACTCCTGTAGGTGGAGATGGGTAAGTTCTACATAGCAAAATATAAATATTGAATCTGGATGGAAGTGTATGGCTGTTCATTACACTGTTATTCCAGCTTTCTCACAATTTGAACATTTTCTTTAAAAAAAAAAAGATTTTCTTTATTTACTTGAAAGCAAGCGAGAAACCACAAGCGGGGGGAGTGGCAGGGGCCTAGGAAGAAGCAGACCCCCCACTGAACAGGAAGGCCCATGCCATGTGGGGCTCTGAGCCCAGGGCTCCGGGATCATGATGCTGCACCCACTGAGCCACCAAGGTGTGCCCTACTTTGAACATTTTCATAAGAAAAAAACTGCAATTAGCAAACAGCCAAACAAATACTATTATTTTAATGATCTAATGCTGTTTATAACCATAATTTATAGTTAGAAAAAAATAAACTATTACATGAAGATGTCTCATGTTGGGATAACCTAATCATTGAGAAATCTAAGAGAAGATGCTGGCAGGAAGTGACAGCTGTGCTCTGCGGGGGCCGGGGGCTGTCTGGCCTCACAGACCTCAGGGAGGGCAGGGCAGGACCGTTCTTCACCACTGTGTGGGGCGAGCAGAGGCCGAGAGGAAGACAAGGGGCAGGGGAGACGTCTGACTAAGGATGTTCAATGCAGCAGTTTATAAAGGAAAACAACTGGCAACGGACCAACTGCCTCTCACTTGGGGGTTGATAAAGCCACATGGTGGAAGGATACTCAGCCATCACCACTTAGGATATAGATCATATACGCTGCCCCTGAAATATGTCCATAATTGAAAAAGTCACCTTAGGTAATGACAGGGAGACATGATAACTCTTTTCTTTTTTTTGGTCTTTACTTTTGTTTCCCAAAAGGTTTTAAATGATCATTTTGGGACACCTGGGTGGCTCAGTGGTTGAGCATCTGCCTTTGGCTCAGGGTGTGATCCCGGCGTCCTGGGATCGAGTCCCATACCGGGTTCCCCACGGGGAGCCTGCTTCTCCCTCTGCCTGCGTCTCTGCCTCTCTCTGTGTGTCTCTCATGAATAAATAAATAAAGTCTTAAGTAAATAAATGGTCATGTATTATTTTTGTAATGGAAGGGGGCGGGGAATGGTCAGATTCCATTTGGGAACCGACAAGACACATGCCTAGTTACCCAGAGTGAGTCAGTGGGGCACAGTGTGAGCCATTCGGCCCCTCCTGTCTCCAGTGAGAAGAAAGAACATTCTGGCCAGAGGTCCCTGGTCACCTGTCATGGACCGGCCCTGTCCACCAGGACCCCTCCCGGGGCCTAATGAGTTAATCGAGTGTGCAGTTCTCAGGCTTCTCAGAAAGAAGAGCACACGGTGTTATTCTCTCCCTCGCTCTCTCCAGGCCTGCCAGGCTGCATTTCATAGTTGGATTGAAATTCTGCCATCCAGTCTGTGTCTCCACAAACAAATGGAATATTCTGAGCTTCCAGCATTTGGAGGCACACAGCTTGCATCTTTTTATGAAGAAAAATAAACACCGTGTATGGTAACAACCAAGTCATGATGGATACAACATGCCTGCAGTGCACAGCCACTCGCACAGCCCAGGCGGCAGGCTGCAGGCAGGTGGGGCCCGGCCAGCGGGTGACAGGGAGCAGGCTCGGGCCTGGGAAGCATGTGGGAGCCGCGTGCGGACATGCCTCCAGGGCCGACGCCCTTGGCTGTCGCCCCTGCCTTTCCTGAAGAACAAAAGGCACATGTCGTTTATGCCAATGGCCACAGTGGTGGCGTCCAGTTCCCTCCAAGCTCCTAGTCACGACTCTTGACATGCAGGTTCGTCTGCCCCCCCCCAGCTTCCCCCGGCTTCTCTGGGACTGGAAGGAATCAAGAACCACTCACTTGTGATTCTCCAACCCATTTCTTAGGATGGCCAAGCAGTGGTGCTGCAAGCATGGTCCCCAGACCAGCAGTGTCTACACTGGCAGGTGCTGGTACCAAATCCAAGCCTGTGGGCCTCATGGAGGAGGTGGGCAGAGGGCAAGGCACATATGCCAAGTGAATCTGCACCTGCTTATAGACTTTGCAGAAGGTTTACCCAATAAGTTGGACTGTGTCTCTTTGGTCAAAACTGTGTCGTGTGAATGTTACTCACTTCAAAGGAGAGGTCAATGTAGCTTTTTGGTTGGGGCCATTTCACTGGGACACATAAACACACGTCCTCAGTAAGCAAGGGTTCTGTCAGGGTGGAAGAAGGGAAAGAAGGCTGCTGAGTAGTGACCTGGGGAATGCCTGCTACTGTCATTTTGGTTTTTGGTTTTTGTTTTTTTTTAAGATTTTATTTATTTATTCATGACAGAAAGAGAGAGGCAGAGACACAGGCAGAGGGAGAATCAGGCTCCTCTCAGGGAGCCCCACATGGGACTCGATCCCGGGACTCTGGGATCACAACCTGAGCCAAAGGCAGACATTGAGCCACCCAGGTGTCCCTCTGCTGTCATTTTGGGTTTCTCATTCATCCCTCCTCTCTCCACCCCTGTCACAAAAAGACTAAGGGGAACTGGTCCACCATCTGCACACGGGCAGATCCAAGGCTCCGGGAGTCATCAGCTTCCCACGGTGGAACCCAGTTGGTCCCTGATCACCTTTGGTGCTAAGGGCAGGAGGAAGTCACCCCCTCTGTGGACCCTGTCTTCTCTCATCTTGGGGGGACACTCCCTCCCTGGGTACCTCACCACTGGTAGTACAAAGATATCTCTATCCTCAGAAGAGGGCCTTTTTGCTCACAAGCATATTTTCTATGTTTGGGAACTACCCACGTCACCAGCATTCTCTCTGTGCTAAGAGGCTGACCATGTGACACCTCACGGCACCCCTTGTGGCTGGGCTTTGCTGGACTCGAGGCTCTTAACTGCTCTTATGGGACAGTTTGTCCTTGTACTTGCAGCACTTAGGAGAGCCTGAAAGCCTGGACGGATGTCCCTACAAACCCTTGTGCTCCAGTCAAGCATGGCTGCCCAACCAATCACCTCCAAACTTGGCTTGAGGCAACATCACCTGCCATCGTCCGGTGGGTTTACAGACCTCAGCTAGGGCTGCTCACGGAGGCTCCCAGGCAGTCGCATTCAGATGTTGGCTGGACTGCATCTCCGCTGGCCTCGGTATGCACAGAGCAAAGTCCTGGGGCAGGTGCTTGGCTGGCTGTCAGCTGAAAGCTCAGCCGGGGCTGGACACTGGAGCGTGTGCACACAGCTTCTCCGTGTGGCTCGGGCTTTGTCCCAGCGGGGTGCAGGGTTACAAGACAAAGTCTCTTGAGAGCAAGCATCCCCAGTGGCCCACACAGAAACCGCAAGGCTCCTCGGGGCCCTGTCAGAAGTGCCAGCTGCACCGCCCTGCTCCAGCAGGTTACTGAGGCCCGCTCAGATTCGGGAGGAGTGGGATCGGAGGCCACCCCTCAAAGGGAAGAGAAGCAAAGCAAATGTGACCATCTTCAATCCCCCATGCCTTGTTTCATCACTAAGGAAGCCGAGGGCCAGGGAGGGTTTATCCGAAGCTCCTCCCAGTAATGGCAGACTCTGAGCTGACACCTCATTCCAGCCATCCCACTGGGGCCCAGTCATTTCCACTGCGGATCAAGGGGACACAGTGGTTTTTGTCGAGAAACAATATTATCCTAATTAGAGGAGGGGAAAACACTTTAGGTAAAGCTTCCAGGCTTTGCTCTAGGGAATATTCATTGAATACAGACTTCTTCACAAAATGTCACAACATCTCTCCCTATTTCCAATATGGTAGAAAGACGTGGCTGTCTGTGGAGTACAACACTCACTTGTAATAAAGAAACAGCAATTTCCTCTTGTGGCCACTCAATTCAGAACTAGATCCTGAGGAAATTCTCAAAGTATTTGTGACAAGTGTTTACTGAGTCTTTCTATTTACTGAGTATTTTTTAAAATTGACTATAAAGATGTCTACCTGTGGGAGGTTATATTCTAAGGCCAGAAACTGAATGAGTGAGTTGTCTTTGAATGCAAATTATCAGGGTACCTGGAGGGCTCAGTCGGTTTAGTGTCTGCCTTCAGCTCAGGGCATGATCCCAGGGTCCTGGGATTGAGCCCCACATCAGGCTCCCTGCACAGCAGGGAGTCTGCTTCTCCCTCTCCCTCTGCCACTAGTCCTCACTTGTGCTCACTCTCTCTCTCTCTCAAATAAATAAATAAAATCTGTAAAAAAAAAAAAAAAAAGTGAACTATCCTAAACACCTCCCTCACCACATCTTTCTCAGATACTCCAGCATTAACTGAAAGTATTAGGAATTTTTGATCTTCTAGTGATTTCCCCAAATAGAGTCTCCAATGTGGCCAGTCACATAAGAACTACAACTCCACCTCGGTGTCCATCGAAAGATGAATGGATAAAGAAGCTGTGGTTTATGTATACAATGGAATATTACTCAGCCATTAGAAACGACAAATACCCACCATTTGCTTCAACGTGGATGGAACTGGAGGGTATTATGCTGAGTGAAGTAAGTCAATCGGAGAAGGACAAACATTGTATGTTCTCATTCATTTGGGGAATATAAATAATTGTGAAAGGGAATATAAGCGATGGGAGAAGGATTGTGTGGGAAATATCAGGAAGGGAGACAGAACATAAAGACTCCTAACTCGGGGAAACGAACTAGGGGTGGTGGAAGGGGAGGAGGGCGGGTGTTGGAGGGGAATGGGTGACGGGCACTGAGGTGGACACTTGACGGGATGAGCACTGGGTGTTTTTCTGTATGTTGGTAAATTGAACACCAATAAAAATTAATTAAAAAAAAAAAAGAACTACAACTCCAGCTGCTCCTGCAGCTCTGTTGACCATGTGACCACATTTGGACCAATGGGACGAGCCCTGTCTAGATCGTTACCTGAAAGGGGTGGAGCATGCCCTGTACCTCCCGCCCCTTCTGCTGATCGAATCAGGTGCCCTGTAGGAGCTGGAGCAGCATCCTTACACCTAAGAGTTGGAAGCCGCTGTGAATGGCAGCCTGTGGCTGCCATTAGTGCTCATCTGTGTCCTGGCACACCTGTGGGAGAATCTCTGCCCAGTGAGTGTGTGTGAGCTTTCACCTACTGGTATGAGGCCTCTACCCTGACCACCAGAAATGCTCCCATGATGACTGTTTGTCAGCCTGAGCCCCAGATGAGAACAACACCCCTTTGTCCACCCGCAGTAGGCAGGTAACATAACAGGGAAATAAAACTGTTGCTTAACACCAGTAAGATGCCAGGAGTGTTTGTTACTGTGGCATAACCTAGCCTCTCCTGACTATACACCAGCCAACAAGACAGAGGGATCTTGGGTCCTTGAACCCACAGTACCACCATCGCTCCTGTGCTGCTTGCACTGTAAGAGAAAAAATTGTCTTTTTTCATGGCACTATTAGTTTGGCAACCAAACCATTTATTTACTAATATAATTCTCTATGATAAATCAAATTTTGGAAGGCACTCAGCCCCTGGAGGTCAAAAAACAGAGGGTGCTGTTGGGGGAGCACCAGGAAGCTGAAGTTTGAGTACCAATCATATCTGCATGTCCGAGTTTGGACCAATGGAGTTGAATCCCATTAAGGGAAAGTCTGAAAGCCAAAGTCAAACACTCCAGTTATCCTACCCACAGTAGTGAGGGAGCTGGGGTGCATATCCACCAACCACTGAGAGTCACTGGTTATGTAGGCTCCTGGGACATTAGTGTTTCAGCACTTCCAGCCCAACGTATTGGCAGAAGAGTCGGGGCAGGAGAAAGAGAAAGCCCTCCAGTGAAGCGGGGAAGGCGATGGCATTGTTGCAGGTTGGACCTGTGAGCACTGAGGTGGTAAGAACAAGATTCTGTGGAGGATGCCAGCGCACCCCCCCCCCCAGGTGTCCATGTCTATCCTGAGCCTGAGGAGGAGCTTCTGTGCATGGTGCTGACAGGGTGAGCATCTTCAGCTCCCCCAGCAGAGTTGTCTGAGAGGAGGCCCCACATAGCCGGCCCCCGCTGACCCCTCCAGCTTTCTCATTCTCTCCTCCCACGGGGTATGCTGACCATAATGGGCGTTGGCGGCTTCTCCAGTGCTCTTTGCCTGTCTCCAGCCTTCTGCATATCCTGTTCCTGCTGCTCAGAATGCTCTGCTCTGGCTTCCGGGTCTGAAGTTCATTCTGTGGGTCTCAGCTTAAACATCATTTGCTCTAAAAAGACTGGCCTAACCACTCCAGTCCAGGTGAGATGCCTACCCTTGGAGTGCCCTCGGTGCAGACTCCCCGGTCTCCCCAGCCTGCTTGGCCATCGTTCTATGGTGCTCGTCCCCTCATCCTCTAGGCCACTGACCCAAGACTAGAGTTTGATCAGCACACAAAGCAGCAGGTCAGCCAACAGCAACAGTAGGCAGGAGCCTTATCCTTCTACGAGGGAACCCTTCTCATCAGGGAAGCTGACAACTGACCCCCGCACCATGATCACCAGATGGGTCATTTGTGAGACTCTTTCTTCCATAAGAAGGAGTCAGTGGGATGAGGGACCATCTGAGCAGTAGGCGGAAGAGGGGAGGAAGCTGGGTCAGTTTCCAGGTTTTGCACAATAGTAGAGAGATTACCAGGCACCCAGCCCACAGCTGATGCACATGCCCTCCCTTCGGGGTCTGAGCAGGCCTGACCTTCCGGGCCAGGCTCTGAAAGGTCTCGACTCTCCCCCTCAGGGCCTGCCTCTCTCACTTCTGCGCTGAGGGTGGCCCCGAGTGATAATCAACTGTCTCTAGTCTCATCACAGACAAATAAAGAAACCCAGACAATGAGGCAAAAGTGAAATGAGATGGTAAAGAACACAATTCTCCCCAAGCGGCCAACTGACAGAGCCTCCTGAATGCCGGTTGCCTTGCGCCCAAATACCACAGTGGGCCTGGGCTGTCCCGGGAGCTCAGGCCCAGAGGGCCACCGTCCTCCATCAGACGATTCCCAGCCCCCAAAGTCCCCGGCCACAGCACGGCCTGTGTCAGGACCACACGCATCTGCAAGGACAACCCCCACTTCCCGAAGACGAGGGAACCCCCCACTCCCAGAGAGAATGGAAAAAATCACAACCACGCTCTTTCTCCTTCTACACCCCCGCCCCCCATGACTCTATTTCTCCTGTGTGTTCTTCCTCACTTAGAGACGGGAGGCCAGAGTCGTTTGGAGGAGATCTGTTACATGATGCCCTACTAGATGGGGTGGGGGGAAGAGTAAAACACGGTGATAGAACCAAGTCAAAGGAAAGGGGAGACAGAGTTAACACTTGTGTAACCCAGCATGTACCACCCACTAAAACAGCTGCTCATTCATTATCTCATCAATACACGCAACAGTCTTCAGAGGCCATTTTTGCCACATGTTACAAGTGAGATAACTAAAAATCAGAGAGGTTCAGCAGTTGGCCCAAGATCACACAGCAGAGGCAGGAAAACCTAATAGGATCACCTTCTTGTTGTTATCACGGTCTTCTCCTCACTCTAACCTGGCTGCTGGCCTTCTGCTGCTCTGGAATGCAACCGCATCCCGCCCCCCCTGCCCTGCCCCGGCTCCCGGGCTCACACAGGCCCATCCAGGCTGGTGTCTGACAAACCACAGGAAGGAAAGCTGCTCCAGGTGCGGCAGCCCAAGCTACAAAGCTCTTTGGAACGAACCGTTAAAGATCATCTTTTTTTTTTTTTTTAATTTTTATTTACTTATGATAGTCACAGAGAGAGAGAGGCAGAGACATAGGCAGAGGGAGAAGCAGGCTCCATGCACCGGGAGCCCGATGTGGGATTCGATCCCGGGTCTCCAGGATCGTGCCCTGGGCCAAAGGCAGGCGCCAAACCGCTGCACCACCCAGGGATCCCAAAGACACCTTTTTTGAATGATCCCAAGTCTGCGAGAAACAAAAACCTGAGTTCTTCAGCTGTGGTCTTCTGGAATATCTGGACATTCTTCCCAGCATCGTGACATCATTTTCCTTCCAGACTTCGACATTAAAAATAGCCCTGCAAACCCTTTGAACCATTGTCTCCTTAAAACGCAAGATGGATCACATGTATGTTCATTGCTTTGAAGAAACGCTCTGTGACGGGAGAGCGCCGGGCGGACCTCGGGCACCCCAGACCCGCCCCCGTGCGCCCTAGAACAAGGCGCGAGCTGACCAGCGCTCAGCGCGGGACCGGGCTCTGCCTCGCCTTCAGGGACATCAAAGGCCGATCATGCAGAACGGGAGGCCGCTGCCGGCTATTCCTAACCACTAGTCCTGCAGGGACGGGCGCGACACACTGTCCCTTGGGGCACGTTCTGGCCTCCGGTAGGCGCCCCAGCGGGGCCCGCTCCTCGGGAACCAGGTGATGCGCGGTCGGAGCGCGCTGCTGAGGGGCCTGGGAACATTCGCTCCTGGCAGCACAGGGATGCGGACCCGACCTGAGTCGTGGAGGTTCAGGATACTAGAGCCTCGGGGCTGGACTGGAACCTTCTAGTGCGGTCAGCTGGCAGGCCAGAGCAAGCACCCCCACGGGAAACGGGCGTTCGCCTGGAAGGCCCAGCGCAACCCGGATCTAGCCCACTGGGCAGCCCTCCCACCCCAGGCGCCCTGACACAAAGCCCGGGAGCCTCCAGCCAAGTGGGTAAGTGGCTCCCCTCAGAGAAGCACAGAGGCTTGCCAGCCATCTGGGTGAAGGGCCTGTCACAGCACACCAAACCCTGAAGGGTAGTTGTTAGCAGCAACATGATACAGTGGGCGCCAAGCCGAGGAAGTGGATCCCGCTAGTTCTTTTTGGGGGGCGTGCGGGGTGGTGAGGGAGGCCTGACATTTGAGAACACAACTGATCCTTTTAAGTTGCACAAACTCCAGGTGGCAGGATACTGCAGGTTGCCCAGTTAAACTGGAATTTCTGATAAACAGGGGTGCCCGGTGGCTCAGCGGTTGAGCATCTACCTTTAGCTCAGGGCATGATCCAGGGGTCCTGAGATCAAGTCCCACGTGGGCTCCTTGCAGGGAGCCTGCTTCTCCCTCTGCCTGTGTCTCTGCCTCTCTCTGTTTCTCTCATGAATAAATAAATAAAATCTTTTAAAAAAATTTCTGATAAATAACAAATAAGGTCTTACTGCAAGTCTGTCCCAAACATCAGACTGTTGTTTATCTGAAATTCAAGTTCAATGGGTGTGTGCTTTTTTTTTTAATTTTTTAAATTTATTTATGATAGTCACACACACACACAGAGAGAGAGAGAGAGGCAGAGACACAGGCAGAGGGAGAAGCAGGCTCCATGCACCAGGTCTCCAGGATCGCGCCCTGGGCCAAGGCAGGCGCCAAACCGCTGCGCCACCCAGGGATCCCAGGATGCGTGCTTCTTGTTTCCTAAATCTTGCAACCCTGGCCTCCTTGCAAAGTCAGCTGTGGGCCTCTTCCTGTGAAGGCATGGAGCCCTCCGCCTTCTACCGGCGAACCAGAGGAGGTGGGCCAAGCAAGAATGAGGGTGGGGAATAGGAATGATTTTTTATTCAGTCAAGACGGGGAGAATATAAAAGGATTGATGCCTGGGGAAAGAGGCTGGAGGACCAGGGCCCACAGAATCTGTGGACTCGGACCCCCACTGTTCTTTGGACCCTGCTGAGCCCTGTGGGGACTTCATGATCTCATGTTATTTTTTTTTTGTTTCTATCTTTCTTCCCCCAAATCTTAAATCGGCAGTAACCAGAGTGGCGGAGTCCCACAACCAAGCTCTACAGTCACCTGCTAACGGCCCCCGGCGAGGGCTCCACAGCCAGGCCCTTCCCACTTGCAAATGTTCATGCCCTGCTCATATCACAGCAGAGATGACCACATGGGGCACAGTGGCTGGCCCTTCTGTGAGAGCAGAGGCCAGGTGCCCTGGGGCCTAGGGCCCTGTGAGTAACTGTCACTGCCGCACCCTTGTAGGGAGGCCGTGGGGCAGACCCGGGGCACCAGCCAGTGCAGTGGTATCGTCATGCCCACACCCAGTAGGCAGTGGTGGCCAGCAGAGGAGCCTGTCTGAGGCCAGGCAGAGGCAACTGGAGATCCCAGACTGGGGTGTCCAGCTCGGTGTGCCACGGACCTCCAGGCCCTGAGCCACCCAGGGCCATTCGCAGCTGCAGATAGCCCCCTGCCTGCCCCCTCCCCCTGAGCCACCCCAACTACTCACCTCTCCCAGGGTCCCAGGGGAGGAAGAGAAGCTCCAGGTTTGAAATGACTTTAGGGAGCACCTATCTGCTCCAATCTCCCACGTCAGCCTGCATCCCTGCAGACATGGGAATTCATTCCTTCATAGTTGGCTTATTCTTCCTCCAGTCATTCCTAACATTCAGTCCAAACCTGTTGGCTCCCACACCTTCACCCAGAACCTGGGGCCACCTGGAGCCTCTGTAACCCCTCTACTATATGTCACCTGTACCTGGGCAGTTCGCATCTCTGGGGGGATAGAAGCATGAAACAGTTTTATTTTTCTCCAATGATTGTTATTTGTTTAAGATTTTATTTATTTATTAGTAAGAGATACAAGAGAGAGAGAGAGAGAGAGAGAGAGGCAGAGACATAGGCAGAGGGAGAAGCAGGCTTCATGCCGGGAGCCTGATGTGGGACTTGATCCCAGGACCCCGGGATCATAACCTGAGCTAAAGACAGACATTCAACTACTGAGCCACCCAGGCGTCCCTCCAATGATTGTTTTTTATTGAAGTGTAATTGACATAGAACCTTAAAATTTATTTTGCTTTTTTTAGTAATTCTACACCCAACATGGGGCTTGAACTCATGACCTGAGATCAAGAGTCACATGCTCCTCCAGCTGAGCCGTCCAGGCGCCCCTGACATAGAACTTTAGCTTAGTTTCAGGTGAACATGATTCAGTGTTTGTATATATTGTGTAATGATCACCACAGTAAGGTCTAGTTAACATCCCTCATCACACATAGTCACGTAATTGTTTCTTCTGTGATGAGAACTTTAAGATCTACTCTCTCAGCAACTTTCAAATATGCAATAATACAGTATTAGTAACTATAGTCATCATGCCGAACATTACATTCCCAGGACTTATTTATTTTATAGCTGGAAATCTGTACATTTTGACCCCCTCCACCCATTTGGCCCATCTATTATTATCATTATTATTATTATTATTATTATTATACACATAAGTGAGATCATACAGTATTGGTCTTTCTCTGTCTGATTTACTTCACCGAGTGTAACATCCAGCGTTATTTTTGCTGATACTGTGTCAACTTTCCCATTTCCATCCCGTGGTGACATTTTGAGTTCATACCACAGACCTAATATTAAATTCAATTTTAGCCTCCTCCTCTCCAGTCTTTGAGGGCTGTGTGCAGGGGGCACTTGGGGCTCAGCTCTGAATCTTCGGGGCAATGCTCCTCTGGTGTGTTGGGTATGGAGCACGGAGAGGGAAGAGGGCCAGTGCCTCTTTAGTTCATTGGGCCCCATGTCATCCCTTTCCTATCGATTGCCTCTGCTTCTTGGACTAAGGGTTTGGGACAAGACTGGGCCCAGCTGTAAACCTCCTAGTTGTAAAGCTGAATTGGCTGATGCAGAATTCTGACTCACTCCTAGCTGCTCTTGGTGCCCTATGGGGGTAGGTGTTTTCAGGGGGCTGTGTTCTGAGTCCCTCAGGGGAGCCTGTAAGGGCCTCTGTGTGGCCCAGTTTCTGGCCGTCGGGACACTGGAGAAGCACCTGAAGCCCCGCTGCTTCCACAGCTCCCCCTTCCTGGGCCACCGACATGCATGTACCCCTATCTCACCTTTTCTATGTGGCCAGTTGGCTCAGGAAATTTTGTTCACTGCAATCCCGTATGCACTGGGCACACAGGTGTGAGCATACCTGGTACAAGCAGCTGGAAATTCCACCTTTCCAAAATTAATCGGTTGAAATGGCCACAATCATTCTGACAAAGTAGAACATTGTAGTGGATTTGAAAAGCAAGGGAAACAGCGAGTGTGGCCAAGAGTCCTATGGAGTTGTGCAATTCTTGGGACGTCACTGATAGCTTCACACACTGTGCACACCCCACCTGGCTGAGCTACGTGGGCCCAATGGGAGGCAACTCCCAGACCTCCTGGCAGGCAGAGGACAGCACCAGGCTGCTTTGTGATCTCCTCTGCTACATTTTCATCTTTTCCCCCAACACGTCAACCCAATGATCACTCCACACTGAGTATTAATCCCCTGGAACAGCATTTGGAATGATCTTTTTTAAATGAGGAAAAGCATATTTTCTCATGGCTCAGAAGGGGGTTAAAATAACCGCTCGTACCCTGGCAAACAAACAAAAAAAAGGAGCGTCACGAAGTTGAGGCCAAACGTGCAGCTTGGAGCTCAAGCAACATGAAGAGTGGTTAGTGTTGTTTGTCAAGGAATTGTGTTGCCACCTCACTAAGACCTGCAGGACGGTCCCGTGCTAGCTGGGTGGCCGGCTTCGGGCTCTTTTCCCTCCTCGCCTCCTTGCCTATATCCCCCTTTGGATGCGTTTCCTATCGCTGCAAATTTATTGGGTAAAAATTACTACAAAGACAGCAGATTAAAACAGCACAAATAAATGTACTGCCAGTTTCTCTCGTCACAAGTCTGGGCCTAGCTGGTTCTCTGCGGCCACTGGAACCACACAACCCAGGAATCAAGGTGTCGTGGGGTCACGAGGATGAACCCAATTCTGAGTTCACTCAAGTTGTCAGCAGAATACCCCCCAGTAAGACTGAAGATCCCCCCGCCCCAGCCCCTGATTTGGGCCAGGGTCGTTCCCAGGTTTAGGAACCTCATGACCCTGCATTCTGGGGCTGGGCCTCGCCTCCATCCCCAAGACCGCCGATGGTGCTTCAAACCTCTCTGGCCCCTCTTTCTGCCTTAGTTCTCCAACTGGATGTTCCGCCTTGCTCGGCTGCTTTTAAGGGCTTGTGGGGTTACACGGGGGCCACCTGGACAACCGGGGGGTCCCTACTTTAAGGTCAGCTGGTTGGTGACCTCACTTACATGTGCAAACCCCCCCAGCAGTATTGGGATCTGTGTCTCTTGAGGAACCTGAGAACAGGCTCTGCGGGGCCTGAGCAGGCCACCCCAAAACACACCACTTTGGCCGGTTGATTATTTCGAATTAAAGCTACTTAAGCAGCAGGGCTAGAAGGACACCCTGACCCCATGTGTCCTCCTGACGGCAGCAGGTAAATCTCCCCTGTGAAGGTGCCCTCCCTGCGTGGGGCATAGAAAGCAGCCTAGTGGCAGAGACCGGGAGCCCAGGCTGTGGACTCTGTCGCTCCTTCATAAGCTTGCTGCCTGAAGCTCGAACCCCCTGTTTTGTCAAATCTTCACAAATAAGTGCTTCTTCATCTGGAAGGCAGACAAGCAGCTGTCTGGTCCGCCTTGGAGGCTCCAGGTCCCCGGCGTCCACTTTCTCCTGTTAATTTTTCTCACATCAGGGAGATTATCAGACCGGCGAGGAACCCAGGAGGGCAGACATGTCCCGGCAGAACGTCCCCAGAATCCTGCCCAGGCCCACCTCCTCCGCTTGCTGACATGCTGTGTGCGTGAAGTTAATTCTTTGCACAGATGGAGATCCAAGCAAAAAAAAATTTTTTTTTAATTCATCTAGATAGTCACACAGAGAGAGCCAGAGACACAGGCAGAGGGAGAAGCAGGCTCCATGCACCGGGAGCCCGACGTGGGATTCGATCCCGGGTCTCCAGGATCGCGCCTGGGCCAAAGGCAGGCGCCAAACCGCTGCGCCACCCCGGGATCCCAGATCCAAGCACATTTAACGCACATGTCACTTTCCCCCGCTCCTCTGACCCCAGGGGCGCCCAAGGGGCCAGGGCCCGCGTGGCCTCGGACACCCGCGCGGCTGTCAATCGTGGAGCGGGCGACGACCCACCCCGCACACGGCGGCTCCGACCATTTAAGGGCCGAGTGTGTCTGGAGACGCCTCACAGCTGAAGTGTCTGCGCACGTGTGCAACGGACATACACGCGGGAAGCGGACGGGGTCAGCCCCGCCTGTGTCGGGGTGTCCCAGCCCCGGGGGAGCTCCCGCGGTGCACGGCGCCGTCCGAGGAAAGTCGGGGACCCGCCGCGGCGCAGAGCAGGGCGCCTCCCGCGGGCTCTCAGCAACCAGCGGGATGCCAACTGCTTTCAGGAAAAAACAAGCAAAATCTTGCAAAGAATCTCCGACCTGCAGGACGCCTGCTGGCTCAGCGGAGAGGACCTGGGGCGCCGCCGGGGCAGGGAGCCAGGGCCCGGCGGGGGGAGCGCGAGGGAGGCCCCTGCCCCACGCGTGCCCTCGGAAGGACCACCCGGGAGGGCCGCCCCTGGCTCAGCCCCAGGCCGTGGGGCACGTGGACCGGGGCTCGAGGCCCTTCCCCGCCTCCCTCCTCCTCTGCACCTGCAGGGCCTTCGCGCACTTCCCCGAAGCCTCAGCAGGTGCTGACCGGCAGACAGGGACCAAGTCCCCAGCTGTCCTGGCGGGACACAGAGGAGGCCGCCTGCCTCCTAGATTTCCCTCCCAGATTTTCCGGGCCAGCGGAGCCTGGGACGGATGGATACAGGCCCCTGAACCTGACTTGACTCCTCCTCCCTCCCTGAGTCATCCCCAGGTGCCCCTCTGGGAAAGGGGTCATGATGTGAGTCCCAGCTGGACCTCAAGGTCTCAAGGACGCCCCTCTGTCTTCCCCCTCATCCAAAAGGAGCGGGAGACCCCAGCCGTCCTGCCAGGTCAACCCACAGATGTCAGTCCAACATCTCCCTCCCAGCGCCCCTAAGAGGGCTTCTAGTTCAGTGTAGGACTCTGGTAACACTCACAAGTGGCTGTACTGCTTACAACGCTCGACACTCGTTCCTGCAATTAGTGCTCAGCCCCACAGGGTAAGGGGGCACCCAGTCCTCCACCAGGGTGCCTCGAGGCAGCTGTGCCCCCAGCAGTGTGGCAAGACACATCACCCCAAAACCCAGGGCCTGAGACAGCAAGCACTCGCTCCCCCGTCACCGGTGGCAGGTACCACCCCCCTTCCCCGCTCCGTCTCTGCTCCAGGCAGCCCTCTGGGCTCCGGAGGCTCGCCCAGGGCGCCATTCCTCTGGTGGATCACCCAACAGTGAAAGACCCGCTGAGTTGCACAAGCATGTTTGAGTCCTCCTCGGCTCACCTCCGGTTTTGTGCCAGAGACCAAAGCAATCCCAGGAGACCAATGTCAGTGGCTCAGGGAAGCCTGGGAAGCCACTGGGTTACCTGGGGTGGGAGGCAGAGGGTGCAAATGTGTGCAGTGACCCCACCTGCCCCAGAGGCTGAGGGGCGGCTGGTAGGAAGTGTCCCAGAAGCGCCGTGAATTGAGTTAATGTCATTGCTTAAAATGCTTTCCGTTGTAGGGTAACGAAAACCAGAGAAACCGATCTAACACGTTTTAACGGATGAAGCTGGGCCGAACCATCGAGTCACAGAGCCCAAGGAACCTTAGGATCTCTCAGTGCTTTGACGTTATAGACAAAGAAGCTGAACTTCAAGGAAATGTACTGTTTGCTGAAGGTTTGACCAAGGCACACTGAGCAGACCAGCTAGCTCCCCCCGATTCAGTTCTGTCCCCTTCCCAGAGTTGGCCCCCCTTAGGGACTCGCTCGGCAAATTCATTCATCAGGAACTTGTTTGCGGCTCAGGTAGGAAGGAGAACTATTTGGCAATTTCTGTAAGACCCGCTCGCCTTGGGCACTGCACTCTGTGCTGACACTGATCTAGCCTGGAGTCCTTAGCTGAAATCTCAAGATCCGCCGTTTGCTTGAGCTCATGAAATTCGAAGAACACGAGTGACTCCAGTGTGATTATCATTGTCCAGGTTCCTTCTGGGCAACAGGAGCAGGTGCAGCAGGCCTGGCTCAGAGGGAGGCTGGGGCGCATCTCTGAGGGCTCTTGAGGGCTTGCTCCAGAGCAGAGCCATGGCCAGAGGGAGCTGGGGGGGGGGGGGGGTCAGAGACAAATCATCCCCAAAGAAGGGAGTTGACAGGCAAACCTAAGAAACCCAACTGGATTGGTTGTTGGATGGAAAGGTGAAATCAGGGGGTTATATCCTTCTGATCATTTATCTTTCTAAAATTTAAAGCTACCCCCCTTGCTTCCTTGCTCAAGATCCATCTGTAGCTTCCCACTGACCTGCGGGCACAGATTCCATAGCAGAGCTTCCAACGCCAGACCCCTGCTCACCTGTCCTCACCTGCCAACCAACCTCTCCACCCTCTTTCATCTCTGGAATGCCTGCCCTGCCCACTGCTCTCCACCTGCCCCTGCTGCCAATCCCCATCACCACTTCTCATAATTCCCAGCATTCCTTGAGGTCCAGCTGGGACTCACATCATGACCCCTTTCCCAGAGGGGCACCTGGGGATGACTCAGTCCATTGTGACCTAGGCATGCTGTCCCTTGACCTGGCCTCGTGTTCTGCCTTGCATCATTGCTGTTTATTGAAATCAGGCCTTTCTCCTCCCGGAGACTAGCGCTCCCTGGGGTGAGGACCACATCTAATCTCTTTTGCGTTCCTTTCATCCCCCCTCTGCCACTGTGCATAACAGTACTTGCAAAAAGTCTGATGAATGAATGAGTGAATAATGCTCTCAAATCCAAGGGCAGCTACTACTACTCCAAGAACAGAGCAATTAAACAACTGAGCAACAGGAGAGAAAAATGTGTGGGTTTTTTTGCTAGATCTACAAACACTAGTAAGTACCACTCGTAAACAAAGGACAGAAACATCAAATAGAAAGCTTTAAAGAAGGGGGAAAAAAAGTCAGTCCTGAGATACTTCCTGAGATACTTTGCTACAATTCTGCAAAATAATCAAAATCTCAACCAGTATTTGGGCAATGACCTGACATTTTGTGCCTTTCAAAATACAGAACATGCCAACGTAACCGCGGACCAATGGTCATTAAACTGGTGTCCCTGAAAAGTCCATTACCAAATCCCATTTGCTCAGATTCCTCATTTCACATGAGCTATCATCTTGCGGCTCTCCTATGCCGCCACTTAAGAGCCTCATTATTAGTCATGGAGCGTGCGCATTTGGATGGGTAGAGCATTTGCAATAATATTTTAAGGTGCTTCCCAAAGCTATAAAGTCAAAGCTATAAATGGCAAGATGGGCGATGTAATTGTCAACAGAATATGAAACAAGTCTGAAATTAGAGTCGGCTCTGCTCAGTCTAAAAGCCTGTGCCAGCAGCACATACACATCAAAAAAGATTGGTGGTGGCGGGGGGGGGGGGGGGGGGGGGGGGGGGAGGTTCAAGAAACAGAGAGTCAGAAAGCTGGGTGGCCTCAGACAAGTCACAGCCTTTCCTGGATGAGTTTCTTCATCTAAAGAAGAGTGGGACTGGATAACCCACGAGGGATGAGACGAAAAAATTCTGAAATGCGAAGTAGAGTAAATGAAATGGAGTCAAATGGGCCACCACCCACAGAGCTAGCTTATTTCCTGAGCTGTTATTTTGTGCCGGGCTCTGTGCCTGACACCCCACAAGTCTGGGTCTCTCTAACCTCACAAGCTGTGACAGTAATTAATCTATGGTGGATTTATTAAACAGACATTAAATCCTCCACCCACTGCAAACTAATTTCAAATTAGAAAAGCCGACCCGGGGCAACCCCGGTGGCTCAGCGGTTTAGCACCGCCTACAGCCCAGGGCGTGATCCTGGAGTCCCGGGATCGAGGCCCACATCAGGCTCCCTGCTTCTCCCTCTGTCTGTGTCTCTGCCTCTCTCTCTCTCCTCTCTGTGTATTCTCATGAATAAATAAATAAATAAAATCTTAAAAAAAAAAAAAAAAGAAAAGAAAAGCTAACCCATCAAAGGCTATCCTGTCCACAGTTCATTTACTTCAGGTTCCACTTTCACAACAATATGAGTGACCCCCCCAAGCCCACACCAGGCTCTGTTCCCCTCCCAGTGAGAACCTGATGCAGGAAGACACTCCTTCTTCCGGGGACTCTGGAATCAGTTTCATCAATTAAGACAATAAAACTAGGGACACAGGCCTGACAGAGACGCAAAGGCTGAATTAGGTGCGAGGATCTTGGGGTTTGGGCTTCTAGTGGTTCATGGACTACAGTGTCCCCAGTTTCCAAGAAGTCTAGAAATGTTTTTGACCCCAAGTGAGGAGGCAGTTTTAAGTAACATACAAAGACTATGGAATACCTTTTGCTTTCCTTCCCTCCCTCCCTTAAAAATGTGTACCATTATCTCATGGGAATCCAGCAGACTAAACTCCTGAGGTGAACTACTTCCCTTCAGCCAATTGGTTGCTGCTATCACTTTGGGTCTGTAGAACATCACAAGCTGTGACCATAATATTCGGTGCATTAATTAAATGGACATTAAATCTTTTACCTCCTGTAAACCAATTGCAAATTAGAAAGGTAGAACTATGAAAGGACATCCTCTGTCCCTTTGAACACAATCAGGTAATTTGAAAGAATCCATGCTGAGATTCCAGGGCTCTCCAGCTGGGACCCTAAAATAAGCCTACTGGGGAGTGCAGGAGAACATGTTGGTGGTGCTGGTAAGGCGGAGGTCAAAAATGAAAACAACCATTCTAAAGACCCACGGTGGGTTTTCACCTCTGGGGGTTCATCCTGCCCTTGTCGGTGCCAAGGCAGGTAGCTCTGACTCATGGTGGGCACCATTTAATTATTAATGCACCAAGAAAGTGCAGTCTTATCATATCTAGTTTTCACCTGTTGTCTTCCTTCCTGAGTGGACCTATAAAATGACATAGTTTTTGAAACAGTTCTCCACCTCTCTAGTCCTATAAAAACGTTTCATTGTTCCCATACAAGCTGGCATTAGTATACGGTGCAAACATGTCAGTTGTGTGGGCGTGGGGCTGGCTCCTGTCCCTGCCCACCGATTCACCCACTGATTCTCCCCCGAGCCCTCTGAACCTTCCCACCTGTGTGGGACTCAAGAAGGCAATTTAGGTGATAAACACTTGGTGAAGCGGACAGCCTCCCTTTGGTGAACTGCAAAAATAAGGCTGAAGGCAGAAAGCTCTTATAGGACAAAGAATAAAGAAGAGGGAAGAAAAAAAAAAACCCAACCCAGCAAATATGTGATTGGCAGGAGCCACATGTCAAACTTGTTTAGGGTGAGAGGGAACAGGTTAGTAGGTACAGAGCCCAGGGCTGGCTTGGCATTGGTGGCGTGGCTGCCCAGATATACCACATTTCTGGTCAAGCAGAGCACTGACAGGGAAAGAGGATGATCTAAGCTTCATGTGCTGACGTGGCACCCTGGGCAGGGACTGTTCCCTTGTGGGCCTAGAAGTTATTTCAACACTCCCTCCACCCCAGGCTCCCCACCGAGGGTGTGTGCGAAGGAAACAGGTCTAGGGTCCACGGCTGGTCTCATACAGGGCCACTCGGCCCCTGCGCTACCTGCTTAGCGCACCCCAGGCAGGGGCCTCACGGGGAAGGGCAGGCTGTAAATAAAGTGTGGCTCTCCCCCAAGAGGGAATACTCACAACCCAACCTTGTGAATCGCGGTTTCTCACTTTATTGATCCTCTAGATGTATAAACAAGTCGCATGGGAGATATTTATTATAGAATCATGTACATAATTTTTTTTTTCTCTGGGTCTCAACCATGTTCTCTTTTTTCCATTCAAGACAACAGGACAGTCCTGCTTCTGTTTTCTCTCTTCTAACAACAAAGGTTTATGGTGGCCATAACTGGGCGACTGGGCTATATGGCAGTGGACCAACTATCTGAATTCCTACAGGGAGGCACATGATGGGGACACCACCATGCACAGAGCTACTCCTGAGAAGTGAAGTGTGATGGAACAGAGGCCATCTGGCTCCAGTTCCCGAGTCTGCAAGCATCCTAAGCTTGGACTTAAGTGGGTCCACTGCACCTGCTCCTTGGGGGTAAAAAGCAAAATGGCAGGCCCATGTCCATAAGCCTTTCTTGAACCACATCGGCCATGAAATGTGCCCCCTAGTCAGATACCGTGGATCTGGGATGACAGCTGTAAAACCCCTAGTGGTGGTTTTCAGTTGCCACCTTCTCACTTGAGTAGGAATCAACTGGTTTTTCAATATTTATTGGCGGTGGATCTTTAAAAAATTAGTTTCCACATCTGTAAAATGGGGGTAATAACAGCCATCACCCATTCATTGTGAGGATTAAATAGGTATTAAATAAGGCACACCAATCAGTATCTATGGCTTAGCAGGCACTCCGTAAATGCCAGCCTTGACTGTCATCAAAGCAAAAAGTCATCATTTGGTTAACTCTAAGTATGAGACAGATTGGCATGCTTTGGTCTTACTGAAAGGTTTTTAAGTTTGCTGGGTTTACCTGTAAAGACACAGTGAGGATCACATTAACTAGCCACGGAGGATCCTAGAGCCCTCTTCCTTGCTCAGGGCACTTGTGCTTTTGGGTTTGGTATACACACCCTAAGACTTACCCGAAATGGATGGATGGATGTCTGCTAGAAGCAGGCAAGGCTGTGCCTTGTCAGAAAGGCCACAGAGGCTGTTACTCAGTTTCCCAGCTGCACTCACACCCTTAGAACTGCACAACTTTGAGGACAATTAAATAAGCTTGCTTAGCTTATTCAATCAACAACGAATAAAAAAAACGTCTCCATAAAATTCTGCCAACAAGTTGATGAGACATGAGTACAGATCCAAAGTCGGGGTGTCTAGGTCATCTTATTCTTGTTTTGTATTATAAAAAAGATTGTATTCCTCTAAATAACATTGAATCTGGAAAACAGATCATTGTGGGCTTATTTCTAAAACTTATTTCTTGGCTCGCCAGTTAAAGTGATAATGAAGCTATGGAATAAACTCTCTTCCCAATAAAAATGGAAATCCTTTAAAGAAAGTGAAGCAAAATTTATTTTAAGTTAAGTCAATCAGACAAAATGTACTTTTCCCTTACCATCTATAAAAGCAGCCTTCCCAAGCCTTCAGAAAAACCAGAAAAGACAGAGAAAAGCTTGTACTAAACCATTACCTATTTGTTAAACATAAAATGTTCTAAAAAATTAAATGGTTAGACACAAAAACCGGATGTACCATCTTCTATCTAACCATCCATAAAAAGAGTGATTTGGAAAATATGAGAAAATGTTTCTATCAAGATCATTTTCATAGGCACCCAGGTGAGTGCTCAACACACATTAGATACTGTCAGGGTTAACCGTGCCTGCCCTCCGTAGGGGCCTGTGGTGTGTAGTGATAAAATCGTTGCATGTTTTCAAAATCATCAAGGAGTTTATCTAAGTCACTTGCAGAGACAGCACACGCCATGGGTTGGCTGCACGTGAGAAGGAGCACAGGGCTGCCAGCAGAGGGGCCCAAGGCTCGGGCGGGAGTCCTCGCTCTGCCACAGGCCCGCTGGTCTGGGTGGGGCATACGCCTTCTAAGCTGCACGCATGCAGTGGAAATACTAATGATTCCTGCTTATTAATAGTGTTTTTGCGATGCTCAGGAAAGCACTTCATAAACTTTCAAGGGCTATTATATATACATGTTCTTTATATGTGAATCCTGTGTGCATGTAAGGCAGGGATTTATAGTTCCAATCAGTGGGGGGATGAAAATAGCTTTGAGACTGAGAACTAAATAATACTTAAACCTCAGCCCATTATATTTGCTCATTGGTCTAACTAATAAAATTCAACAAAGGGATCTCTGATCCCTCTCAGCTGTCTTGTTCTTGTGATGCACCATTACAGAGGTGCTCCCTCTCGATATCAGTGTCTCACATTTGTGTTCTCCATTACTATAACAGAGAACTTTCAAGATGCTGAAAAGTCAGCTCTTAGAATAATACTGCTTCTGAACAAACGAAGTTTCCTAATTGGAGGAAAAAATTCCTGAGTTTAGAGCAGGATGACAAAACGGCTCACTTCTGGCCCAGTAGACATAAAAGACAGCTTGACATGTGTGAGAGGACAGCTGTTTTTGCCTGTCCGGAGTGTCCCTTTGAGTAAAATAATTCATTTCTTCCTTTTAACTCACTCAGGATGTGTGCTCTGAGCCACCCTTCGAGGACGGACAGTAAAGGTTGCTGGTTTTTCACACAGGTTTCGGAGACCTGTGTAAGACGTACTTTTACCAGTAAAACTCAGTTTAAATAGCTTGAACAAATATAATTGCCCAATTCAAGGTTTCACATAAAGCTTGATACAGGGCTCAAATGATAAAAAAAGACCCAGTTCCTCTCAATGTTCTGGCTCTGTTCCTTCAACACCGGCTTGTCTTGGGAGTGGTCTCCTCTCGGGGTTGCGTGGAGGCCAGCAGCAGCCAGCTATATATGTCTTTCCTTCTCAAGGAAAGGCTCCTGTTCTAGCACTACCATCCCAAGTCCTGACATTTGCTGTTTGGGTTCGGGTCATGTGCCGCACTCCTGAAGTTTCGGTGAAAGATACTGACCTCAGAACACAGGTTAGGACAAGGGGAGAACGGGTCACCAGGAAGCAAACATGTATGTGTCCACTTCATCCTGCAAGCGGATCTGGATTTTCACAAGTGTGAGAATGGTGGTTTAGTTTCTGCTATTTTTTAATCTTCTGCAGCCATTCAGGAGGAGAAATAAAGGCTGAGAAGGGTAGCTATGCACTGGACACTCCTCTCTCTACATTAAATACAAATTATAAGGCTTTAAACGGGTTATCTTCAGATTTTTAAATTTATCTTTTTATATGAAATTCTACAATTCGTTCACTGTGTTTCAAGTGCCCACGTTTGAAAAGAAAAATAGATAAAATGTCAAACATTTCTAGGCATTAATATGAGGAAAACAGGAGAAAAAGCAATCCTACAGACATGGAAGAAAATATAAATGGTAAGAGTCCTGACACTGTAGAGAGTATGTAGCTTTGGTTCACTATTTAGCACTGAACATGAAGAGAAGTTTCCCGACTTAAAATTCCCTCATTACATTCACTGTCAGAGGAAACACTACAAAGAAGCCCATCTACTGTCAAAAGTGCAGACTTGACTTGTATTTGTTAAATGCTAGCCTTTTCTATTTTAATTTTCAACAAGCATCCGTGTCTCCCAGTTTCTCCCCACCTGCCATTTATCGAAACTCTACCAGCATCATGACTCCGCTGACCAGATTTTTGTTACTGCTCACCTCACACTCGTGTGGCATCCTCTCATGACATCTTGGAAAGGGACAGGCTCACATTACTTACTACAAAGGTGAACTTTCCTGAGTTCCTGGAGCTAAGTCTTGTCAGCGCTTCCGTGTTTTGTGGGTCTACAGTTAGGAGGGCCCCACGAGTCCACTTCCACTCAGCAGGGGCTTTTGAGGAGGCCTGCATGCAACCCCACAGCCACAGGTCACCGGGTCACTTCGGTTCTCGGCAGCATCAGCCGCGTCCCAGATGCCAGAATGTTACCCTGGCTGGCCTGCACAAGGCGCCAAGCACCAGTACAGGGGGCTCGTTCATTTGGATTTAGGTCCTGCCTCTCCATCAACCTCAAAACGAGAAGTTTAATTACTCAATGGCCCCAATAACCAGCCTCGCTCTGAAGCCTAAGAGCTGATAGAGGGTGCCATGAGGTTAAAAGGGCTTGAAGTATGAGGAGGCTATGAGGTGGAAGGAGGGGAGACAGGTCTCAGTTACTGGTCAGGTAATGGTCAGCCCCAAAGAGTTAAGAGTTAAGAGGAAAACTACTGAAATTTGACATTCCAGGAACTCAACCCTCAAAATGCAAATTCTCATGAAGAAAATGAGACTTTCTTCCGAGTTTCCCTTTTTCTGTGCAGGAATTCAAATGTGCCTTAGCCAGAGAAATACTTAGTATTAATAAGAACATTCTATTGGATAAAGTAGAATGGTCTTTCAGTTGAAATACTGCTTCACCAGGTTCTTCTGAATGGAGACACTTTAGGGTTTGTATGCAGTTGATTCACTGAATTCATGGATTTTCTTTTTTCTTTTTTAATTCATGGATTTTCAATTAATGTTCTATAACAAAATATGGATAGGAAAACCAAAGGATTTTAAAGATACACTTATGGTTTCATTAGTGTCATTTATTTCTGGATCATGCACAAAGACAATTCCATTAGTACATTTATTATATTATCCATTTCAGTGCTTATAATAATATGGTCATCTTCACTTGGATATTTGTAGAAGTACATATTCATTGCTGTTAGTGTGCTATCTGAAGCGGAACTCCAGGTTACTCATTTGTAATCAGGAATCAAACAACCGTCCGTGTTTCTAAGCACCACACAGCACTGGCAGACGTGGCAGGAGCTGAGTAAGAAGGATACTTAGGGCAGGACAAAAGCCGGTCTCCAAACAACGCGAGGATGGCAACACAGAGAAAGCCGATGTGAACCACAGGTTTTTGCATTCTGCCTTGTCTGAACTCAATGTGGAATTTATCCACAAACTCCAGAGAGACGCTTAAGCTTTTTATATAGCTTACTGTTCAGGAAAAAGCCAAGGACGGCATCTCCTTTTATGGCAAGAACATGAGGCTAGGTTCTGCAGACCTGGGCTGAAACCCTGGGGACCCCGCTCCACCTCCGTGTGTCTATTTTCTTGATTCTACACCTCAGTTTGATCTAAACCATCCCCGGTGCTAATTTCCAGTTCACAGGTCCCGGGATTCCTAGGAATCCAGGCGCTGGAAGAGCACATAAGATCATACAGTGGTTCTCCTAGCATGGCTCCTGCTGCGTTACCACCTGAGGATTTTTAAGAAATGCACATCTGGGGCCTCCCCAGGTCCACATGGTTATCAGCTATCTCTGTTTTGAGAAGCAAGTCCTCCAGGTGAATCTGATGCATACAACACCATATGAGAACCACTGGATCAGATCAAAATCACATTTAAGAAATTTACAGTTCCAAATACAAGGCAAATTAAATAAATCTAAACTCTATCGTTAGACTTAGTCTATCAGCTACACGTTACTTTTTCAGGATTATGGCCCTGAAGGTATCTCAATCATTGTTTGAAAATCCTGAAAAGAGGGCAGCCCCGGTGGCACAGCAGTTTAGCGCCGCCTGCAGCCTGGGGCGTGATCCTGGAGACCCGGGATCGAGTCCCACGTCGGGCTCTCTGTGTGGTGCCTGCTTCTCCCTCTGCCTGTGTCTCTGCCTCTCTCTCTCTGTCTCTATGAATAAATAAAATAAAAATCTTTAAAAAAAAAAAAAAAAGAAAGAAAATCCTGAAAAGAAAAAGCCATAGAGAGAAAAACTGGGGGGCAATGTAGCTTTTAATAGCCAATGACACTTTTGTCTGCTAATTAGGAAACTTAGGATTTTAAATTCTTATTTTTCCAAAGCTATTTATTAAGGAAAAAATCATTTCCTAACTATAAAGACTTTCTCTTCAACCTTGTGAATAATTATATAATAAAAGGCATATTTGGGTTTGTAACATACTAAAAGATGTACTTCATCAACATGAAATATTACAGAAGTACATGGTAAGGGATTTTTACACTGCAACATAATAAATTGAAGCTCTGAGTTATCTGCACATTATAGTAACTATAAGTGCTTCTCATACATGGATACCTTGGGTTTTAATTTCGAGTTTTATAAGAATCAAGAAAAATTTACATCCAGACATGGTGATTCCATAATCCACTCTCTGAAAAAGTCACAATTAAATATGCAATTATTTTATATGTGAAATATACAAATACAAATAACTTTATGAATTAGATAAATTATCAAATAAGTAATATTTTACCTTGCTAAAGTATTCTGATCTTTCCCAAATTAGCTCACCAAACACTAAGAGGACTGGCAAGCCTCACAATCTAGTCTTTGTTTTCTGAGATTAATAAGAATTAGGCTACTAAGCAAAAAAAGAACTCTATCAATTGCCCCATACATGTTTTTAAACATAGCTCCTAGGACATCAAAAAGAAGTTACACGATGGATAAAATGCTTCAAATGATAGTGTGAAAGCCACTGATTTGGAAAATGCAAAAGCTTGAAATACACTTTTATCTTTTCCACTACTGTAGGTTTAAAAAAAAAAGATTAAAAAAATTCTAATCAGGAATAAGTGAAGATAATGTACCCAAACTGAAGCACCAGAGTCCTGGCAAGAATCTGTTAATGAGGTATTTCTTTTGGATTTATTTTATTACAACAGAAACTTAGTTCATAGGGCACTTATCCAAAGTCATTGAACTAGTTTTACTCCATATAAGACAAAGTCATTCTTGCAGCAGGCCAGTTTAAACCAGAAAGGTGCCACTGCAAGAAGTGGCTTACAATTATCGCAGTCACCTAGACACAGACACCAGGGTCAGCACGCCCTAGGTGACATCCGATCAGCAAGTCTAACAGCATCACACAGCTCAGGAAATGCTAAATACGCATAATATACAGATACACACTTAACACTGGATTGTAACCTCACTGCATTTTTCAAGCTTAACAAACTGACTATAGTAGTAAACACTTCAGGTGCATCCAAGCGACATAGTTATAGAGAAAAGAGCTATCTTTTATGACAAGTAGAGGTATACCCACACCAGAAAAAACGTAACACTAGTAAATTAAGGTTTGTTTGTTTTTTTAAAATTTTTATCAATGTGTTCAGATGTTGGATTTTTATAATATTCTCACAAAGACTCTATAAACCAAATAATCTGTGCTGGTTAAAAAGGATGACAAAATGAATTCAACATTTAATATAGCTTTTATTTAATTTGTAAGTAGAGAATGTAATGCTTTCAAAGCAAACTCTGGGTTATTTCAGTCACAAGTCCACAGTTAACATGATTCTGAAGGACAGTCTTATCTTCAATATCTACCCACCCTACATAGTCACACAGCTAGAGAAATCCATGTACATATGTATTTGTTTTCAACAACTTGGGATTTCCAACAACTCTAGAATTCAGATTTTATATTCTGACACACGTCAAAATGTATCCATTTGATGCAGGATATAACCATAAGAAGATAAAAATTCATGCAATGATACTTAGCTTCTTTTTTTAAAAAAAAGTAAATCCAATATTTGATCATTCAATGCTGTATCAAGTGCACTGAATATCTAAAATAAAACAAGTGCCAATTTTATCATGAATTAATAATATATTTATTGTGTTGAAACCAAACAGGCCTAAGTTACTTTATTTCTTTTTTGAGTCAGCTATTAACTCATTTCTCTCAAACTTCCTGTGTAAGAAAATCGAGATATTTCCTTTCTTTTTTGCACTTAACAAGAGATGGCAGAAGGCTTAAGGTAGGTATGTTCTTGATAATTCAGAGTCAGAAAGTACTTCTTCCTGAGCAGAAGGTTCATAATCTCCTGCGTTTTCCGCCAATTCAGTATCTAAGTCGTCATTACTTTCTGCACTGTAATCCACTTCTTCAAGGAATCGAGGCTCATCTTCATCCAAAACATAAGTGGTAGGGCTGTGGCCAGAGCATACAGAGCACACGAGACTTCATTAGATCCTAAGGTTCTAATATAAGGTCATGTGACCGCACTGGGTTAACTCTGATTTCAAAATAAAGTAAGTAGTTTACATTAGCTTTAAGGAAATGTTATCCAAATGAACACGTTAGGAGATTTTTAACACTTGAGACCATAAAGGGTGAGATGCTAAGCATTAATTATATGACAAGACTGTCAACATACACCCTACAATTAGATAGCTATAAAATACAAGAAACTCCCCTATTAGGTTGCTTTTTTGAAGGGTTTCATCAATTTTCAGGGTTAAAAGTTCTATCTTTATCACTGAAAAGGAACAGACCACTTTAATAAGCTTTATTTTTATTTATCTTATTAATCCATCCGTCATAAGAAACTGGTGGTATTTAAACACTAAGACCACTTGTTCTAAGTCTATACAATGATTATTTGCCATAAAACAGCCCATATACTCTTCCTCTTAGTTTCCACTGGTCAAGAAAAAAAATGAAAAACAAGTGAACACTCCACACCCGATTCATTACTTGCCCTTGGGACACAGAATAAGATATTTGCTTAAAAGCACTAAGTGCTTCTGAATATTTCATTAGGTAGGTTGTTTGGGATAGGATAAAGACAACTTTTCCACTACAGGGTAACATATTCTTTCCTCTTAAAAAAAAATCACAGTATTCTGATTTTCTCCATTTGGGAGATTTTATACACACACACGTGTGCACCCGTGCACCCAACACAGCATTATCAGTGAAACACTACGGAAACATTTCAGTGTCCCCATTTTGTGGCCAAAACTATCTTAATTTCACACAGATGTATGTGTGTTTATATTCCACCTGCTTCCAAAAGGATTTCCCATCATGAACGCAATTAAAAGCTATAAAATCAGACAATAAAAAGGGAACAATAATCTGTTAAAATGAGCAGAGAAGCAAATGTCATTAGGCATCTAGAACGAAAGGAGTTGAATATGAAGCTTGGTTTAAATATCCAGAAGTTTAGGCAGGAAAGACAAGTTAATGGGTTATACAGTTCTCATTTTCTGAAAAGAGAAAGCAAAACTCATTAAGTGAGATTATCTTTTTTCCTAGAATTGTTTTTATCTTGCTTATTAAAAATATATTGCAAAACCACCTTGACCTTATATAGCAAACTTCTTTAAAAGTTCAGAGCTTGTGCTGTGATGGAGTAGTCCCGATTAGCCAGCTAAGTGGCTTGAAGGACTATGTGAGAGTTTATTACCTATCTGAACGGTGAATCGCAGCACACATAAAGTACTATTAGGACACACTCTTAGACTAGATGTAGCCTTCGGCTAAAACAAAGGAAGGGGAAGGACAGAAGTGAGGGGGAGAAACTTGCTTACTTTCTTCCTGGAGACTGTCTCACCAAGAAGAAATGATCATGGAAATGCAAGGAAGAGGGCAGATTTGCTCAAAAGCCATGCATCCTGCTGGTACAGGGATGGGAGAAACCAGCCAGGACTGCAGAAGTTCACTCCACAGCAAGAAGGCACCACGACCAGGGCAGTGTGCTCACAACATCTCAGAGTCTCCCAATAGGTAGGAGAACACACACAAAAAATCCATGCGGTGGGTCAGTGGGCAAGCATCGTTCAGATCTATGGACAGCAGGATTTCAAACCACTCCTGCACCCCACCCCACACCACCAACAACGAAAATAGTCTGGTATAAAGGAGATCAGTTACAGGAAGCCCAGCCAGTGTACTGAGGTCAGAGCAGGACCTAGTGTTACATGGGCAGCTGAATACTAGAACATTAATCAACATCAACTAAGAGAAAGGGTTTAAAGAAAAAGCTCAGTCTTATAGGCTAGGAAACAGTCTTATAAAGTGAGGAAACAGGAGTAGTATGATTTGGAAGCAACAAAAATACCCAGGATCAAGCCAAAAAAGCTCCTAGACATTAAGGAGGCTTGGAGCAATGCTAGGATCAGATACTGATAAGCACTTTTTTTTTTTTAAGTCAAAAAAGCACAACCTGGAAGGCAAAACTCCTGGAAATTTAAAAGAAATCTCATAATAAGGAATGTTCAGAAAATAATCTGAGCCTGTCAATTTCCGATCTTGGCTCCTTCACATGTTGACTGTGACACAAACTTCATCCATGTTCTGGCATCATCCATCCTGATGCCCAGGAGTGGAAGGGTTTCACACTCTATTCCATTCCTGGCACCCACACTGACCCTGATATTTGATGCCTGTTTCTGCAGGTCCTATCAAAGTCATGTTCTCAGCTTCAGCTCATGAAGGTCTACTCTCTGGCTCAAATGCAACGAGCCCATCCAGCAAGGACAAAGGAGCAGGCAGTGCTAACCTGTGTGTGTTTGGGGGCGGGGAAGAGTGGTGAGTAGGCCTAGGGCCAAAAAGTTGCAGGAATCCTGAGACCATGGGAACAGAAGATCACAACCCTCATCACTCCACTGAAAGCAACCTTCTGACTGGTTTTCCAGGTGCCACTCTCTAGCCCATTGCTTCCAGATCTCTCTGTTGTTGCACTTAACTAGCGCAAATTCCAATACTCCTGTCTTCTGGCGTGCTTCATTCCCCTCTGTCCTTCCCCACTGCTGATTACATGCTCTTCATCCTCCATTGTATGCCTCAAAAATAGGTGCTTATAAAAATGCTCTCCTGGCCCACTCTTATACACAAGCTCTGAGTAAGCTCACATACTGATTACTTCCAAATCCAAATACTAACCTGACTTCGCCCTTGAAGTTCCACTGTGTACACAAGCACTTGCTAACAGACTCACATGGCAATCTCTCAGATTCCCCAAATGCATGTTTGCAATGCAACTCACCAGTCTCCCCAGCGAGCCTGCTCTGCTCATCCACTCATCCTCATCCAACATCATCCATTCAGTGAGTCAGAAAACCACATTTCTCAGTAAGTGAGTCTGGCCAATCAATCTCTGAATTACTTCCTGGCTCACATTTTACATCATAAACCTTCACTGACATTGCTTCCTCTGGTCAGGGCAGATTTCCCACCTTTTTTCCTCCCAGTGACTAATATTTCCTTCAAACTGCAGCTCAGTCTCATCTTCAGGTGTTCTTCCTTTATGAAAGCCCATCTTGGGCTAAATGACCTCTTTCTCTGCATTCCCTTTAGGCCCCGCACATCATGACTGACCACTTCTCCCATGCAGGTGAAACCATCTATTTGTGGGTCTGTCTTCTCATAAGCACCTTGCAGTCAGGAAGGTGCTTTGTGACTGACCCGTATCAGTACCTCCTATCATCTCCCAAGAGTGCTCAACACATTGTAGGTCCTAAACAAACTTTGCTGAACTCTTTATGAGAAGCCACAGGGACGATGAGATCATTGATTTTTGTATTACCTCAACACATTGGTTATACTTAATGAAAAAAAAACTTAAGGCACAAGACCAATCAGAGCAATTCAGCTTTACTTTCATTAATAATTCCAACATCTGTTTTGAACAATGTACAACTTACGAAAGGCCTTCATATACATTATCTCACAGTAACCCCCAGGTAGGAGAAAGACTTTAAGGTAATTTGTCCCCAGAGTTATAAAATAAGTTTTCTTTTGATGTATAATTCAATCACAAAAAAAGAAACTCTAATCAGCACTTAATTATTTCCTATCACTATCGTTTTCCTCCCACAACTTCCTCACCCCCCTAATTTTCTTCAGAGAAGTTTACTCCTGCTGCCCTGTGTTTGCTTCATTCTCCAACAGCTAGCCTATGTATACCTGCTCTCACATCCTTCTCTTATGGGTTTTAATCACTAAGAAACATTTCATTCTAAACGAGAATAGCATTTTAGTCCTCAGGCTGCTTCAGGAAAAATATCAAAACCTTTGCCCAAACCGCTTTCTCACGGGATGAATTTGTTGAAATTCTCTGCTGTATGGAGTCATTATGATGCAGAAAAGTTTTAAAATTCCAACTGATTTTCTAAAGATGACAACTCTGCTTCATGCAGATTCAGAAAGTGATCTGGCTATCATTTTGTTAAACTAGTAAGTGACGCAAAATTAAACCTACGAAGTCCACTGTCTCCCTCAGTGTATGCCCGACTACCTGCGACAGCGCTGACTTGATGCCCGAGACACCAGGGTATAAGACCCTCAGCTCTGTCACCTCTACAAGCATGAAAAAAGCAAAACACCGCATATGGAGTCAGAAATTGTGTCTGTGCCTCTCCTCTCCCACTAGCCAGCTGCATGATCTTGAGCAAGTCACCCAATTCCTCCAAACACCAGCTTTTCTCAAGTTTAAAGGAGAGATAACCATGTCAGCTCCACTACCTCACAAGTTGTTTGGCTCCAATTAGGTAGTAAGTGAAAGCATTTGTAAATTCTTAAGCTGTATCAATATAAAATGCTACTATGAAATTAATAAAACCTACCTTGTTAAAGAAAAATGTTAATCTTTGTCAATTCCTAAAGAGGCCAGGCAATGGACTGCCTCCAAGCTAATAGGGCTAAAAATACGCAATGGGGGATTGGGGTAACTGGGTGATGGGGCAATGAAGGGGGCACTTGGCGGGATGAGCACTGGGTGTTATGCTATATGTTGGCAAATTGAACTCCAATAAAATTTTTTTTTAAATAATAAAAAAAATATGCAATGGGCTGCCCCAAGCTAACAGGACTAAAAATACGGCCTTACTTTTGTAACTCAGAACCATCCTTTAATCCTTTAATCTTGTACTCTTCAACAATTCTGAGGCTTAACCTACCTGTTTTCAGACAGCACAATAAGGATATCCTGGGGGAGAAATTCTGAAATTGATACACAAACAAAAAATATTCCATTGCTCAAATATGCAGCAATTTGTGACTTGCTGATTATGTCTTTTTTATATTGAAATATCAGGTCTCAAGTGAAAGAAAAATCTCTATCTGCCTAAATATTTGAAAATGTTTTATTTATATAATTTGATTCCCAGTTCATAAGAGATGTAATACCTACTAAATATCAAAGCAAACAAAATTATCTATAGAAAATACAAGTAACGATTTTTGTCAGTCTTAATTGTCCACAGTGTATACGTAAGTATTTGCACATTCCTACACATGTACATACCCACAAACAGAGTACAGAATCTCTAACAAGAGGATTTCTATTGGAGGTTAAAAAAGGAAAGAAAGTTATTAATTTACTGATACTTTTTTGGATCAAAAATATAACTAAGCTGCCTTCAAAAAGTCACTAAACTCTAACTGACTTTATTTTACTATTGATCTAAAAACATTCCTTATACATAATGAAAAGGCTATTAAATAGTTAAGTTTCCCAATAATGCTGGACAGCCTCAAAAGCTGAAATCAATCCTTGGTGGTAACTGTGCTTCATCACTTGGAAGATACACGATACAGCAAAAGTACAGGGGAATTCTGGAGTCAATCTGGACACAATTCCTGGTTCTGTTGGGAATTACCAGATAAAAGACCTTGGGTCAATTCATCTTTCAGCCTCAGTTTACACATACATGAGTAGAGGTTACAGTATCATCTATCTCTGATCATTCTCAATAGAACATGAAAATCTCAGAGATAATGGAACTTAACAGAAACTCAAAATGCACGTGCATGTTTGGGATCCCAGGGCCACCCCTGGTTTAATGATGCACTAGCAAGATGTACAGGATTCAGCACACAGTTGTATTAACAGCTATGATGTATATTACAGTGAAAGGATACAAAGCAAAATCAACCAAGAGAAAAGGTGCATGGGGCAAAGTCCAGAGGAACCCAAGGCCAGGCAAGGGCAGCTGCTAAGAGGCAGAGAAGTCATCAGAGCTTTCAGCAATTTCAAAGGATTGGAGGCAAAATTTGGAGTTCAGAGCTGCCAAGTTTCCTGAAAGAAGGGAGTTGCAGAGATATGACCCCAACAGTCCTCCTCTGGAAGCATGTGACAAATTCTTAAAGTACACAGTGTAAGCAGCTGAAAGCAAAGCAGGAAGCAGCAAAACAAACAAACCAGAAAATAAACAATGGAACTGGAGGCAGTCTTGTGGTGCTGGAAAGGAAAAGCCCTAGGCCTTCTACAGTGACCTCTGGAGGGCTACTACTTAGTGAGGGGATGGGTGAACCAAGGGTAAACAAGTTTCTCAAGTTTTACAAACCCACCCCCAGCCAGCTCAGTCCCTTGCCAACCTAGGACCACCTGCCTACTGCACAGCCTGCCTGCCAGAGGACAGAATGAATCTTCTTCAAAGGAATATGTATTCATCTTTATTCTGATATACTATATTCTTACTTTAAACTCTCAAATAGGCACTCGGAGGAATAACTTCATTCTTCCAAGAGGCTACTGAGAATACAGCTTATAAATAATAAATATCTACAATCATCAAATTCTTTGTACAGCTGTCTTAGAGATGAACAATTACTAACTTCATACCTACGTACCTGGATCTCAATGATAAGGATCATTTATTTCTCTCATGATAAGCCTCAAAGCATCCATTATAATTAAATCTGGCCTGGGGTCCTGAAGCGTTCATATTAAGTTTTCAACTTATTTTTCTAGATAATTTTAATCTCTTCTAGATTTGTGGGTACAACAATATTTCATTGACTTAGCACAAAAATACAAATGCTTCATTTTCAGTTATGAGCAACTATGATTTCCAGTGGACTAGAAGTGGTAATACGATCTTCAATTACGTGGCATGATTTATCTACCTAGAAAATATTCTAATCTAATTACGGCTGTAAGAATTTCCTACATGGTTGCAATAAATGACTCTCACAAATACACACCAGACTCAAGCATGGGCATCACAGCCATCAAAAATGATGTTTTTAAGGATTAGCTTGATTAAATGGTAAACTATACATTTAAAAAAAGCACATTAATACCAGTAAGCTTTACTGCATTGCTATACATATTCCCATTAACATCTGGCCACAATGATCTACACTGTCAGACTCTCCTTGACCAAACTTGAGCCAGGCTCTTCTGAGTCTTCTTTCATAAACTAGGGCTTGATCTTGGGCTCTGTCCTTGGTCAGGGGCTCTGCCTGCTTAGTCTAGCTGTAGCAAGAATCTTGCTGAGTTGGTTTATCAAAATCCCCTACTCTATCTCATCAGCCTGGCCTGCTTTCAGCAAAGACTCCGTCAGGTCAGTTTAGCCAGAATCTCCCTTCCACTGATGGTCTCTCTTAGTAATTTTCCATCCACTGATCCCTCCCTCTACTCCCAGGCTATAAAACCCCACCTTGCCTCACCATATTCACCCCTTGTAGCAGTCCTCCTGGACAGTCTACCTTCCTAACCTGTAACAGTGTCACAAATCATTTTCCCTTTAACAGTATTAATTTAATTTTCTCAGAAGAAAATGTTCCTACATTTTTACAAATAAACACTAGCTTCACTTGAAGAAAGTACAGAAAATACACACTGAATCTCAAGAGCGATGAAGATGACTGTAAAATAATTACCTTTTTTTTTTTAAAGAATAATCCACAGGAAAAAGAAAACTGAAAGAAGAAATAATTGCAAAGGAGAGATATCAACAAAATGTTAGAAGATGGAGGCAGATGGATGAAAAATGAACAGGCCTGAGTGCCAACCTCCACTTTGCTCAAGTATTTACAACAGTGGAAGCCACGGGGGAAAACACTGATTTGTGTTATGAAGGGGAAAGCTAAGAATTGGAGATAGTGATTATCAAGGTGCAATTAAAAAGAGAGTAATTAATTAAAAGATTTTATAAAGAGCAGTTAGACCTTCAGATCACCTTCCTTAGGTTATTCAGAGAGATGGAAAGATGACTTTCTAAAGACTATTATCAGAGAGGCTATTCAGTTGTGGCCAAAAGACAGAAATGGGTGTCAGGGGAGTAAGTGAAAATCTGCTCAAAAATAAGTCTACTGGGCCTCCAGAATGCTAGCTACTGGACTTTATGCCCCATGGCAACATTGATCAAATTTTTAAAAAATCATCCCCCAGTGCCCCTCAAGAGTTTTCTCCCCCAAATCCCCCTAAATTAACTACAATTAAGAAGTAAAAAGATAAATTTCACATCAGATTAGACCCAGCTAAAGAAAGCATGGGTGAATGAAAGGTTGGTTAGAAAAAATACACTTAGCTCTGACAGTCAACAGGACTTGTGTCCCTGGAATCCACAAAGGTATAATAATCAAAGAAGCAAGTCTTAACTGGTATGTACAAGCCAATACTTCCCACCACCCAGGGGAACAGGCAAAACTGCGCATCACTCAGTCTTTCCATGAAACAGTTTTATCTGCATATTTTAAAAGCTGCAGTCCAAGGGCCACACTTCTAATTTAGCAGGCACTGTGGGCTACCATCCTCTTCAAAGAGTAGGGAAGCCAGCAGATACATATCCTACCTTCTCCCTGCAGGGTGCTCCAATAACCAAAGTTACTCATATCACCCTGAAAGGAGATTGTTTACACATTTGGCACCTCAGCTTTCATGGCTGCCATGAAGAGATGGACCTACAAATAGCCTGGCTCTAGCAGCACAAAGGTCTTGCATTCATAAGTCCCATTGTACTGTAACAAAGAATGAAACAGTTCTTAGCCACAGAGGCACCTCCTACAGCTTATACTCAGGTTAGCACAGAAGAAATAGGCAAAAACATCTTTCAGCTTTTCCCTGGAAGGGGCTTAACTATATACTTTTCCAGCTGCTGCTAGAGGATCCAGCTTCTAAATACCCTCCATCTAGGTGCTGACTATGATCCTCCCTTTTGGGATACTACTGTGATCTGGCACCCTCAACTACTAGGAGCCACTAAGAACAAAGAAATAGGCTTGGGCAATCACAAAAGTCTTACACACAACTAGGACCTCAAGCCAGGCTGATCAATGAGATTTCTCTCTTACATAAGAGCATTCTGCCAAGGTTGGGAGAGATGGCTATTTCATCTAATGTGCAGAAACCAAAACAGAGAATCATGGAAAATGAAGAAACAAAGAACTATATTCCAAACAAAAGAATAAAATAGATATCTAGAAATAGATCTCAAAAGAATGCAGGCAAGTGATTTACACGATACAGAGTTCAAAATAATAGTCATAAAGATTTTCAACAAAGTCAGGATAGCAATGCATGAACAAAGTGAGAATTTCAACAAAGAGACAAAATATTTTTTAAAAACTGAATAGAAATCGTAGAACTGAAGAATACAATAACTGAACTTAAAAACTCAATAGAGGGTTCAACAGCACACTACATCAAATGGAAGAAAGAATCAGTGAACTCCAAAAGGGCAGTGGAACTCATCCAACAGAGGAGCAAAAGAAAGAATGAAGAGTGAAAATTACTTAAGGGACTTAAGGAACACAAAGGAACAAATCAATTTATTCATTATAGAAGTCCCAGAAGGACAGATAAAGGGACCAAAAGCTTATTCAAAGACATAATGGCTGAAAATTTCCCTAACCTGGGGAAAAAAGACATCAGACATCCAGATTTATGAAGACCCAAAGAGACTCACACCAAGACACATTATAATTAAAGTGCCAAAGTTAAAGAGAAGGAAAATCTTTAAAGTAGCAAGAGAAGACAACTTGTTACATACATAAGAACCCGCATAAGACTATTATCAGATTTTTTTCAGCAGAAACCTTGCAGGCTAGAAGGGAGTGAGAGGATACCTTCAAAGGGCTAAAAAATAAACACATGGCCAACTAAGAATACTTTACTCAGCAAAGTTGTCGTTCAGAACTAAAGGAGAAATAAAGAATTTTCCAGACAAAAAAAGCTAAGGAGTTCATCACCACAGGACTAACCTTAAAAAAAATGTTAAAGGGAGTTTTTCAAGCTCAAATGAAAGGATGGTAATAACAAAAACAAGTGAAAATATAAAACTCACTGCTAAGGCAAATTTAAATTTAATTCAAAGTACTATAATGTTTCCACGGAATGGGCAGATCATTTATAAATATAGTATGAAAGAGACAAAAGTATTAAAAATAACTATAGTAATTTGTTAATGAATATATAATGTAAAAAGATGCAAATTGTGACATCAAAAACAAAATGTGGGAAAAGGGGAGCTATGGTATGTATTTGAAGTTAAGTAATTATCAGCTTAAAATAAGCTGTCATAAATATATTTTATGTAAACCTCATGGTAACCACAACACAAAAACCTCTATTAGACACACCAAAGATAAATAAATCAAAGCATACCATTACAGAAAATCATAAAATCACAAAGGAAGCAAGCAAAAAAGGAAGAAAGGAACAAAAATATTACAAAACAACCAGAAAACAATGAACAAAATGCCAACAGTAGGCTTATACCTATCAATAATTGCTTTACATATAAATGGCCTAAATTCGTCAATCAAAAAACAGAGTGGCTGAATGGATTTAAGAAAAAAACCAATAACACCCAACTGTATGTTCCCTCTAAGAGATACACCTCAGCTTTAAGGACACACATAGACTAAAAGTGAAGTGATAGAAAAAGATAATCAATAAAACAGAAACCAAAAGACAGCAGGGGGCAGCTGTACTTACATCAGGGGAAAAAAAAGAAAGAAAAAGAAGGTCATTATATAATGATAAAAGTGTCAATTAATCAAGAGGTTATAATAGTTATAAAATACCTATGCACTTAACATAAAAGCACATATTATATAAAGCAAATATAGAAAATTTAAAGAAGGAAATACAGAGAAATGCAATACTAGCAGGAGACTTCAAATACCTACTTCCAACATGGATAGATCATCCAGACAGAAAATCAATAAGAAAACATTAGAATTAAACTACATGTTAGACTAGATGGAATCAGTAATCAAAAATCTCCCAACAAAGAAAAGTCCATGACCAGATAGCTTCACTGATGAATTCTACAAAACATTTAAAGAAGAATAATATATCAATCCTTTTCAAACTCTTATTCTTCAAAACATAAGAAGGAACACTTCACTTCCAAACTCAAACTCATTTTACAAAGCCAGCATTACCCTGATACCAACTCCAGACAAGGGCACTCAAAAAAGCAAATTACAGGCCAATATCCTTGATGAATTTAGATGCAAAAATCCCCAATAAAATATTAGGAAATTGAATTCAACAATACGACAAAAGGATCAAACATATACCATAGTCAAGGGGGATTCATCTCTGGCATGCAAGGATGGTTCAACATTTGTAAACCAATCCATGTGATACACCACATTAACAAAATGAAGAATAAAAATCATGCATTCATCTCAATAGAGGCAGAAAAAATATCTGACAAAATTCAACATCCATTCATGATAAAAACTCTCAACAAACTGGTAAAGAGGACACACAGTTCCACATAATAAAGTTGATATGTTACAAGCCCATAGCTAACATCATACCCAGTGACAAAATGCTTAAGCTCCTTTAAGATCAGAAACACAAGAATGCCCATTCTCACCACTTTTATTTAACCTAGTACTGGTAACTCAAGCCAGAGCAACTAGGCAAGAAAAAGGATTATAAAGGGCATCAAAATCAGAAAGGAAGAAGTAAAATTTTCTCTAGGTGCAGATGACATTGTATATAGATACCGTAAAAATGTCATTTAAAAAGTGTTAGATATAATGAGCAATTTCAGTAATGATACAGGAAACAAAATAAACAAAAAAGTTGCATTTCTATACATCCACAATGAACTATGAAAAGAGAAATTAAAACAATCCCATTTACTACAGCAGCAAAATAAATAAATAAAATAAAACAAAAATAAGTTATCCAAGGAGGTGGAAGATCTATACTGTAAGACAGTGATAAAAGAAACTAAAAAAGACAAATAAATAGAAAAATAGTCTGTGTTCAAGGATTAGAAGAACTAATGTTGTTAAAATGCCCAAACTACCAAGAGCAATGTACAGATTTAATGGAATAGGGATTCCAAATGTCAATGGCATTTTTCAAAAAAACAATCAAACTACAAAAGACCCTGAATAGCCAAAGCAATCTTGAAAAAGAACAACAAAGGTGGAGGCATCACACTTCCTGATTTCAAACAATCAAGCTATAGTGATCAAAACAGCATGGTGCTGGCATCAAAACAGACACATAGATCAATGAACAGAATACAGCCCAGAAATAAACCCCTGCATATATGGCCAATTAATTTTTGACAAAGGGATCAAGAATATGCATTGAGGAAGGACAACCTCTTCATTAAATGGTGCTGGGAAAACTTGACAGACACATGCAAAAGAGTAAAACTAGACTCCTAGAATCTTATACCATATACAAAGAGCAACTCAAAACATATTAATGACTAGAAAGTAAGATACAATATCACAAAACTCCTAGAAGAAAACACAGAGGGTAAACTCTTTTGACACTGGGCTTAGCAATCATTTCTTTTTTGACACTAAAACCAAAGGCAATAAAAGCAAAAACAAGTCCATATCAAACTAAAAAGTGTTTGTACAGCAAAGAAAACCATCAATAAAATAAAAAGACAGCCTATGGAATGGGAGAAAATTTTTGCAAACCACATATCTGATAAGGGGTTAATAGAAAACATACATAAGAAGTCAAAGCAAAAAAACAAAACAAAACAAAACAAAAAACAAAAACAAAAACCCAAATAACCCAACTTCTAAAAATGGGAAAAAGACCTAAATACATGTTTTTTTCAAGAAAACATACAAATGACCAATAGGTATATGAAAAGATGCTCAATTATACACTGCTGCTTGCCACGTAGTACAGTCACTATGGAAAACAGTACGGAGGTTCCTCAAGAAATTAAAAATAGAACTGCCATATGATCCAGCAATGCCATTTCTGGATATATATCCAAAGGAAATGAAATAATTAGCTATTAAAGAAATATCTGCACTCCCATGTTCAAAGCAGTATTAGTTATAACAGTCAAAGTATCAAAACAACCTAAGTAAAGTGTCCATCAATGGATAAATAGATAAAGAAAATGTAATATACAAATATACAAGGAAGTATCATTCAGCCTTTAAAAAGAAAATCCTTTATATAAGAAATAGTGAAATGGACTATAAAAGGAAAGAAGAGAAACTGAGTGGGAAAAAATTAGAGAGGAAGGCAAACCACGAGAGACTCCTAACTGTGAAACAAAGGGTTGCAGAAGGGGAGAAGGGTGAGGGAGATAGGGTGGCTGGGAGATGGGCAGTGAGGAGGGCACTTGATGGGATGAGCACTGGGTGTTATACTATATGATGGCAGATTGAAGAGAGTAGCAAAGTGGCTGCCAGGGGTATAGGGAAAAACGGAGTTTGGTAAAAGGGTACAAACTTTCAGCCTTGAGATGAATAAGGTCTGAGGAAATAATGTATATAACATGGTGACTACAGCTGATAATACTAGACTATACGACTGAAATTTGAAGAGCAGAACTGAAATGATCATATTCATTCACACACACACCACACTGGGGGCAATCTTTCTACAAACGTCTGTGGTATGTATATATGTATGCGTGCGTGTGTGTGTGTGTATTTCAAAGCATCAAGATATTACAATTTTATTTGTGAATTATACTTCAATAAAGCTGGGAGAAAAAAGGATACATGAAATAACTTAAAGAAAGGCTTCAAAATACCAGTCAGAACAACTGGTATAATCTGGTAAATCTTTATATATTTACTTCCATTATTAAGGGGTAGAGAATTCAGGTGATTACTCTCTCAACTTTTACATTAAAAAGAATAATGCTCTAATTAACGTTTTACCACATTTAAAACTCCTAAGCTAAAACAAAACAAAACAAAAACACTCTTAAGCTAATTGCCAACAGAAGACAGCAATATAAACTGACAAATGACAAGTCAGCATCTAACAAGAAAAATCATGAAGATTCTATAAAATGAGCATATTCTTGCCCATATACATCAAACTATAAAACGCTAAGGCCTGGTATTATGATTAAGAATTATAATACTGATTTTGGGATTCTTGGGTGGCTCAGTGGTTTAGCACCTGCCTTTGGCCCGGGGCATGATCCTGGAGTTCCGGGATCGAGTCTCACATCAGGCTCCCTGCATGGAGCCTGCTTCTCCCTCTGCCTGTGTTTCTGCCTCTCTCTCTCTCTCTCTCTCTCTCTCTCTGTTTCTCATGAATAAATAAAATCTTAAAAAAAAATAATTATAATACTGAGTTATATCTGAGCCTGTAACTGATCAAATTTTTTATATACTGAATTTAGGGAGCAAATTATTGGGAATAATATTTGACAGATATAATTAAATTTTCAAAGGGATACTCAATTAATTAGCTGTTCTTAATATATGCAACCAGAAGGTTACTGGAAAGCCATTTGATGTATGTAGATATCAACAAAATAAAATTTCTTCTCAAGTATGAATCCTGATTCCAAGTCCTCTTAATTTAGATATTATCTAAGTACTGTTTACCACGTTGCTTATTTTTGGGTTAAAGGTAAACCATTAAGATCACTAAAAATAGCATTCAAAATATAAGGATATTTCATTACAATCTCATCCAAATATCAATGTTTAAAGAATGAAGAATATAACCACAATTTGGAATAAATATGTAGCCTAGATTTTAAACTTGTATTAATTCTAAAACTGCTCTTAACCATCAAAATCTCTGTACCTTTCCACTATTTAATTAATTTAATGAAGTCTAACAGTATACTGTAATATAATAAAAGAATGAGATAAATGTCTTACCTAGTTACTTTGCAGTTTGATTCAATCAAGTCATTTTCAAAGTCAAGCAGGCCGGAAGGCAGATTATATTCCAATGGGGATGTTAGTCTTTTCAAACGCAACAAACCAACACAAAATTTTGCTCCCATTTCTTCCAACTCTCGGGTACCAATCTGTAAACCCTAGAAATAAAGCAATTCCAAATAATTTCATATTATAACTAGGGTATTTGCTATCTTCTGGCTGTGTCTCATAATTACATAAATGAAATTTATAATTCTATTAATAAAATTAAAAGGTACTTTGGGCCTACAAACCCAATAAGCACAATGTCTTAACAATATAAGATCATTTTCAGTGTCAAAAAAACATTTCTAAAATGTTTATTCTCATTCATTACACGCAAACTATTTTCGCTAACACACTGGGAAAAAAATAAACATTCTGTGGTTATATTACTCTTGGAGTTCATGTGTGAAATTATATTTTTGCAAGACATTGCTAGTATTTCTCGTAATCCACTACTGTCAAAATCAAGGTCCTGATTTGTGTATCTTAGCATTAACATATAGATATTTTTTTACTGTATGATAAAAGAAACTGGCAAATAAAAAACAAAAGAAAGCTAACTATGTTAAGTTAAAAACAAAAAAAGAAATCAAACAGATCAAGGCCACTGATGCCTTGCCAATTAGGAATGCTCATTTCAAATTTGTTCTACTGCAGCAAAAAAAATATTTTACCACAACTCATTACCATGCCAACCGACAGTTTCCTAATTAACAATGTAAGGTTTATCAAAAGTTAAACATTACCACATGAAATGATAAAAATGGCCTATAAATCGGGATACTGTTTGTTTAATTTTTTAAATTAATTAATTAATTTATTCATGATAGACATAGAAAGAGAGAGAGGCAGAGACACAGACAGAGGGAGAAGCAGGCTCCATGCCAGGAGCCCAACACGGGACTTGACCCCGGGACTCCAGGTTCGCACCCTGGGCCAAAGCCAGGTGCTAAACCACTGAGCCACCCAGGGATCCCCTACTGTTTAATTTTTAGATAAAAATGAATCTCTAATATAAGTGAAATTCTAACACCAACAAAAGATGCAGGTGAAAATGAGAGCACACATCATTTAGAGAGAAGGTACTTTATATGTTTTTTTTAAAAGATTTTATTTATTTATTCATGATAGACAGAGAAAGAGAGAGAGAGAGAGAGAGGCAGAGACACAGGCAGAGGGAGAAGCAGGCTCCATGCCGGGAGCCCGATGCAGGACTCGATCCCGGGACTCCAAAATCACGCCCTGAGCCAAAGGCAGGCGCTGAACCACTGAGCCACTCAGGGATCCCCAAGAGAAGGTACTTTAAAACAGCTTTTCAATGACCAGACTAAAAGCACACAGTAACTGAAGAAAATAAATTGTTAAAACTGTTACTTACCTTACACAAAGCACATGCCTTTATAAAATGATTGACTTTTTTTTTAAGATTTATTTTTTTATTTTATTTGAGAGGGAGAGGGAGGGACAGATGGAGAGAATCTTTAAGCAGATTCCCCACTAAGCAAGGAGCCTGAGTCAGGGCTTGATCCCATGACTCATGAGATGATGACCTGAGCCGAAACCAAGAGCTGGACACTCAAACGACTGAGCCACATAGGCGCCTCGATTGACTGAATGTTTAAATAGTTATCCATCTCCAAATATTCTAGGAAATGTAACCTGGCTTTATTAGAACATTTACTTGCCTTCTTAATTTATAGGCTTTAGAAAGGCTATGACTCTTAATTAGTTCACAGAAAATAAAGATCATTTACAGCCTAAGATTCAGTAATATAAGAACATTGAGGTTGAACATTGTTTTTTAATATAAGACAAGAACTATTTCTTAAAACATTAAGCTCACACAACTTATTAACTAACAAATCTGAAAAGTATACAATGTAGGGGCAGATGGGAGTATATGGGAATTCTGTACTTTCTATTCAACTTTGCTATGAATCTAAAACTGCTCTAAAAAACAAGCTTTATTAATAGCAAAAAAGCTTATAAAAAGTTAATGTTATGATCACAGCACTGAATTTGGCTTAGTAAGAGACACTTCTCTGCATAAGAGTTTTAAATCAACATTAACTCTATTAACTAATCGTATAAAAAAGAAATTAGGGCAGCCTGGGTGGCTCAAGCCCAGGTTTAGCACCTCCAAAGCCCAGGGCATGATCCTGGAAACCCAGGATCGAGTCCCGTGTCGGGCTCCCTGCATGGAGCCTGCTTCTCCCTCTGCCTGTGTCTCTCCCTCTGTGTGTGTGTGCGTGTGTGTATGTGTGTGTGTGTCTCATGAATAAATAAAATCTTTTTTAAAAAATTAATATTTACTAGGTACCCCTTTTTTAAAGTCTGTATTTTTTTTAAAAAAATAACTTTTTAGAAAAATGGTCTAACATTTTGTTTCAAAGTTTTAGCTATTTTTTAAACTGTGGTTTTTAATAATGACCAAAGAAATTTATCAAAATGCAAATACAATGTTTTTAAAAATCCAATGAAAAAATAAATAAAAATAAAAAATAAAAATCCAATGAAAGTCTATCAGTAGAATCCAAATATAATAAGAAAGCATGACTGCCATATCCTATAGTTGATTTCAAGGGGCATGCAAACCTGTTTCTCTTACTTCTCTTCCTGCCCCCCAAGGGCTAGTTTCAAAGACACTGATGCTTTAAGTTGTCTCCTCCAGTCTGAGTAAAGGATCTCTTTAAGAAGTATTTTACAGTCTGTTTCCATAAATCATACAGTCTAAGGGTTTTCTCCTTGGAGACACCTAGGGTCTTATACAAAAGTGATTCTCAAGCTTTTTGCCCATCCTACACACTTATAAAATATGAGACTCTTGGCAAAGCTGTCCACTACAGCAGGGGAAACAGGGGCTGGGAGCTATAGTAGTGCTCTAGGACACCTTATCTCTTATCACCATCACGTCCTTAGTAGATGAGAAGTCATTATTTTAGGAAACAGGGGCTGGGAGCTATAGTAGTGCTCTAGGACACCTTATCTCTTATCACCATCATGTCCTTAGTAGATGAGAAGTCATTATTTTAGGAAACAGGGGCTGGGAGCTATAGTAGTGCTCTAGGACACCTTATCTCTTATCACCATCATGTCCTTAGTAGATGAGAAGTCATTATTTTACAGTATTTGTTTTTTTTTTTAATAGTATTTGAAGAGAATTCAAAGCATATTACATTTTAGAAAAATAATATACTGTGGTCAACCTAAAATTTAGGGAAGTCACTCAAAAGAAAGTACTGCAATTTCATGAAGTTCTACTCTACTAGGCCCCGAAAGTTTGAATGTTGTTATTTGCAAGAACTTAAATTTTCTTCCATCTGGTAAAAACTGAAAAAGTCATGATTTAGGCTCTCCAATTAAGCTTTTTGTCAACTATAATATGTTGACATTTTTAATACTCGCCATTTGGAAGATTTTTAACTCTTTCCAAAGAAAGTTACAACCATCTTTGAGAGGTATATGAAAATCATTATTACATTCAGCTTCCTCTTGTCCCATGCCAAACCAAACCAAATCAAACACAATGAGGAATAATTAGCATGACACCTGAAAATCTTTCTGTGGCAAGAAAAGTATTTGTACTATTTATTTGTTTGCCGTTGATTATCTAAAGCTCCAACTGCCCATTAAGTTCTCAATCTTTCAAATTAAAAAATTCAAAGTCACCTAATATTTTATTAGTCTCACTTGGGTGGCACAGTCAATTAAGCATCTGACTCTTGGTTTCAGCTCAGGTCGTGATCTCAAAGTCACCTAATATTTTATTAGTCTCACTTGGGTGGCACAGTCAATTAAGCATCTGACTCTTGGTTTCAGCTCAAGTCGTGATCTCAGTCATGAGATTGAGCCTCACAGCAGGCTTCGTGCCCTCAGTGCAGAATTCTCTCTTTCCCTCTGCCCCCTTCTCCCCATTTATGCTCTCTCACTCTCACTCTAAAAGAAATACTTTTTTTTTAAAGTCTATGACACCGGAGAAAAGCAGTCTTAGTAAAGAAAAATTTTAGGGAAGGGATATGCATTTAAAAGTTAAACACACACACACAAATCTAAATATATAAAACTTTATAATTGTATTTATTTCTAAATGTACAAAAATACATCCAACAAATTAAAATGATAGAAAATTTTTATTAATAATGTACTACTTGTACAGCTCATTTATAAATTATCAATATTTAAATATGTACCACAACATGCCTTCTCAAAAATTATGAATTTAGATGGGCTCATCCAAGATTTCATAAAGACCCAAAGCAAGCTATTTAAGTACAGAGAAGCAAAAAATAATTGTGTATGATTCAATTCCATTCTTGAAAACTATATATAACTCAGTATAACAAATTATCATTTGATATATATTTGAAAACCCCCAGTATACTATATGAAAGGGAAGTCCATTAAATAACTTTTACTGCTTGAAATCCTGTAATGTTTTACCTTATATTTTCCCTGATCGCAGCCACATAAAGTACTTTCCATGGTATAGCTTCTTTGTACTCCTATCTCCCTCCAAACTACAACACGTGCTGTGGATTCCTTAGATTTTTCTACTACAAAGCTACAGCTGCTCATGCAAAATGCTGGGGCAATATGGCTCAGTATCTTAGGTAAAGTCTGCAAAGATAAGAATGATAAAATATTTCAAGAAGGTTTTTTTTAAACAGTATTTTTTTTTTTCATTTTTAAAAATTTTCATGAAAGCACAGTGATTAGAGCAGGGCCATGTGGATCTTCTTGCTTTGTCCCCGCCTATTCTAAGCATTAAAATAATTCTTTACTAATTTAAAATTTTCTGTTTTCCAAGACGAACAGTAATCAGTTAGAATGGAAAAAAGGATCACTTTCACAGTAGCAACCAATAAATGAACAAAACCTATTCTAAAAAATGTTTAAAAAGATGAAAATAAAACCCATGTTTAAAAAACAAAGCAACTTTAGTCATGAAAGATGACCTGTTAAGAGATTTAACATTATAAATATCAATAACTTCTAAATTAACCAATAGACCTAAGATAATCACAATCAACATGCCCATGACATTTTTTTCAACTTCCTATCATTCTCAGGTTCACCTGGAATGTGTAACCATGAGGACACAGCCAGGGGCACTCTGAGAGAAGCTTTGACTAGAGAAAAGAATCCAACAGATATTAACCTAATTATATATGTAGGGGAAGTTAAATTGTAATACTGTGTAGGAGTAGATACATTTCCAGAAAGAATTCAGAATTAGAACCAAAGGCAGATGTTAAAATTAGAATTATTAGTGGGGAGAAAACTGATCACTCACTCACTGCTGGCACCACTGCAGAGCCACTGAGAGAAATAAGCCACACTCTTTAGTTAAGTTCAATTCTAACTGGACTGAGAATTTAAAGTCATAAGGAGTAAAATTTCAAAATGAAATTTAAAACAGTAAACATGGAACTTCATTTTTTAAATCCTGGGATAAGAAGTCTTCCTAAACCTCAAACCCAAAAGTCATTAAAAAAAAAAAAAAAGAAAAAGAAATTACCATACACAAACAAAAACATTTTTCAATGTTATTTGTACTAAAGAGTTGTCTTAAAAACAGTAATAATTAGAGGACCAGTATAAAAGTAAACAGAGAATAGGAGAAAATGCCCTTAAAAGAGAGGGAGGGGTCATAATTAGGCAAACATATGAAGAAATACTCAACCTCATTTATAATTACAGATATGCAAATTAAAACAATCAGACAGTTACCTGCCCCAGGTGGCAGCATGATGTCCTAAGGGTGGGAAACAGCACTGCCAGTCATTACATAGGGCAGTATACAATCTTTATGTAGGGCAAACCGGCAATACTAATTAAACAACCACTAACAGGTCAGACGACTAAATAAATACATTTTGGTACATCTGTACAGTGATAAAAATGAAGAGCAATGCACACTGGCTGTGGTGGCAGATTAAAAACAGAACTTCATACGCTACATGTATATATACTTAAGAACAAATGTGCTTAGAGGCAAGTCTCACAAAAAATATGGTAGAAATAAATGATTAGTGACTGAGAGAAGATGCCTTTCACTTACTGTGTTTTGTTTTTGAGTTCTCATTTTTTATAGAACTCTAATCATTTTATTTACTTGGGAAAGGGGAAGAAGAGAGAGGACACCAGAAAGAAAATGGCCCTTGAGTTTCTGCTCACGGCAGTGATATGCTACTAAAACTCTTTTGGGAAAACAACCTGAGGTGCTTTGTTGAAGTACAAATACAGTAGGAAAACCACTGTGCCCGAACAGAAAACACCCAGGATGTGAGACAGCAAGATCTCCTTTCAGTCCTGGGCATGCCTCAAAACACACCCAGATGCATGGCAACATGGTATGTAACAGATGGCTTCATAAATCAGCACAGGAAGGAGGTACTGTTGAGTAAATGGTGCTGAGACAACCGGCTATATATGGGGAAGCTAAAATTAGATCCCAAGCCCTTGTACAAAAATAAATTCCCAATAGATTAAAAATCTAAATATGAAAAGGAAAATTTTAGAATGTTTAACATGAAAAAATCTGAAACAAAAAAATGGCAAAATGGCAACACTTGCTGAATCTGACGAGTTCGTGCATGTTATTTTTCTATAGAGCTGTGCATGTTTGAAATCCAAAAACTCCAGACTTGTGGGTAATAATTACCCTGTATCCTGCATCTTCCACTACATCACATGAAGTGGCATTATCGTTGGTATGCCATACTGTCTCTTTGATGCTGCAGCCATACATAAATACATTCTTCTTTCGGGAATGGCCATGATAATCACAATAAACCTTGAAAATATATTTTAAAAATTAAAAAACTTCAAATTCACATATTTCCAAATAAAGCTAGTTAATATCAAGACAATTAGTAGAGGTCTGTGTTTCTTTGTCCTTTATATTGTAACTGAGCCACCATTTAACAAGTAGAACTAATAAAAGTAATAATATCTAGTTCTGAAAAGGATCTATGATTAATTCCAGAATGGCTAAATCCTTTCTAGGGCCTGCATCAACCCACCACGAGCTCCTTTCTTATGTATCTACTATTCACCACTTAAAAAAGTAAAATTCAATTATAGGTCAAATCTACAGCAGCATTCATCACTGATCCAAAGATTATTAAAACATTTACTTAATTTGAAAGAACATGAAAATGCTCTCAAAAACACTATCTAAAAAAAGATACGGTTTCAATTTAATTTTTAAGAGCATTATTTTTAAAATGAAAAATGAAGAACAGGCTTATATATCAATGTTGTTCCTTCTCTAAAGTTTTCCTATCTTTCCCAAAGGAAGATTACCTCATTTAAACAATAATATAATGGGAACACTATACACAAAAGCTGCTGAATACAGAAGCAGCATATATACACAATATTCATAAGAAAGGGAAGTAAAGGGCTTCTGGCAACTATAAAAATTAAACCTGATGAAATAAGAATATGGATACATTGTATTAATTTGACATCATTATATACTGATATTACGTAATTGAAAACAAGATATTTTAAAGAAATTGCCTTTAAAACGAACACTTTTATAACCATAAAATTAAAAAATTAATAGAGACTTAATAAACAAAATCATTTCTTTAAATGATACTGAGTCTTAATTAAAATACTGAGTCTTAATTAACAAAATCATTTCTTTAACAAGACAAAGTACAAATACTTACCAGTGGTAAATGTTTCACAGCAGCCAGGTATTGTAGCAGCCCCTTAGCATGGTAAATTGTAGGATGTAAATCTGGATTTGGACTTTGCCATTGTCTATTCAAATCCTCTCCACTTAAAGAACAGCGGTGACTACACATATGTAAAACACAACCACAACAATAAACTCTTACATATATTTGACTTAATTTTATGATTTTCAGTTGAGAACTACTTAACAGTAAATATATTAGTCATTAAATAAAAACTTATTATTTGCTTTGTGTAGATTTTGTGTTACATGCATTTAACTGTGCTAATAGACTTTCAGATATTTAGGTCAACATTTTCAAGCTACCGAAAAAAAAATTAGGAGTGCCTGGGTGGCTCAGTCTGTTGAGCCTCTCACTCTTGATTTCAGTTCGGGTCATGATCTCAGGGTCATAAGATCGAGTCAGGCATCAGCAGGGATACTCTCTCCCTCTCCTTCTGCCCCTCTCTCTGCTCACTCACACTGGCACACACATTTGTTTTCTCTCAAATAAATAAATAAAATTTTTAAAAAAGAAAAAAATTAATTCTCAATTCTGGAGTCTTATTCCAAGCTCTATAAAATTTATTAATGGTCACATTTTTTATTCCGACTATGTAATAATCATTTGTTATATATTAACATCCTGTACTTTGTATTAGTTATGTAAATGTGGTATCTGGGAGGTGCCTGGATGGCTCAGTCGGTTAAGTGTCTGACTCTTGATCTTAGTTTGGGTCTTCATCTCAGGGTTGTGAGTTCGGGCTCAGCGTTGGGCTCCAGGCTGCACTGGGGCCTACTTTTAAAAAAAAGGAAAAGAAAAAGTGCTATCTGGGCTGGGCCCTCCTAAGAAAGAGAAGCATAAGAAAAATCTACATTCTTGCAAAAATCAAATATATTTTCATTTAAGTACAAGTATTAAGTATTAAAAGCAACTGAGCAAAAGTGTAAACAAACTATCAGAAGGTGGTAAAGGAAATATAAACAGAATTCCAACTGGTGAGTATGTTCGTGAATTAAAACCAGACATAAAAATCTCATTTTAATTCCATAACACACTTCCTAAAAAGAAATTATTCTAGCTTTTTCATTTAAAAATTTCCTAAAATGTGAGAAATATCCATGAATATTTTTGAATAAATAATTTGAATTGAATAAAATTTGGTATCCTCAGATTTGCAGATATTTATGACAGCAAAACCAAATTACCATTGTTCAGAAACAGAGACCACTTCTAATTCCCACAAAAAGAAAACTGCACTAATTGTAAGCCATTTCCAATTATCTTGCAATATTTTCAGTCTAAAGAATTATAATTATAATTATAAAATTATATAATTATATATATTATATAAATTATATAATTATTTATATATTATATAAATACATATTATATAAATATATATTATATAATTATAATTTCTGTCAAAATTATACCTCTTCTCATCAGGAAGAGGTCAGCAGCAGATACAGCCAATATTCCATATCAGTGCAGAAAGATCCCAGAAGATTCTAAATCTTAGAACAATTCAAGATCATGACGACAAACAAACAAAAAAGGAATGTATGAGGCTATGCTAAAAATTTTCTCATTTCTTCCTTCTAGGGGAACCTGGGTGGCTCAGTGGTTGAGCATCTGTCTTTGGCTCAGGGTATGATCCCTGGGTCTTGGGATTGAGTCCTGCATGGGGCTCCTTGTGGGGAGCCTACTTCTCCCTCTGTGTCTTTGCCTCTCTCTGTGTGTCTTTCATAAATAAATAAAATATTTCAAGAAATTTTTAAAATAAAAATTTTCTCACTCCCTGACACTGTGATTTTTCTAAAACAATTCAACCAAGGCATACATTTTATGAAATCATATTCTCATGGAATAAATACAGAATTTCTCAAAATAGCATAGATACACAAAATGCATATTCCTTTAAAAATTTATCTTAGATGAACTCCCCACCAACAATTTCTTTGTTCTAGAAAACTCACTCAATTTGTTTTCTAAATTAACCTGAATGATCTTATTTTGACAAGTTTATATAGGATGACCACATCGTCTACAGCATTTCTAAAGCAACTGCTTCACTTACTTTCCATTGATGACACCATCTGGATTTAGCATAGGGACAATTTTAAAAATATAGGATTCTCGTAAGCTCTGGGCTGTAGGATTATTACTCATGAGGTACTCCAACGTTCCCTTCATTACCCAACTCGCATTAGTTTCTCCAGGATGTACCCGAGCAGATAAGAAAACATAAGGGCGGTTTCCTAAAGTACACAAAAAGTCTAAAATTAAAATGAACAGCTACTAAGAATTTATACCATGTCTGGCTTTGGGGATTCAGAAATATTTCTATTCAACTGTGAATTCTGATACAAATTCATAGTAACACTCACTGTGCACCTACTATATAAAAGCATGCCACTAGGGCCTATAGAAAAAACAGGTAAAATCCATATAAGTGAGTGATGTCTTAAAGGAGTTCATAGTATGAACATAACACAATAAATAGTATTTGAGTTGCTTATTTTCAAATAATTAATCCGACATATAAAACTAGTTCTTTTATATAATCTTGCTTTTTATAAAGAACAAGTATTTGGGAAAGTTTTAAATGTAAATTTAGTTTTCATAAAGTCGTGGGAATAAAAGGAAAATATCATTTCACATTTCATAGTGCTGTGATAAGCATAGTTAAAATAAGGTATATCTGTTCAGAGATTTACAAAGAAAATTTTTTCACTATACATTTAGATATACAGGTCTACAATATAACCACTTAGCCCACCTGCTCATATTTTCATGCTTAGCAAGCTCTTTCTCTTTCCTGAAAATACTTCACCTTCTTACCAAAATTAGAGCACCTTTCTTATTTTTTCTATCACACTTGTATATCTGAGGCAACATTAAAAATATAAATGGCAGGGGAAAAAAGTAGCTAGTCAGTGCATTTGATAGGTTCTTGGTGGTTTTATTTATAAATAAAATTATTTTATTAGTTTATTATAAAATTGTAAAATCGTAATTGTAAATTATAAATTAAATTTACAATTAAATTAAATCTATTATAAATTTACATTAATTTATAATACATTTAATTGTAAAATAATACATGAACTCTTAAAACATTGTGTTGCATTATAGTTTGGGTAGGACTTCTAAGGGAAGAACTACAGAATATTTGTATCGAGAGAAACCTCTGAGATAATCTCACGCAGCTCCCCCATTTTTGAGATGAAAAAAAATGAGACCCAGAAGTGGGCCAAAGGGCTAGGCAGTAAAAGGATGAAGACTAGAACTGAAGATTTCTGATGTCTATTCCTAGTATTGCTGCCCTTACAAAATATATATGAAGCAAAGGAAAATAAGAATAATTGGTATTTTGGGGATGCCTGGGGAGCTCAGTGGTTGAGTATCTGCTTCAACTCAAGGCATTATCCTGGGGTCCGAGATAGAGTCCTGCATTGGGCTCCCTACAGGGAGCCTGCTTCTGCCTCTGCCTTTGTCTCTGCCCCACCCCCCCCCCGCCGTGTCTTTCATGAATAAATAAATAAATCTTAAAAAAAAAAAAGAATTGGTATTTTGAGTGGAGATGATAGACTTACTGAATTGACAGATATGTTCATAATAATTAGACTCTGGCATTGCGGTTATAGTCACCAACGGACAGGTGTTTCCAGACAGGGTTTCACATAACACATCTTTTCGAAAATAGATTTGCTGAGGATTGTGTGCTGATTCCAATTTTTGAAGATGCATCTTGATAAAAATTTAAAAACAAAGTACACAATCATTTAAAAACTCACTCAGAAAAACAGAAATAAATGCATCCACATCTCCACATAAGGAAAAGTGAATCAGATTCCTAATTCCTTCTCTAAAACCCCCAGGGAGCCAGATACAGTTCAAACATCAGTTACTTGGACAGCTGAAAAAAGGGATAGATACAGTCCATATACCATTAATTCTGCAAGACTCCAGTGGGGCCAGCGGCAGCAGCTTGTAATAAGCACATTATTATTTCTGCAGCAAAACATGTAAGAAGTCACTCAAAGTGGAATCAATATTCTAAATAAGCTCACATCAATTCAGGCCAGGCTTTGCTGCTAAATGGGTTATGAGAAAGCTTTTGGTTTTCAAAGCTTTCTAAATTTTGAAATGACAAGTAACTATAGATCTGCAGAATGAAATAGGTAGTACAAAATTTTTAATGACTTTTCCTAATTTCAGGATTAATACAGATTCACTGCAAAATGTCCAGAAGACACAGAATGTACAAAGAAAAAATTTAAAACACCCATAACTGCATCACCTAGATTACTAACAAATGCCAATGTAACCTGCTTTTATCACTTAGCAATTTATACACACACACACACACATTCATAATTATGAACACTATATCATATCATTCAACATGTGAAATGTGTGTCCTTTGAAAACACAAGTTTTAATGCTTTTAGTATATGGTTATACCACACACAAGTTGTTCAATCCCTTATTTTAAGATACTTAGGTTGGTTTCCAAACTTTTGCCTATGTTTGTTCACATAATCACGATTTACTACGTGGCCACTATTTCTGTGCGGGAAACTGTGCCAGGCATTGGGGATGTAACTGAGTGAGTGAATATACCTATCTTTGGGAAAATACAGAGTGCTGGGAGAGAGCCTATAATCCAGGGCAGAGAGCCTAGCTGAATCTGTACAGTGAGGAAAGGTCTCTTACAAGAAGTTACATTGAAACCAAGATGCAAAGGATGAGTGAGGGGGGCAGAAGGGAGGAGTGCTGCTGGCAGAAGGAAGGCATATAGGAAGACCAGATGTCAGTAAGAGGAAGGGCATCTTAAAGAACTGACCAAGAATCACTGCAGCCAGACCAGAAAGGGTGAGAAAGAGAGAATTAACACAGAGCAAAGGGCCTCATGGGCCATTCCTTCACAAGGTACAGCATATATATGTATGGCTGGTAATAGACAAGAAAGTGATATGTGAATAACCTTAAAACAAAATGAACAGGCATATATTTTACTGTGAATTAATACCAAAAATATTAACCTAGGATGATGATAAAGTTTAAAGAGTTATTTTAAAGTCCATTTAAAGATAAATATTAAGTATATAATAGTTCAAACAGTATTGGATATGGCAAAAAATTGTGAAAAATAGTAGAGAAACGATGATATGAATGAACCATGGTAAGAATTTCAGACTTCATAAAAATAACAAGAGAAATCACTAAGGAGCTTTAAGCAGGAAATTTATGGGATTAAACCCTCCTATCAAGGAGCCATCCTGCTACAATGTGGGGGAAAGAGGGATGAAGAGGAAAGGAGATAGAAGTGAATTCTAGAACACCAGTGAGAAGAGGTGGCCGAAGTCCAGAGGAGAGGGAGCAGCAATGCCTGCAAAGGTCATGGTAGTAGAATCAGAAAAGAGAGGAATTCAAACTATATTAAAAAGGTAACAACAGTAAAGAACAATATTATATAACCCTGTGAATAGCACCACAGATTCTGATGCTGTTATTTGGCACAGAAAGATAACTGGTAATACCTTTAAGTTGTGACCTTTATTAAAATAAAGTCAGCCACACTGAGTGTTCTCAGCCTTGCTCTCTTCTGTTCAGAAGAGTATGTTTTCCTCTCCTTTTTCCTTAATAATTTGGAAGCTTGTTTCTAAATCACAGGATTCCAATTTCTTTCTGGGTAAATTGGTTATACCTTTATGATCCTTGATCATTAGGATAGACATTCTGTACTGAGAAAAAAACTACCACAGTAATTACTTGAATTTATTTTTCAGTTTTGTTTTACAATGCAAATACTCAAATCTCTCAAGAGAACCCACGTGAAACAACTCTTATATTCTAAATCCTGAAGAATCTGGATCTAGAATTCTACATCAAACCCCTAAAAGAAATGAATCCCCTACAAGAAAACTTACACATTTTCTACTGATAGATTTTCTATGAGATCCAATGCCTCTCATTAAAACAAGCAGAAATCTCACCTAGGTAAAATGCATGAATCATGGAATCTTTAAGATCTATAGATTTCTACACAAAGATGGAGAGTAAAAATCTTTTCAAATTTCTTTAGTATTTCTACTAAGTAAAAATAAAAACTACATTCCCATTTTACTCCTTTTAATGTTTTCAAAGTGTTATATTATTTTCTAAAATATTCAGAACTGTTTTTTTCCTATCTTAGTAAGATACTAAAAACATTTTTTTCAATTATCTGACACATGCATATAGCACACCAACAGCCATAATACAACGTAATGAGTTCTCACCTGTAAAGTTGAATATGTGTATGGATAATGATAAGCAAAGTAGCAAACATCATCTTTATGGGGAAAATTGACAGTGAATGTAATTGTATAGTACGATTTTCCTTTTTGCCCACCTGCAGCAACCGAACTTCTTGAGAAGTGATTTCTGCAACAGAAAAGCACAAAACATGTTTATTTCTTCCACATAAAATTTCTAATTTTCCTTACTACTTTTTAAAATAGAACTTCAGGAGAAAAAAATACCACACAGTTTAAAAAGTTGAGCTTAAATATTTTATAAAAATTAAACGTGATACTAATGAAGCAGTTAATTACCATCTGCTGACATTAGTTTTCACCTCTGGATTTACTGTTAAAATGGAGTTGAGACTCTAGAAATCAATACAAAATTTAGAACCTAATACCTTGTTAGCCACACACATTACTGGATCTCAGCAATTATCATCACTGGCTGCTACTACTACTAGATCGAAGGCCTTTCAAGTGGATGGATCAGGAGACAATACCTAAATTCACTACCAATCTTAAAATTATAAAAAAAAGAAATAACCAAATGTGATGTCTTTCCTGATGTAATGCGATAGGAATTCACTGCACCATCTATGAAGTATTCTTGCCAAAAATCAAACCTGAAGTTGATTAAGCTTCTAGATCTAACTATTACAGAAAATCAGTGAGATAGAAAAATTATCACCATGGGGATGCAACCAGCCAAACCCAAAATGTGGAAAATCTTGCATGACAAATGACCTAGTTTCTCCAAAACATAAAGAAGAAATAGGAGGGGGTAAAAAAGGGAAATCTACATTTTAAAGGAGACTTAAGGGACATATTAACAAAAATCAAATGCAATGTGTGACCTTGGTTGGATTAAAACAAACCAACTATAAAACAATCTTTATGAGACAGCTAAGGAAGTCTGAACAATGACCAAATACTTTATCATATTAAGGATTTTTCTTAGGTGTGATAATAGCATTATGGTTAAACTGTCTTTAAAAATCTCTAAAAGACAAAGATCTTTAAGTATTTATGGGTAAATATATGATTATCTGGAAATGCTTTTTAAAATTCAGTGTGGAGGTAGGGGTGAAAGTATTCCTAAAACAAAGCTAAATATGTGTTGATAATTGTTGAAACTGGGTGATAAATACATGGGGGCTCATTATCCCATTACCTGCTTTTGTAAATGTTTGAAGATTTCCTTAATAAAGTTTTTAAAACTACACAATTTCCAGACTTTAAATAAAAGTGACATTTGATGGCCTAACAAAGATTTGTCTATTAAGCTAATTCCTAAAACTTCAAATCACCTTATATTCTTTAAGTCATGAACTGAAGAAAATCCATGACCAACAGATTATTTACTTGTACACACATACACATGCATGGTATTTTCAACCTGGCATAATCTTCATTAATGTAGCCACTGTATCTTGAATACTCAATGACAAGGTGCTATGGGTTGAGGAATAACACAAAATAAGTTCCAGAACTAGTCCTTGCCAATTCTTTTTCCCACATTTCAAAGTTTAACATCTAACTGGAGAGGTACTGGTAACACCACATTATAACTATATGGTAGTCTGGAGATTATATTCTCTCATACACTGGTGGAAGTAGTTTTATTCTCATTATATAGATGAGACCAACAAGCATCAGAGGACTTGGCTGACAGGAAAAGTTAAGACACATGCAAAGATGGTAGATTTCATCCTATCTGGATTTTAGGCTTTAGGAAAGCAACCAGGATAGTGCTTGTTACAGAGAAAATAGTTAATAAATGTCTGTTGAATTGACCTGAATTCCAGTTCCAGATCTGGAAGTAGCCAAAAGAAGAAACAAAAATTAAACAAATGAAAATCCTTGCCATCACCCTTTACACAAAACAGAACCACCATCTGTCATGTTAGAAGCATTCACTTTATAATGTGAAAAAGAAAAGTATTCATTGATTATTTCTATTCCAACTTTATGAGAAAGAAATAATTAAGAGTATTTTTATGTTGGTCTACCACTGAAAGAAATATGAAATACATTCAGGTACAGAGGAATTGCATATGATCTTGTATTTCTATTCCTCATTTACTACTTATTTTGCTAATAAAAATAGGGGGAAAACCCTACTGAGGTGAATTCTAGGGAACACTGTCTTTCTCACAAAGTAATAGCACTTAAGAGCTGTTTTTCCAAAGCCATGTCTTAAACCAATAAAAAGTTTAATTTCAGAAGTCTTCTGATTAAAAAAGAAGGAACATTGATGCTAGTTAAGCACAATATAAAAACCCAAAATCTATTGAACAAAAATATCAGGATTAAGATTATTAACAGAAAAAAGATGGGGATGTCAAATGCATTCAGCGGAGGAAGTTTTCTAGAAACGTATTACAGAAACAGAGTAAAAACAGGAAGGAAGGTATATGATCACCCCAGATTATTTAGACATGAAGTTGAAGAATAATCCAATCATTCCACTGAAGCAATAAATTATTCTGAGCACTTATGTCTGACTTAATGGTAGATAACCTATTTGAGGTCAAGTTGAACTGTATAGGCTGCTATAAAGTAACTATGGAATACATCTCGAGGTAAAATATTCTGGAAATTCAAATAAAGTAAATATTTCTATGCAAAAGAAAAAAGATAAGAATTGTTTTTAATATCATCAGAACAACAAAAAGTCACTGCTAATTATTTCCTAGAATTCCTAATTTCATTTTTATTTAATAGTTTTATTTAAAAACGTTTCCAGCTATCAAAGTGGTGAAGATGAGATATGGACTAAATCTGTCTATAAGGCACATTTTATTTCCACTAAACATACCACCTCAATAAATCTCAAATTCTACAGGACTCTGTTAGAGGTAACAATAAAGCAGACCACCACACTTCAAATAATGCAATAATGACCCTACTTTCTAATCTTCAAACTGAAACAGAATGAAGATCCCCTTCTGTCAGCTTATGACCCACTATTCTTAGAATACTTACTTATAGTAACAAATGTCAGTTCCCACACGAATCCACCATGGTCTGGCATTTAATGCTTCCTGAACCGAATACATGAGGGGTTGCATACCTTTGACAGAGAAATAGAAAAAAAAGGAAAAAAAAATCTTTTCAGAGTTGAGTTAAAAATTAATCATGCTATTACAGAAAGCACCATATGTTCAGGAAAGCTAAAAGAAAATACATTTCCATTTTTAATATGTATAAAACAAGGAGATATTTCTTTAAAATCTCCTCTAAGTCAATCCATGATATGCTTTTAATACCAGTTTACCTAAAATGGGATTACAACTTCAATGAGTGAAAAGTTATTAAACTTTTTCCTATTACCCTTTTATATGAGATCAATTAAAAATAATAACTAAAATATATCCCTTGGAACACGTGACAGTGAAAAACTATATTTAAAAAATGGTATATGATTACACGTCTAACTCTCCATTGATTCCCATCTATAATGAGGTTAAGGAAGAAAACGTCATGAAAATGTCAAGACTGTTTTCTTCTTCAAATTTCTCCATATAAATATGTGTTCATAGTGGGGAGAAGGTAGAGGGACTATTAACAAAAACAGAATTAAACAGAGAGTGTGGGTTTTAAAAGATCTTTTAAAAAATATTTATTTATTTATTTGAGAGAGAGCAACAGAGACAGCAAGAGAGAGCAGGAGTAGGGGGAGTGGGAAAGGGAGAAGCAGGCTCCCTGCTGAGCAGGGAGGCCTATGTGGGGCTCAATCTCAGGACTCTGGGATCATGACTTAATTGAGCAGAAGACAGATGCTTAACTGACTGAGTCACTCAGGAGCCCCTATATAGCACATTTTCTTAGGTAGTTTCAGAAATATACTCTACTTATGAATTTTAATATTATCCAATTTCATAAAATACTATTCAAGGCTTCTAACTAGAATTAATTAAATTCATGTTACTTTTAGAAATGTTAACAATTTTTATTGAGATCTAGTTTGACTTTCCTAAAGATCATTTTCATTTTCTTGCTACAGAACCATTTTGTTAAACTTCTCTCTGTTCTGTTCACAATAAATAATAGAAAGCACTCACTAAAACAAACAAACAAAAAACTTCTGAGTATTTTTATTAGTCTTTAGTAATCTCTTGAGCTTTCTACATATGTAAATCATATAATTTGTAATTCAAAGTATTTCACTTCCTCTTTTAGTATTTTTATCAGTTATTTCATTTCCTTTTGTTGTAACAGAGAAATGAAAAAAACCTCAAAAGTGATTCTGAATATATAGGTGTAAGAACATGAATGTTTTGCCATTCCATGCAACATTGGCCATTTTTTTTGCATATGAACTGTATCATTTTTAATAAAAAGAGCTAAAACGGAATAATTCCTATGTGCCAGACAATACTCTTAGTATTATTACATGTGTTAATTAATTCATTAAATCCTCACAACAACCTTCTCTGGCAGGTGCTATGATCACTCTCATAACTGAAGTAGGTTCTTTCATAATTCTTACTACACTTAAGTATTTTAATTATTTTATCAAATGCCCCTTTAGTATCCACTAATAGAATCACATGGCCTTTCTCATTTAATCTGCTGATCAGTAAATTATGGTGATGTTTCCTAGTGTGAACTATCCTTATATTCCAAGAAAATGTTATTCTTTCACTAGTGTATGATTTTATTAGCTAAAAATATCATTTAGAACTTCTGCATCTAAAAATTGGCCCTTTTAAAAAAATTACCAAGTATCAGTATAAAATTACACTAGCTTCAGAAAAATATATGGGAACCTATTCATTATTTATTGGAATAAATAAAAGTATAACCTATTTTTTAAAAGGTAAATTAATTCAGCTGAAATCCATCTAAATAAGGTGATTGATAAATATATTTTTTTAAGATTTTATTTATTTATTTGAGAGAGGAAGCACACACAAAAGCTCAAACAGCAGGGTGAGAGGCAGGGGGAAAGGGAGAAGCAGACTCCCTGCTGAGCAGGGAACAAGATCCCAGGACCCTGGGATCATGACTTAGGCCAAAGGCAGATGTTTAACTGAATGAGCCACACAGGTGCCCCTAAATATATTTTTAACTTCTTCAAAAGCTGTAGTCTGTTCAAAATCTCTACTTTCTATTAATCAATTCTGGCATGTTTTGTTTTATTTCTATCATTTTCAGGATTTAAAAAAACATTCTCTTCCTTTTGTTTTTCTACTGTCTTAAGTACTTAGTTCACTTACTTTCAGTCTTTTTTATTTTAAATAATGCAAGTTATTAATGGCTTTCAATTTTTTTCCAGCTATCAGTTAAGTCCCATAAGTCTATGAAGTGTCCTCTTTTTTTTTCTTTTCTTTTTTTTTTTTTTTAGGATTTTTTTTTATTTATTCATTCATGACAGAGAGACAGAGAGAGAAAGAGAGAGGGGGGGGGTGGGGCAGAGACAGGCAGAGAGAGAAGCAGACTCCATGCAGGGAGCCTGATATGGGACTCGATCCTGGGACTCCAGGATCAGGCCCTAGGTCAAGGGCAGGCACTAAACTTCTGAGCCACCCAGGCATCCCCCCGCACTGTCCTCTTTTGAAGTACTTTCTACATCAGAGCTGTTCAGTTGCATGCTCTACCCGAACAGAAATGTTCTGTATCTATAATGCCCAAGGTGGCAGCAACTTGCAGCTATCAAGGATAGGAGATGGACCCAGAGCCACTAAAATAACAAAATTTTTAATGTTAAATTAAGTTTAAATAGCCATATGTATATGCTGGACAGCATGGTTCTAGATGATATGAAACACCAATTTTAAATTTTCAGATTTTTTTTTTTTAGGAAGAACTTTATATTTTCCAAGTACTCACTTTCTGTTCAGCTTTTTGTTGATTTCCACTAATATTCTGAACCACAATGAAATCTATAAAATCTGAGTTTTCTGTTTTTTTAAAAGATTTTATTTATTTATTAATGAGAAACACAGAGAGAGAGAGAGAGAGAGAGAAAGAGAGAGAGAGACAGGCAGAGGGAGAAGCAGGCTCCACGCAAGGAGCCCGACGTGGGACTCGATCCCAGGTGTCCAGGATCAGGCCCTGGGCTGAAGGCGGCGCTAAACCACCGAGCCACCGGGCCTACCCAAATCTCAGGGTTTTTTTTGTTTGTTTGTTTTGTTTTTTTAATTACCAATAAGTTGTACCTATAACAAAATATATTAAGAGCTGTTTCATGAACAAAAGGAAGATACCTTCTTATGCTCCTTCTATAAAGCAGAATCAAAAGATGAAAACAGTACTCATATTAGGATTCTGTAAGTATAGTTCACTGCATGCTCCCTGCTTGCAAATAAAATATTTCCAGGGTCTAGTTCAGATGGATTCTTTAATACACTTCATCAAATGCTCCAATTCATGTGACATTTTGTTTCATTCACATTTGTAGCATGACTGTTTTACAGTTCTTCTGTTTTATCCTTCCATGGGAGAAAATATATAGGACTTCTGCCCCATGTCCCTAACATTTCTCAGTTTCATAATCATATTATATCATACCATTTCTTGGGATCCATTTCAATTTTTTTAAGGCATAATTCCAAGATCCTGCTAACTTCCAATTCTAATTTGAGTGAGTTGCTTTCTAGAAATGCTCCTCAGCGTTCATCCTGTTCACACTGGAATCCCAGATTAGTTCCAACATTTCTCCCATCTCCCATTTACATCTCACTCTCAGTCAGCTGGAAGACATCTTCAAATATATCCTCAAAATGGAATCCTAATGAATCCAAAAATCAAGCTTGTTGACTATGTTATTCAAACTTTCTGTATCATTTATGTTTTGTCTTTTTGATATGTTAAATTCTGAAAGGGGTATTTTAAATTCTTAAAATAACTGTCTCCTAATCAAGTTCTATTTCTTGGAGCTTTTGTTCAATCTATATGGATGCCCTGTGGTTATGGTTGTTGTAAAAGGTTTGTGTTCTGTATAGCAAAGGAAATCATCGACAAAATGAAAAGGCAGCTTACCAAGTGGGAGAAAGTATTTGCAAATCATGTATATGATAAGGGGTTAATATCTAAAATATATAAAGAATTCACACAACAGAAAAAAAATCTGATTTAAAAATGAGCAGCCATAAAAAAGGAGAAAATATTGCTATCTCAAACAACATGAATGTTGTTTGAAGTCAAGCAGAGAAATAAAAATACCATATGATCTCATGTGTAAAATTTAAAAAGAAATCTCATAGAAACAAAGAAGAGATTGGTAGGACAGGGAGTAGAAGCAGGGGTGGGCAAAATGGGTAGAAGTGGTCAAAAGATACAAACTGCCAGTTATGAAGTAAGTAAGGCCAGGGATGTAATGTACAGCATGATGACTATAGTTCATATACAACACTATATTGCACATCCGAAAGTTGCTAAGACAGTAGATCTTCAAAGTTCTCATCACAAGAAAAAAACTTTATAACTGGTGACAGAAACATACAAATATTGAAGCATTACGTTATACATCTAAAACTAAATAAGGTTTTATGTCAATTATATCTCAATTTTAAAAATGTCTGTGATTACTATACATTTGAACTGCAACTTGTAAATACAGTGCTTTTGACTCTGAATTTTTCTTGGTCCGAATGGGAATGTAAATTGGCACCACCACTATGGAGGTTCTTCAAAAGATTAAGAATGGAAATACTGTATGATCCAGCAATTCCACTTCCGGCAAAAATATTACCACTTTTGCTATGTTTTATGTGCATCTGGCTAGTTTATATCTGCCTAATCACTCATTTTCAACTTTTCCTTGTCATTTAATTAACACCATCCTCCCTCCTACTGTATAAATTTGAATATTTGATTTTTGAGGACATTTCAGTTCATAGTGATGACAGATAAATATTTCATCTCATTCCTTTCATCCAATTATCTATTATTTAATGTTTTTTTTTTCTTTTTCTTTACTGGCTTGGTTACATTTCTCCACATTTTCTTTTTCCATTATTTGGAAGCTTTCTATTGTGCTCATCAATTCTACTTCCCTTCCTCATAGTTATGGTTAACTGGTATTTCTCTGATACTAAGTAATCTCATCAAGAGGAGTTAACTTTCGCTTCTCCGATGTCACCCTCGTTAAAACATTTTTACTTTTAACACATTATATAAATTTCAAGTGTTCTATCTTGAGATCTTTTTCCTCATTTACTTTTCTCACAGAGGGTTCAGAGGTAACATATTTTCTGAATTCTACACACACAAAGATGTAGTTGGTTCGAAGTAACAAACAAATGACAGATTTCAAAAAAGACATTTGGCTGTCCTCTAGCTTCCAGTGCCACAGACCAGAAGCCCAACACTAATCCCATTTTTTCACATGCAAGACAACACAGTGATTAAAAGCATATAATTTGGAACCAGACTACCTGGGTTTGAATTCCAACTTCACGACCTACCGGATGCATGATCTTGGGCAGATTACTAAAATACTGATGCCCCCTTTTTCTCTTCCATAAAATGTATTCTATTGTATGGATGCAGAGTGTCACATGTAGAACAAGATCTGGCACATGGTAAATATTCAATAAATGTTAGCTACTGTTATTATTTTTTTTTAGCTACTGTTATTATTTACGTAACCAGTTCTTTTAAAATAGAAGTATGTTAAGATTCTCTCTTTATACTTAAGAAACTTAAGTATTTCAGTAGTATGTATAACAGATTCCTATCTTCTTTATTCCTTCCTAGGATTCATTGAGCTATTTCAATCAGAAACTTCAAACTCCTCCAGACACACAAAACTCATAATAACAACTAACTATGGTAAGGTTCCAGCTGAAGTCTGAGCACATTAGATTTATCTGAAGTGCTCTAATTTTATAAAAGATAGTGTATTCTTATAGTACTTTTTAAGTGATAGTTAATTATAGTCACAGCAGAAGTGACATTTGAAAATTTTGACTATAATAAAAACCACCTGAACCAAAGAGGTAGCCCTAATAATCAATCAAATGAGGTACCTCAGATTGAATAAACCAATCTACTCAACTGATATTTTGGTTACACTGAGAAATTGTCATTAGCCACAGGATAAACTTTTACATGCATTAAAACATGTTAAGAACTATCAATCTTGTCATGTGAACACAGACAATCAAAACATTAAATTGCCACAATAATGCCAACATCCAAAGCATTGACCTCTAATAATAACTAAGTAAAGGCCAAAGTTGTATGGCATAGATGCTCAATAACAAGTACAGATACAAAGAAACACAATGTGTCTTAGGCCCTAATCATCAAATGTACTAAGAATCACAGATTCATGAAATTTTCAAATTGAAGCCAATGCCCTCATTTAACTGTGGTGGTGACGAGAGGGGCGGCTAATAAAGTTTAAAATGGAGCTCAAATAACCTAAAAGCACCGTATCACAAGCTGCATATATTATCTGGACTTGATGACTCTATAGAGAAAAAAATACACACTTCTAAATATGGCTAGGATTTCAGCAGAGATTTATACTAAAAACAAGAAGATCAGATTGTTGGTCTGGAGAGATAATGGGAGCCACCTGAATCTGAATCTCCACATATATCCTCACCACCAAAAAATAAATACATTCAACAAGCAGCACAAATGAAACCACACATACCCTATGTTTGCATTACTAGAGGACAGAATATACAAACATTTTTAAATTAAATTACCTGTGGGTATAAAAATGGGCAAAGATACACTAGGCAAACAGAAACAAAGTAGGGGTTGACATCCTGAGATCAAAGTAGACTGTAGGCCAAAAAATATTAAATGAGACAAAGAAGGAAGTTTATAAACTTTATAATACTTCACTGTGTACCTATTATGTACCTAACCAGTACTATGCACCAGGTAAGACCAACCTATGTAAAGAAGAAACTACAGATGATACAGAGAAGACAGACACATACTAATGATAGTAGATGGACACATCATTCTCAGTATGTGATAGCCCAAATGAATAAAAATGAAGAATATGTATACAGAAGACTTAAAGAACATAATCAATAAGGCAAATCTTATATACAGATGTTGAACACAGTATCCTGATAATACAGATTTCATACACCTTCTTATAAGAGTATATGAAATAGTCACAAAAATTGATCACATGTTAAATCAAAAGGAAATGTCAGAAGTTCCATAAAAGAAAAACACTAAAAAAAAAAAACCTGTCTGATCGCCATGTAGTAAACTAGAAATTAAAAACAAAATGAACACAAACAGGGAGGCCTCACTCATAAAGGGGTGGGAAAAAAGGCTTGATTTGGGTAACAGACCTTGAATGAGGTGAGGAAGGCTTCTGCCCAAAAAGGCATCAGAAAGACTGTAATATACACTGGAATTGATCAGTAAGAAAATATATTAAGGATAATGGAAGTCCAAATTCTCATGTCAGAGAAGGACATTGTAAATAACAGGAAAAAATCAGAATGGAGTCTGTGGAATTGAAGGTATCAGTGTGACCTCATGAAGATTGTGTGTGTGGAGGGGGGCATGTGCACATAACACATACACAGATAGAAACATAAATGGATACATACGGAGAAACTACTACAAACAAAAATTTCTGTATAAATATTTGTACATACAAACATACAGTCCTCAGCTCTATCTATGGAGAAGTCCAATAACCATGTGCATACTATGCACACAGATCTTGGTTTTTAAATACCATTCGCCACTAAAACCAGAACTCTTCCAAGAAATGATCCATACCAGGTTGGGGCAGGGAAAGGCAAGATGAGCTTGAGCACTGTGTGCCAAAAAGCAAGGATGCCCATCAAGAATGACAGGGATAGGTCAAAAGGATACAGACCCCAGTACCCCAAGATTGCCAAATCTTGTGTATTTGAACATCAAAAATAAATAATGACAGAAACAAATTACAACCCACCTAGCACAACAGGAAACCAATTCTGGATATTAACATATTCAAAGTTTGATGAGGAACAAGATATTTGCATAGTTTCAAAGTACTTCCACCTAAAATACTTATTAATTACAAAAAGAAAAAGGGTAACTTTACAATAGAAAAAGCCTGACAGACTCAAACATAATCATGTGATAAAATGATTATCAGTAATGGTACAAACAAAACCCTGTGCCACCAGAGTACAACATCACTTCTGTAATATTCCTGCCAAAGATACCTAACTTAGAACTCAGTGACAAGGAACATGAGACAACTCCAAATTGAAAACCACTCTACAGAATAAGAGTTCTAGAACTTTAAAATGTGCAAGGTCATGAATATTAAAGCCTGAAAAACTGCTCCTGACTAGAAGAATTTAGATACCTGACAACTAAACACACATGGTTTTAGCTGAATCCTCTTGCTATAAGCACATTATTGAGAAAACAGATGAAACTCAAATGAGGGGGCCTATGGATTAGAGCAGATTCGCAAATCAATTATAATTTCCTAATGTTGGTGGTTACATAAAAAATGTCACTGTTCATAGAAAATATACAAGAAGTATTCTAGGGTGATGCATCCCTTTCAGATCCTCAACATCTGTATTAAGAGTTGCAACTTTTCTGTAAATTTGAAATTATTTCAAAGCAAAATAGAAAAGTTGATCACAAACTGAATTAGAATCTTCTCTTGAAGAGAAGAAATTTTATTTTAGAAAGAGAGAGAGAAAGAGTACATGAGTGGAGGGAAGGGAAGGAGAGGGAGAGAGAATCCTCAAGCCAACTCCACCCTGAGCATGAAGTCTCATGCAGGGGTCAATTCCAGGACCCTGTGATCATGACCTGAGCCAAAATCAAGAGTCAGCTGTTGAACCAACTGAGCGACCCAAGTGCCCCGAACTAGAATCTTCTTGACATACGCTTCGTGTATGTTCATTTTATGTTCATAGTGAGATCTCCTTCATAGTTCATTCACCCATTGCCTCATTCATTTAACAAATCATCCACTAAATGCCACACTTGTAAGTGGTCAGCAAGTGACACTGTCCCTGATTATGTGGAATTTACAGACAAGTCGGGGGTAGGCAGTAAAGGGACTAATCAGCTACACACGTAAACAACATAACAGTTATGAGCACCCCAAAGGAAAACTTACCAGGGACTAATCCAGCCTGAGAAGCCAGGGAAGCCTTCCTTGGTCAAGAGATGGCTCAACTCAACTTCCAAGTATGGAACTAACTAATGTGGGCTAGGTGGGAATGCTACAGACTAGACTCCAAAATTCTGTTCCATCACCTGGTTCCACACATGCTCAATTTATATGAGAAGGTGGTTAAAAACACTCATGTTATCTGGCAGATGTGGCTAAGGGGAAGAGGGGGTAAGGAAAGGTAGTGGGGGGGGGGGGGGGTGTAGAGAAATCCAGTGCAAAAGCACCACAGAGAGAGCTTGCAGTGAAAGCTTCAAGTTATTAAATGTAAGACTGCCATCTAGTGGTAATTTGAGCAAACCCCTTTCAAGTACTGGGGGGTTGAGTGAGAAATAGATTACAACAGATACAGTATTATTATGTAGTGACAGAAATTCTCAAATGAAATTCATAAATAAGATCATTCACCATTAAGTATTTACTATAATCACCTCTTTTTTTTAAGATTTTTATTTTATTTTATTTTATTTTATTTTATTTTATTTTATTTTATTTTATTTATTCATAGAAACAGAGAGAGAGAGAGAGAGGCAGAGACACAGGCAGAGGGAGGAGCAAGCTCCATGCAGGGAGCCTGATGTGGGACTCCATCCTGGGTCTCCAGGATCACGCCCTGGGCTGCAGGCGGCACTAAACCGCTGAGCCACCAGGGCTGACAGAAATTCTCAAATGAAATTCATAAATAAGATCATTCACCATTAAGTATTTAATACAATCACCTCTTTTTTTTTTTTTTTTTTAAATTCATAGAGACACAGAGAGTGAGGCAGAGACACAGGCAGAGGGAGAAGCAAGCTCCATGCAGGGAGCCTGACATGGGACTCAATCCCAGGTCTCCAGGTTCACGCCCTGGGCTGCAGGTGGCGCTAAACCGCTGCACCACTGGGGCTGCCACCTCAAAAAGCCCCAAGAAGAGGGCAATTTGAGAAACAAAAGCTAGAGTAATTCTGCCCCTTTGGGAGGTATTACCAAAGAACAATACATCTTTGTTCATATTTGCTAGAATCCAACACTTAAATACTCCTACAACCAAACCATCCCCATAAAAAAAAGAAAAAAGAAAAAAGAAAAGAAAGGAAAAAAGAAAAAAATGGGACACCTGGGTGGCTCAGTCACTTAAGCATCTGCCTTTGGCTCAGGTCATGATCCCAGGCTCCTGGGATCGAGCCCCATATCAGGCTCCCTGTTCTGCAGGGAGCCTGCTTCTCCCTCGCCTGCTCCCCATTTGTGCAAATGCTCTCTCTCCCTCTCTGTCAAATAAAGTCTTAAAAAAAAAAAGAAAAAAATTAATTAATTAAAACTAATTAGTATTATTTCCTGATTTCAATCCTGTATGGCAATTAAACAAATCCTTCTGGATTGAACAAGTTTCCAGAGCAAATATTTTCAGTCATCAGTACCATCCCTGAAGTGAAATTAAAATAAATCTGATGACAATAATATTACACAGCTAGTTGCAATTTCTTAAAATGTTGAATTTCAGTTTACTAAAATATCAGCCCCTTCCTTCTTCTATTGATGTTAAGACAAACCAAGATTTCCTTTATGTTGTACTAACTTAACAAAACTAATGATAGGAATTTCACTTAAAAAACTGTATCTGCCTAAGAGCTCATTTCACAGCTATAACCAACTTTCTAATTACTTACTAATATATGGAAATAAAGAGAATTTACAAGTGACCACTTCTTGTCAGAATTTGGGAAGAATCTCTACCAAACTCAAGGTAGATGGAGGAGGACTGAGAAAAATCCAATGCACAATATGCCTCACACTCTTATTTTTTTATAAACATATTTTGGATTACCACAGCTAAAAAGGTGTTGCACTAAACCTTGAAGTCCCTTAAAGAATAACAGATAAAACAATAAAAAGCAAAAAAGTAGGATAAACCAAACATGTCAATGATAAAAAGAATTTTAAATAAAATCATGTTAAGACGGGGTCAAAAAACAGAATCAACTTCTATTTCTAAGAAACAATAGGCAAAGATTTTTCAAGCAAATTCAAACCAAAACAGTATAAAAACAATTCAAGGCTAATGATGCTGAAGTATGGCTATTATTTTATGCCATTAAATGGTATATACAAAAGGAATATGGAAAAGCCATAAAGTACATGCCAAATAATACTGATTAGGTGGAAAAAAATGTTTTTGTAAATGAGGAACTGACAGAAACACAACAGAACTGAAAGACAATTTTTTTAATTCTTAGGCAAGAAAGAGAAGGTAAAAATAAGGACACAGAAAACTGAATAAATGGGACTTATAACACTAAGTATATTAAATTATATTGCCAGTAGAGAATATATATTAGTTTCCAAGTGCCCATGAAATAAAAAACTGGATAGATATTAAGCCATAAAAAACTATTCCATAAACATAAATTTTATATGTGAACAAAATGCATTAAAACTCAATGAGAAGAATTTTAATAAAAATAATCTAACCAACTACAAATATGTTTTCCTAAATAATTCTTGGATCAAAAAGGATACCAACACTATATACAATGAGAGGCAATCTACAAAATAACAAAGAGCCTTAATATTAAATCTAGAGGGGAAAGGGATACATAAATAAGTTGTAATGAAGAGCAAATTCAAACTATAAATGAGGGATCATAATACAAAACTAAATTTAGATAAACTAAAGTTAAAAAGAAGAAAAAGTCAAACTGCAGAGAGGAAAAGGGAAAAATTAATAAATAAAAAACTTTAAAAAAGGAAATAATAAATAAAACCAAGACCTAGGTTTTTAAAATAACAGATTGGGTTTTGAGCACACACAAAAAAGGGAAATAAGAGTAACAAGCAAGCACACATACTGCACACATCATATAGAAATCTCTGCTAGTGAATTTTGAAAATGTAAATGTCATTTATATAAGACTATATATGTAAGACATAAATGTCAATTACCAAGTCTGCCATAATATGAAATAGAAAACTAGGGACACCTGGGTGGCTCAGTAGGTTAAGCATCTGCCTTCAGGTCAGGTCATGATCCTGCTGGGGTCCTGGGATCGAGCCTCGTGTCAGAATCCCTGCTCAGTGGGGAGACTGCTTTTCCCTCTACCTCTGCCCCTCTCCACAGAGAGCACATGTGTGAGTTCTCCCTCAAATAAATAAATAAAATCTTAAATGAAAGAAAGAAAGAAAGAAAGAAAGAAAGAAAGAAAGAAAGAAAGAAAGAAAGAAAGAAAGAAAGAAAGAAAGAAAGAAAGAACAAATGAACTAAATTAAGTCACAGATATCTGAAAACGTTATCCAGACACTACTCCTCCCACCCAAAAAGGGACACACATTCAGATAGTTCTAGAGGTACGTTCTTTCCAAATTTCATGAAGACATTTAAATGCTAATTAAACTACTCCAGAACACAGGGTGGGGAAATAAAAGCCTTTCCATTTAAGTGTTCAAAGTTAGCATTAGCTTGCTTCCAAAACTGGACAAAGACAGCCCTCCAAAAAGGAAACTGACTTGCCTAACTTAAAAAAGCCTTTAAACAAAATTCTATCAAAATTAGTTGTATATTAAAAGATTAATTTACATGGGAAAGTGAATTTATTTCTGAAACTAAAAAATGATTTGATAGTAGGAGCATTAATATAACATGCTAACAGCTCATAGTATTATATGATCAAATCATATTAATAAATGCAAAAATAAAATACTTCTGTTTTTTAAAAGCTAGTAAAAATAGAAATTCTTTACTGTGAGAAAGAATCTATACTCAAAACAAGAGCTAGTGTGTTTACTGTAAATACTGGCAACATTCATATTAAAGTAAAAAAAAACAAGGATGCCCAATGTCTCCTTTTTACTTTAAACATTCTCAATTTTCTATCTAAAACCTATGAAACAATGAAAGATACACAATATAAGGAAAAATTCTAGGCCCCTACCAAGAAAATCTACGGTATCAACTGAGAAACTATGAAAACTAGTTAAGAAAGTCCGATAAGGAGGCTGATTTTCAAGTGAACATATTAAAACTTGATAGCTTTCTTAACTATAAGTAGTAACAACTCTGAAAACAAGGAGTACTCTTTCATAAGAGAAACAGAAAACCACATAAAGTACTTAAAGGTAAATAGAAATGAACAGAACTTACAGCAAGAAAACTAAAAAACTTAAGTGAGAGCATAAAAAAATTAATAAACAAAACTATCCCATCTTCTTAAGCAATGAGAATATAAAAAATTCAGTTTCTCAAAAGAAAATCAATTTCTCTCAGATTATTATACAAGTTTCGTGCAATGGAAATATTTTAGCATTTGATGAAACTATTTGAATAATACTTAGAATAAACTATTCTGGGAAAATAGGCAGAAAAAATTCTTAAAACTGTTTTTAAAAAAGACTATAAGGTGTTAGCTGTTTTATATGGTCAAGTTACACAACAAAATGATACTAGAGCAACAAAAATATTACACTAGACAGAAAAGTCAGGATAATAAAAATCAAGTGGTACTAAAGCAACAAAGAGCCCCCAAACAAATGCTAGTCCACAGCTTTTGAAAATTGAGGTGTTTCAAACCAGAGGGGATAAATAATAATAATGACTAGGAGGTCAAAACAATTCAAGCTAGATTCAAAAAGTCAAGAAGCAGGCACAAGTAAGAGTGATATCTTTTACCAACTAGTTTCCAATCTGTTTTTACTTATCAGACAGGTTTTCTTTAAGAGCTACCACAGAGCAACCACATACAATGTATTCTAAGCAGTATTTCCTGCCCTTCTTTTACTAGAGGGTCAGGAACAGAGTTGCAAATGAGTTATAAATGTAAATATTTGAGAAAAAACCAATTTATTGACATTTTTAAAACCCTTTGGAGAAAGAATGGGTTCAGTTGTAGCTGCTTAACTACTTATGAAAGGATTAAGTTAGATCCCAAATGCATAGAATATACCAAAATCAATCCTAGATAGATTAAGTAAAATATAAACAGTGAAAGCATATTATCAAATGCACTTGAAAAAGGCTGAACTAATTTAATACTCCTACCAGCACAAAAAGTACCCCTTTTCCCTAGTTCATCATTTTCTTTGAGAAATTCTACTTGGAGGACTTTATGGCAAAGCAATAATCAAAAACATACACACACAAAAATAATTAAGGGTATCAGCTGCAGCAGAGTTTTCAATTCTGAAATGCTGAAAATTTAAATTCCCAAACTGCTATCAAAATAATCATTGTACAATACTCAATAGAATATTATATTAACATTAGTAGTGATGTCAGTGAAAGGCATGGAAGGATTTTTTACAAAATGTTGTACAGTAAAAATAGTTCTGAGTGAGTTTTCATACTGTAATCCCAATCTATAAAAAGATACAATTTAAATTTTAAATTATGTGAATAAGTTTGAGGATAGGTAACAAAATGCTAACCAGTGGATTTTTTCCTCTTCCTACAGATTCTTCTATAAATGTCCATTTTTTTTGTTTTTTTGTTTTTTTGTTAATATTTTAATTTATTTATTTCAGGAAGAAAGAGAGAGCAAGTATGAGAGGGAGAAACAGACTCAGGACTCCACCCAAGAACTCTGGGATCATGACCTGAGCCGAAGGCAGATGTTCCACTGACTCAACTATCCAAGCACCTCTAACAGTTTTTAATTTACCAGATTTCCCAAATTAAAGACCCTTGGCTTAGGGCACCTGGGTGGCTCACTCAATTAAGTGTCTCATTCTTGATTTCAGCTCAAACCATGATCTGGAGGTTGTGAGATCAAGCCCCACATCGAGCTCTATGCTCATTGGGGAGTCGGCTTAAGACTCTCTTCCTCCCTTCTCTCTCCCTTCCCTGCTGTTTGCTTATGCACTTCCCCTCTTCCTCTCTCTAAAATAAATAAATCTTTTTAAAAAAATCCACTGCTTGATAATCAGAAAAGAAATATTTACAACTGGCAGACAAAGATATTCCACTTTTGTGAATTTGTAACTAATTAATTATACACAAAAATATTCTATACAATAACGCTGATCTCAGCTTTACATAAAATAGAAAATAATTCGAAATGACTTAAATGTACAATAAAGAAAGGTTTAGATAGGTTATAGGAGAATGTCCATTTAAACTCTGTTTCAGAGGAATATTTAATGGACATAAAAAATGTTAACAATATAATGTCTGGGTAACATACAGACTGTAAAATTGCATGGGTTCCAAACCTTATTTTTTTAAATAAATCCCTATGTATATGTAGAAATCACACACTGCCTTATTTTAAAAAGGCTAGAAAAAAACAACAATATTAAAAGTGATTATCTCTGGATGATGCATTGTTGATAGTTTTAATTTTCTTAACACCACACTGTTACCCAAATTCCCTTGAAAGTTGAGTTTCGAAAGTATTATAAATACACAAGAATTTTGTGTGTATCACCCTTTAGGTAAAGGGCAAGGGCTAAGGAGAAGGGGAAATTTTAAAATTAAGCAGCCATCTAACCCAATGCTTTGATTTGGTTTTAGTTACAGAATTTTATTTCCTTTAAATTTAAAATGATACTAAATGAAGAGATTTTTAAATTTATCACATGGAAGTATAGGTTTTCAAAACACAGTAAACATTTTTTTAATTAAATAAATTTCAAAAATAGATAAGCACTGCTCCAGAATGTAAGCTTTTAATTTTATTTATTTATTGTGACAGAGAGTGAGAGAGAAAGAGAACACTGCACAAGTGGGGGTAAAGGGAGAAGAAAAGAGAAAATCTCAAGCAGACTCCCCGCTGAGCACAGAGCCCAACAGGGAACTTGACTGATCTCAGGACCCTGAGATCATGACCTGAGCCATAATCAAGACTCCATCCCTTAACTGACTGAGCCTCCCAGACACCCCTGTTAAGCTTTTAATTTTAAAAATTAAAATCTTTAATAAAGTTTAACGTAGTGAGAATACTATTTTATAAAAGTGAATAAATAACTAGTTAATAAAGATGTCATCTACCTATAGCTCTACAATTTGAAAATTATATTGACTATCATTTCAGGAATAGAAAGCCTTTTTAATACTTACATACTCTTAAGGAGAACCCAAAATACAAACATAATTCAATTTAATTGTCCTTTTCTCCTCTAAAATATGTTAGCATTATACTTACAAGTTAAATAGGGAAAACATGAGGTTCTTTATTTGTTGTAATATTCTAAATGAGTTTTAAATAAGGTAATTTTGAAAAATTATATGAAGATTTAAGGTCAAAAATAAAATTTTCTAAGAAATATGACATTTAATGATTACTAGGTATGCCCCAAAACCCTAAAAATAATGTGAAATAAATTTGTATCAAGAATATTCATATGACTCTTCATGCAAAAATAACCACTGACCCCTAAGTCAAAATATACCTATTTAAAATAATTATTTAAAATTAGATTACTTAAAACATTTAAAAACTTTAAAAAATGTTTATAACTTAACCAGACATTAATCCAGTCTACCTTACCTTCCTATAATTATTGCATTAAATCAGTGAATCTGACTAAAGCTTTTATTCCATACATGAAATCATCCAGAGTATACAATTTCCTATTTTCCACAAAAATAATGACAACGGAGTACAACCTCTTCATTCGTGAAAGCTATACTTTTCATAAATGCTCCTTAAAAAGCATCATCATATTCACACTTTTAATAACTTTTATATTTTTGCTGGTACAACACTAGAGTTTTTTAAAAGTGTCTCATGGGGAAAACCCAATGAAACCAAAAGTTGGTTCATTGAAAAGGTCAATAAAATTGACAAATCTCTAGCAAGAAAACACAATTACTATTATCAGGAATCTACAAGGGGGTGTCACTACAGACCCTGCAGACGTCAAAAGTAATAAGGGAATACTGTGACCAAATCTACAAACACACTTGACCATTCAGAAAAAACGGATCAACTCCTAAAAAAAGCACAAACTACCACATACCATGACTCACTGAAGCTATTGAAAAGCCCTAAAACTATTAAAAGAAATTTAGTTTGGAATTCAAAGACTATCAAAAAGGAAATCCTTCCAGACCCAAATGGTTTCACTGAAGACTTCAACCAAATGTTTAAGAATTAACACCAAATATACACAAGCTTTTCCAAAAAACAAGAAGAGGGAACAATTAACAACCGATTTTAGAAGGTCAGTATTACCATGACATCATGACAAAAGAGAGGGGGAGGGGAAAGACAGGGCAAGATGGAGGAAGAGTAAGGTCCCCAAGTCACCTGTCCCCACCAACTTACCTCGATAACTTTCCAACCATCCTGAAAACCTATGAATTCGGCTTGAGACTTAAAGAGAGAACTGCTGGAACCCTACAGAGAGAAGAGTGCGATTCTAACAAGTACAACTCGCTTTTAGCCACTCTGCACAGAGCAAAAGGACTAGAAAGAACTCACCACAAAAAAATCAGAAACAGTACTCTCTGCCAAAGAGTTACAGAATTTGGATTACAATTCGATGTCAGAAAGCCAATTCAGAAACACAATTATAAAGCTATGGTGGCTCTGGAAAAAAGCATAAAGGATTCAAGAGACTTGATGACTGCAGAATTTAGATCAAATCAGGCCGAAATCAAAAATCAATTAAATGAGATGCAATCCAAACTGGAGGTCCTAACAACGAGGGTTAATGAGGTAGAAGACTGAGTGACAGAGAAGACAAGTTGATCGCAAGGAAGGAAGCTGAGGATTAAAAAGAAAAACAATTAAAAGATCATGAGGAGGACAGCCCAGGTGGCTCAGTGGTTTAGCACCGCCTTCAGCCCAGGGCTTGATCCTGGAGACCCAGGATCAAGTCCCACATCAGGCTCCCTGCATGGAACCTGCTTCTCCCTCTGCCTATGTCTCTGCCTCTCTCTCTCTCTCTCTCTCTCTCTCTCTATCAGTCTCAAGAATAAATAAATAAAATCTTAAAAAAAAAAAAAAAAAAAAGATCATGAGGAAAAGTTAAGGGAAATAAATGACAGCCTCAGAAGAAAAAATCTACATTTAATTGGGGTTCCAGAGGGCGCCGAGAGGGACAGAGGACCAGAAAATGTATTTGAACAAATCATAGCTGAGAACTTCCTTAACTTGGGGAGTGAAACAGGCATTCAGATCCAGGAGATAGAGAGATCCCCGCCTACAATCAATAAAAACCGTTCAACACCTCAACATTTAATAGTGAAACTTGTGAATTTCAAAGATAAAGAGAAAATCCTTAAAGCAGCAAGAGACAAGAAATCCCTAATCTTTGTGGGAGGAAGCATTAGGTTAACAGCAGACCTCTCCACAGAGACAGGGCAGGCCAGAAAGGGCTGGCAGGTAATAATTTTCAGGGTCCTAAACGAGAAGAACACGCAACCAAGAATACTTTACCCAGCAAGGCTCTCATTCAGAATAGAAGGAGAGATAAAGAGCTTCCAAGATAGGCAGAAACTGAAAGAATATGTGACTACCAAACCAGCTCTGCAAGAAATATTAAGGGAGACTCTGTAAAACAAAGAGGAAGTCCAAGGAAACAATCCACAAAAACAGGGACTGAATAAGTATTATGACACTAAATCCATATCTTTCAATAGTAACTCTGAACGAGAATGGGCTTAATGATGCCATCAAAAGGTACAGGGTTTCAGACTGGATAAAAAAGCAAGACCCACCGATTTGCTGTCTACAAGAGACTCATTTTAGACCTAAGCCTGAAAATGAAAGGTTGGAGAACCATTTACCATTCAAATGGTCCTCAAAAGAAAGCAGGGGTAGCCATCCTCATATCAGATAAATGACAGTTTATCCCAAAGACTATAGTAAAAAATGAAGAGGGACACTATATCATACTTAAAGGATCTACCCAACAAGAGGACCTAACAATCATGAGTATTTATGCCCCTAATGTGGGAGCTGCCAAGTATATCAATCAATTAACAACCAAAGTTAAGACATACTTAGATAATAATACACTTATACTGGGAGACTTGAACACGGTGCTTTCTGTAATTGACAGATATTCTAAGCACAACATCACCAAAGAAACAAGAGCTTTAAATGATACACTGGACCAGATGGATTTCACAGATATTTACAGAACTTTACATCCAAACGCAACTGAATACATATTCTTCTCAAGTGCACATGGAACTTTCTCCAGAATAGAGAGAAACTTTCTCACATCCTGGGGCACAAATCAGGTCTCAACCAATACCAAAAGATTGGGATTGTCCCCTGCATATTTTCACACCATAATGTTTTGAAACTAGAACTCAATCACAAGAAGAAATTTGGAAGAAACTCCAACACGTGGAGGTTAAAGAGCATCCTGCTGAAAGATGAAAGGGTCAACCAGGAAATTAGAGAAGAATTAAAAAGATTCATGGAAACTAATGAGAATGAAGATACAACCGTTCAAAATCTTTGGGACACAGCAAAAGCAGTCCTGAGGGAGAAATACATTGCAATACAAATATCCATCCAAAAACTGGAAAGAATTCAAATACAAAACTTAACCTTGCACCTAAAGGAGCTGGAGAAAGAACAGCAAATAAAACCTACACCCAGCAGAAGAAGACAGTTAATAAAGATTTGAGCAAAAATCTCTATTTTCAATGAAATAGAGACCAGAAGAACTGTGGAACAGATCAACAGAACCAGGAGTTGGTTCTTTGAAAGAATTAATAAGATAGATAAACCATTAGCCAGCCTTACTAAAAACAAAAGAGAAAAGACTCAAATTAATAAAATCACGAATGAAAAAGGAGAGATCACCACCAATACCTAGGAAATACAAACGACTTAAAAACATATTATGAGCAGCTATACGCCAATAAAGTAGGCAATCAGAAGAATTGGACGCATTTCTGGAAAACCACAAACTACCAAAACTGGAACAGGAAGAAATAGAAAACCTGAACAGGCCGATAACCAGGGAGGAAATTGAAGCAGTCATCAAAAACCTCCCAAGACACAGAAGTCCAGGGCCAAATGGCTTCCCAGGGGAATTCTATCAAACGTTTATAGAAGAAACCATACCTTTTCTACTAAAGCTGTTCAGAAAGATAGAGATGGAATACTTCCAAACTCGTTCTATGAGGCCAGCATCACCTTAATTCCAAAACCAGACAAAGACCCCACCAAAAAGGAGAATTATAGACCATTATCCCTGATGAACACAGATGCAAAAATTCTCAACAAGATATTAGCCAATTGGATCCAACAGTACATTAAGAAGATTATTCACCATGACAAAGTGGGATATATCCCCGGGATGCAAGGCTGGTTCAACACTCATAAAGCAATCAATGTGATAGACCATATCAACATGAGAAAAAACAAGAACCACATGATCCTCTCAATAGATGCAGAGAAAGCATTTGACAAAATACAGCATCCATTCCTGACTCTTCAGAGTGTAGTGATAGAGGGAACATTCCTCAGCATCTTAAAAGCCATCTATGGCTTTTCTCAATGGGGAAACACTGGGAGCCTTTCCCCTAAGATCAGGAACACGACAGGGATGTCCACTCTCACCACTGCTATTCAACATAGTACTAGAGAAGTCCTAGCCTCAGCAATCAGGCAACAAAAAGAAATAAAAGGCATTCAAATTGGCAAAGAAGAAGTCAAACTCTCCCTCTTCGCAGATGACATGATACTGTGCATAGAAAACCCAAAAGAAAAAAAAAATTAAAAAAAAAAAAAGAGAACCCAAAAGACTCCACCCCAAGATTGCTAGAACTCATACAGCAATTTAAGAGTGTGGCAGGATACAAAATCAATGCCCAGAAACCAGTGGCATTTCTAGACACTAACAATGAGACTGAAGAAAGAGAAAGGAGTCAATCCCATTTACAATTGCACCCAAAAGCATAAGATACCCAGGAATAAACCGAACCAAAGAGGTAAAGGATCTAGACCCTAAAAACTACAGAACACTTCTGAAAGAAATTGAGGATGACACAAAAGATGGAAAAATATTCCATGCTCATGGACTGGAAGAATTAATAGTGTGAAAATGTCAATGCTACCCAGGGCAATGTACACATTTAATGCAATCCCTATCAAAATACTATGGATTTCTTCCGAGAGTTGGAACAAATCATCTTAAGATTTGTGTGGAAAGAGAATAGACCCCGAATAGCCAGGGGAATATTTAAAAAAAAAAAAAAAAAAACAGAGCTGGGGGCATCACAATGCCAGATTTCAGGTTGTACTACAAAGCTGTGGTCATCAAACAGTGTGGTACTGGCACAAAAACAGACACAGAGATCAATAGAACAGAATAGAGAATCCAGAAATGGACCCTCAACTCTATGGTCAACTAATATTCGACAAAGCAGGAAAGACTATCCACTGGAAAAAGGACAGTCTCTTCAATAAATGGTGCTGGGAAAATTGGACAGCCACGTGCAAAAAAAAGAATGAAACTAGACCATTCTCTTACACCATACACAAAGATAAATTCAAAATGGATGAAAGATGTAAATGTGAGACAAGAATCCATCAAAATCCTAGAGGAAAACACAGGCCACACCCTTTTGAACTGGCCACAGCAACTTCTTGCAAGATACATCCACGAAGGCAAGGGAAACAAAAGCAAAAATGAATTATTGGGACTTCATCAAGATAAAAAAGCTTCTGCACAGCAAGAGAAACAGTCAACAACAAAAAAAAAAAAATAAAAAAGAGAGAAACAGTCAACAAAACTAAAAGACAACCTACAGAATGGGAGAAGATATTTGCAAGTGACCTATCAGATAGAGGGCTAGTATCCAAGATCTATAAAGAACTTATGAAACTCAACAGCAAAGAAACAATTCAATCATGAAGTGGAATGCTCCACTTCCCTTGCCATCAGGGAAATAGAAATCAAAACCACAATGAGATACCACCTCACACCAGTGAGAATGGTGAAAATAAACAAGGGAGGAAACAACAAATGTTGGAGAGGATGTGGAGAAAGGGGAACCCTCTTGCACTGTTGGTGGGAATGTGAACTGGTACAGTCACTCTGGAAAACTGTGTGGAGGTTCTTCAAAGAGTTAAAAATAGAGCTGCCCTATGACCCAGCAATTGCACTGCTGAAGATTTACCCCAAAGATACAGATGCAGTGAAACATCAGGACACCTGCACCCCAATGTTTATAGCAGCAATGTCCATAATAGCCGAACTCTGGGAAGAGCCTTGATGTCCATCGAAAGATGAAGGGATAAAGAAGATGTGGTTTATATATACAATGGAATATTACTCAGCCATTAGAAACGACAAATACCCACCATTTGCTTCAACGTGGATGGAACTGAAGGGTATCATGCTGAGTGAAGCAAGTCAGTTGGAGATGGAAACACATTATTATGGTCTCATTCATTTGGGGAATATAAAAAATAGTGAAAGGGAATAAAGGGGAAAGGAGAGAAAATGAGTGGGAAGTATCAGTGAGGATGACAGAACATGAGAGACTCCTACCTCTGGGAAACAAACAAGGGGTAGTGGAAAGGGAGGTGAGGAGGGTTGGGGTGATTGGGTGACAGGCTGATGGGGGCACTTGACGGGATGAGCACTGGATGTTATGCTATATGTTGGCAAATTGAACTCCAATGGAAAAAAAAAAAAACAGAACACAAAAAGAAAAAGACAACTATAGCTCAATATCCACCATAGCCAAGTGGGTTTTATTTTTTATGGATTACAAAAAAAAAGGCTGTTTCAACATTCAAAACTCAATCCATGTAATATGACATAACAACAGTCTAAAGAAGAAGAAAGTCACATGATCAGACCAAATGATGCAAAGCATATGACAAAATTCAGCATCCATTCATGTCAAAAAAAAAAAAAACCTCAGCATATCGCAATAGAAGGAAATATCTTCAACTAGACCATTAATCTTTTAAAACTTGCAGAAAACTATAGCTAACATCTTAGTAAAGGTGACAAGGAAAGGTACAAGGCTTTGTGGTGATGAAGTATTCTGTATCTTGATTGTGGTGACTGGTTTAAGAATCTACAAATGTAATCAAATGGCACGAAACTCTGCGCCCACACTGCACCAATGTCAAATCCTCACTCTGTGATGCTACTACGGTTATGGAAGATGTAGCCACTGGAGGAAACCCAGTGAAGAGAACATGACACCTTCCTGAAATTTCTATCACATTTTTATGAGACTATTCAAACTTAAAAAGATTACTTTAATTCTCTTCTAGATGAACTAACATTAAAAACTAGATTTTATGCGGCATAAGTAACAAACCTTTAGTTATATTTAATTTGGATGAAGTCAAAGATATTCATTACATTTTAAAGGGTTTTCACAACAAAGGAAAGCTCAGCTTATTTCAGATTTTGCATAATAAATATGTGAATTTTGAGAACTAGAGAAAATCAAAGGAACACTGAACATTTTTTAAACATGTCAGTAATTAAAAAAAAAAAAACTTATGTCCTTCGGTTATGATGCCTGCATACCTTCTAAATTTGGGGAATAAAACATTTCTTACCATAATTAAATTGACTGTTGGACTTTTCACAGTTAATGATGTTAAACCGGTAAGCAACACCCGGTCGCATTCCGCTGACCTCAAAGTAAAACCACTGGTGATAATGATTGCTATTTATATCTGAGTTCAAAATAAGATCATATTCATTTCTGAAAACAGAAAATAAAGAAATCTGATGACAATTAGGAAAATATTTGTGTTTAGACAAAATGAGAAAATTTTAAATGACTTACTTTCTAATTTGAATTACTTTGCGCAGATTCCCAGATTCGAATTTGGAGTTAAACTTCAAAATATCTCCTTCTTCTGGAATGGCGTAACTAAACAGAATTTTTAAAGTGAGTATAATAAAATAAATACATTGCATGCAAACACGTGAACAAAAGATAAATAAAACTACGCTACAAATTAAAAATATACCACCTCATGGCGACCTCACCCATCTCATTATTATGAAATACCATTATAAACCAAAAATTATAACCACACAAGCAAAACACAAACTCTGGCTAACATTTATAGATTTAAAAATTATAATTATAGGTGGAGATTTGTTCCCACATTTAGAGTGAATGTTAATCACAAGAAATTTTGCCTCACTGAAGAAATGTCATTCCTAAATACTAATCATATAAAAAGACCAGATATATTTTTTAAAATTCATATTACTGAGTAGCAATAATTCTAATTAAACTATGTGGTTCTCAGGTGAAAATATTTTAAGTTTATAGAGCTCTATGACATAATAGATATTATACAGTCCGGTTTCTCTTCAGATCATATAAATCTTTCGCCTTTTACGTAACAGATATTATCTATTAGTGCCAAAAAGGTGAAGGTTTTGTCTGCACTTTACATAGTCACTACTTTAGTTAAGTATTTACTGAGTGCCTATAAGGTACTATATCTGGTTTTAGTTGTATATCTGCTCATTTCCCTGATTAAATACCAATTCTTCCTCTTCTGGAGCTTACATTTCAATAGGGGTTAACTAAGACCCCAAGAAGCTCAATGATTTTGTCAAAAGTCACCTGAGTTAGAAATAGCACTGGTATGTATGCCATACTCGGGGTTTCTGAGTTTCTCTTTTTATCACATCTGCATGATCTGTATGATACAGAATTAAAGGAATGAAATAACTAAGATTTTTGAATAAGGTAGATTTGGCTTTCATCTTTAAGATTATTCGAAATTCAATCATTAGCTTTGATACAGCTTTTACACCCTTATTTCTCTGACAAAGATCTTTAAAAAGTGTTTTATTTCCTCCAAAAAGACCAGTTAAGATGTGAAATTCTCCCCAAAATATTAGAATATTGAGAGAGGGGGTAATCCATTGAGGGCTAATTAAATTTCTCATCTAAGGAGATAATAGTCACAATCATCATTTCCAATTTTTGTGTATTTACTTATATTTAATCCCTAAAATGTGATATCAGTGATAACCCTAAATTGTAAATAACACCAATGCATGAAGCATCATAAACAAATGGCTTCACAAGTCAAGAAAGTAATAAAAAGGACCGATGCACATCATAAGCGGTAAGAGACAAGGAGAGTAGTGGGAACTATGGAGAAGTTAGCAAGCATATGCTCCTTCTAAAAGAGATGGTAATTTGCTGTCCCAAAGGAAATGAAGGCTCACTATTACAGGACAAGGCAGCATTTCATGTGAAACTTCCACCCTCTCCAATGAAGGTAATTTTAGATTTTTTTTTAAAACACAGCATCACTTTGTAATCTTTCTCTTACTATAAGGCCATTAAAAGTCTACCTAAGTACAAACAAAGCCTGTAATATATCCAATTTAACATGGGCAAGCTAGGAGGGAATTAGCTTTTTTTTTTTTAATTTTACAAATAACAATGAAAGAGTATAAATACAACTAATAAAAGTAAAAGCAACAACAGACTTACTTTGGGTTATCTAAGTCATACACCACTCGATCTATGATATCACTCTGATGTATTAGCCTCTCAATATCTTGAGCAATTTTTGTCCTGAAATCATAAAAGAGAAGTGTGACCATCAAAATTCATTATTATATGCCAAGGCACAACTTTCTCCAGAATAAATTTTGGAAAAAAAAATAAGTTTTGGATGAAAAAAAGTACAAAATGGTAAAACTTTCTTAAAATAAAAGTAATCATTCCTCTATATTTTGTACACAGAAAAAATTATCAATACATAAGAAAACAAAAATTACTATTTCTCAAGTCCGAATTCCAGAAAATAACTGTGTAGAATTCAGCTGCAAGTCCAATAAACTTAAAAAAAATCCTGAATGTATATTATGACTTCCTATATAGAAAAGATATCAAGTCACTCTCTAGCCCTCAAGCAAATAATTTTATAAGCATAATAACAGCAGTAAAGATCTAAAAGGCAGAAATTGTGTACAAGGGAGATTTTTTAAATCCACTCTTGCTGGAATTTAGCTAAAATGCAACTGGCGATGGACTCGCACATTCTGCAGAATCTGTGCTCTCTTCTGTAGCTGGAGAGGAAATGTGGAGGGGAGGGGAATACTTGTGTCGGGAAACAGAGAGTGAACCCTGAATCTCTAGGATTCTCAGGGCCTGATTTCCCCCTGAATCAGTCCAACAAAATGGACATCAACCAACAGGAAGATTCCTAAAGTCCCTGCCACTCACCTAGAAGAGTGAGCCACACACAAATCCCACAATCTTCCCTGTCAGTAATTAAATGAAGGAATACAACAATTGCTGCAAGTAGCACCAAACTGTAACCAAATCAGAACAAATTTGGAACATAAAGCCAGGTGCCTGGGACCCCAGGTACACTGGCCACAAAGATCATGGTAAGAAGTTGCCTGACACAGTATCACCTGCCATATTATCACTACTCTAAAAGAAGAAGCCAATTATACGAACTGATTTAAATTTCAAGTTTCTCTGTTTCAGCTAAAAATTGGTAATGCAGATTAGAACTGTATTCTATTGATTTATTGATATAGCAGAATGAGAAAATCTGCCAAAATGGTTATAATAAAATCTTAAGAATACACTGAACACTGAAAGTCTCCCGAACTTCAAGAAGATGTGAAACTAGTCTCCTGCACAAAAATGTTTCTTTGTGATTATGGAGTATTAGCTCTCACACAGTTTAGAAATATATCTAATAATATCACAGTATAACTTCAGAATAAGCTAAGACCTTATTCTGATGAAGAACTCAAAATTATCAAGAAAACATTAAAAGGTATGATAGTTACAGGAAAAAATTTTAAGAATGTACAACTCTAAATTTATTTTTAGTTTTTTTTTTTAAAGATTTTATTTATTTATTCATCAGAGACAGATCCGAGAGAGAGAGGCAGAGACACAGGCAGAAGGAGAAGCAGGCTCCATGCAGGGAGCCCGATATGGGACTTGATCCTGTCTCCAGGATCATGCCCTGGACTGAAGGCGGCGCTAAACTGCTGAGCCACCCAGGCTGCCCATATTTTTAGTTTTATTCTACAAAAAATAACATCACTGACAAGCAGTTTATTTAAAAAAAAAAAAAAACAGTATCAAAGGATTATGATATAAATCCTTGTTTAAGTTCATTGTCATAACTTTCAAATGGCAAGTTCTTTATAAAGAAATAACCTTTTAAAAAGCTATTACAATAACAAACAAGTCCAAAACATCTATCTCCCAGACCTTCAACAATAAAAGAGATGGCACTCATATATATTCAGATATACCATACCAAAAAAAAAAAATGAATATTTAAGTATAGGTGAATGACTAAATATATCTATTTGCCAGAGTAAGGAGTCTCTCATGTTCTGTCTCCCTCTCTGATATTTCCCATTCATTTTTTCTTCTTTCCCCTTTAATCCCTTTCACTATTTTTTATATTCCCCATATACTGAAACCATACGTTTGTCCTTCTCTGATTGACTTACTTCACTCAGCATAATACCCTCCAGTTCCATCCATGTTGAAGCAAATGGTGGGTATTTGTCGTTTCTAATAGCTGAGTAATATTCCATTGTATACATAGACCACATCTTCTTTATCCATTCATCTTTCGATGGACACGGAGGCTCATTCCACAGTTTGGCTATTGTGGACATTGCTGCTATAAACACTGGGGTGCAGATGTCCGGGCGTTTCACTGCATCTGTATCTTTGGGGTAAATCCCCAGCAGTGCAATTGCTGGGTCATTAGGGTAGCTCTAGTTTTAACTTTTTAAGGAAACTCCACACAGTTTTCCAGAGTGGCTGTACCAGTTCACATTCCCACCAACAGTGCAAGAGGGTTCCCCTTTCTCCACATCCTCTCCAACACAAAAACAGATACTTAACAAAAGTTTGGGGGTTTAATGGAAAATATTATCAACAGCCTGATAAACAGCCCAGTTCTATAGCAAATTTCCATAGTATAAGAGTGTCAGAATAGCACAGACAGCCATAGGGCGGGGACAGGTCTAAGTGTCTGAGCTGACCCAGTGGTGCTGTGGGGATTACAAAGCACAGGCTCCATCTAAAAAACAAACTGACTGCTGCCAGACAGGAACCACAGATTAAGTCTGTCACACCAGTTTTTCAAGAAACATCAGAAAGTCGGATTTCTATGCAGAATATCCCACATTTTAAATGTTTGCAATCAATAAAAACAAACAAAAAACAAAACCAGTCTGCAAGTGAAGCCCAACATCATGTACAAGTTAATGGGCAGTGGTTTTCAACCTTTGATTGTATTTTAGGGGACATAGTGGCCCATGTATATTACACTAGACCTAACATAACACCTGAAGGAAATACCTACCCTGCCACCAACCCTCATTAATAAAGAGGAAAACCAGTCCTTTATTCAGGCATGGATTAGTGTTAAGCAACCAACTTGCATAAAAGAATGTCAATTCCTTCCTTCCTTTACTTCACCTGCCTATTAAAATACATAGTTCTCCAGTCAAAACAAAACAAAACAATAAATATGTTCCAGGTACCCTCAGGGACTATAATCTTAAACTTACTAACATTCAGTATCTATCAAAGATCTGGCCCAGAAGAGGGGCTTTATTTATAAACACAAATATACACACAACCTTAAGTTAGGTTTCAACCAATACAGAGCAGCCTTACAAGAAACAATTTAATATATCTCCTTGCTATATTTACTATGAGGATATTATGGGGAGTGTTGTTGTTCATTACATAGGTACTCCCAGAGGATCCAGAAAAGATAATCTTTATAGAGAGTATGGTTTATGACCACTATATATAAATGAACAGGCTTATGATCTAGGCCAGAGTTAGACTCCTGACTCTGCCATGTACTAGCAGCATAACCTTGGATAAGCTGCTCAAAAACCCTAACCTCCACACAGTCTTCCGTAAAATAATAAGAAGAGCAATTTCCTTACAGAGCCATTATACCATGAAATGGCATACTTTATATACAAATATACACTGCATGTAAAGTGCTGATTACTTAGTTGTCTGGCCCATAAAAAAACACTCAGTAAAAGTTATGTGCTGCTGTTGCTCCTACTAAGATTTCTACTATTGTTGCCATTCCAGAAGTACTCATATTTCCCGAGCCACTCTGAACTTACGAAAAAGAAATCCAAGGTTTTGCTTTATTTATTTTGCTTTGGCCACAATTATTCTACTTTTTAATTTTAAACTTCTGAACAGATAATATAATGACATGGAGCAAAAATCACATGCTACATAAAAGTATAAGATGGAGACTCTTATACACTTATACACTTCCAACACAACCCATATCCTCCACTCATCCAGTAACTACTTTCATTACTTTCCCTCCACAAGGAGCTTACAGCTCCTTTCCATCAGTGCCTAGATATCTTTTTGGTTTTTAATCACTGCACTGTATTCACAGAAAAGATATACCATAATGTATCTAACTAGTTGATTGATGTGCACAACACCATAACAAATGACTTTGAACACCATTTCACAGATGTGCAAATCGTATGCATAAGGTCTATATGCCATGCATATACATTCTGAATTTCCAGATATGGGATTAATGTGTCCAAGGAAATATGTACTGTTAATCTTGATAGATCTTGTCAGACTGCCCTCCACAAGAAGTACTATCATTTTACAATCCCATTATTGATGTATAAGAGAGCCAGTTTCTCCACAGCCACATCAATAGAACGTGCCAGCAAACTTCTAGATTTTGACAATTTGCTATGTGGGACATGGTATCTCAATATATTTTAATTTGCATTTCTTTTATTTTGAGAGAAGTTGAACATATTTCTGTGAATAAGAGCCACTGTATTTCCTTGACACATTTTTCTTTTTTTTTTTTTTTGATAAAAGTATTTTTGTACACAATCTTTTTCTTTTTAAACTTTTTATTTTTTTTAATTTATGATAGTCACACACAGAGAGAGAGGCAGAGACATAGGCAGAGAGGGAGAAGCAGGCTCCAAGCACCAGGAGCCCGGTGTGGGATTTGATCTCGGGTCTCCAGGATTGCGCCCTGGGCCAAAGGCAGGCGCCAAAGCGCTGCGCCACTCAGGGATCCCTTTGTACAGTATCTTAAATACTTTTTAAAACAAGGCAATATGAAATATATTTTATTATATAGCTAGGCAATTTTTCTAAAACACACAAAAAATAATGGAAAGTAAAATCAAAATGCTAAAAGTTACTACCTCCAGGGAATGGGGCAAAGAGCGACCTTTCTTCTACTTTTTCTCATGCTCTAATTTTATGAAAACAGGAAAAATGCATCCCAAAATGCTAAGCATTCTTTAAACATCAAGCGATAATTTCACTTTAATTTATTAGCCAACTAAATCAAACATATGGATTCAAGTAATTATCAGTAGGTGATTACAATAAAAAAAATTTTTAAGGGTTAACACACAGTATCTACATTGAGATATGAAGCTTGTAATAGGTTTTTCTCCTTCCAAATGAGATGGAGAAATTTTTAATGAAGTTTTATTCATTTGCTGCATTATTTTTAAAAGATTAATGGGGATGCGTGGGTGGCTCAGCTTCAGCTCAGGTCGTGTCCCAGGGTCCGGGATCAAGCCCCAAATCAGGCTCCCTAGAGGGAGCCTGCTTCTCCCTCTGCCTATGTCTCTGCCTCTCTCTTCTCTGTCTCTCATGAATAAATAAATGAAATCTTTAAAAAAAATAATGATTAAAAGATCAGTGATAATCATACAACAGAAATTCAAAATAACAAAAAGAGATTTTCAATGAGTAATTTTAAGGAGTCTAATGCTTTCTTTTCTAAAAATGATAAAATAGTAAATCCTTATTAATCTTGACATTATTCATTTACAATTCTACTCCATTCACATATGGGCTGGGCGAAAAAGTTGGAAAATAATTTACAAAATGTTTATCATTTGCTCAAAAACTAAATTGCAGAAGACTAGGCAGATAAGATAAGCAAAGTAGAAACATCCTCAATGTAGTATTTCAAAAAGGGAAGCATTTCTGAGTACTGAGAAATTCTTATTACCTGGCCTCTATTGGATACCTGATCACAAACACAGAACCAGAAAGCCTCAGACAGTCTAGCTAGCAACTGGGGTCAAACAAACCTTTTCCCTTAAGGACTAAATAGTAAATATTTTAGTCTTTGCAAAGCCACATGCTCTCTATGACAACCATTCAACTCTGCCACTGTGGCACCAAAACAGCCATAGATCACACGTAAGCAAATAGCTGTGCTCCAAAAAACCTTTATTTATAAACACAAATATGAATGTCATATAATTTTCATGTGTCACAAAATGTTACTTTTCTTTGGATTTTTTTTGAACCATTTAAATGTGTAAAAAGCATTCTTAGCTTACGGGCTGAACAGAAACAAGTAGTAGTGAGCTGCATTTGACACAAGGGGCTGTAGTTTGCTAACCATGTTGAGGTGAATAACAAACTTTTCTGATCATGACCTACAAGAAATACATTTTAAAAACCAATGCCCTGGTCAGGTGTCTGGGTGGCTCAGGTTAAGTATCTGACTCCTGATTTCTGCTCAGGTCATGATCTCAGGGCATGGAATCAAGCCCCATTTTGGGTTCTTGCACTCAGCGGGGCATTTGCTAGAGATTCTCTCTCTACCCCTCTGTCCTCCCCACCCCTGCATATGCTTCTGCACTTTCTCTCTATAAAATGCATAGATAAATCTTTAAAGAAAATACTGCCCTGAATGCGCATGCACATGCTCACACATATACCTGAAACAAAGGATTATGACATAATACTTTGCTGTACTACATGCGACACACTGTTACCTTCTCTTTTATTTTTTTATTTTTTTTTCTTTTAATTTTTATTTATTTATTTATGATAGTCACAGAGAGAGAGGCAGAGACACAGGCACAGGGAGAAGAAGCAGGCCCCATGCACCGGGAGCCTGACGTGGGATTCGACCCCGGGTCTCCAGGATTGCGCCCTGGGCCAAAGGCAGGCGCTAAACCGCTGCGCCACCCAGGGATCCCAGTTACCTTCTCTTTTAATACTGGTTTCTAATGGGCATCAATCCACAGTTTGAAAAGAAAATTGGTTATCTAGAGAAATTAAATTATTTTGCTGAAACACACATACACACAATCAGTGGAAGAGTCAAGTCTAAAATCCAAACATTTTGACTTGCTTCTCAGAGTACCGTGGCTGCCAGGACACACCACACTGACTCATCACTCGTATCAAGTCAAATCCACTGGTTCAAGTATGTTTGCTACATGAGTTTGTTCTTCCAGTCTCAAATTAATGTCACTTGAAAGAATAAATGCAGGTCCCCTACAGTTCCTGGGTGTATCTCCTGACGACAAACTGAGAAGACAAAGGTTTAACAGGATGAACTTTGTCCCCATCATTGCAACTGTTCTCAGGGCTACTTCTCTATCCTCTGACATCAATCTAAATCCCCCTTTCCCTCAGTTATCACTCTGCAAGTCTTGGCTTAAGTAACCCAAACTTAGAGAAGTCTAAGCCCCTGGCAATCCTATCATATCATTCCAGAGTGGCTATGACATGCCCACTCACACTTAAAATGAGTGGATCACATGAGTTCCACACATTCAACCTGCTGCCATTGTGTACAAGCAATCTTACCACCTTTAGCTGATCTGGGTCAAGAGAATAGAGCCAATTTCTGCCTGCTGGTCCTAGACAGAAGAGTCTTAAATAACTTGTTGACAACCACAGCTTGTAGTTAAGTTGCACCCTTACTATGTGCCCCATGGGAAGACTGCATCCACTCTGAGCACCAGGACTAACCCTGCAGAACTCAGAGGTACCCAGACAGAAAGCACCAAGCCCCAGCAGGACACTGCAAACTACAAGTAGGTAGGACCACTTCCTGTCCTCACCTCCCAATATGAGACCTATGTATTCTTTGTTTTGAGGATACAGAACTGTGTGGATATACTTTAGTGCATGTACTTCATTTTGAAAGATGACAACCCATCACTGCAGAGTATTTCCTCCTACTTGGAGCTTCACCTGTGCCTTCTGAAGGCCATTCTAGCACTCTAAGAGGCCAGCTGTCTCTGGACAATGCAGTGTGTGATGCAACCAGTGCATGCCAGGGCACATGTCCACTCCCACAAAACCTTCCCAGCAAAGTGGGTCCCTTGTTCTGATGCTATGTTGTATGTGATTCCATACCTGTGGGTCAAGGAGCCAATTGGTAGCATTAAACATATACCAAGTTGCTAAGTAAAAATGATTAATTTATACTATACACTAAATATTAAAAAATTAATAAGATACAGTTGTTGCTTTATAAAAGCCTACAGTCCAAGGATAATCAAATGCCCACAGCAGTGTCTTCCTTTATCATTACATATTATACAACAAGAGCATCATGTTTTTAGGCACAAGTAAACCATCATCACAAAACCCTAAACATAATCACTGAAAATAGTCAAGTTGCACTGCAAATGTATTTATATGCCAAATATTACTAGATGGTAATACTTAAAACTATTTGTAATTTCTAAAATTAATTGGCAAGATTGAATAACTTTAGTCAGTTTTTATGAATCCCAAATTTTCATACTGAGTAGCTCCACTTTCAATTTTTACAACAAAAGAATACTGTCCACATTTTAAAAAATCATATATCTAAATCAAGCTCAAATTATAATAAAATTACAAATTAATATATTACTAATATTTATTCAAAAATTAGTAAATAATCTGTATTTTCAGATCCCAGCTAAATAAAAAATTTCTAAATTGTCCAATGGTCAGGTTTATTATGCCTGCTTCATTTGAATAAGTAATGAGCTTAGAAAATAAAGTTAACCCATAAGGATAAATTGCAAGTAAGTGCAAAATGTCCAAAGAAGGTAAAAAATTACCAATAACTTTAATTCAGAGTACTCTTCTTCCTAAATACCCATATTTTGACAATGGTCTTGTTTAAAAGAAAGAAGAAACTTGTAACTCACCTTTGTACACCATAAGGTCTTTCTAAAATAGGCTCTTTGAATGGGGGTGGAATGTGACCAAAATAATCAGGATAAGCCACCTCTGAATATTCTGGGACAGACTTTGTATTTTTCACAATCTCAATATAGAGATCTGAGTCGTGGAGTGTGGGTCCATCAGAGACTTCTACTGATGCTTGTTCCACTGATGAAGTAGATTCTGTATCTTCATCATCCTCAGTTTCAACTCCAGTACAACAAAGCTTCCCTAGCTGAACTGTTCTGCCCTCAAACAGAACATTTCCACAAGTGGCCATGTGTGGACAAGCTTTAGTGCACGTGAGGACAGTAAGAGGGAGACTGTAGTCCTTCTTCGCTCCTGCAGTAAAACCTGGGGCTGTCTGAGGAGGGATATTCTGCAAAGTAATTCGGTCCAAGGCCTTTACAATATCATTGTTTAAGCCCTGGGCTGAAGATATAGTTCTGTTTTGATCACCTAGCTGCTGTTGTGATGTTCTGTCATTATCTTTAATATCTTCTTTTGCCAGATCCACACAGGTATGTTTCTTATCACTTTCATCTGCTTTAGGAGACACATTCGTCCTTACAATTCCTTTTCTTAAATTGCCTGGATTGCCAGATGCTTCCTCTCCCGCAGTAGGAACAACAATAGGCCCGCGTACTTTTCCCTCAAATACAAAAGGCTTTGGTTCTTTGGAGATTAAATCATAATCCTTTGAAAATAAAAAATATGTTTAATCTTTTATCTGTAAATATTAAAATGTATCAACAAAACTAAGACTATATTCTTGTACATGCTGTTTAAGAAAACTAACATCTGCAAGTCACAAAAATGGATAAAACAGGGTATGTTTTAATTTCACTAATAAAAAGTATTTAGCCACAAAATTCATTACTTATTTTACTTTTTCTATTATAAAAATAATACCTACATGTAAGAGAAATATGTGGAATTTTACCAAAGCACAAAGATATCAAAAGCATCCAGATTCTTATTAAAGGAAACACAACAACCTAATTGTTATTCATTAATTCAACAATTAGAGTATCTTTTGTGCCAAGCAATGTTTCAGGTACTCAAGCCCCATTAGCTTAAAAACAGACACAAACAAAAAAAAAAAACTCTTCCTTCTTGCAGCTTACATTCTTCTATGTAAGGAAGGCAGAGGACTGTCAACACAAGTAATAAACATGACATAGGGATGTTTGGGCGGCTCAGCAGGTTAAGCATCCACTCTTGATTTTGGCTCAGGTCAGGATCTCAGGGTACTGGGATCAAGCCCCTTACTCCATCACACTCTGGGCTCAGTAGGGAGTCTGCTTGAGGATTCCCTCCCTTTCCCTCTGCCCTCTCCCCTGCTTGGGTGCTCTCTCTCTCATCCCTCTATAAAATAATCTTTTTTTTAAATGACATAAATGTATTTTGTGGAATGAGAGTAGGCTAAAATGTTAAAGAGGGGATCTACTTTCGTGTAGATTCAGAGTGCCAAAGGGAGGAAAAGTGGGCTGTGATTTTAAATGCCATGGATTAGGAAAACCTCACTAAGAAGAGGACATATAAGCAAAGGCAAAAAGGACTGCCATGCATAGGACCCAGAACAGGAGAATGCCTGGTATATGCAGAGAACAAGAAGGAGGTTAGGATGGCTGGCACAGAATGAGCAAGATGAATTCCAAGATGTAAAAGAGAACCAGATATTGTAGGGCTTTGCAGGCTATTTTAAAACTTTAGGTTTTACTTTGAATGACACTGGGAGCCAATGGAAGGTCTGGGGAAAAGGACTGCCATGACATGGCTTAAATTCAGAAACAAAACAAAACAAAATAGAACCTATAAGCACAGGATTTAGCCACCTGGAGTACAGGGTTTCTTAACCACAGGGGTTGAGACAATTGATCTAAATAATTCTTTTTTAAAGAGACAGAAGCAAATCATGAGAGGCTCAACTACAGAGAACAAACTAAGGATTAATGGAGGGAGGTAGGCAGGGAACGAGTGAAAAGGGTGATGCACATTAAGGAGGGCACTTCTGATGAGCACTGGGTATTATATGTAAGTCATAAATTGCTAAATTCTAAGCATGAGACCAATTTTACCATGTATGTTAACTAACTAGAATTTAATAAAAACTTGAAATATATATATATATATATATATATATATATATATATATATATGTATTTTTTTTCCTTTTGTTTGATTTTGATTCTATACTTCAGGGGTTAGAGGTAGCAAGATGGGCAGCACTGTCTGTGCATTGTAGGATATTTTGGCAGCATCCCTAGCCGCTGTCCTCTGTATACACTAGATGCCAGTAGCATCCCCACCCATTTGTGAACACCAAAAATTAGTCCAAGACATTGTCAAATATCTCCTGGAGACAAAAATCATCCCAGTTGAGAACCACTACTCTAATGTCCTTCTGAGGACTCAGGAGAAGAGAGTAGAAGCAGGGGATCAACTGAGAGTCTAGGCAAGTTGGTAAGAAATGGTTGGTTTGTAAAAGTGCCATGAGACAGAACTTCCATGATACTGTAAAAGATGAGATGCAGGACAGAAGGTACAGAGAGTGGTCACATATGCTACCAAAGTGCTTGCCCGAATAAATGAAAAGCATCAGGAATTTAGCTCTGTTAAATGTGAACTATTCACATATAGTCAAGGATGTAAAGTAGGCAGTTAGACATAGGAGTCTAAAATTCAGAAGAAATGTCCACCCAAAAGATAAAAATCTGGGAGTCATGAGCATACAAATATTATTACAAAACCATGAGACCGGAAATCATCAATGGAAAGAACTAAAGAGGAGAAGATAAAAGACTAGACGCTGGGGCACTACAATCTACAGAACTTGAGGAGATGAAGATAAAACAGAAGAGGAGATGGAGAAGGAAAAGCCAGTCCGAAAAGACAAACACCAGGAAAAAAAGTGCCCTGGAAGCCAAGTTTTAAAAAAAAGGATGCTGCTGACAGGTCAAGTAGGCTTCTCTCTTTTTACACTTATACAAAAATTTTTTGGTCTAAATAAGACTCTACCAAAGAAATACCGCAATTCATTTAACCTTTATTCCACAGTTGAGCATTAAATCCTTTATACAACAGAGAAGGATTTAAACACATGGAAAAAAAAGTGCATATTTAAGCCATTTCCAAGATTTTGCTATTATAAAGAATTCTGTAGTGAATATCTTTTTGCCTAAATTTTTTCTTTGTTTAGGATGATTTCCTAAGCACTGACATGGAATTACAGGGTCAGATAGCATAATCAATTTTAATGTTTAATACAAATTGTCCAAATACTCTCCAACAATAGTTATATTAATGCATATTCCCAGTAACTTTGTATGAGATTATCTATTTCAACTGCTCCTCTTCCTTGCCAACATTAGGTACTATAACTTTAAATACTTTTTTCAAAAGCAGTAGATAAGAGGTATCATCTAATGCTATTTTAATCTGAACTTCTCTATGAGAAAAGCAAAAAATTTCTATACATTTGTTAACTGGTTTGATTCTTCATAGGTAACTTATTTGTTCCTGGAATATAGGATTTTTCTTATTGTATAAATTCTTACATTAAAAAAAATATATATATATACACACACACACATAAATACATATACTAATCCTCTAACCCACGTTTTGCAAATATTTTTCTGAATTTATATTTCATCGTTTAATTTTCTTTAACTTCTTTACACACTTAATGTGGTGAAAATTAAGAATCTTTTCCTTTGTGATTCACTTCTTAAATACCCACTTCATAAAAACCAGGGATTCAAGATGGTTCACTTCGCTCAGCCCCTGTCCCGCATCTACTCCAAGGAGCTAGTAGAGGCACAAAGGAGGTAGTAGCTAGGTGGCTCTGCATTACACATGCATATAAAAACTCTGTTGATTTATAAAGACTAGCATACAAAGAATAGTGCTGAATTAAGTGGCATTTAATATCTCGATGCCACTGTGATCTAAGAAGATACTTCAGTATCAAAGTCAACATGCAGCAGATGAAGTTTTCCCATAAGCAAGGGTGTAATATGAAAGCTGCTTTTTTTAAAAAAGTAAAAGCACATTCTGCATACATAAATAAATTTAAAATAAGTTGAGGCAAACCGTTAAGAGGTTTTATTTTTAGAACAGTAAGTTAACTGTAAATATTTTGATGTTACATCTATAATCTGAGATCATGCTAAATTGAGAAAAACATCCCTTAAACTACAATTTAATGCATTGGGGAAAAATATAAAAAATAGTAATTTCTAAATAAATAAATAGATAGATAGATGAATAATACAGATACAGTAATTTAAAAAAAAGGTAATTCCAGCTATAATTTTCAGATCACCCTAGTAATGTGTTATGGGTCCATTTTTCCTGGAAGAGCTTAAACTAAAGCAGTTTCCACTGTTTTGGAGAATTTTGAATTTAATTTTAACTTTGGCTATTGTTTGGAAAAGATGGACTGCCTGTGTAGATATGAAGAATAGTTTTTTCATAAAATAGATGTTTATTTTTTATTAAAACGACCACTGTACTTGTTTTACACCATTTGTATACCTGTGGTGAACTATAAAATTTAGGAATTAAAATGTGACCCTGTAATTCTAAAAAACAAACAAAAAAAAAGAGTTTTATTGTAAGAAACATGGAAAGCTAGGTATCCACCCACAGAAACTTCTATAATTCTTGGCTAAGATACTAAAGTATTTTAAATACAAAATAAAATAAAATAAAATATTTTGAGTACAAGTGGATAAAGACACCCAAAATGAAGAGCAGATAGTAATGAAGATGGGATCCCAAAGTGTTAAGACTGAAGATGGCTTTCACTTGGAAAACATTTGCTACACCAGGCAACCTGGAGTTTAGGTTTTCTCATCTCAGACTATGAAGAATAGGAGACTATTCCAGAACCTGCATGACATGGGGTGTCTACCAAAAAATACTCCTCCCATGAAGATGAAATCCTAGAGTACAAAACCTTTGATATAAAGACCCTAGAAATACCTCCACCACAAAGCAAATAGCAAGGAACAGCTATTTCAAACCTTAGCAGTAAAAGGGTAAAAAAAAAAAAAAAAAATCACTACTCATAAAATGGTACCAAAGCCTGCCGTCACATCACACAGACTACATCCTGAACTCATTATCTGAATGATCCAAAAACCCTCATGGAGGAAGGTAACCTTTAAGAGAGTCTGTCAAAAGGAGTAACAACAAAAACTTCTGGAGTTTCCACATTAAGCTCCACAAATATAAAGAAAATTACCATCTCATAGGGGGAAAAAAACTAAATGAAAAACTAAGCAAGTAGAAAAAAAGGAACTAAAACAAACAGACGTAGAAAAAGACCTGCAAGAACTTCAGACACTAAAACTGTAAGACTAATTAAATCGATATATTTTAATATGTTTAAAGAAATAAAAGGCAAGAAACAGAAGTTTAAGAATGATGAAACAGGGGTGCCAGGGTGGCTCAGCTGGTTAAGCGTCTGCCTTTAGCTCAGATCATGATCTCAGGGTCCTGGGATGGAGTCCCAGGTCAGGTTCCTTGCTCAGAGGGGAGTCTGCTTCTCCCTCTGCCCCTCCCCTCCCTAGCTCCTGCTCCTATTCTCTCTCAAATAAATTAAATAAAATATATTTTTAAAAAAGAGAGAGAGAGGATGATGAAACAGATTTTTTTAAAACCTTCTAAAGCCAAAAATAAATCTGAATGCCTAATAGATGTTTGTAATGACTGATCAGACAGAGCCAAAAACAAAATTACGAAACTGCCTGAATGAATTTAGTTGTACACAGCACAGAAAAAGAGAAGGAAAACACAATAAAGAGTTAAAATATATGGAGAGAGTAAAAAAGTATACATCCAATTAGTAATGCCAAAAGAAAAAAGGAAAGAGGCAGTATCTGGAGGAGAGATGAGTTTTTCCAAACCCTAAGAGAAAACAACTCACAGATTCCAAAACACAGTGAATCCTAAACAAGATTTTAAAAAGAATACCCCGGTGGCTCAGCGGTTTAGCACCACCTTCAGCCTAGGGCCTGATCCTGGAGACCTGGGATAGAGTCCCACACTAAGGAGTAGATGCTCAATAATAATAAAAGAGATATTTCAAGTAGAAGGAAAGTAAATCAGTCTAAAGGTCTGAGAAACAAGAAGTTTTGGAAAACAAAAAAGTAGTAAAAATGTGGGTAAAGCAGTACTATCATACAGATTTTTTTTAAAGCTGTTAAAACATAAATTAAAAGTGTGTACGTTGGTTTGTGATGTGATTATAATGTATTCCAAAGTTTCCTTTAATAATTAAGAAAGAAGGTCCTAATTAACTTCAGAAAGTAAAAATGTATGTTACAACATCAAGAGTAGCTAGAATTTCTGCATATATGTCAATACTCAAACTTATACGTTAAAGGAATGTCGTTTACTGAATGTAAATTGTACCTCCACAAAGGTGATTAAAATTTTAAAAAGGGACTATATAGCTTTCAAACAAACAAGGGTGAAACAGTAAAACAAAAAAGTAGTCAATTCAAATGAAGACCAAAAAGAAAAAGATACAGATGAAAAAATTAAAACACAAAATATGATCTCATAAATCCAAATATAATAATAATTATGTGTAAATGAACTAAACACTCCAGTTAAATGGCAAAGACTCCAACTTGATTTTTTAAAAATATAACTGTATACTGTTTAAAAAATTAAACATCAGGATCCCTGGGTGGCTCAGGTTTAGTGCATGCCTTCATCACAGGGCATGATATTGGAGTGCCAGGATCGAGTCTCACATCAGGCTCCCTGCGTGGAGCCTGCTTCTCCCTCTGGCTGTGTCTCTGCCTCTCTCTCTGTATCTCTCATGAATAATAAATAAAATCTTTTAAAATAAATAAAAATAAAAGATAAATATCTAAGGATAGCAAAAAGTTGAAAGTAAAAAGATTTAAAAAGATATCAGGCAAGGGCACCTGAGTGATTCAGTGGGTTGAGCATCTGACTCCTGATTTTGGCTCATGTCGTCATCTCACATTTGTGGGATTGAGCCCAAGCTGAACGTGGAGCCTGTTCAAGATTCTCTCTCCCTCTGACCCTCCTGCCCCCCCTAACTCACATGCTTGATATCTCTCAAAATTAAAGTAAAAATAAAAGATACCAGGCAAGTCACCAAAATTAATTTAGCTACATTAATATCTTTTTAAACTTTTTGCCTTAAATTCTTAGGAATAAGCAACTTTACAGCATCAGTAATTTCATAACTATTAAAAGTTCATTGCAGGGGCACCTGCGTGGCTCATTCAGTTAAAAGTCTGTCTGATTCTTGATTTTGGCTCAGGTCATTATCTCAGGGTTCTAGGATGGAGCCCTGTGTTGGGCTCCATGCTCAGCATGGAGTCTGCTCCAGATTTCTCTCTCCCCCTTGTCCCCACCCTCTATTCTCTTTCTCTAATAAGATAATCTTAAAAAAAAAAGTTCATCTCAGAAAGAACAGAAATCAATTCACATTTATATGCAATAAATAATAAGCCTCAAAAAATAAGTAATAAAAACTGACCTACAAAAAGGAGACACATTTGCAATCACAGTGAGAGACTTTTAACACATTTTTCACAGTAATTGATAGCACTGGAATAAAAATTGAGAAGGACAGAAAGATCTTCTTAACATGATAACCAATCTTATCCCAATGGGGAAACATACAACTGTGCTGGACAGCTGTGAAACAGTTCATTCCAAGGATATAAGAAATAATAACAAAAGGTGACCTAATTCAAAGCCATAAAATAAACGCCCAAAATTTCAAAAGATTCTAACCATAAAGAATGTCCTCTTATGTTGCTACAAAACGCTAGAAATCAATAATAAAAAATTTTATTGGCATAGCTTTGTGATGGTCATCCAGTTTTTTGAAAATGTGCTTATCCAGAAAGGCTCAAGTCCATGCAGCTGTGGCAGAGTTACAGTTCTGTGGTTTCATATTAGTTACCTTATAGTTACTGTGTAATTAGTGCCACTTAATGTATGTTACCAAAAAATAAATCTATCTACCCCAGACTAGATGTAGTATTTTTTGTATAATTGGATTTCCTAATACTTATATTTGTCATCCCTGCAGAAAGTGTATTGGTTTTTTTAAAAAAGAAAGTGTATTTGAAAATAAAGTCAGATGGAAAATTCATTTTAAAAAAAAATAATAGGGGATCCCTGGGTGGCGCAGCGGTTTGGCGCCTGCCTTTGGCCCAGGGTGCGATCCTGGAGACCCGGGATCGAGTCCCACATCGGGCTCCCGGTGCATGGAGCCTGCTTCTCCCTCTGCCTGTGTCTCTGCCTCTCTCTCTCTCTCTGTGACTATAATACATAAATAAAATAATAATAATAATAATAATAATAATAATAATAAAATAAATACAAAATTGGAAATTAAAAAGCCAACTCTGACATGACCAATGAATCGAAGTAAAAATCATAATGGAAATAAAGTTTTAAAACAAAGATAATGAAAATACTAAATATCAAAACGTATATAATGCAGCTGAAGCAGTAATTAAAATGACACTTATAACTTAAAAATACATATCCTGGAAAAGACTGAAAATTACTGGATGCCTATCTTAAAGTGACAATATATTAAAAAAAAAAAAAAAAAAAAAAGGAAAATGACAATCCTAAAAAGAAAAAAAGAAGAAAGAAAAGTAGGAAGATTAAGAGATGGCACTGTAAGCCACTGTTAATATGGGGATTTGGGGATGCCTGGACGGCTCAGCAGTTGAGTGTCTGCCTTCGGCTCAGTTCCTGATCCTAGCATCTGGGATGGAATCCCACATTAGGCTGCTTGCAGGGAGCCTGCTTCTCCCTCTGCCTGTGTCTTTGCCTCTCTCTGTGTCTCTCTTGAATAAATAAATAAAATTTTTTAAAAAAAGAAAATATGGGGATTTCAACTTCAAAGACATGCTAAAAGTGATTCTAGGAAACAGCAAGTGGAAAGGGAACCAGTTTTTCCTGATTAAACTATGTAAAACTATGTGACTCTTTAAACTGTCCATATATTATTAACTTTAATAAAAATTTAAAACCAAATTTAAAAGAGTAAAAATTAAAAACAAAATGTAACAGAGCCCATATGGTAACTGTCATCATGCTACCACAGATATATGAAAAAAGAGCTGTGAAAATACAGAATTTTGACACTTCCAATATTCTGCCATTAAAAAACAAAAGCAAATAAAACTGTAATTGTCACTATGAATAAATAATAATAGTTTTAAAAACATGTATGGTGGTCCAAAAAGTCTGCTAATAATTACTTCAACAACTCTATATGTTGCCTTCAAATGCATTCAATTTGCCTCCATCTGGCCTTAACACATCTGGAAACAAAGTGGGTAGTATTCAGGATTCCAACAAACACATCAAGTAATTTTAAGCTCCAATGGCTGATACTGAAAATGACATGCAAATCCAAGTGGAAAAAGTCAAAATTGAAATTAATTTCTTTTATCTTTAATATGTCATGACTTGCCAGTATCTGAGAAGAATCATCTTCTTCTGAAAAAAATTCTTCCAAACACTTATCTAGAACCAATATTTTTAATTCTCAAAAATACATCAATTAAATACTGCTGCTCATAGTTCCAACACACACTTGAAATAATAGAGATTAAAGTATTTGATTAATGCATTCCTCTGAAATTAAAAAAAAATATATTACAGTGCCAACACAACTATTTTAGAAATGATTTTCCAGTTATGTAAATAAAAAAGAATGTGCTATTCCACATAACATATGCTACAGAAATATAGCTGTATTCCATTAAACTTTATGGCAAAACAGAGGACATATCAATAAATTTACATTATCTGGAATACCTGAAGTAGCTTCTTTTGCTTAAACATAATAAAAAAGAGTGACTCACTTGGGGAGACTTTTCAGAGCACTTACATTCTGACAAACCTGTCTTTACCATCTGACCCTGGCCAAGTCAGACCAAAAGTAGTAACAGGCTCTTCTATGAGCAGCCAAACTAAAGGACAAGCTGGCCAGCTGTTAGGTGCCAAGCAGGAAACCATCAAGGGTAGCCTAAGCCAGGTGATGAATTAACAGGCAAGACATCTAAGAACTCATCACCATAGCTTACAAGAAAGAAGTGGCCTGCTAAAGAATGAGAATCAAAATCCCAGCCTTGACACCCATTAAAAAAATTTTTTTATTCCCACATCAAAACACCATTTTTTAATCATGTTATATAGTTCTTATACACAAGAAGACAGAAGTAGGTGACGACTTCACATAATAATCAATCCCTTCTCCAAATCCCTTCCACACATTTTTTTGCTTTGAGTTAGCAGTATTTATCATCTCTAGTTTATTCTGAATTCTCAGCTAGGCACAAAGGCATTAAAATAGTAGCCAGATAGTTTTTGGTAGGTTCAGTGGGAGAAAATCATCCTGCATCCTTTCCTGAATGCCTCTTCCTACCTTCTTTTTCTCTTTTTGACAAATATCACTCTCCTTTATTCCTGCCTTCCTCCTAGTTCCCCTGATTTCAAAGCACCTTCCAACATCCCCCAAATCTCTGAGAGTACCAAGGAACTGGGGAAGGGGGAGTGAGAGCAACCTGCTGCTGCTCCTATTGCATCCAAAGATCCTAAGTTCCCAAAGATAACCCTAAAAAATGAGAACTCTAAAGCATGAACATTAGCGAGCAACCACAGCCCAGCCCACCCTTGGGCAACATGGTTGAACTGTGAGGGTCCAAGTCATGGATTTTTTTCTGACGAATGCAGTACAGTTCTCTTCCTTATGGTTTTCTTAGTAATGTGTTCTTTTCCTAAGCTCACTTTACTGTATACAGTATGTAGTACATATAGCATACAAAATGTGTTAATCAACTGCTTATATTATTGGTAAGGATTCTAGTCAACAGTAGGTTATTAAGTGATTAACCTGCAGGGAGTCAAAAGTTATACGTACATTTTTTACTCCACTGGGAGGGTAGCACCCCTAAACCCCTCATTTTTCAAGGGTCAATTGTATTTCTCTTTTTATTTCTAAAATAAAAGTCACATTAAAATCTTCTTCTTCGATGGGGGCAAGATGGTGGAAGGGCAGGGTCCCCAAATCACCTGTCCCCACCAACTTACCTAGATAAGTAATCTTATCAGCTGGGTGAGAATAAGAAACTATATCTACTAATTGCCACCAATTCCATTAAGGTTTACTTGCTGTGTAACCCATGCTAAATAAGTACATTCCAGTAAATAAATGAGGATAAGAAATGTCAACAAGAAGTCACCCTCCCTGTGAATCAACTCAGATATAAAGACTTCAAGTTCTCCTCCCCTCCCCGCCATTCCCTGGTTATATAGTGACTGTCAGGAAAAACAATCCAACAAGCAGAGACTACAGTTTTAACCTAGCACTTTTTCAGCTCTCACCCCCCTCCTTAATTGGATGGAATGAAGATAAATACAACTTCAACATAAGATTTTAAAATGCCATTTTAAAGATTACTTGTTAAAAAAAGTAAAAAAAAAAAAAAAACTATGCCAATTAAAGCAATGAGCCCAAGTGATAAAAAAAATGTAAAAGCTAGTCCAAAAATTTAATGAGTTAGTCCCCTCATTTTACAGATGAGCAGTCTGTAGCTCAGAATGCTGAAATAACTACCTAATGTCACCCAGAAAGGCAACACTACTTTCATATTTTAGAAATAAAGAGAAGAAGGAAAACAGTGATTACGTGCCTTAGGAAGGGGAAAAGAATAAAGAAACTTTTTCTTAAAATCAATTAAGATGCTGTATTTTCTATATTTATACCTGAAAATCATCAACAAGCTCAGGGAAAAGGTGTTCATACATTTTAAGTTCTTCTATCGTTCGTCCAGGCTCCTGCTGAGGTTTTAGTTTGTTAATATCCGTTTCAATATCATCATTCTGAAATAATAAAAATGCAACCAGTTAAAAAAAAAAAGGTAAAATTACAGAATACATTTCAGATAAAGTTTTCCAAATTATTAATTATATATAGAGAATAATCACTGAATAAAGGTTGTATTAATTTTACCATAGATTGAATTGCTTGTATTTTGGGGTCATTTTGTTGTTGTTGTTTTGGTTATTTCATCGTGTTTTGTTTTGTCAAAGGTTATTCTAATAGAACACAGTATTTGGGCTCCTGAAGACAGAAAACCTAGTGTCAAGATCCAGACTAAGGATATTCCCCACAATCTCCTTAAGTGCCATAGTTTTATTCATATTAAAGGGAAGATGAACTTAAAATTAAATTGAAAAATATAAATATATGATGGTAGTGGTGATAATCAAAATAACTAACATTTACTTAGCACTGAAAATGTGAGAAGCACTATGCTAAGCATTTTACATAATTTAATCTGCAAAAAAACACTATGAAGTAGTTAGCATCATTACCTCCATTTAACTGAAGAGGAAACCGAGGTACAGGGAGGCTAAGGGGCTTGCTCAAAATTACACAGTGTGCAAAGGGCCAGGATGAAAACTAATCACTGATTTCAGAGCATACTCTGTTAGTCAATGCACTGCCTCAAGACAAACCAACAATTACCCCATACTCTCATATTCCATGGTCAATAAAGTTCCCTTAGGAAAGCTCAGTGTCACTATATATTGTTTCTCAGGGGAAAAAAAGTAAAAAGCTGAACAACACCAGGAAATTATCTCCATGCCCCTTTAGGAAAGAAGAGGGTAAATTTAAAGGAGAGGTATGACCTCAGAAAAACAGGATATGTATCTGGGATTAATTCGATCTCTATCTGTTCAAACACCTACACATACTGTACCAGAAAGACAAGTTCAGTTTACCTACTATCCAAGCTATTCTCTACAACCTTCAACAAATCAGGCCTCACAAATACAAACTCATCATTTCATTATCTTCATTGCTAAAGAGAGATATAAGACCATTTAATTTTCAATGGGTTTTAATTTTGCAATTATCATCAGAGTAAACATACTTTTAGCCTTAAATCTATCATGCTTCAATCCTTAAAATGTTTTATATACGTATATCTGACTAAATATAGACATTTCACATTACCAAGTAATTTAAAAGGAAAAACATACTTTGTATTTCTCATACTTCATATTCAGGAACTTAGCTATTATTTGTATAACCAATAAAAAGATTTTCTCCATTGCTATAAATAAATCACACTGGTTGTATTTAAAGAGTATCATGTTAGTGGATCATTAGTGTATAATTATTAGTACATGAATATGTAATTTCATAGATCTTTAAATTATGCACTGATGAACCAAAATATATAATTTCCTTGACTGGCACCTAATAAAATATACAGCGCTTTCAAAATAACAAAAAGTTTATAGAAATATTCTTTTTCTAAGCATACTCAAATTCAACATTCAATATTATTTTATGACAATAGAGCCATATATATATAGCTTTCAAAACAAAAAAAAGAATTTATCTGTAAAACAAGCATTGTGGGGAAAAACTATTACTTGGAGAGGTTGGAAGCAGGAAATTCATGTTTTGGTTCAGGGGAAAACAAAGATGAAGAGCTACTGACAGCCTTAGAAGAGAAAAAAAAAATCCACTTTTCACCATTCCTTAAAGTTCTTCTAAAATAAAGGAAGGGAAAACAATGCATTGAAGCTTATATACTGACAAGTCCTGGCTACCTGGAGAGGAGGCTTCTAAACTTCCAAGTTTCTATAAATGCTCCAAACTGAAAAATCTGTGGTAAAGGGAATGGAATCATACAGTGAGGGAAAAACAGTCTCTAAAACTACAACCACAATAAATCACAAACAAATATTAAACCCAAACAATGTAACAGATTCACCTGACACACAGGAAAGAAATAAGGGACTTAGTTAAAAAGGAAAAATTAGTCCAAATGTAACCACCAATGACAGGAAGAGGTAAACTGTAGTGAAGAAGAAAAATAAGATAATATAGCTCAGCAGTCTCAAACAGCCAACAATTCTGTAGTCCTTTAAAAAAACACATTTTGGTATAGTATGGTGGTAGAGAGAGTGGGCATTCACATCAGATTGCTTTATTCTGAATCCTGGCCCCATCTCTTATAAGCTACATTAATAATCCTTCTGTGCCTCCTTCTTCTAATTATTAGCCCTATAAAGCAGAGGTAATAATACCATGTACCTTATAAGACTGAGATGAGGTTTTAATAGTTATTATATGTAAAGAGCACAGACTAGCATAGATGGTAAATTCAAATGGTTTAGACATTTCATAATGCCAAATCACTGCTATATATCTGAAATAAAATATTATATGTCAACTATATTTCAATTTTAAAAAAAGAGCATGGACTAGCATAGGATTAGATGTTTAATAAATCCAATCTATTATTTTTTCTTATTATTGTAACTGGTGTGTTAAGATAAAGTGGGGGAAAATGTAAGTAATCGCAGCTACTCCAGTGAGTAATATATTTACTAACATTAAAACAACTAATACTTAAAAAAACAACTGTATTTTTCAAAGATGTCAATGTCACAAAAGACAAAAAAAAAGTGGAAATATTCTACATTAAAGGAGATGTAAGGGACAAAATAACTAAAAGCAATAACCGCTACTAGCTCCTATTCTAGAGAGAAGGAAAAAATATCTCATAAAGGTCATTTATGAGATCAACTGACAAAGTGGAATACAGATATCAGATTAGATAAAAAGTTATACCACTATAAATTTAAGAAGTTGATAACTACATTATGGTTATGTAAAAGAATACATAAAATTTTTTTAATTAAAAAATAAAATAAAGAATACAACTATTCTTAGGGAATATTTGCTGACATATTTAGGGGTAAAGGACCATGATACATAATATATGTAACTTACACTCATATGATTTTTAAAAAAATTTTAAGTATATATTCATGCATATACACTGACAATCTCCAAGCAGCAAAATTAGAATCATTATTATAATCCCTACTGAGTTCTATTTCCCCACCAACCTTTATCTTACATCTGTAGTGATCACAACAAATATTTATAATGAGGACTCTGAGCCATAAAAAATAAATTATACTCAACATACTAGATTTTTAAGAACATGGAAACATACAGCACATAAAAGAAAGGTTTCTATCAAAATATAATTCTTTAAGGTATAATAAATTTAATGTCAATCTGAAATTTTACTATCTCTAAACATTCAGTTCCCAAAGAACCCCCCAAAAATGATTTTTTAATATAGCTCCTATATCTAAAGAAAACTTTACATAACAGAATTTAAATTCTCATAGCTTGGATCCCATGGTTCTTTCCTTACATCAAGTCCAGAACCATAATCATACAATCAATCCAGATTTTTCTGCCTTGACCATCAGAGCCAGCACTGTTTCTCTTCTTTCTAGCTTCTTGAAGCAAGGATGCAGACCATCATGCTGCCCAGATTGGCTACCTTGACAATTCTGCCAAAGCTTGCCTTGGTGATCGCATTTATCAATAATGAAACTGGTTCTACATATACTATTAAGATGGAAATCTCCTTCCAGTATATTATATTCTATCTCTAGAGAGGGTCAAATACTCAGTGTACCCAATTTTCATGTGGCATTCAAGACAAAAAGGGCCAAGCAGGCAAGGGTCAATGGATCTCTCTCCACTCGCCAAAAAAGCACTAAGCTAAACAGTTGAAAACTGAAGGACTTAAGCAGGTATTTTTCCACAGATATTAAAATGACCCCTTCTCAACACTAAATAAAGCAAATATAGTCTCTAAACCTACAGGAGTGCCATAAAATTCTAAAAACTCCCCTGCCTCTTTACTTAACATCACATATAACATGAAAATAATCTTATCTTGTCTCAATTCAATTAATATTTTTGTCCATTTTCTTATTCATTTAACGGAAACCTAAGAATCATTATGTAAACTCTAATTCTTACCAAAAAGCCAGCAGTTACAGATTATTTTCCTACTATTTTTATATCCCCAAAAGACTGCTGAAAGGGGAACAGGTTGCCACTGAGAACCTCGAACCACTTTCCTTCAAACTCAGATTTCCTTAGACTTTGAAACCTAAGTCAGATGGGTTCCTGAGATCATTCTGGTCAAAAGAGTGAAAATAAGTTATTTTAATGCCTTTTTCAGACCAATGCACTCAAAGCAACATTATTTTCCCTTTCATGAGTTTAGTGTCACAAGTCATCACAATAAAAAACTGTGAACAAAACAAATTAATCTACTATTAAGCTACATCGATTTCCCCAATCTTTGTTTTACAACTGGGTACACAACTTATAAGGTTGACTGAAGACAGATATTTATACTAACCTTAAAATTCTGATCTACGTCATCTTCATTTTCAGTTTCGTTTTCGGCTTCTAAGTCAATATCATCGTTGTCATCACTTTCATCTACTACGTCATCCACTGTGACATAAAACGTGCTATAAGTAGGTCAGAGGTAAGCATTCTATAACATGCACATCCAAAGACAGGATGCTATATACAAACAACATTGGTATTTCCATCACCAAAGAAAAAGTTAATGAAATTCCTTATTAAAAAATGTCTCTAAGGCTGTGCTAGGTGTTGAAAATCTATGAGATAAAGTGAAAGTACTTTAAAATTTGAAAAAGTACTTTAAAAATGTATGGGTGTTTTTTACCCATGTTCTCTGTTTTTAAAATGAATGTCTTCTGTTGCAACAGCCTGAATGAAACATCTTACTTCCCGTAAGTGATAAATTTCAAGAACTGGTTTCATTCCTTTAACAACTGACTTCTCATTTGTTTCAATAGCTACCATGTGTCATGTGTGCCATATTGTATGCTGAGAACTTTTTTTGTTTTGTTTTGTTTTGTTTTTTGAGAACTTTTTAAAATATGTGTATAGTCCCTGTCCTCAGAAAGCTTGAGTGGTTAAAGAGCAGAAAAGAGTAAACAGGTAACTACAATACAAAAGTATAAGTTAATGAAGGCAATCTTTGGGAAAACAAAGGATGGAATAACTAACTGCAATATGCCTGGAGTCAAGAGAATAAGAGTGATCACTCCACAAAACAGGTTATTAAGCAGTATCCTGAAGAAAATACAGTAGCTTTCTAGGCGAGCAAAGGAGTGGGTGAGTATGGCTTTTAAGAAAAAGATGAAAATAAGTAAAGAGTTGAGATAATATTCTTGGAAAACAGCAAGTGTGACTAAACTTGTATGCTTGGGAAAGTACTAAGAAAGGCAAGTAAGAATGAGGAAATGAAAGGTACAGTAGGCCAAGCAGTTTAGATTCTTAACCTATGGAAGACAAGCACTGAGAATTTTCAGTGCTTGAGAGGTGAATGGCTTAATTCAACTTAACAATGCTCAAAAGACCACTCTAAAGGTGAGAGAGGGAGCACATATGTGGAGGGGATCAAATTAAAAGGAGACAGTGACTTTCTGGATCAATGTAGCAGGAATGGGGATGATATTCATATTCAAACTCAGAGAACACATTATGAAGGGACAAGAGGACCATGACTGTGAGGAAGACAAGGCAAGATGAGTGGAAGCGTATTCAGAGAGGTAAGTGAGTGCTTTAAAACAAACTAGAGAATATTTTAAAAGGACATTTTTCTAAAATATTTAATTCTATTGAGGAAGAACTGACACATATTAATTGTATATGTTTAAGTGTGCAATGTGATCATTTGATACAAATATACATGGTAAAATGATTACCAAGATGAAGATAATTAACAGATCCATCATCTATACAATTAACATTGCTAACAGTGTGTGTGTGTGTGTGTGTGTGTGTGTGTGTGTGTGTCGTGAATACTTAAGAGCTCCTCTTGGAAACGTCTAAGTACACAATATCGTATTATTGACTACAGTCACACCAAGCTATTCATTAGATCATCAGAACTTGATCTTCTTAAACCGAAAATCTATTTTCAGTTTAAATCAAACCCTTTGACCCTATCACCCCATTTATCACTCCCCTCATTGCTGGCATCCAACATACTAGAATATCTAGTACTGTGTTGAATAGAAATGGTGAGAGTACATCTTTGTTTTCTTCCTGAGTAAGGGACAGGAAAGAAAGGGCTAGTTGGGAAAGACAGATAGGGGGCTATGGGATCAAGCTCACAGAAATCCCAAACATGCTGAGGTATAAGGAAACCAGAGATAAAGGAACAAATCAGACCACCTCACCCTAGGTGTGGGTAGGCAAGGTGTCTTTTTTATGACAGTCATCTGTGACTCACAAAGAGTAACCAGACCCCAAAGAAGAAGTAAGCCATTAAAGATGTTATCACCAGTCCTTACTCAAACTAAGACTTCAGAAGAATGATAAGGCCATAAGCTCCCTGGTCAGTTCTAAATAAAAGACTGTCAGAGAGGCTCACAATGGCAACCGTGTCAGATCCCCTCTCACTTCTGAGAGCTTTTCCTGTATTCTTGCTTAATAAACTTCTATCACTTTACTCACTCTCCTTTGTCCACAAGATTCATTCTTCGACTCCATGAGACAAGAACCTAGCTCTTGCACTTCATTCCTGATCTTATAGGAAAGGCTTTTAACTTTTTACCATGGAGCACAATATTAGCTATAGGCTTGTCATACATGGTCTTTATTATGAAGAGGAATATCTCTTTTTTAACTAACTTGTTAAGGATTTAACCATGAAAGGATCTTGAATTTTATCAAATGTGTTTTCTGTATCTATTGAGATGATATGATTTTTATCCTTCATTATTAATGTGGTTTATCACATTTTGATTTGTGGATGTTGAAACGTCCTTGCATCCCAGAGACAAATTCCACCTGATCATGGTATATGATCCTTTTCATTTGTTGTTAAAGTCAGTTTGCTGTTACTTCGCTATGGATTTCTGCACCTATGATCACCAGAGATACTGATCTGTGTAAGAGTGCTGATAAGGCGGACTCCTTTGGCCCTCCATCTTGTTCGTGTCCACACAATGACCTCTCAGGGCACACTTATGCCCTGACCAGGAAGCAGAAAGGCTTGTTCTGATCTTCGTTAAAGTGGTGCACTACTTTGGATACCTAGTAAAGATCCTCTGGCACACACATGGCACCACTTTTAAGAACTACCCTTTTACCTCACCACAAATGTCCCTCGCTCTAGAAAAGCTGTGGATTCTGGTCTAGACTGGCCAAAGAACGGCTGTGTAGCAGCAGCACCTGGATTGCACACTCTCATCAGTAAGTTACCCTGAATAAAACTCTAAATGGTATGGAGGGATTTGGGGAGTTTTAGGTCTTAAAGTGCCCTCTTAGTCTGGAGGATGCATCTGAGGATACAGTTGCTTCTTCCAGACTTTTAGGACTGATTGGCTTGGACGGGGAAAGACTCTCATCTGAAAACAAACATGAGCACACAAGTTGGGGAGGTTCTTTGTGTCTTCTTCAATGTCCTTCATCAATGTCTTACAGTTTTCAATGTACAGGTCTTTCAACTCCTTGGCAAATTTATTCCTTTTTGTTATTGTACAGGGGACTGCTATCTTAATTTCTCTTTCAGATAGTTTATTGTAATTGTATAGAAATGCAACTGGTTTTTATACATTTGATTTTGTATCCCACAACTTTTTTCCTGAAAAGGCACAGCAACACAGTCTCCAGGCAAAAAGTATGCACTACAAAAATGTCTGTTACTACTTCTGTTGCTTGAGCGACTGTGGTACTGCCATAGGTCACTGTGTAACATCAGCTCAGTTCATCCTAATTAATATCACTTTCAGCTCTTTTGGAATTCAATTCTTTTGGAAATAGCAAGGGTTAAATATTGATACTGCACAGTAACTTGGGTCTATGTATGCGAATGTACGAACCTCAGTCAGTCATGGACAAACAAGGGAAGAGCTGACATTCAGAGAATGAACCACAAGAAAAAAAGAAAGGGACTGAATTAAGAAAAGCCTAATGCAAACAAGAAAGATGACTGCTTGGACAGGGAGAAGGGAAAATGCAGTTTAGTGTCTGAGAGAAAATGTTTTTAATTTTTAACCAAATCTTCCAAAGTATTTTCCTTTACATGGTTTTTCCCTTTGGTCCAGATGTCAAATGCCATATAGCTTAGGGTGTCTGAGCCTTTTTCTTCTCTTCCAATGAATATTATCAACTATTACAGCTTAATTATACAATTAAAATAAAGGACTATAAATCAATCCTTGTCGTGGTTTTTCAAAATGTCCTTGGCTCATTAAGTAAAAACTAAAATACAGGGAAAAACTTAAATGCCTATCAACAAGAAGCTAATTAGATAAATTATACTAAATCTATATGACATAACAATTAAAAGGAATGAGTCAGTACTTTCTGTAAGGTTTTGGAAAGTATATTCCAAGGAGTTTATTTTGTTTTTGCTATTGCTCCTGTAAATGTGATCTACTTTCCTCTTATGTTTTCCATATGATTTTGTTCATGTATCTACATATATAACACATACACAGGAAACCTACTTTTATATATTTCCCTTGTAAACAGTACTTTATTGAACTTTTATTTCGTCTAGATCAAGTTTTTAAAATTGATTTGCTTGGATTTTCTACACAGACAATAATATTCTCCACAGATACTACTAACTTTATCTCATCCATTTAATGACTAAGACTTTCCCTTTCTCTGTCTAATGAATTTGTCTAGAGCTTTCAAAATGGTGTTAACTAACAATGGTTGAAGTTCTGCAACATTTTGCTACCAATTGTGACAATGGCTACTGATAGGAGTTGGAGAATATCCAGCTTGTTTGGGAAATATTCCTGGATTCCTGAAGAAATTTTATCTGGGGACGCCTGGGTGGCTCAGCAGTTGAGCGTCTGCCTTCGGCTCAGGATGTGATCCCAGAGTTCCAGGATTGCGTCCAACATCAGGCTCCCTGCATGGAGCCTGCTTCTCCTCCCTCTGCCTCTCTCTGTGTGTGTCTCTCATGAATAAATAAATAAAATCTTTTTAGAAATTAAAAAAAAAAATTCATCTGGAACTAAGAATTTTATTAAATCTCTTCACAGCATTTACCAAGGTAATCATTTGCTTTCTTTTTTTGATCTACTGATAATTTTATTAATTATATCTTAATATTACAATGAACTTACTTTTTAAAAAATAATCCTTACTTTGTCAAGGTGCCGTATACATTAAAAATATGACTCAATACAATTTGCTAATATTTTAGGATTTTTACATTTATTTTCATGAGTGACAATGACCTCAGGTTTTAGATTATTCCTACTAGTTTTTATTTCAACATCGAGCTGCTTCTAAACTTTCCCTTTTTTCTATGCTCTGGAAAACAAAGCAGAGAAAACTTTCTTGAAAGTTGATAGTTTCTTGAAACTATTACATCAGCAGCATTTGGTGTCTTCATGGAAGGCAACCTGACATGACAGCATATTCAGTTGTAGGTTTTCTACTATTTAAGTCGATTCTAGTTACTCATATTTGTCTAAAATACTGTCCATTTCAATCATATTTTCAAATGTATTAACAGGAGTTATCTTCTGCACCTACTTGTGTTGGTTAAACCTCCTCAATTTAATTTGCAAGAACTGAGAGGTATAGTAAAACCAACCAATAAGATTGTGTTTCTGTGAACTTCTTTTTATTCAGTGATTGTAGTTTCACCTATCTTTGCCCTAGTATTTATGGCATATCTGTTATTATCTAACTTGTATAAAATAACCCCTGCCGTTTTAAATTAAACACTTGTTCTGTGTAATATTGCCTCCCTCATCTCTTCTAAGGGAATAATACCTACACATCTGCCCATTTTTTTATACTTTCAAACTTCATACTTTCATACTTTCAAACTTTCATCTTGCTATTAAGAGTCTCCAGTACATATCAGCTACTTAGATTCTGGGTTGTTTTGTTTTGTTTTTTTTAAGGTTTTATTTATTTTTTCATGAGACACACAGGCAGAGAAGCAGGCTCCATGAAGGGAGCCTGACGTGGGACTTGATCCTGGGTCTCCAGGATCACGCCCTGGGCCAAAGGCAGTGCTAAACCACTGAGCTACCCGGGCTGCCCTAGATTTTGGTTTTTAACCTAACCACAGATTCTTTCCTTTGATCCATTTATTTTTTTTTTTAAGATTATTTGACACAGAGAGAGAAATAAATATTGACAGAGAGAGAAATAAATAAAGATTATTTATTTATTTGATATAGAGAGAGAGACAGTAAGAGAGCACACAAGCAGGGGGAGCAGCAGGCAGAGGGAGAAACACACTCCCCACTGAGGACCTGACATGTAGCTTGATCCCAGGACCCCGAGATCATGAAGGCAGATGCTTAACCAACTGAGCCACCCAGGAGCCCCAATTCATTTAGATATCTTATTACTAAAACCGATTTGCTTCTTCTTGCTTTGTATTTTGCACTCTCAGGATTTTTGTGCATCTCTGAAGTTTCCTTGCTTTTCTATAGCAATAATAAATGAGCCTCCTCAAGACTTTTCTCCCCCCAAAAAATAAATAAAATATATCACTTTACATAAAATTTCAAAATGTTCATAGTCTCAGTCCATCCATGGATTCCTATGATTCAACAGATCCCAAACTAAGGATCTCTGTTTCAGATGTTACTTTTACATTTTAAAATCCATATCTGAACCACTATTTCTGTAATTATTTTAAAAATGCCAGAATAGTGTAATATTCCTAAGAACAGGAACTCAAACAATATAAACAATATAAATTATATTTAACATAAATGTATATTCTAGTTTATTTGTGTAAAAGACCCACTTTGTTATAGCTGTGAAATATGTATCCTTGGCCAAGAGTTGGTTGATGTATTCCGACAGTATGACAATTATTTAGTATTATGTAATTAACAATTTGTAATGTTTAATACAATGATTCTGCTACCATGTTGTCTCTATTCTTGTCATTTTAATTCATCACCAGCCAGCCTGAAGTAATATTTCATGTAATTAATTCAGAAAGGGTTTCTGATAATCTACTTCCACACCTTTATATACCTAAGAATATGTCACCTTCACATAGGGATGGCAACTCATAAGTGTTCAGAAATCTTGAATGAGGACTTTTTCCTCCAAATCTCTATAGATGCTGCTTCATTATCTTTGGGCATTTAATATTCTAGAGACAAAGCCTTCAGGTCAGCTCGATTCCTTCATCAACAAATGTTAAGTATACACTGTGTCCAATAGATGCTCAGGATAAAATGAAGGGGAAAAAAAACAACAGTTCTATCCTCATGGAATTTATATCCTAGCTGAGGTAAAAAATAATGAAAATTGTGACCTATGTAATGAAGTCTGATATATGAAAAAGTAATGGTGAACAGAAAGAGGGTATTTTCCTTATGCCTGCACAGTTCTGTCAAAACCCTCCTCTCACATCTTAATCATGAAGACCTGTTGGTCAGTGTAAATCTCCATTTCTAATTTAATCCATTAGTGTGAGATGAGACAGGAAAGGAGCCCTCAGAAAAATATCATCACTGTCAATTTCTCCCCAGGTCTGATGAATTCACTGCACTAGAAGTCAGCTTTCTCTACCTAAAGACAGTAGGAATGGGGTATGTCCTGTGTCCTATATCACTCCCAGTCTTACCACCTGCTGTATCATACAGAAGTCTCCCCAAGCTTCCTACCAGTTACAAGCACCACTGCAGCCCCTATCATCCTACACTGAGATACAGGAAAGAAAGGCACTCCCACTGCTCCTTGATCGTCCCTCCAAGTTAAGTGTTACTGGCATCTCCACTCAGGACTCAGTCAGACTGAATTCACAGAAGGGTAAGCAGAAAGTCGATGTTGTTCATTAGTATATCCCTACCTCCAGCATGTTTGCTGCATGTTCTGTGTTTCAGGAGAATGCTTCTTTTACCTTGTTTTCACTTTTGCTCAGATTTTCCCCTATTTTTAAAGTCTGCTAGTAATTTTAAAGGCAATGGGAAAGAGAAATTAGATCACTTTTTCACTTTGCTATCTTACTCAAGTCCCAGACTGACTTGCAGACTTTTTTTTTTAAAAAGATCTATTTATTTTTATTTGTGATAGAGAGAGAGAAAGAGGCAGAGATACAGGAGGAGGGAGAAGCAGGCTCCATGCCGGGAGCCTGATGTGGGATTCAATCCCGGGACTCCAGGATCGCGCCCTGGGCCAAAGGCAGGCGCCAAACCGCTAAGCCACCCAGGGATCCCCAGACTTCTCCTTTTTTAAAGGAAGTTTCTGAATAATCCATTTTGGTATTTTGCATAGACTAAATACTTTGGTATTTTGCATAAACTTGTACTTTTATACTAAAATATTTTTAAAATAAAATCATAATGGTGGACTCTGCAATATATATACCATTAACAAATCTCTATCAAGGATAATAAAAATATAATTATAATCATCTAAAAATTCTCTTAAGTCACTTACTTCAAGTAATTGCTTTTAAATATAAATATAAATTTTATAATATAAAATTTTTCTCACAAAGCAGTGATCAACTGATGAGGAAATACTTTAGAAATTCTAATAATAGTCTATCTAGACTATATTCTCTTTCTCGTTTTGCTGGATCCAAAAAAATTCTACTTTTTCCCCACATTAAGAAATTTCAACTCCTACTTCTATGTTCCCAGCACTAATGAAAATGGCAACCAGCCAATTTCTGATAATTTCATTATTTTCATTCAAGTAAGTCATATTCAAGTTTTGTTAAGCATAAACTATAAAATTTGGGGTGATTAGGTATTCTTAACTTAAAAAAATGAAGTTTATCAAAAAGTTATAAATATAAGTCCAAATAATCTGTTACCTAAATATTCTTATCCTTTGAAAATGTATGAAACCTATGAAATAATGTTCCTATGTAAAGTTTAAATTTTTTCAAATTCAAATTTACATATATATGTAACACATTCCACACCACTTCCCTTAATTATCAGACCCCAATTTCTTATATTTGAAGAAATAACTAAAATATGTGAAAGTGTACTGTGTTCATTAAGGTCTCCTTTTGCTATAAACTGGAAACGAGCAAAAAAAGTCAACAGTCACACAATTCCAAGAACCATGGAAAGCCAGCAGCAAACGTGCGGTCTTACCTTCAGGGGGTAAACTGTAGAGCTGGGCCACAGGCCCCGTCACAGGAATAACTGGCAACTGGAAATGGAAAGAACTTTTAATCGTTGGGAGTGGCAGGCGATTTTTAGGAAAACACTTCCTCATGATCAGACTGGAGGTGTTGACAAGAGGATCAAGAGTCCTGACTGCCAAACATTCCTGTTTTTTAAGAAAAAGGTAATATGCCTTTGGTGAATAATTGAATCAGTTTTACTTTACTTCATAAATATATCAATAATTTTCAAGAGAAAAATATCACAAAAACCAATATTTAAATATAATATGATTATACAATAGCTTTGGCTATTCGGAAGTATCTCTTCATAAGTAAGAACTTCATGTGGCAAATTTAGTAAACTTTTCCTAAAATACCTTAACCAAGCAGAAATCCGTACCATCTTTGGCACCAAAAGTCACCAAAGTATATTAGTTCCCTTTTATCCCTGATTTCAGTTATCCATGGTCAACCGTGGCCGAGCACAAATGATCTTCCTTTGGACCTAAGATCAGCTGTCAAAAGATCAATATTAGCCCTAATGCTATAAGACAACATATCTACATTATTTCATCTCACTTCATCACATCACAGGGGCATCTCACATTATCATAAGAAGGATGAGTACAGTATAATAAGATATTTTGAGAGGGACCATATTCACTTAACCTTTATTATAGTATATTGTTATAGCTGTTCTATTTTATTATTAGTTGTTAATCTCTTACTGGGGTTAAGTAATAAATCAAACTTTATCACAGGTATGTATGTATAGGAAAACATATATTGTATAAATAAGGTAGAGTACCATCCAAGATTTCAGGCATCTAAGATCCAGAGGATCTTGGACTGGATGCCTAACAGATAAGGATGAATTACTGTGCTAAGTAATATCTGAGTGACCTACAAGGCATTTAGCAAGCCTAGGTCATAAAAGAAATATTCTTTTTAATTTAAGGGACAAAGGAAAAAAAAAACATTAAGTAAAAAAGACACTGAGAAAGCTATAAGAAATAAAAAGGAACATGCGTTGACTGGGTCTTTCTCAGAACTCTATCAATTATTATACAATAATACCTCTAATCAGTCGGCTCTTCAACTTATTACAAAAATAGCCTGAAATACCATGATTTTAAGTTTTAAGAGTGTAATGCGCTATCCTGGTATCTAATCTTGACAAGGGCTAATGGACAGAGTATTTGAACATATAACATACAACATTATTATTATTATTATTATTATTATTGACAACTGGCATTTAGATAGCACTTTGACATCCCATAAAATCTTCAATACAGAGGGGGGCAAGATGGCAGAAGAGTAGGGTCCCCAAGTAACCTATCCCCACCAAATTACCTAGATAACTTTCAAATCAACCGGAAAAACCTATGAATTTGGCCTGAGATTTAAAGAGAGAACAGCTGGAATGCTACAGTGGGAAGATTTCGCACTTCTATAAGGTAGAAAGAGGGAGGGGGGTAGTAAATAAATAAAAAAAGCATCCAGTCGGGGAGGGGCCCCCACGAGGAGCCTGGCTAACGCCAGGCGGTGAGAGCCTCCAGGACAGGAAAGCCCAGTGCCAGAGAAGCAGGAACTTTACCAATCTTCCCGGACAGAAAGGTGCTCGCAGGAACTCGGACAGGATCCCAGGAAGGGCAATGGAGCCCTGAGGTTCCCGAGGTCACTAAAAGAGGAAGTGTGCCCCAGGGGAGAGCGTGCCACACACCGCGGGACAAGCTCCCTAAAAGACTCCAGCGCATGCCCCACGTGTGCCCGGCGAGGCCCGGGAGCAGCTCAGACAGCAGCTCCACACGGAGGGGGCTGCGCAGCTCCAGGAGCACGATTCCAGCAGTGCAGGCCCCGGAGCCCAAGGCACTGGGAGACACAGCCGAGGATCCAGCGCTCCCCTTGGGACAGGCGGAGGCTGGGAGGACACAGGAGAGCAGGGACACTCCAGCCACTGAGCGCCCCCAAGTGATGCAGATCAGCTCTCTCCGCCCCCGGAGCATCCAAGCCTCTGCGGACTGGGAGACTGCGGTAGTTATTGCTGGAGCTGACTCCTGAGCTGGAGAGCTGGCCGCCGCAACTGTTGTTGTTCCTCCTGGTGTCACCTTGTGCCTCGGACTGAGCCTGGCTGTCAGGGAGCAGGAGCCTCAAAGGATAAACGACTCCCACTGAGCAGTACACCTGGCAGGGGGCAGGACAGCTCCCACAAGTGCACACACCTGAAAATAAGCAGAGAAGGCCCCTTCCCCAGAAGACTGGCTGGAAGGACAGGGGAAGAGCAAGTTCTTGACCAAGCAGTGCTGGAACGCTCCAGGGGAAGTCGAGGACTTACAGTATATAGAATCAGAGGATAACCCTCCTTGTTTTTTGTTTGTTTGCTCTTTCTCTATCTTTCCTTCCTTTTTCCAGTACAACTTGTTTTTAGCCACTCTGCACTAAGCAAAATGACTAGAAGGAAGAACTCACCACAAAAAAAAGAATCAAAAAGAGTACTCTCTCCCACAATTACAGAAGTTGGATTACAATTCAAAGTCAGAAAGCAATTCAGAAGCACAATTATAAAGCTACTGGTGGCTCTGGAAAAAAGCATAAAGGATTCAAGAGACTTCATGACTGCAGAATTTAGATCAAATCAGGCCAAAATTAAAAATCAATTAAATAAGACGCAATCCAAACTGGAGGTCCTAACAACAAGGGTAATGAGGTAGAAGACTGAGTGAGTGACAGAGAAGACAAGTTGATGGCAAGGATGGAAGCTGAGGATTAAAAAGAAAAACAATTAAAAGATCATGAGGAGGACAGCCCAGGTGGCTCAGTGGTTTAGCACTGCCTTCAGCCCAGGGCTTGATCCTGGAGACGCAGGATCAAGTCCCACATCAGGCTCCCTGCATGGAACCTGCTTCTCCCTCTGCCTATGTCTCTGCCAATCTCTCTCTCTCTCTCTCTCTCTCTCTCTCTCTCTTTCTCTCTCTGTCTCATAAATAAATAAATAAAATCTTAAAAAAAAAAAGAAAGATCATGAGGAAAGGTTAAGGGAAATAAATGACAGCCTCAGAAGAAAAAATCTACATTTAATTGGGGTTCCAGAGGGCACCGAGAGGGACAGAGGACCAGAAAATGTATTTGAACAAATCATAGCTGAGAACTTCCTTAACTTGGGGAGTGAAACAGGCATTCAGATCCAGGAGATAGAGAGATCCCCGCCTACAATCAATAAAAACCATTCAACACCTCAACATTTAATAGTGAAACTTGTGAATTTCAAAGATAAAGAGAAAATCCTTGAAGCAGCAAGAGACAAGAAATCCCTAATCTTTGTGGGAGGAAGCATTAGGTTAACAGCAGACCTCTCCACAGAGACAGGGCAGGCCAGAAAGGGCTGGCAGGTAATAATTTTCAGGGTCCTAAACGAGAAGAACACGCAACCAAGAATACTTTACCCAGCAAGGCTCTCATTCAGAATAGAAGGAGAGATAAAGAGCTTCCAAGATAGGCAGAAACTGAAAGAATATGTGACTACCAAACCAGCTCTGCAAGAAATATTAAGGGAGACTCTGTAAAACAAAGAGGAAGTCCAAGGAAACAATCCACAAAAACAGGGACTGAATAAGTATTATGACACTAAATCCATATCTTTCAATAGTAACTCTGAACGAGAATGGGCTTAATGATGCCATCAAAAGGTACAGGGTTTCAGACTGGATAAAAAAGCAAGACCCACCGATTTGCTGTCTACAAGAGACTCATTTTAGACCTAAGCCTGAAAATGAAAGGTTGGAGAACCATTTACCATTCAAATGGTCCTCAAAAGAAAGCAGGGGTAGCCATCCTCATATCAGATAAATGACAGTTTATCCCAAAGACTATAGTAAGAAATGAAGAGGGACACTATATCATACTTAAAGGATCTACCCAACAAGAGGACCTAACAATCATGAGTATTTATGCCCCTAATGTGGGAGCTGCCTAGTATATCAATCAATTAACAACCAAAGTTAAGACATACTTAGATAATAATACACTTATACTGGGAGACTTGAACACGGTGCTTTCTGTAATTGACAGATATTCTAAGCACAACATCACCAAAGAAACAAGAGCTTTAAATGATACACTGGACCAGATGGATTTCACAGAAATTTACAGAACTTTACATCCAAACGCAACTGAATACATATTCTTCTCAAGTGCACATGGAACTTTCTCCAGAATAGAGAGAAACTTTCTCACATCCTGGGGCACAAATCAGGTCTCAACCAATACCAAAAGATTGGGATTGTCCCCTGCATATTTTCACACCATAATGTTTTGAAACTAGAACTCAATCACAAGAAGAAATTTGGAAGAAACTCCAACACGTGGAGGTTAAAGAGCATCCTGCTGAAAGATGAAAGGGTCAACCAGGAAATTAGAGAAGAATTAAAAAGATTCATGGAAACTAATGAGAATGAAGATACAACCGTTCAAAATCTTTGGGACACAGCAAAAGCAGTCCTGAGGGAGAAATACATTGCAATACAAATATCCATCCAAAAACTGGAAAGAACTCAAATACAAAACTTAACCTTGCACCTAAAGGAGCTGGAGAAAGAACAGCAAATAAAACCTACACCCAGCAGAAGAAGACAGTTAATAAAGATTTGAGCAAAAATCTCTATTTTCAATGAAATAGAGACCAGAAGAACTGTGGAACAGATCAACAGAACCAGGAGTTGGTTCTTTGAAAGAATTAATAAGATAGATAAACCATTAGCCAGCCTTACTAAAAACAAAAGAGAAAAGACTCAAATTAATAAAATCACGAATGAAAAAGGAGAGATCACCACCAATACCTAGGAAATACAAACGACTTAAAAACATATTATGAGCAGCTATACGCCAATAAAGTAGGCAATCAGAAGAATTGGACGCATTTCTGGAAAACCACAAACTACCAAAACTGGAACAGGAAGAAATAGAAAACCTGAACAGGCCGATAACCAGGGAGGAAATTGAAGCAGTCATCAAAAACCTCCCAAGACACAGAAGTCCAGGGCCAAATGGCTTCCCAGGGGAATTCTATCAAACGTTTATAGAAGAAACCATACCTTTTCTACTAAAGCTGTTCAGAAAGATAGAGATGGAATACTTCCAAACTCGTTCTATGAGGCCAGCATCACCTTAATTCCAAAACCAGTCAAAGACCCCACCAAAAAGGAGAATTATAGACCATTATCCCTGATGAACACAGATGCAAAAATTCTCAACAAGATATTAGCCAATTGGATCCAACAGTACATTAAGAAGATTATTCACCATGACAAAGTGGGATTTATCCCTGGGATGCAAGGCTGGTTCAACACTCATAAAGCAATCAATGTGATAGACCATATCAACATGAGAAAAAACAAGAACCACATGATCCTCTCAATAGATGCAAAGAAAGCATTTGACAAAATACAGCATCCATTCCTGACTCTTCAGAGTGTAGTGATAGAGGGAACATTCCTCAGCATCTTAAAAGCCATCTATGGCTTTTCTCAATGGGGAAACACTGGGAGCCTTTCCCCTAAGATCAGGAACACGACAGGGATGTCCACTCTCACCACTGCTATTCAACATAGTACTAGAGAAGTCCTAGCCTCAGCAATCAGGCAACAAAAAGAAATAAAAGGCATTCAAATTGGCAAAGAAGAAGTCAAACTCTCCCTCTTCACAGATGACATGATACTGTGCATAGAAAACCCAAAAGAAAAAAAAATTTAAAAAAAAAGAGAACCCAAAAGACTCCACCCCAAGATTGCTAGAACTCATACAGCAATTTAAGAGTGTAGCAGGATACAAAATCAATACCCAGAAACCAGTGGCATTTCTAGACACTAACAATGAAACTGAAGAAAGAGAAAGGAGTCAATCCCATTTACAATTGCAACCAAAAGCATAAGATACCTAGGAATAAACCGAACCAAAGAGGTAAAGGATCTAGACCCTAAAAACTACGGAACACTTCTGAAAGAAATTGAGGATGACACAAAAGATGGAAAAATATTCCATGCTCATGGACTGGAAGAATTAATAGTGTGAAAATGTCAATGCTACCCAGGGCAATGTACACATTTAATGCAATCCCTATCAAAATACTATGGATTTCTTCCGAGAGTTGGAACAAATCATCTTAAGATTTGTGTGGAATCAGAAAAGACCCCGAATAGCCAGGGGAATATTTAAAAAAAAAAAAAAAAAAACAGAGCTGGGGGCATCACAATGCCAGATTTCAGGCTGTACTACAAAGCTGTGGTCATCAAACAGTGTGGTACTGGCACAAAAACAGACACAGAGATCAATAAAACAGAATAGAGAATCCAGAAATGGACCCTCAACTCTATGGTCAACTAATATTCGACAAAGCAGGAAAGACTATCCACTGGAAAAAGGACAGTCTCTTCAATAAATGGTGCTGGGAAAATTGGACAGCCACGTGCAAAAAAAAATGAAACTAGACCATTCTCTTATACCATACACAAAGATAAATTCAAAATGGATGAAAGATGTAAATGTGAGACAAGAATCCATCAAAATCCTAGAGGAAAACACAGGCCACACCCTTTTTGAACTTGGCCACAGCAACTTCTTGCAAGATACATCCACAAAGGCAAGGGAAACAAAAGCAAAAATGAATTATTGGGACTTCATCAAGATAAAAAAGCTTCTGCACAGCAAGAGAAACAGTCAACAAAACTAAAAGACAACCTACAGAATGGGAGAAGATATTTGCAAGTGACCTATCAGATAGAGGGCTAGTATCTGAAGATCTATAAAGAATTTATTAAACTCAACAGCAAAGAAACAAACAATCCAATCATGAAATGGGCAAAAGATATGAACAGAAATCTCACAGAGGAAGACATGGACATGGCCAACAAACACAGGAGAAAATGCTCCGCATCCCTGGCCATCATGGAAATACAAAACAAAACCACAATGAGATACCACCCTACACCAGTGAGAATGGTGGAAATTAACAAGACAGGAAACAACAAATGTTGGAGAGGATGTGGAGAAAGGGGAACCCTCTTGCACTGTTGGTGGGAATGTGAACTGGTGCAGCCACTCTGGAAAACTGTGTGGAGGTTCCTCAAAGAGTTAAAAACAGAGCTGCCCTACGACCCAGCCATTGCACTGCTGGGGATTTACCCCAAAGATACAGATGCAGTGAAATGCCGGGACACCTGCACCCTGATGTTTATAGCAGCAATGTCCACAATAGCCACCTGTGGAAGGAGCCTCAGTGTCCATCGAAAGATGAATTGATAAAGAGATTGGTCCATGTATACAATGGAATATTACTCAGCCATTAGAAATGACAAATGCCCACCACTTGCTTCAACGTGGATGAAACTGGAGGGTATTATGCGTGTGAAATAAATCAATAGGAGAAGGATATACATTATATGGTCTTATTCATTTGGGGGATATAAAAAATAGTGAAAGGGAATAAAGGGAAAGGAGAGAAAATGAGTGAAAATATCAGAGAGGGAGACAGAACATGAGAGACTCCTAACTCTGGGAATTGAACAAGGGGTAGTGGAAGGGGAGGTGGGCCGGGGGTTGGGGTGATTTTGTGATGGGCACTGAGGGGGGCACTTGAAGGGATGAGCACTGGGTGTTATGCTATATGTTGGCAAACTGAAGTCCAATAAAAAAAAAAATCTTCAATACAAATTTTCACATCTGACCCGCCAGAACAGATGAGAAAATAAGGCTCAGAAATGTTTAGTAGCATGAACAAAGTCACCCATCTCTTCATAATATATCAATTAGCCATCATTGGCTACATTAAGAATAGTAAAAAGAAGTGCATATGATTGATCTAGAAAAGAAAAAGCGTAGGGCCAACATAAAGTGTGTTCAGATATCTTAACTAGTGTCATGTAGAAAGAGACCATTTGTTGTGTCTAAGACCAAGAGGGCACAGCCAAGATAATTTACCGCAATTTTAAAAAGACAGATTTCTTTCTAATAATTTTGGCCTTCTAAAAACAAAGTGATTGTAACATCCCCATTGCCCAGAGCTGAGAGTCTTCTTGCTAAAGATAGTGTCAAGAAGGTTTATGGTTAAGATGGCAGGCAGAACTAGGATTCTTAACCCCAGGTTTCACTTCTTTACATTCTCTATGTAAAAGGAAGGTCTATCCAGAAGGAAGTCACTGACAACATTCACAGACAACAGAACTGCCTTACCAGCTATAAAGGATCCATAATATCTTAAGAGGGGAACAGGCAAAACTGAGTATAAGCAACTGCACATTTTAGAAAACACGGTTATATGGATTCCCTTCCTGCCTGGTGGATGGATTTATCTATCTTCCTTTTACCTAAAATCTCATATTGCATAGATATGCATAGAGTACTTTCTCTAACTCAGTCCGAGGAGGTCACATGAGAAATGATTATGCCTTTTGGTTTCCAGTTTTTTTTTTCTTAAACATACTTATCATACTTCTTTTAGTATTTATACAAATATTAAGTTTTCTTAAGAATCAAATACTATCATTAACACATAATCACAGTAATTGAGAGAAAATAAAAAACTTACTTGTGAAGTATTATACAGAATTTTCATTCCATTGGCATCTATAAATGCTTTTCTTCCCAACTTGATGTTTGTAACACTTTTTAAACTCTGTAAAATTCCTTTTCGAATGAGCATGTTTCTGTGTCGGTTATCATGGCGGTGCCAATCTACATAAATTGTTAAAAGGACTTGGACATATCCTCTGTCTACAGCTCTTCTGGCATTTGTTTCTTTAACAAAAGAAAATTGAGAAAGAACATTTTTTAAATGGTAAGAGAAAATGGTAGAATAAACTAAATTAAAAATATCACAATATTGTAATGAGTTCTTATAATTTCTGTTCAAAAAAAAATATATATATATACCAGCCACATATTTGAATATTTTTTTCTCTAACAAATGAAAAGTCTCAAATGGCAAGATACAGTATTTTCCAGGAATCTGCCCATATACTGTTTTGTGGTTAAAAGATAACAAAATATCTTTAATACAATAAGGGCTATATCTTTTTAAATGTTAGTACTAAAGCTTCATGTAGTTTAAAACTTACACATATACTGACTTTAATATACCAAATAGAATATATGTCTTTACCTTACTAGCTGTGAGTATGATTTTGTTAAAAGACACTGTCATTACGGTAACTTCTCTTATAAATCTTGATCCCATGAAATGAACTCCATTGGATTGTAGCTTCTATTACAAACTGTGTTTCCACTGAAAGCAACTGTTTTAATTACCCCCACAAGTACATAAATCTCCATGTCATAACAAGACTAAATTAAAACTACTTATACAACTTTTAGTAAATGAAACGTAAGGAGCACTTTACTGCTTTCTGGTCATTAATTATCTACTGTAATGAAAACTACATTAAAGAAGTTTTTTTGTAAATGGTTTATTTTACTGGGGTAGAATTAACAGAAATCCACAAATTTGATCTACTTTATTATTTTTAAAGTGTTAATATTTTAGATTATTAGCCAAAAGGGTACATTTCACTAAAATGGCAGTAGGGGAACCCTATCATTAGCAACATCCTGCGCCACCCAGCAACACATAGGTGAGCCATGATGAAGAGCACAAATTAATGTGGAATACCAATTTATCTGAGCTTGTTTAGTTGGAAAGAAATTCCAATCTCTCCCTCACCCAAGTTGACCCTGCCTCATGGCATAGGCACTAAGATAATGTAACAGTAAGGTAAGGCTCTGCTGCTTTTAGTTACCTGAAAAAATTACTACAGTATCCAAATTCCTAATACATACCTAGAACACAAAGATACTGAGATCAACAAACTACTAAGGCTCTCTCTGAAACCCTGTTCTGACTTTGGAGAGCTAGAAGAAATTCATGTGGCAGGGATAGCGGCTTTTTATGTAAAAACTTTAAAACCTCTTCTGTGTCTTCAAGAGCTAGTTGGCCAAGGCTGTGGCTATTTACACAATCAGGTCAATAGTATTTTATTGGAATTTTATTATTTATTATTTTATTTTAAAGGAATATACACTTTGTTTACACCACCTGGAGTATATAAGCCTTTGGTTCACTAGCTGCATATATGATTTTCTTAAAAGACATCCAAAAAAAAAAAAAAAAGATATCAGGAGCCTAAATGGTATTTATGTGAAATATTTAAATTCTTATTAAGATCAAATAAGAGACTTGCCCATAACTCCAACACAGGCGCTGAATGAAGAGAAGGGAACAAAGCTGTCTGTAATCTTAACCGAGTACAACTAAAGAGTTTAGTAAAGGGGCTTTTGTCATGTGTTCAGGACACCTAACGCATAATCAGTCTAGGTCTCTTCTTCCTTCTCTTGTTAAAAGACAACTCAGATTCTCCTTTAGACTGCGGCATCTCATCTATACGCTAGCGAAGGTACCTAGGCTACCTGTCCTTCTGCACTGTGTGTGTATGTGTTCTTTGCTTTACATTCGCTCAGGTTATCACAGTAGTCTCTTTTACCTTAAGTAAATAACTGCCCCCTCCCAAAAAACAGTTAAAAAAAAAAATCAAGGAATGTGAATGTTCCAAAATGCCACAGTGCATTTAAAAATATGCAGTGTGCTACTAAACATTATCTTGCATTAAATTTTTATCCTAGGGTCGTGTGCCCTATGAAAACATACCAGATATAAAAGTAGACTCATCTTGCTGGTCACTTTTATTTTTTTTTTACCTGATGGAGTAAAACAGGTATGCTTGCCCACCATCCTCCTTTGAAGGAGGAGGCAGTAAAAAGAAAGATTACTATTTAAAATGGAAGATACTAGATTTGTCATCTTAGATTCACCAATTTCAATAAATAGCTGAAACTTATGAGGGTTTTAGTTTTTAATGACTTATTTATCAGTGATTTTGTCATCAGTGATTCTGAAAATTAATAAGCTTCAGTTTCAATAGCTATTTCAATCTTCTCTAAATCAAAAATATATGCTTGCCTATATTAATTTAAATATTAATCTTTAAATAACAATTTGAACCACAAAGTCAGGGCACAACAAAGCCAAGCTACAAATATCTTTTAAAATTAACCCAAGTATTCTGATTTTGGTCTAAGGTTTATCACATCAGATATGAAAATAAGACTACACGGCTCATCTAATTGAGTACCACACATTTCATTTCAAAGATAAAACTGTTAACTGAATTTTATATGCTCTGGTATATAATACTGATACCTAAGGTGATTTTTTTTTAATTTAATAAATCATTACCTTACCAAATGCCAGATTTTCAATCAATTAATTATTTTCTACTGTTCAAATGAACAATTCTGGTCATTCAAATTTAAGAGCAAGTTGGTTTTACAGTTTTGGGGAAAAATAACATTGAAAGCCATCATAAATCAACTTCAATAAAAAATATATATATATATAAAGCCATCATATCCTTATGATTAAGTGTTATGCTTAAGATGTTAATTTAATCAACCAACAAGAATGGAAGTGCTAACAAAAGTAATATTTAAAACACAGATACAAAAAAATAAAATAAAATAAAAACAAAACACAGATACTGAGTACCTTGGAGAGAGAAAACATAATGTAGATAAGTCACTCTCCAAAGAAATCATATCATAAAAAACATTTACTCCAATGCTTCACTTTTGAAAATAAAACAGTTGCTTTAGTTTATAAATGAACTTAATATTAATAAACTGTAAATTTACAATAGTCATTTTTTAATGTTACTTGAACTTGATAGAAATAAAATTTCTAATAAGAGGTTTCTAAACTAAAATCACTTGTGTTTGACATATAGTAGTTAACAATATTCTTCACAGTAAATATCCTCAATATCATGTTATCACTTCACTTTTGAAAAGATGATACATATATTTACATATTACCTGCCTCTATTAACAGGACTTTATATAATGAACTTATAAAAAAGGAAGTCAATGTACTTGAATAAATTACATAAATGTACTATATTGTAGCTCAATAACCAGAAATGACATTACGTAAGATGTATATCGATCAATCATATGAAAAAAAGAGAATCAACTTTGACATTAAATTTAACAAACTAAAAAAATAATAAAAATAAATAAATAAATAATAAATTTAACAAACTAGCTTTACAACTACAGACTAAATCTACATTTCCAGTTTCTTTAACACAGTTGATAGAATACTTGGAAAAATAGTATCTAGTATTTCTAGTATTTAAAAACTTACTTGATTTTAGCAATGCAGCAAGAGTGTCTAAAGCAACCCTGTCAACATGAGAAAACACAAACAACAACAAAACTAGTAAAATTAATCTACAATAGTAAATTCATACAATCTTTTCAGATAAGTTATTATTATCTATTCCAAAAGTCATTCCTGTTATAGTCAATTACATATGGTGTTTCTCTGAATGCACCTCTCCCTTCAGGTTAAAATTGGATATGAGAAAGATAGAAATATTAACAGGCAATCATCAAAAAAAATTTTAAGGAAGAAAAAAAAGACAATATTTAAGTCTATATAATGGAGATTAGATAAATAGAGTCAATTATTATACTTGTATCTGACCCGGACAGAGTTCACAAAATAACAGTATAAAGAATCAAAGGCCCTGATTCACAAAAAATTAAAAACAAGTTTTAAGACAAAATTCTTAACTACAAAATTCTATAGGTATTCATAGCTATCTGACTTTAAAGTGTTTTAGCTCTATCAAACAATAATCCTAATATTTAAGGTGATAACAAATGTAAAATATTTTGGAACTAGGAAGTTTGGGGAGAAGTATGAGCCCTTAACATTTTTTAGCTATAAGGCACCGAAGAGAATAATGAACCTAATATCTCAAAAAACCTTACTGTCCATTAAAGAACAAAGGAGTTGCCCAAAAACTTATATTTTCTTATAAAATGCACTTATATTTTCTTTGAACGTAAATATTCAAATATGTACAGTGAAATCAACTGCCATTAATTAGTCTGAAAAAAGCACAGAACATCACTGTGCAAAACGTGTAATTCAAATATTTTTTAAAAAATAAGTTACTGAAGAAATGGGACTTAATTTCAGTAACTTTAAAAATATAAGGCTACATACTACAGTACCTCTTAGCAAGATTTCAACAACTATAATTAATTTGCATAAAAATATGCACTTTGTGAAACTTAAGCATGTCACTCATCATTAAGCATTTGTTGAATGCCTACTAGACACCCACAGTAGCAGGTTCTTCGTTAGTATAAAATTAGCAAACTTATCTCTTCCACAAACAATTTTACAATCTAGATAATGGGATAAAATGTACACAACAATGAAAAAACTACTCAAGAAATTAAAACCAAAAACAAAGCAATAAAGTAAAAGCTGCATACAATAGTGTAAAGGAGACCCAGCATGACCGAGTATGTAAAGGCAAGAGCACAATCAACTAAAAGACTGAAGATGGGTACTGGTTCAGAGTAAAACCTGCAACAGTTATCTAGGACTAGGCACAGAGTAAGTGCTCATTTATAATAAATGCTCATTAATGCTACCTACTAAACCAAGTCATTAACAGCTACACTTTGGTCTACTGTCCAAATAAAGCAACCATATAACCTTTATTTAAGATAACATTCATAAAAAGAAAAACAAAAATATATCCTTTAAAAAATATTACAAATTCAGACTTGGAACTTTCTCAAAACAATGTGAAGTTTTGACAATGGTCACTTAAAAGTAAATGAAAACTATGAAATTAATACTGACTTTTCATAGCACTAAATCATTAGTAAGAAACTTTCTATAACCTTTCAATTATGCAATAAAATGTACTTAAATACAGCTACCAGCATGAGGATGGCTTTGAAATTGGTCAAAAGTAAACACAGAACTAAAGGGAACTCCCAAGTGAAACAGCAATATAAAATATGAACTAGAAAAGAAGCAAGATCTGATAAATGTCAGAAATTGTTGTAGGTGCCTTAGATATGTTTTCTAGTTTAATTCTTAAAATAATCCTGATCCATCAAACTGGCACATTTTATGGATAAAGAAATGAAAGATTTCAGAATATAACGTGCCTAGGGTTCCATAAAAAACAAGGTGCTATGGAAAGTGAATAATATAAGCTCCCTGTTGAGAAAGAAATCAGAAATGTCAGTCTCCTCCAAAATAGATGTTTAAGTCCTAACCTTCAGTATCTCAGAATGTGACCTTATTTGGAAATAGGGTTATTGCAGATGTAATTAATTAAAATTACGTCATACTGGAGTAGGTGGCCCTTAATCCGTCATGATTGGTGCCCTTATCAGAAAACAAGAGATTATGTGAAGACAGACCCACAAGGAGAGAACACCATGTGAGGAGAGAGGCAGAGATGGAAATGCTGCAGCTATAAGCCAAGAAAACACCAGATTGCCAGCAAACCACCAGCTAGAAAAGAAGCGAGGAAGGATTCTCCATAAAGGTTTCAGAAGGAGCACTGGCCTTGGTGATGGGTTGATTTTAGACCTCTAGCCTCCAGAACTGTGAGATGATAAATATCTGTAATTTCAAGGCACTGAATTTGTACTAGGTACTTTGTTACGAAAGCCCTAGGGAACAAATATAATCACTTGGATGCAATCATTTGCAATGAACTTACAGGATTTTCCCATCTAAGTTAAATTTTTATTCAAAATTATAATAATCTTAGAATACTTTTACAAAGTCTTTCTCCCTTGTTTGCTGTACCTTATAATACATTTGTACCACATAAAAGGGCTTCTGACAGTTTCTAATCCTTAAACTACATGTTTTTGGGTTGATATTCATTCAACACTGGCAAATCTGGGATGTGAAATGAAACCAGTTCTTTCTGACTCCAAAGCCCATCATGCTTGTTTCGTAGCTGCACTAGACTAAAAGAAATTATAAAGTTTGTTGCAAAATCACCTTGATATTTTTACCAAAATGTTATTTAAAAGGTATTTTTAAAACTTCAGACCAAAAAAATTTCTGCAATTCTCTGACACTTATAAGCCACTACGAATTTATAAAAGTTACAAAAGAATTTTAGAATAACAAATTTATCAAAATGCAGTTTGTATTATATTAATTGATTAGAATTTTTCAGTTTGACTATTTTATACTTCCTTATATATTTTTCCAATCTTCCTATGTCCCACACAGAATAATACAACCAACAATGGCTTAAAAAACAGCCTGTGGCTTATTCATTTAGGAGCAATGAAGGAAGAAAAGCTTCAAATCTATGTACTCATGAATTCACATCTCCTTTAAATTGGGGGGATCAATCCTTATGGGAACATACAAGAAGAACCTGTTACTTCCTGGGCTGCCTCCATCTGGATTTATATTGTTTAAATCCAAAACCTAAAATTAGAAAAGGAAAGGAAATTCTCAAAGGCAGCATCACCCCTCAAATATAAATAATAACCCTAATCTTAATCCACTAAACATAGGGCACTGTTTCAGGGGAGAAGAATGGCAAAACAAATGTTCTAGATATCAAGATTCTTTAATTAGGGGGAAGACCCTAAGATTATTAAAAATGATAAAGAGATCAAGATAGAGATATATGGTCAATGAATAGTTTATTCTTTTTAAAGTAAAAATAAAGTAAAAAATTTGTGTTTCTTCTTTAAATATAAACACAGGAAAGAATGAAGGGATAATTTAAATAGCTCTATTCTTTTCTCAGAAGTTTGGACCTACTGATTTCTACATAATTTTGGATATATCTCCCTATTGTATATAATAATGACACTCATGAAATGTTCCATTTCTCCTAGGAATATTTTATGCCAGATTTGGTACCTGGCTAGAATAGACTAACATAGACCTTAAGAATAAGATCATAATCACTAGATAAAAAATAAATTTAAAAGTATTTTATTGGTCAAGAGGAGAAATAGTATTATAAATTTAAAAATAATATACTTTTAGTACTAACTACAATTAGTTCATATCCACACTACATTACTTACCTAAAGTAATTACATTGCATTCATAGGCACTGTGTTAATTAGAAGAATCGTCTTATTAAATCCCCACATCAACCTTCTGACGTAAGAGTTAATATTATCATTTATAGATTTGAAACCACGCATATGTTAGGAAACCTACTACGTATCCTGGAGTCAGTAAATGACAGAGCTAACATACAAATCCAGCTCTCCCTGTCTCCAAAGCCCACTCCAATTCTGTAATTGGTTTTACTTAATTGTGATAAATCATTTTTTGTTTTATTACATTTCATCAGCTATTTTAGGTTTGGCTGTGTGTATGATCTTTTTATAAGTAAAAGTTGAGACATCCCACCAAATAATATTTAATGAATAATTGCATGTGCAAGCAAGCTCCCATTTTCAAGGGCACAAGCTAAAATATTTGGCTTTTTTTTTCACCCTGACCTTTAGTTCAAAAAGAATGAAAAGACTGGAAATGTTCTGAACTTATTTGTAAAATTTAACCAAATAGTTGATGTGGACAAGTTCTTCCTCTCAAAAGAATCACAACTAATAAAAATAGAAAGAATGAGAAAATTAGAAGAGTCACTATTTTGCAACCCCTAAAGAAATAATGGATCTAGACGATGTCATGAAATACTACTAAATTATTAGGTAAGAAGTAGAGGAATCACTTCAATTCAGTGATCTTAAGTGGTACGAAACTGAGTACTAGCACCACATACGAAGTATTTTTGACCAGAAAAAAGGAACCCAAATCTAATCAAGCCTCCAGCTCTATCAGCTACAGGAAATTCGAGGGACATACCTACATGTGAAAGGACCCCAGGATACAGTCATCTTAATCCAGAATGTTGGGACAATCTACATCACCCAGGTCCTTCAACAAATAAATAAAACAGAACCAAAAAACAGAGGAACTGTTACTGATTTTTAAAGATTATAAGACACAGTAATCAAATAAAATGTACAGATCTTATTTGTAATGTGATTGGAACTATAAAAAAGCCAACTATAAAAAAGACATTTCTTAGACAACCAGAAAATATTCCAGAAATAATATTCCAGAAACATTAAAAGAAAAAAGTTGTGTCTAATATGATCAGACTAAAGAATTCACAAAACAAATATAATGGCCAATATCTGCTTCAAAATACTCCAGAAAAAAAAAGAAGGGGCAGGGAAGGGAAAGCTGAGATCAAAGTGACACAATGCTGGTTACTACTGAAACTGAGTGGTGGGTACGTCAGGGTTCTATTCCAGTTTTGTGCAGGTCTGTAATTATTCTAGTCTATTTTTGTGTAGGTTTGGAAATCTCCTAAATGTGATGAAGCATAATGTGTGTACCTTGGTTGGATTCTGATTCTGATTCAAACAAGCCCATTATAAAAGAGCACTTTGAGACAACAGGAGAAAATTGAACACAGGCTAGATTTTAGGTTATGGTAAGGAATTAATAATTTGGTTGAGTATGACTTTGGTATTACGGTTATTTTTTAGGTCCCTACTTAGTAGTTTATATACTGAAGTATTCAGGGAAAAAATGATAAAATACCTTGGATTTTTTTTTTTTTACAGAAATTCACATACATATGTATAAATGACATCGGGATTTGCTTAAAACGACCTTAGTAAAAATAATACAGGGGAAATAAATGAAACAAAAATGGCAGAATGTTAATAACTATTGAAGCAAATAAGTGATTAATAAAACCAACTCAAAATAATTATCCTAATAATATATAAACTCTAGGTATTGTTGAATAACTCCACAATATTCTTTTAAGAATAACTTTTCATATGGCTTAAGAAAAAAATACTAAATATAACCAAATAACTAAAAACTAGAAACTGCTTTCATCTTCTGAGGCTGAAAGATCTACAAATGAATATATATCTTGTAATATGTACACATAATTTAAATTAAGAAAAAAGAAAAAGAATGACATTATTTTCACAAAAAGGAAATGTATAAATCTAAAATATATTCAGATAATTGTGTGGCGAATGAAGGATGCAGTCATTAAAAGATTGCAAACCTGGGTAGGGAATATAGTAGGCATTCAATAAATGTTTCTGAATGAATGCTACTCTATCAATACTATTTTTGTCTTATATTATCTAGGAATGTTCAACATTTAAATTTCCATAACATAATAATTCAGTGAATTTAAAGCTAATTTTAATACACCTTTGAAAATTAAACTTTATATTGAAGGAAATCTTCATTGTAATAAAATCACTATTTAAGAACTAAGAAAGGACCCCTAGATACAAGTCAACCTCTGGTTGCACAGATAAGATATGAAGCCCATAATAACAAAAAGATACACCTCTATTTATACTCAAAGCATTTACTCACTTCATGAGACCCGAATTCTTCTTACTAAATGGTCCAATGATTTTAAACAGCAGCTCCACAACTCCATTTTTCCCTAAGGACACTGAATTCACAGCTAGGAGGCAGAGGAAAGGATGTGAAATGATTTTAAAACCTCAACAAGTAGCTATGTGTATTCTTGGTGATACAGAGCTAAAGACATTCACAGATTCTTTTAGTAAATCCAAGGCTTTCATGAAGTCCACCTTAGCCAATTACTTGAAGGGAAGATTTTCCGGGGGGGGGGGGGGGGGGGGGGGGGAGTGGCTTTATTTACTACTTTGCAGGGAAATTATGAAAGAAGTTAGAAGTTATATAAAAACAACAAAATGTAACTACAAAAAAAAAAAGTTTTAAGTTGCTCCGTTTGTTTCTTCAATAAACTTAGTGAACTTTTAAATACCAGGGCATGGAGATTCAAAGATAAAAACAAATAGTGTGGGCCCTGAGAGAACACAGTATAGAGAGGAGTGACAAAAACAATAAACAAATAATTACTAAATTACTTTCAAACAGATTAAGAGTTGCAGGCTATGTAGGTTACAGGGGTGAGGAGCCCCAAATCCATAATGAAACTGAAGGTATCTCTGGAGAAATTGATGCCTGAGCTCAGTCTTTACCAATAAAGATGAACTAGCAGGAGTTGCAATAAGGAAACGTCTCTGGAGACAGGGATAACTCAGTGAGCACCACAGGTATAGAGTTACACATTAAAACATACAGTATCAGGGGCACCTGGGTGGCTCAGTGGCTGAGCATCTGCCTTTGGCTCAGGTCGTGATCCTGGGGTCATGAGATCAAGTCCTGCATCAGGCTCCCTGAAGTGAGCCTGCTTCTTCCTCTGACTGTCTCTACCACTCTCTCTGTATCTCTCATGAATAAATAATTAAAAAAAAAAATAACAGTATCAGACAAAGCAATCAGACAGTATCAAGTGGAAGATGAGATGGGAAAAGAAGGTAAACAAATTATAAAGAGCCCTAGAAGTTGTTCATTCTTTCAACTGCAGGGAATTGCCCAATAGAAACAACCAATCAGACATGCATTTTAATAAAGGTCAGATGTCACACACATTGTGGGGAAGCATTGTGGGGAAGACAGATTTGAGAGACACATTAGCAGGCTGTGGTCCTGGTGAGAGGTGATGAGGACTTAGCTAAATCAGCTGTGGTAGGGAAAAAGAAGTAACTACTAGAGAGTTTCACACAAAACACGCAAACAATTACTAACCAGAAAACCATACCTAACATTTTCAACTCTTAACAAATATATTTTAAAAATTATGAACCATAGACTGCCCGGGTGGCTCAGCGGTTTAGCGCTGCCTTCTGCCCAGGGCCTGATCCTGGAAACCTGGGATCAAGTCCCACGTCAGGCTCCCTGCATGGAGCCTGCTTTTCCCCTCTGCCTGTGTCTCTGCTTCTCTCTCTCTCTCTCTCTCTCTCTGTTTCTCATGAATAAATAAATAAAATCTTAAAAAAAAATTATGAACCATTTACTAGCCACCTCGTGTTAAATTGAGTAAGATACCTGCAAAAATCTAAGCTAAAGTTTCGTATGATAATTTTAATTTCTTCTGTATCTTTTTTTCCATTATCCCTTCTAATTATCTCTGTGTGGTCTTCCTTTTTCCTTAGTTGGGGTATTCAATGGTTTATCTGTTTTATTTATTTTTTAATTTTATTTGAGTATAGTTGACACACAATGTTCCAACAGTTTCAGGTGTACAACTTAGTGATTTGGCAAGTTTATACAGTATACTATGTTCACCACAAGCACAGCTACTATACATCCTGTTAACATTGCTAGTAGAGCATTATTTTTTTAAGATTTTATTTATTTATTCATGAGAGAAACAGAGAGAGAGGCAGAGATACAGGCAGAGGGAGAAGCAAACCCCCCCCCCTGGCAGCCCAATGTGGGACTCAATCCCAGGACTCCAAAATTATGCCCTGAGAAGAAGGCAGACCCTCTACCACTGAGCCACCCAGACGTCCCAAGATTATTTTATTTTTAATACAATCATTTTATTTCTTAAATCAACTAGGGTTTTTTTTTTTCTAATGCATTCTTTTTTCCTGTATATTCCTCTGCTTTGCTTGTGTTTATTACTCCCTTCCTAACTTCTTTGGTTAGATATCTAATACACTCATTTCCTCTATTCTTTTTAATTACATAAGTGTTAATTATTTAAGTGGTCAAAGCTATTTTCCTATAAGCTCACTTTTAGCCATACTGTCAAAGTATAAATATAAATAAATAATCATATACATACACACACGTGTGTATATATATTTATACCCACATCTCCACCACTTTGAATACCATTATTCTATAATATCATGTACTCTCCACAATTTCAATTTCAGGTGTCCTGCTAACCACTCCAATCCCATAGTCAGGGAATAGAAAAAAAATCCATACCTCCTAGGTTTGGGACCTCGTATTAGTGAGAGTATGTGTGGGTGCTGGAAAAGCTATCTCTGTGATCTCTCTTCCCTCCGCCTTCCTCAGAGGCTGCTGTACTACTTTCTTCTGTTCCACTACTTTCCTACTGATCGTGGAAGGTAATCAGCTCAGGTGACTATGCTTCCACACCCCTTCCTTCTCAGCTTGCCTCTTATCTGTGAAAATCCAAATAGGCTCCTAGGTTTCCCACCTGCCAATACCCTCCTATTCTTGCACATCTTTCCACAGGCAGTCTACTCATCCCCTTCACTATAAGCTTTTACAAACTGCAGCAAACAAGAATTCTCAAGATTCATCCAATCACCTTCCTACTCCACATCACTTTTGTGGTGACGGATTAGGCATTACAAAGAGTCATATTATATATTCTCTTCTCTTGTCTACAATTTTTAGAGGTTTATGGAGTTCAGATGCTTTTAAATTTTGTGTAACTCGACAACAGTGAGTTAACTAAATAGTGCTCTAAAATACTTACAGTTGGCAGAATATACTCGTAAAAGCTGAAGACAAGGTAAAACCAAGCGAGGATTCTGCAAATTCTGTTTGACCAAATTCAGGGTTATATTCAGAGCTCCATTAATTCTAGCTTTCACTCCAAATTTTTTGTCTGTTTAAAAAAAATGAACAAACACAATTTATTCATGTATAACTTTTCAATGAAATGAAAACGTCATAAGCAATGGAATTTAAAAACTTTTATTATGAATTTATATTATCACATGTATAACTGACCTAATATAACTAAAACTGTAATTATTTTCTGGTATTATTTTTAAAATAACGTTTATACTTTTAAAATATGTCTTAAAAGAAAGTACCAAGGAGCATGTGGGGAGGACAGGGTAAGGGAACAGAAGCTGAAGTCACCTGACTATCATGAAAGGAATAATTTAACTGATCCACTACACATATTATTCAAAGGAACACCATCACAGGGTTAAGGAGAACTATAAAGAATCTAAATGTTCATTACCAATTTTATTTACTTAGTATTAGCCATATTCGTTTTCAGATTTACACAAGAATACAAATTAATGAAAATATAAATAGCGTAAGTAGAAAATAATCTAGCAAATATTATCAAATAAATTTCTAAAGGATCTAATTCAACATAGAAAAGGAAAATACGTTCTTGACTTTTATTCTTTTGAGGAGATTAAAGCAGTCTAAGAAACAATCTGGATAACAAGAACAATGTCAAAATGTAAACAAAGAAAATAAGCAGGACCTGCAAGCAGAGTTAGTTCATTAAGAACAAGAATTTTAAATCAAAAAGAACTGAGTATTTCTGAAGAAAAATTATTCCCATCTCACAAGAGAAAAAGGACAGAAAATCACGCAAGGAATTACTGCATAATGTCTTTGAATAATGAAAATGGAAAACTAGGACAAATAATAAAGGAGATAGTTCAAATATAAGTCTAGAAGAAATGTGCTACAACTTAGAAGAGACCTTAAAGAAACACAAATATAAACTGGAGGATATTATGCTGAGTGAAATCAGTCAATCAGAGAAGGACAATCATATGGTTTCACTCATATGTGGAATATAAGAAATAGTGAAAGGGCTCTAAAGGAAAGGAGGGGAACTGAGTGGGAAAAATTAGAGAGGGAGATAAACCATGAGAGACTCCTAACTCTGGGAAAGAAAGGGTTGCTGGAGGGGAGGAGGGAAGGGGTACCTGGGTGACAGGCACTGAGGAGGGCACTTGATGAGTTCTGGGTGTTATACTACATGTTGGCAAAATGAATTTAAATTTTTAAAATGTAAAAAAATAAAAATAAAAAAAGAAATACAATTTCACGAATGTCTTAACTTCATGAAAAGCAAAGATAATCTGGTCCTAAATAAAGAAGCATGAGATAACAATATTCATTATTAAATAAGGTCTACTCATTTTATTTTTCATTTTCAGAAAGGAGCCACTGAATCTCAGAAGGGAGCCACTAAATCTCAAATATAAGATTTAAAGAAAACTAAAAGACAACTTACATATTTACTTACATCAACTGAGTATGTGTTTAAGTGTTAAGGCCCCTAAGACAACTGGAAAATTAAAGTCATCTCAGGGATGCTTTCTTTAAGACAACAACTGTTAATACTTTTAACATTTTTTAATGTTAAATATGTTTTTAGCATATTTATACAATAAATATATGTATGAAATCAAACACATAAACTGTATACACATGTACACACTTTTAGAATAAGCAATTTAATCAAATACTTCAAAGTTTAAAACTCATTTATATGCCATCAAGCAACAGCAGAACTCTTAAATAATCACTATTCTAAGAGTTCAGAGGATCTTTTTTTTTTTTTAAGATTTTATTTATTCACAAGAGATACACAGAGAGAGAGAGGCAGAGACACAGGCAGAGGGAGAAGCAGGCTTCATGCAGGGAGCCCGACGTGGGACTCGATCCCAGGTCTCCAGGGTCACACCCTGGGCTGCAGGTGGCGCTAAACTGCTGCGCCACCAGGGCTGCCCTCAGAGAATCATTTTAAAATGTGTACTAGACAACTATAAACTGAACTTAGGTTTTATTCCAAGGATACCTTTCTCTGTTAACCTAAATCAGCTTTCTCCTTGTTTCAAATCCCATGTTTTCTCAATCTGTATTTTTTAATATTTTACGTTTTACTATTGTAATAATTTGTCTTACAGTCTTTTATGTCTCTTTTACTTTTGACTAGATCTAAGCTTTTTAAGCACTGAGACTGTGCAGTGCAAATATGACTATTAATGAAAAGCAAACACATTTTATCTCCATGTTCCTCAAAGCATTCCTATCCAAATTCTGTCCTTCCAGCTTCAGCAGCATCTGTGTTATATCCTTTACACACATACACATACAAGCACACACGCACTGAGACGTGCTTATGAATCTGATATTTTTCTTCCTTTTTCCAATCTATGCAATAGAATTCCTCATGAATTTAAAATCCTCAATTTTTCGCAGGTCACTAGTTGATTATAAAAAGTAGTCCATGACTAACACCAAAAAAAAGTAGTATCATTTTAGATTTTCAAAATTTACCAAGTTTCAAGGCATACAGAATCAATGTCACAAACAGTTCTATGATGAACACAGAAGTGGAACCCTTACCTTTAGGTCCAATCTTTGCAAGAATAGAATGAATTTGCACCATCAACTCCTCATTCAGGGGAGATTCTTTACTGGCATTCATAAGTAACTGCAACAATATTTGTGAACCACCTTTAGCAACCAAGAAACTCGCTCTTCGACCTCCACCTAAAAAAAAAAAATTAGAATTGTGTAAACAGCAAATCCTCTCATAACATATCAGACAGCACAACTTGTTAGCATTCAAGAAATATTTCAAGTGATGACTTCTGAAATCAAACACCTCAAAATTAAATTTTATTTCATTTAGTGTTTTAGTTAGAAAATAGCAAAGTGGGTAAATACAAGTGATGCCAAAATTCTACATTCAAGGCTCTGAAAATGGTTTCTGGAGTGGTTTGAGGGATACTGGAAGATCCCTCAAATCAAAAACAAAGCAACAACAAGAGTATGACATTTCCGATTCCAAATTCTGATACTCAGAACAGCTTCTATTGGAGTATCAGAAAATTCCAAATAAAGTACACATGATACATTGCTGATGACTGTTTACAAACAGAAATTAGACCAAAGGAAACAAAAACTTACCAGCTGACACCAGCTCAACAAGAATGCTTAAGATATTAAGTGTAGTTTGAAGATCTTTCGTGTTCTGAAATAAATAGTTTATTTGCTGTATTAAACCATTGTAAATCTGTGATTCCCAAACCTTTTCTGTTCTTGTTGTGAACTACCTATATTTTTTTAAATGACCCTTCAAATTTCCCTAAGAACAAACGTATTTGGGCTTCCACTATTCTTACTTATCATTTCAGCAGTTTCTTCTTGCCCTTGACAATATTTGCAGGTCCTCTGAGCTACTGTTTTCTTAGTAACATTATTACAAGAGGAATTATTTGTCATTTGAATTCATCATCTTCTACCAAACAGATAACCCAAATAAATGAATCAAAATGTAAAGGCATTACAATGTATATATGGTCACTATCCAGTCACCTAGCTCCCCTCTCAGAAAGCAATTGCATTATCAGTTGCTTGTGTATTCAGCCAAAGATAATGTGCACAGATGAAAGAAATCCGTGTAAATATGTGTGTATATACAGATTTATTTCTCCAAATGATATTGCCCTATGGATACTATTTCATATATTGATATCTTTATGTATCAATATATCATTTCTTCATTCTTTTTTAAGGGTTACAGGATATATCCATCATATGGCTATACCATTATTTATGAAACCAGTCACCTACTAGTGAAGTATTTATTTTTTTAATCTTTTGCTACTAAAAACTGCCAACAAAAAATTAACATGCTTATACAGAATCTAGTACATCTCCATATGGGATGAATTCCCAGAATTTCTGGGTCAAAGATTATGGTCATTTACTTTGATGAACGTTTACTAAATTGCTCTTCATGGTATAATTTACACTCCTACCAACAATGTAGAAGAGTAACTATTTCCCAAAGTCTCATTAAATAGCAATCTAATGAGAAAAAAATGTTTAAACACTATGTTGGTTACATTTCTCTTATTAAAAGAGATGCTTGGATAAAGAGGTATTATGGCCTATTTAAGGAGAAAAGGAGAAAGGAGAATTATGGCCTATTTAAGGAACTGACTCATCCTCAAATAGAGGAATTTTAAATGTTTATACAGAAGAATTTGAAAATTGTTGTGTATCGGTAACTGGCACAAAACTCTTATTCTTCTCCCTTCCAAAAGGTGTTGTTGTTTCTGCTTCACCATTTTAGCTCAGAAACTAATGAAACCAAAAAGCCACATCCAGACCAGTTAGAGGATTATGCCAGAAACATTTGTCTCAGCATTATATTAAATGGACCACCAACTCATTAGTGAGGACTTTGGAAGAATGAGAGGGACAGATATTTGCTAAAGAGAAGAATGGACTGTGGCAGAATATTGCTTGTGTTTGGCAAACACATCTCATCTTCTTCCTGGATACACAGCCAAACCACATTTTCCAGCCCTTTTATAATTACATTTGGCCCTGTGACTGAGCTCAGGTCACTGGAACCTGAATGGAAGTTGCACTGTTATCACTAAGCCTTACCCAGACAAGTCTTCCATATATAATTCACTGCCTCCCACCCCTGCTGACCTCAACAAATTATGATAAAGCAAACAAACAAAGGTATGGTGTTCAATCTCAAGTGCCATTTGCATTTCTTTTCCTGGGATCTGTCCATAATGTCTACACACTTAAATCAATGTCTACTGATTTAATTTTTCCTTACTCATTTGTAAAAGTTCTTTATATGTTAAAGACAGTATTTAAGTTGAAACATTTTTTTTCATTTTGCCAAGTGTCTACAGTGTTTTTTTTTTCCCCCATGTATTTTTGTTACTACAGTTGAATTTATCAATCCTTTATAGCTACTGGGTCTTTACTTATATTAGAAAAGCCTTCCCTGTTTTAAGATTATTTTAAAAATTCTCCCATTACTTCCCTTAGTATTTTGATTTTATTTTCCATGCTTAAATCTTTGCTACTGATAGAGAATTTCTTTGGTATAGGAAGTAAGGATCCACCATTCTTTTTTAAGTGGATACCAATCTATCCCAGCTCCATTTATTTTAGTAAACAATCCACTTTTCACTGATCTGAAATGCTACCATTCTAAAGTGGTTTTAAATTCCCAGATGATCTTAATTTACTTTTGGACTTTCCATTCTGTTAACACTGATGTCTATTACATACAATTTCTAAACTATTTGAATTACTAAAATTTTATAATGTTCTCTGATATTTGGGGCAGCTAGTCCTTTCTCTTCTTTTTCAGAAACATCCTTTCTTCTCATGCTTATTATTTTCCGATTGAACTTTAGAAACAAAACCACTGGTATTTTTACTGAGATTACATTAAACTGACAGATCAATTTAAGGGGAAATGACATCTTATATCATTTTTAATAGGAAGTAATTCCTATTTTGATAGCACTTTCTATAAAAAAAAATATGAATTCAATTCCCTGTGTTTTTTCCAGTTCTATTGAAATATAATTTTACATACAATACTGTGTAAATTTAATGTATACAACATACTTACTCTCTGTTCTTAACACAGCACTGAATAAAATTTAAAATCCACAGGCAGCCCCAGTGGCACAGTGGTTTAGTGCCGCCTGCAGCCCAGGGTGTGATCCTGGAGACCTGGGATTGAGTCCCATGTCAGGCTCCCTGCATGAAGCCTGCTTCTCCCTCTGCCTGTGTTTCTACCTCTCTCATGAATAAATAAAGTCTTTAAAAAAAATTAAAAACCTAATCCTGAATATATTCTGCTGATCCACCCAAAAGTATCACAGTGGGATAGAAATTTGTTACCAACATAATATAGTTATTCAATCAATACATTAGTAAACTAAATCACAAATATGTATCACCTAACACAATGAGAATTTCCAATATCAATCATTTATTTTGGATTAAGGATTTATTTCTAGCTAATGCTTTATTTTTTATTACAAATTGGGATGGTATGTAATATCTAAAATGTGGTTATAATAATCATAGGGAAATATACTTAGAGGTTTACCTAACATATATTAGAATGTTTCTGCCACCACTGCAAGTGATAATTTAAAACATAAAACTAACTTCCATTCATTGGCTTTACCTCTAGGATAAAAATTTTTCTTCAGTACTGGTTGGTATTAATGGTTACATAATTAAAGCCTGTCAGTGATTTACCTCTAGAGTTGATAGTAGAACTTCCATTCCTGTAGAACCTTTGGCTGTCATTTCTCTTCTTGTCTTTTCTGAAAGGTATAAAAAAGTTTTCTTCTAAAACATGAAAGAAAATGTAGAACTGACATTACTCCATTGGTCTAGTAAGCATTCTAAATTTGTTCGATGATCCTCCCTCTGATGTTGCTAATTCTACTGGGTGGGAACTTCCAGATCTCAGTTTATAAGTCCCTCCTTACATTTAATCACATCTCCCATCATTAACAAGATGAATCCCAGTCAATCCATCTATAATCTTAAAGTCAACAGCAGAGTGTCAATACCAGAATGAGAGATGAGGTAGGAAGTTGTTTAATGGCAGGCCTCTTTATTATCTTTACTAGAACTAGAAAATATTTAATCAAAATTGGTGAAAACAAAAGCCTAGTACCATTTTCAAGTGTTTTTACTGAATTAATATTATTTTAAAATTCTGATTTACACAAAAATAAACAAAACTAAGGAACAAACAAAACTTGCTTCTGCAAAAATCTGAAGACCAGATCACCCAAAGAATCCCTTTTATCTGAGAGGGGGGGGGACCCCCAGCACAAATCTTTCTACTATTTAAAAGTTTTTGAGCTTCTCCAAAGTTCTTTTCCTTTGATTAATAAGACAAGAAAGGTAAATCGTAGGCCAACACCTAGGTAGATCACATACAAATTATAGGTCCTTGACCTATATTATCTCATTTATGACTCACTTTAATCCTCCAGGAGAAAATTACTCTTTCCATAGACCAGAAATTTGAGTTCAGAGAGGAAAAGAAACCCACACAAAGGCATTGAGCAGGTAAGTGAAACAGACCAGGTGACCCAAGTGTTTCTGAAACTAAAGCTTACAGTCTTTCACTGACTTAGCGTACTTCTAAAAGAGCCACAAGAATCATTCTTTAGGCAGGACTATTATACAAGAGACTTAATGACCTTCTTCAACTGTTTCACACTTGAATATTAGGGCTAGAAATTCTTCTAATATAGGATGACAATACCATTCCTTTCACATTTTGAGATTTTTAAAAACAATACAAATAACCCATTCTCAATACAGCACATATTACACAATAAAGTTCAAGAGACTGGTAGTACCAAATTTGTTCTACACAACGATAATTAAGCAGTCTAAGAGCAGAATGAGCCCCGAAGCCCTGATAAAGAGACAGAGAAAAAAATCAGGCTAGGCCTTTAGAATACCACACTTCTGCCCAGAGAAAATCCTGTTCAACTTCTATTTTAAATGAACAAAAATGGCCATTATGTGGTATAGTTTTGACACATACAAATTATATATTTACAACTTCACAAGAACATGAAGTATGTGAGATGCAGAATACAAGTTACAAAATCTCAAGAAAAAACTCATTAGTCTGATATCCATCTGAAAATGTGGTTATTCTAAATGAGAAATTATTAAAGAAAGGGACAAATGTGCTACAAAGAAGTTAGAATATAGTACTATTTATGACAACTATCAGTAACTACCCACAAAATAAATATGGAAATTAGAAATCATGTTTTTCTTTAAAACAATAATCTCATGCTATCATGCATCATCTTGGGTCCAGATAATGAACTCTGTAAAACTGACAAAAGCCTTACAATCTTTCTAAATATAAACCTGTAAAGTGAGGGACTCCTGGGTGGCTCAGCAGTTGAGTGTCTGTCTTTGGCTCAGGGCATGATCCCAGAGTTCTAGGATCAAGTCCCCCATTGGGATCCCTATGAGGAGCCTGCTTCTCTCTCTGCCTACGTCTCTGCCTTTCTCTCTGTTTCTCTCATGAATAAACTTTAAAAATATTTTTAAAAAGAAAAAAGAATGTTAAAGCCAAATGATTTTTCAGTATTAATCACATAGAATAGTCAGAAGATTGAGATCTCCTCTACTAACCATTACTTTTTCACCTTCATGGAACAAACCAAAAACTCCCCTTATTGTAATATCCACAATCATGTAGTTTACTACTCACACTAAATGAAAACTAGGTGCTATAGTTTTCTACTCTACTCTAGACTCTGTTATCATCTATGGAGACTTCAATGTCAATGTGGATAATTCACTCAAATACCTAGCTGCCTAGCTTCTTGAGCGTGTAACAACAAACCCTTTCCCCTGGGCTCCAATTTATGAGCGCTTTCAATTCTCAGACCTCAAACTCCCCTACTTCTGAAATCTTAACCTCCAATCTCCCACTTGCAAGACCACAGCCTCCTGATACTACTCTTCCTTCTCGTTTTCGAAAAATTAGGGAAGCCTCACTGTCACTTTCACTGAAATTTCTAACTCATCAATGCCAGTGCTCTTTTCCCACAAAATCAATTCTTGACATACCCCACCTGGATATGTAATTGTACCACTGCAAACCCTTATAATTAAGTAAATACTAAAATGTGCACTCTCTATTCCTACATCACAGTAAAAATAAGGCCACAAGAATTTCTCCTAGTTTAAGATTCTTAGTACCAAAACCCTGAAACAAATGTTTTGACTTACCTCAACTCACAGCCATTACCATCTGCCCTGCCATAGCCACAGCTATTCCAAAATGTGTGCCAGTTCTCAACCTTGCCTCTCAGTCTCTGGACCTCTATTCCCAACTCTCGGAATCTACATTTCCCTCAATGAATTGAGACAAAGTTATTAGTCAATGACAGATGAAATCCTATAAACAATAACCAAGCTCCATACACTTATGTATCCAATCCTTGATGATTCTGAATTCCTTTTTACAATCCAGGGAGGGAAAGAGGCATGTATTGTTTCTACTATGTTCTGAACCCCATCCTTTCTACCTACTTATAAACCTACAGCTTCAGCTTCTACCCACATACTATTTTCTGTTTTCCCACCTACGTAACAAACCTTATTTTAACTTGCCACCTCCTCTATTTCCTTCTGGTTTCTCAGTGAAATTCCCCATAACAGAAAGTCTACACTCCTGCCTTTTATTTCATTTGCCATTCACATTACAGGAAAGTGCTCTTGTTGTGGCCAATAATTTACTGTCAAATCAAAAAGATTTTATTTTAACTAACGCCTCTACGTTACTTAACATTGCTAGTAAAACTTCCTCTGCTGGCTTTTCTACAACAGTCCTTCTCTTCTCAGTTCTTATACCACTACATACTTTCTTCAACACTTGCAATAATCTAAATGTTATACTTAACAGGCAATAATTTTAAAGCAGCTATTATAATTACATTCAATCATATTATGGAAAATAAGCTCACCATGAACAAAAAAAAAGCACAAAACAGAGAAAAAGCACAAAAAAAGAACCAAATGTACATTTTAGAAAAGAAAAATATAATATGTGAAATAAATATCAGATAAACATAATGGCAGAATGCAGAGGAAAAAGGCAGTGAACCTGAACATAGAAAAACGATATATCATCCAATCTAACAGAGAGGATTAAAAGTGAAAAACAGGGCCTCAAGGATCTCTGGAGCAATCTCCAAAAGTCCAACATATGCATTATTATATCCCAAGAGAAAAAAAATGAAGAGACAAATTTTGACCAGTAAAAATTTCCTAAAATTTATAAAAACACAAATTTACAGATTTGAGAAGCTCAGCAAATTCCAAGCAGGATAAATAGAAAGAAAACTATATGCAAACCTCTGAAAACCAAAACTAGTAGAAAATTATGAAATCAATCATAGAAAAATGACACATAACTTTCAGAAAGCAAAGTATCAAAAATAATAGACATCTCCTTTGAAATCATAGAGGCCACAAAATAGTGGAAGCACTGTTCTACATGCACTTTATAGTGCTGAGAGACAAAAACCATCAACTCAGAATTCTATACCCAGTAAAAATATCCCTCAAGAATTTGGTGAAATAAATCTACTGTCAGATACAAAAAATTCTTCCACAGCAGACCTGTCCACTAGAAATGCCAAAGGAAATTCTGTAGGCCAAAGGGATATTATGCCAGATCAACCTCATATCTTTAGGAAAGAAAAAGAGCTTCAGAAATGGTAAATATGTGAGTAAACATAAAAAACTACATTTTTCTTCTTAATATCTTTAAAATACACAAGACTGCCGAAAGCAAAAATTGTCTTTCAGGACTTATAATGTATATAGATATGATACGTATCATAACTAGAGCTGAAGAATGGTAAATATAAATGGGTACTTGAGGTTCCAAGGTTTCTAAATTTCATATGTGGTTACATTATTAATTCCAAGCACAGTGCAAAAAGTTAATGATTGTTTATTTTGATTTCCAGAGGAATGAGTTTTAAAAATTACAAATAGGTATAACTAGTAAGTCAATAGGTAAATTAAAATGGAATTCTAAAAACTGTTCTAATAATACAAAAGAGGGTAGGGCAATAAAAAACAATAAATGAAAACAGCAAGGACAAACAGAAAATTAACTGTAGACTTAAGTCCAATTAATATTATATTAAATGTTATCAAACTAAATGCTCAAATTAATAGGTAGAGAACATCAAACTGCTATCTACAAACTGCTATCTACTTTACATTCAAAAATACAAATTGGCTAGAAGGAGGGTGCCTGGGTGGCTCAGGCTTAAATATATATAAACCAAAACTGCCAAAATTGAAAAGAGAAATATACAGATCAACAATAGGTAGAGAATTCAATACCCAAGTCTTAATAGAACAGCTAACTAGAAAATCAATAAGGTATACAAGTTCTGAACAACACTATCAAACAACGTGACCTAACCAACATTAATAGGACCCTCCACCCAACAATAGCAGATGGAACATTTACGTGCACATGGAACATTCCCAAGGAATGACCATATAGTAAGCCATAAAATACGTCTCAATAAATTCAAAAGGACTAAAATCATACAAATCTCCAACCACAGTAGAATTAAATTAGAAAGCAACAGAAAGAAACTGGGAAATTCTAAAATAATGAGAAGTTAAACAACACACTGCTAAATAATCCATGGGCCAAAGAAGAAATCACAAAAGAAATTAGAGCAAGTGAACTGAATGAAAATAAAAATATATTAATAGTTGTAGAACGCAGTTAAAGCAGTGTTTACAGGGAAATTTATGGCTTTAATGACCACATTATAAAAGAAAGGTCTCAAAATCCATTATCAAAGCTCCACTTTAAGAAAATGGAAAATCAAAGTTGAAACAAGCAGAAGGAGGGAAGCAATAAAGATGGAGGATCAATGAAATAGAAAAAAAGGAAAATAGAGGAAATTAATGAAACCAGAAGCTGGTTCTTTCAAAAGATCGACAAAATTGACGAATATTTACCTAGACCTGGGTCTCTCAATCTCAGCACTGTTGTCAGTTTCGGCCAAATAATTCTTTCTTAAAAGGGGTTATGCTATGTGTTTGTAATGCTCAGCAGCAACCTGGCCTCTATCAGATGCCAGTAACAATCCCCTTCTCAAATTTCACAACCAAAAACACCTCCAAACATTGCCAGTGTCTTGGGGCAAGTGAAGAGGAAAATCACCCCTGGCCCAGAACCACTGATCTGGACAGATCAAGAAAAGAGAAAGATGACACAAATGGCAAAAATCAAGAATGACAGAAACTGAGGATTATAAAGGAATTACTACCAAGAGATACATGCCAACAAATTAGACCATCTACACGAAATGGATAATAATTATGTTTCTAGGGAAAAAATTAAGGGTAAATTACAAAAAGTACCATGCATATATAATATGTAATATATTCTTAAATATAAGTAATAAGTAATAAGTAATATATTCTTAAAGACAGAAAATGTAATGCACTCAGGAAAAACTAGCGTCAAATTGTGGAAATGTATATACCTCCACTACATTAACAAGTATTTGTGGTTTTTTTTAAAATCACTTAAATACATAAGTAGTATGTGCTTATTACAACAATTCTAACAGTAGAAAAGTATCTTAAGTAAATCAGGAACTTACCTCATTCCCCTCCATTGCTATCCCAGTGATAACTACTGCTAAAAATATGGTATGCATACTTCTGTTTTTGTGGGGTTTGCCTTGTTCATATAAGTGTTACATATGTATATAACACTTACTTTGTACAAAAATGAGGCTATACATATAGTTATATGAACCAAAGAAACTTGCTCTTTTACATAACAGATCAAACTTAGGGACTCCAAGCAATTCATACAGCTCCACATAGGAAGTATCTGTCAGATGTATCACAAGTAACTTCTTTATAACTGCATGAAGTTATTATACTTTTAATGTTCCACAATTTGGCTTTATCAAAATTAATTCAACCATTCTCTCACTAATGGATAGTTAGGGAGTATCTTGATCTCTGGTATTACAAACAATGCTGCAAAACATCCTCAAACATTCTTTTACATACTAGCATTTTTATTTTAGTCAAATATATTCCTGAGAGTCAGCAAGCAAGTGCACTTTAAATAAGCATTGCTAGATTCTTCTCTCCAAAGTTAGTAATAATTATTGCACCATCAACAGTGCATGAGAATACCCTATTTTCCATGTCCCCAATGCTGGATACTGTTATTCTCTAATTTCTGCCAATCTAACTAGTGAGAAGCATCTCTGTTGTTTTCATTAGCAATTCCCAACTTTCAAGGAGTTAAAGAATCTTTTCACAGGTTTACTGGCTATTTGCATTTCTTCTTTAACTATAATTTCTAATCTTTCTCTCTCAAATGGACATCCAACTGAATTATCCTATAAATGATGATGGGACAGTCTTCCACTACTAAGTTACACTGTTCTCATTGGCTAATCCAATGTACTATAAACGAAATCACAGTATTACACAACCTAGGGGACAGCATTCAGGGCCTGGACCCCCAGTGGGGAGTAGCAGGGTATAGGGGCAGCCTCTGGTAGTAGTATGGCGGGGTCATTTTTCAGAGGTGATGCGAGAGAGTTGGGGCTTCCAGGCTGTGGGAAATGTCTGCAGTGGTGGGGGCAGTGTACACAAGTGTTATCTATGGGTCTGAAGAATTTGTTTTCTTTTGTTTGTGTTGGTTTTGAGGAGGTTTCATATTAGAACACAGTGAATATACTTGGTACATATAACTTCGCACTAATACAGTTATACATCCTTGTACGTCTACCTTAGATGATAAGCACAATTACTTCCAAAGGCTAGACTCCAATATAGGAGTTCTTGAATTAAAAAGTACAGACAGGTAGAATGCCTGGGTGGCTCAGCAGTTAAGCGCCCACTCTCAGCCCATGGTGTGATTCTGGAGTCCCAGGATCAAGTCCCGCATCAGGCTCCCTGCAGAGAGCCTGCTTCTCTCTCTCTGCCTGTGTCTCTGCTTCTCTCTCTGTGTGTCTCTCATGAATAAATAAATAAAATCTGGGCAGCCCCGGTGGCCCAGTGGTTTAGCGCCTGCCTTCGGCCCAGGGCGTGATCCTGGAGACCCGGGATCGAGTCCCACGTCAGGCTCCCTGCATGGAGCCTGCTTATCCCTCTGCCTGTATCTCTGCCTCTCTCTCTGTCTCTCTCTCATGAATAAAGAAATAAAATCTTAAAAAAATTTTTTTTAATTTTTTAAAAAATAAAAAAATTAAAAGTACAGACAGGTATCTTAGATTTTGCTAGAAACAAATGTCATCTATTAAAGACCTCTTCTGGGTTTTGGAGTGCTGTCAACTACCCTTTAAAAACATAGACTGCATAGGAGGTAGTTATCAAAATGGTCTATGACCATGAAGAGGAATTAATACATACTGAGTTCCTGAATATGGTAAACGCCTACTAAAGGACCTGAAACTCCAGAATAATGAAATAATTTTTAAAATTAAAAACTAATTATAAAATGTCTGAACTTTAATTTTAACAGAATGCCTTCAATATACTATTAAATATTAAGGTAACTGCTGGTTTACCCTTATTTCAAAAAAGAAAAATCAGGTTTGTTTTTTTTTTAATCAACCACAAGTTCCAGAATCTTAATTTCCTTTTTTTAGTATCTATTGAAATGATTACATAGATTTTATTTGACCTGTTCAAATAATGTTATATTTCCTGATATTAAACCATTTTACACTCCTGAAGTGCTCATTAACAATGTGATATTCATTTTTAATGTACTTTAATTCATTTGGATTTACTTCACTAACATTTTATTTGAAATTGTTCATATTTATGTTTCTAAGTACAAAGTCAGTACCTTTCTTCTCTTGTACTCTCTCAAGGTTTTGATACCAATTCAGTAGTATTAACTTCATAAAATAGAAAAATGATGCCTAATTACAGATACCAGTTATTGAACATTTTAAAATTCTTTTTACATGTTTCTCATGTAAAACTCATGATAATCACTGATATCTTTTATCTCTACTTCAGAGCTGGTACAGCTGAATCCTAGGAACTCAAAATTTTCCTAAGATCATCCCACCACTGAATGACAGAGCTTGCACTCAAGTGGGGATCCACTAGTAACCAGTGTTCTGTGCTGCTTGACACCTTTTTGTCAACATTCTAGAACAAGAAGCACTGGAATTAAGTATTGTTTGAGAATGGGGGAGGGGGGCGCTTAATCATTATCATTTTTAGAAACAATGCTTTGAATAGCAATTCCATCCACAGTCATTCAGTTTTCTACCTCTTGAGTCTACTTGAGAAAGTTCAGTTTTTACAGAAAATCATCTATTTATCAAAAGTTTGAACATTCTTAGCACCTACTTTTGAAGAATTGATAAAGTATTTCAAAAACAAAAGATTAAAGTTTACCTTGACTTTGAGCCAGATGAAGAATTTTTGATGTAACATATCTGGCAGTATCTGATTCTGTAGATTCAGTATTGATCTTCTCCAGCTGAGCCAGGAGTCCCACAATCCGAGAATTATTGGTAAGGCTAAAAAGAATGTTACTTTACATTAGGGTACATTCTACACCAATTGTAAATTCAAAACTATAAAGATCTCTATTTAAAAAAAAAAAACTACCTTCTAAAAACATTAAGGATTTCTGCCACATTTCCTTATTCTGTTTTACAGCTTAACATTGCTAAAATTTGGGGTGCCTGGGTAGCTCAGATGGTTCAGGTTGTGATCTCTGAGTCCTGGGATTGAGCCCCACCCACATGGGGCTCCTGGTTTGATGGGGAGTCTGCTTCCCCTTCTCTCTCTACTTATCCCCCCTTGTTTATGCCCTCTCTCTTTCTCAAATGAATAAAATCTTTAAAAAAAAAAAAACAGCTAAAATTCTATTAATTTAAGAGAAACACATTTCATTTCAGAAAACCACAAATGTCAACCCGTCCAGCAATCTTACATCACACCTTCAAAGTTCACCTTTCGACTCTTCAAGAATACTTCTTACATTTCCTATGCTTACCTCAAAACTCTAATAATCCCTCCCCTCTTAGTCCACTCTCAGTGCCCTGCTTTGTATTACAAGCCCGAACAGGAACACACTTTTCTTCCCACTACCACATCCTTAAATCTCTCTGATTCTCTACCCACATTCTTTCTTCCTTGTTCTCATTATACATTTGAACATCTGGAACTGTTCTAGGTATTACCAATAGTAAACAAAACAAAATTCCTCTCCCTACAGACTGAACATTCTAATGGTGAGAGATAAACATGTAAATAATCATACAATATTTAAGGTGGTGGGAACTGCTACAAAGAAAAGCAGGAAAAAAAGAAAAAGAAAAAGAAAAGCAGGTTAGACGGAATAAAAGGTGGAGGGCGAGGGATGCAGTTTTAGTGGTCAGAGAACACCTCACTGATCGAGTACCACTGAGGGAAAGCCCTGAAAGAAGTAGCCATGAAGAAACCTGCAGAAAGAGCTATTCAGGAAGGAGTCACAACCAACCAAAACCCCAAGGCAGGGGTCGCTGTACTGAGTTAAAAGTGAGGCAGCCAGTGTGGCTGGAGTAGACTTAAAGAGAGTAACAGTGAGAGATGAGGTCAGAGGTGGGGGTGCCACCATTTAAAGCTTTGCAGGCCAATGTAAGGATTTTGACTTTTACACTAAGTGGGATGGAAAGTTTCTGAGCAGAAGAGTGATATGCTCTGCTGTTTTTAAAGGCTCTCTGGCTAGTACGTTGAGACTCAAAAAAGAACAACCCCTCCCCTATATACTTGACCCAGTAGCCCTTCCTGCATTCTCAATGTATTTGCTCCTTAGATTAATCTTTCCCTGATTCATCACCCCTCTCTCCCTTTCAACTAGATCATACTCAATGGCACACTAATATGATGCAGGAGAGCTCCCACTAGCAACCAACCACGCCACTTCTCTGCTACTCCTTGAATGAGGCTCCTGTACTTGCTCTCTCCATTTTCTCATGTTCTGTTCACTTTTCAAGCTTGCCTTTTACACCCTGAGGTCTCCCAATCTCCTGTAGTCACTTCCTTACTCATCATATTCAGTATCTCAGCACTATCTAAATCAGATAGCTTCCTCTTCCTCCACTTCCTTCTTTGGGCTTCAATGACTCCACTCTCTCTTTATTTGATATTCTTCCTATCACCACCTCTCTGAGATCCCTTCTATTGGCTCCTCCTCTTGTAATACATTTCTAGATACTGATTTATCAACAGCTCTATCCCCAGCCCTCTTCTTTTCATTCTCTCCATTCTTCTGCCAATGTGATCTCATGTAATCCCACCACTGTAATTATGATCTAAATACTACCTGGCTCCTACACTCAACTCCAGCTTCACCCTGATAGCTTACCCAACCTAACAAGCCCAATATAAAGCATTTTCTAGTTCCTCCTCTCAACCTATTCCTCTTCCAATCTTAACCGCTCTCAAACCCACATGAAACCACCAATTGCTCAGGAAAAAATCTGAACTGCCTTCCTCACACCAAACCAGTATCAGCTCCATCTCTGAAACATATTAACTTCATCCACTTGTCTCCATATCTACTATTACTCCTCAAGTCCGAGCAATCATCATCTCTCACTTGGAAATCATAGCCTTATAACTAGTCTGCTTTCTTTATTGCTTGCCAATAATCCATTTTCTCAGTAATTTTTTTAATCTTTTTATTTCAAAATACTTATAAATACTCATAGGAAGTTGCAAAAATAGTAGGGTGGTCCCTACTACCTTTCATCTAGTTTCCCCAATGGTTACATTTACTACACAGCAAAAACCAGGAAATTGACAGTGGTTAAGTATATATAGTTGCAAAATAGTAGAGTGGTCCCTACTACCTTTCATCTAGTTTCCCCAATGGTTACATTTACTACACAGCAAAAACCAGGAAATTGACAGTGGTTAAGTATATAGTTCTAGGCCAGTGGATCACATGCATAGATTTGTAGAACCACCAATCTAATCAAGTTGCTATCCAGCTTAAAAAGAATCGCTTCAATGGCTTCCTTTCAGACTTTAGGTAAAATCTTACTTACTTACCATAGCCTACTAGACAGGCCCTTTGTCTATGGCTTCTGTCTACCTCTCAGATTTTATCTCTCACAACATTCCCCTCATGCACTGGGATCCAGCTGCAATGGCTATCAGTTCTCTGAATACAGCAAGTTTTTCCCCAAACACAAGGTTGCTGTCCTCTCAATCTGGAGGGTGATTTCACTCAGCTCTATTTAAAGCTGGCAACTTCTCATTTCAGGCTGCAACTCAATCATGTGACCATTCCCTCACCAGCTCCTCCACTTCTGATATTAAAATGTACCTATAAAGAATTTATCCCTATTTGAAATTATGTAAGCTCCACAAAGGTAAAACACCTTGCTTGTCTTACTCTACAAATTCAGTACTTCAAACATTGGCTGGAATAGCACAAACAATACATATTTAGAAACATCTGAAAAACAGTATGTTCTTTTCAGGTTAACTATGCCAAATGCTTTAAATTTGGAGCTACTTTAACTGAAAGGTATCTGAAATTTGAAAATACACATTAAGCATACATTTAAAGATGTACCTAACCATTTAAAATAATGCAATATTTCCCATTTACCAGAGCCAGTATAGCATAAACATAAAGATACATATCGATATGTATAAATCTTTAAGCATCATAAAAACCCCAAAAAAAACCTTTAGAATATGTTCAGTGTAATATCAACAGTTTTAAGATACATAAATTCAATACAATATATTCTTTAGTGTATATACATAATATATAAGAAAACATTATACACACACATACTCTCTTACACATAAAGACACACATGCAAATTATGACCATCAAATTCAGCATAGTAATTATCTCCAGATAAGGGAGAAAAATGTTATCAGGCAATAGTACACAATGCATTTGTAATTTTTTTTATTTCTTAAGGGGGTGACCAGTACACAGGTGTTCATTATATTATTCTCTATCATTTTTGGTTTTCAGAAACATTTCATAATTTTTTTAAATAAAAAAATTCTGGGGGCAGCCCTGGTGGCGCGGCGGTTTAATGCCGCCTGCAGCCCAGGGTGTGATTCTGGAGACTCAGGATCAAGTCCCATGTCCGGCTCCCTGCATGGGGCCTGCTTCTCGCTCTGCCCTGTGTCTCTGCCTCTTCTCTCTCTCTCATTCTGTGTCTCCATGAATAAATAAATTTTTTAAAAATCTTTTTAAAAAACTTCTGTAGAGATTAAATCTATGTTACGTGTTTAACATTGTACATATTTTTTTCTTCCAATGTTGCAGGAGGAAGGAATGATTCCTTATATAACTACACTAACGCTACCATACCAAAAATAGTAACAATAATCCTTTAATATCAAAATTAGTCTAACTTCAATTTTCTTAATTTATTAGTTCATCTCTCACACATTTTCTTTGTACAAATGAGAAACCAAATGAGGTCTATGTATTGCATTTGTCTTTTTTTTTTTTTTTTAATTTATGAAAGACACAGAGAGAGAAAGGGAGAGAGGCAGAGACACAGGCAGACGGAGAAGCAGGCTCCATGTCAGAAGCCCAATGTGGGACTTGATCTCAGGACTCTGGGACCATGCCCTGAGCCAAAGGCAGACACTCAACCACTGAGCCACCCAAGCGTCCCAACATTTGTTTTTTTATCAACAAATTTCCTATTACTTTTTTTTCTCACAATTTGTTGAAGCAGTTCGATTATCCTATAGTTCCCCACATTCCACACTTTACCAATTATACATCCACAGCATAATTAATATGACTGTCCATCCTCCATATTTTCTGTAAACTGGTAGTTGAATTTAAAGGCCTAACCTGATGAAGACTTGACTTGGAAATGTGAACTCTTTATAAAGAAGTGGTACTATAACCTTCTATAACAAGTCCTGCAAACTAAACTAGCCACTTTTTTCATAGAACATCATTTTTACTTCAAATAACAAGTCAAATAATAATAAAGACATTTTAAAAAACAAATGACAAAGATTATTCAGACTGGGGAACTGGAGCATACATTTTTTTTTGGAAATGAACAAAGTGAGTCTATCATTTCAAGGAACAACTGGCAGATTGTTGCCAATGATAAAATTTACCTTTTGAGCTAAACTTAGAATTTCAAAAAATGTGGATCTACCATCAAAGCCTTGAGAGCTTCCCATTAATTAAAAAAATTTCTAGGGGATCCCTGGGTGGCTCAGCAGTTTGGCGCCTGCCTTTGGCCCAGGGCACAATCCTGGAGTCCTGGGATCAAGTCCCGGGAGCCTGCTTCTCCCTCTACCTATGTCTCTGCCTCTCTCTCTCTCTCTCTCTCTATCTCATGAATAAATAAATAAATCTTCAAAAAAAATTTTTTTTCTAGGTGCCTGGGTAGCTCAATTGGTTAAAGATCTAACTTTTAATCTCACCTTAGTTCCTGATCTCAGGTTTATAAATTCAAGCCCCACATTGGGCTCCATGCTGGGTGTGGAGACCACTTTTAAAAAAATTTTCAGGATGCCTGGGTGGCTCAGCAGTTGAACGTCTGCCTTCACCTCAGGGTGTGATCCCAGGATTCAGGATCAAGTCCCTATGGGTTGGGTTCCCTATGAGGACCTTGCTTCTCCCTCTGCCTATGTCTCTTCTGATAAAAATCATTGGTGATATTAATATATGCAATTTTTTAATACTGTGTAATAAAATGTACCACTATGTAGAAGATCTGCATTAGTTATGGAACCAATATTTCCAAATGACCACTGCTGATGTTACAGATTTAAATATGGGAAAAAATTTATTCAAAGTGCAAAAGAGCCAATGGAATGTAATGTAACAGAGAACAAAAAGTTCACTAATATAGTTTCAGATTCCACATTGCAATTAACCTTTAAGAAAACTATTACTTAGCAAGAATATCCATTTCAATTTGAATTTCAAACAATACAGCTTTATTTCCAAAGTACATTATTATCATTTGTGTTTATTCCTCATTTATAATTATTACTCTTGCTTTAATCATATCTTTACTGTTTCTCTACAAATACTGAAAACACAACTTTATTTTCCTCTATCATAAATCAAAGGAACATTATATACAATTATCTAAAATGGCCTTTTGTTCTGTACTCCTTTTTCTAATTATATATCTATGTGAGCCCAGATATTCTTCATATTCTATAATAACAAGAACACCACACATGCACAAACTATATATGCATGTATAATATGTGCACATATTATATATGTAATACATGCTTACATGACAGATTGAACTCAGAAGTGGGTAAGAGAATCTAGCTATCTCCCATTAAGCCACACATCAGATTTGCAAAAATTTAGTAAAATAATGCTAGTCTTCATTTTTTGGAAAACAGTTATTTTTAAAACAAAATGTTATGTTATTATACAATTGGTTTATTGCCATTTTTAAATGAATTAAATAGGGGCACTTGGGTGACACAGTTGGTTAAGTATCAGACTCTTGGTTTCATTCAACTCAGGTTGTGATCTCAGGGTCATGAGATGAAGCCCCTCATCGGGCTCCACACTCAGCACAGAGTCTGCTTAAGTTTCTCTCCCCCTCTCCCACTACCCCACCCCCACTACATGTATGTGCACTCTCTAAAAAAGAAATAAACCCTTTTTTAAAAATAAATGAATAATTTTAAGTTCTCAGTTTTAATGTATAATAATGTAAATATCAATGGATAAAATAACTCATCAACAAAAACGTTTTGGAGTCTTCATCAATTTAAGACAGCATAAAGAGGTTTTGAGCTAAAAAAAAATCTGAGAACCACTCCTCTAGGCTTATCCTGTACATTTTATGCTCCTGACCTAGAATCAGCCCTTTCTCCAAAAAGTCCTGGTTCCTTTTGGTGATAAATGGTATTAAAAGACCACAGTTTGAGAACTAAGGAGCAAAATACATCTTTAAAAACAGTTCCATAACCCAGAGTTAAGAGAATTTTGCATTAAGGAAACCAAATTCTGATATTTAATAACTGAGTGTTTCTTAAATTTTCTCCAATTAATATTTTTTTAATGGTCATCTCAGGAAAAAAGTCATCTCATTATTTTTTTTTAAATTTTTATTTATTTATGATAGTCACAGAGAGAGAGAGAGAGTCAGAGACATAGGCAGAGGGAGAAGCAGAGGGAGAAGCAGGCTCCATGCACGGGAAGCCCGACGTGGGATTCGATCCCGGGTCTCCAGGATCGCGCCCTGGGCCAAAGGCAGGCACTAAACCGCTGCGCCACCCAGGGATCCCCAAAGTCATCTCATTATTTTGCAGTAGTTAATAAAACATCTAACTATTCAAAAAATTCATAAACATACAAAACACACACTGAGCATAACACACATTCAATTCTATTCCCAACTAAAAATTTGTTTTATCAGTAACTCTAAAAATTTTTAATTACACAACATTTAAAAAAAGTAAAAGAAAACCTTTCATCTAAGTGATTCCTTTCTGAGAATCATGCTTCTTCAAATGATGGATGGCTGAACAGAGGAATGAATCTTTTGAAGGGAGGCAAATAAACAGAAATTGAGAACATAGGCAAATCAATTTCCCTCTCTATTTCTACTTTTCTCATCTACAGAATGAAAACTTAACAAAATATTTTAAGCCACTCCAACTCAGCTCTTAAAATATAAAGCTGCTGAAGGCTGTGACAGTAATGTTGAAAGAATCATAGGGTGAACACCAGAGGGCAGCTGTACCACTTCTGAATTATTTTTAGACTTTGGAAAATCTGGGGAGGGGGGATAAGCTATCTAGCTATTAAATGGACAATCTCAACTACACTGAGAAAATGTTTAAATAACAAGGCTCAGAAAAGGGTGTATATCCCTTGCTTACCCTACTTTTAGATGAATCAAAATGAAGCTAAGACCAAACTTCAGAGATTCGATTTATGATTGTTAATTATTAAGTAGTGAGAAAATCATGGAATTGAAAATATAATCCATATGAAATACATCAAATTCAGTTAACTTTCAAATGGGTATTTTAAGAACAGTATCACTCAGGGGGTGCCTGGATGGCTCAGTCAGTTAAGTATTTGTCTTAGGCTCAGGTCTGGGATTAGGAACCTGCTTCTCCCTCTCCCTCTGCCTGTAGTTCCCCCTGCTTGTGCGCTCACTCGTTCGCTCTTTCTCTCTCTAAATGAAATCACTAAAAAACAAGACAGTATCAATCAAACATTTGTTTCATTGTAGTGGTCTCCTACTGCTTTGTTTCAATTTACTCTCAGAACTATTTTTCTAAAAGCATAAATGTGGGGATCCCTGGGTGGCTCAGCAGTTTAGCACCTGCCTTCGGCCCAGGACGTGATCCTGGAGTCCCGAGATGGAGTCCCACATTGGGCTCCCTGCATGTAGCCTGCTTCTCCCTCTGCCTCTCTCTCTCTCTCTCTCTGTTTCTCTCTCTCTCTGTCATGAATAAATAAATAAAATACTTAAATAAATAAAGCATAAATGTTCTGGGATATTACAAAAGTCCCAATGATGTACAGATACTACCTTTGCAATAAATAATTTCCCAAGCAACTGTAAGCACTATAGAACCTATCTTCATATCATTATTACCTTTTTTACCTTAAAATGCAGGTAACAGAGCTATCCTCATTAAAAAAAAAAAAGGTAAAAACATCTCACAGCAGAAAAAATCTATAGAAATACACTAAAGTTTTAGACTTAAAGATGACACACAGAAATTAAGATTTAATTTCAAACAGTAAGGTTTTAATTCCAAAATGCATATTATCTTTCAGAAATATCGGTTCCTCATTTAGAGGTCTTTTTGAACCTGCTTTTATTACTTTTGCTTTATTTACATTTTTACTATTTCTCCCCAAATACTAAACATACTTTATTTTCTTCCATCATAAATCAAAGGACAATGAAAAATAGAAACTTCATTATCATTCTTTTGTAAAAAGTGTTAAATATTTAAATATGTAAGTTTGGAAAACAATAATCTTCTAACTGGAAGAGAATAATAACTACTTCTCTGACTACTTCTTATAATTAAATGCAGAAAAGACTTCTTCAACAAAAATTCTAGTTTAACACTACCAAGTGACTTGTTACGGACAACCAGTAAAAGCTTGTTAAAATTTTAAACTGTCTAAATTAAAGTACCATCAGCAATAATTAGTCATTATCCTTTAAATTCCTTCACCAAAGCTAATTAAATGCTAATTATTTTATATTCATTATTTTTAAAACTTCTCTGGTCATGTTCCACTGGGATTTTAAGTACATGTTTGTGGCTAACTGCTTTGCCCTGATATATGGCCACTCTGGTGTATCACATTCCTCATTTTTAGCTTAATGTAAAAGTTAGTATAGGCTAGGTCAGAGGTTCTCAATCATGTTTGGAGCTTTGTGGGGAGGGACTGGGGGGGCTGGTCTCATGATACCTTTACACTAAAAAATTATTGGGGACCCCCCAAAGAACCGTTATTTTCACGGAAAACACAAATCTGACAAACAACCTGAAAAACTAGTACACTGAAAACTACAAAACATTGCTTTAAAAAATTAAAGATGGGGATCCCTGGGTGGCGCAGCGGTTTGGCGCCTGCCTTTGGCCCAGGGCGCGATCCTGGAGACCCGGGATCGAATCCCACGTCAGGCTCCCGGTGCATGGAGCCTGCTTCTCCCTCTGCCTGTGTCTCTGCCTCTCTCTCTCTCTCTGTATGGCTATCAAAAATAAATAAAAAAAAAATAAAAATAAATAAAAATAAAAATAAAAAATTAAAGATGACTATAAAAAAAGGAATATGCTATGCTCAAGAGTAATAAGACCCAGTGTTGTTAAGGTATCAACAGTCTCCCTGGGGGCTCAATCAGTTAAGCAGCTGCCTTCATCCCAGGGTCCTGAGATAGACCCCACAGCAGGCTCTCTGCTCAGTGGGGAGTCTGCTTCTCCCTGTCCCTCTGCTGCTCTGCTGCTTCCTCTGTTTGTGCTATCTTTCAGATAAATAGAGTCTTGGGGAAAAAAACACTCAATTCTCCAACTGATCTATAGAATCAAGGCAATCCAGTAAAAATCCCAGCAGGCTAATGTGTAGAAATTATAAAACTGATGCTAAATTCATATAAAAATGCACAGAAACCTAAAATAGACCCAATTTTGGAAATAAAAGAACAAAACTGGTAGATCAACACTAATTTTGAGACTCACTATAAAGTCACCAAGGCAGAGAAGTATCAGCACTAGAAGATAGACATCTAAATCAGTAGAATAAAACAGAGTCCAAAAACAGGCCCACACATACATGAACAACTGATTTTTGACAAAGATACAAAACCAACTGATTGAAAGGATGATTCTGCAGATATACATAAGCCAAACTTACCAAACTATACTATGTGCAGTTTGTTGCATGATGACTATATCTCAGTAAATTTGTTTAAAAATTATAGGTGGCCTTAGTAAGTACTCCTGGTATACCACGTAAGGCAGAAACTACACAGGAGTGGTTGGAGTGTCTGAAATGAGATGTAGATTGCATTTACAGAGTATCTCAAATTTTTTGGTTTTTAAGGGAATCAGATATATATCAGAAGAGCAGAGTCTATATACTGGGAAGCCCAGATCTTGTTTAAATAGTAAGGAATAAAGCGGTAAATGAGTCAAGTCAGAAAAATAAATGATTAAAAGAGCCTAAGAAAAAAGGGGGGAGGTGACATCAATGAACACTGGTGTCAGTATTAATACCTGACAAGAAAAGAGACACATTCTCTGCTGGAGTATAAATAGCAGGAGGGTAAGCAGAAGATGGGATCAAATAAAGGGGAATACATAAATTTAAGGTGGAAGATACATGAGGATAATAGATTGTATTATCTCTGTGATACCATGAGGGAAAGCCATTTGTTGAGGGTCTGTATTTGAGACATCTGAGGATTTCAAAGGCTTAAAGGGTAAAAAGAAAGTATAAAATAATCATTACAAAAATTGAGAAAATAAACTTTTCCAGAAAACCATAGTTGCAAGTTTTCTGGGCTCAGTTCAAGCCAATGAGCAGTAATTTTTAGTGTTATCTTTCAAGTTAGTTTACCCTCCCAACATCATTTAGCTGCTCAATAAAGGTTTATCCAGGGGGCTTCATCGGATGGATGTAAGGGAAAAATACAAAGTCAGGTAAAAGATATCTCAGGTCTTTTCAAGAGCGTAATGACAGATAGTGGATTCTACACTGCGTAAGAAAGGAGGTATGTGAGAGAAAATAAAATCAAAAGATTAAGTCAAAAGAGAGATTTTAACCCTTTTCTATTTCAATTCATCTTTCTGCATCCAGCTTTCTTCACAGAGCAATATGACAAGTATTAGTAGAACTTATCATTTCTCTTAGATGAAGGCCACTTGCAGTGATCTCAATTTAGTTAGCCTAAAACAGCAACAAAAATAAATACCCAGTAAAATCTATCTCAGGAGAAAAAAGTGAAAACCAATACTAGGAGCCAGAAGTTGTCAAACTGTAATTTCCTATTCATGTGGAACAATCTAGTAATTTTAGATAGTTTAGCTAATCAACAGAACTACCATTACTTATTTGACCTAATCCAAAAAGTGGCTGGCTGGTGCTCCTTCTTTTTGTTTTGTTTTCTTAAGGTTTATTTATTTATTTTTCAGAGCGAGAAAGCAGGCACAAGTGCACATGGGGGGGGGGGGGGGCAGGGGGAAAGAATTTTCAAGCAGGCTTCCCAGAACCCTGAAATCACGAGCTGAGCAAAAACCAAGTCTGAGATAACCTACTGAGCTCAAGTCATGATTTCATGGGTCATGAGATGGAGCCCACCCCTTCCTCCCCACCCTCATGTGCAGCTCTGCCCTCAGCAGGGAGTCTGCTTCAGGATTCTCTCCCTCTGCACTTCCCTCCACTCGCTCGCACAAACTTGCTCTCTAAAATAAATAAATAAACTTTTTAAAAAATAAATAAAGATTTTAAAATTTGGGAGCGCCTGGGTGGCTCAGTCAGTTAAGCATCTGCCTTCGACTCAGGTCATAATCCCAGGGTCCTGGAACAAAGCCTCACATTGGGCTCCCTGCTTGCTAAGCCAGGAACACGCTTCTCCCTCTCCCTCTGCCCCTCCCCCACACAAACCAACCCCCCCCTTGCTCTCTCTCTCTCTCTCTCAAAATTAATAAAATCTTCAAAAGACAAATTTAAAAATAAATAAAACACAATCAGTCCCTAATTCCTTTCCTATACAAATTATAAAAATACTTCAACAATGAAATTTGTTATAATGTATTATATAGTTAATAACTGGAAAACTTGACGTAATAAGGAACAAATCTTATCTAAACTGTATCTACTTATTTTAAAAGAGTCAAATCATACTTGTAAATGCAAAGTTGTAAAAATGTAAATATAACCTACAACACTGCTACAAAGCAAAACTGATTACCAATATTAATAAGTTGTCATTTACTAGCCTGCTACACACTATCTTCACAACTTCATAATATAGCATTATTATTATACTCGTTACATAGATGGGAAAACTGAGACTTAACAGTGTTAAGCAATCTAGCTAAAAAATAAATTCCAAAACAGAATCAGTTTGTCTAACTTTTAACTGAAAGAATCGACAGTAAAACCTTGCTAATAAGGACAATTTCTTGGTACATAAGAGCTTTAATAGAGATGATGCTTTAACTCAGGGATTAGTTAAAATTTTTCTGGAAAGTACCAGACAGTATATATTTTAGGCACAATGGACCATACAGTCTCTGTCAATAATTAGTCAACTTTGCTACAGTAGAGCAAGTGTCCAGACAATAAATAAATGAAGGAGCACAGCTGTGTTCCAGAAAACTTAATTTATGTACACAGAAATTTCAATTTCATATAAACTTCATGTGTCATAAATATTATTTCCCCCCCCCAAAATTTAGAAACGTTAGAAACTATTCTTAGCTCATGGGCCATACAAAAACAAGAGGTAGATGGAGTCTGGCCTATGGGTCATAGTTTGCTGACTCTTTTAGTTGAAAATTTAAGCATTAATAAATATTAGTTTAAATATATAAATACAACATGCAATTATTTAAACACAAATAATACATTCAAATAAGGAGTTTCAAATAACCACTTCATGTATTATTTCCATAACTGACACATATTGGTATTTAGCACTACAGTACCTTTTTTCTGATATCACTTTTAACTTGCTCATCTTGACTTACTTCATTTCATCATTGCAGATAATCTAAAAGAAAAAATGTTAATGATATTAAACATACAGCTGTTTCTATATATTAGATATCATAAAAGCCATGCCATTGAAATTTTTTATTATGAGCAACAGAAGATAACACTGGAAACCAAAGGAGAGTGTTTGATTTTTATGTGTTTCTGGCAAGTTACCTCAATATGCAAAAATGTGAGGGGATCCCTGGGTGGCGCAGCGGTTTGGCGCCTGCCTTTGGCCCAGGGCGCGATCCTGGAGATCCGGGATCGAATCCCACATCGGGCTCCCGGTGCATGGAGCCTGCTTCTCCCTCTGCCTGTGTCTCTGCCTCTCTCTCTCTCTCTCTGTCTGTGACTGTGACTATCATAAATAAATAAAAATTTAAAAAAAAAAATATGCAAAAATGTGTGACAATTACATGATCTAAAACCAGCCAGTAAACTGTTATCAAAATCCTGGAGCTACAAAAATTAAAAAAAAAACTAAAATAGTATATGCTCTAGGGTTAAGACTTCTTTTAAGACAGTTCAAATTATCTTTTTCCAATTTTATATTCCTCCTTAGAATAAACAAACCACAGCAGTGTACTTACTGTCCACTACTCACACAGTGATCAAATACTGGTAGATACGTAAGAACACTTATTAATAACAAATTGTTTAGACAGTAAAAACTACCTATAAATCATCTCATTTAATATACTTTATATTTTCCTTCAGTCAATACAAGTTTTATCATTAAAAAGTACACATTATACACTTTAAAACTTTAAATCTCGTTTCATAGAATCTTTACAACATTTCAGATTTATTTTGTAACTATTCACCCCCCCAAAAAAGAGAAAAAAACAAAACAAAACTCTGGGACGTCTTTTAATTTTATATATAAATGCTTACTGAAGCAGAATTTTGGTGCATCATTAGACGTAAAAAAAAATGCTAATTCAACAAGTTTCTCACATATTTATACAACATTTAGTATAATGATATTTAAAGGGAAACAAACATGCAAAAGAATGTAGAGAATTAGATTTAGAAAAAGAATGATATTTAAAGGGAAACAAACATGCAAAAGAATGTAGAGAATTAGTAGATTTAGAAAAAGAATCTAAAAAATTTTAGAAAAAGAATGTAGTAATGATATTTAAAGGGAAACAAACATGCAAAAGAATGTAGAGAATTAGTAGATTTAGAAAAAGAATCTAAAAAGATTTAGAAAAAGAATGTAGTAGATTTAGAAGCTACAGGTATTCTGGATGTTTTTCTTCAATTAACTTTCACTTCAATAAAACACTTTTTTTTTTCAGTTTTCTCATTAACTCAATTATAAGAAAGAAAACATGAATTTAGGATTACATATAAAAATTACATGGACTTCTTCATGTCGGCAAGAAATTTAAAACTGCTGACAATTCTTTCTTTTAATGAACTTTTTAGGGACACCTGGGTGGCTCAGCAGTTGAGCATCTGCCTTTGGCTCAGGGCATGATCCTGGAGTCCCAGGATCAAGTCCCACATCGGGCTTCCTGCATGGAACCTGCTTCTCCCTTTGCCTATGCCTCTGCCTCTCTCTCTATCTTTCATGAATAAATAAATAAAATCTTAAAAAAAAAAAAAAGAAAAAATCTTAAATAAATTAATTGACTTTAAAAAAAAGACTACAAAAAAGTAATTTTTCCCCTTTCCAAATAAATTAAGAATCAAAAATCCAAAGGAGGGGAAAAAAATCCTATGTGATTTCAAAAGCATTACTGCTGCCATAAACATAAGGTTAATTAAGTTACTTCTACTTGTTGAGTGGTAGGACCTTCTCTAGAAGTGCATTAATAGCACATCTCATGAAAAGTTTACTGTGACTCTTATTATTAGAGCTGATAGTTGGAAAGGTTAATGCTTTACCTTACGTCACAACCACTTCAACAGTTAAAGAAATGATTTGAACTTCCAACTCACAATAAAATAATAGTTGGACAACAGGCATTCATGTCCTCTCCCTCTGAGGACTAGAATAAAGTAGACAGCAAAGTAATAAAGAGAAATTAAGTTATGTTTAAGCCCACAGTGATAAAAGGAAAACTAAAGTCAGGGCGGGGGGGTTGGGGGGTCCACAGGGTAGGTATCCTGTCCAGAAGAACTCAGGGAACTTGGAACCCAGGGACATGGAGATGCCAAGCACAACAGAGGAAGAGACTGCTCAACAGCTAATGAAAATTCTATAATTCTAAGTAACTTCTTACCTCTTCAATATCCCATACCTCACCACTGTGGAAAATGTTCAACAGCAAGTCACAGAATTCCTGATAAATAATCTTCACCAAAGAAACAACCTCAAAGAATTCTGCTTTCTGGGACTAAAGAGTCTCCCAGGAAAAAGGCCAGCTCTCAACCCCATCATCTTAGAGCTAAGCCACTATGTCCCTTATGGTCCCTTTTTATAGCCTAAAGCCAGAGTGCCCCCAGAGAACATGAAAACTCTGTATTTTAAAAGTTTGTGTTCATCATAGTATCATGTAACACAAACAGGCACTTAGAGGCAGAAGTACCGCATTTCAGCAAGTCTGTGGATTTGCCAACCAAGTGTGACAAAGCAAGAAAGAGGCAAAGAAACTGAGACTATGTACAAGGGCCTAACTATAAAAACTGACCATTAAGTTTAGGTATAATCTACTCATTCCTCTTTATTGGGTCATTCTCATCCCCATAAAATCATGTTGTTATTTCCATGTCTTGAAGAAAAAAATAAACTCTTTGCTCCTATTTCCTCAATCCAGCTACTGTCCCATTTCTCATCCCTCCCGAAAGCAAAGAGTTGTTTGTACACACTGTAAACAAGTCCTCTCTTCCCCTCCTAAGCACACTCCAGTCAGGTTGTCCCCAACACATGTCAGTCCCAGTGACCTCCATGTCCCTAAATTCAACTGTCAATTCTCAGTCCTCATCTTACTTGTCCTATCAGCAGCATTTGATAGAACTGGTCACTCCCTTTTCTTGGAAATACTTTCCTCATTTGGCCATACCGTTTCCTTCACTGAATGACCTAAGTAAGCTTAGCTCTTCCTCGTCCTTTTAGAACTGCAGTGTCTTCCTTGGTGACCTCATTCAGTGTCGTAACTACCCAACATCTCCACTTAGATCTCTAATAATATCACAAACTCAACATAACCAAAACTGATCTGACTTGCTCTTCCCTCCTAAATGTGCTCTCACCTCAGCTTTTCTAACTGTAAAGACAATCCTCTAAATCTCAGTCCAAAACCTTAACATCCTTCTTGACTCCTGCCTTACATCCCACACCCAATCCATAAGCAAGACCTAATAATTCTACTTTCAAAATATATCCAGAATCTGATCACTTTACCATATCTATTACCATGGACAAACCAATCATCCTAATTAGTCTCCTTTCTGTCTTCACCCCTCTACAGTCTATTCTCAACAGAACATCCTGACTAATCCTTTTAAACCCTTGGGGGAAAGAAAGAGACCAAAAAAAAAAAACAAAAAACAAACCATCCTCAGGTAAATCTTGTCATCTTGTCACCACTCTGCTCAAAGTCCTGAGATGATGCCCATTTCAGTGGCATTAAGGGCCCTAGGGGAATACCCCCACCCCTTCCCTTCCCTGACCTCATCTTCTACCTACAACTCTCCTCACTCACTCTGCTCTAGACACACTGGTTGTGCTTCCTTGCTTTCCTCCAATTCTCACCTTGACCGAGCTGTTTTCTCCATCTGAAATGTTCTGCTAGAAATCGTAATGACTGACCAATTTCCAAACTTCTTTTGCTTGAGTATCACCTTTTCAATAAGGCCTACTTCAACCAATCTATTTAATTCTGTAAATTACCTTCAGACTCCAATATATCCATTACCCCTTGCTTGAATCTACTGTCTTTCCAGAGCTCTTATCACCTTCTAATACAGGATGATTCAAAAATAATTGAACACTGAAAACTGTACTATTCAATAACTGATTACATATGAACATGTGTCGAAACAACTTTTAAGGGAACAGTTTAGTTCTATAAGCTTCTGAATGTTCAATAGATGCATCATTAAATCATATATATCAGTCCTGTAATCAAATTCATCCCAGTCCCTTACCAGCTTATCACCACTGATGATGACAAAAGCAACCAAAATGAGTTCCTTCATTTCCTCAAGGTTTTGAGGACAAAGTGGTAGTAACCCAAGGTTCTTGATATATCCAAATAAGAAATCACAAGGTTTAATACCTAATATCTCACTGGCCAATATTTCACTAGTCTTAATCACTTTGTAAACTAGACAACTGATTAATAAACTCTGTGTATTGCTTATTATCTATATCTCCCTGCTAGAATTAAAGATCCATTAGGGCAAAAATTTGCTTTGCTTACCAAATGCCTCCCAATTATCTAGAACAAAGCCAGCACATGGCAGGTGCTAAAAAAATCTTTTAAATGAGTGAATCAATGTTTTACTTTTTTAAAGTAAAGTCTCAAAGACTTGCTTTGAGAAACTTTTATTACACAAATGAGCAAAAAAAGTCTTCATTTTTAAAAATCTAACAATACGCTAGATATAGTATACTGGTATACTATACTGGTATAGTATACTATATAGTATAGTATACTGGTATAGTATACTGGTATAGTATACTAGTATACACACAATACCTATCCCAATTTCCATTTAGTGTGCTGTCCTGTAATACGAGAAAAAAAAGAAAATTTCCCAGACACCCCTGCAGCTATAGTTCCAGCTGTGACTTAAATCCACCAATTTCTATCTCATCATTTGGGAGAGATTTAAAAGACTGAAAGGCTGCCGGATTCCACCGGCAAGCATAGACACATTCAGTTCCTGGAGAACAATGCAGGCAGAGGTCCCAGAATCTAGTCCAGGGTTTCTCAGAAGCTGATGCTAGAATTCTTTAAGAGCTCATGACTGGGGTGAATTTTTTCTTTTTTACTTTTGTGCACAAGCAATGGCAGCATTCACAGTAACTAATGAGACTGTGTTAGACATTAGCCATACGTTGACAGTGTACAGTAGAACCATGTTCACTTGGTCAGAGTGTGCCTTCATAGGTTGAGGCTGCATGGCTTGGGGAGGATGGTGGGCTGATGAATTCTAGCTTCTGCTTTTCAAGTTACCTCTCCTAATCATACCGGTATGATTAGTTACAAAGAATTGTATCTTGTTAATCATTTCACGAAAGGAGCACAACTGGAGACATACACACAAAACCCCATCTTTACTACTTATCAGAGGCGCCTGGGTGGCTCAGTCGGTTAAGCATCTGCTTTTGGCTCAGGTCATGATACTGGGGTCCCAGGACTGAGCCCCACATCAGGCAGGGAAGCCTGTTTCTCCCTCTCCCTGCCCTCCACCACTCGTGTGCATGCACATGTGATCTCAAATAGATCTAAAATAAATAAATAAAATCTTAAAAAAGAAGAGAAAAGAAAAAGAAAAGAAAAGAAAAGAAAGAAAAGAAAAGAAAAGAAAAGAAAAGAAAAGAAAAGAAAAGAAAAGAAAAGAAAGAAAAAAGAAAAAAGAAAAAACTCCTTATCAGTAGGCTGATACAGGAGCTGGTAATCCTAGTTATTGTACTCTATCTTATGTGGGCTGTGGAAAACAACTGTGCAACATGGCTCCAGCAATATTCAGAAGGTATGGAACTATAAATTATGGTCATCTGACAAGTTAAAGATACTACTGGAATCTCAAACATGATAAAGCTTTAGTTTTAAAAAATTTACATACAATGAAAAGGTTGAGGTAACAACTAAGGTAGTAGCAGAACTTACTGACCAGAAAAGGGAAAGCCACCCACTGAGGCCAGAATGTAAAAGTATGCCTAAGTAAAAGTATGCTTAAGTAAAACGCTTGTACGAGGTATCTTAAGAGACATGTTTAAAGTTCTACAGTACACTAACAGTAACTAACAATAACACACTGACATGTTTTAAATACCCACATAATAAAGAGAAAAATAAGTTTCTCTATCTAAACTGATGAGTCAATAGAGATCACCAACTATAATATTAAGGTCATATTCCATATATACTAGGTATTTATGAATATTGTAAGATTTGAAAATGGTGAAATCAAGAAAACTTTTTTTGCTAGAGTGCTGCCCAAAGCCAGCAAAGGACAGGATATTTTATGTTTTGTCCTCCTATCTAGAAACAAAGCTCTGTCTTTAAGAACACTGTTGACAACTGTTCTGATAATGTCCCATCCAAAGCTGGCTCCATGTGAAGATTCGCCACTCTTGTTAAAAAAAAAAAAAAAAAAAAAAGCTGACTTGACAATACAGTGTTTTCTTCACAAAGAGGTACTACAGTCAAAAGCTCTGGGAGATGAAAAAAGTTCCATTTGAAACCACAAAAAAATGATTAACTTTATTACACAAAAACCCATTCAATCAAAATGTTTAAGGAACTATGTTACAACCTGAACAAAGAACATATAAATCTCCCACTATATGCCGAAGTCCAGAGGCTTAGTGGATGAAGAGTTCCCAATAGGCTGAGCTGAAAGGTAAAGTGCAGAGTACTTTCACAAATACAGTATGCTACGTGCTTGGAGAAGGAAGAATGATTCCTGAAACTAGACAACTTAGCAAACACTTGTCTCGTGAAACAAATGAACAACTCTCTGCAAGACCTTAGATAAAATATTTTGGCTTCAAGGGACAAGATTCTTGGGGGAAAATTATGTGACAAAGAAAATCATAAAATTGCTCGTACTGCTGCTTGGGTTTGAGAGTAAAAAATGGTATCTCCAAATCTCAAGTCTTGCTGACCTAAAGGAACAAAATTAAAAAGCAAAATTAAACAGAATTTTCTCCTTATTTTGAAACACGTGTAAGACTTAATGAAGGACCCTTTCTCTGAATCTTCTGTGCAGGGTGAGAACCTGACTTTGAGGAAGAAGAATCTTACATCTCAAGATGAGACCTACTGATCTGTCCCTAAAAGTTGTGGATGTCTAAAAAAGAGTACTGTCCTGAAAAATCAGAGGAAAGTAACAAACACTTGGCTGCAGGTTTTCAATTTCTCACGTAAGAAATATTTTTGTTTTTTAAGAAGTATCAAGAGCAAGGAAGAAATCACCTTATGTCAGTTGAAAATGAAATTTGTGAATGGTTATTTCAAGTTTAACATAGAAAAGAAACTAAAACCAAGTTTCATAAGAGAAATAAACTTCTTTTAGTAAATAAACTTCTTAATCATTTGTAACTCCTAGACTTATATTCGAGCCTGACCAAGTTCATCAGTAAAAAAAAAGAAAAAAGAAAAAAAAAGGTTTAGACCAAATTCTGGTATAAATTATGTTTTAGGCTCTATTTTTATTAATATTATTTTTGACCTATGCTTTTAGTAGCTTTGCTATTTGACACTATATATATATATATATATTTTTTTTTTTTTTAATTCATGAGAGACACAGGGAGGGGCAGAGGGAGAAGCAGGCTCCAGGTAGGGAGCCTGATGTAGGACTCAATCCCGGGACTCCAGGATCACGCCCTGGGACAAAGGGAGGTGCTCAACCACTGAGCCACCCAGGCGGCCCAATTTGACAGTTTATGTTTACATTATAAATAACATTAACTAGGAAAAAGACAGAAAAACAGACCAACAGAATATACACTGAAGTCTATATATAAATGCACACATCTATGATCAGCTAATTTTTGGCAAGGGACCAAATCCACTCAATGAAGAAAAAATTACAAGCATACCTCAGAGATATTGCAGGTTCAGTTACAAAACACTGTAATAGTCTGTAGCAATTGTAGCATATACTACAATAAGGCAAGTCAAACAAGTTTTTTAGTTTCCAGTGCATATAAAAGTTGTGTCTACACTATACTGATAGTCTATTATTACATGTGTATTAGCAAATGTCTAAAAATACAATGTGTATACCTTAATTAAAAAGTACTTTATTACTAAAAAGTGCTAACCATCACCTAAGTTTTCATCAAGTCATAATCACTGATCACAGATCACCAAAACAAATAATGAAAAAGTCTGAAATAATGTGAGAATTACCAAAACTCACATGACAAAGTGAGGAAATGCTGTTGGAAAAATGGTGCTAATAGTATTGTAAGGTGCAGCACTGCCACAAACCTTTAACTTATAAAAAACACAGTATCTACAAAATGTAATAAAGTGAAGCACAATAAAATGAGGTATGCCTGTAGTCCCTTCTATTGCTGACACAACTGGACTTCCACATGTAAAAGAATATAGTTGGTACTCAAACCATATTATAAAAATTAACTCAAAATGGATCAATGACCCAAATATAAGTGCTAAAACTTATTTAAAAATGTAGGCAAATCTGCATGACCTTGGATTTGGCAACAGATTCACAGTGACAGCAACAAAAGCATAAAGCAACAAAAGAGGGCAGCCCAGGTGGCTCAGCAGTTTAGCGCTGCCTTCAGCCCAGGGCCTGATCCTGGAGACCTAGGATCAAGTCCCACGTCAGGCTCCCTGCATGGAGCCTGCTTCTCCCTCTGCCTTTGTCTCTGCCTCTCTCTCTCTCTGTCTCTCTGTGTCTCTCATGAATAAATAAAATAAAATCTTAAAAGAAAAAAAAGCAACAAAAGAAAAAAAGATAAAGTGGACTTCAAAATTAAAAACTTTTGTGCATCAAAGGACATTAATAAGAAAGTAAAAAACAAACAGAATGGAAGAATATATTTGCAAATCATATATCTGATAAGAGTTTAATAGCCAAATATATAAAGAACTCCTAAACTAAACAACCAAAATGAACAAAGGTGGCACCTGAGGGGCTCACCCAATTAAGTATCTAACTCTTGGTTTCAGCTCAGGTCATGATACCACAGTCATGAGACAGAGCCCTGCACCAGGCTCAGCATGGAGTCTGCTTAAGATTCTTTCCCCTCCTTCTCCCTCTGCTCCTCTCTCCCCCTTATCTCTATCTATAAAATAAATAAATAAAATCTTTAAAAAAAAATAAGAAGAGCACAGGCTTTAAAAATAATAATCATAATAATAATAATAAATAAAAATCAACAAAGGACTTGAGGGGCACCTGGCTGCCTCAGTCAGTGGAGCACACAACTCTAGATCTTAGGGTTGTGAATTCAAACCCCATGCTGAGTGTAGAGATTACTTAAAAATAAATATTCTTTTAAAAACTGAGTAAAAGACTTGAATACTTCTTGAAAGAAAATACTCAATGATCTACAAGAACATGAAAAGATGCTCAACATCAATTAGTCATTAGACAAAGGCAAATCAAAATCACAGTATTACTTAATACCAACTAGGATGCCTATAATCTTTAAAATTAATTTTCAAATAAGAGTTGAAAATGTAGATAAACTGAAACCATCATTCACTACTGGTGGGAACATAAAATGGTGCAACCACTGTAGAAAACAGTTTGGCAGCTCCTCAAAAACCTAAATACAGAATACCTAGCAATTCTACTGCTAGGTATACACCCAAAAGAATTTAAAACAGGGACTTGAACAGATAATTTTACATTAATATTCACAGAAGCATTAACCACAAAAGCCAAATGTAGAAACAATCCAAGCGTCTATAACAGATGAACAGACAAAATGTGGTATGTAATACATACAATGGAATATTATTCAGCCATAAAAAGGAATGAAGCTCTGACATATGCTATTAACATGAACCATGAAAACATTGTTAAGTGAAATAAGCCAGAAACAAAGTAACAAATATTATATGCTTCTACCTATATGAAATATCTAGAATAGGCAAATTCATAGAGATAAAAGTAGATTAGAAATTACCAGGGGCTGGAGGCAAAAGGAAATGGTCATAGTTGATTAATAATTACAAATTAAAATTACAAATTGTCTGTTTGCAGTGACAAAAAATTTTGGAAATAGTGGTGATGACTATACAACTTTGTGAATGTAATTAATTTCACTGAATCAAAAGCTTAAAAATGGTTTAAAAAACAAGTTTTATGTTAGGTATGTTTTACCACAATAAATGATTTTTATTTTTTTTAATAAATTTATTTTTTATTGGTATTCAATTTACCAACATACAAAATAACACCCAGTGCTCATCCAGTCAAGTACCCGCCTCAGTGCCCTTCACCCATTCACCCCCACCCCCCGCCCTCCTCCCCTTCCACCACCCCTAGTTCGTTTCTCAGAGTTAGGAGTCTTTATGTTCTGTCTCCCTTTCTGATATTTCCCACACCATTTCTTCTCCCTTCCCTTATATTCCCTTTCACTAGTATTTATATTCCGCAAATGAATGAGAACATATAATGTTTGTCCTTCTCCGATTGACTTACTTCACTGAGCATAATACCCTCCAGTTTCATCCACGTTGAAGCAAATGGTGGGTATTTGTCATTTCTAATGGCTGAGTCATATTCCATTGTATACATAAACCACATCTTCTTTATCCATTCATCTTTCAATGGACACCGAGGCTCCTTCCACAGTTTGGCTATTGTGGACACTGCTGCTAGAAACATCGGGGTGCAGGTGTCCCGGCATTTCATTGCATCTGAATCTTTGGGGTAAATCCCCAACAGTGCAATTGCTGGCTCGTAGGGCAGGTCTATTTTTAACTCTTTGAGGAACCTCCACACAGTTTTCCAGAGTGGCTGCACCAGTTCACATTCCCATCAACAGTGTAAGAGGGTTCCCTTTTCTCCACATCCTCTCCAACATTTGTAGTTTCCTGCGTTGTTAATTTTTCCCATTCTCACTGGTGTGAGGTGGTATCTCATTGTGGTTTTGATGTGTATTTCCCTGATGGCAGGTGATGCAGAGCATTTTCTCATGTGCGTGTTGGCCATGTCCATGTCTTCCTCTGTGAGATTTCTGTTCATGTCTTTTGCCCATTTCATGATTGGATTGTTTGTTTCTTTGCTGTTGAGTTTAAAAAGTTCTTTACAGATCTTGGAAACTAGCCCTTTATCTGATACGTCATTTGCAAATATCTTCTTCCATTCTGTAGGTTGTCTTTGAGTTTTGTTGACTGTATCCTTTGCTGTGCAAAAAGCTTCTTATCTTGATGAAGTCCCAATAATTCATTTTTGCTTTTGTTTCTTTTGCCTTCGTGGATGTATCTTGCAAGAAGTTACTGTGGCCGAGTTCAAAAAGGGTGTTGCCTTTGTTCTCCTCTAGGATTTTGATGGAACCTTGTCTCACATTTAGATCTTTCATCCATTTTGAGTTTATCTTTGTGTATGGTGCAAGAGAGTGGTCTAGTTTCATTCTTCTGCATGTGGATGTCCAATTTTCCCAGCACCATTTATTGAAGAGACTGTCTTTTTTCCAGTGGATAGTCTTTCCTCCTTTATCAAATATTAGTTGACCATAAAGTTCAGGGTCCACTTCTGGGTTCTCTATTCTGTTCCACTGATCTATGTGTCTGTTTTTGTGCCAGTACCACACTGTCTTGATGACCACAGCTTTGTAGTACAACCTGAAATCTGGCATTGCGATGCCCCCAGATATGGTTTTCTTTTCTAAAATTCCCCTGGCTATTCGGGGTCTTTTCTGATTCCACACAAATCTTAAAACAATTTGTTCTAACTCTCTGAAGATAGTCCATGGTACTTTGATAGGGATTGCATTAAACGTGTAAATTGCCCTGGGTAACATTGACATTTTCACAATATTAATTCTGCCAATCCATGAGCATGGAATATTTTTCCATCTCTTTGTGTCTTCCTCAATTTCTTTCAGAAGTGTTCTATAGTTTTTAGGGTATAGATCCTTTACCTCTTTGGTTAGGTTTACTCCTAGGTATCTTATGCTTTTGGGTGCAATTGTAAATGGGATTGACTCCTTAATTTCTCTTTCTTCAGTCTCATTGTTACTGTATAGAAATGCCATTGTTTTCTGGGCATTGATTTTGTATCCTGCCACACTACCAAATCCTGTATGAGTTCTAGCAATCTTGGGGTGGAGGCTTTTGGGTTTTCTATGTAGAGTATCATGTCATCGGTGAAGAGGGAGAGTTGGACTTCTACTTTGGCAATTTGAATGCCTTTAATGTCTTTTTGTTGTCTGACTGCTGAGGCTAGGACTTCCAGTACTATGTTGAATAGCAGTGGTGAGAGTGGACATCCCTGTCTTGTTCCTGATCTTAGGGGAAAGGCTCCCTGTGCTTCCCCATTGAGAATGATGTTTGCTGTGGGCTTTTTGTAGATGGCTTTTAAGATGTTGAGGAATGTTCCCTCTATCCTCAGGAATGGATGCTGTATTTTGTCAAATGCTTTTGCATCTAATGAGAGGATCATATGGTTCTTGGTTTTTCTATCGCTGATATGAATCACACTGATTGTTTTATGAGTGTTGAACCAGCCTTGTGTCCCAGGGATAAATCCTACTTGGTCATGGTGAATAATTTTCTTAATGTACTGTTGGATCCTATTGGCTAGTATCTTGTTGAGAATTTTTGCATCCATGTTCATCAGGATGTAATTCATATTGGTCTGTAATTCTCCTTTTTGGTGGGGTCTTTGTCTGGTTTTGGAAATAAGGTGATGCTGGCCTCATAGAACGAATTTGGAAGTACTCGATCTCTTTCCATCTTTCCAAACAGCTTTAGTAGAATAGGTATGGTTTCTTCTTGAAACGTTTGATAGAATTCCCCTGGGAAGCCATCTGGCCCTGGACTTTGGTGTCTTGGGAGGTTTTTAATGACTGCTTCAACTTCCTCCCTGGTTATTGGCCTGTTCAGGTTTTCTATTTCTTCCTGTTCCAGTTTTGGTAGTTTGTGGCTTTCCAGGAATGATTCCATTTCTTCTAGATTGCCTAATATATTGGCATATAGCTGTTCATAATATGTTTTTAAAATCGTTTGTATTTCCTTGGTGTTGGTAGTGATCTTTCCTTTCTCATTCATGATTTTATTAATTTGAGTCTTCTCTCTCTTCTTTTTAATAAGGCTGGCTAATGGTTTATCTATCTTATTAATTCTTTCAAAGAACCAACTCCTGGTTCTGTTGATCTGTTCCACAGTTCTTCTGGTCTCGATTTCGTTGAGTTCTGTTCGAATCTTAATTAACTCTCTTCTGCTGGGTGTAGGATCTATTTGCTGTTTTTTCTCTAGCTCCTTTATGTGTAAGGTTAGCTTTTGTATTTGAGTTCTTTCCAGTTTTTGAATGGATGCTTGTATTACGATGTATTTCCCCCTTAGGACTGCTTTTGCTGCATCCCAAAGATTTTGAACTGTTGTATCTTCATTCTCATTAGTTTCCATGAATCTTTTTAATTCTTCCTTAATTTCCTGGTTTACCCTTTCATCTTTTAGCAGGATGGTCCTTAACCTCCACGTGTTTGAGGTCCTTCCAAACTTCTTGTTGAGATTTAGTTCTAATTTCAAGGCATTATGGTCTGAGAATATGCAGGGGACGATCCCAATCTTTTGGTATCGGTTCAGACCCAATTTGTGACCCAGTATGTGGTCTCTTCTGGAGAAAGTTCCATGTGCACTTGAGAAGAATGTGTATTCAGTTGAGTTTGGATGTAAAGTTCTGTAGATATCTGTGAAATCCATCTGGTCCAGTGTATCATTTAAAGCTCTCGTTTCTTTGGAGATGTTGTGCTTAGAAGACCTATCGAGAGTAGAAAGAGCTAGATTGAAGTCACCAAGTATAAGTGTATTATTATCTAAGTATTTCTTCACTTTGGTTATTAATTGATTTAAATATTTGGGAGCTCCCACATTCGGGGCATATATATTGAGGACTGTTAAGTCCTCTTGTTGGATAGATCCTTTAAGTATGATAAAGTGTCCCTCTTCATCTCTCACTACAGTCTTCAGGGTAAATTTTAGTTTATCTGATATAAGGATAGCTACCCCTATTTCTTTTGAGGACCATTTGAATGGTAAATGGTTCTCCAACCTTTTATCTTCAGGCTGTAGGTGTCCCTCTGTCTAAAATGAGTCTCTTGTAGACAGCAAATAGATGGGTCCTGCTTTTTTATCCAGTCTGAAACCCTGCGCCTTTTGATGGGGTCATTAAACCTGTTCACGTTCAGAGTTACTACTGAAAGATATGAGTTTAGTGTCATCATGATATCTATTCAGTCCTTGTTTTTGTGGATTGTTCCACTGGACTCCTTCTTAAAGGGGAATTTTAAGAGTCCCCCTCAAAATTTCTTGCAGCTGGTTTGGAGGTCACATATTCTTTCACTTCCTGCCTGTCTTGGAAGCTCTTTATCTCTCCTTCCATTTTGAATGAGAGCCTTGCTGGATAAAGTATTCTTGGTTGCATGTTCTTCTCATTTAGGACCCTGAATATAACCTGCCAGCCCTTCCTGGCCTGCCAGGTCTCTGTGGAGAGGTCTGCTGTTACCCTAATACTCTTCCCCATAAAAGTCAGGGATTTCTTGTCTCTTGCTGCTTTAAGGATCTTCTCTTTATCTTTGGAATTTCCAAGCTTCACTATTAAATGTCGAGGTGTTGAACAGTTTTTATCAATTTTAGGGCGGGAATCTCTCTATTTCCTGGATCTGAATGCCTCTTTCCCTTCCCAGATTAGGAAAGTTTTCAGCTATGATTTGTTCAAATACATATTCTGGCCCTCTGGCCCTTTCGGTGCCCTCGGGAACCCCAATTAAACGTAGGTTTTTCTTCCTCAGGCTGTCGTTTATTTCCCTTAATCTATCTTCATGGTCTTTTAATTGTTTGTCTCTTTTTTCCTCAGTTTCCCTCTTTGCCATCAACTTGTTTTCTATGTCACTCCCTGGTTCTTCCACCTCATTAACCCTCGTCGTTAGGACTTCTAGTTTAGATTGCATCTCATTCAATTGATTTTTAATTTCTGCTTGATTGGATCTAAATGCTGCAGTCATGAAGTCTCTTGAGTCCTTTATGCTTTTTTCTAGAGCCACCAGTAGCTGTATAATAGTGCTTCTGAATTGGCTTTCTGACATTGAATTGTAATCCAGATTGTGTAACTCTGTGGGAGAGAGGACTGTTTCTGATTCTTTTGAGGTGAGTTTTTCCTTCTAGTCATTTTGCTCAGTGCAGAGTGCCGAAAAACAAGCTGTATTGGGAAAAGGAGAAAAAGAGAGGAGAGAAAGAAGGAAAGAAAAGAGAAAAAGAAAAAAGAAAAAAGGAAGAAAAAAAGAGAAGAAAAAGAGAAAAAGAAAGAAAAGGGTGGGGGAAGCAAACAGAAATCAAAAAGCAAAAAAAAAAAAAAAAAAAAAAAAAAACCCACGGGGGAGTATCTTCTGTTTCTGTATACTTTAAGTCCCTTGACTTCCCCTGGAACTTGTCCGTCTAGTTGGTCTTCTGGGGGAGGGGCCTGCTGTGCTGATTTTCAGGTGTTAGCACTTGGGGGAGCTGCTCTGCCACCTGCCTGGTGCAGGGCTCGGGGGTGGGGGGGTTGTTTACCCCGTGAGGCCCCAGGAGGAACAACCCCAGTGGCGGGGCCAGCTCTGGAGCCCTGGATTCAGCTCCCGCAGGAACTAGGGAGCTCTCTGCAGGGCCTGGAGGCTCCAGGGCGGGGCCGCTGATCTCCTCAGCTCGGGGCAGGAGCGTCCTTGCTGTCCTGTGCCCTCCCGGCCTCTGCCTGTCCCGGGGGGAGGCTGGATCCTGGGCTGTGTCTGGGCCCCCAGTGCCCCCGGGCCTGCGCCCTGTTGGATTCGTGCTCCCGGCCGCGCAGCCCCCTCCGCACGGAGCCTCTTCCTCTGCCCGAGCCCCTCCGAGCTGCTCCCGGCCGCACAGCCGCCTCTCGGCGGAGCCGCCACTGCTGGAACCCCTCCGAGTTGCTCCGGGTCCCGCCGTGCGCACTCTGCAGCCCTTTAGGGAGCTCCGCGCACTCTCCTGGGCACGCAGGTGTCTGTTAGTGTCCCAGGGAGCCCGAGGGCATCCCCGCCCTCCTGGGTCCTGCTCCAACTCCCTGCGAGCCCCTTTCCGCCCGGGGAAGATGGTGCAGCTCCTGCTCCTCCGGGACGGGGCTCTCCTGTCCTGGGGACACTCGCCCCAGCCTTAGCCCGGCTCCTCGCAGGGCCCCTCCTGCTTGGATGCCTTTTGTTTCTTTATTTCTTCCCCCCCCCCCCCCCCCCGTCTTCCTACTTTGATAGAAGCGTGAACTCTTCTCACTGTAGCATTCCAGCTGTTCTCTCTTTAAATCTCAGGCCGAATTCGTAGATTTTCAGGATGACTGGAAGGTTATCTAGGTATTTTGGTGGGGACAGGTGATTTGGGGACCCTACTCTTCCACCATCTTGCCCCTCCAGTAAATGATTTTTAAAAATTAGTTTACATTATTTAATTAAATCAAAATCTATCCAGCCTATCTTTAAAAAAATTGAATCCCATTTTAGCTTAAGTCAGTTACTTAGTAGAAATTTTATAATCTTCACAATTTGAGATTTTTTTTTTTTTTTTTTTTTTATTTATGATAGTCACAGAGAGAGAGAGAGAGGAAGAGACACAGGCAGAGGGAGAAGCAGGCTCCATGCACCGGGAGCCCGATGTGGGATTCGATCCCGGGTCTCCAGGATCGCGCCCTGGGCCAAAGGCAGGCACCAAACCGCTGCGCCACCCAGGGATCCCAATTTGAGATTTTTAAAATCATGAAAAGGAAAAAGTTTAATTTCCAGAATGGTAAGCTAAGTTTAACCACCTGTTTGCTACTCAAGTAAGGTTCATTAAAGTCTATTGTATATTTTAAATAAGGAAAAATAAAACTACCCCTATACATATCATATACCAGAAGCCATAATTTACTAATATTTTGTGCAATAAAAACCTGTGGTTAAGACTAAGTCTACTTACATAAAGTAAAAAAATAAAGTGGAAAATTTTAGAAATGGAAAACCTGTTTTTCCTCCCTGCATTGCTCACATTAGAGGGTTGTTTTTTTGAGACAGAGAGAGAGAGTGAGAGAGAGAGAGAGAGAGAATGTGCATGCACACAGGGGAGAGGCAGACGGAGAAGGAAAAGCAGACTTCCCACTGAGCAGAGAGCCCTATGTGGGACCAATCCCAGGATGCAGGGATTATGACTGAGCTGAAGGCAGACACTTAACGGACTGAGTCACCCAGGTCCCCTCATATTCAAGTTTATATCCTTTATGGGGATAGAGATCTACATGCAACAGCAGACTAATTAAATGTCAAAAATTAAAAAATGCACAGGAAAATATTCTCTTTCAGAAGAGCATTAGCAATCATTACTGGAGTATTATTACATAGACCTAAAATTTCAAGTGCTGCCCCACCAGCTTTGAAGACTCACAGGGCCCCAAAGGCCTAATGTCTCATCACATGTACTCCCATCTAGCAGAAAAGACTCTTCACCCAGCTAGTTCCACCATCAGCTTTATCAGCTACACTCAGTCCTCAAGCTGTCAGTTCACTGCCAGCCCTGAGAATGATTCAAACAAACTAATCACATCCTCCCATGAGGGCAATCCTTTTGTTACTTCATCCCTTTGTTATTACAAAACCTGCCTGCCATGGCCACTGGTTCACTCTATTCCCAAGTGCAACCTCTCCACAGTTGTGAATATATTACTAATAAACTGTTGTTAATATCATCTGGGCAATGTCAGGTAGGAGCCATCTCATATACTATTTAAGACAGATCACTCCTTCACCAATGAATTGGTGATCAAAAAACAATCATATCTAAACTTTCTCTTCACACTAATATATCATAGCCACAAATGTTCTAATTTTTATTTTCAAGAATTCCCTGAGACCTGAAAATTATTTCATGAACCTTCAGGGCATAAAGAAAGAGAAAGGCCAGTAGGCAGGGCTGGTGCAGACCATAGCAGGTCCTGATCCACTGTGGTGCTATAGCTAGTAAATATAGCAGAACATTCCTGACCACCACAGCCGCCTGACCACTAGTTTCCTGATTTTATTTTTAATAAGTAAAAATGCAGTGAATTCATCTGTTTATGACATAGTACACAAGAGACGAGGTGTTTCAAATCACAGATTATACTTTCAACTCCTTGGAATTTTTGTTTCTTTGGCTAACAGGAGAGACTAGACATGAGAGGCCAACCATGCTTAGGCAACTGAAATTAGATAAGGGAGCAATGTTGACACCATCCTCGCAGGGATGAGCACAAGGGGACTGTTGGTCATGAACTATTTTCTGGAACTGTTAGGTAGAAACAAAGGGGCACCACTCCTGGAGGCTCGTGCCATGGTGGGCCTCCGTCATCCCCACCATGTAAGACAGCAGCACTTGCAGGTAGTAGCCTTTGGAGTCTTGGTGGAAGCAGTCCTACAGGGGCTTGCCATACTTTCTCTTGAACTTGGGCCTAATTTTCACTATGTCCACATCACTGTAAGAGACCATGACTCTAATCAGGACTTTATGGGGGCACCTGGTTGGCTCAGTCAGTCACTAGAGCATGACTCTTGATCTCAGGGTAGTAAGTTTGAGCTCCGTGTTGAGTGCAGAGATTACTTAAAAAAATTTTTTTAGATTTAATCAGGACTTTATCATAAGTCCTTTTGCCCTTCGTGGAGTCATACAATTGGTCAGCAAAATACAGGGGCTAGTTCTGAATGTACTGGACCAGGTTCAGGAAGCATTTTCCAGGTCTTTGACCTCCTTCTTGATGCTCTCCAGCATGTCATAAGAATTCAGGAAAGGGTTATTTAAAGTCTCATTTATGTGCTCTTACCCAGTAAAGACATTATTAGAAGTAAGAGTTCCTAGGGACATGTATTTTCAGATTTTCCTAGCTTGCTTTCTTTTGATAGAATGAATTAATTTGTAAAAGAACAAGTGAAAATGACAGTAAATCTTGACTTCTGAGAAGTTTTAGAATAGTTTTCATATAACATCTTCAGACTCCAAGGTCCTGAATGTAAAGCATTAAGCCTCATTTGTCCCAATGCTTGGAACAGTTCTTAAACATCTTGTTAAAATCTGTGCTCTGGGGCACCTGGGTGGCTCAGCGGTTGAGCACCTGCCTTAGGCTCAGGGCGTTATCCCGTGGTCCCAGATTCTCCCACATCGGGCTCCCTGCATGGAGCCTGTTGCTCCCTCTACCTGTGTCTCTCATGAATAAATAAATAAAATCTTTTTAAAAATAAATAAAGTCTGTGCTCTGGACAAATATATTAACTGAATGAACAATGCAGAAATATGACTCAGATGCTGGTACAACTGTGTGGTTAATGGTTAGACAATCTTGCCTAAAAGATCTTGCCTAATGGATCAGTATCAAACTATACAAATGAGGAGTTCAAACTGTGAAACAATAAGTAAAAGAATCATTTTGGTTTTGAAAATGACATATTTGCATGGAGTAACAGGAAAAATCTTTATTTCAGAAGGGAGTGTAAGCTAATATAGCTTGTTCTAGAGAGCAAACAATATTCCAGTGAAATTAAAAATGTTTAATACTGGGCAGCCCGGGTGGCTCAGTGGTTTAGCCGCCGCCTTCGGCCCAGGGCGTGATCCTGGAGACCCGGGATCAAGTCCCACATCAGGCTCCCTGTATGGAACCTGCTTCTCTTTCTGCCTCTCCCTCAGTGTGTGTGTGTGTGTGTATGTGTGTCTCATGAACAAATAAATAAAATCTTTTTTAAAAAGTTTAATACTTTATATCCCAACAATTTGACTCCTGAGTTTGTATTTCAGAGATACTCTCACAGACCCTTAAGGAGATGAAAATGAGAACATTTATCATAATTTTGTTTGTAGTTAAGGACAGGAAACAACATAGGGGCACTACCTCCACCTGAGCAAGAAGGGCCTCTGCTCTGGACCCTGCCCTTTAGAAGTCTTCATGTATCACAAAGAAAAAGTACATTTCTTGAAATATATATATGCACCTTGGTCACTGGCTTGGTACTTAGGGCTAGAATGGCCTGACCTGTAACTGTACAAATTTTCTGCTGTAATTCCAGTCTCTTTTCATTGCTGCAGTTGGTCAAAGTAACAGTAGTGACCTCATCCACGCATTTGGTCTTGATGGCTATTTCAGTGTTCAAAGCATCACACTCAGCATCAAAATTGATGCACGTTTTGACCAACCTGTACACACTGAGAGGTATGCAGTGATTACCCTCTAAGTAGATTTTGCAGAGAATTTCACGAACAGACATTTTGAAAGAAGCCGAGCCAGATGCCGAGAGTTGCAAGCATCCCCAGTTGTGTTGCATGATTTTAAAAGATCAGCGCAGTTCTAGCAATGAAGGTCTAGAAGCAATTTCACAGAACAGAGGTCTCTTCATCATAAAAGAGACAATATCTCCCTTGGTTTCTCAATTTTATGTAGAGGTTTGGGAGTTGTTGCTTAAGGCTCAACCTAGACTCTCTTTCTTTAAATCTCCAAACAATTCTGTAAACCACTTAAAATCTGTGCCAGATAATGATTTATTGCCCCTCATCTTCAAATTCACCCATTTTGCCTGCTCCGTGAAAATGAATTTGTGCCCTTAATATACTAATTTCTTTGCCAGCTGGCAAGATACTAAGCTTTATCAAGAGGGCACTGGAAAGACAGTGCAGAGGAAAAAGATTTTACTTCCAGTGTATTCACTTGGCTTCGGCAGGCAAGGCTTCTCTGAGACCCATTCCTGCAACAAGGATGGCTTCAATAGCAGCAGGCTCTTGCTGAGCATGCAGCTTCCCCAACAGGAGTCTAAGTTGTTTTGTAGCAGGGTACTTCTGGTGAGACCTCTGCCTATGAACAGCTTTCTCTGGTACCCTAGAGGGCAAACATTCAGCAAATTCCACTAGTGTCATACCACACCTACTCGCCTTGACCCTGCCCCTGCCAACTTTGACCTTGCCCTATCCAACAACTCTTCAATGAGGGGAGAAGCCCCTCTAACTCAGCCCTAGAAGTAGTGACTGGTTTTCGTATCAGCTATTCCTCTATTCTTCAGAGTTATCTTTATTTCTTGCTGATAAAGCCTCTTACAGTCAATGGATTTTTACATTAATTTTTCCCTGTTAAGTTACCGTGTGGTTTCTATTTCCTGATTGGACCCAGACAGACACATCCCAACAATTCTTTAAACTATTTAATACCCTAAATAAGGTATCTAGAGTGAAATCTGTTCTCTGCAACTCAGACTTTAAAATTAAAGAATTTTGTGGGAAAAAATTATACAATATATTCAGAGATTAGATAAATCTATGACATCCGTTTTTAAATCAGTGATAGTAATTATGCATAGCCAGGGTTAAGAATGGCTTCTGATGATTGTATTCCTAGATCAAGATATTAAATACTTTAATTGTAATATTAACTCCACCTCAGAGTACTATCATTCCTGTTATGCTTAATCACTATTTAAAAATTTAGTCTGCAAGGAGATACCACTTCACACCCACTAGAATGGCTATAATTTAAAAAATACAGACAATAATAAGTGTTAGCAAGGATGTGAGAAACTAGAACATTGCTGATGGGAATGTAAAATGGTACAGCTGCTAAAACAATCTAGCAGTTTCTCAAAAGGTTAAACATAAAGTGACCATGTGATTCAGCTATCCCATTTCTAAGTATATACCCAAAGAAATGAAAACTTATGTCCACACAAAAATTTGTACACAAATGTTCATAACAGCATTATTCATAACCAAAAACTGGAAATAACCCAAATGTCTACCAACAGAAGAATGGATAAATAAAATGTGGTATAGCCATATAATGGAATTTCATTCAGTGATAAAAAAAATAGAGTACTGATATGTGCTAGAAGTTTTCAATCATGAAAAACCACATCATTACATGATTCCATTTATAGGAAACATCCAGATTCTACAGAGACAGAGAGCAGATTAATGGTTATCTAGGACTAGAAGAGAATGGATGGAGAAGGGGAGACACACTAAAAGAATGTAGGGTTTCTTTTTAGAGCTATAAAAATGTTCTAAAATTCACTGTGGTTATGCTTGTTATGTGGGAAACAAAGGCAGAAGGAAATGTAGATGAAATTAAATGTCATGTAGCCCACTGCCAAATACTTGAGATAGGCTGATTGTAATATTCCTCCAGGATTCTGTGAGTCTACTTTAGCATATGAAAGTCCTTTCAGAATTTCCCTTATCTTTATTTCCCCTAATCCCAAAGTATATAAGCAGTTCCCCAGGGCACCAGGTAGAAGCGTCAACAGCTCTTTCTGCCTAGGATCCCCATGCTTTAATAAAACCACCATTTTGCACGAAGAATTCTTTCTTGGCCATCATCTCCAGACCCCACCAACACCAACATTCCAAAAACTACATCAGTTGCACAACTCTGAATTTACTAAAGGGCACTGAATTGCAATATTGTAAAATGAAAATTGTACAGTATGTGAGTTATATCTCAATAAAGCTGTTTAAAAAAAAAACAAAAACAAAAAACCTAGTTTATGCCATAACTTTCTAATTCAATCCATCCTTAAATTAGGGCCTGGGGCTTACACCCTTTGTAGTTCAGCACCTGATTCCCATGATAGAATATAATATTCTTTTACACAAAAGTGAAACTACTGACCCACCTGGGTCTTTTTTTAATATATTTATTTATTTATTTAGTCATAGAGAGAGAGAGAGGCAGAGACACAGGCAGAGGGAGAAGCAGGCTCCATGCAGGGAGCCCGAAGTGGGACTTGATCCCGGGTCTCCAGGATCACACCCTCGGCTGCAGGCGGCGCTAAACCACCGTGCCACCAGGGCTGCCCCTAACCTGGGTCTTTAGGAAATTTATTCTAAGTTATTTATCAAACAGAGGCTTAAAAAATAATAATAATAATAACCCTGCTGTGCTGTACATAAAAATCCACAGTACACATTTCCCTAAGTGGGGAAAGGTACTTATATTTGACCTTTATATATTTAAAGATGACCTGAACTAGAATTAAACGTGGGAATTTGACCTTAGCAGGAAATCATACAAGCAGTATCAACCTGGTCAACCTAGCCCACACATAAAGAAAACCAAGTAATTTTATACACTCTAGCTCAAGAAAAGTAAAAATGTTGGGTTTTCTGGATTTTTTTAGATTCTCCTGATCTTTTCCTCTCAACCAGTGCTACATCTAGAGTCCAGGGAATCAAAACTAAAACTCAGCTCTCACTGGTGTAAGCCTAAAATAAAGCTCATCAACCAACTCAGTAAGCATGCATACACACACAAGACATTAAACTTCATAATGTAAGCTGTCCTAATTTTCATTCCCCACATGAGGCATGAAAGAAATTCACACACACCCTAAAATTAAGATTGCAAATTCTAAATATATAAATACTTCAAATATACACGGTTTTTAGTTTATTTCAAAGCTGCTTAAAAGAAAGAAGAAAGAAAGAAAGAAAGAAAGAAAGAAAGAAAGAAAGAAAGAAAGAAAGAAAAAAAGAAAAATGCAAAGAAACATACACTATTCATACCCTAAAGTCCAACCTGAATCTTTTAAATACAATCTGAGGAAGCAATTCCCTTCTGACTTGCTTTGTTTAAACAACTTGGTCCTGTTCCCATTCAACCAAAACTTTTCCCTATTGTACTTTAATCTGTTCACAATTGGGCCTCCCTACAAGGTATCATTAGGCAAAAAGCTTCTACTGTTTAAAAACTTCAGGGAAACATTGCTCTAGTCAACAATGATTACCTCTGCTGTTAAAAATTAGACGTCTTGTTGGAGTGAATGAAAGATTACAATTAAAGAACTGAGTAGTTGGTTCTACTGTGGGGAATTGGGAAACAAGTACATTGAAGAGGCATCATCTTTTGTCAGCTTTCTCTAATTGTTTCAAGATCTGAAAAGAAGAAATCACTTCTTAAGAACATAAAGAAGCTACTATTGCCCCCCACCAGTCATGTCAATGTGATGGAAAATTTAAGTCTTGATTACTGAATAAGAAACATCCCAAATAATATGACCATACCCTTAGCAACCCTGAAAGAAAAGTGAGAAACTTTAAGAAAAAGAGGTATATAATACCTGCTGTCTAAGACAGAGGAATAACATTCCCAGCAAAAAGTGTATAAAGATTATTTTCATTTAAATTAAGAGAAAAATATATACGTTGGACATAGTCTGCATATACTAATCTATACATCCATAAACATTAACCTACTCTAAATTACTATTATTAAGGTATACATTTTCATCCAGTTACCTTATTCAAATAACATTCAATGATTATAGATGAATGAAAACAACACGGGGTTGCAGCAAACACAGACCCTTATGCGCTCAAAAATCCACATAAAACTTTTTAACTCCCCCAAAATTGAACTATAAATAGCCTACTATTGGCCAGAAATCTTACCAATAATGTAAACAGCCAACATACACTCTGTTATATGTATTATATACCATATTCTTACAATAAAGTTACACATATTTTGTGTTATTTTTATTAAATACTTGTATTCTTGTAACACAGAAGCTAGAGGAAAAAAAACATTAAAATCATAAGGAACAGAAAATACACTTACAGAACTTTACTGTATTTATCAAAACAAAATCTACAGATAAGTGGACCCACACCTTTCAAACCCATGTTGTTCAGGGGTCAACTGTACTTTATGTCTAGCCCAATCTGCAAACAGGCAAATTTATTCCACCTACATTATTGTGATTAATTTTATCAAAAAAACTGTGGGTAAGACTAAACCTATAAAGATTATTATACCTGTTACCTTCCTTTAGCAGGCATCCTCATTAAAAACACAAGTCTGGATAGTTCACACGCTACTGCACAAAGATGTTTCTCCACTTACACAAGGTCTAATTTGATTTGCTATGTGATGCTTTATTTATACTTCAAATAATAAGGTTTTACTGTTGGGGGAACAGAATCGCACCACACTTCGATCTAACTAAATAATGATAATTTATTTATTACAATGCTTCCCTCAACTCAGATTCCAACTATTTTTAAACTTAAACAAATGCCAAAATTCCTGTCTCTATAGGTGATATTTGAAATTAAAATTCTTACCCTGAAACACATATTTTCATTGCCTCTAACTTATGACTGACCAATTAAAATGGTTTCTTTTTTTTTTTTTTTTTTTATGATAGTCATACAGAGAGAAACAGAGAGAGGCAGAGACACAGGCAGAGGGAGAAGGCAGGCTCCATGCACCGGCAGCCTGATGTGGGATTCGATCCCGGGTCTCCAGGATCGCGCCCTGGGCCAAAGGCAGGCGCCAAACCGCTGCGCCACCCAGGGATCCCTAAAATGGTTTCTTTTGTGTTTTAAGTAAAGTATCATAGTCAAAGTCAGCTCGAATAAAAATCAGAATATAGAAGATATGAGGGACTCAAAAAGTCATAAGGCATACAAAAAATAAACAGCAAAATAACAAAAGTTCCTCCTTATCAGTAATTACTTTAAATGTAAACGGCTTAAAACCTCCACTCAAAAGGCAGGGATTGGCAGAATGGTTTTAAAAAACATAATCCAATAACATGCTCTGTACAAGAGATTCATTTAGATATAAAGGCACAAATAGGCTGAAAGTAAAAAGACAGGAAAAGATATTCCTTGCAAATAGTAACCAAAAGCGATAGGGATGGCTATACTAACATCAGACAGACTTTAAAATGGAAAAGATTACAAGAGACAAAGGACACTATGTATTAATAAAAGGTTCAAGAGAGCATGAAGATATAACAATTATAAACATTCACATACCTAATAACAGACCACCAAATATAGTAAGCAAATACTGACAGAATTAAAGGGAAAAATACTTCTACAATAATTGTTGAAGACTTTAATACCCACTGTCAGTAATGGATAGAACAACCAGACATAAGTTAATAAGGAAATAGAGGATTTGAACAACACTATAAACCAATCAGAGATAACAAATATAAAACACTACCTAACAGCAATATATATGTTCTTCTCAAGTGCACGTGAGACATTTTCCATCTTTTAGGCCACAAATTGGGTCTCAACAGATTTTAAAAGATATTATACAAAGTATCTTCTCCAACCATAACGGAATGAAGTTAGAAATAAATGTGAAAAGGAAACTGGGGGATCCGTGGGTGGCTCAACGGTTTGGCACCTGCCTTTGGCCCAGGGCGTGATCCTGGAGTCCCAGGATTGAGTCCCGACCCACGTTGGGCTCCCGGCATGGAGCCTGCTTCTCCCTCCTCCTGTGTCTCTGCCTCTGCCTCTCTCTCATAAATAAATAAATAAATAAATAAATAAATAAATAAATAAATCTGGAAAATTCACATATTTGTGGAAATAAACACACTCCTTAACAAACAATAGGTCAAAGAAAAGATCACTAGGGAAATGAGACAAATGAAAATAAAACATACCAAAATTTATGGGATGCAGAGAAAGTGGTGCTGGGAGGGAAGTTTACAGCTATAAATACATTTAGAAAATAGAGATCTTGGGATGTCTGGGTGGCTCAGTGATTGAGCGTCTTCCTGTCTTCTTTCAGCTCAAGGCATGATCCCAGAGTCCCAGAAGAGAGTCCTGCACTGGGTTCCCCAAGGAGCTTGCTTCTCCCTCTACCTAGATCTCTGCCTCTGCCTCTCTCTCTCTGTGTCTCTCATGAATAAATAAAAATAAAGTCTAAAAATAATAATAATAATAATCTCAAATCAACAACTTTACAAATTTAGGAACTAGAAAAAGGAGGACACAAAGCTAGCAGAAAGAAGAAAATAATGATTAAAGCAGAGATAAAGAATAGAAAAATAACAGAGAAAATCACAAATCAAAAAAATGGTTCTTCAACAGGCAGCCCCGGTGGCAAAGCAGTTTAGCACCGCCTTCAGCCCAGGGCCTGATCCTGGAGACCTAGGATTGAGTACACATCGGGCTCCCTGTGGGGAGCCTGCTCCTCCCTGTGCCTGTGTCTCTGCCTCTCTCTCTCTCTCTCTCTCACTCTCTCTCTCCCTATGCCTGTGTCTCTGCCCCCCTCTCTCTCTGTGTGTCTCTCAAGAATAAATAAAATCTTTTTTAAAAAAATGGCTCTTTAAAAAGATTAATGACATTAATAAACCTTCGTAAGCTTAAGAAAAAACAAAGATTCAAATTATTAAAATCAGGAAAGCAATGGAAGACCTTACTACTGATTTTACAGAAATACAAAGGATTTAAATGAATACTATGAACAAATGTGCACCAAAAAAGTGGGTAAACTACATGAAATTGACAAATTCCTAAAAACACAAAACATAGCAAAACTAAACAAAAAAAAGAAAAAGAAACAGAAAATCTGAATAGATTCGTAACTATTAAGGAGATTGGAGAAGTAATCAAAAACTTACCAACAAAGTCCCAGATTTCATTGTCCCACTAGTGAACTGTACAAGACATTTAAACATCAATCCTTCTCAAATTATTCCAAAAAACTGAAGGGAACACTTCCTAACTAATTCTAAGGCCAGCACTGCCCTTATATCAAAACCAAAGACAAGAAAAACTACAGAACAATATCCTTTATGAACATACTGACTCACAAATCATCAACAAAATAGCAGCAAACCAAATTCAGCAGCATGAATGCAAATCAAGACCACAATGTGATACCTACCACCTCACACCCATTAGAATGATTCTACCCCTGCCCAAAAAAAAGACCAATTATCACAGAAAACAAGTGTTTACAAGGATGTGGAGAAATTGGAACCCTCATACTCTGTTGGTGGGAATGTAAAATGGTGCAGCTGCTATAGAAACAGTAGGGTTGTGACTCAAGAATTTAAAAATAGAATTACCATATGACCCAACAATTCCACTTCTGATTATGTATCCGAAAGAACTGAAAGCAGGGTCTCAAAAAAGGATTTGTACACCCATGTACATAGCATTTTCACAATGGTCAAAAGGTAGAAGCACCCCAAGGGTCCACTGACAGATGACTATACAAATGTGGTATATACAAATAGAACATTATTCAGCCCTAAAAGAAGGAAATTCTGACACATGCTACGTGGATGAATCTTGAAGACGATGCTAAATGAAATAGCCACTCACAAAAGGGCAATACCTGATGATTCTATTCATAAAAGGTACTTAAAGCAGTCAAATTCAGAGAGAAAGTAGAACGGGTGGTCATCAAGGGCTACGGGGAAGAAGGAAATGAGCTGTTTAAACGGTACAAAGTTTTGGTTTTGCAAGAAAAAAAAAAACTAAAGATGGATGTTGTAATGGCCACACAACAATGTGAATGTACTTAATTCCGATAAACTATAACTTAAAAATGGTTATAATGGTAATTTTTATATTATATATATAGCCATAATTTTAAAAGTTAATTTTTTAAAATCAAAATACAAACCAAATACATGAATATAGATCAATATATTAAGAATTAGGAAAAATAAGTTTCAAATGAAAACATGAGTTCAAATTAATAAGATGGAATTAACAAATGAAAAGGTCATTCTCAATAGGCAAAGAAAAAAACCCAGAACCCTAGAGTTGTAGGAAGCTTCAAAGATCCCCTGGGAGTCAAATTCTCTCACTTTGTAATTAGTAGAACCTCACCAAGGAGGTTTGCTGTCTTACATTATCCATCATCACTTCTATCTACATGCAACTAGAAAGTGCCCATAATAAATTAATCTGGAGAATTCTTGTCAAATATAGTATCCTTTTCAATTCATTAAACGCATCACATGTAGGTAGTGTTCACATTTTTATTACCAGCATTCTATCAAAAATCATTCATAAACCTTATTATCTTTATTCCCCATGTACACCCTTATAATCTTCATAGTCTTAAATCATTTTCCTCCTAAGGTAGGATGTGAGGCAAAGATAGCAAGTGCTGGGTACCTCTCCTTAGGATGGTTGATCCTCAGCATGAATTCGGTGAGAAATGAATAGAGATTAAGAAGGGAAGCTAAAATGTTTATTTTAGCTTAAGAGCTGGGTATCAATTGAGCTTTTCACACTATGTCTTCACTATTTTTGTCTAATATGTAAAACCCCCAAAATTAGTCTTAAACATTTGTGTGGAAATGTACTCCCATATCTTGTTTAGATAGTGTAATTATTACAGATTACTAATACTGTAGTTCCCCTGTATTAGCACCTGACTAAAGCCCTTAAGAAAGCTCAATTTTCTGTGAATAACCTTTATTGTGCTTTAAAAAAAAATGGGGGCCTTTACTGGGACCCAAAAGCCTGAAGCAAAAACAGACTAGTGACTGTCACAACCATGTCCATTCCTTACCAAAATCTGGTAGGAATCTGCTGACTTATACCAAAAGTCCTTTAAATGTGGTCCATGGGGTCCTGACACCTTTTTAGGGGGTCCACAAGGTCAAACCTATTTTCCTAATAACACTAAAATATCATTAACCTTTTTAACTTTATTAACATTTATACTAATGGTACAAAAGCAGTGATGTATAACATTTCTGGCTCTTAGAACAGCTTAAGGTACTGGCACCAAACATTAATCATTATATTTTTCACCATCAAGTACCAGTAGTTATTTTAAAAAAAAAAAAAAAAAAAAAAGCCTTTTCACTTAACAATGTCCTTCAAATAGTAAAAATTATTTTTTTAAATTTTTATTTTATTTTATTTTATTTATTTATGATAGGCACACAGTGAGAGAGAGAGAGAGGCAGAGACACAGGCAGAGGGAGAAGCAGGCTCCATGCACCGGGAGCCTGACGCGGAACTCGATCCCAGGTCTCCAGGATCGCGCCCTGGGCCAAAGGCAGGCACCAAACCGCTGCGCCACCCAGGGGTCCCAGTAAAAATTAATTTTATTGAATCTCAGTCCCTGAGTATACCTCTTTTTAAATATTCTATGTGACAAAATGGTGAGTACACAGGAAGCATTTCTGGCCACATACTAAACGACAATAATTGATGGCTGTCTCAAGGTAAAGTACTTGTGTGATTGAACTGAGGGTTTACACTAGTCTTTTTTTTCATGAAACACCATTTTTCTTGAAAGAATGACTATGGTTATTCAGACTTAGGTGTTCTGGCACAGGTTCCTTCAGAGAAGAACAAAATCTGCTTGGCACTTCTAGGAAACAACTGACAGTCCTATTTCTTGCCAATGATAAAATTTGAGCTTTCAAAAGCAAAAATCAGATTTCTGAAAAACTCATAAGTACCATCATGTCAGGAACTGGACAGCTTTCCAATAATTTGTTTCTGATAGGATAACTGGTGATATTAACAAACGTAATTTTTTAATACCATATGAAATGTGTCAACATTTGGAAGATCTGCAGCAACTGAACCAATATTTATAAATGACAGCAGCATGATGTTACAAATTCAAGTTATGAATTTGATCTATTCCATAACTGGAATGGATCCAGTTATGTAGGATCCATTCAAAGTTCAGACCAATGGATTTTAATTTAACACTATGAAAAAAGCTCACTGATATGATTTCTGATTCCATACTGCAAATGACTAAAAAAACCAACACATGTTGAGCCGTGATGTAGCACCAAACAAGAAAATCCATTATCTGAAGAGACTATTAAAATACCCCCCACCCTTTTCCAGCCATTAGCTATGTATGGCAGGATTTCTCCCTCTATAGACTTCAAACCAAAAAACACTGCAACAGACTGAATGCAGGAGCAGACAGAAGAATCCAGATATTTCTATTAAACCAGACATTAGAGATTTACAAAAATGTAAAACAAAACTACTCTTCTCATTGCCTTATTCATTTTGAAAAATACTTATTTTTCAATAAAAATGTGAAAGAGTCCTGAAATCTAAAGCTTGAAAATAACTGATTTAAAGGAGAATTAATATCAGATCCCTGCAAACCAAGAAGTACAAAAATGTACATAAGATCATTAATTTAAAAAAATCTTTCCTAGAAAAATTACATGAGCTGAAAAGGAATACAATGTCAAATCAAAACCATCCTCACTCTAACACCAATAAAGAAAAAACAAAAGAATGAATAGATGAAAGTGATTTTGTCTGTCCTGGAAACATCATGCAATATCTTGATCAGATAAACTTAAACCTATTAATAGTTTGATAGGTAATATTTTTGAAAGCAGCACATGACAAAGAAACATGCAATCACAAAGTCAAAAACAGGTGATTAAAATAGCAGTCACCACCACCATGAGGGAGACAATCCAAGGTTCTGTCATAAGGGACAAACAGGGATACTTCAGCACTTCACCAGCAGCATCTCAGGGCACCCAGCTCAGGGTCTAGCTGTTCTATTTAAAACTAAATTACATGCTTCCAAGGCAGGATAGTGAGACTAAGCTCTCATTTAGCCCCAAAGGAGCGAATGGGTCACAGGGGAATTATTCTGCAGTAATAATCCTCGATCGGCCTAACGTCCTTCTTCAGCTTGCTAGATCCTTGGAAGAGTGAGGAAGAGCAGTAGTAGCAATATTTACTGAATGACTGATTACTATATGCCAGGCACTGTGGGCTAAGTACTTTATGTGTATTAACTCATTTAATATTCAAGATCTTAAGGGTACGACCATTCTTACTCCCATTTTTGGAATTGAGAAAACTGAAGCACAAAGAAGATAAATAACTTGCCTCAAGCAAAGTCAGGATTCAAATCCAGCTGGGCTGGCTCTGAAGCCCAACTCCCTAGCCACTACATTATAGAACACAGGCACAGTAACCAATAATAATATATAAAATTTAAAATTCCTCATCCAAACAACTTCTGTTGTTCACATCAAAACCCATTCCCTAAGGGAAGCTCCCAACTTGCAGAGAGGCCTCTGACAGCTTCATCCGTTACTAATGATACACTGTTCAACTTCCAGGTACTGAGCGACCTCAAGCAAGAGTAGTACATTTTGGAAGGTGAATACTGTGGAGATTTATTGAAAACTCCAAAAAGTAGAACCGAATACAAATTAGGTAATTTCAAAAGTCTCAGGTCTCTTTTCCCTCTGCTGTTAAAGATAAAAATCATGATTATATAGGAGTCTAGCTAAGCTGTACCAAAGAGAAAAATAATGCCTCGAGTCGATGGGAAAAGCTTTATAAAAAACTGCTTCTACAAAAGCTTACGTTACATTAAACACTTAAATGTTTTGCAATGTTGACTAATAACAAGAGGAACTCTTTAAGTTCCCTTTCTTTAAAAGTTCGGAGTGAGACTGCAGTTCTAAGTGTAGAAGCAATTAATTCAAGGCAGAAATTGAGGTCATTAAAAATGAACCTATAACTTCATCGTAGAACCTAAGTCAAGCGAGGTGGAGTGGGAAACGGAACAAGCCATATTACAACAAGAAAATAAGGAGTAGATAAGACATCGCTCTCTCACAGAAATTACAGGACCGATCACGACAATTATAGGAAATGCTAATAGATCTCCCAGGGTTTTGTTTGGTTTTGATTAGTATTTGGCACGTTTTGAAATAGGTACCCTTTAAAGAGCCTTAAATAAACTGGTTTTTAGCCTACTGAATTGAAAATATTCCATTACACAACTACAAAAATAACTTCCGAGATTTCTCAGGAAAAGACAAGTTATAAGAACTCAGAGGTTACGGGACGCCTGGGTGGCTCAGCGGTCTGGCGCCAGCCTTCGGCCCATGGCGTGATCCTGGAGACCCGGGATCGAGTCCCACACTGGGCTCCCTGCGTAGAGCCTGCTTCTCCCTCTGCCTGTGTCTCTGCCTCTTTCTCTGTGTGTGTCTCATGAATAAATAAATAAAATCTTAAAAAAAAAAAAAAGAATTCAGAGGTTACTAAAGACAGTGATAACTCGGTTTACATAAAGATTACAACACAGGCATCATGTCCTTTCTCACTGCAAATTGTCATGCATTATCATTAAACACTGCTACAATTTTCAACACCTGAAAAAAAGCAAAACATTGCCACAAAAAAAAAAAAAAAATTCCGCTAAGTGTTACAACGCATTAAGTCATCAGCAGTGCTGGACCTTCAAGCACTGAACTGAGCAAGCTATATCAAAACAAGAAATGGCCTTTAAATTATCAACATTCACATCGATTATGCTAAGGGGTATAACAACTCCATTCTACAATGGGTAAAACGCCCAGAGAAATTAACCGATTCAAAACTGCACTGGATAAGAGAGCCTTGGCCGGCACAAGGGAGAAACAAGAACCGTAGAGACGAGCAAGCCTTTGCGTTGCGATTGCAGGAGTCCTTGAAATTCTTGCAGTTAGGAACCCGCAACTCGGAAAGGCAGGCTACACGGAAACTCTGCACTGTCATCTAGGGCGATCTGATTCAGGCTCAAATCAAACCCAAACGGCGACAAGTTGTAAACAGAGAACACACTTCAGGCCAAACGGCCCCCTGAAAGGAAGCAGACCTAGCTGCCCAGCGTCGCGGTCACACCCAGCAGCCCCCGGCAAAGCACGGCGCACCTGGGGTGGGGGGGGGGCGCCAGGACCCGGCCCGCCGCCCCTCCGCCCTGTCCGCGCTGCACCGCGGCCACCAGCGCGGCCCGCCCCTCAGAAAGCGCAGGGCACAGGGGCCGCCTCTGCCAGAAAACTGCGTCGCGGACCCTCGGCCGGGACTGAGGCGGGGGCCGCCGCGGGTCCGCGGGTGGGGGCGGGGCGGGGCGTTTTCCAGGAACCAGCCGAAGCCCCACACCATCGGGGTCTCCCTCCAGCTCCGGTCCACTCCCTCCCCCCCGAGACACGCGTTACACAACCTGTCAGGTGCGGGGCGGGAGGGTCCCAGGACGCAGACCGCGGCGGGCCCGGGGTCGCTCCTTCCGGGCTCTCCGGTCGCCGGGACGCCGCGGCCGGGGGTGGGGGGCGGCGGGGGGGCGGGAAAGCCGCGGCCGAGGGGCGGCCGGGCCGGACGCGCAGGCGGCGGCGGGCGCTCACCGGGTCAGGACGGGGCGCTGGCAGGGACTGGGCAGAGCCGCAGCACCCGACGCGGCGACGGCAGCGCCACCGGCTGCTTTCTGGAGGCACAGCGGGTTCCGCGCCGCCCACCGCCCGGTGTTTTCACACAAACCCCGGCGGCAGGCGAGGCAGAGGCGACGGCGGCGGCGGCGGCGGCGGCGGCGGAGGCGGCGGAACCTGCCCGCATCCCGGGCAACGTCAACGCGGCGCCCCGCCCACCGCACGCCCGGGGCCAGCCAGCTGGCGCGCGCCGGGCAGCAGGCGGGGCGCAGCGCGCGTGCGCGTGGGCCGTGTGGGCACGCGCTGGGGGGAGGGCGGGGCGCGCGCGGACCTGCGCGGGGATGGGACCCGGGAGCGTGCGCAGGCGTTAGGTGCTGGGGTCGGAGAGGGCGCGGGGCGGCGGCGGGAGTGGAGGGCGGCGGGTGGCCCGCGCCGCAGGCCGCGTTCCTCCCCTGGGCGTCCGACAGAGCCGAAGCGGCCCGCGGGCGGCTCCCCACTCTCTGCACTTCACCTTCCCGTACGGTCCCAGTTTCCCGGAACTGGGCGGGGCGGGCGCCCACCCCCGCTGCCAGCCGTCACCCGTCACCCCGCTCTCAGGACGCTGCCAGCTGCCCCGGAGGAGCGGCTCTTAAATCTTCCGCGTGACACCGGGGTCGCCTCAGTCCCTGGGGACCGCGGAAATTTCAGCCTTTTCCCGACCTCAAGGAGAGTCCATAAGAAGAAGCTGGAAGACCGGCAGTTACAGCAGCTGGGCCCCCAGAACACGAGGAAATTGCACCTTATGGCCAGACCTCAATAAATTAGATGCCTAGAGCTGCGGAGGAAAAAAATAGCGTGCTGATTTATTTCCTGCTTTTTCGCAACGTGCCTACGTATAGGCACGAGAATGGTAATGTTTTAATTAGCCACTGAGGGCAAAGACCCTTTTTTTGATCAGAGCCTTAGTAATGTGTCAGATTGAATACTGATAACACCCCCTTCTGTTTTGATTGCACGTAAAGACACTGTAATAGATTCTTAATAAACACTCAACATTTACTTTTTTCCAAGATCATGGATCGTGTTTGCTGCTGTTTATACTAGCTGCTACGGAGTGTAAAATTATTACCAGATAGAGAAATAAATTGAGAGCTGTGAGATTTTTGTTTTGTTTTCTTGTCGCCGTGTTTAAACGAAATGAGACAGATGTGAAGGCAATTCAAAAGGTAATCCGAGGTGCATCACACATGCTTCTTGCGGTTTGCTCTTGGCCGATGTCTTTACTAGGAAAAATAAGGGACTGCCATTTCATAAATGCTGCAATTTCCCTGGCTGTGAATACCAAAAGGTAGATTACAGTATTTTAAGTAATTTTCAAAAAAAGGACCACCCCAAACCACTTAATCTGAAAAGCATATCTGACAACACCTAGGTACATATAGTCAACCTTTTACAGAAATTAAATATACATAATATACACAAAACTTTATTAGCGTATCTTCCTTAATGAATCAACCCGCAATAAAGATAGATATAAAATGTGAATTATGTGTACATGGAATTTGAATTCCACTTTAGCAAAGCATTGTTAGTGTGGATTGATGGTCAGGACACAGACATAGAAGATTAAAAAAACCAGGCAGCTAGGGAAAAAGCAGAGCCACACCCTGTCTGTCACTCTTTTCCACTATTTTATACAGAACCCTCAGCACAGCTTGTTATTATATATAAAACTAAATATAAATATTTGTGTGATGTAAATCAGAGTCTGATCATATAATAGTATTCATTTAACTCCAATTCCTCAAGTCAGCCTTGTAGGTATTCAAAAAATGTTTGCTTATTTTAACTCTGGACTAGTCAGACAAAGAAAGATCAACAGTGGAGCCCAGCTGTCTCTTTCTCCTCTTTTGCTGGTTTCCCTGCCTCCATCTGACTCTTGATTTTGGTTCAGGTCATGATCCCTGTGTTGTGAGGTCCAGTCCCACATCAGACTCTGCTCTGGGCGTGGTGCCTCCTTAAGATTCTCTCTCTTCCTCCCCTCTCTCCTTGAGCTCCCTCTCAAAAAAAAAAAAAAGAAAAAAGAAAAAAGAAAAAAAAAGTCACATACAAAATGCAACATACATTATAACAAAGTTATATAGCCATAAGGTTTAGAAAAGCCATGGATCTTCTCAGAGGTCTACAGCCATTTCCATCTAGAACCATAAATATTAGGAGCACAATCTCAGTCATGAAGTTTCTGAAACCTATATAGTCCTCTGAAGTTCTAGGATTGTTATTACTATTCAATATCATCCAACAATCATCTTTATTGAGTACCTCATGTGCCAGACCAACCCAGAAATCTTCTGGGGAGGCAAGCAAATGATAACGCTCAAATATCTAACAACTGCCCTGTATGAAATTAAAAGGTTTGATATATTCATAGATGGATGGACAAAGAAGATGTGGTATAAAGAAGATGCAAAGAGTACCTGGGTGGTTCAGTTGGCTAAGTATCTGACTTTTGCTTTTGGCTCAAGCTGTGGGACCGAGTCCCTTGTTCCACATCAGGGCAGAGTCTGCTTAAGATTCTCTCTCCTTCTCCCCCGACCTCTCTGTTGCCTTCTCTCTCTCTCTCTCCCTCTCCCTCTCCCTCTCCCTCTCTCTCTCTTTAAAATAAATAAACCTTTAAAAGGGGGGGGAGGTGATAGATACATAATGGAACATTATTCAACCATTAAAAAAATACATGAAATCTTGCTACTTGAAACAACATGGATGGACCTGGGGATATTATGCTAAGACAAGAGAAAGACAAATACCATATGATTTCACTTACATGTGGAATTTAAAATACAAAATAAGTGAACAAACAATAACCAAAAAAAAGATTCTTTTTTAAAAAGATTTTCTTTGAGAGAGATCAAGAGGGAGAGAGGGAAAGAGAGCCTAGAGAGAGGGAGGGAGAATCGGGCTCCCTACCTAGCAGAGAGTCCAATGTGGGGCTCAATCTCAGGACCTGAAGATCATGACCTGAGCTGAAAGCAGATGCTTAACCAACTGAGCCACCCAGGCAACTCCCAAAAAAGATTCTTAAATACAGAGAAGAAACTGGTAGCTGCCAGAGAGGAGGTGAGGAGGATGAGCAAAATAGGTAAAGGATATTAAGAAGTACAAACTTCCAGTTGCAAAATAAATAAGTCATAAGGATGAAAAATACAGCATAGGGAACATAGTCAATAATACTTTAATAACTTTATCTGGGGACAGCTGAAAACTACACTTATCATATATGGGGACATGGTAATTAAACTTCTCATAATTGCCAAATCACCATGTTGCACATCTGAAACATCTTAAAATTTTAAAATATTTTTAAAATAACATCTCATGTAAACTATACCTCAGCCTACATACATACATACATAAATATCCATATCTGTAAACCACTACACCCTTACTTTATTTGTAAAATAGAACTTAAAAATTCCTGCCAAATTTAAAGTTTTTAAATGTGGCATATCCTTAGCCTGATTATAGGAATTTATCCTAAGGAAATAACCAGGAAAATGTGCACAGATTTAACTATAAGGATGTTTATTGCAGAGTGATATTATATATCATCTTAAATGCTCAACAGAAGACACTGGATTAAACACATTATTGTATATCCATACCATAAATCATTAGAAAGCCATTAAAAATGATGTGGTAGAGGGGTGCCTGGGTGGTGCAGTTGGTTAAAGGACCAAATCTTGGTTCTGGCTCTGGTCAGAATCCCAAAGTTGTTGAGATCAAGCCCTGTATCTGTCACTCAGCGCAGAATCTGCTTGGGATTCTCTTTTCCTCTCCCTCTGCCCCTCCCACTAGTGCTCTCAAATAAATAAATAAATAAATAAATAAATAAATAAATAAATCTTTTTTTTAAAAAAAGGATGATATGATAGAGCAGGAGTTCTCAACCTGAGTGGGTGCAACAGGCTTAATTCATGAACAGTCATGGATTTACCTTGAAGGTGAAGCAAGGCCCTCTGAATGTTGAGTTGCTGAGAATTAAAGAATTTTCTAGATATGAAGGAGAGGCCAGATTACAATCCAGAAGCACTTCTACATAAGCATTTCTGGTAAATTCCCTAAATAGATCTCATTTTAAAAGGATCTGAATTGGATAGATCACATATGGGGCCATAAAACAGACCTCAATAAATTTGAGAAGATTGACTTTTTGAGAGAGATGCAGTTGTGGCTACAGTGGATCTCTGGGCAACCCACTCTAGGTCCTGACTCCCCACTTTGCTCTCTCCAAGGAATAAATCAGTCAGGAAGCTATGCTGCAGCTATGGCTTCTAATGACACCAAGAAGACACCCATGGAACCAGAGGTGGTGATTCACTAAATTAGAATTACTCAAATCAGCTGCAGCATAAAATCTCTGGAGAAGGTATATGCTGATTTGCTCAGAGGCACAAAGGAAAGGAATCTCAAAGTGGAAGGACCAGTTCAGATACCAACCAAGACCCAGAATCACTACAAGAAAAACTCCTTGTGGTGAAGGTTCAAAGACTTGGGAGGGTTTTCAGATGAGGATCTACAAGTGACTCATTGATTTGCACAATGATATGAAACTAGAAATACATCACAAGAAAAAAAAAGATTAAAAATACAAACACATAGAGACTAAACACCAACTCAACAACTCAAAAAAGAAATTTTAAAATTACATGGAGACAAATGAAAATGAAAATACAATAGTCTAAAATCTTTGGGACACAGCCAAAACAGTTCTAGGAGGGAAGTTTTTAGTAATACAGGCCTAAGTCAGGAAATAAGAAAAAGCTCAAATAAACAATCTTACCTTACACCTAAAGGAACTAGAAAAAGAGAACAAAGCCCAAAGTGGGTAGAAGAGAGGAAATAATACAGATCAGAGCAGAAACAAGTATCATAGAGACTGAAAAAACAATAGAGAAAATCAGTGAAAACAAGAGCTGGTTCTTTGAAAAGATGAACAAAATTGACAAACCTTGATCCAGACTCATCAAGGCAGAAAGGATCCAAATAAATACAATCAGAAACAAGAGAGAGAAGAAACAACTGACCCCACAGAAATACAAAGGATTATAAGAAAATACTGTAAAAATCTATATGTCAACAAACTGGACAACCTAGAAGAAATGGATAAATTCCTATAAACATATAGCCTCCCAACACTGGACCTAAACAGACTGATTATAAGTAGCAAAATTGAATCAGTGATCAAAAAACTACCAAAAATATTCCAGAACCAGATGAACGGTCAGTGGAATTCTACAAGACACTTAAATAAGAGTTAATATCTATTCTCAAAGTATTCCAAAAAATAGAAGAAGGAAAGCTTCCAAAAACATTCTATGAGGTCAGCACTACCTGATATGAAAATCAAAGACACCACAAAATAACAAAACTGCAGGCTAATATCCCTGATGAACATAGAGGTGAAAATCCTTGACAAAATTTTAGTAAACCTCATACAACAATACATTAAAAAGATCATTCACCATGATCAGCTGGAATTTATTCCCATTCTAAAAGGATGGTTCAATATTCATAAATCAATCAACATCATACACCACATCAACAAAACAAAGGATAAAAACCATTTGATCATCTCAATAGATGCAAAAATGCATTTGACCAGATTCAACAGCATCCATTAATGATAAAACTCTCCAAATGGAGTTAAATGAACATAACACAACATAATAAATGCCATCTATGAGAAACCCACAGCTAGTATCATCCTCAATGGTGAAAAACTGAGAGCTTTCCCTCTAAGGTCAGGAACAAAAGAAACATGCCCACTCTCACCACTTTTATTCAACATAGTACTAGAGGTCCTAGCCACAGCAATCAGACAAGAAAAAGAAATAAAAGGCATCCAGACTGGTAAAGAAGAAGTTAAACTGTCACTATTTGCAGACAACATAATACTATACACAAAAAATTCAAAAGATTCCATTAAAAAAACAACTATGGGAAACAATAAATGAATTTAGTAAAGTGGTAGAATACAAAATTAATACCTAGAAATTGGTAGTGTTTCTTTGTTTTTAAGGTTTTATTTATTTATTTGAGAGAGACAGAGAGTTAAGAATGAACCAGGGGGAGATGGGGAAGGGCAGAGGGAGAAGCAGGTTCTCCCTGCTGAGCAGGAAGCCCAACAAGGAGCTCGATCTCAGAACCCTAGGATTATGATATGAGCCGAAGGCAGACTCTTTTTTATTTTTTTTAAGATTTCATTTATTTATTAGAGAGAGAGAGAGAGAGAGAGAGGCAGAGACACAGGCAGAGAGAGAAGCAGGCTCCATTCAAGGAGCCTGATGTGGGACTCGATCCTGGGACTCCAGGATCACACCCTGGGCCAAAGACATATGCTCAACCGCTGAGCCACCCAGGAGTCCCCAAAGGCAGCCTCTAAACAAGCTGAGTCATCTATGCACCCCTCAGTAGTATTTCTATACCCAAAAAAGAAAGTTTCAGAAAACAAAATTTAAAAAACAACACCATTTACAATTGTACCTAAATGAATAAAATACCTAGGAATAGACTTAACCAAAGAAGTGAGAGACCTATACTCTGAAAACTATATAACACTGATGAAAGAAACTGAATATGGCACAAATGGAAAGATAATTCCATGCTTACGGATTGGAAGAATTAATATTGTCAAAATTCCCATATTACCACGAGTAATGTACAGATTCAATGCAATCTGTATCAAAATACTAATACTAATAGCATTTTCCACAAAACTAGCACAAATAATAATAAATTTGTATAGAACCACAAAAGATGTCGAATAACCAAAGCAATCCTGAGAAACAAGGACAAAGCTGAAGGTATCACAATTTCAGATTGCGACAGATATTAGAAAGCTGTAATAATGAAAGCAATAAGGTACAAGCACAAAAAATAGACACATAGATCAATGGAACAGGATAGAGACCACAGAAATAAACTCATGATTATAGTCAGTTAATCTATGACAAAGGAGGCAAGAATATACTATGGGGAAAAGACAGTCTCTTCAATAAATGGTGCCGGGGAGACTGGATGACTTTCTAACACCATACACAAAAATAAACTCAAAATGAATTAAAGATCTAATTGTGAAACCTGAAGCTGGACCACTTTCTAACACGATACACAAAATGGATTAAAGACCTAATTCTGGGGATCCCTGGGTGGCGCAGGGGTTTGGCGCCTGCCTTTGGCCCAGGGCGCGATCCTGGAGACCCGGGATCGAATCCCACATCGGGCTCCCGGTGCATGGAGCCTGCTTCTCCCTCTGCCTGTGTCTCTGCCTCTCTCTCTCTCTCTGTGACTATCATAAATAAAAATTTAAAAAAAAATTTTAAAAAAAGACCTAATTCTGAAACCATGAAATTCCTATTAAAGAACATAGGCAATAATTTCTCTGACATCAGCCATAACCACATTTTTCTAGATATGTCTCCTAAGGCAAGGAAAATAAAAGCAAAAATAAGGTACATCAAAATAAAAAGTATCTGTACAGCAAAGGAAACCACTAACAAAACTAAAAGATAACCTACTGAATGGGAGAAAATATTTGCAAATGATATATCCAATAAGAGGGTAATATCTAAAATATATAAAGAACTTAGATGGCTCAGTTGGTTGAGCCTGTGACTCTTGGTTTTGGCATAGGTTGTGATTTCTCAATGGTGGAATCAAGCCCCATGTTTGGCTCTGTACTCAGTCAGGAGCCTGCTTCAGATTCTCTCTCCCTCTCCCTCCTGCTCTCATGCTTGTGCTCCCTCTCTCTCTCAAATAAATAAATAAAATATTTTTTTAAAAAGAGCTATAAGCTCAACATCAAAAAAAAAAGGCAATCTAATAAAAAATGGACAGAGTACCTGAATATACATTTTTCTGAAGAAGACATCCAGATGGCCAACAGACATATGAAAAGATACTTAATCTCACTAATCATTAGGAAAATGCAAATCAAAACCACAAAGAGATATTACCTTCCATCAGTTAGAATGGTTAAAATTAAAATGACAAGAAATGGCAAGTGTTGGCAAGGATTTGGAGAAAAAGGAACCCTCATGCACTGTTGGTGGGAATGTAAATTGGTATAGTCACTGTGGAAAACAGTACAGAGGTTACTCAAAAAATTAAAAATAGAAATACCATTGGATCCAATAATTTCACTATTGGGGATTTACCCAAAGAAAACAAAAACACTAATTCAAAGAGTTATATGCAGCCATATGTTTGTTGCAGCATTATTTACAATAGCCAAGTTATGGAACCAACCTAAGTATCCATTAATACATAGGTAGATAAGGAAAATGTCACACACACACACACACACGCACGCACATTTAGCCATAAAAAGGATGAGATGGCCATTTGAGAAACATGTATGCACCTAATAAACATTATGCTAAGTGAATTAAGTCAGACTGAGGAAGACAAATACCATATGATCCCACTCATAAATGGAATCTTAAAAAAACAAATAAACAAACAACAAGCATAATCAAACCTATAAATACAGAGAATAAATTGATGGTTGCCAGGGGAGGGGTGACATGGAATGGGCCAAATGAGTGAAGGAGAGAGGGTGACACAGGCTTCCAGTTATGGAATGAATAAGCCATGGGAATGAAAGGCAGAGCATAAGGAATACAGTCACTGATATTGTAATAGTGATGTAATGGGATGGATGGTAACTCCACTTGTGGTGAACATAGCATAATGTATAAACTTGTCAAATCATTAAGTTGTACACCTGAAACTAATGTAACATTGTGTATCAACTATACTAAAATGTTAACAAATGAATAAATATAAATATATTTTAAAATAGAAAATAAAAAGGAAAAAAAAAAGAAAAAGAAAATAAAAAGGACCAGAATCTCCAAGTCTCCAGGAACATATTGCAATTACTTCTTCTACCAAAAAAAAAAAAAAATCACATTTTTATATAATTTGGTGTTTCCTTTTAGAGGGCTCCCCACAGTGTGAGAAAAAGAAAATTTTCTATCATTTTCAGGCCAGTTTCTCAATCCTACAGTTCAGACAATTCTTTTACATTTTTTGTTTTTTAAGGATTTTAAATATTTATTTGACAGAAAGAGAGAGAGAGAGAATGGCAGGCAGAGGGAGAGGGAGAAGCAGACTCCCTGCTGAGCAGGGAGCCCAACATGGGGCTCGAACGCAGGACCTTGGATTCATGACCTGAGCCAAAGGCAGACGCTTAACCAACTGAGCCACCCAGGTGCCCTCTGTTTTAAGTTTTAATATAAATTTCAATAAGTTGCTACACAGTGTATTATTAGCTTCAGGTTTACCATATAGTGATTCAACACTTCATACAACGTCCAGTGGTCATCACAAGTGCACTCCTTAATCTCTTTGTTTTGTTTTTAATAACCAAAATAAAATAAACTTTTGTTTAAACAAAACTCAAACACTAGAAGTACTATTTTTTCCTACTTAATAAAACTGTTCAGCATCTCCAAAAGACTTCCTAATTAATAATCAACTGATTTAAAAACATTAAAGGATTTATTCATGTCTGTTCTCCAGAGCTTCCCAGATGTAATCTAAAACCAGCCCCCTCAGCATCCCTCCCCCCCCCCAAGGTGGATGTCACTAAGAAACCAAAGAAAGAGACCATCCCATTCTTGATTCGTAGGTGGTGGGTTTACTGGCAAGAGAATTTATATATGAGGCTTGTCTTGAGCAACCAGGACATGAGTTCTCTGGAACCATCCAAAAATTCTTAAAAATTTTTCTTTAAAAAAAAAAAGAAAGATTGTATTTATTTATTCTTGAGAGAAAGGCAGAGACAGAGGCAGACTCTCTGTGGAGAGCCTGATGCAAGACTCCTCCCAGGAGATCACACTCTGAGCAGAAGGCAGACTCTCAACCTTAAAAATTTCTTTGAAGCCCTTGGGGCACCTGGGTGGCTCAGTTGGTTAAGTGTCTGCCTTCAGCTCAGGACATGATCTCAGGATCCTGGGATCAAACCCCCATTTGGGCTCCCTGCTCAGTAGGGAGCCTGCTTCTCCTGATCCCCCTGCTTGTGCTCTCTTTCTCTCTCTCTCAAATAAATAAATAAAACCTTAAAAAAAAAGTTTCTTTAGAGGCCTTCACAGATACCATCCAGAAGGTATCCATCCAGAAGGCTATGCCCTTGAGGTAGCCTCTGGGACTGGAGAATGCACATTCCAAAGACAGGGAAGGGGGTAAGGATGCTGTGATCACAGGCATCCAGCTCACAGGGGTCATATCCTCTCAATCATCTTCCCCAACACTAACTATTAATTAGACTGAAACTTAAAAACACAACTAAACTCACTTTTCACATTTAAGAAACCTTTCAATATTTAGTATATGATTAAGTGACAAAAGCAAGTTGTTGAACTGTAGAAATTATATGAGTACATTTGTACTTTTTAAAAATCAATACTATAGAAAATACTATGCATTTACACTTTAATAAACAAAGGTATGTATTTAAAACAAAGCTCTTTCCAAGAAAGAGACCATTCTATTTACTAGAATTATTTGGGGACAGGTTGATGTAGGTGCTACTACTTTATATATTTTTCACTGTTTAAGTATTTTTTTGTATATTTTTTAATTGGGGTTCGATTTGCCAACATATAGCATAACACCCAGTGCTCATCCCATCAAATGCCCCCTCAGTGCCCACCACCCAGTCACCCCATGCCCCCCGCCCACCTCCCTTTCCACCACCTCTTGTTCCTTTCCTTGTCACCTTCACTAAGATGCAGGGAGCCCAAGGTGGGACTCGAGAGCTGGGTCTCCAGGATCACACCCTGAGCTTGGTCATGATGAATAATCTTCTTAATGTACTGTTGGGTACTATTGGCTAGTATCTTGTTGAGAATTTTTGCAACTGTGTTCATCAGGGATATTGGTCTATAATTCTCCTTTTTGGTGGGGTCTTTGTCTGGTTTTGGAATTAAGGTGATGCTGGCCTCATAAAATGAGTTTGGAAGTATTCCATCCCTTTCTATCCTTCAGAACAGCTTTAGTAGAATTGGTATTGTTTCTTCTATAAATGTTTGATAGAATTCCCCTAGGAAGCCATCTGGCCCTGGACTTTGGTGTCCTGGGAGGTTTTTGATAACTGCTTCCATTTCCTCCCTGGTTATTGGCCTGTTCAGATTTTCTATTTCTTCCTGTTCCAGTTTTGGTAGTTTGTGATTTTCCAGAATTACATCCATTTCTTCTAGATTGCCTAATTTATTGGCATATAGCTGCTCATAATATGCTTTTAAAATAGTTTGTATTTCCTTGGTATTGATGGTGATCTCTCCTTTTCATTCGTGATTTTATTAGTTTGAGTCTTTTCTCTTTTGATTTTAATAAAGCTGGCTAATGGTTTATCTATCTTATTTATTCTTTCAAAGAACCAACTCCTGGTTTTGTTGATCTGTTCTACAGTTCTTCTGGTCTGTATTTCATTGAGTTCTGCTCGAATCATTATTAACTTTCTTCTTCTGCTTGGTGTTGGTTTTATTTGCTGTTCTTTCTCCAGTTCCTTGAGGTGCAGCATTAGCTTGTGTATTTGAGTTTTTTCTAGATGCTTGTCTTGCGATGTATTTCCCTCTTAGAACTGCTTTTGCTGTATCCCAAAGATTTTGAATGGTTGTATCTTCATTCTCATTAGTTTCCACGAATCTTTTAAATTCTTCTCTAATTTCCTGGTTGACCCTTTCATCTTTTAGCAGGATGCTCTTTAATCTCCGTGTATTTGAGTTTCTCCCAAATTTCTTCTCGCGATTGAGTTCTAGTTTCAAAGCATTATGATCTGAAAATATGCAGGGGACAATCCCAATCTTTTGGTATCAGTTAAGACCCTATTTGTGACCCAGTATGTGATCTATTCTGGAGAAAGTTCCATGTGCACTTGAGAAGAATGTGTATTCAGTTATGTTTAGATGTAAAGTTCTGTAAATATCTGTGAAATCCATCTGGTCCAGTGTATCATTTAAAGCTCTTGTTTCAAAAAAATAAAAAATAAAAAATAAAGCTCTTGTTACTTTGGTGATGTTGTGCTTAGAATATGTGTCATTTGCAGAAAGTGCTGTGTGAAGTCTCCTAGTATTAGTGTATTATTATCTAAGTATGTCTTAACTTTGGTTATTAATTGATTGATATACTTTGCAGCTCCCACATTAGGGGCACAAATATTCATGATTGTTAGGTCCTCTTGTTGGATAGATCCTTTAAGTATGATATAGTGTCCCTCTTCATCGCTTACTACAGTCTTTGGGATAAACTGTCATTTATCTGTGAGCAGCCCGGGTGGCTCAGCAGTTTAGCGCCACCTTCAACCCAGGGCCTGATCCTGGAGACCTGTGATCGAGTCCCATGTTGGGCTCCCTACATGAAGCCTATGATTCAGCCTCTGCCTCTGTCTCTGCCTTTCTTTCTCTCTCTCTCTCTCTCTCTCTCTGTCACTCATGAGTAAATTCTAAAAAAAAAAGAAATTATCTGACATGAGGATTGCTACCCCTGCTTTCTTTTGAACTCCATTTGAATGGTAAATGGTTCTCCAACCTCTCATTTTCAGGCTGTTGGTGTCCTTAGGTCTCAAATGAGTCTCTTATAGATAGCAAATAGATGGTCTTGCTTTTTTATTCAGTCTGAAACCCTGCATCTTTTGATGGGATCATGAAGTCCATTCACGTTCAGAGTTCACTATTGAAAGATATGAATTTAGTGTCATCATAATACCTATTCAGTCCCTGTTTTTGTGGACTATTTCTTTGGGCATCCTTTTTCTTTTATAGAGTCCCCCTTAATATTTCTTGCAGAGCTGGCTTGGTGGTCACATATTCTTTCAGTTTCTGCCTATCTTGGAAGCTCTTTATCTCTCCTTCTATTATTTTTTTTTAAGATTTATTTATTTATTCATTCAGAGACAGCGAAGAGAGAGGCAGAGACACAGGCAGAGGGAGAAGCAGACTCCCTGTAGGAAGCCCGATATGGGACTCGATCCTGAGTCTCCAGGATCACACCCCGGGCTGCAGGCGGCACTAAACCGCTGCGCCACCAGGGCCATCCTCTCTCCTTTTATTCTGAATGAGAGCCTTGCTGAGTAAAGTATTCTTGGTTGCATGTTCTTCTCATTTAGGACCCTGAATATTATTACCTGCCAGCCCTTTCTGGCCTGCCAGGTCTTTGTGGAGAGGTCTGCTGTTAATCTAATATTTCTCCCCATATAAGTTAGGGATTTCTTGTCTCTTGCTACTTTAAGGATTTTCTCTTTATCTTTGGAATTTGCAAGTTCCACTATTAAATGTTGGGGGTGTTGAAAGGTTTTTATTGATTTTAGGGGGGGATCTATCTCCTGGATCTGAATGCCTGTTTCCCTCCCCAGGTTAAGGAAGTTCTCAGCTATGATTTGTTCAAATACACTTTCTGGTCCTCTGTCCCTCTTGGCACCCTCTGGAACCCCAATTAAACGTATTTTTCCTTCTGAGGCTGTCATTTATTTCCCTTAACCTTTCCTCATGGTCTTTTAATTGTTTTTCTCTTTTTTCCTCAGCTTCCTTCCTTGCCATCAACTTGTCTTCTGTCACTCACTCTTCTACCTCATTAACCCTCGTCATTAGGACCTCCAGTTCGGATTACATCTCATTTAATTGATCTTTAATTTTGGCCTAATTAGATAAAAATCTGCGGTCATGGGCACCCCTGGTGGCGCAGTGGTTTAGCGCCGCCTGCAGCCCAGGGTCTGATCCTGGGGACCCAGGATCGAGTCCCACGTCAGGCTCCCTGCATGGAGCCTGCTTCTCCCTCTGCCTGTGTCTCTGCCTCTCAGTCTCTGTCTCTCTGAATAAATAAATTAAAAAAAAAATCTGCGGTCATGAAGTCTCTTGAATCCTTTATCCTTTTTTCCAGAGCCATGAGTAGCTTTATAATTGTGCTTCTGTTTTGGCTTTCTGACATTGAATTTTAATCCAGATTCTGTAACTCTGTGGCAGAGAGTACTATTTCTGGTTCTTTTGTGGTGAGTTTTCTTTCTAGTCATTTTGCTCAGGACAGAGTGGCTAAAAACAAGTTGTACTGGAAAAAGGAAGGAAAAAAAGGAGGGGTATCCTCTGGTTCTATATACTGTAAGTCCCTCGACTTCCCCTGGAGCTTTCCAGCGCTGCTTGGTCAAGAACTTGCTCTTCCCCTGTCCTCCCAGCTGGTCTTCTGGGGAGGGGTCTGTTGTGCTGATTCTCAGGTGTGTACACTTGGGGGGCTGCCCCGCCCCCTGCCAGGTGCAGGGCTCAGAGGGAGCTGTTTATCCTGTGAGGCCCCTGTTCCCTGGCAGCTCTGCTCTGTCCCAGGCACAGGGTGACACCAGGAGGAACAACGACACTGGTGGCAGCCAGCTCTCCTGCCCTGGAGTCAGCTCCCTCAGCAACTGGGCAGCTCCCAGGCCACACTGGCATGGATGCTCCGGGGCGAGGGGTGCTAATCTGCAGTTTGGGGGCGGCGCCCCGCGGCAGGAGCTTCCTCATTGTTCTACACCCTCCCAGCCTCTGCCTGTCCCCGGGGAATGCGGGGTCCTGGGTTGTGTCCCCTGGTGCCCTGGGACCCAGGGCCTGTGCTGCTGGAATCGCAGTCCCAAGGCCACGGCTCCTGAAGGCAGCAAGGTGCAGCCCCCTCTGCCCGGAGCCCCCGCCCCCCACCGGCTTCTCCCGAGGCCCCTCTGGGCACAATCCGGCCCTTTACTGTGCTTGTCCCGCAGTGTGTCCCGCAGTGTGTGGCGCGCTCTCCCCGGGTCGCCCCTCCTCTGCTAGTGACTCCGGGAGCCTGGAGGCCCCACTGCCCCTCCTGCGGTTCTGCCCAATTCCCCTGCTGAGCGCCTTTCCCTCCGGGAAGAATCCTGTGTGGATTTTTAAAGTTCCTGCTTCTCCGGGGCTGGGCTTGCCTGTCCTGGAGGCAGGCTTTCCCCACCCCACTTAGCCTGGCTCCTCGCGGGCCCTTCCCCCACTGGATCCACCCCCCCCCCACCCGCCTTCCTACGTTGTTAGAAGCACGAATTCTTCTCTTTAATGTTCTAGCTGTTCTTTCTTTCTCTCTTTCTTTCTTTCTCTTTCTTTTTTATTTATTTATTTATTTATTTATTTATTTATTTATTTATTTATTTTTGCTGTTCTCTCTTTAAATCTCAGGTCGAATTAGTAGGTTTTCAGGATGATTTAAAAGTTATCCAGGTAAGCTGGTGGAGCCAGGTGACTTGCGGACCCTACTCTGCCGTCTTGCCCCGCAGTATGTTTAATTATTTTTTAAATATTTAATTATTTTTAAAGTAAGCATGTAATGTAACAAAAATTATTTTTAATTATTTTTAAAGTAAGCATGTAATGTAACAAAAAATAAAATAAACTTGTAAGTAAAAAATAAAAGAAAGTCTCCAAAATTATATAGGCTTCAAATCCCACAATTCCTAGACCCTCCTATGTTCATTTATTGATACATTTCAATTGTACGTTTGCATACCTACTTGTCTGGGCCTTAGAGAATGCACTTTCCATTAGGTTATTACAGACTTCCTAATTCAAAAGAATTAGGAGCACAGTATAAAAGGAATACACTTAGGAACATAACATATTCATGATATGTTATTATGTAAACTAGCAGATCACATGTGACATGATTTCATTTTTATAAAAATATGCCTATCTGGGGCACCTGGGTGGCTCAGTGGTTGAGCATCTGCCTTTGGCTCGGGTTGTGATCCCAGGGTCATGGGATCGAGTCCCTCTTCTCCCTCTGCCTATGTCTCTGCTTCTCTCTCTCTCTCTCTGTCTCTCTCATGAATAAATAAATAAAATCTTTTTAAAAAATGCCTATCTATATTATAATAACAAGAATGGAAGAAGATACATTGAAGTTCTAACAATAGTTATCACTTGATAGTTGGATTTCAAATTGTTTCAAATTTATTCTGTTTATCAGTTTATTAAATTTTCTCCAATAAAATATATTTTCCAATAAATGCTAAAATGTTACATAATTTAATTGTTGTCATAACTAACTTTGAGATTTGTGAGTAGATTAAAATGTAAAGTGTATGTCAAAGCAGCCAGTAAATCATAAGGCACTGACAAATATTAATTATGTTTTTTCAAGCTTTAAAGCAGGCACAGAACACAATAGATTACATTAGCCTGAAACCGAAGGTGAGCTTTGGAAAGTTTCATTCATACATTAATCTCTTCTGTCACACGAACCTTGTGGATAAACACCATTTAAAACAAGAGTTTATTTGAAGAATTTGGATTTTTTTTTTAATTAGAAAGAAAACTCATCCAAAAAAATAAAAACTAAAAAATAATAATAATAAAAAAGAAAACTCATCCAGAATTATCTTAATACATTTAGCTTCAGGTTTAAACATAAGACAGACATTTTCATGATTTCTTGAAGAAACATTATTTATCATTTTAGGATATGTGAAATTTGGGGATACCTTCATCCTCTTAGGACTTTGATTCCTGATTCGTCACTTTGATTCCTTTGACTCATCATGTTGAGATGGAAATTTCAGGATGATAATCAATCACATCAATGAAAGGGCTTATATATTCTCTATTTGCATCAGTCTGCTTGTTGGTTGGTGACTCAGATCTTGGAGAGAATCCAGCAGTGACTACTAACTGGATGACAGAGAAGTCACTGTGGTATGTGCTTACAAAGATGGCTGGAAATCTATTATGTAGGGTGCTGAGAAAAGCTATTCATGGGGGTGTCTCACTGGAGACACTCCACTGTGAGACTCACTGAAAGGGTGCCAGCTACTGGCTATTGAGTGCTGGTGGTCATCTGTTTGTGGTCATAGGTGACTACCCATGTGCTACAGAAGCTGTGTGTTGGAGAAGGCACCCAAGGGGACATAATGTTGGTCCCTGCTATTGGCAAATGAGGCACTCAGCAGTAGCATTAGCCAAGTCACCCTCAGTTAAGATAAGTCCATGTTGCTCAGCCTCCATCATAGTCACTTTGTTCCAGGATCCATTAAGCAAACACTGGGGTGGCTAGAGAAACTGATGTCTCAGAGAGCATCATTTTGGCCATTTGATAATTAAGAGCCTTCTCTGCAGTGGATGCCCTTTGGTGGACTTTCACGTGGAACACACATATTTTCACAGTTGGTTCCTTTTTATTTTTTTTAAAGATTTCATTTATTTATTAATGAGACACACACACACACACACACACAGAGAAAGAGAGAGAGAGACAGGCAGAGGGAGAAGCAGGCTCCATGCAGGGAACCTGACTCGGGACTCGATCCTGGGTCTCCAGGATCATGCCCTGAGCTGAAGGCAGCGCTAAACTGCTAAGCCACTGGGGCTGCCCAGTTGGTTCTTTTTTAAAGAGGCTCATCCACACACCTCTCCCCCAAAAGATGACTCTTCCTTGTCATCAATCTTTCATTCCTGTTTCTTCCAAATCCCTGACCCACTAGCCCACCAATTGGCAACTGCCTATGAATCAGTGTAGACCCATACTGCTGGCCATCTCTCACTCCAGACATGGGCAAAAAAATCTATTGCTCAAAGTTCTACCCATTATAAGGGTTTGTCTCCACCCTGTCCTTTGGGAACACCACTAAGGAAGGCTGTGATGTTGTAACTATCTACTCTGGATGATGCTAGCACATTGTACAGACCAACTGCAAGCCAGGTTTGATTATTTTTTCTTCTTCAGACAACTAGTCATATATACAATGTCCCCAAAATACCTAGGTATTATCTGTAATGTTTTCAGTCTTCCTCCTATCATGGAAATCATCAATTTTCCAAAAGATTCCAGACCTAGAATTTCTCCCTGAGAAATTAAAGGTTTCTCATGGAGGTTATTGTGAAAACAAACTATAATTCTGGGACACTGGTAAAAATAAACTTTCTGTGTGGTTTGAGATTCTAAATGACAAGCTTATACCTTGATTATTTATAAAGAAATACATGTCAAAAAAAGTAAAGAAACAGGATTCATAAATAAGAGGGATTTCAACCAAAGGATTACTAGATGTTTCTCAGTGAGACCTGAAAATCTCTTACAGGAAAAAAAAAAAAAAAGAAAATCTCTTACAGGAAAATACTCAGTGACTTTGGCTTGCCTTGCTTGTGAACAATGGTCACAATATGCTAATGTATTGTTTTTATAAGAAATGAAAAATTGCGCCTTAGATAGGGTCAGACATCTCAGGTCCTATTTGAGGATTTTCCTGAGAATCCCTCACAACACAGGAGAGCATAGAAGGAATGCTTCTTTCTTTTCAGAATTCATTTCTCTTGATCTCCCTGGTAGGCAGAATAATGATCCCCCAAAGATGTCCACATTCTAATCCCCAGAACCTGTGAATATATCACATTACATGACAAAGAGACTTTGCAGATTTGATTAAATTAAGGGCCTTGAGATAGGAAGATTATTCTGGATTATTAGGATTATTCTGAATTATCTGGTCCCAATACAATCACATGATATCTTAAAAACAGAAAGCCTTTCCCGGTTGTGCTTAGAGAAAGATGAGGTTACAGAAGATGGCTCAGAAAGATGCAACATTGCTGGCTTTGAAAAAAGAGAAGAGGTCATGAGCTGGAAAATATGGGTGGTCTCTAGAAGCTGATAAAGGCAACAAAAGGGATTCTCCCCAGAACCTCCAGAAAGGAATGCAGGCCTATCAAAATCTTAATTTTAGCCCAATCAGACCTATGTCAGACTTCTAATCTACAGAACTATACTATAATAAATTTTTGTTATTCCAAGCCTTTAAGGTTGTGGTAATTTGTTACAGGAGCTATAAAAAATGAATACCACCTCAGGGTTGGCTATACATAAGTAATGAGAACTATCGTATCTGTTCTGACTTCCTAAACACACATACCTACTCACTTCTAAATGTGATTATGCTAGGATATTTTTCTTTTTTCTTTCTAGGCAGAAAATGTTTTTAGGGTCTTTATTTCAAACACAGGCTTCAACTCATGACCCTGAGATCAAGATCTGAGCTGAGATCAAGAGTCAGGGATGCCTGGGTGGCTCAGTGGTTGAGTGTCTGCCTTCAGCTCAGGTCATGATCCTGGGGTCCTGGGATCAAGTCCTACATTGGACTCCCCTCAGGGAGCCTGCTTCCCCCTCTGCCTATGTCTCTGCCTCTCTCTGTGTGTCTCTCATGAAAAAAAAAATTAAAATCTTAAAAAAAAAAAGAATTAGATCAAAGTCAGATTCTTAACCAACTGAGCCACCCAGGTGCCCCTGCATTCTGTTTACTGATAATTATGACAGTAGTAGTGACCATAGATGAGAGCTTTCTCTAACCATAAAAGTTAAAACACAGAGTGGCAGGCTAGGTGGCTCAGTTGGTTAAGTGTCTGCCTTCAGCTCAAGTCATGATCCCAGGATCCTGGGATGGAGCCCCGCATAGGGGTCCCTATTGGGTGGGCAGTCTGCTTCTCCCTTTCCCTCTGCCTGCCACTCCCCTTGCTTGTGCGTGCTCTCTCTGTAAAATAAATAAATAAAATCTTAAAAAAAGAAAAAGAATACAGCACAGAAACAAAACAACAAAAACAAAACTTTTTTAAAAAGATTCTAATAGGGATCCCTGGGTGGCGCAGCGGTTTGGTGCCTGCCTTTGGCCCAGGGCGCGATCCTGGAGACCCGGGACCGGGTCCCATATCGGGCTCCCGGTGCATGGAGCCTGCTTCTCCCTCCGCCTGTGTCTCTGCCTCTCTCTCTCTGTGACTATCATAAATAAATAAAAATTAAAAAATAAAGATTCTAATATATTTACAAATGTTTGAGTTCCACCTTCACACATAAACCAGAAATCATTTATGTTAACTATTACAATTTACAGATACCCTTACATATACTCAGACGATCTCAGAAAAACAAAACAAAACAAAACACAGAAGAATTGATGACAATGTTTCCTCTGGGGAGAACTGGTAGGTTGCAATTTATTGAATACAATATTGTACTAGTAGATTATACTATATGCATGTAGTGCCCACCAAAATAATGATTTGAATTTTTTAAATTTTTGAGGTTATTACATGAGCTTTTATTTAAATTTTTATATAGAAAAGAGGTCTTTCATGTATAGATCAAGCTGCACCCATGTATAACAGATGATCAAACTGATAAGAACCAGTCAAGTGACATTATGTTATGAACTCAAAGTTGAAAAACTCCTCTAAAGATAAAGTCATGTATATGTGGTTGTATATGTGTGTTTGTTTAAAGAGCTACTGTCTGGATGATGAATAAAGTGATTTTCATTTCGATCTTTTTGCTTTTTAATTGTCTAAAATTTTATAAGGGATATCCAGGTTGCTTTTGTTATGAGAAGAGGAACCATTTTATTTATTTATTTTTAAAGATTTTATTTATCTATCTGAGACAGAGAGAGTGCACAAGCAGAGGGAGTGGCAGGCAGAGGGAGAGGGAGAAGCAGGCTCCCCACCAAGCAGGGAAGCTGATGTAGGACCCAATCCCAGGACCTTGGGATCACCACCTTCACTGAAGGCAGACGCTTAACACACTGAGCCACCCAGCTGCCCCAAAGAGGAGCCATTTTAAAAGGTAAAAACCTCCCTTGACTTGAGCCCAGTTCACATGAATGACTCATTTTCCAGTTTTCTTGTAGCAAAGAGCGTTTCCTGGTTTGCTACATGTAAGACAGGAAGCTATCAGGATGGTGTGCTGACCACCCCAGTCAAAATCTCAGAAGGACAGCTCCACATCGAAGAGTCTGGTCTTCAACATGGTTAGTCAAGAAATTCGAATTTTCAGTTGGTGCATCCCAACTTTATCAATTGGTAGGAAACTAACTGACGTTAAGTATATGTGATTTTCGAGGGAGTGAAGAGCTCTAGCCTACTATTCTTAAAAGCTTTTTTTAAAGAATGGTCTGCTTTCTTCAAGCAAAGTTTTGGTTGGTGATTTTTTGGTTTTTTTCTTGTTGTTATTGTTTATTTGTTTGTTTTTGTTTGGTAGGACACCAGTATGTAAAACAAAGAAAATGAAGCTGTTCCAGTTGCAGATAGATGAAGACCTGCTCAGCTTCATGTAATTCTTCTCCTCCCTTCCCTCGATGCACCCTAGGGAAGCTCCTTAGGATCCCCAGGACTTTGGAGAATAGCATTGAGCACCAATTCATCTACTGGTACCAAAAAAAAAAAAATGATAATAAGCAGTCAGTTGCTCAGTGAGCAAAGAGAATTGGAGGAATGCTAAGTCCAGGTTCTGGGAAATGTCTGATGAGCTAGTCCAGCCCCACAATGATACACACACCCCTCGGAGAGATGAAAATGTATCTATCCTGTCAGACAGTCTCTGCCTTCAGCATCACCAGACTGTGGTGGACTGGTAAACTAGCTCTCTGAATGCAAAGCAAAACAAAACTAATCAAGGAAAAGCCCTCATCTTTAGCAATTGTCAATTTCTGTGATACAAACATTTCCACCATGGTTGACTTCAAACTACCAACAGAATTTCACATCTGCTGGCAAAATTCCCAAGTAGTTCACAACCGGCTCCTGTAAACCTGCACTGCTGACTCCAACACAACACTACTCTATGTGTGCTCCATGCAGAACACAACCTGTTGTGTCTTCATTTGTTCATACATTTGGGGTAAAATACAGTTAATTAGGCCATAGCTCTCTCTGGTGATGTTCCTATCTTGATGATCTCCCCAGAGCATCTTTATCAAATGTAAGGGTTCCCTGAACCTCTAATGAAGCATCTCTACATGATGGTTTTTGTAAAAGACAGATCTATTGGTCACATATGAATCCTTACTGCCATTGGTCAGAGAGCACCCAAATTCTGATAGCCACACTCTTTATTGACTGCAGTGATCCTAGCAAATTATAGACATCTCTTTGGCCTGGTGACAATTTCACCTTTCCCTCCCTTATGAATCATGCTACTGTTTATTTCTGGAAGGGAGATGGACAGTTTTTAATATATGCTTTGTTCACATGACCATGGAGGAATTGGACCAAAACAAATAATTGGGTAAGTTCCCTTTTTACCGTGTCTTATTTATTTTAGTTCCATACTTGTCAAAATGCCGGGTGCAGGCTTGGGGCAGAGCAAGACACAGTGAGCTTTTATTTTTATTTATTTTTGTTAAAGATTTTATTTATTTATTCATGAGAGACACAGAGAGAAAGAGAGAGGCAGAGACACAGGCAGAGGGAGAAACAGGCTTCATGCAGGGAGCCTGACGCAGGACTCGATCCCAGGTCTCCAGGATCACACCCTGGGCGGAAGGCGGCGCTATATCACTGAGCCACCCGGGCTGCCCCACAGGGAGCTTTTAAAGTGAGTACAAACTCACAGTAATGAAATACAAGGGAGTGGAAGATAGATCACCTCTGTGACTTTTGTTTCTCTGCTGGCTTTGAATCCAGCACATATGTGATTCTGGGAAACAAAACACTTCTAACTGAAGTGTTTTGATCTTCTTTGACATTGCAGCTGAAGCTGACAAGTGGATGAGGATCCTATGAAGACACACCAGCCCAGTACAGAGCCCTCTCCCCCAGGAATCAGCAGTAATTGTGAATATTAGTCAACAGATTACTGGGAGGCTGCCAGCATGTCATGTAATCAGGTACTGCGAACCATGACAGGGAGATGAAAAGGGATGGTACCTAAAGAAGAATTTGAGTCAAGGTGTGCAGCCTGAAAGCGACTGGAATGCTGAATCATACTATGTGCAAAATCAATCCTTCCAGTCAGTCTTTGGGAGGCTCCCTTATTGCCAAGAAGGGTTTAATTCAATTAGCAGAGAGCTATGGGGAAAGTTCTGTGCAACCTTGAGCCTGGCTGGAGATCCTTGGCTCTAAAGCAAAGTTATTTTGGGAGAACCATCATAATTCACTTGCTTCAGCATCTCAGCCCATCCTGGATATGCTCCCTGAAACTCAAAAAAATGCTCTGTCCTACATCCTGTATTTCCAAACGTAACCTTACGTGAACTTTGCTACCACTTCCTACACCCACTACTCTTCCGGCTTCCACTGCCTTTCTACCGAGTACCCATTTCACAGGCATAATCTAGTCTGTTTCTGCATCTTCCATAAACTCCCCTCTTCCTGAATCAGTGGGCCTATCTCCCTCCCCAATGACAAGTCTTAGTTACACCTTCCACTCTGGTCAGCACAGGGAAAGCATCCCCCACCAATGCCCTACACCATGGCTAGATTCCCTTCACAGTGAATGTTGGCATTGTGGGTATGGGCATGACCCTGGAATTTCTCACATATGAAGAAACTGAGACTCAGAGAGGTTAAGTAACTTACTTGTGATCACACAGCTAAAAAGAACAGCAGTCATAATAGCTATTATTTATTAAGCATTTACTATATATGTGCTGAAACTGTGCTGAGCAATTTACAAACATTATCTTAGAATCAAAAACCTAGGGTTTGGCTCTGGCTTTAGTGCTCTTTCTAATATATCTATTATATAATTACAATTAATATAAAAATGCTAATATGAACCAATGTAAGTGACTCTGGGGATGCACACCAGATTTATTCATGATAGCCAATTTACTTGAAACAACCTAAATGTCCATCAACAGGTGAACAGTTAAACAAATTTTTGGTCCATACACTGGATTCTCAGACACAAAAGGAAAAAACTACTGATACAGACAACAACATAGGCAAACCTCAAAAATATTTTCCTGAGTGAAAGTAGCCAGAGGCAGGACAGTCATATTGCTTAAGTCCACTTACCCCAAACTCCGGAAAATAGAAATCTTTAGTGACAGGAAACGGATCAGAGATTGCCTACAGTTGGGGTAGGGGGTGTGGGAGGATTAACTTCTGGTTGTGATGGAACTCTTGGCAGTGACAGAAATGTAACATATACCAATTGTGGTGGTGGATACACAGGTATCTTCATTGGTCAAAATTCACTGAACTGGGGCACCTGGGGGGTTCAGGTGGTTAAGTGTCTGCCTTCATTTCAGGTCATGATCCTGGGGTCCTGGGATTAGGGCCCACGTCAGGCTCCCTGCTTAGCAGGGAGTCTGCTTCTCCTTCTGCCACTCTGCCCTGCTCGGGTGCTCTCCCTTTCTCTCTCTCAAATGAATAAAAATAAAATATTTTTTAAAAATTCACTGAGCTGTACACTAAAACATGGGTTCATTTCACTGTGTGTAAATGATATCATATTGAAGCTGATAAAAAAATCACCGGTAAAAGATGAAAAAATGAGTAAAAGAAGAGGGAGTAACTCATTGCCCAGAATGGCTAAGGAAGATTAGACAAAGGAAGCAAATAATCTAACTGGGTTTTGAAGGATGAATAGGAGGTTACCAAGAGGGAAGGAGCGAGAGTGGGAAAATGCAATGGTACTTTTATGTAAGTCTGCTGCCTTCATTAGACATGAAAAGGAACAGGAAGTTGGCGAGCCTGGACTAAAGCATCCTGAGAGGACCTGATAGTGGTAAAGAGGACTTACCTTTAAATAGAGCTATTTGGAGAAACTCCAATTCAGTATGTGCCCTCTGGTAAACCACATCACCCCTCTGGGCCTTGGGTCTCTTTTTAGAAAAAACTGAAGGGCTGGAAAATAAACTAACAAACCAAGGGGCTGGACTAAACAATCTCTAACGTAGTATTTCCAACCATGAATGCCAAGCAATATTAATGTGATGGGGACAGCTTTATGGGTAAGCTGATAGTCATCTGGTTGCCCCAGAGCAGTCACGCTGGTGTCCAGTGTGCATTCCAATTGGTCAATGCCTGCACAGTAATGGTGGTTAACAGTGTGAAGATCACCTCTGGTTATGCATCTGCTGGAACCCCGATGTCTGCTACTTCCCGCCACAAATCTCCTGATCCATTTTTCTTGGTGTACAGTCTATATGCCAGTGTCCATGAGAAACACTAGAAGAGATTAAGATCCCTTTCAGAACTAACATTCTGTGAATCTGTGAGAGTAGCATTTGCATTTTCCCAAGGGAGAGATTCCACAACCCCCCGCCCCCAAAGAATATGTATAGGAAGCCATGAAAAAGAAAAATTAGTTTTCTTTCTTTTTTTAAAAGATTTTGTACATATTTATTTATTTATGAGAGAGAGAGAGGCAGAGGCAGAGGAAGAAGCAGTCTCCCCGCTGAGCAGGGAGCCCAATGCAGGGCTCAATTCTGGGACCCCAGGATCCCAGGATCATGACCTGAGCCAAAGGCAGACACTTAGCTGCTTAGCCACCCAGGAGTCTACAAATTGGTTTTCTTTGGGGAATCTCAGAAAGACAGGAAAGGTGTTCATAGCAAAGGTAGAGAATTTGCAGGTAGGTGTAAGAAGAGTTGGCCTTTGGAGACACATTAATATTTTCTGCACCTGAATAATAATGATAAAAATGAAAAGTGCCTCATATGGATCTGGCATAAAAATATGCTTAGTATAAGATGAATGAATATGACCTTTACTATATGGCCACGGGGTACTAGGATTATACGTATAACCCCATAGTTCCGTGGGTAGGTCTTAAATTAGCCATTTATATATATCTGTTGCCTCCACTAGACTCTGAGGGCCTCTTCAGCAAGTAAAATTTGTTTTACAACACTTCGAAAAGTGCTTTGAATATACTACCACTCAATGCTAATTTGCTGAGTTTAATTTAATTTAGAGATATCAGTTTGGAGCACTTCCTGCTTTCAAAAAATTTGCAATGCATTGGACAGGACAACTGGCTAATCAACTTTAATAACTATACACATTGATTAACATGATAAATTATGTTTATTAATATGAAAATTATAAGAATGCCTAATAGTGAACTGTACACCCAATTCAGTCTTACCTTCATTAAATGCACTTTCCTCTTTACCTTTCATAGCTCTCCCTTATGACCTGAAATTGATTTATTTTTCCTATTTGATGGGAGAATTCTACTCTCCTTTTCAGAACTGCGGTCTTCCTCTTGCTTTCTCCTCAGCTAGCTCCTTTGCAGGCTTCTGGGTTCAACTGGGTTCCAGAGAAACCTCTCCAGGGCAGAGACTGAGATAAGTACTTAGGAAGGGATTCTTGGACACAGCAGTGAGGAACAGAGAGGAGAGAATCAGGAAAGGAGGAAAACCGAACCCAAAAGTGGCTGGTTATGGCTAGGGGCAACTGAAGCTTCCCTCAAACCCCACCCCAGGAACCCTCTATGAGCCACATAGAGCTACAGAATTGTCCTTAAAGGATTCAAGGCTAAGGCTTTTAACCACCAACTTGTCTCCTCTCCTGTCTAAGGGTTGCTCCTGGGGCACACTTCCAGTTTGCCCTGTTATGTGGTACCCAAAGCTACCAAGAAAGCTCTGAGGCAGAATTGCAGGTGGGGTGCTGTCCACACACAGGGTATCTGATCCCTGGAGGAACAGTGAGAGGTGAGTTAAGCCCTGCAGAGGCTCTGTGAAAGCAAGGAGCCCTTCCATCATCTTGGGTAACAAATATAGATCATCTTTTACTTACTGATGTAGGTACATTATTGTTGCTCTTTGTTTATGAACAGCTAATGCTTTGGGAAATTCTTTCCCTCTGGGAACGCCTCCTTTGCTACTTATTCTCCTAACCCGCATTTCGAAGACGTCTTCGCCCCTGGTTCTAACAATGGGCAGGAGGATCCTGCGGGCCAATGGGAGCATCTCATTCCCCATCAGCCAGTGAGAAATAATGAGATGTCTCCTGGGACTTGCTCTTCCCCAAACCGTGGCAATATCTTTGCCCATCTAGGGGCAAGCTTGTTTAAGCGTGGAGCCCATACCCAGAAAGCAGAACCAGAAGCCCTAGAGAAAGAGAGCTTGGGTTCTGCAACATAACTTGAGGTCCTAGCTAACACTTCATAGGAACCAAGCTCTATTTCTGGATTTATTTTTTATGAGCAAAAAATTATCCTTTTTCCATAAACCAGTTTGGGTTCAGCTTTTCCATCACTTGCAACTCTATGGATCTTGTTATATTGACTTACTCCCTCAGTAGACTGTGTGTCCCAAGAGGGCAGAGACCTTCTCTGACTCATTCACTGTTTTATAAGCAGATATTTGCACAGTGCCCAGCAGGTAGTTAGGTGCTCCACGTTTGTTGGCTTAATTCAACCTTACCTTTGAGCAGGGTAAAATAAAATAACGAAGAAAATTCTACTGTTGAAAGTAGAATGTAAGTAAAGTAGAGATCTGGCAGGAAATTAGGCTCAGATATCTCAACTGAGGAGGCTTTAAGGAATAGACTATTTAATGAAGGGATTATTGGTCCTTCATGCAAGACCAAGCAAGAGATGTTGGTGCATGTAGAGCATGCAGCAGTGGGAATCCATTACTATGCCAGGGCTAAAAGAACAAGGGGAGAAAACAATGTCTTCAGAGCTTGGGGAGAAGGAACCATCCTGGGAGAGCTGCAGCTATGGAAGGAAGCTACCAGTGTTAAAACCACATTCCCCCAGGAGGTAGGAAATGGTGAAATTAATACACTGACCTCTACCTTCTCCCCACAACCCTGGCAAAACCCAACCACCAGAAATCAATCAGTCTATAAAGGAGCCTGGATGACACAATCCCTAGAGATGGCCTCCAGGAAGGAGGCAAAGAAAGGCAAGAAAGTGGATCATGGGTGGTCAAATGAAGAATAACTGCCACAAGTATAAAAGAAGATTTTCTTGAGATAGTAAAGAAAATAGACCACATAAATGAGGAAGGAAGTCCAATATGGCAGAAACCTTCACATCAAGTGTCAATGCTACTGCAGTTTACTCTCATATTTTTTCTCCTTGTAGTAGGTATATTTGTCTTTATTTTTTCCAGTTGAGCCTAATTATTGGCCTTATCTTCCTAAACATTGTTTTTATATATCAAAATTTTAACTATTACAGAAATTCTCAAGCATCTATGAAAGGAGAGAGAATAATATAATATACCACTATACCACCCAGCTTCAACAATTAAAACTCTTGGGCAGGGGCACCTGGCTGTCTCAGTCAAAATTGTGTGCAACCCGTGGTCTTGGGGTAATGAGTTTGAGCCCCTCATTGGTGTAGAGATTACTTAAATAAATAAAACTTTTAAAAAATGCCATGGGCAATCTTTCCTCCTCTATAATACCAACCATTACCCATACCCAAATTATTTTAAAGCAAATCCCAGACATCATACATACATATTTCAGGTATATCATTAAAGACAAGGATTCTTTAAAACATAAGTACAATATCATTAACACACCTAAAAAATTAGCCTTAGTTAGCATCTAAATACCAGCAAATACACAATCAGATTTCACAGTTCCCTGATTGCCTTTACAAAAATTTATTATACTTTGTTTTTTGGATAAGAATCACAGTAAGATCTTGGTTCATTTGAGCTGCTGTAACAAAAATACCATAGACTGGGTGGCCTAAACAACAAACATGTATTGTTCACAGTTCTGGAGGCTGGGAAGTCCATGGTCAAAGCAGATTCAGTGTCTGTTGAGGATGGACTTTCTGATTCATAGGGAGCCATCTTCTTGCTGTGTCCTCCTATGGAGGAAGTGGGAAAGGATCTCTCTGGGATGTTTTTTATAAGGGCACTAATGCCTTTGATGAGGACCTATCCCTGAGATCTGATCACATCGTAAAGGCCCTGTTCTCCAAATACCATCACACTAGGGGCTAGGGTTCAACATATGAATTTTGAGGGGACACATTCAGTTTATACACTGCAATAATTTGATGTCGTCTCTTGATCTATGGGGTTCTTCTATTTTTTTAATACCTTGCAACTTTTTGTTAAAGATAAAAAAAAGTTTAGTTATTTCCCACAAGGCTAGATTTTCTGATTTTGTCCCTAAGGGGTGTCATTTAAAACATTCCTCTGACCTAGTTTACACTGATGCTTCAATTTAGAGTGTTGACCATATTCAGGTTTGATATTTGGGGTGGGGAGGGCAAGACAATTTCACAGGTAGTGCTATATTATTCCCTTAGGAAGTCCATGCTGGCTAGTTATCTTTGACTGTGTGTGTGTGTGTGTGTGTGTGTGTGTGTGTGTGCGCGCGTGTGTTAGCAGTTGATGATGACAGTTGGCTAGATTCCTAATTTACTAGGAACTGAAAAATGGAGATACTCTATTTCTATTATTATTCTTGACTGTTGGCTAGTATATTTCTTTTTCAAGATTTTATTTATTTATTTGAGAGAGAGAGAGAGAGAAAGAGCACAAGCAGGGAGGGGGCAGAGGGAGAGAGAGAAGCAGGCTCCCTGCTTAGCTGGGAGCCTGAAGTAGGGCTCAATCCCAGGCCCCTGGGATCATGACCTGAGCCAAAGGCAGATGCTTAACCCACTGAGCCACCCAGACACCACTAACTGGTGTACTTCTATAAAAAGAAGTTTTCCATTTTTCAATTATTGGATTACTTTGTGGTACAACTAATATAGGAAAAACAAAGTAAATGCTTGATTCTTTGTTCTTAACATTGTTTTTAAAATAATGAGTTAGTTCCCTGTCATCCTCCAAAGATGATCAATGATATTTTTTTCTTTAGTGTCATTATGAACTCACAAATTTTGAACATATTTGAAATTTTTTAATATCTTGTAGTTATTATTATTCTTATTAATGCTCAAATTTCTCCATCTTTAGCCAATGGAAATCTATGCAAGTTGGTTCCAAGTCCTCCTCCTCTTTTTTTTAAAAATTTTTTTAAAGATCTTATTTATTTATTCATAGAGATGCAGAGAGAGAGAGAAGGAGAGAGAGGCAGAGACACAGGCAAAGGGAGAAGCAGGCTCCATGCAGAGAGCCCGACGTGGGACTCGATCCCCGGACTCCAGGATCACGCCCTGGGCTGCAGGCGCGCTAAACCGCTGCGCTACTGGGGCTGCCCCCTCCTCCTCTTTTTTTCACTAGGTGCAGTGTTTCATAATATAGTATATATCCTTATATGTATTGTGAGGTGTTTTTTTTATTAAGGTAAAATTGACATGCAACATTATATATGTGCAGGTGTGCAACATAATGATTCAATATTGTATATCTTGCAAAATAGTCACCAAACCAGTCTAGTCAATATCCATCACTATTCATAATTACAGAATGTTTTTCCTGTAACAAGTTTAAGATGGCAGCTTTCAATATGCAATAAATATTATTAACTATAGTCACTATACTATACATTACATCTCCATGACTTATTTATTTTATAACTGGAAGTTTATACCTTTTGACAATCTTCACCCATTTTGCCCACTCCCCACCTCCTGCCTCTGGCAACCATCAATCTGTTCTCTGCACCTATGAGCTTTTTGTTTTGTTTTTGGTTGTTTAGATTTTACACATAAGTGAAATCATATGGTATTTGTCATTGTCTGACTTATTGCACTTAGCATAACGCCTTCAAGGTCCATACATGTTTTTGTAAATGCAAAGATTTCATTCTTTTTCACGGCTGAATAATATTCCATTATAAGCATTTCACATCTTCTTTATCCATTCATTTGTCAATGATGGACACTTATGTTGTTTCCATATTCCAAGTCCCTTTCATACAAACCTTTCTAGTCCTGGTAGTTTTCTTATTGTCTGGTATTATAAGATACTTCAGCCTGACCTTTTATTTTGCTTGCTCCAGAACTGGAATCAGCCATTTCTCCAAAGAGTTCTGGTGCTCATTCCAACTCATTTGAACATAAACAACTGGATAGCAAGGAGTACCTGTAGTGACCAGATTATGACCTCAAAATAAATAAAATCTTTAAAAAAATAAAATTAAAAAAATAAAAAATAAAGATAAAGTATATCATGAGTTCACATTAATAACATGTTAAAATCCAACTCTACAGAGTTTTACATAGGCCTTGATCTTAAACTCCTTTCTCCTACTGTAAAAATTCTGATTTTTAAAAAAAATATTTATTTATTTACTCATGAAGACACAGGGAGAGATAAAGGCAGAGACATAGGCAGAGGGAGAAGCAGGCTCCTAGCAAGATGCCTGATGCGGGACTCGATCCCCAACACTGGGATCGCAACCAGTGCCAAAGGCGATGCTCAACTGCTGAGCCACCCAGGTGTCCTCAAAAATTCTGATTTTAAACAAACTGGACATGATTACTCATTTGTTTTATCTCAAACTACACATATAAAAGTTGCAGATTAATAGTACAAATACTACCTCTGTCACAGGTTGGGTTTTCTGGAAGCAGACATTGAGATAGAGTTAGGATACAACATGAGAAGGGTGAGGCTGTGGAGCAGAATTAGGCAGACTCCACCCATGTTTACCATGAACTCCATTAATATGGTTATTGAAAAATAGTTGAAGATTATTTTTATTTTATTTTATTTATTTATTTGAGAGAACGAGAGTGAGAGCACAAGTGGTGGGGAAGAGCAGAGCAGGGAGCCTGATGCAGGGCTCCACCCCAGGATCCTGGGATCATGATCTGAGCTGAAGGCAGATGCTTAACCGACTGAGCCACCCAGGTGCCCCAGTTGAAGATTATTTTTATGATTCTTAGTTTTTTGGGTATACACCTCTAGTTATATGCAATCGAATTACTATATTTCAGAGACATTTAGACTAATGTCTCTCTCTGTAGTTATGATACCAACAGGATTTTTTTTAAGTTCCTTTGATTATATTTTAATTTTACATCTATTTTATATTATGATTAGGTGAAACATATACATGGTTCCAAAATCAAATATATGAACAAAATATATTTGAAGAAATCTGTTCCCTCATTCTCTCCCTCCCTATAGGCAACTTAATTTTTAAATGTAATGGTTTGTCCTTCCATTATATATATATATATATATTTTTTAAAGATTTATTTATTTATTAGAGAGAGACAGAGAGAAGGAGAGAGAGGGGATGGGCTGAGGGAGAAAGGAACTTTAGCAGACTCTTCACTGAGCTCGGAGCCCAATGTGGGGCTTGATCTTACGACCCTGAGATCACGACCTGAGCTGAAACCAAGAGTCAGATGCTCAACCAACTGAGCCACCCAGGGGCCCCCTTCCATTTTTTTATTAATTTTAATCACTTTACTACATACTTTTAAATAAACAAACTACTTTGGTGATTAGAATAATTTTGTTAAGCCTTACATTTGTCTAGAACATCACAGTTTACAGAAGTCTTCTTTAATCCACGATTGCATTGTGTAAGAGGAAAAAGTACCACTAATCCTCTTGACAGACCTAATCTCAAGTGAAGTCTGATTTTAAAGACACACATTCTCTGCTCTTTAAAATGAAAAAGGTATATTGCCAATCTGTGCTTTTTACATCCAAGTCATCACACTGGGGTATGCATACCAGTGTATTAAAGAGTCTTTTTGAAGAATGAAGGACGTGCCATAGGTTAACTAATGCTTTCTTCTGGCTGTTGGCTCAGGCTTCTCTATTCTTTTTTGGTTCCACTCCAACAGCTAAATTAAATGAATAAGAATTTATAATTCACTTCCACAGTGCAGCACATATGATTTGAAACATGGTTGCTAGGTGCTGTGGAGGATAGAATAAAAGGCAAGACCCAGTGCTTGACTCCAGAAGCTAGGAATCAAGTGGATTTTTAAAACAATTTCAACAACCTCCCAGCATTTTTGTCATTGAAAACAGTCCTACTTCACCTAGAATTTATATTATCTAGGAAGCATCACCAAGCATAAGACTTCGAACCAGAGTTTAGAAATAAATTAAGTAGCTTCTGCTTCGTTTTTCTTGCGAGATTGATTATGGAACAACTGCCTTGTGACTTCAGGGTCAAACCCGTGGTTCTGTAAAACCATACTCCTGGGTCTTCAACATTTCTGTGTGGGGTGCTAGCAGTTTTAAAGATTTTATTTATTTATTTGAGATGGAGCAAGAGAGAGTATAAGCTGGGAGAGGAGCAGAGGGAGAAGAAGAAGCAGACTCCCCGCTGAGCAGGGACACCTCCCCAACCCCCACAACACGGGGCTCAATCCCAGGACCCCAAGATCATGACCTGAGCTACAGACAGTTAATCGACTGAGCCAGCCGGGTGCCCCTCTCTCTAAGGTTTTGAACTAGAACCCCCAGAACTGATTGAAACAGTATCGTGAAGGATCTACAAACAAATGTATAGACTGAATAATTTTTTACTTATCTTATTTCTAAAAACCTCATATTTAGGAAAGAAAGTAAAAAAAAAAGGCAAAATGATTTTGAATTTTTTTCTGATGTTGTCAACCTTTTTAACTTCCTTTAGGAAGTTAGAAGTGCAAAGGTCTATCATTATAAAGCTTGGGGTCTGCGGATAGGAAGGTATTGTTTCGCTGCTTTTATTTTATTTTATTTGCTGTTTTTAAATTACAAAGATACAACTGAAATTATAAATCCAAATCTCATGATCTTGTACATATTCACTTTCTAGCTGCTACAGTTATGAATGAAATAGGTGATAATACTAATGCTATTACTATACTACTGAATAGCTTTTGAATTTAGTGAATACTTACCTAGTATTAGACCGGGGATCAACAAAGTATGGTTGGTAGGCTAACTCCAGCCCACTGTCTGGATTTAGGATCCTAAAAAATCCTACCTTCATTTCTATTTCAGCTTCTTCTTAATGTGCTAATTTCTTTTTTCTTTTCTTTTCTTTCTTTCTTTTTTTTTTTTTTAATAATTGAAAGAGCTTGACTTTCTGGCTAGCTAACTTTGATGTATGGGGTCCAGAGTGAGCTTTAGTTCCTGCCTAAGAGTGATTTTGCATTTTGAAATGGTTGGGGAAAAAATATCAAAGGAAGAGTAATGTTTCCTGGCACATGAAAATTATATATGCAATTTAAATTTCAGCATCCATAAATAAAGTTTAAGTGGCATCTTAACATGCCCATTCATTTACATATTGTCTAAGTCTGCTTCTTCTCTCACTACAGAACTGAGATGGTGTAACAGAGACCATATAGTTGATAAGGCTTATTTTCTATTTGGCTTTTTATATATAAAGTTTACCGACCCCTGTACCAAGTAGACCAGGGGGGAAGGGTACACTAATCACTGATGAATCATAAAAGACAAGCTTCCTTGCCCCATGGAACTTACCATCAAGACACTGTCTCATTTAAACCTCACAAATCTAAGAAAGGAGGTATAATATTATTATCTCCATTAAGTGTCTGAGACATGTTGTTATTCTGCTCACAAGGCAACTGAGGTGCAGAGAGTTAAGAATCTTGTCAAAATCCACATGGATCCATGAGGGAGGAGGACTCTGCAGCTCACTCTAGACCCCAGGACATGTCTTCCCATCCAAGTGGGCTGGCGACTACGTTATAATCTTTAAATTGAAAAAAACAAACAAACAAAAAAAAAACAACCTGGAACACCTGGGTGGCTCAGTGGTTGAGGACCTGCCTTCAGCCCAGGGTATGATCCTGGAGTCCCGGGATAGAGCCCTGCATCGAGCTCCCTGCAGGGAGCCTCCTTCTCTCCCTCTGCCTCTCTCTGTATGTCTCTTATGAGTAAACAGATAAAATCTTTAAAAAAAATCCCAAACAAAAAAATAAAAAATAAATAAAATAAATAAAAAAATCCCAAACAACTGACTATGAAGACAGTAGAATAGTAATGAAGATATTATCCTATCAATGGACTTGTTTTTGGACTATTCTAGATTCACAGAAAAATTGAACCTATACTATAGACAGTATCAAAATACTGCCCCGGGCAGCTCGTGTGGCTCAGCGGTTTAGCGCTGCCTTTGGCCCAGGGTGTGATCCTGGAGACCCAGAATCGAGTCCCATGTCGGGTTCCCAACATGGAGCCTGCCTGTTTCTCTGCCTCTTTCTCTCTCTCTCTCTCTCTCTCTCTGTACCTCTCATGAATAAATAAATAAAATCTTTAAAAAAACAAAATACTGCCCCACCTAGGCACACTGTTGCCCTATTAGTAACCTTTTACATTAATGTGCTACATTTGTTATGATTAATGAGCCAATATTGATGTATTATTAACTATAGTTCACACTTTATTCACATTTCCTTACTTTTTCCCTTATGTCCATGTTTTGCCCAGCATCCCATCCAGGATGTCACATTACATCCAGTTGTCAATGCCTCTTTAGGGTCCTCTTAGTTATGACAGTTTCTCAAACTTTCCTTGGTTTTGATGACTGTTTTGAGGAGTATTGGTGAAGTGTTTTGTGGAATCTGCCTCAGTTTCAATTTGCCTGTTCTTTTTGTAATGGTAACTAGGATTATGGGTTTGGGCAGGGAAAACCACAAAGGTAAGTGTCATTTCCATCACATAAAAGATCTAGACTATCAAGATGATTTTTAGCTGTTGGTGTTGACTTTCATCACCTGGCTGAAAGTAGTATTTGTCAGGTTTCTTCACTGTAAAGTTATCCCTCCCTCCCCCACCACCTTTCCATACTTTGAGGGAAGTCATTATGCACAGCCCCTACTTAAGGGATAAGGAGTCATGCTCTCCTTTAGAATGGAGTATCTACATAAACTATTTGGAATTCTTTACAGGATATTTGTCTCTTCTCCTCTTTAATGATTTACTCAATCATTTATTTATATCAGTATGGACTCTTGGATATTTATTTTAAACTTTGGGTCATAATCCAACACTACTGTATTTATTTTTTTGATCAAATTTTTCCGATTTTGGCCATAGAACTCTTTCAGTTGAATCCTGTATCCCTTTAAAACACTCTCATAAATGTGTTTTGTTGTTGCTGTTGAAAACTTTCTTAGTTTCTAGCTCTACAAAATATTGTATAGCTCGTGTCCCAGTCCTAAAATCAGCTGTTGTACCAGGATCTTTGGTTTCTTCTACTGGATAGTAGTATTAGAAACCAACATCTGGGCAATGGATATACTTGTAACGACCAAGGTGTTGTTTCTCTTAGGCACTCTAAGCTGCCAAGACAAGAAATATTTGTGTATATTAATCTGTGTGTGGTGAGCCAAAAATGTGCCTCCTCCTCCCTCTTCAAAACAAGATATCTACTTCAAATCCCTGGCTTCTTTCACTTTCATTGAAATGCAACATGCATTTCGGGTTCCTCCATGTCTTGCTGTGGCTAAGTAGCCCATTTCTTTTTATTCCTGAATAACATTTCATTATATGGATATGGTATGGTTGTGTTGTGACCTCATTGATTTTTAACACAAACAGTTAAATACCTAGCAGTGCAATTACTGAATCGTTTGATAAAATTAGATTTAGTTTGAGGATAGCAAGGATATTTAAAGACACTTATTCTAGAAAACAAGCATTTCAGGGATATCTTTACTCTTTTTTTAAAAAAAGGTTTGATTGATTGATTGGTGGGGCAGTAGGGGGGGGGGGAGCAGAGGGAGAGGGACAAGCAGACTCCACGCTGAGCACAGAGCCTGATTCAGGAGTTGAACTCAGGACCCTGAGATCACAACCTGAGCCAAAATCAGGAGTCAGATGCCCGACTGACTGAGCCAACCAGGTGCCCCAGCCTTAGTCTTTTAGATGAGAGAATCTATTATGTTTTAGCATCTGATTGTCTTTTCTATGTCCTTATTCTCCATGTCATTTATTGAAAAACTATGAATTAGATAATTTTTAAAAATAATTTTACTACTGGGTTGCTTGGGTGGCACAGTTCGTTTAGGGTTCGACTGTTGGTTTTGGTTCGGGTCATGATCAGGGTCATGAGATCAAACCCCACATCAGGTTCCACACTCAGTGCAGAGTCTGCTTGAGATTATCTCTCCTCCTCCATCGGTTCCCCTCCCACACACTAAAATAAACAAATAAATTTTTTAAAAATATAATTTTACTACCTTCATATATTTAGAGTTAGGAAATCAATGGTCAAGTTTGCACTGATTAATAAAGTTCTCATTTACTAATAAAGAAAAAGTTTTTCACTAACGGATAAGAATTATCAAATGTAGTTCAATATACATAACTAGATTTGAAAATTGTATGAAAGCAATTTGTTCACTAATATCTCCCTGACATTCTTTACACTTTTATTAGGATAATAAGCTTGCCCCTTCTCTCCCCTACCACCCATAAGGTAACCTGTTTACCTATAGTCTACTTCCATTATTTTTCTTACACATAACTTATGTTCAATATTTCCCCCAATTTCCTTGAAGCAGGGACTATACTCCTTTCAAAGCTAATTCTTAGCCCAAAGTCTTATATATACTGGCCACTCAGCAAATGTTCATTAGGAGGAGTCATGGATGCTCTTGAAGTTAGAAAGAACTTTCGTTGTAGTTAGGGCATCTTTTAGACAAATAACCATCATCCCAGACCTTGTCTGGACTACCACATATTTTAAATCAGTGGAGTTTGAATTAATAAGCTAACTACCAAAGCATTTGTGCTTCCCTATTCAGTACCTTTCACATTTTGCTTCCACTCAGTATTTATTATTTATTATGAACTCAGCAATGTACAGTCAAACACAGCCTGTACATCTTGCCCCCTACCCTAGTCAGCACTGTACCTGTGGTAATTAACTACCATCAGATAGATGTCTGGACTCACGAGATCCCATAAAGACTAAGCAAGCCAAAAAGTTTTTGAGAAAAAATGGAGGAAATTTCAAAAAGCCGAGAAATGTGAGATTAGTAAAGAGAAAGAGTGGGATCCCTGGGTGGTGCAGCGGTTTGGCGCCTGCCTTTGGCCCAGGGCGCGATCCTGGAGACCCGGGATCGAATCCCACGTCGGGCTCCCGGTGCATGGAGCCTGCTTTTCCCTCTGCCTGTGTCTCTGCCTCTCTCTCTATCTCTCTGTGACTATCATAAATAAATAAAAAATTTAAAAAAAATTAAAAAAAATAAACATTAGCTTTAAAAAAAAAAAAAAAGTAAAGAGAAAGAGTGAGATGTGTAAGATTCTCAAAGGTCTTGCAGCCAGGACAAAAGAAAGCCACCATACAGGAGGGAAGGTAAGACCAGAGATGAGATGGACACAAGCTTTCATTATAACTGAAGCTAGCCACAGTGGAGGGCTCAGCCCTCTGAGAGGCAGACTGGTTGGCAACCTACAGCAGATTCAGCAATAAAATTTTCTAGTATTAGGCAGAAATGAAAAGCTGAGATATAAATCAAGTTCAGTTTTAGGAAAATTTTAGGAAAATTAAAAAGGTACATTTTTATACACCTGATGCTATGAGAAATCCAGCCTTACTACCACTATTATCCTTCAGTATGCACTTCAAATACACTCTCCTCTCTGAAGTCTTTCCAGATTATTTCTCAGGTTGGAATTAACTAGTCTTGAGAACCCAACACTCATGTGTTATAGACTGAATATTTACATCCTCCTCAAATCCACATGTTGAAATGTGAAGTGATGGTTTGGGAGATGGGCCTCTAGGAGACAACTTATAAAGGTAGAGCCCTCAATAATGGGATTAGTGCCCTGATAAGAAGAGGATAAAGAGACAGCTCACTTCTTTATCAGCCATGTAAAGACATAATGAAAAGTCAGCATATGATCCTCATCAGAACTCAAACATGCTGGCACCCTAATCTGGGCCTTTCAACCTCCTGAGCTATAAGAAATAAATTCTTGTTGTTGAGAAGCCACCAAGTTTATGATATTTTGTTATAGCAACCCAAAATAAGACATCATGCGACTTGTAAAACTCATTTTAGGATATATCCCACATACTTCATGCATCACAGTTATTTACAAAAAGACAAGAGTGTCATTATCTCCTCTTTTTTCTCCCATATACAGTGATTCATAGGAAAGTACTTGGTGATTACTCTTTGAATTGAAAATATTGGTTTAAAATAGACTGGCAGTAGAATGAGAATAGCATCTCAGGAATTAAATACATCATAAAATCAAGCACTTAATTAAAAAGCATTTGAGGGCGACTGGGTGGCTCACTCAGTTAAGCATCTGCTCTTGAGTTTGACTCAGGTCATGATCTCAGGGTTGTGGGATCGAGCTCCATGTCGGGCTCCCCAATCAGCAGGGAGTCTGCTTGAGATGCTCCCTGTCTGCGTCTCCCTGAGCTTGCAGTCTTTATCTCTTTCTAAAATGAATACAAAAAATCTTAAAAATAAAAAAGCATTTGAAAAGACAAAAATGAGAACAGTGACTGTTGGATGGGAACTTCTCAAAGCAACAGAAATTGGGGGAATAAGGATAATGTAGGTGAAATAAGCCCATGGGATTTTAGGGGATTAAGTGTTTATTTACTCTCTAAGACAGCTAAAAGTCTTGCACAACCTAATTTTAGATTTACTGAAGATCAAAGATCAACAGGATGTGGAGGAAAACGAGCCCTTATGCACTGTTGGTGGGAATGTAAATAGATGCAGCCACCAGAAAGCAGTATGGAGGATCCTAAAAATGTTAAAAAATAGAACTACCATATGATCCAGTAATTCTACTTCTGGGTATTTATCCAATGAAAATGAAAACACTAACTTAAAAAGATATATGCAACCCCCTTTTCATCACAGCATTATTTACAACAGCCAAGGTATGGAAACAACCCAAGTGTCCATCAACAACCGAATGGATAAAGAAAATGTGCCATATTTTGGCTGGGGTGCCTGGGTGGTTCAGCTGGTTAAATAGTCAACTCTTGGTTTCAGCTCAGGTCATGATCTCAGGGTCATGAGATCAAGCCCTGTGTCGGACTTTGCGCTCAGTGGGGAGTCTGCTTCTCTGCCTCTGCTACCCTCTGCCCTTCCTGCCACTGTGCACTCTCTCTCTCAAATAAATAAAAACATCTTTTTTAAAAGGAATATTATTTGGCCATAAAAAGCAATGAAATCTTGCTATTTGCAACAAAATGAGTGAAACCGGAGGGCATTATGCTAAGTGAAATAAGCCAGACAGAGGATAAATACCATATGATCTCACTTATATGTAGAAACTGAAAAAATAAAATAAAATAAAACCTAAGACCATAGATACAGAGGACAGATTGGTGGTTGCCAATGGGGCAGGGGGGTGGGCAAAAATGGGTGGAAGGTGTCAAAAGGCACAACTTCCAGTTATAAAATAAATAAGTCAAGGTAATGTAATGTACAGCATGGTGAGTATAGTATAGTTAGTAATACTGTATTCCATATGTGAAAGTTGCTAAGAGAGTAAATCTTAAAAATTCTTACCACAAGAAAAAAATTAAAACTATGCACAAAGATAGGTGTTAACTAGACTTATGATGGTCACTTAACAATATATGCAAATATCGAATCATTGTGTTGTATACTTGAAACTAACATAATGTTATGTGTTGATTATACCTCAATAAAAATGTTTTCAAATAAAATAAAATTACATTGTAAAGACAGTAGAGTTAATAATAGTTATCACATGCAAACTTTAAAAAATATTATCAAAGTTAGCTTATACCAGACAGAAAGCTGCCAAGATTCATTTTCTTTTGGTAATGGCATTAAAAAAAAATAGATGCAGTAGAATTATTTCATACATGGATGTTAGGTTCTAATCTAAGACAAAAATTGAGTTACTCAACAGTCCTCCTTAAAATTCCTCAAAACACAGAAAAAATAGAGTGTATATATTAGTGATCCGTTTTCTTGTCAAGTACATGTGGTTGAATCCATATAATTTTAAAGTCATGAGATATGCTAGACCTCCACTATATAGCACTGGGCAAATAAGAATGCTAAAAATACATTTCATTAGTATCTATACATAATTTATTCTGGTTTTGTTCGATTTGCAGATAGCTGTTATTCGTTTGGTAAGTAAATCTAGCATACACAACAAAGAAGAAAAGGTCCTCTGGGTTAGAGAAACATGCCTCCATTTCCTGAGATTAAGATCGTGTGCACTGGGGCAGGAATTAGGAAGGCCTCAAGGGATCTGAGTTCACAGTAATGTTGTACACATATACATGCTCTCACATAGGAGGGGGGAAGACACAAGCTACGAAATGATCACTGAAAACCTGGAACCTGCTTTGTTGACCATGAAATCCTGCTGTAATTATCACACTCCTTATAAAAAAGATGAAATATACATTTCATGGCTTAATATAGCCTTATCAAAGTCAAGAATGAAATTCTTTTCTGCCTTTAGGATTTCATGTTGTCCAGGCGTGAGCTTTTGGAAATGTTATGTGGCCTGCAACTGTTACTGAATGGCTGCACCTATTAGACCACAGCCTAGAGACTGGATAGAGTGATCTGATTTTGAATGGTTAGTAAAACCAGTTTTACTTGGCTTTAGAGTATAGGCAGGTGTGTAGCTGACATAATCGAGTCAAACGCTTACCTCTGAGATCCTGAGTTTACTGAAAAGAGAAAGAGGCTTTCTTCCACTAGAACAATGTCAGCTCCAACTTTTTAATACTACTCTCAGAGGCTTTCTAAAATATCCCTGATTACTTTCATGACCGGTGGTTTTGTCTTGTTTCTCTTTCCCACAGGTCTTAAAATAGCTATTCCTTTTAGTGGTACTCAAAGTCTTTGAGCACTAGAAACATCTGTACACTTTTTAAAAAATTCCTCTCTTTCCACCCCCAAAACCAGAAGTAGAAATGATTTCATCTTTGTTCTTTAGTGACTGCTTTATTATAGTTATTAGCTTTGGCATTTGGCATTAGCTTTTGCCAGACAATTATGAGTCACTCAGAAACATACATACTTTGTTAGTATTGACTATTCTCATATTAATTTCCAAACCAATTCTTAGAACCTATCACTAATTAGTGTGCTAAAGTTACTTGTGCATATGTCTAATTTCTTCTGTGTTAGATTATAGGCAAACTGAGAGGTAGGGTCCTATACTATGCCTTATAATAAATGCATGAATGTTCTTTTTTTTCTTATAAAAAATATACATTGTAGAATATTCTTTGACAATTTTTGGGAATCACCCTTATAAAATTGAGGGCATACAATGCAGAAACATAAGTTTTATAATTTTTTGAAACAAATATTATGCATACCTTGGAAACAAGTATTAACTAAATTTTAAAATAAATATTACTTTATAAAGAGAGATTTAAGTCAATGTCTGAATTTACTCAAGATTTGAAATATCCAGGGCAGCCCGGGTGGCTCAGCGGTTTAGTGCCGTCTTGGGCCTGGGATATGATCCTGGGGACCAGGATCAAGTCCCACATCGGGCTCCCTGCATGGAGCCTGCTTCTCCCTCTGCTTGGGTCTCTGCCTCTTTCTCTCTCTGTGTCTTTCATGGATAAATAAATAAAATCTAAAAAAAAAAAAAAAAAAAAAAAAAGATTTGAAATATCCAAGGGGTGCTTGTGTGGCTCAGTAGGTTAAGTGGCTGACTTCGGTTCAGTCATGATCCTGGGATCTAGTGCCCCACCCTCAGGCTCTAAGCTCAGTGGAGAGTGGTTTCTCCCTCTCCCTCTGCTCCTCCCCCTTCTCATGCTCGCTCTCTTTCAAATAAATAAATAAAATCTTTTAAAAAATGATTTGAGGGGATCCCTGGGTGGCGCAGTGGTTTGGCGCCTGCCTTTGGCCCAGGGCGTGATCCGGGAGACCCTGGATCGAATCCCACGTCGGGCTCCCGGTGCATGGAGCCTGCTTCTCCCTCTGCCTGTGTCTCTGCCTCTCTCTCTCTCTGTGACTATCATAAATAAATTTAAAAATTTTTAAAAATATTTAAAAAATGATTTGAAATGTCCAATAGATATCCATATTGATTAAATTTTTATATGCAGACAAAAAATGCAGAAATGTCAATTTTAACGTCATCTGCAGAATGATGTTATTTGAATGATGTTATGATGCAGAATATTTTATCAAGTATAGTGTTAGGGTAGCTTAAACTGCTATAACAAGGAAACCAAGAGGGGCACCTGGGTGGCTCAGTCTCATGAACAGCCATCTCTTGATTTTGGCTCAGATGGTGATCTCAGGGTCCTGGGATGGAGCCCTGTATGGGGCTCTGCACTCAATGGGGAGACTGCTTCAGGATTCTCTCTCTCCCTCTCCCTCTGCCCCACGCCCTGCCTTCTCTCTATCTCAAATACAAACATGACTCGAAAGAAGGAAAGAAAGAAGAAAGAAAGAAAGAAAGAAAGAAAGAAAGAAAGAAAGAAAGAAAGAAAGAAAGAAAAAGAATAAAGAAAAAGAAGCCAAGAAATGTAATGGTTCAAATATAAAAGAACTAGGCTTCACACTTGGATAACCCTCTTGGTCAGTGGGATCCAGCATCTGTTCTCCAGGAGATTTCTCAGGAACCCAGACTTCTTTCATCTTGGGGCTCTAGTTTACAGTCTCATCCGCAACCACACGGTAGGACAGGAAAAAGGGCTCAGAAGGCATATACTAGTTTCTGTAAAGTCACTTCCACTATAAGCCATCAGCTAAACTTAGTGAGGTAATCACATTTAACTGCCAGGAAAGGCTGGGAAAGGTAGCCTAGCTGTACCATTAGGAAGTGGAAACGCATTATCTATGAACCCCCGGCCACTCCTGCCACATGAGGTCTGACAGCTATGCATGATTATGGTTATTTGGGAAGCTATTTTCTAGGTTTGCTAGTTGTTCAGGTTAGAATTTAATTTGTAAGATTTGAGTTTGGAAGGGTAGTTTACTTCCAGTCTTGGTGAACCAGGGGATTTATCATAGAGAGACACCTCAATGCAAAACCAGAGCTGACAAGATGATCTTTCTTCAATAACAGGGACTGCTGCTGCCTGGAGGGTAAAGACCAGAGAGAAAATCCCGTTCCTGGGAAGCTCCCAACATCCCTGGGAATACATTCTCTCTCCCTTCTTAAAATTTCATCTGCAGGTAGAATGGTACATTGGCACAAAGACTTTTCCTTCCTAAACTCTACCCAAGCATCTCTGTTTTTCACCCTCAGAAAAAAATAGATATATTTCTTTTTTTATGATTTTATTTATTTTTTCATGAGAGACACAGAGAAAGAGAGGCAGAGACATAGGCAGAAGGAGAAATAGATAGTCTCCCTGTGGGGAGCCTGATGCAGGACTTGACCCCAGGATCACAACTTGAGCCAAAGGCAGACGCTCAACCACTGAACTACCCAAATGCCCCCCAAAATAGATATATTTCATAGAAATATAAGGATGAGTCAAGTCGACCTGTGGGGAAAAGCTCTGAGTGCTAGTAGCAAGGCTTTGCTGTGGGGTTTTGAGATCATTGCGTTGAGACCTGGCTCTCTCACAATTTAATTGGTTAAATTTTTCTTTCTTTAAATACATAATGAAATAGGAAGAAACAACTTCTGCGTGTAAGAATGCCCAAAGTCAGAGATCTTTTTTTTTTTTAAGATATTATTTATTTGACACACACAGAGAGAGAGAGAGAGAGAGAGAGAGCATACAAGCAGGGGGAGCAGCAGAGGGAGAGGGAGAAGCAGGCTCCCCACTGAGCAGGGAGCCTGATGCCAGATGCTGATGCCTGGATCCCAGGGTCCTGGGATCATGACCTGAGCCAAAGGCAGACGTTTAACTGACTGAGCCCCCCAGGCAGCCCAAAGTCAAAGATCTTTAACTGGACAAGGATCCAGCTTATGTGCAGCTCTTATATGCTGTCAGGGCATCCATCTGAACTTTCAGGAACCTCCTATATCCACAGTCAAACATTTTTAATATCATCCTGTTAAGATCTCCACCCAAGAATCATTCTGCCAGACTTAGAGATAGGGACTCCTGACCTCAAAGGAGGGCCTCATTCAAGTCAGATTTTGATAGGATGCCTCATAGGATGTAAGTACATGTTGTTTCCCAGTTGGGTAGGCAGCCTGTTCCTTCAAAGCTGGCATGGTTACACCGCTTCTGGTAAAGGACACACTTCCCTTGGAAGCTACCCTTGAACAAGGAGGATGGCCCACCTCCATAGAGAATTAGCAAATAAAATTCCAAAGTCCCAAACTCAATGGTGCTTCTATTTTGATTGATTTGTAGACATTACCAAGGACTCACACAAATCTAAAATAACAAGTGTCAAAGATTTCCAGGGAAAAAAGAAAGAAAAAAAAAAGAAGTGAAATAAAACCTTTAAGGCTTTATAAGAGCTATGCTCCCTGAGAAAAATCTTTCCAGGATGGAAGAAATAAAAGTGTGAACTTTATGAAACTGCCAAGCAGTATGATATATTCTATAACATGTACAAATACTTTAAAATAGATTAAAGAGATCAGTCTTTAAGCAACTAAATCTTATAATGGTTTTCTACCTGGAGAAGATCCTTGTTCTATTCCAAGTAAAAATCAATTACTCAATTGAGTTATGAGACCGTTGCTTAAGGGTAAATATCTCTACCAGATGAAAATATAACTTTGGCTTATTAAAGTATTCTTTATGATCTTTGCTTCTGAATCATAAGATTAGGACCTAAGAGACATGCATTGGCACTGTTGGCATTGGGCCAACAACTAGTAATTGTAAGAAATCTAAGGATTTTTTCTGTGCTAAGATATTTTACTAAGGTTTTTAGAAGGTTTTAATACTAGAACATAAAATTAATTTGAAGAATTCTATTTTAAGCATTAGCTAAGTTTACTTAATACTTATAATGCTGAAAAATCCTTTATTTTATGAATTGGAGTTAAAGGATAGTTGCAAGTCTTCTCTTTGATTTATAACACAGTACAAAAATTAAGTGCAAACATGAATCTGTCAATTGTGCCAAATTTGAATTTGTTTTTTTGGCAAAAAGTTTAATTAACTGTGACCTCCTAAATTTGTTAGCCTCATTCCTTGCACCGTTATTTAAAAGCATACAGAAGGAAATGGATTTCATTAAATTGAATTTTTAAAACTATTGTTATATAATTGGCTTTTGTAAATTTCTGACATTACTAAAGATTGTGTGGACTTGCAGATATTCTCCAATTACACTATCCTAGGATGTTTTATTTTTCTGATGCCTTCTTATTATTAACAGTGACTTAATGATTTAGTGTCAACTACAGTTATATGTTCTAAGAGATTTTGACACCTTGGAATAATTAATAAAGAATCATAGGTTGTCAGGAAATCTAAAGAAGTTCACATTTTGAAAGATAGAAGATAAATTGTATATGTGTGTATGTTAATAAAAATTTTATTATTTTTGGATATTGACCAGGATATTGATGTTGATATAGTCAAGATATAGGGCAGTTCCATCACCATGTTGTACCTTTTATTATTTTTTTAAAAGATTTTATTTATTCATGAGAGACACAGAGAGAGGCAGAGACATAGGTAGAGGGAGAAGTAGGCTCCCTGTGGGGAGCCCAGTGTGGGACCCTGGGATCATGACCCAAACCAAAGGTAGATGCTCAACCACTGAGCCACCCAGGTGCCCCCATGTTGTACCTTTTAGTCACATCAGCTTCCCCCCAGCCCCACTCTGTCCTTATCCCCAAGCAACCATGTAACCTTTCTGGATTGGCTTTTTCATTCAGCACAATTCTCTAGAGCTTCATCCAGGTTAATATATGTATCAACATTTCATTCCTTTTTATTGCTGAGTAGTATCCCGTGGTCTAGATGTACCACAGTTTGTTTAACCATTCACCGGTTGAAGGGCCTCTGAGTTGTTTTTAGTTCAGGGCTATTATGAATATAGCTACTATAAGTAGTCCCATACATTTTATGTGTGAACATAAGTTTTCATTTCTATGGAACAGATGCCCAGGAGTGTAAATGCTAAGTCGTAGGCAAGTTGCATGTTACATTTTAAGAAACTGCCAGTTTCCCAGAGTGGCTGTACCATTTCACATTCCCACCAGTAATATGTGAATGATCCAGTTTCTCGCATCCTCAACAGCATTTGGTGTTGTTACTATTTTTTATTTTAACCATTCTCGTAGATATGTGGTGAAATCTCATTGTGGTTTTAATTTTCATTTCCCTAATAGGTAATGACGTTGAACATCTCTTCAACTGTTTATTTTCTTCTGTATATCTTCTTCAGTGCATTGTCTTTATACTTTTCCCCCATATTTTATTTGGACTGTTCACTTTTCTATTGCTGAGTTTCGGGAGTTGTTTTATACTCTGAATACTATTCTTTTTAGTTATGTAATTCACAAGTGTTTTTTCCCAGTGTATAATTTGTTTTTCATCCTCTTCTCAGACTCTTCCACACAGCAAAAGTTTTTAATTTTGGTGAAGGGCAATTTATTGATTTTTCCCTTTTTGGATCGTGCTTTTAGCATTGTCTAAGAATTCTTGGCCTAGCCATAGATCCCAAAGATTTTTCTGCCATGCTTTTTTTCTAAAAGCTTTATAATCTTACATTTCATGTGTAAGTATGCAATCCACTTAAGATCATGTTTATGTATAGGGTGTGAGACTGAAGTCAAAGTTCATTTTTTTGCTAGTGGGTGTCCAACTGCTCCAGAATCATTTATCAAAAAGGCTATTGTTCCTCCATTGAATTGCTTTTGTACTTTTGTCAAAAATCACTTGAATATTTTTTTGTGGGTCTATTACTGAGTCCTCTGTTCTCTTCTGTTGATCTATGTGTCTATCCCTTCCCAGTATCATACATAGTCTTTACTACTGTACCTCTACAATAAGTTTTGAAACTAAGTAGATTGATTCCTCCCATTTTATTCCTCTTTTTTTCAAAATTGTTTTAGCTAGTTCACTTCCTTTCTCTTTCTATATACATTTGAAAATAATTTGCCTATATACACAAACAATTTTTGCTTGGCTCTTGATAAAAATCAGATCAAACCCATATCAGTTTGGGAAGAGTTCGTATATTTACTAGGTTGACTCTTCCAAGCCATGACCAAAGTATGTCTGTCAATTTATCCAGATCACTTTTGATTTCTTTCATTATATCATTTTCAGCATCCAAATCTTGTACTTTTTTGTTAGATTAACACCTAAACATTTCTCCCTTTTTTGAGCAATTGTAAATGATATCATATTTTAAATTTTGGTGTCTATATCTATTATTAACATATAGAAACACAGTTGATTTTTGTATGTTTATCTTGTATCCTATGACCTTAACTTAGCAGTTTTAGGATCACTTTTGTATATCCTTTAGGATTTTCTATATGGACAGTCTTGTGGCAGAAGAGGACAGTTTATTACTCTTCATACTTGATAAATCACAACTCTGGACATCTCCAAGTCATTATGAAGGACTTGGAGATGCAATTTGATCACTTTTTTTTAGGAATGTCTCTGTATTCCTAAAGTATAAAGACTTGTCAATTTTCTTTATCAACACCGAAGAGGATCATTGCAAGCTTGACTCTGCTGGCACATAATTTGAGAATCTGTCTTAATTTAGCATCAGAGTGATAATTTAGAGAGATTTTCATTGGAAACTTACATGAATTTTATGCAATAATAAGTTTTATATCTATATTTTATATTATCTTTTAAATACCACTGTAGAAAATAAACTAAATAATATAAAGCAATTGCTCTTAAACACTAATCTGTACACTTCTCCTTCCAGATAATCAAATTTTCACTGATCCATGAAAGGAGAAAAAATAACAAGGTAGCAAGCTTTACATAACACTAATTTATCCAATTTTGAAGGGTGATATTTTATGAGATTATGTCCTGACTGATTTTTTGGCATTAAAATTCTCTTTCTTTTGTGAAATAATGATGATGGTTGATGTGAATTTTTATTATTTTGAATGTACTTGGCAAAATCAAAATTTTGAACTTTATGTCTACACTGAAAATTTAAATTAAAATGGAATTTTTTAAGGTCTTAGAAATTAAGAAGTCTAAGTACCCTATTATCATCATAAAGTACATTTATTGCCATCTTATTATTCATGAAACTTTTAACATAGCATGTATATATCCTATAGATAGATCAATAGGCTGTTGCTCCATCAACCAAAATACCTCCAAGTTAAAATACTAAATAAAAATATTGATTTTAGTCCAGAAGTGAAGATGTTCAGTGCATCCCTAGGCCAGACATAGAATTCTTCTGCTTGGCCAATACTGTCACTGATAATGATCAGAAAAGCTAGACAAAATATAGAAAGCATCAACTTGAAAGCATCAGAAAGCTAACAAGGTGGAGAAGAATTGCTAAAATCCAAGAGAAAACAGAAATCTTGGCATCTGGGGTTATTTCCCTTTGGGACATTTGTCAGCTAAAAGACAAAGTGGTGCTTTTTGACAGCTTTGATTTGAGAGGGGGACAAGTGTTGGAGTCCAGGCCCCATTAAGGGAGAGGTCCTGATAAACCCCCACTTTGGGACAGTACACTAAGGGATGATTCCCTAGGAATAAGGGGAAACCAAAGTACAGCAGCCCTTATTCAAACTGCAACCCCATTCCCAGTTACCTAGGTAGCCCATGAAAACCTTAGTCTCTGAAATTGACTAAGGTGATCCAAGATGGTAGTGCTCAGAGACGCCTGATCAAAACAAATGCAAATCTTTTCTAGGGAAAGAACATCCTAGGACCTGCTCAAATAAAATGTCCAGCACACACTCATAGATAACCAGGTACATCAAGAGACAAGACAACATGAATGAAAACCAGTTAGAAATCATAAGCAATAAGATTAGATCTGTAGAGATTCTGGATATTGGAACTAATAGATATACTCACTATAAGCAAATAAATAAAATTTAGGATAGAAAATTCAGCAGAGGGGCAACTGGGTGGCTTGGTTGGTTGAGCATCTGCCTTCAGCTCTAGTCATGATCCCAGGATCCTGGGATTGAACCCGGATTCAGGCTCCCTGCTCAGCGGGGAGCCTGCTTCTCACTCTCTCTCGGCTTCTTCCCCCTCAACTTGTGTGTTCATGGGTTCTCTCTTTTTCTCAAATAAATAAATAAATAAAATCTTTTTAAAAATTCAGCAGAAAACTTAAAACTATACAGAAATGATACAGGAGATTTTTAAAAGAAGTATCCAGAAATTTTAGAAATGAAAAAGTACAGTAACTGAAATTAAGAATTCAGTGGGTTTAACATCAGATTTGACAAAGCCAAAGAGAGAATTACTGTTCAGATAGAAGAAAATATCCAGAGTGAAGCAGGGAGAGATAAGTTGATAAAAATTACAGAAGAGGGGATAAAAACCAGAGGACTTGGTAGAAAAAAAAATCTAACATGCATTTCATTGAATTTCCAGAAGAAGAGGAAAAAGAAAGTGGGTCAAGAAGTATATAGGGATTATGACCGAGAATTTTCTAAGCTGATTGAAGACATTGGCATAGCCCAGATCACTTAGACAACAGAGCCTGCATATAAGCAACTGTTATTCCAGCAATCTGGTTAGGAGGAGAAAGGGAAAGAAAATTATCCACCAGTTTTCCTCTTGCATTGGATAAAGTCCCTCACTCAGGTGAAAACTCCTGAACTTTAGGGTTATGTCTGTGTGAGTGCCACATGAATACCATGGTATCTCACGCCTCAGCCACACTAGGGAGCCCCAGGGCAGGAGATGAAAGGACATAGGGAGTGCATGTGCTGGACGCTGGCAGACTGTGCTCAAGGGTCACAAAGGGCTGGGAATGGTCACTACAGAGGGCAGGGATGCAGATGGGACTTGGGGCTCTGACCTGAATCTGTGGAAATGTTAGTGCATGGATCAGAGTGACACAATAACTCTTGTACAGACATCAGCCAACCAATTCAAGAAGCCCTGAGAAGCCCAAGCAGGATTATAAAAGGAAAGAAAAAGAAAGACCACCTAGGCATATTGGAGTAAAACTGCCATAACCATGAAAAAGAGAAAATCTTAAAAACAGTCAGAAAAAGAAGGCAGATCATCTGAAAAAATGAACAACTAAAATGATAGTCTACTTTTCAATAGACATAATGAAGCTGGAAGGCAATGACATGGCACCTTCAACTTACTGAAAGAAAATAACTGTATACCCAGCAATTGCACTACTAGCTATTTACCCAAAGGATACAAAAATCCTAATTCAAAGGGATACATGCACCCCAATGCTTTTAGCAGCATTATCTACAACGGCCAAATGATGGAAACAGCCCAGTTGTCCATGATGGATGGATGGATAAAGAAGATGTGGCATATGTATACAATGGAATATTACTTAGCCACAACAAAGAATAAAATCATACCATTTGCAATGACACATATGGAGGTAGAGTGTATAATACTAAGTGAAATGAGTCAGTCAGAGAAATACAAATACTATATGATTTCACTCTTATGTGGAGTTTAAGAAATAAATGAGCAAAGGGAAAAAGAGAGAGGCAAACCAAGAAACAGACTGTCAGGGTATCTGGGTGGCTTAGCCAGTTAAACATCTGACTTTATTTTGGCTCAGGTCATGATCTTAGGGTTGTCATGGAGCCCTGCCTTGGGCTCCATGCTTGGTGCAGTGTCTGCTTGAGATTCTCTCTCTCTGCCCTTCTCCCCTCCCCCACCACTCACATGCACTCTCTGAATACATAAATAAATATCTTTAAAAAAAATAAATAGCTGTTAACTCTAGAGAACAAACTGATGGTTACTAAGGGAGGGAGGGTGGAGGGGGGGTTGGGTGAAACAGGTAATAGGGATTAAGGAGGGCATGTGTCCTGATAGCATTGGGTATTGTATGGAACTGGTGAATCACTAAATTCTACATCTGAGACTAATATTACACTGTATGTTGACCAACTGGAATTTAAATAAAATTCTAAAAAAAAAAAAAGGAATTAACTGCCATAGCTACTTAGTAAAATCTATCAATAGTGAAAATGCTCTTTTGAAATGAAATAGAAATGAAGACATTCTCAAGAAAAAAAAATTAAGTGAAAGGTCATTGCCAGCAAGCCTGTACTATGAGTATTAAAGGATGCACCTCGGGCAAAAAAAGAGTCAATGTAGAAGGTCAGAGATACAAAAAGAAATGAGAATTAATAAAAATAATGGTATTAGTAAATCTAAATGTGTATTTATGATATAAAACAAAAATAATAATGTCTTATTCAGCTTAACATATTTATAGAGTTAAATATAAGACCATGATGGTACATGATTTGGGACAGAAGTATATATGAGTTTTCAGAAACCTCCCATTTTACTGGGAATGACTAAAAGTGCCATTACTATTAAAATTTGACAAGATTAAAACTGCATATTCTAATTCTTAAGGCAACCCCCAAAAGAACAGTGAAATGTATAACTTCTCAGTGAATAGAGATTAAAAGTAGAATTAAAAAAAAAAAACCAGTCAGTCCGAAAGAGGTCAAAATAGAGAGAAAAAGGAACAGAGAGTAGAGCAAATATAAATCATGTAGTAATCACAAATATATAATCACATAATCAGATATATCATTGATTACAGTCAATACAAAGCAATGAAATGCTCCAATTCAAACACTAAAAATGACAGGTTAATTTAAAAGATAAACCCCAGGGAAGAGAGCTTAGAACTCCTCTTCTCCAAATTATCTATGACATGAAACCAACTGCATATAGCCACTCAGGTTTGGTTTGAACTTTTAAACCGTAGGAACCTCACTAAATTTCTATGTCCTCCTCAAGACCATTCTTTTCTAATACAGATCCTTTGCCTCCAATATTAGAGTTCTTTCCTTATTGAGCCAGGAAGTTCATGCTAGTTGTACTTTATGGAGTTAATAGACATCTGTCTCTAATTCCACATGACAATCCTCGAAATATATAAATACAGCTACCTCCTTTTTTCCTTTTACATATTCCAAGTTCTTTTCAGCAATGTTTTATATGATCTTGACCATCTTTTTCTATTATTTATGAAAAAAAGCCTTCTTTAGATTTGACTCATTGATTTGGCTTGTGAGATTATTTTGGGGTCCTGCTGTTGGTACCCATCATATTGACACTTTCTTCAATTTTTTATCATTGGGAGATGATCCAGAAACACGCTTTTTGTCTTTTCATTTTGTTCACTGAGAAAAATATTGGGAAAAAAAATACTGAGCAGAGCACATCTGATGATAGTGCTTCAAAGCAGGTACTGGAGAACTTTCTTGAAGTTGACCTTGATCCATTAATCAGCATCCTGAAGGTCTGAGCATTTAAACATTAATGACAAATATAAATCAATAGTAACAATAACAAGTATAAATCGATAGCGAGCTCACATTTGTCCAATTTGTGTACAAGCATGAACATCTTGTGGAGCTTCAGACACCCTGGGTCTTATCAGACTAGAGCTAACAATCTCAGTGGTGATAGTAAATACCATTTCTATTTGTTTATACAAGAGGCAACCATAAAATGTAAACCTACAGATTTAGGTTATTTTAGTGCAATAACCCAGCCCCTCATCCTTCTACAGGCACTGAAACTGCTGAGCACTACTTTTCTAAGAAGATGCCTCATTGGAATGTACTGGATCTTTTACCTCTAGAGAATCCCAAGTGGTTTCAAAAGCATGCACAATAAATGGATAAAACTGGTGTTAGTCTTCAGAGACCTTCAAAGGCCATTGAGAAGGATGTCAAGCTAGACAAAATTCTTCTAGACTCCAGAAAGTTAAAAAAAAGGTCTATCTGAGGCTCAGAGCACTGGTCTCAGAATCTAGGTGAAGAAGCTCGCTGGGGCATTTGATTTATAGTGATACCCAAACTCTGAGGTTCTTCTTAGTGAATTGGAATCACAGCAATGGACTCCTTTCATAGGGGATCTGTGTTCTGCTGTACATAACAAAAATCCTGACTCAGGCTGGCTTAAACAATAAAGAGATTCTTTATTTCACTAAACCAAACTCCAAAACGCACAGCAGCCTTAAGAGCCAGTGGATTCCTGTCATCGGCAATCCAAGAATATTTTCATCACTCCATTTTGGAAGAGAAATAGAATTACTATGATTGACTAGATTATTACTTATCTGAAGTTAAATGTATGTGGGTGAATCAGCCAGTGTCCATCACAGGGTTTTTGAATCTTTTTTTTTTTCTATATTCCCTCTGCTGTAACTTTCTTTTCTTTCTTTCTTTCTTTCTTTCTTTCTTTCTTTCTTTCTTTCTTTCTTTTTTTTCTTTCTTTCTTTCTTTCTTTCTTTCTTTCTTTCTTTCTTCTTTCTTTCAGATTTTATTTATTTGAGAGAGAGAGAGAGAGAGCACAAGTAGTGGGGAAGGAGCAGCAGAGGGAGAGGGACAAGCAGGGAGTCCAACATGGGACTTAATCAGAGAACCCCAAGATCATGACCTGAGCCAAAGTCAGATGCTCAACTGACTGAGCCACCAAGGTGCCCCTATGCTATGCCTTTCATACCTGTGACTTATTCATTCCTTAACTAGATAGAAGCCTGCATCTCCCACTCACCTTCACCCCTTTTTGCCCATCCCCTACCTATTGACTTCTGAATGGAGACTAGAACTTCTAGTTCTAAGTCAAAATCTCCTGACTTTTAAATTACAACAATAACATTGAAATTAAGGGTGAAAATTGGCTGACCTGAAAACATCTAACAGGACGTAATTTTACCTCAGCTACATGCCTACATACGATCCTACAGAGATTCTCCAACACAACAATAACACAGTTCTTGAATTCTAACAGAGACCTGGGGTAAGGTGTGGTGGGAGAGCACCACAGATATGATGTTTGAGAAGAAGCCTTTCGTTTCTTTTGGAAGCTAGTGGTGGAGAATCTACCAGAAGAGAAGGATGCTTTGGCTAATTTTAATCAACCTAGCCTACTTTTAACAAATGGTAAAACATAATAAGCCTTTGATTCGATATTTTATTGGTCATTTAGTAATAGATTTAGTGAAGAGAATCTGGGACTAATGAATAAACTAAGAAATGGGGTGTTGATTTCATTAATGTGTGCTATCCTTGCATTTAATCATGAATATATAAGAGCTAACTACATAATATGGGCAACAATATTTTCCTTGATTTATTTCTTACCTATTTTGGTGGTTTTTTTAAACAGGGAAATATTTTTGGTAATCCAACTTATACATACTAAAATTTACAATGTACACAAGAAAGAGAAATTATTAGATGAATTACTGAAAATGACCCGATGTCACCATGGAATGATTTCAACATTTATCTCAGTCATGTGGATTGCTCTTTCAAAGAGAAGAGGATTGAAAAAAAAGAAATTCATTTCTAGAGTAAGATATGTGTGTAACTTCTGTTGACTAAGAATAAAAACTGTCTTGAATTGAAGCAAACCTTATTCAAGACACATATTTTCTGTCTAGTTCTACCTTTGGGTAGAATATAAATTTCTAAGAAATAGACAGAGTGCCAGATTTGCATATAAATTTAGCTATCCAAAGCAGGAAAGCTATCTCAGAAGCTGACAAAACATATTTGAATAATGGAAGCCTGAAAACTTCAAAGCTTAAAAAGACCATGTATCTGATGCTTGCAAATAATTGCAAGTCAATTTTTTGCATATTAATATTTTAATGTGAATATTTCAATGAAACTTTGAGACTTACTCAGCCTGTGTATAAATTTAGCTGACTAACCCTTTGCAACTTCATAATCCATAAATTAGTTCAACATATTTGATATGTGCCAAATAACACTGCTCTAGGCACTGAGGATATAGCAAATAAGATGGGTACAGTCCTTGACCTTGAGGAGATTACATTCATGGGGGGAGGTAGGCCATAGCTAAGAAGATGAATGAGCAAGATAATTTCAAATAGTAATAAGAAAATGGGACAGGATGATAAGAGAGTGATGTAGGAATATAACATGAGCAGGTCAGACATAGCCTTTGCAGAGGTGATCTTTGAGCTGAGACAGAAATGGTCCAAGAGTCTTCCATGTGCACAAAGTCTTTATTCATCCAATATGAACAAGATAAAGGAGTACTGCCACATTCTCACCATGCCTTATTCCTTATCACTGAGTAGGTACTCAAAAACTTGTTTCATTGAAAAACTGTCACATTTCTAATAATACAATTGTAGATATTGATTTATTAAGCAAAACATGAATGAGTTTAGCGCATGCCTCAAGATGCTGTAGTCTGTCTGATGTCTGGACTGGGAGTCACTGAGGACCAAAGGAAGGAGTATAACCTGCTAGCTTCTTTTTTTTTTAATTTTTATTTATTTATGATAGCCACACAGAGAGAGAGGCAGAGACACAGGCAGAGGGAGAAGCAGGCTCCCTGCACCGGGAGCCCGATGTGGGATTCGATCCCGGGTCTCCAGAATCACACCCTGGGCCAAAGGCAGGCGCCAAACCGCTGTGCCACCCAGGGATCCCAACCTGCTAGCCTCTATTGCCAGTTTTACCTCAGTTTCAATTACTCTACCCTCATGAAATGTTCTTAGTGTAAACGTATCTTTGGCTGCTTTCTTGTGATTTGATTTTAAGTTGGGATATAAGGGCATGCCTGGGTGGCTCAGCGGTAGGGTGTCTGCCTTTGGCTCAGGGCATGATCTTGGAGCCCTGGGATCAAGTCCCACATTGGGCTCCCTGTGTGGAGCCTGCTTCTCCCTCTCCCGTGCCTCTGCCTCTCTCTCTGTGTCTCTCATGAATAAATAAAAACAAAATCTTAAAAAGAAAAGTTGGAATATAGGTTATTTAACAACACAAAAAAGTGGACGGTTGCTTTCACAGGCCTGACACACATCTTCCTTAAATCTATGTGTCCTCACTGAAACAGTAAAATGGTTTTATATATATATATATATATATATATATATATATATATATATATAGTCAAACACAGAAGTGCAACATGCTGTTGTCCAAAATATGGCAGTTGGTAACCTTTCACAAACATGTATATGCCAAGGGGCACCTGGGTGGCTCAATGGGTTAGGCGTCCAACTTTTGATTACAGCTCAGGTCATGACCTCAGGATTCTGGTATTGAGCCGTGCTACCTGGCTCTGCACTCAGTGGGGAGTCTGTTGAGGATTTCTCTCCCTTTCCCACTGTCCCTTCTCCCACTGGTGCTCTCTCTCAGATAAATAAATAAATCTTTAAAAAATATGTATACACCAAGATGCATTCCTGCTCCTAAACCTTTCTCTAATATCACCTTAAATCAAAACCTTAAAGGAATTTCAGGAAATAGCATGTTTTTATGAATGTTTATAATGTTTCAAAAAAGCATGAAATAGCTAATTTTCAATACAACATTATATCACTTCAAAAGATGAGAGTTATTCTAAGAGGATTTTGTTTTCTGGAAGTTCATGACTTAACTCTTGCAGCTACAAGATTGTAAAGGGAAGCAAAATTCACATAAAAGAGAGAAAATACGGGGCACCTGGGTGGCTCAGTCAGTTAAGCATCTGCCTTCAGTTCAGGTCATGATCTCCTGGAACCCTGCATTGGGCTCCCTGCTCAGCAGGGAGTCTGCTTGTCTCTCTCCCTCCGCCCCTCCCCTTTCTTATGTGCTCTCTCTCTCTCAAATAAATAAATAAAAATCTAAATCTAAAAGAGAGAGAGAGAGAGAGAGAGAGAGAGAGAGAGAGAGGAAATATGTCTTTTATCTAGGACAGTTAATAAAGGAAGGGAAAATATTAATGAGGATGATTTGGACATGAGAGGCACTTCAAAAGAGAATAGGTTAACCATCAAATGATCAGGAAAGACCTCATGAAAATCTGATTGCACCCTTAAATATTTTTGCAAAAATACTCAGGCTGTGAAAGTCCAGTATGAAGAATGGTATCTCCACTATCCTATAAAAAATCAATGCTAGAATCCTTCTTCTTCATCCCATTATTCAATGCTTAGCTGAAATTATAATCTAAATTTGTTCAACGTAAGATAAAATTTTTACACTGTTTATTTTTATGTTTCAGGATAAATTTCCAACTAAGCTTTTTTTTTTCATGATTTCTATGAAATTTTCCCCCATTCAAACTTATCTCACTTTAGAGACCTTTTTCTAATACTAGTTATCCTTGATTACTGAATACCTATGCTTCTTACAAAGAATCTGACACCATAACCAAGTTCTCATTCAGACCTGCAGCCTTGGTTCTGTCCTATTAGAAATTAACTAACAGATCTGTCACATAAAGCTGTCATTCTTTATGTTCTGTTACATCCTAGTAAATTTCAACACAGCCACTGTCTCCCAGTGATTGCCCGTGGTGTCAGGGGCTGGCCCCCACATATCAGAAGGGGAATTTGTGCATTAACCTTAGGAAAGTGCCCTTTCCCTGTCTTTAAGGTGAGCATCTCTGTTTCATAGGTTTAGATGGAGGATAAGAAACACAACTTCTTCCCGTATTGTTAATTTCCTTGTTATCTTTTGTTTTCTCCTAATTTAACAAACACATGTAACACTAGCCACATACTTACTTTGACTCATTTAATCCTCAAAACTGCCAAATAGGGTAGGTACTCTTGTTATTACCTGCACTTTTTAGGTGTAGAAACATCTACAGACCAAGTTAATGGCATAGTTAGAATTTGAACTCAGAGTTCAGACTCCAGAGCCTTTGCTCTTAACTTCTAATCTCTACTTTCTTTTGATTATCCTGCCTCTAATTTAAGACATTCTTGGGTAAATAGTTGGCATATTTGTTTCTTTAAAGATTTTATTTATTTATTTGTTTTTATTTACTTACTTATTTGACAGAGAATGAGAGAGAGAGCATGAACAGGTGGAGTGGCAGGCAGAAGGAAGAGAGAAGTGGGTTCCCCACTGAGCAAAAAGCCTGACTTGGGGCTTGATCCCAGGATACTGGGATCATGACCTGAGACAACCGTAGACACTTAACTGCCTGAGCCACACAGGTGCCTCTAGATGGTGTATTTGTATACCTACAGAAGAGCAGGACTGAACCAACCCTAACTCAGGCCTATTGCTTTATATAAAAGACAAACCTTCACCAAAGAAGATAAATAATAATCAAGATCACAATGCTTTGTGACCTGTGTTTACTCTTATCAAGGTAACATAAACCACTCTCCTGAAGCCATCACTGTCAATCACTGAAGTAGCTACAGATATTGTTAATGCCAATCTACATTCCTCTAAAGATGTTAAATATTGAGCAAACAAATATCAGAAAAACAATTTGTATTTTTAGGTTTCTTTTATTAAGAAGATGTTAAAGTTCCTGTTCTATAAATATTTATTGAATGCTTTTACTTGCTACATAATTGGAGAATTTTAGGGCACTTAATAAATAACATACTTTCCAGGCTCCAGCATTCGACGTCAATTAAGAAATAGATAGGCTATATAATAATTTTCTAGGGCTGTGCTATAATTATAAGACATAAAGAAGCAGGACATATTTATAGCAGCATTTTTTATAATACCCAAATTATGGAATCAGCCCAAGTATTCATCGGTAGATGAACAGATAAAGAAGATGTGGTATACATATAATGGAATATTACTCAGTCATAAAAAACAAAGAATGAAATCTTGCCATTTGCAACAACATGGCCGGAGCTAAAGAGTATAATGCTAAGCAAAATAAATCAGTCAAAGGAGGACAAATATCATATAATTTGACTCATATGTGGAATTTAAGAAATGAAGAAGCAAAAGGAAAAAGAGAGAGAGGCAAACCAAGAAACAGACTCTTAACTACAGAGAACAAACTGACGGTTAACAGTGGGGAATGGGTTAAATAGGTGATGGGGATGAAGGAGGGCACTTGTCATGTGAGCACCTTGTGCTGTATAGAATTGTTGACTCACCATACTGTATATCTGAAACTAGTATAACACTGCATGTTAATTATACGGGAACTAAAACAGAAACTTAATTTATTCTTTTTATTTTTAAATTTAAAAAGAAGATTTTATTTATTTATTCATGAGAGACACACAGAGAGAGGCAGAGACATAGGCAGAGGAAGAACCAGGCTCCATGCAGGGAGCCTGATGTAGGACTCTATCCCAGGTCCCTGGGATCACACCCTGAGCCAAAGGCAGAGGCTCGACCACTGAGCCACCCAGGTGCCGCTAGAAACTTAATTTTTAAAAAAATTTTAAATAAAATATCTTTATTTTAAATAGAAAGAAAAGATTTTTAATGAAAAAAAGCAGGAAATAAAAGTAACAGTCAATCGGGATGCCCGGGTGGCTCAGCAGTTGAGCGTCTGCCTTTAGCTCAGGTCATGATCCCAGAGTCCTGGAATCAAGTTCCGCATCAGGCTCCCTGCATGGAGCCTGCTTCTCCCTCTGCCTGTGTCCCTGCATCTCACTCTCTGTCTCTCATGAGCAAATAAATAAAATCTTTTAAAAAAAAGTGACAGTCGATAAAAGCAGACTCACAAATGGACACAGTGTTAGAATGAGGAGACAAGAAATTTAAAATAAGAGACATATATGCTAAAGGATTGGCTGGAAAAGATGGATGTGGGCATCCATGGAATTCCATGTGGGCAGGGAATTCCACCTCAGAATTGGAAACTATAGAAAAGATGCAAAACGCAATGTGAGGACCAAAAGACAATATTAGAAACAAAGATTTCATTAGATGGGCTTCATGGCAGACTTCACAGAGCAGAGGTAAGATCAGTGAATAGGAATACAAATTTATCCAAACTGAAAAGTACTGAGAAAAACCAGTGTAAACACTGAGCAAATCCTCTGAGACCTGTGAGTCATAATCAAATCATCTAATACACGTGTAATTGAAGTCCAAGAGTAAGACAGGAACAATGGAGCAGAATAAATATGTGAAGAGATGGCCAAGACTCTCACAAATTGGTGGGGGTTGGGGAGCAATTCACAGATTCAGAATCTTGAATAGGGGGATAAAGACCAGAACTCTTGCTGACTTCTCAGAAGGAATGGAAGCTGGAAGACAATAAAACAATATCTTTGAAATTGTCTTAAAAGAGGGATGCCTGGTTTGCTCAGCGCTTGAGCCTCTTCCTTCATTTGGCTCAAGACGTGATACCAGGGTTCCAGCCACATTGGGCTCCGCGCATGAGCCTGCTTCTCCCTCTGCCTGTGTCTCTGCCTCTCTTTCTGTGTCTCTCATGAATAAATAAATAAAATCTTAAAAAAAAAAAAAAAAAGAATTTGTGTCCAGCCAGTGCTATAAGAAATACTAGAAGTAATTTAAGCGTGAAGGGATATGACACCAGAGGGAAGCTCAAATCTGGAGGAAGAAATGAAGAGTATCAGAAAGAGTAAATGTGTAATTTAAATAAAAATGTAAAAAAAAGAAAAGGAAAGAAAGAATAAACGTGTATAAACATTTAAAAATACTTTTTATCAGGATCCCTGGGTGGCGCAGCAGTTTAGCGCCTGCCTTTGGCCCAGGGTGCGATCTGGAGACCCGGGATCCAATCGCACGTTGGGCTCCCGGTGCATGGAGCCTGCTTCTCCCTCTGCCTGTGTCTCTGCCCCTCTCTCTCTCTCTCTCTGTGACTATCATAAATAAATAAAAAATACCTTTATCTATTTATTTGTGTCACATATTTGTTAATTTCTAGAAAATACTATTGATGTTTACAGCAAAAATAATAACAATATATTATAGGATTTATAGCATTATTATAATACATAATAAGAGGATAAGAAGCTATAGGGTAAGAGGGAGTGAATTGGATTATACATTGTATGATTCTTATTCTTATATTGTGAAGCTGTTTGATGTGAGAAGGTAGACATATTAAAGGTAAGTGTTACAATTTCTAGGACAACAGAGAAATAACTCAAAGAATTATATAAATAGAAGGATAAAGTGGAATTCTAAACAAGAAAACCAAATTTGATTAACCCAAAACAAGGCAGGAAAGGGGTGCCTGGCTGGCTCAGTCAGAAGAGCATATGACTCTTGGTCTCAGGGTCATGAGTTCAAGCCCCACCCTGGGCATAGAGATTGCTTAAGTAAGTAAGTAAATAAATAAATAAATAAATAAATAAACTTTAAAAAAAGGTAGGAAAAAAGAAAACATGGGAAACAAACAGAAATAGAAAACCAACCACAATAGTTATATTGTGATTATTGGCACTGAATGTGAAACATAAGTATTCCAATTAAAAAGTAAAGATGAACATAGCAGATTTTCAAAAATGCACCAGAACTATTACTAGACCATATTTTCATAAATACATCAATCCCATTCTTAGGTATTTATTTAAGAGAAATGAAAAATATATGTCTGCAAATAAATGTATGCTGTAATGTTTGTAGTAACCTTATTCACAATAGCAAAAACTAGAAACAACCCAGATGTTCACCAACAAGAGAGAGGATCAAGACCTAGTGGTGTGGCCATACATTGAATACCACTAATAAGAAAGGATTGAGAACTGCTGGTTCTCATACATGCAGCAACATGGATCCATGTCAAAGACAAACACAAAAAAGTACATATTATATGATTTCTTTGATACAAAGTTCTAGCAGCAGCTAATGTTATCTATTGTGATGGAAATCAAGATCTTTGACTCCTGGGGTTGAGTAGGAATCAACTGAGAGGGGCACAAGAAAACCCCCTGCTGGGATAGAAATGTTCTGAGTCCTATGGTGTGGGTTGCACAGGAGGTTATACACGCATACACATTGGTCAAATGATAGAGTAGACAGTTTGACATGAGCTGGAAGCAAGGATGGTGATAAATAGGTTACATATTAGAAGCCCAGGAGCACAACACCCCACATTAGAAGCCTGAGGGCACAACATCCTGACTTTGTATGCTTCCAAGACCCTTTAACATCCTGGCCTTCTGGCTGCCAGGACCCTCTGGCTAATAGACCGAGAGCCACAGGTGCAGAACATGGGCTATCTTCTTCTACTTCTGCCCTAGGGTAACCCCTAGGCTCATTATAATCCATTTGCATTGTGGTTTCAGCCTCCACCCCCATGGGGGTAGGCTGCCATGATGTACGGTGGAAAACATCCCCTCCCAACCTGTGAGGAGTCCCCCAAAGGATTGGAAGCAGCCTCCATTAGAGACCACCCCATCCATGACCCAGGCAAAATATAAATTATAACTAATATATATCAAGTTTTTAAGGAAAAATATTTAAATAAAACCGAACCTTTTATTTAATTTAAAAAATCAGTGCCTGAGCTTTTATGTCAGGGCAGAGGAGCCGGAGATTTTTTGTTTTTGTTTTCTTTCTTCCTTTCTTTTTTTTTCTTTCCTTCTCTTTTTAACTATCACTGCCTTTTAAAAAACTAGTATGGGTATATTGGTTTTTGGTATGCTTTGATTTTTATTTCTGAAATTTGGAAATTTGCATTTTCTAGAAAAACTATTCATCAAAGGAAAAACAGTATTTACTGCTTTAAAATCACAAAGCTAAATAAAATAAATCACAAAGCAGCCACTTCATTCTCTATCTTTAAGTGGGGGAAGGGTCCTCAGAGTAAATCAACTGTCCTTAATTCTATTATTAATTCAGAACCAAGTAGGAAATAGTAGACGATCTAATATCAGATTCATGGTATCCCTGGGTGGCGCAGCGGTTTTAGCGCCTGCCTTTGGCCCAGGGCACGATCCTGGAGACCTGAGATCGAATCCCACGTCGGGCTCCCGGTGAATGGAGACTGCTTCTCCCTCTGCCTATGTCTCTGCCTCTCTCTCTCTCTCTGTGTGTGACTATCATAAATAAATTTAAAAAAATTAATATCGGATTCATGTTGTTCTCAATATGCTCAAGAGTTGGTCCCACCACTAGATAATTTCTGGTTAATCACATATAGGCTGACCATTATGTCAGTTCATCTCCGTCAGTCCTACTAATTTTCACCTATGGTCCTACAATAGTTATTGTTAGAGTTATTATTAGAGTTATTGTGACTGAATGACTCTCCCAGAAAGTATGAGGGTTCCATTTTCCTACATTCTCACCAGCATTTGGTGTTATCAGATATTCCAAGCTTTTCCCCTCTGATGGGTTAAAAGTAACATAACCATACATTGAATAAGCTGGACTTGATTCAAGGAAAGTAATTAGGAAACACCTTCCTATCTTTCTCTCTTTTTCCTTTTCAGCCTCTTGGGTCAGCATTTCAGGGAAATCGGGACAATTTTATATTTTGCTTATGTGACTATTAATTTTGCTTGTGTGACTATTAATGCTTATATGACTATTAACTATAATATTGTGTGACTATTATATATATCACTGATATGACTATTAATATTAATCTAAGGATATAGTCAAACTGTAGTCTCTGTTTTGGTTTTTCTTTAAGGGGTTTACAACTTGATGTTTTGATATATATACACATTGTGAAATGATCACCCCAATCAAGCTAATGCACATATCCATCACCTCACATAGTAACCATTTTATTCTTTTGTTCTTTTTTCTTTTCTTTCTTTCTTTTTTATTTTTGCTGACAAGAGCACTTAAGACCTACTCTTTTCAGAGTGCAAGGACTCAGTACAGTACAGTGGATCCTTGAACAACACAGGTTTTGAACTGCGTGGATTTTTTCTGATAGAGACAGTACAGTATCATAAATGTCTTTCCATGATTTTCTTGATAACATTTTCCCTAGTTTGCTTTATTATAAGAATAGGGTATACAAAACATATAGCATACAAAATATGTGTTAAATGACAGTTTACGTTATCGGTAGGGCTAACAGTCAACAGTAGACTATAGTTAAGTTTTGGGGAAGTCAAAAATTATACATGGATTTTAGACTGCTGGGGAGGGTCAGCTATTCAAGGGTCAACTGTATTGTTAACTGTAGTCATTACACATGAAATCCCCAGATTTTATAAAATTCCCCCATTTTATAAGTGAAAGTTTGTACCCTTTGCCCAGCAGCTCCCTGTTTTCCCCCTTCCCCCTCCCTCCAACTCCTGGTAAGCACCATTCTACTCTGTTGCTATGAGATCAGCTTTTTTGGTCTTTTGTTTTTATTTGTTTTGTGTTTAGATTTATTTATTTATTTGAGAGAGAGAGAGAGCAAGAGCACTCACATTGTGAGCGGGAAGTGAGGCGGCAGGCAGAGAGAGGGAGAGAGAGAATTTGAAGCTGATTCGGCACTCAGTGCAGAGCCTGACGGGGGCTGGATCCCACAACTGCAAGATCATGACCTGAGCCCAAACCAAGAGTTGGTCACTTTTTTTTTTTTTTAAGAGTTGGTCACTTAACTAGCTGAGCCAACCAGGTGCCCCTGAATTCAGCATTTTGAAGGTTCTTTTTTATGTAGTGCTTTTTTAAGTCAGGTATTTCCTTATTGACTTTCTGTCTGGATATTCTATCCATTATTGAAAGTATCAGGCAGCCCGGGTGGCTCAGCGGTTTAGCGCCACCTTTGGCCCAGGGCCAACCTGGGATCCAGTCCCACGTTGGGCTCCCTGCATGGAGCCTGCTTCGCTCTCTGCCGCTCTCTCGCGCATGTGCTCTCTCTCTCTCTCTCTCTGTGTCTCTTGTTAATAAATAAATAAAACTAAAAAAAAAAGAAAAAAAAAAGAAAGTGGGGGTATTGACTCCCACTATTATTATATTGCTGTAAATTTCTCCTTTCAGATCTGTCAATGTTTGCCTTGTATATTTAGGTTCTCTGATGTTGGGTGTGTATATATTCCCAATTGTCAAATCTTCCTGCTGAATTGGCCCTCTTATCATAGAATAACCTTCTTTGTCTCTAGAGCCAATTTTAATAACTGTTTTGAGATTTATGCCTTCCTATTTTTTTTTAAAGATTTTATTCATTTACTCACGAGAAACACACAGAGAGAGAAAGAGGCAGAGACATAGGCAGAGAGAGAGGCAGGCTCCTCACAGGGAGCTCGATTTATGACCTGATCCCCAGGATTCCGGGATCACGCCTTGAGCCAAAGGCAGATGCTCAACCACTGAGCCACCCAGGTGTCCCAATGCCTTCCTATTTTTTAGCATGTTTTCTTTTCTTTTCTTTTCTTTCTTTTCTTTTCTTTTCTTTTCTTTTCTTTTCTTTTCTTTTCTTTTCTTTTCTTTTTTTTTCTGCCTCCTCCTCCTGTTTAGCATGTTTTCAATTCAAGTTGAAGAACTCCCTTAAGCATTTATCATAAGGGAGGTCTAATGATGTCAAACTCCCTTAGTTTTTGTCTGGGAAAGCTTATCTCTACATTATTTCTAAAGGATTCTTTTGCCAGACATAGTATTCTTAGTTGGCAATTTTCTTCCATTTAGTTGAACAGAAGAACATATCATATTCATTGAATATATCTTTGACTATATCATCCCAGTCTCTTCTGGCCTGCAAGGTTTCTGCTGAGAAATCCACTGATGGCCTCATAGGGGAAATCCCTTCCATGTGACAAGTCACTCTTCTCTATTTTCAAAATTCCCTCTTTGGCTTGTCCTTTGGTAATTTAATTAAGTGTTTCTATGTGGACCTCTTTATATTCAGCCTATTTGGGGTTCTTTGAGCTGCCTGGATGTGGATGTCTATTTCCTTCCCCAGTTTTAGGAAGTTTTCGGACATTATTTGTTTAAATAATCTCTCTGCCCACCCCTTCTCTTCTCTTTCTTCTCGGACTCCCACAAGATTTACTCCATGGTGTCCTATTATCCTGTAGGCTTCTTCACTGTGTTTCTTTTTTTTTTCCTTTTTCTCCTTCAACTGGATATTTTCCAATGATATGTGTTTGAGTTTGCTCATTCTCTTTTCTGCTAGATCAGGTCTGTTGTCAAAGCTCTCTGTTGCATTTTTTAAAAATTTTTTTTTTTATTATTATTTATGATAGTCACACATAGAGAGAGAGAGGCAGAGACACAGGCAGAGGGAGAAGCAGGCTCCACGCACCGGGAGCCCGACGTGGGATTCGATCCCGGGTCTCTAGGATCGCGCCCTGGGCCAAAGGCAGGCACTAAACTGCTGCGCCACCCAGGGATCCCTCTGTTGCATTTTTTAAATTTCATTCATTATATTCTTCAGCTCCAGAACTTCTGTTTGGTGCATTTTAATGACTTCTGTCTCTTTGTTGAGCTTGTTGTTTTGTTCATGTTTTGCTTTCTTGATTTTGTTGAGTTGTCTACCTGAGCTCAACTGAGCTCACGGAGCTTCTTTAAAACAATTATTTTAAAATTCTTTGTCAGGTAATTTATAGGTATCCATTTCTTTGGGGCTAGTGACTGGAAATTAGTTGTGTTCCATTGGCGGTGTCATATTTGCCTGATTTTTTTGTGTGTCTGTGCTCCTTGTACCCTTGTGTTTCTACCAGCAGATTTGAAGAAGCAGTCACCTCTTTCAGACTTTAAGAACTGCCATCAGTAGGGAGAGACTTTCATCTATAGGTGAGCACAAAGGGGCCAGCTGGGCGTGTATGTGGTGGTGTTAGGTCTGGCGCTGCTTCTAGGGACACATGATGATGCCCATTCTGTGAATACTTTCTGAGTTCCAATGAGTCCATGGGGTCACTTCACTGGGTCTGGTGGGTATATAGCACCTCCAGACCTTGACTGGGTGGGTGTGTGAATGGTGGTAACAGGGCTGTGGAAGGGAGATGGGCTATAGTGGGGCTTCAAGGGCAAGGAGTACATTGCTTGGGCTCCCAGTTTCCTGAAGTCTCCATTGGCTAAGACTGTTCAGGTCTTCAGTGGGGAATGCTGTAGGGATCCAAGAAAGCAGTGTGGACTGCTGGAGTCCTTAATAGTAAAAGCTGCTGGGGTCCTTTTGCTCTCCTTATCCTCCTTAGAGGAACTCACAGTGTAGGGGACTCCTCTTAGTGGGGGATGGGGAACAGGGGGCAGGTAAAATGATTCCTACCTTCTCTGTGCGGCCATCCTTGGTTTTTATGTTCCATGTGTTGCTGTAGCTTCTTAATTATAATCTGGAACATTCCCAGGTTATTTTCATTCATGGATAGTTGTTATTGTTTTGTTAATTTAAAAAAGTTTGATATAGTTAACATGCAGTATTATATTAGTTTCATATATACAATAAGTGATTCATGTTAGCTTATTTTCTGGGGGCTTTTTTAGGGGAGTCAGGGCTGGGGGTTGAGCCTTCTAATATGCCATTTTGCTGAAATCTTTTTTGACTTCCATTCTCCCCTTAAATTATTCAGTGGGAAGTTATTTTCCCTGCTTCTATTTGAAACTGTAGGCATGTCCATGACATTTCTCTTACTTTTAGGAAATAAAAAAAGAAAGATATAAATTAAAATATAGAATAGAAGGATGAAGCCTTGTGAGATCAGCTGTCTGTATTAGTCTATTTTCCCTTTAAATGAACTCAGCAGGCCAGCTCTTTGCTGATCTACTGAAAGGATAGAGGGAATGAACCTTCAAGACCATGCAAATTTGTACCTCCTGAGCAGTCTGCTTAGGCATGCTTTGTCCTGACAAAACACATTACCTTTCAACATTGGAGCAATTAGCAAGTCTCTCTGCCTTTAAATTTTTCCAGTGGTCAGGTACCAGGCCACTCTGTTTCCTTAGCTATATTGAATGAATAGAAAACTTTTAAGTAATCCTGATGAACCCCCTCTTTCTTAGCCAAGGTGAAGAGGAAGGCACCCCTTATGCTTCCACCCTGAAGATTGACATTACAGAACAATGCTCTCCCAATAAACCTTCCTAATAAATTCTCTTTTGATCTTTTGTAGCCTTAATCAGTTTTGACACTTAGAAATTCTTGCATATTGGATGGATAAATCTTTTATGTTTCATAATTGATCATAGAAGAGTCATGAAGACTTTGAGAATTATTCTCAATCTTGGCTGGATGTTGGAGTCAATAGAGAAGACTTTAAATATCCTTGTGCCCTGGCTAAACCCTGACCACTTATGTCAGAGTATCTGGAGGTGAGATCCAAACATCAGTAGTTTTGTAAGCTCTCTAGGTGATTCCAATATGCAATCAAAGCTTAGAACCACTACTTCTGTATAAACAGAGGCTTTGAAACAGGAAGCAGAATTACTTTGGCTGATTCAACATAATTTCCACCAGCTTCCTATTGACCTAGGATTTATTCAGTTCATCAGGCACATGCCTTTTAAGGCAGGCAATCCAGTTCCATTCCATGCTGCAGTTAGTACAGAAGGATAGACAGACTGCAGTCAACGCTGTTTCTGGGAGTTTCCCAGAGTATGTGTTTTGCTTTCTTTTGATTGTTTTATTCCTTCTGTCTGCTTAATTTTGTTGCTGAATTTTTAAGATGTGCTCCCTGCCACTTGGTTTGGAGAAACTTTTATACCCTGTTTGAAACAGGGTATAAAACAGTTGGTTTCTCATCAACTGCCTACTATGGACATTAGTGAGTGCCCCCACAGCCTCAGGTGAATGACTCCTGCTCCCCTTTGCTTGGCTGACTCTTCAAAATCTCACCATTGGCTATGGCTTCTCACTTCCTATACAAACACCTCTAAGGACCAAGACATAGACATCTACTATGTACCAGTAATTGCTGAAAAATTCTTTACAGCCAATGCTTTCCATGTATGATCTTTTTTAATCTTCTCAATCATGTTACGAAGCAAATACTACTATTATTATCACTATGTTGGGGGAACTTTCTCTTTAATAAATTTAAAGTTTATGAAACAAAATATTTTCTTTTTGCTCCTACAAGACTATGAACCTATTGAAAACAGATTGAAAACAATCTATTTAAATTCTTGAGGCACAGATCTGTCCTTCAGTGCAGTGCTAAGGTGTGGTTGAAAGACCAGTAACTTGGTATTGCCTGGAAACTTTTTGGAAATGTAGTCATGGGCCTCACCCTAGACTGTGGAGGCTGAAAGAGGTAAGACCTCTGGCTACCATCTTAAGTCCCTAGATAAGTTAAAGTAAACAGCTGCGGCCTGTAGCCCAAGTCAGTTCCAAGAAAGACCGCATAATGTCCTTGACAGAAAGTCCCATATCAGAATGAAAACAGAGCTTAAGAAACTCCCCCACCCTTTCCCCCATTTTGGAATGAAAAAAAAAAAATTCCTTCACCCCTTCTGGAAATCCCCTAGATCAGTCCATAAAAACCCAGCTGTAACCCGCCTCGGGGTCCAAGTCCCTGCTCTGCTGTGTCAGGTATACTTGGACCCAAGCTCGAGCTTGCTAATAAACCCTTGTGTGTTTGCATCGGTGTGGGCTCCTTGGTGGTTTCTCGGATTCGCAATCTTGGGCACAATAAGACCAACTGAATCAGGATCTCTGGGAGAAGGACTAGGACTCCTCATGCTGACAAACTTCCTCTCTCCACCCCTCACCCCAGGGAGTTCTGATAGACTCTTGGGTTTGAAAAGCTCTGCTTCAGAGGCTTTCAGTCTGGTAGACTAATGTGAAAATCATGTAAAAACAAATACTCAGAATCAAAACCTGCTAAAAGCCATATTAATGTTTCCTGTTAGAATAAAAGAGGTGTTGGTTCACCTCACAACTTTGATTTTTCTCCTTCTCTTGCTTCTTGCCTCTTCATCCCTTCCCTTTTCATGAGTGTGCTTTCAGAAGTCCAGGTAGGGGATCCCTGGGTGGCACAGAGGTTTGGCGCCTGCCTTTGGCCCAGGGCGCGATCCTGGAGACTCGGGATCGAATCCCACGTCGGGCTCCCGCTGCATGGAGCCTGCTTCTCCCTCTGCCTATGTCTCTGCCTCTCTCTCTCTGTGTGACTATCATAAATAATAAATAAAAAATTAAAAAAAAAAAGTCCAGGTAGGAGTCAACTGATGTTTTGCTCATTTGCGTGCAACATTGAGCCCACAGACAGGAATAGGAAACTGTCTTTCCCACCTAATGGGTTGGAAGAAAAAGGAACATTCATTTGCAGAGGTGTCAGTATAGCCCTGAGGAAGCAAAGTATGCTTTCATTAGCGTGAAACTTCCCAAAGATAGGCAATCAGCCTCACCTGGAAGGCTTGTTAAAACAGATTGCTGGGCTCCACTCCCAGAGTTTTCAATTGAGTAGGTCTGGGGTGGTGTCTGAGAACTTGTGTTTCTAACAAGTTCCCAGATGAGGCTCAGGCTTCTGGTCTGGGAAGCACACTCTGAGAATCACTGATGATACACTTAGATAAGAGGCAGGAGTTGGGTGGAGGGGTGAGAGAGCGCCTCCTAGAGGAGAAGTGCATGAACTTATGGATACTTAGGGCAATTGTTTTTCTTTTAGGTCTGGACATTAATATGCAACATTGGCTTTTTTTTCTTCTTCTTCTTCTTCCCTCTTGTGATAGCTTCTCCACCACCACCCTTTACCTCCCATTAGCCTATTTCTGGCTCTGCTCTAGCAAATAATCAGGCTTCAGCCAACTTTGGCTTTCTCTGAGAAAACTGAGCTTTCAAAGGGTGGGTTTCACTTCCAAATGGTAGAAGTTTGAGAAAACTGAAAGTGCAGAGGAAGCTTCTATTTCACAAGTAGAGTTTAGCATGTAGAGTGAGGAGTAAGCTCCAGTGACACAGGTGGATTATATAGGAAGGAAAAAAAATTAATGCAAAACTTTAAGAAGATAAGCAAAGTGTGTGTGTATGTGTATGAATTATCTAGTGGTGGAGATTATTAAGGAGCCCTAATGCTTTGGTAAAAATAGAATATTTAAGACTGCTGTGTCTCAGTAATGTTTAAAATATTGAGTGAACTTCTCTAGGCCAAGAAAGAGAACTAATTCATGTTTTGCCTGTGACTTGTTTACTCCTTTCAATGACCCAAGTGTTTGCAAAGGAAACAGAATTGGGTGTAGCAGTTCTTGAAGCCATTGCTATTAAATAATCTAGAAACATGGATATGGAAGTAAATAGCATAACAATTTGTTAATTTCTCATTCTTTCCCCTAAATTGCCAAGAGACTATACTGTAGACAGCCAGACAACTGTCTCCAAGTCTCCTTACTCCTGCTCCTGGGTGCCTTTTGGTGTTTCCTAAAGGAAAAGCAGATGGAATGTAAGGATCAAATATCACTATGATCACTAATTTTATGTGTCAGCTTGGCCACAAGGTGCCCAGACATTTGATCAAACATTATCCTGGTGTGTTTGTGAGAGTATTTCTGGATAAGATTAACATTTGAATCAGTAGACTGAATAAAGGGGATTTCCTTCCCAAATGTGGGTGGGTGTCATCCAACCAGGTGAAGGTATAGAACAAAAAGGCTGACCCCCTACACATAAGGGGAAACTCTTTCCACCTGACTGCCTTCTAGCTGGAATATCAATTTCATTGCCTTCGGACTCTAATTGAAATACTGGCTCTTCCTGAATCTCAGAGCTGATGGGATGACACCATTGGCTCTCCTGGGTCTCCAGCTGGTCAATTGCAGGTGTTGGAACTGTTAGCCTCCAGCCATTTCTGGTGGTTGCACCAGCCATTTTCTTATAATTTATATACATACACACATACACACCCTACATCCTATATCCTACTGGTTCTGTTTCTCTAGAACACCCTGAATAACTGAAGATGGTCCAACCACAACACGGCCTGGCCATAAGCCACTTTTCTGAGGGCACCTGGTGAGGAGGCCAGCAAGAAGAAGGTGCTTTGAGCTCAGTGATTTCTGCTAATGAACTGGTCTTGAAACAAAAAGCTGAGCTTTCTCTTCAGTATATTCATGATTATCTAGGCTAATCTGTACTTTAGATTAGACCCAGGCTAGATTAGCTAAATTTACAGAAGAATTCATTGGTTTGGTTCCCCCAACTTGTATGTGACAATTTTTTTTCTAGAGCAGTGGATCTCAAGCTTGACTGCCCATCAGAACCACCTGGAGGGTTTCTAGAAGTCTCATTACCCTAATGATACTCAGAACAAGTAAAACAATCTCTGATGGGAGGGCTTGGATATCCATATTTAAAGTCCACTGGGTGATTTCAATGTGCAGCCCAGGTTGAGTCTCTGAATCCAGGACACCCCAAACTTTGCTAGAAACGAAATATTATCTAAATTACAGTTATGAGTCCCAGTGTTCCTTTGGATGTAGTATATATATATATACCTGACAAAATGGGCTCAGAAAAACAATACATGTTTAATGACTGATTCTTCCTGACAGAATGCTATGCCATTTTGTAGAATAAAGTTTATAAGCACCTTGATGATACCTCATTTAATTCTTAACCTGAATCTAAGAGATGGGTAGTATTATGACCACTTCTAATACTGAAGCCTGTATATAGTGTGACTTGAAGTTCATAGAGCTAGTAAGTGGTGAAGTCAGAATTAGAACTCAGGTGTTGGTGGATCCAAATTCAGAGTCATGCCTACCTCCTGACCCACCTATCAATATAGAAAAACAGTATGTTCCTCTGTGACCTGAGAAATCACGGTTTTCACTTTGCACTAAACTGTGGATGCCTACTGGGAGTCACATAATAGGTAATGTAATATGTGGCAATCCTCAGAATTAATGGGTTATTTGCAAGTTAGTAACCTAAACCTCAATTTAAAGTAACTTAAATGAAATTTCTTAAAATAGGCATGTTCAAAATACTCATTGAAATACTACATTTGTAAAACATTCAATTGCTGCCAATTTTCAGACTTTTTCTTTCTCGAGAATTTGTCATGTAGGTGTCACATCATATATATATTTTAAGATTTATTTGACAGAAAGAGCACAAGCAGAGGGAATAGCAGAGGGAGAGAGAAGCAGGCTCTCTGCTGAGCAGGGAGCCCAATGCGGGGACCCTGGGATCATGACCTGAACTGAAGGCAGACACTTAACTGACAGAGCCACCCAGGTGCCCTGAATATGCTCCCTTTTTTAAAAATTTGACTCTATGCTTTATGATACAGACATTCAGCCACCCAGGCATCATTTTAAACAGAAATTGCCTTCCCTATCTTGATAATCTATATTTTCATTCTGCTTGGCTCTTGATTATCAGCAAATACAAAATCAGTCCTTATATATTTGCCATCTTTTTGTTATCATTAGCTCTTTCTGCTCTTTCTCTCTTATTCTGAGCCTTTCCTGGGACTGGGGGAAGAGTATCTCACTTATTGCTGTGGCTTCAAGGGTATAGAAAAAATGTTCTCATTTCATATTTGATAAACCTAAGAAGTAGTTTTACAGAGGATGAACTTGAGGTTTGGACAGGAAAAGGGACTTTACTACTTAGATATTTAGCTGGTAATGGCAGAACAAGAACTCAAGTCCAGGCTCATTCAGTCAGTCCTAAGGACCATGCTATCACCACTGCTTACCATTCAAGATGATCCCCAAACCTACATTTCCAACGCTCCTGATTTTTCTCTGATCCTATCTGACTTTCAGATCCTATTGTCTTCAGGACTTGCCTCTAACCCAGCCTGAGTGCTTCAATCCGCACAGATTAGATGGGTTGTACTAGTATGTAATCCTTTGACTTAATTTCTCTATCAATGTTTTTTTTGTTTCTTACTGCCAGGTATGGTACTAATCTTGGATAAGATACCATATGGTGGGTGACATTAGCCTAAGACCAAGGCTGACATAGATACTACAGGATTTTACAAGGTGCTACTTGAAGGGTTTCATGGGGCTCCTCTGGAGTTAGTTGTCATGATTATCACAGTAAGTAGCTAAGCAATAGTGACCAGTGTTACATACTTGACCAGAAACTAGGTACCTGTTTTTATTTATTTATTTTTAAGACTTTATTTAAGAGAGTGAGAGCAGAGGGAAAGTGAGAGGGAGAAGCAGACTCCCTGCTAAGCAGAGAGCCCAACATGGGGCTCTGTCCCAGGACGCTTAGATCATGACCTGAGCTGAAGGCAAATGCTCAACTGATTGAGCCACCCAGGTGCCCCTAGGTTCCTGTTTTTTACCTGCTCCATGGTCTTGCTTCATGGTCTCAGTGGAATCCCAATGGGCCTGACTGGCAGAGAAACCAGGTAATCAGATAAATTCTTTCACAGACATTCAAGGTCAGACATGCCTGTCTCTGGATCACCGATACAGTTTTGCCTACATTGATGGCCAGCCATAGGGGCATGTTCTGGCCTACGAGGCACGAGAGAGCAGAGGCACCAGCTAAGTACAACTGTACTTCATTCCCCCCCCCCCCCCTTATAAAAACTCTGAATTCTGACCTCTGGCACTGTATTGATGAACTCTCCCCACTGCCCCCCACCTATCTGATCCTTGGCATCCTCTGAGGTATTAGGCTAGGCCATTTCATCTTCCAGGAAACCATCCAATCCAGTGAGCTCAGATAACTTCTGTCCCAAGAACAGCTCCAGTGTAAGAAGACACCATGGATGATTATGATGTACTGGAAAGCCTGCTGTACATGGTCATGAGCTCTGGAGGTTCACGTGGGGCCATGAAGAAGTGCTCAGCTTTACAAGTTGCCTTTTCTTTACCACCTGACGATTGAAAATCAGTATATGGCTAGTTACCTGGAATTTATGAAATACTATTGCTAACAGCAATGTTTCTGGATCTTGTGGTTGGCCACAAATTATGCTGCCTTACAGTACTTCTGCTTCAAGGAGTGTAACTATTCCAGAAATGTGGGTTCTGACCAATCTTAAGTTCTCTGACAGTTTACTTAAATTACAAAAAAATTTTTATATATCATAAATTTTATTGATTTTAGGGGTATACTTCAATAATCATTAAAAAAAACTTTGAATTGGGAAACCATCACCACAATCAAACATTTTCATCACCTCCACATGATCCCTCATGAACCCTTGCAAGTCAGTCTTCATTCCCACCACATTACCCCCAATTTTGTAAAAAATAGCTTTATTGAGATATAACCCACAAACCATACAATTCATCCATTTAAAGTGTACAAGTCCTTGGCTTTTAGTATGTCCAGAGTTGTTGTGATCATCACTATAATCAATTTTAAAACATTTTAATTACCTCTGAGAAACCCTGTACCCCTTAGCAATCACCTGCAACCCTCTATCTCCCGCAACCCTCTATCTCCCCCAGCCCTAGGCAACCACTGATCTACTTTCTACCTCTATAGATTTGCCTACTCTGGATATTCTGTGTTAATGGAACACTATGTGATCTTTTGTATTTGGCTTATTTCACTCAGCCTAATGTTTTCAAGGCTCATTCATCTTATAGCATCTATGAGTACCTCATTTCTATTTATAAGACTCCATGGTGTGGGTATACTACATTCAGTTTATAATTCTTCAGTTGGTGAGTATGTGGGTTGTTTCTACCTTTTGGCTATTATGAATAATGCTGCTATGAACATCCAAGACCATGTTTTTATGTGGATATAAATTTTTATTTCTTTTGGTAGGAGCAATTCTAGGAGAAGAATGGTCTCTTTATGTTTAACCTTTTGAGGAATTTCTAGACTGTTTCCAAAGCAGCTGTACCACTTTACATTCCTCTCAGTAATATAGGAAGGTTCCAGTTTCTCTACATCCTTGCCAACATTTGTTATTATCAATCACTTTTACTGGCGTGAAGTAGTATCTCCTTTGATTTGCATTTTCCTGATGGCTAAAGATGTTGAGTGTTTTTTGGTGTGCTTATTGGCCCTTTCTGTACCTTTCTTGGATCTTTGGTCTATTTTTATTTTTTAAAAAGATTTTAATTATTCATGAGAGACAGAGAGAGGCAGAGACATAGGCAGGCTTCCTGTGGGGAGTGTAATGTGGGACTCCATGTCAGGACCCTGGGATCACGGCCTGAGCCAAAGGCAGACACTCAACCACTGAGCCACCAGGTATCCTGATCTATTTTTAAATTTTTTCTTTTTATTGAGTTGTAATAGTCCTTTAGATGCTCTATATACAAATCCTATGTCAGATAAATGACTTACAAAAATTTTCTTCCATTCCTTGGTTTGTCTTTTTACTTTCTTCAAAGCCTCTGCCACTACTGTGGCACTCTACTTCATTCTGGCTCCTTTTATAGTTGTTAGCTTGTAACTGTCTTCCTTGAAATTAGAAATCAATTGATGGTCATATCTTTTTTTTTTTTGATGGTCATATCTTTTAGTATATTCTCAGAAACCTAGATTGTTCTCTGCACATATACAAAGTATCCTTGAGAATTGAGGTCTGAATTATAGGTTCTATTAGCTGAAGAACTTCAAATGACAATCCTAAAGCCAGAGATTTTGTTTTCCAAGTAAAGGTAACCCAGCCACTTTATATCCAGATAAATGAATGAACACAATTAATTCTATCCATTGACAATTATTCTCTTTAACTTAAAAATAGCATTGCTATAACAGTCCAAATTTCTAAAGTCCTAAAAACCCATTTGTATTGCCAAACATATTCTAGAACCAACATGATAGCGATGGTTCAGTTTACAATTATGGGATCAAAAGCCATTCGAATTTTTGAAGAAGCTTAATGCCAAGAGTATACTAAGTACATCATAGGCCCACAAAACCCTTCATGATCTGGATTGGCCTGGGAATTGAAGCACCATTCATCACGTTATTTCTTTTTTTTTTTTTTAATTTTTTTTTTAATTTTTATTTATTTATGATAGTCACAAGGAGAGAGAGAGAGAGGCAGAGACACAGGCAGAGGGAGAAGCAGGCTCCATGCACCGGGAGCCCGACATGGGATTCGATCCCGGGTCTCCAGGATCGTGCCCCAGGCCAAAGGCAGGCGCCAAACCGCTGCGCCACCCAGGGATCCCCATCACGTTATTTCTATGGGAAAGTATATCACAGCATTGGGCAGCACCATAAACACATCTGTCTGTGTAAACCCATTACAGACCCAGAGACCTGTAGTTAGCAATAGCAATAGTTAAAACAGGATTTGGAATATAAGGAACATCTCTCACAAACCACAGTAAAGATTAGTTTTTCCTAAGGATGGAATATATGAACTGGAATTTAAGATTCCACTCAAATACCAGTCTCAAGAAACTGAACATTTGAACAGTATCAACTGTAAAAATGATCTTGAAGATTATGCAGTTACATGGGCACATGCTTATAAGGAGAAAAACCTAGGATATGGTATGTTAATACCCTATCATACATAGCCCCCCTAACAAAGGGAAACAACTACAAATTCTTTTTTTTTAAATTTTATTTATTTATTCATGATAGAGAGAGAGAGAGAGAGAGAGGCAGAGACACAGGCAGAGGGAGAAGCAGGCTCCATGCTCAAAGCCTGATGCGGGACTCGATCCCAGGACTCCAGGGTCACGCCCTGGGCCAAAGGCAGGCGCTGAACTGCTGAGCCATCCAGGGATCCCCACAACTACAAATTCTGAAAGAGGAAGGAAAAATAACTGAAGTAAAGAAACCAAAATGCTAATAATAGAGCACCTGGTTGGTTCAGCCAGTTAAGCATCTGCTTTCAGCTCAGGTTATAATCCCAGGGTCCTGGGATTGAGCCCACGTCAAGCTCCCTGCTCAGTGGGGAGCCTGCTTCTCAACCTCCTGCTGCAGCTCACGCTGCTTGTGCTTGCTCACTCTTTCACTCACTCTCTTGCTTTTCTGTCAAATAAAATCTTTAAAAAACCAAAAAAACCCCAAAATGCTAACAATCATGTTGGAGTAGAGTTCATTTTCCTCCTTTCATTTCTTCTGAATAATCTCTAATTATATTTACTTTTATAATAAAACACTAGCATAATTTATCCTCCTGAATTGTAATTTCTGTGAGAGTCAGGATCTTGTTGGTCTTGTATACTGCTGAGATGTTGCCCCTGCATAGGAGAGTACTTGGCACAAAAAAGGCACTTAATAAATACTTGCTGAGCTATAGAAGTAATCAATAAAAGTTTCAGAACTGAAAAGTAGAGTTGGGAATGCAGGACTTGATAACGAAGTAACTTTTCTTTATATTTTTCTCATGTGGAATAAAGAGAAGCCATTACCACGTGAAGATTCAAGGAATCCTACAGTTTCCACAAGTCTATGTTGTGTGGAAAGACTGCAAAACATGAATGTACTCTGCCATTAGAACAAAAAGGGTGTGCAGAAACGAAAGTTCTATACAAAATCCCTAAGAAATAGGCTTTTTTTTTTGCCTTGCCCCATCTACTTTAATTTCCAGAAAAGATGAGCAAATAATTAAAGAATAGGGTTCCAAATACCTTGCAGATTTCTTAAATTGCCTCTTCTACTGAAATATGTGTGTGTGTGTAAAAATGGATCTCATAGCTTAGACTCTTCTGAAAACTAGAAGTTATGCTGCTTCAAATTATTTACTATAAGTGAAGATTTTTCAATACTTATGTGCTGGCATTATATTATAACATGAATTTCAGATTTCATATGTTGGTATACCTACAGAAATCCTAATTCTTGAACGTCCCTAAAGTGAAAAAGGCTAGAGCAATACTTGAAAAAGTTATTAATCACGGTTTGTACCAGATAAGCTATTTCTTTCCCCTCCACACTTGCCAGTATATTTTATCTGGATTATTTTCAAATTATTTTGGTAATCATTTGGTAAGAAAGGTTGTTAGTTTTCATTTTGCATACTTTAATAACCACATTCAGTTTTGAATAAATCCTGTTCTTAGTTTTAACTTCACATTATATATTTTCACTTAATACCAACAAATGTTCTTTTCCTTTGTCCAAGCATATTTTAAGAATAACTGGCACAGAAAGATGGAAATATACCATTCTATAAATAACAAAATTCTCCTGATGATTCTCTGCATTTGAGTTGCCCAGACTTTTTTAACTTTGGCAGAGTTCTCCAAGGACTTCAAATACTTAGGGACTGTGCAGATTAATGTAACATTTCATATTTTCGGAAAGGTAAACATGATCATTTATAGCTCTGTAAAAGTCATGTCCAAAGGATAAAGAGAAATTTGCAAGATCGTGTCTCATGTAAGCATCTATATTTTGGTTCAATTTAGCTTAGAATAAAAGTGGTTTTATGTTTTATTTTGGGCCGACAATCATAAGAGGCTTACTATAAATCTTCAAGCACCTGAAAGCTGTTCTTTAGACAACTGAAATTAATTTTTTTCAGCTACATTGAGTACTTGTAAAGTACAGAGGCTGAAGCATTAGTTCCTTAATAGTTTTATAAACTCAACTCAGTGAAATGGATTTTTAAAGAGATGGGAGTATAAAATAAAGGTACTTTTCCTCACAATTGTTTAAAATGGGATAAGTGGCCGTGAATCTGAGTGTGACAAAGTGAAGTAGTGGAACTTCACTTTCAGTATGAAGGAGTCTTCTAGACAACCTAGTTAAGTGGTACTGAATAACGAAAATATCAGAAAAATGGAGAAAATTTATGTTATGCAATTTTACAATACACTAGAATGGGTTCTCAACAACCTATAAATAATGTAAAGCCATTGTCTTACAAATGAGGACACTGGAATTTAGCATGTTTAGGAGACTTGCTTCAGATCCCTTAGTCATACATTTATCCAATCTTTCATTTTTTTTTTAAGATTTTATTTATTTATTCATGAGAGACAGAGAGAGAGGCAAAGACACAGGCAGAGGGAGAAGCAGGCTCCATGCAGGGAGCCCAATGCGGGACTCAATCCTGGGTCTCCAGGATCAGGCCCTGGGCTGAAGGCAGCGTTAAACCGCTGAGCCACCAGGGCTGCCCTCCAATCTTTCATTTTAACAGGAAGTATTAACTTCCATAAAATGAACATGAATAGGCACACACTCACAAGAACAAAAGGAATGAATGGAGGAAAAGCCATATCCTTGGAGACAGAAAGCACATGAATGGGGGCACTGACTTGGCAGACCTAAGAAAGTTGGATCATGAACTAGTGGCAGGGAAAGCCAAAAATCCACCCATTTTGTACCACAGAAATACCTAGAAAGTCTAGATGCCTTCAGAGATAGAAACTAGGGTGAAGCTAAAGACAGGGAACTGTGTTTCAGAAGCACCAGGACCTGACATCTCAATTCTGTATGTTTCTGATGACCTCTCCTCCATTCCTGTAGAGGATTAGAAAGGGTAAAGGAGAGAACTTTCGGCAAATAGATTAGAAAGGGTAAAGGAGAGAACTTTCGGCAAACTTCTCACAGAGTAGAGAAGGGATCCTGGAACAGATGGGATTGGGGGGTGGGGTGGTGGTGGATAATTTATGAAAAACAAAGATTAAATGAAAATGTTATAATAGATGTAGATGTCTCCCTCCTTTATCTCCTTCCTCCACTCAAATGGCTGTTCAGTTAGCAGTTCTTTGAAGAAGAGTTGCCAGGTTGCACAGCTCTGGGGAAACCTTTCATACACAGTTTATGTGAATGATACTCCTGGAGATGTGCATGAGGGCCCTGGATCCGGAGCACCTTTGTGAAGAAATCAAACCAGCCCAAGACACACACCCCAAAATAATCATGTCAGAAATCCACCAACAGAATGGGCCAGCCAGTTCTCCTATTAGTGAAGACAAACTTTTTCAAACCCTCCTGGGAACATAGAGCCTTTGATCTGCTCTTTGAAATCCCGTGCTTCAGTAATGAACCTCTAGCCAAGAATCACCATATTGAAGAAACCTCTGATATGAATGACAAAGACTGAAATAATTAGGAAAAAAAACTTAGAAAAAATAATATATGCAGGTAGAAGACAATTACCATTAATGTTATCAGAGATATGAGAAAATAATACATATATAGAAAACAGCGTTCTGTTATGATAAGAAACAAAAGAGACCTTGAAAATTAAAATGATAGCAAAGAATGATAGCCACTTGGGTGGCTCAGTCCATTAAGTGTCTGACTCTTGGTTTCAGCTCAGGTCATGACCTCAGGGTGGTGGGATCAAGCCTTGCATCAGGGTCTATGCTCAGCGGGGAGTCTACTTGAGGATTCTCTCTCTCCCTTTACCCCTCCTCCCCACCCCCCTCTCTAATCTTTTTAAAAAGTGTGATAGCAAAAATGAAAACTTAACAGAAAATTTGAGAGATAAAGCTGAAAACTGTAAATAAAGCAAAAACAAATTTTAAATTTTCCCATCCCTTTATGAATATAGAATTCTCTTAAAAAAATTAATGAGTGCAAGAAATCTGACACCTGAAGAATATTTCTAGAAGTTGAGGACAGAGGGAAAAGGGCAGGATATAATAAAACACAATTTAAGGTAATTCCCTAGAGACGAAAGATGTGTATTTTTACTTCAAAGGGTCCACTTAATGCCTGGAAAAATATATGAGAATAAGATAGATTTATGCCTTAGTACATCATCCTGAAATTTCAGTCCTTTGGGATACTATCTGATTATTAGCCAGTAAAGTTAAATACATAATACATTGGTGACACCTCGAAAATTTAAACACTCTGGAATGAAGTTGGATCAAGGGGGAATTTAAGAGAGATGGAATTGAGAAATCTACAGAAATAGGAATATGTGATAAAACCCAGAGGAGGAAATTGTATCATCTCAAATGTCCTCATTATTAAATACAAACAATGGAAACTAATCAAATACAAAATTAGGAAAGGACTACCAAAAGAGGCTGAGAAGGCATTAATAAGAATGAAATAAGAAATTAATTAGAAAACATATAAAAAGGTCAACTTTAAAAAAAAAGTGGTCTTGGGGAAAAAAAAAGCACATGGAAAAAATTGTATCAGTTAAACTTCTTAAAAGCATGATGAGGGAAAAAAAATCAACAACAAGTTCAGAAATCACAAAGGAGAAGTAACCACAGATATGAATTGAGATTTAAAAGACTCGTGAGTGGACAAATATTCGTATGTCTGAGTGTTCTATAATAATTTTCATTAAAGTGAAAGACATTCACAATCCATCTTGAAGTTAAAAAAATAGGTACAATGAGAACTCACTTTCAATACACAAAATAAGACAAAATATATGCATGGGCAAAATGAAGAAACAGTACGAAAAAGGCCATCTCTTGGCCTGGGATTATGGGTGATTTTCTATTAGTTTTATAATAAGAAATAAACCTACTGATTATTTTACGAATATTTTAACAAACATTTAAAAAAATTTAGGTCACTGAACAGTAACTGTTTCATGTAACACTGAGGGGAAGATAATTTTAAATGTCCCAATTTTACTTTGTGGTTTCCACATAAACATGTTTTATTTTGTAGCAACCGACTTGTTGCAGTGTTTCATGTAATTTAAATGGCAGGGTGTTACAAGGTGGGGGAGGAGCAGTAAAGTATCCCCCAAACTGAGAGTTGCTTTGAGACTGGAAAATGAAGCAGGCGACTCCATTCAGTATACACAAATTCTACCCAGGGTAACTTACTAAGAGGGGGTATGGGGCGGAGGATGATCCATGGCAGCTGCAGAATTGTTCTCCAAAAAGTCCAGACCTGAGTCTACAGATTTTATAGAGGGAGAAGACACACAGAAGGGCATTGGAGTGAGATCAAAGTGTTCAGAAGTACCTACCTGACAGCTAACCTTCAATCAGATCTTGCGGCACCAGCTGGCTGCATCAGGAAGGGGAAAGACTCGGTTATCTCTAACAGAGTCCTGGGAAGCCAAAGCAAGCCTCTCCCCATTCCTCGCTTTAGGAGGCATTACTAAGGTATGTATGTTTATCTCCCAGGGGCCTGGGATGTAGCCCCAAGAGAAGGGAACATGAACAAGAGAGAGGGCCAAAGATGGAGTCAGTATTGTTAGCACTCCTACACACTGGGACTATGGTAATACAGCAGAGTAAAGATCATTTTCTTCTTTGATGAGCTAAAGAAAGCCATTAGGGACAAACAGTTGGCTCTTAATTTCTTTATTAAAGGAAAACTTTATTGTGAAAACATTAACTATACAAAAATAGAATAATACAATGAACTCATATCTATTGCCATGTTCTGCAATTATCAATGTGTATTATTCTCTCTATCCATTTATCCCTAACCCATTGGATGATTTTCAAACAAATAGTAAGCATTATACCTTTTCACTTATCTTTTACTATATTTTATAGTTCAGTATGGATATCTTTAAAAAAATTTTTTTAAAGATTACTACAATGTCATTATACTAAAAAATACTAATTTCTGGATATCAAGTATCCAGTCAGTGTTCAAGTTTGCTCAGTAATTTCAAATTCTTTACAATGTATTTCAATTAGGACCTAAGTTTATCTAATTCATAAGAGTTCTTTTTTTCAGTATTTCTTGATTCTTTGAATTTCTTTTCCAATTCATTAATTTCATATTTTGACTGCAATTGATTGGTGTTTGCTGTGCTCATTTCCCTTTTGATAGGAGTTTAAGAGTTTCAGTATCTATGGATTAGACAACTCATTAAGCGAATGTAAGAAATTTACATTTTTAGTTAATTTTTTTGGTCAATAGTTTTTAAGTAAAAAAAAAATCACCTGATAAAGTGTAAAGGAACTGTTTGAAAATCAATAATAAAAAGGAATTGTGGAAGATTTTCTTTACAAAGAAAATGATATTATAAATTACATTATATGTGTGTTATTAAAAGGATAATTGAGAGTTGACATCTCGCTCAGATTCAGTGAACCACTCTCTTGGCTTTTCTCTAGCTTTGATCTTTATTTTCAGAGCATTTCACTAGGTGCTCTTCTTCCACTTGATCTTGAAATGTTTGGCTTCCTCAGGACTCAATGTTGAGCTTACTTCCCTCTTGACACTGTCTTCTTATGAGATCTCAATAATAACCCATGGTACTAAATGACATCTTTGTTGATAAATTTCACCAAAAAATATTTTCATGTAGCAAGTTTAAACAACCAAAAACAAAGTAGCAAAAGACAAATGATGCCCTGGCTTAAAAAATTACAACTTAAATCATAGAGTTAACATAGCTTCTTAAAAGCAGAAAAGAAAATAACCAGTAATCCTACAGAAAAATATGTTAGAGGTAAGAGCAGACAGATCACAGAAAAAGATGTAGAATTCACTTAAAAAGATAAAAAGATATTCTACCTCACTCGTGATAAGAGAATGCAAATTAAAATTACACTGAGATGCCATTTTTATCACTTAGCAGTCTGGCAAAATTCTAAAACTTTGACCACATACTATATTGATGAGGCTATGGGAACGTGAGCACTCTTACATGCTGCTGGTGGACAATAAAAAAAGGAATAAATAAACAAAAAAAAGGAACACACTGAGTAGAGGGGTATCTGGCAATGTGAAAATTACATATGTATGCATACTTAGACCCCAAATTCTATTTATAGGAATTTAGCCCTAAGATACACAGGCAAAATTGTGAAAAGGCATAGGCACTGAGCTATTCATGGTAGCACTATTTATAATGGCAAAACCTTGGAAACAACCTAAATGTCCATCAAAGAGAACTGGTTGAATAAATTATGGTATATTCACTTAGTGAAGTAGGAGGACTATCTTTTTAGACTATCAATCCAGGACACAGCCATATTAGGAAAAAAGCGATATACAGACATGTGTTACCACTTTAACATGAAATTATGAGAAGTGGATGTTTATTTGAAACTGTTCTGTATTAATTTTCTGTTACTTTTTAAAAGTCTTTCTTAAAAAAGATTTTATTTTTATTTATTTGACAGAGAGAGAGCACATGTGCACACACGAAGTGAGAGGGACAGGGATAGGGATCCCAATATGGGACTCCATCCCAGGACCCTGGGATCATGACCTGAGCTCTAGGCAGATGCTTACCTGACTGAGCCACCCAGGTACCCCTAATTTTCTGTTACTTAAGTGCTATTATTTAAACAAAACTATAGAACTAGTTAAAAGTGGCAATTAGTAGTGATTAATACAAAAACTATGTGAGAAAAATATATTTATAATATTTATACATTATAAACATTATACAGAGGATAATTATACATTATCTCCTAATACTAATGTTTAACTTTTTCTAAAAAGATTTTATTTATTTACTCATAGACAGAGAGAGAGAGAGAGAGAGAGGCAGAGGGAGAGGCAGGCTCCATGCAGGGAGCCCGATGTGGGACTCGATCCCGGGTCTCTAGGATCACACCCCAGGCTGCAGGCAGCGCCAAACCGCTGTGCCACTGGGGCTGCCCTAAAGTTTAACTTTTTAAAAAAGAACTTCTTATTAGATTACTATGTATTCTTGTTTTTTCCTTTTTTTAATTGAACTATAGCTGAGACCTAATGTTATGTTAATTTCAGGTGTACAGTGCAATGATTTGACAAGCCTATATATTATGCTATGCTCACCACAAGTGTAGCTATTACCTGTCACCATATAATGCTATTCCAATACTATTGATTGTGTTCCTTGTGCTATACCTTTTATTCCCATGACTTATTCACTCCATAACTATAAGCCTGTGTCTCCCACTTCCCTTTACTCATTTTGCCCATCCCCCAGCTCTCTCCCCTCTGGTAATTTTCAGTTTGTTCTTTGTATTTATGGGTCTGTTTCTGCTTTTTGTTGGTTTATTGGTTTGTTTTGTTTTTAGATTACACATGTAAGTGAAATCATATGGTATTTGTCTTTCTCTGTTTGACTTATTTCCCTTACTATAACATCCTCTGGGTCCATCCATGTTGTCACAAATGTCAAGCTCTCATTTTTTATGGCTGAGTAATATTCCTTTGTGTATATGTATGTGTGCGTGTGTGTCACATCTTTATCCATTCATCTGTAGATGGATACTTGAGTTGCTTTGGTATCTTGGCTATTCTACTGTGTATTCTTAATTTGCATAAATGTAAGACTTTTAAAAAGGGTAATAAAATATAGAACTGATATTATATATATTATAGTATAATATATATGTTATAAACTGATATTATCTATACTTAATTAAACAGCTCCATGCTTCTTTTTGTATTGTGGCACAGTAGTATATTTTTACTCTATTTCCTTTTTTGAAAGCATTTTTCTGAACTGTCCACAGGCTTTCAATTTCTCTTACATTGTGGTAAAACTGAATATAGTCAGACTTAAAGTTCACTTCAGTAGCTCTGCTTTTATCAAACCGATGCTCCACTGATTCCTGGTATCAGTGCAAAATGATGACATCAAGCTAAATTTCCTCTTAACATTAGTGTTTAGGCATAGAATACTTAGGATTTTATGAGTCAAGATTTAGACTCATAAGGTTCTTTTCCAGCTGGTCAAAATGCCTACCTCCTCCCTATCTGTAGGCATGTTTATGTAGAACAACTATTTGTCAGTCAGGTCCTTTGCATTCATTTATTCATCATGTAGCCTAATATCTAAAACACCAATCATTTTTTAACACTATGAAGCATAGAAGATGTCATAGATTTAACCTCTCTTTCTCAAGGAATATGGTTTCAAAGTGGAGAGGTAATTAGAACTTGTAAAAATAAACTTGAATTTCAGAAAAATTACAATTTTAGTAAAGAAATTAAGAAAACTCTATTTCACTTGGCTGCCTTGTTCTGGTGTTTTTGTTTTTTGAGTTCTGAAGTAATCTTATTTCCAAAAATTTGGGGGTTTTTGTTGTTTTTGTTTTCTTGCTGTATCAGTTTTTGTTACAATCTACATACAATACTGAATAACTCAGATGCAGTCAGTTCATCCTTTTCTAGATTTCTAATGGCTTCTGCAAAAGTTCATCAAATGATTTTGGAGAAACAATATAGAATTGCTTTATTGTAATTCTTCCCTACATTTTCATCCTCAGTGCACTTAGTGAGCACCTACTATATGCCAACCACCACCCTGAGTGAGGTAGCTGTGATCAAAATTGGCAAAGCTCCTGCTTTTATAAAACCTATTATTCTGTAAGAGACATACAGATGTATTTTTCGCTTTTTAAAAAGCAATTCTAGGGGTGCCTGGGTGACTCAGTAGGTTAAGTATCTGCCTTCAGCTCGGGTCATGATCCTGAGGTCCTAGGATCAAGTCCCACTCCCCAGGCTCCTTGCTCAAAGGGGAATCCACTTGTCCTTCTCCCTCTGCTCCCCTTCTCATGCTCTTTCTCTTGTGTGTTCACTGTCTCTCAAATAAATAAGCAACTATATTTAGGTTTAAATTACAGGCAGTATGGGATCCCTGGGTGGTGCAGTGGTTTGGTGCCTGCCTTTGTCCCAGGGTGCAATCCTGGAGACCCAGGATCGAATCCCACGTCGGGCTCTGAATCCCACGTCGGGCTCCCGGTGCATGGAGCCTCCTTCTCCCTCTGCCTATGTCTCTGTCTCTCTCTCTCTCACTGTGTGCCTATCATAAATAAAAGATAAAAATTAAAAAAAATAATTTAAATTGCAGGCAGTAAAATGGACACATCATAAGTGAATGAATTTTTACAAATGTATGCACTCATCTAATTACTACCATAATCAAGATCCAGAACATTTTTTTAAAAGATTTTATTTCTTTTACTCATGAGAGACACAGAGAGAGGCAGAGACACAGGCAGCAGAGGGAGAAGCAGGCTCCCTGCAAGGAGCCTGATGTGGGATTTGATCCCAGGACCCCGGGATCATGACCTGAGCCAAAGGCAGATGCTCAACCACTGAGCCATCCAGGTGCCCCACATTTTTCTTTTTTAGAGTTTCATATAAATGGAAACATAGTCATTTGCTTATACTCTTGATTTCCTTTGCTCAACATAATGTTTTTTGAGATTCATGTTTTTGCATGTCAAGTAGTTCACACCCGTTTTTTGGTAATTATTATTACATTGTACAGATAAGCCACAGATTGTTTATCCATTCACCAGCTGATGAATATTTAGGTTGTTTCCTGTTTGGGATTACTAAAAAAGAAGCTATGAAAAGTAATGTACAAGTGGAAATGATATGGGAGAGCTAGGTTCTTGTCTCATGGGGTCAAAGAATGAATCTTGCTGACAACGGAGTGTGGGTAAAGTGAAAGAAGTTTATTAAGCAAAGATACAGACAAAGCTCTCAGAAGTGAGAAGGGATCCAACAAGGTTGCCACTGAAGGGTTTTTTGGCTGTTTTTTTATTGAGAACCTAACCAGGGAGCCTATGGCTTTGGGTTTCTTTATGCTTTCTTGAGTGAATGTCATATGGCTGTTTTGGGGTCTGGTGAGTTTCTGTGATTTCCTGGTAACCATCAAAGGGAGAGACTCCCTACATTTTAGGTCTAGGGAGCCTGATTTTTTTTTTTCTATTTTTACTGTCTTAATCTATTTCCTTGGGATGGGTAGGAGCCTGACTTTGGGCCTTTCCCTTATTTTTCCCTGCCTAGCTTCATCTGCCCCTAACTCATTCCTACTTCAGAAACGTTTTCATAGGACAGCCCCGGTGGTGCAGCGGTTAGCACCGCCTTCAGCCCCGGGGTGTGATCCTGGAGACCCGGGATCAAGTCCCACGTCAGGCTCCCTGCATGGAGCCTGCTTCTCCCTCTGCCCACGCCTCTGCTTCTCTCTCTGTGTACGTCTCTGATGAATAAATAAAATCTTAAAAAAAAAAAAAAAGGAAACATTTTCATATTTCTAAGAAAATACCTGGGACTGAAATTGCTAGATCAAGTGATAGTGTATGACTGATTTTCTGGTAAAATACAAACTCAATCAAAGTGACTGCACTATTTTACATTCTTATCAGCAACAGATGAGAGGTCCAGTTGCTCTAAGTCCTTGTCAACATTTGGTGTCGTCTTTTAAATTTTGGCCATTTCAATGGAAATGTAGTAGTAAAGGTGCTTTCTTGTTCCTGCCATTCTACTTACATAATACCACTCTAAAACGGATCATTAATACATTCTAAGAAAAACTTAAAACGTTTACAAGTCTGAGAGAAAATGGCTTGGTTGACTGCCAGATATTTTGTTTCCATTTTCCCTCAAGAAGCCTCCAGGCTCTCTAGGACACCTGAATCCTGTGTCAGGCCGCACTAGCTCGGTGAAGCTCACACTCAGGCTTTTCTTGCACGGACACAACTGCCCAGGGCTACAAGGACTTTCCCGGGTTTTTTCCGCCTTACCGTCACCTTTCTAATAATTTCCCAGGGAGCCGCGCGGGGCGGGGCGGGGCTCCGACCCCCCCAAGCTCCACCCCTCACCGGGACCCGCCCACTACCCGGGAGTCGGCTCGAGGCAGGGGAAGGAAGGTAGCTTCCGGTCTCGCGATTGGCTCTAATCCCGCGAGAAGAGAAGACGGCTGCCATCGGTGGCAATGGTGAGGGAGGGGGTGTGGCCGGGGCGCGCGAAGTCCCCAGGAGTGAGGGAGAGGGGGCGGGTCGCGCGCACCGGGCGTACGCATGCGCGCACGGGGCGGCCGGGCTGGGCTGAGAGGGGAGGGGGCGGCGGCGGCGGCGGCTGAGGCTGAGGCGGCGTCGTTATTTCCGCGGTCTGGACGGTGCGTGGCGGCGCGGGTGGCCACGGGAGAAGTAGGTAGGGACTGCCGGTGCAGAGCCATTGACTCTCCCTTCCTCCTGCGTCCTAGAGCCGCAGCCCCCCGCGCGTGTGGCGGACCCTGGGGACGCCAGGTCACCCTGCGGCCCCGGCCTCCCGCCGCGCTTCAGGTAGGAGCTGCAGGCTCTCCGGTGTCCGCCGCCCGCCGAGGGCCCGGCCTTGCCCGGTGTTGCCCGGGCGACGACCCGGCACCGGGCGTGCCCGCCCTCCCGCGCGACGACAGCTCTGTCCTTGCTTCCGCGCCCTGTGGGGCCGGGGCCGGGGCCGGGGCCGGGGCCGGGGCCGGGCCCGGCCGGGCTGACCCGGGGAAGGTGGTCGTGGGGCGGGTCCTCGCCTCAGGTGCGCAGCCGCTCTGGGCCGGGCGAGTAGGTGCCCTGCGGGGCGCTCCCGCCCTCGGTGCCCGCCGTGCGAGGCTGTGCGGGGTCCGGCCGGGCCCGGAGAGCTCCGGACACGTGAGGGGCCACCCTGACTGAGTAGTTGCCCGGTGGGCCCCCGGGCTGCGAGAGGTGGCTCTGAAGAGCGCCTTACTCATTTGTGTCCGGTGTGCAAAGTTGAAAGCTCTGGAGTTCATCCTGCTTGGGCCAGTGGTGGTGGGGTGGCTTCTGATTTTTTTTTTCCTTGGATGGTGGGAAGGCAAACTCTTAAAACCCCTTGTAGGTGCTGGGCTATTAGTGAATAAGCAGCAGTGCTTTTAACGTAAGGTTTAATTGCATTAAGGTTTTTTTTTTTTTTTAATTTCCCAGTTGCCACTATCAAACTCCGATGAAGTCTGGCAGTTTAGTAAGACTTCCATCCAGGACTTGAGTGAACACACATGGCTTGCAAATAGTCTTGCCCTGAAAGCCACAACCTCTTTTACACCAGTGTTAATTTTATAGGCATTATGGTCATGAAAGCTTCTGTAGAAGATGATGATTCAGGATGGGAGCTCAGTATACCAGAAAAGATGGAAAAAAGCAATACAAGCTGGGTGGACATAACCCAAGATTTTGAAGAAGCTTGTCGAGGTGAGTTTGAATTCTTGGGTTAGAAATTAAAAACCTGGGAAAAGGTAAAATAAAATCTTGTGATTTGTAGACTCAAACGTAAGCAACAGGTAAGTGTGGTTTATCAAGTTTGTTAACCACACTTATTCATTCCTTACCCTCTTAATAATTTTAACTTTCATTTAAAGCCAGTATTTGATAGTGCATGAAATACAGATGTTGAAGCAGTTGCTTCAGTTTTTCTAGCCTTAACAGAGGAGAGAGTACATGGCAATAATTTCAGACTGTGCAAACATGAATTGTCTTGACCTAAAGATGGTGGACTATTATATGTTTGAGATTTGTAAATAATCAGATCACATTATTTCCTGTCTAAGAGCCTGTAGTGGCTTCCTGTTCAGTATAGAATAAAATCCATCTTCCATCCCCGTGGCCTGTGTGGTCTGATGCCTGTCTACCACTGACTTCATTTCTGTACCACTGCCCATCTAGGCTCATTATGTTAGTCACAATGTCCTTTCTATGCCATTAAGCTCACCAGGGCATTTTCCCCTTGGGCCTCTGCATATTTCTTTTTCTGTATCTTAAACTGCTGTGCCTCCAGGTCTTTACCTTCACATAGCTGGCTCCTTCCTGGCCAGTTAAATGCTAGCTCCCCAGGGAGGATGTCTCCAAACAATCTAAGTAGATTTAGTAGATTTAGCCCTGTTCTCTTCTGTCTGACTCTACCTCACCTGAATCACTCTGTTTTATTTATTTTTTTTATTATAATACTTATATACTATCAGAAGCTGTCCTTTCAGTTATTTCTTGTTTACTGTCAGCCCTACCCACTGGAACATAAGCTCTGTGAGTGCAGACATCTTGTCTGTAAGCCTAACACAGAGAACATTGCCTGGAACATAGTAATGGTTTAACAAATGCAAAGGCATAAATGATTAGAGAAGTGAGCATATTTGTTGTCTGAGGAGAATGGGTCTTAGGGAGAGACGGGAAAGAGACAAATGGTAGAGTGGGAGGGGTGCCTGGGGGGCTCAGTTGTTTAAGCAGCTGCCTCCCGCTCAGTTCCTGTGATCAAGCCCCACTTCAGGAACCTACCTCTTCCTTTCCCTCTGCCCTCCCCATGTTCCTCCCTCCCCACTGTGCTCTCTTGCTCATGCTCTCAAATAAATAAATAAAATCTTTTTGAAAAAAAAAAAAAAGGTAGAGTGAGAGATTGAATTTGAAGGGAGGATGGGATAAAGAACATGGTAGAGAAATTAACTTAGGGGACCAGAATGAGGAATTACTGAGACAGGAGGAACTGAGGTTAGGATTGGTGAAGAAACAGGTAGATTTCTAAACGAGTGGAGAGGAATGGTAGAGGGATACACACCCCGATGGCGTCTCTGTTTTTACTAAACTGAAGGTTAAGTCTTTGTTGTTGATGAGATGGAGTGTTTAGAATAGTGCCCTTAGAAGGAGGAGTAGAGACTCGGAGTAGCTGCAGGTGGTAAGGGAGCCAGCTGGGTATAAGCAAAATGATAACACGTGCACTGACCCTTTGTTATGAAACGTGTCCATTTAAAGAAAGCAAAAGTGAAATTGTGGAAAGAATATTAGACTGGAAATTGGGGGATTGCCCATATCCATCTATCCAAGGGAGAGAGAAAGAAGTGTAAGTTACAGTGTAATTTTTGTGCCCAGAGATCTTAAACTGTTGGTGGATTATGCCCATCATCTTGCACTGATTTTTAAGTGATCTATATTAGAGGGTTGTTGTTCTGAACCTAAATGGAAAAGGCTTTATGAAGTTCATATGGCTTAGGCCTTGGGCCTTAGAGGAGTGGTTGAGTTTCTGTAAGTGAATGTGAGGGAATTATTCTAGACTCAGATGAACTGTTACTCTCACCAGAGTTCATGAGAGTTGGATATTTGAGGGAGAGTGAATAATTTTGCTTCCTCATGAGCAAAACCTTAAATAGGCAATATGGTTTTATTCCTGTCTCAGTGGGGATTGAGGAGGGGGAGCATGTCATTTTGTTGCCAACCTCAAACCATCCTATTAACTTTTCAATAATTAGCTCTTGCTTGGTCTGAAGTGGCACAGATGTGAGGTATATTTGAAATGAAAAAGTTGATGTAGAAGTGATCTCCCTTTACATATAGATTTAGGACTAAAGTCTTTTGGGAGCTCTTGAGCCTATAGTATTAATAATTTGTTTTCTTGAAATCAGATTCATAGCATTAATTTAGCTTAGACTCCAGCAGGTTTCTGAGGGCTAAATTTAAAACAAATATTATACCCTGTAACTGTTGCAGTGGTCTTTCCTCTTCAGTAACAGTGGGATGGCATTTGACTAGACCTTGGGGATTATTTATTTTGGTACCGAGAAAGCAATCTGCATAGTGATGACAGTGTTTTTCATGTACATTTCTATCTGTTCTTTTAGTGACTCTTCAAAGTCTTCTGGACCAAATTCTAATTTCATCACTTCTTTTATTTCCTGTTAGGCAGATGGCACACATTCCCTCCACATTTCCTATTTTCAACATTGAGGCCCTTGGCCTTTTTTGGGGGGTAGGGGGGCTTTTTTCCCCCCTTAAATTATTTTGAATATATGGTGCTATTACTGTTACTGTGCCTGGTATGTAACATGTCATTTATCTAACACTTCTGAGCTTTGCTTCTCTAGGAAACTGCCTAATTCAAACCATCTCATTGCCTCCTATAAAAAGCCTTTGATCTTCATATTTCATTTGGTTGTCTAAAATTAGGTGCTTTCTGAAGTACAAACCTACAACTTAAACATAAATGATGATAAAATATACATTACTCATTTTTCTACCTATCAGATTATTTTCTTCCACACTGTTTATCCTAGATTGATGACACTGTCAGGTATCTAGAACTCAGAGGTAATCCAAGGTTGGCTGTCATTACTTCCATTCTTTTTGAGCTTTAGTCTAGAATGAAATGGGCCTATCCTGTCATTTCATATCCTTCTGTCTTTGATGGTTTTACTCATTCCTCCTCTGTCTTTCTCACCCCTTGTTTTAAGGCCCCATCACCTATCCAGTTTGTCCCACTCTTGCCCAGTACTTTTGGAAAACTTTTATTGATTTCTCTTCCTCTTTTAAAACCTAGGATTCTTAAGTTTCTTGTTCCTTTTCCTTTTTGTGTTGTCTTCTCTCATTTAGAATGTTTGTAGATCCTAAGATATATTTGCTTAAAGAGTGAATGAAAGATGCCTGGGTGTCTCAATTGGTTAGCGTCTCCTTTGGCTCAGGTTATGATCCCAGGGTCCTGGGATGAAGCCCAGCATTGGGCTCCCTGCTTAGCGAGGAGTCTGCTTCTCACTCTCCCTCTGCCTCTTCTGCTGCACGTGCCCACTCTCGTGCAGGCGCTTTTTCTCTCAGATAAATAATATATATATATATATATTTTAGATATTTATTTATTTATTTATTTATTTATTTATTTATTTATTTATGAATGAGAGGCACAGAGAAAGAGAGAGGCAGAGAACACAGGCAGAGGGAGAAGCAGGCTCCATGCAGGGAGCCCGACATGGGACTCAATCCTTGGTCTCCAGGATCAGGCCCTGGACTGACGGCGGCGCTAAACAGCTGAGCCACCCAGGGATCCCCAGATAAATAAAATCTTAAAAAAAAAAAAAAAAAGAAGATTTTAAGGCCATGTTTCTTCATATTAGAGTATCTGGATATTGTACTTCAGAGGTTTGAGAACCACTGGATTACATTAAATGCTATCATTTTGGGTGATTGCCTGAAACCAATGTAATTATGAACACAAGATTGGGAACTGAAATTATAGCAATACTTGATTATAATGTTAGTATCCATTTGGTAATCTGTAATCTTCTTAAAAAATTATCACCAAACTGATTACATGGCATTTAACAATTATCTTAAACAATATATAGATTCTTGATAAAACTTTCATGGACTCCTTCTCTGCTGAATTTATAAACCCCAATCTGAGAGTCATTGTTCTAGGAATTTGCTGTTTGTATTACTTTATTCAAGAAGAAAAAGATGGAAATGGCTTGGTGAAAGATCTGGGCAAATCTAAGTAAGTATATTGGGCAAAGATCTGTAAAGAAAATTTTAAGTGATTCTGATTTTAGAAATTTATGTTTTCCTTGTTACATCTTCTCAGTGTTTTCAGTGGTGGGGCATGGGTGGGGTGGGCTGTACTAGTAATTGTGGGTCACTTTAGATCAGCGATTATCTGCCAGGGTTGATTTTGCTTCTTAAGGAACATTTGCCAACGTCTTGCAACATTTTTGGTCGTCACAGTAGGAGGCGGGCGGCTGCTGGTGTCTAGTGGGTACACACCAAGGATACTGCACTGGATAGCCCCCACAAAGAAGTAATTGTTTTGCACAAAATGCCAACAGTGCTGTGTAGTTCACTCTATTTAGGTTACTTTCAATAATATTCGACTATCATTTAATCTTTCTGACCCTGGATTCTTGAGGAAGGGAACATATGGATATTGGATGTCCTAACACCTCTAACAATTAGCATTAACATAGAATAAGCAATGGGAAGAGAATGGGAGCTTTGATGCACTTTGAGGTCTTTTCTGCATTGTTGAATACATCTTAACAGGTTTTCTCATTAATTAGGTATTGTGTGGCCTCCTTTTTGTTGGGAATTTTTGGTTAACAGAAAGGTTGTCCTCAGAAGTCAACGCCTTCCCTCACTTAGCTGGTTATTTTAATATTCATAATTCTAGATAGCATGCTTTTATTGTTACTTCTGGATTCCTTGAATCACGATTTGGCATTATCTGTGGACTTTTTTTTTTTTTTTTTTTTTTTAAGATTTTATTTATTCATGAGAGATGCAGAGAGAGAAGCAGCCTCCATGCAGGGAGCCTGATGTGGAATTCGATCCCGGGTCCCCAGGATCAAGCCCTGGGCTGAAGGTGGTGCTAAACCACTGAGCCACCCAGGCTGCCCTGAGGACTTCTATCTATAGTTATAACTACATTACGGATATGCAAATATTATCCATAGCTGAGCTAAAGAGTAAAGTTTTTCTTTTTCTTTCCTGTACAATTCTTACACAAAACTTTTTAATCCAAAAATCTATGTGGTTGTCATTAATTCTACCTTAGACTCTTCACTACTTGTCTAAATCTCCTTAAGACATTCAGACACCTCAGACATCCTATTGTTTTCATCTCTTTGAAGAAATTTCTCCTCCAGCCTCTTACTTATTGCTCCAATCTGGGCTTCTTGCCTTTGTACATCATGTGATCCTGAGATCATTAGCAGCGGGGTTTCTTACTTTAATATAAATTAGACGTCTTTAGTCACCTCCTGAATAGAATGCATGGAAGATACAATTTTTTGAGGTTCTGGTTGTCTGAATATGTCTTTATTCTCCCACTTATTGATAATAACATGTTTGGATACCTTTGAGAATTTCGAGGGCGTGACCCATTGATGTTTTTGCTCTGACGTTGCTATTAAGAAGTTTGATGACATTTTGATAACTAAGTTTTCATAGGTAACCTTTAAGATCTTCTGTATGACCCCGTGTACACCCCTTTCACAGTGATTTGTCTGGTTGACACCTCTGAGGTCCTCTCATCTTGTCTGATCCTTCAGTTCTAGGAAACTTTCTTTAAGTACTCTATTTCCTCTTAGGGTTTTTTTGTTTTGTTTTGTTTTGTTTTGTTTTTGTTTTTGTTTTTTTTTTTGTATTCTTACAGAGAGTATTTTTTTTGTATATTGACCCTTTGGGAGGTGCTTAGATCATGAGAGAGGAGCCCATATGAATGGGATTAGTCCCTTCTGATGTTTGAGGTTATTGCAGAAAGATGGCCATCTAGTGAGTAGGCCCTCACCAAACATTTGCTGGTGCCTTGATCTTGGACTTCCCAGCATCTAGAACTGTGAGAAATAAACATTTGTTGTTTATAGGCTGCCCAGCTTATGATATTTTTTTGTTGTAGAATCTTGAATGGACTAAGACTCTGTCTTCCAAACCTACCGAATTTTTCTTATTTGCTTCTAATGTTCTTAATTTTTTTTTTATGTTCTTAATTTCTAACATTTTTTTTCTCTTAGTATTCCTCCTCCCTTTTTTAAGAAAGTAAAATGTCCCGTTTTTGTTTCAGGGTTGCAGTGGTTTATCTCTCTAAGGATAATAGTTCTTTTGAATGTTCCTTTACATAGTGCCTTTTTTCTCCAGTGTTCCTTTTTTGGTTTTTTGGTTTGCTTTTTTGTTTGTTTCCTTTAGGAAGACACTTCCTTTTTATCTTTCATATTTGGGCATTACTTCAGATAAAAATTCTTTGATGCCTGTCTAGGGGTGGGAGACCAAAAAACCAATTGGAAGCTCTAAATTTATGAGTGGGACTTATTTACACTGACTGCCACTGTCAGGTGATCTGACTTTGCTTTTGTGTTAGAGAACCTCTGATAAAAGTTATTTAGCTCTTTCTACTTGGAAAGATTATGTTTAGTAGAGAAAATTTAATCTTTTGCCTTGAAGTTGAAGCTCTGACTTGACTGTCTATGATTAAATAGTGAAGGGGAGGAAGAGATCTTGGGGTTTTCACATACTTAATGTTCCCTCTTTCCAGTACTATATACCCTGGCCTTCCAGTAACCTTATGTCTCTGGAGATGTTTTTACCTTCTTCAAAGAAAGTCTTCAGTGTTAGGGAGGGGCAGTTATCCTGCTCTGTAAATTAGGACAGGATTCTGCATTGTCTGCTCAGTCTTCCATGTTTTAGCTTTCCTTTTTCTGCTCTTTTAGAAGCAAGTGGTAAGTCAGGTTGGTTTTGGCTTTCTCCATTCCTGGTTTTAGGATTCTGTTTTCTTGAATTTGCTAAGAAACTACTTGTATTTTATTTCCAGGTTTCCTCAATTTTGTTGTACTACTTCTGCACTTGGTTTTCTTTTTTGGAGTGTATACCTTTCTTACACACACACACACACACACACACACACACTCTTCCTCTGGTTATTTTAATGAGATTTCAGGAGAGAACTAAAGGTAGTTGCATGTGTTCAGTTAGCCACCTTTAGCCCGTGGTAAACCTCAATTGGTTTGTTTGAATATCACAATTACAATCGCATTGGATTTCAACAATGTCATAGATTCAAGTAGGGTGTTCCTAGGGACCCTACCTGGGAACTTAACCATCATTTATAAAGTTATGGGTAGAAATATATTGAAAGATCTATAACATCAGTTTACACATGATCTGCTCATTTATAACATGATAATATGTATTTGTCTTGTCACATAGGTACATGCTTTTCTCTGTCTTCTAAGAACTTTTTCTCAGGAGAATGATCATATGCTACAAGTGCTTATTAGCACTGCTGCATATCCAGACTCTACCACAAGTTATGATTCATCGTTCATTTCCAAGGCGAAAGGAAGGACTTCCAGTAAGATGTTAGGAAATTCTGTGATCCACAAAATTGAGTTAAATTTTCTCTCACAAAAAAAAAAAAAAAAAAAAAATTTCTCTCACAGCTCTCTCACAAGAGTTAAATAGATCTCTCACAGATCTATTCATGCCTTATCTGAAAGTGAGGATAAAAGAAAAAGGTGGTTTATTGTCAGGGTGGCAAAAAAATTTTTTTTTGACTCATAAACTTTTCCTTGTATCTAATTTTTTCCATTGCTCTGTGTGTTTTAAGCTATGTACTACTGGACCTACTTAAGGCTTTAACTTAAAAGTAGAAGTAACTTATTGTGTTAACTTAGTTCAGCAGTTTGGTGTGTCTGTGATCCTTGGGATCGTCAATACCTTTTAAAGGGTATGCAAGGTCAAAACAATTTCCGTGGTAAAACTATTTCCATATAAAGCTGAGATGTGGGGATCCCCGGGTGGCTCAGTGGTTTGGCGTCTGCCTCTGGCCCAGGGCGTGATCCTGAAGTCCCGGGATCAAGTCCCGCGTCGGGCTCCCGGCATGGAGACTGCTTCTCCCTCCTCCTGTGTCTCTGCCTCTCTCTTCCTCTCTCTATATCTGTCATGAATAAATGAATAAATCTTTAAAAAAAAAAATGCTGAGATGTTGGGCAGCCCGGGTGGCTAAGCAGTTTAGTGCCACCTTCAGCCCAGGGCCTTATCCTGGAGACCTGGGATTGAGTCCCACGTTGGGCTCCCTGCATGGAGCCTGCTTCTCCCTCTGCCTATGTCTCTGCCTCTCTCTCTCTCTCTCTCTCTCTCTCTCGTGAATAAATAAATAAAATCTTAAAAAAAAAAAAAAACTCAGTTGTTAACTTGTCTTTTTACTCTCATTCTCTTATTAGTACTGTGGAATTTTCCAAAGAGTATATGATGTGTGATGATGTCATTGCTCTGTTAATGATAAATGTAAAACATCCTTCTCACTTAAATTTTTGAGAATTGCTTCCTAGTTGAATAAGACCCAAACTACTTAGGTCTGTAATGCTGTAAAAGATTATGATTCAGTGTCCAGTTGTTGATCATGCAGTGAGAGTGCTTGCACTTTGCTTAGTCGAGTAAATTTTAAGTTTCCTGCCTACAGTTGACTGTGATCTGATTATTGGTGTGTGTGTGTGTGTGTGTGTGTGTTTAAGATTTTATTTATTTGAGAGAGAGAGAGAACACATGTATGTGTGTGTGTAAGGGAAGAGAAGCAGAGGGACAAGTAGACCTACTGAGTATGGAGCCAGGGGTAGGACTGGATCTAAGGACTCTGAGATCATGACCTGAGCCAAAACCAAGAGTTGGTTGCTTAATCTACTGAACCACCCAGGCACCGGATTACTGGTGTTCTGAGGGACCTTATGAGAGTCAGCTAGTTTAACCCTTTATTTTACAGTTAGGAAACCAAGTCCCCTGATTGACTTGCTTCTAGGTCTGTGGAGTGTTTTATTTTTAAGTTTGGTGAAGCTATCCAAATCTACCTTAAATATTTGATAAATTATTACAGCAGTTCTCAAATATTTTGGTCTCAGGACCCTATTATACTCTTAAAAATTACACTTTTAAACTCTTAAAAATTGTGTGTTAACATACATAGATGTTCACTGTATTAAAATTGAAGACTGAGAAATTTAAAAAATAATTATCAATTCATTTAAAGACAATTACAAACCCATTGCATGTTATCATGATTTTTTTTTTTTTTTTAAGATTTTGTTTATTTATTCATGAGAGACATAGAGACACAGGCAGAGGGAGAAGCAGGCTCCATGCAAGGAGCCCGACGCGGGACTTGATCCGGGGTCTCCAGGATCAGGCCCTGGGTTGAAGGCAGTGCTAAACCGCTGAGCCCCCTGGGCTGCCCTAACATGATGTTTTTTAATGAAAAATAAGTGCAATATTTATTTTTCAAAACAGAGTAACTTACAGGAGTGGAGTAATTTTATACTTTTGAAAATCTCTTTAGTGTCAGCATAACAGAGAGCACCTGAATTCCTTATTTGTGTGTCTGTCTGAACTGTATGGGGTAAATCTGGCCTCATTCAGTAGGTAGCTGAAATGGAACCTTTTTAGATAATTGTGGATATTCTTCTTTGATATTACAGTGAAACTTGACAGGTGGTAGTTTGTTAAAGATTAGTTGTGATAAGGAATCTGAAGACATATTTAGTGGACTTTGCATTCTCTGTTATATTAAAATTCACTGGTCTGAACTTTGAATGGATCTTTTATCTGTGCCTAATTTTGGAACATGTGTTGCCATTTGGAAAATACTGGTTCATTGAGTTAGCAGATCTTCCAAATGCAGATAAAACTATATAATACTGAAAGGCACATTTGTTAGTATCACCACCAAAACCATCAGAAAAGTCTCTTTTAAGTATTTGGAAGCTATCAGGTTCACAGTGTCAGATGTTTCTCCAAATTCTTAATTTTTGCTTTAAAAGCTCAAATGTTTATCATTTTTCCCCCAAATGTTATCATTAGCAACACACAATGTCAGTTGTTTTTCTTAAAGCACTCCTTCTCTGAGGCAGAGAGAGGGAGTCTTTATGTTCTTTAAATGAGTTTAAAGCAATAAACTCATTTAGTTTCAAGAAAATGACATATTCCCCGAGATAAGTATAGTTTTTGTCCATTGTTCTTTCAAGTAAAAATGGTGTTTCATGATAATTGTGCAAGTGCTTTTCCTTAAGACAATGTCTTGTATTGGTATGCAGCAGAAGTGTTTGTTTATACTTCCCATTTTGTCAAATAGAATATTTAAGAGATGTGCTCAGAGATTGAGATATAATCAGAAATATCAGGGTCAGCATTAGGATGAAGCAGTTGAGGCACCTCGAGTGCAACATTTAAGGATTTGCTACCTGTGAAGGCAAGTGCCTCCTTAAATTTTGCATGGGAGGTGCTTCACTTGCTGCACTCTGGTCCTGGCCCTGAGGTTAATGATTTTACTGCTTTATCAAGGATTCCTTAGGTAAAATTTAAAAAAAAAAAAAAATTGTCTTTTTTAACTGCAAGTGCATGGAAGTAAAGAATACACTAGCTTGTGGACACTCTTAATTTGTACTAAAACTAGAGCAGTGTAGCCTCCACTTTTTATTTTTCCTCTTTATGCCATTGTTTTTACATCTTCATTACAATGGTCAACACAGTGAAACAGACAATGTTTTATTCTGTGAAAAAAAATTTCTAAATTTTATTTATTTATTAGGGACAGCATACAAGTGCATGAAGGAGCAAGCAGGGGTGGAGGGGCAGAGGGAAGAGAGAAAGAATCTTAAGCAGGGTCCAAACGCAGATTGGAGCCCGACACGGGGCTCAGTCTTAAAACCCTGAGGTCATGACCTGAACTGAAATCAAGAGTTGGGTGCTTAACAAACTAAGCCACCCAGGTGCCCCAATATTACTATGAAAGTAATTTTAATATCACAGACACCTCGGTTCCCAAACCATCTTTGAGAACTGCTGAAAACTAGTGCTTTGCACCTTCTGTAAGATTTGTCCATTAGTTTTTAAGCTACTTAAAATGTTATGGTAGTGGTTCTCACCTTTCTGCACATTGAAGTTGCCTGTATTGCTTTAAAACCACTGCAGAGGCCCCACCCCTAGAATTTAATTGTTTTAGGGTACCGATGAATGTTGAGATTGCCACAAACTCTGGAGTTGATACCAGTATGCAGTCAAGGTTGAGACCTATTTCATAGGGGATGAATACTGTTTTTTGATTAGCTGTTTACTCAAGTGTTTTTTCTACCTCGAAATAAAATGAAATTTTATTTAGTTTTTTATAATAAATTTATTTTTCATTGGTGTTCAATTTGCCAACATACAGAATAACACCCAGTGCTCATCCCGTCAAGTGCCCCCCTCAGTGCCCGTCACCCATTCACCCTCACCCTCGGCCCTCTCCCCCTTCCACCACCCCTAGTTCGTTTCCAAGAGTTGGGAGTCTTTATGTTCTGTCTCCCTTTCCGATATTTCCCACACACTTCTTCTCCCTTCCCTTATATTCCCTTTCACTAGTATTTATATTCCCCAAATGAATGAGAACATATGTTTGTCCATCTCCGATTGACTTACTTCACTCAGCATGATACCCTCCAGTTCCGTCCACATTGAAGCAAATGGTGGGTATTTGTCGTTTCTAATGGCTGAGTCATATTCCATTGTATACATAAACCACATCTTCTTTATCCATTCATCTTTCGATGGACACCAAGGCTCCTTCCACAGTTTGGCTATTGTGGACACTGCTGCTAGAAACATTGGGGTGCAGGTGTTCCGGCGTTTCATTGCATCTGTATCTTTGGGGTAAATCCCCAGCAGTGCAATTGCTGGCTGGTAGGGCAGGTCTATTTTTAACTCTTTGAGGAACCTCCACACAGTTCTCCAGAGTGGCTGCACCATTTCACATTCCCACCAACAGTGTAAGAGGGTTCCCCTTTCTCCACATCCTTTCCCAACATTTGTGGTTTCCTGCCTTGTTAATTTTCCCCATTCTCACTGGTGTGAGGTGGTATCTCATTGTGGTTTTGATTTGTATTTCCCTGATGGCCAGTGATGCGGAGCATCTTCTCATGTGCTTGTTGGCCATGTCTATGTCTTCCTCTGTGAGATTTCTTTTCATGTCTTTTGCCCATTTCATGATTGGATTGTTTGTTTCTTTGGTGTTGAGTTTAATAAGTTCTTTATAGATCTTGGAAACTAGCCCCTTTATCTAATACCTCATTTGCAGATATCTTCTCCCATTCTGTAGGTTGTCTTTGAGTTTTGTTGACTGTATCCTTTGCTGTGCAAAAGCTTCTTATCTTGATGAAGTCCCAATAGTTCATTTTTGCTTTTGTTTCTTTTGCCTTCATGGATGTATCTTGCAAGAAGTTACTGTGGCCACGTTCAAAAAGGGTGTGGCCTATGTTCTCCTCTAGGATTTTGATGGAATCTTGTCTCACATTTAGATCTTTCACACATTTTGAGTTTATCTTTGTGTGTGGTGCAAGAGAGTGGTCTAGTTTCATTCTTCTGCATGTGGATGTCCAATTTTCCCAGCACCATTTATTGAAGAGACTATCTTTCTTCCAATGGATAGTCTTTCCTCCTTTATCGAATATTAGTTGACCATAAAGTTCAGGGTCCACTTCTGGGTCTCTATTCTGTTCCATTGATCTATATGTCTGTTTTTGTGCCAGTACCACACTGTCTTGATGACCACAGCTTTGTAGTACAACCTGAAATCTGGCATTGTGATGCCCCAGCTATGGTTTTCTTTTTTAAAATTCCCCTGGCTATTTGGGGTCTTTTCTGATTCCACACAAATCTTAAAACAATTTGTTCTAACTCTCTGAAGAAAGTCCATGGTATTTTGATAGGGATTGCATTAAACGTGTAAATTGCCCTGGGTAACATTGACATTTTCACAATATTAATTCTGCCAATCCATGAGCATGGAATATTTTTCCATCTCTTTGTGTCTTCCTCAATTTCTTTCAGAAGTGTTCTATAGTTTTTAGGGTATAGTTCCTTTACCTCTTTGGTTCGGTTTATTCCTAGGTATCTTAGGCTTTTGGGTGTAATTGTAAATGGGATTGACTCCTTAATTTCTCTTTCTTCCGTCTCATTGTTAGTGTATAGAAATGCCACTGATTTCTGGCATTTGTATACTGCCACACTCTTAAATTCCTGTATGAGTTCTAGCAATCTTGGGGTGGAGGCTTTTGGGTTTTCTATGTAGAATATCATGTCATTTGTGAAGAGGGAGAGTTTGACTTCTTCTTTGCCAATTTGAATGCCTTTAATGTCTTTTTGTTGTCTGGTTGCTGAGACTAGGACATCCAGTACTATGTTGAATAGCATTGGTGAGAGTGGACATCCCTGTCTTGTTCCTGATCTTAGGGGAAAGGCTCCCAGTGTTTCCCCATTGAGAATGATGTTTGCTGTGGACTTTTCGTAGATGGCTTTTAAGATGTTGAGGAATGTTCCCTCTATCCCTACACTCTGAAGAGTTTTGATCAGGAATGGATGCTGTATTTTGTCAAATGCTTTCTCTGCATCTAATGAGGGGATCATATGGTTCTTGGTTTTTCTCTTGCTGATATGATGAACCACATTGATTGTTTTACAAGTGTTGAACCAGCCTTGTGTCCCGGGGATGAATCCCACTTGGTCATGGTGAATAATTTTCTTAATGTACTGTTGGATCCTATTGGCTAGTATCTTGTTGAGAATTTTTGCATCCATGTTCATCAGGGATATTGGTCTGTAATTCTCCTTTCTGGTGGGGTCTTTGGTTTTGGAATTAAGGTGATGCTGGCCTCATAGAACGAATTTGGAAGTACTCCATCTCTTTCTATCTTTCCAAACAGCTTTAGTAGAATAGGTATGGTTTCTTCTTTAAACGTTTGATAGAATTCCCCTGGGAAGCCATCTGGCCCTGGACTCTTGTGTCTTGGGAGGTTTTTGATGACTGCTTCAATTTCCTCCCTGGTTATTGGCCTGTTCAGGTTTTCTATTTCTTCCTGTTCCAGTTTTGGTAGTTTGTGGCTTTCCAGGAATGATTCCATTTCTTCTAGATTGCCTAATTTATTGGCATATAGCTGTTCATAATATGTTTTTAAAATCGTTTGTAGTTCCTTGGTGTTGGTAGTGATCTCTCCTTTCTCATTCATGATTTTGTTAATTTGAGTCTTCTCTCTCTTCTTTTTAATAAGGCTGGCTAATGGTTTATCTATCTTATTAATTCTTTCAAAGAACCAACTCCTGGTTCTGTTGATCTGTTCCACAGTTCTTCTGGTCTCGATTTTGTTCAGTTCTGCTTGAATCTTAATTAACTCTCTTCTTCTGCTGGGTGTAGGATCTATTTGCTGTTTTTTCTCTAGCTCCTTTATGTGTAAGGTTAGCTTTTGTATTTGAGTTCTTTCCAGTTTTTGAATGGATGCTTGTATTGCGATGTATTCCCCCCTTAGGACTGCTTTTGCTGCATCCCAAAGATTTTGAACTGTTGTATCTTCATTCTCATTAGTTTCCATGAATCTTTTTAAGTCTTCCTTAATTTCTTGGTTGACCCTTTCATCTTTTAGCAGGATGGTCCTTAACCTCCACGTGTTTGAGGTCCTTCCAAACTTCTTGTTGAGATTTAGTTCTAATTTCAAGGCATTATGGTCTGAGAATATGCAGGGGACGATCCCAATCTTTTGGTATCGGTTCAGACCCGATTTGTGACCCAGTATGTGGTCTCTTCTGGAGAAAGCTCCATGTGCACTTGAGAAGAATGTGTATTCAGTTGAGTTTGGATGTAAAGTTCTGTAGATATCTGTGAAATCCATCTGGTCCAGTGTATCATTTAAAGCTCTCGTTTCTTTGGAGATGTTGTGCTTAGAAGACCTACTGAGGGTAGAAAGAGCTAGATTGAAGTCACCAAGTATAAGTGTATTATTACCTAAGTATTTCTTCACTTTGGTTATTAATTGATTGATATATTTGGCAGCTCCCACTTTCGGGGCATATATATTGAGGATTGTTAAGTCCTCTTGTTGGATAGATCCTTTACGTATGATATAGTGTCCCTCTTCATCTCTCACTACAGTCTTCGGGGTACATTTTAGTTTATCTGATATAAGAATGGCTACCCCTGCTTTCTTTTGAGGACCATTTGAATGGTAAATGGTTCTCCAACCTTTTATTTTCAGGCTGTAGGTGTCCTTCTCTCTAAAATGAGTCTCTTGTAGACAGCAAATAGATGGGTCCTGCTCGGGATCCCTGGGTGGCGCAGCGGTTTGGCGCCTGCCTTTGGCCCAGGGCGCAATCCTGGAGACTCGGGATCGAATCCCACGTCGGGCTCCCGGTGCATGGAGCCTGCTTCTCCCTCTGCCTGTGTCTCTGCCTCTCTCTCTCTCTCTGTGACTATCATAAATAAATAAAAAAAAAAAAAAATTAAAAAAAAAAAAAAAAGAAGATTCCTTTAAAAAAAAAAAAAAGATGGGTCCTGCTCTTTTATCCAGTCTGAAACCCTGCGCCTTTTGATCGGGTCATTAAGCCCGCCCATGTTCAGAGTTACTATTGAAAGTTATGAGTTTAGTGTCATCATGATATCTGTTCAGTCTTTGTTTTTGTGGATTGTTCCACTGGACTTCTTCTTAAAGGGGAATTTTAAGAGTCCCCCTTAAAATTTCTTGCAGAGCTGGTGTGGAGGTCACATATTCTTTCACTTCCTGCCTGTCTTGGAAGCTCTTTATCTCTCCTTCCCTTTTGAATGAGAGCCTTGCTGGATAAAGTATTCTTGGTTGCATGTTCTTCTCATTTAGGACCCTGAATATATCCTGCCAGCCCTTTCTGGCCTGCCAGGTCTCTGTGGAGAGGTCTGCTGTTACCCTAATACTCCTCCCCATAAAAGTCAGGGATTTCTTGTCTCTTGCTGCTTTAAGGATCTTCTCTTTATCTTTGGAATTAGCAAGCTTCACTATTAAATGTCGAGGTGTGGAACAGTTTTTTATTGATTTTAGGGGGGGAATCTCTCTGTCTCCTGGATCTGAATGCCTGTTTCCCTTCCCAGATTAGGAAAGTTTTCAGCTAGGATTTGTTCAAATACATATTCTGGCTCTCTGTCCCTTTTGGCGCCCTCGGGAACCCCAATTAAACGTAGGTTTTTCTTCCTCAGGCTGTCGTTTATTTCCCTTAATCTATCTTCATGGTCTTTTAATTGTTTGTCTCTTTTTTCCTCAGTTTCCCTCTTTGCCATCAATTTGTCTTCTATGTCACTCCCTGGTTCTTCCAGCTCGTTAACCCTCGTCGTCAGGACTTCTAGTTTGGATTGCATCTCATTCAATTGATTTTTAATTTCTGCCTGGTTAGATCTAAATTCTGCAGTCATGAAGTCTCTTGAGTCCTTTATGCTTTTTTTCTAGAGCCACCAGTAGCTGTATAATAGTGCTTCTGCATTGGCTTTCTGACATTGAATTGTATTCCAGATTTTGTAACTCTGTGGGAGAGAGGACTATTTCTGATTCTTTCTTTTGAAGTGAGGTTTTCCTTCTAGTCATTTTGCTCAGTGCAGAGTGGCCAAAAACAAGTTGTATTGGGAAAAGGAGAAAAAGGAGAGAAAGAAGGAAAGAAAAGAGAAAAAGAAAAAAGAAAAAAGGAAGAAAAAAAGAGAGGAAAAAGAGAAAAAGAAAGAAAAGGGTGGGGGAAGCAAACAGAAATCAAAAAGCAAAAAAAAAAAAAAAAAAAAAACTCCCACGGGGGAGTATCTTCTGATTCTGTATACTTTAAGTCCCTTGACTTCCCCTGGAACTTGTCCGTCTAGTTGGTCTTCTGGGGGAGGGGCCTGCTGTGCTGATTTTCAGGTGTTAGCACTTGGGGGAGCTGCTCTGCCACCTGCCTGGTGCAGGGCTCGGGGGTGGGGGGGTTGTTTACCCCGTGAGGCCCCAGGAGGAACAACCCCAGTGGCGGGGCCAGCTCTGGAGCCCTGGATTCAGCTCCCGCAGGAACTAGGGAGCTGTCTGTCTGCAGGGCCTGGAGGCTCCAGGGCCGGGCCGCTGATCTGCTCAGCTCGGGGCAGGAGCGTCCTTGCTGTCCTGTGCCCTCCCGGCCTCTGTCTGTCCCGGGGGGAGGCCAGATCCTGGGCTGTGTCCGGGCCCCCAGTGCCCCCGGGCCAGCGCCCTGTTGGATTCGCGCTCCCGGCCGCGCAGCCCCCTCCGCACGGAGCCTCTTCCTCTGCCCGAGCCCCTCCGAGCTGCTCCCGGGTCCAGCCGTGCGTGTTGCAACCCTTTAGTGAGCTTGGCGCACTCTCCCCTGGGCGCAGTTGCTGTGTTAGTTTCCCAGGGAGCCTGAGGGCATCCCCGACCTTCCTGGGGTCCTGCTCTAACTCCCTGGGAATGCTTTTCCACCTGAGAAGATTGGTGATGCTCTTGCTTCTCTGGGATGGAGCTTTCCTGTCCAGGGGGCCCCGGGGCTAGGCTCCTCGCGGGGCCCCTCCCCCTTGGATGCCTTTTGTTTCTTTAATTCCCCCCTCCCCCCCAGTCTTCCTACCTTGATAGAACAGGGAACTCTTCTCACTGTAGCATTCCAGCTGTTCTCTCTCTTTTTTTTTTTTTTTCCCAGCTGTTCTCTCTTTAAATCTCAGGCCGAATTCGTAGATTTTCAGCATGATTTGAAGGTTATCTAGGTAATTTGGTGGGGTAGGTGATTTGGGGACCCTACTCTTCCGCCATCTTGCCCCTCCAGATTGAGTAAAATGAAATTTTAAAAAGTCGCTTTGGCACTGTTACTGGGACACGAGAGGCTAGATTATGACACCAAGTGGTTTAAAAGCAATTTAAGAAACTTTAGTAGTTTTATGAAAAAGTATATATGGGGAAATTTTACTAGTGGTACTTTAAAATGAGATTGGTAATTCTGATCGGATTATTTTGGTCTGTTGGTCACTGGCTAATTCTAAAAAGTTCAAGTTATAGGGTTTAAATATTCACTGTGTAGAAGGCGTTATATTAGTAACTGCATACAAATAATATAGTAATTTCTTAGAAAAAGAAGTTTAATGTAATCTAGTCCATTTTTGAGCTAAACTTTTGGATTATTTCCTTACAATTAAAATTTAAATATAATGTAATTTTTCAAAGAATTTTTCTCTTTTTTTCTTTTAGAATTAAAGTTGGGAGAACTGCTTCATGATAAGCTGTAAGTATTTGTGTCTTTTGAAATAGTGTAGTGTAATATTTACACCTGTTTTTTGTGTGCAGTATATTCCTTGAGACCTGGGTAATATTACATTTCAAAGTTGTAAAAATAAAATAATTATATTTTTAACCTCAGTGAGTAATTTTGGGACAGCTGATCCTAGTTGTGATATGAAATGGCTGTACTTAATGCAACTGTGACTCGTGGTCCTTTCCTTGAGAGTTTATATATAGGACATGGAATTTCTTGAAGAAAAGGTACAGGCTGTATGTTATCTGTGATAGGCTGGTTGATGGCCAGAGATGAGTGATTTAATGGCTGGATGAAAGGAGATTGAGAATTCCCCAGAAAGGTGAAAAAAGAGAGGTGCTTGGTTGTTTAACTCCCATAGATAGTTCTCCTACTGCTATGGCCAGACTCAGTTTCAAGGTTAGGAATACAAAGTGTTAAATTAGTGGCCAAGATTAGACATTTAGAAAGCAGGGGGTAGACTCTGAAATGTAGTTCTTCTCAGACTCTAGTGTGAATCCGGATCATCCCACATGATGAAACACATGTTGCTCCCCCCCACCCCCTCCCCCCAAGTTCCTTCTTTAGAGCTGGCATGTGGGACCACAGAAATTGCATTTCTCAAAAGTTTCCTGGTGAAGCTGATGCTGCTGATCTAGGGACGACCACATTAAGAACCATTCTGGGGCATCATTTTGGTGTTGCAGGCAATTCTAGGAAAGATATAATCATATCACAAGCTAATGCAGGAATGTGGGCCTGACTATGCAATAAGATTTGAAGGAAGATAGCTGGATTAACCAAGCCTTCTTCATTTCCCCAAGGTTTTAGGCTCAGCCCAGGGAACCACATTGCCAGCAGCCTCCCTGACCATCTATTAAAGTTATGTTCTTGTGATTCTTATCTCCCTTAGCTGTCTTGTAACTTGTTCCAAGTTTACTTTTTGTGAAATTGTGTGAGAGATTTCACTTTTTCCAGATGTTTAGCCACTTGTTTCAATAGTATTTATTAACCCATTATTTTTCACTACTTTGAAATTCTACCTTTATCATATATAATTTCTACAGAAATGTGAGTTTAAGCAGTTTGCTATTGATCTTTGTATTCTAAAATGCTTTTAATTATCATGTCTTTGATATTTGATGAATCTCTGTTGTTTTTGTTGAAAAAATTCTCTTCATTTTTGCATATTTACTCTTTTGGCTTGACAACCTCTTTGAAAAATACCATTTGGGTTTTGGTGTTTTTTTTTTTGTTTGTTTGTTTTTTTTAAAAGGCAGGCAGCCACTGTTGCTGCACTTATTTTTTTTTTTTTAATTTTTTAATTTTTTTATTTATGATAGTCACACAGAGAGAGAGAGAGAGAGAGGCAGAGACATAGGCAGAAGCAGGCTCCATGCCCCGGGAGCCCGACATGGGATTCGATCCTTGGTCTCCAGGATCACGCCCTGGGCCAAAGGCAGGCGCCAAACCGCTGCGCCACCCAGGGATCCCACCATTTGGGTTTTGATTAGCATAGACTAGAGTTGTCTTCAATAATATCACATTCATTCATCTTCAGATTATCTTGAAGCATTAAGATATTTGAGAGATTGCAGGGAAGAATGTCTTCTAATTTAAAGCTGGTAGTGGTATCTTGGTGCTGCTCTTCTGAGAGAAATGATTTATGTAACAAGGTACATATCTTTATTTTCCTGGTAATCTAATAGCTTGGACTGAGTGAAATATGAAGTCAGTAGCTTGATCACCTGTCAGATTTTCTTTTAAGCTTTCTTTGTTCCTTTCCCATTTTTTTGAGGCATATCTCAGTTAACGATATACTTCTTAACCAGTCCACAGTGCATCCTAACTATCTGCTTTTATGGCTAACAAGCCGTAAATATCAGACAAGATAAGTAGGTTGTTGGATTATTTTTCATTATGTTAATTGTCAGAACTTTGGGCATTATAGACAGTAATGTGCCAGATATTTCTGTTATTCATGATATAAAGAAAATGAAGAAATCTTAAAGTTATATTTGATGATTCTTCCCAACACAGCTTTCTGAATATTAAGTAGAGAAAATTATTTAAAGAAGGCAAAGTGAAATCCATTATAGACCAGTTGGTCTTTTTTCCAAAATTTCCAATGTGCAGCATTTGAGAAGGAAACACAAAGAAAATCTTTTGTTTTCTTTTCTCCCCCACAGTACCTGTAAAATAATTTGAGTGGCAAATACTTGAAACAATTTTTATGTTAAAGGAAGATTATTTAATTGAAACAAGTGGTGGCAAATTGGGAAGACTAAATATGTAGAATACTGTAGTTATTTAAAGCACTATAATAATTTTTATATCATTGTGAGAGTCTGGGTAAACTTACTGGTTCAAAAACAATTTGTGGGGTTAATTTTTTTATTTGCAGGTTTGGTCTTTTTGAAGCCATGTCTGCCATTGAAATGATGGATCCCAAGATGGACGCTGGCATGATTGGAAACCAAGTTAATCGAAAAGTTCTCAATTTTGAACAAGCTATTAAGGTAGTTACCGTTGTGCTTTTTGTGTTTTATCATTTGTTATTTCATATGTTAAAACAATGAAGATCAAACTTGGTGTATTAAAGTATAATTATTTTAAGAACATCTCAGATATATAAATAAAAATTAGTTATAACCTTTAGTTATTGATCTCTTTTGAAATCTGTAAATTGTTCAAGGTCTTCATTATAAGCTTGTTCTAAATTTCAACGTGTGTGTTTATTAATTTTTTAAAGGATTTCCGTGTATGTTCAAGTACCAGGGTAGTTGGCTATGGTATTAAATTTTATGTATTAATATATTAGGCAAAATACTTGTGGTTTTGAATTTGAAATTCATTCTGTGAGGATTGACTTACAGATTCATTTATAATTGCCACAGAGTTTAATTTTGCATATTTAATGAAGAAGGATTTGCTGAACAACCTAATCTAAATGCGGGAAGGGTTTTTAAAAATGTTTACTTTTCTTGAGCCTGCTGGCTGGCTCATTTGGGTCAGCTTATCTCAGGGTCATGAGATTGAGCCCCAGGTTGGTCTCTGCACTCAAGGGGGAGTCTGCTTGAGGCACTCTCTCTCCCCCTCTCTCTGCTTCTCCTTCCTCACTCAGTGCATGTGCATGCACACTCTCTTTAAAATAATAAATCTTTTTAAAAAATGTTTACTTTTCTCTTTTTAAGTAGTTTTGATCCATTGAAGTGATTCATATTTATTAATGCTTAAAACTAATTTGAACTGTGTTTTTAAATACTTGTTGGTTTGACTGCTTTATATAGGCCTTTATTCTGTTATAATTAAGAAGCTTTGATTTTTCTTATTGAATATCTATTTAAAATATATTTTAAGAATACAGAGTTGGTATCTTAGTTTTTTTTTTTTTTAAGATTTTATTAACTTGAGAGAGAAAGGGAGCATGAGTGGGATGAGGGGCAGAGGGAGAAGCACCCCCTCCCTACTGAGCAGGGAGCCCAATGCAGGGTACAATCCCAAGACTCCAAGATTATGACTTGAGCCGAAAGCTGACGTTTAACCAATTGAGCCACCCAGATGCCCCAGTATCTTAGTTTTTATCAGATGATGATACAGAATTGTTATTTTCTAAAATATTTGATTTTTGGAAGGCAAAAATTGCTACTAAACATAGAAACCATAAATTTATAAAAACTTTTACTCATGTCATATTTCTCCTCCTTTTTAGGATGGCACCATTAAAATTAAAGACCTCACCTTGCCTGAATTGATAGGGATAATGGATACTTGTTTTTGCTGTTTGGTAAGAGTTAAAATACACTTGGCTAATCTAAAAACTGTGACCTCCCAGAAAGTTCCTCTGGTTGGGGGTTATCAAATTAGAGGTGGGAGGCAGGAAAACTTGTGCAGTTTCTTGCAGTACTCTAGATTGGGATGTGATACTGTTGACTAGATCAGTAGTAATAAGGATGAAAAAGAAAAGTTAGATGAGTGGCTAAGTACCTGGTTAGTTCTAAAATTGTGAATTCCCTACTTTATAGATTTTTATTGACTCCATTGTGGAATCGATTGCTTTTGGATAGTATGTAAGGCAGCATTCTAATTTCATTAGTGCCCAAATATATTGCAAACTGAATTCTGTGTGAGAATGCTTTCCTTAGATAGCTAATCTTATTTATGGTATATGATTTTTGAAAAATTTTAGTCTGTAAAAGTGAATTGTAATTCTTTTGTCTCTTCTGACCTTCCCTTTAATCATCTTTGAAATACCATGATTAATAATACATTTATTTTGGTCTGCGGCAGTCCAGACTTTGGCTGCTGGGTCAATTTAGACTTTGCAGACTCTGTGTCATCTTAAACATAAACATTCTTTTCCTTGTAGATAACATGGTTAGAAGGCCATTCCTTGGCACAGACCGTATTTACGTGCCTTTACATTCATAATCCAGACTTTATAGAAGATCCTGCCATGAAAGCTTTTGCTCTGGGAATCCTAAAAATCTGTGATATTGCAAGAGAAAAAGTAAATAAAGCTGCTGTTTTTGAAGAGGTAAGATTTTGTATTAAGAGAATTCCTGAAGCTCATTGACCACTTTATTGTGATATATCTAAATGATTATATGATACATATTTTTATCAATATATATAGTTAACAGTTTTTAAAAGTGATGCTGTGGTGTTTACAGATGTATTGGCTGAAGTAATCCTGTGGTAAGAAAACTTCGATCTCAGTATATGTTCTTTCTGTTGGGACCATTCATGGAGTATCCATTATGTGCAGAGTATTTTGTTCTGGGTATTGTGGGGATTCACTAAGAGAAGACACAGCTTCTTCTCTCAAGTCTCTCAGTTCTCCTTTTGTTGAAACCTACTTTTCTTTTTAATGCTGTTACTGATCCAAACTAAATATATTAGTCCCCTACAGTGGTTCAGTGTATAGTACATGTAGCTTTTCTAAATTTATATTAATAATGTGAGAATAATACAGCTAATATGACTGTTCACATTTAAACACATGACTTGTGAGTTGTGTATGAAATATTGTCTGCTTTTTACATACTTACTGGTTTTTTTAGCTACCAATTTTAATTCCTATGGGTATCATGAAAAATCTTACCCATTTGAGTGAAAATTTTAAAAAGATTAGTTCGAGTTAATAAGTGAGAAGAGATATACAAGTTATTAAATACTTACATTCTCAAAGTACACCCAAAAAGACATCAAAAGTCCTAATCGCAGGGCAAAGAAAGGATTCATTTAGCAAACAGTGCTAGGATAATTGGTTAACACCCTTGAAAATTAATTTACCATCATTTTATATCTGCCTTAATCTGTTGGGCTATTATAGCAGAATACCATAGATGGAGTGGCTTGTAAACAACAGAAGTTTATTTCTCACACTTCCAGAGGCTAAAAAGTCCAGGATCAAGGCACCAGCAGCTCCAGTGTCTGTCTGCCTTCTGGTTTATAGGTGGCCATCTTTGCACTGTGTCCTCACATGGCAGAAGGTGCACAGGAGCTCTCTATTTCTCTTTTGTAAGGGTACTGATTCCATTCATGAAGGCTGTACTCTCATAGCCCAATCACCTCCCAAAAGCCCCACCTCCAAATACTATCACATTGGGTGTTAGGAATTAACATGAATTTTGGAGGGATACAGTCTTTATGACAACATCAAAATGCAGATAGAGCCGGCATTGGTGGTATAGTGGTGAGTATAGTTGCCTTCCAAAATGCAGATAGATGAAATATTTTTTTTAAGTTGTTAAAAAGTCAAAAGATTGTTTATAGAAAATGAACCTTTAAACATGAGAAAAGATGTGTAACTTCAGAGACATGCAGATTAAAACTGAGATACTATTTTGTACCCATTATTGGCAAAGCTTAGAAATCTTGTATAATATACCATGTTGATGAGAGTGAGAAATAGGCACTCACATGTGCTGTGTGTGTGAGACGAGTAGTCACTGCTTCCTTTTTAATTTTTAATTTCGAATTAACAAATTATAGTGACAGCACAAAAAACAGCATATGTCCCTCGCCTTGATTTCAGCTATTAATCCATTGTCCCCTTTACTATCTCAATTTCTCTCATGTATGTATGTTTTTTTTCTTGAGCCATAAGAAACTAAGTTGTATACAATTACGACCTTCTCCCTGCAGACACCTCTCAGTGTGCATCTTCTAAGAGAAAAGATACTTTCATATACAACTATAGTATAATTAATTACCAACCTCAGTGAATCTGTATTAACAGTCCACTCTCCATACTCTATTCCCATGAGGTGACCCAGTAATGCCCTTCCTGGCATTTTTTTTTCCCTACAGTTCAGAATCCAGCCTAGGATCATATCCTGCATTTAGTTGCCTCTTTAGTTTTTTGTTTTTTTTTTTTTTTTTTTTGCCTCTTTAGTATTCTTAATCTACAGCAGTTCCTCGGCCTTTGTTTCCATGTCATTGATATTTTTGGAGAACATAGGCCTCTTCTGGTTTGTCTTTTTTAATAGAATATTCCTCATTTGGGGTTTGTATGTTTTGTCTTGTGATTACATTTAGATTATACAGTCCTGGCAGGATTACAACATAAGTGACACTGTGTCCTAGTTCTGGTATTGCAGCTGAGGCATACAATGCCCATCTGCCCCCCTTGGTGGTCATGTTACTTTGTTCCAAGGTGTTTTCTGATCACTGTATGGTTACTGTTTTCTACCCTGGCATGTAATAAGCCTTCCATAGGGAAACTCTAAGATTATACAAATATCCTGCTCATTAAAGTCTTTCCCTTAGCATCACTGGATGCTTGCTTGGGCTAATCACTGTGATGGCTGCAAAATTATGATTTTCTCACTCTAGCACCCCCACACAGATACAAATTTATTAGTCAGGGCTCAGGTTTCCACTGTAAGCAGGACTCATACATTTATATGGTATTATAAATTCACAACTGTTTTATTTTTATTTTTTAAGATTTTAAAAATTTATTATGAGAGAGAGAGAGAGACGGAGAGAGGCAGAGACACAGGCAGAGGGAGAGAGAGAGAGAGAGAGAGAGAGAGAGACACGGAGAGAGGCAGAGACACAGGCAGAGGGAGAAGCAGGCTCCACACAGGGAGCCTGATGTGGGACTCAGTCCCAGGACTCCAAGATCATGCCCTGGGCCAAAGGCAGGTCTAAACCACTGAGCTACCCAGAGATCCCTCACAACTGTTTTAAAGAGCAATTGGTAGTATCATGAGTTACAATGTATATGACAACTTAGCAAGTTCACTTTTAGGAATTTATTATACAAATCTGTGCTGTGCACAAAGATTTATGTATAAGGACATTAATTGTAGTTTCGTTTATAGTAACAAAAGTCTAGAAACTACCTTAATATCTATCAATAGACTTGTTTAATGATGCTATCTTCATACAGTATTGTGTGCCCTTTACAAAGAAAGAGGTAGGTTTACAAGTAAGATTAGATCTCCAAAATAAAGTAAAATAAGTCAGGTGTAGAAAAGTTGTATAAGTTACTATCAATTTTTTTTTTTTTAATGGGAAGTAGTTAAATCTTCATACATAATATAACTGGAATCTTGAAGGATGGGATATATACTTGTTGGTGCTGTTGGAATTTTTATTACATGCCTGGATGAGTTTGTTTTAAAAGTAAATGAAAATAAATTTTTTATAATTATAATTGAAATTCTGCATATTCTCTGGATAAAGAACTTCCAAATGGGAGAAATCATAAAGGAAAACCAATAGGAAAAAGCTGATAGAAAGTTTTTTGGAAAAATCTAGATAACAAAAATGATCAACATTTATGTGTTAAGATCTCGTTCAAATAAAGTATAACACTGAAGCCCAAATGAATAACTGGGCTATAAAACCAATAGCTTACTCATGGAGGAGGGTAATAAATGACCAAACAGTTAAAAATTTAGTCTCCATGTCATCCAAGAAATAAAATAATTAGTTTACCTTTTATCTGCCAAATATATTTTTAAATAAAAATATTCAGTATTGGTAAGGATGCAGTAAGTTGTCATTTGATTTTTATTAGTGGGAGTATGCATTAGCACAGCTGAAACTAATTAATGCATGTTTAGAACTCAGCCTTAAATGAGGATACATTATGCCCACTTTAATCAGTTTTTAATAGTGAAAGTTGGCATCAACTAAAATGCCACCATAAGGGTTTACATGAAGTAAATTATGGATAATTTATTATACAGAGTGATAGAGAAAGGTGTTTAAAATCATGGGAGAGTAGGGGTGCCCGGATGGCTCAGTGCCTTCAGTGTAGGTTATGATCCTGGCTTAGGTCATGATGGGGGGGGGGGGGGGGGGGCTTGCTCAGCGGGGAGTCTGGTTTGCCTTCTCTCTCTTCCCCTCTCCTCTGCTTGTGCGCTCTGGTGTGTGCACTCCTTCTCTCTCAAATAAATAAAATGTTTAAAAAATCATGAATACTTTAAAGGGTTAGGAAAAATAAAGATTGGAAAGAAATATAAATAAAAACTCCTGGGCTGGAAAGATTATGCTTTCTTGTTTCTGTAAACTTTTCAGATTTCTCCAGATAAGTTTGTTTTGGTTTTATAATTAGAAAAAGAATTACCTGTTGAAAGTCCTTAAGAGACTTGGTAATGAATAAGTAAGAATGAACTGTAATAAATCACTTGTTTGAACTGGCTGCTTCTGAAGTTCCTACATGCTGGTATATTTTGCCCTCAGATGTGTCTCTGTTTTGTTTTTACTCCTGAACTGGAGACATGTGTCTTTCTTAATATCCTGTATACATGTGCAAAATGGAAACCACAGTTTCCCCCCTCAAACCACTGGTCCTCTTGCATTCTGCATCTTACAGAATGGTATCTACAGCGTTATCTGATTGAATTCTTTTGTTTTTACCTTGCAAGTGTTTTGAATCTAGGCACTGCTTTTCCTTTTCTCATTGTTCCTGCTTTATTTTTTTAATTTTTAAAAAGATTTTATTTATTTATTCGTGGGATCCCTGGGTGGCGCAGCGGTTTGGCGCCTGCCTTTGGCCCAGGGCGCGATCCTGGAGACCCGGGATCGAATCCCACATCGGGCTCCCGGTGCATGGAGCCTGCTTCTCCCTCTGCCTGTGTCTCTGCCTCTCTCTCTCTCTCTGTGACTATCATAAATTAAAAAAAAAAAAAAAAAAGGCTTTATATTTATTCGTGAGAGACACAGAGACAGAGAGAGGCAGAGAGACACAGGAAGAGGGAGAAGCAGGCTCCATGCAGGGAGCCCAATGTGGGACTTGATCCTGGGTCTCCAGGATCACGCTCTGGGCTGAAGGCAGTGCTAAACTGCTGGGCCACCCGGGTTGCCCCTTGTTCCTGTTTTAGTTTGAGCTTTTGTCAGCTTCAGATTTAGGTTCTTATGAGAGTGTCTGCACATTTCTTTTTGGGCCAGTTTTTCCCTTTAGGCCACTTTCCACTTGACTACCTGTTACCATCTTAAAAGTAGATAATCTGGTCGTATTCGGTTTTGCTCTTTGAAAATTTTTCTTGGGGTGTGTGTTTTAATAAAAGTAATACTTTTACATACTATGCAAAATCAAATAGACCATAGGATGTAAAATGAAAAATTATGTTCTTATACATTCCATAATATTAAATTATATTTAGCTTTTTCCCCACTATCTCCACATTTCTACATATAAAAAATTTTATATAATTGTTTTAATATAAACAATTTTATACAGTTTTAGCAATTTTTAGGTAGGATATGTCAGCACATTTTTAGCATATAACCAGCATTCACATTTTACTCCCTGTTTTACCCAAATAGTAATTTTTAGTTAAATCATTATTCAGTGTTGACATTACTATGATTGTATAAATACTAATGACAGATGAACCCAAGTGGTGTAAGTGTACATTTCTTTCTCAAAAATGTGTATTTTTGGGGATCCCTGGGTGGCGCAGCAGTTTGGCACCTGCCTTTGGCCCAGGGCGCGATCCTGGAGACCCGGGATCGAATCCCACATCGGGCTCCCGGTGCATGGAGCCTGCTTCTCCCTCTGCCTGTGTCTCTGCCTCTCTCTCTCTCTGTGTGTGTGACTATCATAGATAAGTAAAAATTAAAAAAAAAAAAAAATTTATTTTTCTTGAAGGTGATAACTCCCTCCTCTTTTTTTAATTTGATTAGTTTTCTGTGAGCTTCTCCCATATTCTTCTCTTCCCATTATTATGAAATATATCAGTCTGTCCGTTTATATATATTTTGAGATTCTTCACCTTAGCTCCTTTGTTCTTTAGCTTCAGACTGGATCAGTTTCCTTCTACATCCACTGTACAGCTGTGATCCCAGGGTTCTCTTCACTATTCTCCTAGGAATTCCATTTCCCTTTCTTTTTTGTTAGATTTGTAGTTATCTGGATTTCATACCCTTATTGTTCTTAGTTTATTACTTTGCTTGGTACAGCATCTCCAGTTCGATGGGGAGACCAGGAAGGAATTGTTTTTTGAACTTGCATGTCTGAAAATGTCTTTCCTACCCTCACACTTGATTAAAAGTTTGGTCATGATAGATTTCTAGAATGGAAAACTATTTTCTTCCGAATTTTTTAGACATTACTCCACTGACTCTTAATTTCAGTGTTGCTGTCCTGCTCCTTTATATGTAACCCATATTTTCTCTGTGGAAGCTTTTAGGATTTTTCATTTTAATGACTATACCTTAGACTTGGTCATCGCAACCCTTTACTAATTTCAGTTTGAAGTATTTTGTTCACAGACCACCACCTGTCTCTATGTTGCTTGTGTTCTGACTCCTACAATTCACCCCTACATGGACTCCAGTTTATATTACCTTTTTATTGTCATTACCCTTTTGACTCTCTTTTCTAACTTTAAAACTATCTTCCTTCATTACGGCTACTCCCTTAACTATACTTGCAGCTCTCTTCCTCTCTTGCCTATTGTACCTCAATTCTAGTTAAGTCCAGCCCTCTATCTGCTGTGCCTTTACACTTGCACACCTCAGTTGATTGCAGTTGATTGCACTCCGATTGGTCTACTTTCAGTTCACCACCACGTACTTCCAAGTGGGCCTTAAGTCTCCTTCCCTGGGTCATTCACACTCCATCTCAGAATTCTAACAGTTGTACCATCATTGCTTGAAGCCAACCTACCTTTCTACTGTACTAAATAAGTGAAAGTCATCTCACCTACCTGCACATGTGCTCTGTGTTCTTTGACCCTTCTCTTTGTCTAGATGAACCTATATGAGGGCGATCTCTTCCGCTTGTATATTAGATCCCATAACCTGTCTTATATTAACAAATATTCCTCTAACAATTCTACCCTCTGTCCCTTGCGTAATGAATTTGCCCCTCTGCTGGATCATTCCCATTAGTATGTTACCATTTCTTCACATAACATAACTTCAGCTTCTCTCCCCTATCTCGGTTCTTTTTAGCCAGAATCCTTAAGAGATGTCCATTCTCTCTTGAATCCTCTCCAGTCAGACTTTGAATGGTGTTCCACCAAAACTTTATCATCATGGTCATCTAAGACCTCAGTGATGCTAAACCCATTGATTAACGTTTGGTCTTAAACTTAATCAGGCATTGGATTTTTGACATGAAATCCATCCTTGAAACAAATTATTTTCTCTTTTTAAGATGGTTTTTTCCCCTGGTTCCCTGCCTCACTGGTTGTTCTTGTTTGTCATCTCATTTTCTAAACCAACACTGTCCAATAGATATAGAATGCAAGCCATTTAACTCATTTAAAATGTTCTAGTAGTCTGTGGGTGAAATTTTTGTTAACATTTTATGTAGTCCAGTATATCTAAAATAATATTTTGATATATAATCATTTATAAAATATTGAGAATTGCCAAAATATGGAAAGAGCCCAGGTGTCCATTGACAGATGAATGGATAAAGAAGATATGTGTGTGTATATACACGTATGTATGTATATGTATAAACCTATACCTGTGCATATACACACACACACACACACAGTGGAATATCACTCAACCGTCAAGAAGAATCGAGTCTTGCCATTTGCAGCGATGTGGATGGAACTAGTGTGTATTGTGAATTCCAATTTCTCTGAAAGAGAGAAAGACAAATACCATATAAATACCATATGATTGGGTAGCCTGGGTGGCTCAGCGGTTTAGCACCTATCTTCGGCCCAGGGCGTGATCCTGGAGACCCAGGATCGAGTCCCACATCGGGCTCCCTGCGTGGAGCCTGCTTCTCCCTCTGCCTGTGTCTCTGTCTCTCTCTGTGTCTATCATGAATAAATAAATAAAATCTTAAAAAAAAAAAAAACGATATGATTTCACTCATGTTGAATTTAAGAAGCAAAACAGATGAACATAGGGGAATGGAAGGAAAAATAAAATAAGGTAAAAACAGAGAGAGGCAAACCATAAGAGACTTTTTTAAAGGATTTATTTAGAGAGAGAGCATGCACAAGCAGGGGTAGCGGAAGAGAGAGGACAAGAAGCAGACAGCTGTGCTGAATGGAGAACGCAGTGTGCGGGTTGATCACATGACTAAGATCATGACCTGAGCTGAAATCAAGAATTGGATGTTTAACCCAGTGAGCTGCCCAGGCACCCCAAGAGATTCTTAACTACAGGGAACAAACTGAGGGTTGCTGGAGGGGAGATGAATAGGAGGATGGGATAACTGAGTGACGGGCATTAAGGACGCACTTGATGTAAATACGCACTGGCTATTATATGCAATTGAAGAATCACTAAACTCTATCCTGAAACTAATAATACACTGTATGTTAACTAAAATAAAAATTAATGAGATGTAAAATTATATTTTTTTGTAGCAAATATTCTAAGTGTGGTCTCTGTGTTACACCTACAGCACGTCTCAGTTTGATTCAAATGCTCTCTACTTAATTGGCTGTGTAATGACCATATTGGTCAGCACAATTCTAAACATTGGTGTGGCTCAGGTCCTGTCTTTATACCTCATCTCTCCATACTCATTCCACTGATGATCTCATGCAGTTTCATAGTCTTAAATTCTGTCTCTGCTATTGAATGTTAAGTTTATATCCTCAGCTGAGACTTTATAGACTTCCCTAAATCTCAGACTCACATATGCTACTGCCTGTTCTGCCTTTTCCACTTGGACGTCTATCTCAGACTTCACATTTCCAAAATAGAGCTGCTGATTTTCCCCTTGCCTCCTTATTTCTTCCTTCTGTAGTCTTCTCAATTTCAGCAAACAGAGCTTTGTTCTTCTAGTTGTGCAGAATAAAAACCTTGGAGTCATCCTTGACTCTTCTCTTTCTCTCATACCCTACATCTAAACCCTCAGGAAGTCCTAGGAAACAAAGGTTGGCAGTCTACAGCCTATAGGCCTATCCAGCCTGCTCCTGTGTTTTTATTATGGCCGTTAAGCAAAGAATGTTTTTTGAATTTTTATTTAAGATTTTTTTTTTTTTTTTTTTTTTTTTTTTACTTATTCATTTCAGAGAGAGAGAGAGCACAGTCATGAGCCAGGGGGGTAAAGGGCAGAAGGAGAGAAAGAAGCAGACTCCCCACTGAACAGGGAATGCAACACAGGGCTCCATCTCAGGATCCTGGGATCATGACCTGAGCAGAAGGCAGACACTTAACCAACTGAGCCCCTGATATGGCCCCCATTTATGTATGTTTTAAATGGTTACATTTAAATAGTCATATAAGTACTTACATAATATTCTCTATTTTACCACATGGCTTGCAAAGCATGAAATATATATTATATGGCTCTTTAAAGAAAAGTTTGCCTATCCTTACTGATACTGTTATTTGTTTAATTAGCATGTGCCAGGCATTGGGGCAGGTGCTGCTGGGTATTCTGCACCTGTAATGACAGGCATGTATTGCTTTGCTGTTCAGGCTGAGGGTGGGAGGGGAGAGTAAGAGCTCCTTCCTTAAACATCCAGCTACTAGAGCCACACCTCATCCTTCAAAGGTGTCTGATACCTCTAATCCTTTTTTTTTTTTTAAGATTTTATTTATTTATTTATTTGACAGAACACAAGGAGAGGGAGAGGGAAAGGAAGAAGCAGGCTCCCCACTGAGCAGGGAGCTTCAGTGCAGGGCTCTATCCCAGGATCCAGGAATCATGACCTGAGCCAAAGGCAGATGCTTAATTGGAGCCACCAGGTGCCCCTAATACCTCTAATTCTTGAAAGCTTTCTTCATCCTTGCTTTCCAAGGGCATTGGTTTAGCTTTTTCCACTCACCTAAGTCAGTTACTTTTTGTCCATTTACTTTGTATTTTCCAAAAATTGCCTTACGTATTTTGTTTGTTGTACTCCATTCTCTGTCCTTTGGGATTCAAACTTTTAATTCCTCTAGTATCATCTTTAGTATGATTTTAAGAGGTGTAATGGAAGTACTGCTTTTAACCAGAAGTTGAACATTTTTGCTGCCTACATGATAAAAGTTAAAACCCTTAGAGTAACACTTCCCGTGAGCTGGTTCTAACTTTATTGCTCATCTTTTTTGTTGTTTGTTTATTGAGTTATGTTAGAGATACACCACTGTGTAAGTTTGGGGTGTACAACATATTGATATGATGCATTTATATTGCTATATAATTGCAGTAGTAGCCATAACTAACACCTGTTGTATCACATAATGATCATTACTTCTTAGTGCTGGGAACAGTTAAAATCTAGTCTCTTAGCAAGCTAATGTTTATAATACAGTTTTGTTGTTTACAATCCCTATATGTGTATTAGGTCTCTAGGACTTACCTACTAGTTGCAGATAATGTACCCTAAACATCTCTCCCGTTCCTCCACTCACCATTTTATTTGCTTTTACTCACCATTTTACTAGTTTCTATAATTTTGTTTTTTTTTTTTAGATTCTACATGTAAAAGATAACATACAGTATTTGTCTTTCTCTGTCTGACTTAGCATGTTATCCTCAGGGTCTATTTATGTTGTTGCAAATGACAGAATTTCCTTTTTTCTCATGGCTGAATAGTATTCCACTCCATATGCATATATACACACCATATCTTTATCCATTTATCCATTGGAGGACACGTAGGTTGTTTTTATGTCTTGGCTATTGTGAACAATGCTACAATAATATGGGAGTTGTATAGGTCTCTTCATTACCTGCTTTCATTTCTTTTTGCTATATACCTAGAATTGGGTTTGCTGGATCATATATATGGTAGTTATATTTTAAATTTTTTGAGGAACTTCCATACTGTTCTCCATAGTGGCTGAAACAGTTTGCGTTTCCACCAACAGTGTACAAAGACTCCCTTTTCTCCACATCTGGATCAACATTTGTCATCTCTTACCTTGTTGATGATCACACTTAGAGGTGTGAGCCAACATCTCATTGTGATACATGGTACAGATATCATTGGGTGTTTTTACTCATCTTTTTTCTCCCTGTGGCTTATTGTTGTTCAGCTGCTCCTGAGTACACTATTCTCTTTCATTATCCCATGCTTTTGCACAGGATGCTCTTTCTAGCTCTTATGCTTTTTCTCCTTTTTAGGATAAAGTCCTACTTACCTTCAAATGTGGATCCCCACCTCCTGAATTGCCCATACAGACTTCAGTTTTCTTCTCTGCCCTTCTTAGCACATTCTTCTGTTACAGCTGGTGCCTACATACTGGCTTACATGGAACAGTCCTACTTGGCATCTTTTATCCTGATGTAGTTATTAATAGCATCCCCTTCTACTCTCAGTAGTATGCCACTTGGAGTAATAATGGTATGGCCCACCCCTTCTTTTGTCATTTATTTTGAACATGAATGTGATGTTGGAGGTAGGTCCTGCTTCTTTTTGTAAACATGTAAATCTAAGACCGCCTTAGAGCTTAGGATGGTGAAGAAGAAAGATTATTTCTGATATTCCTGTTATTTGGCATGACATAAGTATGTATGCATCACTTAAGTCACTGTAGTTGAATTTTCCTCTTTTTTGCAACCAAGCATATTTTTAAGACAATAAATAAAACTATAAAGGTTCTGGTTTGCCTGGCAAGGAGTAAACAGTTACTCATTTGGCATGTATTTCTCCAGATATTTTCTGTAATATGTATATATGTGTATTTCACTTAACATCATGGAATTACGTAAAATACTTGCAACTTTTTTTCCACAGACAATAGAAAATAGATTTCTGTATGTACCAGTATATTGTAGGTAGAGAGCTACCTCATTGTTTTTTATTGGCCTGCATAGCATCATGTTAAGAGTATAGGTTTTGAATAGTTGTTTCTGACAAGAATTGTTAAAGGATACTAAAACTAGTAAGCAAAAGTATAATGAGCACCGGATTTGTACCTACCCTTCAAGTGTCTTCCCATAAGGTACTAATTACAAAGGGAAAATGATTCATTTATAGGGAAGAAACATGGCAAATAACACCTCAGCTAAATGGCCAGACAATATCACCAATAATGGGACAATTCAACATCCTGTGTCTCCAGAGAGAATGCTCCATGAAGAACACAGCATCACGTCTGTGATATTCCTATTAAATATAGCATAAATTGGATTTTATTTTGGAGAAACATAAAGCAAACTCATATTGAGGGATGTAGTTGTTAAAAATAACTTTGGCCTATACTATTCCAAAATGTCAGGGCATGAAAGATAAGGACCAAGGAAATGCTCCACATTAAAGCGACATGAATTACCAAATTTGATCATTGTACCATGGGTATGTAAGAGAATGATTTATGGTTTTGGGAAATCACAGTGAGTATTTGGAGGTGAAGGAACATCACAATCTATAACTTAGTCTCAAATTTTTAAGAAAAAGTGTAGAGAATGATAATGCAAATATGGTAAAATGTTATCATTTGATGATTATGGGGAAGGAATTTAGGACCTCTATGCTATTTTTGTATTCTGAAATTTTTTCAAAATAAAAGTTTAAAAAGTACAGTCTCTGGGGATTGCTACCACCTATGTTTGTGTTCTTCCTCTGTCACTTACATGCTTGTGGTGTTTGGGAATTTAAGTTTCTACACCTCAGTGTCCTCATTTATAAAATGTAGTTTGTAATAGTCCCTACCTCAGAGCGTTATTGTGAGGATTAATGAAGTTAATACAAGTAAGACGTTTAGAATAGTGTCTGGCACATAGTAAGTACTTAATGTTAGTTGTTACTATCATTTGTATTCCAATGTATATTCAGTAAAGTATAAGCCACTTACTAATGGACATTTTAAATTGTTTGAAGTCTTAATCTGAATCATCTGTGGGCATGTTTTACCCTTACTTGTAGCTTTATACTGTGTTACTCAGTATCTGGTCTGTTGAATGCACTCAGATTTGGGTGAATGGATCAAGTCGTTTCAGGAGCACCTGAAATCTTTATGCAAGTATTTTGTCGGTGAAATAAATTTTTAAAGTAGTAATGAATGATAACTGATATATTGTAATTTTTGTTTTAGAAGGGATTGAAAAAATTTTACTTTCTTAGAATATTACATTATTAGTACAATCAAGATCACTGATTTGGTTGGAATCACATTTAGTGCTGATATTGAGTGTTCTGCTACAGTTATGATTATAAATGTTTTACTATTCCAGATTTCCTTGTGGAGATGCATTGTTTTAAATGCTATGTTTTATAGGACCCTGAATACCCCTGATAACTTTCTGCAGTTATATCTTGGCAGTATTGTAAAGACATTGTAAAGTACAATAAAGAACGTGGGGCTTTATTTCTCAGGACATCCTCATCCTCTCAGTGGATAATAGGCTCTATAGTGGCTGTGATTGTATTTTGCCATTGTACCCCTGGGTACATTCTGTGTTCTGAAAATGGTTCAGAAATGAATAAGGAGAACATTTTCCTTACTCGTCCACACCTCCAAATTCTTGATTTCAGAACTGCTACCCTTTTCAGTTAACTGTCTGCCTCCAGCTCAAGTCATGAACCCAGGGTCCTGGGATTGAACCCCACATTGGGCTCCCTGCTTCTCCCTCTCCCTCTGCCTGCCGCTCTCCCTGCTTGTACTCTCTCACTTTCTCTCGCTCTAATAAATAAAAATCTTTATTTAAAAAAAAAAAATACTACCCTTTGCTCTCTGCCACTTACTTTCTGGCTCCCTTACTCTGATTCCCCTACTCTTGCTATCCTTCAGTTCCACAGAGACCTCCAGTTTCCAGATGCTGCTCCTTTAGTTTTCTCTGTTACTTCTGTTGTGTCCATGGTCCAGTGGTAAAATCATTCTTTCTCAAACACCCTTGATTCCCTTGCCCCTCTTGTCTCATAATGTGTCACTTATATGGCAAAATCCCAACCATCTGCCTGCTTGCTGCTTGCACCCAAACAGCAGAAGGCTGCTAGAAAAAACCCACATCTGTGTGTCTATTCTCACTTTAATTTTAGGACTGCAAATCTCAGATGGGCACTCAGCACTAGAGACAGTCCTATCCTACAACACTTCTGTGGTAAACTTTCTTTAACAGCCTCTCAGTGACTTCTCCACATATTTTACTTCACAAAACCTCTATTGACAACCCTCTTTTCTGTGTTTACTTTGTACCTTAATGAAATATTAGATGGAATCAGATGTAGGTTGAAGTGCTCTATCTTCTCACAATCATATGTTGCTAACCTGTGTTGGTACCCACATCATCTGCCTTCTTTCTATCTTGTGAAAATGCAGTTCCCCTGACCATCTAAGCTCATCTTCCACTTGTGTTCTAGATTCTGTCTCTGGCCTGCTGCAGTCATTAACCATTCTTTGTTATGCATTATTAGTGTCTCCTTCCCTACTATATTATTCTTTTGGCATATAAACATGCTTAAATATCGTTCAATTTAAAACAAAAATCACCTGGATCCCATGGCTCCTTATCTAGTGTCATTTCTCTGCTACCCTATGCAAAAAAAATATCTTGAATGAGCTATAAATATTTACTTTTTTTTTTTTAAATCTCTTCTCACCCTCTTCTATTGGTCATTCTTTTTCTACAACTGCACAGAAGCTAGTCTTAACAAGTTCCTTAATGATAACCGTCTTGCTAAATCCATTGTTCTCACCCCTCTCCCTCTCCAGCCATCAGCCTCATTTTACACAGTTGACCTCTCCTCGTCTTCCTGGTACAGCTGTCTCTTGGTTTCTGTCTTCCTCACTGGTTAACCTGTTTCCTGTGCTTGCTTCTCTGGATGCTGGGACTTATTCCTGGGCTCCTCTGTATCTTCTTCTTCAGTCAGTGTCCTCTAGTCCTGATTCCTCCCCTGATTTTCAGACTCCCACAAGTACCTGCCTGAAATCTTCACTTGGATACCTAAAAAATTATAAACGTAACATACTAAAATTGTACTCCATCTCTGCCTTTAAACCTCTTCCTCTGAAAATCTGCCCTGTCTCAATAAATTATACCATCATATACCAGTTCCTCAGACCAAACACCTAAAAATAATCCTTGATTGCACAGTTTACCTCATACCCCACATTCACTTCATTGGCACATCATGTTGGCTTTACCTTTTCAATATATCCTGATTTCAGCAACTTCTCATCACTTATAATCTCATCAAATCACCATCAGCTCCTGCTTGCATTATTGGGTGGTGTCCAGTATCTGGTCTCCCTGGTTTTATGTTGACTTTTGTCCTTGTTGAATCTACAGGGTTTCAAGAGTACTCTTTTAATGGTAGCATCTGTTTATAGAACTCCTCTGCTTCAGTCCTCCAATGACTTGGATTAAGTTCTTGTTACTGAAACTACTATTTATTTCACAGACCTATGATACTCTGTGACGATGCTTTTCATTAGACTCCTCTTGGACAGCAGTGCTTAAGTAGGGCATACTGGTGTGTTTTGTTTTCACAGTGTTGGTCTATTTGATTTGTAAAAAATTAGTAACATTTAAAAATTGGAGAATTTTACATTAAATTAGATATTCTGAAAAACATTAGCCTTGCATTCATTACTTAATAAGGTAAGTAGCAGCTGGCTTCCTTTACGTGTGCATTCTCTAGTCTGCCACAATCTTTACCACTCCCCCAGGTATCTTGTAGCCAACCTGATCTACTTAGGAAGATGACCTCTGCCCTACAGTAGGTCATCATTCATTTGACTTTTTTTTTTTTAATTTTTATTTATTTATGATAGTCACAGAGAGAGAGAGAGAGAGAGAGAGAGAGGCAGAGGGAGAAGCAGGCTCCATGCACCGGGAGCCTGATGTGGGATTCGATCCTGGGTCTTCAGGATCGCGCCCTGGGCCAAAGGCAGGCGCCAAACCGCTGCACCACCCAGGGATCCCCATTTGACTTTTTTTTTAATGGTACTTTGTGTCAAGTAAAATTCTAAGCCCTGGATATAAAGCAGTGACTACAACAGAGACTTAATATCATTGATTTTGCATTCCTTGGGATAGATAGTGTGTCAGTAAGCAAATATATAATGTCAAGTGTTAAGTTCTGTGAAGAAGAGTAAAGCAGAGACAGCACATGTAAAATGGTGGAGGGTGCTGTTTTAAAGAGAATGCATAGGGCAAACCTCTGTATGAGGAATTGACATTGGAACAGAGACTATAATATAGGGAGGGATGGGGCCCTGAAAACGTTAGGAAGAAACTCTTTGTGGGGAGAGGTAGCAAGTATAGAGGTCCTGAGAAGAGAATCTGTTTGATGTGTCCAAGGGATGACAAGAAGGCCTGTGTGACAATGCATTGAAGGTGAAGAATTGTAGGTGGAAGGGAATGAGGTTGGAGAAGGGAGGCCAGGGCTGCATGGTGATTGGTGATAGGCCTCAGTCCATGTGGGTTTCTGGATTTTCCTGTGAGCAGGGAAACAGTTGAAAGGTTCTGAGTAGGACATGATGTGAAATCATTTATTTTAAAGCAATCTCTTTGGCTTCTGGCAGTGAATAAATTATAGCAGGGATATGCATGGAAGGGAGGGACTTGTGTGGAAGCAGTATAGAAGTGAGAGAGGGTGATGACTTCAGTAGAGAGAATTGTGAAAAGTGAGAGTTATGCTTAGGTGAGAAATTGAAGGTCGAGCCTTTTGGGTTTTCTGATGGTTGGATACAAGGCATGGAAAAACGAGAGGAGGGCTCAGTTGGTTAAGTGTCCAACTTGATTTTGGCTCGGGTCATGATGAGGGTCTTAAGATGGAGCCCTGCATCAGGCTCCACACTGGGTGTGGAGTCTACTTGAGATTCTCTCTCTCTCTCTCTCGCTTTTTCTGAGATTCTCTTTCTCCCTCTCCCCTGCACATGTGTGCCTTCTCTCTTTCTCTTAAAAAAAAAAAAAAGTGGGATCCTTGGGTGGCTTAGCGGTTTAGCGCCTGCCTTCAGCCTGGGGCGTGATCCCGGAGTCCTGGGATCGAGTCCCATGTCAGGCTCCCTGCATGGAGCCTGCTTCTCCCTCTGCCTGTGTCTCTGCCTCTCTCTCTCTCTCATGAATAGAATAAATAAAATCCTTAAAAAAAAAACAAAAAACGAGTGGAATTGTGGGGCAGGTTTTCAGTCAGAGTAACTGGGTGGTTGGAGGTGCCATTTAGCAACATGGTAAACGCTGGGAGAGTTCCTTTTAAATGTGTAAAATGTGAGAGTCCTATTTGGTGGCCTAGTAGAGATAGAGTATAAACTTTACTTAGAGGATAAGCTTATAGCTCTGTAACACAACCTGAGATTTTTAAAGACTCAATCCTGTGAGTCCTGTAATACAACTAACATCAGTTCTTTGAACCCAGGGACATTGTTTTTTTTTCTCCCTTTCTGTTTGTAACACGTATTATAGTACATGATCTGGATTATGTTCTCACTGATGTTTTTGTTAAGAACCCACAGAAATGTTGCCATAGTTTTGGCCATTGCTATAAATATATGCCTTATTCAATTATATTAGGCTTCTGTATACATTTTTATAAGAATTATAACAGAAACATTCCTTTAATAGACTCTTGTGACTTAATCGAATCAGCCAAATGATACTTAGTTTTTAAAGTGAGTCTAGCAAACTACTTAATCTGTTAATGTTTCAGCAGTAAATTTTAAATGACTTTGTAGATGGGAATCCATGTATGAATAATTTTCTCTTTACAGTGGGGCCGAAGTGGAAGTATGCTTTTGCTATCACTGAGTAATTCTATTTGAGAAGGCTTAACTTTTGTGGCCTAACAGTGTGTAAATAAGTATATGATAATTTTTGAAGCAAAAGTCTTGTTTAAATCTTGCAACCTTATCTAGCAGTAATTACTGTGTATTTACTGTTCACTTGGGAAAGTGAGAATACTTTGTAAGTGGGAATTTTTGTTTTCTGATATTATTAGCATTAACCTTATTTTGCAAGTTAGCATACTACATCCAAGTATATTTAAATTGCCCTAAGAACAGATGATTAAAGGTGGAGATAGCGTTAGAATATGGTGTTTTTAAGGATACTCTGGGGAAAGCATGGATATATGATAGCAGTATTTAGACAAGCAGATGACATTTCATTACTGTGTTCATGTTAGCAAATAGTGATTTTGTAAGAGAAATATAATGAAAAGTTTTGCTACTACTCAAGGGCCTAATTATTCCTTTCCTGTACAGGAAGATTTTCAGTCAATGACATATGGATTTAAAATGGCTAACAGTGTGACAGACCTTCGAGTTACAGGTAAAACAATTTATAAGATGATTCACAAGTTTTGTATTTGGATTTATATTTCCTCTTTAAACTCATCATCTCTCTTTTTAGGCATGCTAAAAGATGTGGAGGATGACCTGCAAAGAAGAGTAAAGGTATATTTCTTTTCTCTTTGTTTTGGTATAGGATTTTTGTATTTTTCTAAATGTCAAGTTACCTTAGCTAATTACAAATAGCGAGTGTAAGGAGGACCAACAGCTTCCTTTCTATATGCTGTGTCTTTTTTGCAATTAATTTGAGGACAGCTAGAGGAAGTTGTTTCTGGTGAATTAATGTCCCTTTCAGGTATTGAAATTTTAACCATTTTTTTTGCCAGTGTTTTAGAATTATAGTATGCTCTTTTAAGAATAGCATAATATTCTAGAATTTTAAGTTCCTCAAAGTTAAGGACTGTCTTCTTCAACAGCTATTACAAGGTCTGCAGCACAGTAGAAGACCTCAGTAAATGGTCGTGCCCCAAATCTGCTGAAAACCATGGTTATCAAAGCAATTTTATATTACTACCTTATTGTTACCATAAATAGTTGATGTTTATAATTAAGCAGCGAATTAGGCAATAAAATGCATATAGTGTCCTATTTTTAGGTGAGAAAAATACAGCTTAAAAGAGTTAAGTAAACTGAGTCTCCTGAAGGGCTTGCCACTAGGGAGTGGCAGGGCAGGGCTTGCTCCCGAATCTTCTGCCATATCTTCCTGTACTGCTGCCCTACAGTTGTCTAAGTAGCCAGTCACAGTTATGCTTTACAAGAGGTTTTGCATGTTAGTGTGGAACAGTCAGCATTTACCACGTGATTTTATTTTTATGATGTGATTTTTGTAAAGGTTACTGTTTTTTTCAAACAGGGTTAGTATTGAGAACATCAAGACTTTCAATTAATATGTCCTTTTAAAAAGAAAACAGTATGATGTGTCATGTACTTATTTCATTCTTTTGCTTTTGATGTTTTTAATACCTTACTCTTCTGTGTGATCTTTATAATTTATATCAAAATGAACTTTCTGTATATAGTATTAATAGGAGGAAAATAAATACTAGATACAGCTTTTTTCTCCCAAATATTTTTCTTAAAAATAGATTCTTGTGTGTACTCAATAAATTAGGTTTAGCACTTTACCTTGTATTTTTACATATTTGTGTTTATTTTAATTCACATTTTTTAAAATTTTAGAGTACTCGAAGTCGACAAGGAGAAGAAAGAGATCCAGAAGTTGAACTGGAAGTAATTGAACTTATTTTCTGGTAGATAATATGAGAGAAGTCTACCTCTTAATGTTGTAGTTTTATGAACTGCGTTATAATTTATGGAAGCCCTTTTTAAGGTATTTCTTTAAAAATTGGACATTGCAAGGGATTTTATTTCCCTTGTACTTTTTTTGATAGAATGATAATACAGCTCTTTCAAATTCATGATTTCAAAGCTCTTCAGTATTCCTGTGAGGTAGGAAGAAAATGATTTTTTACAGATGATATGTCAAAACTTGGCAAAACTCAAGAACTTGGACAGTATGAAAAGTACTGAACCTTTGTTGAGATCTGTAATTTTCTGATGCTGCTTAAAGAATCTTTTTATCAGTCCTATTTAAAATGCTAATGAAATTAGTTTTTGAGGTAATAGTCTAACTTTTTAAGGAAAAATCCATCCCATTGATACAGAGCTTTATATTTCTATTTCAATAGAACAAACTTTTTATTTTCTGCAGCTCATTTTTCAGGCATTTAAAATACTGTTAGTGAAGGTGTTTGTAATATAGTAAGTTATTAGCTTTGAAATTTAGGACTTATGACACTATATTTTAAAATGAAATTCCTTTAACAGACTTTGCATCTTTTAACTTCTAGTCCTTTCTTATTTTTTAGCACCAGCAGTGTTTAGCAGTATTCAGCAGGGTGAAATTCACTCGAGTGTTATTGACAGTGCTTATAGCCTTTACTAAGAAAGAGGTAAGAACATTTACTGTAATCTATTTCAGTGAACTTTTTGTGGGGGCGGGAGAGAAAGCAGGACGTGGTGCTTTTTTTTTAAAAAAAATTTTATTCATGAGAGACACAGATAGAGGCAGAGACCTAGGCAGAGGGAGAAGCAGGCTCCAGCAGGGAGCCTGATGTGGGACTCAATCCCCAGACCTGGGATCATGCCCTGAGCCAAAGGCAGATGCTCAATTGCTGAGCCACTGACATGGTGCATTATTCAAGTAGTTCTGAAACTTTTCCATTGAAACACCTCCAATCACACATATACGGTGTTTGGTATATTTCATATATATATTATATATATATATTTCATATATATTTTAGAGATATTAGATAATTTTCTCAAAAAGTCACAGGGATTTACATTCTACTCTATAACATATCCATATCCGTTGATATCTAAAATAGTGTTTTATATTACATATTAGTGGTACAATAATAGAAACTGCAATTGCTTGTGTATAGTCCTACTTTGCGAATTGAAAAGGAGAAAGCAAAAATCAGAATTTTAGGTAGACTTCTTTCATTCAGTTCAATAATTAACTGTTGGATTTGTTAAAAAAGCTCTAGATGGTGAATATTTTTTCTTCATGTGTATTTGCATTAACTCAAATCAATTATAGACTAATTTGTGGATAATTAGGAAGTGGTGAGTAGAGATCCAACCTTTTACAATTGATCTAACTTCTAAGTCTCTTTTTTCCTGCTTTTTAAATTTCACCTTAATGAATGGCATAGTAGAAAAGTTGCAATTTTCAGTTGACTGCAACTCAGTTTTTTTCCTTTCTTTTTTTAAAATATAAAAGAATAAGCCAAAGATGTTTCCTATTATTTTTAAATGGCTCCTACCAGAACAGAAATGGGGGAAAAAAAAATTTCTATCCTAACAGGATCTGAGCATCCTGTAATAAGTGAATAGTTTGTGAAAACCGATGTCATTATAACATTTAATTTCATTATTGTTTATAGGATTTTCCTATTTAATGTATATCTTTCAGTGAAAGAATATGTAAGAATGTTTTTGGTGATTTATTTGCTAGACCAGTGCTGTTGCAGAAGCTCAAAAATTGATGGTTCAAGCAGCAGATCTTCTTTCTGCCATTCACAATTCATTGCATCATGGCATCCAGGCTCAGAATGATACTACAAAAGGAGGTAATTGTTTTACTCTTCCTCTTTTTTTTCCTTACCCATCTAGAATGTATAGAGTTTGGTTTGTTCTAAAATTTCTTTTAAGTTCATCTGTTTGAACCTCGGAATGTTTAAGTCCATAGACTTTTTATATAAAGTGTTTATGCTTTCCTTTAAAATTTATTATAGACCAGAAATTGGACTATAAAACTTGACTATCTCCTGTTTATTATAGTTTGGGCTGTGAATATTTAATATCTGATGATCATTCTGTAATGTAAGCAATACATTCTTTTTTTTAAATCACCTCTTCCTTTACTCCATTGAGACATCATCTCTTCAGGTACATAGTATTTCCTGAATAGTTGGCCTATACCCTCTGTGGTCTCCTTGCACTCATACATACCTCTGTATAACATTTTTTTAGTACATCATATTATAATTGTTTACCTGTTTGTCCTTTTATGACAATATTTCAGGTCAAGAACTGTCCTGTTTGTGTTTCTCTACAGAGTTGGCACATTGGTGGTAGATTGTATTTATGAAATATTTCTTAAAATGAAAGAATAATGTACCTTTGTTGTATAAGTTGCAGCGAAGTTAACATTTTAGATAATATGTAGCAATTTTGATTCTTAAAACTCACTATAAAGAGATATTTATATTTTAAATTGTACACTTTTTTTAAATTTTTTTTTTATTTATTTATGATAGTCACACACAGTGAGAGAGAGAGGCAGAGACACAGGCAGAGGGAGAAGCAGGCTCCGTGCACTGGGAGCCCGATGTGGGATTCGATCCCGGGTCTCCAGGATCGCGCCCTGGGTCAAAGGCAGGTGCCAAACCGCTGCGCCACCCAGGGATCCCTAAATTATACACTTTTAATAAGATATACGTTAATTATATCTCAGAGTTGTGATTAAAAGAGGATGGAGCAATATTTTCAGAATTTGACTGGAAGAATGGTTTTTAATCTTGAATCCTAGTTTCAAACTGTCATTTAATTGTGAAGAAAAATAATACTAGGATTTAAAGTCTCAAAATTAATCTCCCAGAAGTTTTTGAAGGTATTACTGGTATATGTGTTCCACTAAAACAAGGGACTAAGGGGATTCCGGGAAAGGTGGCAGAGTAGAAGGATCCTAGGCTTACCTTATTTTAGAGATACACTTTATAATACCCGTATCAGTGTAAATAACCCAGAAAACAACCTGAAGACTGGCAGAACAGACTCTCCACAGCTAAATATAGAGAAGAAGCCACTTGGAAGAGGGTAGGAGGGGCAAAGACACGGTCAGAAACTGAACCTGACTCCCAGAGCTATCTCCAGGAGTGAGGAACACTGAAGGTAGCAGAGAGGGAAGAGGAGTAGACCCCACATGGAGGCATGAGGGACCTACACTGGAAAGATGAATTGCCGTAATATTTGGCTTTGAAATCCAGAAGGGCTCAACTTCTTGCGTTTTTAAAATCAGTGGTGCTTAAGGCTTGAAACTTTAAAAGCCATCAGGCTCAGCTCTAAGGTAGAGGGCAATAGGAAACCGAGTCTTTGCCTTTCAAGAGACCGCATGACAATCCCACTGAAATAAAGCATAGAAGCAGCAGTTTGAGAATTTATTTGGGTAAGGGGATGGTTTCTAATCTTGAAATGAAATTTATTTTCTGGGCTTGGAAGTGTGCGGCAGGGATAGGAATCCTTAGGAGATTTCTCTAAGAACAAAAGAACAGACGGGTGCCATTTCCCTTCCCACCTACCCAGCCGAGAAGCACACCAGTGGGAACCAGTGGTGCACTCTCCACCTAACTTGTTAAGAGCACATCCCACCCTCATGCTCTTCAGACTCCTCCAACACACCCCTTGCAGTTTTTCCAAAGCTACTACATCACCACATCAGACTGGCACAAACGTTGCTAACACTGCATGCTGCTCCTTGCATTCACTTGCATACCCACCCCCATCTAATACATCCTCAATTGAAGTTCATTTAAAGTGGCAACACAAGCATGGCAGTGTACAAGCATCCCCAACGGGGTTTAGCACCCCTCAGAGTGACTCTTGCCTTGGGGAGAAGGCAAGAAATCACACACATTGATCCAACTGTAGCCCCACAGTGGGTTGGGGACATACATAGGGTCTGAAAGCAGGCCCCAACCCACCAACAAGATGCTAAGGGGATGACACAGGTAAAGTGGTCTGAGTACTATGTGACCTCAGCTCTGGCAAATGCCTAGTCTGACCCAAATCAAGCCCAAGGCAGTAGACTGGCCCATAAATAACACAGGGACCAAACCCTGCCCACAGCAGACAAAGAGAACCATTGTAGATGATTGAAGGTAAACATGTCACAGTCACAACAGTAGGGTGCACACAACACACATAGGAGACACCCTGAAGCACCAGGTTCTGGTGAACAAAGGACATTGTACTGCAGGGCACCACAGGACCTCTTCATAAGGCCACTACTTCTTTTTTTTTTTTTTTTTTTTTTTTTTTTAGGATTTATTTATTTTGGTGAGAGGGAAGAGGGAGAGAGTCTTAAGCAGACTCTGCACTGAGATGGAGCCTGATACAGGCCTTCACAGATTGAGCGCTGTCGGGCTCCATCTCATGTCCCCAAGATCACGACCTAGACGAAACCCAAGAATTGGACACCCAACTGACTGCCACACAGGTATTCCTCATAAGGCCACTACATTCCAGAGTAGGAGACAGCTGACTTTTCTAACACATAGAAACAGACACAGAGGTTAGACAAAATGAAGAGATGGATGAATATGTCCTAAATGAAAGAAATGGATGGAATCACAGCAAGAGACCTAAGTGAAACAGATATGTAATATGCCTAATAGGAAATTCAAAGTGATGATCATAAAGATAGTCACTGGACTTGAGAAAAGAGTGGTAAATCTCAGCAAGATCCTCAACAAAGAGACGTAATACAGAAAAGAAGCCATCAGAGATAAAGAGCTCAGTAACTGAAATTAAAAATACGCTAGAGGGAATGAATAGTAGACTAGAGGAAGCAGGAGAACAGATTAATGACCTGGAGATCAGAATAATGGAAGGCATCAAGCCAAACAGAGAAAGAAAAAAGAGTAATGAAAAATGAGAATAGATTAAGGGAATTTAGCAATATTGTCAGGTATAACAATATTCACATTATAGGGATCCTAGAAGAAGAGAGCAAAAAGGGGAAAGAAAATTATTTGAAGAAATAGTGTGGAAAACTTCCTGAATCTAGGGAAGGAAGCAAATCCATACCCACGAAACAAAAAATTCCCCAACAAAATCAACCCAAGGAAATATTCACCAAAGACATATCCTAATTAAAATGACAAAAAGTAGGGATAAAGAGAATTTATGAAGCAGCAAGACAAAAGACAGTTATATACAATGGAAATCCGATAAGGCTGTCAGCTGATTTTTCAGCAGAAACATTGCAGGCCAGAGGGAGTGGCATGATATATTCAAAGTGCTAACAGAAAACAAAAACCTGCAACTGAGTCTGTCCCACAAGGCTACCATTCAGAATTGAAGGAGAGATGAAGAGTTTTGTAGACAAAAGTTAAATGAATTCCTCACCACTAAGCCAGCTCTATAAGAAATATTTTAAAAAAAAATTTTTATTGGAGTTCGATTTGCCAACATAAAGCATAACACCCAGTGCTCATCCCAACAAGTGCCCCCCTCAGCGCCCATCACCCAGCCACCCCTATCCCCTCCCCTCCCACCTCCCCTTCCACTATCCCTTGTTCATTTCCCAGAGTTAGGTGTCTCTCATGTTCTGTCACCCTCACTGATATTTTCACTTATTTTCTCTCCTTTCCCTTTATTCCTTTTCACTAATTTTTATATTCCCCAAATGAATGAGACCATATAATCTTTGTCCTTTTCCGATTGACTTATTTCACTCAGCATGATACCCTCCAGGTCCCTCCACATCGAAGCAAATGGTGGGTATTTGTCATTTCTAATGGCTGAGTCATATTCCATTGTATACATATACCACATCTTCTTTATCCATTCATCATTTGATGGACCGAGGCTCCTTCCATCGTTTGGCTCTTGTGGACATTGCTGCTATAAACATTAGGGTGCAGGTGTTCCAGCATTTCACTGCATCTGTATCTTTGGCGTAAATCCCCAGCAGTGCATTTGCTGGGTCGTAGGGCAGATCTATTTGTAACTCTTTGAGGAACCTCCACACACTTTTCCAGAGTGGCTGCACCAGTTCACATTCCCACCAACAGTGCAGGAGGGTTCCCCTTTCTCCACATCCTCTCCAACATTTGTGGTTTCCTGTCTTGTTAATTTTCACCATTCTCACTGCTGTGAGGTGGGATCCCATTGTGGTTTTGATTTGTATTTCCCTGATAGCCAGTGATGCGGAGCATTTTCTCATGTGCTTGTTGGCCATGTCTATGTCTTCCTCTGTGAGATTTCTGTTCCTGTCTTTTGCCCATTTCGTGATTGGATTGTTTGTTTCTTTGCTGTTGAGTTTTATAGATCTTGGCTACTAGCCCTTTATCTGATAACGTCATTTGCAAATATCTTCTCCCATTCTGTAGGTTGTCTTTTAGTTTTGTTGATTTGTTTCTTTTGCTGTGCAGTAGCTTTTATCTTGATGAAGTCTCAATAATTCATTTTTGCTTTTGTTTCTCTTGCCTTCATGGATGTATCTTGCAAGAAGTTGCTGTGGCCAAGTTCAAAAAGGGTGTGGCCTGTGTGCCTCTCTAGGATTTTGATGGAATCTTGTCTCACATTTAGATCTTTCATCCATTTTGAATTTATCTTTGTGTATGGTATAAGAGAATGGTCTAGTTTCATTCTTCTGCACGTGGATGTCCAGTTTTTCCAGTACTGTTTATTGAAGAGACTGTCCTTTTTCAGTGGATAGTCTTTCCTACTTTGTCAAATATTAGTTAATATTAGTTGACCGTAGAATTGAGGGTCCACTTCTGGATTCTCTATTCTGTTCCATTGATCTATGTGTCTGTTTTTGTTCTAGTACCACACTGTCTTGATGACCACAGCTTTGTAGTACAACCTGAAATCTGGCATTGTGATGCCCCCAGATATGGTTTTCTTTTTTAATACTACCCTGGCTATTCAAGGTCTTTTCTGATATCACACAAATCTTAAGATGATTTGTTCCAACTCTCTGAAGAAATCCATAGTATTTTGATAGGGATTGCATTAAATGTGTACATTGCCCTGGGTAACATTGACATTTTCACAATATTAATTCTTCCAATCCATGAGCATGAAATATTTTTCCATCTTTTGTGTCTTTCTCAATTTCTTTCAGAACACTTTTGTAGTTCTTTTACCTCTTTGGTTAGGTGTATTCCTAGGTATCTTATGCTTTTGTGTGCAATTGTAAATGGGATTGACTCCTTAATTTCTTTCTTCAGTCTCATTGTTAGTGTCTAGAAATGCCACTTGTTTCTGGGCATTGATTTTGTATCCTGCCACACTCTTAAATTGCTGTATGAGTTCTAGCAATCTTGGGGTGGAGGCTTTTGGGTTTTATATGTACAGTGTCATATTATCTGCAAAGAGGGAGAGTTTGACGACTTTGCCAATTTGAATGCCTTTTATTTCTTTTTGTTGCCTGATTGCTGAGGCTAGGACTTCTAGTACTATGTTGAATAGCAGTGGTGAGAGTGGGCATCCCTCTCGTGTTCCTGATCTTAGAGGAAAGGCTCCCAGTGCTTCCCCATTGAGAATGATATTTGCTGTGGGCTTTTTGTAGATGGTTTTTAAGATGTTGAGGAATGTTCCCTCTATCCCTACACTCTGAAGAGTTTTGATCAGGAATAGATGTTGTATTTTGTCAAATGCTTTCTCTGCATCTATTGAGAGTATCAATAGGTCCTTTTTTTTTCTCTTGCTGATATGATCAGTCACATTGATTGCTTTATGAGTGTCGAATCAGCCTTGCATCCCGGGGTAAATCCCACTTGGTCATGGTGAATAATCTTCTTAATGTACTGTTGGATCCTATTGGCTAGTATCTTGTTGAGAATTTTTGCATCCATGTTCATCAGGGATATTGGTCTGTAATTCTCCTTTTTGGTGGGGTCTTTGGTTTTGGAATTAAGGTGATGCTGGCCTCATAGAACGAGTTTGGAAGTACTCCATCTCTATCTTTCTGAACAGATTTAGTAGAATAGGTATGGTTTCTTCGTTAAATGTTTGATATAATTACCCTGGGAAGCCATCTGGCCCTGGACTTTTGTGTCTTAGGAGGTTTTTGATGACTGCTTCAATTTCCTCCCTGGTTATTGGCCTGTTCAGGTTTTCTATTTCTTCTTGTTCCAGTTTTGGTAGCTTGTGGTTTTCCAGAAATACGTCCATTTCTTCTAATTGCCTAATTTATTGGTGTATAGCTGCTCATAATACGTTTTTAAAATCGTTTGTATTTCTTTGGTACTGGTAGTGATCTCTCCTTTCTCATTCATGATTGTATTAATTTGAGTCTTTTCTCTCTTCTTTTTAATAAGGCTGGCTAATGGTTTATCTATCTTATTCTTTCAAAGAACCAACTCCTGGTTTTATTGATCTGTTCTACAGTTCTTCTGGTCTCTATTTCATTGAGTTCTGCTAGAATCTTTATTAATTCTCTTCTTCTGCTGAGTGTAGGATCTATTTGCTGTTTTTTCTCCAGTTCCTTTAGGTGCAAGGTTAGCTTTTGTATTTGAGTTCTTTCCGGTTTTTGGATGGATGCTTGTATTGTGATGTATTTCTCCCTCAGGACTGCTTTTGCTGCATCCCAAAGATTTTGAACGGTTGTATCTTCATTCTCATTAGTTTCCATGAATCTTTTAATTCTTCTCTAATTTCCTGGTTGACTCTTTCATCTTTTAGAAGGAAGGTCCTTAACCTCCACGTGTTTGTAATCCTTCCAAACTTCTTCTTGTGATTGAGTTCTAGTTTCAAAGCATTATGATCTGAAAATATGCAGGGTACGATCCCAATCTTTTGGTATCAGTTAAGACCTGATTTGTGACCCAGTATGTGGTCCATCCTGGAGAAAGTTCCATGTGCACTTGAGAAGAATGTGTATTCAGTTGCGTTTGGACATAAAGTTCTGTAAATATCTGAAATCCATCTGGTCCAGTGTATCATTTCAGGCTCTTGTTTCTTTGAAGATGTTGTGCTTAGAATACCTGTTGATTGTATTCACTATGTTCAAGTCACCAAGTATAAGTGTATTATTATCTCTGTATTGTCTTAACTTTGGTTATTAATTGATACACTTGGCAGCTCCCACATTAGGGGCATAAATATTCATGATCCTTAGGTCCTCTTGTTGGATAGATGCTTTAAGTGTGATATAGTGTCCTTCTTCATCTCTTACTACAGTCTTTGGGATAAACTTTAATTTATCTGATATAAGGATGGCTACCCCTGCTTTCTTTTGAGGACCATTTGAATGGTAAATGGTCCTCCAACCTTTTGTTTTCAGGCTGTAAGAGTCCTTACTTCTAAAATGAGTCTCTTGTAGACAGAAAATAGATGGGTCTTACTTTTTTATCCAGTCTGAAACCCTGCACCTTTTGATGGGGTCATTAAACCCATTCACATTCAGAGTTACTATTGAAAGTTATGAATTTAGTGTCATCATGATACCTCTTCAGTCCCTGTTTTTGTGGATTGTTTCCTTTGACTTCCTCTTTCTTTTACAGAGTCCCCCTTAATATTTCTTGCAGAGCTGGTTTGGTGGTCACATATTCTTTCAGATTCTGCCTATCTTGGAAGCTCTTTATCTCTCCTTCTGTTCTGAATGAAAGCCTTGCTGGATAGAGTATTCTTGGCTGCCTGTTCTTCTCATTTAGGACCCTGAATATATCCTGCCAGCCCCTTCTGACCTGCCAGGTTTCTGGAGAGGTCTGCTGTTAACCTAATACATCTCCCATAAAGGTTAGGGATCTCTTATCTCTTGCTGCTTTAAGGATCTTCTCTTTATCTTCGGAATTTGCAAGTTTCATTATTAAATGTCGAGGTGTGGAACGGTTTTTATTGATTTTGGGGGGGTGGTGTCTCTCTATCTCCTGGATCTGAATGCCTGTTTCCCTCCCCAAGTTAGGGAGGTTCTCAGCTATGATTTCTTCAAATACATTTCTGGTCCTCTGTCTCTTTCGACGTCCTTGGAACCCCAATTAAATGTCGATTTTTCTTCTGAGGTTGTCATTTATATTACCCTTAACCTATGTTCGTGATCTTTTAATTGTTTTTATCTTTTTTCCTCAGCTTCCTTCCTTGCCATCAACTTGTCTTCTATGTCATTCACTCATTATTCTACCTCGTTAACCATCATTAGGACCTCCAGTTTGGATTGCATCTCATTTAATTGATTTTTAATTTCGGCCTGATTAGATCTAAATTCTGTAGTCATGAAGTCTCTTGAATCCTTTATGCTTTTCTTAGAGCCACCAGTAGCTTTATAATTGTGCTTCTGAATTGGCTTTCTGACATTGAATTGTAATCCAAATTTTGTAACTCTGTGGGAGAGAGTACTGTCTCAGGTTCTTTGTTTTGTGGTGAGTTTTTCCTTCTAGTCATTTTGCTCAGTGCAGAGTGGCCAAAAACAAGTTGTACTGGAGTAAAGGAGAAAAAGAGAGAAAAAAGGGGGCGTGGGGGGCGTGGGGAAACAAACAGTAAACAAAAAACAATGGGGAGTATCCTCTGATTCTATATACTGTAAATCCCTCGACTTCCCCTCGAAGTTTCCAGTGCTGCTTGGTCAATAATTTGCTTTTCCCTTGTCCTTCCATCTGGTCTTCTGAGGGAGGGGCCTGCTGTGCTGATTCTCAGGTGTGTGCACCTGGGGGAGCTGTCCAGCCCCTTGCCAGGTGCATGGCTCAGTGGGATCTATTTATCCTGTGGGGCCCCTGCTCAGTCCCAGGTACAAGGTGACACCAGGAGGAACAACAACAGTGGCAGCAGCCAGCTCTCCAGCTCTGGAGTTTGCTTCCGCAGTAACGACCACTGCTCTAGTCCGCAGGGTCCTGGATGCCCCGGGGGCGGGGGGCGCCAATCTGCACCAACCGGCGGCAGGACTGTCCTTGCTGCCCGGTGGCCTCCTGGCCTCCGCCTGCCCCGGGGGGGAACGCCAGATCTTGGGCTGTGTCCCCCGGCGCCCTGGGTTCCGGGGCCTGCACTGCTAAAATCGCGCTCCTGGGGCCGCGCAGCCCCCTCCCCATGGAGCCGCTGCCTGAGCTGGGGCACGCTCCCGCCCTTTAGGGAGCTCGGCCTGCAGTGTGTGGCACTCTCTCCCCCGGGGCGCAGTTCCCCTCTTAGTGCCCCTGGGAGCCTGAGGATATCCCTGCCCCTCCTGGGATCCTGCCCGAGTTCCGTCCGGGAATATTGTTAAAGTTTCTGCTTCTCCGGGACTGGGCTTTTCTGTCCTGGGGGCACTCGCCTCCCGGCCTTAGCCTGGCATGGGCTAAGCATCCCCCTTGGATGCTTTTTTATTTCTTTTTTTCTGTCTTCCTACCTGATAGAAGCGCGAACTCTTCTCACTGTAGCATTCCTACTGTACTCTCTTTAAATCTCAGGCTGAATTCGTAGGTTTTCAGGATGATTTGAAAGTTATCTAAGTAAGTTGGTGGGGACAGGTGACTTGGGGACCCTACTCTTCGCCAGCTTGCCCCGCCTCTCGATTGCTCTATAATAAATCTTAAGAGGGAGTCTCTGGGTAGAAAGGCAAAGACCCATAAGCAGGAGTAAGAAAAGTAAGAAGCACAAGAGTTGTAAAATAAGTATATCTTTAGAAATGATCAAGGGATTCACCAAAAAAGGATGTAAAGTAGGACACTACATCCTAAAATGTGGGAATAGGAGTGAAAATTTAGTGCTTTTAGAATGGCTTCAAACTTTAGCCATCAAATTAATATAGATTGCTGTGTACATAGGTTGCTATATGTAAACATAAGGTTAACCACAAACCAAAAACCAGTGATAGATACACAAAAAATAAAGAGAAAAGTATCCAAATATATCAAACTATTCTAAGAAATAATAGAGAAAACTTCACTAAGGAAAACAAACTATGAAAGAAGGGAGCAAGAGAATAGAGAACTGCAAAATCAACCATAAAGCAAGTAACAATAAGTACATATCTATCAATAGTTACTTGGAATGTAAATGGACTACACAGACCAATCAAAAGACATAGGATGATAGAATGGATAAAAACCAAGACCCATGTGTATCCTGCCTACAAGAGACTCATTTCAGACCTGAAGACACATGCAGATTGAAAGTGAAGGGATGGAAAAACACTTAGGAAGCAAATAGAAAAGAAAGCCCGTGTATAGCAATACTTAAATAGAACCAAATAGACTTTAAAAAAAGAGACTACAAGAGACAAAGAAGGATACTACATAATCATAAAGGGAACAATTGAACAAGAATAAAATAATTTTATTTATTTATGCACCCAAAATGGGAGCACCCAAAAACATAAAGCAGCTATTAACAAACCTGAAGTAATCAATAGAAAAGCAATAATAGTACGGGACTTTTAATGCTTCACTTACATCAATGGATAGATAATCCAAATAGGAAATGAATAAGGAAACAGTGGCTTTGAATTGACACTTTGGGCCACATGGATCTAACAGATATATTTGGAACATTCCACTGTAAATGAGCAGAATGCACATTCTTTTCCTATTTATTTATTTATTTATTTGCTTTTATAATTTATTTGAAAGCGAGCAAGAGAGTGATTAAGCAGGGAGGAGGGGCAGAGGGAGAGGGATGAGCTGGCTCCTGGGCTGAGCAGGGAGCCTGACATGGAGCTTGCTCCCTGGACCTTGAGATCATGACTTGAGCCAAAGGGTGACATTTAACCAACTGTGCCACCTAGGTGCCTCATGAGCCAGACTCCTCAAAAAAGGAGAAAGGACTCAAACAAAATCAAATGAAAGGGAGAAATAGCACCACAGAAATAAAAAGGATTATAAGCAAATGTTATGTAAAATTACATGCCATGAGATTGGAAAAATCTAGAAGAAATGAATACATTCCTAGAAACATACAAACTATCAAAACTATCAAAAATATCTGAACAGACTAATTACCAGCAACAAAACTGAATCAGTAATCAAAAAGTTCCCAACAAAGAAAAATCTACGACCAGATGCCTTCATTGTTGGATTCTACCAAATATTTAAAGAAGCGTTAATACCTATTCTTCTCAAACTGTTCTAAAAAAACAGAAGAGGAAGGAAAACTTCTGAATTCATTCTATGAGGTAAATATTATCCTGATACCAAAACCAGATAAACACACTACAGAAGAAAAAAAAAAAAAGAATTACAGGCCAATATCTCTGATGAACATAGATGCAGAAATCTTCAACAAAGTTCTAGCAAACTGCCCTCAACAATATGTTAAAAAACAAAAATACTTTCACCATGATCAAATGGAGTTTATTCCTATAATGAAAGGTTAGTTCAGGTTCCCAAATCAGTTAATATGGTATATCATATAAACAAGAGAATAGATAAAAACTATAGCATCATTTCAAAAGATGCAGAAAAAACATTTGACAAAGTACTCATCCATTCATGATAAAAACTCAAAACAGGTTTAGGGAGAACTTATCTGAATATAATGATACATAGATCAGTGGAACAGAAAAGGGAGCCCAGAAATAAACTCACAATTATGTAGTGAATTAATCTTTGACAAAGTAGGCAAGTATATGCAATGGGAAAAAGTCTCTTCAACAAATGGTATTGGGAAAAGTAGATAGCTACATGTAAAAGAATGATACTGGACCACTTTCTTACATCATATGCAAAAATAAGCTCAACATGGATTAATGATTTTACTGGGAGACCTGAAACTATAAAAAGTCTTAGAAGAGAGTACAGGCAGTATTTTCTTGACATCAGCTGTAGCAACATTTTTTTGGATAGGTCTCCTGAGGCAAGGGAAACAAAAGCAAAAATAAACTATTGGCACTACATAAAATTAAAAAATTCTGCACAGCAAGGGAAATAATTAACAAAAAACAACTTTCTGAATGGGAGAAGATATTTGCAAATGACATTATCTGATAAGGAGTTAGTATCCCAAATATATAAAGAACATATACAGCTCAACACTTAAAAAAATAATCCAATTAAAATTGGGCAGAAGACATGGACATTTCTCCAAAGAAGACATCCAGATGGCCAACACTTGGAAAGATGCTCAGCGTCACTCATCATTAGGGAAATACAAATCAAAACCACAATGATATGCCACCTCACACCTGTCAGAATGGCTAAAATCAAAAACACATGAAACAACAACAAATGTTGGTGAGGATGTAGAGTAAAAGGAACTCGTACATAATGAGCAAGAGTACAAACTGGTGCAGCCACTGTGGAAAGCAGTATGGCTCTTCCTCAAAAAATTAAAAAATACAGTTACCATATAATATAGTAATTACACTACTAGATATTTACCTAAAGAAAAAAACACTAATTCTTTTTTTTAAAGATTTTATTTATTTATTCATGAGAGACACACAGGCAGGGACATAGGCAGAAGGAGAAGCAGGCTTCATGCAGGGAGCCTGATGTGGGACTTGATCCCAGGATTCCAGGATCACGCCCTGGAAGAATCATGCCGAAGGCAGATTCTTAACCGCTGACCCACCCAGGCATCCCGAAAACACTAATTCAAAAAGATATATGCACACCTGTGTTTATTGTGGTATTATTTACAATAGCCAAACTATGGAAGCAGCCTGTGTCCATTGAGAGATGAAATGGATAGAGGTTTTTTATACACAACTATGTATTCACACACTGGAATATTACATTGCCATAAAAAAGGAATAGGCCCTTCCCATTTGCAGGAACATGGATCTAGAGGGTATAAGCTAAGTGAAGTCAGTCAGTCAAGGTAGACATATACCATATGATTTAACTCAAATAAGGAATTTTTTAAAAGATTTTATTTATTTGTGAGAGAGCAACCAGCAGGAGGAACAAAGGGGGACTCTGCTGAGCACAGACCCCAACATGGGGCTCAGTCTCATCACCCTAAGATCATCGTGACTAGAGTTGAAATCAAGAGTTGGACATTTAAACAACTAAGCCACCCAGGCACCCCTCAGAGGTGGAATTTAAGAAACAAATGAACAAAGGAAAAAAAGAGACAAATAAAAATCAGGCTTATAAATATAGAAAAAAACCTATGGTTACTAGGGAGGAGGTGGGGCAGGAGGAATGGGTGAAACAGGTGAAAGGGATAAAGAATACACTTATTGTGATTAGCACTGATTAGTGCATCACATTTTTGAATCACTATATTGTGCATCTGAAATTAATACAACACTATGTTAATTTTACTGGAATTAAAAATAGTAAATCAAGAAAAAGAAAAGCAACGGATTTGGGGAATGAGCATCCAGCAGGAGAGCATAATGAATATCCCCAGGGTGATTATCCAGTGAGATCACCAGATAGTAACTCAGCACTACATCAAGTACAAATCCAGCTTGGAAAAAGTCACAGGGCTCTAGGCGAGATGTCTCAAACTAGATACAAAACTTGTCACCAGTAAAATGAATGCAATAGCTATTGTGTTTGATATAGTAAAAAGTTTAGAGAATGGGCAAAGGATTTGGGGTTGAAGACCGTGATTAACTTCAGAATAAATCTGAGTTATTTCTAGGTTTGCAAAGTTTTCCACAGCCCAGATAAGAATATCATTTACATAATGGTGTACATGCCTGAATATTAATCATAATAAAATTATGATTTAACTGCAATAGAGACGGGACAGAAGTGTATATGTACATATAATTTATACATGCTTATCGTATACATATACAGAGAGGCCTGTTGTGGATGTACTTGTGACAGAAACTTGAGTTTACTTTTTTTTTAATTGAGATACAGCTGTCGTGTAACAGTTCCAGTGGTATATCATAATGATTTCATATTCATATTATTCTTCATTAAAACACTTTTCTTCTTAAAAATCCATATACACACAGTCCACATGTGTCATGTGTGGGTATAATCCAGAAGACTTCTGGTTTTTAGGTGGGAAACCAGTTTTGCTGCTTCTCTCTACAACCAAATGAAAACTATAAAGAACACGAAAAACAGAATCCTCCCAACTTGCTAAGAAATAGAAACCTTATAATCCAAAAGAAAATAGAATGACTAAAAAATAATAATAATAAAATAAAAAGTGCTGGCAAACACAGTGGGAGCCTCCCAGATGAAGGAGAACATTAAGAATGGATTCCAAGATTTTTTGGGTGTAAACATTAGCAGACCAGTAAAGCACATGTTTTCCAACGTAGTAAGTGTAATCTGAAGGACAAAATCAGGGATTCTTTTGGAATAATAGGTAAGAGTGGGGTATTGAAATCAGCTGTGGGAACCTGTCTGATTAGGGCTGCAACAGAGACCATGCAAATGTGCTAAAGATGTTACTCCTGCAAGACAGAGAGGATGCTAATTAACAGTCTGTCAACTGGTAATCTTTGTTCAGTAAAGGAGATAGAAAAGTAGGTAACTTCTTTTGCTTGCTCACACAGGCACATCATATGGGGCTTAACTGCAAGTCAGTGAGCCTTCCTGTTAGTCTAGAATACTATTCTAACACCTCAGGCAAATTGACTCAGGAAGCATTCACTCAATATAATATTTAAAAAGCAACTGCACAGTATTTATACACAGATATTCTAGAAAATTAATGAGCAAACAAGAAAAACAAAAGGCAGATGAAAAACACCAGAGACATTTTTTCTGCACAATTTCAAAGAATATATTTTTTAAAAATTAAGGAACTTCTATAAAACGACCACAAGCGGAAATATTAAGAGTAAAGTAAGAAATAATAACAAAGTACCTGTGAGCAGGAAGGGTTTAGGTAAGGAAAAGAAAATAAATCCTGAAACTGAACAGCTCCGGCGTCTGGGTGGCTCAGTTGGTAAAAGTGTCTGCCTTTAGCTCTGTTCTTGATCCCGGGGTCCTGGAATGGAGCCCCACATCAGGCTCCCTGCTCAGTGAGGAGCCTCTGCCTTCTCCCTCTGCTGTTTCCCTTGCTTATGCACTCGCTCCCTGTCTCTCTCTGTCAAATAAATAAAATCTTTGGGAAAAAAAAAAAGTGAAACACCTCACTGAAAATAGTAAAAAGTATGCTACACATTGCTGAAAAGTTGTAAAGGACATGGATATCAGGACTGAGGAAAAAACTAGCAAAATGAAAGTGAATAAAGATATCTGAAGTATTAGAAAATAATAGCCAAAGAGGATTCAATATACTCATAATTGGTATTACTTAAGAGGATAACCAAATAACAGAACAGGAAAGAAAATGTTTAACACTTCTAAAAAGAAGCAAACAATTAAATCTACAGGTTTAATTTGAAGGCTATAATGTGTCCGATGCAAAATTGATAAAGAAGTATTAATTGTTAGGTATGTCCTAGTAAGTTTTACTTTAGATATAAAGCCACAATTATGTGTACATCCTGACTTCAGAGTCCTTCACGTCAGCATTGAACACATAAAGTAGAAGGGTACCTAAAAGTTCTTGAGTAAAGGATTTTATATCTCTTAAGTGATCTAAGAATTTTGTATCTCTTAAGTGACCAGTATTTTTACACTTGTAAGAACTCTGGAAATAATCTTCCTATGACTTTCCTGGCAAAAAAAAAGATTGGAATAAAGAATGAAATTCAGCTTACTGGGCACCTGGGGGGCTCAGCAGTTGAACATCTGCCTTCAGCTCAGGGCGTGATCCCATGGTCCCAGGATCGAGTCCCACGTTGGGCACCCTGCATGGATTTTGCTTCTGTTTCTGACTCTCTTTTTCTGTGGCTCTCATGAATAAATAAATAAAATCTTCTGGGGGAAAAGAGAGAAAATTCAGCTTCCCAAGGCATAACTGGAAAAGCTATGGCGTAAAGAATGAGCAGTAAGCATTAAATCCATTTCATTGTAGAACTGTACCAAAAATAGCTATGGAAATTGATTTAACTAAATGTAACTTAAGTATCTTGAACCTTCACAACATAAAAGTAACCATTTAACAAAAGTCAAGAGATAAAGGGGAGGAAGAAGACTTTTCATATTGCTTGTGTCCAAAGACCCTAGTTAAGAGGCAATAAATCTATCAGAAATATTAGATAAAAACATACAAAAGTAACCAGTGATGATGGAGATAATTTAAATTGGTGGGTCAAAGGAGGTGAAAATCATTGATTTTATGGGTGAAGAAATTAATAGATACCTGAATGAACCTTGGAGATACTTAGAAACTTATAGCTATAAAATTAAGAAAACTTATCAATTATCAGAAAGAAAATGTAACCGGAGTAAACTGTAGTGAAAGAAAAAGTCACAAGCATTGCAAAGGAGAAAACACGTATTCCCTGTGAAGTGGGGACAAAAGTACAGTCTTCTTCTTGTTCTTCCCTTCGGCTCTTAAAAAAATTCAGTCCTGAAGCCATGAAGTTGGCCTGAGCAAGCTGGGCATCTTTACTAGAGCAGGATGTTGGAGCTTGACCCAGGAATAGAATGGTATCCACAAACGGAATAGGGGTGGCTTGACACAGTGTGTTGCAACCTTGTGGGTAGGAAGGATGTTGTCCTAACAGGACATTCTTCAGGGCCATTAAAGCCTGTGTGGGGTGAGTGTATGTCCATTTTTAGACTGGTAGTGGAATGGGGAGGGCATCTGCAAAGAGGTGGGCCTGGAACAAGGTTTTGAAGGTAAAGTGGCTTGAGGAAGGCCTCATCATGAATGGCTAGATTCAGTGCTTCTCAAGTGAGGTGAGAAAGGAGTCTGTACAAGAGAGTAGCTGACCTTGGATGCCTTAGCCTAAGCAATATCAGGAGGGTAACCTCCTCAGAGCAACTTGGTGCTGTGTGTCAAAAGCCTAAATAGGATAGGAGGCTGTCTGTGGGAGAGCAGCCTACTGCAGAGTTTTATGGCCTAAAAGGCGTGTGGGAGCCCAGACAGGGTGAGGAGGGCATGTGAATGTGGCCTGACCTGGAGTGCTAGAACCTGAGGCAGATAGAGGTATGTATACCTATCGAGGTAGCTGTGTGTCTGGCTGTTGGAGACCATGCAAGGGAACAACGGCATCTGTGTATGGAGGGAGTTTCAGAGCTTATGCCTAGTGAGGAAAGTGTTTCTTTGGAGGGGTGCCCAAGTGTAGGATGTCAGATCAGAAGTGGGGTGAAGAGAGCCATCTGCACAGGAGGATAGCCCAGAATTGAATATCTACTTAAGCAGCAAAATGAAGGTGTCAGAAAGGAAAGATGGCTCTGGTGAGAAAAGGAGAACCTTTTTTCAATCTGAGCAGAAACAGGTTGAGGAAAGGTATCTGTACATAAAGGTGATCTGGTGTGGAGTTTCAGAGCTCAAATGGGGTAAGGAGGCATCTCTAGAAGAGTGGCCTGGCATGAAGTGTAAGAGCCCAAACAAGGTGGGCACTATGATGACTTGGCATATCAGAACCTAAATAAGGTGAGAGCACATCTATGTGGGGAGGTAGATGTCACTGGTAGGAGGTTGTAATGGGCTGAGTAATAGCCCTAAGCATCAAGGTCCTAACCTTATATGTGAGTAAGTAAGGATATTTTGATGAGATAATCTTAGATTATCTGGGTAGGCTCCAAGTGCTATTTAGGTATCCTCAAAAGAGAGGCAGGGAGAGATTGGTCACAGGTAAGAGGAGAAGATGATGTGAAGACCAAGGTAGAGATTGGCGTGAGCAGGCCAAGGAATACCAATAGCCGCAGAAACTGGAAGAAACAATGAACAAACTTTCTCTTAAAGCCTTTGAGTGGAGTGTTGCCCTTGATTTCAGCCCATGAAACTGATACTGACCTAAACTTAGGGCTTTCAAAATTGTAATAAATGTCTATTGTTTTCATCCAATTTGCAATAATTTGTTACAACAGCCTTAGAAACTATTACAAACATTGATTACATACAGTGGAATTGATCATATTTAAAAATGTATTGAGAACCATGGTGTGCCAATGTTTCTCAGGGAGTTATGCTAATTTCTAGAAAGGGAGAAAAGTAGATTGAACTCTATAGTATTGAATTGAAATTAAAGGTATGGGAATAAATTCATAGTTTTTATTATGCATAGATTGATACAGAAATGTGTCATAACATTTTTTGGTTCTGTCATCTAGAGAACCTGGGAGCAGTGATACACCAATAGCAGTGAAAACATGTAACATCCAGACCTTACTTCCTAAAATCACTGTCCGCTAAAATGACTGGGGAGTGGGAGTTGACCAAGATAGTGATGTTGGAGGCTCCTTTCCTCCCATGGACACACTACTAAATAAATGTGCAGATACACAGAATACTTCTCTCTGAATGAGATCTGAAAATTAGCTGAACAAGTACTATACATCAGACAGATGGGAAAATACATTAAAACAGGAAAGGGGGGCGCCTGGGTGGCTGAGTCTGTTGAACGTTCAGCTCTTGGACTTGGCTCAAGTCGTGATCTCAAAGGTTGTGAAATTGAGCCCTGTGTGGGCTCAGTGCTCAGTGAGGAGTCTGCTTTAAATTCTCTCCTTCTGCCCCTCTCCCCTGCAGTTGGATGAATGTGCTCTTTCTCTCTCTCTCTCTCTCTCTCTCTCGTAAATAAATAAATCTTAGAACAAAAAAAAAAAAAGGTAGGGAAGGCTGAGACATAGTCTCATCATCACTCCCACCCCCAAAACAGCATAATACAATTGGAACAGAAACCCCAACTCCCAGCCTGTACCTGAAAAATAAAAAATTTGGACCTCACATCTAGCACCCCAACTTTTAGGACTCCCTCTAGAGGGACAACCACCTAAAATACCTACCTCTGAAAGCCAACAGGTCTTGTGTTGACAAGATCCACAAGACTATAGCGAACAAAGAAGCAATTCTTAATAGGTTTGTGAGATTTATTTGTACTCTTTAAAAGTTGCTACCTGAGGGCCAAGCTTCTAATTTAGTAGGCATGAGGGGCTGGCTAGGATCCTCCCCAGAGACCATGGAAGCTAGAGAATACCTTGCCCACCTTCTCCCTCCAACCCACTCCAAGTCACCAGTATTTCCCTAGAAGGAGATTGTATGCATATCTGCATCCTAGCTTTTGCAGATACCACCTGAGGAACGAGACCCAGATTGCCTAGGTCTGTTAGTTAAAGGAGCTTCCATTCATGAGTCTAGCAAACAAAACAATTCTTAATGGACTATAGCTACAGGGCTCAGCACAGAATTAGTCTATCCCTGAAATAGGTTTATCTAGGTACTTTAAAGCTGCTGTCTTAACAATTTAGCAGGCATCCAGAGGCTGGCTGAGTTCTTCCCCAAAGACTGGGGAAACCAGCAGGCACCTCTTCTGCCACCTTCTCCCTCTAGCCTGCTTCAATAATAAAAACCAGTTACCAGTATCTCCTGGGATGGCACTTGTACACATATCTGGTGCCCAGGCTTCTGCAGCTGCCACTTGGGGGACAAGCCTATCTCTGATGTCAATGAGGTTGTATCCACATGTCCCACAGTAATGTAGCAAACAAAGATACAGTTTTTTAAAGATTTTATTTATTTATTGATGAGAGAGACAGAGGCAGAGACATTGGCAGAGGGAGAAGCAGGCTCCCTGCAGGGAGCCTGATGTGGGACTCAATCCTGGGACTCTGGGGTCACACCCTGAGCGGAAGGCAGACACTCCACCACTGAGCCACCCAGCTGTCCCAAAGATAAAGTTTTTAATGGGTGTAGGAACTATACACCCAGGCTTAGCCATAAAGGAATTAGGCAGATATGCCTATCTTTCAGTTTTTCCCCTGAAGGCACCTAACTACAGACTTTCCCATCTACTGTGTGGGGATCCAGCTTCTAATCAATTTGCATCTAGGTACTGACTCATTCTTCTCTTTGGGACACCGATGGGTCTTGGTACAGAGATAAGTGATTTACCTAATTGATAGGTTAAAATAACAGTCACAAAGATTTTCATCATAGTGAGGATGCAATGCATGACTAAAGTAAGAATTTCGACAAGGACATAGAAAATATATCAAGTACCAAAAAGAAATCACAGAGCTGAAGAATACAATAACAAATGAAAAATTCAGTAGAGGCATTCCAGACAGACTAGATCAAGTGGAAGAAAAGATAAACTTGATAGGTCAGTGGAATTCACCCAGAGGAGCAGAAAGAAAAGAAAAAATTCAAAAAGTAAAGATAGCTTATGGGACTATGGGGCGCCACCATAAAAGCAGACCAGTGTATACATTCTAGGGATCCCAGAGAAGAGAAAGAGAGAAAGGAGCAGAAAGCTTGCTCACAAAAATAATAGCTGACTGAAAACTTTCCTAAGCTGGGGAAAGAAACAGACATCCAGATCCAGGAAGCCTAGGAAGTACAGACAAGATAAACTCAGAGACCCACACCAAGACACATTATGATTAAATTGTCAAAAGTTAAAGACAAAGCATCTGGAAAGCAGCAAAAGAAAAGCAACTTGTTATGTGAAAGTGAACCCCCCTGAGGCTGTCAGTAGATTTTTGAGCAGAAACCTCGCTTGCCACATATATTCATATATTCAAAGCAATAAGCAAAAAACATGCCAACCAAGTACACTTTACCCAGCCAAGTTATTCAGGATTGAAGGAGAGAGTTTTCTAGAAAAGCAGAAGCTGAGGGAGTTCATCATCACCAGACCCACCCTCACAAGAAATGTTAAGGGGAGTTCTTTAAGATGAAATGAAAGGTTGCTAATTAGTAGCAGGAAAATGTGTAGAAGTATATAATACTGGTAAAAGTAAATACATTCAGAAAACTCTAGTGTTATAATGGTGGTGAATAAATCAATTATGACTCTAGTATGAAAATTAAAAGATAAAAGGGGCACCTGGGTGGCTCAGTCACTTGAGCATCTGCCTTTGGCTCAGGTCATGATCCCAGGATCGAGCCTCATATCAGGCTCCCTGCTCAGTCAGAGTCTTCTCCCTTTCCATCTCCCCCTGCTTATGCTCCGTCTCTCTTTCTGTCAAATGAGTAAATTTTTTTTTTAAAGATGGAAATTATGACATCATGAGCAAAATATGGGGGGGAGGAGGAAGCTTTTTTATGTGTTTGAAGTTATCAGCTTAAAATACTTAGAAGTATGTTTTAATGCAAGTCTTGTAATCACAAAAGAAAAACAGTAGAAATACAGAATGTAAAGAGAAAGTAATTCAGAGCATACTGCTATAGAAAATTGCCAAATAGCAATGAAAGAGAACAAGAGAAGGAAAAAGGAATTTACAAAACGATCAGTACAAAACTAACAAAATTAACGCGAGTTGGTCAGTGTCTTGGTGGCTCAGTCCATTATGATTTTGGCTCAGTTCATGATCTTGGTAGTGAGATCAAGCCCTGCTGGGCATGGAGCCTGTTAAGATTATCTTTCCTCCTCTCCTTCTGCCCCTCCCCTCTCTCTAAAAACAAACAAACAAACAGTAAAACAGTACAAAGAAAAACCAAAATAGTAATAAGCCTATACCTATCAATTATTACTTTAAATATAAATGGATTAAAATCTCTAATTTAAAAAAATAGATTATAGTTAAACATTTGTCCGTTTTATTTATCTTTTCAAAAACCAGCTTTTAATTTCATTGATCTTTCCTTTTGGGGGGGAGGAGGATCTCTGTTTATTTCCACTCTGATCTTTATTATTTCTTTCTTTCTGCTAACTTTAGGCTTAGTTTGTTCTTTTTCTAGTTCCTTGAGGTGTGTAAAGTTAGGTTGTGTATTTGAGATCTTTCTGATTTCTTAATAGATGAATTTTTCCTTATAAACTTCTCTCTCAGAAATGCTTTTGCAGTATCTTGTAGGTTTTGGTATATTGTGTTTCTATTTTCATTTGTTTCCAGGTATTTTTTTATTTGGCCTATTGGTTGTTTGGTTTCCACATATTTGTAAATTTCCAGCTTTCCTCCTATTGATTTTTAGTTCATACTGTTGTGGTCAGAAAAGATAGTTGGTGTGGTTTATCTTCCTAAATGTGCTAAGATTTGTTTGGTGACCTATTACTTGATCTGTCATGGAGAATGCTTCATATTCACTTAAGAATGTGCATTCTGCTGCTGTTGTATGAAATGTTTTGTGTATTTCTTGTTAGGGTCTATTTATAGCTCACCTATACAGTTTCCTTATTGACTTTTTTTTTTTGGCCTGGATCATCTATCCATTGTTGAAGGTAGGTATTAAAGTCCCCTGTTTTTAATGTGTTATCTGTTTCTCTGTTTAGATCTGTTAATACTTGTTTTATATATTTAGGTGTTCCTATGTTTGGTGCATAAATAATTATTTTCTTGATGAATTGATCTCTTTTTTATATATTGACAGTCTTTGTTTTTTTATTATAGTCTTTGGCTTAAAGTCTATTTTGTGTGATATAACTATCCTTGCTTTCTTTTGGTCTCTCTTCACATGCTTAAACCTTTTTTTAGCATTATTTACAATAGCCAGTGTATAGGAATGACCTAAGTGTCTGTTCATAGATGAATAGATACAGAAAATGTGTGTATTATATATATAATATGTATAAAATTCTATACCATATGGTTTAAAAAAAAAAAAAAGATGTTATTTGTGACAATGTGGATAAACCTGGAGAGCATTATACAAAGTTAAATAAACCCAAGAAACACAAATGCTGCATGGTATATATAACATATAAGTGCAGTCAAACCAGAAACTTGAATTCATAGGAACAGTAAAAAGATGGTTGCTGGAGGCTTGGGGAAATATGAAGAGGTTGGTAAAAGAGTATAAACTTTCAGTTATGAGGCTCGAACCTTAAAATGTATGAACATGGTAATTATAGGTTATAACACTGCACTGTGGCTCAGTTGATTAAGCATCTGCTATCAGCTCAGGTCATGATCTCAGGGTCCTGGGATGGAGCCCCACATCGGGCTCACTGCTCAGCAAGGAGCTGCTTCTCGCTTTCCCTCTGTCCCCACCCACTGCTTGTGTTCACATGCTTGCTTGCTCTCTCAAATAAGTAAATCTTTTAAAAACAAAAACCTCCAAAAACCTACTGCATGTGTAATTAAAATTTGCTGAGAAAATAGAACTTAAATGTTCTCACCAAAGGGAAAGAACAGTGAATATGTGAGGTGATAAATATATTAATCAATTTGATGGGAGTGTTAGTTTTCATGATGTATACATATATCAAATTATCACATTGTACACTTTAAACATCTTACAATCAAAATATGTAGATATGCACATAATATTGTACAGCAAATTCTCATTGGTGATTATGAAAGAATATTCATTGAGGCCATGCCTTTTGCATTGAACAGTTTTGATGCCTTTTTGTAAGTTTTTTTTATTGTGAAATATATATGACATAAAATTTACTATATTAACCATTTTTAAGTGTACAGTTGAGTGGCATCAAGTACATTCACATTATCATGTAACTATCAGTATTATTCATCTCTAGAACTTTTCATCTTCCTGAACTGAAACTTCATACTAGTTAAACAATAACTTCCCGTTTCCCCCTTATTCCTAGTAACCACTGTTGTACTTTTTGTCTATGAATTGGGCTATTCCTGGTACCTCATATAAGTGGGATCATATAATATCTCCTTTTTGTCTGCCTTATTTCACATAAAATAATGTTAAACATTTTATAAAAGGAAATAATGTAGCCAAGAAGTGCAAAATCATTTAACAAATTCTTAGCAGCTTCATCGTTTTCCAGAATTCCTTCCAATTTCAGAACATCCAAAACTTTCAATAAATGTGACTGTAAATTGCCTATGTAACCTTGGGGAGAGATGTCTGAAGATGATATGTCATCTCTATCTCTTGATATACATTTCTGGATTTTTTTTCTTTTAAGATTTTATTTATTTAGGGGATCCCTGGGTGGCTCAGCGGTTTAGCACCTGCCTTCAGCCTAGGGTGTGATTCTGGAGTCTCGGGATTGAGTCCCACGTAAGGCTCCTACATGGAGCCTGCTTCTCCCTCTGCTTCTCCCTTTAAAAAAAAAAAAAAAAAAAAGATTTTATTTATTTATTCATGAGAGACACACAGAGAGAGATAGAGAGAGAAGCCGAGACCCAGGCAGAGGGAGAAGCAGGCTCCATGCAGGAAGTCTGACATGGGACTCAACCCCGGGACTCTAGGATCACACCTTGGGCCGAAGGCAAGTGCTAAATAGCTGAGCCACCCAGGGATCCCCCATTTCTGGATCTTTATTTTGGCATCTAATCAATTTTAATAACTTAGTTTGCTGAGTTATAATACATTGTTACTATACATCTTATATTCCAAGAACCTTGTACTATTTGTAGAACTTTTTTGCTGTTAATAATGGCCAGTTGTTTAACACTTTAAACCAGTGTGCTGTTTAAAATGTTTTGAAATTTCAAATAATTATATAGTTTATTATTTTATTTTTAGAAGAGTGCTAGTGGGAGGGGAAAATCCTTATTTGGCATTCTTACTAAGGAGTATGTTTGAAGTATTTTAACTGGAAAAGCAAGATGATTTTTTTATGCTTCGGCATAGTTGGAACTTCAAAAGAAATTCTAGGGCAGCCCTGGTGGTGCAGCGGTTTAGCGCAGCCTGCAGCCCAGGGTGTGATCCTAGAGACCCTGGATCGAATCCCAGGTCAGGCTCTCTGCATGGAGCCTGCTTCTCTCTCTGCCCCCCCCCCCCCCCCGCATCTCTATGAATAAATAAATAAAATCTTTAAAAAAATAAAAAAACAAAAGAAATTCCAGAAGTTATCTTGTTTGAACTGTGTGTCCAATTCATGAAAACCTGATTAAGCAAAGCTCACACTGGGTAGAAAGTAATATGAATTTTCTTCTTTTCAGACTCATTTTGTAAGGGCTCTTTGGGTTATTTTAAAGATTATTTATTTATTTATTCATGAGAGACACAGAAGGAGAGAGAGGCAGAGACACAGGCAGAGAGAGAAGCAGGCTCCATGCAGGGAGCCCAACGTGGGACTCGATCCCCCGTCTCCAGGATCATGCCCCGGGCTGAAGGTGGCACTAAACCACTGCCCTTCGGGTTATTTTAATAGAAGCCAGGCGAGGTAAATTGTGTAGTAGAGAAGATAAATGTAGGGCGGGGAAATGTTAGAGCAGTGTATTCCAGGAGGCGTGTGGGTGTGGTAAAACTTCTTGTAAGGTTTCATAGTTTATGTTGTCATGAAACCAGATACAAACTCCTGCCTGGTTTTTAGCCTCTTTCCTGTACAATTATTCTCTGTTCTGAGCAACTTCTTCAGTCTCTCTTATCTCAGCTTTTCTGTTTGTCTCTGCTCAGGCAGGTTGTTATGTCTGTACAGGATAGTTACAGTGTTCTTATGTATGAGATTCAGCAACAGCTGAGACTTAAAAATAGTTACTAGGAATAACTTTAACCATTAACAAGGATTAGGTCCAGAGAGGTGTTTGTAGGGGGGTGATTTAAGTATATGTGGAGAATGGAGAGAAACATACAGTTACCTTCTAACTTTATGCAGAGGGACTTTGTCCCCATTCTGTTTATATGCATGTATTTTTACTTCCTAAGTTTGGAGAAACTATGATTCGGAAAATTGGAGCTCCTCATGGAAAAAAGCAAAGGGACCATATTCTGTCCTCTAGGCCTTTGATATGCTTGGAATATTTTTCCTGACCAGTGTTTTGCTAACTTATCATTTGAGTCTTTCCTTAGATTTCACTTCTTATCAGTCTTTCATCTAATTTTTCCATGGATTAGATGGTCATGTTACATCCTGAGCTTATCCACAGTGAATTAAAGTTGCTTGTTGTATTTGTCTAGACTAGTGTTTCTCAACTGGGGCCTCCCAGGGACATTTGGCAATGTCTGGACCCATTTCTGGTTTTCATAGTTAAGGGGATGCTACTGGCATCTAGCGGGTGTAGGTCAGGAATGCTGCTTATAAACCCCTGTAGTCTGTAGGACAGCTGAATTCGTTTTACATGTTAATGCTGTTTTATGTTGCTTTCTTTTTTTAATTTATTTCAGAGAGAGTACCTGTGTGAGGAGGGGAAGGGGGAGAAGGAGAGAGAGAATCTCAAGCAGATTCTGTGCTAAGCATGGAGCCCGACTTGGGGCTCATTCCCACAATCCTGATCATGACCTGAGCCAAAATCAAGAGTCAGAGGCATAACCAATCAGGCAACCTTTTATGTTACATGTTTAAATTCGTACAAAAATGTAGAATATATTTGATACCCATCTCCCATTAATATTTACTTTTCATGGTAATATAGATTTTCATGAGTAGCTGTATCTTCTATTTATGGTTTAAAGCCTTAAGATATGTCTATTAAGATTAAGAGAATATTTCTGGGTAATACTTTTAGATGAAAATTAGAGTGCTTTCAGGGAAAATAAAGATAATATAGTATTTGAGTATTTAGATTCTGTGCATTTATCATTAAAGCCCAAAATGTATTCATATTGGTATAGTAAAGAAGCTTCTTACAGAATCCTCGTTGCAACACTTACCTTAAATGAAAGGTTATAAATCAGAAATTCAGACTGTTTTATACTGGTAACAGTCTTTCATTTTATTTTGAGTATGAAATCTTGTCATTCACAAAACATGTATCCAGTGTCTTTTATGAGCCAGGCATTTAGGTGTTCAGGACACAAGCCAGTTCTGTTCTTTCAAAAGAGCGGAGGGAGAATTCATGTAATCCCACATGGATAGTGTAGCAGTATATATACACAGTACTCAGGGGGTTCCAAGCATAAGAGGGAATCCAAGCTATAGTAGGTCTCTCAGGCTAAGAATAGGTGTAGACTTTATAGGCAGAGCAAATAGTGAATAAATAAAGAGGCATAAGAGAGCATGATACTTGTAAGTCAGTGGGCTTGGTTATAGCTTAGGTGCTTAGGAAATGGAGCATGTTTAAAGGTGACTCAGAAAAAAGTTAAAACTGTGACTCTCATACAGATATAAAAATGAATATGTTTTTTGGATTTTGTTGAAGTCAGTGAAATAACTAGACATGAAGTTTTAAAACATTCAAAGTTAGGGGAGCTTGGGTGGCTCAGTCAGTTAAGCATCTGCCTTTGGCTCAGGTCATGATCAAGGGTCCTGGGATCAAACCTCATGTCAGGCTCTTTGGTTGTTGGGGAGCCTGCTTCTTGCTCTGCCCCTCCCCCTCGCTTGTGTATGTTCTCTCTCTTTTTCTCTCTTTGTCTTTCATTCTCTCACACTCTCTCTCAAATAAATAAAAATCTTTTAAAATTTTTTCAAATTTACCTGGAGCATTGGAATATTGAAATTATATGTGGAGGCAAAACTCTTCTGTAGAGTTGGGAGGAAGTCAGGTGAATCTCTGTCAGGACAGAATTTGCATGTCTTCTGTTAGTTACCTAAAGTTTATAGATTTGTAAAATAGCTGCCTTGAATCAATCTGACAGTGCATAGTTTTTCGTTGGAGTACAGATTTTTTTTTTTCTATAGGAGTGTCAGGAATTTTAAAGTACCATCCAGTGCCTTAGCAGTGATCTTGTACTGTATAAAATAGGGAACCAACAAAATTTTTGGATTAGTGGAATGAAATCACATTGTTATTTAGATAAAACAATTGAGATGGCAGTGTACAGAATTAATTAAGGAGGGAGTATTCAGCTTAGGGGAATGAGTTAGGCTTTTGCAATGACAGTATAAGTGAAGGGGGGTGGTCAGTGGATGTTAGGATGTAGAATACTTTTAAGACTTATGCACTGAATAAATCAGACAAGGTTTCTGGCCTAAGCAATTGCAAGGGCTGTCAGTCATTTTATTGAGAAAGGGAATATAAGGAATATAAGGAGAAGCAGTGTTTGGGACAAGATAATGGTAGTTTTTAGACATGTGCCTTTTGAGATGATATAGGGTACCAAGGTAGAAATGTCCATTATGCAGTTAGAATTCAGGTTTGGAGCCCAGAAGGAGGATTCTGGGCTAATGATTTTAGCCTGGAAAACATGAGTGAAATTGGAATTTATATAAGAATAAATAACTTCAACCAGGGAGGACTTAAGTACACAGAAGAAGAAGAAGACCAAGAACCTAAGGGGGCATCTTTATTTGTTTGATCTTTAGGAATAATTACATATATCACAAGAGCATTATTATAATTTGGTTAAATACCAGTCTTTTCATTCTTAATAATGACACCTGCTTAACTTAACTTTTTTTAGGGGGGGAGGATCTGAGGGAGAGAATCTTAAGCAGGCCCCACACCCAGAGTGGAGCCTGAGGCAGGGTTCACTCTGACAACCCTGATACCATGACGTGAGCTGAAATCAGGAGTTTTAATGCTTAACAGATTGAGCCACTCAGGCACCCCATACTTAGCTCTTAATTTTATCTTTCAGTAACATCTGAAGCCATTTTATTTATTTTTGGTTTATAGCCTCTTTGTAGTATAATGAGAACCTCAATTCCCAGATTCTTAATCACTTCTCATTTCATATACTTGTTCATTTTATTTTTTTTTTATTTTTTTATTTTTTTAATTTATTTATTTATGATAGTCACACACAGAGAGAGAGAGAGAGGCAGAGACACAGGCAGAGGGAGAAGCAGGCTCCATGCACCGGGAGCCTGACGTGGGATTCCATCCCGGGTCTCCAGGATCGCGCCCTGGGCCAAAGGCAGGCGCTAAACCGCTGCGCCACCCAGGGATCCCTGCTTGTTCATTTTAGATTTCAAATTGAGAGAAACTTACTTTGGAGTCTTGCACTAGTGTGAAAAGTGAGGTCACAGTGGACAGAGTGTGGGAAAGAGGAGATCACCCTTAGGTCTCTTGTAAAAGGTTATTTATATTTTAAAGCACTCTTCTATAATTAATGTCAGTACCAAATGTATTCCAGACTCATGAGGGTGGGGCATGGACTGTTCTCTGTTTTACATTATTATGTAACTGAGTTTGAGTTGATTATACTGTTAAGTGATTGAAGGGAAGACATCCCATTTTACCTTTTTCTCTGCAATCTCATGGTTTTCTCATGAGATGGTTAATCTCATGGTTACAGCATTGCTTTTTTTTTTTTTTTAAGGAAATATATTCACTTTTTTGGTCCCACTTTTAGCTTATGGTTAATTTTAGCAACCCTTTTCTGTCACTGTTATCAGTTCCATGTAGGTGGGAAGTACAATTTTTAGGCTATTAAATCTGTTTATCTCGTTTTTTTTAAATGCACATGTATAGATGTTTGTAAACTATAAAATTCATTTAGACAATACTGTGACAAGAATTTGAAGATGCTTTTGAAATTGGCGTTTCTCTTTTTATATTTCTTAGTATTTGAGATTTAAGATGCAGTGAAGCATTGAAAATCTTCCTTATTTTTCCTTTTTAGATCATCCAATTATGATGGGTTTTGAGCCCCTTGTTAACCAGAGGCTACTTCCACCTACCTTCCCTCGATATGCAAAAATAATTAAAAGGGAAGAAATGGTCAACTATTTTGCAAGATTGATAGATAGAATAAAAACTGTTTGTGAAGTGGTCAATTTAACAAATTTGCATTGTATCCTGGTAAGTACAAATCTCTCTTCTGGAATATGATTTTGATTGAACAACAGAATAGTTTATCACTTTTTAGAAGCTGTCTCAGGTAAATAATATTGCTTACTTATTTTCCTTGATAGCCGGGAATTAAGTGTTGTGTGTGTGTTGTCTATTTGTTTCTATTTAATCTTCATAAGGATTGTATATTATCCATCTTAGAGATTAAAAAACTAAAGTTTAGATAATTCACCCAAGTTTTAAGAATGGGGATTTAAACCCTGGATTCTATCTTCAAAACTTTTTATACATAAATATGCGTGTGGGTGTGTGTGGGTGTGTACACATATATAGGCGTATCCATATATACATAAACACATAAATGTATACTTTTATACAAAAAAATAGATCATGTTGTTTGTAGCCTGCTTCTATCACTAATCTCTGTATCATGAATATCTTTCTTTTTATGTCAATGAGTACACATTTTTCTACATTATTTAAATAGCTACATGATATTCTATTGTAAGCATATATCACAGTTTTTTTCTAGTCCATTCATATGGAATTACGTTTAGGTCATTTTCAGTGTTTTACTGTTATAAACTACTAAAATGAGCATCTCTGTAGGTGAACCTTCATATTGTCTGCTTCCTTCTTCCTTAAGGTAAATTCCCAAACCATGAAGTTGCTGGGTGAAAGAGTATATACATTTTTACATATTTTTGGTTAATCTTCTGCATAGATTAAAGTACAAAAAAGCAATGTCTATAAAGGTTACGAAGGTAGAAGATATGCAAAATAATACTGTTGTTATTTAGACATAATTACACTAATTTATTTCATACAATTTTGCATAGAGGCAGATAATTCCCAGCCCATGTCATTTTCTCTGTGAGGTTTTCCTTGCTGGTTCCAGGTTGCTTCTGTACCTGGATTCCTTGAGCTGATGAAATACCTTGCTTACATTCCTAGAATTTGAGCATCAGCCTCTGAGATGTAGATGTTCAACAAAGATTTGTGCTTTTGTTTGTGCTCTTTCTTGTAATAACTTTATTTTGCCTTCTAATTCTTCGTCATTTAAGCCCAGCTTAAGTCTTCATTCCTTAGTGAAACTTTCATGATTGTATCTTTATTACCTCATTTCTGTTTGCTTTCTTTTTAGTAGTTTTGTTCTTATTCTGTCTTAAGAATCATAGAATCTTAAAGATAGGAAAGATCATAGACATAACCTAGTTCATTTTGCAGTTCATTGTACAGCTAAACAAAGTAAGAATTAGAGGGCTTGTTACCAAATTTAGATGATTGGTTAGTGGCATATGTGGAATTAGAATAGAGCCTTTAATCTTATGTCACATTCTTTTTGGATTCTTAATTGTTACATGAATATATATTTGTATTCAGATTAATTGTAGGATTTTAGAAGACCATCAGTGTGAATTGGAATAAGAGAAAATAATGCAACAGTTGGAATTTTCTCTTTTGGCAGAGGGTTATGGATTGCCTTGTCAGGGAGGTGAATGCTGAATGACACACACAATAAATAGAGGGGGCTGGGAGAGCCTGGCCTGGACTGCCAGCACTGAACATAAAGAGGGCATAGAAGGGGAAGAGTCTGGATCCCTGGAACAGTTGGGACAGGAATAGGTGGTGGTAGTGGGGGAATGTGGCTAAGGCCAAGAATTGAGAAGATTAAAGTTAGAGAAGAGAGGGGACCAAATATTTGATGGTTTTGCATAAGAAAAGTGTTACGATTAGGATAAAGTACCAGATTATAAAGTGTGCTTATATCCAAGATAAATCATCTCTGGAAAATTGGGAATGGACATGAGCACACACACTGAAAAAGAAGTAAACAGGAAAAATGTACAATCTTACTAGTAATTGAAGAAATGCAATTTATAACAACTTGATTGAAAAGTACAGTAATACTTAATCTTGATGGAGGGAAATAGTTGTCCTACTGTACTTCTGTGGCTGTGGCTCTCAAAAGTCTTAAAAATGTATATATCCTGATCCAGCAACTCCCATTCTAGAGATTTAGCATTAAGAAAATCATCGGAAAAAAAAAAAAGAAAATCATCTAAGATATATGCAAAGATGAACTAAAGAGGTATTTGGTTCATCATCATTTGTAATCTTGAAAAACTAAAAACAGGAACGCCTGGGTGGCTCAGCAGTTGAGCGTCTGCCTTCGGCTCCGGGTGTGATCTTGGAGTTATGGGATTGAGTCCCACATTGGGCTCACTGCATGGAGCCTGCTTCTCCCTCTGCCTATGTCTCTGCCTCTCTCTTTCTGTGTGAAAGAATGAATAAATAAAATCTTAAAAAAAAAAGAAAACGAAAAAAACTGAAAACAGTTTAAATGCCCACTACTGACACTACCATCCTATGTATAGTATGTGTAGAATATATGCCATATTGACAAAGGCGCCTGCCTTTGGCCCGGGACGCGATCCTGGAGTCCCGGGATCCAGTCCCGCATTGGGCTCCCGGCATGGAGCCTGCTTCTCCCTCTGCCTGTGTCTCTGCCTCTCTCTCTCTCTCTCTCTCTCTCTCTGTGTGTCTATCATAAATAAATAAATAAATCTTAAAAAAAAAAAAAAGAAACTGAATTAACAATTTGCAGCCATATAGAGACGACATGGTGTAAGGGACCAGAGAGAGTAGACATAGGGAGATAAATTAAGAAACCATACTGCAGTCCAAGGGAGAGAGTTAGAAGGACTTCTAACTTGAGTTAGAAGGATGGCAGGGAGATGATGTGGCTTGTCAGAGTTCAAACTGTGTATGAACAAAAATTGATAGCTTGTTGTTGGTGAATTAAATATGGGGCATGAGAGAGCTCTCAGGAAGGTCTCTGAATTTCCAACTGGCAAATCTTGATACGTTCTGATGCTGTTCAAATGGGGAAACTCTCAAAGACCTTTAGTCAGCTGAGAGTCGTAATGAAGCTGAATTTGAGGTGCCTTTGAGATATTTATGCAGAGATATTGAATAGATACTATATGGATAGAGTTTAGAAATCAGTGCTAGATATGTAATTTTGGTTATATCAAAGCATGAGTGTGGAGAAGATTGTAAGGGGAAAAGCATATAGCTTGAGAAAAGAAAATAATCTGGAACTAAACCTTGAACCCCAGAGCAGACCCGAGAAGTGGCCACAAAGGAAGAAACTCATGAAAGGTTTTATTTTACCAGAATGAAGTCCTGTCAAATACTGCTGAGAGGTCAGATGAAAGAAGTGAATAAGGTCCACAACAAATGTTGGTTTGATGTGGTATTAGAGGACCGTGATGACTAGAGCAAAAAACTAGACTAGCATGTGTTGATGAGGAGGGGCCTTTGGATAGAGACGGTTCAGTCAACTCCTTCAGAAAGTTTAGCTGAGAAGGGAGCAGTGGAGAGAGAAATGTGGAGCATGTAACAGTTTCTTTTTCAAACTGGAGGAGATTGACGACATAAATATAAATGGGAGGATCTGGAATAAAGGGAGAACTTAAATATCTAGATAAGGATGGATTATTGACAATGTGTAATGTTCCTGAAAAGAATAGAAGGAATGGAGTCTGTAATACAAATAGAGGGCTTCCGTTGTTGAAGCAGGCAAGGAAAGAAGCGGAGTACAAATGTTAGATAACGTTTAGAGCCAGAAGTGGAGGGATTTCCTGTTGGTAGATGACTTAATTTTTTTTTGCAATGTTAAGTGGGAGGACATCTATACTAGAGAACATTTACTTTGAGAAGTGTGAGCAGAGTATAAAAGTTAATTGTGAAAAAAGTGAATTGACTAGAGAAATTTGGTAAGTTTTAGAAGAGCACTCATTTAAATTGAGGATCATGAGTCTGGAAAATACAGAAAAATATGAAAATGATAAATAACTACTATTATCTACAGAAGTTAACATTGTAGTATATTTTCTTACCTTTTTTCTTTTATCTATGTATAAACCCATATATAGTTTTCTAAGCATATCTTTTGGATGTCAGAAGAATCAGGAACAGTTACATGAATCCACTTGGCCTGGTTACTTGGTATTTATTTCTGTGAAGTAGGAAGTAAACCTCTGCTGTCAGCAAATTATTATTAATGCTATTATTTTCATAGTGTGCAAATTTAATACTGGTATCCACACAGTTGTACTTTTGGTCAGTTAATAAAAAGTTAGTCTCAAAAATCATCCATTGTCCCATTGATACAATTAAGACAATTCCTATAGAAATGATCCTTAGCGCTTTGTCCTATTTTAACTCTGGTAGTATATGATTTTCAGAATTCTGACAAAAATTACATGTTATATACAAACATTTCCAGCTTTTATTAAATCTGTTAATGACATTATTTTTTCTCTGTGTATCAGGATTTTTTCTGTGAATTTAGTGAACAATCACCTTGTGTTCTTTCAAGATCTCTATTGCAAGTGAGTTCTATATAGTATTGTAATACTTTTTTAAACATCAAATTTTATGTTAACATTGTTTTATTGATTGCTGGAACAAAAGTAGATGCTTTTAAAGGATATTCAACAACAAACAAACAAACAAACAAAAAAAGGATATTCAACAGTTAATGTTACATTTTTGTGATTAGAAGTATTGGAGGCATTCATCATGATCATATCCTGGGCTGTAAAACAAACCTTAATTTCAAAACGATTAAAATCATACAAAGTATGCTCTCTATTTTGGACTTAAACTGGTAAATCAGTAACAAAGATTTTTGGAATTTTCAGTATATTTGGAAATTAACACATTTCTAAGCAAAACTCGTGAGCCAAAGAGGAGATCTTGAGGATAATTACAAAATATTTTGAACTGAATGAAAATGAAAATATAACCTACAGAATCTTTGGGATATAATTGAGGAAGTGCTTTGAGGAAAATTTATAAAATTAAATGTTTATATGAGAAAAAGAAGGTGGTCACCAGTGGGATTGGAGTTTGGGGGGGATGGGTGACATAGGTGAAGGGGATTAAGAGGTACAGACTTCCAGTTATAAAATAAATAAGTCACAGGGATGAAGAGTACCTCATGGGACTATAGTCAAAAATATTGTAATGACTTTGGTGACGATGGTTAACTACACTTACCATGGTGAGAATTTTACAGTGTATAAAATTATTGAATCACTGTGTTTGTACACCTGAAACTAATTATAATACTGTATGTTAGCTATACTTGAGTTAAAAATTTTTTAAAAGAAAAGCCTGAATAATTTAAGCTTCTACTTAAAAAAAAAAAAAAAAAAAGAAAAGCAAATGAAACTCAAAGCAAGCAGAAGAAAGGAAATACCAAAGATAAAAGCAGAAATCAGTAAAATAGGAAACATTGATAAACAGTAAAGAAAATTGATGTAACCAAAAACTTAGTTCTTTTGAAAATATCAATAAAGGGGCTCCTGACTGGCTCAGTTAGAAGAGCATGTGACTCTTGATCTCCCATTGAATTCAAGCCCCCTGCTGGGTGTAGAGATTACTTAAATAAACAATACTTTAAAAATAACTGAGCCTTTAAAAAACAAAAAAAATATATCAATAAAATTGAAGAACCTCTAACCGGATAGAACAAGAAATAAAGAAGGTACAGATGAGCAGTATCAGGAATGAAAAAGAGTATTATTACTACAGTCCCCAAAAGGATATATGGGAAATATTCTAAACAACTCTTATGTCCATAAATTCAAAAACAGAGATGAAATGGACCAGTTTCTTGAAGGACACTACCAAAACTCACAAAGATAGAACTTGAATGATCTTGTATCTATTAAAGAAATTGAATTCAGAATTCATAGCTTAAAACTTTCCAACAAAGAAAATTCCAGGTCAATTCTATACAATCTCTTCCGGAAAATAGAAGAAACAATACTTATAAAGCCAGCAATATCTCAGTAGCAAAACCCAACAAAGACATTAAAGCATGGAAAATTTTAGACATATTATGAGCATAGATAGATAGAATAACCTTAAAGTATTATCATATTCAAATTCAGCAGTATATAAAAAAAGATAATATATCATGACCAAGTTGGTTTTATCCCAAGAATGCAAGCCTGGTTCAACATTCAAAAATCAGTTGGTGTAATCCACCATACAATCTAAAGTCTCAGCAGATTGAAGAAAAGCATTTGACATAAATCAGCACCCATTCATGATAAAAACTCTCAGCAAAACTAGGAATAGAAAAAAACTTCCTTAACCTGATAAAGGGTATATACAAAAAGTCTGTAGCTAACATCATGCTTAATGATGAAAGATTAAATCCTTTCTTCCTAAGATGGGGAGAAAAGAGTCCCACTCTTATTCAACATCGTACAGATAGTTCATGACTTAAGAGGGTTCAACTTATGATTATAAACTTTATGGATGATATGAAAGCACTATACATTTAGTAGAAACCATGCCCCATATTTTGAATTTTGATGTTTTCCTGGGCTAGCATTATGCAGTGTAATACTCTGTTATGATGCTGGTCATGATTAGCGAGCCACAACTCCCACTCAGCTACATGATCACAAGGGTAAACAACAGATATAACCATTCTGCTTTTCACTTTCACTATATTATTCAATAAATTACAGCAGATATTCACACTTCATTATCAAATAAGCTATGTGTCAGATGATTTTGCCCCCAGTAGGCCAATTTAAGTGCTCTGAGCATGTTTAAAGTAGTCTAGGCTAGGTATGATATTTAATATGTTAGATGTATTAAATAAATTCATTGCAACGTAGATTATTTTCAACTTACACTGGGTTTATTGGGACATAGTTGAGGGAGAGCTGTATTGGCAATTTTAGCCAGTGAAAAAAGGCAAAAAAACATACAGTTGAAAAAGGAAAAAATACTTTTTTTACAGACATTATTTTCTATATAAAATGTCAAGGAATCTACAAAGATGTTCCTAGACCAGATGGGTGCATTTAAGAAGAACACAGGAGATGAGATCAATATACAAAAAGCAGTTGTATTTCTATATATTTGTAATGAACAATGGGAAATCAAAAATTTAAAAACAGTACTATGTACAACACAAAAAACTAAATACTTATGTAGAAACTAACACCTATTTATAGAATCTGTATGCTAAAAAACTATGAAGTACTGGTTAAAGAAATCAAAAACCTAAATAAATGAAAAGATATATCTTGTTTATGGATTGGAAGACTTAATATTTCTAAAAAGTTAGTTCTTCCCAAAATTGATCTATAGATACAGAGCAGACTCAATCAGAATCATAGCGGGATTTTTGTAGATGTCAACTACTGATTCTAAAATTTATAAGGAAAGGCAGAAGAACTAGAATAGCCAAAACAGTGGTGCAAAAAAGAGCAAAGTTGGGGAACTCAACTACATGACTGCAGGAGAGGTATGGTTGCAAACCATTCTTTGTTGGCAAAATGGATCGGTGGAACCAAGAGGAAAGCCAATAAGTCTTATTCTTTAATCAGTCCTTTATTATATAGTACTGTATTATATATTTCTTTATTAGTTAACATGATCAACTGATCAGTTATTAAATGATCAGTTATTTTTGTCAAAACACAAAGGCAAATCAGTGGAGAAATGTATCCTTTTCAACAGTGGTCCAAGAACATTTGGACAGACATGCAAAAAAAGTTGACTCAGAATGCATCACAAATCTAAAATATAAGACTATAAAACTTTTACAAGAAAGGATAGGAGAAAATCTTTGTGACTTTAGAAAACAGAATACTTAGGTATGACATTAAAAACAATTCATAAAAATGATTAATTGATCAATTTAAAACTAATTCTGTGGAAGACCTTGTTAAGAAAATGAAAAGAGACTACAGAGTGGGAGAAAATACTTGCAAATCGATGTGAGGCAAAAGACTTGTATCATACAAAGAACTCTGTGAACACAGCAGTAAGAACAGACAACCCAGTTTTTAAGGGGCAGCAAATTTGAACACTTCAGTATGAAAACATACTGAACATAATTGGATTAGGGATATGCAAATTAAACCACAGTGAAATAACACTACCCACTCCTTGTGATATCTTTTAAAAAGAAAAACTGACAATACTAAGTGCTGGTGAGGATGTATTTACTGATAGGAATGTGAACTGCTACAGCCACTTTGTAAAACAATTTGTCAGATTCTTATAAAATTAAATATACAGATCCTACTCCTGCTTGATGTTTGCCTAACAAGTGAAATCCTATGATCTCCTGGAAACTTGTATGTAAATGTTTATACCTGTTTGGTTCATGATCACCCAAAACTGGAAACAATCCAAATGTGTTAGGAAATCAAGAAGGGCATAATATGGTAATTTTCTCCTTTGTTCATGGAGAAAATTAAATGTAAATTATTATTAAATAATACTTTAAATTTAATTATGAAATCTATTTTTCCAGTTTCAGAAAGTGTGTATGTATTCCCAGATGTTCATTAGAGAAAGATGATCAATTAATACTGGTAGCTATTTCCTGTTTCATAATTTATGAATCACCCTCTTATGTATTAGCTTATTTGACATATTCAGACTGGTCAGTTCATTTTGACTAGTTTACTATCACTACCCTTGACTTGGGAAATATTTTTTCTTGGACATTTGTTTATTTTCCTTCATCAGAATATATCTTAAATATGGGTTAATAAGTAATACCCATGTTAGAAATAGTGATTTATTTATTAATTGATTTCCATCAGGTTTTTATACTTTAATCTCTTCTGTATTCTCCAGTATTTATAAGAAGTGTGTTCATGTCACAGTAATGACAGTTATATATGTACAGTATGTCAAGTTGTGACAGCATTACTAATATATAATTTATTTTAAGACCACTTTCTTGGTGGATAACAAAAAAGTTTTTGGAACCCATCTCATGCAAGACATGGTGAAGGATGCACTTCGGTCTTTTGTCAGTCCTCCGGTGCTCTCCCCAAAGTAAGTACTGTAAGACTTTTTTATGGCATATGTATTTCTTAAAAGCTCCAATTCTCTGTGCTCCTTTATAGCCAAAGCATAAAAACTGCTATAATCAAATCCTCATATAAAAACCAAAAAACTCAGTCATATTAAAATTAATTTATTTCTGCTGCATATTATTTAGATTTAAACTAAGGTTTTTGTGAGGTTGACATTAGGCCCAGTATGAGAAGAAAACCTTGGAAAGAATTCTCAAATTCAGTAAGTTGCATTGATTCTTACTGCGTGCAAAGCAGTGTGTCAAGTAAGCACTTTGGGAATAATTCTAAAAAAAGCAAAATAAGGTCTCTTTTCAATGCTATGAGGCTGGATAAAAATTTAAAATGCAAAAAAAATGATCCTTAAATTAACAGAGCAGTGGCACCACTAGAAACATACTGCCATAAGAGGCTGGAAAGGATTTCATGCAGTAAGAAATCATCATCTGTGTTTGCATTTTGGAAAATGAGTAGAGCTTTTCCAAAGGGGAGGAAAGAAAGGTGTTATTATTCCTCAGCAAAAAAAAAAAAAAACAAAAACAAACCCAGCATGTCTGAAGACATGGGCATATGAATTATATGTTTTAAGAAGAGTTAGTGGTTCAGCATTCAATTTGTTGAATAAATCATGCCACATCTCACATAAAACTTTTTCCTCTCTTGAGTTTCTCAGAAGCAGATCCTGTGACCATTCATATAACCTTAGAAAGTATTCCAGGAAAAACCAGCAGGGTTGTGGGCAAGTGGGACATGAAAAGGAAGAAAACCACACAGAGATATACTTCATGGAAAGTAACTTTGGTTGGGTCCTGCCAGGGAGCTGTGGAGACAGTGTGGGTTGTACTCCAAGTTGTCCTTGTCAGGGACAAAACAAGGGAGGCCTGAGAATTTATCCACACACAAATCAGTTAAGGACTACCCCTGGGAGGAGGTAAACTCCCAGGCATTCAGTGTTTGTTATATTTCCTATTTCATTCACAGTAAAAGCCAAGTTCTTATGATTGATCCTAGGAGGCCCCATATGCTCTGGTCTAGACTCTTGTCCTGATACCTCTCTGGCTGCATCATCTCTTACCCCTCTCTGCTTATCTCTGCTTCAGCCACTTTGTCCTCCTTACTATTCTGGGAACATGCAGGCCAGGCCGGCTCTCATCCTACAGCCTTTACATAGAGTCTGGGGTGGAGGGCATTTTACTTGGAAATACCCAGGACTTGACCCCCTCACCACCTTTAAGTCTGTTAACTTCATCTCAGTGAGGACTGCTTTGGTTAAACTATTTAAAGAGTGTAGCCTCCATGCTGCCTCAGCCCGTCACTGCCTTTCTCTCTCCTGTAATGACTGTCTCCTTACATACTATACTGCATAATTTACTTCATTGTGTTTATGTCTGTATGTACCATACAAGTCTTCATTATATTTATTTCTTATTTCCCTCTCTACCTTCTCCTCCCATTCCCATTAGAATATAAACTCCAGAAGGTCAGGGCAGGTAGATCTAGCTTTTTGTTTACTAATGTACCATAGGTGCTTAGAACAGTGTCTACAATATGAGCTAGTCCAGCAAACTATAAATCTTTGTTGAATGAGAGAATAAGTAAATGGGAGTTGGATGGTTACAATAGTTTGGAGTTAGACTGGAGAATTTTGAGTGGTTTGGTAAAACTTGGTCTTTATAGTCTGTGGAAGTGCCCAGGTTTTTAGGAGGGAATTGGCATAGTATAGTATGCATTTTTTCATAGGAAACAAACTGGTAGTGATAATGGGGACAAAGTGGTGAGCTAGGTTAATTCGGCACTATAGGCAAGAAATGATGAAGGATTAAACCTTGAGAATATAAAGGAGAGGACAGATTGGAGGAGCATTGCAGAGGTAAAATTAATAAATGTGGCAACTGATTCAGCAGAGGAAGGAGAGGAATAAGAAGGTAACTAAGTTGCTTTAAAAATAAACCCAGAAGTTGGTTATATAAATAATATATGGTCATGTCTGAAAATTTAGACCGCATAAAATACAAAAAAGAATAAAATTCTCCTGAAATCTTACCTCTGAGATAACTGCATTTTGATGACAATCACTGTAAATGTCTTTATGATACACAGCTATATGATACACCTATGACTTTAAATAAATGTGATTACATTAAAAAGGCTGTTTTTATCATGAACTTTTAGTTATTTTTTGTGGATTGCTTGTTTAAAATAAAAGTTTTGGAGTATCTAGGTGGGTCAGTTTGTTAAGCGTCTGCCTTTGGCTCAGGTCTTGGTCTCACGTCAGGCTCACTGCTCAGTGGGGAGCCTGTTGTTCCTTCTCCCTCTGCCCCTGCCCCATGCTTGTGTTCTTTCTTCTCCTTCTCAAATAAATAAATCAGATTTTTAAAAAATAAAAATTTTATCAGAATGCCTGGGTGGCTCAGCGGTTGAGCCTTTAAAGGCAGACGCCTTTAGCTGAGGGTGTGATCCTGATCCCTGCAAGGAGCCTGCTTTCTCTCCCTTTGCCTGTGTCTCTGCCTCTCTCTCTGTGTCTCTCATGAATAAATAAAATCTTAAAGAAAAAAATTTTTCCACTCAAAGATAAATAAATCATGAATTTATGTTTCAGATTTCCTGATGTAGATCTAATTAACTCTTTTTAAATGGCTGCCAAATATAATATGAATGTATTCTATGGATTGAGGTTACTGGGTGGTGGAGGTATGTGTATTTTTAATAGATATTATCAGATTACATTCAGAAAGATTATAGCAATTTTTATTCCTATTAACAATACATGAGAGTGTACATTCCCTATATCCTGACCAGCAATAGGTGTTATCATTGTTTTGAATTTTTTCCATTGTGGTTGGCGGGGAGCAATATTTCATTGTTACTTTAATGTAAACATTTAATACAATATTTATTGTACATTTAGAAGTACTTTTCTATGAATTGTTTTTATCTTTTGCCTATTGACTTTTGTTAAGTGGTTCACTTTTTTTGGAGAATTTATATGAATTCCTTTAACATTATGAGTATATAATACACATTGCTATACAGTATTGCTCTTGATAATATACAGGAACTTACAAAATTACATTATTTTTCAATTCCTTTATCTGTGATAGGCATTGCAGCTTTTTTTTCCCTTAAGCTTTCTTTTGCATCAAAATTTTTGCTTTCTGTAAGGTAGTTTTTTCTACTTTATTTTGTCCTATATAACTTGTAGGTTTCTTGTTTAAAGTAAATCTCCCCAGTCCACAGGTTATGCCTTTAGTCACATATATATTTTTCCAAAGATTTTTATTTTATTCTTGTACATTTAAGATTTAAGTCTTCTGAATTCTTTTCCTATAAATGGTATGAAGATAGAAGTTCAACTTGATTTCCTTTTAGGTAGATAGCCAGTTGGGTGAACATCACTTACAATATAAACTGTCGTTTCCTACTGGATTAAAAGACCATCTTTATTTTACTTGAAAATCCTTTGTGTTTTGGGATTTATTTCAGATCTAATAATGATGTTTTTTATTACTGTGGCTTTGTCTTAAATTTTAATATGTTAAGACATGTCCTCTGGCAGCATTCTTTTTCAGGATTTTCTTGGCTCTTCCCTGGTTAACCCTTTGTCGGATGTGTGGTTTGCAAGTATTTTCTTCTGTAGGTTGCCTTTTCATGGTGAGCAGAAGCTTTTCCCTTTGACGTAATCCCACTGTTTATTTTTGCACTCATTGGCTTTGCTTTTGGTCCAAAACCAAAAAATCAGTGCTGCTAGCATCAGTGTGAAGAAGCTTATCACCTACACTTTATTCTGATACACAGTTTCAGGTTTTACATACAGAAGTGTTATGTTCTTAATACATTTGAGTCCATTTCTGTGTATGGTGTAAGAAAAGGTCCAGTGTAATTCTTTGACATGTGGCTATCATTACTAGTATTATTTATTGAAGAGACTGTCTTTTTTCTCCATTGTGTATTTTTGGCTTTTTTGTCAAAAATCAATTGATTGTACATGCTTTTTCCCCCCAGGCTCTCTATTCTGTTTTATTGATCTATGTCTCTTTTTATGCCAATACCATTCTGTTTTGATTACTGGAGCTTCTGTAGGATAGTTTGAAATCAGGGAGTGCGACACACTCCTTTGTTCTTTCTCCAGATGCTTTGGGTATTCAGGGTGTTCTGTGGTTCCATATAAATTTTAGGATTCTTTTCTCTATATCTGTAAAATGTGCTATTTGAATTTCAATAAGGATTGCATTGACTCCATAGATCACTTTGGGTAACATGGACATTTTAACAATATTCTTCCAACCCATAAGCACAGAATATCTTTCCATTTATTTATGTCTTCAGTTTCTTTAGTCAGTGTCTTACAGTTTTTCATTTATAGATCTTTCACCTCCTTGCTTAAATTTATTCCTAAGTATTTTATTCTTTTTGGTGCTATTATAAATGACATTGTTTTCTTAATTTCTCTGATAGTTACTGTTGTTGTATAGAAGTGCAATAGATTTTTGTGCCCTGCAACTTTACTAAATTTATTAGTTCTGACAGTTTTTTGGTGAAATCTTTAGGTTTTTTACAGATGTTATCTGCAAATGGAGAAAGTTAAAAGTTATTTTAAAATTTATAATTAAAGGGCAGCCCGGGTGGCTCAGCGGTTTAGCGCCGGCTTTGGCCCGGGGCGTGATCCTGGAGACCTGGGATCGAGTCCCATGTCGGGCTCCCTGCATGGAGCCTGCTTCTCCCTCTGCCTGTGTCTCTGCCCCTCTCTCTCTCTCTCTCTCTCTCTCTTTCTGTCTCTCATGAGTGAATAAATAAAATCTTTAAAAAAAAATAAATTTATGATATATCAAATACTCAGATGTATAAACTGACAGCTACCTATATTACCATCCACTTTAAGCAATATTTTTACTTGTTTTTTATAAATTCCCCTTTTGGAGAATCGATAAAATTTGATAAATACTTAATGTATATTCATGTTATCAGTTCCTTATGTAATAAATATAGTAAATTAGTACCTGTTATTGCCAGGCACCTTTCTGGGTTCTAGGGAAAAGGAGGACACACCTGCTAACAAGGAGCTTCCCATCTAGTGGGAGAGACTGAGCAGTAGACAAATACATAATGCAAGGTCATAAGTGCCTTGTAAAAAGATAAAAAGATAGATGGTTCTCTTAGCTGTGATAGTTGGAAGGCCTATTGCAAGTGGTGATACATGTGAGTGAACTGAAGGAGTGAGCCACACAGAATCCGGGGCGGGGTTGCTTCCTAACAGCGACATCTGAAAGTCCCAAGTAGCGTTGAACTTAAGTATCAAGGAACAGCTAATTTTAATGAATTAAATTATAAGAGGTAACATCTAAATCAGCAGTGAAGCTTTTTTGTCTTGAGACCTCTTTACATTTTAAAAGTTATTAAAGACCTAGATGGGTTTTGTTTATATAGGGTCATGGGTATTGCCACCTACTGTTTTAGAAATTAAAACAATACTTTAAAAAAATTACTAATTGTTTTAAGGTTACAGACCCATAATAACATTTTTATGGAAAATAACTTTTTAAGAAAAATTAGTGATAAAAGTGGCAGTTTTACATTTTTCCAAATCTGTTTTCTGTCTTAATAGAAGATAACTGGTTTATTTTGACCTGCTTTCAATCTGTTGTAATATCACACAGCATGTACTCTGGAAACAACCACTACACACTTGTGAGAGAATGAGTGCGAAAAGCAAATAACATCTTAATATGATTGTGAAAATAGTTTTGACCTGGTGCTCCCCCCGGAAGCATCCCAAGGTCATCATCTCCACCAGGGAGGGGAACCTGGGCCACATTTGGAGAACAGCAGCCTGCAATTTCAAATCATCCTCCCCCACCCCATCCTTTTCTCTCACTCTGGTCCTAGAGGTGACCACAGTACCACAGTTGTCTCACTTTTATAAATGCTTTTATACTTCACCCAAATATGTTTCTGGAAATAATACATCCATTTATTAGACATCACATAAATGTTGTCACACTGTATGTATCCTTTTCAACATGATTTTTTCATTCAACTTTAGGGTTTTGAAATCACCTAATTTGATCCATGCAGACTTACTTCATTCATTAAAATTCACACTTTGAACATGTTTTGTTTCTCTATAGTTGGACATTTAATTTGTTTCTAATTTATTACTGTTGAAACAGTGCTGAGGGTGCCTGGATCGCTCAGTTGGTTGGGCATCTGTTTAATTTCTCCTCAGGTCATGATCTTATTTGTGGTGGGGCCTGCTTGGGATTCACTCTCCCTCTCTCTCTCTGCCCTTCCCCCCACCCCTGTTTGTGCACTCTCTTTTCTCTCTCAAAAAAACACAGTGGTGCTATAGTGAACTTCTTTGAATATGTCTCCTTGTGCACATAGGCTGTATATACTTAGAACTGAAATTAATTGCTAATCATACACCATGTGCATCTTCAACTTTACTAGTTTTGCCGAATTGCTTTCTAAAATAATTAAACCAGTTTGTATGCCAGAAAACGTGTATAAGAATATTAGTTTTCCCAGACTTTGTTTGGGCTTTGTCATTATCACACTTTGGAATTTTTGACAATGATGTATGTGAAATAGTGTTTATATCTAATTTGCATTTTTTTCCTTTTGTATTTAATAATCTTCCTTTAGTACTTTTATTATTACCCATTTAGCTTTAATTATAGTTCAACCTACACTGTTTTAGGATTCCATATTTGCAAATCTTGCTTACTTGGTAAAACGTATTTGTAATCCTCCAGTCAGTATTTGTTCCATTCTTGCAGAATTCTCAGATGTGTGCAGAGCAGCAAAAAATTTTTGAGTCACCCAGTGTTGAACAAGGCAACTCTACTTTCTTTTTTTCAGTTGGTACACTGTAAACAGCTCCCTTAGGTGCCATGTTCTTCACACTTCTGTGCTTTTGAAACTATTTCATAGTTTCATATGGCCTCCATGTATAATGAATGATGTGCTGTCTAGGATTCCTCAGCACAAGAAGACTGTGGCATGCCTTTCAGAGAGAATATGTATGTTAGATAAGTTAACTCAGACCTGAGTTTGTTAATGAATCATCAATAGACATTACATAAGGCATCTTTTTTTTTTCTTAATTCATGAGAGACACGGAAGGAGGCAGAGACATAGGCAGAGAGAGAAGCAGGCTCCTCACAGGGAGCCAGATGTGAGATTTGATCCCTGGACCCTAGGATCACAACCTGAGCTGAAGGCAGATGCTCAGCCACCGAGCCACCCAAGCGTCCCTACATGAGGCATCTTAAAACACTTACGTAGTGATCAGTTGATGAAAATGGTGTCACCAGAAGCTGGCAGGAACCTAACCCTGTATTTCACTTTTTTTTTTTTTTTTTTAAGATTTTATTTATTCATAGAGACACGGCTAGAGAGAGAGAGAGAGGCAGAGACACAGGCAGAGGGAGAAGCAGGCACCATGCAGGGAGCCCGATGTGGGACTCCATCCCGGGTCTCCAGGATCACGCCCTGGGCTGCAGGCGGCGCCAAACCGCTGCACCACCGGGGCTGCCCTGTATTTCACTTTAGCGGCAGTGTTAACATATCGTCTAATTCAGTGTCTGTAGCAGCTTTAAAGAATAAGTATCGTGAATATGGAGAATTGGCTGTATGTATAACAAAGTTCATTGCATGATAGTCTCTAAATGTTATTCCACTTTTTTTAAGTTTTTATTTTATTTTAGAGAGAGAGTGCAAGAGCATTGGGAGGGGCAAAGGGAGAGGGAAAGAATTTCAAGTAGACTCCTACGTGCGTGAAGCCCAGTGCAGGGCTCAATCTCACAACCCTGAGATCGTAACCTGAAGCTGAAACCAAGAGTTGGATGCTTAACCAACTGAGCCACCCAAGTGCCCCTGTTACTACAACTGTTTTTAAAATTCTGGTATTACAGGGGCAGCCTAGGTGGCTCAGTGGTTTAGTGCTGCCTTCAGCCCAGGGCCTGATCCTAGAGACCCGGGATCAAGTCCCACACCGGGCTCCCTACATGGAGCCTGTTTCTCCCTCTGCCTGTGTCTCTGCCTCTCTTTCTCTTTCTCTTTCTGTGTGTGTCTTTCTCATGAATAAATAAATAAAATCTTTAAAAAAAAAATCTGGTATTACAGATAAGAAATGGGATCCTTGGGGGGGGGAGGGGGTTAGAAGAAATGTGATCCTGATCTGATTCTTTTTTTCCTTTTTAAGTGATTTGGGACTTTCTTCTAGAAGGTTGTAAAATCTCTTTTCTTTCTTTCTTTTCCTTTCTTTTTCTTTCTCTTTTTTTCTTTTGGAGTTTAAGAGCTTTATCAGAATGTACATGTGTGATTTTCAGCAATCCTGTTAGAAACTCAGTCATTAAAGCCTCAGGTCTTACAATCAATAATTATATTTTATTCTTTATTATTTTTCATTTAATTACTGTTTCACCTTTTTTTTTTAGAACCCCTCATATACTAAGTCTTCTAGATCTCTTCTCCATATTCTTTATAATATTTATCTCATTTATATTTATATGTATTTAATATTTATCTCTGGTTATTTTTGCCATGATGTGAGAAAGTTCTTCCTCTTGACCTTCAAGGCTATTAGTGAGTGTCTTTCATCCATTGAACTTTTAAATTTGGAAGTCCTAACTTTTGGGTCCAGAAAGTCTTTTTTAAGAGCTTTATTTTAATGACCTTAAATCATATTTTTATCTTGGAGTTAAAGATATAATAGACCTTCCAGCACTTCTCCTTTGCCACCACCTGTTCCAGGTGTTCTGCTCTTTCTTTCTCCTGGATGCTGTGTGCACTGTCATTTTATGTTGCATGATTATGGCTCTCTTTATTTTTGAGGCTCTGGTCAGATTGTTCAGTTATGGCAAACACTGAGGAGTAGCAAGTTGTCTGCCTGTCAGTGCTCCAGGGGAAAGTCTTTGCTTTTTCTCATCTTCTTAGGTGCAAAGGCCTACAGACCTTACATGTCTTCAGCCCCTGTAGTTCCTCCAGGGGTAAGCACATCCTCCCAGACTGCTCAAAGAGGGCTTCAGTCAAGAAGTGATGTTATTAACTGAGATAAGGAACACCACAGGAACCACTTCATAAGGATAGAAGATGAGGTACCAGAAATGTAGAGGGGATCATTTTGGCCAGTGGTTGGAAATTTGGATACATCTTGGAAAAAAATAGGATGATTCTGTATAGTATTTTCTTTGTAGTGACTATTATGAGCACAGTCCATGAGGGTGTCAGTTGTAGAAAAATAAGTAACATTGTAGTAGGGTCATGAAAAAGTGGCACTTTGGAATTTTTTTTCTCTTGTTAATTTGATCTTGGATGCAACTCTTCAGTTACAAATGTAGAACTGAAAAATTGGAAATATACATTTGTGTAACTAATAGTGTAATAGTGAAATATTTCTTAATCTAATGCTAGTTTTTAATTCAGTAATGTATTTGATTTTCATTTTCTTTTTCCCACCTTGTCTATACGAAGTACCTATGGTAATCACTGCTGCTTTTTGTAGTTCAAATAGTTTGATTTTAATGAGTATTATCTTACAGGTGCTGCCTATATAATAATCACCAGGCTAAGGACTGTATTGACTCCTTTGTTACTCACTGTGTTCGGGTAAGAAATACAGTTTGGATCATTGTGATGGATACCTTAAAATTTATGGGGTATAATTCCTTCCGTAGCATTAATTTTTTTTTTCCATCTAACATTTCTTACTTATTTTCATTGAATAAATAAAAAATTTAACACTCCAAGATACCTTATCTTTGTACGACTTTAATGAATAGAATTATAGTAAAATTAAAATTGTTAATGTCAAAGAGATCACAATTTTTTTTTCAAATCTCAGGTAATTAGGAAAAAATACAAATCTTGTAGTGGATTAAATTAATCATAAATCATTCTTATTTAATTATATGAACATTTCTCTTGGAGAACTGAAGCAGTCAGTTTGGGGGCCTAATTCCAGTTACTAAATAAATACATATTTTATATATATATATATATATATATATTGGAAATATATATATATTGGAAATGTGGAGATATAGATGTAGATATATATGAAGGCAGCTTGGGATGGTGAAAGGAGGAGAACTAAAGGGCCAGATTCCAAATTTATCATTAATATTTCATGATTGTCAGGCAGATCACTTATAGTTTCTATAAACTTCTCAGTCTTTGAAAAATGAGGTGTTAATACTGCACCTTAAGAAGTAACCTACTGTTACTTCTTAGAGGGTATTGATCAAGTGAGATAATAATATCTGTCAAACTGTAAATTTAAAATTATTCTTCTAATTCATATTTCTTAAATCAGAGCATCCTACCATTCATTGTGTATTGTCTGATTAATGAAGTATTACAATATTTTATGATGTTGAATAGAAACCTTGCAGTTTCTAAAGAATGATGTTTGAACTGTATAGGTCCACTTATACACAGTTTTTCTTAGATATAATGCTGTACTATAAATGTATTTTCTCTTTCTTAACATTTTCTTTTCTCTATTTTATTTATTGTAAGTATATAAAACATACAACATACAAAATAGGAGTTAACTGTGTATGTTATCAGTAAGGCTTCCAGTCAGCAATAGGCTATTAATAGTTTTTGGAGAATGAAAAGTTATACATGAAGTTTTGACTGTATGGGGTATAGGTACCCCTATCCCTTGTGTTATTCATTGGGTCAACTGTATTAGCTGTTATTTAAGCCTTGTAATTATTCTGGTGAATGTAAGCAGCATAGAAGTGTCACCTTTGAACATTGACTAATAGCTTGAGATAAGCAGAAAAGAAACTATGCTCTTGAAATTGTGGGAATATCTAAAGATTGAAGTAAGATATTTTTGCCATATGAGAACAAGTTTCATATGTAACAGCCACTTTTTTTTTAGCTACTGATAAATTCTCATGTTGAGTTTCCTTAAAAAGAAATACCTATGTAAGAAATATGCATAGTCCTTATTCTTACATCCACAATATTTTTTCCCCCTTAAACTAGATTTTGAAAACTTGGAATGTTAATTTTCTTTATTGTCAAGTAATTTTACACTGACTGTTAACAAATTGTATGTGTATTGCAGCCCTTCTGTAGTCTTATTCAGATCCATGGACATAATAGGGCTCGACAGAGAGATAAGCTTGGGCATATTCTTGAGGAATTTGCTACCTTGCAGGATGAGGTAAGAGCCAATAAGTTACCTTCCCTTCTAAAAATTAAGATATTCTTATATCTTGATCAGATTTTTTAAAACAATTCTTTAGAATGACATTTTGACTAATTTTTCAGTGTGATGAATTTATTTTTAACTTTAATAGTTTAACTTATCAAAGAAAGAGTTTACAAAAAGAGTAATCCAAACAAATAAATTATGTCTTTGATAATCAGAATGAATTATAAAATATGGGCAGAACTATAGTTTTACAGCAAGTTCACATTCTAATAAAAATCTTAATTTGTAAGCAGCAGTATTGATAACATAACTAAAGACCTGAAGTCAATATTTTGTATTTTTGTTTTATAAAATGTCTTTTTAGTTTAAGGAGTGTTACATAAACGTTACCCATCATGAAATGAGAACTTTAAACCTAACCAAAAATGTTTTGAAAGTGTGACTTCTTTAGGTGACAAGCTTTACATTTTCTGCTTAAATGCTATTTTCAGCTGTTTTTTTTTTTAAATTCTCTAATTACCTTGAAAAAAGTGTCAATATTATGACATTTTATTCTGATAGGCAGAGAAGGTTGATGCAGCCCTTCACACTATGCTGTTGAAACAGGAACCTCAGAGGCAACATTTGGCCTGTTTAGGTACCTGGGTCCTTTATCATAACCTTCGAATTATGATCCAGTATCTTCTGAGTGGCTTTGAATTGGAACTCTACAGCATGCATGAGTACTACTACATATATTGGTAAGAGTACAACGTGAGTTAAAATTAGCAATGGGTAGAGTAGATAAGATCTGAGAGAGCATCTTTAGAACAGAATATAATTTCAGAATACTTTTTCACTTAATGTATTTTAACTTTACTTGTGGGACAGTTGAAAAATATCTATTTAAAAACTAGAGCCAGATCATCTTAAACATCTTTCAGTGCTATAACATCATACAAATACGCTTTTTCCAGCCATTGAATTTTTAAAGATTAATGAAAGTGGCTGCAAAGTAAATGGTTTAGTTGAAGAGCTTTTGTCTGTTTCTACAGAGAAAACTTAAGATACATTTGGTCCTGAATCAGTGACACTAGGTGCTAGCTATGGAGTGTACTTAACTGAATTAGAGTTCAAAATCTGAGCCAGATCTTTTCTCTGAGAAGAAATCGTGGCTAAGATTATCATTGGGGGCATAACTGTTGGAAACTGCCACCCTGGGGATTTATTTTAGGAGCTTTGAAGGAATTGTAAGAGATCACCATCCTCAACCAATAGTTCTTCACTTTCACTTGAAGATGAAATGAAGAAATCTAGTAAGAGGATGTTTGGAAATATTTAGGCATTGGAAAGCTGCCATAGAAAGAAAATAAATTAAGAGCTATTGGATCTTTTTCTTAGTCTGGCCAAGTATGGTGGTAATTTATTAAAATAAGAATAACCAGTTGCTCATGACAAACAGCTTAGTAATTTAGATCTCAATATGGTTCATCTTTTTAACTCCTGTTTGGATTATTTAACACAGTAAATTAAGATATTATATATTCCTTGGTGTCACCACTATGAAGGAAGGAGAGTAATTCTCTTCCACACTGACATGATTTTGTTATCATGGCTGCTTGGGCTCCTCACATGTAACTCTTGGCTGTGAAACTTGAATTTGAACATGAATTAAAGTAATAGAATAATGTTGTTTGATATACTCTCTAATATTATGTAGATAACAACTCTTACCAATAGATAGCTATTTGGCATATGTTTTGTTATTAATTCACAGTAGACACAGTAGTCAAACCAGACATTTTGTAGGGGAACTTGCTCAATTTCTTTCTCTGAAGTTTGAGGCAGCTAACAGGAAGCTTTTGTGCTCTTGATTCCTCAAAATAAAAATTTTATATGCTTTTTGGCACAAGGAATGGGGCTCTTAATGCAGCAAATGAATGATACGTAAACATTAGAAATGTATCTGCATGTTTGAGCAGATTCATTTCCGTTTAACGAAAGAATTTTAGTTTTGCCTATAAATACCCCTGTGGTCTACTTTCATGTTTTAATTGCTTCTCAATATCAAAATTCTTGATTAGGCTTCAGCATTTAAACAAGATAAGCCTGTTGAATATAATCATTCCTAAAGCATGTGGCCCTTTAAGAATCAATAGTAGAAAACACTGATTCTTTAGAGTGCATCCTGGTCACTTGCTGGGCTTGGTCCCTTGAGTTCCTGGTTTAGTAAGTCTGAGATAGGACCCAATCACTTGCATTTCAAACTAGTTCTTGTGTTGCTGCTTGTCCAGAGATCACAGTTTGAGAATTACTGGTCTAGAATATTGGTACTCTGACCCTCCTTAGATAAAATTGTGCATTGATTTTGATAATGCATTTAATAAAAGCTCACTGAGATGCCTGATAATTGATAAGAAAAGCCTAACTTCTGCCAACTATATCCTTCACTCATCTATCCTTATTTTTGATGATTAGAAGGTAGAAGGCAGCAACATTAATTCCCTGTAGAAATCCTCACATTGAGTTAAGATCCAGACCCTGAGATCTTGTAGTGTGATGGGGGGGGGGGGGGGGGGGATTCATTTGTATACTGTAAAAGGATATTCTAAATGCTTTTCTTAAATTCATTGTCAGGAATTCTTTTCTCTTCATTTGAAACTATATGCACTTTTTTTTAATGAAATAATAATACATTTCCCAATTTGCCTTAGTTGCCAGGAAGTATAGTACTTAGTTTCACTTTAAAACACAGCACCTGCGACGCCTGGGTGGCTCAGTGGTTGAGCATCTGCCTTCGGATCCGGTCCTGGGATCGAGTTCTGCATCAGGCTCCCCACGGGAAGCCTACTTCTCCCTCTGCCTATGTCTCTGCCTCTCTCTCTGTGTCTCATGAATAAATAAATAAAATCTTTAAAAATAAATAAATAAAAAATAAAACAACAGCACCTAAGCCATTCCAGGCATTTGGGAGTTTTTGTTGTTTTGTTTTTTGCCAGTACAGCTTTGATTTAGGCCATGTGGAACTTTTGTTTTGCTGCAACAAAAAGGACTGATATTTATCCTCAGGTGTATCTTTTGGCAAGTTACTATTTTCCCTTATTATTTATTTATTTATTTTATTATTTAATTTTTTATTATTTTATATTTTATTTATTTTATATTTTAGTATTGTAACCTGCTTTACAATTTTTGGGAGAATTTTGGAAATAGGCATCACATGCTCATCCTTGATCATAATAAGATTTCTTCTAAATCTTTGATTTTAGCTTAATATAGTAGTGGTCCTTAACTTTATTATGGATTATATTATAAAGTATATATATTCATATCCTAGATTTGAACCACTTTGGGCATAGAAGAATGTAATGTTGGTTAAACTTCTGAAAAGTTAGTATCGGCTGGAATAATCTGTTTTGCATTTCATTTGCTGAATAAACTCAAATAATTATAAGCCTAAATGTCCTTAATTTTTTAGAATGCTTTGGGATAGTGCCTACAACTTTACTTTTTTTTCCTAAATTAATTTCCTTTATTTTGCAGTTAACGGGAGAATAAAATACTGACTTACTAACAGGCTGAGGTGAAGTGTGTCCTGATAAAATAAAAAGGGGTGAAAAAAAACCAGTTTAATGGGCATTCATTTGATTTATATATATATAAATGTAATTAAGTCTTTTGAAAAGTTGTAAAATGCATGTAGGAAATTAAGCATTTTTCAGCATTGTCCAGCAACATTATAAGGCTATAAGAAAGGAAAAGCATTTGTATAGCCAGTTTCTTGTAAGATCTAATCAGTTATCTAATTGGATAATCTGGGTTTTTTTTTTTTTTAACTTTTAAAGCAGTATTAAAAATATGTCTTTGTTAATATCAGTACCTATGGTGATAAAGTTATTTCATGTAGACATCTTCCATTAACTTAATATTTGGTACCCTTGAAGGTATCTATCAGAATTCCTTTATGCGTGGTTAATGTCGACATTAAGTCGTGCTGATGGCTCTCAGATGGCAGAGGAAAGGATCATGGAAGAGCAGCAGAAAGGCCGGAGCAGTAAAAAAACAAAGAAAAAGAAGAAAGGTACTGTGGATTGTTTTTAAATTCAAGAATAGCATTGGAATATATTTTTATTTCTACAAATAGGGGTGCCGTGTGGCTCAGTAGGTTAAGGACAGGTCCTTGATTTAGGCCGTGTGGAGCTTTTGTTTTGCTGCAACGAAAAGGACTGATATTTATCCTCAGGTGTATCTTTTACACCTGAGGGCTCAGGTCATGATCCCAGGGTCCTGGGATTGAGCCCCATGTTGGGCTCCCTGCTCAGGGAAGTCTGCTTCTCCCTCTCCCTCTGCCCGTTTCATATGTTCTCTCTCTTTCAAAATAAATAAAATAAAATAAAATAAAATTGTACAAATAGATGGAGAGCTACCTATGCCTTATAGGTGAATCAGTCATTACATCTCAGTTCTTGCCCATCTTTTCTTCAGAAAATATAAGAGAGAAAATGAGTCCCAGTGTTAGTGACACAAGCCTCTGGTGCCTTCCCTGGCTTTTATTTCTGTGCTGTTCTCTGTGTTAGAGGACCTTAGGACAAGAAGTAGCAGCCACCTGGAGTGTGTGAGCAGGGTAAGTTAAGGACAAGGCAGCAGGAGACCCTTGATGTTTTGACAGAAGGCTGACCACTATAATGGCACAGAGAGATGATCACAGAGGCCTGGGTGCAACACCCAAGGCTGAGAGGAGAAAGAAATGTTTCACTAGTGGAAGGGTATGGATATTGGTACAAAGGTTACAAAATATTACTTTGTATTTCATTAGGATTTCAACAGTTTGAGTGGGTTTTTAAATGACTATATTGATGGGTATCCTATTTCAGAAATTAAATCTCTATGGTGAATTCAAAAGAAGTTAAAATTACTTCATACTAGAATTTTATGGTATTATTTAGTGGACATAGCTTTTTAAAAAACTTTTCATTTCACTTATATTTTATTATTTTAAATTTGGGCCTTAAAATTTAAACTGTAGGAATAACTTCGAATTTTTAATTTTAGTAAAGATGGAAGATTTTTTTTTTTTTAATTAGGTTTTCTCCTGCAGTAATGCAAGAGGAGGTAGAAAAGGGTGTGGGTGATTTTCTTTTTAATTACAGTTCGCCCATTGAGCCGAGAGATCACAATGAGCCAGGCATATCAGAACATGTGTGCTGGAATGTTTAAAGTAAGTTGTCACAAAGGAAGTTCTTTTTGCTTTTTAACTACATTGCTGTTATATAGTTTAATTAAAATGGACTCTTTTCTGTGCATCTTCCCAAATTCTAATTTCACCTTTGTGTTTACTAACCATCTGTTTAAGAATTACCTTTCTTCCAAGTCTACTCTTCATTAATTTGTTTAGCAAGTATTTGTAGATAAATGTTGATTTAACACCCATGCCATGTGTCAGATATCTTCAACTGAGTACATTTAAGGATACTGAGTCTAATGAGATGTTATCCTGGTCTCGAGTGTTTAGGTAATGATGGGTCAGGTGACCTGTGTGACATAATAAGAGAAAGCAGAGTTTATTTCTGATTCATGATCAGAAAAGGTTTCTTGGAAGAGATGGGGTTTGTATTTCTTTAGGAGCATATTAGAAAGCTCCACAATGATTGGCTGAAGCAAAAGCGGACATTTTCAGGAGGTAGCAAGTGCTAACTCTTCAGTTGTACCTGGCAATTCAAGAAATTATGTGAGACAACCTATATTAAAATATATAAAACAACATGGACTTCTGTTTGAGAAACAGGATCTATGCTTTTCTTACTATATATGACTATTTTCTTTAGAAGCTTTTACTTGAAGGTCTCAAAGCTATTGTAAGAGCATGAGTCCGAATAATATGCATGTGGTATAATTTCACTGGGGAAAACTAATATATTAAACACTGGAACTTGAAAATTTTTTATATGAATATGGCATGTAACATAAAAATGAATAGTAAGGCAGTTTTTTCTCTTCCTATTTCTGATTTCTGAACCTTAAAATTTTAAGTCCATGTAAATATGTTTCTTATTTTCTGTCCTGTACTAATGAGGAGTTCATTTTTTCATATTGATACCATCTTTTCTTTCATTTTGTTTTTCCTTTAGACCATGGTAGCATTTGACATGGATGGCAAAGTACGAAAACCCAAGTTTGAGCTGGATAGTGAACAAGTTCGATATGAGCACAGATTTGCTCCATTCAACAGTGTAATGACCCCACCCCCAGTCCACTATCTGCAGTTCAAGGTGACTCTGCTCATGAAAGCAACTGCAGAATACTTATTCAGTCTTAGACTTTCTTAGAGATATGCTGTTTGTACCTAGCTGTTTCGTTAAAATAGCCAAATCAGACTATTACTGGACCAGTGACAAGATGATAAAAGATCAGTTTTAATTAGTATGAAAATTATTTGGCTCTTTTTGGATATACTCATCACATTGAGTTATTTTAAAAGTATGAGGATAACAAGAGGTAACATACAAAGGTTGGGAATTGAATATTTACATAGGGGAAAAATAGGGACCTATCCTGGGTGTTTGCTTTAGTGTCTATATGTTGTCTATATATATGAATCATGAGTTAGGGCAGAATTCTTTAATTACAAAAGGCATTTTAGAGTTTTTCATATGAAACATGTTTTGGATAATATTCTATTTCTCCCCTTTTAGGAAATGTCTGACCTCAATAAATACAGCCCTCCTCCTCAGTCTCCAGAACTGTATGTGGCAGCTAGTAAGCACTTTCAACAGGCAAAAATGATCCTGGAAAATATCCCAAACCCAGACCATGAGGTAAGACTATAGTCACAATAATTTTAAAGGAAAAGCTTGGCAGGAAATACGTATCTTAGTACTGAATGACAGTTTATAAAAATGAACCTTACAGTACTAATAGTGAAGCCTGTCATGTTTCTGGCAAGGATTTTAAGTGGCTTTGCTAACCCAACCTTAAGACTTAAAATTTTCCGATGAAAGCAAATAGCTCCTCTGTAAATCTAGAAATCAGTGCAAAGAGAAATTAAGTCATAGAACCATAAAGTGAGTAGGAAGAACAGAAATAGGATCCAGAGTGATCCATAGTTCAAAAATGGTAGCACTTAAAAAAATTTTTATTTTAACATATAGTTTTATTATGCTGAATCTTAAAAATACGAGAAATGATCTGGTCAGTTATCACAGGAAGTAAAAACCTTATTCCACCTGACCATTTAAAATAGAGCCTACTGTTCAAAGACTTTATTTTGAGATATTATTCTACAGATCTTCTTTGAATCTACAGAATACTAAATTGCAGTCTCTTTTTGCTGTATGCCTAATTATATTTTACATGCATGTATTCTGCAAATGAGAATGCTTTGCCTGTAAACACTGACTGTTTAGGGGGTATATCTTCATACAATTCCCATGAAAGGGAAGTTAATAGCAGTTACCTGTTAAAATAGACCAAGCAGTTCTGCTGTTTGGGATTTTTGTAACACATATATGTGCATGTGTGGGCAGTGAGGGAAGCAAGTGGCTAATACACAGGAGTCCTCTTTGCAGCAGGATTCTCATAGCAAAGAAGTAAGGAAACTTCATTGTCCCTCAACAGAGACTGTCAAATGAATGATGATATACCATATACTGTAATACTTGAGGTCTTGAAAAGGATACAGAAGGTCATTATATACTGTAATGGAATGTTCTTCAGAATATGAGAGGTTTAAAGAGCAGAGTACAAAACTGTGAAGTATGCTGCCATTTCAATTAAAAGGGGCCCAGGAAGTCTGTATGTGTGCAGAGATATTACAGGAGTACATCTCCAGAAAGAGATGTAGGAATTGTGTGAGAATCGATAATACTGTTTGCTTCTTGGGAGGGGAGCTGGGAAACAGGGATAGGAGAGAGATGACTTTTGTCCTATTTAATCATGTAATAAAAAAAATACAAGGAATGTAAAAATTAGAGGAAAGTACCTTAATTCGTTTACTCAATAAATATTTGTTGAGTGCCTACTATGTCCCCAGCCTTGTGGGAAAAATTAGTGCAAAACACTAGACCAATCTCGGCCCTCCTGATGGCAGTGGAAGGTCGTATGTTGCAGACAGTAAATAAATTATGTAGTATATTAGAAGATCATAAGGACTACAAAGAAAAATTAAGCTGGGGATGGGGATAGCAAACACTATGAATAGGGAGGTAGGAAGGATTATGCATTTTTATTTTTTTTTTTTATTTTTTATTTTTTTTATATTTACATTTATTTATGATAGTCAGAGAGAGAGAGAGAGAGAGGCAGAGACACAGGCAGAGGGAGAAGCAAGCTCCATGCACCGGGAGTCCGATGTGGGATTCGATCCCGGGTCTCCAGGATCGCGCCCTGGGCCAAAGGCAGGCGCCAAACCGCTGCGCCACCCAGGGATCCCGGATTATGCATTTTTAAAGTGACCTGTGAGCAAATCTCCTGAGAAGGTGAAAAAGCAAGTCACTTGGCCACTGGGGATGGAGCCAGTGGGCAGAGGGATCTGCACATGTGAAGGCCTCAAGGCCATGGACTGGTGTGGCTGGAGTGGGATGAGCAAGGGGTGAGCTGTTGGAAAGTTTTGAGCAGAGGAGTGACGAGATTGGATTTTTGTTTTAAAGATTCACTCTGGCTCCCCTGTGCTGAAAACAGACTGTGGTAGGAGCAAAGGTGGGGAGCTGGGGAACCAGTAGGGGCCACAGCAGTATCTGGTGAGAGATGGTGTGGATCGTGGAGGTGATCCAAAGCAAGATGGACTGGATATGAGTGAGGAAAAGAGGAGTCAAGGAGGACTTCAGGGTTTGGACCTGAGCCCCCAGGTGGATAGAGCCAGTGGAAGGGCAGGTGGAGCAGGAACAGGTGGGAGACAGGGCTGAGATGTCAGGAGCTCAGGTTGGGACATGCTGGTTGGGAGGCCCAGATGGAGCTGTTGTCTGGACGGATGGATGTGTTATCTGGGGCTGAGGAGAAGCCGTTCCAAACTTGTGGTGAGGTGTTTCTACAGAGAGGTCAGCTAGCAACAAGGAGCAATGGGAACTTCTTTCTTCAAGTTGCACATCACTCCCTCTTGGGAGGAATGTAGCATTCCAGTCCTCTGCTGTTATTGTTCATGAACCTGAAAGGTTCATTCATATATTGTTCATTACAATAAAGGTTCATGTGAAACCTTTCAGGCTTGGGGGTAGTCAGGAGTGACAGTAAACACAGGACACTTCTTGTCTGCCAGGTGTGGTTCTCAGCTTGTAGTATAGTATGTAGCTCATATAGTAATCCTCCCAGAAGGTCTATGGCAGGGGGCAGGTAGTCAAATCATTGTCCCATGCTTAGAGATGAAGAAACTGAGAAACAGAGAGGCCGAAGAACTTGCCCCTAGCTATGAAAGCTAGTGCCTGGCAGAGGTGGGGTTTGCAAACACTCCAGCTACATAGTCTGTGCCCCAAGTGCTCTGCTGCTACCTCTGCAACCTGATGACCCAGGGGCCCCTCCAGGGCAGCACAGCTGAACTGAAATAGAGCTCTGTGGTAACGAAAAAGTATATATGTTCCTGTTATTACATTGCCTTTATTTTATTTAATAAAATATCAACATTTACCTTGTGCAAAGTTCCTATAACTATCAATAATATAAAGATATTTTGACTCTGAATTTTGTTTTGATAGCTTAATGTTGCTCATTGTTTAGGTGAATAGAATTTTAAAGGTTGCCAAACCCAACTTTGTGGTCATGAAGTTATTAGCAGGAGGACACAAAAAGGAATCTAAGGTAAGTGCATTGTGGGGAAAATAAATGGGTGTTAAGTTATTGCAGAACTTTAAAAAAAAATAAGATGCATAAATATTATTACAAAAAGGTAAAACTTTCAAAAATCATCTCTTTAAAAGAGGCTCAGTGGCAGGAAATAACTAGAGCTTGCCATTTTGCTTTGAAACTTAGAGATTTTATTGACTTAAAATATCTGAAGTCTGCCCTTCCATTCTCCTCCCTCCGTTGTATAAATTACTGTGAATGACTTGAAGTAAAACAGAATGTGTGAAAACAAATTATGGGAGAGATATTTAAAAAGTTATCTGCCTGTAGAAAAGTGAATGCTTCAGTAATTAAAGACTGTTTAATGGCTCAAGAGATGGTAAATTCTGTAAGCTTATCTGGCTGGTGTATCGGCAGTGCTGTTAGGTCTGCATGTGCACCGCTGAACATTTGCGCTGTGTGTACCTCTGTTGACTCCCGTTGCTGCTTGTTATCTGCCTTCCTTATCTTCTGCCTTGCTTTACTAGATCGTTTTCTTTGCTTAGTTCTGTTTGTGACCCAGGAACTAAAAAAGTGTGCTGACTCATGACCCTTCCCTATCTTTTAAGTCTATTTGCCTTTGTTAACTGTTTTTTCTTAAACCCAGAGATAAGCAAATCGTTTTCCCTCCAGGTTAGTACCTTACTTCTTTGTCATTGAACCAGGTTTTCCTCTCTTCCTGCTGCTTTACCTCTAAAATTGTGAGAAACTCTAAGATACTGAGCTGTCAATATTGGTAAATACATTCATTTTCTTCCTGCCTTTCTTTACAGGTTCCTCCTGAATTTGATTTCTCTGCTCACAAATACTTTCCTGTTGTGAAACTTGTTTGAGAGACACTGAATGGGGACCACCAAGGGGCAGAATCTACTTTCAGATTCTAAGGGGATCCATCCGTCAATCTCAGCACATAACATGAAGTGAAATGGATTTCTTGGATAACAGCCTATTATAAGAAATACTTTTAATTTGACAGCCTTACACGATGTGAATGAAAACTGCTGTTTTAAAGTGGTTTATGTTCCATGGATGAAACTGGGCTTACTGAATGCGGTGATGAACGTTACATGGTTTTATTACAGATTTAATCATAAATCATTTTTTAATGAATGAGTGAAAATAGTGTTTGTAAAGGTTAATAAATTTCTTGACAAAAAAATGCACTACTGGAAATGAAAAACAACAGCACTTTGTTGATGCATGTTAGGAATTGAAGGTGTTTACTCTTGAGTAGTTCAAACATTATTCAAAAGAAGTTTCAACACAAGGGATCGAACAAACATGTGAATGGGGTTTTGGCAGAATACATTTAAAAGGGAATATGCAGGGAGGGGGAACCTCTAACCTACCTAGGGAGACTAAATTACATGGGGATTGTGATTTTGTGTCATGATGTCTTAAATTATATACCTATAAGGATATAGAAGTTTTTTTTTTTTTTTTTTAACATCCTTTAACTGTTCCTTTTGGCACTTTTAAAACATTATGCATAATGTTTGCTACTGACATTATTTAAGAGGTAAGAATGTGTAAATTAATTTTTAGGGTAAGGTTTCAATATGGCATACTCCTTTTTGTTTACTACTACATACTCAATTTAACCCTTGAAATGTTTTCACTGGGGTTCTTTCCAGTATCTGCTAGCTTCGAAAACAGACTTAAAGGTACAGTTGGATTTGAGTGCCCAGTGCCAGAGGCCCTACCCTATCCTTTGCTGCTTATTCTAATTCCTGTCTCATGCTGCTGTGGAGTTTTATTTTGTTAGATTGTATCATTTTATTCTAAGGACTAAGGATAGAAAATAAGCATTTGTCTCAATTGGTTAGGGCCTTGGTTTATAAAACTCATGTGAAGTTTATGCATAATTTAAAGAATATAATACTTCAAGTCCTTTAACTTTCCCAAAGATGTGTTTCATAGGCACACCAACAAGGCTGGAAGCATTTTATTTTAGCTTTTAAAAAAGTGCATGTGATGATAGCAACTTTGAGTAATTCTTCAATGTATGCATCATCAGAATTTTATAAGGCAGTTTTTAAGGGACAGTGTTTTGTACACTTTAAGAAAGTATTGCTCTCTGTGTGGAGAAATAGTACACAAACATTTAAATACACAAGCTATTTCCCCAGCTCTGACACTAATAAGACATTTTCAAAGTCTAAGCTAATGATACGGGGGGAAAAAAACATCACCTACATTTAATGGAATCCTTCTGTATTTTTTGGAAAATTCAGAGACAAGGATTAGAAGTTGTAGAGTATCCTATTAACTACCAATTATTTATAATTAATAATCTCTTAGTGGGAGTAGACCAATCCCCTTGGACCTTAAAGGACCCTGAATTCACACGTGTCTTCTACTACTCCAGGTTCCACTAAGAATGGAAAACCAGTAACTAAAAAAAAAAAAAAAAAAAAAAAACCCAGTAACTTACCAATTAAAACAATCATGACAGTTACCGATCTAGTTATTTAATGACCACACACTGACTTAACAGGTATTGGTTTATTTCTCAAATTTCATCACACAGAAATACATGAAGTATGTGCAGTGCTTACATTACTCAAGAAATCTGAGTCTTGTGCAGGGAATCTGAATTATCACACTCCTGTCTCCACACCATTTGAGAGTCCCAAGGAAGGTGTGAAATAAATAGTTCCACCTATTAAAGACTGGAATAGCTGCTGATTAATTCTGGATGAAACCAAAAGACCAAAGTGGGGGGTTTGCTATCTACTTATGTATTACACAGGTTTTTGTTTTGCTTTAAAAAAAAAAACAAACAAAAACTGACACCTGTATAAATTGTTGCCTTGGGATGAATAAGAGACTATGTGATACCAAGGAAAGCCAGTGATAAAAAAGCATGACTGGAGAAATCACGCACAGTACACACCTCCTGAACAAATGACCTCTGGTGCCTCTGTACATAAAGATGGAAAAAAGGTGGTTATTATTTACAATGACATCCCATCTCAGTCCACAAAAGGCTTAAGGCAAACCACTTTTTTTTCCCCCCCAAAACCACCATTCTTAATCCACAATTTACAAGCTGATTCTTCAGGGATCCATTAAGGCAGTAAAGGAAAATAAAGCAGTTAAACATGTTTTTCAGAACTCTATGCACACTGATTAAACATGAAATGAATAGACACTTTATTGCAAAAGCAAGAGAGACTATCAACCCTAAGGCTAAGACACAAAGGGAAGTCGGACAAAGACATAAAAATCTCACAAAGCTATTTTTAACACCTTTCTTTAGTTGCCTTTTCCAGGTGGAAGTTTAATCTTAGTAATTAAGTAAAAAGATAACCTACATGAGTAACATTCACATTGGAGATCTTAACCTGAATGCAAACCAGGTCTTGCCTTTAGTGCCAGACAGGGGCACCATGAGTCCAGACCAGGTAAGGCTCGCCAGGTGTCTGGCCTGTGTAGCTCTAACTTCTCTGGGCCCCCATTTCCTCTCTAAAGGTGAAGGGTTATACTGGGTGATGTGAGGCCCCTGCATCTCAAATCCCGAGACTTGTATTTAATAAGTATCACCACCCACTTACCCTGAAGAAGGCCTAAGAGTCACTACTGTGACTTTGCCTGTCACTGGTAAGTGGCAAGAGTTTACTGGAAATACTGAGAAGCAAATCAATGTGAATTGTGATTAGTCCTTTTCAGATTAACTTCTGATTTTTAAATCACTTTTGATAGTCATCACAAGCCAAATGTACAGACTATGCGAAAAACAACTGTTGCTTTTCTAAACTTTCCCCATTTAACAGTCTATACCCCTTACTATCATCTTTCTCTCCTCTTCCTGTAATAGTGAAGTGGACATTCTGTCCACAGCAAACATGCCCCCACAGTGCTGTTATTTCCCTCCCTGCTCTGCTATGGGCCCCAGGATCAGCTCTGCTTTGGCCCCGGTTGTGTAAAGTCTAATCTACTCATGGCTCTTCTTGGTAAATGGTCTTACTGCAGAATATTTTGCTTTGCCCATACATACCAAGCAAAGTAAAAATGTCACAAATATTCAAATTACAAGTCACTTAGAAGCATTTCTGTACATTAATGACAAAGGTTATACAAGTAGTTTAAAAATACTCACATAAAATGCCTCTGTATATAGACTTGTTTAAAACTGTTATTAGTGATGTCTGTATTAACAGTTTTGTGCTCCAGGCCACTGACTGTCCAAACCAGAACTGAGAGCATAAGCTAGTAATCTTTCGGCACTGACTTTGGAGAACAGAATATCGGTCTGGGACCCGGGCACTCAGCACAGCACGTGAAGAGGGACACCAAAGGAACCAGAGAAGAATTCTCAGGTGTGGTGGGTCTCTTGGTGTCTTGAAGGCAGCCTCTTCCTACAGGCTTTTTTTTTTTTTTTTTAAAGTTACATTCCAGAATTTCTTAAAAAGCGCCACTGTCACCATATTTGACGGAGAAACTTGGGTTCTATTTTCGGTGTTGATCTCATACCTATTAGCTGATAAATTTTGACACCTTAGCATAAACACTTTGAAAATACCCCCAAAAAACCATCTACAAGATAATCATTTTCCTACATACAGTACATATTAAAACTCCACAATAATCTTTAAGGTGTATATTTTACTTAGTACATTTCACAGTATTCAACCCTTCATAAATATTTTGTACTGATCTCTGTTCGATCCTGACCAGTATATGATCCCAGTTCATTCAGAGTGTGTGATTCCTCTTTTCACGCTGAGCAAGTAAATTTATTATGTCTCCTTTCTGATTTTCAGCATTAAGAACTGAGGGAAAAAAAACAAAAACAAACCATAATCAAACATTAAAACATTCAGGGAAACCAGCCATGAAGGTTCTATTTGAAGTGTGGAGAGTCATCAAGAGGAGAGTTATCTTCCACAGCAACATAATGGGGATTTGCTTTCCTAATCAAGGATAGGTACTGAAGAGACAACATGTATGACCAACATGGTGCCACAAAATAAAGCTAAAACATTGAAAAAACTTCCTATTTAAAATATTGAAATAATGCCCAATGTCCTCTAAAATGGGCAATATAAAATGTCCTCATAAAATCTGTGATACAACCACAACTCTGCTGTGCTGCGTTGCATCTCTGGTGGTATATCTCTAGCAGGCATCACAGTGCCCTAAGAACTACTTGCAGCTTCAGTCAGCTCTTACTACAAAGCTTCTCCTTTATAGAGCTGAAGTCTATGTGGCTCCCATCATCCTTACTCTCCTTTGACACAGAAAGGACATAGAAAGAAAGACCTCACAAAACCTAGAACCACCACGCTGATTTACAACTAGAACACATTAAGTGGTTAATGATTTTATTAAATGAATTAAATGACTGCCTTAAATTGTCTTTTAAGGTTCTCTAATAAAGTTGGAACTAATGCCTTTTTCTTCTAATTTCCCTAGAGCAAGCAGGGCCTTAAACTATTTTAATGATCTAATGATATAATCTTAAAATGATGGTGATGGCAGTTCTTTGACTTAAAACTCTTAAATGAGCTGAAAGAGCATTTTTCTTTTCTGTGTCCTCACTTTGTTGAAGCCTTATACAAACAAGGTCAAATTCATGGGGCCCCTGTGTGTAGGGGATGAAAGATCCTAGAGCTTCACTGCAAGCCAAACATTTAGGACACTAGACTGATTTGAAAGGATGGCAAAATATGTAGGACAGTAACCACACCAGCAAATAGTCAAGGACTGAGGTACACAGATAGGTATTTGGAATCAATACAGAACAAGAAACTTTATTTAAAATACTGACTTGCTAATATGTATGTTCATGGTTTGCATTTTAAAAATCACATAAAGAGTCTAAGAAAAATTTTTTAAAAGATTTTATTTATTCATTCATGAAAGACAGAGAGGCAGAGAAGAAGAGGGAGAAGCAGGCTCCCTGTGGGGAGCCCAACACAGGACTCGATCCCAAGACCCCAGGATCACGACCTGAGCCAAAGGCAGACACTCAAGCACTGGACCACTCAAGTGTCCTTCTAAGAAAATAATTTTAAAAACAAATTCGAATTCATTTCTAGATGCACTTGGGTGGCTCAGTCGGTTAAGCGTCTGCCTTCTGCTCAGGTCATGATCCCAGGGCCCTGGGATTGAGCCCCATATTGTGTTCCCTGCTTGGTGGGGAGCTTGCTTCTCCCTCTCCTCCTCCTCTTAGTGCGTACTTGGTCTCTCTCAAATAAATCTTTAAAAAAAAAACAACAACTCCCATTTCTAGAAACCTCAAACAACTCTGCCAACTGTAATAACTGAATGCTAGATAAAATATGAAAAGATTTTTTTTGAAAAGATTTTAAAGAATGCATTAAGTAATAATAATAATAAATAAAGAATGCATTGTTAACCCAAGTTAAGGGACTTTCTACCAAATAACCGGCCAGAACATTTCAAGAACCATCAACATCTCAGGTTAAAGGACCCTAGGGAAGTGTGACAATAAATGCAGTGTATAATCCTGGATGACTAGATCTTGAACCAGAAAAGGGATATTAGTTGGACAATTCACTAAATTTGAATAATAGCATTTATCAGTAGTAATGTCTTCATTTCAATAATTGGACAAAGGTTACATAAGATGTTAACCTGGGGAACTTGGGTAAAGGTTATATGGAATTACATTTATTTTAAATTAAAATCTATTTTCAAATTGAAAAGTGAAAATATTTTAAAGATGTTAAAATGCACTGTTTATAATGGCAATAAAAGAAGGAATCTGAGCCACCAAATGTGAAGTAAAAGGTCCCAACTCCTGAAGGTAGTAAGCATCAAGGCTAGTTCTGCCCTAAGGACTTCTGAAGCCTGAAGACACTGGGCTTCTTTCACAGCTTTCAAAGATGCAGAGGTACAGAAGCTAAAGACAAGGCTTCATTCTGGGTGGTAAGTCCAGAAGGGGACTCCTATATAAAGCTGAATGGTAATGGAAAGTCTGCAGGGAAGATGGGACAGCATGAACATCTAGTGGTTAGACTGGGGAGGAGGTGTAAGTATACAGTTTGAACTCATATTTCCTGTGTGATTAAAAAAGAAAAAAAAAATTTACGTTCTTAAAGAGTTGGTGACATAGTGCCCTTGAGAGGCTGACCGAAGGAAAGGATCTCTCTAGTGCAGTACTACTATGATGCCCCTAGGGGCTTCTAGGAGACAGTTAAAAAGCACAAAACACAAGGAAAGAAGGTATCCTAAGGGCAATCTGATGAAATACCCACAAGGTTTCCAGGCACTGGAATTGGAAGACATGGAATAATGCCTGATACACTTAAAGAAGCAAAAGTCTGATACAGTTAATGAACTAAAAGATGTTTGTAAACAAACAGCAAAGAATAAGTACAAAGTTTAGAAATGAAAAAACTAAAACCATGAATTAAAGAACAGATAAGACATAGCTAAAGGAAAAATTGGCGAACTACAAGCTATGTCTGAGGAAATCATTCTGAATGCAGATCAGGGAGGCAGAAATGAATAATATAAAAAAGAGGGTAAGAGACCTGAAGAGAATGGTAAGATCTAACATTTCTGGTCTGAGTTAAAAGAAGGAATCAAATTGGGAAGAAGCATTACTCAAACAGATCTTGGCGAAGATCATCCAGAAGGAGTAGCCTTGTCAGATATTGAAAAAAGAGCAGTGAGGGAAAGTTGTTATACTTAGAACAGTGTGGTACAGCGTGAGTCAGCAGGGAAACCAAAAGTAGACTTAGGTATGTACGGAAATCTATTCGGTAGCACCTCAAATCACAGGCCCTGAGCTGGTGTTGGGGCAATTGGACAGCCCTTAGGAAAAAGAAAATTGGACCCAACCTTGCTCCATACTACCTGAATACATTTGAAATTAATCAGGTGAATCAGATATCTAAATGTAAATTATAAAAACCTGATGGTCCTGGAAAAGTGGTGGCAGCAGTGGCATAGTTTTTTAATTTCAGGGTCCCTTCATAAAGCAACTACATTGAAAAATATCAGAGACATTTCACAAGAGTAGATGACAAGGAATCCTGCAGACCCTGAAACAGAAGCAGACACAAAAACGATGGACAGTGCCTGTATGCTAGCAGCATATAGAAAGAACAGGAACAATGGAGCACCCAATGGGCCTAAGATTAGAACAGAAGAACTTCAAACAGCCAGTGGATTTACACCAGAAAGTACCTGGGCCAGTGAACAAACTGCAGAGTGCAAAGTGGCTATGGTAAGGACTGAGGGGCCAAGGGAGGCTGAGCCCTAGGAACTTCTGAAACTCATCTACCAAGGCTCCTTTCTGAAGCTCCTTCCCAGACAGCCCCACCAAACAAAGGAAAACAGCTGAGTAGGGAGAAGAGCCGTGGCTGAGGACAGGGCCAGAAGAAAAGGAACTGAAGGTTCAGATTAAAGTAGGGAAGTCTCCACTGGCCGAAGAAGATGGGATAACTTGAACTCCAAAAAGGATAATAAGTACAATCGAGTGAAACCCATCAAATAAGTTTAAATCCACTGAGTTTGTACTTTATATACTACCTTCAGAGAATGACCAGGAAATAATCTGTTATTGTGAAGATGGGTAAACACTTAAAGAATCAAGCATTTTTATCCTATGTTATGTGATAAAACCACTGACCTGCCTATTTATAAAAAATATCTCAATAACCAACAGAATACAAAAGGCTGAACTAGAATACCACCAATGAATTAACAAAGGCACTGAACATCAATTGGTACTTACATCACAAAAAGAAAGGCATTCCTTGCCTCCTGGTGAAAGAACACACCACCACCTCCCACTTTACCAAGGGCCTGAGCCCAAAGTTGTCTAACCAAGCATCTGGATATCGGCTGCCAATATGGGGGAAGTAGAGGGGAAAGAAGAATATACTAAACAGCAGTATAAATATGCAAGCAGCACTCTACAGATGGTGGGAAACTCCAGGGTAATGAAGAAAAGGAATGGAAGGAGAACCTGCTGATTAAGAGAAGCTTAAAGAGCAGTCAGTTTTAAGAAAATGGGCAAAACTAAATTCTGGGGTCCAGGGATGCCCACCTGAGTGAAAAGCCCATAAAGAAAAGCAAGAAAATGCTGCTGAGAAAGGTCAGGATGGGGGACATGCCCTCCAATGGTGGATGACTTACAATGTTAGTGTTGGGATTCAGTATTTAGCTAAAGTGAACAAAAGAGCACAAAGTGTAAAGTAAGGCAAGCCCATCACCTGCGGCACACCTCTTACCATTGAGGTTTCTGTCGTTCCCTGCAAGGGCTGCCTGCTTGTCCGTCTCCGATTCTGCCTCATTTTCATCCATGTTGTAGTCCTCCTCTCCCCCCAGCTTTTGTTGGTGCCTCCCTGTAAAATGAACACAGAGAACACAGCCCACATTACTCTCTTGAGGCCACAGGAGCTAAAGAACCCAGGAACTGGGGTGTTTCCAGGCACGGCTTAACAATCAGGTCTCCTGCAGCGTCTCGGGGAACCGCAGGAACTGGTGTGCCTGCTGCCAGAATGAACAGCAGGTGTGAGTTCTCCACTTACGTCTGCCCCCCACTTCAACTCTGAGTCCATAGAAACCATGGCCCTCAACACAGGGCTGTATTCTGGGCTGAAACTGGGGAAATGAGCTAATTAAACCCAAATTCCGGGGAACCTGGGTGGCTCAGTGGTTGAGCGTCTGCCTTCAGCTCAGGTTGTGATCCTGGTGTCCTGGGATTGAGTCCCGCATCGGGCTCCCCGCAGAGAGCCTGCTTCTGCCTCTGCCTGTGTCTCTGCATCTCTCATGAATAAATAAAATATTTAAAAAATAATAAGCCCGGGATCCCTGGGTGGCGCAGCAGTTTGGCGCCTGCCTTTGGCCCAGGGCGCGATCCTGGAGACCCGGGATCGAATCCCATATCGGGCTCCTGGTGCATGGAGCCTGCTTCTCCCTCTGCCTATGTCTCTGCCTCTCTCTCTCTCTGTGACTATCATAAATAAATAAAAATTAAAAATAATAATAATAATAATAATAAACCCAATTCCTGGGTTTTTTAAAAGAGAGCAACTCCAGGTTAAAAGGAGGTGCCACTACTGCTGGAAACAACAGGTTTCTAGTTAATGATGGCACCTCAGAATGGTTTGTGGCTCTGATGGAAGGAAATAGAGTGGCTACTGGGTACCAATGGATTTTCCATCATCCCTACAGAATCAGATCATTCACCACCACATTCAGCCCTGCAGAAAAGAAGATCAGGACAAAAGGCATTCAAGAGACATACGGTTTCATATAGATAGATAAACAAAATCTTGAGATGCCTGGGTGGCTCAGTGGTTGAGCGTCTGCCTTCAGCTCAGGTTGTGATCCTGGAGACCTGGAATCAAGTCCCACATCAGGCTCCCTGCTTCTCCCTCTGCCTATGTCTCTGCCTCTCTGTGTGTCTTTCATGAATAAATAAATAAAATCTTAAAAAAAAAAATCTTTTTCTAAAAAGCATGTCTGGGAGATTTGATTTGGCTCTAGTTACACCTCTCTGCACTCACTGCCTGAAGGGAAGCAAAGCACATGCCCCTGTGCCCTGCCACTTTATTCTGCAAATCCTGTCACTACAGCTGCACCAGGTTGGTGTGTATCCTGCGGGATCTCAAACCAATATTTAGATGTTACCCTTTGTGGCCAGTCTAAAACCTGCATGCCACTGGATCTGCCACCTGAGTTGGCCTTTTCTTTTTCTTTAATTCTTTAAATGGAACCTTGTAAGAACACATTCTTCAGGGAGAGAAGCTTGAGTGCAAATGAGATCTACATGGAATCAGGGTAATTTCCACAAATAAGCACATCCCCCCCACTCTTGTTAATGGCTCATCCCAAAGCACAGGTATCTTCTTCCCTTCCTAAGTGCTCCTGGCTTGGCTAGGAATAAAGTCTTCCACATCCTTTAGGAACCCAGATACATCCCCGAATATTGTGTTGATGTCGGTGTCCCCACACTTTCCTGTATCTTTAAAGAAAAGTCCACCAAACCAGCAAGGTAGGATTCACATGTCACTTCTCTGCAATGCTCAAATATGCATGAAACTCCATCTACCCAATCATCCATCCATCCCTCCCTTCACTGGGCACTGGTCGTGACACCATATAAGGATGTAGACACACAGGCAAGCCACATGGTCAAGTGCAGAGGCTACATTCACTTGATGCTAAGCACCCACTTCAAGGCCTTCCACCTTGAAGCCCCACCACCCAACCACCAAACCACTAAGTTGCTGTGAATATTATTTCTGACACCTCCAACTGCTGGTGAGCACACTGCTCTTCCCTCCTGCCTCCTACTCAGTAACATATTCAACAAACCACCACCACCAAATGGCAAACTGGGCCCTTCATGGGATTTCCTAGTATCGGGAGAAGAGTGGCGGAGTCAGCGGAAGCCCATGGAGCAGCTAACCTACCTTCTTCGTCAACATCCTGCTCTTCCTCCTCTTGCCCATCAGGGATGACAAGCTGGTCCCGCTCAAGGTCCTCTGTGTCCTGATTTTCTTGGCTGGCCAGTATCACTGCTGGCACCCGTGGGGTCTGGCCAACTGCTCCAGCTTCTCCAGTGCCTCTTCCACCCACAGGTCTGTCTTCCTCTACAGCCTGCTCTCGGCCTGGCTCTGGGGGCAGCCCCAGGCTGTCCCTCTGAGGCTCCTCCTCACTGGTGACCTGAATCTCGTTGGTTTCCCCTGTGCAGAGAACACACCACTGGCATTTAGTTTATGTAAAACAAAAACCCTCTTACCCTCTTACTCCCAGAACCCTCCCAAGAGCTGTGGACGGAGGAGCAACTACGAAACTTATTCTATGAGTCTGCAAAGACTACAGGCTTCTCTCTACCTGCAGCTCATCTTCAGAGCCATGAAGAAGACAGAAGTAGTTTAGGAAAAAAACCTGGACAAGTTATCTCGATTACAGCTACAAACTACAAGCTGAAGTCATCTAACCATCATCAATTTAACCATCATCTAACCAGGTACTCTGAGACAAGTACCTGGGAGCAGGGCATGCCAGTCCACCAAGGAGTCACTCCACAGGGACACAGCAGCCACCACCACCACCACCACCCCTTCCCATGACAGCTGCTCAGGTCTCAGCCACATCCCCATATTCCTACATTTCTAATGATGTCCTCAACATGGAATAGCCTGGATCTTTCTTTACACAGCTGCCAAAGAACAAGGTACTGGGTTTACAAGGATGAGATGTCAGTAAGACAAGGAAAAGCCCTGGGGCCTCAATTCCAGGTGCTCAGAGAGACCTGCTTCCCGCAGCCCAAACCCAAGTCACCAACTGCCATCTGCAGGGACACTCTTGCGTGAGGCTGTATACACATATGTTGGACATGAACTGCGACTATGTATTTATTTGAATGAGCTTTGTCTTCAAGGGCTTAAATGTGTAATTCCCAGGCTTCACTTACCTTTCTCACCTTGTCTCTTCAAATCCAAAGCCATCTCCAAACTGGGGGCTGGTGTCTGGGGCTCACCATCGCTGGGCACATTTCCTTTCACTTGTGGTACCTCTGCCTGGGGCAGGTCTGCTTCCTGTGGCCTGGGCTGAGGCTCACTGGGGGCTCGGAGCTAAAACAGGAGCACACGACAGCTAGGGGCTCTGTGACTTTAAACCTCACAGTAACCCGAAGCAATGCAATGGATGTCCTTCTGACAAAACACCCAAACACAGAGAAATGTCATGATATGCTCCAATTGTGCCCGACCACCTGGCATAAATCCAAAGTGCACCCGCTATATTTAAGATCAAAGTGCACCTGCTATATTTAGCAAAATATAGATCAAAGTGCACCTGCTATATTTAAGATCTCTCAGAAAGTACTTTCAGTAATCGATTAACAAATAGGCTTCTACTGTCTGATCAACAAGGACAAGGAAGACCTGAACATAAACCAACCAGACTAGACTACTTCTATGGAACAGTGAACCCAACAAGAGCAAAATACAATCTTCAAATCCACATAGAACATCCTCCAGGACAGACAGATGCTAGGCAATGAAACAAGCCCCAACAAATCTGAAAGAATTGAACATACTTTGTATGATGTCAATCACAATGGAATGAAGTTATCAGTGACAATAAAGTTTGAGAAATTCACAAACGTGGAAATTAGGCAACGCACTCTTAATAACCAGTGGGTCAAAGAACACACAAGGCAAATAACAGTATCCTGAGAAAAACTGAAACAAATACACAACATACCAAACTTATGGGAGGCTGCTAGAGCAGCGCTTAGTGGGAAATTTGCAGGTTTGTATTAAGGAAAAAAGATCTCAATTCAGTAACCTAATCTTCCACCTTAAGATACTGGAAAAAGAAGAGCAAACTAAACCTAAAGCAAAGGACATAATAAATGCTGGAGCAGGAATGAATTCTGTTTTCTACAGAGTAGAAAACAGGAAACACCAATGAAATCAAAGTGAGTTCTTGGAAAAGTTGAACAAAATTGACAAACCATTACCTAGATTAAAAAGACAAACCATTACCAAGAAAAAGAGAAAAATGAACTTACTAAAATAAGAGACCACCACTGACCTTACACAAACAAAACTATTAAAGAGAAATACCACCTGGGCACCTGGGTGGCTCAGTTGGTTAAGCATCTGCTTTGAGCTCAGTTCATGATCCCAGGGTCCCAAGATCAATCCCTGCTTCTGGCTTCCTGCTCACTGGGAAGCCTGCTTCTCCCTCTCCTGCTGCTCCCTCTGCTTTTGCTTTCTCTCATTCCCTCACTCTATCAAATAAATAAAATAAAATAAAAAATACCCTGAATAACTGTATGTCAACTTTGATAACCTAGAGGACACTGGGCAAGTTCCCAGAACAATACTAATTACCCAAACTGACTCAAGAAATAGAAAATGTGAGGGGCACCTGGGTGACTTAGTTGGTTGTGTCTGATGCTTGGTTTCAGTTCAGGTCATTATCTCATGGGCCAGGAGATCAAGCCCTGAATTGGGCTCTGTGCTCAGCCAGGAATGTACTTGGAGATTCTCTCCCTCTGCCCCTCCCCTCCACTATCTCAAATAAATAAATAATTTTTTTAAAAAAATAGAAAATGTGAATAGACATAACAGACTGAATTAGTAATTTTAAAACTTCCCCCAAAGAAAAGCCTAAGCTCAGATGTCTTCACTAATGAATCCCACCAAACATTTAAAGAATCAATACCAGATATTCACAAACTTTTCCCAAAGAACAAGAGAAAAGATTATGCCTCATTCTACGTATGAGCCCAATATTACCTGATATCAAAGCTAAAGACACTATAAGAAAACTACAGACTGTATCTGTTATGAATATAGACACCAAAATCCCCAACAAAATACTAGCAAAACAAATCTAGCAACATATAAAAGTATTTTATGCCATGACCAAGTGGGCTAAATCCCATGTATGCAAGGTGAAACATCCAAAAATCAGTTAGTGTAATACTGTATAAATAGCATAAAGGACAAAAACTACATGATCATCTCAGTAGATGGAGAAAAAGGAAGAATTTGAAAAAATCCAACACCTCTTGATAAAAACACTCATCAATTAAGAACAGAAGGGAAGAGATGCCTGGGTGGCTTAGTCAGTTAAGTGCCTACCTCCTGGTTTCAGCTCAGGTCATGATCTCAGGGTCAGGAGATGGCCCTGCCTCAGGCTCTGTGCTCAGCGGGCAACCTACTTGAGATTCTCTCTCCCTCTGCCCCTCCCACATGCATGCTCTAAGATAAATAAATCTTAAATTTCAAACAAAAAAACAATGTTGGAGGATTTACACTCCCTGAATTCAAAGCTGACTACAAAGCTACAGGTACAGTAATCAAGGCTGCATGTATGGTAGTGACATAAGGGACACACAGACCAATGGAACAGAACTGAGAGTCCACACATAAACCCTCATATTTACAATAAACTGATTTTTGACATAGGTGCCACAACGATTCAGTGGAAGAAAGAATCGTTGTTTTGTTTTGTTTTCAAAAAAAGGTGCCAAGAGATGATATACACATGCAAAAGAATGAATTTGGACCCTTACTTCACACCAGATATAAAAAATGAACTCAAAATGGATCATAGGACTAACTGTAAGAGCTAAGAACTAGAAAACTCTTAGAAGAAAATATAAATCTTCATAACCTTGGAGTAAGCAAAGTGTTTTAAATTATGACACCAAAGGAACAAATAACAGAATAACAAACTGGACTTCATCAAAATTAAAAACTTCTATGTTTCACTGAACACCATGAAGAAAGTAAAAAAACAACTCAGAGAATGGGAAAAAATATGTAGAAATCATGTATCTATTAACTTTGCATATACATATGAATATATAAAGAACTCTAACTCAATTATAAAATAACCCAATTTAAAAACGGACAAAGAATTTGAATAGATGTTTTTCCAGAAAAGATATACAAATGGCCAATAAAGCACAGGAAAAATGCTCAACATTAGTTATTATGGAAATGAAAATCCAAGCCACAATGAGATAGGACTCCACATCCATGAGGATGGCTATAATGAAAAAAGATAGTAACAGGAGTTGGCAAGGTCATGGAAAAACTGCAACCCTCAAACTGCTGGCGAAAATCTAAGAGTGTGATCACTTTTTGAAAATGCTCTGGCAGTTTCTCATAAAACATTGAGCTACTATAGGGTCCAGCAATTCCACTCATAGGTATATACCTAAGAGAAATGAAAACTTACATCCCTACAAAAATGTCTACATGAATGTTCATAGCAGCATTACTAATAATAAGCCTAAGGATAGCCCCAGTGGCTCAGCAGTTTAGTGCCTGCCGCCTTCAGCCCAGGGCCTGATCCTGGAGACCCAGGGTCAAGTCCCACGTCAGGCTCCCTGCATGGAGCCTGCTTCTCCCTCTGCCTGTGTCTCTGCTTCTCTCTCTCTGTGTCTCTCATGAATAAATAAATAAAACCTTTAAAATAATAATAAGCCTAAAACTAGAAATAACCCAAATACCTATCAACTGACAAATGAATCAACAAAATGTGGCCTATCTACACAATATTATCCAGCCACAAAGAGGAAAGAAGTATTTATACATACAAACACATGGATGAGCCCTGAAAGCATTACACTAAGTAAAAGGATCCAGACATAAAAGGCCACATAGTATATGATTCTACTAATATGAAATGTCCAGACAAAGCAAATCTATAGAGGCAGAAAGTAGATTAATGGTTTTCTAGGAGTGAATGGGAGAGCTAATGGTTATGGGGTTTATTTGGGAAATGAAAATGTTCTAAAATTGTAATGATGGCAGCATAACTTTGTGAATATACTAAAAACCAATGCATTGTAACTGTTATATGGGCGAACTGTATGGTCTGTGAATTATCTCTCAATAAAACTGCTGTATTTAAAACCAACACATAGATTTCCTGAAGGCTTTGAGCAGCAGTTTCATGGGCCAAGCGTCACACACTCTGCCAGTGTGGGTGCTCATCAGCCCCACCACTGACCAGCTGGTGGCGGGGGCCTTATGGGTGTCAGGGTCTTCAAAACAGCAGCGATGCTCTCCCAGGATGGCTGCAGACTTTAAAGGAAGTAACCCTGGTAAAGCCCTGAACTCAAGGACAGGGCCCTGTCAGAGCTGCAACACCCCTGGGCTGGCTGCTGTGTCTCAGGGAACCAAACCCATAAGCAAGAGCAGAGATAGAGGAAATCAGCAGATAAGGGAACAGAGTGCCTGAAGAGAGAGGAGGAATGCCTTCTCGAATCCTGGGTAGCAAAAACCCAGAATTACCTGCTGGCTTTGGTCCTTTTTTTCACTTAGGTTTCTGGAAGCAATAGCTTCGTTTCCCTTTTTAGTGACTTCTTCTATTCGCTCCTCACACTGCTCCTTCACCTCTTTCATCTGATTGATGCACTGGCTCCTTTGGTGAAAGAAAGCAAAAGAAAACACAAATATTTAGGGATGCGTTTATATAGCAAGTGTTTCCTGCTGTAACTGTGGAATCCACTGTGTCAATATGAGACACAGCTCATCTTTTTCCTGGTTCCAGCTCTTAATCTCAAGAGGACACCTAAGGTAGGGCAAAATGGGCAAAATATGTGTTTCAGTTATTCAATGGCAAGAAAACTGAAGTTGACTGAAACTTACTACAAATATGCCACACTACCACACTGTTCTAAAACAGGTGAATTTAATATTGGTTAGAAAAAATAATTTTTAAAAATACAACCTGTAGTATAATACACACACACACACACACACACACATTTGCTCTTGTCCCCAGCAATTAGCACAGAGCTCCTAAAGCCCTTGGAATTTCCTGAGCAATGGGAGGGTCTTCTATTAGTGGAAGGAGGCCCTGGGGACCACACCTGAGTTTACTCACTGCCTCACCAAGCCTTAGGATAGGGGCTGGTGGCAAGAGAAACCAAACCCATATGATTACAGGATTGGAACTTTCAGCTCCACCACTACCCTCCAGGGGAGGGGAAGAGTAGATAGAGTTCAATCATGTGGCTAATGATTTAATCAATTGTGCCTATGTAATAAAACCTCAGATAAAATCTCTGGGTGATGAGGCTTGGCAAGCTTCTCAGTTGGTGAACAGATCAATGTACTAGAAAGGTGGCACCCCAACTTCATCAGGAAAGGAGCTGTGTCAACTAAAACTGACCTAAAACCAAGTCTCTACCAAGATAAATCCTTTATAATAAAACTGTAGTCGTGAGTATAGCACTTCCCTGAGTTCTCTGAGTCATCCTAGAGAATTACCAACCCTGAGGGGTTCAGGAGACAGAGTACAGGTGCCATGAGGACACCTGGAACTTGTGGGTATCATCTGAAGAGGCCAGGGGCCTGGGATCTATAGACCACCACAGTGTGACACAAGAGCACGTGGGGAGCCTGTGTGTCCACCCCCACCTGACAGGAAGATAAGCCTGTACCACCAACCAGAGGTTTCAACTGAAAATCACCTGTCACCTCAAGCACTGGGAAGATCTCAAACTGAGTGGAAAGAAACCATCAGTAAATTCCAACACCGACATGACAGAGAAGGTAAAACATTTCAAAATAACCACCATAAAAATGTTTCAGTGAGCAATTCAAACACACTTGAAACAAATGAAAAAACAAATGTCTCAGCAAAGAAACAAAACATAAAGAAGAACCACGGGTAAATTTTCAAACTGACAAAAGCAATAACCAAAATTAAAGAACTTAAGGAATGAGTGCAAATAGAGAAGGGAGGCGAGACTCTGAACCAGAAAACAGAACCACAAACATTACCAAATCAAAATAACAGAGAGAAAACAGACTGGCGGAAAAAAAGAAAACAAACCCACTTGGGGGATTCTGCATGACTGTGATAGAGATCTAACATCCATGTCATCAGAATCTGGGAAGGAGAGGATGATGTTCCCAGTAGGGCCAACATAACCAATCACCTTTACAACCATGCCCAAGATACAGCTCTTGTTCGCTCACCTCCATGACCTCAGGATAGTCCGCCTCGCCCAGACCACTCTGAGCTCCCCGAGTTCTCTTTCTTTTCCAGCACAAGCGCTAGTCTCCCTTCTCTACCTCCCACTCTTTAGGATTCCATTCTAAATGACCTTCCCTAAGAAGTCTTTTTTTGGGTAATAAAAGATTCATGAAAATGACTGTTTAAGAAGTAGTAGCTGAAGGCACTTTCAAAAATGGTAAGTTAGCATAAGGTTTGGCTGGGTAAAACAAAGGTCAAATGGTAACAATCTGCTTCTTCCACAAATCAACGTCTGATGTAGGCAATCCAGCAGCAGCTCTGAATCATCACGGATACAGGTTTTCTTTCTGTTTCATGATCCTAGCACTGGTTTCCAGCTTCATGATCCAAGATGGCTACAGTGGTCCAGCCATCTTATGTGAGTCCAGGCAGCAGGAAAGAACAAGGAGGAAAGGTAAAGGAGAGTGGGTACAGTGAACAGTCTTCACTTTCAGAAGCCTTCCTACAGTCCTGCACTACCACTGCCTTTCCCCACTGGCCAGAACTTGGTCACTGGGCCATAATTAACTGCTAGGAGGGGTTGGAAAGGCAGGAATTACACGGGGGGAGAAAATGATGGCTCTGGATAAGCAATGGACAGTCTTTGCCACAAGCAGTTTCAAAGATATTTTGAGCCACAAAATATCAATAGTTGCTACTGTCCCAAGTTGAGAACATCTGCAAGTATATGCTGTTATGTTAACTTCGACTAGAACTGGAGACACCAGTATGAACTTACACTTGGTTTAGTACGAATTCAGCTGAAAACACACAGAAATAGTCATCAATGTCTGTATATCACACGGGTTACCACACACAGGGCTCTTTCCTCTGTAGCTGACGAGACCTAGAAACCACCACACCCCAGCAGCAACAAACACACCTAGTACCCAGATCTAAAAAAGGGCTCCTTAGAGAAATGGTTGGTTGGGTGATCCTAGGATTGGAAGAGCACATGCAGAAAAGCCTGGAGCATCTTCCAGTGCCAAAATGTATAACAAAGTGCTCAAAAGGGGGCAGGGGCACAAAGCTGGGGATAGGACAGAAGCTGGAACAATGGGAGCAAAAAAAATTAAATAGTGCTGGATTATAACCCAAAGCATAAAATAAATATTCCTAAATCCCTACTGATATAAACAGATAGGTACAAAGACCCAGCTCTCCTGTGCAGGGAAATTCCAAGCAGTGTATACAGATACTCTGCCCTTACAGGATTGGAGCACAACTCCCCAGTCTCTAGGTGCAGGCTGTACACACGGACTTCCTCCCTAAGACTGCAGCACGGAGGACAAATGACAGAGTAACTTCATGGTGACAAAACCGGACAAACCCTACCTCAGTAAGGCGATCACAATTAACACCCACAGCGCCCAGTCATTCAGAGAGTATGTACCCTTGGCACAAAGTAATGAGAGCTGCACTTTACCTTTGTGGCCTTCCTCCCAGAAATGTGTTGCCCCAGTTTAATCATGAAAAAAACACCCAATAAATTCCAACTGGAAACCATTCTACAAAACACCTGACCAATACTCCTTGAAAACTATCAAGATCATAAAAAATAAGCCTGAGAAATTGTCTTAACCAAGAGGACTCTAAGAAAACGTGATGAACAGATGTAATGTGGGATCCTGGCAGAGAAAAAGGACATTAAGGGAAAACTGAGGAAACATGGATAAAACATGAACCTTAGTTAATAATGATGTATCTACATCAGTGAATTACCTGTGAGGTAAATACACATCAACGTGTATACAGGAACTCTTGTAAACCTAAAACTCTTCCAAAATTTAAGATTTATCTTAAAAAAATAAAATAAAAATGAACTGGAGGACTCCCAGCTGGTCTAAGAGAACCTTTGCTGGAGCACAGAATCTAATCAGGCCTCGGCCCCCATTTAGTGAAGATATTCTGGGACATCATCGTAGCTTTCAGCCTAGAATTTATTTTAAAGTCTTAAAATCTTGTGTGTCAGGGTTGTAAAATAATTGGGAGAATCACTCACTTGTGCAAATAATGAAGCTGGAGGTGATCTGTATGTGTAACACTGCCCCAGGTCAGAGAGAGACAGGCTGAAACCGGAAGCCAGACTTGGGGTTTCCTGGCTTTGCACGGGGCTCTCTCCGCAGCACAGCTGCCTCCACAGAGTCACAGGCCCTTCAGAACCAGGTCTGAGTGCCTGCTGCCCGTAACTCCTATAGTGTGCCCTCCAGTTCAAAGGACTCAGTGGGTCTCAATGAACCACACCCAGAGAAGGGCATCAGGTACTGTAGAAAGAGTAACAGACAGACTTCCAGACCCTGGACAGCTTTCAGATCAAGAGAAGAGGGATCCCTGGGATCAAATCCCACATCAGGCGCCTGGTGCATGGAGCCTGCTTCTCCCTCTGCCTGTGTCTCTGCCCCTCTCTCTCTCTCTCTCTCTCTCTTTGTGTGTGTGTGACTATCATAAATAATAAATTTAAAAAAATTTAAAAAAAAAAGAGAAGACTTACCAAAAAAAAAATTAATTTAAATAAAATTGTCAAGAACATGCAAGTCGCAGGGGGTAGACACATACACAGTAGCTTAAACCACAGGAGAAAATGAGAGACGCAGATATCCTGACAGTACCAGACATGCCCACTGTGAGCAGACAGTATTGCAGAAGCTCGGGACTAGCAAATGGGCAGGTGCACAGCCATTCCTGACCCTGCACAAACCTACAAATAGGTAAGGTGTACTGTTTTCACCTGCTCTCAGCCCTGCCAAAATCAAATACAAAGAGCCTCTCTTTCCCAGGCTTGTGGGTGAAAGACAGCTTTCCACATTCCAGCTCCACAGCAGTAAGGAAATCACCTCAAAATGAAGCTCAAATTCCAGGACACAGGTCATGTGGACAGTGTCAGTGTGATTTCTTGAAGAGCCACAGGTGGGCTTCTGTTTACATGCACATGGTAACCATTCAGTTCAAGCATAGACACTCACAGCACGCAGGCGCCAGAGTTATTCTAATTGGTGCAATTGATGGCTGGAATACTATAAATGGAATGTATGCCATACAGGGATCTATGAAGGCGGGTGACCCAATCATCCAGGATGCTAATCATCAGAGGAGTGTTCTATTCCAGGAATAGCTTTTGCAAACTATTTCTCATGGCATGGAGGTGAGATGACAAGCAGTTCACGTGAGAAACTAATCCTAAGTGCTTTGGAGAAAGCCTGCAAGGCAGGGCTAGAGTGGTGGCTTAGCGCTGTCTGCCACAGGTGCCGGAGTGAGAAGTGAGGATGCTGATAAGGAAGAACGAACACCAACTTGTGCATCAGGAAACCTAGCCTTGCTGTCAGCTCTTTCACTCCCAGCGCTGCCTTCTATAAAAGGCTTAGACTGCCAGGGTGCTTTAACAGAGGACGTGTGGACATGCCTTAGATGCTTCTCCCCACAATGTGAATGCACAATTCTGCAGATATTGCTAACAAGGGGTCCATATCTTTTGTCAGATTCTCAAAAAGGGTCTATAATCAAAGTAAGAATAGGTCTTTCCAGCTTCCAACATCTCATGAACCTCATCCCCAGGAAACATGCAAGACTTTGGGCAGGATTACTTCAGTACAGATGTCAGCCAGAAGTTGTTTCAATCTAGCCATCAACTTCCTAAGAGAAGAGTGAGTCCAGCACAGCTGGCCATCCTGTTCACTGTCCACTCCAACATGGAGAGCAGAGTGGCCCTCCCATCACTGGGCCTGGCCGACTGTTGATTTCCAGCTAGGTCATCATCTCTGGGTCAACATTATCAAGTGAGGCCTTAATGGCTTATCCTATTTCAATGAATAGGAAGGAAATGAGTGTGAAGGTATCTTCTAAGGAGAATGATAATGAGACTGAGGCGGTCTTCATTTTTGTCTGAATGCATCTCGCTGGTTACTAGCCTAGCTCAAGGGTTCTCGACTGAACACAACTGGCCTTTGAGCAGATACAGCTGTATTATGGGGCCTGCCCTGCTCGCTGGAGGATGGTAGCAGCAGCCAAGGTCTCCTGGGAGCAAAATCACCACCCAAAATTGAGAACCACTGGCCTAGCTGAATAAAGTTCCATATACATACTTTCTAATTATGTTTCCCTCATACTGTTAGTTCATGTGCTCTGCATATTTATGTATTTGGGGCTTCCTTATTTTAGTAGCATTTGTTTTTAAAGTGTTCAGGAAGATGTCACAGAGAGACAATTTTCCGGAAGGACATCAGAATCCCAAGGAGGGCAGCAGGGTGAGGAAACTTAGGTAGAAGGCAACGTGGTGATTTATGACACTAAACCTACAGCTAAGTCCTTTATAGAAGGAAATAATCCAAAGTAATCATAAAGTCATACACATTAACATCAGCCTAATTATAATAATCGAAACTTAGAAGTAACCTCAATATCCAAAGAGGGAAATCATGAATTAAATGTGGTGCCTCCATAGTATTAACCAGCCATTTTTAACGATACGACATTCTGGAACAGTATGGACTTTTACGTAGCTAATGGAAGTGGGGGAAAATGATTTAAAAATGTTACCGGTGACGGCAATTATGTGAAAAATTCGTACGACCCTGGACACGGATGAGGAAGAAGTCAGCAGATGGAAAGGAGGACTGGGCTCGTAGGTGGCTGGTTGCCTCTGAATCCCGGACTCCCTGTGCCCGAGTTACACCACTCTCTAAATTGGTTTTTACAGGCAGCCCCGGTGGCCCAGCGGTTTAGTGCCACCTTCAGCCCAGGGTGTGATCCTGGAGACCGGGGACAGAGTCCCGCATTGGGCTTCTTTCATAGAGCCTGCTTCTCCCTCTGCCTGTGACTCTGCCTCTCTCTTTCTGTGTCTCTCACGAATAGGTAAATAAAATCTTCAAAAAAAAAAGTTGGTTTTTACTATCTTACTATGGCGTTTACCTAACTTTTTGAGTTTATGATTTTGGTCATAAAAATATTCCCAAAAGTAAATGTGTAGGGTCATCCGCTAAGAACACAATCATATTGTTAGCTGAGGATGGAGCAAATGGCGTGGTGACTTCAATTACTAATAACGTTCTGTATGTGGGACCGAGCTGGAGGGGGAGATTGTAGGTGTTCTCACCACACATGCAAAAAGATTATGGTTAATTAGCTTGATCAGGGATGTCATCCCACAAAAGAGATGCATATCAAAACTTCGTGTTTTATACCTTAAACATATAATGATTTACCAATCACACTTCAATAAAGCTGAAAAATAAAAGCACTTCATTCTCACTGTAGAAATTTGGAAAGACACTAAAAGCCTCAAAAAAACAGTGTCCACGTGCCAACATCTAGAGATAAATCACTGATATGATGCCAAAATGCCCTTCAGTCCAGGAGCTGGACTTGGGGCAGGTCTGTGCACTTCAGGAGACATTTTAGGAAAGGCTTTCGATTATTGACTTAACCAGCACACCTGCACTTTAAAACTTAAGGTAACTTTACAAAGGATGTTGATAAGTCATTTACTGGGAGGAGCACCACCCTCCTGTGTATTCTGGATTATGAGCCACTGGCTAGTCCTTTTCCATGGCTTTCTGAGGCACTGCTCACACTTACATGATAAAGTGTACTTTTCTAAAGGACACATCCCCTAGATAGACTGCACCTCCTGCAGAGCCTGTACGTGCCAGGATGGGAGGGGTGGGCACAGAGCATCCCCACCAGCCTGCTCCCACGGCTTGGAACACAGCAGCCCCTGAGGGGTGTACACTGGTGGCTAAGACACACTTACAGGTCGTAGGAGAACTTCCGCTCCAGGTTGGTCTGGTTCCTCTGGAACTGGAGCACATCCTGCTGCAGCCTGCCGTAATTCTTCTGCAGGGCCTTTAACTGGTCTGAGCCAAGAGGAGGACCCAGAATCATGCAAGTCGTGGGCACAGCCATCATGACAACAGCAGACACATCAGAACACAGTGGGCAATGGCACACCGGCGAGTAAGGAGGGAAGGAAAGAAGGATGAGAATATTCTACAATTGGGGCAGGGGAAGCCCTGGAAATTAGCAATCTGACCAGAATATGCACCCTGACTCTTCTCCAAACCTCTCACTTAAATCACGTTTTTGACCTCTGACCCTTAAAATGCATTAAAAGGTTCTGATTACCTGTTTCTTACACATCCTGAACCCCGAGCTGTTCCACAAGGTGACACACAAGCCACCATGTCCCCTGGTCCTCAGCAGACTTATTCTTCAGCTTGTGAAACACCAATTTCCACACCTGCTCAGGTCAGCAGCCACTCATGCAGACCCCTGGCCACCAGGCTACCTGCCAGCCGCCTCCTACCACCCGTCCACCCAAGCCAGGCATTCCCAGATGTGCTCACTTAAATAACCCCCGGCTGTTCCCCAGGCTGGGAAACAGCAGTTTTCCCTGGAGGAGATGCATCAGCCCAGTCCTGCTGCCCTGACCTCTGAGCTCCTAAAAGCCTTGCAGAAAAAAGCAGCTGCTGACAAAGGGTCAGGCTGGGTGGAAAGAAAAGCTGCCAAGAGGTGACAGCAGAGGGGCCGGAAGGCCACAACCAGGGCCCGGGACACAGCTCTCAACATGCACCCCGAGGTCTACCCTCATAACTCTAAGCCTACAGGGCTCTTGGGGGGAAAATAAAATGAAATAAAAATGAAGGACTCAATGAAATGCCAAAACACACAGCAACATGGCTCCATCTCACACGCATTTCTAGAATATGCTTCTAGAGTTAAAACTGTAGGGATGCAGAACCACTCAGTGGGTGCTGGAGGCTAAGGCAGGGTACCTGTGACAAAAGGCTGGGGGGATACTTCCTAGAGGGACAGGGTCTGGTCATGACATGGGCATCTAGGGGATTGTGCATTTGCTGAAACACACAGAACTCTACAAAGGGCACACTTTATTAGGTATAACTTACACCTCAATAAACCTCACTTAAAGTCCCAGGGTGCCTGGGTGGCTCAGTGGGTTACGTGTTTGCCTTCAGCTCAGGTCATGATCCCAGGGTCCTGGGATGGAGCCCTGCATCAGGCTCCCTGCTCAGAGGGGGGTATGGGGGGCCTGCTTATCCCTCATCCCTCTCCCTCTTGCCCCGCTTGTGCTTTCTCTCTAGCTCACATACTCGCTCTCAAATAAATAAATAAAATCTTTAAAAGAAAAAAAAAGTGCCATAATCAAACCAAGTATGGGTCTGGAATACAGTTGGCAATAGAAGGGATGAAGTACTGACACTCACAATGTAGACACAATGTAGATGAGTCTCACAAGGCCACACAGGAAAGGGGAGCTCTGCAGAGCCTCAGCAATAGTGACCCACCTAACTCTGTGAGACCCTAAATCTCCCTACTCATATTCTTAGAGCTAGATTTAGAATGAGAATCTAGACCAGCACCGTCCAAATACAATGCAAGCCACGTAGGTAATTTTTCTAGCAACTACATTTTCAAGAACGAAACCAGGTGTATTATTAATTTTAATAATACATCTGATTTAGCCCAACAGCTATACGATATTATCAGGCCAACACATAATGAACATAAAGAATTATGAATTAGATATTTTATACTCTCTCTTTCCTACTATGTCTTTGAAATCTGGTGCGTACAATCAGAGCACATCTCAATCCAGACGTTAAGTCTGCACTAGGAATTTTTTATCTGAATTTAGGTTTCATCAAATGTACAGTTAAAAAGTAGATGGATATACTCAAGTTGTAGATACTTAACACTACTAAAACAGAGTGGAGTCTCAATCTTAAATCACTGAAAATAACATAAAAATTTAAAACCCAGTTTCATCCCAATAGCCACATTTCAAGTGTTCACTGGTCACACGGCTCGTGGCCACCACTCTGGATAGTGCGGCTGTAGACAGACCTTCCTGTCCCAGAGGCAGGAGGGAGGCTCCGGAGCCAGTGCAAGTTTCCTACTGGCCTCATGGGACGCAGCACTCCTTCCCACAGGCCCTGAGCAGCACAGGGCCTGCTGACCCGCGCCCCCGACCCAGTCCTGCCCTCTGGACCACTGCTGCTTTGCAAGGCCCGATGGAAACCCAGCTCTGGCTGCCAACTGAAGCAGGGCAGCAAAGAATGGAATTAGATTGGGGCTGGATAGTTTTTACAATTTTCATAAAGGAAACCTAAATTCAGGGTGACTCAATTAAAAAAATCCTATATATACCACATATATTTTACAGTTCTATATATAAGGTGATTTGTTCTGTATACTTCTTAGCCTATGAAAACAAGAGAACCTGAATTCTATACCCTACAATGTCTTCAGCAACATTTTTAAAAGGAAAAAGCTCTTTAAGGAATTGTAGTTTGGCAAAACAAATACAGTAAAGATTACTCAGTAACTCAGGATCCTACTCATCATTAGATTAGAACAAGAACCCCTAGAGAGGACAAGAGGAAAGGTGACCCTTTCCTAAAAGGCCTAACATCTGCTGTCAAGGAGGGGATGAGAACTCACCTTGCAGGGTTCTGATGAGCCTCTCACCTGTGGTGATATTATTCACTAAAACTGCCTGCAAGGAAGATAAACACAAAATGAAACATGCTGGCAACCTAACAACTTCGAAGAGTCTTGATAAGATGTTCCAACTGGGGAAAGGGAGTAACACCCCTCCCCCATCCCCCCTCGCCTCAGCGGCTGTGGCAGGGAAGGGACGGGACGGGTTGCAGATGCTGCTGCAGCCGGAAAGGAGCTCACGGGGTCAGAGCTTTGCTTTCCCAATGACAGCCTGTAACCCGCAAGGACTAAGTGGATCCTGCCTCTGTTTGGGCCCAGGATGTGCTTTCTTCCACAAAAGCTGCAGCAGCAAGTGGGGATTTTCCCAGGAGGGCAGGGGAGGGGTTCACATGACGTGACACCAAGCAGGGAAGACCAAAAACAGAGGAGGAGGAAGAGACAACACAGGACTCAGGAGAACAGTGAAAACTAAGGGAAAAGTAAGGAAAGGAGGTGTGAAGTGTACGTGACAAATGCCCACACCGGCCAGGTGACCCTCAGGCCTCTGTAGTCGGCTCCCTCCTCACACTGGGTTCTAAGAGATGGACAGCACATGAGCCCATTTTACAGGACAGGAAACTGAGGCACAGACTGGTGAAAAGACTCAAGGCCATGAGGCTTTCTCCACAGCAAACAGACAAAGCCTGAACCTGAGCCCAGCAGGTCTGATCCGGGTAGATTGGGCTCTGAGCCCCCAGCAGGCGCCCAGGCTAGGGGGCTGGACCCTGTGCCAAAAGCAAACATCCGACGAAGAGGTGACTAGAATACCAAACATCTGAGCGCCTCACACAGGCAGGCGCTGCTTTGTTCACACACCGAGCCGTGAACATTTCCTACTGTGTAACAACCAACAAAGCCTGCAAACACCACACCCTGGACACGCTGCCTGCAATTCGGAGACACGCTTCTGCCCAGTTCCCACTTAACGATGGGTAGTGACAACCGTGCCACCGCCCGTGTCCGTGCCTCTCACTTCCTCCCAGGCCACTGCCCAGACCTTCCTTTCTCTTTGGCTCAGACAGAGTTTTCTGGAGTACAGGGGCGTGCTCCCAGAAATGAAACCTGGCCAAACAAACCATGTTTATTTTGGGAGATCTGAGGACATGGAACATTTCCTGGTACAAGAGGAAGTAAATCACAGTGACAGGTCTCAGGGACAGATTACCAAGGGGAGTGTTAGTCGATGGCCTAGGGGGTGGAGGACAGAAGGGAAGCCTAAGTGACGGGGCCCTCGCGCGGCGCGGATGCTACCAGCACCGCTCAGGGATGGCAGGATGCCCACTGTTCCATCTAGAGCCAAAAAGACCCGGAATAGAATCTTGGAGAGAGATCTGCACCTGTGCAAAGGACAGCTGGGCGCTAGGAGCAACCCATCCTCAACAGGTGCCCGGGATGGAAGCCGTGGCAGCGCCCCTCAACGGAACGTCACGCGTTTTTTTTTTTTTTTTTTTAAGATTTTATTTATTTATTCATGAGAGACAGAGAGAGAGAGAGAGAGAGGCAGAGACACAGGCAGAGGGAGAAGCAAGCTCCACGCAGGGAGCCCAACGTAGGACTCGATCCTGGGTCTCCAGGATCACACCCTGGGTGGAAGGCGGCGCTAAACCGCTGAGCCACTGGGGGTTGCCCTCACGCGGCCTTTAAAACAAGTGACCGCGACGTGCTGTTACCACACGGATGTACCTTGAGTGCACTGAGCGAGGCCAGTAGAATTACTGCCTGGTTCCACTTCCACTCATGTATTCTTTTAAGAGAAATTGCACATGAGCAGGGGTGGGGGAGTGGGTAGAGGGGAAGAAACTCAAGCAGGCTTCATGTCCAGCATAGAGCCTGATATGGGGCTCAACCTCACGATCCTGAGGTCATGATCTGAACTGTAACCAGGAGTTGGATGCTCAGCCAACTGAGTCCCCAGGCACCCCAGGATATTTCCCACTATTCCTTCTCCACTTGTTCCCCTTGGCCCCACTCCAAGAAATCCACCCCGGAGTCTGCAACTATCTGAGGGTCGAGAAAGTATCCGAGGAAATGTCTGTCTCCCATGTAACTCCACTCTTCTAAAGATATTTTAGTTATCTTCCCCCATCTATTTATTTATGCATGGAAAAGTACAGATTGCACCCAAGTCAATGAGAAAAGGATCCTGGAACGCCATCAGGATATTTTATATGGAGTTTTATATTTATTGAAAATCTTGTTAAATCATCTTCAGGGAATAATGAAGATGCTTCTAGCTTTTTGGAGATTCAATTTAAAAAAATCTGCATTAAACAGTATTATTTTTAAATGAATTCTATATTCTACTCTAAACAACCCAGCTGTTTTTCCACATTTTGGTGCAGAGCGACTCTGGGAGAAGTGGACGGCCCCGCGTGTGGACGGCCCCCGGGGACACCCAGTGGCAGTCACTGCCACCAGCATGTAACTGAAACTGAGCTCGGCAGACCTCGGGATGAACCACCCACGGACACATCTATCATCACTGTTCTATTCTGAGACACGTGCATATTTGATGAAACAACTTCCGCATCAGACTCCTGGATAAAGCAGCTCAACATGTTGTAGTAAATTTTCAATACAGTAATTTGACAATAAATCCAACCGCTCTAAAAGCGCCAGAAGATGTAAATGACTAACTTCTCAAAATCTGACCTTTCGGAAAGCTCACTGGAGGTGCGGCGCAGACCACATGACAGGAGAAAAGGCCCACGGCACTGCTCTGCGTGGTTCGCTCACTGAAATAACCTGCTTTGAAGGCAAGAGCCCCTCATGTAAGCCTGACTTGGAGGCCCGTCAGACTAAGCCCCGTCCCCCGCGGGGCCTGGAGAAGCTCTGTGTAAGGACACTCCTGTGAGTGTGTCGGGGACAGACCTGGGAGACAGAGCAGTCCTGGTGACCGGGAAGGATGCGGACAATGAAGGCAGAATATGAACTACTCATTAGTCTTCCCATCCCCCTCACCGATTTCAAAGTCTCCCAGAGCAGCGCTACCCAAGGGAAAGGCAGTGTCAGTCCTGGGCAGACCCTTAACAATTTCTAGTAGTCATATTAAAGTGGAGAGAAACAGATTGGGTAGAGGATCAGAACAAACATTTCCCCAAAGATGATACACAAATGGCCAGTCAGCACCAGAGAGACGCTCACCGTCGCCAGTCGCCACTGCAACACACGCCCAGATGAGAGGGCACCGTGTCACACACACTGGCACGGCTTCAAGCTAAAAATGAATAAGCAGCAAAAAGGAAAATAAATATGGACAAGTATGGGAGAAAGTGCAGAGACACTGGAACCCTCAAACACGGCTGAGGAGATTGGGAGATGGCACAGTCGCTGTAGAAAGAGGCTCGGCAGTTTCCCAAGATGTTGAACGGCTGTCACACGACCCAGCCCTCCTCTTCTTAGGTATACCCAAGAGAATCACAAGTACGTGTCTGTACGACATGTGTCCCCAGACGTTCACAGCAGAATTATTCATAGCAGCCAAAAGGTGGAAACACCTCAAACATCTATCAAGTGAGGAACCCGATAGACAAAACGTGGTATAGCCACGGCGTGGAGTATTATGCAGCTGTAAAAAAGAATGAAGTTTTGACATGTGCCGTGAGGCCTGAAAACACTAGGTTGAGTGCAAGAAGCCAGACACAAACACACACACACACACACACACACACACAAACACAGCCAGACACAAAAGCCACAAAATGTAGGATCCACAGAGAGGAAATGCCCAGAGCAGGGAAATCTGGAGAGCCCCCAAGTACATTAGTGGGAGCTGGGGTCTGGGGTAAGGAGACCTGGGGACTGTCTGGTTAATGCATGTGGGATTTCTCTCGGGGGCAATGAAAATGTTCTGGATGAGACGGTGCTGGTGGCTGCACCATAACATGAACATACCAAACCCACCAAACCTACCAAATGATACACTTTAAAATGGCTAAAGTGGTAATGCTTATAGGTCCTGTGAATTTTGTTCCAATTAACAAAAAGAAACAGGTGAAATTAAATACCTTAATCTGGCACACCCAAATTATCATTTCAGAATGTAATCAACACCGAACAGTATGAATAACGGTTTTTTTCCATACCAAGCCTTCGAAATCTAGCACATTTTTACATTTTTACAGCACATCTCAAATGGGACATTGTCAATGTTCAACTAGCCACCTGCTCGTGGGACAGCACAGACCCTGAGGAATAAGGAGGAGTGAAGAGTCAGCTGGCAAAGAAGTGCCAAGGAGTTATTTATTTATGGTGTTGTGCTAATATTACACACTCACACCACCACCAAAATAAGCCCAGGAGACACGGCTGTCCTCAGGCCAAGGGCCCAGGTGAAGGATTCCAGAACTCAGCAAACCTGCCCAGCATGTGTATCAGGGGTCCAGCACGAGCCTCAGCCTGGAGGCACAAAGGTGGGCCACCCACACTACTGCCCCCATCTCACCAGACGGGTCCTCCCCAAAAGGCAAACAGAGGGGTGTGCAGGGGGACTCCAGGTCCATGCCACTCTGGCGCAGCAGAGAAGGTCTCCAGAGAGGCTGGGCCTAGGCGCTAAATGCAAGGTCTCCTCAGGGAGCTGGAGACCCAGGACTCCAGGACGCGTGGGAACCTGCAGCCTAGCTCCTCAAAGCTCCCGCACACAGCAGGGGCACAGGAGTGAGTATATGCACGTGCAGGAGGAGACGGAGACGGAGAGAGCATCAGTGCAAGGATGCTGGCGTGTGGAAGACGTTCTGCTGTGTGAAAGGAAGCCGACACAAAAGGACACATACCACACGATCCCACTGATGTGAGACATGGAGGTTAGTCGGATTCGGAGATAGGAGGAGACACTGTGGTTGCCAGGACCTGGGGGAAGAGGGAATGGGGCCGGTGCTTCCCTGGGGAAGGTGGAAAAGCTCTGGAGGGTGTGGCAGGTGCACAGCAACGTGAGCATAATTAATGCCACTGAACCGTGCATTCATGGTCATTTTATGACCATGCATGGTGCATTCATGCATTAAATGGTCATTTTATATGACGCACCTTTTACCACAATGAAAACAATAGCCAAACCCCACAAAGAGCATGAGATAGGTGGGTCAGTGGACAAGTGAGCGTGTGAGAACATGGAGGCCAGAGCGCAGCAGTGGGCTGGGAGTGCATGCTCCGGGGTCACAGCCAGCAGAGTGAGCAGGAGGGCGGGTCAGAGGGGCCACAGGGGCTGTGGGTGGGCAGGAAGGTGGGGCTGCGCTGTGGACACGGGACCACGGGCTCAAGCCACAGAGTAGTAAGGGGCGGCAGGGGGGCGGGGGGGGGTAAACAAACCTCTAAGTGAAGCTTAGAAAAGAGAAACCCAACCACCCAGGACACCACCCCATTACGCACAGGGCATAGCTACTCTCCGCACCCCAACAGCTCCCGCCAGAAGGTCCCACCAGCTGTCAGAAGGGTGGAACATCCCCGGCCCCGGAGGGCTGGGAAAGCAGCACCTGCAACGGCTGGAGGGACCGGGGGCTCAGGTTGGGTGGCCCAGGCAGGTCGCCAGCACCCACAGCTCTGCAGAGCAAGGTCCGTGAGGGGTGCCTTCCGTCATGAGGACAAGCATGAGGCCCCAGAGGAAGGAGCTCTGGACCGAGGGTGGCCTCTTCACAGGGGGCCTACTGTGGGCATTAGGTCTTCTCTTTCCACATGAGGATTTGAACAATTTCTCCACCTGCACCTGTGGTTAAGACTACAGCTCTGCAAACGGGGGTGGGGGTGGGGGTGGGGGATACGGATACTAAGGATGAAAGAGGAAACAACACGAGAGACTCCTAACTCTGGAAAATGAACAAGGAGTAGTGGAAAGGGAGGTGGGCGGGGCGGTGGGGTGACTGGGTGACGGGCACTGAGGAGGGCACTTGATGAGATGAGCGCTGGGTGTTATGCTGTATGTTGGCAAATCAAACTCCAATAAAAATAGATACACAAAAATAAATAAATAAAATCATCTCTATTAGTGTTCAAAAAAAGGAAAAGGAAACAAAACCGATGTCTATCAGATCACAGAACTCAGAATAATCCCAGTTCGCCACCCCCGACCCCCTCCTTCAGCCCACTGAGGAAATCAATGACAAGGTAGGTCAGATGTTCTGTACGAATTTCCCAGCAAACGCTGGTCCTGCGGGGTGAGGAAGTTCAGAAGTGAGCAGGTGGGGTGGGGGAGGGTTGGCGTCTCCAGATCAGACAAAAGCAGCCCCAGGAGCACCTGCCCGCTCCTCCCAGTTAGGCCAGACAGCAATGCACCTGCTCCGCCCCCGCCCTCCCTGCAGCCTTGCCAGTGCCCCCCACCCACCCCACCCATCCCCGCCCCGCGCCCCATCACACCTGGGGGGGTCCGTCCCAGGCCCCTTCCCATGGGTGGGGCGGGGGGCGGTGCAGGAAAGGGGGTCCGTTGCTCCCCACACATAAGCAACTTGTGTTCAATGGCAAAGCTGCCAGAAGGATGTAGTCAGCCAACTAGAGAATTCCCAACCTGACAGACCCCGTTTCCTCAGGGACCCAGACCTCAGAGAAGCTGCCCTCTGCGCATTCCCACCCCTGTGAAGCCACATCCCAGCGCCTGTCATGCCTGCAGCCCCACCTCCTGACACTCATGCCTGCTCACTCCACAGGCTCAAGCTCCTCCCGCCTCCACCCCACCTCCTCTCTGCCCGCTCCCTCCCTAGCATGTCCCCCAGACTGCCCCCCAGACCGGGGCCTGCCCTTCAAAGCCCCAGATAGGGCCTGGCCAGCTCGGTTCCATCCAAGCCTAAGCGCTCCCATCCCCAAACTCAGTCCAAACTCCTGAGTGGCTAAAAGACCCTTCCTGAAGGGCTGTCTCTGCTCTCAGGGCCCAATCTGCCCACTCCCCACGCTCAGCCACAGGGGGTGGGGGGACAGTCTGGGGCGCTCCCAGGTGAGGCAGCACAGGAACACCTGCCCCAGCCTGGTGCTGGAGGCAGACGCCCCCGCCCCCGTCTGTGGGACACAAGTGCTCCTGCGCCATCCTGAACATCTTGCACACCTACTGCCTGTGGGATCTAGATTCCCATCAGATGCACTCACTTGACACTGAAAGACTGAGCGGTTAGGGGGTCAGGGTACAGAGGAGGCCAGATGCAGGTCGCAGGTACAGCCTCCAGCCATCTGGAAGCCACCTGTGGAGGAGATGCTCTCCAGACCCTTCTCACCTTTCTGCAGGCACCCACATCCCTGCACTAAGCCCTTGCTGCTTCACACAGCTGGAATGGTTTCTCTGTCTGCCCCTGGCCCTGACAGACCCATTGACTTGCCTTTCTCCACCACTCAGGGCACCCTGGGGACGCGGGACACAGCCCGGCCCATCCCCAGCACACTCCCAGCACCCAGCAGGGGAAATACTGGAGACTTCTGTCTGGAAAATCAGTGGGGATTAAAAACAGAAAAGCTCTTGTAGAACCTTTCCGGGCTTCAATCAATCACAGTGATAAGAGGTGATTAAAAAAAAAAAAATCAAAGAAACTGTTTTGACCCGCACAAGTCAGCTCTGGCCCCCAGGAAAACCACCTCCCCAGAAGGAAATCCCCAAGCTCTCCAATGAAGCCAGAACACTCTGAATGCCGCAGGAGATGTCGCGGTGGGGCCAGGGGGACCTGGCGGGGTGGGCTGGGGGCTGGTCTACACCCCCACTCAGCACTAACCAGCCAGCCTCCCTCAGGCACCTCCAGAAGTGAGAGGTGCTGGGGTGAAAGCACTCTGAAGACTCTAGGGCAGGACAGATGACCAGACTTCTTAACGATGGCCACTTCCTCTTTACAAAGTCACTTTCAGAGCCAAATGCAGCTACAGTTGTGGGGAGCGGCCCTTCCCCCGGCCCCCGAGTTCAGGTTGGCCCTCTGGCTTTCACTGCCCAGGGGCCACGGAAAGGTCTGCTCTGCTCAGTGACCCCTTACAGCAGCAAGGCCGGGGGGGGGGGGGGGGGGGGGGGGGGGTGTTCAGACCACACATGCCCCCCCCTCGTGACCCCACTACTGTGGAGAGCCCAGGTCACAGAGGTGGGAGGCAGAGGTGAGGCAGGCCCCTTCCCCCTCCGCCTTCCTAGCTGCCCCTCCCTATAAGCTTTTCTTTCTGGACTCCAAACAGTTAACACTTGGCCAACATCTGGTCTCCTAGCCTGTAGCCTGGCTCTAACCCTCTGGCTTTTCCTCAATCAGCTCCTTCCCCTTATAAACGACTGTGACCCAAGCCTTTCTCCAGCCCTGCTGCAGCATTAATTTACATACTTAACAAATAAGTGAAAAGTCCAAAGCTCTAGGGGGGATGAACGGCTGCAAGAAAGGAGCCTGGCACGAAGGTCACAAACACAAATACAGAGAAGGAGACTATTTCTGACTAATTCTACAGAGCCAAAAAGCCAACACAATAGCAGGAAGCTCCGTGATCACAGCCATGAGCCTCTGAGTCACTGGGGTCTCTCAGGCTCCTCCTCCAAGCACTTCAGAGATGAAGTGTGCATAACCTGCCTGCACACACCTTTAGGGCCACCTGGAGGCTGGGGGGGGGGGGCACCAGAGACCCTGGTAAGTCTTCAGACCTGAAAATATTAATCAGCCTTCTGACAACAAAACGAAAGACTGAATTCAAGCACTCTGTGCCAGCTTCAGGAGAGAAGCAGACCTTTACAAGTAATTCTCCATTCACTTTTGGCAAAAACTACCTAAAATCTGGGGATCTGTTCTTACTTAGGCCCTTTAAAAACTAGTTTGATATGTAAACAAATATTTACTTGGAAAAAAGGGGGAGACGCCTGGGTGTCTGCCTTCAACTCAGGTCATGAACCCAGGGATCAAGCCTCATGTTGGGATCCTTGCTCAGTGAGGAGCCTGCTTCTCCTCATTCTACTCCTCTCCCTTGCTTATGCGACCTTTCAAATAAAATCTTTAAAAAAAAGAAAAAGAATTTCACCACAAATGTGATGGCTTAAAAACATGACTCCCAAGTCTCTGCCACCGTCACCTGCAGCTTCCCTCACTCAGGTGCTGGTGTCAGTGACCCCAGACCTCATTGGTGAAGCCTAACTCCCACCCTTTTCAGTTTGGGCTGGCCTCAGTAACCTGCTCCTAGGAATGCTGAAGAAGTGACCCACTCAGTGAAAGGCTTAGTGAGTTGGACAGTGTGCCCCCAAACTTCATGTCTTCCCAGAATCCAAGAAGCACCTTATTCAGAGACAGGGTCTATGTGGATATAATCCAGGTGACATGAAGTCATGAAGGTGGGGTGGAAGCCAGTAGGACTACGGGGTAGAGGGGCAAACACACAGGGAGATGGCCGGGACTGGAGCGACACTTCTAGGACCCATGCAGACCAGGTCAGAGACTGCAGGCAAACAGCAGTGGCCAGAGCCGGTTCCAGAAGGAGCCTCCCCCGGAGCCTTCTGGGGAGCACAGTCCTGGCTGACACCTTGATCTGGAACTTCTAGCCTCCAGAACCACGAAAGAAATACCTTTGTTGTTTTAAGCCACCTGGTTTGTGGTACTTTGTTACAGGCCAGCCCTGGGAAATGCCTACAAAAGGTAACAGCCTCCCACAGGGGCACTCCCTCCCCCCTGTGGGGATGGCGCCCCAGGAACCTTCCAGCCTGCAAGCTTCAAGGAGGCCCAGCAGCCGTGGGGGGAAAGCCACCCTATGTGCTGGGGGCCTCGACCCCACTGAGGTCTGGGGTCACTGACACCAGCACCTGAGTGAGGGAAGCTGCAGGCGACGGTGAGCCTTCTGGCACCCAGATAGAACATGGAACAGACCAGTATCTACTGAGCCCTCCCAACTGCAGATGTGTGAGTGCAAAATAAATGCCATCATGGCTTTAAACCACTATGTTTTGGGGTAACTTGTGATACAGCAAATAAGCAGAACACCACATGTCTATATAACCCCGTTCCCCTAAATGACACGTGTATCTTCATGTTCAAAACACAGACACCTATGCCAATGAGGCATCAAGGTAACCTGCAAAAGTTCCCTTTAGCAAACACTTATGAACTATATCCTTGTCTGGAAGCTGGCCCCTCCGTGCCCCTAAGATAACCATACATAATAAGTCAGGTGTTTCTGGGTTTTTAATGATGTGCAAAAACCAGATGTGTTCCAAAGTGTTTCTCATTTAAAAGGCCCCCCTTATGTTCTAGCATCTTCACAGCACATGTCCATTTATAAAAGCTTGAGTATAACGATGACTTATAAATGCTTAGCTATCATCTGAATGTTTTAAAAAGGGTGTGAGGGGTTCTCAGTGGTTAACCCTGGAGGGATGGAATTACAGGGGATTAAAATTTTTTTTTTGGTATTTTCAAAACTAACAATAACAGTATTTCAATAATTTAAAAGATAACTGTTTTGAAAGTTACTGAAGGCTGCTGTACACAATCATTTTGTCTGTTTCAGAAAACTGAACATCCCTTCTCATCTACAGCTCAGGAAGCGACCATACCAGTGCTCCCACCAAGTTACAGAAGTCCTAGAAAGACGAAGTATGCAGAAACCTGCAGAGCTGCAATTGTGTAGTCAAATCATCTTAACCACACCTCTTTCTGCAACAGAAGGGGAAGTAGAAAAGAAAGGAAATGAAAACAACAGGTCCATCTTCAAGGAGCAGCTAAAGTCTCACATGAAGTGTTTATCACATAAAAATCTGAGGCTTTGGTTCACATTAAAAAAAAAATCAGTGGGATTTGGTTCATATTATCAAAACAGAAGCCAACTGACATGTCAATGCTCCAGACAGTGGACACCTGCAGAAGTTCAGAAATATGAACTCTAAAACCACCAAACATAATAGTGAATGGATGGGTGAAACAGGTGCTGGGGAAAAGAAGGGCAGGTGTCGTTAGGAGCACCAGGTGATGGATGGCAGCGCTGAATCACCATATTGTCCACCTGAAGCTAGCAGAACACTCGACTATGCCAGAATCACAATTTTTAAAAATTCATAATAGTGACCATCTTTGGGCAGGAGGGAAAGGAGAAAGGAACAGAGAAGGGGAACAAAGAGAACCTCAACTTGATAATGGTTTTTGTTTTAAATAATTTCTGGGAGAGGTATTAGCCTATCATTCCTCTGACCTCTCTGCACGTCCTGCTCTTTCATACTAAAGCTGCTCCAGGGATCATTCCAGCACCAAAGCCAGCTGGCGAGACCTCACGTGACGTTTCACACCTGCCTGCCCACTCCGGGGGACATCTGAAGGGGCGCCTGAGAAGCCAGTCTCAGTGCTGAGGACCTGCAGACACACCCATATTCCAAGTCGGCAGGAGTTGGCAATCTTGGGGGAAAAAAAACTCAGCAGGAGGTGAGCAGGAGGTTTGCAACTTGGCACATCTTCTAAAAATTTTCAGGGATTCCAGTAAACATGGGTAAAGATGTAAGAAATAGCTTAGAAAAAACAGTATCAATGTCAATTACTTTGTAAGAGCACTGCCAAATTACCTTCAGAGAATTCTCTCTTAATCATAATACCGTCCACTTTAAAATCATTTCATTGAGAAAGGGTCAATAAAATGAAAATCCGGATAAGACTATTTTATTTTTAAAAGTACAATACTGGGGCGCCTGGGTGGCTCAGGGGTTGAGCATCGGTCTTTGGCTTAGGTCGCGATCCCAGAGTCCAGGGATCGAGTCCCGCATCAGGCTCTTTGCCTGCTTCTCCCTCTGACTGTGTCTCTGCTTCTGTGTCTCTCATAAATAAATAAAAGCTTTAAAAATATAAAAATAAAAAAACAAAAGTGTAATACTGCAAAACATCCAACATTTCCTCATCAGTGTCTGGATGAGCTACCTGTGTTGAAAGGATCTGGGCATGTAGGAAAAATTGTGCATCTGCACATGTTATGTGTATCATCTTTTAAGAAAAATTCAATATTCTCCAAGGCCCAACACCCAGAAAGTCTGATCCAGTGTATATTTAAAATCCCCAGTGGGATCCCTGGGTGGCTCAGCGGTTCAGCGCCTGCCTTTGGCTCAGGGCGTGATCCCAGAGTTCCAGGATCGAGTCCCACGTCAGGCTCCTGGCATAGAGCCTGCTTCTCTCTCTGCCTGTGTGTGTGTGTCTCTCTCTCTGTGTCTCCCATGAATAAATAAAATCTTTACAAGTAAAAAATAATATTTGTATTTGTGTAAGTGCCCAGGCGATTGCGACGTGCTGCCTGGCAGGGCCTGAGTTATCTCAAACAACTTTCCTAACAAAACTAAGTTAATAAACGCCAACTTAATAAGCTGGGCTGATAAGCCCACATCACTGAACACAACTAAGCAACAAAGGCTTTCCCAGGGAGCACAGCCCCCCGTTACAAGGTGCCCGACGCACCATTCACAGCCCGATTCTGGACCAAACAGCAAAAGGGAAAAGATACCAGAGCCCAAAGGAGGCCCCGGCTCGGCCCTGTGCTCTCCGGCAAGCAGGACAGTCCATCAGTAGCCATGCCCAGCCTGTCCCCAGAGTTCTCTGCCTTAGCATTCAAACCCATGCTGCCCAACGTGGCTACCCAAATGTAGTCAAAACTAAATAAAGTTCACAATTCAGTTCCTTAGGCCCAGCAGCCACATTTCAGGTGTCCGACAGCCATACAGAGCCAAGGGATGTGGTTCAGCAGAACACCAAGAATGGCTGTTTCCCTCCTCGGGAATTCTATTACATGGAACTGACCCGAAGCACTGATTTCATGACCCCATTTTTCCTGAGGGGTCTGGCCTTCAAACTCCTATCCAGGTGCCACCTGATGGCCACAATACTGTGCAGAGAACAGTGGCCATCCAAGGGGGGGGGGGGGGGGACTCCAGGAGGTCAGAAATCTCTAAGTCATGTGACACTTGCAAACCGCACCCCCCAGATGCTGACACCCCCAGTCATCCCATGGCCGAGAAGCTGCATCAGACCACCAGACGATTCTTTAACATTCTGAAAAAGAGCCTGATTCCAATTCAAACTACCAGTGCTAACCTGAGAGAGAATGAACGTCCTGATGTAACAGCCAACCCTCCCTCTCTGAGAACCGCCTAGCCACACTGAAAGATTCGAGTGGGGTTTTTTGCCTGGGAATTTGGAATTGGGGCTCAAAGAGAGGTAGCTGGAATCCCTTGGTCTTCTGAAGCATGCAGATAAACACAGCATCTCATCACCTGGCTTCAGCAACTAGGGACTTGGACCGGCCTGGCTACCTGGGGCCCCTGCCACAGCCCCTGTGTTACGCAGGGAGGGAGGGTTCTGGAGCACACCCCCTCACTGTGGCCTGCGTCTGCACAGAGCGGAGGGCGGCGCTCCTGCAGGCTGCAGGGATCTGGGCCTCATCCTGAGGAATGGCTCCACACTCAGCCTACGCACCAGTCTCACGGGTTTGTTGAGACAAATACAGGAAATGATCCCTGTGGACATTTAGCTTGGCGTCTGGCTGAAGAGAGACGCAGTGACGTAAGCTCTCCTTGCGGCTGTGGTGGCTGTCACGGTTATTTGCTGTGGCTCAGCCACACTGTTTACTCTTGGTTCTAATGGACACCCCAGCATCTTCTTAATTCTTTCCTAAAGGTAGGGCAATTTTGTTCCATGGCTTCGATTTGGAATTAAAAAAAACAAAAAACAAAAAACAAAACCCATACCAAAAAGAAGAGTATTACCACTACAGTATTACCACTACAGTAAACTGTGGTTTACTCCCTCTATTTCTATGCCATTTACTGGTACCACAATTACTAGGACTAGTTATAATGACACTAGATACCAGTTTTTTGAGTGTCTAGTCCATGCCGAGCATTGTGTGAAGCTCTCTATAAATATTATCTCACTGAATCCTCACACTGTAAGGGGGAGTCTACTGTTATTCTCACTCAAGAGCTGAGAAAACAGACCAAGAAATTTAAGTGACTTGCCTAAAATCATGGAGCTAAGGAAAACAAGATCTGAACCTAGCTCTGCCTGACTGGACACCCTGTGCCTTTTACCACTACACCAAGCTATAGCAGAAATCTTCCTGAAGCTAAGAAACTAGCCCTGCACCCCCAGTCCCACCCCAAAATTAGAAGAACTTTATATCATACATTGTAAGGGTCAATAAAAGTCATGGTGCTTTTAAAGTCATGGACTTTTTAAAGTCCAAATGAAAAGGGACTCTCATTCTTCCCCAGTGACTGGCTGTCTCTCTTTCAAATGCATATTTTATCCTCTTTACCTGGACTCCTGGATTTTCAGTATCTGTTTATTGCAACTCTAAGAGACTTCCTCCCCCTGGATCCCCAAATAGTTCCTGAATGGGTGGGGCAGGAGAGCTGAGACCTTGCATCGTGACCCCGTTTGAAAAGAAACCATAAAACAAGCATTAAGAATGGTTTCTTCCTATATAGGGAGAGGTTTTCAGGAAACAGCCAGTCAACCATATTTCAAAGAATGCCAAGCTTGAGCTCTTATCTCCACATCAGATTATACTCCAGTGAACCAGCATCTCTATCTCAAGGACTCGCCTGTGGGAGGATGCTTCATGGACCGCATTACCAGGAATTCTCTAAAACAAACGGTTCTGTGCACAGCATATTCTCTGAGGAGTCTGCCCACCTGTACAGGAAACCCAGTTGTTTGCGGCCCATTTTATGGGGTCTGGAGCCAAACTAGCACAAACTTACACCAAAGCAGAACGCCCATGAGCCGAAATTAACCAGCAACCTTTTTTCCTTCTCCCCACCCAAAAGGTACACCCACACTTTCATGCAACACACAGAACGATCCAGAAGCTTAGGGGAGAACAGAGAGATTATCACTCCTAGAATTTTGGGTTTCGTAGGGCAGTGGAATTTCAGAAGCATCTGGTAGACTGATGGAGTTAAGAAAACAAAAACACTTAAGCACAACAAGCAAACATGACTCACGGCCACACACTCATGTTATCTTCTATCACTACTATTTCAAAAAGAAAAAAAAATTAAAGTAAAAACACAGAAAAGCCAGAGGCTCTGAGTAAAAATCCTGTTCCAGACCACAGCCAGGAAGAGAGGAAGTGCTCCACCAGGCTGGATGGGCTTGTCACCCTACACTGCCCAGCGCGGGAGCCCATCTCCGCCCAGGCCCTGTGGGCAGCCCTGCGGGTGCCTTGCTCCCAGGGCCCCCTCCCCACCCCACACTCCCCAGTTCCCATCCCACTCTCCCTTCCTAACTGGGCAGGGGCCGGGTGCCAGACACATTCTCTGCACGTCCAAAGAGCCCACATGGAATTTCTACCAACTCTATTCCTGGAGAATAAACTCTACTTTTTCCCAGAAATGTGCTTTAAGGAGTTATGTCTGTGTACATGCTATGAGCAATGTCTAGGTCCTATTCTAAAATCCGTTATGGGGGATTTATGGAGCATAAATAGTGTCACCCACAAAGTGAAGAAAAATTAGGAAGCACTTTACTACAGCATTAAAACTGGAACAATTTCCAGAGAAGAAATACACATTTGTGAATATGATAAAGTACTCAGCAAATGAGTATTCTCTAAATCAAAATCACAAGAGCTATCACCTTACACCTGTCAAAAGGGCTAAAATCAAAGAGACAAGAAATAACAAGTGTTGCTGAGGATGTGGACAAAAGGGAACCCTCCTTCACCATAGGTAGGAAGGTATATTGGTGCAGCCATTGTGGAAAGCAGGAAAAGGTTCCTCCAAAAATTAAAAGTAGACCTACCGTATGATCCAGCAACTCTGCTGGGTATTTATCTGAAAAAAACACTAATTCAAATAGAGATACGTACCCCATGTTCACTGCAGCATTCCTCACCACAGCCAAGACATGGCGGCAGCCCAAGCGCCCATCAATAGATGGATAAAGATATGGTATGTGCGCATGTGTACACACACAGACACACACAGGAATATTAGTCGGTCATGAAAAAGAATGAAATCTTGCCATCTGTGACAACACAGATGGACCTAGACAGCATTTCAGTAAGTGAAATAAATCTGTGAGGCAAATATGCCATGTGATTTCACTTGCATGTGGAATCTAAAAACAAGAAACAAAATGGGTCATGGATGGAGAGCCGTCTGGAGGTGGGGGGGGATGGGTAAAATACGAGGTGGGGGGGATTAAGAGGTTCAAACTGCCAAGCATAAAATAAATAATGCGGGGACCCAACGTCTAACCCAGGGGAGAGCTAACACGCAACAGCCTGATGAAGAGGCCGGTCCCACATTATCGCATGAACCCCCTCACGGCCCTGCATCTTCCCAGCGAGGGGAGTGCAATGGAGTCTCGACTGGCACCGGAGCGGAGCTAAGGGGTTAGGGCACAGGCCTTGCCTTCTCGTCCTGGTAGATCTTGTTGACACTCTCCAGCTGCGAGTCGTGGCTGGACTGGATGCGGTCGAGCTGCTCCCGCTGCTTTTCCAGCTCCCCCTGGAACTCGTTCTTCTTCAGCTCCACGGCGCCCCTCTCGGCGGCTGCCCTGCGGACCCTGCCCTCCAGTTCCACGATCCTGGTCTATGGGGACACCACACATGGCTGGTGAGGGCGAACCCAGGCTGACCCCGGGACCAGGCCGGGACAGAGAAGCCAGTTTGGGGGTTCAGGGTCCGGCACCAGCAGGAGACAGTACCTGGGGTGGGGGGTGCTCCCACTCAGCCCTGCGGGTCCCTCCCCCAGGGCCCTTCCCCAACCCCACACAACCCTGCTCCCAGCCCACTCCCCTTCCTAACCAGGCCCAGGCTGCTGCCAGACACCACCTCTGCAGGTCCTGCAGAGCCGGATGGAAGCTCTGCAAACCCTCCTCCTAGACGATAAAGTCTACTTCCTCCCAAGATGTGCTTTAAGGAGTTCTGTGTGTTATGAACCATTTTGGAAGTCAATGGTGTAGAAGCTACAACAGTTTTTCCCAGAGACACAGTATTATAAGTAGAGGAAGTCACTTGTCTGGGCTTCTTTGTCACCACTGCTAATCTTCAAGGAAATACCACCATAGCCCTCCCAGGGACTCTGGGTGGCTGAAATGACGTGAGTACATAAAGTGCCTCATGCTTTACAAGGTGCTCAAATATTTAGTTCTGTTTCCCTCCTGCTGATGACAAAGCACTTAACTCTTTGGCAGACAGAACTTCTAGCAACAGATTCATTTCTCCTGCTCTGGACACCATGTCCACCTGTGCCCAGAGGACGGGCTCCCGTGGAGTTCACATGAAAGCACCACCCTTCGGGGTGAGTAAGCCTGAGAGGATCTCACACGGGATGGGGCTTCATGGCTCAGAGCCCAAGCTCTGCCCTCAGAAACACTGGGTTCAAATCCCCAGGCCTCTTGTACGTTCTGTGTCTCGATCTGCCTACCTGGTAAATGGGGAAAATGAAGTCCCAAACCTACAAGGTTTGTGTACAGAAGATAGTGTATACGATGTGTTGTTGAAGAAAAATCATTTGGATACTTGTTAAAACAGAAAGGAAAACTTCCTTCAAGACTCCTGCAATAGGGGTCACGTCTATGCAGTAGGGGAGAGAACCAGCCCCACTCTGAACACAGCCGAGACAGCTAAGAGTTTACAGCCAATGGCAGAGGGAGGGGTCAGTGGAGGAAGACTATCAAGGGGAGACCTCAAGAGCAGGGGGATTTCTGGCTAAAGGCAGGCGAAGAGCTCAGACATCACGGGAGAGGCAGCAGGTGCCTGACCAGATGCTGGGGGAGGGGATGATTTAGCAGGATTCTTTGCTAAGTGGCTGGGCAGGCTGCAGACAGGATACGGGAGGCCAGGAGGGAGGCCTCATGGAGAGGAGGGGTCAGAGCTGCCTGACCATAGTCTCTGTCCTTGCTCAGCATTGCCGGACCCATGATAGGCAGTGATAATGGGAAAGCTAAAGTTACCCTTCCTTACATGATGATTTTAACAACTGGCCCATCTAAGCACACACTTCCCACACTTGTCACCCAAATGCATTTCCAATACCACTCTTTGAGGTCTAGCATGGACTGGGGGGCCCGACGGGCTGTGGTCTGTGTACCGAAGCAAGCCGTCTTCCCAGAAACGGCCCCCACAGCTGAACTAAAAATCATTCACTCACAGGACAAGCAGAGGCGGCTGTTCCGGTAGCAACCCCAAATCACAGAGAGGTCCTCTCCCACCCAAGAGCAGAGCTGGCGTGGAGAGTCTAGCCCGTGGCTGAGTGCAGGGTACCTAGAGCCCCAAACTCACGATAGGAAGTACACGCATGCTGGACGGAATGCCTCAGGGGGTGGCAAACAGCAAACCCCTTGACCCCAGCACCCGGCAACTTTAAATACTTTGACACCCATGCAAATACAAGCAAAACACCTGCAGATCCACACTCCGCGAGCTGGCGATCCAGTAGTTGAAGCCCAGGACGATGATGCAGGCCACCAGGGCAGCCAGCACAAGGGGTGGCGACTTCATGCTCCGGCGCCCGTTTCCCAGTCCCATCATCTCAAAGGCTGGTTGAGAATCTGCCAAATAGAACAAGCCCATGAGCCTTTGTACAGCAGCGCTGGGCCTGGAGCAGACCCCGTGCACCGGCACAGCCGACACAAAGGCACTTTGCCTGGACACACGATCCCGCAGGAGAGAGCCATGTAAGTAGCACAGCCTGAGCCCACAAGGCTGGGTGCCCTGCGCTGCGGGCCAGCCCCCCAGGACAGGCTGGCAGGAGTGAGCATCGTCCTGCAGCCCCAGCACCTGTGGCCCGAGACCTCGGGCAGGTAACAATCTCTCATGCACGTCAGTTTCCTCCGCTGTCAAACGTTAGGGCGAGTGTAGTACTTACCACTCCAGTACAGGCTGACGTGAATCACCTGTTTGAACAGAGACAGCAGATATCAAATGCTTCCACATCACCTTAGGGGGGAAAAACCATTTCTCATTGTTCCCCGAAGAGCTCTTTTTGATTTGAGACCTAACAAGGAAGGGGTTTTCGCCCCTGGACAGAATCACTAACGACACCCAGTCAAAGCATTTGTTGAGCAAAGCCAGAAAGCACCCGGGAGTGTAGATGCCCACTAAGTCACGGCCCACTGTGGACCCCTCCACTCCGCACACGCACGTGCACACACACACGCTGTACACACTCACGGCGCTGCCTGCAGGAGAGGCGCTGGCCCAGGCTTCCTCAGAATGGCTGCTTCTCTCAGCGCGCAGCGCGGCCACCTTAGCAACACAGCTGCAGAGAGCAGCCCCTTGTCCAGAGAATCCCAGACGAGGCTTACAAGGTTTGTCTCGGGCTTCAACCCGAGACCGGGCTGCCGGGATGCCAGCACTGTGCACCGAGCACGGAAAGCCGACCTTCCCAAAAGGCTTTGCTGAGCCAGCCAGAACAGGACCTGATCAGAGGGAGGGCAGCGTGCACAATAAAGGCCATCTCTGAGAACAGGTACGCTTCTATGCCAGGTGTGGCCCTGGGGGGTGGGCACGGGAGGGGACAGGGAGGGAAGACCCCAGGGACTGAGCTTCCAGGTTCAATTCCTGCGAGCAAGATAGGGAAGAGCTGACAGGGCCAGCTCTCCCCCCAAGGTGTTCCTATCTGGTGTGTCACCAGGAGACCTCTGCGGGAGTCTACATGGGGATAAATGAGCAATCTTTGGAATTGCCTGAAATAAAGCACCACCAGAATTCTGAAGCACAGACCTGACCTCAGCCTCTGCTGGTGCCTTCCTCACCAGATGAAAGAGGGGGAAAAAACTTTAAAAATCAAATATCAGTTGAAATCAGCAAGCACTATATATATTAAAGGAAGGTAATGCTCAGAAATACTAAACTTCTAGAAAATTCTATATACCTGCTGAAAACGTGTCTCCACTCCCTCATATCTGATTTTGCTCACAAAAGTCTTTTTTACTCTTTTTAAACTTTAAAAAGTATGTATAAAACTACAAATACAAATGGGGAGAAAGACCACACAGTCAAGTGTGAAATGAGAAGTCTCCCCTCTAACGGCAGCATCCTTCTATTCCAGCTGCTCTCAACCCTCACGGACTCCTGCATCACCAGGAACCGAGGCACGGCACAATCCTTCACCTGCAATTCAATGGGTGTAGAGAAGGGCCCAGGTATTGGTAGTTTTCAGTGCTCCCGGGCGATTCTAATATCCAGCCACTCTCCTAGATATCATTCTCCATGTTTCTTGACGTTTATACAAGCATCGACGTACATATTTTTAAATCCAAACAAGATCATTCACACTGTTCTGTAATGTCATGAGTCACTTAGTCATACATCTTATCGCACTTTTCCTGGTTGCACATTACAGTTTGCTCTTTTCTTTTCAAAGTTCTGAATGGGCACCACTGTGTGCAAGGTTTACTTAACCTCCTACAGAGGGCCTTTCGGCTTATTTCCAACAATGCTGCCATGAACACCCTTTCACATCCACACCTGGGTTTGCAAACCCCCTATCCAGGTGTGCGATCCCCAACACAATCCTGAAATCCAAATTGCTCTAAGAGCCCAAAGGGAGTTTTAAAAACTTACCCATAGCAATCAAACCTGACCTGAACTCAGATCAAGGACTGATCAGAACTTACCCAAAACTACTTAAAGTCTTTATCTTTCTCCCTTTGTGTGAATATTCATATGTCTTGCTGCAGAAAGATTAGTGTTCAAGTACAGGGTGCTCCGCAGATCCTGCTGGGGTTGTCACATAATATATAATGAGTGCATCTTATTATCTTCTGAATTCTGACAAAATTCTGAATTCCAAATACCTCTTCCAGGGGTTTGGGAAGGAGGAGGAACCAGCAAGGAGCTTACTCCATGTGAGGCACTCAAGTGTTTCCAACACAGCGGTCCCTGAAGCCTCTCAGCAATTCTGAGGGGCACTAATCGCCCCCATTTTGCAAGCGATGGAATAAATCACAGACAGCTGTAGAAAAATTTCAAGAAGCGGTCCTGCTGGGTCATAGGTATTTAAAACTGATAGAGCTTATTGCCTCCAAAACATTTAGCAAATTACAAAGCACAAAGAGTAGAAAACCCTGGACGACACTGCCTTAGCCAGGTGATCAAAGTGAATGCAGCTACTAGTGGGACAGACATCATAGACCACCCAACAGGATGCACCGGGGAGGAAAGTTCAGAGGAACTTATATTGAGGGACATTCTATATTCAAAAATATTAATTTAAAATCATGGAAAACAAGGATAGTGAGAAACTGTCAGAGAGATGTGACAACTAAACAAAGGGATGGGTGGGTGAGGGATCTACTATGTTTGCAACTTTCATAAATTCAAGTCATCTAAAAAATTTTGGATATATCTTATTCCATTGGCTTCCAAAGCAGTTCCAATAATTTACTCTCCCACTAGTAGAGAGAAACGTGTTTTCTCACACAATAACACCAAAATAAAACTTCTGATGTTTGGCAAGCTCATCAGTAATGATGTTTTAAAATACATTTTCTTGGGGTGCCCAGCTGGCCCAGTCCATAGAGGATGTGACTCTTGATCTTGGGGTCATGAGTTTGAGCCCCACATTGGGCAAAGAGCCTACTTTAAAAAATATACTTCTTAGCATAAATGAGCATCTTTTCATCTATTGGCCATTGGTTCATTTTAGTGAAATGTGTTTTTATACTTTCTGCCCATTTTTTTTTAAAGATTTTATTTATTCATGAGAGAGAGAAAGAGAGAGGCAGACACAGAGAGAGGAAGAAGCAGGCTTCCCATAGGGAGTCCGATGTGGGACTTGATCCTGGAACTGGGACCAAGCCCTGGGCCAAAGGCAGACACTCAACCACTGAGCCACCCAGGCATCCCTTTTCTGCCCATTTTTAAACTTGGGTGTTCACCTTGTTGAATTATAAGAGCTCTTTGTATGTTAAATCTTTGGTATTTCACGAGGATATCTTTTGTTCTCAATTTTTCATTTGTTCTTTGACTTTTTCACTTTTTCTTTGAATTTTTTGTCCATAGTCTTGGGTTGTTGGTGATGTTTTTAAAACAACCTACTCTTGTCAATCTTTTATCATGTCTGGATTTTGCTTACACTTTTTTTTTTTAAAGATTTTATTTATTTATTCATGAGAAACACAGAGAAAGAGAGAGGCAGAGACACAGGCAGAGGGAGAAGCAGGCTCCATGCGGGGAGCCTGATGTGGGACTCGATCCCAGGACCCCAGGATCACGCCCTGGGCTGAAGGCAGACGCTAAACCGCTGAGCCACCTAGCGATCCCGATTTTGCTTACACTTAAAAAGACATTTGTACTCTAAGTTTAGAAGCACATTTACTCATATCTCCTCTCAACATACCCATGGCCTCATATATTTATTTAAATCTTCCATCTACTTGGAGTTCCCTTTTGGTGTAAGGAGTAAAAAATCCAAAAAATATTGGGTTTTGGTGTGTGTGTGTGTGTGTGTCTGAGAGAGAGAAAGAGAGAGAGAGAGATGGCTAGCCAGTTCTGTCAGCACCCTTTACTAAAAAATATATTTTTACCTAGGGCTTTGAAAGCCTATCTTCGTCTACACTTAATTCCCTAACAATATACTTCTAGATGAAGTCCATGTATGAGTGTTTATTTTATTCCAGCAGATAGAAGTCAATGGATGGATATACTACAAGCCTGAAAACAATAAAAAATCTCAATTCTCACCTTCAAGGTAAGTATTCTGATGATCATTCAAAACTCTTTCTTGAGCCAATTAGAATGTACTGACCAACTATCCTGAGACAGGTGCTGTGCTAGCACCAAGCAACTCAGGACAGTGTTAAAAGAATAAACTCTAAAACCCATTGTCCGGTGTCAGACTCTGGTTCCACTTCTTAGGAACCATAGGACCTATCTGAGCATCACTGTCCTCACAAGGTTATTGTGAGGATGTAATAAGTTAAGATATGAGAGGTGTTTAGAACCACACATGGCACATAGTAATTGCTCAATAAATTTGACTATTAGAGATGGAAAGATGAATAAGAAATCATTTCTAGATCTAGTCGTTTCCCCATTTCATAAGGAAAAGGTGATGAATGTCTTCCTTCCACCATCATTCTACTTTATAAGGAACCAGCTTTATGCATTCATCCTATTGACTCTGCTGTCAATGAAGCAGCAGTAACTGCCATCACCTGAGGCAGACTCCCCGCTGCCACCACGGCACCAGACACCCCAGACCAGGACCCCATTATGAAAAAGAGAGGTTCTGGGAAGCCCAACATGAGCCTGGTCTCAGAAGCCCCTTGCTATGACCCAGCACTTGGCTGGCCAGGAAACCATGCAGCTGCCCAGAGGGCACAGACAGGAGAGCCTGGGGCTACTAAGGGACACAGGGCCACCTGGCTACGGAGGTGAGCACAAGGGAGGGTAGCCTGGCACTTTGGCGCTGACTTTCAGGACTGTAGAAACCTCTGCTGCTGAAAACAAAAGGCCAGATACAGGTAGGAAATGATGAAGGCTAAGGTGGTAACTCGGAGCCATCACTGACAAGTGTCAGGTACTTCAAACACTCTCCTTCCCCAACCTTAGTTCTCTGGGCCGAGGGGGTGACGGCAGGGGTGGGAGACAATTGCATCAGGTATATTAATATTCACTGTAACTGGGGCTTCAGAATGGGTTGTGTCTCGTATTTGACTGTATCTGACACACTGAAAAATGGTTAACCTAAATCAGCTGAACTCTGTGGAACCCCCAGGCTTCCCTGGAGAAAAAGAAAGTGATGTGTTTCTGCATTAAATGTCTCTTGGTAATAGGAAATGTGAAAAGAATTGCACATTCTTTCCTACTGGCTTCATTTTAAAAATTCAACCTACTGGTTAAAATTATTGTTTGCATGTAAGATAAAGATCTTTTTGTAGGGGATCCCCGGGTGGCTCAGTGGTTTAGCACCTGCTTTTGGTCCAGGGCGTGATCCTAGAGTCCCGGAATCGAGTCCCTCGTCAGGCTCCCTGCATGGAGCCCGCTTCTCCCTCTACCTGTGTCTCTGCCTCGCGCATGCGCTCTCTCTCTCTCATGAATAAATAAATAAAATCTTTAGAAAAAAAATCTTTTTGTAAAAGAAGAAAAACCTCTAATTACTTAAGAAAGGCACCTGAAAATGAGCAACCTGCCAAATACACTGGCCCCTTGATTTACTTTTTTTTCTTGTTTACTTATTTCCACATAGGTCTTTTTCTTCTTTTTTTAAGATTTAAGAGAGAGCACTCAAGCTGGGGCAGGATGGGCAGAGGGAGACAACTAGAGAAGTTTAAGCAGGTTCTGCGTTCAATGCAGAGCCTGATGTGGGGCTCAATCTCACCACCCTGAGATCATGACCTGAGCTGAAATCAAGAGCAGGATGCTTACCCAAATGAGCCACCCAGGTGCCCCAAGAATTTATTTTTAAGTAATCTCTATACCCAACATGGGGCTTGAACCTACAACCCTGAGATCAAGAGTCACATGCTCTACAGACTGGGGGCCCCTCCACATGGGGGTTTTTAATCATATAGGCAGATACTGTACGTAAGAGCAATCGAGTCAGAACAGCTCATTAGACCAACGTGACCGCTGCGGAAACCATACAGCTTCTCCCGTGGGAGAGCCCCACCTTTCTTCCTTCTCCAAAACGGCCTCACCTGGATCTAGGAGACTCTGCAGGAGGCTTAGCAGGAAGCCCAGAAGTCCCTCTGCACTGAGCAAACAGACCTGAGACGCCCCGCTCAGGGCAGATGAAGGATTCGGTCACCAACAATTTTCTGAGGGTTTAAAAACATTCTGCCCTGCCCCAAGAATGTCCCCAAGCAGAGGTGAGCATGCCATGCCAGCCCTGTTTTGTGAACACAGCCGCCCCAGCTCCCTTGAGGGCCACAGCTGTCTCTGGTTCCAGACAGAGTTGATGAGCTGATCCAAATCCACTCATAGGGTTATTATGAGGACTCAACCGGTTAAAATACTTATTATCTGGCCCCTTACAGAAGTTTTTCAACCCGGCTCTAAGCCATTAGCGTTGAATGACCAGGTCCACAGCATTCTCCTGAAATTGCTCTAAAAGCTTACCAGGAAGTGCAGAGAATTTCGTCTTACTTCCCCAACCCCCAATTACAAACATCATGTTTCCCCAGCTCTGGAAGCTGACAGTTTATAAAGGAAAAACTTAAACATTATGGTGATCTTAGTAATACTGTACTGCATATTTGAAAATTGCTAACAGGGTACATCTTAAAAGTTCTCACAAGAAAAGAATTTTGTGACTGTGGTGACAGACATTAACTGGATTAATTGCAGTGGTCATTTCTGCAATACATACTGACTTGAGTTAGGGCTGCTGAATCACTACATCGTACTCCTGAAACTAGCGTGACGTCAGTTATACCTCAAAAAAATTTTCTTAAAAAACTTTTAAAATCCGTGTGCATGACAGGGTGCCTGGGTGGCTCAATCAGTTAAGCAGCTGCCTATGGCTCAGCTCATGATCTCCAGGCCCTTGGACGGAGCACCACATCAGGTTCCTTGCTTGCCCCACTCCCTCCGCCCCTCCCCCAGCCCTCCAGCCCTGCTCATTCTCTCTCTTGAATATTTTTTAAAAATTCATTTGCATGTTTAGTATTACATACTGAAAATACCAAAGAGCAAGATGGACAACTGAAAATGAATGAGAGGAACCAAATTTCATTGTGCTTTTTCCAGCACTTGAAATTTTCTGAAGAAAGGCCACCTCCTACATGGATGCCAAGACTACATTTTGGCAGGAACTCCCGAATTTTCCTCTAGTTCAAGAGTTGGCAAACTGTAGCCCAAAGGCTGAATCCCGCCAGCTACCTGTTTCTGTACACTGCCTACAAGCCTAGTTTTTCAGTTTTTAATGGTTAAAAAAAATCAAAAGAATATATCATGACACGTGAATAGCACATGCAATTAAAATGTGGGGGTCCATAAATAAAGTTTTATAAGGACACAGTCACTCCCACTAATTTATCCCTTGTCTATGGCTGTCAGGTTACAAGAATTGAGTCCACCAACAGGGCACATGCATCCCAAAGGGTAATGGAAGATGCTCCACAGGGCTAGAGAAGAAAATCTGAGAAGTTACGTTAATTTGTATCCATGAAACATAGTGATATAACTATTATATAAAAAAACTTGAAACTATATTATATGTAGACTAATCATATTAAGGATCTTATACCATCTTCCATTTTACTAATTCTATTACACGACCATAAAATATCAACAGTGCTAATAAAAGTAGAAACTGACCTGCATGCTAAGTCTCTCTGTTGAAAGGCACATGGCCCCAACCTGTGAGGTGCCTGAGGAACTCCTCTGACCTTGGCACTGTGCACAGAGAGGTGGACCGACAAATTATAACCAGACCAAACCTTACAGAGGCTAAGAAGCTTTAAGATTCATATAAAAAGCACAAATTAAAGTCATTCTAATAAACATAAGCATGGGCAAACACAGGCCCACTGCTGGGAAGGCACATCTTCAGTTCTGCACGAACCATGTCCCAAAGTAAAACCTATGATGATATAATCAGATCTAGCAAGAAACAAGCCAAAAATATTCACAATTCAAGGAGTATATGAAATAGGGCTTTACCTCTACTGCCACTAAGCATGAATCCAGCTCTAAGAAGTATTCTGGACCTTGAGATACAAGACAGTAATAGCACGTGCACCTGACTTATAAATAACAAAACCACAGGCGAGTGCTAAACATCTGTGTAATTGAGATAGCTGATATATAACAATGAATTAATTTTAAGTTTTTGTTTTTTAGATTAATGATAATGATCAAAAAAGTTTGGAAACCATAGCAAGTTACCATCTGTATCAGTATGATCATTATTATATCATACTCTGACGTACATTTTCCTCCTGTCGGGCACTAATTAATCTTCAAAATCTTAGCTAAGGAAAGTGCTATTAACACAGTCCTGAAGGGTTTTAAACAAAAATAAGATCAAAATATTGTAACAATCAGAGAAGGCATGATTTTCCCCCCCAAAAAAGTGTAGGAAATTCACTGTGCGAAACAAAGCAGACTCCCTGGGAACTTGGTAAGGACTTCTGAAACTTCAAGCCAAGTCCTTTCATGTGATGTCATCATTAACTGGAAAAGTCGAGAAAAGAAAATGACCACAACCTAAGAATGTTTTTTTGTAGGAGGAAGTGGAGAGTAGGAAAATGAAATACTACTCACGCTTTTCTAAGGTAAGACAAAAGCATATCAAGACCATTTCTCCTACTTTTGAAAAAAAAAGAAGTGCTTTTTTTGTTTTTTAAACAATAAAAAAAGAAGTGTTTTTCTCTTATCCAAATGATGGATGTTCTTTCTCACCTTAGGTCATTCAAAAGAAAATAAAAGGTAATAAAGCAATACAACTACATTAAAGCCAGGGCATGGGGCCTCTCTTCCGTCATCTCCTGCTCTCCCTTCTCTGGGGCTAGACTTCTCTAGGGGCCACGCCACCTCCAAGCTCCTTTCCACTACTGTACCAGCCACAGGACACTGCTCAGCACAGCCTGCTAGAAGCCTCCTCCCTGGAGAGGCAGTTTCCCCAGGCTCTGCCCTTCTACCTTGTGCTTCAGAGGCAGAAAGCCTGTCTGCACATTCACAGGGTTTTCAACAAGGTCAGCAGTTTCCTCCCTGCTGGGGGAAAGTGGCCACAAAAGCCAACTGAAGACAGATAGCCCCTGACACATTCAACCATCCTCACTTCTGTTTCTGCCCTACCCCTCAAAAAATAATATAAATACAAAAATCTTTTCATCCCTCATCAATAACCCGGCCCATTGCCAACAATTAGAAAGGAGACGGCATCCTTTGCTCCCCAGAGCAATGTCGTCCACATCTGATCCCCTTTAGTCCCCATAACCACTCCTTCCTCTCATTCTTGGTCCTACATTATAACAAAACCCATGGGGGGAGGGGGCGGGCGGGTGATAACCTCTGCACAGGAAACCAAAACACGTCTGGAAGAGCTCACTGTTTTCTTTAAACATCCTAGGGATTCAATGTCTTTTTGACCACTGATATCTTAAAAATGAGTTCTGGCCTAAGGACAGCATGTCTTACCATATTGCTGGTTGTACTTACAAATAAAATCATTCTTCCCAAGTGCATGAGCTTACCTTAATCTTCTATAGCATAAGCAGGAGGAGCCAGACCGCCAAGAGATTCCACCGCTCCCCTGGTCTCATGCTCCAAAAATTACAGAAATACTGAAACTGCCTAAATTTGAGTCAACATGACGGCCATAAGTCAAGGAGAGTCACTGGAAAGCTGTTAAGTATTTCATCAGACTGTGGGACATCTTAATAATCCATCCCTAGGAATGTGCGGAATTTCGAGCTATAGGGCTTTGGAGAACCCACACCAGACAAAGGAAATCTCAGACTCGCGAAAGCCACACAAGTTTGGTCGCGCAAATCTCGAGAAGAGAGAATCTGGAAGTGACCAGCGACGTCACGGCATCCCCCGTACGACGGTCCTTAAATTATACTAAAAAGAACATTCATCAAAATAGGCATTGCCTTATTTTACCTTAAAAAAAGAAACCATCACAAACAGCACACGGAGTGTGAAACAGACTGGATGTAAACCCGGGACGCTATTTTCACAGCGCAGCCAAAGTTGTGCGGACGCTGCCCACGGTCCTAGGCTGGAGACGCTCGCTCGGGCGCGAGCCTGGAGCAGCCCCGCCACCGGCTCGCGGCCCCGGGCCACCTGCCCACGCGGCCGCCGCCTCCCCCGGCGCCGGGACGAGACGAGCGCCGCTTCGGGGCCGCCCCCTCCACCCGGCGCCGCGCCACAGCGGAGAACAGAAAGCAAGGCCGCGCGGCCCCGACCGGCGGGCGGGGAGGCGGCCCCGGGCGGCTCGGGCTCGCGGGCTCCGGTGACCCGCTGCGGCGCGGGCGGAGGAGCGGGCAGGCGGCCCGGCGCCGCGCACTCACCTCCGGCCGCGGCTCGAGCCGCTCGGCGCCGCAGGACCCGCTCCCAGGCCGCCCGCCGCCGGCCCCGCGCTCCCGGCCGCCCCGCGCCGCGCCCAGCACCGCCGCGTCTCCGGCCTCCGCAGCGGCGAGTCCCCGCCCCCGGTCCGCGCCGGCGGCGTGGGGAGGAGGTGGCGCCGCGAGCGCCGGGAGGCGAGGCCCCGGCCGCGCCCGCCTGCACGCCCCCTCCCCGCGCGCCACCTCCTCGGCCGCCCCCCTCCCCGCGCGCCCCCTCCCCGCGCGTGCTCCCCTTCCCGCGCGCCCCCTCCCCGCGCGCCCCCTCCCCCCGCGTGCTCCCCTCCCCGGCCGCCCCCCTCCCCGCGCGCCCCCCTCCCCGCTCAGCCCCTTCCCCGCGCGCCCCCTCCTCGGCCGCCCCCCTCCCCGCGCGCCCCCTCCCCCCGCGTGCTCCCCTGCCCGCGCGCCCCCTCCCCGGCCGCCCCCCTCCCCGCGCGCCCTCTCCCCGCGCGCCCCCTCCCCCCGCGTGCTCCCCTCCCGGCGCCGCCCTCCCAGCGCGCCCCCTCCCCGGCCGCCCCCCTCCCCGCGCCCCCCTCCCCGTGCGCCCCCCTCCCCGCGCGCCCCCCTCCCCGCTCAGCCCCTTCCCCGCGCGCCCCCTCCCCGGCCGCCCCCCTCCCCGCGCGCCCTCTCCCCGCGCGCCCCCTCCCCGCGCGTGCTCCCCTCCCGGCGCCGCCCTCCCAGCGCGCCCCCTCCCCGGCCGCCCCCCTCCCCGTGCGCCCCCCTCCCCGCGCGCCCCCCTCCCCGCTCAGCCCCTTCCCCGCGCGCCCCCTCCTCGGCCGCCCCCCTCCCCGCGCGCCCCCCTCCCCGCTCAGCCCCTTCCCCGCGCGCCCCCTCCTCGGCCGCCCCCCCCTCCCCGCGCGGCCCCCTCCCCGCGCCCCCCTCCCCGTGCGCCCCCCTCCCCGCTCAGCCCCTTCCCCGCGCGCGCCCTCCTCCCCAAGCCCCCCCTCCCCGCACGCCCCCTCCCCCCCTCCCCGCGCGCCCCCTCCTCGGCTGCCCCCTCCCCGCGCGCCCCCTCCTCGGCCGCCCCCCTCCCCGCGCGTGCCCCCCTCCCCAAGCCCCCCCTCCCCGCACGCCCCCTCCCCCCCTCCCCGCGCGTCCCCTCCTCGGCCGCCCCCGTCCCCGCGCGCCCCCCTCAGGACGCGGCTCCCGGGCAGCGGCCGAGCGGCCCGGCGCTTCCCAAGAAGGGGCCGGGAGCGGGGCGGCGGCGCGGAGCAAAGGGGCTCGGAGGAGAGAGGCGACCCCTCGCCTCACCCCCACCCCGTCCAGAGGGAACTTTCTGGAATGTGGGGCCAACTACATCCAGCGCCACCCACCTTGCCACACTCACAGACCTTCAGTGGTCCAGGCCCCAAACCGCCCAGGGTAAAGGGCCAACGAATAACAGGAATTTGGAGGGGGGGGGGGGGGGTCAGTCCTCACAAATCTTTTTTCTGCCACCAACCCTAGCCGGTTCCTAATCTCCCCACGACCGTTACCCCTCAAAGTTTAATTTTTCGGACCGTGACCCTATCTACTTGTGGATAAAATGAAGATTCCTGGACGCTGCGCAAGTGTGGTCTTCCAGTACTCTCCAAGGATGACGCCTGGGAGGCTGAATCCTAAACAGCGCCCCGAGCGCGCTGAGGTTTGAATAGCACCTTAGGCCACAGCTCCCTGAGAGGACGCCGCAAAACTAATGACCTACGCGGTATCCCTACTAGAAAATTCGAAAACGGGGGCTCTGAACCCTGACCGCACTGGCCAAATTATCTGGGAGCTCTTGGAGGATTTGGATGCCAGGGTCCCAACCTCCAGAGTTCTAAGCCCAAACGTGGGTATTTTTATTATAAAGCTTTCCAGCTAATTCTAACATATGGCCAGCACCAGGAATAATTCTAGATTTATGTCTTTTTGAACCTATCTAGCTCTGGTCTCTGGGAAAGGAGCCTCTTCTCGCCCTTCCCAAATCCCAATCACAAAACAACAACAATAAGTACACAAACTCCCTTAGGAATGCTCACAGCCAAAATGGTTTTCAAACAGAACGAAGACTCACCTTGAGAAAGGAGACCTGGCACCTGAGCATGGTCTCCTTAAATTCAGGAAAAGGATTCTTCATGAGCCAAAACCTCCTAATTGAATTTAGAGTAATATTCTCCTATAGCCCAAAATGATAATTTTTGTGACCTGCTGTTAGACTGTTGCAGGTCAGGATCAAGAATACAAGAGCCACGGGGTGTGTTGGACGTCAGCCCTGGCTTTTCCAATGACTTGTATCACTTCTTTCTAATTGTCCAGTGACCTTAAGTGACCATGGTCAGTATTTTTGGATAGGTGCAATAAATTGCTCCTTCTGCCTCCCCTCATCATGTTTTGCCTTCTTAGGCTGGGGGGCCGTACCTTCTACCTCATTTGCCTGTAAGCAGGGTTCCATTGAATCCCTCATTTATCAACAACTAATCAGTGACTAAGCCAGTGATTTCCACCCACCAGTTTTATTGAGAAATAACTGACGTATCTTGCTGTATGAGTTTAAGGTGTCCAGCATGATGCTTTAATTATATATATTGTAAAATGACTACCATGGTGGGTTCAGCTAGCATTCATCTTCTCCTAAAGATACAGATTGTTAAAGAGGAAGAAAAAATTTCTCCTGTGATGAGAAGGCTTATGATTTACTCTCCTAACCACTTTCTTACATATCTTACAGCAGCCTTAGCACGAGTCATCACACTGTACATCACATCCCTTGAACATCCCTTGATACTTATCTTACAACTGGAAGTTTGTACCTTTTGACTTTTTTCTAACTCCCCACTGCTGGCCCTACCACCTCTGGTGACCACAAGTCTGACCTTTTCTCACTATGATTTTTTTTTAAGATTGCATATATAAGTGAAATCGTATAGTATTCGTCTTTGTCTGACTTATTTCACTTAGCAGAATGCCCTCCAGGCCCATCCATGTTGTCACAAATGATAGGATTTCCTGTCTTCTTATGGCTAAATAATATTCTAATGTGTGTGTGTGTGTGTGTGTGTGTGTACACCACATCTTTATCCATTTATCCATTGATGGACACTTATGTTGTTTCCATATCATGGCTATTATAAATAATGCTGCTGTGAATATGGGGGTACATATATCTTTCTGACTTAATGCCAGATTATATGGTAGTTTTATTTTTAATTTTGGAGGATCCTCTATACTGTTTGCCATAGTTAAACCCATGATTCTTTTTTTTTTTTTTAAGTAGGCTTCACACCCAGTGTAGAGACCATGGTGGGACTTGAACTCATGACCCTGAGATCAAGACCTGAGCAGATATCATGAGTTGGATGCTTAACTGACTGAGTCACCCCAGCACACCCAGCACAAGTTTTTTAAACACTTTATGAAACAGGTCCACATGTTTAGGTGCTAGGGCAGCTATTTGAATCAGTACACCTTTGCTGAGGGGGAAGCAGTCTTTTTCAAATTTCATGAGATTCCTTATGCTGAAATTTGGCATTAAAAAAAAGGTATTTATTTATTTATTTATTTATTTAAGAGAGAGAGAGTGGTGGGAGGAGCAAAGGGAGAGGGAGAGAGAGAGAATCTCAAGCATATTTACTGCTGAGCATGGAGCCCAACTGGGGGATAGATCTCAGGACCTGGTCATGACCTGAGCTAACACCAACAGTTGGTCACTCAACTGACTGAGCCACTCAGGCACCCCAAAATTTGGCATCATAAAGATGCAGCAATATATACGTATAAATATTGGATTTGCATTCTTTATAAAGTTCTTTTCAATTTCTCCAGGGCTTCTCACCCCAAATATTTAAACTAATCAATTGCCAGCCCTAAAAATTCAATTGGGTAGATTTTGGTTAACCAATGTGCAAGGGGCTGTGGTAGTTGTTGCAGTGGGCATCCATGTTTTGCCTGTTCAACATCCTCTCCCATCACTTCTTGGCTTTTGGGGTCAGATCAAGTGCAGCATCCTTTTCCTCACTTGCCAGTAGGCAACAGTAGTACACTGTTTTCATACAGGAATCTCCCCCCATCTCCAAGGGATAGAGCCTTGGTAGATTGTCAATCAAAGCAATGTCCTCTCCAGCTCAAGGGATGGACCTTATAATAGTTTTCTATTTGCTGCCCTAACAAATCATTCAACTTAAACCAACACAAATTTAATATCTTACAGCTCTGTAGGTCAAAACTTTCACCAAGGTGCCAGCAGGCCTGCATTCCTTTCTGGAGACTCTGGAGAAGATCCCTTTCTTGCCTTTTATTGCTCCTAAAGCCTCCCTGCATCCCTTGGCTAGGGTCCCTCTGTCTGCATCTTCAAAACCAGCAATCTCACTATTAGTAACATCTTTCTAATCCTACTTCCATAGTCACATCTCTCAGATCCAGTTGGGAAAATTGCCTCACTTCTTAGGATCCTCATGATTATACTGGTCTCACCCAAATAATGCAAGATAATCTTTCCACCTCAAGGCCTTTAACTTAATCACATCTGTAAAATTCCTTTTGCAAAGTAAGGTCATATTAACAGACTCCAGGGATGAAGACACGGACATCTTTGGGGGGTTGGGCATCATTCTACCTACCACAGGCCCTAACCTCAGCTGGTCCGTTACTGTGTTCCTGGAATGAACAAAGTGGTGACCCGAGGACTGAAAAATACTGATATGCGCTTATCTCAATGGTAGCACCCATCTTTCTTGGCACATCATTCTGTAGGGCTGGTTCCTGTGCATCCCAAAACCTGACCCTTCAGTCTACCTTTAATTCTAAAACTGTGCCCATGGCCTAGAATTTGCTGACCTACATGTAATACATCAGTGCAGTACGAGAGTTCTTGGTTGCAAATAACAGGAACAGCCTCTATCAATCTTCTGGAAAAGGGAAATTAATTGGACCAATGTCAGGGTCTCACAGAATCAATGGTGAGAATCAGTGAAATCATATTGATCAATTTCCAATCAATTTGGAAACCCTGGAGGCTGCAGAAATCACTGCAAAAGTGACACAACAGAAAAAGGGTGTGCCACATTGCTGCATCTTTAAGAAATGGGACCCCAACTGACCCCATGTCCTTGGAACACTTGCTCAAGATACATCGTGTCCGGAGGGGGCTTCTCATGGGAGGTGTTTGATTTGGAGCCCATCCTCCCCAGGCTAACAGGGACACCCAGCTGTTTTCTGCACCGGGATGGGGCCACTAATTCTCAGCAAGGCTACATGCTCTGGGACATTATCCTCCACAAAGGAGATTGAGACGCCTATAAAAAGAAGAGACAGAATGCTGGCCAGCAAAATAAATAAATAAACAAACAAACAAACAAACAAATAAATAAAACAGAATAAAATAAAAAAATAAAATTAAAAAGAATTTTTAAAAACTAGCAAATATCCAAAGAAATTCAAAGGGCAAGAGGGAGGGAGAAATCCTATCTGTCTTGGAAAATCAGGAGAGATTATACAGAAAGTCGATGTAGAGTGGGGCTATCCTATAGAAATAGAATTAAGCCACATATATAGCTTTATTATTTTTATTATTTTTATTTAAGTAATCTCTACATCCAGTGTGGGGTTCGAACTCACAACCCAGAGATCAAGAGTTGCATGCCCTTCTGACTGAGCCTGACAGGTACCCTGCCACATGTATAATTTTCAATTTCCTGGTAGCTGCATTAAAGAAAGAAGATAACAAGTGAAAATAATTTTATTTTATTTTATTTTTTTTTAATTAATTTTTATTGGTGCTCAATTTACCAACATACAGAAAAACACCCAGTGCTCATCCCGTCAAGTGTCCACCTCAGTGCCCGTCACCCATTCCCCTCCAACACCCGCCCTCCTCCCCCCTTCCACCACCCCTAGTTCGTTTCCCCGAGTTAGGAGTCTTTATGTTCTGTCTCCCTTCCTGATATTTCCCAACATTTCTTCTCCCTTCCTTTATATTCCCTTTCACTATTATTTATATTCCCCAAATGAATGAGAACATACACCGCTTGTCCTTCTCCGATTGACTTATTTCACTCAGCATAATACCCTCCAGTTCCATCCACGTTGAAGCAAATGGTGGGTATTTGTCGTTTCTAATCGCTGAGTAATATTCCATTGTATACATAAACCACATCTTCTTTATCCATTCATCTTTCGATAGACACCGAGGCTCTTTCCACAGTTTGGCTATTGTGGCCATTGCTGATAGAAACATCGGGGTGCAGGTGTCCCGACGTTTCGTTGCATCTGAATCTTTGGGGTAAATCCCCAACAGTGCAATTGCTGGGTCGTAGGGCAGGTCTATTTTTAACTCTTTGAGGAACCTCCACACAGTTTTCCAGAGTGGCTGCACCAGTTCACATTCCCACCAACAGTGTAAGAGGGTTCCCTTTTCTCCGCATCCTCTCCAACATTTGTTGTTTCCTGCCTTGTTAATTTTCCCCATTCTCACTGGTGTGAGGTGGTATCTCATTGTGGTTTTGATTTGTATTTCCCTGATGGCAAGTGATGCAGAGCATTTTCTCATGTGCATGTTGGCCATGTCCATGTCTTCCTCTGTGAGATTTCTCTTCATGTCTTTTGCCCATTTCATGATTGGATTGTTTGTTTCTTTGGTGTTGAGTTTAATAAGTTCTTTATAGATTTTGGAAACTAGCCCTTTATCTGATATGTCGTTTGCAAATATCCTCTCCCATTCTGTAGGTTGTCTTTTAGTTTTTTTGACTGTATCCTTTGCTGTGCAAAAGCTTCTTATCTTGATGAAGTCCCAATAGTTCATTTTTGCTTTTGTTTCTTTTGCCTTTGTGGATGTATCTTGCAAGAAGTTACTGTGGCCAAGTTCAAAAAGGGTGTTGCCTGTGTTCTCCTCTAGGATTTTGATGGAATCTTGTCTCACATTTAGATCTCTCATCCATTTTGAGTTTATCTTTGTGTATGGTGAAAGAGAGTGGTCCAGTTTCATTCTTCTGCATGTGGATGTCCAATTTTCCCAACACCATTTATTGAAGAGACTGTCTTTCTTCCAATGGATAGTCTTTCCTCCTTTATCGAATATTAGATGACCATACATTTCAGGGTCCACTTCTGGGTTCTCTATTCTGTTCCATTGATCTATGTGTCTATTTTTGTGCCAGTACCACACTGTCTTGATGACCACAGCTTTGTAGTACAACCTGAAATCTGGCATTGTGATGCCCCCAGCTATGGTTTTCTTTTTTAAAATTCCCCTGGCTATTCGGGGTCTTTTCTGATTCCACACAAATCTTAAAATAATTTGTTCTAACTCTCTGAAGAAAGTCCATGGTATTTGGATAGGGATTGCATTAAACGTGTAAATTGCCCTGGGTAACATTGACATTTTCACAAGTGAAAATAATTTTAATGTATTTTATCTAACCCACTGTATCCAATGTATTATCATATAAACACGTAATTAATAAAATGCTAATGAGACATTTTACATGTACTAAAGTATTTAATGGAAAAATTTACACTGTTTTAGTTTTTTAATCTAAATAAAATTAAATTAAAAATCCAGTTTTTGGGGAGCCTGAGTGGCTCAGTCAGTTAAGGGTCCATCTCTTGGTTTCAGCTCAGGTCATGATCTCAGGGTCCTGAGACTGAGCCCTGCATGGAGCTTGAGCTCAGCATGGGTTCTGCTTGAGACTCTCTCCCCACCATCCCCCCTTTCGCATGTTTGTGAGCTCTTGCTTCCTCTCCCTCTTTCTATCTCTCTAAAATAAATAAATGAAATCTTAAAAAAGAATTCAGTTCTTCAGTGGCACCAGCCACATCTCAGGTACCCAATAGCCACATGTGTCTAGGGGCTGCCACACTGGACAGTCCAGGTCTAGAAGGATGGCGTATCAGTCTGGGAAAACAGTGTTCAAAAAACAGTAAGTTGAACAGGGAAAGTTGAATATTAAAAAATTGCTAATTATAGCAGGGTATTGGACTAATGAGGGTCTGGCTGGTAAGATGCAAAGAGAACTCTAAAAAAAAATGTAAGAATAGCAGATATACGGGGCAGGCACTACCCTTTAGGGCAGAGATAGATCATCCAGGTAAGAGCCCCCCATCTATCCACCTACTCGAAAGGAAGGAGACCGAGACCTCACAGGACAGAGCATGGCCATGGCTTTCTGAATGGCAGAGAAGTTGCTGTGGTGCCAGTAGAACTTGGTAGAAAGCTGCCCTCTAGAGCTATCCAGAAATTACCTTCTGCTATTGGTTTCCACTGGCTGCCCTGCATTTCAGAAACTTGATGCCAAGGAAGCTGTGTGTGCTGTGGGAACCAGAAGTGTGGATATTTTTATAAAGACAGAAACATGAAGGAGAAATACTCCAGCATGATGACAGATGTAGAAGGCAAAAAGCATGACACAGAACAACAAGAGGACTAGCTGGTATTGGGGAACCATCGTAGATGGGAGGGTAAGCTAGAAGTGCAGCCCTGTTGCCAAGGGTTCATGAGTCAACCTTAGACTAAACAAAATTCCATACAGCAGTATAATCTTCCTCAGATACCAGTCAGGTCATATCACCCCCCACTCCCAAAACTTTTAGTGGTTTTCCTTGCCGATATGGAATCTTACCTTGCCATTCTAGGTTATCTGTCCAAGTTTCTTCAAACCACAACCGGTCACTACTCAGTGCCCCCCACAGCCCGGCTTTGCTCAGCTATCCTGCCTAGAAGCTTCCCTCCCTAGCTCCCTTCTTACAATTCAGCTCAAAAGCCCCAGTCATCAAAGCACCCACCACATTGTGCCACAAAGTGTGCAAAGTTCCCAAAGGAAGGGGAGACTCAGTATCCTCCCCAACACTTGCATGGATGAACAATTCAGACTGGATTGGAGCTCCTGTGGGTGGCACAGAGCGCAGTGCAGTGTGGACATGCTCCAAATATTAAATACCTGATAGCAGTGGAAGGGAATAGAATACACAGTCCTTGTCACAGACATCTTCTGCTTCCTCCCCAGAATTCTTTTTTCCCTTCTTCAGTTACCAGCATCACTATGTTTTCAAGTCATCCCTCCCTGACTTTTCAATCTTCAATGTCTGTAGTGAGCTGAATGGTTAAAAAGAAAAAAAAAAAAAAAAAAAAAAGCTATTTCCATGTCCTATCCCCAAACCTGTGAACATTACTCTTGTAGGGCAAAAGATGTGATTAAACCAAAGATCTTGAGGCACTTATTTTGGGTGATCCAGGTGGGTCAGAAATGCAATCATAAGGGCCCTTGTAAGAGAATGGTAGAGTGGATTTTAGACAGACAGGGGAGATGCCATGTGATCACAGCAGCAGAGCCCATATAGATGGGGCCACAAGCCAAGGAAGGCCTGGAGGAAGACCGGGAAGAGGCAAGCCACAGATTGTCTCCTAGAGCCTTTGGAGACAGCCCAGCCCTACCCCTACTACCATGAGAGAATAAAACTTCTGCTGCTTTGAGCTACCTAGTTTTGATGATTCCCAAGTGGCGGCCACAGGAGACTAATACATCCTGGAGTCTATAGTGTGATTGGGTCCCAATGAGTGGAATGAGGCTCCATATGGCACCTTCACTGCAGGTACTGGAGAGCAGAGGCTCTTTTTTCCATGAAGGCAGCCCATCCTGGGAGAATATAATCCTACAGCTGCTTTGGGTCTCAGTGACAGGCTGAGAAAGACAGAGAAACGCCTAGTATTGATGATGTCATTTCATCTTCTTGATCCAGCTATACCTGAAATCAAATCTAGCCTGGATTGTCAATTATATTAGCCAATTAATTTCCCATTTTACTCAAGCCAGTTGGCACTGGATTTCTGTCACAAAGAATTCTGACTCATAGTCCTTTTGTTGTGTATAGAGTTGTCACTTGCGTGTGAGCTTCAGATAAACAACAAATAAGTTTTTAATGTAAATATGTTCCTAATATTGCATGGGTCAGATACAAAGAAAGAAAGAAGGAAGGAAGGAAAGAAAGAAAGAAAGAAAGAAAGAAAGAAAGAAAGAAAGAAAGAAAGAAAAATTGTTATTTATCCGAAATTCAGATTTAACTGGGCATCCTGGTGTTTTGGTTTTTGTCCTTTGCTAAGTAGGGCAATCCTATGTTGGAAGAAGTTTTTTAAATTGATTATCTGAAACCATTGAAAAGCCAGGTTGTTATAGTACAGAATATGGTAAGAATAATCTTTCTAAAGTAGATACTTCTAATTTTAGACATTCAGACAACTGTCTTCAATGTCCTGTATTAACTGGAGTTTTAAAACAGTGAACCTTGACATGTTTTGAGGTTGAGAAAGAAGTACTGTCAGATTTTAAAGGCCTCCTACCACTGAGCAAAGCAGTAAAAAGGGTGCCTTTGTGTATCGTGAGCTCTACAACTGCCTTTAAAACCAAAGCACTTGCTGAGCTTCTTTCACAGTTGTCTCTGGCGGGTGTGTCATGCGTGTTAGGGATGGTCCAGCGTCAAAGGACGTTAAGGAACCAGCTGGAGAGGCCGAGGTGGGGGCGTGAGGGGCCTGTCATCCTCCCTGGGCTGATGGAGAAAAAGGCCAAGCTGAGGACATCCTGAAATCCAGGGACCAACCCGGCGACATGAGCTTCTGTGTCTACACGATCCTACCCTACCTAGCCCAGGGTGAGTAGGGAAGGTGTGTCTGTGTTTTGTTCCAAAAATGAAGTTGTTCTAGAAAAGGTGATTCATCGGCTTGAGTGACGTTTGCATCTCTCTTGTTCTCAAAATATGCTCCCTCGGCCTCCTCAGAAAAGGCTTCAGAAGTGGGTTAGTGCTTTGACCTTGAGACTTACGACTGCAGAATGACAGATTCAGTTTAACTTGGCAGCGATATTAAGAATACTTGAACACTTAGGAACATCAGCTCCCTGACTCATGGCTTTTCCACTAGAGCTGATTTTCCAATGTTGGAAAAGAGGCTATTTCCTGAAAACACAGTTTGAAATGTCAGCTGTATTTCGGTGGCTTCTGTCCTTTGTTCTGATGTGTATTCTTTTTTTTCATTCAAGTATGTACCTAAGTGCTGTGGGGTAGAGCCCGTGCCTCTGGCCCTCTCCTAGCTCATGTTCCCACTGACTTACTCTCTTGCTGAGTCTGGCAAGTTCCCCACACCCAGCAAGACCTTCCAACAACCTGAGTAAAGAACCACTGTGTCCACCTAGAGTGACACAGTGAGGCCACACCTGGTGGGTACTGGATGGGTCATGCCCTTGCTTAGTCATGAGAAAGGACTTTTTTTTAAAGATTTATTTTGTTTCTATTTTTCAAGACTTATGTATTTATTTGAGCATGAGAGTGGAGGGGAAGAGGGAATCTCAGGCAGACTTCCCACTGAGTGTGGAGCCCAACATGGGGCAATCCTATGACCCTGAGCTGAAATCAAGAGTTAGATGCTTGGGACGCCTGGGTGCTCAGCAGTTAAGTGCCTGCCTTTAGCTCAGGGCATGATACTGGGGTCCTGGGATCAAGTCCTGCATCAGGCTCTCTGCATAGAGCTTGCTTCTCCCTCTGCCTGTGTCTCTGCCTCTCTCTCTCTCTGTGTCTCTCATGAAAAAAAAAAAAAAGTCAGATGCTCAATCCACAGAACCACCCAGATGCCTCATAATATTTATTATTTTTTATTTAATTTTTAAAATATTTATTTATTTATTTATTTATTTATTTGAGAGAGAGAGAGAGACTCATGTTAAGTCAGGGGAGGGGCAGAGGCAGAGGGATAAGCAGATTCCCCAAGAGCAGGGAACCCAGTGGGGGCACTGACCCTCAGACCCCGAGGTCATGACCTGAGCCAAAGTCAGATGCTTAACTGACTGAGCCATCCAGATGCCCCAAGATTTTTTTATTTTTAAGTAATCGCTGCACCCAACGTGAGGCTTAAAGTCACAACCCTGAGGTCAGGAGTTACACCCTCTATGGACAGAGCTGGCCCGGTGCCTAGAGAACTTCTAAAGGGAGCCAGCAGAGGGTCAGTCTCCTGAGTCCAGAGCAGCGATTCTCAGCTGAGGGTATGGTGAACCCAGGGAGCATCTGGAAATGAGAGGAGACTTTTTTTTTAAACTGACCTATAACACTGTGTAAGTTTCAGGTGCACAAGATATTAATTCAATACTATATTGTAATATGACTGCCATTGTAGCAATGTCAGCACCTCTACCCGGTTACATGATTATCATTTCTTTTTAGTGGTTAAAATAATAAAGTTCTGGTCTCTTGGCAAGTTTGAGGAATATAATACAATATTGCTGTATAAGAGACTTCTGTTTTTTAACAATGGCTCATGAGGGTGGGGGAAGGCTCTACTGTTGACCTTTATTTATTTAAGTATCCTGTGAAACAAAACATGCTCCTGCCGCCAGTGCCAATAGTGCCCACCCCACCCCATCCCACCCTCCGCAGTTGACAAACACTGATCTCAACAGAGAATCTAATGATCCAGGGGGAAGTACAAGGGTAATCACAGGGTGGAAGGACCTGGGAAGATCTTTGTTCCCTGTCAGGTTGCACTCTAGGGGACTCAAACCTCAAACCCAGGAAGAGAGCTTTTCTTTGCACATCATTTTAGGATGAGGCTCAGCTGCCAGTGACAATAAACCTAAATAATAGGGCTTAAACTCACCAAGTTTGAATCCCTCACAGAGTAAGTCTGTAAGTGGACAGTCTTGGGCTGAAGTGGCAGGTTTGCCAAGTCAGCGGAGATCCAGGCCCCACTGCCGCCAGATGGGACCCTCATTCCTGAGGCCTAAGACACGTGTTTCCACTGAAGCTGTCACTTCCATGTTCCTCCCAGATGACAGGAGAAAAAGTAGCGCCTGCTCCTTCCCTTTAAGGACACCTCTTAGAAGTTCCCTATGACATTTCCAATTACATTCCTTGGCCAGAACTTAGGCACCCATCCACACCCAGGTGCAAGGTAGCTGGGAAACAGAGGCTCGTTCACTGGGTTGCCATGTGCCCAGCTAACAACCGTGGGCACTCTTCCTAAAAAAGAAAGGAAGAAGAGAGATCTTTAGGAACAGCGATCAGTCTTTACCACTCCTGGAAAGACAGGTTACCTACATCAATGACGAGTGAAGCCCTAGTATTTTCGTCAAGCTGGGTTTCAGTGGTCTAGCCTTGACTCAGTAGGGAAAGAGGAAAGCATGGAGTTGAGGCTTGAGGAGACTTTTATCCCCATGTCAGAGAATCCTAATGTTGGGACCTTAAGGATCATCGAGGCCAATATCCTCTTTTTAAATATTTTTTATTCTTATCTAACATATCTTTTCTATTTCCAGCATTTCTGCCTCCTGCCTACCCTGCCATTCCTGATCTTTGATCATCAAATTTTTGGTTTTAGGACTGCAAATTTTTAAGTAAACACATTTACTTATTTTAAAGATTTTATTGATTTATTCCTGAGACACACAGAGAGAAGTAGAGACATAGAGGGAGAAGCAGGCTCCCCATGGGGAGTCCAATGCAGGACTCAATGCCCAGACCTGGGATCACGCCCTGAGCCAAAGGCAGACACTCAACGGCTGAGCCACACAGGTGTCCCATAAGTAAACACATTTAAAAATTACTGACAACCCCAAAAAGGTTTTGATCATGTGGGTTCACTATCAATGTTTTAGAAATGAAAATTGAGCAATCTTAAAAACATTCATAGTATTCAAGTACCTATGACTTTGCAACCAATAGAAAATGCAGATGTTTTTATAGCACATATTTGTATCAAAGAACATGTATGCACATCAACACATTGAAATTAAGGTACTTGATCTTATGTATATACTACAAGTATATAAATATAAATATATGCAAGTGCATATATTACACATATATTACACATTTTAAAAATATATATATTGACAACTGTATTTCAGTATGATTGGTTTCTTTATTTTCTTTTCATGAGTTTAACATTTTTATTCTGAGAAGTGTGTAGACTCCTAATCTAGGCGCTCTGTGTTCATTGCCTAAGACAGGGACTAGCACAGGAAAACCAGAGTAATAAAAAAGGTTCGATTGGTTTTTGAATTTCCAAAGCCCCAGTGCTAAGGGAGAAATGGAGGGTAGATTCCACCTCTGGAGGCCATTAGCCTCTTCCTGATACCCTCCTGGGGGTGCTTTCCCAGGCCTACAGCCCACCTGCTCCCCATCTGAGTGGGTGCTGTACTTGCCCAGGTGACCGACCCGTCTTAACTCAGTTTGCTTCTGGGAGATGGCTGAGGGTCACCTTCCTCTACAGCCAGAAGCCCCCCGCACAGCCCAGTTGTGCTCAGTCCCAAACAACCCACTCCTGCCTGGGATGTGAGCCTCGTGAGCTACAGAGTGGACCTAGACCCTTAGAGGGGTGGTGCTTGGTAGAACAAGAGGCCCTGACCTCTGTACTGGATCACTCCTATGTTGGAAAGAACCGTCGGGAGATTTTTCTCTGCATTCGGGGAGAGAAAAACTCACTCCTATATTACACACAGGAGAGGGAGGAGGTCTAGAGGTGTGCAGTAATTTGCCCAGGAGGTAATATTTCCTATATTTTTAATGTCTCTGAGCTCGGAAACGCTGATTTTTCCCTAGCCGGCCTGGAGTGGCTGTGGCCCCAGATGGGTGTATGGGAGTGCCAGTGTTCACCACCCCCCTCCTTGGCTGCTGACCTGCTGACTGCAGCAGTGTGTTCCTCTTGCAATGGTAATAAGCCAGGGAAGCTTTTCCAGCTGGCCAAGAGGAGCAAACTTCAGAAAGAAAGGACAAATCAGGACCACAGTTTGAAATCGCCAGAGAAGAGAGGAGTGAGAATTTGAATCAATGATGGAAGAAAGGCAGCACTGAAGCCAGCTTAACCCCGGGGGCACTTCGGGAAGCCTGGCTGTAGCCTGTCCCCGCACCCCCCTAAGTGGTCTCCGTGGAAAAGCCTAACTGTTCTGGATGCTTGACAGGTACCAGGAGTGCTCTGTCCCCGTGTCTGCTGACCTGGCCTTCTCCCTAATACATGTATGTATTTCTAAACAAACCCTCCTTAGACAGAAATACATATCAAGGCACTGCAACTTTTGATAATTTTAAAAAGATATATTTTTTTCTTTCCCTGTACCAGAATAGAGCACAGTTCACCAATGGAAAAGGGACAGAAGGAGGCACAGATAGCAAAGAAAGGAGAGGAGAGAAGAATTGAGAGGGATTTGCTGAAGATGGGCCTTTGAATTGCCCAAGATTCCCAGGCCTAGAGTTCAGGAAAAATTATCCAGAACACTGACACCAAATACTGGCGAGGATGTAGAGCAATAAGAACTCGCATTCATTGCTGGTGGGAAACAGAATGCTACGGTCACTCTGGAGGACAGTTTGGCAGTTTCCCAGAAAACTAAATCCACTCTTATCATGGGTTCCAACAATCGTGCCCCTTGGTATTTACTCCAAGACGCTGAAAACTTAATTTCACACAAAAACTTGCACACGGATGTTTACAGAAACTATATTCATACCGGCCCAAACTTGGAAGCAACCCAGATGACCTTCAGCAGGTGAATGGATAAATAACTGTAGTCCATCCAGACAGTAGAGTATTATTCAGGACTAAAAAGTAATGAGCTATCAAGCCATGAAAAGATGCGGAGGAACTTTAAATGTATGTTACTACGTGGAAGAAGCCAACCTGAAAAAGGCTCCATACTGTATGACTCCAACTGCGTGACATTCTGCAAAAGGCAGGACAGGGGACGCGATGGTTACCAGGGGTTTTGGGGGGAGCAGGATCAATGGGTGGATCAGAGAGGATTTCTGGAGCCGTGGAAAGACTGCAATCACAGATACATTTCATGTTACATGTGATTTACAGATTTTTCAAATCTGTGCAATATGCCACAGCTGGAGCGAACCCGGAGGTCAACTATGGACTTTTGGTGATATATCAGGATAGGTTCATCGGTTGTAACAATCATATCGCACAGATGAGGGAGAGTAATGGGGGAGGCTATGCATGAGAAGGCAGAGGTGGGGGTGGAGAAAATAGATGGGGAATCTCTGTATCTTCCCCTCAGTTTTGCTGTAAACCTAAAAGTGTTCTTAAAAAAAAACAAAGATTTAAAAAAAAGACAAGTCATATTCCTATAGTTAAAATGTTGCTTAATCATGCTTTCTCTTTTTATAAATTACTTATTAATATATGTTTGTACTAGTTTGCAAGGGCTGTCATGACAAAGTACTACAGACTGGGTGGCTTAAACGTTTCTCACAGTTTTGGACTTGGGAAGTCCAGGGTCAAGGTGTCAGCAGGGCTGGGTTCTCCTGAAGCCTCTCCCCTTGGCTTGTAGATGGCTATCTTTCTCTCTGTGGCTTCCCGTGCTATTCCCTCTGTGTGTGTCTATGCCCTAATCTTTTCTTCTTATAAGGACACCAATCTTACTGGATTAGGGCCCATCTTAATGACCTTATTTTAATTTTTAAAATTTATTTTATTTAAATTTAATTAACTAGTGTATTATTAGTTTCAGAGATAGAGTTCAGTGACTCATCAGTTTCATATAACCCCGAGTGTTCATCACATCACATGCCCTCCTTAATGCCCATTACCCAGGCACCCATCTGCCCACCCATCTCCCCTCCATCAACCCTGTTTGTTTCCTAGAGTTAAGAGTCTTTAAGGATTTGTCTCCCTCTCTGATTTTGCCTTGTTTTATTTTTTCCTTCCTTCCCTGTGATTCTGTTTTGTTTCTTAAATTCCACGTATGTGTGAAATCATAATTGTCTTTCTCTGCTTGACTCATTGAACAAAGATGATGTGAGAGAGAGATGATAGATAGATAGATAGATGATAGATCTCACTGGAATATTACTCAGCCATCAAAAAATGAAATCCTGCCATTTGCAATGACATGGATGGAACTAGAGGATATTATGCTAAGTGAAATATGTCAATCAGAGACCTTATTTTAATGTAATCATTTCTTTAAAGGCCCTACCTCCAAATCCAGTCACATTCTAAGGTGCTGGGGGTCAGGGCTTCAACATACAAACTTTGGGATGGCACAAGTGAGCTTATAATGTGCTTGTAAAGTAAAGGGTGTTTTGTTACTTATGAGCACCTTTCCAAAAATGGGTTGTGGCAATATAGAATTAAATAGACATATTTCTTCACTGTATGCTAAAACATGGAGTCTCTACCTCTGAACTTATAAAACAAACAAACAGGGGTGCCTGGCTGGCTTAGTCTGTAATAGCATGTGACACTCAATCTGGTGGTAGTGGGGGCTGTGAGGTCAAGACCCATATTGGATGCAGAGATTACTTTAAAAATTAAAATCTTTTTTAAAAAAATATTTTATTTATTTATTCATGAGAGACACAGAGAAAGAAGCAGACATAGGCAGAGGGAGAAACAAGCTCCTTGCAGGGAGCCCAACCTGGGACTCAATCCCAGGACACTGGGATCACTACCTGAGCCAAAAGAAGATGTTCAACTACTGAGCCACCCAGGCATCCCAAAAAATTAAAATCTTAAAAAAAGGATAAAAAATGAAAGCCAACCAAACAAAACAGCTAAGTTCAAAAAGCATGTAGACCTTGAAGTCTGATTGAATACTAACATAAATATCCATGACAATAGCCAACCAACTCCAATGATCACCATCTATTATGCATTGTGTTAAATTCTTACTTACATTACTCCCTGCAATATATGAAAAAATACATTTTTACTGTCATTTTACAGGTGAATATAGGCATGGAAGTCAAGTGACTTGTTCCAAACAGAGTAAGCAGTGGTGGAGGAGGTGGGAGTTGAAAAGCAGGCAGAGGACACCTGGGTGGCTCAGGGTTTGAGCATCTGCCCTCAGCTCAGGGGATGATCCCGCGGTCAGGGGATCAAGTCCCACATCGGGCTCCCTGCATGGAGCCTGCTTCTCCCTCTGTATGTGTCTCTGCCTCTCTTTCTGTCTCCCATGAATAAATAAATAAAAAAGAAATCTTAAAAAAAAAAAAGAAAGAAAAGCAGGTGGATCAGGCTGCAGAAGCCCAACTAGTAACCATTTTGCTGTACTGAACACAGTTCCTATTCTGATGGTGTTCCAAGTTCGGGAACCCCTGCAGGAACCTGTCTGACCAAGGCTCTTAGTGGCCAGAAAACATGGATTCAGGTCAGGCTCTACTTTCTAATACAAGGCTGGACCACCTTGGTAGCCTGGTGTTCTTCTCACATATGCCAAAGGTGGTGTCTTCATGGAGAGAGAATGATCTACCAAAAGCTACTTTTTGGTACATCATTTCTTAGCTGTACTTAATATTTAGATACAATGAAATACATGGACATTTGGAGAATGGCTGGGTTTTGACAAATGCATTTACCTGCATAACCACAAAACCCGATCAAGATATAGAATATTATCGTCATCTAATCTCTCATAAATCCTTTCCAGTTAATCCCTGCCCAACCAGAAAGAACCATAGTTCTGAATTTTTTTCCCACTTGGGTTGGTTTTTTTTTTTTTCTTTTAGATGTTATTTATTTATTTATTTATTTATTTATTTATTTATTTGGCAGGGAGGGCACATGGGCACGGTGGGGGGTGCTGGCGTGAGGGAAGGGGTTAGAGGGAGAAGTAAGCTCCCCACTGAGCAGGGAGCCCCACTCAGGGCTCGATTCCAGGGCCCTGAGATCATGACCTGAGTCAAAGGCAGATGCTGAGTCACCCAGGTGCTCCTAGTTTTTTAAAGACTAATTTGCGCTTAAGTTTCCCATGGTCCTGTAAGGCATTTGCTACATGGTTCTCAAACTCCCTCAAAATTCAGTGGATGCTGGGGGTTAAAGGAAAAAGAAAGGAGAGGAAAATTGCATGTTTAAATGCTTTTTAAAAGATCCATAGAAGCCAATCATTCTGAATTGTTGAAGTAATTTTACATAGAATAAAAGTCACCTCCAAGCAAATAAAAAGAAGAGCCAACCAGGGGACTTGGCTGGCTCAGTTGAAGAGCCTGTGACTCTTGATCTTGGGGTTGTGTGTTCTAGCCCCACAATGGGTGTAGAGATTATTTAAATAATCTTAAGTAAAACTTTAAAAAAAAAAAAAAAGGAAGAGCCAACCAAGTCAGTCACAGTTTATTAATCACAGTTTCCAAAACACCACAGTGCAGGCTTGAACAAACAGAGAAGCAGGCTGTTTCTCCTGGCCCAGGACTGCCCGTGAGCTCCGTCCTAGCTCCCTGCCTGTGTCCCTCTCCGTGACTAGCTTGTAGCTCTGGGGCAGACACAGGACCTGCCAGGTAGGAGGGGCAGGTGTTACCCTCCCCGTTTTGCAGAAGAGGAAACAGGTTCAGATGGCTGAAGTACACACAGCCAGGGAGCAGCTTGGCAGGACTCCTTACCCGCCCACAGCTGCGCTTTCCAGAATGAAGTCTAAATGACTGATAATGCTCCCTCTCCCCCCCACCCCCTCACCCGGACATTCTCACCAACTAGGTCCCAACACGGACCAGTGTCCAAGCAAGGTACTGCTGTTTATCTCTCAGGACGAAGACTTGAGTTGTATTTGCATTAAGCGATCTAAGACAGAGACATAGGAAGTTGGATGAATGCAGGCAAGTGCCCCTCTGGGAAAAGCTTGAAAGCATCTGGCTCAGTTGCAATGGCTCCTCCTTCCTTCCTCTTTCCTCCTCCTCCTCGTCCTCCTCCTTCTTCTGCTTCTTCTTCTTAAGTAATCTCTATGCTGCTCTGCGTGGGGCTTCAACTCACTGTCCTGAGATCGAGTCACATGCTTTGCGGACTGAGCCAGCCAGGCGCCCCAAGGCATCTGGTTTTTGATCCTTTATCCCTTCAGCTGAAGGATTGAGGTTTTGACAGTAGGAATTTAGAGCAGACCTTAAGTGGAGAGGCAGCTTTCAGGCAGCTCGGCCTTGAATCCTCAGCACATGGTGAGCCTGCCTACCCTGGAGAACATGAAGGAAAGTGCTACAGAGCCTGTCACCCTGATGGAGCTAGTGTGGGGCCCAGTGTTTAGGAATGTTGCCTCCATGGGTAGAGTGGTGCCCATATTCTGGGTTTTAAATGAAGATCCCAAGTCACTGCTCTGTACTTCAAGAATGCTGCCTTGGAAATGAGGAAATGAAATGTGACACAATACTGATATGGCGGAACCCTGAGAGCACCTTCCACCCACACTGCATCAAGGGTGGGTGTTAGTTTCCTAGGGCTGCCATAACAAGATGGCCACAAACTGGGTAGCTTAAAAAAAACAGAAATGTATTCTCTCACAGTTCTGGAGGCTAGAAGTCTGAATTCCAGGGGCAGACAGGGCCATGCTCCTCCTGAAGGCTATGGAGGAGGATCCTTCTTTGCCTCTTCTGGCTTCTGGTCGATGCTGGCAAGCTTGGCGTTCCTTGGCTCATAACCGCACTGCCCCAGTCTCTGCCTCCATGTCTGCATGGCTTCTTCCTGTGCAGACCTGTGTGTCCTCTCTTCTTCCTATAAGGAGACCAGCGGTTGGATTTAGGGCCCATGCTAATCCAGTATAGACCTCATCTTAACCCACGTCTTAATTATATCTGCAAAGACCCTATTTCCCTATAAGGTGGCATTTACAAGCACTGGGGTTTGGGACTTGACCATACCTACATATGTTTTTGGCAGACACCATTCAACCTGTTAAAGGGTACTGTACCTTGCTATGCAAAATATGATCCTCAGACCAGTAGCGTTGGTCTCACTCTGGAGCTTGTTAGAACCCTGGAAACTTGGGGTCTGCCCCAGGCTATGTAATCAGAGTCTGCATTTCAACAAGATACCCTGGTGATTTGTCTGCACATTAAAGTTTGAGCAGCCCTGTGTTCCAGGTCTGAATAGCTCTGAATAAGGAGGGCATGTATTCTTTTCACACCTAACCCTGGGAAATGAGGGCTTATTTTCCAGGGGAATTCCTGCTAGGTTCCAGTATCCTGTTGGAATCAACTCTTTAAACCCAAGTAATACATCCTTTTGAGGATTTGTACCAGTAGTTAGTTTTACAGATGCCAGACATGTGTCATTGTCTCCTGTTATCTGGTCTCTTCTTTGCAGATCAGAAACCTTGAGTTTCTATGGGGCTTGTGATCTCCCCAAATCCATTCTCTGTTTCCCCACCAGCCCTGGCAGGACAGTGTGCCCGTGTGGCTAAGTTCTGGCCACTGGGATGGAAGGACAAGTGCTGTATGTAATTCCTGGGTGTTGTCAAAAACCAACTCCTGTGCTTCGGAGCCAAAATATACCACAAAGATAGAGTTTGAAATAAAAGAAATGGTAGCTTTACTGCTTTGCTCGGCAAAGGAGGATGTAGCAGGCTATGGCCTCCAAAAACTACAAGTCCTCACGGAGGAAGGGGCAGGGAGGTGGGGGTGGTTATAGGGAAATACAGGATTTAGATGGTTTTCACAGGAATCGTGCATGCTGCTAGCCTTATTCATCCCGTCTTTAGGGTGGCACGGGGTTCCTGAAACAAAAGGCTAAGAAGGGAAGAGGGGGAGATTTGAGGAAGAGAAGGAAAAAGTTGCTTTAAAATTGAGCTTTGTTGGGGCACCTGGGTGACTCAGCTGTTTAAGCATCTGCCTTCGGCTCAGATCATAATCCCAGGGTCCTGGGATTGAGTCCCACATCAGGCTCCCTGCTCAGCGGAGAGTCTGCTTCTCCCTCTCCCTATGCCCCTTCCCCTCCTTGTGCTTGCGCTCTCTCTCTCTAATAAATACAATCTTTAAAAATTAATAAAAAATAAAATTGAGCTTTGCTGAAGCATTAGTGCAGCCATTTTGATTTTTATTCAACTTTATTTTATGTTTTTAAGAGGTTTCACTGGGGTGTGTCCCTGCAAGGAGGGGTATGAGCTTTCCCTTCTCCAGCCTCCAACCAGCTGCAAAGCTCCTGTGGTGCTGAATCTTTGTGGGCTCTGTTGATGGAGACTACAACTTAGTTTCGAAAAGAGAAAGGAAATAGAACTTTTTGTGCTTTGCTTAAGTATTTAAAAATAAATTACAGGGGCCCCTGGCTGGTTCGGTCACTTGCATGCTCTCTTGGTCTTGGGGTTTTGAGTTCAAGCCCAGTGTAGGGTGTAGAGCCTACTTAAAAAAAAAAAAAAAAAAAAAAAGATCAAACCCAAAATAAAATACATTACAGTTCCAATTCACTTCAGATACTTGAGTATGCATATGAAGAAAAAAACCCCACATTGTTCTGCATAGCCATTACTCAGATACCTAACAAAATTAATAATAATTTCCCTAATATCATCTGTACAATCCTAATTCAGATTTCCCCAACTGGGGATTTGTCTTGACCTGTGTTTGTACAACAAGCCCACTGTTTTCCGCTTAGCTGTTTATTTGTGTTTATTTGAGGTGGTTGATGCTGTACTGCCCCTCCCCCACTGCCCCCCCCCCTCCCCCCCCCCCCCGCGTGACACTGAGCAGAGCTCTGGCACCTGTCCTGAAGCAGCACGTTGGCTATGCTTGTTCAATTTCAAATCCTGTGTCTTGGTATTACAATTGGGCCTGGGCACCAAACTGAGCTTCTTAGCTCTTGCAAGACTTTGCCTTCAGTAGGCAGCTCTGCTTTAAGCCAAGATGGAGAAAGAGGGAACATATTTACTCTCTTGCTTGAAAGAACCAAAAAAAAAAAAAAAAAAAAAGTAGACACACGCTCTCAAGTACACCAAGAATATTTACCAAAATAGGCCACATTCTGTGCCATTAAACAAATCTCAATAAACTTAAAAAGATTCAAGTCATACAAAATACATTCTCTGACCACAAAGGAATCACATTAGAAATCCATAACAGAGGGGCGCCTGGGTGGCTCAGACACTCAACTGAGTGTTCAAGTCTTGATTTTGGCTCAGGTCATGATGTTGGGGTCCTGAGATCAAGCCCCGAGTTGGGCTTCATGCTCAGCGGTGAATCTGCTTGAGATTGTCTCCCTCTGCCCCTCCCCTCCATGCTCTCTCTCTCAAACAAATAAACAAATCTTAGAGAAAGAAAAAAGAAATCCATAACAGAAAGATCTATTGAAAATTACCAAACAGTTAGAAACTAAATATTAAGACACTTTTAAACTCCCAACCAAAGAAGAAACCAAACAGGAAATTAGAAAGTATTCTGAAACCAATAAAAATGAAAGCATGTCGAAATTTGTGCAGGGCTACAAAGGGGAAAATTTGTAGTACTAAAGGCCTATATTAAAAAAGAAGAAAGGTCTCAAAAGAAGAAAGCTCTCAGGTTCCACCTTAAGAAACTTGGAAAAAAGAGAGCAATTTAAAACCCAAAGGAAGCAGAAGAAAGAACATAAATATCAAAGTGGAAATCAGTGACACAGAAAACAAAAACGATAGACAACATAAATGCAACCCAAATCTTGGTCTTTGAGAAGATCCGTAAAATTGATATACCTCTAGCCAGATTGATCAAGAGAGAAAGAGAAAGAAGACACCAACTATTCATATCAAGAATGAGGGAGGGGCCCCTGGGGGCTCAGTGGGCTAGGTGTCTGACTCTTGGCTTCAGTTCAGGTCATGATCACAGATCATGAGATCGAGCCCCACATTGGGCTTCATGCTCAGCAGGGAATCTGCTTTAAGATTCTCCCTCTTGTGTGTGTTCTCTCTCTCTCTCAAATAAATCAATAAATCTTTAAAAAAAGAATGAGGGTAGTGATGGCTATAGATATTGAAAATATAGTAAGGGAATATTATATAAACAACTTAATGCTGATAAATTCAATAACTTAGATGAAATGGACAAATCCTTTGAGAGACATAAACTACCCTTGCTCACCAACGAAAAACTTACGTAGCCCTATGTTTATTAAAGAAATTGAATTACTGATTAAAAACCATCCCTTAAGGACAACTCCAAGCTTCTAGAGTCTGAATGTGTCACCCCCCAATTCACAGGTTGAAACATACCCCTCCTCCAAGGGGATGGAATTAGGAGGTGGGACATTTCGAAGGTGATTATATCAGGAAGATGGAGTCCTTGTGGACTGGATTTATGTCCTTATAAAAGTGGCCCTAGAAAGCTCCTTTGTCTTTTGTACCAGGTGATGACAAAATAAGAGGTCAGCAGTCTGCAGCCCAGAAGAATGCTTTAACCAGAATTCCACACTGGAGGCTCCCTGATCTCAGACTTCCAGCCTCCCAAGCTACCGAAAAATACATTTGTAAACACAAGCCATCCCCAGTCTACGTTGTGTTGTTATGGCCTCCTCAATGCACTAAGACGAAAGCCCCAGGGGCTTTACTGGGGAATGTTAAAAAGCTTTTAAGGAAGAAATAACAACATTCTATACAAACTCTTCCCAAAATTCTGAAGAAGAGGAAGAATTTCCAACTCCTTTTACAAGGCCAGCATCATCCTCATACTGACACCAACCAAAAATATCACAAGAAAAGAACACTACACACTAATATCCGTCATGAATATGGATAAAGAAATTCTGTTTAAAAAATATTTTATTTGGGGATCCCTGGGTGGCGCAGCGGTTTGGCGCCTGCCTTTGGCCCAGGGCGCGATCCTGGAGACCCGGGATCGAATCCCATGTCAGGCTCCCGGTGCATGGAGCCTGCTTCTCCCTCCGCCTGTGTCTCTGCCTCTCTCTCTCTCTCTGTGACTATCATAAATAAAAAAAATTAAAAAAATATTTTATTTACTTATTTGAAAATGAGAGAGAGAGAGAGTACAAGTGGGAGGGAGGGGCAGAGGGAGAGGGAGAAGCAAACTCCCCTCTGAGCAGGGAGCCCTATGTGGGGCTCCGTCCCAGGACCCCGGGATCATGACCTAAGCCAAAGGCAGACCCTAAACCAACTGAACCACCCAGACGCCCCTGGATACAAAAACTCTAACAAAATTTTAGCAAATTAAATCCAGCCATATGTTAAAATGATAATACAACATGACTAATGGGGTTTATCCCAGGATTGCAGAGTTGGTTTAACATTTGATAATCAATTACTATAATTCAGTGTATTAACTAAATGACTGAAAGCAAACACACCAATCATATGCTCATCTCCCTAGATGGAGAAAAAGTATTTGACAAAATCTGACATTTATTCCTAGTAAAAAGTTTCCACAAACTAATAATAAAAGGGAACATCCTCAATTTGACATTGGGCATCTACAAAAACAACAACAAAAAACAAACAAACAAACAAACAAAAAAACCAAACAAACTATTCCTGACATCCTACTTCATGGTGGAAGACTGAATACTTCCCCCTCAGATCAGGAACAAGACAGGAATGCTTTGTCTCACCACTGTTCTTTAACACTGTACTAGGGGTACAGCGGTCAAGAAAAATAAAGAAAAGGCAGAACAGACTGGAAAAGAACATGCAAACTATCTTTTTTTTGCACAGATGAGCATCAATCAAATCAAATCATTTTGGAATCTGCAAAAAACAAACTAACAACAACAAAATTGCTAGAACCAAAAATTTGGCAATTTCTTCAAAGGTTAAACACACATCTACTGTCTGATCCAGCCATTCTGCTCCTAAATATTTATTTTAATTTATTTTTTAAAAATATTTTATTTATTTGAGAGACAGCATGAATGGGAGAGAGAGAGAGAGAGAGAGAGAGAGAGAGCCCGAATGGGGGTAGGGAAGGGCAAAGGCAGAGGGAGAAGCAGACTCCCTGCTGAGCAGGGAGCCCAACACGGGGTTTGATCCCAGGACCCCAGGATCATGACCTGCATTGAAGGCAGTCGCATAACTACTGACTGAGCCACCCAGGTGCTCCATTTTAATTTTAGTAATGTTTATTTATTCAAGTAATTTATACAGCTAACATGGGGCTCGAACTCATGACCCTGAGACCAAGAGTCACATGCTCCTCCAACTGAGCCAGCCAGGCACTCCTCTACTTCTAGATAATTAATCAAAGGGAAAGGAAATATTCATCCATACAAAGACTTGTACACCTATGTTCATAGCAGCTTCATTCTAAGAACCAAAATTGGGGAACTCCCTCCATCAATGAATAAATGGATTTTAAAAATGTGATAGAGGGGCACCTGGGTGGCTCAGTGGTTGAGTGTCTGTCTGCCTTTGGCTCAGATCGTGATCCCAGGGTCATGGGATCGAGTCTCACATCAAGGTCCCCACAGGGAGTCTGCTTCTCCCTCTGCCTTTGTCTCTGCCTATCTCTGTGTCTCTCATGAATAAATAAATTAAAAAATATTAAAAACAATAAAAGACATAAAATGTGATATATGTATATGCAGAATATTACTTAGCAATAAGTGTGACACACACAACAATATGGATGAATTTCAAAATAATTCTCCTAAGTGGGGAAGCCAGATAAAAAAAGAATAAATATTGTATGATTTCATATGTATGAATGTCTAGAAAATGCAAATTAATCTAAATGGGCAGAAGGCAGAGCAGCGGTTGCCTGGGATGGGAAGTGGGTGGGGAGGCTCAGGAGGGACGCTTTCCTTGGGGCCCAAGGACACTCCCGAAGGAGTTGGATATGTTCTCTACCTTGACTGGGAGGATCATTTCACTGCTGTATACTGTCAAAGAGAAACAAAGCCAGACACTAGTAAAGGCCATAGGACAGATGTTATTCAGTGCTATTGCAGTGGGGAAAAGACCTCAGCGTGACCTAAGCTCAACTCCCCAGAAGCAAAAGGCAGGAGGCCTTTTAATCAGTGGGGTGGGCTAAAGGAAAGCACTGAACGATGGTCAGGGATGTGATGAAGACCATCTGTGTCTGCTAACTGATGCTCATCCAAGTTAGGCTCCTTCCCTCCCACAGGAGATAGGGGGCCAAATCCTTCCTTATGGTCAGATTTCAAAGGAAAGGCTCCCAGCTTCTTGAAGAAGACATGCTTGAGTTGTAGAAACTTTATATATATATATATATATATATATATATATATATATATATATATATATATATATTTCCCCCCAAAGGACAGGAGAAAGGATTTACAATTGCAATTTTCTAAAGCAAATGCTCTAAGAAAAAGGAGGTCAGGGACTTAGCAGGTCTTGGCTGGAACAAATAATAAATTCTTTTGACAGCCTGAGCTTCCCCACACAGGACTTAGTCATTCCAGGGACATTCTTAGGCTGTTGGGTGCCACGCTAGAGTCACTAAGTGTGGGGGTGGTGGATGGAGTATTTTGTGATGAGACTTTTGCAATTCTCAACACATGTGTCAAAGATCAAATTATACACCTTAAATGTGTATAGCTTATTATCTGTCAATAAAGCTGTTTTATCTCAATAAAGCTGCTTTTGAAAAAAAAAGAAAGAAAGAAAGAAAGAAAGGAAGACAGTAGTGCCTGTTTGGCTCAGTCAGTAGAGCATACAACTCGATCCCAGGGTCATGAGTTTGAGCCCCATGTTGGGCATCAAGATTACTTTAAAAAAAGAAAAAAAAAAAAAAAAAAGGAAAGGAAGACAAAAAAAACCTTGTTGATTGTGACCTCATACAGGGGAGGGAACCAGAAATCCAGACTTTGTCTTGATAAAGTTTCTTGACTTTAAGATTGGATGTGACCAAGGCAAAGGTTGAAGACTTTTCTCTGGTGCAAACTTTCCCTATCTTCTCAGATATAACTTACTGTCTTGCAAAGTCCAAGAGCCCCAGGATCCAAACCTTGTTTTGAATTGATCTGATGGACAATTTGACAATTTCTCTGTCTCTCTCTCTCTCTCTCTCCCTTTGGCCTACCAAATGGAAGGTATGCAATACTTCCTGATAATTTATTTCCCAACTGGAAATTTAGCATAAACTGAACTTTAGAAAGTGACACAAATGCTCATTGAATTTCATTTTTTGAATAGGTAATACAATCACAATTCAGTGAAAAGTGCTCCCTCCTGGTTTTCCTCCAATCAGCTCCCAGCCTGAAAGAAGATATTCACTGCCATTAGTTTCCTATATATCCTTCTAGAGTTTTCTATGTACGTGCCTGCTATTCTGTTTGTTGAACTCCTATCTACCATGACACCAATACCATGGTGTTTTGAACAGCACAGTTTTATAATAATTCTTAAAATCAAGTTGTGTTAGCTCTTCAACTTTGTTCTTTTCCAGACTTGTTTTGGCTCTTCTAGTTCTTTCGTATTTCCATTTGAATTTTAGAATCACCTTGTCCATTTTTACAAAATAAAGCATGCTGAGATTTGGGTTGGGATTGCATTGTATATACACACACACAATTTTGTTTCTCTTTACCTCAAATAAAGAAGCTGTGTATAGGTATCTTAGACATTATTTTATTTAAAAAAAAGATTTTATTTATTTTAGAGAGAGAGAAAGAAAGAGTGAGTGAGGGGAGGGGCAGAAGAAGAGGGAGAGAGAATCCTCAAGCAGACTCTGTGTTGAGCAAGGAGCTCCACGTGGGGCTCGATCTCACCACCCTGGGATCATGACCTGAGCAGAAATCAAGAGTCAGACACTTGACCGAGTCACTCAGAAGCCCTGGAAATTATTTTATTTTATTTTTTTATTTTTTGGAAATAATTTTAAATTAAATTCAAAAGATATCAAAAGGGAATATATTCACACAGTAGTAAATTTACCACGTAGCGAAGAGTAAGCCCCACCACACCCCAACTCCCAGTCTCGAAGTTTCTGTCCTTAAAGGGAGATTCCCGAGGCCGGTTTCTTGGCAGTGCTTCTGGCTGCTTCTCTGCACAGCCCCATCCTCTTCCCGTCTCCATCAGCGGGGCACAAGGCACACACTGTTCCGCTCCGGACTTTGCCAGTGTCCAGTGGGCACTCAGCACCTGTGGCTGTCTTGTTCCTTTCCATGGCTGCGTGGCCCTGTCCTCCGCGCTTTAGAGTGATTCTGGCTTTGTTTACCCAGCTCTGAGGTTTGTGGTCACACAGCTTACTCCCGGTAGCCTCGCTATCAGTTGGGTTTATCCACTTCTGTTCCACTTTCTCTGACCGTTCCCTGGTGGGCCCAAGGGATTTACGAATTGATCGAAGATCAGGGCTCGGGTCTCCAAGGCTGCACCCCCCCCCCCCACCCCCGGCCCCAAAGCAGTGCTCTGCTCTACAGACCGCGGATGCAGAGAGCGCAGCGCAGTGCGCGTCCAGCCTGCTTGGGCGTTGCAGGGGAGGCCGCAGGGGAGGCCGCAGGGGCTCGAGCAGAATAGGCGGCCGGCCAGCACCTCTGCTCCGTGGCACCTCTGCTCCGTGGCACCTCTGCTCGGTGGCACCTCTGCTCGGTGGCGGCGGCGAGCGGCTTTATGAGGAGCCAGCTGGGGCCCCAGGCACAGGCAGGGCGCAGGGACGGCTGTTCACGCACTTAGGACCCTCGCTGCCTCCGTGACGACTACTGTGAACCTGACCCAGCTGGGACCCCGGAGTGGCCCCCAGCCTCCCGGTCTGGCCGCCACCATGCCCGCCCTGGAACTGGGACCCTGAAGCTAGTTGAACCTGTGAGCCAGATGGGGTGGCTGTCCAAGCCTCTCCGGAGACGGTCTGCATCGATGCTGTGTGTGTCTGTAAGCTCGAGCCCCGGGCAACAGGCTGTGTCCGGTCCCTGACTTATTTCCCGGGCGGTAAGATTTATATGTTGTCTAGCTTTTATGTTTATTTGTGTTGCGCCTCATTAAGTAGCTATCAGACAACAGGGACCACTGACTTAGTATCCAGAGCCTTGTTTTACTTGTGGGCTCCAGGCACATGTCCACTTTAGAGATAAGGGCCCTGAGAATTATGAATTATGCACAGTGTTTGTCCTTCACACAAAACTCACATATTTGCACACGGGTGATCAGTATGTGCATAAGACTTAGCTATGCCGGGGAGCCTGGGTGGCTCAGTCAGTTAGGTGTCTGACTCCTGATTTTGGCTCAGGTCCTGATCTCAGGGTTGTCAGATTGTTCCCGGGTGGGCTCCCTGTTGGGCAGGGAGTCTGCTTCTCCCTCTCCTTCTGCCCCTCCCCCCCAACTCATGCTCATTCTCTCTCTCAAATAAATAAATAAATACAATCTACTTTTAAAAGTCAGTAAACCCATAATACACTATATACTTTTTCATGTGCTTTAATAAAATATAAGTATCTTTTGCATTTGTTCTCTCGTCTGAATCTGTGGACCCTGTGGGGCATGGAAGGTTATTAAGATAGGGGAACGAGGTCCAGGCTAGTAACAATGATAGCAGGAGCTCATATGTATTGGGCGCCAATTATGTGCTAGGCATTGTTCTAAGTACTTTGTATGTGTGTGAACTCATTTAGTCCTAGCAACCACCTAGGCATTGTTTTCTGCAACCAGGCACACAGAGGCCAAGTTGTCCAGGGGCAGACTGGTAAGTGGTGGGACCACAACATGAACTGGTGAGCACAGACCCATCTCAACACCCCTCCCTCCCTGGAGTCATCCCGTGTGGAGTCCTTTGCCCTCCTGGTCCACCATAAGTTCCTCAGGAGCAGGCCCAGGTCTGTCTGGTTTCTAGAGCACAGGGCTGGGGTCCACAGAGTCTGGGAATACAGGCAAATATGCACAATGAGACATCTTTATTTTGTAAAACACCAATGGTGATTTATGTTTCCAGACTTTATAAACATCCTGTAGGTACTCCATGAATATATGTTGCATGAATGGAGGGATGACTTTCCACAACACCACCGTCTCCAGATCATGAAAGTCTATTCCCTGCCACGGTTTTCTTCCCAGGAACAGATTTGTGAGGCCTGGGAGGGATAGTATTACTAGCTTTGCATCATCCAAGAAGGGGAAGTCATCTCCTCCCAATATTTAGTAACAGCATAGGCCTCATCCTGCATGTTTGCAGGAAGTCCAGCCCCCTCCCAGGGATTACTGCTAAGGACCCTGGGTGAGTGCGTGTGTATGACTCCCTTGGTTGGTGCTTGCCACGTCCTGCTGGGTGTCTCTTACTTCTAACCATGTCTGGACCACTTTGATGCCTACATGGTTGCTACATAGACTTTTGGCTGGATACCTTTTGTTTCCTATTCCTTCTATAACAAATTAGCATGAATTTAGTGGCTTAAAACAATACAAATTTATTTTCTTACAGTTTCGTAGGTTTCAGAAGTCAGATGTGAGTTTCACTAGGCTAAAATCAAGGTCCCAGCAGGAACCTTCTGAAAGCTCTTTAGAAAATCTGTTCTTTTGCCCTTTCCAGCTTCTAGAAGCCCCCACATTCCTTGGCTTATGGCCTCTTCTTTTTTTAAAAAAAATATTTTATTTATTTATTCATGAGAGACAAAGAGAGAGAGACAGGCAGAGGGAGAAGTATGCAGGGAGCCCGACGTGGGACTCGATCCCGGGTCTCCAGGATCACACCCTGGACTGAAGGCAGTGCTAAACCACTGAGCCATAGGGGCTGGCTCATGGCCTCTTCTATCTTCAAGTCCTGCTTCTGTAGGACTTGAAGCAGCTCCCTGTGATGATGGCCAAGAAAGGGACTCTGCTTTTAAGGAATCAAATGGTGACTTTGAACACGCCCAGATAATCCAGGATAACCATCTTGTCTCAAGATCCTTAAAGACATCTGTGAAGTCCCTCTCCCTGTGTAAGGTGACATTCCCAGGTTCTAGGGATGAGGACATGAACACCTTGGGAGGCCACCGTTTTGCCGATCACATGCCGGTATTACTCTGCCCTCCTTCTGTACTAATGGAACTTCTGATTTTTAACTGAATCCATGTGCATCTAAATTAAAGTTTTGTTTCCCAGAGTCCCTTTTGGTGTGGTCACATGAGTATGTTCTGGTCAACTAGGTGAGTCAAAGATCATGTGGAACTTAATGGAGTGTCTTTAGAGGGTGGAGGAGTACCTTTTTTTTATCTCCTTCTCCCTTCCTGGGAGCTGGCATGTGAACGTGATACCTGGCATTCAGGCAATCACTTCAGATCACAAGTCAATGCCACAAGGTGATGGAGCAACAAAGTAGAAGGATCCCAGGTTCCTGCTGATCATGGCACCCCCTTCCCAGTGCTGAACTAGTTACCTTTGGATTTTGTTTATTTGAGAGAGAAAACAATTTCTATTTGCTTAAACTTTCTCATTTTCAGATTTCTATCACTTGCAAGTGAATTTAATTCTTATTTATACTGTGACTTTGCTTCATCCCAAAGTATGGGCACGGGCCTTGATTTTTCTTTTTTCTACAAGACACTCAGAACACAAGATTGTCAATCATACCAAGTCCAGCCACAAACTAAAAATACAGAAAAATAAAACTTCACACGTGCTAGTGGATATCTCAGCTCTGGAAAGCCATTGGGCACATCTCTTTGCAGGGGTCAGCCCTTCTTGTCCCTTCCCTGCTGCTGCAGTGCTGGGTAGGCTCCCTGACTTCCTCCCAGGAAGCCCTCTCCTTTCTTCTACCTCCAGGGCCACCCTCCAAATTACTTAACATTCTAATAACTTCTGCAGAGCCATATGCTTCCAATAACAAGGACTGCCTTTAAAAAGCTATATAGGTGGGGATCCCTGGCTGTTTCAGCAGTTTAGTGCCTGCCTTCGGCCCAGGGCGTGATCCTGGAGACCTGGGATCGAGTCCCACATCAGGCTCCCTGAATGAAGCCTGCTTCTCCCTCTGCCTGTGTCTCTGCCTCTCTCTCTCTCTGTATCTCTCATAAATAAATAAATAAAATCTTTAAAAAAAAAAAAAGAAGCTATATAGGGCCCTCTGGGTGGCTCAATCCGTTAAGGGCCCTACTCTTGATCTCAGCTGAGGTCATAATCCCAGGGTGGTGGGATGGAGCCCAGCATGGGGCTCCAGGCTGAGCATGGAGCTTGCTTGGGATTCTCTCTCTCCCTCCTACTCCACGCTCTCTCTCTCAAAAAAAAAAAAAAAAAAAGCAAAAAACAACAAAACAGTATCAATTATATTAAATGGTTAATATCTCAGTCTGAAGCATCTGCTTTTGGGTAGGAAATTACCTTATTTACATTGGCATGACAAGAAAAAAAAGGGCTCATGAATGTGATCTGTCCAGGAACAGATGGAAGTTTTCCCCTCAAAACATATGTCATCCTCCATGAATCAGTGTTTATAAATATTAGTATGGTATAATTTCTAGCCATCAAATATATGGATGTCTACCATAAGAGCATGCTTCTACAGTTACTGGGGACAGCATGGGCTCTCCAAAAAGAACAAATAGGAAGAAAGCTGAACTAGCCAAGAGACATGAAATCAAGAGACAAAGTGACCAGTCTTGTGTTTGGATGTAGACGAAAACAACCAAGACCGATGATTGGTGAGACCCATCATAATAAGACAGGGAGGTGCATGAGCAAGAACCATGTAGAGCACTGCGGAAGGAACATCTGGGCAAAATGGATGGAATCTCAGATACTGGGGCAAATGCAACCTCAGCAAGTGCTTCCTGCAAGCAGCAAGGAAGGCTTAAGCAGGAAACATCTTCCTCGGTTGGGCGGAGGGGAGGAGGGGGATGAGGAAGAGACAACGCTCAGCAACCATGAGAAAGGCGCACAGTGCAGCTCCTGCTGAAGACTCCAGGGCATCTTTTCAAGCGCTGTCGCTAACAGGTGCCCAAGATGGTCTGTCAAAATGGCAGCGTGGTCCCTGCACCTGGCTTCAGATGCAGGGAGACAGTCACTGGCTAGCATTTTGACTGAGGCAGAAATGGCAAGCAGAGGTCCTGGGGACATTTGTCTCAAATGTGCATGCCATCTGCGCTGTAATAAACCACAATCAGGGTCTTATCTCTTTAAGCACTAGCTTTATTAAATATAACAGACAGAGCACTCTTGACCACACACAACAGGTTTTCTTTGAGATATATGAACACTTTGATCTGTAGTGACAAAGCTGGGACTCAAATTCAGGATTTGAAGCTCAAAGCTGATTGTGATCATATTTGTTTGCATTATTCAGTTGCTGGCATTTTAGTGTTTCTTCTCCTTTTTAAAAAGAAGCAAATATTTGATAAAATATGATTTCTTAGGAAGCTGATCAGTTGTATATAAAAAAGATTTTTGGTTTAGATAGTTCCTTCCCAGGCTTTGAGTTTCTGCATTAACTTTATCCTCTCTTTTAAAAAAAGATTTAATTAATTTATTTGTATGTGAAAGAGAGGGAGAATGAGCAGAGGGGCAGAGGGGCAGAGGGGCAGAGGAAGAGGGACAAGCAGACTCCCCACTGATGGGGGAGCCTGACTTGGGGCTGGATACTAGGACCCCAGGATCATGATCTAAGCAGAAGTCAGATGCTTGACCAACTGAACCACCTAGGTACCCCAATTTTATCTCTTTTTATTTCAATGGTGAATATACTTAATGCTTGTTATAAAAGTTTCAATCAGGGCAGCCCGGGTGCCTCAGTGGTTTAGTGCTGCCTTCGGCCCAGGGCGTGACCCTGGAGACCCCGGATTGAGTCCCACGTCCGGCTCCCTGCACGGAACTTGCTTCTCCCTCTGCCTGTGTCTCTGTGTCTCTCATGAATAAGTAAATGAAATCTTAAAAAAACAAAAACAAAAACAGTTTCAATCAGGACTTCATCTCAGGTTGAAATTCTAGTTGTCCACTTCCCCAAATGCCAGTTCTCAGAGGTAATCACCATCAACTCTTGATTTAGACCCTTCCAGATATTCTCTATGCATTCTTCTATGTATGCAATTAGCACAAGTTTAAACTTGGAATTTGTGATTTTAACCTTTTTAATTTTTATTTGACAAAACCCCAAAAAAACAAAAAAGTAAATATCACCTATTATATCAAAACTCAAAACAATTATGAAAAGTTATATTTCAAAATTCCCTTTCTTTCCAAGTAACACCTTCCCCAAGATAGCTATTATTTATATTTTGTGCATTTTATTTCTAAATTTTACCCACATGGACATTGTCACTTCTTTTTTTTTTTAATAGAATATTTTAAAAATAATAATCTCTACACCGAACATGGGGCTTGAACTCACAACCGTGAGATTAAGAGTTGTATGCTCTGCAGACTGAGCCAGTCAGGAACCTCTACTTTATCATTTCTGTACTTATTTCCATATCATCTGATCACAATTATTTATACTGATGAAATATAATTATGTTATGCATTTTGATTTGCAACTTGCATTTTGCAACTTAATATATCCTGGACATTTTTTCAAGTTGGTATATCTAGATTGAATTTGGAAAACTATTTTAAAGCAAGTCCATGATAGCATGTCATTTTACTCCTATGTACTTCAATATATATTTCTAAAACACGAGAACATTTTTCTATTAAAAGCATAATGTCATTATTACTTCTAACAAAAGATCATCAATGATGAACCTTTGATTTCAGATATCAATCTAGGGGTGCCTGGCTGGCTGTTGGTGGAACATGTGACTCTTGATCTTGGGGTTGTGAGTTCAAGCCCCACATTGGGTACAGAGATTACTTTTAAATAATCTTTTTAAAAATCAGATAATATCTATTCCATAGTCAAAATATTCTGATTGCATACAAAAATCAGGGATGTATTAAAAAGGTATTTCTATAACAAATTTGTCTTAGTCAAGATTCAGGAAAAGACCACATGAAATATTTGGTTCTACATCTACAGCATCTATCCCTCCCTATTTTGCACATGCTTTTGTCTTATAGAATGTTCCATAATTGATCTGTTTGGTTTCTCATGGTATCATTAACTTTTATTCCACCCCTCTATTTTCTCTCAATTGGTAGTTATATTTAAAATCTCAGATTCAGGCTCAACACTCAAGTTAGGTAAGGATTGTTTCATGGGTGGTGCTGTACACTTCATATTGCATTCTGTCAGGGACACACAAGGTCTAGTTGTTCCACTTTTAGTGATACTGAGATTGACCACCAGGGCCAGAGGATGAAGAATATCAGGCTTAAAGATATAAACCCTATGTTCTCCTCAGACCTTAAATCTTGGGTTACCTTCCGGTTTCTCACCCATTCAATGGTTGTTGAAAGGCTTGGTTAAGAGATAAAATGTCTTTTTTTGTTGTTTTTAAGTAGGGTCCATGCAGGGCTTGAACTCATAATTCTGAGATCAAGACCTGAGCTGAGGTCAACAATCAGATGCTTAATTTACTGAGCCATCCAGCCTCCCCATAAAATGTCTTTCTAAACTTCAAAAACCATCTGTTGACATAGCAAGAGCCGAAAGTTGGTTGATTCAGATCACCAAGTTTGACTATAGCCTTTGAAAAGGTACAGAGAACATGTGTAAAAGCTATCTTCACAAGAATGGGGAAGCTTTTTTAATGAGGCAATAACTATATGCAATTGACTATGGAAATGACATAAAGACTGACAGAAAAGACCTTTCATAACTAGTTGTAGCTGTTCAGAATTGAAGGTAAGGTAAGAGTTCCCCAGACTAACAAAAGATGTAAAATATGAGAACATATACATGAAACATGGAGAAAGAAGTAAAAGAGAAAAGAATAGAAGGGGAAAGACAAAGAAAGCTTTCTTTCTTTTTGTTTTCTTGCCTTTTTTTAAAGAATGTGTTTGAACTTAAAAGATCATCAAATTAATATCAAATGCTATTTACTTAGGATGTTATATATGTACCTCCTGGTAAACACAAACAAAAACCTATGATAGATAAAAGAAAAACAAAGAGAAATAAAACCAAACATAACGCTGTGGAAACTCATCAATGACAAAGAAAGAGAGCAAGAGAAGAAGAAGGGAACAGAAGAACTATAAAAATATCCAGAAAACAAATAATAAATGGCAATGGGTACATACCTATCAATAGTTACTTTAAATACAAATGGCCTAAATGCTCCATTCAAAAGACATAGGAATGGATAAAGAAGAGTTCAAAGTAATGGTCATAAAGATACTCCCCAGATTTGGGAAAAGAGTGGATGAACTCAGGGACAACTTCAATAGAGAGAAAATATAAAAAAGAACCAATCAGAGCCAAAGAGTATAATACCTGAAATATGGAATAGGCTAGAGGGAAGCAGACTAGAGGATACAGAAGAACAGATCAATGATCTGGAAGGAGGGTAACAGAAAGCAACAAAGCTGAACAGAAAAAAAATTTAAAAAGAGAATAGGTTAAGGGAACTCTGGAACATCATCAAGCAAAATAATAATCACATTACATGGTTCCTAGAAGGAGAGGAGAGAGGAAAGGGGGCAGAAAACTTATTTGAAGAAATAATAGCTGAAAACTTCTCTAATCTGGAGAAGGAAATAGATATCCAGGTCAGGGAAGCATAGACAGCCCCTAACAAGATCAATCCAAGGCGGTCCATATCAAGACACATAATAATTAAAATGGCAAAATAATTCTAAAAAGAAAATTTAAAAGCAGCAAGAGAACAGAAAACAATTATGTACAGGAAAAACCCAATAAAGCTATCAGCTTATTTCTCAGCAGGAACTTTGCAAGCAAGAAGAGAGTGGCATGATATATTCGAAGTGTGGAAAGGAAAAAACCTGCAGTCAAGAATATTCTACTGAGTAAGACTATCATTCAGAATTGAAAGAGAAATAGAGTTACCTAGAAAAACAAACATTAAGGAGTTCATCAAGATTAAACTGGCCTTACAAGAAATGTTAAAGGGAATTCTTTAAGTGGAAAGAAAAGACCAGAACTAGAAGTAGGAAAATTGTGAAAGGATAAAAGCAAAAGAAAGGTAAAAGCAAACACACAATAAAGATAGTAAATTACTCACTTACTAACCCAGTATGGAAGTTAAAACACAAAAGTAGTAAAATCAATTTTGTCTACAAAAATTAGTCAAGGGATACACAACATTTAAAAAATGTAAAATATGACATCATAGCATAACATAAACATGGAGTGGGAAGTAGAAATTTAGTGTTTTTAGAATGTGTTCAAACTTAAGTGACCATCAACTTAATAGAGACTGCTCTACATATAGGATATTATATATTAACTCAAAAGTAACCACAAATCAAAATCCTATGATAGATACACAAAAAATAGAGAAAAATTTAAGCACTTTACTAAAGAAGTCCATCAAACCACAAGGGAAGAGAGCAAGAGAAGAAGAAAGGAAGAGAGAAGAACTACAAAAACAACTAAAAATAATTAACAAATGGCAATAAAGTATATACCTATCAATAATTATTTTAGGGACACCTGGGTGGTTCAGCACTTGGGCATCTGCCTTTGGCTCAGGGCATGATTCTGGAGTCCCGGAATCGAGTCCCACATCAGGCTTCCTGCATGGAGCCTGCTTCTCCCTCTGCCTATGTCTCTGCCTATCTCTCTGTGTCTCTGATGAATAAATGAATAAAATCTTAAAGAAATAATTATTTTAAATGTAAATGGTCTAAATTCTCTAATCAAAAGATACAGGATGACTGCATTCATGAGCCATATATATGCTGCTTACAACAGATTCACTTCAGACCTAAAGACATATAAGACTGAAAGTGAAGGGATACAAAAGGATATTTAATGCAAAGGGAAGAAGAAGAAGAAGAAAAGCCAGATAGTGACATTTATATCAGACAAAATAGACTTTAAAACAAAGACTAGCAAGAGACAAAGAAGGATACTACATAATGATAAAGGAATAAATCCAACAAAACTATATAACTATTGTAAACATCTATGCACCCAACATAGGAGCACCTAAATAAATAAATATTAACAGTCATAAAGGGAGAAATAGATAGCAATGTAATAATAAAAAGGGCTTTAATACTCCACTCACATAAACAGATAGATTATACAGAAAGAAAACCAATAAGGAAACAGTGTCTTTGAACAACACATTAGACCAGATGAACCTAACAGATATATACAGAACATTCCATCCCCAAACAGCAGAATACACGTTTTTCAAGTGCATATGAAACATTCCAGAATAGAACACATTAGGCCACAAAACAACTCTCAACAAATTATTAAAAGATTGAAATCATATCAAGCATCATTTCTTACCAGAATGATATGAAACAATAAATCAATTACAAGAAAAAAAAAACTGAAAAAAACTCCACAAATGTATGGAAGCTAAACAATATGCTACTAGGCAACCAATGAATCAATGAAGAAATCAAAGAGGAAATTTAAAAATACATGGAGACAAATGAAGATAAAGCACAACAGTCCTAAACCTTTGGGATGCAGCAAAAGCAGTTCTAACAGGAAGTTAGTAGCAATACTTGAGAAATTAAAAAAAATAATGATCTTAAATAAACAATCTAACCTTACATCTAAAGGAAGTAGAAGAACAAACACAACCCAAAGTTAGTAGAACAAAGGAATAAATAAAGATTAGAGCAGAAATAAGTAAAATACAGACAAAACAAAACAAAACCTCAAAGATCAATGAAACTGATTTTTTTAAAAAAATAAACAAAATTGATAAACCTTTAGTCAAACCTATCAAGAAAAAGAGAGAACCCAAATAAATAAAATCAGAAATGACAGTGGAGGAATAACAACTGAACCACAGAAATCGAAAGAATTATAAAAGAAGGCCATGAAAACCTATATGCCAACAAATTAGACAACCTAGAAGAAATGGATAAATTCCTTGGAACATAAAATCTTCCAAAACTGAATCAGGGAGGGAGAAATAGAAAATTTGATTACTAGTAATGAAATTGAATTAGTAATAGTAATTTAAAAACTCACAATAAACAAAAGTCTAAAACAAAATTAGCGACTTAATTCCTATTCTTACCAAACTATTCCAAACAATAGAAAAGGAGGGAAAACTTCTGAATTCATTCTACAACATTCTACAAGGACAGTATTATCCTGATATCAAAACCAGACAAAGATACTACAAAAAAGAAAAAAACTATAGGCAATATCCCTGATGAATATAGATATAAAAATCTCCAACAAAATACTAGCAAATCACATTTAACTATACTTTAAAAGGATCATTCACCATGATCAAGTAGGATTTATTCCCAGGATGCTAGGGGGACTCAATATTCCCAAATCAATTAATGGTCAATCATCACATTAACAAGAGGAAGGATAAAAACGATGTTATCATCTCAATAGATACAGAAAAAGCATTTGACAAACTGCAACATCTGTCCATGATAAAACTCTCAACAAAAGAGGTTTAGAGGGAATATACTTGTACATAATAAAGGCCATATATGAAAAACCCACTGTTAACATAATCCTAAATGGTGTAAAGTTGAGAATTTTTCCTCTAAGATCAGGAAAAAGACAAAGATGTCCACTCTCACTACTTTTATTCAACATAATATTGAAAATGCTAGCTGCAACAATCAGACAAGGAAAATAAATAAAACATCCAAATTGATAAGGAAGAAGGAAAACTGTCACTGCAGAGGACATGATATTATATATAGAAAACCCTAAGGAATCCACTTAAAAGTTATTAGAACTAGTAAATAAATTTAGTAAATCTGCAGAAAACAGAAATTTGTTGCATTTCCATATACTAATAACAAAGTAGCAGAAAAAGGAATTAAGAAAACAATCTCCTTTACAGTTGCCCCTCAACTGATGAGTAGATAAACAAAATGGAGCATATACAGACAATAGGATATTCTTCAGCCTTAAAAAAGAAGGAAGTTCTGTCACATGTAATAATCCAGTGAAACCTGGGGACATTATGCTAAGTGAAATAAGCTACCAAAAGACAGAGCATGTATGATTTCACTTATAGGAGGTACTTAGAGTAAGCAAATTCATGGAGGTAGGAAGTAGAATGGTGGTCGTCAGGGGCTGACAGGGAGCTGTTGTTCAGTGATACAGAGTTTTAGTTTTGCAAGATGAAAATGTGGAGATGGATTGCACAATTATGTGAATATATTTAACACTTACTGGACTGTATACTTAGAAATGGTTAAGATGGGGGAGGGGGGTCCGTGGGTGGCTCAGTTGGTTAAGCATCTTCCCTCTGCACAGGTCATGATCTCAGGGTCCTGGGTTGGAGCCCCAGGTCAGGCTCCCTGCTCAGCAGGAAGCTTTCTTCTCCCTCTCCCTTTGCCCCTCTCCCCCTGGCTCATGTGCTATCTCTCACTCAGATAAGCAAATAAAATCTTTTTTAAAAAAGAGAAATAATTAAGATGGTTAAGTTCTATGTTATGTGTTTCTTTACCACAATAGAAAAAAAAATTGAAAAAGAAAATGAAAAAAAAAAAAAGAGATTTCTCACTCGAGTAGCCGGGTGAAGCCCAGAGCTCCCAAACATAGGCTTGCTTCTCTTTAGCCGCACAGCTTTATCCATCTTATTTTTTCAAGGGAGACTTGGGGGAGCCCTGGGCCTCGGCCTCAAGCATTTTGCTTCACAAGTATCCATCATCCATGATTGGACATAAAGTGAGCCTAGAGATTTCCTTTTCTTGAATTATATTATTTGAAGGTACCATGATTCCCCTCTTTATAGTTCTTTTTACTAGATTTAACAAAGCCTCTGTGGTCCCCAGAAGCAACTGCATCAGCGAATGATTAGAAATGCAAATCAGAATCCCATGCCTCCAGAAGCCCTTCATGGGGCTCTCATGAGCCACTAACGTTTGTGAAGCTCCACTCTATGTGTTGATATTTGGGAGATGCATTTTTTAAAGTAATCTCCACACCCATCAAGGGGTTCGAACCCACAACCTTGAGATCAAGAGTCACATGCTCCACCAACTGAGCCAGCCAGGTGCCCTAGGATATGCATTTTTAAAGATAGTAACCCATCCAATTTCTTCACCCCCATTAAAAAATAGAGTATTACATGTTGCTTGCCACTATATTTATCACAAAATGTGTCATCGTTTATTCAGAATCAGGACGAGTTTCTCTGCTCTCTTTACAGACCACTAGCTAGTCAAAAATCTCTCATGTACACTCACAGGGTGCCTCAGCAGATGATAAGCCATTTCATAATAAATCCAAGCCAGGAGGCATCTCAGGACAGTTCTTCAAAAAGCTTTTCCTTCCTGAATGTTTATTTCTTTATACTGTCCTCACTTACCCCGTCCCTCTCTGCTGGTGAGGGTCATTCAGACAGAAATAGCAGATAGTACAGAGATTATTAAAGCATGTCAAGAAAAGCAAAGGCCATCACACCCTATGCTTAGTAATTTCCTTCTAAAACTCCATCATGCTTAGAAACAAAGACAAGGATTTATGCTCATGATAGCAACAAAAATGAGAGACAATTGGAATAGCCCATTCTGGGAATAGCTACACAAATTATGTGTACACAGCCATACAGTGGAACACCGTGATGTCATAAAATGATATTTACAGAGAGTTTTAGTGATGTGATGAGATGCTTGTGATACCAAATAGCAGAATATGAAATTGTGTATACATTGTGATCTCAACAGTTTAAAAAAAAAACATAAAAGGACCAAAGAAACATACTATGTCTAAATATTAACTATGGTCATTTTTTTTTTTTTGGTGGAAAGAGCACGAGGATTTCCTGGTGTTTTTTAAAAATTTCTGTACTTTCTCTGGAAAAATATGTTTAAGTTTCATCCCCTGGAGAAACGTGTACATAGAAATCATTTATCTTTTTATCTATTGATTTACAAAATATTCTAGATCTAACCTGCAAAGTTCTGTGGCTCTTTCATCACTAGCTATACCTGTGTGGTGGACACTGGTTATGTTGTGTGACTGTCCAGCATCTTTGAACCCCCTTCCTCTTGTGGGTGTGCATGTCCCCCACAAGTGCCCACCCCAGGGAAGAGCTAGGCATCCCCCTGAAGCTCAGGCCCCTGATCTGGGCTCTGCACTCAAGAGCAGGAGGTCCATTCAGAAGACAGTGACACAAGAAAGCAGGTACCACATGGATTCTGACTGGAGAGGACTGTGGCAGAGGCATATGACTTTGGGGCTGACAGACTGAAGATACAATTGGACATTGGTCAGACCACATGTGAAAAAAGAATTCTGACCCAAACCTTTGCAAGCCTCTGAGGATCTGATCTTCTCTTTCTCACAGATTTCTCACTGATGTAGCTTTTATTGGCTCTCTGCCCCCAGTCAGGTTCTCACTCTCTACAGGGTTGCCTGGGATCACCTCTCGTTAAATTGTTCCCACTCAGATCCTCACCTCAGGGTTTGCTTCCAGGGATATCCAAATCTTCACAGAGTTGTGACTTTTCTAGTTGTTTCCCCTATGCCAACTTGAACCTTCCCTGGGGATTCCCCTTTGAGTATTGGCGACGTCCAAGAGGTGTTATAACTAATGAATCCAATGTTTTCAATGCCTCAGTGATCATTTTTTGCAGCTGGCAATAGTATTTCAGTGCTAAAACCAGAAAAGTTCAAGGCAAACCAGGGTGAGTTGGTCACCCTAGATATGGGCTACATGCCCCAGCTCTCCACCCTAGCCACAGCTGATTGCACAATATCAGATATCTGGCCAAAAAGAAACCAACCCCTATAGTGGGATGGGCCAATCAGATTTCACTTTTATAATTAGAGAGAAACAGGGAATTAGAGAATAATGGACCTTTCCACTAAAAGGTCAGACAGTTTCAGGACTCAGGTGGTCCCATGGTGTGCAACATGGGCTGAAATCATAAAGGGGCAGAGAGACAGGGAGAGCTCATCTTAGAAGAAGAAAAGTAGAAGCCCTATAGCTAATTTCTACAAGAGGGTCAAGACAATTCAATAGGAAAGAATAGTTTTTTCAACAAATGGTACTGAGACAATTAGATCTTCACATGCAAAAGAATGAATTTGGATCCCTACTTTGCACCATAAACATATAATTATGTGAAAGAGTTAAAAATATAGGACAGAAGAAAAGAAGAGTAAGTCTTCATGACCTTGGAATAGGCAATGGTTTCTTAGATATGACACCAAAAGAACATGTGATAAATGAAAAAATAGATTGGACTTCCTAAAAATGTGAAATATCTTTTTGTGCTTCAAAGGAAATGAAAAGACAAAGTATGGAGTAGGAGAAAATATTTGCAAATCATGCACATATGATAATGGACTTGTCTCTTGGATATATAAAGAAATTTTATGACCCAATAATAAAAAGTCAAACAACACAATTAAAAATGGACAAAAGATCTGCATATATATTTCTCCAAGGAATATGTACAGAGAGCTAATAAATACATGAAAAGATTATCAAAATCTCTAATCTCTAGGGAAATGCAAATCAAAACCACAATGGGATGGCTAAAATAAAAAGGACGGACAATAACAAGTATTGTCAAGGATACCGAGAAATAAAAACCCTCATACAATGCTGGTGGGATTCATATGGTGCAGCCACTTTGGAAAAGAGTCTAGAAGTTTCTCACAAAGTTAAACATAGAGTTACTGTATATGATCCTGCAATATATCCCAGGTATAAATACAAGGGAAAGTAAGACATGTTTACACAGAAACTCAGACACAAATGTTCACAGCAGCAGCATTTGTCATAGCCAAAAAGTGGAAACAAGCCAAATGCTGATCACTGATGAATGGATACACAGCACATGGCATATTCACACAATGGAATATTATTCAGCCACAGATAGAAACAAAATCTTGATATACGCTATAGATGAACCTTGAAAACATGCTATGTGAGGGGCATGGGGCTGGCTCAGTGGGTAGAGCATGTGATTCTTGATCTCAGCATTGTGAGTACTAGCCCCTCATTGGCATAGAGATCACTTAAAAAAATAAAACCTTATTTTAAAAAAGAAAACATTCTAAGTGAAATAAACCAGTCATAAAACAACCCCACATAGTGTATGATTTCATTTAAATGAAGTATGCAAAATAGGCAAATCCATAGAGACATTCAGATTCATGGTTGCCAGGGGCTGAGGGGACAAGGCACGATGAGGAGTCATTGCTAATGAGTATGGGTTATTTTTGGAGTGATGAGATGTTCTAAAGCCAGACAGTAGTCATGGCTGTGTGATTCTTTGGACATACTAAAAATGAATATATTATCTCTTCTACAATGATGGATTCTATGGTATACGAATAAACGTAATAAAGCTGCTATTAAAAAAAAAAAGTCCGTAGGAGAAGGTAGCAGATCCCTGGTGAAAGAAGTAAATGGGCATGTGACCCATATGAACAGGCTCTACTCCTGGACGACCAGCCCCGTTAGGTCCTTCCCCTCAGATGTTGGAGAGTCTGGTGGTGAATCCTTTCCTTTAATCCTCTCTGTATCTGAGCTAGTTCAAATGGGTATCTGTCACTTGTCCCCCAACAGTTCCTGATTCACACATATTGATTGAATATGGTGGGCCTTGGTTCTAGCCCACTTGGGCTCATGTTGTCCCTGGGTGAGGTCAAAGCTATGGGTCAGGCTTTGGCTTGGTTTAAAAAGCAGCCGAGTGTGTGCATCTTCCCAGACGTGGAGTGGATTTGTGAATATGGTAAACATATCCTCACAGGAGAGATGTGACTGAGTCCAAATGGATATTCTCAAAACTTTCCTGAAAATCAACAGCTTTCAAAAAAACAAATGCTCACTTGACAACTTTCTTGCATTTATTGAGTAAAAAACAAATTAAATTGGTACTACAGATTCCTAATCAGGTTTGCCTTGAAATCCCGACACCCTCTGTCTTTGGTAAGAGGTCCTAACCATGAATTATTTAGATGCATGTTTGTCTGATTTCCTGCTATGCAGCAAGACTCACTTGAATATGAATATGTAATTTTGTTGCCCATGGTTTCTTCAGGAAGAAACCTTTATTTGAAGATACCCTATGTTACTTGGGACAAGATTTTGTAAAAACTAATTTAAAATGTTTGGTTTGCAGGAGTAACCTTCACCATCTATAAAACAAACGCTGAAAAAAATTCCCCATTTTCTTGAGACTCTTTTGTGTGAGCTTGGTTAGTTTAGCGTGTCTTGTATTTGGGAGAAAATTGGTTTTATGCTAAAGACAAATCATTTTGCACATTTTGCCTTGATTGTGGGAGATAATGCCTAGTTTTTAGAAAGCTTGTTTTATTGAGACATTTGCAATTTAATAAAAAATATAAATTTAGAGCAGCAAGGAGAATACCCACAGCTCCTTTTCATTTTTCTCTTATGCAATGAACAAATTGTTCAAAATTTGTTCTTACTAATGTGAACATGTGTAGCCATTAGAGGATATTTATGAGTTCCCAGTAGGGATCGGTATTCCTTCCTGTAAGGCATGTGCTGCTTCCTCTGCCTGCCTGTGCTCTACCTATGGCGCCTCTGCCCCTCACCCTCACTTCCACGTCACCACCTCGTCTCAGAGCTCCCTGTCTCCCAAGCTAAGTCAGACCTGTCTGGTATCCTATTCTTTTTTTTTTTTTAAGATTTATTTATTTATTTATTCAGAAAGAGCGAGAGAGAGGCAGAGACACAGGCAGAGGGAGAAGCAGGCCCCACGCAGGAAGCCCGTCGTGGGACTCTATCCCGGGACTCCAGGATCACACCCCAGGCTTCAGGCGGCACTAAACTGCTGTGCCACCGGGGCTGCCCCTGGTATCCTATTCTAAAACCTGTACACATATCACACTGTATTGTAAATAATGAGAACGTGAGCTCCTGGAGGGCAAAAATGTATCCCTTTATCTTCTCTGTGATCCCACCAAGGACCATAGATCCTGACCCAGATAAGCATTCCACTCATGATTGTTCAGTAAATGGATGAATGAATGACTTATCTCCAGGAAGATTTTCTTTCCACCAATTCCCAAAACGGTTTTATTATAGACCTCTCTGTTACTGCTTATGTGGCCCACACCTATGGTGAAATCAGATCCTAGGTTCTCCATAATGAAGAGCAGAGATTCTCAAAGAACAATGCAGGTTTTGAGCCCGTCCAGGAGAGATCAGGTAACAGGAGAGTTACCTGTCAGCTGCAAAATGGGGAAAAAAAAAAAAGGCATGAGTTGAGTTTTCATGGAGTTAAATGGACACTTCTTTTTTTCTGAGATAATTCTTCTCTTACATTTTTGGTATTAAAAGGTTATTCTTTTTTGATTTGGTGAAAGAACTAGAAAGTGAGACAGATACACACAATCTGGGTAAGATACATAACAATACAGGACATTGATGTTATACTACTTATTTATATTATATATATATATATATATATATATATATATATATATATAATATTATATGTATACTGTCATTCTAATGAGGTACCTGGCTGGTTCTGTTGGTAGAGCATGTGACTCTTGATCTCAGGGTTGTAAATTTGAGCCCAATGTTGGATGTAGACATTACACAAAAATAAAATCTTGGCATGCCTGGGTGGCTCAGTCCGTTAAGTGTCCGACTTTTGACTTCAGCTCAGGCTATGGTCTCAGAGTCATAAGATCGAGCGCTACACTGGGCTCCACACTGAACATAGAGCCTGCTTAAGATTCTCTCTCTCCCCCCCACCCTTGCCCCTCCACCCCTCTTGTGCTTTCTCTATAAAAAATTAAGATAAAGAAAATATTAAAAAAATAAAAATAAGAAACCTAACCAAAATGCAGTGTTTTTTTGGGATGAAAGGATTGCGATTTGGGGGTATACAGATTTAGGTAGAAAGCCAAATAGTGTCCCAATTACAGGGAGTGACTCAGGGTATTATGGAAAAAGAAGAGATTAGGTAAATTTTTAAAATTTTATCATTGAAGTATAGTTGATATATAATGTTATATTAGTTCCAGGTGTACAACAGTGATTCAACAATTCTGTACATACATTAAGCCATACTCACCTCTATACAGGTAGTTACCATCCCTCACAATGTTATTACAATACTATTGAGTATATATTCCCTATGCTGCATTTTTCATCTTCCTCACTTATTTTAGAACTGGGAGTTTGTACCTCTTAATGCCCTGCACCTCTTTTGCTCATCTCCCCACTCACTTTTCTTCCCTCTGACAACCACTAATTTGTTCTCGGTATTTATGAGTCTGTTTTTGTTTGTTTGTTTTGTTTCTTAGGTTCCACATATACATGAAATCATATGGCATCTGTGTTTCTCTGACTTATTTCACTTAGCTTAATACCCTTTAGGTCTATTCATGTTGTCACAAGTGGCAAGATTTCATTCTTTTTTATGGCTAAGTAATATTCCACTGTATATTTGTACTACCTCTTCTTTGTCCATTCATCTATTGCTGGGAACTTGGGTTGCTTCCATAGCTTGGCTACTCTAAATAATCCTGCAGGGGTGCCTGGGTGGGTCAGTCAGTTAAGCATCAGATTCTTGATTTCAGCTCAGGTTGTAAGATCAAGCCCCACGTCAGGTTCTGTACTCAGCAGAGTCTGCTTGTCCCTCTTCCTTCCCCCAGCTTGCATTCTCTCTTTCAATAAAAAAAAATAAAAAATAAATTTAAAACTCTTAAATATCATTTGAATAGTTCTACAATAAACATAGGCAAAATACAAAAATTTGCCTATATCTTTGCAAATTAGTGTTGTCCTTTTCTTTAGATAAATACCCAGTAGTAGAATTACTGGATCATATGGCATTTCTATTTTTTAAATTTGAGGAAGATCCATACTGTTTTCCACAATGATTGCACCGATTTACATTCCTACCAACAGCACACAAAGGTTCTCCACATCTTTACCAACACTTGTTATTTCTTGTCTTTCTGATACTAACCATTCTGACTGGTGGGAGGTAATAAATTACTGTGGTTTTGATTTGCATTTCCCTGATGATGAGTGATGTTGACACATGTGATCTTTCCATGTGTCTCCTGGTCATTTGCATGTCTTCTTTGAAAAAATGTTCATATTTCTTTCTTCCTTCCTCATCCTTGGAAATAAGGATGCTCCATTTCTCCAAGTAGAGAAGGAACTTCTCACATAAGGATCCTATGATCTGCTTCAGGGAAACACCACAAAACCCTTCCTGCACCTGCTGTTTCTCAGATTCCCTCACTTTGAAATATTCAGTATGCCAAAGTGTCATATTTTGGGGTAGCATGTCCTGAAACCCCATCAGTATATGAATTACATCCTTATGATAGTTAATTATGTAATATTATTTGTTACAATTTGTTATATATTTTATGTATATAAAATGTGTCATATAATATATAATGTAATCTCCAGTCCAGCCCCACAGCTACGCTCTTCTACATTCCATTCCTACCATCCCAAGGCCTTGTCTCTGTAGCTCCAGCCTGAGTCCTGAAATGCCAGGAGACTGGCTGGCCTTGGCTGGGCTTGCCATGCTCTTGTATACAAGGCCTACCTCGGGCCTTGTATATACAGAAACAACTGCATGAAATGATGATAAACTCATTATGTGGTTGTGGATTATTATATAATCTATGACTGATACCAGAATATGGTCCTGGTGGCATAGTAAGAACATGAACCCAGAAATAGATGTCATAACTAGGTGACATAGTTCCCCTAAGAGAATATTTGCAACCATATAAATTAATTGTGCTACAGTTCCAAGGTTTGCTGGAAATATAAGAGTTTAAAACACTCTGGTCTGGGGCTTCTTTTGATGTGGGGTATTTTACCCCAGATCTCCTGACCCTCGCCACCACCACCTTGAGCTTACCTCTGAGGAGGAGACCCTGGAAGCCACCTCACCAGAGCTCCCTTCTTGCTAAAAGCTCTTTAGGCTTGATGCAGGCAAATGTAATTTGCATACTATTTCTAAGCCTGAGGTTTTCCCTATTGGGGTCCCGCATTATCAGCGTGGGCCCTAAATGCAATCAATGGTATCCTTCGCAGAGGAAGGTAAGAGGGAGAACTGACACAGAGATGGACATGTCAAGATGGAGCAGGGAGAGATTTGGAGATCCCAGCTTTGAAGACTGGGATGATGCGGCCACACGTCAAGGAATGCCAGCAGCCCCCAGAAGCTGGAAGAAATAAGGAGTGTATTTTCCCCTAGAGTCCCAGGCAGGAGCATGGCCCTGACAATACTGTGATTTTAGCCCAGTGATACTGATTTTGGAATTCTGGTCCCCAGAACAATGAGACAACAAATTTCTGTCATCTTATGCTATGGTGCTTGTGATGGCAAATTGTTACAGCAGCCACAGGAAATGAAACAGATTGTCTAAATCAATGTTCTGGGGACACCTAAGTGGCTCAATGGTTGAGCGTCTGCCTTTGGCTAACGGCATGATCCCAGGGTCCTGGGATCAAGTCCCAATCAGGCTCCCTACATGGAGCCTGCTTCTCTTTCTGCCTATGTCTCTGCCTCTCTCTGTCTCTCATGAATAAATAAATAAATAAATAAATAAATAAATAAATAAATAAATAAAATCTTTTAAAATAAATAAATCAATGTTTTGCATTCATTCAGTAAAATACTTATTAATCCACTGCAAATGATCATGTAGAAGTACACTTGGTGATGTGGAAGGTGGTAACTCATATATTAAGAAGAAAGTGCCCGCTATGGGGCGCATGGGTGGTTCAGTCGGTTAAGTGTCCACTCTTGATTTTGGTTCAGGTCATGATCTCAGGGCCAGGACTCAGCCCCACCCTGGGCTCTGTGCTCAGCGGGGAGTCTGCTCCAGATTCTTTCCCTCTGCCCCTCCCCGTGCTGAGTGTGTGTGTGCGCTCTCTCTCTCTCTCTCTCTCCCTCTCTAAAATAAATAAATAAATCCTTAAGAAAAAGAAATGCCAGCTATAGCTATAGCATGATCGACTTGGCACATATATAGTCAATCCTCCTTACTCGCAGATTCCACATTTGTGAATCTGCCTTCTTGCCAAAATTAACTTGAAATCCCCAAATCAATACTCATGGTGATTTCACAATCATTTGTGGTCATGCCCAGAGAGGCCGAAAATGGGAGGAGCCTGATGCCACCGGCCCCAGCGGAGGCCCCACAAGGCGTTACTCTGCCTTGTTTCAGCTCATACTGTAAACAAGTCCTTTTTGCAGCCCATCTGGTCCCATGTTTTTCACATTTTTGCGTTCTTTGTTGGTGATTTCACTGTTTAAATGGCCTCTGCATACAGTGTTGAAGTAGTGTAATGCTCCTAAATGCACGAAGGCTGTGATGTGTCTAATGGAGAAAATATGGATGTTAGACAAGCTTCGTTCAGGCAGATCTCTAGCACTGTTATCCATGAGTTTGCTGTTAGTGAATCAACAATGTATATTAAATAAGTGGTCTTTACACACAAACATATATAAAACAATATCATGTATTGATCAGTTGATGAAAATGTTGCAATCAGAGGTTCCTAGGAACCTAACCCTGTATTTCCTGTAGAGGCAATGGTTAAATATTCTTTAAGCAGTGTTTTTGTGGTGACTTTAAAGGACGTGACCCCTGTGAATAATGAAAGCTAGCTGTATATCGGTTTAAGTAAATCTTATGTGACATATAGATGTATACAAGTGTGTGGAAAAATCTGAAAGACCACGCAGACATACAAATGGTAATTATCTCAGGATAATGAATAGAGTTATAGTCATTGCCATTTTCTTATTTTTGCTACCTGCATTTTCTAATTTTTTCATAATGTGTTACTTTAATTATAAATATTAAAATGGATTTGGTGCATCTTCACATAGAAAATCCATTCAACATCTTCAAGTATTTGATCATTTTCAAAGTATAATAAAGCATGAATGAATAACAGAATAAGAAGTTTCTTTTTTTTTAAACCAGAATATGAACTTCCAGGTTAGCAGGCTGCTTTCAACTTTTAATTCATTTTGATGCTGCTTGCCTTTATCCTCAGTCCAGGTTTTCATTTAATGAGCATGTCTGAAAGCTTCTCATTAGCTACTTAAAGCTGATTGAAATTGGGGTGCCTGGGGGTCTTAGTCAGTTAAGCATCCAACTCTTGATTTTGGCTCAGGTCATGATCTCAGAGTCATGAGATTGAGCCCCGAGTCAGGCTCCATACTCAGCGGGGAGTCTGCTTGAGATTTTCTCTGTTCCTCTGTCTCTTTAAAATAAATAAATCTTAAAAAAAAAAAAAAAAAAAAAAAAAAGGGCTTACTGGAGCCCCTGGGTGGCTCAATCAGTTAAGTGTTTGCCTTCAGCTCAGGTCATGATCCCGACATCCCGGGATCGAGCCTGGCATGGAGCTCCCTGCCTGGTGGGGAGTCTGCTTCTCCCTCTCCCTCTGCCCTTCCCCGTGCTGTACTCTCCCTCTCTCTCAATCTCTCTCTCTCATGAATAAATAAAATCTTTTTTTTTAAAGCCTATTAAAACTGAACTTGTAATTAAAAATCAAAACTTTCCTTTAATGGGATGGATGGACAAATAAGCTGTGTTATAGCTAGATATATGGAATAAAATATTATTCAAACATAAAAAGGAATGCACTATCAAGCCATGAAATGACATGGAGGAAATTTAGATGCATATTGCTAAGTGACGGAAGCCATTCAGAAGGGGCTACATACTGTGTGATTCTAGCTACATGACATTCTGGAGAAGACGAAACTATGGAGACCATAAAGGATCAGTGGTTGCTAGGGGCTTGGAGGGAGGAAGGGAGGGAGGGAGGTTTTTAGAGCAGTGAAAATATTCTGCATGATGCTTTAATGGTGGTTAGATGTCATTACATAAAATCCACAGAGTATATAGCACTGACAGTGAACTCAAATCTAACTACGGATTTTAGTTAATAATGTAGCCACAGTGGCTCATCAGTAGTAACAAACGTAGCACACTATATAAGACGCTAATAATGGGGCCGGGGGCAGGGCCAGGAGAGGGAGGATTATGGGAACTCTCTGTACTTTCCACTTAATTTTTCTGTAAATAAAAAACTACTTTTAAAAATAAAACGTATTATAAACCAAACCAAGCAAACACTCATTTAGTTTCTTTTGAAAAGTATAAGGGAATGTGTTGGCTTGCATTGGGCAAAATAGAGCTATGATCTTTTTTTTTTCCCTAGAGGGGGTGGGGGGAGAGAGAGAGAGAGAGAGAGTCCCTGCCCACTAGCAGGGGCGGGGAGGCACAGGGAGAAGGAAAGGGAGAGAAAGAATCCTAAGCAGATCCCAGGCCCACCACAAAGACCTACACAGGGCTCAATCCCACAACTCTGGGATCATGACTTGAGCTGAAATCCAGAGTCAGACAATTGAGGCATCAGGAGCCCTAAGAGCTATAATCTTTTAACACCATCAGAAGCTTGGCTACCAAGTTTCCCAGTTAAGGACAACATAAACTCCATAACATTCTTCCTCCATCTTTATTGTCCAGTCTTTTTTCAAATTGAATATTAAAGGCAACAACTTAATTTGTTGTTTGATTCTACACTTATGAGATTTAAAATATATTTTGTATTTTTCCTTTGTTTTTCTTAAAATCAACATGACTTTGTTTACCTTAAATAGCCTATCTTATCTGTCATTTTTTTCTAAGCCAAAATCTCATTGTGGCTACTTCAGATTGTTTTTGCCATTTTTATTCTTTCTTATCCATTCTGGTTTACATATATTTATAATATTGTATGTGTACATATGATAAGACTTTTAAAAAGTATCAAACATTGTAACAGTAATGCAGATCAACACCAGAAAAAATGCAGACTCTCAGGAAAAAAAAAAACTGCCCACTTTTGCTTTTTCACGTTATTTTTATATGTCGTAATCATTGTAGAAATACAACATTGTATCTTCCTTGTAATAATTATAATTCCTTATAATTATATGTATTTTTATATTTTTATGTAGTTTTGACAATTATAATTTTAGAGGAAAGATATTTGAAGTTAAAATAACACAATTAGGGGATCCCTGGGTGGCTCGGCGGTTTAGTGCCTGCCTTTGGCCCAGGGCGCGATCCTGGAGACCCGGGATCGAGTCCCACGTTGGGCTCCCGGCATGGAGCCTGCTTCTCCCTCCTCCTGTGTCTCTGCCTCTCTCTCTCTCTATGTCTATCATAAATAAATAAATAAATCTTTAAAAAAATAAAATAACACAATTATTATTTATTTTTTATTTATTTTTTGGAGAGAGCGAGTGATCATGCACCCAAGCTGGGGGCAGGAGGGAGGCAGAGAGAACTTTAAGCAGGCTCCACGCCTAGCACAGAGCCTGATGTGGGGCTTCATCTCACAACCTTGAAACTGAAATCAAGAGTTGGATACTTAACCAACTAAGCCATCCAGGTGCCCTAATACAATTATTATTACACACAGTTTGTTTTGATTTTTCTTTTTTATAAATAAAATGCATATTAAAGTGTTAACATATGTAGCTTTACACTTTTTTAAAAATATGTTACTTTTGAATACATTTCTGGATAAAGGATCCCTGATCTTTTAAATTTTGCTGCTACTTTAGGCCAGAAATTCATTTATACCCAGAACTATGTGTTATCTTGAGGCAGATTTGTCTTTAGTACATTTTGGACTTTGCATCTCTCATTAGATGAAATTATAGAATGCCTCATATCAGTAATTTCTAGATATAGCAATGGTTCAAGTGTAAACACTAAAAGCAGAAAAAGGAATAAAAGTAAACAGAAAATACAGTTTCCTGAAATCTTGAACAGGAAGATGTTATTAAGCCTAAGGCAAATAAATAAGCCAACTAATAAGTTTAATAAGTGAAAACTAAAATTCCCTACAGAGCTGAGGACAAAATGCAAGCTGAGAAAATATATTTGCAACACATATGACAGTCAGTAGCCTAATGTACACAGAGTGCTCATAAATTATTAAAAATGGGTGAATAGTCCCATAGGAAAACATGCAAGATGATGAGAACAAAGGCAAAAGAAATGTAGATAAAATTAAATCTTACAACTTGCAGCCCATTGACAAATACTTGAGACTGGCAGAGTATGACAATCCTCAAGGAGTTCACAACTGCCTTAATGTCCATGCTTTGCTAGAGCAAAAAGCAACCTTAGCATGATAGTCTTTATGCAGACCTCCTGTACATCTTCTTTAACATAGGAAAATCCTTTTGGAAACATCCTTTTTCTCTATCTTAACTTAAAAATATATAATTATTCGCTCCTCACAAGCTCAGTGTAGCATTTTCTGACCATAGGTCCTGTTCCCATGCTTTAATAAAAACCCCTTTTTGCACCAAAAGTGTCTTAAGAATTGTTTCTTGACCATTCACTCCAGGCCTACATCATATCAAAAAGACCAGAAAAACAGAGGTGGTTCAATATCTGCATATTGATCAATGTGAGACACCATATTAATGAAAGAAAGGATAAAAACCATATGAGCCTCTCAATAGATGCAGAAAAAGCATTTGACAAAATACAGCATCCATTCTTGATATGAACCCTCAATAAAGCAGAGATAGAGGGAATGTACCTCAACATCATAAAATCCATCTATGAAAGGCCCATGGCTAATACCATCCTCTTTGGGGAAAACCTGAGAGCTTTTCCCCTATGGTCAGGAACACGACAGGGATGTCCACTCTCATCATTGCTATTTAACATAGTACTGGAAGTCCTAGTCTCAGCAATCAGACAAAAAAAAGAAATAAAAGACTTTCACGTCAGCAAAGAAGAAGTCAAACTCACTATTTGCAGATGACATGATACTCTATGTAGAAAACCTGAAAGACTCCACAAAAAAAAATTGTCAGATCTAATACATGAATTCAGCAAACTCACAGGATATAAAATCAATGTACAGAAATCTGTTGTATTTTTACACATCAATAATGAAGCAGCAGGAAAGGAAATCAAGGAATTGATCCCAGTTATAATTCCACTAAAAAAAATAAGATACCTAGGAATAAACCTAACCAAAGAGGTTAAAAGATCTGTACTCTGAAAACTATAGAATACTTATGAAATTGAAGAGGACACAGGAAATGGGAAAAAAATTCCATGCTCATGGACTGGAAGAACAGACATTGTTTAAATGTCTATATTATTTAAAGCAATCTACATATTTAATTCAATCCCCATCAAAATACCACCAGCATTTTTCACAGAATTGAAATAAACAATCCTAAAATTTGTATGGAACCACAAAAGCCAAAGCAACCCTGAAAAAGAAAAGCAAAACTGAAGTCATAACAATTCTGAATTTTCAAGCTGTGTTACAAAGCTGTGATCATCAAGGCAGTATGGTACTGGCACAAAACCAGACACATAGATCAGTGAAAGAGAATAGAGAACCTGGAAATAGACCCTACAACTATATGGTCAGATAATATTTGACAAAGCTGGAAAGGACATTCAGTGGAAAAAAAGACAGTCTCTTTAGCAAATGGTGTTGGGAAAACTGGACAGCAACATGCAGAAGAATGAAACTAGACCACTTTCTTACATCATACATGAAAATAAATTCAAAATGGATGAAAGACCTAAACATGAGATAGGAAACCATCAAAATCATAGAAGACAACACAGGCAGTGACCTCTTTGACCCCAGACATAGCAACTTCTTACTAGACATATCTATGAAGGCAAGAGAAACAAAAGCAAAAATGAACTATTGGGACTTCACCAAGATAAAAAGCTTCTACACAGCAAAGGAAACAATCAATAAAACTAAAAGATTGCAGAATGGGAGAAGATATTTGCAAATGACATATCTGATTAGGGGTTAGTATCCAACACATATAAAGAGTTTACCAAACTCAACACCCAAAAAACAAATGATCCACTTAAGAAATGGGAAGGTGGTACCTGGGTGGCTGAGTCAACTAAGCATCAGACTTCGGCTTAGGTCATGATCTCAGAGTCCTGGGATCCAACCTTGCATCAGGGTCTTTGCTCAGTGGGGAGTCTGCTTTCTCTCTCCCTCTTTCTGCCCCTCCCCCGACTTGTGCTCTTTCTCTCTCTCTCAAATAAATGAAATCTTAAACAAAAAAGAGATAGAGAAATGAGCAAAAGACATGAATAGATATTTTTCCAAAGAAAACACCCAGGTAGCTAACAGATACATGTAAAGATGCTCCACATCCTCATCATCAGGAAACTACCAATCAAAACCACAATGAGATACCACCTTACACCTGTTAGAATGACTGAAATTAACAATATAGGAAACAACAGGTATTGGCAAGGACACAGAGGAAGGGAACCTTCTTACACTGTTGGTGAGAATGCAAACAGGTGCAGCCACTCTGGAAAATAGTATGGAGGCAACTCAAAAAGTGAAAAACAGCACTACCCTACAATCCAGCAATCACACTACTAGGTATTTATCTAAAGGATACAAAAATACAGATTTGAAGGGGTACGTGTGCCCCAATGTTTATAATAGTGGCATTACCAACAATAGCCAAATTATGGAAAAAGCCTAGGTGTTCATCGATTGATGAAGAAATAAAGATGTAGCATATATATATATATATATATATATATGCTATACATATGTAGCATATATATAGAATGAAATATTACTTGCCATCAAAAAGAATGAAATCTTTCCATTTGCATTGACATGAATGGAGCTAGAGTGTACTATACTAAGTGAAATAAGTCAGAGAAAGACAAATACCAGATGATTTCACTCATATGTGGAATTTAGGAAACAAAACAGATAAATATATGAGAAGGGGGAAAAAAAGAGAAGGGAAAGGGGGAGGCAAACCATAGGAGACTCTTTTTTTTTTTTTTTTTTTAATTAATTTTTATTGGTGTTCAATTTACCAACATACAGAAAAACACCCAGTGCTCATCCCGTCAAGTGTCCACCTCAGTGCCCGTCACCCATTCCCCTCCAACACCCGCCCTCCTCCCCCCTTCCACCACCCCTAGTTCGTTTCCCCGAGTTAGGAGTCTTTATGTTCTGTCTCCCTTCCTGATATTTCCCAACATTTCTTCTCCCTTCCTTTATATTCCCTTTCACTATTATTTATATTCCCCAAATGAATGAGAACATACACTGCTTGTCCTTCTCCGATTGACTTATTTCACTCAGCATAATACCCTCCAGTTCCATCCACGTTGAAGCAAATGGTGGGTATTTGTCGTTTCTAATCGCTGCATAGGAGACTCTTAATGATAGAGAACAAACTGAGGGTTGATGTAGGGAGGTGGGTGGGGGATGGGCTAGTTGGGTGATGGGTATTAAGGAGGGCACTTGTTGTGATGAGCACTGGGTTATATGTAAGTGATGAATCACTGAATTCTACCCTGCAAATAATATCACACTATATGTTAAGTAATTAGAATTTAAAGAAAACTTTGGAAGGAAAAAGCATAAAAGATAAGATATAAACAGAGCCAACAGACATAAAAATGTACTCAATTTCTTTCATCACAGAAGAAATGCCAATTAAGTTAATGAGATTATTTACATTTATCTGATTGACAGAGATAAGTTTTGGTCACAACTGGGCTCTTGGGTAAATGACAGTATAAAATGGAATTGCGTTTTAGAATGCACATCTTCGACGTAAATTATAGCTTGGATTTCCCAGAAAGCAGAGCCTGGGGCAAAGGTTTATGTAGCACCTGTTTATCCCCAGAAACAACAGTGGAGCAGAGTAAGCACGGCTGCAGGGAGACCATCTGGAGTGTGCACTGCGACTGGTTGCTCATTCTCACAGGACTGGCTCCTGAGAAGCCCCCACAGGAAAGATGCTGGGGACATCCCATCCAGAGGAGAGAAGTACAGATCCCCTGGCTCTCCGCTTTCTGGTCAAAGCTTCTCCCCATGGGTGTTATTCTCCCACTCTTGTGCATCACACATACATCTTGCAGAGTCTACCATCAACCATGAAGGAGAGTAGATTAAAGAAATTATGGAAAAACTGCTACAAATATTTTAAAACTATGGAGATTATAGTTGTATGGCCATCCTGGGACTTTTCCCTGCAAGGTAATATGGAATAAAACAAATAAGCAATTATGTGATATTCTAAATTCATAATTTTCAGGGTTTAATTGAAGTATAATTGACATACAATGTTATACTAGTTTTAGATGTGCAATGCAGGGACTCAATAATCCTTTACATTATGCAGCGCTCATCACAGTTAAATGCAGTCACCATATGACATTATTATAATATTATTGGCCATATTCCCTCTCTTGTACTTTTTTTCTTTTTTAAAAAGATTTTATTTATTTATTCATGAGAGACACACACAGAGAGAGAAAGAGACAGGCAGAGGGAGAAGCAGGCTCGTGGGGAGCCGGATGCAGGACTCCATCCCAAGACCCCGGGATCACGCCCTGAGTCAGAGGCAGACGCTCAACCACAGCCCCCCACTCCCCCCGGCGTCCCTGTCTTGTACTTTTTACATCCATGACTTATTTATTTTGTAACTGGAAGTCTGTACCTCTTAATCCCTCTCACCTTTTTCCCCCCATCCCATCACCCTTTTCCCCTCCAGCAACCACCAATTTGTTCTCTGTGTCTAAGAGGGCTTGATTCCCCCTCCTGGCTGCTAGAAGCAGTGCTGCTATGAACCTGGGGGCCCAACCAGAGCTCTTTTTTTTTTTTTTTTTTTTTTTTTTTTTTTAATTTATGATAGTTACAGAGAGAGAGAGAGAGGCAGAGACACAGGCAGAGGGAGAAGCAGGCTCCATGCACCGGGAGCCTGACGTGGGATTCGATCCCAGATCTCCAGGATCGCGCCCTGGGCCAAAGACAGGCGCCAAACCGCTGCGCCACCCAGGGATCCCCCAGAGCTCTTTCTAATGGCTTACCAGGAGGGCCTGCAGGACCTGCCGGCATCCCGGTCTTCCCCGCCGCCAGTCAGGGCGCAGCTATCCCCGGCGTCCGCTTGGTGCCCTATGGGTCCATTTCTGACCTCCCCCGTGGCTGTGCTGGACAGGTCGTCAGAGCTCAGTCTCTCCAGTATCAACACTCAATCACCTGCCTTCTGTCCCAGGCCCTTGTCACAGGCCACAGGGGCTGGCTTGGCTTGGAAGTGGAGGAGAGTTAACCGACCAGTGGGTGTAGCAAGTATGTCATGCGCAGTCTCCCATCCTTCCGGTGGGCAATTCTGGAAGCTTCCTAGAGGTCTCAGGAGACTCGAGGGACCTGAATAGCACGGCTTCAGGTTGGCGCGTCCTCTTCCCTGGCCTTCCCTGCAACCTCGCCCCTGTGGCTGGGGATCACCTCCAGATAGGCCGCTGCTCCCAAGCCTTTGCTCTCAGGGAACTTGAACTAGTGCAAGGGTGGCCCTTGCTTCTGAGCAGTTGGCTTGCAGTGCTCCTTTCTGCACCCTTCCCTGGGCGCCAACCGTGGGGGGACTGAAAGGACCAGAGGCTTCTACGAGGGGAGAAGCGGGGGACCCCTGGGAGGCGTCAGTGACTGGCACGGAGCTCCCGGGGGAGCTGACTTCATCCTCACAGAATCCTTTCTTCTGTGCCGGCAGTTCTCAAGGTGTGGTCCCTGGCTGCTGGGGCCCGCGGCGGCACCACAACCGAGTAGACACGCGGGTGCCCAGACCCCCTCCCAGTCCTGCTGGGTCAGAACCTCTGGGGTGGGCCAGCAGATTGTGTTTTCAGAAGCCCTCCCAGTGATCCTGGGACGCTGAAGTTTGTGAACAGCTGCTTTATGTTTACCGCTGGTTTGGATAAAAACAGCATTTCCTTACCCTTACCCTGACCTACAGATGCTGCATGGGGGGGGGGGGGGGGGAGGAGGAGAGGTCCTCCCCCTTCTCAGATGCTCACACCTGGGAAAGAAAAGAATATAAGCCCTTATATTATGTGGAACCACACACACACACACACACACACACACACACATACACAAATAAAGGATTTTTTTCTTTTTTAAATAGCAGAGCAATTACTACCTCAATATAAGGCTGAAAGCAAAGCCTCAATGAACTTACATTTTTTTCCTTTTAGTTATTATTTAGTTGGGATTTGCCTACTGGTAATAAACTTGTAAGTTTTACTTTATCACACTTTCTACGGCTGTTCATATGATTTAGTTATTTCAGGTGCTTGTGAATTACTGGTTAGAGAAATTACAAAATAATAGTGTGAAATTAATGATGGTCACCAAATTGTATCAGCAGCGAGTTTTAGAAGATTTTTTTTTCAGATTTATTTTTTTTTTAATTTTTTTTTAATTTTTTTTATTTATTTATGATAGTCACAGAGAGAGAGAGAGAGGCAGAGACACAGGCGGAGGGAGAAGCAGGCTCCATGCACCGGGAGCCTGATGTGGGATTCGATCCCGGGTCTCCAGGATCGCGCCCTGGGCCAAAGGCAGGCGCCAAACCGCTGCGCCACCCAGGGATCCCTGGATTTATTTATTTATTAATGAGAGACACAGAGACACAGGCAGAGGGAGAAGCAGGTTCCATGCAGGGAGCCTGATGTGGGACTCAATCCCGGGTCTCCAGGATCAGGCCCTGCGCTGAAGGCTAGCAATGCTGAGCCACCTGGGCTGCCCTAGAAGATTTTTCTTAAAGGTGCATTGGATTCTGTAGGGGAGGGAAAAAACAAAACAAAACAAAATGAAAAAACACCTTTTCTTTCCCTCTTAGGTTGAACACCGGAGCCCTGCAAATTAAATTGACAAAGATAGATAAACAGGAGAAAAGGTTATTTCATAAGCACATGGGAAGCCTCACAGAAAAGAAGTGAAAACTCTCAAAGGTAGTGAGGCCTGGGGGCTTTCATACCATTTTAACAAAGGGCAATACATTGTGCTGAAGTGACAAGACAAAGAAAAAGGTTTTGACTTCTAGGAGGAGTAAATTGTGCAAGAGTAAGAGAGTCATCTTACCCTTGCTGGTACAGAACAGAGAGTGGGATACTGTTGCAAAGGGAAATTTTATGATACGATTTTGGGCAGAAAGAGAGACGGCAGAGAGTTCAGAAGAGAACGCTGCAATGTAATGCGTGATTCAAGGGGTTTTTTGATTCATTTTATTTCAAGAATAGTTTATCCTGCTTGAGATTCTCTCTCTCCCCCCCTCTGCCCCTCCCTCTACTCATGTGGGTGCTCTCTCTCTCTCTCATCTCTCTCTCTCTCTAAAATAAAAAATAAAAAAAATCTTTAAAAAAAGAGAGAATGGAAACAGACAAGTTTACTAAGCCACAGGTTGCACTGTGCTTCTAAGAGGTGCTTGGCTAGCAGAATAGACGGATGTGTGTACAGTCCCTGCATCTAGTGGCTAAGAGTGTGTGTTCATATGTGTGTGGGAGATGAGAAAGTGGTTCAGAGGAGGGAGGGCTACTGTGTGTGGTTGGGTGGGAGGCCTAGAAGGGTTCTCAGAGGCAACAATTTGCATGACAATCCACCCCCAAAATCGAGAGCTTATAATAACAAATATTTATTTTTTTCACTCACAGTCTGCAAGTTGGTAGGCAGGAGGGGTCAGGTCTGCTCCACGGTGTCTCACCCACTTTGGACCAGTGGCTGCTCCAGGCATGTTCTCGTGGCAAATGGCAAGGATGCAAGAGGACAAGTGGAAACATGCAGTACCTCTAAGGTCTTGGCTTAGAACCGTCATAATACGGTTTCCATGCACATGTCTTTGGCCAGAACAATTCAACACAGCCAAGCCTGGCATCCCTGGAGTGGGGAAATATACTCTGCCCACACTAGTGGGAGGAGGTACAAAGCCATAAGGCAAAGGGGGGGGCACACAGTGTTGGCCTGGGGAGAGAGATGGCCAATGGGAACCATATAGGGAGGTAAGCAGGGTTTTGAAGGATGAATAGGAGCTAGCTGGGCAGTGGGAGTGAAAATTCCATTTCCTAACAGGCTTGGCTCAGCCTGGAGCCATTATAGGTTCCCTCAGCTGGCAGTTACTGCATTTCTGGGATCCCTGGGTGAGAGAAAGAAACTGGACCGCCTACTCTTCTCTACCTGAGACCTTATTTCTTAGTCTTTCTAGCACAGTCCTCAAAGGAGTGCCCTGTTTGAGTGCCCACTGGGCAGTCTCTTGCTTTTTGTTCAACCTGAATGTTGCAAAGGTGAACTGGGAAGAAAGGTCCTGGGTAATCGTGATCATTAGGAGGAAAGTTGTTACACAGGATATGTGTCCCCTCAGTGCCCAGGTTCTTGGTCACACTGCCTTAAAGAACAAAGAGGAAGCACAGATGAGTGGTGGGTAGCAAAGCAGAGTTTATTGAGCATGGGTACACAGCTCCTGGAGAGGGAGGGAGACCCGAGTGAAATGCCCTAGGAATTTCTAAGTTTGGGGTTTTTATGGGGTCTTTTGTGGAACTTTCTTAAGCAATCAGGATGTGCTGAGTTGTGCCAATCAGGGCTTTGGTCCTGTATCTGTCTACCTATTAGGTCTTGTTTTACAGACATCTGAGGGCTTAGGTCTTCACTGCCCTTTGCCCATGATATTGACAAATACTTTTGTGGTTAATTGCTTTATTTTAGGACATTTTGCAGAAGTCATTTCTACAAAGGCTGCAAAGCAGAATGCTAGTATGGTCGGTCTAACCTGCAAAACAGAATGTCAGTGCTGTTTTATTTGAGGTGTCCTGACCCCATGTCTTCTTGCTGGGGACTCTGGCCCTGACTACCTAACTGTCCAACTCACTGCTAACAAGGTGATTGGTGACATTGGAAAGCACCTCTGTGCTCACAGGGTGCATGTGGTCCCTCCTAGGGAGTGAGACCTAGAGGCCCAGCTCGCCAGCTTCTGGCCGCCCTGCTAAAGAAGCTCAGTGTCTGCAGTGTCCTCATTCTCCCCCTCAGTTTTATTGAGATATAATTGACATATGACATTGCAGAAGTTTTGGGTGTACAGCATGATGATTTGATATATATACACGTATACATGCTGTGATAGGATCACAATTAGTTAACATCCATCACCTTGTAATTACAGTTTTTTCCCCTGTGATGAGAAATTTTAAGATCCACACTCTTAGCACCTTCCAAATATGCAAAACAGTATTTTTTTTTAAGTAGGCTCCATGGCCAACATGGGACTTGAACTCATGACCCTGAGATGGAGAGTTATGTACTCTATGACTGAGCCAATTAGGCACACCTGGAATAGAGTATTATTAACCATAGTCCCCTTGCTGTACTAATATTACATCCCTGAACCTACTTATTTTAACCTGGAAGTTTGTGTCTTCTGACTCCCTGCACCTGTTTCCCCTACCCCCTGGCAACTGCCTCCCTCTTTGTATCTGAGCTTGATCTTTGTTGTTTTTTGTTCGTTTCTCAATTCCACATATAAGTGACATCGTATGGTATTTGTCTTTCTCTGTTTTCAGACTTACCTCACTTAGCTTGCCTGTCTCCATGCTCCCCCTTCACCCTCCTTCCCCTCAGCACCTACACGTTCTCTCTTGGCTCCTCCAGCCTACCCATCTCCTGCCTGCCCTGGGCCTTTTGCATTGACTGTTCCCTCTGCCTGAAATGCTCTCCCCTTGAGTTTTTGCAGAACTGGAACCTTCTTATGACTCAGAGCTCACTTTGAATGTGTCTTCCTAGGGCCAGCTTCCCTGATCACCCAATTAAAAGCAGCACAGAGTTCCCATCTCTTGCTCTTTATTCCCTTAACTAGAAACTCTCATTATCTAGTCTCTTTGCATATGTGTCTATGTGCATCCTTATATATTTGTTGCTGTGTCTACACACCAGAATATAGAGACAGAGCCCACCCCCTAGGAGTTGCTCAGTAGATGTTTTTCTAATAATTAAATAATTGAATGGGCTCCCAATTCAATAAAACTACATTTTATTTTATTTTATTGTTTAAACTATGCTTTTAATTTGCTATTTCTTTTTTGGGTTCTTGCACAAAATTATTACCCAGAATCACTTGTGCCAGACTGTGGAGAATCATATTGTATATACTTACTGTTCATTCTTACATACAACATATATATGTGTGTATATACATATATATGTGTATATATATATACAAGAATATATACATACATATATGTATATATATATACACACAATATATATATATATTTATATACACATACATATTGCAATTATAAGCAAAATTCTAAGAGAATATTTTTAGGGAGCTTCAAAAACTTATTCGACAGTTTATATGGAAATATAGGAAGAGGAAGAATGTGTAGGAAGAGCTAAAAAGAATTTTGAAAGAGAATAGTAACCAGAGATATATGTACAAGAGTGTGTACCTATAGCCTTGGACACATCTTAAGTGGGATTGGGCCTGGGTATATAAGTTATGAAACATCAACCCAATGAAATATCATGTGGTCATTAAGAAAAAAGAAATAGCTCCTTGTTTGCCAACATGGAAAGATCTCTAGATGCTAAGAGAATTAATGGTATGTGAATAATTAATTCGTGGCAGGCTAAGCATTTGAGGCATCAGATGACATGGTTGTCCTTCCCCACCTTGCTGCTGAGAACAGAGACACAGAATCCTCAAGGCTTGACTTGGAGTCTCTGCTCCCACTGGGATGCAATGAGATAGACCACGTCTTTGTACCAAGAACAGTTGGAAGGCACTGAGTGATCTCAGGCAAATGTGAGAGCTGAACATGATTGGGCTTACGTTTTGTGAAGATTATTCTGGCTGACATGTGGACAGATTAGAAAGGATTACAGAGGGATTAGCAATGATGCAAGGAAACTAGTTGGGTAATCCACAGGGAAGATAATGGTGGTTCACAATATGGAGGTGGTGATAAAGATGGGGGGAAATGGATGGATTGGAAAAACACATATGGGGTAAAATGGACAGGACCTGGTGACAGATATGGGGATGTGTCAAGAGTGACTTCCAGGCACTGTCATAGTTCCTGCCCTCAAGGAATTGGCAGTAGTCAAACCAATGCAACAACGGCTGAAATTAGTCTGCTCAGGGGCTTTTCCTGTTGGGTGAGTGATGAAATCTGCCTCTTTCCCAGACCAGTCCCTGGGTCCCCTTTGTTCTCAACTGTGATTCTGCAGCAACACCTGGCTTGGGGCCCAGTGCATAGTAAGCGATGCAGCAGTGTGGGAGTGTGGGTTATCACTGGGAACACTAAGTCTTTAAAACCTTGTAGCCAGTTTGTGAAACGAGGGGATTCAATGTAGAAGGAGCCAAATCAATTGCTCTTTTTGAAAGGGCATCAATAAAAAGCATAAGCAGTCACCAGAATGTGACATGTGGTATTAAAACTGGTGAACTGATTAAGTTAGGAAAAGATTTTTTTAAGTCCAAAGAGTCCTCTGTTCTGTCACACCAGCTGTGCCTCCACTGGGGACACCCTCCTTCCTGGGGCCCCAAGTAACTTGAAAAGCTCCCATTTACTTTTTTGGAGATGAGGCTTAACCATCTCTGCCACTGGGAATGGCTGCTCATGAGCCATTCAAACCAAGAGGACTTCAGTGATGACATTTATACCGGCCCCACATCAATGACTGCATTGGTACAGGGCTGTATCTGTTTGTGTCCAGCTGTCTCCCACTGAGGGCAGGGAACCTGACTCCTGTGTGCACTTTTTTTTTTTTAAAGTAGGCTTCCACACCCAGCATGGAGCCCAGTGCAGGACTTAAACTCATGACCCTGAGATCAAGACCTGAACTGAGATCAAGAGTTGGACACTTAACCACCTGAGCCACCCAGGCACCCTGATGCACTTTTCACCCCTGCATCCAGTAGAATGCCTCTCTTATAGTAGCATTTCAGTCTAAAATCCTTTTGGGGTCAAAGTGATCATAAGGATGAAAGAGAAAAAAGAAAGGAAGGAAAGTGAAAAAGAAGTAGAGAACAAAAATGTCCAATCAGTTATTGTTAAATAAGAGATTGAAATTTTTAATAAGTAAAAATGTGTTGAGGTACATGAAATACACTTTGTTCAACTCAAGTTAGAGGCAGCTGTGGTTTCAGGGAAAAAATGTGCTAGAACTTGGATACTAAGTACTGGTTTTTGACACATGACTTTGCTCACCCTGCTGAGTTTTGGCTTCTCATCTGTTAAGAGGGGAGGGTTGGGCCACATCTGGGCCAGTTCTGAAGAGTCAGAACAGCAAGTTGGATGTCAGGAGGTATAAGTTCAAATTCTATTCAGCTGTCAAACATGATAGAGGCTAAGCCAGGGGTTAAGATGATGACTAAACATTTTGTCCTTTGTTCTCACATGATTACTTACCAGATGCTTCCAAAAGCCAGAACTATATGCCCTTTTATACCGTAAGGTCACTCATTCTCTTCCTTCTCCCTCAAATCCTGCACCTCCTCACCCCTTGAAGGCAATCAGCTTCATCGTTTCTAGGTTGATCTGCTGTTTTCCTTTCTCAAGATAAGCATATCCCTGTTGTGTTTTCTTATTTTCCTCCTTAAACAGAACGTAGCTTACCACATACATTCTTGCACTTTGCTCTTTTCAATTCACAGTTCATAGTATCTGGGTGAAATTACAACACATCACTGCATAGAGATCTCCCACATTCTTTTTTATAACTGTGACTTCTCCAGGTAATGTATATTTCACCCAACTCCTGCACTTACATGTGCATTTTCCTACTGTTGGAGAGAGATCTTTGGGGTACATGCATTCTGAGAGGCTTCTACACTAAATACCAAGTTGTCCTCCATCAGACTATGTTAAATTACACTTCCACTTCTAGGGCTTTAGACCATATTTATATATTTTTAAATGAAAATAGACTTTTTTATTTTAATGGAATATTTGGTACTGTAGACTTAAATTTCTTCTTCTTTTTTTTTTTTTTTTTGTAAGGTGAAACCATCTATCAGATGCTTCTCTGCTCATTGAAATAAAAAATTCAACTTGGATTAGATTTTTTTCTTTTTTTTTTTGGCTCTGGGGAGAGTCATTTGGTGGTGATGGTGCTCTCTTAGTTACACTGAGTGGAAAATATAAGTGAATAAAAGACTATGTTCATCTCTTGATGTATTTGTTTGAATAAATAACAAAATTGTCTTAATATCATATCTTAAGTGAGATAAGAAATTGACATTTTGCTTTATAGAGGGTAAAACTCTGAACAAATAATCATCATCCTCTCTACAGCTCAGACACCATGAAGGGACATCAAAAAAGGGCATGCTGGGGCACCTGGGTGGCTCAGTTGGTTAAACATCTGACTCAATTTGGGCTCAGGTCTTGATCTCAGGGCCATGGGTTCAAGCCCTATGTTGGGCTCCATGCTGGGCATTGAGCCTACTTTAAAAAAAAAGTGGGGGGGGGGTATGTTGTCAGCTGGGACTAAATAAATCCCAAGTAGAGGGCACCTGGCTGGGTCAGTTGGTAGAGCATTGGACTATTGATTTTGGGGTTGTGAGTTTGAGCCCCATGTTGGTTTTAGAGATTACTTAAAAATAAAATCTATAAATCAATCAGTAAGTAAGTGCTTAAGTATTATTTGAGGTGAGATGGGGGCATCTAGATAAACATTATATCCTCAATCTAAACCCCAAAGTACAGGTGATTCTGTGTTTCAAAAGCCTAAGGTTTAGTTTAGCATGATAGATTTTGGTTGTCTCCCTTTCTGCCTTCTATTCATGTGTATCCCAAATGTGCTTTGATTAGTGTCACCAAAATATCTGATTTATTATCACACTATGCCTCTAATGACATAAAAAATAATTCCCTTTCTCAGGGTCACAACATCTATTTTCAGACTTGACAGTAATTCAATTATCGATTTTGTTTCTGGACCTGGTAAGAGACCTCAGCAGTTCCCTTTAAACTGGGCCCATTTCCCCCTTAATAATCATTTTTTTAGTAGAGAGTTATTGTGCTTATTTCATCATATGATTGTATCATTCAAGCATTAATTTTCCCACAGTAATTTTGCAGATGATTAAATTTTGATGATTTCAAAATCCTGATTATGTTACCTACTCTTTTAAAGAAACACTGTGTGTTTCTGCAGACCATAATCTTATTTTTTTTAATATGATTTAGGTTGATTTTATTACCATTCTAGAAACAGACACAAATTACAGGGAAATTAGAAACCAACACAACAGGCTCTCAATTTCATGATGCATTAAATTTGGAGGCAATTTATTACAAGTGAGAAAAGTTCAAGTGGCATCAATGACAGTATAAGGAGAGCCCAGGGATAAGGATTATTTTATCTTTAAGATCTAGAGCCAAGATAACTCATCTATTCCCTACCCAAATAGGATTAAGTTTAAAGGCTTAATTTTCAGTAGTGAAACCTACAGATTATTCAGGGATTGATTCTAAAATTTTTACTTTGGAAAATACTTTGGCATATGTGTCACGGAACCTGCTACTATAGGGTTAGTAGCCATATTGGGAACTGTGTGGGGGCACCCCCAAAGCTGCAGAAATTTTACTTTCTCAGACAAATTTCTAAGGAAATGATTATTTGGAAAGAAAATGTGTTGTGTAGTGAAGGGAAGAGGTATAGTTCCATAGGGATGTTCTCATTCATTCAGTAGATATCTGGCGTTATTTTATTCATTTATTTACTCACTCCACAAATAATCATGAGTATTGATCATATGTCAAGAAATGTTCTAGGTACTGGAAATATGACAAGAAACAGAGGGACAGGATTCCTAATGGGAAAGATGGACCAATATTAGTAGACAAGAAAATAAATCAGATACAATTTTAATGATTATATAGTAAAAAAATATAATCTTAATAATGATATAGTTGTATGATTATACAATCATCTAAATACTAAGCACAGGATTAAAATAAGGTTGTGTGTGAGAGACGGATGGGGTGGCCTTTTTATTTTTATTTTTTTAAAATATTTTATTTATTCACTCATGAGAGACACAGAGAGAAAGAGAGAGGCAGAGACACAGGCAGAGGGAGAAGCAGACTCCATGCAGGGAGCCCCACGTGGGACTCGATACCGGATCTCCAGGATCACATGCCCTGGGCTGAAGGCGGCGCCAAACCACTGAGCCACCCGCCCAGGCTGCCCGGGGTGGCCTTTTTAGACCAGATGGGCGGGGAGTTCTCTCTGAGGGGAAGTGTTATAATTTGGGATATGACAGATAAAGAGGAAGCAGCCATGTGAGATCCAAAGGCACACATTCTAGGCAGGAGAGAGCTCAATGTTAATGTCCCAAGGCAAGAACAAATTAAGTAGTTGAAAGAACCAAAAGAAGGCTGTGTGGCTCAATGATAGGATCTGAGAGGCACTAAGTATAAGATGAGGTCACTGAGTATGAAGGGATCAGAAGATGAGGGTTTTGTGGACTTTCACTTATAACCCTCATCATTGACACTGCCAGGTACCTACCTACTCTGTTACCATCCATCCTCATTTCTTCCCTAACTACAAGTGTGTTTGGGGTTGTATTGTATCCATTTAAAAACCCTTAATTCCCCAGAGTTCCTTGAATCTAGTGGTCATCACATTACATGGTTCTGCTAATAGTGTATATCTAGAATTTTGATGAAAAGAGCTTCCCTTCCAGAATAAAAACAGAATCTTGTCAAAAGTGGCTTTTCATCCTTCTCCATTCTTCCTGCTTGAAATATTAATGCAATGCCCATGCGTATAGCAGTCATCTTGAAATGATTTGAATGAAAACCACAAATAAGAATTGAAATAAGAGAAAGGCAGGAGTCTGCGAGACTAATGGTGATATCATGGACCTATTGGACCACCCAGTTCCACAGACCTCTGCACATCTTGTTGGATGCAGTGAACAAAATTTTATGTCTTTTAGGTGCTGGCATCTGGGCATTCTCTTACTTGTAACCAAACACAATCTTAAATCATAAACACAGAATAGGAAAAAAAAAAACAATGCTCTAGGGAACTAGGAAAAACATTGGTGAAAATAAATCCAGCAATAACGGTAACCCCAAATAAAGGAAAACTAATCTTGCACAATTGCTATATATCACCCTGAAATTTGGTCTCAAATATTAGAGAAGCCAAAACCAAGAGGAGATTTCTCAATACAACTACTACTTGTACTACTGTTAATATTAGTATCAGGCTGAAGGTACACACTAAGGCATAGCTCACATTTCTTATGTGCTTACAATGGGTCAGGTACTCTTCTAAGCACTTGACATACATTAAATCATTTAAGCCTCAGAACATCATTTAATTATTTCACAGATGAAGATATTGAGTTATAGAGAGCTTAAGTGGCTTGCCTTGCGTCAAAGAGCCAGGATTTCAATCCATGTTGTTTGACCACAAGGCCTGCAGTAGTAACTAAATCTTAGCAAAACCTCATAGCGTCTGATAGATTTCCTTTTTCAAAAATCTTTAGCAAGTAGTTTGCTCAGATCTTTTGCATATCTTAGAAAGTTGGGCAGAAGAGCAGAAGGATGACTGGAGCATGAACCAGTGGCTAGCTCTGCCTGGTCATAATATTACAGCATAGAAGAGCTCTAAATTTGCATTTAGAAATTATAAATTTGAATTTGGCCTTCCAATCTGTCATGAAGGATTATTGCGAAATTTAGGGAAATAGTTTATCTTTTATTCAATAATTTGTTAACTTGACTTAAATTACTTAGATATTATACTGTGTATGAGTCTCCATTTGTACTCCTCCTCTGAGTAATACAAATGTTAGGGGGTGGGTCTCTCTATACAGAATTAAAATACATGAAAACAATAGTACATACACTGGAATGGGCATAAGTGGAATTAGAGGGTCCTAAGGTAACAGCATTATTGAAATGTGGTAAAACAACTAATACATATTGGTTTTTTAAGAAGTTGAGGATGTTTGTTGTAATATCTAGGGTATCGACTACAAGAATAGGAAGATAATGTATAACTAAGAAGCAAATGGAGGAGGGGGAGAGGAATAATAAAAAGTATTCAATCAACCCAAAAGTAGACAAGAAAGTCAAGAAAGAGTAATACAGTCCAGGTAGGAAAAACAGAGAGCAAATATGAGATGTTAGATATTGATATACCAAATGATTAAATTAAATGTGAATGGAATAAATACTTCAATGAAAAGGCAAAGCTTGTCAGTCTGGATGAAAAAAATTCCAGCAGTATGCTGGAAGAGACGTAGGTATGAAAATACAAAAAGATTAAAAAGAAAAGGATTGGAAAAGATATATCATTTAAACATTAATAGAAAGTTGGTATATCAGGGGCACCTGGGTGGCTCAGTCAGTTAAGTGTCTGCCTTAGGTTCAGGTGATGATCCCAGAGTCCCAGGATTGAGCCCTGAATAGGGTTCCCTGTTCAGTGGGGAGTCTGCTTCTCCCTCTCCTTCTGCTTCTTTCCCAACTTGTGCTTTCCCTCTCTCTCACTCTCTCTCTCTCTCTCAACTAAATAAAATCTCTAAAAAGAAAAACCCCAGAAACCTGGTATAGATATACTAATATCAGACAAAGCCAATATTAAGATAAGCATCATTAAAGGGATAGAGGATTACTTCTTAATGATAAAAGTTTTGTTCATCCAGAAGACACAATATTTCTAAATTGCATGCCTTGAGTAAGTCTTATAGATGAAGCAAAAAATTTATAGAACTGAAAATAAAAGCAAAGCCCCCTTGAATCACCATGGCAGATGTTAATACATGCTTTTTTTCAGTAACTGACAAAAATCAGTAGATCTACTGAACATTTGAATGACATGACTAACAAGCTTGACATAATTGATATAAATAAAAATATAAGCCCAATGATTGAAGGATATAAGTTCCTTTCAAGTACACATGAAACATTCACCAAAATTAAATATATGCTGGCTCCTAAAACACACTTCATAACACAGAACTCACACAAAATATATTCTCTGACCACAGTGGAATTAAGTGGAAATCAAAAACAAAAGGATAAGGGAAAATAGCCATATACTTAGCAACTAAGAAATATGCTAGCTATTTAAACACAATACATTTTAAGTCATCTTAAAGAATTCAAAGATGATGTCACACTGGAAATTGGAAACTATTTTCTTTTCCTAAATTCTTAAGATGAACATTAAATAATTGATTTTTAGCTTTTCTTCTTTTCCAATGTATGCATTTAGGTCTATAATTTTCCCTGTAAGCACATCTTTGAGCTGTATCCCACAAATTTTTTGGATACCCGAATGGGGAAATAATCAATCTTGCCCTCTATCCTCACCGTATATGAAAATCAGTCCAGGGACGCCTGTGTGGCTCAGCAATTAAGCATCTGCCTTTGGCTCAGAGCATGATCCCACAGTGCCAGGATCGAGTCCCACATTGGGCTTCCTGCGAGGAGCCTGCTTCTCCCTCTGCCTATGTCTCTGCCTCTCTTTCTGTGTCTCTCATGAATAAATAAATAAAATCTTTAAAAAAGAAAAAAGAAAGAAAATCAATCCAGGTGGATTGTAGACCTAAATATGAAATATAAAACAATAAAACTTTGACAACTTAAGTAAAGAGCTTCACCATCTTGGGATAAGTAAAGAATTCTTAAACAGAATGCTCAAAGCTTTAGCCACAAAGGAAGAGACTGATAAACTAGAGTGCATTAGAATTAGGAATTTGTTTCTCAAAAGACACTGTTAAGAACATTAAAGGTCAATATAGGGAATTGGAGAAGGTATTTGGAATACATATACCAAAGATTTCATATCAGAATGAAGATTTCTGACAAACCAATTAGAAAGAAAAAGGCAACATGAGAGCAAAAACTGGTCAGTAAGCACACAGAAAGGGGCTCACCTCACACATAAACAGGGATATTCTAATAAAAATACAAGGAAATATCACTACACCTACCAGAATGACTAAAACTTTAAGGAACAACAGTATAATTTTAGGGAGCAGTGAGAATCCTTATACTCTGCTGGTACAGCTGTATATTGGTACTACCGATTTTGGGAAAATGTTTTGCATTACCTACTAAAGTTGAGTATCTTCAGACTCAGTAATCTAGCAATTCCACCCAAGAGAAGTGTGTGCACCTGCATCCAAAGCCAGGAAAATGACTGCATAACAACAGGGCTGGGAGGGTTAATTCCAGCAGGCCTAGAATTAGCCTGAGCTGTTGTTGTGCTAAAGGTCCTGCATCACAATGACCTCTGGCCAAGGCATGAAACCTACTCATTTATAGGGTCATTTTGTTACCATAGGTGTAAGAAGTTTGGGGGTTGGTTTGTACCACCTTATCAATGTGGTTTATTGATAAAACTGCATTGAAGATTCTCACCTGGCTTGATGAGACTAGCAGATGCTGGTGATGGAGCAGGAATATGCCTCCTTGATCCCCAAAATGTACAAAGTAATTGAGACTCCAGCTCATGCTCCCTGATTCTAAAGTGTTCCATACACACACTGGTTCCTGACTGGAAAAAAAGAGTGTGTCTTCCCCTTAGAGAGGCAGGACAATTCTAGCCTCAGTCTGGTCCCTCTGGACCCCTTGCTGTCATCTATGGGGCATATTCTTACATGAATGCTTTGCCATAATAAATCCTTTACGTGCAATAAACTGGAGACTTGTATTCAGATTTTGTTTGGGTCCTGCAAGTCTTCTTGAGCAACCAAATCTTGCTTGATGGCCACGGGTATTGCAAAGCATTATTTGTAATAACCCTAGACTGCAAATGATCCAAATGTTCATCAACAACAGATTGCATAAATAAATCAGGCTATATTCATACGATTAAATACTGAGCAGCAATGAAAATTACTACTAACTACATACAGAACCAAAATGCATCTTACAGACAGTGCTGAAAGAAGGCAGATACAAGAGAATTTACTGTGTACATGTTCAAATGTGTGCCTACATGTACAAAACAGTGCAAAAATAGACAAAATGAATCTAAGGTACATACTGGTCTCCTTGGCAGGGGAGGGATGGAGTCATGATTAGGAGAGGCCTTGCAGGCACTGTTCTATGTCATCACCTGGGGATGGTTCCATGGCTATGTTCAGTTGGCTATAATTCATCAAACTTGTGATTTTCTGTGTGATATTATAATTTTTTAAAAAAAGCTTATTAAAGACAAACACCAGTGAGTCCAGGCTATTCAAAAAAAGAGAAAGAAACACCTTTTTTGGCAACCCTTGGAAGTAACTAAAACATCAGTGCCTTAATCTACAAATTGGAAACTCAAGAGGGAAACTTCCTTCGTTGTACAGACTGTATTTCAGTGTCGTTAAATATGACCTACCTCATGTGGGAAAGGTTTTCTTTACAAATTATTCCCAGTTAATCAATGTGAAATTAACAGCTGAATTAGAAAAATCATCAGTGGGGGCGTCTGGTTGGCTCAATCAGTTAAGCATTTGCCTTCGGCTCAGGTTATTATCTCAGGGTCCTGGAATCAAGCCCCAAGTGGGGCTCCCTGCTCAGTGGGGAGCCTGCTTCTCCCTCTCTGACCCACTTGTGCTCTCTGTCTCTCACTATTTCTGTTGTTATCTCTGTCTCTCTCACTCAAATAAATAAATAAATCTTTAAAAAAAAGGAAAGAAAAAAAAGAAAATCATCAATGATCATAATGAAAATAATGAATCCAGGAAAAAAAAAACACTGTATTTGTTACCTATGGCTGCCTAACAGATTACCCCAAAATGTAGCAGCTTACAACAAATATTATTTCACAATTTCTGGGGGTTTAGAAATCTGGGCCTGGCTTAACTGAGTGCCCCTGGCTCTGGGTCTCCCACTAGGTTGCAGGTGGTCAGTAGGGCCACAGGCATTTCAAGGCTTGACAGGGACATCTCCAGGCTCACTCATGTGGCTATGGGCAGCAGATCTTAGATGCTCGCTGGCTGTTGGTCAGAGATATATCAGTTACTTCCACATGGATGTAACTGGACAGTTACATGACAAGTCAGAAGATGGCAGCTGGCTTCCCTAAGAGCTAGCAAGTGAGAGCAAGAGAGAGATTCCAAAATAGAACATTTTTTTTTTTTGTAACTTACTAGATAGAATCTAGTTTTTTTTGTAACTTAACCTAGAAGCAACATCCTAGCATCTCTGCTGCATTCCATTCATAGAAGCAAGTTGTAAGTCTTGCCTAGACTCAAGGGAGGGAATTACATGGGGTGTAACTACCAGGAGGCGGAGAGCACTGGGAGCTTCATAGAGGATGCTGATGGTAATCATCAGTGGAGGGAGGCCATTAGGTGAAAGGCTGATGGGTCACCAGCTAAATGCACTACTCAATCCCATAATCACTAAAAAAGGAACAGAGATATTATTTACCTTTTGTTCTGAAGTCATCTGAATGTACACAGCATCACCTAATAAAGTATTCTTTGAAAAATAGTTGAGGGGCAGCCCTGGTGGCGCAGCGGTTTGGCGCCACCTGCAGCCTGGGGTGTGATCCTGGAGACCTGGGATGGAGTCCCACATCGGGCTCCCTGGATGTCTATGAATAAATAAATAAAATCTTAAAAAAAAAAAAAAAGAAAAATAGTTGAGCCTGAATCTAATAAAACTTTTAGAAAACATCCAATTTGCAAGAAATATGAATAATTGAAGAGTTAAATGACATGAGGATACAATACAAATCTAGTTTGTGGGAACTTCTACAGCATAATATAGGTGCTATGTACAGCATAACCTAGGTCCTCAGTAAGTCAATTACATGGAAAAAAATGAGGAATTGCTTTAGTTTAAAGAGACTTTATGAAACCAAACAATCAAATGCAATCTTTAGACCTGGCCTGGATCCTGCTAAAAAAGGCAGTTTTAGGGGATCCCTGGGTGGCTCAGCGGTTTAGCGTCTGCCTTCAGCCCAGGGCATGGTCCTGGAGTCCTGGGATCGAGTCCCACATCAGACTCCCTGCATGGAGCCTGCTTCTCCCTCTGCCTATGTCTCTGCCTCTCTCTCTGTGTGTCTCTCATGAGTAAATAAATCTTTTTTTTTTTAAAGGCAGTTTTAAGACAATAAGGGGATTTTTAATATAGATAAATAAATGGTACTAAGGAATTACTATTAATTTTTCTTGGTATAGTGCAGCCCCGGTGGCCCAGCGGTTTAGCGCCACCTTCAGCCCAGGGTGTGATCCTGGAGACCTGGGATCGAGTCCCACGTCAGGCTCCCTGCAGAGAGCCTGCTTCTCCCTCTGCCTGTGTCTCTGCCTCTCTCTCTCTCTCTCTCTCTCTGTATGTCTGTCATGAATAAATAAAATCTTAAAATTTTTTTTCTTGGTATAATAATGTCATCATGGTTATGAAAGAAAATGTCCATATTTTTCTGAGATTCATACCAAAGCATACAAGGATGGTATCTTAGACATGAAGCCCAAGAAATTGCTTTAAAATACTTCAGCAGAGAGCTACCTGGATGGCTCAATTGGTTAAGTGGTCAACTCTTAATTTTGGCTCAGGTTGTGATTTCAGAGTCCTGAGATGGAGGCCTGTGTTGGGCTCTGTGCTCAGAAGGGAGTCTACTTCAGGATTCTCTCTCTCCCTCTGCCCCTCCCCGCCTCTCTGAGAGAGAGAGTGAGCTCAAGCACAGGCAGGAAGGAGAGGCAGAGAGACAGGGAGAAGCACACTCCCCACTGAGCAGGGACCCTGGGATCATGACCCTAGTCAAAGGCAGATGCTTAACTGACTGAACCACCCAGGTGCCCCTAAATAAATCTTTTAATAAAATAAAATACTTCAGCAGGGCGCCTGGCTGGTTCAGCTGATAGAGCATGAGACTCTTGATCTCGAGGTTGTGAGTTGGAGCCCCATGTTAAGTGCAGAGACTACTTAAAAAAATAAAATCTTTAAAATACTGCAGCTGACACAGCAGACCCAATAACAAAAGGAATAGATGAACTAAGTATGGGAAAATCATAATAAATGTTGAATCTAAGTATAAGTATATGTAGGTTCATTGCACAATTTTATTTTTAAGACTGTTTAAATATTTTCATAGTAAAAATGGGAAGAAAGATGTCAGGACTAGATGATTTTATAGTTGAGTTCTAGCTAGATTTATTTATTTATTTTTTAAAGATTTCTTTTTTATTTTTAAGATCTTATTTATTTATTCATAGACAGAGAGAGAGAGAGGGGCAGAGGGAGAAGCAGGCTCCACACAGGGAGCCCGACGTGGGACCCGATCCCGTGTCTCCAGGATCACACCCCGAGCTGCAGGTGGCACCAAACCGCTGCACCACCAGGGCTGCCCGAGTTCTAGCTAGATTTAAAGAAATAAGTATTTCCAATATACAAATAGCTATGGCTTCACACATAAGATGAAAATCCCCCCAATTCATTTTATGAAGGTCACACAACTTTTAAAACTTAAAAAAAAATCTATGACATGAATGAAGAAAAGTTTATAATTGTGAGTGACTAGCTGGGGGAATGTCTGCATGCTCAACCATTTGTACAGATGAAAAAATAGATTATGAGCACCCCAGAAGCTGCCCCTCAGGCCCATCTCTAGACAGTATCTCCTGCTGAAGATATCCACTATGCTGGAGGCAAAATCTGATTTAAAAAAAAATAGTGCCAGAAAAGGAAACTACAGAATAACAACTTAAATGGAGGCAAATTTTCTTATTAAAAATTTTTAAGAAGGCTTTATTTTTAAGTAATCCCTCCACCCAACATGGGGCTTAAGCTTGCAAACTCGAGATCCAGGGTCCCATGCTCCTCTGATTGAGCCAGCCAGGCACCCCATTTGGAAGCAAACTTTCTAAATAAAATATCAGGAACTAGAATCCAGAAATATATTTTAGTAGCTACACAATCACAAACATCTCTTATTGATCATTTATCTACATTGATATTTGATCATGATTTCTTGCACTCCCTCTGGATTCTTGTGAGAGTACATACTTTGCAGGCAGCCCAGTTTAGCTGCCGCCTTCCATCCAGGGCCTGATCCTGGAGTCCTGGGATAGAGTCCCAGGTCAGGCTCCCTGCATGGAGCCTGCTCCTCTCTCTCTCTCTCTCTCTCTCTCTCTCTCTCTCTGTCTCTCATGAATAAATAAATAAAATCCTAAAAAAAAAGAAAAGTTACAAAAAAAAAAAAAGAGTACATACTTTGCTAGTGCTTTTTTCAGCAAGGGATTATGGGCAGTAAAGAATTTCAGCGTTTGCATTTTTTTCAAACGTATTTATTTTAACCCTGCTCTTTCAAGATGTCTGGTTGGGTGGGTGAATTTCAGGTCTCTAGGTGTTTTCCTTCAGCATTTTGAAACACAATCGCCGTCTGACGTGTATTGTTAATGCAAGCTCTGCTGTCGATCTGTCACGTTTGTGTGTCCAAACCATTCTGCTCTCTTTCGTAGGCTGTATTTTCCTCTCTTGCTTACTGTTGTGTGGTTACGCTGGGTGTTTCTGGGTAGACTGTTTTTTGTTGTTGTTGTTGTTGTTTTTAATTTTATTTTCTTGCTAATCATTCAGTGAGGTTTCTCCATTCAAGTTTTCATTCATTTCATTTCTGGAAAATGATCAGTCTTTTCATTTTCAAACATCACCTCTTTTCTGTTCATTCTATTTTCTTCTGCAACTTCCACTGGATATACTTCTGAACTCCTCATTCTACCCTCCGAGATCCTTCTTTCAGAATTTCATCCTTTCCTCTTACTGTGCCATGATTGAGAAATTTCTCTCTCTGTGCTATTTTTCAAGTCATTAATCCTCTCTCTTAAGATACATCCAGTATACCACCGAGATAATTTATTGAGGGCTATTAGGATTATTCTTTTACTTTAAATAATCACATTTTTCAATTTCAAGATTTCCAATTTTTTTTTTCAAATCTTCCTGTTCTTCTTTTGTAAATGCTACTTCCTTCCTCGTGTCTTTAAGCAGTTAGCATATTATTTTTTAAGTTCTCAGATTGCTCTCTACATCCTCAGGGGTTAATTCTTTGATTTGTTGAATTTACCAACTTTTTAAATGATAATACACTTCTTCATGTGCTTAAAATGTTTTAAAGAGCTATTCTTTCTCAGTAGTTCTCCTTCATAGGTACACTTACTTTTCACATGATCTAGATTTGTCTCAGCCCTTGTCCAGATGGATATTACTGATCCAAACCTGGTCTTATGTAAGAAGATCAATCTGTATCTTGTTCTCCATATTAATGGCTTAATTTTGGACCCTACATGAATATTGTATAGACTCAGTTTCTACATTCCATCTGCTTCTTTACTTTTCAGGTGTAAGTTCAATGCTCTCAAAAACAAAATCTACATCCAAAATATTGTAATAAACTACATATTTTATTTAAGAAGAAGCTACATTCTTTTTTGATAATCAACTTGAGGGTAAATGACTAAAGACCCATGAAGGATAGGGGGGCAAATGACACCAGGCATCTCCCGGCTCTGCACAAATCTCTTCTCATCATTGTGCTTTATGTCTATGAATGAATCCAAAGCACTGTGCTTCCATTTCACTATCCCCTTGTAATATCTCCATTCAAGGTCCCTTAGATCCATGAATTGTTTTTCTGCAAAGAATCATATTTTCAAAGAATTACATGATGGTGTTATTTAGCCTTCAGTTATTCAGAGATGCTTCATGGACAGAATGAACCTTTGATGAACTTGCATCCCCTTCTCCCTCTGGTAGAAAGCTGTTTCTGGAGCTTTACATTTTTAGAGGGCACCTGTGGTGTTCATCTGGCCTAAAGCCCTCCTCCAAATGGGAAACTGGGTAGGCCTGGCTAACTGGGCTGGAGTGGACACTGCGAGGCCAAAGCAGGTGGAGAGGCTCCCATTTGGTGTTTGGGTAATAATAATGGACAAATGGAGAGATCTACAGAGTACTGAGATCAAGAGGGAGGAGAAAAGGATCCTAATGAAGGCTTAAAACAAGGACAAAGATTAGTCAGAAGTACATTGGTGGCTATTGCCATTTTTTCCAAGATTGCTGGTGTAAGCCCTGGGTATAAAAGGGCAGGGGCTAGCTTCTCTTTCAGTAGCTACCAATTTGTGGCATCGCTAGTAATTATAATCCCTTCAGGAAGCTAATGAACCATGGAAAGTCAGGCCAAGATACACTGCATATTCTCTTACTCAGCAGTCATTTCCCTTTCCCTTCCTTTCAGTTCCTTTAATGACTAAATAAATTGTAAACCACCCCCCCCCCAAAAGAACAAGAACAACAACAACAAAATAGAACAAAAAAAGTGTAAAACCAAAGGCCAAAGAGATGAATGTGAGGAGTATAAGGAGAATAGTGGATATTGCAAACAAACAGGAAGGCTGATCTAATTCTCTCTTACCATTCTCCTTGTACGGTGATGTTTGAGCAGGTCACTGATGGTCTAGATATGGCCCCTCTGCCAATCAGGCCTCTGTCCTTGTACTAGAAGGGCCTGAGTTTCTGTATATATTTTCTACATGCCTAAAGTAGGAGACTGGGGCCAGGGACTGTTCCTTGAGTTCATACCTTCCCTAGTGGAACAGATACTGGATCACGCTACTGGTGTTGAACATTGGTGTTCAATGGTGTCTCCCTAAGGGAAGTTACCAAATGTCAAAGAGTTCAACAAGACCTTGGCAGGCTTGGCACTGGAAGAACTGGTTACAGAAGGAAGGAAAGGAGTACTTGATATGACCACAGAGTTGATGATTTTGATTATTTATGTTGTGATCTGTGGTAGACACTATAAGCTGGCTCATCGCATACCCACTGCAATCCTCTTCTGCTTTCCTCTACTATAAAGGGTGAAGAGCTAACATCTCTATTCACCACCCAACAGTCAGGGATGGCTGCTGGACACAATTCCGACCAGTGAGGTGTAGGGAGGAGACAAATGAGATGCTGGAGGAGGAGTGTTCTGAGGAATTTTTGTTTCCCTAATAAAAGAGGACAGAAGTAGCCAGTGTGGCCCTTCATCTTAGCCCCCTTTCCTGCCTGGCCATAATACCTGAAGGTGAAGGAGACATCTTTGGCCATGAAGACAAAAGCCATACACAAAAGGATGGTGGAGCCTGGGTCCTTAACAATATCAAAAAGCATTGCTCCAACACTTGTCTGCCTGCCTCCAGACTTCTAACTATATAAGAAAAATGATCTTTATTTGGTTTCTCTGTCAGTTTTGGTCAAACACATTCGTAACCTACATGGTCCCAAAGGATTTAGCCTGAGCAAGAGGAGCTATATGACAGAAGAACAAAATGGTAGTGCCTACTTTTTTCCTTCCCCAGTGCTAGTAAGGATATGTTCAATAATATTTTTTGGTATACCAAGAGTCCTAAAATTCTTCTGGGCTGAGAATACTTTGGGGGTTGGCTGGCTGATAAAATGATAGTAATACTGAACAAAATAGGAAAGTAAAAAATGAATTGTTACAATACCAATTAAACCTAAGAAGTTACTGAATATTCTTCATATGGATGCCTACCCAGCTTGATGCATATTCCTTGATAGACAAGGTGTGTATCTGAGATTCTGCCTATAGGACCTGAGAAAATGAGGTCATGATGACAGAGAAGAAACTCCAGCATGGAGTCTGGAAGGCCTACATGGGAGACCTCTAGAAGTTAGGTAGCCAGGAGACAAGCTACGTATTGGGAAGAAAGGACCCGTTGGCTCCTGTGGGTGGCAAAACCATGAACATCCTACCAAACACCAAAGCCTTCAGTATTCTTTCAATAGCTCTTTGGCAGTACTTACTGATTCCTGATACTTTCTATGCTTTTTCCTCTCTGGTCCCAGATTTTAATTTATGCACTTCTTTGGATTATCTAGGCCATTCCTACAATTGCTCTGATTTCTACTTCTGCCTGGGCTCCAGAACACAGCAAGTATGACTCTATCAAAGGAATTTGAAGCCTGCATTAGACTCTGTCAAGAGATCAGTTCTGTAACTACAGCAAAGACTGTTCCAGCATCTTGGATCAAATATGAGCACAGTAATCAATCTATTCCTTTGAATTTGTTCCTCTTGTCTCTCCCACTACTTTTAGTACAAAAATGGTGCTGTCAAAATATTTTCTATGCAAATGGCTTTATCTTGAGTTGAGAATCTACTTCAGGAAGGTTCAAATATTTTATATGATTGACTTCATCTATTTTTTTTACAGCGATGTACAATGAGAAATTATCACTTCCCTCAAGTTAGGGAAAATGAAGATCTTATGAGACACTCCCTTCTCACTGAAACTCACTACCATATATTTTATATATTTTTAACTTTCTCTGATTTAGGTCTTTGGTTTTAAGGAACATCTTCCTATTAAAGAATCAGAAATGAAGGGAGGAGTTTCTTCTTGTTTATAGAGATGTAGCAATAAAGAAAGAGTAAAGGATCATGAAAAAATATCTTTATAAAACCCTCTCCATTGTATCAAAGCCAGGATACTTAAGAAAAATAAGCCATTATTTGGTAAATATTTGGCTAAGTTCATAATAGTTAGGAGTGATTTAGAGTCCAAGTTTAACTAGCTAATTTTATAAAGGTGACTTTAAGTACCACATCTATAAAACTTCTTTTTGAGACTGGACCTGAGATTTGCCCCTAGAATGTTCAGGTCTCTGCTCTCTACCTCATATGGACACTATAGGCAGCAAGCACATCAGCCATGAGCCCTGGGTTGGCAGGATTCCCATGGGACATTATTTGCCTGTTTTGGCTCTTGTAACCCAAGTAAACTTTGCAGGAAGATTTCCACTAATTTCCTCCTACAGAGCCTCATCTGTTCAGATTACCTGGATTAACTAAGAAGTACTTAGCAATTTTGTCTTGAAAGATAAAATGTTGTGGCCTGATCCTGGAAATGCCCAGCACGTGTAATATGTTGGCACTCTGAGTCTTCTCCTCTATGGGGATGGGGACCGGTGACAAAGATTTGGAGTGATCAGTGAGAATCTCGTAAGGAAAAGTGTGGGTAGGAGGAGGAATCCCACACTGGAAGAGCCTCTGCTGGGATCTGGAGAGCCTCTCCACTGGAGACAGTGAGCTGGTCAACAAGCTGCGATACAGGACTTCAGTCATTGAGTCTGGTTTCTCCTTTTCTTTTCTAACCACCTTGCACATGAAAATCGGCTGGAACACTTCTTCCCTCACATTAGTTCCACTGGAGAATGACATGGCACTGAGGTTTTGACTAAGCATTTCCTGTGCTTCACTAAGTGACATCCCGTGAGTTTTAAGGAGTTTCAATTTATTGCTCTTCTTACGAAAATGTTCAACCAAAGCATAAAATTCTGGCAGCTGTGGGGGAATAAAGGAAGAGAAGACATGAGATTGGATGCAAATGTAATTATCTGGTAGACCCACAACACTAGAACAAAAAGGATAACAAATAATCATGAAAACAAGGAAGCACCTATTTTTGGAAGATATCTCTAACTAACCAGAGTTAGTAGTGGCAATGTCAAATCTCACAGCCATTCCCAGAAAGGGATATTATTTAGACGCATCACTTAAGCCATGAAATGGACCAATTAGACTTGGATTCTAAAGTCTGTAAGACCTTTCCAATATAAAGTATGATGAGCTGCCATGGAGAGAGAAAGAGCTGTGGAGGATTGCAACCCTTGTTTTGAGTAAGGCTACTTTTCTGTTAAGGAAGAAAGAGAGCCAGATGATGTAGATATCAAAGTTTCATCCCGGTGTCCAAAGGGTTCAGAATGTTCGGGAATGAAGTGCAAAGGAAAGTATAATAGCCCTTATTCACTAAGATATTTTACCAAAACAAATAATTATTATGTTTGTGGAGTGTTTGGGAATAGCTGTTGGCAGAGAAGACAAGAAATACTTCCTCAGAGTACACTCGTTATCTATACTCCTGTATTGAAAGAATAAAATCTCATTTTCTAGAGCATCTGGCCTACTAACTCAGTTATTCCCAAGAAGCTTCTTAGGCCATTCGATTCGATGCAGAGTTTCCCTTCAATCCTAGCAATTTGGTGCAAGAGCAAGAAATACGAATTGGGCTAAGGTAAGTGAAGGGCCTCTTCAATCGACAGCCATTGTCGTGAAAACAGCTCTCGCCCCTACTTGCTCGTGGAAGTGCTACATTTCACTGTGACAAAAGAGTGTAACATATCCCCAGGTATGTCACCAGGTATTCAGTAATTGAAATCTTCACAATTTTTGAATGTAAAGTTTCCCAAGTAGAGTATTACAGAATTGTAAGCACGTACCGACCATCTGGGAGACTCCGCGACCTCGTCCTCTTCATTTGGATTGGTGTCCCTGTTGAGGAACATTATGCTGAGATTTTATTCTCTAATTCCTGAAAAGGCAATATAAGAGAAGATGAAGTGAAAGATCAACAATCTAGCAAAGTACAAGCCAGGGTGGTGGGGGTGGGGGTAATACTTTTTATGTCCCCAGAACTTTGTGAGTGGGACACTTAAAATTTATGTCATTTTAAGTTTTCTTTTTATCCTAGGTTCTATCAAATTACTCACATGCTAATCAAATATTTTCTCTGAAACACCTCAAATTCTTACATGACATATATGCTCAAGGATTTAATACAGATTCAAAGAATCCCATAAGGGTTGTTTAATATTTTTGTTTTACATATTTTGATCAACTTTCAGTTCCATCTAAAGAAAAACTCACTTATTCCCTACCCAGGAAAAGTGCTTTTTATTCAGGAGGAAAAGGCTAATAAAATAATAACAACAATTAATATTTTTGAAATAATTTGCTTTGGGGCAGCTATGCTAGTATGCATTTTACAGATGGAACAGTGTTTAATCCCTTTGTGAAGAATTAGAAATGGCCATAGAATCTTTATAATTGGTCTCATCAGTAAGTGGCAGTTCAGTATGCTCCAAACTTTTTTTTAAGATTTTATTTATTTATTTACAGAGAGATTGAGTGGAGGAAGGAGCAGAGGGAGAGGGAGACAGAGAATTTCAAGCAGACCCCCCACTGAGCGCAGAGCCTGAGGTGGGCTTGATCCCACCACCCCGAGATTACGACCTGAGCAAAAATCAGGAGTCAGTTGCTCAACCAACTGAGCCACCCAGGTGCCCCCATCTGCTCCAACATCTGACCCTGGGCTGGCTTTATGTCTTTGACTGACAGCATGAGGTGTAAGTGACATTGTGTGAATGCCACAGACTAGATCGTAAGCTTCACTTCACACTCTTGGGATCCCAAGCCACCATGCAAAGAGGTCCAGCTACCCTCCTGGGAACCCCATGTGGAGCTGAGAGCCAGCCAGCACCAACTGCTAGACACGTGAGGCCATCTTGAATCGCCCAGCGCCATTGGAGCCTCCAGATGGCAACAGCTGCATGAGTGTCTCCAGATGATCCCAAATGGAGAACAACTGCCACCCATCTGTGCCAGCCAACTCCAAAATTAGGCCAAACAATGAATTATAGTTGTTTCAAGACATTAAGGTTTGAGTGTACTGTTACACAGCAATAAATAGCAGATAAACCCCACAATACTTCACCTTCTCGGTTTAATTTATTTCAGTGAAACTTCTGTTGGAGATAAGGGAATGTATGAGGGAAAATATCTTCCTGGGTACCACTGTGTCCAGATTGGTAGCTGCAGTAACTGAGATGAGTATCAGAGATGAACCAAAAGTACTCTTTTGGTGTTGGGGATGAAGTAAAACAATTAGGTTCTTCCTCTTTATATATGAATATATTTATATTCATTCTGGATTTTTCTAATTTGCTTGGGAAGAAGGAAAAAACTATATTTGAATATATATTCATTCTGGGATATCTACCTATTACTCGGTTATATATATATATATATATATATATATATATATATATATATAATCAAATATATTACAGTCACTTGTGAGTACACTATGTCATATATATGACCCAAAAAAAGCAATATAATGCAGCATGATGACTCCCTTTCCTACATTTGCACAGCAGCTTCACAGACATGTCTATTGTCGACCAGTTAAGATTTGATTGTGCTTTGCTTTTTTTCTTTTCTTTTTTTTTTTTTTTAACTGTACTTTCCTTTTCGTTCCTTCAAAGGAAAATATTTCTCTAACTTGCTTCATCTCAAACCTCTCACTGTCTTCTGGACAGCCATTACCTCTGCCTTTCAGTGGTGCCGTTCACCATGAGAGGGCTGCCTTTTCCCATGACCAGTGGACAACATACTTTTCTCCCTTCTCTTCCCCTTTTTTTTTTAAATTTTTATTTATTTATGATAGTCACAGAGAGAGAGAGAGAGAGAGAGAGAGAGAGAGAGGCAGAGACACAGGCAGAGGGAGAAGCAGGCTCCACGCACTGGGAGCCTGATGTGGGATTCGATCCCGGGTCTCCAGGATCGCGCCCTGGGCCAAAGGCAGGTGCCAAACTGCTGCGCCACCCAGGGATCCCTCTCTTCCCCCTTAAAGAGGGTTTGACTTAACCTCCACTACAAACACATGCTGAACTTCAATCAGAATTACTGATGCAGATAAATGATTTCCAATTTCAGTGGCCAATCCTACAACCCTATAAACATATATTCAAAGCAATAGCTGAGAAATTTGTACTCATTTCATTACAACGAGATTGACAATGGGGAGTCAGACATAAGGAAGGTCAGATTCCTGGTGATTCTCTTTGCAGAATTACTATGGAGGACACCTTTGTCTTGTTGAAGCATCAGGATTCAGAACTCTATGATAGATCACTAGCCAAAGATGATTTTATCCCCTCTAATGCTGACTTCACTAACATATTTCTCTCTTAAGACCCTTGGCTGCAGCCAAGCCAGTTACTAAACTTAGATTAGCCCCTTAATCCAACTTTTCATGGAGAAAGTTCCTGGAGAAGTCATGAAAATATAGCCAATGGGCCTGTTATAGATTCATAGCAACTTGAAGGAGCCCCTGTAGACGCTCTTCAGTACTTTTTTAAAAAGATTTTAATTTATTTATTTGAGCAGGGAGATCATGAGCAGTGGGGAAGAGTAGAGGGAAAGGCAGATTCTACACTGAGCAGAGAGCCCGATGTGGGACTTGATCCCAGGACCCTGGAATCATGACCTGAGGTGAAGGCAGACACTTAGCTGACTGAGCCGCCCAGGCTCCTGCTCTTTAGCACTTCTATTCATCTTTTGTTATTCCTAGAAATTCCCACAATAAATTCTAGTATTCCTGAGAAGAGCCAGGGCATCTAACAGGGACTCCCTTGGGTGGCGTCCTCTTCTCCAGTTGTAGTCATATGCAATTCTTCACCCTACCCTCTGACCCAGAAGGAAGAGGAGCCCTGCTCATCTAATGGTAGCACTCTCTCTCCTACCCAGGATGGTATATTCTAGCCTCCTCTTTACTCTTGTTGAAAATTTCCCCTGACACTGGGGAAACAATTTTCTCCTCTTTGCTTCTCCACCATTCCCTTACCTTCAACCTCATGTTCCCCAACGGCTTCTTCCTTTCTCTTTTTTTTTTTTTAAATTTTTAAAAAGATTTTATTTATTTATTCATGAGAGAGAGAGAGAGAGAGAGAGAAAGAGAGAGAGAAGCAGAGACACAGGCAGAGGGAAAAGCAGAGGGATAAACAGGCTCCCTACAGGGAGCCTGATGTGGGACTTGATCCCAGGTCTCCAGGATCAGGCCCTGGGCTGAAGGCAATGCTAAACTGCTGAGCCACCCGGGCTGCCCAGTTTCTTCCTTTCTTATCAAACATGTAAAATCTTTTCATTTGGGAGAAAAACACAACTTCTCTTTTCTCCTATCATACCACTAACTCTTAAACTTTATCTCTTTTCCTTCTGCACTTGCTATTTTTACATTCTCATGACCGAATCTCCAGTGTAATGACATTTAGCTTCCTCTCTGCTTGGTGAACCAAAATTGAATTAAAAAAAAACTTTTTTTTTTTGTAATCTCTACACCCAACATGGGGCTCAAACTCATAACCCTGAGATCAAGAGTCCCATGCTCTTCCTACTGAGTTGGCCAGGCACCCCCTCCCCCCAAATTGAAGCCTTGGAGGCAATACTGACTTCCTAATCATTAATTCTAATGTAGTTTTTACAGGCCTCATTTTTATCCATCTCAACTCATTTATTTATTTGTTTGTTTAAGTAGGCTCCATGAGTAGTGCTAAGCCCCATGTGGGGCATGATCTCAAGACCCTGTAACTCAAGAGTCAGACACTTAACCTACTGATCCTTCCAGTCACTCCTCCATCTCAATTCTTAACTACCCCTTCATTTTAAAACTGATTCTTAAAAAATATCTTACCTATTCTATCCAAATTCATTGCAATGAAAGAAACTTGATTGACTTCAAATTTGAAGTACTGTAGTTCTTCTGATTTCCTTGTCCTTATGTTGTTGTTGTTGTTGTTACTTTTGTAATCTATCCTAAATTGCCTCTTTATCCTGCCATTCATTAGCCCTTTTTTCCAAACTTGATTCCTTGCTACTGCTAGGATTAAATGTAAATTTCCTGATTAGATTTACCAAATTAACCACAATTTGCTTTGAATATTTTCCCATCATTTAAAAATCATATTTCTGTGCCACTGCAATGCCACAATGTTCTCTCCATTTCAGCCAGCTGGCCAATTCATTTTTTTTTCTTTTTCCTAAAACCATCTTCTATGCTTCCAAGCAACCTGTGCTTACTTTGGTTTCCCATTTAATCAGCCAGGATGTTGGTCTAACATTCCTTCTCTTCTATATAAATTTAAATAAAAATTTATAGATAATAGAATTAAAGATGAAATTCAAAGAAGTATAAGGTTTAGTACCTATTGTGGCAAACAAAAGCAAAATGTAGAATAAGAAATCAAGATAGAAAAAATTAAAAATTCTTTCAGAAGGCTGCAGTATGATCAATTAATGTTTTTACAAAGTGGCAAAGACCAGTCAGTGGATGAAATAGTCTTTTCAACAGTGCCGGGACAACTGGATATCTACAGGCAGAAGAATGAAGTGGGACTCCTACCCCAATCCATACAATAAAATTAACATAAAATGGATCATAGATCTGAATCTAAGTGGTAAAACTATAAAACTCCTATAAAAACATGGGAGTAAGTTTTCATGACCTTGGGTTAGGCAATGGTTTCTTGGACATAACACCAAAAAGCACAAGCAAAGGAATAATAAAATAGATAAATCAGAACTTCATCAATTAAAATTTCTGTGCTTCTAAAGACACCCTGAAGAAAGTGAAAAGACAACTCACAGAATGGGAGAAAATGTTTGCAAATCATATATCTGACAAGTGACTTGTGTTCAGAGTGTGCAAAGAACATTTACAACTCAACAATACAAAGACAACTTGATTTAAAAATGGGCCAGGGATTTGAATAGAGATATCTGCAAAGAAGACATACACATTACTGATAAGCACATGAAAAGATACACCACGAACCATCAGGAAAATGCAAATTTAAACCATAACAAGACATCTTTCACTCTCACTAGGATGGATATAATAAACACAGATAATAATAAGTGTTGGCAAGGATTTAGAGAAATTGGAACCATCATACATTGTTGGTGGGAATAAAATATGGTGTCATCATTTTGAAAAACAGTTTGACAATTCCTCCAAATGTTAAACAAAGCAGCCATATGACCCAGTAGTTTCACTCCTAGGTATATATCCAAGAGAAATAAAAACACAATCCACACAAAAGCTTACTGTGAATATTCACAGCATTATTATTCATAATGGCCAAAAAGTATAAACACAAATGCCCATCACCTAATGAAAGGATAAACAAAATGGGGTACTTCCATACAATAGAACACTATTCATTGATAAAAAGGAACAAAGTTCTGATACATTCAACCAGATGACAAACTTTGAAAAATTAAGTGAAAGAAGTAATTCACAAAAGGCCACATATTGTATGATTGCATTTACATGAAATGTATAAAATAAGCAAATCCGTAGAGACAGGTCGTAGATTAGCAGAAAGTAGCCTAAGGCTGGGGGGCATGCAGGAATGGGGAGTGACTGTCAATCAATATGAGCTTTCTTTTGGGAGTGATAAAAATGTTCCAAAAGTTGATTGTGTGATGGTTCCACATACTCTGAATATACTTAAAATTATTGAACTGTGCACTTTGAAAGAATGTAATGGTATATGAATTGTTTATCAATAAAACTATTAAAGATGGTTTGGAAGGAAAATGATAAATATGAAAGATAGACTAAGGAGATACAACATATTTAACTGGTGACTGCAAAGGAAAAACCCCCAAATCATGGAATAGAAAAATATCTAAAATTAAAATTCAAGAAGATTTTCCTGGAATTAAATATTTGAATGTACATATTAAAATATTAGAATGGCTAGCACTAAAACATATTCTCATAAAGTAATTGAATTTCAGGAAAAAAAGAATCCTCAGTTTTATCTATAGCAACAGTCAGACAAAAAGACAGAAAAACAAAGTTTGAGCCCAGGATTTTTCTATTTATCCAAGCTATATTTGAAAGAATAAAAGCTCAAGAAAAAATTTTGATCTTGCCAGAACTCAGGAAATATTGTTCCCGAGTGCTTCTTGTGAGAACTACCAGTCGATGGACTTCAGGCAGCCAAGAGATGAAATGGACTTCAGAGGTCAAGAATCTTTCAGCAGTAGGGCAAGGTGGCCGCTATGCAAAACTGCAAATGCATATACTCTCTGAACCTAGAACTCCCACTTCTAAATATTATATTTTCTTACATTTGAAAATATGTTTGCATAGGTAACAGTGAAACATAACTGAGATTATTCACTGCAACACTGTATAACAGCAACAGACTGAAAACAAGTTGAGGGTTCTAAGAGGATGAGAGCTCCAAGCAAACTCAATGCCCATCCACAATATAAAGGGTATGTTGTGCTTTTTCATACAATAGAACAATCTTCAGCAAAAGATTCTATACTTTATGTTACAATGTATGTAACACTCAAACATGAGCAAACTTAATCTTTAAGGTTAGGAGCCAGGATAGTTCTTACCTTGGGAGGGGTCAGCACTGGAGCATGAGAATTCCACAGCTGGTAACGTTTTATTCACTTGATTTGAATGCTACCTGTGTTTAACTTAATAGAACTCCACTGAGGTTTATCTTTATAGTCTCTGCACACTTTCATTAGTAAAGATCAGGGCCCCTGGCTGTCTCAGGCAGAACAGTATGTGACTCTTGATCTTGGGTCATGTGTTCAAGCCCACTTTGGGCAGGGAGATTACTTAAATAAATAAACTTTTTTCTTTTTTTTTTTAAAGATATCAACACAGGTGCCTGGGTGGCTCAGTCAGTTAAGCATCTGCCTTCAGCTCAGGTCATAATCCCAGGGGCCTGGGATGGAGCCCCACATCCAGCTTTCTGCCTCTCCCTTGCCCTCTGCTTGCTGCTCCACCTGCTTGTGCTCTCTTTAATAAAATCTTAAAAAAAAAAAAAAGATATCAACAGAAACTTTACATAAGGTGGAGAAGAAACAGTTTCTAGGGAAAGTGGAAGAAAGACAAGAAAAATCCATTCATACTGTTTTTGGGCAACCAATGGGCTTAGATATAACTGTCAACATTGAAGGATGAATGATAGTGGAAAGGATCCAGTATGATAAATAGATGTCAGAAAGTAGGAGAAAAACACATTGGAGAAAAAGTATAAAACAAGCAAAATCTAGGTTAAGGATGTGCTATGACAAAATATGAGGAACTATGGTTGATAATCACTGTGTAACTGTTTCATTGAAATTCATTATATTTTTCTACATTTTTTGCAATTTTAAAATTATATTCTATCTCCACTTTTTTGCATTTCTCTACTTTCATTTGCAATTTTTATTTCATAAGAAATATTTTTTTAAATGCTTGGCTTATAGAAGAATTACTCAAGGAAACAAGGTAATTTTATAATCAAAATCTTCCATGCTCTGAGTAATGTACAGAATTGTTGAATCACTATATCATATATCTGAAACTAATAGAAAACTCTACGTTAACTATACTGGAATGAAAATAAGTTTAATAATAATAATAAAAAAAAGCCTTAAAAAATTCTCCATGCTTTGAAAGAAAGTAAAACATGGGTTCTGTGAAAAAGAAGTCAAAGAAGAGATAAGACAATAGAATACTGAAAGAGGGCACCTGTGTGGCTCAGTGGTTGAGCTTCTGCCTTTGGCTCAGGTTGCAGTCCCGGGGTTGTGGGATCAAGTCCCACATTAGGCTCCCCGTAGGTAGCCTGCTCCTTCTTCTGCCTTGTCTTTGCTTCTCTCTCTCTCTCTCTCTCTCTCTGTGTCTCTCATGAATAAATAAAATCTTTTTAAAAATGGGAAGAAAAGAACAAAGGCATTAAAACTATAAGACGATAATTACAAAAAACAGTAAAGAACCAACATACATATATTTGGTCTTACTAAAGAACGCAACAGAAAAAATATTAAAAGGTATAATTTTTTAACTTTGCTAAATGAAAGGCCATAATAGTTCATCATGACTGAAAAAGTAATAAGAACGATGGATATGGAGCCAGATTTTGTTGAGGAAAACAATAACAGCAAACATGTATAGTGTTTATAATGTGCCAGACACTGCTCTGAGTTCCTTTATATGTCAACTAACTTGATTTTCATAAAAATGAGTAGATGCTATTATCAGGCCCATCTTAAAAAACTGGGGAACTGAGGGATAGGTAAGTTAAGAATACAGTTAAGAATCCAGGATGGCAAAGATAAAAACATTAAAATTATTTCATGTTGATGAGCTGCTGGGAAAAGAGGCAAGTTTATAGGACATTTGGAAATAGAGCCTTCTTGGCAATCTGGTGATGTCTGTTAACATTCAAAATGTTATCTTTTATGATTCTACAGTTGCATTTCTTGAAATTTTTCCTGCAGAAAACTGATGGCCAAGTATAAATTATGAACCAAGTTCTTCATATAACAGCTTATAGTAATGAGAAATAAAGAGAATCAAGATAACATCCAGAAAAAAATCAGGGAGAAGACAGATGCAGAGAAAGTCCTGGTGCATTTCGATTTCCTGGTACATATCACTCCTGAAACTGGCACCATTATGTACCTCTTGCATTGTAGTTATGTTTGCCAAAAATTTCCCCTTTGCTTATGATCATTTATATTTGGGGTTCTGTCCTCCCCAACCCAATTCTGATAAATATATTTGATGTATAAAGAGTTTTTTTTAAATCATTAAGAAAAAGATGAACAGTTCATCAGAAAAAGAAATAACAGAAAAATACTCAAAGGGTTTGAAGAGGAAATTCTCACAATTGAGGATGAACAAAGCCAGTCAACATAAGGATATGCTCAAGTCACAGGAAATTACATGCAAATACATGTAAAATGAGATTTAAAAATTATCAGGTTGGTAAATATCAATATACTGAAAATGTCCATTTATTGGGAGGATGGAGAAAAACTGGCATTCTCATTCAATGTTAGAGGAAGTGAAAGTTAGTCCAAACTTTAGAGAAAAACCTGGCAATGTGCACTAGAATATGGGGACTCTTAGAACTAATAGTGCTATTTCTAGGGATATGTGCTAAAGAATAATCAGAAAATTGTACAACGGATGATCATTTTCAATTGCCCATTATATTAAAAAGCTGAAGTAGGGGATTAAATCAGTAAGACATTAACTTTTTAAAAGTCATTTAAACTACCATGCCATGTAACCATTAAAAAGAAAAAGGTAATTTAAAAATTATTTTCCTTGGAGGGGAATATGACAGCAGAGTGGGAGGACCCTAGGTCCACCTCATCCCACAAATACAACTAGATAACTATCAAATCATCCTAAATACCCCAGAAATGGACCAGAAGACTGGCAGAACTCCACCACTGAAGGTAGAGAAGGGGCCACATAGAAGGAAGTAGGAAGTGCAGAGACAAGGCTTGGGAGACAAGTGACAGTGGCTGCGTGGTGGGGAGCCGAGCTCATGAAGTTCAAGAGATAGATGAGCACACAGGAGACCTCAGAGGGGAGCTAAAAAAATTCCATAGCAATTGTCTTGGAAAGCAAGAGGGCCTAAATTTCAGGAGTTGTTATATCCAACGGGGCTTAAAGACTGGAGTTTCAAAGGTCAGTGTGCTTGGATCTGGGAGAGCTCAAAGGACATTGGGGCTGCTCTTGGGAGAGAAGGTAGGGCAAACAGTCCATGAACACACGACATGGAAACGGCAATTTGAAAAGCACATGGGGCACACAGTGGGGAGGTTCCATGCTCATCTCAGAGCTATCCCAGAGAGACAGCATTCACAGAGAGACAGACCCCTCTGGGAACAAAGGAACTGGCCAGCACCATTTCCCTCCTCCAGCCCTCAGCATAAACACAGAGCCACCTCAGGAACCAACAATGCACCAACACTCACTACCTAACTTGCTTACACCAAGCCCTGCCCATCCCACATTGGGAATGCTCCCCACTCCATTAATATTTGCTGTAGTCCCAACCCAGTGGGCCCCTTCTGGCAGAAGACTGAACCTTGACAGTACCACCACCCAGGTGATTTGCAAGGCCTTGGCTCCAGTGGTGGTGGAAACAAGTCTCATTCCACAAGCAGGCCAGAGCACATTTAGTTAAAACATGCCACATTTGGGCCAGGGACCAAACACTGCCCACAACAGGCAAAGAGAGCTTCTGCCAATGACTGGCATAAAGGATAAAGTGGCCAGGATACAAAAGCACAGTGCATGCAGGACACACTGGAGACACTCCCTGAGCACCTGGTCCCCGGGGAACCACAGATACTACACAGCAGGCACTACAAGACCTTGTCTTCATAAGGCCATTACCCTCAGGAACATGAGAAGTGGCTGACATTCCTAACAGGCACAGAGACTTAGACAAAATGGGAAGACAGAGAAATTTGTCTTAAATAAAAGAATAGGAGAAAGCCATGGCCAGAGATCTAAGCAAAACAGATGTAAGTAACATGCCTGATGGAGAATTTAAAACAATTATCCATAAAGACACTCACTGGACTTGAGGAAAGAATGGAGAACATCAGTGAGACCATTAACAGAGATAGAGAATAACATAGCAGAGATAAAGGGCTTAATAAACAAAATGAGAAACAGGCTGGAAGAAGCGGAGGAATGAATTAATGATCTAGAAGACAGAGTAATGAAAACTGAACAACATGAACAAAAGAGAGAAAATAGAATTATGCAAAACAAAAATAGACTAAGAAAACTCAGTGACCCCATCAAATGTAATAACATTTATATTCCTGGAGTCCCAGTAGAAGAAGAAAGGAGAAAAGGGGGCAGAGAATTTATTTGAAGAAATAACATCTGAAAACTTCCCTAATCTGGAAAAGGAAACAGACATCCAAACCCAGGAGGCACAGAGAACCCCCAAGAAAATCAACAAAAGCAGACCCACATCAAGACATAATTAAGATGGCAAAATAATAAAGAAAAAAATGATATACAAAAAATATTAAAAGCAGCAATACAAAAGAAGACAGTTACATACAAAGGAACCCTCATAAAGCCATCACTGGATTTTTCAGGGAAAACTTTCCAAGCCACAAAGCAGTGGTGTGATATATTCAAAGTGCTGAAAGGGAAAAACCTGCAGCTGAGAATACTCTATCCAGCAAGGCTATAATTCAGGATAGAAGGAGAGAGAGTTTCTCATACAAACAAAACCTAAAGTAGTTCATGACCACTAAACCAGCCCTCAAGAAATACTAAAGGGGGGCATCTGGGTGGCTCAGTGGTTGAGCATCTGCCTTTGGCTCAGGTCATGATCCCAAGGTCCTGGGATTGAGTCCCGCATCAGGATTCATGCAGGGAGTCTGCTTCTTCCTCTCCTCTGCCTATGTCTCTGCCTCTCTCTGTCTGTCTCTCATGAATAAATAAATAAAATCTAAAAAAAAAAAAAAAAAAAAAAAAAAAGAAATACCAAAGGGGACTTTTTGAATGGAAAGACCAAAAATGACAGTATGAAGGGAGGAAACATAAAAGCAGTAAAAATAAATAATTCTTTAAAAATATCAGTCAAGTAAGTCACAAAGTAAAAGGATGTAAAATATGATACTATATAACTAAAACATCAGGAGGAGAAAAGTAAAGAATGGGTTCAAACTTAAGAGACCATGGGATGCCTGGGTGGTTCAGTGGTTAAGCATGGCTCAGGGCTGGATCCTGGGGTCCTGGGATTGAGTACCACATAGGGATCCTTGTGGGGAGCCCGATTCTTTGTCTCTCTCATGAATAAATAACTAAAATCTTTAAAAACTAAAATCATAAAAAAAAAAATCTTTATTTATGCATCCAACTTGGGAGCACCCAAATACATAAAACAATTAAAAACAAACATAAAGGAACTAATTCATAAAAAAAAAAAAAAAAACTTAAGCAACCATAAACTTAATATAGCCTAGTATATGCAAAAGATGTTATATATTAACAGAATGGTAGCCACAGTTCAAAAACCACTAATAAATATGCAAAGAATGGGGCAGCTTGGGTTGCTCAGTGGTTTAGCGCAGCCTTCAGCCTGGGGCCTGATCCTGGAAACCCGGGATTGAGTCCCGTGTCAGGTTTCCTGCATGGAGGCTGCTTCTCTCTCTGCCTGTGTTTCTGCCTCTCTCTCTCTCTCTCTCTCTCCCTCTCTGTGTCTCTCATGAATAAATAAATAAAATCTTTAAAAATAAATAAATAAATAAATAAATAAATAAATAAATAAATAAGCAAAGAATGAAGAGAAAGAAATCCAAATATATCACTGAAGAAAACCGGCCCACCATGAAAGAGAGAAAGAAAATCAGAGAAAATCATCAGAAACCACAAAACAAGTAATAAAATGACAATAAATATATATCTATTAATAGTTACTTTGAATGTAAATGGAATAAATGCTCATCAAAAGAGGGTGACAGAATGGATAAAAAAAACAAGACCCATCTATATGCGGCCTACAAGAGACTTGAAAGTAAGGGGATGGATGTCAAAAGAAAGCTGGAGGGATGCCTGGGTGGCTCAATGGTTGAGCATCTGCCTTTGACTCAGGTTGTGATCCTGGGTTCTGGGATCAAGTCCCACATCAGGCTTCCCACAGGGAAGCCTTCTCCCTCTGCCTGTGTCTCTGCCTCTCTGTGTCTCTCATGAATAAATAGATAAAATCTATTTAAAAAAGCTGGAGTAGCAGTTCTTATACCAGACAAACTAGAGGTTAGAACAAAGACTGTAACTAGAGACAAAGAAAGACACTATATAATAATAGAGGGAACACTCCAAAACAAAGATATAACAACTGTAAATATTTATGCATCCAACTTGGGAGCACCCAAATACATAAAACAATTAAAAACAAACATAAAGGAACTAATTCATAATAATATAATGATAGTAGGGGACTTTAACATTCCCCCTTACATCAATGGATAGATCATCCAAACAGAAAATCAACAAAGAAAAATGGCTTTGAATGATACACTGGACCAGATGGACTTAATAGATATATTCAGGATATTCCATCCTAAAACAGCAGAATACACATTCTTTTCAAGTGAACATGGAACATTCTCCAGAATGTTAGGCCACAAACAAGCCTCAACAAATTCAAAAAGATTGAAGTCATACCATGCATCTTTTCTGACCACAACACTATGAAAATTAAAAGTCATCCACAAGAAAAAAATTTGAGAAGACCACAAATACATGCTATAGACAAATACATGCTACTGAACAATGAATAGGTCAACCAGGGAATAAAACAAGAAATAAAAAGTACAAATGATAATGAAACAAATGATAATGAAAACACGATGGCTTAAAACTGTTGTGATACAGCAAAAGTGGTTTTAAGAGGGAAGTACATAGAAATAGAGGCCTATCTTAAGAAGCAAGAAAAATCTCAAGTAAACAACCTTACCTTACACTTAAAGAAGCTAGCACAAAACAAAAAAAACCTAAAACCAGCAGAAGGAAGGAAATAAAGGTTAGAGCAGAAATAGAAACAAAAAAATCAATAGAACAGACCAATGAAACCAGGAGATGGATCATTGAAAAAAATTAATAAAACTGATAAAACTCTAGCCAGACTTATCAAGGAAAAAAAAGAGAAAGGGCGACCCCCACCAAAAAAGGGAAAGGATCCAAATAAATAAAATCACAATTGACAGAGAAATAACAACAGACACCACAGAAAAACAATTATAACAGAATATTATGAAAAACTATATGTGAACAAATTGACAACCCAGAAGAAATAGATAAATTCCTAGAAACATACAACCTACAAAAACCAAAATAGGAAGAAATAGGAAACTTGAACAGATTGATAACCAGCAATGGAATTGAATGAGTAATCAAAAAGCTTCCAACAAACAAAAGTCAAGGACCAGATGATTTCACAGGTGAATTCTAAATTTAAAGAAGAGTTCATACCTACTCTTCTGAAACTATTCCAAAAGAAATAGAAAAGGAAGGAAATCTTTTTTAAAATTTTCTGGTTGTTTTTTAAGATTTCACTTTTTCATTTATGAGAGACACAGAGAGAAGCAGAGATATACACAGAGGGAGAAGCAAGCTCCCTCTGGGGAGCCCGATGCAGGACTCTATCCCAGGACCCCAGGATCACAACCTGAGCCAAAGGCAGACACTCAACCACTGAGCCACCCCGGCGCCCCAAGAAGAAAATCTTAATTCATTCTATGAAACCAGCATTATCAGAAAAAAAAAAAAAGAAAGAAAAGAAAAAAAAGAAACCAGCATTATCCTGACACCAAGACCAGATAAAAAACAGCAAAAAGAGAACTACAGGCCAATATCTTAGATGAATATAGATGCAAAAATCTTCAACAAAATACTAGCAAACTGAATCCAACAGCATATTAAAAAAAATCATTCACCATGATCAAATGAGATTTATTTTTGGTTGCAAAGATGTTTCAATATTCATAAATCAATCAACATGATACATCACATCAATAAGAGGATAAGAACCAAATGATCATTTCAATAGATGCAGAAAAAGCATTTGACAAAGTACAACATCCATTCATGATAAAAATCCTTAACAAAATAGTTTAGAGGGAACGTACCTCAACATTAATAAAGGCCATATATGAAAAACCCACAGCTAATGTCATCCTCAGTGAGGAAAAATGGAGAACCTTTCCCCTAAGTTCAGAAACAAGACAAGGATGTCCACTCTCACCACTTTTATTCAACATAGTACTGGAAGGCCTAGCTACAGTAATCAGATAACAAAAAGAAATAAAAGGCATCCAAATTGGTAAGGAAGAAGTAAAACTCATTATTTGCAATATATGATACTACATATAGAAAACTCAAAGACTCCACCAAAAAACTGCTAGAACTAATTAACAAATTCAGTAAAGTTGTAAGATACAAAATCAATCTACAGAAATCTGTTCCATTTCTATACACCAACAATGAACTAGCAGAAAGAGAAATTAAGAAAACTATCCTTTTTACAATTACACCAAAAATTTAAAAATGCTTAGGAGTAAACCTAACCAAAGAAGTGAAAGACCTGTACTCTGAAGACTATAAAACACTGATGAAAGAAACTGAAAATGACACACACAAAAAACAGAAAGACATTCCATGCTCATGGATTGGAAGAACAAATATTGTTAAAATGTCTACACTACTCAGGAGCACCGGGGTGGTTCAGTTGGTTAAGCATTGGACTGTTGATTTTGGCTCAGGTCATGATCTCACAATGGTGGGATTGAGCCCACCCAACACTGGGCTCCAGTGCTCAATGAGATTCTCTCTTGATTCTCTCCAGTGCTTGAGATTCTCTCCAGTGCTTGAGATTCTCTCTCCTCTCCTTCTTCTTCTGCCCCTCTCCCTACTTGTGCTCTCTCTCACATGCACATAAATAAACGTTAAAAAAAAAAGTTTAACTACCCAAAGCAATCTACACATTTAGTGCAATCCCTATCATAATACCATCCGGATTCTTCACAGGACTCAAACAAACAATCATAAAATTTGCATGGAACCACAAAAGACCCCAAATACCCAAAGCAATCTTGAAAAAAAAAAAAAAGCAAAACTGGAGGCATCACAGTTCCAGACTTCAAGTCGTATTACAAAGCTGTGATCATCAAAACAGTAAGGTACTGGCACAAAAATAGACACATAGATAAATAGAACAGAATAAAAAAACCCAAGAAAAATGTACAATTATATGGTCAATTAATCTTCAACAAAGCAGGAAAGAATATCCAATGGAGACAGTCTCTTCAATATATGGTGTAAGGAAAACTGGACAATCATGTGAAGAAGAAGGAAACTGGACCACTTTCTTACACCAGACACAAAAATAAACTCAAAATAGATTAAAGACCTAAATATGGACTGAAACCATAAATATCCTAGAGAAAAAGCACAGGCAGTAAATTCTCTGACATTGGCCATAGCAACTTTTTTTTTTCTAGATATGTCTCCTGAGGCAAGAGAAACAAAAGCAAGAATAAACTAGTGGGACTACATCAAATCATTCCAATTTTCGTATATGTGCTGATGAAGCAAGCACAGGACTACATCAAATCAAAAGCTTATTCACAGCAAAGGAAACCATCAACAAAACTAAAAGGCAACCTATGGAATGGGAGAAGATATTTGCAAATGACATACCCAATAAGGCATTAGAATCCAGAATATATAACAAACTTATGCAACTCAACACCCAGTGAACAAATAATTTAAGAATGGGCAGAAGACATGCAAGGACAGTCTTCTAAAGAAGACGTCCAGATGGCCAAGACACCTAAAAAGATGCTCATCACCATTTTTAAAAAAGATTTCATTAATTTACTCATCACACACACACACACACACACACACACACACACACACACACAGGCAGAGACACAGGCAGAGGGAGAAGCAGGCTCCACACAGGAAGCCCGATACAGGACTCAATCCTGGGACTCCAGGACCACGCCCTGGGCCGAAGGCAGGCGCTAAACCGCTGAGCCACCCAGGGATCCCAGATGTTCATCACCATTGATTTGATCATCAGGGAAATACAAATCAAAACTACAATGAGTTATCACCTCATACCTGTCTGAATGGCCAAAATCAACAACACAGGAAACAATGTGTGACAAGGATGTGGAGAAAAAGGAACCCTCTTGCACCGCTGGTGGGAATGTAAACTGGTCTGGCCATGGTGGAAAACAGAATGGAGGTTCTTCATGAAGTAAAAAATAGAACTGCCCTATGATCCATCAATTACACTACTAGGTATTGACCCCAAAATACAAAAATGCTATTTCAAAGGGATACATGCACCTCTAGGTTGATAGTGGAATTATTTACAATAGCCAAGAGGTGGAAGCAGACCAAGTGTCCATCAATTGATGGATGGATAAAGAAGATGTGGTACATATACAATGGAATATTATTCAGCCACAAAAAAGAATGAAATCCCGTCTTTTGCAATGACGTGGATGGAACTAGAGAGTATGACGCAAAGTGAAATGAGTCAGAGAAAGACAAAGACCATATGATTTCACTCACATGTGGAATTTAAGAAACAAAATAAAAGACCAAAGGGGAATAAAAGAGAGAGAGACAAACCAAGAAACAGACTCTTAAAGAGAACAAACTGATAGTTACCAGAGGGGAGGTGGGTGGGGAATGGATGAAATAGGTGATGGGGAGGGATCAAGAGTACACCTATCATGGTGAGCACTGAGTAATACATAGAATTGCTGCATCCCTATATCATACACCTGAAACTACTAAAGATGTTTTTCCTCATTAAATGAAAACGTGAGGGGATCCCTGGGTGGCTCAGTGGTTTGGCACCTGCCTTCGGCCCAGGGCATGATCCTGGAGCCCTGGGATTGAGTCCCACGTCAGGCTCCTTGTATGGAACCTGCTTCTCCCTCTGCAGTGTCTCTGCCTCTCTCTCTCCCTCTCTCTCTTATGAATAAATGAATAAAATCTTTTAAAAAATAATAAAAATAAATGAAAGCGTGAAATAGTAGAACCATTTGTACAATATGATCTTGTTTTTATCTAATAAATATATCTCATAGGAGCTTATATACTCATTGTAAAATCTCAAAGGATATATCCCAACAGTGGTAGTCCCTAGGAATTTGGGTTAGAGTGTACCTTTTATTGTTTTCATTTGAAAATTTTTCTTTCATGAATATTACAAAATGAAAGCATTCACAGTTGGATGACAGGCAGTGATGCAACAGATGACAGAGAGGTGTGTAGAAATGAATCTCCAAAGACATTCAATAGAGTGTTATACAGACTAGAAGACAAATGGGAAACAATCTAAGTGTCCAATGCTGAGCTCATAACCTAACAGATTTGGGAAAATCATTAAGTTGAACAGAAATATTTAATAACAGGAAAGTTATACATAAGTATTCTATAAAGGAAATGGCCCCATTTCATCAAAAAGTCATTCATTTAGGTTCACCTAAAAATCTTTAAAAATTTTTTTTAAAGATTTATTTTAGAGAGAAAGAGTGAGAGCGAGTGTGTGTGTGAGAGAGAGAGGGAGAGAGAGAGAGAGAGTAGAGGGTGGGAGGGGCAGAGGAAGAGAGAGAAAGAGTCTTGAGCAGACTCCCCAGGTGGAAATCAAGAGTCAGAGGCTTCACAGACTGAGCCACCCAGGCTCCCCATGGCTCCCGTAGGGAGCCCAATGTGGGACTGGATCCCAGGACCCCTGGGATCACGTCCTGAGCCAAAGGCAGATGCTCATCCACTGAGCCACCTAGGTCCCCATTCACCTAAAAATCTTAACAGTAACTCTATCCATATATAGGATTGATTTGGGGTAATTTGTGTTCTTTCTTAGGATTCTTTGTGCTTCTATGCGTTTTACAATAAGCATTTCTTTTTGCAATTAAAAGAACATTTGAATGTCAGTATTAGGAAAGCTAAAGAAATGGCTGGAGGGAGTTACCTGTGGGAGATGCACGTCATGGGGGACTGCTCATATGTCTGGAAGAGCAGTGAGGCCAGGGACTTCGGGGAGGCAGCTCCTTGTAGCCCCCTGACAGCTCAGCTAACAGCTGGAAGGGATGGGCTCTACTCACAAGCAAACAAAGGACCAGTGGTTACCTAGGGCTGCAGGTGGGAGCTGGGAGGGAATGCAGACCGGCACCAGGTTTCTTATGGGGACTACAGAAAAATTCTCCTGGTGGCCCCGGGTTCACAGCGGGGGGTGCGCTGTGGCCTGGGGGTCTAAGGGCTGTGGCGCCCTGCTCAGCAAGCCCCATGGCGGGGGGCGGGGGGTGTGTGTGTGCAGCTGGCTCGCTCGGGCGCCCTGAGCAGGCTCTGCACTCGCCCTTGGGGAGCTCCAGCCTGCGGGGTCGGGTGCATTCCTTGTATCCTCATTACGATTCTGCTCTGGATTGAAAAAATTCCTGGAGCTACATAAACCCTCTGATTTCCTTCTTTGTTAGTCGCATGTGGCCCAGAAAAGCTCTAGGAGAATCCTATGGTAAAAACAAAGGTGAAGGGGCGCCTGGGTGCCTCAGCCAAGCTAAGCATCTGCCTTCTGCTCAGGGCATGATCTAAGGAGCCTGGGATCCAGCCCTACATCCCCACCTCTGGCTCCCTGCTTTCCCTCTGCCTCTCCCCCCAGTTCGCACTCCCTTCTCCCTCTCTCTCAAAACAAAACCAAACCCCACCAAAGGCGAAGTAGAAGGATGCAGGCATAAATGGATTACCAAAAAAAAGGACCAACGGAAATCTCTGATAAAAAGAAAAACTAAAGTGATGATTCCAAAGGATCTCACTGTTTTTAAAATGGACCTGAAAATATGAAGCACCTGGCTTGTATGTATGTATGTGTAAATAAGCGCAAAGAAAAGTTCTAAAATCAGATTCCAGTAATGGTTGAACAACATTGTAAATGTATTAAAAGTCATTGACTTGTGTACTAAAAGGAATACATTTTACTCTAAGGAAATTATACCCTAATAAAGCTGTTTTTAGAAAGGAAACAAATGAAAAGATAGACCCCCAAAAGTTGGTCAATTATATTGTGATCTGCTTGAAGAGGAACTATATTAATAGATGGGTGGAGGTCTGTATGGTGCCTATAAAAGGGAACCTGGCTAGTTACAATTTTAGGGCAGTTTTCAGGCTCAGCACACAGGATGATGGAATATTTCAGAGCCCTGAGCTGTGTCCTAGAGGTAACAGAGGCACCAGCACATACAAACTGGGGATACTGATCTTTAGTAATGGCTGTGATCCAGCTAAGTGTTTTGTGAACACTTACTATGTGTGCCACACATTGTTCTAAGAACTTAAATGCATTATTCCATATAATCCCCTCAACGGCTCTTGGACATAAATACAATTATAATCTCCATTTTGCAGATCAGGAAATTGAGGTATAGAGAGGAGGAACACTTTGCCCAACATAACAGAGCTAAGAAGTAGTAAATTGGAGACTAAACCAAGTAGTCCTACTTCAGGACTTCAGGATAGGGGCACCTGGGTGGCTCAGTGGTTGAGCGTCTGCCTTCGGCTCAGGTTGTAATCCCGGAGTCCTGAGATAAAGTCCTACACCCTCTGCCTATGTCTATGCCAATCTCTCTGTGTCTCTCATGAATAAATAAATAAAATCTTAAAAAAAAGAACTTCAAAATATTTTAAAAATTTATTATTAAGTAAACTCTACTACCACCATGGTGTTCAAACTCAGGACTGAGATCAAGAGTTGCATGCTCTGCCCACTGAGCCAGCCAGGTGCCCCCAAGAACCCATATTTATATAAATATTATGCTATTGTACATAAATATGATCTTGTCATATATGCATTTTATTTGCTTTTCCTTTTTGCTTCCTCCACCTTCCCCTACCTTCTTTCATTAACCTTCTTTCATCGGGTAACCTATATAATTAAATTTATCTGTGTTTATATATCATATAGTGACATATATGCATACTCATGCATATAAATGATTTGTCCTAATTGTTTATAGAACTGAGATCACATTCTACATCTTGTTCTTTCACTAACAATTTCTCATGAAAAGTCCACCAACTCATCTAGTATGCCTCTGGCCATTATGGTTGTTCTCTTACAATTTTCCACTTCAACCCTATAATTCAATGTATGATCCCTCAGCCCCGGCAGCCATACTACAGACCCTCCTGTCTGGGGAAGGGGAAGAGGCCATGAGAAAACTGAAACTCTTTGCTCTAGGTTTTGCTTGGAGCTGGCCTGCCTGGGGGCATCTCTCCATTCTTCTCCAGGTGGGGGAGCCCCATTTATTTCAGGGTGGCAGATATGGCTCTGCTTTGGTTGTGGGAGGGAGACAACAGTGGCTGTGCTGCTATGGGGTCAGGGGTCCTTGGGCCATCCATGAGGGCTTATTTCAAGATACAGTTGACCCTTGAACAACGCAGGGATTAGAGCTGCCGACCATGGTGGAAAATTCATGTGTAACATGTGACTCTTGAAAAACTTAACTACTAAGAGCCTACTGTTGACCAAAATCCTTATCAACAACAGTTGATTAACACAGATTTTGTGTGTCATATGTATTACAGATTATATTCTTGCAATACAAGTTGGAAAGAAGAAAATCATAAGAGAAAAATACATTTACAGTGCTGTATTTATTTTAAAAATCTGCATTTGCAACGATGCAGTTGGAACTAGAGGGTATTATGCTGAGTGAAATAAGTCAAAGAAAGACAAATACCATATTTTCTCATATGTGGAACCTAAGAAACAAAACAGATGAACATAGGGGAAGGGAAGGAAAAGTAAAATAAGATGCAAATAGAGAGGGAGACAAACCATGGGAGACTCTTAGCTACAGAGAACAATCTGAGAGTCGCTGGAGGGGAGGTGGGTGGAGAGATGGGGTAACAGGGTGATGGGCACTAAGGAGGCCATGTGATGTAATGAGCACCGGGTGTTATATGCAACTGATGAATCACTAAATTCTAACCCTGAAACTAATAATACACTATATGTTACCTAAATTCAATTTAAATTAAAAAATTAAAAAATCCATGTATAAGGGGGACCCATACAATTCAAACCCTTGGTGTTTGAGAGTCAACTGCATTGTGTATTACTAGAAAATCTGAGGCTCAGTAAGGCCAACAGACCAGGAGACAGCTGCCATTGAAGAGACAGTTACATTCCCAAGAGGGTGCATCCCATGCCAGGGGGGACCACACCCTGAAGGACCAGATCCATCAGGAGGCAGGTGGGGGTGGGAAACGTGAGCCAGAGCCTCTGCTGGTTTCTGCAGGGGGAACTGGGTGGCACAGGCCCAGCAGGTTTAGAGATAGAGATAGAGATAGAGGTTTAGAGAGTTTGGATAATTTCAGCAGGCTCTGGGCCTTAGGGGCTGTCCCCTGTGGTCTGACACCTAGCCCTGGGTGACAGGGCAGGTGGGTAGGGGGCTCAGAGTCCGAGCTTCCTAAGGAGATGGTTGAGGTTGGGATCAGTTGATTTGCATCTGAAAAACACAATCAGACAGGTGGTTTACTATCCCAAGGAATTAGCTAACCCAGTCCCTCCAGGGCCAGCTCCTCAGATGGGAAAGCATCAGAAACTACAGGACATGGTTGATACAGTAGCATCTTTTGTCCTACGCAGCCTATGCCAGAGCTATCTTTCCATGGAGATATGATTCGTTTCCCTACTTAGTATGAAGAGAGGGACCAAATTAGGAAGAGCAATAATACCCACCTAATAACTCCTTTGTAAGGATTATTACTGTTGTTTCTATTATTTGTTTCTATTATCTGCTTCAGTAGTGAGCACTGAGGACTTGGATTTCCTTGAAAAACAGCGGATTTTTTGTTGTTCTTATTGTTTTTTGTCTAAAGAAGCATTTACATACTTGTCACTAACAAACACTTGGAGCAAATTTCCAGGGATGTACTTTCCATCCCTGTCCTCATGTATGTACTACCCAGAAATAATTCATATGCAACCCCTTTATAAGGGCTGTGCAAAGGTGTGCCTTTAATGATATTTACTTAAGGGGCGCCTGGTGGGCTCAGTTGGTGGAGCATGCCACTCTTGATTGCAGGGTTGTAAGTTCGAGCCCTGTGTAGAGATTATTTAAAAATAAAATCTGGGGCAGCCCCCATGGCCCAGAGGTTTAATGCCATCTTCAGCCCAGGATGTGATCCTGAATACCCGGGATCGAGTCCCATGGCGGGCTCCCTGCATGGAGCCTGCTTCTCCCTCTGCCTGTGTCTCTGCTTCTCTCTCTCTCTCTGTATCATTCATGAATAAATAAAATCTTTAAAAAAAAATAAAATCTGGGGTTCCTGAGTGGCTCAGTTGGTTAGATGAGGGACTCTTGATCTCAGCCCAGGTCATGATCTCTCAGGGTTGTGAGATGGAGCCCTGTGACCAGCTCTGTGCTGGGCATGGAGTCGGTTTAAGATTCTCCCTCTCCCTCTGCCCCTCTTCCCCCACCACTCACATACACACATTGTCTCTAATTAAAAGATAAATAAAATCTTAAAAAAAATTAAAGGCATTAGTTTATCTTTTTCACACAATGAAATGTTCTTTTTTGCCCCGGGGAGCCTGATTGTGCTGTTGTGCCACCAGGCGGCACTCACTGGAAGCTTGCGTCCACTATTTCCTATTTCCTACTTTTTCTTTCTCAACCTTTCTTCATCCTTCCTTCCTTCTGGACTGAATTTTTGGCTGTAAGACAGCATTGATCCAACAACACATAGCATTCATAACTTGTTGGGTACTGGACTTGGTCTTAGGGATGCAAAGGCAAATAAAGTGCAAACGATAAGAAAAAGTTTCTAAAACATTTATAAAGAATTCATTGAACACCTGTTCTCACCCAGGCCCAGCTTAGACCCTGGGGTACACCAACATGCAGAACAAACATTTCTGCTCTTGTGACATCTACATGCCAGCAGAGGAGGCCCACAGAAAATCAAATATCTAGTAAATGGATGTTTGAAAACCAGAGTGCTCTAAAGGAAGTAAGCTATATCAGGGTCGAGGGAGTTTGGGAGTGCTGGGGGCCATATGTACCTTTAAATAGGGTGCCAGGGTAGACTTCATGGGCAGGTGATATCTGAGCAAAGATTCGTAGGAGGTATGAGCCCTGAGAATAATGGGGGGGGGGGGGGTGGTACCTTCCAGGCAGAGACCAGCCAGGGCCATGTGCTTGGGTGACTGGAGAGAGAGAGCAGGTTTCAAGGGGAATGGAACACAGGATGTGAGGGGAAGAGGGCAGAGGGGAAGAGGGTCCTGACACTCTGGGGTCTTGCAGGCAGACATGGACTTTGGCACTCCTCCTAGGGACTTGGGAAGCCACTGCAGGCTCTGCGACAGGCTCTGGGATATATGTACATATTTATTTATTTAAAGACTTTATTTATTTATTCATGACATAGAGAGAGGCAGAGACACAGGCAGAGGGAGAAGCAGGCTCCGTGTGGGGAGCTCGATGAGGGACTTGATCCCAGAACCTGGGATCATGCTCTGAGCCGAAAGCAGATGCTCAACTACTGAGCCACCCAGCTGTCCCCTGGCTTATATTTATTATTATTTTATTGGGATTCCTGGGTGGCGCAGCGGTTTGGCGCCTGCCTTTGGCCCAGGGCCCGATCCTGGAGACCCGGGATCGAATCCCACATCGGGCTCCCGGTGCATGGAGCCTGCTTCTTCCTCTGCCTGTGTCTCTGCCCCTCTCTCTCTCTCTCTGTGTGTGTGTGACTATCATAAAAAAGAAAAATTTTATTATTATTTTATTTTATTTTATTTTTTCCCCTGGCATATATTTTAAAGGAGTGCCCTGGCTGCTGGGTCCAGAAACATATTGTTAAATATGTTCTGTAAATGTTAATGGTAATTGTAAAACAATTCCACATATATAAAAATAAAGCCATATATGTATTTCTCTTTTTTTTGCCATATATGTATTTCATGTAGCAGACAAATCTTTTTGTATATAAAGTGGATATATGAACACAGTTTTCAATTCATAGCAAATCATCTGGAAGGACTTACACCAGTTTCAAAAGAAGAGAGGTAATAGGAAGGGGATGGAAGGGAAGATTTGCTCTCTTCATTAATAATGTGCATTTTGCTTAAAGTTTTTATACGATAAGCATGTCTTCCTTTTGTAATGTCAAAACAGCTCTGTTAGGACATGGCTGACTTCCTGTTTTGAGGAGAAAGCAGCACATATGGGAAAGAAAGATAACTCCCACTTGTCTTGTGTCTACGGAGGTACTTATGCACTTAGTCACACGATAGGTCCTTTTAAGGATACTGGAAACAATATTTGAAATGGTTCTTACTCTCAAGAATACTTTTTTTTTTTAAGGAGAGAGAGAGAGAGAGAGAGAGAGAGAGAGAGAGTGTGTGTGTATGTGTGTGTGTGCAGGAGCAAGGAGCGGGCAGAGGGAGAGGGAGAATCTTAAGCAGGTTCCACCCCCAGCACGGAGCCTGTTGCATGACCCTGAGATCATGACCTGAGCGGAAACCAACAGTCGGACACCCAACCAACTGAGCCACCCAGGTGTCCCAAGAATATTTTTTGATATAAAAAAACTGGGCATAGTTTTCTCTCTCCCTCTCAAATCATATATAATGACAATAAAGGAATTAGTTGTTAGAGTATAAATTTAGTACTAGAACAAAACAGCAAAGAAAATACTTATGAGGGGAGCCACGAAGTGGTCTTGTAGAAGGAGGATCTGGATTTGCAAGCATCAGCTCTCCATCACACATACCTCACAGGGTGAAATGTTTGCAGGTTAGATGAGGGTGACAGGAGCAGTTAGGTGTTCTGAGTTTCCTGAGAGTGCCCGCTCAGGCTTCCTCATGGGGACGTGCTTCCTCTTTGACCCTGAACTTTACTCCAACAGCCTGGCAAAGTCACAAACCACCTCCAGGAAGGTTCTTCCCCTGAATCTAACATTCAAGTTCTGGAATCAGTTTCTTCCACACACCCAGCCCCAACTTCCCATATCATCCTAATAACCAGTCCTTACACCACACACCTTGCATTATAACTACTGCACCGTATCCCCCTCACACTTTAACATCTCTGAAAAGCAGGACATATGGTACAGTTAGTGGGGGCTTCACAGTTGGTGTTGGCCAAGTGACTCTAAAGACTTTTCTCATGGCCCGTGCTTGTGAAAAATTGGATGGGGCTGTTGATGTTGTTTAGCTTGATGATGCTGTTGAACAGCTGTTGTTCATTCCCCTAAATAATATGCATTATGGTAGCACAGGTTGCGTTCAGTTACTGTTTGAGAGCACCTGGGACCTGGGTGGCTCAGTGGTTGGTTAATCGTCTGCCTTCAGCTCAGGTCATGATCTTGGGGTCGTGGGATCAGGCCCCACATCGGGCTCTCTGCTCAGCAGGGGCCTGTTTCTCCCTCTGCCCCTCTCCTCACTCATGCACATGCTCTCAAATAAATAAATTTTTAAAGTTACTGTTTGTAGTGTTTTTCTGAGTCTGCTCTGTCCGGTATGGTAGCCACTAGCTACATGTGGCCATTGAGCACTTGATATGTAACTAGTCAATTGAGATGTGCTGTGGTATGAAAAAAATAAAAATACCTCAATAAGGATTTGTATATTGGTTATATGCAAAAGTATGCTATTTCAGATACACTGGGTTAAATGAAAGTATATAGAATAAAAGCCAGTGCCTAAATAGTCTAAAGGAGCTCTTTTTAATAGAGAGTAGATAAACAATAAAAAATATAATGGCAAAGCCAATTAGTATTTATTTATTTAAAAGATTTATTTATTCATTTTAGAGAGAGGGCAAGGGGCAGAGGGAGAAAGAGAATCTCAAGCTGACTCCCCACTTGGGGCTCTATCCCAGGATGCTGAGCTCACGACCTGAGCCAACATTAAGAACTGGAAGCTTAGCTGACTGAACCACCCAGGGGTCTTGAAAGCATGTTCGCATTTTAAATGGAAAGGAGTGATCATGGAATTTCATGTGCCCAAAACCCAGTCTAGGAGATTGAATGCCAGGGACAGCCTGAAGCCGTCTGTACCACCCAGTGCCACCTCCTTCCCTCCCCACACCCAGAGATAACCACCCTCCTGAATTTTGTGTTTAGCATTCTCTTCCTTTTGTTCTTCTCCCTGCTAGTTTTCTTATGTATGTATGTCTCAGATTTCTCCTGCAGCTTGCTTCCCTCTTAAAAAAAAATAAAATTTTAAATACAGCAAAATACAAATAAAATTTACCATCACAACCATTTCTAAGCATAGAGTTCAATCACGTAAGAATATTTCCACTATTGTCCAGAACTTCTTTATCTTGTGTGGTGGAAAATGATTTCCTTTTTAAAAAGAATGGCAACTATGAGTGAGAAAATGCTGTTGCCCAGTCCCATGCAGGCGCAAGTGGAAAACAACCTGCAAGGACATCCAGGCCCTTGTCTGACCTCTGTGTCCCTGCGAGTTTCACAGGTCTCTTTGGGGGAGTCAGAGGTGGCACTGTGACTGTATCTTGGCTAACGTGTTGTTCACCCCTGTTGGGGCATCAGGTAGGACTACAGAGTGGGCTGGAGTGGGAAGCCAGCAAGGGTAGGGCATCACTTCAATTTTTGTGTTTTTTTGCAGTTTGTTTACAATGGCCAACCTCCAAATTCCAGGAGTGGGTCAACACAGAACTTCCATTTGGGGTACAATAAATACCCACTGTTCATCTTTTCTCTCTGGCTTATCTGGTTGTCTTTTCCTTCTGCTTTTGAGCCTCTCCCTCTATCTTCCAACCCTTCTGTTTTGTGACCATGCAAGCACTTGGGTTTGTAAGAGCTGCTTGTGGGAGTGTTCTTTCCATGTCCTTCTTTCTTGCTACATGATGCAACATTTCATGCCTCTGAAGACACCATAGTGGTTTTTTTTTTTTTTTTTTTTTAAATTTATTTGAGGGCAGCCCCAGTGGCTCAGCGGTTTAGCGCCGCCTTCAGCCCAGGGTGTGATCCTGGAGTCCTGGGATGGAGTCCCATGTCAGGCGCCCTGCATGGTGCCTGCTTCTTCCTCTGCCTCTCTCTCTCTCTCATGAATGAGTAAATAAAATCTTTAAAAAAATTTTTGTTTGAGAGAGAGAAAGTATGAGCAGGGGGAGGGGCAGAGGGAGAAGCAGACTCTGCACTAATGATGAAAGACCGATCCCAGGACCCTGAGATCTTGACCTGAGCCAAAATCAAGAATCAGACTCCCAACTGACTGAGCAGGCGCCCCCTATAGTTGGTCTTTTGAAGCTGTCTTCTCTCAAGATAGTCTGTCTCTCCTGCTTTGGCCCCTAACTTCCATGATAGGGGTAGTCCTCAGATGTCTGGTGAGCTGCGGTTGTCTGCTCATGAATACGAATGGGGTGCAAAAAAGCTGGCAGGAAACTCTATGCACACTAATGGGGCTTGTAGGTTTTGGGTGGACCAATTAGGGGAGATCTTGTGATGTGAGCATCTTTTTTTTTTTTTTTAAAGATTTTATTCATAAGAGAGAGAGAGAGAGAGAGAGAGAGAGGGAGGCAGAGACACAGGCAGAGGGAGAAGCAGGCTCCATGCAGGGAGCCCGATGTGGGGCTTGATCCTGGAACTCCAGGATCACACCCTGGGCCAAAGGCAGATGCTAAACCGCTGAGCCACCCAGGGATCCCCCTGATGTGAGCATCTTTAGGCCTTTCCTGGGCTGGTAAGATTCCCCATGCCCTGGTCTAGAGGGTGTTAAGTATCTCCCGGTGACAGGATAAATGCAGAGCAGGAGTGGGGCTGAGAATCCTTGTGTCCGGCGCTTACCATACGTTCGCAAAATCCCATGTTTTGTTCGGATGACTGCTGGTTGTTTTCCAGTACAATACTAGCACTCTACTGGGCCTGGCTCTCCCAGTCTGCAGGCCCTGTGTTAGCCTTTCCTTGGAGAAATTCTTTAGGCTACAGGCAGAGGCAATGAAGAGGGGGAGGGCATTCGGGGGTCCACCTTCTCATACAGTGCTTAGTAACCATCTTTTTTTTTTAAAAATATTTTATTTATTTATTCATGAGACACACACACACACACACAGAGGCAGAGAGACAGGCAGAGGGAGAAGCAGGCCCCATGCAGGGAGCCCAATGTGGGATTCGATCCTGGAACTCCAGGATCACGCCCTGGGCCAAAGGCAGGCGCTAAACTGCTGAGCCACCCAGAGATCCCCATCAGTAACCATCTTCTTGGTCCACCTTTCCCATGGCTCTTAGCTCCAGGAAGAGCCAATGTCGCTTGCAGTGGAGGCTTTTGAGAATTATTCGGGGGCATAATAGGGCCATCTAGTTTTCCATTTCCTCCAGTTTCCTGAACCATTAGTAACCCCTCCTCCATCTACCTTCCTAAATGTTACTGATGTTAGCATCTCTCCAGATTTCATCTTTGTGTGATATCTTTTTAACACCCTTGTGTTATAGTTTTGCTCCAAAGTCGAGGCATGAAATTACTCAGAGGTTTCAATCCATCATCTTAACGTACATCAGTGGTCTCCCTCTGACCTCAGTTCTTTATAGGGCAGGGTAGACATGCAGTGACCACAACTTGACTGTGTGCCATGTTCATGGTATCTGTCCAAATGGCATCATACTCAAAATGTAGCTCCCTGGGAGTGAGATGGTGTGTGAGTGGGCAGAGAGGTCCTTCTTCCTGGAGCAATAGCCCTCCTCCACTGCCCTCACTGCTCCTGCGGTAGAACACCTGGACATCTTTTTCCATCTACAACTCACCCCTCTGTGAACTCCATGCTCAGTGACACAGAACAAAGCATCACTGTGGTTTTCTGCCTCACAGCACATACATCAATAGCTGATGACCAGCTCATGTCTGCAACTGGAAATGCTTTTGTCATATTGTATGTAATTAATAGTTGTACAGTAAGATCTTTGATAGGGTGCCTGGTGGGCTCAGGTGGAAGAGCATGAGACTCTTCATCTCAGGGTTGTGAGTTTCAGCCCCACATAAGGTGTGGAGATTACTTCTGTAAATAAACTAAAAAAAATGAAATTAAAAAAATCTCTAAAGGGGGTTGATTAACTGTCCGACTTTTGGTTGTGGCCCAGGTCACGATCTCGAGTTCTGTTGGTCTCCATGCTCAGAGTCTGCTTGAGATTCTCTCTCCCTCTACTTCTGCCCCCTGTCCCCGGTTCATATACACACTGTAAAATAAATTTTTAAAATCTCTAAAAAATAAGATCTTTGATGACACTATTTGACCACTAGCTCATTTTATTTCTCACAAAACAGAACATATGTAACTCTGTAGACAGGATTGTAACGGAAATGTAACATGTGGCTATCTTTGCTTCAATAAGTTAAGGTTTTGAATAATAGGTTGGCCATTTTTGTCTTTACTCTGTGTTCAAGCCATGAATCATCTTGTCCCAGAAAGCAATTTTTTGTACTTCTTCCGGAAAAGTACCATACCATCACCACCTTTTATTATTGAAGAACTCGAAAGCTTTGGTTGTACCACCTGACCGGGTTTTCTTCTGGCAAAGACCTGAGCAAGTGGAAGGCCCAATCTAATTAAATTCAGTTTTCAGATATTCATTGTGGCACCCCCTTTTAAGTTTCCAGGTAAGTTCTAGACCCACTGTGGGGCTTGAACTCATGACGCTGAGACCCAGAAGTATCTCCTATGAAGCTGTAATTTTCAGCTGCTTTGTGTAAAATCACACCACAGATTTGTTTAATAAATCCTGACATTCTACATCATTCTGGACTCATAGTTACCTTGGGTATTCAAAAGATTTTTCTGATTTGGAGGATATATATATATAAATATATATATACTGTTTCCATCACTATTTTATGCTTCAGTGAACACTTTGGGGCCAGTAATCCCTTTTTTAAAAAATGAAATGGAGTAAAATATAACCCAATAGCAATAATAAAGATTGCAAATTTGATACCCATACGCCAGCCTATGGTGTGAAAAATTCATTAACCAGGATGTACCTTGTCAACTGAATGTTACTTAAGACAATCTGATTGGTGCTGTCCTTATGGAAAATGCTCAACATTTAAATATGGAATGGTAAAAAAAAAATATGGAATGGTTGTGGAGAACAAAATAGGGTTTTGATGAAGTCACTATAATCTTACATTTCCAATTGAAGATGTGTGACTACCACCGTGTCATTGCTTTTTCCTCTGACACCCAGATGCCTGTGGCCCCCTGGAGAGGTTATGGGTTTCCACGCTTTGGGAATGCTAATCTAAGTGAAAAGAGGGCTCCTTGGGAAGTAGGTGAGAGCCCACAAGGACCTGAGGATTCATCCGGACTTTGTTAGCTCCTGCATGACTGCTCACCAAAATGCCTACTGGGCTTTCCTGGTTCCTTGCCCTGGATTCCTCAGCCTTGGACTCCGTCTGCCCGTGCGATCCACTTGCACAGCATAGTGGCTGGCACAGCGTAGGTGCTCAATTATTAGACCTTCTGCTAGGGTTGTCGGATAAATTGCATATAACACAATTGATTAAAGAACACAATGTGCTATTATTAATTACAACACAATCAAAATTGGAACTGTGGATCCATCAGATTGAGCACCTCTGAGAGAGAAAAGGTCTGTAGCCAAGAGCACACATCTCTTCAATGGCATTGTTTTCCACCTTGTTGAGTTGTACTGGTCTTACCTCCCCTGGCTGAACAGTGGCTAAGAGAATCAAGGCCTTTCTTGCTAGCCGTGACCTCAGTACTCAGTATACATGTATGTAAAATAAGCCTGATAAGTATGATGTCAACTACCTAGAACTGCATGAGGATTCAGCACGCTAACTCCTGCAGTGTTTGCAAGGCGGCCTGGTCCTGGCCGTGATGTATGTGTTCTCACAAGTGCTACGGGCTTAATCCTGCTACCACCACTAGCTGCTGCTACTACTATGCTGATCCTCCTCCTCCCTGCTCCTCTCCTCCTGCAGGTCACCTCTGGGGGGGTGGGGGGAGACATCTTTGTGTTCTCCACAGCACAAGGCATCACGACAGCAAGGAAGGGCTCCATAAACACTTGCTAACGAAGCAGCTGGAGCCCTGTGGTCCCATAAAAAGCAAGCCTGAAACAAACCAGCAAGACAGATCTGAGTGGAAAGAGGGGCTTTCCTTGGAGGCCTCTCCAAACGCACCAGTCCCCATCCTCCCTGAGCCCGGTAGAAAGTGGTAACGAACATCTTGTGGTGATGTCAGCAGTTCGGTTTGCCGTGTCACAGGCTCTCAGGGTGGGGGACGTGGGGTCAGCTCAGGGGCCTCAGGAGAGGACAGTGGAAGATGCCAGTATTTTTAGAAATGGGAATAAGTACCTGGTGTAGACTCCAGAGAAGATCTTTGCTTGATTCTGGTTTGCTTGGTGGTGGCAGCAGCGCTTGACCTATAGGATGGAATCCCAAGAGGAAGGAGCCAGACTCCCAGAGATAGAAACCAAAGAGGGGTACTGTTCTGCTTAGCAACCTAAAAGAACAGATGTCCTTGGGGTTTCCCGTGGCCAATTCCAACTGTGCCCACCCATCTCCGTACCTTAAATCTTTTCTGCCCCACTTCCTTTGATACGAAAGTCAAGCTGTGTGGCTGCATACAGTGGGCTTACTTCCCCACCTCTTCTCCAGGAACTGGCTAATATACTGAACAGGATCCTAGGCCAGTCGAGAAGCACCAGCTGAGTCACCAGGCTTCGCTCTGCCTGCTGTCCACACCATGGTGTGCTTGTGGGTGCCCCATCACCTGAAATGTAAGGTAGCATGTATGGAAGGGAAGGAGGAGGAAGAGACCCGAGGTGGGGAGCAGCTGCAGTAGGACTTGAGATGGACTGAACAGTGTGATTCCATCCAAAGGAACAGCCGTGCACCGACAACTGTTCTCTGTAGATGGTCCCAGGGAAGGACACCTGCTCAGGGCATTGGTTGGATGGACACTGGCCTTGAGGACCGACAGGACTGCTTGGGTAAGGGGGACGAAGTAACACTTGGCAGCTTTGGATGGAAGCCGGTTTGAAGAGTTCATATTTATTCCCACCCTTCAGTTTGGGCCCGAGACAGCTTGTCTACACAGGCTGGGTCTGGAAACCTGGAGAGGAAGCTCTCCACTACTTTTTGGTCTCCCGCTTTCAGACTGTCCCCTCTACCGAGGCTGTACACTCTCTGGGCTGAGGGCAGGTGGGAAAGGTGGGGAAGGCAGACTGCTGATGAGAGACCCTGAGGGAAGATGGGGTGGTTTTCTGTGACCTTCTTGGTCAGTTTCCCAACCCTGATTTGTAGACAGGAACCCAGGCACCACTTCAACTCTCCAGCCCCTCCTCTCTCTCCACAGCCCACCTCACCCCTCCTCTCCTGGCGGCACCCAGGCTGGCTTCATTTCCCCTCTTCTCTTCTCTCATTATGCCCTAGCAGTGGGTCAGTGGCAGCACCTACCACTTGCTTTATGCTTATGGAGCCATCTCGTTCATGAACCTGTGGGTCTGGGGGCACAGCTGGGTATCCTTAATCTGGCAACCCCTGGGCCAGCCTGGCATCTGACAATGCTAATGCTTAATAACTATGCATTGTGACATATGGACCTCCCCAAGGTCACATACACAGCTGTGTGACACAAAGGGTCAGGGGATTATCTTCCTACATGAGGGTAATGGGTAGAAGGTGGATGGACAGACATCTTAAAAGGTAAACATTAAATAGCTGAATTGTCAACTTTTTCCTTTTATAGATATGGACAGGATGCAGAAGAGAAATTGAGGCAGTTACTAGGAGCCAGACTGCATCCTACACCTGCCCACATGGGCTGGCCCGCAGTGGCATGGGGCTGATGGGAAAGAAAATGAGGAGGAAGAGATCTGCTGTAGCACCAAGTGATGTCATTAGACTTTGTTAACTGACAAGAGGGTCATGCTATATCTTTAACTTCATTTTACCTGATGTTTCTCCCCAGGGTCCTCATGAAGAATTTCATCTGGGTCAGTCGAGTACAATCTTTTGATGCCTTTTTCCCCTTTTGATTCTTAAAACTACCCTTCGTTGTTCATAAATAACCATCAGCAGTCACATCATCAAAGGACAATTTCATAGCTGAAAAACTGAGGACTCCATCAGTGTGGGTTAAAGAGCAACAGTAGTCACTGTTTAGGCCTCGTCTCCTGCTGATGAAGATTAAAAATGTGTCCCCTAATGAGACACAGCAGGACAAATGCTATATGGACTGCAGGGCTATGAGGTGCCTGGAATGACAAGTCCAGAGACAGAGTAGGACAGTGGTTACCAGGGCCTGGCAGTGGGGAGGAAGGAATTTAGTGGGTACAGAGTTTCGGCTTGGGAAGATGAAAAAGCTTTAGATATGGATGGTGACGGTTGTGCAGCAACGTGAAGATACTTTAGGCCACTGAACTGCACCCTTAGAAGTGGGTTAAATGGTAAATTCGGTTATGTGCGATTTACAGGACATATTTCCTGAGAAAGGCAAGACCCTGCGCCACCTTATGTGGCTGCTCAGAGAAAAGAAGGGCCATGTAAGACTTCTCCTCCTTGAGGGATCCCTGGGTGGCGCAGCGGTTTGGCGCCTGCCTTTGGCCCAGGGCGCGATCCTGGAGACCCAGGATCGAATCCCACGTCAGGCTCCCGGTGCATGGAGCCTGCTTCTCCCTCTGCCTGTGTCTCTGCCTCTCTCTCGCTCTCTGTGTGACTATCATAAATAAATAAAAATTAAAAAAAAAAAAAAAGACTTCTCCTCCTTGAGATGTCAAACTTGGTCTCTTCAAGAAGAGAAGAGTTCTGCTCAGAAGGGTTCTGCTCAGCGTGCAGAACCCCAGGCCTCCCAGACCTTTGGCATCAGGTCTGCATTATTAACAAGATACCCAGATTTATTTAAGACCTGAAGTGTGAGGACTGCTTCAAGACCTGGACTCCATGGAGAACAAACATACCAAGTTTATTTTTTAAGTTATTTCTACACCCAATGTGGGGCTTGAACTCACGACCCTCTGATCAAGAGTTGCATGGTCTTCCAAGCCCTTAAACATGTACTTTATAGTGAACAGTAGGTATTACTCATTCACGGAAGTAAATCCATGATGCAATCCATGGCCTATCAAAGATATAGGGGAGTTTTACGTTGGGGGCTACTGCTGGTACAGAGCCCCTGCCTTGGGGAAGGTTCTGTTCTATGCCATTAATGAGCACTAGCCTTTATTAAATGTTTTGGTGGGCAGCGAGGGAGGCACATGACATCACACATCTCTTGGTGGGCAGCGAGGGAGGCACATGACATCACACATCTCACTGTGACTTAGCCTTTGACTTGGGCTCTGCATCGCAGAAGGAGATGGGAGGTTGGCCCTCAGCCTGGCTCTCTGCCTGAGGCCTGGTGTGGCTCCTCCCCCCAGCCCAAGGTGGGGGTTCAGCTACTTCTCCTCTAAGACACATCTGTCTACATGGGATTTTTTTTTGGGGGGGGGGGGAATTTTTTTTTTAAAGGGTGGGAAGAGCACACCCAGACAGGGGGAGCAGCAGGCTCCCCACTAAGCAGGGAGCCAGATGCAGGTTTTGATCCTAGGACCCTGAGATCATGACCTGAGTTGAAGGCAGACCCTTAACTGAGCAAGCCACTCAGGCGCCCTGACGAGGGTATTCTCTTAACAGCCAATTAGCTACAAAGAGAATACAATTTCTCTGTATGATTATATATGTAGTTCTTTTCTAACAAGTTGTTGTGGTCACATAAGAAATAAGTAAATCTTACCCAGATTTTAATTCCTTAATTGTGTGGAAACGCTCCTTTCCCTAAACTCTTGCTTTGACTGATAATCACGGGTGAAAGAGACTAATACTACAACATACTGAGAGTCACCTCCAAGGTGGATGCTAATTTATATGCAGTAAGTTCATCAAATTTCCCCAAATTCTGAGACTGTTCTATAGAAGGGGCAACAGACTCAGAGAAAGTCCCTAACTGGTGCCAGGTCAAGGCTTCAAAACGAAAGAGCCCATGACTCACATCCAGGTCCATCTGCCTCCAGACCTTATAGCTTTGCACACTAGCATCTCACCAACTGCTGAACTGAACCCCTGCATCAGGCCAGTTACGTTTGTATTCACCCTCGAGTTGATGCGGTCTCAGGGCCCCATGTCACATCTGTACCAAGGCACAAACTGGACACCTATAAAGAGCTCTGCAGGCTCCAAGGGTCTCACAGCTGTTCAATGACATGGGAATGACCATACAGCCTAACATCACAGACTCGCATTTCCTGGTCTCTCAGGCATCAAAACGAGACAACAAAGGCTGTTTCTTAAAGGTATTTCCTGATGAATGAAAGCTAGGAAGGACTGGAAATCTTAGGGACGTCTGATCTTGCAGAGATTTTTCCAACCCCCTCCCTACTTTCCTCTTTCCCAAAGAGAAAATCATTCTTGTGGGGCAGAGGCAGAGGAGCAGGGAGACACTAGAACAGCACTGCAGCCTCTGTCTCTTGAAATCCTTCCTGGTATATTTTAGCTTCTAAGCACACTCTTCTAACTAAAATACCATCACCTCTGTCTCTGTGTGAAGCTCCCACCACAGCAGCTGATGTGGGGCACTTATCAAGTGACCTCTCATAGGATACCTGGGGTTTGAAGTGGAGCTTGGCTGAAATGAGAGAGAATAGGACATGGCTGGTGGAGAGTCTTTTTGTCAAAAATAATTACAACATGCCTGGTGTTGAATGAATACCAAAGAAATGATAAAACTCCCGTCTTCAAAAATCATTCAATATTGTGCAAGAGACAAAAAACAAAACAAAACAAAACAAAATCCAGTCAAATGTTGTTAGTTAGCCAGGGGCCACAATACCATGGCCCCGCTGAGGTTGGTCTGTTCAATGGAGTGTTGCCAACGGCACCTCCAAAGCCTCACATGGCCCCCCTCAGGCCCAACTTGGGGTTCTGCAGTTCTTCCTCCTGCCCCCCACTCCCACCAGCTTTCCCACAGGCAGCCAGCCTGATACGTCAGAATGTAGATGTTTTGCTGGTACCCTGGTACAGACTGAGGGGCTACCTGCACCTGCAGCAGCCAGTGAAAGCCTCAAGTTCTGTCCTTTGCCCCTTCTATCCTTCACATTCTTCCTGCTTAACTTGAGTGCTTAGCTTCCTGCATGTTCTCAATCTTCTTTAGTTTTATCCATTCTCTTCCCTCTTCCCTAAGTCTCTTATGGCTTGTAAAACTTGGTCTAGGTGCCATAACCTGTAAGTAACTTCTTAGAAAGTGCCTCCATATTGGTTCTTATAACATGTGGCAAGGCCCAACTGCTAGGAGCACAGGCTGGTGCCAGATGGTGTGGCCTGTCACTCTGACCTGGCCACTTTCTGTGTTACTTAGGTCAACTATTTTATTCATGTCGTCCTTTAACTTCTCATCTATGAAATGAAAGCAGTCAGACATACTTCACCGGATTATTGTGAAGACTGTATTAGAACACTTCCTGGCATATAGCAAGTATGCAATAAAGTTTACCTATTACAACACTTACAGTGTTCTCTTCATTGGCATCTCATTTGTCAATTCTAAGATCTCTCAGGTTGGGTAGTGTTTCCGGTCACCTGTGAAACCTCAGGGCTAGTGGATAGCAGGTACTTGCAAATATGACTGAGATGAACTGTTAAGAACCTTTTTGAAGATGAACATAAAGGTTGGAGGACAGATTTGGAAACAGCATTTCAGGCAGGAAGAATGCCACGAGAATGTAAAGAACGGATCTGGGTGAAACATGGAAGAAGCAAAGCTGAAGACTGAAGAAGGAAGGGAATGCTGAGGTCTCTGGGGCCAAGAGTGATCCAAAATGGTTCTGTCAAAGAGCTGCATGGTGAACGAAGCAGCAAAAAGACTAGACTCAGCAGAATCTGGCAGAGAAAATTCTGTTAGTGACAAGACTGTTTAGAGAAAGATAGCCACCATTCACTAGTAACTTGAATAGCTACTATTCCCAAACCGTTCTTCCTTATAAAGAAAAGGCAATTTTATGATCACAAAGAGGCCACATTATTTTTTATTCACAACTTAATCTCTACATACATACAGTATTGCACAATTTAGAAGTGTATTGACAATTATATTAACAATACGAACTTAGGAGCATTTACATACAGCAACTGCTCTAGGTTTTGGTGCATTTTGTGCTAGGTACTTCAGTAAATATGATGAACATAAATATGACAGCTACTTCACTTCAGGAGAATCAATTAGCTTTCAAAAAAGCTTATGTGTCACTTCATAGAATGCTTATTATGTCAAACCCAGGAAAAAATCAATAACTAAATGACAGAAAAAAATGCTGTCAAAGAGAGGTTGTTGATAAAAATGTTAAGAATTTCAGTCATTGAACTTGAAATCCAGAAGGTATACATGTATTGGGAATTTTAAGAAAAGATCCTCATGTTCTGCTTCAAAATTACTACTATATTCAAAACGAGTATTTCTGGGCTGCTACAAATGTCTTCTCTGTTAGTATAAACCACTGTTTTAAAGTTGTAAAGAAACAAGATGGTAATTCACATAATAAGTGAGTTTTAAAAGAAGATTCCTCTCACTCAAAATAAACTAAATATGATCTTCATCAAATTACAAAGAAATCTTATCAAAATGCCAACCAGATAAAGAAGCCAGACCACACACTAACCTCCACCGACCACCTCTGACTGCAGAGCTTGTGTCCCCTAATGGAAGGGGAGATGAGAGTAGTCCCAACTTTGCTGCTACACCTAGACCACAATATGAAGGTGGACAAAAGTCCTTCAGCTTCCTTGGGTGTTGCTTCCCCAGGTATAGAATTGAGGGGGTCGGCTGGATGGCTTTTAAGACACCTTTCAACCAAAAGGATCTAAGCCAGCTTGAGATTCCACCTTTGAGGGGACATTTTGGGCGGCAAAAGAAATGGATTAAAAACAGCGGGTGAAATATTTCTTACCTTTTGATGCCATCGCTCAGAACTGTTCTGCACTGCAGTTCAAGGAAATCTTTGTTCGATACTTTCATCTACAGGCTGGTGCTGCTAAAGGGTAAAGCAAATGAGGCATCTGACAATGAAATTTTGAACAAAGATGTAGAAATGCCATGCCAAGGCTGGGTAGAAAACCCGTGCACTTCCATGTCACGCCAGCAGCCAGGATCCTCTGCCTTTGAATTTTACAGGAAAACACATTCACGCCATTCAACAGCAAGCTATGGAGTGCACATGTATTAAAAATACGTTTCCTGAAATCCTTCCAGGAAGGCAGCTTTCATGAAACTGGTTCTAATAGAAAGGATGCAAGACAATTAAGTGCAGGGTAGGATTTTTTTTTTCTTTACAGATCAGGAAAATGACCCAAAGAGAGCAATGGATTCTCATTTTCTGCCCACTAAAATGAATACAAATACCGCTTCTTCTGGAATCTAACACACTGGCTTCACTTTCAAAATGCATCATTTTATTTTCCTCATAAGGCAGTCATACATTATAAACTTTAAGCACGTGACAGTCACATGATTTCTTCAGTAAGCCCAAGGACTTCCATGAGTTTTCCTGGAGCTTACAGCCAGAGTAGTCAAATATTAAAGCTTTCTCCACAGCCACACGTTCCTTTGATGTTTGGGTTATTGAAAACAAACTCACTGGATAATTTATCTTCAACATAGTCCATTTCTGTTCCTAAAAGTGTTAGCTGTGCTTTCTTTTCGATGAACACTCTGACTCCTTGGGGAGAAGAAAACATGTGTCACATAAAGCCTGCAGGTCTATGGAACCTGCTGATTCAAAGTACAAGTGAACTTTTTAAATAGTAACCACTGGCAAAAGTCAAACAGGAAGCTTATGAATCTATCTCATTATTTCCTTTAAGAGATCAGTGCTCAGTTTTCCTGTCTGTCCCTTCTTTTCCACCAAATAATCTATATCAAACACAGTATTAGGCTAGACAGTTGTACAGAAGCAAATTCCATGACAATTCTATGCAAAACTAGAATTTACTTTTCACTATACTTCACTCATTTTCAAATTTGCAACATAACAGAAATGTGTATGTTCTCAGTAAGATTTCTGTAAAGACAAGAGTCAATAAATGCATGAAAAGCCTGTAATGACAGCCATATGCATGACACACTGGCAAGCCTAGAGATACACAAGAACTGTGATATACTGGGCTGGTGTCAGAAGGCCAATCAGTGCAACATGGCTGTTTTGTTCTTCTGCTTAAGGGCCAGAAAACTGGCAATAATGTAAGTCCCTAGAATTATACAGGCAGAGGTTAGTAAATTCACAAATATAATCAGCTTAAGAAAGCTTTCTTCCTTATAAAGAAACTAGGTAATTACTCAAATATAAACTATACATGATTATTAGCTTGTATTCTGAAAAGTGAAAATTTTACTATTTAAGGTATTTCATGTAAGTGATTTAAAAAACAACATATTAACAAAAATGTCATTATTGGTTACTAACTTCAATTTAATGAAATGAATGGTAAGAACATAAAAGCTAGCTAACAGCACAGCTCTGATACAGAGCCACCACCATAAAACCTGTGCACACCTGAAGTTCCCCCCAAGGCTGCGGTATTATTTTGTTTTAAATAGGTTTTATCAGATTGTAGAGCAGGGGTTGGGGGCAAGATATTATTAAAGCACTGACATTTTTATTTTTATTTATTTTTTGACATTTTTAATAAAAATTAAAAATACAGATTGCTCAAAAAAGCATGAGATGACATTACTTATTTGGTATAGATGTCAAATGCTGCTTCACACAAAAATGGATGGTCAGTCCGAAGTTCTAGTGTTTTAAAACCTTTCTGCACACAATGAGAATCTTTTGTAATTAAAATCAGCAAATAATAAGAGCACAGCCTCTGCAGTGAACCTGATTATGTTCAACTTTTCACTTGGGCAACCGAACTAGCTGAGTGACCTTAGGCAAGCTATTTTGCCTCTCCATGCCTTGGTCTTTTCAACTGCAAATCAGGGGGACAATATGGTACAGTTCCCACTTAGCTGCTGTGTATAAATCACTTAATATATGAAAGTCCATCAAACCATCCTACCTCACAGCAAGCACTATATATGCTTAAAACTCACCATCTTGAACAACTTCTTCATCAGAATCTCCTTTTGTCTTTGTATATTCTAGAGTATAAGAAAGGCCATTACAACCCCTGGTTCGGACACCAACTTTGAGACCTACCTGAAAAAGCAGTGTAAATATAAACTTAGTTTTAACGTAGTATGTATTAAACATTCACAAAAACCCTGGCTATTTGACATTGTTTCTTCATAAGCTTAAAGATAGATATTAGATTTCTAGCTATAAAATGTTCCCTTAGGAAGTATAAGTGAAAGGGGTTCAACAAGTATTTTAAAATTTTAACTATTTAAAAACATCCCTGCGACACTAGTAGGGATACTAAAAGAATAAAAACAACTACATGCAAAGAAAAACCCAAAACAAAAGAGGGGGAAAAATGCCAAAAAACCACAGTCACTACCAACCACCTTTTTTTTTTTTTTTTTAACTTTCCTTCCTAAGTGATCATTCAGTATTGGTTAACACTCCACTGCCATTCTTATCCTGCACTTCTAAAATTACCGTCCTGCCCTGAAATTATCATTAAAATTGCCGATACATCATTAACAATTACTGTAACTAAGTTTGGTCACTAAACTATATCTACCATTCATCCAATGAACATTTGTTACTTATTTGCAGAATATGACTTTAGGCTGGCTCTTCAAGTTTAATAATAGGTACAGTACATTTTGACTAATACTAGGTCACAGCAATGGACATCAAAATAAGAAAAAATGTTGGACATAATTCCACCAAAACACCTAATCTGTACAAGGTTCCATGGTATGAGCCCTCTATATAATGTACAACCTGTAATTTCCCAGAAATCCCCAATGTAAAATTTAAATGGTTAGACTATGATTACACTAGAAAAAGCCACAAGCTTTGTGGCATTTTCTAAAAACCTATCTATAAGTTGTTCTTCTATAAGCTGTTCTCATAAAACCATCCATGTTGGTTTGGGTTCTCTGAGAACAAATGATAAAATGGTATTAAACGTGAAAGAGATTTACTGGGGAAACATTTTGACTTATGAAAGGGAAAAGTAGGCAGAGTTTGACACCTGTGAAGGAGAGAAGGAAAGGAGGATTGGGTAGGAAGAGTCTCAGACAGCAGTATAGTCTGAAGAAAGTACTGGGTGGGCTAATGTCCTCCATCACACTCACTCACTGACTGGGAACAGCCTGGGAGAAGTACGTGTAGCCTCAGCAGGAACACAGGGGTGGATTCCATGGAGCAGCAGCTGGGGTTTTCAGTCAACTCTCCTCCTCTAGGAGGAGATTTGAGTGATGCATATCCATCGCTGCTACATCATCTTTTGGAAGTCTTTAGTTTTTTTTTTTTTTGTTAATGTTCGATGGATATAAAGACCAAAGCTGTTTTCAGGCCACCAAATTTTACCTATATAGATATTTGATTTGACAGCTTTCATGAAACATGTTATGAAGTTAATAATATGTGGCTTAAAAATCAATACGGTGTCCTTTCATTCCCAATCCCCATATTGGGCAGGTTCTGGGCCTCTGGGTCTACTTTTTTCTTTGGTAACAGGATTAATATCACCTGGAAATTTTGTCAGTGGGTCTTTCTCTAAATTAGAATCTTCTGGTGCATCAAAACAACCTCTGGTAACTTTAGCCTCATAAGAAACTGTTTGACAGGTTTGGGTTTTTCTCCTTGAGAACTCATTTTCCTCAGAGAATGACACAGAAGGGGTGATCTTGCTGCTCTGAATTTGGTGGCTGGGACGCCGCCAAGTAACCGAGCCAGTCTTGATACAGTCACGGTGCTAACTCCCGCAGGGTCCTCTCACAGAAAACGTCTTATATGTTTCTTTCCTTTTTAATTCCAGTCTTTGTCATACGTACACATAATCTAAACACAGGCTTTATTATAGCAGGAATAAGCCTTATTCTCTGCTTTATTTTTGCCACTTAAGACATGATCTTTCCAGGATCCCTGGGTGGCGCAGCATTTGGCGCCTGCCTTTGGCCCAAGGCGCGATCCTGGAGACCCGGGATCGAATCCCACGTCGGGCTCCCAGTGCATGGAGCCTGCTTCTTCCTCTGCCTGTGTCTCTGCCTCTCTCTCTCTCTCTCTGTGTGTGTGTGACTATCATAAATAAATAAAAATTAAAAAAAAAAAAAAGACATGATCTTTCCATGTGATGAGCTATCACAATTATCATCTGCATATAATGCCTTAGCAGTCCACTATACCAATGTGTATCTACTACTTAACCCTTGCTAATAGCCATTTAGGCTGGGAATAACATTTTTAAAGGAAGAAGGGTTTTTTTGTTTAAAGTTAGTTCTGCCCAATGTGGGTGCTTGAACTCACAACCCAGAGATCAAGAGTTATATGCTCTGCCTACTGACCCAGCCAGGCTCCCCTTAAAGGAAGAGTTTTAATTCTAAATGTGAATAATCATTATTTTTTTTTTCAAGGGAAAAGAAAAGTATCCAATGGCAGAAATGACCACTTAACAAATTCTCACTTCCTCAAAAACATCTGTGCTCCACTTCATTGCATGAGATGTTCTCAGGAAGTTTCCCTATGGTTAGGTTCACTGAGGTCCATAGGCTGTCACCTGGTAATCATACTGCCTCTACACAGGGCCTTAACGCAGAACTGTGCAAACATTCTCGAGTACCAGAAATCAAAAGACTGCAACCAACACAGATGTAAGAAGTTTAAAAAATGACCAAACTTCACTTTTAAAATACCAATGTCTATCTTAATGTGATTTTCTAACAATATCTACTGAACTTCTACTCTTGGATTCTATCTGCTTTTTTGAAGTATACTACAGTAAAAGTATTAGCCCCCAATCATAAAAAGTACGATTTCACCAAGCAGATTCTGATTCTCTTTAAAGCAGGAATGTGTACTTGCTTCAGGAAAGCAATCCTGGAGTGGAAAGGCATTTGGTGAGAGCAGGAGTTAGAATGCTAAGTAGCCTGGGAATTTTGATGAGCTGAAGTATTCTCACAGTAGTCTCTTCTGTCCTGAACAAGAAGACAGAGCTGCGGTTTTATTCATTCTCAGAGAAAGCTGAGAATATGTGTCACATATTCGGCACGATCAAGAATAAACTGTTTAGCTGAAATTCTAGAGCACATGTCTTAAGTATTGACTTGACTTAGCTTTTATCTTTGTAAACAAGAAGACCCAAGAAAGCAGGAAGTCCAACTACTAGGAATGAAAACAGATACTTACCGAATTTGGAAAACACAGCTTTAGTAGCTGGGGTTTGGAAAAGGGACTGCTTATGCCATCAATGACACCCTAATGAAGTGTTTGCTTCATCCTTTTCATGTCTTTGTCATCCCTCAAATCTACACAGCTAAACCAGTGTTTCACTTGGTCGATACATATATACTCTTTTCATTAGCTTATCCAAACAGAGTTGGCATATTGATACATTTTAGCATTTAGTAATTCTTAGGAGAAATGTGCCAGAACTACATTACATTGTAGTGTAGGTTGTACAACAGAACCTAGAAGCCACTCCTTAGTCTAATTACTAAATATCAGGAGTTTAGTACTGGATATAATTTACAATATTCCACAGGCAACTAATAATGCACGAAGGTGAAGGCGATACACACACCCTTATTTAACAATTCTGTGTCTAGGAGGCCAGCACTAGACCAGGCCTAAGGCTTAGTCCTCTAAAACTAAGGGCCTGGCACACTACAGACACTAAATATTTGCTGAATGAGATTTGTGGCAGCACTGGATGTAAACAACCCCAAAGACCTTTAATATGGGGGACTGGCTACATAAATAAAACCTGTTCAGTAAAATACACGAATATATGCAGCCATAAAAAAGAAGGTGGGTCTTTCTGTAATAATATGGAAAGAACTTGAAGCTATACCATCAGGGGCAAAAAACAAAGCATAACCACAGCATGTATGGAATGCTTTTCTCTAAGTAGGAAAAGAGATACACATACAAACATAACACTCATGGTCTAGTAGGCCAGTAGTTCCCCTCAGGGAATTATGATTGGTTGTAAAAACTAAGAAGTGGGTTGCTGCACCAGAATCTAGTGCGCAGAGGTCAGAGATACAACTAAACATTCTGCAATCCACCTCCAACAAAGAATTAGCAGCCCAAAACATCAATAGTGCAGAGGCTGAGAAACCCTGGTGTAGGCAGATAAAAATGTACAGATTGTCTCAGGAAGGACACTTAAGAGGTGGCCCCTTAGAAGAATGAAAGATAATCAAGAGCTTGTGGTCACAAAATGACATCTTTTTCACTGAATATCCTGTTATATTTTATCTGGATTTCAAAAATCATGAGTGTATTTTACTTTTTAAGTAAAAATCTGGGGATCCCTGGGTGGCTCAGTGGTTTAGTGCCTGACGTTGGCTCAGGGCATGATCCTGGAGTCCCGGGATCGAGTCCTGCATCAGGCTCCCTGCATGGAGCCTGCTTCTCCCTCTGCCTGTGTCTCTGCCTCTCTCCCTCTGTGTCTCTCATGAATAAATAAATACATACAATCTTTAAAAATAGTAAATAAATAAATATCTCTAACCAATGAAAACACACTGTTTATCAGATAAATTCACTGTGAAAATACAACTTCAATTTTTTATTGAATATTCATCTGATTAGTATTACTTACGTGTTCAGGCTTATCTTTAAGTAGCTGTTTTATCTTGTTTACTGCTGAAGGGGTCTGAAAAAAGAACAAGTTATTAAGTTTTTAGCTACGAAACTTGCTTTCTTTAAAGCCTTATAGTTCCCTCATCTTTTTAAGACTATTAAAGTGTATCTTTAGCAAGTTCATGTCTTTAGCAAGACAAATATATTCCATTCTTGCCTGAGCATCTTGGAGCTTTTATACACAAACATATGAACTCTCCTCAAATCAAAGTATTCTATTTTCATTTTTAAAATACTTTCTAGCAACATTTGAATCTTGTTCCCCCTAGTCAAGGTCAGCTCCCTGCCTTAAGTTCTCTGGTGCTCTCTACTTGCATCACAAATGTAATTTTTCTAGGCAGCATCTATTTTATGCCCCTCCTGCGTGCTCAGCAACAAGCACAATCCCTGACATACAGAAGGCGCTCAACAGCCAATGAATCAATCAAGTAATCACTGGGGAAGCCAATCTTCAGGTATTTTTTCTTTGGATTATTAACTCTTTCGTGTGTGTGTTTTGTTTACCCTAAGTCTATTTCAAATCCATCAAAATGCATAGAGGAAACAACATACCAGTATCAACCCAGAGGGTGCCTCTTGTATCAGTCCCATCACATGTTCACACAGATACTAAATGTGGCTTAAAACAACATCTCAGGGATGAACAGAACTGAGCTAGTCAACTACAGAAACAAGAAAGGAAGCATTTTTTAGGAGCAATGCTGTTTAATAATCCGGATTATTAAAAGGTCCATTTGTCCTCAAAATGGGGAAAATGCCACAACAGATTATATGTGTACGGGTCAGCATCACTGACCCCACTTTCTTGAAAAGGGCAATTTTCCAACATCTATCGAATTTCTTCCCTTGGATCCTATCTGCTTTTTCATGGTGCTGTTGTGGACAAAGTCTGTTTCAGGGCATTCCTGTCCTACTTCCTAGCCATGTCCAAGCCTGTTGCTTGGCTTAAATCAGAGAACAGACTCTCCTCCTCAGGATTCTTGTGAGGATTAAATCAATGAGTTCATGAAGTACATCTAGAACAGTGCCAGGGACAAAGAGCTCAATATAAACCAGCTACTTCACAATGATGACAGTATATTAGTGAAGAGATCAGGTCCTTCCTACTTTGTTTTCAGCTTCTTAGCTGGTACTGCTGTGCAGTTCTCCAGTTTTTGTATTGGTATTGTATTAGTTTGTGAAATCCCAGAGACTGGATATCATGACCTATGGCTTGGAAGTAACTATAGCCCAAACCCAAGCCTATGCTGAGGGAGCAGAGAATGGCCCCAAAGTGTGCTCCTCTGGCCTGTCCAGTGGGCGCTTGGCCAGATGAGGATGTTGAAGAAAAATCTGGAGCCAATTTGAAAGGCCATGAAACCAATTTAGAAGGTTGAAACTATAATTTTTTAAAAACATAAACCAGAAGGGAAAACAAATGCATTACATTTAATAAAGATGTATGTTCAGTGAAATTCTGACTTCAATTATTTATATACAGTAGGTGTGCACATATATATTTTGTATCCATGTTTAAAAAAAAAAAAAAGGGGAAGCCCAGGTGGCTCAGCGGTTTAGCACTGCCTTTGGCCCAGGGCACAATCCTGGAGACCCAGGATCGAGTCCCACATCGGGCTCCCTGCATGGAGCCTGCTTCTCCCTCTCTGTGTGTCTCTGCTTCTCTCTCTTTCTCTCTCTCTCTGTGTGTGTGTGTGTGTGTGTGTCTCATGAATAAATAAATAAAATCTTAAAAAAAAAAAAAAAGGTTAAAATTATCACCACCAGTAGGTGGTTAAAGCCCTTTTCCCACCATTCTACCAGAACAGGAGCCAACCAACGTGACAATAGTGGACAAGAGGGAACAGTATGCTGCGGGAGGAAGAAGGAAACAGAGAAGAACAGAATTATGGTGGTTTTTTTTTTTCTTTTGAGATCAAAGCATGTCAACCTCAAATACAGAAACATTTCTGACAAAAAAAAGGGGGTTAAAAATATTCATTTACCCTCTAAACAACTGTAGTAAAAACTAGCTTCTGTTATTTTCATGGTCTTATTTCCCCACAATGAGTACCAAAGAAATTAATCTAATTACCGTCAAAGAGCAAAGGATTTCCCAGAAGTTAAAAAAAAAAAAAAAAAAAAAAAAAAAGGCACAGCCATGGGAAAATATTTATTCCAAGTACAACTTGTCATGTAATGCTGGGGAGTCAAAGGTGAGAAGGGTTCATTGCTGCATGACCAAAACAAGGCAGAGAGGGTGTACACTACTCTCTGTCAATAGCCCAATATGTTTTTACCTTAGGTAACTGATTATTCAGTTACCTTACCTAATTTGATTTTACAAGATAATGTATTTTCCTCTTTTCTCAACTCTTAGTAGGAAACACACAGTGTAAACAAAAACAATTCAATTCCAAAGTGGCTGACTTCAACCTGTGTGCTTGGGAATGGTCATGATAGGAACAAGAATGAGTCTTTCTTAATATTCCTGTGTCAGGCCAAAACCAAACATACTCCATTGAGAGGAGTATTATTAATAATGGAAACCTGGTTGAGCAGTTACTTAAGGGGAAAGATACGGATCTTACAACTTTCCAAGTGAGGAATTTGATTTTCAGAACAAGTCAGAAATGACTAAAAGGGAACACGTGGCACTTAAAAAAAAGTTAGCTACAAAAAGTACTTTCTGTATCTCAGGACCAGGCGGAAGCTGAGGACCCTACCGGGCTCTATATCTGTTTGCATACTCTGGCAACTTTGAAGTACACTCAATCTGGCAGAGTCCTGAGAACATTACAACTAAACATGCTGCAGGCCTGGTAGCCTTCCAATTTCCACGTACTCCCCCCAAACAACTAGGACACCTATACTTTTCTAAGAAATTTATGTGTAACTAATGATTTATTCACCTGAGATTTGGCCAGTTAAGTTAAAACTTAAGATTCCTGAAACTCAATGAAAATGTAATGATGGTTTTTAATCTACACATAAGTATGTGTACACAGAACAGACCAAAGGCCCTTAAAAACAACAAAGGATTTAGTGTTTTTACAGTAGAAACTTTTCATCCTCAACTCTAAATCCTTAAGTAACTCCCAAGACAATTGTAATAGTTTGCTGTTCAAGAAAACAAAATTAAAATCAGAGTAACTCCATAATTATGTATACTAAGCAAGTGTCAACAACTACAATCAATCTTCATAAATGTGGCATTTTAATGATTAAAAGATAATAGATAGCCAATGAACAAAGTACAGTATATATTAACTCATTCTTTAACAGCAATGGACAGCATTATGGTGTTTTCCCTTTTGTCCTTTCCTATTAATTTGTGTATGCTTTGTAGCCTATGTTTTAAACAGTTTAACATGTTTTTCACATAATACATAGTAATAAACATATATTTACCATTTACTGAGTACCTCCCAGGTTGCTTAATGGTTTATACGCATCATCTTATTCTTACAGTTCTGTGATTTAGGTATTAAAGATTACATAACTGGCACAGGATAGTTATGAAGAATGAAGAGTTATGACTCCTTAACTTAAAAAAAAGAGCATTATTTACAGTGATTACATAATAGCTCACCAAGTGGATGTACTCACCAACTGGATCTACTCTATTTAACCTCTCTCACTGTTACACATTTAGGGTATTTCCAATTGTTTCCTAGAGAATACCCCTAAATTGCCTAAATATACAAATTCCTGCTAGGTCATTGTTCCTAGGAACTTCTGGTACTTATCCTTCAATGAATTAATAGCTCCTTATTGGGGTTCAAATAAAGTATTATTTCCTAGTCCTCCTCAACCAGGTGCCACTAGAAAGTTAAGTCCTAAGTCATCCACTACACATAATGAATTAGCTTCTCTCTGTGCATGAAGAATGATGCTATGTACCATCATTCTCTTTGTGTTTTATGCACAGCTGTAGGAATGTCCCTAATCCTAAATTACAGTTGCACTAATTCTAATTTGTAGAGTGATGGAAATAAAAGCCTCTGCCAGCAGGGCAGTGTTAAATCTTCAGACTCTTTCAACATATTTTACTCTGGCTCCTACAAATTCAATGTCACTTGTCAATTCCTGGGTAGAGTAGGAACAGCATCTTTGGAGGTTCTCTGCAGGTGTCCAAAGGAACTCACTTTGATGTGTTGAGGTAGTCTTAAAACAATCAAGGAACCATCTCTGGTTGCATAAAAGTGTTAAGGGCAGCCTGTCACCAGACTAAGCCTTCTGTTCTAGCAAACCATCAGTCCTCTCCTCTCCTGGATTAACATCAGTTAATGTGGATACGTGGGGGTTGACACAGCATGGGAACCATGTTTTCATTTCATCCAATTCCTTTTCCTAGCCGGTTGACGACCTGTGGTAGGCTCCACAGGTACAGCACTGACGAATTTTCACCATGTCAAATTCCTGATGCGAAGTTTATATATCTGTGTAACACTGATCTCTTCCTACCCATTTTATTGAATCCTCTCTGGTTTCATTTGCCTTCATCTGTATTCACTCATTAGCCCTTTGATCACCTCCCTGCTTTTGCACTCAACAGAACATGCTGGGATTTAAGATGTTTGCAAAAACACTCAAAAAACCAAGAAGAGACAGCAATTCATGCATGCCAAAGTGTCCTAAGACTAGGGAACATATGCTAGGATTAAAATGACTGCAAGCCTGCTTGCAGGCCATTGGTGAAAAGCAGCAAGGACTTGCGTTTTTCTTGGCACCAGCTAAGACTACAGGGAAAGGAACTTCTAAAGTTAGCCAGTTAAACAGGCTACATTCAGACAATGGACTTTGGCAAGTTAATCAGAAAGGCAACAGGGAGCACTTGTGAAATAAGAATTGACAGGATAAAGAACTGACACAATCCTGCTAGCAGAACTAGCAGGGTAACAGTCATGAAGCAGGAGCAAGCGTAGAGAGTGCAGGTCTGAGAATATATGAGCTGTGTTATTATCCCTAGTAATTCTAGGGGTGGCAAAGGCCTGGCCCACATCCCTGTCCCTGGAGAGTGGGAACTCTGTAACTCATTTATTCCTTGCCCTGAAACACAGCAGGTCTTAAATGTCAGCTGAACGACGAGGAATGGAGAGGAAGGGAATGACTCAGAGATTTTGAACAAGAAGGTAACATGCTCAATGTTGGACAAAGGCAAGAGTATCTCTGTACCTCCTCTTCCTGGCTCTACCATCACCAGTGGTAGAATTCTTTTCAGTTCCGAATATTTTTTTTTTTTTTTTAACTGAGACCGCAAGACACAAAGTATGATTCGTGCCCTTTAATTCTTGTGATTTCAAGACCTTGGAGAATTCTAAGATCTGATGTTATATTCCAGACTTGAAAGCAGGCTTGGTGGTACATAAAATAGTAATTCAGAATAACGAGGATAACCTCTGCACAGGCTGAAAACACTGATCCATTATAAAAACGAATTCTCCCACCTGATTACCACTTCCTTCTATTTTGCTGCCGCTAATTTTCTGACAACGGCTTTCTTACAGCACTGAATCCGTGATTCACTGTACTCTCCCACTCTCTAGGTGCTCAATACTTGCACAAAAAAAAACAAAAAACAAAAAAACAAAAAACTTGCACATTCTTAACCAAGAATATTGAACTAATCATTAGCTTCCCTATGAAATCCCAACTCTTTCAAGATGGCAAAAGCAAGCAGCTGCCTAAGAGATGCTGAGTTTTCTTGGGGTGAAATGTTTTGAAATCAGATAAAGGTGATGGCTGCACAGCACTGTGAATGTACTTAAATGCCACGGAATGGGACATTTTGAGGTGGTGTTACGTGAGCTTTCCTTGTGTTAAAAAAAGAGAAAACCAACTGCACGGCGCACCAGGGATCCCGTCTGCGGTGCGGACTCGGGCCCTCCCAGGGTGCTCGACCTTTCACCTACAGAACGTCCACGGCTCACTCAGGGCAGAGATTTTTATCCTTCTCTGTCCTTTGTGAGAGCCGACCACGGCCGAGGCCCGCCGGAGGGGCAGAGGGGGTTCCAAAAAGCCTCCCCTCTCCGACCCCAGGAAGGAAGCCTTTGTGCGCCACAGCCTTGATCTCCGTGAGGGGTGGGCTCTGAGGAAGCTGCGCTCTCCCGTCGTCCCCCGGCGAGCTTCCGCCCTCCCGGCGGCCCCCGAGGGAGGGGCCCGGGCCCCAACCCCGGCGTCCCAGGGTTCGCGGCGGCCGCCTCGCCGGCCCGGGACTCACGCACTCGCGGCGCCCCACCCACCCCACGCACGCGCCGGCGCGCGGCCTGTTGGGAAACGTAGTTCTCCGGGCGCCCGGCTCCCGCGGAGCGGCCCCGCCCGGGCTTGTTTATCTCTGCAAGCCGGGGGAGGAGAGCAGGGCGGCGAGGCGGCGGCCGCGGAGCGGGCCCGGCGCCCTGCCGCCGTGACCTCCTCGCGGGGGCCGAGGTGAACCAATGTCACCCGTCCGACCGCGCGCCCCGGCCACTCACCAGGGTGAGGGCGGCCCGGGTGGGCTGCAGCTTCCTCTTGCTCACAGCCCGGACAGTGGCCCGGACTAACGAAGCCGACATCCTCGCTGTCCCGGCGCCCGGGTACCTCGGACGGGAGCTCGGCCACCTCAGCCTCTCTCCATGGACACGGCGGCCGCATTGACGCCACAGGCTCCGGCGCACGGCGCCGCAAGGCCCGCCCCGCGCGGGCCCGCCCCGCCGCCGCCATTGGGCGGGCCGCGTGAGTGACAGGCGGAGGGCGGGGCGCGGCCCTGGGCCGTGGGCACGTGACTGGGCGGCCGCGGGGGCCGCACGGGCCGGGGGGCGGGGAGTGGGGGGGCGACGGGCAAGGTGGTCTCCGCCGGGTCGGCCTCCGCGCGGCGGGGGGAGTGGGCTTTGGGCTAGTGGAGTGACTGCTGACTGGTGGGTTCTGGAGGCCTGCCCCTGGGCAAGGTGCGGCGTCACTGCTTGAGGACGCCGAGCACGGGAGCTGCGCTCTCCGAGGCCCGGGGACACACGTTTGTCTTCCCTTGTGGTCCAGCTGGGCAGCGCTTCCGAGCACAGAACCTCGGCGGAGTCGGGAAGCCAGCGGCCCAGCCACCCCCTCCTGCAGTGCCGTACTGCAGGGGCTTTGGGGGATGGTGCTCCTGTAACTTTCGCGTCTAGGTGCCCGCTGACTTCGGAACCCAGCCCAGTCCGAGGGTGTGATCGGGCCGCTCTGCAGCACTCAGGCGGGAACCACTGAATTAGCTGGGTGGACACCTGTTGTTTGTCCGACCTTGTGGCCGCGCGAGGGCTTCTGCCTCTTAATTCTGCGTTACACCAGGTACACGGAGGAAGCCTGGTAAGTGGAGAGCCCAGGAACGAAGGAGAGATCTAGACAGGACTCGGGAGGAGCACAGGAGGACAGGAGGCCGCGCATGTAGGGGGAAAGGAGGTGCGGCGGGGGTGGTGCCGGGGAGGATAGCTTCTTGCTTGGTGTTTCAGTGTGGAAAGAACTAATCGGTGAAGTGTGTTTTTAGAGCCCAGTTTAGCTGTCACCCCCCCCCCCCAAAGCCTACAGGATTGGAGGATTCAAAATTCCCTTAAGTAGTTCTATCTCCGTTACTGAAATACGACTGCTTGACGGTGAGAGAATGGTCCTCTTTGCCTCGCCGTTTGTTAGCAAACGGTGAGGTTAGGAGATGGTAGTATGTTGGGAGTGTCTTGGCTGCACCTGACGAGCTGGGTGGTTTGGCACAGGTGTTCTTCTCATGCCCTTCCTACAGACGCGGTGAAGATGAAATGGAAGGCCCTTAGAAGGGTGTACCAGCAACTCAATAAACGTTGCTAGTTTTTCGTGGATATTTAGTGAAAACTCAATATTTTCACAATATTGTGAAACTGATACAATGGTGGATATACATGCCGTTATACGTTTGGCCAAACCCATAGAACATATCAGACCAAGAATGCATCCTAATGTAAACAATGGACTTTGGGTGATAATGTTGTGTCCACATAGGTTCCTCAGTTGTAACAGACAACCCCGCACTGGTGCAGGCTGTCTATGGTGGAGGATTTGGGCTCAAATGGGCGGGGGGGGGGGGGGGGGGCGGTGGGCAGATGGGTATATTCAAACTCTGCACTCTCCATTCAATTTTGTTGTGAACCAAAAACTGCTCTAAAAAATAAAATGTGTTAATAAAATGTTAAAAAAAAAAAAAGATGCCATGTATCATTCTTGTTGAAATACCGTAAGGTAGTTGTGTAGCATTTTATAGGTTTCAAAAGCACCCTTGGGCACACTGTCTCATAGTAGCCTCACAATTTTAGGCTGAGTAGGCAGGAGCTAGTTTAAGTAGAATGGCTAGTTTAAAAATGATGCATAAACTCTGGCCTTTTAGGATAGTGCATTAGAAAAAGATTTTAAAAATCTAGTACTAAATTTGGATTCAGGATCCCCATGTATGTTTAAATCTTTCATCTATTTAATACACACTACTCAGTTTTCAACTTGGTTGGCTGTTTTGCATGTGAGTGGTAAGTCACATAATCTACTTGTTAGTGGGTCAGGCATACATAATGTTATTTGAACTGCTGCAGCTTCCTCAGATAAACTGGCATTAAAAGAAGGTTTTCAAGACTATATTAAGAAATATGTGGGCTCCCTTATCTCAGGGCAGCAGCTGTCCTGGGGTGTCATGAGGAGGGTATGGTAACTATAGATGGAGTTGGCAACCACTTTTAGATTTCCACCAATAGGTTAAAAACTTTATATGGGAAAATGTTCAACGCTGCACTTTGGGCCTTAGTTTCAAGAGTTTTAGACATTTCAAAAAGTGTTTTTCCTATTAAGGCCTCACTTCTCTGTGAAAGGGCAGGTGTGACTTCTATTTTATAGGCAAGGAAATTGAACTGCCATGATGTTAGGGGGGATTGTCACACTCTCAGCTGGAAAACCAGCAGACCCAGACCCTAATTAAGTCTAGAATTCCACCCAGGAAAGCATGCTAAATTCTTGACTGTTGTCTAAACATACCTGCTTTTGAAGAAAAAAATACTGAGCACATCTTTACAGTTTTATGGGACTTTGTTGAATTGATTGGTTTCCACAATTTTTCTTTTTGCTATGAACTCTATCGACCTATCTACCCAGGATTTTTTTTTTCCACTTAGGAAACTTTTTTTTTTTTTTAATAGAATCATTTGTGAAACACATTTGAAAATGAAAAGTAAACTGAGGTGATGTCAGAACATTTTAGTAACATCTCTGTGTGCAGATTGTTGATAACAGTACCCACTGAGCAAGGGATTAGAAAGTATGGACTGGGGCTGTAAAAATAGATTTCATTTTCTTGTTTACTCGAGAGAAAGAAGAAAGGAAATCATGCTAGTGGAGCATTTGTGAAATTTGTGGAGGGACAGGCCAGCTGCATTCGAATGATAACTATGCCCTGGGAGCAGGCCTCAGCATGGAGCAGATGCATCTGTCCCCTAGCTGGGGAAGGGACTGTGACTGGCGCCATCCATTCTCTAGGCCTGGCAAATACTGATCACTGTCCCATTGGGCCAGTGTGAGGGACTGAAATCTACCACAGGAATGAGAATAAAATGTAGGAAGCTTTTAAACATTCTTCATGGTTTCCATGAAAAGGAAGATAATAAACTTGAATGAGAGGAAAAGGGAAGGTGGCTGAGTTAAGTGAGGATGATTAGAAGTGAAATGACAAAATTCATGTGAGAGCAAACAGCAGAATGAACACCAAATCCGGCCAGTCATGTAGAGTAAGTTTTCCTGGGATGAAGGAAAAGAATAATAAATACTGAAAAAGGAAAAAAGTTTTCTGAGAAAAAAAATTAAAAACATGCTTTCCCAAGTTGAAAAAAACCAACCACCAAAAAAACCAAACTGGACTAGGGAGATACATGGGATTCGCTTTTTGTTTTAGACAAAAGTGACTAACATAAAACTTATAGGGATAAATAAACACTGAAGCACCCAACCAGAGAAATAAAACCTACAAAGGAACAAAAATTAGGCTGGCCTCCGATTTCTACTAGTATGCCAGAAGACAGCATTAATAAATAGGCTTTCCAAAGAAAGTGTGACAAGAATTGTGTGCCAAGTCAAGCTCATTTTCATGTTGAAGGCAGGAGAAATCAGAAAAGCAAGCTTCTGCCCAGGGTACATAATTCACGAGATTAATTCTGGACTTTGGGTTCATTCAAAATGAGTAAGGAACTAATCTTTTCTACCACAACTTCCCAAATTCTGTAGGTAATTTTGATAGGATTCTTCTTTAACTGGAGCATGTCTGTAAGTGGGTGAAAGGAAGGACTCTCCTAACTGGGAACGCTTGCCCAGCAAACACCCTCCCCATCCTTCGCTGTCTTCATCCTGCCAAGTCTGTGCCTCTCCTGTGGGCATTCCCACTGCTTGGCACACAGTAGGGTCAACAACCAGTAGATTGCTTGAGCACAAGTATAGGGAGCAAGAGATAAAGAGGAGCAGATCTGTACTCACTCCCATCTGGTTTCCTTATGAAATTTAGGACTCTCGCTAGAAAGTAATGTGGATAAAATTACAGGTTGAAATTTTGATTTTATTTCAAAATGATAAATAAACCGAGGCATAGTTCTGACCACATACTACTTCTGGAGGGCTTGTGGAGTTAGAGAAACAGTTCCAGGAGGGTTCCAGTCAGACGGAAAAGGACACCAACCAAACTTGTGATTGGTGGAGATGGCCTCTTTAATCCTCAGGGATTTTTAAAAGTTCTCCACTCTAATTTCTGAGTATCATAAAAAGTAAAAAGCACTTCTTTTTTGTCATTTTTCCTTTGAAAATGTTTTTAGCAGCAAGCAGGACTACTTGTTTTCCTTACTTCATTTTTATGAGCATAGTAATTCTATGTCAACTTTCTTAAAATCGGAGAGGGAAAAAACCCCAGAGCCCCTCAGTGGCGCTGCTGACCCACAGAAGGCTCGCATAAATAGGTACTCAAGTTCTCATTGTCACTTCTACAAATACCAATAAAATAAGGTTTGTAAATCGTAAATACAGTAGTAGCAGTTCACACATATTTGATATGCTTTCACACAAAGATTCAGTAAACAATAAATATAATTTCCCCTCTTCGAAACAAAAAAGGGATTTATAGGTGAAAAAAGGGGTTAATTTACTCAGGGTTTATCAGCACATCACTTTTAGTGTGCTTTGAAAGAATTAAAAACCATGAAATTGTATTCACTGAATACTGGCCCACAGTTACCCATTTTTTTTTTTTTTTTTTAATCTGGCTAAAAAAAAAAAAAACCTGGCTTAAATAAATACATCATGGCTTTCTCTTAAAATCTTACATCTATGGGGATTTGTGGTAGGTGAGACTATATTACTTTTTTTCCTCATTAACAATTTCATTAAGTTTAAAAAAATCTGACATTTCCTTTAAATGTTAAATTGAAGCCTGATCTAAGCTGCTGTGTCCTGTGAAATGAACCTAATTTCAAAGTGAATGGGAACGCCTGAGTGGCCATTTAGAGTGCTGCATTTTTTCCTTCCCTCATGATTCCTGCTGGGTCCTCTTCGCTGAGGCTTTTCCCTGAGTCATATATTTACTGGAAAGGCTACCTAGAGGGGGGGAAAAAACAAAACCCAACATAAATAAAACAAGCCTTACTTTATCAAAAAGCCATAAAATTACTACTTCTTAATTATTTACAGAAACTTTTCCCACTGGGATTGGTCACTTATTGTGAATTGAGTAAGCAGGCTAGATATAAAAAAGGTATGTATGGAACATGATCTATTAAACACAAACCTAGTCAAAATTCTTTCTATATGCAAGCAAGTTGCTAGAGTGACATCATTCTAATACACTAACATGTTCACTACTTCCATGTTGGTGCAGAGGGCCAGGTGGACTTTTCAAACCTCCACTTTGCATAGATCAGTGCCTTCATTTACAACCACACAGAACAGATTGCAACAAATTCTTTGGTTAGAAAGAAATATCTTGCATCATTACTTTGCAGATATGAACCCGTGAGTGGTGACATTCTAGCAATAGCTTAGAAAAAAAAGGAAATTTATTGTATTTACAGGTAAAGGACAGAAATGTGGATTACTAATTAAAACCATACTACAGAAGAGTTAATAAGTTTTGTTCTGGAGTGTAAGCAAATAGATCAATGAAACAAGAGAAACAGAAATTCTTAAGTGATTACATTTAAGAAAGGAGTATATAACAAACGTTGCATTTCTAACCAACGAGGTGAAGTATGGATTGTTCAATAGCTGGTACCATGTCAAAGAAGTCATTTTGGGAGGGAGGGGAGAGTTTTCTTTCCCACAACATATCCTTCCTCTCCATCCCAATTCCAAGTGAATTACCGAATTAAATATAAGAGCATCAGAATATAAGGAGTAGCGAATATTTATATACTTTTGGGGTCAGGAGGTTTCCTAAGCATACCACCTTCACCTGTGAGAAAGGCTTGCTATGCTCAGTACTCAAGCAAGTCAACAGGGGAAAGAGGAACACTAATATATAGCTGGGGAGATAAAAAGCAATATATGGAAAAGGGAAAAAGCATATGAGTACACATAAAAAACATTAAGCATCAGTGAGTAATCAAAGAAATGCAAATTAAAACAACTTTTGATTACCAAATTGAAAGATCAGAAGGACAAGAGAGGTGGGTTGGGATTTTGCTAACTGAATAATCATAAAAATCTTATAAAAGTATGCCAATAACTTATGTGTCCAAAACTTGTGATAAGACTGAATATATGATGGACATAATGGAATACTAGGTTTGTAAAGACAGATGATAATGTCAAAAGGTTATAAAACCACATGAATAGTATTTTCATAAAAACTAAAAATTAGGGGATCCCCGGGTGGCGCAGCAGTTTGGCGCCTACCTTTGGCCCAGGGCATGATCCTGGAGACCCAGGATAGAATCCCACGTTGGGCTCCCGGTGCATGGAGCCTGCTTCTCCCTCTGCCTGTGTCTCTGCCTCTCTCTCTCTCTCTGTGTGACTATCATAAATAAATAAAAATTAAAAAAAAAAAAAACCTAAAAATTAAAGGGATGCCTGGGTGGCTCAGTTGGTTAAGTGTCTCACTCTTGATTTCGGTTTAGGTCTTGATCTCAGGGTTGTGAGTTAAGTCCTGCATTGGGCTTCACACTAGGCATGGAGCCTACTTAAAAAAAAAAAAAAAAAAAACCACACACAAAACCCACTACAAATTAAAACCAAACAAAAAACCCATCAATCAAATGTTTGGTGCCTCATTTTCCTTCTCTGCAAAATGTGGGCCATTAGGGAAGCCCAGGTGGCTCAGCGGTTTAGCGCTGCCTTCGGCCCAGGGCGTGATCCTGGAGACCCGGGATCCAGTCCCAGGTCGTGCTCCCTGCATGAAGCCTGCTTCTCCCTTTGCCTGTGCACCCCCCCCCCCCACCGTCTCTCTCATGAATAAATAAATAAAATCTTAAAAAAAAAAATGTGGGCCATTATACCTACCTGCTTGGAGCTATTCTGAAGATTAAATAAATTGATACAGGTAAAACAACTGAACAGTACCTGGCACATAGGAAAGTACTCAATAAATGTTAGCTGTTATTAGTACATTGATGTGAAAACAGGGGAAGACTTTATTTCCCAAACCTAAATAGTAATTATGCTCTAGAATGAAGCATAAATAACTTTTATTTTATTCATTTTGCTTATCTACATTGACTAAAGCAAACATATTAAGTATGCAAATTGAAACTTATGCCCTCCAGAAGCAAACTTTTCAAAGCAGAGCATCCAGACAGTCAACTCACGGTGAAAAATGAGTGATATCACTAAGAAGCAAAGCACTCTCCTGTGGTATTTAACTCTAGAGCATTGACTGGTCTATAGACAACAAATCCTTGATATTCTGAATTGCCCAAAGTGTCAAGGATAGACTTTTCATTCAAGGGACAACAAATTTAGCTTACTATACCTCATACTTTACACACAATCCAGATGGGTTAAAGATCCAAACAGAAAAAATAAAATTTTAGAACTATTAGAAGATATTATAGATGGATATGTTTATGAAACTCAGGGAAGAATTTTTTTTAAAGATTGTATGTATTTATTCATGAGAGACACAGAGAGGCAGAGACATAGGCAGAGGGAGAAGCAGACTCCCCACAGGGAGCCTGATATGGGACCCCGGGATCACACCCTGAGCTGAAGGCAGATGCTCAACCATTGAGCTACCCAGGCATCTTTCAGGGAATATTTTCTTAAAGATGACCTTAAAATCATTGAGCATGAACATGAAAACTAACCATGGAAAAATCCATCAATGATTATCTCAAAATTTAAAACTTTGGAGTGGCAACAGACACAAGTTGAAAAACAAAATAAACTGGAGGAAGATATCTGGAATGTATGTAAAGGAGCAGTATTCAGAATAAATGAAGAACATTTAACAAATTAATAAGGAAATAATAAAGTAACAGGATAATAATAAGGAAATAATAAAGTAACAGGCAAACGATAGGAACAGGGATTTCACAGAACTCCAATTGGTCAACAAACATATAAAAAGGGGCAATGATAGGAACAGAGAATTTAAGAAGAATAACTCTAATTGGCTAATAAACATAAATAGCATCACCAGTCAAGAAAATATACATTAGAACAACACCAAAATATTTTTCACCCATTAGATTTGTGAAAATAAACACTGCTGGTGGGAGTGGCAATTATTTCAACTAATAACCTGATAATATTTAACTAAGGTGAAAATGCACATAGGCTATGACTTAACAGTCTGCTCTCTAGATACACAAGCTATATAGAATATCTCATACTTGCTGAAGGAGACTCAGACAAGAATGTTCACTACAGCACTGTTTATAATGGCAAGAACCCAAATGCAATCCAAATGCTCATGTGCTAGGTAATGGATAATACATCCTATATTCATACATGGAATCCTGGAAAGAAAATAAAACTCACACTATATACAGCAATATATGTAAATTTCAAAATCACTTCATTAAATTGATATGTAAAAGGAGAGTACAAAACATTATTATACAGTATACACCATTTAAATTAAAAAATTCACCAAGGCCATAGATGTTAAAGGATACATACATAAGTTTAAACTTGGAGAACATCTGAACTCTTAATAACTGATGCCTCTCGGGTAGAAGGGGACATGAAGAATGGAGTGGGTCTGGGATGGTAGTCAAAGGGTACTTCGACCATCTTAATGATCTTTTATTGAAAAAAGATTGAAAATGTGAAATAAAATAAGGTCAATTCTCTGGTAGATGAGTTATATTTGTATCTTTATATTTTCCCCAAAATGTTAGGAGACCACTTTTTTCTAAGAATAATACTAATAGTCTTATTACTACATCCCATATGTAAAAAACAAAAAAACAAAAAAACAAAAAAACCAAATCTCATCATACCTGAAGAAATTTCATATAAAAAATGTGCATGTAGGGGCACCTGGATGGCTCAGGGGTTGAGCATCTGCCTTTGGCTCTGGGTGTGATCCTGGAGTCCTGGGATCAAGTCCCACATCGGGCTCCCTGCAGGGAGCCTGCTTTTCCCTCTGCCTGTGTCTCTGCCTCTCTGTGTGTCTCTCCTGAATAAATAAAATCTTAAAAAACAATGTGCATGTAAAAATACTAAAACCACTAGAAATAAAACATGGATGAACTTGTATGTAATCTGGGGGGGAAGAACATGAAATTTATAGCTCTATAAGCCTGACTTGAAATCACCTAAAAGTTGGCTAGATGAAACTACTAAAACCAACAAGCAACCAACTGCCTATAGAGCAAATCAAATAAAAAACGAGGCTGAAGGAATAATAGGAGTGATCAGGGTGAAGGATAGAACACATATGACAAAGCACGAATGGATTTCCATGTGGAAAGGGCTATAAACAAAGACAAATTACCTAATTAAAACATACAATGACAGGAACATGAATACAGATGAAAACATGTGAAAAACTGGAGACTTCAATGGAGGATACAAGCTGATGGACAAAAAGGCTATTCTTGTGAAGTGAGGGTCTGGGGGACAGGCAGTCAGGGGCTCTCTAGGATGGTCAATGATCCATTTTGGCATCACTGGTGTCATTGCCAGGAGGTGTGTACTTTTTTCAGCTATCATTCTACTGCTTAGGAATTTATCCTGAGGAAGTAACTAGGCAAATATGCCTGGGAGTGTTTGATATAAACAGTGCTCTTTACACTTGGGTACATGTATTCCTGAGCCAACTGAATAAGATGAGCGGGCAGGGAGCTTTAAGGGGACTTAACTGCAGTGCCTCATGTCTACCTGGATTCTTTCCGAGAATGCCTCTGTGGCTAAGGCTGTTAGCTGGTTCTCAGGAGGCACGCCAGTGTTCCTTGGCATGTCTCCTATTCATCTCAATCTTAATGTGGTACATGGCTCTGGGAAAAAACCTGAGCAGACAGGAAGGCAAATGAAATGCTGGTGTCTGTGGTAAATGTGAATGCCTCTAATAAAAGTTCCAAATTTTTAACTTTTGTAAAATTACATTGATAGCTGATGATCATGACAAAAACTTCCTGATGATACATTACTATGTAATTTTTGGTCACTTAGTTAAAAAGGAACGGCAATAACTGAGTGACACTGTTGTAATACATCTTCCGTTCCCAAAGAAAGTATATTTATTATTATTAATATGCTATCATAAACACTAAAGGGCTTTCTTGATGTTTGCCAACTATAAAGACAAAAAAGATTTGGAGTAAAAATGTAAGGAATACTGTTTAATTCCTGTAGTAAGTAGTATTGATCCAAAAATACATGAATGCCTGGGGAAAATCCCATCTATCTCATTAAATGGCAGTCATTTTTAGTATGTAAACATAAAAATTTTTTCACCCATAAAAAAGGCAATTTTTAAAAACTATAACATTTGTTTTGATCAATTATATATTCTAACACAAAAACTCAATTCAGAAGAAATTTTTACAGACTGATACAAAGCTTAAGAAATTCAATTTATAGGGGCACCTGGGTGCCTCAGTCAGTTAAGCGTCTGCCTTTGGCTCAGGTCATGATCTTGGGGTCCTGGGATCAAGCCCTACATGGGGCTCCCTGTTCAGCACTGACTATGCTTCTCCCTCTCCCTCTTCCCCTGGCTTATGCTCTTTCTCTCTAATAAATAAATAAAATCTTTTTAAAAAATCCAATTTATATAAATATTTTTGTTGCAGATAAGGAGGATATCCTGATCAATAAAATGCTTGAATCTGACTCTTTTTTAAAATTTCATTTTTAAGTAATCTTTATGCCCAAAGTGGGGCTTGAACTTACAACCCCAAGATCAAGAGTTTCATGCTCTATCCCCTGAGCCAGCCAGGTCCCCCTAAAATGCTTTAAATATATATGATAAAAATATACCATCTTAAGGTGGAAGTAAAACAAAGGAGTTCAAGGAAGAACGTAAGATGACATAAAATTTCTGTCTGTTAAAGAGCTGTAAATGAATGGGTGGCACATATAAAAAAGCAGTGATATATATTAATTTCATCTGATATGTTTAAGGCTAATTGATAAGTTTTATTTTAAAATGTCAACATTTGGGCAGCGCGGGTGGCTCAGTGGTTTCGCACCGCCTTCAGCCTGGGGCGTGATCCTGGAGATCAGGGATCGAGTCCTACATCGGGCTCCTTGCATGGAGCCTGCTTCTCCCTCTGCCTGTGTCTCTACCTCTTTCTCTGTGTGTATCTCATGAATAAATAAATAAAATCTTAAAAAAAAGTCAACATTTATTTTAAAAAATAAAACCTAGGAATTATATGTTTTGCAATTCCAATGAAAAATTTAGAGATCAACTTAAAAATATATGATATATATGGGGTTTCTACATTTTGGGGAAAGAATATGAAAGCAAAAATAGTTTTGGAGGACACTGACATACCAACTATTTGAAAAAAGCTAGTCCATTAATAAGGAATGATTAATAAATAATGGTATATTCATATACTGGTATATATACACTATTCATACACTATTCATAGAATATCAAGAAGGGTATCAATAAGAATGATCTGTACTCACTGATAATAAGATCTCCCCATATTGTTTGCAAAGGTACTTCTGTTATTTTATTTCATTAAAGATTTTATTTTTTATTTTTTTAAGATTTTATTTATTCATGAGAGACACACAGAGAGAGAGAGGCAGAGACACAGGCAGAGGGAGAGGCAGGCTCCATGCAGGGAGTCTGACATGGGACTTGATCCTGGGTCTCCAGGATCAGGCCCTGGACCGAAGGCGGCGCTAAACCGCTGAGCCACATGGGGCTCACACTCACAACCCTGAGATCAAGAGTTGCATGTTGTACCAAATGAGCCAGCCAGACACCCCTATTTCTGTTATTTTAAATTTACTGTCATAAAGATTTCAAACCATGAGATTAAAATGGAATAAATGAAGAGACAAATGTAGTTTTTTTTGAAATGTAATTTTTCTTTGCAAAAAGAGGGAGGATTAAGGAATAGAGAAATGTTAGGTTTTTTTTGAGATTCTCATACTGAATAAATCATTATATGTAAACCAGAGTAATTCCCTTATGCATGAAAATTAGTTGATCACTGTGGTCCTACAACCTCCACATATTCCTGTTTTGGATAATCTATTTGTTCTGTTAGTTAGAAGAGGGAAGGAACAGTGAGGCAGGGGACTGTTTACACAGTAACAAGGCAGTGATAACTTACTGAGGGATAATATGTGCCAGGTGATGTGAGAAGAGCTTTAGGGATAGGAAATTAATCCTCACAACTGCCCTGTGAAGTGTCAGCCCCAATTTATTAAAGAAACTGAGGCACAGAGAAGTGTGAAAAGCCAGCAGATGGTTGGGCTGTATTTCAAACTCAAGTATGTCTGACTTGAAAGCTCTTATTCCTCACCATTCTTCCACTTATTCTTCTTTATTCTTTCAAAATGAATACACCTCTCATCAGTAAAACTCACTGAACATCTAGGGCACTGTGCCAGCTGTGTGTATGAGGAGGAGGGGAGTCAATGAGGAACGAGGAAATTCATGGACCCTTCTATTCACTACTCTCTCATTTGGTAGCTAAGGACTAGATGTGGCACAGTGGAAAGGGATGTAGCAGGAGGCATAAGGAAAGAGAACATGGCTTGTTTTAGGCTGGGTGCTTTAACCTCAGATTTGATTACATAAATGGGGCTACAGCCCTTCTCTAGATGAGCCACCTGAAGCTCAGAGAACCTAGTCTCTTGCCTGAGGTCAATATGGATGATGGGAAAGAAGAGGGGCTATCCTACCAAAAGGAAACCACCTGTCTGTCACCTACTACTGTGGAAAAGAAGAGGTCTGGGGAAATTTAATACTACCTACAGTTGAGACATAGTTCACATTTATAATATAGACAATTTTGGTAAATTTATTGTGGATAAATGTGACAAGTCTTAACAGCTGTTGTATACTTACTTGAAGAGTTTAAGATAGATTTTAACCACCCAAAATTTTTTTTTTCTCGTATAAAGTAGGTATGTTTATCGTAATAATTCTTCTTCTGTAGTAAATTCAAGTTTTAAGTTTTACAGTTGCTTAAGATATTTTAAATATGTAAGTCTCTTATGCAGAAGACAATTACAGAAATCCTTATTGTCAATTGATAATGCCATTTCCCGGTATTTGTTCAGATGCCCAACATCTGTATTCTTCCCCCCCTTACAAAAAAAAGCATAAAATCAAAATAAACTTCTACTTTCATGATGTGTAAAACCTGCAGCAGGAGCCATGCCGATGGACGCCATGCAGGGGTATGAATGCAATCACCACCCCTACAAATCTCTGCTGGCCGCTATGCGCAGGTGCTGTTCTAAGTGCTTTTACATGATTTCTCAACATGCCTACAAGTCAGGTATTATCATCCCCTTGTAACAGATGAGGAAACTGAGTAAGTGGAAACTGAGTAAGTGGAGACTAAGCAGGTTTTTTAAGACCACAAAGCTAGAAATCCTATCCTGCAATCTGACAGCAGAGGCCATGCTCTTCTTCACCACCTACCCTTGGCAAAAGGAACATCTCAATTAAGCAAGGATCAGTATTTTTCCTCTGTGTAAAATTCTGGAAATATCTGTTCAAGGCTGAAGCTTGTAAAAACAACACTCTTTTGGCTTGTTTATATATGGTAACTCTGTGATCCTCAAACTCTTAGAGGATCTATGGGAAGCAACCTCGAGCTCTGCAGTGGATTTCCCATACTTCGCTTTAAGAGGCAGCGCCTTGGCCGGCCTCCTCTGTCTTGGTTGATCTTGCTGTCCATCAAATTGTCTCACAAGGCCCCAGTTCCATTTCACTTCTGTTTGATTTGGGGGGTGGGGGTGGGGGTGTTTCCCACTAGAAATTTTCTCATTTTTACATCCGTCCATGCATCCTACCAGGAACAATTACAAAATCTTGCCAGGAAACAGCTGCTCCTGCATTTTCTCATCAAGCCTCCTGCATCTTTACCTTTATGCCCACCATTCCCTTTTTAGGGAAGGGTGGTACTTCTCTGAAGATTTCTTGTTCTTTCTCTTTTGAGTCATATCACCTCACTCTATACCAAACTAATGCCTATGGATCTTAAATTGTAACTCTGAAGATCTGATGCCACTTTAAATGTTTTCTCTAATCATTTAAAAAAACACAAAAACCCTAAAATTCATGTAGCATAAAAATAAATGCCTATTTCTATTTAGATTATTGTATTATAGTTGAGATACTTTACTTCCATACTGACAGAAACGGAAGTAGCTACATAATTTAACAATTCCATTTATTTTTCTCTTGTTAACAACATTCAGAGTAGAGGGAACCAGACATCCCTTGCCAGGAGCTTTCAGAGCTTACCCAGGGTGCAATCACAGCGCCCTGGTTCATCTCAAACAGGGCTGGGAGTGCTATTTCTCAATAACGGAGGGCACAGACAGCTTTGTCTCTTGACATTCTAACTAATAGCATCTCTCCAAGCTAGAAACAGTGTTTTCACATCAGCAATGACATATACAATATGTAAAAGCTGAACATAAAATCTGTGGGTTGTTTTACATACAAAAAATGTCTGGTTGTATCAATGAAGTCTTAAAATTTCAGAAACTTTTCTCACATAAACTGTACAATCAAAAAGACTACACATGCTCTATTTGGTTATATAATTTCCCTTCTTTAACCTACTTTATCGAATAGAATGAGAGAGAAAGGAAGAGAGAGAAACTAAGCAAAGTTACAAAAGGTGTTTGCAGGCCAGAACTCAGAATATTTGTTATCGAGTTTAGAGTTTCATCCCTTCTTACTAAAAAAAATAAAGCTGAAAAAGTTCCTCTCTATGTTAAAGTTACCTGTATGTCAAAGTTACTTTTGTTTTTCCTTTTCCCTCTCAAGTTTCCTTTCCCTTTCCCAAATTGAAAGCACTCTTGAAGCACCAGAGAAAGGAAGAGCCTCCCGGTTTTGCCTCCCTCTGAGCATCTGTTCATAGGCCAGCAGGCCAGTGGCGGGATAGCTTGAGGTTCGGCTGTCTGCAACCATTCTTCCAGCACTTCTCACCAGAAACCCCTGCAGTCAGGTTTTTGTCCTCTCCATTCCAGAGGGATGGCTCTTTCCAGAGTCACCAGTGACTTGTGCACTGCCAAATGCAATGCTTCAAGTGCAGTTTACACTGCACCAGACTTTGCAGCAGTGATTCCCACAAATCCCTTCTCTGAGGCCCCTTGTCCACTTGACTCTGGGAGCCAGCTCTCTTGCTGCTCTGCTCCCTCACTGACCATATTCGGTCTGTCCCCTCTGTTTATTTTGAGTCTTTAACTGTTCTTTTCTTTTCTGCATTACTTGCTAGGTGATCTGACTCCTACCCCAGGCCTTCACATACTATCTTTACACTGAAAGTACTCAAATCTCTGTCTTCAGCCTGGATCTCTGCTCTAAACACTCAGCCTACACATCCCACTGGCTACCCAGCATGTCTACCTGGACATCCAGCAGTCTCTTAAACTAAATGGCTAAAACTGGACTCCTTTTCTCCCCGAAATCTGCTCTTCCTGAGTCTTTATCAACACAGGAAATTCCACTTCTATTCTTCCAGTTGCTCAGACCAAAATTGTGTCATCTTGAGTTCATATTTTGTCCTATGTCATCATCTAACCCAGCGACAAACCACATTGGCGCCACCTTCAAAATATCTAGAACATAACCAGTCCTCAGGTTCCTCACTGCTTTCCCCTGAACTCTAGCAGGAGCCTCCTCACAGGTCTGTTGCTACTGTCACCACCTCATAGCAGCCATAAGGAAGCTTTAGCAACAGAGTTCAGGTTATACTGCCTTTGCTCCAAACCCTCCAACAGCTATCCATCTCACAGACAGAAAGAAATCCAACCCCGCCAGTGCTCAAGGCACCTCAGGATCCAGACCCTCTACGCTGACCTTGCCTCCTACCACCCTCTTTCCTGCTCAAGCCACTCAGTGAGGCCAGGGGACAAGAGTGGTTTTTCATTCTATTGTAATGATCTAACTCCACCTTCCCCTGACTCATCCCTTCCTTGATTTCTTTGCATAAATGTTACCCTATCAGTGTTTTCCTGGTTTGTTTTTCTCAGCACTTGTTGCCATAGGATATACTTATATATCTCTGTGACAAGAATGTAGAGTAAATGAGAGAAGGGGCTTTGCTGGTTCACTGTTGTATGGTCAGTGTTTAGGCTCATAACCTGTACTTGGGGGCTGGGCAGGGGTGGTGGGGGCATAATAATTATTTTGTTGAAGGAATGAATAAATGATGTAGCTGAGGGAGAGAGTGGAGTTCGGGCCAACAATTTCTTTCCTTATTTTGATATGTGGCAAATAGTGTCATGAGAATACACTACTGACAGTGGCAATTTCAAAGCAGGAAGAAAAAGTGTGGAAGAGGAACAAAAGTCAGACTATGGTTCCTACTCAGGGATGGTAGAGGAATTACCTTCGAACATTTATAAGATATGCAGGCCCAAGCCTAACCACTGAAGAATCTGATTTGGGATGTAGAGGTGGGGACAGGGTAACTATATTTTTAAAAGTTCCCCGAGTGATTCTGACTTCTGGTCCCTGTTCAAACCACTTACTCAAAAGAAACATCTCAAAAGGCATGTGGTAAACTATACAGTAAATAAAATAACACACATCGTTTTTTTAAAAACCCACATACCTGACTGGGGACTCAAAAATATAGTTGTTTTTTGTTTCTTTTTGTCTTCATGTAAAAGCACTGCCTAAAAAATGAAATAGACTAGTTTACAAAATTGAAAGGAATAGCATTTGAAAAAACAGCCTTAAACTGTTACCATATCCAAGGAGGGCCAAAACTAGACATGTGGAAGGCAGAATTTTGCAAGTCAATTGAAAAGCAAGACAAAGACTGAGGAATCCTCAAAGCATGCCCTGGCATCCAGAGCATAGCAAGCCTCACCCCACACTGCAGTGAGGGCAGAGGAAGGAGCCAGGCAGGTTAGTCGGGAAGGAGGGCAGGACCGGGCACCCAGCATCTTGCCCAGGGGGCCCAGCACCTCGACCAGGGCACAGGGGTGCTGGCACACAGCTGCTAGCACTCAGAAGGCTTCGCTGAGCAGACAGATGACCCAAGGGCTTCCTACTCAGGTGTGAGCCAGGTTTACCTGAGCAAATGTGCCAGTTGGTCTCAAGGGGCAAGGTGAAGAAGGGGATCCAAATACACAATCTGATTTAGACATACCTGAGAAAAAAATTAGCACTTTTTGTTTTCTCACTTTAAAATGAAAGCAGTAGGTAGCCCTGTTTTCAAACTTTCACAGAACAATTTTCTGTGGATAGAACAGAAGCTCCACTCAGTATGTTGGGTGGACAAAATAATCACATATTTGAAGAAACGGAATGGGGCAGCATAATTTTTAGATAGGAAGAAGCAACTGATTTCCTTGAGTTGTTATTGGAGGAAACACACCACATTCTAACTGCCCCCTTTCCTATTTTACCTTTAGAATACAGTGACTACTTGTTTAATGTGTAAATATTGCATTTTGAGGAATCCAAGATTCTAGTGCTTTTCCTTAGGCTTGAAAATACCCACCACCTCCTCCAACCCCAGGATACCCCTGGCTTTTCTTGATTTGTTGCTGCCCCTGCAGCCTGCCAGCACTGTTCTATTTTGAGAGCTTCACTAGCAGACAACTTAAAACTTGCTACCAGCTAGGAGGAAGAAATCCATCCAAGCTGGGGGCACACAGAGGCCTCCCCTCACTGCTGCACTGTACCAAAGAGGAGCACAATGATGATGTGCTTCATGCTACAGTAAGCATGGACCACCAGTTCTTCAGAAGGGTCTACAAAAATAACTTTGGTAAAACTGCATTACATCTTATCTATACTGTTTCCAGTTTCCTCATCTGTAAATGGGGTGTTCAATACCACCATCACTTGGGACTGGGGAGAAAATCCGAGGAGATTGCCCACGTAAAGTACTTAAAATAGTGCCTGAATCATAGGAAGCACTCCCATGAATGTTGGCTCTAGCTATTATTTTAATTTCTCTTAAATTTATATTCCTCTTATAATCATAGAAGATCTAGTAGATGTCCCATGTCAGGGTAAAAAAAGTTTGAATTTAAATTTGTCTGAGTTCCTTAGAAGTAGGGCAAGCTGTATCTTCCATAAACACTGAAGTCCTATTTTAAAACCAATAATTAAATAATTTAAAAATATAGTTCATTCCATATAAAGCTCCTTTAAAAAAAAAAGAAGTGCTCTAAAAATTTTGTCCTTAAAAAAAAGAGACACTATTGCTGCTATGATATAATAAAATGGAAGCGAGGTACTAGTATTCTAGGAATGATGAACAGTAGAGTATTTTAAGGGAATTGTCATCAGTGCTGACTCTTTTACACCGTCCACACACACATATACAGTTGAGGACAGGAACAGCAGAGGTTACTACTTTAATCTGAAAAAAAAAATGACTTCCCTGGGTTTCTTTTCTATGCCAATCAAATGCCATCCACTCTCACAGGTTTGTTCTGGGAAATAAAGTCAGAGTGTATAAACTGCTTTATAAATCCTAACTTCTTATATACACACAAGGTACCTTCACTCTTAACAGTCTGTTAAAAAGGTGCCTGCACTGAACACTTTATCCATTTAATAGAAGGGGTCAATTCAGATCCAACAACTCAAAGGGACGAGATGTATGGATGATATTCAACTATAGACTGATAATGTATTTTTCCTCACTGTAAGAATAATCATGCTTGCTGCAGGAAACTATTAAAAGGATGACGTACTCCGTAATTCTCTTCTGCAGTTAGAACCACCATAACTGTGTAACACCATTCCTTCTAGTCCTTCTTCTAGGCATGTGCATATATATATATTTAAACAAAAGTACAAATGGCTCACTATACAAAGCTTTGTGTCCTGAGATAATTTAGTTATGCCTCCCCCATGGCCAGTCAGTGCTTCAATTTCAAAAGTGCACAAACTGAGTAGTGAAGCTCAAGTGGCAGCTTGTTTTCTGGTCACTTAGGCTACATTTTATAGGCACTGGGGATGACTGGGTTTTCCATTCATTGATAATCCTAGAAAAGTCAACCGAATGACTTCCATAAGCCTCTCAATGAAACTGGGAGTAAGTTTAAGACATATAAGAGGGTCTGAATTAAAGGGGGTGGGTTTACTTTCTCAAAATCTTTTTAAGTGGATTTGTTAAAGCAATAAATATAACTGAAGTAGTAAAGAACTCTAAAACTCTAAAAAAGAGATTTCCCTTGAGATGTGAGTGCAAACATCGAGGTATGACCGGTATCCATACCTGGAGAGCCTTTAAACTGTGGGCATTCCTTTTTAATGTGCCCTTCTCTTCCACAAATAAAACAACGTTTTTCTCTTAAGTCTTTGTCATCCTGTCTCTTCCATTTTTCCATTGGTGGCCTGAGAATTTTCTCTCTGCCCAGGTCAACAGCTGCCCTCACTGGCTTGGCTTTCTGAGGTGTGCAGTGCATGGGCTTATCTTCTTTTGTCGACACCTCCCTCTCTGTGTACTTGTTCTGAATTTCTTTGTCCTCTTTGCTTCTCTTCTCTTTGTTCTCAGGGTATCTTTGGTTCGGGATATCTTCCTGATCACGCCGTCGCCTCACTCTAGAAGATGATATAACACCGGTAGGAAAGATCTAAACAGAAACCTGGTAAGATATTAAGAGCATTCCAGGTTTGGGAGATAACCAGAGCTAGAAGATATCAGAGGGCAAAACAAGAATTTAACAAACTTAAGTCTGCCTCCTCTTTCAAGAAGCAACCTCAGGGAGATGGTACAGTTTTTATTTTTGATTTTCACAACTATTCTAGTGCCACAAAACCAGTGTGGAACTTCTTGGTCCAGTACCTACTATGATATGGATGTTATGAAACTCCAATGATCTTTGGGGTGATTTCTTGCAACTTTGTGGCCCATTCTTTACTAGGCACTAGAAATTTGAAACATGGAACTTTCAGTTCACAAGGAAACAGGGGTTATAAGGAGATTTATATTCTTAAAATGTTAAAAACATTTCTTTTTTGCTCTATATGATCGGTGACTATTACTTGAATAAAAAACCAAAGTATTAAAAATAAGAGGCTCAAATCCCAGACGGTGCCTTATTTTAAGAGCATGTTTTAAGATGAGTATTATTGTCCAATTAAGACCACCACACCATCCAAAACAACATTATGTCCCAAGTAAGCAACCCAAACTGCCCCTCCAGCTCTGCCTGCCAAAAACATCACCAGAAGAAAGCATGGTGACCAAAGTGAGTGGGTCACCACAGCAACTATATTAAGGGTTAAACTACATACAAGTGAAGGCTCCTTCCTATCTGGCAGTAAGCTGTACATGAGTCTGGCATAGCCCAGTTCCATACGGGAGTGGAAGTGATGTCCTCAAGGAGCCCATTTTACTTTCCTTTTCTCTTCTTCCATCCCTCTTGGAGGATGGTGACCAAGTGGCAGAGTAGCAAGTGGGGCAGTGACCAAAATGAGGAAAGGGGACCAGGGCTGGAAGACTTTTAGCTGTACACCCGAGGGATGTCTGGTCATCTGCACTTAAAGGCATGTTTCATATCACTTCATTTTTGTTGTGAAAAATCATTTACCTGAGAACTGCTGGATTTAACACAAGTTTATTTTGTTACAATAGAACCTCATTTAAAAACTGGTACAGTAAGAAAGTAAAAACAAAACCACCCCTTTTGAACACTGACTTACTTTCTCCTCATAGGGCAGTCCTTCATGAAGTGTCCAATTTTACCACAAATTCGGCAACATCTATCATTTGGGGCCAGCTCTCCTTCAGTTAGCACTTCTGGATCAAAAAAGTACTCCTAGCAGAACAATTTAAACATAGAAAAATATGAACAATTAATGTGAGATCAAAACACAAAAACTAACCAGATATCAATCAGAGACCTTCTTCTTAATTATGATTATTATACTGTTTAATTCCAAAATCTAAAACCATTAAGAGGTTTACTTCAGGATAGTTTTACCTAAATTCATGATGGTTTATTCCTAGTCATCATGCAGACCACAGTTTAACCCTACCCACAAAGAGAGCCTGTTTTTCCAGGACACTTCTACACAAGAGCATCACACATACCCCTGAGTCAGCTTCTCCAGGATTTGGGGGAAGCGGAGGCCAGGTATAAAGGCTTTGCTTTCTCATAACATGAAAAGGCTAAAACTCAGTAAACTGAGGAATGTGATTTGCATTACACAGATTACACAGAGAAAATGAAAGAAGCTATGTGTTGTTCTTTGTTTGTTGTGGCTCCTGGAGAAATTATACCAGGAGAAAGAAAAGATAATGTCTGGACTGAAGCCTCCTTGTCAGTGAAATTATCCTCACCCCAGATCTCCTGGATCAAAATTTGCGTTTTAACAAAATCCCCAAGGTGGATTTTGCTGGAACAAGTTTCAGAAGTCTTGGTGTAGAAGATAGCTACTGCATATTCAGCAAAAACTAGATGCACAGATGTGATCTAATGCTGAATATACACCCCATACACTTAAGGTTCATTTAAAGTCTTTATTAAGAAATTTAATGTAGAAAAAAAATAACTTTATTTTTTAACAGAAAACTCTCTAGTTCCTAATCTCCCCTTTTCTCTCACTGAGGGAATTTTCATTTATTTATTTATTCATTCTATTTTTAAAGATTTTATTTATTTATTTAACAGAGAAAGAAAGAACACACAAGCAGAGGGAGCAGCAGGCAGAGGGGGAAGAAGCAGGCTACTTGCTGAGCAAGGAGCTAGACGTGGGGCTCGATCCTAGGACCCTGGGATCATGACCTGAGCCTAAGGCAGAGGCTTAACGGACTGAGCCACCCAGGTGCCCCGAAGGAAATTTTTATAGTGCAATTTTGTTTTGTTTTTAATGAGTCCAGTTCCATAAAAATTTTGAGTATTAGGTTATATGACACCAGTTAGCTTGCTTTCACAGAGCAGTCTCTCTCCTAGTCCCATTTAGAGATGTATTACTCTGTAAGCAGAGGGAACAACCTAGACTTCACATGAAGAGGGTGGAGGAACCATGGCTATATGCAAACTGGATTTGGTAGAGGCTGCACAGAGCTGAACGTTGGTAGAGCAGCAATGCCATCTATACGCGTGATGTGATGAAGGCAAAGCAGCAGCACCAAAATGACTGATTTTCCCAAACTCCACTTTTGGCTGTTTCTCCCTTTTCTCCTGATAAAAATGGCCTCAGAATTGGGATGTATATAAAAAAAGGTTTTCAGGAATTACTCTGTATTGTGATTATTTATTTGGCTAGACTCACCAGACTTTCAGAGTATTTATTATTGACATAACATGTACAAATTAAGGTGTTTAATAAAGTTCCTTTTTTTGGGGGGGTATATTTGATATTTCTAATGGACACTTACCATTTTTGAGGGGCAGTCCTTTGGAAATCCTTTGACTGGAATACCAAATACTCTTCTACCATTAATAAATGCTTTCATTATAAAATTTGTCACTAGAAAGAAAAGAGTAAGTGCCCAATTAGATGGATTAAAAGGAAAAGGGATCACATTAACATTTATAAACAAAGCAACTTACTTTTCCTTGATAATCCAGCTCCAAGATTATGATTCAAATCAAAGGGATCTAAGTAAAGAAAATTAATGAGAACAAAAAAGATAATGAAATAGGAAATGCCACTATTCAACCATTTAAGTGAGTATATAAGAAAGTGTTATATACTTTATCATTAATAAAAGTACAGGACCCTTGAACAACGTGGGGGGTAGAAACACCAAATCCCCACAGTCAAAAATCCATGCATAGCTTTTTGAGTTCCCTAAAACTTAACTAGTAACAGCATACTACTGACCAGAAGCCTCACCTATAACATAGTTGATATGTATTTTGTATATGTATTATATACTGCATTTTTTACAATAAAGTAGGCTTAAAGAAAAGAAAATGTTAAGAAAATCATTAAGAGAAAATAAATTTACAGTGTTGTATTTATAAAAAAAAAAATTCACATGTAAGTGGACCTGTGCAGTTCAAACCTTTGTTGTTCAAGGGTTAACTATATTAAATGACTGCTTTTTTAAAATGAGTTTCAAATATGTAATATAGCTAAGTAATATATATTCTTAAATATAAGTCAAATGTTTTCTTCAAAGTGTCCATCAAAAAAAGTGTGTTATGTTTGAATCCATATTGACTCCTTCCTATTATGAGCAGCTGCTTCATTTTGAACAACAAAATATTGTTTGGAGAAGACATATTAGTGGAGTGTTATCTAATGGTGCTGGTTTGGGAAGCATAAAGAGGTCATAAATAGATTTAGAACATTTTAGCACTGGATGTTCCTGTTAACTAAAGTGTTTTAAGGGTCCCTTTAGGGCAGCCTGGGTGGCTCAGCAGTTTAGCACCACCTTTGGCCCAGGGTGTGATCCTAGAGACCGGGGATCCAGTCCCATGTCAGGCTCCCTGAATGGAGCCTGCTTCTCTCTCTGCCTGTGTCTCTGCCCCCCCCTCTCTCTCTCTCTGTGTGTGTCTCTCATGAATAAATAAAATGTTAAAAAAAAAAAAAAAAGGGTCCCTTTAGTCATCCTGGAGATCATAAAACACACTTATAAGACAAATTAAGACACACACACCTGTCCCAATGGCATGCCAATGCCTACTTGGGACCTCAGTTTTTAGTGAAAGCTTCATAAAGGACTTCATTATGATGTTAAATGTCCGCATCTCAAAGTCTTAGATAAGTGTGTGTGTATGTAGTATGTATATACCTATATGTATGTGTGTGTGTGTGTTGTGTTCTGGATTATTATGTATTAGATGACCCAGAAAGTGGTAGGAATAATGAAAAAAATGCTGATGTCACAGAATTATTCGAGATAAATTTATTTCATGAATAAAACTTGTTCATGAAATAAATGGAGGTAAAGTACTACTTCTAAATTAAAGTACTATTTTATACATGATTTAATATACATACATAATAATTCATACTTTGAATATTATGTGTAGATATTTAATTATTTCCCATAATGCCTAAAAACACTGAAGAAAAGCAAAGGAAAAAAAAAACCTAAAACCTTTCTTGGGGATCATTAAGAAAGTGGAAGACTGCTTATATACAGTATATACAAAAGAAGTACATAAGTAAAAAGAGGCATCCTTCTGGTTGCCTGTTATGCTTTTCATGGACAATAACTGGGGCATATCATTCGAGATTCAGACTCACTAACAGGTTACAGAAACCTTCACTCAGTTTTGACCCTACACTAATAACTGCTATCAGGTTACCTTCCTGGTAGATTTGACCATGCTTTCTTCTGGTGTCTTTCATGTGTGTATATGTGGAAATAATTCTGGTTGTTTGCTTAATGCAGCAAAGATATCATAATATTTAGCTACTGGACAAACACTGTTGGGGCCACCACCCCTGAAACTCCTCCATTCTAGAATTGCTGGTTTAAAGTCTTTCTAATTTAGCCTGTTACTAATGGTTCATCTTAAAGTAATGTAAAAATGAGAAGTAAAAGATAAAGAGACTTCAAAAATTAAAAACAAAATATGGACAACTGGAGACCTTAAGAACCCACTATGATAATAGAAAGGTTGGAGACAAAGTTCTAGGTTTTTGACATATGAGATCCTAAAAAATTAAAACCCTATCTAAAGCCTTAGTGATCTGAATTTAATTGTATAAATATTCAAGAGTATTTTAATATTGCCAACAGGCAGAAGTAATGATGCAAATATAACCTAAAGTAACACACATTATTTAACTAACTAGTATATTTTTTAAAAAATAAAAAGATTAAAGTCAATAAAATACTTTTTAAGCCATTTCTCAGTTCAGTTTTAAGAACTTAAACTCCATTTTGTCCCTAAAATTAAAATCCCACAAATTGAAAATAAACAATCAACTACAAACATATATGGCCCATGGATCCTTGCATTCAATGGAGGAAAAGGCTTCAGCATGGGCAAAAGAAATGTAAAAAATTGTAAATAGGGATCCCTGGGTGGCGCAGCGGTTTGGCGCCTGCCTTTGGCCCAGGGCGCGATCCTGGAGACCCGGGATCGAATCCCACATCGGGCTCCCGGTGCATGGAGCCTGCTTCTCCCTCTGCCTATGTCTCTGCCTCTCTCTCTCTCTGTGACTATCATAAATAAATAAAAATTAAAAAAAAAAATTGTAAATAATTACTTATAGGTAAACTTCTTCATGAATAAATAGCAAGTAAGGATCCTGAAAATTCATTCTTAGTGGCCCCTCTTCAAACTCTCCATTCAGAAAGTGATAAAAGTTCCAGTCTTTGGAACGCCTGGGTGGCTCAGTTGTTGAGCATTTGCCTTCAGCTCTGGGTGTGATCCCGGGGTCCTGGGATCGAGTTCCACATCAGGCTTCCCACAGGGACCCTGCTTCTCCCTCTGCCTATGTCTCTGCTTCTCTCTTCTGCATCTCTCCTGACTAAATAAACAAAATCTTAACAAAACAAAACAACTTCCAGTCTTTTGAAGCTGCCTATCTCTATCGCAAACTTATTCTCCAGTACGTGTTCAACAAAAGTCAAAGATGTGCCGTGGTCAAAAGACTTCTGAATTGGAGAGGCCCCACAGGAGGACACTGGTCATTTAAAAATAAATCTTTATGCTGTTATGCTGGAAACAGACAAGTGTCCTGATGTGGACAGTAACAAGATGGCTATGCGGCACATCCCAACGAGTGGCTCCCTGCTGTTCTGCAAGAGCTCTGCAGGGATGAAGAACAATGCCCTCATAGTTCAAACTCTATAATTCTATTTGATTTTAAGTTTCATTTTATTTGTACCTTCAATAACAATGTACTTTGAGGTCCACTGTTTCTTAAAAGTTGTAAGCAGACTTTTTCTCCTGATGCTAATAACATGTTCTTTAAAATCAAATTCCTCTGTGTAGAATCGAAGAAGTCCCAACCATAGCTGCCCAACAGATTCTGTATTTTTCCCATATTCTGGCCAATAGGTGGGCTAGAAATAGAAGGGAACAAGAGATATCATGCTCTATAGTAAAGTGTTAATATCTATCTTCATTTGTATCTTAGGGAGTAAATTTGGAATTACTTTAATTAACTGGAATTTAAATACATAAAAATATAATTATGTAATTTTTCTTTCACATTTAATAATACCATTTATATGAGTTTATTAATCTCTACCCTGTGAGTTGGAGATAGTGAGAGCTCAGGGTTTTAAATATCATACTCCAGAATGTATGTTTGTGGAAGAATCTGGAAATAAATTTGAAGAGCCTTGATGATGCCTGGGTTATAGATCTTTGAACTCAAAGTTTTTTCAAACTCTAAAAACCACTTTGCAAATATTCATTCACTTGGAATAAAGTTATATAACATTTGAAATTGACAGGCATTAAAGAATCCTAGATACAGTCCCTAGAAACTCACCTGGCTTAATAAAAATGTTTTCAATTTCAAAAGAAACATCTGTATATGCTAGTTTTTTACTATCATAATATAAATAAATATAACAAATGATAATATAGTTGTTGACCACTACACCACAGCATAGTACAGCTAACTTTTAGTCAAGGATGTAAAAAAATCTTTACTCTTAAAATACGTACCAGTTCATCTATTTGATCAAAAAAATAAATATTCCAGCCATCAACAAATATTTCAGGTTTCTTTTCACCTTTGTATATCTGAAATTAATTTTTAAACTATTAGTATGGATTATAAATTTAATGCATTGATACAAAAACTTGTAGGAAAATAGTTAAATATTTAACTATAGAAGCACAGAATATTAGAGAAAGAAGAGGGCTCACTCAAAGGCAACCCAGCTTTACAGATGAGAAATACAATTTCTTTTACTAATACCTCTTGAAGGACAGGAATGACTGGTGGATTCCTCTGCTGGAGAAAATATAGCACCATAAGCGTGTATGCATATGACGATAAGCTGCCTCTAGATGCATCACCAATATCACACATCTAGAGGGAAAGAAAACAAGGAACAAAGAGAAGATCACCAATGTTTTCTGGTAAATTTGCAGCTATTCTATTATTACTAAACATAAGGTGCTTTGGGGGATCCCTGGGTGGCTCAGTGGTTTAGCGCCTGCCTTCAGCCCAGGGCGTGATCCTGGAGTCCCGGGATCAAGTCCTGCATCCGGCTCCCTGCATGGAGCCTGCTTCTCCCTCTGCCTATGTCTCTGCCCACCCCCGCCCCCGTCTCATAAATAAATAAATAAAAATCTTAAAAAAAAAAAGGTGCTTTTATAGAGCTTTAATATAAAAATTACATCTTCAAATGCTAAAATATGCCAACAAAAGCAAATAAGACCAAACAAAAGGACGTTGAAATCAAACAAAAGAAAAATCCCAACCATCAGCCACAAGCAAGATCAGATTATCATAGGTAAATTTAAGATGACAAAATTTTAGCCTTCCATGGCCAGCTTCCCAAAATAGCTAAAGGAAGCATTTAACATGGCTGTGGTTCTTTACAAAATAAAGACTTATGTTTTCAACTAGATTTGAAGACAGACTGAAATTTCCTGATGAATCCCAACAGGAAGCATACTTACCTTTGTAAATACTTTCATAGTATAGCATAAGTATTTCACTCTGGGATCAATGGCTGAATAAGCAGATAAGAGCCTTGTGTTATGGAGAGCCTGTTAAGAGGACAATTACACTACAAATTATCAATAAGAAGAAAAAGTTTTAGGCTGGAATATTCTGAAAAGGTTTACACTGTAATTCATTTTAGGTTGAAGACAATTAGACTAAAATTAATATTTTTCCCCCAAACTGAGCTTCATTAACTTCTTAGATAAAAAGAATTATGAATGACATCTGAGCTTGTGACTTGCATGTTAATATGTCCTTAGTCTAAACATTCCTAGAAATAAGGCTATTAAGATAATTCCATCTAAGTAGATGTTAAGAGTCCCCCACCTCACCCTGGCATTATTTAAACTGAATGCACCTATGGTCCAGAGAAAGCCCATAAAGCCCTGAAGTAATAATCCAAGTGTGAGATCAAAGACATACACTCCAAAATTAAAATTCAAGCCAAACAAAAAGCACCTGCCACTCTGACCTCATTTTAAATAAATACTAACAACTCTTTTTTATATACCCAGTCTCAGAACACTGCCAGGCACCCAGCAAGCACTACTAAATAATGATTAAAAGAATGAGTAAGATAAAATAAATGGCTTAATTTTGCTTGAGATTTTGTAAATTAAGAGACATTTGTTCCCCTCGACTGCCCTAAAGAAAAAGCCTAGAGAAAAATCTCACCAGTGTGTTATACAAACTGATGTCCACTTCCAGACCACTTCTCAAATGGAAGAACTTTACAATTGGCACCTTTGCTGTTGTAATAGGCAAGATATTTCGCAGACCTAGATTGGAAATAAGATAGTATCATTAAATACAGCAGCCGGAGCCATCAGCTACTCTTATGTTAAGGTTCTAACACAAAATGATGTAAACCTAACTCTGACATGTTTCACTGCAATCACTACAACTACTCAATTCTGTTACTAAATATCTGGAAAGACTCTTCTGGCAAAGTTTATATTAGTTAAACACATCAATATCTGAAATTCAAGGATGAACAAGGCAGACGCTGACCTCCAGGAACTCACTGGATTATGGGTGTGCACAGGGCTGTCAGTCTGCTAAATACCAGAACGGAAGAAGCAATTACAGAGCCTAGGCTATGTGGGCCCTTTCTATTCTCTCTACCCAACTATATCTAATACAGAGAAAAGCCTTTGGGGTAATCATCTGAATCCTCAAAAAAAAAAAAAAAAGCTACTCATCACAGAGCCAGAAGTTAAGACAGTAAAAGAAAGGAATCAACTTCAATAGGAGAGGAGGAAATTGCCTGAACTGGATGGACTTTGAAGAAGGAGAGTGACAAGTAAAGTTAGAAGAGGCTGAGGGGAGGGAAAGGAAAGGCAAGGAAAGTACATATGGACAGGGCAGATGCCTAAAGCAGAATGGCATGTTTGAGAACTTCCATGGAATTGTGAAGGCTATAGAGTAGACTTGAGGGAAAGGAATAATGAGTGATAGGAGGTGTGGCAGAAACCAGGAAGAGCATCTCTCTATATATCCTTAGAGGCAAAGAGACACCAATGAACTGTATAAGTTGGGGGGAATCACTGACCACATCTATCTGGATAATGCCCTTGGCAGTGGACAGACTGGAGGCACCCACTGGGAGGCAGTGTGACTATTACCAAAAATGATCTATCTGGGCCTGAACTATCTTGGTGGCACAGGGATGCAGAGAAGCAGGAAGACATGCTTAAGAGTATGTATACCTATATGGGCTAGGGAAGTGGAGGCAGGGAGATGAGAAGCAGAGGTAGGGGGGAATAGGGGAAGGAGGATTGTTAACAGTAAGAACTACCAGTTCCCGCGCACCAGAATCCTTCACAAACATTACCTCCTAAAATGTTCACCCTCACCCAAAAGATAGAAGACAGAGCCCCAGAGATACTAATGTGCTTAGGAATATGGAGCTAGTAAATCACAGAGCTGAAATCTGCATGTAGGTGTGACCGACTCCAAATCTCTACTGAACCCATTCCAGGACAGATTAGTTACTGCTTCACCCATTTTGGTGATTCAAAGGATGTCAATGTCAACCACTGAGAAAGTAGATTCAGAAGGAAGGGCAGGTAGTAGAGGTTGTGGCAGAAGGAAGGCAGTAAAGAGAGAGAGGAGTTCATTCTGAGATGGAGTTGGAGTTTCTCAAAGAGGTAAGCAGCAGTATCTAGAAGGCAGATACATAGTAATCCAGAACTCAGGAGAAAACTATGTAGACAACAGAAGAAATTTCCGAAAAAAATGTCTGTGCAGAGACAGAGGAGGTCTAACTTATACTGGATGGGGGGGGGGGGGGGGGTAATTCATATTTGCTGAATATTTGGCATATGCTAGATCCTTATTCTACTTTGTAGATGAGGAACTGAAGACTTACGATGAAATGAGTGTCTTTCTGGGAATACACAGCCAACAAGGGGGAAGCCAAGATTTAAAACTAGAGAACTGGGGTGCCTGGGTGCAGTTGGTTGAGCATCTGCCTTCGGCTCAGGCCATTATGCCAGGGCCCCATGTCAGGCCCTCTGCTCCCCAGGCAGCCTGATTCTCCCTCTCCTTCCTACTCATGCTCTCTCTCTCAAATAAACAGATAAAAATCTTAAAAAAAAAAAAAAAAAAAAGTTAAAACCAGGAATCTGATTCCAGAATTTCCACTAACTACTTTGCTATACTATATTTAAATTAGATAGCCTTTCACTTTATTTCCTTCTCATTCTAGAATTTGACACTGTTGCCCATTATCAGCCTGTCCTCTACAGTTTATTCACAGCACATTGTCCTAGTTCTTGTCATTCCAATGGCTCCTTTTTCCATGTCCTTTCTTAATTTCTACCCACAGAAATTAAAGGCTTAGTCCTTAACTACTCTCAAAGGATCCCTTAGAATTCTTTTATTCTTGCTCTCTCTCTCCAAGGATTTCAATGCAAAACTGTTTTCCTTTTGTTCTTCAATCCTGACAGACAACTCCATATTTCTAATTGGTTGCTTGACTTTTAACACTTGGGGATTATACCTTCATGGCAAACTACACATCTCTACATGGTGTCTTCTGCAAACATTCCCATTTCTCAAGTACCCAAACATTAGTCTGAACTTTTATTTCTTACTTGTAGATACCAAATCTAGAAGATTTCCCCTTGGGAATCTCTCCTCTCCTTTTCCTTTTAGGATCATTAGTATCTGGTTAAGGTCCTTTTGCCCTGAATTCACTTGGGTTATACCTTCCCTGAGAGACTCTACTAGCTGCTGAAAAAGCTTAAATTTTATTTTTATTGGGTTGCTCCTCTCTTGGAAGAAACTTCACTGGTTTTCAAATATCTGCAGGCTTTATCTTATCTAGTGATAGGAACTACCTGAAACTCCTCCCTAAATGTACTGATCTTCCCACTGTCCTCTGAGATATACTACAGTAACTCTCATGTTCATGTGCATGCACTCTTAGGAAGACTTCTCTTTCTATCTTTCGAGTCATATCCATCAACACCTGAGATCAGTATAAACTCATCTCCTGCATGAATCTTCCCTATGCAACTCTTAAAAAAAAAAAAAAAAGATTTTATTTATCCATTAATGAGAGACACAGAAAGAGAGAGAGAGAGAGAGGCACAGAGACCCAGGCAGAGGGAGAAGCAGGCTCCATGCAGGGAGCCCAACGTGGGACCGGATCTCAGGTCTCCAGGATCAGGCCTTGGGCTGAAGGCGGCGCTAAACTGCTGAGCCACCCGGGCCGCCCCCTATGCAACTCTTTACCAGAATCTCTCTATCCTCAGAACTTACTGAATACTTATAATAGCTTCTGACTTGTTCTGAAAAATGAATACTACCTTACACTGTTACATGGCCTGTAACATGTAACATGGTATCTTTCCTTTTTTAAAATCTGAAAGTTGGGACATCTGGGTGGCTCAGCAGTTGAACATCTGCCTTTGGCCCAGGGTGTGATCCTGGAGACCGGGGATCGAGTCCCACATCGGGCTCCCTGCACGGAGCCTGCCTCTCCCTCTGCCTATGTCTCTGCCTCTCTCTGTGTGTCTCTCATGAATAAATAAATAAAATATTAAAAAATAAAATAAAATAAAATCTGAAAGTTGTCCGAGGAAAAGACTTGTAGAGACTTTTTATTTTTCCACCATCCCTAAGTGCCCAACACTGTACTGAACACATAGTAGGCACCCAATAAGATAGTTGGGGACTGCTTTTAAAGATGTCAGGTTTCAGTCATAGCCCTCTAGCTATTATTAAATTCTTGTTCCATGCAATCTGTGTTCCATTACTATTATCTGTATGTAGAAGTCATTTCAGTCTAAAAATGACCTGTTGTTAACAAGCATGGCTCATTCTTAGGATAGATACACTTTTGTATTGAGGGGAAAGGAACATGAGGTCTCTAGTTTTTAATCTCAAATGGTGCAGGAAAAAAATTGAGCAAATAAGAGAGAGAATAATAAATTGAATGTGATAAAATGTTAATAGCTAGTGGATCCAAATGAAAGATATACAGAGTTTGTCATACAATTTTTGGGGCTTTCCTGTAAGTTTCAAATTATTTCAAAACAAAAAGTAAAAAGTCTAGCTCAGTACTAAATAATAATTGTGGCAACTTAGCAATTTAGTTTATTTGCATAATTTCAAAAAAATTTAAAAAGCTCATGATCTTTATTTAAAGATTCTATTTATTTATTTGAGAGAGAAAGCATGAGAGAGAGACAGAGCATGAGCAGGGGGGAGGGGCAAAGGGAGAAACAGACTCCCAGCCAAGCAGGAAGTCCAATGTAGGACTCAATCCCAAAACTCAGGGATCATGACCTGAGCTGAAGGCAAATGCTTAACTGCCTGGGCCACCCAGGTGCCCAAAAAGCTCATGATCTTTAAAGCTAAAATTCCCAAGTGAAAGGAATGTGTATTTCAGTGACCAAAAAAAAAAAGAAAAATTATCAATGCAAATAAAAAAAAATACTGATGTTCTATGTTAATTTTCAGAGGGAATAAACTGAAATTAATAGTTTTTCTTGTTATTTAAGTAATGTGCTATCCTTTTTATTTAAATGCTTGGAAATAAAAAAAATACAAAAAAAGGAGAGAGGGAGCACTCCATGTGTATGTTTGTGTGTGTGACACACTCCATGTGTATATATGTGTGTGTGACACTAACTTAAGTCTATTCTTTCTGAGAGAGAATAATAAGAGAGAGAGTCTCATAAACCATTTAAGTTTTGTAGGGTCATGAACCATATCATGCTCACCTTCATTCCCTGCTCCTAGCACAGAAATTTGCAAGAAATTTCAAGAAATTTTGAACCACATTTTAAAAGAAGAGTCTCACTGTTAACAGCATTCATAGCTGTCCCTGACAGCAAAAGAATATGTCAATGGTATGTCAGCACTGTGCACAATTTATAGCATCTATATATTTTATAGTTGTAAAAAAGTGACCTGGTTCAGTTTTCTCAACTTATTGATGAGAGGAAAAGAGATTAAGTTAAATGACTTGTTCAGTGTCACATACGACTGTTGAGCAGCATAGCTACAAATACAATCCATAACCCCACCGTGCTTTCCATTATGCTTCACACCTGTCAACAACACTTTGATTGATACAGTCTCATTATGACAAAAGTTTCCAAAATTTCTTGCCTGTTTTGTATATGCTTTGTTTTGAAATAAAACTAAGCTAGGCAACAATATACACACGAATGATTACCAATTCTTTAGTCCTTCATGCTTATTCATACAAATTTTTTTTTTTAAGATTTATTTATTTATGATAGACACAGAGAGAGAGAGAGAGAGAGGCAAAGAGACACAGGCAGAGGGAGAAGCAGGCTCCATGCCAGGAGCCCGATGTGGGACTCGATCCCGGGACTCCAGGATTGTGCCCTGGGCCAAAGGCAGGCGCTAAACCGCTGAGCCACCCGGGGATCCCCCTCATACAAAATTTTTTACAGACATCAATATTGCAAATGTGCTATAGATGAGCCACTATACTGTTTCATTGGCATTAATAAATTCTAAGTATGCAAAACACTAGTAAAAAAGACAAAAATATTTTTAGAAAAAGTTTGCAGAGGTACCTGAATGTTTTTTGAGGACTCTTGCCAATTCTTCAATAGTTCTTACACAGTCCAACCCCTGCAACAAAAATTGCATATACTGAATCAAAAAAGGAAGGCAAGTTCCTAACCTGCATCTAGATAGTTTCCATTACCTTTAGAAATAACGATTAATTTCAGCTCATTCATACATTTTTCCCTTTTAGGCAAGCCTTGGTCAGTATTCATAAGCAATATCCTATGGATATAAAAACTCCCGTAGACCCTACTTCCTAATGGTTTTTGGAAGTACAAGAGAGGCTGAAATCAGATGCCCCAGAAAAGTGTCAATCACTGTCCAGATGAGGACCTCTATTTTTCCTCTTTATGTAGTTGTGTTATTCATAAGTGCACTCTGTGCTAGAATAAATAAGAGGGAGCTTTTGTGCCCCACATTATTCATTCTGGGTGGACTTTCATTATATTTCTGTTAAGAGCTGATGACCTGCTATGGACAGTGATTAAGCTCAGGTGATCTCTCCAGAGGATTGTGTAAATGCACAAATTGAAGTCATACAGCAAATACGAGTGTTTAAAAAAAAAAATCACACTTCAAAACACTGGGCTCACCTTTTACAACATAAACCCTTTGATGGCTATATACATCTCAGAATGTATTTGAAACTTTTGTTCAGAAATGTCCATAAAGCTAGTTTATAAGCCATGTAAAAATTTGATATTGATGACATACAATAAGGTAATTCCATACACTGGACCCACTCCTGCTTGTCCTCTTTACTCACCAAACTCAGGGTAGACAACTTTGGGCTATTTTCCCAAATCAGATACATCCTCAAAAGAAAAAGACTTGAAAATAAGGACAGACATAAAAAGATCTTGAGTGACAGCAACATCACTCATTTGGCTCTACAGTATTTGGACTGTTGTCAAAAAGAAAAAAAGATTCTTGGCACTTCTCAGACTTTATACTTCCCTGCAGTGTATTTTGTAAATGTTTCCTATTTGTCAGAGGCTAGCAAACCTTTCTGCTCTGCAAACCACATGACCCTGTTGTAACTACTTAATTCTGTGGTTATTGAGTGAAAGCAGAGCTGTAAACACTTCACAAATGAAGGATGTGACTTGTGTCCTGAATTGACAAAACAGGCAGTACATAGGCTGGATTTAGCCTATGGGCCATAGTCTGCTGACTCTTGACATAGATGATCCAAGCTGATGTGCACAATCTCCGGATGCAAGAGGAACAGAAGGTACTCTTTCCTTTTATAGATTATCAACCAAATACCACATGTTTAGGGACATATGAAACCAAGTTTGTCTTGAATCTAGGTCTCTGAACTGTGAGTTTAGCCCTCTTATCATTGTACTACATTTGTCGGCCTTCTAAAAAATGTCTCAGAGAACCACAATGCCCGCCTCTTAAAACACTTTTCAAAAAGCCTTATGTGGGTGTGTGCATCAAAGTCAGCTTACTGGCCATGCCAGTAGGACACCAGAAGGGCTGGTTTGCCTTTATAGTGTTCCCACAGGCTGCTTTCAAATCCACTCTGTACTACAGGTTGAAAGTACTCCTTGCATTTACCTCTAAGCTTAAGTATTTGACCAGAGAGACTATGCCAAATGGCATACTCCATATGGTACGTTCTGATAAACTTGGAAAATACCAAGCTGTACGGTCAGTCAAGATTGTCAAATCATACTGCCACAGCAAATTCAAGTTTTAGGTGGTTACGGTACCTCTGCAGTTTCAAGTCCATTAATTGTCATACAGACGTCAAGGTCACTCTGTTTGAACCCAAATCCATTTTTGGAGGAGCCAAACAAGCTCAATTTAGTTCCTGTTAAGGATATATGAAAAGTAATAACCAATTACTTGAGTACATTTAATTTTCTGATCAAAATAGCCCTCTCAATGAATCAAATATACCCAGCTATTAACTATCCTATATGAATCTCATTATAATTATCTTCTTTTATTAACCATTTATTACAAGCTGTTTTCTCTCAAAATTTATTTTTTTTTTTCAAAATTTACTTTAAATAAATTCAATCTGCATAAGATGTGAAATACTACCAAGTGCCACTTTATTCTTAAATGTGCAAGGATATTTCAAGGAAAATGTGGATCATATCAATATATTTAATAATGTAATTTTATTGCTTTTTAAATATCCACTTTTTAGAGATGAACTTTGACTTTAAAAATAACACGAAATGAGGGAAGCCTGGGTGGCTCAATGGTTGAGCGTCTGGCCTTTGGCCCAGGGCGTGATCCTGGGGTCCTGGGATTGAGTCCTGCATCAGGCTCCCAGCAGAGAGCCTGCTTCTTCCTCTGCCTGTGTCTCTGCCTCTCTCTGTGTCTCCCATGAATAAATAAATCTACAAAAAAAAAAATCTTAAAAAAAATAAAAATAAAAACACGAAATGAAATTTCACTTGTGGTGTCTGCTAACAGAAATCCCACACTGCTACTGTCTTTTCTGTTGGTTAACTAGGATCTGGCAGACCAAAGACCATTCTCGGGATATCACAAAGTAAGTGAAGCCCTGTCCCCACCATCACCACAAAATTACCTTCTCATTCTCAAAGTTAATGTGCTTGTAACACATGTACTCATTCTAAAGGAAGGTCATACTACCTTTCTTTTCTTAAAGGTAAAAAGTTATTTACCTGGAAACTCCTGTCTTATGAAACTTTCTAGGTTTTGCCGAATATGTTCACGAGCTTGATCTTCTAAAATAGTTGGAGAAAAATCCTCTGTTTAAAATAAAAAAAAAAATTTAGAAACAAAGATTGTTCACACTCTCTGGAAAAAAACCCTTTTTTATTTTTTATTTTTTATTTTTTTTTTAAAACCCTTTTTTATAAAACAAAATCTAACATTAAAGTTAAAAAGAAAACTCTAAATTTTGTGTCTTCCTGGTAGAGTAGACAGCATTAGTAATATAAAATAGAAAATGTCTCTCTTTGAAAAGAGTCTATCCCCACTCTTTTACAGTTGGTGGGAATGCAAGCTGGTGTAGCTACCCTGCAAAACAGGTTTTTGGAAGTTCTTCAAAAAGTTGAAAATAAAGCTACCCTATGATCCAGCAATTGCACTACTAGGTATTTACACCAAAGATATAAATATATTGATCCGAAGGGACACCTGCACCCCAGTGTTTACAGCAGCAATGACCACAATAGCCAGACTATGGAAAGAGCCCAGATGTCCATCAACAGATGAATGGATAAAGAAGATGTGGTGTATATATATATAACAATGGAATATTACTCAGCCATCAAAAAATGAAATCATTTGTACTGGTGTGGATGGAACTAGAGGGTATTACGCTAAGTGAAATAAGTCAATCAGAGAAAGACAATTATCATATGACTTCACTCATATGTGGAATTTAAGAAACAAAACAGGATCACAGGGGAAGGGACAGAAAAATAAGACAAAATCAGAGAGGATGCAAACCATAAGACACCCTTAACCATAGGAAGTAAACAGCATTGCTGGAGAGGAGGGGCTGTGGGGGGACGGGGGTAACAGGGTGATGGGCATTAAGGAGGGCACATGATGTGATGAGCACTGGGTGTTATATAAGATTGATGAATCACTGACTCTACCTCTGAAACTAATAATATACTAAATGTTAATTAACTGAATTTAAATTTAAAAAGGAAAAAAAACAAAAGTTAATGATGTATTATACCACCCTAAAAATAAAAAATAATAAAACAAAGAAGACAGTCTGTCCCTAGGAGCTGCTCCTGGAATAGAAACAAATCTGCACAGCCATTCTGCTACTAGATTTCAGAAACGCAGCAGTCTATAAAGGTGGCCTTCAGGGAGCTCCCCCAGAGTGTGAACACTAAAGTTTGCAAGCATGCACAAACATATTGTTTTCTTCGGGGACTCTGGATTCCTTTCATAGTTTATAACTTCCAAAAAGGTGTAAAAACGACTAAATCACTGGTTAACAAAGAAGTGCCTTCTGACACAGTTGCCTCAGGAGGTAGCACCATGGTGCATCAAGCTCATCTAAAGAGTTACCTGCTTCTCCTTTAAACACGTTTCCTTTAACTTGAATTCTCTGTATACCACTGCTTCCCCACACTGGTATTCCTTAAAGGGCTGTTAGGGGGCTACTCATTAGTGTTAAAGTATTTTATGATTAAATTTTAGAAATGCTTAACATTTCTCAGAGGCCATTATTACCCTAACGTGCCCTGTAAATCTCTTGGGCAGGGAGCAGTGGCTACACTCCTTCCCTACTTGACCTATGGAGTACTTCTTGCCATGACATACTATTAACTGCACTCAGGAAAACAATTCAAGGAACACCAGTTGGGAATGGGAGTACTCCAACAGTTAGACTTAGAAGGTTCTCCTTCCTTCCCTATCTTTCCTTCCACAATGGTTTACTCTGTCTCAGCTGAAACACACACACAGAGCTCTGTGGACACAGGGAAGAATGGAACAGACATGGTCCCAGTGATGGGGCTAACAGGTCAGTGATGCAGAGGACCTTGAGCAAATGTCAATGCAATATTCTGACAAATGAAATGTTAATAACTTACTGTAACATTGGACGCAAACTTGATCTAAGATATTTAAAAATTTGGGTGTCAGTGGTGGCAGAGGTTCCAGCTGAATTCTTTTGAAGTCTTCGGGACAGTCTTTCTTGAGATGACCTTCTCGTTTGCATAAACTGCACACGACCGTAGGAGACTGCAGTAAGGGTCAAAGCAAAACAAGACATAATATACAACCCTGTGTGCCAAATGAAGGGGTCCTGAATCTTTTTTTTTTTTTTTAAGTCCATAGTCTACTCTCACTTTCCAAAGGAATAAAAATAATGTGCAGTCACTCCAAATTATTTGAGATGAGGACATCTTATGGGATACTCAGGAGTAAAAGGTAGTAATTTCCACTACCAAGAGCATTCCCTTTCTCCAAGGCAAATTCGCATAGGTCTAAGGAGGGAAGGAGATGGAGCAATTGTATTGGAGTGGAAGATCAACCCCTACCACCACCCAGACGGGGAGAACTCTATTATAGTACACAAAAATTACAGGCATTAAAACTGTTTAATGTCTCTTCTCTTAGTTCTGAGAGGGGCACTGATTACCTTGCCTTTCGTGAAGGTGAGTTTGCTGAATTCATAGAAGAAATCAGACTGATCCGAAGTTGAACTACCCTCAAATGCACTTTCTTCTTTAAGATTGATTTTGCTAAATTCCATTAGTAGAGCCCCATCTGCAGGTTTCCCACCTTCTTTTAAGTCTTTATACTTAGCAGACTCTCCTAGGTCATCCTCTTCCTCAGACAGGGCATCCTCATCCCCTGATCCTGTATATGTATTTTCTAACTCATCTTCATTAGCCAAGTCGTCCTCATCTTCCCTTTGGGTAATGGACAGCCTGGGCTCTTCATCATCATCCTCTTCCTCTTCCTCCTCCTCTTCATCGGAATGAAGGATTCCTGATGTACGGCCCTCTCTGGAAGGGGTGAAGTGGCTTAGAGCATCTTCGAGGTCATCAGTACCTCCTTCTATGCCTTCTTCATCAACATCAGCCTTGTCCTCTGAAGTAGTGAATCCATCACACTCTTTGGCTGTAGGATTTTGGAAGCCTTCTAAACCCAAAGTGCTATCTGTCTCATTTTTTTGTGTGCTGCCACAGATGGCAAGCTCTCCATGTTTGCTACTCTTTAAACCCAGATCACTGGCAGTCAAAGGATGCTTACCCTCTCTCCCAATTTTACTTCCAGTTTCTTGATGGTATACTTTAACATCCTCATACTCATCACAACTGGCCCCTGCCTTGACACAGTCTGAGTTTTCCAGGTGGACACTGACATGTGCATTTCCTATTTCCTCTGTTGGGGGGCTTCCAAAGCTTTCTGCAGTCTCTTGAAGAGTACATGGCTGCACCATGCAATTGTCTGCAGCTGAACTGGCAGCACCTGGCCCTTGAGCCAAAACTGTGCTTTTGAGTTTATCATCTTTGGCCTGTGTACCCGAGTCATGCTTGGCTACTTCTTTAGAATGTTTGGAAAGACAAGTGACAGTACTCAGAGACTTTGGAAGGCTGGATTTTGTAATTTTGTGTGGAAGAGCAAAATACTTATACGTTGTCCTTAAACAATGAAGTATATATTCAAACACGGGTTGATTATTTAGAGTCCTTGCCACATTTCGCTTAACAGAGTAGGGATCTGTAACAACAAAAAATCCACCACTTCATACATTTCTATTTCACGTTTTAAAAAATTAGCCTGCTATAGATAAAAACAGACAACAAACAAGCAATACTAAAATTTAGCATGAATCTTTTATGCTTTTTTAAAAACTGGGGATGGGGAAGTAAAGATGTAGTTTAAGAACAAAAAGAAATGCTTTCTTAAACGTCTGCTCTATGAAGAGAACCCATTCAGTTCAGAACCAATACCCCTTCCCTATTTTGTTCTGTGACTGTGGAGGTAAAAAAGGTGTCATCAGTGTGGCTCTTGTGCCATGGGGAAGTGAGATCTTCCCACCAGGCTCTGCTGAGTGCTCTGCCTCCCCACTCAGCCAGGCCCTGTGGTGTGTAGAGCTTACCTCCACTCTTCTGCCCTGGGAAGCCCCATCACTGAACTGGCTGGACTGAATTCAGGGGCGAGAGGGAGGCACGAGGAGGAGACACCACTTCTCTCAATCTTTTCTCCTCCCCTAGAACTCCAGCAGGTTAGGCAATTGGCCAGAAGAGCTGAGCCACAGAAACTGCAGGGGAGGGTTTAAAAATGTGAGATCCCCATGACTGCACACAGAATTTATGCAAAATGCAAAAAAACAAAAAACAAAAAACAAAAAAACCCTCTTATGCAATATAAAGCTTGAAAAAAAATCAAGCAAAAAATACAAGAATTCCATTTAGGAGGTTATTTGAAGGAGGAGAATTAAGATTTTTAGAGGGGTTTCAACCTCCTGACTTTGCAAAGCTGAGAAGAGCTAGTCCACTTAAAGTAGTCTACAGGGCACATCAGCAAGTCTTTCATACGATGGTTTTAGTTAAATGAGCCTTCGCTAGAAAAAGTGTTTTTATGAATCAGTTTCAAATGCTACCATAGATATTCCAAAAATAACCAGCCCCTCTCTCTATGAAGAGGAATCCAACAAAGAATTATTTTTCATGAGAAAAAGTATTTTCTCACCTTCGTAAAACTAAACAGCAATAAGCGAGGAAAGGACGGAATCTAAAAATCCAGCAACCAGAACAGTAAAGAGGAAAGGGGGATTCACACATCATGGGGCGGGGGGCAAGCAGGCATGACTACATAAGCGTTTTAAGTTGTTAAGCAATTTACAGAGAAAGCAAGGACTCTGACAGCCACTGTTTAACTGTTTAACTAAGACGTTTTACTGTAGTGCTTAAAAAGCCCAGGATAAACAAATTTGGTCCCTTGGGATGACCACAGTAACACATGCAAGATTCTAACTATTTCAACTTTTGGGGTCAGGCCTACATTACACGTGGAGGCTGAAAGGAGATGTAAAAAAGCATGCAGTTAGACTGGTACCTTAAAAAGAAAGGGAATTAAAGATAAACATTTTGAGATACCTTCAATGGCAATGCGCTTTTTGGGCCAATCCTTCAATTCGCGAGATACAGATTCTTTGACACGAATGCTTATCACTAAATCAGCTAAATTAAATTCTAAAGCATAGAATCGAAGCATTTCCACCCAGAGCTGCCCAACTGGTACTGATGGCACATGCCTGAGATCAAATATTAATGACACCTATTAAGAGAAAAGAGAAAACATACAGGTTAGTTCAGATGTCAGCACGATCTGAAAAACTAGAGATTATTCAAGCCAGTTACAAAAAAACCCTGAAAAACCTTAGCAAAAGACAGGAATTTGACAATCCATCTAGGTAAATCACATCTAGGTTGTACATTGTTTGTGGGAAAAATGACATTTCTACCCTGCACTCCTGGGATGAGAGCATGTTAAAATCTAACCATCATCATAGGAGCAGATAGGCAATTTGAGGTAACTAGGTGGCACTCTTCATTTTGAGGCCCTAAGGACAGGTGGAGAGAACCGTGCATGGATTTGCTACTCTCAGCACAGAGCTCTCCCTGGCACTGCCACTGGAGAGGGTACCTTTATACTTTATACACACGAAAATGTGCAGCAGCCAGAGGTGGAGAGCAAAGGGCAAAACACTCCTTTCATTTGCTCTGAGAAGCTACATGAGCTCACTGAATCTGCCATGGGCAACTGATTTTAAAGTCAACTCTCTCTCTCTTTTTTTTTTAAGGTTTATTTAAGGAATCTCTATGCCCAACGTGGGGCTTGAATGCATGAACCTGAGATCAAGAGTCTCATGCTGTTAAAATTGAGCCAGCCAGGCGCCCCAAAGTCAAATAACTCTTGATATTGGAAATTAATGCCAGGTTTATGTTCACAGACTCTCGACAAACTGGAACATGCTGTGATGGAATATACTGGAAGGTGCATAGGACCTAGAATAGAAACAAAAGAGTCCAAATACTGACTGCCACTTCATAGCTTTTAACTGCTCTCTGACTTAGCCTCTTCACTCTCAGTTGGCAGGATGGCACAGTGGCTGAGAGAACTGGTTTTGCAATGGGACATTAGGTTTGAAATCCATCTCTGCCATGGATTAGACGCGTATAATCCTGGCCAAGCTCTACATTGTCTAAGCCTCAGTTTCCTCATCTGAACAATGGGGATTACAGTACCCACCTCAGAGGGTTGTTGGGAGGACTGAGTGAGAGAATGTCTGTAAAGAGCTTAGCACAGTGCCTGGCACACATGTTCAAAAAATGGTCGCTATCATTATCTGCAGAGTAGGGATGATACCACCTATAACACAGGATAGTTATGAGGATTAAATGAGAAACAAGGGAAAGCACCCAGCAGGTCTGGTTGCTCTGTGTATTCTTTCACTTAGATACAATCTTTTAAGTACAAGAAATCCATTTATCATTGAAACATGTCACAACTGTAAGATGCTCTTGAGAGGTAATCCTTCAACTCCCATATGTTACAGGAGAAAACTGAAGCCCAGAAAGTTGATATGACTTGTCAAAGGTGCCACTGCTTGTCAGTGGCAGAATGAGAACAATGTCTCTCAATCCCAGTACAGTGCTCTTGTCACCACGCCATGCAATCAATCTCGACCCTGTCTAGGTCTTCATTTCTAAAGTAGTGGCATGACTAATCTCTCCAAATAGCACAAAAATGTAAACATCAAATATTTACTTGGGCTTACAGCAACAGCTTTTCCTTCTCAAGTATACAAATCTGTTTCCGATCACACTTTATTATATTGAGCTTCAAAACAGGTGATACGGTATTTTATTAACCACTAAATCCTGACCACAAACATCCTGTCAAATACGATAAAGTCATCAGGTAGCTTTACAAAGCAGAACTGCCTGAAAATGGAAGTGGTCTAAGTCCCAAACACTGTAGTTGAGGACATAAGAAAACCCCTAGAAATTGAAAGCCTCATTAAATTTCACCTCTTATCCGTAAGACTTACTCAGCATCACTAAGGGCTTTTTAAACACCTCACTGAAGTAACTTGATAATACAATAACATGGGACTTAAGAGATCAACATATCTACACTTATAGTACACTTAAGCTGTTTTTCTTTTAAAGTAGAGAACATTTTCTTTAAAAAAAAAAAAAAAAAAGAAGGGCAGCTAATGTTTAATGTGTTTACAACACGGTTGGCACTGAGATAAGCATTCTATAAGTCAATGACCCTGAGAGAGTACCAATATCATCTCCATTTTTAAGCGAGGAAACTGGGGCCCTGGAAGATCAAGTCACTTGCCCAAGGACACACAGCCAGGAGGTGGGAGAACTGGGATATGAATTCATATATTCTGGCTCCAAAGTCTGTAGTTTTCTCCACTACTAGAACCCCAAATAGGAAACAGAAAAAAGTGGTGGTGTTCTGGTGGCAGCAGGCACTGGCACTGCTTCCCTCCTCTCTCCAGCGTTCAAGGATTCTAGAAAACACAACTGGAGAATCTATGATTCACCACCATCCCCTCATTGTAGGCACAGACCAGAGGAGTGACAGGACTTGTGTGAATACAGCTAGGACTAGATCCTGGTCTCAGAAGTATTTTGTGGGTATTGCTGCCACTTCATCCCAGAGAATTATGGGGAAGGTCATGGGGTCAGGGACCATCCACCAAACTGGGACTGGTTCCTATTCTCATTTCTAGTATAATTACACAGCTCAGATTTTTGATATTTCAGTGGCAATTCTTTCCTTGTGCATAAATTTTCCTGCCTACCCCTAATGGTATGGATGAGGACTCTGAAATACATTATATGGAATACTTATCCACTGTTATTTTAGTACTTTGAGGTGAGTTTAATTTTCTTGTATTTAAAACTCATAATACCATCTAAGACATAATGAGGATACACAGGGATTTATCTTTGAATTCTCAGCATCTTTCACAGGACCCTATATACAGAAGAAACTACATGAATAACTTGGATTCAATAACCTGAATTTTACCTTTTCTCATTGCTTGTCTATTTGAAGGACTGAACAGACTAGGAAATGAAACATCACAAAAGAGTAAAGATAGTTGATGGATGAGAGGACTGATTAACTCACCAGATACCACAACTAACAATGAAATCAGATATAAATACCAAAATTAGAAATGAGCAAGAACAGACCTGTCCCCTTTTAACAGGCACTTCTTTTGGTGCCTCTTCTTTTGCTGTGTCTGCATCCCCGGTGGCATTATCAGTGTATTCCCAGACCACAGTGTCTTTCTGAACGTCTTTAAGATTGAAGTTCCCTAGTTTGTTTAATGAGAATCCTTCAATCTAGGAAAAATTAAGACAAATACTATTATTACGAGGTAGAAAGGATTTTATATCAACCAGAGGATATTAATCCTGGAAAAAATGAAAACATAGATCATTGGAAACAAAAAAAGGTATATTGTTTATGGACTGATATATCTGTTCATTTAAAAATACTTTTTAAAGTAAAAAACAAGGTTTTAGTTTGCATAAGAAATGGTAATTCTGTGAAATAATTCTTCAGTAAACAGTCTAAGAGAAGGTAACACAGCCTAAGCCCAAAGCCACCAGTTCTGGAGTAAACCTCCAGTGAGACTTTCTCCTGGTCTCAGGTTTCTCTAAGAACAGGTTACACTAGAACTTCCTTCAGGAGACAGTTGTGACATGAAACAATGGACATAAACCACTGACAAGGCATATGGCATACGGTGAATGCTCAATGTAAGAAACTTTCTATTGATACTGCTGAAATGCCAATTACTTAGAACACAGTCTGGGCTCAAAAGGTCTAAGAAATGTGAAACAAAGTTGAACAGGTTTCTTTATTGTGCAGTGGGATTGATCACCGCCTTTTTTTTTTAATATAATAAATTTATTTTTTATTGGTGTTCAATTTACCAACATACAGAATAACACCCAGTGCTCATCCCGTAAAGTGCCCCACTCAGTGCCCGTCACCCATTCACCCCCACCCCCCGCCCTCCTCCCCTTCCACCACTCCTAGTTCGTTTCTCAGAGTTAGGAGTCTTTATGTTCTGTCTTCCTTTCTGATATTTCCCACATTTCTTCTCCCTTCCCTTAAATTCCCTTTCACTATTATTTATATTCCCCAAATGAATGAGAACATACAATGTTTGTCCTTCTCCGAAACTTACTTCACTCAGCATAATACCCTCCAGTTCCATCCACGTTGAAGCAAATGGTGGGTATTTGTCGTTTCTAATGGCTGAGGAATATTCCATTGTATACTTAACCACCTCTTCTTTATCCATTATCTTTCGATGGACACCGAGGCTCCTTCCACAGTTTGGCTATTGTGGACATTGCTGCTAGAAACATCGGGGTGCAGGTGTCCCGGCATTTCATTGCATCTGAATCTTTGGGGTAAATCCCCAGCAGTGCAATCGCTGGGTCGTAGGGCAGGTCTACTTTTAACTCTTTGAGGAACCTCCACACAGTTTTCCAGAGTGGCTGCACCAGTTCACATTCCCACCAACAGTGTAAGAGGGTTCCCTTTTCTCCGCATCCTCTCCAACATTTGTGGCTTCCTGCCTTGTTAATTTTCCCCATTCTCACTGGTGTGAGGTGGTATCTCATTGTGGTTTTGATTTCTATTTCCCTGATGGCAAGTGATGCAAAGCATTTTCTCATGTGCATGTTGGCCATGTCTATGTCTTCCTCTGTGAGATTTCTCTTCATGTCTTTTGCCCATTTCATGGGCAAGTTTGTTTCTTTGCTGTTGAGTTTAATAAGTTCTTTATAGATCTTGGAAACTAGCCCTTTATCTGATACGTCATTTGCAAATATCGTCTCCCATTCTGTAGGTTGTCTTTTAGTTTTGTTGACTGTATCCTTTGCTGTGCAAAAGCTTCTTATCTTGATGAAGTCCCAATAGTTCATTTTTGCTTTTGTTTCTTTTGCCTTCATGGATGTATCTTGCAAGAAGTTACTGTGGCCAAGTTCAAAAAGCGTATTGCCTGTGTTCTCCTCTAGGATTTTGATGGAATCTTGTCTCACATTTAGATCTTTCATCCATTTTGAGTTTATCTTTGTGTATGGTGAAAGAGAGTGGTCTAGTTTCATTCTTCTGCTTGTGGATGTCCAATTTTCCCAGCACCATTTATTGAAGAGACTGTCTTTCTTCCAATGGATAGTCTTTCCTCCTTTATCGAATATTAGTTGACCATAAAGTATCAGGGTCCACTTCTGGGTTCTCTATTCTGTTCCATTGATCTATGTGTCTGTTTTTGTGCCAGTACCACACTGTCTTGATGACCACAGCTTTGTAGTACAACCTGAAATCTGGCATTGTAATGCCCCCAGCTATGGTTTTCTTTTTTAAAATTCCCCTGGCTATTCGGGGTCTTTTCTGATTCCACACAAATCTTAAAATAATTTCATCACCGCCTTTAAACTGGTTAACGTACATAATCAATCATGGTGTGGGGTGTGGATATGGTATCCTATTTCTCCACATCAAATGGGATACTTCTTTGGTTTAGTACACAGAATAATCCTTCTAAAACATAAGCATTCAATTCATTCCCCTGCTCTCAATGGTCTCCTTACTCAGGATAAAATTCTGAGTAAGTCCTTTCCGGGCCTTAGAAAGAAGCTAGGTAATCTGGCCCTTTGCCACTTCTCTGTTCCATTTTCTCAATACATCCTACAGGCCAGAGAGCTACTCCCTCTGTTTTGAAGGCTCCTTTCTAATAATCATGGAGCCACACTCCCTGGCTGGCTTGTGCTTTTACTGCTCTGAGAAATCTTCGGCTACCTGCAGGCTTTTTTTTTTTTTTTTAAGATTTTATTTATTTATTCACAGGGACAGAGAGAGAGAGAGAGGCAGAGATGCAGGCAGAGGAAGAAGCAGGAAGCAGGCATCATACAGAGAGCCGGACATGGGACTTGATCCAGGGTCTCCAGGATCACACCCTGGGCTGCAGGCGGCGCTAAACCGCTGTGCCACCGGGGCTGCCCTACCTGCAGGCTTTAAAGATTTTTCTCCTGTTTTCTTCCGGAAATTTGATAATTTTAATTTCTACATTTAAGTCTTTGATCTGTTTTGAGTTAATTTTGGGGTATGTTGTGAGGTAAAGGATTGAGGTTCATTTTTTCCTTTGTATCTAGTTTTCCCAGAATCAACTGCTGAAGAGACTTTCCCCCAATGAAATGCTTAGGCACTTTTGTTGAAAACAATATCAATGCTTTCATCCCACAGACTTGGCATGTCTCTACATTTACTTATATTATTTAATTTTCCCAGCACTGTTCTAGTTTTCAGGTTAGAGGTCTTGCACGTCTTTTGTTAAATTTGTTCTTAATTAGTACACGTTTTCAAGCAGCACTGTTAATGGAAATTTTCAAAACCATTTTTAAATGTTGCTAATATATAAAAATATAATTTTGGGGGTATATTATCTTTATATTCTACACTCATACTGAATTTACTAGTTAGCTCCAGGAGTGGTTTTATAGTTTTCTGAGGATTTTCTATGAACCATCATGTCACCCACAATAGAGAAACTTCTACTTCTTCCTTTCAGGTTTTTATGACATTTTCTTTTCTTTCCTTATTGTAACGACCAGGACTTCCTATAAACGTTGGAAAGCAATAGAGTGTGTGTGTGTGTGTGGGGGGGGGCATCCTTTTTTGTCCACAATGGTATGGGTAAAATGTCCGGATTCCAACATTAAGGAGGATGTTAACTATAGGCGTTTTTCACAGACACGCATTTTCAGGTTGAGAAATTCCTTTCTATTCCTAGTTTATACAGATTTTTTGTTTTGTTTTGTTTTCTTTTAAATCATTAAATGAATGTTGAATTTTATCAAGTGAGTTTTTTCCTGCATCTACTGATGATCACATGGCTTTTTTCCTTTATTATTTTTGTATACTTCCAAGTTGATTAGTTAATATTTTGCTAAGGGCTTCAGTGTCCACGCTCATGAGGGATATTGATATATAATAGCTTTCTTTTACCTGTATCTAGTGTTGATATCAGGATAATGCTGGCCTTTTATTTCCCTTCTATTTTCTGAAAGAGCTTATGTAGTTGGCATTATTTCTTCCTTAAATGTTGATAGAATTCACCAGTAAAGCCATTTGGGCCTGGTATTTCCTTCACTGGAAGGTCTTTAATTACAAACTCAACTTCTTCAGGGAATAAAGGGCTACTCAGGTTATTATTTTTTTTCTTGAATGTTCTTTTGGTATTTATTCTTTTTTTTTTTTGTATTTATTCTTATATGTATAGGTCTCTTTGATCAAGGTTTTCTAATTTATTGACATAAAGTTGTTTATAATATTCTCTTATTCTTCTAGTCTGTAAGATCTGGATAACCCTCCTTCATTCCTAATATTGTGTTCTCTCTTCTCTTCTCATGAATCTATCAGGGATTTATCAATATTACTGATCAAACAGTTGGCCTTGTTAATTTTCTCTGTTGTTAGTCTATCTTCTCTTTATTGATTTTGCCCTTATCTTTATCATTTCCTTTAAGAACTTTCTTTGGGTTTGGGACACCTGGGTGGCTCAGTTGACATAATTGACAAAAACTGCTATATTATATATAATATATTTATATATAAATATATATATTTATATATATATTTAAGGTATATAAGGTATATAAATATATATATATTTAAGGTATATAATCTGATGATTTGATATTCATATACATTGTGTGAAATGATTAATTACTGGCTTCTGCTGAGTAGTTTGCCATCATTCAAATCATTGTTCATTTATGGAAGGTGTTTTTCTGGCTGCTTTTAAGTTTTGCTCTTTTTATTTTTGGTTTTTACTATCATGTGCTCCCCATGCCTCTCTTTGAATTTATCTTGTTTGAGGTTTCTTCACCTTACTCTATAAATTTGTCTTTTATCAAATATGGGAAGTTTCTGGCCTTTTATTTTTTTTCGTGTCCCATTCTTATTCCTCTCCTTCGGGGACTCAAATTACCTATAGGTTACATTTTCTTCTTCTTCTTTTTTTTTTTTTTTTTGAAATTGTACCTAAGTCCCTGAGGTTGTTATTTTTTTCAAACATTTTTCTTTTTCTTCTTCAGATTTCTACACATCTGTTTTCACCTTCACTGGCTCCAATGTCACCTCCATTGTTATGTCACCCAGTAAATTTTTTATTTAAAAATAACATATTTTTCACTTCTAAAATTTCCACTTGTTTCTCTACATTTTCTGTTTCTCTAGCTGATACTTCCTATCTCTTCATTCATTGCAAGTATATTTCTTTTATCTCATGGGGTATACTTATAATAACTGCTTTAAAGTCTTTCAGAGTTCCCACATCTAGGTCATCTTGGGTTTGGCAACCGGATTTCTTTTCCCTTTTCCCTTGGGAGTGGGTCCAATCCTCCTATCCTCCTACATTGAGTAATTTTAGACTGCATTCTGCATACTGTGATACCATACTGCGAAAATTCTAGATTCTTTATGTTATTCCAAAACATGTTGATACTTTTGTAGGTAATTAACTTGGCTACACAAGCTGCACACTATCTCATCTCCCATAGATAGCAATTCTGACCTCAGTTCATTTTTTTTTTAAGCCTTAGCCTTAAGCCTGTTGTTAGTCTGCTTCACATGTCTTATGGATGTGTCATTAATTTTGGAAAATTCTGTCATTATTCCAGATTATTTCTTCTGTTTCTTTCTCTTTCTTCTTCTGATACTCCCATAATTCATAAATTATAAACCTTAGTAATTGTCCTGCAGTTCTTAGGTATTTTTTTTCATTTTTTCCCCCTTTATACTTTTCAGTTTGGGAAGTTTCTATTGAAGAAAGCACGATCCTTTCCCCCATCTGTGTCTAGTCTTACTGATGAATCTGACAAAGGCATGCTTCATATATATTATAGATTTTATTTCTTTCTTTATTTCCCTTTGATTCTTTCTTGGAGCTTCCATCTCTCAACTTGTATTACCCATCTGTTCTTGCATGTTGTCCATTTTTTTCTGTTCAAGCCCTTAGCAATATTAATCTTAGTTGTTTTAATTTCCTGGTCTGATCATTCCAATGCTTGCTCGATCTCTCCAAGCTACATTCTTTTTGCCTCTTAGTATAACTTGTAATTTTCTTGTTGAAAGCTGGGTATTGTACTCAGTAAAAGGAACTGACAGACAAGCATCTAATGTGAGGTTTTATTGTGCTAGGAGTTAGGCCATGTTTATGGATTGTTGTAGTGGTAGATGCTAAGAGGCTAACACTTCCTGTGATGTCCTTGTTTTTGTTTTACTTGTTGTCCTTGGGTTTCCCAAGAGATTTCTTCTGAAATCAGGTCTTTCCATTGTAATCCCATTTTATGCACGAGCCCTAAAGATGTGGTAAATTCTGGGGGGAGGGGAAATACTCTACAGTATTATGACCAGGTCTCAGCCTTTTAGTGAGCCTGCAGCATGAAGCTGTGAGCTTGCAAAGTGCTTTTCCATCCTCCCCACTTGAGGTAAGATAGGAAGGCTCAGGAAAGGGGGTGGAGTGGGTATTTTTCTTTTCCTCAGGCCAGTTAGACCCTGGTAAAAAAAAAAAGTTTCCCTTGAAGGCACGCTTTTGTTTAGGAGAACAGCATGCCCTGGGCATACTTCAAAATGGTGTCTTTTTCTCTCACCCTGCTTGAAAGCACAGGGGTATGGAGGGTGGGTTTCCTGGGGCTAGCACCTTTGAAGTTGTTGGGAGGTTCCCTAAGACTGGGGCCCCTGCTATTTTTCACTTTCAGGCTTGTCCAGACTGAGTCTCCAGAACCACAGTCTAAGCCCTCCTAACCCTGGTATTGGCTCTGTTCCTGGGCTTCTGCTCTAACAAGTTATAATCTGCTGTATTCACTTATCTCTCCAATTTTGGGGGCAGTGGCTTTCCCTGTGACCTTAATTCTTTGATGGATCTAAGAAGAGTCGTTGATTTTCAGTTTGTTCAGTTTTTTTTCTTCTTTGTGTGAAGACAGAGTGATGATCTCCTAGCCCTTTCCATGACAATTGGACTGGTTCAGGAGTTAGAGATGTCCTAAGTATACACACAGAGTTAAGGGTTCCACTTCTCAATATCTTTCCTCCCTGGGTTTGACCCTTTTATCTGGTAGTCCTAGTTCCTCTGGCCAGAGAGAGAGCTGGCTTTGCTATCAGAGGGGTGTGCCTTCAGGGGAAAAACCACAGAAGAGCAGAAACTTGCTCTCTGTTGGCCACTTGCTCCAAAGTTGGACTTCTCTCCAAAGTCTGCTTGTGCTCGTTCAGTCTCCAGAGGTTTTTCATGTTGTTTATGGATCACTTGGTTAGGAGGTCGTGCCTCAATATCAAAAGTAGAACTTGACTCTCTATTAAGGGGGAAAAGAACTACATTTGTTCTCCTACCTTGGTTCAGGAGCTCTACATTCATGATCTCATTTCATAATTTTCCCCAGATGAGGACTCCGAGGCGCAGATAAAATAAATAACTTGCTGAAGGTCACAAGGATATGTTTAAGTGAAAAAATCTGGAGGAATTGTAGGGCTAGAAAACCTTAAATTACTCTTCTCTCTACTGTATTACCTGGCATCCCTCATGGGTAAATGACTGCTAAAGAGAAATCTATATAATCCAAAATAATACAGATTCCAAATAGTAACTACTAGGAGACTAGTAAACTACTGTTGTAGGGGATAAAAGATGCTGAGAAGACAGGGTTAAACCTCTTTATCAGTCACAACTCATATGATTGACTTTCAGTCAAATCAAAGTCTGGTAACAATTCATGGGAGTAAAAGGTCAGTGAGGGCAAGCCTCTGACATGGAAGAGGTCTGCGTAGGTTAGGAGAGAATGGCTCAGGAATTTCTGGAGAGACAGACTAGGTAGGATACAGAGGCACTAAACCCTAAACTTCTTGCCTGGCAATTTTGTTTTATTCATCTGTGTATTCCCCTCCTGCCAAAGTACAATGAGAAAACATACACCAGTGCTTTAAAGATTTTTGAAGGAATTAACAGTTTGGATACTTTTATAAACATAATTTTGAACTCTTCAATGGGTCTTCTATAGAAATAATGATATAAAATTTCTGGCACCAATAAGGTACTGAATTTAATTTCTTTTCCTGCACTTGCTTTACATTTCTGACTCTAGCAGAATCCTCTAGCATTGGTAAGATTTTAGCATTGATCCCTGATTAGTTTAAAACAGCGAAAACTAGATCATTTTGGTTAAGGCAGTAGAATGTGCCTTCCTGATTACAGAATTGAATACATTTTTGGCCACCACATACCTGTTTCTGTCATTAAATCTTAAATGAACAAATGGTATAATCAAAAGCAAATTCAATATCACTTTGGAGAATATCCAGTGTCACTGCCTAGAATACACCAGCCATAGAATAGGGTATTCATATCACTGTTCTTAGGCGAATCCTGAGGAGAATCACTTCACCAGATTAGAAACATCTTTTCCTGTATCCTCACATAGTGACGGGTGACTACTCAGAGGTGACCAGGACTTCAGAAAGGGCAGATCTCACTAACACAACAGTGAGTATGGGAACACATACAATGTGTCTAAGGGCCCTCTTGGACACAGGAGTCTACCTGGTTTGATTCTATCCTAAACTCCTGTCTTTATTAAAGTGAAAGGAAAACCTTAAAGATCTTCACAGGCTCCCCTTTGGGTCTGATGGAAAGGGTTATCAGCTAAGGGCTGACTCTGTTCTCTCTTCTCTCCACGAGGAGAGCAGAGCGAGGGGAGAGGTTTAGCAGACACCTGCTGGGACCCTGCATTATTTCATTTCAGTACCAAAAGCACAAAGAGAGTGGCCTTCAGGCCAGTGGGATGTACAGTGGACTATGATTCCTCTGCCAGGGCAGAGTTCACAAAGGGCTTATTCTCCTTTAGTTTTTGTTCCTAGGACCCAGTAGATAAAGGTCCTTGATCAATTCTCAATATATTAAGTACAAAGAAAAAAATTTTTCCTATAGTCATATATTTTTGTTATGTACCTCTAGTTAAGAGCTACTGCTATAGAACATCTCCTCCTTAAATAATGAGAATTCTACATACAGTAATAAGAAAGGTAAGGTTACCAAATATATCCAAATAAGCTTTTCACCAACACTTATAAGTATTCATATAAGATTTTTATCAAAATAAATACCTAGGATTTAAAAGTGAAGTTTCCAAGAGGATGAGAAGAGTATCATTTTGACTTTGAGATGGAGACTTCCTCAATCCTACTATTTGACTAAACCAACTTTAATTTATGCAGAAAAAAAATAGTGGTCACATTACTGAATTCTAAATCATCTTAAACACCAAAATATTCAAGAGGCGATGACAATATTCTGCACTGTACAGTGTAACTAACAATCTCAATACTTCTATTTTCTTTGGTTTTGCAGGGAATAGGGAATGCAGAGAGCTAAAAGACAGAAACAGGAAGTTACAGAACCAATGTAGTCTATCTGGAGGTGATCTGTAAATTTAAGTATTAGTTATACCAAAAGGAAGCATGTACCAAAGGATACATTTAATTTAGGTTCACATCTTCTTGTTTTAAACCCTCAGGATCATATGAATTTTGCAAATTAAGAGCTTTTTCAGTTTAGAAAAATAATCCTATCCCTAGAGTATCCCAAAAGTATATGCCAGCATTTTGTAGTCAAATACACTAATATTTCAGCAGTGAGAGGCATGAATATTCACATTAGTAGGATAAATAAATTCATGTCCATTCTGATTAGGTTTCTAGATTTTGAAATTACACATAAACAATTGTGGCCCTGAAATAAAATCAGTATCAGATATATAAGCAAAAAAGGTTTTATACCCATGATCCTAGGTAAACAGGCAGAAGGGGTTCTTTCCTCTGTTGAAGAAAGAAAATGGCCATCAGGGCAAACACATAAGGTGGCAAACCTCCTTCTTCAGGGTGATCTATACTGCAAAGCTACAAATAAGAGAAAAAAGTAAGTATTATTTTGTACCAACCTATCATTTACACAATTTGGTGTAAAACATGAAACACCAGTGACCAAAAATAAGACTTTCTTAAACTTCTGGAGCAACCACATATTTGTGATGCTGAGTGGCAACCTCAATTTCAAAGTTTTCATCTTGCTAACTAAACTAGTATTTGTTCTTTCTTTTCTTTTCTTTCTTTCTTTCTTTCTTTTCTTTTCTTTTCTTTATTTCCTTCCTTCCTTCCTTCCTTTCTTTCTTTTTTTTTTTTTGATATCCATGGCAAATCTGCTCACTTGGTTAAAACGCTTGTTAGTGAAATAGAAATAATGATTCAATCCCAAGTGCAAACTAACTGGCTCTGCTCAGTTTAATGGTCCCCTCATCTGAACCTACTGCCTTGAAAATTCATGCTTTGCTCAGAAATGTGACTGGGGAGAAAATGTAGGCAAACTCATTGGCACTAACCGGAATAACAATTTAAAAAGCATAGCCTACTTCATGATGAAGCAGGAAGCAACTTTTAAAGGACCGTATATTGTAATTATCAATTCACCCAGTAAAGAGAGGCGCAGTCCTTTGTTCATCCTGGGCCTGAGCAATAGGAACCACATATTGTTACTGCCATTTCTTAATCAGTAAAGCTTTAGCTTTTCTCTATAAAGCACTCAGGCAGAATCTCAAGTTTATAATCATGATGGGACCTTAAGTTTTAAGGAAATACTAAACACCCTAACAAATACTAAAATGTATTTAAAGCACATAGAAATGTAAGCATGTCCAGAGACTGGCTTCCATTTTTGGAGTCTCTGCATACATGGTTGGAAATGGTATGGGAAACTTTATCTCAAACTTTCCTGTGCCTAACAAGCACCTTGGGAAACTAGTTAGAATGTAAATTCTTGGGGCATGTCCTACATTTGACCCATAAATCTGATTTTTAATAAGTACTATAAATGATTTTGATCTTTTTAGCAATACTGTCCCAGTGAAATAGAGCGCTAAATTTTCTTTTCTGTAGACATTAAAATTTCTGTTCTAATACTCAGATGCCTACTTTCTTCCTGCCTATAAATACGCATCCAAACGTTTAAGATTAACCATGCAAAGATCGAAGCACATTGTTTCGATATGCATATGTAGAATGTGCTCATGCACTTAAAGAACTCAAACTTACCTTTGCCCAGTACCTAAAGGCAATCACCAAAGGAACCAGCTTTGATTCAAGTTTGCCAAGGGCAGTTAAATGGTTTGTTGTCAAACAAGCATTTTCATTTCCTGCACTCACTTTACAAAGAAGACCACTGGTATGGTAAGGGGTGAGGATGAAAAAGAAAAAGATAAAGAAGCATTACACAGGTTATAAGATACCTTTTACACTGACAATAACTAATATGCACTGACAGTAAGTATCTTCAAAATGAAAATTAAACACTCACTAAGTCTTTATGGGTTATTTAGGTCACTGCACTAAGAAAAAGACAGTAGCTATTCTCTGAGCAAACTTTGTTTTTCAGAACTAAAATTCTGTATTTTCATACATTAAAACTATTTCTGGAGGGGGAATGAAAATTAGGAAAATACTGTAAAAAGTTTCAAACGGGAGTAAGAATTTATCTTTGTAAAAGAGTGTTTTCCCAAGAGTTGGAGGAATCTGCCTAACGAAGAATCATTACAGCCTACAAACCACCCATTTACTGTGGTGATGATAATGCTTCCAGATGGAGGAAGAGACACACGGGGAAAGTCATACTAATTGTTATTCAGCACTGCTAAAAAAGCTGCTAAAAAGGATGGCAAAGTAAGGTGGCTACAGCAAGTAACCATTCAATAAAGTTGTTTTTTGCTAGAATGAAATGGGTCAAAATGCTTCCTTCCTCTGCTCTTTCCTTTCAAATAATTTGATTCTTTTTAAAATAAAACACTTTCTCCTCTTGCATCAAATGCCCAAAGCATAGAGAGAATGCTACTAGTGAACCTGTGAAATTAACCACATAAAGAGCTTGTTATTCTAGAAATTGTGGACATTGGAATGTAATATAAAGTACATGTGCCCTTGGCAAGTTTCTATTTAATATATAAACAGCTTAAAGAATCGGAGACCTTTGCTTTTCTTTGCACACCACCACTGGCACCCTAGCATGGAAGTCTGCATCAACATCAATAAAAGACTCTGAGAAGAGAAGAAAAAATATTAAGTAGGTTAATTAAACTTCTGTTTAAAAGTAGAACTAGATAAAGCACAAGTTGTGACTTAATCTGGCCTTTTGAAAGAGGATTACAAAATAAAACTCTGAGACGACTTGAGAAGGGAAACAGTATTATGTACAATAATCAAGTAACCACATGAATTTAAAACCCTTATTTTGGATAACTCATGTTTGATTAAAAATGACTACATTATTGAATCAGAATATTTAAGTGCTATGTAGATAAGGTAATTAGAAATGTGAATAGGATATATTCAAAAACAAAACTGCTACAAAAGCCACTAAAATATCTGGGCTTAAAATACATATTGACCAAAGTAAGAAGAAATATTTGAATTTGAAATATTTGAATCAACCCAAACAAGAAGGATGTGAAAGACTAATACCTGGGATGAGACTGTTTAATGAGGTATATGGAGAACATAAAAAGTCTTTTGAGTCCTAAGCTGGACATTACTTTGGACAACTGATGACCCTAACCAGTAGCAAGCAATTGGTGATTTATTAATCAGGGTTGGGTCACACGCCTTTACTGACTATAAGGTATTAATTTAAACCACAGAATGGTTTCTGTTTGGATATTACCCACAGAAATAATTAAAAGACACATGTCATTCTATTTTCAACATTTGACAAATTAAGATATCTAAATTATAGACAAAAGAAAAAATTAAGAGAAAAACGTGGGAAGAATGTGGCCTTACCGCTATTCTTTAAACATTCTTGAACAAGTAAGAGAACATCTGGCTGAGACATCTAGGAAACAAATCAATAAATGTATCACTAATCCATAAGGACTGTTGTTTCACTGAGAGAATAATACAGTATATTCAGTAATAATAAAGTAATCTGAAATTATCCAAAGTCCTTTCCAAATTAGAAGGCACACTGCCGCCCCAGTAAATAAATTAATCATTATGCTATGTGCACACATCAGTCAGAGACAGAGATGAGTGCCAAATGAGGGCAAGAGACCTGTCACACAGTTAGCTCCTGATTAATGAATTCCTGAGGTAATCATCAGCCTCTCCGCAAATCTCCAAGACGCGAAACTGTTAATGTCTCCTCTCATTCTATAAGACTACTTCAACAAACTGCTTGCTGGTCTCCACTTCATCCTTGCCTCTCTCCAATCCTTGCTCCCTGTAGGAACTACAACCATATAACCTCATCAATCAGACCTAGTCATGACCTTCCTTAAAACCCTTAATGGCTTTCTACTGCCCTTAGGTCACAGTAAAACTCTTTCCCAAGGCCCACAGATCCTGCATGTTGGGCCCTCTGTCCTAATCTTAATGTTGCTTCTTTCTCTTGGTCCCTCCATCATGGCTATATAATCATCCATTCAGCTCCTTGAACAGGCCAAGCTCCACAGGGGATTTATTTGTATGTTTGCAAACACTGCTCCCTCTGCCTGAAACACTCACCCTTTCACTTCCCTACTCCTTTTCATCGTTTAGAGCCTAGTGTCAATGTCATCGCTTCATGACCGCTGGATCTATACATCCCCTGTTCTCTTCTGTCACAGAACCTTGTTTCCCTGCATAGCTCTCATTATAATTAAACACATACATGTAATTACTTATCTTTTCCACTAAGTATGATTTAGATGAGGGAGGAATCCTAGCTGTTTTGTCCTCTGGGATCTAGGATAGTGCCTGGCATAGACTCAGTGAGTATTTGCCAAGTGAATAACAACACCAAAATGACTGCTGTGCTGATAAATTACTAATCAGAATTTAAGGTTAAAAGATGTGTAACCTCTACTGATCAGCTGGCCACAGAGCTGCAGCAGTCAGGGATGGCAAGGAATGAGAGGCTATACAACAGAACACCTGGAGGTGATGCCCAGGAATGTTCTTTATTATTTTTAACTAGCAATCCAGGTAAATGGGTCTAAACCACCAGCGGTTGAACAGACAATCTCCTAGAGTACCTTCCAAACTCAAAATTCTGACTCATCCACATCTTTTTCAATCACATTTAAACCAGAAATCCAGGCTAGGTGTGGTTCTTCAAAAGCATAATTATTTTGACAAAGTAGGTGTATAAAAGTGGAAATTTAGGAACAAGTTGAGCTTTCAGGTCACAAATGTTTCCATGCTTAAAACCTGAAATCCTTTTCTGACACTGGAAAGTTGACTTTACCAAGATAATTTAATCCTCTCATGTTAACAGAACCTAAAAAGCCTCATTAGAGTCACATAGTTAGAATACCAGTATTTGAAGTAAGTATGAAAGATCTGCAGAGTAAAAGAAGTACAGAAATCTGTACAATATTAAAAGAAATGCTCTAAAATCAAAGATAAGACAGCACTCTGAAAATTCCAACATTTTGTACTTACAATGGCTGGAAATTGAATGTCGATGTTTACATCAGAATTTTTGAAACCCAATCTGCTACAGGATGACCCATATAATCTGAGAGAACAATCTGAAAAAAAATTAAGTCACAAATAAAGTGAAATTTCTCCAAAGTCATAACAAAACACTGCTATTTCAGAAATGGAACCATCAATTAAATTTACACATGAAAGTAAGACAGAATTCAAGTCTGGCATAAACAAATGAACAAGGAATGGTTGACTCTTTGCTCTTGTCTTCATTTTATCCTCTGTAACAGGGAAGGCTGTATTATCTGCAGTTTAGCTTGACAACTACTGTTTCATGTCAATTATAAAACACATTTTTAAATAATTCTAATTTATTATTTTATATTTTGTGCAGAAAATTCTATTTGCAAGGATTTTTACAACGTGAAAGTCAAAAACAGATGCCTAACTTTATCTTATATTTATAAACCTGATCGTATATTAAAGAGTTAATACAAACATTTCACCTTTTAGAAAACATACACAGGTATAATATACTATAAAGATCATGTTTCAATAAAATAATCATAAAAATGACCTTCAGCATAAAGTTACTTTTCAGCATGATTATGAACAAAATAACCCTTAACATAATATATACTCTTAGGGAAACTTTTGAAAAGTAATCATAATTTCACTGATATAACTTAAAATGCTAGGCAATAAGCGATTCATTCTTCAGAGGAAGACATACGTGTGTGTGTATGTGTGTGTGTGTGTATACTGTCTACATTAATTATGGCATTTACCCCTCAATGTTTTCCTACTACTATGCCAAAAAATTATCTCCTTCCCGTCAGGGGATTTTGTGGGATTTTATAGGTTTGTTAAGTCAAGTGATTTCTTTGAGTTTTAGCAGCTTCCCACGACAAAGTACATTCAATTTTACAATGGAAATCCACAGCAAAAATCATTGACATGAAAAATGTCTTTCTGGGAACTTGTCTACAACACAAAGGATGAGATACAGATAAAATGAAATGAAAAGATTCTTGCCTTTTATTTTTATGAAAGGCATACAAATATGAATACATGGTATATTAATGCTTTTCCAATAGAACAAAGAGTTCTATGGGAGATATGGCAATAAATAGTGATTCTAACCCTAACTGTAGCTTACAATCACTTGTGGAGCTTTCTAAAAAATAGTTTTCTGTGGCTCCACAGACATAACTTGGAAAATTAATCAATAGGACACAAACTCTATTATAGTTTTCAGAGCTCATTTTAGGTGTTACAATTCCTTTTAAAAGTGGTTAAACAGAACCTTTTTTGGACAGATAACCTAGAAATGATTTGAATATACTTTTTATTTTAACTTAAAATATTGCATCAATTTAGTTGGTAGCAAGGTAAACAAGAAGATAGACAAGGGTCCCACAGTGCCCCCATAGTAAGTACATGTCCAGGGAAATTGATAATGAAGACAGGTTTAATGACAGTGCATGTAAAAGTCTTTGTTACCTTGGGGGAAAGCCAGAAGAAACAAAAACACACAAAAAATTAAGAACTTCAGGACATGGCAAATCAATTTCTATTCGATGAAAATTACTACTGGTCAGAAGAATGCATGAGGCACTTTTAGGTAGCTAAAGAGAAAAACAAATCTAGAAAATACCTGGTAACTTGTGTTGGAACACATTTTCCATGATACGTTTAATTTCTAGTCTCTGTTCCAAGTTCTCATTGTGTAAGCCAAACTCCTGTACCACTTTGTCAATGGCAATACCAATTGCATTTATCTGGGAGGGTGTAGGCGGGGGTAACGTAGTGAGCAACTCTTCCTCTTGCTTCTCCTTTTAAGATCAATATTAAGATTAAAAATGACTCACAGTTTTTACCTTCTACCATTCACTGAGACAACACCCTGTAGAATATTCTGGAATATTTTTCTTAGCTCTCCCTCTCACTTTAGCTATGTTAGTTTCAGATCATCAAACATATATACTTCTTTATGCACATGAAGTGATAATAGAAGACAGGGATAAGGAAAAAATGCAGGGAAAGAACATTAAAAGCAGCAATGACAAATCACGTGCTTTATTATTATTGGCATAAGGGCATATACCGAGGTCCTATCAATGACTTCATTCACCCTGGTACTGTTCTTAAAGAAATTCACAAGACTGTCTGGCAAAACATGTCTGGCCAATGTAAAGTATTTTAGCTAAAATAAATTCAGTAATATAAGTACTAAAGTTATTAATATCATAGCCTTAAAGAGAGGAAAGTCGTAAAGATGGCAAGTAAAAACAACTGACAGATTTGTTTGAGTTACATTAAACTTACCTTAATGTTTTTCTTGTGTCTCTTCTCTTTGATATGCTTATGGGCAAATGCAATGGATTCAATTAAAACATCACAAAGTTTGCAGGTGTACTTAGCTGTAGGGTAGTTTCTTGGTCGCTATAATTTAAAGAGATTTAGAGAGAGATACGTGTATCTTCCAAAATACAGGCAAACAGATATTAGCCAGATATTATTTCCCCATCGCTTCAAAAACTGTTAACGTATTATTGCCACTTTTTACCACTATCCTAACAGTCATTTTTTGGAAGTGATTCTATTAAATCAAACTGAGTATCACTTTTAACTCGGTGCTTAAAAGATATCTGTGGTAGAGCACCTAATTCACCAAAGCACACGTTCCCAATTACTAGCATAGTTTAAACCAACACAAGGGTTTTAAGTAACAAATAAAAGACATTACCCTTTTTAGCCTGTCGATGAAGTCTCTTTTTAATCGCTCCTCTGCCTGCTGTAAGCCCAGGAGCTCCTTCGTCGAAAGCACAGACTCGTCTATCACGGGGCCTTCCAAGTCTCCGTCCTGCTCATTTTCCTCATTTCTAGTCCTACGTGGCTTCCGAGGTCTGGACCTCTGCTTCTTGTTTTCTTAAGTCAGGGGGAAAATATTATGGGCAATATTGAGCAATACCACTCTGACAAAAAATCAGACCATACAATTTTATTCATATGTATTTATTCACTAAATAATGTGATAACCTGAATGACATCTGAACACAGCAAAAGGAAAGCTCTCCCATGGATAAAATGTGTGAATCCTCATTAACCACCTAATCTGGAAACATCAATCCATAGAAATCCTCTTTTGGGAACACTGGAGAAGAATTTGCTTCAACCATACAATGTGATTTTATCATTTCTTCCCAGTATACTCCTGAATATACTCAAGCAATAGTAAAAATTATCCTCTGAAGGCAAGTGTACCTGTAATTCTAATATGCCTAATATGTCATGATATACTATGTTAATGTATCTAATATATTCTTGTATACCTATAAGTGTATCTGTTATTCTAATGAAAACTATCCACATTTGCTTTCATTTTTTTTAAGTGAACAGAGCAAGATGGACAATATGATCTTCAAAGGACTAAGAAATCAACTACATTCTCATGTGGAATGAATATTCATCATTTAGTTGTAAATTTAGCTTTCAGGTAACGGGGCCCTCCCCCAACACTGATACAAGAAGTCTAAGCCAAAATTTTATTTCCTGAGGACAATTAGTTCCCATCTTATCTTTACTTTCATTTTAGTTTCTTTGAACAGTCTGCTCAATAAGCACATTTCAAAGAAAAAAGGTCATTAGTTGAAATAAGTTTTCTACAAGTACAGACTAATTCATTAAACTCTGCTGTTAGTTCTCCAATCTTTATAACTAATAAACGGATCTCTTCCCTTTTAAACTTACAACTTTTCTACCTGTGTAACTGAAGATGTCTGTGGGACCTAACTATTAAAATAAATTGTTTTAAATAGCTTTGATAACTTCAATCAAGCTCTGAAAATTACCCCTTCGGTAATACATATGGTCAAAATAAATCTCATTTCCCCAATTAAATTGTGATAAATGGTTTGAATAATATTTAAATGGCTTATCAAAAGTTAATCTTTCAAAACATAAACCTACTGAAAAGTCCTGCATGAGGCAATTCCCATGTCAAGTTTTCAGTGGGACTCACTCATTTCTTGGACAGCAGTTAGAATGAATCAATTGACTGAAAAAAATTCCAAGCCAGAAAAAGGAGGTAGGTATAAGATCTCTAATTTGCAAAAAGCTGTTGCCAACACCTCCAACGGGAAAGGAGTAAGCATTGTGCTCAAAGTACCATAAGATGAATATATAATGAAATTCTGTAAACAGCTTCTATAAGTGGTAATTAAAATAAGTATTACGTCAAATAGTTTTTTTTTAAGCAATCAAAATGGACCAAACAAATAAAATACTAAAAGGTAAAGTAGTCCCTTGCAGAGAAAAATCAGTCTACTTTAATATTTGCTTTTTAACACTCTCCTATTCCCAATGAAATTATCACCATCTTTTAAGGACAGCACTCTCCACTGGCATCAACTTCTGAGATAAGCACTTCTTTTAACTTAAGAGGTGTGTCTGTGTTCATTTAATTTGCATCTCTCTACAAGTTCTACCTTAAATAGTTATATCTGATTTCAGTGTTCATAGCAAGTTTCTTACTTTGGCAAATAATCATTAGGATTTACACTAACATGTGCAATATCCATTGAAAAGTCCATATTAATTCACAAAACAATAACTGATGTGGAACCAAATCCCTTTTTTAACTGCTCTCTAATCACAAAAGCTTTTCATATAACTGTCTGCTGTCATCTTCCTGAGTGACTTCAGTTTCCCTCCAAAGAGCATGATTAACTCCTTGTTTTTTCTTTTTAAAGATTTCATTCTTAAGTAATCTCTACACACAACACGGGGCTCACACAACCCCAGAGATCAATAGTCACACGCTCCAGTGAGCCAACCAGGTGCCCCATTCCTTATTGTTTTTATAAAGAGAAGTGGATGACTGCAGAAATTCTGTGTGATGACAATGACAGCAGCGGTCATTACTATTTTTTATGCAGCAGGTGCAATGCAAGTACCTTACATGCATTGCCTTGGTTAATACCTATAGTGATCCTCTCATAGATGCTCAGATTATTCCCACTGTACAGATGGGGAAAATGCTGGCCCAGGGAAAGAACTTGCTCAGGAACACATGACTAAGTCAAAGTAATGGGTTTTGAAATAAAGATAAAAAAACATGGATGGAATTCTGAAATTCAGCCTTTTATCTAACAATATAGGAACTGGAAAGAACTTACTGAAATTCCCCTTTGTTGCATATCCATTCACATCTAGAATGGACCATGAGTTTCATAGGACTGACTGCATGGTAAAGAGAGTCAAATATAATCTCATTGAAGGGAATCTTGAAAGACAACACAGGGTATTGCTAAAAAGTTCCCACAATTACATAGAGGAAGACTACCTGGCTCATCGCAGGTGTCTTGTAACATGAATTCTCTATATACAGTATTCCAAGTCTCCCATATTTTATTTGCACATGGCCCATTATTCCATTCACAAAGGACATGTGTATTTGAGTGGATATTTTCCAGCTAAGATCACTAATGGCATTGTCCCAAATACATTAAACTGGCAATCTAGGATATTTGAGGGATGAAGTACAGGGCGGTAACGTAGAACTGAAAAATAGAAAATAAGTATTAAAGAACAAAGCAACTCTAAGATAATTTTTACTATGTTTTCTCACATCATTTAATGAGACTCTTCCTTATTAAGACAGAATTCCAATTCAAGGAAAATTTCAGTCCCTTTAATGAGATCCTTTCAGGATCCTGAGTGCAGTGCAAAGTTTATATTTCAAATTGAATTTCTATCTACAGTAAGTAATTTTATATCAAAGTTTAAGATTTCCCTTATGAAGATTTTTTTCAAGTGCTAGAAGCTGAACAGTCCTTCATCTAGCAACTGTGAAAGCACACACTTATTTTTCATATAGTAAGAACAGAGGGGTTTTTGGATTGCCTTCAATTAAAAGGACAGTAAAAATGTATGTACTTCCTTTTCAAAACCACTTAAAAGCAACTTTTTAAGCTGCTTTTCAGACTAAACAAGAATACATACATAAGAAGTCTTTGGTCTGTTAACAGTTCCTATTAATGTCTGCTTGGTTGCAAACTTTTATTCTATAAGCCTTTGTTTTTTATAATGCTACTCAAGACCAACTTTTTCTTTTAAAAGACAATTGTTAACCGAATTAAGATATTCATGTCCTACCTGGACACAGTAATATAGAAATATTTAAATATTCACAAGCTTTAAAAAAGAAAAACATCAATCAAAAGCTGAGAAGTTATCAAAATGTGTTGGGTTCCCTCTGTCAGACTCAAGGTCCAGTGGGGCTGAGTTAATGACCAAAGAAGCATAGCACTCAATTTCAGTTCCACTTCCTCATCCACCACCCCACAAAAACAAGTCTCAATAAATTTAACCTCACCAAGCCACACAGCTGCCTGCTTTGCAAAACTGTGATTCTGCCCTGATCACAACAGCACTACATCAGACAATTCCTTCATTTTCTAGCTTTAAGATTGATGAAGCCAAGATTTTCTCTCTCCTGGAATTCCTTTTTAACACCTCATTCTGTTTCTGCTATTTGATACAAGGCATTTTCTCTTGCTTTTCCCATCTTAAAAAATATAAAACAGCACTTTTTCTTTCATTTAATACTATCATAAAACCCCTTAAAGATAACAAATGCCGTTTTCTCTGCTAAGTATTCTAAATGTTCAGGTACGAGTTCAAATGCCTTACCAACAACATGCTTAAATGTAAACTGTGCACTGTGAGATAATGCAAAAGAAAAGGGCTTCTATAAGCCTTAAAGTGCTGGCCAATTTGCCACCCATTCTATATGGTCACTAAAAAAGGTTTGCAGTCAATATATTTAAAAGCCCATTTTTCCAAGCATAATTTGCATTTTCAGACTAGTTTTACTTTTTTCCTTCATATTTATGTTTATTTCATTTCAGCAATTACTGTCCATTAGATAATTTTCCTGTTTATAGAAATCATTGCTACATGGAAAAATCTATTCACCTTTTAGAAAAAGGTATAACCACCTTGGAGCAATTATTATCAAACACAGAGGGCACTTAGAAATGGGTTTTGGTGCTACAGAAACTAAAAGGCAGAACTTTTATCTGTATTTCTGACTTTCAAAACTTAATATGTCCCAGCCCTTTTACCATGCTCACTTTTCAGGAAAAAAAAAAAAAAAAATCTGGGAGATTCATGCTCCAGCCAAAAGACATATAACCCTCTGTGACAGGAAATATATACAATCTATATTGTGTATTTACATTGAATAAATTTTTTTTTAGCTTTATATTCTGTCATTTATATTATGAACACATTCACCATTCAAATACAAAATTACAATACATAATTTAGAATATACAAACATACCACTCAGAAAATATGATATAGTCCCCATGGGGAATATAATCACCCTCTTCTGTAAAAAGCATCAGTGGGAAACGTTTACTGACATAAAATGAGCCTCATAGCAACTTTTAAAGGGACCAATACATACAATGTGTTGAAGTTGCCCAAATACCATGATTACAATTTTTAAAGTATTCACATTAAATAATAAGCAGGAACTATGAAAGATCAGAACTGGAATGCTGAAAATAATAAACCTCATTTGGATGAAAAAGACATTGCGACTTTGGGGTTGTAACTTGACAAGTTGGAACACATTACCAGGGCTTCCCGCTTCCATTTCTGACATGGTTTCTAGGCTTGTCAAGTCTTTATGAAATAGCCGTCTTACAGTTCTGCAGCCTCTTCCATCTTGCCACCTATATCCATCCTCACTTTCTTGAAAGGAGTCTTTTCTTGGTCGGTTTATAACAGGAATTCTAGGTCCAGGTTTGAATTCCCTCCAAGTGTCTGAATTACCAGCAAGTTCATCAGAGAGCCATCTCTTACTCTGATCTTTGTGGTTCTCATTTATCCAAGCAGGTTGACTGTAAATTGGGTTTTTAAACGCATAGGGATTGCTGGAAACAGCATATGGTCCTTTTCTGGGGGTATTCCCATAGTTCCCTGGTGTTATTTTTTTTTTTGGAAGGCCCTTTTCCATTTTACTGCTATGGCCTTTAGCATAATCATCCATTATTAAGTAATCTTGTTGGGGGTGACCCCTTCTGAAATCCTCATCATCTATACTCCCTCGGTCTTTAGTGCGTTTCACAAAATAAGGTTTTGCAGCATCTCCCATGGTCTTTGACTTCAATTTTCTTACTCTGCACCTGAAAGAAGGCATTTTGGGAAATCATCAAACTATAACAAGATATCGTACCAAGCACATGAAACACCACACGTTTATTGCAGATGTTCAAAAGCCTCCGGAAACTGTTCCTTTCCTAATGTCCATCCCATTCTAATCATCAGCGCGTTACACTAGAAGTTGGGAGGCTCGAGTCCTATAATATTCTCCACGAAAATCAGTACGTACTACTTAGCATGACGATTACATCTGTGACTAAGGGAAGCTCCTCACAGTCTCGAGAACTGCAGCATCAAAAAATGTCACTCCCGTGAAGCTGGTTGGCTTTACCTCTAAATCAAAAGGGCCTCTCCACAACACAAAACCAAGCCCTCATCCCAAGCCTATGTTGTTAGAAAACTCCGGAAACGGTCTTAAAAAAAAAAAAAAAAGTTGGCAATTACTTTTACGTGTTGTACAAAGTAACCGAAACTTTCTGCGAACGTCGCTCATCTCCTCGCGGCCCCACTTCTCTGTCCCTTCTGCGTCCTTCAGGGAAGCGTCTCGGCGCCCCGTCCCCAGCGTCCAGAGCCCCCGGCTGCGGTCGCTGAGGCCGGGCAGGGGCCCGCGCCCCACCAGGGCTCCCCCCTCGCCTAAGGGCTGGGCTTCCCACCGAGAGACCACTCCAGCCACCCTCCTCCGTCCTCATCCTCTAGCCCCACACAAGTTTGGTTTGGTCGCGGGCAGCATTTCTCCCTCTCCGACCCCGGTCTGATCGCCCCCCCCACCCCCGATCTGCCTCAGTTTCCAGCCTCCGGGACCCGAGGCAGAGGAGGGGGAGGCGTCCCCGCACCCCCGGCCACGAAACCACCTCGGGGATCAGGAAGCAGGAAGTGACCTGCGTCCTCGATGGGGTTCCGGGGTCCCCCCGGCCGGCCAGGGGCCGGGCCCGAGCGCCTCCACCCAAGTCCCTCCTTCTCCGGCGTCCGCAGGGTCCGACACAAAGTGAAGGTGCGGACTCGAACCGAGAGCTCAGCGCCCGCCGGCCTGGGGGCTCCCGGGTCCGCGCAACCGGGGCGAGGAGGCCGGCGAGGCACGGAGCCAACGTTTCTCCCGGGCCGGGCCCGCCCTCTACTCCGGAGACCAGGGAACCCCCCGGAGGCCCACCGCGGAGGCGAGTCTGGGAGGGACGCGGGGAGAAGGCGCCCCGGAGCACTCACCACCTCCGCCGCGGTCCCCCGCCTCTTCCTGTCCCGGCCGGGCTCCCTCTCCGTGTTTTCCTTCGGCCCGACTTCCGGCGCTCAGCGCTGTCTCATTGTGCGCGATTAGGGGCCGGCGGTCCCCCGCCCGAGCGCTCCGCCGCGCACGCCGGAAACGCGCGCCGCGCCCGCAGGGCCGCCCGACGCCCGGCCCCGCCCCCTCCCCGCCCGACGCCCCGCCCCCTCCCAGCTCGACGCCCCGCCCCCTCCCCGCCCGACGCCCCGCCCCCCCGCCCCGCTGGCTTCCGCAGCCGCGCGCCGGCAGGGCGCTGGGGCCCTGTCTGCCCCGGGAACCCTGCTCGGTCTCTCGTCTCCTCGCCGGGGCCGGCCTCGCCCAGGCCCCCGGTGACTCCGAGGCCTTGAAGGCCCCGGGGAGGCGCGAGGAGCACGCCTCTGGCTCTCCTCGGGGAGGCGCGGTGGGCTCGGACGCCGGGCGGCGCGGCCTTGCCCCAGGATGCCCTGGATGCCCCTGGATGCCCTGGATGCCCCTGGATGCCCTGGATGCCCCTGGACGCCCTCGGGGGCGAGCAGGGCGAGTGCGGCCTGGAGCTGAGGCCTCATGGCGCCCTTGCGGTCTTCCGACAAGTCCGAGTGCCCTAGAGACCCAGCGAGGCCCTGCTTGCCTGCCCTCTGGAGACCTCGGAGCCCGAGCATCCGCCGTCCACCCACATCCCAGGGTGGTCCAGGCACAGGCGCTACTTTTCTCTTAGTTTCTGCACGGATTCGTTCGCTCAACAAAACAAAACCGTGTTTTCAAGGATATGTGTCATCGCGAAGGATGATCCTGGAGAGTCGCGCTCGAAGTTTTGAACGAGGGAGGCGCACCTGGAGCTTGCCAACAAACGGCTTGGGGCTCCCTTTCTTTTCTTCTTTGGACCGTGTTACCTTCCTAGCTGTCTTGTTCTAAATGCTCTGAAAGCCTCGAAAAATTAATAAAATCAAGGACCGTTGAGAAAGTGTGACAGTCTTGTTTCTTGCGTTTTAAGAGCATTAAATTTAAATCCGTGAGAGTACGTGGAGCACTGGTCTTTATTTTATTTTTTTAAATTTTTATTTATTTATGATAGTCACAGAGAGAGAGAAAGAGGCAGAGACATAGGCAGAGGGAGAAGCAGGCTCCATGCACCGGGAGCCCGACGTGGGATTCGATCCCGGGTCTCCAGGATCGCGCCCTGGGCCAAAGGCAGGCGCCAAACCGCTGTGCCACCCAGGGATCCCTGGAGCACTGGTCTTTAATAATGGACACATGCGTGCTGGGCCTAGCCAGGCTGTGTCCTGAGGGCTTTACAGGTGCAACTCTAATCTTCACGACAAATCCTCTAGGAAAATATCATTATACCCGTTTTAAAGAAGGGGAAGTAGCATTTACCGTAAACTAAATGGCACTGCTGGAAACCAAATTTTAGCGAAGCAGAGTCCATTATTCACTAGCATCTATACTAAAGATGCTCTAAAGCACGTCAGTACCCCTCTTGTACAAGGCCTTATCTAGATGCTTCAGTGCTGCACAGACTTGAGAATCAAGCCAATAATCTGTCTGACAGGCTAGACTGTGGTCTTAAATAGGCTCCAAAGGCAGTGTGGTGATACATGAATACATTTATATTATGGGACAGTGGCGTCACCACACCCAGTTGAGTAATTCTTAGACGCAAGAGCTGGTTGAGGAAAGTTGGCCTCGAGTGCCCAGAGTTCTACAGGATCGGTGGAGGATACATCTTTTTTGAGGTGTGTGTGTGTGTGTGTGTGTGTTTTAAGATTTTATTTATTCATTCATGAGAGACACAGAGAGAGAGGCAGAGATACAGGCAGAGGGAGAAGCAGGGTCCTCGTGGAGAGACCCATGCAGGACTCTATCCCAGGACACTGGAATCACACCGTAATCCAAAAGTAGATGCTCAACCACTGATTCACCCAGGTGCCCCACATCTTTTTGAGTTTAAAATATTTTTTATTTATGTTTTCTTCAATGTGTTCCCCAATGCCCAACTGGCAATTCTAAATTTGCTCTTAAGATTCATGTTGGGGGTAAATGAGTCTCTCTAAAATGCAATACCAATCAAAAGATATTGACAGGTAATATAGCTCTTTTTGTCCAAATTGTACTGCAATGGGGATTTGCATTGATCATGGGGACCCTTAAAACCCAATTGTAAAAGTTTGGTTTGATTTTTGTTTAGATGTCACTGGAGGGAATGCTGAGTTTCTCAGAACCTTTGTCATGAGCGTTTCAAGGTCTAGACATATTTCTAACATCAAGCAGAAATTGGGGACTGTCTGCTTCAGCTGGAGGTTAACATTGCTCCATACGTTAGATTGTATCTACTATCTTCAACCACATGTTTGACATTGTGATACATCTTGACAAGTCTACCTTTAACATACCCAATGCCAGTGTTCTTTTTCTTTGTAGGGCCAAGTAATCTGAAGATCAGGAGTTGTATTCACAACTTTGTTAGCCACTTTTTTTCCTCATGTGTTTTACCTACTTTGTTGAGGGAGCTATGTTGGCTCCTTGTTCAAATACTTCTGGAATCTAGTGTTGTCTCACCATCTCCAGTACTTCCAATCTGCTAGTTACCATCTTTCCTTCACTGTATTACTGCAATCATCAGCTGTCACTTGTGCCCTCCTTTATCTATACAAGATAGCCATGAAAGTCATGTTAAAATCATCTAAGCTAGATTATGATTTCCCCCTCCAGAACCCTCAGTGCCTCCCCATTTTTCAGGAAGTAGAAGCCAAAGTCCATATAGTTACTACAGAGCCCCTCCCTTTACTTCTGATCTCACCCCTAATTCCTCTTAGCCCTTCATTCACTCCACCCCAGCCACACTACCTTTTTGCAGTTCTTTCCTCACACCAGGAAGGCTCTTGCCTCAGGAATTTACATTGGCCATTCCCTGTCTAATGCTTTTCCTCTCTTTGGTGTTTGTACTGCTCACACCCACATCTCCTTAGTATCTTCTCTCAAGGGTCATTTCTCAATGAGGCCTACTCTGACTGCCTATTTAAGTTACTACCCAACACCTTCTCCTCTGCCTTCCCAACTCCATTCCCCTGATCTACGCTGTTTTTACATTTTTTAAAGATTATTTATTTATTTATTCATGAGACACACACAGAGAGAGAGAGAGAGAGAGAGAGAGGTAAAGACACAGGCAGAGGGAGAAGCAGGCTCCATACAGGGAGCCTGATGCGGGACTCTATCCTGGGATTCCAGCATCACCCCCTGGGCCTAAGGCAGGCACTAAACCTCTGAGCCACCCAGGGATCCACTGTTTTTAAATTAAAAAAAAAAATTTTTTTTTAAAGTAGGCTCCACACCTAGCATGAGGCTTGAACTCACCACCCTCAGTTCAAGACCTGAGCTGAGATCAAGAGTTGGACACTTAAGCAATTGAGCCACCCAGGCGCCCCTCTATTGCTTTTTCTTATAGCACTACATACACCTTGTCACCTGTGTTGCCATTTAATTATTGATCATGGTTATTTGTTTTCTTTTCTGTCTCCCTCTGCTAGAATATAAGTTCAGCAAGGGCATAGGCTTGACTGTTTTGTTTAGCAGTATGTCCTCTAGGGCCTAGACCATTGCCTGACTCATAGTACACTCTCAAGAAATATTTGTGGAATTAATGAAAAATACAGGACCAGCCAGGCTCTACAGCAATGCTTCTTCATAAACATTTGGTTCCCCTCTGTTCTTGAGCTTTGTTAGTTCTCTTACAAAGGTCTAATATTACAGTGGGATAGACAATGAACTTGGAAACTAAAATATTCTACTCTCCCTCCCCATCTGCCTAAAGCCTTTAATATCTGCATAGTGGCTTTCTTTCTTTCTTTTTCTTTTTTTTCAAATTTCTCAGAAAATTATGTTAGAATATTTCTTTAATCAGGATGCATGCAGCTATGTTTGACATAAAACCTAATTTAAAGTGTAATGAGGGCACAAGGGCACAAGAGCACCTGGCACTGGGATCCCAAGCAGACCGGGTTTGGCCACTGACCACTGATAAAATCTAAAGGCAGGGACATGAGTGGTGGTGAAACAGGAAAGGAATTTATTTCAGTGAGTCCAGCACTGGGAAGAAAGCAGGCTAGCATCTCAAAGTCTGTCTCCAAAGTGCTGAAAATACTTATAGGTTTATATAAGGAGAATGTGGGACAAAGGTGGGTGGGTATGTGCAGGTAGGCAGTAAAGGCCACATAGATCATTGTCTTGGGGTCAGTCTACACAGGCCCTCCTGGCTCAGGGCACTAGTTATTGCTTGAGAGGGTAGTTTTGGTTCCCATGATGGGATGCTTTGCTCTGCTGGGTCTTTTGCTCAAGTTGAGAGGAAAACTGGAAAGAATTTAATGAGGAAGTACAGACTGAGGTCAAAACAAAGGTAGTTGAAGTCCTCTCTCAAAAATAGCTTACACAATGAGGATAGTTATTGGATCACAAAACTGGGGATTCAGAGGGGTGGTATAAGTTTCAATGTCAGATTTATCCAGTGATTTTGCCTTCCTGTGTATGTGGACCTTATCTTCACATACACAGGATGGGCAAAACCCAGAGTAGCACAAGGGCATTGGCAGTTCCTGACTTCGTATCTGTTCACCACCATATCCGGCGGGAGGGAAGGTGGCCTCTGGAAGCCAGGACCAAGTTTCCAAGAAACTTGCAAACTGAAATCAATCCCTGGTGAGGAGAATGCCATTACTCTTAGACCAGGGTTCCTCTACTATGGGGTTATTGGTATTTTGGGTTGGATAGTTCACTGTTGTAAGAGGCTGTCCTGTGCATGGCAAGATGTTTTGCAATGTCCTTGGCCTGTACCTGGTAGATGACTTCCTACTTGTTGTGACAATGCAAAATATCCCCAGGCATTGCCAAACATCCCTGGGGTGCAATATCACCTCCCGTTGAAAAACTCACTATAGAGCCTTAGGCTTTTACCCTTGGAGTGAAGGGCTGGGGTCTACTTGCTTTGGGTGCACTCACATCAGTTGAGGGAGGATGGGAGAAAGAATAAAATGTGGGTCCTTTTCAGAATGAGAAAGATGAGAATGGATGCCAGCCAACAATGTTTATGTCACCCCTATTAAACAAATTCACCTCCAGACTTTGCAACAAACTTTGGCTTTCCTGAAAATTAGGGTATGAATGGGAAAATTGAAAAATGTGTTTAGACTTTTGATGTTTGATCAGAGAAGAGCTGCTAGTCAGATATCAACCTTTTTAGAATATCAGAGGAGACAGATACTCCTTCCTCTGCTCCATGGAAAGTAGAGGACAGAAAGTAGCTAGTGTTGTATTGGAGGGAGACGACGCTCAGGAGGCCTTTGATGGATTGGTCTCTTGGATATGTGTGCCACATTGTTCAGTTTCCTTCTCCACTTTCCTTGGATGCCATCTGGGGATGTGATGCTCTGTAATCACAGGACTAGATCCAAGAAATGCCCCTGGATACACATCCACAGTCTCTGTGAGCAAATCTGTTGCTTCTCTGGGTCTTTCAAGTCTCTCTTCGTTGTCTTATTGCTGGATATCTAATGCTGAGCCTCGGACTCAGGGACTCATGGTTAGTCCTCTCGGCCCAGTCCATTCCAGTGGTTTGCTGGTGTTGACTTGGACCACCCCTGTCCTTGATGGTGTCGGTCATCCCTCCTGAGTTCCAGCTGCAACTCTCAGGTGATTTTCAGCACAGATGCTCCATTGCACTCCCCATTTCCCCTCAAGTTCTGGCAATCTCTAGGCTACTTTGCCATCTGTCTTCCTTGGCACCAAGAAGAATCCAGAAACACCTGGATACTTTTCAAAGACACAGAATCTCAAGTATGCCCGAAGTGCCAATTTCAGCTTCCTCAGCTTGGTGGTGCCTTGCGGTTACTTTTATACTCCTGAAATCATCCTTTGTTTCTCTTGGGTCATCTACTTCCCCCTGGTTCCAAGCTGGGATGGGTCACATGCTTTAAACTTTCCCCTCAAGTAATCTCACCCTCTGAGTGATGGAAAGTTCTGCTTCCCTTCCTGTTGCCATGGAGACCAGCCATCCTATCTTTCCCTCCTCTCCTCTGTCCCCTTCCAAGTCACAGTCATCTCTTTTCCCCATGGAAACAAAATACCCAACTTGGGGCTGTTTCTTAGATTCCACTGCATGCCTCTCAAACTGTCACAGTGGAGGAAAAAATCTCTCATCTCCATACACATCAAGTGCTTCACTCTAGACTTCTTTAGGCTTCCTGTAGGCCTTCCATCCCCAGAGCTTTCCCAGGGTCAAACTTCCCATGAGGCCTCTGAGCATTCACTGTATCTGGAACCTGAGAATATCCTAGAGCCTGCAGCCCCTCCCTTTGGCTACCCCAAACTGAGACTGTCTAAGCCTATCAGAACTCATCACTAGACCATCTTTGGCTTTCAAGACTCAGCCTTCCCCAACCCCCAAGCCCCCCACCCCCCTCCGCCCCAACCAGGAAGTTGCTGCCTCTCTCCTTGCCAGTCAGCTCTGCACAGATGAAATCCCTTCTCCAGGCACTGGACACAGGGCAGTGATGGATAGAAATCAGGGCTGGATTATTCAGAAAAAATCAAACCTAAACAAAAACTGTATCTCTTTCAAAAGGAGACATAGCTGGTGGTGGGTGGGTCTGTGGCAGGAGGAAGGAAACCTCTATCAATTGAATAAACATTGGGCTGAGCGCTTAGTATAGGGGCCTGATTGTCCCCTAGGAATTCTACAATTTGTGTTATGTTATAAAACAGAAGCTCAGGGGTAGCTGGGTGGCTCAGTCGGTTAAGTACCCAACTCTTAATTTTGGCTCAGGTCATGATCTCAGAGTCATGAGATCAAGCCCTCAGCTGGGCTTCATGCTGGACGTGGAGCGTGTTTAAGATTCTCTCTCTCTCTGCCTCTTCCCACTCAGTCATGTGTGCTCTCTCTCTCATTCTCTCTCAGAACAAAACAAAACAAAACAAAACAAATCCCAGAGTGAAATCATGGGGGCGGGGCAGGGTGGGGAATAGCAAAATGGCTTTAGTGGCCTAGTCTAGTTGAGACCTGACCAGAGTCTTTCTGACTTCCAGGTTTTTATGTTCTTTTTACCCTACCACGCACCAAGCTCTTGCCCTCTGTTGAAGCCCTCACACCTCACTCTGAGAGCACACCCTGAAACTGGGACTCACCAACCTCTGGCTATGGATCCAGCTCCACTTCTACTTTGCTTTGATCTTGGGCAACTTATCTTCCTCCCTGGGCCTCAGTTCCCTATGAGCCAGAGACAAGGAGCGTGAAGCCAAACGTCCACTATTCCTGTCTGACCACAAGCAGATCAATTCTTCTTTGTAACTTATTTTGGTGTGTTAATTTCATAAATTTATAAATTTTTAATGACTTGCTTTTATTGATTATTTTAAATCCAACTAAAAAATTAAATTTTTTATATTTTGGGTTTTATTTTTCGATTTATCTTCTCTTTGAGACACTACATTTCCATTTAGAGTTGTGAAGTAAAATTTTCTTTTAAAAATATAAAGATCAAATGCAATTGAAGAAAATTACTAGCAATTATCCAGAGATGTCTAATATCATAAAGATTATATATGTACAATTGAACTTTGGTAAGCACTAGATCTAAAGGAGAGAAAAGAAAACACTCAGGATTAAAAACTGAGGCTGACTAATCTTTAGACACTAAGAAAAATGAGAGAAAAATGAGAGAAGCTGATAAAGAAAACCAAAAAAGGAGGGGCTTCACCGATAAGGAATTAAAAAAAATTTTTTTTAATTTATTCATGAGAGACAGAGAGAGAGAGAGAGAGAGAGAGAGAGAGAGAGAGGCAGAGACACAGGCAGAGGGAGAAGCAGGCTCCATGCAGGGATCCCAATGTGAGACTCAGTCCTAGGAACCGGGGATCACGCCCTGAGCCAAAGACAGATGCTAAACCAATCAGCCAACCAGGAGTCCCACTGATAAGGAATTTAAGAGAGCATAATATGTAAATCTTCTCTCTGATCTGTTCTGGCCTCATGGTGGCTAAAAATACCAAGAGTGCAAGACAAGGGATCCCTGGGTGGCGCAGCGGTTTGGCGCCTGCCTTTGGCCCAGGGCGCGATCCTGGAGACCCGGGATCGAATCCCACATCGGGCTCCCGGTGCATGGAGCCTGCTTCTCCCTCTGCCTATGTCTCTGCCTCTCTCTCTCTCTCTCTGATGACTATCATAAAAAAAAAAAAAAAAAAAAATATTGGGATCCCTGGGTGGCGCAGCGGTTTGGCGCCTGCCTTTGGCCCGGGGCGCGATCCTGGAGACCCGGGATCGAATCCCACGTCGGGCTCCAGGTGCATGGAGCCTGCTTCTCCCTCTGCCTGTGTCTCTGCCTCTCTCTCTCTGTGTGTGACTATCATAAATAAATAAAAATTAAAAAAAAAAAAAAGAGTGCAAGACAAGACATCCATGGGATCCCTTGGGAGGGGAGGGTTCCTAACTGGTTTAGGTCAAGGCATTTAACTGGCATTGGGTGGGGTAACACGGTGACTCAAAGCCCCAGAAACAATCCCTGCTAATCATCATCTGTTGCTTTGGAGCTATTCATGCCTGTGCCAAAGGGGGAAGTTGAAAAAGGAAAAAGGTAATGTAAGAGAAGAGAAAAGCAAAGTATTTAGAAATCAAAGCTGCAGGGTACAGGGTGAAAACTTTGAAATGCAATGAGAGAAAATTGAGTCTTAGTTAGGGTTGTACCAACGATATGTAAGAAAAAAATATGACTTGAGGAATAGTCTTCATTGAAGAAGAGCGGGGTTTGATTAAATAAAAGTAGTAAATAACAAGTAGAATATGGTCCTAACCTTGAACCGTCCTGGTGTTCCTGACTCGGCACGCTGTATCCCCTGGGCATGGAATAGGTCAAAGTGCCTTTCAGGGTGGGACTGCCAGATAAAATACAGTGTGATCCAGGCAATATTTGGGGCATACTTATACATACTTATACTTGGTTGTTTATCTGAAATTAAAATTTAACTGGGTGTCCTGTATTTAATTAATTGATTAAATAATTTTGTTGTTGCTAAGTTCATCTATATCCAAAATGTCCCTGAGACTTTTTGCTGGGGCTTGCACTCTTAGTAATGATCCATCCAGCTGGTGAATGTTTACTGGTTCTCAAATTGTCCAGTTATGCTGCCTTCTCACAGTGACTATATAAAAAGCCCCCCACCTTTGCTGTGTTTTGAAAAATGTCAAACCTATAGAGAATTTGTCAGAAATGTAGGATGAACATCCATTTGCTACCTATGTAACTTATCAATTTTAACATTTTGTCACATACTCTTCCTCCCTTTTTACCTCCCTTGTGCATGTGCTGAACCACTTGAGTTAGTTGCAGACGTTCAGACACTTATGTTCCCAAAGCCTCAGCATGGATTTTTCAAAAATGAGGATATTTTCCTCTATAACCATGATGCAATTCTCACATTCAGGACATTAATATTAATATCGACACAATACTATTTTCTAACATGAAGTTCATATTTTAATTTCTGTAATTGTCCCAATAATGGGACACTTTGTCATTGAACACTGTTTTACTTTTTCTATTCCCAATTTGAGCAATTTATTTTGGCATTTATTTTCACATCTCTGTAGTGTTCTTTAATGCAGCACAGCTTGCCAATGTTTTGTTGTTGTTTGGTTATTCATGATATTGACATTTTCCAAGAGTCTAGGCCTATTCTTTAACAGAAGACTGGTTGTTTCCCATGGTTAGACTTAGGTTAACCATTTTGGCAGGAATACTACCAGGTAGTATTGTATCACACACCACAGTCTATCACAACAGAGGACAGATGAGGTGAATATGTCCTTTTAATGATGATGTTACACTTCATCATTTGTCTAAGGTGTTATTTACTATATTCCCCCCATTATAAAGATGCCCTTTCTCCCTTTGAATTGATAGGTGGCTTGGGATATGACACTTCAGGCTGTGTGAGTATCCGGTTCCCCCATCTTTTCCCCTATGATTTTAGTATCCATTGATGATTCTCTCCTGAAATCAAATATTACTACAGTAGTTTTGAAATAGTGATTTTCTATTTCTATTATCTCTTCTGTGTTCATTAGTTGGCATTCTTCTATAAAGGAGGGCTTTTCCTTCTGTCCTTAATTCCTTAAAAAATTAAAAAAATGTATCAGTATGAACTCATGGATTCTATTTTATTCAGCATAATATAATCAATTCCTGTCATTATCCATTTTAATGTTCAAATTTTCCTAAATCTGCCAAACAATAGCACATTTTACTGGTTCTTGTATCTCTTCAACGTATTTTCCTTAGTTCTGAGCACTTCCTAAATTTCTGGCACAACCAGATATTCCGGGCTTACCTTGAAATTAGGCATCTTCCCAAAGGGTTTGGGAAATGGTGTTCAGAAAGCAAGACCTGTAGTTGCTTATCACTTGGACGAAATCACTTTTCGGTCTTCTCAATGGACAGAACTAGGAAACACTTTTCAAAAATCAAGAGTTCATAATGATACTTCTAATTAATACCCAAGCCTACAGTACAGGATTTTTTTCTTTCTCTCCTCAATTCCATACTTGTATCCTTGTTCTCCCACAACAAACTTCTGCTTTTTCAAAACTCAGTTGCTCAATCCTGCAATATACACAAAGCATTTTCTGAATTGCCTCACTGACATTGCTACACAAAAAAGCCTACCAAGTAAAGTTCAAGATCTCTTTTGCCCTTAGATTAGATATCCCACTGAAAGCGCAGAGTCAGAATACCTTGTCATTGTGTTCATAAGCTTTTTGGATCCATTGTTTTTCTTTATAATTGTGTTATCAACTTGTTTATAATCATGTATATTCATTTCTTTCACTTTCACTTTCTCCTACCCATCTCCACCCTCATTCTTGTTGATTTAATTTTTTTTAAATATGTAAAATGTTAACCTGGTTCAAAATCCAAAATTGTGTAAAAAATTATATTCAGCCACATCCGAGCTCTTTCCCTCTCCACCCATTCCACTCAAAACCGCAGGTAACCCGGCAGCCTTGGTGGCCCAGCGGTTTAGCGCCGTCTTCAGCCCAGGGTGTGATCCTGGAGACCCAGGATCAAGTTCCACGTCGGGCTCCCTGCATGGAGCCGGCTTCAACCTCTGCCTGTGTCTCTGCCTCTCTCTCTCTCTCTGTGTCTGTCATGAATAAATAAATAAAATCTTTTTAAAAAAAAACCATAGGTAACCAAATTCATTTGTTTCTTATTTATATTTTCTGTTTTTTTTCTAAAAATAAATGAATAAATATATTTTACCTCTATCATACAAAATGTAGCATGCTACAAATAATCTTAGCACTTGATTTTTTTTTTTCCACTCAATAATATATTCTGGAACTTAGTTTATGCCATTGCATAGAAATCTTTGTTTTTTAAATTTTCCATCTGTGTAGTACTCCACAAGTGCACATAGTTTATTCAATCAAACTTCTATATGGCATATTTTGCAATTACAGATAATGTTGTAATGAATAGCCTTGTCCATGGGTTTTCTTTTATAGTTAGAGGCATATTTTCAGGGGGATTCCTAGATTTGCCAAAGGGTAAATGCATATGTAGATTCATTACAAATTACCCAATTCCCCTTCATTGGAAATCTTTCTGTACACATCGGTAGTGAATGAGAGTGTCCATTTCTCCACAACATGTCCAACACACTGTTGTCAATAGTTTACACTTTTGTGAATATGAGTAAGAAACAGCTTCTCATATAGTTTTCACTTGAGCATCTTTTTATATGTCCTTTCTATTTTAAAGTAGGTATTAAACTTTGAATGCTTGACTTGACTCTTTCATCTGTGTTATGATAAGATGAAACAAGATTCTTCTCAAAGAATATCCCTCTTGGTGGTTTTAAGTACATAAGAAGTAGATTTTTGGAGCCCATTGTGGAGCTTGAACTGATGACCCTGAGATAAAGACCTGAGCTGAGACCAAGAGTTGGACTCCTAATCCATTGGGCCACTTAGGCACTCCAGAAGTAGTTTTATAATGACTTTCAAGATAAAGCATTATTTTGTAACTATATTGCAAAACACCTTGATATATCAAATTAAAAAATTATCTGGGTGGGATAGGTTGTGCATTTTCCTTTGCAGTTTGGAGAAAGGTTAATAATAGTCTCTTTATTTGGCATATAGCTCTATTACAGAAGGCTCTCACTTTGATCCTGTGGGATATGTTGGGCAACAGTAATTATCCTTTTATACAGGTGACGGAATTGAGATGAAGAGAATTCTGGGGACTTATCCAAGGCCATGTGACTAATGGCTGAGTCAGAATTAGAACTCAGGATGTTGGACTTCTAATCCAGTGTTCTTTGAATAACCAGACACTGAATTATGAAATTACATATTGGGCATTTGTGTTTCGATGGTAGTTCAGAATTGGGAGTTTTTCTTGTACATTGATGGAAAATGCATTTAAAAACATTGATTACTGGGGCACCTGGGTAGCTCAGTGGTTGAGCATCTGCCTTTGGCTCAGGGCATGATCCTGGGGTCCTGGGATTGAGTCCTGAATCAGGCTCCCTGGTCAGAACTTGCTTCTCCCTCTGCCTATGTCTCTGCCTCTTTCTCTGTGTCTCTCATGAATAAATAAATAAAATCTTTTAAAAAATCTTGATTATTTAAGTGAAATTACTATGTTAACAACGTTAAATGTTTTGTTTTTTGACTTTGGGCATGTTTAGTTGCTCAGGCTAAGCCAGGCTGATAGTCCATGGAGATGCCAAGGAAAGGGGGGGATGACATATGAACAGGGGTCTCTTTTGTCGTTTTCAGAATTTCTTGGGGGCTTCTGTCAATTTTCTTTCAATGACTTTCCAACGCTCTTGAGATTAAGACTGACTCCATCACATGGTCCTCAGTCCCAAGGGGCCTGCTTCTTGCCTGCCTTTCAATGTCACCCTGCCCATTCTTTCTGGGCTCTTTGCCCTACCCATGCTTTGCCTCCTCTCAGTCCTCATACCTGCCACCCCAGGGTCTTTGCACTCATTCTTCTTCCCAAGCTGCTTTTCTCTCCTTTCTTCATTCACTAACATCTCAACACTCAATGTTCAGGTTAAGTATTGCTTATTCAGGGAAGCTTCTCAGATCTCTTCTTAGACTGGGCTAATCTCTCTGTTATTCACTATAGTACCATGGAACCCTTCTTCATAGCACCCCTCCTCACAATTGTGATTTTACAAATGTTTCTGCAACGACTTGATAAATATCTGTCTTACCCACTAGTGAGCAAGCACTGGGAGAACAAGAACTCTGGCTTTGCTTACAGTCCAGGACAGTGCCTGGAACATGGGCAGAGTCCCACCAACATGATAGATGAGTGATGCAGTGCATGGTTGCATGCAAGCATGAGAACAGGGAGCTTGGCAGACCACTTCCATACCTTTTCATGTTCTCTACTCTTTCTTTACCTTTGCATATCTGCTCAGGACACTTTGAGTCTTTAGTAGATGTATGTATGTGTAACCACATTTTTTTTTTTCTAGATCCTACTTCTGTTTTGTAACCTGTCAACTCAGACACAAACTCTACATGACCTCATAACCCACTTATAAGCCTTCATGAGTTTAGTGGTTTGGGTGAGACTTTGTGGAATTGTGTGCTCTATCACTACCCATCATTTCACTCGCTCTTCTTTCTTCTTTCTCCCTATTTTATATTCCTTCCTGACTCTTCTTCCTCTTCCACTTCTGGAGTGTCACGGGCACCCCACCCTGTGCAGGGTGGTTATGTAGAAGCAATGGTGCTGGCCAACATCCATGACCCTACAGGTCTTCCTCTTCCCCAGGTGGACTGACCTGGACTTTTCCTCCAACAAACATGGATCTCATGCAAGATGACTACCAACTACTGAAAATAAGTAATAATAAAATAGTACCATTTTATTATGTTATGTTAGAGTGGTATCAGTTCTGGTCAAGTTTAAGGATGTCCAGGCCCTTGCCATGCAGGGAGAGATTGGTGGAGGGAAGGTTGAGAGGAAGTGAGAATAATGAGTCAACTTCTTCTCACTTCCTGAGACACATCCTTCCTGCCACAGTCCCATCATAGGTCCTCCATACATTACCTTCCAGCTACCCCCTCTCTTCCCATTTCTACCCTCAGACAGAATAGTAGAAAAGATTATTATTCTTGAGTTTCTCTGAGGCTTTGGGCAAAACCAGATTCATGACAGGTCCTTTTAATTTCTGGAATGGCTAGTTAGGACCTGAAACCCTTTCAAAGAGCCCTAATCATGATGTGGCATCCTCCTTTGGCAAACACCCGAGTGTGTCTAAGTTATCAAAGTGGGTATTTCTGCCACCCTGGGTTCTTCTGTCAGATTTCATTGCATCCCTTTACCCCAAGATATCTTATACAAGCATTTCATGTGACACTGCTATCACTTTAGAGGTTGAAGTTTTAATGCCTACCCTAGAGAGTTTAATTTTATTCTGGACTAGGTGTTTGTAAGTGTGAACCTTTATTTAGATAAATCTGCAGCTATATACTGCCACCCCTGTAGTCATCCAACACTTGCTTGCCAGGAGCTGTCCTATGGTGATTGCCTGCACTATCTCATTGTGTCCTTACAACTGCCCTTTGCAACAGATTATCCCCAGTCATATAAGTGTGCAAACTGGAACTTGGGGAGGATAGGAAGTTTGTCCTAAGACACACAGGTAGGTGGAGCAGAGCCAGGATTTGAATCTCTGACTGATAACTGATACCAAAGCCAGTGAGCCTGAATGTCAGGCTACTTGCCGCGGCTGGAGGGGACAGAGGGTGAGGAATGAAAATCAGCATTTTGTTAAGTGAACAGATATGTTTACATGTCTCTGCAATTTGCCCGGAAGAGTCACACAAGAAGGGGCAGTAGCTCCTAAAAACACATTGGTGAACTTGGCTCTGCCTTAGCTGCCTTTAGTTCTCGTTTTCTCTCATCAATGTCTTACTTTTTTTGTTTGTTTTTGGTTTTCGCCAGCATCATTTTTTGTTACTCATGAACCAAAAAGCTTCAGTGAACTCTCTTTTGAAATAACTGGTTTTCTGGAAAGAAAAGCCACTTCCCGTTTTGCTTTTTCCTAGAGTTTCTTCCCACAAAAGACAGCATCCCCAAATTTGCATCATTCCAGGCATTAAGGAACCATTGTCAAAGCTTTATAGGATTTTAAGGTTATTTTAATTCCGTTTGCCCCAGTACACACACACACACACACACACACACACACATTGATTTTGCATAGTCATTATTCAAAATATAGACTTAGGGAGGTGCTTGGGTAGTTTAGTTGGTTAAGCATCCAACACTTGATCTTAGCTCAGGTCTTGATCTTAAGGTCATGAATTCAAGCCCCATGTTGGGCTCTACACTAGGTATGGAACTTACTTAAAAATATATATATATTTTAAAAAATAATAATATACGTATATTATTTAATATAAGTAAATTATATTAACTAATATAAATATAAAAATAATATAAATAAATATATATATATTTAGGGCACCTGACCAGTTCAGTTGATAGAGCATGTGACTCTTGATCTCAGGGTCATGACTTCCAGTCCCACGCTGGACATAGAGATTACTGGGGAAAAAAAAAAAAATTATATATATATATATATATTTTTTTTTAATTTTTATTTATTTATTTTTTATTTACTTATGGTAGTCACAGAGAGAGAGAGAGAGAGAGGGAGGCAGAGACAGGCAGAGGGAGAAGCAGGCTCCATGCACCGGGAGCCCGATGTGGGATTCGATCCCGGGTCTCCAGGATTGTGCCCTGGGCCAAAGGCAGGCGCCAAACCGCTGTGCCACCCAGGGATCCCAAAATATATATATATATATATATATATATATTGGACTTTAATATATGGACTTTAATCTCTCAACTGCTGGCAGACAATAATTAATGAAGGTGAGTTAAGAATATGTTGTTTGTGTAAGAGTGGGGAGAAGGTCAGTTGCAGTCTCAAGATCTAGCCCATTGTGAATCAGTTCTGGAGGCTGCTTACAGATCACAGGGTACAGCAGGAGGGCTAGTGACATTGCTCCTTCTAGAAAAATAGAGTGACTCAGAATACAGATGTTCCACCTACCTAGGCCTGCATTTATAATTATGAGCCAGTTGGGGCAGTTCATGGGGAGTCTTTGAATCATCTGTTCTTATATTTTCTGATGCTGCTGCTCTTTTTAGAACAATCTAGGACATGTCAGCTGAAAAGTGCACCAGTTGCTTGCAAAGAGAGAATGGCTTTTTATGTGGACATGAGGACACAGTTCTTTTTCTCTCTCTCTGCTTGGTGACATGGTGGGGAGAATGAGCTAATCATTCTTGGGGAAATATATGAGTTCTCATAAACCCAGATACCTGGAGAACATCATGAAGTGAAGACAGATTAATGCGACTTTTAACTTTAGTTCTGGCATGTATAAATGATGAAGACATGATCATTTCACTTTAACAAATAAATACACAAAGGAGATGAACCAGAGAAACCTGAATTTGTGGGCAGCTTCCTGAAGTAAAAATAAACTGGGTCCCTGTTGCAAAATCGTTTTTGGTGCAGTGTGCCTTAGGGCTGTGTCACTCCTGGTATTTTTGTCTATCTGCAGTGAGCGTCCCAGCTCAGGCAGACGCTGGATTGAGATAAGCAGATGGAACTTCAGGTCAGACAAATTCATGGGTTTCGCTGACACAGGAGAAGAGATTTTATTATTTATTATTCTTATTTCTATTTGTCAAGTATTTAACTGTATCAGGCATTCTATAGGGCATTAAATCCTAGTTTCTTTCTTTCTTTTTTTTTTAAGATTTCATTTATTTATTCATGAGAGAATCAGAGAGAGAGAGAGGCAGAGACACAGGCAGAGGGAGAAGCAGGCTCCATGCAGGGAGCCCAACGTGGGACTTGATCCCGGGTCTCCAGGATCAGGCCCTGGACTCAAGGCAGCACTAAACCGCTGAGCCACCTGGGCTGCCCTAAATCCTGCTTTCCATGGAGCCTCATCACCCCTCCAGTTGCTAGGATTTGGAGAAGCAGAGGCAGCAGTATTAATATCATAGAATTTCAGAGCATCAAAGTACTTCAGAGGACTGACTACTCCTCAAGTAGAGGTTTAGCTAGGAAGGTTATAGCTAGGAAGTTTTCTTTCTTCCTTCATTTCTTTCTTTTAAAGATTTTATTTATTTATTTTAGAGAGGGAGCGCAGTGCATGCACATGTGTGGGGTGGGAGGAGGGGCAAAGGGAGAGGGAGAGGGAGAGAATCTCAAGCAGGCTCCGCCCCCTGGAGCACAGAGCCATCTGGGGCTCATTACAGGCTCCACATAAGGCTCGGAGTCCATCTCAGAAGTGTCAGACCATGACCTAAGCAGAAATTAGGAGTCTCACACTCAACCCGCTGAGCCACCCAGGCACCCGACAGTTAGGAAATTTTCATCAGTTTGGACAAAATGAAAAAGAAACAAGGAAGTGAGTTTGTATAAAGTGAAATATTTTTAATTTGAAAGGAAATTTTTATAAAGAATGCTTGTCCTAGGGCACCTGAGTGACTCAGTTGGTTAAGCATCTGACCTCGGATCAGGTCATGATCTTGGAGTCCTGGGATAGAGACCCATATGGACCCTGAGCTCAAGGGGGAGTCTGCTTGAGATTCTCTCTCCCTCTGCTCTCACCCCAATAGTTGTGCACATGCTCTCGCTCTCTCTCTTTCAAATAGATAAATAAGGGGCACCTGCGTGGTTCAGTGGTTGAGTGTCTACCTTTGGCTCAGGTCATGATCCTGGGTTTCTGGGATCAAGTCCTGCATCAGGCTCTGCACAGGGAGCCTGCTTCTCCCTCTGCCCATGTCTCTATCTCTCTCTGTGTGTCTCTCATGAATAAATAAACAAAAAACAAAAAAACAAAACCCAGATAAATAAATCTTTAAAAAAGAAAAAAGAATGCCTGTCCTAAAAAGCCATTTGATGGTGATTTGGGGGGGAATGAAATATTTTCTCCTCTATCATTTCTTTGTCTCTTTTCTGTGAAGGAAACCAGAATATGTCACTCAAAAATATGCCTTTTTGACAGAAAAATTAAGCTGAAAACAATTAAGAGAGACCAAAAAGGGGAGCCTTTTCTGCCTAAAGGCAGGGTATAAATTCTCCTTTTACTGGAGATAGAATCTTATCAGCCCAAAGACACCAGAGGCATCTGCAGACAAACCTTATCTCATTAGTTTCCTCCTGTGTATTTACCTCCCCACAGTTTCCATCGTTGGGAGCCTGAAACTGCTTTCCTTTGTCTTGTCATCTCTCTAGGAGTTTATTGTTCATGGTTGAAGATCCTGCATAAGCTGGAGTTCTAAGCTACTACTTTGAGATGCTCTTCATTTAGGTTTCTCCCACATCATGTGCACTGCATGTTTTGTTTTTTCTTGTTAGTTGTTTCTTCTCTTTCCTTTCCTTTCCTTCTTTTTTTTTTTTTTTTTTTTGGTAAGGGGTTCAGGATGAAAACCTAAGATGGATGGAGGTGATGGAGGTAAAGTTCTGCTTTCCTTGCACCTGTCAAAAGAGAAGAGGTTCAGGGCACTGACACCCAGATGGGGATCAAAGTGTCACTTTCATCCCAGGCCAGGCAAAGAGACAGTGACACTGAACTCCAGTCCAGAGGGCAGCCTCCTCCTCCCTCCCCCACAACTGAATTCAGCCAGGCCCATTATACAAGGCCAATTGCCTCATAGCTGATCACAGGCAGAGGAGGTGGAGCAGAGAGATCAAGGATTGCTCTGGATTGCTAGAGTGGGCCAGATGTAGCTGGCTTAATCACACAAAGGGAAGAACAAGTGCTGTGAACTCTTAACTGGGACCTTGCCCGTCAATGGACCATGCTTGTCAGCTCTCACCAGTTAGATTCATTGCTTCTCTTCTTTTTGGATGGCAAGAGCATGAAGTGAAAGCTCTCTTCCCAGTTTGGCCTAGAGATGGAAATGTTGGAGGAAGAGCTTTTTTTCTCTGGACCAAAGCGGGCAGTGCAGGAGGGCTTGGTAGGCTATGGAATTCACTAAAAGAACCCCAAGATATCCTGGTGGTTTGATTGCATCTGCCATCACTGGATAGCTAAGGGTTGGGGACAATCATAGAAAGGTTCTTAGTTCTACAATCAGGCTAAAGGAGATTATTTTTATGAAAAAAATTTTAATTGTGCTAAAACACAAAATCTTAACCATGTTTTTTTTTTCTTTAAATATTTTATTTATTTGAGAGAGAAAACACGAGCAGGGGCAGAGGGACAGAAAGAAACAGATTCTCTTGCTGAGCAGGGAGCCCGACACAGGGCCTGATCCCAGGATCCTGAGATCATGACTTGGGCCAAAGGCAGTCGCTTAACTGACTGAGCCACCCAGGTGCCCTGAACAATCTTAACCATATGTCTGAGTGTACAGGTCAGTGATATTAAGTACATTTACATTGTTGGGTTCTCCTCACCACCATCCATCTCTGCAACTTTTTCATCTTCTCAAACTAAAATTCTGTACCCATAGAACAACAACTCCCAATCATTCTTTCACCTCCTGGCAACTGTCATGCTACATTCTGTCTCCATGAGTTTTACTCTTCAAGGTACCACATAGAAATGGAATCATATAGGATTTATTTATTTACTTATTTTTTTGTGTGTGTGTGAGCAGCTTCTCTCACTTGGCATAATGTCTCAAGGCTGATCTATGTCGTATCGTGTGTCAGAATTTCCTTCCTTCTTAAGACTGACTAACATTGGTTAGTCATATTATTGGTTATATATTAAATGAATCATTGTTTACAGGAGCTTGAACCAGACCCTCAATGTGGCAGCTGGTACTTGTTATACCAATAGTTCTGGGAATGGCCTAAAAATGCATGTGTGGACAGTCATAGTATCTTCCTGAGCATACAGTTGGGGAGTGGAAGATGCAGGATAAATATTTTACCTCACCTGAGAAGCAGAGTTATAGCAATCAAGAGGGAGATACAGGAGTGCCTATCAATCACTAGAACCATCTCAATGGCTCCTCTCTCAGGATCCATCCATCCATACTGGAAGATGCACATGGATGATTGCTTGCTTCTCGCTTGCTCCTGAAAGTACCTTTTGTTCCACTGAGATCCATGATCTTCGGTCTATAACACTTGTGAAGGAGACAGTTTTGATCTCAGGATTATGTACTTGAGAAGAAAATTCCTACCACTTGCAAATCTGAGTGAGCGAAATGTTGAAACTTAATGCCTTCAGACTTCAATCAGCCAGTCAAAGGATTTCACGTTTGGAAATCAGCCTCTCTCAGGAAATGTAATCATTGATATGAGTTTGTGTTAAAATTTGGGCTTTTTTGTTATGTTTTTGACTTTGCATTATTTGGAGTATTTGGATTCTTGACTGGCATTCATTGTAAGATCTCTGGTGAGTGATATTGAGCATCGAGTGAAACATCATTTGAGATAGAAAATAGAAAAGGCAATGCATTTTGACCTATAGTGTGTATGGCCTTGACAGTATCTGAATATTCTTTTCGAACCTGTTCCAGAGTTTTCTGGGGCAATAGCTGAGGTCCCCACTTCACAGCCCCCAGAAGCAACCATCAGGGGTTGGTGCAAGGAGCCATTCTACCTCATTCAGGTAGAAGAGGCTCTACCCTGATAGGCTGCTCTGCGTGGAACTGGCATCAGGCATGGTTGTCAAATCCAACTCATTGAGAGATGCCAGCTGGCGATCCCTTATTCAGTTTTATGAGATTCCCTATTACTCTGTGGGGCATTTGGCTCTTGACCAATCCCCTAATAAAGTTGTCTTTTGGGTCTTCATGGGAATCTCTGTGCTAATTCTCCACTGGTTGGAGCCAGGATGAGAAGAGGGATGAGTAGGTGGTTGTAGTTGTTGATATCTTGAATTTATTTCATATAACAAAGAGTTAATCCTCAATCCTTGTTAATGCTTAAAATTCAATCCCATGTTAGTCCTTAAAATTGGAAAGATTTGTTTTTCAAACTGACCCTTACACTCATCATCTGGAATCCACTACCTTAAAGACCACACAGATCTACATGATCACTCTACCAATGAAGAATTTAAAGCCCAGAGAGTTTGCTTAACTTGCCCATGGTCACACAGATGATGACCCAGTTGTGCTCATTGCCACAAGCTGTTTCTACCAAACCTTCTGGAAGCCCCCAATTGACATCTAGGAATCCTGCTGCATTCATCTGCTATGATTTGCAGAGGCAAGAAATTCACTCCAGGACACAGAATGGTCTGATGGAAGAAGGTGGGAGAGCCCCCTGGTGCTGTACTGACATGGCTGTCATGTCTATAACCTTGGGAGGCTGAGATAGAGAGGAGAAAATAGGATGAATTTAGTTTCCTTACTTAAAAGCCACAGAACAAAGATAACACCTGGTCCCACCTATACCATTGACATCCTGGGAGGACAAATTTTGATAACAGGATTATGTACTTGAGAAGGTACATAAGCACTTTGTGAGTGCTTGGAAAATTATGATATATGATGCTCGTGTCAGGCTGCTGAGACAGATGTGCATGAACACTTGGAGATCCCCATCCTTTTACAAGCATGTCTAAGGGTCAGATTTCCAAAACAGTCTTCGAATCGTTGTTCAGAGTGAACTGACCAATTTATGAGATTCTTGAAAAAATTCTTTCTTGTTGATTTTTGAGTAGTGAATTGAGCTTTCTCTAATGCTTCCAATTAATGTAACCAGGTGGGCCAGCAACACAGAGACATTTTCCAAGTCTCGGATGGAAAACCATGATCCTTAAGCATTTCCTTTGTGCATCCCTTCTTAAAGGTTGATATCTTTTCATGCCATCTTCTCATTCCCAAATAACTTTTAAAATGAGCTCTTCAGAGTTCTGATGGTCATCTGAGTACCAATGTGGCAGGGTTCAGAAATTGAATTATTACCTTATCTCAGCCAGGGACTGGAAACATATGATGACATATAGTATAACTTACAAGGAAGAAAACATAGGGAAGGGAGAGATTTTAAATAGAAAGAAAGCAAAAAAACTTTTATAACTTGCTTTACTTGTTCCAGAACATTCTTTCTAAGATTTAGCCTGAAGTAAGAATCTCTATCTTCTCTGATTTGCCTTTTTTCCTTTTATTTTCTTTGAAGTTAAATTAAATTTTAAGTTTCAGTACAGTTAATATATACTTTTGGTTTTAAAAAAGTGGATTTGATTCTAGTGTGACACAGTTCCTACTGATAACCTGTTTTTGATGTCAGAATTTAACCCTCAGAGGAAATGTTGATTTGAGTGGAAATACAGTGAGTGACTTGTAAGAAGCATTGTCTCCTCAGAAGGGAAGAGTTTTAGTCCTTTTGGGCCACTATAACAACATACCACCAACTGGGTGGCTTTAATACAACAGAAATTTATTTCTCACAGTCCTTGAGGCTAGAAGTCTGAGACCAGGGGAACCTGAGTGTGAGGGCCCTATTTCAGGTCACAGATTTCTTACTGTGTCCTCACATGGAGGAAGGGGTGAAGGAGCTCTGTCAGGCCTCTTTTCCAGGGGCCAATCCCTTTCAAGAGGGCTCTACTCTCATGACCAAAGGCTCTATCCCTAATGCAATTCATTACATTGAATATTGGGTTTCAGTATATGACTTTTGGGGAGACACAAACATTTGGTCTATACAATAAGTATATATTAAAAACCAGGTGGTGGCCCGCAAATGGAAATGTGGTCTTCCCAGGAAAAAAGTCACAAAGCAAAACAGATGCTTGCAAATACATCTTAATGTCCATTTCTAGAGTGACCTCAGCAATTCTTTCATTCATTCAATGAACATTTATGGAATGTGTGTTGTGTGTGTGCCAGGCACTGCTCTAGACACTTGGGTTTCATCAATGAACAAAATGGGGGTAGGGGGTTGTAAAAACTGCCTTCCTGAAGCTTCCATCCCAGTGGGATGAATGCCAATGGTCCCTGGGGAAGGGGGTAGTGAGTCTAGGGAAAGGATGGGGGAGCAAGCATGTGCACATCTCTTTTGTCCTCCTATTTTTTTAGCCTCCACTAGAAAGAAGGAAAATGCCATACCGAAGACCTGAGTATGTGGTTGGAGTGAAAAGGGAAGATGTGGGGATCATTTGAGAGGCAGAATGGGCCAAAGGTTTTCACCAGGAAAAGCAGGCCTGGTTGTTTAGCTTATTTTCAGGGTAGTGTGAAGTACAGTCTCATCTTTGAAGGATATTTTGTTTCTTAGAAGCTTTTCTTAATCTAAAGCAAAGCAGAAAGACCATGGTAGTTTATTTTGCAATAAAACAGTTTATTCTGCATTAAGACAGGCCTTGAATCCAGGTAAGTAAACAAATAGTACATATTCACTTTCTCTTTTTTGCTGAGCCCAGAATTCTTTTTTCTTCACGCTAGATGGCAGTAGAGTTAAAGGGGAAAAAAAAAAAAAAGTCCAAAGCCCCTTTGTTGAATTTCCCTGCAAAGCTGTGATGAGGATGGAGTGGGTACATCCTCCATCAGAGTGCCACATGATCCAGGTGTGATGTGACACTCTCGCGTGTCAATGCCTCTTTCGGTAAAATGTATTTGGGTCAGAATGTCTCTCTCCATGTCGTGTCTTCGTGGGGGTAAATAAAGCATTAGACACTGATTAAATCTAGCTCCTAATACATGATACAACTTTTGGTTGGCAAGGCAAAGAACTTGTCTTTGAAAATAGCTCCTGGGAGGTGCCTAGGTGGTTCAGTCAGTTAAACTCTGCCTTCGGCTGGGGTCATGATGCCAGGGTTCTGGAGATGGATGGTGGTGATGGTTGCACAACACTCTGAGTGGACTTATGCCCTTGAATTATACACTTAAAAATTGTTAAAATGGTAAAGTTTATGTTATGTATATTTTACCAAAATAAAAAAAATTTTCTTATTCATCTTTCTCAATTTATCCTCTCTCCCTCTCTCTCTTTTTTTAAATAATTAGACTCCATTCGCAATGTGGGACTCAAACTCCTGACCCTCAGAGTCATGTGTTCTGCCAACTGGGCCAGCCAGGCACCCCTCAATTTATCCTTTTAAGGTGACTAATTTACAAGGCCTTTGAAGAGATGGATTTTTTCCAGCAATATTAACCATAAATTTTTATCATCTCCTTTTCCTCTCTCCCATGAAAGAAACACACACCCACAACAAAATTGCTTTATTTACACTCATGATTACTGAAAGTCTTTTCTAAAAGAGGAAAAGCATTAATAGATTAAGAAATTCTTAATTTTGTGGGTAAAGAGTTGGAAATGAATGAAATGTTCAAAAATGGGAAATAATTAAGACATTTAAAAAACCTGTTCAATAGGATATTATGCATCCATTAATATGATGACGACATGTGAAAATGTGTATGAAAAAGAAATGAAATGGCAGGCTATAAAACTTCATATGGGTAGGATCTTTAAGAAAAACATTTCATACACTCTAGGAATTAAAAATAAAAGCAATTTGGCCAAGATATTGATAGTATTAATCTCTAGGTGCTTGTGTGATGAGTGATATTTATTTTCATTATACTTTTATGTATTTGTATTTTCCCCAACTTTTTATTATGAAAATATTCAAACATAATGGAAAATTGAAAGACTAATACAATGAACATCCATGTACTCTCTACTAAGATTCAACAACTGTTAATCTTTTCCTATATTTGCCTATCTATCTTTTTTAAAAAAAAAAAACCACCAGTGTTATCAAAGACTTTTATTTATTTATTTATTTTTAAAGATTTTATTTATTTATTCATAGAGATGCAGAGAGAGAGAGAGAGAGAGAGAGGCAGAGACACAGGCAGAGGGAGAAGCAGGCTCTATGCAGAGAGCCCGACATGGGACTCAATCCAGGGTCTCCAGGATCACACCCTGGGCTGCAGGCAGCACCAAACCGCTGCGCCACCAGGGCTGCCATCTATCTATCTATCTATCTATCTATCTATCTATCTATCTACTTATCCTCTATCTATCATCTATGTATCTATCTGTTACATTGAGTTAGTAAACTATGGCCATGGTCAAATCTGACTCATCATCTGGTTTTGTACAGTCCTGAGTTAAGAGGTTTTATGCTTTCAAGTAGTAAAATTTTGGGGGAGCCTAGGTAGCTCAGTCAGTTAAGCATCTTCCTTCTGCTTAGGTCATGATCCCAGGATCCTGGGACTGGCCCAATACCATCCTCAGACTCCTTGCTCAGAGAGGAGTTTGCTTCTCCCTCTCCCTATGCTCCTCCCCCTGCTTGATCCTCCCCACCCCCGCTCTTGCTCTCTCTGTCTCTCTCTATCTCTCTCAAATAAATAAATAAAATCTTCTTTAAAAAGTAGCAACATTGTAACTAGCTACATAGTTATCTACAAAATATCCTTGATTTTGTCTCTTGGTCTGCAAAGCCTAAAACATTTATTATCTTGCCCTTTACAGAGAAAGTTGGTCAACTCTGGATCTACACACACACTCACACAGATACAATAGCTGAACCATTTGAAAGTAAGTTACAGATGTTATAACATTTCTTTCTCGAATACTTTATTATGAGTCTCCTAAAAATAAAGAAATATTCCTACTTAACCATAATATTATTAATACACTAAGGAAAATGAACTATTATTTCATAATATCAGAAAATACCCATCCACATGCTAATTTATGTGATTGTACTTGCCAATTTTACAAAATGAAAGCGCTTAACTGTGTAACAATAAAAGAAAAATTTCTGTTTTGGAAATCAGATTTTTATAGTCATCAATTTTTATTATACAAGGGATTTAGGAAAACTACTCTATGTAGCCATTCCACTGGGCATTTCAGGTTGAAATTCAATGTGTTTGCAAGTCGAACAGTTCATATTCTGCAAAGCATTCAATGTTGGTGGTGCTGTTATTGTTAGCTGTTGGTGTAGACAGAACAAGGTAGGATGCTCTATAATATTTTCTTTGTATCTAGGAATAGAGCTGCATGGTACATGAGACAACCATGTACATGGGAGCTTGTTAAACTATACCTTCTACCATTTTTGTATGGTTGGAGATTTCCATAATAAAAAAGACATGTATGTATAGATCACTAGACCAATAGACTTGGCTCCTGACCTACATGTACTAAGGCAAAGTTGCATTTAAACTGTGTCAGACCCCTGTGTGTGTATGAACCTCTTATTTTAGAATAGGAAACATGGTAGTTATGTCAAACAAAACATAGGAAGATTGGCTTAAACATTTGAATGGATTTGAGAAAAGGCTACTTTGTCCTTCGGGAGTCTTATTTTTGTAAACATTTCATTTTTTGTGGGATGTGAATCATGTGTTGGAATCACCTGATTTAGCTGTGGTATAACTAAGTCTGGAGGGCTTAAGGAAGACTCTGTTTTTAAAATTCCCCACCACCAATCATGATTATGGTTACATGAGATTCGGGTCTGTGTCCCAAAGCTTTGGAATTATTTATACCATGTACTTTGTAAGCTCATCTTTGTTCTGTTTGAGCCATAATGTTATGTCTGCTTTTACCACAATCATATGGATAAGAAACTGGCAGGTCAGGCCCTTTCTCATCATGCCACAACGGAGAATCTGCTCTATAAAATCAGTATAAAGATCAAACAAATTTCTCTTCCTTGCTTTAGGAAGAGCTTGGGGATAAATATTCTAATGCATTTTTCTTTAAAAGTGGACCTAATCATGCTGTTATTTAGTAAGAAAACATTTTATAATAAAAAATTTGGAAGAGTTACAGTAAGCTCTTGAAGAGTTTAGTGGTTAAAAAATGTAGTATTATTATATTTTTGCAGACATAAAACACCCAGATTTTTAATGTGCTCAATGAGATACAAAGAGAAAAGCTATTAACTATGGAGTGTTAAATTCAGGGCAGCCAGAAATGCTTGAATTTGTATAATAAATATTCATTCTTTTGGAAAGAAATTGTGGCAGAACATTTTCTTCCCATCGAGTAGGAGATAATTTATTACATTACATTTACATTTATTACTACTTCCCTTTTGTGTGTTCTCCTTATTATGTCATAATCAGTTTTCTGCCTATACCACATGATCTGACACTTCTTTATCAATATAAACTTCTCTCTATATATCATTTTCGTTTCTTTTTTTTTTTAAACACTTTTATTTTTTTTTTAATTTATTATTTATGATGGTCACACAGAGAGAGAGAGAGAGAGAGGCAGAGACACAGGCAGAGGGAGAAGCAGGCTCCGTGCACCAGGAGCCCGACGTGGGATTCGATTCCGGGTCTCCAGGATCGCGCCCTGGGCCAAAGGCAAGCGCTAAACCGCTGCGCCACCCAGGGATCCCTATCATTTTCGTTTCATGTGGGTTCATGAAGCATCTTTTCAACAGTTCATGTCATTTCTCCAATAGATGTTTTCTTTCTTTCTTTTTTTTTCATACACTTATTTACCACCTACTACAGTTGATTCTTATTAGTCACAGTCATTATGTTCTACTAAGTTACCATGGACACTGAATTAGCAGTACCCAACCATTACTTCTAGGGGAAAATACAGGAGTAGGCTCTTACCAGTTTCTGGTCACAATGTTTCTGTAAACCAATCAACACATAACTTGTTTTGTGTGTGTTTATGTATAAGGACACCTTGTTTAATACAGATTGCTGACATATTAACATTGAACTCACAGCCGACAGCACGAAAACTCATGCCTGAAGGAAGCTTATCTAACGCACATGTTTTCTCTGGAAGTAACATCCCAGCCTTCTCATACTTAGGAATACTGGACAGCACTTTAGCACTCATGGGCCATTTTCAACAGAGAAATCATCAACAAAAAGTGCAAAATTATTTTTTTTAAAAGTGGCATCATATAGACCATGAGAAGGACACTTGTTTACAATCTGGGAGCTGAAACAAGAAGACAGGGCAGTGCCTTTTGGACCTCGGCTTGGAATGTGCGAGTGGAGCCACTCCAAGTTTTCATCCTCTGCACGTGTGCATATCCACAGAAGTACCCCTAATATTGATTTTGGGATGACAAATGAACTTTAGAAAATTCTTGGATATGGAATCTGTGAATAATGAAGACTGTATTTGCAGTTACTCTGCTGAATTCTGGGGACTCAAAAATGGTCATGACTTTATTCTTATGCTTAAGTAGTTCAAAATACATCACCTGGGAGGGATGTGGAGGTAACCATGATACATAGTAATAACCATGGTATTTGAGCTATAGCAAGATGTTATCAGAGTTTTAAGGAGAAAGCACTGACTCTCATTATGGAGATGAGAACAGTAAGAAGGCAAATCAACTTTGAAGTCAGGTTTTTGGGCACCAGTTCTGGCTCTGCCCTGAAATAGCTGGGTGACTGTTTCCAAGTGCTTGAAAATTTTGAGTCTCAGTCTACTCACTGGAGAAATGAGGATGGTAACACCTACTTTCCAGAACTACTGTGAGGAAAGCACGAAACACTGTACTTGAAAAATAGTAGGTACTCAATTAGGTACTTAGGATAGGTACAGGAAGGGTAGCTAAAGAAGGGGATGTTTGAGCTGTGCCCTGAAGCATGAGAGAGGTGTCCACAGGCGTACTGCTGAAGAAGAGAGCAATGGGCTTCTAAGTCCCTTGTGGTTTTATACTTTATATGCCCCCATCTAGTGGAGTGTGGGGCTGGGACATAACAGTTACTCAGTTAATAGATATGAATAGGTTGGTTGGTCGGTTGGTTGAATGAGTGAAAGGTGAAGGATTCCCCCCCACTTTTTTAAGGATCCCTTTTTTGATCTCTTTGGTGTCTGCTTCTTTGCCAAGCCACCTATTTTCATAATGACACATATTTTTGGCACCTTTATGACAGTATCTGGCCATTTAGTCTATAAGTAACTGAACAAAAGAAGGTATGTACTTCAGCTAGGAATTGTATAATTCTAAACTGATTCTGAGTAAGAATGTGGTTGGAAAATGAAAGGCAGGAAGAAAAAAGAAGAACATGTGTATTAGTGTGTGTGTGTGTGTGTGTGTGTGTGTGTGTCTAGTATGTATGTGTCTGTGGGTAGGTGTGGGAAAGAGAGAGGGGTCACATACAACAATATGGATAAATCTTAGCAAAGTAACATTAAATGAAATAATAATTTCCCCCAAACATATGTAAACATACAGTCTGGAGATGCCAGGCAGCAATGTAACCAAGGGATCAAAGCAAATATCACCAAGGAGGGGCCTCTGGCTGTGATTTACTGAGAAGGACATGGCACATAGCATCACTTCAGTGGCATCTCTGCCAAAAATGAATAACCTGAATGCAATCAAAAGGGAACATTAGAAGAACCCAAACTGAGGGACATTAATAAAATCCCAGACGAATGTTAATTGCATGAAGAGCAAAGAAAAGTTGAAGAAATTTTCAGATTCAGGGGGACTAAAGAGAAACAATAACTGAATACAAGATGTGATTCTGGACCATACTCTGTATTTGAAATCTTTTTTTTTTTAATTTTTATTTATTTATGATAGTCACACACAGAGAGAGAGAGAGAGGCAGAGACACAGGCAGAGGGAGAAGCAGGCTCCATGCACCGAGAGCCCGACGTGGGATTCGATCCCGGGTCTCCAGGATCGCGCCCTGGGCCAAAGACAGGCGCTAAACCGCTGCGCCACCCAGGGTTCCCCATACTCTGTATTTGAAAAAAATGTTGTAAATGCTAATATTGGGACAATAGGCACAATTTAAAAATGGACTGTTGATAAGATACAAGTGTATAAGTATGGTATTTATGTTGACTTTCCTCATTTGTGGTTATGTTAGAGAATTTCCTTGTTCTTAGGAAATACACGCTGATATATTAAGGGGGTAAAGAGGCAAGATACATGAAACCAATTTTCAAATGATTTGGAAAATTATAACTCTCTCTCTCTCTCTCTCTATATATATATATATTTAGAGAGAGACTATATATCAGTAAATCTGTATGAAGTTTGTGTATTATCCTTGAAACATTTCTGTAAGTTATTTCAAGATAAGTCTATAAAATAAAGCTACAACAAAAAATAAGGCTAAAACAAAGAAAAAGCATTAATCTTTTCATAAACTTAAGAAACTAGAGTAAAAAGTTTTTAACACTACACATAGATACAATTAATAGTATAAAAAGAAAGGAAGAAACAATGCAGGGTAGCTACTCCGGTGGGGAAGCCAGGGGGTGGGGTAGTGGGCTACAGGGTGGTTTCCTGTAGGATATTGTTGTGATCCCCTTCTTTTTGTTTCAGTCACTAGTGGATTCATGGTACTTATTACATAAAAACAAGTAATTAGAAAAAACATGAGCCAAACAAAAGAACCTGCTGAGCAAGTCATGAAACACACAATATATGATTAATCTTTTTGTTTTCATCTGAGGCCCATTAAAAAGTAAAAGAAAGGAAGTGGGAGAACAGGGAGGAGGGCAGAGGGGGGAGAGAAAAATTGAGAAATCTAGGAGCAGGGAAAAGAAACGGGTGTCAGGTCGTTTGAAGGACAAGGAAAAAATAAAACAACCCAGGAGGAAAGAATCTGAAGAAATGAGTGAGGAAAGACGGAGCATATGCCCAAGAGAAGAGAAGAATGGGTTGGAAGAAGCTGAAAGAATGAGAACGGGGAACGCGGAGGCAGAAGAAAAGCCTAAGTGGTATTTCTGAGCCGCAGGAGGGACACTCTGTCTCCACAGAGGAGTGTCAGCCAAAGGGCTGGATTCCAGGAAAGGGTGATGTGGTTAAACAACACACCGAGGTTTGGTCTAACGGAAGGCTGACACTCTGCCAGCTGGGCTTTTCCAAAAACTCAGAGTGTTGTGGTCACTTCTGGCTTCTTCAATACTCCAGGCTATTAATTAGGAGGAACCGCTGGATTAACCCGTGGCCATAATCACCCATGATGAGAGCTTGTGCCCAGATGCTGGTGGGTGACGAGGGCCTCCTCTGGGAGCTGCCGTCTTGTCCGGGCCCCGCTGGTGCCCAGGCTGAGAACAGGGCGTGCAGGGCGCAGCCGGGGCTGCAGGGCCCAGCCACCGGGCAGCCGCATTTAGGCAGGTCGCCGGTCCCTCCTGACTACTGTCCTGCAGCCTCTGGGGGCTCAGTGCTGGCTGACCAAGGAAAGACCGGCCGTGGCAGCATTAAAGTTGGGAGGATGCTTCGGAAATATTCAAGCGGTCTCAAGGGTTCAGGCCTTTCTCTGTTTTGCTCTGCAGCCTTTGGAAACCGAAGGAAATGCCTTTGTCGGAGTGCAGAGGAAGATTCCCGTGTGCCGGGGACTCGGCCTGCCCCCGGGAAAGGGGAAAACAGGCTCTCTGGCTCTTGCTTCTCCAGACTTTTCTGTGCCCCCCCTCGGTGCGTTCCTAATGTGCTGAGCTGACCACAGCTCCCCGAACAAATGATGCTTTCCCCTTGTCACTCCCTCCATTGGGAATGTTTTATTTCCTGCAATCTGGGCAATGGATTTCATTCTTTAAAAGAAGTTACATAAACACTCCATTCTATAAAATTTATAGAATTATTTATTTTTAGAATATTATAATTTGTAGAATTATAATTTATAGAATATATTATATCTATTAAAAACACTTCTTCCATAAAATTCTTCCTGACACCCTGTACCCCTGCCCCATCCTCATCTACACAGAGTCTCTCAGCCCTTGGGCATCCCTCTTTTGTGTTTTTGGATGTCTTTCAGAGCGCCAGAGTACTTTGCTGTATTGATCTGTTTAAAGGGCTTTCTTCTACTTCTGTCCTTTGCAGGCAGAGAATTAAAACCAGTGTGCATTGACTGTCAAGCAGCTCAGGGAAACAACAATAAGCACTTTTTACAGGCCATGTAGGTGTTTTACACATCATGCCTCATCTAAGCCTCACAGCCCTCAAGGGTACTTAGGATTATTAATCTTGTCCTTAACAGATGAGGAAACCCAGGCTCACAGAGGTTAAGTCATTCCTCCAGGATCATATTATTAAGTCATAGAAGATGGATTTAAACCTAGATAGTTTGCCTTCAGAGTTTTTCCTTTTAACCACTGCTCAGCGAGCACTTCCTGTCATAGTTCATCAAGGTCCTGAGCATTTCTACCCACCGTGGATGTGATTATCTCCAAGGCTCGAGGCAATCATGTCTATGCTGGGTGTTCACAATGTGTAAGACATAGGCTTTGCCTCAAGGAGTCTGACCCACTTGAGAAACTTCAAGTAATCTTTGGAGCAATTTGTGAACAATGCAATGTCATATGCACTCATCTAAATATATATTTTTTGCTACTCTTATGTTTAAGGCATATTGCTGTAGATTGTGTGAGCTAAAAGAAAAATGCATCCCAATTTTCCAGAATGGGATGTTAAAAGTGACAGTTTTATTGAAATATAAGTCATATACCATAAAATTCACCCATTTAAAGTCTACAATTTAGTGGTTTTAAGCACATTCACAGAGTTGTGCAGCCATTACCATTATCTAATTTGAGAATATTTTCATCACCCAGCAGGAAATCCTGTGCCCATTAGCAGTCATTTTCTATTCCCCTCTGACAATTCTCTGAGCCCCTGATAACCACTAATCTACTTTCCATCTCTACAGATTTGCCTATTAGTAAGATTGATTTCATTTCTACAAAACCTATTTAATTTGCAGAATGGACAAGCTAATGATCCTAAAACTCAGATGGAAATGCAAAGGACCCCAAAACAGTCAAAATAATCTTGAAAAAGAACAAATTTGGAACTTTGTCAGTTTCCGGAAATGGAAAAGATTTCATAGAAATGTCATCATACAACATGTGACCTATCATGTCTGGCTTCTTTCACTTAACATATGTTTTCAAGGTTCATCCATGTGGTAGCATGTATCAATAGTTCATTCCTTCTTAGGGCCCAAACACATTACATCGTATGTGTATACCACCTCTTGTTCATTTATTTATCTGTTGATGGGCTTTTGGATTGTTTCTACTTTTTGGCTATTATAAATAATGCTGCTATACACATTTGTGTATAGTTTCTGCGTGGACATACAGTTTAAATCCTCTTAAGTACATACCTAGGAGTGGAATTACTGGGTCACATGGCAACTCCATATTTAACTTTTCAAGGAACTGCTTTGGCAGTTTTTCAAAGTGCTACACTGTGTTACTTGCCCACTAGCAATGCGTGATGGTCCCAATTTCTCCACATCCTTGCCAACATTGGTTATTATCTATCTTCCCAATTGTAGCCATCATAGTGGGGATGAAGTGGTATCTCTTTGTGGTTTCAATTTGCATTTCCTCATTGCCTAATGATGCCAGCATCTTTTCATGTGTGATTTGGCCATTTGTATGTCTCTTTTGGCAATGTCTTTTTAAGCCCTTTGCCCATTTTAAACGTGGGTTGCTTGTCCTTTCATCGTTGAGTTGTAGGAGTTCATTTATTCTACATTCTAGACTTTTATTTGATATGTGATTTACAAATATTTCATCCTATTTTGTAGGTTCTTCCACTTTCTTGATAATGTCCTTGATGCCCAAAAGATGTTAATCTTGATGAAGTCCAATTTATTCATCTTTTCTTTTGTCATTCATGTTCTTGGTGTCATATCTAAAAATCTGGTGTGAAATCCAAGGTCATGAAGAGTTACCCTTAGGCATTCTCCTAAGACTTTTATAGTTTTAGCTCTTTAGGTCACTCATGCATTTTTCGTTGATTTTTGTATAGTGTGTGGTAGGAGGTCCAATTTTATTTTTTTGCACATGGCTATCCGGGTGTCCAGGATACTAAAGAGACTATTCTTTCCCCAATGGATGATCTTGGCACTCTTGTCAAAAATCAATTGGCCATAGATATGTAGGTTTATTTTTAATATGTAAATGTATGGGTTTATTTATTCCATTGATCAATAAGTTTAGCTTTATGCCAATACCACATTGTTTTGATTGCTATAGCTTTGTAGGAAGTTTTGAAATTGAAATTGTGAGTTCTTCATTTTCGTTCTTACACAAAGTTATTTGCCTGTTCTGATTCCCTTGCATTTCCATATGAGTCTTAGTATCATCAAGTTGTCAATGTCTGCAAAACAAGGTAGCTGGGATTATGAAAGAGATTATGTTGAGTCTATAGATCTGTTTGGGGAGGATTGCCATTTTGACAATATTAAGTCTTCCAATCTATAAAAATAGGGTGTGTTTCAATTAACTTAGGTCTTTTTTAGTTTTTTTGAATGATGCTTTGTAGTTTTCATTGTACAATTCTTACATTTCTTTTATTAAATTAATTCCTAAGTATTTTTTCTCTTTTTGATAGTATTATAAATTGAGTTTTTAAAAATTTAATTTTTTGCTGTTTGTAGATAGTGTGTAGAAATACAATTGATTTTTTTTCATGTTGATCTATTTTGCAAACTTGCTGACTCAATTACTAGTTCAATATTTTTGTTAATGGATGATTTTATTTCTTTTTCTTGACTAATTTCTCTGTTTAGAACCTCCAGTAAAATGACGAGACTTGTCAAGAGCAGACATTCTTGTCTTGTTCTCAATCATAAGGGAAAAGTATACAGTCTTTCTTCATTAAGTATGATGTTAGCTGTGGGATTTTAGTAGATAGCCTTCATCAGGATGATGAAGACTTTCCCTTTTATTCCTAGTTTTCTGTGCTGCTTTTGGATGGAGTGCTTTATCAATGTTTGTTAGATGTAGTTGGTTTACAGTGTTTTTCGTCTTTTATTTCCTTTTTAATCTTCTGTCTAATTAATTGTTCTATCCATCATTGAAAGTGGGTTATTGAAATCTACAACTCTTATTGCTGAATTACCTATTTCCTTAAGTCTGTAAACTTTTGCTTCACATATTTTGGGACTCTGTTATTATATATGCTAATAATTGTTATGTCTTCCTAATGGATTGACCCTTTTATCATCATAAAATTTTTGTCTTAAAGTCAATTTATCTGATATTAATATAGGGCTCCAGCTCTTTTGGTTACTGTTTGCATGATGTATTTTACACTTTAAAAACTTTTCACCTTTCTGGGTTTTTGCATTTAAAGTGTATGTCATGTAGACATCATAGAGTTGGATCATTTAAAAAATCTATTCTGCCCAATATCTGCCTTTTGTTTGGAACATTTAATCTATTTACATTTAATACAATTACTGATAAGATAGAATTTATGCCAGTCATTTTATTACTTGTTTCCTGTATGTCTTGTGTGCTTTTTTGTTCCTCTATTTCTCCATCACTGCTTTCTTTTGTGTTAAATAGATACAATTTACATTCTCTTTCTTTTTTTAAAAAAAAAAGATTTTATTTATCTATTTGAGAGAGAGAGAAAATGGGGGCATGAGCAAGGGGAGAGGGAAAAGCAGACTCCCCACTGAGCAGGAAGTCTGACTTGACTCAAGGCTCTATCTCAGAGCCCTGAGCCCAAGGCAGCTGCTTGAGCAACTGAGCCACCCAGGTGCCCCCTTGTTTTACTATATATTTTGTTATTTTTGTAGAAGTTGCCTTGGGGATTACAATTAACATCTTAATATAAAACAATCTAATTAGGATTAATACCCAGCTCTATTTCTGCAGTACATAAAACTTCATGGATAGACTGTAATTAGGGTAATATTCTTTTCAAGAATGGTGAGGGCTTTTTTTTTTTTTTTAAAGATTTTATTTATTTATTCATGAGAGACAGAGAAAGAGAGGCAGGGATACAGGCAGAGGGAGAAGCAGCCTCCCTGCAGGAGCCCGATGTGGGACTCGATCCCAGGACCCTAGGATCATGCCCTGAGCCAAAGGCAGATGCTCAACTACTGAGCCACCCAGACATCCCAGAAAGGTGAGTTGTTAAATATGATTTATTTTTATACCTTTTTAGATTTCTTCTATAATTCTTTATCAGGTCATGTGTTTCTTGCTTCAAATAACTTTTAATTTAGTTGAAGAGAGAATACAGACATCTGTGAAGAGATGGTAGTGAAATCTTTAAATATGAATTCAAGGCAAAACAGATGTGAGGAACACAGGTCTAGATAGGAAATATGTAGTGGTTTAATGACAGAATATTTCAGAAAATCAGAGTTGGTGTGAGACCCATTGCCCAAATTGGTCAGAGATTTTGTGGAGTTGGAATTTGACCTAGTATGTGTGGACCTGAACAAACCCATCGAGATGCAAGGAGAATGGATGGGAACTCACTAATCTGTCTTTTGCCTTTTCAGCGAAACGGGCTGAGACCATCTGTGCACCACTATATCCACGGCACCTAGGACATTGCTTTACGTGTTATAGGTGCTCAGTAAATATTTATCAGATGAGCTAATGAGCGAATTTGGTTGAATAAATAGATTAAGGGTACAACTGGGACCTTGGAAGAGAGAAGATACATTCTGGAATGTCAACTTCGGAACATTTGCTTGGTGATCAGAGACTAGGAAACAGACACATTAAGCCATCTGAGTAACAGTTGGCTCTTGTAAGGGGTGTTCAATTGCTGGGTATAGAGAGACCAATGCCATTATTTCCATTTCTCAAGAACCAGGGAATACCCTAGGGTTTTCACTTATGCTTAAAAAATCTCTATATATCTATATATTTTTTGGAAGTTCAGAGAAAACTGATATAGTGACACTAAGTGTGTTGGTACATTTCAGTGATGGAAGAATTGGGTGGCAATACATCTCTCTGCATGTATTGATAGAAGAGAATAGGAAATACACAGAAACATTGCTTCAAAACATCTAAAATAGAGGTGCCTGGGTGGCCCAGTCGGTTAAGTGTCTGCCTTTAGCTCAGGTCATGGTCCCAGAGTCCTGGAATCAAGTCCCGCATTGAGCTCCCTGCTCAGTGGGGAGTCTGCTTCTCTCTCTCCCTCTGCTACTCCCCCTGCTTGTGTGCTCTTTCTGTCAAACAAACAAATAAAATCTTTTAAAAAACCATCAAAAATAGCTTTATCATTACTTTCCTTTCTTAAACTCCCTTCCTAGTCCTTAACTTTCCTGAGCAGAGTTCAGAAAAATCATCAGAAAATTTCAATAGTTTCAGCAAAAAAAAAAAAAAAAAAAGAACAGGTTTTATTAAGAGTTTAAACCTGTTTGTGTTAATTCTTTCATCTGAGGTAAACTATTGGTTAAGATCTAAGAAACTTGCACTGCTCTTCTATTTCTTGGTCTTTGGAGAGAGGAATCTAGGTAACAGGCAGTTATGAAGTTAAACTCCTCTTTAACTGCAGTGGCAAAGCCAGTAGAGGGAGCAGTGTGTCTACCTTTCCGTTTCTGGGCTGGAAAATAAGTGCACAGATAGGCTACTCCTCAAATAGTCTAGATAACCAAGCCTTCATTTTATCTAGAGAGAAGGGAGTCTGGGACTATAATTTGGGTTTTTGGCAACCATAACTTTATGTTAAGGAATTAGAGTTATAGAATTGCTTTATTACCATTGGTGAATGTTGATGAGGGTGCTGCATAAAGACTGTTCTTCTGTTCTGCTTCCCAGGCAAAAAGTCATTTAAGATTTTTTTTGGTACCAACTCCACAAAAAAAGAAAAAAAAAACAGCTTGAATAAGCTCATCAAGTGGATTAGATTCTGGGTATCCAGGATGGCTTGCGCAATGGGTTGGGCAGGTTTTCTAATCCTTGGAGCCTTTGATGCGGCTGCAGAGTGGGAGGCTGGGACACATTCTTCCTCCCTGACTCACAACTTGCACTCCAGGAGTCTCCAGTGGTCAGTCAGCTCTATCTCCATGGCTGACTTAGCAGAGATGGGACCCCTCCTGTTCTTTCCTACCTCACCTGACTCACTCCCACAGCCTGATTCTTCCTTAGCAACAAGGCCATGGGCAGCACTGCTCGTGGCCACCTCTACCCCCTTTTGCCCCTGTTGGTTTTGTCTGACATTTGGCTCATCCTTTCTTCATCAGATTCTCCTTGTGTTTCAGTTAACAGTTCCGACAGGCTTAAGTGGGGGCTGGTTTCTTTGCCTTTGCTTATCTTTTCACATTGAAATGAATATGTCAGTAATATTATCAGTCCATCTTGTTAAGCCTTGCTCTTGGATACAATTCCTTTGACATTCACTTTCTGTCTTGTGATATCTCTTGTATTTCTTGAGCTGGTGTTTAAATCTCTCCTTTTCATTTAGTATTTTTCTTGCTATGCCTTTTCTTTCCAGCTAGAATGCTATTTAACACCAGCGGCTGAAAAAAAAAAGCTCTTCTGACCTACAATCTTGGTATTCTACATAAGAGTCAAGGGCCTTTTTCATTTGGCAAAGGTGATTTAAAGGAAAAAAAAATAGAAATTCAGTACAAATCAGAAATTCTATTCTCCACCTTTTGAATAAAACAGAAAGAGATTTGTGCTATATGGGATTCAGTGGATCCTTTGCTCTGACAGGTTTTAGGAAATGTCCAACTCCAATAATATGTTAACATTTCCAGAGTCAATCTGGGTTAAAAAGTGAGTTCTGTTTTGTTCTTCTCTTTGGCTCTTTCTTACTGTGTCCTTTAGGCTTCTTTTTTCTAACAGGTCAGGATCTGCCCTATGTTTTAGGTCGGTATGCTTGGAGGGAGAAATCCAGTCCAATGTTCTGGTAATCACTAATCATGTGACCTGCATTGTGAGGTAGACAAACTGTTGGCTATTCTTAAAATATAGTTAGAGACAAAATCATGTCATATGTCTTTGACTACTGTATTCAGAAAAGATCTTAAATACAAGCATTTGGGAAAGGCGGCTTTGTCCTTTAAAAAGGATGACCACTTCCATCAACTTTACTTTTATTTTGCAGTTTGTTCAGAGGTCAAGAAGGGAATGGGTACCTCTGACATCCCCAATGCCAAGATGAGGTGAGAAAGGTTGAGTTTTGACGGTTTGGAGCAGTAGAGTAGGTTTGTGTTTCAAAGTGTTTTTGGAGAAAGGGAGGAAGCCAGAGGGTAAGGCTATTGGTGATTAGAAATTGAAAAACAGAGAGAATTCAGAAGGCAGGATCAGAGTTTGTGAGGATTCCAGGTATGGCTTCTGTGGACCAGAAATGGAGACAGAAATCTAAGGGATTATGGAGAATGAGGGTCAAAAACAAGGTTTACTATATGTGAAGAGCTGTTATTGTTGACCTGGAAGTTTCAAAGTTTGGGGAAAGAAGCTCAATTCATCATATCCTCTCAGCAAGAGAACTCTGACTTAGTGACCGTTTTGTCTGGTATTTCTATAGCTACTTTAGCTTTTGTTTTGTTGGTATATACCTAGTATATTTTTTCCTTTATTATAAGTGCTTTTTAAAAAAAAATTTAGATGTGTCACTTATAAACTGCATAACCTGGCTTCTTTTTCTTTTAATTGAGTTTTGCTTTCATTAATTTTGCTTAGTCCATGTAGCTTTATCATAGACTTTCTTTTTGTCTCATTTTTTTGTCCTCCTCCTTTTCCTTTTAAAAAAATCTTCTTTTTTGGGACACCTGGTTGGCTCAGCTGGAAAAGCATGTGACTTTTGATCTGGGGGTTGTGAGTTCAAGCCCTTTGTTGGGTATAGAAATTATGAAAAAATAAATAAACTTTAAAAAAATGAAAAAAAACCCCTTCTTTGTTGACATCATTTGGATTTAGTTTTGGTTTGCTTGTCTTTAAATTTTTTTGATTCTATTTTTGTTTGGAGGTGGTATTCTATCTTTAAGTGTCTTACTGAAGCTAATTTAACATATTTGCCAAAGTTTAAGTCTATCAAAATCCTTATTTTTCTCTCATAAAATAGAAAGACCTTGGGATGCTTAATCTCTGTTCTCCCCCCTTCATCCCGGATGCTATTGCAGTTGTATTTTATTTCCAGAATGTTCTCTGCCACAAACTAGATTACTATTGTTTAATACAGGGAATTTGTTAAGATTTGCTTTCTTATTTACTGCTCCAGTAAATTTGCTCGCCAATTTTTTTTACATCAGAAACTTTCTTAGATAATCTTTTTGCCTTAAGTATGATCCCTGTAATGTTTTAGTTAATCTAAAAATCTCCTTATTGCACTTCTTTCTTGAAAAGCGGTCTTCCAGTATTTTATTTTGAAGATTTCCAAACATATAGCAAAGTTGAAAGATTTTTTTTCAAATGATACTTTATATTGAAATAAGACACTTATTGAATATTATTATTTTATTTCAAGTCCAATTTTGATTCCAGAGAAGGCAGTGTTGTCTTAAAGGCTTGGATAAGGTTTCCTTTTTCTCTCATTCCAGGAAGATCACTTAACAACAAATAGTTGAGGTTTCTTAAGCGATGTAAAGCAATGATGTCCTTGTCTGTGATATTTCCAAATGAAATTGTTTCCATTTCCAACATGCTTTTTTGTAAAATTTCAAGTTTACTAAGTCTCTCCAAGCCATGGACCTTGATTTAATGACACGCTCCTAGCCTTATTTTTCCAACATGCTCTAAGCGCTTACGTGATCAAATGCAACGCCTGTGATACAAGGGTTGGTGGCATCAATTGTATTTACCCAGAGGGCCTTCGAGGAGGAGGTTGTGGTCCTCCTGCCACCTCTCTGGACAGTGGTGCTGCCCCAGGGCCCCACAGCACGGCAGCCCCACACACATGCCCTGTCCCGGCCTACATCCCTAACGTGCCGGCCCTGACCCTGGGACTTCTTCCAGCCACACCACCACGGAAAATCCTGCCAAACAGCCTCACCTGATCTGGGTAGTGCCTGCAGGGGGCGGCCTGGGGTTCTTGGGAGAGAAGGTGGGCGTCCTGCGCAGCCCGGCTTGTACCTCGGGTCCCAGAGTCCCAGGGTCCCTCCCACCTCCCCACCCCGCACCATCCATCCTCGTGCAGCGGAGGAAAAGGGTAAGCAAGACAGTGTTGAGTAGAGGTCAAGAGCAGTGCTGGCAGAGCTCAAAGAATTTAAGAGTTAACACCCACGTACTCATCACCTGGATTCTACCATTGCTGGAAAAGAATATTTGCTGGAGCTCGAGCTCCAACAATATGTTGGGTGTTATTGTCCGTCATCCAGTGCGTTGTCCTCTGGCCCCCAGTGCATCTGGACGTCAAGACCGGGGCTCTCAGACTTATTGCCATTTCTCTTTCGATCCTCTATCTTCTCTCTCTGGCTGCTTTGAATTTTTTTTTTTTTTAATCTCTGATGTTCTTTAGTTTCACTATGATGTATCTCGTATATATTTGTTGTTTGGGTTTCATTAAGCTGATGATCTAAGGACTGGTAACTTTCAGAAATTCTGAAAAATCTCACTAAATATGGTCTCATCTTTATTCTGATGATTCCTTCTGCGACTACTTTCTTCTTCTTTTTTTAAAAAAGATTTTTATTTATTTATTCATGAGAGACACAGAGAGGGAGGCAGAGACACAGGCAGAGGGAGAAGGAGGCTCCATGCTGGGAGCCAGATGACGAACTTGATCCCCGGACTCAGGGATCATACCTTGAGCCAAAGGCAGATGCTCAACTGCTGAACCACCCAGGCGTCCCCCACCCCCTTTTTAAAAGATTTTATTTATTAGAGAGATAGAGAGAGAGAGAGAGAATATGAGTGAGAGGAGGAGCAGAAGTAACTTTCGGCTGAGTGGGGAGCCCTAGGTGGGGTTGGATCCTAGGACTCTGAGATCATGACCTGCAGGCAGGTGCTTAACTGCCTGAGCCACCCAGGCACCTACTCCTGCAACTACTCTAACTTCTCTGCTTATAAGACTTTGGACTATCTAAGCACTAGGAATTGGTCCCAAAACCCTCCTAAGGGTATGAATCCTCAAGGGAGTTTTCTCCTTCGTTCCCTTTCCTGTAGCATGGATGGTGGGATAGGCAGGTTTACAGGAGTTCCTCTTCCTGTGGGGCAGTTTGGTTCTGTTACACATCCCGGGGCAGGCCTGTGGGGACTTAGCCTTAGGGAACTTCTGGCACATTCTTCCCACTGGCAGGCCCTGGGCTCCACTGCCTGCCTCTCCCGCAAGACACTCCTTGCCGACAGTCGCAAGTACACGGCTCTAGAAATGCAGAGCAGGAACCAAGTGAAGTCAGGTTCGCCACTTCCTTTCCCCTCAGAGTTTTTGGCAAGTTAAATGACACATGCATGGTGATTCCGGGTGAATTTGGTTAGATGGAAGCAAGGGGTGTCATTTCCAGGCCATGATCGTCGGAAAATTAAACCAGGGGAGAGCCTTTTCCAATCAAATGCTGAACTTTCTGGGAACATAGGGTTTGAGGGTATACCTCGCAGTTGCTTGACTTTCTCCGTTGGGGAAACCATTAACTTTAAGTCATGTCCATTAGTTCAGATGTACTAGTCCAGACATGGTGTACTGTCATCTGTACTGCAAAATGGACTCCAAGATATCAGGTGAATTGGAAACTTTTATTTCTTTTTTTTTTTTTGGAAACTTTTATTTCTATTCGAGGTAAGCTGTTTAAACATATGGAAAACTTTTTGGATTAAATTGACTTTTGGGGGAGACCAAATGTCATCTCAGGACATTTTTTCTTTCTAATTGTTAGAATTGTGTTTATATTGGCTAAAACTGTGCATGTCATTTATAGACATGTCATTTATATCAGAAATTTTAAGTACAATCTTATCATCATCAATACTGAAGAGTTTATATAAATATTTCAGAATGTGAATTAAATATCACCTGCCACTTGACTACATTTCTTATGCTAGCTTGTGTCAACTACATTCTGACTGTATCTAAAAAAATTTTGTCATAATTTATTCTTTTCGGATATTTACATATACTTTGGCAGTTAATGAAAAGAAATATGCCTCATAAAGATTTAAGGGTTTGCACCCTTATGTCATTTTTAACATGTGACTCAACGGAGACACATAGGCCCAAAGAAGAACTGTCAGTGAATCTATGCTTTTTCCATTAGGAGAATAAAGCAAATGATGAAGAAGTAAGTAAATTGCTGTGCTGCTGTTTATACTTCCTAAATCATTGAACTGTGGTGGATTTTCAGGACATTTCTCATGGAACAAGCCAGTAATTATGAAATCACTATTTTTATAACCATTATTAATTGGCCATGTATGCACTTTGGCAATAATATCTTAACTAAGATATTACATTTTGCAAATTAAATAATCCTTACTGTCATTTGTTATTTCATCCTGTGGGGAGTCAGCTCTAAAATTATGTTCAATAAAAGTGAGAAACAAGGCACACCTGGATGGCTTAGTTGGTTGAGTGCCTGATTCTTGGTCTTGGCTCTGGTCATGATTACAGGGTTTTAAGATCAAGCTCTGCATTGGCTCTGCACCGGGTGTGGAGCCTCCTTAGGATTCTCCCTCTCCCTCTCTTTTCTGACTTTAAAAAAATAAAAAATAAAAAAGATAAAAACTGCAATTTATTAAAAAAAAGTGAGAAACAAACATGTGAAAAGCACTGAACAAAGTGGAGCCCTTCAAATACCAACAAATCTCTTAACTATCTAATTTATTGTCAGAGAGCTATTTAGGCATTGGGCAGTATGATTGAACAACTAATTTGAGTCCTTCAGGTTATTTTAGATTTCAGCGTAATTTCTTACATTAAGCCATGTGTTTTCAGAATTTATTTAGAAATAAATGTATTCTATCCACTGGAATGTGAGCTCCAAGAGGACAGGGACTTTTTTTCTGCAACATTAATTCCTAGTTTGGGACACAATAGTTACCATTTTTTTTTTTTCAATGAACAAGTTAGTACTTAGGAAATAATAGTAGAAGATATTCTAGTAGACACAGAAGAAATCAAATATAGTCTGACTTTCAGTGAGTATTTCCTCAAAACTATTTATTTAATATATTTTGTGGCTCCAGTGTTAGGGGCATACAGATTTTCTTTTTTAAAGATTTTATTTCTTTATTCATGATAGACATAGAGAGAGACAGAGAGAGGCAGAGACACAGGCAGAGGGAGAAGCAGGCTCCATACAGGGAGCCCGACGTGGGACTCGATCCTGGGACTCCAGGACTGTGCTCTGGGCCGTAGGCAGCCACCAAAATGTTGAGCCACCCAGGGATCCCCCAGATTTTTTTTTTAAAGATTTATTTATTTATTCATGATAGACACAGACTGAGAGAGAAAGGCAGAGACATAGGCAGAGGGAGAAGCAGGCTCCTCGCAGGGAGTCTGATGTGAGACTTGATCCTGCATCCTGGGATCAGACCTAGACCAAAGGCAGGCGCCCAACTGCTAAGCCACCCAGGCATCCCGGTGCATACAGATTTAAAGCAAGTACAGTTTCCTGGTGTGTTATTCCTTTTCTCATTAAATAATGACCCTCTTAATCTGTAACAGTGATTTTTATTTATTTATTTATTTTTTTGATCTTAAAGTCTCTTTGTCCAATATTGCTATTCTGGCTTCTTACTGCCCTCCTCGCACCTCCATCCTTCTCTTTGTCTTCTTCCTCTTTCCTTTTCCTTCCCTCCTCCCCCTGCTCCGACTTTCCTTCCCCTCCCTCTCCCCGGTACCCCTTCTTAGTATTTGCCTGGTACATCCTTTCATCCTTGTCATTAGTTTACTTTTGACCTTTTTGAACCATTATAGATTCATTTTACAGACAGCATATAGGGATGCCTATATGCTTCTTCCTAAAGCACATATATATTTTAGTTTTACTTTGAATCATATAGAATTTTTTTGTGGGTCAAAAATAGGCAGATAGGAAATAGTTCATATGGTTCACCTTAATAGCCATTTCAGGGAGGAATTGTGGGTAGTAAATGTTTTTCAATCAGTTTATCTAAAAATGTTTTCATTTCGCCATCACAGCTGTATAATTTAGCTGTAAATACACTCCACAGAAATGGTCACTTTCCCTCATTCCTAAAAATATTTCACTGCCTTCTGTAGTCATTTGATGAGATGATGAGAAGTCTACTGTCATCTAATGGCCATTTATTTATAGATAATTTTTCTTTATTTTCCTTAGCTGTTGAGTTTTGGAGGTTTTCTATAACATCTGAATATGCATATTTTTGTTAGTTTTTAACTTCAATGACTTTGTCCTTTTCTAGAGGTCCTAGTTGGCTTCTTTTCAAACTGGCCTGTTCTTTTTTATTGTCTCCTGTCTTTACCTTATGGTTTTTGTTCCTTTGTTATCTCCTTACAGATTGCAAATAAACTTGTTTGTAGTCTCTTTTGCATTGTATATAATCCCTATTTTGGAAGTGCTAATTTTCCTGTTGATTGCATTTTCTGAATCTGGCTCATAGTGTCTTGATTTCTCATTGAGTTTAAAATGCTTTTCAACTACGGTGGATCCCCCACCCTCACATCTCCCCCCATGAAAGTTTCTTAGGTCCCTGTTTTTAAAGTTTCCCCCAGAGAGTGGTTTCACATTTTCTGGGACGCTAAGTCTTTTAGAACCATTTTTCTATCAACGGTATGGTTTGTGGTGCCTTAATGGTGTGGGTGTTACACATTAAAACCTACACTTATGTATAATGGGTGCCTGGAGTTTTCATTTCTCACAGGTGATTTATTTTTAACCCAAGGCCCTGGAGGGGTGGCAAGCCTTCTAACTGCTTTCATAGTCAGGTGGGAGGAGTTATTTTAGTGTTTTCAAGGAGGAGGTAGTATTTCAAGGCTCCATGCTTCACATCTTTCTCACACCCCACCCCCACCCTACAGACATTTTATCTCCTGTCCTCAAAGAGGCATTAGATGGGGTGCCTGGCTGGCTCAGTCAGTCGAGTATGTGGCTCTTGATCTTGAGATTGTAAGTTTGAGCCCCATGTTGGGTGTAGAGATTACTTAAAAATAAAAAAAAATGTAAAACAAACAAAAAAAGAGTCATTTGAACTTAGCCCTGAACCTCTAGGGTCTGTGATTGATGTTTGAACTGCTGTTGGGTGACCTCTCTGCTCTGGCTTTGACTTCTCTGTTTATCTGGCATGTGGGATTTTCTCTTTTTTTCTAGCATGGCTATGTGTTAATTTTGTTGTTGTTTTTGCTACATTTTCCCATACTTCTAAATGCTTATAATGAGAAGGCGATTCCTCCAGGACAACATAGAAATTCATATTCTTGAAAGTCCTATTTGCCTTGGAGATTAATTTTTTTAATACGTGTTGCCAAAGGAAACTCTGACATTCTGAGTATGTTTCTAAGTAAGCTTGTATTATCTTAAAATTTAATATTATATTAATATATATATCATATATATTTCCATTAAACATGTATATTCTTACAGTTATGAAAATCCAATTTGTTGAAAATTAGTCTCCTCAAGTTGCAGGACACTTCCTAAGAAAATAGGGACAAACTTTGAAATAATTTTTCTTCCTTCATCTTTACTAGGAATGCTGAAATTAAGGTTTCTGAGGATATCAGTGTCCAAAAGCTAATGCAGAATTTTTAAGCAAGTATTCTGAAATGATCAACCATTTTTATTCCTTTTTCCTTTTTATTTTCTTCCATACATATATCAAATACTAGTAAGTAAACAAACATTCACTTTGCAAGATCATTAGGCCTTTTTTTAAAGATTTTATTTATTTGAGAAAGAAAGTGCACAGAGCAGAGGCAGACGGAGAAGCAGCCTCCCTGCTGAGCAGAGAGCCAGATGAGGGGCTTGATCTCCATACCCCAGGATTGTGACCTGAGCCAAAGGCAGTGCTTAACTGACTGAGGCACTTAGGCACCCCAGGACTTTTAGGTTTTAAAGGTGTTATTTTCATGGATGAATACATGTTATTTATTTACGTTTTTCAGTGGATGGAGATTGCTAATTTTTAAAAGAAATGATAAATTGTGGTCAGTAAATCCTACTGTTTGTACTAAGGAGATTTTATTTATTGAGTCATCATAAATTGACAATTTCTATTTTTATTAATAATCTTTTTATTAATTAAAAAACAGGTAAAGAGAATAACTTACAGCACAGCAGTGTGTACTGTACACACACACACACACACACACAGCTGTGCCATGCCATCAACGTCATTTTCACTTACTTATTGTTTTTTTTGGCAACAGTGGAACATGCCCTGACAACCCACCTTCCATTATAAATATTTTAAAAACTAGGCAGGAGAGAGCCATCCCTTGACCACAGTCGTATAATGTAATGAAGGGTACACACAGCTGCAGCAACAGTGTGTAATTACTTAATTTGTTTTTGACAGCTCCCATTTGTAGAGGAGGGGAAAGTATGAACCACACATGGGCAAGGATTTTATATATGCCCAAATTTGTTTGTCAGTTGTGAATAATCACACATTTTCTAAGGGGAATGGTGCAAAGTATGGGGCAGGAAACCAAAGCCAACATTACCCCCCTCCCAGTATAGAAACAACTCGACGTGTTTGCTGTCCACGGAAAGTTGAAGTGAAAACCCAAGTCAGTGTCCTGTTACTAGATTAGCAACCACTTTCCAGCTTGTGGTGTTAGGGTGGTAGAGTGAGTTAAGAATGTAGACCCTAAAAAGTCAAGGTGGGTACCTGGGGGGCTCAGTTAAGTGTCTGACTTTGGCTTAGGTCATGATCTCAGGGTCCTGGGATCCAGCCTTGCATTGGGCTCTCTGCTCAGTGGGGAGTCTGCTTCTCCTTCTCCCTCTGCCTCCCCTGCCCCAATAAATAAATAAAGTATTAAAAAATATATAAAAAAAAAAAACACGGGACTTGCTTATCTGATGGAAGTGCTCATTTTAATGAGTAAATGGAGCCTAAGGCCACGTTGCATTTATCCCAAGCCACCTCTCATAACAGTTATGTGTTGGGTGTTGTGTTAGCTATTCCTGTGGTTTCTATAACTCACTTCTAGGGGCTGAAGATCCCCCTTAAAATGCACGCTGTAGGTAACGAATGTCAGTCTACATAGGACAGAGGTTGACAGGGCTGTGGGATATTCCCTGGACCTCCTGAGGCATATCCTGAGTTGTTTGGGACTGAACACTTTATGAGGCCTGGTCTTGAGGTAGAATTAGGGCAAGATGAAATGCAGTGATCAGGGATGTGTGATTATAATTCGAGCTCTTTTGGGGGTGTGTGAGAAATAGTCTTCTACTGCAAGTGGGTGTTGGTGTGGTGCTCCTGAATGACAAATCCAGACAATTCTGGAAGGGCATAATGGAAGGATCACAAAGTGGGCAGCACCAGGACCAGTGGGACAATTTGAGCTAACTCAGAATTGTCACCTGCAGTCAGAACTGTGCTTCTGGATACAGCAATTGGGTCGGATTAAGAGGAAGTCTGTCATGGGCAGCCCAGGTGGCTCAGAAGTTTAGCGTCGCCTTCGGCCCAGGACCTGATCCTGGGGTCCTGGGATTGAGTCCCACATCAGGCTCCCTGTGGGGAGCCTGCTCCTCCCTCTGCCTGTGTCTCTGCCTCTCTCTCTCTCTTATGAATAAATAAATAAAATCTTTGAAAAACTGATTTAAAAAAAGAGGATGTCACCTCAGAGAGACAGAGTCAGGGCAGTTGATATATAAATTAGTGTAGGGAATTCTAACAAAGTTTATGTCATTATTCTATTAAAATTTAATCATAAGCAAGATAGGAAAGAAAGGCAAAATTCTGGACTGTCCTTTACCTAGTAGACACTTGACCTAGTCCAGTTAAAGATCTGTCTATGCCGGGGATCCCTGGGTGGCTCGGCGGTTTGGTGCCTGCCTTTGGCCCAGGGCGCGATCCTGGAGTCCTGGGATCGAGTCCCGCGTTGGGCTCCCGACATGGAGTCTGCTTCTCCCTCTGCCTGTGTCTCTGCCTCTCTCTCTCTCTCTCTCTCTCTCTCTCTCTGTGTCTATCATAAGTAAATAAATAAATATTAAAAAAAAAGATATGTCTATGCCTTTTCTGTCTCCAATTGCCTTGGTTCCTTCTGGTAATTGAATTCTAATGATTGAAACCACATGCAAATATCATCATGGTAATTAAAGGAAGAGTCCCATGTGGTCTAGTTAGTCTAGCCTTGAAGAAATTTCTTGGGAGAAGTTGGGGAGGATTTGTTCTTTGCAGAAGGAGGTCATGAACGAGAGGAATTTGACTTAGGAAAAAGAGTTTGAGGCTGCAGGCTCCAGGGAGCTCCTGGTGACCCTGAGTAATTTGGTCCTTTGGTCCAGTGATGTGGTTATATATTCACCTTGTCTTGCGTGTTCTACTCAGCGGGAAGGAATCAGGGCCCAGTTCCAATGCAGAAACTCCCTCTCAGGTCTGAAGCATGTTGATCCAAGGTCAGGGTCATCAGAGAGCCTGTGGTGAGATTGCTTTCCCTGCTCTTACCAGCACCCTACAGCCTCAGGCTTCCAAAATAGACCTGATGTTGGGATCACGCTTGACCAGCCTAAAGGTATGGGGGTATATAAATTGTAGGGTGCTGAAGGTTGTGGGACATCTTTATTCTCTCTTAATCTTATTTCATCTTATTCCAGTTTCCAGTTCAGTCTTCCAAAGCACATTCTAAGCTATGTTACTTCAGTGGTAATCTCCTTCCTCTAGTCATATTAAAATGTTATTTGATGCTTTTGCTAGTGGGCACATTTATACATATTTACATATATTTACTTGAACTTCGGTGAGTGATTTTACTTGATGAATCTCAGCAGCTTAGTACATGACCAAAAAGATTTGTCTGAAGGCAATGGCAAATTATGGATGAACTTTCTAAAGCCAAAATCCTGTGGTCCTATGTTGATTTTTCAAGTCCTCTCTTTCACATTAGAAATATTTGAACTTTGATTGCATACTATCTGGATGTCCCATTTTTTATAGCATTGTTTGATGCTAGATTATTCTTGTATACATATAGATGCTTTTTTGTAAAACTGGAGCTGCTACTTACATTAGGCAAATTTGACTAATCAAAAACATTCCTGAAGAAGAGTTCAAGGTGGAGTGAATGAAACAAAGATGTTCATTGCCAGGGCGCTTGGGTAGCTCAGTTGGTTAAGTGTCAGACTTGGTTTCTACTCAGGTCATGATCCCACGTAGTGGGATTTAGCCCTGTGTTGGGCTCTGTGCTCAGAGTAGAGTCTACTTGAGTTTCTCTCTCCTTCTCCCTCTGCCCCTCCCCACCTGCCCTGTGTTCTCTCTCTGTCTCTGGAATAAATAAATAAATCTTTTTTAAAAAGGATGTTCTTTGCAGCACTATTTACAACAGCCAAGACATGGAATCAACCTAAATGTCCATTAACAGATGAATGGATAAAGAAGATGGGACACATACACACATACACACACACACTGGAATATTATTTAGCCATATAAAAGGAAACCCCAGGATCATGAACTGAGCCGAAGGCAGATGCCCAACCAACTGAGTCACCCAGGTGTCCCCCCTACACACATTCTTACACCTATATGGTGGTTATTTTTGGCTGTATTTTAAAAACTAGGATTATAATTACAGATGTGTATGCTCTCATTTTTCTTTGCTGAAGAAATTCAGTGCATTTCTTTTCACATTTTATATAATGTATATTTCCCTCAGGGATGATAGATGTAGATCCTATTTCATTTCAGAGAATAAAGTTGTGTAATATATTATTTAGATATCACAATTTATTCAACCAATTGATAGATAGGCATCATACAAGAAATGCATACCTGCTTCTTGTCTTAGGGGAAAAATGAGATCAGAAATATGGATTTGCTGGGGGTCATGGCTGGCTCAGTTGGTTGAACATCCAATTCTTAACATCAGCTCAGGTCTTGATCTCAGGGTTGTGAGTTCAAGTCCCATGTTGGGCTCTCTGCTGGGTGTGGAAAGAAAAAAAAAGAAATGTGGATTTGCCTTTAAGAATGAAAGCTAATCACTAAACAGTAAGGTCCTTGTCAGCTGGATTTCCAAAGCTGAGAGGAATCTGAAAAACAGGTACATTTCAGCTTTGTTTTCAAGCTTCTGACACATAAGAGAGAAAAGGCAAAAGTTTTCTAGTGTTAATAAACTTTACTTTTCTACACACATATAGAGTCTTTATAGAGCTTAGTTATTCCAAATGTTTTGGGAATGCTGTTTGGATAATTACCTAAGTCACAAAACAGTGGTTGCTGTGAAAAAATAATAATGGTTTAAAAATGTAATAGCTCATTTAATGACTCATCAGGAAACTTACTGAACCTTTAATAAAGATCTATTGTACTGAAAAATATAGTGATGCTCATTGTTCCCTGGGGGTGTTAGATGAACAATGAATGTAGGTATTTTCTCATTGTAGTAGATTAAAAAGAAAAAGCAATTTCTATCTATAGATGCAAAAAATGCATCTCTTCTTTGGTGAGCTTTTCTTTACACAATATTTGAACCACTATAAATAACGTGCAATCAAGGCACTAGCACCTATATATTTACAGTCACTTAGTCTGAGTGATTTTTTTGTTTAAGATTTTATTTTTTTGAGAGAGCGAGCGATCATGAGTTGGGGGCAGAGGGAGAGGGAGAAGTAGACTCCCCAGTGAGCAGGGAGCCTGATGTGGGACTTGATTCCAGGACCCTGAGATCATGACCTGAGCTGAAGGCAGACATTTAACAGACTGAGCTACCCCGGGGCCCCTGTTTCTTTCTTTCTTTCTTTCTTTCTTTCTTTCTTTCTTTCTTTCTTTCTTTCTTTCTTCTTTCTTTCTTTTTAAGACAATCTGGAAGAGGCACATTTATATAGGGGCAGAAATCACATCTCTGATTGCCAGGGGTAGACTACAAAGGGGCAGTAAGAAAGTTTTTTGGATGATAGAAATGTTTATCTTGATTGTGGTGGTGTTTACATAAGTATGTTTATCAAAACTTACTGAATTGTGTACCTTAAAAGAGTGAATTTCACTATATGTAGATTATATCTTAATAAGCTGCCAAATAAATAAGTCAAAAGAAGGAATCAATTTAAAGCAATTATCAAATAATTATAGAGGTGGTATGTAGCTATGGTAAAAGATGGTAAGCAAATGATCAGAAGTGTGACATATTGAATTTAGAGATTTAATTTAATTTATTTATTTGAGAAAGAGAGAGAATAAGCTAGTGGGAGGACGGGCAGAGGGAGAGGACCTCAAGCAGACTTGGTGCTGAGCGTGGAGCCCAGCACAAGGCTCGATCTCATGACCCTGAGATCATGACCTGAGCCAAAAATCAAGAGTTGGATGCTTAGCTGACTGAGCTCCCAGGTGCTCCAAGGGACATACTGAATTTAAGGATAATCTCAAAATTGAAGCATTACTTAGTTGCGTTATAGCATTACTTAGCATATTTTCACCTCCCTTTGTTCTAGTTTATCTGTGTATGGAACACCATTTTGGGTTCCCAAGGCCTCATCAGTATCTTACTCCAGGCACCGGTATAATGGATTTTGCAGGGCTCTGACCACTTGCACACATGTGCAACTCAATAGTGCTTCACCTCTGGCCATGAAACCATGTGACCTCCACTGATGCAGACCCCAGACATGTTAGAGAGATATCTCTCTGGGCAAACCTGTGTCTAATGCAGGGTAGAGCCTGGAGAAAATTGCTTTTCCCTTGCTCCCTAATGGATGATCTCCAGTCACACTGCATAAAATTCCCAGGACCATCCTGCGGATCCAGCAGCCAGTTCCCTGTAATTGGTAGCCAACTCCTCAAGGCCTCTTTGTTCTGGCTCTCCCTCCCTTCTGATTTTTCTCTCCACTTTCCCTCACTCCCGTTGCTTGGAATTATACTCCCAAATAAGGTTGTTGTTGTTGTTTTTAAATTGTGAAAAAATGCATGTAACATAAAATTTAACATCTTGATAATTTTTTTATTGAGATATAATTGACATATAACAGTATATTAGTTTCAGGTGTGCAACCTAATGTTTCGACATTTGTATGTATTATGAAATGATCAGTACAATAAGTCTAGTTAATATCCATCAGCACATTTAGTTATGATTTTTTCGTAAGATTCACTGTTTTAGCAATTTTCAAATATGTAATACAGTATTATTAGCTGTGGTCACCATGCCGTACATTGTATCTCTAGGACTTACTCATTTTATAACTGGAGGTTTGTATTTTTTCTCCGTTTCTATGAGTTTTTGTTTTTGTTTTTTTAGATTCCACACATAGGCAAAATCATAGTATTTGTCTTTTTCTGTCTGACTTATTTCACTTAGCATAACGTGTTCAATGTCCATCCATGTCACAAATGGCAGGATATCCTTTTTTTTTATGGCCAAATACATTCCATTGTGCATGTGTATATCACATTTTAAACCATTTTAAAATGTACAGTTCAGTGGTATTTAGCATGTGCATATTATGCAACCATCACCATTATCCATCTCTAGAATGCTTCATATTGTACAACTGGAACCCTATGACCATTAAACAATAACTGTTCACTCCCCCCACCCCCCCAGTAAAGTTTCTGCTCTTTGACCTTTGTCTGGGTTATTGCTTTCTGGGTAACTCACACAAAAAAGTCCATTCCACACCCAGTCTACCTTTGTCTTTTGTTAAAATGAAGACTCTACAAACCTAATGTTGATAGGCTAAGATGTGAGTTATAATTTTTATTCGTTTATTTTTCCTCTTTCTTGAACTTGGTTTCCTCCCTTTAAAAAAATACCACCTAGTTCTTAGATTCTATGTCCTTCTTCACTCAAATACTAGTGAAATTTGCACTGTGGGGCAGTGGACTGCCAGAGGTTTCTACTCTGTGCCTCTCCGACCACATATGGTTCCACATCTTCCTTTGTTTGACCTCCTTATTTGGCTTCCATGGCATTTTGAAAAAATTCTGTAATTGACAGACATCATGCTTGGCCAGGAGACAAATAGCTCAGACAGTTGTGTTTGCTACTGGATGCCCTTTGCCATTTGAGTTCGTGGTCCCTGGCTACCTTGGTGGCTGTAGGGTGAAGTGGGGCTTAATCCTGAGTCCTGGGGACGGTAAAGATCCGATATTATGTGGAAGTGCAGCCAAGGATAACGGTTGAACCCTGTGCTTCTCAAATACGGCTCTTGTTTTCCTGGGTGCACAGGGTAGGGTTTCTCCTGGGCTTTTACTCCTTCTGAGCAGTGATCTTATATTAGCTTCATTCTGAAAAGAACAAAACTACTGTATGAAGCAAAATGCAAACTTTTCATTGATGTTTAGGACACTGGTATTTACAAATGTGGTCCCTGGGACCAAGTGTTTCCAGCCATGCCTCCAGCATCTCTAAGGGTAAGAATTTACTCTGTCATTAGTTTCCTTGGAAAAGTCTGAAAAGTCCAGTGTTAAGGCACTCCATGGCCTCTCTGGCCTTGCCCTCCTTTAGTGAGTGAGCTTGAACTTGGCAACTTCCCCACCTTCTGACTTGGAGCGTACCTGGTCCTGGCTTGCTGACCCAGATCTTACCTTTTGTGTTCTTGACTTTACTTTCTCTTTTCTGATTCTCTCCTCCTTCAGGTTTTTATCTTTAGGTTTTGAACTCTGGTTTGGTGTCAGGGTTCTGTTTGAAATCTGTTTGAAATCTCAGCCAGAGCTACCCGGAACCCCCTCATCCCAACATTTGGGTAAAATGAAGCAAAGGCTAAAGACCATATAGGACTTTGAGCTCCTTGGACCCGGTTTCCACCTTCTTGACTATCAGGACTTTATTTCTGTGCTTCCTCTTTTTCTCTGTGTTTTAGATTCTCTCCATGTAGCTATTTTAAATGGCTGTTTTACAGGCAACCTTTCCGTTTCAAAACGTTCTTTCCTGTTTGCAGATGAGCTTTTCTTATGAGCGGTTGCTGCTACTCTGCTAACTGACTCTCCTTTATCAATAAGATTTCTTGTTTTCCCCAGATTTTTTAAAAACCTGAGAATTAACTTTCCAGGAATGCCAAACCACTGCATTTCATCTTGACTCATTTGTCACATGGGCAGGCTTCCCGCTGCAAAATCAGCATGAGCTTAAACTTTTTTTTGTTGTTGTTAGAAGAAAAAGAAAGCAATGTGATTCTTTGGCAGATACTCACATTATTTTCCCAGTAATCTGATAAAATCCATTCCTCCATCCCCTAAAAGCAAATCTTGAGCTAAACTTTCAGCTTGTTTTTTTGGGAAGGGGCTTAAACAAATGCACTCATTTTGGGGGGAACAGATCTCTCTCTAGGCAAGGCAGGCTGGGCTGCATTCCTGCATTTCTTATGCTGCAGAGGGAAAAGTTCACGAATGTAAGGGATTGCTTTTCTAAAGTTATCTGCGAAGGGAAAGGAATAATTACGTCTGTGTGATTCAGACCTGGGCACCATCCAGGTCCCCCCAATTAGCTGTAAGAACAGTGCCTTCTATTGTGTCTTGGAGAATTTCAAGGAAATTTGCTTTTCTGATCACTGTAAATGACAGCACAGTCCAACCAGCTTCTCGGAGTCTTGAAGCAGAAGGGTCATATGATGACAGAGACATTAAGAGAAGAACAATTGCTGTAGCATTTCAATTCCAGGGGGTAAAGAGGGACCAGTGATGTAACATTTTATATTTTCCTAGGAAAAAAAATCAGAAACTTCTTCATTATGAGGGGTGATGGAATATAGATATTTTCCATACCTGCACAGATGGTGGGAGTTATAAAACGTGTTTTCTTTTTCTTCTTTCTTTCTTTCTTTCCTTTCTTCCTTTTTCTTTCTTTCTTCATTCAACCTTGTTTTTCAGCATAACTTGTGTTTCTGAAGTCACACTGGACTGGGGGTAAAATTAAGGTGAAAATAAGTCACAAAGGAAGCTCTGTCTCTATAAACTCTGGAAACTCCAGATTCTCACACTCTTCCTTCCACATGGTGCTGGGAGTCCTTCTGGAGGCACCTTACATGTGCTTCTTGGGTGCCATGTGGCATCTGCCATTTCCTGCCTCTCCAGGTGTGGTCCACAAGGACTACCACATTGTGTTTTCTCTGATGACCTTGATACCTGGTGCTGACGCTCTAGGGTCTGTGTTGAGGGCATCAGTCCTGATGTCCTCACCTGTTATGATACCACTGCCAATTAGGTTGCCTGCTGATGGGGTGAGGCTTGGCAAAGCTCATGCCATGACCCTGATGGCTCTTGCTCAATGTGCTCAGCTCCGCACAGAGGTTGTGCTGGGAAAGCCATTGCTCAATGTGGCTCTGTCTGTGCTCTCAAAGTCCTGTGGAGATATCTGTCAGTGTTTCTTTCCTTTTAACAAACCTGTTTGAATTGAGGACCTGTGGCATGAGTCCTGGATGACCGGCAGGGTAATCTGAGTGACAGGCATATATTTTTTTCCCAAACAGCCTCCCTCTCTTTCCTGGCTTGTTCTCCTGGAATGGACCTCACATTGAATAACCTGTGGCTCCTTCATCCCTCACGTGCATTGCCTCTGTTCTCAGATGTGCCCAGGTATGCCTTGGTCTTTGGGTGAATACAACTGAAAAAAAGCACAGCTACATGTGTTTGACTTTGTTCCATGCAGGGTGAAAATATGCGAACCAAGAGTTGAGCGTTTTGCAAATCTGTCCAACACACTGATCAGAATGTGGACTTTGCTTTGCCTCTATGGGCAAGGATAAGCCTTTGTTTGTGTGTGTGGGTGTGTAGCAGGTGAAAATTCTAGAGCCTACTTTAGTACTTTTTTTTGGGCAATAACTCCCAAATCTATGACTCCAGTCTGGATCTTTCCTCTGTGCTTCTGATTCTCATCTTCCCAGAATCTCCTCCTGGGATCCCTGTTTCCATCAATGGATCAACCAGCTTCCAAACCAGGATCATCCTTACATCCTCTCACTCCCACACAACCAAAAACTCAATTGTAAAATTAAACACTAAACCTCTGACAGTTCTAATATGAGCAGAGAAGGACAGGAGAGTGGGGATTGTGAGTCCTGTATTTTTCTCTAGAAAAAAGTATATTGGAGATAATACCTAATAATTGAAACATTGAATTAATACTCCTTGTCCTAATAGGAAGAAAAGGTTTCCATTAACAAATGTTACAGTTTTGGACCTATCAAAATTCTTTTTCTGTCATTTACTAATATCTCTAGTAGTCAAAATAATGGAAGGCTTTAACTTGGACATATTCAAGACATGGAAAAAGGAACATACTGTCCTAAAAGTGAGCATAGTTGGAGAGCACATATTTGGGGAATCTGCTGCAGGTGTGTATATTGTCCCCTTAAGTGCAGGGTGAGAAAATCATCTTGTATAATTGTTTTTAAGATGGTGGCTTTCCTCTGCATTTAAACTCAGAACATTTTATGAGATTTACTTTTTTAAAAATTAAAGATCTTATTTATTTATTTGAGAGAGAGAGAGAGAGATAGAGAGAGAGAGAGAACAAGCAAAGGGAGCAGCAGGCAGAAGGAGAGGGAGAAGCAGACTCCCTGCCAAGCGGATAGCTCAACATGGAGCTCTATCCCAGGATCCTGGGATCAAAGCCAGATGCTTAACTGACTGAGCCCCCCAGGTGCTACCATTTTATGGGATTTAAAAGCAACAGATGACCCATCTGTGAATGCCCTTTAAGAAACCATTCAAGATAGAAGTTGAATCTGTGTGCTGGTTGCTGTCTTGATCGGTTGGAGGGAAGTGTCCAAGACATCACAGGTTCCCTGGAGTCCTGGACAGTAGAGTTGAGGCCTCACAATCAAATGGTCTCCATGTTTTCTGTGACTGGAGGCCAAGGCTGATGTGATGGGCTCTATCTTCTCTGAACATTTGGCTTAGTGTGGAATCGAGTGGTGAGGTGAATCCATTGAGGAAAACCTTGCCTCACCAGAACCTGTGAATTAATAGTTTAACTAGTTGAACACTGAATTCAACCAGTTAGACATGTAACCAAAACTACTTCCAAACTTCTGCTGCAAACACTGATGGTTCTCTACAAGGATAGTTTTGTGTGAGCACAGATGGCTTTATGAAGATTCAGATATCTTGGGATTCATGAAGGAGCTACTCTAGAATAAGTAAAAAGGCACTTGAAAATGTTTGGAAGTTCTTTACTCACATGAAAATGGAGCCTTGGGTCCTAAACCAGATATTGTATTATGACTCATGCCATGATTGAATTACAGCTATAATTTCCCCAAAGCAAATCATCCTGAGAATGCAGTAAGGAGTTTCCCTTGCTGCAGCAATATTAATTTGCTGAAGGGCTAGTGAGGGTTAATCTACAACAAGACATTAGCACAAAACTTAGTCAAGTCAGCAGCAAAGAGAGGCCAAGGAACTTCAGGTATTAGTTTTCCCACCTAATGGCTACATGATTTTAGACAATTGATTTAAGATGCCTCCACCACTTTTAAAAATTTATTCACTTATTTCAGACAGAGAGAGTGAGAGAGAGACAGTGTGAGTGGGGAGAGGAGCGGAGGGAAAGGGAGAGTCTCAAGCACACTCTCTACTCAGCACAGAGCCCAGGGTGGAGCTTCATCTCATGACCCCGAGATCATGACCTGAGCTGAAATGAAGAGTCGGACTTAATGGACTGAGCCACCCAGGAGACGCTCCCCTACTTTTAAAAAAAGAATATCTCTCCATTTATTTAGATTTTATTTCTTTCTACACTGTCTCATAGTGTTCTGTACATAGATTTGTATGTATTTTGCTAGATTTATAACTATTCAATTTTTGAGTTTGATAGTAAATGGTTATTTCAAAAAATTCAATTCTACTGGCTCATTCCTGATACGTGAGAAATGTGTCGACTTTTGAGTACTGACATTGTACTTTGCTTTTTGTTGTCTCCATCCACCATCTTCAAGATATGGGGAACTGCGTTCTGTTTCCATCATATTTTCCCCCCATGGTCCTGCAGATCTCTCTTTTTTCTTTTTATCTTTTTTCTTAATTTTTTTATTGTGGTAAAAATACTAAACATATGTATTCTTTTAATAAATTTTTAAGTGCACAGTCCAGTGTTGTTAATCATAGAGCAATGTTACAGCAGATCTTATTCATCTTGCAACTGAAACTTTATATAGTATAGTTGAACAGCAAAGATCTGGACATTCTAAACTTCAGTTCTTTTTCCAGTATCCATGAAGTTTATTGGAACACAGCATCACCTATTAATTCACATATTATCTGTGGCTGTTTTTGTACTGCAGTGCAGATTCCCCTCCCCCCCCAGCTTTATTGAGATATAGTAGACATATAACATTGTGTAAGTTTAGGAGTACAGTGATGATTTGATACATGTATATATTGTGAAATGATTGCTACAATAAAGTTAGCTAACACCTCTATCAACTCCCATAATTACTTTTTTTTTAAATGATGAGAACATTTAAGATCTATTTTCTTTTATTTATTTATTTTTTTACATTTTTTAAAATTTAAATTTAAGATCTATTTTCTTAGTAACTTTCAAGTATATAACAGTATTGTTAAGTGTAGTCACTATGCTATATGTCAGATCCCTGGGGCTTATTCATCTTATAGCTTTAAGTTTTGATTAACGTCTCCCCTCCTCCAAGCCCCTGGCAACCTTCTTTCTACTCTTTGATTCTGTGAGTTTGACTGTTTTAGATTCCACATACAAGTAGGGTCTAATAGTATTTGATTTTCTCTAACTTATTGCTCTTTGTACAATGCCCTTGAGGCTCACCCATATTGTCGCAAATGACAGATTTCCTTCTTTTTAATGACTGAATAATATTCCATTGTGTATATGCCACAGCTTTTTTATCCATTCTTCTCTGGATGGACACTAGTCTGGGCTAGTGTGCATTATACTGCAATGAATATGGGGTACAGATTTTACTTCAAGATAGAGACTTCATTTCTTTTGGATAAATACCCAGAAGTGGGATTTCCAGATCATATGGTAGTTCAATTATTATTATTATTTTAAAAAGATTTATTTATGTAAGAGAGAGAGAGTGCTAGCATATACAAGCAGGGGGAAGGGTAGAGGGAGAGGGAGACAAGCAGACTCTCCACTGAGCACAGAGCCTGATGTGGGGCTCAATCCCAGGACCACAAGATCATGATCTGAGCCAAAACCAAGCATTGGGTGCTTAATCGACAGAACCACCTCCAAATTTTTAATTTTTTGAGGAGACTCCATACTTTTTCTTTAGCGGCTGTAGCAGTTTACATTCTTACCAATGGTGTATAAGGTGAAGCTTAGTATTTCTTATCTGTGAAACAGAACAAATAATATCTATCTGGATTGTTGAGGCTACACTTAACATAATGCTCGTGAAATACTAACAGATTTCTATGCTTCCTGTGTATAGAGAAGCTATTATCAATTCTGCATATCCCTGAATATGAGAACAGTATGAATGGAGTTGTTGGAGTGTTTGGCCCTGGAGCTAGCACTTACAGGTTGCTCTCTGAGTATTGACATGCCATTCTCTCCCACTACTGTGAATTCCGTAGGCTGGGCCCTGTTGGTCCTTGACACCTACTAGGCACTTGATGCATGTTCAGGTCTCTTAACTTCAGAGCTGCTTACATGTTTTCAGAAACAATTTGAAGAAGTCTAGATACCAGACTTTTTTTCCCCTCCCTTCATTGACTGAAAAGTAAGGTATGCATTATCTGTGGACATATGGCCTGAGGGAGATTTTGGTAAAGCAACTAACTAGAATTGTACTATTAAATGTCAAACTTGCTACCCATTAGCATGAGTCTAAGATTGATGTTTTACGGGAGAATTCTTATGTTATTTTTTTTAAAGAGTTTTCTTTGAAAATATTTTAACAATTTACCCTGAGCATAGTTTGGGTTTAGTCCACTTATTGCCCTGGGTTTTTTCTCTAGTGGTGAATGGTTTTGTTGACCAAAATTCGCTAGTTCCATATCAAATCTACAATATGAGATTGTTGAGTGTGATTTTTTCTTTTTCTTTCTAGGCTAAATTGGAACCTTATGGACATCGAACCTAGAAACATATGCTGATGTGATTTATAGGTAGAAAACCTCTTTTCATATTATTAACAAAATCACTATTGTGTTCTACTCTTTGTTCTCTGGGGATGAATCTTAGGAAATCACTTCCTGCCATTCAGATACCTTAGAGCTCCAACTGCCTGAAGCTTAACAGCAGATTCAACAGAAAATATGATTAAAAAATCCAGCAGGTTATGATGACAGGAAAAATGTTTCCCATTTCTCCTGATAGGGTGGGGAGGGGACAGGAAGGAAAGGAGAGAATTTTAGAATCCGGTTCTTCCATGTCTGAGAAGAGACAGTTCAGATTAATTACAAGGGCCCTGAATAAGAAACAGAACAATATTCTCTGTGGAGCATCATATTAGCCAGCCACAAACATTTGGTACTCATCCCCCAGGCGCAGAGAGAAGTTTAGACAGGTCTGGAAAAAAAAAATCAGGCCAAGCATGTCTTTAAAAATGAAAATTGGAAATAAAACTCATTGTGCTCACACAGCTCCTCTTCAGACCTATGAGCCCTCTCTGTAGTTGAGTCTATCACTTTAACAACCCTGGGAGGTTCAAGGTTTCCTAAGTACATGTGTCTCTACTATCTCCCCCCACCCCCTATAGAACATATTTTTCCAATTTACTTTACAAAGAGATTTAGGTCTTCCCTGTTGTGCTTTATTCACCTATAACAAGGGGGATCATGAATATGTTTCCATCTCCAGGGGGAACATTCTCTCACGTTGCATTTCCAGGATTGCTGTCCAGATGTGAAAGGTTAAGTTACTTTTTAAATTTTCTTCAGAACAGGGAATCCCATAATGGAATATATTAAGCTATTCATGCAATGCCAGGTTAGTCAGGGTGCCTTTTGTTAGGATAAACAAGAACACTTCGGAGCTTTGCCTTTTTTCTGGAGCTTTCCATCCCAGCCACTGTGATAGAGAAAAGGCTGAGAATTTGGAGGAGATTTGAGAAGAGTAGAGGACTGATTCAGATTTGTTACTTTCCAATTCCTGAGCACTCAGTTTTTATGAGCTTTTTGCTTCCGATGAGTCTTAATCTTGGGAAGGCAGCCCCCAAATCTGGCTCCCAAGCCATTGGTGTGTTGCTGGGACCAGCAGCATGTGTGGGTCAAGATCAATGAGAATTTCTTTTGATGGGGGCACCTGGGTGGCTAAGTAGTTGAGCGCCTGCCTTGGGCTCAGGTCGTGATCCCAGGGTCCTGGGATTGAGTCCCGCATGGGGCTCACTGCAGGGAGCCTGCTTCTCCCTCTGCCTGTATCTCTGCCTCTCTCTTTGTGTCTCTCATGAATAAATAAATAAAATCTTTTTAAAAATTTTCTTTTGAATGAAACTCACAGTGGCTCGATCCAGGCTATGAATTAGATGATGCTGGCTTTTTTCCTTTGAAGAACTGACTGCATCTTTACGTCAGTTAGAAAATAATCCATTTTTGCAAAGGGAAAGACTCTGAAGGGAAAGGAGAGGTCAGGGAAAGCCCAAAGTCCCTCCCTGTGTTGATCCTGCCCCTAAAAGGGGGATTGCTAGGCCGGCCCATCCAGAGCACAATTGGACTCTTTATATTCCTTCTGCTTCTATTTCCCTCCTCATTATTGCTTCCTGAAACTTAAAAAAAAAAGTGGGGGGGGGGGGATATTCGTGGTTCTTGGGCTTGAATCTTAGAAACACCTCAGGCGGTGTAGGGAAAAAAGATTAAGAAACTAGACAGTCTGCACAAGACACCTCAAAAACCCTGAGCTACGTATTGCGTTAAACACATGTTTGTGGGAAACATAATTTGGAACCAGTGGATTTGGCCCTTGAATACTGGGCAGGTACTTCCTGAATGTTTTGTGCCAAGTTCTTAACTTTTCTAAATTTCAGGCTAATTAGTAAAATGGGAATAATTGGATCTTCCTCACAGGTGGTTGCAAGGACCCCGTGAAATATATGACATTGAACCATAGGAAGCTGCCAGTATTCAATTGTTTTTGACCTTCGCCGACATCTCTCTTACTCCTAAACCATCCTAGCCACCCAGGTGTTCCAGGGGCAAACTCTAAAGTACACACCAATTTTAGTTATAATAAAGTGAAAAGTTACTTTTTCCTCTCCTGTGTGGGAGAAGTGGAACTTTCTTAGGGAGCAACTAAAGAATAATGTGACAGGAGGGTGTGTGCAGAATTTAAAGGGAAAAGATGAAGAAGATAAAAATAAGTGAGATGAATTTTTATCTGTTGGACAACCTTTCACCACTTTAATGTGGAACGGGAATTAGGTGGCTCTGTTTAATCAACTGGTTTAATGAGCTGTGGGTATGCGAAATATTCACACCATTTCTTGTTAATAGTTTCGAAAGTCCGTTTATTTAATATCAAGACTGGCTTGATATTAAATAAACTATTGTATTTTTCAAAGGGTGAAACATTTCCTAGTCAAGCCCCTCCATCAAAATCCTCCAATTTAATAATATAATTAATAAGGTCACTTGAAATTTGGATGATATTCACACATTGCATAAAGGAAAAGCAACTTGATGTTACAGGTCATCTGGAATAGGTGATCCATTTAATATTTATTTATTTATTTATTAAAAGATTTATTTAATTTATTTATTAATGAGAGATATGGAGAGGGGGAGGGGGAGAGAGAGATAGAGAGAGAGAGAGAGATTGAGAGGCAGAGACACAGGCAGAGGGAGAAGCAGGCTCCATGCAGGGAGCCCGACGTGGGACTCCATCTCCGGTCTCCAGGATCACACTCTGGACCGGAGGCGGTGCTAAACCGCTGAGCCACCCGGGCTGCCCTAATATTTATTTTAAGAAAAAAACAAAGAGATACAATAACACTAGCATTTTTTTTGAGGTGACTATAATTCAAGGTACAGTAAGGCTTAGTAAATAAACAGGGTAATGAGGGTATCACACTTGATATATTTTCTTCTTATCTAGTTGAGATATGTTAATATAGAAAACATATGTATAAAGCATATGTATATATTTATATAAAGCAGACTGATGTTCTGAAGCTAGAGTTGATAGTTTAGGTTTAAATCCTTGAATAAAGATTGTGATAAAGTGGAAGATTTGAAACAGTGCTAATTCCCTACCTCAAGGGAAAAAGATCAATTAGGAAGAATTAGTATTTTCCATGATCCTATAATCATGTGGCTTTGTGTAAAAAATCAAATGAGGATATTTGCATTGAAATTCTCAGACATGAGTTTTTGTTTTGGGTTTGGCAATGAATTTTGCAGTGGGTTAAACCATTTGCCTTTATATTTTCATGGATAAAGATGCTTCATTAAGTATTTGGGTGTTTTTTTTTTCCTCTTTTTCCTTGGGTAGAGGGTTTCCATATGTGCAGAATGTACATGTATGTTGACTATCTGGATGCTTTGAGGGGTCTGTAAGGTAACTGAAAAACACTGAAGAGGTCTCTATCTGCTCTATACTATTTTAATTCTCAACCATGAGAGATATTTCAAAACCCAGGAAAGATTTTTGTTTTTGGTTAGGGAAAGACCTGACTTGTGCAGAAGTGTGCTAAGTGATCAGTCTTACTGTGGGGGCAAACCCCAGTGGAAACCAAGACCCAAAGTGGCCCACCAACACAAGTGTGAACATGTGTTCGGGCCTGTGTATGGCCCCCATGGAGGGGTGACATGTGTATATGGACTTTGTCAGGGACAAGGAAGGAAGGAGAAGAAGGTCTCTGTCTCAGCATAATGATCATCAGCACCTCTTTCAGAACTTGTGTTCAGAACTGCATTAGTATGGATGATAAATTATATGGCCTCTGCAGGAGGAGCTCAAATATACCAGAACTGCATCTGCGTCCTCAGGATGGTACCGGGGCTGTAGGAACGTTTACCATCTCCAGGTTTTTGTGGTTGTTGGTGATCTCTTTCTGTTTGTCCAAAGTATTTTGCAGCCTGATCTTAGGGCTGGTGAACCTGTCTTCAGGGTCAGCAGAGAGGTGGGTGGGAAAGATACAGGACAGACTGCCCGTGCTTGGGAAGAAGAGCAGCAAAGAATGGAGCTGGTGGCGGTCTTGGGAGGTACCCAGGACTGAGTTTTACTGACAGACCCACAGGCTCTCCCAACAATGTTCTACTGAGTCGTTAGGTCATGATGATAGCATTTCAGAATTGGGAGTGGTCTAAGAGGTTAATCTGGTTTCTCCTTTTGCCTCAAGTAGACATAGGCTGCCATTTGGATGGCCTATAGAATCTTGTTTTGGTATGTCACTGTACCAGGTTTCCTCCTGGGTGTGCAGCAGCAGATTCACCCGGAGAGTCAAAGCTGCCTTGGTAGTAGATGTTTTGAAGAAATTGGTACAAGCGGTTCTTTTTAAATAACTGAACACACAGTTAGAAATGGAAATGAGTCACTGAAGAATGGATAGCAAATAGTAGATGATGTGGTTCTGGGCTATTGTCTGATCCTGCCTCAGTGTGAATTAGTAAAGGTGTGGTAAAGGGAAATGTCTTCTTGATAGTTTCTGGATTCTCTTCTTGATTGGCGCATTCTCCTGTGACTCTTCTTTAACATTGTTCCAGGTCCAGTTTCTCTTATTCTTGAGACCTACTCGGTTCTACTTCAGCCACTTACAGCCCAGTGAAGGTTCATGCCTTCACAGTGTCGAGAGCCTTACCTGCCCAGAAATCACCATCCCTACTGCCACCAAGGAGCCCCCATGCATGATGCCAATCAGCAGGAGGAGACCCTATTCCTGGAGACCTGATTGATGACACCCACAGGAGTCTCTCAGTTCCTCTGGAGCTGCCTAGATGTTAGGGAACCAGAAGATGGAGGTTGGGTAACCCCCCCTCCTTTGCGATGACTTTGTTGGGGCTCCTTCTTTCCTTGAGAGGCTCCCTTAGACATCTTTCATTATTGTGTTTATTCAGCAAATGTGTATATATATATATACATATATATATATATATTTTAAAGATTTTATTTGAGAGAGAGTGTACATGTGAGTGTGGGGGGCACAGAGAGGGAGAGAGGGAGAGAGGGAATCTCAAGCAGACCTCGTGCCCAACTCAAAGCTGACGTAGGACTTGACCTTACAATGCTCAGACCATGACCTGAGCTGAAACCAAGAGTCAGATGCTTAACTTCCTGAGCCACCCAGGTGCCCCCAGCAAATTAAATGTATCTTGAACACTTCCTATGTGCCAAGATGATGCTAGTTGCAGTTCCTGTGGGCTGTACTAAGAAGTTTGATGAAAGAGTTTTTGTTTTGTTTTTTTAATTTAAAAAATAGTCAGGAAGTGATATGATCTAGTAGCAAGGATTTAAAAAATAGTCTATCCGCTGTATGGAACAGAGGCAGCTGCTGGGCAGGCATGGAAGCAGAAAGACCATCTAGGGGCTGCCTTGAGGCCATCCGTGGGGGCTGGAGCAGGGGTGGTATGGGTCAGGGTGGGGAAGGGTGGGTGGATTTATACTACAGTTTAGAGATAGAAAGGATACAGTTTGGCAGTGGATTAAATAAAGGAGATGAATGAAGAAGGAATTAACAATGACTCCTAGGTTTGTGACATGTGCGAATGGGCAGTTACGTACTAAGATGAGGAAGATGGCAGGGGTGGTAGGGTCATGGGAGGATTACCAGTTCTGTGAGGTAAATAAGAACCTTTTGAACTTCTCATGGACTTGAGGGCATGTTATAAATTCACTTCTGAGGAATTCTTTTTTCAGCTGAACAATTCTACTTAACAAGATAAATTTATTTTAGTATGTCCATACTGGATCATGGTTGACCATTGTGTAAAGAAAGTCATTAAAAAAATATATCTCCCTCTTTAATTCTGTGGCTTTCTGCCAATGTTACTTCCTTACTCATTAAGGAGTTCTGCTCTCATGGTATGTCTTTGGCTCATTCAATTTAAACAACACATTTTGTTTAACTTTTTGTACTTGTGAACTAAACTTGATCTTTTATCACTACCAGTTGTATGTCTTCCAGATCCCACAGTCTTATTTTTCAGTACATAGCCACTGATCATGGTTATAATTACATTTTTTCCATTTTAAATGGTTATTTTCCTTTGTTCAACAGAGAAAAAGTGCAGAACCAGAGACAAAGATCTTTAGTGTAAGCAAGTTGAGGGATGTCTTTCTGGAGGGACTAAAGGAATAATTCAGGGGGAAAATTGCTCTGGAAAATACCCAATTTCTATTTCTTTAAATATTAGTTGTCAAAGAAAGTTTCATAAATCATTGGTTAATATTTTAAGACAAATATAGAATTAGATAAAAATGTTTTCCTCAAAAATATCCCAGCTGGTCCCAACAGAACCTCAGAGTCTCACTTCCAATCAGAATCTGGGTTGAACAATAGTCATTTTAGGACAGATGTTCCCCAGTGCCAAGATTTTTGTGGCTGGAAAAGTCAAGAGAGAAATGTAGACCAGCTTTATTGTGCTTGGTCAGTAATTTTCAGTACTTGTTAGGTAATCACAGTGGAAGATAACAGCAGAATTGGGCTTTAGAGTATCCTCACAAATAATCATTTGTAATTTAATCTTAGAATTTCCTCTGGACCCCAGTCAATTTTCATGAATTTATATTTTTCTGGTTTTCTGTGGGTATGGCTTGCTTGTCCAAGCTTTGTATTTTTGATAACTTCCCATTTTTAGCATCAATAAACAAGGGGCACCTGAGTGATTCAGTCACTTAAGCATCCAACTCCTGGTTTCTGCTCATATCGTGATCTTAAGGTCATGAGATTGAGCCTCACATGGAGCCCTGCATGGAGCCCAGGACTAGGCTCGGCATCTGGCTTCGAGTCTCCTTGAGATACTCTCCTTCTGCCTCTCCCTTGCCCTCCATCCCTCCCCCTGCCCATGCTCTCTCTCTCAAATAAATAAATTAAGTTTTAAAAAAATTAAAGAACAAATCAGAATTTTATTGAGGTTGAAACTGTCCTGGTGAGGCTTATATTTAAGAATGAAAATAAGCACTTGGTTGGAAGTTCAGCCTTCCGTGACCGCGCCCCCCCAAATCCCCCACACTGCTTTCTTTCCCATTTTTAGTTGGAAAGCAGAGTGGCAATAGTTTTTGTTAGATGGATTATTAATGTTTCCTTTTGACATAAGCTTGGTGTTTGGAACATAGAGCCAAGATCTTTGCTTTTGGTTTGAAATTTACTCTGTGATCAGTGGTTCATATCTAGACTTTGGGATTCTGAGTTTTAAAATGAGGATAGAGGGATGCCTAGATGGCTCAGTGGTTCAGCATCTACCTTCAGCTGAGGTCATGATCCTGGGGTCCTGGGATCAAGTCCCACATCGGGCTCCCTGGAGGGAGCCTGCTTCTCCCTCTGCCTATGTCTCTGCCTCTCTCTGTGTGTCTCTCATGAATAAATAAATAAAATCTTAAAAAAAAATAAAATGAGAATAGTAATTCCTTTCTGCCCTGGGGTAGGGTGGGGGACTGTCATGAAGCCTCATGAATTTGTAATTTGTAGTATGCTTTGGAGAATAAAAAAACTTCATAGAAATAATAAACATTGCTAGGACTACAACCTCTGTGTTTGTAAGCAAACTATTACAACAAGTGAAGCCGTGTACACGTCACAAGTTAAGTGAACACTTGGCTTTGTTTCAGTCAATTTAATACATGTAGATAGCTGAAACACGTACTTCATTACATAAGTAATGTAATTTTTTTTTTTCTGGAGGAGGAGGTACTCTTGAATAAACCAGTTTCTTTTCTTTCAGATGAACTGAAAGACTGTTAAATCTTTTATTTTGTAGATGCAACTTCTACTAGGGATTTAGTTGGTTTATTTTTAATTTTTTTAAAAATTAAGTAGGCTCCCCATCCAACATGGGGACTTGAACTCATGACCCTGAGATCAAGAGTCACGTGCTTTACCCACTGAACCAGCTAGGCACCCCTGTTTTTGTGTTTTTAAACAAAATAGCCACTTCTACTGACAGTGTTAAGCATTGGCAAGGATTAGGGCTGTCAGAAAAACACAATAAAATTTGAATTTCGGATAAGTAAGGCATAACGTTTTAGTGTAGGCACGTCCCGTGCAGCAATGGAGTGGAGAAGTGAATTGTGTTTTCTTACAATAGAGCAATAAGAAAGGGACAGCAGTGAGAATAAACAAACTGCAACTGTTTGCAGCAACTGGGATGAGTTTCAGACGTAATACTGAAGGAATGCAATAGTCACAGAGTGTGTACTGTATCATCCCATTTATATGGAATTTAAAGAGAGATAAAACTAAATTATGGGATTAGATCAGTCTTGTAGTTACTCTTGGAAAGCTGTGACTGGGTCAGGTAGGAGGGGGCCCTGGAAGTGCTGGTTGTGTTCTATTTCTTGATTTGAGTGCTTCATTTTATGAAAATTCATTGAGGGGGGCACTTGGGTGGGTCAGTTGGTTGAGGGTCCAATTCTTGCTCTCAGCTCAGGTCTTGGGCTCAAGGTCATGAGTTTAAGCCCTGCTTTGGACTCCACACTGGGTGTGGGCCTACTTAACAATGCATAGCTTTAAAAGAAATTCATTGAGGTGTTATGATCTATGCAATTTTCTTATGCATGTTGTATCTGAAGATAATTTATAAGAAAGGAGGAAAGTAGTATACTTTAACATACTTTAGCATATTCCCTTTTTAAAAAAAGATTTTATTTATTTATTAGATAGAGTGCAAGAGAGCACAGAGGGAGAGGGAGAAGCAGGCTCCCTGCTTAGCAAAGAGCCCGATGTGGGACTTGACCCCAGGAGTCTGAGATCATGACCTGAGCAGAAGGCAGATGCTTAACTGACTGAGCCACCCAGGCACCCCGACAGATTTCTTACCTTTAGAAAGTTTCAAGAAAGAAATTTGAGAAAGTAAATAACTTGACAAATATTCATGTAATTGTTCATGTATTACTATAGATGCCTATTTATTCCATGAAATTAAGATAGCTATTTCAGGTTAAGGTAACGTTTAATATGTTCCTTTATTGGAAGGTGACACTAATAGTCACCATTTCTAGAAAAGCAATTTTTATAAAAGGTAAGAAAGTGTTGTTCTACAATGTTCTAAATCAGATGGCTGCTGTTTCTGGGAATAAGTCAGGTAGAATGGAACAATTAAAGTCATATGTAGGCTTCGGGAGCGCCTGGGTGACTCAGTCAGTTAAGCATCTGCCTTCGGCTCAGGCCATGATCCCAGGGTCCTGGGATCAAGCCCCACATCGGGCTCCCTGCTTGAAGGGAGTCTGCTTCTCCTTTCCTCTTTTCCCCTTCTCATGTTCTTTCTCTCTCTCAAATTAATAAAAAAAATATTTTTTTCAAAAATGAAATCATACGTAGGCCTCAAAAATAGATTCGGCTGTGAATCTCACTAAGATGGTCACTAGCTACCTTGGCAGTCCACCTCTTTGAGCCTCATTTTTTCACCCATAAAATAGGCACAGTAACACCTTAATGCTTTAAAGATGTTGCTGTGTATAATAAAGACAACAACACTGAAACATGGAGTGTAATCAATAAAACATGGAGTGTAATTTCTGTTGTGAGGAAAGTACTCAATACAACAAGCAGGGGATGAAGAAAACCAACAAGTCAATAGCTTGTTTAGGCCTGAAAGCCTTACTGGCAATTTTAGCTAGAGATATCATTCTATGGTGGATCGAGTAGAGGCTATGTTTTACAAACAGGGCAGGAGAATAGAACATTAATTTGCTGGTGCCAAGCTAGGAATGTATTCACGCAGTGCGGTAAACCAACACCTTGTTCGTAGTGGGCTGGAGCTCGGACGGAGAGCCTTGCTTTTGGTATTGAATTCCGTGAAATAAAAAGAACCAGACCGAAGTGGTACCTTGACTATCGGATGGGCCTGTCATGGACAGGACTGTCCCTGGGTGACCTTGCCTTTGCTCTTTCAAGTTTCTTGTTTCTGATCATCTCAAGATCTGCCTTTTGGATGAGCCTGCATGCAGGACGGTGCCTGTATGTGCATCGATGTTACGTGGTGTGAGGACAGGATAGTCAAAGGTGGGGTGCACCCTGGTAGCAGAGCTGCAGTGCTGTGCAAGACAAGAGTGGTGGGTGGCTTTGTAAAGGAGTTTTTATCCTCACCCTGGTGGCCAGGACATTGGCCACACCATGAGTTTCAGCTGTCTCAGAAATAAAGCACAAAACTGTTGTTTAAAACCAGCAGTTCTGGGACCCCTGGGTGGCTCAGTTTGTTAAGCATCTGACTCTTGGTTTCAGCTCAGGTCATGATCTCAATCTTGAGATTGAGCCCCACGTCGGGCTCCCCATTCAGCAGGGAATCTGCTTTGAGATTCTCTCTCTCTCCCTCCCTCTGCTCCCCCCGCCCCCCTGCCCTGTGTGCTCTCTCTCTAAAATAAATAAATCTTTAAAAACCCCAAACAAACCAGTGGTTCCTCAGTGGTTTTAGAACGAGGACGCCTTTTAAACACCAGGCATCTCAATGGACCCCACATGATTGTGATTGTGCCCGTACTTTGGATCTCAGTTGCTTGAGAAGACGCAAAGTGGCACAGAGATACAGTCAATTCAGCGACACGTTTATGAATGTGTATTTTAGCAGTAATAAGCATTGAAAAAAGGAGCATGGCATATTGTCTGCTTTGTCTACAGATGATATGGGGTGCACCTGTGAACGTGGGGTGCCTCGCACTGCCTCCAGGGTCCCCTCAAGGGTCTTCGTTGTTGGAGGCACAGCCCTAAGCTCACTGTGGGAAGCACCTCTGGTGGCCAGACATCACCCACGAAGTACTTCACCGAGGGAACCCTCTGGCGCATCATGTCAGGCTAAGCAAGTCATCATTTGCAAAGTGGGACTTGAAGCTCACTCGCTGTGGTTGCTGTGAGGAGTGACAGGCCAGGGGGCCTAGAATAGTCAGGCACAAAATGCAAGCTCAGGAAATGTTCGCTCCCTCTAGTGGCTTTAATTGTCTTTTCAAAATGTAAATGAGATCATTTTGCTTTTCTACTTAAGTCTCTTCAAAGGGTGTGGCTTTGACTTTGAAGAGACATAAGTAGGAAAGCAAAACGGATCGCGTTTACATTTTGAAAAGACAAAATTAAGTCAAAGTTAGGGACGCCTGGGTGGTTCAGTGGTTAAGGTCTGCCTTCGGCTCAGGTCGTGATCCTGGCGTTTCAGGATCCAGTACAGAGTCCACATCAGGGTCCCCACAGAGAGTCTGCTTCTCCCTCTGCCTATGTCTCTGCCTCTCTCTCTGTGTCTCTCATGAATAAATAAAATCTTTTTTTTTTTTTTTTTTAAAGTCAAAGTCAAAGCCACCGGCTCTGGCCTTCCTCACCAAACCCTGCCCTCTGGGGCCTTCGTACCTCTGTGGCCTGAGTGCTTTCCTGCAGGAGAAGCTTCTGTGTCCAGGAGCAGCCCCTGGAGCTTCGGGCTTTGTTTTCCCTTGTGGTGTCCTCAGAGAGGCTGTGTCTGAGGCCCGCTCTCCTGAGCACCCCGCCCTGTCCTCTGCCCGCGCTGGTTTCCGTTATAGCATATTTCACCATTTCTAAAAATTACCTAAGTCACTCACTCACTCACCAGCTTTCCTGTGTCTTTTCTGTCTCCATCAGGACAGGGACTGGCCCGCCCTGCTCACGTCTGCTTACCATGCTTCTCAGGGCTTGGCACCGAGTAGAGGATTGAAGTGTATGTGTTCAGTGACTGATGGTGCCTGGCACACAGTAGGTGCTTAGTAAGTGGTAGCTAATTGTTTTACGGAAGGAGTATCCTACCCAACAACTGGGTGTGGTAACCATGTCCAGATACTGTCAGTTTTCACTGAAAAATGTGGATATTAAACCCTATTACTCTGGTTCCTCTCCACTATAGAAATATAGAAATATAACTACACCCCACTCCCACAGTATGCCCAAGTTCTTTCTGAGAGTCTCTCATGTTGCTGTTGTCATGTGTCGTGTGTGTGTGTGTGTGTGTGTGTGTGCTTAGAGCACTAACTGGCACATGGCAGGCACTACGTGATGTTAGCGATCATCATCACCATCGCCAATATTAACATGTGTTGGGATTAAATTCCTCACTCCTTCTCTCTAGTCTTCTTGGCATGCCTCCCTATGTCTTCCTCAATGGCATGGCCATCTTTGGCGAAAGGGCAGTGGGGCTTCCTCCTTCCTTTGGCTGATGTTATTTATTTATTTTTAAAAAGATTTTATTTATTTATTCATGACATAGAGAGATGCAGAGATACAGGCAGAGGGAGAAGCAGGCTCCATGCAGGGAGCCCGATGTGGGACTCAATCCCAGGACCCCAGTATCACACCCTGAGCCAAAGGCAGACGCTCAACCACTGAGCCACCCAGGCATCCCCCTGGCTGATGTTATTACCACTCCTCTACCCTTAGGGGGATGATGCTGCCATCCTGAGGACTCCACCTCAAGTGGAGGGTTTTCCTTACACTTTCCTCAGAGCAGAGGCCAGATCACAAGTTTTACTAGGTCCTTCTGTGACCCAGGAATAACTGACGTGAGGCCCAGCAGCCTAAGTGACTTGTGTAGCTCCCAGGAGTGCCTCTCCTGGAAGCCCAGGGACCCGGATTCTTCTTGGGTCTTTCTCAGCTGCCCCATTTCACCTCCACCCTCAGGACATGTTTGAGGGAGACAAAAAGAGAGAATTCAGTTTCTCTCACTCAGGAAAGCCAGAAAGCCTCTGAGTCACAACTCTGACTCAATTCTGTGTAACAATTGACATTTCCAAATCAAGGCTTAACTTCCTCTCCTAAAAGCGCTGAGTTAAATTAGAGGGTTTTTTCCCCCTCCTCTAACAACCATTGGGAGTTTTCTTGATTTGTACTGATGTAACCAAAGGGCATATATATATATATATATATATATTTTTTTTTTTTTTCCCCCTAAAATAAGGTAACAATTGTCTGGAAGGTGAGTCCAATCTTTCTTTGAGGAGACAGAAAACTGCTTTTAAACACTGGCCAATGCTCTCCTTGTCCTTCCTCTATGAGCTTCAGGCCATCATTGCCTGAACAGAAGGACCATGTCACACACTCTTGTCCCCTTCAAAGAAACAAGCATCCTGCCTCCCTACGATAGGTGTGTAGCAGTCAGGATTGCTTTGGGCATGCTGCAGTAACGAACATCTCCAAAATGTTAGTGGCCAAAATCACAAAGGTTTCTTTCTCACTGGCATTACATGTTCGGGGGAAGTGGCTGTGCTCCTGACGTTGTCTCAGAGACCCAGGATGGCTAAGCAGCCACCATTTTGAATTGTAGCCACTGTGTCAAAGGGATGGGGAACTCTGAGTCTTACATCCACAGTTCAGTGTTTCCTCCTGGAAGTGGCACATGTCATTTCTGCTGTTTACCTACTGACCAGAACAAGCCACATGGCCCAACCCTACTAGTTGGGAGCCCAGAAGTGCAATTGTCCCTCAAGACACTGGGGAAGAGCTGGCTGCTTTGATGAACAGCACCAGTGCTTCTCATGACATTCTGAATAAATATTTGGTGACTGATTTCAATTCTTTCCTCAGAAAGAGCTCATGGATCTTCTTATTTCCATTTGGATTCTCTTTCATTTCTCTTCTTGAAGACTTAGAGATAAAAAATAAGGCCTATCACACAGTATCAAGAATGCATTTTATTTTTCAACCTGCTATTCTCTTTCATCTTATTTTTCCTTGTGTTACTTCATCCATTCCTGGGACTTTTGGTGTGTTCTGTCCTCTTCTAACTTTGACATGACTCTAAAAATGTGAAATTGGAACTGACCAATACTGGGAAAAAGCATTCAGCTTGGCTCCGTTTCTGGGTCCTGCCTTGTGTCACACTTTTTTTTTCCTTCCCCAATATTCATATATCAGTGTTACCAGATTTCTGAGCATTCCTGAGAGAGCCTCACATCTTTCCTTCCCTTTCCTCCTGAACTTCCAACTCCAGAATCTCTTCGACCACATAAAGGGAATTGTGCTGTGAAAATCACAATGCTGACTGCAGTCAAGTCTCTCTTCCAGGAAAAAGAAAGTAGATTTCACCAAACAAAACAAAACAAAACAAACAAACAAAAAAACTTTGCTGCAAGATGGTTCTAGCTGCTTCCCATATTTTGTTTGTTCAGATGCAATGTCCATGCTGTAGAGTTTAGTAACCATGGTGGTGGTATAAGCCAAAGCTGTAATAATGTGAATTATCTACTCAAGTCCTGGAAATAGTAGCTGCTAAAAGCAATTATACAAAACCAGCTTCTTCCAAGCGAAAAAGTTGCATAATTTTTAAAAAACAGAGACATTGCTTATAATCAGACTCTTTAAAAATGTTGGTGTATATTTAGCAGATTTCGACTTTCCCATGATGAAGTAGTTCACTCTGAGGTAAAACAGATAGATGTGTTTATCCAAACATGGGGATAGCCTTACTTCTGAGCCCTTCCCTTAGAGCCATCTATAGAGATATACACAGCTATAGAAGTGTCTTTGCAACAGGAAAATGTAATGGAAAATAAACCAGACCATGCTCTGCATTGAAAGCAAATGATGTGATATATTGTAGGGCAGGCAATTTTAAACACTTCTGTTAGGTCAGGCTAATTTTCTAGTCTAAGATCAGAATGCAAACATGGCTAAGCTAATGTATGTGGATTTCTATACAAAACATATGTGAATAATATTATTTTTGGGAAGATTATGGGCAGGCCCTTTCTTGTAAATATAATTATTTAGGATTACGGTTCAATTCCTGGCAGTGTCTGTGAAGCTTAAAAGCTTTCCAGGGAATGGAAGTTTTTGCTCTCTGTATGTCATAGCTCCATTTGACCGAGAATAACAGGACACGAAGCAAGCAGGGTTGTTTTTTTTCCCTGCCAGGTGCGAGGTGCTCCTGTAACATGAGCAGCAGACTCCTTCCCAGGAAGGAAAAAGTGATCAAAAATGAAAAAAAAAAAAAAAAAAAAGATTCAAGTGAGACAAAAAATGGAATAGAACAAGCTTTTACAAACATAGTTGTCCACCCCTTATCTGCAGTTTCTTTCTCTTTTTTTAAAAAATAGTTTATTTATTTGAGAGAGAGAGAGTGATAGAGGTAGAGATAACACAAGCAGAGAGGAGGGGCAGAGGGAGAGGAAGAAGCAGACTCCTTGCTGAGCAGGGAACCTGATGTGGGGCTTGATTCCAGGACCCTGAGATCATGGCCCGAGCCTTGATCCTAAGAACCTTGAGATCACGACCTGAGTCAAAGGCAGCTGCTTACCCCACTGAGCCACCCAGGTGCCCCTTATTTGCAGTTCCTATTTCCATTTCTATTTCAGTTACTTGCAGTCGGCCAGGGTCTAGAAGCAGATGGTCCCCCTTCTAAGGTATAATCAAAACGTCAGTAGTAGCCCGATGCCTTGTCACAACGCCTATGTGATTCACCTCACTTCATCCTATTGTGCAGGCATTTTATCCTCTCACATCATCACAAGAAGGGTGAGTACAGTATAAGATATTTAGGAAGAGAGAGAGAGAGAGAGAAAGACCACAATCACATATATTTTATAATCGGTCCATTTTTTTTTTTTTACTGGTTATTGTTTATCTCTTACTGTGTCTCATTTTTAAATTAAATTATCATAAGAATGTATGTATAGGAAACAAATAGTATATATAAGGTTCTGTATTGTTTATGGTTTCAGGCACCCCCACCCCCCGGGAGAAGGGGAGGATACCGTTTGCCTCCATCCCACAAGGTGGCGGTAAAGACATGCCTAAGTAGCCCTCAGCCAGTGAGAAGCATGACGCCCCTAAGGGCGCAGTAGTATTTCAGAGTGTGCTGTAGGAATTGATGCTATTGAAACCAGAGCAGAAACATTTAAAGCCCGGGTGAGTGTTGTCTGTGAGAAGCTCCCTCTGCAACGCCCTTCCTTAGCTCTCAGGAGGGAAATGAAGGAAAAAAAAAAATAGAAGTGTGTCTTGACTCCATACCAGGAGTTTCTGTCCCCTAGAAATGGGACCTCAAGCTGGAGACCAAATCATACTTTCCCCCTGCTACAGTCTCGAGCTTTCCTGGAACTGAGATAATAAGCAAGCCATCTATTGGCTTTCAAGGCTGAAAATACAGTCTACAGCTGAACTGGGAACTGGACAAAAAGTTTAGACCAAAAGTACTGTGCTTTGAGCAAGAGGTCATAGAATGACCCAGTGACACTGACATTAGTTTGCTTAGATTTTTTTTTCTTACCTAGAAAGATAAAATCATCTGCAACTCAGAAGTAGCAATATTAAAATAGTTAAATTAGAACCTCTTGGGGTGCCTGCGTGGCTTAAGTATCGACTCTTGATTTTGGCTCAGGTCATGATCTCAGGGTCATGAGATCGAGCCTTGGGCTCTGCATGGAGCATGGAGTCGGCTTGAGATGCCCCCTCCCTCTCTCCCTCTGCCCCTCCTCCTGCTTGCGTGTCCTCTCTCTAAATAAATAAAGTCTCACACACACAGGAAAAAAAGAACTTCATCACTCTTGTTTTCTGATTCCATTTGCACTGGAGAAAGACATGTGAGATTTAGGTTAGATAAAGTAAGTTTCTAAACACGGGAATTGAAGAGCCTTTTCTGCAGCTCTAGCCAAATTGGATGATTTAATAAGAATTATTCAAGGCCTTGCTAATCCTAATCTGAATCCGCATCTCTCCCCTGAAGGGAAGGATCAGGCACTTGGAAGCACATGTTGGGCCACTTGGCACAAGGGCAACAAATACTGGTTGAGCAATCACTGTTGAATTCAGGCCCTGAAACTCAAGAATGAGAAAGGCACATAGTCTGCCCTCAAGGATGGGAGGCAGATATTTTCTTTTCCATCTTTTTCCAAAAATTGGTTAGTAGCCTTGTTTATGAGCTTTGTTTCCATATAAAACTTGGGAGGACATTTGAGGAAGAATTGATCTGAAGTTTCTGTTGGGCCTCGAATAGGCGTCTAGCTGTAGCTGGTGCTCCACTAGGTCTTTCTCATGACCATGGCATGACTAGTGAAAGAAGAGCTTCCATTAATTTTCCTTGGCAAGGGCTACAAAATGGGTTAATTTTCCTCTCTGGCCAGAGGATGATCCATAGCTACTAAGCAGCATTCTCTTGGGACAAAGGGAGGAAATGAAATCTAATATTTACTATAAACATCATGTTCTTTGAGGACTTTCTTTCTAGTGAGCTCAGTCTGCTCTTAAAACAAGGCACAGACACAGAGAAGCATATTGTCTCCATTTGACAGATGGGTAGACTGAGGCAATGACAAATTAGGAAATTCACCCATTCTCATGTCATCTGTCATCAATAGAGCTAGTTGTAGGGTCTGACGGCCTGTTGACATCTGACCATATGTCATATCTTCTGCCCAGAGCCTCTGTTTGACTAGAAAATGCTTTTTTTGTGCCTTAGGGAAAGGGAGGCCCTTTGGGCAAATGCACCCCCGTGGGTGCCTGGCATGGCAAAAGGGTCACAGGCTGCATTTCAGTTCCTTCTCACCTCTTTGGTTGGGTGCCCTTGAGCAGTACACAACCTGCACAACTGTGCATCATCCCTGTCTCCATTATCACCTCATACTTGGAAATCAGACTCATACACGATCTGGTGAGAGAACTGAGCTTTGGAAAAGCCGGAATAGCAGATCTGCCATATGGCAGGTGTATAGTGTTTGTTTGATGATTGGGTTAGGTAGGCCATTCCATCATGTGATCACCCTGCACTATTGCTCCCCTGTGGCCATGGAGCTCCCTAAGAAGGCACATGTGGGGCAGAGATAGAGGCCGGGGGGCAGGTACAGTTCTCAGTTATGTGCACCTTCTTCCTAAGCATGTTACTTCCTTTGGAAGTACTTGCTCCCAACCTCCATGAATGAGGGGAATAAAACCACTAACCCCACCTGTTACTTCTTCGGGGTTGGCCACACACCTATAAACAGGTGGGCACCCTGCATGCAGGTCCCGGACGAGGAAACCAACAGCTCTCCCTCTGCCAGCCCCTCGGAGTCTCGGGTGAGAGGGGTGGACCGGGGCCATCTGTGGCTTCTCTCAGAGGCTGAGATTTACAAATGCCCTGGACCATCGGGTGGGAAGCCTGGGGGGGGGGGCGCCCCTCCCCGGCCTGATCAGGGATGAGTTAGAGAAAATGGACTTTTGTGTTCAAGGGCTTGAAAAGCACCTGTCTGCACTTTCGGATGGAGTGGAGAGAGAATCAAGACTGAGAGTTTCCCCAGTTTTAGTAAAAACCAGTGAGAAACTCTGAGGAGGAGCACTGTCCTCTCTGGCTCCTGTGTCTCCTGCCGCCGGGAGCTTGCTCGGCTGGGCGGGTGGATGAGGCTGTCTAGCCCCACCTAGAGCTGCTGATAGAGCCCAGCTTGGTCCAGGAATGACCCTGGTCCAGGGTGCCGGAGACATAGGCCCAGAGAACTCCTCTTCGTAGGTGCCAGGCTTGGGCCATTTTATCTATCCTCAGCTGTTTTCCCAACGCAACTGTAAAAGTGAAATTATCCTGCCTTGGAAAAGAGACTCCCTTCTGCCTCCTCCAGCAGAGTCCAGGCACCAGGCTGAGTTCCTTTCCCTTTCGAGTCTCAATTCCCCCAAGTTATCTTTCTGGGGGCAGCTCAAGGATTAAATCTGGATGGATCCTTTACGTTCTTAGACAACCAGAATTTGTCGGTCATTTTGATTTCTATGTTTTGAATGAAATGAAAAAAAATTAATTCCAACAGACTTAACATTTAAATGAATTTTTAAAAATGGGCTGCCATTACTTAATTTCTTAGTTGTTTATGTATTAATAATTTTTTTTGTGGGAGGGGGGAGGCAATTGAACAAGTAATGAGAGGATTGTTTGAAGAAACCTTATACCAGCAGCCGAGTGGTGAGCATGACCCCCTTGGCTGTGGCTTCTGAGGTCAGACACACAGAGCTTTTACTACATGTTTGATTTATCCACTGGTCAATAGGTTCCTGCTGCTGATGTTACAGTTGTCCTGTGACAATATGATGCTGAGGCCCTGAGAGAGGCCGGGCCATACAAGAGTGTCTTTAGATGATGAGATTCACTCATGGGGCAGCTGCCAGGGGAGCAGATAAAGACCATCTGGGAGGGGCTCTCTGTTGGGAAATGTGTTTCTTAAATCTGTCCTTTGCCTTGTGAACTACAGACTCACATGGCCAGGGCAACGTTCCCGAGTAGGAATTATTTCTTTATCTTCCATTGGAGTAACATTTCTGTTTTCTGTTTCATTTTGAAGTAACCTCTTTAAGTATAATTCTGGCTGGTGTTCCTTCAGGAGCAATGATGGGAAAGATTACACTAATTACCAGCTTTCAAGCCTTCTGCTTTGCATCAGCTCCTGAGAAATTAGCACTTGAGCTGTGGTCAGTTGACATAATGACCCATTAGGCTGAAGGTTCTCCACATAAAAGCAACACCACATGGTATATATGTTTTGCTAGAAACTTTCTTTTCTGACAGAAAATGGATCAACTTTTGAGGTTCCTACCCATTTGTTTGTTGTTGTTGTTCTGAATTAAAAAAAAGAATCTGCATGAACCCAGCTTTTAGCATTGGTGTCAGGCACACAGAAAGACCTCAAACAGCAGAGTTAATAAAAGAATGAATGGAATGATCATGAGTGCTTTTGAGTACATTTGAGTATCTTACTGTATGGGGCTTGTGCCTTGTTGTCCAGTCTCATCAAAACCACAGGTAGCTTCAAAATGTGAACATGTTGGGGCACCTGGGTGGTTCAGCGTTGAGCACCTGTCTTGAGTTCAGGTTGTGATCCCGGGATCCTGGGATCAAGTCCCACATCGGGATTCCTGCAGGGAGCCTGTTTCTCCCTCTCCCTAGGTCTCTGCCTCTCTCTCTCTACTCTCTCTCCGTGTGTGTGTGTCTCATGAATAAATAAATACGATTTTTTTTTAAAGCTAACATGTTTGGCTTCACTGATTTGGGGCAATTATTGAGCCACAAAAATGCTCCTGATGACATAAGTTTCCAGTGGCCAGGGCATTTCCACAGTCATCTCTTCCTTTGTTTACCTATCAAAAGGCATAGAGATCACAAACCATGTGTACTGGAGAATTCTCTTCTTGTCTCATGAAATCCAGGGAGGAATAATGTAGAAGGGTAAGGGCCACACAGTGTGGTATTTTGTGTTAGACCCATTTTCTGGTTCTTGCTGGGTCAGCTCTGCTTTCTCTCTGGCCCAGGCATGTGGGCCAGTGCGTATCCATACAGGCGCCTACAGATGTAGGGCTCTAAGTCTACCAAGCATGGATGTAAATCACCAAACTCATAATGTCACAGGATCAAACGTTTGCTCCAGTTAGGGGTCTAGCCTCCAAAAATGACAGTCACACCACAAATGCTAAGTGTCGAGCCCTGTGTTCACACTCACACTAGTGGCATTCCTTCTTGACGACTGTCCCGTCCCTGGTTTGTGTTTCCTTGTCACCACTAATTCAGTAACTGTAGCAGCTTGTTTGACCTCTGCTTTGAAAAGAGATAGTGATTAGAAGGTTATTGTCTGCGCATTTTGAAATGTGTGGTGAACCATTCAGCACAGAGGTTGTGAGATTCATTCATTCATTTATTTGTTATTCTGAATGCCAAGCACAGCGCCTGGCAGGCAGGAAGCAATCAGTCCATGTGAACGAGTGACAGAGAAAGGACGGGACATTATACTGAGTTTTTGGACAACATGCCAAAGCCTTGAGCAGTTTGTAACGCATACAAATGTCTATGGTTTAACGCCAGGCACAATTTTAAATGCTTTGCCTATCTCGGCAGATTCAATCCTCCTAACAGCCCCCAGAGGTGCTTTTCACTGTCACCCAAGCTTATAGACGGGGAAACTAGTCACATGCAAGTTGGCTAAATCAGTAAGTAGCACGACTGAGGTATGAACTCAGGCGAATGTTCTGTGGCCAGAGACTGTGCCTTTTATCACCGTCTCGCACTGCCTTTCCTCTTTAGATGCTGCTCACATTCTTGGGCCCTAGGAGAAGGAGCATACATAAAATAAATTCATTTAAAAAATGCACAAAAAAACCCAAACCAGATAGTCTCTTTCCTTCAAGTCTATTCCAGATTTGACACAAATATTTGGGATTTAGTTTAGGAGTTAGGAAGGATAAGTAGAATCCAGCTCACACACCAAAGTACTGGAATCTTATCTCGGCTGATTTCTTATCTCATATTTCATGTTGCACATAAAATACCTCTGGACTTCTTTGTCCTCAGAAACCCACACAAAGGGCACTTGATTTAATGACGTCAAGTGATCAATCTCTGTACAGTAGTCTTATCACGAGTGCTATGAAAGTATTTTTATTGTGCTTCCTTCTGAGCAGCTATGGAGACAGGTCCAGATCCACAGCTAATTCCCATTTCCATGAGACTTCCGTAGCATCTGGTGGGTGTTCACGTCTAGACAGTCTGCTCAGCACGTAGTACATGAAATTAAATTTGAAGAGAAAGTCTCATGAATCTAGATCATGGATTCAGTTCCACAGGCACCTCCCTAGTGTTCTCTTTCTTATTTATAATTTTCAATTATGCTTTTTAAGTATAAAAATAACATGTAATTGTTGTCACAAATGAAACAACATAAAGATATATAAAATGAATCACTTCTCCCCAACACACACACACACACACACACTCACACACACACAGGTGTGTGCACGCCCACATACACACACATTCCTCTCCTAGAGTAAGCAAGAGTAACAGCCAGGTATTTATCCTTCTATATTTTTCCCTATCCAAGTAAAAAATTATGCAAATACAGATGCACATACTATCATAAGCATTCATGCACATTTTTTTTCAATTTACTAGACTTTATTTTTAGGGGCAGTTTTAAGTTTAAATAAAATTGGGTAGAAAGTAGAGATTACCTATATAATCCCTGTTTCCAAACATGCATAACCACCCCCTTATTAAGATCCCCATCAGAGTGGCAGGCTCTTATGACTGAACCTAACTGCAATGTATTTTTTAACAGAGCAATATTGAGTTAAACAGAGTTACCAATATTTGACCATTTTGACCTACAAAATTGGCAATTTCAGATGCTTCAACATAATAGCAGATCCACTGATACTGATTTTTATAATAATTTCAAATAAATGCATGGATGCACAAAATTGTCTCATGGTTATTTGCCCATTTTCCTATGGATCATCAGATTGTTTCCAGTTTTTGAGAGCACAACGATGCTGCAGTAAACATCCTTAACCTTTTTCTCTCTTTCTTTTAAACAATTGTTCATGGCTATATCTCAATTTCTTAGAGAACATAACTTGGCATATAGAAGGTACTCAACAAACATTTGTTGAGTAACTAAATGGGGGAGGAGGCGCAGATGCTATCATGCCAGTTATGTGAATCTTAGGCCACTCATCTGATATATTAACTTGTTATTGGATGGAACCATGGCTTCTCCACATTTGGTCTCATTCTTCATACAACTCCCTGACATTTACCTCTGTCTGTGGCAGCCAGGGAGTGTTTATCAAACAGATTCCTTTTTGTTTCCTTTAAAAAATAGCTTTGTTGAAACATAACTCACATACTATACACTTCCCCCATTTGAAGTGAATGATTAAGTGGGATTTTAGCATATTCACTGATATGTGCAAACATCATCACAGTCAATTTTAGAACATTCTCATCACTTCAAAAAGAAATCTCATAGGCTTTGTAATTAGGTTAGTTGTCTTATTGAGTTTATTTTTTTATTTTTAAAAGATTTTATTTATTTATTCATGAGAGAGAGAGAGAGAGAGAGAGAGGCAGAGACACAGGCAGAAGGAGAAGCAGGCTCCACGCAGGAAGTGCAATATAGGACTCGATCCTGGAACTCTAGGATCACACCCTGAACTAAAGGCAGGTACTCAACTGCTGAGCCACCTAGGTGGCCCATCTTATTGAGTTTAAATATTCTTTATATATTCTGGATACTGGACTCTTATCAGATATATACAGCTTCGTTTCCACTGAAATTCTCCATGTAGTATTTCCCACTTCCTTAAATGAACACTGCTTGCTCTTAAATGATGTGCTCACAAGGCACACAGGAACCAGGAGGAGAGAGCCCTGTGTAAAAGTGTGAAGTATGAATGTCTCCAGCTGGCATTCAAGAGCATGTTATGCAGAGCTCCTTACTCTGGTAGATCCCATGGCAATAAAGCCAGAGCTGGTCTTTTTCAAAAACTACCTCATTGCAGAGGGCTACTTATTGGGCAGTGGATTAATGTTCAAACCTCTTAGCTAATTAGTATGGAGCACAAATCACCCTTACATAATAAGGTTTGACAATAAAATGAGAAGTCAATGTGAATGTTTCAAATGGATGTCCACTTCTTAGAACCTTTGAGACAGCTGGACGAGCTGTCGGTGGCTTCTCTAGCCCACTGCCGATCACTTCCATGTCAGGAGGAATACTTTCTATTTTGCACAGTTACTTCATGGAAAAATCCAAGATAATTTATATATTAGGTTATTTTCTGGAGCTCTAAATGGAGAATTAATTTTGCACAATTTGATTTCATTCCAGAATGAGATTTTTGTGGATTTCTGTGATGGAGAAAGTCTGAATTTAAGTAATTAAATTGACTTAACTCCTTAACTAGCAAGGAGACAAGACCAACGGGACCTGATTGGTGGGGGTAATTGCTAAGTTATAAATGAAGAAAATAACAAACTCTACCCAGAAAACCTTCCCAGAATTCCCTGGAATTCCTCTTAACAGACATGTTATACTTAAATGGCTATCTGAAGCTGTTCTTCCAAGGACAATCCTTTGGATAGATGCCTGACATCTGGTTTTTTACATAGCTGTCTCTTGTTACAAGAACATATTGTGTAATGCAATTGATAAATGATAAGTTTGGTTGCAATCTTGAGCTATCCAGGACCTGAGGTATTCAGTTTGTGGCACTATGAATATTTGTTTTTAGTTTATTGATCTTGGTGATTTTTAAGCCACCCACCCTAAAGAAGATCGGTTCACAAGAGCATCTTTCTTTAAATTGAGATATAATTGACATATAATGCTGTTTAAGGCAAGTTTAAGGTGTACAACATGTTGTTTTGATAAATTATATATTACAATATGATTACCACCTTAGCGTTAAACTAAAATCTAGAACCTCTATCCCATTACATAATTATCAGATTATTTTGTGATTTTTATTTATTTATTTATTTTTGTGTGTGTGGTGAGAACAGTTAAGATCTAGTCTCTTAGGAACCTTGAGGGTAATCACACAGCATTGTTGCTGTAATCACTCTGCAGTACATTAGATCTCCAGAACTTATTGATGTACTAGTTGTAAGTTTGTACCCTTAGACGATATCTCCCCGGTTATTCCACTCCCAGCTCCTAGTAACCACCATCCTCTGTTTTCACAAGTGTAGATTCTATATGTAAGTGGTATCATCCAGGATTTGTCTTTCTCTGTCTGATTTATCTCACTTAGCATAATGTTCACAAGAGAGTCTTAATAATTACTGAAGACCACAAACTCTATATGTAACCAAATTGCCAAATTAGAGTTCGCTGGCCACATGAGGGTGGTGTTGACTGTAAGAACAAAGGTGTTTTCATGGTCTATAGAACTCAAAGTTACAAACAAGGCTTCCCAGGATGGTAGTGATGGAACCTTGCATCTACCTGACTCTTCTGTGTGGGACACAGCACATGGCCCAGGTTCCCACTGGCATTCTCCCTTTGGCTGGAGAAAAGCATAGATGTGGGAGTGAGACAGATCTGTGCCAGACTCCTAGGTCCACCCTTCACCAAATGAATGATGTAGGACAAGTTACTTTATATCTCTGAGACTCTGTAGAGATGACAGTTTAATTAATCTCATAGGTTCATTGCAAGGAACCAAGGAGAACATGTTTAGAAAATGCCTCTTCTAGTAACTGGCCCAAGGCAGGCATTCATCACATACTACTTCCCTTCCCCTCTCTGTTTTCTGTCCTCTTTCCTCCCACCACGCTGCCTCCAGAATTTAAGCTAACTGGGCATTTGAGCTCTTGGGAGAGTAGGCTTGGTCTTCCACTGAGAAAAGAGACAATGTCCTAATGCTCTCCTTCAGATCTACGTGGAAAGTAGAACGCCTTTCTAGTTATCACTGACCTTTTGGCAAAACAGTGCTATTCTCAATTCCTGGGTCGTTCCTTGTACAGATTCTTCCTGGTTACTCTTTCTTTTTTTAATTGAGATATAATTGACATGTAACAATTATCTTAGTTTCAGATGTACAACATAATTATTTGACATATGTGTATATTGTGAAATGATCAGCACAATAAGACTAGTTAACATCCATCACCATGCATAGTTACGATTTTTGTCTTGTGATAAGAACTTTTAAGATCTACCCTCTTAGCAACTCTGAGATACACAATAAATACCATGTTATTAACGAGTCACCTGGCAGTTACTGCCTTTTGCTCATCTCGTAGGTGTAGGAAAAAACAACCTCAGTAAAAATAATGGTAGTTTACATTGATGAGTGAATCAACGTGATTAAAGAATTATGAAAAGATGCTCAAATCCACTGGTAATTAGGAAAATACAGACACACATAACAATGAAATAACACCGGCAAAATTTAAAAGGCTAATACCTATGCATGGCTAGTAGCAAGGTGAACTAACACTATGTTTAGGGAAAAAACCATGTAACATCTGATGAATTCAGCCCTTAAAACAATCTATGAAAATTTAAAAATACATGATTTTCAAGCTAGTAGCCAAGACTATAGTCTTGTAACTACAACTCTTAGAAATTAAAGCATTAGGGTGCCTGGGTGGCTCAATAGGTTAAGCGTCCGACTCTTGATTTCAGGCTCGGTCATGATCTCAGGGTCATGAGGTCAAGCCCTGAGTGAGGCCCCTGGCTGAACGTGGAGCATACCTAAGATTAAGATGCTCTTCCTCTGCCCCTCCCCCCTACTCCTGTGTGTGCTCACTCTCTCAAAAAAAAAGGGGGGCGGGGGGGAAAGAAAATAAAAAGAAATTAAAGCACCAATTTGGAAAGTTATATTTACAAGGATATTTATTGAAGTATGGTTAGTAAAGGAAAAAGAAGAATCACAAACAAACAAATACAAGCTAGAAATAGAGCTGTAGGGGTAAAGCTGATAAAGTAATTGGTATCACTTCACTAAGGTGTAATTTTAGGTATTAAAAATAATATATTAGAGTTACCACAGTTGATAAGGTGTTACAGAATAAGAGAATAAGGGATGCGGAGAAATCTGTATAAAGTGATCCAACTTGTGGGCAGCCCAGGCGGCTCAGCGGTTTAGCACCACCTTCGGCCCAGGGCGTGATCCTGGAGACCCGGGATGGAGTCCCACGTTGGGCTCCCTGCATGGAGCCTGCTTCTCCCTCTGCCTGTGTCTCTGCCTCTCCCTCTCTCTCTCTCTCTCCTCTCTGTGTTTCTCAGGAATAAATAACTAAAATCTTAAAAAAAAAAAGTGATCCAACTTGTACAAAAAATGGCAGCCAACAAAATCCTCTGTGTGTGTGTATGTGTGTGTGTTTATGATACGAGTATAGATGAAAATAAGGAAATAGCTTTAGGGATACTGAGTAATTAAAGTTAGGGAACTTGGGGCAAATGGAAAAAGAATAAAAAAAGACTGCACTAAGCTGATCTCTGTCAAATATGACATGATTCCATTTATGCAAAATTAATGTGTGTGTGCATATATGTCGAAAGAAATGAGAATGAGGCGTTAGAACTTGCTCTACCAACTAGTAGAGACAATTGCTCTACAGAGAAAAAAAGAAAGTATCTGCAGTGTTGGGAACAGTATTATCTGAGTCTGTAAAACAAAAGCTATCCCAGCCATTGTCAATGAACCCGTCCCTCTCCTCCTACCCAGCTGTGCATACGTGAGTGCACTTTAATATTTGACTGTGCCTTACACACGTCTGTGTGCCCAGAGAAGGTCATGCGAGAGGCATGTGGATGTGTTGGATAGCTTTTTCTTCATGCATCTTGTGGACATTTGAAAGAAATATCTACTTAAACATTTTTTAAATTATTTTTGTGACTTGAAAAAATATTTAATAAAGGAAACGGTTATTTTAAGATAATAAATTATTTTTTCAAAGAAATAAAAGACCTTCCAGAGGCAAGCTAATGGTAATCAAGGGCCAAGAGGCAGTTTATGAACCAGTTTGGAGAGAATCTGGTTGGCTGCCTTGGTGGGCATTAACTCAGTGTGAAATAAGTTATTGGTGAGCTGAAAATGAAAATCATAAGAGCAAATGTGTGTATGCAGAGCTCGCCTTGGGCCGGACTGTCTCAGTTCCCGAGAGTTTCAGCCGAAGAGCCAGGCTGCAATGGGGCATTCCAAGCCTGACTTGGGTCTTGGGAGGGTCATCTTTCAAGGGCAGGCCCTGGCTGATCAAGTGCCTAGACAGAGCTTGGATTTCTTGCCCAGCACTCCAGATTTCAAATTGGACTGTCACTGTGGCTTCCGTGAAGAGTCCCAGAGTTCTAGAAACTTGAGGTTAAACCCTGGCTAGTACACAGTGAACCTGGAAACAGCCTTTTCAAAACAATCCTTTAAAAACACTATTGGGCCCCAATGGGAGCAGGAGCAGGAGGGAGGGAGGGAGGGGCACCGCATTATGTGCTGGTGGATATTCCGCCAAGCAGAGTCGTGGAGCTGCTTAGAGTGTTGGATAGAAAATTAATGAAAGATTTTGTTTTCCCACGACTTGGGATTTGTCTGACAGCTGGTGTTAGAATTCCAGACTCTTTTGGATCACTGTGGTCATTTAAATTCTGCCGAGCTTTAAAGCCATCCTTGGGATTCAGAGAGGTGGGGCACTGAGTAGCTCTCATTATCTTGACTTTTCACCACAGAGGAGGATCAACAGTGAACCAACAAGCCTCCTTTATCTTTTGCCTCCTTGTCCCTCAACATTTGTCTTCTTCCCCAATTGCCATAATATCACAGGCAGTTATAGATGTTGAATCAAAGTACATAAATTGCAGAGGCCTTTTATCTCATATGGCTATTTCTCAGGATGGATGTTACAAATGGACGTTATGAATCTCATAAGAGCACTGATCTATTAAGTAATCCTAATCCAGAAAATTCATAGACACCTGCCTAATTATGACAAAGGCACAAGAACACTGACTGGAGCGGTCTAGTGACAATTTCTGATATATTAGAGCACTTGTGGTGTCTCCCTTAGATTTATAGTTTTTTTTTTTATGCCAGGAATTCTGTATAGATATAACAGGAGAGCAGAAATATTTCTGGACATAGTGCTTCCCAATCTTACTCAGAGAATACCTGGTCTTTGGGAAAGAATGGAGTAATCCAGACACAGGAAAATACTAGTTATTTTGGGTAAATTTATATTCTTTGCACTTAAGCTTACTTTTGAGCAACTTCTGAATCAACTTCTGAAGTAACTACCGGTTTGCAAAGACAAAAACCACCCAGCCTCACCACTTCTCCTTTAACCAACAGAGCCTGTTCATCCCTCCATGTATATGTTTTGTTTCTTTAATTTCTCTCTTGGCAGTTTTGCAATACACTTATTATAAGATGCCTCAACTATGCCTGACACCTAGTAGGTATTCACTCCATATTTTTATCTGAAGGAATGTGGTGATGATAAATACATTTAGTCAGGATGGGCTAGGTTATGCTGTTGTAACAAATCATTCTGAAATCTCAGTGGCTTAGCACAACAAAAATATATTTCTTGCTCATCACAAACTCTGATGTGAATTGACATGGGGTCTTCCACATCTGGGGAATTGAGGATTCCCTTCAGTTTGTGAAGTCATCCTCTTAACCCTTGACTTCCAGAGTTATCCCAGCAAAGGAAGAAAAAGATGCAGATTATCCACTGACTCTCGAGTACCTTGGAATAGAGATGGCACATGACTTCCTTACATTCCCGGGTGCCAGATGCAATCACGTGACCCTGACCCAGCAACAGGGCCATCTGAGAGATGTAGGGAGCCCATGAATATTCAGTGAGTGCTGATGTTCTCTGCCAACCTTGACCAGAGAGAGAATGAGTGGGAAGGGCAAGAGGGCGAAAGTGAGAGAATCTGAAGCAGACTCCCAGCTGAGTGGGGAGCCCAGCTCAGGGCTTGATCTCACAACCCTGAGATTCTGACTTGAACCAAAACCAAGAGTCAGATGCTCAACTGACTGAGCCACCCAGGTGCTCCCCAACCTTGAGTTTTAGGAAATAGGTATAAATTAAAAGCCAATCCACTATTTTCCATTTTTAGTTGTCTACACTTTATTATCCCTAGTTCTACAAAGGACTTGGTGGGGAAAATTTTTTTCATGGTAAAACAAGTCTGGGAAATGCTGTGTACTCTTTTTACCTCATTGAATTTATAATGTGCAATTAGTAAAGGTTTTTGAAAGGGTCACATTAAAGAAACCTATTTAATTAGAATAGGCAAGATATCAGACAGTGAAATCAATTTGTTTATTTATTTGATGAATATTTTTTGAACATCTACTATTTGCCAAGGGTTGAGCTAGTCTTTGGGGGAAAATTAGATGCATAAGGCCCTTTTCTCACCCACAAGGAGAGTAACTCCAGGGGAGGGGTATAAAGTAATTCCAAAAGAGTACTCACATTATAATAGGGGATAAATATTTACCTATTTATCTTATTTATCAATGTCTTTTAACACCAAAGAAACAGTCTGTGATTCACTAGAGCTTATTTGGGGGGCTATTTTACAGCATATTCTTTCTATAGTAAGCAGACAATTTTTTTAACTTGACTTTATTTTTTTAGAGCAATTTTAAGTTCACAGTAAAATTTAGCAGAAGGCACAGAGATTTCCCACATACTTCTTAAGGCAGGTAAAAAAAAAAATTTTCAAGTATAATGACACTAGTTTATTTTTTGTGTGTAGTTGGCAATTTTTCCTAAAGTATACACAATAAAACAATTGTTTTAAAGATAAAATATCATGGGATGCCAAAATAATAACAAAATATACTAATGTGGCAAGTTTTTAAAATTAAAAAGTGGTACATTCTTACAGTAAAAAATATTTAAAAATCTTAGAATATATACATACATGTGAAGGCTTATGCTACAGCCTTTAATCTAAGGCATTTTATCTTCTTTCCAGAAGTAACTGCTGTTACCATTTTTCCTGTATTCATCTAGAGAGAATTTATTATATATACAAATGCACATGCACATATACATGCATATAGCCTCTATCTATCTATCTATCATCTGTTTTTAAATACAAATGAGAACTTGTTATTAGAGCTATTCTGTGTTTTGTTTTTTTTTTTAAAATTAGAAATATACTTAGGGACACCTGGGTGGCTCAGTGGTTGGACATCTGCCTCTGGCTCAGTTCATGATCCTGGGGTCCTGGGATTGAGTCCTGCATTGGATTTCTTGCATGGAGTCTGCTTCTCTCTCTGCCTGTGTCTCTGCCTCTCCCTGTGTCTCTCATGAATAAATAAATAAAATCTTAAAAAATACATATCTAAAATTTCATACCCCACCCCCGCGCCCAGACACTGGATATACCATAGGTTATATTGTCAGCGCTCTACTGGTGATCATTTAAGTCAAAATGACTTTTAAAGTTGATTTTTTAAAATTTCATGTTTTGAGTTTAAAAAAAAAACAATAAAAGTAAAATTAATGCCCATTCTTGAAATGTTCTTGTGAGACATTTTTAATACCAAAATGAGTTTTTTAAAAAAAGTGTACTCATTTTTTTCTTTCTTTCTTCTTCTTTTTTTTGTAATGTAAGCTCTTTTTTTTTTTTTTTTTAAATAGGCTCTAGGCCTAATATGAGGCTCAAAGTCACAACTCTGCGATCAAGAATTGTATGCTCTACCAACTGAGCCAACCAAGCTTCCCCTGACTTTTGCATTTTTTAAACATATAAGAATATATCGGAAAGTTCATTCAACATGTATTGTTTTATCTGCACCTTAAAAGTGTGTTTTTTTCCCTTTTAAATGCATTTTATTTTTTTAAAAAGAAGTTAACTGGTTTAAGTGTCAAACACATTAGGAGAGAGCATGCATACAGTTTCGAATTCTTAGAAATACTCCCTTGCACATAACATGGGCAGAAATTGTTGCACAGAGATAATTATTGATTATAATTCTATGACTGTTGTAGAATTTTACAAAGATATTTTAAGTTCTTGCATCTAAAAATGTTGATGCTTTCTGAGTTGTGGTGAAAATGTGTGAAACTCATGAGAACACAGAAATTTAGGGCAAAAGGGCTACTAGGATTCCCTTGGGATATCCCATGTTTGCAGGCGGAGGGAGAGAGAAGGGCATTACATTCTCTCCCTCATCTAAGATGAAACAAGCCGCCGGGACACTCCTCGGGCAGATGGAGGGCTTGGACCAGAGACCTTCCACCTGCTGTAGCAATGAGCACTCACTCCTGTCTTTGAAGTGATTTACAAACACCAATGGAGCTTCCCAAAAGCCATATGAGGTAGGGAGGTTATAATGACCCTGTTTTGCAAATGGGAAAGGCAGACACAAATGGGTTCAGTGCCTTGCTGGGGGAACCCTGCAGTTCCTTCCGGAGTCACACCAGCTCCCCAGGGGACCTTGGCTTCACCGGCTCTGCTCACAGCCCTACCCTGGGCGACCTTCCCATTCCTCTAGGGGAAGGCCCCTGCCTTGCAGAGACCAGGTCTCCATCAGGACAGAGGGGTAGGGAGGGAATCAGGGCTACAGTGAGGTACTTCAGTGACTCCCATAGATGTGTATGGTGACCACCTAAGGGCAAGGACTGGGAATGTCTTCCCTCATGGATATGCACCCAGTGGTCATTCAGCTAGGGCTTGCTGGTAATCTTGGCAAGTTACCTAATTTATAAAGGGGACATTCTTTCTCTTTAACTATTTAATCTTTTTTTTTTTTTGAGGGTGGGGAGGGGAGAGGGAGAGGGAAAGAGAGAATCTCAAGCAGACTCCCCGCGCTCGGAGTGGAGCCCAGTGAGGGGCTCGATCCCATGACCTGAGATCATGACCTGAGTGGAAATCCAGAGTGGGACACTTAATCACCTGAGCCCCCAGGGCTCCCTCTCCTTAACTATTTAGATTACTGTCCAGTTTGACCCTTCCAAAGACTTGACAGAATCCAGATTTCAAAAAGGTATCTCCCATCATAATGAGGGTTAATTTCTCCCAGGATGCTCCTTTAAACTGTAAAGCCGAATTAAGAGAATTGTGTGGCCGGTATAGAATGATACCTAGCTTGGCACCCTGGCCATGAGGAGTCAGGCCTGTCTTGACCTTGTCCGCATCCTGCAACATTCAGACGCCGTGCTTCTTAATATGCTGGGATTCTGAAGGTGCAAACCTGTAAGGGAAAGTGTAAAGAGAAGCCTGGTAGGAAGTATCACTCATGCATTCATTTCCTATTGCTTGGGCACAGGAGAAGTTTGGGGAAAGATAAGAATCAGAGCATGAGGTGCGCCCAGGTGGCTCAGTTGGCTGAGTATCCAACTCTTGATTTCGGCTGAGGACATGATCTTGGGTCATGAGATCAAGCCCCGTGTGGGGCTTCACACTCAGCCTGGCGTCCGTTTGTCCCTCTCTGTTCCCCCTCTGCCCCCTCCACCCGTCTCTCAAATAAATAAATAAAATCTTAAAAAAAGAAAAGAATCCAAGAGTGAATAAATGTTTTAGAAACGGTGCTTTGTTATGGCTCGAGAATTGATGAACAGCCTCTGACCGGCTTCCTGTGACCTACAACAGTGGACACAGCCAGTGTGCCAACTAAGGGAAGGACACACATGCCACATACGGAGAAGGCCTCCACAGAATCTGAGACAACACGTCTTGGACAATGTGCATGTGCACACACACACACACACACACACACACACATACACTCACATATGCATGCACACACCCCAGGTATAAATTTCTCATCAATAACTGTGTCTAAGGGAATAAATACATAGTGACATTCACTCTATTACACTTTTGTGTATGTGTGTGTTTCAGTTATTTGTGCAAGTGTCTTGCCTCCTCCTAAGGGGGTGAGCTCCCTGATGATTGGAGGGACCAGACTCTTGGTCTTTTTTATGCTACACGAGACTTAGCACAGTTTTTTGCTTATCACTTGTTGAATAATATCCAATCATGTGTACATAAGAGTATAATCTACTCTCTCAGGAGACTTAACACTGGCCAGGATTGGTTTGATCTTTCAGAGCTTTGCTACCTGGGACATAAATCTAGGAGTCTCTCATACCCACCATTTGCTTCAACGTGGATGGAACTGGAGGGTATTATGCTGAGTGAAATAAGTCAATCGGAGAAGGACAAACAGTGTATGTTCTCATTCATTTGGGGAATATGAATAATAGTGAAAGGGAATATAAAGGAAGGGAGAAGAAATGTTGGGAAATATCAGGAAGGGAGACAGAACATAAAGACTCCTAACTCGGGGAAACGAACTAGGGGTGGTGGAAGGGGAGGAGGGCGGGTGTTGGAGGGGAATGGGTGACAGGCACTGAGGTGGACACTTGATGGGATGAGCACTGGGTGTTTTTCTGTATGTTGGTAAATTGAACACCAATAAAAATTAATTAAAAAAAAAAAAAAAGAAGGGGTTCTCTAAAAACTCCAGTGTAATCACTCCTGACCTATAGATAGGGCCCAAAGATACGGGCCAAAGTTTATAATTTAAATGTCTTCTTTTCCATCTCACTTTGTATTGTTCTAGCAACGAACCATGGTTAACAAAAATTAGGAACTGCTGCTAAAGATGAGAAAGCAGCAGGGTGACTAATATTTCTTTACCCCGCCTGTATTGCTGGGATTTAGAATTTCAATAAATTTCAGTGGGTTCTCTGCTTTTTTCTCTTTCCCTGAACTCCTAACCGAGTGAGTAACCTTCAGTGTTTATCCAACTTTTCATTTTTTCTTGAAGTGTTCTGGTAAAGTCCACAGATGTTGAAACTGCATTTAAAAATGCATGCGTCTCAAGGTTTTTAAAAATTAAAAAAATCGAACCCAAACCAAACCACAATATAAAAAATTCGTCCCCCTTGTGTTTGTATGTACATAACTTGAATGTTCCTTGAGGAATGAGTTCCACTGATATTTATTCATCTTTGCATTTTTATTTCGATGCAAAGATCTCGCTGCTTTTTCTCACAGGCTGTGATACTGCCTCAGCTTTTGGTTGCTTTTCCTCGCCGGTTAGCTCACTTCTCGTGGTTAGTTGTGGCTTCTGGGGCAGGGGAGGGTTTGCTGGCTGCAGTGGGAATCCCTGCTTTATTATTTTACTTTCTGCCCATGGTCCTGGGTGCTCTTTCAGCCAGCACAGGGCCCTTCCTGCTTTCTCTGCATTCATCCACCTGTGGGTAGATCAGTTCCATCTGTCCTCAGCGTTCTTTGAACAGTGGCTCACTTCAGAGCCATAAATGCCTGGGTCCGTGAGCTAATCCAGTCTCCCTGGTTGATAGAACCCATGACAGGATCACAAGCCACAAGGTCATAAACATCATTTGGGTGCTAATAAATTTCAAGCTTTGAAAGGAGGTGTTTATGTCTAGCAAGAGATACTGTTTGCAGAAGGAACTTTCTTGGGGCGTCTGTAATGTGTTTGGTGGCAGGGATACCTCGGTGGCCTGGCAGGAGAATTCCTCTCAGGTCTCAGGTAAAGGGAAGAGTGCCCCGTTTGGTAGCAAGAGCCCCGAGACTGCCTGGTGCCCTCTCCCCATCTCTGCCCCTCTCCTGACACCTCACTCTTGTGTAATTATTTTCAGAGTGCATCTTTGCTAGTGGCCTCTCTCATATCTATAAAGAAATAGCCATGTAGGTTTTAATTTACTGGGGAAAGGGTGTTAATTTTTATTATATCATTATATGATATTTATTTTGTTATGTATATTATTATATTCTTTAGCCCTCTTTGGTTTTCCCCATGTGTGTACTCTCTTCCTTTGGTGATAGAATTTTGGAACGTGGATCTTCCAGTCCAAGGTTTTGGGTTGGATGAATAAACATGTGTGGGAATTTGTTCTTCAGATGTCTTTAGGAACAGGCTAAGTTCTTATTTCAGTTGGGCTGTCTGGCGCCGTGTGATGTGTTCAACTGGCTGCGCAGACAGGCCTGTATTGATCTGTAAGCGTTGATGAGTCCTCTTCCACTCATGCAGGACTCTTGGGTGATGACTGAGATCCACAGAAAGAGAAAGCAAGGCCTTGCTGTTGGGCTGGGAAGGGAAAAAGAAGGAGAATGAGGAAGAGAAAGCCTGTGGCTAATGGATGTACGTTTCTACCCCCCTTTTGAACTGGGGTGGCCCTGAGGGGCTGGCTGGCCCCTGGCAGGGGGTGTGTGCCTTCCAGGTGGAGGGGGTTGTGAGGACCTGCCACCTGGCTTCACCAACTGGGTGCCAGGAGCTGTATTTCTTTTTATATTGTTTATTTATTTATTTATTTTTGGTATAATTTTTTTTAAAAATTTAAATTCAAATTGCCAACATATAGTAAAACACCCAGGGCTCATCCCATCCAGTGCCCGTCACCCAGTCACCCCAACCCCCTGCCCACCTCCCCTTCCACTACCCCTTGTTCTTTTCCCAGAGTGAGGGGTCTCTCATGGTTTGTCACCCTCTCTAATTTTTCCCACTCAGTTCCCCTCCTTTCCCCTATAATCCCTTTCACTATTTCTTATATTCCCCCTATGACTGAACCCGTATGATGATTGTCCTTCTTCAACTGACTTACTTCACTCAGCATAATACCCTCCAGTTCCATCCACGTCGAAGCAAATGGTGGGTCTTCGTCCTCTCTGATGGCTGAGGAATGTCCCCATGTATATGGCTGTATACATAGACCCCATCTTCTTTATCCATTCCTCTGTCGATGGACACCGAGGCTCCTTCCACAGTTGGGCTAGTGTGGGCATTGCTGCTGTGAGCATTGGGGCGCAGGCGTCCCTGGGTTTCACTGCATCAGTGTCTTTGGGGCGAATACCCAGCGGGGCAGCCACTGGGCCCTCGGGTAGGGAGCTGCACTCCGAGCTCCTTGGGTGACTGCTTTACAAGACTTCCGTGTTCCCAGGGGTGGTGGAGGGTTTGGTGGGTCGTGGGTGCCTGCGGGTTTGCAGTGGCTTCTCGGTCCCCCCCCCCCCCCCCCCGCCCCCAGCCACCCGTCTCCCCGGATGCATGCGCTCCGTCTGGGGAGGGCCGCCGGGTGAACAGGTGAGCGCGGAGCTGGTTCTCCTCGGCGGGCCTCTGGCCGGGTAGGGCGGGCTCTGTGGGCGGGAGCCAAGAGGGGGCAGCCGGCCAGTTTGTGCGAGTCCTCTGCGGGGGTCCGCCCGAAGGCGCGTGGATCTGCTCTTTTATTTTCAAAAGCCGCAGGCCACGTGGCGCCACCAGCACGACGTCCCCGCCGGGCGAGAAGGGCAGGGGTGAAGCGCGGTCCTGCCTCCGGCGTCTGCGCAGTCCTGCACCGCGCTGGCCCCAGCTGTGCACCCCACGCCCTGAGTGCCGAGGCCAGTCCCGCCCGCTGAAGCTCAGGGTTCCCGGGGCGGCCGGGGGGTCGCGCAGCTCAGGTCGCGAGCTGACAGCCGGACTGCAGCACCTTTGAACTGCTCTGGGCCTCCGGCCACCTAGCAGGTGGGAGGTGGGTGCAGGATGCTCTAGTGGCCCTGCACCCACCTCCCACCTGCTAGGGCAGGCAGCGAAAGGAAGGGGTACGCTTTGAAAGAAATTCCAAGCTTCTATTGTGCATTTTCCCATTTTGGCGCCCAGTTTACCATTGCTGGAAACCATCAGGGAAAATAGCAGACGGGCAGGCTGTTCGAGAATGTCTGCGTGAAGCCCAGGTCCGTCATATTTTAACGCTTCCGTCGAGGGCCTCCTGTGTACCAGCCCCTCCGCTGGGTGCTGGGGACCGCAGGCTAGCACACGGGGCTATATTAGCATCCCTTGTGACTTTCCCACCTGAATTGCATATCATCATTATGAAGGAGGCGCATTAATGTCTCTTTCTCTTGAAGAAGGTCCCACACCAGCAAGTAAAGTAAAAATGGCATATACCCTCATGCTTATTTTCCACCATCAAAATAGATGCCACTTTATGAAAACTCATTTCTGTAGGATTTTCTTGAGAACCCTATTAATGCAGCAGTGTATTTTTAATTTTTTTTCTTTTTTTTTAGGAAGACTTATGAAAGAAGTTTCTCTCAGGCCTCACCTAAATGAATATCTGGAAGCTTCACAAGAAAGTGGTTTGCCTTCATCTTGTTGACGCTGTGAAGTCAAACTTACATTTCTCTCTTTGTGGAGATGTTAGGACACTCATGCTAGTTTGGTCCTAGGATGCTGGCGGTAGCACACGGTTTCCCCCTACTAATGCTATTTCTAACTTCATTTAGTTTTCCTGCCCCGATTTTCCTTCTGTTTTGCTTTTCTCACTTATTTTAATCTTACAGCAGAGTTATTTACACACATTTAAAAAAATCTCAAATATTGCCTGCAATGAGGTGGAGGTATTCATAAACACATTAATAAAATAGGAAGCAGTTACACCTTAAGATAAACTGCAGGCTGGGTATATTTATGCTTAGACATGTCTGGAGGTTTTAGGAATGTATCTGGATGGTATTTATGTTCTTCAGGTCTCAAGTAAAAAATTCATATATAGCCGGCCCCTCGTGCAGTTGAAAACCCACGGATAGCTCTGGACTCCACCAAAACTTCACTATTAATAGCCCACTATAGACTGGAAGCCTTACCAGTAACACAGTCGACTAACACATATCATCTGGTGTGTGATATGTATTAGAGACTGTGTTCTTACAATAAAGTAAGCTAGTAAAAAGACAATGTTATTAACAAAATCATCAGTACAGCACTGTATTGTATTTATTGAGAAAAATCCACATACAACTGAAGTTGTGCAGCTCAAATCCAGGTTGTTCAAGGGTCGACTATAACTTTGAGAGAGTTTTAGAGTCAAGATGGGACACAGAGATATCTAGTTCATTTTTCAGAATGTTCTTCATTTACTCTTGTTGGGGTTTGTGTATATAGTTATATAGAATATTTGTATATAGTATATAGAATGAGACAATGTATTTTTCTCATTTCATATTATAAAGATAATATAAGCTCATGTTAAAAATTTCCCACAGCATATACATGGGAATTAAGTAGTAAATTAAAAGTCTTTTCCCTTCCCAATATCTAAATCTCATGTCCTGTGTGTAACACTATAGACCTTTCACTGTACCTGCAGGAATATGTATGTGTGAGGATACTTTGGTGTTACTTGAATGAACCATATTCTTCTGTGAAATAGGCTTTTGTAAGTTGACAAAATATGGACTTTTTTCAGAGCAGTATAATTAGCTGTCTTTTATTCTTTTTATAGTAGCTTATTATTCCATCCTACGAATGCATCATACCTTATTTGACTGGTCTCCTAATGATGGACGCTTAGAGAAAGGCTCCCCTTTCTTGCAAGCAGAGATTGCTGCAACCAGTGTCTTTGATCTTGTAATTTTTACACAATTGCGGAAAAGATATTTTTTGAGAAACATAATTGCTGGGTATGCACATTGAAAGTTTTGATAGATATCCCCAAATGGTCCTCCAAAATGGTGTTCTCCTATTCTCTCATCCCAGCTCCCTTACAAAGACCAGATATAATACAAGTTCCGTTTGTTATAAGGAAGGCAATAATGGCAGTTTGTGTCTGTTTTCATGTGAATTTCATTATTATGAGTGAATTTCAGTACCTTTGTGTATTAATTGCTTCTTTGGGTTTCTTTTTCTTTGGATAATATCTTTAGCTCCTTTGTACATTTTCCCCCTGTTGGATTATCCAGCTTTTTCTTACTGTACAGAGTGTTCTTTATTTAAATTTTCTGTCATGGTATGTCACAATTAAAAAAAATCTTGGTTAATCGTTTATGTCTATCATTTTAGGAGATATGTCTATGTGTATCTATATGTAAAATAGATCTATATCCCCACACTGAATTTCTGATTTGCAGTCAAATTTAGCATTATTTCTTCTAGGGAGTCTTTTTTCCACGCTTAGATACTCTCAAGGCATATTTAGTTATGCTTTTCTGGTACGTTCTGTGGGTTGGGTTTAGCTTTTTAAGCTTAGATCTTTGACTCATTTAGAATTAATTTGATTCAAGAAGTGATGTATGAATTGAGTGATTTTTGTTTTTGTCTGCCTAACCAGGTTCCCCAATATTATCTTTTACTAACTGATTTGAAATACTACCTTTATCTTTTCTTCTGGATCCTTATTCTAGCCCATTGGCCTGTTTCTATATTCTTGGCTCTAGGATTAGAAAGGGTTAGCTTTTAGGCAGAGGGGTTGGCTCTATTTATTTATTTGTCAAAATTTTGAAAATTCACATATGTTTAATAGTTTCAGGTGCACAACTCAATGACCTGATATTTGTACATACTGCAAAATGATTGATACGATAAGTCTAGCTAACATCTATCCTTATATATAGTTAAAGACTTTTTTCTTAAGATGAGAACTTTTAAGATCTACTCTCTCTCAGCAACTTTCAAATATGCAATAGAGTATTGTTAAATATAGTTGCCATGCTGTGTATTATATCCCCATGACTTATTCATTTTATAACTGGAAGTTTGTACCTTTTGGCTCCCTTCACCCATTTCACCCATCCCCCACCCCCTGCTTCTGGCAACCACCAATCTGTTCTCTGTTATCTATAAGTTTGATTTGTTTTTGTATGTGTGTCATTGTTGTTGTTGTTGTTTTAGAATCCGCATGTGAGATCATACAGTATTTCTCTTTCTTTTTCTGACTTATGTCATGATGCCCTCACGGTCCATCTATGTTGTCACAAATGGCAGGATTTCCTTCTTTTCTATGGCTGAATAATATTCATATATATGTATAGACACTATATTTTTTATTCATTCATCCATTGATGAACCTTTAGGTGGTTTCCATATCTTGGCTATTGTAAATAACGTTGCAGTGAACATGGGACTGCCTATATTTTTTCAAATTAGTGTTTTCAAAAAAAAAAATTAGTGTTTTCATTGTGTGTGTGTGTGTGTGTGGGGAGATAATAAGTATCCAGGAGTAGATATGCTGGGCCTTATGATAGTTCCATTTTTAATTTTTTGAGGACCCTCCATACTGCTTTCCACAGTGGCTGCACCAGTTTGCATTCCCACCAACAGTGCACGAAAGTTCCCTTTTCTCCACACTCTCACCAACACTTGTATGGCTTGTCTTCTTTTAAAAATTATTATTATTTACTTGTTTATTTTTATTTTTTTAAAGATTTATTTATTTATTTATGATAGACATAGAGAGAGAGAGAGACAGAGACACAGGAGGAGGGAGAAGCAGGCTTCATGCTGGGAGCCTGACGTGGGACTTGATCCCGGGACTCCAGGATCACGCCCTGGGCCAAAGGCAGGCGCTAAACCGCTAAGCCACCCACGGATCCCCTTACTTGTTTATTTTTAAAGATTTTATATACTCATATATTCGTTTGAGAAAGAGAGAGAGCATGCATGAGCATGGGGAAGAGCAGAGGGAGAGGGATAAGCAGACTCCATGCTGAGCACAGAGCCTGATGGGGCTCTATCTCACGAGCCTGAGATCATGATCTGAGCTGAAACCAAGAGTCGGATGTTTAACTGACTGAGCCACCCAGGCACCCCATGTCTTGTTTTTTTTGGGTAACAGTCATCCTAACAGGTGTGAGGTGCTATCTCATTGTGGTTTTGATCTGCATTTCCCTAATGATGAGTGATGTTGAACATCTCATGTACTTCACACACCATCTGGGTATCTTCCTTGGAAAAACGTCAGTTCAGATCCTCTGCCCATGTTTAAGTCAGATTTTTTGGTTTATTTTTCTATTCAATTGTATTAGTTCCTTGTATATTTTGGATATTGACCACTTATCAGATACAGGACTTGCAAATATTTTCTCTCATTCAGGAAGTGGCCTTTACACTCTATTGATGATTTCCTTTGCCATGTGGAAGCTTTTGAGTTTGGTGTACTCCTACTTGTTTATTTTTGCTTTTGTCTTCTTTGCTTTTGGTATCAGACACAAAGAGCCAATGCCAAGACCAATGTCAAGTAGCCTATTATTTCTTCTAAGATGTCTGTGGTTTTAGGTTTTACATGGAAGATTTAATCCATTTTAAGTTAATTTTTGTGTATAGTGGAAGATAGTGGTTTAGTTTCATTCTTTTGCATATGACTGTCCAGTTTTCCCAATACCACTCGGGGAAGAGACTGTCCTTTCCCTGTTGTATATATAGTCTTGGCTCTTTTGTTGTAAATTAAGTGCCCAGAAAGTTTATTATGTATTTATTTATTTATTTATTTATTTATTTATTTATTTTTTAGTTGTAGAATGTATTAGACTATATGCAGATTGTTTGAGTCAAATTTGCCTGTAGTTGGATTTCCCGCAGGACGTGGAACATCCTCGCAGTGTGGGAAGCAGGCTGGGATAAATGAGCTGAAACTAGTTAGCTGGTCTTTCTGTGCCTCTAAGTGCAATCCATTGGCACAACCAGCCCAGCTCATATGCCACCATGATCACGTATTTACTTTAGACTTGCCAAAGTGTTTTCATATGTACTATCTCATTAATCCTAACAATAGTCTTCCAAGGTAAAGATTACTATTCCTATTTTGGGAAAATAACTTTCATGAAGGTTTTGTCTGAGCTTTGCTCAATGTCTTCCAGCTCCCACTGGCCCAGCCAGGACTCCTGGCCTACCTCGCTCGTGCACTTGCCCTGAACCACAGCGGCCTCGTCTCCGGGGCTAATACTGGATCTTCCACTCGACATTAGCCCCACCACGAGGCGCTCCTTCTTCAGGCCTTTGAGCAGATGACTTCTCAGTTGGATCTGAGATTTTATTTGTGGTTCCCATCCATTGAAGTCATCAAGTTCCCTTTCAGAAATACACCTCATGGAAATACCACTGCAGGCTGGCCAGCGCTGAGATAGGTTCCCTCAGCCTTTGTCTGCAGTTCCTTCAGCAAGCACGAGGCGGGAGGCAGCTGATGGCCGGGCCGGTAGAGTACTTTCTTTCTTAAAAGGATTAAGTTTTCCACTCTCTGCTTTAAAAAAAATTTTTTTAAACAAGGGAATTTTTCTGTAACACTATAAATTCTTCGAGCAGATAGTTATCAGTAGGCTCTGTGATAGCAAAATACTTTTTAGCAGAGAGTCAGTTTGACAGATAAATGTGCTGCATAATTAAAGGATTAAGCATCCTTTCGCCTGAAATTAAATTAAGGAGGGAGGACATTTGCACTAACTTGTTTATGATAAAATTATTTGTTGTCATTTTGCAGGGAATGGCTCTCAAGCCATGAGGTGGTGTCAGTTTTGATATTTTAGCCTCAGAGGCAGGTGGGAAATGACATTTATACATTACACTGACCACAGTGGTACATACCTGAATTGTCTTCAGGTTGTCAAATCCAGACGTTTCCCGTTCATGAGTGTGGGGGAATACTTCCCTCTTTCTTCCTGCTTTGTTTTTGTCTGGAGGGAAAAAGTTCCATCTCCCAGTAGATTCTGGAAGCAACTTGACTTTGGTGCAGACTGGATGGTTGCTCTTACTGAGTGATTCAATCTCTCCCTGACCTGGGTGATAGCGACCGCAGAGGGGGCTTGGGGAAGTCTGATGGGGTGCAGCAGTTTGGGGGGCAGAAGACCTGCCTAAGGATTGTGCAGAAGACTAGTTTTATCTAGTTGGCCAAGCCTGTTTCATAACTTCTGACCCTCTGTTGATTTCTTTTATGCAGGTATCTTCTTGTCTCCATAGAAGCAGAGCTCATCTGGCTGGAACATTCTGGGCATTTGTTTCATCAAGCCCTTTGGTGTGTGGGGGTAGGGGTCGGGGTGGGAAGGATGCTTGTCTTTAGCAGAGGCTCTGGCCAAGCCAGACTGCCAGTGTCGGTGCTCCGGGAGGGGGTTTCTCCCAGGGAAGCCGTCCAAGTGTCTGATGCGGCAGGAAGAGCTGGGCCAGGTCTTGTCAGCATGTCACCCCCGAAGTCTGTGCTCTTCCTCCATATGCTGCCTCCCAAAGGTGGTATTCAAAGTGGGGCTTTGAAAGATAGTAGGATTATTTTAGGCTCAGATTAAAGTGGCAGGAGCGGGGGGAGCCAAGAGTTGCATGGTGAAGGCAGCGAAGTTGGAGACACCTTTGGGGAAGAGAGGGAGAGGTTTCAGAAGCCTCCCTGTGCCTTGAGTCACGGCCCTGTGGCCTTCCTGTGATTCTGTGCCTCTGCGGTGCCATGGTGGTCACCAGCTCCCTAACATCCATCTTTCCTCCTGCCCTGTTTCACCCTCTGCTCCCTCACTCCTGCTTCCTGGGCTCTCCTTTCAAAGAACCCCCCTGGATATGATCTACAGGTTGGTGGTGGGGAGTGCTGGTTGTTAGCCTGAGCAGGTTGGTAGAGCCGGCAAGGGAAGCCGTGGGGTATTCGGGAGACACAGGGAGGAAGGCATCAGGCTGATGGGCAGAGTAAACACCGTGAGCTGGGTTCCTTGATAGATAATCTGCAAGGAAAATGAAAGTAAGGAAGGGGAATGTCTGAGGAGAAGAAATGAAAACTTTTCAGATTTTTAAAAGTATGGGCAAGAGCAAGCTACACAGTGTCTAGGATTTCACACTTGGCTGATAAGACCATAAGGAAACCCAAGAAAAGGATTAGCACAGAAGTCCTGATTGTGATTACCTTTCAGAGATGGGTGTGGGCTGGGATGGAGCATGTGACAGGGATTTCTAAGGGGACTGAAAAGTTCTATTGCTTGACGCGGAAGGTGGTTATAATAATTCATTAAATGTTTACATTTGTTTTGCATATTTTATCTGCACCCGTATTATATTTTACTTTATAATGGAAAGTTTGAAAACCCCGGTAGTTTGATACAATCAATCTGTGCACTAATGAAAATTGTGTGTGTGCAGAAAAACAAGCAACTGAAAACAGCAGAGCAGTAGGTGTGTAAAATTATCCCTGACAGCTATGGAGAATATTCTAGAATTAGGCCAGGGACTCTCCCTTTCCAAATCTCTGAGGCCTCGAGGCACTGGGCTGGGCAGCTCTCCTACCTAACTTTGTCCAGACAGACGGAGGCAGGAAGGATCAGTTTTGATCATGACTGCTGGATGTGTGAGTAACATTCTGCCTGGTAATTATTTTTGACATTTGACAGTTCTGGGCACCACCTTTTGCAGCTCAGAAATGTTGGCAGGGCACTTATTTTTGAAGGGTTCACATTTTCCTATAAGTAATCAAGTATTCATGGGCTATGTCTTTGGGTCCTTAGTTGCCAATTAAGGTAGAGCGTTCTGGAAAGTCACAGACCCAGAGGGCAGCTTAGAGTTTCAGGGAATAACTCATCACTTAGCAACAACAACTACAACAAAAGTGGGAGTTTTATTTATTTATTAAAAAAAATTAATCTCGGGCAGCCCCGGTGGTTCAGCGATTTAGCACTGCCTTCAGCCCAGGGCATGATCCTGGGGTCCGGGGATCGAGTCCCATGTCGGGTTCCCTGCATGGAAACTGCTTCTCCCTCTGCCTGTGTCTCTGCCTCTCTCTCTCCCTCTGTGTCTCATGAATAAATAAATAAAGTCTTAAAAAATTAAAAAAAATTAATCTCTACACCTAACATGGGGCTTGACTCCATGACCCTAAGATCAAGAGTCGTACGCTCTTCTGACTGAGCCAGCCAGGCATCCCAAAAGTGGGACTTCCAAATTAATTAAAAAACAAAACAATCCAGTCCCTGTGTATTGAGCTTACAGTCTTTCAGAGGAGATACCAGATGCATCTTTGTTCCCAGATTTCTCCCCCACCTGTCGGCCACACTGCTGAAATTCCAGGTCTTTTAGATCACACGGGAGGCTAGTGAGATTAAAAATGCAAATGTGCCTGGGAAAAGTAGCCAGGTGAAGACAGTCATCTGTGGTGAAAAAAACAGATAAAGAAAGGGATTCCAAACTAGAGAGAAAGGGGAGGAATATCATAAAGGACGGGGAATGGCTCAGAAGCAAAATGCCTGGAGCTTTGCCAAAGCAGGCAATAAAAAGGCACCGAATGTCTCCAGTGACATGTATGGGGATTTTATCAATTAGGTTCTTTAGGTTTTAAGTGACAGAAAATTCAACCTAACTGAGATTAAGGAAACAATAGAAATTTATTGGCTCATATAATTTAAAAGTCCCATGGGAGATTTGGGGGAAGGTTTCAGGCACGGTGTGATCAAGATGCTCAAACAATACTTTCAAAGCTTGGCTTCTCTGCTGTTACACCTGCTATTTCTCTCTTTGGGATTCTCTCTCAGCAGGCCCTATGCAACCTGGGGCTCCTGTCATCTCCAAAGCATAATGGGCTCTTCCTGGCCTTGATGACTGCAGAAAAAAAATTGTGGAATTAGCCTTAATTAGCTCTGTTTGGCCATACACTGATATCTGAACCAGATGCAGTGGTCTGCTGGGCCATGCTGGAGTTGTGTGCCTCCTCCTGGAGCCAGAGGTGGTTAGTGCCATCCATTCACTTGCACTGAGGTAATGCAGAAGTGACTAGAAGGGAGTGGTGTGCTGAGAATGTAGATGGTGCATGTCCTCCTCAGCAGTCTTTGCGAGTTCCGGTGTGGAGTAGCTATGAAATTAAGTTGTTGGGCCGTGACCAGGATCACAAAATTATCACAGAAGGGAATTTAATAGAAGATAGCTGACTGTGTACATCCATATGTGCATATATACAGATACAAGTGGTTATCTATGTGTATATACAAATATGTGGGTAAATATGTATAAAACACCTCTCACCATAGGGCATGCATGAAGGTATAAAAATGCTGCTTCCTGGGATCGTATGCCAGGCAATGTGCACTGGTAGTGCTACTCTTATTCACACCTGCCTCTTCCGGCCTCTCGTCTCACCAGCTTGGCATGATTTCTCTTCTGTTCTCATCCACTCTCTCCTTGTCTTCAAGGTTTGGCTTGAATGTCACTTCTCCATGAAGACTTTGCTTCCTGGTATCCCCACCCATGCCCGGATACCCAGCTCTTCTTTGTGGCTTTGGAGAGGCTGGCACTTGCCTTACCCGGCCCGAGAAAGGGGTAGAGTTGCACCACCCACTGTGGCCACTATCGGCCTTGGGGGGGGGGGGCACTGAGCACTTCAAAGGCGATGCGTCCAAACTGAGATGTTCTGTAAATATTAAACATGCCCTGGGCTTTGAAGATGAAAAAAATTGTAAAATATCTCATGAATGGTGGTTTTTAGACTTAGTCCATGTCGATAGGATAGTATTTCTGAATGTATTAGGTTAAATAAAATACATAATTAAAATTAGTTTCATCTGCGTCTTCTCATCTCTTTCCAAATGTGGCTACTAGAAAATTTAAAATTACACTCGTGGCTCACATTTTATATGTACAAAACAGCACTGGAATAGAGCATTAGCACCTGAAGCCTGGGCCCTGGCTTCCTTCCCAGAAGGAAGTGAGCGTGGTGCTGGGTGAACTCCCGATTTCACAGCAGAGATAATAAGAACTGGACTCGTAGGATATTTGTACTATTAATGGAATAATTAATGGCACGTGGGGTGTGCTGAACAAATGGTTGCTTCTGTGATGTGTGGCAAGGTCCCATCTCTCTACTGGATTAGCTCTCTCACTGTGTCTTAAGATTTTTATTTATTTATTCATGAGAGACACAGAGAGAGACAGAGAGAGAGAGAGAGAGAGAGAGAGAGAGAGGCAGAGACACAGGCAGAGGGAGAAGCAGGCTCCATGCCGGGAGGCCGGTGTGGGACTCGATCCCAGGTCTCCAGGATTGTGCCCTGGGCCAAAGGCGGCGCTAAACCACTGAGTCACCCGGGCTGCCCTCTCACTGTTTCTAACACACTGCCTGGCTCCTAGCGGAAACCAATAAATTTGAATGAATGAATGAATGAATGAATGAACATCAGAAGTGATTTGGGAAAATTTCTCCAGGACAAAATTTACCCACTTGATAATTTGATTAAAAACAAGTCTGTCAGAGATTCTAAGCCGCTTTATGATTTGCCTGAAGGAAAATTCATAGCTAGTAACTATGGCAACTGGGCAATTCTCATCAATCCTCCTCAATCCTCCTCGCCCCATCCTGTCCCACTTCTCCTCGGTGATCCTGGAGTTTGACCTCATTTCCTGCCTGAATGAGCATTTAAGCATTTTCAGTTTCTACCATTCTTGTTTGCCTTTTTTTTTTTTTTTTTTTTTTTTGGTTATTTGTTTAAACTTTTTTTTTTTTTTTAAGCCACATCTTTTTCAGATTTCTACTTGATACGTGTAATCGATACCATGTGACAATTACATGCACTTTGGAGGGTAACTGTATGTGGTTTTCCCACAACTATGAAATATGTGTGTGCTTTTGCTGCATGGATGTGCACGTACGTGCACACGTATGCACACACATATACTTTTTTTTTACCCTAAGGGTATTTGGTGTAGCAGATTTAGAAATGAAGGTTTTGTGTTACAGGTCGCCACAAGAGAGTGGGATATAGTGATGTTAAAAATATTAAAAATATTAGGTTAAGGGAAAATTTCCTTCATACCACAGAAGGGCTGAGGCTCGTAGACACTGGCCAGGGGCTCCTGGGAGACACGTCCTTAGATATTTCTTGACCTCATTCCTCCCTGCCTTTCTCCACCCCTCCCTGAGATTCTGGCTCTAGCATTTGCATAAATGTGCCAGAATACAATTCCTCTGGACATGAAAGCCTGGGAATATAGAGCCTCTGCTTATTATGGCTGAGGGGTACTGGGGCAATGCTAGAGCTCCTCAGGGGCCACGGTGTGAACCTGGGACAAGTATTTCAGCTCTCTGCAGCCTCAGTTTGTTCACCTAGAAAATGAGGGTACACCATTTGCCTCTGAGCGGTTTTATAGAGATTAAATGTGATATTATGTTTGGAAATAGTGTATCAAATATGAGATATCTTAAAGATGTAGGTAGAATGATGCATTTGAGTCTCAGAGTTAGCAAGAGAGTTGAAGATCCGAATGAAGATAGGGTCTGAGTAGGGGGTTTCAGAGTTGGCCAAACTCAAGTCTCCATTTTATAAGACTGGGCTTGTGTGATGAACAGTTGGAAAGTATTTAATTGAAACTCTAGCTAAAATGGAATTATGCCCTTGAGACAAAAAATAGACCGTTAAACAAAAGCCAGTTCCTAGAGACACTAAGCACTCAAGATGAGCAGAAGGTCCTAGTGGGGGATAGGTGCCCCTGGGTGAGTTTTTTGGTATGTGAATTATATTTCAATTTTTAAAAAAGGCCATGGGGATGAATTTGGGAAATGGATTAGGAGATTCAAGGGGGCAAGCAAGAGCTTAGCGGCGTTAAGATTAATTTCTCTTGTCTACACTAGCATTTTTCATAATCACAAAATATTAGTGAATTCATTTGTTCATAGTCACAGTGGCCCAGACTAGATGACCATGACGTGCATATTTTGGAAGTTCCTCTACTTCTCATTTAAGATAAAACTTGTGTTAGCTTTGGGTAACATTTATCGTATTTACCTACTGCTATTATTTTTAATTATGTGTTATTTTAATTATTTAATGATCTAAATCCTATTTTCTAATTATTGTTTTTTTTTAAAATTTTTGTTTTCTTGTCACATCTGGGAAACAATTTTTTTGTCAGTGAAAACAAGCAATAGTACTTTGCAATCCATACTACAGAGAAAGAACAGAATTTCTGACTCAATTGCCAGGAAAATAAAATCACTTGCCATACTTGTATTTTCTTTGCCGTCTCTCGACAACAGTACAATAAATGAAGACTGTGTGGCTTATCAGCAGTGTGAATTTGGGAAGGTTACTTAAAGTCCCTAAACCTCATTTTTCCCATCTATAAAATGGGAATAGCATACTACTTACCTCAAAGGGTTGTTCACTGAAATTCTGCAGTGAATTTAAAGTGTCTGACAGAGTCTGGCCCATACTAGTGAATAAGTATGTAGTATTAGTAGGGAGAAGGCATATAATAAGGCTTAGACAAGAAGCTCTAAAGGAATTTTTTCCTAAAGGAAACCATGAGCAGCATTAATAAGATCTTCTTTTCCTTCCCATCTTTTAGATCAGGGGTCAGCAGACTATGGCTAGTGGGCAGAGCCTGAGTGAGGGCACATAAGGGTGCAATTTGCCTCTTCACTCATCCTTCAAGCACTCTTGTTCTCTCATGTATAGACACTGAGGTCTCACCACCCTGCGAAGTTGAGGAGAAGGGAAAGCAAGGCATTAAAAATGGAGGTGCTTGGAACTTGACAGTGAATCTTCCCACCAAACCACACATTGTTAGAGGAGGAAATTTAGGTTTATGGGGGCCAAATAACCTGCCCAAGATCCTCCAGTGACCAAAGGGCAGAACCATGACTCTGGCTATGAATCTCAAGTTCTTTTTTCTTTGCCAAACCACTTATGTGAATAAGAGAAAATCAGGAAATGTCCAATGACCGGATTAAAATCACTAAGCAATGGAAGAAATGAAACCAAAATATGCATGTCCTCATGATCTAGTTTGAGCCACTGTCACTATGAACAAATGACCTCTTGCATACCCTCACTCAGATTTGATGATTATGAAAAAAATTTGTGTGGACAAGAGAAATGGTCTTGATGCCGCTGAGCTCTCGCTTGCCCTCTTGACTCTCCTAAACTATTTCCCAAATTCATCTCCATGGCCTTTTTAAAAAGTTGAAATATAATTTACATACCATAAAACCCATCCATTAAAAGTGTATAGTTCTGTGGGTTTTGATGTATTCCCAAAGTTCTCCTCTCTTCCCTCCCATCTTATAGATCATGGATCAGCAAACTATGGCTAGTGGGTCAAATCCAGCCAGTGGCCTATTTCATACAGCCCTTGAGCTAGAAATCATTTTTACACTTTTAAAGGGTTATAAAAATCAACCAACCAATCAACTAACCAACCAACTGAACAAACAACCAACCAAACATAAAACTAAACAATATGTGACAGAGAACCATATGTAGTTCACAAAACCTAAAGTATTTACTATCCAGCTCTTTTCAAGAGAAGTTTGCTGACTCTTTTTCTAGAGCAAACCCTTGAATACCTGAGCAAAGTCCACATCCATGGAAAGCACACATCTATACAATGATATTCATACACAGAAGATCCCATTGGGCACCCTCTTGGCTCAGAGACTAACAAATCTTTCTGCATGTTGAGAACAGTTGCCGTGCTTGAGAGCTTCATCTTCTGAGTCTTTCTGTAAATGCAATTATCTCCTGGATCTTAGGGTCTCAATACCTCATTCCTCTTTCAAATCTTTGGCTCTTGCTTGCATGTGGAAATCTCCAATGTCTGCAAATGTTCATAGTCCCCTGAGGGAAAAAAGACGTCTTTAGTATTTGCAAAATATTTTGAAAAAAAAAAAAAAGTCTGCGTGTCCTAGAAACTTGTAGAAAGATTGTTTTTTTGTATGAAGCAAAAAGGAGGTCCCTAGGTGCATTGATCATATCATTGTGTTACAACTCTGAAGCTTTTCAAAGCAAAACAGATTTGCTGGCCCAGAGATTAACAAAAAAGATATTTAAGCTATAGTTGCAAAATATATGACATAATGGAAACATGCACAAATATTTCAGAGAAAAAAAGAAGAAAAAAAGGAAAATAAAAAGTGGCAGCACAGATCTGACTAAATCAGAGCCAGATGGGATATGTGGATTTGACAAGAAGGAATGAGCTTCAAGAATAATATTTTTTGTGCTAGTACTGTGTTTAACTGTACCTTTAAAAGATATTGAAAAATGCATCATCTTCTTTATTAAACTATCATGATGATACTCAAACTCGGAATCTTAATTTTACAAGGAAGAGCCATCCTCCTTGAACTTTGGCATTCAGAGAATAAATCCATTAATTCCACACATATTCCTTCAACAGATATATTGTCTGTAAATGCTTACTACATACCAAAAACTGGGCGAGGACTGTGGTCTCAGTTCTTACGCAGGATGCAAACTTGAGGTTAGGCAAATAATAAGTAAATAAACAAGGGATTAGATATTGAGGTAAATTGTATAAGGGAAATAAACAGCATTTCGTGATAGAGAAGAACAGGAGGCATTAGGGGGTCCCCTACTTTAGAGAGGGAGAGTCAAGGGAAGCCTGTCCCTTTAAGGATTTGACATTTTAGCAGAAACTGGAGGGTGTCTCACCCTCTGCCCGGGGTTCAGGTTCCTCTGAACCTGCCTCTGTCAGGTTCATCTGCCTGGGGAAAAAGGGAGAGCAAGAGTGAGGACAAGCTGAATGGTGGACTGAATGAGCAAGGAGGAAAGGAGAATAAGACGAGACAGAACCAGTTTGTGGGAAGGAGTAGGACGTGCCCATCATATTTAATCATGGCTCTCCTGTTTTCCCCTTCCTGCTCCTCCTGGCCTGTCTCCCATGGCTTTGCATCTGATGGAGTCAATATGGAGCACACGGGTGCCACCTTGCCAGGAGTGCGATCGATGGGTTTATCTCTGAACACAAAGATGATATCTGCATGGATTTTGTCAGACAAAGCATCGCTCTATTTGGGAAAGGTAATCTTGATGGCTTCATCCAGCATGTGTGTTTACAACGTGACTGATTTTGTTCTTGGTGTGAAGGGTTTGTCCTTTCTTGTGATCTACATGCACTAGATTTTCTCCAGAAACACTCACAGGGAATGGGCCATAGATGGGGTGTGGTGACTGAGGGGGCTCCCCTGAGAGTCCTGGTCAGACCACTGAACTCAAACATAACCCAAGCCTCTAGTGGTTCTTCATTCTAATACACAACTATGTTGTCTGGGATCAAGTCATTGTAGGGCTGAGTTGGGTGGATAGCTGCAAAGAAGATATTGAAATGATTTGAGTCAGCAAAGGAAGAGACAAAGGTGACATGTGGAGCCCTATGAATGGTGTAGAGAAAAAAAAGCCATCGAAGCCACCTACGTAATTAAGAGGTTTTTTTTTTAAGAGTTATTTATTTATTTTAGAGGAAAGTACATGCACATGGGTGTGGGCATGAGTGGGGAGAGGGGTAGAGGCAGAGGGAGAGAAAGAATCTCAAGCAGACTTCTGGCTGAGCAAGGAGCTGGGCTTGGGGCTGGATCCCAGGACCCTGAGATCGTGACCTGAGCTGAAGTCACAAGTCACATGCTGAACCTACTGAGCCAACCAGGTGCCCCATTACCAGTGGTCTTTACTAGTAGAATGGTGGAGAGTTGAGGGTAGCACAACTCATTCTGGATCCCCCCATTCTGGCTTACCTCTCCTAGCTCCTAAGCAACCTGTAGCTCCTACAGAGTCAGGAGGCTAATAGAGAAACAAAGCCTACCACCCGGGAAGATTAAGGTCACTCTTAACAATCTGACAGTGTCATAAATCCAGAATTTATTTGACTCTAGCAAATAACAATCCAAAGAACTTCATTAACAAGTAGGTACAGAAGGCAGGATTGAGAACTCTGGACATATGACTCCCAGGCAAGTGCAATTTTCTGGACTGCAGCGCCGAGGGAGAGACGGTGGCTTAGGAATGCTGAGTACAGGAGCAGAGATGGGTGGGTGGGTGGGGGGGGGACGACCCACGACCCTGACCTCATGACCTGAGCGGAGGTCTAGAGTCAGGCTTAGCCGACTGAGCCCCCCTCTGTCCTCCGCCCCCGCCCACCATCCCTGCTCCCCCGTCCCCATCCAGGACTTTTATCTGGAAACTCCACCGCCCCGGAAGCCTGAGATGAAATTAGCCTGATATTTTCCTGGGGTCACAGAGGCGGTGTGCGGCTCTCCAGGCACGCCAAGGGGAGGTTCAGGCACTGGCCGTAGTTCCCTCTTCACTTTCCCTGAGAATCAGGGTCTGTTCCTTGCTGGGGAGGATGGGGCGGATGCTTGTTCGAGTTCAGAGGAAAGCCATTCAGTTTGGGGGAGAATCAGGGCTAAATGACAGGCGGGGTGATGTCCCCGGGCAGGGATTCCGGCTCTCTCCACCTCCTCTGCTTTAGGTAGCTTTCCTTCCCACCACATGACTTACCATGTTGTCTCCTTCTTCCTGCCTGGGAGACTCCAGAGGGTTGAAAGCTAATTTGGTCCTCTTCCCGTCCAGGAAGTCCTGGGTTTCTGTGTCTGTGATGGTTCATGGTTTTTAGGTTTCCTGACTCAAAATGAAAGTTGCTGGGCACCTGTGACACCCCCAACCCAGGTGTTCCCAGACACTGGAAGACTGAGTCTGGGTGGGGGCTTGGGGTGAGGAGAGGGGCAATTCCCACGGCCCACAGTGGCTCCAGGGGCGGAGGGAAGGGAAGGTGGAGTGAGGCCCTCCAGGGGTGGGGGCCGGTCCGTGTGGGAGCACCTGCAGAGGCAGTGGCCTCCTGACGGCCTCCTGGCGACATGCTTGCTGGTGTAGCAGTTTGTGTGGCGTACTTGGTTCATCCATTCTTAACGATTACATTTGCATTTCTCGATCAACAGCTTTTTAAAATGTCTACTGACAAAAGGGTGGGCGGTGGTCAACTTCTAGCCCCTTCTTCAGCACTGCACCGGGTGGTTCCACGTGCCGGAAGGGTATTCAGGAATACACGTGTCAAAGAATTGAATTCTTAAGGGATGAAATCCATTTCAAAAGCCATTCAGGGAAAGTGGGGTATAACCATTCACTTCAAGCCAGAATTTCCTTTCCTGTTCAAACATTGTTCATTTTAAGAATAATCTCGATACTTGAAGGGGTATGTTTCCCATAGATTCTTTTTTTTAACATATTCAACAAGTTTTTTTTCAACAGTGGAATTACTTCAATAAAATGGTTTCTTTTTCTTTCAATTTGCGTATTATTGTTGTTAAAGCAATGAAAACTACAAACAAGAAATAAGCAGGCTTTGCTCATTGAATTATGTAATAAATCAACTGAAATTTTGGGGGCCTTTCTTTCAGAATTTAAATATGATTTCAGTGCCTCAAATGGGATGTTTATGGTAGATTTTTAGGTAGAAAAATGACCTACTTCTAATTTATAGAGTAAAAAGATTACTGTGGATGTTAATATACTGTCTGTCATTTATAGTGTTTTTATTACATGCCAGGCATTGTTCTAAGTTCTTCTAGCTCTTGCCTCACTTCATTATCAACAACAAGTACATTTTTTTCTTCATTTTACGAAAGAGGGAACCAACGTTTATGAAAATCAGCTTTACTGAAGTATAATCTCTACCTAATAGAATCAACCTATTTTCAAATGAACCTATTTTAAATGTAACATTTGATGAATTTTTGACAAACGTATACAGTAAGATAGCTGCCACCACAATCAAGATCTAGAACATTCCCATCACCTCAAGAAGCTCCCTCATACTCCTTTGCAATCAATCCCCCAACTCCAGCCCCAGCCCAGGTAGCAACTGGTCTACTGTCATTCTAGATTAGGGGATTGATCTTTTCTAGAAGTTCATTTAAATTTCACAGACATACATATATAAAATGTAATATATATAATGTAAGTGTACAATATGTACAATATATACTCTTTCTGGGGGGGAAGGGATCTGACTTTTTTTCAGTCAGGCATAATTTTTTTAAAAAAAAGATTTTATTTATTTATTCACAAGAGACACACAGAGAGGCAGACACAGGCAGAGGAAGAAGCAGGATCCCTGCAGGGAGCCCAATGTGGGACTTGATACCTGGACCCCAGGATCATGACATGAGCCAAAGGGAGACGCTCAACTACTGAGCCACCCAGGCGTCCCTCAGGCAGGGATTTGAGATTCATCCATGCTCTTCCATCTATCTTGTTTTGTGTTGCTGAGTTCTATTCCACTATATGAGTATACACTAATCACTTCATGATGAATGTTTGGATTGTTTCTAGTTTGGGGCATGTTTCTAGTTTGGGGCAATTATGAATAAAGCTGCTAAGAACATCGGTGTACAAGTCTTAGTACAGAATATATTTTCACTTCTCTTGGGTGAAGATCTAGGAATGAGATGGCCAGGTCATGCCTGACCAGAGGGATTCGATCCAAGGGATAAAACTAAGAAGCCACTTAGGGGATGGTGAGATAATCCAGAGATTCGAATAGCAAGAAGACCCCACCACCCAAAAGGAAGAACCCGCAATTAATCATGGAGCTCTATGGACAGGAGCTGGTTGCCCATGGCAGGGAAGGTAAGCAAGGTAACATCAGCTATTGTGGACTTGATTCTCCCAAGGTGCCTGCAAGGCACAGACAAGGTGAGGCAACGTAGTTGCTTGCCTAGGGTACAAAATTTAAAAGCTCAAAAGCTCAGTGATCAAGAGAAGTAATATTTTATTTTTTTAAAGATTTATTTATTCATGAGAGAGGCAGACACATAGGCAGAGGGAGAAGCAGGCTCCCTGTAAGGAGCCTGATATGGGACTCGATCCCCGGGCCCTGGGATCACAATCTGAACAAAGGCAGATACTCAACCACTGAGCCACTGTCCCAAGAGAAGTAATATTTTAATGCAGTATTTTACAAAATCAAGATTAGGGCAAAAGTCCATGATGAACAAAATACCCACATTTTAGGACAGAATCAGACCCTGCATTTTGCATACTTCTTTCAGTCACCTCACCCTACTCCTAAATCTGTTCAATCCTGTCTTTATTTAAAATGTGACCTTTTGTTCATGGTGGATTTTTTCATTACTTTTTGAATTTTTAAAACATTGCATTAAAATATTATTTTTTTTGATTACTGAACTTTTTGGTGTTTCATAAATTCTGCCTCCAAAGCAAATGCCTCCCTTTCTTCACCTTAGATGTAATCCTGGGGTCAGGATCTGCACTACAGAGCAGGGTAGAGGAAGAGTGAGGGTGGGATGTGAGACCAGCACTGGAGGTGCACATGCTGGTAGGGAGTAGTGGAGTCAGACGCTGTGCTCAGAGAGAATGACTCGGACCCCACATTCTTAGCTAGTTTGGAAACCCAGATCTGGACCAGAGGGTATCAGAATGGAATTGGGGATGAGTTAGGAGGGCATCACAGTGATTCAGGCCAGAGATGAGTTGGCTTGGGATTGTCGAGGCCCATGGGGTCAAGAGAAGTGAGTAGATTCCAGCAGACCAGTTATTAAAGTATTCAGCAATTTTCATTTTGATTGGTCTAATGGCTAATTTTATGTGTCAAACCATTGACCGAATCATGTGATGCCTAGATATTTGGTCAAACATGATTCCAGGTGTGTCTGTGAGGCTGTTTTTGAATGAGATGAATATTTAAATTGTTAGACTGGGTAAAGCAGATTGTTCTCTCTAATCTGAGTGGGTCCCGTCTAATCAGTTGCAGACCTGAATAGATCAAAAAGTCTGACCTTCCCTTTAGTAAGAATTCTTTCTGCCTCATGGCCTTCAGACTGAGACATTGTTTTGTTTTGTTTTGTTTTGTTTTCCTCTTCCTTTCAGACTCAAACTGAAATCTCAGCTGTTCTTTCATCTTGAGTCAGCTGACCTTCAGACTGAAAATACACTAACAATTTTCTGGGTCTTTGGCCAACTGATTCATCCTGCAGATTTTGAGACTTGCCAATCTCCGTTACTGTGGGAGCCAATTCCTTGTAATGCATCACTTTCTCTATATACATACATCCTACTGGTTTTGTTTCTCTGGAGAACCCTGACTGATATAATTGGTAATTAGCTACTGTTCCCAACTCCTTGAGTGCCCCCTACTCCCATCCTTCTAGCCTGCCTTGCCCTGCATTCGAGATTCACCCATCTGCCCATGATTCAGCAACTGAGGGACAAAACTGGCCCCGGCAGGGGGCCTTCAGGTCCACACTGAGTGTCCCTTGCACTGTCATCTGTGCTTCTCTTATGGCCCTGCCGATGGACTCAGCAAAGATTGGGTGGGCTCTGATGAGGCCCACCCTAGCATCCACTGGCCGCTTCACCAGCTCACCGAGGCTGCAATGTGCCACCTGTCACCCTCAGGGGACCCAGTGGAAACACAGTACCTATGGCAGTGCCAGCGGCAAATGCTCATTAGTACTGGTTGTTAAGGTTAAGACACACCTGAGGTTAAGACATATTTTTAAGGTAGGAGCAACAGGTTATTGCTTGAATGGAGGAAGTGAGTCAAGAGAAGAAATCAACAATGACTTTCAGGTTTGGCTTGAGCAACTTGGCAAGTGGTGGTGCCATTTTGTGAGCTGGAGAATCCTGGGAAAGAGCAGGTTTGGTGGGGAAGAGGAGGAATCAGGAATTCAGGAGGGATATGTCATTTCAGATGCCCATGAGACCTCCAGATGCTGCTGGGCCTGAGCCTGGAGGGCAGAGGAGTTCTGAGCAGAAGACAAACATGGGGAGTTGTCCCCACACAGAAGGAATTTACAACTATAGGGATAGAGGTTGTCCTTTTGGGAGAGAGTTATGAGGAAAGAGAGGAGTAAGGGACTCAGCAGCCCCCAGGAACTCCAATGTTTAGAGATCTGATCAGGAGGATGAGCCAGCCAAGCATATGAGGATGGAGCCATCAGTGCAATAGGATAAAGGGCAGGAAACTAAAGGATTTCAAGAGCAGGAGTGTTCACACTGACTGCTGGTGAGAAAAAGATTGAAAGATTTCAGGCTTAAAAGGCATCAGACTTTATTTTTTTTAATAATTCGTAAGATTTTGACTATAAATCAGCCTCCAAATTTTCCAATATGGGAAGGAAAGTTGGAGTTGTTGGTTGCCAACAAGGCTGAAAGGAGAGCCCACTTATTTTATGCCAGGGATTGGCCCAAGGCAGTGCCTTGGTGACTAGCTAAGAATCTGTGGAAGAATGAATGAATGAAATTGTTTTACTAAAAACAAATGATTCTAATACCCCTGAGAAAGCCAAACTGGTCTGACCAGTTTTCCTTTGAGCTCCTGGCTGCCCCACAGAATTTGGGTTTGTTAGAGAGCTAAGTTTCACCTGTTGACAGGATGCGCTGCTTGTGGATATTGCTCTTTTATCCAGCTCTGCTGCTCTCAACCTCGACCAAAAATATAAGACCATATATTGAAATGTTTTCCATCCTCAAAAATACGGATCTGTAAAAAACTTTTTAAAGATGATGAGGGTTGTTACAGGCAGAGCTGAAGCTGGGGCACCTTCCTTTTCAGACATCTGTGGGTACAAACCAAGCCTCCCAGATCTCTGAGTTTCATGATGGTGTCTCTTTCCACTTAAAGTCTTTGCTTCGAGGATAGAAGATGGACTGAGAAAAAAGTATTTACTGAGGTTTTTGCATTAAAGGAATGAGCCAGATATATTTTCTATTGTTTGTATCAAGTGCACTAAAAATTCGAACACATTAATAATGCAAACTCTTGCTTAAGTGACTAGTTGTCCTTGTATTTCCCTGTGCATCTGGTGCATGTATGACCAAAAATCGATTGAACGTATTGGGATAGAGTGGCTCAAGGGTCTAAGTCGGCCGTGGGCCCTGCTGCGCTCTGCCAGACCTCAGAAAGGACTTGGAGATTATTTCCTTCCTTAATTCCATCCCCATGTGACCTGTCTGGGGGTAGTTGTGAGGCATCTGTGTGTGTCTGTGCCAGTGAAGGAGCAATCGTGGCTTGAGATGCATAAGGACTCATGTGAGTAAGGTTCATTTGGAAATCAAAACAAAGTAGTAGCTTGAAGATAAGAGATACCATAAGTGTCAGCCTGTAGTGAAGAATGACCAATGTTACAGGGAATAATGGTCTTGAGACCTTCTTACATTTCTAGCTTTTATATCAAACTTCATTTTGAAGTATGTATGGTTTGCAAACTCTGATTTAGTAGAAAACAATATGCTCAAAGAAAAACAGAATAACCGTGACCTCTCCCCTGGAATGTGCCAATGCGGCCTTGCTTCATGGGTAGCAAAAGGGGTGATGCGGGACATGGTTCATCCAGGTAGAGGAATGAGGTGAAGGAAATAGAAAAAGGAAGTATGAAGCAAAAGTGAGGAAAACTGGGGCTGAGATGAGAGGTAGGAGAGGCAGAGGGAGAAGTGCTTCTAGATGTTTCAGGAACAAAGATGCCACGGGATGCTGGGTTGAGATAGAAGTCAGTCCTAGTCAATAGCCTAGGGCTTGATCCTGTAAAGGAAATGGGTAGCACCAGATAGATGTTATGAGTGACAATTCTTTTTCAAATGCACGACAGTAGAGGCACCAGTAATTCAAGGCATAGGTTACCAGCACTGGGTATGTCTTTTAAAAAGTACCTAACGGGCTGTTGAAAATGACATTTATTTATTTTATTTTTTTAATTTTTAGAGAGAAAGAGCATGAGCGGGGAGGGGCAGAGGGAGAGGGAGACTCCCAAGAAGGCTCCATGCCCAGCATGGACCCCCACATGGCATCCATCTCATGACTCTGAGATCATCATCTGAGCCAAAATCAAGATTGGATGCTTAACCAACTGAGTCACCCAAGTGCCTCAAAAATGACTATTTATTTAATTTTGTACACATAGATCAGATTACTGGTGAACTTCCTTAGAATTTATATTTTATGAATTACCTATAATTTTTCTCTGTTTTCAGTAGACATATGTCAAACAGACTGACATACCTATTTTCAAAATATAAGTTGCTTTATCATCTTTGCCAATAATAAATGACATAATTAAAAATTATACCAGCACCCTATAAAAATTCAGACTTCCATCAAAGGATAGAGAAGTGAAAATCACTCATAATTCTACCACTCAGAGCATAAATATTTCCCTTAATGACAGTAATAACATTATTATTGTTTAATAGCAATATTCTTCTTAACATTTATGAAAATTAGATTTATTTTTTAATTTTTAATTAATTAATTTTTAATTTATTTATGATAGTCACAGAGAGAGAGAGAGAGAGGCAGAGACACAGGCAGAGGGAGAAGCAGGCTCCATGCACCGGGAGCCAGATGTGGGATTCGATCCCGGGTCTCCAGGATCGCGCCCTGGGCCAAAGGCAGGCGCCAAACAGCTGTGCCACCCAGGGATCCCTGAAAATTAGATTTAATCAAGCATGATGCTTTTTTATTGTGGTAAAACATACATAACATATAGTTTATCATTTCAGCCCTTTTGAATTACACGATCCCGGGGCATTAAGTGCATTTACATGTAGTGCAAACATGCTGTGTTTACTCTGAATTACTTGACTTACGCTGATAGCTTCTCAGTTCTGGCCCTGGTGTCCTCACTGAACATTTGGTTGTCGCTGATGCTTTTAGCTATTAAAAACCATATTGTGTTGTACATTCTTAGGTCATTGCTTGTACATATTTGCAGACCTACTTATTTTTGGATGAATCTCTGGAGGCTGAATGACTAGAATGAACAGTATTCACATTTATAATGCACTTTGTACATATTATCAGATTGTCTTCCAGAAATTTCATACCAGTTACCCTCCTACCAGCAGTGAGTGAGGGAGTGTGGGACAATATTTTATTGATAAATCTATACTTTTTTGTGGGTGAATTTTTAAATAGCATATGTTATTAAGACATTATCTTTCCTATATACCTACTACAAATATGCCACTGATTTGTCTTCTGGCTGTTATAGGTTTCCATTCTGTCAAATCTGTTGAACAAAAAAATTTTTTGTATTGTTTTCTATTGTGCTTATTTTTCTATTGTTTGAAAATTATAAAAGTCCTTCTCTCCTCCAGAAATTTAATTAATTCATTCAGATAATAATTTTCTTAGGAAATTTTTAAAAAAGATTTATTTATTTATTTATTTGAGAGAGAGTGAAAGAGGACAGGGGCAGAGGGAGAAAGAGAGAGAGAATCTCAAGCAGACTCCGTGCAGAGCACAGAGCCCGATGCTAGGCTGACCCTACAACCCTGAGGTCATGACCTGAGCTGAAACCAAGAGATGGGCACTCTAACTGACTGAGCCACATAAGTGCTCTTCAGATAATTATTTATTGGATACCAACATGATGCTAGATACGTTGTAGGCACTGTGGATACACTGTGGACAAAATTATTCACTGTTCACAAATAATTCCCCGCTTTCAAGAAGCTTGTCTTTTAGGGGAACAATTAGAATACCTACTTCAAACAAATCCTTTTTATTTTCATTTTGTCTAGTTTAAAAAAACTTATCCATTTAGAATTTATTTTGGTATATGGTGTGAGAAAACAAGCCAAATTGGTCTCCCCCCCAAAAAAATTGCTAAGCAATTGTTGCAAAACTAATTAAATACTCCCTTCATTCCCAATTTGATTTGTGATATCTGTTTCATCATACATTTTACCAAGGAAATGGCCCTACTTTCACTTGAATTGTGTAATAACACAAAGCAAGGTTATTGTTCAATTGATAAATATTATTGTTTCATCCAAATGCTGGAAGTTTCAAATTATAAAATTTTATTGAATTATCTTCTTTTATTTGATTATTTTCCAAGGATACTATCATTCCTCTCAGAGCACAGCCCAAGTTTACCATGGACATTGATAGTAAAATAGGATTTGCTTCAGTTTACTATCTCAGGACAGTTTCTTGGAATGCCATTGCATAAGGAACAGATGGGAAAGACATCGCTACCTTAACGGTGCAGTGCACTTACTACAAGGTTTGGATGGATGCAGTCCTAGCTTTTCTACACTCAACACTATTCCTGAATAAACAATTAAATTATTTCTATTAATCTGTGGCATGACTATTGAGTAAGAATAAAACAGCAGTGTTACCACTAAATCTTATGGTCAGTTTGTGTTGGTTGATATTCATCTATTAGTCATCCATCCACCCATCTATCCATTCTCTACTTCTAAATGTAACCGAAGACAGTCTTGATGTATTGTCAGTTTTGTGATTTCTAGGCATTTCCATTAGAGTAACTCCAGGTGCTCTTTCAGAATGCAGATTCTTGAGCCCCACCACGAGGCCACTCACCCTGGAATCTCTAGCAGGTGGAGCCGGAGCACCTGCATGGGGGAGCCTGGGCACTCCTTTGCACGTGATTCTGATGCACTCGATAGTTTGTGAACAACCAGAGAATGTTGGGACTTTGGAGTGTGGAAATCTGATCCCCCAAGTCAGTTAATTAATCTCCCTATGGAGCGCAGCGGCTGTTCTAATTCTGTGGCTATTTCTTCAACCACTTGCTGTTTTTTATTACCGGGAGTCATGCAAAAAATGTTGCCCACCCTCAAATGTTATTACATAGAAATCCCTTCATCCCAATCCAGTGTTTTTCTCTAAGAAAAGAAACAACGTAGTGAAGGAAAACATCTGAAGAGCAATACACATTTATTTTTCATGACCGGTTTTGAAGGAAATTGTTAGGTGTTTTCAAAAGCAACACTTTTGCCCCAATGGCAAAGGGTGAGACTGTGGATCTTTTGAGCCACCTACGTCCACTGAATGGATCCACAAACCCCTCTCCTTGGGAGGGGACAGCAACAGTCTTTCTCCGATTCTCACAAAAAGAAACTTCTAGGGGTAACTGCGGCAGGTACAGATTCCAGGGCAGTGGACTGAGAATCAGATTTGGAACAAATACCATGGGAAATTCTTGCGCTCAGGCAAGTTGACTTTCAGAGCCAGATGTACTTGGGTTTAAATCCTTGCTCTCTTAGCGTAGTGATTCGGGCAAATTACCTCAGTTTCTCCATTTATAAACCTGAGAGGCTTCTTTACTCCCAGGGTCTTATAAAATGAAATAAACTACCAGTAAGAGAAACTGCTGACATAGTTTCTAACAGGCAGTTAGAGCTTAATAACAGTTACTTCCCATTCTACTCCCTTTAGCGCAACCGTGTTTGTTCAAATCCTACTGACTTTTCCAGAGTTTATGATAGTCCTTTATGCAAATAATCCAAACTGGCTTCCTGGCAGGGAAGCATATGTCAAAACTACGAAGGGAAACATCTCCCTCTAGATCTGAGCTTTATTTCTCACATTGTGGTCCATGCTTCTGAGTCACCTAGGGCTTGTTTTAAGAATCATTATATCAATAAACTAGATGATATTGGCTCTGGTTCCATACTCATCAAATCAGAAACTCTAGGAGCAGGATCTGTTTTAAACAAATAAGTTTGAGTAATCCTTACAGATTAGAAAGCGGGGAAGCAGAGAGAGAGGGCTTTTCTCAATTAGAAAGACCCCCTTCCAGGGAGACCCCGGAATTGGCATCTGACTTGCGAGTGTCTGGGCCAAAGCCCCTCTTATTCCTCAGCATCCTTCCTTGTAGATGGTCTTCACTGTCACTCTGTCCTCACTGCCCTTTGCGTCACTGTGCCTGGTTCTCAGATGCTTAGGGGACACCATCATTCCAGCTGGAGTGGAAAAGAAATTTGATCTAGCATTTCCTGCTACGCCTCCTGGGTTCCATGACCTTCTTTCATGGTCCTCCTCCACCCCCTCTCTCCTGGCAGTGAGGGCTCTGACTTGTGCACAACTGTTCCATTGTGTCATCTCAGGTTGACAGTGGTCCTTGTGGGAGTGCTGGCTTAGAAGACCCCCTTTGTTGAAAAGCCATCTAAGAAACATGATCCCTAAAACAAAATGCTGAAGTACTGTGTGTCCTGAGGGCCGCTTTGCAGAAGTGACAGGTGGTGACTGGGCTCAGCCCGGAGATGCTCGAATATTCCAAAACCAGTGCCAAGTCTTGGTCCCTCCTAGCCTCTCAGTTTTCAAATGACACCAACTTCAGGGCCTGAACACAGGGAGAACCTCCATTTCTAGATGTGTTCTAATTTCAGAGGCTCTGGGCTTGTCTGCCCATGGTCTCCAGGAGTCCCCCTTGTTGCTTCAAAAGCAGCCCATGTGTTGGCCAGTAGCTAACAGATGAGAGCAGGTTCAAGTTCAGAGATAGAGCTCTGCCCCTTCTGTGACTATGCTGGTGGTCAGCCGCGGAGGAAGGCCTCTCTGGAACTTGCTATGAGGGAACCAAGCAAATGAGGGGCTGAGCTTCTCAGCACTCAGGGAGGCCCTGAGGTTGGTACTCAGGTTTATACTTCCAAGAGTATGGGAGGGAGATGTTCTGCTCTTTTCTTAGAATACAGGTTCCTCTCTCTCTCTCTCTGCCCTTTCTTAGGGGAGATAAAGGGTGATTTATGGCAGACAGTGTTTGAACAGTATTCATCATCCTGGCTTTTAATTTTAAAAATCTGAGAAAGATCACCATCAGTCAGGTCTCCATGGCCACAGTGAGTCATACAACTGAAAACACAAAGAATGGAAAACAACAAGCAGAGCTCCTCCACCCCCCCTCTACCAAATGTACCCACTTGGGCTTTCTGTGCTGCTGCTTTTTATTTGATAACAATTTGTCCTAATGCTAATAATTCTTGTATCCAAGAAACACACATTCTTGAGTCAAATGCCTCAACAAATTGGTGATCCAAGTTTCCTATGGATTAGTTTTCAGACACGAGAAATTAATTATCTAAGCATAATCCAATGGTTTAGCTGGAGATTTAGCAAGTTTTCCATAGAAAGTTGTCAAGGATGTCTCAGATGCAGATGACATCGCAGGTCAGGAGGCAGATTCTGTGAGGGAATTTGGTTTAGGGGGCTGCTTATTAAAGAGTGCCCTTGGGAAGGGGGAATGCCAAAGGGAGCAATCAGGAGTGGGGAGAGCGCAGGCACATGGCAGCCTCAGGTGACTCCATGGGAGTTCTGGAGCTAGAGTGACCCTTCAGAATTGCCCCAACTTGGGCTAGAACGGATCAGAGATTGGATCTGGGCCCCAGGAAGGGGTATGATGTTGGACAAGGCAGCTTTGCCATCATCTTGGACTGCTCCCCCACTGCCCTGAGAACATCTTTATGTCATTCATAGATGGTGCTCCATCCATGTGCCAGGAACACCCCTTTGACAAACATGTTGTGATTTTTGCACCCCTTCCCACTTTGCAGTGAGGATCCCCCTCTTTCTCTCTTGTTCTTGTCTTATTCTCTCTCCTGCCTTTCAGGATAACCCTGTACCCAGCTCCTAGTAAGAGGAAGGCAGAACCATTAGTGTCTATGTTAGCTATTCAGGGCTTCCACCCATGCTGGACCCCTGTTTGAGGGTTGTTTTTTGATTATAGATCCAAACCTCTGCATTCTTTATGGCTTTTAGGGGTATGTGCCACATCCACGCCTTCTTCTGACAAAGGCCATCACCCTTTCTGTGTATCCCAGCTCCGTTTTATGGAAAAAGAACACTAAAACCCAGCTTGGGTCTGAAATAAGGCAATGACCCAGAAGCTGTATATTGTCTTTGATAATGAGCTTTGCCATTTCCCTTGATGAAGACCCTCGAGGTCCTGTTGGGATCCATCCTCAGATGTGCATATACTGACGGCATTGTTCCCAGTCATTGTCTCTTCTAAAAAATGAGCTTGCTACCCATTAAGGGCCCTGTGGTCAAGCTCATATCCATGAATTTTTGAGGGCATGTCACTGGGTGCTCTTTACTACCCAAGACCTGTAGCTCTGGAAGAAATGAATCTCCCTTGGTTGCTACCATCACGTGTCAGCAAGAACAGCTGCTTTTAATTTGCTGCTCAGATTCAGCTGAAATGCATCAGAAATCAGATCTGGTGAGGGCTTTAGTTCTGATGACTACACTAACTTCATTTGATCAGATTTCCAGCAAGTCAAGCTGGTTGCTGAGTCCTTTGTCCTGTTGTTTCCTTTAGCCCAATTTGGAATGGTGGTGCTTCATGAATAACCCATGAGTATTAACCAGCTGCATGCATAAGGCCATGTCCACTGTCTTTGCCATGGGATCTTAGATGGTTCTTATGTAATTCATACATAATCTAGAAGAGCCAGACTCTGACAAAGTATCTAGAGACCTTTGAGGGTCCTTTCAAGTTTCCAAAGGGAAGGCACAATATTAACTTATTTCTAAGTGGTCGTAACAGGCTTATTTTCCCTGGAGAGTCTTAATGTTCCAGTTGGAAATGTAACAGGGACAAAGACTATATGGAGATACTTCTCAAAATATTTGAAATAAAACTTTATGCCAGCTTTTTGGGGTTCTTTTGGTTTTTGTTGTTGCCTTAATCACCAAGTAGTGAGGGTTAAAACAAAGGCTATAATTAAATTGAACTCAGTCCGGGGGAGAGTGGGGAGGGAATTTGGGCAGCTCTGCTTAAACAGAAGCAGGTGGTGCTGGAATGCTCAGTGGAAGTGAGCTGTGAGGAGGGAATGCAGATTTCTGTCATTCAAAACGGTTAAAAATACTTGTGGTCCTTTGTGCCAGGCTGTGATTAAGATATATACATGTATGTACCTTAATCACATGTATAAATCCCAGTTTCAAAAACTGTGATGAAAAAGCAACACAGTTTTAATGTAAGAGTGGCCTTTTGCAGTAAGGGAGGGTGGGATTCTGTTTGTGCGCCTTCGTATTTGTGTATTTGTGTGTGTGTTTATTTCAAGGATTGATTTAAATAAAGATGTTCTACTCCAGTTAAAATGCGATTTCATTTGTAGTCCATTTGGGTCCTCATCTGTGGCATAGAGCAAACACATGTTTTACAGAGCTAGCTTCCACAATGGGAAGGTCGAGGGACGGAAGGAGTCGTCATCTCTCACTCCACTGGCTGCCTGGGATGGGAGATCTGATGGGGTTGACAAGCAGGTATCTGATTCTTCCCCAATGGCTCTGGGGTTTTCCCTTCTGAGACCATGTGTTTGTTCCATGGAACTCTCTCAGGAGAGTAACATCCCTCTAGGCACAGAATCAAGACAGGACCATAGGTAGACCAGCTGTGTGAAGTGCCAATTTCCCTTCAGATGACATTGTCAGATAAGATGCATGGTGCTTAGTTAAGTCTAAATTCCAGGTAAAGGATAATTTTTGGGTACAAGTGTGTTCTAGGCACAATATTTAGGACTCAAAGTTATATATCTTTTATCTGGAGTTCAAGGTTATTTGGGTGTCCTGTATTTTTAATTGTTATATCAGACACCCCTATCTCCAAGGGGCAAGTCTTTCCTCTGATTGATAAGTCGGCCAGACACTTCCTGAAGTCTCAGATTTTTGTTGCTGCTATCATTCTCTTTTTGACTTCATTAGATTCACAAGGATGCCTGGATTTTCACAGCTCCTATTCTTTCATTGAAATGGAAACAGATTTTATTATTTCTGCTTTTTTTTTCAAAAGCATAATTGGCCAGCATGCTTTCCCACTTGTGAGTTACCATTCAATTTTTCTTAATTGAATGCACAGTGTAAATGCCAAATTGTTAAATGTAATTTGCCAAGTTGGTTCTTTGAGGATTTATACAGACGAGAAAAAACATTGGAATAGTGTCATGGGAAAGCCAGTTATAAAAATAAAGGAAGTATATTAGAGCTCATAATGGACTGAAGATGTTCAGTCAAATGTGTGGCGATAGTATAGGTTCTGTTTCCAGCTCTGAGGCTAACTAGCTGTGTGGCTTAAGCAAAGCACTTAACTTCTCTGGGCCTTATTTTTTCCTCTTATAGGATAAGCTGGCTAGTTTAGATGACTTTTAAAGCTCATTCTGACTCTCTTATTCTACTAAAAATAAGTAATTTTTTCAATACTCCACTGCTATCTCATTACTGATTTAGTAACTTGAGTTCGATTCTGCAGGAAGCTAGGGAAAAGTACCTGCCAGGCATAAAGGGATTTCCCCAGTGAACAAGGCCAGCGGTTGTACCACATCAGTAACAGTGGCCTATTTCAGGAGCAGTTCTTTCTTACTTATTTCACTGGTTTGCTCAACCATTTTGCATGGTTGTGTGGGTTTGAGACACCAGAAAGCATAAGACAGATTTTCTGTCTCCACCTGAATAGAGCAAGGATGAGTATGGAGAAAGACATGACAAGCAAGTCAGCACCATGTGGGTAAGTGCTGGGCTGGAGACAAGGTGAAGTATTATGAGATACAACACATGCCATCGATTTTAAGGAAATTGTTTTCTTAGGTTTCCCTGGTTGAATTGGCTATAAATTCTAATATCTCCAGTATTTGGCCACGCTGATCAGACGCAGTTGTCAGAATCATGTTGCTCACTCCATTATTGTGGTGTGCACATACGTGTGAGCTGGTATGCACATGTGTGCACACGAATGAAGCCTTTCTAAGAGAAGGAACAAAAAACACCCAAAAGAAACATGGGTGCTGGGGCCTCTGGGTAGCTCAGTTGGTTGAGCATCTGCTTTCAGCTCAGATCATGATCCCGGGGTCCTGGGATCAAGCTCTGCATGGGGCTCCCTGTTCAGGGCAGAGTCTGCTTTTCCCTCTCCCTCTGTCCTTTCTCCCTGCTTATGCTCTCTCTCAAATAAATAAATAAAATCTTAAAAAAAAGAAACATGGGTGCAGAAGAAAGCAAAACCAGCTGTAGTTCAAAAGGGCCCCCCTTTGTCTCCATTTTTTCTACTCTATCCCTCATCTGGGTAAGAGGTTAAAAATAGCTGCCAAAATCTGGAGTGCCTGGGTGGTTCAGTGTATTAAGCCTCCAACTCTTGGTTTTTATAATTTCAGGGTCCTGAGACCAAAACCTACATCAACCCTGCATTGGGCTCCATATTCAGTGGGGAGTCTGCTTCTCGGCCTCTCTCTCCCTCTGCCTATCCCCCTCTCCCTGCTCATGCTCTTTCTCTCCAAAAGAAATAAATAAATCTTAAAAAAAAATAGTAGCCAAACTCTGTGAAGTACTTATTATGTGCTAGTCATTTTTTAAAAAATGTGTTACACGTATTCACTTATTTAATCCCCTCAACAACTCTGCAGTAGATATTAGCATTAACCCCATTTCCTAGATGAGGAAGCTTAGGTACAAAGGTTTTTTTTTTCTTTTCTTTTTTTTTCTTTTTGCTTATATATTTTAAGGTTTTATATGTTGTTTTAGATTAGAGTCTCTCTGCTGTCATTAAAATGTGATTAGTATAGGTCTAAGAATACATTCAGTATTTATATGAGAGACTCTACTTCATGAAGAACTAATAATAAGGATTTTGTGAAACCTTTCTCTATATCCGCTTTGCATATCTCAAGTGTAATGCTTTATATTACAACTATTTTGTATATTTTCCCTAGATCCAACTGACTAGTTTTTTTCCTTATTATTTGCAAAGGGCCTGGCAGTTTTGCAATGTGTATGTCTCCTTGCTCTGAAGATGGATCAGCATATTATTTGAATTAGTTTGCACAAATAGCTGAGAAATCATTTATTAAAGAGCTAGCTGATATAAATGTGAGCATTTTGAACTGGGCATTAGATTAGAAGCCACTATATCTGTTACTGTGATTAGCATAAGAATTGTGCTAGAAACTCTTGTGAAGCTTTAACTAGAGGCTGGAAAAGGTGGGAAGAGGTAGTGCCACAAAGAGGAGAGCTTGTTCTTGGCAGTAATAGTTGTCCATGCCATCCTCTTGAGGTTGGAGAATAACAAAGACAAAGTAAATGTTGACAGTCCTCTTTGTTATGTACCTGGGAAATTCATCTTGGATTTATTAGCCACATAAATTACTTTCCTGTAAAGCGTAGCCATAAATCAACACAGAAAGATTGAAATGGTATCATTTCCTTGGGAATAACAAGCTGGAGGTGGCATAGCAGTCCAAGAGCAATTATAACACAATTAAATGTTCAGGTTCCTCCCTCCCCCTCATGATTTATGCCTGAGAAAAGTGTACTGAAAGGTCAGAGTTGTTAAGTAGCCAAGAACAACAAAAAAGACTTCGAAGATTCCTAAGCAAGAGACCAGCAACTTGCCACTTTTTTCTTAGGAAGGAAAACATGTATGCCATGTAAAACATGTAAAAAAAACATATATACTGTTAAAAATACATGTCACTTAAATATGTAAAATGTGCACCATGTATATACATAGAGCATTATGTGTACCATGTAAACACATATACCGTGTAAACATGTAAAAAAGACATATACCAAGACTAATGTATATTTTACAACTTTTCTAAGAGTGCAGTGGGATACAATCTGTTGGTTTTGGGAAATTGACATGATATAATATATCTGAAATATGATTGCAAACAGCCTTAGAGTTCTAGAATATTTGAGTTTGATAGGAAGTCTGTTACCATTCTCTTTAGCCCACTAGATACAGGAAACCATGTGACAAACATTTATTGACTTCAGTGTCTGGTAATGCTCTAGGTACTTTTGGTAAAAAAGAGGTATGCTGACACCAAAAGAAAAAAATGGATAATCGGACTTTTCAAAATAAAAACCTGCACATCAAAGAAATTATCAAGAAAGTGAAAAGACAGACTAGAGAATGGGAGAAAATATTTCCAAACTGTATACTTGATAAGGGCCTGGTATTCAGAATATGAAGAACTCCTACAACTCAATGAGAAAAAGACAAATAACCAATTAAAAGAGGCAAAGGATTTGAATAGACTTCTTCGAAGAAGGCATGTATGGCTATGAATATATAGCCAATAAGCACACAAGAAGATGCTCAACATCAGTAGTCACCAGGGAAATGCACATCAAAACCATAGTAGATACTACTTCACACCCACTAGGATAAGTATAACAACAACAACAAAAAATTAAAGAAAAGAAAATAACAGTTGTTGGAGAGGATGTGGAGAAATTGGAACTCCCCATTCATTGCTGATGGGAATGTAAAATGGTTCAGCTACTGTGGAAAACTGTTTGGTGGTTCCCCAGAAAGCTAAACATAGAATTATACAACGCAATCATTCCACTTCTAGGTATACACCCAAAGAATTGAAAACAGGGACTTGAACACACACATGTACGTGCATGCCCACAGCAGCATTATTCACAGTAGCCAAGAGGTGGAAACGATCCAAGCATCTACATCTATCAGTGGAAGGATGGATAAACAAGTTGTGGTATAGACACACAGTGGAATATTTCAAACATATAGAGGAATCAGAAAAGAAGATACATTCTATGACACAGGTGAAACTCAAAAAATGATGCTAAGTGACAGAAGCCATCCAGAAAATTCACTTATGATCTGAAAATGCTATTTGTATGAAATACCCAGCATTAGTAATCAGGCAAGACAGAAAACAGGCTAGTGGTTGTTGCCACTAGTGGTTTGGGGTGATGAAAATGTTTTGGAACTTGACAAATGTAGTGGTTGCCTAACACTGTGCATATACTAAATCCCACTGAATTTTGCACTTTAAAATGGCAAATTTTATGTTAACATGAATTTCACCTTAATTAAAAAGTAACAAAAAAATATAGCATTGCCTAATAAAAAAGACACTGGATTTGGAATCAGTCTTGGGCTTGTGACTTGGCTCTGCCACTTTATATGAATGAATGAATAGATTTCTGGAGAAATCATTCGGTCTCACTCTGGTACGTACATATTCATGAAATAAGTAGCCTTGTAACCTGCCTTGGGCCAGCACGTAGCTAACAATTGGTGGACAATCGAGATAACACATCAGATGCTTTCTGATCCCTGCTCACATATTTTCATATAAACTGGATATCCATGACTCTAATTGTTTCCATTTTGCTGGTAGTCACTGTCATGCCCGTGGGACAAATGCACAAATACTGTGGAAAGGAAGAAATGCAAGAGAGAGTGAAGAAGAGGAGGGTACAAGCAGGGAGACTAGAAGGGCTCAGGTCCTCCACTGGCCTCTTCACATTCCTGGGGACGTGGGAACACTCATGTGAGTCCAGCGAAACATCAGGCGACGGTGGGAGAGAAAGAAGAGGCCCTGCCTCAGCCTCAGCGGGTCAAACCCGGCAGGGTCGTCACTGGCAGCTGGCAGCCCTGGGACGTCAGGTCAGCACTGCGTGAGGCGCCTTCAGCCTTGCCTGGGCCCAGGCCACTGCTGCAGACTCAAAGTGCTGTTAATTATATTTATTCTGCAGTACGTAGATGTGCTTAGCTGGTCTGGCCCGAGACACAACAGGGACAACCACGCAATTCATCAGCCCTGCTTCATCTGGGTGAGGCCAGGCCGTGTGTCCCCTGACAGGTGACTCCACCAAGGAAGAGGCACACAAGGAAGAGCCTGGCGGCCCAGGCACACAGGAAATGAGGGGCTGCTTCTCTGGTGTTAGCTGTCTGCAAACCGCTTTATCTTCAAGAGCAAGGTCACGGATGAAGCCTTTGCTCAGGAAAAAGAAATCCTTTGCGCAGGGGGTCAGCAAAAGTCAGAAAGTCAGATTCGCTCTATTACTTCCCATCATGGAAAATATGTGGTTTGCCACCGACAGGTAATTATTTATTATGTAAATATTTGGTGTTGCTCCAAATATTAGCTAGATGTGTGTGTACGTGTGTATATGTGTATCATCATACTGGTGTCCACTGTAACTGACCTAGAGTTCCTATCCTGGAATGAAAAGAAAGAATTGATTTATTAGCACTCAGCATCTATGAAGTAGTCCTACAAAGCGAATTTTAGATATTTTAGGCTCAAGTAGGATAAACGAAAACATTTGGAAACCTTCCGCCTTCCCCCTGTATGTGCACAGACATGCTCATCACTTGTGTACGGGTGAGTGGGTGTCACTGCCCGCAGGTGGAGAGCTGGGTCCCCGGCTCATCTGACGGCCGCCCTGTGGCTCAGTGCTCACGGTTTCAGTCGCCGGTGGTGGCGGAGGTTAGGGTAGAAGCGCCCACTCGGCTGAGTTTAGCTTCCACTGAAATGTCATGCAGTGTCTAACAGAAATGGATCTTGAACTTCTTTGTATTTGCTTTTTTTTTTTTTTTTTTTTTTTTGACCAGACATAGTTTTCTATTTAAGAAGGGAAAAGGGGCTTTATAAACCTAACAGAAGAGGGACGCCTGGGTGGCTCAGCGGTTGAGCATCTGCCTTCGGCCCAGGGTATGACCCAGGATCGAGTCCCACATCGGGCTCCTTGCATGGAGCCTGCTGCTTCCTCTGCCTGTGTCTCTACCTCTCTGTGTCTCTCATGAACAAATAAATAAGATCTTAAAAAAAAAAATCTTACAGAATAGATGAGCTGCATGTAAGTCACTTAGATTATGCAAAGGTGAGCCGATGTGGAAAGTGTGACAGAGGCAGGGTTGTTTTCCCAGGCGTCATCAAAGCCATTTTGGCCACATGACAGTGGTCTATGGAAACACGACAGTCTGAGCAGAAAGCTCTGACGGTCTTCTGCTGTTTGTGAGAATATGCCAGCGTGTTGACGCCAGAAGCTGATCTAAAGAGAACAGGAGACAGGATGAGGAGGAGGAGAGGGAGACAGCAGTAGGACTTCTACCTTGTATGAGAGGTGAGAAAGTCCAGGAAAAATAAGTGTGAAAAATGGTTGTTTTTCTCCTTTTGAGGTCTTTCTCCTCTTCCCTGCCTCTCACAGGGAGCATTAGAAAAACGTAGAATTGTGAAATAGTTTTTGAAGGATGAAAACATGTTTGAGACGAGTTGTTTACCTGGCACTGAATTCCCAAAATTAATTTTTAAAAATTGTGCAAGAGGAAGACTTGCTTTGAAATGGGTTTCCGTTCATTATAAGCCACCATAATGATAAACAGCACTGTTAGGACATTCCAGTCAAGGCACGAGACACACTTCGCACTGAGGAGAGTACTTTTTAATGTTGTCAGTGGCTCCTAGGGATCAAGGGCCTTTGGACCTCTTATGGCCTATTGATGCCCACCTATTGATCAATCATTTTCTAGATTAAGGGCATCCTCAATCTATTGTCCTTTCTATTCAAGTCTCTATAGATATTAAGTTATATAAAGAGTCACTGGAAGATAAAAAACACTGGCTGATGAATTGGTCATGTAAACCCTTAGTCATCCCTCAAATACCCTCTGTCTTTTTTTTTTTTTTTTTTTTAAATACCCTCTGTCTTGATAGTAAAGTCAATTTTATTGATTGTCAGATGTTGGAAACATCCAATAAAACAACGTAAACACAGTCTCAGCCAGGAGAATATAATCCCTCTTTTGAGAATGGGGAAGGCAAGCCTCTTCAATGACCCCATGTGGTCCATACCCCTCTCCAGTGATGTTTTTGTCAACAGAACAGTGTCTTAGGAGCTTGAAATCTGGGAGTTTCCCCTGCCAATAGCAAAGCTGCTGGATGGCCCCTGCTCTGTGGTCCTGGGGCTGTCCCCTGCTGTGTCCTTTGCCTGTGTCACATCAGTGTCACCCGTGTGACTATAATGCATATGTATGTCTTAGTCCATTTGGGATATTCTAACAGAATACCACAGACTGGGTGATTTATAAATGACAGAAATTTATTTCTTACAACTCTGCAGGCTGGGAGTCCATGATCAAAGAGCCAGCAGTTTCTGTGTTTGGTGAGGATCACTTCGTGATTCATTGACGGTGTGTTCTCACTGTGTCCTTGCATAGTGGAAGAAGCTAGGGAGCTCACTGATGCCTCTTTTTAAGGGCACTAATCTCATTTTTGAGGGCTCCACCCTCATGACCTAATCACCTCCCAAAGGCCACACCTCCTAATATCATCACATTGGGGGTTAGATTTGAACATGGATTTTGCAAGGACACATTCAATCCAAAGCAAAGGGAATAGATGACAAGGTTTGTGTAAGGGAGGGTAAGCACCTGGAAAGCAAGAATTGTAATTACACCAGGCCCATGGAGTATATCAACGGCAACATATATCAAAAACAGGGAGAAGAAAAGTGTGCTTTGCTGACCATCAGTATAAGTGCAGAGCCGTGAGCTTCCCTAGCCCAGCCCTACCTTATGTAGACAACACGAGGCTGCCTGCCCTGTCTGTAGAGTCCAAAAAACCAAGCCCTCTTGTTTTGGTCTATAGTCTATGGTCCTATTATAGTCTATAGTCTTTAGACTCCCCCCCGCCCCCCGACAAAAGGAGCAAGGAAGAACAAAGCTTGATGCAGTCTTTGAGAAAAAGTCAAGAAAACTACAAGAAAGAGTTGCAGGTAAAAATTCTGAAAACACCCAAGGTACATTATGGAGCACCTTGGCATTTAGAATGGTCTCCATGCCCAATCGTGGCGCTCCCTCAGGATGCCAACTCCCTTGGCCATCATGCATCGGAATCAGCTGGTTCGTTTTGGTCAAAACTTCTCTTTGAGGGCTCCGGCTTCAGTGAAAATCTCAGAAGACCTAGTGAAAGAAAAGGGCCTAGTGAAGAAAGAAAAGGGCCTAGTGAACCCCTGGAAGAATTTTAGCAAATGACGTGTGCTCCTCAGACTCTTCTCGACTCTAAATCCCAGGGCGTATAGGGCAGAGGAAGCTGGGGGTTGTAAGACACGGTTACTGTGTTTCCCCCTAACACAAGGCGAGCAGGAGCTCCGGGCCAGGGGACTGGAAAGTCACCTTCAAGGGCAGCGTCTGATGGTGGCAGGCTCTGCGGGGTGCACCCGTGGCCAGATGGGCAGCACCCACTTTTTCGCTCTTCTTCCTTCTCGCCTGCTTCAGAAGTCGGGTGGTGTCATCACCTCAACAAATGAGAAATCAAGCAATTGCCCTGTGCCCCACACCATGGGTGATACCAGCACAGGAAGTCCCGTGCTCCTTTTTAACCTTTAATGTTGGCATTCTCCCGAGTTCTCATCCTTTTGCCAACTTATTGGGAACTGGCGAACCTCAGCACGTGTTCAGTCAGATTTCTTAAAGCCTCTCACTATATGATTCTATGTAAAGATATATTAAATTTGGACACACTTGCCTTAGAAGTTAACACACAGGATGGGAGCCTTTCACAAGCAATCCAAGTAACTACCTTCTTCCCTCCTCCTCTTCTCTCATTGGCTCTTCTCCCTTAAATAGGATGCACGTTACTGCCTCCCCCCTCCTTGGTTCTGCAAGAGGAAGAGAGGAAAAAAGGTGGAAACTTCTATGCTAATAACTTTTGTCCAGCTGCACACGATATATTTTATCTTCCTAAACACGTCGAGAGACTTAGTTCGTCGGTGGGAATTAAAAGCGAATTGGATCCATTGCAGTTTCTCCCCACCTGCTCCCATCACTTGCCAGCCAAAAGCCCAGTACAGGATTTTCTTTTCTTTTATGGCAGCAGATTTTCTGAAAACTGTACATTTCTCCAAAGGTTGTACTGAGGACACCAGCTGTGATTCATTCAGTGAGGAAAGGAATGGGGGTGCTTGACGTTATCTCAGAACATGAGCTTCATTCATTACAATGTCTTCAAGGCATTTCCGCCTCCCCAGGACCCAGCATAGTGCCCGGCACCATCCCACGGTCAATAAGTGCCCAGTGGGCTGAACTGACATTCAGATGGTATTTTTTTTTTTGACAGGGAAAAACGACGGGGCCTTTTGTTATAACCAACGCCTGGGAAGGGGCCTTGGGTTAGTGATGCCAATCCTTTTTTTTTTTTTTTTTTAAGATTTTATTTATTTCTGAGACACACACACACAGAGAGAGAGAGAGAGAGAGAGAGAGAGAGAGACATGCAGGGAGCCTGATGTGGGACTCGATCCCAGGACTCCAGGATCACGCCCTGAGCCAAACGCAGGCGCTAAACCATTGAGCCATCCAGGGATCCCCTAATGATGCCAATCCTTAAACACACTCTAACGTTAGGGTGGAAACATGTTTTGTTCAGAGATAATACTGTGAAAGAAAATACAGTGTCCAAATTGGAAGTTAGCTCATCAAGTAGCTGATGGGAAAAGGGTGCAAAGTCCAGAAAAGGGGAGGGAAATGAATATTCGTTATTGAACACCTGGTATGTACCAGACAGTGTGACCCTCAGAAGTATATACTCACCCTTGGAAGTGAGATATGAGTTGTTCCTTTAACCCCCTAAGGGGATTAGTTTTATTATTTCCCTTTCACAGAGGAGGAAACTGATATTCAGAGAAGCTTGTAACTTGCAAAGGATGATAGTTAATAAGTGTCAGAGCCAGGATTCTTTTAAGATGATTTATTTATTTATTTGAGAGAGAGAGATAGAGAGAGAGAGCGCACATGAGGGTGGAGAGCGGCAGGCAGAGGCATAGGGAGAAGCAGGCCCCCCGCTGAGCAGGAAGCCTGACATGGGGCTCAATCCCAGGACCTTGGCCTCATGACCCAAGCCAAAGGCAGATGCTTAACCAACTGAGTCACCCAGGAGCCCCAGGCCAGGATTCTCATCCTGGTTTGGCTAACTCCAAAACCTATGCCTCTCCCAAATGTGAAACATTCCCCTCACATTTCTACATTTAGGAGGAAAAAAATAAATAAACTTAGGAGGATAATCATCCTACTGGGGACACCTCTGATTGCTTCTCCTGCACCCAGCACTCCCGAGCACAGCTCCCATGCAGCAGAGTACCCTTCAGAATCTTCCACCCTTCAGAATATGCCACAATGCTGATGGGACTAATGTTAATATTAATAATGGGATTAGTGGGTATCTTTTTTGAAACACTTGGGAGTTACAGAGCTGGACAGCTGAACGGGGGGCCTGCCTGAGAGCAATGCTCAGAGGGAAGAAAAGATCACTGCATGAGTGGTGGGAAGGTGTGTGACACAGAATTCAGGCTCCCGAATGTGGATAAGTCTTCCCCTGGGGGTGTTACGGTTCATAAAGTCAACACAGACGCGAATAGTGTCCGCTGAGCACAAAGGGAGGTGTGACTGGAGGAGGATGGACCCAGCCATGCCAGGTCTTTCTCTTTCCAGATTGTATTCGATGGTTTACATTTCATTGTTAAAGCAGCACTGAGCATTCAAAAGGCGTAAGTTCTTTTAGCTCACTTTTTGCAAAGCACACTTTTTATTTTTCAGGTAGGCTCCACACCCAACATGGAGCCCAACACAGGCTCTGAACTTGATCCTGAGATCAAGACCCGAGCTGAGATCAAGAGTCAGATGCTTAACTGACTCAGCCACCCAGATACCCCTCAAAACGTATTTTTTTATTTTTATTTTTTAAATTTTTATTTATTTATGATAGTCACACAGAGAGAGAGAGAGCGGCAGAGACACAGGCAGAGAGAGAAGCAGGCTCCATGCACCGGGAGCCTGACGTGGGATTCGATCCCGGGTCTTCAGGATCGCGCCCTGGGCCAAAGGCAGGCGCCAAACCACTGTGCCACCCAGGGATCCCCCCCCCCAAAACTTATCATTTAAAATGTATATATATGTATATATACCTATATAGGACTATAGTAAAGTAGGAAAGAATTTTTCTTGGTGAGAAATTAAGCCCCTCCTGAGCAGATCCAAATGCTGGGGGGAGAATATGGGAGAGGAAAAAAAAGTGAAAATGCACAAATAAGCAAAACTCCTTTGTTTTATAGCTAAAAGATGACAGGATCCCTGAGGTCATTTCTTGCTCTCTCTCTAACTTGTAGACTGGCATAATTAAGAGAAAAGGGATCAAAATCAGGGTCTGGCAGAGAGGAAGGTATTTCAAATACAGTTTAAATTATTAAATGCCCTCCACATCTAGACTCTGTGCCCCCCATCACACTCACATCATACAGAGGAGGCGCCTCCGTGGAAACAAGTTTTTCAGAGGGAAACATCCAGGAGATAGGAGGAGCCTCCTTTTTTTTTTTTTTCTGCTCAAATAATTTATTACTGCGTATAACAGTGGATGAAGTGACTCACATTGTAAACACATTGGAGAGACACGAGGTGGTTTAAAGAAATAATTGCCTCTTATATCATGGGACGTGATTAAAAGGGGGAGCTTGCCAGATTTATGGGTGTGTTACGGCGATGCTTCTTTTGAGTCATGGAAAGAAATTATTTTATGAGGCTTCATTTGGTTTTATGAGGAAAGCTCACTTCAGAGGAGAAAGTGAGATTTGAGCTCCATCCCTTGGAGCTGGATGGTTCTGGGGTCCTGGGATCTTTAAGGCCTGTGAGCTAGACAAGGAAAGATTCCATGGTGCCCTGCGGGGGGCACAAGGTAGGATCGAATGTGCAGGGTGTTGCCTGCAGTGTTGGGTGCTGTGAATGAGGCCGGCTCCTGGTGTGGGACCTGGAAGGGATGAACAAGGTCACTACCGTCCTGTCCCCAAAGCTGCACACAAGCTGCAACACTGGCTGCTCTCAGCTTTCCCACATGACTGACTTTTCCTCTTCTTGGTGAAGCGTCTAGTGAGGCCTGAAATCACCTAAAAGGCTAAACAGACAAAAAAAAAAAAAAATGTGTAAGAGAATGGGAGACTCGAACTCTCATTCTACAGAGAGGAGTCTTTGTGTGTTCTGTATTTCCATTTGGGAGTAGCTCACCAACCAAATCTGGGAATGTTGGAAACACTGGACTTTGCCAGAAATGACAAAAATGATGTGGAAAAGTTAAAAAATAATGAGAATGAAGAGGAATGATGATTAGAACTCCTTGGTTCCTTGTCCTGAACCAATAATCAGTTACCTGCAGATGGCCATCGTTCCTAGTTTAGAAAGCACGCTGGAGCACCTTTTACCAGTATCCTGTATCAACCGCTTACTGACTCATTCATTCATTCATTCATCCACCCATGTGTTCATTCATTCACCTGTTCATTCATTCTCCGTGTCAAAGTGATGAAAGTATCAATTTGCAACAATCCTGGTCCTCCAAATCTTGAACATTCTTTCATTCAGTCTTTGAGTGTAACCATGGGTACGTAGATTGAGGACCAAGTCTCTAGGCTCTCCTTGCTGGGTTCAAATGGAGCAATGGCTTATAGCCTTTCTATATGTGCATGTTGGCCTTGGTGACAGTGAAATTTCCAGAGAATCTGGCTCCTATTTTTTTCTTACTTATGGTCTTATCAATTTTCGATGGCTTTTTCATTATCCATTGTTGAATCCCTCAGGAAAGGGAAAGGATAGGGAATAAGAGCAACATGCCTGAGGTAGTAAGAAAGAATTCCTATGGAAGTTCCAAATTATCCTGTGTGCTGATTACTCAAAGTATCTCTTGAGCCTTTATAAATATTATCTCTATGGGTCACATATTACCACTCTTCCTTTGCGTGCCTCTTCCTCTTATAGCAACCCGACTTGGTAGATATAAGGGACTCACTAGACCAAGACCACACAGCCAGAATACACAGAAGTGGATTTAACTGGGCCACAGGTCTGTCCAATACCTGAGGATGCCCTGTTATCCTGCAAAGACTCTTGGTGATCCCGCCTCTCGGTTTTTCAATTTGCCTTTGCCAAACCTAAAAGGAAAACCAACGTGCTGTGTCCTTTGGTGGAGGAAAGCAACTGAGGAAAGAGTCTCCTCTCGTGCCTTTTCATTGGTTGAAACTAAAACTGACCAGAAGCCAGGGGACTTGATATGGTCCATTCAGGTCAACCTTCTGGGCACACAAGGAGGAGGGGGCAGAGAGAGAAGGTGCAAGGCCAAGGAAGGATTCTATCACCGAGGTGTTCAAAGGAAGTTGATGTGTGTAGAGCTGTGTAGATGCCCTCAGAGCTTCCCAAATTTCTTCTCTATCTGTGGTTATTTTCGAATTTTGTCTATTTGTTTTCTCCTCTTTAAAAAAAATATTTGTTTATCTAATGACTTCCTTCTTTCCCTCCCTCTTTCTCTCTCTCTCTCCCTTCCTCCTTTCCCTTCCCTTATTCCTTCCCTTCCTCCCTACCTTCCCTCCTTCTTTCTTTCTTGATTAAAGAGCTAAATCTTCACGTTATTAATTAGCTTATCTTTTGTTTTGTAATTTATTAATTTCTGCTTTTATCTTATTTAGTCTCCAATCTGATATTTTATTTCTACCAATTCATTTTTTTTGCTTTCTATCTATAATGCTTTTTAAATACTTGTTTCTTCTTGTCTGCCTCCTATTTTTATTTGCCAAGTTTTCTTTATATTTCTCTCTACCTTCTTCTGATGGGAGGTTATACTTTTTTAGTTTTTAGTGGTTACCTTTGCACTTAAAATTTTTGTATTTTTTAGATAGAATTTGCATTCTGGAATAATTTTAGATTTACATAGAAGTTACAAATATAGAATAGGGAGTTTTTTTTAATACCTTTATACCTCACCCAGTTTCCCTTTTAGCATGTTATAAGCCATGTAGTTAAAATTAGAAGAACAAAGCAAGAAGGATGCATTACTGTTAATTAAACTCTTGATTTTATTTGGGTTTTTATCAATTTTTCTACTCACGTCCTTTTTCTGCTCCAAGATCCAATCCAGAATATCACATTGCATTTAGCACCCTTAGATTTTTAATATGCATCTTTGACCTAACAAGATCATACAAGATCTCGACAAGATCTATTGTGTTCATCCTCTTTTTGAACAATTCTATGAAGATCTTTACCCTGACATCCTCCCATGATTCGCATGTGATTTTTGTCAAGTACTTCCAATCCATTTGGGTTAAAGCTATCCTAAATTATTCATTATTATTATTATTACTATTAATTTCACAGCCAGTGTTTATTTGGATTTCCCTAAAATTTTTTATATATATAAAGAGAAAGCATGGTGTGTGCACATGAATACAGTGAGACAGGTGGTGCACAGAGGGAGAGGGAGAGAGAAAATCTCAAGCAAGTCCCATGCTTAAGTTGGAGCCATGCACGGGGCTCGAGCCCACATGATCCCTGAAATCATGACCTGAGCTGAAATCAGGAGTTGGGCACTTAACTGACTGAACCATCTAGGCACCCCTAGATATCTAAATTTTAAACAACCAATTAGTTGATCTTCACCTCTTGTATTTGTATTCTTCCTTTGGTTCAGCTTTCCTCCTCATTGAAGTACATCTCTTCGAATCTTTTTGAGCGGGGATCTGTGAATTACTAATTATGTCAGCAATTGTTTGCCTGAAACATCTTCAGTTTGTGTGCTGTTGATTACAGAATAAAGTATAGAATTTCATCTGAGAATTTTAGGTTGAACATATTGTCAGTCAGGATTGTCACAATATTCCACTGTCTTATGGTTTCCGCTGTAACTATTGGGTTATGTTAAGTATATTTTGTTCCTTCGTAGGTAATTTCTCTTTTCTCTCTGGTTGTTTTAAGGAATTTCTCTTTAACATTCATGTTTTGCAGTTTCAATCTGCTATTCTAGATGTAAATTTATTTTTATTTATTCTGCATGAGCTTCATAATTATCAAATCTGAACCTTCATGTTTTTCATCTATTTGAGCAAATTCTCAGACATTGCTTCCTTGAATATTGCTTCTATTCCAACTAGACATACATTGGACCATCTCATTATATCATCCGTGCTTTCTTAATCTGTTTCATATTTTCTACCTCATTATATTTCTGTGATTTAATGATCACTTTTTCAGATCTATCTTGGGTGATGTGCTGTTCGACCTGCCCATTAACTTTTTAATTGTAATGAAAATGTTTTCTGTTTGTAGAAATTTTGATTCATTCTTTTTCAAGTCTGCTGGCTCATTTTTCATGGAGTCTAATTCTTTCCTTATATTTCTGATACTTAAGAAAATACTCTTGTACTTTAAATATACATACTTTATAGTTTCTATTACATTGTTTTTCTATTATCTCAAGCCCTTGATGAATTAATCATCTGCTGTAGCCACTGACTTTTACTCACAGCAGATTGTTTTCTTAAGTGCTTTGTAATTATTAATGGAGAATTAGTTTCAGAAGAGCTTTTGCTTTATATTTCTTTGTTAATTTCTTGGCTTTGCCTTGGGATTTCAGAAACAATGTGCGGAGTTAAAATAAAAATTTTAAAGGAGTGTAAGACACAGGCATAGAGATTTTTTTTTTTTTCCCCCATCCAGAACCTTATAGATAGAAGCTTTCTGGGAATTTTGCTGGACCAATGAGGGTCATTGAAGTTTACTAATTCGCAACTTGGGGTTGTAGTCCTTTGAGGGTTCTAACTTTTGAAGGGTTCTTAGCTTCAACTCCCCAACTTTAGCATCCCAAGATCTTATATGCTGTTGCTGTACATTTTAAAAAACATAGTACCTACTCCAAGATACCTTGGCCCGGCCCTCTGCCCTCTTGTCCCCTTTCTCCTGTGAGTCTTCTAGTGTTAACTCTTCCTCATTGCTTGGCTCTCAACACTGTCATTCTGCTAGTTCCCTCACCCAGATTGGAAAGTAAGCTCTTTCCCTGTCTTGCACAATGCCAGATCAACAGGGCCTAGTGTAATGTCTGGCACATAATAATAAACAATCAATCCTGTTGAATGAATAAGTGAGTGAATCTATGTGAGCTGTGGTGCCAGACTACTTCATATGAAGAGAAGTGAAACCGTTCCCACCTTCAAGGCCAGGGATGAGATGTGAGACAACTAGTTCTAATCCAAAGGGATGCTATCATGGAGGGGCAGACAAAGTATCATCAGTGCAGCTAAAAGGCTTCTTGGAGAAGTTGGTACTTGAATGGAGCCTTGGAGGAAGAGTGGGATTTTATCTGGTGGTAGAATGGGAGAGAAAGCATGGCAGGCAAGGAGGAAAGCATGAACAAATTCCTGGATGAATGGAATTGAATGGCTGGCTCTGGAACTATAGGTGACCTTCTTTGGCTGACTTATATTATGGGCAGCTACAGGAATGCCCCTTGAAGACCTCCAATTTCAGGGACTGACCAAGGACCCCAGCTACTGCTCTCTGAGCAGTCCACAAACCAATCCACACTGGGTTTCATCAAGGCCAAATGCATTTCCCACAGGCTGTTTTCAGCCAGTGGCTGAGTGAGGCAGGGATACAAATACCAGGCCATTCCTAGAAGCCTTGGAACTCCTTGGTTGGTTAAATTTCCCTCAATGTAAGCTGACATCGCTTCCTGGTGGCTTTGGTGTAACTTTCTGAGATTCTATCTGATTCTTGACATTTCCTTCACTGTGTGTGTGTGTGTGTGTGTGTGTGTGTGTGTATGTGAAACTTCCAGTCCTTCAGCTTTCTCCAGCTACTCCACCATTTTCTCTTCCAGATGTTAGCCCTAATAAAATCTATGCATTTTTAATCCCATAATGATGTCTACTTCTTGGTGGACCCACATTAACACCTACCACATGTACCTTCTGCAGGGAAGGTACAGAAAAAGACCCTGGAGAGATCCATCTTGTCAAGGGCTTTTAATGCCACTCTCAAAATTGGGACTTAGGCCGAGAGTTTGCCAATGAAGATTTTAGAAGAGGGAAACATTACTTGTATATAAGGAAGTGGATTTTGAGGAAGTCATTGCAATGACCCGGACGGAATGAGGTGAGGATGAGGCTGTGTGGACAACAGTGGAGATGGCGAACTGACTTCACATCTCCCACAGAAGAAAGCATGTGACTCTGGTGACAAATTTTACCTTCTCTTAACTTTTCAGAAAAGAAAACAACTCTTAGATAAACTTGTTTGAAAAGGCCCTACATGGGAAGCGTTAGCAGGAAAAACATCAACCTGGGCCCCATCCACTGTTATTTCCAGGCGTAGTGTCCCCACAGAGTATGTCAGCAAAACAGTAATGGTTTATGCTTCTGTCACCAGTCTCCTCCTTTCTTGAGAGCAACCTGAAAGGATAAGGGTGCTTTTTACCTCTTTGTGACTTTCTCCGTCCAGAGTCTCTGGAGAACCGACCGGAAAACAAACCCCAGAAAGGGCCCTGGCGATGTGTGAACCCTTTAAGGTGTAGTGTGGTGTGAGGGCTTCCCGTGAGGCAGCAGATCACAAGTCTCAGCAGTTCCATGCTTTAGGTTTGAGAGAAGCAGCAAGGACCCACGGCCTGCCTGTGATGCCCGCCGTGGGGGCCAGGACTGGGATTCTGCAGGGAATGTTGGCCAGGCCGGCTCCAGTCCCGACTGGCAGCGCAGCTGCTCCCCTTTATGCCCAGACTGGAGCCGAAGAATGGTGCCCTGGAAAACAGAAGGGCGCGAGGTTCCTCGAGGGGCCCTGGCAGTGGGATCCGTCCAGGCGCTGCCGTGCCCTGAGCCAGACTCCACCGTTTACCCTTCCGGGAGAGCGGGGAGGGGAGGCGGGTCAGGTGCTCGGAGGGCCAGTTGGCACAGTCACCTCCAGACACCGTTTTAAAGTGAGGCATTAGCAGCTTCCTCTCTGAACAAACAGGAAGCCTACTAGAAATGTCATTGTCCCTTCCCGCCTGTGTTGACAGGACTGTTAAATGACCAAGTCCAAGGAGCTCTGCCAAGTCCAGGGAGCCCGGGAACACGCAGCTGCCGGGCCACCTGGGGCCTCTGAGTCCAGCTCAGGGTTTCCTTGTCGGGGCGCCCGCATTGTGCAGCCCCCGGTCCTCTGGCGGCGGGCGGAAGGGCCAGGCGCCCGGGGCGACAGGGGCAGGCTCCTTCCACGGCGCCCCATCCTGCCCCGGCCCGACCCCTGCGCCGCTCTGGCCAGGATTCAAGCCGAGGGCGAACACCTGCCCTGCGCCGGCCGCGGCACAATGCACCACATGCCAGTTGGCAGCGGACAGAAAAGAAGCCTATTAAAGTCCTGACATTATGAAGCAGTGCGGCCCTGCTGCTGTGCGCGCTCCCTCCCTCCCTCCCTCTCACATACACACACACACACACACACACACACACACACACACACACACACACACAGTCCCGGGGCCTCTCAAGCTTTGCACATGTCCTTGGCTACTTCACTGTCAATCAAACACTGAATAAAAGAGATAGCCCTCTCCTGGGGGCCAAGGCCTCTGTGGATAACAGGTGTGTATGAAAGAGTGTGTGTGTACGTGGGGGTTTGTGTGTCAGTATAGGGGTGTGTGTGTGTGCGTGCAGGGCATATGTGTGTGTAGGGTGTGTGTGTAGGGGTGTGTCGTAGTATGTGTATGTCTAGAGTATGTGTAGGGGTGTGTGTATATACGGGATGTATGTCAATGTGCGCGTATGTAGGGGGTGTGTGTAGCTGTGTGTATGTGTAGGGGTATGTGTGTGTCTGTCGGGGTGTGAACAGAGGCACCGGTGGCTGTGGGCATGGGAGGTGGGGTGCTGGGGCCTGGTGACCATGGCCATCCCCAGGGTTACCTGTGTGGGTGGGCAGCACGGGGCGGGGGGGAGGTCAGGTGGTCTGTGCAGGTGGGCAGCAGGGGGGGGCGGGTAGGAGGCGTGGGCTTGCGTGGGCGTGGACCCGGGTCCCCTGTGCTGCGCTCCCAGGCGGTGCCGGATGTGCCTGGTGAAGGGGGGCGGCGGCCGACCTCCTGGTGGGTGGCTAGCTGGGCACTCCCCGGACGGTCCACACCCCCCCTCCCCCCGCCCCGGGGCCCATGTCCTCCATCCGCGCCTGCAGGGCTGGCCCATCCTGCTGCTGGTGGCCGTGGCTCCCCGCCAATCCCCTGCACCCCCCACGGCCGCCCCGCGCCCCAGACGGCGGGGCTCTGTGAGTCGCCCTCCTGGGGGCAGCCGGGTGGCTTTCTATAGAGGCGACCTGTCACTAGAGGACCTGCAGGGTGAGGGGTGGTACCTTGGGCTGTTGCCTTTCTCTTTGCACCCATTTACCGCGGCCTCGGAAGGAGCGCGGCGCGGGCCCGCGGATCGCCTGTCGCGCTGAAGGCAGCTTGACAGCCCCGGGCGGCTGCCCCTGCCCGAGAGCGTGCGGACCACCCGGACCACCCGGGCGCAGCCCCGCGCTCCCGCCCGCCGCACGCTCGCCCGCGCGGGTCACCGGCCGCCGCCCCCCCGGCCCCTTTCTTCCAGGCTCTCCAGACTGTCGCCGGGCTCAGGCGCCCAGCAGGTGATGAGAGGGCAGAGGCCTTGCGGGGCCCTCGGGCGGAGGTGGGAGGCGGAGGCGGCACCGGCCGGGACCGGGACCAGAGCGCGAAGGGCGGGCAGCGGCTGAGCCTGGGCGGGGAGCGCGGAGCGGAGCGCACAGGGTTCCCGCCCAGGCACCTGCAACGCCCGCTTCTTGGCCCGGGGACGAGGTGCTGGTTTCCACACTAAGTAGTGACGGACGTCGCAGTCCTCTGTCCTAGGTGCAGAAGGGAAGGAGAAGCGGGCAGCCAAGTCGCAGGGAGGAAAGCATGCCAACCGTGCAGGCCCACGGTGCAGGGGGCAGGCCCGGCAAGGAGCTCACAGTCCCGTGTAACCCAATGTTGACAAGGCCTTCCTTGGCTGGCCCTCCTTTTAGGATCTGTCCTCAGCTCCTGCAACTGTCCCCTTGCTGATTCTCCTGCAACCCAGCTAGCTCCCATCTGCTCCAACCCTCCGCGCTGTTCCTCCGCTGAACTTTTGCCTTATTTGCTGTTTCTGTTCTTAGCGAATCTAAGAAAAGGTGTAGTTCCCTCTCTCACCCTTCCAAGCTTTGCACCCTGCCTTGCTCAAAGGCCATATTCCCAGCTACGCCTTTCCTGATCACAGATTAGCTCCTGGCACTGCAATTACCTCCTGATACCACATTCCCCAGTCTCTCCCCAGCTTCAGTTTTTTCATTTTTTAAAAAAGATTTTATTTATTTATTCAAGAGAGAGAGAGAGAGGCAGAGACATAGGCAGAGGGAGAAGCAGAATCCCTGTGGCGAGCTGACTTGGGACTCCATCCCAGGACCCCCTATTGCGACCTGAGTCAAAGGCAGATGCCCCCACCCAACTTCGTTTTTTTTTTTTTAATTTTTATTTATTTATGATAGTCACAGAGAGAGAGAGAGAGAGAAAGAGAGAGGCAGAGACACAGGCAGACGGAGAAGCAGGCTCCATGCACCGGGAGCCCCACGTGGGACTCGATCCCGGGTCTCCAGGATTGCGCCCTGGGCCAAAGGCAGGTGCCAAACCGCTGCGCCACCCAGGGATCCCCCAACTTCGTTTTTTTTAATAGCATTTAAGCACTTCCAAATATGCCATATAATTTCCTTCCTTCCTTTTTTGTTTTTAATTGTGTGTCTTCTCCTACCGGCATGATAATTTTTTGAGGATCAGAACTCTTGATTGTTTTGCTTACTGATATATCCTGGATAATTAGAACATTAAATGCTCTAACAGAGGAAAGTGCAACAAGCCATGGAGACTTAGAGGAGATAGGGTATATTAGCTTATAGGGGTTGGGGAAGGGGCATGAGTCCCAAATTTATCAGCCTAGGGATCAATTTTCCTGTCAGAGAAGCTGTAAGCCATAAGGGAATCAAGGAGCTTCTCTTTCCCTTTGCTATTGCTCAGCACCACATCATTGCCTCCAAGAAATATTCATTTTTTTCTCTGAAAATAGTCAAGTACACCTGTGCTAGGCTGAATAATAGTTCCCAAAGATGTTCATGCATGAGTCCCTTGGTAAAGAGGACTTTGCAGATGCTAAGTTAAGGATCCTGAGATGCTGAGACATCTGGGTGGCTCTGTGGTTGAGTGTCTGCCTTTGGCTCAGGTTGTGATCCTGGGGTCCCGAGATTGAGTCCCACATTGGGCTCCCTGCATGGAGCCTGCTTCTTCCTCTGCCTGTGTCTCTGCTTTTCTCTCTCTCTGTGTCTCTCATGAGTAAATAAAATAAAATAAAAAAAAATGGATCCTGAGATGGGGAGATTATTTTGGCTGATCTGGGTGGGCCCAATATCATCACAAGTGTTCTTATAACAGGGAGACCAGGAGAGAAGATGATCAGAGAGAGAGAAGGAGATGCAACCATGCAAGCAGAGGACAGAGCCATGTGGGACCAGGAGCCAAGGAATGCAGGACCCTTCAAGGAACTGGAAAAGACAAGAAAATGGAATATACTGTGGTGCCTCCAGAAGGAACACAGGCCCTCTGACACCTTACCTTTAGCCTAGGCAGGCTGATTTTGGAGTTCTGCCTCCCAGAACTGTAAGATAATAAATTTGTGTTATCTTAAGCCATGAAGATTGTGGCAGTTTGGTATACTGGCAATAGGAAACTAATAAATACCCTTTTTGTAATTTCTGAGCATTTGTTTCCCTCAGTCTCAACCTTGTTTTGGGCTTTTGTTCTGCTGACATTACTCCTGGATGCTGGTGTCACTTGTGCATCTTCTCTTCTCTTGGCACATGAACTTTTCGAAGTGGACCTAATCTGAGAGTTCTTTGTCCAATTTTTAAGTGATTTGCATTTTTTTAAAAGGTGGTTTTCCGGGGCAGCCCGGGTGGCTCAGTGGTTTAGTCCCTTCCGCCCAGGGCCTGATCCTGGAGACCCGGGTTCGAGTCCCATGTCGGGCTCCCTGCATGGAGCCTGCTTCTCCCTCTGCCTGTGTCTATTCCTCCCTTTCTTTCTCTCTGTATCTCTCATTAATAAATAAACAAATAAAAAATCTTAAAAAAAAAAAAAGAACCAGAGGGTACCCCTCCTTTCTTTTTTTAAAAAAAAAAGGTGGTTTTTCTCATATTTTTCTTATTGAAGTGTGCATGGTCCGTATTTTGTTCCTGTCCATTTATTTGTAAGAGCTTCCCAACCTTCTTAAGGTTGCTGAGTTTCAGCAATTCCCAAAGGGCTGTGCTGTGATCTCTGGTGTAGGTTGGCCCTTCTGTGTCTGAAATATCCCTGTTGGCGTGGAGACTCCACTTTATTTCATTCCCTCAAAACTTGAAGCCTGGTAGCAGCGCTTTGGCCCATGTCCCGGCTGTGCCAGTCTGTGCTACCACTGCAGGAGGGGTGGGCCAGAGGAGGAGAATTCCAGTCATTCATCTGAGCAGAGATATCTGGTGACAACTTCCTCCACCTTCTGTCTTTCTCTGGCTGTCATCAGGTATCTCTAGGTGAAAGACATTACCCTAAGAATAGGTCAGAGAAATTTTTCTTCAAAGATTTCCTTCAGTTTTTCCATGAGCATAATTAACTGGAGAATGTCTCCCAAACGGTCACTTATTTGTGCATTCACCATGCATTTGTTGAATACTTATGACACACAATGCTCTGTGCAAATCAATAGGAAATAGGCCAAAACACTCCAAATTATACCCAGATGGAATTCCTGCCCTACTTCTCTAGCACTTACAGACGTGAATGGAATCATTAAGAAAATAACAGTAGAGCTCAGGTGATGAATTTGCTTTCTTCTTTGGAGTACTTTGGTGGTCAACCCCTTTGCTTTTCAGACTTCATCTTCCAGAATATGGGGCTAAGCCTACCTACTACAGATGGAGTGGGTTGAGTGGCAGTTTTTTTCTTTTTAATGAAAAGAACAGGAGATATGGTACTAACACTAGCAATGGATTATGTTCCTTAGGGGCTGAAAGCTGGGGAGCTGGAAATTTGTATCTGTATCTTTGATCTGCCTTGTCCAATACTGATTACTTGAAATGTGGTTGGTACAAGCTGAAGGCTGGATTTTTCATTCTATTTAAGTTGAAATTTAAAAATCATACACAATTCAGTTATTGGGCAGCTTCTAAGTATGTTTAGAACAAGTTTGGTACGTGAATCTCCTTTTTTTTTGAGATTTTTAAAAAATTTATTTATTCATTCAGAGAGAGAGAGAGAGAGAGGTGGACTCCAGGCAGGAAGCCTGACATGGGACTCGATCCCGGGTCTCCAGGATCACACCCCGGGCTACAGGCAGCGCTAAACCGCTGTGCCACCGGACCTGCCCTCCTTTTTCTTTTTTTTTAAAGATGTTATTTACTTATTTGAGAGAGAGAGAGCATGACAGACAGACCACAAGCAGGGTGGAGGGGCAGAGGGAGGAGAAGTAGACTCCTCCCTGAGCAGGGAGCCTGACTTGCGCTCCCAGGAAGGACTCTGGGATCATGATCTGGGCCAAAGGCAGATGCTTAACTACTTAAGCACTGAGCCACCCAGGCGCCCCATGAATCTGCTTTCTAAATTGTACATTTTACGAAATCTACATATAGATTAAGTGTCTCTGATAAAATTTAGTATCTAAATTGAGATGTATGGTTTTGAAGCCTTTGTATAAGAAAAAGAATATAAAATATTGCATTAATAATTTTAGTTACAAGTTGATACTTGTACTAATGATACTATTTTGGAAATCTTGGTCTATAGTAAAATATATCATTAACATTAATTTCACCTTCTTCTTACTTTTTTTTTTTTTGACATGGCTACTAAAAATTTAAAATTATGTATGTGGGCTGTATTGTGTTTCCACTGGCCAGCATTGTCTTGAATGATCATTGTTATCCTTCTTAAAGACTTCTTAAGCAAGATTGGAAATATTTGATCACCCTTCGTGATAATGTCTCCCAATTTTCTAATAGAGTTAAGAGTATAAAAATTTTGGAAATAATAATAATAATAATAAAATAATAATAATAATAATAATAATAATAAAAATAATAATAGAATCCTTGCTGGTGTTTCCATATGGATTCCATGCAGCAGAGTAGATTAAAAAGGAAGATGCATTTTAGCTCTGCATACTCACAGAGTATGAAACAAAGCATGGTGGAAACTCAGTAATCAAGAGTAACACTACCAACGCAGGCAAAGAAGAACTCACAAAAGCCCTTGGACAAAAATCTAGGCTCCTTATTGGCTTTGAACCAAGTGCATCTTCTATAACCTTCCAGTTGATGGATACAGAGAGTGAGCTTGTCTCCTATTCTGAGAGATTGAGGCCATCTAATGTGTTTCTTCCTTTATCTTCAACTTCTCTGGTGCCTTTAACCACCTCCTTTGCTCCCCTGCCTTCTCAAAAAAGATGCCCTTTCTCATTTGCATTATTTTTAAATGGTTTAATATATTTATCTGAGAGAGAGAGATATAGCCCAAGGGGAGGAGGATGGGAGAGGCAGAGGGAGAAGCAGACTCCTGGCTGAGAAGGAAGCCTACTCTGGGTTGGATCCCAGGGTCCTAGGATCATGACCTGAGCCAAAGGCAGATTGCTTAACCGATGGACCCACTCAGGTGCCCCTCTCATTTATGATTTATATTTTATGTGTTCTTGGGACTTTTCTGTGCAACAGTAATAGCTCAGGTGGTAGTTGTCATCATAGGAATGCTGTGTCACTCTTCTCTGCTACACACACACATACACACACACGCGCATGCACATACACACAGACACATGCACATGGGCACCCTGTGTTAATGTGGTATAATCTTCTATTTATCATGGCGTTCTCCCAAAAACTACACATGATTACTGTGCTCACTTTAGCCCCAATGCCTTGTGCATAGTGGATATGCATATTAAAAACATAAATTAATGAGTCCAATAGAATTTTGAAATGGTCATAAATTGTTTAGGAGTGAATATTTATTATGTGCTTGCTGTGTGCCAATTTGGCCTCATTAATACTTACATTATTAACCATAATAACAATATAATACTGACCAAAATAATATCTAATATTTACTGAGCACTTGTTCTGTGCCAGGACTCTTCATCTCTTGTTCGTGAATATCCTGGAAGGATGTGGAATGATCCCCTCCCCACCCTAACCTCTGCTACACAGAACCTCCTAACCACTCTGCTTGGCTCTAATATGTCATACACAGTGTTAACCCAGGCTTGCCACTTTCAGTGTGGCCTTAGTTTGCAGATGTGCACAGAGTGCCTGTGACAAATCGGAACCTCAAGCCCACATTGGGAGCATCATGTGGGTACTGTGGTACCACCTTGGTAATACAGAAAACCCAGGTGAGGACCTGGATGGATGAGGGCTGTGCGACTCAGCAGAGCAAATTCAAAACCACTGCAAGCGACCTGAATGAGCTGGGGCACAAAAGACACACATGAGAAACTCCTGCTGAAAATAAGCTCATACTGCAAAATTATGAAACAAGAGAGTAAAAACATCACTGCAAAAGAGCACCTTCAAATTATAAAAATAACAAGTAATCAAAGGAAAAGAAAAGAAGTTCTAATATATATCAAGTATAATATTCACTTCCAAATACATGGGTAAAATACAAAAAAGATTTTTTTAAAAAGATTTTATTTATTCATGAGAAACACAGAGAGAGAGGCAGAGACACAGGCAGAGGGAGAAGCAGGCTCCATGCAGGGAGCCCGACGTGGGACTCGATCCCAGGTCTCCAGGATTGTGCCCTGGGCCAAAGGCGGGCACTCAACCGCTGAGCCACCCAGGCATCCCACAAAAAAGAAATCTTAATGGTAATTCCAAAACATGTACATAAAATGTTTTTACTTGAGAAAGTAAAAAGACAAAAACCCAACCAATTGAACAAAAGATAACCTAAAATACATTGGAAGAAATAAAAGGAAATAATAAAGATACAAGCATAAATCAATAACCTAGGAAAACTCTTTGCAATGGAAACTCAGTTCTTTTAAAAAGTCTATTTCTGATAGGATTGGTATGTACGTCTGAATGTGTGCGTGAGAGAGAAAATGGGAGAGAGAGAGGTGGGTGTGCATGTGGGATCGAGGGTGCCAGAGAGCAAATAAACAACATTAGAGATAGAAAAGTTGAGATAATTCAGATGCAACAGAGATTTTAATAAACAAAGAATATTAGGAACATCTAGAAGCCCATGATTTTGGAAATATAGAAATTAAAGAATAAGAGTAAGACTTCACTCACCCCTACCTCCTTGTCCACATATCCTTCAATGACTTGCTTTTTCTGGACTTTTCCTCCCAACTGAGAATGCTCTCATTTTCATCTTCTCATAGCTTTAGTTCCATGAAATTGTTGGAGGGAACAAGTTATGTGAATAGGGTTTCCAAGTGTAGCAAATAATTCAGGATTCCCAGTTACATTTGAATTTCAGAGACACAACAAATCTTTTCATTATATTGTTAAAAAACAAAATTCAACTGAATAAATTTACTAATTGGCTTTATTCAACTATTCATAAAGTGGGAAGCATCCATCTAGCAAATAGAAAGGAGCTCAGAGGAGCTGTACGAAATGGAAGACTTTTATAGGCAGAAGAAGGTGGGATAAGGAGATTATTCTAGTGAAGAGTGGATTGTTTCAGGCCAGGTCACCTTCCTTTGGGAAAAAGTGGGAGCATATCTTGCAAATTATCTTACTAGAGGTGACTAGGTGATTCCACATTGACTGGTTAAAGTTATATTCCTGGGAGAGGCTGAAATTGCAACTAAGTTAGGTATTAAGTCTTGGTTTGCTGATTTAGGACTTAGCATGAGAAACTCCATTTTAGATTCTTTCTTTCTTTTCTTTCTTTCTTTCTTTCTTTCTTTCTTTCTTTCTTTCTTTTCTTTTCTTTTTTCTTTCTTTCTTTTTTCTTTTCTTTTCTTTTCTTTTCTTTCTTTTTCTTTCTTTCTTTTTTCTTTTCTTTTCTTTTCTTTTCTTTCTTTTTCTTTCTTTCTTTCTTTCTTTCTTTCTTTCTTTCTTTCTTTCTTTTCTTTCTTCTTTCTTCTTTCTTTCTCTTTCCTCTTTCTTTTTTCCCCGTCTCTCTCTCTCTCTCTTTCTACAATATGTATGTCCCAAGTGGTGTAGTATGGGACAAACATATACTAAAAAATGATTAGTTGCTTATCTAAAATGCAAATTTAACTAACCAACCTGCAGCTTGTCTGGCAACCCTATATATTTAGGACCTGTTGATTTGGATAATTAGATTTAGCAAGTAAAAGTACAGCACCCAAATATGTGATACTTTGGCCATATTCATACTGAAAAAATAATTGTTGTTTATTTGAAATTCACATTTAACTAGACCTCTTGAATTTTCTATGTCAACCTTAATTCTTGAGGAAGTGGTTTCCTTATGTATGAGAGTAGACTACCCATGGAAGTGTCAGGAGTGGGAATTAATGTTCCTGTTTAAAGTTCTGTTAAAGCATAGAAAAGATCTGAAGCCTGAGGAGGCTGGAGTAGGATGGTTTCTATTCTGGGCTCCTGTGAGAAGTTCAGGCTTGGTGCCTACTTTATGGAGGGCATGGGACTTCCACAGCTCTTGGGCAGCTTTGGTGAAGTGTTATTACTTAAATCTAATTCAGATCTACTTTTATGCTTTTGGAATAGAGCCATCCCGCTCCACCGGCTCATCACTGCCTTGCATCCTGATCTTGATTTATTAAGTGGAGCCCAAACCATTTCATCATTAAGGAAGATTTGTAGCTCAGAGTTTCTGAACCAAACAGGAATTGAAACAAGAGCGGGTAAGAGTGGGAGGAAACAGCTGATGTCTTCGACATCTTTTTCCAATTGTTAGTTAATCATTTGGGTTGTTAAAAGCAAAAAGACAGTGGAGAGTGGGGCCAACCGGGACTCTCTAAGCTGCCTGTAACCATTCCTTTTTTTTTTTTTTAACTTTGTTTACCCTCCCCCATCCCACTCACTTGCAAAATACTTTTAAAAGAACATTAACAGGGGGAGGATCAAGGATCTTGTTTTCTTTTCATTCTTTTTGATTTATGTTCCTTTGTCTCAAAAGCTCCTGTAATCTCCCACATCTTCAGAACCAGTTCCCTGCTGACAGCACCGAGGCAGCAAAACCTCCCCCTGGCTTTGAGATAAACCATCCCAAGCTGGATCATTAGCTATACAAACTTTCTCCCCTGAGCCTTCTCTTAAATGTTTGGAACTCGAGATCACCTTCCTGGAAAATGAGGGAAAGCAAACATCACAGGTTATGTCTTTAGAAGCATGTAACCGGAGCTTTTTATGAACTCTGGTGGGAGTAGGACTTTGATCTGCATTGGTCTGGTAACTTCTTTATTGCAGCTGACATTTATTGAGCTGCTACTATATGCCACTGGCGGGGGTGTAGGGGAGGCAAGGATAAATATGATGGGGTCATACCTACAGGAGCTGGCTTGTAAAATAGTTGGGGGCAATTGCACTGGTCCTCCAAGGCTCCTCCATACCCTGGGTCGGAAACCCTGCTGAACACTTCGGCCAGCATCGCAAATAAACACACACACACACACACACACACACACACATACACAAACGAAACACAAGAAAACCCCTCAAAACATATACATTTATTTCTGTAATGATTAGTGTCTTGCTCTCTCACTGGTTTCTTTTTTTTTTTTTTAATTTTTTTTTTTAATTTATTATTTATTATAGTCACAGAGAGAGAGAGAGAGAGAGAGGCAGAGACACAGGCAGAGGGAGAAGCAGGCTCCATGCACCTGGAGCCCGACGTGGGATTCGATCCGGGGTCTCCGGATCGCGCCCTGGGCCAAAGGCAGGCGCCAAACCGCTGCGCCACCCAGGGATCCCTCTCTCACTGGTTTCTAAGCATTGTGAGCTCCCAGAGGGGAAGACCCATGTCTATTTTCATTTTTTGTTAGACTTTGAGCCTCCAGTTGGCACATTCTACACATTTGTTAAATATCAGCCGAATGAATGAACGACTGAGTAAGCAACACTACAAGATAGTTTTGCCCATCCCTTAGGGAAGAGTGGTGTGAGCAAAGAAGGCAGCCACTCACTCAGGAAAGGCTTTGCCTTTGCTCATGAGGGGAAGGAGAGAGTGCTAAGGGACCAGCCTGCCGAGGGCTGATGCTGGAGCTGGACCCTGCACGTCCTGGTGGCAGAGGCCACAGAGCTCTGGTCTCCATGCAGCCTGACGGCCTTTGTTCCAAGTCTGGCCTAGTGCTCTGCGATTCTGTCTTTCTTCTCTGATCTATAGCTTTTTGCTAACTTCTATAAAAACCAACTCCTTTCTGACTTTTTCATCTCTCAGCTCTGTTCACTCCACCATGGTGGAGAGGAGCTCTCTGTAGACCCATCGAGCACTTCATGCAGACTCTGGAGGCATTAATTTTCCATGAATTATAAAGTGCCTGGTGCAGAGTAAATGCTGCATAGTTGTTTGCCATTGTTTTTAAGTATTTAAGTAATGAAAGAGGAAAGGAAGCATATGTGTTTCAAACTTCCATAATGGGATAGACACTCAACTTGGTGATCTAAGTGAATTTCATTTCATAATCTTCAAAATAACACCACATTGTTGGTATCTTATTAATTTTTTATTTTTTAGAGATTTTATTTATTTATTCATGAGAGACAGAGAGAGAGGCAGAGACGTAGACAGAGGGAGAAGCAGGCTCCCTACAGGGAGCCCAATGCAGGACTCGATCCCAGGACCCAGGGATCATGACCTGAGCTGAAGGCAGATGCTCAGCCACTGAGCCACCGAAGTGCCCATTGTTGGTATCTTAAATCTCATTTTAGACATAGGGAAACTGAGGCTCTGATAGGCTAAGTAATTTGTCTTATGCCACATGGTTGGTCTGTGGTCTGGGCCCCATCATGCTTCAAGGCCTGGGCTCAGTCCATTATCATCATTTTGCACCCACATAGGGAAATCTTCCCTCCTCTGCCTCTGGCTCAGTCACACATGGAACACATCTCCTCAGTTTCTCCTACATTGAATATTTCCTCAGGCCTCTGAGGCTTTGCCTATGCTGTTCCCTTGGCCTGGAAACCTCTTTTTTTTTTTTTTTTAAAGATTTTATTTACTTATCTGTGAGAAGCGCAGAGAGAGATGCAGGCTCCATGTAGGGAGCCCAATGTAAGACTTGATCCCAGGACCCTGGGATCATGCCCTGAGCTAGAGGCAGACGCTCAACCACTGAGCCACCCGAGTGCCTCAATTTTTTTTTTTTTTAAGTAGGCTCCAGTGTGGAGTCAACACGGGAGTCAACACGGGGACTAAACTCACCAGCCTGAGATCAAGACCTGAGCTGAAATCAAGAGAAAGACTCATAACTGACTGAGCCACCCAGCACCCCTTAGCATTATCTTTTCTTTGTTTTGCTTTCCATAATAATGCATATTAATTGCAGAAAATTTGAAAATGGACTCAGAATGAAGAAGATGAAATCACCAGTAATCCAAACACCCGCCCGGTGATGATCATATCTGATGTTCACCTGTGAGCATGCAAACTTTACTTATTAGGCACTATTGTCATAGGCAGTCAACGTGCAGCCTTCCAACTGTTGATGAGATTCAAGGAATAGATTTGGGAAGAATGCATTATGAAGGTGAAATGAAAACTCCGTTACAGGTGGAACGGAGGAAACATTTATTGACGAGATGGATGCTGGGGGTTTGGGCGATCGCTATCATGCAACAAAGGTTTGGTCGGTCTTCAGTGTTTTTCCCTGGTGAAACAGGTTTTTTTCCATATGTGGTGACTAAGCACATTCAAAACAAGGACTTTATTTTAACTTCGCCCTTCCACAACTTCTGACACACCAATATTTGTGGAACTCAATTGATATATGTTCCTTACTCAAAACAATCCCATGTGCTCCGAGGTGGAAATGCTACCTTGTGGTACAAGTCTCAGGATTTGAGTATTAGTTATTTGCTGCTGTGTAACAAGTTACCCCCTTACTTCTTTAGCATCTCATGGTTCCTCTGGGCAGGAATCTGGGAGCAGCTTGTCCATGTGGTTCTGGCTCAGGGTCCCTAGCGAGGCTGTGGTCAAGCTACTGGCCAGGGCTGATATTTGCGGAGGATTTGACGGACCTGATGGATCTCCTCCCAAGCTCGCTTCTGTAGCTATTGGCAGCAGGCCAGAGGTCTCCATCATCCAGACCTTTCTATGATAGATACACAAAAAATAGAGAAAAATTTAAGCACTACACTAAAGTCCATCAAACCACAAGGGAAGAGAGCAAGAGAAGAAGAAAGGAAGAGAGAAGAACTACAAAAACAACTAAAAATAATTAACAAATGGCAATAAGGTATATACCTATCAATAATTATTTTAGGGACACCTGGGTGGCTCAGCAGTTGGGCATCTGCCTTTGGCTCAGGGTGTGATCCTGAAGTCCCGGAATCGAGTCCCACATCAGACTTCCTGCATGGAGCCTACTTCTCCCTTTGCCTATGTCTCTGCCTATCTCCCTGTGTCTCTCATGAATAAGTAAATAAATAATCTTTAAAAAAATACAAGAACCCCTACTTGCTCATGCACCTGTAGGTCAGCTAGGACTGACTGAACTAGGCTGGGCTCCACACTCCATGTTGGGTACAGGTCTGCTCCATGAATTTTTCCTCCTCCTTGGACCAGTGGGTAACTGAGGCTTGTTCTTCTCATTAGTACAGTGAGGCGTGCAGGAGAGCAAGCCCGACCATGAAAGCACATTGCAGGTCTTGCTTGAGTCAGGAGCACTACCATCTAATTATCCAAAGTGCCACGGCCAAACCCAAAGTCAAGGGACAGGAAAGTACACTCCTCCAATTCCAAGGTCATGACAAAGATGCATAACACTAACTGGGGAGGGAACAGGTTGGGGAGGGACTGGAAACACTGAGCCAATCCATTCCAGGACCCTGTTTTCATGACCTGAGCCAAAAGCAGATGCTTAACTGACTGAGCCACGCAGGTGCCCGTAGAAATCTGGATTTTAATCTTGCCCTTGGACATGACTTGTAGCAAATAGATTAATCTCTCCAGAGATTATTTCCTTATTGTTGTATTTCCTTATCTGTAATACAGAGACTGTACTAGATTCACTACAATCTTAAAAATAATTACTGAATATTTTCTATAAGCAAAGTAAGACTTGGTGTGGTAGGAAAAAAAGGAGTAGAAGCTTAGCATCAAGATAAAGGATTTGTGGAAATAAACAAAAACCACCCAGATGAGGACAGATGAGGCCGCTTATTCAGAGTTTCAGAGTGTGCTGTAGCAAGGGAACTAACCACTATTGCTTGCTTTTGTAGAGACGAAGGCAGGAAAGTGAGTGGGGAAGCTTCATTATGAAAAAAGACAAAGCTTTGGGAATGCTCCGACAGGAAGCTGTTGGCATGGGGAATATAGGGGCAGGCTGCCTGGAAGCTGGGCATCCTATGTGCTTAGTTTGGGGAACATATTTGGCTTTTTCTGTCTGGTCCTGATTTGGAAACCGAGGCAAAAATTAAGGAAGCTAGAAGTTATTGACCAAGTCCTGAGCATTCTGGGCTGATTGCTGCTGAGACTGTGGGTCAGAGTTCTTTCGTTATATGTGACTAGTCATTGTCTGCCTGTATATTTATACCTCAGGTTTAAGACAGTGCACTAGTTGCTTTGTCGCCAGAAACCTGGGGCAACCTGAAACACTTTTCTTTCTCTTCTTTCTCTTCTCTCCTCTCCTGTTTCTTTCTTTCTTTCTTTCTTTCTTTCTTTCTTTCTTTCTTTCTTTCTTTCTTTCTTTCTTTCTTTCTTTCTTTCTTCTTTCTTTCTTTCTTTCTTTCTTTCTTTCTTCTTTCTTTCTTTTCTTTTCTTTTTTTTCTTTTCTTTCAAGATTTTGTTTCTTTGACAGAGAGAGTGAGAGAGCACAAGCAGAGGGAGGAGCAGAAGGAGAGGGAGAAGCAGGCTCTCCTCTGAGCAGGGAGCCCAACACAGGGCTCAATCATAGGGCCCTGGGGTCATGACCCAAGCCAAAGACAGACACTTAACCAACTGAGCCCCCCAGGAGCCCCCTCACAGCTCTGAAGGTCCGAAGTGCAAAGTCTGCTCTACCAGGTAGAAATCAAAGTGTCTGCCAGGCCGTGCTCCCCTGGAAGCTCTAGAGGAGAACCTGTCCCTGGCCTCATCCAGCTCCAGTGGCTGCCGGCACTCCTTGGCTTGTGGTCACATCACTCCAACCCCTGCCTCTGTGGTCACATTGCCTCCTTCTCTTTGTGCCTAATCTCCCTCTGCCACTCTCTTACGAGGACATCTGTGCCCTTATTTAGGGCCTTTCTTAGTGTGCTCAAGCTGCTATAACAAAATGCCACAGATCAGGGGCATAAGCAACAAACACTTAATTCTTACAGTTCTGGAAGCTGGGAAGTCTGAGATCCAGGCACCAGCATGGGCGGGGCGGGGGGGGGGTTCCTGGTGAGGGCTCTGCTTTTGGCTTGCAGCTGGCACCCTCCTTGCTAGATCCTCTCAGGAGAGAGAATGAGCTCTGTTCCCTTTCTCTTCTAATAAAGATACTAATCTCACCACAAAGTTCCCACCCTCATTGCCTCATCTAAACTGAATAAGCCCCCAAAGACTCCATCTCCTGCCACCATCACAATGGAGGTTAGGGTTTCAACATATGAATTTTGGGGAGACACAGACCAGTAGGGTGCATAACATGTCCTTCTGGATAATCCAGGGATTACCTCAAGATCTTTAATTTAATCACATCTGTAAAACTTTTACCACAGAAGATAATATTCATAGATCTTAGTGATTAGGACATGGACATCTTTCAAAGCCATCACTAGCCTACCACAGTGCCCTTAAACTCCAGTCCAGTGGTTCTTAAATGTGATTCTTGGACCAGCAAAATCTGCATTCTCTGGGAGCCTTGTGGAAAATCCAAATTCTTGGAAGCCCCAGACCTGCTCATTCAGGAACTCCAGGAGTGGGGTTTAGCAACTGGTGTTTGCATAAACACCTCCCGGATTCAGATGCATCCTACAGTTTGCCAACCATTGTCTTCAGCTAGGGTTCCTTTCTCTACATTATGGTTCCCCATCAGAGTTCATTCAGAGGTTCCCAGATAATCTTCCCAACTTCGTCTCCACCTCTCTGTCATCTCAGATGGGTGGGTGAATGCGTGGACTTTTGCTTAGAAGAAATAGTACCAGGATTGATTAGCAAAGCCCCTCCCGACCAGAGAGAGACACTGTTGTCAGCAGGTTCAGCCTTCCTTAGCTCTCTGGGGACAATTTGTGATTGGGAAAAAAAAATCGCACACTTTCACATTCTCTTTAGGACATTTAGAAGGGAGAAACCTAAGTTCCCCTTGGCTGTACTATTCTATATCTATTTGCAACCTTTGTAAAGTTAGGAGAGATCTTATTTTGTATCAACCACACGTGTCTACATGAGTAAAACAAAGCAAAACAAAGCAGCAGAGAGAATTTACTATTCGGTTGTTTTTTAAGCCAAGGCTTCAAATAGCTCCATGTTGATGGAAAGCTCAGTATTTTTATCTGGTAACTAGGTCTAGAGGGCCCCGGTGAGACTTCACTCCCTTCCCAGGGTGCTCGCCCCAGGCCTTACTCCACGCCCACAGAGGACTCTGTGGTTACTTTTCATAAGCTGCCATAATTTTCAAAGCCTAAAGAGCTCATAATCAGATTTGGGAAAGCTGCTCTATTTGTAAGCATATGAGGCTGGCTTTCACGTGGTTGCTCCCTGAAGGGAGCGATGAGTGACAGCAAAGACATCCTTTTTTTCCCACTTGGGGATAATCCTTTGTTGAGCAGGTCTTTATTGTTGTGGAGGAAGTTTACTTAGCTTCTGATCCCACTGGCCTGATTTAGCAACTACGCAGGCACCGCATCCCGACCCAACACCTCCGCGCAGACAGAGCTGACTTCTGAGAGGCACCAGGCTGGGACGAGCATGGGAGCATGGGGGGGACGTAATTTTGCTCATAGGCAGATCCTGTTGTCTCCAGGCTTTTGGATTTTGTCCTTGCACCTGCAGTCTCAGTGTCACCCACAGGGGAGCTGTTTGCTGCGAAGGTTAAAGCAAGATGCATCTTCCTGCAGGGAGAATGCCTGGCCTCCAGGCAAAGAGCGAGGGCCACACCTTTGCCCAAACATCCAGAATGTAGATTCTGAATCACACCCAGTTTCTCCAGATCGATCAAGTGAGTCTTCAGAAAGTCTCTCTTGGATTCTTTTCCTTTTCACAGTTGCCCTGCCTTAGGCTTCTTCAAGGACATTTTTTTCACTTTGATCATATTAAGACTCACTGAGTCCTATGCTTAACCATTGTTTTCACTCTTGCTCTCAATGACTTCTCCCTCAATTTCCAACCTCAAGTCCCTTGCTTCCTGTCAAGTAGTCTGCTTTCAGAAAAGAAGAGAGTTCTACTGACCCATCATTTATATTTTATAAGAAAATACGGTTGACCCTTGAACAACATGGGTTTGAATAGCATGGGTCCGCTTATAAGTGGATTTTTTCCCATTCATACAGCACAGTACTAGAAATGTATTTTCTCTTCCTCAGGATTTTCTTAATAACATTTTCTTTTCTCTAGCTTAGTTTGTTATAAAAAATACAGTATGTACCTTTAAATCCCCAAATGTGTTAATCGACTGTTTATGTTATCACTACAGCTTCTGGTCAACAGTAGGCTATCATATCAGTAGTTAAGGTTTTTCTTTTCTTTTCTTTCTTTTTTTAAAGATTCATTCATTTATTTATTTTAGAGAGAGAGTGCTGGGGTGGGGAGGGGCAGAGGGAGAGAATCTCAAGCAGACGACTCCCCGCTGAGCATGGAGCCAGAGCTGGGGCTCAGTCCTATGATCCAGGAGATTGTGACCTGGGCCAAAATCAGGTCAAAATCAGGGGGAGCCACCCAGGCACCCCCAGGCAGAGATCCTTTTGAACCACGGGTCTGCTTACTTGAACTGGAAGGTGGTTCCAATGCCGGTTTTTTTGCATTTGTCTCTGGTGCATGCTTCTCTGATAGAGGCAAACAAATGTCCTAATAATCCACGGCTTTTTAATGCTCTTACTTAGGTGTTTTGGGTCTCAGAGACTCAATTCACCAATAAAATACAGGGGTGATTTTTGTCTGAAATGTATTTCTAGACTTGACGATTGTTTCCTTTTTGTTTTGAGGGGAAAACTGTCAACATAGTCAAGTCATTCCAGTAACTTTCTATCATTGGTGGGTAAGGACTGTTACCGGATGTTAAACTGTTGTTACTTCTTTCTTCTCAGCCTTGAAATGTAGGGGTCTCACAGAAAGGACTATGACTCATCTTCCCCGGGGGAAGGTATTTTGGCTGTCCTTGGTCCCCCACTTACCAGCAGATGTTTGTGAGATCATGGGCAGCACTGAGCCTGTGGGAATGCATGCCCCGTGGATTGTAATTCTAGATGAGCAAATGCTGTTGCACGCTCTATTATGTCATCATTTGACATATTTCTGACTGCAGGAAGGAAACCAGAGAAAACTAATAATAATTTCCTGTTCAGGGGATGGTGCTGGACTTGGGAGTCTAGTCAACAGGTGTGAGGCCATCTGTAGCTATCCAGCAGTGCCTTCATGAATAGGGCTTTATAAACATAATTCATTCTACTTCCAACTGATTCAACTGTATTGACAGAATAGAATTAGATCAGAGGAATCAAGTACTGAATGCAACTAATTGCCTTCGGTTAATTCTATAATCAGAACTCTTGCCTCTTCAGGAGTGCTTCGAGAATTAACAATTGATGAAGCATCATGTTTTATTTCTCAAGTTTTGTCACTTTTTATCATTTTGTCATTCTTTTTCATCATGTTGTCAATTTCTTAAGTTTCATGGAAAAGAAATTTGATGTAGTTTTGAAAATTCTTCCTTAAGTTTAAGGACACAAAGTTTTATTCTCTAGGTGGCAAAATAGTGGAGAAGAACACAATATTTTTCCTAAGTAGATTGTCCATGAAAAGTAGGACACGATGTATATAGTCAGTATCACCAGGAATCTAAACTCAAAGGCAGGACTGACCAGCACATCAATGAGCTGTGTTTCAACCTAACTTTTCCTTTTTCTCTCTAGAAAGAGCTAATTGCTAAGTTGTTTTAAGCCAAATATACTTCCATAGGGAACAGAAATAAAAACCATTCTCATTCATCTCTGCTTCCATAATGAGCAATCCTTCACTTGAACCCTTTATTTCAAAGGTTTGATGTTGCAATTTCTTGACCTAGGGAGGAATTATAAATCTTGGGTTTGAATTATAAATCCAGAGCAGTCCAAGCACGTGAGTTTTGGTTGTAACCGAGCACTTGTCAATCATAATGCCACCGTGTGGCTTACTCCAACATCTCTTATCTTTCCTCTTCCCCAATATACAAATGCTTGCTTTTCAATTAGAACTTGATTTATCTCCAGAAAGTTACCAAAATAAACTCACTATTAGTGAGCTCATAGGAAAATATTGCCCAGGTGCCCTAGCTCGCAGGGGTCATGATCTTTAGCCTTCTCTCCTGCTTATCCTCTCCGCAATTCTCAAGAAAGACTTCTCTAAATGAATCGATTGCCTTTAAGTGTCCTTAGGAATTTGAACAGATTGAAACTGCCTGAAGCCATGGGGCTGCCTGAATGGCTTTAATAAATAGACATTTCAAAGCTCAGGGGAGAGAGCAGAGAAATGAGACCTCCTTCAAAATGACTCTACAGTTTCTTGGTTAACAATAGGTGATAGATATATATTCCAGGGCTACTAATGCTCAGGGATTGGTCCGGAGCCTACTGCAGATGCTCGTAATTTGTATGCGTGTGTGCGTTGGGAGGGGCGGCATCTATCAGCTAAAACCATTTTATATATATGAAAGCATGCACCTCTGCATATGCATTACACATATTTATACTGTATATTCATGTTCCATTATTATACCAACATATAAAGTACACTAAGACACATATAGAAATAGAATATTTAAAAGGATGAAGTGAGAAAAAAACTAATAACCGTGCTAATATTTTCTTACTATGTGCCATCATGTACCTCTGGGGCATGCTCACCCTACTTTGGGGTCCCCTGCTCTGGAGAGCACAGTGACACAGACCACCCTCAAGTAAGTCCTGGCCTCGCCACAGAGAGGGTTGTGGAAACGAAGCCATGTGTGGAGTGGAAGAACATTGAACTGGGAGCTGGTACTCAGGGATTTGGCTCTTTCCCAGTAGCTCAGAGCTGCTGCTTCACTTCCTCTGTATTCTGTTTTGTTTTATCAAACGAACACCCAAAAGGTTGAATTTACTTAATTCCCGCTGACCCCCTGGAAAAATGACTGAGGTCTGGGGACTCTGGAGAGGCTACTGTAGAGAAGATGTTGGAAATAGGTGGGTCTGAAACAATCAGATGAAAGAAGGTGGGGTTCCTTGCTTGGGGGTGGAGGCAGCTCTAGCAAAGGGCTGCAGGGGTGGGGGTGGCAGGAACAGGAAATCATGAAGTGGAGGAAAAGTTAGGGTCTGATAGGCAGTGTCTTTGGGCAGGCAAGGAATGGCACTCGAGATTTAGGATTCCTCAAAAGAAGCAGAGAAGTTCAGATTGATGTAATAGATGAAAGTAAGTTATTTGAGTAATAGGCTAATGGTAATTTTTGCAGTTTTTTTTTCTTTTAAAGGAACACTCATGTGGTCAGTACCACATGTATGTAGGGATGTAGGATGAATTGAGAGGGGATAAGAAGTCTAGAGAGAATGGTGTGGCCTGGAAGGCTGGTGAATTTGTTCACTTATTCATTCAGTCAGTGGAGGTTTCAGCTCCTGGATGGGGTCACTGAGCGTGGTATGCTTACTTAAGTCAGGGTAGCAGGTGGCAACAAGAGTCACGCTCCCGGCTTTCGTGCCGCTTTTAGAAGTGAGTGAGGAAGACACACACTAAACAGAGACATTTATGTAATTAACAAGGGTGATGAATGCTGTAAAAAGGGAAACGTTGCCCATAAGGACAAGAATAAATTTGTGACAATTCACGGAAAGGAAGCGAAACAACACTTAACAGAGAGCAGAGGAAGAGTAACACGGTTTGAAGGCAGGTTAAGAAGAAAGATGGAGGTATCAGAAGAGCCAAGGCTGAAGCCCCTGGGATCGAACCTGGGACATAATGTTCTATTCCAGCCCCCACATTCTGGATTTTTGGTGGCTGTACCTTCCTGTTCATTTTTCATGTTTTTCTAGCACCCATATTTCCTGTAAACTCTCAGTTTAATATGGAGCTTGAATAGATTCAGGTACAATTTTATGGCTAGGATATATGATAAGGCGGCTCTGTCCATTCTGGCACCTTAACTGAGAAGGTAACTACTCTTTGATGGACTTTCTTTTTTTTGCGATGTTCACGTTGATCCGTGGCTTTGGGCAGTGGTAGCCTGATTCGTCTGTCATATGGTTCCTCTTCCACCTTTCCCCAGCAGACTCTGATGATCAGTAAGGGAGATCAAATGGTGATTTTCTAATTCATTTATTGGCTACAATTCCCTTGTTAACTATTTGGTTGTCCTCAAAGCTGGATTAAATTAAATAAGAAAGCTAGAATGATTGCTTTAATCCATTTTTCTTTATTTACCAATTTTCAGAATGAGTTGGTTCCCTAGCATCCTCCAGAAGTGATCTATGTTTGCTGTTTACTATTTATGGTATCGTGAAGAAGGTATGGGTTTTTAGCATAATTGATCTGTCTCAGTCCATTGCAGTGGTAGGGGAAAGAAAAAAAGCTTTTCCTCTATCCTTTTTTGGTTGAATGACTGGAGCTGGTGAATCAAACTGATAAAAGAAAGATTAATGGAAGAAAGGGTTTATATGAATGCAAACAGAGGCCTCAAAGAAAAGAGGGAGAAGATCCAAAGAGGAAGTTAGACCTTATATATCATTTTAACAAAGGGCAATAAATTTGTGGGAAAGTTACAAGACAAGGGAAAAGGGGCTTGGGCTCCCAGGATAGAAATTGTGGGAAGGTAAATATTGAGAGAAGTGACTGGAAGATAAAAGTTATTTTATTTTTATATTATTTTTTAAAAATCTATTTATTTATTTGAGAGAGACAGAGTGAGTGGGAGGGAGAGAGGATCCTCAGGCAGACTCCCTGCTGAGTGTGGAGTCCAAGGCAGGGCTTGATCATAGGACCCCAAGATCATCACTTGAGCTGAAATCAATAGTTGGATGCTTAACTGACTAGGCTATCCAGGTGCCACTAGATAAGGGTTATTTTAGTAAAATTTTTTTCTGTGTGTGTAGGTCCATCTTGGTAGCATCTCCAACACTGGTCGTAAAGGTTATTCTTTCCTTCCCGGTATGAAAGAAGGGGACAATTTCAGAAAGGAAAACAAAACATTTGGCATGTTAGAAAGAATTATGGTTTAGGGATTAAATATTTTTTTTTCAAAATATACCTTAATAATGTTGCAATGCTTTTTTAAAAAAAATTTTAAAGGGATCCCTGGGTGGCGCAGCGGTTTGGCGCCTGCCTTTGGCCCGGGGCGTGATCCTGGAGACCCGGGATCAAGTCCCACGTCAGGCTCCCGGTGCATGGGGCCTGCTTCTCCCTCTGCCTGTGTCTCTGCCTCTCTCTCTCTCTCTCTGTGACTATCATAAATAAATAAATCTTTTTTTTTAATTTTTTTTTAATTTTTATTTATGTATTATAGTCACAGAGAGAGAGAGAGAGGCAGAGACACAGGCAGAGGGAGAAGCAGCCTCCATGCACCGGGAGCCCGATGTGGGATTCGATCCCGGGTCTCCAGGATCGCGCCCTGGGCCAAAGGCAGGAGCCAAACCGTTGCGCCACCCAGGGATCCCAATAAATAAATCTTTAAAAAAAAATTTTTTTTTTTTAAATCACACAATGATAGAAACTGTGATAGAACAGAAAACTCCCACATGTTGGAAAAATGAAGGCTGTTGGTTCCACTGAAGGTAGTGCTATCCTATGCAAAGAAACATGAATACCACCACAGACTCTTCAGAGAGATTTGACCCTATGCAATTGAGGGAGCTGGCGACTTATGGGAGCGTATGACAGATGAACTGGGCTACCACTGCCCATCTTATACTTTTTGGAAAAAGTACAGTGTTTGGATTTTTTTTTTAAATGTGTCTGATGTTGGAGCTGCAGTTCCGTTGGAGAAGATGGAGGAGAAGGTGGATGGAAAACTGGGTGGGGAGAGAAGTAGGGATCATAAATAAGCAGGAGCTAGAAACCATGAGCATGGACTAGAGCCCTTAGTCTCCTACCACTTCCAACTTAAATGATGTGAGTGATCTTGAGCAAAGCATGGACCTAGCCCAGGGGCTGAGGAAGGTCAAGGAGAATCAGGAAAGGTGGAGCAGCTGAAGCACATTCCATGGGTGTGCTGCTACATTTCTTTCTTATTATTTCAGGTAGACATAACAGTTGCGTTGCTGCCTGCTGCACTTGTTCTTAGTACTAAATTCACAAGGCTTAAATCTTCTTTTGTGTCTCATTACAACAACAAAGTTGCATAATGAGATCTTTCCTGCAGGGTCACCATTTTGCTCTGAGTTGGGGGAGACCTGAAGTAGCAAATTACAGTTTTAGTGAAAACACATTTCTCCACCAGGGTGTGGACATGTGGCTACAACCCTCCCTAGACATGAACAAAAGCTCAAACAGAAAATACCTGTGCCAAAGTACCAGAAAATAAGTGTGCCCATGAGTGCACTGGGGATGCTGAAATCAGCAGATAGCGTGTATTGCTGATGCCAAATGACATACAAGAAACACATCATCTCCTAAAGACTATGGGGATTTTAGACATTCCTCCAGGTTTTGTACTTGAGCGTAGCAACAATTAGAGTAATCTAATTAGGAACTTACACTACTCCTTGATTCATGTCTCAGTGGCGGCTTTTACAGAAGAAATCTGACTGGTCTTAAAGGAGGTTCCAAATCCATTGGAAGGCGACCTCTATTCATTGGTTCATTTCTGATTCTTAATCTCCTCTCTTGGAGTAATTTCCACACTTCTGAAAGCTGACTTCTGTTCTGCCCTAACTAGCCCTGTGATCCCACTCAGGCTTCGGAGCCCCACCTGCCACATCTTGAAATGACAGGGTTGGACATGAATGATTCCTAATGCTTCTAATGGCTTTAACGACATGTGTGACTATGATGGATTAAATGACCACTTTCCCATAACCATCAGGTTTCTCTCTTCTTGTGCAGAAGACAAATTTATGGCCCCATGTGACATATAATTAGTACTAAGCTTATTTCTGGCTCCACGCAATGCATACCTTTGTTTTCTCTTTGTTATTTCTCTTATCTAATTCGTTTCGTGTGCTTTCTTTGCACTTTATGTTATCTTTGCAAGCCATCTTAAATATACTTTGGAAAACAGCAGGGTATAAATGCCTGTTTTAAAAATTTCTGTATGCAGGATCAGCGATACAGGATTATAATTAAGAAAATAACTTCCCAACCATTGAACGTAGAAAAAGGGCTTCCATTATTAGAGCACTTGGGTTTGTTGAGTTTTATGAGGTGTTGCTGGGAAGGTATGTCACCATGGACACAGCGCAGATGCTGCCAAGAGGGTGGTGGGCTTTGCTCTATCTGTTCCTTCCTTTATACAGGCTCTTGGCCCTAGCCTGATTTCTCTACTTTCTCCATACATGTCAAGCTCATTCTCGACCTCAGATCTTTGCTACTTGCTCTTCTATTTCTTTTTTTTAAATTTTTTATTTACTTATGATAGTCACAGAGAGAGACAGAGAGGCAGAGACACAGGCAGAGGGAGAAGCAGGCTCCATGCACCGGGAGCCCGATGTGGGATTCCATCCCGGGTCTCCAGGATCGCGCCCTGGGCCAAAGGCAGGCGCCAAACCGCTGCGCCACCCAGGGATCCCTGCTCTTCTATTTCTATTAGCCCCTTTCTCCCTCTCTAAATCATAGGGGCAAGATTGCCCATCCCTTATTCATGCATTTGTTATATATCCTTCAAAGCCCATTTCAAACCTTATTTTTCCTCCCACTGCATGCTGGGTAAGATTGCTTCGTGGAATGGGGCACTCTTCTGTTTGTCCCATCTTATACTTTTTGGAAAAAGTACAGTATTTGGATGTTTTTTTTTAAAGCCAGCAAGTGAGAGTGCATGTGTATACTCCAGTGGGGGTGAGGGGTAGGGGCAGAGGGAGAGAGGAAATATTAAGCAGGCTGTATACCCAGCACAGAGCTCAATCTCACGACCCTGAGATCATGACCTGAGCAGAAATCAAGAGTAGGACGCTTAACCAACTGAGCCACCCAGGTGCCCCCAGCATGCAGTACTTTAAGGCTGACAAAAGCTAAGTTTTATGTGGCTTTACTTCTGAATTATGCTGTAATTTCTATCACAAAGAGTTGGAGCTCAGAAAATACCCCTTGTTTGATCAATAGTCATAATGAAAACAATGTAAGCAAAAGTGTAAGCTCCAAAGAGTCTAAAAATATTTTGAAAGGGGGGAAGAGTGGAGCAGGAGATGATTTAGTGGTCATTGAGAAGCTCCAGTGTTTTCACTGAAAATATGAACTCAGACATCTAAAAAGTATCTGATAGGCTTACTTTTGTTTCTCACCTAGGATTCTGTGAGTGGCAGATAGGGCAGGAAACATGAAGGGTCTGCAAATCAAGGCTAACCAGGAAGTGCTTATTGTGGCTTGAGGTTCAGTGTTCCACCTGAGCTCACACATCAGTTATGACCTGTCCCCGTCCAGGCAGAGGAGACTCCAGGCAACATGGCAGTTCCTTGTTTAGCTGTTGCGTTGTCCTCTGGGTTGCTCATTTCTGCAAGCAGAACCTGGAGCTTCCACTGCTGGTTCCATAGACCAGATCCACAGAGCACCTCACCCAGGAAATGAATTCTGAATCACAACTCAAACACTTCAACAGCAAAGAAGCCCCCACCCACCACAAAGAGTTCTGATATTTTTGTTGCTGGGCAGATAGTTGTGGGAAGTGGTTTTTGAAACAGATGTAAAGATCCATGGCTTTTTGCCAACATAGTCTGATGTCTGTGCACATGTTCAGCGTTAGGTGCTACCCCTCCAACACTGTTAAGATTGGGACTAATTATTCTCTTTATTTGGCTTGTTGAACCACAATTCCCCTTTGAGACCCAGATTATTCAAACACAGTGAAATTCAAGGGTTGGTAGCTGCCTGGTAAATATAGATATTGTAGCAATGCAAATCACAGACTTTAGAATAGAAGAAATTCATGTTTAAGATTGGAATACTATTACAATTTTGCTTCCAAAAGACATATAGCTCATGTGAGTGTGTGTGTGTGTGTGTGTGTGTGTGTGTGTGTGTGTGTGTGGTGTGTGTATGATTTTGTGCATGCTATGAGGTTTTGGATCAAACTTGTTCAGATCAGTACTTTACCAGGAAGAACATTTATATCTATTACTAGAGCAGTTATATATTTAAAGTTTTTTTGAAGGTTTATTTATTTATTTGAGAGAGAGAGAGAGAGAGATAGAAATAGCAAGGGGAGGGACAGAGGAAGAGGAAGAGAGAAGAGAGAAGTAGACTTCCTGCTGAACAGGGAGCCTGAAGCAGGGCTTGATCTCATGACCCTGTGATCATGATTTGAGCTGAAATCAAGAGTTGGACCTTAATTGACTGAGTCACCCATGTACCTCAAAAACAACTATATTTTATTATTATTTTTAAAGGTTTTATTTTTAAGTAATCTCTACACCCAATGCAGGGCTTGAACTTACAACCCCGAGATCAAGAGTTGCATGCTATGTTGACTGAGCCAGCCAGGGGCCCCTAGAGCAACTATATTTTATTAATACTACCAAACCATACATGTACAACTGCTTCCCAAAGATATTTGAAACAACTCATATTAATCACCACATATTACAAACTCTGCCATAGTGATTATTTTGTGCTGGCCACTGTTCTCCATTTATTTATTTATTTATTTATTTATTTATTTATTTATTTATTTATTTTTAAAGATTTATTTATTTATTTATTTGTGATAGAGAAAGAGAGAGAGAGAGAGAGAGAGAGGCAGAGATACAGTAGGAGGGAGAAGCAGGCTCCATGCAGGGATCCCGACACAGGACTCGATCCTGGGACTCCAGGGTCACGCCCTGGGCCAAAGGCAGGTGCCAAACAGCCGAACCACCCAGGGATCCCCATATTTATTTATTTTTGTATATAGTTCCATTATATAATTTTATAGTTGTGTCTACTTTCTATATATATATTAACTCATTTAACTGTCCCCATTTTATGCTTGGTGGGCACAGGGAAACGGGGGCACAGGGGAGCTAATTAACCCCAAAGTCACACAGCTGGTGGAGGCAGAGCCAAGATCCATACCCACATGGCCTCTCTTCAGAACTCAGGCCTCTGCTCTCTACCTCTAGGCTGAGTATGAGAATAAAATCTGACAATTCACTTACTTCCATCTCCAGAGCAACTATCTGGCTTGGACACCAGATCTTTGAGGGATATTTTTCTTCCCACTTGTGCCCTCTACTGAAATAGCACCTCATCTTTGATTTTATTATGCCAACCATCGCCCTGTATAATAATTATTCATATCCTACCAGACTTTTCCAATAGACCTTATCTTCCTTGAGGAAATTGTGTCTGATTTGTGTTTGGATCACTAGCACAGGTCCTGACTTGTACCATGAACCAACTCTTCAGGTATTTGTTGAATGAATGATGAATGAATGAGGGAGGGAGGGAATGAATGATTCTGATCCCAATTTCAGTGGGAGCCTTGCCGGCTCTTGCCCATTGCACACTCAATAGAAGCTTGACAAAGCAGGGTGATGCATGCCCAGGTGCCAGAACTCAAGAGGAGGTCTCCAGCGGAGAGCTGCATGTTTCAAAATCATTGCAAGAGGGGAGAGTGGGTTCTGTTTGCCTGGTGTGCGTAGGCTTCAAGGAGGTGACTGCAAGCGTTTTTGTCAAAGAGGATGAAATATGTTAGGTAACTCTAAGGAATTTGTTATTTACAAGTGCGTTCCTGACATTTTGTCCATTGGGCATTTTTCTCACATGAAATGCCAAGAATGTGCCTGAGAGCAATGAATGCCTTTCATTTGGAGGCCCATCGAGGTGCTCCTGATGGGGTGTGTCCCTCTCCACACCCCAGCTCAGAGAACTCTGGCCAACATTTTCTTGCTTCTCTGCTGGCACACACCAGACTTGGCACACACCATCCTCTGAAACAATATTTCTGACATAAAAAAGGAATAAATAGTGTATGGAAAGGGGTGTTCCACTCTTTCCTCCACTAGTGCCTCTAAGTGCTATTCCTGCCTTACTGCTTTTGATTCCTTCTCAATGAAACCACTGAGAAAAGAAGACAAATGGCAATAATGAACCAGATATAAGGTTTCCCCTTAATAAATAGCTTTAAAATGGGCATTTTAAAACTCTAGTCATTATTGTAGTATTTGGCAAATACAGATTTGGTTGGCTGCTTTTTCCGTGAATCACCTGTTACACTGGGCATTCCCCCCCCACACACACTCAAAACAAAAGGTTGACTAAGTTGACCTGGGGTGAAGGCCTGGGAACCTCCCCAAACACTTGTATTATGTTACTTTATAAATTCAGGCTCAGGCAGTTTGGACTGATAGACTTTCTTTCAAGGATATGTTTCCCTTTTTGCGACAGCTGCCAAGAATTTGAGAATTACCCTGAATCACAATAACTACGTTTCCTTTTTGTCAATACAAAGAAACATGGCTTTAAAGAAGTGTGTAGTTTGCTACCTGACTTAACCAAGTGCCACAGACAGGTGACTTATACAATGGGAATGAATTTTCTCACCGTCCTGGAGGCTAGAAACCCCATATCAAGGTGTCAGCAGGGTTGGTGTCTTCTGAAGCCTCTCTCCTCCGTGTGTAGATGGTTGTCATCTCTTGGTGTCTTCACATGGGCTTCTCTCAGCACCTGCGTCTACACTTCCTCTTCTTCCAAGGACACCGTTCAGGTGAGATGGGGGCCTGCCCTAATGACCTCCTTTTAATGTTATTTCCTCTTTAAAGGCTGTATCTCCAAATCTAGCTCCATTCTATGGTACTTGGGGTTACGTTTTCAATCTAGGAACTTGGGGGAACACAACTTAGAAGAAGTAACTTGTCCATGGTCAGAGACCAGTAGGGAGTGCCCTGAGGACTCGAGCCCAGGCATTCGGCCCGGAGCCTGAATTCTTGACCATGGCATTGCAGATCTCGAATTTGTATCTCAGGAAATATGCTGAAGCTAGACAGTGGGAGCAGGGAGGACCAGGGTGGTGGCTGCTGCAAGTCTGGGTGACAGATAATTGTCCTTGCCTCCAATAGTCACAAGGGGTGTGGCAGGATGGGCTGATATCAGGGGAGACTCAAGGTTCCAGAACCTGGTGACCCAGGGGGTGTGGGAAATGGAGGAGAGGGAGCATGTGGAATGTCTGCCGGGTTTCCACCTCGGGCACCTGGTGTGGGGGCTATCCCTTGGTAGGAAGGTGGGGAACAGCCAGTGCAGCCTGAGGCTCATCCCTGCCCCCAAGCTCCCAGCAGGTCATCCACTGCAGCCTATGTAGTCTGCATAGTGAGAATCCCCTGGGGGTGATGAAAGGCAAGTCACAGCTCTTCCCAGCTGATGGATGTTCTAGAATGTTTCTATGTCCCCTTTCCAGAAAGGCCTATGGCATTCTTGAAATGTACATTTTCTTCTGTTTTCATGTAAACAATCACTTCCTTAAGACCTCGGTCTGTGGACTGAGCTCTCTGTGTGTTTCATTCTTTATGTCCCATCTAAATGAAGATTCCAGAACTCTCTCTCTCTCTCTCTCTCTCTCTCTCTCTCTCTCTCTCTGTGTGTGTGTGTGTGTGTGTGTGTGATCATGGGCTCCATCAGCTCTCTGCAGTCACCTGAAATTATAATTCCACTGAATGTGGAAAGACAAGGTGCTTTTGTTATGGATCCAGTTAGAATGGATCGTCTCATTGCCACCTGGAAAGACAGTGTTAAGAGCAAGCTCTGAACTCCTCACCCATAGTCCAGGCCAGGGCTCAACAAACTGGTGCATGGGCTAAATCCACCTACTCCTTTTATTTTTATTTTAATTGAGGTAAAAAAAAATCCTCTAACATCAAATTGATCATTTTAAAGTGAACAGTTCAGTAGGTTTTCACATAGTCTCAGTGTTATGCAGCCACCACCTCTATCTGGTTCCAGAACATTTTCATCACAAGGAAACTCCCTACCTGTTAAGCAGTGAGTGTTCCCCTCTTTCCCAGCTCCTGGTGATCACCAATGCTCTTTCTGTCCCTATGAATTTATGTATTCTGAATATTTTATATTAGTAGAATCACAGGATATATGATGTCTTGGGCATGGCTTCTTTCATGTAGCATGAAGATTTTGAGGTTCATCCATGTTGTAGCATGAATCACTACTTCATTCCTTTCCATTGACTGAGTTATATTTCATTGTATGCGTATGCCCCCATTTGCTTATCCATTCTTTTGGTCATGGATATTTGAGTTGTTTCAACTTTTTGGCTATCATGAATAGTGCTGCTATGAACTTGTGTGTGCCTGTCTTTGTTTGAGTTCCCCTTTCCAATTCTTTTGGATATATACCTAGGAGTGCAATTACTGGGTCATGGTAAATCTATGTTTAAGCTTTTGAGGAACCTCTAGACAGTTTCCACAGAGAACGAACCATTTAATATTCCTACCAGAGATGTCCTCACTGGCAGTCATTCTCCCCTCTTCCACCTTTTAAATATTATAACCATACTCATGAGTGTGAGGTGGTGTCATTGAGGTTTTGATCTTCATTTCCCTAATGGCTAATGGTGTTGAGCATGTTTTCATGTGCTCATTGGTCATTTGGACATATTCTTTTGAGAAAGGTCTATTTAAGTCCTTTATCCATTTTTTAAACTTTTTACATTTTAAACATTTTTAACTCTTTAAACATTTTTTAAACTTAGTTGTCTTTTTGTTATTGAGTTGAAAGAGTTCTTTATATACTCTGGGTATTAGACCCTTACTAGCCTCAGAGGATGAGTTATAAGGTGTTGCCTCCTATTCTTTTTTTTGGAAGACTTTGAGAAGATTGGGTGTTAACTCTTCTTTAAATGCATACTCTCTTCTTATAAATACAGTTTTATCAGGACACAGTTGCATCCATTTGTATATATGTCATCGATGACTGCTTTTGTGCTATCAATGGCAAGATCAAGTCCTGCTATAGAAACTGTATGACCTGCAAAGCCAAAAATAGTTATTATCTGTCCCCTTTCAAAGCAGTTTGACCCCCAGTGTAGACTCTAAATCTGTTTTCTGCTGACAAGATTTCATTTTTATGGAAAACTGAAAAATCTACCTTTTCAGAGTAAAGTATTCACAGTAATTAAAAAATTTCAGGAGTGCCTGAGTGTTCAGTCGGTTAAGCATCTGCCTTTAGCTCAAGTCCCAGCGTCCTGGGGTCGAAGACCATCTCTGGCTCCCTGCTCAGCAGGGAGTCTGCTTCTCCCTCTCCCTCTGCCCCTCCCTGCCCCCTCCTTCCCCACTCCCATGCATGCTTTCTTTCTTTCTCTCTCTTTCTCTCTCTCCCTCAGACAAATAATAAAATCTTTCAAAAAAAAATTTCATTCGACTATTTCATCATATGAATGTTGTATTAGAGGTACATTTCTATATTTTGGAGGATGGAAAGTGGAAGAGCCTTAACTTATCTTCCTATGAAATAATGCTGGGTAGGGTGGTGACAGTGGGGAGGACTGGAGTGAATTGGATATAAGGAGCAGAAGGAAGGGGGAGAATGTGTCTGACCTTGGTGGACAATTGGTGGAATTGGTGGAAGTGGGGGGTGGGGAGCCCCACCCAACTGGGGAAGACATGAGGAAGTCCAATATGTAGGGGAAGATGGTATGTTCAATGTTTGATAGCTGAGTTTAGGTGAAATTTACATACCCAAGTGGAGATGGCACGAAGAGGGGACAAATCACTGCTGAGAAGTGCTCCTCCTTGCCTCTAAATAATTAACGCACCAAGGCAGACTCTCAGATCCTTCTTACTTGGAGAGGCATTTGCTGCCTAATTGGGCACTTGCAAAGAGATTGGATGTAGCTGACAGTCCCCTCCCCCCATTTGGAACCTTAATCCCATCTTCCTAGGCCTCTTCTGTCAGCCCCAGAGCTTTCTGCATGGTTTCCCTTTGGAGGCATATCACGTCCTCCACAAATTGAATTTCCAGTGACCTGCTGTGTTTTCAAGTCTGAGGTGCCTAAGCAGATTATGTTTTCCCTAACTCACCAAGTGTACAATTACATGTACTCAATTTCTGTGATTTGCATTAAGCTGAAAAACTTCTGATGTATTTAAAAACATATTTTTCTTCATTGAAAAAATAACATGGGACAAGAGATGATTCAGAGCAAATAATTCAAGAATGGAGAGGTGCTGGTAGAAAGACCAGTGGTAAGCATGGGATCCATTTGAATACGGATCCAAGAAAAAACATGGGGATACTTATGGTTTATATAAATGCTTCAAATCCTGATGATGTGGAAGGTATAGGGGAGGCAGGAGGAAGTGAAAGATGACTTCATCTTTTCTAGAGGGGGAAATCAATTCAAACTGTTTATTTTATTTATTTTATTTTATTAAATATTTTATTTATTTATTTGAGAGAGAGAGATCACAAGCAGGGGAGAGGAGTAGAGGGAGAATTAGACTCCTTGCTGAACAGGGAGCCCGACGTGGGGCTCCATCCCAGGACCCTGGGATCGTGACCTGAGCTGAAGGCAGATGCTTAACTGACTGAGCCACCAAGACACCCAGATTTTATTTATTTTTGGAGGGGAGGGGCAGGGAGGAGAGAAAGAGAAAAGCAGACTCCCTACTGAGCATGTAGCCGAATGCTGGGCTTGATCTCATGACCCTGAGATCATGACCTGAGCCAAAATCAAGAGACAGAGGCTTAACACACTGTGCCATGCAGGTGCTCCTAAATTATGTATTTTAAATTGTCAACAATAAATGATGACTCCAGGCTGCTAATGACTTCCCATTTCCTTTCTTAATCTTAGATGGCAAAGAAATATCTACCTAAAATTCTGATATTTCCTTTACTTCAGTTTCTTATTTCTTTGTTAAGTGTGTGTCAAACAAGATTAAATGTGTTAAAATGACACATTACATGATTTCATTTTAATGAAATCATTATTTGTCTTTATACCTATCTATATGTTTATTTATCCAATTTTTATTTTTTCCTTTTCTTTTTTGTTCTCCAAATTTATTGAGATAGAATTAACATACACTATTCACTCTTTTATCTGTATGTTTTTCATCCTGTTATAATAATACTTGCAGACTTTTTTAGGGGAGGGAGGGGCAGAGGGACAGAGAGAGAAGGAATCTCAAGCAGGCTCCATGCCCAGCACCTGAGTCCGACTAGGGGTTCGATCTCATGACCCTGAGATCACAACCTGATCTGAAATCTAAAGAGTCAGACGCTCATCTGACTGAGCCACCCAGGCACCTCAATACTTGTAGACTTTTTAGCATTGCTTATTTCTGGATGGTGAAGGTGAGAGTGTTTTCCTTGGAACTTTTTATGCTAAGCTTTTTATACTTTTATTACAAATATAGGTATTAGTTAAGATAAATGACACTTTCCCGGGAATTCAGATTTTAAAGGTTTCAGATTTTAAGATTCCTGGATGCATTTGGGATTTCACTTACCATCACATCATAAGGACTGTTTTACTACTTTCTTCAATTCATTTGAAAGGAAGATTTCTTAAGATTCTCCTATTTTCCCGAATACTTCTAAGCTCAACAATATTTAATCTTGCAGGTGACACTTAGCCAATCAGAATGTAAACCTTTTTCTTAATTCCATAGTCTTGTTCTCTCTCTCTCTCTCTTTTTTTTTTTTTTTACAAGATCTATTTATTTATTACTTTACATATAGAGAGAGATAGGGAGAGGTGGAGGGGCTGACGGAGAAGGAGATATTTTTGGGCAGACTCCCTGCTAAGCGCAAAGCCCAATGCTGGGCTCCACCTCACAACTCTGAGATCATGGCCTGAGCTGAAATCAAGAGTCAGAGGCTTAACCAACTGAGCCACCCAGGCGCCCCCGATAGTCTCTTCTTAATAACTGGATTGGGCTTCTTTTTCTAATACAGAATCCCAGCCCAAAGGGAGGAACATCGCACCACTGGTTTTATTGGTCTTGAGAACAGTAAGGCCATTGAAACTACTCAAAGCAACAGAAAAAAAATCAGTGCATGTTTCATGTGATACTTGGATCTGTTGTAAAAGGGGAAAACAAATTGGAAATTAAATATAAACTGTGTTAAGATAATCAGCTCTGGTTGAATTCCTAGGAACTTGGAAATTTGTTTAGGTCTGCCACAGGAGACTTAACACGTTCCTTTGTGATTACGTTTGCATTTGAATGGGAAGGGATTATTTTAAGAAGGAAATGGAAGTTTTAATCGATGCATTCTCAGCTTCTCTTTCTCTTGTCCTTGTATTACTTGTCTTCTTACCTTTCATTTCTCTCTAGCTGTGCTCCTCATCTTTCCTCCTCCCACTCCACCCCCTCTCTCCTTCTTTTTCTTCTTCTGTTCTTTTTCTAAATGCTCAGAATTGTTTACTTAGGCCTCCTTTCCACATCCTGACAGATGCGAATGATGCCCTAACACCTTGCATCCGAGTCAAGCTTCAGTGTGCTCCAGCCCCACTGTTTATGCTGCCCATTAAAGGCTTCACTTTTTGGAAATATATAGGGAGTTAAATGATCTCTGACAGCTGTGAACTGCAGAAAAAAAAGGCCTGTATTGTTCAAAGAGCTGCCTTTAATATTGAGAAGCCCTTGCGAAACACTGGAGTCTCAAGTATGGCAAATGTTAATTGGCCGTAAACTTAGAAAGAGCTGGTTTTGTTTCCTTCCTTCCACCTCCCCCAGCTCATGTCCCCACTGCTCATTCTCCACTTCTCATCTCCAATACGACACTTCCCTGAGCATAGTAAGCTCACCACTGAGAATCTCCCTGACTTTTGGGAGTGCCATCTTCTTCCAGTACTTTTCTCTTTCTAGAAACCAATAGTATACAACTCAGATCAAATGAGGCAAGAAGCAAAAGTTCTGAACCTTTGAATGTAGAGTGTCTAGAAACACTTGGTGCCCCTAATGGGCTCCCCACACACTTCTGCCTTCGTAAAGTATCAAATGTTTGTTTCTTCCTCTGCCATCACAATGATTTTTAAAAGTGAACTTGATTGTGCCCAGGCATTTTACAGACAGGTAGTAAAGGTGATAAAGAACAGTGTAGGATCATTATTAAGTCATTCAGAATGAAGGACAATCCCTTAACTCCTCATGGTGTTCTTCTTACCTCTGATCTTCCAATCTCTTCTGTGATCTAAATCCCATGTGTCCTATTAGGCTCAACTCAAACCCTCCTTTGTCATACTTTTTCTGACTTCTCCAGTGGGCATTGAGGCCTTTTTGACCTATTTTTGTAGTGCCTGTAATAATGAAATAGAGTTGGGGTGCCTAGATGGCTCAGTTGGTTGAGTGTCTTTTGGCTCAGGTCATGATCTCAGGGTCATGAGATTGAGCTCTGTCTCGGGTTCCTCGCTCAGCTGCTCAGCTGGGAGTCTGCCTGAGATTCTTTCTCCCTCTCCTTCTGCCCCTTCCCCTACTTGCTCTCTCTCTCTCAAATAAATAAAAGGATCCTTAAAAAAAACAATTAAATACAATTGACCCTTGAACAATTTAGGGGCTAGGGGCATGAACCCCCCTTGTGCAGTCAAAAATCTGTCTATAACTTTTGAATCTGAAGAAACTTAACTGCTAATAGCCTCACCGATAACATAAACAGCCAGTGAACACATATTTGATATATATTTGTATACACTACATTCTTACAATAAAGTAGGTCAGAGAAAAGAAAATGTTATTAAGAAAGTCATAAGGAAGAGAGAATACATTTACACTACTGTACCTTATTTACTGAAACAAACAAACTGGGTATAAGTGGATCCATGCAGTTCAAACCCATGTTGTTCAGGGGTCAACTATCCTCACATATTTTGCTAATTTATGTATATTTTTTCCGGAATTTAGAGCTCATATAACTTTACTACTTTAAAGAATAATCCACTGAAAGTGTTACCAAACATGGTGAAATTCTTATTTCCTGTATGTCAGTTTACAAATCTGAAGAGTGTCTTGTTTTTTGGTTGTATCATCTTCAGAGTCTGCACCATATACTTTGGCACCTAGTTCCATAATGTCAATAGATTGCTATTTTGAATGGCCTACTAGGGTGGGTACTATTGGGTACACATAACTGTTCATTAGTTCAGTTTCCTTACCATGGTTATAAAGTTAAGGGCTGAAACCACGGCACATGGTTGTATCCTCCCTCATGGCTCCACACTTAGTCCAAAGCTGAACACATTGCAGGGGCTCCATCAATACTCTAAGTGATCAAAACAGATGTTTTTGAAGCTGGAAGAGAGCTTAGAAATCATCTGTCATTCTTACTTCCTATTTAATTAGTGTATTTGCCTTTGTCTCAAATTCTTTCCTGGTTTTATGCAAACAAAAATTTTATTTTTCATTATATAAGATTTCATTAAAAATTACACGTGTAATTAACTGAAAAAAGAGATTTCTGTTCAATGGCTAAGTTTCAGTTCACAAACATCCCCCTTTGTAGACTTCCTTGACTTGTCCTGGATGACTCATTTACGCATCCTCTCAGGCCAGCCATTATTCCATAAACTATCCCTCATTGTGGGTTATCTGTTTTTATATGTTCATTGTTGTTCTCCTCACTAGACTTTGTAAGCTCCTCAAGGGAAGAGACCACATCATTGAATTTTGTAAGCAAACACTGACACTCTCAATAAAATGGCAATGATCGAAGATCCCTTTCCTGCATTAGTCTCAGTGGGGAGAAGAGACTGTCAGTGAGGGGGTTGTTGACATGCATCATTCTCAAACTAGGGTTCCCTCAGCCCAGCTTCAGTCTTTCTTTCTCTCATTCTTTCTTTACATTCTGGCCAACTCTACAAAGAATAGCAATGTAGCCAAGAAAAGATATGACAGGATTTAAAAAAAAAAAAGAAACTTCTTTGCTTTTCTTTCATATTACAAAAGCAATAGAAACTAATGAGTAGGGACCCCTGGGTGGCTCAGCGGTTTAGTGCCTGTCTTTGGCCCAGGGCGTGATCCTGGAATTCCAGGATCAAGTCCCCACATCGGGCTCCCTGCATGGAGCCCACTTCTCCCTCTGCCTGTGTCTCTGCCTCTCTCTGTGTGTCTCTCATGAGTAAATAAATAAAATCTTTTTTTTTTTAAAAGACAGTATAACAAATTTGTAACACATTTATTTGATTTGATTTGATTGATTGATTTAAATATTTTAAAATTTATTTTAGAGAGGGAGAGGGAGATTGAACGGGCATGCCTGTGTGACCTGGGGGAGGGAGAAAGGAAGGGGAAGGGAGAAAAATCTCAAACAGCCTCCACGCTGAGTGTAGAGCCCGACACAGGGCTTGAACCCACTACCTGAGCTGAAGTCAAGAGTCTGACCCTTAAACAACTGAGCCACCTGGGAACTCCACAAATTTGTAACACATTTAACTGAATGTCCAGACAAATACAGAGTTAGAAGGAAAAGCTTTTTCTTGCTCACTCCATTTCCAGTCCGAGGAATAAATACTGTTAACGGCTTGAGGGGATAATTAGAACTTTTTGGAGTGCTTATGATAGTCTCTAGAAACAAATACTCGTTTTTATCTTCAAAAAATTCAATTGACTATTGTGTTGTTTGGCAATATACTTTTTTCAACTAAATGGCATAGATAGATTAGCACATCTAGAATGATCTCATGAAATAGAGTAGATTCATAGTTTAGAGTATTATACAATTTTTTTTTATCTTCTGGCTGTGATTAATATTTAGTTCTTTGCTATAATTTTGCCATTACAAATAACATTGCAGGAAATGTATTTGTATGCACAGCTTGAGGCACACATGCCAGCTAGTCATATTTCCTTAGTAAGTGCTCCTAAAAGTGGAATCATGGAATTTAATGAGATGTCCATTTGAAGTTTTGAAGAATATTGGCAAATATTGTTCAGAAGGTCATAGTGATTTACACTGACACTTGTGCTGTTTCTTTTCTCTAGTATTCCAACTGTGTAAACTCCACCTTTAACATTTTTGCTATGTTGACAGCCATTATACTTTGTATTTCTTTAGCTATCAGTCATGTAAAAACATCTTTTTGTATTTTAGCCATTTGCATTTGTTCTTCTGTGAATTGTCCACTTATAATTTCCCTTCTCATATTGTGCTATACATTTTTAATATTAATTCATAGGAATTCTTTATGTATTAAGGATTTAAACTTTTTTTCCTTGCAGATATTTTCTTTTAGTTGACCACTTCCCTTATAAATGTTGTTTATGGGGGATTCCCGGGTGGCTCAGCAGTTTAGTGTCTGCCTTCGGCCCAGGGCGTGATCCTGGAGTCTAGGGATCAAGTCCCACGTCAGGCTCCCTGTATGGAGCCTGCTTCTCCCTCTGCCTGTGTCTCTGCCTCTCTCTCCCTCTCTCTGTGTATCTCATGAATAAATAAATAAAAATCTTTAAAAAGAAAATGTTGTTTATGTGTCTCTTGCCATATGGAAGTTTTATATTTTAGTCATTCCTATCCATCTTTTCTCATTAAGAAAGCTCTTTATGCTTTGTGAATTCAATACCAATTAGTGAGATCCATGAAAGGTGATCAGGTGCTAATTGTGGCTGAATGATCTTTAGTAACTAAACGGGGGACTCAACAAGCATGGGAACATTTACTATGTGCCAAGCACTGGGATAAATGCGGAGAGGGAACACAGTCTATCCCCTCAGAAAGCTTATAGTCTATTGTGAGAGCCGGACACTCAAAATGTTGATAGACTAGAAGGGTTGGTGCTATCTTAGGAATAAGCATGGAGCAGAGGGGAGGGAGGACTTAGCAGGGCATTCAACAAAGGACTTGCTGGGGTGGCAGAGGCCAGAGTTAATGGGAAGAATTCCTAAATGAGCTACATTCTCAGCTTGTCCCAGAGAGCTGGGGGGAAATGTCAGAATGTCGCCACCCAGTGCGTCTCAATTTATCATCAGGCCGAGGCGCCATGGCGTCCCTGAGCCTTGGCATGCACTCCTGGAGTTTTGAGAAGCCCCGGCGAAGCCCACACCTGGGTCTGCAGTGGCTCAGGCCTGCTGGTTATGGACAGACTTGCGGGTTATTTAACTACTTTAGTGCCAGCTTCCTAAACTAGAACGAAATCAGACATTCCTCACATGATGGGGAAGATCCAACTGCATAACAAATGGAAAGCTCTTCCCACCATACTGTTGCCACAGAGTAAGTGTTCAATATTTTGTTTCACCATCTCCCTTTGAACTTTGCCAAGGAGACAGCAGATTTTCTTCTTGCCGCTTAAAGAATTCCTTGATATATATAAAGATCAGCCACCGACTTTATTTAAAAATGGTCTCTAGGCTGCCACTAATGACTTCTGTGATAAGTGTTTATGGAACAAAAAAATTAGGTTCCTATCCCCCACAAATGTGAGATGTGGCGTTAAGTATCCCCCCCCCTAAAAAAAGACAAAAATTGTATTTTTCGTCTCTGTCTGGAACGAGCTTTTTCTCTCTTCCTTATTTATTACATTCTGCCCTTAAGCAGGACTTTGTTTCTGTTATTTGAAAAATGTATGCAAGTTATTTCAGAGGCTTTGACAGATTCCGCCCCTGCCCCCCACCTTCCTCCCTCTGCCCCTCTCATGTGTGTGCACACACCCTTACGTGCATGTATACATTTGGCAATTGTGGCACGATGATTTATTGAAAAGTTGACATGTGTTTTGTTCTGTTTTTTACCCTTCCCAAGTTAAAGAAAATGGTGGGCGCGGGCTCCCTTACAGCTTTAGAACCAGTTTCCAGAATTTAGGTAAACACTGTTGCTTGCGAGCAACCTCTTTTTGTGTTTTATAAAAAATAAGGTTCACTGAAGATATTTCCTGGGGTGTCTCATGGCATGGGGGCAAGAGGGACAAGGAGTTCAGAGCAGCAAGAGCAGGGGCGCACAGGGGGCTCAGTCTATTGAGGGTCTGACTCTTGCTTTCAGCCCAGGTCACGATCTCAGGGTCGGGGATCTCTGAAAGCAAAAGGCTTGGTAGCCCTGTTAGGCAGGGCAAAGATCCCCACTTTAGAATTTCTCTCTGTAATTGATCTCTGCTACCTCTTGCCAGGAGGCCCCAGGACTGGATGGTGAGACCAGCAGGACCAAGGGATCAGAGCATCCTGAAGAATAGGGTTCTGCAGTGGATTCTACTTTCTGAAGATGGTCTGGGCAGTATGACCCATCCCACAAACCTTTCTCCAATACGGCCCTGACACCACTTGAGTCAAAGAGAGGGGATTTATTCATCTCTCCTTGAATCTGGGCTGGCCTAGAGATTTATATGGAACCTAAAGAAACCTTGCAGCTTCTGGAAAGCTAGTTCTCCAGAGATGTCTTTGGGGGAGGAGGCTCTACCTCAGAATCCCGTGGCTCTAATGTAATAAACCTAGGTTACACAGACAGGCCACATGTAGGCACACCGACGGGGCTCATCTTTAGAGTCAGCCCAGCCCACTGCCCAGCCCAAGTGCCCAACATGCCAACAAAAAAGCCTTCAGAGGATTTGAGCCCCCAACCACTCAAGTCTTCCCATAAGAATCCACGGCCAGTCTGGAGCAGAGACAAGCCACACTCACCGTCCTGACTGAATTCTTAACCACAGGACTCACCAGTGCAATGAAATCATTCTTGGTTTTTTATATTATTATTATTTTATGCCACTAACTTAAAAAAGCTAGCTTTATTGAGATATGATATATAATTTATATGCTAAAAGATTCACCTATTGAAAGTGTACCATCCAATGAGTTTTAGGTGTCACCACAGTCAATTTTAGGATAAGCCCAACAACCAAACACTTCTTTTTTCATCTTTTCTAGTCAATGTTCACTCCTAACTCCAATGCCAGAAAACTTCAGATCTGTTTTCTGACTCCGTAGTTCCTCCTTTTCTAGAGATTTCATATAAATGGAAATTCCATTTCATATAAATGGAATATTAAATAAATTTCATATAAATGAACATATAATTCTTTGTGTCTTACACTACCATCTTTTAGGATAGTTTGTTATGTAGCCATGGACAACTTGAACACGTTCTTTCCCTACTCCCCAGATCACATGAACCCCTTGGACATTGTGCCCCAACGGAGGAGGATGGCACTCCAGTAATGACTAAATTGAACCGCCCTTTAGGCTAATTTAGTCAGCTTTGAAAGAAATTGAAATATGGTATTCCCTGTTTATATGAATTGATAGACTAAGATTCATTTATGGTTCACAGTATGAAGTCAAGGTGGTAATTTATTTCTAGAACAGTATTGAAGAGTTCCACACATGTCCACAAGGCACAAAAAGCCACAGAATATGGTTAGCAGACAAGTTTGCTTCTACCCCATGGGCCACCTTTCAGTAGGAAATATGACAAATCTTCCCCAGGAATCCTCTGGGGCTGCCGTATGGATCTGCTGCTTTGTGTCTCTGTTTCAGGGTTGTACAAAGAAATGAAAGTCACGGTTTCCAGTGGGAATCTACTCTGCTTCCATATTTTCAGGGAATTCTAGACTTAAAGTTCTTTAGAATCTCAAGAAATTTATATTTTTATTCTTTGCCAAACTAAATATCAAGAAGACTGAGAGGAAGGATTGATTAGGCAAATGAGCCACTATTGAAATGTTCCTTATTTATAGGAATGTGGTAATAAACAACATGGAGACAAAATCTGTGAGAAAAGGAGTGGGGGAGGGCACATGGGTGGTTCAGTGGTTGAACATCTGCCTTCAGCTCAGGGCATGATCTCGGAGTCCCAGGATGGGGTCTCACATCGGGCTCCCTGCATGGAGCCTGCTTGTGTATCTCTCTCTCTCTCTCTCTCTGTCTCTCATGAATAAATAAATAAAATCTTAAAAAAAAAAAAGAAAGAAAAGGAGTGGGGGAAAGAGAGGTGAACCCTGAAAAGTGTGCAAGGAAACTAGAAGCCAAGATAGGAAAGAGCAACAGAGAACATCTCATCTGTCCTCACCACCAGATGTACGTGCGGGCTACAGCATACACAAGTACCTGTCCCAGTACTTGGAGCTCTTTCCAAAAGCTCTAGAAGACATGTCTTCTCTTGGTAATTCAGAGCTATTTAACAAGAAAGAAAGAATATTGTTGATAGAGGCTGTTTTCTTTGCTTAATGTAACCCTCATTTCCAAACTGTTTTGACTTTAGGCAATATTTTTATTGGTCTCTCTCAGATGCTTTAGTGTCACCTCCTTGAGAATTTCTTTTTTTTTTTTTTAAGATTTTATTTATTTATTCATGAGACATACACACACAAAGAGGCAGAGATGCAGACAGAGGGAGAAGCAGGCTCCCTGCAAGGAGCCTGATGCAGGGCTTGATCCCAGGACCCCAGGATCATGACCTGAGCCAAAGGCAGATGCTCAACCACTTAGCCAGCCACGTGACCCCTCCTTCAGAATTTCTTATACTTTTTTTAGTTCTTGGTCCCTGAAGAAGATGTCATTGGTGGGAATTGTTACTAGGTTGGAGGCCACCTTGATTCAGTTACAGAGCAAGGTGGATTGGATTATGAAACATCAAGGAGCCTAGGACAATTGCATAGATAGTGAAGATAATTACATTTTATTGTAATATTCATGAGTTCCCAGCTGGAAGGATTATCTACTCAATAAGAGTTAATATTGACTAGAAAAGATGAAAACAGAAATGTTGGGATGTTGGGTTTGTCCTCAAATTGACTGTGGTGACACCTGAAACTCATTGAATGGTACATTTATAATAGCGGGGTCTTTTGGTATATAAATTTTACTTCACGTCTCAATAAAGCTAGCTTTTTTTTTTTTTTAAGTTAGTAGCATAAAATAATGCTTTAATTACATAAAAAGACAAGAAAGATTTCATTGCACTGATGAATCCTGTGGTTAGGAATTCAATCAGGACCATGAGTCTGGCTTATCTCTTGATTTTGATGGGAAGATTTGTGATTGGGGGCTAGAATTCTCTGGAGGTTTTTTGCTGGCATGTCAGGCACTGGGCGGGGCAATGGCCCGGACTGGCTCTAAAGATGAGCTCTGCTGGTGCTGTAGACTGGGGTCCTGCATGTGGCCTGTCCACATAGCTTGGGTTTTCTCTAGAATAGTCAACCCAGAAGGAGGTCCTGGGAAGTCATAGGTCTGTCTTTTTAAAAAAAGCTTTATTGATATATAATAAGTTGATTATAATTGATATCCCCAAATTTTGCATATATTTACTGTATACATTTTGATCGGTTTGGACATAGGTACACACCCAAGTATCTCACCAATTCCAAAAATTTCCTTTTTTTTTGTGGTAAAAACATTTAACATGATATCTGTCTTCTTAATATATTTTAAAGTGCATACTACAGTATTGTTAACTAAGGGTGCTATAGTGTACAGGAGATTTTTAGAATTTGTTCCTCTTGCATAACTGCAGCTTTATTCCTACTGACCAGCTATTCCTCAATTCCTCCCCTCCACACCTGGCAATTGCCGTTCTATTCTCTGCTCTTATGAGTTTGACTATTTTAGATACCTCATGTGAGTGTAATCATGCAATATTTGTTCTTCTGTGACTTGCTTACTTCATTTAGCATACTGTTCTCTAGGTTTTAGATATTAACCCGTTATCAGATAGGTGGTTTACATTTTCCCCCAGTATGTAGGTTGCCCTTTTTGTCTATTAATGGTTTCCTTTGTTGTATAGAAGCATTCATTTAAAAAAATATTTTATTAATTTATTTTTTGAGAGCGAGCAAGAGAGAAAGAGAGATGGAGAGTGAATGGGGGGAGGAGCAGAGGGAGAGGGACAAGCAGACTCTGTGCTGATTGTGGAGCCTGATGTGGGGCTCAATCTCAGAATCCTAAAATCATGACTTGAGCTGAAACCAAGAGTCAGATGCTTAATTGACGGAGTCACTCAGGTGCCCTGCCTCATCTATCTTTTAAAACAGGTTTCTTGGTACTGTTCGCATCACTTTCCTGTTTTAAAGTTGCCAATAACTATCAGTCTTGGTAGCTTGTATGTTTTTAGAGATTTATCAATTTCTTCTATGTGATCCAATTTGTTGGCATGTAGATGTTCATAGTATTATCTTATGATCCTTTGTATCTTGGGACGTCAGGTTAATGTCTCCCTTTTTGTTTCTAATTTTATGTATTTGAGTCTTCTCTCTCTTTTTCTATTGAGGAATAAGAAGGTGAAAGACATGTACACTGAAAACTATAAAACAAAAGAAATTAAAGCAGACACTAATAAATGGAAAGACAATGTGCTTTCATCCATTTGGATTGCTATCACAAAATACTGCAGACAGGCAGGTGATAAACAACAGAAATTTATTTCTCATAGTTCTGGAGGCTAGAAGTCCAAGACCAAGTTGCTAGCATAGTTGAGTTCTGGTGACGACTCTCTTTTGGGTTGTATACTGCTGGCTTCTCACTGTGTCCTCACTGTGGGATGGGTGATCTAGCTCTCTGGGGCCTCTTTTATAAAGGCATTAATCTCATTCACGAGAACTGTGTCTGCATCATGACTCAATCACTTCCCAAGACCCTATCTCCTAATGCCATTACCTTGGAGGTTAGAATTTTAACATACAAATTTGGGGCAGACACAAATATTCGGATCATAGTACTTTCCATGTTCATGGATTGGAAGAATTAATACTCTTAAAACGTTCATACTACCTAAAGCACTCTCACCACTCCTATTCAACAAGTGTAAGAAGTCCTAGCCAGAGCAACCAAGCAAGAAAAGAAAGAAAAGGCATTCAAATCAGAAAGGAAGAAGTAAAATAGTTTCCATTTGCAGATGACACAATCTCATATATAGAAAATACTCCTGACTCCACCTAAAACCTGTTAGAACTAATGAATGAATTTAACAAAATTATGGAATACAAAGTCAACAAATAAAATCAGTTGCCTTTTATTTATTTTTTTATAAATATATTTTGAGATTTTATTTATTTATTCAGGAAAGACACAGAGAGAGAGAATGAGACAGAGACACACGCAGAGGGAGAAGCAGGCTCCATGCAGGGAGCCTGACGTGGAACTCGATCCCAGGTCTCCAGGATCATGCCCTGGGCTGAAGGCAGATGCTAAACTGCTGAGTCACCCAGGGATTCCCCTCAGTTGCCTTTTAATACATTAACAACCAACTGTCTGAAAAATAAATTAAGAAAACAATCCCATTTACAGTGATATCTCAAAGAATAAAATACTCAAGAGTAATCTTAACTGTCTTTATTAACATGTTCATAAACCACCAGGGGTATGGCTGCTTGCCACCTGTACACATTCCCTCAGCTCGTGTGGATCACATCAGAGCTCCCTAGAAAGCTCCACAGTGACCCACTAAAAGGGAGTCAAGTTCAAACCTAGTGAGGAGCAGCTTACTATATACTTGTGTGACTCCTGGGGATGCTATCTCAGGGACGGTGACTGTCCTCCAGAAGAGGACAACGTGTCCAGCCATGACTCTGTCCTGTGTTCTGGTCCTGTATTCTATGCCGTGCATTCCCTTGCCCTTCTCTACCTGGTGTGTGGCCCTCATCTGAGCAGCATCAGAGTTCTGAATACTATCGGAATCGCCAGTTTCTGCTTCCAGTTCCCCAAAGTTCAGTTTTCAAAAACACAGAGAGGTTCTGCTTTTGGGACTCCATATTAGGTGACTATCTCTCATTCTAGCGATTTCTCTTCCTATTGTGATTGTGTGCATTTTTGCAATTCTGGTTCATGCATTTTTTTGAGCCACTCCTCCAAACAAGAATGCTCTCTGCTTACATATGACCTGAGAAAAGCCTGTGGGAGAGGCTTACATTCAGTGACCTAGTTTCAGATTGAAACAGGAGGAATTTACAGATTACACGCTACTTGGCAGTTTTCTCAGTATTCAAAAGCTCCTTTTTTGTTTCCTCTGGTCATTTTCTATCTCCCGTTATCGAAAGGCCTTTTGGTTGGAAAAAAAATGCTGTTTAAAATGATGTGAGGATGTCCCCACACTATCACTTTGCAGTGTCCCTTTTGGTTTTTCCCCTCACCACATACAGGGCACACTTAGGTTGCTGATGTTAATTATCAAATAACAATAGAAAGGAAAAGAAGACAAGGTGTGGGTGTGTGGGTAGGGGGCAGCTTCTCAGACAATCAGGAGACTTTAGATGCCCAACTTGCTGTGGGTGCGTGGGAATGAGCAAGGCCATGCGTGGTGGTGTCAGGGTGGGCACACCAATTAATCTTTACTTAGGTGGTCTTAGGTCCTCTGCCTTTTATCCTTTGGAACAATCTGTGTTTTTTGCCATTGGTTGGAATTTTGTTTTGTATCTGAGCCAAATCCCATCAAGACTTCTTTAAAAATAATAAGTTGCAGTTATTTTCTTAAAAAAAGGAAAAAGGAAAGGCCAATCAGTACAAATGATATGGAGGGGAAAATTGGTACACATGTGTCAAGAGCTTTAGGTCCCTTAGCGAGCAGGGCTTCCTCCATCAGGCGCAGGCCTTGCCTGCTCTACTTAATTGGGAGTTGGGGGTTGGGTGGGAGGCTGGCAGTGATGCAAGGCAGGGCAAGGCCGGAGGAGGTGGGTGTGGGACAAAGGTGAGAGCGAGGGGCGCCTGAGCACCTGAGTAGTCAGAGCTCCAAGGGCTCCAGGCAAAGGTGTCCCTGGGCCTCACAAGATCCAGTTAGGGAGAATGACCAAACCACACCGTGGCTTCCTAACCTATCAGTTCCTGCCGCTAGAGAATGCAGGGCCCTCCCCGACCTGGGGTCTCCAGTCTGGGCAACAGGGTGCTGGTCGCCTGTGGGGCCGCTGAGCGAGCCTCGATGTGGTGGGACCCTGTGGCTGGCTGGGGGGTCCTGGTGATGGATGGTGCCGGGGGGCTGTGAAGTCATGGATGTGGGCAGGAGGGGCTTCCCAGTCTGTCCCCATCCCCCCTCACATTTTGCACAGGAAGAGAGTGAGGCTGAGAGACCCTGACTTTAGTGACAGAGCCTCACTTGGACGCAGCCTCCTGGTTCCAAGGCCAGGTGCTCCCACCTGTTTTGCTCTGAGGCTCAGCAGAAGGTATGAGTCTGCTTGGGTTGCCATAGCAAGTACCACAGATGGGGGCTTACAAAACAGAGACTTATGAAAACAAAAACAAAACCAGAAAAACAGAAATGTATGTGTCCAAGTTCTGGAGGCCAGATATCCAAGTGAGGATGTGGGCAGGGACGGTTCCTCCTGAGGCCTCTCTCCTTGGCTTGGAGATGGCCACCTCCCACGAGCCCTCCTGCTCTCTCCTGTGTGTGTGCCTGAATCTGTATCTCAAGTGTCATTTTCTTATGAGGATACCAGTTTTGGTCGGGGCCCAGCCTAAAGGCCTCATTCTTAATTATGTCTTTATTGTGTTTCTTATTTTTAAAAAAGATTTTATTTATTTGAAAGAGAGAGGGTTAGTAGGGGAGGGGCAGAGTGAGAGGGAGAAGCAGGCATCCCTCTGAGCAGGGAGGCTGATGCTCCCCGGGGTCATGACATGAGCTGCAGACAGACGCTCAACCAACTGAGTCACCCAGGCACCCCTTAATCATGTCTTTAAAGGCCCTATCTCCAAATACAGTCACATTCTGAGACACAGGGCTTAAGTCCTCAACATACAGGTTTGGGAGGGACACAACTCAACCCATATCGGAGGGTGACAAGGACCATCGAGAGCTTGGAAGGGAGATCTGTACTCTGTGCTTCTGTGGTTTCTGTGCAGTCACTGGTCTTCATGTATAAACAATCGTTATGTAGCTGCAACCCTATTTCACTGTCTTTGTTTTGCCTTGGAAATTATCTTTTGGGGTCACAGACCTGTAGAGGGTTACCCTCATTCCACAAGGGGGCTGACGTCGTCCCCTCTCAATGTTGGCTACTGTGTGGCAGAAAAAGCTGGGGGAGAGCTCGGGTGAGACTCTGTAAGACATGGTGGTTTTTAAAATTCTCTGGAGTGCTCTGGAGAGAAATCCTAATTTCCAACCCTAATTTCCTTCTGTTTTGTATGTCATTTTTTCCCTCTCCCTCAGGAATACACTTTATATATGTTTGCTTTAAGTCATGTAACATTTTTTTTCCCATAACGTTCTTTCCTCGACACTGTGAACATTATATGATTTCCCTCTGTATTCACGATACACTCTGGACACCTGCAAAGAAACACAGCAGTCACAAAAGCCACTGGGGCCATGTCCACAGGGTTACAGCAGGAGCGGAATCTTGGATCCTAGATTTTATGTCTCCGCTGTCACTGATCGTTTGTGCTCCAGGTACACAGAGTAGAATGTTTTCTTAAAAGAAGACTCTTCATGCTTGCAGAAGAAAGGTAGCAACAGCAATGATTTCTGTTAAAAACACCAGGACTTGGATACATCAGAGGAGTCTGATGGTATAAATGCATCCAGATTTCTGTCAAGAACACTGTTTTTTTCCACTTTGCAAAGGTTAGGAGTGAAGTTTTCACCAGGATGGACTAACTCACTCAACTTAGAAGCACGGTGGTCAGGCTTCCTCGGCCTAGCCTATGATAGGCACCAGCCCTGGGCACCTGCTGTGGGTGCAGGGGGCCATCCTGGCTCTGTGCTCATGGTGCCCCCGTGGGTGCTGGACCTTCTGCCATAGGGGATATTAGACACAGTTTGAGAAGCACCAGCTGGCGACGTGATGGCTATCGTGTCCTCTGGCGTACCTCCTGCAGCTCTTAACCTGTCCTTGGTGTGAGGAAGGTCACGTTTGCCACCTGTGGGCTCTGGCCTCTTTCTCCCTACTCTTGTAAAGCAATGACTAGGAGGTAAGAGTGCCTCACACCCCGGGTGTGGATGTGGTTGAGAGTGTGAACAGACACGGTGAACGAGGGCAGGGAGGAGGAAGTCAGGGGCTGTCACTCCCCACGCTCCTCATCAGAGATGTGTCTGAGTTCTGGCTTCGTTGCTCACTGGCTCCCCATGACCTCACTCACTCCATTGATTCTGGGTTCCTCATCTGTGAGATGGGAGCCATTTCTGCCTGTTTCATGGGTTGTCATGAAGATGACATGATAATCTGTTTGTAATTCTGGAACTGTGTGATAACACAAGTGCATGTGCATGTGCACGTCTGTATGCATAGATGCAGAGGTCGTTGATGCATATGCACATGTACGAATCACTCTTACCACCTCCTACTCGTTGTTGTATGTGAAATGTGACAATAGCAAGGGACTAAGATGGGGAGAAGAATTTGAGTTTATAATTCAAATTATGAAAAGATCCTATGTGTGGGAGAGGAGGAAGTCACAGTCAGTGTATGACTTCATTTGTGGTAAGAGGGCTCCTAGAGTTAAGTATGTGTGGCTTACAGATTGTCTCCACTTTGTTTTCCAAAAATTGCAGTCCTGGACATCTTGCTTTTTAAAGATGAAATGATTCCCTGATGAAAGAAATTATTGTTAACAATCAGTCAGGAATATCAAAAGAAACACGTAAGTATGTGTCCTACGATGTGGTTTAAGAGGCCTGTCATCCTTCCTTGCTTTCCTTCCCCCCCTGAGGAAGATGGTAGTTAATATTCCAGAACTTTCCTAAGATGTATTCATTTTCTCTCCCTAGATGAGATTTATTTCTCCCTCTTCCTCCCCACCATTTTTTCTGGGTGAGATTTTAACTCTTGCTCGCTGGGATGTGTAGCCTGTGGGTGTCTGCTGGCACTTGTGTGGCAATGGAAGGGGTGGAGGGCAGAGGAACCACAAGGTGGCACCTGTGCTAAGGTGGGAGGAGGTCTGGTCCACCTTCAGATGGTCCCTGTGTGGCCTTGGCTGTGGTTAAGAATCCACCCAGACTCATGGAAGGACACAACCTACAGCACGACTGTGGAAAGACAGGCCAGGGTTCTGGATTCTTATGTCTGGGCCAGTCCTTGTAATGGATGCAGAGTTGATACTGGGTTTCCCATGCTAGAAGGGCAATGGCCAATCCAACCGGGGAGAGCCATCCACCCTTGAGTGTTGTCTCATGCAAGGAAAAAGCTCACAGGAGTTCCTGTAAATTCTACTCTGCTTTGTTGTTTTGTTCATCTATTTTTAACGATAGTTACCTTGGTGGGCATTCCCCCCACCCCTGCCAGCCCTTGAAATATGACTGATTATTACATTTTCTTTAATGATTTCCTCCTCTGCCAAAAAATAAATTGGAGTAGGTTGCTGAGACACTACATAAGAATAAAACAAGTAAATAGAAAGAGCCCTTGTGGTACATGGGAAGTAGAATGAAGGTCAGGGTAAGACCAGGTGTGCAGACCTACACAGAGCCCATATACTTGGCGTGGGCTGTCTTCAGTTCCCTCAGGAGGCCTCACACCTTCACCTTGGGCTTCCCACTGGGCAGGACCCAAAGGTGTTCATGGAGCTGTGTGGTCTGTGAAGGTCTCTGCTCCAATCCCCATTCCCTCTTTCTCTTCCCCAACCGTTGGTCGGGTGCAGAGGACACAGCCCTTCAAAGACTCAGAGACCCTGGGGAATGACAGAGTCACAGAAAGAAAGGGCCCATGTCCTGGATTACTGGCTGGAAGAGCTCCTGCCCCCCGACCAGGAACACCAGTAGAACTTCATACAAATGAGCATAAACTTCTGTTGTGTGTGGTACCGTCTGCTCAAAGTGTTCATCTACATGGTTCACACACTTTACACTGGACTCTGTGCAGCCTTGGGAACAAGAGCTTGAGAGATGATTAGAATCGTGTGATCTGGAAGCTTGTACCTGGTGGTCTTGGGGTTTGGGGCATGTCCTTTGAACCTTTTTCCCCCTGGTGTCTCAGTTGTTGCCAGGGGCCTCCTTAGGATAGATTTCTGGCCCCATAGGGGACCTGAATGAGAACTTTCTGGAGGCAGTCAGACCCTCATGTCACAGAGGCACAAGGGTGCTGGGTACAGGGCTGCCTGCGGTCTGGAGCCTCCCCCTCTGCCAGCTGGGCTCGCAGGCCATGTATGGTTGCAGGAGGAGGCCAGCCTCGGCCTCTGGGAAGGCTCATTCCTCCCCCGGGGGGCGACTTTAGGTGTGCAAATAGCTCAGGGAAGGATCATTTAAAATTGCCTTTAAAGCCTGATTTGTAAATAATCTAAGACTGAAGACAGAGCAAGTTAAATATTTATTTGAAGATTATGTCTCTAAAGAGGGATTGTTGAAAATTAGTGAGTGCTTTGCCATCTTCTCTTTCCCCTCCCCTGCTGGAGGGCATATTATTTTTACGGCTGTGTTTGACAGCCAGAACAAGCCTCTGTAGATTTAGTGGTTGTTTGTAGTGGCATTTATGTGTTTGAATGAGCTGGGCAAACAGGAGGGAGGGAGGGAAGTGGGGGTGGCTAATTAACTCTGCGAATCTCTTGCTAACACTTCCACACTCAGAAAGTGCCGGTAAAAGAACCATTCACAGGTTTGTCCAAAAGAAATCCTTCCCTGAACATGGCAGGTTTGGAAGGCACAGCCAATCCACCGCTTGTGCCCTCACAGATTCAGGATCTTCAAAGTGAAAGACTTGCTTCTGGGCTGAAAATATCTGTGGCCATAACTTCCTGGTTGAGAAAACCAGCTGCCCGGCCAGTTCCTGGGATAATGGCGTTCACTCCCTCAGTCATCACACACTTGCTCATCACCTGATGGTTCCTGGGTTTATGCATATGTATCATATTTACATATTCATATTTATATCCATATTCATACACATGTACATATACACGCATGTTTACACACACATGTATGTGTGTATATACATAGACATATACATCTATATATACACAAAAATATATGTATATATACATACACAAAAATATGTTTTATTTACATAAAAGAAAATTCTGCATTTTTATAAAACTTGATTAAAAATCGTATCCCAAACAGTCACCGGAAGTACACAATTACCAAAAAATGCACACATTTCACTTGGCATCTCCAGCACCACCAACTTTCTATGCCTGGTCTGTTTGGGCATCTCCATTTTCTGCAGGGTTTTTTCATCCTTGCCAGCATCAACTTTCCCCTTTTTCCCTTCGGGTACCTTCTCTTCTTTCTTTACAGGGGCCGTTTTAGGCTTGGGCTCTGACTTTGGAGCAGCAGGTTTAGCAGATTACCTTGCAGATCTTCTCTGTGGCTCATCCTTCACCTTGGCTTTATCTCCTTTAGCATATATACCAGCCCAGCCAAACCTGCTTTCTAAGTATACACAGAATGGTATTTGAAAAATTGCTCATTGTTTTGGTAATGAATACATTTATGATAAAAGTCAAGCTTGAGAAAAAACACCAAAACTTTGCTTGGTCAGTATATTAATTTACCCAGAACATTTTCCTCCCCCAGGAGGTTGTGTTAGAAGGTAATCTCATTCCATGTTCCCCTGAGACCATGAATTCTTGGAAAATCACCTCTCTGGGCCTTGTCTTGGAGATGAAGAGGCTGGATTAAATCAGTGCCCCCTAAACTGGTGTGACCTTAAGAATCACCTGGAGGTTCTGTTTCAGTAGATCTGAGATAAGGCCTGAGAATCTAGAATTTTTTTTTTTTTTTTTGGTTTCAGTGCATTTTATTAGTTTTATTCTACTTCTACCTCTACCTCTAATTCTAATTCTAATTCTAATTCTAATTCTAATTCTAATTCTAATTCTAATTCAGGCCCAGTTGATGCTTAAGGCACAAAATGTTTGGAAAACACTGGAACAGATGATCTTTGAGATCCCCCTCTGAGTATGATATTTTAATATCTTTTTTTTTTCCAGAGGCTCCTTAGTGCCCTTCAATGGCTATCTCTGGAAAAGCTTTAATGAGAGCATTGATGATCAGTGGATTTCTAAAAAAGATTTATTTATTTATTTGAGAGAGACAGTGAGAGCACATGAGCTGGGGGAGGGGTAGGCTGGGGGTGGGTGGGGGGGGAGAGAGAGAGAGAGAGAGAGAGAGAATCACATATTCCCCGCTGAGGTTAGAGGCCAAAGTGGAGCTTGAACTCAATACCCTAAGATCATGACCTGAGCCAAAACCAAGAGTTGGCCATTTAACTGACTGAGCCACCCAGGCAACCTGATCAGTAGATTTTTTTAAACAAGTACAAGAGGAAAAGTGTGAGCTAAGAGCCATACTGAGGCATGACTGCTCACTGATGATCTTGTGGGGGTGAGGTAACGGTGACATACGGGGGGCAGATTCCCTGAGTGGTAAGTGGTCCAGTGGGGAAGTTAGGACATGGCCACTGTACGGTGTCAGGGCCCGAGGACCGTACAGACCCCATGTAGCCATGAGCAAGGGTCAGGGCCACCCGCCCAGCTTTCCTGCTCTCGAGGCCACTGGGCACTGCATTTTTTTTTTTTAAGATTTTATTTAGTTATTCATGAGAGATACAGAGAGAGAGGCAGAGACACAGGCAGAGGGAGAAGCAGGCTCCATGCAGGGAGCCCAACGTGGGACTTGATCTCAGGACCCCGGGATCACGCTCTAAGCCGAAGGCAGATGCTCAACCACTGAGCCACCCAGGTGCCCATGGGCACTACTTTTCAGATGCCCAGAGTGGGAAGGTAGCCCACAGGTTCATTTTCTCTCCCTGACCTGCCATCATCCTCATGGGGCAGGTGGGGCAAGAACTCACAGGCACTTTCTACCCTTTCCTTAGTTTCCCCCAGGCCTGGGATACTACTGCTAGCACGTGTTCTCCTTCTGTATCTTCTCTGAGATGCCATCACACCTGGCCTTTCATCCTCCCAGATGCTTGTTCTGGCTCAGCAGCCTACCCCCGGAGCCTGGAAGGATGAGGGGAGTTCTCCGTGCTGCGTGCTGGGTCTCTGTGATGTCTCCTCTTCCATCCTGCCCTCCTGTTGAAGAGCCTCTTGCTCTGCTTCCAGCTCCTCAGTAGCACCTGCAAGCTCAAGCTCTCTGGCTCCGGGGGCCCCTCCTCCACTCATTGTCCCTTTAACCTCAGAGGAGCTGTCAACTCCCTTTTGCTCTCATTTCTGCATTGCCGTAACAGCTCCTGTTTGGCTTCTCTGGGCTTCCACCGTCTCTGCTAATTCCCTTTGCATAGGAGACCCAGACACATTTCTGTTTTCTGCACTTGACCCCAAATAACTCAGCTCTCAAAGGACGTCTATTGTGAGATGAAAGCCGTACCTGTGACAGAAGGGCTGACACCTGCTCAGCGGGAATGCTGTCTCCCCCAAACTAGGAGATCCCAAGTGGAACGGATGGCCCTTCCCAGCTCCTGCCCTTTTGGTGTGTGTGGGCTTCCAGCACCCCTGATTGCCCGGGCTCAGATGCCGCGACATTCTCGGCCACTCCTCCCTCCACCGGGCACTCCCGGGCCACACATCGTCAGTCTCCCGGATGGCAGCTCCCAGTGTGTCCACATCCACACCCCTCATGTGCATTCATACCACCCTTCTTCTTGCCGCCAAGGCCTCTGCCAGTCCCCGGCCTTTGGTCTGTCCCCACCTTCAAAGCATATCTGAGCTCCTGGGGTGACATTCGTTCCACCATTACCCCCGGTCCACTGCCCGCCAAATCAAGGTGCAACCCATCCTGGCAGGTGAGCCCTCCGGTGCCCAACCACGCAAACAGCCCTGTGCCCTGCAGGCGACTCCGCTCCCTATCACCAAGGCAACCTGCCTCTCCTGCACTCTGCTCCCTCCTGCCAGAACACCTTTCTTATTTTTACCTATCTCCACGTCTTGGTTTAATGCCAGCTCCAACCCAAAGCCTCCCCTAATCCTGCTATCTGGAACTAATCACTTCTTCCTCAGTGCACTCCTGGGTTTCTTTATGCAACTCCTTTGCCTCACATCTCATTTGTGCCTGGTAGGATAGCTATGTCGCTTGGGTCACCCCAAATGGTAAGTGTTTCGGATGGGGTGCTAGCTCTGACTTACAGCTCCTATCAAATAGCTGACTCTCAGTGGAGCCTGTGTGGAAGTCATGTGGCTGCCACTCGGTCGGTACACGACAAATTCACCATGTTTCACAGCAATGCTTTCATATAGCTCTTTGTCTATTTGAATCTATCTATTCTCTCAATCACATGGCTGTTTTGCTTGGAAATGGTACTTGCTTCTCTTTTTTAACCCAGTCTCTTAAACATAATCAACAGATATTAATCATTTATTGGACTAATTTTCCGATATGATCATATATGGAGTGTCCGTCATGGACACGTGTTGCGTGATTTACATCAGGGCCTGGAATCAGGTTGGGATAACTCAAAACTCTACACTGTGAGAGAGGAGAGGCTCTTCACTTTCATCGTGGGAGGGAATGTTGCACCCGAGGAGAAAACAGAGCAGGTGATCACTCCCACCTCTGGTTTGCTCCTGGTGTTGGAACTGCTACTCTGTCTTGGATTCCCCTGCACAGTCGTGAGGTTGCCCACCTTATGTCCTTTCTTCTCTGACTCTGTGTATAATGACAGGGATTACCTCTGTCTCCAGCCTCCTTTCCCAGACAGCTCCCTTACAATTGACCCCACCCTCACCCAGATAGGCTCAGTCATCCTAATTCTCGATAAGTCAACAACTGAAAAATAGTTTGTCCTTACAAGGGACCCACAGGATGTCAACTCCGGTCTTCATGGACGTAGATCAGGCTCTCAGGAATGGTGCTGTGCTCTGTACTGTCATAGAGCGTGATGGGAGCAATGGAATTCCTGGCCTGGCTTCCCTGTAGGGGCCCAGGCAGGCAGAGCTGTAGGCGGTTCTTTCCAAGGGCTCTCTTGTCTGCCAAGTTTGGTTGACCTCCGGGGCACGGTGAAAGGTATAGCTTTTTGGTTAGCTTTTTGCAGGGCTTTTGGACTCTCTTGCTTCCCTTCCCCTTTGGCTTTTATTTGCAAAGACTCAGCTCCTTTATTCATTGCAAGAACCCAAATGCATTGAGGCATGCGGGCCTGGAGGAGACGGGGTCATTATACTCGGAATCCTGTGAGTATAAAAGTGTGAACATAGTAACAGTGCTGAGATGACTCCTTTTTTTTTTTTTGCCTCCTTTTAGATAATCCTCCCCGTTTCCCCTCTACCCCAAAGTTTCTGTTGCCTTATTTTCCCTACACCCTGACTCTTTCCTTTTGCCCTTCATGAATTCTTCTCTTCGTCATTGTCTTTTATCTTCTCTCTTTCGAGGCAAAAAGGACACAGCTTCTCAGTGTCCGCCTGTCAGACTTCTTGGCCCTCAGGCTGGACAAGTTCTGGAGGGAGTTCTCAGGAATCCTTGCAAGCCCAGTTCCAAGGATCCCCTTCCCCTCACCCACGTGGACCACAGGGAGGAGCAAGAAGCCTTCAAGGCACAGACCAGGTTGGACTAGATTCAGGAACCTAATTACCACCAGAAAATTAAAGAAAGGTAATAATTGCTTTTAAACACTTAACAAAAGGCAATCTCACCTCGCAGGTTTGTAAATTTGTAGTGAGAACTGATTACAAGGGGGCACTTGTGCTGCCTTCTTTGTGTTTGATTTGCAAACCAGAATGCACACACCCCCATATGCATAATTGGGTCCTCACGGTCCCCGCATCAATGTGGCGATGCAGCAGCAGTTTATTTATCCCGTGCTCATTCAAAGAAAAGCTGAATGGAACAAGAAAACTCCCACTTTGCGATGGGATTAGATACCGTGGAGTATTCCTCCCCCGTACTCTTTCAAGGATTTTTTTTTTTAAGTTTCTAAATCTGCTTGGAAAAAAAAAAAAAAAAGTAAATTGCCAGAAGTGAGATTAGTGGGGAATATTGTTCTTAGGACAATAGTGTCTTTATGGCTTGACTGGTATGGGATCCCTGCTTCAAAAAAATACAAGGGCTGGAGGTGTGGGGGTTCTTAATTGCCTACATCTGATCAACTGGCAGCAGAAAAAGAAGCAGAAAGAAAGAAATCCCATTCAGCTCTGATTTAGCCTGGATCAAGTCCACTTGCTAATCAGAGTTTAATGAGGATGCCACTGGCCCTGTTGTATTTGCCAACGCTCCCACTAAGGTCCCTGGCCTTGTGTTTGTGCAGGGAGCACTTTCGTCCTGCCGCCCCACGAAGCAGGATGCGGGCTGAGATGGAAGAGTCCCAGCCTGGAGAAGTTAATTAAGTTTAGGCCCTTGGCATTCCGAGTCACCGGAACCCATGGTGGGAAGCCTCACCCACTGCACAAAAGAGACCCACACGGAGCTCGGAACGATGGTCGCGGCGGGGGCAGCTGGGCTCCCGCGCGCCCCACTGCCAGCTCTTAACCCCCGGGACCGTGTTCCCTCCACTGCACAAACTGAATAGGCCTGCAGGGCCGCGGGCTGCTTCGGATGCACGAGGATGCGGGGAGCACATGGGCCGTGGTCCAATGTCACTCATAGCTGTGCAGGCCCCGGAGTCTGCAAAGAATCTGCAGCCCCCTGAAGGCTCGGACCAAGGCCTGATTTGTTTTCAAGTTGTATTCTCTTTGCTTTAAACAGAAATTCTCGAAAGCAAGAAGTTGCCCTTTAGGTGAGCAAGTGGCTATCTAATTGTTTGTCCTGTCATCTCCAAGGAGGGAATGAAGTGTCTGTGGCCTCGGTGAGGATGGCACAGGACGCTGACACCTTGGAGACCCCACACACAGTTCCTGGGTGCAGGGAGCCCCAGGGTGGACGGAGCAGCCCCCCTCTGCTGTGCATCTGCATTTATGGCACGTGAAGGCGGGAGGGCAACCAAAAGAATAGGCCATCTGGGGGGATGTGGACTTGGGTTCGAGGTCGATGTCCTTCTGAATTCTCAGAGGGTATGTCCCTTCTGTCAAGTGGAACGTCTCCAGGGTATGACCCAGATAGTATGTGGGTCCGCTGCCCTGAGCAAGGGCACAAGGGAAATGCACCTGCCTTCCCTCTAAACCTGCAGTTCTCAAGCAGTTCTCAAAATCTGGGGCTGGTCAGAATCCCCTAAGGAGCTGGTGAGCTGCACACTCCTGGGTCCCAGCCTCAGGGGTTCTTTTTTCTTTTTTAAAGATTTTATTTATTCATTCATGAGAGGCAGAGAGAGAGAAGCAGGCTCCATGCAGGGAGCTCAATGTGGGACTCGATCCTGGGTCTCCAGGATCATGCCCTGAGACAAAAGTGATGCTAAACCACTGAGCCACCCGGGCTGCCCCAGAGGTTCTGATGAACAGGTCCGGGGTGGGCCCCACACTCTGCATTCCCAATGAACTCCCTGCTGCTGCTGAATTATAGGCCACACTTTTAGACACTGCCTTAGACCTCTCTCCCCTTCCTTCCTTCCTAATTTGTATTATTTATTGTGGTTTCTATAGTGCCTGGCCCATTGCAGGGGCCACCTCAAAATATATTAATCTAATGAAAACAGCCGTGTGAAATAGATGAAAAGACAAGATTCCAGAAGGTTAGGTAACCTGGCCAAGATTACTTAACCAAGAGATGGCAGAGAAAGAACAAGTACAGGTATTTGTGGCTTCAAAGCCAGTGCTTTTAACCCCCATGCCAGCTTCTCTCACTCCCAGCATGCTCTGGGCTGGGGCTAATCTGGCCACATTTCCCCTGGAATCTAGAAATCCTGACTGCCAGCATGGCACAGGGCTCTGAAGGGTTCATTCTCTCCTGAGAGTAAAACTGAAAGTGTTAGGGAGCAGCTGGTTGGCCTCAGATGGCAAAGGTGATGCTCTGAGAACCTACCACTCTGCCAGCCCATTGAACATTTGGAAGCATTTGGAGAAAATTTTATCAATGTTCTTTCCTTCATTTATTGGAGAGCTGACTGGAATGTTTTTCTGTCTTCTAATTTGAGTTTACCCTCCAAGAAAATTCTTCCTTCAGACCATAGGCAAGCTCTTGGATCTTGTTTTATAATCCCAACCTTTGAAACAATAGCTAGAAACTCTGTGGAGACTCATTTGGTTATTAAGCACCATGAGATACTCAGTAAATATTTGAACAAATTAATAGACAAAACATTTTTATTTTATTATTATTTTTTGAAGATTTTATTTATTTATTTGAGAGAGAAAGAGCACAAGCAAAGTGGAGGGGCAAAGGGAGAGGCAGAAGCAGATTCACCACAGAATAGGAAGCACAATGTGGGGCTTGATCTTAGGACCCAGAGATCATGACCTGAGCCAAAGGCAGGTGCTCAACTGACTGAGCCATCCAGGCACCCAACAAACCATTTTTAAATTAAACTTTTAATTTTAAGATAAATATAGACTCATGTGGAGTTTTAAGAAATGATACGGGGCTATTCCTTGTACCTTTTATTCAATTTCTCCCAAATAGTGACTTCTTGCAAAACTATAGTACAATGTCACAACTAGGATACTGACATCAACACAGTCAAGATACAGAGCATTTTCATCGCCATGGGGATCCCTCATGTTGTTCTCATTCCTTCCTGCATCTCCCTCTCTACTCATAACACCATGGAAGTCATTAATCTGTTCTCCACTTCAGTTATTTTGTTATTTCAAGAATGTTAGGTAAGTAGAATCATATAGCACATTTCCTACTGGGATCGATTTTCTTTTTCACTTAACCCAATTCTCTGGAGATTCTTCAAGCTGTTGACATATCATGCATTTACTCCTTTCTTGCCAAGTAATATTCCATGGTATTGAAACTGAAGTTTGTTTAAGCTTTTAACTGTTGAAGGACATTTGGATTTTGTCCAGTGTTTGGCTGTTAGGATTAAAGCTGCTGTGACCATTCATTGACCGGTTTTTGAGTGACCTAACATTTTCATTTTTCTGGAAATGCACCAGGAGTATAATTGCTGGGTTCTAAGATAGTTTATGTTTAGTGTATTTTATGAAGCTGCCAAACTATTTTCCAGAGGTGGCTGTACCATTTGACACTCCTACCAGCCATATATCTGTGATCCTGTTTCTCTGCATACTTTCTAACATTTGTTTTTGTCACTATTTCTTATTTTAGCCATTTGCATTCCATGGGTAGTGATACCTCATTGTGGTTTGAGTTGTATTTCCCTAGTGACTAATGATGCTAAAGTTCTTTTCTTGTGCTTATTTGGCAGGTGTACATCCTCTTTGGTGAAAGGCCTGTTCATGTTGTTTGCCCAACTTCTAGTTGGATTGTTTGTTTTATTGCGTTTTTAGAATTCATTATGTATTTTAGGTACTAGTCTTTTGTTATATATGCTGTTTGCAAATATTTTCTTCCAGTCTGCAGCTTGTCTTTTCATTCTCTTAACAAAGTCTTTCACTCAGCAGGTGTTTTTAATTTTGATGGAGTCCAATTTATCAGTTTTTCCTGGACCATGCTTTTGGAATCAAGTCTATGACTTTGTCTGCCCTAGATTGTGAAGATTTCACAGTAATTATCTTTCAAAAGCTTTAATTTTACATTTTACATTACAAAAGCTTTAATTTTACATTTTACATTTCAGTTCATGATTTACATGTTGAGTTAAATTTTGTGTAAGGTATAAACTTAGATAGAGGTTATTTTTATTTGTTTATTTATTTTGGTCTGTGGTTGTCTACTTGCTCCAAAACTATTAACTGGACTATCTTTCCTCTGTTGAATTGCTTTTGCACCTTTGTCAAAAAATTGAGTATATTTGTGTGTCTACTTCTGCATTCTCTATTCTGTTCCACTGATTTCCTTTCATCAATACCACCCAGTTTTGATTCATGTAGCTACAAGATAAGTGTTGAAGCTGGATAGACTGATCCTTCCCAATTTATTCTTCTTTTTCAAAATTGTTTAGCTACTCTAGTTCCTTTTACGTTTCTGTATAAATTTTTGAATGATCTTATCTGTATCCATAAAAACTCTTAATGATATTTGGATAAGAGCTGGGTTAAATCTTTCTACCAATTTTTCATTTTTATCATGTGAAGTGTTCAGTTTCACATCCGTATGACACACATCATGTTTTTTTATTTCTTTCATCAACATTTTGAAGTTTTTGTTATACAAGTTCTGTATGTGTTTCATTAGATTTAGTGCTCACTTCGGCAGCACATATACTAAGATTTATCTGTAAGTATTTCATTTTTCTGAGCTGTGATAAATCTATCATATTTTAAATTTCAGTTACCATGTGGTTATTACTACTATATTACTGATATATACTAATATACAATTAACTTTTGTATGTTGTTCTTGTAACCCATGACCTTAATGAACTCAATTATTAGTTATGAATTTTTTTGGTAGATTTCTTGAGAATTTCTATGTAGGCAATCACATAATCTGTACATAGAGACATTATATTTCTTTTCAAATTTACTTTTTTTTCCTTATTTTGCTTTACTTTTCTTGTCTTGTCACATAGCTAGAACTTTCAGTACTACATTGAATGAGAGGTAAATATTGAATAAGTAATGAATGGTTGTCCTTTTGAGATATCTTTGCCTATTCTCAATCTTAGGGGGAAGCATTCATTCTTTTGCCATTGAATATAATGTTAGCCTGAAGGTTATTTTTAGTAGATGCTCTTTATCAGGTTGAGTAAGGTCTTCTTTTTGTTTTTTTGTTTTTTTGAGGATTTCTATCATGAATGCCTGTTGGATTTTGTCAAGTGATTTTTCTGCATCAAATGATTATATGATTTTTTTTCCTTCTCAGATAGCAGTCATTGATTTCCAGGTATTTAATCTTTTTGCATATCTAAAATAAAACCCACGTGGTCATGGTGTATTATTCTTTTTATGTATTACTGAATTTTATTTTCTAATATTTTGTTCAGAGGATTTGGATCTGTATTCATGAGGGAGAATAGTCTGTAGTCTGCTTTATCTTCTTTTTGTTTGTTTGTTTTAAAGATTTTATTTATTTATTCATGAGACAGAGAGAGAGAGAGAGAGAGAGAGATTGAGAACCAGAGACACAGGCAGAGGGAGAAGCAGGCTCCATGCAGGAAGCCTGACATGGGACTTGATCCCGGGTCTCCAGGATCAAGCCTTAGGCTGAAGGGGGCGCTAAACCTCTGAGCCACCTGGGCTGCCCTGTTTATTTCTTTGTATTGTTATTTTCTGTGTCTGATTTTGATATCTAGGTGATAGTAGCATCATAACATGAATTTTTGGAAGTGTACCCTCCTCTATTTTCTTGAAGAGATCATGTAGAATTACTGTTAATTCTTAAATCATTTGGAAAAATTCTTCAATGAAACTACCTGGGTTTCATGTTTCTGGGTATAGAGTTGTTTGTAGTATTTCCTTACTATCTTTTTGATGTCTGTAGGATTTGGAGTGATATTTTCTGTTTCATTTCAGATACTTGTAATTAGTGTCTTATCTCTTTTCATTGTCAATCTTGCTAGAGTTGAATCAATTTGGCTGTTTTTTGTTTGTTTGTTTTTGAAAACCACTTTTTCTTCATTGAAATTCTCTATGTTCTGTGTATTATTTTACTTCCTTTGACTTCCTCTTTGATTTGTGGTTTGTTTGTTTGTTTTAGAAGTGTATTGTTTAGTTTCCAAATGTTTGGAGATTAAAAGAGCTTGTATTGGGTTCTAAAATTCTTCCACTAAAAAGTTTCATGATATCTAACATTGCTAACATAATATGGTCACAAATGACCAATAGTGGCAGATATCTTGGCTATGGGTGGCTATCCTGTGAGATTAGGCTAAAGCAGTGTCTGCTCAGGACAAACTTTGGCCTTGGCTTTCCTTTCTTCTCTGGTAGGTGACTGAGAGCCTTGACTTCTAAGTCTCTGGCCCAGGCCCCCAGCAGTGGCTGATGGTCCATTGACCGTCATGCTTTTGTGGAGTCTAGGGAATTCCTCTCACTTAGTAGAGCTTCACTGGAGATCATAGACAAGTGAGAAGCAAACCAGTTGAGAATAAGCTATGTCAAAATGAAAGCTCCCTGGATAGTTAAATGCATATCATTAAGTGACAGGGCCAATCCGAAAAGACTACACACTCTATGATTCCAACTCTACGGTATCCTGGAAAAGGCAAAAAAAAATGAGGACACTATAAAGATCAGTGGCTTCCAAGGGTAGGAGGCAGAGAAGGATGAATAGAGAGAGTTCAGAGGAGTTTTAGGGCAGTGAAAACACTCTGTATGCTGCCATAATGGTGGATACGTGTTATCAAACACTTGTCAAAACTCAGAATCTACAACACCAAGAGTGAACCTTAATGTCAGCTATGGACTTTGGAGGATAATGGTGTCAATGCAGGTTTATTGATTATAACAAATGCACCAGTATGGTTCAGAAGGTGTAGTGTGCAACGTTGTGCATATGTGAAGCATAAAGCATATGAGACTCCGTACTTTCTCCTCAAGTTTCCTGGGAACCTAAAACTACTCTGAAAATTAGTCTGTTAAATATTTTTTAAAAATCATCACAATTAGGTACTACTTCACACCCGTTATCATGGTTACTATAAAAAAAATAACAATGTCACAACAAACCCATGAAATTACAAGTGTTGATGAGGATGTGGAGAAATTAGAACCAATAACATATTGTTGGTGGGAGTGTCAAGCAGTGAAATCAGAACGGTGGTTCCTCCAAAAATTAAAAATAGAACTACCATATAATCCAGTAATTCCAGTTCTGTATACATACTCAAAAGAATTTGAAGATATTTATATCTCAGAATAGATATTTATACACCCTTGTTCATGGCAGCATTATTCACAATAACCAAGAGGTGGAAATAATCCAAGTGTCTCTCAACAGATGAGCAGATAAACAAAATAGGATATATCCATACAATGGAATATTATTCATCCTTAAAAAGAAAGGTAATTCTGACATATGCTACCACCTGGATGAACTTTTAGGGTATTATAATAGATGAAAGAAGCTAGACACAAAAAGATAACACTGTAGGACGCCACCTCCACGAAGTACTTATCAAATTCAGGGACAGAAGGTAGAATGATGGTTACCAGGGGTTGGAGGAAGAAGAAATGGGGAGATGTTTAACAGGCATAGAGTTTCAGTGTTGCGGGATGAAAAATTTCTGGATATTTGGTTGTTCAATAATGTGAGTATACTTAACATTGCTCTACACTTAAAAATGGTAAATTTTATGGTATACGTATTTTACCATAATCAAATATATATTTTTAAAGATTTTATTTATTTATTCATGAGACAGAGAGAGGCAGAGATACAGGCAGAGGGAGAGTAGGCTCCCTGCAGGGAGCCCGATGCAGGGCTCCATCTGGGGACTCTGGGATCCCGACCTGAGCCAAAGACGCTTAACCCTTGAGCCACCCAGGTGCCCCTGTAATGAAATATTTTTGAAAACAAAGAAACAAAAGCAAGCTCTTGGAAGCAGAAAAAAGTCAAGTAGCTTCAAAAGTTCAGAAGGCTCCGTTCAATTCAGTTTGACTTGACCATTTGACTGCAGTCCCTAATAGCTCTATTTCGAGCAGTGGGTGCTGTAATTTTCTCTCTGGCTACACGGTCTCTAGATTTCTCTAGTTAACTTTCCCAATAAGGTAATAGCACTTTCATGTGCTGCCCCAGGAGAGCACTGACAAGACAGGCAGAGGCAGGTCTTGGCCCTGAGGGGCTCAGAAACTGACACAGACGGATGCCTGTTTACAGAACGTGATCCTGTTCAGATAAAATAGGATGCCACTTGAAATCTAGCCTCTAATTCAAGTTTTTTTTTTTTTAAAGGCAATTGTTATGGTTTTATTTATAGCTTATTTCTCAGCTCCAGCACCATTCCTATCCAAGTCAAAACTAGTTCTTGGGGCACCTGGGTGGCTCAGTTGATTAAGCATCTGCCTTGGGTTTAGGTCATGATCTGGGAGTCCCCAGATCGAGCCCCACATCAGGTTCCCTGCTCATCGGGGAGTCTGCTTCTCCCTTTCCCTCTGCTCCTCCTCCAGCTCTTGCCCACATTCTCTCTCTCAAATAAATAAAATCTTAAAAAAAAAAAAATCAAACAACAACAACAACAACAACAACAAACTAGTTCTCTCTCACATCCAAGGTGGGTGGGAATGAGGAGTGACCCTGACCCATCACCTGGTTCTTATGACAGAAACACAGTGGAAGTGTGCTGTGCTAGCTCCTATTCAATAATATAAACACACATCTGCTTTAATTTGTTTTTATTGTGATAAAATATACATAATTTACCATCTTAAGCATTTTTTTTTAATTTTTTTTTTTTTTTTTAATTTATGATAGTCACAGAGAGAGAGAGAGAGAGAGGCAGAGACACAGGCAGAGGGAGAAGCAGGCTCCATGCACCGGGAGCCTGACGTGGGATTCGATCCCGGGTCTCCAGGATTGTGCCCTGGGCCAAAGGCAGGCGCCAAACCGCTGCGCCACCCAGGGATCCCATCTTAAGCATTTTTAATGTTATAGTTCAGTGACATTAGTGTGTTTTCGTTGTTGTACAACCTTCACCACTGTCCATCTCCAGAGCTTCTTCCTCATCCCGGTGATGAGACTCTGTCCCCATGAAGCAGTAAGTCCCCATTTCTCTCAGCCCCCCAATGCCAATAAAATCCAATTTATGGCAAGGATTAAATGAACCCACAGCCCTGGAAGATTTATCAAGTATAGGATCTCCCTGTCTTTTGCTTCTCTTTTTGAAAATACTCCTTTATAGTGGCCCTGAAATTGTGTGTATTAGATTTCCCTCCCTATTTTGTAGCGCAGGAAACCAGGCCTCACAAGCTAATGTTGCTCCCCGTAACTGCGTACAAAAAGAAGTCCTGGTTTCCTCAATGTGCAAGAAGGATGGTGACATACCTGGCATTTCCACTGCGATATGTCATTGACACCTCCAAATCAACAGAATGAGATGGTGTTCTTGTTTCTCCTTTCCAGATTCCTTTTTTCCCCAGCCCTCCTCGGTGTGAAAACACACCATCATCTGAATGTTTAGGACAGAGGGCTGGAAGGAGTCCTTCATTTCCTTCCCTGTTCCTCAGGAAGCCCTGATGATTGCATGTCTGACTCACATTTTGCTCTGCGCATTGCCCTGCTTTCTGATCTCACAACCACCAATAAGGACTAGGGGAACAGCTCCCCATCCTGTCTACTTGCTTCTGTTCTTGGTTCTCCTCCAACCCCTTGTTAATCAGAATCAGGATAAGAATGCTTCTGTATTCTACGCTGTATCTATGCTGGCCACCATTCTGAGCGCATCACATGTATTGCCTCATTTAATCCTTACACTGAAAGTAGATGAATCCCCCACTTAAGATGAATCCATGGCTTCCCACTGTTTGAAGAATCACATCCTACCTCCCTATCTTGCTCTGCCAGATTCTGAGGGATCTGACCTTCCCTCCTCACTCTTTCTCCTCTGTTCAGACCAAACACGCTGCCTGCCTTTCATTCTTCAGACATGTTCTGAAAGAACAAGCCTTTGCGGTTCCTCCCCTTTCTCTTGTATGTCCCAACCCTTTGTGGGATTAGATGGTTCCTCTGCTCTAGATCTTAGCACACAAAATACCTGCTTGGAGAGGCCTTCTCAGGCCTCCTGATTCTGCTCATAGGCCAGGAATTCTTTATCACAGCATCCGGTTTATATTATGAGCAATGTTTATGAGAGTTTGCACTGATTTTGTTTCTTTCGTTGTTTGGTTGTCTCTGTGTGGTCGTTCTCACTGGGCTGGGAGCTCTGGGTGGGCAGATGCTTTATCAGTTTTGTTCCTCGATCTGGCCAGCACCCAGCAGAGTGCCTTGAGCCCCGAGGCTGGGGGTGGGGGTGGTAGAGTGAGTGGTTGAAAGGATAAATCTCATGCAACACAGACTTTGATCTTGTCAGGTTTTGGGGGGAACAGAAGTGTACGAGATAAGATATTGGTTGCATCTTATTAATCAGTCTCCAACTTGGGTATTTCAGAAAAGTAACTCTTCCTTTCTGTAATTTATCATTACCTGTAAGTTTTAAGCCTGAGATTCCCTTCACCCAAACAAACACACTAACTTTAGTCTTTGTCTTTCAGATCCCTCCCAGGGGACATGGGTAAGTGCCGAAGTTGGGGGAGGTGTAGACAATAAGGTTACCACTTGGAACTGAGAGCCGGGTCTAAAAGCCCCACTGAGTGTCCTTGATGCTTCCAGACCGCACTCAGGTCAGGGACCCTTGGGAGGCTCTTGGGGTCTGCTCTGCCTTCGTGGACACGGAGCCATTCTTCTCTGGGTCCTGCCACCTTCCTTGTGGCATTGCCAGGAGAGGCCCACACATCTCTCTCTCTTCCCTCCCATCCCCTAAGCTAGGGAACGCCTCCTCTTATCTGGGCACCTGGGGAAGGAACCCAGCTGCAGCCCCTGCCTCTGGCTGAGATCCCATCTACGGTCTTGAACCCCTAAGATCTTCTTGTGCCTTCAGTTTCTGCAAGATCATGGTCGGAGAGATTTTTATATTGCCTCCATTTTCCCTCCCCTGAGGTGATGAGTACAGAAAGAAAAGGAAAAATACAAGAGGAAGACCATGTAATGTTATACTTTATAAAATATCCAGCCACATTCACAAAGCAGCAATCTCTTAACAAAATTAGCTCCCTACCTTTGTCATGTTCTTTCCTCCCTCAGAGATTCAGAGGTTATCTGTCGAGTCAAATACCATAGGAACATTAAGGTTGACCATGGCGAAATAACCTCTTCCCTGACCAACTGTCCTAAGTCAGCTTGGGCAGCCACAACCCATCCATAGGGTATGCGCATGGCTTAAACAACCCCAAGCAATTCCCAAAGGCCCCATCTCCAAACACCACCACGTAGAGCTTCATCATATAAATATGGGGGGTTCACAAACATTCTGTCCATCACACTAGTCTATCTGTTCCCCCAGAGCCTGTTCCCTGGTGAGGCATGTAAAGTACTTTGTCCCTTCAGTCGGTTTCATACACAGGCTTCTGAAGGACTTACTCAAACTCACTACCACCTTCTCTACTTTCCATAGCCATTGGGTTGGAGGCATTCATAGCCACAAGTTGGAATGGTTTGGGTTTATCTGCATTACCAGACTTCATTTCCTATCCCCTGTTGTGCTCTGGCTTCCAGAGGCTTTCATCAGGGCTGCGTGTGAAGCAGGTCTGCTGCAAAGACTGACTGAAAAGGCCAAAGTCAAGGGCAGTGCCTATTAAGTGTCTGGAGAGAGAATTCAGAGGCCATCTTTATTTGCCATCATTCTCTTCTCGTGGTCCTACCTTACCGCAATTTTTTTTTTAACTCGTCACTATGGAAATTTTTTAACAAATGCAAAAGTAGTCAAAATAGTAAAGTTAATGCCCATAACAAATCTTAATATATTCACATGCCCATCCATCCCTTCATCCTAAGTTATTTAGAGGCGAAGCCCAGGCATTATATGATTTCTTCTGTAAATATTTCATTATGCATTCTTAAAATATAAGGGCTTTTTAAAGTCACTCCTTAATATTATCAATTATTATATATCTTATTATTAGTTATTATATATCAATTATTGTCTCATACTTGTTATATGTGCTTTTATAGTTTTTTATTTGCATTTATTCCAATAAAGTCCACATATTTTCATCGGTATATCTAACAAATATTGTAGATTTCCTTTTTTTTTTTCTTGAAATTTTCCTTTTAAGACACTCTCTCACTTGTTCCATCAAATTCCCCACACTGCATTTTTCTGATTGTATCTCTGTGGTGTAGATAGCATATTCTCCCTTTCTTTGCATTTCCTATAAATCATAGAGACTTGATCAGATTCAAGTTCTATTCTTTGATTAGAGCACATCCTAGATCCTGTTCTGCTCTAGGTTTTCTAGAATAGGACTGTTCAATAGAACTTTCTGATGATGGGAATAGTCTATATTTGTGTTGTAGAATTATGGGAGCCACTAACCACATGTGGCTCTTGAGCCCTTGAAATGTGGCTAGTGCACCAAGGAACTGATTTTTACATTGTAGTTAATTAGAATTTAAAACAATTTAAGGGGCACCTGGGTTGCTCAGTGGTTGAGCCTCTACCTTTGGTTCAGGTCACGATCCCAGGGTCCTGGGATTGAGTCCCACATGTTTTTGCCTATGTCTCTGTCTTTTTTTTTTGTGGGTCTCTCATGAATAAATACATAAATAAAATCTTTTAAAAATTTAAAATTTAAAGCCCTGCATGTGGCTGGTGGCTGCCAGATTGAAGAACACAGCTCTAGAGTTTCTGAAGGCATTGTTGGTTTGGCGAACAAAACATGGCCAGTGGGGCTGGAGTTAGGCTTGTGACAGACTATCTTTCAAAATAAACAAGCCAGTAACTGCCTTCTCTGTGTTATGTAGTTGGAGAAGTTGCATCCTTCATGCCTAGAAGGACGACAGTTAGGATTACATCACTTTTTTTTTTTTTTTGTACAGGTGGGAACTCAATCTGTGTGCGTCTCTTACAGGCTGGGAAGTGGGCATTGGCTTCCTCTACCACTTTAAAAGTGTTCTCAATGACGTTTAGCTCCAAAGATCTTCAAGAAATAGACACTGATCATACATAATTCTCATGGCTGTCTTCTGTTCAGAAAAACCTTTCAAATATATTTGGTTTTAATTTTTGAAGTGTGTATCAACTTCTTTGAGAAACATGGTACCACAGAGTGTAAGTGAAGAGATGTAGGATGTTATCTGACAAGATGCCACGCCATCACTGGAAGACCAGTGATACCAAGGGATCTTCTGCTGTTCCTGGGCTGTTATGAGCCTTTCTTTCAGGTGGTCTTGGTCTTGTGAAACATGATGAAGCAATCATTAGGACTACTAACACCCACTTCTTTTTTCATTCCAAATACATGAAAGGATAAATTTCCTGTCCCTCTCTGTGCTTTGGTGGAGCCCTCTGACCAGTTCTGGCTACTGGGTGGTAAGTGACATGATGGGTGTTGCAAGTTAGAGAAGTTGCTTGCTGAACTCACCTCCAAGTTTCCTTCTTTCCTCAGGGATTAAGCCTCCTTCAGGTTGGGCTCTTGAGTGAGGATTATAAAAGGTGAGCATGTTCCATGGGAAGGACATTTAACATGACTGCGAAATCAGCCTTTGTTGCTTTTAGCTACTGATATTTTAAAAGTGCTTATGATCACAGTATAATGTAACTCATTCTAATCAATGTATCTCTTCCAAACCTAGAAAGAGAACAACTCAATGTAATGTAAAGAGATGGCATACCCAGAATTCAGTCTGTTTAGGAAAAAAAGAAAAAAGGGCATTCTTAAAGCTAGTAACTGGATTTCCTAAAGATTGAGTCTGTAGAGTGGCATCTGCTCTTCTCTCCATGGGACTCCAATGTCCCCCCTAGTCTTCATCATGGATGTTCATTGCATGAAATAAGGATGAGAGGCAATGACAATTGTGCAGTAGAGCTGATGAGCCATGTAAAGTGGTAAGGAACATCTTAAATTTGAATGAAAATCAGTTATAGCTACATCTATTTATTTTTGTGATTATTTAATAATGCTCACTAAACTAGATTGTAATATTCATAATAACAAGGATTGAATCAATGTGTGTATCACAGAGTCCCTAAATAGCTAGTAATGAATGAATAAATATATGTAGATGTGTATCAGTAAGCATTCCTTAAGTGTTGCTGTGGGTGTGGAGCAGCTCTCTATGTCAAGGGCATGGGGGTGGGTGTTGGGAGAAGGAAGGGGATGTAGGGTGGGGGAGGACAGGGAGATTGTCTGGTGATGCACAAGTCACAGAAAGCAGAGTTCTTGATTCAGAGCTCAGAAGAGAAAAACCTTCACACATGAAGTCTATGAACAGGAGGAATGTTTGCAAGTATACCTTCATAAAGTCAAATACAAAATCATGTTTCGGTGACATAAAAAATAATACATATATATGATACATTGGCCATGATTCAAGGTTAGGTGCCAGCTAAAAACAATACAGCTACATGTCTTGTTTTAGCTTTGGCCTATGTAAAACACATAGACATTTGTATTTTAAGTGCTAATTTAGCCAATTTTCTAATACAACAATGAGAGGGAGGTGATTATTTTAAAGGCATTTTAAGTAGCTTTTAAAGCAAGTATTGATAGTCATTCATCAGGAAAAAGTCATACTCATCTACCTGTAAATGAAAAGAATTAAGTTTCAGACCTAATGCTGTTCTTGATTTTTATTCATTTTAAAAGTCCTTGGGGTTGTGCTTGGTTTGTAGCATTAGCTCTCTTCAGGTCATGGGATGGGTTGACCCTTTACTTCAGTCTGAGGCTTTTTTCAAGCAATACTCTATGCATAACTAACAGGTAAGTAATTGAGATGTATTGTTGATATTGTAAGTAATTTTAATTCCAAAGTATTTCTCAGATGGTGGAATCTGGATAAATGTTTATAGAATTCTTACTATATCTTTAAAGATAGAATAAATATTTATGAATTGGTCTTTGCTTCATAGGAATGCAATGAATGAGAGAAGTCTAACAGAGATGGAATGATTTTTTACCATTTAGTATAATACAATATTGTGTAACATATTATAAGATAAGCAGCTATAGAAATTATAGAAATACATAGAAGAGAGACATGAATAAGCTGAATTAATCAGAGAAGGCTTCATGTGGACCTTCACAGCTTGAGTTGGATATGGCACCCTAAGGACAAAGGGAAGGACAAAGCAGACAGAATTGTGAGGATAGTAGTGAGGGAGGAAGAACACATGGTATTTGTCTCATTACAATTACTGGGTGTGTGGTTGGGAGACCTAGGAAATATGGTTGGATGTGTAGGGTAGGACAAGACTGCTGAGAAACTAGAAAAATCACTTTAAAAGTGATTTGCTGGAGGTAATAAAATGCCATGAGAGTAAGTGTATCAGTTCAGATGGCTTGGGATGCACGTAACAGAAAACTTGATTCTACTTGATTCTACTAGAAAACTGTAATATGACTTCACTTAGAAGTGTGAATGTAGGGCTGCGGTTGGCCCTTTTCCTTCTGTCATCCTCTGATGGCTTGTTCTGAGGCTGGCTCTCTTCATGGTCACAAGATGGCTGCTAAAGTTCCAGACATCACACCCAAACCTAACGATATTCAGATGACAAGGATAGAGCATGTCACCTGAATGGCTTTTCCTCCCTCCTTTAATCAAAGGAGTAACCCTTTCCCCAAATGCCCCTTAGACCTTTCTTCCTATCCATTGGCCAGAATTGTATCACTTGCATATGACTAAGGCAATTGCTGCCAGAAGTGCAACATAAGAGTAAATGTGAGCAAAGAAAGCTGGGGTAGAAAATGACTGCGGTCACACCTAACTGTGGTGAAAATATCTTATACACACAGGTAACATCTCACTTTTTCCTGGCTTTGGAAAGGAGCCCAGCCAAGTGAGTGGCCTGGGAGCTTAAGCTTCAATGGCTCTGTGGTAAGTGGTGAGTCTACCTCTGCCTTCCAGGAAGATGGCCACCAGCGTCTGCTGTCATGACGTAGGAAGAGTTGGAAATCTTCAGGAGCAGCAAAGGGAAGAGAGCCTGGAACCAGCGATTGGAGGAACCAAGCTAAAGCTGGTTTGCAGGAGGACCTAAACTCAGGGATGGGGGGGGGGGGGGGTGTGGACTGGAGATGGGAGGGAGGCTGGAGACTCTGGAGGAAATGCTATACTGTCTGGTGAGTGAGCGGGTGTGGCAGATGAGCAGAGGCCCAATGAATAATGCATCCCAAATGCTCAAGGCTGGACCAGCGGGGAAATGGACGTTACTGATGGGGACAAGGAGTTTGGAAGGGCGGGGCTGTCACATCCTGTAATGGGCACAGTGTGACTTAACTGAGGCAGTCAGGAGGGGTCGAGATCTGAAGTAGCTGAGCCCTCTGCAGACCAGGTTGTTCTGCAGAGTATGGCGAAGAGGCGAGGGAACCCGGGTTTTCTGACTCCTGTTTTTTCCTTTACCCCAGGCTGCAACCCAAATAAAACCTTTACCTCACGCTGCACATTCCAAGCTGGAAGAAGGCATTCATTCTGCCTAGGGAGGCCCTTCCTGGGAGGTGGCGCGGCAGGCCCTCGCAGTGGGTGGCTCCTCTTACTGATGGTCTTATCAGTTGTGGGGAATCTGTGCTGGGCGCTAAGCACATCCATAAAACAGGGGAGGGAGAAACCTATTGTATTAAATCTTTCTTTCTCCTTTCAGCTTTCTCCCTCTTGCCTCCCACAGACAACACCGTATTGGTGCCAAAACATGCATTTTAGTGCCTTTAAGCAAAACTAGTTCTGCCAGGGAGAACTCTGACACAACACTTTCTGTTTTTCCTACCTTAAAAAAAAATCTTCATCAAAATTTCACCACGCAAAGGACGAGTCACTGAGGCAGTTCAGCAATGATTGCGGTTGCTGTTTCTTAAAGGGGACATTCATTCATTCATTCATTCACTGGCTACTTCTCAAGTACTGTACTGTGACACACATTGCACCTGACACTATAGCCAACACAGTCACAGTTCCTGCCATCTTGGAAACTCTCATCAAATAAATCACAAATAAATGCAAAACTGCAACAATCACCTAAATGAGAGGCAGGTACTTGGCTGATGTTCAGCCACTATGCAAATTTACTGCCGGGTCAGTGTTAGGAGACTTCACTGCGTCCACATGGATATTTTCCCCCGATGGCCACTGTTCTTTCCTTCCCTCTGTGTATACAGATGCTTTTTCGCCCATCAGAAGGGGAAGTCTTGTCCCTTCCCTGAATTGGACTGGCCTTGGGACTTGCTTCGACCAGGAGGATGCTCTGAAGGGAGGCTACGAGGCTTCTGAGACGAGGCCTTAACAGAACTGAAGGCTTCTGCTTCTGTGCTTCCCACGTTATCCACCACAGAAAAAGCCCAGTATCCTGAGACCACGGTGGTGTGAGGAAAGCAGGCCTGCAGTGGGGAGAGGCCACACGGAGAGAACGACTTTCAGCCAGATCCCAACTCTTCACCCTTCCCAGCTAAGGCATCAAATGTGATTAAAAAAGTCATCTCGGGCATTCTCACCCCAGCAGGCACCACAAGGAGCAGAAAAACCACCCAGAAGAAACCAGCCTGGATTGCAAAATAAGAATAAATGGTTGTGTTAAGTTATTAAGTTGAGGGGAGGTTTGTCACACAACAGTAGGTCATGAAAATACGAGTACAGCTGCTGCCTTGAGCCCCTTGTGTGGCCCCTCCTCTGTGGCCCAGGCCCCTCAGATCTGTCTCCAGAACCTCCAGGACTGCTCCCTACCATGAGTTAGCACTCAACGGTCAATTCTTGGCACAGCAGAAAGCTTCCAGTTTCTTGTTCCAGAGTCCATTCTGATGGGGTCTGTGTCCTATTGGCTGATGTCTGTACAGTGCCAGTAAGTAAATGCTTGGAATACCATCACTGGGGACAGGGTGGCATAGAGTCATGGAGTGGTGGCCTTTGACCTATGCAGAGAGGCCAAGGAAGGATTCCTCAAGGAAGTGACACTTGAGCTGGAGTCTGGAGGGTGTGGAGGTGTTCATTTGGGGAGGAGGGTGAAGAGGCCTCAGCACAGGAAAGGATGGAAGAAACTCTGTGGTGGGACAGGAGGCAGGAGAAAGAGGAACTAGAAGGCCAGTGTGACTGGTATTCACAGAGCGAGAGGACTGTGAGTTGTCCTCCTCCCAGACTACAGCTCGCTAAACCAGAGAGTTCCCCTGTTGAGTCTGGCAGTGACCAAGGAGAGTGCTGTCTGCTGCCAGGTGACTGGCCAGCCCCATCAGATCCTCTTTTTCAGAGTCCAAATCAGATGTACCCAAGGAGTCCGCTGGTCAAGAGCAGAGCCATAGCTGAGTCACTGTCGGCAGACCTCGGCTGGAGAGATGGATGCCTCTTCCTACTTGAGGATGGACTTCCAGAACTGTTATGGAGCAGAGGCAGCAGGTGGTGGCCTGCAGGTCAGGGGGGTTGGATAGCACACCTTATTTTTTTTCCTGCCCATCTATACATAAGGCTGCCAGAACAATGCTTTATTAAACTAGCTGTGAACACTAAAATACCAAAAGTTTCCAAATAGAAAACTCTCAAACATTTGGGAATTGTTGGAGTATTTCTGACCCACATGTTAGTGGCAAGAGTAGACGGAGGTGAGTGGCTGAGACTTGCATTAGCTGGAGCATGCACAGTGCATGCCAGTTTGTAACAGTGTCCACTGCGCACGGGGGTAATCTCTCAACACTTGGGGTCAGTGTCAGTTGCCATTTATCATCCTACACAGGCCCTGCTCACATATTCACATTACCTCCAGGCCCTAGAGGCACTGGACCCTGCAATCTCTTGTTGGGACAAGCCAGCTGCCATCGTAAACCTAAGACCCTTGATGTCACCCCAGTTGTGTGTGAGGCAGGATTGCCAGATTTAGTGGACACAAAGACAAAACAATAACAAGAGCAAAACAAAATAAAACAGGACACTCGTTTAAATTTGAATTTCAGAGAAACCACAAGTGATTTTTAGGTGTGTATCTCCAGGGTTGTATTTTTCCTGGTAACCCTACAAGGGAGGCCACACCACAGGAAGCCTGGGGCTAACAACATCCTGTCCTCTGTGTTCCCAAAGCGCATGTCCATCAGCTGGGGTGACCTCGAGTGAGGCTCTGCTTCTTGCAACCGGAAGTGCTGCACAGCACAGGGGTCAGTGAGCAGCCCACTCCCAGTGGGTGGATGTGGTTGCTGGTGAGAGCAGAGCTTGGAAGCTCCTGTGGGAACCAACCGGGAGGGTCCTGGCTTGGGAGGGAGAGGGACCCACGGCAGCAGCCTTTCAAGAAGATAGAGCGTCTAGTGTCCTCCTGACAAACCGTAAGAGGGAGCTCCTGCAGATGGGGTGGGTGTGTGTGTGTGTGGGGGGGTGCTAGCCAAAGGCTGTGGTTGTGGTGACACTGAAGTTGGAAGTCATGAGTCTCTGTTGGAAGGCTGAGGTTGTAAAGGAAACCTGTTTCTGTGTTCACAGCCCTTGGGACACCCAACGTGCTGGTTTTCCACACCGAGCGATTCTCCAGTTCTCTGTGGATGCCAACTGGGTGTCTCACAATTTTTTTTTTTTTTAAGATTTATTTATTTATTTGAGAGAGAGAGAGAGAGCAACAGTAGGTGGGACAGAGGGACAGGAAGAGTCTCAAGCAAACTGCCCTCAGTATGGATTCCAACACGGGCTCTGATTTTCCAACCCTATGATCATGACCAAGATCAAGACCAAGAGCCAGACGCTTCATCAACTATGCCACCCAGGCACTGCAGGGTGTCCTACAATTTAATTCAATTCTGACACTAATCCACAGGAGTGTCCCCTTCAAACACTAAGTTGCAAGAAGTGGGTCCCCAGATTACCCCCACTTTTCTGATTTGGCTACAAATGAGGGTCCCCTGACTCCCTGCTAAAGTGTGATAATTTGCTATAACAGGTCATAGAACTCAGGAGAGCATTACTATTACCAGTTTACTTTAAAGGATGTTGTAAAGGATACAAATGAATACCAGATGAACACGGGGTGAGGTCTGAAAGCATCCCAAATGCAGGAGCTTCTCTCCCTGGGATGCATGACCTTCTCAGCACATGAATCCATTCACCAACCTGGAAGCTCTCTCAATACTTCTGTTAGGGTTTTTAAGGAGGTTCCATTACATACACATAGTTGATTAAATCATTGACAATTGATGATTGATGCCATTTCCCTCAAATAGTTTGGGTGGTGGGACTAAAGTTCTAACCATTTCATACAAGCATCACTTACCTGGCAACACGCCCTCCTCCCCATCTTCCAAGAATCAGCTCATTAGCATGAACTCAGGTGTGGCTGAAAGGGACTAATTATGAATAACAAAAGATGCTCCTCCTGCCCCATCACTCAGGTAGTTCTAAGCATTTTAAGAGCTTTGTGCCTGGGACCAGGGAACCAGGGACGAAGACCATATATCACAATGTCACAGCTAGAATGGAGAGGAAGTGACAGGTGACTGGTTTCGAAGGAAGGATCAAGAGGCTCTGGTGACAGTTGGGAGGGCAGGAGAGGGTGGGCAGGTGGAATCAAATACACTGATGGTACTTCTGTGGTTAGTAGATAATGGCGGCACTTCCTGGAGTTTTGTTTCCAAGGAAGTTGGCAGGAGAGCTACTCTGAAGAGAAGAGCAATACCTTTCTGGATGTATTGACTTTGAGGTGCAATCAAATGAAAAAGTCCAATGAGGGGTTAGAAATTCCACTAAGTTATAAAAGCAACTGATATTTAATCTGTGTTTTCTAGGTCTCTCCTGTTCTAAGAATTTGCACACATTAATTTCTTAAATCCTCACAAAAATTCTATGAAAGAGGTCTTACTAGTATTATGTTCACTGTATAGGTGAGGAAACTGAATAACAGAGAAGTTTAGTAACTGGTCTAAAGTCACACAGCTAGCAAAATTCCACCTCAGCCACACTTGCTCCCACCTTAAACCCAAGGATTTGCTCCTCTGCTCCCCTTTTGGTTTATAAAAACAATCTAGAGCTGAGAAAAATGTTTTGTCAGTATCATATGACTTAATTAAAATTTTATAAGGGGGAAATATACAATTAAAACCAGACATCTATAATTAAATTGTATTTACATATAAGAAGAATGGAGGTGGGTTCTGGCCATGAGGCCCAGTTATTTTGTGGCTTCTAATTAGGATGCTTTATTTTTACCATTGCCATCTCGGTATTTAATTTTAGTGGAGAAAAGTGGTGAGATGAAGCCTGAATAATAATTTTGAAGAGCCTCTTAAACATGATTAAAGTTATTAGCAATAATATATTAATTAACTAATACTACATTTTTAAAATTTTATATTTAAAGATTTTAATTATTTATTCATGAGTGACACGGAGAGGCAGAAACACAGGCAGAGGGAGAAGCAGGCTCCCCGCAGGAAGCCTGATATAGGACTCGATCCCAGGACCCTGGGATCACGCCCTGAGCCAAAGGCAGACGCTCAACCACTGAGCCACCCAGGAGTCCCAATACTAGCTTAACAATGTGAATCCATAGTAATTTTGTTACAGGGGTTGCTGAAAATAAGCTACTAGCAGGGTTTTCACTTTATTTCTTTTTAAAAATATGTTTATTTTGTTCTGTGTAAAACAATAAGGCATTTTCATCAATCACTTGAACTGGCAGCATGCATTCTCACTGGACTTAAAATTGTTATTTTGTCTTTTTGAAGAAGATTGTTGGATCCATGTTCTCAGATTCATGACTGGCATTGCTCTCTTGTTTTGGAAACAGTTTGAGAGAGAACATTGCATTCCTAAAGTCAGAAACTGTTTCCTGATTTCAGCCTTAATATGCACAAGGTCTATTGGAAGAGGTAAATATGAGAGATGGGAAGTTGTGTCCATGGAGATGTCAAGGGGTCATCACCAGAGTAGCAGATTTAGGACACAGGTGGATGGGATAATTGCCACCTCTTCCCACTAAGCCAGCAACAGTGCTTCCAATTTCACAAACAGAAGGGGGATCCAGGCAAGAAATATGTCTTTGCTCTTGTGCATCTTTTGGCCTGTTGTTGACCACAGGCCATTTGGGATGTGAGCGTGGCCTCAGTGTGTGTGCAGCCTGGTTCTTTTTTAACCTTGTATACTTCTCCTGGTGATAGAGCCATAGTAAACCTGGAAAAAATGACAGCCTGGAGAACACAATTTGGGACTGCTATACTGTGACATTAAACAATGGGATGTTCCCAGCTCTCCCCAGTGATGCACTGCTGACACCGATGGAACACGTTTGCCAGTGGTGGGGCTAGATTGGTCTGGGTGGACTAAAGGCACAGGCTCTCAGTGCCCTTCAAGGTGCTGGTGGGCTGGGGGCAGTGGGACACAGAATCACTATAGGGCAACTGACTCAGTAATTCCATGGGAAAGTTGGCACAACCTTTGGGAACCTGTGCGAATCAGATACATGAGCTTGAAGTAGATGAAATGGATCAGTCCACCCAACTTGGCTCAGCATGAAGGTTATGGGAATGAAAATGTTGAGGAGAAATCCAATGCAGCTTTGCTGAAGTTGGGGTGTGTGTGTGTGTGTGTGTGTGTGTGTGTGTGTGTAAGAACCTAAGAACCAGGGGCACCTGGGTGGCTCAGTGGTTGAGTGTCTGCCTTTGGCTCAGGTCGTGATCCTGGGGTCCTGGGATTGAGTCCTGCGTTGGGCTCCCCGCAGGGAGCTTGCTTCTCCCTCTGCCTATGTCTCTGCCTCTCTCTCTATCTCTCATGAATAAATAAATAAAATTAAAAAAAAATCCCTAAGAACCTATATCCCAAATTGTTATATGACTTCCACTACTTATATCAGAATCCATTTTCCTTTCTACTGAATTGCATTCTTCCAACACCCTTCCATTTCTTCTCATTCCTGAATGTCAGCAGAGATCTCAACTTGATGATTTTACCCTATTTGAACATGATTTTATTATTATTATTATTATTAATATTTAATCTTTTAAAGATTTTAACTATTTATTAATGAGAGAGAGAGAGAGAGAGAGAGAGAGAGAGAGAGGCAGAGGGAGAAGCAGTCTTCATGTGGAAAGCCTGATGTGGGAATCCATCCTGGGACTCCGGGATCACACCCTGAGCTGAAGACAGATGTTCAACTGCTGAGCCACCCAGGTGCCCCGGACACATGATTTTTTTTAAACCAAGGAAAAGGCAGGGAAATCTCCTTGTAGATTAATTTGGACACCTGATTCAAATGAATTTTGTAATTACGAATGTTAATAGCTCAAATTCTTTAAGAAGGTAGAAAATCCACTCATTCTGAGCAAGCTCTCCTGCTGGCCACTTGGAATAAAGTTAAAACACCTTTTGAATAGGTCATCCAAATGTATTTTTCTCCTATAAGTAGGTTTAAGCAGGAACAGATTGCCATTTCCTTGACTTTGTTATGTGCTGTTGCTTGTCTGAAATCCAGACACAAAATGAGGTGTGTGTGAGTGCGTGTGGGTATATGGAACCAGTTTTCCTTTCAGTGACGAGTGGATTCCATGCTTCCTTCCTGGCTGTGCAGCTCTAAGCACACTGACAATGGGGCAAGCCCAAAGCTGTGTGCCTTGGTCTAGAATGGAAATTCTATGTGTCTGTTTTTGTGCCAGTACCACACTGTCTTGATGACCACAGCTTTGTAGTACAACCTGAAATCTGGCATTGTGATGCCCCCAGCTATGGTTTTCTTTTTTAATATTCCCCTGGCTATTCAGGGTCTTTTCTGATTCCACACAAATCTTAAGATGGGACTCTCTGAAGAAAGCCCATGGTATTTTGATAGGGATTGCATTAAATGTGTACATTGCCCTGGGTAACATTGACATTTTCACAATATTAATTCTTCCAATCCATGAGCATGGAGTATTTTTCCATCTCTTTGTGTCTTCCTCAATTTCTTTCAAAAGTGTTCTGTAGTTTTTAAGGTATAGATCTTTTACCTCTTTGGTTAGGTTTATTCCTAGGTATCTTATGCTTTTGGGTGCAATTGTAAATGGGATTGACTCCTTAATTTCTCTTCCTTCAGTCTCATTGTTAGTGTATAGAAATACCACTGATTTCTGGGCATTGATTTTGTATCCTGCCACGCTGCTGAATTGCTGTATGAGTTCTAGCAATCTTGGGGTGGAGGCTTTTGGGTTTTCTATGTAGAGTATCATGTCATTGGCGAAGAGGGAGAGTTTGACTTCTTCTTCACCAATTTGAATGCCTTTTATTTCTTTTTGTTGCCTGATTGCTGAGGCTAGGACTTCTAGTACTATGTTGAAGAGCAGTGGTGAGAGTGGACATCCCTGTCGTGTTCCTGATCTTAGGGGAAAGGCTCCCAGTGTTTCCCCATTGAGAATTATATTTGCTGTGGGCTTTTTGTAGATGGCTTTTAAGATGTTGAGGAATGTTCCCTCTATCCCTACACTCTGAAGAGTTTTGATCAGGAGTGGATGCTGTATTTTGTCAAATACTTTCTCTGCATATATTGAGAGGATCATATGGTTCTTGTTTTTTCTCTTGCTGATATGATCAATCACATTGATTGCTTTACGAGTGTTGAATCAGCCTCGCATCCCGGGGATAAATCCCACTTGGTCATGATGAATAATCTTCCTAAGTATTATTGGATCCTATTGGCTAGTATCTTGTTGAGAATTTTTGCATCTGTGTTCATCAGGGATATTGGTCTATAATTCTCCTTTTTGGTGGAGTCTCTGTCTGGTTTTGGAATTAAGGTGATGCTGGCCTCATAGAACGAGTTCGGAAGTACTCCATCTCTTTCTATCTTTCCAAACAGCTTTAGTAGAATAGGTATGGTTTCTTCTTTAAATGTTTGATAGAATTCTCCTGGGAAGCCATCTGGCCCTGGACTTTTGTGTCTTGGGAGGTTTTTGATGACTGCTTCAATTTCCTCCCTCGTTATTGGCCTGTTCAGGTTTTCTATTTCTTCCTGTTCCAGCAACTTCTTGCAAGATACATCCATGAAGGCAAGGGAAACAAAAGCAAAAATGAATTATTGGGACTTCATCAAGATAAAAAGCTTCTGCACAGCAAAAGAAACAGTCAACAAAACTAAAAGACAACCTACAGAATGGGAGAAGATATTTGCAAATGACATATCAGATAAAGGGCTAGTATCCAAGATCTATAGAGAACTATTAAACTCAACAGCAAAGAAACAAACAATCCAATCATGAAATGGGCAAAAGTCATAAACAGAAATTTCACCAAAGAAGACATACACATGGCCAACAAGCACATGAGAAAATGCTCTGCATCACTTGCCATCAGGGAAATACAAATCAAAACCACAATGAGATACCACCTCACACCAGTGAGAATGGGGAAAATTAACAAGGCAGGAAACAACAAATGTTGGAGAGGATGTGGAGAAAGGGGAACCCTCCTGCACTGTTGATGGGAATGTGAACTGGTGCAGCCACTCTGGAAAACTGTGTGGAGGTTCCTCAAAGAGTTAAAAATAGACCTGCCCTACGACCCAGCAATTGCACTGTTGGGGATTTACCCCAAAGATATAGATGCAAAGAAATGCCGGGACACCTGCACCCTGATGTTTACAGCAGCAATGTCCACAATAGCCAAACTGTGGAAGGAACCTCGGTGTCCCTCAAAAGATGACTGGATAAAGAAGCTGTGGTATATGGATACAGTGGAGTATTACTCAGCCATAGAAATGACAAATACCCATCATTTGCTTCAACGTGGATGGACCTGAAGGGTATTATGCTGAGTGAAATAAGTCAATCGGAGAAGGACAAACATTATATGGTCTCATTCATTTGGGGAATATAAAAATTAGTGAAAGGGAATAAAGGGAATGGAGAGAAAATGAGTGAAAATATCAGTGAGGGTGACAAAACATGAGAGACACCTAACCCTGGGAAATGAACAATGGGTAGTGGGAGGGGAGATGGGTGGGGGGTTGGGGTGATTGGATGATGGACACTGAGGGGGGCACTTGGTTGGATGAGCAATGGGTGTTATGCTATATGTTGGCAAATTGAACTCCAATAAAAAATATAGAATGGAAATTCTTCTGCAGACACCTCCAACTTCTCTTCTAATAATGGCTTAAGAATTAAGACGGAGACAGGAAGTAAGCCTCTTTGGAAATGAAAGGTCTAAGTCAAGCTTTTAACTTGGGAAAACTCTGCCAACTTGATTACTTATTTAGCTTAAATTTAACTGTTCACATCCCAGAGGGTTTCGCTGTGTGTTTTATTCTCAGCAGCCATGAATGCAAGAAAAATTAGTATTTTTAAGAAAATTATTTGCTTGTATTTTTCCTGATGAGGGTGAGAGAGGGTGGGAGCAGAATAAATCTATTTGCAAGTTCTTTAAATGAAAGTCATTAAGCAATAGATGGCTTATTCTATATTCAGATTTTAGAAAAAATCTGTGCCATTTATGTTTGTTGTATTAAGGGATAATCAAAGAAAAATAGTGTGAGTAAAATATTTCACTTTTGTCTAATAGTTTTACATGCAAATTTGGTTAAATGATAGAGAACATATAAGGGAAAAAATTTTAAAGTACTAGTGAAAAGGAGAAAAAAATGTGTATATTCTTAGTAAAGACTGCTGAACTGGCCTGATAAATATAAGTTGTAATCACTAAAATACAAATAGTATGTTTATTTTTAGGTTTGATCACATGTGTAGGACCATAATAATTACTGTCCAAAGGTACTAGGATGTATCTGTCTATTATTCTTTAATGGACAAGATGAGTGTGGTTTTTTTGTTTTGTTTTGTTTGTTTTTAGATGGACTTTCCCAGTGAGCATAGCCTGGCTGAATAAATGATTATATCAAGCATCTGTTCCAAGTTATAGAGGCCTCAAGAGCTTCTTGGTGTTTGGTTGTTTTGGGGAGAGTGAACATTTTCTTTCACTCTATATTTTCACCCGAAGACAGGAGGGGAGAAGTGCTGAAGAAGATGAGTGGGCCCACCCTAATGATCTGGGTTTTTTTTAAAGCCCCACCAAGGGGTTCCATTCTCTCCCTGATAGATCTTGATATTGCAGTGCCTATAACCCCTTTAGGGGACACCCAATTCCCTTCTCAATCCTAAATCATGCCTAGAGTCAGATGCTGTGACTAGGGGGAGTATGTCTTATCCCTCAAGCATTTGAGGACAAAAAGTTAGTGAAAATATTAATAGGCCTGTCTGGATTTTTATTTCCAGAAAGAGGGGTGCATTCTGTCACTAAATATCATCTACCAATCGCAAAAGACAATGTTGTGCATCTTTAATTGGTTGTGGCTTCCAAATAGTTTATATTTTAATCCTCAACCTAGGATTCAAGGTCTTTGAAGAGTTTGTTTTGAGCACCAACCTGTTGACTTTGCTTAAAGGGCCATCATGAGGACTGTTTCAGGCAAGGACTCTTCAAAGTTCTGCTCTCGACCCAAGACAGGAAGAAGGTGCCATGTAAGCCGATATAAGCTCAGTTTTTTTTCTTTTAACCCACTGGAAGATTCTGTTATAGTCTATTTTCATCTAAAAGATCATTTGTGCTGGTACCAAATCCCAGCAATCATGAGAGAGCTTACATCTTTCTGTTGGACTCACCAACTTGAATGATGGTCTATCAGCTTTGGAGATTTGAACTTCAGGGATTAGAGACAGCTGTGCAGACGAAGAACCTCCCCCACCCCATGTTCTATCATTCCCACAGAAATAAATATGCTTTCAGTTGAGCCGGCCCAGACACAGAGGAGTCAACACGGGACCATTTATCTGAAAAGGAAACCCTGGAAAAATCCTGACATATCTTGGAAAGGCCTCTAAAAATCTAGACATGACTGTAGTTCAAAGCCCATGTTTTCTCCTCCCCCTCAGTCAAGGGCAGGCTCTCTCCTGGGGCTTTAGCTCTCAGTTTTCAACCCAGAGGCTAACTTCTGGCTCTGCCATCAACTAGCTGGGTGGAAAGCTGCACAGGGAGCCTCTGCATGCTCATCTGTGAAGAAATTACTTTTGGGGGCTGTAATGAGAAGTAAAGAGGACCATAGGAATGACGATCTCAGTACATAAGTCTTTCACTAAAGCAAAACTAAATAAAGACCCCACAGAATGTTAGTACCTACATCCTTAGGTACATTCACTGGTAAAGGGAGACTGTGAACCTGATGTGCCAGAAAACACTATACTAGGAATGATAATTGCTCTTATGAGCAATTATGTTATTTTATTTAACATTTTATTTTTTTGGAGGGGGAGGGTCAGAGGGAGAGGGAGAGAGAGAATCTTAAACTGGGTGTGGAGCCTGATGGGGGCTGAATCTCACAACCCTGAGATCATGACCTGAGCTGAAATCAAGAGTCAGACGCTTAATGGACTGAGCCACCCAGGTGCCCCTCTTATGAACATTTTAAAATACAGATACAGACATACTCTGTGAAGGCTGGAGGGTGCGCTAGATTAGCAACGGTAAACATTTTTTGTTTTAAAATAAAAAGGTAAATCCTAGCTAAGAATGCAATTGGTCATTAAATGGGTGGTCTGTGAGGACATAGAAGAGGAAGCAGTGTCACAAGAACTGGCAAGTGTTGGATAAGATAATATATATCCAGTGTCCAGTCCCTCATGTGTTTTTTTAAGTCAAAATGAGCATCAATGGAAAAATAATTTTCAAGACTTTAATTCAAGCCTATGAAACAAGCTTGCAATGTTTTTCTTTAAATGTATGTATATATCTATGCATGTATTTAGTTCTGGGAAAGGATCACGATGGGCTATTAACTTTCAACTCTGTGAGGATAGGCAGTGCCACTGTTCCTTAGAACAGTGCCAGTCACTAATGAGCATTTGTTGAATAAATGAGTGAATAAGCCATGAATCAATAAGCAAATACCTGGCCACTGCTGCAGAAAACTAGGGAGTCACCAGAATGAGGTTTTAATTGTATTTGCTTTGTTTTTGGCAACACATATTGCATATTTTAGCTGTTTTCTTTGGGAGAATTGGTGTGTGTGTGTGTGTGTGTGTGTGTGTGTGCACGCGTGCACAATGCAAACTGTTGTCTGTTCTTACAAAATTGTGTGCGTTTTTTGTCGGTGATTGTGTTCCAAAAGACTCAGACCTGATGTGGTGAGGACTTCTGGATGTTTATGGAGTTAAGGAGTGTATTTGCTACTTTGTGCAGCGAAAGGATCTGGTTTACACGTGGGTATATGTGAAAATGACCATTCCTTAATGTACCGAAGTTGGACAAGTATTATCAGCAATCACTAGGTGTTGTTGACTTTCAAGGGAGCAATGGAATGGAGTAATGGAATGGAGGTCTTCAATGTCAGTTCCCATGGGTGAAAGTGCTCTCTGTCATGGGCCAGGCTAGGCCATTGGATGAGGGCTTTCTCTCTTCCTCTTTGCCTCTCTCTCAGGGTCCCATAGCTAAAGTCTATGCTCCAGAAAGAAGGTCGGAGAGCTGGATTTTGAGACATGGCAGCCAGGAAAGGGGATTCTTGGGACTTGAGTAGGGTAAGCATGTGGGCTAGACTATTAAATAAATATACCTCTGAAACAGGGTCATCCATAAGGTATTTCCATGACTATCTGGGCCTTTGGGAAAATGAATCCAACCGATTGTGATCATGTCAGTCCCTCAGTTGGGTCACTATGTTGGAAAAGTATTTAATGATTTTTGAACTAACAAGCTTGGTACCACCTGAGTTTCGTTATTCATCATAAGTCTCTTCTTGCTGTGAGTGATTCCTCGGGTTCCAGAGCCTTGATTTCACCGTCTTTCAACTTATCCATGTTGCCCTCTTTGTTAAGAGAACAGGATTATATCTCTCAGAGTTCCCCTTAACTTACTGCCCTAAGTTGGCAAATCTGTAGTAGGTAATTTGGAAAGGTAAAGAAATAGGATCTGATGTTTATCAATAAAGGATTGCTTGTCTGTGCAAGGCATTTTGCATGTTACTCTATTCATCCCTTTTGACAACCGTTACACATAACAATTTTATGAAGTATTAGAATTAGCAGAATTCTAATAGAATCCCCATTTCACAGATGTGGGAACCAAGGCACAGAAGCCTAAGTCTCTTGCCACCCTAGGGAATGAGAGCACTGAACCTAGAATTATTTGGCTCCAGAATCCCTGCAATTTCTTTCATGACACCTCCCTGTGCTTCACTCCTGTTCACTTTTTAAATGTTCTCTCTGGATAGATACGTAGACATGAGGTAGCATCGAGCAGGACAGAAGTGTAGACGTGCAGGTGGCATCTTGGTGAACACTCATCCCCTGCTTCTGCCTCCTCCCTGCCTCCCCCACCCCTCAACAATCTCCTGCCTCTGAAAGAAGTCACAACAAGGGATTTGTCACTTGAGATCAAACCAGTGATCCATCCAGCTCAGTTTCCTGCCTCTTAAATTTGGCTGAGTCATGACACTTGAGCAGGAGGCAGAATGCTGGGCAGCCCCAAGGCGAGCAAACAATATTGCATGGTGTATTTGATGAAAACATCCCGACTGACCCCAGCCCCGTGTGTGCCCCAAAGCAACAGATTTAATGAAGAAAGTGGCCAGGTGAGGTCACAGACCAAATTCCAGGCATGTTTTGCCCACACCAGCTCGAAGGGTCTCCTTGCATCTCTCCGCTAGATTTATAGACACATCTGAATCTCATTTTTAAAATTCCAGCCTCTGAGCTTTGATATATTCCTTTCTAGTACTTTTCTGCTGTGGCCTGAGAAGCAAAAGGAATCTTACATCTGCCTCGGCCATTAAGATTAACAGAAGGGGAAAATTTAAAATGGTCTTTAAAATTATTTTAATACCGTTTATAACATTGGCATCCTAGGGTGCAGGGAGAGGAATGGTAATGTGTTTTAAAATGTTTTCTTACTTCGAGTGGCATTGGTTTATATCCACTGCCAAAGAGCCATGTCATCTTTAAATTATTTCCCGACCACTTAAGCAGGCCAACTGCCTATAAAAGCCACTGAGATCGTATGCCCTAACCAAGCCTAATGGTTCGTCAACAAAGCAGGTCAAAAGGGCCATTTCAGTGACCAGGCTGGCAGATTCTGGGTCAGAGACGGGAGGGCACCCGAGTCCCAGGAGGCAGGTGCCCCTGGCCCCTAAAAGTAACGGCGTGGGGAGTGGAAGAGCCTTGAGCCAAGTGCCCAGTCAGATGTGGGGACTCATGAGGGTATTGGAGGACCAGACCCAAAGTCCCAAGGCCATGGAGAGTAAAGATCCATGTCTTGGGTCTCATGGTCAGCAGGCCAGTGGATGCCTCCTCCTGTCTGCAACGGATCCTCTGATGGACGCCAGGCTGGACTGGACACTCCCCAGGATCTCCCTTAGTGTATGCTGCACTCAGCCAGGGACCTGGGTACTGATGCTACTGTGGTGAGTGGGGGTGAGTCTGTCTATCTTCCTTCTTTTCTTCCTGCCTTCTTTCCTGCCTTCCTTTTTCCTTCTTTCCTATACTCCATGCCCCACCCCCACCCCAACTCCTTTCCTGCCTGGAGTGTAAATTTTGGTCCATTCCTTTCACATCTCTTTTGTGCTCATTTTTCTCTTTATTTGTGAGGTGGAATTAAGTCTGGCCCACAGGAGTTATGGAGCTTTAGTCCAGTGAAGAACAGCAACCCGCCCTTCCTCTTTGCCATCTTGCCTTTATCATGAACAGAAAAAGTAGATCTCTGGATCTTGCCTGGGACTTTTCGCAGATTACCAGAATCCCAATAGAGTGGCCAAACTTCAGAGAGATTCTCTGGATGATTCCATGGTCAAGCCATTCCCGGCGAGCCGGTACCAGGTGCCCAGATTATCACGGTCAGTGTATCAGGAATGTGCACTGAGCCCAGAGTCAGGCTGCTTGAGAAGAAGGCAGATTTGTGAGTTATGAGGGGTGGTCAAGAGTTCAAGTTGATTACATTGGCATTTTTCTTTGGAAAGTTGCAAAGCACTGACATTAAAATATCCTCCCTGTTAATTAAAGGTTTTAATATAACTGGGGCAAAGGACGTTAATGAGCATCGTGGCACCCTGGCTGCTGAATTAATGACTAAGAGAAGGAGTCCGGGACCCCGGGCTTATCTGCCATTAGGCATCTCTGAGCTGGCAAGAGGAGCGGACTGACAAGAATCACCGTGGAGATGATTGAGTTTCTCAAGCAGCCTGTGTTATTTTAATGAGCCCGGGATATTGAGAACATGGTGCATTGATAAACTGAAGAAATAATGAAGGTTGTTTCTTCTCTTTTCACCCCCTTCAAATGAAGCAATTATTTCCCTGACCTCAGGAACTGAATTTCAAAGAGGGCTGAAGACAGGCTGAGGCCTGCTGCTCTGGTGAATTCTGTGGTGCCCAATTACTGACCTCAGGAGTCAGCATTCCGAAGATTAGAGTCACGGGGAATTTGCTTCACAGACTCACTGCTAATAATATACCTTCCGCGCAGACACCATTAACCTGCCTTTTCCAGTTAGCCGGCAAGGTATGTCTAGGGGCAAAATTGTTATCAGCTCTCAGGGGGTCAGGCCCCTGGCTCTAATTAGAAACAGAGGCACCTGCAGGGCAGTGGAATCAAAGCAGCCAGGAGTAAAGGCTGACGGCGTGGCGGAGGCAAGGTGAGAAGTCGCTCTACCTCTTGGAACCTACGGGAACAATGCACCTCTGGTGCTGAAGGTGGGGCCGAGGCTTTAGTTTCTCCAGCCCTCTTAAAAGGAGCACTGATTTTCCCTGCAAGCTTTAGGCCTATCACCTGGCCAGGGGATCGCGTCCCTAGGACCTTATTTACAGGCTCCTGAGGACACCAGATTTTGCCCCTAGGCCCCAAACCTGGAGACCTCAGTCATCTAGCTGAATTAAGTGAACATTTGCTGAAAGATGCTGTGTGCAGGATGCTGTGCTGGGGTGGATGGAGGGGTTCCCTGAGAGAACTGAGCCCGGATGCCCAAGGTATGCAGAGCAGGTCCGGAATTAACTCGTCCCCGTGCCACGTGCGGCCTATGGGAGGATTGGGGACACACTGGCTCATTTCCTGCAGCGCTTAATTCCTCATGTGACATCCCTGACAAAGGCCTCCTGGCAGCACTGCTGTTGCCAGGGGGCAGAGGAGTGTGAGGGGGGCAACGATGGAGGAGCAGGTGCATGGGGGGAGAGCTCCCCTGCCCAGGGAGGGTAGGAAGGCAGACGGAAGCCTCTGTACACCCCCATCTGAAGGAGGAGCAGGACATGGTCAGCAGAGTGGGGAGGAAATGTCCAGGCAGGGGGAGGTGTGACAGCACGAGGGAAGGGAGATGCAATGGGCTGTTAGACCAGGTGCACGTTTGGGCACTCCCTGGGATTTAGCGCATAGTCTCCGTACCTGCCACACCATGGGAGCTCAATCGATACTTGGATTAATCAATGTAGGGGGGCACAAAGTGTGGTTGGAGAGAACGGTGTGGCTGTGAGAAGTGAAGGGGAGGGTGGTGATTGTGGGGAAGGGCTTGGAAGTGAGGGGCATGTCTGGAGAAGTCGCTAGGAGCCTCATCAGTCACCCACAGCGATTTGTGCTTTACCCCAAAGGCACTGAGGGGCTGCTGAAGGCAGTGAGCCTGGTTATGTGGCCTCATAGTCACGTGTTGGAAGTGTGGGCGGTATAAAGGTGCGCTTCTTCACCGGGACTCGGGTCCTGGAATTAGCTGAAGACAAATGTGCCCTGAGTTCTTCTGGCTGGTGAACTATGCAGAGTCCCTGTCTGATGGGCATCCTGAAGTTCTCTTCTCCCGCTGCGTTTTCTGTGTTCCTCCCTCTCGTCTTTCTAGCCCTTAGCTTTTCTTACCCCTCTGCTCTTCTCCCAGGGCCCTGGCTCCACCTGGAGTGGAAGAGCCAGACCTCAGGTCCCATGGTTGGGGACAAAGCTCCAGTTCTTTACATTCTATAGCAAAGCAGCTCTGAGCAATCCTCTTTCTCCCACCATGTAACTCTGATGTGTCTTATAACTTTGCATGACTCTACCTCTGTTCTCTTTCCACTTACCACCTTTCCAAATGTCCCAAGTAGGTAACAGCATTGTATCAGGGTGGTGGAATTAGCCAGAACTCTTTTCAAAGATGTCCACTAATATGAATAGATAAGTTTCATTTTAAATATTCATTTTTATAATGAAAGCAGTGTTTCAAAGTTGTTTTTGCCTTCCCTGCAGGGCTTTGCTCTCTCCAGTGATCAAGAGTCTTTTCTTGACCCTTGAATAACATTCACACCACATTTCTTCCATCTCAGATTCCAAAAGATTCTGAGACTTGAGGATAGTTTTCAAACTGGGTGCCTAGTAGGGGAGTTGGCCCAGGAGATGAGGACAAGCTCTGGGCCCTCACATCCCTGCTTCAACCATAGCGACTTGGCACTGCTTGGGACCTGCCCTTGGTGTCAGATTCTGTTGGAGTCAAGGGTTCCCCAGTTGAGCAAAGGCTGAGAACCACTGCTCCAGAGAGCAGCTCCAGGCTGACTGCCTGGAAATGGGCAAAGAGCCACTAGAAGGCAGCACCGTTGAGTGCCTTGCCTTCGACCACTGGCTTTGAGGGAAAGTGCTCACATGGCTCACTGTGGCTACACTTTAAGGACCTGTGATCATTTCTGTTGTGAATCCTTAAGACAAACAACCTGAGATATTTAAGAGATGAATCAAACTTCGGGAAGCAATCAACGGTTTTTGACATCTTGTAGGTGTCAGGCCTTGTGCTAAATACTTTATGAGAGTTATTTCTCTTACCTCTCTCAGAAACTGGAGGGAGAATATTTGAGAAAGAAGAAACATTGATCCTAAGTCCAAAAAGTCCCTAATGGAGCACAGATGAGCCAGAAAGAACATGACCTCAAATTCCTCAATTTGAAGTTGCTAGATTGGATAGGTCAAGTTAGAAACAAGTCTTTAAATGTTTCAACTTGTCCTTAGTAGGATCATCAATAATAGATGCCATGGAACTATGCAGTGCACATTCTAGAATTGAGGCCTCAAGTCTTCATCCATAAACATCACCTGGAAGCGTGATAGAGCTAGAGACTTTCAGTCCCCACCTGCAGAGATACTAATCCAGTAGGTCTGGAGTAGGATCCAAGAGGTGACACTTATTATCAGGTGAGAATGACGGGTAGGCTGTACCGATAGGGAGGTCAAAACAACCACCATTAAGCCTGGAAGCTGGCTTTGCTTAAGTTCATTTGCATCAGGAAAAGGCATGGCTGCTAATTAATTTGGAAACTGAGGTCACTGGATTGATCCATGTTTGGTCATTCTACAGTGGAGCATTGAGCAAGCATGGTTGGAATTCAAGATGGTCCAGTATCATCAGCATTTATATTAGTGTGATAGAAATATTCTTCCTTCTTTTCTTTTGTTATTTCCTGATAAAGCAGCAAGCCATGCTAATAAGTAGCTGAGCGTTCCCTTACAGCTGGTTGTTTTGTGGAGGGTGTCCCTGTGCGTACAACCAAATCAGCCTGGCAAATGCATTTCCCAAGTCAGTAAGCTTGGAGGCCGTCTAGGCAGCCCTCATCTTTATTGAGCCTGGAGCACCCCCACCCTTGTGCTTTTGTATGTTTCTTTGGCACATGATGCCCTCTTCACCCTGTCAAATCTTATGGATCCTTGAAGGCTTATTGCAAATGTCACGTCCTCCTAAAGTATTTCCTGATTTGCTTCTTCCACTTCCTTTTCCCGAAGAGTCAAGTCTCAGTTCCATTATCTTCAAACCCACAAAATTCACGGTTATAATTCTTTAATGGAGCATATTTATTCTTTCTTTCTTCCATTTTTATTGCTTTATTAAGTCAGTAAAAAGACTTATTACAATACTTAAGCACCGCTCAAGTATGTACAGTCAGAAAGAAAGCTCAGCCCTCCGCAGCAGTCTGCCCCCCACTGAGGACCTTTCAAAATGTATCTGCAGAATGTCTCTCCACTATCCACCCCTTCCTCCTAAACACGCACTCCAACTTACTGTACTTGCGGGAGAAGCTTCCATCTGTAACAAAATAGGCTTCCTTTCAGTTGCTCCAGCACATAAAGAATTCCAAAGAATTATCAGCCCTTAGTTTGGACTTGAATGATACAATGCAACCCATAGATAAACTCATGAGCCAGCTTCCTAGTATCTCCATCTTGACCCAGACTTTTTGAGGGCATGAGATGTTTGTACTGGGCTCTCCTGGTGGCTCCCATGCAGATTCGTACAGCTGGAAATGACAGTGTCACCTGGACTGGCTCCTCACCCTCTTTGTTTCCTTCCTCAGTTCTTTGCCTTTTTATTCCTCACCATGGGCTTGGCAAACCTTTTGTGAAGGGCCAGAGTGGAAATAGATTAGGCTTTGCAGGCCATGGGGTGTCTGTTGAACTGTTCAACTAGAAAGCAGCCGAGAACCCCGGGATCGTGATCTGAGTCGAAGGCAGCTGCTTAACCGACTGAGCCACCCAGGCACCTCATCAGGCTCCCTGCTCGGCGGGGAGTCTGCTTCTCCCTCTGCCCTTCTCTTCTGCTTGTACACTCTCTCTCTTAAATAAATAAATAAATAAATAAATAAATAAATAAATAAATAAATAAATAAAATCTTAAAAAGAAAGCAGCGGAGACAATGCATAAATGAATGGGCATGTCTGTGTTCCAATAAGCCTTACTTATGGACACTGAAATTGGATTTAATTCCTTTTATTTTCTTGTTTCCCACCCATTCAATGATGTGAGAACTGATCTTATGCCATGGGTCATACAAAATTAGGCAGCGGCCCAGTTTGGCCTAAGGAGCAAGATGTACCAACCCCTGCCCAGCCTGAAACTTCATCTTTTTGTGTCTGGCTCCTTATGAAGTTCCCAGTAATTGTCTATTTCCCTTGTAAGGGTGGGTCAGGGCCATGGATCTTGAGGTTCTGGGACTGAAGAGGGAAGGAGGAAGGGCCCTCATGTCATTTTGTCCTTCGAGTAAGTATCTCAGATGCAACAAATAAAAAGCAAGATGAGAATTTCTGATCTTTTTGCTCATCTGTGCTTTTATTTTCTTTTATGATTTTATTTATTTATTTGAGAGACAGAGAGAGCATGAGTGGGGGACAGAGGGAGAGGGAGAAGCAGGCTCCCTGCTTAGCAGGAAACCTGATATGGGGCTCAGGACCTGAGCCAAAGACAGATGCTTCGTTAACTGAGCCACCCAGGTGCCCCTCACCTGTGCTTCTTTTACTCCACTAAAGGAGTATTTCCTTCCGATCTTGATTTAAAGTACTATTGTTTATTGTATATATTTTATTCTACTTTACTCCATTTAATTAGTTTTCTGAAGATAAGGGTTTTTAAAACCCTTGTCTCTGCATCCTCCAAATGCCTGTTACAAATTCAGAGCTCTAACCTTTTGAAACAAATTGATTTTAAGAAGTCCTGTCAATTTTTATTTCTCAACCAACACCCTTTATCTGCATTCTATCCATTTGTACTCCTCTCTGCTCTTCCCCCTACAAATTAGCAAATAGCAAACAACCAGAATGTGCCTTCATAATTCTTTTAAAAACACAGACTATCTTGGAAATCAAGCAAAAACAGGATAGGATGGAGAGAAGACCTTTCTGCCTCTCTAGACACAGTTTCGTGTCTTTTCTCAAATCCCAAGGCAGCCCTTCCTGGGGATGGAAGACACAAACATGTATCACCTCAGGGCTAAACCTCAGCATGGAGGATTTGTGCAGGCTCTCTAAAGTGTTCAACACTCTCAGCCACTACTTCTATGAAGATGGCAGTAAGATACTGCCTGTATCTTACTGTACACGGGCTGAACGCTTCTGACCCCCGCCTCCACCCCATTCCTGCTGTCCCTGCCTTTCTTGAAAGCAGATGTGGAATTCGTAGTAGACAACAAGTCTTTCTTTATATGATTAATGTCAGAGTTTTTGTGACCAAAGAGAAATGGACGTTGATCAGAATGGCAGCAGGGAACGCAGGGGTCAGAGAGAAGCATCCTCCCAAGTACTTAAACGTATCTTTGACTCTGGCATCCAAACTAATGTATTGGGGTCTTCATTTAAAAATTTTTTCCCTGGTCAAAAAATAAAACGTCTAACAAGCCAAAAGTATACTCAGTAGCCATATTAAAGTTCTCATAAACCCTTTATGGGATGCAAAGTAAACATGCCTGGCTCTTTGTATTTTGGTTTCTTGGCAGAAAGCTCATTTCAGCTGCCCTGATGTCAGCATGGGTATTTTTCTCAAACATGCAAACTCCTCTTTTTAATGTGATCTTTTATTTGATTTTATGTTTTTGAAATGAATACTTGACTTTCTGTCCTCTGGACAGCCAACCATGTGGCCTACATGGACAGTTTTGAAGTGTGTGAGGCCATCTCTGACAACATGATATCCTACTGCCCAGAAGCCAGAGAAGAAGCACATGCTATGTTTATATAGAAAGGGCCTTTCTTGGATATATTTGCAAGGAATCATGGACCTATTTTCAAAGATCTGTTTCAATTCTGCTGACATAATATGGCTAGGAGTGAGTGGTGGCAAACTACAGCAGTGCTTGCTTTTGTATGGCTCATGAGATAGGAATGATTTTTTACATTTTAAAATTATTTTAGAAATCAAAGTAATATTTAATAATCTGTGAAAATCATCTCAAATTCAAACGTCAGTGTCCACAAATGAAGTTTTATTGGAGCTCAGCCACACCCATTTGTTTCTGTGTTATCTGCAGTTGCTTTTGCTCACACTGGCAGAGTGTAGTCCTGCTTGGCAAAAGGCATGCAAAGCCCTTCATAGAAACGGTTTGCTGAACCCTAGTTTAGAGCTCAGACTTTGGGTCAGACATTCTTGGATTGAATTCTGGCTCTCCCTCTTATAGTGTGAGATATGTAAGTTTTTCTTTTCTATAAAATATTTTCTGGTCTGTGAAATATGGTCTACTTCATTGTTTTCTCATGCGAATCAAATGGGATTTTACAGTTTCTTCATTCCCTCTGGATGTCACCATTCCAGTTGAGAGAATTGCACCCTTTCCTGATCAAGGCCCCCATGCTCACTGAGGGGCTTTGCAAGGTGTGGACTTGCCTGGTATTCAGATTCAACGAACAACAGCACATCAATCTTTTGGTTTTGGTTTTCCATCAGGTCAACTCTAAACATGGTAATAAAATTGTGCCCTCAGAACCTAGGGCTCATTACCTAAAACTCCATTTCAGTTTCTAGCCCAACAGAATTGCACTCAAGGATGAAGGGAATAGATCAATGAAATAGTTCGTTACTCTTTAAACAAATTTTAGGTCACTGTCAAGGCTGCCTGTATTCCTGGTCAATAGTTATTTCCTGACTTTTTTCTGTGTTAGATTGAAATCCCTCTTAAGACAAGGCTGGGTCTTTATTTTTTTAAGTTCAACCTATACTTATGGAGCATATATCACAGGTAAAGTTTATGGTGGGGTGGGGAAGAAGGGGCACAAAGGGAATTCTGTATTAGTAAGAGTGAGGACATTGTACCTTCATTACAAAACAATTTCAATGTGGGAGGAAGGGTGATAATCTAAAGCAGCTGGAAGCCAGCTGACTCTGGGGGGTATTCCTGGTCTGCAGAGACTGTTGAAGATTACAACAATGTCCTGTGGTTCTATCTGAAGATAATGTTCTTGAGAAGATGCTATTGTTCTGTGTTTGCTGACATAAAGCAGCTTAAGTGTGTTTTACTACTGCAGCCTGGTGTATTTACCAGACAAATGGTGGGTGAAAGAAAAAAGGACACCCAACTAACTGTCTATGCATTTAACAATACAAAGATTTCAAATGTCTAACAAGTCCTGACATCAGCCCCATCCTATGAATCACTTTAGGTAATAAGTTAAGTGGTAAACATAGATGCCAGCAGAGATGTGTCTTCAGGCTTCTCTGCCATTTCATCCCCAGGGATATTGGCTCTAAAAAATGTCAATAGAAACAATTAAAGATAAAATTGAATATCTAGTGAAACTATCTTTTAAGAATGAGGCCAAAATAAAGACATTTTTAGACAAAAACAAACAAGCAAACCAAAACCAAAACTGATACCCTGAAGCAGGTTACTACCAACAGTTCTTCATTAATGAAAGCCTAAAAAATATATTTCAGAAAGAAATGAGAAATAAGCAGAAAAATGAGCAAGGAGGAGCACCTGAAATAGAAAAAGAAATGGAAGTAAATAATATGATGTGTTTCTTGGTAAATATAAACAAACACTGACTATATTAACAATCTAATTTATGGGTATATAACATCAATGTGGAAATAGAATCCTCAGATACATGACATGAAAGTCAGAAAGTATGTGATCAATGTTGAAGAACTCTAAGGTTATCCATATATTGTTTAAATTGAAGGTAAAATGTTGATCCACTTCTACTTTTTAAAGTTAAATATGCATAGTCATCTATGCATCTAGGATACCACTAACAGAAGAGACAACCAAAGTGTAAGTTTCAAATCAGAAAAGGCATAAAGTGAAAAGGGAGGAAAAAAACCCAACACTGAAGCCAAAAGAAGGCAAGTCAAGAAGGCAAGACAAAACTAAAAAGCTTTGGACAAAGAGAAAATACAGAACAAGGTGGTAAAAATTAATCCAAGTACATCATTAATCAAAACAAATATTAGTAGACTATAATTTATAGTTAAAAGACAAATACTGTCACACTGGATGAACAAGCCAACAAACATCGATGCAGCACATTCAGATACAGACTATTTATAATAGATAAATATCGATGCAGCACATGATTCAGATATGGACTATTTATAAGTCTGTGTTAAAAGATATGAAAGGTTGAGTACAAATGAGTGGGAAAAATTATGCCAGACATATACAAACTCAAGACAACTGGAATAGCCAGGTTAATATTAGATAAAAGCTGATTTTAAGACAAAAGACATTTTGAGATCATTATATAACACCTACTGAAAAAGATTCAAAAATTGACGAAATTATAAAATACACAAAACAACCATCATAGTGGGAGATTTTCAAACTACTCCCTCAGATATTTACAAATAAGGCAGATAAATGCTCAATAAATATATAGATTAACAGAATCTAATGGACATATATAGAACACTTACCCCAGTAATTGTAGAGCATACAGAGGATCTATGAACATCAACCTTATTTTTAGACATAAGGCAATCCTCAACAAAAATTAAAATGAGTGTCATTTAGACCACATCGTGTAACAGAAGGCAATTAAGTTAGAAATTGTAACAAAAAGATAAGCTGAAGACACAGTATAGGTTGAGAAATTTTAAAATGCACTCTGAAAACTCATGAATCAAAGAAGAAACCAAAATGGAAATTAGAAAATGATGTGAAACTGACAGTTAATGAAATTGCTGTTCCTGGAAATTTGTGGACAATTAATAATTCAATTCCAGCTGCTGATGCCATGTATAAATAGGGACCCAAAGATGCCAGAACTTCTGATTTTTTTCAAAGGGTCCTGGCAACCTGGGATTTTTAATGGGGAATTTATCTTCACAACACAGTGTGAGTTCTTCCCCACCCCTGCTTGAAACACTGGCAGGCCTGTCGATCACCTGTTTATTCCCCACAGTGTGGGAAGTAGGAAATCATTGAAAGTTTATTGAACTAGAGAATGACTGCATCACACTGATCTGATTCAAAGCACTCAAGAGCTAGTAATATTTCATATATTTAAATGTATTATAGTATATATTTTGCATAGGTAAATATATATAATTTTATATAAAAATATATATGAAATATTATATGTATATATGTATTTTAAATAAAAATGAATCTAGCTTAATCCCTCACGGCTAGTTGACATAAGGCAGATACCAGTTGATCTTGGCACTTTGTCACTCTCTCTTGGGTGCACAGAATTCCTGCAGTTTCTGTAGCCCAGCAACATGACAAAGGCCCCTGGTCCCAGAGTCTCTGATGATCGCTATGGCCATTGTTCCTTTGCTTTGATCTATTGGATTTTGACATGGAGGAAGCACCTAATTAATATTGGTTGTTGTCGTGGTTGTTATTTACAAGCTCCGTGAGTAGAATAGATTTCATAATACCAACAATTGTGGCGCTGGTCTGAGATTGTCCAACCCTTAGGATCAAGGTCAAGCCCAAAGGATAAAGCCCTTTTTGAGTCTGTTAAGGGAATTAATCAAGAAGCCAAGAAGATGGCCAGCTCGGTGGAAAGCCCGGGCTGAGCAGGCTGCTTTACCATAGGATCCTTGATCTATATCAGAGGAAGCAGGGAAGGAAAGAAGCTGTGGAAAGGTGGGGAAAGCACCCCAAGAGGGTGTTTGTGTCCATGAGCCCTCCTGTCATCAAAATTTCAGCTTATAGCATCATCTCATCTCAGAATGGACTGCCTGGTCAACCAGTTGCTTCCATCATATGGCCTTATGCCAACGATTTGGAAAGGATTTGTTACAGTCTGACATTTTCGTGTTTATTGATTTATTCCCTATTGTTCATGTCTGCTAGAATAAAAGACAAATGTCTGTCTCGTTCACTGCTGAGTCTCCAGAACCCAGAGTGTGCTATGCATACACAGGCCTTCCGTAAATATTCACTGGGTGAGTGAGTGTATACTTTGTAAATTTACCTGAGTCCAGCTTTGCTTTTATTAATGTATATTAGGAATAAGAGAGTCCACCAATATCTGGATTCTGGCAAGGTACGAAATGCAAGGAGGGACAGGTTAGGAATTGCATGTGTAAACTCCATTTGTTTCCTCTAAATTGATCTAGGCTTTGAGGCCAAGATTCCTTTTGCAAAAGATTAAGATGGAAGGATGCTTTCTGGAAATTCCTTGTTTGGTGGAGGCCATTGTCTCTCTAGAGAATAGCACTTATTTCACAATGCAGAGAAACTTCTAGATGAAAAGAGGTGGTATAGGCTGTAAACCAAATTCAACAACATTTGGAGATGTGCAAATCCCTAAATCATCCTTTCTTTGGGCTCAAATCAGAGGACAATTGGTAACAATCTCATTTCTTCCAAATGGGTTTGCAGCTCAAACAAAACCTTCACTCTTGCAAAAACTCTTAAATGCAGAAACATGGTGTTAAAGCAGTTTTGACAGGAAAAGAAGATAATTGTCCTCATTTCATGATGAAGCTATTGATGGTGTTCGGAATAACAATATTCTGCTGCTCATAGATGTCTTGATTTCACAGGAATTTAGCATTCCAAAGTGTTTTGTCCTTCTTGTTTCACTTCATCCCTGCAGCCTTCTTAAATATAAGTTATCAGTCCCATTTTTAGAGCATGTGAAAGCTATAACTCAAAGTGATTACATGCTTTGCCCAGGGGCATTTAGCTACTTATCGGAAGAGCTGGATTTTAGTCTTGGCTTTGCTCTATGTAATGTTCCGTGTTCTTATTGCTATCTGTGTTCAGTCTCAAAGCTAACTCTCTCCTAAGAAGTTGGAAGCATCCCCAAATCAGAGCAATTAAAATATGGATTTAGAGAATGAGAGGAAATACTCTCGGATTACTTGTTCAAAAAAGGCTACATTTTACAATTATCCAGGCATGTATTGGTTATCGCTGACAACATTATATGCAATAATCAGCAAATTCTATTTGTATGGGGAATTATAGATCATAGTTATAAGGGCATAATAATGACACCTTGTAATTACATTGTACTTTTATCTTTCTAAAGAACTTTAAAGTCTATTGTTTCATTTTATCCTTACAAGTGATGCCTTAAATTCTCATAATACAGCATTTTTAGCAGATTCTAGAGTAGGGTGACTCCTAGTACCACTTGCAAACTTTAGCAGAAAGCCCATGCAATTGGCCTAGGGTAAAAAGGAAGTTGAGTTGCCCTAAAAAATACCTGATAACAAATCAGAAGTGGGGAAAGAAAAATCCCACACATTTAAACACTCGGCTATCTAATTCCCTTGGGATTTCAGACTCTGTTCATAACAGTGCATGTTTTGGCATCAACTATAACTGCAAGCTGTATTCATTATAGTATAGAATGAAATGTCAGTGAGCATTTTTGCTTTCACTTGTTACTGGGATTAAGACCACATTAGTAATTAGCTATAACTCATTTGCTTCAGTAATTACCCACAATTATTCATAATCTCATGGGTAATGGAACACACAGCACAGTTGGCTCATGCTGCCTTTTGGGCACTGACCTTTTGGGTGAGAGGTCATCCTAGGCATGAGGAAGGGTGGGCTTTCAGTAGAGTCAGTTGGTCTGGTAGACAACACATGCAAATAATTTGCTAGAGACATGAAAAGGACCTTGTGCATGCAGGGAAAGCTTTATAATGTCTGTTTAGTGGAGAACAGAAAGAATTTTTGGCTTGTCTGTTGTTTGAACAGAATGCTCTGGAAAACAATATGGTGAGCTTTCTCAGGAGAAGGCAAAATGGATTCAGTCTAGAATAGAAATAACATGTCTGTCCTGGGTAAAAATCTGTGTGGGAGAGGAGAGTGTGTCTGAGGCAAGGGTTTCTGGAGATGGAAACTTGTGACTTTTCAGAAGCAAACAGCACTCAAGCCTCATATTCCCTCATTTGGCAGAACCCTAAAGGTGGTTAATATATGAGGCTCTCTCTAGCAGGGTGGTTAGCTGGAACAATGGGTTTCCAGTAATTGTGACACAGGGTATGGGTTCAGAACTTTTGTTTTGTATTTGCTTTTTAGTGAGAGAATGAATTACTCCCAAACTAGTTTTTATAGCTTACATTTATATTCTATATAGTTGTTCAGAGTAAAGATTTTTGGGGTAACATAAAACTGGTCCAGTCCTGGGTTTACTATACACCAACTGGGCAAGTTACTTAGCCTTTCTGGCACTGTTTCCTTTTCTGTAAAATGGGTAAATTAATAAGTACTGCCTCCTTGGGTTGTTGTGATAATTCAAGAGCTAATGTTAAAGCTCTTACCATAGCACTTGGTATTAAGTACACCGTATATCCTTGTTGTTATTAGTAAGTCACTACCTTATAAGGTGATACACCTTGTCCTATTTATGCCACACAATCTCCCCGTGCTTGTGTCACCTCCATTTGACAAAAGGGAAAGCTGAACCCCAGAGAGGGTATATGCTATGTTGAAGTTAACACAATTAGCACGTTAAGTTGTAATTCAGAACTCTGGCTGACCATCTTCCATTCAAAAGGCTCATTGATTTGAGATAATAGCATCATATACATTTTATTGTTAGCCAGAGCTCTAGATTTTCTCCATATGTCATTGTCAAGGATGCAGTTTCCTTCTCTTAGCTCCTTTGGCTCTGCCTACAACTCCTTACTAGCCACTCTTCTTTTTAATTAGTGGAACAGTCTGGTGGGCGGAATAATGGCCCCATGAAGATGGTCATGTCTTAATCCCTAGAACCCGTGACTATGTTAGGTCACATGGAAGATAGAACTAAGGTTTACAATAGGGAGGTTATCTTGGATTATTTGGGCAAACCCAATGTAATCACAGGGGTGCCTGAATGTGGAAAAGTGAAGCAGAAGAGACTTGGAGGAGGCAATGTGACAATAAAGAGGTTAGACTGATGTCATATGAGAAGGATTCCCATTTTTTCTGGCTTTGAAAGATGAAGAAGGGGCCATAAACCAAGGAATACAAACAGTCTCTGGAAACTGGAAAAGACAAGGAAATGGATTCTGCCCTAGAAATTCCAGAAGTGCTTTATCCATTATTGCCATTTTGTGTATGAGAAAAACAAGGTTCAGAATCCAAAGTCCCACACAGCTAAGGTGTCGCAGCCCTGGGAATTAAACTCAGCCCCTCTGATTCTAGAACCTGAGCTTTAAGGCTCTTCATTATAGTGACTCCACCAAAGATGGCTTGCTCCTCTGAACTGACCACCGCCATACAGAACTGGCTTCTCTACAGAGGAATTACAGTATGGAAGGAAGAACTTTGGCCTTTTAGAGTCAGTTACACTCAGTTTTAGATTCCAGTTCTGCTTTTCATTAGTTTGAGGTTGAGTTTCTTCTTCCTTAAAATTCAAATGACTCCCTCCAACCGCTCCTCACCACAGCCCAGATTGCTGTATGAATTGAAGATGGTGTGTATCATCGTCAACATGATAACCAACTTGGTTGATGGTAACAATTCTTGCTCTCTTGAGCTCACAGTTATTAAACTTATATGATTATTTATGTAATTATTTTATTATTTATTTATTTTTTAAAAAATATTTTATTTATTTATTCATGAGAGACACACACACAGAGAGGCAGAGACACAGGCAGAAGGAGAGGCAGGCTCCCTGTGGGGACTCCAATGCAGGACTCGATCTCAGGACCCCAGGATCATGCCCTGAGCCAAAGGCAGATGCTCAACACCTGAGCCACCCAGGTGTCCCTGTAATTATTTTAAAGTCACTACAAAATTCTAGTTCTTATTCCTGATCACTTTGTATTTTGAAACTATGACTATTGCTTCAGTGTTAATGTTTGTAGTTTCAATTTCATTACTTCTACTCATAAGTTCTGAGCAATTAAAGTGTACAGATGGATGGGACACATGGGTGGCTCAGTTAGTTAAGCATCTAACTTTGGCTCAGGTCATGATCCTGGCATACTGGGATTAAGCTCTGTGTCAGGTTCCTGGCTCAACAGAAAGTCTGCTTATCCCTCTGCCTCTGCCCCTGCCCAGGCTCATACTCTGGTCTCCCTCTCTCTCTCAAATAAATAAAATCTTAACAAAAAATAAAGTATATAGGTGGTCATTCTGGCCAGGTTCAGGGGTACCAGGTTCAGGGGTAATCAGTTAATCATTTCTGTCCTCAGGAAGCTTAACTTTACATGGAGTGGTCTCATGTATGGCTAAAACAAGCACATAACAGACTCTTGCAACATCATCAAGGATTATGGTAGGAATGCACAAAGTACTACAGAATGTCAGAGAAAGGAAAGAACAAATTTCATTGGGGTTGTCCTGGAAGGATTTCATAAAGGGGTTCGTACTTGGGCTGAGCACTGAATGATTTATAGTTCTTTTCAAAGGCAGGGTTGGTACAAGAGGGCATGGAGAAGATGCAGCATGATCCAAAGTATGGGAGGAACCAAAGGTTGACTAGAGATAAGGGTCGAGTTCTAAAGCAGGAAGATATAAGATTGAGAAGTTGAGCCTCATAAAACAAGGCTTGACTAATGCTTCTAGAAGCACCTTTGGTGAGGGAAGTGTAAAATGCACTAGAAAGGTGGAGGGAGGTAGGGTTGGGCAGCTAAAAAGGAGAATGAAGTGGAAGCCAGTCAAGAAGCTTCCTTTTTTTTTTTTCTTTTTTTAAGATTTTACTTATCTATTCATGAGAGACACAGAGAAAGAGGCTGAGGCATAGGCAGAGGGAGAAGCAGGTTCCCTGTGGGGAGACTGATGCAGGACTCAATCCCAGGACCCTGGGATCACGACCTGAGCCAAAGGCAGATGCTCAACCACTGAGCCACCCAGTTGCCCCAGGATACTTCTGTTTCAATGCATACTGGTGTTTCTCATCCTTTTTTTCATTATCACTCTCCTAAGAAGTCTTCTTAAACATCTTTCCTTCTAATTGCCAACTCCATGACATTTTAAATTCAGATAAGTTATATGTAAGTCTGTATCTTATGTATATTTGTGTTTTAAACATAAAAAGAGACTTTTAAGAAAGATTTTCCCATCTCCTCCAAATCCAATTTTTACTCCCCTTAGGGTAGGTCATGCTGAGAATGCATGGTATAGAAGAGATGAAGAGCATCTGAATTAGGTGATGTCTTGGAGCATGGAAAGTGGGCAGAAAGGGGAAGAGTTTGAGAAAATACAGGTTAAAATTCTTGCAAAAGAGATGTGCAGAGAAGACATGGGGTTCTGGACCATCTTTCTGAGAAGAGAGTCCTCTTACACAGATAGGGTCAGCTTCCCCCTCTCTACACTTTGCTTTGATGTGTCAGGCTTCTTTTTTAGAATGCTGTGTTGGGTCCTCACCTCGGCTTGAAGGTGAGATTCTCTGAGAGAATCTACAGAGCCTCCACTGCTCTGATTTTATAGAGGGGAATGGCTGTCTTTGTCCTCCACACCTACTTCATAGATTCGGCCTCATTTTGTATTCATGGTCTAGGTCAATAGCCCATGGGAGGACTTCCTGGGATAACTGGTCAGAGCTCAGTTTTCTTTCAAGCCCAGAGGAAAGTTCACCTTGAACTAGTTGAGGTGTATGCTTAGAATGGGTGCCCATCCTCGTGCCATGGGAAGGGGCATTTGTGGCAACTTCTTAGGGGTCCTGCTTGTGTTGGCATATGGATGGCTAAGTGACACCATTGCCATCCTACCCTTGGTCTAGAATGCTCTTAGAACATTGAAGGTGACCCACACTAATAAAAATAGTGTTGGAATAGAGAACACGAGTATGTGGGGTTTAATTATTTGGATTGAGAGAGAGGGGCAGAAGATTGTTTTGTTTTCTATTTGTTTCTCTTTGGTTTATAGTTGAAGTTGCCACCCTTGTAGGTTTGGTTGTAGGATAGTTAGGAAATGTTCTGAATGATAGGACAATTGTTAGTGTGAGAGAAAAATGCACCATAAATCTGCACATTTTGAAAATAGACTTAATTATACTTGAATGCAGGATGCTTTCTTGCACATTTTATCAACAGCTGACTGACCCCACCCTTCATATTTATGAAATTGGAAATTTCAATTGTTTTGTTAGTGAGAAAATGTGATTAGTGAGAAAATAAGAAGTTTGTTAAGTGTCAGAAGAGTTGATATCTCATCTTGGCTGTCCCTTACAAGCTGAATGATTTTGCATAAGGCACACATTTTCTCACTTTTAAACAAGATACTAGGACTCATCTACCTGCCTGACATGACTGTGACAGGATTTAGCTGAGCAGAGGTTATGGTGTTAAGGGGAAACTTTTCTTGCTAATTCAGTGTCCTCAAAGGCCCCCCAAACCAAAAGCAATTGGAATCAAATCAGCTCCCTGGAGCATGCTAACCATTTAGGAAGTCAGCTTCAGTATGAGGGAAAGCTAGAGGACTGAACTCAGCTGGGAGGAGTTCTTCGGTGAGAGTTGTTGACAGGGTGGGAGAAATGTCCACCCACAGTGAAGGCAGGAAGTACACCAAGTGAGGAGACACTCATGAGAACCATCTAGAAAAATTGACTCCTACACTTTGAATTTGGGGTTTGAAACTTGATTTACTCAATAGGACCATCTAGGAAGCTTGACTCTTACCCTTTATAGTTTGAAGGTTTGGGACCATTACTTGATTTATACCCGAAAAAAATTTACAGGCTGTCTGAAGCTGCCATAATGACAGAAAGGAGATGGGGCTGTGGCAGGAGGAAACTGCACTCCCTCTGAGGGTGCAAATGTGTGTGCTTCCTGGGCCAGCCACAAGGAGGCCAGCATGAATGGCTGGATGCCACAGGATAAGAGGGGCATAGGAAAGGTGACTGCCTGGGTTATGCTTGTGTGCTGGCTCCCAGCTAGTGAATAGCACCCCCTTCACTAACGGCACCATAAGATCTTCCAGGCTTATCTTGTATTTTTCCTGGCCCAGCTCTAGGATCAGTCTTTTCCCCCAAAGAGCTCTGATTCCTTTTACTGGAGTATTTGGTATATAGAAACCAAGATCTGGTGCTGGGTGTGCTCAGACTGTTAGTAGATAGTTATTGATCCTAGGCTCGTTCAGTGGACAGAACTAGGAAATGTATATACACAAACAGATTTACATTTCTATATCTTTTTCTATCTAACTGCATATATGAGTTCACACTGAGTTCGTGAGTTCATACCTTGATTCCAATCCAACAAATAAGTTCATTCTAGTCTCTCCCTTCTCTTATCTTTCATTTCTGTCTGCAACAGTGAGAAATTTGGCTCTTGTTATCAACAATATAGGAATAAAGTAAATAGTTTTTGACTTGTACTGTGTAATACAGAAGAAAACTTAGCTTTCAAACTACCTTCTATATAGCAAGGTTTCTCAGCCCTTGTTTCTCATGCATAGTTCACATACTAGCAGCTTATAAATTTCAGCTTTTCCACTGATCTTCCCATTTGGTAGTCTCATGATTTTCAACATGTTGAGGGCTGTAGTGTAATTTATGTCATGGACTACAGCTCAGGTGCACGGTATACCAAGATACCAATGGGGGCATCCTTAATTATGTCTTGTATGCTGTCCCCATAAAGGAAATGTCACTTTGTATCTGAAAAAGGTCAGGTATAGGGAGGGTCTATCACTGCGTTCATCATTCAGATTTAACCACACGTTAATGGGGAACTCTGTCTTCTTTCCCTGGTTCTCTCATGCTATCAGACAAAGCCAAGGCAGAAAGTAGAGGGTAGAGAGTCTATCAGACCCCTCCTCATGAATTTCATATAACTTGTGGTAACAAACACTTCATAGAAATACCGCAGACAACAGGCATGACTAGGAGTTCCCAAAGTAAGCTGGAACTGTCTTGGGGGAACTGGCTGTAAGATCAATCTGATCTTTCTTTCTTAATCTTTATCTCACTCCAAGCTTCTCCAAGAAAGCAGAGGGGGGAGAGGAGAAGAGAAAGAGCAAGGTTTAAAAAAAATCACAGAGAAGCCCATCCTATCCCTCCCACCTTTGTAGACATCCAAGCTGGTTCAGACCCAAGTGGAGGTATGCAATTTTAGATTGCATAAGATTATGGCAGTTTGATTTTACATTTAACTGGCTTTTTGATACATGAAAAAATCACTAGAAAAGTTATGGAATCTGTCTGATATTTCATCTAGACAGAGAAGAATGATGTGGCAAAATTTGGTGGCAAGTGTTTTGTAAATGATAACGAGCTGTATGCCCTATTTCCTTATTCTAAGACACTTCTTTTTTCATATCTATACACACACATTTATTGCATATATATTTTATATATAAATAATTATATATAAATATAATAATATAATAAATATATATTTTATATAATATATTATATATATATTTTTTCTTCTTCTGAAATTGGGATGCATCTTAACCCCAGTGTATATTTATGGGGTGAGACCTTCCTTCCTTCTTTCCTCTCTTCCTTTTTTCTGCATAGTTGCTATTAAATCTATAATGTGCCTTACAATCAGAACTGAGAAACCACTGCAGGCTTTCCTGTTTAATCCAGTATTCCTGAACTATGTATGCAATTTTCCTAATGAGAGATTGCTTCTTAAAAATATATATTGAAGCATAAAACTGCTCCCTGATTTCCTTTGTGTTGCCAGATTAATAATCTCATATGAATCTAAGAAATGGAGAGGTGCATTTCTCCATCTTTAGCTTTGTTTTGTTTTGCTTAATGAAACCTTACAGATTTCATTTTTAGGCAAAATACATTGCTTATAGTATATTTTCCTTTTTCAGTATGGTTTCCTTTTTCAGTATGGCTTCAGACAGGGAAAGGAAAGAACAGGTCATTTCTGCAGGAAAAATTGGAACGAAATCGACAATGTATCTATTAACTTTGCTCTTTCTTTTTTTGGTACAGTAAATGGGAGAACCAGATTGAGGTTCTTCAAATCTGAAAAACAGAACAATAACAGCGACAACCACCATAACACATTCTCATTTTGGACAAGCTACATACAAGTTTCTAATTTATGTAATTTAAAAAGGAGATTTAGAGAGTCCTGAAAAGATGGAGTTTCTAATGGAAAGGCTGACAGAGCCTTAACTACGAGTGTGTTGCCAGGCGCCACCATAATAAAAGGTGGCAAACATCCAGAAGTACTCGCAGCTGCATGCCTGAACATTATTAAATATCTAACTATAGTTTGCAGGCCCTGGCCAGCTTGTAATTCATTTCTGGCTGACACATTCCAGCTCATAATTAGTGTAGTACTTATATGGTCCTCGCTTTTCATTCTTTTCCTGTAAAACAGGTCTGTTCCAAAAGACAAAGATGCACTTCACTTGGCAGTAGGGAGAATCCATGCAGTTGGGGTTCTTCAGGCACTCATGTATGGCTGGGATCTACAGGGAAGGGAGTTCTTTCTTCTTCTGTCTCCTGGCAAAGAAGCACACAGATCCCTCGACTTTATTTCGGCCTCTGTCATCAGCCTTCTCCCTTCCAAAATCTTATTTTTCCCTTTACCTGCTAAGACATGGTGGCCACCTCTCTCCCTTGATCTTACCCTCCGTGGATAAGTGTAGAAAGACACAGCCTGTCACGTGGCATGACCAGGTTTTGCAGAGATCAAACATTTCCACAATGAGTCTGCAACGAACACATTTCACGCTTGTCATTGGTTGGCGGTGCTGCTGTCCTGGGTTGGTGGGGGGTGCTTCGCTGAGGGGGGACTATGTTTCCCAGATTCCTTCCCCTGCATAGTTCCGCGTCAGCAGGGCCACAAGACGTGGGAAGCGGAAGTGGCAGTGTTCTTTTCACCCCCAAAGCTTGGGCCAAGCTCTGGCCCTGCTGCAGCTCACAGGTGCCTGCGCATCTGCCTTGTCCGGGTAGCTTCTCCGGGTCCACTGGATTATCCTCAGCTTCTTCCACGTCTGGGCCAAGTGTGTATTTCACTCTGAGATGGAAGACGTCAGAGTCCTATCATTTAATTGGAATTTTTGGAGAGAGCTAAATCCCAATGTGGGTTTTAGCTCACCTTCATGGGTTCTGGCTCGTCAGAGATTTCAATTTGTCCTTGCTCCTCACTCTCTTCCCCTGCATCTTTCTTTCCCAGCTGCCTGACAACTGTAGGGCTAGTGCCACACACAGCACCTTACCTGCTCTGAATTATCACCACCCAGAATTGTGGAAGGTCAACTTCCCATAATAAATCCATTATATTATGCTATTCCTAGTGATTCTGCTCCTCCTATCACACTATACTTGATGCAGTTGCATAGCCCTTAACAAGCTAGGCCCTAGGACAGTGTTCAAGAATTGTACTGTCAAGTTTTGTTGCTGATGAAGACAGATCAAGCATCTTTCCTCCTCCTCCTGCTCCTCTTCCTTCTTCCTCTTCCTCCTCTTCCTCTTCTTCTTCCAGCTGAAGAAACTGTGAGCAGAGAGATTCAGTGACTTGACACAGCAGGAAATACCAGAGATGGTATTTAAACTCAGATATTTCTGAGATCACACACAGTAAGCTGCAAGTGGGCACTATATATAAATTGAAATCAAAGAGGTAATATGTGAAAAGGAGTTCAATGTAACTGGTAATCAAGATCACACCATGAGATGCTACTTTCCATCTGTTTGGGTGGCAAAAGTTTTTAAGGTTTGAAATCAGCAAGAATCTTCTCCATGAAAATAAGGAACTCTCATGAACTGCTGGTGCCAACTGGTGTGGCTACTTTGGCATTTACTGAAATATAAAAGATTCATGTCCAGGACCCAAAAAATTCACTCTCTACTCCAGCATACATTTTCATGTGTGCACAAGGAAGCATTTTCAAAGATGTTCAGTAAAACAAAATGAATGTTCATTAATGCAGGTCTGACTAAAAAGCATGATGGTGCCTCCACAGTATGGAATGAGGTAGGCCTGTATGCACTGAAGAGCTTCTTGTGTATTGTGGAATGAATGAGAAACAAATCACAGAATGATGTGTTTAATAGAGTACAACTAATGTGAAAAGCACAAACAAAACAGGGCTATATATTTCTCATAAGCGAATATCTGTAAGTAAGAACATTCACAAAATTGGCAAGCTAATCACGGTGATGAGAAGAGACAAGCAGAAAACTGGGTTTGAAAGTGATGAAGTGGAGTTTAGTTTATGATGCTTTATTTCTTTGAAAAAGAAAACATGTTCATGTATTATGTATGTAATTGATTTTTTTTATATGAGTATTAAAAGAGGAATGGTGTGTTTGTGAGAATTTAGTTAATACTTTTTAGTTTATGACAAGGAAATTGGGGCTCAGAGACACAAAATGATTGGTGGAAGGGAGACTCCAATAAAAGTTTGAAATCAGATTGTCCCAGAAAAATTGGTAACAGATTTCTGAAATTTTTTGTTAATAATCTCAGAAACACTTTGATGAAACTAGCATTTACTTAGAACCACCATCATGGGGACCTCCTGAACAAACAGGACTCAGCTTCAACATCCACAATTTGGTCTTTTAACTATGTTGCCCAAAGACCTGTTAAGATCATGCCAACACCACATTTTCATTGTTGAGTCATACAGTCTACTGTTAAAGCTGTAAGTTTTTCTAACACCTTCACCCTTTGTTGCCTCAGTAAATTCACTTTCTCTGTAGCATATTTAAAAATATTTTGATCTTTGTCCTTTCTATAAGATGGTCTACATTTGCAATATTTCCCAGGAAGGCAGAAAACTCAGAGATAGTTCCTTGCAAAGCCGTTGCTTATCAACAAAATATATGGGTGGTAAATTCTAAGTTCATTTGCTCTGATGCCCCAGGAATGGCCGAACTGAGTTCTGCTTCTATAAATATATTTGCATCTGGCCTTCTCAAGTTTGGGAAATAGCCACAGGGACAGCCCAACCGGTATAAGTTCCTTTGGCCCACAGGCTAATTCCAATCTGCTTGTAGGGATCTGCTTAATTAATAGAATTTGAGTGTCCTAACTTTTATACATCATTTAAGTCCTGTCTATGTATATATACATATATATATATATATAAAAGATTTTATTTATTTATTCATGAGAGACACAGAAAGTGATGCAGAGGAAGAAGCAGGCTCCTCACAGGCCTGATGCAGGACTTGATCCCCAGACCCAGCATCAGGACCTGAGACGAACGTTCAACCGCTGAGCCACCCAGGCATCCCAAAGTCTTGTCTATGTTGCCCCTAATTCTAAAGGTCTACTTTTAATCCCTGATCCTTACTCATCTCTCCATCTCAGGTGCTCCACTCCAGATGAGTAGGGTGGCTGCATTGTGTTATAATGGTCTACTCTGTCTTTTTCACCTTTACTATATTGGGAGCTGGGAGAGCACTAGGGGGAGCTGGGACTGTTGAAAACTAGGTTCAGAGATAAGGGATCTTATCTCTACCTTCTCTGTGGGTCTCAGAATCTTTTCTCTGTCTTTTGCACGCTATCGTTCATCATAGTTCTGACAACAACCATGCAGTATGGTATCCAAACAAAGTTGTTTTGAAGATGCCACTTTTGGAGAATAGACTTTGAGAACTTCTTGCACCCCCTATATTCTCAAGTGATGTGTCTACCTAGTTCTCCATCTCAGCACAGTCTTTCTGGGGCTGGCATTTCCTCCTCTCCCGTCCTGTCCTCAAGGAGAGCAACACCCCTTGTGGCTGTTGCCAGAAATAATTCTACTCCTCTGCTTTGAACCTGAGCCCATCTCCTTCAACATGGCTCCATGATGCAGAAATAAAGGCACCAAAGCAATTGCAGCTGCCTACAGTCCTCACAAGATATTTTATGCTATTAACTATTTTCATAAGTTTAATTCTCTTCCCCAGCAAAAATATTTATTTTTTCTGTGCTTTGATAGCCGAGGGTTTGATATTACACTAGGTGCTTTGTCCATCCTCTGAAAATTAGGAGGGGTAGAAGGTCATGGCCTTTGCTTCATGTCTATGATGAGTCTCAGATGAGCTGGAATTTGAGATTGTCCAGCAACCAGTCCCCTCCAACCAGTCTCCTCCAACTCTTATTCATTTTTGGCTGACATTTCTGAGCTTTGGTTCCACAAGTATCCAATACAGGCCACAGATGTTACTCATATTCCTCAATCTGCTGAAAAGAAAAATACCCAAGCCTACTGTGTTACCGGAACTGAAGTAAATATTGGCAACAAGTATGGAAGGACTGACAGACCTGCTGGTTTAATATTTTTCCATTTCAAGCTCTTAATGTGCATCATGTGAATCATCTAACACCAAAATGTCATACTCCCCATGAGGTTTCTCTGCTAATCATCCAGTGAGTTTTGCCTTCTCAGTTTAACGTTTAGTGTGATTGTGTGTGTGTGTGAGAGATTCTCCCCATTCTTATTTATGTATAATTGACAAATAAAAGTTGTATATAGGTGAAGCATAACATTTAATGTTTTGATATAAATATACATTGTGAGAGATAATGGCCACAATCAAGTTGATAAGCATATTCATTACCTCACATAGTATTTCTTTTTTTCTTGTAGTAAGAACATCCAAGATTTACTTTCTTAGCAAATCTCAAGTATACAATATAGTATTGTTAACTATAGTCACACAGCTGTACATTAGCTCTCCAGAACTGAGACTTTGAACCCCTTTCCCCCTCCCCCAAGCCCCTGGCAATGACTATTCTACTCTCTGCTTCTATGAGTTTGGCTCTTTTGGATTCCATATATAATAAAATCATGCAGTATTTATTTTTCTTCATCTTACTTATTTCATTTAGCCTAATATCCTCCAGATTCATCCACTTTGTTGCCAATAGCAGAGTTTTCTTCTCTTGTAAAGCTGAATAGTATTTCACGATTTTTAAAATTTTAAGGGTGCTGTTGCTTAATTCTTGGATGCTATTTATTGGAAAATGGAGCTCCTGATCCCTGACCTATCCACCTGGGGCTTCTGAGGCTTGATTCACAATATTTACGAGAAAGAGAAATCCCACAAATGATCTTCTGTGAGGAGATGATGGAAAAAGAAGAAAATCAGTTGATATTTGGTCAAAAGTAGCCTATTCTATTACTAATAAAATCAAGTAAGATGTAGAAGCATCTCCTCTGAGCTAGGTACTACTTCCCAGAAAAATGATTATACAGATATAGGAAAGCTTCTGCATATAATTTTAGGATGTTCACAGACTCTGATGATGATTCTTTTGGAACTTCAATCCATAGGTTCCCAAATTAAGAAACTTGGAGGAAAACTTTCTTAGTTGAAGTTTGCTATTACTTAAGAAAGAAAAAAAAAAAAGAAAAAAATAAAGCCATGAATCTGTTTTTAGATACTAAAAACCATGAATAAAACATCATCTTAGCTCTAGCTGGCCTCCCCTCTAAGGCCTGGCTCAGGCTCAGTGATACTTCCAAACGTTTTACCTTTAACCTTGGCACTTAACAAAGTATTTAACTCACTTATAGCTGCTTCCTGGTGCCATTTGAAGATCATAAAATGTTCTTTTTCTCACCACATCTATATTCTCACTCACATTTTCTTATATTGCCAAGGACATTCAGAAGAAAAAGAATTAAGCTGCTCATTATCTCAACGCCTTCCTATTTTGGAAGAAATTCCAGGATGAGTGGAAGTTGATGGGGTCAAATACTGAATCTCTAGAAGATTTTTGGGGACTGATACAAGGACCAGGGTTATTAGAGACTATTCATGGCCACAGCTACAGACACTAGTAGCCAGCTCTGTGGACTGGAGGACCTTTTGGTGGAGTGGTGGTGTCAGTGAGTGTCCTTTGTCTCTGAAACCTCTGAGCATGTCCTAAAGAGATAGTTCTGGTGACTGGATCATGGCTGCTCTTTGCCTTCCTAGGTTCCCTCCAACTCTTATTCTCTAGCCTTCTCATAGATTCCTTAAAGTACCTAACTCAGACTGGTACCACCATTTTGCATATGCCTTGCACCTCAAAATATTCTTAGATGGATATATTGGATATTTAAAATGGTCAAAATTATCATTGATCTTTCTTATCACTTGGCTAGTATCAACTTGACCAACATTATCCTATGTTTTTCCATTATGTTCATATTTTATCTTCTGTATATTTAGGACCAAAGTAAAATTTGTATTTGACTATAAAAGAGCTTATTTCTTTTAATTCTAAGAGGGTTTAATTATTTAGATATTATTAACTTAGAAGATCCACTAATTTCTGCTAGTGTGGTTAACTTTAAGAGAGATGTCTGGGGGATACATTTAACCTGTTTTCCTGAATGGAACAAGACTGCTTCTAGACAAAGCACTGAGCAAAAGTCCCAAAGTTATTAGTAGATGTTAGTCATCTCCTAACTTCTTTATAAGTTTCTCATTCTGGCAGGCCTGCTACATGCCATCCACAGATGTTGAAGGGAGTGTCTGTGGGCAACAAATAGCTCAGAACTCTTGAGTTTAGGATTTTATTTAGGTGGTTCTTAAAGCAAAAGTTTTGGAACCATGCTCTGTAGAGCCCAGATATTTCACGGGACCCCTTTGGGGATCCGTGAGGGATGTGCATGAGGGAAGGACAAGAGCCAGAGTCTCTGCATGCAGAACAACAATTTTTTCTTTCATTTAAGTATAAGGTTTTCACAGAAACCAACGGACCACTTTGAGAACATAGTGAAAACTTCAGACCTCTACTTCCGAGAAAAATGATTATACAGACTTAGGGAAAGCTTCTGCATATAATTTTAGAATGTTCACAGACTCTGATGATCTTTTTGGAATTTCATTCCATAGGTTTCCAAATTAAGAAACTTGGAGGAAAATTTTCTTAGTTGAAGTTTGCTTTTACTTAAGAAAGAAAAAAAAAAAAAAAAGAAAAAGGAAAGCCACCAATCTGTCTATATTCATGTGTTTGGGTTTTTTCAATATCTCTATATTGGGCAGTTCCAAAGAATTGTCTTTTTATGGCCTTTTGAAATGAGTTTTATCTGCACACAATGATGTGTGTAAGGAAGCTTTGTCCTTGGACAAGACCAGACCTCTTACCTGTTTTGCATTCAGAGGACCGTTTACTAAGAAAAGTTTCTCTGCAAAATATTTCTTCTTGAATATCCTTAAGTTGGAAATGCCTGGACTTTTCAAGGGACCAGGCTAATATAAGGAGCTCATGGCTGGAAAACATTTTCAAGAGTCCTTAGACTCAAAGGAGCCAACAGATCTAGATCAATACTCAAGGAAAGGCCAGAAAAGATGCCAAGACAGCCAAGTATGAGGAAAGAAGGGAAGAATATGGAGAAATGCAGGAGGAGGAGAAATGGTGAACTTGATTAAAGTCAGAAACTAGCTCAGGTACTGGCTTCTTCCTCAGGAGCCGTGTGCATATTGTCCCCTCTTCCTGGATTGTCATCCGCCTTTCTCTTCTGTTCAATCCATGAGCTTAGATGAAATGTCCTCTTCTTTTCCTCACTCTCAGTATAAGAGGTTTCCTTATTTTTTCTCATGGAATTGTAAAAATTCTTCTTAAAGTGCACGTCATTAATATAGTATATATACATACATGCATATGCATGAAATTTTGTAGGGTGAACATATATATGTATTGTATGTATATACATAATTAGCTTACGCATGAAATATAATATATAATATCATATGTATAGAATCTATAATATAGAATTTGTACCATATTAGTGTTTGTCCTTGATTATTGGCTCCCTGTCTCCTACAGAGAGGGACAGGGACCTCATTTTTTCTTGTGCTTGACAAAGAGTATGATTGTTTGAAAATAGTTGTTGAGTGAGTGAATGAATGAAGGTATCACTAGAAGGTATGATTCTCCCTAGACTAGGCAAAGAGCCATCCTACTCAATGGCCTAAGGATGGGTGACTTAGACTCAGGAAATAGAGAATTGGTTGAATGAAGAGAATATGAATTTCTAGAGAGGGACCTAGTCAGACAAAAGCTGAACTTGGGAACTGCTTTTTTCTGGATTTCTATATCAAAACCCCAAGTGAAGACCACCTTTAATAAGGACATAGCCTGTTGCTGCTGGCAATCTCCTCTTTAACCTCTAGCCTGGGAGAGGATGTACTTCTGAGAAGGGGCAAAAAGGATGGAAAAGAGAACAAAGCAACTTTCTGGAGACCAGTGTTGAGGTAGCAGCTCCTAAGACCTCTCATGGGGGCAATGGAAATCATCATGAAGGCAACCAAGCCTGCCTTCCCTTGGCTTTAGCTAGTGTGGTCTCCACACTTATGTGTAGCTCATGGCATCTATAGCCCAGGAAAGGAAATCCTGCTGATGGCAAGTAAGAGTTTCCCAGTGTGTTTGCAGTTTTCATCTTCATTGGGGTCGACCACTTGGTCTTAATTCTTGGACCCTATCAACACCAACAGACACTTGGCCGCACGAACATCCAAGGAAGGCATTCTGTACTGCAGGTGGAAACTGGAAATGTTCCCTTTTGCTGGAACTAAACTAATGCAAAAGGGATATGAAGGCTACAAAGGCAGATATTTCTTCTGTCAATATGTCCATGAGAGAACGGAACCGATTATTTTTTAGATTTCGCATTCTGGAATACCTTTCTTGAAGTGTACTACCTTCCTTATAAATAGCGAGATAAATAAACATAAAAGTCACCAGTATTACATTTTCTTAGTTTGAGTTCACATGAGCTGACTTTTCTTGATCAGTTAGAGTGAAAAGAATCCTCTCGTCTTACCTGAATTGCCTGAGTATTGTAGAGAGTGTTCTAACTTTCCATTTCACTTCATGATCTGCAGAGGTGGCATTGGCAAACTATATATATATATATATATATTCTCTGCAGTGAAGACTCTAAGAATATTTGGCTTTTGAAGGACTCTGAACTCAAGGAGGCAGGAACTTGGTTCGGAGTCTAAGGCAGATGACCTTGGAGAAGTGACAGCATGTCTGGCATCTACAGCTGAGAAGATTTCAATGATCTCCAACCTCCTGTGATAGGATTGTGTGATCTTCATAATGAACCCAAGAATTTGTGTTGAAGTCCTTTCTCTCCTGTAATTTAAAGAAGAAGAAGGATGACTAGTGGATATAAATGATTTTTATTCTCCAGTTTATCTACCCCAAGAGTCAGCATTATAGGTTAGGTTCACCCCTCTTTATTTGTTCTAGCACCTTTCCTAGTGAGGGCCAGGACCTACCTGGCAAGGGGTTTCACCCATCTTGATAAAACATATGCGGAGAGGAGAGGGAGTTGTGTGCATTTGTTGACAAATCTAAGTTTATACGATACTTGGCCTCAATCCTAGATTCTGTGTTCAACCTATAGTCAGAGAATGTGCTGGAGAGTTGAAACAGACAAACACTCCAAGTGTGCCTGGATGGCTCAGTCAGTTAAGCGTCTGCCTTCAGCTCAAGTCATGATCCCAAGGTTCTGGGATCAAGCCCCACATTGGGCTCCCTGCTCAGTGGGGAGCCTGCTGCTTCTCCTTCTCCCTCTGTTCCTCCCTCGCCTTGTTCTTTGTCTTACTCACTCTCTCTCTCTCTCAAATAAATAAATAAATACAATCTTAAAAAAAAGGACAACTCTACCTACTAGAAAATTCCACGGTGAAACCTCTCACATGCTAAAGTCATGCACAGCATTGCTTCACACTTTAATAATGTGGAGGTAGAAGCCAAATTTATATGCAGGACAGATGGGTACACAGTAAAGGGAAAAAGTGCTCCAAAATAGGCTTGTTAAATATTATTATCTCTGAATATAAGCAGGGAGAAAATGCATTCTGTTTGGGACAGGCTAAAAATATCTTAGGATCTTTTGAATTTGTAGCCATTCCTTCCGCATATTAACAAAAGGGCTATAAACAATGGGATGCCATCACATCTGATGAGTACAGTTACTATTATTTTAAATAGTAAATTCAGCTATCCCTGAGGAAGAATTCTATCCAAAGATATTGTCTCAGAGAGAGAGATTCAGAACCTAAGGACACCTGAGGAAATGTGGACCAAAGTTGGCTTTCCTAATCTGTGGGATGGGTCAGTGACAACTGGTTCAGAAATCAGACATTTCCCCCTTGCTCCTCCCACATATTTTCTGCCCTGTTATGTTCACAGATTCTCAAAATTTCTTTCCCAGTGACTTCCTCTCATTTTGTAATTTAAAAAAATGAGATATGAGAGACAAGTATTCTACAGATGTTGCACTTTGTCCGAAACTCTTACTAGAGAGTAAGTGAACTGAAAGAAAAATTCATTTTCAGAGAGTGAATTTCAATGGGATAGCTCGGGAAGATCATGTAAAGAGGCCACAAGCTACCCAGGGGAGAGGACAGGGTGCAGCACAGAGCAAGCTTGGACTAGGATGAGGAAAGAAAAATGTTATGTAGTTTGCTTTCCTACAGAAGCTTAGTTTCAGTGGACATGGATTTAGATAAGTATTAGACTTTTGCCAAAGCTGGGTCTTTAGCGTTGACTTTTTTTTTTTTTTTTTCAGATTTATTTATCTAGAGACAGAGACACAGGCAGAGGAAGAAGCAGGATCCATGCAGGGAGTCTGATACCGGACTCGATCCCAGGACCCCGGGATCACGACCTGAGCCAAAGGCAGAGGCTCAACCACTGAGCCACCAGGTGCCCTTTAGCACTGACTTTTAAGGAAAGACCTGATATGTAAGGTGTGATAATACCCCATTGTGATATTAGGACCACTGAAAAAAGTAGTGATCCCATATATGCTCATCAGCCCATCCATTAATATCAGAAATCCTTGAGACAGTGTGTTATCTTCAGCACATATATAGTCACATGTGTAGACGGAGGGATAGGAAAATAGGATTGGTAATGGGAGGATAGAAAAAAGCTATAACTGGGTGCCTGAGACAGATATGGAAACTAATAAGAACCAAAAAAATATTTGGAAATAATGATAAAATATGACACGTTGTGGTTTCTATATTCCAGGCACTCTTTTGAATATTTTACATATATTAACTCATCTGGAGAACATATAATATCATCACATAAATACCTGTTCGTAAATTATTCATTTGATAGATCTTCCCTGAGAGTCAGTTATGCACCAGACACTTTTCCAAGAGTTGGAGTTACAGAGGTTAACAGAATAGACAAGGCTGGTACTTCCACAGAATCTACAACTTAGCTGAGGGCAATAAGCAGATAATAAATAAGTAAATAGATGCCATTATTCTAGATAATGATGAGCCCCATGTGCTACCAGGGTGGTATAATAGAGAGTAATGGGTGTCCAGGAGATGATGGAGCGGTCGGTAGGTACCTCTGTGGTGAGGAGATGAATGAGCTGCCCCACCTGACCAATGAGCTGGCAGGGGATGTTGGGCAAAGGGCACAGCACTTACAAAGGCCCTGGGGTGGGCCCAATGTGGTTTTTTTGAGGGACTGAAGGAAGGTCAGTGTCTGTGGAGCACAGTGAGCACAGGGGAGAGAGGTAGAACGTGAGTGAGGTCAGCTGGGTGGCAGCAATGTCATGTGCAGCCTATCATTTGGATTTTAGACAAAGTGATAGGAAGCACTTGGTAATCAGTAGGCTCGAAGACAGAAGGGGTATGAGATGAAGCTCCTGTCTCATAAGGTCACCAATTAGCATTATCATTCTAGAGCCCATCTGTTCAGTCTTAACCAGACGAAACATTTGCTATGGTTCTAGGAAATCAGTGATACCTGAGTGTGAGAATGGCCAAGAGAGTCGTTAAGGAGGAAGCTAAGTGCGGGCTGGTCATGCAGAGGAACGGTCCAGATCAAGGATCCCCCTGCCAGAGGCTGGCTGCCCTCAGCTCATTCTCACCTTCTCTAATAGGGCAGGTCTCCTGTTGCTTACCCATCCTTACCTTCGCTGGAACGTACTTTGTTTATCTGGAACTCCCACACTTCCTGAGGGTGTGTGCACACACTTCGTGAGGGTATGTGCGTATAAGCGTATGTGTTTATGAGCGTATGTGTGTATGAGCATATATGTGTATGCATGTGTGTTAGGACACTCTACACTCTTTGAAAACAAAAGACAGTTATTGCAAAGTTTATTAATTTTCTCAGCTCCACCAGTCGGAATGTGGACTTGAGTGTAGTACAAGCTTTTTAGGGATGAAAATTTTAATCTCATCTTAAATGTCTGCTATATTGGTCCTGTAGACAAGTGTCTAGAATCTTTGTGGTAGTGTTTAGTGAGCTCAGCCCAGCTCACCAAACGTTTGCTGAGGGCGTACTCTACGCGGAGGGCTGGGTGAAGCCTTGTCTCAACACAGATGGGTAGTTTACACACCTTACCCTCACAGAGCATATCCACAACCAGTAGAAAGCTTCACGCATTGGCTCATTCTGTGTTTTCACAGCCTGCCACGTGCTTTATTTCAGGTCCTTTGACGTCCTAGGAGTCCGGTTGCACACTAGCTCACTCCCGTGCAATCCAGGCTCCCACCTAATCCACAGAGGCTCCATGTTGCTCTCAATTAACTACGTTACCAGGAAAGCATGGAGAATCAGAGGTGCTGGAATCAAGGCCTGGGTTCTATTATAACTCTCCAGTGGTCACGGATAGCTGGAGCCTTTGAAATGGACGCAAATTATTTATGGGCAGAAAGCATTTAGAGGATCAAGTCTCAGGAATGAAAATCCAAGAGGGGAAATAAATGGGGAATGCATCCCGGGGAGACAAATAATATTTACTAGAGTATGTTTGTTTCGGGGCAGATTCCTAAGTTTTATTGCTTACAGTGGTAATCCTTGTGAAAAATTTCAGGCCAGAAGAAAGGACCTATGAAGTGAGTCTGACTTGTGAAATACTACATGCTTGGTGTCTGCCTGCTGTGGGAGGGGGCTGGCTGGCTTCTATGGGGTGCGATCTTTTTACATTTGCTAAGATGTGGTCTCTTCCTCCAATTCTCCTAGAAGCTTTGGCTTTAACAAATGTTTTCTTAAACACCAATTCTGTACCTGGAACAATTGCTAAGTGAATACAGTGGAGCAAGATATGCACAGGCCAGCCGGGGAGACAAGCAAGGTAAACGATCACCAAGATCACCAAGTAGTTAAGTCCTTTGGCCTGCAATAAATATTACAACTGTCATGAAGCCGAAACACACAACAATCATGTTTGGGCCACCTTGGTATGAAGAAGAAAGCTTTTATGATTGTGTCCCGGGTTCCAGGCCTGGGTTTATATTTACTGACTGTGCAGGATTTGGTCAGGTTGAGCTTGGACAAGGAGGACCCTGGCCTCTATTTCCTCCATGCCCATCTTTCTCACTTATTCCCATCCTTTGCCTTTTACTTCTGCATGGACTGGGAACTCCCTTAGGTTGGGGATTGCAGTCTTAGCCCTAGGTTGCCATGCCCTGTGCAGTGAAGGGTCCATAGCAAGTGCCAAATAAAAGTAAGTTCAGTTGAACTGCGGGCCTTCCTACTGCATCTCTCTTTCCAAGTATAGACTTCAGCTGGACAGAGGGGCTGTAGGTCCCACCCAAGCATCACTCTTAAGTGCACTGAGCATCCCAGACCACAGGGTGTGGTTAAGGGGCTGAGACAGGGGCAGAGCGGTGGCGGTGGCTACATATGTAAGTGCAGGACGTCTGCTCTAAGCAGTCCTCAGCCTCCATAGACTGATGCAAGTTTCATGCAGATCCTTTCTATCCTTTAACATCAAAGGATGCAAAGGTTTGGATGTCAACCTCGCCCCAGCCCCCCGAAGGGTTTCAGAATCAGACTGATGACTTCATCTCAGCCAGTCCCTTCCAGATTTTCTCGGAGGGGCCTCCAGATGGTGTTCAGATGGAAGATGTCGGTGTTTCACAGCAAACACAATGTAACACAACCTTGACTCCACAATGCCCACCCCCACATCCCTCCAGAAAACTGCATTGTTTTTCCTTGTGTTCTTAAGGTTGCTGCCATCTGCCACAAAGCATCACTATTACCCTGGAACCCAACTTTCTTTTCACCTCTACTTGCTTTCTCTCCATACTCACACGTGCTAGCTGGTCTCCTCCTAAATATATCATGCATTTCTCCCTCTTCTCAGTCTTGGTCACAGATTACTCAGAACAGACTTTGTTCCCAGAGATATCTTTTCAAAACACACAGATTTGTAATGACTGCCCTGAAGACAGCATGTCGTCACCTACAGTGTACATGCACGGTCCTTAGGAAGGCATAAAAAGCCTTCGAAATATGATCTCAGGCTACATGACTGGGCTTCCTCTTCATTCTCTCTCTCTTCTCAGATAGTCTCTGCTCCCACCAACCCACGTATGGCTCTGAACCACATCATGCTCTTCTGGCCTCTATGTGGTGATGTACCATCTTCTAGACTTTCTAGACTACTCCTCCAGCATCTTGCCATACTCTCCTCCATATCAGCCTTGTTGACATGTACTCACCATTTAAGATCCAGCTCAAGCATCCTGGCTTCTGAGAAGTTCTCCTCTGTCTTCCCATCTGTGTACCGTACCCAGTTAATCACACCTTCTTCTGGGATACCTGTTTCTGCATGACTCTATTCTGGGATTTATCACAAGGCACTGGAATTTTCACTGTCTACCCTTTTGTTCTCATGTCTTCTTCAGATTGAGGTTCCTAGAACCTTCTTGTTCACTTCCTGTTTACTAAGTTGCTTTCGACACATTATAAAACCCCTGTCAGCTTCATTTTCAGGTTCAAGGAGCAAATAAGGCCCACTTTACAGATTGTTATGAGAGGTAAACAAGGTGAAGCACATGGCACAATTTCTGGCACAATGTGATTACCTAATAAATGGCACTCTCTGTTGATGTTGTCTATCAGCCTAATATGCATGCAGGTAAGAAGTGTCTTCTGTAGATGTCTGGGACTGGATACGCTACCAGAAGGAAGGGTTCTTTCTATGCTTTGGGTTTGAAGTAATGGATTTCAAAGAGAGGATACAGGTCCTCTGTTACCATCAGCCACTGAAGAGGAGTTTCATTCAGGGCCAGTGGTCATCCTGGAAAAAAGACAGGCATGAGCTTTGCCTGGGCCTAGTCTGGAGTTGCTGGTATGGAAGGCATGGGGTGCATGCAAAATGAACAGGTTGTTGTTTTACTTGTCCTACCACACGACTTTCAAAGCAAGACAGCTACAAACTAGATAGAACCAAAAAATATCTTGCATAGATATATTTTATGGTTTGAGTTAACTATTGAATGGGCTGCTATGAGTCTAGCACAAGAGAAGTTCGACACATTGTTTTGGCCTCGGGTTATTCACCTCCTCCCTCTTCCCACCCCACCAGGAGGAGAGGAGAGAAAGCTACTTTTATTTTGGCATCAGTGACACACATGATTTAGTCTGGTATGGTCCAGACTCACTGCTCTTAAAGTGCACTGTACAGGGAGGTCAGAATGCACAGAGACTTGGGAAAAATGAACTGGTTTAAGGCACTAAACCTGGGAAACCCTGTCCCGTTTCTTTCTGAATGGAGTCCACAGTGTGCTGGAGAACCATCTGGAGAAATCCAGCCCCAGGAGAAATAGCATGTTGTAATGAATTTTATTTTTAAAAGAAAGGAAAAAAAAATGCCCGTGGTGTGTGTGATCCTCATGCAAGGGCCGGGGGAAGCAAGCAGCCTGCTAGTGGTGGTCCGTGGAGATTTCGCCTGGATTACTTTAAAAGCACTTTTGCAGAGCCAGGCAAATGAAAGTCATGTGTTTATTCATTAAGGAGATCTTCTCTTGGGGATATTTTATTTGCAGTTCTATAAAGAGGCAAAACCTCCACATTTTTAATCTTCCGTGCAAGAACTTCTAAGCGCTGGAAAAGCAGTCACAGGAAGAATGAATTTGGATGTCTCAGAAATTCTGATAAAATTTGGGAACTTGTCCAGGCTCTTTGAACTTTTTTGGCTGTGTCATATTGGATTCCATCTATGGTAGCAAGTTCACTTGCAGCGTGTACATTTCTCAGGCTATTTTAGTATTTTTTACCAAGGCTGGGCCAAGTCCCCAAGGAGCAGAGGTAGCACTGAGACACCCAATCTTGAGCGTGGGGATGTCTGAACCTCCCCAAATTTCCTCAAGCTTCAGGGGGAGTTTGAGAGACATGCCAGGGTCATTTGTTTCATCTGGGGAAAGTGTTCCACCAACTGCAAATGCCTTTGAGAGATTTCAGTGGTCAGTCTTCAAGCCTCCTGGTCAAGTGGTAGCAGCCCAGTACAAAGGGTCTCGTCATAATATCCAAGGCCTACTGGAATGAAACCTTCTATTTTATTGTTTGGAAATTCTGGAAGGTTGAAACTCCCACTCAAAAAGTCAACACTACTTTGTGTCTTTGGTCTGGGCCCTGGGAAACTCGGTTCAATCAAAGATAGTCAACTTCAGCTCCTTATATTTCTAGGTACAGGCATGGTGACCATCAGGGACTTGGTACATGCTTTTAAATCTGTTGAGACCGTAGAGAAATGGAAGTGGGCCTTTACGCCCCATCCTACTTACTTTTGTATGCCATTGGACACACAAGGGAAAATGGAGTTGCTTTTGAGGCCACATGATTTAGGAGAGAAACACACACATCAGTGATCTAATTTTACATAACGATTTAGCAGGTTAAAACAACACATAGTTATTGTGAAGTTTCTGTGGATCAGAATTCAGGGTGGCTGGCCTAGATGATTTTGCTTGGGGTATCTCATGAAGCTGCAGTCACAATGTCAGCTGGGGCTGTGGTCATCTGAAGGCTTGCCTGAGCCTGGAAGATCTGCTTCCAGCATGGCTCTGTCACAGGGCTGTTGCGGGAATTCTCTGCTCCTTGTCACATGAGCTTCTCCACAGGGCTGCTCAAGGATCCTCATGATGTGGCAGCCAGCTTCCTCAGAGTGAACTGGGAAGAGATGGAGAGCAAGTAGGAAGCCACAATGGCTTGATCTAATATTGGAAGTCATGCACTTTCCTTTGACCATGTTCTCTTTATTGGAAGTGAGTCATTAAGTACAACCTACTTTTAAGGGGAGACAAATTAGCGCCCACCTTTGGTGAGAGAAGTATCGAAGCATTTATGGACATGTTTTAAGACCAATATACTATAAGCTTCAAAGGTCATTATATGGATATGAATCTCAAGTCTGCCACTTATTAACTGCATCGCTGGGGGCTAGTTGATGAATCTCTGAAACTTCACTTCTCACTTATGAATTGATAGCCAAAATGCCTACTTTAAAAAAAATGATTTGTTTATTTATTTTAGAGGAGGGAGGGGCAGGGGAAGAGAGAGAGAGAGAATCCCAAGCAGGCTCCCCTCTGAGTGCTGAGCCCAACCTGAGACTTCATCCCACAACACTGAGATCATGACCTGAGCTGAAATCAAGAGTTGGACACTTAACTGATTGAGCCACCCAACTGCACCCCCCAAATACCTACTGGAATAGAAATTATGCTTATAAAATACTTCATACAGCTCCTTGCCTTAAGTTGGTGCCAAATAAGAAGTAGGCATGGTAATGATAAGGACAATGATGGTGCTGAAAAAGAATGATCTTGGGCAAGTGACACAACCTCATTGGACTTATAATACCTACCTCTTGAGACTATCATCAAGGTGAAATGTTATAACTTTTGAGAAAGCAGTTCCTGGCCCCAAGTATATTAGTTTTCCTAGTTTCCTGGAGAAACACCAATGAGATGATATTTTGGTGATTATCGTTGCTAAAAAACATCATATTTAAAATGAAAACAGTAGTTATGATTAATGTCATAAATTTTAAAATTCTTAGCGCACACAAACTGAAAAAAATAGGGGACTCACGTTTTATTTTTATCTTAAAGAGTTTACTTATTTACTCATGAAAGACACACACACAGAGAGGCAGAGACATATACAGAGGGAGAAGCAGGCTCTCTGAGAGGAGCCTGATGCGGGACTCAATCCGAGGACCCCGGGATTACGCCTTGAGCCAAAGGCAGACACTCAACCACTAAGCCACCCAGGTGCTTGGGGACTCACATTTTAAAAATTCCACTCACATAGACAAAAGAGTTCATCTCTCCTCTAGTAGAGGTCCAATTCTATCCCATGATTCATCACACTGCTTTGTTGTTCCATGTCAGTCAGTCTCTTCAGGGCATCACACCTTGAGATGACATTTGTCATGCCCCCTTACAAAGAGCTGATCATAAAACACACATGGACACACACACCACTCTGCCCATTAGCGCACCATTTAGTACATTCTCATCATCTGAAAACAATTATCCTGTAGATGGTGATGTGATTGGATATGAAAAGAGAAGGAAAACGTTAGAGTGAGGCATATGGTAATAGATGGTTTTTACTGTTTCAGCATAATGCTTCGCCCAGAAGCCAGGGGGACTCTTGGTATGACAATGAAGCCAAACAGTTGTCTGGGGGTGGGGTTGTAGCTCCACAGAGTAATTAGATCTCATTCCCCAACCTTGGAACGGGCATGGGGCTGGCAGGGGGATGTGGGGGGGGGGGGGCGATCAGACATTGATTGATTGATTGATTTTAAACCAAGGCCCCTTGCTTTCCAAGAACCATTTAATTGAACTGGAGTTTAGCAATTGGTGAGGTCACCTCAGCAAAGGCTTGCTGACATGTGGTAAGTTCAAGGTTCCTGGAATTTAAGGTAAAGTTGGTAAAGCCACCATTAACTGGGGAAGCCAGGGAAAGTAGTATATCAGTGGCACAAGTGTGGGAATGATAAAGAACAAAGACCATTACCTTCATGGCCCTGGGAAGACACTGCCCCCTCCTTTCTACCTCCTATTGGTTAGCTGCGGAAGGTTCCAGTTTTCCCTGGAATGAATTGTCAAGACTTTCCCCTCCAGGCTTGAAACATGTTCCCCTCCGAGCATCCCAGCACATGGTCAAACCAGTCTTTACTTGAAAAACAGATGGCATCAACATGAAAGATGTCCTGTAAGTCTCCCCTACCCTGCCTCTCCTCCCACCCTAAGATTTTCGAGAGAGGTTACATCCTGCATCCAGGCCCTGCAGAGTGGAAGTGGCGGAGGACAGGCAGCTCTGCAGGGGAAGCTGCCAGGGGGCCGGAGACCCCATCTGGAGAAGGTCCTGGGCTGGTTTCTGTAGAGCAAATGAAGGAGGAAAACTAATGACAAGGGGGGTGGGGTTGGAAGACAAGGCAGGCACCGGGATACATTGGTTTTATGGAGCTTGCAAACCTGAACTCAAATCTTAAAAATGCTTTCATCAGTCTCCTTAATCCAGAGAAATTCTTTTTGGCTTAGATGGGAGGAAAAATCAGTCCCTTAAGGGGAAAAGCAAGAGAAGGAGGTAAGGATGTGAGTCAGACTCAGGGAATTGCTGGCAAATGCCCTCATTTTAGGAGGCGGAGGGGACTGTTTGCAGCTGATCCAATATTGCAGACCACTGATAATGCTCACCCACCTTTTACGGATTTCTCTCTTTTCTCAAGAAAAAGGTTGGACTCCACTAAGTGGGGGAAAGGTGAGAAAAAAAAGCACTATTCTTTTGTACTCCCTTCTTTTTCTCCGGGGAATAAGCAGCACTTGGGCTCTGAAGCTGTGTTTTTCTTTGGGTTTGCTTTTTAATAGGGGTTGAAGAAAGTGGTTGTAGACATTTGAGGGGAAATAAAGCCTGTGGTTTATTAACAGGGCTGGTTTTAATCAGCAGTGATTTGACTAGGGTAACATTAGAGCTACAACACTGATAACTGATACTGTGATTTTCTATGCTTTTAACCCCAAACTGAAGTCTTGTGGATTCACTGACAGACAAGCATTTGTTTTCCCGGCCAGGCTGTGGGGAGTGAGTGTTCTGTGAGGACAGTGTCTGATCAGGACAGGAACAGCTGGGGTGGGGCAGCTGCCTCAGGGAGTCTTCTCAGCTGAAATTCTAACTGCTAAGAAGCAAGCCCTGTAGACCCAAGAGCTTCTCAGTGAGAGGAAAAAGTGGAAGGCAGGTTCTAGCTTCCATCTGGCCGCTCCAGGTCAGGGCCCAGATAGTCAACTAGTCATGAGTACTTCTTCACAGACCTGGAGTGACATCTCAGGTTGTGACACCTTACAATTTCCAGATGTTAAAAGTAATGTTCCCCCCTCCCCCCCCCTTTTTAGGAAAGTTGAAAAAGTCTAGGTCACTTGTTAGGCAGAGGGCTGCTCTTTGGGTTAAGCCAATCCTGTCTTACATAGAACAAAATGTTCTGGATCTCTACCTCCTGCTCAATTAGTTAGCATGGCCTCCACCAAAATCACTGCCAAGATCCCAGTGGATTTCCAGTTTGACCTAAAAAAACAAAGTCAAATTCCTGCACTAGTCAGCAATTCCAGTTTGCCATATTTATATAGCAATGGGGTTTCTAGGTAGGTTCTCTGTGAGAGTAAGGCACTTTGTTTTTCAGTGTACTTTTATCTATCCATCAATCTATCTATCTATCAATCTATCTATCTATCTATCTATCTATCACTTTTAATAAGCTCTATGCCCAATGTGGGGCTTGAACTCATGACCCTGGGATCAAGAGACACATTACTGATTGAACCAGCTAGGTTCTCTGAGTACATTTTTTAAAAGGAGAAACAGAGGCCCAGCACTCTGACTGCACTACTGACTGCTTAAAAGACAAACGAGATTATGCACCAAGCTCCTGGAGGGAAGGAGGGGTGAGGGTGCAAGGGAATAGGCCCATCCCCCTGCCAGCCCTCCTGACAGTTCTGTAATGTTTTGTGTTTCTGTGTTTACGTATATACAAGCTATTGTCCCAGCCTAGAGAGGGCTTTGGGTGTGTAGAGTTTCTTTCTTGTTCTCCTGCCAGAGAGGCAGGCAGTAGCCAATCCCCAGTCTCTCCCTTGATGTTCCTGGAGAAGGGGGAAGCATATCCAGGAGATGGCTGAAGATGACGGTGGAATGAGGCCTGAGGCCAGGAAGGAATCAGAGCAAGTTGGCCCTCTTGGTGTCAGAGTTGGCTCTGCTCCACTCACCCAGCACCCCTGGTGTTCTCTTGCCTCTCCCTGTCTGACCAGACTGCACTTAAGTCTGTCTTCAGGGGACATCTCCTGGGGAGGCTGCCCAGTTCACAGTACCAGCTTCTTGAGACCTGCCCCTGACACATGGAAGTCAGGTCTTACCATCCTGGGCTGAGACGCTCAGCTCTGGAGCAACAGAGAGTCTATCTCAAGAATATGAATCATACTTAGAATCATAGAGACTAGGGTTTGTAGATCTGAGTCTCATTAATGACAGTTTTCTAGGTAGAGGTTGCCAAATATTTTCTTTTGTTATGCATAGGTTCAAAAAATGGGGACACAAATTCCCAGTATATTTATATATTTATATATTATATATATGTATGCTATTACTGGCTAATATCTCAAGGCAATCATACACTCAGGGTTTTTTCAAATGAAAAGCAAATATGATTTTAGTACTCCCAAGCACACCCAATGCCCAAATCTTGATTTCAAACGCCATTCTCCAATAAAAAGAAGTAGGGCTCCTTGGATTAATAGTTGGTTTTAGGACCGGGGCATTGAAATGCATAAGATTGGCCAGGAGCATCTTATCGTGGCAGAAAGTAGGGAAACACTCAAACAAAACAAAACAACATAATAATGGGAGTATGTCAAAGGGACACAGGAGCCAACTGAAAGAGCTCCTGATGGCCAAAGCTGGAAACACTGGAGTATTAAAAAAAAATAATATAGCATTATAATCCAGAACAAAAAATAAATATCCATGAGTCCAAACTGATATAATAAATGATTGAGAAAAAAAATAAGAAGAGACAAATTTCATGTACTGAAGCATTCCAAGTAATTTATGCAGATAATCCAGGAGGAGGAGCATAATTTCTCACTTCTTAAGTGTGGGGCTGCAGATGGTGATTTCCTTCGAAGGGGTTAGTATGGAAAGGGGAAGCAGTGGGGGGAAATCTTTACAATGGAGAAACTTGAAAATCTCTACCTCCACCAGGTAGGTGATCAAGGTCAACATCAATAGTCAGGCAATCGGATTGATAGTGTTTGATATAATATGATGAAAATGGTGCTTTATTCTATGGTCTTTCTTCCAAAATTCCATGACCCCAGACTAGTCATGAAGGAAGCACCAGACAAATCCCAACTGAGAAACATTGGACAAAGCACTCCTGAGCAGCACTCCTCTGTCAAGGTCATCAAAACAGAAAAGTCTGAGAAACTGTCACAGCCAGGGGGAATTGAGGAATAACAAGGAGACATAACTAAATGAATGTGCTATAGTGGATGCCATCATAAAACAGGAAAAGGACACACATGAAAATGAAGGAAATCTGAATTGAGTTTGGACTTGAGTTAATAGTAACGTACAAATATTAATTCATTAATTATAATAAATGTACCATACTAATGAAGGCTGTTAATCAGAGGGAAACTGAGGAGGGGACATATGGGACCCCCCATACTATCTTCGTGGCTTTTATGTAAATCTAAAACTGCTCCAAAAAATGAAGTTTATTACTTAAAAAGATACATATGGGACGAGTTTGTTTAAAACATCATCCTTGGTTGTGGGGCTGTCCTGTGCATTGTAGGATGTTTAGCATCCCTGGCCTCTACCTAGTAGACAGCATAGCATCCTTCCAGTTGTGACAGTACAATTGTCAATGAAGGTTACCAAATGTCCCCAGGGTGGGGAGGCAAGGTCATCTCTAGTTCAGAACCATTTGCCTTAAAGCGACCCTTAGTTGTGGGAGGGCTGGTATGAGATAAAAAGCTTCAGAATTTTCTCACAAATAAAAAAGGGCCACTCTAGTTCTGCCAACTACGTGCGTGTATTTCCTCATCTAGACAGCATCCTGGATTCGGGGAAATAGACCAGCTGCTTCTTTATGTTGTGGTGAGCGGGTGCAGAGGACGAGGGAACAGCGCCCTAACAGCCAGCACCGGCGATCAGCAGAAGAGCTGGGGAGCGGCAGGCGCAGGAGAACCAGGCGCCCCGGAGCAGTTCGCGGTCGGGCGGGCTGAGGGCGGGCAGGGCAGCTGCGCGTGCGCACTGAGGAGCTCCTGCCCCCTCCCGCCCCCTCCCGCCAGCCTCGGGTCACAGCGGCGGCCGGAGGGCTTGCCCGGGCCCAGGCTGGCGAGGCGCGCTGGGCTTCCACGGGGCCGCCTTCCCACGCCACCTGCTCGTGCCCAGCGCTTCCTGCCCCCGCGGCTCTTGCCCTGCTCTCCGGGCTCCGCAGCGGGCCTGCCTCCTCAGAGGCAAACCAACGCTCGCGTCTCTCCCTGTCAGTGAAATTGTCTAAGACGCCTTATCTCTGGCCATTGCTGTGTGTAAGTGTACACACACACACACACACACACACACACACTTATCTGCCACAGCAAATGCATATAATTATATATTACTCACGCATACGTTATATTATGCATGTATGCACACATATGCATGTATACGTAATATATTACATATATGTACATAAATGTCATATAATATTATTATATCATTATAATATATTTAATATATTACACATATGCATGCAATGTGTTATATTACATATATGTTATATCATATTATAATAATATATGCAATGTATAACATATATGCACATAACATGCTATACTACATATATGTATGTGATGTGTCATATTATTATATGTAATATATTACATACATGCATATTAGTTACACTGTTATATATGCATGCATATATGTTATATATGCATCTGTAATATATTACATATATGTATATAACATGTCATATTACCAATATGTTCATATAATGGGATACCTGGGTGGCTCAGAGGTTGAGCATCTGCCTTTGGCTCAGGGCATGATCCTGGGATCTGGGATCAAGTCCAGCATTGGGCTCCCTGCATGGAGCCTGCTTCTCCCTCTGCCTGTGTCTCTGCCTCTCTCTCTGTGTCTCTCATAAATAAATAAATAAAATCTTTAAAAAAATATGTTCACATATTTGTAATTATAGACACTATTAATTATATGCTCACACTCTTATACACAGTATATGCATATAATTACATGAACATATATTATTATACACTTGATACATGTATGTATAATATATGTATATATTGCCTGTATATATTGTAGTATATATAATATATGCTACATATTTGTACATAATATATCATATATTATTAATGCATAAAATATATTATACATGATTATATAAAATATAATTATATATAAAATTGCATACATATTTACATTATTGCATATATGTTTACTTTATATATTTAATTTATAAGCTTACATAGTTTATCTCTCTTTTCTTGCTTTATTGAGATGTAACTGACCTATAATATTGTGTAAGTTTAAGGTGTACACCATGTTGATTGATGCACTCAATATATTGTGAAATGATTACTACTATAGAGTTCATGAACACCTCCATTGCTTCAGTTAATTACTATTTCTCTTTTTGTGGTGAGGATATTTAAGATGTCCTCTTTTAGCAACTTTCAAATATACAATGCCATATGGTTAATTAACTCCAGTCACCATGCTATACATTGGATCCCAGAACTTAATCATCTTATAACTGTAAATTTGCATGTTTTGACCAACATCTCCTCATTCCCCCACGCAGCCTCTGACAATCACTACTCTCCTCTCTGTTGCCATGAATTCAGCTTTTTTAGCTGAACATACAAGTGCTAGCACATGGTATTTGTCTTTCTCTGTCTGACTTATTTCTCCTAGCATAATGGCCTCAAGGGTCCATCCATGTTGCAAATGGTAGGATCTCCTTTTTCATGGCTGAATAGTATTCCACTATATATGTACACCACATTTTCTTTATCCATTCATTCACTGATTGACCCTTAGGCTGTTTCCATATCTTGGCTATTTTGAATAAGGCTGCAGTGGATACAGGGGTGCAGATATGTCTTTGAGATCCAAATTTCATTTTCTTTGGATAGACACCCTATATGGGTTATCTCTGTCCTTCTAAATCTTACCTGTCCTTAAACATCTTTGATCAAATATCATTTTTCTATGAATCATTCCCAGTTTTCCCAGTCACAAATACTTTCCTTTTCTGCAAATTTCCATTGCTCTTTCAGTTCCCTGACAAAGGTACAAATAGCTTACATATCTCTTCCCTAATAGCCTGCACACTGTTCTTGTCACTTTAGTGTAATAATTGTTGTTGTTGACATATCTGTATTTCAACAGGAACTTTCTTAAGAAACACAATGCTGAACTTAAAATATTTGAGAGTTGCCAGTTAAGGTATGAGGGCAGGTTAGTCCTATTAATTAGGGGCAGGTTTTATTTGTGACTCCAAATCCCATTCTGTGGACAGAGGCCTCATCTACTTATACCTGAAACTTGCTTTGCCTTTATTCTTTATACGTGGGGATTAAAGTTGAAGAATTGGATTCTTATGGAAAATACTCCTCTTGGATACTTTCTGTTGGCCTTTCCTATGCACAAACCACCCACAAACTTAGTGGTTTAAGATAGTAATAAGATATTATTTTTCAAGCTACTGTGGTTGGCAAACAGTTCCTTTGATGGTTTATTGCAAGATCACTTGAGCAGCTATATTCATCTAGGGGTCAGGTGGGCCAGAGGGTCCAACATGATCTCACTCACATGACTGGTGGGTGATACAGGCTCTTGACCTGAGTACCTGGGTTCTCTAAAATGTGATCTCTCACCCTCCAAGAGGCTAGGCTAGCTTCCTGACATGGCAGCCTCAAGGTACCATTCCAAAATGGCAAGAACCGAAGCTACAATGTCTCTTTGTACCAAGGCTCCAGATTTCATACAATATGAATTCTACAATGTCACATGACAGCCCATATTGGAAAGGTAGGGAAACAGATGCCACCTTCAATGGGAGGAACTGCAAAGCCTTTGTGGCCCTGTGAAATCAACCAGACACCTGTGCAGCATCTCTGTCATTAGACTCAGTAACTGAGGTCACCAGCCCTACTTTGCAGAAGTCTTCTACTTATTCTCTTTTCAAAGGGACAGAGGAAGATATGATATCCTTGAAGACTTTTCTTTGCCCAGAGATAGGAGACAAATGATTTCCCTACACAACGCTAGACTGAACTGAATGGAATTATCCAATGGTATGATATCCTTAAAGACTTCTCTCTTTGCCCAGAAGTAGGAGTTACTGAGTTGTCTCATCTGTGAGGAAGAACCCTATGTTGGCCAACCACCATGAATTTCAGTAAAACTAACCACTTGCCCCTAAGTGATGGCAGGAGACTACACACATTGCCAAACCATTTCTTGCAAGTGGTAGTAACGTCCGAAAGACTGAATCTTGAAAACTACAAATATGAAGTAACTAGCAAAGTATCATCAAAAAACTATATTTAAAAAATGCTGAGCTTGCCTGAGAAGAAGCTGTGAGGGGAGAGGAAAGTCAAATAGTTTCCCCCAATATAGCTTTTCTCTGTCCCAACAATTTGTAATAAGAATGCGTAAGATGCAGTAAATTCCCTGGTCATAACCCTGCACCCAGACATAAGGGAGCATTTCCTGTAATATCCCTTTGCTCAGTTAGGGAGAGGAAACGTGAGGATCTCATCCAGTGCCTCTTTCAGTGCTCACAACCACATTAGAGGAAAGAATTAGCATTGTATTGTTCAGGAAGTAGCCCCTAAGAGGTTAAGAAATTGTCCACTGTCTGACAGCTAGTAAGTATTAGAAGTGGAATTACTCTCAGTACCAGGTCTATCTGAAGCTAGACTCACCACCACGGTCCTGTTTCCTGGGAGGATGGATGCAGAAGATCTGCCAGAGATTGTGGCGTGGATAAAGGAATACAAGCAACCAAGGACTTGGAAGAAAAGAATCCCAGAGAGCAAAGCATTGGAGGGTTTTGAGATGGCCTGAAAGCACAATGGGATGCCATTCCTGTCTTTAGAAGAAAGATCCAATGAAGAAAGATTATTGAAGTAAAGAGAGAGCATGCGTGAGATCGAGAGAGTGAGAGAGAGAGAGAGAGAGAGAGAGAATGGCTACAACCTGCAAATGTACACTCTGGCCCTCAACAAGGTCTTGCTGACCTAGAGGCATTTCCCATTAGCCAAGGGGAGGTTCAAAGCTCCTTCTGGGGTGTAGTCCTGGCCAGTCTGGGCTTTCCAGCCAAGCGTGTGATATGACTAGGGTAGTTTAGAGTGACTTTGGACAAAGCTATCATCAATTCTCCTCAGTTCGGTCTGGCAGTGAGTGGGGAAATCACTTGTCTTCTTAAGTAAGACCTTGTGCTTTGCAAGGTACTGTCATCCGGTTACTGCATATTCATAAACATCTGGGTACAATCTATTGAGATATTTTTTGCCTTGTTTCACTTTGGGTGGGCATATCAAAGACCTATGCCTAGCCCACATAGCCCCGGAGGGGTCATGGCCTCCGAGGGAATGTCTAGTGGCTGCCTGGGGACTGATCTCCAACACTGAAGCCTTGGAAGGAGAAAGGGAGAATCTTCCATTGCCCAGTCTGAGGCTGAAGTCTACATCTCAAAAACTGTTGTATTTTTTCTGTTTATCCAGTGTGTGCTTATGACTGACTCATGATAATGGTTGGACTGCTCAGTAGCAGGATTATAAGCAGAAGAAGTGAGAGAAGCTAGTCTCCCATAGACTAAGGGCCAAGATAATGAGGGATTCTCCTCTCGTGTGATGGAGGAGAGAAGAAAGCCCACAAGTACAGACATCAGATGTTCTGCTAGTCACATAGGTAGGAACCTAGAACCAGATTTATTTGCTCTGGACATCTAAGAGATTGGTATATCTCTTATACTCAAGGGTTGTGGGGGCAAATTCACTCATTACATATATATTTATTTAGATACTCTCTCTCATAGTATTTTTGGATCCTTTTGTGTTCTTTAGTCTTACCTCTGCTAAGTTCTTGGAGAGGCTAAGATCATTCCTTATAGTTGTGTATCCTTTGGACCTTGGCTCACACGTTGGCCTGAGTGGACACGTGTTGTTTTTTTGATACTTGCAATATACCGAAAGCTTATTAAAGATTATTAAAAGATTAGTAAATTTCCCAACAGTTTTAACAAAAGGAACCAACCTAATAGTGCTAATTGTGCAGCTGAGGGACACCCTGCTAGTCCAAGCAGCTGGCACATGGTTCTCTACGCTGTCCTGCACTTAGGATGGCAGCTGTCTTGGCACATTCTGGACATACACCAGTTGACTCACCCCACCCGGAAGAGTCAGCCCTGCCTCTGTGACATCCATGACCACCTGGAGAGATTTTTTCCAGCTTTAGAAAGATTTTTGTGCAGCTTTAGAAAATACACTGCCCAGTTAGTAATAACCTCTTCACCCTTTCCTTCATTCCAGTACTCTCTGGTGGCCCAAATCCTCTGGAAACCAACACGGATTGCCTGTGGTTTAGGATTCTGAGCAGAGTTTCTTTTTCAAGGGAAGGATTATATGCACTGGGTGACATTGACTTAGTCTGCTGTATCCTCAGTGTTCAGCCAGGCAGGCTTAGCTCATTTTTGTGATGTGAGTAGTGGTGCATGAATGGGTGTGGACAGAGCAGGCTGCTCTCATTCTCAGAGGCCACATTTCCACAGTGGGCACTGGGAAGTCATAGCTGTCAAACTGAGTCACTCAGTGTAATACCTTTCCTATGCTCCAGTATGAGAGAGAGTGTGTGTGTAGGGAAACTCAGAGTCCATTCCTCCACTTGCTCTGAAGGTGTTTGCCAAGAGGAACTACGGAATTTTTAAATATTTTATTTATTTATTCATGAGAGATACACACACAGAGAGGCAGAGACACAGGCAGAGGGAGAAGCAGGCTCCCTCTGGGGAACCTGATGTGGGGCTTGATCCTGGGACCAGGACCACGTCCTGAGTTGAAGGCTGACGCTCAACTGCTGAGCCATCCAGGCATCCTGGAAATACAGAATTTTGAGGAGAAAGAGGTTTTGAACAAGTTCACATAGACTTCAGCATCTTGGATAGTATCCGATTTGGCAACTTGGCTTTCCATTTGGGAAATGAGGAAGTAGGGCAATTTACTTATAGGCTGTGTCCTTAAAAATTTTTGTTCTATTTTCTAAGCATATAAGGAGTATATATTTATTGTAGAAAATTTAGAAGAACCAAAAAATACAAAGACAAAATTAAAATCACTTATAATTTCACTATTAATACATGTGTGTAAGACGAAAATAAATACTATATATATGTATATTGTTGGCAAGGTATATAATATCATATGATATGTAATCTATTATAGAATATTATATTGCATTTTATTACTATTTTTCCTACAAAATTGGGAAAATATATGTATATGCTGTGTTACAACTTACATGGTATGTAATTTCAGACTCTCTTTTTAAAAAAGATTTTATTTATTTATTTGACAGAGAGAGAGAGCACAAGCAGGGGAAGTAGCAGGCAGAGGGAGAGGGAGAAGCAGGCTTCCCACTGAGCAGGAAGCCCAATATGGGGCTTGACCCCAGGACCCTGCGATGATGACCTAAGCCGAAGGCAGACACTTAACTGAGCCACCCAGGTGCCTCCAGACTCTCTCAAATGTGGATAATATGAGCAAATATTTAATGGAAGAATAAATGAATGAACTTTTACATTAATGAATAAATGCATGACCAGGTTCATCCAACTGGCAGGGGAAGACTTCCAACCCTTCTGAAAATTGTAAACTAGAAGAAATCTGAGAGACTCAGAGTAGCCTCCTCATAATAGAATGATATTCCATTTCATCTGACTCCATCCCCAAATCATGCAAACACACACACACACACACACACACACACACACACACACACACACATATCCATCATTTAAACACTAGCTCACACTTATGTCACTGTGAACTTGCCTGAATGGGCAATCAGCTTCTATAGACTCAACTCTCAAAAATACAAACGATGACACTTCTGTATCTCTGTTTCTTTTCTACTTCGTCTTACTCTTTTACCTCTCTCTCTCTCTCTTACACACACACACACACACAGAAACACACACACACCCCACTACCACCACCACCTTTTTGCAGCATAAATAAGTCACTTATTTGGGAGCCCTTATGTAATCCCAGAGATTTCAACATTGCTTATGTCGGGCTGAATATTAGGTGTTATCTTTCTTTTTTTTCTTTTTTGGCATCATAATCTTTCTCTTCAGAGATAATCTATGATTTAACAAATAAAGCTTCAAATAAAAACTTACCCCCTTTTTTTTTTGAGGTCAACTGCATCTGACTAAAACAAGTGATATATTGCTTTGAGACGTCAGTTGTGCTTCTCTGCCTTCCAAATATTGCAGAAATAAAAAATGGGGAAAAAACATAAGCCAAAAAAGGGGAATTTAAATCAAACCTCATTTCCTTCTCCAATTTTGTTAAAGAGGTTAACAACAGGGTTCTGACATCAGAGACCTGACATGAATCCTGACTTTACCACAATCAGCCAGGTGACCTCGAACATTTACCCCAGCCTCCTAAAGTTCCAGTTTCCTTACTAATAAAATGGCATAATAGTGTCCTCTTTTATAAGATTATTGTGAGGATTAATCAAGATACTAGGTGTGCAGTCCTTAGAACAAGGACTTTTAAATACTAAATACTGATGATTATAATTCTATGATTGGTCTGTCTTTTCCTTTTAAAGTTTTCATTTATTTGTGAGAGACACACACAAAGAGAGAGAGACAGACAGACAGACAGAGAGGCAGAGACAAAGACAGAGGGAGAAGCAATCCCAGTGGGACTCAATCCCAGGACCTCGGGACAACCTCAACTACTGAGCCACCCAGGCATCCCTGTTATTGGTTTTCTCTTAATGTCAGTGTTATTGGGCTAGTATTGAACTCAAAACCAAAAAATTGTAGAATGAATCCATAAAACTCACTATAAACTTCCTCCTGAAATATTAATTTAATTTCTTCTCATAAAGGTAAGATAAAATCAAACATATATAACACTTATGATGGGGTGGAAAGCATTTAGACACTTTCTTGCTCGTAAAAGGAATCCAATTGTAAAAAGAAATGAGTATACAATCAGACTTTCCTAGGATTTCTAACTACAGCATGTCACGATCCATAAGGCTGTTTCATCTCTTGGTTTCAGGACAAACACCCAGATTATAAATTAATGGCCTTCATAGGCGAATCACCCAGTGCCGCCAATATTGCTTCAGAGTGACTACAAGAGAAACTTGATTCTGTTAAAGATCCAGTTACAGAGGAGAACGTCAAAGCCGATGAGGTATGATGCTGTCATGGGATTCGGGTTCAGCACCATGAAACTGATCATCCATGAGTCACTATTTGGCTCAAATGCGGGAGCCTCCAGGGAGCACTAACAGGATTCGCAAGTGTTCTGGTAATACCACCATTGCACAAACCATGAGACCAGGGAAGAGAGCCCAAGGGGGGATCACATTTCAGGGCTCCATTCTTTCTGACACATTCAGAGCATCAGAGCTCAGGAGAACACGGTGTTGATCAGTGTTTGGTGTTGAATGAGGGGGCCAGTTAGAAGACAGGACAAAAAGGTGGTTTCTTCCTTCCAGAGAGCTTACCATCCATTTATGAGAGAGATACGAGAGCAGGCATGGGGGCAAGAGAAATCCCCTCAGGTCTCCTAAGACTTGACAGGGGATGTGAAATGGACAATAGAGTCTGAAGGGAGAGGCAACGGCCAGATCCTGAAGCTTGTCCATCATGGGCGCACATTCCATGGCCCCTCCTGAAGGCCTGTGACATCCTCGTGAGCCATCTGAGACCAGTGAAACTACCCATTCCCTACAGACTCAGCTGAAATTAGACTGTTACAGCCACATTTGCTTTGCCCATTCTTCTCCTTCATAAATGTGTCTATTGTCCCGGGGCCATCTTGGTTTGCTCTCTCCAGCCTGCCAAAAATGGCATTCTTTGTCACGGAGACTCTCAAAGGTACTTTTGTTAGTGTCGCTCTTCCCAGAGTGGGCACAACAGAATCCCGTGGGTTCCATATCCCTGTAAGCCTCTTATCAGCCATGGCTCTCCCCATGTCCTTCTGTCTTTCTGTCATTTGGCATGCCAAAGAAGGCAGCCACAGGAACCTGTCATTTCTCCCCATGTCCTACTGTCTTTTTGTCATTGGCATGCCAAAGAAGGTAGCCACAGGAACCTGCCAGTTGGCTAATTTATTTTTCAAAATTGCATATTATTTTTGCCAGTGGGTGAAAGGCAAGATCAATGACTGACAGAAGTAGAAACATATTTTTAAGAACTTAATGTTCTGGGATCCCTGGGTGGCGCAGTGGTTTGGCGCTTGCCTTTGGCCCAGGGCGCGATCCTGGAGACCCGGGATCGAATCCCGTATCAGGCTCCCGGTGCATGGAGCCTGCTTCTCCCTCTGCCTATGTCTCTGCCTCTCTCTCTCTCTCTGTGACTATCATACATAAATAAAAATTAAAAAAAATTAAAAAAAAAGAACTTAATGTTCTACATTAGAAATTACCTTTTGAAGTTGCCCACTTCATCAACATCCCAACATCGTTGTCATGACAATCATTAAGTGTTCCCATTAACAACTACAACCAAAGTGAAGAGTAAACCTAAGCATGTGTGTGTTCTTTAAGAAGAAAACAGACTACTGCTTCTCTCCCTGGATTCTGCTCTTTCTTGTTGACCCTTCAGTGAGAGCCTTGAATGTATGATTCATTTTCACCTCTGGTTGATAGTCCTCCCAGATTCACAGGAAGTCCCCTCTTCTTTTTTTTTCTATTCAGGTTCTCGGGATGCCTGTTCCTCTTCCAAGAATGTTCTCTGCACATTCAAGGTGCAGCGATTTTGGGCCAACTTGCTGTTTCCATTTTCAGTTTAGGAAGCATCCGTGCTCAGTGCTGCATTCGACACTGAGCGGATGCATGGCATGCAGATGGGAGTAAAGGAATGGCCTGGCCCTTGGATCACTCAGCGTGTAGGCAGACCTACTGGACGGTCTTTCTCATTAGGTAAGTAATACATATGAACTGTAAAACAAAATGAGAAACACATAAATAGACAAAAGAACAGATAGATCAATAAATAGAGGAAAATATAACAAAGAAAGAGAAAACCTCCAACCCAACTAAAGAGAGATAGATCTTCTATTAAGTGTTTTGGTTTCTATCTTGAAAGGCCCATAGTGTAATGCTCAGGACATGGATCCAGGTTTCCTGGATTTGAATCCTAGTTCTACTGCTTATCAGTCTGTGATCGTGGTCCTGTCACTTGCCTCAGTGCTCTTGTCTGTAAAATAGAGATAATATAAGGACCTCTATCATGGGGCTGTAATGATAAGAAATGAATTAGTATTTGGAGAGTACATAAAAGAGTAGTTGTCTTGGAGTACGTACTACATAAATGTTTGTCAAGGAAGTAATAAATGGATTAATAAACATATCCATGTCTCTGTGTACGTAAATGGAGTCCCTCCAGTCCTGAGGTTCTGTGCTCTGCTTTTCAGCTTGTGCCAGTGGTCTTCGGATCTCCTGCCAAATTGTGCAAACCTGCATTAGCTTTTAAGGGACAGTGTATTGTTTTATGGAACCATAGCTTCAGTGTTTCCATTTTGAGCTATGATACATATTAGTGTCGTGGTCCTCTGGATGCAAATGTCTTTTCACAGAATTTTCTTTTCTTTCTTTTTTTTTTTTTTTAAGATTTATTTATTTATTTATGATAAACATAGAGAGAGAGAGAGAGAGAGGCAGAGGCACAGGAGGAGGGAGAAGCAGGCTCCATGCCAGGAGCCCGACGGATTCGATCCAGGGTCTCCAGGATCGTGCCCTGGGCCAAAGGCAGGCGCTAAACCGCTGAGCCACCCAGGGAAGGTGACAGTCCAAGGAGTGGAGTTACTGAACTTGAAATGCTATGTTTTGATACATAATGTCAAATTTCCTGCTGCAAAAATTACATAGCATATATTCTCAGAAACATTGCTAGAAAGTATCTGTTTTCTGCACCCTCCCCACTGTAAAGATTGTTAATCATTTTAAACTTTCTGGTGTGTTCCATATAGACACCAGCAGCATTGTGTTCTGCAATACAGGTGATGTCCTCATTGATTACTTTGTATTTTGCCTTCTGTGACTTGTTTATTTACATTTGCACATTTTTCTATTAGGGTGGGCCTCAGTTGAAGTCCTGAGTTGCAAATAATAGAAACAAGTTAAGCAGATGGAGAATTGATTTTTTTAGGGTATCAGGTGGCTCATATAACTGACAGGAAGGCTGAAAAATGAGGCTCTGAAAATAAGCAAGAATGAAGGAAGGACAGGATACAGAATCCACAACGTAGGTCATGGGGGAGAGTAGTGGTAGATTGAGCTGTCACCAGTGGATGCTTTTCCTCTCTCAATGCACTGCTCCCCAGGTCACTGGACTCGCAAACTGCTCAGTCAATGCAAAGGTAACAACCCTCTAAGGGATACATATATTCTCCTCACTGTGTTGTACCAGCACCTTACACTTTTGCTTATCTTTTATTTTGGAAATAAAATGTCTTCCTTCAATTTTTATTTACCTTTTAACTTTGTTCAGAGTGTTTTTGGCCACAGTAAGATTTTCAATTTTCTTTAGACAATCATAAAATATTTTCAGGTGCTCGTGTTCTCATGGTAGGCTCCTAAATTGTTCCTTTTCAACTCCAGATTCCTCCATAGCATCAGACAGGGCATATATGTGGTAGACTGTTGAAATAATGACCCCTGATTTATTCGTGTCTTGCTGTGTCCATACCCTTGGCTAGTCCCATCCCAGATTAATCAGAACTTGCTTGAACGAGTTGCTTCAGCCAATAAGACAATTAATTGCAAGCACAATCAATACGTGATTTAAGCAGAGGTTTGAAAAGTGCTCACACACTGGGGGCTGGTCTCTTGGAGTTCTGCAACCCTTGCAGCTCAAAAGGACCTGGGCTAGCCTGCTAGGTGATATGAAACCCCTCCAGTGCTGTCAAGAGTCATCTATGCCAGCCCAGACCAGAGCTGCTCAGCCCACCCACAGAATTTTGAAGAATTACAAATGTGTTTTGTCCTGGTCTCAGTCTATCGATAGTGATGCTATGGGCTAGAAATGCTATGGCGGTGGGGGTGGGGCACTCACCTGAGCCTGTGGTGAGTTCCCAAAGAAATTCCGCCTTTCAGAGCCAGTGCTGTAGCCAGACTGGCCCTTCTGGTTCTTATCATGATTGCAAGAGACTCCTCAGGAGCAACCATTGTGGAATTTTGAAAAGCAAAAAACCAAAAAAAAAAAAAAAAAAAAAAAACCACATCCAAGGTTTATTACACATGGGATCGTGGACAGTATATGGCCTGTCTGGGGCCACACAATGAGGTTGTGGGTAGGCAGAGAGAGAAAGCATGGGCCTGAGGTTCTGCTTTAATTGGGCTTAAGGGTGGGAGCATCTAGGGTTTCCTGGGTTCACTCTTTGCTGGTGAATTTAAAACGTAAGAGCAAGAATGAGAGCATGGGAAAGTAAAAAGTGGTCAAATGGTCAATTGTATAAGTCAACCAGAGATCTCTAACACAAGGGTGGGGTGACCTGGCTTTTTATCTAGACTTGTGGCTGGAGTTGTGTTTTTTGGAGATAGCTGTCTTTGAAGAGGATGGCTTGGCAGTCAAAAGCTTAATGTCAGGCAGCTACATTATAATCAAAAATGGCAACTGGCAGGACTTACATTACAAAATATTTGATCTTTTAAGCCACTAAGTTTTCAGGTCGCTTGTTACACATCATGTGCAAACTGATACTCTAACTATAAATGCAATTCCTTTAAAAAATCCTACTAATTCTATTATTTGTTTCCTACTTACAGCTTCCCAAACTATATTGCCTGCAGGAGAGAGTAACTCAGGACCTAGAACGCACGGGTAATTCAATGTACTCTACGATGAACTTTATGACATTCATTTCCTGGAAGCTCTTCTTAAGAGAAGGCCACAGAGGGGTGGCAGGGTGGCTCAGTTGGTTAAATGTCTGACTCTTGGTTTCTCCTCAGGTCGTGATCTCAGGGTTGTGAGATTGAGCCCCATGTTGGGTTCCATGCCCAGTGGGGAGTCTGTTTGAGATTCCCTCTCCCTTTTCCTCTACCCCGTCCTCTGCTCACATGTGCTCTCTCTATTAACTAAATAAAATCTTAGAAATCTCAGTGGTTGTCTATCAAATTAAAAAGAAAAAAGAAAGCTACTGAGATAGGTCTTCTGTTGACTTGAGGAGTACTTACTTTAGGTGATTCAGAGTCAGAAATTCCCTCCCACTTTTATTTTGGCAAAAGGCAGAAAAAAAAAATCCCCTTTCCTTCATGAAAAGGTCTCCTTGGTTGCAGAATTTCTCTAGCTCTCCAAATCTTTTCCCTGTTATTTCTTCACTCAAAACACACTTGAATTTAACCTGTAGGTTGACAAATATCCATCACTGATTATTCTCATCATTTGAAGTATTCTTTGATAAAATCTGAGGACTCTATCCATGGGGATTTCAGGTCCATCATTTACTTAGCCCACCATTTTGTCGGCAGGGTTGAGAAGGTGGGTGTCATTCTAGCAGAGCTCTTTCACATCAGTCCTGAACTAACATTCCTCAGACTGCAGGGTTGGAAAAATGCCTTTTGGTAAAACCATAGAGTGGTAAACATTAAGGTAAGGGACGTAGTCTCTTTGCTCAAGGATGCAGACTTCTTAGGGATAGAGCTAGGGTGAAAATACTTAAAGCTACTTCCTCTGCTGGCTACATATCAACTATTAGCATGGACATGCTGGCATTTCCTGATGCTCAGTCCTGGCTCCTCTTCTCACTCTGTGTCTCACACCAGGTGAACTTATTCATTCCAGATATGTAAATTATGCCTATGACTTCCAAATTCATTTTGTAAACTCCAGACTCATGTATCTAACTGCCTACTCACTAGAAGTGAGGAGGATATCTTGTATATACTTGGTTATCTTGCAGATACAGCCAAATTAGTGTGTCCAAAACAAGACTTTCAGTTGTCCAACTGATCTACCTCCTCCAACTCCATGTCACTAACCTCACCTGGGCTGCTATTATTGCTTTCATAGACTATCCCAATAGTTTCTGTAGACTATTCTAAACATTCCTGAATTATTTTCTTTCTTCACTATACCCCCTCAACCCATTCTCCACAGAGCATCCAGAATCATCTAATTATGTAAACCAGATCATATCATCATTACCAATTATGACCTCTTGAGTTGCATTGGAGTAAAATCCCAAATCCTCACTGTGGCCAGAAAGTCCTCATCATCCAACTTCTGCCTGCCTCCTACTTCACTTCGTCTCTCAGCCATGATCTTCCAGGTTCAGCCACATCAGCCTTTTACTTTCTCAATGTGTTGAATTTTCCCTACCTCTGGGTCTCCAGCTGTGCTACTATTCTTCTACTTGGAAGGTCTCCAAGCTCCCATTTTCACACTCCCGGCCTTGGCTTAAATATAGCATCCTCCAATGGGCCTTCAATGATGACTCACTATGTTCTTTTCATAGCACTTATTGCAATTTGTAATTCATTAATTTTTCCTGCTCAAACTTTCTTTCTTTTTTTTTTTTTAGAAGTAGCAGCTTTATTTTTTTTTTAAATTTTTTATTTATTTATGATAGTCACAGAGAGATAGAGAGAGGCAGAGACACAGGCAGAGGGAGAAGCAGGCTCCATGCACCGGGAGCCTGACGTGGGATTCGATCCCGGGTCTCCAGGATCGCGCCCTGGGCCAAAGGCAGGCGCCAAACCGCTGCGCCACCCAGGGATCCCCTGCTCAAACTTTCTAAGTACTCCAAGAGCAAAGCCAACCCTACCTTGCTTATGTGTCCTTGTTAAATGAAAATCTGAAATCTTCATGCATCCTCAACATGAGCTTATTATTGCAGAGTTCAACTTGTGCCTTCTCTGCCAGAGGTTTTTTCCTCTGACTACATCATTAAAGACAAAATTAAAAAAAAAAATTAAAAAAAATAAAGACAAATTCTTCCCTTTTCTTACTTAGAATTCTGCTTCTTTTTTATATAAATACAGGAATTGGAGGACTCCTTTGTTAAGTGTTATGCTGTTAGCTTATTTACTTAAAAAAAAAAGGAGGAAAAAAACCAAATTTTTATTACATGCTCACAGAGGCCCAGTGATGAAATTGAGATGAAAAAATGACCAAGGGAGGCAGCTTTTGTACATTTTAGACAAAGAAGCATAAATCTTTGATATTTTACAGGACAATTATGTTTTTTTATGTTTGGGAGCTACCATTAGTAAGGAATTCTAAAAATGGTTGGATCTGGGGTAGTAAATTAATAAAAGTAACAAGGCTTGTTTATACAGAATTCTTGGTTTTGAATCCCTGTCTTGGACAATAGGGACATCTCTCTACGTCCTGGTATGTAAGGCAGTATCTTTCCTGCGGGAGATTTTTTCCTTCTTTCTGGAGACAAAGGGAGGTCTTCTTGTTCTTGCACTGGCCATTTCATAAATAACTCAATTCAAACATTCAAGATGCATCTGTGGAACTTTTTGTGGTGCAGATGTTTTGTAAACTGCCAAGACCCACAGATGCATATCTCCATCTTTTAAAAATAGCCATCCATTCTTGTTTGACCTCCTTCTATGTTCACTGCTCTGGAGAATCCCAATTCAAGCAGAGAAGTTAGAATCATTATTTCCCAATGCTCTGAGGTTCACGGTCTTTAATGAATGACTGCAACCCTTTACTCTCACAGGAATAAATGTATTCAAATGGAACAGTGCCACAAGAAAAAGAAAGGTTTGAGAATCCACTGGAAAAATCCATGTGGCTGTCAGCAGTAAGTACCTTAGATCACATGGTTTTGTCTATAGTCTGGAAGGTGTTTCCAAGGAGGTTGTGGGGTTTATAGGAGAGCCTGATTCTGTACTGACCTGGTCACCTGGTTGGATAAATTCCAATCTGGAATTGCTTTCTTTCCTTCATACATTTCAGATGAGTCCCTCTAGGTGTGATGTGAGCCAGAGAGGCCCAAACACATGCATTCTTTAAATGGACATCATTTTCAATAAACAATCCCTAAGTCTCTGAAAGCAGGGCTTTCTGGCACGTTTCTGAATATAGGATCACAGCCTGAATATTCCTTGAAGAATTTCCTAGGTGTGTGACCATTTGTTAAGCTGAAAAGAAGGGAAAAATTAGAAAGCACAATGTCTATCCAGGGGATGACCAGGTATGTCACCATGAAGGGCCACTTCCACCATCCATGCCAATTTCATCGTTTAAGGCTTTCTTGAATTTTTGCAAATTTGCCGGAGACAACAGGTGCCAGGTTCATCTGTGCAGATTACACAGTTTCACAAGCCTGTTTCTGCGAAGCCTCTCTGTTACATAGAGTGCCTACAGCCCTATTAAATATTTCTCTGGGGGCACACCTTAAAGAGTAGGAAAAAAACTTCATGAAAGTCCAAATAAATGTTTTCTTCGCTCAAAAAGTAAGTGACCTAAATCTGGCCCTGTGCTCTTCCTTGCACAAGGCACTCAGTCCCATTGGCCCAATTTTAATGCAAAACTCAGTTTCAAACTCAGGTTGCCACTGGCAAGAGAAAGCAATCATCTGCACAACCCAGTTTCACCTTAGCCTTTGCCAAAGTTGGCCCAGGTTCAGCGTCTACACGGAGGCTGCACACCTGCAGCCTGGGCTGTGGCACGTCCCCAGGTTCCCAGGTAGCCCTGGGCCGGAGGCTCCCAGAACAAACACTGCTTCCCAGCAAGCCTCCACCACCCCGCCCCGAGGCCGAGCCTTCCTCTTCCTCTGCTTATCCACCCGCTGGGAGCCTTTGGAGGGTGGTGATCTCCACGTCCCCCCAGCACGGGGAGCAGTGACGGTGGACCCAAGGGACTTGGCCTCCAGTTTGCATCTGTCTCCGGGAGGGCTAGTGTTGGGCTAGTATTTGGAGCTGGTGATTGGTGAGGTGTCTTCAAGCTCGTAGAGCCAACTGTGCTGACTTGTGCAGTCCATTAGCCTGGCTTTCCTTTTGTTCACTTTAGGAAAAGAAGCGCAGTGCGCAGGATGGGCCCCCAGCGGGAGGGCTGACACCGTGGAGGCCACTCATTAGCAGATGCTCCTCTGCCCAACCTCAGCTGTTCTCTCCGGTGACATCGGTGTGACAGGGAGCTATTTGTTCAGGTGACGGGGCTTAGTGGGCTGCAGGCCAGGAACCCCTCTCCGCAGGGACCTCCGCTTCCAGGACTGAAAAACACTAGAGACCCCCCACCCTGGCTTAATCCTGTATCCTCCCAACCTGCAAAATCTAACCAACTTCTCTCAGTTACACTTAAAGGTTCTGGCGGCCAGAGGGCCCTCCCTCAGTGATACTGTGTGCTGTGTACCAACAGGCTGGGTTGAAAAGCTGAATTTGGAGGTCGCTGCCACAGGACCCTTCTCCATGTGGTTGTCACCCTGGGGGGTGGAGTGGAGTCTGCTCATGACCATGGAGGGATCTTGGGTCTCCAGGGGGCTCACACCCATATGTATTTTCAACTAATTCTGTCAACAAACTCCCTGGATTGTCTATTGCTGGTAAAGCCTCTGAGGGGCTCAGGGATGTTTCAGCCTTTGAATTTCCAATTTTTAAGGTTCCCGGTATTTGAGAATAGAAGGAAACACTAAATGAGCCTTAAAATAAAAACCTTACATTTTGTTTATTTATTTATTTATTTATTTATTTTTATTTTTGAAGATTTTATTTATTTATTCATGAGAGACACAGAGAGAGGCACAGACGCAGACAGAGGAAGAAGCAGGCTCCCTGCAGGGAGCGCAATGTGGGACTCGATCCCAGGACCCGGAGATCATGACCTGAGCAAAGGCAGACAATCACTGAGACACCCAGGCGTTCCAAAAAAACCCTTACATTTTAAATAGTCAATCGACTTGGAGTATTTTCAGCATCATATATCCCTTGTGAAATCATATATCCCCATATCCATATGGCAGCATATGAAGACAAAGTGGGAAGCCCGTGAATGGCCAGTTGGGCCAGTCGGTTACTCTGTCCTTGTCCTATAGACAGTGGCCCCTGGTCTAGACTCTACAGTGAAGTGCTGGGCACTTCGATGTCACCCAGCTGAGAAAGGCACCCTGGGGACCTAGAAGCTCAAACAGGCCTCTTAGCGAGTAATTCGGGCTTTACTCTTAGAGGTTGATGACTTCCCCACTAAATGCTTGTGACTAGTTCTGAAAAACAGGCTGTGGATGGAAGTGGTTGGTGTCACATCTGGGCTAAAGTGGTGAAGAAATATCCTTGGATATTTCCTTCCCATCGGGTCTGGAGATGTTTTAAGTGCTAGCCCTTGATTCCTGCAGAGTTAAAACTCCCTCTTTGCCATGTCTTGAACATAGAGCAAGAAAGAAACTTGCAGAGCAAGAAAGAAACTTTGGGGGTAAAGCCATTGAGATTTTGGAGCTTATTTTTTAAATCATTGCATTGTTTAAACTATTCTAATACAACAATGTGCTTTAAGTAAATTTTATTTAAACCACTGGATTTAAAAATATTTAAAATACTCTTATGTAGGTATGTTATTGTAAGTGTGTAAAATATATGATTAAAAACGTTAAAAAAAACTTTTGGCTCATAAAAGTTGTGCAACAAAGTAAACCATGAGTTAGTATCTCATTTTGTTTTTCTTGTCTTTTTGTTCTTCCATCCATTAATCACTTGATGCTAAGATTCTTATGCATTAGAGGCAGTGAGATTAGGAGTCATAAATGGAACTTTCTCCACAGTGAATAGAGCCTGATACAGGCTGTGGTCTCAGGAAATTCAGTAGAGTGGGAAGAGGCCAGGAGTAGAAACGAAGAGATTGAGAAACGACGGGATATTCAGGATCACCTTGTGCCCCCCACACTGGGTCTCTCACTGGTCTGTCCCCTTTGGAACTGCAGCAGCAGCGGTGATCTGGGCCTCATCTCAGTCACATCTGGTCTTACATTGTCTTTCCCTTCATCTTGCGAAGATCTGCTGAGCCTGGGATGAGATCTCACATCAGAAGATGGGACCTCAGAGCCCTAAGCCAGCCCTTAATGACCTCATGATCTAGTGAAAAGTTCCCAACAGTCCACCCAGTTTCCCGTTTGCTAGGTTTGCTCCCCCTGGTGGGAAGCCTTATGCCTTCTCCACGCCCTCGTGTGATGCTGGCTGGGTGGGCCCTGTTGCTTGGAGTCCATACAGTGTCTCTGCTGGGCACAATCTTTATTAAAAGTACATCTCTCTGGATCTTATGAAAATCTGTCCCCAAAGCAAAATGGTTCTGGTGTCAGTTCAGATCTGTGTTTCCATCCTTGATTGCTAAGGGCTGCTTTGAGTTGCTTCGCGCTACACAATTCTGGCAGAGTCATCCACATTTTCCATCCCTGAAACTTACTCAAGAACAGCCAGGTTTTGTGTTCAAGAGCGAACCACTGTGCAAACTTGCCCATTTGGAGGGGCTGAAGGCTGCGAGGTGGAGACCTCCCAGCACAAGTCTGACCCACTCCCCAACGTGCCCTCCCATGCATCCTTCACACGAAATGTGGCATTTCATGGGGAGGCCACCACAAGCATCCCCCTTGCCCCTTGTCTCCATCACTGACATTCAACTTGAAATGTTCCCTTGCCATATACAAGTCAATGCAAGACTTTCCCGAGTGTCGGCTTCACAAGCTCAAGCTAGTCCTTGGCAGCCAACTGGGTTCCCTTTTGCCCCTGGCAGAGTATCCGTAACCAAAGCACAGGCAGCTGAGCAGGGCTGCAGCCGTGGACTGGGGCACCAGGTGCCAAAGAGCTCCTCGGTCCCTGCCTGCCCTGTTCTCTAACGATATCTGCCCCTGATCCGGAGGGGTTCAGGGTATGCAGTCAAGGATGAATAGCTGTGTCTTTTCTCTTTTATTTTGACTTTTGAAGGGCAAGGGGCCAGCTTGATCTTTCTGCAACTAGGTGAGCTGAAGTGGCTGCAGGCAAACAACTGGCATTTGTCAGCAAGCTGCATCAGCAAGCTGCAGAAGAGAGGGCCCAAGCTGAGGAGGCTAGCTCAGCAGTGCACGGTGCCAAGCCCCCTCCAGCAACGCCTTGAAAACTCGAGGGTAACCAGTGCCACCCCAGGGCACCCGATGAGCCTGTAGAAACCTCTCACACTTTGGCTGACTGTGGCTGTAGACTAGCATTTGGAGAGAGTGTCTTGTTTCTAGGCAGGCCAGACCGCTGAATACAAAAGTGATTCTTTTGATATTGATAACTAATGTGACTCATGATTCCCCCCATAGAAATTGTGCAAACCCTTAATTATCAGGGCACTTTCTCAGAGGCATATTAGAACATACACTGAATTGAGTTATCTTCACCTTTGCCAACACTTTTGTAACACTGTGCGGTTAAGCTGCCCCTCAGAAGTTTTGGCTTTTGTTTGTAAACCATCAGTTCAAGCTGCACGAAGGTTTCCAGGGATTAAAAAGACAAACAGCCCAGAAAAAATTACATAGAGTAGGATTCCTAAAGTAGGTTTCTTCCCCCCTTCTAGTGAATGGGTCACAAGATTGCAATTCTAAACAATCTCACAATTAATTCTTGAGCTATGCAGTCCAATTAGAACAAATGCTTTCTTTCTGGTTTAATTAGAGATGAGTGGGCGCCTGTGAGTTTATTTGTATAAAGTAAGTGCTCATTGAACAAGGTTTGGATCAGGCTCAGCTTGTTAGAAATGCCCTGAAAAGGCTGCTTTCTCCCACTGTCTCTAGCCCCTTTAGCCCCTTCAAAGCTGAGAATGAACCTCTTAGATGTGGAGAATATAAAGAGTATCTTTTGTGGCAACCTGGTGAACTTGAAAGAGGCAATGTGTTGGCTGGAATTGTTGGGAAAGAAGCCGGCTCTTTCAGCTCTGCACACCTAGCATCTTCTTGACCTTGCCCCCACCCCCACCATACACAGGTGGGGAATCTGACTGCATGTCTGATAAAGGCTGCCCTGTTGTAGCAAGAACAGGCTTTTGTGTGACATGTGCTCTTGAATGGCTCACTACTCAAGAGTGTGAGCCATGGGCCAGCAGCAGCCCCCTAGGTCCCTGCCCCCAGACTTGTGAGGATCTGCATTTTAACAAAATCCTCAGGTGATTTGTGTCCGCATTACAATTTGAGGAGCACAATGGACTAAAGGCAGCAAATGATGAAGATTTTATTTTAAAAGACATAGGACCCTTGGGAGCCCCCCAGAATGCCACTTCCATTGAAGAGAACCAGCCCCAGGCCCTCTCTCTATGGGGGGATGCCACTATGACTCCCTCCTACCACCGCCACCACACTCTCCACTAAAGACTCAAATATGTCTCCTCCTGCCATCCTCTAGCGAGGTCACCTGGCTGAAGGGCCCCAGGGGCCCCTCCCCGGATCTGTGCCTTAGCCTCTTACCCACCTCTTTAGTTCTGCTGGTCTCTGGCTACAGGGGGAGAGAGGATTCCTGCCCTTGAGGGGCTTCTGCTCTCCTGGATGGATTCTAGAGGGAGAGGATGAGTGGGAACAGTCATGGGACCCCCAATCCTGAGATGAGATACATTGATCACTAGATCCAATGTTGGAAAGGCTACACAGCCCAGAAGGAGGGAGCTCCCGTCTCCATGGGGAAGGGTCCATTATGTAGTGTCACAACATGTGCTGAGAAGCAACTTCCAAGACTGTCACGAGTTAAGAAGAACTTGCCAAACATGTAAATGTCACCTTGCTTTAGTTTTCTGCTCAGAAAACATTTGTCCATTTTTATTCTCATTTATTTCACCTGAAGTAAAATTTGGGTATAATAAGATGGCAGCATGAGGAAAGTCACCAACAAGGCTTCAGACCTCTCTCCTCCCTCCTATTGTTCAGCACTGGCACTTTTCTCAAAGAACCTGGGCTGAGGAGATAATGATAGGCTCTTGCTTTGCCTCCTGGTGCCTGGAACAGGGTTGAGCAGGTTGTAAACTGCAACCTGTCTTTCCATCTGTCTTTCCATCCTCAACATAGACTCATGTCACTGTTAATGAGGGGATATTGAAGGAGCCCAGACTGGCAGGTGAGTCATCACCAATGAGTCTCATAGCTAGCTCCTCCTCCTCATTGAATGGAGTGGGATGATGGAAGATGTGAGGGAGGCAGGATCAGCCGGGGTGTGAGTGGATCTAGAAAGGCCAAGAGTGAGGAGTTAGGATCAGGTAACCATGTAGTCTGGTTTTGGGAGCTGGGATCATGTAACCATGTAGTTTGCTGGAAACCTTGAACATGATACTGAAAAGTTCAACTGGAGTTTTAAAATGATTTTGCTAATTAAAAAAAATCACATAAGCAAAATACGTTCAATGTTTAAGAAAATAAAGTTTGAAATGATCAACCATTGCTTGTCACTCTACCACTTTTAAACACCTTGGTATATTTATCCTTCCATATTTTATGCAGATAGAGATATAAACATATAGAGAGATTTATAGATTTAAATGTAATATAAAATGGAATCACACTACACATACAAATGATCTTCTTCAATATCATTTTCAATGACTGTATGGTTTTATATCAGGACCTACATTACAGTTTTTTGAAGCTAATTTGCTACAAAGTATTATTGATCATTTGGGTTATTTCCTTATCTATCTATCTATTCATGTGCCTACCTATCTATATCTATCAGCTTTTTATGTTTTACCATCTTAGACAATATTAAACTACATTTTTATAGCTAAATCTTTATACATATCCTTAATAACTCCCTCAGAATAAACACCTAAATATATCGTGGCTTGGTTAAAGGGAATCTGTATTTCATGAATTTTGAATCTTCTTGCCAAATTGTCTTCCGTGAAGCTTATACCAATTTTTACTCTCTTGTGAGAAATACCTTTCTTGGTCTAGCTAATGGTTTTGGGGGAAAAATCCCTTTGGGTGTTCAGACCAATGATCAAAGTTAACTTCTACCACAATTCTCCCAGAACTGTTCTTGGACTCTCCTTCAGTGGTGGATAAGGTAACATAGGAATATCCAAGACCCTGGATTCCAGATAATGGCATTTGGAAGCTTTGTTTTCATTGCCAGTCTTCCTAACTACTAGGGAGGCCCAATTAGCAATGGAAACCTGGGGCGTTGGAGGGGATCTGGGATGGGTCTTCAGTTGTGTGATGTCTGGGTACCAACTGGGGGCCCGGCAAAGTTAGAAGAAATGGCTGCAGGTTCCAGAATGGCCCGATAGGCCACTGCAGCAGGTGCCAGAACGAAGGTTGCCCATGTCCCCCAAGAGCTTGATGGTACTGCTGAGCGAGCCACAGCCACAGGAAGCAAGGAAAAGCACAAAAGTATGATAGATTCAGAAAGGAAATCAAGAGGGAAAGACCAGCCTGATTGAGCAGCTGAAACACTATGGCTCCAGAGTGGAAGAAATGAACACAAGTGTAACTTAAAAGAAAAAAAAAAAAGGATTCAAGGAGACGCATTTACAGAGCCCCCCAAAAGAAATTTTTAGCAAAAATATACATTTTGCAGAATAAGACATTTAATGGAAGAATTGATAAAGGGAATAGTCATTGCTAATCACTAAGTTAAAGATCTCATTAAGGAAACATGCAGGGAGAAAGGAGAATGAATGAAATTATGAGATTTAGAGAATTAAGACATTATATGCAGTGTTAAGGAATTTCAATAGGAAAAAGAATAGATGGAAAAGTCATAAATAAATAGAAGGAAGCATTTTGAATTGAAGCAAGCTTCAATTTTGAAGTTGAAAGGATTCGGTAAATGTCATGCAATGTTAGTAATACTATTAATAATAATAATAGTAATACAGACCAGACCAGCACTGGTCAACAGAGCTTCCTGCAATGATGGAAGTGCTCTGTGCTATGCGACATGGTGGCTGCTAGCCCCACAGAGCTCTGGAGCATGTGAAATGTACATGGTATGGCCAAGGAACTGACTTTCAAATCTTACTTATTTTTATTTAACTAACACTTTCACTTAAATAGTCATATATTAGTGACTCTCCTTTGGACAGCTCAGATCTAGACATTTCCTGGTGAAAGTTCTGAAACACAAGCCCAGTATAAAAGCTATAAACTTCTAGACAAATACAAAAGTTTGCCTTCAAAGTCTAGTGAATCAGATTTGTATCTGACTTCTCATCTGCAACACCAGAAGTTAAAATAGAAGCATATCTTCAAACTATTTATAGAAAAATATATGATTAAAAAAATCTCCTATTCTTCCAGGATAACATTCTTTATAAGGAGAAACAAACTTGACATTTGTAGATTTGTAACTCTTCAGAAGTACTCGAGAAATTTACTCTGTAACATGCAAATAAAAGCAGAGCAAATGTTTACATGCACAAAAGATAACATGTCCCAGAAACTTTGGTGTGTGATGTGTAACAGAAAGGATGAGGATGTCACTGGAAACAGATTTATTTATTTATTTATTTATTTATTTATTTATTTATTTATTTATTTATTTTTAAAGATTTTATGTATTTATTCACAAAAGACACAGAGAGAGAGGCAGAGACAGGCAGAGGGAGAAGCAGGCTCCACGCAGGGAGCCCGACGTGGACTCGATCCTGGGACTCCAGGATCACACCCTGGGCCAAAGGCAGTCTCTAAACTGCTGAGCCACCCAGGGATCCCTGGAAGCTGATTTAAATGTTAAATAGTTTTGTCAAAAATGAGAAATTAGGAAAATCTAGAGACCAGGAAAAATCAATAATAATCCAGTAGAATAACCGCAAAACGCTGTTATGTTTACACACAGAGAATGTATCATCTTCTTTTGTAATTCATAGAATAAGAACAAAACTAAATTTTGTCTTTGGTTAGAATAAAACCCTAACACATTTCAAATAATCCTTTGAAATCCTTTGACCATAATCCTTTACCTTCAAATCCTCGAACCTAGAAAAACATTAATGAAAAAATGACACCCAAAAGTTTGATATGTTGAAATTTTAGAAACATTTATCTAAAAAAACTTCTCAAACGAAAGAGTAAATATAGATCGGAATTACAAATTATACAGAAATGTTAAAATGAAAAATTCAGGGGATGAAGCCAAACCTGTGCAGGGAGGAAAATTTATAACACATCATTTTTATTATATTCAAGTAAATAAACTTTTAAAAGATGAAACAGACAAAACCATAGGATGGCCTGGAAAATTGACAGGAAACAAAAGATACAACATTAAAAGTGGAGTATGAAGTGTAAGAATAGATACAAAAAAGAAAAACGCTTCAAGTGGGTACTTTATGCAACTCTACAGTAATATGTTTAAAACATACTGGAAATTGGTGATTTTTAAAATGAAATATAATTAGCCCAATGATGGTAGAAAAAGAAACATACCAAAAATTTACCCAGGTCTGTTGATATTCACAGCTAACAGCCCTTTTATATTCAAAAAATACTTCCTATGCTATCAAAATTTTCTGGTATATAGAAAATTATGGAAACATCCTAATTCATTTCAAATCTAGTATATTCTTAATATCAAAGATTATAGAACAATAAACAAATGAATAGGTGCTTTATATAAGTAGCAAGTAAAATCCTGCAGTATATTGAAAGAATGCTTGTTATAGCATAACCCAGGAAGGTTTGTAATTGAAGGAATGATTCACCATCAGGAAAGCTAAAAACAGGGACCCCCGGGTGGCTCAGCAGTTGGGCACCTGCCTTCGGCCCAGGGCGTGATCCTGGAGACCCGGAATCGAGTACCACACCGGGCTCCCTGCATGGAGCCTGCTTCTCCCTCTGCCTGTGTCTCTGCCTCTCTCTCTCTGTCTCTCATGAATAAATAAATAAAATCTTAAAAAAAAAGGAAGGCTAAAAACATAATTCTTAATTCAGTCATAGAAGAAAGATGAAAAAATATCAATAGATTCTAAAGGGGTATATTATAAAATTTGGACAATAGATAAAAATTCAAACTCCACTTGGGGGTGCCTGGGTGTCTCAGTCAGTTGGGCGTCCAACTCTTGGTTTCAGCTCAGGTCCTGGAGTCCTGGGGTCCAGCCCCCAGGTATTTGTTTTCAGAAAAAAATATATTCCTAGAAAACTTGAAAGATTATTTAAAAAATATAGAATTCATAAGAGATTTTGATAAAAGTATATGTAGGTGTGTATATATGAAATATATACAATATACATAAATATATATCATATAAGTTTTATATTTATTATATTTTGTATTATTATAAATATTTATATATTTCTATCTGTATAAAAATCAGTAGCCCTTTTCTTGGATATAGCAATAAAGGATTGGGGGAAATTCCATTTAAAATAGATACAAAAAACAAACAAACAAACAAACAAACAAAAAACCCAAAAATAAAATAAAATAGAAAAACCATTAAAAAAAAAAGGAATGAACTTAATCAGAACAAAGAACACTATCAAACCTTATTGAAGGACTTAAGGTAGAAACATAACATTTTCTGGAGGAAGGTCTTAACATCTGAAGTGTCAGCTGTCATGAAATCAGTGGCTACACGAAGGCACTCTCCTCGCTTCCTGGAGAACATTAGGAAATTGAAAGTACAAATGCATAAAAATTTCTAATAAAAATTTGAAAAAGGACAATACTCAAGGGCGACAGAGAGAATTTGCCTAGTCACATGTGGAAACCTACTATAAAATTTCCAGAATCAGAATCACATGGCATTGAAATTAGGGCAGGGACATGCTAAGTGAGCTCTCAGCCCCCTGAGAAGAGGTGGCTCTGGAAGAAAGACCTCAACGACACGAGAAAGACACATGCATGGAGAACTGTTCCAGTTGGTGTCTGTGGCTATCGGTAGGGATTGGACAATTCTCTCTGCAAAGTGAAAATGTAATTTTATAATTTAAAATAATAATGGCAAAAAAGTAAACATAATCCAATCCTGGGTCATCTGATGGCCACCCACAACTAAGGATCGTCACAAAATCTGTGTCATGCTTGCATTTACAATTAATTACATGCCTTTATGGTTGTACTGGTGGTTAAGGAGACCTGATTTAATAATCCTGTGTGAATAAGAACAGACGTAGATTTAAAACCCTGATGATGTGCTCATGTTGAGTGCCAAACACCAGTGTGGCTCAGTGGCAACACAAGTTAACATCCGTAGGAACAACAAGGAAGCCTTAGGTCTCCATATAACAAAGTTCTTGGCACACCTACCTCGAGAGGACCCCCGTGCCCTGAGTACCCTGTTTGCTTCCGACCAGCAGCTTTGTTATGACAGCACACTGTGTTTGTGTAAACCTTTTTGGTCTGGTAATTGCACTTGTATTTATTTTGCAAAGCAGATTTAGCTTGATAGAGTACAGCTATAAGAATAAGGAGGTGATATCTAGGAAGGTATCTGCCTATTTTAATGAAAAATAACTATAACATTGATAAGAGTAGGACAAAGAATCAGTGGAAAGATCAGACGAATGAAGAGGGAGGTCAGAAAGAAAGATATTTGTAAATTAAGCATGAGATTACATAGCAGTTTATTCCAGTGAGACAAGAAGGATGGACAAATAACAGATATGGACAAAATGAACAACCCATACAAATGAAAACAAAGATAGATCTCCATTTTACCCTATTTATAACATTGCATTTTCACCAGTTCCCCCCCTTTGGCACTCTCGACATTTGGGGTTGGCTAATGCTCTCCTTGGGGGGCCTTCCTGGGCTCTGTAGGGTGCTCTGCAGCATCTGTGCCCTCCATCCACCAGATGCCTGCATGCTACTCCCCACGGTTGTGACAAACACGGAAGTGTCCAGGCATTATGAGAGGGTTGGGGGAAGAAATCGTCCCCCTGACATGTTACCAAAGACCTAAATGTAGGAAAATCTTCATCAGCATCATCAGAAGTACCCCAGCCACATTCATAAGAGAATGTCTATGACTCTGAGTTTGGGGATAAATACAGTTAAATAAGGTCTGTGTAGCCACAGGGTTCCATGGATTCTACTGTGGCTTCCCTGCAAGGGAGTGGTTTAAAAGGCTCAGGCGGATCTCACTGACAGGCAAGTCCTCCACACATTCTGAAGTAGCAAAAGAGGTTTGCTAATATTTTTTTTAAGGGAAAACAACGGGCACGTGGGTGGCTCAGTTGGTTAAGATTCTGCCTTTGGGTGGGTCGCCATCCCGGGGTCCTGGGATCCAGCCTGGCATCGGGTTCCTTGCTCAGTGGGGAGTTGGCTTCTCCTTCTCTCTCTGCCCCTCCTCTCACTCTCTTTCTCTCTCGAATAAATAAAATCTTTAAAAAAAAAGGAAGGACAAAATGCCTTATATATGTGAATGGGTGAATGTGTCTAAATATAAATTATTTTGCTTGTTTGCCTAAGTGTTGAGAACGTTGAGGGGGTTGGGGAACACAAACCAAACCACTAGTCCTGGTCACCTTGAGGGAGCAGAGGCATCACCGTGAGGGAGGGTTTGGATGGGCCAGAGAGACTCTCAGCTTTATTTTTCTTACTAGTCCACTGTAATAAGCACATGATGATCCTATAATCCAAAAAGTAAAGCCTGTAGAGTTCAAAGGCCTAACTATCAAGTGAGGGGAGAGTGTACTTTATGGCTCTGTGTGCTAAGGGATAGAACACAGTGATGATTATCTCTTTGGGAGGTAGTATGCCGTGGGGTGGTTGAGCATGTTTATGGTTGGGCCAAGATAGTGGGCGAAAAGTGGCTGCCAAAAATATCTGTCTGTGTCCAAGTCCCTGAAACCAACAGATGTTACCTTACTTGGAATAAAAGGTCTGTGCTGATGTCATCTAGTTAAGGATATTGGGAAGGCCTCACGATTCCCCAGGTGGGCCCTAAACCCAGTGACAAATGTCCTATAAGAAAAAGGCTGAGAGGGATTTGAGACACACAGAGAAGATCCTGTGAAGAGGGAGGCAGAGGCTGGTATGATGAAGGCCACAGCCACCAGCTAAGCTGGAAGAAGCAGGAAGCAGATTCTGCCCCAGAGTCTCTGCTGGGAGCACTGCCCGGCCCACACCTTGACTACAGAGTTCCGGCTTCCAGAGCGGTGAGAGAATTCGGTTTCTCTTGTTCAAGCCATCCGGTCTGCGGCAACTTGTTACAGCAGCCACAGGAAACCAGTATAAGGAGGATAATGTATGTTTTCTGGGATGGTTGAGGGAAGCTTCATTGGAAGTGGTGTTGTTGTCTTGCACTTTAAAGGGAAGTAGAAGAGGGAGGAAGGCCCCCCGAGGCAGATGGACAGCATGAGCAAAGGCCCGGTGGCCGATCTGGGCTGGGCTAGGTGAGCACAGCTGGGATGTGGGGTGTATTTAACCGAGGGGGTGAGGTGGGAGGTGAAACATCGTGTTTTCTCCTGCTCTTTTTACCTGAAGAACTGAGTTCACAGACAATCGAGGACCATTTTCTAACAGGATTGGGCCAATCCATGTCAGAGACAGAGCTCTAGTAAAATCCACCCTCAGGATGGAAGTCCCGAGCGGGGAAGTCGGCAGCCCTGCAAAGTCCCAAGAGAAAGAGAACGCGAGACGTGACTCCGGTGTTCAAGACGTGGCAGCTTGCTGGATCTCGAGGGCCCCATTCCCAGCCAGTTCGCTCACATTCCTAGCAGACGGCTGGCTTTGGCATCCGTAGAATCCCTGCCAGAATGGGAAGCCCCCAAGCTAGGTGCAAAGCAAAATATTTCCATCATTTGACATGATAAAGCGTGTGGCTCTTGAGTAAGAAGCGCTGGCCCACCCCCGGCGTGCTCTGTCTCATCCCATCCACTGCAGCCCCCGGGAGCTGGCCCCGCAGAGGGGGCCTTGAGCTGGCCTGCAAGGGGACAGAAGCCGTGCCCTTTCTTCGTGTCCCATAGCGGCCTCGACTTTTCCCCCAGCCTGGCTCCTGCCGCTGCCGAGTGCGGTTTTTGTTGCAGGTGGTGGTGCTTCTCCTTGGCGCCCTTAAAAATACCCAGGAAAGCTTCTGGTGGTGCATACTGAGACTAGAAAGGAATGAGCTAACATGCCAGAACGCTTGCAGATGTATGGTTGAGAACATTTGTTTCACAGGACTGACCTATAAATAGACGTGGATAAGCAGGAAGGCAACAGTTTGCATGGGTGGCCTTGTCTTCGTGGCGGAGATAGTTCCCAGAAGCACGCACCACTCAGGCTGGCTCCGGATCCGGCGAGGCTGCCAAGTCATCACTGTGACGTGGCTCACAGCTGCCCTTGTGCCAGGCCCTTGCCCTCACTGTTCAAAATCCATCTGCAGTCATCTCTGGAAGCTTCCATGAGAGGCTGGGGACTGTCGTCTATGGGTGGCACACCATATACGTGAGATCCCCTCCTCTGTGACAAGTAGAGGGTGTGTGTGTGTGCATGAGTATCTGCCCATGTCTATGAGTGTGTGAGTGCGCGTGTGTATGTGTGTTTGCATGTTAGAGCGTATGTGTGTGTATGAGTGTGGTTTTGTGCACATGCGTGTGTGTCCCAGCCCATGGGAGCCCTGAAAGGCAGGAGCCTGGCCACATCCCAAGTGAGCACATCCCTCGCTAGTCCCCCAAACAGGGAGGAAGGGCCTCTTGTTCTTGGGAAAGATCAGAAGCTTGGGGGAGGGGGCAGGAGGGACGCAGAGGGGGCTGCAGGCTGGGGTGTGTGTGGTGGCGCCGGGGACACAGTGGGACAAGCGGTGTCTGGGGAGCAGGGGGAGAAGTAGTTGAGGAAGGAGCAGGGGCAGTGTCCCGTGTCCCGCTGGTCGCCTGGAGAGCCACCCAAGGTAGGGAGAGTGAGCGAGTGGGAGAAGGGGAGGCACAAAGCCACAGTGACTATCCCGCCCAGCCACCCACAAACTGGCGAGAAGAAACAAAATTAGGAGGAAAACACTTCTCTGTGACACACTGGCTTACTGACAGTCTGAAGGCCTTTATCTGGAAGCTGGTTACAATAAAGCTTTCATGTGGTTGGGAAGAAACCAGGGGCCCCGTGTGCTGTGCTCCCCAAACATTTGTTTTGCAGCCCAATCTAGAAATAAATGAAGGCACTGTGTGGGGTCGCTGGTGTCCATCATCTCCGTCAAGGCTCACAATCCTTAGGCCCCTTCTCTAAAGGGGAGGACTGGGGCTCAGAAAGGAGGGCTAACTTGTTCAAGATCAGAGTAGGATCCCAGACTCAGGACTCTGGGGACATGCCTGGTTCTGCTCCGTTTGGGGGTGGGGCGCCTGCAGTTATTGTTGGTGGCAAAGGGGGCTTCCCTCCTCTCAGAGCAAGAATGCAGAGCACTTGTCTGGGACCTACCGTGGCCCCTAAAATACACGGTCTCGTTTGTTCTTCACAATCACGGGCCAGAGCAAATGGAGGAAACTCCTCCAAGGGCACAGAGCAAGGTCACGCCGGGGCCAGGATTCAAGCACCAGCCTACCTGATCCCAGGCCATGCTCTGCGCTCCACGGCTTCCCTAATGGAAAGAGGGCCCCGCCAACTGCCTGCCCCTGCGTCCCGGTTGCAGCTGGCTCTGCCCAGCAGAGGAGGTGCGTTGCACCCATGTGACAATGCCCGTTACTCATTACTCACGGGCCTGCCAGGCCTCCCAGTGATTAAGCCCTTAGAATTTCCCTCGGCTCTGGGTGACATCATTGCATAATTAAGGTGACAGCGATGCCCAACTGCATGCACCAAACAAAGGTCCCTTGTTTTAATTTATCATCCGAGCTCTCCCCGTGAAAGACTGAGCTCCTACTTGGTAATTAAGGAAGACGGTTTAACCTGCCTGAATGAGAGCAGAGCTTGGGGCAGAGCGGCAAAGTGGCAGAAGGGGAGATCCTATGTCAGCTCTTAATTTAACATGGTAATGAGGGCGCCAGTAAAAGAAGAGAAAGGGGATGCTTACCCTGGAAAGACGAGATGCCAACACAATCTGAAGCCTTCCTTTTATATGATTTTCCTGCCAAGTAGCTAAAGAGATTTTTTTTTTTTTTTGGTCTCCTTTTACGTCTCATCTGACCCTTGGATGGAGCTGCTACTGAAGTGCCCACAGGTCCTGAGGTTGATCACTGTCTACCCCGAGCATCGTGCTAATGCAGACAGCTTCTGCAGCCCAAAGCACAAAGGTTCAACACCCCGCCTGTGCCAATTACTGCTCTTGTGACCTGGGACCTTGTGTGTGTGTGGTGAGAACATTGAGCGAGTACCTCAGTTGCTGTATTCCATAAAAAAGGACAAGAATGTCACTAGTACCAATTTTTTTAAGGCTGCTGGGAGGATTCAAGTAAGTTACTATGTGTTGTGCTGAGAACCCTGCTTACTGCATCAGCACTGAATGAGTGTGTGTAATTATTACCTCAACAACTTTCTTGATTATCTTTGTACAACGGTGTAGTGTCTTGCACAGAGCAGGTGTTCAAAAAATGTCCCTTCTGTCTGATTAAATTTCAATGTACTCACTACACACACACAAGGGAAAGAATAAGAAAAAGAAAGAAATGGTAATTATGTGATGGGCTGGAGAGGTTAGAGAACGCTGTGGTGGTAAACGATTTGCCACCTATGAATGTATCAAATCAACCTGTTGTAGGCTTAAACCTAGATGGTGTTAATGTGTCAATGACATCTCCATAGAGCTGGAAACAAAATATGAAATGTCCCTTCATCATATTTTCTCTCTCCTCCTCTTTCCTTTGTCCTTGCCTCTCCACAGACTTATCTCTCTGGTCATGCACAAGGTAAAAAAAATAAAATGTAGTAAAGATCCCTTGGCATGTGATTGCTCTGAGCTGGAAGGCAGTATGGCAGTGGTTAAAATGTTTCTGTGTTTCCTCCTTCCTTCCACACCCTCAGTATTTATATTTATCTTTCCCATAACACTTAAAATTCTTATGAATTTCAGCTATTCATTTGTCAATATTTCAGTTTATGTGAGCTCTTCTGAAGTCCTTTGAAAGCCATTTTACCATTTGCCAAAATTCTAGCGATTTTAGAAAACTGACTAATTTCTCCAGTGGTACATTAATGTTTATTTCTTTACAGATTTCAATTATGTATATTCATACACTGTCTGGGAATTCATGTGAGATGATATTGTTTTAATAGCTTTCAGAGAAATCTGTCAAATTATATTTGCCTGATTTTTAATTCTCTTCAGAGAAGAAATTAAAGAATTGTTAAAGAATATAATAGGCTCTGTGCTGCTTAACAACGAATTTACTCCTCGGAAAAGTATATTTTAAAAATCACATGTAAAAAAAAAAATCCCATGTAAAGTTAACACCCTATTCATCATGAATATAATACAAATCTGAGGAAGGATCTGACCCTGCATAGCAATTAAAAATGTTAAAATTTGGCTACTGTAAAAACAGCAAATTTTTGAAGAGACCTTTGGGGCGAGGAGAATCCAAATAGGGAATAAGGCAGTATTTAAAAAGATAAGCAAAAACTACAAAGAAAAAGAAGGATCTCCTCAAAGCAAAGGCTGACTCACTCATGAATGCATTCAGCAGTGTATATTCGTATTTATCATTCTGTTCAAGAGTACATTTATAAAATTATGGACAAATTCAGAAAGTCCAGCAAATTGGGCATTTGGTGACATGATCTTTAAAGAATTCACATTATCTCCTTATTCTTTTATGAAAGAATTCTCCACTTGCCTTTCTGTTTATTGAGAGGAGTTTGAGCGGGAACAGAGTGCATGACCAATTGCTAAGAGAAATGTGAAGGGGCCTCCTTGGTAAATTAAAAGGACAGCAGGCCAGGGGTCTCTTCCTAGTAAACACCTATGGGAAGTGTAAGATATGTGCAGAAGAGTGTCCTAGTCATGGATATACAGCAGAAACTAACTTGCACCCAAACCAGGACACAACACATTGCCAGCCTTCCAGGAAAGCTTCTTGTTCCCCCTCTTGGGCACCAGGCTATCTCCTCAAATTAACCATTGTCCTGGCTTTCATCACCACCGATCGGCTCTGCCTTTACATGCCTGTTTTGCACTTGATGTAAATAGAACCACATCTACGCAGTCTCTAGCGTTGGCTTCTTTGGCTCAGCATAAGGTTTGCATAATCTCCTGACGCTGGGTGTAGAGCTCTATTGTTCCTGTTGTGTAGTATGTCTCAGGAACATCTTGCACCTCATCCACTCGATTGTTGATGAATGTTTGGATTGTTTTCAATTTGGGGCTGTTACAAAAAGCCTAGCTATGTACATCCTAGTACCCATGTTTGGGTGAGAATATGTACACATTTGTTTAGAAGACTTGGAAGATTTCTGCAAAATTTTAACTGATTAACTTAAAAAAAAAGATTTTATTTATTTATTGGAGAGAGAGGGAGAGAGCATGAGGGAGGGGAGGGACAGAAGGAGAAACAATCTCCAGATTGTGCGGGGCTCCATCCCAGGGCCCAGGGATCATGATCAAAGCCAAGGCAGATGTTTAACCGACTGAGCCACCTTGAACCCCTAACTGATTAATTTTTTCATTTGACTTTACGTCAACTTGTTGGCTACACTTGGGAGTAGATTTTCTGGGTTCAATGTAGGCAACTGTTCAGCTTTATTCCAGGTCACAAGCTAGTTTTCCAGAGTGATTGTATCCATTTCCACTCCCATGAGCACATTAAGAGTCCCGGCTCTGCTATATCCTTGCCAAATGTAGATATTATCACATATCCAGAATTTTTTTCATATGCTTATTTACCATTTTTTGACATTCTCTCGTGTGATGGGTCCATTCAATTCTTTAGCACATTTTAAAAATTACAAAAAAAATAAAATAAATAAAAATAAATAAAAATTATATAGTCTGTCTTTCCCTATGGATTGTAGGAATGGGTTATGTATTCTGGATACAAATGTTTTGGTAGTATATGTATTATGAGCATATTCTCCCTCCCTGTGGCTTGCCTTTTACCTATCTTCATGGTATTTTTTGATGAATAGGTGTTCTTAAGTTAATGTAAACCAATGTGTCTATCTTTTCCTTGACAGAAGGTACTTCTTGTGTCCCTGGGCTAGAAGACTTTCTTCAATGTTTCTCCCAATACCAACATTATGGGACTCAGTGACTGTCCGTGGGCTCTTCCCCATGTTCCTTGGGCTCAGGCTCATCTGGTTATGCTCCTTCTGCTGCACGAGCAAGGAGACACACTCAGGCTGCACACTCATAGGTTTACGTGCCGGGACATGGGGGCACCAAAGAAAGGCAACCAACGGATGCAGCCATCTTGCAGCCTGGCGTCGGGGAGCTTGGAACTCTGTCTGGCCATTCTCTCTCTGTTCCTGTGGCTCACAATGGTGTCCCTTCTCTGTATCTTCTTCCTCTCCTTGCCTCCTGGCTGCTTCTTGCTGCCTTCACTCTGTGAATCTCTGGTTTAGAAGACAGCACAGGAATAGGATAACGAAGGCATAGTGAGGCCAAAAGAATAGTTTGTTACCCATGGAACCCAAAGGGAAGGGGCAGGCCATGCAGCAAGCGGGCCACATGGGGATGGCATCGGGTGGTCAGGGGGTCAAGGGAGGAGCAAGAACTGTGGGCAAGAGCCTTTCTTGTGCTTTCCATGAAAAGGGAAGGGTAAACTAGGATTGGCTGGTTTGGATAATCTCAGCAGGCTCTGGGCAGACGGGCTGTCCCTAGCTGTCTGGTGCCAAGCCCTGGGGTGACAAGGCAGGTGGATAGTAGCCCATGGTAAGTTGTATTTGAAAAGTGCTTGGGGCAAATTGTTCTCTAGCTCTAGACCTGGCTAACTTGGGAAGGGCAGGCCCTCCAGGGTAAGCTAAGCCCTGGATGTCAAAGCATCAAAATACAGAACCTAAAAGGCATTGTATCCTGTGGTCTCTTGACTGTCTCCCCTCCTGAGAACTGTTGGTCCCCTAACATAACTTATATTCATGACACTTCCCACAGGGGGCTGACTTGTCCAGTGAAGCCTGTTTGCTTCTGAGCAGAGTTTCTGGACAGCCCCCTAAGCCTCCGGCTGACTGGCCAGTAAGGATGGGCACCTCAGCAGGATCTGCCAGTCGAGGGGCCAAGGGGTGCCTGCATGCAGTCAGCTGTCCTTGGAGGGAGGGGATATCCTCTCTCTGGATCTACCTGCCCACAAACTTCCCGAGCCTTCAGGTGTGCTCCATCTGCCTCACTCCTTCCTCGTTTCCCTTCTAAGCTCCTCCCCAACCCACTTATGGGTTTCCTCCCCAAATTTCCAGAATGTTTTTTTTCTTTTTTTCTATTCTTCTCTCATAGAACATTTCCCTTTCTGCCGTTTGATACACGTTGTTTGTGTATCTGCGTTTATCTCCTTTAAAACCATACAATAACCCAGGACTAACTCAGTCTGGCCTCCCTCCCTTCCTCTCTGCACTCCTAGCATCTAGAACCATGAGGGGCACATTAGTGGGCAGTGAGTGCGTATTGAATGACCTTAACAATGAATACTTATTGAATATTTTCTGTTGGGTCCCCAGAGAAGGAGGCCTTAAAACAAGGATCCAAAAACAACTCATTTACTTTGGCACCAAGCCCCAGAAGCCGTGGTGCAGTGGATGGGAAGAGAGCACAGCTGCTGGCAGAGTGGGCTCGTGAGCAGTTGACCCCCAAGGGCAAGTGGGCCTCAACGCTGCTCTCTACCCTGTGTAGAACACAGCTGGGCAGGGGTCCAAATGGGTTATTTGTCCACAAGCCACTGGGTGTGGGCTGTCCCCGGGCCCGGTTCACCCTCTGACGCATAGAGTATGTTCATGTAACCAGGGAAGACCCTCCACAGGCTCCAACACTGGGAAACCAGGCCCCTGACCTGTGAACAACAATGGGCTATGGGTGAGGCGACCCAGGCATCCCCTACCCTTAAGTTGCAAAACAAATGTTGAATAGCCACAGGTCTTAAAATCCAGGTGTCTACACCTACTGGCCAAGAAACAGAGAAGCAGAAAAGACATTTCCTCAGGGGTTGGCCAGCTGACTCCTGGGGGAGGTGGTTGCTGTTCCCATGGTCCTCTCACATTTTCCCACCCTAGGCAGGGCCCTCACAGCTGGGAACAGCTGGGCTGCATGCTGGGCTAAGCTGTTGGGAAAACTGTGGCATGGTCCTGGGTGGTGCAGATTGGGGGCCTTCTAGCTCTCACGATTTTACATGAGCCCTCCCTGACCCCACGCAGCAGTATAACTCTGGGGCTGCTGCCTTCATGTTTCTCCCCATCACTCAAAGGAAGGCCACGTCTCTTCTTTGCGGACCAAGGTGAGGTCCATTTCCTCCCTGGGAAACATCTGTGCATCCTGTCTCCAGGCAAGGTCAGCCTTTTCTTATTTTCCCCTGAGTTCTGTCACAGGGAGGTAGGGGCTTCAAGAAGCCTCCATCCACAGCGCCCTTTGAAGTGGAGTAAATTTAACCGAAGTGAATAGGAATCAAGATAACCTGGAACCCTCACCCCATCCCCCAACTCAATTTAGGAAACCCACATTAGAGAAGCAGATGAAGATGGGTGGCAAGTGGAAACTGTGACTTAGAACTCTCTGGAGTTTGGCATGAAAGCAATTGTCATCACTCTGCTCATGAGCATCTCAGCAAAGTTCCATGTTTCAGACATTCTTGAATTTGCCAATTTAGATTTTATATTTTTGGACACTCTCCTGGAATAATCTGTCGATTAACATATGCCAGATTCCCCTTTTATTTTCTGTTAGCAAAACCCTACAAAAATGTTTCCCAAACCCATCCGTTCCCCTGAGTTCTCTGGTAATCACAAGCAGGCCTCCCCATGTGTCAGCTGACTGCGGTGTTCCGGAACATTCCACCAGCACCACAAGTTTGAGTACTCCCCGAAGGCAGTGCTTCATCATGCTCTGGCTTTGGTCCTAGGCTGGGAGGGCCAGGTACAACTGTCGAGTTGACACGGGTATTTTTTTTTCTTTAAAGAGCAAATTGATTCTGAATAATATTTTAAGTCTGTCACAGGGTTATAAGAAAGAAGGAAGAGAAGAAAAAGCAAAAAAGGTATTGCAGATTGGAAACTGGAATGACATGGAAAGGATACTGGCCTGGGGACTCATCCCAAAATGTTAATAAATAACATTGTGACCTTGGACAAGTCCTTGAACATTGTTGACTTCAATTTCTTCTCATCTACAAAACTAGACCACACTCCAGCTCTGAAATTCTTAAGAATGCATGCATTTTCAAAATACACACAGATGGATACCCTCATACACTTTGCATAAGCAAGACAGTGCCTTATGTAATAAACAGGTACTTGTTAGTAGACTGGAAACCAAGTAGTATATATGAGGCAACCAAACGGGGAAGGCATGAGTCTGGTCAATGAAAAATTTCATAATTTTATATTTTTATAAAATGTGTTAGGAAGTGTATTAGCAAAAGCTTGAAGCTGAAAATGTTGCTCCTGTGAATTAATATTTAAATATTTTTCTCTCCATTCTTTCAGTTGTCAGAATCACTTCAATTTATATGAACCTCTTGTGTGATAGTATCACTAATTCGTACCTCAACCCTTTGGAGTGGCATTCTTACATTCCTTCTACTGATGAGGAAATTGAGCTGTAGAGAAGTGAAAGACCTTGCCTAAGGCCACGCAGCTGGTAGGTAGCAGTGCTGGGACCTGAAACCAGCACCTGTCTCTGTCCATTCATCACCAGCACCAACCCGGTGATGCTGAGTGAGATGTTCTGAAAACAACACTTTTATATTCGGATTCACTTGGCTTCTCTCCCAGGTACCTGACACCGTGAAAAGGGCTTTTGGAAACACCAAGGCATGATCAAGAAGCTGTCTTTGTTTTCAGGAGGATTCTAGGAGGACAGGCTTATATGGGTTATGGGTGAGCTCAGCACAGCATCCACAAAAAGGAGTGGTTGGAGTGTGGGGACACCTGTTAGAGAAAGTGGGAGGCAGATTGTCTGAACACCTATGACTGCATCTTCCCCAAAGGGGTCGTTTTCTCAGGGGTCTTTCACACCAAGTTTTGAGCATCATCAAATCTCAAAAACTGGTACCTTGATTTGCCTTCTACCTTTTGCATGTGGTTTTCCAAGATTCCAGGAATGGGTTTCACAATATCACCAGATGAGGAAAGAGTTTCCCACTGAAATCAAATGTTCATGGTTTCTTCTGAGCTAGAACCAGAATGAAACAATTCCAAAATGACTGTCAGACACCAATTCCATTCTCAGCCCCTCCTGTGGCAAGGAAAGAATGGTGCACTCTGCCAAGTCTCAAATCCATCCCACACGGCCAGCCTAAAACTGGGTCCCAATTCAGTAATTTTCTTGTTTTAATTTGTTTATTTGTGATGGGGACTTACTGCTCCTAGGAGGGTCCCATTAAAAAAAAAATCTCAGAAGACATCAAAAAGTTCTGACAAAACAACATCTTGATGATTTAAGTGTAAATATGTCAGAGACATATGGTTTCCATTATTCTGAAATAACACATGGGTTTAAAAAATCAAGGGGAAAAGTGTTTTTGGTAAAAGACATTGAGAACTTGGCTAAGTATTTTTAAAGACCATCCTGAAGCCTGAAGGTGGAAGCAACCTTAGGGGGACAAATCCAAGCAGCTCCTCCCTTCCTTATTTGTTTCTTTCCTTGACCGGAGTGACATCTATGTTGTCACCAGAGCACTGATGTATCTGCCACCACACGAAATCCATCTGGAGAGTTGCACTTTGGTGGACAAGTCTAGGTCCTGAATGTATGCTTACTGTTTATTAGCAATGCTAGTTTTAGGCAGGTTAATGCAGCCAGAAAATGCAAAAATAATATATCTCATATGATTATTATGAGCATTTGGGCTAGTATATGTCAACTGCCTGGCACATAGTAGATGCTTAGCATGAGGAAGCTTTAAAAATGGTCATCATTCACTTAAAAAGTGGTGATGGAAGGATGGATAAGATATTTCAGGATGAAAATTGGTTCCAGAGTAGGAGAAACCCATGGGATCAAAAGAGATCCTCTACCTACTTCCCCAACCACAGAAACAACTGGTGGGAGGGTAGGGCAACTGAACCGAATGCTACTAAATACAGGGAAGCAGGAAGAAGTCCCAAACTGGAGGTCAGAATAAAATCAGCCTGTGTTGACTAACTCACCAAGGTGCTTGTTCCTGAAGACGTGCTTTTAAATGGCTTTTAAACTTAAGGAGACGTTTGGGTGCCTGGGTGGCTCAGTCAGTTAGGCATCCAACTCTTGATTTCAGTTCAGGTCATGATCCTGAGGGTCCTGAGATTGAGCCCCGCACTGAGCCCCAAAATGAGCCCTACACATAGCAGGGAGTTTGCTTGAGCATCTCTCTTATCTCCCTCTGTCCTTCCGCCTGTGCTGTCTCTCTTTCTAAAATAAATAAATCTTTAAAAAATACATTTAAGGATGTTCATTTTAATCTGACAGTAGTTGGATTAATTTTTCAATTAACTGAATTTTTTTAAAAAATTATTTATTTATTTATTTATTCATGAGGGACACAGAGAGAGAGAGAGGCAGAGACATAGGCAGAGGGAGAAGCAGGCTCCCTGTGGGGAGCCCAATGCAGGACTCATCCAAGGATCTTGGGATCACAACCTGAGCCGAAAGCAGACACTCAACCACTGAGCCACCCAGGCATCCCTAATTAATTGAAATTCTAAAGCTTTATTGAATTGTAACTGACTTACAAAAAATCACATGTATTTAAAGTGTGAGTTGGTAAGGTTTATATAACTGCGGAACCATCACCCAAACCAACAAAGTCAACATATCCAACACTCCTAAAGGTTTTCTTGTTTCCCTTTGTAATTCGCTCTACCTCTCTTCTTCAACCCCCAGGCCCAGGCAACCAGGGGAGGGCTTTCTGTCACCATAGATACATTTGCATTTGCTTGAATTTTCTATGAATGGAATTATAAAACACTTATGCTTTTGTGTCTGGCTTCCTTTACTCAGCATTACAGTTTGAGATTTATTTTGTTATCACGTGTATCAATAGCTAATTTCTTTTTAATGGTGAATAATATTCCATTATACAGAAGCCTGGCAATTGGTATACCCATTTGCTATTGGTGGCCATTGGGATTGTTTCTAGTTTTTTGTTTGTTGGTTGGTTTTCACTATTATACAAACAAAGCTGGAATAAACATTTGTATAAACTTTTGTACCTTCCATTCACATGGTAAGTACCTGGGAATGGAATAGATGGATATTAACATTTTAGGAAACTGCCAACCTATTTCCTAAGTGGTTGTATCATTTTGCATTTCCAGGTGCAGCATATTAGTGTTCCAGTTGCTACCCAACCTTTTTAGTTTTAGACATTTTAATAGGTATATTGTGGTTTCTTGTTGTGATTTTCATATGCATTTCCCTAGCAACTAATGGTGTTGGCTATCTTTTTTGTGTGTTTACTTACAATCCTTGTGTCTTCTTTGGAGAAATGTGTGCTCAAACCTTGTATTCATTTTTAAAAACTTGGGTTTTTGTTTTCTTATTATTTTCAATGTTCTTTTTATATTGTAGGTATAATTCCTTTATCAGATGTATTATTTGCAAATATTTCCTTCAAGTCTGTAACTTATCTCTTTATTCTCTTCATCATGTCTCTCAAAGATCTGAAGCTCTTTGTTTTGATGAAACTCATTGTATCAGTTTTTTCTTTTTAAAATTGATTGCACTTTTGGTATTGTATCTGATCTCTAGCCTAATCCAAAGTCACAAAGATTTTTCTCCTATGTTTCCCTCTAGAAATTTTATAGTTTTTATTTTTCCATTTAGGTCTATGATCTCTTTTGAGTTAATTTTTGTATATGGTGGGGATTGGGATGAAGGTTAATTTAATTAGTTTATTTCTGCACATGGCTATCTAATTGTACTGCATCATTTGTTAAAAAGATTATCCTTTCTCAACTGAATTGCTTTGTACCTGTATCATGGATGTATGGTCTATTTCTGGACATTTTATTCTAATATATTTGTCTTTTTGACACCAATACCAATAGTCCCAATTACTAGATTTATAATAAGCCTTGAAGACAGGTGTGTTATTACTCCAACTTTGTTCTTACTTTTCAAAATTGTTCTGGTGTTTTGAGATTCTTGCAACTCCATATGAATTTTTGACTCAGTCTGCCACTTTCTATAAAGAGCTTGCTAAGGTATTGGTTGAGATTTCTCTGAATCTATAGACCAATTGAGAGAACTGACATTTTAAAAGTATTCAGTCTTCTGACCCAGGAGCAAAATAGATCTCTCCATTTATTTAGATCTTCTTTAATGTCTCTCAACAATATTTTATGGTTTTCAGTCTAAATGTCTTTCATATCTTTTGTCAGATTTATCTCTTAATATTTCATGTTTTGTGCTATGAATGGTATTTTTTAAAACTTCAATTTTGGATTGTTTATGTTAGTATTTAGAAATGATTTTTATGCATTGGTCTTATATCTTATAATCTTGGTGAACTCACTTATTAATTTTAATAGTATTTTAGTAGATTCCATAAAATTATCTATGCAGATGTTTATGTCATCTGTGCATAAAGACAGTTGTATTGATGTCTTTTTTTCATTTTCTGGTCTTGTTGCACCGGCTAGAACCTCTAGGATAATGTTGAATAAAAGTGGTGAAAGTGGATATCTTTGCCTTGTTCCTGGCCTTGGGGGAAAGCATACGATCTTTCACCATTAAATGTGGTGTTAACTTTGGGTTTTAAGGATGTCTTTTGTCAGATTAAGGATGTTCCTTTATATTTCTAGTTTTTTTGAGAGTTTTTAAGAGTTTGTTGTAGGATTTTGTAGAATATATTTTCTGCATTAATTGAGGTGATTGTATGATTATATTGATTAATTTTCTAGTGTTAAACCAATCTTGTGTTTCTGTCATGATGTATTACCTTTTAATACATTTAATTGGATTCAGTTTGCCAAAACTTAAGAATGTTTGCATCTGTACTCATGAGGGATATTAATCTCTAGTTTTCATTCCTCCTAACATCTTTGTTTGGTTTTGATGTCATAATGCTCACCTCATAGAATGAGTTGCTAAGTAGGCTTTCCTCTTTAATCCTCTGGGATAATTTGTCATGAATTGGTATTCTTTCTTAAACGTTTACTGGAATTTGCTAATATAATCATCTGGGCCTAGAATTTTATTTGTTGGAAGGCTTTTATTTACATATTCAGTTTCCTTGAAAGATACACTATATGGTTCTCAGGATATCCATTTAATCTTGAATGAACTTTGGTAATTGTATCTTAAAATGAATTTGTCCATTTCATACAGTTCCTAAATTTATTAGCATAAAAATGTTCATAATAGTTTATTATTATCATTTTAGTGTCTTCAGAATTTGTCATGAGGCCACCTCCCTCATTTTTGATATCAGCAATTTGTGTCTTTTCTCACTTTTTTCCTGATCAGGCTAGTTAGAACTTTAACAGTTTATTGATATTCTCAAAAATCAGTATTTGCTTTCATTGATTTTTCTTAATTGTTTTTCTGCTTTCTATTTCATTGATTTCTACTTTCAGTATTTCCTTTCTTCTACTTATTTTAGGTTTAATTTGTTCTTCTTTTTCTAGAGACATAAGGAGAAAATTCAAATTATTTATTTGAGAACTTTCTCCTTTTCTAATAAATTCATTTTAGTGCTATTCGTTTCCCTCTATGTACTGCTTTATCTGATTCCCACAAATTTGATACGTTGCATTTTCATTTTTATTCAGTTCAAAATATTTTCTAACTTTCCTTTTACTTTTATCTTTGACCCATGAGTTATTTATAAGTTTGGGTTAAAATGTGAAGTTTAATGTAAGGAGAAGAAAGGCAGGAAAGGGAATATTATTTATTGGGTCCCTGTTGAAATTAAAACACACTGCTAAGTGCTTTTACGACATTGACTCAACCACTTCAAAAACCTCATTTCTAAGATGTGAAACACTGGTGCTAAAGATTTGTATTAATGAGCTCAGGTTATAACAAGTGTCAGATCTGGAATCAGACCCCATGTCTACTAGGCTCTCAAACTCACACATTTTATCTTCTTCCCCACATTTGGGGTGAAAGATGCCAAACCAGAAGTTTGAGAGAGCAGGCAAATCAAGCATTCTTACCTGGTAATTTTTCCATGGAGTGAATCTTGACACTGATTCCTAAGTAGAGCACTGACACTCTGCCCTTTTTATGGATTCACAAAGCATGAAGCCAAAGCAGATAGAAATCCTAATTAATTTAGAGTTCTTTTAAATCACTGTAGTGGAATACAGCATCAAAAACAAAATCCCCAACCCCATCCACTGTCTCGTATAGAACTGGTCGTGAAGAGTGAACCACATCTGAGCTACATTTTGTGTGATGGGGGGGATAGTGGGGACGTAAAATGGAAGTTGGAAGACAGTTTCTTTTATTTAAGGCTCTGCTATTTCTGCTGTCTGTGTACTGAGGAGCTGATTGAGTCTTTCCAGCCCCCCTCTGTTTTGATGTCCCTGGTTGAAATATTCCTGGTCACATGGAAATGTTATTCCAATATGGGGTAGGGTGAAAATGCTATATTGAATTAAATCTAGTGGAACAGAGGTGTGGAGGAGTTTATCAGGATAAGAGAACAAATCGGTATCTCAGTTGTCCCTCTGGAGAAAACATAATGGCTTCAGTGAGAAAACCAGGGGTAAAGAAACTGTCATTAAACAATATATACCAAAGAATCTGGCAAAGATCCTGAAAATACCAGGAACTTTCCGCATTGTGCTTTTTTCACCTGACTTGGAGAATTTCTGAGCTGACGATGTGTCAGTGGCCCTCATACCAGCACGCTGTGACCCTCTTTGTATGCTGTGGTGTTTGCCCTTGGACATTCAGTTCTGATTAAGAAGGGGAGACAGGAGGCTGCACACTGCCAGCTTGGTCCTATAAATATTTGTACAGTGTTTATGACAGATGTTTTCCTGTTATGAAGGAATCTGACCTTCATTAAAAATCTAGAACTTTTTTAATGTGATGCCAAGACATCAGAAACAACAGCAAGGATTGCCGGTGATTTTCATATATTTGAAGATGCGAATTCTTACTTGAATAAACCAGTAATTATCACAACTCTGACTATTTGTTGGGGAAGTGGTCAGAGGGTAGGAAACAGTCACAGATTCTCATTTCTCCTTTCTTGCTCTACTCACCACCCTATTCCAGTATTTTGCAAGATGGGCAATTTAATACTCTCACTTCATAAGATAACAATGTGGCTTTTCCTTATGTCCCACGAATGGTTCCTCCTGATGTTTGGAATACTAGTTAAACCACATACACATGACCTGAAATATCAAGCTTATGCTATTTGTCATATTCACTTTTCATCATTAAGATAGTATAAATGTGGGCAGCCCCGGTGGCTCAGCGGTTTGGAGCTACCTTCAGCCCAGGATGTGATCCTGGAGACCCGGATCGAATCCCACGTCGGGCTCCCTGCATGGAGCCTGCTTCTCCCTCTGCCTGTGTCTCTGCCTCTCTCTCTCCTGCTCTGTATCTCTCATGATTAAATAAAATAAAATCTTAAAAAAAAAAAATCTGTGCTTTGAAAAAAAAAAAAAGAAATCTGTGCTTTTGGCTTCCCTTCCTTTGTACAATGACTGTGCTCCCCAGAAGTCAGTACTCTTTTTGAAATCCTGCCTGGCTGCCCAGTCCTTTTCTCAAGGGATTGTGAATATCCCTGTTGTGTGTTTGGATGTGACAGTTTTAATCTCAGGGAGTGATACTGTCTTCTCACTTCCAATTTCTTGGAAAAGGAAGTTCATTAAAACCCTTAATGTTTGCAAAGAAACCAACATAATCAATTTATAGAGATATAATGTTCTCTTTGACTACACATATCTGCATATCACTTCTTCAATAAAATTAGCCATTCACTAATATTCCAAGTTAATGTAAGTTCTGAAGAGTCCTACAAGTGATGGGCATGTGTCCAAAGGACACCTAGAGATACTCACACATCTACTCAAAGGGGGCATGTACTATGTTTGTTGCAGAAGTTTTATTTTTATTCATTTTTTCATTACAGAAGTTTTAAAACAACTTAAATACCCCCCCCCATGGATAAAGTAATCATCATAAATTTGGACAATGAAACACAAGACTGAAAAATAAGTTAAATAGCTCTCGTGTATCAATATAGATATTTGTAGAAAATTAATAGAGAGCAAGAAAAGTAAGTCACAGAAAGGTATTACGGTATGAGACCATTTCTGAGTTTTTAAAGTTCTCAGAAAAATACCATAACTAGTTTATGGAAACATACATTGTGGTTAAAGAGGAAGCAAGACCAACTTGTATCAAAAGTATATCCAACAATTTCTCAGGATTGTAGCATCTTCTGGGGAACAGGGGAAGGGAACAGGTTTGGGACAGGCTTGGAAAAAAGAAAGGAATTTAACTCTATCTACAAAGTTTCATTTCTTAAAAATTCTGGTGAAATCAAGAACTAATAGTTCTATAAAGCTGGGTGGCAAACATAGAGGTTGTTGTCCCATCAGGTTCTTCATTGTCTCTATTTTTAAAATACTCCAAATCAAAACGTTTAAAAACTTAAATAAATTTATATTCCCTGGTATTGAAGGTGCTCCAAGAGATCTGGTTAAAGAAAGAACCAACCACAGAGAAATATGTATTATTTCTTACAATTTATAAAAAACTATGAATACAGAAATGTATATTTGTATTAAAAGTATACAGAACTATAAATAAGAGAATAGGTCTGAATGAGGAATCACCAAGTTGTTATTGGTACTTGTCTACTATGAGCGGTGTGGGCAACAGGAACCTTTTTCTTCCCCCTCTATATATTTGTCTTATTCTGTAAAACATGGGAAGCATATATTCAGGTATTCAGAATTTAAAAATGAAAATGCAAGCCCATGTTCCTTCTATGGAAACAAGAACTGCAACAGTGACATGTACCTATTCCGTGGCCCCTAGCCGCAGCCTCTCTGGAGAGTTCCAGGAATTCCACCCAAACCCAGTTCTCTCCAGATCATGGAAACCTGGATTTCTCACTCTCAAGACTCCCACGTGAAGGCCAAGGTGACAGTCCTACCGGCCATTCCAATAGGTAGGGCAAGGAAGGAACAGACCATGAACCAAACCAGGTACAAAACAACTGGAGCACAGGAGAACAGTGGAGGAGACACTAGTTTAGGGTCACTTAGTGTCCTGGAGGCCACCTGAAGTCACTAGGTCCATGACTGGGTGCAACATCCTGAAAGAATTTCAGATTCTTGCAAAGCCCAGGAGGTTGCAAGACAATAAATATTCTTATAACCTGGGCTGCCCTCTGACTTCCCTTCCCTTCATAATTTCGAAATCCCTAGGGTTGTTTATGTCACTCACCTACCTGCTAAGATCCCAACCTCAAGTCCCCAGGTTTCTGGCCCCACTCAGAGGGCTGCCAGAAGACAGCAGGCAGCAGGGCTGCAGGTTGTATTGTCTCCCCGACGGAGTGAGTAAGGACCTCAGCCTTGCTCGTACAGACTCCGGGTCACTCATGTCACGGTGCTTGGCCACTCTCTGGAGAGGTGATTTCCAACTTTCTGCAACACTCTTTAAATCCTAGCCCTTAACAGATGACCTTTCTCTTCATTGAGAAAAGAAAACTCCAGCCAAGCACCCTGCATTTTCCCAACAGTTTCAAATCCACCTGCACTGTGTCTGCAGGACTGTCTCCCACTGTCATCTCCCCACATACGTCCTGCCTCATCCTACCCACCTCCCCAAGGGCCCTACACTCCCAGCTGTCCCTCACCTGCACTTTTGACATTTCCCTCACTGTTCCCTGTAGCATCCACACACTCAAATCTCTCCTCTTTGGCAAGGAGGTCCTCCTTCACCCTCACTCACCTCCATCTGGAACTTTCTTTGCCTTCACAGCCAGACTTTTGGAGGCACACAGAGTTCTCTGCCCACATTAATTGGTGCTGCTTTTCTTATAGCTACCTCAGAACCAAGCGCACTTGACAAAACTGACTTAATTTCCCACAGAAGACTAATAGCTTTGTGTCGTACAGAGAAAGCCTGTTCCAGCTGTGGAATGATCAAGTTGTGGGGATAAAAGGCACAACACAGGGAATATAGTCAATGGCACTGTAATAGTGCTGTGTGGTGACAGATGGGAGCTACACTTGTGAGCATCGCATATGGAATAGAATTGTCGAGTCACCATGTTGTACACCTGAAACTAATGTGACAGTCTGTGTCAACTACTTCAATTAAAAAAAAAAAAAAAAAAAAAAAGGAAGCCAGAATTCCATCTTCAAACATGACATTGACCTTTCTTCTGAAATAAAAACCTTGGCATTATGGTTCGTAAGAATGCTATTTTTCATCTAAGTCCATACCAACTGATCCTCAGATGTAAACCCTGATGGAAGGCCTCTCTGAGGTGACAACTGCATCGTGTCTGCCATAGCATTGTAGCCCTCCTCTGAATGTGCCCTACCTCTAACTGAAAAGTCTAGCTCCCCTGTCAGATTGTGAGAGGGACCATCTCTTTATTGCATTGTCTCTTTATGCTTTAGCAATGGGTCAGGACCTTCAGGTGGTGGGGTTTCACTCCAAATTGCCCCATGAGTAGGGCTTGTAATCAGACAGACCTGGATTTGGACCCCACCTCCATTTCTGACTACTTGTGTAATGTGAACAAGGAAATAATTCATCCCTTTCAGCTTTCTCTGTAAATTGAAGAATAATTCCTACATTAGAGGTTGGCATAAGTGTGTTTGGTCCACAGTAAATGCCTCAAGGCCAATAGCTATGATTAGCCACTATGCCTATTATGACTAGGAGGTACACAGGAGGGTTAGGGCCAATATATGACCTTGTGCTACTCCCTTAGTTTTTCTGTGGGGGACAAATGACTGTTTCTTAAAAGGTTTCAGTTGAGATATCCCATAAATGTCCCTCAGATGGAGATCCTGTCATACATCAACTTAATCTTTGTTATCTGATCATGTACTGAAGCTTTAGCATGACCAATCTCTCTACCCTCCAACTGCAAACAATTTTTCTTTTTTTTTGAAGAGAAAAAAGGATCCTGGTCAACAGTTGTATGGTCATGTAACAAGAGACCGTAATTCAGCTCCAGTGGGAGGCAGGGGGAGAGTGGCTTGGGATATGGGGGCTTAAAGGATCCCAGGATGAACAGAAATACCATCTGTAGAACAAATTTTCTGTCCACCCACTGATTTTCTTACCTTTCTTTTTCTTTTCTTTTCTTTTTTTTATTGTGGGAGAAAATAAAAAGAATAAAAGAAAAAAGAGAAAAAAGAAAGTTAGGCTTTCTTTGAAGGTCCCCAGAAGCAAATCCCCTAATTTTTAGGTTGGGGTAGTATCACATTCCACCCCTCCATGGGCCAGTGGTACTCCGGAGACAACCACCACTCACACAGGAAGGGTGGGCAGGATTGGGTGAGGGTCTGTGCAAACAAAACAGTGATTCAGCTGCTGTAGCCTGGCCCATGCCTCTCAGATGGCAGACATGCCAGGAAGTAGCTCTCAGATTCTTCAATTTTACAGATTAGGAAAATTTTAAGAAAGGAAAAAAAAATACAAGAACTATGGAAGCTGGGAAAACCTTGGACTTTTATTACAGTTTAGAACAATTAACTAACACTTGTCACCACTGTTTAACAAAAAAAAAGGAGCTCTTAAGCACCAAAAATGAAGAAAAGCTATACTCTTGGATAAAAGAAAAGTTCTTTTCAGAAAATGGAAATTGTAGTTTCAACCTTACAGTTCCCTTTCTCCCTTCTCTCCCCACCCATCCATCCGTCCATCCAACCACCATCTAGGTAGTATCTAGTTATTGTATAGAGTCTTCCTAAATATTTATCTGTGGAATATTATGCTAGCTTCCTCATTTCTTTGTGGATCTTTCATTATGAACTAGTGTCAGTCCCCACAGCAGGATTTTAGAACCATGCCTTGGAAGTGATCTATTACAAGCTTTAGTTTCAAGATGAATATTTTGAAACACAGAAATTAAGTGGTGAGTCTCTTATGGTCATGCAGCTCATATCAGATCAGAGCTGGGGCCAGTCCTCAATCCCTAGTCTTACAACCAAGTCCTACTGCCTGTCTCATCACTAAGTTGTCAGCAAAGGGACAGTCAGTGTGTGGGTATGGATTGCAGTGGGGCTCTAGTCAGGGTAGCTGTTTCAGGCACTCTTCTATGTTACATCCCCAATCCTGTCTTCATTGGTCTCATTCCTCTTCCTCCCCCGACCTCCCCTGACTTTGGCTTTGCTGGTGAAGGGTGCTGCCACATTTCCAGGGCCCAGTCCGTGATGTGGCAGGCACACATTCCTTGCTGCTCCCTGTCCCCCATCTCTCAGAGATGTTATGTTTTCTCAGTTCTACCTTTGCATTATCTCTTAGATCTTGTTATTTTTCCCTGGCTCCACACATCTTATTCAATTTTTGACATTTCTCTTCCTGGACCAACCACCATTGACAGTTTACTCATTGGTCATCCTAACTCCAGATGCTCTTTTCCTATCCCTTAAAACAGAACATCAAAAATAATAGCAACAAGAAAAAAATAATAGCAGCACAGAAAACTAATGACTTCCCACTGCTTCCACTAACAGAATCACTCCCGCCCTCCCCCTTGAACACCATGTCTGTTACTGGCCATTCCAGGCAATGTGCTTCTGAGTGTTTGGTCATGCCATTCCTTCTGCCTTGGATGCCTTTCCTCTCATTCTGTGCTTTAAAATCTCCCATTGTACCTTAATGCCCACTGCAAATGCTACTCCTCATGCCATTTCATTTCCTTCCTCTCTAGCAGAATTAATTTATCTCTCCCTTATGTCCCTGTAGCATTTAGCACATTACCATCATTGAGTGATATCATGACAAGCTGTGTACTCCTTCCTTATAATAAATTGTGAGCTCATGGAGGGTGATTTGGGGCCCTCGGCATCACTGCATCTCTCTCCCAGCACCTTGTTCTGTGTTGGCTCCAAATGGGCACTTTGACTACAATTTGTTGAAAGAATGAATGAAAGGCCTAGCAGTATCTTTTTTAAGGAAGTACAAAAGCAGGACTGGGAAGATCAACGGGGTAGATTCAATGTCTGGGTATTTAAGAATTGAGGAGGAACAGATTTGAAATGAGAAATTTGGTTGGGCATGTGGAGAAATGCTCCCAGGCTGCTGATTTTCTTCTGGCAGATAACATACAAAAATTCAGCCTCCTGCTAATGAAGCAGCTTCTTGTCCAATGGGCCCAAATATTCAACTAGATTTATTAGAGGTTGAAAGACTCTGAGATAACCAATCTTAATCCTATACCAGTCTGTGTTTTTCTAAAATGAAAATTAATAACCAACAACAAACTAGATTTTGGTATTAAAAGCCTCTTGTTTTTCTTTTCAAACAAATGTGAATGAATAACAAAGAGTAAGACATTTTGATGCCATCTAAGAGAGGTCACCATGTGCATGGGCAGAGAGAGCAAGAGGACTCTGCACAGTTTGGGGAGGCAGGGTGGGAGAGTCAGTCCACTTCTGGAAATTACTATCTTGGTAATCTGATCAGTTACATCACAAACAGCTTTTTAGTATAATGCTCTTAAGGATCAAACTCAAACACACCAGTGGAAAGTGGTAGAAGACCATGACTCCAGTCTGAGCTCTTGTACCTAGTATCTCAGTACGGTCAGATCACTTAAATTCCATTGGCTTCACTGTCCTCTGTAAAAAGGAAATAATAACAGCACATCCTTTACAGGATTATTTTGATAACATAATGAGATAACATATATTGCATCACTAGCCAGTGCCTGCAACTTAGTGGGCACTCAATAAATTTTATGTTAATCCCCATTCAGAATGGGTAAGACAACTTGGGTATAAGTCACAGGGAAACTTCCAAAGGTCATAACTGACCTTGAGTTGAATTAAACAGTTCCATAGGAAAAAAAGATATGCAACTCTCCAGGCCTGGCTGGTAAAATCCTCCTTCCTAAGGTGGCATTCTCTGCTAGACGTATTTTCCTCGTCTTCCTGCCAGCTAGCAAGGATCCAGTGAAAGATTCAGTGGCTGTAGGGGATGGAGAAGCCATGAAGTGCGGAGATCCTGGGTCCCTAAGTCACTGCATGGAAGGCTGCCTGCCGAACTGTAATGAGAGCCAGAAACAAACTTCGATCACGTAAAGCTGCGGAGATGTGGGGTGGTTTGTTAAAGCAGGTAGACGTCCCTGACCAAGGCAGCCCTGAAAATAGTTCTGCACTTATCAGACTTAACAGGGCATTTATTTCCTGTATTGTTGTTTGTGTTCCAAAAAGGCAAGAAACTGGAGAGGGATGAGAGAAAATTAGTAAACATATTGGGAAAAAACGTCTTGTACCTATAGAGGTTCAATTGTGAAAAAGAGTGCTGAGGGCATTTTTTTAAATAATAAATTTATTTTTTATTGGTGTTCAATTTGCCAACATACAGAATAACACCCAGTGCTCATCCCGTCAAGTGCCCCCCTCAGTGCCCATCACCCAGTCACCCCCACCCCCTCCCTACTCCCCTTCCACCACCCCCAGTTCATTTCCCAGAGTTAGGAGTCTTCCATGTTCTGTCTCCCTTTCTGATATTTCCTACCCATTTCTTCTCCCTTTCACTATTATTTATATTCCCCAAATGAATGAGACCATATAATGTTTGTCCTTCTCTGACTGACTTATTTCACTCAGCATAGTACCCTCCAGTTCCATCCACGTTGAAGCAAATGGTGGGTATTTGTCGTTTCTAATGGCTGAGGAATATTCCATTGTATACATAAACCACATCTTCTTTATCCATTCATCTTTCGATGGGCACCAAGGCTCCTTCCACCATTGGGCTATTGTGGACATTGCTGCTAGAAACATCGGGGTGCAGGTGTCCCAGTGTTTCATTGCATCTGTATCTTTGGGGTAAATCCCCAACAGTGCAATTGCTGGGTCGTAGGGCAGGTCTATTTTTAACTCTTTGAGGAACCTCCACACAGTTTTCCAGAGTGGCTGCACCAGTTCACATTCCCAACAGTGCAGGAGGGTTCCCCTCTCCAACATTTGTGGTTCCCTGCCTTGTTAATTTTCCCCATTCTCACTGGTGTGAGGTGGTATCTCATTGTGGTTTGGATTTGTATTTCCCTGATGGCAAGTGATGCAGAGCATTTTCTCATGTGCATGTTGGCCATGTCCATGTCTTCCTCTGTGAGATTTCTGTTCATGTCTTTTGCCCATTTCATGATTGGACTGTTTGTTTCTTTGCTGTTGAGTTTAATATGTTCTTTTTTTTTTTTTTATGATAGTCACAGAGAGAGAGAGAGAGAGGCAGAGACACAGGCAGAGGGAGAAGCAGGCTCCATGCACCGGGAGCCCGATGTGGGATTCGATCCCGGGTCTCCAGGATCGCCCCTGGGCCAAAGGCACGCGCCGAACCGCTGCACCACCCAGGGATCCCTAATATGTTCTTTATAGATCTTGGAAACTAGCCCTTTATCTGATATGTCATTTGCAAATATCTTCTCCCATTCTGTAGGTTGTCTTTTAGTTTTGTTGACTGTATCCTTTGCTGTGCAAAAGCTTCTTATCTTGATGAAGTCCCAATAGTTCATTTTTGCTTCTGTTTCTTTTGCCTTCGTGGATGTATCTTGCAAGAAGTTACTGTGGCCGAGTTCAAAAAGGGTGTTGCCTGTGTTCTCCTCTAGGATTTTGATGGAATCTTGTCTCACATTTAGATCTTTCATCCATTTTGAGTTTATCTTTGTGTCTGGTGCAAGAGAGTGGTCCAGTTTCATTCTTCTGCATGTGGATGTCCAATTTTCCCAGGGCATTTTTATTATACAAGCCACTTCCCATTCTGGTCTGTGTGGACCTGCATCTGGCCACCTATTCTGAATCTATGCTGGTGGTTCTCAAACCTGGATTGGCATCACCATCATCTGGAAGCTTCTAGAAGTGTGTGATGCCCAAGCTCCACTCTCAGACCAATTCAGCTATATTCACTGATGGTTCTCATACACATTTGAGAAGCATTGATTTATGCAAACCAGGAGCACAACTTTTTATGAGTTCGATGTTCAGAGTCATAATATCAAATAGACATTTGCTTGGAGAATCAAACACTAGAAATTGCTTGGCTGTAGTTGATAGTTGAGGGTTTCAGTTTGGATGTCAGATGAACCTGGTTTGAAACCAGACTTGCTTTATTGCTGACTCACTGATGACCTTGAAGAAGTTGTTTTATTGCTTTTTACCCTCTATCTGCTCAGCCATAAAAAAAAAAAAAAAAAGGGACTCTGCAGAGTTGAAAAGGAAAAAAGAAAACTGGCTAAAGAGTATCCAGCTGGAGATAAAGTAGATACTCAACAAATGGTAGTTATTATGCTCATTGTTTGTAAACAAAGAATGCCAACTTTATAAGCATCCCATTAAAACTGCTGAAGAAAGATATCCTGAAGAGATTCTGGATAACAAGCAATGGTAAATTGTAATTAACTGAACAGTGTTCATTGTGATTATTTTAGGATATATAAAGTACTGTTGACATTATCTTTACTGTGTGTATTATCTTTATTGCTTTAATTTAATGCATATAAAATATTTATAAGGATCACCAATGACTGGTCTGCAAACCCTAATTTTCCACATGCTCTTGACTTCTTCAATCTGAAAGTTCCTTTCAAGTACATTGCTTTCTAGTTGAGAAGCAAATATTGCATTTTTCTTTTCTTTCTTTCTTTCCTTCTTTCTGTTGTTTTTTCAGAGAGAGAAAGAGTAAGAGAGCAAAAGAGTGTGCAGAAGGAGGGGGAGAGAGAGAGAGAAGGGGAGAGAAGTTTAAGCAGGCTTCATGCTGGGTGTGGAGCCTGACATGGGGCTCAATCTCAGGATCCTGATCATGACCTGAGCTGAAATCAAAAGTCCAACGATTAACTGACTGAGCCACCCAGGTGCCCCTGCACTTTCTGTTCATAAAGGAATGGTTAAGATAAGAGTTAATCAAATCAGTCAGCTCTTATTAAGCAGGTCTTTGAAATATTTGGTAATAGATGATGATGAGGATCCTGAAAAGGACGGAGACACTGACCCTGTGCTCCAGGAGCTAACAAGCTCTGAGTACTGGTCCTGCTGTTAATGTTCTGGTGGTTCCTTTATTTTATGTTTTTACAAAATGGCAGCCAATGATGTAAGTCAGTATGTGATCAGGGCCAAGGAGAGGAACAGAATATAGTTGTGACAGATGCCAGAGTAAGAGGTATTCATTTTGGCTTTGATAATCAAGGAGACTCCTGAAGGAAAGAGGCCAGGGTTCATATAGATGCAGCTTAGTTCTGGGGCTTAGGGAGATTCCACGCTGCAAAAGGAGTCTGTGAAGGAATAGCCCATGCATGTCTAGAGGAGAGCAATCAGACCAGTTTATCGGCCGTCAACAGAGGATTAGCATGGAGGACACAGTAGGAAGTGAGGCTGGTCAGGCCACAGGGGCCAGTTTGTCGGGGTCCCCAAACCCTAGAACTTCTCTTTTGCTACACACCACATCTTCACAGTCCATGTAAGGCCCTGTCTTGCTTTATTTCTTCCTTTGTCTCCCATTCCATACTCCCATCCTGCTGCTCCACTCCCACCACATGCAGTCACTCTAAACTAATTAAGATGTGGGCGCCTGGGGTGGCTCAGCAGTTGAGCGTCTGCCTTCGGCTCAGGGCATGATCCCAGGGTCCTGGGATCAAGTCCCACATTGGGCTCCCTGTGGAGAGTCTACTTCTCCGTCTGCCTGTGTCTCTGCCTCTCTCTGTGTGTCTCTCATGAATAAATACATACAATCTTTTTTTAAAAAGTAATTAAGATGTATTCTTAAAAATTTATATGTGTTTTTCAAACAAGACTTGTGATTATGAGGAAAGTATATTAATTTCTGAACATGGTATAATATTATACATCTCATTCTGATTCATAGGTTTTTTTCATTCAGCGCTATTATCTTTAAGATCCATCCATACTGCTGCATGCACATTATTGCTTCCAAATGCTAGATGGTGTCCTATACTGTGGACCCACCACATTTTACCATCCACTCTCTTCGTGATGGATGCCTGGCTTGGCTCCACTTTCCCATCACAGCCTTCTATATCTGAAGAAGTTCAGTGTAGAATGAAATCCATGTAGAATGAGATGAAATGCAGGGATCTTGGCCTTTCAAAGGGTCAGCAGCTGGCAAGTTCCTTTTATAGCACTTCTTTCAAAGATGGGGTATTTTGTCATAATGTGGACTTGCCATTCTAGAAGTCCGTGGTGTTTCCACCAGAACAATCAACATGGTAATGTGACTCTCCCTTGGTCCCAGAACATGGCATCTTTGAAAGCAGATGTTGTAAATTATGCCACCACATAATGAAGACCGGGGGGAAAACTCTGAATCTTTATTTTTTTAAGTTCCTATGGGGCGTGATACCATGTGAAGCTTGTCCTAAAGGCTGAGTGCAAATCTCTAGGAAGGCTCAATTCCTACCAGCAAGGCTTTAGCCACAAGACAGAAAAGGTGCAGAAACCAAGAACCATGTGAAAGTGAAGTGGAGAACTTGCCAAATAGGAAGGAACCACTTGCTAGATGAGAGCTCTTTGGTACAAATTTGCCAAAGAGGAGAACGATTGAAGGGGCTAATGAAGAACATCAAAATGTAATTATTGAAAGAAAATCATTTCTTATGCAAGCCTTTACTTTTGAATCCATGTTGGTCCCAGGTTCAGAGGTACATGTTCAACAAGGTCTCTGTGTCCTAAGAGAGTATAGGGGAGAGTTGATCAATGGAATCCAGTATTATCTCAATTCCACCTTCCCACTCTTGTCATCATATAGTCCTGTTTTGTAATATTTACATCACAGTCTCACGAAAGTCTCATTTACACTAATGTGTAAATGTCTAGCAAAATGCCAATACCTTGGCATAGTTTATATTAGGAACAGGGATCAAAGCCTGAACTGAATCTGAGGTAGTACTGGACTTGATTTTGTATGAGTATTTATTATATGCAAACTTTGAGCTAGAGTTTAGAGAGAGGATGCTAAAATGGATAAATTGAGCTCCCATTTCTTAGGTTTTCACAAAGTATAAAGGGTGGTGGTGGTAGAAAAGTACAGATTACTCCAGCAAGATGGAACATGTAAGGCCAGAACCAAATGTTGTGAATGATTGGTGGGACAAATTAATTCTAATTGGGAGGCTGGGAAGGGTAATCTGAGCACCTTAAAGGAAACTCAGGGTTTAAATAGGCATAATTTAAGCATGTGTACAGGGTTAAAACAATTCCAGGCAAAGGGCATAATTTGAAAAATATTTAGTAAAAAGAAAGGGGCTAGTATGTGTGAAATGGGAAAGAGGAATAATCCAAATTACCACAAAAAGGATATGAAATCCTGCAGAGAAACTGTGGCACAAAGGGTAGGTGGGGAATCATGCAGTTGAGGGCCATGAATATCAAGTCAAAGCTTTGTTCTGTGTGCTCCAGGGAGTCACAAAGAGTATTTGAGCTGGGAGAGGGGGATTCTGTCTAGAAGAATTTCAAGTCTAAGAGTCAGTAAGTCAGGAGGATTTTTTAAGGCTTTAAACATTATATTAGGTACCTGCTCTGCTAAATACATTCTAGGATATACAAAGAGTGGAGTAAATATAAGGATGTCATGGGGAGGGATATGTCAATTGCAGAGCACTAGGTAAGGGTATTTCATGAATTTAGACAGGAGAAGGTGGTTGGTTAGTTAGATGAGGGGCCAACATGTCTATATGGGAGAAGGTTACTCTTTCTTACTCTCTGGATCCCTACTCATTCCCCATAGAGTCCAAATATGTATTCTCAGAAGTCTATTTCTCTTCTCCTAAGAGAATAATTGAAGACAAGATGCAAGCGAATGGGGAGGTAGGGAGTGGGGAGGAGCCAAATGGTTGTATCTGGAATGTGTTGGTTATGCCAGGGCATTAGACAGTTCTTCCTCCTGCTCAAGTAGAGCTAGGGGGTCAGTGTTCACTAGTGTCCAGCTGTCAGGTAGCTGAGTGGTCTCTAAATCTGGCTGCCTATTGAAATACCCACTAGCTTTTGGAACTGCCAGAAGCCAAGCCACATCCCAGACCAGTGACATCTGAAAGCTCCTCAGGTAACTCTAGTGAGAGTAGTCAGTGTATTCCTTGACCAATAGCACTAACGTCACCTGGAAACATATTAAAAATGGAAATGATGAGCCCCACTCTAGCCCTAGTGAATCAGAAGCTCTGGACAGTAGGGGCAGCAGTCTGTTCTTTTGCAAGCCTTTCTCTAGGATTATCATGGCCTCTGTCTTTGGTTTTTCAAGGTTGGATTACATCTTTCCAAAATGGTGGAGCTTAGAGCTGCTCCATAGGCCATGATTCCCACCTTCATTCCTATCTTAGTTATTCTGGTCTAGGAGCATGTTATGGATTGAATTGTTTCCTTGTCAAAAGATATGTTGAAACTCTACCCCCTCCTACCTGTAAATGTGACCTCATTTGGAAATAGAATCTTTGTAGATATACTCAAGTCAGATGAGGTCATTATGGTGTGCCCTAACCCACCATGACTGGTATCCCTGCAAGAAGGCGACATGTGGACACAGAAGCAGATACACACAGAGGGCAGATGATGCCGAGGCATGTGGCATGAAGGTGGCTGTATGAGAAGAGATTAGAGTTATGCTACCACAGGCCACGGAGCCCAGGCCTAGAAGAGGCAAGGAAGGATCCTCCTCTGGAGGCTCCTGGAGGGAACATAGTCCTGCTTATACTCTGAGTTCAGACTCCTGGACTCCAGAACTGTGAGATAACTAATTCTTGTTTCCTTAAGCCATCCAGTTTGTGGCACGTTGCTATGGCAGTCTTAGGAAACCAATAAAGAGCACCTGTTAGCTATTTTTTGAAAAAGTCTTCTCTTAGAACTAAGTTGGAAATGTAACACATAGGTGGAAATACAACACACATACATTGAATTATGTTTTCCTCCTAAGAGCATCCAAACAGCAAAATTGACCTCTAGAAACTGCTGTAGCTAACACCAATCTTTGAATATAGGAAAGCACTGTCATGACATAATTTGAAGGGTACCAGAGGCTCCTAGGCCCTCACAATTTTCTTTTTCCATGTCCTATCATGAGAGATTCAACCCTTTCAGTGAAGCATAGTCTAAGCCCTCAATTCCCTTTTAAAAGGCAAAAGATTTATGAGAGGAGCCACTCACTGAAGAATTCATATCTTGTTTTTTGATGGGGGAAGGAGGTAGAGAAAGAACCCCTGAAAATAAAAAGAGAGGCCAGGAACTTGAGAGGGCACCTGGAAGTAAAACTCTACCTTATTCTACCTTCTTGTTCTGGGCTGGTCTTGAAGATTTTACTAAGGACATCAGCTGTGTTTTAAGAATCTAACTGCTGTAGAAGTTCAAGAAATTTCGATTGCATATTTGGCGCAGTAAAGAAAGCAAGCGGTCACTGTAGACCATCACAAGACTATTAACCTTGCCTTGTTGGTGTGCTTCTTTCTTTTCTGTGTGTGTGAAAAGTAATTATTTCTTTCCCAGTCCCAAAAGAGACCTGACCAAATACTGCTTCATTGCTAACGAGCTTGTGTTTAAAGCTTAGAAAGGAATCCTAAGAGCTCTTGAAGGTGGAGGAGTGCAGACATTTGCTGTGGAGTTGGCTTAGGATTATATTTGTTGAGATTCGTTTAAGGGTCAAGATAAATTTGTGTGAAGATGAAAGCAACCCAGTTGGCAGAGATGAGAAGATGCTTGTTTCTCAAAGGGATTTCAAGGCTGTTGACCAAAAAACTGGGAGTTTCTGACAGCAGTCCTCAAGTCAAGTGTTTGCAAATATTTACTGAGTCCAGGTTTTACTCAGAAAATATTTCTAATCAGGAAATACAACTAGACATCACCCAAGTTTAGTTTTAGAAATAAATTCCATGCAGTTGGGTTCACATCTCAACTCTTGTCTTGTTCCACTAGAGTAAAAAAGAAAAAAGAAACACTATGAAGTTATATCTACTTTTTGAATTAGGACCTTTTGTACAAACATCTCACGATCAGGTCATCAGGCTCTACAGAGTTAAGTTATTCATACAAATGAATCAGGGTGTAGGGTCATAGCAGAGATAAGGAAGGGATGTTTCAGAAAAAAAAAAAAAAACCCTCAAGATACAGTCCAGCATTAAAAAGGAGAAAAAAAATACAGCATGAAATTGAAGGAGAACCTGACTATGATCCCATTTCCCCATCTGAGCCCAGAAGATAAAAACTGTAATAAATTCATTCATCTACACCCACTTTAAATATCGGAGCGGATCAGCAGTCTCAGTGATGTACAGCCAGACTTTGAAGTCTGCCTTAGCTCCCTGGAATTCGACCAGCCACTTTCCAGACCGTGTAATGTACTGCAGATCTTTCCACATTATGCATTCCAGATGGCCACAGTAATTCTTTGTGCGTTTTCTCCTTTCTTATTTGGGTTACTGGGGTAATTTGGGAAGAAAGCGAGCATGCTGCAAAGTGAAAACTGACATGCAGTCACTGCCCTGCACTGCGCAGATGATGATGGACAGTGAAGAAACACAAGGAGTTAAAAATATCTGCAGTGGGGGGCAGGGGTGCAGATCAAGGATGGGGGCAGACTTCACAAACTGCTGTTTTTACTGCCTGGGAAGCGAGGGTTCCTGGCTATTGCAGCTCTGGTTACTGCTTCAGGACCCTTTGCGGGAGTCGGGAACCATTCCTCCCTTAGCTCACTGTGCTGTTGACCTTGACGTAGGTGTCCACGTGTTGTACGCACCCACCAGGCTTGTCTAGGCCAGATGGCGCTGTTCATTGGTACCCCCGGGGAGTGGGCTCCATGTACCAATCAGGACAGGTGCTCAGCCAACTTGGAAGAGTAACTTCTAGGAGGATGCTGGGCCGGTTTTATTGAATTCAGCCCTTGCTCGCTGCAAAGAAGCTGCCAAGGGGCTGTTGACCCTTGGGTTTGTGGTGACTGGATGACTCTCCTGGTCCCCACACAAAGTCAACACGTGCAGCTAATAGGCAAAAAGCGCTCGGTCACCAGACGGGCTGCTGTGGCCCCTCGCCTGGGCCAGCTCGCCCCGGGCTGATTTATGTGGCATCCCACGACTGGGACTGAGTGTGTGCCTCTGGGTTGTTTTATTGTTTCTATTCAGACTGTGAGAGGAATCTGTGAATGAGGTAAAATAATTGCATGGAAACTTTCCAGCAAAGGAGACAGTTTTTAAAAGAAAAAATAATAATTTCTAAGGCCTCATCTCAATACCTCTGCTTCAGAGGCTTGCATGTCTGTAACCGCCGCTGACCTTCTACAGGAGTCCTCCTTGGTGGATCACTACAAATGCTCTCAGATTTTGCTCTACATCTGAATCGTCTGTAAATCTTTTTTTTTTTTTTTTTAATTTATGATAGTCATACAGAGAGAGAGACAGAGAGGCAGAGACACAGGCAGAGGGAGAAGCAGGCTCCATGCACCGGGAGCCTGATGTGGGATTCGATCCCGGGTCTCCAGGATCGCGCCCTGGGCCAAAGGCAGGCGCCAAACCGCTGTGCCACCCAGGGATCCCCTCATCTGTAAATCTTAATAAAATATGGGTGCCAGAGCCACCTGCCCGGATCTTCTAATTACATAGATCTCCCCAACATCCGGGCAAATCTACAGGAGGCAAAAATCTACAGCCTCTTATGATGGCAATTTCTCATGCCCTCCCTACAATTTTCCATCGTGTCCATGAACACATAGTTCTGGAAACCTGGCCAGCGTTCCGGTTTCAGCGAAGGGAGTGATTTCCCCTCCAAATCATCTGCAAGCAATGAGTCTCATCTGGTGAAGAAAGATGGATTTTATTTTCTGAGACACCAAACAAACTATGGCAAGCATCTTGCTGTTTTTCCAAGCGGTTCTCATTTTCTGCCCTCGTGGTAAGGCCTGTGCACACAGGGCAGTTTTGTTTGCGATGAGGCAGGAAGCTGAGGAGTGTCTCCTCCCGGGGGAACAGCAGCTTACGTTTCACGGACGCAGGAGGTTCCAGATTTGGAGGAGGCGACTGGAATTCTGGACTTGGAGCCAAACTCCCAAATATTCTAGGGCAGCACAACAGAAACAGCATATGTATTTGTGTCTGTGTTTTCTTGTTCAGGGAAAGACATGGGCAGATAATCTCACAGAAATATCTACTTTTTCTGGAACACTCAGGAAAATCAGACCTTTGTTTATTTGTGCAGACGGCCATGTGATTTAGATGCACACCCTGTCAGGGATATGCTTTGCCATGTAAAACACAGGCTCATATGAGTATTTTTCCTCTTTTTTTTCTGATTGTAACAGTATTAAATTTTTTAAAAACTCTTGGAAAAGACCAGAAAAAGGATGGCAAGAAAAGCAAAACTCCCAAAGCCATAGCTTTCAGAGAAAATGAATGTTAGTATTTTACAGTATTGCCTTCCAAGTTTTATATCTTCAGAGTATGAGTAGCAGAAATGGAAATCATGATTAGAATATTGTTGATAATCAGCTTTTCACATGATAATTGCTCCCTATTGTTAAACATTATTCAAGCACAAGGTTCTCAGTTTTTCATTTTGGGGCTACACTAGAAAGATTGATTTTTATTTTATTTTTTATTTATTTATTTATTTATTTTTAAAATAAATTTATTTTTTATTGGTGTTCAATTTACCAACATACAGAATAACACCCAGTGCTCATCCCGTCAAGTGTCCCCCTCAGTGCCCGGTACCCATTCACCCCAACCCCCCGCCCCCCTCCCCTTCCACCACCCCTAGTTCGTTTCCCAGAGTTAGGAGTCTTTATGTTCTGTCTACCTTTCTGATACTTCTCACACATTTCTTCTCCCTTCCCTTCTATTCCCTTTCACTATTATTTATATTCCCCAAATGAATGAGACCATATAATGTTTGTCCTTCTCCAACTGACTTACTTCACTCAGCATAGTACCCTCCAGTTCCATCCACGTTGAAGCAAATGGTGGGTATTTGTCGTTTCTAATGGCTGAGTAATATTCCATTGTATACATAGACCACATCTTCTTTATCCATTCATCTTTCGATGGACACCGAGGCTCCTTCCACCATTGGGCTATTGTGGACATTGCTGCTAGAAACATCGGGGTGCAGGTGTCCCAGTGTTTCATTGCATCTGTATCTTTGGGGTAAATCCCCAACAGTGCAATTGCTGGGTCGTAGGTCAGGTCTATTTTCAACTCTTTGAGGAACCTCCACACAGTTTTCCAGAGTGGCTGCACCAGTTCACATTCCCACCAACAGTGTAAGAGGGTTCCCATTTCTCCGCATCCTCTCCAACATTTGTGGTTTCCTGCCTTGTTAATTTTCCCCATTCTCACTGGTGTGAGGTGGTATCTCATTGTGGTTTGGATTTGTATTTCCCTGATGGCAAGTGATGCAGAGCATTTTCTCATGTGCTTGTTGGCCATGTCTATGTCTTCCTCTGTGAGATTTCTGTTCATGTCTTTTGCCCATTGCATGATTGGATTGTTTGTTTCTTTGGTGTTGCATTTAATAAGTTCTTTATAGATCTTGGAAACTAGCCCTTTATCTGATACGTCATTTGCAAATATCTTCTCCCATTCTGTAGGTTGTCTTTTAGTTTTGTTGACTGTATCCTTTGCTGTGCAAAAGCTTCTTATCTTGATGAAGTCCCAATAGTTCATTTTTGCTTCTGTTTCTTTTGCCTTCGTGGATGTATCTTGCAAGAAGTTACTGTGGCCGAGTTCAAAAAGGGTGTTGCCTGTGTTCTCCTCTAGGATTTTGATGGAATCTTGTCTCACATTTAGATCTTTCATCCATTTTGAGTTTATCTTTGTGTATGGTAAAAGAGAGTGGTCTAGTTTCATTCTTTTCACATCATAATTGCTCCCTATTGTTAAATATTATTCAAGCACAGGGTTCTCAGTTTTTCATTTTGGGGCTACACTAGAAAGATTGATTTTTAAAAACTATTCTGCTTTCTGACATTTAGATTGTTTCTTTTGAAAAAGTTTATATATTGCTGCAATGAATTCTTTTATTTTTAAAGACATTTTATTTATTTATTTATTTATTTATTTATTTATTTATTTATTTAAGAGAGAGAACGCACGTGCGCTCGAGAGCCAGCATGAGTAGGGGGAGGAGCAGAGGGAAAGGGAGAAGCAGACTCCCCAGGGAGTAGTGGGCCCAACTCTGAGCTCCACCCCAGGACCCTGGGAGATACCTGAGCTGAAGGCAGCCACTTAACCAACTGAGCCACACAGTTGCCCCAAATTCCTTTAAATAAAAATTTCTATTTGACATAGTTGATTAATGCATCAATAGTCTTGATGCATACTATAGAAATCCAAGAAATGTTTGGATTTCTGGATACTGCCAACATAGCCCTGGGCATTCTGACTCTGTCAATGACCAAATCCAGTTAGACCTCAATGAGGACAAGCGTTTGGAGCAAAAAGACTGTGTTTTGTAGTGGAAAACCACAAAACCCTACAAATTCCCCTAGGAAGGTTGAGAAGTCCCTACTCCATGCCAGCCTTTCTAACTCTGATTGCTTTTCTAGAGTTGCTATAATGGAAGGAACTGTGAATCCTAGGATTTAAGGAGTAGGTTTATAGCTCTCATCATCGTTATCTATATTCCCCTTTGGGGGAATAACAGAGCAAGAAAGGCCCCATGTGAGTTAACATGGGGACAGTAGGAGAGCATTTGCCCACTGGCTTCTTCTTGCACATTCACAGCTTACAGTATAGGAAATAAGTCTGAAGGGGGGAGGTGACAATTTACTGTTTTCTCAGCCTTTGTGGTCTGAACCTACCGCTTGTAGCTTCAGTCTATTCCCTGGTCAGCTTTAGTCAGCGGCCACTCTCCTGCTTCTCCATCGTAACACAGTCTCTGGGCTTCAGCTAGACAGATTTGCTGGCGGGGGTTCTCGCCCACTGCCTGCTTCCTCCCTCCACCTGTGTTCCCCGCCAAGGCCATGCTCCATCCCCTCCTATCCTCCGCTAGGTGACTTCTGCCTGCCTCTGGGGCCTCCCCTTAAACAAGGTTAAAACCAACTAAGCACAGACAACTGGGGAATTTCCCAACATATAGTATAACATCCAGTGCTCATCCCATCCAGTGTCCTCCTCAGTGCCCGTCACCCAGTTACCTCAACCCCCCACCCTCCTCCCCTTCCCCAACCCTTTGTTTGTTTCCCAGAGTTAGGAGTCTCCCATGGTTTGTCTCCCTCTCTAATTTTTCCCACTCAGTTCCCCTCCTTTCACTAATAATCCCTTTCACTAATTCTTATATTCCCTGTATGCGTGAGACCATATGATGATTGTCCTTCTCCAACTGGTTTACTTCACTCAGCATAATACCCTCCAGTTCTATCCAAGTTGAAGCAAATGGTGGGTCTTCGTACTTTCTGATGGCTGAGGAATATTCCATTGTATTTATGTATATACCACATCTTCTGTATCCCTTCAGACTTAGATACTTCTTGAGGACAGATTGTCCTTGTGTTCTGGGAAAATCACTGGGTGGAGGTACTTCGTTGATGTGTGTTGAGCCAGAGTCTGCAGTCTACAAACGCTACAAAGATGTTCTGAGGTACTAACATTGCTTTGTGAGAAGGACAAAGGTATTTCTATGAAGGAGGTAGAGATAATATTTGTATATTAGTTTTATTTTTGGATTGCTTTTGGAGAGGTATCCCGATGAGCAAGACATCCATGTCCTGTCTTGACCTTGAAGCTGGGTCCAGCACTCTGGGTCAGAGAAGAGACTAGAAACTGAAGAACTATTTTCATGGGATGCTTTGTGAGGCTGTAGGCAAAGTCAGCATTCTTTGGAATCCAAAGGGACAACACTCAGCACTTCTATGATACCCCAGAGATCGGGGGACTTCAGTTAGCTGTAACAAGTTCTGACTGGGTTTTACAGCTAGGTAGGGAAACAATGGTCCTTTTGGTATTTCTTGGACAGGAAGCAATACTCCCGAACTTTTCTATTAATGCCAGTGAAGTTTGAGCTATTTTCTTAGGTGTCTAGGTAAATAATCTTACCACTTGAAATACATGATATTTTTCATTTTCTTTTCTTATAGCTATAGTTCAAATGTCTAGGTCATGCGTTTCTACGATAGAAGAAAGCACATTATAGCCAAATTGGGTGGAATGATGAAAATGCTGTAGGGCTTCTGAGAAGCTGTAGGAACACAGGTGTGAGAGTGCAGGGGAGGGGTGGGGGACAGAGTAAATAGCTAACACACCACCATATCACCTCAAGGGTGAAAGAATGATGTCCTAAACTGTGATCATGGATATGGATATGAAAACAAAAAAAATATGTGTACACACACACACACACACAAACACATACATATGTATGTATTTTAGATGCCACATTGAGTGGTTTTGGTGATGTGGTAGGTCAACAAAAATGACTCTCTGGCTCACAGCCTGAAGCTTGGTGGTCTAATTAATTGTTAACAGGAAATAATTTTTAATAGACAATGAAATTGTTCATTTATCTGTAAAGAGGTTGATGGGAAGTATTTTAATTAAAGTAACCAGTTTACGAACACATTTCGAGAGAAATTTGCTGTTAGTTCCATTTTTACTATTCCTTTGTGGTCTGAGACCTAATCCAGCTGTACCCCAAACTCTGTTAATGAGAATGCGCATGATGCTTTTCCAGCCTCCAGAGACACTTTATGGGCATGTGATCTCATCTGGGTCTTACAACAACCCTACAATGCGTGTCATAATAGAAAATAGTGTCTACGGGGCATTTTACAACTCCAAAAACACTGCCCGATGCATCTTTTTAAGGTCATGTACACATACATTGTGGGTGACCTTCCATTCAGCCCAACACTAGCACCACTTGGCTTCTCTGGGCACAGCATGCTGTATTATGCTATCATGACTTTGCAAATCTGTTTCCCACTGGTGAAATGCCCTTCCCTGTCTTGTTCTGCTACTGGGCCCCTGTAACATTCAGGAAGGGCTTCCTTCTGGTCCCCAGGGAGCAGTGGAGGCAGGTTAAGGTGGGTGGGGGTACAGGGAGAAAACACAGGCAAGGTGGTCCTTGGAAGGAATGGGTGCGGCTGGGCTGGTGACCACTATAAAACTGGTGGAGTCACCTCCCAGGCTGCTTAAGATGGCATACATTCAGGCCTGCAGCCACCTCCACCAATCACAGAAGTGCCAGTGGCATCTCAACAATTCAAAATCTCCATACACCCAGGTGGCTCAGTGATTGAGTATCTGCCTTTGGCTCAGGGCATGATCCCGGGGTCCAGGGATCAAGTCCCTCATCAGGCTCCTCCCAGGGAGCCTGCTTCTCCCTCTGCCTGTGTCTCTGCCTCTCTCTCTGTGTCTCTCATGAATGAATAAAAAAAATCTTTAAAAAAAAAATTCAAAAATCTCTATCACCTTGAGCTTTGAAGCTCCTTCTTTACTTCTGTTTCTAGACACTCATCCCATGACCCTGCCCATCCCCCTCTCCACAGTCCCATTGTTTTTTTTCCCCCAAATCTACTTCTTCTGGGAAAAGAAAGGGGGAAAAAGAATGTTTGTTTGTTGTTTGTTTTATAAAGGAGAACCAAACAAGGGAGCAGAGTAGCTTAGAGGCCCAGTTGCCTCCTGTTTAGCTATCACCTCCACCTGGAAGCTTCCTCCTGTCCCAGCCTGGGTTAAGATGTCCCCACTGACCCATGCTCTCTCACATATTTTGGTACATGGAGTAAACAGCTCTCTCTTGGTGACAAGGGACAGAGTCCCAATTCAAATAAGCTTAAGTAAAATGAAATAAAAGCAGAAGGGAAATCCACTGAATTAAATATTCAAACCACAGGAGGGGCAGTGTGAGGCTGGCCCAGGACTCCATGCTGCCAGGAGCCTGAGCCTCTGCCTCGTCTTTGCTCCTCTTGGAGAACTGGCACTGTCCCTTCCTGCCGCAGTGATTTGGACAGCCCGGATGGCGAGCAGAGAGGAGGGACAGTCTTCCCTACCAACTTGGGTTTTCCCAGCTGGACTAGGAGACCTATTCCCAGAAGGTCACTCAGTAAGAGGGGATACCATAAATGCATCCCCAAGGCCAATGGGCTGGAGCCCTTCTGGAAGGTGCAGTGCGGGGCACAGACATCGCTAACGGAGGAGACTGACTTGAACCATCCCCCCTAGTCTTGTCTCCAGGAGCATTCAGTCCTCTGAGCTGTATCTATTGTTTCTTATCTGTCCCTTACTCAGCCACAGCTCCTTAGGGATGAGGACAGTATCTGGTTCCCATTGTGTGTCTGTGCTTGAGCCTGGGGCCTGGAATTCAGTAGCTGCTCAATAACATTGGAAATATGGAAGGAAAAAAACATGAATGAACCCTACGTCATAGTAAGGGCCAGATTCAATCAGGTGTCTGCCCGGGCTGCCCTGCTCAGGCACAAAGGCAACACACATGGGCTCAGGTAGGTTTTCATGTGAAGTGGCACTTAGAGAAGCCAGGCTCTGAGCCTCTGGGTGATGATTTTCATTCTCTGAACTATTGGCTCCACAAAGGAGCAGGATCCGAGCTCAGGAGGTAGAGGTGAGGACTTTCCAAAAGGACCCTGAAGGTTGCCACCTTTCTGACAGTTGGGCAGGCCCAGTCTCCTGCAATAAACCTGGCTCCTCCTCGCACTGTCCCCGCAAAGACAGACTTGTCTAGAAGTCTCCATCTCCCCTAGCTAGTGTCAAAGATTGGACACTATGGTCGGCTTACCTAAGAGAATGCTTTTCCTTCAGAACCTTCCTAAATGCCTGCGTGGTAACATCATTATCAGAGAAGGCTTAAGCACTTTGTTTTCAACCACCCTGTTTGCAAATAAAAAATTAGATTGACATGACTTTCTCCTAGAACGTTGTTTGCATTGCACTTTGCCCGTGAGGAATGTTTTGAATTCGAGCAAATTAAGCACTCTCCAAACGTGGTGTTTAAAATAATAAAGGACTCTCTGGAACATTTAAGCAGGGCTACAGGCTTTCCTGACAGCACCTGGGATTCACCAGCTATTGCCATGGAATGTGGAGCTTGATTGTGCTTTTCCCAACACCCGCTGGCAAATGTCATCACATTTAGTAACACGGCTAGAGTCCCAGGGAGAAGCATCTCTCCTCATGGCTTGCTGGACGGGGAACGAAAATATCTTAGTATCTGATACAGAGACATGTTAGAGTTAAACAAAACTATAATCATCACCCTTAAAATATGGGTGACTGTCCCCAGGCTGCTAAGATGTCCCTATTCGTGGGAGATACTCTTTTGGAGTTCTAGGGAGGACCTGTCCTTGAAAAGGAAAATACAAGAAAAAAAAAAAAAAAAAAAAGAATAGCTCTCACCTGAAAGTTTAGCAGTAGGGCTTTGTTTTGCTGTAGAGCCTTTTACTTCTAAAGTGAATGCAACCATTTAAGATGCTTCGCTGACTTCTGGAAGGCTTTATGAAGAAAGGTGTCACGATGGTAATGGAATGATCATTGCTCTATGCTGGTTATTTCACAGAATACTGGGGTTTCCATACTGAACCTCTATAATAAAGGGTCATTTTAAACACAAGGGAGAGGAGGGTACCAAACAATTGAGTTACTTCTGTGCGCTTTTTAAAAGACACTTTTAAAAGTTACTACTGCCTTTTTAAAAATATTTTTTTTAAGATTTTATTTATTTATTCATGAGAGACAGAGAGAGAGAGAGAGAGAGAGAGAGAATGACAGAAGCACAGGCAGAAGGAGAAGCAGGCTCCATGCAGGGAGCCTGATGTGGGATTCGATCCTGGGGCTCCAGGATCACACCCTGGGCTGAAGGCAGGCACGCTAAACTGCTGAGCCACCCAGGGATCCCATTACTACTGCCTTTTAAAAAGTGAAGGGCAGACTCATTTACTATCTCAGATTTAATGAAATTAAGAATTTATAGTGTAAAAGTCCTAAATTCTGCCCAAATTAGTCTATATATTAAATGCAATTCCTCCCCACTTGCCCCCCCCAAATCCAGAAATTTCTTTTTTTTAACTCAGCAAATTGATTGTAAAGTTAATCTGTTGCATACATTTATGAAACTAGTTAAGACAGTTTTGGGGAGCGCCTGGGTGGCTCAGCTGCTTAAGTGGCTGCCTTCGACCCAGGTCATGATCCCAGGGTCCTGGGATTGAGCCCTGCATCAGATTCCCTGCTTGGTAGGGAGCCTGCTTTGCCCTCTGCCTCTGCTACCCGTCCCCCTTGCTCATGCTTTCTTTCTCTCTCTCTTTCTCTCTCTCTGTCGAATAAATAAATTAAAAATTTTTTTAAAGACAGCTTTGGAAATAAAATAATAAAGGAGCATTTGAGTTATCAGGTATTAACAAATACTACAAAGCTTTGGGGTTTTAGGAAACAGGCACAGAAGAGACCACTTATTTGAAAAGAAAGGGTTCAGAAGCTACCCTGGTGGCTACCGAAAGTTAGTAGGTGGTGAGGCTAGTGTATTGGGTAGGTGAAGCAAGGGTAAACTATTCAGTGAAGGGTCTGTGTTATACTTCTGGAAGCAGAGCAAAGCCACTTAACACCATAAACGAACACAGAACCTAGGGAGGTTGAAGGTTTGAATATGAATATGAAGTAAAGCAAAGGAAGACAAATAGCGAGAGAAAGATACAAGCTTCCATAACATTCCTGATGCAGGTTTCACATGTGTGTAGGTACAGGTGTGTGCGTGTGTGTTCTCCATTTCCACCTTCTCATTACTCAGAAAGTGATCTAGGGCCCAAGTATGGATTTGTCACTCTCTGTTTAAAGCCCTGCTGTGGATCCAGACCGCCTTCCTTACTGTGACCCGGTATTGTGCTCTGCATGATCTCTGCAGTCTTGATGTCCCCTCCAGACTTCAGCTATGCCAAGTTCTCAATTTTTGCACAAGCAACCGCTTCCCTTGCCTCTGTGTTTTGTACATGCAGTTCCCTCTGTCAAAAATACTCTCCTCTCTTCCCTTTCTCCTTCACTTGAATTGCTTTTATTCATTCTTTAAGACTCAACCAAAACATCACCTTCTCTGGGATTCTTTTGGTTATCATCCCAGGTCTATTGGTCAAGGTTCTCCAGAGAGACAAAACTGATAGGATTTTATTTATTCATTTGTTCGTTCTAGGAACTGGCTCACTTGATAATAAAGACCAAGATCTTGAAAGCAAGCTGGAGAACCAGGAAAGCTGGTCGTGTAATTCTGTCCCCATCCAAAGGCCTGAGGAAAAGATGGGTGGGTGTTGCAGCTCAGGCAGAGAGCAAATTCTCCCTTCCTCTGCCTTTGGTTCTATTCAAGTCCTCAACAGATTGGATGATGCTTTCCTGCATTGGTCCGACAATCTTTGCTCAGCCTACAGATTCAAACACTGATATCTTCCAGAACACAGCCAGAAACAATGCTGTACCAGCTACCCGGGCATCCCTTAGCCCAGTTAGGTTGACATATGAAATTAGCCATTACACCAGGCAAGCTTGGATGTGCCTCCATGATGATGCAGCATCAGGGGTCTCTCTAGTGAGCACTTATTCAACTAAATTGTAATTGCTAACTTTTGAAAGTTGTATCTTGATATATGGTAAATTTTTCTCTTTTTTAAAAAAGATTTTATTTATTTATTTATTCATGACAGGCACAGAAAGGGGGGTGGGCAGAGACACAGGCAGAGGGAGAAGCGGGCTCCATGCAAGGAGCCCGATGTGAGGTTCAATCCTGGATCCCAGGATCATACCCTGAGCCAAAGGCAGACACCCAACCGCTGAGCCACTCAGGCATCCCAGCAAATTTTTCTCACAGAAAATAAATAAGATAGGACAGAAATTAGAGTTTCCATCTTCCTCATCTCAACTTTGCTCCAGCTCCACTTCTCAGAGCTGACCTCTGCTCACAGTTTGGTATATACCTTTACAGGCATTATCTAAAAAGACAGACATAGATCTACATGTCTCACTAACCCTTACTTACACAGGTGGGATTATAGAGTACATACTGTCCAACATCTTGCTGTTTATACAATTATTTTTTACTTGGTTGTCTCCCTGAGCTATCACATAGACATTGGCATAAAAAGCAACCCCCAGAGTTGTTCAGCCATTTGTCTGTTCATTGTTACAGTTTGGCAGGCAGTATAGCAGGAATGAGCTGCTGACCTTCTAATGGTTACCCCAATATATTAAATGGCCATTACTTCCACCTAAGTATATTAAAGACTTCATGGATCTGGATGCTGTCCATGATGTCTTGGATCTCTACTTATGGCTAAGCTACCAGTTTATAGATATGTTTCCAGATGCCAGTTTTATTCGAGGTCTTCAGAAAGAACTAGATGGTATTATCCAAGATTGTGTACCCAGCGTCACCAGACTGATTAAAATTTCTGAGACCCATAAACTGTTGAATTTGGAGAGCTTGTCTGCAGAGAACCAGTTGCGACTGTCAGGAGCTTTGAAGAGCCAGGCTAGAAGGATGTGTGGCACCAAAACTTTAGGGAGTAAAGCTACTGAGCCACCTAGCTCTAATGCAGGAAAGAAATCCCTTGCTTCCAGTTTGGTGCAGCAAGGCCTCCTCACTGCAGACATGCTGAAACAGCTAGAAAAAGAGTGGTTGACACAAAAAACTGTGCATGGCAAAGAAAGAACAGAGCCTGGGACTCACTCAAAAGAGACAAGAAGAAAGAAGAAAGAGCCTGCTTCAGATTAGTTTTATTTTATTTTTATTTTTGCAAACAAAAGTATTTTAATCCCCCTCCCCAAAAAAAGAAAACAACATGTCTAACTGTACACAGTAATCCAGCTGTCTTCCTTGCTGAATTGGGAGCCCCTTCAAAACAAAGACTGTGTCTATCTTTTGTTTCTATTCCCTTGCTGCCTGCTGTAATTCCTGGTATACAGAACTTGCTGAATGGCTGAAAATCTTTAAATGAAACGTTTTATCTTCTCTGGACTACTAAACATTTATGGTCACATAAAATCCACAGTTCCATAATAGTAACACGGCAATGAATGTATCTTAGGGAGGCAACCACTTTTCCAAGCTATCTGTTAAACTGGGGTGACTACAAGAACCATACTTAGCTCCATGTGAGGTAGAAAAGGCTTTGAGGACCGTTAGCCCAGCCATTCATATCTGTGGCCTAATTTTACAGATGACATTAGAGGTCAGGGAAGTAAGTAAGTAAGTGAGAATTCCCTTCGGGAATTTGGGCTCTCAGACACACCTTTGTCAACCCCATGACGATGTAACATGGAAGAGTAGAAAGAGAAGTAGATGTTTGGGTCAAGAATTTGGGAAATTCCAGGGATTCCTTCGAGAACACGGTGTTGCATAATAATGCATAATAATGCCAGGATGTGTGCTTTATCTAGGATGCTCTGGGTTGCAAGCCTAACTCATACTGGTTTAAAAGAGAGGGGAATTCACTGACTCTTTTAACTGGAAAAACTGTAAGCTCAGTTTAGGGTTTGCTTCATCCAGAGGCCCTGGCTTACTTCTCTGAGAAGGCCCAGAGGCCTTCATCCAGAGGCCCTGGCTTACTTCTCTGAGATTCCCTTGGCTGTGCCCTGCTCTCTGTGTTGGCTTCATCACCAGGTTGGCCGTCTTTTTGGTAGCAAAATTACCATTGCTGGTTCATCTTTGTATCTCTACCCTGCCACTTCAGGGGGAAAGAAAATGTGCTGCCCCAGCCTTCTCAGCAAGAGTCCTGAAAATCTCCTGGATGGCACCTGTTTAGGTGGCATGCCCACCCCCAAACCAATGACTGTGGCCATAAGAGAATGTAATGATCAGCCTCAATTGGTCATGCCCTCTTCCTGAAGCTTTTCTCCAGATGGAGATCACATGGGCAGAGGTGGTGTGGTTGCAATATGAGGTTCTAGGTACCATTAGGAAATGAAGGATAGAGATGGTTGCCAGGTGGGTGACCAACAGAGCCCATTCATAGTGCTCCATGGTACCCATTACAGGGCCGAACCCAGTGAAGCCTCCTTTACCCTGTGGATTTCCAAGCCTGCCCAGAAGAACACATCTGAAAGTCAGTCCAATCAGCCCAATGAAGATACTTCAGTTTTGTTTTGTTTTTGTTTTTTTCCATTTCCTTCTTTTCCTCTATCTATTCTAGCTCCACAAGATACTGTCTTATTTGGCCAAGCCCTGCTAACATTTAGATTAGAGATCACCAGCCCATTGTCTTCCATCTGACACAATGGCCATCTCCATCAGGGTGTCTACTCCAAAGAGAAGGAGACCATGTGTTTATTTCATAGTCTTCAGAGAGGTCTCAAACCAGAGTTCCTTGTGTACAGTGTCTCAAGGAACTCTTAGGGAATTCATTCCTTCAATTTTTTCTTTATGAAAAGATTTGGGGAACAAATAGTCAGAATGTGACTAGTCAACATCGACTTTCTTCTCTAATGCTTGAGTCTCTGTCACTGAGCCTTGCTTGGATGCCTGGAAATGTCTTCTTTCTGAGGGGCTTCTTAACAGAGCTATCCATGCACTAGAGTGGGGAAAAAAAAATCACATCTATTTTTGACATTTAGCTGAAATTCAGCATTTCCTTCAATTGTGCAGGTAAGGAGCTGAACACAATTATAACTATACTAACTGTGACTTTGTCATCACTGGAAATCTCAGATATCCACGCAGTATCTACCATTGCTGCAAATATCCAGAACTACTATTAATGCTCACCAGCACTTTGGAATCATAGTGGTTGTTGAATCCACCACTTATTATTATTATTATTATTATTATTTCAAGAGCTAACAAAGAAGCACACAGATGACTATGTTAATGATTGTTTTAGAAATATTTTGATACATGCATTTTAATATTGATTGCCTTTGTAATTCTATGTATTTTTGCTTAATTCATTGAAAAATATTATTCTGAGAATTTCTCCGTAAGCTTCAGCAGACTGCCAAAGTCATTTGTGGCTCAAAAAAGAGCCCAGTTATTGGATGACTTGTTTGTCTGGAGACATCACAGAACTGGTGCTTTAGTTGCAGCATTAATTTTTCTTTCCATTGAGCAATATTCACATCTCCAGTGTTACTCCTTTAGGATCTGATTATCCTCCTTCCCTACCCCTACACTTCACTCTCTTGCTATCCGAAAGGAAAAGAGCAGACAAGGGCCCTCCTGGTCTGTCATTTGCCACATTATCAGAGTCCCAGTGGCGAGGGGCTCCTTATTATCAAGGCAGATGAGGTTGGCAGACGGGAACCTTCACCAAAGCATTATATTCTATAGCCGCAAGTAAGCGCTTTCTCCTTCCCAACCAAGGATTAGTAAAAAAAAAAAAAAAAAAAAAAAAATACACAAAAGCCCCAAGTGCCTTGGTTTCCTTCAAATCATTTCAAAAAATGCATTTCTTTACTTCTCTGCAATGTGGACAGTGCCCCCTCCCTACAGCTTCCTTCTAGAACCAAGAGAGGGAAAAACTTATTTATGCTTGAATCTAACACCACTGACGATCTAATTACTTACTGCCCCAGTATTTCTAGGATCTCTACTTTTTAAATATATTTTTCCTCTTACTTACTGTTCTAGTTCAGATTTTCTGGCCCATTTCTGCAACCTCCCCTTGCTTCCCTCCGTCTCTCTCAGCTCTTCCACTGCCTGGTAAAGAGAATTTCAGCGTTTAAATAAGAAAAAAAAAAATCACCACATCAACATGTCCAAATGCTTATCACTGTGGTCAGCAGCACTTTTGTATAACAATTCAAGCTACGTCCTCCGTTTAGACCTTGAATCATTTATAAAGGCAGGTCCCTCCTGACAACGTGGGGAGAGAATAGGCTGCCTGCGTGGGTGGTCTGGGGCTCTGGAGCCCAAACTCTGAGGGAACAGATGACATCATGAATTCACATGGCAAGTTTATGGAGCTGCAGCTCAGCTCTACCGAGCAGTAGGCCCGAGTTGCTTGCATTATCTCCACTAGAGCATTCAGTGCCCGAGAGTCACAGGACAGGGATACTTCGAAATATATTTAAACTTGACATTCGAAAAGATTGGAAGATTTACAAGCATTAGCAGGATATTTCTGAAACTAGACACTCAGGGCAGAGGTGGGTGGGGGGAGGGGGAGAGAATCGTGCACCCGAATGATTTTGCAAACTGGCATACCAGTCCCTTTGCCTGCCTGAATTGCTAATTCAGTTTTTTTTTCCCACTCTCCCCAAAGGACTGTTATTGGTGTTTTCCCAGACTTCTGTTAGGCATTCTGGGCTGGCACAGAGGGACGCGAGACACTGCTTTCTGCATGGACCTTGCAGGAATTTCAGTCTGGGATGAGGTTTATGGGAACTCAAGTTAAATCAGACACACATAGAGTTTTCACCAGATTTTAAGTTTATTGGAGAGCACCTGCACCTCACATGAGTGTTGCTGAATGTGTATCCAGAGACCCGTTGAACTTGCTGTTCAGAGTGAGCTCTGCCCAAGCAGAAGTGTCTGAGGTTAGCTGCCTGGGGCAGTATCTCCACCTCTCTCCATGATGCTCATCAGCTATGAGGGGCAGGTGACATTTCTTCTCTGTGAATATCTGCCTTATTATAAGCAATTGCTCTTCCTTCCCTGGCTATGCATCATCATTTTAATAACCAACATGTTAGTTATGCTTGGATGTTTCCTCAAGTAATAGCTATAATTTTCCCCAGGGTTATAGGTTCAAGCTCTTATTTCTGAATATGATAGCATATAAGTGCTTAGTGGATCCAGCCGATCTGAAATCTTGGATGTCTCTTGAGAGTGTTGTGACCTTGACCTTCTTGCTTCTTGGTTTCCTGATCTGAAAAATGGGATCATAATAATTAGTAACTCATTGTATTATTTGGGGAGCAGATGAGTGAATACATACAAAGTGCTAAGCATAGCAGTGGCCATATAGCAAATACTGAGTGAGTGTTAGCTACTCTCATTGCCTCTCATTGGCATCTTCTTACTTGTGATCAACATTTTCTGAGTCCTGTCCAAGATATTTCTGTGAAAACCATTTTTTCCTTCCTCATAGCACCTTGTTTTTGTTTTTGTTTTGTTTTTGTTGTTGTTGTTTTTGTTTTTTATGATAGTCACAGAGAGAGAGAGAGAGAGAGAGAGAGAGAGAGAGGCAGAGACATAGGCAGAGGGAGAAGCAGGCTCCATGCACCGGGAGCCCGACGTGGGATTCGATCCCGGGTCTCCAGGATCGCGCCCTGGGCCAAAGGCAGGCTCCAAACTGCTGCGCCACCCAGGGATCCCCACCTTCTTTTGATACAGAACACAAGAGATTTGAGTGCAAAGGTCTCAAACACACATGACTTTCATAGCTAACTGAAACTGGACACTGCCCCAGAATTCAAAACAGGAGGGAGAGCCGGGAATGTCTTAAGGAAATCTAGTACTGCTCAGAAGGTAGCATGAAAGCAAAGGAAACCTTGAATCTCTGTTTCTGCCCTACGCTTAGCACCAGAAGGAGCAAAAGCGACTGTTGTCATAATGAGGCCGTGCAAGGACACGCTGCAGACAACTGTTCCCCAGCTGTGCCCCAGGCTCCCTTCTCTTTGAAATAATAGCACTCTGCCATCCAATGAAAGAAGGCTGCTTGCCTCAGGGAAGGTGCCAGGAAAAAATGATCAGCAAATGAATGATGCTAAACCTTGGTACCTGGAATATTTCTCTCTAACAGCATTTGAAACTACTTTTTCATGTTGGGAACTTGAATGAGAATCAGATGGAGGCAGGATAGACCAGGAGTCACGAACATGCACAGCCTTTGAAGACAGACAGCTTTGGCTGTCTATCCCAGCCACCCGCCAACTGGCTGCCGCCTTCTACAAGTCTCTTGCCTTGTCTCATGACCTCAGTTTTACCATCTGAAAAAAAAAATGAGAGGAATCATATCTGCCTCGTAGAGCTGTTTTGAAAGGTTAGATGACATCATACATGAGTAGAAGGCTGTAAGTGTTTACCTGGTGTAAACACAGTGTCAGGTATGGGGTGGAGCTGCTGCGTTCCTTGTTTTGTTACTGCAGAAGTGGGTCATTGCCTCTGCCCTTCTCTTGAGAAAAGTTGAATGAGTTTTTCTGTGGCAATAGACTTGGGATGTGGTCTTACGTTCTAAAATCGAGTGAGAGTACGGAACACAGCATTAGGAGTGGGGATCAAGATGGTGCGGGGGTGGGGTCGTTGAGGGATGGAGGCTGGGGTGGGACAGTGGGGAGAACAACCAAGGGGTTCTGACATGTAGGGTGGCATCCTGGGGAATTGTCTATGGGGTAGGGACAGTGCCAGGTGAGGGCATCGAGGCAGGGATCACGAGAAGGGGCATGACAAACTTCTCACCACCAGCCCCCACTTCCATTCATCTCCTCCTCTAGGGATATTTGCCAAGTGATGATTCTATTTCCCACTGTTGGCAACTGTCTGCCACTGGCCTGAACTGACTCTCCAATGGGCAAAGATGCCCAGTTGGGCCTGCAGATTTGCTCTGCTGCATTCCTGCCAGGCTGGGGTATTTGGGCCCTGGTTCACCTCCAAGGGCCCTTGGATGCTAGGTGAACTGGTGAGATGAGCACCCCCCCCCCCCCCCCCACACACACACACAGTGGGTGAGGCTAAGCCTGGGCTGGGCCAACTGAGGACTGACTTCTGAGCAGGGGCAGTGGTCTATGAACCCACATGACACATGGCCAGCCTTTGGCACACTGCCAGACTCTGAAGGCAGCTGTTACCATTGTTTCCCTAGTTGTTGGGAAAACCTCAGAAATGCAATTAAAAATGCAGCTTGTTTTAAAAATTTTTTAAGTGGCTACAGGAAAACAGCCCTCTGAGGTCAAGCATCACCTAGAGTCTCATCTAAATTTCTTTACAGTTCTATCATCCTCAGGGATTACCATCAGGCAAATATACTTGCTGAATATTTATGGATTTCATTCTGGCTTAATATATTACCACTTTGTCCTTTTTGAAAATTCTGGAGTTTCTTTATTTCATTTCTTTGTTTTTCCCCAGATAGACTCTTGCTGGAAATGGAAGACATTCATAACCTCTTCTGAAAAATGGCCCTTTTTGGTCTGAGGACACCTCCTTTTGGTTTGAGGACACACGCAGAGGTGTCCAGGGAGGGTGGCAGGATAGGATGACCAGATCATATGCACATTTGCTTTACCTTGCTTTTCCAATCACTTATTTTTTGCATTATGTACATCTCTCTCCAGCAAGGCCAACACCTAATTTCTAGAATTAGGTGAGAGATAATTATGTGAAATAGTGTTCTTTATCTATTGCTATGTGACAAATCATGCTAAACTTAGTAATTTAAAACAGCAAATATGTATAATCTCAGTTTCTGAGGGCAGTTTAGCTGGACAGATCTGGCTCAGAGTCTCTGAAGAAGTTGTAGGTAACTCAACTAGGATTTGAGTTGCTTCCAAGCTCACTCAGGGGGTTAGAGTGAGTCTCAGATCCTCACAAGCTAGTTGGCTGGAGATGTCGGGTTCTTACCACATGGGCCTCTCCATAGGCTGCCTGCAGTGAGTATTCTAAGACAGAGAGCCTAAGATGGAAGCCATAACTTTTTATAATCAAATCTCAGAAGTGACATACTATCCCTTTTGCTTCATTCTAATGATTGCACAGACCAGCCCTGGTATGGAAGGGCCTCCATAGGGTATGGATATCAAGACCATTGGGGGCCATCTTGGGGGTTGGTTGCCATCAGTAGGAAGTCTTACACAATTTCAATATTGGTTCTCCTCTACACACACACACACACACACACACACACACACTTCTTACTTATCTGTTACTAAAACTTATTACCTCAGTTTTTTAAAGGGCCATCTAATTCACTTATACTGGCAGCTTGTTTTTCACTGCAAAATTCAAACTCATGTCCCATAAATGTTATTTATTCAACTGTTATCCCAAACATACAATGTTTCAGGCACAAAATAGAAAGCCAGGTTAATAACCTAGACAAGAGCAGGAACGTATATCCACCGGTCTCTGTTTCCTGCCCCCACAGACACGAATATCTATAGCTTCCAGGTGAATCAGCACCATGTCCAATCACACAGCATTCTCTCCCTGCGTGGGAACCCAATGTCTGATGGAGGACACTTGCGACGGGCTCCGGTAAAGTGACATGCAAGAGGAAAGATAGGGCAGCAGCACCAGCACCCTATGCCACTGGGAATCTGGGAAGCTGCATACAGTAGAACACTTGAGGAGTTACTTTGCATATGTTTCCACACAACACCCAAAGTGTGTGATTTTCTCAAAGCACCTCTTCATTTCAAAGAAATTTTTAGATCAAATGATGTTTCCTATGCTTTATTTTATTATTTTTATAGATTTTATTTATTTATTCATGAGAGACAGAGAGAGAGAGAGAGAGAGAGAAAGAGGCAGAGACACAGACAGAGAGAGAACCAGGCTCCCTGTGGGGAGCCCCACGTGGGACTCAATCCTAGGTCTCCAGGATCAGGCCCTGGGCTGAAGGCAGCGCTAAACCACTGAGCCATCTGGGCTGCCCCTGTTTCCTGTGCTTTAAAGTCACATTACGTTGGAGCTCCTTTTGCTTCTTTCTGTTTTTTTTTCCCCCCTCAGCTATCTCTCATAAAACCACACTCTCAGGATGCCTGGGTGGCTCAACCATTGAGCGTCTGCCTTCTGCCCAGGGCGTGATCCCCGGGGTCCTGGGATCGAGTCCCCCATCGGGCTCCCCGCAGGGAGCCTGCTTCTCCTTTTGCCGTGTCTCTTCCTCTCTGTGTCTCATGAATAAATAAATAAAATCTTAAAACAAACAAACAAACAAACAAACAAACAAAAAAGCCCCCACACTCTCAATGCTATATCACAGGAAATAATTTAATCCAGTACTCTCATTTTATGTCACATCCAACATCCTGAACTCATTTTCTTTAAAATCCTGCTTTCTACCACTTCTCCCTGCTTGTCCTGGTTCTTCCTTCTCCCTACTTTAACCGGCTACAGTTAGAGATTCTTTAGGTAAATTTCTGCTCAGAGCTGGCCGGGGAAGTGTAAGAGTGGATCCGTGGATCCATCACCTCAAACCAACTTTTAATCATCAATGAAGGAAATTCAACAAAGTTATTTAGACTTCCTCTCTGGTTCATTTTTTCCCCCTTGATACCCCTCTCTCTTAGAGTAGTCAAAATCATAGAGACCCAGAGCAGAATGGTGGTTGCCAGGGGCTGGAGGGAGAAGGAAATGGGGGAGGGGTCCATGTTTAATGGGAATGGAGTTTCAGCTTGGGAAGATGTAAAGGTTCTGGAGGTGGATGGTTAGTAATGGTCTCACAACAATATGAATGGACTTGATACCACCATACACTTAAAAATGGCTTCAATAATAAATTTTATATTGCAAGTATAATATAGAGAGAACCAAAAAATCAGGAGACTCAATTTAGTTTCAGTGCAAAAGGAGGTGTCACAGCTTAACTGTAAGATTTGAAGTTATGGGTAACTGTTCAAGTTCAGTGGCATTAACCTAGTAGAGAGTAACTATCCTTATATTCTTCCAGTTTCTCCATTAAACAATTAAACGAGAATGGAAATAATTTAATGTCCTGCATTTTGTTATAGGCCAGATACAAACTTTCCAGTATGCTTCTCTCAGTGTCCAGAAATTGTCCTTGAGTTTAGGAGACAGGGGAAGACATGGCTCTCATCCACCTTAAAACCACATTGCCTGAAGTTCAAATCTGTGCTTTGTAACACTCACTCAGTGTGAATTAGCAGGGGAACCGGCAGAACCCACAAATGCCTGAGGCCCCATCCCTAGGGAATCTTATTTAATTGATCTGGGAGACAGACCAGACATTAGTATTTCTGAAAGCTCTGTTAGTGCTTCTAACATGCAGTCAGAGTTAAGAACCACTGTTTACAGGACACATACTCTTGGTCATACCAGCATTGGACATTAGTAATATTGGAAATCTATTGGATAACACTACTGGTTATCTTTTCTTCTGGATTTTAAGAAAAGAGTAAGTTGAGTAAGTTCTATCTTTCTCATCAGGTAAAGCAAATGACAGATCCCTGTCTTTATACTGAAGACATCGTAACCTGGACAGGCTTGGTCCTAGATGGGAAACATACATGTGCATATTTGCCCATGTTGGGACATCAGGAGGATGCCTGGAGGAGAGAAGAAGACGCCAAGAGGGGGTAGAGCTGGGGCGGAGGAAGTTGCAGCTCCTATAGGAGTTCCCTGGGGCCAGCACATCAGAGCAATGGGGAGAAAGCTTGTTGCTACCCCTGGGGACTCAATCACGAAAGGATTCCCATGCACAGGGAATTTACCAAGTCCAAAAGGAGGACTTGTTCTGGATAATACTGTTTGTACCTATTTTATCTGATCAATGGTAAGATGTACCATATTTTGTATATCACTAAGAAAGAAAAAACTACAGTCCCTATTCAAATATAACACAATTATTTCCAGATCACTTAGGTTTACTTTACTGATTGAAAGAGTTTTTTAAGACTTATTTAGAGATGCTCATCTTATATGACTCTTAGGCTTACATAAGAAGAAGAAGAATAGAAACAATTAGTTGACTCCTTAAACTTTATTCACATAGAGAATGTGCTCATCGAAATAATTTTGTTACTCAACACTGTCAATGTCCAAGGTTTCCCACACACAGAATTGTCCCTTGGGCCATCAAGATGAGAGCATTGGTGACGTAGTACTTCATAAAGAGGGCTCCATGGTTGTCATTAGGTCTCTCTTTCAAGGACTTTCCTCATGTCTCCTGAGGGTATGAATGGAAAGGCTTTCAGACTACAGCCAGGACTCTTGTGTTCCTGCCTCAAATGGTCCTCATAGTCCAGCAGCACCCACCAGGAACCACCATCATGTTTCCAGGAACGATAATGCATGTGCTGGCAATAGCAGCCACATCACACCAGTCTCCTGGCCTGCGGTGACTGTGAGCTGTCATCAGCTATAACACACATCCTGTCTTCAGCAATGTTAAAAATGTGAAAGGAAATGTGCATTTCAAATTTACAAAATATGGTATTAATGTCTACCATGAATTGAATGCCTATTGTGGGTCAGGCATAACCTTAAATTTGTAGAAGTAATAGGATTCACTTCTCATAACAATCTCAGAAGTGGAAACTGAAGCTCAGAGGTGCTAGAAAAAAAACCATCAAAGCCACACTGCTAAAAAGCAGCATGATCAAAATTCCATGGAGCCAAGTTGCCCAATGCCTGTTGTCAATGAACATGGACATGGAAAATAGAAACCAACCATCAGGGAGAGGACATTGTAAGGCACCAGGGTGACAGCCAATCAGGTGGTGCTTAAGATGGACTCTACCCCAGCAGGGCACTAGAAGCCAAGTAAAATACCCAAAAAATTAAGGTGCAGGAGAAAGATTGCAGTCCAGGGTCACAGCATCTGACGCTAGGCTCAATTCCGTATCCCATCAAACGCTGGCCAGGAGCAGTCAGGGCTGAGCCCAGCTGAATGGGCCTTATAGGAGTTCAAGGCCAATTCAGGAGGACAGGGAAGAAGGGCTGCTGGTGGAGACACCTCCTTATGTTCTTGATTTCTTATATGGCATGGGACAGTGGGACCATCTCCACTGAATGTGGCTGAAAATTACTTGGAAGAAGCAAAAAAACTTTTAGACTTGCCATTTACTCTTACTGTCCCTTGATCAAAAGAAGTGCCACCAGGTCTGAGAAGACAGAGTGCTGAGTGGGACAAAATGTCTGGTTTTTATTCAGTAGTTTAAGAAATCTGACCAATTCATATGACAGAATTATTAATGACACATTTTTAATGCAGATTGTCATGGAGAAATGAAAAGCTTCCATTTGCATTTGGAAACTGCTGAAAGAGTCCTGATTTGGTTTGAATGCTGGATAAAAAAAGGATCTGCCTTAACTCTACTCTTGGTTCTTAAAGCTCCTGGAGAAGGAGCAAACTTGGTAGATTAGATGGATTCTTAGTTTCTGAGGCTCTTCCCTTATATTCCTACTCACAGGAGGCTGGGTAAAGTCTGGTTGAGAGAAGAAGCAAAACAAAGATTAAACTCCATTAATAATGATAATACTTAATATTTATAAGCACTTACCAAATTCCAGGACACTGTTCTAAACACTTGACATCTGTTAGTTCCCAACACTCTGGGAGATAGGTATCAGGAGGGTCCCCATTTGACAGATTTGAAAACTGAGGATCTGAAAGATTGAATAACTTGCCCAAAGCCCAATGGCTAGGAATGATGAGAGGTGGAATCAGAGTCTCCAGCACCTACATTCTTAATAATACAACATATAAATTCAAACTTTTGCATTGTAAGTATTTGTTTTACAGATTCTCCCCTGACAGTTTTACAGAATTTTAAGGTATTTGTAAAATCAATGTTATTTTTTTTAAAGATTTTATTTATTTATTCATGAGAGACACAGGGAGAGAGAGAGGCAGAGACACAGGCAGAGGGAGAAACAGGCTCCATGCCGGGAGCCCAACGTGCGATTAGATCCCAGGTCTCCAGGATCACGCCCTGGGCTGAAGGCAGTGCTAAACCGCTGAGCCACCCGGGCTGCCCAAAATCAATGTTATTTCATATTTGATGAGTTTTTACAAATATATATCTGTGTAACCACTACCCTAAACCGAGATAGAGAACATCTCCATCACTCTAGAAATTTCCTCTACACAACTTTGCAATCAGCCCCAGGCAACCACTCTTTTCTGTTTCCATAGATGGGTTCAGTATTTTCTAGAATTTCACTACATGTAATCATACAGCAAATATTTTTTTCTGCATCTGGCTTCTTTTGCTAAGCATAACATTTGTGAAATTCATCCATGCTATTGAATGTAAGTGGTTCATTCCTTTTTTTTTTTTTTCTGAATAGTACTCCAATGTGTGGATGCACCATCATTTGTTGATACGTTCACCTGTTGATAGGCATTTGGGTTGGTTTCAGTTTCTAGCTTTTCTGAATAAAGTTGCAATAAACTTTTGGTACAAGCCTAAGGGTGGATGCAGGTTTTCATTTCTCTATGATAAATACCTAAGAGTGAGGTCGCTGAATGGTAGGGTGCATTCATGTTTGACAGACGACTTTCCAAGGTGGTTATCTCATATCCAATGCCACTAGCATTGGGAATTCTACCTTCTCCGTATCTTTGCCAACACTTAGTATTTTGCTAAATATTTTAAAAATATTTATTTATTTATTTATGAAAGACAGAGAGAGAGAGAGAGAGGCAGAGACACAGACAGAGAGAGAAGCAGGCTCCACACAGGGAGCCCTACGTGGGACTCGATCCGGGGGTCTCCAGGATCACACCCTGGGCTGAAGGTAGGCGTTAAAGGCTGAGCCACCCAGACTGCCCAACACTTAGGATTTTAGTTTTTGCTCTTTTTATTGGTGTATAGAAATAATTCATTATGGTTTAAAAATTCTCATTTCCCTAACAACTAGTGATGTTGCATGCATTCTCATGTGCTTATCAACCATTTTATACATCTTCTTTCGTGACATGTCACAATCCCCTTTTGAAAATGGGGTTGTCTCCTTAGTTTTGAGTAGCAAGAGAAGTTTGTATATGCTGAATTCAAGCCCTTTGTCAGGTATATGTGTACTGTGAAGATTTTTTTTTCACCCTGTGGCTTGCCAAATTTTAATTTTCACTTAGAAATCAGAGATTTTAAATTTTCACTTAGAAATCAGAGAATTTAAATTTTGATGAATTTTTCTTTATCATATTTCTCCATTTATGACTATTTTCCCTTTCCCAGTCTAAGGTTGCCAAGCTATTTCCCTATGGTTACTTCTCGACATTTTATAGCTTTTGTATTTAAGTCTATGATCCATTTTGAGTTAATTTATATATATTATATATATTGGAAGTTTTGATTGAGGTTCCTTATTTTGCACATAAATGCACAGTGGTTCTACTGCCATTTGTTAAAAACATAGATCATGATCTTCTCAATGTTGCATTGCCTAGTAGGCACCTTTGTGTGGCCCTATCTTTGGATTCTCTTCTTTGTTCCACTGATCTATTTGTCTTTATGCCAACACTTGGCTGTCTGGATTATTATACTGTTCCATAAATCATAATATTTTATTATTTATAAATATCTGTAAGTAACAGTAGTGCCCAGCCCTTTCATTTCCTCATAAAATGGTGATGACAAATGATTCATCCCAGGTCACACAACTGGGAAATAAATGGGAATCAGAAACTATTTCCTGGGCTAAGACTCCAAGTCCAGGGCTCTTGTCCCCAGAGGACCTGTCTCCTAGAGCCAGAAAGGAATTCTACAGTGAACACAGGGTTAAAGTAAACTCTTGCAGCTGAAAGTCTGGAATTCTGGCTAACAATACCTAAATATCTTTAGTCAGCACCAAAGTGGAAATTGTGCACTAATTGGAGTTCAGTGATGCAGATAATATGGAATGGAGTACACGGGCTGACAGAAAATTCTCTCCAGCAGCTGAGCTACTTTCACTACATTTCAGCCCTAACAACAGAACCCAAAACAAAAAAAGGTAAGAGAGGGAAGCTGTTGGGTACATGGTTTTCCATGTATCCATACATTTCATGTCTACCTGCCATCCTGTTCTCTTTCAAAAGTCCAGACCAGTGCAGAATTCACTGTCAATGGTCTTCATTATAACTAAATGAAATTTAGTTGAATTCACAAAGAATTCTTGTGTGTTCCTGGGTAAAGGAGACAGTTGGACCAACATCCATTGCTAACCAGTGTCCATGGATGCTTCCTTAGCTTTGGGAGGAAAGTCATTGCATTCTTTGTCATTGGCCTAAACATCACATTTGCCTAACTGGTGTGAAAAGTTGATGTTGCTTAATACATAACCATAGCAACTGAAGCAGAATCCATTTTGCCTTCAAGTTTAATCTTGAAAAGAAATGACTAACACAAAACATTCTGTTAAAACGATAGTGTTAAGATTGATCCTAATTTATGAAAAAAATTACTTTATATTATTGTTATTTTTATGCAATTAAAACAAAGAAACTCAACTATTTACAAGTGAATAATTAGGTTTATAAGCATATGAGTATGTAAGCATCTTATCAATGCAAGTAACCACTTCAAAACTAGCTTGATAATTCTATTTAGTTCTGGTTTCAAGTAACTAAGTTTTTGGGAATGCCATGAAAGGAAAATACACAGGAATCAACTCCATATTTTACAAAGAATTTTATATATCCACTATTTATGATTCATAATGCTGCTTAAAATTAAGAGTAAACTATATATTGAATTATGAATTTTAAAGGGTGATTCCAAGTGATTCAATTCGTGAAAGGCTGTTTGAGAAAATTAAACAAAAATGAAATTGCTAAATTAAAGGAAAAATTTCAAAATCTCAAAGGGTGTCTTTTTTTCTGTTTTGAAATATATGCAGTTTTATTTTTTTTTAAGATTTATTTAATTATTCATGATAGAGAGAGAGAGAGAGGTAGAGACACAGGCAGAGGGAGAAGCAGGCTCCATATGCAGTTTTAATTGCTTTATTAGCATAACCCCTGATTGGAGAGGGTGAGATCTGGCTGAGAAGGATGATCTTGAATACTAGGCTGCCAAAAGAGACATCAACAGAGAATATACTATGCACAATGCGAGACCCTAAGGACTAGAAGAACACAGCTCATCCTAACCTTCCTTTCTACCAGGCCCAGACTGGTGAGGTGATGGTGACCCAGGTGATTCTGTGCTGGGTTAGCAGAGGGGAATTTCAGGAAGGGCTGGGGAAGACATTAATAGGAGGAGGAGAAAAACGCCATCCAGTTTGCTAAGTAGATAGAGTGAATTAAATCTGCAAATTTGTACCTCAAAGTGCCCTTGTGGAAAGACAAACAAAACAAGAAAAAAAAGACTGTGGAATGTTATACATTTTTGCAACTAAAAAGTAAAGTAAGCCAAGAACACAGTGGGCATTTGATCAAGTAAGTTTAAGTTTACAGCACTTCTGCTGATTATAACAATGGATTATATTATCGTGAGGGAGTAAAAGCAATGTAAAGGGAAATGAAAGGTCACTGAGATGTAGCAACATTTGGCTAACTTCTGGGATAAATCTGGGAAGGAGTCTCAGAGCGCTTGGTGCCAGGTGCAGACTGAAATCTAAAGGAAGAATTTGTTGTATATATGAAAGAGTGGATCTACAGTCCAAGAATTCTCAGGACCCTGCCCACTTGCAGATAGGTGGGGCCGTGTGGCTTGTTTCAGCCAATGGATTATAAGTACAAGTGCCAAGGTGAGGTGATGAAGATCTCTTGTGACTTCCCCACTGTCTCTTGCCTTTCTGAGGGGATCAGAGAACCAGGAGATGATGAGTCAGGAGACATGGAATTAAAAAGGACTGGATCACTCTGTCTCTAATCAAGGTAAATTATCTTTATGAGTCAGCCCACATACTTTACATGAGTGCAAAATAAACATTAGCTATTAAGTCACTGAGATTTGGGATTGTTTCTTATGGTGGCATATGCCTAGCCTAGAATGACTAACACAATCTTCTCTTCTAGTTGCATAGCAACCCAGTCTTGCCCATTCTACCTAGTGGCATCACTGCCTGAAAGGAATATTGGTCAGAGAATTTTCAGTCCATTTTTCTACTGACTCATGTAAGATTTGGCATTAAGTAGTTGTAGCAGCCAGAGAGGGTCGGTCCCACCAAGAGTGTGGTTGCAGGTATACAGTCATTCTACATTTCGCTTTGTGGGGTCAGAGGTAAAGGTCATGGTTTGCTGAAAACAGAAAACTTCATGATAAACTTGGGTGAAAGTAAAGACATTTTGCGAATATTCAGAAATTCATTGAAATCACAAAGGAAATAGCAGAAGCCCAATGTTTATGCAGTTTATGCGCTAAAGGGAAGCCAGCTGGACAAACTGGGGAGAAGATGCCCAGGGAACCTATGTGGAACCACATCTGGTGGGTCTCTCAGGCTTCTTTCCAAAGTATGCAGTACAGAAAGTAGTAGGAGTCTTATGGTGGAGAAACCTAACAAACATTCCCTCAGCCAGGTGATCAAGGCCAATAGTGACAGTGATAAGTTATGTTCATAGTATATCCTTCATATGACGTGACAAGAATGTGCACTTTACCTCTGTGGTCTTCCTCTTAACATTCCATAATCCCAGATTTATTGGGAGAAAATAATCAGATAAATCCCATATTGGGCAATGCTAAAAAAAATAGTTGACCAGTACTTCTCAATACTGTCAAGGTCATCAAGACCAAGGAAAGTCTGAGAAACTGATACAGTCAAGAAGAACCCAAGTAGACTTGACAACTAAACAGAATGTGGTGTCCTGGGTGGATTCTGGACAGGAAAAGGACATTAAGGGAGAACTGAGGAAATGTGAATAAAGCATGGTCTTTAGTTAATAATAATGTTTTGATACTAATTCATTAATTATCACAGTTGTATCTGTTACAAGATGTTAATAGTAAGATAAACTGGGTGTGAGGTATATGGGAATTCTCTACACTATTGTTTTCATTTCTCTGTAATTCTAAAATGTTTTATTTATTTTTTAAAAGATTTTATTTATTTATTCATGACACACACACACACACACACACACACACACACACACACACACACAGATTGGCAGAGACACAGGCAGAGGGAGAAGCAGGTTCCACACAGGGAGCCCGACATGAGACTTGATCCCGGGTCTCCAGGATCACACCCCGGGCTGAAGACGGCGCCAAACCGCTGAGCCACTCGGGCTGCCCTCTAAAACTGTTTTAAAAAACAGTCTACGAAAAAGAAAAAAAAAGTAAAGGTTACAAAGTAAAAAAGGCAGCTTTGCCTGAAATGATCATTGATGAGCATGGTAAGTAACACCCAATAACACCTGACACTGAGTTTTCCTCTCCTGGATGCATTTTTCTTTTATGAAACCAACTTTGGCAGTGGAGACTCACAGCTCACTGCTGCTCCTAGGTTACCTGCCTTTCTTTGTTTTTTTATTAGATTTATCTTCTCTGCAAAAGCTAAGCAAACACATTTTATTTGATGGGAGCCAAGTGATATAAATAGAAAAGGGGAAAGAAAAAAACATTACTGACTTCACAAGGTAAGCAATTATAGCCCCACTTTTTCACAAAAGAAGCTGAGGATTATACAGATTGGATAAAATATCTCAAAGTTGTAGGCATCATAAATGGAAGAGCCAGGGATCTTGGCCCAGGTGCACCTGCCTCAAAGTTCTTTCTTTCCACTTAGGCTGCTGACCACAAAATGTACTCACACAAACAGCATGTGGATTTTATGGCTAGTTCAGGTAACGCCAGCCAAGGAGGCTGGGAAGTAATGCTGGGAGTGGCCACTATAAATGAGGGAATGGAAGAGACAATATGGAAGTAGAGAGAGCCATGTCCTCCCTTCTTCCGTGGCCCCATCCCTTGGCTGCTGAGTGATCTGTGACTTGCTTCCACTCTTCTTGGCATTCTTTGTAGTCTCTAAGGTGGTTTTTCAAGTTTTACTTCTTAAAATTTGTTTACATGAACTTATGCATCCAACAAGCAAAATTAGAGGAGCCCTGGTAGAGACAAGGCTAGGTGTGGAATCCCCAACTATTGGCCCCATCTCTAGTCCAAAGCCTACTGCCCCTAGATCCCTAATACAGTATCTGTTAAGAACTTTGAGTCTGTTAACATTTATGACCACAGTGTGGAGTTTGGAAGGGGTAAAAGGAAGGACGTGGAGGGTTCTCAATGAGATCAGTCCAGCTCCTGTGCAGGGGAGTTGCCCTCACAACAGCCATTGGGGTGAAAATCCATGTAGGAAAGAGAAAAAAGTTTAAATCCTCAGGAGGGCCATATGGCATTGACCAAGGACCCAGGTTTTATCCAATCTTTTGGAGCAGATTGAGCCTTGTATTGAGCACTTCCCAAAGAAAATGATTCAAGGAACCCAAATAGAGGCTAAAGACTCTTCCACTGATGGGAACCAGAGGGTACCTGCAGCCCACCACCATCTGAGCAGCCCCAGTGCCTTCAGAGTTTTTATTGTCTGTGGTTCTTGCACATTGTGGCTCAAGTGGCAATTTTCATCTTTCAGTAACCTTGGAGATGGTGATGAGTTTGTTCCTGTTTCTGTGCCTTTTGCTTGGGGTCATTGGTGCAATTGCAGCAACCCACAAGCACTGTATAAACCTTGAGATGTGTTAGGGAGCCATGCTTCATGGGGAGGGGATGCAGAAGAAAAAGAAGAAAGGGAAAAAAAGGGGACAAGTATAGAGGGAATATGGGAAAGGAGGATGCTCTGTCCCATATAGGTGGGTCCTTCATGAAACATGGAACTAAATTAAGGAGTTGAGTTGCATCTGTGAAATGGAAAATGGACATCCATGAACGTTGGGTGGGGGATGCCCACACCTAGGAAGGAGCAAGCCTCACCAAGGGTGCAGAAGACACACAGCTCACCCCAATGCCACCCCAGGGCTGGCTCAGTGGGGGACATGGTCAGGGGCAGGAGGGTCTGCGTTCCTTCCATTATTTTCTGTCTTTCCCTTCCTCCTTCTCCACTTCCTTCCTCTCCCTGCCTCCCTTCCTCTCTTTTCCTCCTTCCCCCACCCCTCCACCCTTTCCCTTGCACCAAGTATTGATTCTGAATTGTGAACTTAATGCTGCAACTTAATGCTGATACCTCTAGGTTAGATCTTCTCTTAATATTGGTTTCTACATTTTTCATTTTTAAGAGAATAAAATAAAATAATAAATAATAAACTTAAATTAAAAGTAAAAGCAAAACCAAAAAGGATTATAATGAAAACGACATTAAATGGCAAATGAAAAATCTTAAAACTTAAATAAAATATACAATAAGATGAAGCGTGTCCACATTTCTATAGCTTTCCTTCCCTTCTCCCTGGCCTCCTCATGTCTCTGTGCCCACCACAGCTGACACCCATTTTTGCTTCCATTGCACCCAAGCTGTTCAAGTCTCTGCGAAGCCACGGCCCCTGAGTGCTCGTCGGAAACCTTTCTGTGGAAAGGAGAGGCCTACATCTGGGCCAGAGGCCTGTCCTCAATTGACACTGGTAAAGCCCTGCTCTTCGGGTCACACCCAGGCCTTCCCCCACTGCAGCCAGGGTAGTGTGAGTCTCCCCACCCTCTGGCAGAAAGGCTTAGAAGGTTCCAGCTTGAGGCCCCCTTTTCTATTATCCTCTCCTCCCATCACCCAGAGCCCATGATATCTTCAGCCTGAGACTGGAAGATAATTCCTGTCCTGAAAGCTCTGCCTTCACTTCTGCTTTCATTGACAGAGGGGGCGGGGTGGGGGTATTGCCCTGTGTCAGGTGTTGTTAAAGGAAGGGGAAAAACCACAGAAGAGGGGGAAATTGTGGAAGAAAATCTTCAACCAACAGTGTAACTAATTGAATGGTAATAAATAATAATTTTAGAAATGAGATACTTTGTGGTTGATTTTTATGACTTTTAAAACAATATAAGTGGTGGCAAAAACCTCCAACATCCAGAACCACAAGTCATATTTTGGTTGTGGTTTCTCATTCCCTACAAAATACAAAGTACTTGGAAAAGACCATTTCAACTGTATTTTTCTCACAGAGGTTGAAATCACCCTCCTTTAAACGATCCCTGGACAATTTACAGGTCTTTCTATGTTGGAATAGACATTTTTGCTCAAAGACTTACTTTGGTGATATTAATGTTAATTTATAAAAATACTTTATAGGTAGCAGAATAATTTCATGGATATTATCTCATTTTATCTCACTGGTGGTTGGTGTGCTCTCTGACTTATGTTCTCAGAAGGTGAAAGGCTTGTCCAAAGTCTCTTATCCAGAACATTCCAGGATTTCCCAGACCAGGGCTCAGCAAATGGCAGCCATGGACCAAATCCTACTCACTGTGTATTTTTTTTTAGTGGCACATGAGCAAAAAATGAATTTTATAATTTATTTTTTAAAAGATTTTATTTATTTATTTGAGAGGGTGGGGAGGAAGGGAAGGAGAAACAGACTCCCCACTGAGCAGGAAGCCCAATGCAAGGTTGGATTCCAGGACTCTAGGATCATGACCTGAGCCGAAGGCAGATGCTTAACTGACTGAACCACCTGAGTTTTAGAGTTTTAAATGATTGGGCAGAAAAGGAAGATTTAGTGAAACAGGAAGATTACATACAATTCATATTTCAGCATCCAGCAATGAGGTTTTCTTGGAAATCCACCATGTTTACATATTATCTATGGCTGCTTTTTCGCTACAAGGGCAGAGCTGAGTAGTTGGGACAAAGACCATATGGCCTGCAAAGCCTGCACTATTTACTCCTTGGCCCTTTACAGAAAAAGTTTGCCGACCCCTGTCCTAGATCAAGGGCTTATTCTGTCACACAGAGCTGTCTCTCCAGAATCCCAGCAGACCCCTGGACAAAGGCAAAGCCCACAGGGATCTGGTTTGTAAGCCCAGTAGAAGAGGCTTAAAAATTGGCCTTTGACAAAAGGCTCGTCCTTTCAATCTCGAGAGTCTCCATCCTTCTGATTGGTGAATTGGAGAGTGGAGTCCCCACTTCCAGCCTGGCAGGCAGCTCCCCATCCTTTAGGGGACAAAGCTGCTGTGCTCTCACAAGACCTTGGCCAAAATAAAAGGGTGCTATATTCCCCTTGCCCTCCACCACCTCCTCCACTCCAGGAAAAAGATAGTCCAACTGCCGGGTTGTCTCCACAGCTAGGAATGGCGAACCATCCCAGCTTAGAGGTTGAGGTGGCCAAGAGGAATGGGACAATGTCGCATTCCACATTTGTTTCGTTTTTAATGCAGTTATTTGACACAATGTCCTCCTATTCCTGAACCCCATTTCCACCATTGGCATCCTGTCTGTTGGGGGTGGAGCAAGGGGTTTAGGCTAAGTGGGGAAGGGCAGGTGGGATGGAGAAACCAGGCACAGAAGCCTTGCTCTTCTTTCAGGGGAGCTTCTGATTCATTTTGACTCCCTGCTTTTTCTACCCCACCCACAAAATATAATATTAGCCCCCCTTTTCTGAATGCCTATCATAGGTCATTCAGTACAGGCTGAAACAGATGATCTCATGGAACTGTCTCCATAATCCAGTAGGGTTTAGAGAGGAGGAACTGAAAACCACGTTGTTTAAAATGCTTTCCTGGTGGTGAGCCGGTGCCTGGTCTCTGGAATGCCAACATCCAGGCTTTTCCCACCAAACTTCAAGAGCTCCACAAAGTCAAGTGCGTATTTAGCCATGGGCGTGTTTTTACTCTCCGACCCATGACACTCATGACGTCCCCACTATAGAGAAGCCTCTCCTCAGAGCACCAAATCCTGGGGCCTTACGTAGAACCTAAAAAAAAAAAAAAAAAAAAAAAAAATCTGTTTGGGTAGCAATGGGTTACAAAAAGCTCACTCATTTCTTTACTTCAGGTCTTCTCAGAGAGCTTGCTTCTCAGGCATTTGCTGCTTTTCTCACCTCTGTGTCTTCTCAGCATTTTATTGAACTTCTCAGAGCCTCCGTTTTCTCCTCTGAAAAACAGAAATAATAATATCTGCCTCTTGAAATATTTTATTTCCTTTCTGGTTTTGGCCTGTCCTCTTAGTTTCTATTAAATGAAATTAATTCTAGCAACCAGTGGGAATCTGAATAACTTGAAGAAAAAAATATCATTCCACTAATTAAATAAGTTCACGTATATCCACCTAAGGTGGAACGCAGCACACATTTTTTGTGTATTGCATTGGTTTTCATAAAGGAAGCAATGCATCCAGGGTGGGGTAAATTCATGAACAACCTAGCTGGGGACAAAATTGCATATTAACCTGCCGTGGGTAGGAGAAAAACCACATGTGTGAGTACCCGATGGGGAAAATGCTCTCCTTGTACCAGAAACATGGGAGATTTTGGAGTTGCTAAGCTTTTAAAGCATTCTTTTTGAATCACACTGTGAGAATGACTGTTTTTCCATGCATATTGGTCAGGAGTCAGTAAACTTTCCCTTTAAAGAAACAGAGAGGATACCTGGGTGGCTCAGTGGTTAAGTGTCTGCTTTTGGCTCAGGTCATTCCCAGGGAGCCTGCTTCTCCCTCTGCCTATGTCTCTGCCTCTCTCTGTGTCTCTCATGAATAAATAAATAAAATCTTAAAAAAAAAAAAAGGAATATAGAGTAAACATTTTAGACTTTACAGGTCACACACACTCTGTTCCAACTATTTGGCTCTGTTGTGGTAGCACAAAAGCTGCCATATATAAACAAGTGGGCAGGGCTGTGGACCAATAAAATTTATTTACAAAAACAGGTGGCAGGCTATATCTGGGCCAAGGGCTGTAGTTTGCCAACCGCTGGTCTAGGTTCTGAACATAGGTAGACATGCCTCTCAGCATGACATTTTGCTCAGTTTTTAAAAAGCTTTTTGTTTGTTCATTTTTGTTGCAGAACACTTACCATCTTTTACAACTAGTATTCTAAAGAACAAGAGTTTGGGAACATTTCTGAGCCTTGAGTACTGAAGTCATTTCCTTAGAAGCGTGAACACAGAAGTAGTGAAGATGGAGGGGAACTGGGACTAGGCAAAGGGGACCAGTCTCTCGGGTCTGGGCTATTTGCTGATCATGTAAGTTCAAGTCCTCAGACAACTAAAAGGGGTCCAGGACCCAGATCTCAGGCCGACAGCCTGCCCAGCTGCTCATGGTAGATAGAACTTACAGAATGGTGCAACCATATAGTTTTCTCAAAAAGATTTTTTTGTTGTATTGAATTAGGTACAGAATGTCTGCAAGTAATCAAACACACCTGAAGACCCTTCGAGAGATAGGAAAATATCAAGATCCAGAGCACAGCTTCCGGAGCCATTCTGCCTGGAATCAGGTCATCATTCCACACCTGACCCAGGTAAATTGTCTAAACTACCTATGCCTTAGTCTTCTCAGCTATAAAATAGGAATATCTAACTCAGAGGCAAGAATTCAATGAATTATGTCTAAAGTGCTGTCTTACAGCAATCACCATGTAAATATTGCAGCTAGCATGGATTTCCTGTTGTTATTATTTGCTATTCTTATGTTATTAATATTTCAGGGCTTCTTGATTCACCTAGCTTCACAAGAGCCAAGAGGTAATTATAAAACTTTACTCTCCATATTTTTTCAGCTCTTTCTTTCTGTTTGTTTGCTCTTATTTCTATGGAGACCTGTTTTATCCTACTACACACATGGACACTCATGGCTACCTTCAAAAGAAAGCCCAACTACCCCCATCCTCTGCTAGGCCAGCACCCCACAAACAGTAGACTCACTCTCTGTGCTCAGTTGTATCAGGGCCTGCCACCCCAGCCTCAGGATCCCTGTAAGAAATGGTACCTTCTGTTCCTTAAGGCTACCCCTTCCATGTGTCTGCACAGTTCCTGGTCTCCACAAAGAGAATGTGCTCCACAGGAGGAAATACTGAGCATGTGTGGTGCTGTGTCCTGAGGCTGGGTTCATCCCAGGCACACTGAACACCAGGTCAAGACAGTAGACAGTGGCTAGACTCTGAGTCATCAGTAGAGAGGGAGTTCTCCACTCTACCTGACTAGCTGGGCTTCCATTGACTCAGGACCAGAGCAAGATTCAGCACCCGGGTAATAGGATTTTACAACAGATCTATGGGTCAGCCACGGTGGCTGGTAACTGACATCAGGTACAGAAATAACTAGGAGACATGGAAGGATTTGCTTATTTCCATCCATTTGCTTACTTGTCCAACAAATATTTATTGAGTGACTTCTAAGTGCCATTCTACGGAATATGCAATTTTTTATTAATAGAACAAATACACATTTTTAAATAAGAGATGAGGAATATTTTTGTAATCTCAGAAGTAATGCTCTCAAGCCGTTTGTCTTTGTAAATAATCTATTTATTCTGGAGGTTCCCTGATGGTAAAAATAAATCTTATTGTATGTCTTATCCACATGCTTTATTTTTTAAAATATTTTATTTATTCATGAGAGACACAGACAGAGAGGCAGAGACACAGACAGAGAAGCAGGCTCCCTAAGGGAAGCCTGATGCAGGACTCAATCCCAGGACCCCATGATCATGCCCTGAGCCAAAGCAGATGCTCAACCACTGAGCCACCCAGGTGTCCCTATTTACATGCTTTAAAAGTTAATATTATTCAACTGATTTACTATGATCTTCATACAAAACAAACCCTGGAAAATGGCAGTGGTACTATGAAATATTTTGTACATGCATGAAGAAAAAAAAATATATACTACCTAAGAGATATGAAGAGATATGAAATAACAAAGTGAAAAGCTATATATTTACCACTAAGCTTAAGAAATAGAATTATACCAGTTTCTCTGAAACCCTCTGTCTGTCCTTCCCAGGTTGAGATCTGCAATCCTCCCTTAGGAGTAGATCATTCTTCTGAATTTGGTGTGAATGAATCATTCTCTTACCTTTCTTCATAGGTTTTATTATATGTGATTCTACCCCTAAAAAAAAATATATCATTCTCTTCTAGAATTTCAAATAAATGGAATAGTATCTGTTCTTATAGGTAGCTAGATTATCTATCTATCTATCTATTTATCTATCTATCTATCTATCTATCTATCTATCTATCTATCTATTATCTATCCATTCATTCATTTCCCTGCAACCATTTTTATATTTCTGTTATTAAAAACAATAAATCTGTGAAATTCTTTGACACATTTCCTCAGGTAGAGATGTAGCACCTGAGGGCAAAAGTACTGTGTCATCAGACTTATGCATTATGTGTTATCTTGATATTTATCAGATAATGACATCTTATTTTTAATTGGATATTTGAGTTATTTCTGGGTTTTTGCTTTTAAAAATATTGAATTTATTTAGATGTTCTTTGATATGCCTTTCAGCATAGTTTTATAATTTTCCTCCCAAGTCTTGCACATCTTTTGTTAAATTCTCTCCTAGGCACCTGGCATACATCATATGTGATGACATTTTTAAAAGTTATGGAACAAACGGTTTGAGAGCTTCACTATAACCTATATTCTTACCATTGTTCTTCAAAGACATGGAATTGGGTGGGGTCAGACTTCTAGACAGTTCTGTTTTTCAAATCCTTGGGTTCACTTCTTATGGTCTTTGTCTTCTTTACTGTTATTATGCTGAGAGGCAGAGGATGAATACAATCCCCAGCTTAATACCTAAGTAACCATATGATGTTTATTACAGTTATAGGAAAAATAACCATAAATATGTCCTGTGACATTTAGTTAAACTGCTTATCCTCTTATTTCAAATTCCTTGAAATTTCTCAAATAGTTGAGCTTGCAAAGAAAATGATATCTGGATCAGTAAGCTAATGTTGTACTAGTTAATAGTTATTTGTGTCTACCCTAAATAATTATATTCTTATAGAAAAATAATTATAATTAACTGGAAAAAGGTACATTCTTTGGAATCATAACTCAGCATTGTCCAATGGGTGCAGCTTAAGAGAATTGTAGGTAAAATTCTTCTACAAAAATGAATAATCTCAGAAGTATTACTCTTGCAAACCTAAATCAACAGACCAATGGCTACCCTTATGTACTTGATGCCAGTGCAGGTGCATGTATGGATATGGTATCAGAATTCTGGGACCATTTGGCTAATTTCTATGTTTAAGGAATTCTAAGTTTCTAATACGCTATGTCAAAAATTTAGCTGAAGTGGGTAAAGATTGAGTTTAATTGAGGTATATTAGTTGACTATCTACAGAAGAGCCATCCATATGTCAACATTAGATAACTAATGCAGGATGTGTAAGAGAACAAGACAGGTAGTTATAGAAGCTAAGATGGACTAACCACGAAGAATGGCTGATGTCGCCAGTTTATGAGACCATTTAGATAGGACAGTGATATTGTTTGCTTTTTCATTTTCGTAATGACCGAATGACATTGTGGTAGGATTATTTCTGTCCTTCTCTCGTTCTGGAAATTGTAATTCCTCGCTCCCTTGAAGTTAGGCATGGTCACACGGCTTGCTTAAGCCAATGAAGTGTGAGCAGAAGTGGCCATGTCACTTCTAAGTAGAGCACTTCATTGTACCTCTTTCCTTGACTTGAGGACATGGAGGAGCAATATCAAACCTCACTGGAAAACAGCTGCCAGGATTGTCTGTTACACCTGCAATGGACCTATGTGAGCAAGAAATACACTTTTGTTGATTAAGAGTTTACGTTTTTTGCTGGAGCATAGCACTTGTGTGTGCCACAGGTACCAACACTGATCATTTGAAGTAAGTCATGACTGTGCGAGCTAGCAGCCAGGACCTTGGATACCAGTTTCAGAGATCTTGACTCTCTCTTTTCCTTTTTTTTTTAACTCTCTTTTTTCCTACATGAATCCCACCAAACTTGAGGGAGGTGGGACTTGCTATCCATTCAAGAAACACTCATACTTCTGTGATAAGAATGAGGAAAGTGAAGATTCCATTCTTTAAAACCACCATTTGGTTATCTTTCAAGGATTAAAAAATGTGCACGTATGCACTTATACAACATACCTATATACATTTGGTATGAGTAGATGTGCAATCTTTGCGTCTGCTCTCCTGACTTCTTTAAAGTCTGTTGTCTCTGGAAAATAGAGGCTTCTCAAAGCAGAGCTCAGTTCTTAGCCCATGCTTAGATCTTACAAGCACCAGTGGAACAAAATTTATCAACAAAAAAGCAAAATATAACATTAACTTAGTAGCTTCTCCTTGAAGCTAATAGATCCCGTTCCTCCTCTTCATACCTCATGTCTCTTGCCTTGTGAGAGCTATTGATTCACATGGGATCTTTGAATATCAAGGGGACTTTTACTCTTGGCATTTCTCACCCTCATACTCCTTTCTAATGCTCCACCTCAAAGGGCCTCTGTCTTTGCCTTTCTAGAATCTATAGTTTCCACACTAATAGCTGCCTTTTCCCAAATGTAACACAAGAGGTCTTGTCTGCACCCGGCCCACATTAACAAACAAAACCTTTCAAAACTCACAGGATCACAAGCAAATCCCTTTCTGATCCAACATAGAGGGGAAATTTACTTCCTTTTTCTATCTTCTTTACCTCCATCCATTCCCCTTTCCTCCTCTGCATTCATTCCTCGCCCTTTATCCCTGCAAAGAGGTCCCCAAACTCGTTCTGTAGTACATTCCTGTTCTAGAGCTGTGATATAGGCAATCCCAGAAATGCTGGCTATGACAAGCAAACAAAGAGGAGTGGCAATTCAGGAATCCCATTTTACAGGATGACAGGCAAGCACAGTGATAGTACATTAGGTAGGTTCCCCTTGCCTCTCACAGAGTGTGAGGGAGCCCTCTTGGTGGTCTGTGTCAGGACTCTGATGCCACAAGGGAAACCAGGCTAAAAGGCATGGCAAGCAGGACTCAGGACATATTTTTCAAAGAACTTTAGTGAAGCAAAAGAGAAAAAAACAGAGTCACTTGCAACAGTGAATATAGCTTTGATATTTCCTTTAGATGAGCCTCAAAAGTAAGGGTCCTATGATGACATAGAATTGTTTCTATTTAGTTTCATGTTTCTAAGTAACTAACAGTATTTTAGAAATATAAATTTTGAATCCAATACACCCTGAATGATTTCCCTAATATTACTATTATTAAACTATTATTATTAACTACAATGTCATAATAGGGTATTAGTACACATGAGGGCTTATATGTGCTAATAATTACATTAAAAATTTACTTTGTCATAGAACTTCAATGAATGAGGTGCAATGATCTCCATTTTACCAATGAGGTATTACCTTTAAAGGTAATATGGCAGCCCAAGATTAACATTGGTGAGTGGTAGAATGGAGACTCAGACCTAGCCTGTCCCATCTCGGACCCCAGGTCTAAGACCTCCAGAACATCTGCTCTGACTCTGAGACTTCCCATGCCTCTTGGAAGAACTTAGTATACTTGATTTGGATCATCTTGAATTTTTCCTGAGCACAGCAGATCTCAGGACCTCTGAACCTCATTCTTGTATTTTCCATGGGTCCCTCTGACTGCCCTGTGATGACAAAATGGTGGGCAGGATCACCAGATGGCCAAGGGGAGAAAGGCCAAGCCTGAGAGGCATGTGGCCTTGCGCCATTGCAAACCTGGTTTCTTCATCCATGATTTGAAGAGGTTGTGGTCCTTACAAGAGTCTCTTCCAGATGTGAAATTTGGCGGCTCTACACTCTCAGTGCCTGGCTTTTATGTGGTCTCACATCTGAATTCAGAGTGACTCTGCTTCCCCGCGGGCATTTTTCCTTGGTTCAGAGAACATCGACAACATTCACAGCATTTGTGGGCAGTTCCGGTGAGAAGGCTGGAGTTCATTACTTCAGGAGCCAGAAAGCTTTCCTACTTATATAGCTTTTGTGCCACCTGAAGTCAGTCCATCCCTGGACCCTCTCATCTTCCTTTATGCCCCAGCTTCAGGCCTCCTGGAACTAGGAAATTAAGACCTTTGCCTTTGCTGGTTGGATCGGGGGGAAAGAGTGAAAACTGACCTAATGATAATTAGTTATGGTTTAATATGTGAGATTGGAATATTCTCATTTTTCATCCAGGAGCCTGGTGAGAGAGAGCCAAGGGGAGAGAGATTGATGGGAGAGCATAAACCCCTGAAATGTTCTCACACCGTGTGAAGTAAATGATCCTTGGGCACCTTCTTATATCATGTTAAGAACCCATGCCAGCCCTAAAAGAAATGGAGAAACCCAGTGAAGGTGGGGAATAAAAGAGTTTTCTTTGATTGTTCTCCGAGGCCAGGCACCTTGACACATGAATCTCTGCCTATTCACTGTGTGAAGACTGCAGTCTCACGCCAGCTTGAGACTCCAGGCTCAAGAAAGAGGGTTTGGGTTCAGATAACTGGCTCTGAGTAAATAGCAGCTTGTTTTTGTAACACTAGAGACATATTTACTTTTCACTTCATGAAGGGGAGTGATATCTTGGATAAGACATGACCCGACACAAACTATAAATATTAAGTCCAAACATTGTAGGGCAAACTCTTTCCAGAAATTTCCAATTTGTTACCATGTGAAATTGGGGTTGGTGGTTTTAGTTGCCATGGGGTTATTTCACTCACTTTCTGAAGAGAAAACACTGGAAGAGAGAAGCAGATGTAAAGCCATTCTGTGTGTGTGTGTGTGTGTGTGTGTGTGTATGTGACTTGACATATTCTAGTAAGATCAGCCTGTTTCTCATCAATGGGAAACTCAGTATGGCCCAGAGAGGTGCAGAGGGTGAGGAGGGTATCTATGAATAAGTTAAAAGGAAATGTGTTAAAGAATTCTTTAAGTCTCACTCTGCCCTAAAAAGGAAGGAAGATTAGGAGAGAACCAGGGCTGTTTCCGGGGGAGGAAAAACAGATGGTGCTTTGCGAAGAGCACCTTGATGTTCTTCTTTGTCTCCTGATGGGGCTTAAAGTGTGAACGCTCAGGCTGAGCAGGGAGCAAGCCCAGCACCGGGGCCACATCAGTGATGTCCCATGACCTCGGTGTGTCAGATCCCTGGAGGTTGGGCATCAGGTGCTGCTCCGTGGGGAACGCGCATCAGAGGCCCATGGGGATGGTGAGCCAGGTTTCTGCTCTTATGATCTTGAGTGAGATGGCAAGAATCCAGGGATGGGAATTTTAGCTTAATGGTTAAGTGTAAGGAAATAAGAGGAGGTAGGATAAGACAGGGCAAGGGGGCTTATCACAGATGCCAACAACAGAACATGGAAATTTTCATGAATGGTTTTTAAAGATTTTACTGAGTTTTAAACCTTCTCGGCATGACTCTTTCAGCTTCATCACGCTTTCTGAACCTTTTCCTGTCCCCTTCCCTCATCATGCTGCTGGAGGACCAGAGGTCCTCCTTGGGCAGGCCGTTGCTCCCAGCCAGCGTCTTCAGATGCCTCTCAGTCTCCGGGAGTTTCTGCTGAGTTGAAGGTAGTCTTGGGTCATTTGCCTGGAAGCAAACTGTGGTGACAGCTCTAACACGCACTCCCCTCACACGGGAAGAACAAGGGTTAGTGTCTAAAATGTAGGATTTCATTCACTATTGTGTTTTTGACATAAAGAATAAGAGGTTAAATGATGATATTTAAAAAATAACATTTCCCTAAATACCAAAAAGTCAAAGTCAATGGTACATAAAGGTTACTCAGCCCCCAAAGAGAGGAGGCGTTCTACACGCAGCATTACACATACTACACGAGTGGGACAAGAAGAGCAATTTTTTAATGTTAGCATGATGTTATGGGGATACACAGGTGATAAGAGTCAGTGCAGTGGTTCTCAAACTTGTCCATGTGTCAGAATCACCTAGAAGGCTTGTCAACACAAAGGTGGCTGGGCCCAACACCGGAGTTTTGGATTCAGTAGGTCTAGTGTGGTGCTTCTAGCAAATTCCCAGGTGATACTGCTGCTGCTGGTCCAGGGACTTCACTTTGAGAACCACTGTCCTGGTGCAATTAGGATAACGATACATATATAAAATACATATATATTTACCCCCAACCGCACCTGTTTTCTGTCAGGAAGTGTAATGGGCTGTAATAAAGCCAACACTTACTGAGCTAAGCAGAGACAGTTGCTCTGGGCATTGAGAACCCAGATATTCTGGATTCCTAGGCTGTGCTGGTGGCTGGAATGAGCTTGGGACATAAGTGGCATAAAATATTAGACAAAATGTTAGCAGGTGGACAGAACTGGGGAAAGCATGGTGATGACGTAGCGCGTCGAGTCGGAGAGCTTGAATTGTAATTCCAACTGCAACACTCACAGCTTTCAAAACTTAGCAAGTTACTTAACCCTGATGAGCCTCACTATCCTCCTCTGTAAAACTGGGACTCCTGTGAGGCTTGTGTTTCAGTCACGATTCTTAGCTGCAATCAGCTGAAGTCCACTCTGGCTGATTGAAGCAGGAAAGGAATTTATTATAAGGATATTGACTTCTACAAGAAAAATGAACTATTTGCCAACAAATCAATGGTAAAGGAAAAAAATACTGAATGAAAGATTAATCAGAGTGACATAAAGACCAAAGGCAATTGGTGGGCTTCATTTGAATCCTGATTGAAGGAAATCTGCTGGAAAAAGACAATTGGAAAATTATAATAAGTCTGGGTAATGAACAACATTAAGGAATTACTGTGAATTTTGTTTGGTGTGATATTATCATGATATTGTGATTCCTAAGAGAGGCTTTAACAGAAGCCAATACACTAAGGCATTTACAGGTGAAATAACACAAAGTCTGAGGTTTGCATTAAAAAAAACTTCAGGAAATAATGAGCACTGAGTAATGTATAGAATTGTTCTATCATTATGTTGTACACCCAAAATTAGTACAACACTGTATGTTATTTATACTGGAATTAAAATTTAGAAACTTAATACAAAAACTTTGGGGAAGCAGAGAATGTAGAAGAAGCAGGAATGACAAAATATTGATTATTGCTATGAACACATGAGGGATTCATTTTACTGTTGTGTGTGTGTGAGTGTGTCTGCGGATGTATGTGTGTACACTTGAAATTCTTTATAATAAAATGTTAAAATAAACAGAAATCAGATTCTCTATGAGGGCTGGAGAACAAAGCTCAGACACATCCATGACATAGGAGAGTGGGCTTGATGGGGACCCAGCTGTCATTATCAGCATGCCCTGGATGCTAAAGCTTACACTTCTAGTAAGGGAACCTGGGAGAACTGTTATCTGATGGCTGAGCTTAATTAAAGTATTTGATTTGCATTCAGTTGATGTAAGATAAATTCTTGCAGTCTTTCCAAATTTTATACTGGGATGTGCCTCTGACACACAAGGTAGGAAAGTCTCCAAGCCAAGAAAAGGGATTCAGGTACTGAGTGGCCAAAAAAATCTAATAGTGTCTGCAACAGGCACAGAGTAGGTGTTCAACTCATGTCAGTGCCCAGCTTCCATCCCTGAGATGCAAATTATCCAAACTTCCATTAGCATATATCTAACACTGATGAAAAGCTGCAGAAACTCTAGAGAAGGAGCTGGTGAGAGGAGCCTCCCTAGATATAAATAGGAAGATTTCACGGTGCCTAGCCAGAGGAGTAAGGGATCTGGAACAGAACAAAGATGTCTAGTGAGGCAGCACAGACTATCATGTAGACAACCGTGACATATATAGGGTACTAGTGGTGGGGGCTCTTGTGGGCTGGTGGCAGTGTGTGGGGTGGATAGAATGAAGGAGGGAATATGCAGGGGTACAAAATAACGTATCTGGATGCAGCCTTGCTCTACTATAGCTTCTGCCCTGATTGGCTGACCCAGTGATGATAGATGTTGACCATGTGCCAGGCTGGATCACCCAGTTCATTGGGGATGTTCAGATGCTTGGCTTTCTATCCCTTTGGAAGGGACCAGCAGTGATGTAGGGTAGTGAAGACAGTGGGTAAGAAGCAGGGGAGATGGAACATGTAGGGAACTAATCAGCTCCAAGAGCTTCTTTTTAAGTCTCCATATTTATTTGGAAACTCCCCTAGGAACCAGAACAAAAGCAAGTTTAGCAAGTTTATATTCATTACTTCACCACAAATAACAGGTAACAGATTTCTATCCATGACTTGATAGAGCTCAGTGTCAGAGAAGCATGTCTTTTAAAACAGGGAAGTCTTGATGGCAAAAAGGAGCTCAGAAGTGATTTAAAGCTTTTGGTCTTGGGCAGGCTATCAAAAAGTGGCCACATGGACGGACAAGTGAAGGTACAAACGTCCAGAATGTGTCCACCACAATACATGACTTTGAAGACCGGAGGCCACCATCCTTCTAAATGCCTCGGCTTTATGTGGACCATTGGGATGTAGCAGAATCTCTGAGAAATTTCTGTGGTAACCCTAGATTGATTAAGATAGTTTCCACGACACTGGTGGGAAAAAAAGGCTGGAGATCCGAATTAATTTGAATTTTAGAAAAAAGTCACACTTCTGCATGTGAAGTTATGGACTAAATTTCTTACTTCTTTTGTATATGTTTGGTCTGGGGAAAGGGGACTTGAATAACGCAAGGGGCTAAGGGGTGGTAAACAGGAGGGTCATTATAAGATTTCAAGTATCTGAAAAGTCTTCACCTAGAAGACAGATCTGACACATTCTGCTGGTGCCGCATGTAGAACAGGGGCTGGAAATGCTGGCTTTTATCTTCAGAATACAGTAATCCATTCCATTTGTGGGAATGGCCTCTAATTAAATAATTCTTATCTTATAGTAATGAGTGAACTTCCTGGCATTTGGATGGATCTGATCATTAAAAAGGAGATTGGCAAATTATTCACATTAGAAACCCCACTCTCTAAGGATGCTGAGGAAAAAAAAAAAAAACATGCATTAGCTACACATTCTGACAAGCTGATCCCAGTGGGGACAGGACCTGTGGCTATCTTCCCGTTTCCAGGACCTAGCTCAGGACAGTCAAGACAAGCAACAAATAGTTGTTATTCCATGTTGAAATAATAATATTTTGGACATATTCAGTTAATAAGATATATTACTTTTTAAATTGAGGTAGAGTTGACCCACAGAGGGACATGAGTTTCAGGCGTACAACATGGTGATTCAGCAAGCACGTCTTATGCTTTGCTCACCACAGGTGTAGCTGTCATCTGTCACCATACAATACTATCACAATACAATGGACCGTATTCTCTATGTTGTATCTTTTTAGTCATGATTGAAATGTTATTAAAATATGAATAAATATTTGTATTTTTGGAATGTAGTTAGAATATTTGTAACCACATATGTGGCCCTCACTCAGTCCCTCTTGGGAGGTGCCGCCTCAGAGAGATAGGGCAGGGTGTGGAGAAGTGGCTCTAGGAGCTGTGGGGGACCACAGGCTGGATGTTAGCACTAGGAGTGATGATATAGCCCATCTCAGTTGACCTCCTTTTGCCTGTGAAGAGACCAGTCAGGTGGGCCACTCACACTGCTCACACTGGTCTGCCTGAAGTCCGGGCTGGAAGGCCCAAGCCACAGCTTCTCCATGCTTCTTCGGGGCTCTTCTTGCCTGACTCATCTACTTTGTAGAGGCAATGACTGCATGGGTCTACCTATCAGGAGCATCTGCATTTCTTAAAACATTTTTAATTTCAAAAAACGTATTTGGGATGCCTGGGTGGCTCAGCAGTTGAGCATCTGCCTTTGGTTCAGGGTGTGATCCTGGGGTCCTGAGATCGAGTCCCACATCAGGTTCTGCAGGGAGCCTGCTTCTTCTTCTGCCTGTGTCTCTGCCTCTCTTTGTGTCTCTCATGAATACATAAATAAATAAAATCTTTAAAAGATGTATTCAAGGTAGACAATTTAGAAAACAAGAAAAGATCCAGGAAAAAATAATAAATATCCACAATCCTCTCACCCAGGAAAAATAATAGAAAGACCTTATTTGCAATTGTTATGCACTGGACATCATTTGAACCTCCACTGTGTTTCATCAAAATGAAATCATCAGTAATTGCAGGAGGCAATTCTTGTTTATGGGACACCAGGAAAAGAAAAAATGCTGCCAATTTAACTCCGCCACAATACTTCCTAATCACTTAGGATTTCTCTTTTATACTTAGTAAAGAAGATTCCCTTTTAAATTTAGTTAGGCATGGAGTATACCATGAATTATCTTCATTCCTAGAAGGGGAAATGTGAACAAAATAAAATGATTAAGTTTTTACCAAACTTCACATCCAGAGTCTCAACTGCTTGATTAAGTCATTAATGACTAAGTCATTGTTTCTTTACAATATCTTCTGCGCCAATAAGAATATTGGTGGTTCAGTCTTTTCTGAGGGAGTCCATAAAAGGACCACAAGTCCCCGATCCTGGGCTCTGAAGCTGACTTTGTAAATTATCCAGAACTTGTCTATTTTTGGGTCCTGCTTCTGGAACTTTGCCAAACACCCCTGGCTCCACCCAATCACCAGCTCTTCCCTACAGTCATCTGGTTCCTGGGAATTAAGAGTGCTCCACTATGGTCTTCAGGCTCTTCTTCTAAGTGAGGATGTCTATTCTGCAAATTTTGTTGCTGGAACTTTTTTTGGTATAATTGTGGAAATTTTGATGTTTTTCAAGGTATGTAAATAACTGAATGTCTTATCAACAGTGAACATAAATTGCATTAGTTATGAGATGTATCTGAATTTCAGATATATAAATACATGGAAGATGGTGTGTCTTTGAGTCAATGAAGTGGGAGATAGTACAAACTCATTTTATTTTCATAGGAACACTCTGAGATAGTTTAACTGTGATTACTAGCCCATTTTTACAGATGGGAAAACTTAGGCACAGAGAGATTCAGCCACTTATTTAAGATCACAGTATTTAAAACGAATAATTCTTAGAAGAAGAATGTGTTTATATGTATGCTAACGTTTATCTTAGCATTTCCTTGCCAACTAGAAAAATTATGTTTTTTGAAAGATCTAGAGTAGGGGTATTTTGTATTTAAAATCTTAAGAGGCCATGGGGAAAATAGTTATGAGTATTGACGTTATGAATTAACATTTATGCTCATTAAAATAAAACAATGAAGAAAGAGTATTTTCAAAATCTCCATCCCCATTGGCTTTAAATAAACTTAAAAAATTTTATCTTATTTTGTGGCAAATAAAAAGTCTGCTAAGAAGCACTTTTTCTCAGAGTGTCCCTCCATCCAAATGTTCACAGCCTGCCTGATTTAAGACTCAAAACAGTAGAAGATGCTCACCTTTTGGACCACTCTCTGTGTCTAGAAATTCAGAATAACTAGGATACCTGAAATTTTCAAAAAATATATATTGACTTGAATTTAATCTACCCCATTTATCATAACAGAATTCATGTTTCCCAACCATCTATCCCATCCTCAATATTTTTTATTGAATTTTTAATTTTAATTCCAGCATAGTTAACATGCAGTGTTCTATTGTTTCAGGTATACAATATAGTGATTCAACAATTCTATACATCCTTACTTAACCCTCATTATGATAAATATACTCTTAATCTCCTACACCTATTTGATGACAAAACTTTGAATCAGTTCGGCTTTAAAATATCCCTCTTCTCCTATGAAAACTCTGCTTCTGGAGCTCTTTTTAAGCCTTAGAATATCGCACAGTGTGTTTTAACAACGGACAGTGCTCTTCATCATTTCCAGCCTTCGAATTTTAAGTTGCCATATGCACTCCACATTCTTTTCTGATAGGCAAAGTATGTAGGATATGGAAAGCACATGAAGGCAGGGCACACAGTGGAGAGGAGAAGGTGATGTGAGCACTCCATTCCCACTTCACAGATGAGGAGACAGGGGGGCTAGTGAGGTTGACAGATGTGCCTGAAGTCACATGGCTGGTCTGGTTTCTGGCAGATAGAGGACTCAGGACTGAAATGTTGCAGTCTGGTTCCAGAGACCCTGATAAGAAAATAGTGCTCATTTGAGTGTGGAAATTGAGCCCCTTAGCACTGTTGTTGGATGAGTGGGGTTCGTTGACCAATATGTCTCTCTGGAAGACAATTTATCAGTGTATGACAATGAAAATGCCTTTTGGTCCCAATTCCACTTTCAGTGACTCATACCCACCAAATGATTAGGAATTTTGGCTCAAAGGTATATAAATAAGATTGTTCATTCTCACATTGCTTAAAATATTAAGAAACTTGGAAACCACTTGAATGTTCAATAATCATAATAAAATGTATTAATGGTACAACTAATAAACTCTCATAGAAAAAATACTTAATGGCATGAGCATCTTTTCAACAGATTTTATTAAGAGAGGAAGAAAGTTAATAAGAATAGGTACAGCATGGTCAGTTCTGACTTTAAATTATGTGGCATCTCTATTCTGCCCTTATAAAAATCATCACAGTGTTATTTAAGATGCTTTGTTGCAAGTAACAGACACCCAGTAAGGATTGCTCTTGCTCTCTGCTATTGCCACTGCAGTGTTCAACTTTACTGAAAGACCCTAAGAAAGCCTCTGGATACTAGACTATTGTGCAGGACATAAGCACGATATAGAGTGTTCTCATTCCTTTCCTTTAGTGACAAGTTGAGGCACCATGCACTGGTCTGTCCTTTGCTGTTTCTCACAACTTCCGCTCAATCTGTTGACAAGTACCGAGCACTGTTGTTGGGCCCAGTGAATATGGAGGAAAGGAAATGCATTATTTGGCCTCAAGGAATATACTCTCTTTTTGGGAATACATGGTCTTGAGTCACATGAGTGTCTCAGGCTTTGTGAGGGCAGGCAGGAAGCACGAGACCTAGTCCCTGGATGGTCCCTGGAGTGGAGATATGAATAGAGGGCACCAGAACAATCATGCTAGGGGGGTCTGTGGTTGATGCCACAATGGAGGGTGCAGCCTGGCAGTGCTACAGAAAAAGAGGGTGGTGGGCAGCCTGGGGAGGATGAGGAGAAAGGCTTCCCAAAGGAAGGGAGACAGCTTCGCAGAGAATGAGCAGTGTGCAGTGCAAGGTTTCAAGTGAGGCTAGAATGCGTTTCTAGCAGCCAACTGGGATGATTCAAAGCAGGACAATCTGGAGCAGTCAACTGTCTTAGGACAACCACCTTAAGGTTTAAACATAATGTTATATTTGTTTTTCACAGTCACTGTGTGCAACAGAAATCCATCATGCTACTCTTATAACATGCCTTAGGAATGATATCAATATTTTTTTAATATAAGAGCTCCTAAAAATCAATAAGAAAAAATATAAAAGCCCAGATGATGGATGTTTCACAGAATAATCGACAACACAGGGTAATAGAAACAAAGTAAGGATAGGTGAGTTTCTGAAGGTGACTTCCTAGATCCAATTGATAAAACCCAAAGTTTAACCAAGTGGTGGTTAATTATCCTCTGGCTTTTATTATCCCTCCTAAAAATGGTAACAGCAGCATAATCAATGAAAGTTTGCAACATGAGTCATTCATTATCCCTAAAGTCACATTGATTAAGTTTAAATTTCTCAATCTTGCCAAGATAAATCAAAAAACAAAAATTAAATATGAGCATAGGAAGAAAATTCTTTATACTAAGAGTAATAAGCTTATTTAGATATTTCTTAAACTTCAGTTTTCTAGCAAATTTATTTATTAATAAATAGCAAGGTGTTGTGAGAACTAATCATTAGTTCTAGGCAATGTGTCCATTTTGATAATTTTTCAAGGAAATTTGACTTCTGTCACTTCTCAGATAAGAACACTAATCTTAGTTTCTTCTGGTTTATTTAACCAATTGAGTTGAGTGAATAGGAAAACAAAAACAAAAACACAATTCATTTTCACCATAGGAAGCATATCTTCTTGTTCTCAATGAGGCAGCTACCATATGTTGGTGTCAGGAACAAGTGAAGACTTTACCCGGCTTGTGCAGATCTTGGGCTGGTTCTGGTCCCCTGCCCACACAGAGACACCCACCACCGTCTCACCCCCCTCATACAAACTCACCCACACAGGTGGACCTGCCAGGTGTCCAGGGCTCATGCTCTCTTTCTCCATCCACTGCAGAGGGTTTGCTTGATGTACAGAGTGCATGTGATAGATGGTGTGAGTGGTCATTGACACCCAATTCCCTTCCTTGTGGACACCATTGAAACCAGGCCTAGCACGTGACTTGTGTTGGCCAATAAAAATTGAACAAAAGTAACATCTGTCACATCTGGATGGAAGTTTTATGAGTCATCTTGGGCTTTGTCACAATCTCTTTTCCCTTTGGCCTAGGCTCAGGCAGGAACTGGTATGATTGCCCCAGGTTCTCTTGGAGAATACAAACATGATGATGGGCCAGGGTTCCCAGCCAGTACATAACAGACAAGCACTGTGAACAAGACCTAAAGCTCCAGGGAAGTGAGGGACTACTTGCTATTGCAGCATAACCAAGCCTATTCCAACTAGTATGCTGGGCAGGGAAAAGGACATTTGGAGGCTCAAATGAGCACGATCCCTACAAACTGGTCCCTGGGTAATAGTCAATCAGGTCACTAGGTCTCTGAGTCGCACCCAGTTCTTGGACCCTTGAACCAAGGCTTTCACAGTGGCCTTTTGTTGAGATGGTCCTCGTTCCTTTCCACTCAGCCCTCACAAGTTCCAGCATGTTCTCTCTCAGCCCCACATACCCGTCTAGTCTCATCACCTTCCCTTCATCTCATTCCATGTGCCATCCTCCTTCTTAAACCTGGGAAATATTAGAAGCCTCAGGTGAGGTAGAGAGCTCTGCTCATGTTTTCCCCAAACACTCTCTGCTGGAGCCCTCTGTATTTCTCTAAGGGATCTGGCTTTTGGAAGCAGATGCCAGGCAAGTGACTTTTCTCTGCTTTAGCCCTGTCACATCTCTCCCTCAAGGTAATGAGCATAGACTCATAACTAAGCTATTGGAACAGAGGACAAACACCATATTGCTTAATACTCCACAACTGTTACCCTGCCATGGAGTTTTGAAACCTCTTGTTTGGAATAATACCTATGGTGTGTTATTTAAAGTAACCTTAACTGTGATACACCTTTCTTCTTTGACATTGATTTTTGATAGTAAGTCCAAACCCTGACCTTCTAGGCCAATCCTGATGGGAAAAAAAAGGGAGTGACCATAATGGGACATACATCTACTCATCAAACAATGGGTCAAAATGGGATAAGTCATATTTCCCGAATGCTTTGCAGATTCTTTTTGATGACAAATTTCATTTTAAAAAAACACCGAACTTTATTAAAGAACAGCTAATTTTAGTTGCCTACCTCCTGCCCTTGAGCATTGTAAATATGGAAATATAGAAGCAAACATATCACAGTAAGAGCAAGCATCATTGCTTGCATTTGGCACCAAATGAAGCTCAGAGAAGTATCAGCTCTTTGAGGTAGGATCACACCTACTAGCTCACCATCATCTTCTGTGCACTGTGACCAGTACATAGCACATGCTCAGTAAACTATTGTTGAGTGAGTAAATAGATAAGGACTTCAGAGAGTGAGTAGAGGACAGAGAACAATTCCAGCTGGACCCTTGAGTGAAGTTTTCCTATGAAAGCATGGATTCCAGATAATCTTTCAAGGCAAGGATGAGAAAACAAAATAAAGTCAACTCCATCTTTTCCTCATATTTTAATCAGTTTATTAAACATGGCAACTGTCATACATGTCTGGTGATTTATGTACATGTGTTCGAGGCCTAAATATAAACCCCATTCCGTCAAATTTCTAAGGATGACTCTGTCCCTTACTCCATTAGAAACACCACCAGATAAGTCCATTGGATGATGGTCTGATGAAACTACTGAATTTATTTTGTGTCTTTAATTTTGGGTCGGTTCACTGAGAACAATTTTTATAAGTTTCCTTCATGGCCAAAGAGGTGTTTATTTGACTAAATCACATATATGTAAAAGTTATATGAAATAAACCACTTGGAATCTTCTTGTTATGAAATCCAAGAACTTTTTGGGAATAACAGAAATGCAGTGTGCAAGTATGTGTGCATGTGTTGTGAGTGTATGTGTGTGTGCACCCAGGCACATGCACGTTTACAAGATTAGAAAGCCTAGCTGTTCTAGAGAAAAAATTTTTTTAATTTGCTCTCTGACGTGGTGGGCCAGGCTAGAACCTCATTTGTTTTTTCTATTTTGCAGTGCTTTACAAGAAGAACCACTGGACTGTTTAGTTTTGCTTTTTTTATTCAATATTTTTTGTGCAACCCATTTGAGTTCAATTTTGCTTAAAGTCAAATATTCAAAAATTTTTAGAAAATGCCGTAGTGAATTTTCAGCATGTGGGATTGATTCAAAGCAACTGTGGTTCTATATTTTCTGCAAGGAGTGACAGAGATTTCACCAACTCTTTTAGTGATATTGAAAATTCGGCCTTACATTTGTGGCACTTGTCACATGATACTTTAATCTTCCAAATGTCAGCTGTAATGTTATCTCTCCCTGCTAAGACAATGGATGGGCCTAAAATTAGCTAGAAAAAGACAGCTTGGTTTATCGGAGATTCTTCAAAGAAGATGCCAGAAAATCTTGATTAATACCACCATCCCCTCTGGAATTAATTTTCAGTTTCTGCCATCAGGTGTGTTGATGGAGAGCGGTCATACAGTGCTAGTAATTGCCTTGGATTCCTGTGCTGTCCTTCATCAGGGACCTTTAATGAAGTCTGAGTTGTAGTCCAGTGGATGCCAGACTGGAATGCAGGGAGGCTGAAAGCTGACACCAGTTCAACGGAGCCAAGGGCCAGGCGCTAAGGTTGTCTCCATGACAACCTACGGATTTTCCTGGTGATGCATTTACACAGCAGGTTAAAGTTCTGTGAATCAACAGCTGTTGTAAAAACAGTATATTAAATATGCTCACGGTACCAAAATGTGCATTCTTCTCTGCGGCATTTCATTTGGAGACATTCTGAAAATGCAAAATGTATTTAGAACAAAGGTACTAAAGGCGGGGTATTTCTTTTGACAGATCTACTTATTCTAGCCTTTGAAAGGAAGTATGAGAAAGTTATTGCTGATCCTTTTTTTCCAGGCCTTTATTTCTTTTTAAATTATCTTTTCATATGAAAATATCCAAACTATAGTCCTGATCCATCCGTGCTGACCAGCAAATCTGTAGTAAGTCATTGGCAAATGACTTGGAGGAAGGAAAGCCATATACAAACCCCGTGACAGAAATCGTTTGTTATGCTTCTTACTCGATTTTGTTCTTTTCTACTTGAGGCCTTTAGTTTTTCATGCTAACTAATTATTCTGACAGGTATTTGAAAAAAAGAAACAGAATTTTTCAAGTGGTCAGAAGAATATATTGATATTTTTAATAGAAAAATCTGCTTTTTGCAAACCCTGTGTCCCTAAGGTTGAGGGGACCGACCTGCAAGATGTAAACTGACCTTCATTCAGACTTCTGCAGGTTGGTGAGCAAGTTCATGTCAACTTCTTGCACAGAGGGACCAATCATCCCAGTTTGCTCTGGACAGGGGTTTTTTTCTGAGACACTGGAATTTCACTGCTAAAATCAGGGACATTTTGGGCAAACTAGGACTAGTTGGTCACTCCAGCATTCAGAAACATTGGACAACATTGTTAATACGCCAGACTCTCGAAGGCAATGGGATCCAAAGTCAAATAGTCTTTGGTCTGTTCCTATCTCCCTCAGTAATTTAGTAGAAAAATATAGTAGGTCAATTTTGGCACTCTATCTAAGTGTGCTCATATCTATAAAAAAGAGATGAGGAAGGTGCACCTTCATTTATAGGAGTTGTGAGCCAAGGCACTCTCCAGTAAATATATGGTGGGATCACTTTCTGTCCAAGCTGACATCTTGGTTGGATTGAAGTGAGCATCTGCCCAACCACCTCCTGATTTCCTCTGTCTCTATACCGGTAGAGGCTAGTGTTGACCAGGGAAGCCCATTCACACAGTACTCCTCTTGGAGCCTGGAAGATGAAGACTGCAAGGTCCATCTATCTTGGCCAAATCATGACAACCCAGTAAAACCAATCATGTAGCATTTTACTGTCTCCTTTCCATGTGGAGATTGAGCAGAGGAAAAAGAAATGTTTAGACTCTATAGCCACAGAGAATATTTGCTGGGAATATTTTTCTAAGTCAGATGAACCAAGATGTATTGGTTGCCTGGCTACTTTGTCTAACAGGTCTGGGAAATTCAAGGACACATGACATATTCTCCTTTTCCTTGAAAGCAAGTGCCAAAAAAATGGTTTATTCCTTCTGCTTATGAGTAGGGAAAGGAATCAGCAACGCTTCTAAAGCACATCTCAAAAATTAAAATGGCAGCCAAAGAAATGCACACCATCCATCATACTCTACCCAGTACAATTTTAAGAAGAAAATCTCCCAGCCTGGCCGAATTCCCCAGCACGATGTTCCAATGGTTAGAATGGAATTCCTTGGTTAACCACATGAAATAGAAACTCCATACTGGAGCATTCATTCATTCATTCATTCACCAGGTATTTATTGAGTACTCACTGCGTGTCAGGCATTGATCTAGAGCAGTGGCGGGGGTAGGGGGCGGGCGGGTAGGGCAGTGGGAGCAAGACAAAGATCCTTGCCATTGCGCAGCATATATCCTAGGGAGGGAGAATAAATTAAACCTCTATCAACACACACGCATAAATATTTTCTCATAAATAAACTCTTTAGAATAGTATTGTTACAACCTCCTCATTTCAAACAACTTCTTCAGATGAGTTCACAGATGAGTTTCCCCCCCAAATTCTAAATTATGATATCTTGACTAATACTCTAAATAGGCATTTATTTTCCAGGATATTATAATATGCATAGTATGAGGATAAAACTAGCAAGCAGGTATTAAGAACTGACCTATTAAAACCTCTCTCAAGTTATTATGCATATGATCCCAATGTGGAGTTTATTACAGTAGAGCTTCTTATAGATTAAAACTCACCGTTTGCTTTGCTAAATGAGCTAATGTTAACAAGGTGACAAACTTAGCTACTCAAATGCATTTTAGAATTCTGGAAGAGAGATTTTACAGGGCATTTAGGCCTGATGTGATCATTTCACTTAGTCTTGAAGTCAGTTGAGATGGACTGCTTTTTGGAAACAGGTTCTAGCTAATCTATGACTAGATTCAGCATATGCCACCTGAGGATCACAGAATTGGATAGTTTTGAAGACTCATGGTTCTTAATGGACATAATAACCCCAATGAAGAAGTGCTCTTCACTTTTCATTCACTTGAATCTCATGGTTGTGCTGAGCACAAACTTACAAAAGTGCATTTTTCTTTAAGGCTTCCATATCTTTAACCCAGATTTCACAAGTTGACCCATAATATCTCATTATTTTTCCATTTTTCTTGGTAGTTTTCCAAAAGATCGACCAGAAACTGGAGCATGTGGAAAGGATTCGTTAATATGAATAAACTAATGGATCTTGAGGATAAGTAACTGTATTTAGTACCAGGTCCTCTGAATAAAAACCACTACAATGCTTTGTTTATGACAAATGCTGTCTTTTGTAATATGCATATGAAGAAAGATAAGGTATAATTTGAATAAACACCATATTCCACATTCAACATTGTCAATTTTTTTTGTCGAATATTTTTTAAGAATCTCTTCCACTGGTAGCATGAGTAGGTGATAAGCGTTTTCTTACTTTAAAACAAAGCTCCATTGCCAAGAGACTTCTATTTTGTTTTTCTCAGAAAAAAAAATAGTTAAGTATTTATCCTTTATGAAACAGAATAAGCTATTTTGAGAAAAGAAGAGCTACAACTCCTATATTCTTAGAAAGACTATGATTTAAAATTTGACTCCTTAAAAAGAAAATCATTTTGGGAAGAGAGCCATAAAATCGAACCAAATGTGCACCTGCCAAAATGTCTTCTAGGCTACCTCCTCCCAAGAACGCAATAGGGTTTAAGCTTCTGAAAAGTCTAAATGATTTCCACATATAGCTAATGTTACTAGAGGTCTAGTGCAAATAAAGAGGACTTGGCCTGTGGCTTCTTTTGGAGGTTTGGTTTGGATTTAAAATCCACTCTTAGAAGATAGGAATGAATATTTCTTAAGACCAGTTGCTGGATTCGGGAGCACAGGGATGCAACATGAAACCTTGGACTGAGAAGCCCGTGTGTGTCCTAAAACTACCCTGCTGGACCAGTTTCAGTATGCAAAGGGGCCTCCAGAGTTGGCATCTACAACTGTACCCCTCGGGAAGATGTTGACAGAGTCTGCCTCACAACAGAATTGACATGGTTGTGGGCCTGAGAGCAGGAGATGGAGCTTCTCGAGCTGGCTTTCTCATTAGTTCACTGGCTTGGTTTCCTTTGGAAAATTATTTAACTTATCTAGGATCTGATTTCTCATTCGGCAAAGTGAGAGCCTGAGCCCTGTTCCCTTCTAATGGCAAGATAGGGCCACCCCCGTAGGACTGTGCCCGGCCTCTGGGGTACCCCTGCTGCCTGCACTTGAGACAGAGAACATTCTGCCAGCGTCGAAGAGAGAAGCTTCTCCACTCTCAGTGAATCCTTTCAAAATGTTAAAACAGGAGCAAATGGGAGTGTTATCGGATACCTTTCTGATGATAGATTTAGTACCTTTCTTACTGGGGGATTCCAATGAGCCTTTAAAAGTAGGCCTGAGAAACAAGCTTGGAAAGAACATATGCTGTTTTCTCAAAAGCTAATTTTTCCTAAACTATAAACCTTTTCTAGATGGATTAATTCCACCTATGTAGCAGCTTGTTGATTTGAAAATATACAATTGGCCCCTTAATGTCTAATTTGCTCAAGAATTTTTGGATGTAAGTTTTCGTAAGCTTCCAGGAAGCTACCTTGTAGTATAGCCAGTTTCCCAGAACCTAAAACAAATTAGATTAATCATGCTAGAAACTAAATAAAAGTGCCTTGTTGGGGCCTGTTTGGGCAAGCCCTAATACTGTCTCCGGTTGGCCAAGAGGAAAAGATCATCTGGGAGGGCTCAGCTGCCACCCACCCTGCGCCAGGGCAGCGATGGGAGTCTGCGAGCCTCGGGGCGGCTGCATTTCGCGTCGCTCTCCAAGTGGCCAACCAGGTGCCAGAGTCTTGTTCCCTTGCACGAGAGGGCAACGCGCAAGATTTCCAAGGATGTTTATGTACAGGTAAGGGTAGTTTTTGAGCACTTGGGCTCAGGACAGCTGAGGTTTCCTTGCCTTTAATGATCATCCCGCGGAAGCATGTGCCCTTCTTCCTGGATGGCGGGGTGTCTTTCCCGCGCATCCTCCCGCTCCCCACTTCTGGGATCCCGGGCTTCGCTGTGTGTCTGGGGTATTTACATGCCCCGGAGAAGGCGTGGACCCGGCAGCTGGGGACACTTGATTTGTTGTTGCTGTGGCTTTCTCCTTAAGCTGCACAAACTCTTCCCGCGCTGTGGCCGAGCTGCCGGAGGAACTCCGCCCTCCGCATGTGTTCCCCATCCAGGGCTCCCAGCCCGCTGCTGCGCGAGGCCGAGGGGATCCCCAGGCACTGCCATTTGATCTCTCCTCTGCCCTCACCAGCATTCGGGAACTCAAAATATTTACTTTGTGTTGGCTCGACAAAACCCAGTATAAGTAGCAAACTTTGCAGCCCCGGAACACGCGCCAAAGGAGTAGAGGGAGGGTCCAAAGAGCCCCAGTTGTGCTTACGTGATGGGAGTTGCTGAGCTGGGAATGCAAAACCCAGAGGCAGTCCAGCCTCAGCTTTGTTTTGCCTCCGAAGTCAGTGTTTACTGACCAGGGCTTTGGAACCAAATAAAAGTATGACTGGTGCTCCCATTTTCATTGCTCAATCTCCTCCTGGGAAATGTAGCTGAAAAGTGTTTTCTGATGATTTTCTCTGTTTCAGTTACAGGATCACTCATTCACTCAAGGAGTCATTTGATAACTTTTTACTGAACTACCACCATTTTCTGAGTCCTGGAGATTCAGCAACAAACAGGAAGAATCTCTAAACCAAGAAAATAAGTCAATAGGATCACTCCAAATTGAGACAGCTGAAGGAAACAAGCCAGAGGATTTGATAGAATATAATTGCAGAGCCTTGGCGATAGGTGATAACAGCAGGCTTTTCTGAGATGCCAATGTTTGATTCAAGATGGAAAGGGGAAGAGGCAGGCATGCAAAAACTGGTAGGTTCAGACTTCAAGGCAGAGGGTAGAGTAAATGCCTATTGGGGCAAGAGTGAGCTGGGTGAGGTGTTAGATTCCAGGGCCAAGCAGATGAAAAGAATGAAATGGAAGATAACCAGGTCGCTGTCTCTCCCCCTTATCTTTCAAGCTACCGATCCTTACTACCATTACACCATTTTTTTATTCTTGCATGTGCTGATGAACCCATTTAATCACCAGGAACATGTAACTGGTGCTCGATATAAGCACATAAATTTCCTGAAGTTACAGAGAAGCCAAGCTGCTAACATCCTCCAAAGACCAAATGAAATGGAACAGTTCAGGAGGCTTGGCAACCCTACGGCACATGGCCAGACAGCCACCTGCTCTGAATTCTAAGTAATTGCCTCGAATATTTCTTAGGAATCCCAGTCTTACAGAACTCCAGGCCAGCAATATACTGCGACTCTCCAAGAAAGCGGAGCGTCAATGTAAATTGAGTGGACAGCTGGCACCACACAAGATGGCAAGCAGAGGGCTAGAGTCTGCTAGACCTGGACGGGAGTTCCGCCTCTACCCTCTCTCCCTGTGTCCCTGGGAAAGTGACTTGCCTTCCTGAGCGTCTGCTTAATGGCAGCTAACGGAGATTGTAACACCTAGTTCCTTGTATAGATGCCATGAGGTCATTAAAAAAAATCCCCAGGGTATCTTATTTTATTTTTTTTAATTTTTATTTATTTATGATATTCATACAGTGAGAGAGAGAGAGGCAGAGACACAGGCAGAGGGAGAAACAGGCTCCATGCACCGGGAGCCCGATGTGGGATTCGATCCTGGGATCGCGCCCTGGGCCAAAGGCAGGTGCTAAACCGCTACGCCACCCAGGGATCTCCCCAGGGTATTTTAAAAACCCCTGGCAACTCTGACATCTCAGTAAGTGAACAGAATCTGATTAAATTATAATCGCAAGCAAATGAAGGCCCAAACGATGGCTTCTGATTCAAGCACTTGTCATTTGTGTTAACTGATTTTAAAAAGCGCAATGTAGTAAATGGGGAAAGTGAGCAAAAATGCTCCAAGACTGTTCCAAGGAGAATCCCAGTTTGAAGAGAACAGCTTCTGCCCCGCAAGGGTGGAGTTGGCTGGGGAAACGAGGCCACAGGCAGATACAGCTGGCTCAGGTAGGGGAGCCAGGCACCCTGCAATTCTCATGAATTTTGTCTCCCGGTCTCCACCTGTCTCCAGCAGCGTTTGCCTGCTGTGATTTCATCCTGGGGGCTTCTTAAAGATTCCTTCTGGCTGCTGGTATTATCCATCACAAGAGGACCACACTGACAAGGGCTGGTAATTTTGTCACTGTGGGGTTTGGCGGGTCAGTTTAACTTTGGTTTCCTCAAATTCTAACATAAAACACTTCAGTGAGCGTAATGTGTTCATGTACAACTTGCTGTTGTACGGAAGGAGAGAAGGTGGCAAAGAGAAGCTAGTTGGTTTCTCCTGCGTTTCTTGAGTCAGCCAGCAGGAAATGGTTTCTCTTTGGATGAAGACATCAGGGGATCTTCTTCTCTTAGAGGCTTTAAAGCATCAGGCAGATCATTATGCTTGTTTTCCCTCTTAAAATAGAATTTGTTATTTAAAATTAAAAATTGAAAGGTTAAAAATTATCTGACGAAGGAAATAACAATAGAGAAATATTTTTTATAACAGAAATTTGTCTAGCTACAATAAAAAACTTTTCATAACTATGTATGGTGACAGATGTTAACTAAGCTTATTGTGGTGATCATTTCACAGTATATGCAAATGTCCAATCATTGTGTTGTATACCTGAAGCATCGATATTGTATGTGTCAATTATACCTCAATTTTTAAAAAAAGACAGTGAGGAACAATGACTACTTGTGTATTTCTGTGCCAGTGCACATGGTTACCATTCATGCAATTTTTAAATAATTTTTGTCACCTTGTAGGACACACTCATTGCCCTAATTGTTCTTGAATATTTTTGATCCGATATGTGGATTTTGTGTCAAGTTCCATAAAAAATGTTGCTAGGATTTTTAATAGAATTATGTTAATTTATTAGGTTAATTTAGGAAGGATTTACGTCTTTATGATGTTAGTTTATTCTCCAGGGACTTGAAAAGTGTTTTCATTAATTTCGGTACATAATAGCATTTTAACATTTCTTTATATCTTTCAATAAAGATATTGCTAAGTATTTTGTGTGCTTATGTAACCTTGTAAATTAGGCTATTAGTATATTTTCCAACTAATTAATTTCTAAAATTAAGGTATATTAATTTTGTGGTTGCTCATCTTACTGAATATATATTAGTATATATATCAGTTATGTGCTTATATATATATATACAGATGTATATATTTATGTGCACATATATCAGAATCTACAACATATAGTTTCCAGAAACCAATAAGGAGAAATGTAAAACTCAGTAGAAAATCCAACAAAGGATAAAAGTAATGAGTTTACAAAATAGGAAAACAAAAGAGTCAATAAACATATGAAAAATTATTTTGCTTCACTAGTGATCAAAGAAATAATATTTTATATGCCAATGTGAAAAATGAGATATCATTTGGTAACAATATGGTCGACTATACCAGATACTGGCAAGAATGGGGAAAGTCACACATAGATTTTTCACATATATATTGTCACACTCTTTATGTGACTCTAAGTGTGTACGACCACTTTGGAAAGCAATTTGACAATATCTGGAATACTCAGTGCATAGACACCTCCTTCTCATCCCTACCTAGAATCTTACTTCTAGTTATATTTCTTTAAAAAAACACTTTTGCATCAAGGAGACATGGTATAAAAATATTTAGTGAAACATGGCATGTGATAATAAAATCTCTCAAAAGTCCAAATGTCTGTCGATACAGTCGTGGGTGAATAAATTAGGATATATGATGAGCTACTTACTGTATGGCCACCAAAATGTATGAATTCAATTTATAAATATTGCCCCTCAAAAAACAATGTTGAATAAAAGCAAATAACAGAATATCATACAGAAGATACAGAATGATACAGTTTGTATACATTGAAGAAACTCCTGGACCTGTAGATGCAGAGTAAAAATGTAACAAGGGTGGCTGGAGGAACAGCACAGAAGTCCCGATAGGGACCGCCCCAGGAGGCAGGAAGGGATGAAGGAAGAGAATTGGAATAGAGAGGCAGATAGAAAAAGAGAGAGACTTCAGTCTCGTGTCTTCCATTAAAAAGAAATAAAAGCCCAAACGACAATAGGCTAGCATGTGTTAACTGTGAATTCGAGGTATGCAGGTGTTTATTTATTGTAGCCTGAACCTCTCTGTCTTTTTAAAACTGAAAAGAAAAAAAGCTGCATGGGCTTGTTGCTAAGTAGCAGGCTGCCCTGTACGGTATCCCCTTGCCATATCATGTGCAGGTCACCTGCCTGTACACCTCTGACCTTTTCCTCTCCCCGCCCTATCCCACTGCCCTGTTTACCGCCTACTTAGCACCTATCACTGTCAGGAAACATCCCTTTGGCTTACCTTCTAATTACCTGTCCCCCAGCCTTTCCATTAGAACAGAGGTGTAGGAAGGTGAGGTCCTAGCCTGCCTTCCTCCATGCACTCTGTTACTCCGGAGAGCAGTGCCAGGCGCCCAGGAAGGACGGGTCTGGTGAATGGATGAACCCTGGGATGCCAGGCAAAGAGCTATGTGCTTCCTTAGCCCTTCTATTGGCCCTTGGATACAGCCACTTGCAGCACTTCTAGGCTTCCTTGCAGGGTCAAAATGAAAAAGTTTTCTGTTTTCAGAAAGGAACAAAGATGAGGTTATACACTCTTCTTTAACTTTCGTATTACTGCAATTTTCCTACTCAGGAAAAAGGTCTTGGAAAATTATGCTAGGACATGGCTCCAACTTACTTTCATTGGGCTCTTTTCCTTAGCCAGGGTCTCCTTCACACGAGGGAGGCTTGCTCTGCCCTGCAGGTCCCAGAATCTGGAAGTCACTCGAGGAGTCTATTTCTTAAAACTCTCCGGTAACCCTGCTTTTCTTGGAATATTTAAAAACGTATTTAAAAAGTATTAAAATAAAATAGCAGATGGAGTGGGTGAAACAAGTAAAGGGGGTAAAAAGGTACAAACTTTCAGTTATAAAATGAATAAGTCCTGGGGGTATTACGTACAGCAGGCTAATGATAGCTAATACTACTGTAATTGCATATTTGAAAGTTAAGAGAGTAGATCTTAAAATTTCTCTCAATGAGAAAAAAAAATGTAACTCTTTGTAGTGATAGATATTAACTGGACATTGTGGTGATCATTTCACAATATAGGCAAAGATCCAATGATTATCTTGTACATTTGAAACGGATATAATATCATATGTCAATTGTGTCTCAATTTAAGAAATAAAATGAAATAGGAAACATTTTTAAAAGCCTAATACTATGGTTTTTATCACATTAAAATAGAAACCATATATTTGGTCAAAATTAGTTTTATTAATCTGTTTGCCCTTATATCATTTTTGTTATTCCTTATTACCTTAGGTAGACATTCCTCAGTTTTTCCACTTATATTTGCATTTTTAAAGTCATACTTAAAACAAACCATCTGTATAAAACATTGGACCGTTTTTAAGAATAACATCCTTAAAAATATGAGCAGTGTCATTATAATAATGCTGTCATAATAACCCATTTATTGAGTCCTCTAAGATTTGTCTCAAAACAGGGGAGCCTTGATGGCTCTATGGGTCCTTTGGCTCAGGTCATGATCCTGGAGTCCCGGGATCGAGCCCTGCATCAGGCTCCTGCTCAGTGAGGAGTCTGCTTCTCCCTCTGCCCCTCATCCCACTCCTGTTCTTCCTATCCCTCACACTCTCTGTCTCTCAAATTAATAAATAAAATCTTAAAAAAACAAACAAACCATACACTGACTAGAGCTGTATCTTTACAGATGCCAATGTTAAGGTGCTTTGCATAAGATGTAGAATTGTTCTGGCATCATCCTTTGTTTTCAGTACAATGTTATAAAGCTGCAAGTAGAAAAAATTTGCATGTGGCTCTTTAAAACTTTCAGGTGTACAACTATCTCGTTTCCATTATTGGGACCATGGGGATGCATGTTTCTGACAGATTTTGTCTAGAAATCTTCTTTAGTAGGAGGGAGAGCAGACCAGCGTCCACTTGCAACATGGCTTGAGCCCCTGAGCATGAGGAAGAGGCCAGAGCAGAAGGGCCATTTGTCTTTGTTATTAGGAAATAAATCAACCTTTGTTTTCCTGGCCAAACTCAAGGAATGTCATTATTACCAAATAAATTGTGTCGTTACAAATCAATCAAGCCACCTTTCATTTAAATGTGAATCACTTTAATTGTCTGGGCTTCAAACTTGATTCCACCCCATGGAAACAAATGATGAGAGATATAGATCATTCAAACTCTACCTTTGGTACAAAATTTTCTACAAAAGCAAGTTTTTAAAAACTGTGTAGATTAGTCAATAAACTAACTCATCATTCAATATTCTCTCTTCGTGAAAGGATTATCGCAGAGTTTTCTTTGTGAATGCTAAGATCAGTTTGGCAAAAAGTTAAAAGTCTTTCTCAGAAGGTGGCAAAAATGACATACTAGAGATACTGTGAATGAGCTATTTATATTTGATTATGCTTTGCATATTTTAAGATCTTCTCTCCTCTGCTGATAAAAACAAAACAGTTCCTATTTGGAGAAATTTTCGTAAAGACTTGGAGACAGAGTGGATTGATTGCTTACTTATAACTAAGTTTCAGTCTACCTTTTGCTGAACAGACTTTCTAACTAAAACAACCCTAGGTTTTGAGTTCTTCTATGGGCATTTTTCATATGGCTATAATTTCATTAGTGTACAGTTACAAGGGATGTAATTCTGAACTAATGACGCTACTCAGCCCAAAGATTTCCCCATTTCCCCTCTGGTTCTCACACTGTCCTTTCTCTGTGACCTCTCTCCCACCTCTGACCTCCTCCCCAGTCTTCACCCTTGCTTTAACAATTGATTTATGATGGGCCCATGGAAGGGTCAAGCCCACTTTTATGGTTTGCTTAAAATATTTCTTTTAGAATGAGCATCAGAAGTGGTCTTCAATCCCAGCTAACCAGTTTCCCCAAGACCTCAAAAGAGCTTCCTTTACTGCCTGCCCATCACTGCACCTTATTTATATCTTTTGTCCTTGTGAAGAGAAACTCATTAAATAAGGCAATTTTGAAACTTTTACCAAACTGAATAATATATAAAAGATGTGGAGTTGAACTCTCCCATCCCCCTCCTCCCCAAAGAGAATGTCTATGAATACATATGTAAGTCAGGGCTAGGGAGGTGGGAGGAAGAGAGGAAAAAAAAACCACTAAGAATAATTCAAAGACTGGGATTATTTCTTTTCCGGGATCTAGTTTTCTTTGGGTGTGACAGTTGGATCTCTGCTAGCAGTGAAGCCTGTCCATCTGTTGGGTACACTCTTATATTCATTGTCTCCACAGTAAATTCCACCCTTTTGTTTAATTTGACTTCCCGTTGTTGCTTCAGTATACTAAATAATTGCCAAATTTAAGAATGCTTTTTATGATTACTGGAATGGTCCTTTGTTTTGTTTTGTTTTGTTTTTTAACATTTTGAAGGTTCTAAAGATAAAAAACAATCGGAAAGGTGGGAGACCATTTATTTTTAAACACATACACAATCTGAAGGACAAAATAGCACCTAAAATTAGGAGAATTTGAGCCAAGATTTCTGGCCTGAAAGTGAATACAACCTTAATGCTCTCATTTGGATCTTACAATTGAACCTCGGATGGCTGTGACATATATGCCACCTTGGTGAGCTTGCCTTAAATAACACCATATGATGCTTCTAAAGATGCCTTCCCCAGACTTATGGATCACTCCCCTCCCCGGTCATTAAAAATGTGATTTATTAGTCTGACATTTTTAATAGGGCAAAGCTCAGAGGTTTATTGCGATGCCTTTCCCACTTCCACATTGCCTTTGGCTGCTACCAGGGTGCACAAGCTGTCCAGATAACTCCACTACCTTCTAATGAGAAGCAGCTCTTTTCTTTTTTTTTTCTTTTTAACGAAATGGCAACCTCTGCACATTTAAAGTGTTTTACACCTATTACATAGCAATGAATTAATTTTTCCCATTTCACCCCTCTCTTTCATGTATGGCGAGGTGCTCCCCCCTAATTAAATGCCGTCATTTCCTTAGTGTGAGGCTTGGCAGGACTCCAGAAGTGAGCAAGCTTGAACTCCAGGGTCTGCTGCCAGGAGTCTGTGCGAGCGGAGACAAAAGGGTAGGTCTCTGACCCACCGCCTCCCTCAACCCGGGAAGGAGACACAAGCGCGAACCAGCAGCCTCTCATGCATGAAATCGCAAATCCAGCCATCGGAGGGTCACTGACCCAGTGTATGAAAATAGGACACATGATGGGGGCTGTGCTCTAGATCCTAACTTCCTAGTCTTTGCAGTCATGAATCTTTATGAATGGGAACAAATCTGTGTCTCTACTGTCAAATTTCGATTCATACTTCTGGATTCTGGCTGGTGCCCAGCAGAACTTTGGGGAGCAGGGGTGAGTGGAGTGTCAGCAGCAGCCGGGGGTACTCAGATGAACCGACGGTGAGGGGCTGGATTCCTGCCCTGGATTTGAACCTTCGATCCCCCTAGAGCCATGTGGCTCGGCTCCCCTTACCCCCAGTTCCTTCCAGTAACGCATGTCCAATTTGCATGTATTTTGTTCGGAGGAGGAGGAGGGAGGATGGTTTTTTGAAAGAAAGAGCTAAGATTCTGTGGATGAAGTTCGTCACCATACCACAACTGTGGCACAAACCCAGAATATCAGCTTCACGTCTTTCAGAGGCCGTTTGAATCAGAATCTTTTCTTACACACTCACTTCAATTGTGGGCACGCATACAAAGCCAGAAACAGGGATCCCTGGGTGGCGCAGCGGTTTGGCGCCTGCCTTTGGCCCAGGGCGCGATCCTGGAGACCCGGGATCGAATCCCACATCGGGCTCCCGGTGCATGGAGCCTGCTTCTCCCTCTGCCTGTGTCTCTGCCTCTCTCTCTCTCTCTGTGACTATCATAAGTAAATAAAAATTAAAAAAAAAAAAAAAAAAAGATTTAAAAAAAAAAAAAAAAAAAAAAACAAAGCCAGAAACATGGGAGGTGAGGGGAACCGGGCACAGGGCTGTACGAAGACTCTCCTGCCAGCAAGAAATGGTTGCATTGGATGCCCACTGAGAAGGTGGATGTTCTAGGATACCAGGGCTGCTCCTGAGGTTTTTTGGTGTTTTTGTTTTTGTTTTTGTTTTTGTTTTGACTAATGCTTTTGAAGTGAAAAATATGGTACCTGTACTTATTTTATGGTGGATTATAAAATGCCTCATGTGCTTTTAACCTTCCACGCTTCACTTTCTGTTTTCACTTCCTTCTGGCAAGTCAAAGTAGTCAGCCGTCACCCTGGGGAAGCAGGTGCTGACCAGGTGCTGACCTTCTGCTGCCACGGCCCCCCCCCCCCCTCCATGTGGTTCCTCCAGGAGCTGACCGACCACTGAGGTCCCCACACTTTAGGAGCTGTGCTGGTGAACACCAGTGGACCTGCACATTGATTAGCAACCCCTCTTCCATTCTCCAAGGTGTGCAGGGTTACATGGGCCACGTGGCCCATATGTCAAAGGGGTGCATCACCCTTGCATGGTGGGGACGGAGTTCCACTTGGAGTTCACATTCTCGCCCTTCGTGGCCAAGTGTGGCACAGGGAGAACCAGTTCCTGAATTTCAGTCCTGTGGACCTGCCTTTGATTTTTGGCTCGGTCAGAATTCTTTAGATACATTAACCTGGAGAAGTTAGCTCATCTCACTGAGCCTCAGGGAGCTCACCTGAGAAATGGGATGAATGCTAACCATTTATAACAAACGTTTAAATATAGAGTGCCAGTATCAGTGCCCGTAAGTCAGAAACAAAGTTAGGATTTCCTTTCCCTCATTCCTGCCTCGTAAGTGTAGTGGCGGGATCTTCTGATTCTAGGTCATGGCTCTCTGTCCACACTGGTTCTGGGGGGAGTCATGAGCGCGCAGTGCAGTAAAGGTCTGTCTTCACTATCTCCAGTTCTTCCCCTCACTCCATCCCTGCCAGCTGTTTGCAAGCTGTCCAGGCTGTTTAAGAGGTCTGTATCCTGAGGATCGTGAGAGCAACAGAACAGATAGAAACATCACTCTTTTTTTTTCCTTTTTAACAGAGCAAGTATTCATCACTCGCTTTTTATTAAATTTCACCACTTGTGCCAGAAAGTGTACTAAGTGAATTAGAAAGAGAAGAGATGGTTTTGGCCCTAAAGAGGTTTGACATCTAGTTGGAGGAGTCATAAATGGATCCAAATGCCTCAGGGTTTCTCGGCCTCGGCACTATTGGCATTTTGGGCCAGATAATTCTCGGTCAGAGAGGGCTCTCCTGAGCCTTGCAGGGAGCTCAACAGTATCCCTGTCTTCGACCCACCAGATGCCAGTAGCACCTCCCCAGTTCAGTTGTGATCATCAAAAATGTCTCTGTTAAACCCTGTTAAGGAATTTGAAAGGTCAAGCACAAAATGAAAATGTGGGTCCCTTATTCAAGGAGCAGGGAAAACGTAGCATCAAAGGTACTACATAAAATAAGCCGCTGTTTCTTTTCTTCCAGTCTGTCTCCTCCGGATTTGCCATGACACTCTTTTTTTAAAAAGATTTTATTTATTTTTATTTATTTATTTATTTATTTATTTGGGAGAATGGGGGTAGGAGCAGAGGAAGAAGTAGACTCCTCAGTGAGCAGGGGGCCTGATGTGGGGCTTGATCCCAGGACCCCGAGAACATAACTCAGCCAAAGGCAGATGTGTGACCAACTGAGCCACCCACGTGTTCCTGCCATGATGCTTTTAAAACATTGCTATTTAAAGCCATTCTAACAAGAAAAATTAAAACTTTAAATTATTAGCATGAATTTTACTGTTTATATTGCAGAATATCAGTTTTAATGCAAATATAGGAACATTTATATCATATGCAGTATCATTGAAATTAAACAACTCTTATTTCACTCTGCCTAGAATAGTGAATATGTCGAACAAAATACACATACTTTCTACCCTCAGCTCCTTGCTGAGGAAGCAAGGTCAGAAAGGAAAGCAGCGAGGGGCCGTTCTAGCTTTTCCCTTCCTTCTACATCATCATTCGCAGTGTTCGTGGTGGGCTAACATGGAAACAGCACGAACAAGAAAAGATATGGGGTCATGATCCCGTGATCCCGGGATCTAGCCCTGCATTGGGTTGTCTGCTAAGTGGGGAGTTTGTGTCTCCCTTTGCCCTTCTTCCTGCTCATGCTCACTCTCTCCCTCTCAAATAAGTAAGTAAAATCCTAAAAAAAAAAAAAAAAAAGAAAAGAAAAAGAAAGAAAGAAAGAAGAAAGAAAGAAAGAAAGAAAGAAAGAAAGAAAAGAAAGAAAGAAAGAAAGAAAAAAAGAAGAAAGAAAGAAAGAAAGAAAGAAAGAAAGAAAGAAAGAAAGAAAGAAAGAAAGGCTATGATGGGGTTTCTTCGTCATTTGTGTTTCTTAGAATGCCATTGCCTTCTTTCTGCAAGACTCAAAGTAAGTTCTGGTTCAAACAGAAAGTGTGGCCTTCTGGAGCTATGCGTGCCTCTGCTCACTCAGTCATATGGGATGCATGCAGACCTTGTACTGCCTTTGAGTCCAGCTGAACTTGGTACTCAAAGTAGGTTCACCGGAAACCTGCATTCAGGGAGCATCTAGAATGCAATACGCAAACGAGGCACCAGGGAAAGGCATACTCATATATTGCATGTAACCCCTCTGCTCATGCGCATGCTCCATTATCCCATCAGACTTAATGCATAAAATAGAAGCTCAAAGATAAAATTCTTAGCAATTGGCAAGGGCAGTCGCAGACCATTAAACCCAGGATCGGGGCTCTTCTGAACATGCAGCACCATGCAATTGCATAGGTCACACATTTATTAAGCAGATCCTGGTCATTAGACTGTTGCCAACAGTTTCCTAGGGAGCAAAATAACCCCCAGTTGAGAACCGCCGGGGTGTAGTGCACAGTAGGGTATGCTTAAGACCATGGTGAGTAAAACATAATCATATAGATTTTAAATGTGTTATTTCAGAATGAGAGGAGCAAGGAATGCTTTGCTTTAAGTGAGACCTTTGAAGATAAGTTTGGAAGTTGCCTGAGGTCATTCATTTCTGATAGCTCATTTGTTGTCGTTGGAGAAACACTGTTTTGAGAGTGTTTTAACTTTGTTGGTTTGTTTGTTTGTTTGTTTGTTTCTTTCTTTCTTCTTTCTTCTTTCTTTTTAGCATATCATACTCTTGGAATATTCTTAATTTATGCCTTAATAAAAGTTTCTGTCAGTACAACACCAATTGAGAAAGAGGTTATAACAAAACTTGGCTAAATGTACTTATAATTATACACTATGTATTTTACTTATGGATAAAAAATTTTGAGCAATTCTGTATTTTCCTGGGAGGTAGCATTGCACTGGGAAGTTCCAGGTTTCTCTATGTCATTAATCGTAGTATGGAGTCAACAAGGTTGTACAACTCCTTTCTGTTTTTAAAGAAATCTAACTAAAGGAACAATAATTAACATTAGTCCAAGAATCTAGACTATGCTGAAAGCTTTGGCATGAAGATTGGGTGTAAATATTAAGTTGAAATATGAAAAGAATCAGATAACAAAGTTAAGCATCATTTCTACCTCTTTGAGAATTGTCTGCTAAACACAAAACAGTGGTAGATGGGCAGAGGATAAAATGAGGATTCAAGATGGTCTTGTTTAAATCTCAGCTCTTTTGATCTATCTGTCTGCACTTCTGTTTCTTAATCTGCCAAGGATAACAAGCCCCATTCTGTATCCTCAGTGGTTGCATTGAGAGCATTAAAGAAAACAGTGTGAAGGAGTTTTGCTAACTTCAAAAAGCACATGATTATTTAATAATCTGCTGTTACTCATTACATCAGAAGGATCTGAACGCCAACAAGTGCAATCGATTGTCCTCTTGATCATCTCTGAAAAGTTGTGTGTATTAGTTAGGATCCATAATGCTGGTTGCTGTAACAAACGACCATCAAATCTCAGTGGGTTTACACAAATGTTTATTTCTTATGTGTGTTCATGTCTTTTGCAGGTCAGATGGGCCTTCTGTCTGACTCTCCTCCAAGCTATGAGTCAGGGACTCGGGCTCCTTCTTTGTTACGATGACTCCAACTTCAACATAGAACTTCCACAAATGCTGTAGGGTGGATATAGAGGAAAGTTGGAAGTTCATGCAGGGGCTTTCAATGCCAGTCCTAGAAATAGTGTGCATACCATTTGCTTACATTCTATTGCCAGGAATGCAGTCTAATGGCTTTAAACTAGCTGTAGAAGAAACTGGGAAGTACAGCCTTTATGGCTGCCCTGAAAAAAGGAAGAATATGTGGCAAGAATCTATCTAGTCTCTACCACATTTCTGGAATTATGTGATGGCCCAATACAGGGCAACAATCTTATTCTTACTTCCCTATAGAGTAGGTCTCACCAAGGAAAATCTGAGGAGTCATTGTTTATCCCTATAGAAATGTCAAGTTAGACTCGAGCTTAAGTCCACTCTCTGTATTACTAGATGGGTGAAGTACTATGCATATTTGAGCTACCTTCAAGGAAACATTTATTTGGATAACCATACGATTATATTAATGAAATCAACAATAGTGACTATGCATTGGTGACATATACTGGGCACAGAGCTAGGCATTGTGTGATGGCCAGTACACACACACACACACACACACACATACACACACAAACACATTATATATATATATATATATATATATATATATATATATATATATATATGTCAGGCCCCAACTTCGTATCCCAACTCCTAGTGCCAGAAACTATATAAAAGCTGGAAAGTCAAAATTAGCCCCCGTAAAATAACAGTGAACAAAACTGGGAAATCCACAATTAAGCGCTGAATCCTAAGGTTCTGACCATAAAGCAGAGGTTTCAAACTCTCAGTCCAGCTATTGAATTGATCTCATTTGGTCTGGACCACACAGTGTTTGTTTTAAAAGTCTGAACAGTCATTTAAAAAAACTCAGATTTTATTATTATAAAGTTCTCTTGGACAAATAGAAAATCTGACAACATTGGGCAGGCACTCCCCATGGTATCAACCAAGAGAGCTGCAGGGTGGGGGGCCCCTTGAGGTGAGGCATGTCTCTCTTGGTCACTGCTGGTCCTTGCACCCTGATGGAGGTCCCATGGTAGGAAATCATTGATTTTCACTTGTTATGTGATCACAGTGTTGTTTCCCTCTTTGTTAAATATTTCTCTGTATCAAAATTAGGAAATAAATACGAGAACAAGAAAATCTTGAGTTTCACAAAATATGGGAGACTGCTATTTCTTTGTGGGATTGAAAGATGCTCTTAAATACTTACTAGCCAAAAAGAGCGGGTTTGCAACCAAATACTAAAGCCTGCACCTGCTTCCTACTATAAGCTTGGCCTGGTCGACACTGCTGGGTTATTGGTTTTTTTTTATTATTATTTTTAACAGCTTTCCAGAGGTATAATGTATATATTAGGAATTTCACCCATAACAAGTATACAATTCAGTGATTTTATTAAACTTTTTGAGATGTGCAACCATAAGCACAATCTAAATTTTAGAGCCCCTCCATCACTGCACAAGTTCCCTTGTGCCCATTTGCAGGCATTCCCTGGCCCCACTCTCAGCCCCAGGCCACCACTGCTCTGCTTCCCTTCTCTATCCATCGCACAGCGGAATTCTCCAAGCATGCTCGGAGTGCCGTAAGGTATTCAGAAGACAGGACCCCGTTCCGGTGTGATACAAGAAGGACTATGTCAGGAAGGAGACAGGATTTGGACAGTTTGCATAAAGGTGACAAAGGAGAAAGGTACTCTGGGGCTACTATCACTTTTTGCTGAAGATTCCCTTCAGATTGGCTGGGTAACTTTTCTTTAAATTTGTGATACAATAACTTGCAATTTTAGGAAAAAGTACAAATTACATGATACAACTACATTTCTGCTTCCCATTGGTCACTATAGATCAAGCAATAAAAATGGGTAATATACAAATTGAATCTCCAAGCGGCCTTTTCTTCTCCTGTCCACCCAGTGGGATCCTTGAAGACCCAAAGCAAGTCATCCATCATCATAGACCTATGAGAGATTATACTAACTGCCAAGAGTTCTCTCCATAGCCTCAAAGCACATGCTCTGTATCCCGCATTAGGCAAGTTTTCGAGTCTTCTGCCTGGGATGTTTCCTGTATTTTTTCTTGTGCTAGTCAGTTCTTGTCTTTATCAAATTCCATTTGACATGTGTTTATCATGTCATCCCAACTATCTATTTCCTCAGGGTTTAGGGACAATTATAGTTTCTTCACCATCTTTGTGTTCTTTGCCCAAAGCTTTGGGAATTCTTATAGTAGATGTTTAATAAAACTTGCTGAAGAGTGAATGTCATTATTGAAGTATATTTAAGGATTATAATTCAGTGACCCTGTAGTTTTAAATGCAGTAGAAATAAAATGAGTTGGTAGAGTCAATATACACATGATTTAACCAGGGGTAAGACCACTGAAAGAGCCCCTAAGAGAGGTGCATCTGCTCGTTATACTATCTTAACAACTGAAGGAGATCAACTGGTCAACTTATCCATTGCTCACAGGTCCCATTTAATCAATGAAACAAGGAAGTCTGGGCCAGTCACTTTTCTATTGCTTCTGGGTACTTTGTTTTTTTTCTTTTGTTTTGCTTCGCTTTTTTCCTCTTCCTATGCTGGTGTCCCTCTGTGGCTTTATTTGTGCCTGTCTACTTCTCCCATCTCCACGAGTCTCTCCATCTCTCGCTCCCTCTCCCTCCCTCCTTGCCTCCCTCTCTCTCGTTTGCACACACTTTCTCTGTCTCTATCACTCTTCTCTCTCTTCCTTCCCCTGCCCTTTTCTGTCCATTGGCATCTCTGTTGTGGCCTCTGTTTGGTCCTTGGTCTCTCGCCGTTACAGTGTGAGCGTCCTCCAAGTTCAAGGACATTTTCAGAGTGCCAGCACTGGCTTGCCTCATGTCACAAGCTCCAGAAGTCATTTGTGGATTCAAGAATGGTTCATCTGAGACATTCAGACAGCCTATAACTTCCCATAGAGATATTTGTGCCAATAAAGTAGGGGAGAAAGGCAAAGAAAAAAAATAAATTTTCCATTCAGAAAGACTGAAATGTTTAAGAACACATGGAAATGCCACATTATAAAATCCTAATCTTTGCTTTGACTCCATGGAATTTATTTAGCAAAGGCCATTCTCGAGGAAAGAGTCTATATATTTGAATACGCTATTTGGTATGAGAACATGTGATTCATCCTCTTTTTTTTGATGTTTCTCTCTCAAAATACAAAGACAACACTTCTTAAAAATTCTGCAAACTCATTCTTTCAGGCTCAGATTACAACCTGATTGGAGAAAACACAATCTAAACAGGATTTATCTTTAAAAAATATTTTTTTTTCACTCACATCTGCAACGCTCACCAACATACTTGGAGATCTTGGGGAGAAAGAAAAGGATTTCTGAAATAAGTAAGCGTTATCTTCCTGCGGGAAAATAATTCTACAGATGTCGCATCCTCACCTCACAAGACTGTCCCCCCAAAACCCTCCAGCTTTCCCACTGCTTCATATTCATTAATTAGTCTGAGGTTTCTTCCGTGTTTCGTTTACAAAGCCACTTAAACCCACGCACCCATTTAACATATTTATGACCCCAGTTTTCTTTCTGTTCTCCTAGACTGTACCGTAATTGTTCTCTGGACCCAGGGACTGCAGAGAGCCTCCCTGCTGAAAAGACACAACATAAAGAAGGAAATGAATGTGTGCGGGTTGAATACCTTCAACAAAACGACTGGGTGCAGTTTGGCCCCTGCCCCCCCTCCTCCCAGGGTCACTTTAATTGAGTGGAGCCTCACCCTCTATTGAGTGTATGGGAGACTATTAACTCTTAACAACGCTTCTCTCAGGTTATTTATTTATTGCTTAAATGATTTGTTATTGCTACTTGAATTTAATACACCCTCTGGGAACCAAGATGGCAGCATCATGTTACAGAAAAACTACAAGTTATTTTAAAACTGTAATTGACATTTTATGAGAGCCATAAAATCTTTCTGAACAAATAACTTACCATTAGTCAGAAACTTCAGCAGGAGATCTGTAAAATCAAGGCGATGGTGGAACAGTACTGTACTTGTGTGTGTCTGTCTGCACAGGCGCTGGGGACCACGGGGCGGGAAGCAACCAGGGAAACTCCTGGTGATTCTTCTGCATGGCTTCCATGTGACTTGGTTTAAATCATCACGCTTTGGAGTCGGAGGGATTTGGGAACTAGTGCCCAGGATTCCCAGGAAAGATGAACTGTATCACAGGAGCACATTTCAAGTGACCACCTGGGGTCTTTCCCTTTTCATGGCTGAGGCTGCTTCCCAGCCAGACACCAGCAAAGTACCCTGTGGTCATGCTGCTGGCTTAGCTGGGCCGGCAGTCACCTGTTAGAATCACATCTTCCGGTCCCCACCACATGTAGATTTTCCAGACGGTCGTGCGAGCTGTGAGAACCCATCACTGATGGGTTTGGACTATCTCATTTCCTGGGCCAGCAGAGCTTAATGTTTGTGACATCACTTTGAGACAATAGGAAAGGCTTTGGGTGAAAATTGGCAATTCCCAAAACAGCATGTGTGGATCATCTCTTTCATGGGATCCCCCTGCAGGATTGAGCGGCCCCAGGAGTCCTGAGGGTTGGCTACTGGTGTCCATAGCTGCACCCCCAGGAACTGCCTGTGGCAAGAGTGAGGTTGCCTGCCAAAGTAGCCCAAATCCATTGAGAAGGTACCAAAGCTCAATTTCCTTGCCTTCATTCAGGATGACTCAGAACAACCTCCCCAGTTCTGTAACTACCTGAGGGATTGGCTTCATATTTGCTTGTAACCACATCCATGACAGTTCGACTTCTTCTGCCCTATCCTGCTTCCCTTGCCCCTTCGTTCACTTTGCCTTCGTTGACCCTTTGAGCCAACCACAGACCTATCCACCAGCCCAGGAAGCCCCAAGGTCATTTCATAAACTGCACAGGAATATAATTGTCTGGCTTCTAACCTATTTGTGTTCTGAGCTCCTCTTTGTTCTGCTTAGCTCTGAAACCCCCACCAAATCCTACTCCTGGCTCCCACACTCCACTCACATTTTTCTCTTGTTTGTACTTTGGCTTTTCCAACTGGCTTTGACTCAGAGCCCCCATATTGTAGCTTGAAGGTGACTTATGTAGCCAACTAGAAGCTCCTCACAACAGTTCCAGATGGGAGAGGAATCCAATCCCGGATGCCAGTTAACTTAACACTAGTTATGTTAACCTGCTCAGTTAATGCTGACCTCCCTTCCCTGCGGAGACCCCCACCTCATCTGCCCCACCAATAGTTGGAGGCAAGCCGCCAGACAAAGGACATCAGGAGCATTCACAAAGTGATGCACTACGTGCTTCTCATGACAAGAAAGCGTGATGTTCAGGTCTTGTTGGGGCTGATTCTTACAAGTACTGATTCTTCCAAGCAGTATACTGGGCATCACACGGAGCGCACCCTACGTAACTAAATACGAGCACACAAGGCACAGAAATAAGTAGGACCATCCAGGACTTAGATGAGTTGTGCCTGGTCATGTAGAATAACACATGCTAGAAGAATCTTAAAAATTAACCAAGACACTGACTTCCTGCCCTTCCCTAACTTATATACACACAACCTGCCAAGCCGTGTTCTCTGGACTGCTCTGTGCTGATCACTCTTCTTCAGGAAGGAGGACTGTTATATCCACCAAGGTCCCTTTCCTTTCTCAAGACGTCTTTTTATTTGAAAGTTCTTGGGCAGCCCAGGTGGCTCAGCAGTTTGGCGCTGCCTTCAACCCAGGACCTGATCCTGGAGACCTGGGATCGAGTCCCACGTCAGGCTTCCTGCATGGAGCCTGCTTCTCCCTCTGCCTGTGTCTCTGCCTCTCTCTCTCTCTCTGTCTCTCATGCATGAATGAATAAAATCTTAAAAAAAGAAAAGAAAGGGATCCCTGGGTGGCGCAGCGGTTTGGCGCCTGCCTTTGGCCCAGGGCGCGATCCTGGAGACCTGGGATCGAATCCCACGTCGGGCTCCCGGTGCATGGAGCCTGCTTCTCCCTCTGCCTGTGTCTCTGCCTCTCTCTCACTCTCTGTGACTATCATAAATAAATAAAAATTAAAAAAAAATTTAAAAAAAAAAAAAAAAAAAAAAAAAAGAAAAGAAAAAGTTCTTTACTGGCGTGTTTTGAAATGGACCTGAGATTTGTTTGAATCAGGTCTGGTAAGACACGCAGACACAGAAATGACTGACATGGAAGAAGTTTTTATACTCAGTAATCCTTAAAAACAGGAGGCATGACACGCCACACAGGAAAGCACCTGGGTTGGCCAGGAGTCAGAGGCAGTGAGGGTACCATGTGGGCAAAGCCCCTATTGTGGTTTCTGCAGGAAGGATCCGGCAGGGTGAGCAGGTTTAGGTTGGCTTGTTTGAATACTTGCAGCAGGCTCTGGGGCATAGGTGATGTCCCTAGTTGTCTGGTGCCTGGCTCTGGGATATAGGGGGGTGGAGCATGGTCCAGAGTATGTGAGCCCCATAAAGCGGATGATTCAGTTGCAGCCTCTGGATTGGTTGGTTTGCATCTAAAAGACACACGCACAGGCAAATCATTTGCTGTGTCTAGGAATTGGTTCGCCCTGGGAAGGGCAGTCCTTCCAGTGCCCCAGATGTCAAAGCACCAAATACATATATCAAGGGAAAATATGGATGATAAGACACACTTCCTTTGAGGTAGAAACTACTGAACTATTGCAAAGATACTTGCCGTGTTGGAAGAAGAAGCATTCCTGACTTTCTCATTTGGCCTGCTGGCCCCAACGACAGTCAACTGTTGAAATCCCATGATCTTGGGGAATTTCCAGCATGGACAAAGGGTTCAACCTTGGAACTTGATGGTTCCTTTGCAGGAGGACCAATAAATGGGTACAATTTTTATTTTCTTTTTTTTTTTTTTTTTTTCAATTTTTATTTTCTAAAGATTAACTCTTTGGGCATCTTGAGGGCTAATTTTGAACTCCTTTGGCTTAGTTTTGTTTTATTTCAGCTTATATCTTAACATTTCTTTTTCTACCATGGTGCAATAAGAGAAAAGCCCATGCTCTTCACATTTCAGCTAACAGGTATGTGAGCTATAAACAAAAGCATCTTTTTGTAGCCAGGGCACCATGGCTAAATGATGCACTGTCCATATCGTGGATGCGCTCCCAGGGAGATAGCTGAGTACAGGAACTCCTCCAGCATCTTCCAGTCTCACTGCACCCAACTCCCACCAGCCCTCCCTGGAACCTGGTCTGACTTTCCTTACCCAGCAGCACTTGGTGAGGTGTTAGGGATCTCTCTGGAAAGATCTCTCCAGCCCTCTCCAAGCCTTCTTTCTTGGAATGAAAACCTGAAGGAAAGGAGGGAGAGTCCCCTGGAGTCATTGCAGTCAGGGCTTGTTTCTTGGTTGGTTTTGATTTGCAGAGGGCAAAGGAAGAGGAATCTTTCCCCATTTCAAATCATTTTTCTCACAAGGTCATCCTCCAAACAAAAATTGGTTCCAAATTCATTAAACAAAGTAAAGGACCTCACATCAGGTTTTGTGAGATTTACCTGAGATGATTTACTGTAAGTGAATTTAGGAATTTTTGTCTTCATAAGTATGCCAGCAGTTGCTGGCTAGCAGAAGATTTATACTCATCTAACTCTGCAAGCATCTCCAAATTTACCTACACAAGGACCTAGCTTTAGAAAAAACATAATATTAAGATGCAGATGACAAGTTATGCAAACTGGAGCATGAGAAATAGTATGGACGTTCCTTAAAAAATTAAAAACAGGAATACCATAAGATCCAGTAATTCATTATTGTGCATTTACCCAAAGAAAACAAAAACACTAAATCAAAAAGATATATGCACCTCTATGTTTACTGTAGCATCATTTACAATAGCCAAGATATGGAAGAAACCTAAGTGTCCTTTGATAGGTGAATGGATAAAGATGAGGTCTAGATATACAGTGGAATATAATGTAGCTGTAAAAGAGAATGAGATCTTGTCATTTGCAATAACATGGATGTACCAAGACAGGGTACACTAACGCTAAGTGAAAAAAAGTCAGTCAGAGAAAGACCAATACTGTATGATTTCACTCATTTGTGTAATTTAAGAAACAAAACAAATGAATAAATGACAAAAGAGATAAACAAGAAAACAGACTCCTAACTATGGAGAATAAACTGGTTGCCAGAGGGAAGGTGGGTGAGGGGATGGGGGAAACAGGTGAAAGGGATCAAGAGTACAAAATTGTTGAATCACTACACTGTACACCTGAAACAAATATAGCACTATATGTTGACTATACTTCAATTTAAGAAAGAAAAAGGGAGGAAGGAAAGTAGGAAGGGAAGGAGGGAGGGAGGGAGGGAGGAAGGAAGGAAGGAAGGAAGGAAGGAAGGAAGGAAGGAAGGAAGGAAGGAAGGAAGAAAGGAAAGAAGGAAGGAAGGAAGGAAGACACCTATTACCTGTGAAAGATCAAGCACTGCTTTCACACTGGAATTCAACTGTTTTGTTGATAACTTTCAGTCACTATTATCTGACTATCTCACTAAAGACCCTATTTGACCTAATTTACAAGACTTGAAGAATTGCAATAGGTGACATTTATAAGCAAAGCACAGAAAAAAAACATTATCTTTCCATGTTTAGGATATAATACATTTATGTATTTAAGATATATATTATAGGGCTCCCTGGGTGGTGCAGCGGTTTAGCGCCTGCCTTTGACCCAGGGCGAGATCCTGGAGACCCGGGATCGAGTCCCACATCAGGCTCCTGGTGCAAGGAGCCTGCTTCTCCCTCTGCCTGTGTCTCTGCCTCTCTCTCTCTCTGTGACTATCATAAATGAATAAAAAATTAAAAAAAATAGATTTAAAAAAAAGATATATATTATATGTGAAATGTGATATATATATCCCTAAAAATCTTGTTTATTTTTCAAAAATATCTTTTTTTAAAAGATTTTACTTATTTATTCATGAGACAGAGAGAGAGAGGCAGAGACACAGGCAGAGGGAGAAGCAGGCTCCTCACAGGGAGCCCAATGTGGGACTCGATCCTGGAACCCCAGGATCACGCCCTGCACCAAAGGCAGATGCTCAACCACTGAGCCAGCCAGGTGTCCCCAAAAATATCTTTAAATAATTCTTTCCATATTACTTTCAATAAACTATTTTACAGAGAAAAAATACAGACTATAAGTTAAACTAGAGAAAGACTATACCATACAATTCATAGTTGAATAATATGAGCATCAAAGTATCTGATCAAAGATAAATAGCCACTTGGATGAGAATCTGTGGGACACAGTCAATGGGAAAGAAATATATAATGAAGGGAAAGTGCCTTAGAAATATTTTCTATACAGCATTACACATAAGTATAATTCTGTTGACAATCGATTAGTGTAAAAACATGATGTTGGCCCACATTGAGATGATATGCATCTTTCTGTGCACACTGGAAAGTATAAGATGAGATTATCTTGACCGTTTCTAGTTCAACACCCCTCCCCCATGTGGGCTGGTGCAAAATTCAGTTTGAGTCACATGAGGGTGTGGCAGACTGTGTTTTCTGAAAACAGTCAAAGACTACCTCTCATCCTCCATGCTATACTTACAGGGTAACTTTGACAATCTCTCATCAAGTGACAAGATTGATTGATGTCCCTCCTCTGAGCCTGAGGAGGTAGAAGCGACACCATGTACTTCTGAGGCTAAGTCTCCTTGGGTTTCTTGGGATCCTGTTCTTGGATACTAGCCACCATACATGAGAGGAAGTCCAAACAGCCTTTGAACAGGCCTTAGTGGAGAGGATCTAAAGATCAGAGATCTTAGTCTACAGCTGCATGAGTTCCCAGTCAACCGCAGAACCAACTCATCAGTCATGGAAGTGAATCATCTTGAAATAGATTCTCCAGGCCTAAGCAAGCTGCTCCAGGTGAACTTGGAAGGAACAGAAGGGAAACCAACCTAAATTGCAGATTCATGAACAAAATAAAAGACTTTTTTTTTTTTTTTTTTAATTTCAAGCCAGTAAGTCATGGAGTGGTTTATCACACAGCAATAGATAATTAATACAAGGCCCTTCCCCAGATACCCTGCAGAGTTATGCAAACATCTCAGGCATCTCAAGCAGAGCTTAACCCTTGGAGGAAGGAGTTCTGGTATTTGGGCTTCTGGTTACAACAGAAGTACCATTGGCCAAGCCAATAAGAGATCTTGAAGTCGAGCATCCTTGGTTCCTCCTTAGGTAGCAAATGAGCCGGGTATCTGTCTATCCTCAAAGGACCACAGGCATCCTTCCACTGTCTGTGCCACCTCCCCACAGGGCCCATGGACCAAGGAGCTCCATCACCTCCATCTCTTTCCCTCTTGGGGAACCTCTCTCTCCCATCTTCTTGACTCCTCTTCTTCATCTTCTCCCGTGGGCAAAGGAGTCAGAAGACCTTCTTGAAAAGGAGATTGAAAGGATATTGAGATAGGAACACACATACACACTAATATATAGCTCAGTAATTGACCAGTCATATTCACATTTTGTTAGGGAGGTCACTGAGGGAACAAGAAAGTGAGAATACTATTGATAATTATAGGAATAAAAAAACCCATTGTGGCCAGGTGACATGAAAGTATCATTCAGGGATTAAATATTTCTCAAAAGCCATGCAAACACACATACTGCCCACACATTAGTAGAAATAATATAGAGACTAACTAACTCTAGGAGAATAAAAGTAGCCAAAGCAACAAGATGGTTAATTAGCTTTTTAAAAAGAAAAGATACTGAACTAGGCATCAGAAAGTTGATCTCATCTTAGCATTTTTCCACATCCTGGGAAAATAATTTGTTCCATGGTTCAGTTTTCTCATCAGTGAGAGGAAAATATGAACAGGATCATTTTGAAGCCTCCTTAGGCCCCACCACCCTACAACTCCCATACAAGTTATGCTAATCCAGACTGGACCAACTAATGACCAATATGCTGAGACTATGAGAAAATGAGTTGGAATTTGGGTACAAATATCAGAATTTTCTGCTCTGTGGAACATTGCCAGAAGTTAAATTAGACTCACATAACTTTATATGTCCCCAAAGTTGCCAAGAGTAAACAAGGTATATGAAATAGTAGTGAACACATGGAAGTGTGCTATGAAAACTTGCACGAGTGATAATAGTCTATGACTTGATATCATTTATTCTAATTATCTTCCAGACCACAGTCCAGTGGGCAAATGCTCACTTACATGTCTTCATGTGTGTTTGCATGTACATGTGTTGTTAGGTCCTAATCAAGCAGATAATTCATGAATGATTTTGATGATCATAATTTTTATATATTCCATTTAGAGAGTATGAAGAAAATCCCAATTGCCTATATTCAATGTTAGTTATGAAGGCAAATAATATTCTTAACTTTCTGCTGATGATGGTTTCTGAGTATTTTAGGATGAAAAGTCATCTTTAAATAAGAATTCCTGGTTTGAAGAACTTAATAACAAAACATAATTTTGGAAGGACTGAATTTACCAGGGATCCAATGCAATACTCATATTTTACACACTTCCTAAAAATTAAAATAGCTTGCTGAAATGATGTGTCTAAATGATATTTATAGTAGCATCATTTGTAATAGGAAAACATTGGAAACAATATAATTATTCATCAGAAGAGGTTACATGGAGGGGCCTGGGTAGCTCAGTTGGTTAACTGCCTTCAGCTCAGGTCATGATCCCAAGGTCCTGGGATCAAGCCCCATATCAGGCTCCCCACTCAGTAAAGAGCCTGCTTTTCCCTCTTCCTCTGACCTTCAACCCCCACTCGTGCTCTCTCTCTCTCACTTGCTCTACTCTCTCTCAAATAAATAAATAAAATCTTTAAGAAAACAAAGAGGATTCATGAAATCAATTATGATCCATCTACGTACTAGAATACTATGCAGCGATTAAGAATAAGGATATTTTCTACATAAGTTGTCAAAAAAAAGTGAAAAAAAGCATAGTACAGAATAGTGTGGTTATGATTTTGAGTATTTACTACATGCCAGGAGATGGGAAGATATAGTAACTGTGGCCAGCAGCTGCTTCTAGCCAGGGGAGAATGAGTCTTGATTTGCACTGTGCTATCTTTCCCACCTTTTGGATTTACATACCATGTGGAGAAAAAAATTAAACTATAAGAGTGTACTAAATAAGGATGACATCAGTGCCATTTTACACATGGGGAATCATAATGGTAAGACACACCAAAATGTCATATGTTATTAACCTTCTCTTCCTATTTTACCTTCTCCTTCTCCTATCTTCTTTTCTCCCATTTGTCAGATTTCTTTATTTCATTGTGTTGAATGGGATTAATTCAAAACATGCAGTATAAAAATAATAAATAAAAATACTTCTCTCAAACCCCTCAAAATGCAACAAAACCCCAAAAGAACAAATCTTCAAAGTTAAAAAAAGCTGTATGAAGGCAATCCACATACACTAGATTTTAGGAAAAGATTCAATAGTGAGGGAAGGATTATTGTCTTGTCTCCACTGATACAGCTTTTCCCCCCTGTGATTTTGCATTGAATGCTTACACAGAGGTAGCAGTAGAGGCGAGGCTGGATGCAGGATACCAAAATTGTCCTCACTGAATAGCTATTCTCAGGAACAGTGGAGAAGAAACTGCCATATAAATATGATTTCTCTAAAACTAGTGACCTCATATAAGGATGCTGGGGACATGCTTGTCTTGGGAGAGATTTCTTTACTTTTAATAGAGAGGCAGTGTATTTGATGACTGTCTTAGTCCAACCATTCAGGTTGCTATAACACAGGTACAATACAACAGAAATTTGTTTCTCACAGTTTTAGAAGGTGGCATGTCCAAGACTGCAGGCAAATCTGGTAAAAATCTGGTGAAGGCCTACTTCCTGGTTTATAGACACTGCCTTTTTACTGTAACCTCACATGGCAGAAGAGGCTAGGGAGCTCTCTTAGACCAATTTTACTCTAAGAGCACTAATCTCATTCATGAAAGTGGAGCTTCCCAGAAGGTCCTAATATAACTACAACTGGGGTTAGGATTTCAACACATGAACTTTGACAGGGGTGGGCACAATCATTCACACCACATCAATAACCTTGGAATGAAAAATTAGACAAGAGATAACCATAGCTATGAGGACTTTATTATATTGACTATGTCTTATTTCTTGGTGGTTTAATATATTTACATATACAAATAAAGATGTATCTAAGGTGATGTTGAAGCTAGATGAAATAAGACAGACTAAAGGGCAGCAACTCTTCAAAAAATGTTGTTTTCTGAATGACAATGTTGATAATAATGGAGATGATAGCGATGATGATGGGAGTAGTGCTGATGGTGATGGCGATGGTCATGATGGTGATAGTGATGATGGTGGTGGTGATGTTGATGGTGATGGTGATGATGATGATGGTGGTGATGATGGTGATAATGATGAGGTGGTGGTGGTGGTGATGATGAATTATAGTTCTAATTTTTTCTTTAATATATGCCAGGAATCCTGCAAGGTACTTTACTGACATTATTTCATTCAGTCCTCACAACAGTCTTATAAGACAGGAATTATCTCTGTTCTCTAGACTAGAAAAAAAGGGCTCATAGAGGTCAGGAAACTTAAGAAGATCACATTTTCTCTGTGATTTTATACCAGAGATAAGTTACTACTGATGTAAATCATGTAGCATATATGAACTCAAACACATACCACACATGGTACCCTTGTCCTTTTAACTTAAAATCTCTTCACCAGCCCTGAGAATTCTTCTTTACAACCATAAATGTGAGGACATCAGATGATTTCTTGTCAGCAGTTTCCATAATCAGAAAAAAAAATGTGCTTCCTTCATTTTGTTTATCCTCAGGAGGTCTGGTTAAAAACCAATGCCATATGGCTCTCTAAAATAGTGGTTTCAATAAGCTGAAATTTTAGCTAACACTGGGAACTTCAATAACCCACAAACTATCCCATCCTTGTCACAGGGCATAAAACAACTGGGTATGTCTAAGTTATACATGCAGACATCACCAGGTCAATATATGTTGGCCCAGAAAGACTGGGAACCATTTCTCTAATCTCAAATCCACCTAGGAGCACTCTCTTTGGCACTGGTCAGTGTAGTGATGCCTCATGGTTCCATTCATTCTGTGGCTTTTATATGACACAGAGCCTTTGACCTCAATTATGGTGTCAGTAACTCAACTCTTAAGTTCCCAGGCAGGTCTTCTTATAAATTTGGGCAAGGATTAAAAGCAGACAGCAGCAGCCAGAATACTTTGTTAGCTTCATCATTATCTCGAAAGAAGTAGACTTAAGGCATCAACTCATGAGTAATTTCACAAGGCAAACCATTTCTGATCAACATCTAGAGAATAATAGGAAATCTGTCCAGTTTGGAGGATAGTTTCCATCAACGATTCACTCCAGGATGTTTTAGCATCTTTTAGGCCCCCCTTTTTGGGAAATAATAGTGTTTTCGGATGCCCATTCAGGCGAATTACCTATTCTTAAACCCACCTAAGCAAATCTGGATTAAGAGGCAGTAAGTTTTACATTGTAAATAACAATTGCTAGCTGTGATTTTCATGAAAGACCCCAGAGCATATTGAGTCATTTTGCAATAGAACCCAACCATCAATTCTTCTGCAACAGCATGTGGACGTCATATCCTGATTAGATGTGCATCTCACAAGAAGGTTGGAGTTTCTATTAGTTTCCTACTGCTGCATATTGGTTACCACAAACTTAATGACTTAAAACAGCACCCATTTATTATTTCACATTTCTTAGGTCAAAAATCCAGGCACAGTTAATGGGTGTTCTGCTTGGGGTCTCACAAGGCTAAAATCATGGTGTCAACCAGGCTGTATTCTCCTCTGGAGCTTGGTGCCCTCTCCCACGTTCACATCCAGTTCTTTGCAACAATAGAGCTGACTTCCCAGTTTCACTGCTGTGAGCTAGGATCTGCTCTCAACTCCTACAGGCTGCTCACAATCTTTGCCATGTGATCCCCTCTTCTCCCAAGCCAGCAGTGGAGACCCATTCTTATGTCAAAACCCTCTCATGCTTTAATACTATTTCACTGGGAGGAGCCCAGTTCCTCCTGTGGGCTCACCTGATCATATCAGGCCCAATGAGGGTAGTATCCCACTCTTATGGCCAACTGTGCCATATGATGCCACCTGATCATGGGGTGCCCATCTCATCATCGTCACAAGTCCCAAGATTATGGACATCAGGAGGCCAGAAGTTTGGAGGGTCATCTTAGAATTCCGAGTTTTGTCGTTACTGAGACACATTTGTTCTACTGAGACTCGTAGGGGTGAGGCAAAATCTCTGTGGGTGAAGAATCTTAAGAGTGAGGTCATTGACCCAAATAAAGCCTGGATTCCCTCAACAAGAAACAGGAATTGGGAGACTAGGATTGAGATAGATGGAAGAGGCAACATAGGCTCCTTTCTTGGTCTTTATTTCAAGAAGCTTGAACATCTAAGAGTTCATTTCTGAGTAGTATTAGTCAGTGATGATTATTGTCATTGACCATGACGTGGGTTTTAGACAGAAGAGGATCCCTTAGGTGCATCATAGGCAAAGTGAATGATCTTCATTTTATAAGCTAAGATATTGCCGGGGTTTGTTTTGTTTTGTTTTGTCTTTTGCTCTGTCCTTGTCTCAAGAAGTCTTTTTGAACACCACAGCGGTGCAGCCAACTATAAGGGGAAGCATGCAGGAACTCAAGATAGAAGAGCCACTCTGAAGGTAACAGGGCAATACGAGAAGTTTCTGTCAAAAACACCAACGGGAATGTGATTGCAAGAGGGAGAACCAGAATTGGCCCAGGCTCTTTGCTGACCAGCACAATCTCTTCCCATATTTGACAAAGGAATTCTGGGTTCCATACTATCAAAAAAAAATAGAGTTTTCTGACATAGTCATGCACACTAATATGCACTTGTGAAAAAGATAGAGCAATTGGTGGGTCGGGCTAAGGACTGGAGATGTGCCACATTCAGGGACCTGCCTCTACCTGTCCACTTTGTGTGTCTCCATGGTCAATTCCAAGCCACCAGATTTGCTGTTTGCTCAGTGGCTTTAACGTGACCACTTGTATTAGTTGTGCCTTTTTTGTGTTCTGCATTTCTGAAGCTTTGATGTCCTTGCTGATCCCGGAGGGACTGCCCCTTCCAGATCAGCCAATTCAGAGAGTCAGCAAAGGACTCTGCAGTGAGTGTGTCTTTCATATGCAGACCAGCCCATCCAGAGCCCATGACCCGCCCCGCCCTCACCCCCCACCTCCATTGGGCTCTGGGTCCAGGCCACCATCCTGCTGCCCCAATCACAACAGGGCCAGGTTCCAGACACATTATCCCAGCAAGCCAGTCCTAAGCCTGCCTATTTTGCCTTGCCCAGTCCTTCCTGCAGAAACCACAACAGAGGCCCTGCCCCCAGCTGCTTCTGGCTCCCTCTGCCTCCTGGCTGACCCTGATGCTTCCCGCGTGACCTTGGGTGATAGAGTATTGTCGTGTCTTGGGAGCTGTAACTATTTTTTCATTGATATTCAAATCCTGATCTGTTGGCCTCACCATGCCTGAACCCATTTTATTTCATTTATTTATTTTTAAAGATTTTATTTATTAATTTGAGAGAGCGGGAGAGTAAGAGAGAGCAGGGGGAGGGGCAGAGGGAGAAGCAGGCTCCCCACTGAACAGGGAGCACTATGAGGGCTCCATCTCAGGACCCTAGGATCCTGGCCTGAGCTGAAGGCAGACGCTTAACCGACTGAGTCACCCAGGCAGCCCTGAACCCACATTTTGAAACACCAACTTCCACAATTGCTGCATTCTCTTCACCCAGATAATGCAGTGATTTCCTTCTGCTGATACCATTGCAATTTCCCCCCAATAAGCGACATCCTTTGTGGGACATTAACCCCTGTGGTGTATGTGAACAGCATGAATTCCAGAAGCTTTCTTCACTGGTCACTTCTTTGACCCAGAGAGTAGGACAAAAGTCAGTTGGATACTTTGTGTATATAATTGTGTAACTTCAATCCATTTCAAAGCAGGAGGTCAGGGCTATTTTCTAATATGAAACCTCCTCCAGTAAATGTTGTACCCTATGCCGGGGAATCTGCCTTCGAACAGAGCTGAGGGCATGAGCATCAGACGGGGACCCTGTTGCTTCCTGGGGCAAGTCCTTCTCTTGTTTGAAATGTCCTTTGGCTTCCCATCAACCTCATCAACTTTTGCCGTTTGTGGACACTTTTCATTATAATATAAAATCAAATGGAGCCCCTTAAGAATCCTTTTAACCATTTGTCAACTTTTTATACAATGTGATGAAAATTATCTCAAGTACCTCAAGGAAAATATTCTATTTTCTATATAAGTATATTTGCAAAGATTGCAAATTTTTTTCTAATGTAAAAATGCAATATCAGCAGTATTAAAAGGCAAGTTTGCTCTTTTGCTGGTGAATATGACTCATGCCCTCAGGGGACTATAAATTAATTATGTAAGGAAACACATTATTTGTGGATGAGTATGTTACTAAATGATGTATTATATTTTGTTTGGTTTGGCTGAAAAAATATATTGCAGCTTGAAATTGAACTACTTGTCACAGTTTCGCTATCAACATTAAAATCTTTCAGTGACCTGATGTTTGGAGCACTTACATTTTGCCTTAAAAATTACAATGTTTATTATATTAAAAAATAATTTTTCCTTTTTGCTTCTGAGAGATGAGAGAAGAAAAGGTTTCAGACCATTACACAAATGAAGTATCGTGTCAGGGGTCTTTATTATTCGGTGTAAAGCTACATTGGATGTGAAAAGCTACATTGGATGTTTATCTTTCCACGTTGTGTTTTGAAGGTCTTGATGTGCTGTAGAAGGATTTTTATCAGAGTAGTGCTGTTTACTGACATGGTGGTGATCATCTGACGGTAATTTTTTAGGATTTTTTTCACTTTTATGCTCCTCACTGATCTGCTGTGTTTGACACCTTCGTTCCTTATGATTCTCCTTCAAACTAATAATCTATGTATTTTTTATGACTAAAAGCCCAAATAATTTAAAAGCCAATTGATAACATTAAGCATGGTCATTGACCTCCACCACCTGCCATGCATTTTTACTGCCATTTTTTTTCTAGGGGAATTAAAGCAATGCCTCATTTGTTGGTTGTTTTTATCAAACTTTAAATAGATACCACAATACCTTCAATGACTTGATCTCTTGGAACACTTTCCTGATCCCCCGGAAGGGGTCTAGAATCCTCCAATCAGAAAAGGCTAACCAGTAGGCTACAGTTTCTGCTACTTAACAAGGCATATGAGACCCTCCTGCTTTGGACCTTGGTAATCTCACCTGTCTGCCCATATATTTGCTCTAAAATCACCTCTTTGCCTACCCCCTCCTCTCCAAAATTAGTTGAGCACGTGCCCCTTTGTGTTTGCTAGACTGGGAGCTCCTGGATGTCAGGGACTGTATCTTGTTTATTTTGTTAATGATAGTGGTGAGCTCAGCCTGCACTGGTAGAAAGTAGACACTTGTTAGATTTTGGATGAGTGAATGAATGATTGAGTGAATAAGTGAATGAGTTGAAGGCAACGTAAATCAATATATACTTGAATGCTGAAGTGGGATGACTGCCCAGGGCATCCATGCTGCTTTTTTGGAAGTGCTAAAGAGGTGGGCTTCAGTGGCCATGTTTATGCCATGTGACTCTGTCTCACAGCCAGACCTGATTAGAACAGAGTGACATGTAGCCATATGGAACTAGGCACCAAATCTCTGTCTCAAGAGTTCAAATTAACAGACCCAGAAGCTGAAGTCAGGAAGCTACTGGACACTGGCATAACGAGGTCTCACAGAATCATGGCCTCATTTACTTCCATTGGAAACCAGTGCTATCAGCAAGCCAAGGTGGTGGAGAAGAGAAATCAAGAGGTCTCAAGAAGTCCTCATGCAGAGACAAAAACAAAACAAAACAAAACAAAACAAAGGCTCAGAGGGTGAGGACAACATAACAGACTCAAGAACTCCTAAAAATGAGTTGATATTCAGCCTCTTGATCCAGAAAATCTGTGAAATACACTCCATACCTCAAAGTTCAGAATCTTCATGAAGTGGTAGAAAATTCTAGAAATTCTAAACAAAAGAGGATCAACTTTGAATACTTTTGATAAGTATCTCTTCATAACTGGCAAGCCATGCTGAAGTGCAACCAACACCCCCAGAGAGAACAGGACTGAGGACAATCACCAACCAAACGGCTTTGAATAAATGCCTTAAGGGATATCTTAAGTCTACACAAAATTCTCCTTTACCCCAATTTAGCCCTGACCGATTTGCAATTAGAACTAATTCACCTCTCCCGTTTGTCCCTAAGCAAATTGAATTCTATACTAACAAAAGCTCTGGTGCAATAAATGGATTCAGGTTAAAGGTGACGTTAAAATTTCCATCCTTGTAAGAATAAGTGTCTCAGAAAACATCTAGGTTGTTTACTGGTTGTTTGCATTTCACATCTGGTTGTTTAATGGTACACCTGAGATGGTCTGCATTCCTGATGGTCTTAATCTTCTCCTTCATAAGTAAATTTCTTCTGTGGATAATGAAAAAGTATCTTTTAAAAAAATGTAACATTACTACTGTTGAACTGTCAGATAAAACTCCATTCAATATCAACTCTGTGTTCTTTGATGATGTTCAGTGGGTTTAACGATGTTATAAAGTGACCTCGCACGCTCTGACTGTGGGAGCATCTTTATTCCCAGCTATTGAGGAGAGGGTCCTGCGACCTGGCTGCCAGGTGGCATATGAGTGTGAATACTTCTAGGCACCTTTGTAATGGGTATTGAACCACAAGCTCTGCTGAGGCACATCATCCTCTCAGAAAAATCTCCTCTCTCCTTTCCTGAATCTGATGGGGGGGGGGGGGAAGGGAGTAGGGAATAGGGTGGGGGTCATTGTAAAATCTTTGCAAGCACGGAGGACCAGAGCCCATTGTGGACCATGCAGCACCCAGCAGTCTCTGCCCCTGTGTGTTATGCACTTTGATATGAGAAACTGTTCTGTTCTGAATATGTGACATGATGAAGCTGACACAGAAGACTGAGGTCTTTATTCCACAGTGTCAAGTATTCTTTGATTAAGTGCTGTGATTGGAACATACATTAATTACTTCATTAATGAGGAAAAAATGTTTTTTCCACCAGTGCTTTTGACTCAGTGATGCTATTTCTGGGATTCTATCATAAGGACACAGCAGTAATATAAATATCCAAGCAATTTCACAAATGGAGATGTTTGGAATGGCAATACAGAAAACCAGGGAAAAAAATAACGTGTTTGGGAAATTAAAGTATATTATCACAGTGATAGATTATGCAGCCTAAATAGGTAAATAAATATAAATATGAGCACACATAGAAGTATAGAGAAGACAATAATATCTGGGAGTACAGAAACATATTTATTTTATCATTACAATAAAATTAAATGTATATAAGGGAATAAAAATTGAGAGACCACAAACAATTTAAATTGTTGCTTTAAGATAGATTGTAAAGTAAAAGGAATGATTGGCTTTTTTTGTGGTTGGTGTTGTTGATAATCAAAGTTGACAGCTTTTCAAAAAAAAAAAAAAAGAGAGAGAGAGAGAGAGAGAGAGAGCCAAATCTGCCCTCAGAAGGACCTAAGGGACTGTGACTCCCCCAGCTACAACACATCTCTTAAAATTACACTTGCTTGAGTTGGACACAAAAAATTACATATTGTATGATTCCACTTATATGAACTATTCAAAATAGGTAAGTGCACAGAGACAGAACGTCGATTGATGATTTTCAGGGACTAGAAGTAGGTGGAAATAAAGAGAAACTATTTAATAAGGTCGGGGTTTCATTTTATTTGGAAGTGATGAAAATGTTTTGAAACTACAAGGAGATGGAAGGTGCACAACACTGTGAATGTACTAAATGCTGCTGAATGGTTTACTATAAAATGGTTAATTTGGTGTGATTTGAATTTCACCACAATATATTTTAAAAAAATGTTTTTAAATGATGCATGCCTGGCCCCACTCTAGAAGTCCTGACCTAATGTATCTGGGGCTGGGCAAGGCTCTGTATTTTATAAAGCTCCCCAGCTAATGCTGATGCTCAGTCAGGATTGAAAACCTGGCATCAAAGATATCCCCCACCTTGCCTGCCTGAAGTGCAAAGAGAGTGGAATAATTCTATAAAATTTGTATTAAACACTTGAACTGTATAAAGCAGTGTGTTGGTCCTGAGGCTTGAATTAGAGAAATTCAGATCATCTGCTCTGTCATGGTGGGCCCAAGAGGTGCATCTCCCATGACATCCGGTAGGTAGGAGCCCAGTCACCTCGCTGATGTGCCTGGAAGGGTTAGGGTGCATCACAGGGTGGGGTGATGTGGAGGGATCACATTCAGCTTCCCACCGGGCCAAGAGCATGGCTACTGATGCTGCTTTGTTCTCTTTACTCTTCTGCAAGAATCCTTACAAGTCTGTTGGCTGCTACCAAGCTTCAAAATACGGGTCATCTTTTAAGAAGGCAGTTTTTTATGATCACCACCTGGACACAAGAGAGGTGATGTTTTACCAGAAATAGGAAAGACAAGACTTACTTTGCTCTTCTTGACATTTCTTTTATCTGCATCCCGTTTCCACCACTGGCCATGGTTTTATGAGCAGATCTTTTCAGAGCTGAGTAGCCTTCCATACATCTGAAGCTGTTCAAAGACTAGCCACTGGGTAACACCATGGAAATGCAAAAGGATCCAAAACAGGTTTAGACACAGCATCTCCTGGCCTACAGAATAGGTACAAAGGGACCCCCAAAAGGACTGAAGGGCAAGTCCTGGGCACAGAACTCCTTACTACAGACTCATCTGAATTCGGCAGAGGTTATTAAATTGCCTGGGGGAAAAGCTCCGAGGCTTGCAAAGGTGTTTCCAAGGTAAATGCATCCCTCTGTGGGTTTTATTAAGTTAAGGAATACTTCCTCCGGCGTCTGGATTCTTTGCTTGGACGTTATGGCTCACGATTTCGGGATGGTCAGGTCTCCAAATCGTCCCTTTTGGGGAAAGATATCTCTGCCAACATTTAAACAGTGAGCATATGCACCTTAGGATGAGGTTTTTGTTCCCAGAAATACGGAAAACGAAGGAGGATGCAGTGGGCCTGGTAAGAGCCCACTTTCCCTTTGAGCGGTTTAATCACACGGGAGGTCTCGCATTTCATCAGGGTGTGAAATGCCTTATATTTCTCCTGGTTTCTTTTTTCTTCTCGCACAATGAATGCAAGTCCAAGAACGTGAATGCGGCCCGTCCCCACCGCACACTCGCCCTCCTCCCGCCCCCGCCAGCCAGCCCGGCGCTGACCTCCCGGCCTCCCGGGGACTCCGCGCCCCTCCCTCGCGAGGTCCGCTCCCGCCGCCCGGCCTCGGGGTGGGGGTGGGGGTGGGGGTGGGGGAGGGGGGGCCCTGGGCTCCGGACGGCGACCCCACGGGACACCCTCCCCTGCACCGCGGTCACCTCCGCCTCGGCCGCCCCCGCCCCGGCTCCCCGGACCCGGGCTCCCGGCCCTCCCGGCCGGGGTGAGGTGCAGCGCGGAGCCCCGGATTTCTATGCACCCTGGAAAGGGTGATTAATTTAAAGTGAGTGGAGTCTGTTTCTTTAAGACAAGCTCATAAATCGTGAAAGATCACCACTTCTTTTCAAAAGCCTCTCCACGGTCTGAGTTTCCCTTCTGGGTCAGTAAAGTCATTGAAGCTTTAACGGCATGCCATGGCAGATTACACGATACAGCTGTCCCAGCACCGTGAAAATTAAGTTATGCCCCGTGTCAGCAAGGGGGTTTTCCCCTTTCTCTTCCCTCCCCTCCCCCACCGCTTTCTCTTTTCTCTCGATTCCTTCCCACCCCCTCCCGTCCCCCTCCCCCTCCAGCGTCTCCCTCTCCTTGCCCCCCCCCCCCTCTACGGGTCCTCCCGGGCCTTCTCCCTCTCCCCACCTCGCTCCCTCTCTCCCCCTCCTCCTCCTCCCTCCTCCCGCCTCTCCCACTATTTCCCCTTTGCTCTCACACTCCCCTCCTGGGAAGTGCGCATCCCAGGTTGGCCCCCACGGGGCTGTGCTTTGCGCCCCAGCTATTGAGACACAGTAAATGGAGGTGATGGGCCTTTCAGAGAAGAGCTATCAAAATAGTGCCTTTTGTCCCTCACCCCACCCCCACATCCTTGGCTTCCTCTTCCTCTTCCTCCTCCTCCTCCTTCTCTCCTTCCAGCCTAGGACCTGGGCTGAACCCTCAACTTGAGGCAGCCGCCCAGAACAGGAGCAGCATGCCTCTCGGAGTGTGCACTTGCCCCTTCTCTCCCACCTCCCACTCCTAGCTCACCCCTTCCTCTGGACGCCCAGTGTGTGCCGGGCTGACCCAGGCCAGGAGAGTGGCCTGAGTGTCCTTCCAACGTGAAGCTCTGGTGTGTCTGTGGCTACTGCTCTTTTTCCGGGAACAGGGCCATAAGGGGAGTCTGAGCCAACGGAGAATATCCCTGCCCCATCCCATCCCAGGCAACATCATACAGGACCTCTCCATACTGGCTCCTGGCTCCTCAACACGTAGTGAGTATTCACATCCGGAGAGACAGAAACACAAAACTCAACCTTCACTTCATTCAAATACAGGCCTCTCTACTTAAAAAAAAAATTTAAAAGGCAGTCTAAATAAAGAAACCCACATTCTTCTACTTGCATTTACTCTGCATCTCCCAGGAGATGAGAGAAATGTTTACAATGTGACAAATTAAACCCTTCTATCCTGTTTCTCCAAGGAGGTGACAGGGAGAGATGAAGTTGTTTCTCTGAGAGTCTGGATAGCATTTTGTACTGGTTAGGAGATCCCCTTCTTTAGAGGGACCCTTCTGCCCACACACCACTCTGCTCTCTCACCGTTTACCACCTAGGTCATATCTTCACATCAGAGGCAACTCTTTCCTGTTAAAGATCCGTAAATTAAATAAAATTGCCTTAAGAAGTTGAGAGCAGTTGTCAAAGGGGAAGATGTGATCACTGTGCAATGGAAGACATCTTGGTTATTTGCATACTCATCTGTAACGCTAACATTTAAAGTTGCTATATATTTAATTAAATATATATACATGATTGGGTGTTTTTGAGGGAACACCTAAAGCTAGAGCAAAGTTTTGATGTCCTTAGTCTATGACTCAAAAGTAAAACAATTCTTATGTCAATAATTAGGAGCCTTGAATGAAGGGATATTACACAGTGACTCCTTATTTCTTTGGGGGCAGTGGATGTCCTGGGATGCACCGGGGAGTGCTCTGGAGCTTGGCCATTTGGTGGAGAAATGAGAAGTGTGCATAAGGGACCCTTCCCCTTTTCCAAGTCCCAGGAAGGCAGGGACTGTACACAGACTGCCCTGCACAGGCCCTCTCCTTTCCTTAAAGAGCTAGCTAGCCTCTGAGGTCCTCATGCAGATCTTAAACTGGGTCTGAAGACTTTCCAAAGAGAAAATGAGAGGGTGGGGGAAGCTACCCAGGAGCACCAACAGACCACAGGCTTCTCAGCTTCTTGGGATGCCCATCACAGTATGCTTTCGTTTGAAGCAATCTATTCTCAAAGGATTTTATTGATGCTTGTTTATGGCATAACGCTATCTCACATAGGATGTTACCTTAATAAAAAAAAAAATGATACCTTCTAACCCATGTGTTGTAGCATGGATTCCCCCCAAAAGCAGACCTTAGAGAAGGACAGGGGAGGGATCATGCAGTTAATTTGGGGTGTGATCCCAGGAGGGGGCAGGAAGTGGCACAAGAAAGGAAGAAGGGCCTTACATAAAAGAGTGAATTGTCAAGGTAGCTGCTGTGGGTCATGCTGTTCAATTCCACCTACATGTCCTGAGAAGTATCCCCAGTGCGTTTGAAGACATGGACATTGATCTATGGGCTCCATCCTTCCCACTGATCAAAGGTGGTCCTGAATCCCTCTGCTCTTCTGAGCCTGGCATTTCTCATGAAAGCCCCACAGACCAGGCGGAGTTCAGAGCAAAAGTGAAGATGTGTGAGGTGAGCTCAAGAAGGAACATCATCTGTTGTGTGCCTGCTTGGCACTGAGCCTCGGTGTCAATGTGTCCTTCCCATGGCTCCCAAGACGACTCTCTACACCTCAGAGATGAGGCTCAGTGACCAGCTTGCTTTGCCCCTGGCACCTACCCAGTGACAGATGAAAGTGAAGTTTGGCTCAGAAAAGTTTCCCTTCTCTATACCTGATAACTTCACAAATTACCTTATGCTGTCATCTGAATCTGGGAATGTGAAATGATCTCCTGGTTGTCTGGCCAGTGCCAGCAGAAGAAAAAGGAAATAACTTTGCGGAGGAAGTGACAGGTACAAGAAAGGTAATCATTCTTCAAAGTGCCGTTTATAAGGAAATAAAATGAAAGGTAGATTGTATTACAAAACAGATATGTCATAATTTCATTATGATGAAAACAAACACAAGATAACTTTAGACAATGATTTTTTTATTTGAAAATTTCAAAATCTGTAGTTGGTGAAACTTGCCATTTCAATTTGCTCATTCTCCACATAAATGTTACAAATTTATTACAAAAATGCCTCCCTGGCACAATCTCAGTCACTTCCTTCATTTTGCTACCCCTTACTGAAAAGGCTTAGCTTCAAGCTTATTTTCCATTAGTCCCTTTTTTCATTTCTATTTGCTGATCCTTGCAGAGAGAGGCAGAATTTTGTCACTAAAGTATACCAGGGATTACAGCAAGGCTGGTTTATAAAGAACATTTTTCCCCTGATTTTGTTCAAATGCACGTACAGATACAAGTTGATGAAAGTAGCGGTAAAATATGCTGGGTATGCGGGAGGTAGGAGTACGGAAGGGGTTTGAGAAATTCTAATCCTGTGGCTCTCAAGACTGTGAGAGTTAGACCCCATCTGGTGTAAATGGATTAAAAATCTTTTCTCATTTCAAAGGTTTGATCTCAACAAGGGCTTGATTTGATGAAATCAAAGTGGCAGCTTGGATTTGAAAACTATTTAGAGTGGAACTTCCTAAAGTTTACATGTAAGGGAAGAATTGGCAGAGGTATAAATGTGGGGTGACCATATATTTATATGTGTGTTTCACTGGAGGTCTGTTTGCAGAGAGGAGAAGGATGGGAGAAAAAAAGTTGAGAATGAGGATAAGTATCAATTACTTGTGAAACAGAAAGAGGTTTTATTAAGTCTTCAATCGGAAAGTGGAAGAGGACAATCTCTTTCTGCAAAAGCCATTCTATATCGTGTCTTCCCTTCCTCCTCCTTATTCTACACCAACATATGCTCCCAGACCTCTTGCACTTCAAGTTACCTTCCCCTTACTTATGCGCTATCACTAGTAACAAATACCCCACATGGGCACAGGATAGAAAACAAAAACAAGAGTATGGACCATTGCTAGATGGTAGATCAATTATGGAATGAAAGGAAGACTATATATATGGCCCCTAAATTCTTAAATGTTTCAAACAGTGTTTTGTTAGAGGAACTCACTTTCTTTCAGCTGAGCTGCGGCCATCATTTATCTCACTGAGAATTTGCAGCTCTGTTGTCTCTGGGGTGATCTAGGAGTAATTTGGCATGGTTTCCCACCACCAGACCACACCTGCATACTGTGGTTGACAGAAACTCTGGCAATTTCTGTCTTTGCCAATAGATATGATCTACACAACATTTGGAATAGTAAAGCTGTCAGAAAAAAATCTGGTTGAATAATCTGCACAAATTCTGAGAGAATTTGCTAGAGGCTAGAAGCATGGTAGTGATAGATATGACACTTGAGGAAACAGAAAGTAGTGACCTAAATTGGCCAGGCTGCTCAAAGCTGGCAAACTCCGTGTAAAAATCACTGAGCATTGTTTTATATGCATAAGAAACCCCCAAGATGGAAGTTAAGCATCTCTGGACATATTATAAATTGTCTTAGGCTTTAAATTCACACTCAATTCTATATGTTGGACATAAGAAATTTATTGAACGCATTAAGTTGGCTACCAAAAAAAAAAAAAAATGCAATTTAAATTCCACAACACACTTTCATCCTGGCTTTGCTCTCCCTTCTATATTTGCTTCCCCTACAGTTATTTTGTCACCTATATATGGGGCTCTAACTATGGTATAGCAAATAAATTTAGAATTCCTTGCATAAAGTAAAGGTATATAAAGGTACTGGGTTTGTTTTCTATTGACACTGAAACAAACTACCATAAATTTAATGCTTAAAACAATGCAAATTTATTATCTTACAATTCTATAGGTCAGAGACTTGAAATTAATCTCTCCAGACTAAAAACAAGGTTGTTTCTTAGAGTTCTATGGGAGCTTCCATTTCCTTGTCTTCTTTAGCTTCTAGAGACTGCAGAAATTCCTTGGCTCATGATCCCCTTCCATCTTCAAAGCCAGCAATCGCATCATTCTTACATCCTTCTAGAACTCTCTTTATCCTGCCTCCTCTTCCACTCATGAGGACCCTTGCCCTTACATTGGATCCACCTAGATAATCCAGGATAATCTCCCCATCTCAAAATCCTTACCCTAATGACATTTGCAAAGTCCCTTTTGCCATGTGAAGTAACAGAGTCACAGGTTCTGGAGATTAGGACGTGAATATTTGGAGGGGGCATAATTCTGCCTATGACAGGTACATAAAATAAAACACCCCCCCCCCAAAAAAAACACTACTTTATCAGTCAGGTTTTAGTATGCTAAATTTTTCTTTACCCTCTTACCTAAATGTAACCAGTCCTACTACCTAACTTAGCTTTAACTGAAGAAAGCTAGACATGTATTAGCTTTCTAGATTGTTTAATAAGTACCTGAGTGGCTCAAAATAATATAATACTATGCTTTCACACTTTTAGCATAGATATTTTTTCATTTTAGTTCACAGCAATAAGTGAACTAAAGGTGATATCCCCTATGATTATTTATTATTATTTCTGATTGTGGTATATGACAACAAAATGAACAATCTAACTCTACTAGGTAATTCTGTTTATGGAGATTATCAGGATAAGGAGAATGCAACTGCCAGGATACCAGTTGGTTTTTATAGATATTTGGCCCTGGCTCATCTAATCCCATTTCAGATGTGAAAAATCAGCTATCTGAAGTTAAGTAAATGGTAGATTCACAGAATGGTGGCGTGGGGACTTCTATGAATCTGATCTACCATAAAGGCAATAAAAACATTGGCAAAACTTGTCAAGGTCAACATTTTCATGACTCTGAAAATTAACTATCAGCCTACAACAATATGAAGACTGTTTATTAAAGAAAAACTGCTGAACTTTATTAAGAACAGCAGGGTTCATGGTATTTTAAATTTGACCTACTCTCATTCCCTCTCCCCAGCTCCACAGTAACCTTGAAAAACAGCCTCACACTTATAGTAGCAGCTACTAGGGAGGGAAGCCCAGGTTAAATCCCACACCTAGAGCATTGTCACTCTTTGGCCTGTCTTGCCCCTCTACGGAAAAACACAATCTGCAGGAATATTTTCATCTGGCCTGACCTAGAGCTCACTCCACAGGAAAAATTCAATCCTGAGGGCATTTGTCAAAAACAATCAGAGGCAGCTGTTTACCATTGAAGCTGCCTGAGGGTACCATACCTGTTAAACAAGAGACTTGCCAAAACCTAAAAGGAAGATCTAGGAAGTGACATGACATTAAGGGGCTTTGAAAACCTCAGACATTTCTGAGGATCTACAAGGCTGTGTGCATGTGTAGTGCTGTGCTCTTGATCGGGAAAGACCTAAGAGGGTCCCAAACTATAACCTCTGTCTGACCTTGAGACACTGCACAAGGTGGAAGTGAAGACTAAGGTAGAGTTGTAAGATGTTGGAGCATCAAGGGTTTATCTCAACTCATACTCAGAACCCATCAACAAAGGATGGAAGACTTCCTAGTTTAATGTATGTAATAAAATCTCTAACCAGTCATTACCTGATCACTAAGGAAAGATTTCAGTGATTGTACACTAGAAGGGATAAAAAAATTTAAGGATTTCAGGAAAGTCACTAAATAAGCACTCAGCAGCAACAATAAGACTGTGGGTTGGAGTGCAGATAATCTGATTTCCACAGTTGCCACAATATATCACCTAAAATGTTCAGGTTTCAATAAAACATCATGACATACAAAAAAAAAAATAGGAAAGTATGTTCCATACAGGGCAAAGAAGGGGAAGAAACAGTCCATAAACTATGCCTCTGAGGGGTTCCAAATATTGAGTTTACTAGACAAAAACCTAAAAGAAACCATGTCTAAAGGATTAAAGGAATATATGATAGCAATGTCTCACAAAATAGAAAGTATCAATAAAGAGATAGAAATTACCACAGAAAAGAACCAAGTAGAATTTTTTGCTTTGAAAACATAATAACAAAAATGAAAAATGTACTAGATAAACTGAAAAGCAAATATGACCTGGAAGAAGGAAGATTAGAGAATTTTAGACAAGTCACTTGAGACGATCTCATCTGATAAATAGCAAGCAAAAAATTAAAATTAAAATTAATAGAGCCATAAGAAATCATTGAACATGGCAATACATGCACAAAGGGAGACCCAAAAGGAGAAAGAAGAGAAAGAAAAGAACAGAAAGAATATCTGAAGTTGATGGCCAAAAACATTTCAAATTTGATGAAAGAGATTAATTTTCAAGACACTCAAAAACTCCTAATAAGATAAACACAAAGATTCATTCATACCTAAACACATAATCAAACTGCCAAAAGTGAAAAACAGAGAAAGACACAAGTAACTCTTTCTGTTAGGCCAATATTAACCTGATGCTAAAAACTGACAAAGACATCACAAGAAGAAAAAAACAAAAAAACAAAAACAAAAACACAAACACAATATTCCTTCTGAATATAAATGCTAAAATCCTCAACAAAAACCAGCAAACTTAATCTACCAACATATAAAAAGGATTATACATCATGGATAAGTAAGATTTATTTCAGGAATGCAAGGTTTGTTTAACATATGAAAAATCAATTACGTTAATAGAATAAAGGACAAATGCCATATAATCATCTAAAAGATGGAAGACAGTGCTTGACAAAATTTAGCAGACTTTCATGATAAAAACACTAAAAAAACTAGGACCAGGGACGCCTGGGTGGCTCAGCGGTTGAGCATCTGCCTCTGGCTCAGGTCATGATCCCTGGGTTGTAGGTAGGATGAGTTCCAGATCAGCCTCCCCGCAGGGAGCCTGCTTCTCCGTCTGCCTATGTCTCTGCCTCTCTCTCTGTGTCTCTCATGAATAAATAAATAAAATCTTAAAAGAAAAACTAGGACCATAAGGGAACTTTTTTTCTTTTTAAGATTTTATTTATTCGACAGAGGGATAGAGAACACAAGCAGAAGGAGTGGCAGGCAGAGGGAGGAGGAGAATCAGGCTCACCACTGAGCAAGGAGCCTGATTCAGGGCTTGATCCCAGGACCCTGGGGTCATGACCTGAGCAGAAGGCAGATGCTTAACCCACTGAGCCACCTAGGACCCCAGAAGGCAACTTCAACCAATAAAGGCCCTCTGTGAAAACTGCAGAGCTAATGTGCTTCCTGTTTATGATCTGAATGTTTTCCCCTATCTAAGATCAGGAACAAGACAAGATTGTCTGTTCTTGCCACATCTAGTTAACATTGTATTGAGGTTCCAGTCAGGGAAGTTAGGGAAAAGATATGAAAGCCATTCAGATCAGAAAGGAAGAAGCATTATGCTATGTTATTAAGGCATTATATTATATTATGCTGGAGACAATGTTATTTCTATTGGCAGATGACATAAGCTTTAATATAAAAATTGCTAAAGAATCCACAAAAAGAGTACTAGAAGTAACAAGTGAGATTGCAAGGGATAAGATCGATGTAAAAAAGAAATCTATTTTGCTTCACTAACAGTGAACATTCCAAAAATAATGAAATTAAGGAAACAATTCCAATTTTATATATTAAACATAAAACACTTAGGAACAAATTTAACAAAGGAAATTTCATCCCAAATCTATAGATTTTGTTGAAAGAAATTAAGAGACCTAAATACATGAAAAAAAATTCATGTTTATGGATATTAACATTATTATGGTTATTAATATCCATAATATTGTCAAGATGTAAATTCTCCCCAAATTATCTACCCATGCAATGCAATCCCTATTGAAATACCAACTGACTTTTTTTCTGTTTATGGGTATTTACAGAATGATTTCAAAATCTTATGGAAATGCACGGGACCCAAAGAACTGAAACAATCCTGAAAAATTGCCAATTTGAGAAACTCTTCTTTCCCAGTTGCAGAACTTACTACAAACTATAAAAACAATAGACATATAGATTAATGGAATGAAATGAACTCTCACATTTATGATCAACTGATTGCCTATGAGGGTTCCAAGGCAATTCAGCAGAGGAAATAATCTCTCAACAGATAGTTTGGAGACAACTGAATATTTTAAGTGAAAGATTGAAGTTGGATCCCTATCTCACACCATAACAAAAATTAAATCAAATGGACTGTATGCAAATACCTAAATGTAATAGCTAAAACTATAAAACTCTTAGAAGAACACATCAAAACAAACCTAATAAACTTAGGTTAGGAAATGGTTTCTTAGTTATGATGCCAAAAACACAAATGACAAAATAAAACATAGATAAATTGGACTTAATTAAAAAAAAAAACTTTGAACCATAAATGTTAGCATCAAGAATGTGAAAAGACAAGTCACAGATTGGAGAAAGTATCTACAAATCTGAGTACAAGGGACTTGTGTCCAGAATATATAAAAAAAAACTCAATAAACCCATTTTAAAATAGAGGATTTGAATAAATATTTCACCAAATAAAATATACTAATGGTTAGTATACACACAAGAAAAGTGCTTAATATCTTCAGTCATTAGAGAAAATAAATTTTAAAAACAGTGAGATACTACTTTATACCACGAGGATGGCTACAATAAAAGTCATTACAAGAACACTGAGGATGTGCAGTAAACAGAAGCTTCTAGGTTGCTGGTAGGAATGTTAAGCTGTGCAGCTTCTTTGGAAAACAATTCGACAGTTCCTAAAAGAAGTTAGGCTTGGTTATCCTTTGACTCAGCATTTCCACTCCTGGGATCACCTCAGAGAAATGAAAATATGTGTTCACATGAAACCTTATACGTGAACGTTTATAGCTGCGTTGTTCAATAACAGTCAAAAAGTAGAAGCAACCCAAATGTCCATCAACTGATGAACAAACAAAATGAGGTATGTGTCTGCAATGGAATTTTATCTGGTCATGAAACATGGCAAAGTACTGACACATGCTGTAATATGGGTGAACCTTGAGAGTGTGATGCTAAGTGAAAGAAGCCAGACACAAAAGACCACGTAGTATATGACTCCATGCACACAACATGTCCAGTGTGGGCACGTCTGCAGAGACAGGAAGTGGATTCATGATTCCCTAGGACTGGAAAGGAGGGGCTGTTGAGTGAAGAAAGAATCAGTGTGCTGATTTTTAGGGAGATGAAAAATTCTGAAATGAACAGTGGTGGGGGTCAACCAGTCCTGTGTATAAACTAAAAGCCACTGACTTGTACACTTCCAATGGCAGTAATTCTGTTTGCCTGCACTTGACCAATTGTGGTTCAAGGTCAGCTTGTTGTCTGCCTGGTTGGTTGGTTGGTTGGTTGGTTGGTTGGTTGGTTGGTTGGTGTGTGCTTTGGGGGAAGGGTGTACTCTGGCCTCCCAGGCGTGGGGGCAGATGACTGGGGAGAGAGGCTAGAAGGGCTATGTCCCAAGTAGGTTTTGAAAAGGTGAAAAGCAGGTATTGAGCCACAGGGCTCTGGTTGAAAGGAAATGTGGCAAAATAGGAAAGAAGTCTCTCACCAGCCCTCAAGAGCCTGCCTTGAGCATCCCTGGGTGTTATTATCAGTCCTAAGTATCAGTTGTAGGAACTTGGGGAGGGGCGCATTTGGTGAGGATGCCCTCTGAGTTTTCCATCTAGTGTCAAAGTTTAGGGGATCCAGTTGGGAAGGGGCATCTGGAGGACCTGGACTTGCGGGTCAGATGCAGTGCAGGCCTGGAAGTGTCCATCCGGAGGTGGCAGCTGAAATAGCTTGAGCGCATAAGGTACACATGTAGTCGAGTGACAAAGTGACCAAATCCTTAGGACACGTAAGCCACGCTGAGATACCCAGCATTCTGGGTCTGTGGCGCTGTAGGTCCTATGTGACTGTGTGTGTGACGATGTGTGTGTGCTGTGTGTGGTATATTCGTATGTGTGTGCGTGTGCACGCATGGGTATGTGTGTGGGTGTGCGGCATGTGAGAGTCTCCAGTGATAGTCAGATGTTCTTTATTCCCTGTTCCAAAATGCATCACCATCTCACTTGTATTAAGATGGAATGCTATCCAGAAAAGATCACTTTATAATTTCAACGAATGCTTACTTTTTTGTCTGTTTTGAAAAGATTTTATTTTTTAGAACAGTTTTAGATTTACAGAAAAATTGAGAAAACAGTAGATAGAATTCTTATATATCCCCTCACCCAGTTTCCCTACCAGGATCACCTTACATGTGTATGGTGTATTTGTTACAATCAATGAAACAATGTGAATCAGTTATTATTAACTAAAACTCATAGTTTTTCAGATTTCCTTTCCTTTTTGCCCCCTTTTTGTTATGTTCCAGGATTCCATCCAGGATATGTTATATTTACTTGTTATGTGTCCTTAGGCTCCCCTGGGTTGTGATAATTTCTTGAAGTTTCCCTGTTTTCAATGACCCTGACACTTTTGAGGGGTACTGGCCAAGTATTTTGATGTTTTAATTTTAATATGGCAAAAAAGTACTATAACAACTAACACTTGCTGAGCATTTCATTTATGGTATCTCTTTTGATATGTACTGTACTTTTTGTCTTTGGAGGATTACTATTTTTATGATTTCACAGGTAGGGAAATCCAGGCTTTTCTTTTCTTTCCCACAACGCGTAAGTAGAGAATGCAAAAGTGGAGCTAGAGTAGGAGTTTGAGGACAGAAATTTGTATTTTAAGCCTTATAAACAAGTTTACTGTCCTGCACTGAAGCAGGCTGTGACTTCCAGATACCTCCAACTGAACCTTTTCTAAAAAGGGTTTACACCTTTGGAAGTTGTGAGATTGTGTGCTCGCTAATCTCATTCTTTGAGAAGCCTGCTTCTCCCTTCTCCAAACAGGTCATTCCAAACGCAGGTTGTAACAGGATGTCACAGAGACATAGAGACCCGGGAAAACTGTCCCAGGTCAGATGCTACAGCCACTGCAGAAAGCGTCCTGAGGCTGCACACCACCTCCCTTCTGTCCAGCCCCTTGCAGACCAGTCACAGTTAAGCCAAATGTCTGACCATTTTTTCATCAGCGAGCAGATAATAATTCAAAGGCCTGGGCCAAAGCCACCTCTCTGAAAAGACCTTATGAAATCATTTCTCTTTGCAAATCCATAAAAATCGCCTCGGACTCCTTATCAATAGGAAGGCTTAGAGAGAGAGCAGAAGTCGTTGGATTATGATGTGCTTGTTTTAATGAAATTCCTCTCCTGCTGAGAAGTTCCCCGCAGATTTTCCATATTTCAGCCTGGGAAAGGTTTGATGCTTTCCTGCCAGTGCCAAGAGTTAATTGAAAACATTTCAGGATAAATTCAGCTCTCAAGCCAATGCTTGGAGCCCATCATTATTCTTAGAAATAATAGAGTAGTAATACAATTATTAATAGGCATGTTGTATCCTCTTAAAGTGCCCGTGAGTTTATGAACCGTGTCTTTGATATTCTTTCTCAAACTCCACACAAAACCTTGAACTAAGAGACTGGGAACTTAGAAGAAAAATAAGCTTTGCTGCTAAATTATATAGTTTGGTTCTTCCTGTTTTGTAGTGGATGCATGGTAGTAGATGATTGCTGTTTTTCCCCAAAGTTCTATTTTCAAATCTAGCATTGGGTTTTAGGAAATACACACTTACAGATACTAAAAGAAAATGTCTGTAAACATCAGCAAAACAATTTATACAATTATCATAGTGTGATGTTTTAAGACAGTGCTCACTGGGAGGAACTTGCATTTTGACACCATCCATCAGAATTGAATTAGCCTTAACTTGAAATATAGCGTGTTTTACCCTCTACTCGCTATTTGGCTATGTCCTAAACTGTACTGAATAATGTGGAAAACTTAATATTTAGTAGTTGTTATGAATAAGAACTCTTATCTCCTCTATTGTTAATGTGGCTTGGAATGTTAATTCTTTTATTACCACCTTCCCATCTTGTTTGAAAACCTATGATCACATCTTTTCTTGAAACTTAATCTCTCTGGGGTTCTTGTGCAAATGTTAGGATACCTGAACAGATTAGAAACACATCTCTGTCCTAAGAGAGCAATCAACACCATCCAACCTTCCAATCTTATCATCCTCTGCTAGGATTCATAGGCAAAATATGTATGAAGGGAATGGGCTGTCACAGAGTATTAGCAGTATTATTTTTAAGAGCAACACTCTAGCTTTAAATTTCTAATATGGCATTCAAGTCCTCCAATCATTATATCAACTTTTTGTTCTCCCAGGGTGCCTGATTGGCTCAGTTGGTTAAGTGTCTGCCTTTGGCTCATGATCTCGGGGTCCTGGGATTGAGGCCTGCATTGGGCTCTCTGCTCGGCAGGGAGCCTGCTTCTCCTTCTCCCTCTGCCATTCCCCTTGCTTGTGCTCTCTCTCTCTCTCTCTCAAATAAATAAACATAATCTTAAAAAAACAATAATGAAAAAATGTTTTTGTTTTCTAAGAATTCTTAAGAATTTTTACGTACATACTATATTTAAGATGTATTTTTTAGTGTTACTATATACCTATTTTCTACATAGGGAAAATAGACCGCAGTATAAGGGATAAGTGGCAGTAGGGGCTAGAATTCTCATGTGTCCTTGTTTCTTGTTTGACTTGCTTTCTAGAGTGTAAGCTCATTGAGGGTAGGGATGGTTCAATCACTGCTTGTCTCCTTTGCCTAGAATAGTACTGAACTTTCACTGAATAAATGACTGGATTTTCTGGCTCTCCTTGATTCTTGCTTTACTTGGGGAAACAAACATGATTAGAAGTAATTTTCTACTTCATTAAACTGTGATGGTTTGGTTTTTGTGGTGAGTGGTTCTATAATATGATCATTTTAATTTAAGATGTGTAATAAGTGCTTTGGGGATATTCTCTTAGATGTTAGCCTGAAACGTTACTGCCTCCTTAGTGGGATTTAAGGACTCTCCATAAAACTACACCAAAAGATGCCTCTGCTCCTTCTAGTAGACTGCATGGAAGCCGTCATCCTCCAGCTTGTATCAGTGTTCCTTCCAGTGTGATCAATAGAATCTGTGGAGATGTTGCTTGAAAACAGATTCTCATATCCCAGCCTGCAGGGATTCTGATTCAGTAGATATAAGCCCAGGAGTTTGCACTTTGAACAGGCTCTCCAAATCACTCATGTCCACAGCAGTATGGGAAACACAGTTAAAGATTCCCCCTGTGACTGAATGTGGCCGGAGAAGTTGCTGCTGTCATACATAATGTGATACTATCCTATGCTTTGATATTTACTTTAGGGAGAAAAGAGCTTTCTCTAAAGTGAAGCCTAACTAAAGAATATTCCAGCAGTACCAGGAAATGAATCAAAACAGTGAAAGAAATAAAAATTTGACTGCCACTCTGTCACCCCTCTATACTCACCTTCTTTTCAAAGCCCCTGTAGTAGTTTGCTGGGGCTCCCGTAACACAGTACCACACACTGAACAGCTTAAACAACAGAAATTATCTCCTAGTTCTGAAAGCTGAAGTCTAAGATCAGGGTGTTGGCAGGGTCGGGTCCTTCTGGGGACTGTGGAGCATCTGTTGCATGCCTCTCCCCTGGCTTCTGGGGGTTTGCTGGCAGTCTTTAGTGTGCCATGGTTTGCAAATATCACCCCATCTCTTTCTTTCTCTTCACATGTGTTCTCCCTATGCGTGTGTGACTGTGTCCAAATTTCCCCTTCTTATAAGGCCACCAGTCATGTTGATCCACTCCACTGTGACTTCTTTTTAACTTTACTAATTGCATCTGCAATGACCCTATTTCCAAATAAGTTCACATCCTGAATTACTGTGTGTAATGTTGGTAATGTTGGACTTCAACATCCAAATTTGGAAGAGAGAGACACAATTTAAGAAAAACATCCCCTGTCTAAGACAAGTAGGCACCAGGGACACTTGAGCTTGGTGGGGCCCATGCCAGGCCCAGGGCAGGCTTGTCACTTCTGTGGGCTGAGTGCACAGAAGTGTCCCTGTGGCAGCAGCCACAGCAAGACTGGAACAGACTGTCCAATAGAGTCTCAGCTTGAACCGGTTGGGTGAGGGGCATCACTGGGAGTGAAGCCACTGGAAGAGGAGCTGGGGAAACCAGAATAGCAAAGGCTGAAGCACAGGAAGTAAGGAGGAGGACAGAGAAATTACTGCCACTGATGACATCTCAAAGTCTCCATATGCCGAAGTTTAGGGGCACCACGAATGAGGGAGATTGGGAAACGTACTTTGAAATCATGCTGACTTAGCAAGAATCTCATCACTCCCACACAGCCCATGTCAATATTTGCTTGGATGGTTAGCGGGGGTAGGGGGAGTTGATAAGACTGTGGGGGTAGCAATAGCACTCTTCCCTCCATACCATCTCCACTGTTCCTTGCTAGCCAATGATGACGATAATGACAATGATAATTGTGACATGTCTCCGCACCATGTAGCATAGTTCCTGGTACATATGAGATACTTAATAAATACTGGTTGAACAGTTAACTCAAAAGGGCTAGGTCTCCCTTAAGACCAAGCATATTTGTTTTGTGAGAGAAACATTCTCACTGGTGACATCACAAACTAATTAAAGTCAGATGGTATGCCTGGAGTGTGCTTAGCTGACAAAAAAATTTATTACAAAAGATTTGGCTTGGCTCTGAGATGTTTTATGGAACTCATAATGAGAAGGGAATGTTTATGATGAGAGTCAGCAAGAGAAGTGAGATGCTGGAGTCACAAATAAAGGATCCTTAAATTTCCTTTTTTTTTTAGATCCTTAAATTTTATCCTTGATCAAAGTGACCTTTGCCACTCTTTCCCAATGGGGAAATGTTTATATCAGAAGCTAGAGAAAACTTTTGAGGGCCTGATACATGTGAAATAACCCTGTCTCTGTGACTGGAGTAGCATGGTTTATGGGTTCAATAATTATAATAGCACTTCACATTTGACTTGGTGTCTATGTGGCACAGGATTAACTTCATAAGAAGAACTCATTTGGCCTGCATTTCCCCCTCTTCCAGAGCTAGAAAGGTTGATATGATCATCTCCATATTCCAGGGACAGTAACAGATGCTGTTCATTGACCATCTCCCCATGTTCCTGCACGTTAAGATATGGAACCTCCATTCCTGGTTCTCTAGGGAGTCCTGGGGCTTTTTTTTTTACAAGAATCCATTAAGTTCCCAAGGCATCATTTTTTCCCTTTTTCTCTTCTGTATCTAATTTTCTGCTTTTCCTGTGCTCTCATTCCCCACTCTGCATTTTGCAGATGTGTTTATCTACTCCAGCACTAATCCACAGTGAAGACTCCAGGAATCCATCCCCTGTTCCTGTTTCTTCTTGTATCGGATCTTGCCATCCTCTGTCTCATGCTTGTCTCTTATTTCTGACTTTCCCATCACTAATTATGGTTTGTTTTTCATAAAAATTTGAATTAATCTTTTTGTGTTCTGCAGTCAAACTTTTCTTTCAGAAACTGCCTTCCATGCTCTCACTTCAATTTACCAAGGTCCTTCCTAAATAGGCAAATTTTTCCTTCAGAGAACTTTGGTTTCAGCTGAGAAAGTCAGCTTTCTTACTTCCCTTTGATCTCATAACAATGTTCTAAGGTAGATAATTGGTTACCTCTACATTGCTTGTCTGCAAAAGAACCAGCCATATGTATTGTTAATTCCAAGTAAGGATGGAATGCAAAGAAAAAATATTAGTAACAAAGAAGAAAAGACAATTTATATGACGTGTTACATGGAAGCATGGGGATAGAAGAAGGAGGAAAAGCTTAGGAAAAGTTATTACTTTCTTTAAGAGGACAAAACAGAAACTGATTAACTTCAGACATTGAGAGAAAATAATAGTTAAACATACAGGCTAAATTTAAGGATGAACCCTGGAAAAAAAATAGAAATGCAGTTTATAACTTCCAAACAATAGGGGGATGACAGAAAAAAAAAAGAGAGAGTGACATGATCAATCCAAAGAAGGCAACCAAAGTGAGAGTAGCAAAAAAAAAAAAAAAAAAAAAAAAAAAAAAGCATGGCAAACTTAAAACACAAAGTAGGAAGATAAGAATGAATTGAAACAAACCAGTAACTAGTAAATGTAAATAGATTTAAATTGCCAGTGAAAAGATACAAGCTCCATTGGATTGAAAAAAATAGTACAGTTGAACCAACCAATCAAAAAAAACCTCACCATTGGGATCCCTGGGTGGCTCAGGGGTTGAGCGCCTGCCTTCCGCCAAGGGCATGGTCCTGGAGTCCTGGGATGGAGTCCCACATCGGGCTCCCTGCATGGAGCCTGCTTCTCCCTCTGCCTGTATCTCTGCCTCTCTGTCTCTCATGAATAAATAAATAAAATCTTTTTTTTTTTTAAAAAAAACCTCACCATAACCAACTATGTGTTCTTTATAAGAACTAAAACAAAAAAACATAGGATTGAAAATGAAGAGATATAAGAAGCTATATCATACCCTGAATATAGTGCTAAAGGGCATATGAGTAGAAGGAAACAAATTACAAAATAAGGTGTGTATTTTGATTTTATTTAAATATATAGAAAATATTGAAATGTTCTGTGTAAATGGCATAGATTATCTCTATTATTTTTGGGCTTTTTAATTTTTTCTTCTTGATTAACTTTATCTTCTTCATTTTTTTCTTTTTTTTTTTAAGATTATTTATTTATTTATTCATGAGAGACACACAGAAAGAGAGAGGCAGAGACAGAGGCAGAGAGAGAAGCAGGCTCAATGCAGGAAGCCTGATATTGGACTTGATTCTGGGACTCCAGGATCATGCCCTGAGCCAAAGGCAGACAGATGCTCAACCGCTGAGCCACCCAGGCATCCCCTTCTTCATTTTCAATGTGTATGCATTACACCTTGTAATGTGTAAAAAAAGAAAAAGCAAAGTGAGGTTTATGTTACCAAAAAATAAATAGCATAAATTAACAAAATAAAAGCAGATGCAGCATCATTAGTATAAGAAAAGAAAAGAGGGAACAACAGAAGTCATTAAAAGGGCAAAAGGTTATGTTTCATATTGTTAGCAGATATTTTGTGTCATGAAGATAAAATGGTCCTGTAACTAAGTGCATTTAACACTGTACTTCAAAATATCTGTGCAAAATGTGATGGAAACAAAGGAGAAATTAATGAATCAGTTTTGATGATTCCACAGAATCCACAGTAAAAGAGTTTAACATCTTTTTAAGAAACCAACAGAAAAAAAGATACAGAGAATTAAAATAATTAAATCAATATACCATTACCAGAGGCAAAGTAGGTGGGGGGATGAATGAAACAGGTAAAGAGGATTAAGAGTACATTTATATTTTTTATTAATTTTTAAAAAGTAATCTGTACCACCAAGTTGGGGTTCAAACTCATGACTCAAGACAAGGAGTCAGATGTTTTACCAATTGAGCCAGCCAGGCACCTCAAGAATATAATTATCTTGATGAGATGAGAACTGAGTAATAAATAAATAAATAAATAAAACTGAACTTGTTGAATCACTATGTTTTACACCTGAAATTCAAATAACACTGCATGTTAACTACACTGGCATTTAAAAAAATAATAAACAAATGAACATAAAATGAAATAAATGAACACTGAAAAATAAAAATAAATCAGCAATTGCAAAAAAACCACTAACAAAATCGGAGACTGCACTGTCCTTTCTTTTTTTTTTTTTTTTTTTTTTTGTTTTAGGGGGAAAAGGGGCAGAGGGAGAGAGGAAATCTTAATCTCCATGCTGGGGGTGGACCCTGTTGGGGGACTCCATTTCCCAACTTTAAGATCATGACCTGAGTCGAAATCAAGAGTCAGCACTTAACTGACTGAGCCCCCAGGCACCCCTGCACCTTCCTTTCTTACAGACTTAAAATACACACAAAATTTGATCATATTAATAGCCATAAGTGAAATAGCATTAAGTTGCTAAAAAGCAGAAATTACTAGCCTATGTTTGTTATCATTTTGATTAAAATTATAAAATGAGAAAACACTAAAATTTAAAAACATCATCATAAAAATTATGAGATTAAAAAGCCAATCAAAATGAGAAGCACGTACTCTTTGGAATGAATTATAATAAGAGAATACACATCAAAGCCTGTAAGATGTGACCTAAAAGTTGCACAGAGAAAGAGTAGTTTCCAGAAATCAACTTATTAGAAAACAGGAAAATGAAAATAAATGAGCTAGGCATTTAGTGCAGAAACCCAGGAAAAGAACAAAAACTAAAATATAAAGTAGAAGAATGAAATAATGGCATAGCAGAAATTAACAACAGAAAAAAAAATTAATCCTAGCATGAAATTCAAAACTTGTTTCTTGAAAATACCAGTAATATAAAAATTTCAAAAGAAAGAAGGTAAGTAAAAAGTTAAGAAAAATGAAGATAAAGAGAATTTAGAGATTAAAAATATGAAAGAATATACAATGTATATTAAATTTAAAAATATTAAATTAAATTATATTAAATTAATTATATTAAATTAAAAAATAGATATTTTTAAAATCTAAATGGAATCATTTTTATTTTATAAATGTATAAATCACTAATGATAGCTCACAAAGTAGAATTCCTCAATATACTAATAAACTAAATGAAGATGAAATTTCCTTAACTTGATAAAAGATGTCCTAGAAACCTATATCAAACAGTATAGTAGAAACATTAGAAATATCATCTCCTAGAGTCAGCATACGAGAAGACTGGCCACCTATTCACATTCTCCTATTTAACTGATTGTACTGGCAATCCTAGTCAGAGTAATATGACGTGAAAAGCAATTCTGACATATAAATATTATAAAGGGAACAATGTATCAGTAGTTTTTAAAATATTGTATACAGATTCCTGGAGGATCCTCAAGACTCTTTTGTGGGTACCATGAGGTCAGAACTATTTTCATGATAATCCCAAGGCATTATTTTCCTTTTGCACTGTGTTGACATCTGTTTGCACTGTTGGAGCAGAAGCAATGGTGAATAAAACTGATGATGATTTAGCACAAATTGAACCAGTTGTCAGATTCATGACTGCCAATCACCTTACACTATAAAAACTTGACAGTTTCACTTAAGAATGACCTTAATGAGATAATAAAAATTTTATTTAATTTCCACCCATGAATACACATCTTTTCAATGGTCTATGTGATGTAATGGGAAGTACCTATAAGACATTTCTGCTGCCTAAAATTAGATGTGTGATTATTTGAGATGTAAGCTGAACTAGCCATTTTCCGTGGAACACCATGAAAGAACAACTAAAAAGCAAGCTATGTTTATTCAGCCTTGGATATTTGGCAAACATTTTGTCAGAAATAAACACAATTCAAGGAAAATAACAGGATTTGTTGCCAGTAATAACATTTGCTCTTCCACACAAAAATAAGAATTTTGGAAATCTTGTATCTTGCACTGTGAATGTAATATATTTCCAATTTAGAGAATTTTATAGTGGTATCATTGGTGATATTAACAAACATTGTTCATTTAAAATCAGAAAATAAAATGTGTCAATATTTAATGTCATATCTTAGTGACAAATATTTTTTTTAAAAGATCAGTTGATGGTATTACAAAATCATGTACCAAGATAGACCAATAGATTTTTATGTCACATAGTATTAAATGTTTATTGATATGGTTTCATATTCTGCCTTACAATTAATCTTTAAAAAATATACCACTTATCTAATGAATGCTATATGTCAAAGAAGAATGTCCACTATTATCTGAAAAGACTATTAATTTTTTCCTGTCTTTTCCAACTACATATCTAAGGCCAGATATATAATTTTGTTGTTGTTGTCATTGTTTTGGAAAATAGACTTCTTTTTCACAAAAATATATGTTAACATGTAATTAGTTTATTATTTTTTATTTTTAAAATGTTTAAAAAGATTTTAGTTATTTATTCATGAGAGAGAGAGAGAGAGAGAGAGGCAGAGGCACAGGCAGAGGGAGAAGCAGGCTCCATGCAGGGAGCCAGATGTGGGACTCGATCCCAGGACTCCAGGACTACACTCTGGGCCGAAGGCAGGCGCTCAACCGCTGAGCCACCCAGGTGTCCCAGTTTATTATTATTTTTAAATGAACTGTTAAGTATTTTAACAACTTATCTGTTTCAATTCTAATATAAATATGGATATACATAACCCACTGTATACCAAGGAATTTAATTTTGCCCAAAAAGATGTCTGGCCTTTACCCTCAGCTTCTAGGAGTTAATTTGTGTTTGCCTGGAGGCCTTGGATTAACCAGATTGTAATGATATGATTTAAGTTGAGGGCTAGCCACACCTTAGGGGCTGACCTAGTCAGAAAGGCCAACAATGTGATTAATGGGTCTCTTGCTATCAGTTGACTTGGAGGCTAAGATCAACTACACAAGCAATCAACCAATCATGCCTATATAATGGAGCCCCAATAAAAACTCCAAACAGTAGGCTTGGGCAAGCTTCCCTGGTTGGCAATTATCTGTGTATTTTCACACCAGGAGAATACATTTGATACTTCACTGGATTCCGCTCTACAAAGGTTTCCCCTGTGATTTTAATTTGTATCCTTTCTCTGTGACAAACTGTAACTGTGAGTATAATACCTTTCAGTGAACCTGAGGGTTTTGTGAACCCCCTCATATTTGCAATTAGTGTCAGAAATTCAACCAGTCTTAGAAACTGTGTCCCCTAACTCTTCCCACTCACAAAAACAAAAGTTTGGTAATTCTTAAGAATATAAAGTTTCCCAAAAGCAAAAATTTAAAATTTTTTTCAAATGTTTTCTTCTTTCTTTCTTTCTTTCTTTCTTTCTTTCTTCTTTCTTTCTTTCTTTCTTTCTTTCTTTCTTTCTTTCTTTCTTTCTCTCTTTCTTTCTTCTTTCTTTTGAAAGAGAGAGAGAGAGTGTGTGAGTGGAGGGGGAAGTAGAGGGAGAGGGAGAGAGAGAATCTAAAGCAGGCTCCACACGGGGCTTGATCTCATGACCCTGAGATCATGACCTGAGTAGAGATCAAGAGTCGGATGCTTAACTGACCACTCAGGTGCCCCTAATATGTTTTCTATACATCTAGAAAACCAAAGAAATTTCTTATTTTCTAGCCAAATATATGACTCTGCCCATAATTAGAACTCTTAAGAGTTCAACAAAGTATTTAGACACAAGATCAATGTACAAAAATCAAGTTTCCTATACACCAGCAATAAAGAATTAGGCAATATGATGATGATGATGATGATAATAATAATATAATCCAACATAAACTGCAAAGTACCCAGGAATAAGTCTGAAAAGAAACCTGTCTGAAGGAAAAAAATAGAAATAAAACTTTCACTAAGACCTGTTGATGTATCAATGTAGCATTTTTCTAACTAGAGAAAGTTTCAGTGCTATAAAGGTATCAATTGTCACCATATTCATATATGAATTATGTCCAATATAAATAAAAGCTCAATGAAAGCTTTTTTAAAGAAATGTCACAACTGATTTTAAATAACAAATCACATTGCCAGTCTTTGGTAAATAAAATAGTAAATAGTATTTCAGATCTTCTGTGGCTTTTTGGTTCTAACATTCTATAAATTCTGAAAATAAAGCTATAATTACTCTCTTACTTCTCTTTCCCTATCAGGACAGCAGTAGATATGAGAATAGAACCCAAGGAAAGGATACATTATTATGGAAGGGTATTTAGAAATTGACTTCCATTATTCTTTCCATCTCCAAATACAGGTGGACTTTGACTCTCTTCCCATTGAGAGGTAGTCTATTTCTCCATGCTTTGAAGTTGGGCTTGATCATGTGACTTGCTTTGTCTCGCTGGAACATTGGCAGATGTGATGCATGCAGCATCTGGAAAAGTGCTTGCATATAGGGGCTTCTTCTCTTGCCTCTTTCGGAGACCTGCTGTGAAAAGAATCCTGAGCTAGTCTGCTAGACATTAGGAACCCATGTCCCAGTGAGCCCTACTGCACCAGGCATTTGCTGGTCATGTGAATGAGGCTACCTAAAACCAACCTTCTCCTCCCTGACCCATCAGCCAACTATAGCCAAGTGAGTTGAAAAAAAGGTGAGCAGAAGTCCCCAGCTTGAGCCCAGCCCAAATTGCCCAACATAACATTTAGCAAATAAATGATAAGATAAAAACTCTAAGTCACCAAGTTTTGGGTTACCTACCATGAGCAGAAGCCAAATAATAAAATAACTAATTTTCTGCCAGTATCCTAAGTATTGGCAGTCTTTTTTTTTTTTTTAATAGTTTTGGTTTCAATAGATTGAATTTTGCAAAAAGAGTGAAAAATCAGGTGACAATGAGCAAGGAGTACATTAGGCAATTTAAATGAAATAGGAGTGTGTTATTTATTTCTAGAGCTTATTTTAAATTTAAATTTAAAATTAATTTTAAAAAATTTAAAAATTTAAAATTAAATTAAAATTTAAAAAATATTTTAAAAATTTAGAGGTTATTTTAAAAATAATATGCAATATGCAATTGTGTGATTTGTTTACTCATTATAGATAATTCGGTTCTTCCAGAATATAATTGAACATTTCGTTTTGGCACATGTCAAAAATCAGTATTTATTTTCTGGCTCTTGTAAGTACTATAACAATTTTCGACTTAGTTCTGCATTCTGTACTTCACTAGAAGACAACTATCCAATAAACTGCAAAATTAAAGGATTTAATTGCTCCACTTGTAAAACATATAAAAAACTGGAATGATCCAAATATATATCGGGAACATATATATTTTCCTGATACATATCTGTGAGGCAGGAGCATGTTTTGAGAAAGGTAAGACACACAAAACACTTCGTAAATGGATATAGGGAAAGAGGGTGTGCTCATTCTTTATAGAGGAAAGATGGTCATGTTATAATGTACAAGGTAGTGAAATTCATAAAGCAGTTCTGCTTTCTGCAGGCAGAAAGCTTCATTTTTGGAGTCCCTGCTGTAGTTATAGTGCCACACATGTCCCCTGGCTCATAGTAAGTGATTAATAAACATTAAACGTTGAATGCATGGATGAATGGAAGATCTCTTGAGACTCTTCTTGCTAACATTTTTGTGTTATTTTATGATTTATTTTCATCTACCAAGTGATTTTACAAAGAGAATGATTTTATACTTTGAATTATTTTAGGCTTCCAAAAAACATCACTTTTTCTTCAGAAGAATTTGACGTATACTGAGCAAATGAGAAAAAAGATATAAAGCAGTGATCACAAATGCTGAACGTATACTTTCTTATTTCTTTTTTATGGTTCTGAGTATTACTACTTTAAAAACATTTTAATATGAAAGGAGGATAATACCTATTCATTGATAAAATTTAGGAAACATAAATATACAAGGAAGAAGATCCTAATTATCTGCAATAACACCATTGCTAACATTTTGGCACATTCGATAGATGGTTAAGTAAAATCATCTGAATTTGGTCCAGTGTTTTAAAAGTCCGTGGACTACTCAGGATTTTTATATTTTGAAAATCATTATGGCCTAAAAGCTCTGATCTCAATCTCTTGACACAAATATGTAGATTCAAATATGCATCAACCTATTCATTGAATAGCCAGGGTTAGGTGACTAAAACATCAGTTCCTTCCTCTGTAATATGGAAATAATGTAAGTAACACAGGGACGTTGTAACGATGAAATGATTTAGTGCATATTATGTGCTCAATGTTGTGCATGGTACATAATAATCAATACTGTTATTACTATCATTTTAATGTGATGGCAGAATTTTGGCAATTTTTATTTTCCTAGAGATGTTTTTGATTATGATTTTGATTGCTACTATTGATATATAAAGAATATTTATATTTTTATATTAGAAATCCTGTGAATTCATCCTGCTTTTTAAGATTTACTCATAGAATTGGTCTCTTAATCACTTTAATATTCAGGGGTCCATGACCAGGACTGTTAGTATTCCTTACTCCTGCTCATGCTCAGGCATCTCTGACCTTCTCTGGGATTCCTTTTCTGGGCACCACCTTCTCCCCTCACTGCACTTCTTTGTCTGTGCATTGTCCTTAGGTGTATCACTCTTGGAGCTTTAATGGTGATCATTCCACAAGACTGACTTCAGACCTGCAGTTCACTTCCTATAGCGCACTGCAGACTAGATATTCCACATATCCTCAAATATGACTTACCCTCCAAACTTTCTTCCTCTAGGACAGAAGATGACATTATCCACCAATTTTCTAAACCCTGAGCCAGAAACCCAGCCATCAGTTTGGCTCCAACCCTCCAATACTCCGCATTTGACCAATGACGGTGTCTGGAATCTGTCATCTCCCTCCGCTCACTGTCTCTGTTCCCTGGACCCAACATTGACTCCCACACTGTTCTCCCAGTTTCTGGTCCTCACTTCTTAAAACCATTGTGTACTCTGCCCAGGAAGGTGAACTTCCGGAGGTGTCAGCTGGGAATTCTCATGTCCACAGTGCATGGTAAAGTCAATGCCTAACGTGACAATCAAGGCTTCTGTGACCTAGTATTAGCCCTTCTTTCAAGCCTCATTCTTGCTACTTCCTACTTTATGCTTTGGTAGTCACAAATAGTCAGCACGTGGGCGCACACGCAGTATGTTCTTTCATCCCTCCGTGCAGTTCCCTCTGGTGGAAACATTTTCCCACCTTTTTCCTTGTTAACTCCCAATCCTGTCTCCAGACCTAGCTTCAGTGTCCCCTTCCCCAAGAAGATTTCCCTAAATCGAATGTTGGGCTAAGTCTTTCTGTAATTGTCCTCTGTGCTCACCACAGCTGAAAGTATGTGTGTGTTTGTCTCCCCATCCTGCCTGCCCCTGGGCCAGGGACAAGACTGTGCCATATTTACACTAGACCCTCAACACATGCCCGTGGAGCCACAGTGAACTCTTTTTGTTCCTCGCTCCCTCCTCTCACCTGTTCAGGATGACAGATGTTAGTTTTAGTCATCATAAAAGCTTCTTGCAATGTTTGCTACAGAAGCGTGCCCCTAACAGGTGCCATTACCTGACAGGTAAGCGGTCTCACGGGTTAAAACTGAAGGTTGGATGACTGGCATTTCATAAAAGAGACATCTATGAGAAAGTCCTCAGATCTTACCAGAAGATTTTATCTTGGTGCTGAATGACATTTGATCAGTGATAAAATATATAGTATGATTTGGTTGTGAGCTATTATTCCATTCTGGTATCCAAGAACCCATTGGCATCTTATAGAACTTATAAAAACCTAAATATGAACTTGTAAGATATATATAGATACCCAGAGAACATAGGGGTGTCTATAAAGTCTGGAAACAGCATTATTCTAATTTTTGGTTTCAGATTGAAGATGTCCTTGATGGCATTGTGTATATTCACCTGTTTGCAGACTTGACCACAAAACTGTTTGTGTAAGGAGGACTCAACCCAAACCACCGATCACGTATATCAATGCCACTGAGAATCTTTGATCCTTTTTGTAAAAGTGGATCTCGTAGCCCTACAAAATCACCAATGGATAGTTTTGACAAATGCCATGTCAAAAAGGATAGACATTTGATTTTTCTATGGAACCCAAGCCCCCGAAATAAGGGAAGGAGGCCGTTTGAGGATCTCAGCTGCCCCTCCGGCTTCCGTTGCATGCATATTCCACAGGGTTTGGAGGTAGCCCTCCGAAATATTAGCTGAAAGCTTCCTCAGAAAGCAAATCTTTCCCACATCCTTCCCTGCAGTTCCTCTTTAAGAGGTGTCAGCATGGCTGAAAGAATGAAGTGGCTGCACATTGTCTGGCAGTGCTATTATGTGCTTAACATTTCCATAACAAAAGTGCCACTCGACTTCTCCCCGATTAATGCAGCTCGAGGGCTCTTGTCGGCCTTTAATAAAACATTGTTGAAATCATTTATTTAGAGCCCCTGGTTACTAGTGGGAGAATGTCCATCTTTGTGCCAAAATATAGTGTATACAGTCCACTATTTTGTAGTAGATCATTCTGTTATTTAAGAAATTGATTAAATGGATGCCTTAGAAGGTATTTATGCTAATAGCACATTACTTATGTCATTCAGATAGTCAAGGGTGAACCTTTTCAACTGTCCAGCAGAGACAATCCCTCAAATAGAATACAGTAACATCCAACTTTACTTAGCCCACAAGGCTGTCCGGCCCACTGGAAACCCAGCCCTCCCAGAACTACTCTTGGGGCTTCAAGGGGTTTGGAACAGGCTGCCTCCCAACAAGTTTAGTTTGAGGAGCTGGGAGGAATGGGGTCAACTGACACAGTTTCTCACGTTCCTTCGTGTGAGAGGTCAGAAAACAGATAACGGACACTTTTCTTTTGACGGGTTCGAAAGAAGATGCATGAGGTTCTATCCCAGATGGACCCAGTGAGCTGTTAATTCAAAGCCAAAACTGACTGTAGGAAGATTTTTAGCACACAGCTTGATGTCTCCGAGAGTTCTCATGGTATTTCTCTCTCTCTCTTTTTTTTTTTCTCTATGACATGGTCCTGCTGGGATGATGGCGTGGGGGTTTGCGTGCAGAAGTGCTGAGGAGGGGCACCCCACTCCAGGCAGTTTCTCTTGACTCTTCCAGAGAGGTGCTACTGGTTCTGGGCTGTGTCTTCACTCACGTGGGCCCGGTTGGGAGAGCTGCGAGGCACCTCAGGTGTGTCAGAGCATGGTGGCCTCTTAGGTTTGTGCCAGTTGACACCAGGAGCTGCGCCCTTATGTAGAGACATTTGTCAGGGCCCTGCCTGGGCACAGGGATGTCCTGCGACTTTGGAGGAGAATTTCCTTCCCTCCAGCCATCCGCCTCCCCTCGCATATGTGTATTGCTGGCGTACATTGCTATATATTGTTAAAAATAAACAGAGACCTTATGTTATGTCCATTGTGGTCATAAACAAAAGCGTTTCTGTGTGCTTGGGTGAGCAATGAAGCCTGAACCTTCTTCTATTTACTGTATGGTCACTGTCAGTTCAATGAACTGCCTCCTTGTTCTCCACCATTGTCCCACACTCCCTTAAACATTTGTCACTGAAGTGCCTCCAAAGACAAATAAACTGTCACTGAGAATGCAAACCTGCTAACAGGGGAAATGGGACCAGCTTCGAGGACACATGATGTTGCGTGAAATCCAGCGGGAGCTCCTTGCACTCTGGAAGGCTTCTGAGAAGCATGGCACTTTTCGAGAATCTCCAGGAAAAGCCAGAGATACTCTTTCTTTCGGTAATGGTACTTCCAGGCATTCTCCAAGAGACGTTTGGCCGTCTCAAATGTCCCAAATTCCAAAAGGTTCCCCAGAGAGCGTGAGATATTACAGATGTCAACATCTGTAAAAATTCTTTCTGCCTAGGAGCAGATGGCAACGTGCAGTCCCGCCACCGAAGGTTCTAGCATGTCAGCAACCTGTTCTGGAATCCACTAGGTCTGTGGAGGGACCAGGGGGCTCCTGGGCTCTAGCACAGAACTGTTTAAATTAAAATGAGCCACCGATCAATGTTCACTTTCTTCAAGGAAGAAAGCATAAAGCCTCGTGTCCCCTCTCCCCAACAGCGAGCTGTGTTGATTTATTCCAGGCAGATGCTTTTGACAGGACCCTGTAAAATCAAGTCGTGAGTTTATTGTACCAGTTAATTATCAGGCCTTTTCTAGTGCTAATGCCTTTTACTTCTTACTGGGGAAAACTGGGTCTTTTACTGGGACAAAGACTTAACTTTTAGTCAAGAATGTGTTAAAATAACAGGAGATGGAGATGATTTAAATATATTTCAGGACGAACACAGGAGCACTGCGAACTGGAGGTTTGTAAAGAAGGCTGATTTCATTTACAAGTCTCTCGGAATACTCTTTGTTCACTTCCCAAAGAAACAACGCTTTCAGCTTTGTTTTAACAATATGTTTACTCAACCATTCAGGTGACTGGGGCTTGCAGCCACACACCAACCACTCTCCTCGGCTCCCCTGACACAACTCTCTCAGCCTTTCTGATCCTACCCGTGGACCAATCTTGGTTTTAGATCCAACAAGAAGTGCCTGGAAGCCCTCCATAAAAGCTGAGAAAAGAGCGAGTGAAGAGGCAAAAAGCAACCTGGAAAGTAGGGTTGGGATTTGGGGAGGGGGGGGGGGTTGGAAGGGGGCGTAGCTTTGTTAATTACTTCAGGCAGCAGAGAAATCTGGTTATGTTTTCTCAGTACATGTTAATATCATATAAAGAGACACGAGATCTTGCTAATCTGTCGACCCCTCAGACAAAGTTTATTTGTGGTGACTTTTAAACTCCTGACTCGCCTTCCAATCACCGCGTTTAAAATGAAAAGCTTTAAATAAACACCAGGAATAGAAGATAAATAAACTTTTTTTCCCTCTTGCAAGTGCCTAGCTTGGCGAGGTTCAGACTCAAATCCCCAGAGGACAGAGCGCTCTCTTTTGTGTTAATGTTTAAAAGATTTTCCAATGCCGGAGTTTATTCCTACTGCAAACATTTCTATTTACAAGGTCAAGTGTATCAGCACTCGACACAGCTTAAGAGTGTAATTATTTATCTAAGGGCGTTTGAGTGTAGATCAGTAGCTCTGGCAGGAACCCAGCCTTCAGCCCACTGCTAAACAACTCTTCACAACAATATTACAAGTTCTGGTGATTGTTCCTCTCCCCAGTGTGTTTACTTTTGCCCGCCTGAATGTTTTGTAACAAAATTTTGTACTTTTTCACCCGAAGTGTGAAAATGACTTTGAAGCGGTGTGCCAGGTTTCCTAAGACCTATTGGTAACAGATGTTATTGGCCTGTTTGATTGTAGGAGAATGTCTAGAGCCAGATAGGACACTCTTGGAGGAGGGGCTTGGGGGCTCCCCCTGGAAAGGGGGGAGGGGAGACAGGCCTCTGAGCTGTCCCCAAAATCTGTAGGGAAGACACAATTTTGTGAGTTCTCTCCGCAAATGTAAAAACCAATGCCGACCGGCGGGTTGTATCTTTAGCTGCTTCATTTACACATGTCTAATTGTTCATTAAATTAGAGGCAGTAATAATAGCCCTCATTTCTTGTCTTGTGCTGTATTTTAATTTCAGTTGATGGTTGATAGATTCCCAGTGGCCCCTCCAGCCCCCTCCTTACCCATTATTGGGTAAACCACAATGTAGCTCTGGAAAGTAACTACACCATTTTCATTATTTAAAAACTCTTTACTGATGTACACATTTTAATAAAACAAATAAAAAATACACAAAGCCATAGTTACTTAAAACATAGGACTTTTTTTTTTTTTAAAGGATGTCTATAAAAATACAATGTTTAAGGCAGTTTGGAAATGCACTTATATATTTCTACAATGTCCATAAATTCTCTTGAAAATAACAATGTTAACTTCAAATCTATAAAATACACTGTACATTTAAGGACTGTTCTAGAGAGAGAACACTTCACAATGGATTGTGGGTTTGGATCCCTGGTGACAAACGGAATCTGTACATTTCAGAGAGGAAAGGCAAAACGTGGTTGCAGATTTAAAATTTTAATTTCTTTTTAAAAATAAATTATTTCTGAAGCATACAATTTATAAAAATTCTATATACAAAGTACAGCAACTGGTAACAAATCCCAGTTTTAATACACTTTATATAGAAGTACCAGGGTTTAGCACCCTGATAAAAGCAGAGGCAATATATTTTCTCCGCATATTTGTACATACAATTTTCTTGATGTAAAGAACAAAAATGACAAGACAAACATCCCAAAGAGGCTTTCATAGATGGCAGTGCAGAGCTCTTTTACGTAAAAAGTTGCATTGTTCAACACCACCAGCAGCCCTTTAGATCAGCATCTTTTGACCTTTAATCCTAAGAAATGTGCTAAGAGATCAGAGTGGTGGCAATGAAATTAAGGTCAAGGGCGCAGTTATCCAAAACTAATGCATGCACATTAACCCCTTCCCAGTGCTCCTCCCCCGCCCAAACAGACCATTCTGAGCGCTGACCAAGAGTAAACAAGTGAATCGGTTAAGTTTACTCACGATTGCAAGGTCCTCACTGGCCACAATAAAAGTCGACACCGACAGTCCCCCCACCCCCCCCCCCCTGCGCAGCCAAAACGCTCACACACACACACACACACACACACACACACACACGGCCCCTTTTGCAAACGTAAATCCTCCTTCAAACCCCTGCCCAAGCCCGCTCCCGTGACGCTGTCAGGGCCCCACAGGTCGGCTACCGCCCCCGCCCCGCCGCACCCCCGCGCCCCGAGCCCCAGCGCCCCGAGCCCCCGCCCGCCGCCTTCCGCAGGGCAGTCGCGCCGGGAGTTCCCGGGCCCGGAGTGGGGGCAGGGGAGGCGGTCCGAGGAGCCCCGAGCGCGGGAGGGCGCGGGGGAGGCGCGAGGGCCCGAGGGGGCACCCGCCCGGCAGAGTCCACGCGGGGCGCCGGGGAGCGACCGCAGCCGCCCCCGGGTCCCCGCCCTCCCGCAGCCCGCCGCGGCGGCTAGAAGAGCAGCGGGAGCAGCAGCAGCAAGATGGAGGCGAGCGCGGTGCGGCCGCCGCCGCTGCTCCTGCGCCCCGGCCCGTAGGGCAGGTCCCCGCGGCCGCCCGCCGCTGCAGCGCCGCCGCCCGGGCGCGCCGGGTGCGGGGCGCCGTCGTCGTCGTCCAGCAGCTGCTCGCCGCCCGCGCCCCCCGCGCGCGGCTCGTCCTCGTAGTCCTCGTCGTAGTAGTCGTCCAGGCCGCCGTCCGAGCCGCTGCTGCCCGGGCCGTTGCCCAGCTCGGCGCCGAAGCACAGGCGGGCCATGTTCTCCTTGACCGACTCGCAGATGGGCCGCTCCAGCCCGTCGCACACGCAGTCGTTGAGCAGCGCCGCCTTGGGCACGGCCAGCATGTCCTCGATGACCGTGCGGCACTCGTCGGTGCAGCGCAGCCCGTTGAAGAGCTTGCCGCAGTAGGTCAGGTAGCGGCCCAGGGCCAGGTTGCAGCGGCTGTCGCGGTCGCAGCGCCGCCGGGCCTCGGTGCAGCCCATGACCCCGCCCGCGCCCGCGCCCGCGCCGCCGCCGCTCGTCCGCGGCAGGCACGGCTCAATGGCGCGCTTGGTGGACTTGCAGTTCTCGTCCTGCGCGCAGTCACAGTCCTCCAGGGCAGGCCCGCGGCGCGTGTGGTTGAGCTGAATGAGCGCCGAGATGCAGTGGCTCGGGCAGCGCCAGCGCGACGAGAACGAGGCGGCCGACGCCGGGAAGGCGGCGGCGGCGGCGGCGGCGGCGGCCGCGGCCCCCGGCGCGTCGCCCCCGCCGCGCTGCGCCAGCACCGGCGCGCACGCCTCGGCGTACTGGTTGTAGGCGTAGCTGCACTCCGGCTCCCCCTGGCACTGCAGCAGCGCCTGCCAGCAGATGAGGCGGCGGCCGTGCGCCAGCCCCGAGCCCCGCGGCGCCGAGCCCAGCAGCTGCAGCAGCGCCATCAGGCACAGCCAGGCGCCCGGCACGGTCCCCGCGCGGGCCCCGCCGCCGCCGCCCAGCAGCCCCGCCACCATCGCGGGCCGCGGCGGCCGCCGGGCGAGGAGGGGAAAGGAGACGAGGCGCGGGCAGCGGCGGACGCGGAGCCGGCGGAAAAGTTTGCCCCAGTCCTGCCAACTTCTTGCATGAGTGTTTTCATAAATCCATGCGCGCCGCTCGCTGGTGCCGCGCCGCTCGCAGAAGGTCTGGGCGCCCGCCCGTTCGCTCGGGCTGCGGTGGCTCCCCCAGAAACGCACGGCCGCGGAGAGCCCCTCCGGTCGTCCCCCGGCGGTGGCGCGAGGCGCTCAGTGCCGCGCCGGCGGGCTGCGGGCCGCGGGGCCGCGGCGGGGCTGCGGGACCGCGCGGCGCCGCGGGTGCATTTTGCTCCGCGCCTGCAGATCCGTTGTGCGGCCGCGGCGGCTCCTTCCTCCCGGGCTCAGCGCTGCGCCGCCGCCGCCGCCGCCGCCACCGCCGCCGCCGCCGCCGCCGCCGCCGCCGCCGCGGGCTCTAGCATCGCGCCGCTTCCTGGCTCGCGTCCGGGCGCTGCCCGCCTTCCCGCGGCCCGGACGCCCGCGTCCCCTCCCCCTCCGCCCGCGGCGACCCCGGCCTCGCCAAGCTCCCGGGAGCCCTTTCCGGGCGGCGCTGGGAGAACAAGAAACTCGGCGCGGCCGGGGAGCGGCTCCCGGGCTTCGCTCGGCGGCGGCTTCTCGGGTGACACGGGGCCCGGGGAGCGGATCCGCTGAGCCCGGCGGCGGACTCTCTGGCTGCGAGGCTTTAAATACAAAAGTGGGCCGGGAGCCCCCGCGTGGTGCCGCGGTGCCCCCTCATTATGCATGCATGGAAAAGCAAACAAACAAAAACATTAGCAACGCTCCTCCAGCTCGCCGGGCCCCGGCCCCGCGCGCTCCGAGCCTGCCCGCTTTCTCCTTTCTCCACTCTCTTTCGCCCTTTGCTCGGCCCCCTTTCCCGGCTTTTCGAGATGCTATTGGTCCTGGCTGTTGTTGTTGAAACTTTTTTTTTTTTTTTTTTTTACGAGCCGCTGGAGTGGAGTGGGGTTGCGGAGTGGGGGAGGGCGGGGAGGGTGGTGGGCAGCTCACATTCAGGCATTCAGAGCTTGAAAGGAGAGGCTTAGGGAGCCTGACAGAGGCCTGGGAGCTCCTCCTACTCTTAAGGAGGCTCGGATCTGGAGCCCCGGCTCGCGCTCGGAATCAGCGGGCAGGGCTCAGGGGCAGCTGTTTGCATCCGGCTCGGCCACAGGCCTTTTTGTTGGGGTCTTTTTTCCCCTTTTCCTTTTTTTTTTTTTTTTTTTGGATAGTTTTATTAATTCTCCCTGGCTCCCGTCTGTGCCTTCGACTGCGTTCAGAATCCAGTTTGTTTTTCTAGTTCCCTATCTTTGGGACCAGTTGGGGCGGGGCGGGGGGGGCGGCTAGGGAGTTTGGGGGGGAATGGACTTTGAAACTTGAGAAACATAAAAAACAAAACCCAAACGCACACAAGAAATAGGCACACGCTTCCGTTAGGGGGATGCCGATGAAATCTTTCCAACGCCCCCCCCCCCCCCCCCCCCGCCCCCAGCACACGGTCCCACTGCGCCGCTCCGGCAGGTACGGCTCCTGAGCCAGGCATCATTGTCAATTGCAAGCCATAAACCCAAATCGACCAGATTAATTTTTTAGGAATATAAGTTTCTAACTCGGACGGCGATGAAAAAATAATTACAGCATTAAAAATCACGAGGAATGTTGAGCAGCACCATATGGCCGCAGTCAGAACATAAAGGAAGGGGGTAAATTGGCACGCACCGAGGTTTTTATGAAAGTGTGTGTTTCAGTCCCTCCCTCGGTTTAGGGAAGCCGCCCGGTGGAGCAGCCCGGGCCATCCCGGCGCGGGAGTTTGCAAACTACCTTAATTGTGGCGCAACGCAGCCTTCGACCGCCAGAGGCACCGGGCTTCTGCGGCCTGTCAAAAACTGGCGCTTTTTTCCTCCCCTTTCCGTGGAGAGACTATCAACTCCATCTGTCACAAAAATCAAGGCTAACTCTCCTCTCCAGAAGCAGAGGCGGCCGGGGCTCCAGTGAGCGCAGCGTTCAGCTGTCCATCTCCCCCCGGAGGCCCAGCGAATTCGAAATGGCAAAAGTCAGAGCAGAGCCTCAGCGTAGGAAGATTTATCAGGATGGGAAAAAAAAAAAAAAAAAAAAAAAAAAGGCCTCCCTTTCCTGGGGAGATTGCTGCATTGCTCGGGGGCTGTCTGCCTTAGGAGGCTGCACCTCTGCAAGCCCCCAAAATAAAAAATAAATACGACTTTAAGAGAAACAGGTTGAGGTAAGATAGACCACATTGCCTTGACTTGAGTTGAAAGCGCAAGATCGAGCCCAAGAGCTATCTGTCTCTGTGGGGTTTTTTGTTTTTGTTTTTGTTTTTTTGCTTTTGTTTTTGTTTGCTTGTTTTGTTTTGTGTGTGCGTGTCTGTTTGTTTCGTTTTGTCTTTTTAAATAGAAAAGCTGCAACTGTGTGGCCCATGGCAACAAGTTATTTCCCAGGCTCTGGGTGTGTTATTATTTGGAGTTTTCTCAGTCCTGCCAGGAGGGCTTGGACCAGTCACACTCTTCCTCCAAGACTCGGATCTTTCATATGTAGGGTGCAAAGCCAGATTAGACTCTTGAAATCAAGCCTTTTCATCTTTAGTGCTCTGTGATTTTAGGCTTCTAAGGACAAACTCAACATTCAGCTGCATTTTTAAACTAATGTGTGTTGAGTTCCTTTAGAAGGGTGAGTCCCAAATCTTAGTGAGCCATGAGACTTGCGGGTTGGCCTTGTTAAAACCCAGACAACTGAGCCTGCTTCTGGAATTCCTGTTTCATTCAGTAGGGCTCCTGGGGCCTGAGAATCTGCATTGCTAACAAGTTCTTAGGGGCTGTTGCTGCTGCTGCTGCTGCTGCTGCTGCCACTTGTCTGGGGACCAAACTCTGAGAACCACTACTCTAGAGGTCCATATGAACTTGCCCAACCTGATCTTAATTCAGCTCTCAGTGAGATTTAAGGGAGTCCCAAGAATTTTGCATGCTCTGGAGACACCTCCACCCAGTCTCATGGCACTCCAGAGCGGTGGAGCAACCAGCTGCTTCATAGACCAAGCCTGAGAAGGAGGTTCGGATGAGCTAGGAGAATGAACCTCCTCTTCCAGAAGTTCCTTGCCCCCACCCCACGAATACCACTGTGTCTCACATCCGGGTTTCATTAGTAACCACCAGACTTCCAAGGCATCGCTCATCACCCAGCCACTAATCCCCATATTACTCTGCACATCTCTTAAACTGGCTTAATTGTCATCATGAGCAACCCTTCACCTGAAAATATACCAGTTCCACTGGAGCTCTCAATCTTTTCTCACCAAATCTCTCATATCCTCAACCTGCTTTCTGGGCTGGATTTTTTGTTGTTGTTGTTGTTGGGGGGGGGGGGGGGCTGGATCTTCACCTTCTTGCTCTAAGACCTGGCTGAAGGCTATGGAATAGGAGAAAATATTTGCAAACTACATGTATATGCAAAAATATACATATAAATGACAGATGATGAGAATAGACATTTTCCAAAGAAGACACACAAATGGTCAACAAATATGTGAAAAGGTGCTCAACATCACTGATCAGGGAAAGGTATATTAAAACCAAAATGAACTCACGCCTCACACCTGTTAGGATGGCTATCATAAAAAATAAAAAAAAAAGTAACAAATGCTGGTGAGGGTGTGGACAAAAGGGAACCATCATGCACAGATGGTGGAAATATAAATTGACTTAGCCACTGTGGAAAACAGAAAGGAGGTTCCTCAAAAAATTAAAAGTAGAACTACCTTATGATGCAGCAATCTTATTTCTGGGCATATAACCAAAATAAATAAAATCAGTATCTCAAAGAGAGACCTGCACCCCATGTTCATTGCAGGATTATTTACAATGGCCAAGGTATGGAAAGAGCCTAAGTATCCATCGATGGACAAAGAATGGATAAAGAGAATAAATATAAATATATATGAATATTACTAAGCCGCAAAAAAGGAAGGAAATCTTGCTGTTTGCATCAACATGAATGCAAATAATGCCTTGCAGGGATTATGCCAAGTGAAGTAAATCAGACAGAGAAAGACAAATCCTATATGTCACTTATATGTGGAGTCTTAAAAAAACAGATTCATAGCAACAGTATGGATGGTGGTTTCCAGGACCTGAGGGTGGGTAAAGGGGAGTTGTTGGTCAGAGGCGGCAAACTTTCAGTTACAGGATGAGTAAGTTTTGGGGATCTAAGGGGCAGCATGGTGACTGTAGTTAATAATACTGTGTTAAATACTTGAAAGTTGCTATAAAAGTAAAGCTTTTATCTTCTAGCCCTAGTAATAGCAACCAAATGGTAATTATATGAGGTGAGGGTTGTGTTAACTACCCTTATTGTACACATTGCACAATAGATATTTATCAAATTGGTCACTTTGTACACTTTAAATGTATACAACGTTATATGCCAATTACATGTCATAAAGCTGGGGTGTGTATGGCAGGGGAAGGGGGAGCTGGGTGGCTTACCCTCCTGGCACCGATTCCACTCTACAGATTCAAGGCCTGAATGAGTTTTCTTCCACAGCCCACGGCCCACCAGACGCTGAAGTGAAGTACACAGACCTATGGCTCTTCCCTTGTTCCCACCTCCAAACATCTCTTCCCTCCTCCCTGGGAACGTCTCTAACTTCCTTGACTAGCAGCATTCTGTTAGCTCTTCCAAGAGCCACCTACTGACTCTTTATCACCCTTCTCAACCAAGATTGCTCACGGGAACCAGAGAAGACAGAAAATGAGTTGAGAGGCAGTTTTCTCAATCCTCTCAAGGATGGTAAACAACCACAACCCCTCCAAGGTGCAGAGGAGAGAAGTACGTCTGTCGCTTACAGTGGATGCTGTCTTGGCCAAAGCTTGACCACAGGGGTCTCTGAGTGAGACACATGAAGGATTTCTTATGGAGCGGTAGCCAACCACAACTGCAGGAGCTGGGAGGGCAAGGTGGTGCAGTCTGTTCCTTTTCCATCTGCTGTCGAGCTGAGAAGGAACGCTGAGGCAAACTGGAGCTCATGAGGAAAACTGGAGCCCGTGGGGATGAACTGGAACTGGTGTCTCCCTCATCACTTCCAACCTTGATGCCACATGGGGTGACCCACAGCGGAAGTGGGTGCCCTTCACTGTGGAGCTGACATGCACTTTGTCTGGGGTGTGGAGGAGCGAAGCAGGAGGGTTGGAGAGACATGAGGAAGTTCAAATCAAGGTGAGGGCAAACGCCCACCAAAGGGAGCTTCAAATCAGCAATGACTGTGAAAGCTGCCACAGTGCTTGGTGCACAAGATAAAAATAACGTGGCTGTTGCTTCACTTCCTCCTTCCAAATCTGGTGCAAAATTTGCCTTGTGACCAACACTAACATGGAACTATGTTTTGGGGGAATTCTGGGAAATGTAGGTCTACCTCAGCAATGTCGATGTAGTCCGGGCCACCACACATGCCTTTGGGCATTCAGGCTTACTCCTCTTAGATGGCTCCTTCCTCACAGTTTCAGTGTCTGGCTCACATGCTTCTCTCTAGACTACTCTATCATTCATGGCAGTCTTGGCCTCCTATTTAGTTCCTTGGCTTCCTCATCTCCAGCTACCTACTCGTCATCTTACCCTAGACCTAGGCAACAACCGTGTCACCCAAAAAATCTCTAACTGAGAATTTCTAATTCCACCATTATTTCACTGACCAATACCTCCTGTCTTCCCTATTGACTTGTTTCAGTCCCGTCACCTCTCACCTACTCAAGATTTTGCTTTGCAATTGCTTCTCCCTCTGCAGCCTCAGCTCCCTTCCTACCAGAAAGTTCATTCCCAACCACCTACAATTGGCTATACTTTCTCTGATCTTAAAACAGCAAAACAAAACAAAACTCTTCCTAGAATGCAAGTGCCCACTCACTCATGATCCTATTTCTATGAAAATTCCTTGAAAAACTTACTTTCACTTGGCTTTTCCACTCTTTCTTCAATTCACTATCAAGTTTTATCCCACCATTTTTCTCATCAAGGTCACTAGTAACCGAAATCTTGCTCTACCCAACGGTAACGTCTCCTGTTCTCATCTTAGCTGACCTCATAGCCTCATGTGGCACTGCTGATCACCTCTTCTTTACAGAAGTAAAGCCATTTGGCTTCATACTCCTGTTTTTCCCATTGTAACTCCTTGGTGGCTTCTTCTCTCTCTAAACTCAGTCCTTAGGTGATCTCATTCAGTGCCTAGATTCTAAACTGTATCTCCTGATTTGAAATATTCAATCCCACTCTTTTTCTGATTTCTGGACCTATAATTCATTTGGTTGTTCAATGAGCATTGTAAAGTTAACTTGCTCTAGGAGCACTTCTGACTTTCCACATCCAGACCTGTTTTTTTCCCTTTCTGTGGTAGACATTCTTCAAAATTGATCTCCATATCAATTTTCTTCCTCCCTTTATATCCATGTTCCTCAGATCAAGAGGCAATCTCATGTCCTTCCCTGTAAATCTTGGGTAGACCTTAGTGACTTTGACCAACAGAATACAATGAATACAAGGATAGTGACTCACATTCTGGGGATTGCAGGTTAGGTCACAAGAAGCACTGCAACTTCCACCTGAGCCTCTTGGAATGTTCACTTTGGAGAAGCAAAACACCATTTAAGAAATCTGAACTACGTTATAAGAAATCTGAGACTGCCAGGGTGTGTGGAAAGCCAAGCTGGCCATGTGAAGAGGATATGTGAGGAGAGAAAGAGATGCTGGTCAGCTTCCAGCTTTTTCAGCCATGTAAATGAAGAAGGCACCAGAAACACGAATGGAGAAGCCATCTTGGATGTCTATCCAGCCCAGTGGAACCTTGATGACTCCATCTGACAAAAGCACATGAAGAAAACCCCAACCTAAGATCAGGGTCACATGGGGTGAAGTGAATGAGGCATTGAGGCATAACATTTAAGGAACACTCACTCTGGATGTTGTGGGGCTGCAGGGGCCTCAAGAATGAGTACCTTCTAAATTCCATATCCTAGACACTTTCCTCACCTGACCGGTGCTGCTCTTGCTCCATATGATAATAGTACAGCTAAGCCCAGTCAGCTCAAAGAATCATGAGAAATAACCAGGAAAGTTGTTTTAGGCCACTAAGTTTTGAGATGATTTATTATGTTACAATAGATAATCACACCATTTCCATCATACCCAACTGTTTGGGCTGGAGATCCACCTGGACTCTTCCTTTCTCTTTATATCCCCACCCAAGTGACACATATCTCCTATCACAGTCCATAAAATATCTGATGGGTTGAATGAATGAAAAATCAGAACTTTTTGTTTTCTAAATTGGTTATGTCAGAACTAGTCCACAGCAGTTATACTGTAGAAAAGGGAGTGGGGAAAATAAAGAAAAAGAAAAAAAGAAAAAAGAAAAAGAAAAGGGAACAGAGGCCCTGAAAGGGTAAAGAATATGATATAGTTCTGAATTTTTTAAGTGTAAAATGATATTCCCACATTGATTGAATTATTAAGGCTAATTAATCATCACCTTTGTCATATATTAACCTCACAAAGGTTATGGCTTGATCACTGGGAAAGGTAAAGTCTCTTCAATAAATGATACTGGCAAATCTGGTCACCTGTTTAGAAAGAAATGTAAAAATAAATTACAGATAAAAAGTTACCTATAAAGCAAATAAATAAGAAAAGTATAGCTATGGCATATATACTATGGAATTTAGGAAGACTTTTATAATCAAGAAGATGTGGAAGAAAGACATACATATTAGACTACATAAAAAAGTAAGACCAAAGGAGAAGATACTAGAGACACAGTTAAGAGACACACAGATAGGGCAAGAATATCTCTATGGTAAATGACAAAAGACTAATTTTGTAATAAGCAAAGAGCTCTTACAAACTATGAAAAAGATCATCTAAGGGAATATGAGGGAAGCTGTAAATAGATAATTCACAGGGCTGTAAATCCAAATGGCAACAGGCAAGTGAAAAGATGTTTAAATTAACTAGCAGTCAGATGGAGGAAAATGAGAAAACAATGAGATACCACTTGAGCACCCACTAGTGTAGCTAAAAATGTGAATGTTATGTATTTTCTAGTGGTTACAGTAGAAATAATTACTTTTTTTCCCCAAGAAGGTCTAGGCAAAGCCCTGGAACCCCACTGAGTCTGGGTCCGAAGCAGGGGGAAGGAGGTAGGGAGGGAAGGGAGACCCAGACTGTCACGCATCCTATGTACCAGGGCTCCACCAGCCTGTTCTGCAGGTGAGTGCTGGTCCTAGGACTGTTCCTCAGTCCCCCCTGGGAAAGTAGAGTGAGCATTTGGATACTTTTATAGCATCTTAGAAGGTCCATTTGATGTCTGTTGAATCTAATAAAAATTTGGGGCTTCTGTTTTGCAGGTATCCTTTCTTTTTCTAGTAACTTACTTTTATTCTGCTTTGCAAAAATATCTATCTGCAAGGCAAACAATAAGCTGGTCTTTCACCACAGATAGTTGATAAAGTTCTGCACCATACATCCATACCTTTCTGGCTTTAAAGTTAAATAAGTTGTTAGGTCAGTAATTTAAGGGTTCACCACTGTCGGAAAAGGAATATAAATGCACCATTCTTCCAAGAACGTGGTTAGTGATCCAGGATAGAAACTGAGAGCACAGCCCAGCCCCTCCTGACAAGCTCAGAGGAGACAGAGCAGCTGTTCTCCAAGGGGCCAAACAACGTGCACCGCACCATGGCTTTGGGACTCCAGAGATCAAGCTCCTGGCTGCATTTCAACATCTAATAACAAGAGGAAATCCCACAAAATCAGTGGGAGCTCCGATTCTCAGGAAACTTGACTTTCACACTCTCTGAAAAAGAGATATTAATGAAACAGAGATCAAAAGCTCAAATAGCAAGTTCTATACAGACCACTTGAGGCACACTCTCCACCTCCATGGCTTGTAGCTGGAAGTACAGCTTTCTACAAAAAAAGCTGCATTTTTGTAGATAGCATTTTGTATGCATTTGCACATTACACCTTAAGTTCAAAAATAATTGGGGCCAGTTCTACAAGGGGTGTTACAAAATGTTTCAAAGCCAGGCCTTGTTTCAAAATCTGTTTTTTTCATTATTGAAATCAGGAAGAAGCTTTTTTCATAATTATTTTATAAATCTAGATATGAACTGTTCTCTAAAAAATTTAATAAATTGTAAGAGAATTTATAAGTTATTTTAATCAGCTTTTTAAAAACCTTGTAAGGATCTATATAAAGATCATAGGCTTCAAAAAAAAAAAACCTGTCACAATGAGAAAAATATCTCTATCAATGAACTAGTATGATTTGTGAGTCTGTGGTTAATGTTTCTCAAGCAATTTGGGGGGACATGCATTAGAATTGTTTACATCTTTTTTGTTGAAAATATATAATTTGTCATAAAGTGTCTTGAAATCTATGATCAAGCTTACAGCCACCTAATTCTTTTTAATGAAACAAGTATCCCAGGACTTTACCAAACACATCACTAATGAGTTCACACTCTTCCTGCATTTTAAATCTGCTTTCACATTCACCTGCTCATTTCTCACTGAATTTCATTCAGTTGAAGCCAATAGATATTTACTAGTGCCTGCTGTATGTGCCAGAAAGCTGAAGCCTTTTAAAAAGTCTTCCAACTTTGTTCTTTTCTTCCTTCGTTCTTTCCTTTTCTTCCTTTCTCTCTTGCTTTATTTTTCATTATTTTATTTATTTTTCTCTGGCTTGCTTGCTTTCTTTTCTGTTACTAATAAGGTTTATTTTTAAGAAAACTTTTAGATTTACAGAAAAATTGATTGGAAAGTACAGAATTTCCCCATATCCCTTCTCCCCTTCCTTAGGCTCAGTTTGAGGTGTTATTTACATCTTTTATTACCGTAGTACATTTGTTATGATCGATGAACCAATGTTACTATATATACTACTAACTAAAGCCCTTAGTTTACTTTGGGATTCCCTCTTTGTGTTGTACATTCTGGAGGATTGATAAATGCATGCATGTATTTATTATCTATTTATTTATTTATGTACTTATTTATTTTTGCCAGATAATTTATTTACCATGTATTTACCATGGTGGTGTCACACAGATAGTTTCACTGCCCTGAAACCCTCCTGGAAGCACTCTGTTTTAACCTAGGAGGCATCTCAAGGCAAATCCTTTCATTTATAGTTTCATCACTTAAAGTTTCCACATTTAGTATTTCTTTTCTATCCATGAAAAAAAATAAAGTGAGGCCATCCGTGTGATTTGAATCCAAAAGTTGTAAACATATCCCCAAATGATTAATGATTTAGACTGACATAAACATTCATTTAGTCCAGTTATCCATCCCAGAAATGTTATTGAGTTCTTGTCTGGATCAGCACTTTGTGCCAATGTTCTTCTGATTAGGGATCTTTGTGATAGGCATTATACTCCATAACTTTGCTTCATGCATGGGCATGCATTTAATTACCAATGCCCCTTTCACTTTTTTGTTTGTTTGTTTGCTTTCTAATTAATTTTACTTAAAATAATTTTTAAAAAAGATTTTATTTATTTATTTGACAGAGAGAGCAAGAGAGCACAAGCAGGAGGAACAGCAGAAGGAGAGGGAGAAGCAGACTCTCTGCTGAGCAGGGAGTCTGAGGTGAGGCTCGATCCGAGGGCCCTGAGATCATGACCTGAGCTGAAGGCAGATGCTTAACTGACTGAGCCACCCAGGTGCCCCTATTAAAATTTTTTAAATGTATTTTTCTGTGTAGACAATATATGCATATAGTATAAAACATACAAGGTTTTATTATGGTTTATTTTATTATTTTTTATTTTATTTTATTTTATTTTTTGAAAGAGAGAGAGTGAAAGCACAAGCAGGGGGAATGGCAAGCAGAAAGAGAGGGAGAGGGAGAAGGAGAAGGAGAAGCAGACTCCCCACTGGGCAGGAAGCCCGCTGCTGGCAAGATGTGGGGCTCAATCCTAGGGCCCCGGGATCACAGCTTGAACCAAAGGCAGACACTCAACTGACTGAGCCACCCAGGTACCTCCAAAACATACAAGGTTTTAAAAAGCACATGGCATATGGAAAGCCCTCACTCATCTTTGAATCTGTGCACCTGCTTCCCTCAACCACCCTGATCAATTTTGTGTATGCATTCTCAGAAATATTGCATATATGTGTAAATATATATTTTAAACAATGATTTTTTGCCTTGTTTTTTCACTTAAAAGTATGTTTTAGACACTGTTCCATATCACTTCATAAAGTGCTGACATATTGCTTATCTTTTTGGTGAGTGTAGAGTATTCCGTTTTGGGATGTTCCATACATTATTTAACCAGTTCCTTATTTAAGAACATTTAAATTCCAGTCTGTTATTTTAATGTGGCAGTGAATAACCTTACACATTTGTCATTTTATTAGTATTTTAATACAAGTAGAGGATACATTTTTAGAAGTGGAATTACTGAGTCCAAGAGGAGGTTCATTCTGAATTGTGATGGATCAATTATTCTTCCTCAACACTGTGCCAGCATACGAGAGTGTTTGTCTTCTCACATTTACACTGACACATGTTACTGAACTTCTGGATCTTTGCCAATCTGATAGATGAAAATTATATCTCATTGCAGCTTTCATTTTAATTTCTCTTATTGTGTGTAAGACGTACATTATTAAGTTTTCAGAAAATTAACAAGGTAAAGATTGAAGACATTTAAGTTCAAAAAGGCTAAGTGATCCAACATCACCTGCCTAATAAGTGAGAACACCCAGAAAGCCATCTGCCAAGGTGGTCACCCTTGGCTATCAGCTCATCTTGCTTCCATAACACCCAGCCCAGTACCAACATGATGGCTTAAAGGTTTGCCTTTTGTGAAAGCTTTCCTCCACTTGATCAATAGCTGTCAAAAAAAAAAAAAAAGTTCTAAAGAGTATATTTTGTAAAGGGAAAGACTTCTTCCTAAAATGGCAAAAGCAACAAATTCTGAAGCATCCTCCCCAAATCCTTTTAAAATCTCTGGAACTTCTCTTTCCCTCCCCCCTCATCCCACCTCAAGACAGAGCAGGGAAAAAAAACAAAACTCAAAATTTTGTATCTGAGTGCCCACTGAGTAATTGATATAAGATGTATGTTTTGGACTTCTGTTAGAGATGAATTGTCATGATATTGCTAAGATATTTTTGAGAAAATCAACTTTGCTCTTACCTCACCACCTCCTCACTCCAAAACACCAGTTTCCTCTCTGTATCTGAGTTCAAACTGAAAGCATTGGGCTCCTCCTCGTACAGAGCCCTGAGAACCTTGTGGGTTTTTGAGAAGCTGTTAAAGGTTGCCTTTATCCATTATTTATATACATACATAATTGGTATTTGTTGGGCATGTCAGGTGGAGGCCTGTCCCTGGACTTGTGCTCTGACCCAGCTAGCTGTCTCAGTCAGTTTGTTGCTGAAAGAAGATTAATTGCCCTGATCATTGTTTGCCTGGAGTCGGAGGTAGGTTTGAAGACATGAGAAGAACAGAGCCATCTGGAGAAGAGAGGGTCTTCTGTGGTCCCAGGTCAGAGCAGTTTTTGGTAGTTGGACAATTATTAAATACACCAACAAAATGACTAATGAAGCAACCCTTTGGAATAGAAGTCATGCAATCCTAAATTATTAATATTCATTGTTACTATCATGGAACAGATGGGGAGCACCTACTACGTGTCAAGAACCTTTCTAGATTTTAAAGGTCTACCAATGAACAGTATATGGGCAAATGCCTGGGCATAGGGTTGTTTTATCCAGTGCTCACCATAATGATCTTTCCCTGTTCTTTTGGTGGATCCGAGAACCTCTAGAACGATCTAACGATGTTCGTTGGAAGAAGGGGGGCGCCTTTCTGGAAAACCACACATGCCCTTAGGCTCAGTCTTATCTCTAGTCCACAAACAAAAGAAGTGAACTGAATTCCTTCCTAACACAGAGTGCTTTGCCTAGATTCCAGAAAGAAAAGTCCTTAGGATCCTCCAGTCTTTGAACAGCATTTAGGGGAAGCGTAAATGACAAAGGGAAAAAGCATCCCTTTAAAAGCAGGTCAGCTACTTTTCTGCCAAGGGCTTGTCAAAATTGCTCAAGAGAAAGAAAAAAAGAGAAACAAGTGCACATATACATTTTTCAAGTAGCTAGCAACCAAGACAACACCAATTATTTAACCACAGTAAAGAAACCAGCAGCCAAACCACACTGATTATTTAACCGCGTATCCAAGTGCTGAGCACAGCCATAGCCAGCCGCGTTAATTTAATGTAAATATCCCCAGTCACTGGCTCCTCTGGAGGCAAGAGTGGCAGCGAAGGACAGCTCACCCTCACCTTTCCTTGTCTTGGCTCCAGATGTCTGGAGCTGGAAACTGGCTGCCATCCAACTAATCCCCCCCCCCCACCCCCACTTTGCATTTTTGTTTCTCTAAAAACCTGATTCATTCTTTCCCTACTGATTTACTGGTCTCCATGTGCATACCTATGAGACAGTTGGTGGTGAATTCTGTTCTTTTTCTCCTGAGCCCCAGGTTTTCTTTTCTCCTCTTTTCATTTCAATCCTGTCTTCCCTCCACCTCCTCCCTTACCTCACTGTTTTCATTCCAGTGTATTTGATTCCTATTTCTTTAATTTCCACTAATCATCATGTGTAAGGTTACTCTCAGGGAGTGTTTATCAGAAAAACATGAACTTTCTTCTTTGCTATTTGCAATTACACAATCTGCAATGGGTTATAATTTACTAGAAAATAGTCCCTTTTGCTGGGAAATGCCCCAGCAGTTCACAGATCCTGCCAGCCCAGGTGGTCCCACTCTCACTGCTCGAAGATGGATGCATTGGACTCAAGGTCAGCCCACCCATGGGTGTCTAGCAACCAATCAGCTTTTTCTCTTTGGGGGTTGATTAAAGGTTGACTGACATAGTGGGCCATGTGTAAACAGGACAAGCTTAGCTAGAAAGGGGAGCGGAGAGAAACAGCTGAAGGAGACCCTGTGGTCCTCAGAGGATAAAGCGTGAAGCAAGAGCTAAGCATACACCTCCCTGAAAGATGTGTAGAGGGAACTCACTGCCCATTGCTTGGTCCAGTTCTGTTTCCAATAGGGCCAGTCTCTATTTCAGTTGTTAAGACCATGAGATGGGCGCTATATTCTTTTATTACATCTATGTCTGGATTATAGGGTAAAATCATGGTCTTGGGTCACTTAGCTGGTCCCCTTTTATCTCTCTGTGTCTTTCATGCCCCCCTCCATCTCCCTTTTCTATGGACATGGAATCAATTTCAAGAAGATGCTTCTGAATAAAATATCCATTTTACGTTGTGTGTAAGGAAGTGTCCTGGAAAGATAGTAACAAGCTCAATGAGGACTGGTACTTTGTGGAAGTGAGTCATGGAGCTGTTCTACATAAACAACACTCATGGTTCCATTTATGCCTTATGGCTTTACCAGGCCTCACCAATGCTAAAGCACAGACGGTGTTGAGGAGGCCAACATTTCTTCCTCCTCCCATCTCTTTTGGAGTGCTCCATACTCTATGTTGATTTTTCCAACTGAACCTGATGAGGTTTGGGGGATAGGAAGTGTCAGAAGTGCTCCTGGGACCAGTGAAATCTGTGATGCTCATTGAACAATCAAGTGAATATACACACATGGAAAAGACTGGCACTGAACATGTCAAATCAGGAGATGGAATTTGAAACAGGCACCTGATGAGCTCCCCTAAAGGAATGAGTTTAGAGAGAGAAGGAACAAAGAAGAAGTATGATGGGGAACAAGAAAGTGTGAAGCCAAATGGAAAAAAAAAAGAAGGAACAATTAATCATGTCTCGTGGTGCTGTAAGGTTAGATGAGATGAGGGCTGAGAAGTGACCATTAGGTAGAGCAAGATTTTGGTCATTTAGTGACCTTGATGAGAAAAATTGCAGATGAAACTTGATCAGAGTGAATTGAAGGAGAATTTGATAAGAGAATGGAAAGAAACAAGGACTGTGGATTACATTGCTGGGTGCCCAGGAGGATCTAACAGGCTACAGGTGCTGCGAGCCATAGACTAGGGGGAAGCAATGGTCCTATGCCTAGGTCATATAAAGTGATCCAATTTCTGCCTTGCTCAGCAGAACATTTGCTCTTAGAATCCAGAGCTGCCTTGGAAGAAGTTCAAGAACTTTGCCATGTTGTAAGGATCCCCAAGCTACGTGGAGACATCACACAAGTATAGGTGCCCCAATCCACAGTTGTGCCTGCATCCAACCTTCAAATCATCCCACCAGGTGGCAGACCTGCGTGATATGGGAAGAAGCATCCAGGTGATTCCAGCCCTTAGCTAGTTACTCAGGACACCTCCAGCTGTTTAATCTTTCCAGATGAGTGAGGTCTCAGGCACTGTGGAGTAGAAACAGTCATCCGTGTCTGATTTCCTGATCCACAGAATCTGTAAGCACAGAGAAATGGTCGTTCTTTCATGCCACTGAGTTTAAGTTGGTTAGCTACATAGCAATAGATACCTGGAACCTGATCTCAAAGGCTATTCTGGGAACTAAAAAAAGTTATCACATGTAAAATGTTTAGAGTTTGGTCAGTGCCAGACACATAGTAACTATTCAATAAGCATTCATTTTTATCAGTGATAAAAGTCTCACTGATAAATATAAGGAAATAAGGAAATTTGAGGAATCGCTTAACAGAACTATACTTCTTTTACCCATCTTTAAAACTTAATAAGATTATTTGGAACAGGGGCACCTGGGTGGCTCAGTCAGTTAAATGCCTGCCTTCAACTCAAGTCATGATCTCAGGGTCCTGGGCTCAAGGGACCATTTAGGGACTCCCTGCTCAGCAGGGAGCCTGCTTCTCACTCTCCCTCTGGCCCTCCCCCAGCTTGTATGCTCTCACTCTCTCTCTCTCCCTCTCTCTCTCCAATAAATAAATAAAATATTTTTTTAAAAAAGGATCCATTTGGAACAGAATTAATCAGTTCATAAGTTGTACTATGCTCTCCAAGGTAAATTTCTTTATATCCTTGGATAGAGACCATGCAGTGATTTTCTTATTGATCATTTGAAGTTGAATGTGATAAAGTCTTGGGAAGAACAAAGCCCTCAGTAGGACAATATGATTTTTCTGAGTAAGGACTGAGAGTCTTGCTCACTTTTCTGTTCCTCTGAGTACCTAGAAACAGTGAAATGCACAAAGTAGACACTCCACAAATGTCTGCTCCACTCAGTTGATCAATGCATTATGCTCATTGTCTTACATAAACTTTTTGGGAAGCATTTCTTTATTTAGTATTTTCTTGATTTTTGCCTTTCAATTTGTCATATTTGTTGATATGTTGATTGGTAATCTCATAAAATTTAGATTGATGTTTATGGATGAAATGGCTAGTATTGCTAAGAATGTACAACGCAGCATAAACATGGCTCTTGCACAATGCTTTCCTGGACTTGTGCTTTTTTGAACTGGGTTCAAATTTAAGCTGAACAAGGCCACACAGGGCGTTAGAGCAAAAAAAAAAAAAAAAAAAAAAAAAAAAAAAAGTAAAGTTGGAATCCACTGAACCCCCTTGATTGTGGGAAATAGTCATTGGAAGAGAGAATTTTAAGGACATGCTTTTTATTTCTGGTCACCTAACCAGCCAGTCTAAGAAAACATGCTGCACAAATGTGATTTTCAAACCACACACATTGTCTAGATAGAAAACAACTTCAAACATCACATAGTGTTTTGGAAATTATTTGCTGAATATGTCAACATGCCCCCGAAAGAAAAGTAGTTGCCTAGAGTTTTGGACTCTCCTTGTGTGCAGATTTCTCAAATTTTGCAATAACAAAATCCTTTAATTACTTGGATGTCTATCACATTTTGGGGGATGGCCTGTTGCGTGCCGTGCTACAAATAATCCAACGTGTCTCATTTCATGGTGAGCAATCGATGTGTGTGTAAGAGTACCCAGGTGGTGGAAGGAATACCAGGCAGAAGAGCCGAGAGGCTATGGACAAAGATGGGGAGAGAAATATTTAGGTTTTGAAGCTAGAGAATGTAGCATTAGCAAATAATCTCACAATCTCCACATTTGTACTACCACCAATATGAGCACATTCATGTCATTTTCAGCCACTACAGTACGATCTACATCTCCAAATAAATAAATAAATAAATAAATAAATAAATAAAATAAAAATAAAAAATTTAATAGGATTGCTTTTTCTCAGTAATAATGAAATCAGGGGTAATGGGATTCTTAATGATTTCCTATTTAGTGACCCAATTTTGAATGTTCCTTTGCAGGGACAGCTGACCTCATTGACCAGGACCACCTGCAAGTGCAGGAAACCTAGTCTTGAATGTCAGTTGCCCGAAAAGCAGCCTAGGGAACTTTTTTGTCTCCAAGAAGGAAAACATACATCAGTTGAGTATATATAGACAAATGATTTGGACATTTACTCTGTCATTTTATTTTAGTGATTGAGCCAAAATTTCATCCTGTAAAATTATCTCCTTCCTGGATTATCATTATTATCAATGATTCTTTTTTATTTAGCATTCATATTCACAGTGGATGTCATTGGTTGAACGTACACTCTGTTACACGGAGTCTTGGGCTTTTATGTGCATCATGTCTTTAATCTTAACCTCATTTCTCCTTTTTTTCAGAGGAGAGGTTTGAAATGCCATGTGACTAGTAAGCAAAAGAACTGGGATTTGGAGCTAGATCTGTCTGACTCCAAAATCTTGCCTCACTGTACACGCCGTAGTCCAAGGTGGCTTATTTTGAGCAGCTGGTCCTGTGAAACTAGTCGACTAGTACCTAAAATAATCCTTTGGTCTTTAGTCCCTAGCTTAATGTTGGCCAATTATTTTAGCCAACAGACTGAGCAGGTTGGAGGTATGGGCTGGCTTTGACATCAGCCTGTTGAGACTGGCAACCCAACTGTGATATCATCACGGTGAAGTCAGTCTGGCACAGTCCCCACTTGCCAATTGCTGTCAGAATTGTGGTCTAGCCACAAGCCAGACACCATAAGCTTGCAGAACTGGTAAAAAGGCTGGGCAAAATGGCTTGGTGGGAAACATGCATTCTGTAGGCTGTTGGTTTCCCAGGCCTGCCAACCTTCGCTCTTCTAAAGAGAATGAAGATTAAGTAGTTCACTCCCTTTGATTCAGGGTAATGATTCCAACATCATATGTGTGTAGAGTAATCTTTTTTGATTGTTTAGGCAACACTAGAGAGAAATAACTCTAAAATTATTTGATGCCATTTCAAATACTCCTCTTCTTGATTTTGCATATGAGCTTGTCAGTGACTTCTGTGAGTCATCCTGATATATGATATAAATATAGGGGTGATATATAAAAGTGTATTGAGCATTCATGGTATAATATGTCAGGAACAACGGTGCTTTTTTCCATATTTATTTCATACCCGGGGTAATATTAACGAAGCTAGCACTTGATGCTGTGCTAGACCTGGGCCTTTTGCTCTCAGGTCCATTTTCTGTTCTCTACCACTCTGTCTTATGCCCTGTGTTTCTCAGGCGTCTCCATCAATTGCCTCCCAGCTGTGTTTGGCTAATGGGAGGCACTGGTGTAAGCTAGTGGATGAGGAAAGGTGGAAACCAGGGCATTCCTCCCTTTCCTCTTTGCCTTTGTCAATATCCCCCACAAGAATTGTGTCTCTCCCATGCCTCCAGAACCCTCTGGGTTGCCGTGGTTCGCACTGCCTCCTGTTACTTTGGCCTTGGACTCAGACAACATCTTTCTCTCTATTCCTCCAGTCTCGGAGAGGTAGCAACTTCCTGTTCCTGCCAGTCTCTGGGTTGCAACACCGTTGGGTTCTGCTTCTCAGCTTCTATCATCTACATAAGGTATTAAATTACTTCTATTCTACATACCCAGAGTGCTTTCTATTTCCCTGGTTGGATGTTGACAGAAGTATGGTATTTTTTGTATCACTTAGGAATTATTTGATAAGTGTATGAACTGCCTTTGACATAAGATTTTGGTGAGATCTGGGGTGGAGGGTCTTTCTATTCTACATGTATTCAGTGGGCACCTATTATGCACAAAGCAGGTTTAGAGGTAAAAATTTGTTGATTCTTACACAGCCAGGACCTAAAAACGTTGAATCTGTGAAATAGATCTTTTTTTTCATGTCAGTGTTCTGCAAGGTCCTCACATGGAATAACAAATTCACTAGTAAGGATGAGGAAATATGGAAGGAAGGAGGAATAAAAGCGACATTTTGTGACTTTTCATGACATTTGCATGAGTGAATCAGCCACTGGTTAGGATAATCAAACGAATCATGCTGACCGAATAATTGTATATATTTTGATTTACTGAGGGACATGCATGCAAATTCTTTTTTCTAATATAAATCGTGACTTTTTTTTTGAAGGCTGCCATAAAATAGTGCATTATCAAAGACTAAAGTCATCTAATTCTTCATGGAGACTGAAGTCAGAGGCTAGAATAAGAAGCATGGGACACTCCTCTTCCTTGATTCCCTGCCCAGACCTTGCTTTCTGCTCACACCTCCCTCCTGTGCTAGTCCCTGAGCGGAAGAGGTTGTTGAATTGCAGAACCGGGTTCAGTGGAGGATGTTGTAGACCCAGTGCTGTATCAGAAGAAAGCATGAAACAAAGAAACGAAGAGAAAGAGAAAAGGAGGGGAAGAGAGAGAGGGTACCAAACAATCAGGGAGAAGTAAAGGACAAGGCCATGGCCTTTCCAGACTCAGCTACTTCCTGTTTCCCTCTACTTCCTTTTTTTCTGACTGCCCTAGGGATGGGGATCTCAGCCTTTCTTACTGTTGGCCCCGTGGGGGTGGGTTGCAGGACTTTCAGTGTGTTTTCATCTCTTTGCTCAGATAGGAGGTAGGCTTCATTTCCTTATCCTTTTATGCTTAAAGTATAGTTTTATTCTTAAAGTCCCAAATACAAAACCTATCTCAAATTTTTCTTCTTGAAACCCAGACAGGGGCAGCCCTGGTGGCTCAATGGTTTAGCGCTGCCTTCAGCCCAGGGCGTGATCCTGGAGTCCTGGGATCGAGTCCCATGTCGGGCTCCTTGCATGAAGCCTGCTTCTCCCTCTGCCTCTCTCTCTCTCTCTCTCTCTCTGAGTGTGTGTGTGTGTGTGTGTGTGTGTGTCTCTCATGAATAAATAAATAAAACCTTTGAAAAAAAAAAAAAGAAAAGAAACAAAAAAAGAAACCCAGACAATCTTGTAGGCTAATATACCACCAGTTCTCCATTACTCCTGCTGGATATGGGACTCGACCACTCCCAACTTATGATTAAACAAACATACAATTCACTCCTTGACTTTCTTTAGCAACTGAAGGAGATTATATAGTTTACTTGGTTTGTTAAAAAGTAATACTTTCAGATATCAAATTAATTCGGTTCAAATCAAGGGCAAAATTGGATATGAGGCAACCTGGCAAATTATTTTTAAAGCTATTTCCCCTCTTCAGTGGAAACAAAATACCAAAACTTCATGATAGATTTTAAATGATAATTACAGAGGAAGGCACTTCACTCCCTCCCCTACTTTGCTCTTTAAAGAAGTCCCTGAATTCACTGAATTTAGAGTAGAAAATAATAGTAAACAGTGTTTTTGAAAACAATGTGGTCTCGTTGGTGTTGAAAACTTTAAAGTTTTAAATGTTCTCTTTGTAAGGGAATTTGCTAATTATCCAGCAGATGTTCTTTCTTTTTATCCCTTATGCGTCATAGTTTCCTTAAAATTCTCTCCCTCCCTTTCTCTCTCCCTCTCAATCTCTCTCTGGCTCTAGTGCTTCCTCTTGTTCTCATTTTTTTTTTCTTGTTCTCATTTTTTAAAGCAGCGAAGATAGGTTCAAATAATGTGTATAGCTTATTTTCTTTCCTTGGAAATAAGCCTATGCCTCAGAGCCAAAGTCTTGAGGCCTTGTCTTGATGAGAAGCTCTCTTACTTTATTTTTTTTAAGATTTTATTTATTAATTCATGAGAGACACAGAGAGAGGCAGAGACACAGGCAGAGGGAGAAGCAGGCTCCCCACTGAACAGGGAACTTGATGTGGGACTCAATCCCAGGACCCCGGGATCACGACCTGAGCCGAAGGCAGACACTCAACCACTGAGCCACCCAGGCCTCCCAAAGCCCTCTTACTTTAATTATAACCTCTTCTAGAAGATTCTCTCCCAACCTAGTAACTTGTAGATCCTGGAATTAATTTTATTAAGTGAGGTGCAACATTAAATTATTTGTCTTAATTTCAAAACTCCACTTAAACCTCTAATTTCCCATTAAGATAATCAAATATTGGAGGATGAGTGTCTGTATTTTTTCAGGGAATTTAAAGTAAAGAATTCCTTAACAGTTCTTGGAATGATCAGAGAACTATCAAAACAACTCAAAATCATGCCTGGAAATTAATGTTTTCATTTTCGAAAGTAAAATTTACGCATTAATAGAACTCATTGTAAAGATTTGCAAACCAACATAATTTTAAAACCACCTAGTCATTTTGCATTCATTTTCAGCAGAATTTTAAACCCTTAAGTTAATATCAGCTTCTCAAATAAAGTCAAATGTCTTCTTTTTAATTATGTAATTCATTTCTTTTTTACACTATAATTGAAAATTAACTCTGATCTATGAATTTATTATTGATTTCTTCTCAAATATAGGTAATTCTATCTTTCTTACGTGGTGCACTTACATAAGTCTTACAAACAAACAAATGCCTTTTCAAAGTAGACTCAATTCTCAGTAAACTGGTATAAACATGGCAGATTGGGACGCCTGGCTGGCTCAGCGGTTGAGCATCTGCCTCAGGCTCAGGGTGCAATCCCAGGGTCCTGAGATCAAGTCCTGCATTGGGCTCCCCACAGGGAGCCTGCTTCTCCCTCTGCCTGTGTCTCTGCCTCTCTCTCTGTCTCTCATGAATAAATAAATAAAATCTTAAAAAATAAAAAATAAAATAATCATGGTGGATCACATAGTGTGTGGGAAATTGCCTACATGTGATTGAAATGGGGCTTCAAGCTGCTCATTTCAAGCTCCACTCTACTCCACTGTGCCTTAAGTGTTTTCATCAGATACCGTTTCTCAGTCCCTTTGTGATCTTCTTGCCACCATTATTCTTACCCGGTTGAAACAATAAAGTTTCAGTAAGAAAATGTAGAGTTAATGGAAGGGAACTTCTTATTCCCTATTTTTGTGGGATGTATTGAACAAGTGATTTGTTGTACCATCTAATCCATAAGACACAGTAAACACAATAGGGACACATGGGTGGCTCAGGGGTTGAGCGTCTGCCTTCAGCTCAGGTCATGATCCCAGGGTCCTGGGATCCAAGTCCCACATCGGGCTCCCCTCAGGGAGCCTGCTTCTTCCTCTGCCTGTGTCTCTGCCTCTCACTCTGTGTGTCTCATGAATAAATTAAAATATTAAAAAAAAACCCAAACAAATAGTAAACACAACTAACAAGTTAGTTTGTTTAAGGTAGGTCCTGAATGTACAGAAATTGTTTTTCAGTTCCACACAAAACTTGTCCTTTCTGAGCTATTTTGCCATGGAAAGCATTTGGTAGCTCTACTTTGTGTGGGCTACCCCCATGTCTATTGTTAGTATTATTATTCTTTCTGTTACTACTACTACTTACATACATGCCTCCTCCAAGAAAGATTGAGAAACACAGAGCTGAATATAGCATGTGCCTGAGTTTCAGAATATTCTGCAATAATGAGGTGAATCGCTTTCAAGGAACATGGAGGTTGCACTGAAGAATTGCTGCAAATGTGTTTTTAATTTTCAGTGTCTCTTGCATTCAGTTTTTAGAGTAGACCTTCAGTGTTATTTGAGTAATAGTAAATTTTCAAATTTGTTACATATCTCATTTCCAACACACACACACACACACACACACACACACACACACACACACACCAGTGGATTAAGATTATTTTGAGCATAAATTATTTTGGATTATCCATATGACCACCCATTTCACATCTAATTAGATGATTACCAATGGACTATGTTCATCAACAAAATAATTTCAAATGTCACTATAGTTTTTTTTTTTACCCCAGAAAGATACTGACCTTAATGACCCTTGGGTAAGAATTTGAGTTATTTAGAAACTTGAAAATATCCACTGAGAATTTGTGTAGTAAAAGCCGTGTTTTAAGCAATCTTATGTGGTTATTCTTAGTAGATGGTAGACAGAGAGGTGAGGGGGAGAAATTTGTTGAGGACCAAGAAATGACATTACTGGTGCTCTGTATAACAAAGGGAAATATAACTCCATTGTGAGAGAGGCAGTTTTTCAAATAATGGGGTAGCCTGGTAATTCTTCTTCATAAGTTTAGGTGATACTCTCTGTGAGATTTAAAATATGTTCTGTGAGACATGTATGTGTGTTCAAATCAGTGGTGGCTCCATCATGCAAAAGGGGTAGTTGGCTTGTTCTCAAGATTTAAAATGCCAAAGACGAGCAATCACAATGCCCTTCTAGTGCCCCTTCCTTTCAGAGTGTAAAAGGTAGTGGAGTTTCCCACTATGGAGATTAGAAGAAGAAATGGTTGAGAGAAGTGTGGGCTGGGTGGTCAAGGGTAATAACTTCAATGAGTCTCAAACCCTTTGTGAAGGTTTGAGAAAAGTTCTAACTATGGGTGCTTTTCCCTAGAACTATGGGAGAAGATAGACTTAGAGCACAATCTCAAACTTCCTGCTTCTAGGATGTAGTCACCCTGTGGTGCCTTAGTTGTGAGTGACGGCCAAGTAGAGGAGAGGGCAAAGGACATTAAGGGAAAATGTGGCCGGGAATCAAATCAATGTCCCATCCCACCACGTATGTCCCATGGTTCCATCAGAGAAGGGACAACACCCTCCCAAGTGGATTATGTCTAGTGACCAAGGTCCACCAAGCAGGAAGGAGCCATCTGGGGAGCATCCAGGAAGAGCTGAGGAAGGACTTCCAGGCAGACACTGGCAAACACTGTGGGCAAAAGAGACCCTTAGACTGAGGACCCAGGAAAAAACTAAACTAAACTAAAAGTGAAGCTAAAAGAAGGATTTGTCAAGAAGTACTTCAGAGTTAGCTATCCTTCCAACCTGTTTCTCTTCAGGCTATAAACTCGCCCTCACCTGAATGCACATCTCATGGCTTCACCCTTGTGCTTCAGTTTGGAAATAAGACTTCTCAGCTTCATATGATACCCTGGATATCTTACAGGATTTTGGGCTTGGATTTCAATTATCTTTAAATCCAGCCAGTGCCTTTTCCCTGCTGACAGCTCCACACTGCCTAGTCATATAAAAAGAATCACCAGGAGAATAAATTATTTCTTCCCTTGTCAGTGGTAATTTGTGTTCACTAAATTACCTCCAGATCTACTTTCTTGAGTCAAAAATAACTTTATGTTTTTTTTTTCTTCCATGTCCACTCTGGAAAGACATATAGATTCTGAAGTTAACCTCTCTCCATTAGATACTTGGGAATAATTAAGCCGGTTTTCTTCTTAAATCAGCCAGATGTTTCATTTTAAGATGGAACAATACATGGTTTATTTCACTCCAGTTCTCATGGAAAGGCCACTGCTTTCATTTTGATAGTCCTGTTTTGTGAGAGGTAAGAATGAAAAACATCTTTAAGAAAATTCCCTCCCCCCACCTTTCTTTTTTCTGGGAACAAGGCTTGGTCCTACTAGGAAACCACATCATATTAAGAACGTGTAAGTTATTACCGAAGATGCCCTGGAATCTGATCAAACACTAAGCTCTGGCTATCATTTTGAGATGTTACCATACTGTTCTTCAGAACCTTTAGAAGAGATTTAAATGTCTCGCTATGTCCAGATCTATTTCTGTCAAGGCATCTATTTACACTGTCACTTCAGTGTTTTCTTCTAATCAAGCTAGATGACTGTTCTTAGGGCACCTTTCATTTTTGTCTTAAAGAATGCCAATAAATGGTTAAGGGTATTTTTTTACAACATGGTGAGTGTTATTTCACAATGTTTCATTAGCCACAAATCCTCAAGTCACTTTTAAGAATTCCAGATGCCCTACTGTAGGTATTTTTGCAGCTGTTTTGTGGGAAATCATGAAAGTGTAACTCTCTTCAACAAAAAAGCATATATCTCATTCCTACAGGGATAAGTCTCCTTTACTGTACTCGTATAGTAACAAAAGGGGCAGTGTAAAGACAGCTGTGTGCTGTATATATTCCCTCCACCCGCCTGAAGTCCAGATAGTTAAAATATCTTCTACTTTGTTGAACACTTTGATTTTATATTGAAGGAAGTCTTTCTTTTGAATTGGTTATGATATACTCTGAAGTTACATTTTTCTTCCTGTTATTTGCAGGACAAAATTGGGCCTAAAGAAATTCTATCTGCATCTCTCTGTTTTTGCAATGCACTTTATTGTTCCTTGTGATTAATTTATAGGTTGAATTAATGCATTTTTTTACCTGAAAGACAATAGTGAGTTTAACTGTCGATAACCACAGACCCTTCTTAAGACCAACTATGTTTCCTTTGTTAAAATAAAATTTAAACTTTGAAAGTTATATTCAGGATATTATAGATAATTACTCACAGATAGCATCTTATATCTCAAGAGTTTTTTGATACATAAATAGCCACAGTTTGTAAATGAAAAGAAGGAAGGAAGGAAGGAAGGAAGGAAGGAAGGAAGGAAGGAAAAATGTTTTTCCTTTAATTATTTCCAGTACCACAGAATTTGTGGTCTTCATTGTCTGAATTTTAATGTTGCTGGTGATCACTATTCAAACAAAATCAATAAGGCAATGTTGGAATTGGAGATTTAGGCCTCGAAGGCCTTACCGGAATTCACATTGCTAAGACTTTGCCTACAAAGTCAAGGCCAGGCTAGGAAGAATCCATTGGACCTGTGATCTAAAGCAAACTAGACTGAATCCAGCAGTTGAGGATAAATGCCTGGCTCTAGCTCTTTCTAGCTGTTGGTGACATCACTTAGAATTCATTATTCCAACTCTCACATTTTATAGATGAGAAAACTGAGGCCCCAAAGCACAAAGTTCCATCAGCACTCAAGAATTCTGTAGTCTAGTTAGAAAATCAAATCAGTAAGGGAACATTTTTGCCACTTTGTCTCTTACTTTTTATTGCATAAATATAGTTTATGGAGGTGCACTTGGGTGGCGCAGTCAGTTAAGTGTCTGCCTTCAGCTCAGATTCCAGGGTTCTGGGATGGAGCCCCCAATCAGGCTCCCTGCTCAGTGGGGAGCCTGCTTCTCCCTCTGCCTGCCCTTCCCCCTGCTTGTGCTCTCTCTCTGTCAAATAAATAAAATATCTAAATATATATATATATATATATATATATATATATATATATGGTTTATGGACCTCAGAGAGGGCTGAAATCAGAGTCATTCATTCCAAAAATATGCAAATGACTTACTGAAGTCAAGGGGATGCCACACTGAAAAGGCAGAGTGTGCACCTTCAGAAGGTTTGACATTTGGTAGGAAGTCACCATGCAGATTAGGGATTCCCATACACTGAGGCAGACACGGAGTTGGGTGGGAAGACAGAAACCAGGGAAGACATGTTCAAGGAAGCAGGGAAGGCCTCCTGGAAAACAGTGTTTTATGATGTTTGATGTAGAAGCACAAGTGGCTTCCCCAGGCAGAGAGAATGATGTCCGGAACGTGTTGGGGCTCATCTCTGTTACTAAACTCAGATGTGGTGGGGGGGAAGAGGCTGGATATGACTGACTTTCTGAGTTCTGAAAATGATTTTAGCAATACTTTCTGCCCGTTGCTACTACAAACCCAGCTGGACTTACTGTAAAACAATGACTCACCATCCCCCCCTCCATTGAGGGGCTGATAACTTCTCCTGGGGAGCTCTCAAAAAATAAAGGGGAAACAACCCCCTGACTTAATCTCCATCTGAGCCTCTCTTAAATAGTTGGCTTACAAGGGCTTTTGGCTCTATCATCCTTTTCCTCAAAACTATTTACTATGATTGCTTAGAGTACTGCTTGTAGGACAATTCTTAAATTCAACAACATATTCAGTTGCACTGTAGTGGTTGGCTCATGAAATTGTTTCTGCCTTTCTTTTAAAGATGTTGTGGATGTTTTGTTGGATTTGAGGGACCAATTCCTTTACATATACTCATATGCTCTTTGGGATCAGATGGTTGTCAGCCAAAATTTCTGCTCTTCTAAGTAGAAAAGGAAGCTCTTTGGACAATGGTACTTTTGTTATAGGTGTCTTGAGAGTATGATATAAGGTAGTGCATTCAAAATGCTTAGGATGGAATGTCTTGTACGAAGTGCACCAAAAAAAGTGAGTGCCTTCCTCTGTTTTGACAAGCAAGTAAGGGCTACTTTCTAAGAAACTGACTGAACTGCATGGTCCAGAAAGATTTTGCTAGTCCATTTTACTATTGCCCATTGATCTCTACAGCTATTCTTTGAAACACATCTTGCCTATCAGGTTGGACTGAGGATGCAAGTGAATTGGCAACACTTGCCAAGCAAAATGGGGCCCTTAGAAGTCAAAATGGGGTTCATGGTGAAAGAAGGGAGGGAGCAAGCCAAACAGCCTTTTACTATAATTAAAGATTGAGTCAAATATCATTAAATGGAATGAAAGACTGGTTGAAAATGTGAAGGAAAAAAAATCCATTTATTTAAAATATGTAATTTTACTTATGTCAAGTAGATAAAATAACTTAAACTATGTTAATAAAGGGCTTCCTAGCAGGGAAAATTGAAATGTCTGGCTCAATAAAGCCAAATAATAAATTTATTCTTAGGATTTAGAATGTTAATAATTCATCTACAGTGATTGGAATTAGCTTGTTTTCTTTACTGGTTTTTAACCAGTTAACAAAACCTCTGAAATCTTATTTGTATTGTTAATTTCCTCCACTCACTTTTCCTGCGTGAACTGTGGAGCTGCTGTTCAAATGATTGCCAATTCCCAAGTGAAGTCCATGCTAATGATGCTGGACAGAATGTAGGGGTAAAAGATTTTGGACACATCATTTGCAAACTATTCACAGACATGGAAGATAAAATAGACTCTTAATCAGTTGAGACTCTTAGAAAATTTGTTCAAAGAATCTCTCTCTTTCCCCCGTGAAATCTGGAGCATCCCAAAACACACATGCTTAAATAACTTGGATTCATGGGCTTTAAATTAAAAGAAAAAGATTAGAGAAAGGAAAAATCCTCTAATTAAAAAGAGTCTACACAAATATAAAGAGAATAATAGTTCAGTATCTGAGGGCTTACCATGGTGGGCTGTGAGACACAGGATGTGACATTTGAGTCATTAATGGAAAGTCTTAATAATAAGTTCAATAATTACTCCACTTTCCAGAAAAGCAGAGGGAAGACCCACATTCCATGTCCCAATCTGGCTCCATCTTGTGCATTCAGACTCTCACTGAGGCCTCTGACTGTGGCCCAGTGACACGACTCACACAATGGTCACAGTCACCAAGGCAAAGCTGGCGCCAGTAAGCTTTACTTTGTTAGGAAGAAAATACTATTTTCCATGTATGTTTAAATAGTACAGACACATAATATTAAAAAAATAGAAGTTCTGAGTGTGTAATCTGATGCTCAGCTTTTGCAAAATAGGCAAAGATCCAAATATTTCTCTCTGCTAAAAGAGTTCAAAATATGTTTCCAGGGGTGACTTGGCTGGAGAGGTCAACACTTGGGATTGGTGAGCTGAAAAGTTTGATTTGAAGATAATTTGTATTTCTGATAGAGAACCACCAGGGCACTCAGGGTTATCTGAGATCCAAATGGAAGGTAAGCTCTGCAAGTGGACATCCCAGGTTAAAGCCAAGTGCATGTGTGTTGGGGATGAGGTAGAGGGGGACAGGATACATATTATTTTTGAATCTTTGGACTTCAATTATGGAATGAAGTGAGGTAATGTAAGTCCACCCAAGCTTGGTTAGTGTAAATTTGGACTCTAGAGTTTTTTTGGGGTGTAACTCTAGAGTGTTACAGTTAATACTTTGGCTGGAGGCTGTATTTCAATGGCAGCCTGGTCATAGGAACACGGGTGCCTCTTGCCAACAATGGAAATGGCATTCTCTGGACACATATCAGCCACGCTGTCCTGGGTCCTTTAAATCAGGCCAGTCAGTAGGCTCAGAAGGCAAATCTCTCACTCCAGCAGATGTTTTAGGTAATCTTACAGGCCCTCCCACACTGCTCCTGACCAGCTTATACCTGCCTTCATTTCCTGGCTCCAGATATCTAGCGTAGCTGCTCTACCTGTTCTGGTTCTCCTTTGAGTTTGGCAATGTCCCTCCTGGTGGATTGGATTAATACTCACACTGGATTGTCAGATTTCCCACTGTAGACCCCAGTCTGAAAACCAGCTCTGTGGCTGGGCTTATTTCCACCTTTTTCCCAAATGGGTTTCAGAAATCTCTTTGGCCAACACGTATGGCTTCTCTGAAGTCTTATGCAACAAGAGATAAAGATAACTAATATCTGGTCCCTACTTTCAAGGAATTTACAATCAGCTTCTTCAGATAAGATACTAACAAGAAAGTGGGGCTATCATCACTAGGTCTTAAGCTAGGGGTGCCAGATGAGGGAACAGATGATAGCTGCTCTGTGGCTACGATGAGGGAGGGGACATTTCTCTTTGGAGAGACCAGGTGTGGAGTGGTCAAGGGAAGGATTTTCAGGGATCTACAAATGCTGTTGGTATTAGTTTCTTATCGCTGCTGTAACAAATTACAAATAAACTTAGAGGCTTAAAACAATACAAATTTATTACCTCTACATTCTGTAGGTCAGAAGTCTGACATTGGTCTCACTGGAATAAAATCAAGCTGTCAACAGGCTGTCTTCTAACTGGAGGCTTTGGGGAAGCGGAGGGAGCAGAGATTCCACTTCCAAGCTCATTTGTGTCATTGACAGAACTCAGTTTCTTGTGGTTTTAGGACTGAGGTCCCCATTTCCTTCCTGGCTGTTGGCTGGGGCCCCCTTTAGCTCTTGGAGGTCACCCCTGCATCCGTTGAACATGGTTCCTAAATCTCTGAATCAGAAACAGCATCAATCTCCTTATGCTGTCCATCTCTTCTTCTGATTCTTCTGCTGCTCCTAGCTCCCTTCCTCTGCAGCTCTCAAAGGCCCCTGTGATTACAATGGGCTTATGTGGATAACTCAGAACAGTCTTTCTATCTTAAGATTAGCTGATTATCAACCTTGATTGTGTAATATAATCACAGAAGTATCCTGAGGAGGTGAAGGTCATGGGAGCCAAAATTCTGTTACCTCCGCATTCTTGTGATATCATGTATTTGGCAAGGAGAATGGAATTCAGAGCAGTACAAAGCAGAATTCAAATCATGTTTGCATTAAGCACCTGTGAGGTGCTAAGTGGGACTCAAGTTTGGAATCAGAAGGTAAATTAGAATATGTCTCTTCCTCAAAGTTTCACCTAGAGAGGGAGACTGGCTTCTTTTCAAATAATTGCAATACAGTGAGCAACATGCAACAGGGGCAACCAACGTTAACAACGTTGCGGTTTTATTTTCATAGGGTATTTTTGTCTCTTCGGCTTCATAGGTTGGCATATATTTATGACCATCAGATTTTGTTTTTCAGCAAGGCATTAGTTAATATTTGTGCAAGATGGGATAAAGTCTAAGGGCTCCCCATCCTCCATCATCCCCTTGTCCTCACCTCTGGCACTGTGACCTCCAAGCCTGATTTTAACTTTGGCCATCTAGTTCAAAATATTCACCATTTCAATCACAGCACTGAAATGGGATTTAAAGGCAGAAAAACAGATTTTGAAAGCAACGTCTGAAGCTAATTAGTGCCCTTTGTAGCCTCCATGGCGCATTCTCCATTCACCACACCCAGTCATTCTTTCTCCTTTGTCATTCTTCCTCAGTTGTGCACCTGGTAAAGGAATAAGGAACAGTGTACATTTTATTCACTCTGGAAACTATCTTAATCCACAATTCTACAGTGAAGCCATTCAATAAAAGTTTAGTAAAGAGAAAGAGAGAAATCGAGAAAGCTACGTCCTTGGTTGCAGGGATTTTAAGTGGGTAGACAGGAAATGGCATTTGCTAACTACGTTTTTGTTTTCTGTTTTGTTTTGTTTTCATGAAGAGGAACAAAGTGAGTGGCTAACTGGTGAGAACAAGTGTGAGCCTCAGAAGATTAGGGAAGAGAAATGCAGTTGAAGAAAACTTTTTGCAATTTTTATACTGAAATGCCCCCCATGAGATACAGAACTTGTGAAAGGTGAGTAAGGCCATTGCACACATTCAGGAAAACCTGGCATTTGAAGCAGACATGGAGAGCCACAGTGCTATGTCTCTCCTTTGGTGGCATCCTTGCACCATTCACTGCTGCTTGCTCTCTGGTTTGGGTCCTCTAGAAGCAACGAGTGGTCCCGAAGCTCAAGAGAAGGAATGATGACCAGAAGCACTGGCTCGAATAACCCTCAGACTAGGTAAATAAGCAGATCCATAGTCACCAGGGATTTGCTATCATTCATGGGTGGCGGTGGTGAGGGAAACCCCAAGCATCAGTGGAAAGTAGATTCCTTTACACTAACAGCCTGTGGATCCCCCACCCTATTCTGGAGCTTCGACCTCAGCTTCTCCCATCTGGACAGCTATGGAATGTCCTCTGTGTGGTAGTCAAGATCCAAAGGTAGGTAGGCTCCCCAAAGATGTCCCTGTCCTAATCCTGGAAGCGATGACATACGAGAGGCTATATGGTGAGTTGGCATTTGGGTTGCTAATCAGCTGATCTACCAACAGGGAACTTATCCCAGTGGGCCTACCGTGCTCAGAAGGACCCACGAAAGCAGGAGGGAAGGCAGAGACAGTCAGAGGAGATGTGAGGAGAGAAGCATGCTCAGAGTGGTGCCCGGGAGAAGGACTTCCCCCACCATCGCTGACTTTGAAGATGGAGGAAAGGGCAGGAGTCAAGCAAAAGCTGGGAAAGGCAGGGAAACCCTCTCTTTGGAATCTCCAGAAAAGAACACAGTGCTGTCCACATTTTGATTTTAGCTCAGCGAGAGTGGTGCCAGGCTTCTAACCTACAGAATTGTGAGGTAACACATTTGTGTTGTTTTCAGCTGCTACATTTGAGGTAATTTGTCACAGCATCCATGCGTAATAGAAGAGCTGTGAGATTGAGTCAATCCCCAAGGTGTGCTGGCTGCGTGGGTAAGCGGCCCTCTGCTTGGATCTTTCTAAACGCAGTAGGATCGAGTGACAGACTCTCCGGGATGTCACAGAGAAAAGGTCACTGTAACTTCCTCCCCCTAGAGCCCCAAATTGTTCCATTAGAGACAAATTTCCAAGTCCTAGTCTATTGCAGAGGTTAAAAATGGAGATCCTAAGGGCTGAATTCAGCAGTCAGACTCTTATGTACATAGAAGTCTTTTGGAAAATTTGAATTAATTGCAAGTATTTAGAGATTCCACTTAGGCGTCAGGATTTCCGACATTTTTTGGAAAAAATATCTGAAAATGTTGCCAGATTTGCATCCCTGGGGAGAGGGGGATGGAGTAGTAGCTGACCTTTTATTTATTTTTTATTTTTTTAAGATTTTATTTAGTAATTCATGAGACACAGAGAAAGAGACAGAGACACAGGCAGAGGGAGAAGCAGGCTCCCTGGAGTGAGCCCAATGCAGGACTCGATCCGAGGACCCCAAGGTCACAACCTGAGCAGAAGGCAGACCCTCAAACGCTGAGTGTTCCAGTGGCTGACCTTTTAGACCGAGCATGCTCACTCTGGTTGTCTCCACTGCCACCACTCTACTGTCTCACACTCTTTCCATGTGACCCTATTATGTGGTCCTTCTGGCATTGAGTGTGTGACCCCCTGTACCCTGCTTGTATATGACACACATTTCTGAACCAGCTTAATTAGGCAAAGGCATTAAGGGGAATCTAACCAGCTTAATACTTTCCTCATGTGTGATAGCACAGACTGCTTTCTTCATTTCAGAAGAAAAATTGAAAATCTCAGAGATGAAATCATTTTGGCTCATCCCTCCATTTTTTCCAAATTTTTAGTGCGAACAGTACCAAAAACTACTGGCATCGGTGCTTGTGGGGAATTTCCAAGCCTACGCAGAGCTGATTTTGATCAGCTAAACCTTTGTCCCCTTAAGGTCTTATCTAAAGTGGACTTCAGCAGAGGAGAGAATTTTCAAAGGGATATAAATCAAGCTAGAGCACTTTCAAGATGGTAGTTTCAAGCAAAATGTCAAACGGTCCACTAGCATTTTCATGTATGCAGGGCCAAAGTTTGGAGAAATCCCTGTGCACTTTTATTAGATTAACAACATGTAGGCTCTGACATCAGCTGCAACCTGATCTGGTATTGCAAAATGCATTTCGGAATCCTAATGCGTTAATTGTTATGTTTGGCTTTATTACCAACATATCTTTTTACTCATATCTGAATGCCGATGGTTATGGGCCAAAATTTTTGGAAAAGTGATACCTTACAAGCTCACACTTGAAATGGCTCTGAACAGTGATGGAAGGTCACAGATTGGGAACAAGAGAAAAGAGTCGGCTCACAAAAGGGTTAGTGTCCTGAGCGGCTTGACAGGAATGCACCTTTTCCGTCACAGGCTCTGGTCTTCGGCACACAATGTAGTGAATAATCAGCTATAGATGGGCAGGGAGAGGCCCGGCTGGGCTCCTGACACGGCCTCTGTGGGTGTGATGGATGTGGAGAAATCCAACCCTTCCCAGGGGGGTCAGGTGGCACCATCAAGACAAAGAGTGCAAACAATTTGGTTCTGGAAAAGAACTTCCTTTTTTTTTTTTTTTTTTTTTTTTTTTTTACTATTTGTGCCAAAACGTTATCCAGCCATTCTCTATTAAATTGGAAATCTATGCAAAGAAGGAAAAATGAAACCAAAGTGAAACCCCAAACAGAAATATTCCCTGGATAAAATATATTTAAATTGTGCAAAATTTTAAAGAGAAAGAAAGAAGAGAGAAAAATATAAATAGATAGATATTTTAGAAAGGGCATTTTCTTCCAAGGCTGAGTCAAAAACATCTGCTATCTAGATTAGAGAGAGAAACTACCTACATTTCTGAAAAAAAAAAAAAATCCCTCAAATCTCTCCTTTGGAACCTGTAGATAAAAACAAAGGAGGGGAGGATGAGCCTCCCTCTGACCCCAAGGGCTAGGCTGAGCAGACAGAGGGGGGAAGGAAAAAAAAAAACACCCAGAGAGCATCAGGCCTGCTGTCCCAACTGGAAACATCTCCCACAACATTTCTCCAGCCTTTGTCTCCTGGCCTTTTCAGAACTCTGAGCAGTGATTCTAATTGGATCTGGGTTTATATGAGCTTTTCATAAAATACACACTACTCCCCTGTCCTCTCCTCTCTCCCAACCTAGGCCCCAAGAAGTTTTGAGAAATATCTATAAATTTTCTTAATTGCCAGACGGTTTTTCCACTTCTAGGCAACTGGCTTTCCTTAGCGCTAATGTCAGAATCTGACCTATGACACTGGGGGCTCGTCTCTGATGACTACCAAATGTTAAAGGGGCCTTCCATTTTCCTTGCTTTTCTGCACCATGAGGCTGGGCATCAGATGCCTGGCCTTGGAGCAGGTTGGCTTTTTACCCCTGGACTAAGGGTGGGGGGGATGTGCCAGTTCAGAAGGGAGCCCAGGGAAGGGACCACAGTGTGCACCTGCTGGGTGCCAGGCGAGGTGCTGAGTTTGCCTCTCTTTGTGCCCACCGATGCTTGAGAAGTCCGTTTTGTCAACCTTGTTTAGACAAATAAGAAACTCAGGGAAATGAACAGCTTGATAATGTTGACCCAGCAAGTGGCAACGCTGGCACCAAGGCTACCTGCCCCTGAACCTTAAGACAGCTACAAAGCCTTGGGACGTGGAAGACTTCCCCTGTCTTAACCCCAATAAAACTCCTCCAAAGACACTTTGCCGTGTGTTCTCTTGAACCTCTTATCACTTGCATTATCCCTAGTTTCAGAGCATTCCCACTCAGAGAATTGCTGACAGTGAGAGCTCTGCAGAAATAATGATCAACGTGCCTCAGCTCAAAATTCATCTCCACTTTCTAACCCAGAGAACATCTCGGAGGCAGGCTCTCGTGCTAGAAGGCAAGGGTTACCGTATGATTTAGGTGACTTGGGTCACCCTCCCGGCCCCAGTCCGCCCACAGCCACCAAGTGGTTCACATAGCTGAAAACATGTAGCTCTTTTTAAATAGGTAAAATTTGGATGGTGCTAGGTTAATGGAAAACTATGAGAGTCAGGGTTGTTTCTGGGGCACCAGTTCAGTGGGCATGAGGACAGTCAGTGCAGTCCGAAGACCTGAGACCAAGCAACGAGAGGGAGGAAGGAATTCTCAGGCAACCACCTATTCTTTCCCTGCTTCTCCCAGCAAACTTTTGCCTGATTTCAGACCTTCTAGATCGTACTGTGCATTTTTATTCCAGATATCCTATTTTGTGTGTTTACACAGAAAGACAGGGCACAACCTGGAAAGGTCATGGGCTAAGGGATTAGGATGCCTGTTTCAAATTACTGTACCACATGGAAGTACTGTGTGACCTTGAGCTAATTACCTAACCTCTCTGAGATCTTCTTTGTAAAACCAGTGGCTCTAAGCCTTTGTTGAGACGATGTAAGCGATACGGTGCCTGGCGTATAGCAGGCATCTAAAAAAGTACTTTTCCTCCTCACTCTTCTCCTCCTTTGCTTTCTCAGGAATGCCCTGATCCTAAGGGGTGTCTCTCCTTTTTTGCAAGCTTCAGATATTTGAAGGATTCCTTAATTCTGCAGTGGTGTTGAAGACTGAAATCCTGCATACCACTCATGATTTGTGTAATCCTGAAGATGTTGATTAACTTCTCTGGGTATTTATTCATTCATTCATTCATTCATTCATTCATTCATTCATTCTTACCAGCTACAACTTGTTAGTAATTAACTGAGATGTGGTTGCTTTCTAACCAAATAGCCATTTAGTACTTCCTTCTCTATAAATAGGAGCTACATTTTGACTTCCAATAACTAGCAGAGATCTCTCCATCTCAAGGAAGAACTATGTCCAATGGACATGACTGACTTAAGATCACAGTAAGATCCCGTTCTCATTCACCAGTGAGTGCTCTAGGGTAAGCATAAAAAACACTTCTGGACAAAGAGACAGGAAAGAAGTCTGAGAGCCTCAGGAGGAGAGAGGTGTTTGTCCGTTGCTTCCCACTTGGGCTGCTGGTGGTGGACACGATGTCTGCAGAATTGGCAGCCGTCTCAAACCCATGAGGTGACAGTCACAAGTATGAAGCCAGTGTGCCGAAGATGGTGGGAGGGATGGCTCAAAGGAGCTTGAAGGTAGTGTTAGGAACATTCTGGAATTGCTGAATGAGTGCTTGGTCCTCATCTCTCTATTTTAATACTGAAAAAAGGAGGAAGGAAGAAAGTAGTTAATTCTGCTGGGGGTGCTGGGTAGCAGTGCTGAGTGGGGAGGAAGGAAGGGTATGGAAAGGCTTCAAAGAGGAGGTGGCCCTCCATGGACACTCACCTTAATGGAAAAGACTTCTTGGAAGAAAATGTGTGGTGCACAGTTCTTTAGCAAGTTTTCCAAGATGAAAAAAGTAAAGAAAAAAAAAGGATGGTAGTTGGATGGTATCTACATTGGCCCCATGCTGCCCTGGGAAAACTGCAAGGTCCCATGCAGTTGGGACTTTAGGGACCTGGGGAAATGATTAGAGTTGTTTGTTCTGCCCAAGTACTTGAAATCTCACGAATAAAAGGTTTTCTATGAATACAAAATACGGCAATTGTCTACATTAGACCAGAGGAACATTACATTCAAAGGGAAGGGGAAAAATCTAAACATATTTATTTAGCATATGAAAGTGGGTGTTCGTGCCAAAAACAATTCAGTAGGGTAGAAACCTACTTGGGCAGTGTCTGTACTCACAGAGCAGATGTGACACAGAGATTTGGTGGCCATGATTCATGCCAACCACATCAGCCCCCCTGACTTGTTCAATGGCTTGAGGCCCAGTGGTATAGTTTTTAGCATTCCACTTGTTCTATAGGATTTTGCCATATAATTTCAGCAATTTAGTACTTCGACTCGGCTAAATTCTGGCCAACACCATGAAATATTAAGAGGTAAAATAAATAAAGCTTTTGCTGGCTTTTAGATTCAATATAAAATTTTAACATGATCCATTTTTAATTACTTGAAGAATTTAATTACCTAGTGAAGATTCTGTTTCTGGTAGATGAGGACTTGAAGTTAAGACTTTTTCATCCTTCTAAAAAGCATATACAATTTATATGCTTATCTTACTTGAGGCCCTGATAAAATAGACCCCAAATGATTTAGAACTGATTCCTCAGAAAATAATTTAAAGCCATTAACCTCACAGCCACATGTTTTTATGTTATCAAGTAATTTCAGCCAGTTTTAAAACTGATAATATTTCACAACTATTTTTTCATACATGCACCTCAATTAGTTTTTAGGGTTTTAATGATGCCAAATACATTTTTTTTCTCAGTGGCTATAAAACAAAGACAAAAACACTAACTCTTGACTAGCCAAGCTGACCTCCTTTCTGTTCCAGGAATAAGCCAAGTTCTTTTATTCCTGAGGTCTGTGCACATATTGTTTCTCTCCCTTCCTTCCGTCCTTCAGTTTTTCCTTCCTTTCTTCCCCTCCCCCCGTGCCCCGGTCCTTCCCTCCCCTGTCCTATCCTTCCCTTCCCTCCCCTCCTCCTTCTTTCCCTTCCTCCTTCTTTCCATCTTTCTTCAGATATTCTTCTCATAAATATTTGTTCGGGTGGGTCCTTTTGATCTTCCATATCTCACTCATGAGTCAAATCTGACTCATGTCAGATGTTTCCATTTCAGCAAATGAGACCACTGCTCCTCCCGTCATGCAGACCCCGAACCCAGGAGGTTCTTGACCTATTTCCCTTGTTCTTCAGTATCCAAGGCATTAGCTTGTCCTACAGTTCTTCCTCTCAGTTTTACCTGGACCATGTCATATCATGTCCACTGCAAATTCTGGGGTAGACCACCTTCTTCTTCTAGCTTCTTCCTGTGGCCACCTAGCCTGCTATAACTAATACAGAAACTGTGTGGTGAATGGAAATACAACCTTGAAATAGATGATGTTGACTTGGCCAAAAAATAGTTGGAGGAGAAGTAAATGAAGCAGGCTGGACAGATGGAGGCCCAGCTTAGGCAGTAACAAAACTTTTGGTAAAATTGTTGCTTGTGATAACTTAGAAGGCAGATCACAGCCTTCTGAGCCTATGGAAAACAACATTTTGGAAAGCGTGTTATGGTATTGTTACCTCCTGTTACAGTTGCTGTTCACACAAAGATTAGAAAAGAGAGAGGTGAACTGAGGAAAGAATTGGCGGATTTGCAATTAGCAGTTAAAGGTCTTGCAGGCTTAGAGACCTTTCGCTTTTGGACTCCACAAAGAGCAGGAAATAAGACCAAAAGGCCCTCCTACAACAGAAGCTCAGTGAGGATGAAAGACTTGCAATGAAAATTATGTTAAGGGTGTTACTGTCCATGTAAGCCAAGTCTTTTCAGAAGGCCTTACAGGAGATTGAGAGAGGAGGCTGGCAGATAAAAAGAATCATGTCGAGGAAAGTGTCTATCTGCACGACAGCAGATAACTTGGAAATCATATTGCCAAAAAACTCAGGAGCCCTGGTGAAGCCAAAGAACAGTCTTGGGCCTCTAAACTTGTAGCAGTAAGAAGCTACTGAAAATGTTACCGTTCTCCAGGAGATTAGTCTCTGCTTCCTGCAGTTCAGAAGCAGCCATGGAGAGAGGTTTACAAGGTAGAACTTGGAGTGGAGAGACAAACCGACAAGAGAGCTCCTTCCAAGGGCAGAATCACTGTCAGAACACGGTATCTGCTTTTCTAATGTCCATCCAGCAAGATCCCATCGTTGGTATGGACCAGCATGGCTGTGTGCTTCCGAGGTTTTTCTGTTCTGACTTTGTGTAATGGTTGTCCTGCCTCTGCCCCACCGTTGCATTTTATGACAGTGTGCTTAGTTGGGGGAGCTAATGTTTTGGCATCTAGTTTATAGAATAAGGAACCAAGACTAGATCTGTTGGAGAGAATTACACATCACCCAGAGATCACGGATGTTGAGTTGCATGCAGTGAATGAGTGGGGCATTTGGATATCTCCATTAGAGAAAGGGTAAATTTGTTCTTTGTATGGGAAGAAAGGAGCAGTTGGATTTTTGTTGGTTGGAAAGGCTGAGTGTGGTAGAGAAACACTAGCTGTTTCCCTATTTCAGCCAGCTCTTTCAGTCTTAGGACCTTTGCACCTACTGCTGTTCCCCCTGACTTGGATGATTTTTTTTCATTTCTCTTAATCTCTCTCTTCCTTAAAGACTTTATTTCTTTAATAGAGAGAGCAAGAGAGTACAAGCAGGGGGAGCAGCAGAGAGAGAGGGAGAAGCAGGCTCTCTCCTGAGCAGGGAGCCTGATATGGGGCTCCATCCCAGGATCCTGGAATCATGACCAGAGCTGAAGGCAGATGCTTAACCAGCTGAGCCATTCAGGCATCCCTCCTAATATATCTCTTAATATTGTCATATTAAGGCTGTCTCTGTCTTATATTCAGAGCTCAGCTAAAAAGCTGGCTCTTCCATGATGCTTTTCCTTACCACCAGAGCTAAGTGGCCCCCACCCAGGAACTTTCCAATCCATTATTCTAGTTTATTTTCTTAGTAGCAATTATTATTATCTAAAACTCTTTATTCTATTTCTTTGTTTATTACATATTTTCTTTAACCAGAAAGCCAGATCTTGTCTGAATTCAATGTCTCTTCACCGCTGAATTCCTAGAGTTTAGCACAGTGACCTGCATCAAGAAGGCACTCACTGGCTGAATGAATGGATGAGGCCAAATCGTGTAAGAAACAGATCCTTTCTCGACCACCTGTAAGGCAGTTTTCCCAATCAAATATCCAAGATTATATAATTCTTTTCATTATATCTGATTCTGTGTTATCTGCATAAACCTTGACTTGAGCAATGTTTGCAATATTCCACAGAGTAACTGTCAGAAGTTTTTTAGTTGACCCAGGTTTGGGGACATCTAATAGACATAGCATTGAGAGGCTATTTCTGCTTTTTTTCATTTTAAAATTCCCCAAATTGCCTATTCAGTAGTTGAGAGTTCAGCAAGTGATCTAGAGTCCATTGGGTAGCTTAAGAAAACAAAAATAAAATATCTTTGTCTAAAAACTTTTTGCCCATCCTTTTATTGTTAATTTATAAATCATTTTGTTTTCAATGCATCTTTTATAAGAATAAACAAACATACTGTTGAAGTGTGTTGGTTGAGCCACTCTGATATTTTTGTTTATTTATTTTTAATGGGGTGTTTAATCTATTTACATTCATTTTTTAAAAGAGATGCCTGTCATGTCACTTCACTCTTTTGTTTCTTTCCCCTGTTTTATGTGCTTTGCTAAATTTCCTTTTCTAAAATTCCGTGTGTTTATTCTATTACCTATTACCTTTTACCAAAAGATATACTATAATATGTTAATGATCAAAATTATAAAGAGCATTTGCTCTTTATTCTTTTGGGTATACACCCAGCAGTGGGATTACCGAAACATATGGCAGTTTTCCACAGTAGTGGAGTCATTTCACATTCCTACCAGAAATTTATAAAGATTATAGTTTCTCCACAACTTGCCAACACTTGTTATTTCCATGTCTTTTTTTTTTAATTCTAGCTATCATTGTGAAGTAGTGGATGTGAAGTAGTACATCATTGTGGTTTTAATTTGCATTTCTTTAATAACTAATGATGTTGAGAATCTTTTCATGTGCTCCTTGGCCTTTTGTATATCTTTTTTTAAAGACACATGTGTTCAAGCTCTTTGCCTGTTTTTAAAATTGGGTTGTGTTTGGTTGTTGAATCATAGTTCTTTATATATTCTAGACACAAGACGCTTGTACCTGGATTTGCAAATATTTTCTCCATTCTGTAAATTCTCTTTTAAATTTTTTGATGCTATCATTTGTAGCACAAATTTTTAAATTTTAATTAAGTTCAGCTTATCCATTTTTTCTCTTCTGTTGCTTGTGCTTTTGGTATCACATCTGAGATTCCATTTCTGAATCCAAGATCATGAAGGTTTATCCCTATGTATTCTAAGAGTTTGAAAACAGATGCTCAAACAAATCCCATATACACGCATCTTCATAGCAACACTACTCACAATAGCCAAAATATGGAAACAGCCCAAATGTCCAGCAATGCACAAATGGATGAACAAAATGGGGTATATACATTTGGTGGACTATTAGTCATAGAAAAGAATGATGTCATGATCCATGTTACAACCTGGATAAAATCATTATGTGCAAGAAGCCAAACACAAAAGGATGGTATGATTCCACTTAAGTGAAATGCCCAGAATAGGTTAAATCCATTGAAAGAATGCAGGTTGTTGGTTTCCAGGGCCTGAGTGTAAAGAGGATGGGTAGCAGCTACTTAATGGCTATGGGGTTTCCTTTTGGGGCATGCAAATGTTTTAGAACTGGGTGGTGAAGATACTAAATGTCACTGTCTTGTTCACCTTAAAATGGTGAATTTTATATTCTGTGGATGTCACCTTAAAAAAATTATAAAGATCAAAATACTATTTCTTTATTCCCTCTCTGAAAGATAATAAATTTGATATGCTTCCCCCCCCCTCCCCGAACTTCCTATTCTTAATTTTTACTGGTTTTATTCAGGATTTTGAATACAGATTATTAATTTTTTAACATTATCTATTCCAAGACTCAGTGTTTATATTTGCATTGTGCTTCATACTACATCAACTATAATTATCTAATTTGTATATTTTTAAGTTTCATTTTTCATTAGTATTTGAAGGAAATACTACTTCTTATTCATACTTGAATATGTTGCAATATTTCTTTGGGCAATTTTTGAAGTGTATATCTATGAAATTCTTTCTGGGAACTTGCATTCCTGAGGATGACTTTCAGTTGCTCTCACTTATATATGATTGTTTGGTTAGGCACAAAACTAGGACATGCAGGAAAATGGGAGTGGGTATACTTTTCCCTACTACTCTGGCACAAGAGAACAAAACAACTCAGTAAACATAACATATTTTTTATTTTTTGAAAAGACTTTATTTACTTCAGTCAGGGAGAGAGAGAGAGAGAGAGAGAGAGAGAGAGAGAATGAGCGATGGGGGAAGGAAGGTCAGAGGGAGAAGTAGACTCCTCACTGAGCCAGGAGCCTGCTGTGGGGCTCGATCCCAGGACCTTGAGATTATGACCTGAGCCAAAGGCAGTTGCTTCACTGACTGAGCCACCCAGGGGCCCCAACATAATATATTTTTTTAAAGATTTTATTTATTTATTTGAGAGAGAGAGAGCTGGAGGGAGAGAGAGAGAGAAAATCTGAAGCAGACTCTATGCACAGCATGGAGCCCGACACACGGCTCCATCTCACAACCACAAGATCATGACTGAGCTGAAACCAAGAGTCAGCCGTACAAATGACTGAACCATCCAGGTGCCCCAAGGACATAATATTTTAATGCACTATTTAAAAAACTCAACATAAATGCAAAAATCTATGCTGTACAAAATATCAAAATTTTAAATAAAGACAAGATTTATGGTGGCTAAGATTAGGGTGAGGTGAGTCACACAAGTGGAATATTGGATCCCTCCATTTTCCTGCATCACTTTTGTGACATTTGTGAATGTAGATGAGCACTTATTGTATTATTATATATATTATATTATTATAATATATAATATATAATAATAATAATAATTATTATTATTTTACACTAAAAATGTTGTTTCTCTTGATTACTAAGTTTTCTGGCTTTCCCTTAAATTTTGCCTATAAGAGTCTTAATCACCTCACTTATTCCTGGGTTTGCTTAGGATATAATTTTTTATCTTCAAAACTCCCCAAATTTTGCTCTGGAAGAACAGTTTCAAAATCTGGCTTCACATTAGAGTCTAATATTATTAGATAAAATCTAATAGCCAGGCCCTTAAATTTCTATTCTCTGTGACATTCTTCAGCTGTTTCTTGCACACATGTTTTTCTCTATTTTTGCATTCCTCTGGCAGTGCTAAGGATAGTTGAAGAGAGGGATAGGTAAGTGTATACATTCCACACATTTCACTTAGATCCCAAAATTATTTTCTTACATTTCCTCCACCTAGATATGGATTATTTAGTTATAATATGCAAGGTAAAAATGTAATATTCTATAGTGACACTCTGGAGGCACCTGTGACCTCTCACATAAAGTCCCCTGACAGCCACGGTGTGGGCAGAGGATGGGGCTCTACTTAGTTATATTATGTATAATTAATTACTTATTCCATTTGGCAGATTCCTAGGATTTCCCGGTGGAGGAAAAGTAAGAAAACGAAGGAGATGAGGCATGGGGATGTTATGTAACTTATTCAAAGTGACACAGCCAAGTCTGCTGGGGCTTAGGGTTGAGACGGTGCTGCCTCATTCTAAGACCCACGCGTCTAACGACTTGACTCCAGACTTAGGGAGCAAGTATAATAAGCTCTTTTTTGAAAGTGTGGGAATTGAGGCCCAGAAACAATAAGATAAGTTGTGAAATGGGTACTTGAACTTTTGTCTGACTTCAGCAATGCTACATGAAGCAAATTCTAGCTGCCCAAAATTAACTAGACATAGCTTCAGAGATTATATTATTTCAAAGCATAGTCTGTCATTTTACAGATAATCTGCAATCACTGAAATCACTTACCTGAACCAATCAGGAGCTGATTCTGTGCAGCAAGCCAACTTTACATATCAAAGGGAAGCTATTGTTTGAAACACCATTTCTATTAAAAACAAAACAAAACAAAACAAAACAGAAAAACAAACCTAAACCACCATGAGATCTAACCCTTAATGGCAGCACAGCTCTTCATAGTAAATTCAAGTGTCTCATTGTTTCTCTGCAACAAGAAGACAACTCAGGAAAAGATTCTCCAGACACTGAGACCATTGTAGGGGGCTATGGGGTCCAGAGGTTTTCATGAGAGTGAAAATGCCCTTTAAGATCAAAGCAAATTGTCTTCCGAGCGGCGACCAGTGGGCCATCCTCTGAAAAGTGACCCACTGTTCAGCACAGCTCTTTCCAAGACACTGAATTGGAGCCAGCTGGTGCCTGAACATACCTTGTATGTCACCTTCTGATCTCTGTTTGAAGGCCAACTGTATGTGATTAAGGGTAAGAGACACAGAGCTTGTGTTAAGCTCAGGATGTAACTTGTTGAATGAATAGCAATTGACTTGAAAATTGAACGAATGGATTGAGTTTCTTCTCTCTCTCTTTCCCTCCTCTCTCTCTCTCTCTCTTTTCTCTCTCTCTTTTTAATAGAGAAAGATTAAATCCCTTGGACCCAGTCAGATCAGTGCTTGCTGTTTTTGAGAAAGAGATTCTTGAGAGAGGGCTGTGAATTGCAATTTGAGTAGGAAGAAATTTTTATCCAAACATGTGCATCATCTAATGGCAAAAAATGGCTCCAAGTGAAGGTATGTTTTGGCCTTTTAGCATTTCCCTTATGGTGGCCAAATTAGTCCCCACCCTACCCATTCCAAGCTCTTGCTGGTTCTTAAAACCTATCCACACATTTGAATCGCCTTGAAAATTGAAAGAAAGAAGGAAAGCAAGCAAGCAAATGAAAGAAAGAAAGAAAGAAAGAAAGAAAGAAAGAAAGAAAGAAAAAGAAAAAAACTAATGCCATTGGTTCTGCCCAACACATTCTAATTTAATTGATATGGGGTGTGGTGTGATAATAGGGATTTTTAAAGGTCCTCAAAGCAATTCTAACACACAGCAAAGTTTGAGAACCACTGGGAACTACTTTAAGCTCCTTCCCTCTAAAGAGGCACCAGCTGGAGGCATGCTTTACACCAATATGTTTGCTGAACATAAACATTGCAGTGCAAACTCTTGCACCAAAGAATCCTGAGCTGCTTGTGGACAATCTTCGGAAAAGTTAGAATTTGTAAACTGATAATACATATAATTCCACAGGTCCATATGGTTCCTGTTATCTTGAGGGAACTATACACATTTGCCTTGCCCCTGGATGAAAAGATAAATAACAGATGTGGGTAATTTTTATCATACTTGTACTGAAAAATAATAGAAAAATAAGAAAGGAAGGAGGCAGAGAGAGAAGAAAAACACATGAAAATAAACCTCAACTTAATCATTCTAGGCTATATTGTATTTTTAAGGTCCATTCATAAAATAGACTAGAAGGAACTGTGTCACATAACTGTCCATTTCTAAGAGAGGCAATCTCTACAGTGACAAGAATGAATATTAAAAATTTGGGTGTTAATAGAGTACACTTAATCAAGTTTTTTTTAATCAAGTTTTATATATAAAATTTATATATAGCTTATTGTGTGCCAAGCACCGTTCTAAGCATTTTACATTTTATATTTACATTTACATTAAGCATTACATTGTCCAAGTATTTTATGTAAAAGCAAATATGTGTTAATTTATTTAATTCCCATTACAACCTTGAGATAAATACTATTTTCATTCCTATTTTATAGATGAAGAAACTAAGACCCAGAGAATTTAAATAATTTCTCCAAGGGGCTGTGGTTATTATGTGGTGGAGCCATGAAGTGAACCCAAATAGTCCAGCTTTAGATATCATTCAAAGGTGTCCTAAGGTGCTGGTGATGACCTGGTCTTCATAGAGGGAAGATCCTTCCCATCTACAGAGGTGAAGCAAGTGTGAAGCTGAATGAATGAATTCCATGGGAGAATGGCACCAAGGTTTAGGATGACTGGGAAATAATATGTAATAATAATACCAATCATCGAAGTGTCCTACAAGCCTAACACTGGGTGAAGTTGGGGTTTGATTCTCATCTTCTGTACCTTTTTTTTTTTAAGACTTATTCATTTATTTTAGCAGGGGACAGAAAAAGGCAGAGAAGCAGATTCTCCTCTAAGTGCAGAGCCTGACGCAGAGCTGGATCCAGGACCCAGAGATCATGACCTGAGCTGAAACCAAGAGTTGGACACTCAACCGACTGAGCTACCCAAGCACCTCTGATTCCCATCTTCTGTAGTTCTTAGCAGTGGTGTCTTTCACCCCTGAAGGTCTGCCTAAGAAACCAACATGGTGGCTTTTGGCTAGTGTCTCTTAGAAAAGCTTTTAAAAAAACATACATCTAGCTTATTTTTAAAAGAATTTTTACGGGATCCCTGGGTGGTGCAGCGGTTTAGCGCCTGCCTTTGGCCCAGGGCGCGATCCTGGAGACCCGGGATCGAGTCCCACGTCGGGCTCCCGATGCATGGAGCCTGCTTCTCCCTCTGCCTGTGTCTCTGCCTCTCTCTCTCTCTCTGTGACTATCATAAATAAATAAAAATTAGAAAAAAAAGAATTTTTACTATGTAATATGGCATGTAGAGTGAACATATAAAAATGTATTATGTATATATGTTTATTTTTAAATAATAATTATTGAACACCCATAAATTCATTGCTAATACTTTGGATCGGGACTAGAGGTCAAGTAAGCCTACCGCATGCTTCTGTAAATAAAGTTTTATTGGAACACAGCCAGAGCCATTTGTTTACATATTGTCTATGCTGTCTTCTTGCTACAACAGTAGATTTGAGTAATTGCAACAGAGAGCAAGCATATGGCTCATAATGCCAAAAATTTTTACTCTCTGGCCCTTTATAGGTAATGTTTACCAATTCCTGAGTAGGATATCTCTTCCTGATTATACTTCCTTTTCCACCTTCGAGAGGCAACCACTCCCAAATTCTGTCTTTACAATAAGAAAACTGTTTAGTTTTGTCTTTTTTGGATACAATATAAATAAAACCATGGGGATGAATTATTTAGCAATGTATTCCCTTCTCTTAATCTTGTGTTTGTCAGATTCATCCATATTGATGTGCGTGGCTGAAGTTCATTAACTTTTATTGTTGTATGATTGTCTATTTATTGTATGAATATATCTCAATTTATCCAATCTGTTGTTGATGGGCATTTGTGTTGTTCTAGTTTTGCTATTTTGAGTAAAGCTATTGTGAACCTTCTTGGTATGACTCTGGGTACACACACACAAGAAATTCTCTGGTGTAGATACTTACTGGAATGGCGAGTCATAGGTGTGTGTATATTCCTTCTATGTATATACATATATATATGACCACGGGCCGTGTGAATATCCATATGCACGCACCCTATATGAAAATTCTGTTTAAACTATTTTCAGAGTGGTTAACGCAAATTATACTCCCACCTGCACTATACTAGAGTTCTGGTTGTTTCATGTATTCAACACCTAGCATTGCCTGACTTTTTAAATTTTTGCCAGTATGGGATGTGAGAAATGATATTTCATTAGACTTTAATGTTTATTTCCCTTAGTAATGAGATAAGACACTTCCTATTTATTTATGGGCTATTCATATTTCCTGTTCTATGAAAGATCTGTTTATGTCTTTTCCCATTTTTCTAATTTTGCCTGTTATAGATTCATGTATATTTATTTAAGTTATATATTCCGGATATTACATCTATGTCAGCAGTTTGTGAAAAGTATGTCTTCTCTCAGTTCCTGACTTCTTTTTATCATTTTGTTATGGTTACTGTTTGATTGACAGACATTTAAAAATATAATCTATTTAATAATCTATCAATTTTTCTGGATGGCTTGTGAAACTTGCATTTTGTTAGAGAAATAATTTGTTTTCCTTATCATCTTCTAAAGTTACCAGGGTTTTGCCTTTCAAAACTGGCTTTAACCACTCAGGAAACCTGTGTGGAGGTTCCTCAAACAGCTAAAATTAGATCTGCCGTACGACCCAACAATTGCATTGCTGGGGATTTACCCCCAAAGATACAGATGCAGTGAAACGCCGGGACACCTGCACTCCGATGTTTCTAGCAGCAATGTCCACAATAGCTAAACTGTGGAAGGAGCGGCAGTGTCCACCGAAAGATGAATGGATCAAGAAGATGTGGTCTATATATACAATGGAATATTAGCCATTAGAAATGACAAATACCCACCATTTGCTTCAACGTGGATAGAACTGAGGGTATTATGCTGAGTGAAGTAAGTCAATTGGAGAAGGACAAACATTATATGGTTTCACTATATGGGGGATATAAAAAATAGTGAAAGGAAATAAAGGGGAAAGGAGAGAAAATGAGTGGGAAATATCAGAGAGAGAGACAAAACATGAGAGACTCCTAACTCTGGGAAATGAACAAGGGGTAGTGGAAGGGGAGGTGGGCGGGGCGTTGGGGTGACTGGGTGACGGGCACTGAGGAGGGCACTTGGCGGGATGAACACTGGGCGCTCTGCTATATGTTGGCAAATCAAACTCCAATTAAAAATATACAAAAAAAAACTGGCTTTAAAATACCTAGCACTGAGTTTTGTGTATGTTTTGAGGAAGAGTCCAATTTAATTTTTTCTATGTTAACTGAATGAATTGTGTATAACATTATTTATTGAAAAGTCCATTTTTTCTCTCACTGAACTGTAATGCTGACTCCATCATACATCAAGTTTTTATACATTCATTTTTTTCTCTAGTCATACCTCACAGTCTAAATTCTATAATTTCTGGTTAGGCAAATATTCACCTCCCTCTTAGTTTTTATTATTTTTTATATTTGTTTTATTCAGGAGTGTTTTAGATATTTTTGTTCACTTGTGCTTTGATGTGTATTTTGCAATTAATTTGTCATGTACCAAGAAAAAAAAAATAAAGACTAAAATTTTGTTAAACTATAAATCAGTTTGGGTGATTTGCCGTCTTTTCTTGTATTAGATCTTCCAATCTGTGAACATAATATATTTTTTGCATTATTTTCATTCATTTTGCCTACTTTCAAAAAAGTTTCATCATTGTCTTCATAGAGATCTTACTGTTTCTATTTGTAGATTCTATTGGATTTTTTTATGCCATTATATTACATATAAATAATGAAAGTTTTATTTCTTCCTTCACAATTTTTAAAGATTTTTACTTCTTTTTCCTGCCTTGCTTTATTTACTCTTTAAGATTCCAATATTTGCAGTAATCTGGTCTTTGGTTTTTTTATCTTGCTTCAGTCTTTCATAATTGGATATATTTGCTCAAATTGTTTTTGAAAGTATCTTTTAGGAGCTTAAGACATCTGCTATTACTTGCAGTTTGAGATATTCTCATAAAAGGATGCTAACCATTATCAATTTGATTCTATCACAGCTCTATCAAGATGATTGTGTGATTTATTTTCTTTTAATTACTTAAAAGGATTTATCCTTTGGTTGACATTTTCAAATATGTTTTATGGAGGCATGATTTATATACAATAGAGCTTACCACTTTAAAGGATACAGTACAGGAGCACCTGGATTGCTTAGTAGGTAAAGTGTCCAGCTCTTGATTTCTGCTCTGGTCATGATCTCAGGGTTGTAGATGGAGGCCTGAGTCGGGTTCTGCACTGGGTGTGGAAACTGCCTAGGATTCTCCTATCTCTCTCCCTCTCCTTCTGTCCCTCCCCATCTTCCCTTCCCTCTCTAAAAAAAAGAATAAATAAAAAGAAAGTATACAGTTCAGTAAGTTTTGGTAAATGTGTGCAAACAACATGACAAATAAGCTTTATAATTTTTCCAATACCCCAAACTTCCTTTGCAGTCAGTACCCACCCTTATCAAGTTCCAGTAGAACTACTGACCTGCTTTGTTACTATAGTTTTCTCCTTACTTTGATTAGTGTTTGAGTGTTAAGCCAACCTTGCATTTCTAGGTTAACTTTGTCATGATATCTTTTTAAAATAGATTTATTATAAATGGCTTCTACTAGGCTTGCTTGTGCTGTCCTTGCCTGGTCAGTGTTATGATTATATAGCACCCATAAAGTGAATTGGGAACAGTTTCTTCTTTCTATGGGGATAATTTATATATTATCAGAATTATTTGTTCCTTAAAGACTTTGCTAATTTTACTATAAAACTATTTAATCCCAGAGATTTTTGAAGGAAGATTTTAAAAATACTGATTTGTGGGGCACCTGGGTGGCTTAGTCGGTTACGTGTCTGCCTTTGGCCCAGCTCAGGTCAGGATCTCAGCATCCTAGGATCCGGCCCCGAGTGGGGGTCCCTGCTCAGCGGTGAGTCTGCATCTCCCTCTCCCTCTGGTCCTCTGCCCCCTCTCCCCACTTGTGCTCTCTCTTTATCAAATAATTAAATCTTTAAAAATTTTTTGATTCAGTTCTTTAAATAGTTTAGTTTATTTTTCCAGAAACTTTTTCCTTTCATTTAAAATTTCAATTTTGCTAGGTTAAAATTGATTCTGATAACTCATTACTTTTTTAAGACTTATTTTTTCTTTTAGAGCAGTTCACAGCAAAAGGGAGAGGAGGGTACATAAATTTTCCATTTATCCCCTGCTCCAGCACATGCATAGGCTCCCACATTCTTGACATCCTGATCAACAGTGGTACATTGATGAACCTATATTGACACATCAGTATCACCCCAAGTCCATGGTTTACATTAGGATTCATTCTTGGTGTTGTACATTCTGTGGATTGGATAAATGCATGATGACATGAATCAACCATTAAAGTATCATACAAAATAATTTTACTGCCCTAAAAATCTTTGCTGTGCCTGTTCCTCTCTTCCTTGCCTTTGTCCCTGGTAACCACTGACCTTTTTACTGTCTTCATAGTTTTACCTTTTTCCAGAATGCCATATAGTTGGAATTATAAAGTATGTAGCCTTTTAATATTGGCTTCTTTCATTTAGTAATAATTTGCCTATAAGATTCTTCTATGTTTTTTTCATGACTTGATTGCATATCTCTTTTTAGCAGTCAATAATACTCCATTGTCTAGATGTATCACAGTTTATTTTTCCATTCACTTACTATACAACATCTTAGCTCCTTCAAAGTTTTGGAAATCACTAATAAAACCTACTATAAATATCCATGTGTAGACTTTATGTGTGGATATGAATTTTTGACTCCTTTGAATGAATACCAAAGAGGATGACTGCTGGATCAGATGATAAAAGCATGTTTAGTTTTCTAAATAACTATCTTCCAAAATGGTTTTAGCATTTTTGCAACCCAGCAGCAATGGATGTGAGTTTGTTTTGCTTGACATGTTCACCAGCATTTGGTGTTGTCAGTGTTCTAGGTTGGGGCTATCCTACTAGGTGATATAGTGCTATCTCATGGTTAATTTGCATTTCGCTGATAACAATTGATGTAGAACGTGTTTTCATATACTTCATTGCCATATAGTATCTTCTTTGGTGAGATGTCCCTTAATATCTTTGGTTCATTTTTAAATTGGGTTGTTTATTTACTTATTGTTGGGTTTTAAGAGTTCTTTGTGTATTAAATAGTAGTTCTTTATCGGATATATCTTTTGCAAATGTTTTTTTTCTAATTTGTGGATTTTTAAAATTCCCTTGACAGTGTTTTTTGCAGAGAACTTTTTAATTTTAATAAATTTTAGCTTATCAATTATTTCTTTCATAGACCATGACTTATTACCTTTCAAATTTCAACAGAATGTGAAGTTATGTTTCTCTTTCTATCTTCCCTTCTCCCAGATATTTTTTATTTATCTTTAATTTAATTAACTTGTGAACAAAGACAGTATTTTGTATGACTTGTGCCCTTTTATCTATATTGAGACTTTGTTTACAGCTTGTGATACTGTCTCTCTTGGCTATTGTTCCCTGAACATTTAAGAGAATGTATTTTTTACTATTGTTGAGTTGAATGTTCTATAAATGTCAAGTAAGGTAAGTTAGTTGAGAGTGTTGCTAAAGTCTTTCATATTATCACTGATTTTCTATACTCACTCTATCAATTAGTGAAAAAGAGATATTGACATCTCCAATTGTAATTGTGTATTTATCTATTTCTACTTGCAGTTTTGACCAGTGTTTGCATGATGTATCTTTTTCTATCCATTTCCTTTAACCAACTGATCTTTGTATTCACATCAGTAAGATACATGTATATAATAATAGATGCTGAATGCAACATGTATCTTGAGTCTTGCCTTTTTATTCAATCTGACAGTCTTTGTTTTTTAAATTAGAGTATTTAGGCCATTTACATTCCATGTGGTTATTACTGTGGGTTAAGTTTAAATCTACCATTTTGCAATTCAATTTCTAATTTTCCTATTCTTTATTCCCCCTTTCTTCATTTTGCCTTCTTTTTGTACTGAGTATTTTTTAAATCCATTTCACTTTTTTTTTGCTGGCTTATTAGTTATTGTTTTGCTACTTTAATAGTTGTTTTCAGATTTATAATATGCACTCTAAATCATCACAGTCTACCTTGTAGTGATGTTATATTACATGGTGTACATATAAGAACTCTACCATAGTAGACTTTAACTTCTCCCCTCCCAGTAATTGTGTTGTGGTCTTCATATATTTTACTTTTACATATGTTATAAACTTCACATGACTTTGCAATTGTTTTTGTTTAAACAATCAATGATATTTTAATGAGATTTAAACAGTAAGAAAAACTCTCGTATACTTACCACATAGTTATAATTTCTGGTGTTTTTTATTTCTTTGTATAAATCTATATTTCCATCTGGCATCATTTTCCTTCTGTCTGAAAGTGCTGCTGATGAATTATTTGTATATTTGAAAAAGTCTGTATTTTCTTTATTTTTAAACATATTTTTGTTAGGTATAGAATTCTATCTTGACAATTTTTTATTGCATTACTTTAAAGATGTTGTTCCACTGTCTTCTTGGATGCATTATTTACAATGAAAATCTTTTATGAATTTTTCTTCTCACTGATTTATGAGTGATTTTATTATGACATACCCTGGTGTGGTTTTCTTTATGTGTCTTTTGCTTGAGGTTCAATGAGATTCTTTGACTGTGGGTTTATAGTCTTTTTACTTATTTGGAGAAATTTTATTTCTTCAAAAATCCTCTCTATCCCTTCTCCTTTGGATACTTTAATTATGTGCATCTCACACCTTACTAATCCTTTGTTTATTGTTTTGTTTCTTTATTTTGTTTTTCTTTAAGGCATTTTTTTACTTTATATTTTACTTTATATACTATCTCTTGCTTATGTTTTCAAGTTTACCAATGTTTTCTTTGACAATGTATATAGTCTTTTGATTGGTTTTTCTCCTCATTATGATTCACATTTTTCTTGCCTCTTTGAATGCCTGGTAATTTTTTATTGGATGCCAGAAAATAAATGTAACCTTTTTGGATGCTGGATATTTTGCTTTCCTTTAAATATTCTTGATATTTTTTTCTAGGATGTTGAGATATTTGGAAGCACTTTATTTTTTTAGGTCTTGAGTTTAAGGTTTGTTAGGAGGGACAAGAGCAGTGTATAGTCTAGTGCTGACCACCCCCACTCCTAAACATTCTACCAAACACTAAATGAATTATGATGTTTCCTGCTGGGAGTGGCAGCAAGCACCACTGCCAGCTGTGGATGGATCCAAGGCACTGTCCCCTCTGTGTCTTTTGGGAGGGTCCTTCCTCACCTGTAAGTAGTTCTCTCACATTCACTGCTCACTAGTCTGTTGAATACATGAAGGGAAACCTCTACCAATCTCTGGAGTTCTCTCTCTGTGCAGCTGCCCTCTCTGGTGTGCTGTCCAATAAACTCCAGCCACCTTGATCTTTCCAGATTTTTAGCTTTGGCTCCCCAGCTTGCAGGGCTCTCCTGAGTTCTCCATCCCCATGCTACAAATGGAAATCTCTTGCAAGGCATAAATCCTAGACCTTATCTGATACACCACCACCACCCTCCACCCCCCATCAGGGTCACTGTCTTTTGTTGCTCAAATTCAACGTGTTGAAAACCATTGTTTTGCATATTTTTTCTGTTGTATTCATTTATGGCTTCAGGTGGTTGTGTAGATCCTTCTCTGCAACTCCATTTTAGTTGAGAGTGGAAGTCCAATCCTCTGTTCTTTTTTTATTTTTATTTTTTTTTAAAGATTTTATTTATTTATTCATGGGAGACGCACACACACACACACACACACACACACACAGGCACAGACACAGGCAGAGGGAGAAGCAGGCTCCATGCAGGGAGCCTGACATAGGACTCGATCCCAGGTCTCCAAGATCACACCCTGGACTGAAGGCAGTGCTAAACCGCTGAGCCACCTGGGCTGCCCTGTTCTTTTTTTTTTAAATAAACTTTTTGTTCAATCTCACCAGAGATTTGTCAATTTTATTAGTGTTTTTAAAGAACCCCCATTTGTCTTTTTCATGTTTCCTTGTGGCATAGTTATTTCTTCACACATTTGCTATTTGTATGTTGGTTTTCGATGTTATCAATTTCTATTCATCAAAAGCATATACTGGAGAGACTCCCATCTGTATTAGCCTTTGGGCAGAATGTTCACACAACAGACAGTGGTATCCCATCTTGAGTAACTTAGGTGGCTTTTGTCTGGCATTCAGCATAAGAAGGCTCTTCTATAAGCCTGGAGAAATTTCTTGTAGAGCAATAAAATGCAGTATCATAATGCTAATCAAGTATTACCACCCCTGCAGAAGTCAAGAAACATGAAAATTCCACATGTTAACTTTTCTAATCTTCAAAGGGCCTACTCACTTGGCAAAGAACGGTGGGGTAGCAAGATGTGTATGGCAATCCATCAGTCACATGGAAATGGAGTCCAGAGCTGGGCTCGGCTTAGATTCAAGATTGGGAGCTGGTGCATTTACATGAAAAACATATGAACCCTACACTCTACTGTGTCCTGTATCAGGGTAGGCACACAGACTATCTTTGCTTTCGGAATTTGGAAGATTGAGAATTGGTGATCGAGAAAGTCAACAGTGATCAAGAAAGTCTTCATCATGTGAGTAGCAATATCTTTCAAACCATAGAATTGACTGAAATGTTTGTTAACTGAATATTTGAATTTCTTTAGGAATACTTCTTAAGAAAATAGTTCCTGTTCTCACTGATATGAGCATCTTTACTTGTTTTTCTCAGAAAGTCTGGATTCTTTCTCACAGAGCTCTATAGGAGCTCCCATGGCATTCGTAACACTATTGTCTAACTCAAAAATTGTGCTGTTATTATTTGTATTCTCAGAATCTAACCCATTCTAACCTTGCAGAAACCCTGCAAATATCATCCCTTTCCTATCCAGATTAAAGAGTTTAGGACTGATTCTTTGATCAGGGAGCCACTGAAGGTTTGTAAGCAGGCAAAGTCCATGTAATTCTGTGCCATTAAATCAAGTTGACCACATCATATGTCATGTGACCTGCACCCAAGAATAAGGAGCTGTGTTATTTTATCCTGTTCATGGCCAAAGTCCTACATAAGCCAAACATGCTGCCATGTGCTGCAGGAGATGCTGTGATAACTACACTATCTTCAAGGAGGTCATGGTCTGCTGGGGAAGGCTTACAAACAAAAAGATCCAATAATGACTGGTTTTCATTATTGGAATGAAATGCCCAGTTAATATATGAGTTATGGGGCTCTGTCTGCTGTAATTCATCAGACACAAGCTTTATGGATAATGAAATCCTCAAAATACTATTCCCACTTATGCTATATTTGTCTTGATGAGCTACAGCAAGTAGGAATGGCCACTCAATTTCACAAATCCTCCAACGCTTAACAAGACGAGATTTGTGGTAGAGCAGGAAATACAATCAATACTGGAAGTAGGAAGGAAGTGTTGGTCTCTTATTGCTTTCTCTATGATATTCTAATAATTTTATTATACTTTCATGTTAGTGAAACACAGTAAAACAACTTTAAGGAAAACATTTTTATTGTTTACATTGGTGCCATGTGCATTTATTACACTGTGTATATGTTAATTGATGCTCACTTTGTATCAAGGAATGTGCTAAGTGTTTTGTATATATTGTCCCACTGAAGACTAGTATCCACCCCACAACATAGGCAAGGTCATCATCCTTATCTTATAGAGGAGGAAATTAGTGCTTAAAGTAACTTCAGGATCAGTCATAGTACACCATGTATAGCCAGGATTTAAACCAGGGAAGTTAGGCTCTAGTATGTCTGGCTGCATCATGCTCACTATGCTGCCACCATATATAAATCATAAATATAAATGTTGTCAGCTAAAGACAATGCTATTTCCAGCCATATGATTTGAAAGTAAAATCAATCACTTTTGTAGTAGTGCTGTTGAAATAATAAATATATAAGTCAACAGGAAACTAATAGTTTTTTATCACACTGAAAACTTGTCTATTCCTTCAATTAAAAGAAACTTAATCAATAATGGCATATGACATATGTATGATCTATATGTATACAGTATAGAAATATAATACAACATAAATGTACTTATTATACAGAAAAACAGATGAGGTGATATGTACATATTTCTCCAAAGATTGTCAACTGTTTTGTCTCATAAGTTTATCAGCTTCCCAACAATATTAAAGTTAATATTTATAAAGCCCAAAAGCTTCTCCCTAAATGTATATATACACATACCTGAACAGACACAAACATATCTGTACATACATACAAATATGCTTTGATCCACTGGGAAGTGAAAATCACGTTCCATTTAGTGCTGTTCATGTCAATGTATATATGTATATAGCTTCTCTCAGTGGGAAGACTTTCACTTTAAACGAAGTTTCCTCCACACACCTTCTTTCCATGTCTCCCAGAACAAAGCAAATTCTCTCCCTAAGGCAGATCTTTCATGCTGTCTCACATGGGTGCCCACTGAGCACATGTCTCCTTTTCTAGAGTTAAGTGAGGTTTGGATCTTTGTCTGGAGTTCCCAGGGCTGCCTGACTGTGGCAGTTGCTCCCAGATATGCTAATATGTGTCTGAATGTTTTATTCAATGTGAAGCCTCTTCTGGTCAATAAGAATCAATTTTTGCTTACTATTGAATTTCCTTTTTTTGTTTGTTTTATCAAGTTTTTATTTAAATTCTAGTTAGTTAATATACAGTGTAATATTGGTTTCAGGAGTAGAATTTAGTGATTCATTACTTACATATAACACTCAGTGCTCATCAAAACAAATGTCCACCTTTAAAAAAAAAGATTAAAAAGAAGATTTTATTTATTTATTCATGAGAGATACAGAGAGACAGAGACTTAGGCAGAGGGAGAAGCAGGCTCCCTGGAAGGAGCCTGCTACAGACTCTATCTCAGGACCCCAGCATCACTCCCTGAGCCAAAGGCAGACGCTCAACCCCTGAGCCACCCAGGAGCCCCAACAAATGCCCTCCTTAATACTTATCACTAATCTAGCCCATCCCCCACTCACCTCCCTTGACTCCCCTTTGTCAACATATTCCAGTCTTTATAGAATGAGGGGTAAGTGTGAAAATTGTTATGTTCAATCCCCATCTTTACTTATTGCAAGTTTAAATTTATTTTCAGGCAAGTTGGTTCAATAAATGACTTTGCCCAGGGTGAAAGGCTAACAGAGTGAAAAGAATGTCATTTTTCAGTCAACAGAAATAGAGGTAAATCAATCTGGTGCCCGCATGTTCTGTGAATGCAGGCAGCTGGCCAGAATTCAGGTCTCGATTAAACAGATTAGGCCAAAGAAAGCACAAATGCAAACTAAGGCAAATTACCAAAAATTGCTGTTATTCCAGCATTCCAACACACTGGATTTCTGAATATAAACTGTCCCCCCAAATACTATGGGTTAAGACTAGGGAAGAAAATTCCCTGGCTAACTCCAAATCTATATGCTTGACTTTCAGAGATGCAGTCTCCCACCTGAGGCTTAGCCTCATATACCAGGCAGGAGGGCCTCTGGACCTGAGTGTATGTGTGTGTGTGTGTGTGTGTGTGTGTGTGTGTGTGTGTGTGTTCGAGCACACATGTGCCCACTGCAGATTCATCATGTCAAAGGCAGCACTTGCTCTGCAGGCCTTGTTAGAATAACCACATCACACAGTGGTTTCTTCCTAAATAAACAGATGAGGATTGCTGGCTGATAAGGCTCTTAAAGAATATTCTAGGCCAAATTCAACCAGTAGCCCCTGAATGCGGACATGCAGCTTTCTATGCTGGCTGGGGAGACAATATCATCCATCCTGTGCACAGACTCGATAATTGCATCTCATTCTGGATTCCTGTGAAATAATGACCCTCTCCTCCCATGGTTTGCAGAACACATGGGGAGGAAATAACAGATCTGAGCTAACTGGTCCAGGAATTCTAACCATATGATGGAAAAATGTTTTGTCAGAGTTCTTTGAATTTTTAAGAGCCCCATATAATCTAATGAACAGCTTTTTCAAGATAGAGTCCAATATGGGGCCAGCAGGACTATCTGCCATTATTCCGATATCATTCTGCCAATTCTTTTATTTCAACTTATCCAGAAAAGAACCCAAAATATAGCATTCCTTCTTAGTCCTCCTCTGGCTTTCTTTTTGGCAAGAGTATAAAAGACATTTTTCCCCTTAAGCAAGACAGAAAATGACACAATTGAAGAGAAAAATGCCTTGTAAAACTGCATTGTGTTTTCAACTTTATTAAATGAGCCAAAAAAAAAAAAAGTGATTTTAAGAAGTCTGTTAAGCCACTGTTGGTTTGCAGATGTGTTGGCTAGTTGTCCAGCTGAGTGATTAAGGGGCATCATTAATTTGTTTTTATGTTGTTTGTTTTTAGCCTTTGCTCACAACAAGCAGCCACTTCCATCCAGGAAGTCTCTAAAAGCACTGAGACTCAGAGGTCCATGCTTTTGGCCAAGGCCTTGCCAGGGGAGGACAAATTTTCCTGGTTGAAAACTCAGGACTGTATTCTGATCACTTCCCTTGGGACGTCAGCAGCACGAGATTGATTTTCCTGCTTCCTGGAGAATATGGTCTTTGGGAATGAAGGCAGAGTTCACCCTTTTTGGCAAATCCTTCCTCATGATCCCCTGACCATTGTCCACCCAGATGTCCAGGTCAAGCCTGCTGGTGACAAAGCTCCATATTTCATGATTATATTCTCTTCATTAAAAAAAAATATGTCCTTTCTAATATTGCAACTAGCTGAAAGCGAGGAAGTGATTTTACAACAAGAACTAATTCACATCGAGGTAAGAATGACATAACTGTTTTGAGAGATGCCACTTCCAGAAGTTTCTTCACACCTTAAGAACAGGGACATTTTTTTCCTTTGATCATTTCATTTTTGTTTTTTGAATATTATATATATTCTGTTCCTAGGTGTCACAACTTAGGTCCCAATTTTAGATTTGTAATATGTTATCACTATAACATTAATCCAAAGGGATAAATCTAAGTTTCCAAGGACTGTGATAGAAAAAGAAGACATCTCCAAATCCCTAGGTCATGCCATGTTGGAAACTGATTACTCATCTTGCTCTCACAGTATTCCTATGTATAAGGACTGAGGACTGAAAGCGACAGATAAGCGATAAGATTTCTTTGAAGGATGCTGTCTTTGCATGGGACCCGATGGAGCAGAGCAGTCCAATAGAAAAGGGCATGTTCTATAGAGTACAATTAACAAATGTATAATATAACCCATTCTCTTCTCTGCTGGGTCAAAAGTCTGCTCTCTTCGATAGTTTCTACCATTTGTACCTCTATCCATGAAGTGACACAGAAGAGATTAATACAGAAGAGGTACAATGAGGCACCTGTTAGCACAGGAAGAAGCTAAGGACTCTTACAGCTCATGTGGATACAAAGCTGCATAAGACAAAAGTCAAGATTGGGGCAAAATGAGCTCCTGAAAACCTATGCATTGGACTAGATAGGGTTCAACATCTCAGAGATCCAAATGGTTTTCCTACTGGAGAATTTACTGATTTTGGCCCGAAACAGGAAGTGGGGCAGAGGCAGCAGCCACCGAGCAGATGACAACTTAAACGTCTGAAGAGGAAAAGTCAATGTGCCCCAGATGCCGAAAGTGTAAACATTTCAGAAAAACTCCTACAAGTTTGATAAAGTTCATGTGTGTCAGTGGAACTGTGCCCTTCGTCCATCTTTCTCTGAAAGGCCAGGAAAACCCAATGCCATCTTGGGTGAACTCTGTTGGGTGGGAGAGGGAGAGGATAGAACCCAGGAGAAGGAGTGATGTCTCCAGGAATCATTTTCAAGAACACCTTATGATAATGGGAGCAATATCTTCAATGGGGAACCAAAGATGGGGGAAAAATAGCATTGAGAATGAAGATTTATATTATTCATTTAGGGTAGAAGAGTATAACTTGGGGTTCCCAAACTTGTTCCCAACTATTTCAAAATACTTCAAAAACTCCTGATGTTGGGATCCCTGGGTGGCGCAACGGTTTGGCGCCTGCCTTTGGCCCAGGGCGCGATCCTGGAGACCCGGGATCGAATCCCACATCAGGCTCCCGGTGCATGGAGCCTGCTTCTTCCTCAGCCTGTGTCTCTGCCTCTCTCTCTCTCTCTCTGTGACTATCATAAATAAATAAATAAATAAAAAATTAAAAAAAAAAAAAACTCCTGATGTTATGTATTGCTATTGTGCAAATTCAAGTTTCCGACAAGGGTATTGATGCATCACATACCATGATGTCTCTGCTCTTTCATTCCCAAGATAATTCTTTCTCTCAAAGGAAGGAAGTCACTCATGGAAATCCTTTTAACTTTGTTGGATAGCAAATGTGTATTTATTCCCTCTGAAAGAATTTGTCTAAAGCAATATTACTTGAAGGAAGTTTATAAAGAGCAAACACAGATTGAAGTTTGATTTCCTTTCTCTCAATAATCTAGAAAAATGTTGGGATGTCAATGTCCTTCAAAGGTCCTGTCTCTTCTGGGAGCTGTGAAGTCCCTCTCTCTTTCTCAGGCCATCTGGTGTTTGCATTATGTGTTGTTGCAGTTTTCCATACCCATGACCAAGTCTTCCTCCACACTCCTTTGGGCCAGGAACTCCATCCCAGCCATGCTTTGTCCTCACCCCCCACTCCTTCCCTCACATATTTCTTGAAGCACCATGATTTTCCGCAAACAAGAAAATGAGCTTTTTTTCTCCTCTTTTTTCTTCTATAGAACCTGTAGTTATGACATCAACTATAGTACATAAGCTGTATACATTCTTTATTTGCTTATTTATTCATGGGCATGGTTACTGTTTGCATGAATGATTTAATGTTCTTCATAGAATTATTCTCTTCTATTTGTGCCAATAATGCCCACATTCAGTCATAACCTACTTCAAGAGAGAAGACATATTCTTTAGTTGCAGTTTTCAAAAATGGGCATGTAGAAATATGCTTTAAGATGCAGAAGGAGGGGCACCTGGGTGGCTCAGCAGTTGAGCATCTACCTTCGGCTCAGGTCGTGATCCCAAGGTCCTGGGATGGAGTCCCACGTCAGGCTCCACACAGGGAGCCTGCTTCTCCCTCTGCCTGTGTCTCTGCCTCTGTGTGTGTGTGTCTCATGAATAAATAGATAAAATCTTTAAAAAAAAAGATGTAGAAGGACATTGTGGCACTTGTATATTCATATGCATGTACAAAAATGTACCCATATATATTTTTACACATGCATGTAAATGGATATGAATATATATATGTATGCCTACTTTAATATCATCCTTTTAAAATTTCTGTACATATTCCAAGGACATTCAAGTTTTGGTTCAGTGATTTTTGTAAGTATAATTTGCTTATGTTCAAAGTATTTTTATGCTAGGAGTACAGTACATGATCACACAATAAAGACACTATAGACACTATACCATCTGATAAGAAAACAATGGTGCTGACAATGATATTGCCTGCTTTTTGGTGCTTTTAGAAATTGATAATCATAGTATGGTTCTTAATGCTTTTTTTAAATAAATCAAACAATTTAGCCTATACTTCCTTTAAATCAAAGAAAAATAGACAATGCTAAAATGTGCACTCCAAACATGAACACAGTAAAATCATTTTTAAAAAGCATGCACTCATATACACAAACGCTAAACAGATCAGAGGTGCCAGAAATGACAAATGATAATTGTATTCCAATTCAAAATGTGAATAATTATTATCTCTTTTTCAGATATTTGCAGAAATATCAGGGTTGAATATTATTTGTGGATGAAAGAATATAGCTTTATTTTCTCTGTGTTAGTTGGTTTCTGCCTCTCTAACTAATATTACATTTCCAGAGAATCTGCTTCTCTACTTCTCCATTTTTCCTACCTTTCTTTTTTTTTTTATGGTTGCAATCTCCTGTAATTATGGGAAAAGAGTTTTTCCTGGAACAGCAACTCTGAGATTAGTCATTTGGGAGCCGACCTGAGTATTCCCAATTGGTGCTAATAATCTTTGCAGTTTTCAAGACAGATTCAGCTCTGCTCTGACACTAAAAACAACTGGAAAATGCATGACTTGAGTCTGACAGCATTTGAATCCACTATTAAATAGTACTTAATGCTTATTTAAATTTTTTTGCCATTTATTTTCTGTCTTTCAATAATCACCACAGTAATTAAAAGCAGTTATGAATTACTATGAATTATTCAGTTACTGAATTACTGAAGAGTAATTCAAAATACTGAAGTCTAAAGAGCCAGTGGATTGCTTGAATAAACAAATGCCAAAGTTCAGGAGAGGGTCAGAAAGTTGGATGTTGTCTTTACTTTTGAAGAGTGCTGTCTTTTGGTTGAACACATCAGTCCTTAAACTGTCTGAATGCAATCTGAGAGGACAAAATGTTCCTCAAATTAGGTCTTTTTGTACCTCGTGATATGTATTTAAGAAAATATGAATCTCCATAGTGTTCAATTCTTTTTAGCACTTATCTGTGCTCATGTTTGACATTTAATGAACATGATCTTTGTTGTTGACCAGTTCATCCTTCCATCCATCTATCCATCCATCCATCCATCCATCCATCCATCCATTATGTCCTCTGGATTACACCAGAGAATAAACAAGCAAAAATATCTGTTCATGTGAAGCTTAAATTCTAGTGGGTGGAGAATAAACATAATAAATAAGTAAAATATACAGTGTGTTAGATCTTATGGAACAAACAGAGAAGAATAAGGGGAGATCAGGAGAAGGCAAACTGTAATTTTAGATAGGGAACAGGGATCCTGGGACAGTCTCATTGAGAAAGTAACTTCTAGGTAAAGATTTAGGAAAGTGGGTTAGTTAAGAGAAGGGAGTGACCCACGGAGACATGATACATGGTACAGAGTCCTGAGGAGGGAGAGTGAAGTGGAGTGATTGGGGGGGTCAATGAACAGCCAAGCAGCTGGGAGTGGGGCCGGTGCAGAAAATGAAATCAGAGAGATCTTGGGAATTATCTAGAGGCTCCCAGGCCACTGGGGAGATCTTGACTTTTACTCAGAGTGAAATGGGAGTCATCAAGGTATTTTCAAAAAGGACTGGCATGACCTGTCCCCAAAGGCTCACCCTGGCTGCCTGGTTGAGACAAGATTGAGACAGGCAAGGGAAGGGGCAGGAGACAGGGTTCGAAGTGATGGCAGTGGTTCTGACATAGGTGTGTAGACCAGGGCAGTGGCAGGGAAAATGGTGGGCAGGGGTCAGACCAAGTGCATCTGAAGGTGGGCCAGGAGGGCCTGCTGGTGGATCAGAGGTCGATGTGAGATGAAGAGAGGAGACAGAGGTGACACAGCTGGTGGATTTTCAGACTGAGCGATGGGAAAGGTGGAGTTGCCATCCACTGACTTTGTGTTCCTGTGTTTCTAGGACCTAGTGAGAAACTTCCAAAAGATGCAAACTGGTGTCTTGGTTCTGTAAACTTCACAGGAAGTCAGAAAAAAAAATCATAAAAATTAAATTAATAAAACAAAATAAAAATTAATACAATAAAGCTTAAAGTTTCCCTCATTTGGCCTTTTCTGGCCCATGTGGGAACATCCCAACCCTCACTTTGGGGCCCTCCAGCCACTGGTGGCTCTCCTTCCCCCACTGACGTGGCATCCACCTTTCTCCAGGACAGTGTTAGTGTTGGCCTTTGGGCAGCCATAGGAATTGGGTTTCTGCCTCTCTATTCAGGGCATTATTTTACCCTCTGGGATCCACATGGATTCAGGCACTTTCTCAAATGTGTACCAGTGTAGGGAGGGGTGGGGGGAATGGGGAAGCAATGAGTTTACATCCCTGGTCTAACTCTCCTGTTCTCTTATACCACAAATGATGGAGACTTAATCTAGAAGGAGATAGAAAAAACATTTGTGGAGCTTTTTACAGGGGCCAGGGCATTAACATAAATGTGTGACCCAGACCAGGTGTGAACCCTAGGGAGTAAGTAGTATTGGTACAGCCAACGAAGAGTCCCAGGCAATTGCTGCTTTATGGAAATGTAGGCACAATGAACCAAACCAAACATGAGCTGCGCCATCAGGGCAGTCTGGTTAGGACCCACCCTTGGTTATTTGAAGTCTCCTGCTACCCCTCCTCTCCCTCCCACAGCCCTCTGTCATGATCCTCACAGCCCACTGCCCCTAAGTCACAGCTCTTGCTACCTCCTTCCCCATCACTCTGCCACAGAAGTACCCAGGTTTTAGATGCTTTCTTCCCTCTGTATCTTGCCAGCTCTGCTGCTATGAATGCTTCAGGTATCTATCTATTGATGGAAAATACTTTGCATGTTTTACATTTCACTATTTACTTACAAAAATTTACCCACGTACACTCCCTGCAGCAGGCCGCAAGGGAGTCTTTCATATGTCAACACAGGAGATTAGCAGTTTTCTAGGTCGTTATGGAATGAAAAAGTCATGGGAATAAAAGGTACAGCATCAGGCATATGCTCGGTCAATGGTATTAGAATAGCATTGCATGGGGAAAAAATAAATAAATAAAAATTAAAAATAAAGCCAAATGAGAAATCACAATCTTTTTAATTTTTGCAAATCAGGTATGCAGAAACAGCGTCACATTCTTCTTGTAATCTGCATTCTCCTCACTACCAGTTCAGTTGAACATCTTTTCAAGTGTTCACTGGCCATTTGCACTTCCTCCTGTAGATTAGCTACGCACACTTCTTGAATGTTCTCTCTGGTCGTCTGTTTGTCTTTCCTTTAATAGTGATGTATTTTGCAGATATTTTCTGCTAAACTGTATTTGGCTTTTGTTTTTGGGTTTTAATGTTGTCAGTGATATCTTTCATTGTGCAGGAAATTTTCCTTTTAATATCATAAAATCTCATTTTATTTTCCCTCTGGTTCTGCGTTTTGTGTCTTCCTTAGGAAAGCTTCACTGCATCAAGATTGTAAGGAGTCTCCTCTACTTTAATAGATTCTTAATTTTGGTTTTACATTTAGCCCTTTCTTTTGTCTGAAAATTACCTTTTTTTTTTAAGATTTTATTTATTTATTCATGAAAGACACACAGGGAGAGAGAGAGAGAGGCAGAGACACAGACAGAGGGAGAAGCAGCCTCCATGCAGGGAGCCCGACGTGGGACTCAATCCCAGGTCTCCAGGATCAGGCCCTGGGCTGAAGGCGGCGCCAAACCGCTGAGCCACCCGGACTGCCCTGAAAATTACTTTTAATATAGTGCGAGGTATGAAAGTAATTATTTCCTTCAAATGAATGGACTAATTTACTAAAAACAACCCATTGGCTCCCACTAGTTTAAAATGCCTTAGTTTTATACTAAACTCTAGTCACTTAATTTAACAGCAATGTGTATTAAGCTCTGCTCCCTACAGATCTCTGTGAGCCTCACATTGGCAAAAAAAACTATCTGGGGTTCCTGCACTCTGTTAGCATTAAGCTTGGTTAAATATCATTAGTTAGACCTTATCTTGTTCAAATGTAATAGCTCCTTAGCTTTCCAGGAACATTTAATATCTATTAATGGTAGTTCCAACTACAGATGGTCCCTGACTTATGATATTTCCACTTAAGAGTTTTTGACTTTATGATGGTATAAAAACGATATGCATTAAATAGACACTGTACTTTAAATTTTTAATTTTGAACTTTTCTGAGTTAGCTGTATGTGGTTCAACCCTCTCACATGATGCTGGGCAGTGGCAGCTCCAGTGCCCTGTCAGCCAGTGATCACAGGTAAACAAGTGATACACTCACAGCCAATCTGTCCCTATACAGCCATTGTGTTTTTGGTTTTCCATACAGTATCCATCAAATAGCATGAGGTATTCAACATTTTATTACCAAAAAGCTTTGTGTTGGTTGCCTTTGCCCTACAAGAGGCTAATGTAAGTGCTCTGAGCACATTTAAGGTAGGCTGGGCTAAGCTATGATACACGGTGGGTTAGGTGTAGCAAGTGAATTTTTTACTTACAATACATGGTGTTTTCAACTTACGGTGAGTTTATTGGGATGTAACCTCATTGAAGTTGAGGAATATCTGTATACAAATGCTTTTATATCTTAATAGACATTTTACCATACAATAAGAACAGAAAAAGAATAATCGGTAAGAAGATCCCAGCTTCACCCTATACTCATTATAATCTAGCCATAGGTTCTGTCTTCACTCATGGAAAATAATTGCCCATCTGTTGGTGACATGGGCAAAAACCTAAGTCAGGAGCCACCCATCTTACCCACAAGGGAAACACATCAGTCTTCCTTCTCTTTCCTTGACCCCCAACCTATTGAGGAGGAGTTGGAGGGAGGGGAAGAGGAGGCATTTCTGTGTGGCTACACATGGCCACAAACAAGGTCACTTACCACTTCCCATCCACCCTCCTGCCCTCTCCCTGGCGGCATCCAAGTAGGGCTGGTGTCACAGTAGGCCCAGGAGAGTGGGAAGGAATGTTTCAGTGACTTGAAGAATGTCTGATGAAAATAGAATTATTGTTTCAGTGCACAGGAAGAGATCAACTGTATTAGATAAATACATCTTAAAGTTTTTATTTGAACTTTGTTATGTGAGCATCAGGAGAACCACAGCAGGTTTTGTATTTTAAAAAAATGGCTTTTCTTTAAGGCTATTCCTTAGAAACTATACCCCTGTTTAAGCCAAAGTAATCAAATGGAAGCTTTAGAGTGTAATTGGAGGCTAGGAAGGAGACACACTCTCTGGAGTGATGTAACATTTATAATCTTGAGAGGTTCAAGTCTTCAGCTTTTGCAGGATCTTGCTGCCTCTAGATGCTCCCTCTGTGGCTACTGTGCAAAATGCCCCCACAGCTGGATTCATCAGTGGAATCTGACTAAACAGAATGGCTAAAGAAGTCTGTAACAGGCACTGAGGGAGGCACTTGATGGGATGAGCACTGGGTGTTACACTATATATTGGCAAATTGAATTCCAATAAAAAAATATACAAATTTTTTTTTTTGAAAAATGAAGCCTGTAACAGAGGCCACACACAGAGGATGGCACATCAAATAAAGAGTAAGGAAAACATTTCAAGAACAGGGAGAGGCACTGCCAACTGCAAGACTGGAAATGGTGAGGGCCACAAGTCAAAGGACAAACTGTCCTTTGCCCCACAGTTGAAATAAAAAATTTTAACGAACTGTTAATGATCATCTGAAAAGGATGCCAACCATAACCTGGTCATTTGACTTGCCAAAACTTGGCAGGATCTGGAGCCACTAGGTTTGTGTGTTGGGGCACGCACTCAGTGGGGCTTAGGGAAGTGACTGTCCTGTGTCTACCATTATGTCAGTATTTCAATAATGAACCACGCATACAGCATTACCACTTATGTGGGTGCACACAGATGCCAGCTGACTATGAGTACTACTACTTCCATGGCAAGAATCGGAAATGAGGTGAAGGGTCTACAGAAAGATGACTAGGCCTCTGTCGTCTGTGGACACCTCTGAGAAGAAAAGATCACAAACCTGAAACAACACACCAACTGTCCTTCACTGAGGTCCCCCATGTTAGCCACATTAGGGAAGAGAGGGCCCACAGTGTAAGGACCACCATTTGCCTCCAGGAGAGCTAGAGTTGCTCAAGATCTGCTGAAAAGAAGAATCCAGAGTTCTGCTCCACCCTGCACAGTTTTGATCATTTCTAGCATTGACCCCTGCACGTGCCCCCCTTGCTTGCCCCCTGCAAATAGCTCTGATAACAACTTCTGTTAGAATGACACTTTCAATTTTGTGTGGTGCCCTCAGAGGCCCTTTTTATTTTTTATTTAAATTCAATTTGCCAACATATATTACAACACCCCGTGCCCATCTCATCGTGTGCCCTCCTCAGAAGCCGTTTATAATTCTGTGAATTTGTATGATGGGTAGATCCCGGTGACAGTGGTGACTTGCCCAGTGAAAGGGATTTTAGACAAAATCCAAACCACCTCTTGTGCTCTTTTACCATAATACTAAATAGCGTCACAATTTTTTAGTTGGGAATCATCTAAAATTTATATTTTCTAACGATTTTATTTATTTATTTATTCATGAGAGACACAGAGAGAGAGGCAGAGACACTGGCAGAGGGAGAGGCAGGCTCCCTGAAGGGAGCCTGATGTGGGAGTCAATCCGGGGATTCAGGGATCACGCCCTGAGCCAAAGGCAGATGCTCAATCACTGAGCCACTCAGGGGTCCCCGAAATCATCTAAAATTCAAAAATCTAAAAACATTTTTAAACATCATTTAACATTTAAACGTCTTTAAAAACATTTAAAGAGTGAGAGAAGGGATCCCTGGGTGGCGCAGCGGTTTGGCCCCTGCCTTTGGCCCAGGGCGCGATCCTGGAGACCCCGGGATCGAATCCCACATCGGGCTCCCGGTGCATGGAGCCTGCTTCTGCCTCTGCCTGTGTCTCTGCCTCTGTCTCTCTCTCTCTCTCTCTCTGTGACTATCATATATAAAAAAAAAAAGAGTGAGAGAAGAGCCATAAGCAACTGCAGAAACAAGTTTCTTCCCTGACATCCAGGGGTCTGTTGAGCCCTTCCTCCTAACAGCTCACAAAGCCCCCCCACACTGGGGAGGGGGAGGGCCTCACGCCCACGTCCCGGTAGGTCGGTGGTAGTCTGCTACAAAAGGACTAGAAGTAGAGAAATCGCCGCATGTCTCCCAAAATAAACTTCACAAAATGATGCCCAAACACGCCTTTAAAAAAAAAAAAAAAAATCACCAAAATGTACTGACGATCAGTGATTCCAGAGTTGGGATTTTCAAAGTATATTCAGCACACTAATTTTCTCTGGGAATGTGTTCACCCTTGTCAGTTTCTGTACGTCAACAGTGCTTTTCCTTTGGGTCATTCCTTGTAAATTATTGACCCTTCGAAGGGTTCAAACTAAATGTGTTCATTCGAATTATTTGCACAAAAATCTTCATAATCCCATAGAAAAACAAACCTTTATTTCAAGAACAGATTTTCACATTTAAAAATAGTACTTGGTTTTTGGGAAGGAAGTTTAAATACTGGGAAAGGTATGTTAAGAACTAAATTATCAGAGGGACAATTAAGGGAAATACTAAATTGATGAGTATATTTCAAAGGGCTTTGGGCCCATAGTTCATCACTTCCCAACTCTCTCCCTTCATCCTTCACTCTGTGAGAACTCCCTCCAAGAAGTCAACCAACCATGTCCATTTGTCTTTTCTCATTAAAAGACAAAATTTCCGATTCGTTGAAGGCTTAACACTATAGTAAAATTTCCAGTGTCTACAAAGCCATTCGATACTCTCCATTATACCTTAGAGATCAATATGCTTTCCTAATTTATGTTTATTTTCTTCTGAGGGATAAGTTTGAGCTTTTAAACTGTGAAGAGACTCCTCAACCGTTTGTTTTGTTTTGTTTTTTTAAAGTTCATGGGCACCGATGACTATCTTTTCTCTTGTTTCAATATCTCTGTCCTTTTACAAATGTTGTTTTAATTTGAGAGCCCTGATACTTCTACTTTACTTATCTTCTGTGTCCTCAAGGCTCCCCCTCCCCCGGCCCCCAAGTAGACAGGGAATAGATGAATTTGCTGCTTTTTCTTCAGACCATGTGAGCTCTGTCCTCTGAACATGGCCACATGTGTCCTGTAGGCCTCTTACTCTTATTGTCATGGGGTTTTGCAGAGACACCCCCAGCCTCCCAGAATCATTTTAAATCCTCTTAGGCCCCAAAGACCCAGATTAAAGAACAGTAGTGGCTGAGAAAGAGAGGGAGGAAAGGACAGAAGGAAAATATTTTAATGGGTCTCTAAAACTTTAGTTTTTAAGCCCAAATAGTTTCTTGAAAGGAACTTTTAGGTAGGAGGGTCTTTCTTTCTTCCTTCCTTCCTTTCTTTCTTTCTTTCGTTCTTTCTTTCTTTCTTTCTTTCTTTCTTTCTTTCTTTCTTTCTTCTTTCTTCTTCTTTCCTTCTTTCTTTCTTCCTCTTTCTCTTATTTATTCTTTCTTCTTTCTTTCTTTCTTTACTTTTTTATTTTATTTTTTAAATTTTTTTATTTTCTTTCCAAGCAGCAGCTACGTCTGGCTGCTGGATCTTCAACTCCTCAGCATAAAAGAAGGCATCGAAGTTTCCAAGGCCTTTTAGAGAACAAAAGGGAGCCTGCCTCACACTGATAAATTACTTGTGTTAGCACCTGTAAGTCTGTTTCCCATTTCACTTCAACCTTTATTCACTGCTGATAACAGCAATGGAAAATCCATCCTGACAGCATGTTGTGCTTTTACAGTATCCAGCAGGAAAGCCCAGCTAATTGTGAGTGTATGATTTTTTTTCAAGCCCCAAATTTATATTTAGTCCAGGCTCTGATAAACCTGCTTATTCAGCAGCTGCAAATCATCGAAGCATTCACTGCTTTTTGCCCATGATTTGAGCAAAATGGAATTTGTTTTCTGAAAAAGAACTGCTAAACTGGGGAGTCATCACTGTTTCTTTGTGGACTGTCCTTACAGAGGTGTTTTTTACTGAACTGCTCCAAGGGAAAGAAAGAAAAAAATAAGGCAGTTGGGATAGCAAACAAAGGCCCCTGTGCCAGAGTCTTGAAGGAAGGCAGTTCCAGAGGTGTCTAGTTTCAGGCCAGAATACTAAGGTCATAATTTCAGGCCATCGATGGCTCTCCCAGATGTCTTTGGTCAAGTTAATCACAGTTTGCCTGAAGGTGGAGTTTTCAGGTAATCCATCCTGGTGTAATTGTAAATCAAGAGCTCCTTCTAGCTGAAGGACGGGAGTTGTATCCCAGACTGGGACCGGCGACAGCTGACATAGGGCCCCAACCTCTGTCTTTTTAGTTTTGCCACTGCAACCAATTCAAATGACTCTTCCGCAATTGCTGAAAAGAGTCAGAGAAGTTACATGCCAAGCAAGCATGTGCATTTACAGTCTTTTGCATCCTCAGGAGCCCACCCAAATGTTGTGAGGACAATCAGAACTGCCTAGGGTCCTCCACTGCGTGAGGGTTTGCATTGGAGTGGATGCCACAGGGTGAGTCTTCAGCCAGGCCTGACTGGGTGCAGGGTGGGTGAGCCACGCTCTTGCTGCCAGGGAAGACAAGAGCACAGTCTCCTGGTTCTATTGCTTTTCTTCACCCTCCCATTGCTCCTTGGTCTGTGCCACTTCTCTCCAGCCTGAAGTTTAGTCTTTTCCCTGATTCACATTTAATTCATATTTAGATTGTAAAACCTGATACTGAAGAAATAAACTCTAATTGGCACTAGGAGGTTTCTATCCCGGCGGCCACAGGATATGTACAAAAATGTCACACACACATAAACACATCCTGTTGCACATTCATTATTTCCATCATTTCATTTTGTCCTCCACTAATCCTATGATTCAGGTACAACTCTTATCCCCTTTTTATGGATGAGGAAATACCAGGGTGAAAGAAAACATTGTCACTGGCCTTCTCGATTGTAAGTGCCAGGTTAATATTTGGATTCCTGTCTGGTTGTCTTTAGGGAGCACATGCTTCACAGGACCTCCACAGGGTTCCATGATATTTGTATTTTTCCCATCACCCATTCTGTCCTCCCTTCATGGATTGAACTTTCATGAAGAATGAAACACCCAACGGTGTGTCTTCCGGAGTTCTGGCCCATCTTGACACCAGCTGGGAGATGCTACTTGGCTTCTGTCTCAGCCTGAACCCCAGTCTTTTCCATCTTTTGCAGCAAGGGCAAGTAGGATGGTCAGGGGGGAAAAATAAGAACTTGGCTTTCCTTTTATGCCTGTTGTCCCAAAGATGGTTCTAGATGTGTATAAAAGAGACTCAAAATCCATGTTTTTTAAGGCCTCAAAACCATGTTATTCTCTGTTCAGAAAGAGACACCAGTGGTGTTTACAACACGACCTGGTTTCAGAATTGAGGCAGTCATCTCTCTGAGTCTTTCAGATCATGAAAAGCAAATATATGTTCCCTGCATTTTATCCAAGAATATCTGCACCTGTGGAACTCCAATTAAACTTCAAAGTCAATTCTCAGCCCTTTTTGTTTCTTATTTTTCTTCTTACATTTTCTCTGGGTCTATAGCAATTTTTAAAGGGAATTCCTCTCTCTGGCCGATCTCTTCCCTGGAACAGGAAGCATGTCTCCTCTGCAATAGTCACATCGGCCTATTGTGGGGAGGTTTGTTGCTAATTACCTGGGCAGAAGCACCAAGGCAGGACAGTACTTCTCCTCCTGCTCTTGGCCTGACCAGACATCATTAGTTGATCTTAGCACTCCATGTCACTGAGCCTCACCAGATGGCCCCTCTACCTGACCAGTCTGGATGCACAAGTGGAGATTTCATCACACACCTAAGGATGATGCAAACAACAATGGAATGGCAGTCAGAGTTGTCTTATTAGTGAACATGCTCATCATTGCTGTGTCTGGCATAGTTTCCCTTTCTGAATCTCCTGTTTAAATTCCCTCCATGTGTATTTGGGGTCAAAGAGGACTATGAAAGGCCAGGCTTATGAGAATTCATGGATAGCATTGAGAATTGACAAAGCCACCACTGGGAATAAAGGAACCTCCATTCTCAGTCCCCTGGCCTTTTTTTGTTTAAGTATCTCCCATTTGGGAGAAGAACAGTTGAAAAAATACCCCAGTAAGAGACAATTTGTTTTCCATTTAGAAGCAGGAGCTTTATCTGAACTAGAAAGGTTATTCCTTTCTAGAACTAGAACTAGAAATAGTGATTCCTGATTCAGGGCTCCTTTGCTGTTTATGAAGTCTGCAATCAGGAGTTCTTTAACTGAATACTTTCTTGATCACAAACTTTGGATGCAAGTCATTGGAGGGAAACATCTCCTCCCATTCTTTGTACAAGGGTTAAGGACAGCCTAGCTGGTTCCTGTTTCTGATGTAGCAGTTCTATCCTCAAAAGTCACAGCTTGAATGGAGAATAAGGAATGAGCTAAATAAATGGAAGAGTGTCTCATTAGGTGTTGCTTTATAGAATATTTTACTCCTTTCCTCTTCTTGGCTCTCCACAAAACAATAGTTACCCTTTCTTAACATAAACACTCAATGAACTAGGAAGAGAAAGGACTTTCTTAAGCTAGTAAAGGCCATTGGCAAACCTAAACCACGACCAATGCTTTATCCCTAAGATCAAGAACAAGATGGGCTTCTACTCTTGCTATTACCATTCAGGATGGTACTGGAAATTCTATCCAGAGTTACTAGGCAATAAAAGGAAATAGAAATAAAATGGCATCCAGACTGCAATGGAAGAAGTAAAAACTATATTGTGAGATAATATAATCTTGTATGTAGAAAACCCTAAGGAATCCACTAAAAAGGTAACAAACCTAATGAATGACTTTGACAAGGTTGCAGTAAACAAGATTAATGTATAAAAATCAGTTAAATTCTGTACACTAACAATGAACAATCTGAAAATGAAATTAAGAAAACAATGTCATTTACAATAGCATCAAAAAGAATAAAATACCTAGGAATAAATTTAGCCAAGGAGGGGAAAGATTTGTACATTGAAAATCACAAATATTATTGAAAGAAAGAACCCCAAATAAATGCAAACACTTCATCTGTTCATGGATCAAAAGACTTAATACTTTTAGGATGGCAATGCTCCCTATATTGATCTGTAGATTCGATGTGATCCCTATCAAAATTCCATCTACTTTTTTATTTTTCAGAAGTTGACAAGCTGATCCTAAAATTCATATGGAAATTACCTAGAGTTAACCAAATTAAGGCTCGAGGCATAGTCAAAAGACCATCTTCATTTAAGGCACCAGCCAAATGTCCAGGGATCCCCAAGACCATCCTCACTTCTGGTCAGCTGTCTACAGATTCAGGGGTTCCCATGACCATTTATTTTCAGGCTTAATAACTTACCAGAATGATTCACAGAACTCAGGAAAGTGTTATACTTAGGACCATAAATTTATTGCAGCAACAGGTTACAAATTAGAACCAACCAAAGGGAGAGACACATCAGATAAAATGTGGGAGGGTTCCAAATACAAAGCTCCTCTCTGTCCTCAGGGATGTAGCATCAAAATGTGATCATACAAGAAGAGTACTGTCAACCAGGGAAGCTCATCAAGCTTCAATATCCAGAGTTTTTGCTAAGGTTTCATTACACAGGCATAATTGATTGAATCATTAGCTATGTGGTTAAATCCAATCTCTAACTCCCCTCCCCCTCCCAGAGGTTGGGCTGATATGTGGCTAAAATCTCTGACACTATAATCACATGGTTGGTTTCTCTGGAATGACCAACCCCCATCTTGAATCATCTCCTTAGCATAAACTATGTAGGGGACCACCATGAGTCACTTCATTAGCATAAACTATCAGGTGTGGTCCAAGGGACCCAACATGAATAACAAAGACACTCCTTTCACTCAGGAAATTCCAAGGGTTCAGAGATTACCTCCCAGAAACTGGGGACAAAGGCCAGCCAAATTCTTTATTACACAGAACTGGAAAAGGATCCAGAATAGTTCAAACAATGTTGAAAAAAAAAGTTAGAAGTCTCAAAATTCCTGACCTCAAAACTTACTTCAAAAGCATAGCAATCAAGATAATGAACTGGCATAGGAATAGAGATATAGCTCAATGGAATAAAACTAAGAATACAGAAATAAACCCTCATATTTACAGTCAATTGATTGTCTACGAGGATATCAAGGCAATTCAGTAGGGGAAGGAACAGTCTTTTCTATAAGTGGTGCTGGGAAAATTGGATAGCCACATGCAAAGAATGATGATTTACCCCTACCTCACACCATATAAAAAATTATCTCAAATGTATTGACACCTACACATAAGAGCTAAAATTTTAAACTCTTAGGAAAAAATAAGAATACATAGTCATTACAATAGGCAATAGTTTCTTATATATGATTCAGAGGGACAAATGATGAAAAAAATGATAAAATGGATTTAGTCAAAATCAAAAGCTTTTAATGCGTCAAATAAAGTGAAAACATGTCCTCCATAAAATGGGAGAAAATAATTGCAAATCATGTATTTGATAAGGTACTTGAATGTATAATATAAAAGTATATACAACCCAACAATAAAAAGACAACACAATTTAAAAATAAGTGAAAAATTTGAAAGACATTTCTTGAAAGAGTGTTCACAACAAGCACATAAAAAGGCGTTCAATACCCTCAGCCATTAGGGGAGTACAAGTCAAAACTATAACAAGATATAACCTCACACTCATGACGATGGCTAAAATAAAAAGATAAGTAATTACACATGTTGACAATGATGTGGAGAAATTAAAGCCCTCATTATTGCTAGTAGGATTGTAAAATGGTGCAGCTACTTTAGAAAACAGTTTGGAAATTTCTCAAAATGTTAAATGTAGAATTACCTTATGACCCAGCAATTTCACTCCTTGTTATATTTCCAAGAGAACGGAAACATATGTTCACACAAAAACTTGTAAATGACCAGTCACAGCAGCATTGTTCACAATAGCCAAAAAGTGGAAAAAAATCCAAATGTTCATGAACTAAGGAATGGAATAAATGAAACGTGGCAATCCATACGATAGAATATTCTTCAGCAATGAAAAGAAATGAAGTATTGATATGTGCTATGACATAATTGAACCCTAAAAATGTTATGCTAAGTGAAATAAGCCAGATACAAAAGGCCACATGTTATATGATGACATTTACATGAAATATCCAGAATACAGAAATCCATAGAGACAAAATATAGATTAGTGAATCAGAGTGACCACTAAAGGGTACAGGGTTTCCTTTCAGGTGATAAGATGATCCACAATGAGATATTGGTGATAGTCACACAATTAGGTAAACATATTAAATACCCCTACACTGCACACTTAAAAATGGTGAATTATATGATATCCATCCATCCATCTATCTTTTATATATTAAATGTATTAATATTACTATTAATAAATACATTATAATTATAGATAATATATAAGTGCATACATATCTTAATAAAGGTGATATTAAAGAAATCAATTATTGCTTCCTAAGGCAATTTTATGTCTTGACTGAAAACATCAACATTATTTTTTCAATAAGAAACAATTAGGGGCATAGTTAGGGAGTGAGCAGGCTTATAGTTCTCTTAGATTTTCAGGTAGGAAAAAAAGATAGCACAAACGCCTTTCTGTCATTTCATATATCTTGACATATATCAACCTGCCTCCTGTTGATGGCTTTAAAGCATGTCAGCAATATCATTTCCTTTCCCTGCTGCTATAGGAAGTTAGAACATTGTACAACACATGTTAATTAAAATTAAATTGTTATATATAAGTAAAGATTAAAATAACATAGCAGGTATATTTAGCAACACTGAATTTGTTTGACTGTTAACAATAAACTGTATTTGAAGTAACTTTCTAAGAAGTATTCTGAGTCTTTAAGAAAAGAACAACACAGTCTAGACTTTCTTTAATAAAGAGATAGATGGCTCGCTCTGGTACAAAGTCGCCTTGGTTCACCACCACAGGGCAACTTCCTCTTAATAGAAACACGGCATTTCTCTAATACCGCTCATCAAATATTGGAGAAAAGCAGTATCTAGTTGCATTTCACATTCTCCCACAGGAGAAAGTTTGGAAAACTAAATAAAATTCAGCAAGTTGACATTTAAGGTTGATGACTTAATTCACGTGAGCAGGAAGTGGCCTTACAATTTATGGTGTGAGGTGTGACAAGGTGGAAAGACACAGAAGATTGGGGCTGGACTGGGGGCATTCAGACTCTCTGGATCTGCTCCCTTTTATCCTAGTAAAAGGACAGGATTACAGATAATTCTGACATCCTTTCTATCTCTGAAACCTGAGTTAAGTCCACTGTGTCACTATGGTAGAACTGCAATGGGCCCACCAGTAGTTACAGCAGGCCTTTCTATGAGAGGATGTTCATTTTAGTTTCTGCAGCCATAGGCAGAAATGATATTTACATGGGCAAATAGAAACATGACCTGTGTTGAACAATAATCATATAACTAAATCTGTCTTTGATCAATTCACACCATAGCTAACTCTTGTACTACAATGACAAACATGCCACCATGTGTTTAGATAAATGTTTCTCTTCTCTGGGATGTCATGATGCTATGGAGCACTTTTGTATAGAAGGCAGCAGGAAAGCCTAGTGGGGGAGATAAGTGCGATATTTTGGGGGCTATTGTTCTGCATCCCCTTCACCCAGTGTTTCCCATGATGACTACAATACCATGGAATGACCCACCAGCCTCTGGGCTTTGAAACAGCGCAATACTCCTTAGACATTTTTGAGATATTTCAGACATTCAAAAGAGTATTAAAAAATAACATGATTCCTCTCTTTCTAACTATCAGAAATAAGACATTACAAATGTAGATGAGATGTCCATGGCCCCTCCCCAGCTGCATTTCTTTCTTTTTGAGGAGTCACTCTGGCATGACTTTTTTTTCCTATCTAATTAATTCATTGACTCTCCTATCTAACATAACTCATTTCTGCGGAATACGCCAAAGCAAAATTTTATCATTATAAATAAAAACAATACGAATGAACTTTTTATCTGCGGTTGCAAATGATGACTGGAGTCTTTCAACAGCTGTGCCATTTATTTAATAAGAATCTCACCTCATCATTCATTCACAGGGGATATCCTGTGTCAATATGCCACCATTTCAGGGTCCTGGCCACGCAGATCATTTCTAACATCTTGATTCTGTTAACAGTGCTCGAATAGGCACATGTGTGTATGTGTGTGTGTGTGTGTGTGTGTGTGTGTGTGTGTGTAGATAGATTAGATAGATAGATGATAGACAGATGATAGATAGATAGATGTATATCCTAATATATGTGGCACTTATTTCTTTTTCTTTAAGATTTTTATTTATTTATTTGAGAGAGAGAGAAAGAGAAAGCACAAGGGGTGGTGCGGGGGGAAGTGCAGAGGGAGAAGCAGACTCCCTGCTAAGCAGAGAGCTGGACCTGGGCTCCATCCCAGAAGCCTAGGATCATGGCCTGGGCCCAAGGCAGACACTTAACTGACTGAACCATCCAAGAGACCTGTGGCACTTATTTCTAAAGGAAAGATTCTTCCAAAATTTAGGAGCTAGGTCTAATATGACCTGTATTTTGATTTTGATTTTATATATTTATTTATTTATTTATTTTTAGGAACTTTCCTGCTTTTATTTCGTTGAATTAGGGTAATATTTCGTACACTTTTTTCTTTCCTTCTGGAACATTTTTTTTAATTTAAGTGAAGTTAACATATAGTGCTACATTAGTTTTTATTTCTGATTTTAAGAGATGTTGCCATAGATTTTCCCAAAAGCTATTTATTTGGAATTGAAGATGTCTACATCTGCCACATTGTTATGGAGTTCTGGAGTTTCCTGGAATATTTTAAAGACCACTGGCCTTAGAGGATTATTTTTCTGCCATGATTGCCCACATGTCCTTAGGTAAATGTGAACTCCTGTAAAATACCATGGTTCCCCCGTCTGTAATACAAAATGAAGAAATAAAGAAAGGTGGCCAGCCGTATATTAGAAAACTGTCTTCCTGGACTAAGTGGATGGTTGAAAAATGGAAATAGGCCGTTAGAAGAGGGTAAAAGAAACCTTTGTTTGTACTTCCTTTCAATGCAACCTTACAAAAAACTCCTGGGAGGTAATGAAGGAAAGCTCTTTCTGGTTGCCTTGAAGACATTCAGTCCTGTGGGGTTCTGCATCTCATGCGATAGGGACCCCTCCAGGAACACACATCTCAGCATCTGGGTTGTACAAAACTAGATGAAACAAATTGCTTAAAAAATCAAATCACACATTCTTCTCAAAAGTAACTTCACAAGGTCAGTGTGAACAAGACCAGATAAAACAGAAGAGCTGTTGTGAAACGGAGTTTGGAACGCATTCCTTGTGAAAAATGAATCATAGCTCACGGGAAAGCCTCAGTGTGCATTAACAAAACTAAGAAACAGATCGAGACCAAATCAAAATACCCCAGAAATTCATATCTGCTGCCCTGGACTTTTGGGTGCACTTTGAACTCTGACCCTCTACATTCTCATGGATTTTCTCCCTGAACCCATAAGCCCTCAGGGGGATGGGCTAATGGCCTCTTAAGTTGGCACCTGAACTTCTTCTCTGCGGTCATGGTAAAGAAATGCGACCCATCTCCACCAGATCTCCAGATTACCCCAGAGAGAGTACACTGTAGAAAAGAAGGAGGGGAGGAGGAGAAAGAACCATTACCTGAGTGACCCTCCAAATGTTCACAAATTAGATTTAATGAGACTGGGCGTTGGACCAAAAAAGCCTCCATCTTGTGCCAAAATGTAAACTGTTGAGATTCAAAAGAAAGAGGAAAAAAATTAAAATAAACAACTAAGCAAACAAACAAACAAGTCTATGGTATAAAGCCAAACGTGGGGATGCATCCAGTAAAATCCCCTTTAGATCAATGTAATGCCACTGTTTATTTAAGCTCCAAATTCCATCACATGTGGCGGGCAGGAGTGCTACTCTTCAACTGAAACAGTGCAAAACACAGTCTGGATCCAAGGAAATCGCGCCAGAATCCCTGGCAATGTATCACTTTTTTAAGTCCTGTTTTGCTTTTGTGCTCATGGTAACGTTCGCAGCTGTCGAACGTGGCTTCGGGCTGTCTGACTCCCTTGAGAGAATTTATGTGTTTTTCTACTTCCCTTCCTTATTAGGAGGCAGGAATCTGCGACACCTATTAGAACAAGTATGCATAAAGGGTAATGACCATGCGATTTATTAGTGGTCTGTGCTTCCTCAGTGAGCCCCCGCCTCCTGCTCCGAGAGGCCGTGCCCACGGTGGAGAGGCCTGTCCCCCTCTGCAGCAGGTGGGCACAGCAGCGGGAACGGGCCACACTGGCTTCTGGGGAAGCAGTCTCTTGCTTCCACGCAGAGGCCTGGAAAACAGACTGGAATATCACGGTTTAAATATCACAAATGCCAGTCTTAGTAGCTGATAAAGGTGAATAGGATCGAAGTAAAGAGAAATCATGAGCTACACACACTTCTTCTAAGAGCTCTGGAGCAGGAGAAAGTTTCTCAGATCATTTTCCTTTTCTTCTTTCTAAAATGGGTTGAAGAAGGGGTAATTTTGGTCTTCAAGGCCTGGGTTAGGGAATGAGCCTTTCCCAAGAGAGTGCAAGAAATATTTGTTTCCTCTGAGTTTCCCGCAAATGGGGTGGCAGGGTTGGGGGTGGAGATGGGGCCTTTGGGCAAAGATGTATCTGAGAAGCTAAAAGTGGGCTCATCTGGGCTAAATTCTCACAAAATCTTCAAGCAGGAAGCAGGAAAGAAGTTACAGATTCTAATAAAATCCACGTGGGCAGCCTCAGAATTCCCAAGCAGCCCTCTACCCCTGCCAGGCATCATCATGGCAAGGTTTGGAGTCCAGACAGAAAATTCTGGAGAACAAAATGCTTGGGGACAAATCTATTTCTGTTAAAATCACATGTATGTTCAGGAAAATGTAACCCATATGTTTTTGATTCCTTCTCGTTTTTGCTCATCAAAATGTTTCTGCGAAGCATGTCCACCAAGCTTGTCAAGTCATTCTTCTTCAAGACAGGAAACGAGTTTTGGCCACACAAGGTGGATTGTAACCCCAGGAGGCCAGGTTCAACTTGAAACTCAAAGTCTCAAGGTGTGAGTGGGCTCTGAAGGGGAAAAACATAACGGGCTCTGCAGAGAACCATCAGGATGAAAGACATTCACGGTTTCCTTGTTCAGTTTTGGGGGTGGGAGGAGCTACTGAGGGAGGCAAGGGGCCAATGTTCTGAGCTTTGCAGCATGATCTAGATTGTGAAATAGAGAAAATAATGTAAAGGTGCTTTAACTAGTATGGCAAGAAAGTTAAGATTTCTCCATAATCAATTATGTTTGTGTGTTTGTTTCCTCACCAACTCTCCAAGATTCTTCTTCTTCTCTAACATCATTTATGATCCTCTATGTTGGAGAACCGTTTCCTGTCCCTCTCGTGCACGCCTTGAGCTTTCCCAGCAAAGCCATGGCGAATGCTGCCCTTGCCCCAGATGACATGTGTTTCCGATGTGCCCATGGCACATGGAGCATCTTGCCTGCAGTATAGACATAGCTATGGCAAGTGGCCCATGCTGGCAAAATCAGAGCCTCGGCACTCTGTGCTGAGAAAGTAAAACCCCTACGTGGAAGGAAAACCCCCTGGTCTGGAGCAGCGGACAGGAAGATGGACCTGAAATGTGAGAAGATATGCTCATTGGTTTCCTCTTCTCTCCTGCCTTCTCTGGCTTTTTCTGTGTTGAACGAAGCACTGGCCTGAGAAGGTAAAGGGGCCTTATCCAGGGCCATGGGGCCTTATTCAGGGCTGTGGGGCTTATCCCAAGCCGTGGCCATGGCAGGAAGAGAGCACTTCACTGTGGTGCTCCAGGTTAGCAGCCCCGGCTCCGGGACACACTCGTGTGCACAGCGCTCCCCTCCCGAAGAGCAGCCGACGTGCCTGAGTGTGGCCGAGTTGCGGCCGGCTGACTCGCACGTTTTGCTGCTCAGTCTGGTCGGGTAGGCCAGTCAAAGCTGCTAATTAAAAAGGGAGTGATTTATTTCATAACTTCGTCTCCCTCCAGGGAACATAACTCAGCTCCAAGCACAGCAAGTATACCTCATCCCATTCAATAAATTACACCCCCCTCATTACTGCTTCAGGAGGGAGGCTGAAAGCCTGTGATAGAACCTCCAGGAAGGAAAAGGTGGCCGGCTCCGACCCGGAGAGCAGGGCCGCCTGATTCAATGGACTTTTTGGCTCCTGGGCCCACCCGCCTGGCCCACCTGTCTGCCTGTTTGCTTTGGGAGCACGTTCCTCCCTGCGCCTCGCTCCTGCAGTGAATCCTTCGCTCATTTCTTCACTGTGATGTAGAGAGATGGGGAAACTTGTTTTTAACCTTATGGAACTGTCATAATTTTTTTTTACAGCTAAAACATTGTGGACAACACAATCTAGAGACTGGCGGTCCTTCCTCAATATGTATATGTTTCTCCATCGCTGAACACATCGCTATGGCTTACCCTTTGAGAATAAGAGACTTTTTTTCTCCCTTTTAATAAAAGAGAGGGGCCCCAATGATTATACACAATTGACTTAACCTTTCCATATATAAATACTAACTGGAGGAGAGCCAGATCATGCCAGCTCCCCTGATTCTCTATATATGGCAAACCAGTTCATCGGTGTACTGCAGGAGCAAATATATGTACAATGAGAAATCTAAAACTAATATCCTTAACTTCTAAGGATTCCACTACTATTTGACCTCAGAACTGTATAGGTGAGCCTGCAGTTTCTCAAATTTTAACATCCACACATATTTCCTGTGGGTCTTGTTCAAAGGCAGATGCTGTGAGACCTGAGGTAGGACCCAGAAATCTATATTTTAAACCAGGCTCTCAGATACACTTGCTGCTGCTGGTCTGTGGACCAACCTCTGGGGAGGAGGGGGTTGGGAAACATTACACACCTTCTGGGGTTAGCTGGCAGATCTGATAGTTCTGAGCTGAAAAGGGATAAAAACCAGGTAGCAGTGCATATTACATTCTTCCACCTATAAAACCACTTTCTAGAGAAGGGGTTGGAAAACATTTTTTTCTAAAGAGTCAGTAAATATTTTTGGCTTTGCAGGTTGTGTAGCCACTGTTTCAACTCCTCAACTCTACCCTTGTGGCACAGAAGCAGCCTCTGAAAATATGGAAACAAATTGGGATGGCTATGTTCCAGTAAAACTTTATTTATAAAAATAAGCTATGGGCAAGATTTGATCCATGGGCTGTAGTTTTCTAATTTCTGTGCTAGGACAATGGCTTCCAAACTCTGTGGCTATACACCCAGAACAGTACTCCTCCCCAAGAATGTGCATGTATTTGTAAATTCTATATACATTCAATTGCACTGATACAAAAATAAAACACAGAAAGAAAATTGATAGAGAAACTCAAATATTTCTTTGTTCATTCAAGTGGAACATGTTTGCTACCCCCTGAGTACACTCACCTTAGATGCCAGTGATGTAGAGAATTTTAAAATGTTTTTTTCTCGACAAAAATGATCCATCTATAGGAGTCGTACTTGGGGGTTTGGATGAGCTTGGAGTTCTAGAACATAGAACAACCATTATAAGATCTGGCAGTAACAAAAAGTGATAAAAAGCACTGAAAAGGATTATTTTATGCACATCACTAGGGTAATGTGGTCACTTTGCACCATTTGGGCTTAATTTAAGGAGTCCTATGTGCCACGTGCTGAACTAAGCACTCTAAATGTAGCATCTCATTTAATGCTCCCACAGCACTCAGAAGGAAAGGCCATTCTTTCATTTTGCAGAAGAGGAAACTAAGACATAGTGAGGTTGGCACAAGGGAATATAGTGAGTTCCTTATTTAGTTTGGTGGGTAGTTGGGGTATAAAAATCACATCTGCCTAATTACAATATCCTTGCTCTTAACAGCTGCGGTTATAGCCTCATCAAATCATGATCGTTTTCTAAATGTTAATATTTATTTATTATATGATGACATCATACCAGTGGAAAATCCCACTGGTTACGGTGAATGGGTTTAGCGTACATGCACACAAATCCCTTCATCTAGCCAGAGGTTGTCCTTGGAGGTCGTGGTAATACCAGGCCTCTGTGCTAAGAAAGTATGCCAGCTAATTTCAAATATATTATTGGTTTCTTTAAAGAGATTGCTTACTGGCTATTACTGAACAGTCTGAGAGCCATGCGCTGAAATCTATTTATTTCCTAAACTCAGAGGTGAACGGGTGAGCAGAAAGTGTGGGATAGTTTCTATGCAAGGAGGAGTGGTTTGTAAAGTTAATTGTTTTGCTCACTTTGCAGAGTTATTCTTAACAGTCAAAATTACTGATGGAGAACCTATCCATGTATTTTATTCAAAGGCCAAGGGTTTGAAGATAAATACTGACATTTGCATAAACAAGGAATTTAGAATGATAAATAATGACTCTGTAGCTTAAGAGAGAAGATTATTGGCATACTGAAAAGCTTTTATTTCAAAATAAAGGATGCATCAGGGTAAGTGGGTTAAGTGTGTAGCAATTACTGATATTTAGACTGAAGTTCTATCAATAAACCTCGGCTAGTTGATCATTAACTATAATTTGAGAGTGAGAGATTTTTTTTCAGTGTGAAGGTTATTGGGGATAGCAGAGCAAATAAATCTAAAAACAAGGAGACCAGAAACTAGGACAATGGGATCCATATTTTGAATAAAAAGTCAAGACACATGATCTGAAATGTGCTCTGGTGTGGATTCCTGTTTTCAAACATTCCCTTTGTTAGATTATCCTGAAAAGGCTACAATGTATGATGATCGTAGCTTTAGACATTAATAAAGCTACTTAAAACATGGCACATTTCAGCATTGCTTTTAGAGCTATGAATTGTCTAACCAGCCCAGCATTCTTCATATTGTTTAACACACCTTTTAAATGTAAAATTCATAGTGTGTATGGCCCTCCTTATATACTTAATTATCTTATTCCAATTTAAAAATGTCCAGATTTAGGATGCCTATGTGGCTCAGTGGTTGAGTGTCTGCCTTTAGCTCAGGGCGTGATCCCAGTTTGGGGATGGAGTCCCACATCAGGCTCCCTGTGAGGAGTCTGTTCTCCCTCTGCCTATGTCTCTGCCTCTCTCTGAATGTGTCTCTCATGAATAAATAAATAAAATCTTTAAAAATAAATTAAAATGTCCAGATTTTACTTTAAAATATGTTAGAATAGTCTGTAACCTCAAAAAATGCTCACAAAGAAATGAAAACAAGTTAGAAGAAAATAAAACACTTTCACAGAAAAGTTATATCAAAAGAAGAATACCCTTAATTATTAAACACTTAAGAGATGTTTTTGCAAAATTTTTGCCTTTCAAATACATCAACTTCATAAAACAGTTGAGAGTTAATAAGCAGGCAATTTCCTTGTATATTCCATGAAAAAATAATCACTTGTGAGGACTACCAAAGCACTCACTTGACACGATGATATGATATACTTTGCCTAATAAAAAAAAATATATATATATATATATGATATATGTACTATGGTCTTGGCTTTGGCTGCTTGGCACAGCATTCTTTATTTTACTTGTAAGCTTTCCATGAAATTGCCTACGTCCTTTTCATAATTTAAAAATTCCCTGAACAATATGTGAGGAATTATTGTACCCTTAATAATAATTTTGTCTCCAAGATTTATCATTATGATTCAGATAAAAAATACTTCTCTGATTTTAAAAATACTTCATCCCTGTTAGTGATCTATCCAAAAAAATATTGCAACAGGCTCAGAAAGGGAAGTTCAATAGAGATAAATGTCCATATTGCACCTGTGCCATAGTAGAAAAAAAAATTTCTTTTGATTGTCCCATATACAAAAGTTTCCTATTTTTTTTAGAGAAAATACCTTATTGTATGTGGTATTGTGGTGATTCTATGCTCCATATATTAGTTTGAATTTTCTCAGAAGTAAATTGAGAAACAATTCAAATGGAAAGAATGTATTTTGAAAATGACTCCAAGAGACCCAGGTGGAAAGGTGAGTAGGTAAGACCGCAAAAAGAAAGAAATCAATAAATACTGCCTTACCAAGCAAATTATTACTGTGAGTGATAAGGCCTCATTTCTCTGAGAATCTCCAGGATACTGTACAACCCAACTGTGAGAGTTTTTACCCTGAGGGGCAGGGAATGAGGAACCTAAACATCAATGCTGTGATGGTTTATTTTATATGTCAACTTAGCAAGGCTAGAGTGCCCAGATGTTGGGTCAAATACCAGTCTAAATGTTGCTATGATGGTATTTTTTCTTTTTTAGATATGAATAACATTTAAATCAGTAGACTGAGTAAAGCAAATTGTCCATAATGTGGGTGGGCCTCATCCAATTGGTTGAAGGTCTTCAGAGAAAAAGACTACCAGCAGACTACCTTTGGACTCAAGCTACAGCATCAACTCTTCCCTGGATTTCCAATGTACTGGCCTGCTCTCCAGATTTCAGACTTGCCAGACCCATAATCACGTAAGCCAATTTCTGGAAACTCTTTACACACACACACACACACACACACACACACACACACACACCACACGCACCACACACATGCACCACACACGTACACACACACACACACACACATCCTCTTGGTTTTATTTCTCTGGAGAACCCTGACTAATACAAATACTCTTCAGTGTTAGTATTGGGTTGAGGGTTTCTTCAGGCAAAGAAGTACAAGCTTGCAGTGAAATGAGGGGAGAGGATGAGGGCAGGCTGCCAACAGTGGCTGCTACACCCTGCCTCTCTTTACTGATGCCCAAATAATTGGGATGTAGGGATAGTGGCTTCCAGGGGATCAGTGGTGGTTTCCACATGATACCATGTAGAAATGTGGATCCAAGCAAAGAAAAGAAAAGCACTGGAAATTATTTGAAAATGAGGGCAAATATAAAAGATATTTTTTTCTTATTTTTAATCCCTGTATAAGAAAATTGATTATCTAAAACAAATATAGTACCAATTGCATTGTGGTATCTGGAACATCTGTAGGAATAAAAATGTACAACAAAAACTGCATAGACAATGGGAAGCTTGAAATGAAAGCATATGGTTGTGAGGCTCCTATACTATACTTGAATCACTATAATATTTTTGAAGGTAGACACTGATAAGTTAAAGATGTAAACTGTAAACCTTAGGGGAACCACTAAAAAAATAAGAGATACACCTTATAAGGCAATGGTAGATAAAATAGAGGTATAAAAAAAAATAATACTCAATTCAAGTACAAGAAAGCAGGTAAAGAACCTGAGGGGGAAAAAAAGAAGAGATAGGACACATTAAAAAATAGGAAAATATAATGCTGGATTAGAACCATCCAATATTGGCTCTAACATACATATACTTTCTCTAAATGGTATATATAGTATATGTATATATGCATACAATAATATAAATATATACACCCTATAATAAACTACACTTCCTATATTGGCCTTTTGGATGGCTATAATCAAAACAATACACAATAACAAGTGTTGGCATGCATATGGAGAACTCTCATACATTGCTGATGGGCATGTAATTGGAAGTTCCTCAAAATATTAGATGTAGAGTTACCATATGACCCACCAATTCCACTCTTAAGTATATCCCCAAGCAAATGAAAACATATGTCCACATCAATACTTGTACACAAATGCTCCTAGCAACATTATTCGTGATAGCCCCAAAGTGAAAAAAATGCAGTTGCCCATCAACTGATGGATGGATAAACAAGCTAAGATGTATTCATACAGTGGCATATTATCTGGCAATAAAAAAGAATGAAGTTCTGATACAGGTAATGACATAGCTGAGCCTTATAAACATGGCGCTAAGTGAAAGAAGCTAGTCACAAATAAGCACATCTTGTAAGATGTTGCAAAACCTCCAGAATATGTAGATATAAAGACAGAAAGTTGATTAGTGTCTGTGCCAGGCAGGTATGGGATGGAGAATGGGGAGTGACTGTTAAGGGGTTATTAGATCTGGAGGAGGTAACAAAAATGTTCTAAAAATGTTCTAAAATTGGACTGTGATGATGTTTGCACAACTCCGTAAATATAGTAAAACCCATTGACTTTTGCACTCGACGTGGATCAAGTATATGGTATGTGAATCATATCTTAATAAAGCTATTTTTCTTTAAAAAAAAACAGGACAGATTGTCAGATTGGTTAAAAAAGCAAGACTCAACTTGATGCTTTCTATAAGAAAACACTTGAAATATAAGGATTGCAGGTGGTGAGAGATGAGACAGCAGAGGTAAGCAAGCACAGATGACGTACAACCTTGTATACAGTACTGAAGAGCTGGGATTTTATACACAGGCACATAGGAATTTCACAAAAAGGCTTTAGGTAGAGCAGTAATGCAATTAGCAGGGCCAGGACTTGGTGTGTAACAAAATTTAGGGAGGCCCCCTCTCTCCTGGCCGTGGACTGCCAGCAGCTCCCTTTCTGAGGATCCCCTTCCGGGCGATATCCTAAATTCCCCTTCATTCTGGCCCTGGCAATCAGGGACACCCTTTAGAAGCAGCACTTTCAGAACTAAGTGGAGAATGGATTAAGAATGAAAAATCAGAGGCAGAGAGATCAGCAAAGATTTATACATTTACTCTCCACGTTTACGTATTTGCTGTGTGGTAAAGAGAAAGCCTTTTATTGGAGGCTTCCCAATAAAGCCTCCATTTCTCTGTGAAGCTCTAGTTTCAGGGAGCCTACCTTCTGATGCTGGCAGGGGAAGACAGATAACAAAAAAACTTACACTAATAAATAAACTTGGTGACTCTGAGCGTGTGATCAGTGCTAAATAGAGAGCAAAGTAGGATACCGGGATCCCAGTGATTGGTGGAGCTGGGGACAATTTCAGGCCAGACCACGGTGGCCGTTGTAATTTGTTGTGCCAACCAAGACAGTCTGAGAGTGGAATGCAGTGCTGACGGTAATCATACAATTTTGGAAATATGTTTTTCTAACAAATTTTAAAAGGCAAATACTGTGTTGAAAAATAAAGTCAAAAATAAAGTAAGTCTTTATACTTATTGTCTGAATTTCAAAAAACAAAATTATTCTTAGAAGTATGTTTACTTACTTTAATCTTAGGCATATCTCTATTTCTGTGTCACTAGTCTTTTTCTAAAGATTGTGTTTTTTTATAATAAATTTATTTTTTATTGGTGTTCAATTTGCCAACATACAGAATAACACCCAGTGCTCATCCCATCAAGTGCCCCCCTCAGTGCCCGGCACCCATTCACCCCCATCCCCCGCCCTCCTCCCCTTCCACCACCGCTAGTTCGTTTCCCAGAGTTAGGAGTCTTTATGTTCTGTCTCCCTTTCTGACACTTCTCACACATTTCTTCTCCCTTCCCTTCTATTCCCTTTCATTATTATTTATATTCCCCAAATGAATGAGATCATATGTTTGTCCTTCTCCGATTGACTTATTTCACTCAGCATAATACCCTCCAGTTCCATCCACGTCAAAGCAAATGGTGGGTATTTGTCATTTCTAATGGCTGAGTAATATTCCATTGTATACATAAACCACATCTTCTTTATCCATTCATCTTTCAATGGACACCGAGGCTCCTTCCACAGTTTGGCTATTGTGGACATTGCTGCTAGAAACATCGGGGTGGAGGTGTCCCGGTGTTTCATTGCATCTGTATCTTTGGGGTAAATCCCCAACAGTGCAATTGCTGGGTCGTAGGGCAGGTCTATTTTTAACTCTTTGAGGAACCTCCACACAGTTTTCCAGAGTGGCTACACCAGTTCACATTCCCACCAACAGTGTAAGAGGGTTCCCCTTTCTCCACATCCTCTCCAACAATTGTGTTTTCCTGCCTTGTTAATTTTCCCCATTCTCACTGGTGTGAGGTGGTATCTCATTGGTTTTGATTTGGATTTCCCTGATGGCAAGTGATGCAGAGCATTTTCTCATGTGCGTGTTGGCCATTTGTATGTCTTCCTCTGTGAGATTTCTGTTCATGTCTTTTGCCCATTTCATGATTGGATTGTTTGTTTCTTTGGTGTTGAGTTTAATAAGTTCTTTATAGATCTTGGAAACTAGCCCTCTATCTGATACGTCATTTGCAAATATCGTCTCCCATTCTGTAGGTTGTCTTTGAGTTTTGTTGACTGTATCCTTTGCTGTGCAAAAGCTTCTTATCTTGATGAAGTCCCAATAGTTCATTTTTGCTTTTGTTTCTTTTGCCTTCGTGGATGTATCTTGCAAGAAGTTACTGTGGCCGAGTTAAAAAATGGTGTTGCCTGTGTTCTCCTCTAGGATTTTGATGGAATCTTGTCTCACATTTAGAACTCTCATCCATTCTGAGTTTATCTTTGTGTGTGGTGCAAGAGAGTGGTCTAGTTTCATTCTTCTGCATGTGGATGTCCAATTTTCCCAGCACCATTTATTGAAGAGACTGTCTTTCTTCCAATGGATAGTCTTTCCTCCTTTATCAAATATTAGTTGACCATAAAGTTCAGGGTCCACTTCTGGATTCTCTATTCTGTTCCATTGATCTATGTGTCTGTTTTTGTGCCAGTACCACACTGTCTTGATGACCACAGCTTTGTAGTACAACCTGAGATCTGGCATTGTGATGCCCCCAGATATGGTTTTCTTTTTTAAAATTCTCCTGGCTATTTGGGGTCTTTTCTGATTCCACACAAATCTTAAAATAATTTGTTCTAACTCTCTGAAGAAAGTCCATGGTATTTTGATAGGGATTGCATTAAACGTGTAAATTGCCCTGGGTAACATTGACATTTTCACAATATTAATTCTGCCAATCCATGAGCTGGAATATTTTTCCATCTCTTTGTGTCTTCCTCAATTTCTTTCAGAAGTGTTCTATAGTTTTTAGGGTATAGATCCTTGACCTCTTTGGTTAGGTTTATTCCTAGGTATCTTATGTTTTTGGGTGCAATTGTAAATGGGATTGACTCCTTAATTTCTCTTTCTTCAGTCTCCTTGTTTATGTATAGAAATGCCACCGATTTCTGGGCATTGATTTTGTATCCTCCCACGCTGTTGAAGTGCTGTATGAGTTCTAGCAATCTTGGAGTGGAGGCTTTTGGGTTTTCTATGTAGAGTATCATGTCATCGGCAAAGAGGGAGAGTTTGACTTCTTCTTTGCCAATTTGAATGCCTTTAATGTCTTTTTGTTGTCTGATTGCTGAGGCGAGGACTTCCAGTACTATGTTGAATAGCAGTGGTGAGAGTGGACATCCCGGTCTTGTTCCTGATCTTAGGGGAAAGGCTCCGAGTGTTTCCCCGTTGAGAATGATATTTGCTGTGGGCTTTTCATAGATGGCTTTTAAGATGTTGAGGAATGTTCCGTCTATCCCTACACTCTGAAGAGTTTTGATCAGGAATGGATGCTGTATTTTGTCAAATGCTTTCTCTGCATCTAATGGGAGGATCCTATGGTTCTTGGTTTTTCTCTTGCGGATATGATGAATCACATTGATTGTTTTACGAGTGTTGAACCAGCCTTGCGTCCCGGGGATAAATCCTACTTGGTCATGGTGAATAATTTTCTTAATGTACTGTTGGATCCTAGTGGCTAGTATCTTGTTGAGAATTTTTGCATCCATGTTCATCAGGGATATTGGTCTGTAATTCTCCTTTTTGGTAGGATCTTTGTCTGGTTTTGGAATTAAGGTGATGCTGGCCTCATAGAACGAATTTGGAAGTACTCCATCTCTTTCTATCTTTCCAAACAGCTTTAGTAGAATAGGTATGGTTTCTTCTTTAAACGTTTGATAGAATTCCCCTGGGAAGCCATCTGGCCCTGGACTTTTGTGTCTTGGGAGGTTTTGGATAACTGCTTCAATTTCCTCCTTGGTTATTGGCCTGTTCAGGTTTTCTATTTCTTCCTGTTCCAGTTTTGGTAGTTTGTGGCTTTCCAGAAATGCGTCCATTTCTTCTAGATTGCCTAATTTATTGGCGTATAGTTGTTCATAATATGTTTTTTAAATTGTTTGTATTTCCTTGGTGTTGGTAGTGATCTCTCCTTTCTCATACATGATTTTATTAATTTGAGTCTTCTCTCTCTTCATTTGAATAAGGCTGGCTAATGGCTTATCTATCTTATTAATTCTTTCAAAGAACCAACTCCTGGTTCTGTTGATCTGTTCCACAGTTCTTCTGGTCTTGATTTCGTTGAGTTCTGCTCGAATCTTTATTAACTCTCTTCTTCTGCTGGGTGTAGGATCTATTTGCTGTTTTTTCTCTAGCTCCTTCAGGTGTAAGGTTAGCTTTTGTATGAGTTCTTTCCAGTTTTTGAATGGATGCTTGTATTGTGATGTATTTCCCCCTTAGGACTGCTTTTGCTGCATCCCAAAGATTTTGAACGGTTGTATCTTCATTCTCATTAGTTTCCATGAATCTTTTTAATTCTTCCTTAATTTCCTGGTTGACCCTTTCATCTTTTAGCAGGATCGTCCTTAACCTCCACGTGTTTGAAGTCCTTCCAAACTTCTTCTTGAGATTTAGTTCTAATTTCAAGGCATTCTGGTCAGAGAATATGCAGGGGATGATCCCAATCTTTTGGTATCGGTTCAGACCTGATTTGTGACCCAGTATGTGGTCTATTCTGGAGAAAGTTCCATGTGTACTTGAGAAGAATGTGTATTCAGTTGAGTTTGGATGTAAAGTTCTGTAGATATCTGTGAAATCCATCTGGTCCAGTGTATCATTTAAAACTCTCGTTTCTTTGGAGATGTTGTGTTTAGAAGACCTATCGAGTGTATAAAGTGCTAGATTGAAGTCACCAAGTAGAAGTGTATTATTATCTAAGTATGCCTTAACTTTGGTTATTAATTGATTAATATATTTGGCAGCTCCCACATTCGGGGCATATATATTGAGGGTTGTTAAGTCCTCTTGTTGGATAGATCCTTTAAGTATGATATAGTGTCCCTCTTCATCTCTCACTACAGTCTTCGGGGGAAATTTTAGTTTATCTGATATAAGGATGGCTACCCCTGCTTTCTTTTGAGGACCATTTGAATGGTAAATGGTTCTCCAACCTTTTATTTTCAGGCTCTAGGTGTCCTTCTGTCTAAAATGAGTCTCTTGTAGACAGAAAATAGATGGGTCTTGCTTTTTTATCCAGTCTGACACCCTGCACCTTTTGATGGGGTCATTAAACCCGTTCACGTTCAGAGTTACTATTGAGAGATATGAGTTTAGTGTCAGTCCTTGTTTTTGTGGATTGTTCCACTGAACTTCTTAAAGGGGAATTTTAAGAGTCCCCCTTAAAATTTCTTGCAGAGATGGTTTGGAGGTCACATATTCTTTCAGTTCCTGCCTGTCTTGGAAGCTCTTTATCTCTCCTTCCAATTTGAATGAGAGCCTTGCTGGATAAAGTATTCTTGGCTGCATGTTCTTCTCATTTAGGACCCTGAATATATCCTGCCAACCCTTTCTGGCCTGCCAGGTCTCTGTGGAGAGGTCTGCTGTTACCCTAATACTCCTCCCCATAAAAGTCAAGGATTTCTTGTCTCTTGCGGCTTTAAGGATCTTCTCTTTATCTTTGGAATTTGCAAGCTTAACTATTAAATGTCGAGGTGTTGAACGGTTTTTATTGATTTTACAGGGGGAAATCTCTCTATTTCCTGGATCTGAATGCCTGTTTCCCTTCCCAGATTAGGAAAGTTTTCAGCTATGATTTGTTCAAATACATATTCTGGACCTCTGTCCCTTTTGGCGCCCTCGGTAACCCCAATTAAACGTAGGTTTTTCTTCCTCAGGCTGTCATTTATTTCCCTTAATGTATCCTCATGGTCTTTTAATTGTCTCTTTTTTCCTCAATTTCCCTCTTTGCCATCAACTTCTCTTCTATGTCACTCACTCGTTCTTCCACCTCGTTAACCCTCGTCGTTAGGACTTTTAGTTTGGATTGCATCTGATTCAATTGATTTTTAATTTCTGTCTGATTAGATCTAAATTCTGCAGTCATGATGTCTCTTGAGTCCTTTATGCTTTTTTCTAGAGCCACCAGTAGCTGTATAATAGTGCTTCTGAATTGGCTTTCTGACACTGAATTGTAATCCAGATTTTGTAACTCTGTGGGAGAGAGGACTGTTTCTGATTCTTTCTTTTGAGGTAAGGTTTTCCTTCTAGTCATTTTGCTCAGTGCAGAGTGGCGAAAAACAAGCTGTATTGGGAAAAGGAGAAAAAGAGAGGAGAGAAAGAAGGAAAGAAAAGAGAAAAAGGAAAAAAAAGGAAGAAAAAAGGAAAAATAGAGAAGAAAAATAGAAAGAAAAAGAAAGGAAAAAAAAGGTGGGGGAAGCAAACAGAAATCAAAAAGCAAAAAACAAACAAACAAACAAAAATAAAAAATACGGGGGAGTATCTTCTGATTCTGTATACTTTCAGTCCCTTGGCTTCCCCTGGAACTTGTCTGTCTAGCTGGTCTTCTGGGGGAGGGGCCTGCTGTGCTGATTTTCAGGTGTTAGCACTTGGGGGAGCTGCTCTGCCCCCTGCCTGGTGCAGGGCTCAGTGGGGGTTGTTCACCCCGTGAGGCCCTAGGAGGAACAATCGCAGTGGCGGGGCCAGCTCTGGAGCCCTAGAGTCAGGTCCCGCAGTAACTCCAGAGCTCTCCGTCTGCAGGGCCTGGAGGCTCCGGGGCGGGCCGCTGATCTGCTCAGCTCGGGGCAGGAGCGTCCTCGCTGTCCTGGGCCCTCCCGGCCTCTGCCTGTCCCGGGGGGAGGCCTGATCCTGGGCTGTGTCCCGGCGCCCTGTGCTCCGGGGCCTGCGCTGTTGGATTCGCGCTCCCGCCCCGCAGCCCCCTCCGCGGAGCCGCCACCCGAGCCCCTCTGAGCTGCTCCGGGTCCCGCCGTGCGCGCTGCAGCCCTTAGGGAGCTCGGCGCACTCTCCCGGGGCGCAGGTGCCTGTTAGTGTCCCAGGGAGCCCGAGGGCATCCCCGCCCTCCTGGGTCCTGCTCTAACTCCCTGCAGGCCCCTTTCCGCCCGGGAAGATGGTGCAGCTCCTGCTCCTCCGGGACGGGGCTCTCCTGTCCTGGGGACACTCGCCCCGGCCTCAGCCCGGCTCCTCGCGGGGCCCCTCCCCCTTGGAGGCCTTTTGTTTCTTTATTTCTTTTTCCCCGTCTTCCTACCTTGATAGAAGCACGAACTCTTCTCACTGTAGCATTCCAGCTGGTCTCTCTTTAAATCTCAGGCCGAATTCGTAGATTTTCAGGATGATTTGAAGGTTATCTAGATAATTTGTTGGGGACAGGTGATTTGGGGACCCTACTCTTCCGCCATCTGGCCCCTCCTCTCCTAAAGATTGTTTTAGAATAGTTTTGGAAATCACTTAAATTGTCTTACTTTATCGATATAAGTGCTTGCTCTGTCTGTCAAATTTGCATTTTGTGGTGAATTAATGTGAAGTCCTTGAAATCTTCAAATATCTCATGTCCATAGAAGATCCTATTTTTAAATGAGAAAAGAAATCTCTCTCATGTTAAATGAAGGATATTTTCAGATTCTATTGTTTTCTCATCGTGGTTGTTGTCCCATATGAAGGATAAAGATAGTTGTTTTTGCAGTGATAACATAAATACAACTTTTGGTTGGAGCATGAATCAGTTTCCTACTGCTGCGGTAACAAAGCACATAAACCTAGCAGCTTTAAGTGCCATAAAGGCATCATCTTATAGTTCTGTCGGTCAGAAGTCTCACTGGGCTAACATCAGCATTGCTACAGCCATATTCCATCTGGAGACTTGAGGGGAAAATGAGTTTCCTTGTCTTTTCCAGCTTTGAGAGGCTCTACCTTTCTTGGCCGGAGGCCTTCTGCTTCTTCAAAGCAGGTAGTACAGCATCTGTAAATCTCTCTGACTCTTACCCCCATTTCCATCATCAAATCTTTTTCTGTTTTCCCCTAAGAAGGACCCTGATGGCACTGAGTCTACCAGGTCATCCAGGGTTATCTCCCCATTTCAAGGTCTATAACCTTAATCATATCTGCTAAGTCCCATTTGCCAGGTAAGGTAACAGATTCACAGGTTTTGGGGACCATTCACAGGACTGGACATGTTTAGGGGGCAGGCATCACACTGCCCACCCCCAAATAACTGTTTCCACCATGTTAAGAAACCTATGAGGCAGAAATGTCCTTGGGAAAGGCTGGGTGTGCACATAGTTCACAATTTCAGTCTTTTCAGGATAATTACTGAAATCTAAAGTCTTCTCTAAATGGTCATTGCTATCACTTCAGCCCTGTGGTGGATGGTAAGTGTTGACATTTTGTGTAAGTTTGCACATCCATCGACTTTTTTGAGAGGTGGAAATGAGGTACTGGATTTTTCATGAAACGCGCACTTTCAGTTTTGTCAATTTACGTGTGAGCTTATTGTTGCTGATAGGGTTTACCTAAAAATAAAAATGTATTGCCAAACATTACAGTGCACACCCAGGTGAAGATTGGAAGCATACAATGAATGATACAACTCTAGCAAGAACATGCGATCTTTCTTTCCCTCTTCTACGGTAAGAATGCTCACCAGCTATGGTTTGCACATGTTCCTGTATGCTCAGTATAGAACTGCCCATCTTTCTTTTTATTCTGCTGACTAGTGGCCTGGTGGCCTTGTACATCCTACAGCTTGGGACACAAGATAGACGCCCAGGTACTGGCAGGAGCAACAACATTGTGACTTCTCCCACCAATACCTAATAATTGGGAAGTTAGCTGCTTGAGAACACCTTCTTAGGGAGCCCCTGCATCAGGGCTTGACACACAGAGGTGTTGTTAAGCTGCTTTTGGAAGGGGTCGGGAAAAAAGTGATCTCTGAGAGTCTTTCAGATTTGATTATGCATTATAATAAGGACTCTCTTCATTGTGCGTGAGCCTCACAGGTTACCAGACAGACTAGCCCATGGCAGAAGCTGACAGAGCAAAATGGAAGCCAACCACACATATCCTAAGTAAGTCTTTGTTTCTACTACCAATAACACTTGGTTAAAAAATTCAAAATCTAATTGGACAATTGCTAGATCAAACAGGATGCCAAGACAAAGAGCATGAGTAAGGATGTCCCTGGGCCAAGTGAGGGTTATGGTAAAAAGCCCAGCTAGGTGGCAGGGCTTTCTGAGGAGGTGGTGAGCAGACACTTGAAGAGAAGGCACCTGTGCACAGTGATCTCAAGGAGAAGGGAACATAGAGTGCAGGTAGAAAGGACTGGAGCCCTGGAGTGGCTGGGGCAGAGGAAATGGGGAAGGCTCATGGGTAGGAAATGTAGAGGGTGGAGGGGCAGACACCATCAGCTAATACAGGGTCTGCCTAGAAGGAGATTCAATTTTATCCCAAGTGAGTGGAAAGCCACTGCAGGGGAATGATACACTATGTTTCAGAATGATCGCTCTGGTTATTTTATGGAGAATGGTCACCAAGTGGTGGCAAGAGGAAGTCGTTGCAGTATTTGAGGCAGAATCTGATGTGGCTAGGACCAGTGTGACAAAATAGAGAGAGGGAGAAATGCTCAGATCTGGGATATATTTTTGCAGGTGCATTTCAGAGAATTTGCTTGTGGATCAGATTCAGGTAGGGATAGAGAGGAGACAGACTCCAAGTTTTGTGCCCTGAGATTCTGGAATGGATGGTAGTGCTATTTCCTGGGCTGGGAAAGCCAAAGGTAGGAGCAAGGTTTGCTAGCTTGTTTGTTGTCTTATGGGAGGAAGAAATCTAGGAACTGGTATAAGAATGTGGACAATGACAGAAGACTTGGGCAAATGGAAGAAGTGACAGCATTTGCTTCTTATGTGATGTTGAGGAAAAGGCGGAAGGAAATGAGGAAGCTAGAACAATGTCCAAGGTCTGCTCCGGTATCTGGGTGGATAAGTCATAGCACAGGAGCTTATGGTTTATACATCCAAATTTTCACATACTTCTGAGATATCCAGATGGCAAATCCCTAGATGCTTTGCAGATTAAAATATCTGAAGCTCAAGGGCAATATCCTGATGGACTGAAGAAATTTAGGGAGAGATGGGGAGAGGATCATAGAGTTTATCCTCTGAAATGGGGAGAAAGATTGGAACACTGCGGGGAAGGAGGGTAGATTTCTTATGGGGCCCGAGAAAGGCCTTGTGAGATAATGTAAGGCTGCCTCTGGCTTAGAAAGAGCAAAATGGAAAGAGGGAGAGAAAGAGAGAGAGAGAGCGCCTGAGAGAGATGGATGGAAGGAGGAAGAGATAATTGGGAACAATTGTGATTATTTTAGCATTTTGCTTAAGGCTGGTCTTCAAGTAGAGATGATGAATGGCACTGATTTATCAGTGCTTTTCAAACTGTTCTTTGTCCTCCCCCAGACCTACTGATTTAGAATCTTCTGGAGTGGAGCAGGGAATAGGCGGTTTATATCACTGGTAGATACTAAAGCTTGTGAATAATAGTGCCAAAGTTTAGGATGTCAATGAAGGTCTCAGGTCCTGACACAAATTTATTGAGTTGTTCATGCCTTACACATGCTACAGGCTCTGTGCTGTTGACTCACAGATAGACTTGTTTTTTGATCTCATCACAAAAGTCTGCATCTTAGTCCAGTGAGCCCTGAACTTGTCTGATCATGAGAATCATCTGGGACCCTTGTTAAAAACACACATTTTAAGCCAATTCCCTAGAAATTCTGATTCAATGATGTCTGGATCTGTGCATTTAACAAGTTGTCCCCAGGCGATGCTCATAATCCAGCGAGGTTGGGAAACATTGCTTTAGTCAAAGTATTTTTTGTCTTGTATGTGAAAATCTAGGAGCAGATCAGAAGCAAAGGGCAAACAAACCCCCAGCTGAAGAAGCAAAATAATACTCAAAGTCTTCCAGATGTTTCCCTGTTTATGAAGTGAATTCTGGTTTCATTAGCTGCCTTGCTTTCATTTATGCCTCTGGTTGACTCAAGCATTGAGATGATAAAGTACTCTGTAGAGACACTGATGAGAATTGTTACTTAGATTATCCAACAAATAAACGGACAAACAAGAAGACACAGAGAGGTGAGAGGAGCAAGGAAAGTAAGAAATTCCAAACTCATTTCATTAAAGAGCAAGTAGAAGGGATTTTATGAGCTGAACATGATGTCAAAGTTACTCTGCTCCATACAGTTCCTTCCTTATTTCCATTTGCCAAGTCATTTCTCAGTTTTCTTACAGATACATCATTTCATTAATTTATAATCCGTCACCAAGTCACACTAACATAAAGAAATCTACTAACCTTCCTCAAATCTACAGTGTTTTGCTCCAAACTTCCTCCTCCTTGATGAACGTGCATTTGGGAGTTGGTTAATGTACGCATCTCCAATAGATATACTCCCAATTCAGATAGCAAATCGTCAGCTAACAGGTTTAAGTAGCAAGAGAGGTGGCTTTTTCTGAGCCAATTTGGAGACCAAGCAGCAGTTCTTTGAGTGGCAAGGAATTTATTCAAAAATTTCTTCTACTTTTTTTTAGCTACTGAGTTCAGATGGAGAGAATTTGGAGACCAAGGTTGGAGGGAGCAAGGGATTACCATAACTGACCATCACTGAAGAATATAGTGACATGGTGTCAAGCATTGTGCATAAGGTACGTATTTGAGACCCGAGTTGAACTTATTAGTTGTCAAATATTTGAGAAAACACCAAAATATCATTATTTCTCAAACACCCCATTTTTTTCTAGTTGCAGCTGAAAACAACCCTTTGGATTGTTTTAAACATGGATGAACATGGATGGAAGCCATAGACACTTGGCAAACTATGGCTTCAGGCACTGTCCCCATGGCACTTACACCAAGCACAACATGGAGACCCTGTGACCCTCAATTTTTACTGTCTTTGAAGACCACATCAATGGGTCCTTCTTGCAAACTAGTCATAGGCTTGGAATTCTGTGGAATTCTGTGGTGTTTCTTCTTCATCTTCTCCTTTAAAATATCCTTAACCTTTTTCCCCTTCAATACAGTGTTGATTATACATGCCCAGCTCTGATATACAATATTTTTTATTTTTTAAATAAAAATTGAGGAGGTGAGTTGGCAATTTATTTTTGATAAATAATGTAACATATACAGTGGAATAATATTCAGTGAGAATGACAATGTAGATATTTATTTACTAACATGACAATTATTGAATGCATATTATATGAAAATAACCTACTTTAAACCAATAATGGATTTATTATTAACATACTCACATATTCATTCATATTGAATATTTTCAAATACCTTTGCCTACTGTTAATACCTAACTTATCTAGGTGGTGAGACTGTGGACATTGTACATTTTCTTTCTCTTTTGTTTTTAAATTTATGATGTTGAACTTTGCTATAATTGGTTATGAAGAAAAATATTTGTGTTTAAAGGTTAAAAGGAGCACTTACCTGGATTAACTTTGTATTTTGGTATCTAGGAAAATAGGAAAATAATGATGATGAGGTAGTGAACTCTCTCTGTTCTATCTTTGAGTCACAATATGTACAGGAAAAATCTGAAAGGCTCACATGCTCAGTATTCATATTACCACCTACATGTTGAGCTGGTCTTGAAGTGAGGTATTGTAGGAGATAACCAAAGATGTGCAGCATAATTTTCTTCCTATGTAGTTGTCTGTTTGGGAATTAATAAATTTATAATCATTTCCTGAGAAGTGAATGGAGATGGTAAAAAAAAAAAATCTAACCCCCAGAGCTGTGATAATGATTAAACATGAGACTATTTTATAATGCGCTCTGTAAACAAATGTTTTTTCCATTGCAAAAGCTTTTTCCATTGCTTACATGCAGGTTGAGAAGGAAGTAATGCATTAAATCAGCCCCCCACACTTATGTCAGAACAAAAAAAAAGAAGTGTAAATCAGTGTATTAATTAGTCTTAAGAGAAAAGCAACCCTAAGAAATGGGCAAGAGAACAGACAAGTGTACACAGAATTATCAGGCTAGAAGCTAAAGCCTGGGTCAGAGGGAATTAAACATAGACTCCAATGTCTCTGTCTCTCCAAATTCCTATGGTTTTTTTTTTTTTCATAATTCCTTTTGCTCTTGTAAGCTGACAAAATATTGAAGTTTAAAGAGAATCATAGTCAAAATTTAAAGGCAAAAACAAAGCAAACAGAAAACCCCTATAGGTATAAGAATATATATTCATATCCTTCTACCTGTCCCTAAGCAGACAGGTACAGAGACAGAGAAGGGAAGTAGGTAGAGACACAAACAGAGTGAAGTCTGATTCCTTTGGCTTCATCTGCTTTGTGACCTCTAGACTGTGGATGAATTTCCAAGATTTTAAAGAATGTTACTTTGAGCTACTGCTATGAAGATTTTCATTTGAGTATAGAAATTGCATTCTTTTATATTTCACTTCTTCATTGAAACTTTTTTAATCCCCTGAAACTTTTACCCATGATGAGATCGTAAGCCTTGATGTGAACCCCTTGATGTCTGCTTCCAGTTTCCAGGGATCCCATATGTACACCACTGTTGGAAAGCTACCATAAGCTACAGGAATTCATGAACAAATACAGTTACATGCAGAAAGATTGGCTGAGCTAATAACCAGAGAAGGTACTCAAGGTATTCTAAAGATGTAAATGGGTGTAGAGCCAATTCTCTTGATTTAGAGTTTGGGGTAGTAAAATATTACAGTATTTTACATTCAGTGTCTATCTGACAATTGAGCACTTTAGTTCTACCTTTCTCTTTTTCATAAAGCCTATTATTTTTATTTTTAATTTAAATTGAATTAGTCAACATACAGAACATCATTAATTTCAGAGAAACAGCAGCAAGAAATGAGAGAAAAGGTAGAAAGTACATTATAGACTGTCTTTTTCAAAAGTAGCCATAAATCCTAAGAATGTTTCATTCTGTTTTGCAATAGAATAGGATATTCTTTCCAGTTGACTTTTTTATTTGAGTGTTTGCAGGTCATTCACAAAGTACAGTGTGTGTGTGTGTCCTTTACAACATAAAGATATACAGCAGCATGTCCCTCCCTTGGGGTTTTGGTCCTTTGCTCTTCCATCCTCTTGGAATCTGCTTTCCACAGATACCTGCAGGGTTTGTGGTTGAGGTGTTCCGTGACTCTAAATCAAGAGAAACTTTGAGGGTATCCAAATGGAAGAGCAGCAGCTTCCTATTTGGGTGGGAAGACACTGCCAGGGGAAAGAGAGACAGAGAAAAACATTGAGGGAGAGAAAGAGAGAGAGAGAGAAGGAGAAGTGAGGGGGGAGAGAGAAAGAGAGACAGGGACAGGGACAAAAAACGAAGTTGAGAAGAAACATAAAGGGAGAAAATACTTTCCTGCACAAGCCTTGTTCGGATACTCCTAAATCACATCCTGGAGGCCACGCTGGTCCCAAAATGACATCATGAATATTCTTAGAAGAAGGACAGAAAACATTTCCTTAAAAGCTGCTCTTTGCTTCTTGGGTTCTCAAAAGGTAGCACTTTTCCTGCTCTGGACACCTTAAAATGTAATTAAACCAAAGAGTTTAGCATGGAAGGTGAGTGGCAGTCACTGCAAAAGAATGTGCTCAGGCTGTGTGACTTTGGAGTGGGCATGGCAGATGGAGAGAAGAACACAATTTTCACAGATCCACTAAGAACAACTGAGGTTAAGAGATTGTTTGAAGAGTTGTATCTGAGAACATACTTACATATAGAAAGGAATGAACTTCTGGTGCACACAGCAACACACCAAAATCTCATGTGCAATATGCTGATGAAAGAAACCAAATACAAAAACTATAGACTGTATGACCCCATTTATCTGAAATTTGGACCAAGTAAAACTATAAGGGCAAAGACCAGTGGTTACTGAGGGGTGGGGAGGGGTGGGTACAAAGGAGCATGAAGAATTATACACTAGGAAGAGTGCATCTTACTAACTACACATCATATCTCTACAAATCTGACTTTAAAAAAGAATTAATAGCAGAAACAACAGAAAAAAACGTATGCTTGGTACAAGAAACTAATAGAATTGACTGCCTCAGGAGTGGTGGAGGGACAAAGGGGCAAAGGAGAACTACAGGGTTTATAGCCTTCAGGACTTCTTGGATTTTGTGCCATACATACATTCCTCTCATTAAAAAAACTGAGATAACCAAAAAAAAAAAAAAAAAAAAAACTATGTATGCATGTACTATGGACCATTTTCACATTTTAGTATCTTTGAACCCTGAGTGCATCTGAATGCACGTCATGAGTTTTCACTTATAAGACACATCACAAAATACTGATGTGTCTTATAAATGGCGTCCTACATTCGACAAAGAATACTTTCCAGAACTGATTGATAGTTCTCTCTTCAAAGCTGAGTTGTTAGAACTGTAACAAATCAACTAGGAAGATCACTGGAAGAAATTCAATTCAAAAACTCCCTAAACAAATACTAGTATAAAATATCCAAATGAACAACAACAAGAAGAAAGTAGAGAGCTGCTATTCTTGCTAGTCTGGAAAAAAAAAAAAAACTAAATTTACGTGTCCAACAATACTAAGGGAGTCACGTGGTCTAATATACCCAAATTAATGGGAATCAGACTTGTCCTGTCATTGGAGAGCAATACTGAGCCAAAGTCCTTTGTGGGCCAGAAGGAGAACAGAAAGGGAGATAACTGGCATAAACACATCATTCTGATTTATCAGTGGGAAAAGATTGGAATAAAGGCAACTCTTTGAGAGACCTGAAGCCAAGATGCATCAAAGTCAGAAGCAGAGACCTTCCTGGGGGTTTTCATGCAGCTTTAGTTTTAGAGAAGTTTCTGGATAAGTTTACCTCCACCAGTACTTTGTCATGAAAGACAGACTAGAATATGAATTAATCACCAAACACAGTAAATGACATGAAATGGGTGAGCTTGGGGTATTCAACAAGTGATAGGCAGGATAATGGTGCCTGTTGGAATATCATGGGAGAGAGGTGGGGATGCTGTGGCAGTGACCTTTGTGTATCCTTTATAATGAAAATCAAGAATTTGGGTAATTAAAAAATTACTGAGGAGGCCAGCAGAATGTGTTTTTCTGACTGTGCCACTGATTTGAGGCTGCATGTAAGAAGCATGGCTACAAATGAGATTATACCAAGAGCTAATCTCTAGACCTGCATTAAATTGCCCTAGACCTAAGTTGAGAGCGTATGTTCTCCAAAGCAGACAAACTGTGGAAACAATGGTACAGCAGAGAAGGGTCAATGAGGCCCAATCTCTGATGGTTATTAGAATAATCCTGAAGAACGAGAGAGATGTCATGAAAATAACAGCTTTAGGAATTAATAGTAATGTAGGAAAGATGGACCTTTGCAATGCTATGTTAGTTTCATATGACAATGCTATTTGAGACCCCTTTTGAGGACTGGTGAACTAAAATTAGTTTTTTAAAAAAGTGAAGTATAGTTGATACACAATGCTACATTAGTTTCAGGTGTACAATACAGTGATTTGACAAGTTTATATGTTATGCTGTGTTCATCACAAGTGTAGCTCCCATCTGTCATCATTCAATACTATTACAACACTACTGTCTATATTCCCTATGCTGTATCTTTCGCCCCCATGATTTACTTATTCTGTAACTGGAAACCAGACTAAAATTAGTTTTACCCAACATTTTGTTATGACCAGGTTCTTAAAATATTGAGGTTCTTTGATGTCAAGAGAAGATGAGTGCTGGTATTACTCAGGCTAGTTGAAAATTATGGCCTTATTTTATCAGATGATGTGGCCGTGGCTGTGGGATTCAATTCCAAATTAAAGAATTAAGGAATTCCAAATTAAGCAAACTTTAGAATCCCTGGTCCTCATTACCAGAAACTTACAAAACCTATGATAGATATGTGACGAACTACAGAACAAGAAAGAATATGGTTAACACCTGCCCTAGAGTTGGCACTGGGTGGCAAGGCTTGGAACCAGACAAAGGCTGCCATTTGTGTGAGTGTGTTGGGCCTCACCCTAAGGTTGCTTCTGGGTTTAAAATTGTGTCTTTGAATTTGTGAAAGCCCAGCGAGAGAGTGTAACCCTGTGGCTTCTTGATGACCTGGGGTGAATCAGTCAGTATGTGGATTAAGGTGCTGAGGTACCTCTAATTAAAGCTGTTCTGCTGCTGTCTAGTGAACATGTGTCCTCAACTGCAGTCAGTCTGTCCTAGATAATAGGCAGTGGCGATATTTTTGGTCTGAACCATAAAGCAGAATATCTATGCCAGTATCCCATCTGCTCCCAAACCCCAGAGCAGGGGAGAAGAGAATCTGAAGCAATTTCATCTGCAGTTGGGGAGATCAGAGAAGATCTTACTAAGGTCTAACTTTTGAGCTAAAACTTGAAGAAGATTCTGAGAGGTAGAATATATAGAGAGAAGTATCCCAGGTATAGGAGAAGTTATACTCTAAAACATGAATGTAAATAAATAAATAAATAAATAAATAAATAAATAAATAAATAAACCATGAATATGTCACGGTGTATGTTAAATTGGAAGTACCTTGAGACATCATGTACGTGCATGTGCCTGTTGTGTGTGTGATGTTATTTTTTTAGAAAATAAAAATGGCGGAATGAAGGACAAGGCAATGAGAAGGCCCTGGAGGATTCAATTACCATCCAAAGATTGCAGCTCTTTTCTCCCCTTCTCTGATGCTTCTCTCTTGGCAGCCAAGTAGCATAGTCAAAATTTTGCTGGTGCTGCCTGAGATAGAACATCACCTGACTGCTTGTTCAAGGTGATTTAACTGATAATCTAATGCTGAAAAGTAAAAACTTGTTTGTGTCTATGATTGTAATGGCCAAGACTCAGACACACAGGGTAAAAAATATGTTAAGACAATGTCATTATTTATGGCCACATTCTAAATTCCTCTGTTTCTCTCTCCCACGTTAATTGAAATTAAGTGACTCACCGACCATCAAAGGGATTCACAGGCTTTAAAAAGTTGAGCCATTTATTAAGGCTTCTCTGTATTAACTTTAAATTGATTTTTTAAGTCTTGGTGGACTCTTAGGCTTTCAAGTACGAAGCATAGCGGATCAACATTTCCCTTAAAAGAGAAGCCTCAAAATCAGAACTGGTTTCATTCCAACATAATTTGACAAATAAGCAGAGCTAGCAACAAAGAATGAATATCAGTTTTAGTGGATGTGGGAAAGAAAAAATTAACAGCTTGGTTTGATTTGAGGCTATTCCAAATTGGCTTATTTAATTAAATTAATTAATTAATTAATTAAAATTTTATTTTTTTAAAGTAATCTACATGCAACATGGGGCTTGAACTCACAATCTTGAGACTAAGAGTCTCATACTATACTGACTGAGCTAGCCAGGTGCCCCCAAACTGGCTTACTTTAATCTTGTATCCCAACCAAGGCAACAAGTCCATAGGAAACCAGTTCTTAGTACTAAACTCTTCCATTTGAGGTTGTTCTAGTTTTCGGGGGTTGTCCTGTCATGTCTGGATGAGATGCTTTCTGTCAAAATGTTCTGTATACTGCATGATACAAAATGGCAACTCAGTAAAGGCCCATATTATCAAAATTTGAAAAACAAACATAATGCTCATCATAAAGATTTAAGGCTCACGATCTGAGCATTACCATAGACCTATAAATAGAATCATTCCTTTTTTACTGGTGAAGAAACTGAGTCTTGGGCTTAAGTTAATTCCCAATTATCATGGTACGGCAATGCATGTTCCTCCTTCATAAGAAGGCTTAGGTGCCAAATTGTATTAGCTGCTGCTTTGTTTGCTTGTTTTGACATATATGTCCCCATAGGGTGTTTCCTAAAAAAAAAGTCTGTTTACTATCTTTCCCATTAACCTGAGTGCCCCAGAGGGAAGGGACGGTGTCTGCCTTGTTCATGGCTCCATGCCCAAAGCCTAGGACAGCAGAGGGTTCTCGGTATCTGTCGAATAAATGAGTCACAAAATATCCTTTTAAGTCAGTGTGTTCTTTCTCCAGATACCCCAGATTTTCCTACTATTTGGAGGTTTAATATTAATCAAATGGGCCTTTCACCTAGGTACCCATTAACAGGGTTTATCTCTAAAGGGAAGCAACAAGACTGAAGGTTTGGATAGCTTTGTTTGTTTCCCACACACCAGAAATGAGCAAATTTTAAAGTCACCATGAGACCTGAGCTTGCATGGAGATGTATTTGTGATTGTAATACTGGGCTTATATTTACAGCTACAGCCAGGCTTGTGGGAGGAGTCAATCCAAAAGGGTCAGTTCCATTCCACTTGTCTGAGGATTGCTGGATGGCCCTTGCCATGCTCTTTAACCCTCTTTGGGGCTGACCCTTGAAGGACGAAAACTAAGCAAGGAGTAAGAGTTTCCTGTAGTTGAATATGAGAAAGATTGCAAGGCAACTGTAGATTTAGAAATTGTAGAAAGAGACTCTATCTCATGCATACATTTAAGAAAACAGAAGCCTGGAATAATTTCCCCCCAAAAATATCTGGAGTCCTTTTATTTTCAGTGAAATCTCTGATCACAGTTGGGGATGAATTTAGCAAAAAATAACATAAAGATTTTCTTTTTTGATCTCAGCTGTACTTTCTGAAACGGTCTTTCAAAAGGCCAGAAAACAGCTTTTATTTTTCAAAGACACACACCAAAAAGAAACACAGAAGGACTTGTGTTTTGATATCCAGGGGCAAGTCTAGTGTCCTACGGCTGAACCTTATGAAACACAGAGAAGCAACTAATGATGGGCTTAAAAATCACACTGACCTTGTGCCTTTATTCAAGTTGGGTTGATATATTTAACTTATTTTTTAGCCTTACGGCAAGGGAATTTAATCTCTTGATGTTCTCACAGACAGATGTGCCATGACCTATATGTAAGAGGAGTAATTCACCAATTAATCTATGTCTGAATGCATTGCTCACTCTTCCTTCCAGAGGTCACCTGCCTTCACTAGTACAAGATAACCCACATTATACCCTTACCACATGCCATGGACTCAGTACCAGCTCACAACGACCTTCTAAGTTTTCTCTTTTTATTATCTCAATTTCACATATGAGAAACTGAAGCTAAGAGAGATTAAGTAGTTTCCCCTGAAGTCCACCCACCTAAAAAGTGGCAGAACAGGAATTCTAGTATTTAGTTCTGGAACTAAGGTGTATAATCATGATTCTCCATTGCCCTATCTGTCTAAGCAGAAATGCTTAGACATAGCTAATGATGTCATTTTTAAAATGATGCCTTTTTGATGACAGCAGTGAAAATGACCTCCTTAAAGCGTTACTTCTGTTGGCCAGCCATCATTTTTACTTTATGAAACATGATCACCTCACATGTGTTTTGTCTGTCCTGGCTCACCAAAGGGACAAGACATAAGGACAAAATACATTAAGTGAAAACTTCCAAGATAACAGCAAGTTTGCCTTGTAAGAAAAGTAGGCTGTCTGCAGAACCAGCCTAGATCAACCTGACAGTGGAATTTTGCTGTGTTCACTTAAGAGGCAAGAAAATCCTACCCTTGGGCTCAGGAAACCTATGTTCTGATTCCAGTCCTATAACTTTGGGCAAGGCACTTAAACCTTGTGAGTTTCAGTTTCCACATATGTACAATGAAGAACAATACTTGTTCTGCTTACTTTCCATAGTTATTAAGGGGGGAAAGAAATTGGGGCAAGGGCACACATCAAAACTCTAGATCAATGTATTCTTTCATTCAGTAATTCATTCAACAGACATATTTTGGGCATGTACCCTGTGCTTGCGCCCATGATAGGTCTTGGGGCTACAAAGTCTTTACTCCAGGGGAAGAAGATTCTGGACTAAAATTCAATTTGGCCTGTTGGTGCTTTATAGCATGAACTTTGTCAGATTACTGTTTAGGACAGAGCATGTACAAACAGAATTGAATATTTGAAGAGGTTCTGGATCTGTCATCTTACATTTAGCCACAGAATGTGTGGAAACAAAACAAAAACCAAAACAACCAAAAAGGGATCAATGGAGCCCAGCCTGGATATAACACATCAAGGGAAATCCTGGTTGTCTGGAGGGTGGCAGTTCCCATGACAGTGGTATCACTTCCTTGTGTGCAGCAGAAGGAAAACATGCCCTGTGTGAGCTATGTCCCACGTGACCCAGCCAACTCTGTCTCCATGCACGACCTATTCAGAAATGCGATGAGCCAACTGGCAGCATGCCTGGTGTTAGCCAAATAGTGGAGGCTTGGAAGGCTCCATGTAGGAGGTGGCTTCTGATACCCTCAGTGCTTCTTGAACTCTTTTATTTCCTCCCATTTGGCTACAGGCCTTTTCATGTGTGAAATGTTTTAAGATTTCTGTGCAGTCCTTAGGAGAGCCCTTCACTTACGGAAATAACCATTGCCATAGCACACCTATTGGTCACCTTAACTGAGAACAGAGTGGGCCTCGGGGCCCTGTGGCCACCCAGTTGCACAGAGCCCTGCCTTCAGGAGGGGCAGTCTTAGAATTCAGTATTCTGTGCTTGCCATCTTGTCATTCTTAATAATCTGATCTTGACTGTGTGTGGTGTAAATGAAACCCAATGGACAACAAATAGAGCACGTTCTGGGTCTTGGAACATTGGTTCATACATGGTTTAGCCTCCCACTGCTCCTCTGTGACATGTTCTTGGCTTTCCCCTCTCCATCCTCTGGAGATCTAGGTCCTGCCCAACTCCCTCCTCCTGATCCCAGCCAGCAAGTACCCCCAGGGCCTGGACACAAGCATGGGGTTGGCTGGGTGTTGCAGGATGGCCTGGACAGAGGGCTCAAAGGAAGGGTAGCAGAGTCCTGCAGTCTAGGGGCTTAGTGGGCTCAGGTAGCCCAAGTTGCATGGCATTAACTAGGAAATAGGAAACATGATGGCAGTTGGGGAAAGACCATGGAAGGAAGGGAAAGCTTTCTGTTTCACTATCTTCCCTGGCATTGTTCTCTGCTTTGTGAATAGGACCTCACAATTTCGTTTTGTATTAGGCCTACACACTATGCAGTGGCCCTGACTGGAAAGCTCAAGATTACCAGATTGTAGAGACTTGACTCACTTTTTAACACTCAGATTAAAAGAAAAAACAAAATAAAACAAAATCCTAAGAAAAAGGACCCATCTCCCCAGTGAAGGGGGAGGGAAAACAGAGGGGAAGTTACATTTACTGAGTACACTTTCCCAGCCAGGCAGAGGCTGGGCCATTACCAACACCATCCATCAAATCTCCATCGAGATTCTGTTTTTTTGGGGCAGGGGCTGGAATGGAGGAGTTACCAGCTTCATTTTAAAGGTAAGAGAACAAAGGGTCAGAAAAGTAGAAACTGACATAAGTGCAGGATACGAATTTGGGCTGGTGGTCACTAAAGTTCACGGCCTCCATGTTTCTCCAACTTTGATCCTGAGTCTTTAGAAAAGGAGAAAAATGCTATGGATCAACTAAAACAACTTTACTGTAATGTCACTTAAATATGTAAGAACCTAAACTAAGCATTACCACTTTAGTTTTGTAGCTCTTATGCAATTGTAAAATCGAAGTAAATTCTCAGGTTAAATACAAAGGAAACTACAAAGCCAATTAAATTCAAGTGAACAATAATGCAATAGATGGTGTTTTGCTCAAATTAAATCAAATTAATTCAACTAATTCAAATTTAAGTAATATTGAATTTAATTGTACAAAAACATAAGTCATAGCTTGTTCCATATTTATGGTCTCTGAATTTTTATTTTAATATGTGTAGGTGGGGAGTTCTTGAACACATGAGCACACACTATAAAATGATGTTAATAATTTTGAGATACTTTTATTATTTTTATTTTATATTATTTTATTATTATAATTACTATATTTCCAGTTGAGGGTTATCTGACCTCATGCTTAACACCATTTTTGATGGTGAGTTGCTGGGTCACTTTATGAAATTGCAATATTTACTTGAAGATTAATTTTAGCATGGCAACGTTAGCAAATCCACTCTTAATGGGTATGTAAGCCAGTTATTCCTGGACTCAGGATTGGAACATGTATTTATTGTACATTTACTACTACTTTCTGTTATTGAAATGTTGTAAATAGTGGGATACGAAGGGCAGTGGCTACTGAGTCACTAGTATGGAGGTATTTCAGTATTTTAACTCCATACCATGCCAACTCAATATCAGCCTGCCTGTTACAGACACTTATCTTGCCATTGACCATGCATGACCTTTCTTATCATTGCTCACCAATGAAGGCACGTAAATATGAATGTGCTTACATGCCTGTAGTATGTGTGTGTTGAGAGCATATACAGATAGATCTATACCTGCATATATGTGTGTTGGTGTATATGCCCAAGACATTTCTGGGTCTGGAGGAAAAATATTAAGACTCATCTTCTATCTTTGCTAGTTAAAATGTTGTGCACATAATAGGTACTCAAAAATGGTACTTAGTCATCTATTGCCAGATGCCTTCAAGTATTATTATTATTATTAATTATTATTATCATTTGGTCTTGAATTCCCTACTCTAAGCCAGTAAAGCATACCATCCCCCTACTTAGATTATCTCAGGCTGGTTAGATAATTTACATACTTATCATTTTTCTTTTCTTTTTTAAAGATTTTATTTATTTATTTGAGAGAGAGATAGAGAGAGTATGAGAGCATGAGTAGCAGGGTGGGAGTGGGGTGGGCAGAGGGAGAAGCAAACTCCCCCACTGAGCAGGGAGCCTGACTGGGCTTGATCTCAGGACCCTGGGATCATGACCTGAGCCGAAGGCAGATACTTAACCAACTGAGCCACCCAGGTGCCCCGTATTATTTTCCTCCTTTAACCAATACTTATCTAGTTCTTCCCATGACTGAAAAATAGTTCTAAGCATCTTACAATATGAACACTTAATAGCTGTTTTAGGTTGTGGTTTCCCTGTGATTAGGATTTGGAGGAAGTAATTTGTTCCCCAAATAACAAAGTGATAGTAGATGCACAGTGGTTTAATGAATAGTTACTACTGTGGGCAGTTGAGCTCAATTCTGCTGGGGTCCTCTGAGATAGGATGCAGGACAGGTACCTCAGGCTATCCCTCTCTCCCCACAGGGGCAAGGAAGAAGGATAATTTATTACCCACTCTTCCTTCATTGGTTAGGGGGACTGCACCCAGGGGTCCTTAACTCCATGGCACTTCTGGCCTGCCTCACACTATATGTACATAACTTGGTGCCAGAAAACCTCTGCACAGGAGATTGCAATAAGAAGACATTGGCATTCACAAAAAAATGAGTGCCAAGGGAGCTTATGGGGACAGCCAGTATCTGCTACAATACTTACAGCAGCAGTGTCACTTACAGCAACACATCTGACAGGTGAGGAAACAGAGGCCCAATGAGATGACCTTGCCCAAGGTCAGAGGGATAGAGTACAGGAGCTGGATTCCAGCTTTCTGGTCACAGAGTCTGTATACGTAATCACTGTGATGATCATCAAAATGAGTTTTATTCCTCTGCATATTTTTTTTCCCTATTCACTTCAAAATATAAGCAGGTCTTACCTATGCATACTTTCTAATTGAATGAAGGAAAAATTCTTTGGTAATAATAATATGTCCTTTCCTTCTCTAGCACCTCTGAACAAATATTTCTGAATGTGTTCTTTTTCTTGCATGACCCTCTGGGATAAAGTCTGAAACTTTTTATATTAAGATTGAATTGGCACAGCCACTGTGAAAAACATTATGGACTTTCCTCATAAAATTAAAAATAGGGATCCCTGGGTGGCGCAGCGGTTTGGCGCCTGCCTTTGGCCCAGGGCGCGATCCTGGAGACCCGGGATCGAATCCCACATCGGGCTCCCGGTGCATGGAGCCTGCTTCTCCCTCTGCCTGTGTCTCTGCCTCTCTCTCTCTCTCTCTGTGACTATCATAAATAAATAAAAATTTAAAAATAAATAAATAAATAAATAAAATTAAAAATAGAATTACTAATTCTACTACTGGGCATCTATGCAAAGACAACAAAAACAATAATCTGAAAAAATATATGCACCCTTATGTTTATTGCAACATTATTTACAATAGCCAAGATACAGAAGCAACCCAAGTGTCCATTTGACAGATGAATGGATAAAAAAGGTGTGGAATATTATTTAACCATAAAAAATAATGAAATCTTGCCATTTGCAACAACTTGGATGGATCTAGAGGGTATTATACTAAGTGAAATAAGTCTGTCAGAGAAAGACAAAAATAATATGATTTCACTCATATATGGTATTTAAGAAACAAAGCAAATGAGCAAAGGAAAATGAGAGAGAGAGAGAGGGAGAAAGAGAGACAAACCAAGAAACAGACTCTTAACTATAGAGAACAAACTGGTGGGTACCAGAGGGGAGTTGGGTGGGAGGATGGGGGAATAATGAAAGAGATCAAGACTATAGTTATCATGCTGAGCACTGAGTAACATAGAATTGCTGAATTCTATACACCTGAAACTAACATAACATTGTATGTTAATTATACTTGAATTTAAAAATACAAAAGAAGTAAAAAAAAAAAGATTGAACAAAAATTACTCAAAAAGAAAAATAAGAATAGAAATTGTTATATTTGAAAGAGTTAGGAACTTTGTTATAGTCAGGAGTGGAATTTTGTGTCCCAGATGGTATCTCTCAAAATATGAGTCATGCTACTTATTGACACATTTGCATGAAAGTAAATGGTAGAAAGTCTCAGAGTCCAATCAATGGGACCTTGTTATTGGATGAAGTAGTCCTCTTGGCCCTTCCTAGTAACTGTTCCTCCATGAGCAAGACCCAAGGAAGACATTCCTTTCATGGAATGCCATCTGGAGTGGTAAGACAGGAGACTCCCTGGGTTTATGACTCATAGATGATGTCGTGGAGGTAAGCCACGTCCATTTCAACCATTTTGGCCTACTCAAGTGCACACAGAATAGGTTTGCGCATCCAAATGGGTTCTCTGTATTCAGTGCTGTTTGTCAGGTGACGTATGTGATATCGACAGGCATAGGATATGGACTCAACTGCAAAGAATAACCTGAAGTTGCAGGAAATGTACTGAGATATTTGTTTGAATTTGTTGCCACTATAGTTACCCTTCCAAGGCCCTCTCTTTCCAGAGGGGCTCCTTCCTACCTTCAGCGCCTTTGCCTCAAGGGAGGCAAGGCAGGAGCTGAAGTTTCTAGAAGTAAGTAGTCCTGCTCTTCTTGCTTCCGTAAAAGCCTGGATTGATGAACACATTTTTCCAGGTGTCCTTGATATAAAGGACTGAAAGCGGTCTATTTTCAGGGCAACAAAAGAGAAGCAGAGATTTCCCCCACACCAGGAAGTGGGTGGAGGTTCAGAGTTTTTGGAGAAATAGGAACGCAGAGGGCTTGTCTCCTGGAATCACCCTGTTGAGTTCACAGGGCCTCTGAGGGAATGGTGGTGGTGGCATTGAACCCCTAGGGAGGCTCATGTGTGGCCCCAAACCAGGGAGCCACCACAATGATGGCTATAAAAGGGACACAAGGAAACTTCCTTCCCCATCACTTCCAAACTTTCAGATTCTTAAGAAATCTAGAGAGAGAGAGATCAGTAGTGACCAAAAATGACTTTCTAGCCTGCACAGTGGGATGGGGATGAGGGCGGTTTTAGGCAGTTTTAAAGATATTTCTGGACCACTCAAATTTGTAGGGTGTTTCATACTCCACATCGAATAAAAAGCTAAGACTTACTGTGTGTTTTCCGCATGCCACACCCAGGGCTATTTTGCATGAGTATCTTGCATGAGTATTTTGCATGTGTATCTCATCTAATCCTCAGAGCAACTCTGTGGATTTGGTAGCTCGGTTTTCCCCATTCCACCGATGAGGAAAATGGGGCTGAGAAGTGTAAGTCGTTGCTCAAACTGAGGCCCTGTCAGCTGGGATTTGACTCAGGCCTGACCCCAGACCCTGTGCATTTAACTCAATGCCATGAAGTCTAGCTTGTGAAAAACAGGTCACTGCACATGGAGTACAGGTGCAAGAATTAAAGTCAGTGTCTCAGCCTCTAAATGTTGAAGCACGTCAAATGAAAGAGAGGCTGGTTATGGGCTGCAGGGAGGAAGGTAAGCATCCTAGGGGCTGACAACTTTTGTTGACTTTGTTCACCAGTGCATCTCAAGTGCCTAGGACATTGCCCGGCCCTTAGTCCGAGCTTGATGAATATTTGATGAAGGAATGACTGATGGAATGAATGAATGAATGAATGGCAGGAGCCTGGAACTCTGCCGTATATGATGAGAGGGCTATTGAGAACCCAAAGCGGAAGGAAAGCCTTTCTAAGTGGGGTAAACACCACTTTTCCAAATTGCCTTGCAAAATGGTTATAAATTTGTATGAATAAACACTACTTGAAACATTTCCAAAATGGGCTCATTTTCCCTGCTTTTCTCCGCTTCCAAGCTCTGATCGCTTCAGTAAAGGAGAAAGAATTCTTTCTCTCTGATTCTAGAATGCAGGTAGACTCCATTAACGCAAGTAGTATTTTGGGTAAAATAAAAAAGAGATCAGCCTGGTAAATACTTAGATTAACGACAACACATCCATATGTTTAGCGTAGACTTGATTTTGGTTGTCCCTACGCATACAACTGCTCATTATGTCTTCCTTAAAGAGTTTCAAGGAATCCCCAGATGAATTATCATGATTAAAAATAATGCAAAGCAAAAAGCTTTTGGATGTACCTCTCCTAACAAAAACATTCTTCTTTGGAATGTTGGCTCTCCTCTAAAATTCCCATAAAATGGTCTAAGACAAGGGGAAATTGATTACAGGGAATTTTTATAGGAGAAATATATGTCTTGTGAATTCGTAAGGATTTATCTTTAAATAAAACCGTAAGACAAGGTAGCAATGTGTTTCACAGATCCTGACGAAGAAAGGGCTTTACGTGGGTTTTACTACCAGGCCAGTCAGATACAGATCACTTAAGGAATTTTGTCCTGGGATAGCAGGTTCAAGCCTCCTAATGCCATCCTTAGATTTACATAAAAGTACTCCAGCGACCAAAGGAAAAAAGTTGAAGGAGAAAGCGCCCATTAACGTTTTAGGACAGTCTAAAATTCAAGGTGGAAGGAAAAAATACATAAACTGCTCATCTCCTACATGAACTCGAGTGACCTGCCAGCTTCTCAAAATGAGAAGTCTGACGTTTCCCCTGGCGGTATTGCTGAGCAGATAAGATAAATTGGAATTCTTGAGGTGATCTGGGAGACTTATCTGTAGGAGCAGCTTCAAGGGAAATGTCTGCTTTCTGTCTCTTCAAAATTAAGGGAGAGTTGACAGGAAGCAATGTTGGTATTTGATCAGAAGAAGGCAGCAGGTATCCTAGTATTCTAGGGATGTTCAGGGTAAACACAGACCTATCTGTGTGGTGAGAGTGGTCGATGCCCCGGCCGCCCTGCTCAGGGCCCCCTGCATGGCCGTCTTGTCTTCCCCACAGTCTCCTGTTAGGTTAAAGCCTGCTCGTCCTGTTTGTGTGCACTGAGGCTGTCCATACTTTCATTTAAACACTGACACTTTCCTGATCGAAGCTCAAACACCAAGTATTCTTTCCAGCTAGCGAGGAGAAGGAATGCTGAATATCAGTGTCTAGGGAAATAGGTTACAGTGACAGCGGGGTTTTTCCCACTTTCTGGACCTTAGGGGTAACGTCCACCACTGCCCCATGGGCCCACCTATGCCAGTAGCACTAGCAATGCCCCAAGGAGACTATGTAAACTTTGGGGTTCTCTCCCAGCATCAGTTTCATCCCCAAAGGTAAACATTCATTTCACTCAATCTCTTCCCTAAGACCCAGTGCTAAAATCCTAGCACATTTTTCTGCTGCAAGACCTTAAGCATTTATTGGTCCTGGAGGGGCCAGAAAAGCTACAGAAGAGCCCTGGTTTTCAGTGCCGGCCTCAAAATCTCTGAGCTGAAAGCAAGAAACTCAGGAACCTCAATGGTAGTCTCATAAAAGCTATTGTGCTTTACACAGATCTTTCACATTTGCATTCAAATGTGAGTTCTGATGGCGAAAGAACACTAATTATGTAGAGAAAAATCTACACAGAGGTGAGATGACTCTGTCTACTTTCAGGGACAATACATGGGATATGCTGCAGAGAGCTTGGGTTCGCACTCTGGCCTCTCTCAAACACAAATCTGTGCCACTCTCCTGCTTAAAGCCTTTCACTAGTTCCCTGTGACAGTAATGCCTATTTAGCAGGATATTGTTGGTAGCAAAGATATATATATATATATATATATATATATATATATATATGTATATGTATATGTATATATGTATTATATATATTATGAGACTAAAAATTCCAAGGCATGGATCTGGTTCCAAATGGATCCAGGAGTTCAAACAATACTGCCAAGAATTTGTCTTTCTCTGAGGCAGACAAGATGCCTTTGGTGTAGGCTTTGAGGCCACAGAGTTGTGGTACTGCTGACTCTGCCCTCCTTGCTAGAACCTATTTGCAGGGCTTTGCCTTCTTGCGTTGAGCCTTAGGCACCTTTCCAGGCCTAGCGTACCCCCATCTCTGTGCTGTCATTTTGTGTTGACTTCTTTCTCAGATAAGTTCTTCCATTTGAGGACCAGAACCTCCAGATATAGTTTTACCACTTTAGTAGAATTTCTCTTCTCCCACACACAACTCCCATAAAGCCTGTTTCCTAGTAATTTTAGGAAAACCAATTTCAGGGCTTGTGCTCATTGGCTCTGATCAGCTCAGCCTGGGTGTGGCAGGATCACTTACTACTAAGCACTGGCACTCGCAGAACTACTCCCTTTCCCTCCCAGGCATGCACTTAACTCCATTTCAAGGTCCCTTGCTGCTGGGTCACACCATGTGACCAGTCCCTACCAATGAAATGGAAGTGGGAGTGAAGCTCCTTCCCCAAGGCCTGGATGCTCAACCTTAAGGCTTCACTCCCTGGCTGGCTCATACAGAAGTGTCGGCAAGTGGTCCCAGGGCCTCAGGGGACTCTGAGGTCCCAGGGTATGACACAGCTATTAGATGAAAATAATCTGGATCCTAAGTTACCATCTGGAGGAAGACATCCTCAAGAGCCACTTTGTTAAGAATACATGTGTTGGGCTTTTTCATGCAAGAGAAATTACACACTGAGATTTAGACGTGTTTGTTACAACATTAGGGTTACTTGTCCTGTACAATCTACTGGGTTTGTGCCTGTTCCAGAAATGATGGGATGTGTGCTTGGCTAACCATGGTCATGCACTCGTCTTTGGAGCCCCAAATTTGATAGACCCCTGTCCCAAACCACAAAGATACAGAGCGGGGAAGTAGCAGCTTCCCAAAGGAAAATCAAGGATTTACCAAAATAAAGAGGGGTCCCATTGGACAGACAGACAAATAAGCCAAACCAGATGTCCACTGCAGACCTGCACAACGTGGTGCTTTAAGAACATGCACCAGTTGGAAATTTCCTTTCCATGTTACACTGCTCCTCCCATGTTGTTCTACTTACCTGGCTCTCTGTCTTTCCTTCTGCTCATCTTCTCTGCCCTATGTTCCCATGTTCCTTTCACCTTCATGCGGAAAATGCCTGCTCTTTCTTAAAACTTAGTTCAGATGTCCCTTCCTTCAGGCCGAGGGGACTTCTATACCCTCCTCTTTCTCTCATGGGGCCCTGTGATTTCTTTCATCGTCTTTTCCTCATTAATTATGAATTATCTTACTGTGAATTCCTCAAGGCAGAGATAGGCCTGGTGATCTTTTTTTTTTTTTTTTTAAGGAATAATTGCAGGAGCTTTATTCATAATAACCAAATAACAAACAACTCACTTTGTGTATTCACACCATAGACTTGCTGAACAAGAATTAAAAAGACCTATCGTTACACACAACATGAAGGAAGATCACTGACAATAATGAATAAAAGAAGCCAGGGGCAAAAGAATACATATTCTGCCACTCTAATTTTATGAAGTTTAAGAATAGATAAAACCAATCAAATGTGCCAGAAGTCAAAATAACAGTTATGTGTGGAAAGGAAATGTTAATTAAAGGTACTAGAATCCTTGGCCCTGAAAATATTCTGTATATTGGTTGAGTGGCAGTTTCATATGTAAACATTCAACAAGCTGTATACCTAAAACTTTTTTGCCTTTAACTGCTATATACTTTAGTGGAAAAATAAAAATGTGAGTAAGACATTTTGAGAGAGGGTGGAGAGATGAGCCGATGAACACCATTTGGTGCTTAGTTTGGAAGCTGCCCAGGCAATCAAGATTTTAGCACAAGGGTCAAGATTAATGAGCACAAGGCCTTCCACAGGCACTGGATGATTGAATGCAAATCTGCTGAGGATATAAGCTTCAGCTCCAACTCCGATCCCAATGATGCTTTTCAGACTTAAGTGGGTAAGAACAGGAGGCAGCATTTCAGCCAGCTCATTCACCACAGAGTACTGGGACCCTGTTGGGAAAAAAAAGTACACCTTCCTGCTGGCCTAGGGCATCCTCATGACAGACAACAAAGTGCTGGGTGATCTCTTGCAGATCCTCAAAGTTAAAGAACACATTGAAACAGGATTTTTTTTAAGATTTTTTTATTTATTCATGAGAGACACACAGAGAGAGGCAGAGACACAGGCAGAGGGAGAAGCAGGCTCCCCATGAAGAGCCCAGTGTGGTCTCGATCCCGAGACCAAGGGATCACAACCTGAGCCAAAGGCAGACGTTCAACCACTGAGCTAAGGCATCCCAGGAAACAGGATTGTTGATTGGGACCAATGTCTTGTTGTCAGAAAAACTTGTCTGTTTCCCTTTGGTAGGACTCTTATGGTGGCATGGATCAAACTCTGAGTTGTTTCTGTGCCATGTTCCTGGTAGGCAAAAGTCCTAAAGTTTTGTGTACCAGTGTTACCATTTAGAAGTGGTTTGATCTCTGTGAGTTGAACATCCTGAAGTTCCCCCTTGAGGATAGATGAGAGTAGAGGATTCTCAAGAATAAATCAGTGACTCTGAAGCTTGGGCACACCAGCAAGGGTGGGGAAGCTTTGTTTTTGGTATTGTTTTTGTTTTTAGGAAAACTCCACACTCAACATAGGCTGGAACTCACCACCCCAAGACCAAGAGTCACATGCTCTACCAACTAAGCCAGCCAGGCACCTCCATCATTTTGTCCTCAACACCTAGCATAGTCCTTTCCTGGTGGAAATGCTCAGATGAGTGATGAAAGGAATATAGTTCAACTATAGGAATAGTTCCTTTAGTTCAACTAAAGGAATAATTAGTTCAACTAATTATCCAACTATGAGATTACACCAGTTTTCAGAGGATAGCCACAAGATGTTTAAATCCACTTTTCCATGAATATCGTTAACAAAGTAAGAAATTTACTGATCAAAAATATTCAGTAACATGGATGTTTTTGAAACTATTTATCTACTTTACAAATCTTATTGTATTAATGAACTTGGGGGATAACTTTCATAGGTGCTTATAATTTATTTTAAAAAGAAAGTATTATGATAACTTAGTTATATCAAAAATTTACTTGCATTATTCATGTGCACGTGTGTGTGTATCACAAAAAACAAGATAAAGAAAATATTTCAAAGTAGAAACTACTCTGTGGAAGTAGAATTTTATTCTTCACTTTATTTTCCCTCTTCTTTTTTATTGTTTTGTTCTTTTAGAAGATAAGTATGTAACATATGGCTGAAATAAGGATAAAACTATAAGTAATGTTTCAGATTTTATTGTGATCTTTTTCTCTCTCTCTCTCTTAAATAATATCCTTATTGTCTGAGACAGAAACTCCCCACCTCCTTATTAAAAAACAACCACAACAACAACAATAACGACAATGAAAGCCAACCCTGACCAGGAGGTTTCTGAAGCCCCTATTGATAACACATAATGGCCTATTCTTACGGGAGATTGCTTGGCCCTTAAGTAAATCACTGTTGTCTAAAGTCCCCTGTTGGATTAAATAGTGAAATATGGGTAAAGAGAACCTAAGGGTTCATCAGCCTAACCCAGGCCTGCCAGGGAACTCTGGGTATAAGCAGGAATCCATAAATAGCAGGTAGGGCTAAGAGATGCCAAATTTGTATCTAAACGATGAGGAAAAGACACACCTTCAAAGCAAATGTTTCCTGGAAAATTATAGCTAAAGGGAGAGAGGGGAAGGGAAGGAAAAGGGGGAAACATGAATGAACATTGTCTGAGCCAAATTCATTCTCGAGGGCTTTCTCATGCCACATCTCACTGCCCCCCCCCCCCCCCCCCCCCCCGCCACAGATGAGACCATTCTCCCACTTCAGTGAGGTGAAGTGGCCCACGTAGATGTGTGGTGCTGAGTGGTGTTTACCAAAATGTATACCTAGAAAGGTAGGATTGTGACTTCCTGTTGGCTGGACCTGGTGGTCATCCACCATGAAAAACCTCACCCTTGTTCCTAGGGATTATATGACAGGGTTCTCCAGAGAAACAGAGCTCTGAGGGTATATATAGATTTATATATGAAGAGACTTATTATAGGGATTGGTTATGGAAGGTGAGAAGTCTTACAATCTTCTATCTGCCAGCTAGAGAATTAGGAAAGCCAGTAGTAGAATTCAGTCCCAGTCCAAAGGCCTGAGAACCAGGAGTACCAAGTCTGAAGTCTGATGGAACGCCCAACTCAAAAAGAGAGAGGGAAATTGTTTTTCTTTTTTTTCTTTTCTTTTTTTTCTTTTTTTTTTTTTTTGAGGGAAATTGTTTTTCCTCTGCCTCTTTGTTCTACATAAGCCCACAACAAATTATATGTTGGTAAGGGTGGATCTTCCTCACTCAGCCTGATTCAAATGTTAATCTCCTCCCCCACACACCCTCACAGACATGCCTAGGAATAATGTTTTATCAGCTATCTGGGCATCCCTTAGCCCAGACAATTTGACATGTAAAATGCCATCCCATCTGGGAATGTGTTACCTCGCATGGGACAAGGGATGCTGCTGTCAAGCAATAAAAACCTGTCCTTCAGCACTAAAGGAAGTGCAGCCCTCCTAGCACCTTGGTTTCAGACTGCTGGTCTCTAGAATTGTGAGAGAGTACACTTCTGTTCTTCCAAGCAGATCAGTTTGTGGTAGTTTGGCATGGCAGCTCTAGGACACTACCCCTGCAAGGTTATAGACTATGCCGCAAAATATAAGTATTAGCAGAAATGATAGTATATTCACTTATCGGTGTCAGGTTTAATCTGATTGGTAATGAAATGAAATAGAGAGGCCAGGCAAAGGTTGGTCAAAACAGGCTTTTAATGCAAGCGCTCTCAGGCGAGGTACCGGGGACCCGCAAGGGAGTGAAGGGCAAGTCGCAGGGCCCGGGAAGTGGTGTCCAGGGGGGGACAAGGGGGCTTTTTTAAGTGGGGAGGGAGTAAGGGGTCTTGTCTGTATGGGGTGATAGGTGTAAGGGCATATTACTGGTGGAATCGGTATGGGGCGATAACTGCTGATGCCCTTATATGGGGTCTGGGTGAGGGACGGTTCAAGTTTCCTGAATAGGTCCTGTCTCCCTGATGACATGTCCTTGGGCTGTCCGCTAGTGGCAGGAAAGTCCCGAGGCAAAGGTGACAAGATGGAGGGCCCACTGCCATTTTCTTGGTGCCTCCTGAAACCCCCTTGATCCCACAGGCCCAACAATCAGCATTAAGTTGTCCAGAGACATTCCCATATCACAGAACGGGCATGTCATTAGCATGTGAGCCCCTAATCTGATTTTAAATGTATGATTAGGTGGTGAAAGCCTTGCAAATCTTTATCATCTCCTGAGGCACCACCCCTTCCACTGTACTAGGTGCTAAATAGGTGCCCAACAAATATTTTCTGATTCATAGAGCACAGCAGGAAGTAATTCAGCCAATGAGGAGCTCCTTATGAATGCAGGCATGTAGTACTGCCTGGACCAAGAGGTGTGACCCTATGGGACCCTAGCTCACACTTTCTCTTGGTAGCATCTGAATTTTCAGGAAAGACCTAAACCTGGTCCAACAAACATGTGTGATGCACAGTAGACCCTCCACAAATATTTTCCCTGTAGCCGTTATACAAGAGGAGTTTCTGATGTCCTAGAGATGAGCTGGAGGCCAAAGCCAAACTGGCCAGATGAACCCACATGATGCAAAAGGACAGGATCAAGTTTCCAAGGTGATGAGATCTGAAGCTACTCTACCTCAGGAGCTTGTATTCTCATTGGCCTCCACTCAAACCTGAGTCCTCCTGCACTGTGAATTTGAGGAGACTTCCGGTCCTTGGGGTTCTAGCTCCTTTGTTTCTAGAAATTTCTAGAACGCTACATTTCCCTACAACATTTCTAGAGATAGTTGTTTTGTATGGAAACATCCCAGCATCCTTTTTTTGGCTGGCTCTGGCACGTGCCCTTCCCCTGTCACAACACCTCCCTTCCAATCAGCATGACAACCATCTGCCCTTGAAGCAGAGAGGCCAAAACAAATATGATCAGTGCGCTATCTTCAGAGTGCTGACAGCACCCTTAGTGTTGGACGAACAGGCAGCCTAAGCCACTGTGCCAAGTTCAGTTCAGAAGAGATTGTGCAAAGATTGCAAAAGGAGAGAGATGCATTTGGATGAGAAATACATTTCCATCAGCCCCCTTTTCCCTGCTCCAATTCACCAATTCAAGGAGCCATTAAAGAAGAGTGCATTTTCAATAAATAAATAAATAAATAAATGTACATTTTCAATGGTGATTTTGGTAGTTGTTCCTTTATCACTGTATTGTCTCATTCCACCCAAATACCCAGGAGTCAAACTCCCAAATCATGTGACCCAATGAGATTTTCTATGCTGTGTGGTATGGCCACTGCTGGCCAGGATCTTAATGTCTCCACTCAAGAGGATGGCTCTGTTATCTTCTCTTCTTGGTTGGAGCCAAGTTACATTGCCTTCATACAGCAGCAGGCTCCACATTTTCTGAGTTTATAGTTCAGGAAGTCTGTTAATTCTTTTGATGGTACCGCATCCTTCCTTCAACTTTAATGCATCTAGCCTGGTTGTGTCGTCAGGATTGCTATGATCAGTTCTTGTCATGGTCATTGGGTTATATTCCATTTTCTTTTAAATGTGGATGTTCATGTTTCATTGAAGCAGGCAGTAGCAATTCCTGCTTTGAGCCCAGGCACACTATAAAACCAATCTGATTTTCCGTGATTCTATTTTTTGAGCTGAAGTTGGAAGAAACAAGTAATTATCTGGCCCTAACTCACCATTTTCAAGAGGAAATCAAAGACTCTTCCAAAGTCAAAAGTAGTGTGTGACAAAACAGGGTTTGCAGTGAAATCTCAAACTCGATATTCAAAGCTCATGCTGTTGCCTCAGACCATCCCCCAGGAGATGGCTGCCTAAGAACACAGGGCTATTCTGTATCTCTTTAACAGTAATCCCACACCCCATATTCCTCCCTGAAAATGATTCTGATATCCATTTATTTGGATAGAAGTGTCCTTGACATTATCTAGCATGAGCTGTAGGACATCTTGCACCGATTTGTGGAGTATACTTCTCAATGTATTGCTGCTTAGACCCCCAGACTCCCAATGTTAGAGAGGGAAATGATGCCATCCTAGGTGGTTGGCTCTTGTTTGCTCATGCCATTCACTCTTACTGCTGAGACACACATGGTAGCACAGTGGCCCCTGATGAGGTGAGGTAAATGTACTGTTGGCTCTCTCTGCACCGTGTCAGGTGACAGCTGTGTACCCAGTCCACACAGTTCAGCAGACCGCAGAGAAACACATCAGTAGGTAAGATAAACTCTTCTTTGAGATTAGAGCACTATTCAAAGCATCGCTCAGATATGAGTTCCTGGCAAAATGCATAATGCCATTTTACATTCCAACCAGAGTTGTGGTGAGTATGAAATAGTAAGATGACATATGTAAAAGCACAAAGAAACTTATTTATCAGTAAAAGTCAGTTGTAAGTAACTTTATTTTAGGCCCCCTCCCTTTATTTTACTTAAAAATGTGGACAAATTGCCATATAGAATGTAATGTAATATAACTAATTTGGGAAGCATTTGCTAATCCTTCTATTTCAGTCAAATGATTCCCCCAGATGGATGTGGAACCAAAGGCAGAGCCAATATTGGCTGTGCCAAATGAAGAAATGGAAATAGATTTGCAAGGTGGGAGCTTTGAATGGAAAATTGTTCCCTTTCCTTGCTTCTCAACCTGGGCTCTGCTCAGAAGTGTTAGACATTCTCAGATTCCACAGTGGGAGAGCTGAGTTTCAAATGGAAAATTTCATTTTAAGTGCCAAAAAGCCTCCTTTCTCTAGGATAACATTTTGTTTCTCTTTCTTGAATTCTCTTCCTTCTCCTTTCCTTTGTTAAATAATTTCCAAAGCAGTTTATTCATATTTATACTTTGTAGCGGACACGTCTTGGTTTGTGTTTTTTTGTATGTATCTGTGGGCATGTGAAATAAGGCTAAGTCTTATATCCTGTAAGATTTTTTCAATACATTCCACAAGAAGAAGGTAAGGAGAGAGGGGGCAGTTTCAGGGTTAGTCTTAACCATTCAGGCCATTCTCGTCTTTGGGGCATTGGGCCTTAGTAAATACCAGGTCCATCCTTGGACATTAAACTTTTCAACTATGTTTGATTTTCAGGTTGTTTTTGTCTCCTGAATTCAGCATTTACCCTTAAATTGTCACAGTTGTGTTAAACCCGTTAAACCCTTCACTTCACTTTGGAGTTGTTCGACTTATAGCTATCTCATTTGTGTTGATGGTTCTTTGATGTGCTTTTGGGATAATTAATGCAGTTTATTATTATATACACATTTGATTTCAGATTGGCTGGCCCCAAACAAAAGCCTAGCCTAGACCCAATGATACATGTTCACTCTATTGAAGCTATGGCTTGCCAGTTAGCCTAACAAATAGCTTGGAAGGTGGTTGGGTAAATATGAGAGAAATAGGAAATCTTTAGTCTTAAATTGGCATTTGTGTCCAACCCACAAGGTTCATACACTGAGAATAAAATCCATGCCATGCTAATCCCTGGATCCCTGGGAGAAGGCCCTCTTCCTCTCTTGGGCTCTGGTAAATGACACGTTGTAGCTTCTTATGGGAAATTGCCTGGATACAGTCTATCCAAATAGATCACCAGGCAGCTATTTCAGGGCTCAGAAAAATGGAAGGCTCAAAAATCAAATTAACATATTTGAATCACATAATTTATTAAATCAATTTAAAACATATAGCCAGAGGTGCCTGGGTGGCTCAGTCGGTTAAGTGTCTGCCTTCAGCTCAGATCATGATCCCAGAGTCCTAGGATTGAGCCTTGTACTGGGCTTCCTACTCCGCAGGGAGTCTGCTTTTCTCTCTCTCTCCCTCTGTCTCTCCCCACCGCTCATTCTCTCTCTTTCCCTCCCTCTCTCTTTCTCAAATAAATAAATAAAATCTTCAGAAAAAAAATAAAAAATAAAACATACAGCCAGGAGCAAGGAGAAAAAGACAGGGTAAGAAATTAACATACTTGTAGCTCGGGGTGGAAGGATCACACTCCCAGAATCTTCTGTTATGCAATGTTCCTGCATCCTGTCTCTCTTCCCCTTTGCTGCATCAGCCTTCCCATGACAGCCATGCTACAAAGACCAGCACTTGAGGATTCTACAAGGGGGCCCAAAGAATAAAAGGAGCCTAGACCCAATGATACATGTTCACTCTATTGAAGCTATGGCTTGCCAGTTAGCCTAACAAATAGCTTGGAAGGTGGTTCTGTGGCGCAATGGATAGCGCATTGGGCTTCTAGTGACAAATAGCTTTGAATTTTGTCTATCTTTCTTGGGGAAAGGACATGTGGCACCATAATAGATGTCACTAATGGGTGGCTGATGTGAAACCTCATGAATATGTGTACATTAATGCATTGTGAATATTCAGAGCCTCATATAACTCATGAATATTTAGTGTCTATTGGTTTTATCCTCCATTTCTCTCTTTGTTTGGTACATATATGCTTTTCTCACTTTGTCTAAATATGTCTCCCAGGTTACTAACTTATCATTTAATACATTTAATACATCTCATGAATTCCATATATTCTTCATAAGCTACTTGCCCATACATCTATCCCATTGATTTTTTTTTTACTTCTATTGCATAATTGAATAACCTTTAATACAGAAAACACAAATTATAGCAACATTCATAATAGGCTGGGTGGTATAGTGGGGAAAAAACAGAATTAGTATATACATTGAACAAAATAATTCTTTATTTCGGGGAAGGTATTAACTAACCTTTCTAATGGCCACAGCAACAGAGGGACTCCAGAAATCTTAGAAATCAAATTTCTCATGTCAATTAACAGCATAATAATTTCCTCTTGGGATAATTTTGGCTTATGTCCAAAATTGACATTATCTAGCATGTGGCTTATGTCCCAAACTTAGGTATGTTTATTTCTCTCTTGCCCTCATCACCTCATATTTCATCCATCAATAAATCCATTGATTCTGCTTCCCATACACATTCTTAATCCATCCACTCTTCTCCACCCTTACTAATACCACTTCTCCTATTTCAAGTGACCATTATCTCTTGCTTTGACAAGACCGTAGCCTCTTTGACATCATCCCGGTTGCCACTCCTGTCTTTCTGGAGCCCATTTTCCATGCAGCATCAGAGTGGTCTTTTCAACATGAATATTGGTGTGGGTAGCTTCCAACTGCTTCTCAACCAGTGTCTATCAAAGTATAGCCAATGGAAATGGGAACAAGCCAAATATCCATAAACAGACAGATTGGTAGGTAAAATGTGGCTTATCCATGCAATGGAATCTTATTTGGCTATCAAAAGGAAAAAAGTTCCGATAGATGCTACAACATGGATGAATCTTGACGATGTTATGCTAAGTGAATGAAAGCAGTCACAAGGGACCACATATTGTATGATTCCAGTTATATAAATATCCAGAATAGGCAGGTCTATAGAGACAGAAATCACATTGGTGATTGCATAGAGCTGGGAAGAGATGATTGCACATATCTGTTAATATTAACACCAAAAATGAATTCTACACTTTAAATGGTGAATTGTATGGCATGTAAGTTATGTATCAAAACAAATTTTTTTTTTAAATTTGGTGAATGGGGGAGGCAACATTTGAGTCATTTGGGATCTTAAAGAAATACAGGTTCTTTTTTTTTTTTTTAGAAATACAGGTGCTTGAGCCCCAATGCTAGATGCACTAGAGAATTTCTGAAGATGGGTCCTAGCAATCTGTGTTTTAACAAACATTCCAGATGATTCTTATACACATTAAAGTTTGAGAAATACTAAAATAAATTAAAATTCCATTTCAGGGTTATGGACTCTACAAGATATTTTTTCTTCATTGCCAACTCCTTATCCTAGCATGCTGCCCTTCCCTTTGTGTCATTGACAGGTCAATGGGTTCTCCTGTTAGGGCCTTTGAACTATCAATTTCCTCAACCTGGAATACTTTTCTCTGTAAACTTTGTATGTCTGTCTTCTTTTGCCATTCAATTTTCAGCTTAAATATAGCAGGATCACATCATCCTTTATGTTTGCTTCACCATACTTTATAACTATTTAGTATTTTCTACTTGATTTAGTTGAAGATTGTCTGTCTGCTCTCTGGGAATATAAGCAGGCCCTTCTATCTAGTAGGTAATCAATAAATATTTGCTGAATTGGTGAGGAAACACATTGAACTCAGGGGTCCTGGGATACATCCCCTACCATTCATTAAGCTCTATGCTTAGTTTCTGAGCTCTCTGCATCTTGCCAACAGATTATATTGGAAACAGAACCACCAAAATCAGCCACATTTCCTGGTAACACAAAAAGGCACCCTAATACTGATGCTATAAGCTAAGCTAATGATAGGAGGTAAACCAATGGATAAGGCAGCAATTTTTCTTCTTCACCAGACTAAAAGTTCCTGAAGCATGGCCTCAGTGCCTGTTACAAATTAGATGCCCCCCAAAATGTTTGCTTAACTCTTGGGCTAAATATTTAGGAAATTAAAAGTGATTTATTGTTGCCTTGTAAGAAACCAGGGCCCCAGAAGATTCCCGCACCACTAAACTCCTCCAAACCCTTGGAGAGTTACCTAGACATTATCCTCTGGCCTCCCCTTGTCCTTTCTGTTAAATGAGATATTTGTGTTTTAAATGAAAGCCATTGTTGACCTCTCACTGGTGGAAAAGAATCAATGTGCATGCATTCCTCATGTAATAAGAAATAAATCCCTTAAGCCTCTAATTTGCTCCCACTGGCATAGAATTTTGAAGTCTAAGAATGCATCTGCCATCAGAGAAGTTAATTCTGGGGCTGCTGGCTCTGCAGCTATGTATGTGGCCATTGTTCATGATCCAGGAATGGTCCGGAGGAGATCAGTGCTCTGTTCTCATAATGAACCTTATGTTTCTAAACACAGGTGCATTTGGATTGTAGACATCTGTGTCATTAACTGGAGAGAGAAAGAGCACAAAAGCAGCTCAGAAATGCAGGGTGGTATTGTTGCAGTAGCTCTTATCACTATCATCATTATTTCTTTGATGATGTATCATGGCACAGAGATGGTGATGAACGAATTCAGTTGTCTCACTGCCATGTTTTCACCATGCAGCCTTTCACTGGGGAGGAGGGAGACTCTTGACAGAATTTACCCCATTGTCATTCTATTGAAAAGTGTTGTCAGAGAGCCCCTGATCCATCCTACAATCATTTCAATCTACTTTTCACTCTAACTTTGTATTTCATCTCTGCTCTTTGATGCAAAAGAATGAAAGAGCTCTTGGGAAATACTTGTTCCTGATGGCTCTGATGAAAAAGATGTCTTAAAAAACTGTCAGAAATTTGCAGGACAAAGAAAGAATGGCTATCAGGTAACTCCTGGACATTCTTCCGCTAACCCCACTGAATAACCATTGATGTGTTCCAGACCCCAGTCCCAGGTTCCTGCAATTCTCACATTAACAGGTATTCAGGATAACCCAAACCTTATGACAATCAATACTCTTGGCCATTTTACAAGCACATATTCACTAGGAATTTTTGTAGTTTGTCCCGTGGAACACTATAATTTGCATTTGCTCCATATTAACGAATGTTTTAAAGCATTATAGCAAAAGCATATGCCAATATCAGTAGACAAAGTTAATTTTTAAAAGGGATCTTAGATACAGAGCCTGAATTGACTAAAGCAATTGCCTTGCTTTTTACAAATTCTAAAACTCTGAGTGAAAATCACGTCTCAGCAAGTTGTAAATGAGGTGGTGGTATTTTACTACCCGCCTCAGACTTTGAGTTGGAGCGGCCACTGGTATTCATCTTATCTAACAAAACAGAGATTCAGAGAAGCCAAGTGGTATGCCAACACACAACTAGGCAGCGGTAGAGCTGGGGTTAGAATCCAATCTCTTAACTTCACATTCACTCTTTCCATGAGATCTGTGAATCAGCCAGAGTGTAATCAGGGAGGCAGAGCCACTCTGAGTGATATGGAATAAGGGATTTATCATATGGATGGTGGGAGCTGGTGGAGAAGTCTTTAAAAAAGATGTTGCTCTGGTTCTGTGGTAGGCCTAAAAGGGATGCAAGTCAGCAGGACCTGAACTTGGGAAGAAAAGCTGAATGTCAAGAAGAACAAACAAGTGCACACTGGAATCCATAGGACAAACTCCACACTGCTTCTCTCTTCCCACCTCCAACCTCAACGATGTGGTTGACTTGCAAGAAGAAGCTGGAAGCCATCTCCACCAAGTCACATGCACACCTGGCCCAGGCCACAGAAAAGTAGAATGCGGTTCAGCTGGAGGCTGGGGCACATGAGACCCAGCTGCTGCTGCTAGGCATCATGGGAGCCAACCGATCAGCATCCACAGGTGTAGCTGCACTTGCGGCCCTGCACCCATCTTGTGGGTGTAATGTCCGTTGCTTCACTGCCACCTTCCAAATCACACGCAGATTCTCTTGTTGCAGCCCCAACCCAGAACTCAACTGCTGGCAAAGAGGATTCTGGGAAATCAACTCCAGCTTAGCTAAATAAAAAAACCTCTGCACCATGCTAGAGCTTGTCAACGTATTTGCAGATGTCTTTGATTTTTCTCTTCACACAAAACACAGAATAATTCAAATATGGAAGAGAACATAGGGACCCTCTCTGCAGTTCCCTTTATGGAATTACTGCTTTTCTGTCACCCTGAGAACTCAGTTGCCTTGAATCCTTTTCTTGCTCTGTTGTGCTTCTTGGGATGATTAAAACTACAGCTTATTTGTGTATCACTTATATATAAAATATTGAAATATTTGTGTTTCACTTATATATGAAATACTGCAGTAAAAACAGGTCCTCTAATATTATGTATGTCATGTAAATAAGGATTGTAAAAACTTTAGGATCCATTTGACATAATTACCTATGGAACCATATGCTTATGTATTTATGTAGCTAAGTAAATATGTTTGTATCTTTGTTCATTCTATTTATCTATCTATCTATCTATCTATCTATCTATCTATCTATCTATCATAGTGTTATAAAGATTTAAGGAAGAACACTTTTCAAGAGTAAACAGTCAGGGGACCCCTGAGTGGCTCAGTGGTTGAGCATCTGTCTTTGGCTCAGGGCGTGATCCCAGCGTCCTGGGATCGAGTCCCACATCGGGCTCCCTGCATGGAGCCTGCTTCTCCCTCTGCCTGTGTCTCTGCACCTCCCCTTTCTCTGTAAATAAATAAATAAATAAATAAATAAATAAATAAATAAATAAAATATTTGTTTAAAAAATAATAAACAGATATCTAGACATGGTGAGCTGACAAACCGAGAAATTGATACTGTAACTTTTCAGTAATTATGTCAACTACTGAACACCTGTCACTAATCCAAAAGGCAAAAGAACTGACAGTTATGTAAACTGTTCCTTCACCTTGGCTTCTTGAGATTATTGAGATAGTTATAGATAGGAAATGCAGAGTTAAAGAAGAGGGAGCAGGGTACGTTTCTTACCACATAGGAGTATTAGGAATTTGTTTAGCTTCTGCCTCTCTAAGCACATCTTAGGTCCTTTAACCCTGTAGCTTATTTTCCTCCTCAGATCCAAGCCCAGAAATTCTCCTTTCCTTTGGCCTTCCTAGGGGAAAAAAGTTAAGACTGTAGGCAAATAAATCAACAAATAGATACAGCTTTGTGAAGACATCAAGATCCTACACTGAGATTGAATCTACCTTCCAGTTTCAATCACCAACCAGAGGGAAAGGTGAGACAAGTGATTTCCAAAAACTGATAAAACACAGTGGATGTTTAGGGGGTAGAAAAAGCCCTGGACTTGGATCTAGAAATAGGTCCAATCCATCTACCCATTTGTGTCCTTTTTAACATTATTTAATTTGTCAAAATTTACGTTTTCTCTTCTGCAAAATAGCTGTAATCTCACCTGCTTGCTGAGAAGTTCTAGGCTTGAATGAGAGAGCCTGTATGTCTACCTCCTTCCTACCTTCGTTCTCCTAATAACCCCTCCCCTGCAATTATTCCAATTTTATCATAATTTCCTGAAGAAGTCATCGTATGACCAATCATACAAATAGGAATGCAATGAATGGGATCATTTATTTTAACAGGCTAGAAGATTAAGTGTTAGCAAGCAAGTGGAAATTTTAAGAGAATTTGTTTCGTAATCTGATAGCCACTGCTTATTTTGTTTAATTGAAACAACTTATTTTTTTCAGTGTCAAAAAAATCATGAAAGATTTTGAAATGGGCAAAAACACTACTGGGTGTCCTGCCTGGACAGGATAACACTTCTGAGTTATCTGTGTCTTTTATTGTCTTTGAGCTACTTTAAAACTCTCTAAATCATAGATACCTGATGCTAATAAAACTGATTCTTATCCAAGAACAAATACAGTTAAGTCTTATTATTCACAGTAGTTATTTCTATAAAGTTGCCATGAACACTGAATTAGTGAATACTGAAACATTGCTTTTATGGGAAACACGGTATTAGGTTCCTGTGAGCCTCTGGTTACACTGTTATCAACCAATTAATACATAGCCTTGTTTTATGTGTATTTCTGTTTAGACACACCTTCTTTCATAGGCAGTGTTGATTCATTAGCCTTTAATTAATGGCCAACACCACTATAACTCACACCCGAATGAAGCTTTTTGAACCCATGTATTTTAGCAAGTAGGTGGATTCACAAATATTGAATCAGCAAATAATGAGAACTCACTGTATTGTGTCTAATGGATATACCAATGATTTATCCCCCCACTTTCCCGATCATAGAAGCCAGTTTTGCAACTATTAAGCATATTTATTTTGGCCATTCCTGACCACCTATGAACTGTTAAAAGATATACTGAGGCATGTTAAAAGTTACAAGAGTTTAGGGATCCCTGGGTGGCGCAGCCGTTTGGCGCCTGCCTTTGGCCCAGGGTGCGATCCTGGAGACCCGGGATCGAATCCCACATCGGGCTCCCGGTGCATGGAGCCTGCTTCTCCCTCTGCCTGTGTCTCTGCTTCTCTCTCTCTCTCTCTCTCTCTCTCTGTGTGACTATAATAAATAAATAAATAAATAAATAAATAAATAAATAAATAATTTTAAAAAAAATTTACAAGAGTTTATTTGAGCAAACAACCATTCTAACCAAAAGTGGTCGGGGGTGCTCCATTGTCAGGAGCTGGGGAAAGACTCTACAGTTCAGGCTCAGAAGCAAAGCAAAGCAGATTATTTGATGGCTACAGCTTAAGTGGTTGCTGATTTAGGAGAGCCTCATTGGCTGTTTGATTGTTCTTAAATTTTGATTTCTTAACTTTGAGGCATTTCTAGGAATTGACTCCAGCTTAAGTTCTGGTTTGATTATATAGCTGCCAAGACATTAGTGCCCACCTCAGGCTAACATCCGCCCTGGTTAATTACTTAATGCCATATGTGTCCACACTTTAGATTTCCTTTAAAATTGTTGTAATATCTGTCTGGATCCTAACTAATTAATAGTTACATGGAAATCTTTGCTATGTATTCATTTTATACTTAGGTGAAAGCTATGTCTTTACTACCTTTAAAAAGAATTTTATCCTCTACCATTTGAAAAATTGTTCAGGGTGAATTATCATCTTCAACTTGGGCAGTTTTATGCAATTCTATGAGCCCACGTCTGAAAACATTCCAGAACATGACTTTCAATGAGTCATAATTCCTCTTCAGGGTCTTGTCTTTGCCATCCTATGGATTTACCATCTGAGAAAGTGCTTCTACATTGTAAAGCATCCTGCAAATTAGCATCAAATTCAATGTTCACAGTCTGTGAGGGGTGGTTGTTTTCTATATTTAAGTCTGAGGAAACTCACACTCAGGGAGATAATGTGACTTTTTAAAGATCACACACATAAGAAAATTTTAGTTTGACTGTTGTTAAGAGTTAGAGACCAAAGTTTAGCAGATAACAGAGCCAGTGCTGTTCATGTGAATGGCACAGAAATCAACTCCTATTATTGTAAGGGATTAAAAGCCTTTCCCACTTTTCTGCACCTAAGACTTGTTATGTAGATCAGGGAAATGGGTGGGTTAGTGGGGGGAATATTGAAAAGTGTCTGTCTTGACTTGTGTGATAATGGTGCAAGGGAAGGAAGTTATTGGAAGATAAGCAAACAAGAGATTCTTAGACCTAGGAAGGGGGATGAGGGAGAGAACCAGACAGCCTAGACTGAGTGGCAATGCTTGATGGGGAGTAGAAGGGAGGGAGGGGAGGGGGGCAATTTGCCATTGTGATGGAGTTCTGAGGAGACAGGAGAGGAGGGGGCTTTATATTCTAGAGTCTGAGAGACTTCTGTGAATCTCCAAAGTACATTTGGGGGGATGTTGCACTTTTTTTAAGTTCAGCATCTTGCTGAAGGGCTGGGTCCTAGTTTCGTCTGAGTTAGGATTATTACTTTCCTATGATGTGTAGGATCCCTAGAGGAGACATGAAGGAACTCCTGTGGGATTCAAAGTTAGCATAAGTGACAGTACTGTCTCTGAGCTTTGACTCTATTTGATCAGCTGATTATTAATATTTTTAAGCACTTTCTTTGTCAAGAGTCCTAGAATAAAATCAACCAGAAAATAAAGGAGGAAAAGGTAAACTCTATTGGCTGCTAAGGCAGAAGCGTTCATCGGAAAGTGAGCAGCCCTGCTTCGTGGCAGTTACCAGAAACATGTTATAGGCACGTAGATTGGTCTTGAGAAAAAGGAACAAGAAAACAAGAACTTAACCTGTGGAGTAAAACTTGTGTTCTGTGACCAGTTGTTAAAAGGCTTAGGGAGAAGCAAGTATGGGAAAGTAACTTTCTCAAAGTTTCTGGCAATAAAAATGGCTGCTTTAGTCATGTGACAGTCGCAAAAGATATTAACCTTTGTTCTTTGAAATACATGTATGCCCTTCTCCCTTCCTGCTTTTCAAATATAGGACCTTCTTATCTTTGTGATATGAAAATACATGATAGGTCAGTCAGTTACTATGGACTCACTCATCCATCACAAGTGATGCACACTTTACAAAATTTGTTCTAACTCAAAATGTATACATTTACATTTATTTGTTAACATTTAATATAAGACCAAAGATTACTCTTTGAGTTCGGGACAGCTGCTTTGAGCTTTGCATTGTCTTTCATAGATGAGCCACAGCAATAATACATATCATCTCATTTCCAGTTTTATTTTTTTTTCTTAACAGAAGCAAGTCTTAAATGAAAACCAGTGAAATAATCAGCACACCGACTCCCTCTAGATTCTTACGATTTTTCTTTTCTTTTTTTTTTTTTGCCCCTCCCCTTGTTACGATTTTTCTTTTCCCCTTAAACTTTACAGGTCTCCTAAGACAGTTCAAAACTTTTGACTTAATTTTGACAGAGAAAATTCTCTTTCCAAATTCATTTTCCACTGATTTATGTTATATTTAATTGAATTAGATAGTTGTAATAACAAAGACAGCAACATAAACAGTTCTGGGAACAATTCAACCAACTCTGCTCAAGCATCCAACACACGTGGCAAGAAAATAATTCACAGGATGCTCGAGTAAGATTTAGGAGAGCAAATATGTAGCATGCTGTGGGCAGTGGTTGCTTAGGGAAGGAACTGATAGCAGGTGGATCATGGGAAGTTAGTTCAGCCTAAAAAAGCCCTAAATGAGTTTGGCTCCCAGGTAGGATGAAGAGCAGATGCTCTGGCTGGGACTTGTAGGGCAGGCAATCAAAGATGCTCACAGATAGGACCGAGGCCTCCAGAGTGCCCACACTCTCGCCCTGCCCAAACCCCCTTGGAGGGCCTGTGGAGCAACTGGGGAGGATAGAGAGAGTCGAGGGCCCTCACTAAGAACATGTTTGATCCCAGGCGGTGACGAGGCTCGGAAAAGCTACCCAGCCCCTTGGTAATGTGGCATTTCCAGCTGTGAAAAGTGACGTTTGAACTAAAATAAAACCATGTGGATCAATTTCATCTCAAAGTCAATGATCTCTTTATTTGTTTTTGCGGTTGTTTGTTTTATTTTGCTTTGTAGAATACCTAAAATTAAAACATTGTTTATATATAGCAGCAATAACAGTGTTGAAATCAAGCAGATGCTTTGGAATTTGTTTTGTGGCCTCTAGGTTGGCAGTGGGAGTGGAAACCAGTGCCCAGGGCCTCGGACAAGAGCTTTGATCGATTGCTTCTGGATCCTGTGGTGATGGGCTGGCAAAGTCTGACAACAGGGACACGAGGGGACAGCTGGAAGCTCTCAGCATCAGCCCTGAGCCCGGCTACTGAGCCTGCGGATGGGAGAAGAAAACCTTCACTGAGAGGCCTACCCCCATGGCTTTGTGTCCTTAGCTCTGAGTGCCTGAGTAGTCATCCTCCCTGAGGAGGCCTCTTTCCAAGGCCAGGGTTCATGACACCTTCCTTCTCATGCTCTTCCCTGGGCAAATGCAGCCAGGAGATCAGATTGGTGTTTCAATTCTATGATTCTACAGTTCTAGTTTTTTGTGGAAGTGGCTGCAACTGGAGACCCTCAGACATGCTGAGGGAAAGCCAATCCTATCCTGCAGCTCTTTCTTCTCACCCAGCAGCACCCTGGTTCCCGATTGGAAAAGCCCATTGTATGCTCTAGGGAGGGAATCTCTGGTCATCCCCGGAGAGTGGCTATACCACAAAGGAGAAATCCAGAGGACACTCTGGTGCATCTCTTGTATGTAATTTGGGGTAATTCAGCTGAATAACCATGATTAGCATGGATAATCGGCACATGGCCCAAGAAGGTATTTGTGTTCTAGGCATACCTTTCTCTTTCAGGATTCTTAGGAGTATGAGCATGAAATTAATACTCTGAGGGAAGGACAAGTTTCTTCCACCCCAGTGGCCTGCCTCCCTCTCCTGCCATTTTGGGTTCCTACTTCTCCTCGGCCATCACATGAATTGAAGTGGATTTTGAGTCTTTACTCAACAACAACAGCAAAAAGATATTTATGATCTCTGTTCTTAATTTTAAAATTGGTTTAGCATGACATTTTAGATACCTTTGTCTTTCAAAAACAAAACATAAAACTGAATTAAGTGTCTTTCATATTCCCACATGGTTGTGATTTTCTTTTAAAACAGGTCAGTTGCTCTGAATAGAAATCTTGCCCAATTCTTGGTTAAAAAAAATAAAGAGAGAGAGAGGAGAGAGAGAGAGAGAGAGAGAGAGAGAGAGAGAGAATAAGCCCTACATCACAACCTGAAGTAGTACTGAAAACTAGATAATAGTACAAACTATATATATATAACTTTATATTTTCTGGAAGCCACATTTAAAAAAGGAAAGACACATGTGAAATTAATGGGTGAAATTTCATTTAATGATATTGATTTAACCCAAGATATCCAAAATACTATCATTTCAACATGTCATAGATATTGAAAATTATTAATGAGGCATTTTGCCTTTTTGTGTGTGTGTGTGGAGTTGTGTCTGTGAAACCCAGTGTGGTTTTACACTTACCGCACACCTCAGTTTGGGTGAGCCACATTTCAAGTGCTCAATAGCTACACATGGCTATTAACTACTATATTGGCCACATTGGCCTATGTATCTTTTATGCTGACACTTCACTTTTATTTCCATTTTCTTGCCTAGTCTTAAAAGAGAGAAAGCATTTAGACTCCAAGTCTTACTGGAAAATAAGTCCGAGTATTGGAACATTTTCATAGCAGTTCTGTGAGGTATAGGACTTGTCAAGTAGTAGCTATTTCTATTATAATACTTCTTCCTTCCTCAGCAAAACATCAATTGGTATAGAGTAAGCAGTGAATTGAAGAAGAACTGCTTGATTTTATTAATTCCAACCTAAATCCTCTCCCCCTCCCATCAAATTATTCCAATGAGAGCTATCACCATATATTACCCAATAGTGAAACGTTCTGTGATGTGTTTTATACAGTATTTCTTAATGTGCACAGGGCATTTTATAGCAACTTTGCAAATTGCTAGAAGTCCAGCTATTGGGTAGAGTTTTCTAGATGAAGAAAACTGCACATCTCATTAGTTCTTTCCATGTGGATGCTGAAGACAATACTGTCAATAATTTTCCTCACCTTCACTGACTAGGGACAAGCCTTCCTCCTTGTATTTCCCAGGGGGCATTCATCTCTGGCGAAAGAGAATTTCAACTCTTGGTTACAAAGTCTAGTACCTGCATGTCTCCATCTCATTTATTACAACTTTGTGGTATCTCTATTGTAGAATTTGGACAAGTTAAACAACAACACTACAACTCATTATGCTGTCTCTCCACTAGTCTATGAGAATTCAGGACACAGAACATTTCTTATTCTTCAGTAGGTCTAGCTGAACCCAAGCAGCAGTGCCTGGTGCATCACTCATGCTCAGTACCTAGTCACTGAAGCCAGGACATTCTGTCCCATTCATTTGTCTTTTTCCCCTTTGTCATACACTTCCATCAAGACCCAGGACTGCACTGATATGTCCACACTGAATTTTATTCATTCAACAAACGTTCATTGAGGGCCTACTTTACATTAGGCACTTTGCTGGGGGAGTGTGGTGAAAAACCCAGAACCCCTCCTGAAATTTAAGGGTAAGAGAAAGGACATGGAAAAAATAAGTGCAATGGGTACTGTGGTTTTGAAATACCTTCCACTGACTCTTTGTTCCAAGTGGTCTACTTTGTTTTGTTTATTCATTTGCCTCCCCTGCAATCCTTTCTGTCATTCAGCCTAGAGTCTCAGAGCCTCAAGAAAGAGATCCGGGTACTGCTTTTGCAGACAGATCAGAGGAGGGAGGGAGGAGGCAAAAGATGAAAGCAGAAACTCTCTTGGTGGGGTCAGTGTTGAGGGACCACAGAGCTGAGAGAGAGAAGGAGATGCAGGAAGAGAGGGAGGGAGAGAACGACAGGGAAAGGGAGAAAGAAGAGGGGGACAGAGAAAGACAGAGACATAGAAGCCTTTTTCTGCCACAAGCTGATTTCAAGTCTTGTTGGTGCTAATTGGAAGGAAACTCTGAGTTTCAGAATTTAAACTGGACTGGACTCAGTTTTAAAATATAAATGACTGAATAGTGCCTAGATACTTGTGAGCTATCTATCTTTCTGGCTATCCTGTCGATGGTGACTCAATAAAGGAAAGCGAATAATAGTAACTGGAAACCTTGAAACTGATTCCTATTTGTACAGCTCTGAGTTGGGCCTTCTCGTCCAACCGGTGATAGCAAGAAATGAACTACCCAGCCAAGTCCTTCTCGGGTGGCGATATGCTTTTGAAGTTCTGTTTCTTTCAGAAATGACTACTTCTGTTTCAAATACTTTGTCGAAGGTTCAACTCGGAGTTTTTCAGATGCAAGATAACAAACAATCAATTGTTACGAGAATATGTGTCCAATAAATACTTGTGTAGTGGGTGAATTTATAAGTGGTCCGGAAAAGAAGAGAAAATATATTTTAAACTTTACTTGTTGCAGTAAGTCCTCAATAACTATTGTAATTCATTACCCAGAAGTTCAAATGCAGAAATGCAAGTGATTTGTGTTTTCATAAACAATCCTTTGAGAATTCCTCTCTTTCTATTTTAGAAAAGCCTCTGCTGAGATGGCCATCTTCTTAAAAGCATTTTCCAGGCATATATATATATATATATATTTTTTTTTTAAGCTACAAAACTTTATATCTTTCAAGGAGTACAAGAGAGAATGGATTTTGGAATCAGACAAATCTGGGCTCAAATCACAGTTTTGTTGTAGTGTAGCTGTGACCTTGATCAAATAACTTCTCAGCAGCTTGGTGATCTCTGCTGTAAAGGAAGGAAGGAAGGGAGGAAGGAAGAAAGGAAGGAAAGAAAAAAAGGAAGGAAGGCATGCAGGCTGACTGGCTGGAGAAGAAGGAGGAGGAGGGGGAGGAAAGGAGGAGGAGAATAGGAAGAAGGAGGAAGGAAGGAGAGAGAGAGAGAGGAGGAGGGGAAGAAGGGTAGGAGGGAGGCGAGACTCTTCTTTCAGTGTTGGTGTTGGGAGACACATGGGTCAGAGACAACATAAGAAAATACCTAGCATGGTTCCTGGCACAAAGTGGATATTCAAAAATGGCAACAACTGCTGATTGATTTGCTATCCCTGAAATAACCACATTTTTTTTTTCCTGAAAAGATGCAGTTGCTTTTCGTCTCTGGTCAATGCCTATGGTACCTTCTTGTGGCACTCATTGCAAGGATGACTGGCTGGCATCAGCAATTGGGAAATTAGTCTCTGCCTCTCAGGGGTAGGTTTTCTCCTGGATGCTTCATCCCATCTTTCACTTGGTTTTGAGCAATGGTTCAGGGAGTCTTCAGTGCCCTCAGCAAGAACCTCACCTTCCTAGAGATGGCTTTGGGAGGGGTGGTGAGTGGGTTGCCCATCAAGTGGGCTGTGGGTACCTGCAGCTGGTAACATCAACAACTGCCATCAGGAGTGATGAGAGTTGTTGCAGATCCTGAAACAAGGAATGAAAAACCCCAGAGCAGGGTAAGAACATGTGAGACACTCCGAAGAGGAAGGCTGCACAGCATAAAACAAGAGGCATAGTAATGCACACATTCTCGTGGCAGGTGCAAAGGTGGCTCACTCAGCCTCATGGCTCTTCTCACTAACTCCTTAGTGAAAAGAAATTCTCATTTTGACCTCCCTGCTTCACAGAATCATATTCTTGTCCATGTGTTTATGCTCAAGCTAAATTCTAGTATCTAGATCAGCTTATGCTCAGCAAGGCCAGGTAACTCAGTAATTTGTGAAGATGATGTGGAACTATGTCAGGTGTTGTCAGACAAGAGACCCTGGGCAGCATGGCCCTTACATGCTTGTTCATACCAACATTTCAGTGTCCAGAATACATGTGTTTTACTCTGAGCCTCTCTGGCAGCTGGTGCTGGGACAAAGGTTCAAGTGCAAGCAATTAGTTTAGGTGGTGAGAGAATACATTGAAATACATTGACACAGGGAGGAGTGTTATTAAATCATCTTCCAATAGGGAAACTCTGGGAGCTGGTGCAAAAGCCCTGCCTGAGGGACAGGGGAGCTGGGGAAAGAAATAGTTTCTTCCCATCATCCACTTCTTCAACTGTTCTGATTTTTTAAATTTTCCTTGGGATCTTTGGATATTTCAATCATGAGGTATTGCTAGAGGAAACTAATTTCATCCACTGCTTGCTCCTGCAAAAGCATGTACACATGTCTTTCTTTCTGTGTCATAGTCCACTTTGCATTTTCAGACCTGGTGCACACATTCTAAAAGTTCTCAGAGCTCTGCCGAAATGACATTTTTTTCATCACAGGAAATCAGCTTCCATAATAGCAGGAATCTGAAAAATTTTGACACAGCACTGTTAGACATTTCCTTTTAATTTTCTGAATTTAAATCTAAATTATAGCATTTAAGGAGAGTAAAGCATATAAATCCCCAAAAAATATGTTAAGCATGTATGTACTTGTAAACACACCACTCCTTTCTTATCACAAGATGGAGCAAAGATCTCGCCCATAGAAGTCAAATACCTCAAATTCAGACTCTTTCCCAGAAAAGCATTCTTTCTGTTCCTCCCTCACACGCTCTGACCCTGCGTGGCTCAGTCTCCCCAGATGCACAGTCTAGTTCTCTCAGTTTGTCCTTGCCCCAACTTCCACCCTTGGGAGCTGTCCATCACTTGGAAGCTGTGCCTTTGGCTACTGTCCAGGAAACAATCATTTCCTAAAGAGTACTTGTGGCACCAAAGAGTTGACAGGAGCCTCCCAAAATATGTCCTTCTCCTACCAAGTCCAGCTTTTGTCTGGAAGACCTGAAACACATGCAAATGTAAAATTCCTTTCCCCCTTGAGAAGGGCAAAGGAATGATTTATTGAAATGAGAGGCATTGTCTTGCTGCCTGGCCTGGGGGAAACAGGTAAAACCTCTCTCTAGCACTGGCCTGGGATTGTGGCTTCCCACTGGGTTTGCAATAAGGAAGAATTCCCAGTTCACATAAGGGTTCTTTCTTCTCTGATTTGTACTACCTTTGTCTCTTGTGTGGAGAAATTCAATAGGACCAAGAAGAGGCAAGGACTCAAGTAGACCATTGTCATTGATGGGGAGTTTGGACTAAGCCCAAGGCAGATGGATCCTCTTTGTTCAAGTGATGTGCTGAGCCCCAGTACAGGTCTTACCAAAATGGCAAGATTGCTGTCCAAAATAGTGTCACTTAATCTTAAGGAGAGTACCATTGACCCGTCTTTGATGGCAACACACGCACACACACACACACACACACACACACTCACACAGACACACTCACGTACACAAGCACGCACACACACATGCACAAATAGAGGGACAGGGAGACAATGATCTTTTTAAGCCTGGAATTCTTTGGGTTTGGTTTCAAGCTAGAAGAAAAACCTTTGTTAGGGAGAAAGCTTGTAGATAAATCATCAAACTGTTTGGAAATTTCAGCACTTTGAAAAATGAGACTGTGTGGAGGAAATTTTTTTCTTTGCTGTGTTTCAGGGTTTTTTAAAATTCTTTTTCCTCATCCATAACTCAAAAGAGATTGGCCTTTACAAGGTCAAACGTTTTATGCATTTAGTTTTCATGTCAGGTTATTAAGGAGAAATATAAAATTCTGGATTTGGTGTATGTCCCATGTTTTAAAGAAACACAGATCGAATCCCATATGCTTTTGAAACTGACCTTGCTTAAAAAAAAAAAATGAGTTATCATGACTTAGGTCATAAGGCCTCAGGTTGAGAAAAAAGATTTCCCCTGTGAACATGAAGTTCATTACTGACCAAAGATCCCCACATAAGTGGTTTAAAACTTTCCCACTGTTGCTGAAATAGTAAGTCGTGCAAAGATGCACAGAAGACTGGATATTTGTTTTTTATCCTAAAATATCTTCTCTTTGCCACTTTTGACCTTAAATGGGGTTTCTGCCCTCTCTGATTCTTTGTTTCTGTTGTATTCACTACAGCAACGTGCTGGATGGCTCAGATGTGACTGTCACACTGTTTTAAACATGTGTGCCTGAAGAGTTATTGCATTGAGCTTTCATATACTCCATACCCTTTCTTCCAGTACCCGTGTCTTAAATACACATTTCTTAAAATACATTTTTTTTTATCCAAAGACCAAGAAAGTGATGAGAAATGCATGGAGAGAGGCAAACAGCTAATAGGTCATTTTGGTTATTCCATTGAAAGGCTACATGGAAAATCTTTTACTTGCTGCTTGGTCTCTTACATTATGGAGTCAACTCTCAATGATTCTAGAAAGTCCTATGAAGAAAGGGGATATTGCAAAAAGGGAGGCAGAAAACAAGACATGATTGGGTTTCAAGGTTGGTAGTGTTGACAAAAATCGGCTGTCTCAATCCCTGAATCCAAATTTGCATTTACCTACAGCATTCTTGGTTTTGTCTAGATTCTGATATTTAAGCTCCAAGGACCAACTGCATTGCCAGGTGGTTCAGACTGCAACAAAATCATTTCTCTAAGATTCTACCTCAGATTCATAGAGAATACGTTGAACCCCATCAGACATCACAACTGTACCTGCAGGTGAGATTATTGTCACTTCTGTCTCTGAGGCCTTAAGCTAGACATGAACAGAGTGGCTCATATCTGTTCATTGACCTAGTTCATCATCTACGTAAGTACTTGACACATATTCAATAAAACACCTGTGGAAGGGTCCCTAGAGGTGCCTCAGCTCACTTCAGAGGGATGCAGCTGTTTGGGGATGGCTGCTTGTGTTCTGTGTACTTTTCCTTCCTCTTGGCCTAACCGTCAGAAGGGCCTCTGACAGATCTTCTGTGACCTCGTTTAGGGTCCCCTCTCTACCTGGTTAGTTACCTTCTGATGACTGCTTCCTCTATTTCTTCTTCTTCTTCTTCTTCTTCTTCTTCTTCTTCTTCTTCTTCTTCTTCTTCTTCTTCTTCTTCTTCTTCTTCTTCTTCTTCTTCTTCTTCTTCTTCTTCTTCTTCTTCTTCCTTCTTCTTCTTCTTCTTCTTCTTCTTCTTCTTCTTCTTCTTCTTCTTCTTCTTCTTCTTCTTCTTCTTCTTCTTCTTCTTCTTCTTCTTCTTCTTCTTCTTCTTTCACTTCTTCTTCTGATACAGGATGCCTTTGATCAGAGCAGATTAAACAATCTGAAAAAATAAGGCTAAAAATCTAGCCTGGAACGACATTTCCTCAGATCTGGGGCCACACACTTAATAATTGTCTGAAAGGGCTGGGCAGCTCCCATGGACAAGAGGAGCTGGGTGGGTGAAGGTACAGCTGAAATGAAGACTCTTGGCCCCACACCAATGGGACAGCCACCTTTCATCAACTGATGTGGGGCAGGAGTATGGGCCCTCCTTCTTGCTAAACCTTCTTGATTTTAAAGAAGAAGAAATCCAAGTGTTTATATGAAGCTCCCCCAGCTCTCTGATGTTGGCAATTAATGCAGTTAAAACAAAAATAAACCTGATGTGTTTTTGGATTCAGCCTGCGGCCTGATGATTTGCTACCTTTGACTTACATTGCCTGTACTAATAAGTGTCTTGGACATTATATTTCTTTACTTTAGTTGTAAACTTTTATCAAGCTTTATATCAGTTAGGATGAAGTTCAGCTACTAGTAATATAAACCTAACGTGACAATGACTTAAAAATGATAAAGGCTTAAAAATTATAAATGTGTGTTTTTTCTCTCACATTAAAAAAGTCCAAGGGTAAGGGTGCCTGGGTGGCTCAGTCAGTTAGGTGTCCGACTCTTGGTTTTGCCTCAGGTCATGATCTCAGGGTCCTGGGATTGAGCCCCACATCAGGCTCTATGCTCAGTGGAGAGTCTGCTTGAAGATTTCTCTTCCTCTCCCTCTTTCCTTTCCCCAAATCACACATGTATTCTCTCTCTCTTTCAAATAAATACATCTTTAAAAAAAAAAAAAAACATAGATAGTACAGCCCGGCAGTATAATAATGTCCATATGATTATCCTCCCTTTCTGTATTTTTGCTCTCTTTCTGCTCGCCACCCTTAGCACATGCCTTATATCTTCAAAATTGACTCATGGTCACAAGGTGGCTGCTGGAACTTCAACCAGAAAGATAAAAGAAGGGAAGAGGAGAAGAGGGACACTTGCCTCCCAGTTGAATAAGTCCCTTTTTAAAAAGAATTTTTCTGGATGTCCCATCCAAAAATATCCACTTGCACATTGACCACTATTATATGGAAGGGACGATGGGAAACAATTTTTTAACTAAGCATAATGACATTTCCAACACAAGTCTGTTGTTGAGGAAGAAGAAATTAGATAGGCAATCAGCATTCTCTCCCATAAGTCTCTTTTATGATCCAGAAGACTGATACTCAAAAGCAAATAATTGGCAGTTCTTATCCTCAAGAAACAGTATAAGAGAAATCATGCCATGTTATAGTTGTTTATATACAGCTAAGTATTATACTGTTGTCTAGACAGAGCTTTATAGCAACACAAAAAAAAGGAACAATGAACTTGCTTGGAGTTGACATCCAGGAAGTCTAACTCTTAAGCAATGACATTGTAGCTAGGGAGAAGTTATCCCAGTCACTAACTTTGCCATGGACCTCATTTCCTGTTACTCCTTAGAAAGATGTCCTAAGGGGCTTAGGAAAAAACATTAAAGCTTTTCTAATGAAAAAGAAGTGAAAGGGTTTCAAAGCAAAGGGAATGAATAAAGAGTTCTGTTAGTATTTGCCTTATTGAGGTAGCTTGATGTTGGGTATAAAAATACTTGTGGTAACCAGAAGCAAAGAATGGTTTTGAGGGAAATGGATGAAGGTGATCAAAAGGAACAAATCTCAAGCTAGAAGATAAATAAAGCTGGGATGTAAGTACAATATGATGACCATGGCTAATATACTCTATGGTATATTTGAAAGTTACCAAAGAAGGCAGCCCGGGCGGCTCAGCGGTTTAGCACCACCTTCAGCCCAGGGTGTGATCCTAGAGACCTGGGATCGAGTCCCACGTCGGGTTCCCTACATGGAACCTGCTTCTCCCTCTGCCTGTGTCTCTGCCTCTCTCTCTCTCTCTCTCTCTCTCTCTCTCTGCCTCTCATGAATAAATAAATAAAATCTCTTAGAAAAAAAAATGGAGGTTACCAAGAGAGGACATCTTAAGGGTTCTCATCACGAGGAAAACAAGAATATTTTTTAACTGTATGAGGTGATGTTTGTTAACTAAATTTGCTGTGGTAATCAGTTTTGCAATATTCATATGTCAAGTCATCATGCTGGACACCTTAAACTGTGCAGTGCTGTATGTCAATTATATCTCAATAAAACTGGGAAGAAGATGTGAACGTCTCATGTTCATGGACAAGGAGACCATGTAAAGTACAATGGGTGCCAGTTCTATACATACCACCATTTGCAGAATATGAGGATTTTTAAAAACAAACTTGATGCAGGAAGAAAAACAAATATTTGTGGATGTCTAGGGCAATGACTGAGCTTTTCCAGTAGGGACTCATGTCTAAGTCATTTCTGTGTCATGAATACTTGGCAAAGAATAAAAGCTCTTTCAGTGTTTTATGAAGGAATGTTTTACCAACTTGGAGGCAAAGATAGTCTCTGTTTAGAATGAAGAAGGCTTATGAATTCCAGAAAATGCTATCTTGCAATCAGGAAGGGCATTTTAAGGAGCTACCAAAATCCAGAGTAAGGCAGAACAAAGTCAAAAATGAAACAATTCTTGGCCATATTATTAAGCAGCAGAATTTAGATTATCCTAAAGTCAGATGTATCTGTAGCCAGTAAATTCCCTTTATCTTTTTTTTTTTTTTTGTCGTTCACTCTAACTTCATCAGAAAAGAGTGAAAAATTATATAGCAAATATCAGGGTATCTGCAACCCAGCATCTTAAAAAAGGCCTATTTCTTTTTGCATATTTCTTAAGACATCAGACGCTGTTGAAGCTTATTTGCAGCACCATTCAGTCCAATGTCCTCAACTGCCACAAAGACAGGTATTTGTTATTTCACGGTGTGGGTATGGCAGGGCTGCCGTAACAAAGAGACACAAAGCTTCAGCATTTCAAGAATTCACAGCTTTATTTCTTTATCACTTACCCCTACACCAGCAGCCCAGGCAGGGGTAGCACTGTTCCACAAAGTCCTTCAGCCTACTTCCCTCCTTCCTGTAACTTCTTCATCCCTGGGACTGTCACCACCTGCATGCTTGAAGCTATATCATGCCACTTCCAAGTGCCAGCTAGTGGAGAGGAAAGAGAGTTTGGAACGGATATGCTCATGTCTTCAAATGCAGACCCCTACATAGTACACATGCCTTCTTCTTACATTCCACTTGTGAGAACCTAGGCATACAGCCACACAGCACTTCACAGGAAGTGAGGAACCACAGGCTGGCTACACTGCCACATGCCTACCTAAGACTCTCCAACTATGGAGAAAGAGGTGCATGGATTTTGTAGAAAACCGGCAGCCTACTCTAGGCCATGCTACTATACTATTACCACCCACATATGCAAACCTAACACTATTTAAAAAATGGCAAATTAGTATAAACCACCAAACCTGAACATGCCAAAAAAAAAAAATAAATAACTGAATACAGGCAAACCTTCTTCTTGATCTAGCAGGTAAACTTCAAAAATCTCATTAGTAAATATAATGCTTATTATCAGTTTTTGATGGATACCATTTATCAAGTTAAGGAGGCTTCCTTCCAGTCCTACTTTGCTAAGTGTTTTTAGTTTCTTAATTATGAATTAATTATGAATGTGGAACCTTAGGCTACCTTAGGCTTTCTGTTGAGATGATCATATGATTTTTCTTCTTTAAACTGTTAATGATATGTATTGCATCAAGAGATTTTCTTTTTCTTTCTTTCTTTTTTTCTTAGAGAGAGAGAGAGCACATGTGCATGAGCAAGGGGAAGGAGAGTCTCTTAAGCAGGCTCCAGGCCCAGCATGGAGCCCTACATGGGGTTCAATCTCATGACCCTGAGATCACGACCTCAGCTGACATCAAGAGTTGTATGCTTAACCGACTAAGCCATCCAGCCACCTTGAGAGATTTTCTAGTATTGAGCTAACCTTATAATTACTGGAATAAACCTTACTTTGTCCCTATATATTTTTAAATCATTATTGAATTCAGTTTACTGTATTTTAGTTAGGATTTTTGCATTCATTGATTATAAGTAATATTGGTCTATAATTCTACTGTTCTGTCTCAATTCCACATCAGAGTTTTACTAGCCTGATAAAATTATGTGGGTAGCTGACTTTTTGGATTTGGACTCATAAATGGTTTGTATAACATAGGGAATATTTCTCCCTTGAAGTTTGCAAAAACGTGCCAATAAAACTAGGTTGCTTGGGGGGGGGGGGGCTACTGTTTGATTCCTGATTCAATGTCTTGCATTGAATCAAATAGTTTATTTTAAATGTTCTTTTTTTTTTTATGTATTTGCATTTCAGGCTACCAATTTACCTCTAGGAATGATTTTTGCTGCATTCTACAAGGCTTGATATATGTGACTTGCATTGCCTTTCAGTTGTCACTGTGATTTCTCTCATTCACTCATGTGGTAGGCTGAGTAATACTCACCCCACCCCTCTTCAAAATATGCCCATGTATAATGTCTAGAACCTGGGAATATTACTTTATTGCATACTTTGCAAGTATGGCTAACTTAAGGATCTTGGTATGGAGACATTATTCTGGATATTTGGGTGGGTCCTAAATGCAATCACATGTATCCTTATAGGATAGGGGCAGAGAGAGATTCCATTACAGACAGAGGAGGAGAAGGAGGCATATGACCACAGAGGTAGAAATTAGAGGGATGGAGCCATAAGCCTTACAAATTCTGGAGCCACCAGAAACCAGAAGATGCAAGGAATGAATTCTCCCCTAAAGTTTTCAAAAGGAGCATGGCCCTGGAAACACTGATTTCAGCCTGTAATACTGATTTCAGACTTCTGGTCTTCAGAACTGTAAGAAAATGTATTTCTATAGTGTTAAGCTACCAAGTTTGTGGCAATTTGTTATAGCAGTCATAGGAAACTAATATACCATGGATTATTTGGAAGTACATTTCTAGTTTCCCAATGTATGTTTGTTCATTTTTATTCTCTTTTTTTATGTCTCTTTTAATTCCCTTTCATTGGAAAACCATGATTGATATGATGATGGTTATTTGAAATCTGGAGATAATATTTTTGTGACCTATACATAGTAAACTTTTATAATTACCCTATGTGTACTTAGAAATAAGATATATTTGCATTTGAGAGTTGTAGAATTGTCTTTATATTTGTTAGAACAAAGCTTTATCTTCTCTTCCTATTTTCTTTATTCTTACTGACTAGGGGTCTGTTCAACCAATCATTTCTGACATACTAGAATATCTCAGAGTTTTAAACAATTAATCAGTTTTTCCTTATAATTCTTTTTTTAAAAGATTTTCTTTACTTATTCATAAGAGACACAGAGTGAGAAAGAGAGAGAGAGAGAGGCAGAGACACACAGGCAGAGGGAAGCAGGCTCCATGCAGGGAGCCTGATGTGGGACTCGATCCCAGGTCTCCAGGATCACGCCCTGGACTGAAGGTGGTGCTAAACCACTGGGCCACTGGGGCTTCCCAATTTTCCTTATAATTCTATCATCTTTTGCTTTTTGTATTTTGAGGCTACATTGGTAGATGCATACCATTTCACACTTCTGTATTTCCTCTCCCTAGCTCCATAGGCCCTAATTCCACAGTCATATATTATGGATTTAACCACAAAGTGGAGGTGAATTGATTGAAATCCTGGTCAAGAGGCTGCACTTTCATCCTTTCTCCTCTGTCATATATATGTGTAGCCTCAAGTATCACTCAGGCCCAAGTGCCAGGCAATGAACTGATCTCTAGATCCTTTTTTCTATTCTTTTTTTTTTTCTTTTCCATGTAGTAATGTTTCCTAGGACAGACTTCTAGCCAATGCTGCATCCCTCAGGACATGAGACACATTGTATTATTTTTCCATTGTATATTTATTTGTTTTCTGAGCCCCAACTATGTCTTCTTATCCATTATTATGCTACGTATTTGGAGGAGTGCCAGGAGCCATTTTGCCTGGAAATGCCCTGTATTATTTAAATTAAGTTGAGTAGAGTTTTCCGTTATTTGCTATTAAGGGATATAATATTATTCTCTCCATTTTATAGACTAGTAAACTGGGACTGAGAAGCTAACTATCCCAAGGCCCCCATAGCTCATAAGCCAGGGGGATCCAGAAATTGAGTTTAAGTCACTGCCTACAAAGCCTGTGGTCTTTTTCTTCTACTATGAACTTTAGAAATGAACATTTCTAGATTCTTAAAAAGTACAAATCTTGTCCTACCCTTCACCAACCCCTCTACCTCCTCCCCTCTCCACATCTATGGTTCTAACTTTTTTCACTGATGGCAATATGAAAGCCAAATTGAACTAAAATTGTCAGCTCTGAGTTTCCTGATAATTCTTACTTTGTTGGCTTTGTTGGGAACATATGCTTCCTGCGTGCCTGCCATGGAGAGGATGTGGGCTTGCTGAGATTCATGGTTCCTCCACGCCAATTAAACAGACTTCTGCAAGCAGAGCAGGTATCTTGAAAACCAGCTTCTTTGCAATGTCTGAATCCTTTCTTGAAAATGTGATCATATACCCTTCATCACCAAGAACAATTAATATTCTCTTCTGCCATATTCTCCTTCACTACTCTCCTTTCACCTTCAACATCAGTCAATTACAATCATTGCAAAGGAATACATTTTCTTTTTTTCTTTTTAAGATGTTATTTATTTTTCAGAGGGAAGGCAGAGGCAGAAGGAGAGGGAGAAAAAGAATCTCAAGCAGACTCCATGTCAAGCATGGAGTCCAATACAGGCTCAATCTCATAACTCTGAGATCATGGCCTGAGCTGAAATCAAGAGTTGGATACTTAACTGACTGAGCCACCCAGGTGTTCCAGGAATACATTTCATTTACTGATTCTTCTGTTTAATGTAACTGTCCACAAATTTGGACCAGACAATGCTCTTTCTTTTCCTCTTTTTCTCTCCCACTCAGTAGATAAGAGACTGCTGTGTATTATTGTTCCCTTCTCTGTTGGGAAGATAGTATTTACTGCATCATCCAGATGAACAGGAATAGAAGTATTTCCTACCCTAAGTAACTTTCCCATTTCCATAGCATACAGTCTGAAGATATTAATACAAATGAAGTTAAATCAGCACCAAGAATATAATGTTATTACCAATGTGTATAAGTAGTTCTTCCAAGAATGAACCTTCTCCTGAGTTAAAATTTTAAAAGGGGTAGTAACATATGTCAAGTTAGACTAATGAGATTGTCTCTGAAGTATAGAATTGAGTGAGTATACGGTGATACCAGAATGCATAAATTGGATTAATGCAAGTTCGTTAATGAAATAACATCTCATAGCAATTTAATAATGAGTTGGTTTCTCAAAGAGTCTTTCATGGAGCACTTGTTTCATGGGATGTTCCCTGAACTAATGGGCCCAGGCGCATTTCAGATACTCCCTGAGCACAGCTTCAGATTCATAGGGTCTCAGGTGTCTCCTAATCCAGTGACTGTGGTAGGACTACTTTTGGGTGGGTTCTGACCTGTTTCCTGCAGGTGCTCATGCTGTTCTTTCTCAAAGGCAGGTAAGGATCTGCTAGGTAGGTGCTTAGACCTAGGTGTAGAGACTGCATGTGTGGGGAAAGTGAACTAATTATGGAGGAAACCAGTGGATGACTACTGTCTCCTTCCTTCCCCTAGTAGAGAGCCCCCAGACACATTTCACCCAGCTCTTTGAGCTGCTCTGTGGGATCAGGCTGCTAACAGCCTGGGAAGCAGCCAGACTCTTGGCTGCCTCTCCCTTGGTCTTTGATGTGTCCTACCCATCACTCTTGACTCCCTGAGTAATAGTCCCCAGTAGAAAGCTTGCACTTAAAATTTGTCTTAAATCCTGCTTTCTGGGAAACCCAAACAAAACATAATCATTCTAAACATACTCACCTGGGAAATGCCATGCACTGAATCCCATTTCTGAAAAGCCATGATGCCCATCAGTTTCTTAAAGGTTCTAAAAAGTCCTTTTCCTAAGCAAACAAGGAAACAAAACAAAATAGAAAAACCTGCTTACTGCTTAAGTTTGTTATACCAAATTAGCAAATTGCCAGAATCATTCCACCATGAGACTCATTTGGAAAATAATTCCTCAAAACTGGATACAATACACACACCCTGGGAAATGCAAATATGGAGTTTACTATATCTACACTGAGGATATGTGGTGTTTCTGAGAGCTTATTTATATGAATGCTGCAGTGTGTTGAATGGTGGCCCCCAATAAAGATATTTCCAAGGCCTAACCCCTGGAATGTGCAAATATGACCTAATTTGGGGAAAAAATGTAATTAAATTAAACATCCTGAGATGAAAAACTCATCTTGGATTAGCTGGGTCGACCCAAACCTAGTGACAAGCGTTCTTGTAAAGACAAAGAAGAGAAATGACAGGCACAGAAGAGAAGACCAGGTGACCACAGAGGCAGAGATTGGATTGATGCAGCCATATGCCAAGGTACACCTGGAACCACCAGAACCGGGAAGGGGCAAGGAAGGATGCCCCTCCAGAGTCTTTGCGGGTGTGTGTGACTCTGCGTACACCTTGATTTTGAACATCTGACTTTTCAGACAGTGAAAGAATAAATGTTTCGAGCTACCCAGGTTGTGGTAATTTGTTATGACAAATTATATATGCACCTGTACAAAAGTCCTACAGGTGCCATCATGCATAATGGAAAAGATGCATGGGGGCAGCCCAGGTGGCTCAGCGGTTTGGTGCTGCCTTCAGTCCAGGGCGTGATCCTGGAGACCTGGGATTGAGTCCCACATCGGGCTTCCTGCGTGGAGCCTGCTTCTCTCTTTGCCTGTGTCTCTGCCTCTCTCTCTCTCTCTCTCTCTCTCTCTCTCTCGTAAGTGAATAAAATCTTAAAAAAAAAAAAAAAAAAAAAAGGAAAAGATACATGGAAGGGAACTTCTTTGTCACCTGGAAGGTCACCTGGACCTTGTCACCTGGACTAAGTACCAGGCTGCTCTCCTTGGGGGCCGGGTCCTTTAGACAGGGATTCAGAGGACCATGTTCTTCCTGAGAGCAGAGCAGGAGAGAGAAGGGGCAGCTCCAAGCACCTCAGTGCCGGGGACTTGGCTCTGACAGCCCTCAAACCTTGCACACATCGGTTCAATGTCCTGACTCTTGGTTTGCCTCATTTGTAAAGGTATAAAGTGGTTGTTGGTTCCCTTCCAGCTCCCAAATCCTGGGATCGCCCACAGGAGTCCTTAAACAACAGGCTGTCCCAATGCCTTTTCAGTGGTTGTTAATAGAGGAAGCAAAGGAAAAAGAGAAGAGGTGAAGAGGAGCAGAGAGAACAAGAGTCTGCTCAAATGATCAGGAACAAGCTTAATACATAAAAGTGGATTCACACTTGGGCTCATCCAAATAAAAATATCTAGACAAAGCTGTCTTTATTTCTTTTCCACCTTAATTAACTTGAACTTGGTCAGGGGTGGGGCACTGGTTGGCACGGAGAGCTGCAGGTGCCTTTTAGAATTTGGGTAACAATGACTCAGTCATCCTCAGTATACACTATTCAGATCATGCCCACTGATTGCCTGCAAAGTTTCACTTTCTTGACCTATTTCAGAAGGAAAACATGGACACCAGTCTCTACTGCAAACCCCTTTGTAAATATAGATTTCTAAGCTTCAGCAAACCTGTGACTCTTGTCGTCTCTTTGGTCTTCTCTGGCTGGGCCTTGAGGATGTGGGACAGTTCAAACTGCAATGCCCACTCTCCACTGACCTTCTTTTGGAAGTTCGGTATTTCCTTTCTGTGTTGCCTTTCAAACCCATGACCCATGACTGCTTCAGGAAAGCCAAGTTGAATTTTTTTTTCATAAATTGAATTATATTGTAAAAATTTACTTGGGTACTTCACTATTTAAAAGTCGCATGACAAGGCACCTAGGTGGCTTAGTGGTTGATCTTCTGCCTTCGGCTCAGGTCATGATCCGGGGGTCCCGGGATTAAGTCCTGCACTGGACTCCCTGTGGCCAGCCTATGTCTCCCTCTACCTGTGCCCCTGCCTCTCTGTGTGTCTCTCATGAGTAAATAAATAAAATAAAATAAAAAAAGTCACATAACAAATCAGCAGGTAGTCATCCACTTTTGAAAAGCAGTCTCTCTGGGGTCCTCTTCTGTCTTAGAGTGAGTTTGCACATAGTGGGGTGCGGCTGCACGCCCCACAAATCTTTCCAATCTTCTTTGAGACTCCCCATTGCCTGTGTTCCTGCCTCGGCCAACCTGCCAGGGGTGCTCTACAGAGTTCTGCAGGATGGCCTCCAGGCTATAGGAAGCAGCAAAGAGATTCTTGAAAGAGCGCCAGATGGAAAACACATGACAGTTTTGGATTCCTTCCAGGGCCCAGACAAGAAACACTACAAAGACGGTCATTTCTTCACAGGGACTTGAGAAAGAAAAAAAAAAGTTACTAATGTCTCTTAAATTTTTCCACAGAGTCAGAAGTAAACAGACTTAGAAAGAGCATATATTTCATATGGACGTTCTCACAGGACATTTGTAAGATGTTAGAATCGTAGCATTGGTGGAGTGAAGAAAGCCCTGGACAAAAAAACGAGGGGCCCAAGTTGTAGTCTTGACACAGCTCTGTGCAAGGGAGAATGGAGCCCCTTCCGAAACTGAACTGGGAGCTTCAGTTTGTCCCCTATAGAAGGGAAGGGAGTACCTCCTTCTTCTGGTTCTGGGAATGCAGGCTGAAATAAATATAGTTTGTAAAGGTGGTATCTGTTGTACATGTGTCAACTATCATCAGGAAGGCCTCAGGGGGCATTTTCCTGAACGGCATATCCAACCAACCTTGGATGGTTAACATAACTCTTGATGGAGCAGGTGGGTGGCTTAAATGCCCAAATTCTTCTTTTTTTCCCACCTTTTTTGAAAAAAAACAAATTAACTCTGGGACTCCTCATCTTGTGAGACAGCCAAAGATGTACGCGTCCTGCAGTTCACCTGAGTATGTAGTGACTGCAGATTGGCATCAGAGTAACTTGCAGCCAAGGGATGTGTAGTGATCTCATGGGATCATATGCAAAAATTAGAGTGTTCAGCTTGGGGATAGAACAAAAAGAGGCATAACTCCAGAATACTCCCAGTCGCTGGAAAGTTTTAAGCCTCCAGACACACTATCACATCCCCCCTCAACCATTATGTGCTTGAAAAAATATGTCCTCAAGTGGATCAAGGACAGTTTTCCCATAGAAATTATGCATAATTATGGGTCTCTGTTACTGTTCAAGAACTTGGCATTAAATGGACCATTGATATGCTGCAAGAATAAAGATACCATGACTCCAAATCATTGTACTTACTTAAACTAGAAATGTTATGTTCCATGTGATAGACAATTAGAACTAGACATAATTTGAGAAATAAAAAACAAAAAATTTATTATTGGTATTATTATCTACACAGGAAACCCAGAAGTCTCTGTATCTATATTAGTACATTTAGCAAACACATATAGCAAGTTTAGTGGATGATAAATCAGCTTATTTTTCAAATTTTTAAAAGATTTCTTTATTTATTTGTGAGAGAGTGCAAGGAGGAGGAATAGAGGGAGAAAGAGAAAGAGAATCCCAAGCAGACTCCCTGCTGAGCAGGGATCATGACCCTGAGATCATGACCTGAGCTAAAATCAAGAATTGGATGCTTAACCAATTGAGCCACCCATGCCCCCCAACTTATTTTTAAATTTTAAAACCAGCCACTAACTGTTAGAAATATTTTGTGGACTCCACCTCCTTCAGGCTGGTCAGCTACAGAGATCAAGTTTCCCCATATCTGAATAAGTTTGGTGTTCATAGGTAGAGCTTCAGGCTTGAAGAACAGGAAAGCCACAAAGGATGTAGCTTTGGATGCAATCAGATCCAATTGAAACCCTGGCTTCTCTATTTGGCACTTATGTAAATCTTGGTTTTCACCCATGCACAATGGAGACAGTGATGACACTTCTGACAATTCACAAGATGGCAATTTGGTTCCAACAATGCAAGTGGAGGTGCTCTAGAGCCAGAAACTCTTCAGAGTGGACCACTGCTATTAACTGAGTCCGTGAAAGCATAGACTGAAGCCACTAGGGCTTGGCTCTTCCACTAACACCTGCATAAGCTGAGCCTCTCCAGGCCTCAGCCTCTTCATCTTGGCTCTGTCAAGCAAGGATAGCAGTGTCCAACTCTCCGGGTTGTAGTGAAGACACAACGAATTACAAATTACTATGTGGAAAGCTCTTACAATACTGCACGGCACATGGCAAGTGTCAGCTCTTACTGTATTTTCATATCTCCCCAGAAGGAAGCTGTTTAAAAAACTGCCTATCACAAATAATAAACTGTATTTAGAGTTTTTCGTTTTGTTTTGTTTTGTTTTGTTTTTAAGGAATCTTAAAGGTGACCCAGGCCAATCCCTTCTTTTAGGGAAAGAAATTGAGACCAGAGTGTTTCCTCTGGGATGGGTCACCCAGGGGCTCCTGACTCCCAATTCAAAATTTTCCTTGATATTAGTCTCCTTTGTAAATAAAGATCTATATGAAGGCAACACTATCCCTATTAGCTAACCAAAGAGGTCACAAATCCCATAAACTACACCTTTTACAGATGAAGTAACTATGACTCAGCGTTTCAGGAATTTGCTAAAGGTTACCCAGCTCTGAACCATCTGAAATTAGTTGAACAGCATTATGGTTACTGGAGTAACCACTAACTGGTTGTAGAGCCTGAAGCTAGTCACTTGATCTATTCCTTGATACTCGAGAGTGGTCTGTGGGTCAGCATCATCCCAGAGCTTGGTAGCAAGGCTGAACCTCAGGTCCCACCCCAGACCTCACTGAATCAGAATCTGCATTTGAAAGTTCCTTCTAGAAGCATTCCTCTTTTCTGCTCATCTATAAAGGAGGCCAGGGATATTTTAGGTGCTCCCTTCCAGCTCTAAAATGCTCTGGATTCTCTCGTTTCCTTTGTATCCCCATGATCTCCTAATTCTAAAGAAATATTTGAAGGGGAAAAGAGTTTACAAAAGCAGCCTAAAGGTCAGGGTGAAGAGAGAGTGAGCAGAGGCAGATTTCTTTTCATTAGGGATATGGTTTGGGGGTGGCAGGAATTCTCCTAACCTTTGAGGGTCTGTGTGTGATGTTTGGATCCAATGATTGACAGGAACAGAGCCCTCTCTGCCAGGAGTCCAGGAGACCTGGGTGCTTGTCTCCTCTCCGCCACCAGAACAGCTGGGGAAGCTTACGAGATTGACCCGGTCCCCTGCCCTCTGAAATGAACAAATTGGTTTTCTACAGAGCTTTCATTTACACTATCAGCCTACACTATCAGAATCTGTTGTTGTTGTTTTTCAATAACCTGCTTATGTAACTTACCTGTGATTTCTTCGGGTGGGTTTCTAGCAGAGTGTTCATCTCTAACTCAGAACTTTGGCTGCAAAAGGAGACAAGGGTGTTCTCATTAAGGGCTTACCTTCACAATGACCAGGATTCCCCTGGGAATGGGGACCCGAGTGATTTTTCTACTCAGTTTATTTCCATCCTCCATGTTAAATAATTGTTCGATCACATTCCCTTTGGTCCTGACCTTACTTAAAAGGGCTGCCTTTCCTTGCACTCTGCTTATCAACCTTTTTACTCCTTTCTACAGCTCGGGGAGCACATGCCTGCGCTATCTGGGTGCTGACCACCCTGGCAGCAAAAGCAGTGTCCATGGAAACTAACCCAAGGGTGACCGAAATAGACCAAGTAAATTTCATCTTTAAGAGGCTCTGCCTGCTTTTGCCTGGACTTATGCCCATTTCTCTGAGCTCCAGCTGAAGTTCATAGCTACAGAACATAAACCCCCTCTTCTCAATCCTTAGGCTTCACCTTTGCACACAGAGCAGCTTGGAGTTCTTCATATGCATTAGGCTAAAGAATAGTTTTCTGTTCTCATAAACATGGAAGTTTTAGAAGTCCAAAGTTGACTCTGAAAGTGACACAGAGATACAGAAAGGTTCTGTTTGCCAAACACTTGCAAATCATTTTCCCTCCACAAAAGCTTTTAAAATGTCAGCAGCCTGCACATCTCTGCCTATGGGGCTGTTCCTAACACAGGCCCAGGGCAGTAATTTACTGCCCACAGTCCACCAGCCCCTGGACCCTGGGAAGGCTGTGAATATTTATGGACGTCCAGGCAGGGGTTTCCTGGAACTATCCAGGGGTAGCATCGTCCCTTTCACTCTCTCTACGGCACAGAAACATTTTTGTGAAGGTATTTTTATTTTAAATAAGTGAGCTCAACAAGTAAATACTAAGCAAGAATTAGTGAGAAAATGATGCCAAGGAGAATGAAGAAAGGTCTCTGGCACAATAAGATTCCGGTTTCTTTTTTCCTCCTCTCTTTTCTTTTTCTGAGGGAGAGTACATGGAATACCCATATCCAACCTCTCTGAGTTCTGTGTGTAAATCAGAGATCGTTTCATGGGCTAAAAACAAATTCATGCATGGGGTTTGCTGGTGTGGGCTTCATCTCCCTGTATAGTTACCAGGTGAAGGAAATAGTCATCTTCCCACTCCTTCCTAAGCAAGAAGTTGGAAAGATCAAACTTTGCTGTAAAGGCAATCATGAATTATCAAGAGAGAATAGAATTTATTTTTATTCACAAATGGGCCAAAGAGGTCTCTGGGCAAAATAAGAGGAAGTTAAAACAGACCAGAGGCAAGAGGCACATCCAAGTTTTCCCAAATATATTATTACTCTGTTTGACTAACACAGCATTCATAAAAATAGGTGAGGAAAACAGCACATTATATTCCCTCCAGAAAGGGAAATTTAACCTCTATCTGAAACGCATTACTGTATCATTTTAATTAAGGCAAACTTAGAGCATATATTCAGCTGAGTAACCCATTCCCTCCCCCCATTAACCACATTCTCCAGGCACTGAACAGGATGTAAGAAGAACTGCCAAGTCACTACTGGATCATTTCTCACTCTGAAGTTGCTTTCCCGGCATCGACTACATCTGACTCTACAGACGAAAAAACAGAAAATGATCTTCAAGAATGAAAAACTTGTATGGAGTTTTTTTTGCAATAGTCTTGAACAATTGAATGAATGCTGTGACCCAACTAGATTTTATTTTGCTTTTGTACTGAATGAGTTGACAGATTTGAGAGAAAAGACAGATTATTTTTTTTAATCCAGGCAATTTTGCAGATAAGGCTGCTGGAAATGTTAAAGGACTTCCAGCAATAGATGAACATTCATTTCAAATTGAGCTTTTAGCTGCATTTCATTCTGTAAGTTATTGTCTGTGCTCTCTTGTTCCTTGCTGTTTTCACATATAGGGCAAAGGTTTATAAAGAGCTCAAGTCCCAGAGGACCCCAAGCAGCTATGAGATGTCAACTAGGCAGTTTCATTACTAGAAATCTAGATAAACTCATTTATTTTAAGACCATGGAAATGACAATACCATAAAATAACTGGCTAGTTCTTCATAATAAATGAACAAGCATAGATGCTTTTATACACACACACATAAACACACAGACGGTACACGTCTCATTCAGCCAAACAGAACCTAAGGGCTTCTTACTCAGTGACTTGGAAGATCATTAGTTTTATTTGGAAATGGGAAAAAAAAAAGAAAAAATACAATTGGGTCTTAACTGCTGAGGCCAGGAAAAAGAAGAGAGCTGTGCTCGAGTATTTTTATCTTCTTCTGTGCATGAGTTCAGAAGGTCAACCATGTCTGTCTCCCACAGTATGACAAAATGACTGTCTTCCCAGCTCCTTGCTGCATCCTGGGGACCATCTACTCTTCCTTCCACCACCCCCCTTCTCATCCCCCATCTGAGCTCCTCTGAAGTCCATGTGATAAGACTATGCTACAAACTAGTCTCTTTGGGGTGGTCATTTTCAGACCCTCAATCACTCCTCTTCACTTCTCATAGAGTTTAGTTGTTCTTTTATCATCCTGTCACTCTCTCCACTGCTACCTTGTTATGATTCTTGAGGATTTCAATATCCACATAGAGAATTCTTCTAATAATTTCATTTCTTGATCCTCCCTCCCCCTTTGCCTCCTATGTGCTTGCCCTCCACCCCATTTCAAATAATCTGTCCCACTCCAGACTTTATCATTATCAGCTGGTGTGCCCCTACATAATCTCGATTTCAAACATTCCACCTGATGACCACTGCATCCTATTTTTTCAGATCATTACCTCTAGAGTACAAACTCCATTAACCCTTTGGCCCCCTGGGACTTCTAAGCACCCCCTCTCCTATTTTTTCATGGCTTCCCACCTCCTAGTGTCCTCTTCTCCTTCCAGACCTGCTTTTGATCCCTTGCTCAGTCCCTTGCACTGTTCTCAACTCCCTTTCCCCTCCTTGCTCCCTCCATTAGCTACAACATAATTAAATCCAACTTTGTGCCTTCTGTCTCATCTGGATCTAAATTATTAACCAAACCTCAGTGAGCCCAGAATGCTGGCCAGAAATTCTACACATTTCCCTGGTCAACTCACACTATGAATCTTTGAACCTACCATTTCATAATTCCTTTTCTATCCCTAACCTACTAAAATTTATTCTCCTTTCCTTTCTCTCAAGTAAAGACTTTCTTACTTCAAGGAAAGAGAATTAGTAATAAGAGAAATCCTAAAAGTTCCCACCTCCAAATGTACCAAATGTACCAATCCACCTGCGTCTGGGCCCATGAACTACACCCTCATCCTGTTCCTTTGTCCCACACCTTCCTAAGGTCACTCCTTCCCTCAGACAGTGAATTTTATCCCTTAGAGGGAAGAGAATTTTCAAGGGCACCTCTCCTGCAGTTGTGCCCTCCTCTCACAAAATTGCCCATTTCTCTCTCAATTTGATTATTGCAGTGAGCTCCCAGCCACGTTGTAATTGCAACCTTGGCATCTCTTCATCCCTCCACTACTTGCCACATTCTTCTACTCCTTCATAGCATATAAATTCTCCAAAGAATTATCTAAATGTACTGTCCCCCTAGTATCTCTTCTAATCCTCTCTTGACCAGTCAGGTTTTGCCACTAAAACTCCTGTCAATCCAATCCAGTATTCATTTCTTGGTCTTCTTTCTTGATCTATCCACAGAATTTCTTTACACCCTAATGATTCCCAAATGTCTGTCTGCAGCCTAGGTCATTCATCTGAACTCCAGACATTTATTTTCCTGCCTTCCAGGAATTTCGATCTCACTCTTGATTACCCACCCAAACTCGCTTTTTCTCCCACCTTCCTCTTCTGGATAAATGACAACTCCATATTTACAATTGGTGAAGCCAAAATCCTTGAGGTGTTCATTCCTTGACTTCTTTCTCTCAGATCCCTCTTCCAATATATCATGAAATACTCACAACTCTATCTTTGGAATGTATCCAGAATCTGGCCATGTCTCACGCCCTTTGTTCTGCTTCTGTTCTGCCATCGTTTCTTAGCAAAATTATTGCAATAGCCTTCTAATGTTCTTCCTGATTCTATCCTTTTGCTTCCCTTTCAGTGTGCATGTGTGTGTTTGTCTTAACACAACAACAAATGCTTTTAAGATCTAAAATTGACCTATTGTTCCTCTGCTCCAAATCTAACAAGGGCTTCTATCTCTCTCAGGATAAAATCCAAAATTTTCACCATAGCTTATACAACTCTATCTGATGACCCCTTGCTATTTCTCTATCTTCATCTCTTGTGACTTTCTCTCCCTCACCCACTCACATCCAGCTACTTGGGCTCTTACCACAGGTCATTTACACTTCCTTCTCTCAGATATCTGTCCATCTCACTTCATTCAGAGCTTTGCTCCAATGTCAAATTATCCAAGAATTTTCCCCTCTATTCTGTTGAAAGTAGCCCCATGTCCTTCATCTTTTTTCTGTCTACTTACCCTGCTTTATTTTCCCTTCACCCTCACTACCACCTAACATATTTATTTATTATGTTACCTCCACTAGAAAGTGAGCTCCATATAAACAATGGTTTTGTTTCATTGCTGTGTCCCAAGCACTCTGAGATACAGTAGATGAACAGTAAATATCTGTTGAATGAACAAATTAATTTTTAATAAGAACATTTAATAATAATATAACCCCTAAACCAGATTCAACCACTGATTTAGTCATTAGGCACTTTTTAAGCATCTTCTTTGGGCCAACAAAACCAGCTTCAAAACAAAAACATTACAACACGAAGAAAATTTGCTCACGAAAGACGACATTGATAATTATTTAAATATATTTCTGTATGTACACTAAAATATCCATATACCAGAACCATATCCTAGTCAAAAGGAGAACACTGAGTATGACACATAGCCATCAGTTAAAGAAAGACACAAATGCCAAGATAGCAATTGCTTAATACATACATGTTGACTAAATAAACTAAAAGGGGACATAGATATTTGAAACTAATGATATACTATATGTTGGCTAATTGAATTTAAATATATATATGTATATATACACATATATGTATATATGAAGAGGAGATACATAATTTTTTCAAGAAAATATACATTTGACATTTTGATGATCTGTAGAAGACTCTGAGTCATTGTAAATATATTATTTTTTACTATTAATAATTTGTGTCCTTGGTTCTCAAAAGAAAGAAAACAACTCTATATGCAAAAAACCCAAAAATTTTATTTGCAAGTTAATATCTCTGACCATTATTCTGATACAATCTTGAAAATATTTCAGAAGTAGAAGGAGTTGTTTTTAAACATTTATTTACTTTGATCAGATCAGGAGAGGGACAATATGTATAGTCAGGTACTAATTCTCTATCAGCTATGTGGTTGTAAATATCTTTCCCAAGAATGTGACTTTTTCCTTTTGTTCTGATGGTTTTTACTGTACAGAATTTTAACACATTTAGCAGTTCCTTAATGATAAGCACTTTTTTATTGCCTAGGAAATCCTTCCTTAACCCCAAGGTCATAATGGCATTCTCTAAAACTTTATAAAGAATGGTGTATTTTTTACATTAAGGCCTTTAATCCTTGATCTTTGTATATGGTTTGAGGCAAAGATAATACTTTATCTTTTATGCTAGAAGATTGATATCTTGTCTTTCATTGAATATGAAAACAAAATTTTATATTTATAACCTTCATCCTAATAGCTCTTACAGTTTTTTAGGGAAGAGAAGCAATAAATAAGTAAACAAGTATACAAATAGTAATAGTGAATATTCATACAGAGCCTTCCTATGTGAGGTGCTGAGCTCTTTACAATGATTTAAGCCATTCAATCATCAGAATTTCTCTGTGAAGTAGTAGCAATTAACATCCTCATTCTACATATAATGAAGTTAAAAAATAAAACAGCTCAATGACTTTCTCAAAGTTTCACCAATTATGAGAGAGCTGAGATTTTAATTTGGATTTCCATTCACCTCCACTATCTGTGCTTCTAAACCTGACACTAGACTGCCTCTCATCTGTGATGCAGAAAAAGCTGGAACTGAAAGTCATGTGGGGGCCAGTTACTTCAGCTTATCCCAGTTGGGGCTCAGAGGAGTTTTCCAGAAAGGACATTTAGGCTAACACCTGAAGGATAGCAAGAAAGAAGCTTCTCTCCACCCCAGGAAGGTCTATAGTTACACTTCTCTGGATCTTAAACAGATCAGAGAGCACAGAAGGAATGAAGGCCTTTTTTCTACCATTTAGGGTCACATATGTGCCATCCACACAGCAGACTGGACCCCAAACACAATGCTTCTTCTTTCTTAGTTAAGAAAGTCAGACACTGGGAAACAGCATAATGTGCTCTCTGGATGGGTTCTCCTCTTATCCCTGTCTTCCCTCTGTACTGCTGACAAGACAGAGGAGCCTTTGTGAAATCCATGATGGGAGCTCACAAATTACACAGACTCGTCTGACCCAAGTCTGAACATATTAGTCAAGGCACTTGAAAAACATTATCTTCTTTCCCTCAAGATACTTCATTCACAGTTTTACCAGACTCTTATGTTATAAATCAAAGAGTTTGTTGTTTTTAAGTTGCTAAAGAGATGAGAAGTAGTAGAAAAGATTTCCCCATGAACCATGGAGGGACGCTGGAACTTTCTGGAAATATCCCTGAAGTGTTGTGCTGACTTAGGCCCTTGTTAACTTGTTAGTAGGGCTTGAGTACATACTCAGAAACATGAGGGGTTTCTCTCACTTGAGCCATACAAAGGCTACTTGCTTCCTCTTACAAACCCACCTCTGCTCTCCCCCACATTTTTCTTCCTATGTTCCTCTCAGTTCACAAATCATATTTTTTGGCCTGTGAATCAAGAAATATAATCAAATATGGGTAAAGCCCCCTCTTGAAGCCCTCTGTAAGGCCATGAAATGCTTGCACTATTCTTGAGTCCTGGAAGGATAAAGATAAAGACAGGAGTCTGACTTCAATTAGAGAGGAGAACACTGCTGAAGAAAGGAACACTTTCAACATAGTTTGGTGTAAGAACTGGTGTGTGTGGCCAGTCAAGGGCATCTGATGCCTAACCTGGCACAAACCCCACCCAGCTAGCTCTACCTCATTCTCAAATGTCTGATGGTTTTCTATTACTTGGAGAAGATTTATAGTTATGCTTTGAGAAGCCTGTGTCACTGCAGACACTCTGTTTTCTCCTGGGAAGAGGTGGGAAGATGCTATTCAGGCCTTCTAAGGCTCTTGTTATACTGAGTTAGTAATATGAAATAACACAATCCAGACATTTGCTGGGGAGAATGATGTCAAGTTGACATGGGCCCAATACTTATTCAAAAGTCCAATAGAAAGAAGCAATATTCAGAACTGTTTGAAGGATCAATGTCAATTTGTTCTTCTAGGTGTACACAACCATCCTCTTGGCTTAGGAAGATTAGAAAGAATCCAGGCACACAGATTTCATTTTATTGGATCCCCAAAGAATTGCTTTTTATGAATTATGCTTTGGGGATCCCAAGAGCCCAAATCATTACTAGAAAAAGCTTTATAAAACTCCAACATCTAAGGAAAAGATATTGCTGAGGACATCAATCACTATGTCATGTTTGTGAGTGTCCCAGAAAAAATTACCTATATTTAGTAAGAATATTAATTAGAACTTTTCTCGGTAATGTGTTTTGTTGTTTTCCATCTTAAAAATATTGTTGATTGCTTAATGACCAAGTTCATTGGTTCAACCCAACCAAAACAGGTTTAGATAAATACACATTTTTGAAGCCTTCATTATATTCTTATCCTGACTCATCTTTCTTCTTTCACCTAAATTATAGTTGCCATCATATCTTTTATTATACATGTTATTATAATCAGCTAACCCATTCCTGAAATTAAGAAGAATATAAGTTAATAAATAACTTTGTAAAGTCTAAAAGATCAATGAACTTTAAGTTCTGCATATCCTCAAGGTCAGTGCCTGAAAAATCGGTGAATGATGTAAGTTGCATCACTTCTTACAGAGACTATCTTTCCAAATCTTAAGGAAAGTGGTGGGGGCAGTTCCATTTTGCTATGTTGAAAAAAATATCCTACCCTATACCTATAGCTCCCATCTCTATTTTTTTGGCCTTCGGGATGTGATTATTTGGAATTTCTGATTGCACCCCTTGTCTTAATCACAAAGGTAGCATTTATTTTATTTATTTTTTTTAAGATTTTATTTATTTATTCATGAGAGACACAGAGAGGGAGAGAGAGGCAAAGACACAGGCAGAGGGAGAAGCAGGCTCCATGCAGGGAGCCCGACGTGGGACTCGATCCTGGGACTCTGGGATCATGCCCTGGGCTAAAGGCAAGCGCTAAACCGCCTAGCCACCCAGGGATCCCACAAAGGTAACATTTACAACATGCTGTTAGATTCTACATTCAAAGTATCCTGCCTTTAAGATGGCCCTGGACTAATTGAGAATATGAGGTCATTAGGCCTCATTCTTTCCACCATTATGTTCTTACTATACTCCATAGTTCTCCTTGTATCCTTTTTATATCATAAGCTCTATCTTATATGTATATGTTGTTAAAAGCTATGAACTCCTTTTTAGAACTAGGTGGAATATAAATTAATAAATACTTTCTCATAGTCTGAGCTTGCTAACCTCTAAATTACAAATACCCATGAGGTCACAGACCTTCAAGCAGACCGTATGGTGTTACCACACTTATAGTAGACAGGCTACTGCTTCCTCTAAAGATGTCCACATCCTAATTTTCAAAACCTCTGGATATGTCACTAACATGGCAAAGAAACCTTGCCAATATGATTAAGGCTATAGAACATGAGCTAGAGGAGATTATCTTGAATTATCCAAGTAGGATAATAAAAGGGAGGCAGCAAGGTGCGGGTCAGAGGAAGAGATATGATGATGGAACTAGGGATGAATCAGAGATTAGAAGATGGCTACGCTGCTGGCTTTGAAGATGGAGGAGGAGCTATAAAGCCAAGCAACACAAGTAGTTTCTAGAAGCTGGAAAAGGCAAGAAATCTAGAGCCTGTAGAAGAAATGCTTTTGCCAACAATACCTTAATTGTAAGCACAGTGAGACTTCCAGCTTCTAGAGCTATAAGAATAAATTTGTGTTGCTTTAAGAGAGAAAATTTGTGATAACTTGTCACAGCAGCAGTAATCTAATACAACACTCCTTGAGAATTCTAGGTTACTTCCACATTACAATTGTGTATGGTTTCCCTTTTTCTCTCTTGCCCCACAGACTTTAAAATCACTCATTTTTCAGCCCCAAGTTTGGTCACAGTATATGGTCTAGATTATACCACCCTGCCTAGGATTGTTCAGCTTTGAACTTCATGCCTTCATTTTCGCATTGATACCCCTGTTCTGCCTGGGTAGTTTGCCCATACAGAATATCATGTTTCATCATTTGCCACTTTAACTAAATGGTGTTCACCTTCGGAGGGCTGACAACTTCCCAGATCTCTGGAGTGCCCACTGGGCAATCTATCCATCTTCATGCATTAGGACTCAATGCCATCCAGCATAACTGTTGCAATAAAGGAAATGTCCTATCTGTATGTCCAACATGGTACTCACTCACCATATGTAGCTATTGAGCACCTGAAATGTTACTAATGTGAAGAGAAGATTCAAGCAAAACCACAAATAAAAAGGTGAAATAATTGACACCACAGAAATATGAACAATAAGAGAATATTATGAAAAATTATATGCCAACAAATTGGACAACCTATAAGACATGGACACATTCCTAGAAACGTATAGCCTACCAAAATTGAAGCAGGAAAAATTGAAAATTTGAACAGACTGATTACCAGCAATGAAATCAAATCAATAATCAAAAAACTCCCAACAAAAAAAAATCTGGGATCAAGTAGCTTCACAGGTGAATTCTATCAAACTTGTTTTTAAAGATTTATTTATTTATTTATTTTAGAGAGAGAGAGAGAATGGGAGAGAGGGACTGAAGGAGAGAGAGTCTTAAGCAGACTCTGTGCTGAGCACAGAGCCCGATCCAGGGCTCAATCTCATGACCCTGAGATCAGGACCTGAGCTGAAACCAAGGGTCAGACACTTAACTGACCGTGTCACTCAGGCTCCTCTCTACAATACATTTGAAGAATAGTTAATATCTATTCTTCTCAAACTGTTAAAAAAATAGCAGAGGAAGGAAAACTTCCAAATTCATTCTATGAAGCCCAAATTACCCTGATAGCAAAACCAGATAAAGAAACCACAAAAAAAACTACATGCAATATCTCTGATGAACATAAATATAAAATTCCTTAACAAAGTATTAACAAACTGAATCCAACACTATATTAAAAAAATCATTCACTACAATCAAGTGGGATTTATTCCTGGGATGCAACGGTGGTTCAATATTCATAAATCAACCAATGTGATATATCACATTAATAAGAGAAAATATAAAAAACATATGATAATTTCAATAGATGCAGAAAAGCATTCAATAAAGTACAACACCCATTCATGACAAAAACCTTCAACAAAATAAATTTAGAGGGAACATACTTCAACATAATAAAGGCCATATATGAAAAACCCACAGTGAACATCATTCTCAATGGGGAAAAACTGAGAGCTATTCCCCCAAAGGTCAGAAACAACACAGGAATGTCCATTCTCACTTTTATTCAGAATTGTATTGGAAGTCCTAGCCACAGCAGTCAGACAACAAAAAGAAATAAAAGGCATCCAAATTGGTAAAGAAGAAGTAAAACTTTCACTATTTGCAGATGACATGATACTATGTATAGAAAACTCTAAAAAAATCCACCAAAAATACTAGAATAGATAAATGAATTCAGCGAAGTCACAGGAAACAAAAAAAATGTACAGAAATCTTTCATATTTCCTTTTTTTTAAATATTTTTATTTATTTATTCATGAGAGACAAGAGAGAGAGAGAGAGAGGCAGAGACACAGGCAGAGGGAGAAGCAGATTCCATGCAGGGAACCCGATATGGGACTCGATCCTGGGATTCCAGGATCAGGCCCTGGGCCAAAGGCAGGCGCTAAACCGCTGAGCCACACAGGGATCCCCTATCCTTCATATTTCTGCATAGTAATAGTGAAGCAGTAGAAAGAGAAATTAAGACAACAATCTCGTTTACAATTGCACCAAAAATAATAAAATATCTAGGAATAAACTAAGCCAAAGAGTCAAGAGACCTATACTCTGAAAACTATAAAACATTGACAAAAGGAATTGAAGATGACCCAAAGAAATGAAAACATATTCCATGCTCATGGATTGGAAGAACAAATACTGTGAAAATGCCTATACTACCCAAAGTTATCTATAGATTTAATGTAATTCCTATCAAAATACCAGTATCAATTTTTACAAAACTAGAACAATCCTAAAGTTTGTATGGAGAAAGACCTCAAATAGCCAAAGTAATCTTAAAAAAGAAAAAAAAAATGGTATCACAATTCCAGACTTCAAGTTATTCAGACTTCGAATTAAAACTACAGTTATTACATAACTGTAGTAATCAAAACAGTATGGTACTGGCACAAAAACAGACACATAGATCAATGGGACAGAATAGAGGACCCAGAAATAAACCCACCGTTAGAGGGTCAATTAATCTTCGACTAAGGAGGCAAGAATTCACAACGGGAAAAGGACAGTCTCTTCAACAAATGATATCAGGAAAATTGGACAGCTACATGCAAAAATAATGAAGCAGAACCACTTTCTTACACCATACAAAAAAAAAATGGATTAAAGACCTAAATGTGAGACCTGAAACCACAAAAATCCTAGAAGAGAGCAGAAGTAGTTATTTCTCTGACATTGGTCATAGCAACATCCTTCTAAATACATCTCATGAGGCAAGGGAAACAAAAGCAAAAATAAACATTGGGACTTTGTCATATTAAGAAGCCTCTGCACAGCAGAACAATCAACAAAACTAAAAGGCAACCTACTGAATAGGAGATGATATTTGCAAATGATATGTCATATGTTATCCAATAAAAGGTTAGTATCCAAAATATATAAAGAATTTATACAACTCAACACCCCCCCCCAAAAAAAACAATAGAAGTAAAAAAAATGGACTAAAGACATGAAGAGATATTCTTGCAGAGAAGACATCCAGATGGCCAACAGACAGAAGTTCAACATTACTCATCATCAGGGAAATGCAAATTTAAACCACAATGAGATACTACCTCCCACTTGTCAGAATGGCTAAACTCAAAAACTCAGGAAACAGCAAGTGTTGTGAGGATGTGAGGAAAAACAAAAACAAAAACCAAATCCTCCTGCACTGTTGGTGGGAATGCAAACTGGTGCAGCCACTGTGGAAAACAGCGTGGAGGTTCTTCAAAAATTAGAGAAATAGAGCTACCCTCCAATCCAGTAATCATGCTCCTGGATATTTACCCAAAGAATATAAAAACAGTAATTCAAAGGGGTACATACACCCCTATGTTTATTGCAGCATTATCTGCAATAGGCAAACTATGGAAGCAACCCAAGTGTCCATCGATAGATGAATGGATAAAGAAGATGTGGTATACATACCACATATGGAATGTGGAGTATTGCTCAGCCATAAAAAAATGAAATCTTGCCATTTGCAACAACATGAATGGAGCTAGAAAGTATAATGCTAAGTGAAATAAGCCAGAGAAAGACAAAGACTATATGATTTTACTCATATGTGAAATTTAAGGAACAAAACAAATGAACAAAGAAAAAAAGAGATAAATTTTAAAAAGACTCTTAACTACAGAGAACAAACAGATGGCTCCCAGAGAGAGGTGGACAGGGGATGGGTGATTCAACTGAAGAGGATCAGGAGTACACTTGTCATGATGAGCCCTGAGCAAAGTATAGAACTGTTGAATCATTATATTGTACACTCTATGTTAACTATGCTGGAATTTTTAAAAAGAGAGAGGAGGGTAAAAGAAAAAAATGTGATTAGTGTGACTGAGAAACCAAATATTTTATTTAATTTAATTAATTTTAAGTTCATTTTAAATAGCCACACATGACTAGTGGTTACCACATCGGAGAGCACAGCTAGGTTTTCACTAAATGCTTATTGATGATGAAAAATTGAAGTCATCATGTACCTTTAATCCTTAAATTCAAATCAGTAAATTTTCTTCTTACTTTAGAAAAAGGCAGTCATCATGAAAAATATCTGAAAATTAAAGACATTTATCCATAAAATAGGCTTCAGTTGTGTGACAAAATGATCGGTACTTAAACCAAATCCCCCAAACTATTAAATCCCTGCACATGATGCCATTACCTTCAGGAACTCATAAAAGGAAATGTCCTTAATTAAAAGTGTGATTTTTTGTGTGTGTGTGGCTCTGGGGACTTTTAAATGTCTGTGTATAAATAAACCATATTTGTAGTTGGGTTTGAAGGCATGCCTTTACTTTGTTCAGTTCCCAGGTTATACTGTTGCTCAGTTACCTAAGAATCCAGGTCTGCTGCTGGATTAGAGAGAATGGCAGCCTGTGCATTTTTGCTGATAGCTGTGTCCCAGGCTGTTCTCTGTGATTTATCTCCCATGAAATGCCTATAGCTGTAAAAGCCCATATAAAAAAAGAGTAAAAGTGAGGGTAAAGGAAATTTGTAACTACCAGGCACTTATTGGTCGCATTAACTGGAGAAAATATAGCAGGAGCTGTGGGAAGGGACTGTGGACCTGGGCTTTGGGCTAGACGGGGTTCCAAGGGCCGAGTGGCACTGGATGGAAGCCAATACCCCAATCATTCAGTGGAGAATGGTGCCCCAGCTTCCTGCCACTCTCCTGCCTTCTGCAGGTAGATTCTATAGGATTTGAACTAAACTCCTCAACAGAAATAGGCATCAAAATGTTAAATTTATAAAGCTTGCAGCTGACACTTCTTACCTTTGTGTAAGCATTTGTATAGTTAGGTTTGCAGGTGTTTTATAATCCTGGAAGAGCGAAGTCATTAAGTACTATAAGCACAGTCTATCGATCAAGGCAGGTGCTGGTTCAACCCAGACACAGGGTCTGGTATCTCAATGAGGTAGGTGTTTGTCTGTTTCTGGAGAAGCAATGAACTCCTTTATTTGGACACTTCCTTAACTCGTTATACGATTCATTAGTGCCAAACTTGCTTCCACTTAAATAATAATAATAACAACACAAGAAATAACTTTAAAACGTAAGAAACCTTATCTGAACTATAAATCTCAAGAATGTCTGGTCTACTTGGTCAGACAACAAAACCATCCAACATCCAAAAACTTCATGATAAAAACAACTCCTGTTTATTGCATCTAGAATTTTGCAGCCTCAGAAGTGCTTCTCTGGAGATTTCAAATGTGACATAGCTTTACACACAAATCAGTGAATCAATCACATGCCAAACGTTGAGAGTTTGTGGGGTCTTCTGAATAAGAATTTAATATTGTATGAGAATTACTTCTGTAATTTCTCCCTAAAAGGTAGAAAGAGTTGGGAGAAATATACCTTAATATTTATTTTTTAAAGGTATTTCCTTTCCCTTTATCTTTACTGGCTTCACACTCCAGAACTTGACTATCTTATTTGCAATGGTAGACACTGCCACAAAACAAATTTATGTGTCTCAGATTGAAGTTCCTCCACTTTGAGATTTCAGGGAATTGCTGTTTCAGTTAAAATTAAGTTAAATTAAGACTCTGAGTTCCAAGCCCTGTAACAAAAATACTGTATTTAAAATAGAAGCACCTGTATTCCCTAAGTGGATGACACAAAAACCTTTTAACAATTCACATTTCCTTGGTGTGTAATCATTTGTTTTTATCAAACTTGAAACCAGCACCAAATCTTCATATATTATCCTACCAGCCAAGATCACCTTACTCAAAATCTCCCAGTGTTCACAAAAAAAGGAAAAGTACCTAGTGAAGGCAGGAAAAATCAGAAGCTTCAAATCTGAAAAGTTGATGTTTGAGTCTGATGCATGGCTGGTGTGTGCTGTGCAGCACTTGGAAATTCCATTTCTGTGCAGTGAGTGGTGAGTGTATACCACTGGATTTGCTGGGGGCATTCGAAAAGGAATACTGCCTATCCTCGCCCACCCCACCCCCCATGTAGTACACATGGTTGTGGCACTTTTACACACATTAGGGAAAAAGAAATCCAACAGAGAAAGGAGAGAAGCCTAACTGAGAAAGGAGGAGTCTGTCCTAGGCAAGAAGGAAAAAATTCAGACATCCATTTTTTTTAATATGATTTATTGTTTAAATTATACTCTTTTGCATTTTAAGAGCAGCCAGGAAAATGAAGTTATTGGTACATTAGAATTTTCCTCTCTGCTGTCATTTCAGTTTAATTATTAGTCAGACATCTGTAATGGAAAAACTAGAGGCTTAGAGCGGGTTTCCAGCTTGGGTCTTTCTAAATCTGTTCCTGGACAGATGACAGAGCCTGAAACCAGTGACCAAGGCCTCACAGAGGTTGTTTCTTTATCTGAGACAAGAAAGTCCCAAGTGCTACATTCATTATGTGGATGAGAAGATTTAAGAGTCATGAACGTGACCCAGAGCGAATGCTTAACAAGTTAGCCAAGTCCAGGTTTAATCATCACATGATTAAGACAGAGTCCTATTACCTGTGTAGTCTGAAGCTTTGAGTTTCCAAATTCAGGATTTTGCACAGGAGGCAAACTGATTTGGGCTTCAGGAGGAAATCACTGACTTATCTGCCCTGGGGACACAATGAGCAGGGATAAGCACGAGTTCAACATTCTTTTAAGAAGCTAGAAAGGTGGAAATGCCTATAAAGCCTTCCCCAAACACTGAATTTATTTAGGCCAACTTGGAATTGAAAAATAGATGCCAGTCAGAAAATTGGGGAGAGGGAAGAGCAGGGGGGTAGGCAAGTCAGATGGGATAGAGTTGTAGGATCTTATGTTTAACAATTAGGTTTGCTTATTTGTCATCTGGATTCTCATATACCATGAAATAAGTAGGAACCAACCAAAGACTCAACACAAATATTGAGTTAATCCGACCTGGCTCAGCAGCAGTCTGTATTCAGAGCCTTTTAATAAAATTAGAGGTTTATTTGTTTGTTTATTGTTGCCTTTAAAAACAAAACAAAACAAAACAAATGGACTCTTTTCCAAGCGGCATCTATACACATGGAGCCATCGAAACCACTGTCCCCCCAACTGCACCCCCCCGGTTCTTTATTCTACAACTGTCTAGGTTTCAAGAACTGAGTAGAAGCAGAGAAACTCCTTCCAATGCATATAAAAGCCTGGTTTGGCTTGGAAAGTCTGGTCAAGTTCAAGCAGGCAGTATGCCAATGACCCCATGCTCAGCCTACAGCTTTGCGGCCTTCATTAGAATCTCTCAGAGTTCTGTTTTTAGAAGAGCAACAAACCCTCTTTAACTGAGGGAAATGAAAGGGACCTCTTTATCCACCACTCATGTATTCTTTCCAGTTCTGATAATAGATTTTGCCAGCAGGAGCCACGCCAGGCTAGAACTCTCACATTGGTCAAACTCTGTGGCTTGTTCTTTCCAATGCCATTTCCCAGTGGACTGGGGTTTCTCATCAATCACGCGTTGCCCATATCGTGTTTCCTGGTTTGGCTGTCCATGTGGCCAGCCCAAGGCTGGGGGCCCTGGGAGTCAGTATTAATCATGACACATGCCACTCTCGGGGCTGGGTTGCTTTGAGGATGGCATCTTGTACTTGCCTCTAGTTGTGTTTTTCCCTGGAGAAATCTCAGGTTAGATGAGGGGCGGGGGGAAGCCAGTTCCTGCTTGATGTTTAATAGCTTGGTCATTAAGAGGGATCCTGTAAAACCCCCACCCCCTGCTGTTACGTGGGTGTTTTTTTAACTGTAAACACTGCCCATGTTGCCACAGCATATTAACTGGCTCCAAGTTTAAGACAATCTATGAGGATTTTAATTTACTTCTCACCTGTCTCCTTACCTAGTTCCCACACAATTATCTCTGGAGATCACCGAACCCTTGGTTACTATCATTTCAGCCATGAGCAGTGTTTTCAATCGCACTGTGTCGCATAAGGAGAGAAGCCAGCAAAGGTGACACACACGGAATTGCTGGCCGGGGATGTGGGCACTGTGGAGAGTTTCAATCACACTGTTTGCTTTAGTGCTAGACGTTGCCTCAGCTTTGAGGTGTGGGAGCTGTAAATTAGCATCTGAAACAACGCAGCTGTATTCCTGCTGCTGCCTCTCTAGCCAAGGCCCCTGGCCCTGTGACTTCTGAGTCTTCCATCTGGGAGCCGCTATTTGTTGAACTGAATCCTACTTTGGGCAACTGATGTGGGTATTCTGTGAATTAGTCCATGGAAAGAACCTACTGAGATTCCAGCGGTCTTTGGGGGTTTCCCAAGAGGAGGACCCCGTGGCAAGGATTAGAGTGCAAGCCATTTTGTCTGGGAGGTGAGCCCAGGAATCACTAGTAGGGGAGTTGGGAAAGGAAGATAGGCAGTAAAGGGTGAACTATGAGGCCAGTTTCCACTGTGAGCCCTGAAGCTTCACTTCCCTCGGGACACTAGGAGTCAGGGTGGCACCTGACAGACAAGGGAGCTGTGGTGTTTGTGTTAAGGGATGTTTCCAGGAGCTGTTAATTCTCCAGCACCTCTGGCCTGCAGAGTCTGCAGGCGGAGTGGGCACCAGGGGCCCGACAAAGCTCCCAGCAGAGAAATGTAGGTGCTGGCAAGTAAAAGTTAGGTCTGTGTGTAAAAATGGTAAGGCTAGTGTGCATGTGTGTGGGAGGGTGCTCATAGGGGTAGAAATAGAGCAGAATACCCACAATATCTACCCCACTAACCTCACACCCCAGGGACCAGAGCAAAGAGCTGGGTAAGCTAAAAACCCTGTTCAGTGTCACAGCTAGAAACAAGCAGAGAGAGGGTCTCCACCAGCCCTAATTCCATGCAGAAACATCTTCTATAGGGATCATCCAACTTCTACCCTAACATTCCAAGTGGCGGGGGCTCAGCCATCAAAGCTGCCCAGGCCGCGTGTAGATAGTTGTAGCTATTGTTCTTACCGATACTTTCTAAATTTCCATGTTTGTTCAAATGACCATTCATTCCCCATCTCCTAGGTGGTAGATGCAACGCAAGGAACAGGACCAAAGCTCTCACAGATGCATGCCCACAAGAAGATGGATCCTCATGATTTATTCTCATGCAGCTTTTCATAAGGTGCCCCATTGCCCAGCTGCATGCTACAGAAAAGGAAGTCTGTAATGCACCACAGGTAGGGAGAGCGAGGCAGTTAGAGGAGGTTAAGCCTGACTACAAGCGGGACAAGGTAGGGGAGACATACCCAGCACAGGCCCAATGGCCATATCTAATCTCCTCCAAACAGTAGGCATGACAATAGCCATCCTCACACCAACAGAATGTGTGCTCCACTAGTATTCTAACCAGAGCACTATTTAAATCGGATTATGAGGAATGACTTATTATCTACTTTAAAAAGCATGGCATTTCTTAAAGGGAATATCAAATCTTTTCTTCTGTTCAGTTTCCCACTTCTATCCATTCCTTACTTGTCCATTCCATTTCTTGTCCATGTGGCTGCAAATGAGTCCATCCCACAATGTAAATTTCATCTTCCTCTGCAGATATTTTAGGAGGCATTAGTTGCAAACCTGTGGGCACTCAGAAACATCCACCAATATTACACATACAAATAGATCCTATAAAAGTAGGATCAAATCGACATTAGTCTGGGGGGCCTATGATTGAAGAGTGCTGACCACTATCACATACCGCACATGGTCTCCTAAGGAATGTGGAAAAGAAGAGCAGTCTGCTGCCCAGTCATAAAACTAGCAAACTTCAAAATGAAGGTGAATCTAGAAAATCTGTGAGCCAAATATATGGGTGTGACTGCACTTTCTATTTGCATATATGTACATGTAAATGTGTGAGTGTGATGCCCATTTAATATTTGATCTTGAAAACAAATAAAAATAATTGACATACTGCTCCCTAAAATAAGAAGTTTATATTCAACAATCCTGTGTTATTTTAGAGAGAAAGCAGAAAAAGGGAATCGAGATCCTCTAATAGAATAAAGTAGAAAAGTAGAAGTCACAAACTGGCCATCCACAAACCAAACAAATACAGTTTATGGGTGTGTTTTGCTTTGGCTCACACAGTGTTCACCCATATGGAGTTTTAAACATGCATTCATTGCTATCCTTTAAAAATAAGAATAGTTTAAATCAAAATCCAGATTCCCAAATTCTCTTGGATTATCAAAATCTCTGGCAATTCCAAAGCAATTCTACATTTCACATGACAACATTTGGCCAGAGCTAGCAGCTGCTTTCTCCTCTGGACAAGGCATACATTTCCTAGCACATCATGCTCCACCCTTCCTCTCATTGCAGAAGGCTAGTTATCATGTATTACTTCATTCCTTCTGGCTTCTTTCATTCACATTGCTTGTCTGGCCCCTGCAAACCTTCAAGATAGTCAGAAGGGAACAAACCAAGGTATGAGGAACAAGATTTAGTCATTTAATTTTACTTTATAGGCCAGCATGCCAAAGGTCATTGGAAAACTGGAAGATGCTCCAGAAGAAAATGCATTCCATGGCAAATAAGTTTGAGACACACAGTCTTTTTGAAATTCCCAGTGTGCACTAGAATAGCGAACTGTCTGGGAAGTCACATGACATGTAAACTTTGCCTGGCCTTGGTTAGAAAATTGGTTAAGGGACCACTGGACATTTTAAACAGTAGAGGAACTTGGTCAGAACTATGCATTGGCAAACTAAATTTGCTAACAGTGCAGTTTCCCTAAAAACAAGGGTTAACATAAAAGTAGCACCATCCATAATCTCCATGATTTTCCTCTCAGTCTTACACAGATGTCCTGCAACGAGCATCTCATTCTCTTCTCTATAAATGGACAATAGCAATAACTTCCTGTGCAGATACATGGAAGGATTAAGAAGACACATGTCATAAGTAAATCTTAGCTGTTCTTACTCTTATCTTCTTCTCCATACCCTTATTATCTCTATAGATTCACAAATTTCCATATGTATGTATATGGAAACATGGGGAGTTTCCCACTTCCTGTGGAATCAGATACATTATGTAGGAAGTCCTATTTCATTTTTCTCTGCCAATTAAAACTCTATGTCCCCTGGAATGCGTTTGTAGAACTTCCTAGGTTGAAATACTAATTTCACTGTTTGGACTTAGGGATTTTTTTGCCTTCCCCTGGGAAGAAGGTATGGAAAGAGAGAGGAAAGAAAAAGCAAAGAAGGGAAAGATAGGACAAATAAATTGTGTTCTCCCAAGGCACAGCAATGAAAAGAAGGCAATGTGGCAACTTAATGGTAGTCACAAGCAGCTGAAGCTTTTTTGAATTGGTTTAGTTGTTTCCCAGAAATGAGAAATGCTATGTCAAGCCACAAAATTAGAAGTTTATAACCAAGATTTCAGCCAAAAGAGCCAGCAGTTTCCCATGAGTCCAAGGGTTGTCTACTATAGTTACATTCAAACTGTTTCTCTGCTTTCACGTGGTTTTCTATCTATGCTACAGCAGAAGAATCTCCAGTGTGTCTGTCCTCCTAGAAGTGTTTGGATCTTCCAGCTCGGAAGTCAACTAAGTCAGTACATAAGAAATGCTACCATAAAAACTACCACTGAGGGCAGCCCAGGTGGCTCAGAGGTTTAGCACCGCTTCAGCCTGGGTTGTGATCCTGGAGTCCTGAGATCGAGTCCCATGTCTGGCTCCCTACATGGAGCCTGTTTCTCCCTCTGTCTGTGTCTCTGCCTCTCTCTCTTGTGCTCTGTCTCTCTCATGAATAAATAAAATCTTTAAAAAAAAAAAAAACTACCACTGAGTTAGGGTACATGGGTGGCTAATTGGTTGAGCATCCAACTCTTGATTTCAGCTCATGTCATGATCTCAGGGTGGTGAGATTGAGCCCTGTATCGGGCTCTGAACTCAGCATGGAGTCTGTTTGTCCCTCTCCCTCTGCTCCTCCCCCAACTCTCTCTCTCTTTCTCTCTCTCCCTCTCTCTCTCAAATAAATAAATAAAATCTACAAAAAAAAAAAAAGAATCACTGAGTGTGGGAGGCTTGGTGTGCAGGCATAGATGGCATACTCTGACCTATGATGAGACAACTAGAACAATCTCAGGAGGCAGGCCCCCAAGTAGCTGGAGAGGGACTCATTCAACATAGTTTTCAAAAATATTAAGATCTTATGATATTTCAGCCACCAGACTATGGAGGATGAAGCAATAATAAACAAAGATGGGGCTTGTGTCCACATCTGTCCTATGGAGGTCATGTTCTAGATGAGGAAGCAAACAACTTCACAGTTAAGTAAAATGCTAACAAAATGGCAATTCTGGCGAGTGCTCAGAAGGAAAGCTGTGTGGTGGTTTGAGAGCATGGGACAGGGACTCTGGGTAGAAAACTGACTAGAAAAGTGTATGAAAAGTGTATGAGGGAAATCTAGGGGGTGATGGGCTTTCAGATATTAATAACAGCAGGATAAAAATAGGCTACAAAACAATATGATTCGTAGGATGGCAATTTTGTGATATTAATAATCGAAAACATCCATAATCAAGGCATCAAGACTTAGCCACTGCTTCATCTGTGTCTGCTTTTAATTCTGTTATTTATACTTTTCTTTAACTGCTAAATTTTCTACAATGAGAACACAGATTATTTTAAGTTAGGGAAAAGATTATTTTTTAAAATAACTATTGTCATTTCTTTTTTGATTTTCAATGTTTTCTACAAAAAAGCACTTTTATTGTATTATCGTTAAAATTATATAGTATTAATACACACATATAAACACACATGAAACGACACCTTGTATTTGAAAATCTGTGACTTTAATAATCACCACCTGTAGGTTTGCAGTTTTCACTTTGTTATTCACTTAATCGCCAAATAAAGTGAATCTCCAAGATGGTGCTTGCATTGCTGACTTACATCTACTTGCAATATTTTCCAAGTGGAAGGGGCAAAGGGAGATGTCAGGACTACGTGCCATACACCACGTCTGCTCACCTGGCCCCACCCCTTGTAGATGGCCCAGTGACAGCAATGAGTGCTGCACTCCCATACTTGGCGGGACAGGATGATGGCCCTGTGGCTCAGCAAGGCCACATCTTGCTAGTGTGACAGACTAACTACTCAGAAAAGGACCTTCTTGCATGTTACCTAATGCATCATCTGTTGATTTAAGAACACACATTAGTGCTGCCTTCTGTCACCCTCTACATCATATCAATTTGCTACATCTCAGCAGAGGAAAAGGGAATAAAGAACCCAAACCACTGACGATCCACAACTAGGCCAAACACTCAAAGCTACATCTGCTAAATCTGGATGAATTAAGTTTGTAAACCACTAACACCTCATTTTCTTCTATTTTATAATGAATCTTTAATTACATAAGAAAGAAGTGAAATCATCCTCCCCTTAAACATTAGAATGTTTACTCAAAAGGAGTTTTCTGCCACCTTCCCCAATTTCAGTCCCTCCCACCCTCTCATAGACAATGTGGGGTTTGGGGTTTTGGCTTCTGGATCATATACACACACATGTACATATATACATATAAACATAAATATAAATGTGTACATAAATATGCCTAATGCAGGACAGAATGGAGAACATAACATTGCCTTGTGCTTTGTAAGGATTTTTCTTTTTTTTATCTCTCTCTCTCTACATAAATGGTTTCATCCTGTAGTTATCATTCTGCAACTTGCTCATTTGTTTCTTTTTTGAGCTCTATGCCAGGCTGGTTATTTATTTGAACTGCTGCATCCAGTTTCATCATATAAATACACCATATTTTATTTACCCATTCCCCTGTTGATAGATACTTAGGCTTTTCCAATTTTCACCATTGCAAACAATGCTGCAATGGACGTAATCATATCTGACAGTCTGTGTACACGTGTTCCACACACACATACACCCCACCCCAATCGTGTCCAAGACCATTGTCTCCACGGTGAAATGTCAGGAAGTTTGACAACCTAGTGACATGGTGCCCAGGTCTTGATTCTCACCTGATTTAGACCTTGGTAAGGCAGGGCTTTTGGTAGGGGGGTCTGGTGGTCCCATTTCCCATCAGATTGTCCTCCTGGGTGGGGCAGAGAAGCTAATGGAGAAACAGAGCCATCTATTATTGGTAGACCCCCAACCAGCTCAAACAGACTTGGGCCCGTTTGCAGATTCAAATGAACTATTCATTGTTCCCCCTAAAACCTGCAAACCCACCTAACAGTAGTTTGGCATTTAACATTCCCTCCTCATCACCCAGCCGAGAAGGGCCCCACTCACTCTTTACCATCAAAGGGGCTTTTGGAGGAAGAGAGGAGACACTCAGAGAGTTGGTGCTGGAGATAGGAGTAACTTTCACAACCCAAGAGGCAGGAGGGCCAGTCTGCCCGGGCTCCTCCACGCTTATTGCTTGCACCTTGCAAATACAATCCAGCCCTGTTCCCAGCCCCTCTGCCATTTGAGAATCATGAAGTCATCACAGCTGTGACTGCAGCCACCCTGGAGGCCTGGAACTAGCTGGCGGGGGGGTGGGCCTCCCCCGCAGGCCAGAAACGTGCTCTCCTGCAACTCCAGCGCTGCGGGGGTGGGGGGGCGGGGAGGAAGCAAAGCACTCCCCCCCCACCCCGCCCCGGTCCAGCAGCCAGGAGCCCCATGTTGGCAGGGCGGCCAGTGGGGAAGCAGATTCATACCCAGTGACTGGGACTGGCCGTGATCTGGGAGCCAGCATTGTGCCTCTGGGCCTCCTGGGGCCAGGCCCACAGATTCAAGCCATTTCACACTTGGAATGTGTAATAGGGATGGCCTCCAACCTGCCACCTCCGTGTCAAGCACAGCTCCACTCAATAAACCCTCTGGGGGGCCTGGGGGCAGAACTGGAGAATCGAGGGCCAAAGGACTAGAGCCTCATAAGCATGCTTTGGGCAAGGCGTCCATCTGAGGAGGGAGGCCTGGCCTCCTGCTCCGTCTGCACCAGTGGAAAAAGCTACGTAAGTGCCAAGTCACAGGAGAGCAAGTCATGGCCCAGGGCTTTACAATCTGTTTCATGAGCTCTTCCTCCCAGCGTGCCAGGCAGCAGAAGTTCTCCGTCAGTGCCCCAGCAGACGGGAGCATGTGCGCCCGGGGGCTTCCTGCCCGGGGGAGCACCATGGCCTCTGAAGCAAGCAGGTGGCAGCCCTGAAAATTCTGGGAGGGCTCAAGAATTACAGTAGTCCATTCTGATATTTAAATGGCCTCCCTCTTATCTGGGCTGGGGGTGTCCTCTGCAGGGGTTTGGGGTCAGCTTTAGACCCGGGCCCTCATCCTGATGCTCTAAGCAGGAGCTGCCTCTGCCAGAGGCCTCTCTGCCTTTCCCTGGGACCAGACAGGTGTGAAGAGCAGCAGAAGGCCCTGTGTCCTGGGGAGAGGCTGTCTTCATGGAGGCAGGAGAGAAGACCACAGGAAGGCAGGGGTCAGACACAGAGGACAGAGCAGAAAAGTCTCCAGGAAGACTTAGCAGCACAGATGGGGTCTTCCAGCGGCTGGGGGTCAAGGATTTTCTGCCAACAGAAATCCTTGGAGATGCTTCCGGATGGCCCCACCAATCTCCCATCTCTCCTCCTCCGGTATCAGCTTCCTTCCTCTCCCCAGAACCTCTGCTCACTGCCAACCACAGCTGCCATCCCCCTGCTGTCTCAGACACGCTGGGCAGCTCTGTCTCTCAATCTCTGCCCTGGGTTCTTTGGAAACTAAGGGTTGTTATCAAGAGGGGCATAGAGAATGAGGAGGGGGTTTCCATCCCCATCTCTGCAGGCTTCAGCCCTGCTCTCACCAGCATTCCCTTCTGTCTTCTTGAATCTGGAACTTTGTGGCCTCTCCGCCCAACCCCTCCATCACTTTGTTTTTTTTGTTTGTTTGTTTTTTTGTTCTGTTTTGTTTTGTTTTTGTATACTTTTCTTTGGAGTTCGACCTGCCAACATATAATATGAGGAGAAGAAGGGAGAAGAGAGACAAAAGGAAGATGGTGCTGAGGAGCCCAACATTGGGCCAGTGAGCAGAGCTGGAAAAGGTCCTGGTGACAAAGGGTCACCATTACCTCTTTCCTCTCTCCTTCCCTGATAGGGTGCTGCTCCCCACACCCAAGCGTTGAGACAGGGGACAGGTTAGACTGCTTGCTTGGGCCACATCAAAAAAGAAGAAAATAGAAAATTCTGCATCCTGGCCATGATGGGTGTGAGAAAAAGCACTAGAAAGTATCCACACACATCCCTTCTGGGGCCTAGGATCTTCTTAAATGAAGGCCTGCCTAAACCATTTTAAAAAAATAATGAAAAACATGTCATTTATGTTCCAGACAAGGGTTCCTGGTGAAGAATTGAGAAAGCACAATAGATTATGTTTTGAGGTAGAAGCAAAGTATTAAGTATTGAGTACCTCATAGTATATATCACTGATGTTTGAAAAATTGTCAGTAGTCATTATAAAAAACATTACTCAGCTATACACGAAGCAAGTCAGCTTTCTCACTCTTTTGGCTATAATCTGGGTGTTCACATACTCTATCACCTAAACAGGAAACAACAGGCACCAAGCTACCATCTTGGATGCCAGTCCCATGGCTACAGTCTCATGAACTCACCAGAGATTGTGTCCACTTGTGGAGGTTTTACTTTACAATAGCTAGCAGTGAACCCCATGCTACTCAAGAATGAGACCCATGACTCTCAAGAATGATGATCTTCATAAATTCTGTTTTATGGCCCAGACATAGTATATCACTTCCTCTCACCCTCCTGACTGACAAATCACCCAGGATAGGAGGGACCCAAAAGCACAACAAGAGGACTTTACATTTGGTCCTTGCTTCCTGTAACCTGGGCCTCCCCTTAACAGCAGATAAATGTAGACCGTCATCTCTGAATTCCATCTTTGAGATCATGACACCGAGGACTCCTAAAATGTACTTAGAAACTTAAGAATGGACTAGATCATGTCTGTGCATCACAACCACATGCTCACAATGATCAACAGTCCCAGGCATGGTTAGAACCCTACTCTTGCACCAAAGAGCTCTGCAATAGGCATGGCATCATCTAGCCCTCAGGACAAATCCATAGCACAAGGCAGCACCTGCTACCTTTCCAATGACACCACGATTTCTTGAAGAGATTGCATATTCTAAACTATAGAGCTTGCTTTCTGATGGAAGAATGTTATGTGTCCCATAGTAGCAACTCAAATGCTAATTCTTTTTGCTTCCTTAAAAATGTTAATTTCCCCAGCTTGTATTTGCTCCTGGATTTTATTTTATTTTATTTTATTTTATTTTATTTTATTTTATTTTATTTTATTTTATTATTTCATTTATTGCTCCTGGATTTTAGGTAAACAAAATGCTTCCAGTGAATTCCCTGGAGCTGTAGTAAATTAAGTCGTGGAAGGAGGCTTGTGAATGGGAAGGCAGGAAAGATATGGAGAGTGCATATCAGGGCTCTGAGTCCTGCCCTGGACCCCTTCAGGAGGTGGCCTTGGAAATGCCACTTGAGCCAAGTGGGATTCAGAACCTGTAAGTCCTGCACAGTGCCCAGTATTGATGCACACCTTCCAAGATGCACCAAGCAAAATGTATATTTTCTGTCTCTGCCTAAGATACATACATCCCCCCTAACTTCTTGGACCTGAAGAATATTACCCTGTGTTTTTCGGCAAGTAACATTTAGAAATGCAAGAATTTTCAACTCATCTTTTATCGTCAAGACACTGTTCGAAGACTCCTAAGAATCCCATTGGAGAGGAAAGAAAGAAGAGTGGCTATAGCTCTGTCTTTGCTTTTTCTCATAAATTGGTGTTTTGAATAAGATTACATTTGACTACAGTTTCATTTCCAAAAAAAATGCAAACTGTTTCTCTATTCTGTAGAATAAAATCAATGTTTAACGCCTCCTATATGACAGGTGGGAATATAAACTATGTAGTTTTCTTAAGGTGTTTATGGGCTTGAGAGGTAAGAACATGAATAAATTCAGATTATCACAATCTCAGGAAGATATGAAGAAGAACTTACTTTAAATTCTCATAATCTAGAGCCTTCCCCAATAACTGAGGGTGATAAGCAAATATCAGGAGCCTTGTGTTTTGTGGTCTGGGAAGTGACCTTTGGTCTCTGCTACATAATACTGGGTTTCATGAAGTTCCCAAGATGTAGCAGGGGCAGCAGACACAGTGGGATGCTGTGTTCGGTGTCTTGCTTCACCAGACAAGACCCAGTCGTTTTTGCCTTATTTAGAAATAGACTTGTTTTATTATGACACGGACCGTTTGTTAGCACAGAGAGAGACAGAGAGGCTCACAATGTTTGAGTCCCTTATCTCGCATTGTTTACGTTCTTAAAATAATTTAATTAGCTTAATAAACAAAAGCATTTTCAATTCATAAACAAAGAAAACTCAGAAAAATCAAATGTTCCAAATGGCAAAAAGAAAAGTCAGATCATTCCAAGACCCTTTTCTCACTCTCTGGTTTGCATATTCCTGCAAACCTCATTCCTGACAGCCAGTTGGACTTTGAAGACATGTGTTTAATTCCTTATTTTGGTAGGTCACTTGATTCAATTTTTAAGGCAGGTGGAATTTAATCTAAGGCTAAAGGAGGATTTCTGGAGGAGCAAAAGAAATGAAAGGGTTCTAGAACTCTGAGTTTATATTATCAAAACAAGCTGACTATATCATTTTAATCTTTAATCTTATTAATATTTCTGACTTTTTAATTACTCTAACTTCTTTAGCCCATAATGACTAAGGATGGTTTCAAAATACATGTATGATCTTTAAGAATAGAATGGAGTGTGCATGTACTTCATAAATTTAATTTATGAATTATGGATAAAAATGTAAATCAGTGGACTATACATTAAGGACAAAAGTAGTCTCTACAAGTACTTATGTATTTTTCATAATTAATATTAGCTAACTTGGTTTAAGCATTAATACATGCTAGTTACATACTTAAAAATTACATGTGGATTATCTTTATTTTTACTTTTTTATTTAAATTCAATTTGCCAATATATAGAATAACACCCAGTGCTCATCCCATCAAGTGCCCTCCTCAGTGCCTGTCACCCAACATATGGATTATCCCTTAATCCTCCATGAACACATGAGGTGGATATAATTGTTCCTTCTATTTTAAACATGAAGAAACTGAGATTAAGAGTTTGCCCAATTAACGTAGCGGGAATATAATGGAGCCAGACATAAAATCCAGTCTCTCTGACTCCAAAGGCTTGTGACTGACTCTGTGGTGTCCTGTGAGGTAGTAAAGAGCTATCATGGAGATCTGTTGAGTTGTATTATTATTATTACAGCAATGGCTATCAGCAAAGCCAGATGGTTTTCTATTGTTTCTGATGTGTCTCGACTTTTGCCCAGTGAACTCCCCCACCAATATCAGTCATAGTTCAATCAGATTAGCAGAAGCACCAGGGGGTAATACATGAGTATGTATGTACATGCACACATATGCATAGCTATAGACACAGACAGACATCTCTGTTACCTTACAAAATTGTGGGAGCGGATCAGTCTCTATAAGGCTTTTGTCCACAGAGCAGGCCGTGGAAAAGCAAGGACAAGCTGGAGCCCCCATAAGGACAAACAGAAATTCATATCATGTCTCTGAATTTGCTGGTGTTAATGTTTTGTAGGACAAGCTGGTGCCCTTCATCACAGAGTTGGCCCAGGAGTCAGAGAACCCAAAAGAGAATGTGAGAGGAGGAGCAGCTGCAGACCTGGCTGCTGCCCCACACCAGCGAGATGAGCCAGCAGACAGCAACAATGTGCGAGCTACATCACGACTGCTCCTTCACTTCCACCTTCCACATCTCCCACCGTGTCTCTCTTGTGGCCAACCCTAACCCGACACATACAGGGGAAGGAATTGTGGGAAATGAAGCTCAGTCTGGGCAAGTTGATACATTACAAAGCCACTGTGCACACACGCTCTTTTCTCCCTGTTTTCTTGCATTAAAGTAGCTTCAACATTCTATGTAGAAGTATGAAACCACAGACAGTGGAGAAAACCCGGCTCTGCCACCAACAGATGCCTAGAGTGCCTCCTTTGCACAAGGGCTGTGCACCAAAGCTGCAACGGTGAATGGAACCTGGATCCCATCTTTAAAAGGCTAGCTGTCTGGGAGTATGTGGAGAAAGAGAAACAAAACATCAATACAGGTATTATAACAAGTATTATGATAAGCGAATGCACCCAGGGTATAATAGGAGCCCACAAAAGTGGCTCATTCTACCCAGGTGAGCTTTTCTGGAGGATGTGGTGTCTAGACAGTCTTTAAGATTGAAGTAGGAGTTGACTAAGCGAAGAAGGATAAGTAAAAATTTTAAGATGGACTGGGGAGGAAATAACCATTAAGACTTATGGCAGAGATGGGATGGAGAGATTTATAAGCAATAGTTGTGGGAGGTTGGGAGTGGAAGGAAAAAAGGTTGGAGAAGTAGGTGTCACAAACCATGGAAAGTCTATGCACACTGTTCTAAGGAATTTCTGCTTTACTTTCTAGAAACTGAGAATGAATGAAAGACATAAACACACAAAAATAATATGGGTATTGAGGTAAATAATCTCCACAAAAATCAACTCAGCACCTCCCTCCTTTGCACATGTGTGGTACTCATCACTTTAAAAGATGGGGTCTAATTTCCTTCCCCATGAACCTTGATCTGGCCTGAGCAACAGCTTAACTAAAAGAAGGTAACAGAAGAAACATTCCAAGGGTACCTCTTAAGTTTTACAGCTTCTTCCTCGTCTCTGGGAACATTTGCTCTGGGGACATGACACCTCTTCTTAGAAGCAAACTTACTCTGTCAGGAGCCCAAACCAAGGGTGATGCCACATGTAGATGTTCCACTCAATCACCCAACTGAGCTCCCAGACAAAAACCATCATGTGGGTTGCCATCATGAATGACCTGGACAGCCAAGATTAGGCCTGTAGAGGATTCCAGTCCTAGCTACCATCTGAATGAGAGACCCCAGAGGAGGACTGCCCCCAATAACTCACAGAATTTGAGAGATAATCAATTTTGTCTTAGATTTCTAAGTCTTCATTTGATACATAGCAACAGATAACCAGAATTGTCATTTTTATATTTTAGAGGGGAAAAAAAACCCTTGGAGTACAGCTTATTGACTTAGGGAGTCAAGTAACTGACTTAGGAAGTAGGGAGACCTGGTAGGACCCCATTTCCATAGTCAAAAGAAAGATGAGAGCCTGGATCTGAGATTACCAGTGGGGACAACGAAGAAAAGCAGTATTCTAGAAACAGGAAGCAAATTGATAGACTTCATGTTAAATGATGAGCAAAGAAGAGAGGAAGAGTCTCTGTGTCTCCTGTACAGTGGGTGGAAGTTGGGTATCCCAATTCCAAGGATCTAGAATACTAAAGGATGATCAGGTACGGTAGGGAGAGGAATAGGATGAGGCAAGATAGATATATGGTGAATTAGAGGTTGCTAGGATCACCCAGATTGACAAGTTCGAAGGAAACTTGGTTAGGAGTTAGGAATCTAGTGGGAAAAACACTTCATAGATATCACTCATTAAAGACCATGAAAGTGGACAAGGAGAGGATATTAAGTGAACTCAGAAATTGGTTAAGGATGCACAGCTTGAGAAAACTTATGCCTATTCTCTGTCATGGAATAACTTGCATGAACTTAGGCAAATAGCCTGACAGTTCTCAGTGTCCACATTTCCACAATGGATTTTTATGTGGGTTTTTAATGAGAATAGATGATATTTGATGTAATAATACTGTCCAAGTACCTAGCCTAGAGTTTGGTCAAGAGCTCAATAAAAATGACAGTTGGTTGTTATTCATATTATCATTATCATAATTTGTGTCAAAGGGATGGGCTGCTGAGACAACCAAGAAGGAGACCAAGAACTGTTAGAGAGGTGGGGCAAAGAATGGAGGAGGTCATAGAAGCACAAGAGTTCACAGTTTTGAGAAAGAGTGAGGGTAGGGAGAGCTAGGGTATTCTCACTGGAATTGACAATATTCAGGTTGCTGGGGACCTTGATGTGGAATTTTTAAAGATATGGTAGGAGTTTAGCAAAGCTAGGAATTGGGATATGAACACTCAGAGATTGTTCTTTTAAGGAACTTGGAAGGATATAAAGAAACAAAGCCTGCCATTTGCAACCACATGGATAGACCTTGTCGGCATTACACTAAGTGAAATAAGTCAGAGAAAGACAAATATTGTATGATCTCACTTTACATGTGGAATCTAAAAACAACAACAACAACAAAAACCCACAAGCTCATAGAAAAGGAGATCTTATTTGTGGCTACCAGAGGCAGGGGTCAGGAAGAGAAAATAGGAGGAAGTGGTCACTAGGTCCAAACTTCCAGTTACAAGACAGATAAGCACTAAGGATATAACGCACAGTGTGATGGCTATAGATAACAACACTGTGTGAGATACAGGGAAGTTGTTAAGGGAATAAATCCTCAGAGTGCTCATTACGAGGGAAAAAATATTTCTTCCTTTTTCTCTTTTTACTGTATCTATATGAGATGACGGGTGCTACCTAAACCTATAGTGGTGATTGTTTTGCAACACATGTGAGTTAAACCATTGTGCTGTATTCCTTAATCTTATGCAGTGATGTAAGACAATAATATCTTAATAAAACTAGAAAAAAAAAGAATTCTTTTTAATGGGTAAATTAATTTTTAAAAAAGAAATGAACTTGGCTGGAAAGACAAGAAGTGAAGGTAGCTCGAGGAGAAGAGCAAAGTGAAGAAAATTTTTGCTTGATTGCTCTTCTTGTGGCTGTTGCTGTTTCCATGCTGGGTTTTTTGTTTGTTAAAAAGGAAGAGATGTGAGTAAAAGAACCAGATGGAGGGACAAATAGCAAGGGCTTCAAGTGAAGACCCTTGACTGAGAACATAATTAAGTCCTGCAGAGGGAGATCTAGAGTACTGACAGGCAAGGAAGCATCAGGGACTCAGCTGGCTCAGGGAGGGGTCCCTTTCCTTGCCTGGCAGCCTTGTGGGAGCATAATTTAGGTGCAGGATTTTAGAAGAGGCAGAATAATGTGAAATTTGAAGACTTAGTGGGAGAGGATTTTGCATATTATGAGGTGGTTATGCAAGTATTTCCTTCTTACAGGCTTAAGCAGCTGCCTCTGAACATTAATATTTGCCCTCCGGAGATAAACAGGAGGACTGATCCAAGAGTTACTACCTCAATAACCATGGTTCATGGGGAGAGCATGGTTTACGAGGGCTTGAAAGCCTTCAACTCACCCAGGTGGGAGACAAGTGGAGCTGGAGTCAGGACACACTGCAGCTCCTGCTGGACAGAGGTGGGATCAGAAAGTGGCCCTGACCACAACCCAAACTGAGTGACTCAGACTTAGGGAAATGGCCTACAAGAGTTTTCAGGGACCAGTGAAGTTGGGCATGTAAAGAGTAGATTCTGGGTTATCGTTTCTTCAAAGGTGAGTAGATCTCTACAACTAGATAGAATAAGGTTCTAGATTAGGTTCCAAACGAGATAGAACAAGGATGTTCCACCCTGTTACTCCCACCAATGACATTAAAAAGCCCTGGACAAAATTTATAAAGTGATTGATAGGAGATTGAGAAGTTACAGAAAAGAAGCTAGACTGGTGAGGGTCCTCCAGGCTCAAGAACCCATCCAGCAGTGAGTCCCTAGGGTTTGTTCGCTGTTTGCTTTGTTTCATTAAAATTTTCACTTCCTATATATGACCACAAGAGCTCTGGAAAGGACCACCCAGAAACACCATGGGTGCATGGTACATGAGTACAGATTTTTTAAAGCCCAAGAAAAGTCTTCTTTCTATAGACAAAGGACCAAAATTTCCAGTAGGGCAAAAACATAATGACTGTATCTACATATTGCCCTTAGGCAGTCAAATGTCAAAAACAAACAAACAAAAAAAAAAGGCTTGCCCCTTCCCCTCCCTACCAGGTGCTACAGGTAGGAGTCATTCTTCCTCCTGCAACAAGGAGGCAATATCCCTCCCCTCCTAACTAGAACATGGTGGGGGAGGTTAAATGGAGGACAGAACTGGAAAGAGTAAATTTCTAAATCGGTGTATGAATCCAGGCAGAACACTCAGTGACCTGAACATAAAACACACAAGGAACAACACAGCAATGGTTCAAAAAGACAGAAAAGCTCAATACTGATTTGAAACATCACCCTGCTTCCAGATTGGCCTCAGGATTGAACACACCGTAGGGCATGCCATCACTGCCAAGGCTTTGAAATTGACTTGAACCACAGCCCACAAAGTGGATCAGGACATGATTCTCAACTATATAGGTTGACTGCCTGCTAAAATAAAAATGTAAGTAAGAATCAGTCACATAGTACCCAAATGTCTAGGAAACAATCCAAAATCTTATCACACTGAGAACCATAAAAATCTTAACTTAAAAAAGGCAATCGACAGACGTCGGCATGACACAGATATTGGTATGATCTGATGAGAATGCTAAAGCAGCCCTTCCACACATGTTGCAATTTTGAAGTGATTATAAACTCTTGAAACTAATGAAAAGATAGAAAGTCACAGCCAAAAGAGAGAAAATGCAATGAGGAAACAGTGGAAAGTTCTAGAAAAGAAAAATATAGTAACCAATTTTTTTTAATTTTTTTTAATTTATTTATTTATGATAGTCACAGAGAGAGAGAGAGAGGCAGAGACACAGGCAGAGGGAGAAGCAGGCTCCATGCACCGGGAGCCCGATGTGGGATTCGATCCCGGGTCTCCAGGATCGGGCCCTGGGCCAAAGGCAGGCGCCAAACCGCTGTGCCACCCAGGGATCCCCCACCAATTTTTTTTTAAATCACTGGGTTTGCAACAACATGGATGGAGCTCGATAGTATAATGCTAAGTGAAGTAAGTTTATGGTTTATGAGTATCTAGACTAATTTGGCCACATCTCTAAAATCCACATGCCATTTGGCCCTATGATTCTACTTTTGGAGATCTGTTATATAGAATATTTGCCTACAGGTGACATGACAAAGTTATCCTTTGCTATGCTGTATGATCACTAAAGACTAGAAATAATTTAAGGTTCATCTACAGGCTGCTGGTTGAATTAGTCCATGAATATGTCCATACAATAGGAGACTATAAAACTGTAAAAAAAAAACAAAAAACAAAAAACAAAAAACAAAAAAAAAAAAAACGGGATGAAAATTCTCTATTAAGTTAACGCTAATGCGTAAATAAAAGGAGAGCATAGTCTATGTTCATGTGCCATGTGCGTGTATTTGCAGAAAGAGACGCTAGAAGGACCCTTAGCGGGAGGTGACTGCCCGGGGGGAGGGGCAGGGCCCGGAGGATGGAAAAAATCCTGATGCCTACTAATACGTCTGCCTATTGAACCGCGGGGAAGCATCGCCCATCTGAATAAAATGAAACTGAATGGAGTTAACCCCCCTACACACCCACACACCCACACACCCACACACCCACACACCCACAAAGCAGAAATAGTCCTACCGCCCAATCCCAGGGCTGTGCCTTAGAGGCCCCTGGGCGCCTGGACGCGGGAAGCCAAACCTGAGTTTCCAAGAACGTGGCTTCAGCATGAGCACGGATGCTTCTGCTCGGGGTGTGGGTCCTGCGCCGTCCCCCGTCGCCCACCCTTGGTCCCCAGTCCACCGTCCTCTGCGCCCCCCGTCCCCACCCCTCAGCCGCCCGTCCACCGCCCCGCGTCCCCTGTCCCCCCTCCACTGTCCATCATCTCCCCATCCCCCCTCCACGGTCCAGCATCCCCCCATCCCCCGTCCACCGCCCCCCAGGGAAGTGCAGCCCTGCGACCCCAGACGCACAGCGGGGCATGAATGCATTTTGCTGGCGGGAACCCTTTTTCTCGGTGGCCTGGGCCACTGGCGCCTGGACACTTGCCTCCGTGGCGCTCCAGCCCCTCGTGGCTTTGTGCTCCTCACACGTCGCCCCGTGCCTTTTGAGAAGACGTTCTTTCTGGAAACACCGTAGGGCTGCGGATGATAGCGTGCGCCCCGCTCCCAGCTCTCCAGTGGGGGTTACTGGGTTCACAGGGAAACCAGGCAGAGCGAGCAAGCTCTTCCTCCCCTCCCGTCCTCCAGGCACCAAAGCCCCGCGACCCCCAGCCGGCTCCGAGCACCCCGACGTGGCAGGATGCCTCCCGGGCTCCCGAGCTGTGTTTGGGTTTTTTGTCAGGGTGGCTGTGCCTGGGGCAGGGCAGAGTCTGCGGATGGGGCCTCTCCCTGGACCCTGTCTACCCCTGAGCACTCGCCCTTTCCTTCAGGGGGTCCTGCAATCCCAGGAGTCACTTTTTCTTCCCATTTGCCCTGAGCCGTCCCCCCCTACCCCCCCCACCCCGGGGACACAGGTGGGCCGCGACCTGGCCAGAGGGCGGCGGACACCTGTTGGAGGGCGCCTCTCTGCCTCTTTGTTCTGCGGAGCTCTGGTGCAACGCAGGTGACACCCCCGGAATGAGGTGGCCCAGACTCACCCGTGCGGGCCGGACTCTAGTCACTTAAAGCAAAATCAATCTCACTTTTCCCAAGTTCCCTCAGTGATCTGAAATAATATTTGAAGTTCTGTTTGGTCTCTTTGGAGACCTGCCAATGACTTGGAGGCATGTAGTGAAGTTATGTATTAAGACAAGATTACACTCAGGACTTCTGAAAAGTGATTCTCACTCAGGAATAATACATGATATGAATTTAATAATCTGCCATACTGCTGTCTTTTTCTTTTCCTCAAGGAAGGGAGTGGAATACTTATAGTAGTAAAAGAAATCTCTTGCCATGGATGTGATTAATCGGTACTGTGTTTTGTTTTGTTTTTTTAAGTTTACAAACTATGATCAGTGATGAGTTTTGAACAGAACAAAGGCAGGAATACTTGGATGTTCTGCTTGTCATACTGACTACATAAATGTTTTCAAGAAATCCGTCTCCATCACTTGTGAACTTGAAAAATGAAGGAAAAAATTCTTACTATCCTGAAGTTGAGGGATGAAACGTAGTCTTTAAGAAAGATCAAAACCCTACTTATCTGTTTCCCCCATTCTGACCACATTATGTAAGAAATTACCAAGTTCTATGCACTCCCCCTTCTACCACCTAGATGAACGACTCTCACACTTTGTAACATTTATCTTAAGTATACAATCATTATATTGACACATTATTTTTTTTAAGATTTTATATATTTATTCATGAGAGACACACAAGGAGAGAGGCAGAGACACAAGCAGAGGGAGAAGCAAGCTCCCTGAGGGGAGCGGAATACAGGACTTGATACCAGGACCCGGGATCCGGGCCTGAGCCAAAGGCAGGCTCTCAATCGCTGAGCCACCCAGGTGCCCCATGTTGACACAGTCTTATAAAACACTTATAAACTAGAGAACAGCCCACAGTCCTGTTTAACCCATTCCTCTGTAAACTAAGTGTGGCATATATCCTTCCAGACCGTTTTTTATATCCATATATAAACACACTAATATTTATATAGAAATACAAATATTTATATTATACACAACTATAATATAAAGGTACATGATTTAATTTTATGATTATCTTTTACATATATGGAATCATATTATCCCCACTGTTCCATAATTTGATTTTTAACTTAATGTCATGGTGACGTTTCCACATCAATACGTGTAAATTTACCTCACTCTTTGAAACTACTGTGAAGTATTCCATTGTGTCTATCGACCGTACTTTATGCATGTACATTTACACACTTCCCATTTTTCCTTATTGCAAGTGATGCTTCCATGGGCATCCTTGCACAAAGCTGCTCCGTGCTCATGAGCGTTTCTCCAAAGTCATATCTAGATATTGAGTCGTCGGTCAAATGGATGCACGTTCTTATTTTATTTTGATGATTTTATTTATTTGAGAGAGAAAGAGAGAGAGCATGGTGGGGGGTGGGGGGCGCAGAGGGAAAAGCAGACTTTTCTGGGTCCGACTCCAGGCTCCATCCCAGGACCCTGAGATCATGACCTGCGCTGAAGGCAGACACTTAACTGACTGGGCCACCCAGGTGTCCCTGCAGGTTTTTATTTTCAAAGATACTGCTAAATAGTAGTAGTTATAGCTAAATATTACATTCTTGAATCTATATTATCTCAGTCCTCACAACTATGATATTGGTTCTAATATTGCCCTTACTTAGAGTTGAGAAAACTGAGGTGCACAGAGGTCAAGTAACTTGTCCAAAGTCACACAGCAAGTAATAGGAACCAGAATTCTTATCTGGTCACCTCACCCCAGAATCTATGTTCCTAGCACAATAGTGGGTTGCCTGTCTTGAACGTGTAACTGTGTGGACATATTATGTACCTAAACTATAAACAAAAATAGAAGTTAAAAGAAATGAAATAACCTAGTTACTATTTTACAATATTATTAGTCAAAAGCTTTTTCTTTTAATAGTAATTTTTTTAAGAATAAACAGTAGAATATGCTCCCTTTTCTTTTTAAGATTTTATTTATTTATTTATTTGACACAGTGAGAAAGAGAGTACAGGCAAGGGGAAGGGCAGAGGGAGAGGGAAAAGCTCACTCCCCACTAAGCCTGATGTGGGGCTCGATCCCAGGACTCTGGGACCATGACCTGAGCTGAAGGCAGATGCTTAACCAACAGAGCCATCCGGGCACCCGAATATGCTCCCTTTTTAAAAAATTTGACTCTATGCTTTATGATACAGAATTCAAAACTCTGTTCTAAGTTCAGTTGATTGTCTGTCACAGCTGAAAATGTTATCCCACAGAGATAAACTTATAGAGGAGAAGTACATGCTTGAATGTACTGACCAAATCTTGATGCTCACTTTTAAATCCCATCCACCAATTAATTAATCATAGCCTTTTCTTAAAGTTTGACTGATAAATGTCCATTTTTCCTGTATGTCAGTATGTTCTCCTTATAAAGTAATAAAGATGTGGCACTTTTTTTTTCTTGTATTTTTAACAAATTGGATTCAAAAGTTTGGCAATTTGTCTTCAAGATGGCCACCATCAATTCCTTCCGTCCTTGTAAATGCAAGTCATTTCCTTACCGAGAGGTGGAGTCTATTCTTCTATTCCCTCGAATCTTGGCTAATGTGTGACTGCTTTAGTCAATAAGATATTGTTAAAGTGAAGCTCTTTACTTCTCAGACTTGATCATAAAGAAACCTTTGGACTTCCATCTGTTCCTCTTTCTTAGAACTTTTGTTCTGGGGAAAGCCAGCCACCATATAAGATGAAGTACCCGGAGGTTCCAGGTTATGAGGAAACCCAGGCAATTCTTGTGGGTAGGGAAGGAAAGAGGCTTGGCCAGCCCCCAGCACTCCCAGCCAACCTTGCCCAGACACCAGACCCATGGATGAAAGAAACTTCAGGTGACTGTAGCCCCAGTGGCCTTGTGACCGTGGCTGTGTGAAAGATCCCCAAGTGAGAACCATCTAGTTGAGCCTGTCTGTACCCAGAGCTGTTGGAGATAATAGTAAACTATTTTAATCCTCCTAGTCCTGGAGTGGTTTGTTATGCAGCAATATTATCTGCATAACAAACAGATAATATTGCTGCATAAGAAACAGTAGAAAAGAATTCTACTGAAATGCTACATTTGGAAGACTTTTCAATGGGTTAATTTTATTTTCAGGTTTTCATTCAAGTGGTGTAGACACGGAAATGTTTTATTGGTATACTCAAAATTTTTAAAGTCATGATAATAAGAAATATTTTCAAACATTCATTAGCAAAATGTTCTTTCTGCCACAGTTTCTATTTTAAAAGCATTTTTTAAATGACTTATTGTTTAAAACATCACTTTTCCTAATAGGAGCAGATTACAGGTTTTTTTTTCCCCAAAATATCTACTAAGTGGCATACTACTCATCATGGCTGTCATCATAGAAAGAGCTCATTTTTTTTACTTCTTATTGTAAAACAGTTATGAGAACAGCACAAAGAATTCTTATATACGTTTCACATAGATTTCTCAGCTATTATTATTTTACATGTTTGTTTTCTCAGTCTCTGTAAATATGTGTACATGCTCTTTTTTTCTTGTGAACTGTCTGATCCAGTTGCAGATACATCTAAATACTTCAGTGCATACTCCCTATGAACTGGCATATTTTTCAAAATCAGAGTGCAATGATCAAACCAGGAGCTTAACAATAGAACACTATTATCTAATCTACAAGCTTTATTCAGATATCACTAATTATTCTAATGTCATTTTGAGGAAAAAAAAATCTTACCCAGGGTCAAACCCAGAATCACATGCAGCAAGCATTTACTCGACATGTTTATTCTGTCTCTTTATCTGGAGCAGTTTCTTAGTCTTCATTTCTCCTCAATGGTCTTGATGTTTTTGAAGAAGTCAAGCAATTTGGGCTTGTTTCCTCATGACTAAAATCAGTTTGTGCATTGTTTTCCTGGTTTTTTTGCACAGAAGTGTTTCTCTATCCTTTTCAATGTATCTTATCAAGAAGTAGCCGATGTTATTTGTTCTCTGTATTTATGGGTCTGTTTCTGCTTTTTGTTAGTTTGTTCATTTGTTGTTGTTGTTTTTAGATTCCACATATAAATTAAATCATGGCATTTGTCTTTCTCTAGCATAATACCCTCTAGGTCTATCCATGTTGCTGCATGAAAAGTCTGTTTAAAAGAGGGGAAAGATCTTCAGGAGACTCAAGAAAGGAGTGATTATGTGGGAAATGACATACAGAATAAGAGATTTGAGTGAACAGATGAGAGACATGAGGGGTGGAGAAGGAAATGGCAGCTTAGAAATGGCTTTAGGTAGGTTTTCAATAAGGACACTGGGGGATTGGTTGATTTTGAACAAGCTATTTTTGTTAATAACAAAATAGCTTTAAGCCTCTTCTTAAAAGTTAAATGTGTATTATGAAACTGTCTTAATGCTTTCCCTACATCATCTCGCTTAATTCATGTAATAACATTTTAGTCCCTATTTACAGATGCAGAAAAATGAGGCTCAGAGAGGAAAGAGATTTGCCCAGAGAGAATAGGTGAGAATAGCCTTCACTAGTAAACACTCTGCTTCTAGGCTGGGGCCATGCCCATATTATATTGATGGTCAATGAATGAACTAGCAATAGAATGAACTACATCCAACTGAGTCTTTTAAAAGTTAAAAACGATCTTCTCTCCAGTGAAAGTGCACAATGATGACCAAAGGCTCTGAGATATGTTATTGGATTCTGATATCAAACTAAAAAAAACTCATTCTCCCAGCTTGCAAAATGCATATAAAGTGGCCAAAACCCAAAGGTTTTAACTTCATTTAAATAAACAAGTAAATCCTGTGGCAATAACATCCATGTCATCCATGTGACTGGGTCTTAAATAAATATGAGTTCATTACTGAAGAATAAATAATGAGTTACAAATTATTTTTACAAGTATAAATTGTTCACGACCATCTTTTTTTGTCAGCAGTCTAAAAATCTTGAGCCAAAAGCCTTATGTTACTAAAGATTAAATTCCTTCCCTAGTAGGCCAAGGATCAAAATATATTGTGTTTTTATTTGGATAGTCTGGGAGTATTGAATTTGTCCTTTTCTTATCATTACCATTCATCTCTCTGGATCATCCACTTCTCTTTGAACTTGGGAAATAGGAATTTGATAGCATACAGTATTTAAATCAATTAAAACAAGAATCCAGACAGAACCAAGTAATTCTGGGAGTTAACTGTAATAACTCTTTCATCTCAATAAAGTTCAGTTCGGTTGTTTATTTGGATGATGACCAGCATCAACAATAACTTTCCAGGGTGCATAAATGTGTTTTCCTACATTTACTAATACTAAGTTCTACTTTCCAAAGACCAGAATGAACCAAAGGGATACAAGCACTTGCTGGCAGAAGAAAAAAAAAATAGCTTTATTTTAGGAATTAGAAATTTAAACTCACTTTATAAAACGCTCTCTAAATTTTCTCTTTGACCCAGCCCAAGTTGCACATAGTACATGTTCAACTTTTTTGACTTATGATATGGTCATGGCTGTGAGTAATTGCATTTGGGCATAAATAAAACAATTTCTCCAGAGAGGGAATAATGTGGCCAGCTGTCAATCATAAAGCCAGAAAGGAGTTCATGAGGGTTCATTTGAGCTGACTTTGGCTTGGTCTGGTCAGATGTGATCTGAGAAGTGCAAAAATGAAAACAACAACAACAATAATAATAATCACTCAGATTTCAGCCTGGAAATAATCACTATTAATGTTTAGCATACTTGTTGCTAATTTTTGCTCTATCTAGATATATATAGTTCTAGAGATAGTACAAGGCATATAGTTTTAAAATTTTCTTTTAAAGAAATAACTAGATCCTTTCTAATCAAGCTGAGGGTCTTTGGACACCCAACCCTGCCCTGGCCCCTCCCACTTGCACACTTGGTTTGTTTCTCTCCCTTTCTTTAATGCAGATTTTTTTGCCTTCTGCTTTCATTCATTCTTTCCTTTCCTCCTTGCCTTCCTCCACTGCCCATAGTCTTCCAATCCCTCCATCACCTAGTATTGTTACACCATAATGAGCTAGTGCGGCTCTGTAATAAAGAAAGGGCCTCTAATGCTCTAATGTATCAGGAGAAACATCTCACTATGTACAGATAGAGAAATAATAAAATGTACCCTTACAGTCCACGGGAAGTAAATTCTCCCTGGCTTGGACTTCACATATTTGGTTTATTGGGTCAAAGCCCATTTACCATAACTGCCCTTTTGGATTGTTTGAAGTGTACATATTCCAATGATCTAAATAAGCCAAAGCACATACATTCAAAAGGCCAGCATAGCATGAAAAAAAAAAAAAAATCAAAGAGAGACTTTATTCCTCAGACCAAAAGGAAATCCGTTTCCTACCCTGAATCTGACTTTGATGGCTCCAAGCCAGTTCTATTTTCTATTTTAAAAGTCTTTGATATCGCCAGAGTTCTTATTATGAGAGAAATAAAATAATACATGCAGATGTACCTTATGAAATAAAAAGCCCTATATATATGTGTGTGTGGTTATTTTTATGAATCTATGCTGTCAGTATTTCCTCACCAAGAGCAGACATTTTTGTCTTCTTGTTTCTATTGTATGATTAAAAAATAATAATAATAACCTGCAAGAAATATTTTCAAGCAGAAGAGAAATGGCAGCTACCAAGACTAAAAATGCTATGAGTTGTCTTCTGAAACGAATAGCAAAGAGAACATCTTCAAAGAAGCACCACTTCACATAAAGCCCTTCTCACTAAACACTGCTTGGCAAATTCAGATAATTCATTGTTGACTTGTGTTAAGGTAGTTATGAATTTTTTATTTTTTAAAGACTTACAGCAAACCTTTATGTAGAAAGATAAAAATAGTGAGATTAGTAATAGAATTATGAATTAGGATAATAACGTCTCACTTGCTCCTGTCCCAGTGGGCACAATCCTTGGCGAAGAAGCCAGATCTGATCAATGGTTACTAAATAAATATATTTTATCTTGTAATAAACTGACCTAACATAGGTGCAGATATTTATATATTAGTAAGTCATGGTTTTAATACCTAATCATTTAAAAATATTATAATATCACTTTGCATCTCCTTCCAGCCCAATGCCTGGCACATAATAAATATTTATCAAATATATTTTAATTAAATTAATGTAAGGCACATCAAGGCACTATAATCTGGTTGCCACTCCCAATTAATTTTATCTTTTGCCTCCACAAAATTCTATTATTTTTATACCCGTAATGATGAACAATATGGAAATATCCAGGATTGGAACATAAACTCCAGAGGACTATTGTTATTTATGGGAAGATTTCAGGAATCACAGTTGTCTCCCAGTTGGCTTGTACTTAGAAGGAAAATCTAACTCAGTGTGTAGGAAGAATTTCAGGCAAGAGTAGTAGGAAGTTAAAACTCACCTATAAAACTGAAATGATTTATTTACATCTAGGAAGAATTTATACTATTTAAATTCCTTTTTAGATTAAAAAAAAAATTTTACATGAGAAGAGCCCTTGGGAAATAGAGCCTCAGCTTGATGACTTGATGTTCTATCTCATTAGCAGCATTGCTTGAAGAAGAAAATAAAAATTGAACTTCGAGGGAACGCTTTGAAAATGAAACCTAGTGACATGTACCATTTATTTTATTTTTTTTAAGATTTTATTTATTTATTCATGATAGACATAGAGAGAGAGAGAGGCAGAGACACAGGCAGAGGGAGAAGCAGGCTCCAGGCCAGGAGCCTGACACGGGACTCAATTCCGGGACTCCAGGATCCGCTCTGGGCCAAAGGCAGGTGCTAAACCGTTGAGCCACCCAGGGATCCCTGACATGTACCATTTAATATCAAAGTTATGACATGGAGTAGGATGTGTGTGGAGCCTGTCAGGATCTGTGCACCCACACATCATTCTAGGTGATTACTTATTAAGGACACCTGTCCATACTCCTGAGGTATAACAAGTTGCTTTTTTAAAAAATAAGATTTATTCATTTATTTAAGGTGGGGGAGGGGAAGAGGGAGAGAGAAACTTAAGCAGACTTTGCACTGAGCTTGGAGCCTGTCACCAGGCTCCATCTCACGACCCTGGGATTAGGACCTGAGCATAAACCAAGAGTCAGATGCTTAATTGACTGTGCCATATAGGTGCACTAGTTGTCTTTTTTTTTATTGCCCAACTCAAAGTGGACACACTGAGAACATTGCTGAAAAGATGGGCATGAAGGTATTTTAGAAGTGTATCTACTCAGTAGTTGAAGGTATGTAGATACGTCAAAAATAGCTGCAATGTTCTTTTCATCTTCCCGCAAATAAACTGCCTTGTGAATTATCTTATACTGAGGATAATTCAGGAGTCTATTACCCCAGGGAAGGAGGGGTAGATACTTTCAGTAAAGAGATTATTATACCACCTCCATTCACAAAGTTAGTTATTCTGGATTCATAGGAAGACAATATTGTTAAAAGCCAGGCTTTTCTGAGAATAATTTTTTCCTCTGAATTCCTCCTTATATATTTTTAGTCTTCCCTTCTATAAATATCACCATTATATATTGGTCCTTGTCTACTCAGAAAACAGAGTTTTTATGTGGACATAGGGTTGAATAAGAGGATAGGACAAGTTGCAGGAGATAGAGAAAAGGAAAACATATGACTTAACTGAGAAGTCTAACCGAGTGCCAGACAGTCCTAGGCTCAGCCAAAGGAAGAGTATGAGACAACAGAAACTCTGATGGAAATCTTGGATAGATGAAGGGGAATCTCAGAACATCCAGACTGGCTTTCCACTTTCCCATGGAAACCAATATGGCCAAGCACAGTAGAATAGCAAGGGCAGTATGAGATTTCTAAGCAGATGAGCCTAACATGGCATTCCCTAGTCTCCCTGCACTACATGAGGGATCCAGAAGTTTCTACAAGTGCTGGAGCTGGTGCACAAAAGACAACTAGTAGGGAAATGCTAGCTAGCTCGCCAGGGAGATCTACCATAGTGGGGCAGAGAAACCACTGGGGCTCTCACATGGTATGCCCACCCCTAGGACTATATGGTAGACTCAGCAAGACTTTGCCAGATCTACATAACAAGAAAGAAAGTTCGGCCCAACTTGAGGAAAGGGACAAATTCCCCAAAACAATCCACATGACATCTTATGTATGAGGAGAGAGGGACCATAACTCATCCTACCCACACATGCTTTGGCTGCCAGTACCAATGCCCAGAACCAGATGGCACCATTTCCTTATTATTTGGCCCTAGTATATTAGAAACTTATGAAGACCAAGCACACAGTGTTCAAACTTCTGGTCCTTCTGGCTCTTACTGCCAGGACATAGTGGAAACATCCCCCTCTCCCCACGCCTCCCTCCCCTGCCCACACACACACACACATATAACCTCCAGTTTGGGAGATTAGAGAGAGGAGGGAAGAAAGGGGCCATCCTGATAGAGACTTAACCTTGAACTGAACTTGAATTTAAACCAAAAGAGATTGGATTACCTTCAATTTGGCAAGTTTACATTAGCTGGAGGACTCCAGAGAAAGATGAGTTCAGTAATAGAAAATAAAGTTTTCACACACAGAAGATTCAATGCATAAACTTCAACACAGTTGCCTTACTTTCAGAGATCAGCTTTCTCCCTTGCTCTGAGAAAGATTCTGGCCATTTTCTTCGCCAGGGCAAGGGGAGCTTTATGTCACAGATTCTCCCTCAAGCTTTCTGGGGATATATCAATCTAACCAGCTTTCATTTTTCCACCTTCTTGTTTTAACTTTTGGTGCTGGGACTCTTCCTAACCCTTCAGGCCTGGTCAGACCTGAGCCCTAGCTCATCTGGTACTTCAAAATATAACCCAAACTTTACCCCACTCCCAGGCAGTTCTGTTTTCCCAGGTCTGATAAACACTGTGTCTAATTAGATTTTATGTTCATTGAGGGCAAAAATGAAGCTATATTCATCCATATTCTAAAATCTTCATAAATGCATTTACACATATATGTTCACATGGCTTTACCCATATAGAAAAGGATTTCTTGCAGGTTGGACATACACACACACACACGCGTATACACACACATCACTTTACTCTCTATTCACCCTAGGTATTAAAAATGGGCCTATCTCAAATTATATTTCAACAGTTGACACAAGCATTACATACAAACCAAGATCTTTTAAGGGCCTGAGAGTAAGCTACTTTGAGTACCATTATTACTGATAATGTGTGGGTTGTGCTGGTACTTTGGCATAGCTGCATACAATTCTTGTTTTTCTGCTGCAATCACTGCCTATACAGTTACATGACACCAACAATAAGTTTGTAAGTAATTATGACAAAGCTTTCTTTTGTTGTATTTCAATAGAGCAAAATCCTGGGGCTAATTCCACCATTATGTACATATGATATCACTTCCTGAAAATATATGAACATGAGGGTTTTTTGTTGTTGCTTTTTTAGTACAACAAAGTGAGAAATGCTATGGGAGAAATGGCCTCCAGAAACATGGGTGATTTATGTCTCAGGAATGTGTGTGAAGAGCTAGGGGATAGGTTTCCTCAGACAGTTGCTAACCCCAGCAGGCTCCAGCTAGCCTCCTTTTAGCAACTAGATCCCAAAACCTTCTACCTGTGTGCATCTTAAGTTTCCTGATACTTCACCAACTCTGGGTACAGATGAAGTCACATTAACAAAAATAGTCCATATTTCACCCAACCAGCCCTCTCCTTTGCACTCTAAATTTATTCTCCATAAAAAATTCCCCAAAATATTCCTGACATAATCCAGGGTGGCTCAGATGAGCTTACTAACAAGTCTAGTCAGATGTTTCTTGACATCCCCCAGGCGCTGCTGTCACTTGCAGAATAGAGCATGATTCCTACCAAATCCACTGCCCCTCAGAATGCAGTCAGCTTCCTCGTGAGGAGAGTGAGCACATGGACAGACTCCATTCCACTTCTGACCACTTTCTCTGTGTTTCATAACCCAATTGCTCCCACTTTGGAAGATGTTTTCAAAGCCAGACAACTCCTTTTCTCTCTGAGTGTGTTTACTCCTTAGGGAAACACAAAGCAATGTCATAAATAGATTTTTGATTAAAATCACCTTTTTTAGTTTTTACTAATGTGAGCCTTTTCTTAGGATCCAAGGGATACCGAAGTCCCAGGGACTGGGCCTGGGGCAGAAATAAGCAATGGCATTGGACAAGAAGAGCCCTAGGCCTTAACTGAGGCTCTGTCATCATAAAGACAGACTTCCAACTGGCATATCACATCAGTTCACCTGGCAGCCCTAACGAATAAAATTCTCAGCTTGGCTCAAGCTGAGTCCCTGCTACACACTATTTAGGAAGACATATAGGTTCCTTCTTAAGATAATCTACAGATATAAAACAAACTCCAAACTGCAAACTTAGGCGGTTAACATCAAAAGTGCATTGATCAAAACCACAACGAGATACCATCTTTCATCCATTAGAATGGCTAATATAAAAGAAAAAAGGAAGAAAAAAGGAAATAACAAGAGTTAGGGAAGATGTGTAGACAATGGAACACTTATGCACTGTTGGTGGGATCACAACATGGTGCAGTCTCTATGGAAAATAGGATGGCAGCTGTAGTGGTTCCTCAAAAAGTAGGAATTCCAGTTTTGCATATGTAACCAAAAGAATTGAAAGCAGATATTTATATACTCACATGCATAATAGCATTATTGACAGAAGTCAAAAAATAGAAGCAACCCAAGTGAACATCAACAGATAAATTTTAAAATTAAAAATTTTAATTTTTAAAAAGCTTCAGAAAACTTAACTTCTAGTAATGGCTAAATAGTTACTTGGGGCCAACTTTTAAAATTAAAAATTTTAATTTTTAAAAAGCTTCAGAAAACTTAACTTCTAGTAATGGCTAAATAGTTACTTGGGGCCAACTTTCTAAGAACAAATAGAAAAGTTGGGTTCAGGAAAAAAATAGTATATATAGATATAGATGAATATATAAATATAAATATGTGTGTGTGTGTGTGTGTGTGTGTGTGTGTGTGTATACTCCACTTTAAGTCATCAGAGAGTAAACAAGACAGGGAAGATTTCTAGGCTCAAGAACTGAAAGAGGCTAAGGTAAGATGCCCACATATGGGGCCACTTTTCCCCTCAAACTCATTACTAATTCTGAAAGTGAAAGTAGTGGCTGCAAGCCTGAGAAACTAGACAGAGCTTTGGTCACCTTACATATATATATAAAGGACAAAAAATGGAGTTCATGGGCCAAGAAAGAGGAGTATCCTGATAAACTTTCCATGGCTTTGTTTGGGATTCCCAATGGATAAGTAACAAAGGATAAAGGTAAACCAAACATGGACTGGCCTTCAGGATGATTGAAATCCACGTTCAGATTATTTCTATTCTGGTGTGGAATAAGATGATCTTCCCCTAATTTAACAACCTGCCAAAAGAAGAAAAAGTAAATTCTCACTATAAAAAGATAATGGCATCAATGCTTCAAATTGTCTTTACAATGTATCATTAAAAATGCCTGGCACACAGGGCACCTGGGTAACTCAGTGAAGTATCTGCCTTTGGCTTGGGTCATGATCCCAGGGTCCTGGGATGGAGCCCTACGTCAGGCCCCCTGCTCAGCAGGACATCACTCCTCCCTTTCCCTCTCCCTCTGTGTTCTCTCTCTTTCCCTCTTAAATAAATAAATAAATAAATAAATAAATAAATAAATAAATATTAAAAAAAGAAAAGAAAAATGGCTGGCACTCAATGAAGAATAGCCAGGAAAAGTCTAGAATTCAGTTAATACTGTTAGTGTCTTTGTTTTGAAATTTGTACCATGGTGATTTAAGACGAAAACATGAGAAACTAAAACTGGATGAGGGACATATGGGAACTCTGTATTTTGGCAACTTTTCTGTACATCTAAATATATCCCAAAGTAAAAATATATTTATATATTTTAAAAACCTGACATATAAGAATATGAGTTTATTTGAAATCAGTTGACTGAAAACAAAGAGAAAAAAGTAACTAGAAACTAAAGTTATCAACTACAGACTTGAAAAACATGATGTTGAGTTATGTTTGAGAAATTAAATGAAATTTTTTTTGTAAAATGGAAAATATTTTAAACATGAAAATTCTAGAACTGAAAAATGTAGTAATTGATATTAAATACTTGTCAAATGAATTTATTGTTATATTAGACACTTGATGATAAGTTAGATCAGATACATATATAATGAAGCACAAAGAATAGGAAATCTAGGGAAGAGGGTAAGACAAGAGGCATAGTAGAAAATTTTAATCCATGCGTTATTAAAGTCCCAGGAAGGAAAGGAAAATGGAATAAAAGTATTATTTGAAATGATTTTTAGAACCTGAATAAAGATATCAAATTGTGGGTTCAAGGAGCACAATGAATGACAAGCCAAAAGTATAGAAAGAAAATCATAAAAATCTACAAAAATTGGGATCCCTGGGTGGCGCAGCGGTTTAGCGCCTGCCTTTGGCCCAGGGCGCGATCCTGGAGACCCCGGATCGAATCCCACGTCGGGCTGCTGGTGCATGGAGCCTGCTTCTCCCTCTGCCTGTGTCTCTGCCTCTCTCTCTCTCTCTCTGTGACTATCATAAATAAATAAAAATTGAAAAAAAATTTAAAAAAAAAACACAACCCTAGAGGAAGTGACGTTTAAAAAAAAAAATCTACAAAAATTTCTCAACTTGTTAGTCCATTGGGAAATGGAAATTAAAATCATAATAAGATACGACTCACCAAGGAGCCTAGTAATTTTTAAGCTGACAGTATAATTGTTGGCAAACTTGAGGTGCACGGCCACAGTCATATCCAACCTTTGGGACTGTAAATTGGAAAAAATCATTTTGGAGAAGAACTTGATAATGTCTATTAATGCTGACCATTAAGAACACCTGTGGCATGGTGGTTCCTCCCATAGGTAATTGCCCAAGAGAAATTCAGATTATTCACAGTAGCATTATTCACCCATCAACATAGATACATTGTGATAAGTGGCAATTGATGAATTACATAAGAAAACTGTTGAGGGAAGGGAAAATCTAGACACTAAAGGATACATACTATATTTAGTTTGGAATTGAGAACACTGGTTAGTTGGAGAGAGTGGAGGGGAGGGTTATTTGGTAGGGCTGCTAGTAATGCTCTGCTTCTCTATCAGAGCACTGATTGTGTAGGTGTGTTCACTTTGCAAAAACTTATCAAGCTAGGCAATTAAGATTTGCGTACTTTATCATGTGTATGTTATGCTTCAAAAACAAAATTATTTTTAAAAGTCTTTTTTAAATAAATAAATAAATAAATCTTTTTAAAAAAATAAAAGTCTTTTTAATTGACAACGGTGTAACACATGCGTACACACCACCACAAAGGCAAAGCAGAGAGCTAAAGCAGATTTTCATAGCCAAAGTGAAAGCCCATTCTCAACAGACAAATCCACTCCCAATAGGGGCACAATGTTTGTGACTCTGGAAGTTTCTGGGAACTAACAATGACTAAGTGCCTCCTCTGCCCCAAGCACTACATTGCAGGCTTTTACATATTTTGGTGGAGAATCATAGGTTCTAAAAGTTAGAAGAATTTACTAATGACTAGGTCAGTAATATAATGACGCACAAATACTTTATACATTTTTATTTAATGTTTTTAATCTAAGTAATACATGTTTATGGCTTAAAGGCTCAAATATAAGTGTCATCCCTCCAAAAGAAAGGAACCCAGCAATCCTTGCCTCATGCTTTCTGTCCCCAATTTCAGCTTTCCAGAGGCAACCACTATCCACATATTCTTAATGTTTCTTGTGGTATTTAGATCCTTATTTCAAAATAACCAGCGAATATACTGCTAATTTCTTGATTCCAACCACCTTTAAATATTGTTTTCATATTATGATCATTGAAGATTTAGCTCTCCCTACCTTCCCACATAAATATCCTACCCTTTTACCCAACAGAGTTGTTACTTTTTTTTAAATAAATGAGCTTCCATTGCTTCCATTATTATGGTAACATGAATATTATTCATACTGAGCCATGTAATATACTGAAAGTACATTCTCTTCTTGAACAAAATTTTGCTTTTTCTGGAGTTAATTTAAAAATTTTTTAACTTTTTTTTTTTAATTTCTATGAACCCATCCCTAGTTTCTTACACAGATATTCTACACATCGGGTACTTTATCAGTTGTATCACACATCTGACAGCTTCTTGTGCAAAATTTCAATCAAGTCGCCCATGCCCCCAAACCCTCAATGGGCCTTTTCTAGACATTCCTCTTGCTCCAGTTCCTGAGGCTTCTCAGAGATTCCTGGAGGATAGAAGGGACAGTCCCACAAGAACTCTTGATGTAGAAGGCACACAGTGCAGCCACCCAAGATTTCAAGGGCCCCCAGATATGCTTTTTGGGGTGGATCCTTGAAGGGAGGTTGGGTGGTCTCTGATGCCTCCTCAACCTGCATTTCCATGATTTTTGCTGAGCTCACTCACCCTTTTGTCTGCCTTTCCCGCTTCCTGAAGCACGGGGAGTCTTCTCTTAGGGAGTGTGTGTGTCGAGTGATGTGAATGCAGTCACCCCACAAGTTATTTCTTTGCCCCGAGACGCTCGGAGTCAGTTGTCTTTTCCCAGTTCATTTTCCTACGACAATCCTGTCCTGGGATGATCACAGCTAACCAGGGCAGCCGATGCTCCACGCTGAGAAGGGGCAGGAATAACGAAAAATTCAGAGTGGGGAGGAATTACACATTTCCTTACACTAAGCCATGCTGACTTCTTTCCCCTCTGCTTGCTCCATTCCAGCTTGACGTTGATCTTTATCATTATTTCTCTTCATTGTTTGTCATTCTCCAGAAGTTCACGTTCAAAGGCGGATTATGGATTCTTTCTCATCTTACACACGTGACTAGATTGGAAAAGAATGGACTCGTGGGTATCCTTGCAAACGTCATAACAGGATAGCAAGCAACATCTCACCATCCATGAAGGGCCCCATCTCTGCCATCCAGCCTCCAGCCTCCAGCCTCTGATTTGGCATTTCCCCTCATTCTGTATTTCTCTTTCTTTCCACTTTTTATTTACCAGTCAGCTTGAAAGTTTGTAAAAACCGAAAGAGGGAGGGGCAAGATGGCCGGAAGAGTAGGGTCCCCAAGTCCCCTGTCCCCACCAAATTACCTAGATAACCTTCAGATCATCCTGAAAATCTATGAATTCAGCCTGAGAATTAAAGAGAGAACAGCTGGAATGCTACAGTGAGAAGAGTTCGCGCTTCTATCAAGGTGGGAAGACGGGGAAAAAGAAATAAAGACACAAAAGGCCTCCAAGGGGGAGGGGCCCCGCGAGGAGCCGGGCTGAGGTCGGGGCGAGTGTCCCCAGGACAGGAGAGCCCCGTCCCGGAGAGGCAGGAGCTGCACCAACCTTCCCCGCGGAAAGGGGCCCGCAGGGAGTTAGAGCAGGACCCAGGAGGGCGGGGATGCCCTCGGGCTCCCTGGGACACTAACAGGCACCTGCGCCCCGGAGAGTGCGCCGAGCTCCCTAAGGGCTGCAGCGCGCACGGCGGGACCCGGAGCAGCTCGGAGGGGCTCGGGCGGCGGCTCCGCGGAGGGGGCTGCGGGGCGGGAGCGCGAATCCAACAGCGCAGGCCCCGGAGCACAGGGCGCCGGGACACAGCCCAGGATCTGGCCTCCCCCGGGACAGGCAGAAGCCAGGAGAATAGGGGACAGCAAGGACGCTCCTGCCCCGACCTGAGCAGATCAGCGGCCCCGCCCCGGAGCCTCCAGGCCCTGCAGACCGAGAGCCCCCGAGTTACTGCGGGGGCTGAATCCAGGGCTCCAGAGCTGGCCCCGCCACTGTGGCTGTTCCTCCTGGGGCCTCACGGGGTAAACAACCCCCACTGAGCCCTGCACCAGGCAGGGGCAGAGCAGCTCCCCCAAGTGCTAACACCTGAAAACCAGCACAACAGGCCCCTCCCCCAGAAGACCAGCTAGACGGACCAGTTCCAGGGGAAGTCAAGGGACTTAAAGTATACAGAATCAGAAGATACTCCCCCGTGGTTTTTTGTTTGTTTGTTTTGTTTTGTTTTTGCTATTTGATGTCTGTTTGCTTCCCCCACCCTTTTCTTTTTGCTTTCTTTCTCTCTCTTGCTCTTTTTCTTCTCTTTCTTTGCTTTTTCCTTCCTTTTTTCTTTTTTTATCTTTTCTTTCCTTCTTTCTCTTCTCTCTTTTTCTCCTTTTCCCAATACAACTTGTTTTTGGCCACTCTGCACTGAGCAAAATGACTAGAAGGAAAACCTCACCTCAAAAGAAAGAATCAGAAACAATCCTCTCTCCCATAGAGTTACAAAATCTGGATTACAATTCAGTGTCAGAAAGCCAATTCAGAAGCACTATTATACAGCTACTGGTGGCTCTAGAAAAAAGCATAAAGGACTCAAGAGACATCATGACTGCAGAATTTAGATTCAATCAGGCAGAAATTAAAAATCAATTGAATGAGATGCAATCCAAACTAGAGGTCCTAACAACGAAGGTTAACAAGGTGGAAGAATGAGTGAGTGACATAGAAGACAAGTTGATGGAAAAGAGGGAAACTGAGGAAAAAAGAGACAATTAAAAGACCACGAGGACAGAAAAGGGAAATAAATGACAGCCTGAGGAAGAAAAACCTACATTTAATTGGGGTTCCTGAGGGCACCAAAAGGGACAGAGGTCCAGAATATGTATTTGAACAAAACATAGCTGAAAACTTTCCTAATCTGGGAAGGGAAACAGGCATTCAGATCCAGGAAATAGAGAGATTCCCCCCATAAAATCAATAAAAACCGTTCAACACCTCGACATTTAATAGTTAAGCTTGGAAATTCCAAAATAAAGAGAAGATCCTTAAAGCAGCAAGAGACAAGAAATCCCTGACTTTTATGGGGAGGAGTATTAGGGTAACAGCAGACCTCTCCACAGAGACCTGGCAGGCAAGAAAGGGCTGGCAGGATATATCCAGGGTCCTAAATGAGAAGAACATGCAACCAAGAATACTTTATCAGCAAGACTCTCGTTCAGAATGGAAGGAGAGATAAAGAGCTTCCAAGACAGGCAGGAACTGAAAGAATATGTGACCTCAAAACCAGCTCTGCAAGAAATTTTAAGGGGGACTCTTAAAATTCCCCTTTAAGAAGGAGTCCAGTGGAACAAACCACAAAAACAAGGACTGAAGAGATATCATGATGACACTAAACTCATATCTTTCAATAGTAACTCTGAACGTGAACGGGCTTAATGACCCCATCAAAAGGCGCAGGGTTTCAGACTGGATAAAAAAGCAGGACCCATCTATTTGCTGTCTACAAGAGACTCATTTTAGACAGAAGGACACCTACAGCCTGAAAATAAAAGGTTGAAGAACCATTTACCATTCAAATGGTCCTCAAAAGAAAGCAGGGGTAGCCATCCTCATATCAGATGAACTAAAATTTACCCCGAAGACTGTAGTGACAGATGAAGAGGGACACTATATCTTACTTAAAGGATCTATCCAACAAGAGGACTTAACAATCCTCAATATATATGCCCTGAATGTGGGATCTGCCAAATATATAAATGAATTAATAACCAAAGTTAAGGCATACTTAGATAATAATACACTTCTACTTGGTGACTTCAATCTTGCACTTTCTACACTCGATAGGTCTTCTAAACACAACATCTCCAAAGAAACAAGAGTTTTAAATGATACACTGGACCAGATGGATTTCACAGATATCTACAGAACTTTACATCCAAACTCAACTAAATACACATTCTTCTCAAGTACACATGGAAATTTCTCCAGAATAGACCACATACTGGGTCACAAATTGGGTCTGAACTGATACCAAAAGGTTGGGATCGTCCCCTGCATATTCTCCGACCATAATGCCTTGAAATTAGAACTAAATCACGACAAGAAGTTTGGAAGGACTTCAAACACGTGGAGGACTTCAAACATCCTGCTAAAAGAAGAAAGGGTCAACCAGGAAATTAAGGAAGAATTAAAAAGATTCATGGAAACTAATGAGAATGAAGATACAACCGTTCAAAATCTTTGGGATGCAGCAAAAGCAGTCCTAAGGGGGAAATACATCGCAATACAAGCATCCATCCAAAAACTGGAAACAACTCAAATACAAAAGCTAACCTTACACCTGAAGGAGCTAGAGAAAAAACAGCAAATAGATCCTACACCCAGCAGAAGAAGAGAGTTAATAAAGATTCAAGCAGAACTCAATGAAATCGAGACCAGAAGAACTGTGGGACAGATCGACAAAACCAGGAGTTGGTTCTTTGAAAGAATTAATAAGATAGATAAACCATTAGCCAGCCTTATTAAAAAGAAGAGAGAGAAGCCTCAAATTAATAAAATCATGAATGAGAAAAGAGAGATCACTACCAACACCAAGGAAATACAAATGATTTTAAAAACATATTATGAACAGCTATACGCCAATAAATTAGGCAATCTAGAAGAAATGGATGCATTCCTTGAAAGCCACAAACTACCAAAACTGGAACAGGAAGAAATAGAAAACCTGAACAGGCCAATAACCAGGGAGGAAATTGAAGCAGTCATCAAAAACCTCCCAAGACACAAGAGTCCAGGGCCAGATGGCTTCCCAGGGGAATTCTATCAAACATTTAAAGAAGAAACCATTCCTATTCTACTAAAGCTATTTGGAAAGATAGAAAGAGATGGAGTACTTCCAAATTCGTTCTATGAGGCCAGCATCACCTTAATTCCAAACCAGACAAAGACCCCACCAAAAAGGAAAATTATAGACCAATATCCCTGATGAACGTGGATGCAAAAATTCTCAACAAGATACTAGCCAATAAGATCCAACAATACATTAAGAAATTTATTCAGCATGACCAAGTAGGATTTATTCCTGGGACACAAGGCTGGTTCAACATTTGTAAAAAAATCAATGTGATTCATCATATCAGCGAGAGAAAAACCAAGAACCATATGATCCTCTCATTAGATACAGAGAAAGCATTTGACAAAATACAGCATCCATTCCTGATCAAAACTCTTCAGAGTGTAGGGATAGAGGGAACATTCTTCAACATATTAAAAGCCATCTATGAAAAGCCCACAGCAAACATCATTCTCAATGGGGAAGCACAGGGAGCCTTTCCCCTAAGATCAGGAACAAGACAGGGATGTCCACTCTCACCACTGCTATTCAACATAGTACTGGAAGTCCTAGCCTCAGCAATCAGACAACAAAAAGACATTAAAGGCATTCAAATTGGCAAAGAAGAAGTCAAACTCTCCCTCTTCGCCGATGACATGATACTCTACATAGAAAACCCAAAAGCCTCCACCCCAAGATTGCTAGAACTCATACAGCAATTCGGCAGTGTGGCAGGATACAAAATCAATGCCCAGAAATCAGTGGCATTTCTATACACTAACAATGAGACTGAAGAAAGAGAAATTAAGGAGTCAATCCCATTTACAATTGCACCCAAAGCATAAGATACCTAGGAATAAATCTAACCAAAGAGGTAAAGGATCTATACCCTAAAAACTATAGAACACTTCTGAAAGAAATTGAGGAAGACACAAAGAGATGGAAAAATATTCCCTGCTCATGGATTGGCAGAATTAATATTATGAAAATGTCAACGTTACCCAGGGCAATTTACACGTTTAATGCAATCCCTATCAAAATGCCATGCACTTTCTTCAGAGAGTTAGAACAAATTATTTTAAGATTTCTGTGGAATCAGAAAAGACCCCGAATAGCCAGGGGAATTTTAAAAAAGAAAATCATAGCTGGGGGCATCACAATGCCAGATTTCAGGTTGTACTGCAATGCTGTAGTCATCAAGACAGGGTGGTACTGGCACAAAAACAGACACATAGATCAATGGAAAAGAATAGAGAATCCAGAAGTGGACCCTGAACTTTATGGTCAACTAATATTCGATAAAGGAGGAAAGACTATCCACTGGAAGAAAGACAGTCTCTTCAATAAATGGTGCTGGGAAAATTGGACATCCACATGCAGAAGAATGAAACTAGACCACTCTCTTTCACCGTACACAAAGATAAACTCAAAATGGATGAAAGATCTAAATGTGAGACAAGATTCCATCAAAATCCTAGAGGAGAACACAGGCAACACCCTTTTTGAACTCGGCCACAGTAACTTCTTACAAGATACATCCACGAAGGCAAAAGAAACTAAAGCAAAAATGAACTATTGGGACTTCATCAAGATAAGAAGCTTTTGCACAGCAAAGGATACAGTCAACAAAACTCAAAGACAAACCTACAGAATGGGAGAAGATATTTGCAAATGACGTATGAGATAAAGGGCTAGTTTCCAAGATCTATAAAGAACTTATTAAACTCAACACCAAAGAAACAAACAACCCAATCATGAAATGGGCAAAAGACATGAACAGAAATCTCACAGAGAAAGACATAGTCATGGCCAACACTCACATGAGAAAATGCTCTGCATCACTTGCCATCAGGGAAATACAAATCAAAACCACAATGAGATCCCACCTCACACCAGTGAGAATGGGGAAAATTAACAAGGCAGGAAACCACAAATGTTGGAGAGGATGCGGAGAAAAGGGAAGCCTCTTGTGCTGTTGGTGGGAATGTGAACTGGAGCAGCCACTCTGGAAAACTGTGTGGAGGTTCCTCAAAGAGTTAAAAATAGACCTGCCCTACAACCCAGCAATTGCACTGTTGTGGATTTACCCCAAAGATACAGATGCAATGAAACGCCGGGACACCTGCACCCCGATGTTTCTAGCAGCAATGTCCACAATAGCCAAACTGTGGAAGGAGCCTCGGTGTCCATCGAAAGATGAATGGATCAAGAAGATGTGGTCTATGTATACAATGGAATATTACTCAGCCATTAGAAACGACAAATACCCACCATTTGCTTCAACGTGGATGGAACTGGAGGGTATTAAGCTGAGTGAAGTAAGTCAATCGGGGAAGGACAAACATTATATGATCTCATTCATTTGGGGAATATAAATAATAGTGAAAGGGAATAGAAGGGAAGGGAGAAGAAATGGGTAGGAAATATCAGAAAGGGAGACAGAACATGAGAGACTCCTAACTCTGGGAATCGAACTGGGGGTGGTGGAAGGGGAGGAGGGCGGGGGGTGGGGTGAATGGGTGACGGGCACTGAGGGGGGCACTTAACGGGATGAGCACTGGGTGTTATTCTTATGTTGGCAAATTGAACACCAATAAAAAAATATTATTAAAAAAAAGAAAGTTTGTAAAAACCAATTGTTCTTTGCTATATTTTTCACTTTGTAACCTTCAGATGACACCTCCAGGTGTTTACTTTTCACTATCAGGTAGTGTTTTTTTATCATATGTCAAACGGCCTTAATTTTTTTTATTAGTTTCAGGGGTAGAATTTAGTGATTCATCAATTGCTTATAACACCCACTGCTCATTCCATCACATGCCCTCCACCCAATTATCCCTTCCCCCCACCTACCGCCCCTCCAGACTGTCTTAATTTTTTGAAACTCTGATTTCTGTTTTAATCAGCTTTTAAGGCAAGAGTCAAACAGTTTCTTGAATCAACACCATTTCTCCCTCCAGCCCCTACCCTTTCCCTATTATTAGCCAGAATATGCTTTATCCCTTAGATACTGCAAGGAAATCAAGAGATTGAGCAGCCCGGACAGTTCTTATCATTAATCCGGTCCCAGATATTTTTTTTTAAATGTGATGATTATACAATTTTATTAGTAATTTGCTTTTACTTAAATGAGTGTGATGTGTTTTAATGCCTTTTTGTTAATATTTTAGATGCTTGGCCAGTCCTGGTAGTGCAACGGTTTAGCACCGCCTGCAGCCCAGGGCCTGATTCTGGAGACCAGGGATCGAGTCCCACATTGGGCTCCCTGAATGGAGCCTGCTTCTCCCACTGCCTGTGTCTCTGCCTCTCATTCTCTCTCTGTGTCTCTCATGAATAAATAAATAAAATCTTTAAAAAAAATACTTTAGATGCTCTTGCAAAATACGACATAAGTAAAGAATCATATAATAAACTTCATGTACTCATTCAAAAATTAACTCAGGGACAATTTCATTTTGTCTATGCCCCCACTTACTCCCTTACCCCAGGATTATATTGTTGTTGTTTTTTTTTAAAGATTTTTAAAATTTATTTACTCATGAGAGACACAGAGAGAGAAGCAGAGACACACGCAGAGGGAGAATCAGGCTCCCTACGGGGAGCCTGATGTGGGACTCGATCCCAGAACCTAGGGATCATGACTTGAGCCAAAGACAGACCAGACGCTCAACCACTGAGCCACTCAGGTGCCCCACCCAGGATTATTTTGAAGGAAATCCCAGATACTATATAATTTCAACTCTATGTTGTTGCTCTGAGATTTCTTTCTTCTTCTTTTTTTTTTTTTTTGTTTTTTTTTTTTGTTTGTTTTTTTGTTTTTTTTTTTTTGTTTGTTTGTTTGTTTGTTTGTTTTTTGCTCTGAGATTTCAAGACTAGGGCACCAAGGCACTAGTAGGGCACTGGCCTGGCGGCTCTGGGACTCCCAGGTGCTGGGGCCTGTGCTTGCAGCTGTGATGTGCTGCACACTTAAGGGGACAAATTTGTTGAATTCCTAAATGATGGGCTTAAGGAGAAAAGGAAGATACAGAAGCACAAGTCCCTTCCCTAAGATGTCTGGAGGTTGGGAGCTGGAAGTGAATGGAACAGAAGCCAAATTAGTGCAGAAAACTGTTGGAGAAAAGATCACTGTCACTTGGAACGTTAACAAGACCATCTCACCAACATTTGATAGGAAGGAGGAGCCCTCCCAAGGACACATGGTTGAAGAACAGGAGCCTGAATTGACGGCCACTCCCAGGTTTGTGGCTGAAGTTATCAAGAATGGTGGCAAGAAGGCCCTTCTGCTGGACTGTCACAATCCAGAAGATGAGCTTGGGCAAGAAGAGGACAAGAATGACATCTTGTCCATCAGGAAAGTGAGCTTTCAGTCCCCTGGAGAGTCTGAATGGAAGGACATGAATTACACACTCAACATCCATTCCCTGGCCCGGGCCTTATATGACCACCTAATGGATTTTCTGGCAGGCTGAGGGGTGGTGAATAACACTTCTGCGGATGAGTTGGTGGAGCTCAGCACAGCCTTGGAAACCTCAACAGTTTTGTCAAGAGTTGGGAGAGCAGACAAGATGCTAAACACTTTCATTTTATGGCAAAATAAAACTACATATTATATTAATAATGTTATGACATATAATAAGATACATATTCTCATATATTAACATATAATGATATAATTAATAAATACAGTATATATTAATATATACTACTATATATGTATGTATTTAATAACAGTATTTTATATAATATGTAATAATTATATTTATAATCCCATTATCACAAGATATATAATTTTTACTATTATCAAATATATTTCATTTATTCACATTTCCCTAATTACTTCATAAATGCTTTTTGTTTTATAGCTTTTTGTTTGAATCAGGACCATAATGAAGGCATCCATTGCAGCAGGTTGAAAATGGCTCTTAGGAATGCCTGGGTGGCTCAGCTATTGAGCATCTGCCTTTGGCTCAGGGCGTGATCCCAGAGTCCTGGGATCAAGTCCCGAATTGAGCTTCCTGCAGGGAGCCTGCTTCTCCCTCCACCTGTGTCTCTGCTTCTCTCTCTCTCTCTCTCTCTCTCTCTCCCTCTCTCTGTGTGTGTGTGTGTGTGTATTGTCTCCCATGAATAAATAAGTAAAATCTTTAAAAAAAAAAAAAAAAGAAAATGGCCCTAAGTTCTCTTTTACCTTACCTCTCTATTTCTTTTATTCCCCTTTGCAATTTTTTATCACCCTTTGCAGTTTATCTGTTGACACAACCAGATCATTTACCCTATGCATTTTCCCAGTCTGGATTTAGTTGCCTGTATCCCTGTCCTGTCCTTTAATGTATTTATCTATCCCTGTGTTTCCAATAAACTGGTAGCTAAATCCAGAGGCTTGCATGATTTAGATTTGCATCCCAACAAGGACTATGGGATGACACCACTTCATGGCAATGTTTCCATTATCACTTTCATTTCCAAGAGTCAGAGTTTGAGATGAGTGCATATTTTGGAAAGGATGAATGTATTTTTTCTCTCCTTTCCCACTTAATGCATTCCCGATTCTTAGGGACTTGGTTTTTCTCCGTAATTGTAGGACTAAACTAAAATTTTGGATATATTTTTCCTCCCAGAGGACATTAACAAGATTAAATTTATGAGTTTATTTCCACGAAGTCAGAATTTCTAAATCCAAGACCCTCCAATCAAGTGGACACTGTCCCAACAATGGGCAGGACACCCAGTAAGTACACAGAGATTGTAACTCTACGGAATACATTCTTAAGGAAGAAGCATTTAGCTGTGTTTTTCTGAAAATGAATGATTCATTTATACTTCCATTTCCCTCAAAAACGTATGTACTTTAGTCTGTGTGGATATAGTTGGACTAAAATAAGTGTGAAGGTCCGGTGCAATTCGATTCCCCACTGTTTGTGTATAAGACCCAAAGTATTCCCCAAGAGGCCCGGCAGAGAGGAATAAACCCCGGCCACCAGCCTCAAGGAGCTTCCAGTCTTGGACATAAGCAAACAGCCAACTAGCTACAGTGCAAAATGTGCCAAAATAAAGATCACACAAGAAGGATGAATAAAGTCCATTGGGGGGCGCTTAGGATGGAAGTGAACAAAGTCTTCCTGGAGAAGGGAGGATTTGGGCAGAGTCTTCCAGGAGAGATAGGATTTTGACAGAAGGAGATAGCAAGGACTAGGGAGGAGGCAGAGGGAGGACAAGCGGAGGTAGGAAGCAATTGCTGTGTTCAGGCTGACCTCCAGAGAGTGTCTCTCAGAGTTCTGAGTGTGGCTGCTATTAGACTCACCTGGCAGCTTTTTAAAGCTCTGAGGCCTGAGGCCCTCCTGAGACCAATGGACATTGAGTCTCTGGGAGGGGGGTCTAGATGTCTCCTGTGATTTGATAGCTCCCTCAGGCGACCTTAAGGGGTAAGTTGGGAGCACCACAGGTGAAGCAGGAAAAGTAGCAAGGTCCTGTGGCGGAGGGTTATGGCCCCTGGTGGGGAGCACCTACGGAGCACCTACAGAGCTGAGCCAGCTGCCTCAGGGGGCACCATCACATAGCTGGGAGGATGGCAGAGTGGTCAGAAACTCACAGGGATCATCAGACTCAAGCATTTTCTTGTTAGTGTATATGTTTATTACACAAGTGACAAGAAAGGAGTCTTGAGGCCAATGATCTACAATAAAAATAAATACAGATTAAAACCCAGAAAGGAAAAAATAAAAAAATAAAATAAATAAATAAAACCCAGAAAGGTCCCTATTGCCATTCCCCTCTTCCAGCTTACCCCTACTGCTCCGCAAAGGTTACTCTGGAAAACCATTCAGTTCTTCTCTTTTCCTGACCTCTCTTTACATATTTACATTCTTGTGTGTAACAATTTTAGTTCACCCACTAGAGTGAGAGAAATAGCACATTTATTTCTAGCCCTAAACAAATGTAATCTGTTCTAAACCCCATCTCACTGTGCTGGTGGGAAATTCCATTCCAGTAGATTCTGGGCGTTTTCTCTTATGGCCTCACACCATCAGGACTAATTTTAGAAGTCTCACGCCTTCCAGAGCCTTCTAGGAGGGTTCTGTATTTTCGTTTCACAATGATCTATTCTGACAGGCCCATTGCCTGTCTGTATCTCTCTTGAAGACAGGCAACATCCTGAAGTCTCTGGGACGTCCCCAGAGTCCTTGGCTACTGCTGTCAATACCACCAGCCAGGATACATCCTTCACTCAACCCCAAAGCATCCCAGTTCAGTTCCCACCTGCATGCTGCAGAGAAGTGGATGCTAGATGATGTCTCCTCAGACAACTCTAAGAAGCCCATTCTTTCATGTAGACTGGCTGGCTAAATGCCACCTCTTTCTGCAGGTTTAAGCATTTTCTGCTTCTTAAACTCAAAATACTTTGCTCCAACCACACCATTTTTGGTCAACCCAGCAAAATTACCCTCATTGAATCTAAGCTTTCACATAAGAGGCTGGAGGATGCTCTCTTTTGAGTTGGCATTCTAAGCCTCTCATGGTTCCTTCATAGTACAGATGCTGAGTTGGCAGCCAACAGTTCTGACATGGGATCAACTGTGGCATGGTGTACTGGCCCCCCAGAAGAAGCTATGGAAGTAGGCAGGAGGCTGGGTAAAGGTGTGGTCAGGAGACAGAAAGAGGGCCAGTGAGCACCGAGATGAGGTACAGCCAGTCCCTGAGTTCAGCTGGCTATGACCAAGTCAGTAAAGATAGTGGACAAGTTCATGGTCTTCATCAGGGTCCCCAACAAAGCAGGTGGACAGGAACACTGGAGTAGAAGGCATTACACAGACATGATATACAGGTTTGGGGCTTCCTCCCCATTAATCTCACACCACAGGTACCCACTAAGGTTCTTTTTATATCCAATGTCAGGTTACAGAGAAACAAGGAAAATAGGTAGAATTCTGGGACACAGGCCTCTTTACCTAGGGCCGTTGAACAAAACTATTGGCAGACTGTTTAAATGATCACATCATTGCAGACTACGGTTACTAAATTGGGATACATTTCTTAGAATGTGGATTTTCTGAAATCAGGATGCGGATTTTTTTTCCTGGTGCACAGTGAGTAAGAGTTAGAGGGAGACCAGATTACATTTTAGAATAAAGAAACATTTCCTCTGGGTATCTGAACAACGTGAGTACATTTGTGACCTGCTTCCCAGCATTTCACTAAGGAATAATATCTTTTATATATATTTTAATCATAGTTCCTCTGTTACCAATTTTCTATTTATACAGTTGTCCATTTGTTTCTTGGGGATTGATCTTTTTCTTCTTTATTTGGAGGACCACTTTATATGCATTGAATCTGGCACTTATTTTACATACAGAGGGATGAGACTCAAGGGAGTGTGGTAACTTTTACAGGGTCAGAGCACTGGATAGAAAATTATAGCTTTGGAGCACCATCCACCTTGGCCCTAAAAGCATGTATCACTGCTCAACTTATCTATTCTGAATATAAGATCAGAAAATATAGGCAAAGTACTTGATACCTAAATAGAGCTATAAAAATATGAGAAATTGTGGTCATTTATTTGTATGATATTGCATTTATTCAGCAAATATTTATTGAAGTCCTAACACATTTGGGCCACTGGGATAGAGAATAAAGATACAAGGATCCCTGGGTGGCTCAGTGGTTTCGCGCCTGCCTTCAGCTCAGGGTGTGATCCTGGAGTCCCGGGATCGAGTCCCACATCCGGCTTCCTGCATGGAGCCTGCTTCTCCCTCTACCTCTCTCTCTCTCTCTGTGTCTCTCATGAATAAAAAAATAAAATCTTTTTTAAAAAAGAGAGAAAGAGAATAAAGATACAAAGTTAGGGAAAAAAAGATACAGTCCCTGGGAAGCTTAGAAGACCCGTAGAAGAGCAACATTATTCAGACCACTACACCAATCCATATATAATCACAAACCGTAGAAGTTGTTAAAAGGCAGGGCATGTGATACATGAATAATGATGGTTCTGACCATCAAGGAAGGTTTCTCTAAGAAGTGGTATTTGAGTTGAGGTCAGAAGAATGAATAGGTTTTACTTACGTGGGGAGAGATGAGGAAAGGCAATCTTGGCACTGCTTATGCAAAGGCCCTGTTCAGGAGGGCACATTACTCACTCAAGAATTAGAATAAGATTGGGCATGGTGGGAACAGAGACAATAGGCAGGTGATGAAGTGGTGCAGGTGGCCTGAAACCAAGCTGGAGCAGGGTAGCTAGGGGCTAGATCATGCAGGGCTTTGGGTATATACAACAGCACTTGTCCTTGCGTGCAGTGTGCCTGGATGCTGTGAAGCCCTCCTGGACAGAGAACGTCTCTTTTCTCCCTGATGCCCCAATCTCTCTCAGCCTTCATGGGAGAAACACTGCTGAGAAGGCCTTTTGTAAGTGGACTCCCTTACTCCTCCTTTCTAGAACCTGAAAAACCTGTTGCATGCTACTCATTGTTAGACCCATCACAGCTGAAAATACACTTTTTTCTTGGGAGGACCCCAAGCCTACAAGCCTTCAGGCTTTTGGCTTGAAACAAAATACACTTCCTGGGGCACCTGAGTGGCTCAGTGGTTGAGTGTCTGCCTTTGGCTCAGGTCATGACCCCGGGGTCCTGGGATTGAGTTCCACACGGGGCTCCCCACAGGGAGCCTGCTTCTCCCTCTGCCTGTGTCTCTGCCTGTCTCTCTCTCTCTGTGGTTTTCATGACTAAGTAAATAAAATTGTTAAAAAAAAAAAAAAAAAAAAACACTCCCTGAGTCCTGCTTGGCTTCCTCTTTTCTTTTCTCATCTTGACTCTTACTGAGAAAGAGAAACTTGTGGCTTTGTTGTTGCTATCGTTGTTTTACAACTTACTTTCAGAAAGAGAACTGAAAATCTTCCTCATTAAAGACTGGATGTTGGCCTAATGTGAAATACCTAAAAAAATAAATAAATAAAGTTTCAGTTAAAGAAATGTCCCATTTGCCTCTGTAGTCAATCTGGGCTGGTATATTTTGCAGAAAGAAAGGATGGCCTTCACTTGTGCCCCAGAAATCTCGCACCCCCACACAGGTGTGTGTGTGTGTGACAGAGAGACAGATTGATTAGTTGATTGATTTCAAAATCAGTCACATTCATTAGGTTATATTAATCATGTGATAGGATTTTGTCACATACCAATATGTACTTTCAGGTACATGGGAGGATAGCTTTTCTCTACCTCTTTGAAGTTACATAAGGCAATATGACTTACTTTGGCCAAGTATGCATGGGAACAACAGGCAATAATACTATGGTTGACTCTCTAGGCTATTACCTCTCTTCTGCTACAGTTCTGGATGCACATGTTGATGTGGAAGTGTTATATGATCGAAGAGACCTGGATTGTTCAGCCAACTCGCAGAGGATAGCGGTCCGGAAGATTGTCTGTACTCCTTGGGTGTTTTACATGAGGGAGAAATAAACTCTGATTGTGTTAACCCACTGAAATTTGTCCATTACTGCAACATCGCCCCACCTAGCCTGACTAATACATGTGCTTGATTGAGGATCTCAAAACATTGTGCAGGTATAAATTCTGTGTATGTGTGTGGTATGTGTATATGTATGTGTTTGAGTAAAAGAGCTGGCTAGCTAGCTAGATGATAGAATTGACTATGGTGAGGGTTTGATTATAGAATAAGAGGCAAATTTCTTAATGCTTGAGTTTTGCCAGTCAGAACTTTTAGCTGTAGGTTGCACAAATGAATGTTTAAGTATATTTAAACAAATATGTGGTTTGCATAAGTGTTTATTTATACACAGTATAAAACATACTCTCTCATCTTTGTGCTTTGGTATATAAATGTATTATGGTCACTCAGAGTTGCTTCTATAATCCACAAATTGCATATATTGTATATATTAAACTTGAACTAAGTAGTCAATTAAAAGCTCAAAGCAATACTGTATCTTTCAGATACATTCCAAATTAACTACTGAATCACAGATAATGCGTGTTGCACATTCATACCAATAGCATAAGCAAAGGCCAGAGCTAGACTTAGTTTTTCTTATTTCCTGAAGTTTCTTGATTGCAGTCTGATCCTTCATGTTGTTCCAACACAGAGTGATTTTAAAGGAGAATTTAATTTAATATAAGTCTGAATAGCCTTCGGAATGTTAGAAACCAGCATTACTGCAGCAACTCTAATGAAAAACACAAGTTCTGTGTACCAATTTGTGGTCAGAGCCAACATTCCAACCCTGCTCTCTCGTGGCTGCTAGTACTCTACCGTGCTCCTTTTCCCAGCCCTTTGCTATTCTAGTTAAAGATGTCAGAGACTGTGGCCCACATGGCATGCTAAATAGTCCACAGCTTACAGCAGGCTCCTATAGCTCAAGCGCAAAGACTTTGAACTCATAAAACACACCACTATCACCACCACCATCGCCGCCGCTGCTCCCACCACCACCACCACCACCAAATGGAAATCTCAGAGGATTTCTACTAATGTTTCTGCAGGTAGAAATACACTTATTTTAAAACATCCTACAAGTGTACATAGATACATTTCCATATATATTAAAGACAAAGAACACAGCACCTTCCAGGAAAAAACCCTCACAATTGGGCCAAGGCTGATTCTCTCCCATGTTTTATCACCGGTGTGGAATGCCAGTAACAAGGGCAATCATTTGTTTGTGAATTCACGGAAGACTGGACTTTCACACTGGAAAGGGACTTCCTAATGAATAGCAATAGGAGACTTGCTGTGTATTAGCATATTTTATCTGCCCTTGTTTTGAAATTAAACAGAGTTGTGGTTAAAAGGGGAAAGCACAGATTGCCACTGGGCTGGCTTTTGAGAGAAGTGGCATTTGGAATGAGATTTAACTATGAGGGAAAATTCTAAAGTTAACTGTTAGGATCCTCGGGCTTACATAAGACGTTTTCCCCCTCCTTGTGTGATAACAAAATTTCCTCATCATTATTATTCTTTCTTAAAGGCTACTCATTCTTGGATACAGTCCGTCTCTGTCTTGTCTGGAGTGGCTTAAATATAATTTAGGAGAAGTATGAGTTATAGCAAAGGCTAATCTTCAAAGTTCAATTCAATTTTACTCATTATGTATTTATTGAACATATACCTTGTGCCCAAAGCTATTCTAGGCACCTTGGGGACAGAGTAGGTTGGGAGAATGCATGAATAATTTCAAAATCTTCTTGAAGTAATACTCCATAAGGTTCTCTCTATTCACCTGGAGGGGATAGAAAATACATGGATGGATGGCTACATCTAGATCTAGATAAATGAGTAAGACACTAAGGTAAAATTCAATAGTGTGTCATTAAAACCAGTAAGTATTCTTTAAGTTCTGAGAAGAAAAAGATGAGCATGAGCTAGGATATTTAGGGAAGATTTCAAGAGGAGAGGTGAGCCTTCATTTAAATTTGAAAGTTTGGCTAGAGAAGGGGCAGGCATTCTGGAACTGGTAGGTACTGAGTTAATAATATTAGTACAATAATTCAGAGTGCAAGCTATTTGCTGTCAAAGCATAATTTTCAAAAAGCTAAAAGTATGACTTTTGTAAAAATATAGAACATACATCTTTCTAAGATCCACTTAGCCCATTAATGAGGAAATCAGTAGTATAATAACGCTGACTCAACAGAATAAAGAAGAAATCAAAAGACTTGTTGTTAATTAGAGTCAGAATGTCGAAATGAAATTGCAAAGTTAAAAATAAAATTGGTTCTTCTTCTATAGGACAAGAAAACTATAACTTTTGGGGCTCCCTTTTCTACTGGACACAAATCTTTACATCTCTACTGCATAAATATCATTTGCAACTTAACAATCTTCACTAAGTTAACATAACTTTATGGAATCTGGGTCCTGATCAATGGTCAATTGGAAGTCAAACAAAAGTACATTTTCCTGAGGAATCAGGTGCTTTCTTGAAGCCCGTTACACAAAACTCCAGTATAACACTGAAAGGACATGATATTGAAAAGATCTTCAGGTTTGGGGGAAGGGGAGGTATTTCCTTAACAGTTCTGAGGCAGAAGGGAGTTCTCATCTTGTTCTACCACTTACCAGCTACGTGATGTGCAATGTACCTTAAGTTCTTCATTCCTCACTTTCTTATCTATAAAGTGTAGACAATAATTTTTAGCTTGTAGAGCTACAGTAGAGAACAAATGAGCTAATATACAATGAGAGTATTTTATGTAACACTTACCACACAGTAAGGGCTCAAAATATGTTCTCCACTATACATAGTGAGCAGAAACCCAGAGATAAGAGTGAGCATGATGTTTAGGAACACTGGATCAACCAGTCTGGCTGGAGAGGAGAATTTGTTTTGGAAAAATAGAGAAAAATAAATTGAATAAAGAGTTTTTAATTAGACCAGAACAGGTTTTTCAAGCAATAAAATTTAAAAAGAAGAAAGACAGGAAAGCACACACACAGTTTTGAGAAATTTGAATTTTATCCTGAAGTCAGTTGAGAACTATTGGTTTTTTTGTTTTGTTTTGTGCTACAATAGGGACAAGATGTATGCAGAATTTGAGGAAAATTAGCCCAGTCTTCTATTGGGCAAACTAGATAGAGAGATTCTGTGGCTAGAGAAGAGTTAGGAAGTGATAAGTGGTTGAGGAGCCAAAAGAGAAGGACGAGTCACACCTGACTGCTGACTTTTAAAGATAGATGATTGTAGAATGGTGTTAACTTTCGTATAAATAGGCAACTTAATAAAAGGGGATATTTTATTTTGTTTTATTGTAAAGATTTTATTTATTTATTCACGAGAGACACACAGAGAGAGTGAAAGGCAAAGACACAGGCAGAAGGAGAAGCAGGCTCCATGCAGGGAACTTGATGCAAGACTCGATCTCAGGACTCCGGGATCACATCCTGAGTCAAAGGCAGACCGCTGAGCCACCCAGTCATCCCAAAAGAAGATATTTTAAAGTGAAGATCAGGAATTCTCCTTTATATACACAGGCTGTACTCGAGAAAAAGGGGCATGTATATAGAAATGTTCGAAACATAAAAAATGGGAGACACGGGATGAAAAGCCAGGGATGGTGATACAGATTTAGATCAGCTTAAATGCAATCACTAACACCATAAAAACCAACGGACTACTTCCAGCAGGTGGAGAGGAAGAGCAAAGGGACAAGAATCATACACGTGTCCTTCCTTTCTTTTTCCAAAAAGTAGCTGTTTTCCAAAGAATGAACACATAGCAGGTCATTGAAGAGAAAGGAGGGACAGAGCTTGGTGACACTTTGGAATGCAAAGCAGAAGAATGATTTAAGTAAAAGAAAGTCAATTCTGTTGAATTATTCCTAGAGCTCATGAAGGATAAAGGTAAAGCATAATCAGTTTGGTTGACTGCATTAAATGTAAGAAATTTTGAGAATCATGACACTTTAACTTCAATTCACTTGAAGGTATGAATAATCAATATAAGATTGTTTCCTAATGGAGGAGTTTACGAGAAGGTTGAAAACACTAGAGCAAGGAGGGAGATTTAAGGTAAGGAGATCAGATTGGGCAGTACGTTAAGCTTGTTTTGCTCCCGAAGTGGCCCTGAGACAGGAATCTTAGTATAAACAGTTTGTGAGGGTGAAGATCCCACAAAGAACTAGGAGAGGAGTTGGCAGCAGGCCAGAGAAGGGAAGACAGCAAATCAGGGTGCAGGAATGAGTAAGGTCATGCTGTGGGTGAGCAAGACTCGCAGGGCTGAGTCCCACCAGGAAGCCATGCAAGACGGTGAAGAACTGGTATGGGAGTTCTCCCACTGGAGGAATGAGTCACTCCAGTGACTAAATCTTGACTGTTGGTGGAGGGATGTTCCTTAGTTTTAACTCCTCAGTGCTTCTGGTCTACTGGAGCCTCCGGTCAGAGATTCATCAGGAGAGAGCCTAGGGAGCAGTAAGTAGCTGTTGGTGCCCAAGAACAGCAGAAACCAAAGAGACACAAGTATGGCACCCACAAATGCTTTAAGAGCAAAGGCTCTGGAGCCAGACTTTCTGAGTGTGAATTGGGCTAGATCTGCTTCTTTTGAGGACAACTCTGGATTATATCACTGAAAGATCACTCACAAATTCCAGTTCCACTTGTTTCAAGTGTCCAAGAGAGGCCACAAAAACCTACAAAAGCCCAACTATCTATTGGGAGTCTAATACAATTATTACTGACCATGTTGTGGTCACTCACTGGTTGCCAGACACTTTTAACACATGATTTCTGTATGGGGGAGACAGGGTGTCCTGTTCCCCAACACACTGCCTGCTCTATCCTCCTCATCCTCCCTGGGTGAGAATGGAGGCAGATCTTTGTTACTCCCGATTTAGAATAGCACAGGTCTGAGGATCTACAGGTAATTTTTCAGGATAAAGCCCGTAATTGTGGTTGTCGTCACTTTGAGAACATGACAACATTACCATCAGGCAATCACAAACACACATCCAGAAGTTGCTGTACATAATGCTTCTTTTCCCACCAAGCAAGTCCAAGAGGGCTTTACTCTCCAATCTCTCTTTGTCCTCTCCCTACTGGCAGCCTCTCGAGCTTCCCTTCATAATTCTGGCTCTGTTCCAGCAGCACTTTGCAAAGGTGGCCATATTTTCTCTCCCGAATGCCCCAACCCCTCTCAGGTAGCCCTCTCCTTATGATCACATTCTCAGGATTCCAGAAAGAGAACAGCTCCCGGCATCATTAGCCAAAGTGAACAACAGCATCCTTCATTAGATACTTTAAACCTTTCCTGCACCTTTATAGATAGTCCCTTTATTACCCTCTCCTCAAATTGTCCACTTAGGGTTAACTTTTGCTCCCTGAAGGACCCTGACTGATATTGTTCACAAGTTGACTATGGGCAATTTGGTGATAGAATCCCCTGCCTTATGCTTCTCTCTGAGCCTGTCTCCCACTAAGATACAACCACAGATGTTAGTAGAACTTAAAACCCTGAGATTCAGAGTGGACCCATCAGATGTAAGTGGCAGTGTCCGGAGAAAAAGTGTTTTCAGAATGTATATTGCAACTTCATTCTTCTAGTCAACAAATACTGAGAGCCTACTATGTACCAGTCACTGCTTTGGCACTAAGGAATATAACGTTCCTGCTTCATGGAGTTCCATTCTAACAAAAAGAGGGTGTCAGAACAAATACACACCTATAAATAAGAAAGACAAGCTCAAATAATGACAAATAACATTCTGTATTTTTTATGTTTCAAGCTCTTATTTAAATTCTAATTAATTAACATACAGTGTAATATTAGTTTCAGGAGTAGAATTCAGTGCTACATATAGCATTCTGAAAGTATCAGAGCTGGAAAAGTGCTATTTAGGTTGGATAATTAAGGAATGTACTTAGGAGCTAATTTCTAAGTTGATTGGACATAACCAAGCATCCTCACCTTACGGGGTCCTAAAATTATTGAAGGTAATTTTGAGGTATGTGTAGCAATGCATGAGCAGGAAGAAACAATGAATCATTGAAATCTGAATATTAATGTTTAAGGGACTTACAACCCAGCGCTCAAAGACTGGGCTGGGTGTCTCTTCATTCTTATCATGTGATGTCTTGGGTTATTCAATAAAAACTGATTAGTTGAATAAAGCTATAATTGTTTCTACTCCTAAGGAGACTATGACTTTTGTCAAATCTGGTGTGAATAAGCTATTATTTGGATTCTGCAAATAGAATGGAAATGAATTTTGGCTGTGGGTGTGTGAGGTTTTTCTTAGAATGGAATGGTGAGGGGGAGCACTAATGTGCTAATAAAGCACTGCTTGCTGGAAAGACTTTTTGTCAATGAGCTCTGAGAAAAGCAGAATACAGTCACAGGAAGTTCCAAGATGGCACCTACTTTACGGGAATTGGAATCAAATCCAAATATTTTGTGGTTCAGCTATTTAAATTTCTGCTTAAACATTTGGACATGTATCCATCTCTGGTCCAGCCTGGAGCCACTTTGACTTTCACATGAAATCCACTGAAAGCTACTAATTATTGTCTTCACAAAAACCGCAGTGCAGGCAAGAGCTGAATTCCGAAAATGGATTTTCTGCTCTCAAGGAATAATACCAAAGGGAAAAATTTTGTAGATAGCCAGTGTTCCTCCCCATGAGTGTTTGTATCCCCAGGCACCAATCCAAGTCCAAGACTGTCTTTCCCTTTTCCTGGCCCCATAGCCACCAGCTTCTCTCATGCTCAGCCCTTTGGCTTCTGCCCATAAGAGCATGATCATGCATGAGGTTACTTTCTAGAGCAAGCTGGCTCAGGGTGGTCAGAGGTCATCTCCATGGATGATGGAACCATTTGTTATAGCCCTTGTCAAAGTGTTAACACACTTACACATGCCTGGTGTATTTGACTTCTCTTCTAAGGAACATGCCATTGGACTCATGTAATAATGGAAGCTTGCTAAGACAAGGACATTTCATGTAAATGATATGTGACAGGCCCTGATTCTCAGACTTTTTGGTTTCAGTGCTTATTCACACTTTTAAAATTATTAAGGCTCCCAGAGTGCTTTTGGTTATGTGGGTATAGTATCTATAAATGGTAACTATATTAGAAATTAAAACTGACGATGACTTGTCTTAATTTACTTTAAAAATAACAGCAAGGGGCACCTGGACAGCTCAATTGGTTGAGCATCTGACTCTTGCTTTCAGCTCAGGTCATGATCTCAGGGTCCTGAGATAGAGCCCCATATCAGGCTCTGCACTCAACAGAGGGGAGTTTGCTTGAGGGGGTCTGCTTGAGATTCTCTCCCTCTGCCCCTCCCCCAGCTCTCTCTCTCTAAAATAAATAAATAAATCTTTACAAAATAACAGGAAAATATTATGTGTTAATGTAAAATCATACTTTTGCGAATAAGTATATTTTTCAAAACAAAAAAATATGAATGAGAAGGATGGCACTGCTTTTGCCCTTTTGTATATCACACTCCTATCTGGCTCCATGGAAGATAGCTGGACTTTCATTTCTGTTTCTGTATTTGATCTGCTGGAAAACTCCATTTATCCTGGTAAGAGAATGACGAGAGGGAAGAAGACAAGTAGTATCTGACCACCTTGAAAAAATATATTTGACCTAGCAGATCCCCCGAAAGAGGGACTTTCGGAGCTCCTGGAAAGCACTTTGGGAACTGCTGATGTAGAGGAAAGGCACAATTATTCTCACCCAGTAAATGCAAAAACAGTAATTCTGGGGAGTATGGTGAGCAGGGATATCAAGAGGAACTCTGCTAAGCCTAAGAACCCGCAGATTTGGGGAATGGCAGGAAAAATAGACCTTAACCCTCTTCACCCTTTAACCCTTTGGAACTACAAAAACAGATTTCAAACACTGGAGCTAGAGATGGCACAAGAAACCCTTCATTCTGGAAACCATGCTGCCTCAATGACAAGAAAAGTATTGGGGACATCAAGCCAATACCTGGGGTATAGCCTGAGCAAAGAGTGATGGATCCAGAAGCAAAGGGAGGAATGAAGTGTCCCTCCTCCCTGACAAAACTCTCTTTTACTTTATTTTTAAATTTACTTTTAATTAATTAATTAATTTTAATTACTTTTTAATGTTACCTTGTTCTCTAGCAGAACTGTGTTCCATCCAGTGAATATACATTCTGCTAGCCACTTAACAAACCCAAGCTGTGGTTTAGAGCTGATAAATAATTATGTTAATTAACAGGTTGGAGAAAAAATATGATGTTATTCTTGTGGAATGCTCTGAGAAGCTGGAAACACTTAACTGCAAAAAAACGACATGTGGCGAAATAACCAATAATTTGCTGAAAAAAACTCACATCTGGTTTGCTGGCTCAAAGCAGGGGTTAATAGTTGTTTGAGGGCAGCCAGTGGTGGAGAGGGGTCCCAGGATAAACAGCCAAGGCTTCACGGCAGGAAATATGCTTGTTCATGTAGCACAAGCATTTACGTTGGCTTCTAACCAGGATGAAACGTAAAAGGAATTGTTCAGTGTGCCTCTTTCTTTCTTCTCTTTATAACCTAAAGTTCAAGAATATCTTGCTCTTCTTATTTATACACTTGAAGATGTAAAGAGTTATTATAATTTTTAACAATAATTAAAAATGTATTTCCTCCAAATTTCCAAAAGGATGCAGCAAATGTGGTGAAAAATAGGAAAGTGAGTTTGCATTATACACGCATCATTATTTACTATCACAACAGAAAGGCTGATTTGATAAATACTGATCAATCATCCTCCTCATGCAAGCCAAAGATATAAGCATTATAACTAATACACAGGTGAGTAATCTGTGGTCCCAGAGCTCAAGGGGGAAAGAGCTCAGTAGAAAGAGTAAGACAAATATACAATATGCGCATAGTTACAAATCCCTGTGCCATATGTGTCATTAGAGAGAAAGAAGTAAAGTGCTATAAGAGGGTCAGAGGAAGGAAATTTCATGTAGAATTGGATGAGTCCACGAATGTCTCCTGTCAACAGTGGTATTTCAACTGAGGCATAAACAAGGATCCGAATTGCAACAGATGTTAATAAAGGCAGAATAGCATTGGAATGGAGCAAACCAGTACATCCATCCGATTCAAAGGTGGAGGCAGGGGACAGAGTAAACCCATTTGGCTAGAATGTAGGATCAGTGTAAAGAGTTAGGGGCAGTTACGCAGGGAAAAGCCATAATCAAAAATGCCCATTGAAATACTGACCTGGCAGTGGCCCTGTGTATGACAAAGTGGAACCAAGCAAATCTGAGGACCATGACTGACGGGGTTCACAGAGATAATCTCATGATGGTCCAGGAAATTATTACAGAGGCACAGTAGGTTGACTGGATTCACTAGATATCACCATGTAACGTGATGACTGACTGATGGGTCATGAGGGCCACGGTAGGGGGAAGTTGGAGCTATTTTTCTAGACTCCATCTGCGGAGAGCAGCTTGAATTTCTAGGTCACTAGGAAGATATACCAGCAAGTCATTACAATTAGGATGTATGACTAGGATGTATTGTACAATTAGGATATAAATTGTATATCCTAGAAAGGGGGTACATTTAAGGGTCACGAGAAGGAAGAGCCGTCATTACAAGGAAAGAATGAGAAGTAGCATCCTTGTATCCATGAGGCCTTCTCATTATGATCTTAATAATGTATCTCTGAAGTAGATTTTATAACCCAACTTTAACAAACAGGAAAACCTTAAAGTGTCATGCACCCCGCTCAGTGCCAAGCACAAGTTGCTAACAGAGTTGTGGCCCTGACAGTGTCACAGATCACCCTTGGGAGTAGAATCCAGGTCAGAGACTCCAAAGAGGACAGTTTCCATAGGAAGCAGAGATGATGACAGGTACCAAATGCCACAGAGGGTTCAAAGAATAGAGGCAGGGACACTCCACTGATTCAGAAACGTACAGATAGCCTTTCAGAAAGCAATACCAGAAGAGCAGTGGAAGCAGAAATCACACTATGAGTTTTTCTAAACAGGTTGGATCAAGGAAAGCTTCTGGGAAGAGAAAGGCAGGATGGTGCAATATGATTTTTAAAAGTCATACAGGCTGTCAGAGGTGGGGAGAAGACACTGGAAACTAGAAGGTATAGGCAACTTGAAGGAAAAATCCTCCCCAGAGGGAATGAAAAGATAAAACAGAACCACACTTCATGAATGAGGAAAGAGGAACTCTATTCCAAGGCAATCCACGAAAACCAAAAATGGCAAAGTTATACACATCAAAAAGAGAAAAATTAGAATTAGAGGTATTATTTTTAATCACCAAACTTGTAACATTTAAAAAAAATAAAGGTGCTTGATGTTGCATTATTTTTTGTCTTTTGATGTGTGTAAGGGCCAAATAAGCCTTACAGAGCATAAGGGTCACTGTCCAGAGAGCTTGGTGGCCTCCATGGTGGTTAATGGAACACGGTGGGTGTTCCAAAGAAGGAAAAAATATCAACTCTCTCCCTTACTTGGCAGGTTCTTCTGAGGAAGTCAGCATGAAAAACCATCTGCTGTGCAAAATGCTGTTACAGAACATGGAACAAGAAATGGATGACATGCTCTCTGGGTGGCAAAAAGTTCTCTTAGTTTTAAAGGCAAGAGAAACATAAAGGTATGCTGTCTGTACAAATAATAGTCCCAGGTGACAGATACTTCCCTTAAAATAAAATAAACCAATGGAAGCTTCTAATTTTAAATAAAAATTAAAGAGCGTGGTTATAATTCACTGATGGAATCTTCTGATACTCCAATCCAAAATATCTGTAAAGATGCATCCAATGAAAGAAGAAACTGTCTCACATTGAAACAGATACAGGCCACCAACCTAGAGAAGATTTCTATTACTTCCATAACTATGGACTAGTGGGTGATTCATGCGTGGCCACCTGAAACAGACTACCTCTGACACTTGAAAAGAGAGCCGGAGACTCCGTGTGTTCCTTATTGTCAGCCCTTTTGTTGAAGGATGAGAACTTCAAGCAACTTGAGAACCCTCCTTCTGTTGCAGGAGTATCATTTTTTAAAAAAGATTTTATTTATGTATTTGAGAGAGAGAAAGCTTGAGCATGAGTGGTGAGGGAGAGGCAGAAACAGACTCCCTGCTGAGCAGGGCACCCTATGCATGTCTTGATCCCAGGACCTTGGGATCATGACCTGAGCCGAAGGCAGATGCTTAACTGACAGAGCCACCCAGATGCCCAAGAGGTATCTTTTTCTTTTTAGATGCTTCTTTCTTCATCCTATATCTGCCATTCTCATCAAAACAAGTGCAATTCCTAACCCCAAGACAGCTTGGCATGATGGTGGCTATGACACAGTGCCTCCCAGGAGCTATGGGCCTATGAAGTAAAACACCAATAAAACAGACTAAGTCACAGGACATTCTGAAGAAGGGAGCTCTGTTGTGTACTTGAGCATTCCCATTTGTCAGAGAGGGGAGAGAACTCAGTTTTGCAGAACCTAACTGGGTGGCATATTGGTTGGGCCAGGAGATGCAGGTGAGAGAACATTCCCCTTAACCTGTGAATGAACGGTAAGTGGGAGCTGTGCAAGTCAACACCTCACCAACAGTGCCTGGGCCAGACCACCTTCCCTTCTTCCTAAGGTAGGAAATGGGCCAAAGGGAAGGATGGCAAATACCACAAAGCAAAGGAATTGGAATGGCTTCTAGTAGACCTCAGAAGAGCAAACATGTCCACATCCAGTGACTACAATAAAATAAGGTATTATTTTGGTTTTAAAAATTGGCAAGGAATTTTAATAAAATATTTAAAGGTGATGAGACTTTTAGAAGAGTCCATGACAAAGACATTCTCATGCACCATCAATGAAACATAAGTTGCCAGCAACTTTCAGGAAATGATCCAGGCTTACTGTCCTTCGTCATTGTCACAATCTTGCTTAAACAATCAGAGGGCCTAAAATAGAAGAATGGTTAAATATTTTTATAAACGTAGCTGTAAAATTGTCTACCATAAGAATGTGCTTTGATTTATTTAATGACATGGGGAAATGGTTATGATATAACTACATTTAAAAAGCAGAATACAAACTTTTTTCATTACAATCTGACACAAATTTTTAAAAACAAACCAAAAGCAAGTATGGCAGTAAAAAAAAAAAATGGAGAGGATGTGGGAAAAAAAATGGGAGAACTCCATCTAAATGTTAACAGTGGTTGCAACTGAACACAGATTGGCTTAAGGATTATCAGCAAAGCATGGTCTGATGTATTTTTGTAATAAGATACATAGATTGATAAAGAACTATGGTGCATGGTCTTATAGAGGCACCCAGAGAGGGCAGCTAGCAATGGACGTAGAGGGGATGTGTACATCTAACAGTCACACCAGCCCAGTGACAAAATTATTGGAAAATAAAGTATGTCAGAGGCAACTCTTTTCCCCATAACCAAGCCCTAGAAACATTTAAAAATGCCAACGACCAAGGAGGCAAACTCATGCTTGACCGATACCTAGTGAATCAGTTGTGGAACAGTTTTATTAACAAAAGTCTTATAGGAAAATGATCTCATTCCAAATGATGCTCATGGACCCAAACTCAGCAGTAAGGGAAAACTACCACAACAGACAGACTTTATGGAGCTATAAGTGAACCAGTGGCACCTACGCTAGCAAAGCATATGAGATTTAAAAAAAAACAAAAACAAAAACTCCAGAGTCTGACTCAGACACCTTCCCATCCCATGCTGAAGGTGTCCTTAGACAAGTCATCAACCTTTCTAGGATCAGGGTTCTCATCTATGAATCTATGAAATGGAGATAATAATATTGCGCAGCTCCCCTCACAGAATTATTATAAATAACAAAAGTCAAAATGCATATGAACACAGTATTCAGCAAAAAAGTCACACTGTATTATGCTGGTAGTGACAACCGCTATACTATCTCCCAGCAATTGCATTAGATGTATATGTGTCTCTAAAATGAAGAATTTCAAAGATGATTTTTCCAAGTGAGGTTATTTTCTGAAAAACTTGACTAAAGTATGCTTTATTTATAATGCTGGTGTTGCCATTTTTTGCTTTGTTAGAACACTCAAAATATTTTTCATATTTGGACTTGATATTTGAAACATACTTTCCAAAGATAATAGCCAACTGTGGGAGTATCCACAAAATGTTGAAATCAGCATGTTTGGGAATGTATTTGGTCAGCGTTATGTGGAAGGAGAACTTCAGTTTCCTAAAATGGTTTGTTATGGACTTGCATACTTATATGTGTGCACACATACATACATGTATACCCACTGACGAATGTGCATATCACAATGAGGAACAGGGAGGATAATTCAATAAGCTGTGAAAAAGAATGGTGGCAGTGACACCCAGATTCACATCCCCTCCTGTTGATCCCTACAGGATCAGGCCAACTCTTGTAGATGTAGTTGCCCATGAGTGATTAGTTGAGGGTGCTTAAATTTATTTATAGGAGAAAAAACAAACAAACAAACATGTAAGGCGACAAATAATTGATTCAAGCTGCACAAAATACAAACTGCATGTGGATAAGGAAATAAAAGCTCAAAATATGTTTAATTTTTGTAGCAGAGAAAAATAACAGATCTACCAAGAGGAAACTAGTTAAAGTTCATCCATAAAATCTAGAGAATTCTATTGGGCCATTTCGACATATGATGAGGATCTGTATTTAGATACTGAAAGATATACATGAGCTAATGCAGAGTGAAAAAAAGAAGTTGATATTTATTTAATATATGCTATAATACAACTTTTATGACTATAATCTATTACATATTATTCAATATATGTACTGTCTTAGAAAAAAAATCCAAGAAGATGTACCCTAAAATACTAATGCTTGTTATTTCAAAGTGACCCAAATTAAGATGTTTTAACTTTTTAAAGCTTTTTTGGAAGGGTAGATGTTTTAGCTATTTTGCTGTAATTGTTGGAATACTTTTTAACAGTTCATATATTTTTTTAAAGATTTTATTTATTTATTCATGAGAGATACACAGAGAGAGGCAGAGACACAGGCAGAGAGAGAAGCAGACTCCCTGTAGGGAGCCCGATGTGGGACTCGATCCCAGGACCCCAGGATCATGACCTGAGCTGAAGGCAGATGTTCAACCACTGACCCACCCAGACATCCATTTGAATATATTATTTTAACAACCATAAGCACATAAAATTTTTTTTATTTTTACAAAAAGTAGGAAAACATATTGCCACCAAAAATTGCTTAAACCTCAATCTTAGGAAGTGATTAAGAATTAGAAGTGGTTACTCAGAATAGGAAGGGATTAACAATTGGCCTTATCCCTGCCCATCATGAGTTCAAGTAACGTGTTGGTATCCCCATCCCTTACCTCAACGTTTGACTTTAAAAAGTTTCAGAGCTTGGGGCACCTGGGTATACTGATATTATGCCAGCTAGTCAGGAAAGCCCAGGGGGAAAAGTGTTGGCCTTGACAACACTTTTTAAAGCCACAAATAAAGGTAAAGCTTGAGTGGAAAGCCAAGTCATTATTTCTACAGAATTAAAATCACTGTGGGTGCGGATATTGAGCCAACTAAAGTTGATTTATAGGAGATTTAAATCAGGACCTCTAATAGAACTAGTTTGACAAATCTATTACACCACCTACAAGAGGTAAACAAAGATTTCATGTCAGAATAGTATTAACTATGATTTTTGTGAATATAATGAAACCTTTTCCTTATTGTAATCCTTCCTTTAAGATAGACAGCAACCATAGAGATCTATTACGGAATTAAAATTAATTCATATTTTTTCATTTTTGTACGTAGCCAACGACTCCTTTAAAATCCCCCTGGGCAGTTAGGTATTACTTTCTAAAATAAAGTCAGCAAAGTAAGGAAGTGTTATGAATTCCAAGAAGCATTCTCTTTTGTACCACAATTTCTCTATGCCTGAGTTATGGCGATCCATGAAGAGGCTTCATTGGAAACCACAGGTTTGTGTGGTTGGAGCTAGTGTAGGTTTATAGCATAAAAGGTGTGCAGTTAGAACAATGCAAAAGGGGGTAAAAAAAGCTTTTTTGCTTTCTGGGGAGAAATGGGAGATGGGAGACTTTAGATCTGGCATTTAATGCTTCTTGGTGAAAAACCACATTATTGCTTTCATCAGACCAACTAAAAATTAGTACTGTTCAAGTCCTCCTGGGCTCTAAAAAAAATCTGAATATGTTTGCTTTTCTTCTCTGATGACACTGCTTAGTTTTTATGAGAGTGTGTTTTAAAGGGAGCTAAATATCTGTAGAGACCCTGGGATCTTTGCTGTGTGATCCGGCGGGAACTGGGAAAAGGTGGAAGGTCATGGCTGGAGGCAGTTTTGCTCCATTTATTTTCATAATTGCCCAGAATGTTAGGAACTCTCAAGAATTAGAGAAGGTGCTTGCCAGCTTTGAAAACTAAGTCTCCCTCCTTACCAGTGGCTCCCGATAGCCCCAGCCCTATTTCTTTTATAGGTAAGTTGTATTATTTCTCACCTTTTGAAATGCATCTTTACAAGACATCCAGATGGATGGATCCAGCAAAGCCCAGCTACTGTGGATTGCCAATGCTTTTCACAATAAAAATGATGTTTCTCTCCGAGGGCTTTTACATCTGGGCTCTACATTAGGGATCTCTGGGTCTTTGAAACTGCTACTGATACCTTACTTATCAACTGAGAGAGGATACATATAGTGTTGACAAGGTCTCTGGAATGGAGACCTCTGGAGCTTGTACTCATTCTGGCCAGCCCACAGCACTGGACTGGACTGAATTGAAGAGTATCTCTCTATAAATCATATCTACCCAGGACCATAGGATGTGACACTATTTGGAAATAGGATCTTTGCAGTTGTAATTAGTTAAAAATGAGGTTATGCTGCATCAGGGTGAGCCCTAATCTAATAATTTATCAGAAGGTCATGTGGAAACACAGATACTACAGAAGAGAACACCATATGAAGAAGAAGGCAGAGATGGGAGCAATGTGTCTACTAGTCAAAGAATGCGACGGGTTGCTGTCAAAAGCAGAAACTAGAAGAGACAAATGGAACTGATTCTCCCTCAGAGCTTCCAGGAAGAACCAACCCTTCCCACAACTTGCTGTCAGACTTCTAGTCTCCAGAACCGTGAGAGAATAAACTTCTATTGCTCTATGCCCCCAAGTTTGTGATAATTCATTACAGCAGCCCTGGGAAATTAATACATGAGTAGCTGGAGACAATGTTCTTAAGAAATTCATAGGAATAAGATAGAACTCTTCAAAGACAGATATATCTGAAGCTTTCAAATTAGGCCTTCAGAGGACATTAAATAGATTCCTTGGGTCCTGTCAAAGTCAGATAATTTTATGTTCTTCTTCAAATAGGAACCTCACTATGAAAGGGATAATCAGAAGATAACTCTTCTATTCCCTGCTGCAGACAAGATGGCCCAGTGTGCCACAACATTAACAGCTTTGGGAAGGAAAATTTATTCTGGGCATACAACCCTTGGAATAAAAAAAAAATATGTTTGTGAATTTTAATGCATAACATTGTATTACAAAAACTATTAAAATAAAGATAGAAAATATTCCACAAAATCCAAAAATTATTACAGTATTACTTCCTTGAAATTTACTGTCTCATACCACAAGTCAAAAAGCTCAAAAAAACACAAAAAAAGACCCTTCCAGAAGTATTCAGTATGACCTTTAAAAACTATTACTTAAACTTAAAATACAGTTTAGCTCTATAAACACCTACATTTCCTCTATTCAGGCACTAATCCTGGGTTAATGATAAGTGAGCTTGTGTTTCTAGCATAGAAACTGACTATATATATATATATATATATATATATTTATATATATATATATATATACACACACACATAGAAACTGACAGTTTATACACACACACACACACACACTTTCAGATGTGAACACACTGATGTCTGGACAGCAAGATAACCACTGACTGCTTACGTTCATCTGTGTTCCAAAGTACATTAAATACTGAAAAACTTCATGGTATAAAACACTCATAAATTCTATATAAAATAGAAAAAACACTTTAAAAAGGTATATGTGATTATATTCCTAAATAAAATAAAGGACCAAAAATTAAGAGTAAGATGAAAACACAAGTGATAAGTGGAAACTAGTACATTGGCTACCCTCAGGTAGCCTCAGGTAAGACCTTGGGTTGTTGTTGTTGTTGTTGTTGTTGTTGTTGTTGTTGTTTTAAAGACCAAGAGTCAAGGATTTGGACCTGCCTGAATCAAAGACTCAGAACTGAGACACTGGCATATACTATTTGAGCTGGGACTCAAAGAACCATACTTTGAGGGAAAAGGGGGATTAAAAAAAAAAAGAGCAAACCAGAAAAGTTGTCCTTCTTCCACTCTTGTTCAGGAGAAAAAAGTCTTTTATAAAATTTTTATAAAAAGTCTTTTATAGAATTTTTACACTACCACCAAGTCTAGGAAACTCTAAACCTGAAAATGAACCTGAAAAAGGGTCATCCTGGGTGCTGGCCAGGAGACTTAAAATTTAGAACACACAAGATTCCCACAAAACATGAATTCAATCCAAACATAAGAAACAGAGGCAGAATAAACATGAATCACACCATCAGAAAACACCAGATTCAGACTGCTTAGATTTTCATCTCTAGAATTTTTCAAAACCAAGTAAAAATATGTTTAAAATAACTAACATGAAATGATGGCATAAATATAAGAAAACAACTAGATTGAATACAATTATGAAATCAACTTGAAATCAAATCAGATAGAACTTATTGAAAGAAACATAGAGTCTTAGACATTGAAAAGTCAGTGGACAAGAGATGAATGGATAAACAAACTGTGGTATCTTCCATGCAGTGGAATACTATTCAGTAGGGAAAAAGAACAAACTATTGATATAAGTTACAACATAAATGAAGCCCAGAAACATTATACTAAGTAAAAGAAACCAACCACAGAGGCCACATACTATATGATTCCATTTATCTACAAGAGGCAAATCTGTAGATACATTTAGATTGGTGGATTTCCTAGGGCTGTGGGAATAATGATTAACTGTAAATGGTCACGAGCCATTTTATGGGGAGACAGAAATGTTCTGAGAGCAGATTATGATGATGGTTGCACAACTAGGTAAATTTGCTAAAAGTCATTGACCTGTAAAGTCCTTAAAATGGTTGAATTCATGTATACAAATTATATGTTTATATAATAGCTCAATAAACTTGTTTTAAAAAATCTCAGTGGGAAGTTTGGATTAGATACTGTCAAAATTGGAATACAGATCCAAAGATACAGCACAAAGCACAGAAAAGAAAGACATGGAAAATATGATGGAGGCAAAGAATGTTGGACAGAAGTACAAGAAGGTCTGATCTATATCTAGTCAGAGTTCCAAAAAGAGAGACAATCAAGAAGCAAAGAAAAAAAGAGGTGAAAATATTTTCAAAGAAATGAAGGCTGAGAATATATGAAAGGTATAAATCATAAGCTAAGTAAATAAAAAGAAACCTACACATAGATACATCGAGGTAAAGCTACAGAATCACTGGCAAAGAGAGGTTCTTAAAAGCAGTGAAAGACTTTTATAGTGGCAAAGGAGAGGACGCAATTTCTGTCAAAGCAGATGTCACCAAAAAGGTAGGATTTAGCCTGAGCCAGGAAAGAAGGAAAGAAGGTAAGAAGGTTAAGGTTTAGATGGATGGATTAAAGGAAGGGAGGACATTCTGGCCACAGGTGTGGGAAGGAAATCCTCAGTGAAGAGATGGTGGCAAGGCTTCAAGTCCATGGAAAGAATGGTCTAGCTGAAACAATAATGTAGGAAACCGGCAGAAGACACGTTTAGGGAGGTGCGGTCAAGCTAGGTCAGAGTGCACGCTCAGAAGCTCTCTGAAGACTTGGACCTAGAAATGCACCACAAATAAACACGTTTCTCTGATTGACTCATGACATCCACTTTCTCATCAAGGAGACCCTTGTTTTCATAGCAACCAGAGAAAGTCTATGACTCCGAAACTGGAAAAGCAGCGTTCTAAAAACCGTAGTGCCTTTTCTATCCGAACCCCATGGAGTCCTGAAGTCCAAGTTCAACCTGAACCTGGCCAACACAGGAGACTCCAGGTTACAGCTGGGATACACCCATGCTCATCAGGTGAATGAGGGGGACAGCCTCAGCCTTCCTGGTATATTTTCTCTAAACTCCTACTAATTTAATGGCCTGGGAAAAGGGTGAGTCATAAAGGTGGAAAAATATTTTGGCTGCAGCTTTGGTGAAAGGTGAAATGCGTTAACCTTGCAATGAGTCATCATCACCTCAGGCAGCTTAAAAGCAGAAGAAGAAGAAAGAAGAAGAAGAAGAAGAAGAAGAAGAAGAAGAAGAAGAAGAAGAAGAAGAAGAAGAAGAAGAAGAAGAAGAAAACAAAAAAAACAAAAAAACCTTAACCAGCACGGTTTCAGATCTCTGAGAGTGTGTCTGACAGAGTGTCAGGGTTTGGTAACTTCTTGTCTGGTGTGCGTGTAGCCTGGTGTGAGATTAGTTTCTCCAGAAAAGAGTCTAAAATGCCGCACCCCCTAAACCTCAGCAGGAGCCAGCTGCAGCCCACCTGCTTCCATGGGGCCAGTTTCACTCCACCGTGAAGGAAGTACTAGCCGCGAGTGTCAATGGAGGCCCTAACATGGACATATTTTAAAAATCAGACCTAGCCAATTAAATTCTAAAAAAGTTACATTGGCAATAAAATTATGTGGAATTTATTTCTCTGAACTGTGACTGCCAGCTCATTCTAAGTACACCCTAACAACTCATTAGGCTTAAATATGAACAAAATTAACCATTCCTCCATTGTACAGTTTAAGAAAAATAATCACAAATCCTTTACCTGATTAGAAAAAGTGAAAACTACCTGAACATCATGTGCAGGCATCTGTTCTTGTCAAATGTTTACAAAGGAATTAACAGTCTCTGATTGACCATTGGTTGTTGGAAAAGGTTTGAAGTCCTTTGAGGCTGTATCAGTCAATAAATGCTTGTTTACTTACATCAGCATTAAGGGAGAGCCGCGCATCGGTAAAGGCAGGCAGCAACAAGCACTGCACAGACCTGGGTCTGGTGAGACACTAGCCCCTTAATAGCATGTGACCTTGGCCGGGTTACTTAGCTTTGCTGAACCTTGGGTTTCTCATAAGTAAAATAAGGGAGTAGCATTACTGCAGGGTGGGTACGAGCACAAACTGAGATGAGAGATACAGCATTTCTTCGTACTCAGTGATGCCAGGTTTCTTCTCTCTTCCCTCTCTAAAGCATTATCCCTCAAGAAACAAGCAGTTGGGCAGCTGAAGTAATTCAAGACTGCAGAAGCAGTCAGTAGAAATTGGGTGGGCAGAGGAAAAACGGGAGGCTGTTCTTGACAACAGGAAAAGCATGGGCTATTTTGAGGGAAGAAGGAGAGACAGTAGAATGAACATGTAGCTGAAGGAGCTGCTGCCTCTCCAGCTGCAATGGAAAGTCGGGTGTGGCTGGAGAAAGGAAGTCTTCAGGCATCACACTGAAGCATTTGGACTTTATGCTCTAAAGATCAAAATCTGCAAAAGGTTTCGGAGCTGGGAAAAATTTGTCTGACGCTGATGACTTGGTTCTGTTCATCTCATGCTCTGCTGCCATGACTCAGTGGGACCTTTTCACCAGAACCAAGGAAGCTTCAGTACTTTCTAAAACTGCCTTCTCACTTCCCAGTGCTTGAGCCTGGTAGAGCCCATGACACATCACAGCTCTATTTTACAGATAAGGAAAGTAAGACCCCTGGAGGCTATGTGACTTGCCATTGCATCAAGAACTTGCAACCTGTGTTTTCTGACCCTAAACTTCGCGCTTGCCCTATTACATGTCACTGAGACTATGAAAATTCTATGAAAATGTAATAAAATAATTAAAAAGGAGGAATGAAAAGAATGAAAATGTTAGGAAGCATACACCCGACGATGTCTGCACACCACAGGATGAAAGAAAGTTTTGGGATCATTATGTCCCCATCATTCAATTCTCTGCCTTAAAACTTCTGTCCTAAACTGTTACTATTTGGGATCTAATTCTTGGAGATAGCTAACATATCTTTAAAGAGAAGATTTCAGTAGCTTCGATTTGGTAACACAAACACACCTCTATCGAAGTGAATGGAGCATTTTAGCAAAGAGATTTCTCTACTTAGAGGACCAGCCCTGATTGTTAGGGTGTTAGGACAAGACTGGAAAACCATGTCAAGTACTTAAAAACTGCACTGAAATTCACAGTCCAGCAAATAGGAGCCTTGGAATGTCTGACTTGGCCAGAGCTCAGATGCCTTAACAATACAGTCAGTATTGACTGTAACAATACAGTCAGACTGCTTTGGACAGTCTTCCCAAAAGATTAGCCCACAAAGAGGGGCTTGGAGGACTTTCTGTTAAAGGACCTGGGCTTTGAGCTTCACCAATTACCTCACTCTAAACCCACAGAGAACCCTGACAGTCAACTCCTCCTTTGGATCATTCTTCGTCACCATCAAAAGAGCCTTCAAACTGCACTCATTTTCCTCCCTCCCAAGCCACACCTTAGTGCTTCTCAACTAATGTTGAACAGAAACAAAACCAAAAAATGAAATCCTCTCCACCCCTGACTAATTTGGCATCAAATTCCTGTATCATCCTTAAAAATGTAGAATTAGTTATAGGTTGCCAAATGAAATACCAACCAAGTAACATAGCCATGCTATTGATTAGAAATGGCAAAGCCAGCCCCTCACCCCTGAACTACAGGTAGGAAAAGAGTCTCTTTCATTTTTTAGAGTCATAAAAATATATTAAAAAGTATCTGCCTTACAACCTTTGGTGTACTCAGATCAGCATTTGAGGGTGAGTAGCATAGATTTTCAGAGTACCTCAAAAAATTGTATATTATTATTATTTCTCTCCTTGAATTTTCTCCATTTCCTGCCTTCCTATAGGAAAAAAAATGTTCTTGAGTCAAACAGTGATAGAAAAATATCCAGAGAGATAAAGCTTAAGAGAAAACTGAACATATATGACAATGATATGTCTACCTTAAACATATTTTGAAACATAACAGATTTAAAAATAACAAAAGTGCTATCAATGATATTTAACAAGTTTTGGCCTGTTCAGTGCCTTTGTAATTATGGATTGTTTTCGAACCTTTCTTGTGAGATGGGTCAAAGATAGTCTCCTACAAGTGAACACTGTCATTTCACTCTGGGCTTAGTGTAATACCTAAGGAATTTTCTCAAACAGGGATTATTCTCCCTATAGATTCGTGAGCAGAGAGTATGTGCTGTCATTCTCCACTTCTCACCCCTTCCCATGAGCTATTCTCAGCCTTTCTCTCTGGTGGCTCAACATCTGGGCTCCCCTGCCAGGGGCTTGCCTCTGACTGGGTTCTGCTTGGGTTCAGCCAACAGGGGTACTGCTGGTAGCAGGTAGGAAAAGAGGAGGGGGTTAGAGTATTTCTTCTCTGTTTCCTCCCTGTTTGGTGCCACATCTTTGGCAATACCTGCATTTCTCCATGACTATTGTCCCCACGAGAGTAGCCATCTTCTTCAGGCTTCCAGCTCTTAGGGGGCTCCAATGGCACTGTTTCCCCCCAGGGTCCAGCAGTCCTGAGGGAGATGGTAATGACTTCCTGCTGTTATACGTCTTTACATGTCTGGACATCTCTTGCTCATGTCTAGTCTCTCTTCTCTGCAGAGAGTGCCTTCCTGAAGTCGCTTTACCTGAACCATCTGGGTAGACTTGTATTTCCTGCTGACACCATGGCATAACGAGTGCCCTAGTTCATGCCTTTGAATGAAAAAACTATATGCAAAAGCAACTCAACATCTGAAGTCCCTTTTCCACGGGACTTCATCACATGTACTGAAATGCTTCTATGTGGAAGTGCTCTTGATTGTTAAAAGCACCCCGTACATTCTGCTCTTGAGCATGAGGGTTGGTCTGTGGTCAATCCACTGAGCACATGGTCAGTTTTGAATGGCACAAGTTGATATTTGGTGAAACATCATCTTTTTTTTCATAATAATAAGTCTCTTAGCACAAGGCTTTTAAACTAGAAATGCCATTAGGTGAAGAAAATCAAAGCCCCAATGCTTGTGGAGCTTACAGAGCAGGGGTAGAGACAGACTTCAAGCAAGTGCTCATGCAGATCCTCATGATGATACATCCGTGACATGTAAAGAAAGATCATAGTGTTAAGAGCATGTGGAGGTAGGGAGGTCTGACCTGGAGAGCAAAAGGCCCAGAAAGTTTCCCTGAGGCAGAGACTCGGAAGTTGCTGAAGGCATAAAGGATGGGAAGGAAGGCAAGAAAGAAAAACTGGAAGAGTATTGCGGGCAGAGAAAGTCAGGTGAAGCAAAGGATGTTGGAGGATGTCAAGGAAAAGGAGCCTAAGTGGTGAGCTCATCTTGAATTGTTCAACACGCGACTCAAAAAGCACTAAAGGGCTTTGATTAGAGCTGATTGTGTTTATGAAGGGCGATAAATCTACAAAGTGCTTTGAGTAAAAGACACTATGCCCAGAAAGCTGCTACAGTTAGAGTGAGGTTTGTCTCTCTCTTCCTGTCACCCTCTCAAAGAGCTTCAATGGTGTCACAAGACAGAAGTGATCATTCCTGGATAAAATATTTAATGCTCCTTTCTTTACAGTGCTACATGGTTATCTTGCTGAACTGGCAAAATTGCTTTACTTATTCCAAACAATTTCATTAGTGACAAATAACTATGACAATTAGGGATAAGAAAAATACTAAGACTTTGTAATCTCTGCATGTTAAAAGACACCAGAAAAGCAAGAAACAAACTCATATACAAAAAAGGGCTGTTCACATTTTAATTTTAAACCTGCCAATTTCAGATATGTTGATGGAACTATAAGTTTAAATCTCTATGATATTGAGTACACAGGATAATTGTACAATTCTATAATAAAATATATATCTCTATTGTTTATGCACTAATATACTTTATTCTGAATGAAGAACAAAATAATACAGGCTAATAATATTAGCTTACACTATTTTTTTGTGTGTAGCTTACACTATTTTAGAAAATTAATACTATTTTTGATATTTAGAAGTTTCCATTTAGAATATAAAATCTTAAAGTATACAGAAGCATTCCTATAAATATTTCAGGGTGAAATACTATAAGAGAGGTATATTCCACAGACCCTGCTTTCAGAAGAATCTGTCATCATTGAAAGTATTCAAAGTACTACATAGAATATGATCATTTTAGCAGTGCTTTTCCTAGTTTTTGCTGAAGCCAAATGTCTTTGGCTCAATCTTAGATGCAATGAGAAACTCTCAAAGCTTAAAGTTTGTGACACATGGCACAGTAGAGTAAAAGGACCCTTTTAATTGCCTTTCCAGTTTGCAAATTGTTTTAAAATACATTACTTTTTGAAACTGGATATTATAAGGTCTGCTTTTTCTTTCAGGGCCCGTGATTTTGAGCTGCTCATTTCATTTTCATCAGTAGTATGTCATGCTGTACATTTCAGGCAGTATTATGGAACCCATTTCATCATGCATGCTTAGCAAGGTGTAGAGAAGGATCTAGAATGAGATGGAGATCACATTTCTCCCAGCCACACAGGCTATAAACTGCAGCCAGTTAAAAGTCTGTCATGCTCCCAGCTACAGTTTGAGCTATTCATTATTTTCATTTCTCAAACCTACCGCCTGAAAAAAGGCGCGAAACTAATTGTAACTTTCTTTTTTTGATAAAAACAACTTGATTGCAAATCTGACTTAATAGATGCGTCTTTTGCTGCGAGATGGGACTCATGGGAAAGGCAATGTGAATGCAAGCATCTCTGCTCGAAGTGCGCTTCTGCTTCTGGTTCCAGCCTGCTGACGTCTCCACAGAGGGAAGTCATTCAACCTGTAGGAGCCCCAGGCCTCCCTCTTCCTCAGCTTGTCTTAATTCTGCTTGCTTCTTGTCTGTCACCTAAAGCTCAGAGACACAGAATGGTATTGTATGTCTTTGCTGAGGCTGCCATTGAGATGTATCACAAAGTGCGTGGCTTACACACCAGAAATGTAGCGTCTCCCAGTTCTGGAGGCTCAGTCTGAGAGAGGAGTGTCAGCAGGGTTGCTTCCTTCTGGGCCTATGAGAAGAATCTGCCCCATGCCTCTCCCCTAGGTTCTGCTCATTAACTGGCAATCTTCATCATTCCTTGGTTTGCAAGGCATCACCCCATCTTTGCCTTTATTTCACATGGCATTCCCCTTGTGTGCCGTGTCTGAGTCCAAATGTCCCTTTTTTTTATAAGAATATAAGTAATGTTGAATTAGAGGCCCACCCTCCTCCAGCATGACCTCATCTTAACCTAATTATTTTTCTAATAATTGCATACCCAAATAAGGGCTAAGACTTCCACAAGCAAATATTCAGAGGACACAATAAACTCATAACAGGTACCCTATGTATTCTAGGGGAACATAAGTTGCAGGTTAACATATAATAAATATCCTGGAATAATAATACTAAGGAATTTACCATGGTTACTTCTGCAAATGATAGTGAGGTAGACCAGGGTAGGAGTGGAAGTCAGAAGAATTTTAGATTCACCTGTCATATCTTCATTTTTTACAAAGAAAGGTAGATTGCCTGAGCAAGTAAAAGTTAACATAAATAAATTAAGATTTTGTAGTGACTCCCAGTAGAAGTAGACTCCTATTACCTGCCAGGGTATGCTCTGGAAACTTGTGAAGGGGTTTCTTGGCTGTTGCAAGGATTTGGGGTGCTTCTGGCAGTGAGTGGGAACAGATTGGGGATGCCAATTGTCCTACAATGCTGGAGTCGTGAAGAGTTGCCCTGTGTCCTGAATCATTTTCAAATATCCTGCTAAACATTTACATATAAAAACAAAATAACTTTTTGGTATCATTTTAATAGACACTGAATTTTCCAAGAATGCAACCTTGGCATCAGGGTGGGGGTGGGGGGGCGGAGACTGTACTTTGTTGGGTTCAGAAATTTGCCTGAGCCTTCACCTTACTGGAAAATATGTCCCTCACAGCAGCATCACCCTCAGTATCTGAACCACTTCTAGAACACGCATAGAGTGGATTGCACTCACAGTTGTCACATTCCTGACGATTCTTCACGTGGGTATAGTCACCGACCACTTACTTCTGTCTTCATGTACTGAAGTGTGTATTAAGCTAGTACAAATTTCTTTGACTGTATTTTCCCTTCACATCAACGTTTGAGCCTTATGTGAATTTTCAAAACGTGTTCAGATAGATTACATTATTTATGAATTTCATTTCAGGGTGCTAAAGGAGATGTTACAGAAGATTTCTTATGAAAAGGGAACATCTGTTCTCATCATACTGTGCATTGCCAGGAATCATTGACAGTCCAGGGAGAAATGCAGAATACTTAAACTAAGGCTTTGAAAATGGTGGAGAGGCAATGCATTCAGGAGATATTGGTACTTGTGTACCATATTAGGTAGAGAAAGATAGAGAAAGAAGGGACTGTCAAAAAATGCTTCAGATTTCTAACTTGGGGTACCAGGTGGGTGATTTAAAAGTGCTGATACAAAGAGTAGGGTGGTGGATTCACCATGGGACACTGCACCTCAAGGCACCTAGGGGCAAGAGGGAGAGGTCCATGGGTATTAAATGGCCCACGTCTGGGTTTACTGACCAGGGGATGCCTGTACAACCAGGATTGCTGGAATCTAGGAAATGGAAAATGTGCAGAGTAAGAAGGGAAAAAACTCAGAGCAAACTGATGACACACCTCCAGAGGACATGTACAACTGAAGAAAGCCATGAAGGAGACTTCATTTTTAACCTTATCTCCCCACTGAGTTTGAAGCATCTCCAGATAAAAAGCAATAAACACAATCAAATAACAACAGAACACAAATTCTGTGACTTATATCACTTTGGTATTCTTCCCATTGCCTAGTGCAGCATTCAGTACCCTTTGTCTTTGTCATGGCCCCCTTCCTTTCCCAGAACATTCAGGAAGCAGATGGAACATTTCTACTGTGATTGGGCTCCCCACAGATGTCACAGATGCCATCTTGATCTGTGGGACACTTTCTCCCCAAGCTCACTGAATGTCTCAAGGCTCTGAGTTCTCTGACAGGTGGAGAGGAGACCCTCTTTACCTGACCATGGTCATGGCTCTGCTAAGGGGTGGATATTACACTCAGAAAATCCATTTTCCACACAGAGAGTGACTTGTCTCTTGTGAGGCAGCCTGTCTTCCTGCCCCCCAATATTGGACAAAACCATAACTAAATTTAACAGCAGAGGAAGTATCATTCCCAAATGCTGCAGCCACCCCAAATCCAGAAGAAAAGCCACTGATTGTCCTCCTGAAGCCCGAGTTCCACACCCAGGGACACTCCCTCTCCTGGCAGTGACACTGCAACCTCAGAGGGCACTCCCTCTGGCTCTAACCCACGTTCCACTTGCCTGCCAGGACACACGACATGGGACAGGAGATCTGTCACCGAGAGCACATACCTGTGGTCACATAAACACATAAACACTTTCACTAGCAGCCACGTTCTCAGGCTCTGGCCAGGAGAGGCAGCCAACAGCCAGACAGGAGAGGCTCAGCTGAACGCTGACTACTACTCGCCATCCACCGTTCCCCCTGGCAGGAAATGGGTTCCAGATGTGTCCTCAGCTGAGCCCGTAATGGGGTCTGACTGTCATAAATGGGCCTGCTAGCCTGGGTCTCCAGCCTTTATCAATCTCCCTGGACTATACTGAGCAAAGGGGGAGGAAGGGAAAGGAAATGTAGAAATACTCTGTTGCTGGGTACAATTTCAGCAGAAAGATGACAATGTGTTTTGAGTTTCCAGGTCCTGTTTTTGTTTTTTCTTTTGGAGATAACCTGTATGTGTGTGTGTGTGTGTGTGTGTGTGTGTGTGTGTGTGTGTGTGTCTATGCACACACATGGGTGCTTAAAGGGGGAAAGAAACAAAGGAAATGGGGGAAGGGAAGAAAAGATCCTATTTCAATTACAAAAAAGGTTTTGTGCACTTTAGACTAACTAAAATAACATTGTAATCCCATATCAACCTAGGAAGTGCAATAAACATAAAGATCAATACTCTACCCTCATTTCATCTTTGCTGTAAGTGGATATTTCAGAAATTGTGCACCTAACTCAAGATTACTAGAGATATTTATTAACAAGTATCTAATAACCTTCATTCTAAATTTCCATATTTCATAGAAATGTGTATCCTTAGACTCTCTATACATTGATAGCGTAATTTCTTCTTTGTTCAAAAGGATAATGGCTTAAAAATTTCACTTGAGAATAGAATTTAGGCAGTCTGAAGTCAAGATAGCCTGAAAACAGTAAACAATAAATAACTTCTGGAGTTCTCCATAGACAGTTTAGACAGTTGTAGCTTGGTGCTCTACCCAAACAGCCCAGAATTGATCATTCTCTAGAATTATCATAAGATAACCATGTGGCTCTAGATCAGTCCCTCCAACAAGTAGCAGTTGAAGAACATGTACGCCCTGAGAGAGGCTACATTGGTGATTTGTTTGGGGCCACTGTGTACCTGGTGAATTTAAGAGTCACTGAGTGACGTTGAATGAGATACTTAACTCCTCTGGTTCTGTTTCTTCATCTGTAAAGTGAGAGATTAGACTATAGTCCATGGCAGCTCAGAGTTCCAGAGTTTAATTTTTAAAAGCCTCATATTTTTAAAGCAAGATTAAAACTTATCATACAGTTTATAGGGTTTGGCCCTACCATAGTTTATAATCCTAAAGATAGTGATGTTTTTTATAGAATCAGACTCCAGGCTTGCAATACCTAGCCAAATGCATGACATACTCAAAAGAAAAAGAGCCTTTTGTCCTGGAAGAGTAAGATACATCTAATGAAGCAGACAGTAAGAACTATTCCAGACAGTCCCATTCACATTCTGCAGGTCAGTGGTATCTACTGAGAATCCCTCATGATTTTAACGAAAAGGGGAGTCAGTGTTCCCCGTGTCAAAGAAAAGAGACGTGCTCATAGCTCCCAATTATTCATTTCACTCTAGACACAAAGTTTCTTCCTTAAGTCTGAAGTTAATTTTAAATTTGCTTTGTACACTGGTCAACCAAAAGATTTTGTATGTGCTAGCCTCTTCCTGTAAGTTTAGAGAAGAATTTTATCATTGCTTTAAAAGCTATGATCTAATTTATCTAAACAGTGAAATCAAAACATACTGAAAATTCAGCCATTAGTCAAATGTAAAATCATCTTTTTTAAAAACAATTCTTTTAAATGAAGAGTAAAATATAAATTCATTTCTGATTCTAAGAAATTGAAATAATATAGATGCAAATATTTACCCTAAAAACAGTACCTCCATTCCCAGTTCTTTTACTGCCATGTGATGCTTTCTGTGAATTTAGCATGTATCCACTCAATTTATTCTACTTACATATGAAACTATAGGAATAAATATTTTTGTTTCAAATCTGTATTGTTTATATAAATAGAATAATTCTTTACTTTGTGGGCATTTTTAATTGGCTAAAGTCTTTAGGTAGTTTCATAAGTGTTAAGTATGGATTTCTTGCATTTAAAAAACGGCTGCATAATATTCCATAGGATGGATTATGAAATTATTACCCCATTAGTGGAAATTCAAGGTTCCTTTTTTTAAAAAAAACTATTCCATAAAATACCACCAGGGAATAGATTTGTACATTCTTCCCTCATACACATGTGGCTTTCTCTTGATCAGATACCAATAAGTGAGATTTTTGGCTCAAAAGATACATTCAAGTTTAAAAGGTTTGCAAACTACCTTGCAAAAAGGCAATAGAAACTTAAATCCTGACCAGCAATATCATTTAGAGGGAGAGGTACCTTCCCCCATCAATATATAATACCTTCCCCCTTATCAATATATAATTTTATCTAATTTTGAAGTATGTTCTATTCTAACAGGTAAAAGATAAAAGCTCATTTTAATTTGCATTTCCTTCCTTAGTTGCTAGTAAAGTTGTACATTTAAATATATGTTTATTGGTGGTTCACATTTCTTCTTCTATGAATTGCCTATTCCCACCTTTTGCTCCTTTTTTTATTATTATTATTTATGATAGTCACAGAGAGAGAGAGAGAGAGAGAGAGAGAGAGAGAGAGGCAGAGACACAGGCAGAGGGAGAAGCAGGCTCCATGCCAGGAGCCCAATGTGGGATTCGATCCCGGGTCTCCAGGATCATGCCCTGGGCCAAAGGCAGGCGCTAAACTGCTGCGCCACCCAGGGATGCTCCTTTTTTTTATAATCAGTTGATTACCTTCCCATCTAAATATAGTCATTCTTTTTAAATTCTTTACACATGAAAGCTATTTTCTCCTCGTTTGAACTGTTATTTGGCTTTGTCTATGGGTATTTGATGAAAGAAAATTTTCCTTTCTTTTTCTTCTTTAAGCATCCCTCAAACATGTATCCAGATGTGTAGAAGTATTTGCATAATTAGCATTCTATAGGTACTCTTTTAAGTGCAATGCATTTTGTCCTTTGTTTTGTGTGTCTCAGTTCTATCTCTCTTTACTGTTTGACCCACATTAGTTTCCTGCCCTGACTCCTGCCAATTCAGCTATGTGGAAGGAAAAAAGAAAGACATGGAGAGAATGAAAAAAATATATAGGGAAAAAAATACAGCAGACAAATACTACTAACTAAAAGAAAGTTGTTATAGTTATGTTAACTAGCAGACAACATACACTTCATTTTTTTTTTAAGATTTTATTTATTAAAAAAAAAAAAAGATTTTATTTATTTATTCATGAGAGACGCAGAGAGAGAGAGAGAGAGACAGAGACACAGGCAGAGGGAGAAGCAGGCTTCATGCAAGGAGCACAACCTGGGACTCGATTCCGGGACTCCAGGATCACGCCCTGGGCCATAGGCAGGCGCTAAACCGCTGAGCCACCCAGGGATCACCGAACAACATACACTTTAATCAACAAACATTACTAGGAATAAAGATTGTCACCACATAATGATAACTGATTTAATTCACCAATTAGGTGTTCTACATAGATCAATGGAACAGAATAGAGAATCCAGAAGTGGACCCTCAACTTTATGGTCAACTAATATTCGATAAAGGAGAAAAGACTATCCATTGAAAAAAAGTCTCTTCAATAAATGGTGCTGGGAAAATTGGACATCCACATGCAGAAGAATGAAACTAGACCACTCTCTTTCACCATACACAAAGATAAACTCAAAATGGATGAGAGATCTAAATGTGAGACAAGATTCCATCAAAATCCTAGAGGAGAACACAGGCAATACCCTTTTTTGAACTTGGCCACAGTAACTTCTTGCAAGATACATCCATGAAGGCAAGAGAAACAAAAGCAAAAATGAACTATTGGGACTTCATCAAGATAAGTTTTTGCACAGGAAAGATACAGTCAACAAAACTAAAAGACAACCTACAGAATGGGAGAAGATATTTGCAAATGACATATCAGATAAAGGGTTAGTATCCAAGATCTATAAAGAACTTATTAAACTTAACAGCCAAGAAACAAACAATCCAATCATGAAATGGGCATAAGACATGAACAGAAATCTCACAGAGGAAGACATAGACATGGCCAACACTCACATGAGAAGATGCTCTGCGTCACTGGCCATCAGGGAAATAGAAATCAAAACCACAATGAGATACCACCTCATACCAGTGAGAATGGGGAAAATTAACAAGGCAGGAAACCACAAATGTTGGAGAGGATGTGGAGAAAGGGGAACCCTCCTGCACTGTTGGTGGGAATGTGAACTGGTGCAGCCACTCTGGAAAACTGTGTGGAGGTTCCTCAAAGAGTTAAAAATAGTTCTGCCCTAGGACCCAGCAATTGCACTGCTGGGGATTTACCCCAAAGATACAGATGCAATGAAACGCCGGGACACCTGCACCCCGATGTTTCTAGCAGCAATGTCCACAATAGCCAAACTGTGGAAGGAGCCTCAGTGTCCATCAAAAGATCAATGGATAAAGAAGATGTGGTTTATGTGTACAATGGAATATTACTCAGCCATTAGAAACGACAAATACCCACCATTTGCTCCGACGTGGATGGAACTAGAGAGTATTATGCTGAGTGAAATAAGTCAATCGGAGAAGAACAAGCATTATATGGTCTCATTCATTTGGAGAATTTAAAAAATAGTGAAAGGGAATAAAGGGGAAAGGAGAAAAAATGAGTATGAAATATCAGAAAGGGAGACAGAACATGAGAGACCCCTAACTCTGGGAAACGAACTAGGGATGGTGGAAGGGGAGGTTGGTAGGGGGTGGGGGTGATGGGTGACGGGCACTGAGGGGGGCACCTGATGGGATGAGCACTGGATGTATTTCTATATGTTGGCAAATTGAACACCAATAAAAAATAAATTTATAAAAAAAGGTGTTCTAAACTTGTATGCACCCAATAACAGAGTCTTACAATACACAGAGCAAAGTTTTACTAGATTAAAAGGACAAAAATGCTTTCTATAGAGTTCTATTTTCCTTCATTTTCCTGGTAGCACAGAGTTTGCACAGCAGCAGCAAAGTAGAATGATGACAAGATTTGATATATATATGTGAAAAAAAGCAAGTCTCTGAAATGTATTCTATAAATAGCATAAATCATATCCATATTTCTTGAGAGACAGTATCAATCAAAGGGATCAAACAAGATCATTTTGTTGATGGCAGACTAAAAGAATCATAGTAAATTTAGAGAGAAGATGCTTGAAGGAACTATGAAGCTAAGCTTTCAAGGAAAATTCCTGAAAAAAAAATTCTTCTAGGCTTGGCAGTTTGTGTATTTTGCATTTTAATTACAAAGTACAGTGTTTCAACACTTGGTTAGGGAATCATTCATAATTGGGACCTTCCTGACCACAGTCAGCAAACCTTCCTTCACCTCCAAGAGGTTTAGGAAATCAAAACAGAGCCTATCTGCCAGAGAGCTGTGGTCCTCATCAAATAAAACGGCCCCAGGACTGGCACAGTGGTGCACTTGTGCTTGAGAGATGACCTCGACCAGATGCTGAGACTAAAATATCTCTCAAGACTGGTTGAAAAGTGGATAAATTCATAGTACAGAAACTGGCCTGTGTGAAAACCCTTCACTTGGAGCCAGTCTGAATGTGGCTTGTGGAAAGAAGAGAGGTTTAATTTCTATTTCTTTCCATCCCACATCATAAACACAAAAATTGCTGTTGAATATTCAGCCCATGGCTCTAGTACCTTTTTCATTCTGAAATGTGTGTGTATGGGAGGAGGATATATATATATATATCCTAAGGCGATACCTTTAGGTATGTGTGTGTATATATATATATATATATATACACACACATATACCTTTATATATTAGGTATATATACCTATACCTATATTTACCTATATTTACCTATACCTTTAGGTATATATATATATATATATATATATATATATATATATATATATATATATACCTAAAAATTACTCTGTACAAAGATTTCTGTAAGAGGGAAAGGATCACACACATTGGAAATAAGAGTTGTGAGTTTATTTGCAAATGCTTTTATTAAAAAATGTTAATCATGTACAAAAGGCAAGTTTTCAAAATAAAATTTTACTATTAATACTGCCATCCCACAAAATGGAAGTTCTAATAATTCTTCATTAGGTTGTTTTTCACTGCACCACTATCAAAGTTTCACAAACCTGAATGAAACACATGATAATTAAAAGAAAAGCCAGTAAAAATTGGAGAAAAGAAAGGGATAGTAAGTATACAAAGATTACAAGGCCAGAAGTCAAAGAATTTCATCCTAAAAGCTCAGGTGACCATAGAAGGGTATAGTCACACAAATTTTTAGGCATACTCATTTAGATTTTTATTAAGAGTCTTCTTTCTAGAGCATTCTAGAAAATTTCTAATCTTTCTTAATGCCTTGAGTTCACTTAAAATATCATTAAGACATCTTGAGATCTTCACTTGTGAGAAATTATGCATTAAATATCACAAAGAACAAGAAAGTAGACTTTGGAAAGGAAAACTTGCACTCCAGAAAATCATTACTTGATGCAGAGAAGAATATGCAGAAATGAGTATGAGGGCATTTGGCTGTTTGCCCAAGCTTGTCCCCAGTGTGGGGACTTCTCATACTTCCCTGGGCCTTGGTGAACCTCCACTATTCTATTAGAATAATGCAGCTTGTACAGTTTTCTAGATGATCTCTATGACTCTTTCAAATATAAAACACTATGATTCTCTTGAGGTCTCATCACTCTTGACTATCTCTCTTCTCCTGAAGTTTGGGGTCAACTCACCCCAGAGAAAATCAGTCTTAAACACATATACACACATATAAAAATTTCATAATGCATGGCAAGTGACATAGTAAACACTCGTCTTGGGATCCCCAGGGAGATATTTTCAATTAAGTATAATTGATATGCAATATTATATTAGTTTCAGGTATTATATTATACAATATTATATTGATATACAATATTATAATAATCAACATAGTAATTCAATATTTATATACATTACACCTGGTAAGTGTAGTCACCATCAGCCACCATACAAAGTTATTACAATATTATTGATCCTATTCCCTGGACTGTACTCTTCATCCCATGATTGATTTTATTTCATAACTGCAATTTTGTACCACACATAGTATGATGGTGTAGTTTACAAAATTTATTTCAAAAATGCCAAGTACTTTACAAAATTCATATCGAAATAGGGAAAGGATGTGGCCTAATAAACAGAAAGGTACAGGTTGATAAAGGATGCCCATAAAAGGATGAAGCAACATGTAATTTAGCAATTCAGACATGATTGAAAAAGGAAAGTGGTCATTATTTGATGGGCACAAAATTGCTGTTTTCCAAGTTCCTGAATATTCCAAATTTATTGTTTCTTACCTGTTCTCTATAGCATTTGCCATATTCCTACATTGGGATGAATTACAATGGTTTGTTGGAAGAAGGTAAGTGCACACATACATACATACAGTTAAACAGAAATGCCTACTGTGTGATTTTACAAATGATAAAGGAGATTAAAAACCAGGGTCACTCATAATTCTAAACCCTAGAATTATGCTCTTGGAAAAATATTATTAGAAAAAAATGATATGACTAATAGAGAGTAGGTTATTTAAAGCACTCAAAAGGGCAGAAAACAGGTGAATATTTGGACAAAAATGTCCATTTTTCCCCTCTATTTTGTCATGCTTCATAATTTATTTATAATGTTTGGCTCAAGCAAGAGTTTGTGTTGAAACAAACCATAATTTTCTTTTAGATCAGTGTTTCTGAACTTTTGTTTTTCATCATCACTGCCTAAGAAGACTTTTCCGACTCTTTTTTCCCTAACCACTCTCCAGTAAAATTATAACATCACAGATAGACTGTGTATTTGTTTACGCATATGTATATAAGTCCTTTACAGATTATGAGTAAGATTTTCTCACCCCCTCTAAGAAACTAATTTTCACCCCTTTTGGAGATGATATTGCCCCCTTGAGAATGCATGTTTTATATTGTGGTAAAATAGGAATGCCATATAAGCTGCTGAAAGATGGCAAGATATAGATACCAATGCAGCCCTCACTTACCGAACAGTTACAGATCAGAAGAAAACATAAGAATATTTAAGCATGGCTTTCCACATGATCTCCTACTACACATTCTTACTAAAATAAATAAAAATCGTAAATCACAGATTCTGAAGCAAATCAGCAAAAGAAAACATTAAGAAAAAAAAACAAAATAGAAATGGTATTAGAGGATGAGTCCCAGAAATTCTTGGGAATCACTTTCTGAAAAAAAGATAGAGAAAGGAAAGATAGGAGGAAAAAATAAAGAAGGCAGAAAATGAAAATATCATAATATCTTTGGCAGTTTTATTTACCTCAAGATTTTTAGAAGCCAACTTTTATATATGGACTTTTACATAAGGCTCCTGGAAAAAGAGGATAGAGCCCCAGTGATGGAGTCCATTCTGTGACCCATCAGTCAGTGGAAATGACATGGCAAGAAAGGAGTGCTCACATCTGGAGGAAATTGAGAGCAGATAGGGAAATAGAGACTATGAACATTCAAGAGAGATCTTTGCATTTTTACAGTTAACCCTCTGCACATTTCAGTGGTTGGGATGCATGAGAGAACAATGGCTCAAGAGCAATTTAAATTTTACTTGTTCATATGCAAAAATAGCACAAAACCCAAGACACTTCCAGGGATATTTCATAATTTATGTAAACATTCTAAAACAAACTTTTGAGCATTAATTAAAATAATAGATGAGAACATGCATTGGCATCCTAAAATCCAAAAGAAATTCAAGGCAGGGCTGTTTACAATGATCCTGAGGTTGACCATTCTCTTCGTCCTCTTCTCCTTTCTATTTAATGACCTCTTCTTTTCTGTCACCTTTGCTGGCATGGCTCCATCTTCTGTACTCTAAAATGGCAGCTGCTAAGGTCAATTTTTATCTTCCTGTCTCTGCTGTCTTCCATGGCAAGCCCCTGAATTCTCAGTTTATCAGCTATCATGTCTAGGCAAACCTCTCCCTAAACCATCTTTCTGGCCTTACAGAGTTTCCTGATCACCAAACATAATTGTCAACTGCCTACTAGATATGGATTTCCTCTCAACACCCCAAAATCAAGATGAACAAAACAAAGATCATCATCATAAAACCTCCTGCTTCCTTTTTTCTATTAAATAAATGTCATAGAAATGTATGATAGGTATGCCTCTTGTCCTCACCCATGTGCTCACTTGGTTATCAAGACAATTCATTCTACCTGCTGATATTGCTCACAGCGGTTTGCTACACTAGCAGACCTTACATGTCCCACCCAGACTTTCACAATTGCATTAGCACTGCTATGCTCTAATCCCTCTCTCTTGGATAAATTCTATGTACTCTTTTCAAAATCATCCTCATATCTGGCCATACCACAAAATAATTTAAATAGTTATACAGGGATCCCTGGGTGGTGCAGCGGTTTGGCGCCTGCCTTTGGCCCAGGGCGCGATCCTGGAGACCCGGGATCAAATCCCACATTGGGCTCCCAGTGCATGGAGCCTGCTTCTCCCTCTGCCTGTGTCTCTGCCTCTCTCTCTCTCTCTCTCTCTCTCTCTCTCTCTCTCTCCCTCTGTGACTATCATAAATAAATAAATAAAATTTAAAAAAAATAAATAAATAGTTATACATTTTTAACCATTTTCAGCCAATATTGAAGCTTTCTCTCCTTTTCTTCCACACTATTGTCCCTCTAAATTCCTATTGTCCCTTGTAAGTACCAGATGGGCCCAACTAGTAGCTATCTGTTAGCATACCCTACCTCTTTCCTCGGCATCTTGTTGAAATGATTCCCTCTGCTTAAAATGTTCTTCTCTTTTCTTTCAACCTCACCCAACAAAGTCTGACTTTCTGTCAAAACTAAGATCAAATTCACCTACATGTTAATGATTTTCCTGAATTTCTGCTCTGGACTTCAGAGCACAATGTCATTGTGCTTTGTCACATTCTACATTCTATCTTTATTGATAATACAAAGCCATAGGATGTGAATATATTTGTATGTATCATCATTTTTCCTTCTTGTGCCCAAAGCAGACATCGTTAATCAACTGCAACACTCTTTCTCATTAAATCCAGACAAGGTCTCAGACTCCATCTCAGCACCACATGTCAGGCAGCCACTCATTAAAGTTGATACATGAACACAAGACCTGGATTAGAGTAAATATCCAATAAACATTAGTTATTATCATTAGTATTATTCTCTAGCATAATACTCATCACAGAAAGTAGAAGATGATCGAAGATTATTGGTTAAATGAACTGCTACTAAAATGTCAACTTGTCTACATTTCTTCATCTTTGTTACTTAAATGAAGAAGACGAAAAACTTGAATTCCTTTCAAGACAGAGTTTTTCTGTCATACTGAAGAAAACTATGCTATTTCCCAAAGTAAAATGCCATAATTCCTTTCTCTAATACATGTCTTGATCCCTAATTAATGCTATAAACCCTCCAATTCAGAATGAGTGCCAATGTCATCAGTTCCAGAGAAATTTGAGGGAATTATATCATCATTGAATCTTCAGGATGGCTGATGTTGTTGAGCTAGCCATACAGCTGCATTCCAATGGAAAGTCTGGGTCCTGTTTAAAGTGGACACAGGCTACAAGTACTGTATTTGTATGGATAGTTTGACTGTCTGGGCATGTCCCTAAGAGAACAGGTGAGAGAGGAATGTGCTTGTGGAAGCACATGTGGAAACATCTCTCTTAGAGATATCATCTATTTACTCAGGATGCTTGCAAGTTTACTTTTCCCTGATTTTACATACTGTGATTGCTGTTCACATGTTGTCTCTTGTCACCCAAAGATAATGGCAATGACAATGATGATGATTATGATGCTGTTGATGAGGAGGATGGAACAAATATCTTATCTGCATAATCCTATCTCATTTACAAATATGAGGAATGGCTGGCAGAGAAAGAAAAACATGTAGACACAGGGAAGAAGAGGAAAGCAGGGACACTTTAATTAAAAATAACAAAACTTAAAGAAAATAATAACAAAACTTGGAAGGAAGGAAGATTCATGGAAGGAAGGATTCTAAGCTCCCCTGCAAGGATTGGAGGCAGAAGATATGCCCCATTTTTTCAGAGTCTTGTTCCAAGTTGGTTAGTGAGTCTCAGAAGAGATGGAGGATTCTGAATTTGATGCCAGAAGTTCTAAAGTCTCAAATTTCTGGATTCAATTTTAGACCTTTTAAAACATTATTTCTCCTTTTCTGTGATGCTTTCAGGGAATGAGATACTTTGACTACCCCAAGATCCCTTAGATCACTCATTCTCCTGCAGCAATTAACTCCAACTTTGGTCATGTTTGTGTTATTTTGCTAGACTTTTTTTGGGAAGGGAATCATGTTTTCATGGTGATGACAGAACAGTCCAATGTGGTGTCTTTCACCCTCTTGGGGCGCCAGTCACAGTAGTGGGACAGAAGACCACCACTGACGCCACATCTGCTCTTTGTCTCCATCTGTGTGGGTTTTATCACTTGGGGAACCAATGAAGATGATCGTGTCCTACTGGCTGGGCTTGCAGTTGGGCTAAACATAAATGCCTTTGTTATTCTCACTGACTTGCAAATTCAGATATTGATTTATTGCAGCTTCTGATCTTCAGCCCAGAAGTCTAATCTTGTGAAATGCTGACTAATGTTTCCATCCCTGAAGTCACACAATTCCTTGATCATGGAGGAAAATGGTGTAGAAATTTTTAATTGAAGCCCTTTCTGTCCTAAAAGGGTATCCTAGGAAAACAAATAAACAAAAGTAAGATTTGGCAAAAGAGATTTTATTCAAATTTCTAAAACCATGGAGCATCTAGGTGACAGAATTGTCTGAACAGGACCCTTGGTTTGAAATAGCTCATTTTTTAAAAATCACACAACCAACATGACTAATTGCATGATTGCAGGTAACACGTGGTAGCAGTATCAGAGGTCTGGCTGCAAATTGACCATTAGGAGATGCCGGGACAGTCTGGGCACCACCTGTTAGAAAGACACATGCAAATAGGCAAATAAAAAAACAACAAAACAGACTCTTTAAAAGAACTGATGGATAAACCTCATAATTTTCCTAGAAGACAAAACATTTATGGCTGAGTCACAGATGCTTGAAATGGAAAGATATGCAATTTATACATAATGTATATATAGCAATTACATACATACATATAATTGAAATATGTCTTCTTTTGCCATTTTTAGGGAAAAGAGTATACAAATTGCTAATTCATTTTAAAGCTATCTAAACCCATAAGAAAGATGTACCCCTTGGGCTTCATAATCTAATGTGTTCTTTCAACTTTCTTATAAACTGGGATGTTTTAAATTACTATGAAATGATAACACTTAAAATTGTTTTTGCATCATGCATTTATATCAAATACAATATTTCCTGAGACTGACATTCTCTTAAAAGCACATTGTTTCTTGGCATTTCCTTACAGCTCACATTTGGTGCCAGATGACATGATCACAAAACATGTCTCTTTACAATCATTTTGGTTTTGCATCCTCTGTGCAGTACCTGAGTCTGTCCTTGTATCTCTTTCTCTTTCAATGTCTCTGCTGTGTCACTAAGAAATTAAGATAATGACAATCTCCCAAATTCTGGAAGATACTTTAGACAGTCAACAAACTGCTTTGCTTTTCCTGAGAGAGCATGAGTTCTGGACAAGAAAAATTTATCAGGCTGAGTTCTTTTTTGTTGTTGTTGTTGTTGTTGTTGTTTTAATTTTTATTTATTTATGATAGTCACACAGAGAGATAGAGAGAGAGAAGCAGAGACACAGGCAGAGGGAGAAGCAGGCTGCATGCACCGGGAGCCCGACGTGGGACTCGATCCTGGGTCTCCAGGATCGCGCCCTGGGCCAAAGGCAGGCGCCAAACCACTGTGCCACCCAGGGATCCCCCAGGCTGAGTTCTTGATGCAGATTCAGCTGTGAGAGACCTGTTGGTATGTGTTAGTGGCTCACTTTCTTCATTCCTCAGAGTAAATGTAAGGTATTTGCTTATTCTCTGAGTAACTTCTTACACCAAGAAAAAATTCCCTGAAAAAACAGGGGTGATGGACCTCAAAAACATTCTGCTAAGTGAAAGAAGCCAGATGGGAAAGACCACATATTGTATGATCCCACTTACATAAAATCTCCAGAACAGGCAAATCTGTAAAGACAGAGAGTGTATTTGCTGGAGTCTGGGGGTGGGAACAGGGATTTACTGTAAATGGACCCAAGGGATCCCTTGGGGTGATGGAAACATTTTAAAACTGGATTGTGGTGATGGTTGAACAACTCTATAAATTTACTAAAAGTAGTTGAATTATACACTTAAAACAGATGAATTTCATGGTATGTAAAAAATAGAATGGATATCTAACAAGGTAATTATCACCTTCTAAAGTATGGAACATACTATATTCAGAAAACAAACAGTCACTCTGTAATTGCACACCTGCATACAAAAAAAATTCAAAGAATTTGCTTAGTTTGTTTTATATTTCAGTAAAAGCTATGAACTGAATACAGTTGTGTTGTGCTTCAACTGTACAACAATTTCTCCCACAGCCTATAGTTCACTCTATTATATTTTAAATCTATGATTTTAAGCAAAGCCTGTAATCTAGGCATTTGGGGGATTCCTGGGGAAATTCCAAGCAAATTTGTTGGAATTACCCATTTTAAACATTACCCAAGAATTACATACCTTTAATCTTTTTAGGCCATTATTGCAACTTTCTAACTGTTATAATTTTAAACTCATGGAAAACTTGCAAGAATAGTACAAAGAATTCCAAATGTCATTAGCCAGATTCACCAATTGCTTAAATTTTCCCCATTTTCTTTATACTTCTTTCTCTGCATGTATTTCTTCAATTTTTTTCTTTTCTAAATACAAACATAGTGCATGTGCATTGGAAAAATAAAATGATTTATATAAGTGTAATTTCCCCACCTCCCTAAGCAAAAAACCATTATTAACAATTTCTTGAATTGTTTTCATGTTTTAGAGAGAGCCAAATTGGAATAATTGTCAAAATACTTGGCATATTATAAATTATATTTACAAATACACATTACTATCAAAAACAAAACAAAAAACGCACTCAATTCGATTTTCTTCTTGCTGATGAGCTGGCATTGGACTTGTACTCTCTTCCTAGTAGATTAACTTCTTTGGAAGGCAGTGTGAAGGCCTGGGGTGGTCAGCCTCTGAACTGACTGATTAATGGAATGAATGAGAGAGCCAAGTGGAAAGTCCCAGCAAAGTAGATGCAAGGATCACACTTCTCTAATATGTATCATCTGATATTCAGAGAAAAGCAGAGGCACCTGTGCGCTCACAGATCCAGACAAAGGAAATGAACTGACATTGCTGTGTCTTGTAATTGTTTTTCCTGGCCATCTATTTCTAAGCCATTGGCCCCCCATCAGTGATCATGTGTACTTGGAGTCACAACAGACAAAACACAGCTGAGCCAGCGCTAATCGGAGGCAGTTCATAGAAAGAACCCCTGGCTGCAACTCTACTGACAATGGACAGAGGGAAGTAAAAACTAACAGGGAATGAAAAGGAGCCATGCTAACAAAGAACATATTAGAACAACAGCCACGACAAGAAGTGCCCCCTCTTCCACATGCTTTCCTTCCTGCAGCTGCCCTAGCCCCAAATTTCTCACAAGGAACCCTCCTTGCCTCATGGAACCTCACAGGTCCTGTGCAGATGTCCAGGGGTATGCAGACTACAGCAGTAGCTATAAATACAAGCAAACCCTTAATATGCCTGGGAAATGGCTAGAAACAACTCCTCTGAAAGAGCAAGGTCTCCCAACACTACAGGGAAGCCTGTCAGTACACATATGATACCTGTGCAGGTGTTGGATTTGGTACACAGTGGCTGTCATGGAAATTAGCCACACCATCTCGGCATTCACCTCAGTGGCTGGAGAAAGTGGATGAACAACGTTCGTTGCCTGGTCAACACTTGCTATGGTCAAGCAAAGAAGATAAATCTGATTTTCTTGTCTGTAACTAGACTCAAGAAGAGAATTTCTGTCTGAGTCCACCTCAATCCTCAGGGAGTATATTAAACAGACTCTCCGGGATCCCTGGGTGGCGCAGTGGTTTGGCGCCTGCCTTTGGCCCAGGGCGCGATCCTGGAGACCCGGGATCGAATCCCATATCAGGCTCCCGGTGCATGGAGCCTGCTTCTCCCTCCGCCTGTGTCTCTGCCTCTCTCTCTCTCTCTCTGTGACTATCATAAATAAATAAAAAATTTAAAAAAAAAAATTAAAAAAAAAAATAAATAAAAATAAATAAACAGACTCTCCATGGATCTGGGCAGCATCTCAGTGCTGATTCAGCTCTGGTGACTGGGCCAGCAATGGGCCTGCATCATACCATAAGTCACCTCTCTGGTTAGACCAGAAGCAGCATTATATATGTCCATTGGGTCTCTGAACCATTATATGACCATTGGGTAGAGTTTGAAAATGGTTTCCTATGGAGTGCGTACATACAGTTGCTTTATTATTTCTCCTAATTCTGGCCATCATGGTGCAGTGGCTAAGACCATGGACTCCAGTGCCAACTGTCCAGGTTCAATTGCCAGTTCTTGGGCAACCTTGGGCAAGTCAGTTTCTGTAAAACCAAGGATCGCATTGGTATCATTAATTGGTAATTATATATTAATGATACCATTATTATCATTATTCTATTTATATAATATGTTATTTTTAAAGCTTCCTTACTTCCCTAGCTCATAAAACACCTTGAAAAAATGACATCTAACGAATGGGAAAAGGCAAAATGATGTGTACTCTTCCTACATCCACTCATGCTTTCTCTACTCTCCAGAGGTCACCTGGTTTGCTATTTTAAAATGCAATGTTATCATCTCGTTTCCTTGATTATTTTTTAAAGTTTCCCATGGCTCTTGGGTAATTTCAAAATGTTGAACATGGCCCCAAGACCCTCCATGATCTGACCTTACCACTTCTCCTTTTTCATCTTGGGCACCTCGCCCTTGGGCCTCCCTGGCCCCATGGTAGGTTCTCAGAACCTTTGCATCTGCCCTTCCCTCAGACCAGTGCTATTTGCTTCCTACCTCTACTCCATTAGCTCCCTCTAATGCTATCTTTTCAGTTACTTTTCTGGTGCTCCAGGCAGGTTAGGGTTCCCTGCAGTCCTCTTTCATAACACTGCAAAAACTGAAATTATTTGGAAACATATCTTTTCCTCCCTACACTGTCCATGATCTTCACTTTTGAATCTCTCATACCTACCATAGGTCTAGAACTTATTAGTTAGCTAGAAGAAGGAAATGGTAAGAAATTATACACTTGATGGTTAATATTAGGAATTTTTATATAGTAAAATTTATTAATCTTTCTCCGTTTTGTGCTCCTTACAACTTATTTAGGAAATCTTCTATCCCTAAAATAGAAACCATGGATTTACATGGAATTTATTTTTAATACAAGATGAGGTGGAGACCTATTTTTAATTTTTTAATATATGTCTATATTTTCCCAGGACCATTTTATTGAGTAGTTCAATTTTTTTCATTGATTTGCAATTCCAGCTCTGTCAAGAATAGGTTTTTCATATTTGTATAAGTCTGACTCTTGGTTCTTTAGTCCATTCCATTCATCTAATTCTGCCCCAATATCCCATTGTCTTAGTTTATATCACTTTGAAAGTCTTGGCATCTAGTAAAGTGAGTCCTTCTACCAAGATCTTCTCCATAGAGTTTAACTTGACTGTATTCATGATCATTTTCTCTTTCATATAAATTCTAAAGTCAGCTTTGTTGGAATTTTATTGGAATTGCATTGCAAAACTTGGGCAACAATTCATACAAATGTGATAGATGCCCAGAAACATGAATATGTTTTGCTTAACCATCAACATGGTATAACTTTTATTATGGATTGAATAGTGTTCCTCCAGAAAACTGTGTTGAAGTCTTAACCCCCAGTATCTCAGAATGTGACCTTAATTGAAAATAAGAAATAAGATCAGCGAATGCAATTAGTAAAGATGAGATTATGCTGGAATAATGTGGGCCCTTAAACCAGTAGGACTAGTGCCTATACAAGAATGGATGTGAAGATAAAAGAAAAGAAAGCCATGTGAAGATGAGAGATCCAAGTTAGGTAGCTGCAAGCCAGGGAATTCCAAGATTGCTGGTTACCACCAGAAATGAAGAAGAGGGAAGGAAGCATTCTCACAGAAGCTCAGAAGGAGCACAGCCTGTTGATGTCTTGATTTTGGATTCCTAGCCTCCAGAACTGTGAGAGAATAAATTTCTGTTATTTGAGGACACTCATTTGTGGCATTTGCTATGACAATCCTGGGAAACCAATACAGCTCTCCATTTAACAAATTATTCTGTAACATATTTCAATAAAGTTGTATAGTTTTCTCTATAATAGTTTTGTGCATTTTGTATTACATTTATTTCTACATGATTTTTATCTTCTGCTGCTGTGTAGAAAAGTAATTGACTTTTGCATGCTAATCATCTACCAAGAAAATTTAACTCCCTTATTAATTTTAAGAATTTTTTTGGTTGTTTGGGAGAGGTTTCTGTGAAGACAATGATATCACCAAAAGTAATAATATATTTGTTTCCTCTTTTGCAAATCTTAAATCAATTCTTTCATGCTCTTTTAAATCAATTCTTCCATGCTACTTTCAAATCTTTCATCTACCAGGTAGTAGATCTTACCTGGTATTTTCTCAAGATCAAGATACTTAATTATTGATTCAATTTTTGAAATAATTATAGAGTAATACAGATTTTCTACTTTTCAAATAATTACATAAAATTATATATAAATGGTTTTATATAAATATATACCCACTAATTAATAATCATGATTTATTAATTAAGATGTTCAAATCTGCTATCTTAATCTGTTTTATTTTATTTGCCTGTTGATTAACACTATGGTATGAAATGACAAATTTCTCTTTGTGTTTCTATCAATTTTAACATTATATATTTTAAGTATATGGTAATTAAGACCACACTATTTAAAATTTATCCTTTGCCAATGCATAGTGACTTTAATAATAATTCTTGTCTTAAAATAATGTTTAGACTCATGTTAATATGGCTACTTTAGCTTTTTTTTTTTTTTTTTGGTTACCATTTATTTATAACCAGTTTTCTTTTGTCTATGATTCTCAATCATTCTATGTCCTTATGTTACTAATGGAACTTCTATAGAAAGCATAGAAATGATTTTAAAAATTTCTGATAGGACGTCTAGGTGGCTCAGCAGTTGAGCATCTGCCTTTGGCTCAGGGCTTGATCCTGGGTCCTGGAATCAAGTTCTGCACCAGGCTCCCTGTGTGGAGCCTGCTTCTCCTTCTGTCTGTGTCTCTGCCTTTTTCTCTCTGTCTCTCATGAATAAATAAATAAAATCTTAAAAAACAACTTCTTATAATCTTTGTCTTTTAACCAAAGAGTTTAGTATACTTATATTAAATGTAATTTCCGATGTCTTTGGGTTTATTTTGTGGTAGACTGCATTCATCAAATACTTTGTCCATCTCTGAAGTAGTTCTTCTTTGAAGATTTCAACTTCTCACCCACCCAACTGATCTCAACAGTGTCCATGTGGCTTGTTAGTACAATAAGGGGTAAGTGAGGTGTGTCATTCATGATTTGCCACATTTCCTTTTCCTCTGCCTCAACACCTCCAGTGTTCAGGATAGAGGTTGCTCTGTGAGGCTGGAACCAGAATTGCTGGCAGGGTGTGGCAGGGCCACACTGGACCCACAGTATGGACATAGAAAGTGAGCAAGGAACAAACGTCTATTGTTGAAGCCTAGTCCCAGCGAGATATCTGGCTGGTTTATAACCCCAGTACAAACTGGCCAACTGATTAAAGACACATTTCTTAATCTTATTTTGCACTTTTAATTTGTCCTTTATATAAAAGTTACTTCCGTGATCGTTGTTGTTTTGTTATATAATTATCATGACCTGCCTAGCATTTCTTAAGATTTTTTGAGGTTGTTTTTTATCTTTATGTCCTAGTTCTCCTGCACTAGTATAAGTTTTATACATAGTTGCTATTCTTCTGTGGCTACTCTAAGAGTTTGAACATGGATATTAACTTTACAAAGAGTAAATTTGTCAACACACCTGAATAACAAGAGAAACTTGGTATGTTTTTTTTTTGTTTCAATTCAATTAGCCAACATATAGTACATACTTAGTTTTAGATATAGTGTTCAATAATTTATCAGTTGTGTATAACACCGATGCTCATCACATCTTATGCCCTCCTTAATACCCTTCACCAAATTACCCCATCACCCCATCACTCCATCCACCTCCCCTCCAGATTGGTTTGTTTCCTAGAGATAAAAGTCTCATGATTTTTCTCCCTCTCTGGTGACTTCCCATTCAGTTTTTCTTCCTTAACCTATGACCCTCTGCACTGTTTCTAATATTTCACATATGAGTGAAACCATATGATAATTGTCTTTCTCTGATCAACCTATTTTACTCAGCATAATATCCTCCAGTTACATCCACATCAATGTAAGTTGGTATGCCTTTTTAAAAACACATTCTCTCCTGATTTATATAGAATTATTACATATTTTAGTGTCATCTCCAACTGTTAACAATTAGACATTGTTTTAACAAATGATTACTTAGATTTATTCATGTTTAACAGTTTTCCTTATTCAGTACTCCTTCTTGCATCTCCTACCTTTTTTCTGTTCCTATTATACTGAGGGTTTTTAATCCTAAATGAGTGTTGAAGTTTGTTAAATGTTTTTTTTCTGCATTGAATGATATGGCCATATGATTTTTCTCTTTAGGCTCTTAATATAGTGGATTTCATTGATTTTTAAGTATTGAACCAAACTTGCATTCCTGGAATAAGCCCCACTTGTTTAGGGTGTTTTATTCTTTTAATATATTGCTAGATTCAATTTGCTAATATTTTATTGAGTATTTTTGCATCTATGATGCCTAGGGGTATTGGTCTATGGTTTTCTTTTTCTGTACTGTCTTTGTTTACTTTTATTATTAAGGTAGGCCAGCAACCCGAAATGAGTTAGAATATATTCTCTCTTCTGTTTTCTGGAAGAAATTAGAAAATTCTTATTATTTCTTTAATATTTGAATGAAACCATCTGGTCCTGAAGATTTCTTGGAAGGTTTTCAACTATGAATTCAATTTATTTAATAGTTATAAGACTACCCATATATTACCTATTATATTTTGAATGAATTTTCATATTTCATGGTTTTTGAAGAATTTAGTATATTTCATCTAAGCTATTTATATGTGTAGTGTTGTTTGTTGTCTTGTATTATCCTTGCAACATCTAGGAAGTAATAATCTTTAAATGTGAGAATTTTCCTTTTTGCCGGCTCCAGTCGGAGTCAAGGATTAAACAGGAAGTCTTACCAACATCTCCTTCTGCTAGGCCAATTTTTTTTTCTAGTTATCACATAAAAGATGTAGCTCTGTAGTGGTTTCTGACTGATGGAGGGTCTCATTCTTTTTGTTTTTGTCTGTTCCCTGAACATGTGGCCCATTATAACACTGGTTAGAGAGCCCCTTTGACTAATAACTATACCAAGAGGAGACACAAGCTCACCTACCCCACGGTTCACACTTTCTTTTTGTTTCTGGCCTCTTAAGAATTATCTGATTCTTTTTTTTTTTTCCAGTTCAGCCATGTATTCTTAGGTTTTTTTATTTTATTTGGTTATAATACTCTAACCAACACTTTAACGTATGTTATTCTTCTAAAAAAGATTTCTTCAAAATTCTAAGCCATGGGCAGCCTGCGTAGCTCAGCGGTTTAGGGCCACCCTCAGCTTAGCGTGATCCCAGAGACCCCGGATCAAGTCCCATGTCTGGCTCCCTGCACTGGGCCTGCTTCTCCCTCTGCCTGTGTCTCTGCCTCTCTCTCTCTCTCTCTATGAATAAATAAATAAAATCTTTAAAAAAAAATTCTAAGCCATCAAATTTCTAGGAATAATGATGAGATAACCATTTTTGCACTGATTTGGGGGAAAAATTAGGTGTAAAAATATTAAATGTGATTGAGGAAAAACTGGACAGTGATGTAATGAGGAATACAATTTGGCAGTATATATTAAAATGTTTTATGATGTCTCACATTTAGATCTTTCATCCATTTTGAGTTTATCTTTGTGTATGGTGCAAGAGAGTGGTCTAGTTTCATTCTTCTGCATGTGGATGTCCAATTTTCCCAGCACCATTTATTGAAGAGACTGTCTTTCTTCCAGTGGATAGTCTTTCCTCCTTTATCGAATATTAGTTGTCCATAAAGTTCAGGGTCCACTTCTGGATTCTCTATTCTGTTCCATTGATCTATGTGTCTGTTTTTGTGCCAGTACCACACTGTCTTGATGACCACAGCTTTGTAGTACAACCTGAAATCTGGCATTGTGATGCCCCCAGCTATGGTTTTCTTTTTTAAAATTCCCCTGGCTATTCGGGGTCTTTTCTGATTCCACACAAATCTTAAAATAATTTGTTCTAACTCTCTGAAGAAAGTCCATGGTATTTTGATAGGGATTGCATTAAACGTGTAAATTGCCCTGGGTAACATTGACATTTTCACAATATTAATTCTGCCAATCCACTAGCATGGAATAATTTTCCATCTCTTTGTGTCTTCCTCAATTTCTTTCAGAAGTGTTCTATAGTTTTTAGGGTATAGATTCTTTACCTCTTTGGTTCGGTTTATTCCTAGGTATCTTATGCTTTGGGTGCAGTTGTAAATGGGATTGACTCCTTAATTTCTCTTTCTTCAGTCTCATTGTTAGTGTATAGAAATGCCATTGATTTCTGGGCATTGATTTTGTATCCTGCCACGCTACCAAATTGCTGTATGAGTTCTAGCAATCTTGGGGTGGAGGCTTTTGGGTTTTCTATGTAGAGTATCATGTCATCGGCGAAGAGGGAGAGTTTGACTTCTTCTTTGCCAATTCGAATGCCTTTAATGTCTTTCTGTTGTCTGATTGCTGAGGCTAGGACTTCCAGTACTATGTTGAATAGCAGTGGACATCCCTGTCTTGTTCCTGATGTTAGGGGAAAGGCTCCCAGTGCTTCCCCATTGAGAATGATATTTGCTGTGGGTTTTTCATAGATGGCTTTTAAGATGTTGAGATGTTGCCAACATGCACATGAGAAAATGCTCTGCATCACTTGCCATCAGGGAAATACAAATCAAAACCACAATGAGATACCACCTCACACCAGTGAGAATGGGGAAAATTAACAACGCAGGAAACCACAAATGTTGGAGAGGATGTGGAGAAAAAGGAACCCCCTTACACTGTTGGTGGGAATGTGAAATGGTGCAGCCACTCTGGAAAACTGTGTGGAGGTTCCTCAAAGAGTTAAAAATAGACCTGCCCTACTACCCAACAATTGCACTGCTGGGGATTTACCCCAAAGATTCAGATGCAATGAAACGCCGGAACACCTGCACCCCGATGTTTCTAGCAGCAATGTCCACAATAGCCAAACTGTGGAAGGAGCCTCGGTGTCCATTGAAAGATGAATGGATCAAGAAGATGTGGTATATGTATACAATGGAATATTACTCAGCCATTAGAAACGACAAATACCCACCATTTGCTTCAACGTGGATGAAACTGGAGGGTATTATGCTGAGTGAAGTAAGTCAATCGGAGAAGTACAAACATTGTATGTTCTCATTCATTTGGGGAATATAAATAATAGTGAAAGGGAATAGAAGGGAAGGGAGAAGAAAAGTGTGGGAAATATCAGAAAGGGAGACAGAACATAAAGACTCCTAACCTGGGAAACGAACTAGGGGTGGTGGAAGAGGATGGGGGGGGGTGGGGGTGAATGGGTGAGGGGCACTGAGGGGGGCACTTGACAGGATGAGCACTGGGTGTTATTCTGTATGTTGGTAAATTGAACACCAATAAAAAATAAATTTATTATAAAAATAAATAAAATAAATTTTAAAAAATAAAAATAAATAAAAATAAATAAAAAATTAAAAAACTATTATCTCCAAAAATAAATAAAAATAAATAAAATGTTTTATGATGTAGCAACTCCACTTTTCAGTATCTATCCCACATGAAAAACACTGAAATACTTATTGAGAGTGTAAAATATTAAGTAAATTAAGACAATTTTATTATGGAATATTCCCAATACAATAACATAGACAGCTCTTAAGATTTCTTGTGATTATTAATAGAGACAGTGCAAGCAACTGCCTAGTACAGACTATGTGATCAATAAATCTTAATAAATATTATGTTTTTTGATGTTCCTTATTTCCTGCATCTTTCTGATTTACAGAAATGGTATTGGATTTATGTCAAATGGCACTCACTAAATACACTAGTTCTCTCTCTCTCTCTCTCTCCCTCTCTCTGTCTTTCTTCCTCCACCTCAAAAAAAAAGAAAAGAAAAGAAAGAAAGGAAAGAAGGAGAAGAGAACAAAAGAATGAAAGAAATAATAAATGAATGAATGAATGAATGAATGAGGGAGAAAGAAAGGAAGGAATTTACAGACCAATATCTCTGATGCACATAGAAAAATTAGTCAAAAATTCTCAATAAAATATTAGCAAAATGAATTCAATGATTAAAAGTATCAATTACTATGATTACATGGGATTTATCCATGAAATGCAAGGATGGTTCAACATATGCAAATCAATCAATGTGACACACTACGTTAATGGAATGAAAGATAAAAATCATACGATCATATCAATAGATGCCAAAAAATCACGTGACAAAATACAACATGCTTTCCTGATAAAAACTCAACAATTGGCATAGAAGAAACATACTGCAACACAATAAAGGCTGTATATGACAAACCCACAGATAATATCATACTCAGTGGTTCAAGGTTGAAAGTTTTCCTTCTAAGATTTGGAACAAGACAAGGGTACCTACTCTTACCACCCCTACTCAACATTTACGAGAAGTCCAAGCCACAGCAATCAGGCAAGAAAAAGGTATAAAAAGCATTCAAATAAAAAAAGAAGAAGTGAAATTGTCTTTGTTTGCAGATGATATGTTATATAGAGAAAATCCTAGCGATCCACCAAAAAAACTGCTAGAACTAATCAATAAATTAAGTAAAGTTGCAGGATATCAAACCAACTTACAGAAAACAGTTACATTTCTATATATTAATAAAATATCTGAAAAAGAAATTTAAAAAACAGTCCCATTCACAATAGTATCAAAAATAATAAAATACTGAGGAGTAACTTGAACCAAGGAAAGATATTTACACTGAAAACTACAAGGATTTGACAAAATAAATTGAAGAAGTCACAAACAAATAGATATCTTGTGTTCATGGATCAGAAAAATGAATACTATGAAAATGTCCATATTACTCAAAGGCATCTATAGATTCAATGTAATCCCTATTAAAATCCAAATGATATTTTTCACAGGAATAAAAAAGGCAATCTTAAAATTTGTAAGGAACCACAAAGACTCTCAAATAGCCAAAGCAATCCAGAAAAAGAAGAACAAAGTTGGAGAAAAAACAAAATCTATAGACACATAGACCAATGGAATAGAATCAAGAGCCCAGAAATAAACCCTTACTTATACTGGCAATTAATATTTGACAAAAAGCCAAGAATACTCAATAGGGAAAGAACAGTGTCTTCAAAAAAAAAAATAGTGTTGGGAAAACTGGGTAACCACATGCAGAAGAATGAAATTAGCCCCTTATCTTATATCTTTCAAAAAAGGAACTTAAAATGGATTAAACATTTAAATTTATGACTTGAATCCATAGAACTATTAGAAGAACCATAAGGAAAAGCTCCTTAACATTGGTCTTGGCAGCAATCTCCTAGATCAGACACCAAGAGTACAAATAACAGAAGCAAAAATAAGTAAGAGGAACTACATCAAACTAAAAAGGTGCTATACAAGAAAAACAAAATGAAAAGGCAACTCACCAAATGGAAGAACATATTTGCAAATTATATATCTAAAAGGAGTTAATACCCAAAATAAAGAACTCATATACTCAATAGCTAAAATAGCCAAACAAACAAATTAATTAATGGCAGAAGATCCAGATGGTTTTACAAAGAGAACAAATGTTCAAGGGGTATACATGAAAAGGTCCTCAACAACACTCATCATCAAGGAAATGCAAATTAAATCCACAATGAGAAATCCCATCCCACCTGCTAGAATGGGTATTATCAAAAAGATAAGAAATAACAAGTGTTTGTGAAGATGTGGCTAAAAGGGAAATCTTGTGCACTGTTGATGAGGATGTACACTGGTGCCACAGCCACTGTGGAAAACAGTATGGAGGTTCCTCAGAAAATTAAAAATGAAATTACCATATGATCCAGTAAGCCCGCTTCTGGGCATATATCCAAAGGAATTGAAATCAAGAGCTTGTAAGATATCTACACTCCCATGTTCACTGCAGCATTATTCATAATCGCCAAGATATAGAAACAATCTAAGTGTCCAGCAATGGATGGAGGGATTTTTAAAAAAAAGACATGGTATAAATATACAATAAAAATTGATCAACTGTGAGAAAGAAGGAAGTCCTGCCATGATCATAAACATGGATGGACCTTGAAGGCATTATACTGAGATTAAGTCAAGAGAAAGACCTGCTGTATGATACCACTTATATGTGGAATCTTAAATCTAATAAAGCCAAACTCACAGAAACAGCAGAATGGTGGCTACTAGGAGTTGGGAAGGGGATATGGAGCATTGTTGATCAAAGTGCACAAACATCCAATTATAAGGTTAAGAAGTTCTAGGGATCTAATGTATAGCACAGTGATTACAGCTAATGATATTATATCGTACACTTGAATGTTGCTAAGAAAGCATATTTTAAATTTTCACCACAAAAAAGAAATTATAATTATATGAAAAGAGAGTGTTAGCTCTCTCTGGTGGTAATCAGTTTGCAACATAGAAATGTATCAAATCAACACATTGCATACCTTAAGCTTACACAATGCTAAGAGTCAATTATATCCAAATAAAGCTGGCAGGGGTAGGGGAACCGTCAAGGAATTATGGAATGCAACACAAGATGTAGCAAACACAACCTTTTATACTCTATTTTATTTATTCTCTTCATTCATTAATCAGCAAAACTGAGTATGTATAATAATATATATACTTGTAAAAATACTGATTGAGTCAGGTATCTGACTGCACTAGCACCTTCCTTTTAATGAGAATGTTTCCTCCTTAAGCAATTAAATATCCTTAAATATCCTTAAACTTGACTGAGTTTGTAGATAGTCTCTCATAAATGATAAGCAACGAAGACTTTTTTTTTTTCTTTTCTACAGAACTCATCTTTGGAACTCATCTAAGCTTATTTTGATCAAAGCCAAGGCTATAAAGGATTAGAGGGGGGGAAACATTGGACTTTAGCTGAAACGTGAGTACAAGGGTCTCCTGATTATACCTCTTCGGGGGGGGAAGCATTAATTTCCTGGATGCCAAGTTTCCTCGTACAGTCAGAATTTGGAATTTCAACAGATTGAAGTAGATGTCCCCAGTGACATATTGATAACATTCATTCTAACTCGATTTGGATGGCCACAGACTCCAAAGTGTGTGTTAGTGGAAATTTTTCCTGGTAGAATCAATAAGCTAACTTTAAAGTAGTGTTTCTGTTGAGATTTCAGGTCCCCTTAACAAACACTATCACCCAGACCTATTTTTTCATCCCACAGGAAATGGGATTTAATATGTTCACAGTTCCTATAATTCCTTCCAAACTCTTAATTAGCAGTCTTCATAATTGTGCATCCCAAACTAATATCACATTGTTTTCAACCTTTATCCCTGTCAAATGGGATTAGATGGAGTACCCAGAAGAGGGGAGGCTCTGCAACTGTGCCTCCCCCAAAAAGAGGTGGGGAAACTTTGTATTGCTAAAACTCATGGGCCAGTTTATTCACAATAAAATCGTGAGCTACTTGGAAGAGCTGAATTATTCATGGTTCCCCTCTCCCCTAGTCCTCAAATACAGCATTTCAAATATGTCATTTCTGACATTCTGCCAGTATGAAAAAAGATGATTCACCAGAATGAATCAGCCTAATCAGGAAAGCCTGGTCCAGACCTGAAGAAGGTACAGGGAAGTATATAACATGATTTCTACCTCCACATGTCATAATAAGCTAGAAATGTAAGCCTTAAATGGCTGGAAGTGGGACATGCTCAAATGGCAAGGCTCAGAGAATAGACACAAGAATCCAGAAAAGGTAAAGGCAGTGCAAGCTGAAGTGGTATGAAAAGATTTTACCAAGAGAGTGGGTGATAAGCCAGGGTTTATAGGATAAAAGGATGTAGATATATACTGGGGAGAAAGAACATGCTTAATAGGGAGATACTCAGGACCTTTTAAATGGTTTCCTTCTCTTCAGCCTTGCTCCCTGCTATCTATAATTCAAAATACAGTACACTTGTTGCAGCAGACACTGGATGTGACTCCCCAGTATCTATTACTTCTAGCCTCTGTTGAAAGAATTTATCTCAGCACAAAGGTAGCATTACCGAAACCCAATTCTAGAAAATCAAACCGAAGAAGATGCTCCTTACTCTTAAAGGAAAATCAAAAAGCCAAGATTTCTGTCTTATTGGACACAGTTAGTGAGTATGGGGCGTAAGAAAACTGGAGGGAATTAGCCTTAGGATGATGCCAAAAGTGTGAGTCCCTGACAAGATTGCTGAATCACTGAAGCAAACAACTTCTGTGCACTTGTGCTTATCTGAGCTATTCTATTCTATTCTGTTCTGATCTGCTCCATTCCATCCTGTTTTGTTCCATTCCATTTCAGTCCCTTCATTCCATCCTATTCTACTCCTATTTTTCTTTAAAAATAAAATCAGGTTGAAATCTACTAATTGATCTCATAATTCACACATGGGTCATGACCTACAGTTTGGAAAACACTGGACCATAGCTTTCAAATGTCCAAAACATGAAAAAGTGAATATATAACTGGAGATAGACTGTAAATCAATCCTCCTCAAAAGTATCTTTTATTGTTAAAAATAGATCCAGCAATTGCATTACTAGGTATTTATCCAAAGAATACAAAAGTCCTAATTCAAAGGGAGACATGAACCTTGATGTTTATAGCAGCATTATCTATAATAGCCAAATTATGGAAACTATCCCCATGTCTATGCGCTGATGAATGGATAAAGAGGATGTGGGGGTATACACATATATATATGTATGTATATGTACATGTATATATGTGTGTGTGTATATATATATACCACATCTTTATATATATTTCATATGTATAGAATAGAATATTAGCCATAAAAACAAGAATGAAATCTTGATATTTACAATGACATGAATGGAGCTGGAGAGTATAAGTCAGTCAGAGAAAGACAAATACTATATGATTTCACTCATGTGTGGAATTTAAGAAAGAAAACCAAAAAAAAAAAATGAGCAAAGGGAAAAGAGAGAGGCGAATCTAGAAACAGACCATCAACTGTAGAGATGGTTACCAGAGGGGAGGTGAATGGGGTTGGGGGGAGAGGTTTAAATAGGTGAAGGGATTACACAGTGCACTTGTCTTGATGAGCACTGAGTACAGAATTGCTGATTCACTGTATTATGCCCCTATAACTAATATTACCCTGTATGTTAACTAGCTGGAATGAGATGAAAACTTTAAAATAATCAGTAAAAACTAGATAGGGAAAAAAGTAGCTCTTATCTAGTCTCCTATGTCAAATTAAATATTTGTATAAACATATGACACTGTATTAAGCAGTTTATATGCTACAATTTTAAAGGAAAGTTTCTTTCCTACATTTCCAAGTAAAAACAGTGCTCCAAGAAGTCATGTACTGCTTCCACCCCCCCAGGACTCTCTTCCTCTGTAGAAAGCACAGGCCAAGGAGACAAAGTCCAAGCTCCTGCACAAGATTGACTCAGCCTTCAGAACCAAACCCTTCCTCATGGCATCCCCAGGGGACTGGGAAACCAGAGAGTGGAATCTAAACCAAAGTTGTAAGTTTTAGGCATGGAAGTCATCTGTTGAAATCAGTATGTGGGTAATTCATAGGAGTTAGACCAATCAGGGGTTATGGAAATTTAGTTTGTCAGGGAAAGAGGGGTGGATGATTCAAAAAGACAAAACTATGGGGATAGGAAACAAAAGTTTAAAAAAAAATAAAATAAAACAGCTGAATGATTACAGCGTGATCCAGGCTGGAGAGGTAGGGGCCTTGGCTAAGACAGAGAAAGGAAACATCACAGAGGAAGCTGTTACCAGGCATTCTGGGGCACTGCTGTATGAAAGTGATTGATGAAACTAAGATAATAGACAGGGTCATATAGGAATGTACCTCTGGAGATGGGGAAGGCCCTCAAAGTCAAGACAATTAGGAATGAGAGGAGGATCTCAGTATGTTTAGCCTGAAGAATGGGAAGAAAAATGTCTTCAACTTTTAGGTCACTGGATCCAATTAGCAGGTATTACAGATAGACTAATATTCAATATTAGGAAAATATTATTATTATAGTTCTTTACAACCAAACAAGGGACTATGGAAGGGACAGAGTCCTCGATCCCTGAAAGTGTTCAACGTTGACACTTAGCTGGCAGAGAGTCCAATGACAAGCAAGCAGAGGGCAGCAACTTCATCTGTGTCCTGCAGCTTGGTAGAGATCCCAGCATGTGGCAAATGCCCAAACACCCCTGGTGAAATGAAGTATGCCCAAGGTTCTTTTTCAACTAATTATTGGATTCTACAAAGTCTTGGGAGGGGACGAGAGTGTGGGAGTTCAAAGATACACTGGGGGAGAAAAAAAAAAAACACTGTATGCTTTTAAACAGCACATAATTAATACATGTCTGTGGAAAACACTTTCAAATGTTTCAAGGCAAAATTTCCATGGCGCACCTACAGTGGCCCGTTCCCTATCTTAGGGTATTGTCAGATGCTGTAACAAACAAGAACTAATATTTCAATGACTTGCTGCAATAAAAGTTTATTCTTACAGGTACAATGGGCCATGCAAGTGATCCTGGTAAATAAGCAACTGTCCTGTACTGGGAGATTCAGAGACCCAGGCTCCTTCCATGTTAATTTTCTACCTTCCCTTAAAGCCTCAGAGTCATTTGCAAGTCAAAGGACTTGAAGGAGCTTGAATGGCAGTTTTATGGGCCAGGCTTAGACATGGCCCACTTTTGTTCATATTCCCATTCCATGGAGCACTTTCATTCTCATCTAACTATAAGGGATGCTGGAAGATCTAGTCTAGCTGGTATATAGATGGGCAGAAAATTTTGTTGTATCCATGTGTACCCTTCCTCCCACACATAGGTCACACACCATCCCTCCCATAGCTCCATCTATAGAACAACCATCTCAAAGATTTTTTTTTTAATTCATGGCCCAATCAAGTGGCTAATAATATGCTAGTAAACTCTGTGAGACCAACACAGTATTGAGAAAGCTGCCAAAGTCACATTGTTTATTTTCCAATCAAGGGAGCTCATGGGTCTGTCAGTTGGTATTTGAGATTTGAGACCAATGATTACACTTAATATTTTCAATTCTTCCTTTGAACTTTGAAATGGATGATATCTCAACCAACATCTGAGATGATACATTCTGTTTTTTCAATGACTCTTATTGTCTAAAAGGTTCTTTAATACCTAGCCAATGTTTCCCTCTACTTGGCATCAAGCCAAAATCTTTTGCTCGTGTCTGTCAGTGGGCACAGCCTGCCATGCCAATAAAAAGAACAGCAAGATCAAACAAGAAAAAGGACTAATACCTTTGCATACCTGTCTCCTGCCTTTTCTGTGTAGAATGATTGACACATTGTTGCACCATGGTATATGAGCTCCATCTAGGACAACATCTTCAGCCTTCTTGTGAAGTCTTCTGTACAACCTGCCACTCACCCAGCACTGCATCAACTCAGGCCTGATAAGGCACTATTTTCATTACCTTAATGATCAATTATATTTTCATTACTATTTTATCAACTTTCATTAAGATTACTCTATGTCCCTTTATTCTTTGAAGTCTTTCTTCCCTTCCATTTGATCTTCCATAACAACAATTTTTGTTAAGAGTGATGTCCATCTTTCACTGAGCTACTGAATTTTTACTTTATTTTTTTTTTATATTTTATTTATTTATTCATGAGAGAGAGAGAGACAGGCAGAGGGAGAAGCAGGCTCCTTGCAGGGAGCCGGATGTGGGACTCTGATCCTGGGACTCCAGGATCACCACCTGAGCTGAAGGCAGGCGCTCAACCGCTGAGCCACCCGGGTGTCCCAGCTACTGAATTTTTTTTTTTAAGATTTTATTTATTTATTCATAGAGACACAGAGAGAGAAGCAAAGACACAGGCATAGGGAGAAGCAGGCTCCATGCAGGGCGCCCGACGTGGGACTCGATCCAGGGTCTCCAGGATCACGCCCTGGGCTGCAGGCGGCGTCAAACCACTGCGCCACCGGGACTGCCCCCAGCTACTGAATTTTTAAATAAAAAGATTAGTTTTCTTATCTCCAAATGCCTGGTGTTGTATTTTTTTTTAATTATTCAAGTTGTCATTTCTTTGTTTCCTTCAGCCCCCCCTATTCTCAGATTTCAGCTTGTTCTCTTTCTCTGGGGTTGCCTTGTAGATTTCTTTTGCCTGTTTGTTTCTCTTCACCCTCAGGACTCAAGTCAGATTGGTGGGGAACTTTAAACTGTAGTGACCTCATGAAGTACAGATCCCCAATAGCAAAGTGACGATATACAGATCCCCAATATACAAAGTGGCTTGTGTGAAGCACCAGAAGATTTCATTCCCCTTGGGATGCTCAGCAAAGAATTGTGCCTTTGCCCAGAATCGAAGGAAGGCAGGAAACCAACACACCAAACATCTTCTCCCACCATTCCAGGGCCTGTGAGGTCCTTTTAGGATTATGTGCAAGAGAGGCATGGCATGTATTGCAGGGGTCCTAGAACTCTGAGGACTATGGAGGGACTCTCTGAGTGGGATTACCCTCATTCAGACACTAGGCTCCTAGGAGAGGTACAAAGTCCTATAACTGCACAGCCTTCTCTGGCCCCTGGAGGACTCTGAGGGTCACACTCTTCCCATCCTGCCCAATTGCAAGCCCAGGAGCTGTGTATCTGGGACAGATCATAAGGAGTTAAACAAGGAGGGTACCAGAGTGCTTGCTGACAGCTAACTTCCTAGAATCTCCTCTACCAGATGTAATTTTAAGAACATTAAAATTCTTTCTGATAAAATTTCATTATTCGCTTATCTTCTTTAAAGAGAGGCATTGGATTGCAATTCAAATCTTTTAGCAGGACTCTTAAGAACCAAGAGATAATTCTTCAGTTGGCTTGAGGATTTGAGGACAAAGGCCTTTTATTCTGAAAGCTTGATTTTGTTTCAGGAATCTATGGAGCTTTCAGCTAGTCACTGATGTTTCTGCATCTCCACATCTCTGTCTTCATGGAGCTGATTGGGGAATGTTAATTGCTTGGCCAGGGCCAGTCAGGAAAAAGTAGTTACAAGAATTCCAGTCATCATTGTGTATGGGAATCTCATAGGGATCAATAATAATAATGCTCTCTCACATTTATTGTGCATTACTATATGCCAGACATTCTTCTAAGAAAGTATTTTCTGCAAGTAATACCTTCAAATTATCACAACTATACCAAATCCACCTTGCTGATGCAATAGCAAAGGAATAGCAAGGAATTGTGACTCAATGTTCAAAGAGGGTAGCAGGAGTCAGTGCAACCCCACAGCCCTTGCTCTTAATGGACCTACTATCCTACCTCCTTTCTCTGATGAAGCAGAGGATCCCAGACTTTAGGATCACAAAGACCCAGTAAAATGTTGAAACTGGCATATTTTGGTAGTGAATACAAGGTTGTCAAAATTTTTGTTTTCAAATACTTTCACCGAAAAACATCTACAATCCATTCTTGCACTCTGTTAATTCCAAGAAAGTTGGAAGTAATGACCTCATAATTTTCAAAGTAAGTAAATATAAACTCTATGAAAATCTCATCAAAATATGAAAATTTGGGCAGCCCTGATGGCTCAGCAGTTTAGCGCCGCCTTCAGCCCAGTGTGTGATCCTGGAGACCCGGGATGGAGTCCCACATTGGGCTCCCTACATGGAGCCTGCTTCTCCCTCTCCCTGTGTCTCTGCCTCTCTCTCTCTCTCTCTGTGTGTCTCTTATGAATAAATAAATAAGAACTTTTTTAAAATTTTTAAAAAATATATGAAAATTCCACCACCAACTTTCTACCCGAAGGCCCACCTTCTTTGTGATAGCATCCCATCACAGAGAAGCTTTTTTTGTTTTTGGAAACCAATTGTTGCAAGGCATGGGCAGTAGAGAGATTTGCCTCCAGAAAAAATAAAAGAGGAATCAAAGCTAGACCCAGCACTCGTGTCTCTTCTAGTTTCAAAGGTTATACCTATTAGGTGTCATCTACTTCCTTCACATCTGAACAAGATAACAAGAAGCAGCTACAGGGCTGTAATGGTGACAAATGATACCAGGGAAAAGTAAACCACAAAAAGCCTGATCATTCAGTTTTTCAGTAAAATGGTTTGTGCTTAACCTCTGGAGCCAGGCTACTGAGTCTGATTTCTAGTTCCACATTTTACTAGTTTAATAACCTTGGGCAATTGTTCCAGCATCTCCAAGCCTCAATTTGCTCAGCAAAATGGGGATAATAACACCTCAAAGAGTTGTGAGGATTTAACAAGATAATACATGTAAATGCCTAAGTAAGTGAGCTCATTAAATGCCAGATTTTATCACTATCAAGCAATTACCAATGTTCCAGGTATGTGCTAAGTGTTGAGAATAAATAAGATGTTACCAAAGGTGGTCACATCCATCCCCACCCCCCACCCCCACCCAACCCATTCCTCCATGTTCTTCTGGACCATGGCTTTGCCATTCATGTCATCAAAAGGCAGATTTTATTTCTCCACTCCTTGAATTTGAACATCCCTGTGTCTTGCTTTGGCTGAAGTGTGGCTATGTGTGATTTCTGGGCTAGATCTTCAGAAATACTGCATCTTCCATGTTCATCCCCTAAAAGCCAGCTGCCATATAACAAGGCTCCAGCTAGACTATTAAATGGTGACACATCACTGGAGAAAGAGGGGCAGCTCAGACAGGAACTGAGACACCCTAGCAGACAGCCAGGACCAAGGCCCAGACATGTGAGGGAGGCCACAGCAGTTCCTAGAGCCCCAGCAAAGCCACGGCAGGCAGCACCGTGTGGAGCAGTGGCAAGCTGCACCCCCTGGCCCTACCCAAATTCCTGACTCTCAGAATTGTAGGTAATTAAGTAGTTGTAGTTTTAAGGCAGTAAGTTCTGAGGTGGTTGGTGATGTAGGAATAGATAAATGAAGCAATTCTTAATGGAAGCCAGCAGAGACCCATCAGCCACTCCGAAGTCATGTGAAAAATACCATGATAGAGATGCTAGGTCTATACAACGTACTATTGGCACACAGAGAGGCAATGATTCATCTACTGGGTCCACAGAGGCGAGAAACAGAAGCCCTGGCAAGCAAGAGGTAGACCATCAGGGCTGCCTGACTAGGCACAGCCATGTGGAAAATCAAAGAACCATTCCTGCCCTCCAAGAAGGGCATTCCATGTCCCGAGCAGGAGCTGGCAGGTCTGTACAACTCAGAAGAAACGTGTGTCCCTGTACTATCCAGGTGGACCATTGTGCTGGAAAAGACAGATACAGATTTCACTTATTTAAGTCACAAACAGCCTGACACTGTAATTTCATACATATGTACTTTGTCTTCCCAGCAAAAGACTGTAAATTCCTCGAGAGCAGGTGTTCTCTGTACTTTGTTGTATTTCTACCCCAGGGCCCACTCTGCCTACTTCTTTCCTTAGCTTGGTGCTTTGCCTTGGTAAATGCTCAGCAAATATACAGAGATTGATGGATTGACAGTATCTCATTTTTGTGGGGCACCTGAGTGTCTCAGTGGGTTAAGCACTTGACTTTGGCTCAGATCCTATTCTCAGGGTCCAGGGATCAAGCCCCAAGTCCAGCTTGCACTCAGTGGCTATTTTACTTGTCCTTTTCCATCTCCGTTTTGCCCCTTCCTCTGTTTTTGCTCTCTCTCTGTCTCTCTCAAATAAATAAATAAATTTTTTTTTAATTTACCAGCCCCTAGAGCCTTCCTGCACCGCCATGCTGAAGCCAGTCTGAAGACCTTACCACTAAAGCCTGTAAGAATTATCCAAGCCTCTCAAAGCCCAGCTTAGTGCCTGCCACAGTGTGTGTGTTGTGTGAATGAATGAATGAATGAATGAATGAAAAAATGAATGAATGAATTCCAGTGGCAACATATGGCCTCAGTTGCCTGGCATTTATTCACTTTTAATGTATCTAGGTATTTATGTCACAGCCAAATAGTCAAACTCATGTCAGGAAAGAGGTACAAACATCTATATTCTATATATATTCTGTATAATTTTTTATAACAATAATTAACAAAAATCAAATGATTTCCATATGACAGGCAATGCTCTAGGTATCGACATATGTTTATTTCATTTCACACGCAGAGGATTTCTTTAAAGTTTTTTTTTAAGATTTTATTTATTTATTCATGAGAGACAAACAGAGAGAGGCAGAGACACAGGCAGAGGGAGAAGCAGGCTCCATGCAGGGAGCCCAATGTGGGACTCAGTCCTGGGACCCCGGGATCATATCCTGAGCCAAAGGCAGATGCTCAATCACTGAGCCACCCAGGTGACCCTTAATGATGCTCTTATTATGCTGACCTATAGATGAGGAAATCTGAGGCACAGAAAGATTCAATAACCTACCCAAAATCACACAGCTAGTGAGTAGCTGAGCCTGGCAACAGCACTCCAGAGAGACTTTCCTTTACACAGCACAGCAATGCTTTTCACAATGACATTTAATTAAAAATAAATAAACAAACAAACCAACAAGAATACAAAAAACAGCAGAAGGCTCAAGTGACAAGATATGGCCACTTTTCCCCATGAAGGTTTTGGCCTAGTTCCAGCTAGGTTTCTGTTAAAGAACTGTTGTTTATCTTCCGCAACCTTCAAGAACAAAAACCAAGCCCAGAGGGAGCTTGTGAGTGGGAAGAAGTCCAGATAAGACAACAGCCGTCAAGTATCCAGCATAGTAGGCAAGGGTTATGATTATGGTTAAAACTGTCTGAGGATTGCAATGATCAATCAGGGCCTCCTTCCACAGAAAATGCCCTTCCTCTTAAAAGGGGCCTGCAGGCTAGGCCATGCACTTTTGGCAAGATCCAGCACTGTTCTCAAGCACATGGGATATTGTAGGTCATGCCCATCCATAACAAGAACTCCAAATTCCTTCCCAAATGTAAAATGGTATAGGTTACTTTGGAATTATGCAAGTCTAACAATTTCAGGAAAATCTATTCTAGACAGCACATTGCAACTCCTCAGCCTGCTTCCAAATGATGACCATGTGCATGGGACAGAAGTCTTCAAAACAGTTAAACCGAGTCAAGTCTTGATGGGCACTGGGTGCTATATCAACACTATAGCTGTGAGAACTACAAACACAACTCGCCTCCAAACCAGAACTCTCTTACACATTTTGTTTTTAATAAAAGAGAAAGAACCAGAGTTATTATACTGTGTTCAGTGTAAATTTTCTTTTAATGTTCTGGCACACATGAACATCTCTCCACCTCTTGTAGTATAACTGCACAGAAATAGCAAGGAGGAGAAATTGCCATTACAAAGCAGGAAGTCTGTATATCGGCAAATGTCAAAAAACTCTGATATGTTCCTCAAAGTCTTGGCTTGATTGCTCAGGGAGCCCACTTACCATTTTGTTTCAGTGAAAGCAAAATTTAAAAACAAGTATCTTTGCTGGGATTTCCAGTCTCCACCTGAGGGCAAAGGAAGCTCTAGACCCACAGGAAGGAAGACACAGACAGAGGCCCTATAAGGTTTAAGTAAAACCCGTTTTCCACTTCTCCCACCCTCCCTGTATCAAGTCCATTCTGCTTGGTGTCCACCTGGCTTTGATCCAATTGGAATTCAGTGCTAAGAGCTTAAAATACAATGACAACCTTTTGTGTTCAGCTTTCCTACGTAACAAAGAGAGACCATAAAGCCCCATTGGAAGCTTTCTGATTCAGTTCAGTGTAAACAGTTTTTCCTGGTAGGTAATGTTAATAAATCTGTGACTTCTGTCCCTCACCCCAGCACCCGCCTGGTACCTCTACCCTCTCCAGTACTTAGCCTCAATTCTGAAAAGTGGACTGGTCTTCAGGAAGGCCCTGGATCCATCAACTATAATCTGTGTGACTATGCACAGGCTGATTAATCTCTTGTTGCCTTTATTCCCTCTTCTGTAAAATAAGGATAATTAATAGTAATAAGTCATAGTGTTATTGTAGGGAAGTAAATGGGATAATGGGTGCAAAGAAAAGTAGTATAGATATAACTAGGAAACTCCAGTGTTGGGCAGCCCCGGTGGCTCAGCAGTTTGGCGCTGCCTTCCCCTTGGGGTGTGATCCTGGGAACCCGAAATCAAGTCCCACATCGGGCTCCCTGCATGGAGCCTGCTTCTCCCTCTGCCTGTGTCTCTGCCTTTTTCTCTCTGTGTCTATGAATAAATAAATAAAATATTAAAAAAAAAAGGAAACTCCAGTGTTAACCATGAGTAGTATTCTTTTTACTAATCACCTTTACCTCACCATTCAAATCAGACAGGATCTGTTAACCAATACTGTCACCAGTGCAGACATTCATGAACACTTACTGTGTAAACCAGTGATATATTTTCATGTGTGACATTACATCTTTAATTGTAACATGAAAGGTTATTTTTCGAGATTGCATTAATTGAACACACATCTATTCATCTATTGAGAAGATGCAGTGTGCTGGGTACCATAATGTATTTCCAGTACATGGGTGGGCAGAGGTGCTCAGGAAATGTTGGAGAGATGAATGAGTAAATGAATAAATTACCCTCCCACAGATGCCCCTCTTGGATGCAGTTGCAAAGGTGGATAAGAGAGGTTTGTTCATCCCTTCATCCCTGCTCCTTCCAGACCTGGGTGCTCCCCACTCCTACCCAGAGTTACAGAGCCTCCTTGGCTTCAAGCTTTCTCCTGTTTCCTTGTCTGGCTTCCAACCAAGAGGTTCTGACAAAGTAGTCATTTCAACACGCCCTTTGTATTACATAGTCAGGGATTATAAAGAATGCTCAAAAAGAAGTCATCTCACATGCATATGGAAAGTACCTTCGTGCTTCAGGGTCTAGGTCTTATTCTTATTTCACCCTGTATAACAGGGCCATCTCCAAAACTTTAAGTATCAGGTGAAAAAGGAATACTTTGTACAGAGTTGGCCTGGACAATGGTCAGGACATGGCATTTGTGCTTTTGTGCTTTGATAGGCTCTGGGAATAATCAAACTGTACTTCCGTTTTTATGCCCCTGGAATGGACAACAAATGATTTTTGCCGGCCTGCCAATATTCATTTTCCCTTGTTTTGGTGATTTGAGTCATACCCCACCCTCTGTGACTTGGGAGGAGCCCTACCCCTTGCCCCCAGCCTCCAAAGTGGAGCAAATGTCACAAGCCTGGACCCTCAGTACATCCAACCCACAGAGCCACATGGTTGGGTCAGGGAGGCACCTGACTCAAGTTGGTCTGATCAGAATGAATCCCAGGACTGGAGTAGGTGATTCCAGAAGGAAACATTATCTTCTTTCACATTTAATATGGACTGAGAGAGTACGATCTTGGAGCTTTGGAGGCACAAGATGGCACCCGGAAATGAAGCAAATACAGAAACAGACAGAACTGAGCCACAGGAAAAGACTGTCTTGATTTTATTTAAGTCCCAGAATCAACTCATGTTTGAAGCCAGACTTGCTCTAGATTTTTCAAATCTGTGAGTAAATAAAATCCCTAGTCCCTGTTTAAGCTTGTCAAGGATGGGTTTTTATTTACAACCCTAAGAGCCCTGTGTTATTCACAGATCTTGTCACAGTGACTACAATTTTACATTACTTATTCCTTTGCATTAATGTAGGAAATAAAGCTGTAAAATTGCAAATGTGCTATCAGCCATGAACCCAAGACTTCTTCGATAACTATCATTTTCTTTTTTTTTTTAAGATTTATTTATTTATTTATTTGACACAGAGAGAGATTGAGAGAGAGAGTGCACAAATAGGCAGAGTGGCAGGCAGAGGGAGAGGGAGAAGCACACTCCCTGCTGAGCAGAGAGCCTGACGTGGGGCTCAATCCCAGGACCCTGAGATCATGGCCTGAGTCAAAGGCAGATGCTTAACTGATGGAGCCACCCAGACACTCCCACAACCATCATTTTCACTTGGTTGCTAATACTAGCAATTAGGCTATAAGCACCCCAAGGATAGACCTCAAGACCACACTGAACAAAAGCAGAGAAGTTCGCCATTAACTCTCTTAGTCTATAGCACTCCTTTTATGTGATTTGTCTTGGAGTTCTTTTTTTTTTTAATTTTTTTAATAATTTTTTTTTATTTATGATAGTCACACAGAGAGAGAGAGAGAGAGAGAGAGAGAGGCAGAGACACAGGCAGAGGGAGAAGCAGGCTCCATGCACCAGGAGCCCGACGTGGGATTCGATCCCGGGTCTCCAGGATCGCGCCCTGGGCCAAAGGCAAGCGCCAAACCGCTGCGTCACCCAGGGATCCCTGTCTTGGAGTTCTGTGGAGAACCCAGATACTGGAAGATAGCGAAAGCTTCTTAATGTGTGGAGCTTACAACGAGCCATTTTTCTTTTGTTTGGCAAGTCTTTTGTTTCCAACAACTTTCAGAGACATCATGGACCATAGAAGGTGAACCAGAATTCTGTTCTTTGGATTCAGTTACCTCTGCTGGCTTGTCCGTGAACCAGCAATATCTGTATCCAAAGTTGTCCAATCAGGTGGCACTTTATGAACTCATAAACCTGAGATTCTTTGATTCACTCAATCAATGCTATTTATGGAGCACCTACTGTGTTCCAGATGCTGTACAAGTTACTGAGCACTGGAGATTCAGAGATGAATGAACACATTTCCTTCAGCCAAAGAACTTAGAGTCCCTGAATCATGCAGACAATCCCTCCCCCAGCCCATAACTGTAACAGGCATGACTGATACCGTTACAGAGATGACTAAAGAGGTGGAGGCAGGAACTCAGGGTGAAGTGGTTTTTGAACAGGCATGAGCCAAGCAAATGGGGTGGAAGTGGCATGCAAAAAGGGGGAATAATATTGACAAAGGAAGGGGCGGTAGGAGAAACTCTGGGACATTCAGTGACCTGGATTTGGTACACTGAGCTTGAGTGCAAGACTGAGAGACAATACGAGAAGAAGCAAACACACCATCACAAAGGGCTCCTTCTGCCAAGTCGAGGACAGCATTTGACTGAGGATGCCTTCAGGGGCTCCCTATCTGCCACAGAATAAAATCTAGAACTCTGGAGCCCTTGAATCAGGACCAGTACATGGTTTTGCTTTTTCACATTCAAGTAGCAAAGAGAACAAAATATATGATGGGTGCAGAGTCTGAAGACACCCCCTGGCGTGGCATTTTTGTTCAAATCAGCTGCATCTCTACTTCCCTGGTAACCCTGGGCCCAGGGGACGAGAGGAGCCACAGATACCCCTGTGGGAGTCCTATGCTCACCCCCCAACAAGCCATACTCAGCTTAGAATCATTTTTCATTTGGTATGAAGTCATTTTTAAAGTGTCTGCTTTTCATTAAAACGGTAACATGATAGTCCCCGCGGGGGATGCACATGAGGCCGAAGTGAGACGGCCTCTCCTTCAGACTGGGGCATTTTCTTTTATGGCTTCTCTCCCCGAGCTTTGGTGGAGCTGAGTCTTTTGTTCAGAAAACTATGCCCAAATCTCAGGCCCTGCGGTATTTGTTGCTGTTGTTGCTTTGTTTGTGTACTTGTGTTTGTTTTGATAGGCATCTTTTCATAAAATGGGCCAGCTCCAAAAACATTGGCTCTTTTCCCACATGAGTATCTGTCATGGGTCAAATGTGTCCCAGGTGTGGCTCCTTCAACATTCAGTTTACACATGCTTCTCATTACACGATCCCCAAGGGCTGTGAAAACATTTTCTTGAGCCTCCCCCAAATATCCACAACTAAGAATTGGTAAACACCAATTGGAAAAGCACTATTTATTTAAAGTGTACCATGGGCTGTCCCCCAGCCCGATGGCTCCTCGGGCTCTGTGCTGCCTCACTGCCCTCCTGTCCGCACACCCACATCCCCTCTTACCCCATCCCGTTCCTTGGCTCTCTCAACATTCCCACAGCCCCAGAAGCACCATAAGCACTAGAGAGACCTGAACAGGCAGGAGGAGCTCTCAGGCTTTCTGATGCCCACGTCACAATTCTACTTTCTAGCTCATGCTTCAATTTATGCAACTGGGATGTGCTTATTTAGCCTTTAAAAAATAGAATTGCTTGATAAACCTTTAGCTCAAAGCAGTCCATAGAAAGGAAGTGACAGGATCACTAAGGGAAAAGTAGCTTTGTAGCAAAAGCATTAGGCCAAGAAGCAGGAAGAGCATTTGTGAAGGCACACTTCGATATGACTTTGGGAAAGTTACTTTTCCTCTCTGTGACTCAGTTTCCCTTTTGTACATTGTGGGGTTGGGCCAGAGGGTCCCTAAGCTTCTAAAATACAATGATTGTGAAACCGTATGTTGAAATATTATGTATCTATTATACTGAATATGGGTCACTTAAAAAGTAAAATTATAAGGGTTCCTGGATGGTTCAGTCAGTTAAGCACCCAACCCTTGATTTTGGCCCAGGGTATGATCTCAGGATCATAAAATTGAGCCTTGTGTGGAGCTCCTTGCTCAACACAGAGTCTGCTTGAGATTCTTTCCCTAGGCCCCTCCCCTGGTTCATGTGCACGCACATTTGTTCATGCCCTCTCTCTCAAATAAATAAAATATTTTAATAAAGCAAAATTGTGAATTTTATTTGACTAATTGGGTACTCTCTTTTGTGAAGCAGATAATGAGAGACCAAAACCTCACATTTGTCATCAATAAAAATAATTACCTTGAGAGCAGGAATAAAGGGAGAAAGCTTTAATCATGTATAATATGTGGAATATAAATTGAGTTTTTTGTGTGTTTTGTAAGGAAATGAATATGAAAAGTATTTTTATAAAAGGAAGACTGGACTCCAGAGGTTTGAAACCATTTTCAGCAGCAAACAGCAGCAGATACAAAGATGAAGAGAACAAAGTCACCCTTGGTCATCAGAGGCCTGGCTGAGCTTCACTGTGCCCCCTAAACCATCTTCTGATCATTTCAAGAGAGCCTCCTGGTAGAGCTACTGCTCTTGGGGACTCTGGGTCTGACCTGGGCAGGAGAGACACTAGTGATAGAAGAAACCTTCAGCCTCCTTCCCTGGTCAAGCTTCTCTGCAGAACAAAGAAAAAAAGAGCTGAATATGGACACCCAGTTACAGGGACTTATATCTGACTTTCATTTGGGTCCTCACAGAAGACTGACTTTGCAGGTGATGCCAGAGAAGGTGACACAGAGATAAAAGAAGTCAGCTATTGGTTGGTAGCAATAAGATTCTAGATAAGCAACTCCCTGGACCAGGATGTCACTTGGGGTCTGAAGGGGTGGGGGTAGGATCTAGGCTTCCAAGAATTTAACCTTGGTATCAGGGTACTGGTCCCAATAAGAAACTGGATTGCCAACTTGAAGACACTCTCTATTTTCCACTGGCAGAGGGAACAGAGCCTGCTGAATGGAAGCTTCCCAAGGCAGGATGGGCTCCAGAATCCAATGGTGATATCAGACTCTAAAGCCAAGAGGGACCGAAGAAGGGAAAATCCTCCTTGCCCATCCCTGTTTCCCCAACCTGCTGTACTCATCTTCCATCTGACTTGGACATTTGACTTGCTGACCTGTTTTGCTGTCCTGCTCTTGTCAGGGAGACTGGGCTCCCATTTAGTGGCCTGAGCTTTAATTTCCACCTTTCCCTGGCTCATCGCATGTTACAGAGCCATGACAAAGCCACCATATCCATGTTGACCCTTGGGATACAGCACTGCCTCCCTCCCCCAGCCAACACCGTAACAAAAAACCATAAGATCTAAATAGGATAGAAATCTGCAGACAAAATCCCAATGCTGGATGTACTTTTTGCTTTTAGCCATTTTTTGGACATATCCAAAATCACCAAAAGAAATGTAAACCTACCTTATAAACAGTTTCCGTTAGGTATTCCCATATAAGTGCAGTGACAAGCCATCTCACACTTCTAGGAAGCTCTTGACCATTAGTCTGTTCCAAAGCGATTATTCAATACACAACCACAAACCTGCAAATAAGAGTTCTGAGTCCTTAGATCCATGACTCCAAGTTCTAACACATCCTGGACCCCTGGATTGTCACACCAGCTTTTCCTATTTTGGGGTTCACATCTTTTAGAGAATCCATATCTGTCTGCTTTAGTCATCTCAGGTGGGGAAGCATTAAAGGTCCAGAATTTTCCATGCCACATCCACATTCTGAGACTTCAAATTCACTGGAAAAAATAAAAAGATACCAACATAGAGTTTAAAAAAAAACTGTGGTTAAATATTCCCACCAAACAAATCGATATTTTTCAAAGGAAAAAGTATGATTCAATGTAATTGGGTTACTCACATAGAAGATATGTTAGAAATATTAGCTTGTAGAGAGCAAGGTCTAGTCATGGGATTCAAAGTTACAAGTTACTCTTGTTCGATCTTTTAGACTATACATAATTTCATTTGGATATGAACTCAAAGGTTCAAACTGGAGGCCCTTAGTGGAAAGGGGTTCCTGGCTGGCATGACCTCAGTGTACCCCACCTGAAGGCGTGCTCTGTATCCATGGAGCTCACCCCTTCAAAACCAAACCCCACCTTGGCTTGTCAAACAACCCCTGCCTTGCACCCTGTGAGGTTAAAAGTGCTTGGACAAAATCCAATCCCAATGATTCACACCAGTAGAATTACCTATTGGGAGCAACAAAGTGAAACGTATTCGATTTGATTTCTGATACATTCCTGCCCCTCTCGTACTGACCATGACTAGATTTCTGACTTACTTTTTACAAAAGGGTAGAGGTCTTTCACGGGGATGGAATGATGGATAAGGAGGAAGGGGATAAGAAAAGTCCAGGTGATGAGTGTCATCGTAGCTTCTGGACAACCAGAAGAGAGAAGCTGTCCCACCCTTCTCCAATCTCTCCAGGCCACAGGCTGGAAGCATCGGAGAGATAAGGCTGCCCAAATGTCACTGAAGAAGTTAAACTCAAAGCAGTGCCAAACTCTGCCGCACACCCTGCCCAGCCTCCAGCTAGCAGCACTTGAGCATAGAATGGATGATGCTTGAGCTTCCCAGCATGGAGTCCTACATCAATGAAATCTCTCCCTTTATAAATCTTTATAATTAAGGCCCCTTCCTTCTGCCTTCCCAAGATGGGAAGAAAAAAAAAACCAACAACCTTCATACTCATTCTCCCAGGCCTCTCAGTGGCTAGGACATGGCCTTATGGCTTAAATGTGGTCAATAAGTGGCACCCACCTAGCACTGTGAATCTTGAGAGAATGACAAGCAGGCTAAGGTCCAATTTTAAGTTACCCCCAGTGGCTTCAGGGAAGTGGGCAGTGGTCAGGACCTGGAGTGAAGGAGACCCCAGGGGGCAAGATGCACAGAGGCCATGGCTGTGGTGGGACTGTGGTGCTTCTTCCTCTTTCCCTCGGGAGCCTGGCTTTCCAGCCTTCCTGTCAACTGTGTGATTACCCAATACCCTTCACATAAATCTTTCTTCTGCTTAATTTAAAAGGAGTCCACTTTTGTACAAATAAAACATAAATCACATTGAAATAGGTTGATTTTCCATCCCTCTTTAGTGAACTCAAGAGTGGCCACATGTCTTGTTCGAGTGTAGGAAATGTGAGCAGAAATGACCATGTGTCACTTCTGGGAAGAAGTTTTTTTTTTTTTTTAAGATTTTATTTATTTATTCATGACAGACACAGAGAGAGAGAGAGAGAGAGAGAGAGGGAGAGGCAGAGACACAGGCAGAGGGAGAAGCACGCTCCATGCAGGGAGCCCGATGTGGGACTCAATCCCGGGTCTCCAGGATCACACCCTGGGCTGAAGGTGGCACCAAACCGCTGGGCCACCAGGGCTGCCCTGGGAAGAAGTTTTAAGAACCAGCCTGTAGTTCGCTCTCTTTTTCTCTTGTCAATGTTTCACACTGGGGGGTCAGCCAACTTGTTCTGTAAAGGGCCAGAAAGTCAAATTTTGGGGCACTGTGGTCTGTACTCTACCTCTACTGCAAATACTCATTTCTGTTAGTATAATGCAAACACAGTTATAAATAATATCCATGTTTCATATCTATGAATAATAAACAGATCCGTGAATAAACATATCTATGTTTCAATGAAATATATTTATATTCACAGAAGCAGATGGCAGACTGGATTCGGCCTACCACCTAGAGTTTTCCAACCCTGGGTGAGAGGCAGCTTTGCCAGCCTCAGCCTTTGAGAGAGGAGGTGGGGAGCAAAAACACAGCAACTCACAACACGCACATAACATGAGTGAGAAATACAACTCTGGTTTTGTAAGCCACTTAACTTTGGGGGTCACTTGTCACTGCAACATAACTCACCCTACCCCGACTGCTATAGGAGTATACACAAGTAACCTCCATGCAAGGAAACAAAAGCTAATTTTTATAGGATTTGAAGAAGTTAGAGCTACAGAGTGAGGCAAAAACTTATTCCACCTCATAGTCAAAGAGCCTTTACTTTACTTTGATTGGACTTGAAATCCACTACAGGTGCCTCTAACCTATTACCTTTATCATCACAGACAACAGTGTAGTTCTGTCTCATGAATGGACCACAGAACTAGAAGCCCATAGAACTGGTTTCTAGTCTTCCATGCGCCTCAGATTAGTGTTCGACTGAACCACTCCCATCCCCCTCTGGGTCTCTGTCTTGGTGAAAAACAAAGGACTGACCCAGAGGCGTCTTCCTCAAACTCCAGAGTTCAAAGCCCCCACCCCCACCCCCACCCCCCCCCGGAGACCAGTGTTTGCTGGATGACTGACAACAGAAGGTGCAAACATGACCCAGGTAACTACAAGCTGCTTTTGAAATAGACCCTGTAGGCTGGCACATGCGTGCTAAACACCTGGAAATCAGGAGTGGTTTTCCAGACACACAGGAAGCAGCAGCATGGAGCCAGCAGAACAAAGCACGAGGATGGAATGTGAGGTCTGTGCCCATGCTTCTCTGCATCCCTACTGAGAACTTAACACTCTGCAGTTTACTCACTCTTGGCCTTGGGGATAAATTCCTTCATGCTCCTTGGTTGTTTCCAAAGTATGTTCTCATCTCAGATTCAGCAGAAGTAGAAGAGAATCAAGATTGAAAGCAGAAAACTCGGGCCCCTCATTTCATTCTTCCCTTTCATGCCCACACCTGGGGTGAGGACCTTCTCAGGGCCAACAGCACGGGCTGTACCTGGCCCGGCCCAGCATCTGGTGCCGGGAGGGTCAGAGCCTGTGAAACTGTGGCTTAATCCCCACGCCAGAGGCTTAATCCCTGAACTCTGAATCAGTCCTTGGCAGAGAGAAGGCTCTTGGCCCACTTGGAAATTTCCATCCTCTAAACCACCCTAGGCCAGTTGCCAGCTCAGCTAACTCTGGGGACGCAGGCCGAGGGCTTCTGTCTGGCCCTGCCCGGGTCTGGGGGACCTTCAGACAGGGGAAGGTGGCATCAAAGCCCTCTCCTGCTCTAAAGCTCCCTGCTGGTAGCCGGCCTTACCATCTGAGATCACCCCCCCTGCTCATTCCTTTATCTGTGGTAGAGGGCAGCACTCTACAGCTTAGAGAGCAGATCAAGTTCATTATTAGTTTTTGCAAATAAAGTTTTATTAGAACACAACCATGTGCGTTCATTCTTATATTATCTGCGGCGGCTTTCCTGCTACAGTGGCCAAGTTCAGATGCTGCAACCAAGACCGTATGGCCTGTAAGCTTTACATCTTTAGGAACTGGCCCTTTGAAGAAAAAATTCACTGAGCCCTGGCCTGGTATTTTCTACCAAGAGTGCTTTTGTGTTACATTAATCCAACAGCTTTGGAAATATTGTGAGGATAGGGACGCCTGGGTGGCTCAGTGGTTGAGCATCTGCCTTCAGCTCAGGGTGTGATCCCGGGGTCCTGGGATCAAGTTCCTCATCGGGCTCCCTGGGTCTCCCTCTGCCTGTGTCTCTGCATCTCTCATGAATAAATAAATAAAATCTTTTTGAAAATATTTTTTTAAAAAAAGGAAATATTGCAACGGTATTTTTCAGGATAACTAATTGAGAGTAAGACCCTAAAGATTATAGAACAAGTTGAGTGTGTGTGTGTGTGTGTGTGTGTGTGTGCATGTGGGGGGCAGTTTGTGTGCATGAATTAGGGATGGAGACTGGGGAAGAAAAAATTAAAAAAAAAAAAAAACCTTGAATACCGCATAGGTTTAAGCAAAGCATTTCAGAGAGGATTCTGGGAAGTAGCAAATGGACAGTGGGAGAACTCTGGGCCCAGGGAAGAAAACAAGAAACTGTACATATTATTATTATTATGAATATTATGTTTTAAAGATTTTATTTATTTGATAGAGAGATAGCATGTGCATGAGCAGGAGAGGGGCAGAGAGAGAAACAGACCCCTCCTGAGGAAGGAGCCTGACGTGGGGCTCACACCCAGGACCCTGGGACCATGACCTGAGCCAAAGGCAGATGCTACCCACTGAGCCACCCAGGTGCCCGGTTAGGAGTATTATTATGAAAGCAAGGAAAATGTGGTGACCCACAAAATATCCTATTTAGCTTCCTCTCCGAAAGCTTGTGATGTATCGCAGGGCATACAAAGTCTACACTGAGGGGCCTGCATTCTGGCACGGCCTCCCTGCGGTGCCTCCCCAGGTGACCCAGTGAATGGAACTGGATTCTTTTCTTCCACTTCTGAGGCTACTGCTCTCCGCCAGGGACATTTTAGGCTAACTTCAAGATCTGCCTCAGGCTGAACATCCATGGACCCAGGTGGGCCCTCTGACAGCCGAACGAAAAGCCTGACAGCACCTGACTGGGACCCCAGCTGACACACGGCAACACGGGGCAAGGGAGCCGGTACCTGGGGGAGCCAGCCTCAGGCCCCCAGCTTCCTGCCACACCTGGCACCACATCAAGCCTCCATAAAGGCCAAACACTGTTTACCTGGTGCCTCGACGTCCTTTATTTCTGACTTTGACCCAAAGCTCAAGACTTAAAGTGATAATAATACTCTAAAACATTGGGTGCCCAACGTTTACATACAGTATTTGAGTTAATTCTAACAATCCTATGGAACTGTTGTTACATTCTTCATTTTTATAAATAAGAACACTGAGACTCAGAGAGGCTAAGTAACTTGGCTAAGGTCACACAGCTAACAAGACTGGGAACTAGAACGCAGGTCAGCTCCTTGCAGCGGCACACCAAGCCCTCGAGGGTAACTGAGATACTGGTATGAGAGTCCAGAGGAGACAGAGAGAGCCGCAAAGACATTACCAGAGAAAGGAGAGAGCATACACGGCCCCCGCCATGTCCCCTGCGTTAAGAGGGGTGCATCCCTGGCCACCATAACTTGGAAAAACCTGCAGCTGAAGCAGTGAACAGAAGGAGAAGGAAGATGAAGTCTAGCTTTCCCCTCTGAATCCCCCAATTTTTTTCCACCTTCCTTTCTTTGCAAAATCTGTCCCCAGTTACTGATCAACAGCATTTTGGTTACTAACATAACTCTTTAGTACACATGAACCAGGCTACAATTAAACAGGATTTATATTCAGTAAGTTTGTAAAAGTCAAAGAACCATGATTATGCAGGGGGGGGGTGGAGTTAGGAATTTACAAAGAAAAGAGATTTGAATATCAAAACCAAATGACAGCACGGAACATATTAAAACAAAATATATGACATTCCTTCTCCATTTTTCTCCTGATTCCCAGAATGTAAAGCCCATCATTTATGCATCGTGACAAAGAAAATTTTTTTAAAAAGATGATTCAGAAAAAAATCTTTCAGGGTTCATTGTCATGAGGCCTAAGTAATCTATTAAATCTTACATATTAATTTTTAAATCTGGCATTCAACATCCCAATCTTTTGAATTTTCCATGTCACTTTGATTTTTCATCTCTGGCTCTAATTAATCAGAAGGCACTCTTTTTCTCCTGGAGGAAGAGATCTCTCTCGTTCTTAAGCAGCCTGGAAAGAAAGTGTGAAACCCATGTCTCGATGCCGGCTGTGCTTCTGGTGAGGCCATAAGGGTAAGTCAGAGCCACAGAGGCCACGCTGCGCTGAACGCCAGCCGAGCTGTGAGGACAGAAGGGACCGGAAACAGCTGCGTGATTTTTTGCACTTGCTGGGAGCCGAGTGCCTTCTTCCTCTGCCCGATCCCGAGCAGCAGGGGCATCCCAGGCAATCAAAAAAGAATTATAGACTAGAAAGGTTTCATCTGCTCTTAGCCTTATTTTTCTAAACATTTTTACAATGTGAGATTCTGGCTGGCAACTCTAACAGTTTTCTCGGGTGAGTGTGTGTGAGCATGTGTGTGTGTGTGTGTGTGTGTGTGTGTGTGTGTGCATCCTCACCATGGACTCTCCCCTCTGCTGACTCCATCGACCTGCTGTGCCCCATTATCTGTGGCCTTTGTGGCTCCGAAGGTCAGCAACACTGTTCCCTGGATGAGGCCCAGGGAAGGAAGGAAGCTGAAACAGAAATGTTTTCTCAGCGAAGTGACCTGATTACACGCAGAGTGACCGTTTCCAAGCCACCCCGTAACTACCCCGATCAGCGCTGGAGCGAGTCCACAAAGGCAGCAGAGGCCTCCTCCAGTGGCTGTTCCTGGCTAAGCAGAAACTGGCTCCGCAGGGAGCAGGGCTGGGGGACCCGTCACCCACAGAGGGTCCTTGCGGGGGTGTGGGTGTCAGTGAGCATGGGGAGTGGGGGAACGGACACATTTTCATGTTGACAGAGGGGTTCCCCTCACCAAAGTCTGTGATGACGAGTGTGGACTCTACATCATCCATTGGGGTTTGAATCTTGGGGTGAGATAAGACCCCAAGTCCCTGTGTCTCAGGATCCTTGTCTGTAAAATGCATAACTACACAGATTGATGTCATGAAATGAGTGAGGGCCCAGAATATAACAGCAGTTATCCTTGTTATTGTCTGAGTTTCTGTGAGGCCCACAAGGCCCATACCCCTCTCCCTGCTGCCAGAACATTCTATTTCTCAAGCAAGCCAAGTTCTTCCCCCTCTGAAGATGCCTGCACTTGCCGTACTGCTGCCTGGAACACAGCTCCTGCAGCTCATGGCATGTCTGCTCCCTTCTCATCCCTCCCTGCCTGGGTAGGAACGTGATCTCCCGGGGGATCCTTGAAAGCACCAGCCGACTCCCACCCACAAATGCACTCAATAGCATCATCCTAAAAATCTGCTACCCAATAATTGTCACTACTTGAAATTACCTTGTTCACTTGTTTTAACTCATAAACTCATTATGCTCAGCCCCTCCCCCTTGGTGTGGCCCCCTAGTCCCAGGGTACCCAAGACCTTCTCCATCTTAGCAGGAGGCCCAGGGCAGTAGGCCACCCTACTCCCCACTGGAAGGTCAGGGCAGTGGCCTAATTCACCTCAGCATTATGCCCGACACATAGCAAGAGCCCAAGAAACCTGTGTGGATTGAAAGAAGAAATTAGTGTTTTTCTCTTAACATTACAAATAAGTCATCCTGTCCGATCACAAGACACCCATGATTCCTCTCATTTCTAATCTACAAAGCAGAAAAAATAAAAGAAGTTACCAGAGTCATAGATTGTTTTGAACTAGAAGTTTTGCTGGAACACTGACCTCAGGCCACTCCCCCCACCCTCTGAGAGGGCAGAATTAAGAACTGTGAACTGAGAGGTCATTGCCAAGGTCATCAGCTGGTGTATACCAGAGACAAGATCTCTCAGAGAATGATTTATCTCAAAGTGTTATGTGAACTATAAAGCAATAATTTGATGTAAGGTATTTACATTATTCTTCTACGTTTGTAATTATTTTGTCTCACCAGGAATCCAGAATCTACTAGGCTTAATTAAGGACTGGTCATTTATCAAGAACTCCTATGTTGTTTTGAATTAAAACTTTATCCCCACCCAACTTGCTAATCAATTCAAATTGTGTAAATATATTACATATGTTTGTTTTTGATGAACTCCACTTTACCACCACTTCAGACATTTCTACCATTTGTCACAGGTGGTCTGTGAGGCCAAAGAGAAAGTAAGTAACACCGAAGGATAAAATCAGCTATGGATAAAATCTTGGGACAAAAGGCAACGTGGTCACGATGGAAATCTGGGTTGCTGAGAAGAACCAGAAAATAACACAGAAAGAGATACATGCCCCTCGCGAGTCTTCAGTTTTCTTGCCAGAACCCAGGTTGGCAACAGTCCTGGCTCACACAGAGTGTCTCAAGTGGGCACGCGGAAAGAAATTTATCCCCATTCATTCTCAGACCCAAATGCCATACGTGCAGATAAAAAAAAAATTACCTTGAACAAATTTTAACCTGATGTAGAAGATAGCACCATCTCTTGTCATTCTGGTCATCTCTAGCATGTACTCAGAAAACACCCTCAAGATTTGAAATGGAATTTCAGACTTTATCTTGTTCCAACTCAATAGCAGCTCAGAGAACTATTATTCTGGTTTTGCACAAAATATCTGCAATTTATAAGGGTGTGTTTGGGGTGCACTTTGGGGCCAGAGCTAAATGGGAATAAAAGATCGATGAAGTAAGCAGACATGGAGTTACCTAGATGACATCGAAGAAATGGAGTTTGAATTTGGGTCTCTTAGTACAATTCTCTCTTTGCAGGTCTGTCTATAGACACGTGTGTCATTCACACATAAAATAATGTGTAATACACTCGGGGGTGAAACATCCTTACGTGCATGTTGGTTCCCAACCTTCTATTATCAGTGCTGCTTTGGGGAAGAGAGAAGGAAAGAAGGCCCTCAGACCAATGTATGCTTTTTTGCAAAATGTACACCCAATGCAAATTACACAGGAAAGTTAGCTGAGGGGCATAATTTGTTACACAAATAAACAAACACTATTCGGTTCCGTCTGTGGTTATAATGCAGTTATAACGAAAATCTAAAAACAACTGTAATGCTTCTAACCATGAAATTATAAGGCAAGAAAGTGGATTTAGATAACTATAAGAGCCTTAATTGTATGTTTGTAAACTCTCAGACAAAGCTTTTCCTCAATTTAGCTCCAGCTCGAATGGCACATTCAAGCACGACTTATATTCCACCCTTTTTCTGCCATTTGGGCCTAAGACCCCAAGCCTTAGAAAATCCCACCCTTCCAAAAGGATGTGAGTCTGGAGTGGAGGGGAAGGAGGAGAGAAATGCAGCTTCACTTGGCAAAGGCAGCCATAGAGACAGGATTTATTAAAGGTAGGGTCGTCCCAGGTGCGCTTTCCCTGCATCTGTTCGGTTACACCCCATCAGAGAATTCCATCAGAGTTCTAGAATGTCAGAACCACAAGGCACCAGAGGCCCAATGTCCTGGTCCTACCAAATCATTTCTGCAGGTCCTACACAAAGTAGGAGCTCAAGGTCCCAGAACCTGAGGCCTGGCTTTCCTGCCCTCTCCACATCCGGCAGCATCTGGTGCCAGGGTCAGGCGGCAGGAGATGATTGACCCAGGAAGCAATTGTGGTGAGCCAGTCCTTTTCTGTAGCTGCTGCTCCTGTCACTTCCCCTTCCCTTCTGTCTCTGCAGGATAAGAACAGCTTCCCACCCTTGTTCCTCCCTCACCTGCTAATTCTAACCAGGCCTGGGCCCAGGAACTGAGGAAGCAGCTGGAACGAGGCAAAGGTCCTGCCTTTGGAGGGCCATGGATGCAGACCCACACAAACCAGACTGTCCCAGGGCCCTGGAGACACCAAAGCCAGGAGGAAAGAGAACTTTGGACAGGGTGCTATTTTAGGGAAGGGAAAGCTCTTTAGCTCTTTAGAGGTGACATTTGAGCAAAAATTCGAATGACAAGAAGGAAGTGAGCCAGTATCTACTGCAAGGACATTGCAGAGAGAGGGACTGCTAAAATGGAAAGGTGTGCAAAATCTGAAGTGAAGGTTGCACAGCTCCGTGAATATACCAAAAATCTTTAAAGCGCATGCTTTAAATGCGTGCATGATGGTATGTGACTTGAATCTTCATATGGCTGCTAAATAATTAACAATACATTCTTCAAATACATATTTTCACAGACTCTATTTACACTCCTTTAGGACAACATAGGGCAAATCATGTGATGAGTTAATCAGGGTCCTTCTTAACCCTTTCCCTCTTCCTTTCATTGTCCTGCTCCCCAGGGCCTTCCTAAGCAAGTGGGTTAATCAATGAGCACATTCCCAGTAAGGCCATCACACCTGCTGGTATCATCTTGCACTGTTGGTGTCCTCCCCTCTCCTCCTATCCCCCCAAGATTACTGTTTAGACAAAGGCCTTTAATGGTTTAACCCATTGTCACTATTCTTGGCCACAGGGCCTAGTCTGGAAGAGACTTAAGGACACACTTAAAAGTTGGAACTGTTAAATAACTTTCTGTGGGTTTTTTTAAATTTCAACTCATAGAAACCCACATGCCACAATTAAGAGTGTGTGGTCTAAAGGTTGGGATTTTTAAGTGCCCCAGTAGGCCAGTAGGATAGAAATACTTAATTCAGGGCAACTTTTCTATAACCCTGAACCAAACTAGAGAGATAAGCATCTACCTTTTCTTTTCAGGCATGCATCTGCCAAAAGAGCAGAGGACAAGTATAAAGAGAAACTTTCAAAGGATTTTTCTCTTACTAGTTAGCCATACTTCCTGTGTTCTGAGTGAGACTGCAGGAACAGCCAAATATGCACAGAATACCTTCCTGTGTTAGAGGAATAATGGGCCCAGACACTGAAAACCATGTAAAATAAAAATGGAGTTGGCCAGTCTTATTGAAGACTCATTTTAATACAAATAGCACTGAATTTTAAACACTGTCCATTAAGACCCAGCCTCCCCGGGGAAACCATCCTCCCCCACGGACTCCTGTGAACCACGCTGATGGAGGACAGATAACTTGCCATACATGTTGACTCAAACAAAACAATGATAATCTCTTAAATTTTGGGATATCTCTCTCTGATGTGATAACCACAAAGCAAATTTTCTCTTCTTTCAGTTTGCAGACCAGTTTCAAGTTGTTTAAGCCCAGGTTTGCTGTAAGGGAAAAGCAAATTATTTCAGTGCAAGAAAAAAAATGGCAATAGCAAGTTTGTACAGCTCAGCTCACATAAAATATGAATATGGCCAAGGTTAGTAAGCCTCCAGGGGAACACTGAAGGGTGAGCTTACCACAGAAAAATGCAGGCCCCAGCTTGAAACATCCATAAAGCTAACTGAAACAAAAAAAAAAAAAAAAACTACAGGTTTCTCTGAACATACTAAGAAGACTCCCAAGACAACTGGTGTCCGTCAGGACTCACATGGGCTGCGGTGGAATCTGGACAGCTGTTGGAGATGGGTTATCACCTTATTTCTTTGCTTACAAATTAAATGAGGGAGGGAGAGAACTAATATGTCAAAATCCAGAGATGAGATTTTAGTAAGAGAAAAATGCACTGGAGATAGTCACTCGAGCAACTTGGCTGCAAGCACTGATCTTGTTTTGGTGTCATTGTTTTTATTTTCATTGTTTAAATTAGAGTTTCTCATGCATGAATTGAAAAAACTAATAACTAATTATAATTCATGTTACAACGTATTCTTATTCAGGTCCATGGATGTGAGGCAAAGCTACTCAGCCAATTTTTCTCTGGGAGAGACAAGGACAAGCCCTCCCCATGACCAATCAAGGAATAATCATACATCCCAACTGAATGTAGTAATCACATCTAAGGTTATGTCTTTAGTTGTACCCACTTTCTTTGTAGGAGAAGGAATTTAGAAGCAAGAGTTGTCTAAATTGTACTGGATAAAGGCAAAAAAGATAATTAAGAATAAGAGTCCCCAAAGAGTTGAAATCCAGAGAGTCCAAAGAAAGATATAATGGATTTTTTAATTTTTACTATAAGGCTCCCATCGCTCCTCTCATTATGAGAGCTAAATGTTTTAGCTGCCAAATGATATTTGGTTCTTATCAGCCTTTTTCTTTTATATATACTGGAACCAAGGGAAACAATTTGTTTACAAGCACCAAGCAGCTAACCATGATTATCTCTTTAATAAACAACACTTGAAAAAAAGCGGAATTTATTTTGCTGTGAAGCCTTTCTCCTACCCAAACTCTGTTCCCAGATATTACATCTTGAATCAGCTCTGGGAACTCTTTTGGAGGTCCTATCAGACCAGTGCTTCTCAACCTTTGTTTAACTAGAGTGATCATGTAATGTCTAAGCCAGGATATTTGAGGAGCAAAAGAAAGGGGTGCTATACATATTTATTCCTAAACAACAAGTGTAAGCTGGGACAGAAGTCCCAAGAAAACCAAGCTTGCAGCCATCTTCTATTTAACTCATATCCACATAATATTTTCTTTCTTAGGGTGCCTGGGTGGATCAGTCAGTTAAGCATCTGCCTTCGGCTTTGGCCATGATCTCAGGGTCTTGGGATCAAGCTGGGCTCCCTGCTTAGAGGGAGTCTGCTTCTCACTCTTTCTCTGAACCCTATGCACCTCCACTCTGTGCTTGTTCTCTCTCTCTCTCTCAAATAAATAAATAAATAAATAAATAATCTTTTTAAAAATAGTTTCTTTCTCCATTTTCTATTTATCCATGATTTTCCATCAGTCTAGGGGATCTCCTAGCCCATGACGCTAAGGAGAGTCTAGCCTTTCTTTCTTGTAGTTTATATTGCAGAAAAATAATTATATTGAATATGTTTGTCGCCCAGCAAACATTCCTCCAGAAAGAAATATCAATATTTCTCCTGTGAGGGATATGTGTCCCTACTGAATTGGTTCAATTGAAAAATCTCATTGAAAACTGTGGCAGCAACCCTCTCTGAGCTCCAGCAGGCCAGTGTGCTATGGTGGAGAAAGAGGGGATCATGCGGCACCTCTGTACCTGTGAGCAAAAGATGTTCTGGGAGGGGATCCCTGGGTGGTGCAGCGGTTTGGCGCCTGCCTTTGGCCCAGGGCGCGATCCTGGAGACCTGGGATCGAATCCCACGTCAGGCTCCCGGTGCATGGAGCCTGCTTCTCCCTCTGCCTGTGTCTCTGCCTCTCTCTCTCTCTCTCTGTGACTATCATAAATAAATAAAAATTTAAAAAAAAAAAAAGATGTTCTGGGTATAAAAGGTCACTGCATGGTGCTGAGTTTAAGCAACCACCTCATTCCAAATGCAGGGTCTGAGTCGGGTCCAGAAGAATGGAAAATACTTGAAAGTTTTCAATAAATTCATTGTCAGTGACTGACCATCAGACAAATTCAATCACCAATGTCCTGGGCCTGGTTACTAAACTAGCCAACCAAGTCTAGTGGAAATGTCATCCAGGAGCCTACAGATGTCCTACACAATGTGGGAGGCAACTGTACTTCAACTTGCTTGGTGATCAGGGAAAAGTGGGCTTTTTACGAAAGGTGTTTGTGTGAGAAGACAGGAATATCATCTCCACAGTGCAGCCTTGAGAAAGACAAAGGGTCAAAATCCAGCAGCCTTGAGAAAGATAAAGGGTCAAAATCCACCAGGTGCCATGAAATTTGTCTCGGCTGAAAATGTCACTGATAGAGCAGCGAGTCACAGAACTCAGTTTTGCTAGTGTTGTACCCTGGAATGGAATTGTCCTGGACAGAGTTCCCTTCCACAAAGAAAAAAAAATGCTTTATGAATGGATATGCCCAAACAGTTTAATAACACAGGTCACCCCACTGCATAGCTCTTCGACAAGAAACAACAAGGCTGTTGTTGCTCATTTGACTGAAATCAGTCAGCAGTGGATGCAGAGTGTCTGGTGTCCCCACAGGACACAAGATAGGAGCTCTAAGTCATTGAGTTGGAGAGGCCAGAGGCAACCTGGTAAACAGCTTCTAGTCCAGCCATTCTCTTTAATCACAGTATTGCCAAATAGAGGATCAGCCAAGGTTTGAGGACCTTTATCTAGAATCAGCAGCTTCCAGGGCTGGGCTTGGATAACTGGGGCTAGGTAAGAATTTTTACCTGAACAGCATTTCTGGAACTTACTTAATCATATGAAATTATTTATGAGAGAGCAAGAAGGAAAGAAATGAAAAGAGGTAGGACATTTGGGACTTCAGAGAGTTCCAGAACTTTTAGAGGCAATAGATGATAGTATGAGAAAAAAAGTGTTTTCTGTCCTAAACATAACTACCAAAGCCCATGGGAAGCTTCGAAATGCTCTTAATGTGCATTTGGAACATCTCGGTGAAATGCCTTATCCTTACTTCTTAGGTTCTGGAAAGGCAGTGAGGTTGATGGCCTAGAAGCTTCTTTCTGCTGCCAATGCCCACAAATGCTTCTGAAATTTACAAAAGATCTAGTTTGGCTAATTCTATCTATTTACTTACTTATTTTTGAGCAGTGTGGTGCTGTTCTTTCATCTAAAGCAAGTAAATGGACAAGAATGTGTAGTGTCCACTAACCGGGCATCTTCATCCCCCTCCATGCCGGACTCATGAATGAAGTCAAGAAGGAGAACTGCTCCTCACCACAACATTGGGTTACCAGGGCTGGAAGCTTCTGTTTCATCCTGCCTCTTCAACAACCAGTCTCCATGGGGTAAAATCAACAGGAGACTCAGGATAATGTGTGCCTTTGTCCCCAAAGGGCCACACTAATAACCTTTTGAAGGGCATTTTACATTTCTGCTCCCTGGGAGGATTTTTTAGTCTCTCAAGCCTTGCGGTCTGTTTGAACAAGAAATCATTTTACACTCCTGAATAACACATTCCTCTCCAACTATTTCTACATAACTTCCAGGATATGAAAACCACCCGAGGCTTCCAACATGGCTGCTTTCTTTCCTCTCATAAACAAACTCAGCAGTAATCATGCCAGTGTGGTCACTCTGAAGCCTTGTATTGCTTAAGATTTTACCCTTGGTCTTTTTGTTCTGCCAGACACTGATTATGACATTCTACCCCAAGTCTGGAGAGCAGGATGGCTCTCTTCTGTTGGCCTTTTGCCCAAAGCCTGTTCCTCTGTTGGCCATAAATATATGATGTCAGCCTGATGGATCCAGGCTCAGTATGGCAAGTTCAATAGTGGCCTCAAAAATATCAGATCCTAATCCCCGGAACCTGTAAATATCACCTTATAAGGAAAAAGGACTTTGTATATATTATTAAGTTCAGGATTGTGAGATGAGAAAACTATCCTGGATTATCGGGGTGGGCCGTAAATACAATCACGTGTATCCTTATAAGAGGAAGGTAGAAAGAAATTTGACACAGACAGGGAAGGCAGTGACCACATAGACAGAGTGGAGTGATGCAGCCACAAGCCAAAGAATTGTGACAGCCACCAGGAGCTGGAGTAAAGCTGAGTTTGGACACCTGGCCCTCAGAACCATTGTTACAGCAGGCACAGGAGACTATATCACCGGTTACCCGAGTCAGACCTCTGGCACCTGCCGCTGTGAAGCCACATGTATTAGCCCCTAACTTCTGTGACGCTTTTGAGGAAGAGCTGGTGTTTTTCTGTCCTCAACTGACTCAGGAGAATTGGTTTCTCTGGTGCCACTCTGATCTGTGAAAACCAAACAAAGAAACCAAAGCCCCAAAGGGATATTCAAACATGAATGCTTAAGTTCCATGAAATTTTATGAATTTTTAAGTTGGCTCCCAGTGAAGCTCCCCCTCCACCGAGCTTGTTTGTTTTATTTAAGCTGAAATGCCATACAAAATGTCTTCAAGCCACTTGATAGGTGGATAAAAACGCTTTTGACTTAGCTGTGTGAATATGGCCATTTAATTTTTCTGGATTTCAACTTCTTCACCTGACACTGGAAATTATAAAATGCCTATCTCATTCAAATGATAAAAGAAACTTCCCTGGCAGTAGGATAGATCTGAAATTCATCAGTAAAGTGTTTTCCACCAGGATTAATGTTACTACCTAATTCTTTCTTCAATGCCTACAGCCCTGACTAAATCTGATACCTTCAAGTGCACTGGGACTTTTTTCCCAGAACAATGTTGCAAAAAAAGGGGGAGGTAGTGGTGGGGAATCTCTTAAGAGATCCAATATAAAAGAACTTTAATTAAAACCAGCTCAGGAAGCGTTATTTCAAATTAGTTTATACCATTAGTCCCAAAGGGATTTTGAATTCAGCCATGAAAACTGTGTTCTAGATTAAACCTTAGCCAATAAGACTCAATTATGGAAAAAAATATATTTATTTTTATAAATCTTAAATAAGAAATGTGTTATTGAGTTTGAAATCTTAAGAAAACCAATAGGAAACCGAATTCTTTTTTATTTATTTATTTTTTGGACTTTGCATTCCATGCAACTCTGTAAAGTAAATGGCAAAAGCTTTCTAATGCTATTTCATGGTCTTAAATACACTTTAGAGCTTCAGGGTGTTTTAAAAATATCATTAACATAAGCCAGATTGAAAAAAAAAGTAGCACTTTCTGGAATCTAAATTAAATTGATTGCTGTCCAAGATTTTTTGCATTAGGAGATGCCAGGGGAGGGGGAAAAAAGACTATTACTCATTTTCTGCAGGTATTTGGAGTCTCCTACGCACCCAAGAGTGAAAAGTGCTTTGGAAACAGGCTGCATGACCTAGTGAGCACGGTTATGCTCCCGTCCTTACCAGGAGGACCAAATGGTGGGGTAGGAGATCCCCAGGCGAAGTAGCCTGCATACTAGGATGATGTGGTTGCTAACCTCTTACACAGTTCCTCTTCAGGCTTCTGCTTTGTTACCGGTAAGATGGGAGAGGCGAATCAGATGATCTAGAAAGTTCCTTCAAGCTCACACACTCCATGACTGCATGAAGACCAAGGAAAATTGAGGGTATCCAGAGGTCCATTTATTGAGTCACCACATAGGGACAAGCATCGAAAGGGCTGGTAAGGTGATGGGCTCTGCTCTAGGTAAGACACAAAACCGAAAAGTGGGGGGAAATGCTGCATTTAGGAAGAAAAATCTCACTTCCTGAAAGAGATCTTTCCTGAAAACTCTCAGGGAACTGGTGCTGGTAGCTCCACCTGCCCCAGTAGACCCACACTCTCTGTCAGATGCCTCTTGGTTGACTTCTTCACCACTGGAACTTACTTTTCTCTTAATCTACGTTTTAGCTGATTATCTGTCCTCACTCACCAAACTACAATCCTGTCAGAGCAGGGATCAACGTGCCCCCCAACCCCCATCCTGGCCCTGGTTGAAGTGACCGAATGGATCCACTCTGGCCTCTTAAAAATCTGTTCTCTACACTGAAACGAGAGTGCTCTTCTCGAAATGTAAATGTAGTCATATTATTTCATGGTGCAGAGCCCATCAGCAACTCTGAGGAGGAAGACTAAATCTCTGGTCCTGGCCTATAATCAGGTCCCTGTTACTCCACTGCCCTATCACACTCAGAAACTCGACCTATCTGGTCTCCGTTCACTTCTCCTAATGCACCATGCTCATTCACGGGAACAGGCTCCCCTAAAAGAACACGCAAACCCCACTCCCAACCGTTGCCCAGTGAACTACCTTTCATACCTCAGCTAGCTCTTGAGTCTTCCTCCAGAGCACCCTGCATTGCTGACACATGCTTGGGCACACACAGCTGGGCCTAGAGCAGGCGACCCTTCTTCATCTGCCCAGAAAATACCCTGCTCTCCTCCAGGGCATCTGTCTCAGTGTGCAGATGTTCACTTACTCACAGGATTATCGGTTTCATATTTCTCACCCTTACTTTGCCACAAGATTGGAGACAGCTGGGGCCAATACTTTGGCTCACCCTGGTGTCCTCGGAGCCTAGGCAATGCCTGATACATGGTAGCCATGCCATCAGTATTTGCAGGGTGAACGAATGAATGAGCGAGTGCATGAACAGATGAATGAACAACAACTTCATATTTGGATAAAGCCAAAACCTCTGAATTGTCTTCAATAGTTTGAGAAATTGTTTTTAAAATCCAACTGTCACGGTAACGAAAGCAGACTTCCTTTCAAAACCGATCTCCTCAAACTACAAAGCTATGCTCCTTTCGGCCAATTAATCATATCAGAGACCAGCAAGGAAGGCCTTCCCGAGTTATAATCCCTCAGCACAACTGGAGCTCCCTGCTGCCCTGTGTCTTTATACTCACTCATTCCAACCAGAACGTTTTAATTTGGAGCAAATAATGAACCTCAAGAGGAAAAGGGGAAAGGGGGGTGTTGGTCATGGGGCCACGGAATTTGAGTCAGTGTCTGGTTACCATTTAGGGCCTAAAACAAAACAGCTAGAGCCAAGGAACTGGCAGTTGCAACTACTCTTTGTTCTGTTTTTAAAAAGAAAATTCCATAAAACACAGTTCTGGGGTTCAAAGCAAAAATGTTTTCTGTGTTACACAGGATCTACCGGAAGTGTTCCTCAAAACCACTGAAAACCCAGAACAGCAGGACAACTTTCGCTTTAGGAGAGAAAAGAGGGCGCCTGGGTGGCTCAGTCGGTTGAGCATCTGCGTTTGGCTCAGGTCATAATCCCAGGATCCTGGGATCAAGCCCCGCAAGGGGAATCCCTGCTCAGCAAAGAGTCTGTTTCTCCCTCTCCCTCTGCTCTCTTCCCCTGCTCTCTGTCTCTCTCTCTTTCTCTCAAACAAATAAATAAAATCTTTAAAAAAAAAAAAAAAGAAAGAAAGAAGAAAGAAAGAGGAAAGAAAGAAAGAAAGAAAGAAAGAAAGAAAGAAAGAAGAAAGAAAGAGAAAGAAAGAAAGAAGAAAGAAAGAAAGAAAGAAAGAAAGAAAGAAAGAAAGAAAGAAAGAAAGAAAGAAAGAAAAAGAAAGAAAGGAAGGAAGAAAAAGGAGAGAAAAGACCCATTATGAGATCCGGATTGAGAGACTAGAGAAAGAAATATTTTCCTCAATGGAGAGGTAATGGGTATCGCAAATGATGATTCCCCCATATGCACAAATATTTAGGAGATAATCTTTATACCCACCAGGAAACACAAGACAGGGAATTACACAAATAGCCATTGAGGCAGAAAGCAGGTAACTGATAACAAAGAAAGCGGCAGAGGTACAGCCAGCGTGAGGGGAGGAGAAATCATGAGGACAATGGAAGGAGTCAAATGGCAGAAGCTTATCCCAGGAAAGCAGAGCAGAACAGTAGCTGGAGACCCAAATGATGCTGTGGAGATAAGAGAAAAATGTAAACACAACTAGATAATTGAACAGCACTTGCTCCAGCCAGGGAGAAACAGCACTTGCTCCAGCCAGGGAGAAAACATCCATACGTCCTGAAGAAATGTGAAATATTAGAAACCGGTAGGATGGCTCTAACCCAGAGCTTATCCTGACTCACATTCCAGTCCAGAGCCAGAAAACGAACGAATAAAAATAAAATACGGTAAACTGTTTTTCTTCCATGCGTGCCCCTCTCATGGCCTCGGTGGAGGCAGACACCTGGCTGGGGCACCTGCCATCACTGGAGCATCCAGTTCACCCCACTGGGCCCCCATGTAAAAGCAGGGTGTCTCCTGTCCCTCTGTGATCTATGGGGTCTTTAACATCTGCAGAGAAGCATGTGGGAAAGCAGGCACTCGCAGATAGAAGACAGCTCTTCCATCAATCAGCTGTGTGACCTTGAGCCGGTGGCCCAACTCAGCCAGACTCAGTTTACTCATCTGAGAAAAAAAGGAAAAGCTGTGGAAAATAATTACCTATGGTTGAGGGAGGTCCAATAATGTGCTCAAAGTTACACAGTCGGCAGACTCAAGCCTTACCGATACCAGAGACCCTATTTTTTCCACTGTGACACAGGGCTCCCCAGGGAAACTACATTAGGTTTGTGTTCACGAAAGACAGGTATTAACACTTGGGGCTAAATATGATAACAAGCCACATAAAGTCCCAGGCCTTGAGAACCGTGCAGCAACTATGAACCACTGCCACGGTTGCTCTTTGTAAGTGCTTTGAGTCCAGCATCTTGCTGAATGAGGGGAAGAAAATGAATAATAATTTCTCACAAGGTAAATTCTCTGTACTTTTTCCGAAGCCTTTCTTCTAAATATTTATTTCATGTCATGATCCGCAAGGGGTGTATATTGAACAACCTCTAAGTTGCTGACCATTGGAGAGTTCACCCAGTTGGCCAAGTTCAAGAGGTACCTGAGGAAAGATCTCCTGAAAACTCAGGGGCCAGCTTGGGTAAAATATATGCTTTCTTGTTGTAAATAATCCATTGACTGTAATGATTTTCAGGTACTTGATTTCACATCTGTGAGACATATGAAATTGGTGGGGGCTGAAGTCAATGAGGAAATGAGCCTCATTTCATTTCAGTTTTTAGGGTCTCTCTACACCAAAATCCATTCTGTTTCCTGGAGAAGTACAGCTTTTTCCAGATGGAATTTCAAAGTTCTGCTACAGCTTCCAAATGCTGACTGTATCCACCAGATCCATCCTGGCCCTTGTATTTGGTTTTGGATGGTAATCACCAAACCTCATCATACCACTAGGATTTCAATTTGGTTTCTTAACTGAAACCTTGTGATGGAGCTCTGCAACCCACTCTCCCCCAGTTAGTGCCAGTGGGCTTTTAAGTGGATCAACATTAGTCCTCCTGACACTCAGCCCTGAAGCCATAATTCCATTTGAAGCAAATTCAGAGAGTCAATGAACTGCATGCCGATACAGTCCTGGCACAAAGTTGATGCTCAACAAACATCTGCTGAGTGAAAGAATGAAAGACAAGATGCTAACACAGGGTAATAATCCTCCATGGCAGCAGGTACTTCACTGGGTGTCTTGGATATGCTATTTTACAGACTCTTCTCTTTTACCCTAAAGCCTTCCTCATTTTCTAAATCAAAAAACTGAGACTGAGAAAGAAAGATATAGTAATGGGTTTAAAATCACACAGCTGTTTTACAGCTGAGTCAAGATTCAGACCCACATCTGCTTAGATGGCAAAACCCTTATTCTTTGATTTGCACCAAACTGTGTGCTTCTCTCTCCATGAAACTCCAAGTAACATGGGATTCACATGCATATAATGACAACTAAACCAAAGCAAAGAGATTTTCCCGCAGGCTAAATTAGAAAATCCTGATTTTTTTTTTTTTAAGCTAGGCCTCTTTGCTGCTGCTACATGGGATTTACAGAGAAACAGGACAGGTAGGACAAGCCCTATCCTCAAGGTTTAAATTTAGAATTTCACCAGAACTATTATGTGTTAAAAAAAAAAAAGTTTTCATGTGAAACATTCATATTTCTGTTTTATCTCTAAGTGAAGTAATCTGAAAATAGAGTATTTTATTAGTCAGGAATTGAGTTTTGCACCCTTTTTGAACTTGGCCACAGTAACTTCTTGCAAGATACATCCACAAAGGCAAAAGAAACAAAAGCAAAAATGAACTATTGGGACTTCATCAAGATAAGAAGCTTTTGCACAGCAAAGGATACAGTCAACAAAACTAAAAGACAACCTACAGAATGGGAGAAGATATTTGCAAATGACCTATCAGATAAAGGGTTTCCAAAATCTATAAAGAACTTATTAAACTCAACACCAAAGAAACAAACAATCCAATCATGAAATGGGCAAAAGACATGAAGAGAAATCTCACAGAGGAAGACATGGACATGGCCAACATGCACATGAGAAAATGCTCTGCATCACTTGCCATCAGGGAAATACAAATCAAAACCACAATGAGATACCACCTCACACCAGTGAGAATGGGGAAAATTAACAAGTCAGGAAACCACAAATGTTGGAGAGGATGCGGAGAAAAGGGAACCCTCTTACACTGTTGGTGGGAATGTGAACTGGTGCAGCCACTCTGGAAAACTGTGTGGAGGTTCCTCAAAGAGTTAAAAATAGACCTGCCCTACGACCCAGCAATTGCACGCTGGGGATTTACCCCAAAGATTCAGATGCAATGAAATGCCGGGACACCTGCACCCCAATGTTTCTAGCAGCAATGTCCACAATAGCCAAACTGTGGAAGGAGCCTCGGTGTCCATCGAAAGATGAATGGATAAAGAAGCTGTGGTTTATGTATACAATGGAATATTACTCAGCCATTAGAAACGACAAATACCTACCATTTGCTTCGACGTGGATGGAACTGGAGGGTATTATGCTGAGTGCAGTAAGTCAGTTGGAGAAGGACAAACAGTGTATGTTCTCATTCATTTGGGGAATATAAATAATAGTGAAAGGGAATATAAAGCAAGGGAGAAGAAATGTGTGGAAATATCAGGAAGGGAGACAGAACATAAAGACTCCTAACTCTGGGAAACGAACTAGGGGTGGTGGAAGGGGAGGAGGGCAGGGGGTGGGGGGGAATGGGTGACGGGCACTGAGGGGGGCACTTGATGGGATGAGCACTGGGTGTTATTCTGTATGTTGGTAAATTGAACACCAATAAAAATTAATTTATTAATAAAAAAAAGAAAAAAAGGAAAAAAAAGGAATTGACTTTTGCTGAAATGTAAAAGAAAACACAGGTGGCAGTGACTTAAAAGAAGTATAGAGATGAGAAATTGATGGCTGGCATGGAATTTCTACAATGTCATCAGGATGCAGGCTCCCCTATCCTTAGCACATAGTTTTCAGTCTTACAGTATCTTCGAGATCCCAGGATGGCTGCTGGAGCACCAACAATTACAGTGGCCATTCCAGGCAAAAGAAGGATAGAAGGGCCAAAGGCAAAGGAGTATATGTCAGTCAAGACAAGCTCCTTTAAATTCCTTTCCCAGAAGCCCCATCCAGTGATTTCTGTTAACATCTCTTTGGCTAAAACCATATCACAAGTGAGACAGGTTAGAAAATGAACACGCATAAGGTAGCTGCATTGACAACACAACAAAATGTGATTCTCGCAGTAAGGAAAGAGAGAATATTAGGTAAGCAACTACCACGTCTGACACAAAGCCTGAAGTATCCCTTAAACATATGACATTTAATGAGTGTCTTGAAACTAGATCTGCTCAGAAGGACAGGGTGGTGTGTGGAAGGCAGACTCCTCACTTCCGTGGAGTATAACAAAGCCATGGGGGAGCCCTAGGCTTCAAATGTTGGATAATACACAGGTTAAAAATTATTTGCCTTGGGGCCCCTGTGTGGCTCAGTTGGTTAAGCACCTGCCTTTAGCTCAGGTCATGATCCCGGAGTCCTGGGACTGAGCCCCACAGGAGCTCCCTGCTCAGTGGGGAGTCTCCTTCTCCCTCTGCCCCTCACCCTGCTCTCATGATCTCTTTCTCTCTCTCTCAAATAAATACAAATAAATAAATCTTTTTTTAAAAGTTATCAGACTTATTTAAAAAATCTATCTAAATTAAAAGAAAGCATCATTTCATCAAGAATATCAGTGAGCCATCAAATAACCTTGGCTTCAATATTTCTCAAGTATTGAACTATGAGATTTATATGTTCATTTCATATTCCCCCAGAAACCTAAAGGGAAATGTGCCTGATCTTATGGCTAAAGGTAAAGCATCCCTACCTAAGGAAGACATTACCACAGTCAAGAAAACCAGATTCCCCCATCTTCTCCCACAGAACACATCTGGGGAAGCTGCTGGGAATGCACCCGTGCCCAAAGTAAGAGGGGCTCCAAACTGAGCACTTAGGCGACTGGCAAGAATCCTGAGCTCCTCACATTGGAATCAGTCTTACAGGTGCCCAAGGCCAGTGCCTCTGGACCCAACTTCATCTCTGTGGAGTGAAGGAGAAGGAGACAGAGGGGCCACAGAGACAGCAGATGCAAGGGCAGGGTGCGATGCCCAGGACTTCCAGCAGAAGGCTCCCTTCCTGCCCCTGTGAAGGTGCCCCTCTCCCAATAACACTGCTGGGGAATCCTTCCGAGACACTGCAACACATGTTTCGTTTATGTCAGTGCACTTCTTTAAGGTTACATGAAGGCCATATGATTAGCTGAGCAGATGCTGGCCAACACTCAGGTGATTGATGGAAATTAGAACCAGGAGCGTGTGGTACGTTCACAAAGCCACTCAGGTGTTGGTAAACCATAGAGCAAAGGCCATCTCAGGAACCCGAGCTTTCACAATCTCATCCTGTGTTCACGTATCCATGGTTCACATCCATTCTTGACATTCTCTTTCTTCAGGCTGTGTTCACTCTTTTTTTGATTTGTGATGGTGTCCCCGAAAGTGTTCATTTACCTTCTCCTCTAAAAAAATGATACATTACAGAGCAAGTGTGGGTGGAGGAGAAATATCCAGAGAAAACCACATAACGAAGAGCATGTCAAATCTCACATTGTTCCTGTTGACACATCCTTGACGTGGGTATGCTAAGGAAATTTCAAAAGCCCGGATTATTTTTAATAAGAGAAATACACATGAACTCAAAATCCTTAGATTCCCTTTGTGTATTTGGCTATAACATTTCTTATATGCCATGGAAAGAGCACAACTAGAAGGGGAAAAAAGTCAGGGCCCAAATAACCAGAAATAACCTCTGGAAAACTGAAACCACGTATGCTGAGGTACATTGAAAAGATTTTTTTTTTGTCTCTTTGCGTATAAACTTACATACATACAAGACTTATAGACATCTGCAGGGCCACATTTAATCTTCAGAAATATTCCAGTACACAACAGCCTCCTCAATCACTGACCTCCTATTAGACCCGTCTTTCCCACATGACTTAACCCTTACATATATGCCATCTTTGACTGATTTTACCTTTCATGCAAGTTTTCCACTCCTTTCAAGGAGTTTCCATCTATTTGAGAACACTCAAAAATGCTATTGTTCTTTTGAAGTCACACACAGTCTCAGTGCAATTTTGCACATGGCAAAGAAGGTTTAGGTAGTCACTGATTTGTGTGTCACATGCAATATACTAGATGTGCATCAGCTAGAAACCAAGGGACCAATAAGTATTTCCAATGCTAATGCCCTGCACACTCCAAGTTCAGAACCAGTTGAGAGACACAGGGTCAGAGAGATGAAGAAGAAAATGTGAGCTTGATTACCAATGAAGCTGTTCTAGAGGGTGTATCTTAGAAAGCCAGCCTCCATTGGCTTCCTAACACCTCCCATCAAAACTGGACAGACTCACTCACTAATTTCTGGGGCAGCTGGCCCACAGGTCTCCCACAGCATTGCTAGCCAGCAGCCCAGCAGACTGCCGAAGGCACCTTTGGGGCAGAAAGAAATGAAAAGGAGGAGACCCAGAGGAGTAAACCAAGTTTTGGCTCCTTTTCCAAATATCACTGAGCAGATAAATCTCTCCTTCTCCCATGGGGAAGAGTTAGTAAAGAACTTAAAAACATCATTCTTATCTCCTAGGGATTATAAACTCTTTTTTCTCTGAGAAGAGTAGGGCATCTTCCTGTTTAAATTTCACAGATGCTTGATTTTTTTTCTCCCTGGATGTTAACTACTGTCCTGTGGGGATAATTTATATTTATTATGTGCCAAACCCAACACCCAACACATAATTCAAGATAACCCTCCTCATAAATTCTATGTATAGGATTTATATACCCCAGATGGGTGGAAGTTTTGATCTTTGGAATTGAGCAGATTTTTATAATTCATGAAATGCCCTGAAATTCACATAGCTCTGTTCCTCATGTTTTCTAAGGAGGCTTCTATGTTCTAGGAGATTATGGAGCAAAGACATTGAAGTAAACGCTAAGCTTGGAGAATCCACTATAAGGACATTGAGAAATGTTTTTGGATATATGGGATTTATTCCATAAGAATGTCCTCTCTGGCTCTTTCCAACTCAATAATATATTAAGTTTAGGAAAGGCCTGTTTCTTTAAGACTGCTTGAAAGTATCACAAATTTGTGCTGGCACACCAGGCTAGAGCACCATCAGAAAAGGTATCATGATTCTTAATTCTTAGCCTTGAGTGAATGGCTTGTCTTAGACACCCTAATAAAAAGACAGGCATGATCGGAGTTTTTGATCAGAGTTTTACACACTAGAAGTACACTCAGTCATGAATGTTCACAGAATGTGTTAGTAGGAGAGGTAGATAAAACTAGATGCTGGAGCAAACAACTCCTAAACCATAAGAGCTTATTTTACACAGTAAACATTTGTTTAGAGCCCCAGCCACTCTTCAGTAGGAGTCAGGGGAGGGTTCTGCTCCTCATTCAGCATCCCAGGCTCCTCTGGTCTTCTACTTTCGCCTTTGTCTAGGTCTTTAGAATTTTTTTTCACTCGGCCCAAGCATGAGGAAAGAGCATGAGGATGAGGGCTGGGATGTTTGGGTTGGTTTTGCCCTCAAAGAGCCAGGCCTAGAAATGGCACACACATCAACTTCTGCTTGGACTTCTTTGGTCAGAACTCAGCCATGTGCCACAGCTGGCTGCAAGGGGACTGGAAATGGAGTTTGCAGAGTGCCCAGGAGGGGTAGTGATCACAGCAGCTTAGGAACAGCCAGAACCAAAACAATCCAGTGACAAAAGACCACATATTGTATGATTCAATTCACATGAAACATCCAGGACAGGTTAATCTACAGAGACAGAAGTAGATTGATGGTCACTTAGGAATGGAGGATGATACCTAAAGTATATAGAGTTTATTTTTGAGATGATAAAATGTTTTGAAATTGTGGTGATGGTTGCACGTCACATATATGTGAATATGCTAAAAACCATTTCATTGTAAATGGAAAGTTGTAGGGTATATGAATCTCATTTCAATACAGCTTTAAAGGAAAAACAAGGACCAGTTGGATAAATGGCAGTTCTTTGCATTAGCTTTGCAACTTTTTTTGTAAAAATCTAAGTATTCTAAGATAAAAGATTATTTTTTAAACGATTTTTTTAACGATTTTTTTTTTTTTTAAAGCCAGGGCCAATCTCCAGGCAAATGAATTTTCTTCTGTAATGGCTTCCCTCCCACCCATTTCTCAGTGAAATCTGGTGGAACTGACCACCAAGGGCTGTATACTTCAGGTCAGAAAGCTTCCCCTTTCAGAGGAGTTTTCAATCTGACTGAGGCTCAGAGTCCTATCCTGTAAAGTAAGAAAAATGCAGTTTATTGTATTGATTCAGATATTACATCTGAAAGCCCTGTGGTAATCCAGGCATCTAGTTGGCTCTTGATTTTAACATATTAATAATTTAAGCTCTTCAAAAGGAAATGGAATATTAAAAATGTAAACAACCCAATAAAATTGGTTTAAGACTTAAGTAGATACTTCACCAAAGAAGATATTCAAATGCTCAATGTTATAGACAAAATGTTTGTGTCACCCTCCTAATTTCATATATTGAAATTTTCTGATGTGATAGTACTAGAAGATGGGACAAGAGAATGTGATTGGGTCATTAGAAGGTGATTAGTTAGCACCCTTTATAAGAAGAAACACAAGAGAAGAGCCCCCATCTCTATCTCTCTATCTCTATCCCTATCCCTCGACTTATCTTTCTATCTCTATCCCTTTATGTCTCTTTCTTTCCAGCATGTGAAGATATAGCAAGAAAACAGCTGTCTACAAGCCAGGCACTGTTCTCTTCCCAGCCTCCACACCTCTAAAAAATAATGTTTGTGGTAAAGCCACCCAGGCTATGGTATTCCTGTGATACCACCCAGAATGGACAAAGACACTCAATAGGCATATGAAATGGTGCTCAACTTCATTAGCTATCAAGGAAATGCAAAGCAAAATCACAGTGAGATACTTTCACACAGTCACAATAATGGCAAAAAAATTTTTTTAAGATTTTATTTATTTATTCGTGAGAGACACAGAGGGGGTGTGCAGAGACATAGGCAGAGGGAGAAGCAGGCTCTACGCAGGGAGACCGATGTGGGACTTGATCCCGGGACTCCAGGATCATGCCCTGGGCCAAAGGCAGGTGCTAAACCGTTGAGCCACCCAGGCGTCCCATAATGGCTAAAATTAAAACTAACTCTCCCAAATGTTGACAAAGATGTGGAATAACTAAAACTCTCATAGGTTACTGGTGGGAGTTTAAAAGCATACAGTCACTTTGAAAACAAATTGGCATTCTCTGATAAATTTAAGTATTCACCTACCCTATGGCCTAGCAGTAACACTCCTAGGTATAGACCAAGCAAAACAAATGTATGTGTTCATAAAAAGACCTGTCCATTAATAATAATTTTATTCACAAAAAAAATTGAAAACATCCCGGATTTCCATCAATAGAAAAATGGGTTAACCAGCTGTGGTATACATATAATTTCACTCATATGTGGAATTTGAGAAAGAAAACAGATGAACATATGGGAAGGGGGAAAAGAAATGAGAGAGGAAAACAAACCATGAGAGACTCTTAATGATAGAAAACGAACTAAAGGTTGATGGAGTGAGGTGGGTGGGGGATGGGCTAGATGGATGATGGGTATCAAGGAGGGTATTTGTTCTGATGAGCACTGGGTGTTGTAAGTAAGTGATGAATCACTGAATTCTCCTCCAGAAACCAATATTGTACTGTATATTCACTAACTAAAATTTAAATTTTAAAAAAATGACAAAAAATTGCAGCTTATTCATGCAGGAATACTATGAAGCAAAGAAAAAAAACAAATATACTACTGATATACATAATACAGATAAATCTCAAAAATAACATGCAGAATGAAATAATGCATAAATGGAAGAACACATATGGTCCAATTTATAGGAAGTTCTTGAGCATAGAAAGCTGAACTATATGATAGATAGCAGGTCAGAGGTTTCCTGCTGCTGTGGTTGAGAGCTGTGAGAATAGGAACTAACTGGAAAGAAGTATAAAAGAACTTTCTAGGAGGATGGAATCATTTTATGTGGTAATCACGATGTGTACATTTGTCAAAATTCCTTGTGCTGAATACTTAGGATTTGTGCACTTACTGAATACAAAAAAGTGCAATTGGTTCTTGAACAACATGAGGGTCAAGGGCCCTGACCTCTCATGCAGTCGAAGGTCGCTATATAACTTTTGATTCCCCTCGAACTCACGACTACTAGCACACTGTTGACCAGCTAGCCTTGCCCAGCCCACACAAACAGTGGGCTAACACACAGCTGGTATGTGATATGTATTATGTGCTGTGTTCTTAATAAAGTAAGCTAGAGAAAAGACAGTGCTATGAAGAAAATCATAAGACAAAATACATTTACGTTACTGTACTGTATTAATTAGAAAAAACACACATACAGGTGGAAGCAAGCGGTTCAGACTTTTGCTGTTCAATGGTCACTGATAATGTTAATATGGAAGAGAAGGAAATGGGGCCAATGGAAGGATAACAGACACTATCCCACCCTCTTGTTTGCATGTACGCTAATTGTCTGCATGTGTGTCTCACCACTGCCCTCCCCACGATGAAGAGCCCCTGAAAACACTCCCGTCACTGTCATCTAAAGACAACTCTGCAAACCACACCCCATGTAAACACTGCAGGTCAATATATTCCATATTACAGTAAAAAAATAATAATAATCACCTCTCCTCCAGACACGTCTTGGATCACATTTTTTCCTAAGTTATATAAAGCCTATAAAAACAGGAAATAAAGCATATTGAAGACATCAGAGAAAAAAATATCCAAAATAGACTAACATGCAAACGAAGCCTATGAGAAAAGACAGAGGATGCATTTTTTTTTTTAAGTTCCAAAAATATGCCGGCCAAAACTCAGGAGAGGAGGAAATGAGAAGCCGGGGATGGAATGGCAATCAAAGGCAAGGAAAACACAGAACATTCAGAGCATTGTGCACAAGCATGGGGGCGGGGGCGGGGCGGGGGTGAGGGGCCCAGTCAGTCTGCATATTAACTTACACGGGCACCCAGCTACAACGGGAATCTCACAACTTAAGGCTCATGTCTTCTCCAAGAGCAGAAATTGAATCAAAGTTAGAGGCAGAATTCCATTAAAATGCTGAGACTTAGGCTTCGGTGTCATAAAAGCGATCAGCTACTTGTTGGTAAACCTTGGATTTTCTTCTAATAACTCACCGGACCTTAGTTTGCACCGTGTTCGGTTACCCCCTCTTGACGGTGTTCGCAGCCTCCGAGGTAAGAACAAATTGTGTGCACGTGCATCGTGCCTTTGTACAAATAAAATCAGTGCACTTATGACGTCTGTTTATGGATCGCACCCACGAAGGTGTCTGACTTACTGCTGTGTGTCCCCGTGGTTGTAACTTGATCTGTTTCTCTTAAATCATTTGATTTTTGCATATTTCAGGTCTACACTGTGAGGAACATAAAGGTTCATCCTCATTACATCTCTTTCTTGAACTGTAAATTTTCCCAAATTGAAGCAACTCTTTCTCACCGAAGGCTTTCCCCTGAGACACTATCTTTAGAGCCGTCTGTGTTCCTGGCTTTGGTTTGGTTAGAAGTTACCTGTTCTTTTTACTTGTAATGTTCTTCTGTTGTTTTCTTATAGGCACACTCGTATGCAACAGTGCTTGGCTATATTTCAGTGGCAGCGGTGACAGAGTGTTGTTGCTTGGGTTTTTTCTGGCTTCTCTTGGAATTTTGTTTTTTTTGGGAGGATGGGGTTCTTGGTACGTTCTCCTACCCTTCTGGACCAACAGCAACTCTCATGGCCCCATCCTAGATCTTGCAGCCACTCTGCCACCAGCAGCCCGCATTTAAACACCTTACTGTCTGCCTAGGACCACTATTGGCATTCCTGGTATTACTGGTCGACGGATCCTCAGCCCCACTAGGACCCACAGACAATTGAGCACACCCCTTCGTCACTGCTCACACTTTCAAGTGAGACTTCAGAGGCTGTCACTCTCAACTCTGTGCACTGTGGTCTTGCCTGTTTGCCATCATCAGAGAAACCTGGCAAATCCTACCCGTTAAAGCTAGCACTGCTCATTCTTCACCTGCATCCATGCAGGGAAACTCAGTTGAACTTGGAGCATCACTGAAATCACTTTTACCTCCATCACTGGTTTTCCCCTACATTTTCAGCCCCCTGGTTTCTCTGGAAATCTAACCGTGTGCTCCCTTACATTCCAGGAACAAAATTTCTGGCTCTCTGGTGATGGAAGCTATTTTTGCAGCAAAAGATTTGTTCTTTTTCGCAACTTTTCCTCCTGCTTCAAGAACTAGAAAGGTGGTAGATGGATTTATTCAACTTCCTCTCCTCACCAATCTTCTATCAAGTTATATGATGGTTAGTAACACACTAAGAATAAGCTAAATGCTTTTTCATTTTAGTGAAAGAGGATGAAATAAATACTAAGTGGGTAGGGCTGAACCAGATCATAAGGGCTGGCTGGGAGACTTGCTTTATCTCCTGTGGCCCTTTCGGTGAGTGACAGAAGCAAAGAGAAGTCAGTCTAGAGGAAGATCCAGCAAGGGCCCTGTATCTATTCCCATGCGCCAACATACTATTACAGCAAAATTATTTTGCCCCTGGGGAAAAGAAAAAATATAACTAGGCCCCTGAAGAAAAAGAGAGCAGAAAAACATATTACCCAGCCACATTAAGAATGTTTTTTTTAAAAAAAAAAAAAAAAAAAAAAGAATGTTTTTTTTTTCTTTTAAATGATCAGTCCCTAGAATAAACATTAAATTTAAAAGGTTTTATTATTTTACTTGGTTTCACTACCTGAAAATATATCTGCAAAATAGATCGGCTATGTCCTTTATTGCAGGCTTAATGGAATTTTGGCATCGAAAGCTCGTTCCATTTTTGGTCCTTACCTTATAAAACTTCATGTCTATCATATCCCTTAATGGACATAAGAGGTCATTAAAGCTCCAGACTTTTTGCAGCCCAGGCGTGGAAAGCGGCAAAGCCCATTTTTGAAATTTAGTGATGGTCAGTGTTATTAAGACAATTCCCAGGATCTAATTGGATTGAAACCCCCATTTCTGCTGATGACCTTTTTGAACCTGCTTTCATAATTAATGGTTCCTGAAGGCAGGCCCCACATCCAGTGGTCAATTTGAGCAACAAGGGGGAGAGATGATTCACCATCTTGCAGCCAAAGGAAGCTCAGTCTTCTGAGCAGTGTGGACCGAGATGGAGAAGCGGCTCCTGCAGCCCTTAGGTTCACAAAATTAGGTTTTGGTCAGATGAGTCTCCACAGAGAGAACAACCAGAACATTCTTCTCCATCACTAGTGTCCTTCGGGGAGCTGGCATAAGGTAGGCATCATCAGCATGGCTGCAGAAATGCCAAAAAACAGTTGTACAATTAAAAAGATCATTGCAGAGGCACCTGAGTGGCTCAGCAGTTGAGAATCTGCCTTTGGCTCGGGTTGTGATCTCAGGGTCCTGGGATCGAGTCCCACATCAGGCTCCTCGCAGGGAGCCTGCTTCCCCTCTGCCTGTGTCTCTGCCTCTCTCTCTCTCTCTCTCTGTGTGTGTGTGTGTGTGTGTGTGTCTCGTGAATGAATAAATAAAATTTAAAAAGATAAAAAGATCATTGCATTTGAGATGAGTTGGTGGCTTCAAGTATAGCCTTGCAGTTTATTTCCTGGACAGGGTCTGGAGGAGAGAATTGGGAATCAATACAGCATCACCAACTTTGGAATTAGAAATGCAAGTATTTCAGCTCTGCCACTCATTTGCCATTGTCCTCGGGCGTACAATGGAGATACCAGCACTTACCATGGTTGTTCAGTGAGATCACAATAGAAAATACATACAAAATAAATAATGTGCTAAATCAATCAGTACACTTTTTATTTTAAGACTTTATTTATTTACTTGAGAGAGAGCAAGCAAAAGAGCACCAGTCGGATGGATGGACAGAGGGAGAGGGATGAGCAGACTCCCCGCTGAGCAGGAAGCCCAACTCAGGGCTCAATCCCAGGACCCTGAGCCAAAGGTAGATGCTTAACCTACTGAGTTCCCCCAGGTGCCCCCATAAGTCAATCAGTACTCTTATGTTGCCATAGGACCTATTCCAAAGTCTGAAATTTCCAAGGACTCCAAATTTCTTATCTCTTTTTCCTATGCCACTACCTTCAACAAAGTGACAAGAATCAGGGACTTGCACACAGTAGATCTCTGGAAATACTTATTAGTTTGGTTTAATTAACTGTATCTTCAACCCAGATTAAATTCCCATTACTGCTCTAAGGCACAACAGACTCCACAGCCCCCAGAAAAGCAGACTGACCCCAGAGCTTCCAAACTAATCTGGAGATGGGAAGTTTGGGCAGAGAGGCTCAGGAACAGAACAATAAATCAAGAGAAGCACTGTCTGGGGCTGAAATGGGGTCCAATTATTAGTATCCTGGGCACATGGATAATGACTAGCATCATCCTGGGTGATGCCACTGCTCTAGCAAATTCCCCATGACCCATTTTAATTCAGACTTTTCAGAACCCCCTAGAAGACTTAAGAGTCCCTAAGATTATCCCAGAATTTAGGAGTGAAACGTGATCACCCCAACGGCTAGCCAGTTACTTGAAATGACCAAGACTCTTGCTGAGATTTAGGAGTAAATGGACCACCTTGAGGGAGGAATTTTTTTCACATTCTCACCTATAAAAGCAGACACATGGTATAATCACATCCACCCGTTCTGATATAATGTATTTATAACTTTGTTATTGCAAAAACCAAAGGTCATTGCTATGGAAGTCATGGTAAAGTCCAACTAAGGTCAGTTATTTCTCTTTTTCTGATGTGGTCAGCTGAGTTCAGCTTACACCGAAAACTAGAGCTTTGATGTCTTGCAAAGCCCCAATCATAGAAGGTCAGACAATTAGTGGAGATATTTAATGTTCCCATAAACCTTTTGCTCTATCACGTAGGTTTGGAATCCAAGTGAAAATGGAAAGAAAAGCCATCCCACAGATTCTCATCAGTAACTTTATTGGCCCTGACAGTTAGCCAGTAACACAGGCCAGGTGGACACTGCCCTCATGGGAGTTCAGGCATTGCTACATATGGTTTTCAGTGGACTGACTGCAGCCATCCCTGGGGGCTTAGTTTACAAGCATTAGAATTCACACCTGCTATTCAAATGATCAGGAAGCAGGGCTTGCTCTCTCTCTCAAAGAAGAGATTATGGAAGGGTTATGCTCCACCTTCCTCTTGAATTAAAAGTACAGCTGCATATATGAGTAAAATCATGCAGTATTTGTCTTTCTCAGTCTGACTTATTTCACTAAGCATGATACCCTTAAGTGCATCTGTGTTGTCACAGATGGCAAAATCTCATCTTTTTTATTTTTTTTTCTCATCTTTTTTAATGGAAACAAAACAAATGAATAAAGAAACAAACAAAAAGTAGAACCATACCTATAAATACAGAGAACGAAATGTTAATTGGCAAAGGGAAAAGGAGGATGAGGAAATGGGTGAAAAAGAATAGGACATACAGGCTTCCAGTTATAAAATGAAGTTGGGGGGCACCTTACTGTTTCAATCAGTCAAGCATGTGACCCTTGATCTTGGGGTCATGGGTCTGAGCCCCACATTGGGTGTAGAGATTGTTTAAAAATGAAATCTTTAAAAAAATTAAAATAAGATAAAATAAAATGAATAGGTCAGGAGAATAAAGGGGACAACATAGGAAATAGAGTCAATGATATTATAATAGTATCACCCTGGTGGTGAACATAGCATAACAGATAGAAAAGTTGTATCACTATGTCATATACCTGAAACTAAAAGCACCTAAATACATAAAGCAGACAAACAAACAAAAACAAGCAGACTCTTAAATACAGAGAATAAACTGGTGGTTGCTGGAGGGGATGTGGGTGTTGGGCAGGTAGCAATAGATGAAGGGGATAAAGAGGTGAAAATGTCCAGTTATAAAATAGATAAGTCAGAGGAATGGAAAGTACATCAGTAAGATAGTCAATAATATTATAATAATGCTGTATGGTGACAAATAGTGACTACACTTATCATGGTTAGCATTGAGTAATGTTCAGAATTGTTGAATCAATACATTTTACACCTGAAACTGAAATAAAATATAATGTGGTATGTCAATTATACTTCAAAAATAATTTTTTAAAAAAGAAAAATAACTGTATATAGCTCATTGGTGGTCAAATATCAGCTTGAAGACAAAGAATAGTCTTTGGCAAAATTTACCCCAATGTGCCTTCAAATAAAGGAAAGTAGAAAAATCTAAAGTACAGCATAGAGCTAAATTTAAGCTTCTTCAAAGGACACTAAAATACAGGTAAATGTCCTTTCTTTTATTAGAACTACTGATATCAAATAGTGGTTATGGCTTCTTAATGTCTTTACTTGCTAAAACAAAAAATTGGAGATCATTGTTATATTCATCCCTCCTCCCCCTCCACACACTTCCATTAAAAAAAAAAAAAAAAACTTGCTGGTCCTTAAAATCCAGAAATGTGAAGTATCTGGAGAAAGGAAAATGCATGGTGTCCATGTTGTAAACCAGCTGTGAGATCTCAAGCAAACTCCTAAGACTCTATGGTCTTTAGTTTCTTCACCAGGAAATTGGGGATGAATGGAACCTGTGTACCCACCAAATGTAAAATTGCCCATGGGTTGGAGACTTGGGCAAAGTCAAGCCTTGAGGTCTCCTGTGGGTCACACACATAATAAATGGTAATTTTTAAAAGACTTTTTAATGATGGAAATCAATTAGGTAAATTTCTGATATCCATAACATTGGACAAGTCTAGTCAAGAATTTTTTGCAATATAAAAATATTAGGGTCATTTCTTTTCTTTTCTTCTACCCTCCCTTTCTTCCTTCCTTCCTTTTTTCTAACAGTGCCTGTGACAGCCCCTCCTCCTCACCTCATTTTGCTATCCCTAGCTCTCTTTTGTTTTTAAAATGCCAAAAGTCCAGACATTGGCACCAGAAGAAGTTTATATGTGGAGGCATAGCCCTATCTGTAACTTTCCTGGCTGTCCTACTCTTTCCAAATTTCACTTGGGAGCTAGTGATTAATCAGCCCCCACAGCAGGGCTTATAGCATTGGCCAGTTCTCCCCTGCTGCAATCAAGAGCTCATAAATCTAACGAGGTAAAGGATAGAGGGCAGCCAACGAACCTCCTTTAGGAAGAGCTGAGAGTGTCAAGGCAAGATCTCTGGGAATATTATGGGCCCAATCCTGGCCTTGGCTTTTTGTTCCAATCAACTGCTAAAGATTCATAATACAATATTGCCTTCTAAAATTGTGCTGAGCACATACCTCAGACTTTCAGCTCTTCAGATCCCAGAGCAAGAGTTCACTGTGAAGCTTAATATCCTCTGAATCTCCAACACTACAGAATCTTAAGACAGAGCCCAAGAAACAAGATGCAGTGGGTCCAAATCTTAGTTCTGCCATTTACCAGCCACTGATCAGCAATTTACTTAATCCTACTCAGGACCAGTTTCCTTACCATTAAAATGAGATTCAACAATGGTGTATCATCAAGCTTCAATGACATGATGCCAAGAAAACTTAGCACAGTATTGGGCATATAGAAGGTTTTCAAAACATGAGTTGTTAGTGGTATCTCAGGGTTTGTCTACTAAAGAAGTTGCCAATTTTTTAGCTCAGTACCTTTATGCTTTAAAATTATGGAAGACCTCAAAGAACTTTTGCTTATAAGGGTTATGTCTATTGATACTTATTGTATTTCATAATAAAACTTTTAAAAAAAAGTCTAAAACACAAAAGTACAAAGCCCACATTCTCATCAGAGCAATAACATCATCATATGTCATCTAGCTCCTGGAAAACTCCACTGTGCACTCCAAGACAAAGACAATGGAAAAAGTAAAAAACAGCTTAAGATAATAGCTCTGTCCTTGACAGACCTCACATCACACATTGAAAATCATGGGTGTATTATATTCTTCTATTTTCAGGCATTAATATACTTTAAAATTCCCCATACTGTAGGCTGTCCTGCTCACTTAAATTTCATCAGGTGAAGAAGCCAAGTCTCTTTTTAATAAGCTATTCACAATTGGTGCCAAGAGTTCTCCTTTATATTATAATCTGCATAATTAGGTCTATAATTTGTCTCATTTCTTCTAATTCTCTCCTTAACAGAAGTGGGGAATGTCTAATAACAGTAATAATTGCTACTATATACTGGGCACCGATATACCAGGCACTGTGCCAGAAGCATAAAAAACAAGTTACCTGATTTGATCCTTACAGTCACTCTACAATGTACCCATTATTACTCCAAGTTTACAGTTTTTTTCTGAGGAAACAGAAAAGTTAAGCAACTTACACAAAATCATATTAGAAGTTGGTGCACTCACAAGGAATCCAGACCTCCCTGATTCTAAACAACCTCTACAATTTATTCTGCCTTCCTGGCTCACTACACAAACACTTCACAGTTGTTTTGTCTTATTTTTTAAGATAAAAGGTATAGCAGTGATTGAGTAATAATCTCTTATTCATCGTAAAACAAATTTAATCCACTATTAAATTCTCACTGCCATGTTTACAGAAATTAACAAGTTGATCTACAATTTATATGGAAATGCAATGAATTCACAACACCGAAAATGATCTTGAAAAAGAAGCCGGGAGGATTTCATACTTCCCAATTTCAAAACATACTACAAAATTATAATAATCAAAACAGCATGGTAGTGGCCTAATGATAGACACAGGTCAACAGATAGAATTGAGAGACCAAAAATAAAGCTGGATTTTCAACAAAAATGCCAAGACTAATGGGGAAAAATAGTTTTCTCAATAAATGGTTCTGGGACAACTGAATATCGACTGCAAAAGAAAGACGGTGAACCCCTACTTCACACCATATACAAAAATTAACTCAAAATGAACCAAAGACTCAAATATAAAAGTTAAAACTATAACCCAACCCCCCCCCAAAAAATTATAAACTATAAAAAAACCTTAGAAGAAAACATAGGAGTAAATATTCAGGACCTTGGACTGGGCAATGGTTTCTTAGCTATGACACTGAAAGCACAAATGACAAAAAGTAGGTATTTTGAGCTTCATCAAAATTAAAAACTTTCAAAGAGACTCCTGGGTGGTTTAACGACTGAGCGTCTGACTGAGCATCTGGCTTCAGCTCAGGGTGTGATCCTGGGGTCGAGGATCAAGTCCCACATTAGGCTCCCTACGGGGAGCCTGCTTCTCTCTCTGCCTGTTTCTCTGCCTCTCTCATGAATGAATAAATAAAATCTTTTTAAAAATATTTTAAAATTTAAAAACTTTCATGTTTTAAGAGAATCCATTAAGAAAGTGAAAAGACATTCCATAGGGTGGGAGAAAATATTTGCAAATCATATGTAAAGGATTGTTCCAGAATATATAAAGAACTCTGATAATTCAACAATAAAAAGACAAATGACTCAATTTAAAAATGCATAAAAGATGTGAGTAGACATCTTTCCAAAGAAGATATACAAAGAGCCAACAAGTACATAAAAACATGCTCAGCACCATTAGCCATCAGGGAAATACAAATCAAAACCACCTTGAAAGACCAGTCCGCACCCATTAGAAGGTCTAAAATAAAAAAGAAAGACAATAACAAGTGTTGGAAAAAATGTAGAGAAATTCGAGCCCGCATACAAACTGCTAGTAGGAATATAAAATGATGCAGATACTCTGGAAAACAGGTAGTTTTTCAAAAGTCTAGGGTTTTCTGAGGACTCAGCAATTCCACTCATAGGTATAGACCCTATAGAACTGAACACATGTTCAAGCTAAACTTGTACATGAATACTCATAGCAGTGTTATTCATAATCAAAATTGTCCCCAAATATCCATCAGCTGACAAAGTATTATATAACTTCATTTATGTATGTCCGTATTAGGCAAATCCAGAGGGACAAAAGTAGATTCATGGTTGACAGGGGGTGGGGGAAGAGTTGGATGGGGTGTGTCTGCTAAAGTGTACCAGGTTTCTTTTTGAGGTGACAAAAATGTTCTGAAATTAGATAGTCATGGTTGCACAACTTTGAATATACTAAAAACTACTGAATTGTACACTGTTAAAAAGTTTTATAGTATGTGAAATATATCTCACTAAAGCTGTTATCTGAAAAATATTAAATGCTATCCTTGAATTGGCTTTTATATAATTGCATTCCTTCTGTTTTTCTTGACCTTCTAATCCACCCCAGGCAGTGAATCTGGAAACAAGTTATTAATTTTATTTAGTTGAAGTAATCTGTATTGCTAAAGGCTGAAGAAATACAGTCTAAACCCAAGAAAACCATATCATAAATTAAAGCTAGAAAGTACATGTAAATAAAACCAGTAATGATTCAAGATTTCAGCTTGTGAGTGTAGGCGTTATCCAGAGGAAATGTGTTCCATGGGTGGGGAAAAAGATGGGACTGCTTTTCATGGGCAGGGTTGAATCATTTTAAGCAAAGAATAAATAAATGCCAAGCCCCCAGTGTTTGCCTTCCTGTTGTTTTACCCAGATCCCGGTTTCCCCCTGAATTCACCCACATTCTGTAAGCTCCAGGAGACATTGCTGAAGGCAGCTGATGCCCAAGAGCCAGCGCCAGAGTCCTGCCTTCTGTCAGCAGCCTGGGACCTGCCGAAGAGCCACGAACCCACTAGTCTCTCGGATACCAGCTGTCCCCCAGGGCTTCCTGCTGAGGCCAGCACTCCAAGCCAGCAGTCTGGGAGCCAAACACTTCCTGACACTGGGCAGAATCGCAAAATCTGGAAAAGCTGAGCAAGTTCATTTGGGAAGGTAGAATAACAAGAGGATGAGATAAAATGAGACATTTGGAAAAATGAAGGAGGAAAAGTCAAATTGCCCAACAGCCTTTAATACTATTTCAAAGTTGACAGGTCGTAAATATTCTTGTTTTAGCCCGTGAAAAATACTGCAGATTCTTTAAACTTGTAACTTTGAAGCTAATCTTTTTAAAGCAATGGCAAGATTGAGTTTAGTGTTTGTGCAGGGGGAGGAGGGAGAGGGCAAGAAGGACGGGAGGCTGGCTGGTGGTGTTGCCTTCCTGTCTTACCATCATTCCTAAGACATAAGCAACCGTATTTGCCCTAAGAACTACGAATAAAAAGGCAAGTCAAGAAATCAAAGAAGTAGTCAAAGGTTTCCAAGCCCCACCTCCAGCTTCTAAACAGTCCCAACATTCCTTATGGGAAATCATCGTGTCCCACTTTGGGAATATTGATGTTCTGACAAAATCTGAGCCTCTCGAAATGCAAATATTTTATTGTCCATGAAGAGGACATTCATTAAATTAAAGCCAAAGAGAGGAAATGGGAGGAAAAATTCATGAAGTGCAATAAGAATCAAAGAGATGAAAAAATAAATAAATAACTCAGACCAAGCACCATTTTGCTGACTTACATACAAATAATCAGAAACATACTATGCAGATTAAATCTCCCTTTGATTTTGAATAGGCAAAGTGTTCAGCAAAACTAAACCCAAAACAGCAAACATGCATGGGATTTTGCCAGGCCTCAAAATAGCTGGAAAAATTTTAAAAGCTTAAGATTTTGTTTCTCCTAAAATATCTAGATGCCTTCAGGCTAACAATTTCCCCTGCCAACAGTGACTAATAGAAGAGAAACTGGGAAGCCAAACTTCTCTCCCTAACCAAATCTGGGTCTATTTACTGTGAAAGTTTTCACTAACCTTAGTTAAACTATTTTAACTTGTTTGTTTGCAAGTATAATGCTTTTTTAAAAAGAAAGGAGCTGAGCTTCTTTTATGAACCAATACTACATAGAAGTCAATACAAAAAAGATGATGTAAGTTTCCTTCTGGATAAGAGAAGAGAAAATTGGTGAAAGATGAGAGACCATATGAGGCTCTTTGGTCAAGATTCCACTTGCCTGTACTCCTTGAAAATCACCTCGATCTCAATCCTAACAGTTCATGCCTGAGCGTACACAATCTGCCATAAAGCACATTTCTGTGACGTGCACTATTTCCTATGTGATTAACAAATAAGGGAATCATGTAAGGAGGAGTTCCATGGATTCATACGTGATTTGTCCCAGGGTGTTAAAGTCAAACACAACTGAGCCACCAAGCATACCAACAGTGCTGACTGCTGCAAAGCCACCAAGGAATAGAACACTGTGTAAGAAGCCCACTCACTCCATGTTCTTCCTTTTTGCTCAGTTCACCATATGCCCCTTATAACAAGGGCATATTGCTCTGTTCTCCCCAAGCTTTGTGCATGATACGCTTGTCTTCACAACTCAGGCTTTCCTGGGCTTACATCTCCTCCGATCAAACAACTTTCATCTTTTTTTTAAAGGTAAAGTTCCATATTTTTGTGATATTTCTATTTTTTTTTTAAAAATGCCTTTTAAAATGTGTTAGTGTTTTTGTGATGATTGTTTGTGCTGTCTAATTATACAGGTGCAAAGGTCAAAAGATGCCCTGTTCTGTCAAGTGCTCAATTTTGCAGAATCCAACATTCTTTAGAATACATATATCACATGACAATACAAACTCTGTGCCAGTGAAATAGAACGATCATTTGTCTATTTATCTGAGATGGCATCTAATCTTGTTCTAGAGAATCCATGACATTTGTTGGATTGTTTAACTGGACACTTTGAGCCTTTGCATTAACCAAAGAAATCAGATTACTGGGGCACCTAGAGGGGGCTCAGTCAGTTAAGTGTCCAGCTCTTGAGGTTTCAGCTCAGGTCATGATCTCAGGGTGGAGAGACGAGCCCCTCAATGTGGAGTCTCCTTGGGATTCTCCCTCTGCCTCTGCCCCTCCTCCCTGCTTACATACACTCTCACTCTCTCCACCTAAAATAAATAAATAAATCCTAAAAAGGAAGGAAGAACCCAGACTAGTGTTTCTCCTCAAGTTCATTTTATCTATTTTTATTTTTATTTATTTTGTAGTCCCAACTCAGAGCCCCATCCTACAATCCTGAGATCATGATCTCAGCTGAAATCTGAGAGTTGGAGGCTTAACTGACTGAGCCCCCCAGGCGCCCCTCCCCAAGTTCATTTGAGAGCACACATTTGGTCAGGTGAAAGAGGCAAAACAAACAGATGAAGTGTTCAGTGTCTTTGTTTTCCGACAGGAGAACTGGCAAAGTGCTGGAAAAGAAAGGGCAGATAAGGAGCAAAGCAATGATGTGTGTTGCAAGTTATCCTGGTGACTTTGGAATGTTCCTAAGTATAATGTCTAGAACTTGATAGTTTTGCATCCAAACCTCTACACTGACTCAGCTATTAAAAGGCATTGGCAAGTTTTTTCCATGAGTCCTAGTTTAGTCTGGTTCAGCCAATAATTTGGAATTCTGCCTGGCTGGGGGAGGGGGGGGGAACATTGTCTCCAGCTCTCTCATTGACAACAGTCCAAAGTGGATTGGGTGTTTGCCAACAACAGTGGATCTGAGCTGAAAGGGCATCACCAAACACCCCTTGAAGACCCAGCCTGACTCTTGACTCCCCAAACACCCTTTTGTTTCAAAGCATTGCAGCTCCCCCAAGCCAGAAGGCAAGAGCTCTGTTCACTTCCAAGGAAGTTGGCAGTCTAGGGCTAGCGACAGAATTTTCTCTGAGGCATCAGTCCTTCTGCTGGAGCAAAAGTGCTGGTCTGCCCCCCATAAATGGAAATCGTGTTATGTAGCCCTCCAGGGAGTCAGTCCCGGAGGCAGTTGAAGCAGATACAGCTCTGACCAGCAAGAAGCTGCCATCTCCCAGCCAGGGAGTGACAGATACTGACACAGACATGCATCCACCTGGCAGGAGCCTGGAAGTGGGTGCCTCCTTACATGTTATGCTCTAGGGGCCTGGCTTGCCTCCCCTGCTGAGGGATCCACACTCTATACACATCAAAGTGATAGGCAATACATAACTCTCACAATGTTTCCCTTTCTCCAACCAAAAGTTGCTCCCAGTCATTGTTCCTCATTGCAAAAATGAGGAAACTGTGTCTTCAAGGTCACTCAATGACCAAGCAAAGGGACCAGGACAAAAAACAGGATCTAACTCCAAAGCTTGTGCTCTTCCATAGTATAGTAGGACTTTTTGTTAACTAATGGGTAAATACATGCATGTAATAGATGGATGTAAGATGCAAGGTGGATGTAAGATGCTATGCCCATTATAATAGATATATATATAAGATACTATGCCTACTATATTATATATGATATATATATAAAATCTGGTGTGCATGTGTGTATGTGTGTGTGTGTATATGTATATCTGGGAGCATATATATATATATATATAGTGAGTATATATATATATATATATATATATATATATATATATACTCAGAATAAGCTAGGATTCACCTATGGAAACAAATCCCCAAATCTTGGTGGTATGAATTATCTCTTATAGGTCAGGACCATTCTGCAGGGTAGCTGTCATCCATGTGATGACTCTGTGTCACCTCCCCAGATTGGTGGATGTTTGCATACTTGCTGAAGCAGGAAAAGAGGTTGGAGAGATGAACACCACCAATTAAAGGTCTTCTCTGGGAAGGGACACGTGTCACTCCCACTCATGTTTCACTGGCTAAGGCAAGCAAGTCACGTGGCATGTCTGACTTTGAGCAGGCAGGCATGTACAGTCTTCCTAGATGCCCAGAAGCAGAAGGGAACCAGACACTGTTGAACAGTAGAAACATCCGCCACACCACTCACCAGTGATATATGGATGGACAGTGCAGGAATTCAGAAAAGGAGGTGATAACTTGCCATCCCTACCCCCTTTGCCTTGGGTTAATAAAAGAAAGTACCCCACCTTTCACAAAGCTGGCCACCCAAGGCCCACTGGTGTACATTCCACAGAGCACGGGCAGCTAGAGTGTGCAGATTATTCTGGTGGACGAGACACTCTCTGCCAAGACATGGCTTCTACCAGCCTTCCCCAGGTCAGGCTCACGATGTGAATGGCCTCTGTAAGATCTTCACTCACAATCCCTCAAACAGGCCAGCAGTAGAAGTGTGTTGAAGAACAAATTCACTGTTTCATTTCTGTTAACAATTTATCCACCTCAACCCATTATAATCATAGTGAATCTAAACCCCTCTTCTTCCCAATGCCTGCAGGGCACATGCCCGTGCTTCTTGTAACTCTGTCCAAGTATCTCCATTCAATGGGCCTACCACCAACCTCCAACCCCTGGTCCCTGCTTTCTCAATAGGAATAATTGTCCAACTTCCTCACATACTCTGTAAGTTCATTATTATCACATTTATTTGTAGTTCTCCACTCCCACTAGCCCCAACTTGCTACGGAACAGAAGTTGCACAAAACCAGTAATCTTTATTTACTAGTGGATCTCAAGTGCTTAGAAGAGTTCTGGTACATAGTAGGTGATCAGTTGATATCTGTAAAATGAATAAATGTACCCAATTTACCTCATGTAAGATCTCTATTGTTAACATTTTACTATCTTGTGTAACTTTAATGTATATTCTGCTGCAGAGACAGATATTATCCTTATTACAATTTTAAAAAGAACTTAATACATTTGCTATCACTTGAAAAAGCCATACTTAATACATTTGATTATTAAGGATTTTTGCACACATCATCTTCCCCGAGTGCCAGAACAAGGCCCTGAGGTCGACTAGAGTGGTAGGCTGAATAGTAGCCCCAAAGGTATCAGGTCTCAATTTCTAGAACCTGTAAATGTTACCTTATATGGCAAAAATTTTGTAGATGTAAGTTTAAGGTCTTAAAGTCAGGACAGTACCTTGGATTTTTAGGCAGGTCCTAAATATAATCACAAGAGTTATTAAAAGGAGGCACACAGAGAAGAGAAGGTAATGTGACCACTGAGGCAGTAACTGGGGTGATGTGACCACAAGCCAAGGAATGTCAGTCGATAACCTCCAGAACCTGGAAGAGGCAAGAGACCGCTCTCCCCCTAGAGCTTCCAGAGGGATTAAAGCCTTGCTGGCATGGTGATTTTGGCCTAACAAAACCAATTTCAGACTCCTGGCCCTTTGAACTATGGGAGAATACATTTTTGTTGTTTTGAGCTGCCAAGTGTGTGATGATTTGCTACAGCAGCACCAACAACAGCTAATATGACTCATATCCCAGAAGTTATGACTTTCATTTTCCAGATAAGGAGACTGTAGCCCAGTTAAAGAAAGCAGTTTCCCCATCATCATGAAGCTGGGTGGCATGGGGTCAGGATTAGAAACAGCAGCAGCCAGCTCCTAGATTGATCTCTGTTCCTTCACCAAAGCATCTTCAGGAAGGCTGTACAGTTGTCCTCCCTTTTCTGTGGGGGGTACATTCTGAAACCCCCAGGCAATGTATCAAACCCCACATGTACACTATGTTCTTCCTATACATAATACCTAAGATAAACTTTAGTTTATAAGTTAGGCCCAGTAAGAGATTAACAACAATAACTAAATAAAATAGAACAACTATAACTACACCATCATAAAGATTATGTGATTGTGGTCTCACTCTCTTTCAAAGTATCCTACTGTCCTATACTCACCCTTCTTCTTGTGATGAAGTGAGATGATAAAATGCCTCCATGATGAGAAGAAGTGAGGAGAATGTGATATAGTTGCTGCCCTCCTGACAACATGTTGGAAAGAGGATCTTCTGCTTCCAGATCAGGACCAGCCACGGGTTACTGAAACCTCAGACAGCAAAGCCACAGATAAGGGAGAACTACCATATATGACAGCAGAATTTCTTCCAGATCATCGGAAGCAACCCACCATGATTTACAACAGGAAGAGCAAACCAAAATCCTTGCAAGTCATGGGTAAAAGCAATGTGGTGGTGTGGGAATAACTTGAGGGAAAAGCTTCCAGAAGAAATGCACCAGGCTGCTGCACTCTGCAGAGTGCTGTTGGGAAGGCCCTTCATGATCCTGGGCCTCAGTTTCCTCATGAGTAAGAGGAAAAATTGGGTCACCTCCTTGGGGGTTTTGTGAGGGCTGAGGGAGCCCCCCCAGGGGGTATCAGCCCTCATGCCCTCCCCTGACTGCTTCATCCTGAAGTGCCCCTTCCATCCGCTTCCGATACTGCACTTCTGCACCACATTTCTTTTCAACAAATGGCTCCACCGCTGAAATTAAGTTTGACAACTATGCACCTGCCATCGCTAAGATCACACCTTCCAGGCTCAAATCTCTGTGGCACTAGAACTCCACATGGAGCAGCAGCAACCAGTCCACTGTTGTTGTCTGTCCAGAGACGGGGTCCCAGCAAGCAAGACAAGATCTTCCTGGGAGTCAGAAAACACGTAAGAGGTGCTCCACCCCTGTGGTCTGTGTCCGCAGCTCACGGGAGAACTGGATCCCAGCTGTATTATCATAAAGGTGACCTGAGCCAGCCCTCATCAGTAGGTCACTTAAAGATGTGAGGTGCTGCTCTTAGGTTGCACAGGACTATCAGAGGCCTCCTTAATGCTGGGGCAGGGGCCAGGGAGCCAGAGCTCACCCAGGCCGGGAAAGCACACCTCCTCCTGTTAGGACCTTTGAGGTCAAAGAGAATCTGTTGGCTTCCCTTTAGGTGACAGACCCTGATGCTTACATAGCCCTTCTCCCCTGTGCACTCAGACACTTGGAGAAAACATATGATTAAAAGCAATCAATGTGTTATGAAAATGAATTGAACAAACCATAATTTTATTGGCTCTGAGGCCAAGTAATAAAAAGGTAAATGTGAACAGGTGTGCCAGTTAATGTCCCTGGATAATTGATTAAGTATGGCAACCCCCGAGAATCCCCCTCTGTTCAGCTCACACAACTTAAACTGCAGAAAGTAGGAAGTGCAAAATATGCACACTTTCTAAAGCTCTCTTAAAAAAAAAAAAAAAAAAAAGCTTGTTATATGGTCCCCACCTGGGCCATGATTAAGCACTCATTATTGCAGTAACAATGGCTCCATTGTTTCGTTTTTTATCCTAATAACCATATTTAAATTACAGAAATTTTTGAGAGCTATAGCCATAATGAAACTGGGGCCCAAAAAGGTTGATTGGTTTTCCCAAGGTCACAGAGGGGCAGAGCCAGAGAAGCCAAACACACAGCCCCAAATTCGCAAACCAGTAATTGCTCTAATACACATAACAAGGGGTCATTCACTACTGTCCCCACTCAGAAGGTCTTGAGCTCATTCAATTCAGTGACACAAAGAATATATGCAGCAAACCTTATTATCTGTAATAGTCTGGGTTCTCTAGGGAAACAGAACCAACAGGCTTATACACACACACACACACACTCATATATATATACATATATATATATACAAAGTCAGAAAGGGAAAGAGAGGTTAAGAGATTTTTAAGGAACTGGCTCATACAAAATCTGATGGGGGCAGGCCACCAGGCTGGAGCCTCAAGGAAGAACTGTAGCTCCACTCCGAAGGCCATCTTCTGGCAGAATTCCTTCTTGCCCTGGGAAAGTCCGTCTTTGTTGTATTAAGGCCTTCAACTAATTAAATATGGACCACCCACAATATGGAGGATAATCTGCTTCACCAAGACCACCAATTGCAATGTTAATATCATTCAATGAACACAAGCACAAAACATCCAGAATAATGTTTGACCAAATATCTGGAAATCATGACCCAGTCAAGTTGACACATAAAATTAACTACCACACTCTCTCACCAAATGTCCAAGTCTCTACCCCCTCCACTTGTTTAGGCTTAGGAGTATCCCAAGACATTATAGGAGGAGCCCAGGGGGATGAGGGGCTGCCCATATGGGGTAACTAGGAAGAATTTCTGCCAAGTCATGGCAGCACTGATGCTAGGGGTCCTACAGGTGAGATGCTGGATACAGGTGAAATAATGTTGCCACCAGGATTCACGGAGCTGGGATCAAGTAAAGGGGGTTTGGGCCTCAGTTCTCTGCAGCTCCCAGACATGCAAATTATGCACTTTATTTTGGTTATCAAGTATTGTGAAACAAACTATTTGAAATTTAATGGCTGGCCCGTATCAATAATTATTGCATATTTCTCATGATTCTCTGGTCAGGATACAGAGGATAGCTTGTCTTTGTCCCATATGATGTCTGCAGGGCTTCTTCACTCCTGCATCTGGTGTCTCCATTAGAATTGCCCCAACAGCTGGAAGCTGGCTGAGCCACCTTCCTGTACATCATTCTGTTGGTTAAAGCAACTCACAATCTGACCAGCTCAGATCAGATTCAAGAAGCAGAGATGACACAAGTATGTGAATACCATGAGGCGGGGTTCATAGAGAGGCACAAAAGTGATGACAGACTCTATCGTCCATGATAGTCTTTTGCTAAGTCAATATACCCACCCAAGTCTTCCCAGAGTGAGAATTCTTATTCTTTAGGCAATAGCTCTCAGATCAGCCCCGCTCTCCCAGAACCACTCAGTAATTCCTCTTCGTCTCCCCCATCCTCTGCCCTCATTTTGCCTTAGAGATCTTGTCCAACTTCCAAAGGCATTTGTGAAAGCTCACATTTCATCTAGTTCTCTCACACTCAAGCGGATGGTCCATTAGACCCATAAACTTCCCCCAGAGCAACACTAGTTTCTTTCTTCTTGAGAGTCTACAAGATTTACTGTCCAAATTTTCCAGGACATTTGGGGCAAGAAAGATAGTGCTCTTTCCATTTTTCTAATTCAAAAACAAGGGGAGGGAACAGGAACAAATGGATCACCTTTCCATTTTCGGAGACAGTTGAGTAGAGTGACTAAGACAGCTCACTTCAGAGCCATCCTGGCACCGATTAGCTACTCAGTAGCCTCACCTATAAATGGGAATTATCTATCCTGGGGGGGCTACAAGGAGGATTAAGTGAGTGAAGGAGGGAAAGTGCTTAGAACAAAGCACAGTAAGTGTTTGCTATGCTCACATCAACAGTTGTATCTTGTCACACATGTCATGTGTTTTCCTCAAATTCCCAGTGTGATGAGCCGGCAATTCAAGGAGATAGAATTTCCAAGATATTCATCTCAATCCCCTTTCTTGGAAAAGAAAGCTCCCTCAAGATGCAAAAATTGCTTTTCCCAGAGAAGGAATATGAGTCTGTATCAGGCTCTCCCAAAAATGTCTGGGTATTGGATTCCAGAGAAGATGTATTATGGGGTGTTTTTGACAAGAATGAAAAAAAAAATATATATATATATATAACATAAATGATAGATTTTCATACTTGCCCCAGAAATGTGTGGAAGCCATCATGAATCTAGGGTGCAAGAGTATAAGAGAAGTGTGGTTCCCACCTCAATGGGCGGGTTCTCCCAGCCCCGCTCCCAGCTACCTTCCCAGTCACAGGCTCTGGGAGACCTGGTTCTGAGTCACCACCAGCCCCCGTCCAAACAGTTTAGGTGGGAGGATAGCTAAGGTAGGTGAAGGGAAAAACTAGCTCCACGAGAGGGACTCCCAGGGACTGGGTAAACTTGAGTGAGGCCCCACCACCCCAACCCCTTCCCTGCCCAGCCCCATTCTCCTCATCCACAGACTGAGGGTTAAGCTGTTAAGACAGAGTGTCTTAACTTTCTCTTAAAATGCAACTCGCCAGACAGGCTTTTTTTTTTTTTTTTTTTACATAGTCATATGTGTCTTTTCATTTATTTTTTCTAGCCTCTGTGGTTTCAGGGTAACCGTGCACTTTAAGAAGTCTGACCTTGCCATAGGACATGTGTCAAGTAGACAACTCCACAAGGAGTGGCCCAGGGGACCCATCAGAGGCAGTTTCTTAGACATTCTTTGCTCCTGCTTATGCTTTCTGATCCCCATTTTGTTCTTGTGGCTACATAGACCCTCCCCTGGGTGGCTTCTCTCAGATCCCCAATTCCTTTGGAACTTACTGATGGATGTGGGTTCTCTAGTTGTGATTCTCTGCATTCTGTGGCTAAACCACCACCTTCTCTGGATCTGGCCAAGCCGTGCCCCCTACCAGTCTCCTAGGTTCCCATGGCTCAAAACCCCTCTGTGGCCACTCGGCCCTTCCTGAGGTGAAATTAAACAGATAAAAGAAAAGGTCACTTTCTGTGCACCATCCAGCCAGATGGCCAAGCAGTTGACTAAAGCTCCAAGACTGCCTTTCTTACTCTGAACTGAAATGAAGCCCATGAGAGAATCCAAAAAAGACTTATAGTGCAGCCCGGATGGCTCAGTGGTTTAGCGTTGCCTTCAGCCCAGGGCCTGATCCTGGAGACCCGGGATCAAGTCCCATGTTGGGCTCCCTGCATGGAACCTACCTCTCCCTCTGCCTGTGTCTCTGCCTCTCTTTCTCCTCTCTGTGTATTCTCATGAACAAATAAATAAAATCTTTAAAAAAAAAAAAAAAAGACTTCTACACAAACAACTGATACCTAAAATGACATCGTCAATGGCAAATGTCATTTCTACTTCAAAGATTAAGACTCCATTTAATTATGGAAATCAATTAATTCCTGCTTTATAAATGAATCACAAACATTGGTTTTATTCCTAAGTAACAGTTAATGAGTTTCATAGCAACCTTTTTACAGAACCAAGAAGAGATGACTCACAAGGATAATAAAACAGGGCTCTCACACTACCCTTGGCAAAGCAGATAGTCTCCATAAGTTAATTTTTCTGAATCACCATGTGTTTTATTTTGTTTTGTTTTGTTTTGCCAAGAAAATAATCTGAAAGTGAACACAGCTACGGGTCATGAGCTTCTTCAAGGACCACAAGCTTATCTCTCAGGCTCCATATTAGATATTTTTCCTCAGAAGAGTCTCTAAGAGACTCTTTTCCTCTCTTTGGGGTTATAAATGATTCATTTACTTTTTTCATCTTTAATATTTTGTGTGTCAAACATAGTATGGCTGAAATCATTTGAAGTCAGGAAAAATTGGCTTAGTTTTCTTAACTTTCTGGATTTCTCTGTGAGATCTCTTTTATCGCCAGGCAAATTAGGGTTCACATATCATCACGGCCAAGATAATATGGCAAAGTCAGGGTATTCAAAACAGCTACAAAAACAGGAATAAAAGAGAAAAGGGAAAACTTTTAAAGACAGTCCAGGAAGATGAGGCACTTCAAAGATATTAACAAAATATGGAGAAGACAAAACCATAACAAAGTTCGATTTTGTTCAACACAGCATGTTTTTCACCCAAACTGTTTCTGATGCCTGATTCCCTTCATCTGGGTCAAATCCTTCTTCTACTATTCCCAACATCATTATCCCTGAGAATTTTTGACAGAATTTCTGCTATTAAAGCATATTTAAATCAAGTTCATCTTCATCTCTTTTCTTGTGTCTGTGCTGTAGTCATGCGATTGTACAGAGGACTAATTTGTGTACTTTGACTTTTCTCTCTTTGTCTCAAGTGAAAACCCTTCTAATTCTGATCACTGGAACACCTGCCTGGGCTACCTTATGTCATGATCTCTCTCTCACACTTCCTGCTTTGTTCACTCATTCATTCAGCCAAGGCTAGTGGGCTCTGCTATCGAAAGGCAGCATATGAAGTATGAGAGACAAACTGCCTGCTTCTTGGTAGCTTTGTGACCTTAGGACATTCACCTACCTCCCTGCACTTCTGTGTCCCAGCTATGAAATATGGATGGTGATAACTATTCCCAACTTTACAGGATCCTTGTGAGGTTAAATGAGTCAGGACTCATGACAGACTCAGCACATAGCAAGCCCTCTATAAACATTATCTATTGCTATTGCTACCAGCAACTAACTTGTAGGTGGTGCTGGATATTTCTGAAGGGAATGCAAAGAGAAAGAACAAAGGGGAGATGTGCCACCTTCCCTTGGGGAGATGTGCCACCAGCTGCGTTCAACAAATTCATGCTTTAAATCAATGCAGCTAAATGTTTGTATTGCCTCTTTGAATATGCTTCTGTCTGATTAGTACAAAATTATGGTGTATTTGGAAATCTGGAGACCTCGCACATAAGTAATTTTATCTTTAGACCTTGATGGGGATGTTGAAGCCTGAACACCAGTTCCAGGTCTTATCTCTATCTTTGTTAGGGAAATGGCTCCTCTCAGTGGACTCACTGAGTAATTACACATACTCCCCCTTGCATTTAAGAACAAGAGTCCTGCTTGGGGTGATATCAATAGCTAAAGCTGTTTAATAGCATTGAATTAAACTCTGTTTAAATTTATCTTCTCAAAGATTTATTTCACCAACCCAAACCCATTACAATCTCACATCATCACGATGTTCTATCAGAAAAAAAGAATCAGTGTTGAGTGGGACCAACAAAAGGCAAAGTCGTATTTCCATTTAATTAAAATGACATCCCTCCCTGGGTGGTGCAGCGGTTTGGTGCCTGCCTTTGGCCCAGGGTGCGATCCTGGAGACCCAGGATCAAATCCCACATCGGGCTCCCGGTGCATGGAGCCTGCTTATGTCTCTGCCTCTCTCTCTCTCTCTCTCTCTCTCTCTCTCTGACTATCATAAATAAATAAAAATTTAAAAAAATTAAAAATAAATAAATAAAATGACATCCCTTCACCAAAAGGTGTTTACAGGCAACAAAGTGGTTTACACATTTGTTTAATTCTAATAATGCTTTAAATGTCATTTGGGGTCTTTCAAAAAGCATCTGAGTTCTGGTTGGACTGGTCTACCAAGTGCTTGAAAGTCAGAAGCAGCAATGGAAAAACCAGCTGTTATACTTTTCCAGAAGCCAAAACAGGTCTGGAAATTATCTTGATTTTCCATATTTGAGTTGGCATTTCATAAAGTATTTGCAGGGTCTGCCAATTGCCGGCTCTGTGAGCTATGTAATCAAAACATAATCTCTAGATCCTCTTGTCTTCTTTTGTGATATTTGGAGATTGGACTAAATACCTTTATGCTTCTGGAACTAAATAGAAATGAGTGAATTTTTTAAGTGTATATCAGTTGACATACACTTTCATGGAACTCAGTCATGGGCCAGATGATGATGGTGGTGGTGGTGGTACCTAGCACAGTACTTACTGTGTGTCAGTCATTGTGTTCTGTGCATAGCACAAATCATGTCATCTTACCCCCCACCGTAACTCTTTACAGTATGCTCTTATTACTCTCACTTTACAGATAAGAAACAATCACAGTATTTCACAATTTCCTAGAGTGCCCATGGCTAGTAAGTCACTGAGCCATCTGCCTGACTCTCTTTACTAATCTAAGCTGGTAATGGGTATCCAAGTCGCATCCATTTCAACCTCCTGAATATACAGCTAAATCCCTAGCTGACTTTCACTGCAACAAACCAACCCTTATACTAGGATCTCTGCTAGGACCAACTTTGTTGGAACCCCAAAACTAAAGCCCAGTAAAGTAAATCCCTACTCTCCTCCGTGCAGCATTTAGGGTGTGTCATTTAAGCCCCTAGGTCTCAATTATGAGTAGTCTCTCCACAAGCCCTCCACACTCCTCCTACCCTGGTAGATAGGAAGACTTTGAAGCAGCCCCATTAGCCAAAGAGATCAGCCCTGCTTCATAGACACACACACACACACACACACACACACACACACCCTGCCCCACCCCACCACCTCCCCACCAAAGACAAGGAATATTTTCAAAGTGATCAGAGTGAGCTAGGGAAATGGAACACCAGCAGAGTCTGGTCTGGCTGCTGGGTCTAAGAAGATCACCCTTCTAGAGGCCAAACTGCAGGGCAGTTAGTCCTGAGGAACAAAGGGGAAGGTTCATCCACTGGCCTCTGTGTCCCAGTGCCAAAGGTGTGCCCCTGTGGGCATAGACTCTACACACACACACACACACACACACATACACAGGAGCAGAGTCTGCAGTCCTGGGCTGGAGGAAGGGAGTAAAGACAGGAGGGAGACCCGTGCAAAGTCACTGGCAGATCTCACAGAGCTGGTCACCATGGCAATCACCAGAAAAACAGGTCAGGCTAGCAGGCTCTAAACTGTGCATATGTAAATGGTATCTGGGTCTCCCCAACCCAGTACCTCCACTCCCTGGCATATCTTGGTACAAAGAAATCGCACATGTCCACAAGGACACGTGCTAAAATTTTATTGTTGCATCATTGTGTAACAGCAAAGAAAAAGTCAAAGGAGAAGCAGAAGCAGGAGACTACCTAAAATCCTGAACATCCGCCGATACTAAGATGGATTATTAGTGTCTGTTATAATCAGAAAATAAACACGCAACAGTAAAAGTGAATACTGCAAGTATCAACATGCGCAATCTTATAAGAATTAGCATCAATGAAAGATTAGCAGATTAGCAAATGAAAGACTAGATATAAGAACAAAATGTAAAAATGAATTGCATTTCCCTGTAACATCACCAAATGGTTAAAAGTATAATTTCCCAGAAGACATACTTATAAAGCAACAGAAATAATTTCCATGTTTGCTCACCTGTTATAGTTCTGGCTGTCAATAGATACTGTCTAAAAATGACCAACCCAGAAATAAACATGGACATTTGTATTTCACATGAAGATAAACACCCAAATTAAAATATATATAATTAAGAAAAATAGTAGATAAATGAGAGAGGAGAAGAGGATGTAGTGTAAGTCAATAACAAAAAGTTTTATTCTTCATGACAGGATTCTCAGAATGGGATCCCAGACAAAAGCATCATCATCACCTGGGAACTTGCTAGAAATTAAAATCCTCAGGCCCCATCCCAAACCTGCTAAAACCCTCAAGAGGTTTCCAATACACTCTAAAATTTAGGAACAACTGATTTCTGATGATGGCAACCACCAGAAGATCTGCCACCAGAAACTGTTGTCTATGGAGAGTGGCGTTTGGTTTTTGAAGGATGTGGGGCTTAGGTAGAGATTTTGTTTTTAACTTTACATCATTCCAGATGGCTTGAGTTGTTATAGCATGTTAATCTTTTTAAAGAAGAAAATGGAATACTACTCAGCCATCAAAAAAATGAAATCTTGCCATTTCAATGACGTGGATGGAACTAGAGGACATTATGCCAAGCGAAATAAGTCAGAGAAAGACAATCATCATATGCTCTCACTCATATATGGAATTTAAGAAACAAAACAAAGGATCATAGGGAAAGAGAGAAAAAAATAAAACAAGATGAAATAAAAGAAGAGGGAGACAAACCATAAGAGACTCTTAACCATAGGAAACAAACTCAGGGTGGCTAGAGGGGAGGGGGTGAGGGGATGGGGTAACTGGGTGATGGGCAATAAGGAGGGCATGTTATGTGATGAGCACTGGGTGTTAATAACACTGATGAATCACTGACATCTACCTCTGAAACTAATAATACATCATATGTTAATAAATTGAACTTAAGTAAATCTTAAAAAGATATTTAAATTTTTTTAATTAAAAAAAATGAAGAAGAAGAGGAGGGAGGAGGAAGAGGAGATGGTAGAGGACAAGGGGAAGGGGATAGGGAGGAAGAGGAAGAGAAGGACACGAAGAAGAGGAAGGAGGAGAAGACACACACCAACATGGAATAAGTGTGGTTTAGGGACGGCTTTACTCTTCATGGTCATTCCATTCCCCCCATCAGGATCAGCCAGAGAATTTGCAACAATTTACAAAAATTATGTTTATCAGAAAAGAACACTGTGGTGACATTTAATATTGTTGATCAGTGCTAAATTATGACTTTGCTTCATGCCTCAATCCCTATTTTTCCAACTTTTTTTCCAAGGATCACAGTCCAACAGAAGGAAATGTCACATTTTTTTACCCTGGTAAATTTTTTACCCTAAGTAGATAGTAAAATACCAATTGTCTGAATGGGAAGTATTAATATACCTTTACTATACAGAATGAATCAGAAGAAAAAAACGATCAGGGGGCTCCAGAAATGTGAGGTCTCTCTCCTCCCCAAGAGAAAAGCACTGTCTGATTCAATGTGATTCCTTGCTACAAGAGGTGATCAGTACTCGCCTGCTTTGCTTATTTCCCAAGGCGACCTGACCCACATGCCCTCCAGCCTCTCCAGCCACTCCAGCCACTCCAGGGTGTGCAAGCCACTTCTCCACTGAGTGGCTGAATTTATTTTTCTCCCTTTTAATCTGGGCAGGCCTCTTGCTCCAATTGCTTAAATGTCCAGAAGCGAATTTCGAACCCAGACCATCAGCTAGCAGTTTGTACCTCCTTCCTCTTCGAATGTTCTTTCTTCCTCTCAAGCACCGGATTTTGAGGACATCTGTGCAGCTACGTGCTGAGGCCCATATGGAAGAGAACAGAGGGCCTTGGTCAACAGGCCTAACGAGCTCCCAGCCAACAGCCAGTGCCAGACATGTGAGTGAGCCATCCTGGAGCTTCCCTTCCTGCCCAGCCCGCAGAGGACCTCAGTCCTAGCTGCCATCTCTGGGAGCAGGCCTGCCCAGCTGAGTCCATTTGACACTCAGAATTCTGAGAGATAGCTGACTCGATGTTGTTTTAAGCCACTAAGTTTTAAGGCTTATTTGGTTTAGAGTTTATTCTCCAAGAATAAAAAAAAAAAAAACTGAAACAGAATCTAGGGTATTGTTGTAACAGAAACCAAAAATATGTAGCTTTGGCTTTGGGATTGAGAGGCAGGCAAGAGCCAGACGGCCCTCCGAGAAACCATTGATGGAAACTGAAAGAAGTGAGAGAGGAAATTGCTACTGGAGACTGAAGAAAAGACAATCTGTGTCCAAGTTTGGCACCACTCTGAAATTTGGGCCACCTTGTCTGCAGCAATGGGTACGATGGATACAAACATGCACACCTGGCTATAGAGATTTCCAGACAGAATGTTCAAAGGAACTACTAGTTTCTTTTAGTAGCCTCTGAGAAAATCTGAGGAAAGGAACTGATGAGCCCCTCAAAACAGGACAGTTCAGTTTAAGAGCAGAGTTTAGAAAACACACAGAGAACCCCCAGGCCCAAGAAGGGGTCATCAAAGGAAGATTGGCCTTTAGGTAAAGATTAAGTTAGGTTTCTGCAAGTAAACTGTGGTCTCAGAGTCAAAGTCAAGCCAAGAACACAGCTGTAAGACCCTTCTAAGTCCACAGAAAGATGTAAGACGTTGTCTCAAGACCTTCTCAGCCAGACAATAGGCCTTCTAGAATCATGACGGACTTTGCCCACAGCATCCTGACTGTCATTCCAGGGTTTAGAGGTGCCTGTCTCAAAACAATGATGGGCTAGGGAGTTTGCCTAATGGAGAAAATGTCATAATTTGATACATAGGAAACCTATAACGGTTTTTTTTTTTTTAGAGGAATTATACTAATTTGTATTAAGGGAATAACAGCTCAAAATGAGATTTCTGGGTGCCTAACCTCTTACTGTGGAGAAGAAGGCTGAGAAAGCTACTTGTTTGCAAGCATTTCTAATGGAAAAGAAAGGACAGATTCAATCAGTCAAATCAAGAGTCATAGAGAACAATTCCCTAGGAGGAGTGGTTTTTAATAAATGTTTAAAAAAAAACACAACCACCTGTCAACATATGCATGGCTGGGTTTCAGAATTACTATGGACTAGTGACAGCTATATTCCTGCTGCTGTATTTGCTGCAGTTACACTGTCCACTTCTCACACTGTAAGTTGGGGGTGTGGTGTGTAGGGCAGGAACTGCGCCAATGAGGCTGTACCCAAGGACCCCCATGTATACCTGAACCAGACTTTGATAATGCGATCCTGGACTGTGACCTAATACCATAAAACTAAGTGGAGGTAGGAAGGAGGAGGTGAGTATATTTTGCACATGGAAGGGATGCAAGTTGTGGTGGTCAGAGAGCAGGCAGGGTACGTCATGTCCAAAGATGGAGGCTTCTTGCACATGTGTGCCTTTCACAATTTAATAGTAGAGTTTACGTCTCTCCTCTGAAATCTGGGCTGGCCCCATGAGGACTTTGCCACACAGAATGTGGTGAAAGTTTCTTATCATACCCCAGAGGCCTTAATAGGACCAGCAACTTCTCTTTCCTTCCTCCCAAACACTGCCTGGGACTGAGCTCCCATGCTGGGAGGAAGCCCAAGCTGTATTTATGAAGAGGGTCACATACGAAAACTAAGGAGCCAGTCGGCAGCCAGTGTCAACTGCCAGATCTATGAATGAGCCATTTTGGACATTTCAGTACAACCAAGCACCCAAATGACTATAGCCTCAGCCCAAATCATGTGGACTAGAAGTTCTTTCAAGTGAGTTCAGTCACTCATAGGGTTGAGAAAGACAACAAAATCTATTTATTTATTTGTTTGTTTGTTTGTTTATTATTTTACAATCAGGTATGTGTTTTCTTTTCCCTTTTTTAAACTAAAGTATAATTAGCATATGCTACACTAGTTTCATAGCCTATTGATTCAACAATTCTATACACTACTCAGGGCTCACCACGATAATTGTAGTGACTTATTTATTTTATAACTGGAAGTTTATACCTCTTAATCCCTTTAATCTATTTCATCCCCCACCCACCACCGCTCTAGCAACCATTGCTTTGTTCTCTGTGTTTAAGAGTCTCTTTCCTCCTTCTTTTCTTTCTTTCCTTCTTTTGCTCTTCCCTTCTTTATTTCTTTTTCTCATTTTCTTATTTTGTCTTGTTTTCTAGATACCACATATAAGTGAAATCACCTGGTATTTGTCTTTCTCTGTCTGACCCATTTCACTTAGCATAATACCCTCTAACTCCATCCATGTTGTCGCAGATAACAAAACCTAATTTTTTATGGCTGAATAATATTCCATGGATTATATATACCACATTTCCTTATCCATTTGTCCATCAGTGGACAAGGGTTGTTGCTTCCATATCTTGGCTATTGTAGACAATGCCACAATAAACACAGGGGTGCGTATATCTTTTTGAAATCGTTGTTGTTTTAAGTCACTAAGTTTTAAGGTGGTTTGTCACTCAGCACTAAATAACTGAAACACAAATTTGGGGCAGGTCTCCAACAATTGAGCAGTTGTGTACATTTGATCCCAAAGAGTACCATTTTAAGCTCATTTGCATCTCATAATTGTAATTCTTCCTCAGATATAATTACAATTATCTAAATCATGCTTGCAGGAGAATCAGGAAGAAAAATATCCTAATTTCATCAACCACTGATTTACCCACATCAATGTGATTCACATGCCATTCACATGCTTTTAATGCTTCTCCAGATAAGAGACAAACAAAAATCAAAGCCCAAAGTTGAAACAGTCAAATAGAAACCAATAAGTATTTGTTGAGGTCCTACTTCCTACAGCAGGAGACACTTTGCTTGGTGCTAAACACAGAATCCTTGACCTTAGGCTCTTATGATACATAGAGAGTGGGCCAGGTTTCAGGCACAGGGGCACAGCCTAGCCACCACATTCCCTCGCCCTCATACACTAACTAAACACCCACCCTGGGTGCCAACTGGCTAATACGCCGTGACTGCTGACTAATGACCAGGAACATTTGCTAGAGCTGTGGTGTTGAATGCACAGGGGACCTGAGAGCCCAGACCCCTCCTGGGGTATCTCTCCTGCTAGGATTCTGAGGCGGTGGGTGCAGAGGGCGTGCTCTACAGTCTGCAGTTCTGTGCCCTGGAGTCCTCCCTGCTCACCAGCCTACTGTCACTCTCCTGATCTTGGACCTTGGCCCACACTGTTCGCAATCACCTCCAGACCAACATTCATGCCCCAAGGCCCGGTTTCCACACCCCTGCCTCTCTTCTCCAGGGACCTGGCCTCTGTCAAGCTTCCATCCAGCCTCCAAGGAAAGGTCTCATTGCCCTGTTATTTAGTTGCTAGTGATATTGTCTTTTCCTTCATGGCCTGTCCTCCATTGGAGTCCCAGCACTCTGGGGGTGAGTCTGCTGACTCAGAGAGAGCTATGCAAGGGGCTACCCTGCCCTTCAGGTAGGTACAGCCTACTCAGAATGAGACCCTCTCCCCTCTCTTCCCTCCGTCTCCCGGGGCTCCTTCGCGCACCTGCTGTTTTTCATAGCCTTCAGGGCTATCTGGAATTGCCCTTTGTGCTTAGTGGCATCTTTATCACCTGTTCCTTCTCGTGCTCCACTGAAATGAGGGAGATCGTGGGGGGCTGTTTGTTATCACGCACCTCCAATGTACCGTCTGACACATAAGAGGTGTTGAACAAATAAATGTTAATGAATTAATACTAATTCCTCCCTAGTAATGACTTTTCATTTGGTTGTTTTATCCTACAGACCACCAGAGGGCTCTGTGTGTCTGAAATCCAATGTTGTGAAAAGCCTCTGCTCTTGCCCACAAAGTAAATCAAGGGAAGTATCAGGAATTTTCGTGTCCCTTAACATGCTGGCATTCCTAGAGCATTCCTTGAGCAAGCAGAAGACTGCTGTGTCCGGGACATGCAGAAGACCCCAGGGGACAGTGGGAACATCAGCTCTGATGTAGCCTGATGGTGGATCTTCATCACACTTCATTACACTTCATTACACTCAAACAGGTCATTGACAGGCAAGCCCTGGCTGCTAAATGCCAAACTGAACATTCCAGAATAGGACAGACCTTAAATTTCAGCCCCGATTCTTCAGCAGGAATGGTCTCAGAACCACAAAGACCCAATCCCAGAACAAGTGAATTAAGTTCTACAAGTCTGAGGCTGGAATATGCCCATCAAATGCTTGCCAAGTAATTCTGATTCTCATTGCAGGTTAAGAACCACAGACCTAAAGAAATACAAAGGAAAGAGAGGCTGACTCTTTAGGGGAAGTTTCACAGATGAGAAGGGATTTGAACTGGTCTGGAAGGGTGAACTAAATCTAAATAGCAGAAAAAAGAAATGGATGTTCAGAGTGGGGTCGTGGCAAGGGACAGAGCATGTCAGGCTGACATAGCAGTTTGTCTGCCTACAACCTGTCTACCAGAGGGTGGTGGGAGCTGCATCTGCAGGGTAAAGTATGCCCTATTATAAGGGACCTTGAAAGTTTCCATCTGTCTCTCCTAGGGAACCCTGAATGTTTTTGAAGGGAAGACATAATAAAGATATATTTGTTTAGAAAGAGTTAATACTGCTTCCGTGTGGGGACTGGCCTGTCAAGAAGACTGGCTTTGCAGACTCACCCTCTCTGCCATGGGAAACTGGATCCCTGTTAAAATACACCAGCATCTCCTACTCTCCTTGCTCTTCATCTGCCTGAGGAGACTGTCAATGCAAAATCGAATATCAACAGATCTGAGTTTGGCTTAGTCGGGAGAGAAGCATTAAGAAGTAATACTGATGCCTGTACTTTGCTTTCCAAGTTTCTGTCCAAACTGGGAGGTTTGCATTTTTAGAATGAATAACAACAGTGGCCTGAAGACAATGTTTTATTGAAAGACATCGGTGCGCTTTTCATTTTTTTGAAAGATTTTATTTATTTATTCATGAGAGACACAGAGAGAGAGGCAGAGACACAGGCAGAGGGAGAAGCAGGCTCCATGTATGGAGCCCGACATGGGACTCGATCCCCACCCCCCCACCCCCCCACCCCCCCCCCACCCCGGGGTCTCCAGGATCAGGCCCTGAGCCAAAGGCAGCCGCTCAACCGCTGAGCCACCCAGGTGGTCCTCAATGTGCTTTTCAATTTGCATTTCCCAATATATTCTGTCTCCCCATTCTGCCAGAAGCATCCATTTGCCTCTGAGAGGAATCAGTATAATTATGTCAAAAAATGCACACAAAGAGTTAATTTTGGACTTTGATGACAAAAGTCGTATTTTCGAATCCCTAGAAATATGATACTTTTGACAATTCTGTGAATGGCTCAGTCAGGCTTGGCAAAACTGGTTCTACAGGTTTGCCTAAAGTCCTAGAAAGAGAATCCAAGTCATAGGATAAAAAATGTGATGGAAGGTAAGTTCCTATAATGCAGAAGGCAGAAGAACCTTTTTCTCCCCTTGAAGGAGTATGGAAAGAAAGGGATTAGAAACAGAGAGAGGGGGTCGGTTGCCAGTGTTATCAACATCTCTCCACTCCCACTTCCAGGTCCATAGATGTGGGCCCCTGACAACTCCCAAGCAGGTCTTTAGGGATCAGTCATCGGTGTGGCACCACTTCCAACATGGTGGAATAGATAGCCTGAGTGCTACTGCAGAAGATCCAAAAGATTCCTGAGCAGAAAGATCCAGAAGTTACGAGAGTACCCCTGCTAGCCAAAGGGGCAGGGGGAGCCGTGGGGTCTATGGAGCACAGTGATTCATGACGCATCCCCAACATGGTACCCAGAAAGCCAGAAAGGGCGAGCTGCCCCTGGCAGATTCCATGTAGATGCCCCGAGAATGGCCCGACTCATCTACAGCCAGAAGACCTTGGGCCAGTGCCCGGGGGTCTGAATTCTCCTTCCTCACCTCCCCCAGTTTCTGTCAGTTTTCTCATATAGCCAGTTGTCATCTAGGGCGCAACAGAGAGAAGAAATCTGAAATATGGAACTAGTAGGAAAACAGGGGCTCCCCTGTCTTTCTCCCACCTGCAACACGTGGGGCCTTGTAAGGAGATGCAGATGCTTCCTATGAACTGCAAAACCTGGATTTTCTCGATATATTTCATAATAGTGCATAAGTGTCCATACTCCTCACACCTCGTTTTTCCTATTATAGAATATTTTGTGAAATGTTTTTCTAATGGAAACTAAGTAGTGGTCATCGCACTCAGGTCGTAGAACCAGAAAGTCCAAAGTCACACTGACACATTGAGAGTGTACCAACTTTCCAGATGAATCCATCCTTGGGAGGCCTGGGTGGCTCAGTGGTTAGGCATCTGTGTTCGGCTCAGGGTGTGATCTCCGGGTCCTGGGATCGAGTCCCACATCGGGCTCCCCACAGGGAGCCTGCTTCTCCCTCTGCCTGTGTCTCTGCCTCTCTCTGTGTCTCATGAAAAAATAGAATCTTTAAAAAAAAAAAAAAAAAAAAAGGAATCCATCCTTGACCTCCAAATTGTAAATACAGTTGTCAACCGCAAGATGGCCCTAGAAGCAACAAAATGCAGCCTCCAGACTGACCCTGTCACTAAACGGAGTTGATCTGAGTTGTTTTTTTTTTTCCCCCATTTATGAGCAATTAATTGAGTAGGGGGAAAAAAAGAAGAATGAAGGATTGTGCTAACAAAGTGATCCGTGTCTTCGGTGTTCGTGTCCATCAAATAGAGCGGAACCTGCAGGTCTCGTGGGAGGCAACACAGCACACCTTGGCTGTTTCAGACCCCAAGGCACCTCACATGACTCGTGAGGATTTCTGCCAATTTTTTAAACAAGGAAAACATTAGGGACAGTAAAGGAAAAGGCCCCAAAATACGAGCAATTGTGCAAATAGGGTTTTTTTTTAAAAAGCGAAAAAAAAAGAAAAAAAAAAACCAGGCTTCAGCCAACACAGAATTCCAGATTGCCAGATTTCTTGATTGTGGCTTTTAATCAAAACACAGCCAGCTGCCTGTATTTAACGTTAATTGTTAAGTTCCAAGTCTCAGCCAATCATGCTACTTCTGAGCTGGCAGTGCCACAAGGACAACAAAAATATGAAGCTGTCCCTGACCCAGTTTAGGGAGGGGGAGGGGGTGGGGGAGGGGGGCCCGTTCTGGGATCCGGTCAGCTCCCCCGCGAAGGCCGCGTCTCTGGCTCTAACAGCAAAACAACATCTGTGCCTGGAAAGTCGCCCCGCACCTCCCAGAGGAGCAGATAGTGTGTTTACTACCCTGAACCCCCTCCCTTTCTTCTCCCCCCTCCATGAAGAGCCGCCTTAGCACTTCAAAGAGATGAGGATTTTGTTGGTGGTCAGCCAGAGGGGTGCCCCCCACCCCCGGAACCTTCTGGGCCTGTACTGCCCCCCCCCCCCCCTATTCGCTGAGAACCTTTTCTGTGCCGGTGGTTTCTCTCTTCTGGGCCTTTGTGCGATCTGGAGTTTCTTTCTCCTCCTAGCCACAAAGAGCTTCCTCTCCTTTTCTTTTTTTCCCCTCAGGGGATAGATACCTTAGCTGCTTTCCCCCATCTGGAATGCAAAGAATGTCGCTTCGTTTGAGTGAATGGAGAATTCTTGCTGAAAAGACACAACCCCCCTCTCTCGGCCTCTCTCCTTCCATCTTTTCTCTCAGAAACCATAAATAACAGACAAAATGGAGGTCTCCCTGCCAGTATCTGCAAACACAGCTGGTCTTTAGAATCACCGGGCACAGACCTGGGAGGTGCAGCGCCTCCCTCCAGAGCGCATGCACTCCCACCTCCAATCTGACTCTGAGCCTGACCTTGAGCTCGGGGTCCAGGTGGCACCAGGAATTGGTCACTGCCCATAGCAACAAGTTCCCCTCTCTCCAATCATTTACATGGAGACGGCAGCTAATATTCAAATCCATGCAAGCAAGCCCACGGTTGATTAAATTAGATCTCTTCTCCAGCTTGATTTGCATAACTTGCAATAATCAGGACAGGAAGCGAGAGCATAATTGAAAGGAGAAAATATACCCTTGCAGCTACTTGGAATTCGGTGGAGTTGAACTAAGCTGCTAAGTTCTGAGGGTCGTGAAGGTGGAACTGGCCGAGTCGAACCTTCATTTCAAAATATTGAGGTGAGTGGAGAACACCTTTGAGTAACAACAAGAAAAATTTTAAGAGAAAAGTGTTGAGCTAGTGGTCCAGAAAGTTTGCTCACGTTTTATGGGCCTAGTAGAAGTGGTCTCTGCACACTCTGTTCTGACCTGGCCCTTGGAAAGAAAATAATTCAGCTAGCATTTTCTTTATTTTGTTGCAGAAATTCCCCCAAGATCCTCCCAATGGCTACACCCAAACTCCAGTTTTCTTCCTTTATGGCTTAGGTAGGAAGCCCTCACTCCCACCCCTTGCCCACGTTACCTTTATATATAAGAACAAAACCTGAAAGAAAAAAACCACCGTGCCCTGTGCGGATGGGAACCCCACTGGCGAGCAGTGCATCTGACAGATGCTGCACACTCCCTCCTTAATTTTCTTAATTCCGCCTTTCCTTTGCTGTCCCCATCACCTAGGGCCTGAAAGCAGAAAAGCAAAAAGCAAAGGGGTCCAGCAACAATGACACGGATCCCTGGAACTGCCCCCCTCCATTAATTCCCATCCATTTCTCAGAAGCAGGGGCAGCAGCAGACTGAGCCAGGGACCCCCAAAGAAGCAGAAGCAGAGGGCACTGCAGTTGGGGACAGTCTGAGAGACAGCGTCCCCCTCAGAAGCTCTTCGCACAGGCCATGGACAATGTCACAAAATGTTAGCCCATGGCAAATCTCAGCGCCCCCACCAGTTTGTGTAGGTCTCCTCATCGAGGGGATTCGCACAGAATTTCAGGAAGAATGTGTGGAATGCATTTCTTTAGGACAAATGCCCGTGGTCTGCTGTTGAAATCAACGCTCACAGATACCAACCAAAAATCAAAGTGAAGATGTTTGAGGGCAGCCCAGTTGGCTCAGCAGTTTAGCACCGCCTTCGCCCAGGACTTGATCCTGAAGACCGGGTATCAAGTCCCACGTCGGGCTCCCTGCATAGAGCCTGCTTCTCCCTCTGCCTGTGTCTCTGCCTCTGTGTATGTGTGTGTGTGTGTCTCTAATGAATAAATAAATAAAATCTAAAAAAATAAAAATAAAATAAAATCTGAAGGAGAAGAAGAAGAAGAAGATGATGATGATGATGATGATGTTTGAGTGTCCCTGCAGACAAGGGCTTTGTAACCACATGGGGTAAGGGCTTGCTGTCACTGCTTCCCGAGGACCAGGGACCTGACTCGGGCTCCGGTGCATCCCAGGAGCCAGGGAGCACACTGCCCCACTCCCCAGGCGGGAACAAGGAGGCCGGCCAAGGGAAGCCATCTGCCCCAAGGGCGCCCCTAAGCCAGGGGAGCGGGAGCGATGCCCGCCCAGCCAGTCTAATTACACAATCTCCACTCTTAACAGCGTCGTGCTGCCTTTCTGAAGGGCATGATTAATTATTCTGGATATTGAAAAACTGTTTAACAGCCAAGGGGAGAAAACAGTTCAGAGATAGTTGTTTAGGGCAGCCCAGGTGGCTCAGCAGTTTAGCGCAGCCTTCGACCCAGGGCATGATCCTGGAGACCTGGGATCGAGTCCCACGTCAGGCTCCCTGCATCGAGCCTGCTACTCCCTCTGCCTGTGTCTCTGCCTCTCTCTCTCTCTCTCTCTCTCTCTCTCATGAATAAATAAATATAAAATCTTAAAAAGAGAGAGAGAGAGAGAGAGATAGTTGTTTAATTCCCAACATTTGCCCTACCTTGGCCTTTCTTTGTTTCGCCTCAATTCAACTTCCAAAACTGAAGTCAGAATACGATGAGCTTCCTTCAAGGAACTTCTAGAAAGTTCTATCCTTTGCCTCACTGCAAATTTTAAGGGGCTCAAGGGGGAAATTCCGAGCATCCTAGAATAAGCAGCTGAAGCAGAGAACCAGGAGAGCCCTCTAATAAGCAAGTGTGAAGTGGGAATGGCGGGCCCTGGTGCTGCTCCAGGAGCATGCTGAGTCCTATTTTTCAACTCGAAGAGCAGGGACGCATTAGGGTTGGTACAAATGGTAGAGAGCCTTGCAGGACACCTGTGAAACAGAGTCACTTCCCCCTCAGGGGCTGGCAGGGACTTGGGAGCAACCAGATGCCCAGAGAGGAGGAAAACCAGGCAAGCCCTGGCAAGCAGTGGTCACAAAGACCCTTTCTGGTTCCTGGGAACTTCACAACCATTTCCCAGCCTCCCTTGCAGCTCAGCTCAGCATCCTCTAACTAAGCTGTAGCCACTTCCAGGCTGTCCCTTAGGAAATCCTTTCAGCATTTTCCTCTCAAGTCTGAACACCTTGGGGATCACACACTCCAGATGGTGTAGCTACAAAGGGAGGAGGCTGACTGACCCATATGAGGATGTGTGCAAAAAAAAACAGTAAATACGTATTATGCTAAAGCCACTGGAACTTCAGGATTAATTTGTTATAGGACCATAACCTAATCTACCCTACCCTAATCCTCCATCCAGTCCTGACTAGTGCAGGGCAAACTAATTACCTGCAGGGTTATTGGAAATCGAGATTCCTAGGATCCACTCCCTGAGATTCTGGTGGACTCCACGGACTTAGATGAAGGAACGGGGAAGGGGACTGACTGTGTTTGAGGCAGGCAACCCAGGGCACAGTGTGTCTGCTATAAAAGGGAATAAAGAATGTCAAGAAAAATATCTAAAGAAGCTGCAAGATTTTTGTGACAGTTTGGGTGAGGCATTGGTTTAAAAAAAAAAAAAGTAGAGTCAAGACTTCCAACTTGAGAGGCTGAAAAAATAATGGGAGAATGAGAGTCTACAGGGTTCATTTTAGAGAGAAAGATGAATTTGATTTCAAGATGCTGGAGGCCCAAGTGAAGTCTGTCTGTGCAGTTGGAAATGCAGAGCAGGCACACAGGTGAAGGCAGGTGTGCAGGTGAGCTGCCCCCCAGGAGTGAGCACATAGGAAAAGGGCAGGAGGTGATGACCTGGGTGAGGGGGATGCTCACAGGATGCTGAGAAGGTGCAGACAAGAGCAGGCATGAGATCATTGGAAGAGTAACAAGGCCAACACATGTAAGCAGGAGCCCGAGGGTGGTAGGGGGTGAGGAGGAAGGTGCAGAGAACACAGCTGGTCCCCCTACAGGCCACCAGGGACACAGCTCAGGCCCTTCAGGCACCCCACCACCACCACCTATGGTCCCCAGATGTTATCTTTCTCCTGCTCCTCCTCACCCACACTTTGGCCCAGGTTCCTGCTCTTTCTCCTCTACTGACCTTATCAGTGCCTTTCTCACCACTATCCCTGCCTGAACACAGCCTCCTGCCCACAATGTCTTCTCCCTGCCTGCCCTCCCCCTGAACAAAAGCCCAGAACAAGCCTACCTGCCTTCCCTGAACCCTTGGTGGCCCTCAATGGAGCAGTTTCCTCCTTTGTCCCTTCTCTCCTCCACAGCCCATTGCTGATCCAGTGGTTTCCAGTATAGGGAATCACCATGTTCATCCAGTATAGGTCTCAGAGTCACTGAGGACTGGCCTGTCGGGAGACCTCATCCGGTGCTCCTAGGAGCAGGTGTCCTCGGGTCCAGAGCCACGGACCACCGCCAGGGGGGTAAGGCTCCTTTTCGGTTTCTCAAGCTGCCTTAGGTAACACAGGAGCTGTGGCTCCCACAAGAATTGTCCTTCGAGCCACATTCGGTTGTGGAAGATTCGATGCCTGAACTGCTTTGAACTGGTGTAGACTCGCCAGGTCCCCTCCCAAACCCGAGACAGGGCTCTAAAGCCGCTGCTCCCATCATGCTTCTCTGTGCTCCCCATTCTAGATCGTCGCCCTCATCCTCCCATCACACGTCTGCCCATCTTTCCTGGCGGATTACGGGGGACGGTGGGGGGGGGGTGACTATCGGAGCCTCGGGACACCAGCCCCTCTCAGACTCAGGTAGCTGCCCCTCTTCCATTGGCTGCCAACTTTGGGCAAGGGAGTGTCATGTGGGACCCGCGACCTGTAGCCCCCACTGCAACCTGTGGGACACAGCCCCACCTCCCGGTGGTCATGGTCCGTCCCCTCTGCCTACCTGCTATGTCCTCCTCCTCCGGCCCGCGGATCTCTGAACACAGGACCCCAGAGGGCTCAGGTGGCAGCCTAAGCTTACAGTTCAGTGAGAATCTTGTCTCTGTGTCTCCGACAGACGTCCCCCTTTGGGACAGTCGTGTCCAACCCTGCAGGGCTCGGGGGCAGCATGGGCAATGCAGGCTTTCCCTGTGCGCCAGTGGGCGGCAGGAAGTCAGGAGCGGCTTCTCCTCCCTGGTTCGTGGGACTGGTCGTCTGCTTATGGGAGACACAGAATTGTGGAAGGTCTTTGGTTCAAAGTGTGTAGGGCAGCCAGAGCTCCTCGCAAAGCATGTAGAAGCTGGGGCTGCAGCTCCCGGACTCTCCCAGACCTTGACCACCCCAACGACTTTGGGGTGCTGGGCCTGTGATATCACCAGTGGATCCCATTGTCCTGTCATGGGCCTGCTCCTGCATCTTTCTTATGTCAAGTGGGTCTCCTGGTTTGAAACATTGTTATATCTGACCCTGTGCCATGGATAAGCCTCTGGAATAGTGGCCCTGGTTCTTCCAGCAGGGCTAGTCACTTCTGCAGGCTCGGAGGGTTTGGGGGAATGTATATGTTCAAGATTTTCAGGAGCATAAACCTAGTCATCCCATCCCATCCGTGTGTCAGGATCCCATTCTCTCCCACAGGAGCCCTGACCCTGGCAGAGCTGAGCTGCCTTGTTGGAGTTTAGCTTCTTTGGAGCTCAGGATTCTGATCTTGAATCCTGGACCCGAGGGGCGCCTGCCTGCCTGGCTCAGTGGGAAGGGCATGCCACTCTCGATCTTGAGGTCGTGAGTTCGAGCCCCATAGTGGGGGTAGAGTTTATGTTTAAAAAATAATTAATTAGGGATGCCGGGGTGGCTCAGCTGTTGAGCCTTTGCCTTCAATTTGGGGTATGATCCCAGAGTCCTGAGATAGAGTCCCACATCAGGCTCCCCACAGGGAGCCTGCTTCTCCCTCTGCCTGTGTCTCTGCCTCTCTCTCATTCTCTCTCATGGGTGGATGAATAAAATCTTTAAAAAATAATAATAATAATAAAATCCTTTCTTTTATTAAAACACACACACACACACACACACACACAATCCTAGGCCAGAGCCTGGGCTCCCACTGCCTTCCAGCTATAGGAGATGAGACCTCTAAATAAAGTCCCAAGGTGGCCTCTGATTGTCACACTTGGCCTTTTCTCATAGTTTTCTAGAGTTTCAATAGAATCTGGCCATTGCCAGCCAAGGCCATTGTTGCTATTATCTCCTCCTTCCATTCAGACTCCTGATCTGTCACACAAGCTCCTTCCCTTCCCTGCTACCCCAGCTCACCCCAGGTGGGAGTCTTACAGCTAGACAGCTACCCTGTGCCCAGGCCTATCTGTATCGTCCCTGCAGTCAGTGATGAGACGCTCGTGCTTGGCTGGATGGCTGGATCTCGTGCCAATACAATAATCCACCGTATCACCCTCTCTTGGCCACACTAGAACCAACTGCCACAAGTTAGGCTCTCTCAGACGCTGACTCTGAAACAGAATTTAGTGCTTAGGACCCATAGGACAGAGAGTACCCACAGATTAGCCCCTATGAAAGGACTGGAAAGAAGAGGAGGACCTGTGCCAGCCCCCGAGGCCTCAGCCACCCCCGTGGGGATCCTGGAGTGCAAGATGCCCATTACAGTGGTCCTTGCATTGGAAGGTGCTTGTAAAGAATGTGGTTGGCCTTTGTACCCAGTTCCTGGGAGTCAGCCTCTAAACCCTTGGAATTTCCCCAGTGATTAGAATTTCTTTGTTATTCACATGAGCCCCCCCCCACACACACACCTGACTTATGCTAATAAGGCCGCTAAGGATGAGGGCTGCTTACACCAGAAAGATCAACCAGGTGATTGGAGAGTTGGGGCTTTGAGCCACTGAATCAGTGTGACCTTCAGAGGAGTCGATGAGGCCTGGAGATTAAGTCACAAGGCCAATGATTGGATCAATTGTGCCTCCATAGTGAATCCCTGATAAAAATGACAGACATCAAAGCTGGGGTGAGCCTCCCTAGTTGGGTCTGTGTCTTGTCACCCCTGATGGGCTGCAGAATAACAAGTCCTGAGACAAGGAAGCTTCACCAATGGGATGCTTTTAGACTTTGCCCTATTTTGTCTCTCCCAGTAGCTGACCTTGATTTGCATTATTCTTGCTGCTATCATAAAGCTATAGTAGATATACAGCTTTCCTAAGTTCTGTGAGTTGTTCTAACATATTATCAAACCTGAGGGGTTGCGGGGTGGGGGGGGAATCCTCCAAATTTATAGCCAGTTGGTCAGAAGTCAAGGTGGCCTGGGGACCCCCAAACTTGTGGTTCATGTCTGAACGAGAGCAGCCTTGTGGGAAAACATATCCTTCACCTCTGAAGGCTGGCTCGACTCTAATTAGTTGGTGTCAGAGTCATTGTAGGCTGGGACAGCTTTACATCCCTGTCACCACCATCTGTGATGTGGCCCATCTCCTGGGCAAGGTAGCTCTGCAGCGAAGGCAGACCCAGAGGAGCTGGGAGCTGAGTACTGTCTGCTGACAGCACAAGCAGCAGGTCCTCCCTTGAACGGGGATGTGGGTGGCACATCTCCAGGTGCCAGACATCCCTCCATGTATGCTCCAGTTGCTCTGACTTCCAGAATGTCACCCCATAACAAAGGTTAAAAAACAAAAATTCATCTGAGTAAATGTGAAGATCTAGTTAGCATCATCAAGCGATTCATGAATCCAGCAGCATCCCATCTAGCAAGTAGGGGGGAACTTAGAATTGACCAAAATGGAAGGTTTTGATGTGAAGGAGAATAGTGCAAGAAGAAAAAGGAAAGAAAGGATTGCTTCAGACAAAGTCACCTTCCTTGAAGGGCCGGGGTCTTATTAGGTGGATTTGGGAATAGAGAGGACCCATATGACAGCTTACCTCACTGGTGTTGATCAGAAAATTCCTAACTGACAGGGTAAGACTTACATTTCTAGGGGAGGTCGGAACGGCAGTTAGGTTAGGTATTTTACCCCAGTTTGATGACTTGGCTTAACTGACACCATTTGAGACCTACAGTTGTTTTGTTTTGTTTTGTTGTTTGTTTGTTTGTTTTTTAGGATTTTATTTATTTATCCATGATTGACGCACAGAGAGAGAGGGGCAGAGAAGCAGGCTCCATGCAGGGAGCCCGATATGGGACTCGATTCCGAGTCTCCAGGATCACGCCCTGGACTGAAGGCGGCTCTAAACTGCTGAGCCACCCGGGCTGCCCAAGGCCTACAGTTTTCTTTATAACACAAGGGAAACTGATATTTTGTCCTGGGTTCCCAGGAAGTAGCCAGCTTTGACTCCATTCCTGATTGTGTGACAAATAACTTTATCCATTTCTGGCAAGCACATACCCCCTGCCCCTGGGGGCTTCTGTCCTCCCCAGGGCCTGGTAGGGCTTCTTCAGCATCTCCTGGCTTCATCTCCCATGAGTACAGGGTGAAGACAATGAGATCACCCACTTGTCTCCAAGTCCCAGGTCTGGGGCAGATAACAGAGGAACATTTTCTTCTTCCAAGCTAAGCCATGGGAGGGGTGAACTGACCCCAAATTGCACAGATGGAATTTTAAGTGCACAAACACTGAAGCACCTGGCCAGAAAGCAAGATTTAACTGCATCTTGCACCAGTCTAGCAAGGATGATGGGAATGAATGAGTGGATGTCTCTGCAAGATGGAGATCTGTCCATGCTTGTGCCTGCGGAAGCACAGCTCCTTGGAAGGCATCTATGGAGAGTCTATCGTGCTGAGGCAGCTGACATAGAACATGGGAGCGACGCCTAACTTGAACTTTGAAGTCAACTCCTCTCGGCCCACCCAAACCCGAGAGAGGGGCTCTGACCTTCTCCACCTTGACCTGCTCTATGTATCTAGGACCCACTCTCCAAGTGGGGAAAATGGAAGCTGGGATTTGACATGTAGGTTAAGTCAGTGAAGGCTGAAGAAAGACTCAGACCCAGATGTGAGTTGTGAACACTGTCCAAGTGACATCCCCACCAGAAGCCAGGGCCCAGGGGGAGTGTGATGGTGCCGTTCTACTGCATGGGTGCTCTCAGCTGCTGCTTAATTCCCGTTTGGGCCCTGACGCTGGCAGCAAACGGCACTGGCTCCAGGCGAGGCTGGTGGCCTGCGAGTGCTGACGGCGCTCCTCCATGGGGGTCTGCTAGGGACCCACGCTCTCACCCAGAACATTGCCAACCTCTCTTCCTTCTCCTTTCCTCTCTCTCTCCACATTCCCTGGGCCTGGGAAGATATTTTCTAGGGGAAAGAAAGAAAACAAAGCTTTATCCTCGTGTTAGTTGCATTGCCCCAAATGTATTGTGTTGCCTAAGATGCACATTTTAATTTTTTATGTTACTTTTCTGAAGAGCCTACTCTTCTGAAACTTAAAAGCCATGAGGAAAGAAGATCCCAGTTTCCTCATTGGCTCTGCCTCTCCTTTTCTTGTAGTGAGAAGTAGAAGCACCCTGGCAGGTGGATGGGGGGGCACCCTGCTGGCCTTTCTGCCACACCAGAGACAGTGGCTCTGGGCAGCACCCCAAGAAAACCCGGGGCCTAGTCACCTGCCTCGGAAAGGGACAAGTGCACTTTCTCCTCTCCTCAGCTGGACACCATTGAATCTCTTCTTTATCATTAAAAATCAATAGTGGAGGGATCCCTGGGTGGCGCAGCGGTTCGGCACCTGCCTTTGGCCCAGGGCGCGATCCTGGAGACCCGGGATCGAATCCCACATCGGGCTCCCGGTGCATGGAGCCTGCTTCTCCCTCTGCCTGTGTCTCTGCCTCTCTCTCTCTCTCTCTGTGACTATCATAAAAAAAAAAAAATCAATAGTGGAAGTATATCTTCCATTTCATTCTTTAGCTGAGACTGTTCTCAGTCTGAGCTAAATTCAAATCCCAGCTCTATTCTCAACTTAACTTCAGTGCATCTGCTTTAAGTTCTATAAATCCGTGTCTTCTACATAATGGAGGTACCAGTACCTGCTACTGAGAGCCAGTGCAAACAATAAATGCAGTGCTGGCTCCCTTTCTCCCACACTTACAGGACAGGACACATGGGTTGTCCTGTCAGACCAATGATTCCCTCTTAAATTAACCACTCACCAACTGCTGCCCCATTTTACTCTCGAACAATGGCATCCACCCACACCATCAGCCCTCTCAGGGCAAACTCAAACAAGAGCAAAGCTCACAAACCAAAAAATAGCTCCTGATCCTTTTCCAAACTTAAAAAAATTACAGGCTGCCTCCCCACTCCAGCATGTCCCCAGGCTGCGCATAATACATTCCTTCTCCTGGCCCTGCCTCCCACTCTCCCACTGCTAGCCCAGCCCCTGCCTTTTCCCAGGTCCTTGCTCAAGGTGTTCCCATTTTCTCTAGATTGTGGCACGTGTGCACTGGGAGCACAGAATGTGCTCCTTTGTTCCATGCTAAGTGTGGGACACTGTGGAGAACTTCTTACATTTACAAAACCCAGAGGAATCCAGAAAGAACTATAGGATCCTAGTTGCCTGGGAAGTCTTATGCATTTATTTTTCTTCCAGCTTCTCTCTTATCCTGGTGCATTTTTAGAAGGTAGATACCTCGGGGCTCTAGGGGCTGCCTGGAAAAGCAGATACAGGTATTTCAGGGCAAAGAAAGGGCATCTCTCAATATCTACCACCAAATGTTTCCTCCACATTCCCTGCTAAGTAATTCCAGGACCCTTGTTGTATCATTTCCCACTTATTGTCACCAGATTACATCAAGGTAGTTGAGCAGTTTATCTCTATCAGGGTGGGTGTACTGGCCCATTCATGTCAGCATCCCTTACTCACTGTACGGTGCCTGGCAAACAAAACACTGTGGGTGGCAATAAGCCATGATATGACTTACCACAGCACACTGTACTTAGAAGGGTCACATATGGACCAGCAGTGGCTGAGCTCAGTTGGTAGGGATACTGGTGTTTCTCTCCAGCTGGGAACAGCTTTAAGTGGCCCGATTTGAGAAGTGAATTTTGTGCTTTGGCATTTGAAAGGAGAGGGAAAGTCTCCAAGAAGAAAAGCAGATAAGAAAAGGGAATATAGCACAGTCTATTATTAAACATGGGAGAACCACATCCTCACGAAAAGGACACCGTCCAGGTAGTCGGAAGATCAACTTGAATACGCCTGCCTGAGACTTCTTGGGAGGATCAAAATTGCTCCATCTCAGAAGAATGGAGCTTGAATGTTTTATTTGTCAGAGGTGTTGATCTAGATCTTCTGCTTCCAAAGTTCAGTGGTCTCCACTTCCTAGGATGGATTTTAGTGTTTGGTCACTGTATCCGTTTCCTAAACCTGCCAGATCAAAGTCACAAACCGGGTGGCTTAACCAACAGAAATTTATTTTCTCACAGTTCTGGAAGCTAAAAGTCCAAGATCAAGGTGTTGGCAGGTTTGATTTCTTCTGAGACCTCTCTCCTTGGTTTGATGAGAGGTAGCTGTCTTTTCCTTGTACTCACGTGATCTTCCCCGATATGTGCCTGAGTCCAAATTTCCTCTCCTTATAAGGACTCCAGTTATATTAAATTACTGCCCACCATAATGGCTTCACTTTTTAAATCTTAATTACCACCCTACAGGCCTCATCTCCAAATACAGTCATATTCTAGGTACCGACGTTTAGAACTCCAACATACAAGTGGGTGGGGCAGGTGGGGGGCACAGTTCAGCCAGTGTTGCCATGACCACTATATGGGCCACTATACGTGTTCTTTCAAGGTTCTAGCAATCAACTTCCATCAAAAGTGAGCCCTTGGCTATTACCAGGAATCCCTATTTTAACAAACCGACAGGACCTAGTGAGGACATCCCATTACATAAACGTGAATCTCTTTACTTAGGAACAGAGTGATTATCCAGATATACTCTACTAATATGCTCACAATTAAAGATCAAACTTCTGCCACCGAGAACATGAACATTCCCAATTACAAAAAAGCTATACATTGCACATGATCAAAGTTTAGATCCACTCAGCATCTTCTTAAACCAACTAAATAGAGATAACTCTGTTTTACAGGACAATATCCAGTTGGTCAATAACACATGTGAAAAGGTGATCAGTCTCATTAACCATCAGATAAATACAGATGAAAAATCTAATAACAAAGCACTGCATATTTGCCAAATGGTTTAAAATTTTTAAAAATAATAATACCAAATGAATGGATGCAGAACAACTGGAATTCTCACATATAGCTGATGAGAGCATATATTGATACAACCACTACAGAAAACCGCTAATGTCTCCTACACTGCACATACCCATATGCTGTAACCCAGGTATAGACATATACCTGGCATATCACATTATGTGCCCACAAAACAGACATATTGTAATATTCACAGTAGCACTATTCACAATTTCCAAAAACTAGAAATAACCCAAGTGTCCAGCGATAATACACTAAATACTTAACTTGAGCATACTCATATAATAGAATACTATATAGCAATGAGAATGAAAGAGTTACTACTACATTCAACAACACAGATAAATCTGACATTTAGACTCTAGCTTGAAAGATGTCACACACAAAAGATTATATATTGTATTATTCTATTTATATAAAGTATAAAGTTAGACAAAACTAACTGATAGTTTACCTTTGGGTTTAAGAATTCAGAAGGGCCTAAAGTTATGTTCTATTTGTGAAATCGGGTGGTGGTTAGACAGATGTGTTCACTTAATGAAAATACACCAAGAAGATCTTATGATTTGTGTACTCTTTCAGACATATTATAATTCTTTCTTTTAAAATATTTTATTTATTTATTCATGAGAGACAGAGAGAAGGGAGAGGCAGAGACACAGGTGGAGGGAGAACCAGGCTCCCTGTGGCGAGCCTGATGCGGGGCTCAATCCCTGATCCCAGGATCATGACCTGAGCCAAAGGCAGACGCTCAACTGTTGAGCCACCCAGGTGTCCCAACATATTAAAATTCAATAAAAATGTTATCACTTCTACCCTCAAAGAAAAAAAAGGAGAGTCAAAACTTTGAAATAAGGCTCTATAATGGGCATTAAGTCCACCTGATGAGAAAACAATTAAACAAAACAATGATCCCAATGAAAGATAGATTAAACAGACAATGAGAATCTTGCTTAGATGACCAAACAGTAGAAAACTACGAGTTTTTTCTTTGTTCAGAATCCGTGCATGCATGAACTGATTAAAGAAAGAGAGAGAGAGAGAGAGAGAGAGAGAGTGTGTGTGTGTGTGTGTGTGTGTATTGTTTGGTTATTGACTCAATGAACTCAATGGTTTTGAATGACCAAAAGGAGTCCTGCTCCAATCTCAGTTGGGGTCAATCTTCTGGACTGTGTTGGAGTCAACCCTGTTGTCTGCTTGGACCCCATTGAAGAGCAGACTTTTAGGATGATATCTCAACTAAGACTCTCCCTAATGTTTGGTGAATTACAACCAACATTAATTTCCAGAAGAGAATCAAGTGGTTTTTCTGAAATCTAAAAGAGTCACTGATGAACTTTTTCTTTCTGCTATTTGATCTGAGTTGGCTTTGTCATGGAGACACACATGGACCCAAGCACAGATGTGCCTATCTGTAACATCAGCTGACACACGCAGACAGCTGTTAGAGGAGCACAACTCCTTTCACTTTATTAGACTGAATTCTTGGTTTAGCCCAACTATTAAATCCAGGTGATACTCCCTAATTGGCAAATGTAATGGTTAATTTTATGTGTCAACTTGAATAGACTATGATGTATCTAGATATTTGGTTAAGCATTTCTGGTGTGTCTGTGAGGTGTTTCTGGGTGAGGTTACCATTTGAATCAGTAGACAGAGTAAAGCAGATTGTCCGACCTAGGGTGAGTGGGCCTCATCCAATCAGTTGAAGGCCTGAATAGAATAAAAAGCTAAATAATAATTCTTTCCCTTCCTTTCTTCTTTCTTTCTTTCTTCTTTCTTTCTTTCTTTCTTTCTTTCTTTCTTTCTTTCTTTCTTTCTTTCTCTCTTTCCTTCCTTCCATACTTTCTTTCCTTCCTTCTTTCCTCCTTTTCTTCCTTCCATTCTTCTCTCTCTCTTCCCTCTCTGTCTTCTCTCTCCCTCCCTCCCTCCCTCTGTCTGAATGTCCTCAAGCTGAGACATCAATCTCCTCTGACTTTAGACTCAGACTCAGTCTGGAACTAACACTATTGGCTTTCCTGCTTCTTCTGGACCCCTACCTCTCCTCATAGTTCTCCACCTTGCCAACTGCAGATTCTTGGACTTCTCAGCCTCCTTAAAAATATGAGCCAATTCCTTATAAGAATATGTATATTCAGTATATATCAAAATACATAGGCTGTTTCTCTGGGGAACCCAGACTAATACAGATTTTGGTACCAACAGCAGTTCTAGAGGAACAGAATTTTAAGGATGGGTTTCTAAATTGGTTCTGGGGTTTCTGGAAATGGCTCTCTCAACTGATTAGATTTTAAAATTCCAATAGTAAAGATAAAATATCTCCACTACATACTTTTCATCAACCACTTATAAGATTGGATGATAGTGTACATTACTTTGAACCTTTTTGGAAACCTAACAAAGATAATGCAGTTGGCTGGTTGCTCCTAATGTTGCTAGACAGAGTAGAAAAAGAAAGGGACGAGCTCAAGGGTTGTACTTCCAAGGTCGAGCACACATAAATGACCAGAAAGCTTCTACATATGCCCTCCAGGAGACCCTTATCCCCCACATTGCACAGCTGAGATTGCCTGAAATTGAATGCAGTATCTCATCTAGTGAGTGAGTAAATCACAATGGAGGCTGATTCCCCCACATGGTGTCTACTATCTGGAAAGCAAAGAGGACAGCTGGATAGAAAGCTTTCATACCTTCAGTGAATACATAAATAACCATGAACAGAATGTTGTTAGAAACATCAGATGGAAATGAGGAATGTGCTAGTGGACACTGAAGGAAAAGCCATCCTTACTTTAATGTGATGAAGAATTTGGCTCAAGTTCTAGTGTGCTATGGAAGGTAGAACTTGTGACTGATAAAACTGGATATTTAACCCAGGATATTTCTAGGCAAAGTGTTGAAGGAGAAACTTGATTCCTCCTGACTGCTTATGGTAAAATGAGAGAAGGGAGGAATGAAAAGGAATTTTTAAGCAAAAAGAAGCCAGAACTTAGATTTCAAAAACCCTCAGCCTGTCCACATTGCAAAAAATGAGCAGGTGTATTTGGAAGAGAACACCAAGGCTGTGACAGGACTAAGACTCAAAATAGATTATGGGATTATATGAGCAGAGACACTGCCAGTTTGGGTTGAAGGGGATGAGATGGGCAAAATGAAGAAAGGCTCAGAATTCTTACATTTTATGGGGTGGGGCCATGGAGCTAGTCAGCAGGGCACATACACTGCTCTTCAAGACAAGAGAAGACTCTGAGGGCAATTCAGAGATCACTAAGGCTTCCTCCTTGGTTTCAGGCAAGTCAGAAGGGGGACATTGCTTTGGCTTCAGATAGTAGTCATCCAGACTTTTGGTGAAGAAGCCTTGGGGATGGAGCCACCCAGAGCTTTGGAGAGAGGACCTCCACCCAAAGTTGTGGAGGTGGGACTGCTGCCCCAGGGGGCCTGCAAGGCAGCATCAAACCAAAGAGAATTATTCTTGAGCCTTAAGATCTAATGGGATTCTCCTTGCTATATTTTGGGCTTGCTTGGGGAGTATCACTCCTTCCTTCTTTCCTATTTCTCCCTTTTGGAATGGGAAAGTCTGCCTTATGCCTGCTCCATCATTGTATTTTGGAAGCACGTAACTCCTCAGGTTTCACAGATTTACAACTCGAAAAGAATTTTGCCTCAGGTTGAATTAGATCTCATCTTGAGTCTTATCCATAGCTGATTTAGATGATATTTAGATGAGACTTTGGACTTTCACACTTTCAAGTTGATGCTGCAATAAATTAAGGCTTTTGAACCTGTTAGAATAGAATGACTGTAGTTTGCATGTGAGAAGGTCATAAATCTGGAGGGATCAGGGGGGAATGATATAGACTGTTTGTTTCTCTCTAAAATTCATATGTTGGAGGTCTTAACTCCAATGTAATGGAGTTACATTTGAAGGTGGGGACTTTGGGAGATAATTAGTTTTTTTTAAATTTTTAAAGGATTTTATTTATTTGAGAGAGAAAGAACAAAAGAGAGAGCACAAGCTGGGGAAAGAACACACGTGGGGGTTGGAAGGTCGGTGGTGGTGGGGGTATGCTCGGCAGGGAGCCCATGCAGGGCTTGATCCCAGAATCCTAGGATGGTGACCTGAGCTGAAAGCAGACACTTAACCAACTTAGCCATGCAGGCACCCAGATAATTAGGTTTAAATGAAGTCATGACAGTGGGGACCCCAAGATGGGGATAGTATCCTTACAAGAAGAAGAAGAGGAAGAGAGACCAGAGTTTCTCTGTTTTTCTCTCCCCTCTGTGAGGACACAGTGAGAAGACTATTCTATTGCTCAAACCACCCAGTTTATGGTATCTTGCTATGGTAGCTCCAGTGACGAATACAACGTATAAGCAATAAGATGTTCATCAGCCATTTAAGCAATTTTTTCCCCATCTTATTGGGCTCTTTATTTAATGATTGGCTTGCACTTCCTTGAGGGACTATATGATAGCCAGCCTCTAGGCCAGCAGCACACTTGTACATATGCACTGTAACTCATGCATTGATTGTGTGATTCAAATAAGCTCAAGTTTTAGAAGTGAAACCATTTACATTCTCACTATAGATTGTTTTTTTAATCTGGCTGAACCTTCAGGGTACTTTTTATTTTGTGAAATTAAAAATCTGTCTTTCTAAGAAAGCCAAATACAATAGAGAGCCTAATAGGGAGCTCTAGGGCATCTGCTACTGCGAAATCTATCACAATAAATTTTTAGTATTGGCTAATTATTTAAATAACTAGGATATGCTAAAAGGAAAATCTGGTTTTGTTTTTTTTTAATGTAATGTAGGAAATGAAATAAGTCAACCAAATGCCATATCGATCTTTGCTGAAATAGCAAAGCCTTTAGGGAGTTAAGTGCAACTTTGTAATTTCCTCAAGGCAAAAATCCCAGTGTGACAGATCAAACTGTGTCCCCTACAGTGTATTACCAGAAAAAGAGATAAACACCCAATTTTTTTCCATATGGTTTGTGGAAAGAAAATATTTGCAGCAATGAATGTCCTTTCTCTTGGTTTCAGCTTCCATAATCATAAATACTTTAATCATCTCTAGATCTTCAAAGAAAAGGCCACTAGTGCTAAGTATACAAGACATCTATCAGTTTGTGTTTCAAGTTTCAAGATCCTTATTTAACAATACCTGAAGGCTGTCAGCTTCCCAGAAGAGCAGATCAAAATGATGAACAAATGAAGCATGGCAGAAAAGCCTTCACTGGGGGAAGCAGAGGAGTTTGTGGAGGAAGGGGAGACAAAAGTGAAGTGGTCTATCTCTCAGAGTCAAGTTATCAACATGTAGAAGACAATGATGGAATTATCTAGGTCAGTTTTACAATCACTAAAATCTTTTAATTCATTTAACAATAATAATTGAGACCTATCAAAAAAATAAAAAATAAAATAAAATAAGATAAAATAAAATAATAAAATAAATAAAATAAAATAAAATAAAATAAAATAAAATAAAATAAAATAAATAAAAATAATTGAGACCTATCAAGTATTGGGCACTGTTACAGGCTCTGAAGATATGATGGGAACACAGAAGGGTCTGTCAAAAGGCAAACACAATAGTAATATCCATTTACATGGGTCACATTTTTCTTTTTTTAGTTTCGATGTGAATTGCAACATTAAAAAAAAATTCCATGCCCAAAACTCAATCTGTAAATGATCATATTCATATACATTCATTCAAAAAATACTTTGAGGGCCAATTCTATTTAGAACTTCGGAGTTTTTTTTTTTTTTTTTTAAACTCATTGCTTAAAATCTAGATGCTCTAAAATTAAGTGTTTCTGAAATTTACCATTATCTTTTTTTATGTATTCCTTAAGAAAAAAAAAGCACTTTCATTTTTATCACTGTTTCTATCAATGATCATATTGCCATGACTGCTTGGCAGTCATGTTTCAGATTTATTTGTTCCCTGATAATTTTCAAAGATACAACCAATTTCTTTCTTTCTTTTTTTTTTTTTTTTTTTAGGTTTTATGTATTTATTCATGAGACTCACAGAGAGAGAGGCAGAGACACAGGCAAAGGGAGAAGCAGGCTCCCTGCGGGGAGCCTGATATAGGACTCGATCCCAGGATCCCAGGATCACGACCTGAGCCAAAGCCAGACGCTCAAAGGCTGAGCCACCCAGGGGTCCCAAGATATAACCAATTCTGATAACATTTGTTGCAGTACCAAATCATGTCAAGATTTATATTATCACCCCTTCCTATTGAAATAAATTATAATTTAGCAGATGACAAGATTTTTGGAACAGACAAATCTTGTACACAGAGCAGTACTTTCACTGATATGTTTTTAAAAGTGTATTTATTTTCCAACTTGACTATTTTCCAATGGATTCCAATATTTGATTGTTTTCCATTACTTGTAATGCCTTATCGATTTTTTAAATATTTTATTTATTTGAGAGAGAAAGTGCACACAAACAGTGCAGAGGGCTAGAGGCAGAAGGAAAAGCAGACTCCCCACTAAGTGGAGAGCTTGACATCAGTCTCTACCCTAGGAGCCCAAGACTATAACCCGAGCTGAAGGCAGAGGCTTAACTGACTGAGCCACCAGGCCACCCCAGCTATTAGATATTTTAACATTACATAGTTTATTTTTTTTTTTTAACATTACATAGTTTAAATGATTAGAGTATCATTAGTTCCTTCCTTAAACCCAGGCTGAGTTCCTTTTGTTTCAAGCAGTTTGAGATATAATTGACATTTTAAACTGAACATGTTTATAGTGTAAAATTACATAAGTTAGACATATGTGTACATCTGTGAAGTCATCACCACATCAAAATAATTGAGCATATCCATCCAAAAAGTTTCCTTGCATTCTTTTGTGGTTCTTCCTTCCTGTCCCTTTCCAACCCTTTCTTCTCCCCACTCCCATTTTCAGGCAACCACCAATCTGCTTTCTGTTACTATAAATCAGGTTGCATTTTCTAGAAAGTTTTGTAAATTGAATCTTAGAGTATATACTCTTTTTCTCCTAGCTTATTTCATGCAACATAACAATCATAAGACTTATCCACATTGTTGTGTAGATCTATAGCTTAATTCCTTCTTATTACCATGACTAACTGCATAAATATACCAGTTTATTTATCCACTCATCAGGTAATGGATATTTGGATTGTTTCCAGTTTGGGACTATTACAAATCATGTTACTATGAACATTTGTGTACAAGTGTTTGTATGGATGTATGATTTTATTTATCTTGGGTGAATACCTAAATGCTTATATGTTAGCTTTTGAAAAAATTGCCAAACCATTTTTTTTAAATGGCTGTGCCACTTTACACACCCATGATAAGTATGAGTTTCGGTTGTTTCACATCCTTATCAACACTTAGTACGGTCAATTTTGAAAATTTAAACAGGTGTATGTGGTACTTTGTTGTGTTAATTTGAATTTCTATAGTGACTAATGATGTTGAGTAACATTTCATGAGCTAATTCGCCATCCACGTATCTTTGGTGAATTATTTGTTCAAATCTTTTGCCCATTTTTTATGGAGTTTTAATTTTCTTCTTACTGAGTTCTTAGAGTCCTTTATTTATGGTGGATCAATTCTTTATCAGATATATGATATGCAGGAATCCCTGGGTGGCTCAGCGGTTTAGCCCCTGCCTTCCGCCGAGGACGTGATCCTGGAGTCCCGGGATCGAGTACTACGTCAGGCTCCCTGCATGAAGTCTGCTTCTCCCTCTGCCTGTGTCTCTGCCCCTCTCTCTCTGTGTCTTTCATGAATAAGTAAATAAAAAATCTTAAAAAAAAAAAAAAGATATATGATCTGCGCACATTTTGTATTTTCTCTCAGTCCATGGCCTGTCTTTTCATTTTCCTAACACTGTTTTCCTAAGAGTGAAAGTTTTTAATTTTGATGAAATCTAATTTATAAGTTTTTCCTTGTATGGATACCATTGATTTTGTTTATAAGAAATGTTGCTTTACCTAGGATAACACAGATATTTTCCTGTTTTCTTTGAGAAATTTTATAGTTTTAGGTTTAACATTTAAGTCTACAATCCACTTTGACTTAACTTTTGAATGTGATGTGAGCTATGGCTCAAATTTCATATTTTTGCATATGAATTGCTCATATTTTTCCATCTTTATTTGTTAAGAACACCATCATTTCTCCACTGAACTGTCTTTGCGCTTTTGCCAAAAATCAATTTACCATATGTGTGTGTGGATTTCTTCCTGGTCTTTCTATTCAATTCCATTGATTTATTTGTCTATCTTGACAATACCACAGTATCTTGATTACTATAGCTTCATAAGAAGACTTGAAAACAGTGGTCAGCTCTTGAAAACCAAGAGTCAGCGGCTTGACTGACTTGAAGACAATAAAAGTTCTCTAACTTTATTGTTCTTTTAAAGTTGTTTTAGCCTTCCAAATTCTCTACATTTCCATATGAATTTTAGAATCAGCTTGTCAACTTCTACAGAAAAAAAAAAAGTCTGATAAGATTTGTTTAGAATTACATTGAAGCTATAAATCAGTTTGGGGGAACTGAGATCTTAACAATTTTAAATCTTCCAATTCATGAACATAATATACTCCCTATTTATGTAAGTCATCTTTAATCACTCTCAGATGTTTGGTAGTTTCCAAGTCCTGCATATTTTTTGTTAAGATTTACCCTTAAGTGTTATATAGTTTATACTACAGTAAATTGTGCTATTTTAAAATTTTCAATTTCTGATTTTTGTTGTTAATATAGAGAAATACAATTTATATTTTCATGTTGATGTTATTTAGTACAAGATAGTTAAACCCACATACTAATCCTGGAAGTTTTTTGTAGACTTGATAGGATTTTCTGTGCAAATAATTATATTGCTAGCAATGATAACTATTCTAATTCTTCATTTGTTTCTTTTTCTTGCCTTTTTTTTTTTTTTGGAGATTTATTTATTTATTTGAGGGAGGGATTGAGAGAGAGAGAGAGAGCAGGGTGAAGGGCAGAGGGAAAGGGAGAGAGAGAAGTCACAAGCAGATTCCTCACTGACCATGGAGCTCAACCCAGGGCTGGATCCCAGGACGCTGAGATCATGACCTGAGCCAAAACCAAGAGTCAGCTGCTTAACTGACTAAGGCACCCAGGTGCCCCTTTTTTCTTGCCTTATTGATTGACTAGACTTTTCAGGATAACGTTTGGTAGAAGTAATAAAGGTAGACATTTCTGACTTATTTCTGCTAGAGAGAAATCATCAGTTAACCAGTAAGTATGTTAAACAGAGGGTTTTTGGTGAACGCCTTTTATCAGAGTGATGAAGTTCCTTTCTATTCTTAGTTTGCTGAGAGTTTTCATCAGGAGTGAATTTGGGAGTTTTTTACACTTACTAAGATGATCATACAGTTTTCTTTTTTTAGTCTATAAACATGGCAGAGATTACATTGATTAGTTTTTAAATATTAAACCAACCTTGCATTCCTGAAATAAACCATACTGTGTCACAATTTATTATCCTTTTATATGTATTTGTTGAAATTGATCTGCTAAGGATTGTTGCATCTGTGTTTCCAAGAAATATTGGTCTTCAGTTTTCCTGTCTTGTCATTTTGAGAGGAGGGTCCTAGGTTTTGGTATCAGATTAATGCTGGCTTTATAAAATTAGTTAAGAACTATTCCTTCTTTTTCAATTTTCTGCAAGAGTTTATATAGAATTGGTAATATTTATTCCTTAAATGTTTGGCAGAATTCACCAGTGAAGGTTTCTGGCCTGGAGTTTTCTTTGTAGTAATCTTTTAAATTCTCTGTTCCATTCCTTTAATAAATAAAATGTTTCTTTTTCTTGACTAAGCTATGTTCATTTGTGTCTTTCAAGAAATTTATCCCTGTGATCCATGTTGTCAAATATTTTTGACATAAAATTATTATATTTTTTTAAGATTTTATTTATTTATTCATGAGAGACACAGAGAGGCAGAGACACAGGCAGAGAGAGAAGCAGGCTCCCTGCAGGGGAGGTCTCCAGGATCATGCCCTGGGCCCAAGGCAGATGCTCAACTGCTGAGCCACCCAGGGATCCCTGACATAAAATTATTTATAACATTTCTTTAAATATATGCAAAATTAGTAAAATCTTTTTTATTTATTTATTTATTTATTTATTTATTTACTTATTCATGAGAGACACAGAAAGAGAGAGACAGAGACATAGGCCAAGGGAGAAGCAGACTTCATACAGGGAGCCCAATGTGGGACTTGATCCCAGAACCCCAAGATCATACCCTAAACTGAAGGCAGACCCTCAACTGCTGAGCCACCCAGGCGTCCCTGGAAAGTCTTAATATTGGTAATGTGTGGTTTTTTTTCCTCTCCATAGGACCCTAGTCACTTTGACTAGGGATTTAGCAAAAAACTAGCTTTTGGTTTTGTTGATTCTCTGCCTTTAAGATTTTTGTTTCAATGATTTCTGCTCTGATCTTTATTATTTCCATTTTCTGCTTCATTTGGATTTAATGTTATTCTTTTTACTACATTCTTAAGATAGAAGCTGAGGTCATTGTTTTCAGACTTCTCTTTTTTTTAATGTAGGTATTTTAGTGCTATAGATTTCCCTCTACATACTGCCTTAGCCACATTTTGTAAATGTTAATGTTTGTTTCCATTTTTATTCAGGTCAAAATACTTCCGAATTTCTCTTTTGATATCTTCTTTGACCAAAGGATTATTTAGAGATATATTGTTTCATTTCTAAGTATTTGGAAATTAAATAATAATGATCTTTCTGGTTTTGATCTTTTTTAAAAAATATTTGGATTTCTAATTTTCCTTTGATTTCTAATTTAATTTCATATTGGTGACAGAACATATTTTGGATGACATAAATCCTTTTAAATTTTTTGAGACTTGTTTTATAGGGTTCAGAATACGGTCTTGGTGAGCATTCTGTCTGTACCTGAAGAGTATGTATTCTCCTGTCATTGAGTAAATGTTTTACAAATATTGTTAGTAACATAAAGTTAGCTCACAGTGTTAAGTCATCTATAACCTTACAGATTTTCTGTCTACTTCTTCTAACATGTATCAAGTGAGGGACTGTGGACTTTTTTTTTTTTTATTCCTTGCAAATCAAACAGATTTTGCTTCAAGTATTCTGAAGCTCTGGTGTGTGTGTGTGTGTGTGTGTGTGTGTGTGTGTGCATGCGTACGAGCCTAAATGCTTAGAATGGGGATATTGTCTTGATGAATTGACACTTTCATTATGAATTTACCCTCTTTATCCACAGCAATGAATTTTCTTTGCAAAATCTATTTTGACATTAATTTAGTTACTATAGGTTATTTTTGTGTTTTTGTTTTTTGACTAGTGTTAGCATAGTATATCTTTGTCATTCTTTTAACCTATTTGTGTCTTTACTTTCAAAGTTCATTGTAGGCAGGATAAAGTTAGGTCTTTTTTTAAAATCCAGTCTATAAAAAATAAAATAAAAAATAAAATAAAATAAAATCCAGTCTAACAATCTCTTGTTTTTAATTGGGGTGTTTTGGTCATTAGCAATCATATGGTTAAATTTGATAAAAACTTTAAGCCCAGATCTAAGAGATTCATCAAACCACAATCTTAAGAAATGTGAAGAATGTGGCACTACAGCACATCATAAGCATATTGCTTAAAACCAGTGAAACAGAAAATCTTAAAAGCTGTCAGAGAAAAAAGATATATACAGAAGGTAAAATGAAAGAACAACAGTTTTCTTGTCAGAATACTGCAAGCTAGATGATAGTGTACTGAAATTAGCAAAAAAAAATCTGTGAACATGAAATTAATTACCAAGAAAAATATCTTTAAATATGAAAGCATAATAAGGACCTTTCCAGTTATACAAAAGCTGAAAGCATTTATTGTCACCAAACCTATACTACAAGCAATACTAAAGCATATCTTTTAAAATTTGGGGAAATTTTGGTCATTCAATATTTTGCACACCCTCTCTCCTTTGGGGACTCCAATTACATATACACAGTTTATGCCTGAAAAACACAGGCTTGAACTGCATGGATTCATTTACATATGGATTATTTTATAAACAAAATACAGTAAATGTATTTTCCCTTCCTTATAATTTTCTCAATAACCTTTTCTCTAGCTTACTTTATTATAAGAACACAGTGTATAATACATGTAAGATATAAAATATGTGTTAGGTTTTCAGTCAACAGTAGGCTATTAGCAGTTAAATTTGGAGGGAATCAAAAGTTACATGGGGGGGTTGGTGCCCCAACCCCTATGTTGTTCAAGGGTCGGCTGTATTTGCTTGAAGTTGTCCCAGAGTTCACTGATGTTCTCTTCACTTCTTTTCTCTGTACTTTTATTTTGGATAGTTTCAATTACTATGTTCAAGTTCACTAATTCTTCTGCAATGTTGAAACCAATATTGAACCTATCCAGTGTATTCTTCATCTCAGACATTGTGTTTTCATCTTTTAAAGTTCAGTTTTAGTCTTTTTCTCTCTTCCATATAATATGTATGGTTTTTCTTCTACCTTTTTGAATATATGAAATATCATCATCATAACTTTTAATGTCCTTGTTTATTAATGCTATCACTGTGTCAATTATGGATCAGTTTCTACTGATTGATTTTTCCTCTCATTATGGATTGCATCTACCTGTCCCTTTGCATGCGTGGTGAGTTTTGTTTGGATGCTAGACATTTTAGATTTTATCTATTGAGTGCTGGATATTTTTATATTCCTATAAACTTTCTTGAGCTTTTGTTCAGTGATGCAGTAACAATAAATTACTTGAAAACAATCTAAACCTTTTAAGTCTTACTTTTATGATTTGTTAGGAAGGACCAGAGCGACATTTAATCCCGGTTTAATTTTTCCCTAGTCCTGAGACAAGATGCTTTTCAGATAATTCTCTATGTGGTTGTTGGAAACCGCTAGCATTTTGACTCTTTGTGAACACTGGGCATGATTTCCTCTAGTCCTTTGGGTGTCCCAGCCGCAGCTTCCTCTAACACTCTCTGGGATCATAGCCCTTTATCATCTGATGTTATGTACTGAGTGCCCTTTTTTCGTCTGATTTTATGGCAATTTCAAGCTGGGTGATAAATTCAGTCCCTGTTACTCTGCCCTGACCAAAAGCAAAAGTCTCTCAGTTTTATCTTGAATCTTTTCTAGAACACACTGCTTCAGAGATCGTTTTTGAAATTCCAAGTGAACATAACACATGATTAACAAATATAAAGTTTAAGACATATTAGCACACATTCTGAATCCATAAATATGCTTTCTAAAATTCTCCTTCCTTTAGTATCAAGGGGTATATGTTTCAAAGTCTGCAGCATTTTTTTGTTCACAGTGCTGATTGCTTTCTTCATAAAAGAGTAAACTACATCAGACTGAAAAAGTATGGGGGATATTTTCACATGTTTTTGTTAACAAATGCCTAATTAAAAAGCTGAATTTGACTTAAGTTCAACACAAAGAAATGAATAACAATACCTCCCTGAGGTAGAAATGCTTTTAATTCTCTTGTCTTGATGCTTAAAATTTGGTAAGTTTAATACTTTTGAGAAAGAAATGCTTCTCACCCTTTCAGGAGCAAGTAAGGAGCCAGTTTAAGGGAGGATTGGAAACTCAATCTTTATCTTTCGGATTTGCAGCTTTTAGGAATGGCACTACCTACCTCTAACTGCTCTGCTGTCCTGCACCTATTACTGGTACTCAACTAACACAGACTAAAAACAAGATTCCTTTTTGTTGCCATCTACAAAAAATTTGAGCAAGCTTATGATTTTAATCAGTACTGTCTGAAGTTTTATTTTCAGGGCATCAGGGGTTGGGCCAAAGAGATGAAATTTGCCCAGAACCTCACATCAATTTAATCGTTTTTTAAAGACACAGAATAACAACTACGAGAATACAGCGTTGGCTGTATTTTGGGTTTGTTTAGCTTCTGTTGGTTTATTTTGGGGAGAAAGTATTAAGTTAAAACAACATCAAGGACATTCTTGAAATGAGGAAAGAATTCATAACCAAGCAGCTCACTGCTAAGCGGGGGTAGGGGTATGTGGTTGTGGAGAAGAGCTGACCTCCAAGTGTCTCTATCAAGGCAAAGGCAGTATGGGGACAGAGCCTAAGCTGGCACATGTGTTTGACTCTCACTTGTTTGAAACTCACCCAGCAACCAGGCTACGTATAGACAGATGTAAAGGAACAAGTGAAGTCTGACTCAGCCCAGGTCTTGGTACAGGTGATTGGCATCGAGTTATCCAAGAGCAAACTAGAGGCAGGTGAGACAGACCATCTCAGGAACAAAATGAAGGATAGCAGCTGGGCCAGTGGAAGAGTTACACATGAAGGGAAAGGCTCTTATCCTCTGGGCCATCCATTTTTCCAGCCCCTGCTCTGGACCAGACACTGTGCTCTTCAGGGAGGTACACATGAACTGGAGTCAGTCTCTGCCTCCAGGTGAAGTTAGGGTAATTCCAGGAAAGAAATGTTCCCTCTGTAGTATACTCACCTTTTCTTGATGTGAAGAAAGGCAGCAGAAAGCACCAAACATCAACAGAAAAAGTCTAGTGTGGGCTTTGAGGGTGCATCTTACTGGAATTTATTCTCTTCTGAAATGACTCTTCAGTTCTCCACACACCATGCTCTCTTCCTTTACCCTGACTCTTTCTCTTCCACAATTGTACCTGTGTGCACGTGCGCGTGCGTGGACACACACACACACACACACACACACACACTAGCAAATACGGGTCATAAACTACCAGCTATAATGTAATAGGAGGTCTCTAAAAGTGATAAAAAAAGAAAGGTGATGAGAAACAGATAAGGGAGAAATCAGTTGTTAGAGGAAGGAGGAGACAGAGAGATTTCTAGAAAGGGGACATTTGAAAGAATGGGATCCACTGAGTGGTTAGAAGAGGAAAGTTAGAACACTGAAGGGAGGCAAACAATATGGTCAAAAGCTCAAGATCACAGAAAGGCCTAGAGTGGTCTGTGGGACTGGAGCATTTGGAATGAAGAAGTTGGGGGTAGAAATGGCTCTAGGGGACCTCCAGGCCTCCAAGCTCTCTGGCAAGAGTGGGCCTCTCACAGGAGGAACCATGGGCTGGAAAGTGCCTTCATGAACAGCTTGATGTTTTAGAAAGCTGGTATGCACACTTAAATGGAGAATCAAGAGTCACATGGGGAGTGACAGAAAGTAAGGAAATCAATACAAAAATTACTATAATAGTCCAGGCAAAAGACACCAATGGCTTTCACATTCTGGAATATTCTTGGCATCAGAGTTTTATGAGCACATTAAATTAGAACTGACATATTTATGTTCATAAACTAAAAGAATAGGGAGAAGTGAACTCACAGATTTCTCTCTCGTCTCCCCCCCAACCCCACTTCCCACACACACAAAAAAGATTTTTTCTTTCATTGCCTTAATGCTTTCAGAAATTCTATATCTCTACTCTTTAGAACACCTAGCAGGAATGTGGGCAAAGGGAAGCTGGTTAATGGATAATGTTGCCCTTAGAGAAAAGTAACACAGAATAAAATATAACTCTGCTGTTGCTCCACATAAGTGCAAACACCATACTCCCCACAAGTACTATTAATGAAACCAAGGAGAGTGAACAAGAGCCATTATCACCACTGGTCAAGTACCCACACCAACTGCATTCTTCATAGGCAGACAGGCCTTGCATTTTGCCTCGTCCCTTTGTCCTCCATAACTGGAAAATGCAAAGAGATAAAACAAAATGTGCATAGTGAGCCTGCCATTTAATTTTTGACTTTTTCCAAAATGCACCACAACTTATTTCAGAGACAAGGGGCTGTAAAAGGGGTTTCTGTAGCATTAGTATGTGCCAAGGCTCTGCCATCAAGGACCAATGGGGCATCTTGAGCAGGTTTCTCTCCCTCTCTTTAAGGATATATCACTTCCTTACCTGTTTATTGTATTTTTTCTAGAGGATAATAAGTGAAAAATGTGATCTGTGAGATGGTAAAGTGCTAACCAATAAATATATGTACTGCAGTATTTAGCTTTAAAAATTAGAAAAGGCTAAAAAATAAAATAAATTAAAATAAATAAAAATTAGAAAAGGCTTTCCCTTATTAATAGCCAATACAGGACTCCTGGGTGGCTCAGTGGTTAAGCACCTGCCTTCAGCTCAGGTTGTGATCCTGGGGTTCTGCGATTAAGTCCCACATCGGGCTCCCTGTAAGGAGCCTGCTTCTCCCTTCTCCTGTGTCTCTGTTTCTCTCATGAATAAATAAATAAAATCTTTTTAAAAGATAGCCAATGCATACATATTGAGTCCTAATATGTGCTAAGGTAATATAATATCTTACTTGTTTTTCTGGGCTCCTCTCTCTCTTCCTTCTCTACTTCTTCTCTGTGTCTATTTTTACTTCTTTAAAAATCATTCTGAAGAACCAAATGGTCTAAGAATGTGTGTTACAGGTTTTCAAAGGTTTACATAGCCATCTGCCATCTTTGTTGGCTCTTCATTTTTTCCAACTACTCATTTTGCCCTGTCTCAAAACTAGTCTGAGCCTCCAAGTCAATTTGAGACAGAAAGACAATGTCTTGGAACGCCTGGGTGGCTTAGTAGTTGAGCGTTTGCCTTCAGCTCAGGGCATGATCCTGGAGTCCCAGGATCAAGTCCCACATCATGCTCCCTGCGTGGAGCCTGCTTCTCACTCTGCATGTGTCTCTGCCTCTCTCTCTCTCTGTCTCTCATGAATGAATAAATACATAATCTTAAAAAAAATAAAGACAATGTCTTAGGACAAGATCTAGCCAAGGAAGGAATTCAGGCCACAAGAAGCCTCTGGGTGTCCTCCACGTTTGCTCATCCCTGGGGGAAGCACAGCTCTGACTACCATTCAAAGCTCTGCTCAAAGCTTTGCTAGGTAGTCTAGTCTTCGTTAGCATATCTAGTTAGTAGATTACTTAAGTGGCATGTCTACCTCAGTGCTGAAAAAAAATTAGAGCTTAAGATCATTATACTTTATCCACAGAGACGCCCAGATAATCATGCTTCTCTTGTTGGACACCAGGCTCAATACAGAGACACTTTTACAAATATAACTTTTGGCCAACCTGTTTGCTTTCCTGGGAAACTAGAGCACAATTGTGGTGGTAAATGTTTGCAAAGTTTATAGAGAAGAGCTCATCCTGAGGCTGAAGCATGACTTCAAAGCTTGAGAGCCAAACATTGATCTATGGCATGGATTTCTCACAAGGCAACCTCAAGTTTAAGATCAACAGTTGATAATATTTAGTGAAGGCCTAGCTTTGTAGTGGTCTGCAGTTAAGCATAATTCTTGTCAAAGAATTTTTAAAACACACACACTAGAGAAACATGGAGATGTATGGGCAGGTATGCAGAGTATTTGAAGATATGGCAACAAGGTTTAAAACATAATTGAGATCCCAAAATCAAATCTATTTGAAGTTTATCAAGTAATGTAAATGTGTAAATGGGGGATGAAAGCACGGAGAGATAGGGCCTGGAGCAAAGTGGAGAACACATGCTTTGCTGAAGTCTTCGAATTCCAGTTGTTTTAAATATGTATTTTGAGACATGTCCATAGACATCAAAGGCCTGTGGACTACAGCCTGAGACCCTCTGATTCTGATATGTTGCCAGGACATTTATTTCTCTTTTGCTTTTGCTGACACTAAATCTTATCACCAGGAGTGCCATCTAATTTGTAATAGAGTTTATCGACACTTGTTTACCTCAGTGATTTGGGGCAGAGGATGGAGGGGGCTACACAAAAAGATGCCATCCTTTCACACACATCATCATAGAAGTTGCAAATCCTTGCATCCTCCAGAAGCTAAGGGGCAATAGGAAGAAATAAAGTGTGTAAATAAGGGCCAGATTATAAAGCAAAGCCAAGAAGATTGATACAGACAATCCATATCACAGGGTGTCAGAGTGGGAGATGTCAGTCCAGATATGGTCAACTGGAAAAGCATTATAAAATATTTGGAATTTTCACCATGCCTGAAGAATAGGTAGGACATTGAGATACAGAGATGGAGTAGTATGAGGTCAGTCTCTTTACTTATGATAAAAAAGTTTATCTTCAAAAGTTAAAATTACAAATTGACATCCATGCTGCCTCTGAAGTCTAAGTCCATCTGTGGAGCTTGATAAATGACAGAGATTTTGCAAATGTCTAGAATGGAATCTGGAGATGGGCGATAGAAGTACAAATGATCCAGATCAAAGAAAAAGAATGTAAAGGCTGAGTGGACAACTCTTACCCTTTATTGTGACATCTGCCAGAGTCCATACACTACTCCCTAGTTCTGAGTCATAATGACAGTACTAACAGCTTGGATAACTCCTTCAAAGGAGCATTTAAGTTAATCCAGAAAAAAATAGACTTGTCAAAATATTTGTGTCAGTCCAGCACTTTTAAACTGCTTATTAATATGATTTTTTCCAACTCCATTTGCTGTACAGGATCCCATAATTAAACTTCCAACAGTGATTCATTTTGGTTGGAATAAAAAACCTTTGCAAAAATAAATACAATTGCTTGTGTGACCATCATCTGAGGACATCTAAATTATTTGCAAGCAATATCCTGTCTTCATCATCATATCCATTTGAGTTCTTGGGTTGCAAGCAATCAAAATCAGATCAAGCTAATTTAAGTAAAAATGGAGTTTATTGAGTGACTCACAGAATGGGAGGCAAGATAAAAATCAAATTTCATGAGGGAGTAAAAGCTAAATGTTAATCTTTCTGGGGTAATACTAATGAATGCTAATTGTTTTCCATCTCTTCCTAACATTCAGACTCCAAGGAAATAGTGTGATTGAAGTGTGATTGAACTTGGGATCACACACCCACTCTATGGCAGGTGAATAAGAGATGTCTTGGACACCAGGCCAACCAGCATTATACCTAACAGAAGGAATTTGTTTTCCAAAGGAAAATTGAGGTGTGATTTCAAAGGAATAGAGGATGGATCCTTGACACTCAAAAGCAATGGAGCATCATATATAAATGTAGCATCACTATAACTGTTATGCCTATTGCCCTTGGAAAAAGGTAAGATTTTTGTATTAAATCAATTGTGGTAATGTTGCGTCCAAGGATCACCTGAAAATGACTTGGTTCTTGACCATTAGCCCTGTGTTAACTCACAGCAATGTAAAATAGGAAGACAACGACAAATGTGGAGTCATGATCTTCTGAACAGGATGCTGCTTGCAAAGATTAAGGTTTCTTCCTAGCATCCAAAGGACCATTTGGGTGAGTTTTAAAGAGTAAGTAAGGAAAAGCACAATCATGGTGGTAAAATGCTGATACTTCTGACCATGAGTTTGAGGGAAATTAGTATCTTGTGAACTGTTTTAGTATCTTGTGATCTTTATGCCTTTCAGATTCCTGTTGATTTTAGACTCATGTCATCTATCTTTTTTTTTTTACCTTAATCTCTCCATCACCAGAGGAGCTAGTATGTTATATTGGGTTTATTACAAAGGAGATAATTGGGGCATCTGGGTGGCTCAGTAGGTTAAGCATCTACCTTTGTCTCAGGTCATGATCTCAGGATCCTGGAATTGAGGTTCCTCCCCCAGCCCCTTGAGTGCTCTCTGCTCAGCAGAGAGTCTGCTTATCACTATGCCTTTGCTCTTCTCCCTGCTTGTGCTCCCTCTGTCTTAAATAAATAAATAAAATATTTTACAAAAAGGAGATAATTATATTTAAGCATAAAAAATCAGAAAATTTTTCTAAAAAGCAAAAATACCAAAAAACAAAACAACACACACACACACACACGCAAAACAGAATGATCATCCTAGCAGGGTGGTCATTTCCTTCTCTTAGAAGTTGTCAAGCAAAGGCAACTATTAGCCACGGGAAAGACATCCTGCTTTGTGTCACTAATGGCTAGATCTTATAACCAATGATAAGAATTATAATTCTAAATCTATTTAATACCAATGTGGAATCTCAAAGCACAACCAGATAGTTGTATAAAAAGAATATATTATCATTTTCACCCAGAAATTGCTTAAATTGGGGGATCCCTGGGTGGCTCAGTGGTTTAGTGCCTGCCTTCGGCCCAAGGCATGATCCTGGAGTCCTGGGATCGAGTCCCACATCAGGCTCCCTGTGTGGAGCCTGCTTTTCCCTCTGCCTGTGTCTGTGCCTCTCTCTCTCTCTGTCTCTCATGAATAAATAAATTTTTTTAAAAATCTTAAAAAAAAGAAATTTGCTTAAATTTTAACACCTAAAGAGGCTAAATTTAATTTATTTATGAAAAATTATAGCTAATGGTAAGTATAATATGTTTCTCCAGCAAGCTGGGGTGTTATTTTAAGCCAGGCTTCTAGAGCAGTTAAGCAAGTAATTCTAGTCAAAGCAAGGATTTTTAAATGGAAAATTGCTTCTTTTTTTTTTTTTTTTTTTTTAGAGAGAGTGAGAGTGAGGAGTTGGGCAAAGGGAAAGGGAGAGAGAGATAGAGAGTCTCAAGCAGGCTCCCCACTCAGCAGGCAGCCTGATGCAAGGTTTGATCTCATGACCCTAAGATCATGACCTGAGCTGAAATCAGGAGTCAGATGCTTAACTGACTGAACCACCAGGTGCCCCCAAATGTATTCCATTGTTAATGATATTTCTAAGTTCTATAGTTTGATGTAGTAGAAGAGCATAATAGCATATTGAAGCATACTATCAATGCATTGAGGCAGACATTATCCAAGACAGCAAAAATTGAGAACATAAAAATTTTATGAGGCTATCAAAGATGAAAGAAAAGCTCATAAAACCTCAGAAGACTAAATGTAATAATTAGTGATAAAGTATCTTTTAACATGTAAAATCAAAATCCTTTCTAAGTAAACTAAAATGCTGTTAAAATAATACTAACTGAAATTCACAGATATACATTATTATCAAACTGGTAATTCTGGAGTTGAAGCTCTTCAGAGGATCGTAGATCTCCAATCATTTTTTAATGTGCATAATGAATGGAAATGATCTAAAACTCCCTGTCAGTAAGAACTGCTTAAATAAACCCTGATGTATGCATTCAGTGACATACCATGCCGCCATAAAAAAGAATGAAGGACTCTATCACCTGCTATAGAAAGCAAGGTCTCAGGATCCCTGAGTGGTGCAGCAGTTTAGTGCCTGCCTTTGGCCTAGGGCGCGATCCTGGAGACCCCAGATCTAGTCCCACGTTGGGCTCCCTGCATGGAACCTGCTTCTCCCTCTGCCTGTGTTTCTGCCTCTCTCTGTGTGTGTCTGTCATGAATAAATAAATAAAATCTTTTTTTAAAAAAAGATAATAAAAGAACTTTCTTAGTAGAATTTTTATGAAAATTACATGAGAAAATATTGAGAGAAGGCTTTGTATGGTGCCTCACCCAGAATGCCTCAGTAAATGTCAATTCATATTATTTTTTATTTAGTTGCATTGTGAAATCCCTGCTATGACATTCCTAAGAAATGGTGCAGATCACCCTAAAAAATGGTAAGTGAGAAGACGGGAAAATGATGCCAAAAGTGTGAAAAAGAGAAAGAGGGGGCCATGCAATGTTTTTTAACAACTGGCATTCCAGTTGATCAGTAGGGGTGGCCCTCCTTAACCCACAGCACTGGAAAGCCCCACACTCCTTTCCTCAGCACATCACACAGAGATCCTGTTAAGTCTGCTCTGAGTAGGAACTATTCATTTTTGGACCCTCAGAGCATAGCACATAGTATGTGCTCAATAAACAAAGGTTGACCTGAGATAATTATCTTGTCTTTCCTCTGCAGTGGCACAGCACAGCTCTAAATGTGGAGAAAAATAGAGAACGATGAAGGACAGGGACCAGGGAATGTTCCTTCTGCTTTCTTAGTGCCCCCAACCAATACATCTCAAAGCTGTGTGCCTTGCCCATCTCCATGCAGGTTGGCAGGGGATCAGACGGGCAGAGCCCTCCTGGTCCTGCTGTCTTCCAGGCCTCTTCACTGAGCTTTCCAGAATTCTTCTCAGGGAATGTAGCCTGTTGGCAGAGGGAATCCTCCTTCCCTTCTCTGTTTTTCTAGAGGACTTCACTCATGCTCAAATCTTCCTTTCATTCTCAAGACTCTAAGGAAACCAAAACAGTTCTTTCTTCAAAAGGCGGGGCTAATGCCTAAGGTACTGCTAAGAGTTCCATAGCAGGTATAAAATAGCTACGACTTTTATGTAATTACAAATTTAATGATATGTAAAATTCATTATTTAAAGTAAGAAAAGTGGTTTTGAAAGTCTTTGAATCTTGCTCATAGGGTAAAATATATATTATGTGAAAAGAACAGCGTGACAACAGGCACAATGGGAGTTAACAAGTATTACTATTCACTCCTACGTGATTTCTCACTTTTCTTCTTGCCCCTGCAATCCAGAGCCTTCCTTTACCTCACACAAACCTCCCTCAGAAACGTGGTGTTTGCACACTGCCAGGTGATACTCCATAAGCTGACCCCAATTCCAATAAGAGTCATGGAGAGAAACTGTGCCAAAGCATATGAGTTGGTAGCCTGGGTGGCTTAGTCAGTTAAATGTCTGCCTTCGGCTCAGGTCATGATCTCAGGGTCTTGGGATCAAGCCCCACATCAGGCTCCCTGCTCAGCGGGGAACCTGCTTCTCCTTCTCCCTCCTCCTGCAGCTCCCCCTGCTTGTGCTTGCACTCTTTCTCTCTGTCAAATAAATAAATAAAATCTTTTTTTAAAAAGCATATGAATCATAATCAACTTAAGAAACACATGCCCCCCTACTTATTAACTGATGTCTCATCCCTCACCTGAGAACCACCTTATGAGAACATGGAGAGATTTTTAAGGGACGTCTTCTTGGATGCATAGTTTTGTAACTGGCATTGCCCACGGTTGCTAATGGATCCTGCCAGCTTAAACAGTCATGGGTCCACAGTATCATTTATTCATTCAATGGACATCAGCGCCATTGAGCCAAGGCCTAAAGGAAATATGATGGTGAGCCATGCAGAATTGTGCAGGCAGAGAAGGAGGGGTACCTGAGGTAGAAGCAGATCGGCCTAGCCCACCATCACCCCACCCAAGCCCCTGCTCCCAGCAATTCAAAGCTTCAAGATAGTGAAGAATCCCACTTCTCTCCATACTAAGAGGGAGTCCCCAGCAAGAGCTTAACTCACTCTCTCAATAACTGAAGGGAGAGTTTACTCCGTCCCCAATGTAAAATCTGGCCAGAACCCACAATGGTGGCTCATGGATTCACAAAAAGAGAAAAATGGAAAAAGAAAAAAGAAAAAGATCAAGTGGAAAAGGTGGAGGAGAAAGGAAAAAGGTAGAGGAGGAATATCCACATGAAACAGAGACGCCTTCTATCACACATCCACAATATGAAACCTTGGATCTCAGAACCAGTATCTCCTCATGAGCCAACATGAATGCACACTTTGGACGTGGCGCAAATGTTACTGTGGCATCTCAAGAGGCAAAGGAAGCAAGACTAAAAGTCTTTGAATTAACAATGTGTAAACGTGTAGGGGCGCTTGTGTGGCTCCGTGGGTTAAGCATCTGCCTTCAGCTCAATTCATGATCTCAAGGTCCTGGGGTCGGCCCCATGTTGGGCTCCCTGCTCAGCGGGGAGCCTACTTCTCCGTCTCTGTCTGCCCCTTCCCCTGCTCCTGCTTTCTCTGTTTTTCTCTCAAATAAATAAATAAAATCTTTTAAAATAACAACAGCAATGTGCAAACATGTAAAACATAGTATCACACAAACATAGGACTCAAGCACATTGTTTTAACACTGGTCCTTGTACAAATAAAACAATCACATCTTTGATATCTATCTATGTATACGAAAGGAAGCAATTTTGCCTGAGTACCAATCATTTTATCTCTACAAAAGTACATTTGATGAAATGATGGTTACCCAGTTAAAAAGTTCATTTCTGTGAATTATCGGGAAAATAAATATTTTCTTTCTTAAGCTCTTTTTTAAAAAAATCTGTAATTAGGGCAGCTCAGGTGGCTCAGCGGGTTAGCACCGCCTTCAGCCCAGGGTGAGATCCTGGAGACCCTGGATCAAGTCTCACGTCAGGCTCCCTGCATGGAGCCTGCTTCTCCCTCTCCCTGTGTCTCTGCCTCTCTCTCTGTCCCACATGAATAAATAATATATATATATATATTTTTTTTTAAATCTGTAATTAAAAAGCCTTTCTCCCATAAATAAATAAATAAATAAATAAATAAATAAATAAATAAATAAATAGCTTTTTCCCTCTGATGTATATGTATTTCTATGTTTCATGGTATTTATATCCCTTGAATTATTTTATTTCAAATATGCCAAATAAATCCATTTCTTTACCATATTTCTAATCTGCCAAAGCCTTTTCTTTTCTTTTTTCCTTTTTTTTTTTGCCAAAGCCTTTTCATTGTATCTCAAAAGATCTCTTTCCAAACAGTATCAAAGGTTATTTGAAATTTTTAAAAATAAGAAGTTGAATGAACAAATACTAAAATTTTTACTTGATAGTAAAGTCTTTCTATGACACGTATATGAAACTTTTAATATGACCTCCACCATTACTGTCCCTTCAAATACTCTGAATCCCATCCTGAATGCCAGGTGTCATTACGGGGAGCAGGGATTCTGGGATCCCAGGCAATGCTGAGCCCATACAAAGCACTTGATAAATAGGTACTGACTGAAATACCTACTCCCTCTCTCTCTTGTGTTCAACCACCTGGCAAAGAAATGGTTACACCGGGTTTTCTGACTGAGCTATAATTTGGCTGAGAAATTATTATCACTGAAGGGGCTTTACCTGGAAGTTGTTTCATAAAACAATACTATGAATTCATCACAGAACAATTGCTTGTGATTTTTCTCCTATCAATGCAAAAGATTTGCACTCAAAACTTAGAATATTAAATTTAGTGTTAGATTTTGGATTTTTCTGGATACCTTTTACACAAAGAAAAGAAAATAATTTCTAAGGTATTTTCAAAACACAGCTGGCAGCACCAAACTACAATGAATTACCTAAAAATGTTGCTCTATGTGCCAAGAACAAAAATCTAAAATCTAACTCCAAATCTAAATCTAAATCTAAATCTAAGTATTCAAATTTAAGTATTGACAACAGCTTAGAATGTGACCACTGAAAATAAATAGGTGTCATTCAGTGGTGTCTAGGTTTCTGGTTAAAAATAGAGAAGTAACTTATCTTCTCTTTGAAACAAACTACACATAAAAGAAAAAAATGTATTTAATGCATCTTTAACAAAACTAGAACTATGTCATAATTTTGAAACATACTTATGAAAGAAACACTGCAGAGCACAGCAAAAACAGAACTGGTGAAAGGAAGACTGGTGTGATGGGGATTGCTATGTGTTCATGAGACTCATTTCCTTTTCCTGCTTAGCAGACAGCCAGACTACATTTCTCAGCCTCCCTTGCAGTTAGCTTCAGCATGTGGCTGAGTTTGGATTCCTAGAGTATAAGAGGGAATATGTCACTGCTGGATAAAATGTTTAAAAAGCAGGTGTGCCTTCTTACTCTCTTCCCTATAGTCAGTATGGTTGGGCTTGGGAACCAAAAAGAGGAAGTAGAAATGCCCAGAATACTTGATGGGGAAAACCTATTTTCCCACCCAAATCTTGAGATCAAAGTATTTGGTAGTCTTAATGCTCAAAGGAGAAATTCTACCGGAGAATGCAGTTTTGGCTCTGTTACATTTGAAGCTAAGACTATGCCATGGCCATTCTGGATTCTTCACACAACTGACCTGACAAGCAGAGGAAAGGGTTTCTGTATTGCCAAACTGACAGGGAGACACGGGTGCTGTGACTCAAGCAAGAGATGTAGGGAATGCTATGTGGGCAACCCAGAAAGTAGTCTAGGTGCCTCTTAACACCTCCTGGCCAAATACTTCTGGTCAACGAAAAACAGGCCATATGAAAAAGACAAAACAACCAAGGTCTCAGACCCCACACAACTGAAGGTTTGACCCATACCACCAGGCAAAAGACCCTACATAACCTAGATGTTGCTAGAAAACAGGGAAACATGGACTATGGTTGCTCTTCAACCTTTAACTGCCATGCTCTGCCACCATTCTCATATGCCTTTGGACCTCTGCTCATGCTAGCTTCTAGAAAACCTATTAATGCTCACTAAATATCCATGTGCTCCTCTACAGTGACTTACCAATATCCTACCTAATTTAACTTTATGAATCTGCTATCCAATTAAGTGAGTAGTGCTTCTTTCAAATTTTCCCTACGATATTTTTTGCCTGAGTTCAATGTGGTGCATCAACAATTTAAAGAAGAAAGAACCATAGAATCATCTTAATAGTGACTGAAAAAAATGGCCTTGAAAATATGCCTTTTGACCTAATGTACTTCTAAGAATTCATGGAATCTATGGAAATTATAAATAAAGACAAAAAGTGTACACACCAAGATATTCATCACAGGATTATATGTAACTGTCAAAACTGCAAACACTTAGGCATCAACCAGTAGACAAATGGTAAGTACGTTATGGAAATTTCATACTGCAGAATATTATACAATCACTAGAAATATTAATGCCTTGAGGGAAATGATTATAGTTAATAAGTGGAAAAAACTATATACAGCACAGTCCATATTAGATAACATTTTATTAAAAACTAACTCTACTTGTTGGAATTGTTGGTTTTCAGTGAGTGCTATGGTCTGAATGTTTGTCTCCACCACATACCAAATTCATGTGTTGAAATTCTAGTGTCCAATCTGATGGTGTTAGGAGGGGACACCCTTGGGAGATGATTAAGTCATGAGCGGGGAGGCTTCATAAATTGGACTAGTGGCCCGAGTTCCTTGAAATCTCCCAAGTCCCTTCCACCACGTGAGGACATAGTGAAAAGGAGCCAGGAAGCTTCCACCAAACACTGAATCTGCCGATTCCTTGATCCTAGACTTCTCAGCTGCCAGAACTGTGAAATAAATTTTCGTTGTTTGTGAGCCTCCTAGCATGTGGTATTTTGTTCTCTGGCAGCCTGAACAGCCCAAGACAATGAGCATGAGCCTATGCTACCTTATGAATCAGGTATGAAAAAAAATTTTTAAGGGTTCTATTAGATATGATTTTTATTTCAGACTTCCAACTCTGCCCCATAGAGCATCACGAAGTGCTAAGACCGCTTTCCGAATTGGCAAAATAATCGTCTTTATCCTTAATTTGTGAATTTGAGCTTTCCACAAATCTCAAGAGAATGCAAAAACAACAACAAGCCAACAAAAAACAGAGTTTTTAAGAAGTTTAACCCTTACAACCAAGATCTGGCAATATTACAGCCACAAACGTAACAGAGAAGAGAGCTGAGGCCTGGATTTTTTTTCCATGGGCTGTGTTTCTTTGACTTAAAAACAAACACACAAACACCACCACCAAAAAGACACACAGGCATTCACTAGTTCTTTTCTTTACATCCTAAAAAGAGGTAAAGAAACTTTTGAGAGCAGGAGCCTGCAAAAATGTTTCCAATGTGTTGCCTTCATATGTAATTCCCGTTATTTTAAAATAAGCCACCACAGGAATTATTTCATGAGAAGACATACCGCAATACAGTTAGTGAAACTCTCAATACAAATTGTATTATATTACTCTTAAAAGTAAAAAATATGGGCAGCCCGGGTGGCTCAGCAGTTTAATGCTGTCTTCCGCCCAGGGTGTGATCCCGGGGACCCGGATCGAGTCCCGCGTCAGGCTCCCTGCATGGAGCCTGTTTCTCCCTCTGCCTGTGTCTCTGCCTCTCTATCCATGTACCTCTCATGAATAAATAAAAAATCTTAAAAATTAAAAAAAAGTAAAAAATAAAGGGGCACCTGGGTGGCTCAGTCAGTTAAGTGTCTTACTCTGGATTGTGGCCCAGGTCATGATCTCAGGGTTGTGAGAGTGAGCTCCATACTGAGCCCCTCACTGGGCTCTGTGCTGAGTGTGGAGCCTACTTAAGATACTCTCTCTCCCTCTCCCTCTGCACCTCCTCACCACTCCCCTTTTCCCTCTAAAAAAAAAAAGAGTAAAAAATAAAAATATACCTGACCCTTCTATACAATATGATGCTCTATGGTTAAATCAGATAAGTCATTACCCTGTATGAGAGGATGAAAGCTACATAGAGGGTGGGAGGGTAGGGAAATGGGTAGATACAAAAAGACCAGTTCCTTAAACTCTCATCAGTGATCTGATTACTTTTCCTGGACCATGTAGAAGAATGCATTTACTTCTGGTGCTATCTTTTGGAAGATACTTACATGACTTCACTTTCCTTCTATGCCTATGGAGAAGATCTGAGGTTGGGTCTTGCTGTTTTCCTGTGGGGCAGCCAAGAGAGTGTGCAGGCATGCAAATGATTTACTCAAAAACAGATGCAATACTGTGTCAGAGCCAAGGGCAGCTACAATCTCCTCTGAGCTCCCATTATCACTCAAATTCCAAATTTTTAGGTTGCTTTCTCCCATTGTGAAGACTTTCTGTGCCAAATCAATTAACTACAGGCTTATAGCCTCCATTTCCGGTCCACTCAAAGTAAAATGGATCTCTATCATATTAGAACAGCAGTGTACTGCCGCCTATGAAGAAATTATCATGCTCATATACGTAACCTCTGAAGTAAGATTCAGTTTTGTTTTTTGAAGCATATCAGAACCATGATTAAGCTAGCATTCAAAAGAAATATCAAATGAAGCAGATGCTTTTCAATTTGTTTAATACCATGTTCACATTTGCTGTCAACTAAAGATCAAGAATTCAATAGGATTGTATTATATAGAATATCACCATGTTTCATTGTTCTTTCTGCACAGTCTTGCCCTGCTCCAGGACATTATCCAGGATAAAACCAAAGTAATCTTCTAAAAGCCATAAATATGATCTCAACACTTTGCATGGCTCTCGTTGTCCATTGGGTGAAGCACAAATTCTCCCATCATGGCTCCCAAGTTCCCAGATTATCTGGGCCCCTGTCTTCCTCTCTAGTCATAAAAGCTGCCCCTTGGCCTTTCATATCCTATGCTCCTGCCCAGCTACAGTTTCTCAAACACACAGCACTGCCTCCTGCCTTTGATCCTTGCATGTGTTGTTCTATTGTAGAAACTGCTAATGCTCACTATGCTATGTCTTCCTATTGCCCAGGCCCGAGGCATCTAGAAAGGTCATGTGACTTATTTTTTGCCAATGACATGTAGGCAAAAGTGATGAGTCATCTTCAGTCCAAAGACTTAAGAATTAGGTATGAGATCTCCATCCCCCAAGTCACCCTCTCTCTCATCAGTGCACCTGGTAGTGAAGGGTTGCAAGGTTGCAAAATGGAAAGCGTGGGTCCCGGTATCTCTGTTGGAAGAAAGTCAAGCAGCTACCTCATCCAACTTTGCACTTAGTATGAGTTAAAAAATAACCATTTATTATGTTACGTCACTAAGAATTGGGAGCGTTTCTTACTGCAGCAGCAAGCACTGATGAACCCAGTGACCTCTCAGCCTACTAATGTTCTCCTCACTTTTCCACCCTTACCTTCCTCCACCATCAATTTTCACCTAATGTCTACTCCTCTATAAGTTTCAGTGTAACTCTCTCTCTCCCTGAGACTCTTGTCCTCTCACAGAAGACACTCTTGTCTTCCTTATATTTCCTCAATTAATTCATTCATCATATTTCATTATAATTGCTCAAAGTTCTTTATTTCTATATGGACTGTAAGCTCCAAAGGAACAGGGACTCAGTTTACATTGTCCCCTACTGTACCCTCATGTTGACATGGTGTATGACATAGAGAAGGTGTTTAAGCAATATTTGAGAGTGAATGAATGAATAGAGACTTGGTTTTCAGCTACTGCAAATGTCAACATTATTTTGTTAATTGAGGCAATAAACTTTCATTGAACATCCAAGAGACTTAATATACAAATGGAGAGAAGCCAAACGATATATAAAAATAGAATTCTGATTTATAGTCAGCAGCAACCAATTCAGGAAACCAACCCATTATCTCCAGTAACCAGCCCAAGAAACCTGCCAGGCTATAAAGCTGTAAGTTAGAACAGTAGGAAGTCAGACCACTGTCTATACCAAGAGGGCGGTATGCCAAACAATAACAATAATGGACCCCAAATGGCTAGGACTTAATTAATAACTGTCAGCATTTCTCATTTTTGTCTCTACTTCTAACGTAGACCCAGATGGAAAAAACTAAATACATTGTACCCCAAACTAACCACAGAGGATGCTCACTTCTAGTTAGCCCACCTATAGCTTCCCCATGCCAATAGTCCCCAATCAGAGCATGCCTGAAGTGTGAGGAAAGGTCTCATATACACAGTCTTTTGACCCTCCACTCAGCCACACAAGAATGGGCCTTGGGCCTGGAACACTTCTCTATCTGAGAGATAGAGTCCACACAGCCTGTCCAGGGCTTGTTATCACCATCTGTTTGAGCAAGGCCTCCAGATGCTGATGGTGTTAAATTTGGGAACTATACAACATAACCAGATCTGAATTACCTTACATCTCAAAGGCATTTGTCCTTTGGAGCCTATTCATATGTGGTTCCTTCCCCCATGAAAAGGTCCTATGAGTCTCTTACTCCCAGAGTCATTGTTACGCAGCACCAGACAAGGCCAATCAGAATATGCCTCCCTCTGGGAGCCATGGCTTTTGCATCGTGCAACAATCCCCTTTGAAACACGCTGCATGCATCTCCTTCCTTCTTTTCCTATGCCACCTGGTATTATGATCTGTTAGAAGACAAACACACCGACTTTGGCTGTGCCCAGTTACTAACTGTTCTTAAGAACTAGCCAAATTATTCTTATGACATGGCTTCCTTCCTACTGAATTTTGCTTCATATTTTTAGACTTCTGACTGTTCGTCTAACATGTGGAAATGGATGCCCTCTAAGCTGAAATCTTATTTTACAGAAGCCAGAAAAATATGACTTGGAGATTCAGAAGAGCACTTTCCAATATCAATGGCCTTCTCTCCAGGCTACCAGTGCCTGGGAACACAGTAGACTAGAAAGATAAACAGGAGGAATTTTGCCTTCATGGTTTTAACTTCTGAGTTGAAACTTCCTGATTTAGAAGGTTTAATGAACAAATCTTTTCATAAGCATCACAATGGTTTCCAATAGTTAAAACTGGGGTCTGATCTATATGTTGAGGCCTCAAAAGCTTAAAGGGTCTCAGGATTCCTTTTCTTAAAAAAGAATATAAAATTGGGTGTGATGGGAAACCAGATTGCATGCGAAAACCAGAAATCATAACAAAAAATACATTTTGGAAAGTTGATAAGTATCACATGCATCATAAAACCCAGGTGAAAATAATATAAAAAATAAACATCAAAAAATCAAAATGAAAGTCCTGACACATCTCAAAAATGCTTCCTCCCTACATATTTGGCTGTGGTCTCTGATCATTTCTTCATATGGCAAAGGTGCTGTAACATCAGATACAAGGTCAAAGACCTTTTCTCTAGCATGGTTGATCAATTTTTTCTTATTGCTAGTTTAGAAAACTCCTTTGGCAACACACCTGATATTAATAATGTTTCAGGAATTGTTTTTAAGGTATTGTCAAATTTGGGCAGATTTCTATCAAGTTTCCTCCATGTGTGAGCTTTAAAAATCGGAAGAGGCTTTCACAGACTAGCTCCAGGCCCCATACCTTGTGGACTGGGCTTCTGCCCTGCCTCCCATAAACAGGGTACAGTTCCTGGGCTGTCCCGTCCCTGTCCCCACAGGGGAGGGTAGCAGAGAGAGTCCTCATGCCCTGAAGACACCAGCACTAACTGAGCTGTACACAGACACGAGTGCGCACCAAACAAGTATATTCCACAAAAATCCACATTAGATAAATCCACTTGGATGAGCCCGCAACTCAACTTTTCCTTGGACAGTTCTCAGAAATGGCCATGAGTGCTCGGACTGCAACCACCGCGGGGGAGAGTGGCCTGAGAACGTGCAAGCTATCGGCTGTGTGTACATTCCCAGCACACACCCATGTGAACACAGTGCCAGGGCAGTGCAAGCCAGACCGGCCCGAAGCTCAGCTTCCTCAGAAAATCCACCTGCAGGCACCTGGGTGGCTCAGTGGTTGAGCATCTGCCTCTGGCTCAGGCCGTGATCCTGGGGTCCCGGGATCAAGTCCCACATCGGGCTCCCCGCAGGGAGCCTGCTTCTCCCTCTGCCTGTGTCTCTGCCTCTCTTTGTGTCTCTCATGAATAAATAAACTATATCTTTAAAAGAAAATGCACCTCCAAGGAAGAGGAGAAGCGGAGTTTGAGTCCTGATGCGTCCTGGCAGGTGAAGGTGCGGCATGCACCTTTAATAGACAACCAAAGAATAGCCGAGAGTAGAAAGGGACAGAAGATGATGGAAAGAAAGTGATAACCAAACACCAGCGGCCCGAGGGGAGTGTATGAAAGGAGGGGAAAGTAGATTGAAGAATATGAGAGTTTTTAAAAAGACAAATGCACGCGGCCGGGCTTCTCCAGCCAGGCTGCCGCGTTTCCGTGCACGTCTCAGCAGAGCAAATTTGTCATAAATGATTAACTTCTGGAAGAACAAATCATTTGACCTCTGCAGCTGAACAAACACGGAGCGGCAGGGACTAAAAAAGCCAAAGGCAATGCTTCAGCCGCACTGAACACATTTTCATGGAAGTCCTGCCATTTTACGGCACAAGAGCCCGAGGAAACTGAGGTTTTGGCTTCTCTTTAGCTAAAGGGAAAGCCTTCTCTGGGCCTGCGTTGCCGCTGCAGAGGGACTTCGGGTCTCAAAGGTTGGTTTTACCTTAACTGGGGAAGCATGGCCTGCAGTTCTTAATAGGAGAGTTTGATTCCAGTTTCCGGGATTGCAACAAAGAAACTGAGTGAAGGTAGCAAAATGCTGCAAGGAACCCAGGGCAAGGAAGGCCACGGTAAGTTCCCAGTGACTGTGCCTCTGTTGTAAGCACTTGGCCACCAAAATTTACACAAAACAGCTTTGAGCCCAAAGAGTTCCTTGGGATACAGAATGCAAATGCAGCTCCATCAATTCCATGTTTCCCTGTTGTGTGAAGCTTTCTACCACAAGGAGATTTTTATTTATTTTATTTTTATTTTTTTTAAGGATTTTATTTATTTATCCATCACACACACACACACACACACACACACACACACACACACACGGGCGGGGGTGGGGGGAGGGCAGAGACACAGACAGAGGGAGAAGCAGGCTCCATGCAGGGAGCCTGACGTGGGACTGGATCCCGGATCTCCAGGATCAGGCCTTGGGCTGAAGGCGGGCGCTAAACTGCTGAGCCACCCGGGCTGCCCCACAAGGAGGTTTTTAAATAAGGAGTAAGTTCCTTGTCCCAGGGAATTCTTGTTTTATTCAGATATAGCTTGGCAGGGACTTTCACAAATAGAATGCAAATGAGAATGAAGAAAATTAATTAGAAACAGAGATCAGAATTCCTTTTCATTAACACCTTAAAAACCACCATTCCCCCAAAGAAAACCTGAAGAAATGTTAATATACTAAAATTAAAATTCAAGTCACCCCTTTTCTGGTTTTTTGTTTTGGTTTGGTTTAGTTTCTTTCTTTCTTTCTTCCTTTTTTCTTTTTTTCTTTTTTTCTTTTCTTTGCCATGATCTTGCTAAACTAAAAGTAATGATCTGGTCAGCCCGGAGACCTTGTCTTACAGGGCATTTTCCTCTATAAAGCTGAAGGTTGGAATTCTGTTCTAAAGCCTTTGCCTGACCCATGGTTATTAAAAAAACAGTGTTCTCTCTTCAGGCTCTGGAAGCCAGCACCCACTAAACCATGAGACAACAGCCCTGATGCATTGTTGATTTGTTTGGAGCAGGTACCAAATACCTGGCAATTCCTGTAACATGTCCAAAAAAATTCTTATAGTTTTACTTTAATCATACCCATAGAATACACACACATAATCATCTATGGTTTCATCTTAAGTTTACAAAATTGAAAAGATAGAAATAACATGTGAACAATCATTTGAAACAAAATGTATTTGTATTTATGGTGCTTGCAGCATATCATTTATATGCAATGAATTCTTAAAAATTATATGTCTTTTTAAAGTTTAAAAAAAAAAGTTTAAAAGCCCAAAACAGAATACTTGGAAAAGAAAGAAAAACAAGAAAAAATAAAATCACCAATATATCTGCCATCTAGACACAAGCAGGCTTACCTATGGGTGTATCTTCTGGTATTTTTGTTGTTTATAATTTTTTTCATATAAATGTCAATATATGAAGTATTCAAGATTTTATATGCTGATTTTCAGTCTTTTCCTAATTATAAAACTAATATCTGCTTATTGTGTATCATCTGAATAATACAGAAAATCATGCCTCTACAATGCAACTACCCAAAGCCACTTTAAATATGTTGGTGTAATTCTTTACATTTTCTTCTTTTAAACCTAAACAACTAAATATGTGTACATTTTTGTTTAAAATATTTTTAAAAAAGATTTTATTTATTTATTTGACACACAGAGAGAGCACAAACAGGGGGAGCAGGCAGAGGGAGGAGAAGCTGGCTCCTTCCTAAGGGGCTCCATGCGGGGCTACACATGGGGCTCTATCCCAGGACCCTGGGATCATGACCTGAGCCAAAGGCAGACCCTTAACTGAATGAGCCACCCAGGTGCCCCTAAAAGATTTTTTTAAAAGGAAGTGTAAGAAGCAAAACACAAAATGGCCCCTTTACCCTCCCCTATCAATGTCTGCCATCCCCACTCCATCTTGGTGGGCATTTATATTAGTCCCAATTATTTTTATTACAAATAATGCTGCAATGAATATCTATGCATGTACATTTGCGTAAACAGGCAAGTATTTCTTTAGACAAATTCCTAGATTTAGAATCCCTAGATCAAAGGAATTAAATTATGATAAACTTGCCTTCAAAAGACTTGCAATTTACATTTCAATCAATTCTGTGAATGCTTGCTCCTCCAATCCTTGCCTATAGATTATAAACTGCAGTTATAATTCATACTTCCCTAACTACTACCAAGGTTAGGCATCTTTTCCTTTGTTTATTGGCCATTTGTAATTTTTCTTTCATAAATTTCTTGGTCATCTCCATTTTGTTTGTAGGAGTTTTTTTTTTTAAGATTTTTTTTTTTAATTTATTTATTCATGAGAGACAGAGAGAGAGAGAGAGAGAGAGGCAGAGACACAGGCAGAGGGAGAAGCACACTCCATGCAGAGAGCCGGATGTGGGACTCCATCCCTGGACTCCAGGATCACGCCCTGGGCCCAAGGCAGGCGCTAAATTGGTGAGCCACCCAGGGATCCCCTGTTTGTAGGTTTTTATATTGATTTTTAGGAACTTTTTATATTTGCTGGTTACCGATCATTTTTTTCCTGTCTGCCAAGTTGTCTTTTTACAGAGACATTTGTCATAAAGACATTTGTTATTTTCTGTGTCCTCAAATCTATAAATCTTTTCCTTTGGGGCTCTGGGTTTTGTATCTTGTTTTGGAAGTCCTTTTCATATCCCCAAGATTATTTTAAAAAATAAGATTATTTTCCTTCTGATACTTTTATGGTTCTGAGACTTAGCTCTTTATTTCTGTGTCTGATGTGAAATAAGGGCTTGATTTTGTCTATTTCCAGATAGCCTAGGGTCCCAACAGTTTATCACATTGTCCAATCTGTGTTCTGCATCTAAGGGCACATTTTAAATTACTTGGGCTTGATATTGTATTTTGATGCAGGGTAAGGGTGCTCAGGCAAAGGGTCCCCCCTCATTCCCATTGTTCTTCTGGTTATCTCAACATTCATAACTATTCTGTTTTCTCTTCCAAAATGAATTTTGTAATTATTTTGCCCATAAATTCTCTTGGGATTTGATTGGGAATGTCTGGAATTTATAGAATAATTTGGTATATGATAAAATCCTTATAATAATGAGCCTTGCCATTAAGAACATGCTATATTTCTCTAGCCCATAACTACTATTTTGTATCTTTCAGTAAAGATTTACAATTTTTCTCAGGTCTTACACATGTTTGAGATTTATTTCTAGATTTTTTAATTGGGAATAGATTTGGATTTGACAATTTTCATTTCTGAGAAAGGCATTTTATTTTCAAAAATGTTAGCTTGACTTGTACAAACTATTCCCTTATATATTTTTTGTAATTTCCTGCTTTTCTGCAGTGATGTCAATTTCTCATATCTGATATTATGCTTTTTTAGATTTGCTGTGTTTGCCTTTTTCATGGGTGTTTTTTAAAAATCAAGTGTGATTGGGTTTTTTTGTTGTTGTTTATTTACCATTTCATTAATCTACTTACTTTTTTTCCCCTTCCCTCTTTGGATTTCTTGTTGTTCAGTCTTCAGCTTCTTTCTTATTTTGTAATATACAGGTGTAACACTACACACAGTCCTTCAAGCACTCCTTTGACCTCTTCCTCCGTGGTTTATATTTGGAGACTCCAATGTTAATCATGTCTGTTCATCTGCATCTGCTTCCTCCACAAGGCATTCCTCACACCTACCCCTGCCCCTGTCTTCAGCACCCTTACATCCTGCTGTATCTGGAATTCTGTGGTTACAGTTTACTACCCTGAAAATCCTGACGTGCTAAAGACATTTGGGTTGTTCTGAGTGTCCAGAATCACATTCCTCAAATCACCTTTCTCTTTCCTTTTATTAATTTTCTGTGCTTCCTATAGGATGGCCTTTTGAGTAATTGAGACCCCTTCCCTCCATCCTGAGAAAAACTGGATCCTCATATTTTTCTAAATGGATCACCCATAAGAAACAAACCCCTCTCCTACTAATATTGACCATCTCTTTTATATATTGTTAATGTGTCATTATGCTATACATATAAGGAGACACACAACCAGTATTTTTTAGAGCAGTCAAAAAATAGGTGGATTTTCTAATGTCCTTTTAGAGAGAACTTTACTGAATCCTGATTGAGATTTTTCCCACCCCTTTGAAGTATTCATTTACCTTTTCTTTCTCAATGTAGCATCCATCCTGGGCATATCTACTGAATCTTCTATGGGCCAGAAATCTGATGACCCATCCTAAGGTCGGCTTGAGGAAGGACTCCCTTTGCTTCAGGAAAGTAGAAGCTGGACCTCCACTGCACCCCAAAGGGAGTCTTACCAGATTTTCTATCCTTTGGATCACTATTTGTTCCCCACCAGCACCCTGATGATGCCCTGAAGAGGGAGGACTCTTCCCCTTACCAGAGTTTTTCAGTGTGTAAGAAGTAATAGTAATGATCAATAATTTTTTAAGGAGTAAAATCATGATTATCATCTAAAATAAACATGTTAAAAATTTTATTTAGCTCATTAACTAAAAAGGAAGCCAGTACGATATTACAACCAGCTCAAGGAGAAAACAAAGAATAGATGCAAATATAAGTCCCAAAAAGTGCTGAAATGAATTGGCTCAGTAGATGCAAAATTTGTAAAAAAAAAAAAAAAAAAAAAGGATGCAAAATTTGTTTTTTTCATGAGGGTGGGAGAGGATGTCTCCACCAGACAAGGTTTATTTGCATACCTATAAACGTAAATTATTTTTATTGCTATCAGTTATTTATAATTTACAGTTATAAAATCACTCAAAGACAAGGACACTGTAGAGATAATCTGGAAAAGTGTGCTATAGACATCCAGTCATCTGCTTTGCGCATTTCAAAGGCATTCACCACTTTTCTGATGGGCTTCCCTTAACATATACAGTTTCAATTTTACTCTGTAAGCTGGCGGGGGTCCTCTTCCCATGTCTGGTAGTTTGTGATTACCTGGCATTCCCAAATAAGACATATTCTGGCCTCCTGACCGCCCAGAGATCATGGAGCCGTCTGTTGTATCAAGCTTCCATGTATACCAGCCGATGAGCTACACAGAGCTCTCCCTCAGATTAGATTTGGGCTGGATGAGTCTTTCTTCTTCTGCCTTTTAACCACACACAAAAGTCACTGGGTATCTGGGAATCCTTCAGATACCAAGAAATGAGGACTGAATCATCATTTGTAATGATTGCATTTGGGCCATTAATTTTTTTATTCCCAATTTGTCTGACAAATTGGCTGTTGTTTCCTTCAGGAGCCCAAGAAATAGTTGTAGATTTTTAAATCTTTTCAACTAAAATAATTCCAGCACTAACCAACTCTCAAAATCTTCTCTTTGGTGCACATGGATTCAGGCTAAATTTATAAGCCAAAAAGAATCCCCCAGTCCTGTTGCTATCAAGGAGGCTTCAGAGATTGAGTGAGAAGCTACAAGGAGGCAAGTGATCTTTCTTCATAGTTGGCTGTAGACCATGATTGGAGATCCTTGACCATTTAGTGTCACTTACAACATGATTGCTCTTTCAAGAAATAATAATTTAAGGGGTTGTATTAATTCCAGTCTTGACCAAGGTCCTTGTAAGGTCAAATAATGCTACTTTATAGGTGAAGAAATTAAGGCTCAGAGGAAATAAAAAACTTGCTCAAAGTCCCATAACTATTAAGTAACTGTGCTCTGATGTATAAAGGCTATAATTCAACATATTGAATGCCTTCCATCACACTATGCTGCACCTCTATATTCCAGGTATTTGTTCCAATATTCCACAAGTATTCACTCAGTGCCGTCTATGGGTGAGGCACTGTATAAGAAACGCCATTTATCTGGTTACCCAAGAAAGGAACTTCTACATTAGCCTGACTCTGCCATCTGCTCCCCCATGTACATTCAGTCGTGTTCTCAGCTCTATGAATGTTATTTTGATGTATTTCCCCACTGCATCCCTTTCACGCAATACCCCTGCACATTAGCTTATTCATTCATATTCATCTCTGTTTGCTGGAATAACACAATGTTCTTATCTGGCCTCCCTAATTCTAGCTTCTTCCCATCTCTGTTTCCTACCCATGTACCCTTCTTATTTTCAATGAGTAATACTGTTGATCTATGCATGTCCCTCCCTTGCTTAACAAATCTGAATGGCTCCCCAGTTACTATAGGGTAATGTGTAAACTCCTTTGAGTAGCCCATAAAGGTGTTAAAAATGTATCAGCTCATCTTTCTGATCACTCTTCATCTCAGCCACTAATGAATCTATGACATAGCCACAGTACATTAGTGCCTATTTCCATAGCATCTCTTCTCTTCAGGCTTCCATGCTTTTCTTTCCCTTGTACTGTTCTCTGGAATTACAGTGTCCTTCCCTGATTCCAGGTCAGATACTCCTCTTCTGTGAGACCTTCACTGATACCATTACCATTCTCCATCCACTGAGGAAAATAATCCTCTTAGTCAGGGTGCACATTTCTCTATTAAAGCATACATACACTCAGGTTCTACAATGAGTGTGCCTGTTTGCCCATGAGTGTCTCCTCATGGGCAAGGGTCATTCCACACACCTTAGAATTTGCAGCATACAGCACAGAGCCTAGCATCAGGAGGCCCTCAATAAATGTGTTGTTGACAATCTAAATTAATAAGAGAACACATGTTGAACTTGAGAGTCCCATTTTCAGACTCTTCGCTGCATCCCAATCAGTTTAAGAAAGAAACAATAAAAACAAACAAGCAGAAAAACAAGAAAGGACAACTCAAAGGCTGACATTCAGGGAAAGCTGTGTATCCCTGGATGTCCACCTAAACCCTAGTGGTTAAGGAATGAATTGCCACAGTGGGAACCAGTGCTGAGCCAGAGCCTGTGCCCTTCCCAGCTACGTTCAGTGATGCCATGTGGGCAGCTTGGCATCAGCCATGATGGGAGTAGTTTACACCACTGAAATTGGCACATGGTGTGAATGGAGGTTGTGGGGAGGTGGGTCTTGTGTTATTCTTCCCACTTTGAATTGTACAAATCAGTGGTCTTTAGCGTATTCGCTGCTTTGTATCCAGTTTCAGAACATTTTCATCAGTCTCCAAAAAACCCTTAGCAATCACTTCCCATTTCCGCCTACCCTAACCCTGGCAATATTTTTTCATCTGTGTGTGTGTGTGTGTGTGTGTGTGTGTGTGTGTGTGTGTTTTGTTAAAGAACTGCTTGTTAAACATTTACAATACACCACTGTTGGGAAACCATCTGTTTCTATAATAACAGTTACTTTTCTCTTCTCATTCAATGCTTTGATACTTCAAGTACCTTGAGGCCTCCTAAACCCCAAGGTTTATATAACAAAGATTTATATACCTTTAAAAAGAAGTTATTTTAGCTCTTGCTTAATTCAATTTATCCATCATAGAATGAAATGAAAAATAGTCATGCATAGAGAAAAGATCAGGAGCTAATAAATCTTTTAAAAGGCTAGATCACTTTCTGCCGGATTAGTATATGGGATTTACTTTTGCATGAGACAATGGGCTCTTGTCTATTTTTAGATTAGATAATGCATTTCCTAGGACCCACAGGAGGCCTTGGCTTCTCTTATTACTGAGCACACATGCAGAGACCAGAGGTTTTATGAAAGGGGAAAAAGAAAAAGACAAGGGGAAAGGATTCGTGGTTTGCTCTTTAGATCACTAATGCAACTCCATCAGGAAAGAGGAAATATAATGCCCAAGAATTTCCTCAAAGAAGTTCACCACAGATGCACAAAAATACACACTATCAACAGATGTTTATGCATTGCACACATCCACGTGAATGCGCTTGTGCCATAAGATCATTTGTTAACGTCCTAATGACCTGCTAACCCCAGAACAGTCTCCCATATGTGGGCTCCCAGACATCAGATGTACATTACTTATCTAATTAATGCCTACTGATTGAACTTGTTTCTAAATCTTTTATATTTGCAAGAAGGGAATGCTGGGCCACCCTCTAGGAAAGAGACGGTAAGCTTTGAACTCAAATTGTGGCCCACGGACCAGCAGCATTAGCATTATCCAGGAGGTTATTAGAAAGGCAGAACCTCAGACCCTACCCTGACTTACTGAGAAGTATTTCTATTTTCCCAACATCCCTGGCTGATTCATGTGCGCATTAATGTTGGAAAGCACTAGATGAAACCAGTGGTGGACCCTTGGATCAGTGTCTATTCTCACCTCACTGTCTTGAGTTTGGATGAAGGAAGGACTTGGTGAGACTTCCTTGGAATTCATCCAAATGCTCACCAACCAGAGCTTAGATGTCTTGGGAATTCCATCCTATCCTAAGCTTTAGTTTTGGAGCAGAAACAAGAGGCTTATTTTCTGCCCAGATTGGAACCCTACTGACTGCAGAGAGGTCAATGGCCCATCTTCAGAGATCATGTCAAGTTTTACTTAAAATCGAGTTTTAGTAAGAGGAAACTAATATGCTCAGTACAGAAAATCTAGAGAACTAAGGAAAGCAAATTAATACCACTTGACTTTCCATCACTGAGTATTAAACACTTAATACTTGGGCACTTTTTTTAACATGCAATTGTTAACATCCTGTTTCCAGTAGAATTCTTTATTTTACACAGCTAGGAGGGTAAAGTACATAGAGTATGTATCCTGTGGGTTTTTTTTTTTTTTCGTATGCTATGATTATTCTCTTATTCCTAAAAATTCTTCAAGAACATGATTTTAATGACCTTATATTCTTATGTGACTAAATCATATTTTATTGAAATATTCTCATATTCCTGAGTACCTTAAACATTTGTAACCATTATGACACCTGATTAAGATTCTTATGTATAGGGACGCCTGCGTGGCTCAGCGGTTTGGCGCCTGCGTTCAGCCCAGGGCATGATCCTGGAGACCTGGGATCGAGTCCCATGTTGGACTCCCTGCATGGATCCTGCTTATCTCTCTCTGCCTCTTTCTCTGTGTGTCTCTGACTCTCTCTCTCTTTCTCTCTGTATCTCTCATGAATAAGTAAATAAAATCTTAAAAAAAAAAAAGATTCTTCTGTATAAATCTTTTTCTACTTTATTTTTTAGTAGGCTTCACACCCAACATGGGGCTTGAAAATCATGACCCTGAGATCAAGAGTCATGTGCTCCCCTCTTTTTCTGAGTTTCTGATTTTTCTTCTGTATAGATTTTCAGAAGTACACTCGTTGGGTCAAATGGTGCGAACTTTACAGGATACTGATACATAATATGGAAGTTTATTATGTATCATAACATGGGGCTTCCCCCCACCCCCACCCCTGCCGTGAGCCCCAGCAGGTGGACCACACCCTCACCAAACTTTTGAACTCCCAGCTTCCTGGGTGACAATTATTATTGCCTTTTTCTCATTTGAATTTCTTTGATAAGCAGTGTGGTTTCATTTGTGAATCCCCTATATTCTTTGATCTTGGTCTTTTTTTATTGTTGGGGTGCTACTACAGTAATATGTATGTGGTGTATGTTCACGTCATTGATTCTTTTATCAATCTTATCATATGTTACATTTTCCCAATTGCCATTTATCTGTGGTTAAAGTCATATAAATGTTTTACATTTTATTTTATTTTATTATTTATTTATTTATTCATGAGAGAGACATAGGCAGAGGGAGAAGCAGGCTCCATGTGGGAGCCCAATGTGGGACTCGACCCTGGAACTCCGGGATCACGCCCTGAGCCAAAGGCAGACATTCAACCACTGAGCCACCCAGGTGCCCCAATACTTTACATTTTAAATTGAATATTGTTAAAATTATGATTTTTTTCTGTGGGACTTCTCACATAGTGCTTATGGTTAGAAAGATCCTCCCCACTAAGGAGTGCATGGTTAATCTACATATTTTTCCACAACAAGGTGAAATAGCAGGGCTGATCGTGACTATTCTAACCCATTCCTGATAAAGCCTGATGTTGGCTTTTACCTGGATCACTTCCTGAATACTTTATTCCTTCCCCATTTTTTTGTGATATTTCATTAATTGTGTGTTATCTTCTAAAACATACTCAAGAGCCTGTTTGATAGCTGACCTATCTCACTGATCTGTCAATTCTAGCTTAACTCCCATTAGCTTTTGCTTCATCACCTACAAAATTAAGAAAATAATGGTTCCTAGCTCATTGAGTTGGTGGAATGGTTAAATGAGATTAAAGGAGCCAGCATAATGTCCAGCACAAAATCAACACTAAATAAATGTGAGCTTAACACATAGAACCCCCTTTCTCCGCACCCCATCATCTTTGCAGTTGATCTTGCCTGACTTACTTCACTGAGAAGATGAAATTCTGTCTGCCATTTCCTTTATGCTCATTCTTGACTCTAACAATCTCATTTCCTCCTTCTTCCTGTCTCAAGAAAGGAAGGTCCAACCTCCCTGCCATGGCTGTCCCTAGTTCCGGGATCACCTTCCAATACAGAAGCTATAATGCTTGGCTGAACTGGTTTTGGAAGCCACATGCTATTATTTCTGCTCTACTCTATTGGCCCCACATATTAGCCCTGACTCGACACGGACGGGGACAGCAGAAGCACTTGAACACCACACGTTAATGATCAGAGAGGCCACCTTAGACACTACCTCAGTCCACTCTTGCTCTCCTCTTTCCACATGTCCTTAGGAAGGCTGTCCTCGGGCAGCCCCGGTGGCCCAGCGGTTTAGCACCGCCTTCAGCCCAGGGCATGATCCTGGAGACCCGGGATCAAGTCCCGCGTCGGGCTCCCTGCATGGAGCCTGCTTCTCCCTCTGCCTGTGTCTCCGCCTCTTTCTCTCTCTGTGTGTCTCTCATGAATAAATAAATAAAATCTTTAATTAAAAAAAAAAAAAAAAGGAAGGCTGTCCTTACTGGCCACAATTTCTCAGCCTCTACTCTCTGAGGCAGAGTTCCTGTTTGCAAGCAACTGAACTTGACTCCAAGTATTTAGAAGATGAATTTATTTAAAGGATATTTTGGGGGAAGACAGGAGACCCAGGGTGGCTGAAGTTACATTTCTAGGAACAGTGCCACCGAACGGGCCCAATGGGTTAACAGTCCTTGCTGCGGCTGCTGTTGCCACTGCCCTACTAAGCACTACGGGGGACAACCACCATCACTGCCATCCCAACAATGACTTTTTTTTTTTTAGTCAGGACCACAACCTCACAATCACTGCTCTTCAAAAAAGCCAAAACCTCTGCTGCCACCCACCACAAAGAAAAATAATTCTTCAAATAGATCTCTTTCATAAGTTGTTCACTTCTGAACAGATGTTTAACATGGGTGTGTCTGGGTTACATTCTCACATCCCAGCTTTGAGAAATACTGAGAATTTCAATTTCTGAGTTCTGCTCTGGTAAAGCAAGCTGCAAAAGGCCAAAAATACCCAAACATTACAAGGGTTTCAAAAGGTATAGGACATCCAGAAAGAATGACAAGTTGTTCACAGTGTCTACTTCTTTTAACTTTTGCAGTTTGGCTTCAGTCTCACTATTCCCCTACAGCTGTTCCTCAGTGACATGCTATGAATCTTCTTGTGTCAGTCTTGCACTAGTTGAGGAAATTAAAGTAGCCCTTGGTCAGAATCTTAGGAAAGGTTCCCCAGAAGTAGACACAGAGACAACAACTCATTTCCAAGTGATTTATTAAGGAAGTTTCTCCAAGGAGCGACTAAGAGTTAGGGGAAGCAGAAGAGGAAGAGGAAGAAGCTAAGTATGGGCATAATTTCAGGCAAAATCCCAGGGAGTAAATTCAGTCTGATCCTGCAAGGGACTCTGGAGGGAAAGTTGTGTCTCAGAGTCCTGACCTGAGGCCAGGAAGCTTTCACAATCTACCCCAGAGAGGCAGGAAGGGACACAAAATACAGAACTACTAGCTCTTTCGATTACACAAGTAAGGTGGCCATAGTAGCCTGAGGGCAGGCCTCTGAAAAAATAGAGGCAGACCTGGACCAATGGAGACCAAAGCACACAGGTTCCTTCAGAAGGATGCACAGACATGGTCAAAGAAACCCAATGTTTTCTGGACAGAAGACAAAATAGCCTAGTAGAATCAGGGATTTAGAATTCAGTTTCAAATATGCCTTCCCATGGGTACCACTCCATCTGGGTCCACAGCCTTTGCCAACGGGCTCCTGTCATCAAGCAGCCACCATTAAGCCATACTTCTCAGTAATCCCCTGGATCTACCTCAGCCTTCATCCAAATTCACTGTCAGCTTACACCAAATATCCCTTGCCTTTCTTGCCTTCATCGCATCCCTGTCCTCTACCTGAGGATGCTCTCCCCTCAGTTCATCTACTGTAGACTTCCCTGAGATCCAGCCCAAATGCTGCCTGCATCAGGAAGTCTCTCTTGGTCACCCCAGCACTCAAGGAAAGTTCTCCCCTGAATGAGGACAAGACTATTTTTAGCTCTTTTAAGATCCTGATCACATTCTGTAGACATGTTCATGCCTTGTCTTCCTTGATGAGTTTTAGGCTCCTGAGGACAAAGACTACCTCTTATAAAACTGTTTACTACATAGCATCTTATTAATAATATTGACTTAGATGTTTTTAAAAAGAATCCTGTTTCTGAGTGCATGGAGACATCAAGGATATTACAGTCTACTTTTAAAATAGAGCACTTCCTAAAGCAGGACCTCTAGTGTATTACCTTAAATATATTTCTCTGTTGAGAGCAGAGAAATAACACACTTTTGTGTAATTATTCCCAGTCTGAAATGTAAGTACTGAAATAAAAGGTTTGGCCCTGGGTCCTCAAACAAATAAAAAAAAAAATTCTGGAGAATGTTCCTGACCCTTTGTGATGATTTTCATCAAGTGAACTTACACCCAGCTCCTCCTACGAAGGTGGGGCTGATGCCTTTGAAGCTGTTGGGAACCAGGTGCTCTCTCGTGCCCTAATCTACTTAAAACCTCTCTGTAATGTTCCACTGGTTTCTGACTTCAATCCAGCACTCATAGGCCCTACAGGACTGACACTGTCTACCCCACCAACCTCATCTCATCACATTTTCCCTTTGCTCACAAAGCTCTCTCCATTACAATCTGTTCTTGCTACTGTCTACCACACTTTTCTTTGCTTCAGAGCTATTGTTCCTTCCATTCCCTTTGCCAAACTACCCTGGTAGGTGACAGACTAATTGATTCCTCTTCATCTTTTAGGTCTTAGCTGTTTTATCTCAGGTGACCCTTTCACCCCTTTGCCTGGGTGGTATCAATCATACCACTCTGTTTTTGTTTTTTAAGATTTTATTTATTTATTCCTGAGAGACACACAAAGAGAGGCAGAGACACAGGCAGAGGGGGAAGCAGGCTCCATGCAGGGAACCCAATGCAGGACTCCAGGATCACACCCTGAGCCAAAGGCAAATGCTCAACCACTGAGCCACCCAGGTGCCCCTGGCCCTGAAAACTTTCAGCATTACCTACATCAGCTTAACCACTGAGCCACCCAGGCGCTCCCATATCACTCTGTTTTTGTCCTTCAAGGCCTTCATGACAATCTGAAATTAGTAGCAGTTCACATGTTTCCTATCCCCAACTAAAATTGTGTGTTGCCCAAAGGAGATTACCTTATAAATGTGCTCGGAGCCGACAACAATTATACACTGTGTGAGCACTCTGTTAGCAGTTGTTCAAACAGCAAATGGAAGAGTGTACTTTGAGAAGGAAAGTCTTCTTGTGCAAGACAGCAAAATGCAAAATTATAAAGCAATAGATAAATTTGACTTCATAAAATTTTGGAAGCATCTGATGAAATGTAAGGATACCAAGTAAAATATGGGAAAAAAATTCTTGGAACGAAAATAGATGATGAAGTGTTTTGGGCACAGCAGCCAATAGCCAGGTGAGATAAAGGAAAATAATGAATGAGAAAAAGTAGAGGAAGTGAAACTCTAACATGCAAGATGGATCATCTATGTAGTTGTGGGTTTCTCCAAGAGTGGAATGGAAAGGTGAACTTTGAATGGGTGAGCCATTAAATGCCTTTGGGATGTGGAGGGCATCCAGTCCTCTCCACAAATTCACATGGCATGACATTTTTTATCATCACTTGACAAAAGTGTCATCACTCAACACTTGATAAAAGGTACCTTGACTCACTATCTAACATCATTCAAGCCTGTAAGTGGTTGGAGCTGGGATTTGACCCTAAGTTTTTGTGGCTTCAAGGCTTATTATGTTCTCCCTACGCCAGTATGCACCTTCCATTTTTCACTGGTGAGACTAAGCACAAGGAAGTTAAGACATGATCCATGGTATTCTTGGGCAGTGGATTCTAAGCCCAGAAGAGAAAATAAAAAGTAGGACTAAAATGCCTTGGGGAAGAAATACCAGACTCTAGAAACTCTTAGTCTCATTAATCTTAACACATTAATCTCTGCACATGACAATCCCATTCAGAAATGTGACTTGACCGCCCAGGGGAATAAGTGGGATTCTGGCATCAAAAGTATATAAATAAGCCATAAAATCTTAGAACTATTAGATATCCTCTAGAAAGTATTTTCTTAGAAAGTATTTTGTCCAACTCATTTTCTGCTTAAAAGTGACACTCAGAAAACTCAGTGCCTTGCCTAATACCACAAAGCTAGATGATAACACCAGTGTAACCAGGGCATTGCTAGCCCTGTGCCTCACATAGACTTGTGACTTTTTCCTCCCACTCCAAGAGGATTTTGAGACAAAATCCTTGAGACTGTATGTCTTTTCTTAGATCATAGTCACCTATAAGTTAATTCCACTTTGCCTGGGCGTCTTCTCTGTGGTGCATTTGGCATCATTGGCCCTTTTTGCTCAAATTTGCTGATGCCGGCCTTCTCTCAGATCCAGGAAAGCTTCTTTCACCAAAACCATGACTATAACTTGCTCTGAACTTGTGGTCAAATCTTGCCAGAGGCAAAAGTCCTCTTCCTGATGGGTCTTTTTCTCACGACTGGACTCTTGAGAAACTGGAAGTTCAAGTACGTGTTGCCAAGCAAGAAGCCTGAATCACTGAGCGCTAAAATGTGAGCCAATAGAGAACCAGCCCCTCACCAACTGCTGCTTGGAAGGCTGAAAATGCACTGAGCTGTCTCAGCTTCTTCAGTGAAGTCAGATACAGCAACTGGGCATTTTCCTGTACCTTCCAGCCAGATGATTCTCTGGTGGTTGGGAGAAAGGAGCTGGGATGGATTGGCCCAGAGAAGAAACAGAGATGAATTAGAAACTACTTCCTTTTCCACACTCACTCACTTGGGGAACAGTTGATCAAGGCATATCAACATTAGTAAACATTGTGTTCAGCTTCCTTTGGCTCAAAGACATCAGCTTTTTAAAATGAGGGCTATTAAGGCGAGTGGCTGTGTAGGGCCTCATAAATTATGAATTTACTAGTCATGGATGAATACAGATAACCCTGCAATCAGGAGACAGCTGGTAATTAGCAGCAACTCTTCTTCTGATTTAATTAACCACCTGAAGAAATTGGGTTTTGATTTGGATTTGCATTTGAACACAGAATTCCTTTAAATCAAGGAAAAAGAGGAACCCCTGGTAGTGCAGTCAGTTAAGTGTCCAAGTCTTGGTTTCAGCTCAGGTCATGATCTCAGGGTCATGGGATTGAGCTTCAGATTCACTCTAACGTAAATAAATCTTTTAAAAAATATTTTAAATAAGATAAGGAAAAATAATAATTCTAGAGTGTAGAATATCTCTTCCAGATTTACAGTAGGAGAGCTCTGTCTACTATGGGTAAAAAAAAAAAATCAATGAATAAAAAGAAAATTAGCCACCATGTGTTATTGTTGTGAATAATTGCCATTGATCAGCTCAGGAGGGAGGAGGATGGGGAGAAGCATTCTGCATTTCTGAAATCTGATCTTCCCCATGGCTGAAGACAGCCTGTTTCTTTAGGAGATTTGATGATGGGGGAACCGAGGTTTGGGCGGTTGCCCAGTAATTGCTAGCGAGTAGGTGGCAGGCTCAACATTGAAACACGGAGCTCCTCATTTTCCAATCTACAATGCTGTTTGCTGCCTATAGCACATGACCTCCGCAGATGTTTGGGAGCAGGGAAGGAAATTCTTGAACACTTCTGTATTTGATCCTGCAGTCCTCCTTGAGCCTCTTACCTTCCTGACAGGTTAGCGAGGAACAGAATGTGCTCCCCAACCCTCCCACCCCCGCCACGCCAACAGAAACAGAGACAGGTGTTTTAATAAAATCTAAGAAATGTGGTCAGCATTTCAGAAGAATGGTGTTGCCTAGCAGCAGTGACCTTTAAAGAAAGGTCAAATAGATGTTTCCTAAAGGTTTTTCAGGATACTTGCAGCCAAGTTTCCTGATGATTCATCTAAATATAGTACTAAAATTTTACCATCTGCATGAATAAAGGGAGTCTTTTCAGACTCCACAAATAAATATTAATAATGGCCATCACTTATTTGATGTATTGTTTCACAAAGCATGGTGCAGGTTCAGAGACCACAGGTGGTATACAAAGTAATCTGATGTCAGAGATCCCTGGGTGGCTCAGCGGTTTAGTGCCTGCCTTTGGTCCATGGCGTTAACCATTGAGTCCTGGGATCCGGTCCCACATCGGGCTCCCTGCATGGAGCCTGCTTCCATCTCTGCCTCTCTCTCTTTCTCTCTCTCTCTCTGTCTCTCAAGAATGAATAAATAAAATCTTTTAAAAAAACACAGAGTAATCTGATGTCCTATCAGATGAATATTTGTTATTACAAAGATTGCATATTTGTTTAATTTTGTATTTGAAAACAACTAGTTCACCAACTCAAAGCTTTAATAAAATACAGTTGCTTAGAGTAAAGATAAGTTTTTAGAATAATTTAAATAAAGCCAATTAAAGTATTTAACTAAATAAGAATACATATAGTCAGTGCTCAAATATAGCTAACGTTTTGCAGGTAATACTTTGGCATTTATCATATTCCAGACACTTGTCTGGAGGATGGTACTTTCTTCTCCTTCTCCCGTTTCTTCAGAAGCTCAAGTAAATCATATCTGTGGGTGAGTGGAACTGAACTCATTTGGGATTGGTTTTGTTTCCCTGAACACTATTACCCTTTGAACTCAATCCTCTTGGGATTTAGATTTTGCAGGATTATGGGCAGATGTCTGAAATTCTCCTGTTTTAAACAGTCAGCTCTAGAATTCTCTCAGTGTTGCAGCAGTTGCTCATGCCAGCTCTCATGATTTATGCACATTCCCAGATTTGTGTCAGGGACAGTATTTTGGTCACTTGAAACTGGCCACAGTGAGAGTATCAACACCACGGATATTGGTAAATGCTATAAATTAGGATGTGTTTTTTTGTTAAACACGGGTGTTAAATATTTATCAAATAAAACTGTATTCAACCTCATTTTAAAGAGTTGGCAATGATGTAGAGAAAGGGGAGCCCTCTTGCACTGTTGGTGGGCAAACTGGTAGAGCCACTCTGGAAATCAGTATGGAGGTTCCTCAAAAAGTTAAAAATAGAGCTGCCCTCGAATGCCTGGGTGGCTCAGCGGTTGAGTGTCTGCCTTTGGCTCAGGGCGTGATCCTAGAATCCTGGATTGAGTTCCACATCAGGCTTCCTGCATGGAGTCTGCTTCTCCCTCTACCTGTGTCTTCACCTCACTCTCTGTGTATGTCTCATGAATAAATAAATAAAATCTTTTTTAAAAAGAGAGAGCTACCCTATGACCCAGCAACTGCATTACTAGGTATTTACCCAAGAATACAAAGATACCAATTCAAAGGGATAAATGCATCCCTATGTTCATAGCAGCATTATCTACAATAGCCAAATTATGGAAACAGAGCAAGTATCTTATCAACCAATGAATGAATAAAGATGTGGTGTATATAGACCATGGAATATTACTCAAGGATAACAAAGAATCAAACCTGACTATTTGCAATGGCTTGGATGGAACTAGAGAGTTTACTATGATAAACAGAATCAGTCAGTCAGAGAAAGACAAATACCATATGATTTCACTTATAAGTGGAATTTAAGAAATTTACTAGCAACAGCAAGAAAAAGAGAGAAAGGCAAACCAAGTAACAGACTCTTAACTCTAGAGAACAAACTTCTGGGGACACCTGGGTGGCTCAGCAGTTCAGCACCTGCCTTCGGCTCTGGGCGTGGTCCAGGAGTTCCGGGATCGAGTCCTGCATCGGGCTCCCTGCATGAAGCCTGCTTCTCCCTCTGACTGTGTCTCTGCCTCTCTCTGTGTGTCTCTCAGGAATAATTAAATAAAATCTTCAAAAAAAAAGAGAGAGAACAAACTTCCAGTTACTAGAGGAGAGGTGGGTTGAGGGATGGGTGAAACAGGTGAAGGGGGTTAAGGAGTACAGCTGTTGTGATGTGCACTGGGTGTTGTATGGAAGTGTTAAATCATTGTATTGTACACCTGAAACTAACATTATACTGTATGTTAACTAACTGGAATTTAAATAGAAACAAAAAAAAATTATGTCTCCCTGCAACATATCTCCAGGTCCCTAGACAACCAGAGACGTCCACCTAAACAAGCTGCTGCACTCTGCAGCAGAGAATGAGACCTTCATGAGGGGCAGGAATTTTAGGCAGTTTCTTTTTTTTAAGATTTTATTTATTGATTTGAGAAGGAGAGAGAGAAGGAGAACATGACTGAGGGGGAGGGAGGTACCATTGATTAATGGATTGCACCTTGACTATACGAGGGGCCATCAAGACAGCATTGACTCCAAGCTGAGAACATCCCAATTCATCCTGGGCTCCTCGATTATAGGAAGTCAGCAGCTGCAGGCCTTCCACATTTTACGATTCCAGGGAATATACTTTACATTGTCCCCTGTGTCAACAGTGACTCCTGGAAGTGTACATTGCACACAAATGATCAAATGCTCCACCAGTGAAGAAAGGAAGGCCTGCAGAGAAGTCTTGTGCAAGTCGCTTAGCTAGCTGCTAGTAGAACCAGGATTATATTCCAATTTCTGGATCACAATCTTTCTGAATACACCAAACTGCCTCCCATACTTTACTAATAATAACAACAGAAAAAATAATGATGCTATCTTACTACACTGAACGTTTCCTATGAGCCAAGCTCTGCATATTTAATGAGTCATGTACATTTTATCATTCATAAACATGATGAGTGGAGTAAGCCGTGGGCCTAGGTCTCTAACATGTTGGCCAAGTCATAAGTGAGAATTTGGCAGAGTTCTACAAAGTTTAAGAAGGGATGTGGCAGGCCTCAATGCTTCTCCTTGTCAAAGCATAATCCAGGGGTCTCTCTGACTTAACCACTTTGCCCCTGAGGAGGTAGGGTGACTTAGCATACTGGGCATGTGTAGTTCTGCCCATTGGTTCTCCTCTGCTTCTCCATGCTATAAATCTTCCTGGGGGGGCGGGGGTTGGGGATTCTCATGTACACAGAGTTCAGAATGTAGGTGAACATATAGATATGCCTGATTCCAGGCTGTTTGCTGCCAAGCCTTGCTATCATTTAATTATTTGTTAAACTGATTGCATAAAAATAAGCCCATATCTCATCAAACAATTCCAATAGGTGTTCTTTCCTCTCTACTCTAATATCACATTGTCATCTCGTTCCAGATACAACAATGAAACATTCGGAAAGAAAATTGAGAGGTCCCTGGGTGGCCCAGGCAATTAATTATCTGCCTTCAGCTCAGGTCATGATCTCCAGGTCCTGGATCAAGCTCCTCACTGTACTTCCCTTCCTTAGCAGGGAGTCTGCTTCTGTTTCTCTCTCCCTCTGCCTCTCCCTACTATTCTGTCTCTCTCTCTCTCAAATAAATAAATAAAATCTTTAAAAAAAGAAAAGAAAAGAAACTGGTTTAAGATTTGGAGACAAGATTCCAATCCTTTAAGCTTCTATCCCTGTGTCTACCTTCTCTGCCAGAGCTTTTTTCAGTTAAGATTGCATTGGGCTACATGCATCAAACACTTGACTGTGGGGTCTTAAGCAAACAAGAAGTTTATTTTTCCCACTAAACAAGAAGTCTGGAGGTAGGAAGTTTAGAGCAGGTGTAGTGGATTGGGAAAACCACCAAAGACCTAGGATCCTCTTTCTTCTCCATTACCCTTTGCACGAACTCTATTCATCCTTATAGTTGTGAGATAACATCATGATTGTGTTCAGGCAGGAGAAAGGGAGACAGTCAGTGGGCAAAAAGGGCAAGCCTATGAAGTCTTTCTTTTTTGTCAAGAAAAGAACAGCTTCCCAAGAAACCCTACCAGTGAATTTTCAGATTTATATCCCATGGCTATGGCTAGGGAGCCTGAGAAATCAGATGATTTGGGGCAGGGTCACATGCTATTCTGAACAAAAGCTGAGTTGTGTTAGTAAAAGAAAATGAGAAAACAGATATGTTTTCAGTAGTGTCAGCCTGAATACTGGAGTCCCTCCCTGGGGCCCTGACCATCACTAAGTCCCTCCCTGGGGGCCTGACCATCACTAAGTCCTTCCATAGAGATCAGAGTTCCCTCCCTGGGGCCCTGACCATCACTAAGTCCTTCCATAGAGGTCAGAGTTCCCTTCTCCAGCTGCAGTCCTACTTATTAAGTATCCCTTTTCTGGTACTGTTACCTGATTCAGTACTCCCTGAGATAGACAAGCCCACTAAGTCTTGCCTCTCTGTTAGCTTTGGTCAAAAACCAGAATGGAAGTCCCTTGTTAAGCCTAGAGCCTCCTACACTGTATTGCACTCTACCAATGCAAAATTTTAGTCTTCTGTTCTCTCCTGAAACTTTTGGCACCTCCATATATCCAGGGCATCTTCACTTATTATTGCCTCCACCTCCATGCCCGTCCCTGAGGTTGCGAGCATCCTATGGCCTTCTCAAGTGAGAGTACTCTTTATCTTATACCCAGGGAAGCTCAGGGCACTTCCCTAAGTTCTCCCTGACAATCCAAGTGAGATATAAAGATTCTCACATTTTGGGCCCATTCTGAGAAGTTTGTGCCTTCTCCAGACCTCCTTGTCCAAAACTAAACTTTCTCTTTCCAAATGGCTAATCATCTGGCTACAATCACCATCTACAAATTGGAATAGACCCTTATTACTTCAGATAATCCTCCTTCCAGGAGAGTGGACAAAGAGATACACTGTTCAAAGTTCTGCCCACTGGGAAGATTTCCCTCCCTTGCTACCCTCAGTTGAAATGTTCTAACTGTCTACTTCTGGTGGAGGCTGACAAGTCTGGAAGGACTATCTGTTGAAGGATCAAGTTGGGTTTTTTAAGAATCTTCAGTTGTGACAGCTTCCCATGTGGTTACAAGGGTGGGCTGACAGAAGGACAGATGAGTGGCAAAAGTAGACACAATGGCTGTGAACCACACAGCCCTCAACCTAGTTATGCTTTTAGGGACTACTCGGGCTTCTTATGCTTGATGACTGAAGGCCTGACTTCATGGTATGTCCAGGTAGATCAGATAGTATCTAGGTCATCAGATCAAAGCACAGTAGCAAGTCAGAAGCTATTTCTCAATGGAGAATCTGTGCTCTGCCACAGATACTTCAAGAACCATTGAATGTTCTGAGCCAAAGGGAAAAAATAGGAGCAGGTTCATTGGAGAGTCTCTTATTCTGGGCTTTATACAAAGCCGACAGCTTTCAGGGTCACAACTGGCCCAAATAGATGAATACCAGTCCATCAAGTAAAAGATCTTCATAAGTTTATTAATTTGCTCCAGTAATAAAACTGTGTGAATGAGCATCCACAATGGAAATTACTACCTACTTACATTTATAATTTACAGTTATTATAGAGGATCAGACTGTTTTGGGTTTTGGTCTTTTATTTTTAATTTACCAAACTGAAAAATGCATCAGAGTGCAACAAAAAACATTAGCCATTCGTATTCAAATGTGTGATTGTATCATAATCTCTGAATGTCCCCCAATAATAGAATTTTGTTTCCGTTTACTTACTATTCAGTGGATTTGGCCAATTACTCTGATCAGCAAACTACAAGGTCATTCTATATCACTGAGAAACTGAGAATTTACTTAATCTTGCTATATAATAGTTTTCCCAATAAAATAGCCATAGTTACTTTGAGGAGATGCTGGAAGGAACTTCTTAGACACATGTAGGATTATAGCCCAGCCTTTCACCCACAGTACTTGGCTTCCCCTTTATTCAAGAGGCTATTTTTTAACCGTCTTACATTATAGAGTTGGATAAGTGTTCTTTTCTAATGTAACAATTTTTTTTTTTTATTTATGATAGTCAGAGAGAGAGAGAGAGAGAGGCAGAGACACAGGCAGAGGGAGAAGCAGGCTCCATGCACCCGGAGCCCGACGTGGGATTCGATCCCGGGTCTCCAAGATCGCGCCCTGGGCCAAAGGCAGGCGCCAAACCGCTGCGCCACCCAGGGATCCTTAATGTAACAATTTGAACTAAATTTCTCTTCCCTTCTATCCATGGGCTGCCTGTTGCTTTCATTCATGAGGAACCCATAATTTAAAGACCATAGCCAGATATTTATGCATGTCTGACAATCTCTTACATTCTTCACACCATGTTTTCCCTGCTGCATAATGAAATGATTAGATCACTTTGTTTCTGCTGTCATTTGGAGTCAGGCATTCTGGCTCCTTTCAAACTGAGATCAAGGAGGCCATTTCAATTACAGCATTTTCCACCAACTTCATGATCTCTTAGGAACAAACTGTAAAGTTCTTTTTAAATGTTGCAGTACTTCTTTCATCAACATGTCTTCATGGCAAGAGTAAAGGGAGAATCTTCCTGGTCATATCAGAAGATATAGTAATGGGCAGATAAGGAAACATAATAGATTCAGTTCAGCATCTGTTCAATGATTTTTTTTTTAAGATTTATTTATTTATTTGAGAGAGATAAAGCAAGCAGTGGGAGGAGCAGAAGGGGAGGGAGAGGAAAAGGAAAAGAATCCCAAGCAGACTCCATGCTGAGTGTGGAGCCCTATGGAGGGCTGGATCTCATAACTCATGAGATCATGACCTGAGCCCAAACCAATAGTCGGCTGTTCAACTGATTGAGCTATCCAGGTGCCTCTGTTTAATAATTCTTGAAATTATTACTCCTGCATTCTAATAAAAGCCTTACTGGTCTTTCGGTGTCATTTAGTATGAGCCAAAATTTGATCCAAAATTATGTAAGCTAACCCAGAAGAATGGTAGAACCATACCTGGTTAGCTAAATCTAGTCCAGTTTATGCTGAATCTCTAGCAAATATACCCATATTAATAATTTAAGTCCTATCCTTAGTGAAATAAGCTCAAAATTGATTTCAAAAAATTTGTCTAAACTTTTAATGAAACAAATTCACAAATCCTTTCAAGTTCATGATATCTGAATTTTGCACTTTATTTCCCTGACCTTATTGTGTTTAAATTCTGATTATCTTTAGAGCATCAATACTACATGTAGCATATGGAAAATTATTCTTCTACATTGGAGATATGGCTTCCTCATATGTAGAAAGAATTTTAGAAAGTTTTGAGTATCTGAAAAGCCCATCAAATCTTGCCATATACCCCATTCCAATCACTGAGGTTCCTGGTCAAAGCCTTAATTTTCAGAGACCTGGCTAGATTGTGATTTTAACAGGTACATAACTTAGCAACCTGCAAAGTCAGCCTGAGAATTTCTTTTAGTTATTTTAGCTCCATGTCTATAAGCCAAAAGCAAGCCATAAATATAAATTGTGGTTTTTTTCCAAGCATTTTTGGACATAACCTACATTATAAAGTAAATTTTATATCACAAGTGAATTCACGTATGCATACAATTGAATCATAAATTACACGAAACATTTTTAACTGCAACTATATATAATGTACTTTGATATTTTCTCTTCTATTATGTTATTTTTAAACTGTTGGTTTTAACTACACAATAATGAGTTTCAACCACAACCTCATAAAAATTCTGAGATTTATGTTTATTTCAAAGTTTGATACAGCTGCTTAAAATACCCAATGGTGTTAGGAGACACCATCCTACCCTCGTGCTTCCAGCATTTCTCATCTGTTTTAAACTGATTTCCAGCTTTAGCTACCTAGTTCCTAAGAGCTTCTCCCTCAGTGGTACAGTGTTTCCCCTTGGAGCACAGGTGAAAATTAGACTAGCAGTTTACCAGGCCATAACCTGCCCCTATGTATTTGGTGCATAAATGGGAATTTCACCTTATTTTTCCCCATTTAGATTCAATAACTAATTCTAATAAATCACACTTCCTTGAGGATCTAGATCCTACAAATCATTCTTTCTCCTGTCAATGTTTGTATGACTTAGAGTTCTTTGGATGAAAATAACAAAAATCAATTCTGGCTAACTCAACTTAAAAAAAGTTTATTGAGGGGCACCCGGGTGGCTTAGTCAGTTAAGTGCCAACTCTTGGTTTAAGCTCAGGTCATGATCCCGGGGTCCCGGGATTGTGCCCCACATCCAGCCCAGTGCCTAGTATACAGTCTGCTTATCTCTCTCCCTCTGCCCCTCCCCTTACTCTCTCTCTCTTTCTCTCAAATAAATAAATAAATCTTTTTAAAAAGTTAATTGAGGGGCACCTGGGTGGCTCAGTCAGTTAAGTGTCTGACTCTTGATTTCGGCTCAAGTCATGATCTCAGGGTTGTGAGATCAAGCCCCATGTCAGGCTCAGATCCTGCTTAAGATTCTCTCTCTCCCTCTTTCTCTATCTCTCCCCAACCACTTACACATGCTATCTCTTGCTCTTGCTCACTCTCTCTCTCTCTCTAAAAACAAAAACAAATTTTATTGGGAGTATACTTGGTACCATGAAATCAAAAGAACTCATGACAAACTAAACTTTGGAAAAAGTAGGAACAGTAAGTTTTAGGAATCTAAGGCATGTGTAGACTCTCTCTGGAAGATTCTCTTCCAAACATACTTACTAATGATTCAGATTTATAACAAAGAGAGTCTAACTGGCCCAGCTTGATGTGGTATGCCAAGTCTCTGGTAGAAATAGTAACATGCCCTTCTGATGAGCAGCCTTATCAGAACCATATGGATCAGGATGAGAAATATGTCCCAAAGGAAGAGACATTCCCAAACACAAATAATGGATGTTCGTCACAGTAAATTGTAAAATCAGGGTAGCCATCTAGTTTAGAAGTAGGGTTCAAGGAAAAGTCTAATTTAGCAAACTGCAGATCCCTATCCAGCAACTCAGACAGATCACCCCATTCTCAGAGCAGAGACTTCTTGATGACAGAGCTCTGTGATTCAGGCACCAAAAAATTCCATATATTCCAGTATCCCATCTTCCAGCAGTGATTGCTTCCCTGGTTGGGTTAGTAAGAGTTGGGATGGGTAGCATTCTCAATGCTACGTCCCTTTGGTTATTTTAAAGGTGATATTGAAGCATTAAAACCATTTCCCACATTAATCAGAAATGCCTAAAAGCAGTAGTTTTCAACACTGAATGCCCCCTATATGAGCCGGGATGCTTTTTAAAAATATGCATGATCCTGATGTAACCTCAGAGATTGTGAGGGAGCTCAGATATATACATTTTCAACAGAAGGACATTTTGATTCTCAAGCACAGTCAGAGTTAAAATGGACTGAGTTAGAAATCGGAGGGGGTGAAGCCTGGAGATGAGGAAGTTCTGTTCAACCCAGCTCTGAAAATCACAGGAAAAGTGAAAAGAGGCAAGTCAGTCCACCAGACGTGGGAAAGGAGGTGACATTACAGTGTGGGGCTCTATGTATAAAATATATTTACCTCAGAATTTCCCTTCTCCTCCTATCTTCAGATCACCACAGGTATCTGACATTCTGTCATTTTTAAAAGATTTTATTTATTTATGAAAGAGAGAGCAAGCGAGGGGAGGTGCAGAAGAAGAAGCCAACAACCAATGAGCAAGAAGCCGACATGGGGCTCCATCCCAGGACCCTGGGATCATGACCTAAGTCAAAGGCAGACATTTAACCAACAGAGCCAGTAATAAGCCCTTCTGACACCCATTATTAGTAGTTTCTCCCAGAAATAACCCTCTCATACTGAGCCCTACTGCCCACTAACATGTTAGCCAAAAAAATTTAGAAAAAGAGCTGGGAATCAGAGTCAGGTCAGGTCAAGAAACCTTTGATACAGAGTGAGGAGAGGCAGGAATGAAAGCCTATAATGGGGGTGCAGGTGGTGTGTGGCAGGGAGCACTAGCTGCCCATGCCATATCCATGACTCCTTTCTCCTCACTAATAGAATTGCATTGTAAGCTAAAGACTACATTTCCCAGACTTCCTTGCCACTAGAGGTGGCCAATGAGATGTATATGGAGTTGTTGAGTGGTGCTCTCTTGCTCCTTCACAGGGAGACTGACTTAGCTGAGAAGTGTACTCTTTCCAACCAACCCCTTTTCATTCCTGAGACCACACTGAACTCAGACTTAGGGGCTGAGCCATCTGGAGCCCTGAAATTATCCGAGTACAGAGGCTGTTTGCTGAAATGGAGGAACAGAAGGAATGATGGAGCCTGGCTACCTCCAGAACCTTCTTCTGTAAGAAAGAAACAAATCTCTGGTCTGCTAAGTTGCAGATTGGTGTTTTCAGTTCTATGCATGTAACTGTACCCTGGAAGAGAACCTGGAATGTAGTCCTATGCCCCAAGAGGACATTTTCAGGAAAGGCTCTCAAAAAGAAGGCTCTGAGAGTTTTAATGTATGAAAAAAGAATTTAAAACTTCCATCAAGTGGAAAGTAAGAGCAACCCATGGCCTCTTATTTATGGCATATCTAACCCACAGCTTAGAACAGGCTCACCTCTGCAGGCCACCCACCCCTTGTCAACACTTCTGTCCCATGACACTGGTCATTCCCACTCCACTCTCACCCTGCCCCTCAGACCTGGAGCTCCTGACCATCGTCCCAGGTGTGGCTGGCTGTTCTCCACCCCATTTCCACCACTAATGCTGCTTTGCATGAGTGCCTGTCCAGCCCACCATCCTCACCTACAGAGGCGACTCCCAACGACTCGTGGCACAAAATGTGCACAATATTCAGCAAGAAAAGGTTAGCATGGTCATGCATTAGAGTTGACTTGTTCTCTCAAAAGCTTAGAGCTGGAAGTAAATTCCATAAATGAAGATCTTGAAGTTAAAACAGTATTTTGGGTAATGTGTTCTGTTGTTTTACATCTGTTTAGGTATCTTTCTTCAGGTCACATTCCATAAGACACAGTTAGGAAAATGTCCAAGATGGTCAGAAGTTGCGTACTAGTAGTTGCTAATAGTCATAAGCCCTAGTCTCTTCTCAAACATTCATGATGAGCACCCAACCACTGACCTAGCAGCCAGCAGGGTCCAGAGGTAGTCCTATCTACACAAGGAGCAGATGTCCCCAAAAGTGGACAAGGCAGCAGCTGGACTGATCCCTTGGGTAGCTGGGGCTCTGCACTCCTCATCCTCACCAATGTCCCCATCTCCCCACAATGGGAGGGCATGCTTGACAGTTCTGTTTCCATGGCTGGGGTCTATTTGTATTCTTCATTGTCCATCAGATGTGTGCGTAATCAGGACTCTCTGTATGCCCAACACGTTCCATGGTCTTTCCTTGTGCCTCTGCAGCCACAGCCCCTAGTTGGCTTCCCAGAAAAACAGCTCCTGTCCCCACCCCCACACCAAAACACAAATGCTCATGTCTCTGCTCTGGCTCTCAAAGCCTGTCTGAATCTAGCCTGGTATGTCTGTGCCCTGTCTCATGGCTCTACCTCTGTTCACAACACCTCATCCCACTCCTGAAGGCCTGGCCTCGTCGAATGGCATTGACTCTGGTACTGTCTAGCTAGAAGAACATGGATGAATTGCTTGGGGCTGCCCATCTCAGTTTCTTCAATCAGAAAATGATGGCATTCAGTAGAGAGTTTAAAGATCCCTTCCAATTCTGAAAGGCTGCTATACTTTGCACACAGGTTCTCCTACGTCAGTATCCTTCCTGATTAAGAATATAGATAAAAGTAATGGTCACCTGACACCTACAGAGCACCTGTTGTGTGCCAGGCATGGTGCTAGGTGCCTGACAAGACTTTTGTTATTTGACCCCTCCTGGTTAACATATAAAAGGTGAATGAGATAAGGCTCCCTGTTCTGCACCAAAGACAGACCAGAATGTAGCATAAGATGCCCATAGTAATGAAGACTACAGCAAGGCCTAGACTTGGAGGCTGACCCCAGAACTCACGCTTCCCAGCCCTCCGCTGTTCTACAGTAGTGTCATGACCCTGATGGTCGTGCGTCGGTGCCAGGGTCCTAGGTTCAAACTCTGATACCACCATTTACAAATCAAGTTTTGACAACAGTGTCAGCATTTAGTAAACAGCCAATCACCATCAGCTATCACACTTGCTCCCCCAGTTCTTTCCTTACTGTTTCCTCCTGGGAGCAACAGATTCCTTTTGGCTGCAAACTGCTGAGGTCACCTCTTAAGAACAGACACATTTGTTCTGCAGAAGGGGGAATTCCAAAAGAAAAGGAACAGTAAATGAGTCCTTGGGAGAAAAATTTCTCTTTTCAAATCTTGACAGAATTCAAAGAACTGATTTAACAAGAATTTGAGTTCCAGTTACAATCCCTTGCGCTGGTAGTAGCATTCTGCAGAGACTGTGTGCTACTGGGGACGGAGATACAGCACCACTGTTCCTAGGCAACCGACCACAGCAACACAGGATGAAGCAAACAACTCAAGCTCAGAGGCCCTGGATTCCACCTCTCACTTGGCTTCTGTGATCTAGAGCAGGTCACCTGCTACACAAGCCTTCTGCTCCTTGTTCCTCTAAATGGGAAGAACAAGTTCAGCCCTGTGTGGAGAAAGCCACTTCAAAAAGCGACCTGCCAATAAAATGCATAATTAAAATATGTAATAGAATGTTATTTAGCCCTTCACATAATTGTCTATCCATTAATATACATGTGTGGTCTTGGCTTTCATGCATTAATTATTAAGAATTCTTCAATCAGGATCTGCCTGAATATAAATTGGGCCAAATATGTGTTCTATATTAAGTTGAAAAATATGTAAATCTCAAGGGATCTTAGGTCTGAGAGCTATAATTTGTAGGAGGACACAAATACCTTTGGTGTAATTGTTTCACTGTCCATAATTATTTCAGACTAAATTAGCTTCAATTTAGATAAATCCTGAAAGCTATTTAACATCTCAGCAGGAAGGATGACCTGTGATGCCTTAAGTTCCATGCATCACTCCTGCATAACTAATTATTATCATCGTCCCTATTATCAACCATAAAATAACAAAGACCTGACTAATTACTTAATAGAGTAGTCAAGCGTCAGTAAACATTATTTGACTCAGCAGAGAACATAAAGTCAAACCTCTGCTTTCAGTTTGATGGAGATAAAAGGAAAAAAATACAGCTGAAGTTAGAGATAGGACCTGCAGACTTACTGCCCTTTTCTTCTGAACGATAGCCTTTGTAAAGCCTGCCCAGGGGCCCACGCAGGGTTTGACCTGGTTATTTCTGCATTTGAGAAACTGGAGAGCAGAGAGACACTGGAAATGATCCAAAAGAAAACACTGATTGCTAAAGATGAACAGCTCGCTTATCTATTTCCTTTAGTCATGATAGTAACTTGGAGTTTCCCTCTGATGTTTGCATTTGCACAGATTCTTCCTTCCCCGGGACGTATGTGGTGCTTTTGAGCACCTTTGGAAAAAGATTCTCAGAATGGTCACCTTAGGGATGTCCGGGTGGCTCAGTGGTTGAGCTCAGGGTGTGATCCTGGGGTCCTGGGATCAAGTCCTACATCGGGCTCCCTGCATGGAGCCTGCTTCTCCCTCTGCCTGCTGTGTCTCTACATCTCTGTTTCTCTCATGAATAAATAAATAAAATCTTTAAAAAAGAACGTTCACCTTAAAATAGATGGTTGAGTGGGATCACCTTTGAATAGTGACTGAGCACAGAATGTGCCAGGACTTCCTCATTTCCTGTGCTGTTTCTTTTGTTTGTTTGTTTTTCTTTTTTAACGACCCCTCCTCGCCCTCCACCACACACACACACACACACACACACACACACACACACATTTTTTTTTACAAAATAAAGCCACATTGATTTGGAATGCTTCCAACAAGCAGCCTTGTATTTGGAGATTTCTCTTTCCTCATTTTTAAGAACGCCTCTGGTGAGCAGAACATTGTTTAAATCAAAGCAAGGAGGAAAATGTTAATCATTATTAATGGAGCTGTCCCTTCAGTTGCCCAGATATAATTCATAATGGCCACTCCAAGCAGGTGCTCTGTCATTAGGAGGTTAGTGTGATACATATGCTGAAGGTATCGAGTTGAACAGCGAAGTCAATATTTGTCTGGTTTACATATCAAACCGGAAAATAAAACAAACAGCTCTTGCTATAACAACTGAGTCGGTCTGGGTAATTCTGTTAGGCTAATTTGATAGGGGTGGATAGAGCCCCAGAAGGTAATAGAGCCCATGGAAGTAATAGACAGAGGTCACATCCTGTTCATAAGATCGCGAGTATTTTTTTTTTTTATTATTGGAGTTCAACTTGCCAACATATAGCATAACACCCAGTGCTCATCCCGTCAAATGCCCCCCTCAGTGCCCGTCACCCAGTCACCCCCACCCCCGCCCACCTCCCTTTGCACTACCACGTGCGGCATAATAGTCTGCAATCCACACAGCCCATTCTTCACATGTTGACGGAAAAAGACAGGCACGTGTGCTAAGGCCCGAGGCTGCTGCCCCTGCCCCCGTTCACCCTTGGGTTCCCCCGGGGATTATTTGACCGCAGGTGTAAGCAGGGTATTTGCAGGTGCTGGGTGCCTCGGACGGGGGAGCGGAGTTCCCTCCCGGGCAACACCCCCTGGCTTCCTCCCTCCCACTCCAGCCCACCCCACGGGGTTTCCAGGGCTCACCAAGGACCTTTCAGCCTAGTAAAGGTTCTCGAAAAGGTGCACTTTTCAAACAAGCGATTCCTCCATTTCCTAACAAATCCGCTCACCGCTATACCCCGGACCAAGCCATGTTTGTGAGTTTACCCCAAGACTCACATGTGGGAAGGTCAAGGATGGAGCTTCGCTTTCGGGTTTGCTTTGCGTGGATATGTCAGGCAACAAGGATGGAGAAGCGGTATCTGGGCCCTACCACCTGCGCCGTGCTGCGCCTGCCTCCAGGTGTTTTCTTCACAGCACGTTCATCTAGTCTCCGTTTTGCCCAAAAGACATTTGTCTAAGTTACCATTTCATTTTCCCATGCAGTTTTTTTGAAATTGAAGTGTAATTAAAGTAGTGTTATATTAATTTCAGGTGTATAATTTAATGATTCAACAATTCTGTGCATGCTCAGTGCTCCCAGAGATAAGTGTACCCTGAATCCCCCTTTTTTTCTGAATCCCCTTAATCACCCACCCTCCAATCACCCCCCCTTCCAGCAACAACCAGTTTGTTCTCTGAATTTAACAGCCTGTTTTTATTTTGGGAGGGGTTTTGGGTTTTTGTTTGTTTGTTTGTTTTTTCTTTATTTCTTTCTTTTTGAATTTATTTTTTATTGGTGTTCAATTTGCCAACATATAGAATAAAACCCAGTGCTCATCCCATCAAGTGCCCCCCTCAGTGCCCGTCACCCAGTCACCCCCACCCCCCGCCCACATCTTTATTTATTTTGTTTCTTAAATTCCACATATGAGTGGAATCGGATGGTATTTGTCTTCCTTTGACTTATTTCATTTAGCCTTATACCCTCCAGATCCATCTATGTTGTTGCAAATGGCAAGATCTTGTTCTTTTCTATGGCTAATATTTTACTTTATACATCCGTTTATACATGAATACTTAGGTTGCTTCCATATCTTGGCTATTAGAAATAATGCTGCAATAAACATAAGGATGCATATATCTTTTCAAATTAATGTTTTCTTTTTCTTTGGGTAAATACCCAATGGTGGACTTAGTAGATCACGTGGCAATTTTATTTTTAATCTTTTTTAAGAAACCCCATATTGTTTTCCACAGTGGCTGCCCCAGTTGCAACCCCACCAGTAGGGCACAAGGGTTCCTTTTACTCCTCATCCTCACTAACACTTGTTATTTCTTGTGTGTGGTTTTTTTTTTTAAGATTTTATTCATTTATTCATGAGAGACACAGAGAGAGAGAGGCAGAGACACAGGCAGAGGGAGAAGCAGGCTCCATGCAGGGAGCCTGATGCAGGACTTGATCCCAGGACCTGGGATCACGCTCTAAGCTGAAGGCAGACACTCAACCGCTGAGCCACCCAGGCGTCCCTTTCTTTCTGTTTTTTATTTTAGCCACTCTGACAGGTATAAAATGATATTCCATTGTAGCTTTGATTGCATTTCCCTAATGATGAGGGAAAAAATGCTGAACATTTTTTCATGTGTCTTTAGGACATCTGGATGTCCTCTTTGGAAAAGTGTCTTTTAAGGTCCCCTGCCCATTTTTAAACTGGGTTATTTGTTTTTTTGGTGTTGAGTTGTACCAGTTCTTTATATATTTTGGATACTAACCCCTTATGAAATGTACCATTTGCAAATATCTTCTCCCATCCAGTAGGCTGCCTTTTTGTTTTGTTGATGGTTTGTTTTATGCAAAATAGTCATGGGCTCCAAACAGGTTGAAAAGCTGGTGAAGAAAATGGGGCAGAAAGAAGAATGTGCATTCCAGCATTCCAAAGAAAACTCTCTGGTGCCTTTCCTCCATCAGCCACCATGAGCCATCACCTTTTCTTCCTTTTGTGGGACCATAAACCTTTAGTGCTCCATATACAAGTGGTGTTAATAACCTTGAAATTATTCTTTAAAACTTAAATAAAAGTATCATTGTATAATCGGAATGCTTTTTTATCCATGCACATTGGGCATGGATAAAGTCTAAGACACACTAGTCTGAGACACACTCCAATTTTTACTATTAAAACTAATGGAATTTTTTTTTCACTCCATGGTTTTTCACTTAACAGCAGGATTTGCAGGAATGAGTGACACTAAGTGAGGGATGGGTGTAATCTGGTCTGAATTTAGTTTATATGAATGCACTCTTGCACGTTGCACGTCCACAGTGGAATCTCTTCTGTCTAATCTCTAACCTGATAACTTTTCTGGGTGCCCCCAAAATGGCTATTTCCCCTGCTTCTTTCCCTTGGTCAGGTTATTTCAATTCCTTGGAGTTTTCTTTCCTTGAGAACACCCCATCCAAATCATGCACATGCTTCTTTACCCTTCTGGAATGCTTCAAATGACCACTGCTTTCTCTGGCATCCTCGCTGTCTTACTGGTTGCACTATTCATTTTCCTACCCAAGCACATCTTGCTGAATGTTTCCAGAAACCTAGTGCACAGATCCAAGTCCTTCTCCTTATCAGACTGCAAATTCTAGTGGTTCCTACTCCCACCCAACGCCCCCCCCCCCCATCACCACCTACCCTCATAGCACCTAGTAGGGAGCTAGGCTGATGTTCAATAGATATTTGTCACATTGGAATTTGATGGAATTTTTGTTTTCTAGTCCTGCATACAAGAGAAGCCAAATCTATGCTCACACAAATCATTCTTACAGAAGTCCTCTGTTGTATTTCCAGGTAGGCTGAAACACGCAAAGATATTTTGCCCTATAGACACTGGCAGGGGTAATAATGACACAGTGCTGGAGTGCTTGGCATTGTAGACAGCTCTGAGCATGAAACCCACTCTCCTACTTACTGGCTAGGGCACACTGAACTAGTCTTTTAATCTAAGTCTTAGATCCTTAATTCACAAAAGAACAAATGACACTTCCTCCCTAGTTATTGTAAGGTTTAAATACTTTTCCTTTCTCTGTCTCTTAATTTTAGACATATTTTAAGTTCTTTTTCAGATTGCTCCATTATTTTCATTTCTCTGGGAGCAAATTCCTCATACAATTGTTGAGCTTATTCCCTATCTTTTTAGTGTCCTCCTTCTTCATGTGCCTTCAACTTGGAGTCTGTAACTTAGAAACAGAATTTTTTTTTAAATTGTATTTGTCTTTCCTTCTTTCTGGCTTAGCTTCCCCTCCTAGCAGTTTTATGGTTTCCTCACAAGCCACCTCTGTGCTTCCAGGGAGAGCCAGATCCTATCAGAGAATCTCAGGGCTTCTGCATTAGGATGATAGTGAGGATATGGTAGAGACATCAGCCGAGGCTCCCACAAACAGTTGGACTCTTTCCTTGAGTGAGGCTGAATCTGCTTCCGCCTGCCACTGAGGCACATAACTTTACAAACACTGCCCTTCCATACAGTATCAGCGCATCCGTCAGCCTCTGTTTGTAGGCCAGGGATTTGACAGTATTCCCCAGTTGTAGGCACTGTGCCTGATTCACTTTTCATGGGATATTTTGGTTGCAATTACTCCACTGATGTTAAACTGTTCTCTCACACCCACAGACCAGCTGGCCTGTGGTTTCAACCCAGTTCACTGTCTTATATATCTGTCTTGTGTTCAGATCTAGAGAGATCTTTGTCTTGTCTGGGGTGGAAAGTCATGCCTTTATTATTTATTTATATATTTAATAGTTTGCTATGTTCATGTATCACTGATATGCATTGGGGGGTAGAGATAGAGGAGACAGAAAGGTGGGGGACCACAGATGTCTGAAATCACAATGCCACCTTAACCTGCAGAAGTACCAAAAATGGCATCTTAGGGATGCCCACTGAACTGGGCCTGAGATCAGAGATTGTAAGAGATGAAGGACTGGAGCCCAACCCTGGGAAGGAGCATTAGCTCCAGTTTGGAGGAAGAAACATTAAGCCATAAGTCAGAGAGGACAAAGAGATTGGTTTCAGTTGGTACACTCTGTGTGTGTGGGGGGGAGGGGGGATATTGTAGGAGTTTGGGCTGAAAAGGGAGACAAGAGGAAAAATCAAAGCCCAGAGAAATGAAATGACCTACTCCAGGTTGTTGAACTCTGTCCCTTTGAGGCACCTGATTCTAAACAAATATACAGCAAAACCATGGTGGAAAACAGGCAACCCTACAAAGAGAAGCAAAGGAAGAAGCAGAGAAGAAAGAGATAGAGGGCAAAGAGCAGAACAAGAAGAAAGAATAGAAAAAGGAGCGGGGAGAGGAGAAGGGGAGAACCAGGAAGAGGGGGCAGTACTCTGTCTGCAGGGACCTTAACCTTAGATCTGAATGTGCAACATTCATAAATAGCATATATGAGATTTAATTCTCAATATTTTTTACAAAGCAACAAGTGGTAATAAGCAAATTCTGATAATCAAGTGTGGAAGTAGAGGGGAATTCTGGGAAGATGAGAAGGAAAAAGAAGGACCACCAAACATACTGGAGATAATGGACTCACACCTCCTTATTTTATAGCTGCAGAAACTCAGACACAGAGGGACACAGTGACGTGCCTCAGGTCCCACAAATTCAGAACCAAGACTAGCCAATCGGACTCAACAGTGGTGCATTTTTTCTTCTCATTTTATCCTCAGGGAGAAGTGGGGTTAATTGAGAAATACTCACAGGAGCAGAACCAAATAAAAGAAAGCAGTATTTATAATGTTGGCTTTGTAGAATACTAAGCTGGTGGGTCTGATGATTTGTAAAATGTAATTGAAATGTCTTTGAGCAAATAAAATACATTCTGTATGAACACTCTATATTCTGGGAAGTGGTATAATGAGAGGTCTTCATGAAATAAAAATGGGATGGCAAGAAACCATCACTGGTCACAGAGAATCTTCATGGTCATAAGTGATGATGGACCAAACAGGTAATTAAGTCCTAACTGGTTTCTTAGTCTGTCAACTATGACATTCTTAATTTGGCCATTGACCTTTGAGACTGATCCCCTGAAGAAGCAAATTAACTTGAACACTGGACCCTATTTTCCCCCTGAAACATAACCTTCATGTGTAGATATGGAATCTTTTTGCTTTCTGATCAAAAGCTAACCTTCTCTACAAAGATTTTATTCATCGAGTAGTATTTTGTTAAACTTTAGTTTGGTTTCTAAAACAAAATTCAACACTTAACACCTACTTTAGGTAGGTGAATTTGTTGCCCTATCCTAATACAATAAGAGAATTTGTTGCCCTATCCTACCCATGCTGCATTTCTAGAAATGCTATTATCAATCAAATGATCTCTTCACTAGAAAGACTGTGTGATTTTTATCATTTTTCAAATTCTATTTTTTTTAAAAAAAGAAGTTTAGGTATTTTAAGTTAGTAATTCTCTTTCTAACAATCCTAAGGGAACAATCAGAAACTCAGATATGCTCACCATTCAGTCATCTCTCTTAATAAAAAAATTAAAATCAGTCTAACTGTCAAACTATAGTATAGCAATTTTATTATCACATATACATACACTGGAATATTAGGTACTGTGGAATTCATCTTTTGAAGAATATTTAAGGACATGGAACAATATCTCCTATAGGAGGTAAGCTCCATGAGAATTGAGACCAAGCCTGAATTTGTCCAAATGTTTCCAATTCCTTGTACAGTGGCTCAGTGATTATTTGTTGGATGAATGAATAGATGGATGGAAATATTAAGTGAAAAAAGAAAGAATTCAGAGCTATGCGTTTATTGCAAATTATATTGTTTCTTCTCAAATAAAACTCCATAGAGACACTGTCACTATTATCACAAACAAAAGCAATATTACCAAAAGCATTTCCTTCTTCTGGCTTTGTACTATGTAAACATAATTAAAATGTGTTCACTTTTGAAAGCTGAAATATGTTTCTTGGGTGCTCAAGCACAGTTCTGATACACACAATAAACAAGACTAAAACAAAAAATCTTTTGATCCTAATAAATTTTTTCTCCCCTAATTCTATTATATAGAACCTTATTTTTTAAAACTTGTTCTTTGTTTCCATAGTGATGAGCTCCCAATGTGAAATTATATCACACTGGCTTTCTTTCAAGTTTCAATAACATGCTGTCAACACCCACTTCTCTTTCAAGTCCTCTAATCTCTGAGTACCTTAAGAGCCTCACTTTTGGGGAGCTCTAGTGGGAGTTTGGGGGTGTGGTTAGCAAAGAGTTATGTATGGAGAGTGAGAGTGAAATGACAAGAAAAAAGTGAAATTTGAAAATAAGTTAATTTATCATATAAAATAAGGTTTGACCTTCTCCATACAGCAATGTACTCTTCCCATCTTCTCAAATTTTCATTTTATAAATGATATGCCAACAGATGAAGGGAACCTTAACTTAAAATCAGAGTAATTTGAGAATAAAGGTGTGTGGTCTGTATTAGAATTTATGGATTATCCTTAATATAGAAAGTGTCTTTACAAAGCAATAAGAAAATGTTTTCCAATAGAAAAATAGAGGAAACACATAATAGGCAATTTACAAAAGAAAATAATACAATGTTCAATAAACACTTAAAAGGATGTTTCACCTTGCTAGTAGTCAAAGAAATAAAAATTAAAGTATCATTTTTTGTCTGGCAACTGGTAAAAATTTAAAAAGATGAAAGTGCCAATATAGCCAGAGTTTACTGGAGAATTGGGCATTCCTGTACACTGTGGTAAGAATGTAAATCGGTACAACCTTTCTGAATACCTTTTGAATTAGGATTTCCACTTCTAGGAATTTATCTAAAAAGGGGGAAAATGGGGGCTCCTGGGTGGCTCAGTGATTGTCTGCCTTTGGCTCAGGTTGTGATCCTAGGGTCCTGGGATCGAGTCCTGCACTGGGATCCCTGCTCAGAGCCTGCTTCTCCTTCTGCCTCTGTCTCTGCCTCTCTCTCTGTCTCTCAAGAATAAATAAATAAAAATATTTTTAAAAATAATAAAAATAGGGCAGCCCCAGTGGCGCAGCGGTTTGGCGCTGCCTTCGGCCCGGGGTGTGATCCTGGATACCTGGGATCGAGTCCCACATCGGGCTCCCGGCATGGAGCCTGCTTCTCCCTCTGCCTGTGTGTGTGTGTGTGTGTGTGTGTGTGTGTGTCTCTATGAATAAATAAATAAAATCTTAAAAAAAAATAATAAAAATAAAAAAGGGGAAAATGAGAAATAGGGATATATATATATTCACAAAGATGCATATGCAGTGATATTCAACTTTGTTTTCACACAATAAATGGAATCAACCTCAGTACCTATCAGTAGAGAATAGTTATATCAATCATGATGTAACCATGTAATGGAGTGCTCTGAAACCATTGAAAGTGATGATGTAGATTTATATTTCTTGACACGAAAAGTTTTCTTATTGACCTGAAAAGATAGTCACATAACATATGGTGGGAAAAAAAATGTAGGGATTTGGAAGACTTCTGGAAATACCCTGGGAAGACGAAATGTGTGTGAGTCTCTGCAGAAACAGGTCTAGATGCTGCTACACCAGAATATGGATGAGGTTATTGCTGAGACAGATGCTTTCAAGTGATTTTTATTTTCTAAATTTCTGTGTTGTATGAATATTTATAATTGGCAAGCTGAAATCAAGAGAAAACAATGGAGGTGTGTATTTTTCTCATACACTAAGTAAGTCTCACAGAATTTTTGAAACCTGAGTTCCCAGTACAGAAAGCAGTTAGGACTGGAATGGACCTTGGAAGTCAGATGGCCCTAAAATGAAATAATGATGATCGGGTTGAGGAAGGTGTGTGGAAGCACAAGCACAAATTTGTTACTCAACCAGTCATTTTTGAAGAAGAACCTGGATTTAGTCCTTCATTTTATAAGACAGGAAGCCCCAGATCAGAAAGGTGAAGATGTTTGTTCCTGGTCTCCGTCACGCAATGAGGGACTGAGGAGCTCAGATTTCCCCTTTCTGGGTCTCTTGGTTCCCCTCCCCTTGATATGTCACCCCTGCTACACAAACTACCTGTGCCCTCCTCAATTTCAGGTGACTGCTTTCCTATATAGCAAAAGATTTTTTTTTCATCATATGATAAATCTTGAACAAAGAAAGACAGCATGATTCAGTGAGCTGAGTTTACATAGAAATTATAGGCTGTGAAGCTGTTTGGTAAGAGTTTGGAACTAATTACAAGGTATTCCCCAAACAACACCTCTTTGGGCATCACATGCATTTCTGAAAATTTCCTGCGGATGACTGCTGGCCAAGGGCATTTCCTCTATGAAAATCCAAACACTGCTTGTTTATTGTTATGCTCCAGTGCAAGACTTCTAGGAATATTTCTAGGAACCAAAGCCTTACCAAGTTGCATAGTCTCTCACCACTGAGGGAATGATCTGGCTAAGGCAGCATTTCCACTGCTAGTGTAAATCACTATTTCGGAATCCAGGTGATTCCGGTCTGGTTGCATTGAGTACAAGAGATTAGTAGAAAAGGAGTCATATTAATGGGGGAAAGTCCACGTTTCTCCAATCCTTGACCTGGCCTGTTTTACTGAAGAATGTCAAAGGGTACATTTGGGTGTCCCTGGTTGGTCTCTCTTCTCATCTCCCAAACCTGGCCCTCAGCATCCGCCCAAGGAGGACCACCTTCACATTCTTCCCCTCTGCCTGGTGTCTTCTCCCTTTCTGGCTGCAGAGCCCCTTGCCCCTCTATTAGCATCAATCAGAGGAAGGTTAAAGTCCATTCTCAGGCTTCCTCTAATGCTGCCTACTGTACCAAACCTCACTGAGAGTCTGGTGACATGTTCTCTGAAGACTGAGGAGAAAGCATCACAGACTCTGGCCCACATTTTGTCTCCAGGAGCTGAAGGGAGTGGACTCTCTTACCAATGGCGCCACAGGGCCGGCAAGGCAGAGGCATGGCAGGTGCCAGAACACCGTCCGTATACCCCCATCTCTCCCGTGGGCACACCAGAATCTGCCTCACTTCCCTGAAACAAAAATCAGACTTGATAGAGGTCAGCTCATGCAAATCACCTCTTATGGATCAACCTTCTGCTCTTCAGATAGGTCTGGATAAGTCTGAATCTCCTAATGAGCTTAAGTAGGGATCTTAGCTACGTGCATTTCCCTTGTCATTTTATATTGCAGAAGAAATAAAATAAAAGCAGTTTGGGGAAAATAAAACCAGTTTCTGTGATGCTAAAAGAAACTTAGCATTTGACTACTCTAAAAGGGTCTATTGATTCTGGTCAAGTTCATTGGAAAAGAAATACAAAGCAAAACCTGTAAACATTTTAATGTGAAAACCAAGAAAGATAGGAGCACCAAATAGTGAGAATGTCACCCCTTCCTTCTTGCTTAATTTTGTCTTTTGGCTTGAATTTGTCACAGTTGTCAGAGCCTATCAAATCACTGTTTAGACAACTCTTAAAAAGTTAGCAACGGTTTAAGCTTAATTTTATTTCAATTTTCAAAGCGAACTTTAAAAATGCCTCCCGGGGCTTCCACAAATGGGCTGAGCACTGAGCTCCTTCGCAGCAGCTGCCCGAGAGGGCCCGGCTCCGTTCCCATGATGCATGGCTGGGCCCCAGCGAACACCCTCAGATCAATCTCGAGCACCAGGGATTATCTACGCAAACACACAGAATTTAGCACCGCTGAATCTGACCACTCAGACATAAATGCAACTGTTCTCAGAGAAGATCAATGTTTATAGCCTTAAATTCATTCAATATTTAATTTAAATGCAAGCTGGTTTATGCCTGAAGCCAAAGGCTGACATTTCGGGGGTATTTTTTCTTCACTGATAGGCCAACCCAGCAAAAAGTATCACGCAAATTCCCAGGCGGCTCTGAGCCCTCAAGCACGGAGCCCACATAGCACAGAGGGGTCCAGGGACAGAGGAGGAAGTCACATCCACATATCTGACCCTGTCCCAGAAATCCTGCTCATTGATAGCACCAGCTTCTTGTTTTCCCTGTCACCCTCCAGCGAGTCCCTAAGGGGCTGCCCAGGCCAGCCTTCTGACAAGACAGGAAACATTCAACCCACCATTTAATTCAAGGTCAAGTTAAATATTGAGGAAAACATTTCCAAAGAGCAGAGTTGACCTACTTAGTTGAAAATCAAAAGCAGAAAAATACCGTCTAAACAAATCTAGATCCAACTCTTAGATTCTTTCTTTCATTGGGTTTTTTTTTATCTTGCTTTTCAAATGCCATGTACACTTACTACCCACAATTCACAAAACAGAAACAAGCCAAAAGAACGTCTTTGAATTCACTACCTCCATCTCCTAGGATGGCATATTTGTACATCCTCCTTCAAGATTCTTCCAGGGGGGCACATATACATACAGATAATATTTTTTACAAAACTGGGCATCTGAAGTACATGTTGTTTGTTACCACAATTTAGGTCCGTGGTTCTTGAACCTGACTGCACATTATAATCACTTGGGAATACTTTCAATACCTTAATAGGCCTCACTCCTTAACACTAAATTATTAGAATTTCTGGAATGAGACCAAGACATCAGTATTTTTAAGACTCTCTACCTGTAGTCAAGGTACAAAAATGTTTGAGAACAAAAGCCTTGTGAAAGATAGCACACTTTATCACCTCCAAATATGCATATACATCTCTGGCATAAGCATTATTTTAAGAGGGACGCCTGGGTGGCTCAGTGGTTGAGTACTTGCCTTTGGCTCAGGGCATGGTCCTGGAGTCTTAGGATGGAGTCCCACATTGGGCTTCCCGCTGAGAGCCTGCTTCTCCCTCTGCCTGTGTCTCTGCCTCTGTGTGTGTGTGTCTCTCATAAATAAATAAATAATATTTTTTTAAAAAAAGGATTATTTTAAGAAAGTGCCAACACACGAGAAGCTTTGAAAAGGGGTTAGAAATTACCTTTCACTAAGGGACGTTTATATTTATTATTTTTTTAGTCTCCATTTGTAGGGGTGACTCCCTGTCTGTGCCAGGAAGAGCTGGCTAACCCTAAGTCACAAGTAACTTTTATCAATGGACCAGGCAACCCTGAAATTTGCATAACAACCTTGCACTCCTTTACTGTGCTTTTCCCATAACCAGCTCCCCTCCTGCCCACTCCCAATATCTTTCTTTTGTTTTTAAGTGAAGATGATATTGAAGGTGGTGGTTTGGGCCATTTTGAGGAGAGTTACTTACCTGGGTCTCTCCCATGTATATGTGAGGTATACATGTTAATAAACTTCTTTTGTTGTTGTTGTTAATAAACTTTTATTTGTTTTTCTGTCATTAACAGGTCTATTTATTACAGGGGATAGTCAACCAAGAACCTAGAAGGGTTGGGGTAGAGTTCTTTCTTCCTCCCCTACACTCACATGATAACCTGGGATAAGAAGATCAGGAGTAGGGGAGTAGGACCAGGTAGGGCAGTGGTTGTTGAACTTTGCTGTGTATCCAGACCAGCTGAGGAACCAGGTGAGTATGCACAGTCTGTAAGCCTTGGACTTGTGCTCCTTACTAGCTCTCAGGCAATTCAGGTATTCACCAACTTGGAGAACCATCAGTTTAGATGACCAATCTCTTACTGTGTGATTACATCTTACATGACCTGTTCTTCCCTCCTGTTCACCAGACTATAAACTTCAGGTGCTGCTCTTCGCTATGGTGGGAGCTCTACCCACATGTGCCTATGGAATACTTGACACTGTGGCTGGTTCAAAATTGAGAGGTGCTGCCAATGTATTGGGAACACTGGATCATGAGGCTTTATCGTATACCCTGAAATCATAGTATTTTGGCTGCATTAGTTCCTTTCTTTTTCTTTCTGTTTTCAGTGTGGCTACTAGGACATTGAAATTACACATGTGGCTCACTTGAGATTTCTATGTACAGGTTGCTTTAAGGGACGGGACCCATGTCTGTTCTCTGCTGCCTTTCCAGCATGGAGCTCAGTGACTTTGCATCATATATGCACTCAATCAATGTTTTTTTCTGAAAAAGAGAATGAGTCAATGAATGAATGAATGAATGAACACAGATGGATGGAAGACCAGGCATTCACAGTTCAATTCCACAGACAAATGAGAAACTTTTGGAGAATACATGTTATTTTGGTCTGGATTCCTCCCAGAAGCAGTCTCTGAGACAAGGATTTGAAGCAAGTGATGTATTTGAGAAGGAATCTTCAAAATACCAAGAGAGTGAAGAAGTGGGAAGGTGGCAGGGGGCACAAAATAGGATGTGTTCTTGAACCAATTACCACTGTGCGCAACTGCAGCTTGGTCCTGCGGGAGAATTTTAGGGAACAATACAGAATTTGTGCCTGAGGTCCCCCCTGCCTCCCAAGAGTGAGAGAGCCAGGGTCTTTGTACACTATTTCCAGTCAGTCTTTAGTTGCAGTGTGCTGAGAGGACTGGATGCGTGAATCCTGGGCACCTCTGTCCCACCACATGGAACAGACAGAGAAAGCCTGCCGGCAAAGGGATGTCAGTGCTAGTAGGTGACATGTGCTAAAATGCTGTGGCTGAGGGGACAGGGGCATGGCCAGCAGCAACTAATGACATTTCCTTTCTGAGCAAGCCTATTCACTCCAGCATCTAATGTTTAGCATTGGCACCATCAACATACAGGTCTACATATCCCTCCAATCCCTTCAGGATTATTTGTCAGCTCCTTCCTTGCTGACACCATTTCCCATTCTCCCACCCTACACTTGGGGGCATCTAATGGATTTGCAGAAGAGGGTTCCAGCAAGGAGCCCAGTGTGGCTTAAGAGTTGCCCACGTTGACTAAAGGTGGCCTCAGTTCCTCTGTCACAGGTTTAGGGTTCTAGCCCTCATCTCCCGTTAGTTAAACTAAGCAGATGCTGGTGGCAATTTTCTTTCTCCTGGTTTCTCCATTCTGTGCAAATGCACAGATGTAGCTGGCCCTTATCTTTGAATTGCCCAAAATACAAGCACACAGGCCTGAAATGGTGGTAGCTGAAGGTTTTAATAAAGCATCTCAAATTTCTGGTTTCAGAAAATATAACTTCACTTCATATTAAGTCATTTCACAGAAACCAGACCACAGTGGTTCTGTCTAGGGAGGTTAATTCAGTCTGGTTCTAATTTGAAATGAATCGGGAGCGGCTCCAGAATAATTTCATTAAGCACAGTGAAGCAAGGCAAATAAGCCCGAACAAGTAGTAAACAAAATGAAACCAAGAAATAGTTGCTGTTGTTCTGTTGGAGAGGGCAATGAATTCAAAGTAGTCCTAAGTTGTTACAGTAATTTTACTTCTACTTGATACCATAGAAATGTATCTATGTTTCCCCAGTCTTTTTCAGTCAAGACCTTGGCTTATTCAGGTTGGGCCAAACCCCATCACGACCTGCCACTGCTGGAGTTCTACATTCAAGGCCTTTGCCCTAGTCTAAGATTCTGATTATTTTCTTTCTCTCTGGAATTAAGGTTTATAATTGTTTAGGATATTTAATTAAGCATCTAGGTTACAAATAATTAGGTTCTTTAATTTAGATAGATGATGGAGAGAGAGGAGGTGGATGAATAGATAGTCTTAGAGTCCCACATATCGTTAGGACACAACCTTAAAAGCAAAACTGGATATTCCGATAAAAACATGACAAAAATAAATGAATCCCCCAGTAACTCCCCCCTGCCCCCCCCACCCTTTTTAAACAAATGCATACGAAGCGTCAAGTGTTGGCTAACACAGATGTCTATGGTCAGGTATGTTGGATAACAGCTCTGTCTGAACAGCCCCTGTGAAGGTCTACCCAATTGTTGAGTGAGGGAAAATGAATCACCTGTCTCCAAATCTACTACCTTTATGAGACATGTCAAATCCTTACATTTTCATAAAAAATACTTTTTTTTACAGCAATAACTAATTTTTTTAAATGTTTATATATTGTAGAGGCCCAAATGAAAAGGGCTGAGCAGGGGGGAGGGAAAGTTGTGACTTCAGATCCACTATGGAGTAGTCTTTTTTTTTTTTTTTTAAAGATTTTATTTATTTATTCATGAGAGACGCAAAGAAAGAGAGGCAGAGACACAGGCAGAGGGAGAAGCAGGCTCCATGCAGGAAGCCTGATGTGGGACTCGTTCCCGGGTCTCCAGGATCATACCTTGGGCTGGAAGCAGTGCTAAACCGCTGAGCCACTTGGGCTCCAGGGCTGCCCTGGAGTAGATAGTCTTTACTTGGTGCCTAAGATACAAAGATCTGCTCTCCAGAATAGATGTCACATACAACTAAAATTTTCATACAGAATAATAAAGATAGGGGCAGAGTGGCATGCAGTAAGAAAAACAAAACCCATATATGGGGCAGGGAATTGAGGTATATGATTTATGTTTTATTTCAAGCAACTGGAGCAAGGACTGGCCAGCCTATAATTTATAGGACACACTGGCAGACTGGAAAGACAGGCAGGAGCTGATGTTGTAGTCTTGATGCCGAATTTTTTCTTTTCCAAGAAATCTTAGTTTTTGCTCTTAAGGACTTCAGGTGAGTGGATAAGACCCACCCACATCCAGGGTAATATTCTTTACCCAAAGTCAACTGATTGGAACTGTTAGCCTCTTCTTCAAAAGCCCTTTACAGCAACACCTAGATTAATGTTAGACCGAAAAACCAGGTACCATAGCCCAGCAAAGCTGACAGAAAACTGACAATGGAATAAATCCTGTAAGACAGGTACAAGAAATTACTACAGGCATTCAGAAGAAAGAAAAATCAAGGAAGGTTAAAGCATTGAAAAATAATCCCCATCATAAAAGACTAAAGAAAAATGGACTTCTCAATAGGGAAGAGCAAGAAGAAATAATATTAACCAGCAGTAGCCAAGGTGTTACTATTTTGGGGAGGATTTTATTTATTCATAAGAGACACACAGAGAGAGGCAGAGGCACAGGCAGAGGGAGAAGCAGGCTCCCTATGGGGAGCCCAATGAGGGACTTGATCCCAGGACCCTGGGATCACAACCCGAGCCTAAGGCTCAACCCCTGGGTTCCCCAGGCATCCCTAGCCAAATTTTTATTATGTATTATTTCATTTACTCATCTCAACTCACCCTAAGAGGGCAACAGATATCATTCTCTCAATTTTATAGATGAAGACCCAAACTCAGCGTTTTCAATATCACATAAGCAGGAAGTGAGGTAGATGGGGCTCAGATTCAGGCAGTTTGAAATCTATGGAGCTTTCACCGCTACTTACATTGCCTATTTGATGAACCCATATCCCATATATGACTTCATTAACTCTCACAAAAGTCCCATGAGATAGTGTGATTTTCTCCGTTTTATGGAACTTGGAGGACTACCCAGCAGTGGGCCAGAGCTCAATGAATCTGATTCTTAACCTTGTTCTGATCACTCCCAGAACACTGCACATCTCCCTCCTTGGCTCCAACTGTACAAAGAGAATGTGTCAAGGGGTCTAGTTTATGTTCAGATGTGACCTACATAAAAGGCTTAAATTCAAGGAAGAAAAGCATTATGAGAACATTGGAAGTAACCTCTTGGTTGTCCATCAGAATGATGTGTACCTCAACTGAAGAAAGATACATTTCTCATTGGAGATTGTGCTGTTGTCGGCATTAACCTCCTCCAAGACCAGAGAGATTTCATTTGATTGATGGAGACTCAATTTTGGTTATTGATTGGCAAGAATAAAAACACAGCACTTTGCACCCACACAGAAAACAACAGCAAAGTTGGCTTCCCTTAAATGAAAATATTTCCTTGGCTTCCTCTTAACCACACATTTTTAGCAAAAATTAAACATACACTGCAAATTGTGCCTTTACTTATTGTGTAGGGAATAGACTCATCTCAACTGAACTTCAAAGGAGCAGCCACAAGACTTTTCTTTCCTAGCCCACTTTGAAACACTCCCACACTAGTTTATCCATTTCCCTCTGAGTTATTTTTTTCCCTTGTCAGAACGTAGAGTATGTGAGAAATCTGTACTGTTCTATTTTTGCTGAGGAATGAATTTTGAGCTCAGAAATTGTTAGCTATTCGATTGTTATTTCTTCTCTAGACATTTACATCAGATTCAATGCTGGGTCTTTCCTCTTCCTGTGATTGTAACAATAACATGAGATAGAAGGTAAAAATTTAGCTATTGTCTAAGACTAAATGATGCCCTGTAATTGTAAATATTATTTTTTACTTTAATTACATCTTTATAATAGTAATCATCCAACCCCACGTAATCTTATGTGGTGATCATGACATCACAGATCAAATAATAAAAATGAAAACAATATTTATTAAGCCTTACTACAGGCCATCAGTACCTTTAAGACTCCCATTAAGCCCATTAGTTAGATGCTAATAGTTGTCCCTATTTGTCAGAGGAGAAATCTAAGGTACAGGGGACTTCTGTATCCTGCCCATGTTTACACAGAGTGGGGGCAGAGATTCAAAACTGCAGAGACCATCTGTGGTCAAAACGATGCATACAATCCCCATTAAAAATGATAAGGTTTCATTTTACAGTTTTGCTCTTCCTTCTCAGGAGTTCAAACACCAGTCCACAGAGGCAGAACAAATAAACACAAATAACCCAAAGGGAAATCCTATGATCAAGTAGGTGGTCTTGTCTATCATTCAGGGGAGATGCCAGCCAGGAGGTGAGCAGTGAACCTACCACTAGGAATATGATAATGTGGGAGATGCAGACTTGGGGAGGTCCCTTTGCCCCTACTTCCAGATGTTATGGACCTGAACAGCATTTCCCTAATGTAATAAACTTTATGAGAAACCATAGGAACAGAGCTTGACACCTGCCTTAGTCTGTCAGGCCGCTTTAACAAAATACCAAGAGGGGGAGGCTTATAAACAACAGGAATTTATCCTCATGGTTCTGGAGGCTGGAATTCCAAGGCCAGGGGGCCAGCACGGTGGGGTTCTGGGAAGAATCCTCTTCCGTGTCTCAGAGTGCCAGCTTCTTGCTGTGTCCTCTCATAGCAGAAGCGAGGAGCTCTCTCAGACCCTGTATAATAAGGGCACTGATCCCACCCATGACCCAAGCACCTCCCAAGACTAACACACTAGGCCCTAGCGTTCAATGTATGCACCTAAAGGGGGGGACACATACCTGAATCCATAGCAACATCCCAACCAGTTCTCACTTTTTACCAAAGTGACAGCAGAAGGCTAACACGTGGGGGAGAGGCTTACCCAGATTCACAACATTTATGGTAAAACTAGAACCATTTATCCAGGTTACCAATGTCTCTGCACCTCACATCTCAAGCATAATAGAGACGAGAACAGCAATGTACCAGAGGTCCGCATTCTATGTGGCTTTAGAGCAGTGATAACTCCGCACCTCCAAATCTCTGTTACCTGAAACGTCTATAAAACATGCTCATAAGTTCTTCAAGGTCTCATGGTGCTTTTTGGATTGTGATAAGAAAAGATAAAATTATGGCCAGTGTCATTTTGCTGTTATGCAACCTGTTTTATTCTATCTCTCCATATGGCAGTTTATTTTGTATCTGCTAAACCCCAGAATATACTTATTAACTAGAGCAGCTGGGCTGAGCAGAAGTGGTTAAAAGTCGACATAGCCGGGTCATCTTGTTGCTCCAGAAAAGTCAGAGGGTTCTAAGTATAACTGGAAGAAAACTGGGTCAAAATAACAGAGCGAAAATAGTTGTAATACAGCATCGAGATCTCTCAGGCAGAGGAAATATTAGCATTTATGCTTCTGTGCAGGGGAAAGCTCCCATAAGCTTTTGCATGAAACCTCAGTAAATTTACCTTCTTCCACAACTGTAAAGCTGTGGAACCAAGTCCCTTTTGGGAAAATACTTGGAAAGAAAGTGGCCAGAGCCTTGCAAGAGAATCCAGGAGGTGTGGAAGGCGTGGAGCCCTGGAGGCCTGGGTCTAGGGTGTGGGGCAGGTTGCATTCCCCTGGACTCTGAGCTGAGGAGATTGCCTGCAGGAGGTCAGTGAGTGGTGCTCTTGAGATCAACATCTGAGGAAGGGAAGGACAGGACAAAGGGTTGCCAGAAGGAGAGGATGAGCAGAGGCATCCCGCCAGGAGGTCTGAAACTGGGGTGAAGTGTTTAAGGTTGTCCCAAGTTCCTACAAAGGCGATGGGCCTTTGCAGTCCAGTTCCAGTGGTCACTGAACACAGTCCACCCCAGCTAGGGCCAGGAGGCTCTCTTTAGCCTGGAAAAGTCCCCCAGCAGGCTGACAGCTAAAGGTTTTCTGCCAGGAGCACTCCCAGCAGCCAGAAAGGGTGGCCTTTCGTTCCTTGCAGGGAGATGCTGGGGGATGCATCATAGCTCCATTCTGGGGTCATGAACATGCTTCTTTCCTGGGAGCCGGGCTTTATAAGACCAGACAAGGGCATTAGGACTGCTATCCCAACACACAGGTCAGGGCACAACTTCCACCTCAAGAGAAGGGATGGGGGAGGGGTGCCCCGTGAACAGTTTGGAGGATGAATCCATGCCTCACAACAGAGTGCACACACTAGACTCATGCCTGTGACAGGGCCAACCCAGATAGGAGGTGCCAAGTGGGGACTGTGAGTGCTAGAGGTGTGACATGGGTCCCCTGTCCTGCTGTCCTCTCTCTTAGGCCAGCTTGGTAATAAGGAAACACACAGAATTCCCTAGAATCCTGGCAGGATTGTCTGGGCCATAGACTCACAGTTTGCGGGGTGCAGCTAATCCAGAGGCACAAGGTGATTTCTGACACATTGGGTGTGGAGTGGGGTGAGCCTGGTGGAGGTGGGGGTGTGAGTGGGGATGTGAGGGGGTTACCTCAGCTCTAGGCAGATCAGGAAGGCAGGAGAAATCCAGGGGGTGGAAAAATAAGTAATTGATAATACTTTACACATGTAGGATATTTTATATCTTCTAAAATTCTATGTGTGAGAGATCCCATTTTCTAGTTAGTTCTGCCCCTAGAATGTTTATACAAAAAACAATGATGAATGAATGTGATAAATGCTTGTATTACAGCTGATCAGGATGTACCCTCACCCCTTCCTCCCTGTCCCAGGCCTCTGGAGGTAAGAGAAACTCCTGGAGCATGTGGTTTTTGTGGTAGATGAACCACTGTAGATGTCCTTGGCCAAACAACCATTCTTGTCCAGGAAGATGCCTCTAGTAGACTTTCCTCTCTTCATCTTCCTTTTGCTCACAATGTTAAATGGCATCATCAGTCTTTCGAGACTCACCCCAATTACAAAGATGACAAGGTCATGTCAACCATTTTAACGATGACACCATTTTCATGTTTAACCAAACCGGCCACAGCTCTGTGAAGCACTCGTGACAACCCTCCGATGTCTCCCTTCACGTCCAGCCTGTAGGACTGAAATAAGCATTTTGTGGGACAAAACATAACATAGGGAAAGATAAGACCTCAGTAGTCATAACTGCTAATCAAATTCTGACTCTGCAAGAGGTGTTGTCAGGAACCGAATGTCTACTCGAGGCCATTGTTGTGGGGCCAAAGCACAAGTAAAAGGCAATTTGTAGAGTTGCCTATTAAAAGTAATGGGTGAGGGGCACCCATTGATTGGAAAAATCATTTCCAATTCAGGTATGCTCAGTGGTTGAGCATCTGCCTTTGGCCCAGGTCATGATCCTGGGGTCCTGGGATTGAGTCCCATATCAGGCTCCCCACAGGGGGCCTGCTTCTCCCTCTGCCTGTGTCTCTGCCTCTCTTTCTGTGTCTCTCATGAATAAATAAATTAAATCTTTTTTAAAAAAATAAGGGGTGGGCCCCATCCCCATTGCCAAAGACTGGTTTGAATGCCGTAGACTGGTTTGAACAGGGTTTGGACCCTGAACTTCTGCAGGGAAGGCAGGGTAAGGGAAAGTCATCTACACACAACGTGAGAGACTGATGGGACACATCCACTGCTTGCTGCTCACAAGTGGGTCTTTGAGCATCACATCCTTATTATCTCAATAGGAGAAACGTAACCCTTCAATGCCAAATTTAACAAATGCTTTATTTGGGTATTTCACATTTGTAACTATTGAGGAATGTCCTTGTCCGGCAGCATCTTGCTATCTATTTTTAGGCACTTAATTAATGGCCTTGCTCCAGGATAAACGCATCATGTTTTCAATAAGATGATGAAAGCTATCTTTAAAAATGTATCTTGCATGGCATTATACTTGAAATTGTCCTTCAACACAAAATAGTGAACAATTATTTTAAACAAAATTGTTGTAGTAACAATCGATGAAGATATTAATTCCGTCTGTTCTCTGATGACTCATTCAGCCCCATCTAGCAGATGTTGAGAAGATGCTCACACTCTAAACTGAGTGCAAGATGGTATATTCTATCACATCAGAGCAGTACTCTCAATATCACTGTGGATAAAACTGTGCAATTCTGGTTTTTTTAACAGCTTGTTTGAAATTCACTTGTTTTCAGAGTATAAGTCAATGGTGTTTAGTGCATTTTATGATCCTTATTAACAATGATTATCCCTGATAAAAGCATGTTTTGAGTTTTGTTCAATCATAAAAATCATTTCCAATTCAGGTATTTTGGTGCCTTCTGTATCTCATTTGTACAGAACTCACAGTTCTTGCTAGCTAGGACATGGAAAGGCCTGGGTTTCCCTGATGACAAATTTTTAAAAAATATCTGGTTTGTTCTATCTGTATTATAATGGGAATACCAAGAATTTTGTCTGGCTCATGCTGCTTAACATCAAAAAACACTCTGAAGGCAGGCCATGATATATTAAACACTTGCAATGCTGCATATAAGTTTGTCTTTTGCAATCATATTTTATTTTATTTTATATTTTAAAGATTTTATTTATTTATTCATGAGAGACCAACAGAGAGAGAGAGAGGCAGAGACACAGGCAGAGGGAGAAGCAGGCTCCATGCAGGGAGCCCGACGTGGGACTCGATCCTGGGTCTCCAGGATCACACCCTGGGCTGAAGGCGGCGCTAAACCGCTGAGCCACCTGAGCTGCCCTGCAATCATATTTTAAAATGGTTTATTCCACCGTCAAAATATAATTCATTTAGTTGTCATTAAATACATTTTTCTTTGCTATTTTGTCTGGTGTACAGCCTATTGGTCATTGGCAAAGAATGCCATGATGCATAATTGAAGGTGCATAAAGTCTGCATCTTAGGAACACCTGTGCATTGGTGTGCTTAAAGAGTTTGCAAAGCCTGTGAGAAGCTAGCTGATCTAATTCTATACTAATGTGATCTACTTGGAAAATAGATGGAAGCATGATGCTTTCAATTAACATATATTTAATCAAAAGGAGAAGGAAGGCAGGAAGGAGGGAAGGAAGAAAGGAAGGACTAGGAAATAAATAATTTTTTGACAGTTTCAATTAAAATCCATGTGTAGGCCATGTGTATGACACTCGGCAGTAGTATAAGGTACATTCCTGAAGAGGTGAACCCTACTGACAGATGATGGGATAATGAAAACTATTGAGGGATCACATATTTTGAGGTAAATTGCATAGAGAAAACTAAAGGGTCAAAGCAGTTTAGAGAAAGATCAGTGTACCATTAATATTGGGGAAAGTTTCATGGAAGTAACAAGACATGAGCTGGACCTAAGGGATGGTTTATATTCTTAAGAGAGAGTTTCCAAATTTGGTTTACAATTTTGATAGAGTGGTATAACTTATACTTTTCCCACCTAAATTGACTTAGAAATAGCACATAAATAAAAATGTTTCCATGTAGTTACACACAAAACAATGGAACTGAAAGATACAAAAAGGAATTTGCCAATGTCTGGCGTTCTTCACTGTTCTCAAATTCCTGAGCAAAAATGGGGGTCCGGTCACTCAGAGAGACCTGGCTTACCAAATTCCTGACTTGGAGCACACTCCACACATTAGGAGATTAAAGGTCTGAGAAGTTGTGCTGAAGAGACACTGGTTAGCTCTGTTTACTTCAGAATTCCCCAAGCTCACCTGACCATGGAATGTTCTTTCTCAAAGAATAGACTGTGAGAGGAACTGAACTCTACAGGACACAGATTGAGAAATACTAATCCACCAATAGCAACAAACAATCCAATTTTTAAAATGGACCAAAGACCTTGACAGACACTTCACCAAGAAGATATACGGATGCCAAATGAACATATGAAAAGATGCTCCACATCATGTGTTATTAGGGAAATACAAATTAAACAAGAGGATCGTATCATGCACCTATCAGGATGGCCCAAGCCCAAAACACCGACAACATCAAATACTGGTGATGATGTGGAGCAACATGAATTCTTATTCACTGCTGGTGGGCATGCGAAAGGGTGCAGCCACTTCAGAAGATAGCCTCTTACAAAAGTAAATGGGATTGAGCAACTATACTCCTTGGTATTTACCTAAGTTGTTGAAACTTATCTCCACACAAATACCTGCACATAGATGTTTATAGCAGCTTTACTCATAGTTGCCAGAACTGGGAAGGAACCAAATGAGCCTCAGTAGGTGAATGAATATATAAACTGTTGTGTATCCAGACAATAGAATATTATTCAACTCTAAAATTCAATGAATTAAGAGGCTGTGAAGAGATATGAAGGAAACTTAAATGCATATTACCAAGTGAAAGAAGCTAATCTGAAAAGGCTGCATGCTGTAGGATTCCAACTATATGACATTCTAGAACAGGCAAATCTGTGGAGACAGTAAAATGATCAGTGGTTGCCGGAGGCTATGAGAGCAGGAAGGTGAATAAGTGAAGCACAGAGGATTTTTAGGGCAGTGAAACTATTTGTATGATATTATAATGGTGGATACACATCATAAATTTATCCAGATCTATAGAGTGTACAACACCAAGACAGAACCCTAATGTAAACCATGGACATTGGGTGAGAATGATGGGTCAATGCAGATTCATTGATTGTAACAAATGTACTTCACTCTGGTGATAATAGGGAAGCTGTGCATATGGTAAGAACAGGGGGTTTAGGGGGAAATCTCTGTACCTTTGCCTCAATGTTGCTATGAACCTTCAAATGCTCTAAAAAAATAAAGTCTATTTTTTTAATGCAATCCAGTCAAGCAGGCATTGCATTCCATTGGAATCTGCTCCACATACTTGTTCTTTCTTTCTTTCTTTCTTTCTTTCTTTCTTTTTCTTTCTTTTTCTTTTTTCTTTCTTTCTTTCTTTCTTTTTTCTTTCTTTCTTTCTTCTTTCTTTCTTTCTTTCTTTCTTTCTTTCTTTCTTTCTTTCTTTCTTTCTTTCTTTTTTTCCTTTTTTTTCCCTACCTCACCTGTCTAGTACAAAGCTTTGTTCAAAACAAAACAAAACAAGGAAAAATTGGTATTGAGAGTTATTATTTTAAGAAAGAGAGTTTTTATATGGCTGTCCTAATGGCCCAGTGAGTGGTGGAATCCAGATCTGCTCAAGTATAGTCTTGCCCTTGTTCTACAAAGTTCTATCTCGCAGAAGCATCCTTATCTACATCCTGAAACCCTCAGAAAGCCTGATGAACAGATTGAACAATGTCACCACTGATCTTGAAAGGAAAAAAATAGAAGCCTAAAGTTCAACCTACTCAAATGTGGCCAAATATAAGTTTTTTAAATGAAGAAAGAAAAATGCTTTATGGTTGCAAAAATGTCGAAATTGTTCAAAGGCATAGAGATGGTTCCAATAGGAATTTACAATCACCAAGAAATTCTATAAGGATTTCTAGTCTACTTCTTAGCCATGCAAATCTGTTGTTTCTTCTTAAGAATTGCAACACTTCCACCTAGTTCTTACCTTGAAATAAGAGACATTTATGAATTGCCGCTGAACTCAGTGAATGGAGAAAAATCCAATTTAAATATACATATAAGAAGACACACAGCTCCCATGTTTCATATTTTCTTGTGTTGAAGTCCTTGCATTCCCTGCCTTTGATCATTTTCAAGTTTGATTCCTTGCTACCATCTTTAACCATTTTAAATAGTCTTGTTTTACCATTCAATTGTCCTGTTATCTAAAGTTCTCAGGGGGGCGCCTGGCTGGCTCAATCAGCAGAGCATGTGACTCTTTTTTTTTTCTTAAGATTTTATTTATTTATTCATGAGAGACACAGAGAGAGAGAGAGAGAGAGAGGCAGAGACACAGGCAGAGGGAGAAGCAGGCTCCATGCAGGGAGCCTGATATGGGACTCGATCCTGGGTGTCCAGGATCACACCCTGGGCTGAAGGTGGCACTAAACCGCTGAGCCACTGGAGCTGCCCAAACACGTGACTCTTGATCTCAGGGTCATGAGTTTGAGCCCCACAAGAAAGTATGGGGTGCCTGGGTGGCTCAGTGGTTAAGCTCTGCTTTAGGCTCAGGGCATGATCCTGGAGTTCGGGGATCAAGTCCCACATCAGGCTTCCTAAGGGGAGCCTGTTTCTCCCTCTGCCTATGTCTCTGTCTCTCTTTCTCTGTGTCACTTATGAACAAATAAATAAAATCTTAAAAAAAAAAATAAAGTTCTTAGGAAGGAAGCTACTCTGTTATTTATTAAATCTGATGATTCAGAGTTATGATGCTTTGGTTTCTCGAGGTTTTACAGTTTTCAATTGTGAGGTCATCTTCACAACAGTGGAGTTTAGTATTCTCCATGGCCTAGGATAAAGGCAAGTTCCTCTGGAGGAGCTGATCAGTACAGGGCCGCTTTCCTGGTATAGGTGATGCTGAATCAACTTGAAGTATCAATTTTAAACTCAATTTCATGTGAGAAGGAGGCCTGAGGTTACAAATTCTCATGCACTTTATGGCAGGTCAACTTTTTGTCATTGGCCCATGGTGAATTTTTATCCAGTCCACCTCTTACTGAAGGTTTGGCCTCTGAGAGTATATTTTTAATTAATTTTATTTATTAATTCATGAGAGGCAGAGACTTAAGTAGGGGAGAAGCAGGCTTCCCAAGGGGGCCCAATGCAGGACTCGATCCCAGGACCCTGGGATCATGCCCCGACCCAAAGGCAGATGCTCAATCACTGAGCCACCCAGGCACCCTGATCTCTAAGAATGTTTTATCCAGAATTGCCAAAAAGTCTCCTCTCCTGTCTCATCTGGGTTTTAAAAATCCAATGCCTTACATTCCTGAAGCTAACACCCATCCCCAGTGCTGACAAGATCCATTTATATCTTCTTAATTTTTTTCTTTGGTTGTGTCTTCTCTACTTTCTTTCGGGTACGAATGTGCATTTACATGATGTTTCTTACATGTTATTAGTGTTGCTAGTAGCTCACAGCTAGAGGGCTTCAGGGTTCCTTATTCCATATGCTGCCAGTTTCAGATGCCCTTTGGCCTTCGCCGAATGACTTCTGTTAGACACTGAGGTTGCATTGGATTGGTTGGTTGGATTTTGGTGTATCCTTTGCTTGGCAAGTCTGTGAGAATACATAAAACTACTGTAAGTTCAAATTTTTCCAATGAACTAGGAAAAGCTGTTCTGTATTCTTTTCTGGGAACATTTCTTACATGTCATAATACAAAACACTTGTAAATTAATAGAGGAAGCAGCAAATAGTGAAGGGAGATATTTTTGGTCAAATTTGAGATCCTTAAAAAATTCAAAAAAATTCTTTGTGCAGCAACCCTCCATGTGAACAAATAACGTGTGTTGCATACCTCATACCATCCTTTGAAGCAGCACTGATGAATTCCAAAGACCCTTGTTGCTTCCAGGAACTTTTTTTTTGTGTTTTTTTTAAGAGAGAGAGAGAGAGAGAGAGAGAGAGGGAGTGGATGAGTGGCAGGAGGGGCAGAGAGAGGGAGAGACAGAATCCTTTTTTTATTTTTTTTAAGATTCAATTTATTTATTCATGAGAGACACAGAGGCAGAGACACAGGCAGAGGGAGAAGCAGGCTCCCCCCAAGGGAGCCTGATGTGGGACTTGATCCTGGAACCCGGGATCACACCCTGAGCTGAAAGCAGACACTCAACCCACTGAGCCACCCGGGTGTCCCAGGAGAGAGAGAATCCGTAAGCAGATTCCCTGCTGAGTATGGACCTCTCTGATGGGGGCCTCGATCCCATGAGATCACAACCTGAGCCGAAATCAAGAATCAGCCATTTAATCTACTGAACCACTCAGATGTCGGAGGAACTTCTATAATCGTGAAAGGGGAATCAGCTTAAACATTCTCAGATAGATATTGGAAACCTACCCCCTGCTAATTATCCCTCAAAAGTCCTTCTAGACTTTTATTGTCTCTTCTGTACAGTTATAAATGACGAATTATTTAATTATTTTACTCACATACAAATTTTATCTAGAATTTATCTTACTATAACATCGCAGTTTATGTGATATTGTATATGTGCGTATACACACAGGCACACACACCTATAACAATGGAGTGCTCTGGTGGACGTAGACAGTGCATTTATAGCCAATTTATTAGGCTTGGAGCAGAATTTACAGTTCTGTATTTTCAGAGTTATAGTTGCTGAGTCTTGGCTTTTATGACATAGTCTTGTTTACTGCCACAATTTATTTCATGCCAAATCCTTGATCAGGATTACAACCTCCAATTATCCTGCTCTTCCCATAGAAAAGTGCTACCTGCTTTACTATAGGCTGCATGATGCTCCAGTTCCCTGGAATGCATTTTGCTTAAGTCAGCACTATCTGTATATCAAAATATTATTGTAGCTAATTAATTACACTAAAAGGCAATCAATCCAAGTATTTTATTTTATTTTTTTTGAAGATTTATTTATTTAAGAGAAAAAGAGCACATGTGCGCAGAGGGGGAAAGGTAGGGGGAGAGACAGAATCCCAAACGCAGCATGGAGCCCCACTGGGGCTTGATCTCACAACCCACGAGATTATGGCCTGAGCAGAAACCAAGAGTCGGATGCTTAATTGACTGAGCCACCCAGGCACCCCAGAGCCTACAAGTATTTTAAAAGGCTATATAAATGCGACTTATAATCAAGTACCTAATCAAAAACCATTTAAAAGACACGTTAAAGTCACTTACGACATATTTAAGTCCATTAAAATATAATTTTTTAATATATAGAAGAATCTATTTTGTTAATACTTGAGAAATTAATTCACCTGTGCCATTCACCCAGCCTAGGATAGGATGGGGAGGAATCTATGTTTTGTACACCTCAAGGGGGTGAACTAGAGGGAGTGGGTGGATGTGTGCAGGAGAGATGGGAAATGTATTTTCAACTATTGTGCCTTTTTTGGGTAACGTTGGTTAGGGACTATTTTTATTGACTGCGGTTGGAAAGCTCAATTTAGGGATTTCTTCTAGGAAACCAGCAGGAAATAACAGAAAACCGAAGTAGATCCTTCCTATAAGAGACTTCTAAAAAATTGTAAAATGTGGCTCCTTCTAAATCATCAATTCCTGGGTCTGTCTTACCTTATCATGCAATAAAAAATTAAATTCCTGATGAGCATTAGACTATGAGAAGTAATTCTGGATTTCTAAGATGTTATAAACCCAGTATATTGAAGGGTATTTTCTCAGAAATTTTCATCTTTTCAAAATTTCTTAAAATTGAAGGAGAAAATTGCAGAAATACTTCAGCAGCAAATTAAATTACATCCGTTATTCTTATACAGTTTTTTTTTAAGAGTAAATTTAGACTCACTAAGTCTATACAAGCAGAAAACACCAATTTTATAGGTGTATAAATTTTGAGTTCTTGGTGGGAGAATACAGCACTGAATGGGTCAAAGATTATTGCTCTATTTGCAAATCTTCAAACTGACAGAACCTTCTGGAAAGATTTATGACAAGTTTGTCTTTTTAAAAAAGCGATGTTTCTATAAATCCTACCAAACTGCTGTGAGTAAGGCTATAAATCACTTCACTGACTTGAGTAATGGGACTTGTATTTCATGAAACCGTGCCAGGAAACCTAGAGGCTTTCATTGATATTGAATCTTCTGTAATATTTAATACTTATCTGCCCCCGAAAAGATGAATTTTGATACTGACTGAAAATATTTTTTACCACAATTTTTGTTGAAAGGAAAAATAAACAGAAATCAATGGTATTAAATCTGATGATTTTAAAGAGGTTTATTAGTCACCAGCAGAAAAAAAAAATAGAAGTAACAGAAAATAAATATAACCACATTCACTAAACTGATGGGCTATAAGCTCAGATTTTATCTGCAGTCATGATTGGTACATCCAGTTCTAATGGATGAATTATCCTGAGTGTTTCTTTCTGGATAACTTTTTTTTTTTTTTTTTTTAAGTCTTGCTTTAAATTTGACAAAAGAAAAACTCCTTTGAATGTTCTACTCTTCCTCCCAATTGTAGCCACACAGTCTCATAGGGAAATGTAGAATCTGGTAGCTACCTGCACTAAAAACCCACCAGTGGGTAATTCCTATGGGGCGAGAAGGGTACCTGTCACACAAATTCCACATTTGCAGTGAAGTGTATGCTGTGTAGAGGCAGCCCTGTGTGCCTTTAGTTAGGGACCTGCCTGACATTCTAGGCCATGAATTTTATAAGTGTTGTCAAGTGTTACCAATCTTTGTCTCAGGTAGTGTCAGAACTTAGAAGAAATTGGTCCAGGCATAAAAGAAATCTGGGTAAGGTCAAGAGTAAACTTGGAGCCCCAGATGTTTATGTCCTGTGGCCTTTCAGACACTGGTCAGTGATTTACATGTGTCTATTTACACCCTACTCGTCTTCATAAAGGATTTGATGGGGGTCAGAGATGCATTCAAAACCTCGGGTACAATAAACAAAAATTGGAAAGAAGCTGAGTCAGAAGGGGAAGTAAGGGTAGAGAAGTAGGCAAAATTTATGCCATGGGATCTTAAACCTGAGGTCACATACTCCGGCTCAGAGGGCCAGGAAGACAATGTGACTAATTTTTAAACCCGTGCACTGTAAATAAAGGTGAGTCTGGAGCAATGAAAGGGGTCAGAAAGATGCTTCGAATAACTCACAGCTCGGAAGGACGTGTGTAATGTGCATTTGTTATTCTGTTTGTGCATATTCAATTCTACTATAGAAAACAAGAAAATAAGTGGGATGACTGAAATCCATAAGGTGTATTAGCCTAGATAAGGAAGTTGGTAACCTATCAGACCAAGAAGATAGCAAGTATTCATAATGCACTATATATACAGGTACGTAAGGCACTCAGTATTCATGAGGTCTTAACTCACTACCTGCCGGTGATGCCCATTCTGGCCCCAAGAAACACAAGGGAGACTCAAAGCAGCTCATTAGGCTAGTTGGCATTTTATAGTTCCGGGTCAGGCACACCTACCCCGCTGTATTTGCTTGAGTTGATCGCTTCTGTTCCCAAGAGTTCTAGAGCAAGCCTCTCTGTAGTCCTGCATCCTGTTCCTAGGTGGCCTCATCTACTTCCTGCCCTGTCCCCCCTGGCCCACACCAGAATCACCCTGTCTATCCTGCGGGTCCCTCTCACCTTAACATCATCTGGACGCCCCTGACACCTCAAACTTTGTATCTCCAAGACAGTCATCATCTTCTCTTCCCCCAAACAACTTGTCCACCTGTATTTCAGACTACGTGGCAGCACTATCTACCTAATCACTTCACCGAAAGTTTGGATATCACCCTGACTCTGTCCTTTTTAAGGACAAAGTCCTGTGATTTCTACCTCCTAAAGTATCTCGTTGTTCTCTACCCACCACCTCTGAGCATGCACCAAAATAAGGACATAATGGACAAGTGTAATGGGCAAGGCTGTCAAAATCTACCTGGGTTTATCTTTGCGCTCTTCTCTAAGTCCTGGGCATGGTGGAAAAGACCCTTTCTCTCCCTGCTCTTACTTTTTGCCATTTCACTGGCCGAACTTAATTGCATAGAGATGCCGGAATGATCCATTATCTTCTTCACATCTGTGATTTTACCCTCACTGTTTTCTTCTGTCTAGATGTCCTCCTCCCATCCCTGGTACCACCCCTCCCCCCCCAGTCCACCACCTCATTGCCCACCATTTTTTTTCTGCTTACTCTTAATCTTTTTTTTTTTCTCACGTTTTATTAGGATGTCAGCTCCTCTAGGAAATTTCCCTAAAACCCCAGGCTCACCCCTATCATCACCCTCCATCCTTGGCCTTCTTCTGAATTAAGTGCCCTCCCTTCGTGTTTTCACAGCAGTCTGAGATTCCATTCTCATTATACTAGCAATCAGGGTCCCAGAGGAAAGCGACACATTCTAATTAGGATGATTCAAAGAGGTGTGGGAGAGGTGCAGGGGAGCCATAAGGGATGGTGTAGGAACCCAGGTTAGCAACAGCTGATCTGGCACCAGTTCTAGGTCCAAGAAGACAAGGTGAGGGAGTGGTTACCAACAGGCTGAACAGAGAAAATCATGTCGAGGGGCTTACCTGCTGAAGAGCAGTGACTCTGTTTGACAGTGACCAAGGCAACCTTTCTGCGAGGAGAACAGGAGAGAAACTCTCCTGCCTTCATTCTCTTCCCCTCTACTTGACCTCATAACAGGGTTCCCCATTGACCAAACCAATCAGAAGACAGGGGACAAGGAAGGGAGTTAAAATAATCTCACAGCCTAGCCTGCCCATCTGTAAGGTTGGAAAAGGGTTGAGATTGGCCCTGGAGAAGTGAATGGATTATGTCTAGCCTAATCACACTCTAATGAACTGTCTCTTTGTTCGTCAGCCTCCCTCCATTAGACTGAGTTACTTCATCTCTGCATCCTCAGTATCTAATACATACTAGATAATACATGCTTATCGATTGATTCAGAGAGTATGGTGAATTGATATTACTTAGAGGACTATACTTTCTGAGCTTGCCTCATGCTTTTTGGAATCCAGGGAAAATAGAAAACAGAATGAGCTTTATGATTTTCATTGTCTCACAATAGAGAAATATCATTTGTTCAAGAGAGATGAGTTACCTTAGTGCTCGGTACTGGGAGGGAATTGGAAGCAGTCACGTGGTCTTCTACATAAGAGATACTCAACTATGTTAACGGGTAATCCCTCCAAGGGAAGCCACAGGTACAGAAATATTTTTCACAGGGATTTAAAAAAATATTTTCTTTTCTTTTTCTTTCTTTATTTTTAAAAATATAAGCTTCTGAGGGCTCCTGGATGGCTCAGTTGCTAGTGTGTTTGATTCTTGGTTTCAGCTCAGGTTATGATCCCAGAGTTGTGGGATCAAGCCCCACCTCGGGCTCCATGCTGGGCATTGGAGTCTGCTTGAGATTCTTTCCCTCTCCCTCTCCCTCTCCCTCTCCCTCTCCCTCTACTCATGTTTGTACACTCTCTCTCTCCCAAATAAATAAATAAATAAATAAATCTTAAAAAAATATAAGCCCCTGTACTTACGAAATTAATATAACACTGTATGTTAACACTGTATGTTAACTATATTGGAATTAAAGGGTTTTTTTAAAACCCTTGATAAAAGCCAGACTTGTAATTAAAAAGTCATGGAAAGGTGAATTGAAACAATGTGATCCACTCTGATAGGTCTTAGAATATCTTGCCCCCAATGGTGAGGCCTTAGACTTCAAACCTGACCCACTAAATAAGCCTCCAACGTAGTCCTCTCTGGAGTTTCCCTTATCAGTCAACAGAAGAGAAGCATCATTGAAGACGGTCACATGAACTGGAACCATGGATCCCTCAGAGAGCAGAAACTTGGCTCCCAGAATGACTGTTGGGGACCAGTAGTCCCCAGTAAAGACTACTCTCTTTACCTCTCTACCTCCTGCAAACCTTTGTGCTGAGACCAAGAAACGAACCTTCAATTTGTTAGAACTCTAAGTTTTGTTAGGCTTTGTAGTAGCAGTTATTTTACTCTAACACAGATATGAAATAATGTTCTAAATTCTATATCTGAATCTGTTTTAAACGCTGTCACCACGATTATCATAATCCATTGTCTGTATTCATAATCAGTTATGTTCATAGAAGTCCTTTCCAGCTTGAATCTCATAACTTGAGGATTACTGTATTGCTGCCTTCCATTCGTGAGATGCCTCTTAGAGCCCTTCTTGCTTGGAACATGATGGAAAATACACAACATTCTGATGTATTTTATAATATACAAAGTCCTATTTCATGCAATGTCTCTCTGTCTTCTCCCAGCAAATCCGAGGAATCTTCAAGGATCTATTAGTGTTCCCATTTTGCAGGTGATGAAGCTGACACAAAGGTTAAGTATAAAATGGAGAAAACGGTGGAAACAGCTAATGTACAGAGTTGTCTGAAGAATAAGCAAGAGAATAATTTAGTCTGCCTGGCATCTGGTACACGTTAAGACTTTTCTTATTTTCTTTCTAACTCTCTTTTAAGTTATCTATTGCTGTGTAACAAACCACCCCAAAATAATGACTTAAAAACAGTAACAATCATGGATTCGGCTCCCAGAGCCGGGCTGTGAAAACATGAGTAGCTGGGGGTGGGGATGGGGCTGGAACAGCTGGTTTCGTTGGGCTTCTTTCTTTCTGTGGTCTCTCCACATGGTCTCTCCACATGGCAGCCCCAGGGTAACCATAGCAGCTAAAGGCTTCCATGGGGAACAGAGGGAGTGAGAGAGTAGAGCAAGAAAGAGAGAGCCAGAGTGAGATGCAGAGAAAGAGAGGGTGAGGCCAAAAGCTCATAATGCCTTATGACCCAGCCTTGGAAGGACATTATGCTGTGTCACTTCCATCACATTTTCTGAGAAGCAAGGCATTAGGGCCAACTTATGTTCATGGGGAGAGAAATTAGACTCCCCATATATATTTTTTAAATACCACATTTTCCTTCTCCAAAATGGTTGTATAATTTTATTTTTTTATATTAAAGATTTTATTTATTCATTCATGAGAAACACACACAGAGAGAGGCAGAGACACGGGCAGAGGGAGAAGCAGGCTCCATGCAGGGAGCCCAACATGGGACTCGATCCCGGGTCTCCAGGATCACACCCTGGGCTGCAGGCAGTGCGAAACTGCTGCACCACCGGGGGCTGCCCACGGTTGCATAAATTAATGGAGGTAGGAAACTTGGGGCATAAAGGACACGTCCGAGGTCAGTCAGCCCTTAAATGGTTCCGCCAATATTAGATCCAATTTTGTGACTCCCATGGCCATGGGCTTTCCAGGACCCCAGGAAACCTCTGTGATTAGCATGCCAAACATAGTAGGTAAGACATGCTAGCCCCCAAACAGAGCCAATCCTCATTGCCTTGGAAAACACACTTACATTTATTTTGCAGGAAAAAATATTACCCAGAGACAGTTGTCCATGAGCACTTTCTAAGTTTCTCCCAAACATCTGTGTTTTAAATCCCCCCCCCCCACAGATGTATTCATTTGCATTTCCCTCAGATGAATCACTTTTTTGTTATTATTATTATTTTTTTTTACTGTATTTCTTACCTCTCAATATCCTTTTGTATTAATTCTCAAACTCCCTTCTTAGGTTGGTACCATTTCCTGATTTGGAATCCTCCCTTACTTCCACCATCATGAATGTGAGTCCTTCCTGTGGGCCACTAAATGAAATGTTCTTTAGGAGGATGGTCTGAGGGACCCCTGGGTGGCTTAGTTGGTTAAGCATTGGACTCTTGGTTTTAGCTCAGGTCATGATCTCAGGGTCCTGAGACTGAGCCACAGGTTGGGCTCCTACTCAGCACTGAGTCTGCTGGAGATTCTCTCTCCCTTCTTCCTCCCTCTTTGTCTCCCCAGTTTGTGGGCACTTGTGTGCTCTCTTTCTGTCTAAAATAAATAAAACTTAAAAAAAAAAAAAAAGAGGACAGTCTGATATAAGGTCTAAGGGGCATTCTTTTTGGGGAGAGGGGCAATAGGGCACCATCCCTACAACTGAAACTTCTGTTGACCCAAAGACAGTTTAAACCTCATTTTAGAAAATCTGGGTTATTTGAACAGTAATATAACTCTGAAATCTCAGAGGGCTCAAATAATGCCTATAATTCCAAGCAGTAAGGTAGATTTCCCTGTAGGAGCTTTTCTGTTTGGATCCCCAGGAGTCTCTATGGAGAACCACCCTTTCTGTTTCCCAGGCCCAAAGTGTTGGTGGGAACATGGGGTAAGAAGTAGAGAGTGGATGAGGAGTCTCCAGGAGATATGGGGTCTCTGTGTAGACCAGCACAGTCTTCAGAGACATAATGCAAGCCCCAACAGTAGTGTTATATTTCCTAGTACCCGCATTTTAAAAAAAGAATTTATTTATTTATTTATTTATTTATTTATTTATTTATTTATTTATGATAGACATAGACAGGGAGAGAGGCAGAGACACAGGCAGAGGGAGAAGCAGGCTCCATGCCAGGAGCCTGATGCGGGACTCGATTCTGGGACTCTAGGATCATGCCCCGGGTGAAAGGCAGGCGCTGAACCGCTAAGCCACCCAGGGATCCCCTAATACCTGCATTTTAAGAAGTAAAAGGTGAAATTAATTTTAATAATAGATTTTATTTGACTCTATATCCAAAACACCGTCATCTCAACGTGTAGTCATTATAAGAATATTTATGAGATACTTTTCATTCTTATTTCTATGCCAAGTCTTGAAATCCGACGTCCATTTCACACTTCTTGAACACTTCATTTGGGACTAGCCACATTTCAAGTCATCGATAGCCAATACCATGATGAAGAGCACACATCCACCCTTCCTTTCTGTTGCTTCATTGGTCCTCTGAGACCTCAGTCTTGTCTTTTCTGTTTACATACCTCCTCACCACTGAGATCTCTGCTCAAAACACCTATTTCGGAGAGGAAAGGCAAGTAACCCGACCCGCGCTCTCTCTCTCTCTCCCTGCCCTTCTCTATCCTGTTCTCCTGTGTTACTGTCTCCAAAGAACGGATTTCTTCTAGAACGGTCTCACTCATTTGCTTCCAGATTTCTTTCGTATCGTCTTCGGCAGAATGTAAGCTTCACGAGGGCAGGGATTTTTAAGAATCTGTCTTGGCCTCCGCGTTCTCGGCGCCGAGCACCGTGCCTGGCGCACGCCGGGTGCTTCGCCCGCATTCGCTGGGCCGAGCGATCGCCTTTTCTCCGGAACGCAGCCCAAGGGGGCAGCCGAGCGGCGCGCACAGGTGGGGCGGCCCCGCGCGCGGCTGCGCTCCCCGGCCCGGGCGGGTGTGGGTGTGTGCGCGGCGGGGCGGGGGCGTGCGCCGCGGGGTGCGCGGGCGAGCCCCGAGCGCGGAGCCCCGAGCGCGGAGCCGGGAGCGGGAGCCGGAGCGGGGCACAGGGAGCGCGGAGCGGGGAGCAGCAGGGAGGGCAGCGCCGCGCAGAGCGGGCGGCTCGGAGGTGGGTGGTGGGTGGTGGGTGGGTGGTGGGTGGGCCGCGCCGCCAGCCCGCCCGCGGGGTCCCCGTTGGCCGCCGGCCGGCCGCCCTTCGCCGGGAGGGCGGCGAGGAGCCGCGAGGCCGCTGGCGAGCTGGAGGGGGAGCGCCCGGCCGCGCCGACGCCGGGGCGGCCGCGTGGGATCCGCGCCCCGGGCGCCCCGCCCGCCCCCGCCCCCGCCCCCGCCCCCGCCCCCGCCCGCGCTCCCGCCGCCGCCCGGCTCGTGGCCCGCGCTCCCGGTCGGCCTCCGACCGCTCCAGCGGGAGCCGCGCCGCTCCCGGGCGCCCGGGTGAGTGGCCGCGCGCGCTCCCCGGCTCCGCCCGGGCCCCGCTGCCTGCTTTTGCTTTCGCGGCGGGGTTTGCCCGGGCAGCGCCCGAGGCGACCGGGAGGGCCGGGGCGGGGGCGGCGGGCCTGCGGGGCAAGGGGCAAGTGGGGCGCGTCCGGGAGGCGCCCCCAGCCCCGCGGCCCGGGGGGAACAGGTGGCGCGGGCCCGGCCGGGCGCTTTGTGTCGGGGCGCGGAGACGGGAGCGGGCGGCCGCGCCTCCCCGGCCTCCCCCTCCCTCGCCTGCTCCCCCGGGCGGCCGCTCTCGGGGTCGGCGGGGTAACGGAGCGGGAGTCGCCAGGAATGTGCCTCGGGGGACTGCGTGGGGGGGGGCGGGGGCCGGGAGCGCGGGCCGCTGCGCCGCCGCAGGCTGCAGGGGATGCTCGCGGCGGGGCGCGTTCCGCCGGGCCTGGCGGGGCTTCCTTCTCCGCGGCGCCCCCGGAGGTGGGGAGCTGGGGGGCGTGTGTGTGCCGACGGGGGCGGGGAGGCCGCTCACTTCCGGAGCCGGCTCTGGGCCGCGCCGGGCGCCTGCCCTCGGGGACGCGGACCTCGGGGTGCGGCCGTGCCGGGGCCCGCGCGCGCGGCCCTGGCGCGGGTCTGACAAAAGGGTGCGCCTCTGGGCCCGGCGGGGAGCGGTCGCGGGGAGGGTGGGCGGCGGCGCGCGGCGCCTCGCCCGGGAGGTCTCCTTCCTGTGCGGGTCGTCATTTTGTGACATTATTGTTATTGCATTGCTGTTATTTTAGAGGGCTGGAGACTGATGCATGCGGGGCCCACGGCGGCGCGGCGGCGGTGGTGATGGTGTGGGAAGCGGAGCTGAAGTGCGCCGGGCTTTGGTGAGGCGGGACGGTGTATCATGACTGTGTTCAGGCAGGAAAACGTGGATGACTACTACGACACCGGCGAGGAGCTCGGCAGGTACGCGGGGTGCCCGCAGCGCGTGCACCTGGGTCGTGGGAACGCACGATATCGGGGGCCCTGGGCGGTGAACAAGTGCAGTTGCAACCAGGCGGCTCTCCCTCTTCCTTCCAAGAGACGTGCACATTACAGAGAAAAGAGTTACTGACCCAGCGCAGCCTGGGGTCCAGAAATAAACCGCCACCTAATCCACCTAAGGGGCTGTGGTCCAAGGGGCTGTGATGGAGAGGCAGTTTCAGTGTTGCATGATGATGGTGCAAAGTATTATTATTGATCAAGACTCCTGGACGGCAACAGATTTAATTGTCTGTAGTGATTCTTGTCAGCTTTGGCCCTTCTAAGGTGAGGCAAAAGCTAAGATGTATTTTCATGGGGGTGGGGGAGGGGGGATTAGAGCTTCTATGTGATTTAAACACAGTGCAAACTAATCAGTGGGCTTTTAAAATCTTAATGCTCTCCTGAATTTTCAGAGTCATAGGAGCAAGTACTGGTAGATCATATATGGCGACTTGCCAGATGTTGGTGTTGGGTTTGGATTCTGAAACTTCCTCCAACCAGGAATTTAATAACCCATTTGGTGTTAGTGGTTGCTTTGGTTTTGTTCACAATGTTAAATTTTTGGCAAATGATTGGGAGTCCTATGTGGCTGTCTGGATTCAGAGCTTACTTCCATTGCTGAGGGAGCCGTGACTCTGAGGGCAAAGTTGTTCAGTTTCTAGGTGAACAAAGAATGATTATCTTGAGATGTCTCAGGGCTGGCTCAGTTTCCTCTTGACTGGGTGTTTGACAGATTGTGTTGAGCTCTGATCTAAGTAGCACAAAGCCCAGTTTTCACACTTAAATTTAAATTCAACATGACAATTTGATTGTAGTGGGTTTGTGTTCAGTGAAGGATCTTGAAACAAAGTATATATTTACTTACACTTGTATCAAAATATGTATTTTTCCGTACACACCTGATGTCCTGATCCTAAGCTTTTTCTTTATTACAAGGAAATTCAAAAACACTCCTATCCTAAACTACCTAATGAGTGTGGAGCTTAACTAAAATTTTTTTACAAGTTCAAGTAAGAGTCGGGAATAAAAGCAATTTTAAAAAGGTTTTTGTAACGGTATTTCTCTATGTGTTTTGTATCAACTCAGGACATCACTTAGGAGAACCTGCACTTAGGAGGAGCTTATGATACACTGGAGATTTACTGAGTGCATAAAAAGAAAGGCCCTCAAAAATCGTATTTCATGGATATGTTTAAGATTAAGGTTTAAGGGTATGTGGTTGAAGTACTTGGTTTAACTAGAATTAAATCACTTTACTCCTTTGATTTTCAGCAAGATGAGTGGTATATGGAGTTTTCCTACTGGGAAAAAAAAAGTGGAAGAATATATTTTAATTTCATTTGTGTAATGTGGCCTGATTATATAAATTCTGTAAGAAGGAGCTATTAAAGTTAGGTGAGCTGATTGTTTTCTGGATTAAGTATATGACTCTTATTTTCAGTTAGATCTTTTGGTAGAATTCTGTGTTTTGTGAAAGACAAAAAATGATGCCTCCCTGAGGCTGGTGGGGGAGTTTGTGATCTTTATTTCGTGGGCGAGATGACAAGCCCTCTGCCTCTGAGCTGGGAGTGGCTTGCTCGATTGTCAGTACATTTCGCTTTGATTCTTGTTCAGAATCAGTTTCTGTATAACTCTCTCCTTACTGTGCAAGATTAATTGACACCTCGTTTATGGACTAATTTGTGTGACCTATGGATTTGAAAGAAGGGTTCTGAAAAAGTGGGATTTGGGTTTTTTAAAAATTTTTTATTTATTTATGATAGTCACAGAGAGAGAGAGAGAGAGAGAGAGAGAGAGGCAGAGACACAGGCAGAGGGAGAAGCAGGCTCCATGCACCGGGAGCCCGACGTGGGATTTGATCCCCGGTCTCCAGGATCGCGCCCTGGGCCAAAGGCAGGTGCTAAACCACTGCGCCACCCAGGGATCCCCGGATTTGGGGTTTTTTAAAAGAAATTATATATGCCCATCCATCTGATAGAGCTGCTTTTGCTTTGCCTAAAAATGGGGAAAAGGTTGATTTTAGGGGGAAGTTTTTTTTCCAAGCCCTGTGATTTTTACATCTGCCTTGGATGTAGCCACTTCCTGAAAACAAGTCCTGACCTAAGATAGATACGAAGGAAGGAGGCTGCTTCATGTGTCCCAGAAATGGAAATGGGCAGATATTTAGCACAAATGCAAGGCCCTTCCAAGCAGTAAGTTATACAGAGATCAGATTTACATTCACCACTTGATCTGGATGTTTTTAGGAGTCATCTAAATAATAGATACTCTTTCTTTTAACTTATGTATATGCTGAGACCGGGTTCATAGCCAGAGGAGGGAAGATGGGGCAACTCAGTATTATCATTATTATTATTTATTATTATTATTATTTTACTTTTAGGAAAACCAAGAGAGTGTGTATGTGTGAATGAGTGTCTGTGTGTGTCTTTGTGTCTATGTGTGATAGCGTGTGTCTGAACGGACTGCCCAGGACTGCTGTAAAAGCTCTCTGTTCCTGTAAAAACTTTATAAAAGATTCTGATTATTGCAGTAGTGATCCAGCAGAAAGCCCACTGGACAGATAGCCTGGTTCAAACTCCAGCTCTGCAACTTTCTAATCACCTTGAATAAGTCACTCACCCTTTCCGACTGACCCTGAGGATCTTCATTTTTAGTGAGAGGCTTAGAGGTACCTGGCTGGCTCAGGAAACCTCTTGTTCTTGGGGTCACGAGTTCAAGCCCCATGTTGGGTGTAGAGATTACTTAACTAAATGAATAAATGAAAACTTAAGAAAAAGTAAAAAAAAAAAATAAAGTGAGAGGCTTAAAGCTTATGTCATGGCTGTTGTGAAAATCACATATCTAACCCATGTAAAAGTATTTTAATCAGCAGTGAAGAGTTAAACCAATGCAGATATTATCTGCAGGACTGGCCAAGATGTGTGGGTGTTGCAGGCAGGCTAATTACTTGGCCTGCAAGTCAATTTTTGTTCAGGTGTCTGTTTACCAGTTTTGGGAGCGGAGGCCTCCTGGGTAAAGCGTCATACCTGGGGGAGACACATTGGTGTTGCCCTTGGCCTCCCCACTCTGAGTCTGAATAGAGCCACTTGGAGGAAACAAGTTCCTGGAGTGAACAGGCCCCCCATCCTTAGGAGACTGTGTGGTGGTGACCTTATGTGTTGCCTCCGGGAGGCCCTTCCGGGTGTTACTCTCTGTCTCAGGAGGTGGAACAAAGCAGTGCTTCCATCTCATGGAATGGGATCTGGGAGGAGTTCTTATGAATGCAGATTTCTCTGCCTGCATTATAGCTGGGTGTTGTTAATGCCCCGGGTGTTTGAGCTGCTCTGGACAGCTGGCACTTGGGAGGCTGCAGTCTGGCTTGTCCCACAGTTGGGCTCCCATTACACGGTTGGCGGTAGTGCAGCCTAATCTGTGAGCCTTCTAGACATCTCTCTGAGCACCACGTTCCTGGATACCTGGCCATCATTCCTCTCCCGCTGGCTGGCCTGACATGATCTTCACACCCAGGTCCTGCCTCCTGAAGAAATCCCTCCACGGTGATGTCTACCCTAGACTTGCTGTCTTAAAGCACTGTCCTGTGTGGGCACGTGAGTCCAGACTGCATCGTGCCATGCTGTGTCCTTGCTCTGTGTTGGCATTATTCTCACATTGCTTCTTGCAGCCAGCTTGGAGTTCCTCTGGTGAGCTCTGTGGTCTTTTCTCTCTGGGCATGCAAGGTGCTGTGTAACACCAGGCGAAAGTTTGGTCATTGCCTGGACTAGCGAGTGCAGGTTGGCAGGTGCAATACTGGGACCAGAACGGAGACTTAAGACATAAATGATGACATGGATGCTGATGCTGATAGGGAGGCAATGCACGGTGAAACAGACTCAGTACACTCATTTGGAAAGTGGGGAGACACCTACCTTTTTAGGGTATTGTGGGAATGAGAGACTGGGACTGTAAACACCTGACACATTGTTGCTGCCTGAGGTATTGTTTTAATAACCTATTGTCCCCATCCCAATGTTTACCATATGGTAGAGTCATTGCTTATTTGATTATGTGCTTTCCTCACAGGTTGTCACAGGGTTGCGATCTTGGACTTGCTCATCAGTTTGTATCTCTAAAGCCTAATTAGATCCATGTCAGTAGGGCCTCAAGAAATGCTTGCTGATCGTATGAATAGATGGATATACGTAAACACCACACACACACACACACACACACACACACACATGCATGTACATACAGGTGGCCCTCAATCTGTGATGACCCCAGTGGAAGTTAACATAGGATATTACAGACTGCAGCTCATAAAAATAAAAGCTGTTTTTCCTTTTGTGTTCTTGGCGACAGAACAGTAATACACACAGCAGCGAAAATTTCCAAGCAGAAGATCCGCTTTGAGCAAAACAAAGTGGAACATAGATAGTTTACATCAGTTGTAGTAAGGCTCTGTCCTAACCCCCAGGAGTCAGAGTACATCTTTCATTTAGTTTACTGTGGACCACAGGGTGGGTCCTAAGAATTATGGTAGTCCTGCATGGATGGAAGCAGGAAAGACTTGGTGTGTTTTCTCTTTGGAAGTGGGAATCACAGGCCCACTTGGTTGACCAGTGAGATCATCCTCTAGGACTTAGCCAAATGTGTTTTTTGTTTTGCATCTCTGCTTCCACATACCCTCAGATGTTTCCTCTGATAGGAGACGCTGCAAAGTTTTAAGAGAGATAAAGTTCATATGTATTTATTAAAGGTAATGTTCAGTGATTTTTTTTTACTAAAGAATAGTTGACACAATGTTACATTAATTTCGAGTGAACAACAGATTGAGAACCCTGTGTTATAGCTGCTCCCTCACTCGCTCTACAAAACTATGATACCATTGCCAACTGTATTTTGTGTTCAGTGATTTTGAATTCTGTGCATTTTAGGAAGGTTTCATAATGGTCTTCCAGGGTGTGAAGGGAGGGCACAGTGATGGTGGTGAGTGGCAGTTTGGCTGGATGCTTCCTTGCCAGCACTGAGAAGGCATCTCTGGACCACTTTGGCAGGCCTGCTTTCAGTTCGGTGGGGTCAGAAACATAGGGGGTTGAGGTTTTATTGATGGGGGGCCAAGAAGCATTGAAGCTTCCCTCTTCCCTCTATATCCTGCTGCCCTAAGCCTATACTTTACTCAGCCACTTGGGAACCCAGGCCCCATGACATTGGCTGCCCCTGCAAAGCCATGGAAAACACACCGTAGGCTTACAGAGATGGCTGCTCAAATTAATTTCAGTCATTACCTATGAGGGTTATGTCAGGAGAGATGACAGTGTCAACATGTCCTCTTACCTCCTAACAAAGATGTGGCCTTTTAAAGGCAAAGACCATATCCTCCCTAGTGGAGCAGGGCATCTGGGTGGAGAGACACGAATGTGGATACCCCTGGAGGTGTATGGTGGGGGGAGGCCTGAGCCCTGTGAATTACAAGGTCAATTACATGGTCTGACCTCTTCAAAGACCCTCTGTCTCCTGCAGGGAAATGTGTTGTGAACTTTCACCCTCAATTCTAGCCAGCTGCTCTGTGTACCTAGGTTAACCAGGCGTTTTGTATAAATGCAATAAAACATGAATTTAGTAGAAACTTATTACTGATCATGAGGCAAAGAAGCTGCTTACTGGTGGAGAGGTGCTTGCCTTGGTGAAGGGCAGCCAAAGGCCCCTCGGCACCCAGAACTGGAAGAAGCTGGAGAGATCAGTGGGTCCTTCCTTCTCATTTCATCTAGTCGGTGCTTAGACAGGTCAGGTGTCTCAAGCAGCTAGTAGTAAGTAGCAGGAGGTGGACCCCAAACCTTGGCCAGGCCTGCTTCGAATGTTCTTTACAATAGTTAGGATTTGGCAATTTTTCTTTTTCAGAAGCTAGAGGACGCTGATATTTAGGGGAGGTGATTTGGGCAGCCAGCTAATGCCAGTCCATTTTAAGATCTGCCCCGGAGGGTGGTGAGGAACAGCTAGGGGTCCCTTCACTGAAGCTTTTATTCTGCCTGAAGCCAGAGGCTTACTCTGAGCTCCGGACTCTCCTGGGCATGTTCCTGCATGCAGAAACTTCTTTCCTTTTCCCAGTGGCTCGTGCCCCATGGTTGTGAATGATGTTAGTGTGTGGCACAGTTTGACCCAACTACCAAAGTTAATAGTTCAGCTTTTTAGAAAGTTCACAGGACACTCTTATTATTATTTAACCTTTGAGTAATGTAGTGTATACGAGTCATGGCTCTGCCCGGTGGGCCATCCCCTCAATAATACGCGGTTTCTTATTTCATTAAGTGGCACTAGTCTGTCTGCTTTAGAGCAGCTGTGTGATTGAGGCTTTATGTGGAAGGTAATACTTAATTGTTTACCTTTAGTTTATTGAGGTAAATTATCACAACCAGAAAGCATCATCTCTCAGCCTTGAAAGAGATGATATGACAGTATAATTAATTATAGTAACTTCAATTTATCACTTTGTTAACATTCTAAATGAATTCCTTTAAATGTGCAGTTAGGAGAGAGGAGGAAAAAGAATTGCCATTCGGTTTTTCTACAATGTCTAACTAAATGAGACGAGAACACTTGGGTCTGACTAATAAGTCTTTCCTAGGTGAACCAAAAAGTGCTGTAGCCCTCTCTAGGTTTACCTTTTACAACGAAAACATCTAAAACCTAACATGGTTTGTGTCTTATTTTCAATCCCTGTCCAAAACCAAACCAAACCAAACCAGTCATGTGCTAGTAACGAGTCTCTGGCAGTAGGTTGACCAGTGTCATCCTTGGTGACTCTGGTTGATCACTTCTCTTTTAGGTGACGTTATAAGCTAGTGTGGCTTTCCGGATCACACTGTGGTCACTTAAACATAACACTGCCTCTGCCTGAGAAGTGACCATGGATCTTACCTCTCTGTCCTCCGACATTTCCAGTGTGAGCTTGAGGGACTTTATTCAGTAACATAATGTATATTCAGAGGTGTCAGGAGAGGAGGTGGGGTGGATATGCTTGATTTTTTTTTTTTCTGTTTATAAACATGTTCAACTTTGGATAAGGAACATAACGTGTGAGCAAGTGAATGCCAGGAGCTGCTCATCTCTGCTGTTTGAAAAGTTTATATTGATGGTGCTTATGTTCATAAGCCTGGTGGTTTTCGGCTGGGAAATTTGGTGGTGAATGTGGCCTCTCTTTTGGGATACACTTTCTGTCAAAGCTACCTAATTATTCTTATTTAGATCTAATGGGATGAATGAGGCTGGTTTATCTCAACTACAGTGAATATTGTGAGGTGCTCGCCAGCAAGGAATGAGCTAATTTCCATTCTTTCCCGTTGCTCACTAGTTCTTTCTGCAGCTTGCCATTTCCTGCCTTTGAAGCCATGCACACTTGACCTTTGTAACTGAAAAAGGGGTTTTGAGACCTTACTTCAATCTTCCATGCTCCCTTTTGAGGCCCTCGAGGATAGAGTTTTCCAGTTGAAAAATAAACGTAGGGAAAATCATCACTGCCCCTTTTTCCAATCTATCATGGAAAGAATTGGCTTTTCCTCTGAGCTGCACGTCTGTCTGTGGCCAGGCTGTGTGTGTGCACAAGGTAAGGTGACTTAGGTGAGGTTTGGAACAGCAGCAGAAGGATCTGTGGGGACAGAGACGGAGTGGTTGGGGGTGGGAGAGACCAGTAGTTGGAGCCGACAAGTCCTCAGCTTCCCGCCCTCCTTTGACAGGTTGCTTTGCCTCCTCTGTGCAGAGCTCCATGTTTCTCTTTCTCTCTTTTGCCATCTGTGGTTACTGGGTAAGCAGCGTGTGTGTCTCTGGGAAAGTGATGGAAAAGGCCACAACCCTTCGAGTGTAGTTTTTAATAGGCTGAGAGTTGCAAGCTGCTTCACTTTACCACCACCACCAACCACCACCAACAGGCTCAGCTAGGTAGTGCAGGTACACGGGCCCTGTTGAGAATAGACTTCTACCAGCTGACTGCCAATGTCGGAGATGCTGAATCGCACAGGTTACACAGAGGAGCTGTCTGTAGAAATTTGGTAAGCAAGACCCAAAACAAAAGCGCTGAGAAGTCACTTGCTGCCCTACAGATACCACTTTATTGGTGCGTAACTCAGTATAATTGAAAGCAGAGCCTGCTCAGGGTTTCTGCCGGCCACCTGGGATGTGCATGTGCAACATCGTCTCTCTAAATATTGTCTTTGCCACTCAGAGTGTCTGGGATCACCATGCGAACCGCGATGGTGGAGCCAGGAACGTCTACTGAGTTTGTCCTCTGGGGTCGCGTCTGGATGGTCACGAGGGTGCGCCCTGCACCCTGCAGGGTGTGAGGCCCCGCTCCTGCCCGCCCACCGCCCCCGAGGCCATGCTCACTTGAGGCACTTCTCTCCTTTTTGCTCACCTGTCATCCCTCTGGCTGGTAGCCTATAAAGTGACCGCTTGGGATCCTCTTCTTGGCGTTTCTTTGCCCTGTAATTCAAACGAGCTTCGGGATAGCTGGGAGATGGAGATGCACACCGCTTTCCCACGTAGCAGCGATGAGGCCTGGCTCTGAGCACCATCATATATTTTCCCTCACGTAGAGCTTCCGGCAGCTGATTCAGGGGCTTGGGAGAGGAAGTGATTTAGTACAAGTGGAATATTTTTTCCAGGATGAAGTTTTATCAGGCCGCTCTCTCCCCGCCCCTCCTTTGGCACAGAGGCAGCAGGGCTTGGCAGATAGAGTGGTGCATGGGCAAGCAAGCCCCGGGGTGGTGTGCGTGGAAGCACGACGTGCCCTGGTTTCACTAGATGTGATTCGGGTATGGAATGAGTATGTCCTGTTTTCTGGATATTGCTAATGAGTGGGGACCACCCTCTTAGGTCTCATCTTCAGAAGCAATGTTCTCTCTTTGATGAAGACAGTTTTTAAAAATTATCTATATTAGAGAGAAGTCGTAACCTGGAGAAAATAGGAAGTGATCGGAAATGGGTAAATAGGAAGTGACCCGGCCCTTCTCATTCCACGCCTTCTGTGGAGCAGGTCCCTGGCTATTCCACCAGTAAGGCTGCCTCTCTTAGTTTTTGTGTTCCTTAACAATTTGGAATGAAGAAGTGGCCACTTTGTGTACTTTTGCAGTTGGCTTATGCACATGATTCGTGGGTCTCCCTATAGACTGTGCCTTTCCTGAGAGTAGAGAACACAGCTTCGTGTGTCTCTTCCATTGGGTGGGATTAAGCTTAACACACGGTAGGCCTTGTTTATTTCCCTTGGGAAGGTACATGTGCAGAAATTAGATTATGGTTCAGAGCTTCGGACCCGGAGCCCTGATTCTACAATACACTAGCTATTACCTTGAGAAACTCACTTAATTTTTGTGAGACTCACTTTTTTTCACCCGTTAAATGGGGATATGATCATACCTATCCCACATGTTGGTTGTGAGGTTGTATAGAATGTGTGTGAAGTACTTGGTCCAGTACCAGGCACACAGTAAACTCTTGAGAAATGGTGGCTGGTTAAGATGGAGAGAGTGAGAGGGAAAACGAGGCGGGGGGTGGGGGGGGGACACTGTCTAACACACTTCTTAATTTATGTGACAGAACCCTACCTTGCCTGCACTCATTCCTCCTCTCCCTGCTCAGGTTCCGGCCTGGACATCTAGGACATTCCATCCTTCCATTCTTACCCCTTCTCTTCTCCTTTCATCTCTATCTTTGGCTGGGCTCATTCTGCTGAGTTCGACTTTGTTCATCTGCTCCGTCCTTGTAGGTGTGCGTGTCTCCCCATGCTGGTGGGCACCGACTCAGGCCTGGGTCCATGGGCTGGACTCCCTCAGTGAGTCTGCCTCATGGTGTGGTAGATGGTCTTCGAGGTCCTGAGAAACAAGTTAGGAATTTAGTTGTGTATTCAAAAGTAGGTTGGGATGCCTGGGTGGCTCAGTGGTTGAGCGCCCGCCTTCGGCCCAGGGTGTGATCCTGGAGTCCCAGGATCGAGTCCCACATCGGGCTCCCTGCATGGAGCCTGTTTCTCCCTCTGCCTATGTCTCTGCCTCTCCCTCTTTCTCTTTCTCCGTGTGTGTGTGTGTGTGTGTGTGTGTGTGTGTGTGGTGAATAAACAAAATCTTAAAAACAAAACAAAACAAAAGTAGGCTGCTGCGGATAAGATGCCATCTTGAAAGTCCATCCAGGGGCACCTGGGTGGCTCAGTCAGTTAAGCATCTGCCTTGGCTCAGGTCATGATCCCAGGGTCCTGCCATCAAGCCCTGTGTTGGGCTTCTTGCTCAGCGGGGAGTCTGCCTCTCCTTACCACTGTACTTCTCCCCTCCCCCTGCTGGTGCTATCCCTCTCTCTCTCTTGAATAAATAAATAAAATCTTGAAAGAAAGAAAGAAAAGAAAGAAAGAAACAAAGAAAAAAAGAAAAAGAAAGAAAAGAAAGAAAGAAGTCTACCTAGATGCCAAGGAGAGAGGGAGGGGGAAGCTTTTGTTAAGGAGGGTCTATTAAGATGGGAAGAGATGTGCCCAGGGCAGTCAGGGCTACTGCACAACAACCAGGCATCCCCTGCTCAGGGCTGCTCCGAGGACCAGCCCTCCTGGCTTCATTGGGCTCCCCGGACACGTCAGCATGCAGATTCAGCTTTCGTGTGGGTTTCCTTTAGTTCCTGAAAAGCCTATTTCATTTTTCTAGCTGCTTTTTAAGTTACAAATTATCTTAAGCATCCAGACAAGACCCTGGGAATTTGATCAGAGACACAGACCACTGATTTTTGCCTCAGATCTTTATGGGAAAAGTGGTCTGAAATGAGCCTGCAAGCCCCTGAGCTCCTGACCAAGATGAGCTTGCTGCAGAGCACAAGACCTCTGGCGGGTCCGAGCCTCCATTCAGCTCTGACACGTCCTGATTTAAGATGTGAAAATGAGTGTTTGGTCAAGCCCACATGGCCTGTGCCAAGAAAAGCCTATTAGGTTGGTGGCTGAAAGACTGAATTGTTAGGACTTTACTTAATGGCCAGGAGGCCCTGCCAGCTGCTGTGAGTGAGTGCCCACTTACATGTTTGAGTGCCCATCCTCGTTCCCCTGGGCCGGGGTCTCGTTGGTGCAGAGAACATGGCTGTGGCATGAGAGGTCTCTTTAGAAGGACACTTCCTAATTCTTCAGGCCCACTGATGGATAGCTTGAGTTCATAGAAGTGACATTAGATGCTCACAGATTTGAAAAGGAAAATGATTGGAAGCTAGAAGGTGAGTTCAGGTGAAATATCTCCTCCTCCGCAAGGAGTGGCACAGCTAACTGTCAACAGGCACCGTACACAGACCGTTAAACACTACTTTCATGGGAGCCATACCATCTGGTTGTCACCTATTCCTTTGTCCAGGGCTGGTTGGACATGTAATGACCCAGCACCGGATGAGGTGTTTGGCAGGACCCTTTATCTCAACACGTTTTTCTTTTCTTTTCTTTTCTTTTCTTTTCTTTTCTTTTCTTTTCTTTTCTTTTCTTTTCTTTTCTTTTCTTTTCTTTTCTTTTTTTTCTTTTCTTTTCTTTCTTTTCTTTTCTTTTTTTCTTTTCTTTTCTTTCTTTTCTTTTCTTTTCTTTCTTTTCTTTTCTTTTTTTCTTCTTTTCTTTTCTTTTTTCTTTTTTTTCTTTTCTTCTTTCTTTCTTTCTTTCTTTCTTTCTTTCTTTCTTTCTTTCAGATTTTATTTATTTATTCATGACAGAGAGAATGAGAGAGGCAGAGACACAGGCAGAGGGAGAGGGAGAGAAGCAGGCTCCATGCAGGGAGCCCAACGCAGGACCCGATCCCGGATCTCCAGGATCACACCCCAAGCCGAAGGTGGTGCCAAACCGCTGAGCCACTGGGGCTGCACTCAAACACATTTCTTTTTTTTTTTCTGAAACACATTTCTAACCACGTGTGGTAGACAGACTTTATACAGCCAATGAAAATTGAAAACTCAAGAAGGGAGAGAAACCAAGGATGGAAACCTGTTTCTGGAGTTTGGGCAGGGAGAAGTTGCTCTGACCTAGAGGGGTCATTGATTTTTTTTCATTCATTTATTCAGATTCTTGTGGGGATATAAAAATGTAAGCAGGTGGGTGCCTGAGTGGATATGTGTGTGTGTCTCTATCCATATGTTCCCCTGGAAGAAAGTGGAAATCGGAAGTGAAGCAGGAGACGAGGAAACAGATTTACTGGGAACTCATCTAGACCAGGGGCTGGATGTAGATGTTGTTCTCCACATTTTACAGATCAGAAAACTGAGGTTCATAAAGACATCGGTGTTGGCTGGTGTATATAGAATGGCAGAGGCGACTGTTGGATACCCAGACTGCTAACCCGCGTCTGGAAATTGGGCTGTGGGATGTGCAGCTCACTTTGTGTCCTGTTCCTTGGTCACTGTCTCGGAAGGGATGCTTAAAGAACTTGACAACATCCAGTGTAGCACCAGCTCCTTTGATGTGTTCAGTGCAGGTTTCTTTTGTTCCTTCTGCACCTGGCATGTCTCAGCTTCGGCAGTAATGACAGTTTGGTGGGGTGCTGGGTGGGGGGTGCCGTCTGGTACGTGGTGGGATGTTTAGCAGTATCCCTCACCTCTGCCCACTGGATGCCAGCAGCACCCTCCATCCCCCAACCTGTGACAACCAGAAATGTCTGCAGACATTGTTAGATGTCTGCTGAGGGCCGCCCTCCTCCCCACTGCCCATTGAGAATGACTGGGCTCCCGCATCAAATCAAGACAGGGAAGTGCTGAGTAACAGGCCTGAGGGCTGGAACTGGTGGTTGGCAAACAGGATCCTGCACCCAGTGGGCAAAGAAGACATCCTTGAAGGAAGCTCTTGAAATTAGTGTTCTGAGTTGGGGAATGAATAGAGCGGGTGGCCAGGTGGCTTGATCAGGGGGTCTGGGGCAGATGCTGTCTGACATCCTGTTCTAGAAGTGGATGGGTCTGCTGTGTCCCAGAGGCCTGGGGTGGGACTCACAGTGAGTGAGACCTAGAGAGGCTCCCAGTCAGACTTCCAGATGTCTCTCCCCTGGGCGTGGGAGCTACCATGGCTAAGATCTTGGTTTCTGCTGTGCCCCACCCTGCTGACCAGGCTACTGTGAGTCATAGCTAGGCTCCTGTTGCTGCCTGACCCTGGTCCACCCTACTCTCTCTCCCAAGGGTGGCATTCTGCTCCTGTCTTGATGACTCTGTTTTTAACCTGCGTAATAGGTAGTTGTTTTTTTTTTATACTAATTGCTAATTTTAAGTCAAAGCTAGAGACCTCCTACCTTTTATTCTCTTTTCATTTTTTTAGCTCCCAGTTTCTGCCTTTCTAGCAGAGTGGATGGTATGGCACGCTCTGTGACTGTGTGGCTGTGGGGAGCCCATATGGCTTAGTGAGGCCTCACCCATTCCTTCCTCCTGGCAGGGCTTTAAGGGTAGAAGGTGAGGTCTGGAAGCCCCAGGCAGGAGGTGTGAAGAGTGCTGTGCATTGTCCCCCAGCAACCTGGGGACAGGGCGCTTGTATAGAAGTCACCTGGGGAAGCTTGCCAGAGACGGAGTGTGTGAGAGGACCCTGGTTTGGGCGGTGTTGTGTAAAAGGGAGATGTGTTAGCCCAGGGTGCTGGCAGGAAGCAGGTTCACTAACAGGGGTTCAGGCGAAGGTTTTGGGATGCCCAGGTACTCACTGATACAGCCAAGGCTGAGCTGGAGCCCCCAGGGAGAGCTGCCTGCACCTGCCATGTCAGGTAAGAAACAGCCGATGTCTCTCTCCTTCCCTCCACCCTCCTGCCAGGGCCTCCCGTTAACCACCTGCGGGGAGACACAGTGGTGCAGTATATGGGGGGCAGCCTCCTGCTTGGGCAGAGAAGAATGAAGAATGCCCTGGGGGTGCAGGATGGAGATGGATGGATGGACGGGGTGGAGGATAATCACGAGAGGGACATCGATTGGTGGCAGAAGTGAACTGATGCTGGGTGTGCAGGTTGCTGTTTCCTCTGTCGTGCAGGTGGTTGGAACATGCGGGACCTTCCTCTCCCCTCTGGGTGTGGGTTTATAGTCCCTCTCCCCCAGGGGGTCACCCTGAGCACCCCACTTCAAAGTGATGCCCTCCTCTCACAAACTTCTGGGGCAGATCCTCTGTGGCACAGCCATACGACATTTAGACTCCCTGTCTTTGCGTTTCTGGTTATCTGCACGCACGGGGTGTGTGTGTGTGTGTGTGTGTGTGTGTGTGTGTGTGTGTCTTCCCTGGACTGTAAGCCCTTCAAGATGTCATCGTTCTTTTGTTCCCAGCATCTTGCAAGAAGGTATTCCAGGAATATCTGTTGTTGGACGATCAGTTCCTGAAATGGTCACACAAACTCCTGAGTTGTGAAGGTGGACAAATAATCAGTAACAAGTTCCTCAGGTGCATGGTGTGTTTTCCCCCTTGGGGTAACACTGAGCAGTGCCAGCCCTGTAAGGGTCCCCATATCACACCACCACCTGCAGGGGAGGACGTGGACAGAACGGCTGTGTGTAGTGATATTGTCCCCAAACTCTGCTGGTACTTTTGACCATGTCAGGTATTCTCAGTGTTGTGTATGTTTCAAGTGTGGGGGTGAGAGTGAAGTGTGGTTGATCCCATTCTAGTCACAGCAAGGGGGCTAGATCGTGCAGGCAGTGGGTGCCAGGTCCCGATCGGTCCCGGGTCACAGCCATGCGGAGCCGGGAGCAGCCTGTATGGCACAGCTGCTTGCCCTGGAGTGATTGCACTGTGAGGGTGGACTGCTGAGGGACTTGGTGTGCAACCTCCTCGCCGTCTGCCGTTGCCCTGCTGTCAGTTCTGTCACATTTGCTCTCTTTTTAAAATAATGCTTGAAAATTGAAAATTGGGGCTTCGAAGAGGAAAAAGGAAGTCTTAACAGAGAATCAGCTTCTTCCTCAGTAGATTTTAATTGATTCTAGTATGTGTAGAAAGGTGTAGCATGTGTTCTGGGATAGGGTTTAATTATGGTTTAAAATTAGTTCTCCAGGAAGTGCTTGCAGTCACACTCAGAGAGGAGAAACAGCAGTTCTGGTGGGATTGTGTAAAGGCTTGGTGGGGAGACAGGCATTGGTCGCATGAGTCTCCTCCCTGCTTGGGGCCAGTAGCGGGCTGGCTGGGCAGGGCCTGTGAAAGCACCCGAAGGTGACCCCTCAGCCACCCCTGGGCACACAGGGACAGGGGCAGCTGGAGACAGTGTCCAGCCCTTGTTCCTGGGATTGCACTTCCTCGGCAGCAGTAAACATGACAGGCAAGAAGACAGGTGCCCGAAAGCCAAGGGAAAGGTTGTCACGAGCAGGTATTTTCAAGTCAGCCACTGTGGAGTGGGAAGAGTCAGGGTAGTGGTAACAACTGGATTTAAACTTTATTGCTCCTCATCAACCCTTGAAGGTAGGTAGGAAGTGTTTAGCTCTTAGAAATTGGGAGACAGCTCAAGGCAGCAGGGTTCAGGTCAGCAGTGGTTGAAACGTGAGCTTGTGTGTACGTGCATACATACGTGTGCATATAATATATGCACACATGGATGTGTCTACACGTGCACACATGTATTATAAACTTGATGGATATGAAGGATGTCTAACACACAATTTTACAAATAGTAAAATATGCATCCTGTATTGGAAATTCCATATAGCTGAGTTGAGTCTCACAGGACGCTCTCCTTGATGTTTGCCTCTGCAGACCTGTGGTCGACAGTGTTGTGACAAATGAAGTTGCAAACCTATCTGCTAATTCTTTTCCCAATAAATTTTTCACCATCAAATCTGACATGTGATCTCCTGGTGGACTCTCTCTCATCCTTGTACAAATTATATTCATTAAACTCAGCTGTTTTTCAACTTCACCCCCAGTTGCAGTTGTGCTATTTCGTTAGCTTTCAGCGTCATCACGAGGATCAAGACGTTGTCTGACGCTCCGTGATTTAACGGTGTCTGTGGTTAACATGCAGCTGTCCAGATCCCTGCAAAGTGGACAGGGAGCTCTCCTGAGCTGGCAAAGGTGGGCTGGAGCACTTTCCCTAGTCCATTGTTAAAATCTAGAAAGGAGGTGCTTGTCTCTTTTACTCCGTTCCCAGGATGATGCTGAATGTCTGGTTAGATATTCAGAAAGTACTGGTAGCGAGAGAGAGTGAGGTTTCCAAACTGGAGCTGGGAGCCAGTTCATGAGAACTGGCTGTACCCCATTATTTTTGGCGGGCAAGAGAAAACTCAGGAAAGAAGGGGCTCCAGAGCCAGAGGCGGTGTCCACTTTCAGGACCACTGGCAGAGCCCTGCCCTCTGGTGGGATGTCAGCCCTCGAACAGTGTGAGACCAACAGGAAGGGAGAAGACAGCCTCTCCTTTTGTGTCTCTTTCTTCCAGCTTCATGTAAGCTGACATTTTTCTTCTCCATCTTCTAGGAAAGGGAAGGCCTTCTCGTCTGGCAGGGTGGTGACTTCTGGTTAGTCATCAGTAGCCAGTGGGGATGACGAGTCATGGGGAACAGGAGAGTTATAGCCCTGTCTTCTGGAGCAGGTGGTACCTTCACATGGCACAGAAGTCAAAGAGTCTGGGCAGGAAGACATAGCCCCTGTCTCTCTGTCTTCCAGGCACCAGCAACTCAGCTTCTTGGGATCCATCCAGATAGTCTCTGCACATTTAAGTCAATAAACGTATAAATATTTTCATGTTTTTTACTGAAATGGTATCATGCTGTTCATTTTGTTCTGCACTGTTTTTTCCTTTTTTTTTTTTTTAACTTCACAACATCTCGAAATCATTCTGTTCCTATACAAAAAGAAATGCCTCTTTCCGTTCTCTGGGTTTACCATAATTTGTTTAACTCTTGCCCAATCTATGAACTTTTAGGGTTCTTTCCTAATGTTTGTATTACAAATAATTCTGCAACGAATACCTTTGTGTAAAATGTTATAGTTATTTATAGGATAATTTCCAGGAAGTGGAATTGCTGGATCAAAGGTGATCAGCCCTTGTCATTCTGGTAGATATTACCAGGTTGTTCTTTTTAACTACCCAGCCGCCCATAATCGAAAGCCAATCTCTCTAGTGTCTTCCATAACTGTTGGGTTCTTGCCACTTTGTTGAGTATGGTTTCATTAATTTTTAAATATGAATGAGTGTAAGCTGCTTTTCATGAGTTTAAGAATTGTTTTTGTTTGCTGTGAACTTTCAGTACATACTGTTTGCTCACTTTTCTTTTCTTTTTTTTAAAGGATTTTATTTATTTGACAGGAAGAGAGAGAGTGCAAAAGAGAGAACACAAGTAGGGGGAATGGCAGGCAGAGGGAGAAGAAAAGCAGTTTCTCTCCTGAGTAGGGAGCCCAACATGGCTAGATCCCAGGACTCTGGGATTGCAACCTGAGCCAAAGGCAGTTGCCCTACTGAGCTACCCAGGCGCCCCAATTTGCTCTTTTTTTTAATTTGCTCATTTTTAAATAGCTTTGTAGACCTCTATTAATTTATAGGGACTCTTTATGTATGAAAAATAGCTTTCAGGGGTGCTTCAGTGATTCAGTCAGTTAAGTGTCAGACTCTTGGTTTTGGCTCAGGTCATGACCTCAGGGTCATGAAATCGAGCTTTGGGTTGGGCTCTGCACTGGCTGTGGAGTCTGCTTAAGATTCTTTCTCCCTCTGTGCCCCCCCCCCTCAAAAAAATAGCTTTCTGTCTGTGATGTGATTTGTACATCTTTTTTCTAGACTATTATTTGTCTTTTGACTTTGTCTCTAGTGTTTTTCCTCCCATGGATACATGTTTGTATTGTGGTACAATTCCATAAAGTAACATTTTCCATTTTAACCATTTTTAGATGTGCAGGTCATTAAGCGCATTCACACTGATTGTGCACCATCCTACTGTCCAGCTCCAGAACTTTTTTTATCATCTCAAATGGATGTTTTTTCAACATGTCAAATTTTATCAAACTGTTTTTTTCATCTTTTGTGGTTTTTGTGTCACGGTTAGAAAGTCCTTTTCCACTTTGAGCTTATTAATAAATAATCTTTCTTGTTTTCTGTAGTACTTTTGTGGTGTTTTACTTAAATTTAAAGGCATGATCCATCAGGAATTCATTTGGATATAAAGAACGAGGTATGGTTGCAGATATATTTTTTCCAGATAGTGAGCACTTTGATTGCCATTTGGTCATCAAACATGGTTTAAGGACAAGCTGGATTCAACTTGGCGGGGGGAGCAGGGGTGTCTGGCACCTCAGTAGCTATGGGGATACAGTAAAGAAGCCATTTCCAACAGTCCATGTAAATTGGAGGGGGGGGGGGGGGGCTTCTGAAATGAGCCTGACTTAGATTGAGGAAATCTCATTCTAGGAAAACATGAGCTCCTGGGTATTTATGTTTGCTAACTTCAAATAGAATCACAGACATGCTCATCAGTACTTTGTCTGAACTTGCTGAAAGACAGTCTATTTGTACTGCTGCTGACACAGTCGGATAGGATCTGTACAGCACACAGGATAGAACTTCCCGTCTCTCAGGCGAGGACAAGCACTTCATGCCCTGCCACAGGCACTGAAGGAGGCTAGGGAGGGACAGGCATCAGGGCTGAAATGCAGCGCATGCTCAGGGGCCTCTGCCAGGAAGAGGGGGGCACCTGTTTGTAATTCACCAAAAGGCTCCAAATAGGCCAGAGGTGCCCTGACACTAGCAGCCAGTCTCCTGAGTCTCTAGATCCACCAGCAAGTATCCTCCAGGATCTGTCCTCCCAGGCTCCTGGAGAGGAGCATCCAGGAGCACCCCAGCATTCCAGCTGTGTTGGGCTGCTGAGCCCCCCACCCTCAGGGTAGGTGGCAGGGCTGGGGCATCAGAGCCCCCAGGTTGGTTTTCTCAGTGGCTGGCAACAGAGACATTATTTCTGTGTGTTCCATGAGGTGGGGTAGGAAAGGTTGGGAAGCCTTGAACTTGCATCTTTCTCAGAAGCCTGAGGTGGAGCCAGGGTGGGTTCCCTGCCAGAAGCACCCGCTCAAGGAATTCCAGGGGACACCAGTTACAATACATTCATATCCCAAACAACATGACTGGTATGTCCTGTGGTTTTCCCAGGCCCACCTTTTATCCTGTGGTAGCCTGTGGGTGGCCCTATAAAACCATTGGGTTGGAGGAATATGTCTTTCTGTGTGGGCGGGAGTTCTAGGACTTTCTGCATCTCTATTTTTCACTGTGCCCAGCTCAGAAATGAGCTGAACTAATGAATGACCAAATGCCAAGTTCTAAAACCAAGCAGAGGTATTTCTTTTGTTAAGGCAGCTGTGTCTAGGTTGAGGGCTTCTGGTCTACCTCTTCTTCTGTATGTTTTCATCTCTTCTCTCCAAGAGCTCTCCAAGATCTGGTACTATGGCTGCTCTGCTCATTGCCCAGCTGTCTACCCACTGTGCCAGGCATCCCTAGAAGCTTGCATGTATGAGAACCTTAGTTTCCTTGTTGCTCTCACCACGGGATGAGAAATCGGTTGTTCTGAAGGACATGACCAGTCAGTTGAGCCATTGCTATACAGACAGATGTATGTTTCTTTTGAAATATTAAAATGAGATTTACCTGGAAACGTTAAATATTTAACTTCTTTGTTGAGTTTTGCTTTTTTCCCCGGATTACGAGATTTTTTTATTTCCCCAGGTATAATTTGCCTGCAGTGACATTACACTTGCTATCGAGCAGTTCTAGGAGTTTTCACAAATCCATGTTGTCATGTGACTTCTAGCACAGTCAGAATATGCACTTGTTCCCTTGTCTCCCCAAATTCTCTTGTGCCCCTTGAGCTAGCACCCTGCCTCCCCCGGCATCTGGCAGCCACTCATCAATTTTCTGTTCCCGTGGTCTCCTGAGAATGACATAGGAATGGAGTCATGGTGTCTGTGTCTTTTAAGTCTGGCTAGCATAGTGTGTTTGAGATGCATCTGTGTTGCTGGGATAGCAGTTCATCCCCTTTCATCATTAAGCAGTATTCTGTTGGATGAGTATGCCATAGTGTATCTATTCACCAGGATGAAGGATATCCACAGGATTCCAGTGTATGACTGGCATTTTGACTCTTTCCATCTGTTAGTGGGTGGGAGGATTTCTAGAGAATCACTGTGGTACTAATCAATTATGTTTGGTATCTTTCTTCAGGGTAAGGTTTTTTGGCCAGCATCCCCCAAGACACCTTCTATAATTGTGCATTGAATGGTCCTTTAAGATGATGGTGGTGGTAGTGGTGTCCCCATGCCCAAGTCTAGTTGACACTTCCCCACTCAGCCATCTTTAATTATTGTCTACTGCTCTCTCTCATGAGTGACATACCTTCTTTGATGTTGAGGCCAATTAGAAATGTTATAAAAGTGTGTCTCTGAAAACCCGGAACCCACACTAGACCATCTCCATATTTGTTTTCTACTTCAAAGACAGTGGAGGATAGTTTGACACAATTTCTTTCCTTTAGGACAGATGGCTCTTAGCAGTGGGGCCAGGGAAGAGGGGACAGAAAGAACCCCTTGATTACATCACTCTCGGGCAGCCTGGGGAACTGGACACCCGAAGGGTGGAGGGCCAATGATGTTAGCTGTCTCTGAGTATTTAGCTGATGGAAACAGAATTCTGTAAACACTCTATGAGAGCAAAGCCTGGAATATGGCTGTACAGTCCAGGGAGGAGAACTGGTGTCTGCACACTTCACTGACAGTTTGTGTCATTTCGAGCGACCCTCTGCCTCTTTAGGTGATGGTCTCCCTAGTGGCTGAAAACATCCCAGGAGTGGCATTGAGGAAACTTGGCCTTGGATCGGGACATTGTCATCTTTAGCACTGTGTATATTTATTTCAGTTTCTCTTTGTTAGGATGAGGGGCTTGGAGAGGATGGACCCTGGGGATCTCTGACACTGATCTCACCCTCTTCAGATTCCAGGATATGGTTGCTCTTTGCACCTGCTGGGTCTGTGAGTCCAGAAACAGCAGCATGGTGCCTCGGGGATGTCATGCTGCCCTCACTGCTCACCCAGTGTCTGAGGGTGATTGTGCTCTGTCGTGGGACATGCTGAGCTGGCCGAGCGGAGCCTCCCTGGAGAGTGCAGGTTGAGCAGGCCGCAGCCCAGGTGAGATTCAGGGGAAACTTTGCTGAATCCAAGCCTGGAAGGAAGGCAGTCTGACAAGATTGCTAAGGATGTTAAAGCCCATATGTCAATGTGCATGCAATATTGTCTTCCGCTAGTGTTACCAAACAGGGAGCTTCCTTTTGAGCCTTTAGTGGCTGCATTATTGGGACTTCCCTCAGGTGGTTATTTCACATCCTCCTTTTCTTGCGAGTGACATTTTAAAATACTTCTCCTTTGAAGCACGTATGTTAGGCCAGGCTTTGCATGTTAGGCCAGGAGAAAAGCCGAGAAGGAAATGAGATCTTTTGGCGAAGATCTTATCTATAGGGGATCATTTGCCAACCAGAGTGCAGAAATCACTCATCCTCCTTCCCTGTGGCATTCCTAGTGACTTTGAAATGGAAAGTCAAATTTCAAATGTCTCCCCGTTGTTGCCCTGGTTGCCCTGGCGTATCCCCACACTACTTCACACTCTTGCAGGCACAGGTAGTTTGAATTCCATGCATGGATATATGTGGCCAGCTTTGCACAGAGCATGCTGGTAGTTCTGGTACTGACGTGCGGTGTAAGACTAACATCCTTGCTTAGACACTCACCTAAGTTAGACTTTCGAGAATGTCAATGTGCCTGAGCATTTCAACGCTTTGTCCCTTGAGAAGCCTGTCATTAGAAGATGTTGTCTGTTCCTTCTTCCCTGTGTGCTCTCCCCACGGAGCTACACACCGGCCCCCACCTCTTTCAGCCATTGCTCAGATGTCACTTTCTCAGTGAAGCCCAACTTTACTGCCCTCTGAAAAAATCTGCTCTCACTCCGCCGCGTTGCACACCATTTTCTGCCCTACTTTCCCCCCAGCATTTAGCACTTCCTAGCATGCTATTGACATAGCCTGTCTTGTCTTTCAGAAAGTTAAGGGCGTTGTTTATTGTGCGACTCTTTCATCTGAGATCTGTGTTTTATTCCAGGTCTCTTGAACAATGTCTGACACACCATAGGTTAGGGAGTGAAGTTAGGGAGTGAAGGAACGCATGCTTGAGAGGATACATAGCACAGTTCTTGGGTTATTTAGTTTGCTTTCATTTCTTGACTGCAAAGCCGGAGGGAAGGCACAGGTTACATTGGAGGAGACCAAGCTTTATTTATTTACTTATTATTATTTTTAAAGGCACTGCACTTCTTCGAAAATTCTGGAATAATTCTCGTCTGTCTGAGGAATAGTAATTTGGCTCTTTTAAAAAGCTGAACGTGCTATTTAATTTTTAAACCAGTCTTCAATGTGGTCTATGTATACAATGGAATATTACTCAGCCATTAGAAACGACAAATACCCACCATTTGCTTCGAAGTGGATGGAACTGGAGGGTATTATGCTGAGTGAAGTAAGTCAGTCGGAGAAGGACAAACATTATATGGTCTCATTCACTTGGGGAATATAAAAAATAGAGAAAGGGAATAAAGGAGAAAGGAGAAAAAATGAGTGGGAAATATCAGAAAGGGAGACAGAACATGAAAGACTCCTAACTCTGGGAAACGAACTAGGGGTGGTGGAAGGGGAAGTGGGGGGGTGTTGAGGGTGACTGGGTGATGGGCACTGAGGTGGGCACTCGACGGGATGAGCACTGGGTGTTATTCTATATGTTGGCAAATTGAACACCAATAAAAAATAAATTTATAAAGAAAAAATAAACCGGTCTTCATGTGAATTCTGATGTTTTGGGACGGTCTGAATGAGCCAATTTCCCTTTATGTCAGCTGGGTTTAGGTGGTGCCACAAGAAAAGGATGTGCTGTGGGAAGCCTCCTCCTGGCAGGTGGGAACAGACATCCAAGGAAATCCCCAGGGGCCCTTTTAAAGGTCAACATCGCTGGAACAAAGTAGTCATTGGGGCCAGACCAGTGACCTCTTCATATTCATGCAGATCTCCCCTTCAAAGGAGGTTTTTAAGTAATTTCCTTCCCCCAGGGGGCTTGGAGCAGCTGTGAGCCAAGGATTAGCATCAGGCCTTTTAAAAATAGAGAGTAATGAATTTAAGAAATGCTTATCCTTTGGAAAGTGAAGTAGAGCCATGGATATGTTTTAAAGTATCCATCCGTCCTTCCATCCTTCCACCCCTCTCTCAAAGACAAAGCAGAGTGAGGAAGGTAGGAGAGCCAGAAACAGAGGGAGACAGATGGGGAGGGTGGTGCATTTATGGGAAGAGTGACAGTGGGGAGGAGAGGGAAAGAAAGAGACTCTGTCAAACACATTATCTAGGGAAAAAATGGTTTGCCCTTCTCACGTTGCACGCAGTGGGTTAGGTGCAGCGCTTCTCCACTGCGGTGGCTCTGGGCCTGCCTGCCGATGCCTGACGCCCGTGTGGACGGCCCCGGGGGAGCCTCTGCCCCTCGCCCACTACCCCGGCCACCCTCCCGCCTCCTTCAAGAAGAAGCAACATCTAAAAACAGGCCTGATTTTTCCCTCTGGGCTCTCCTGCCTTTTGTTTGCAGAGCGTGGATTACTTTGTTTTTTTTTTTTTTTTTTTCATAAATTTATTTTTTATTGGTATTCAGTTTGCCAACATACAGAATAACACCCAGTGCTCATCCCCTCAAGTGCCCACCTCAGTTTGTAATTGGGGAAGCAGCATGAGGGGGCGTCCCGGGGTGAGACCATAGGAAGGCCTCAGGGATGAGTGTGTGTGTGTGCTCACATCTCCCCTGGAGAGTGACCCAGGACTAGGCATGGATGCAGGAGAGGGCCCCCTCAGTTTGACGCTGAGGAAGCACCCCTGTCCAGCAGAGGGGAGGAAGCCCCTCTGGATTTCTTGCAGGGACTGCCCCCCCCCCCCCCCCCGCCCTGCAGGCCGTACTCCGCCTCATCCCCCATGGCCTATGGGAATGTGGACACTGAGGATGGACACACTGAGGATGGAGGAAGAACAGGTGCCTGAGAAAGACTGTCAGCCCAGAGAAATCCCCACAGACTGTCTTATTTAGGCAGCTTTCCTCCTGCACTCCCATGAGCTGATGTAGGTAATGCTGAGCGTTTTCAGGGCCGCTGCTCTTGGTTTTCCTTTTGCGGGATACCACCGTTCACGGTGCATCTCCAAACAGGCCTTAGTGCCCAGGTAAGCCTGCTCCCTTTCCGGCCAAATTACGGTTCATAACACCTTTGATCCTCTCCTGTCGGTGAGCGCTAGGTACCGGGATTCCCTGCTGTCAGACAGGGGCCAGGGTCCCGTGTTGACATCAGGGGTCAAAAAGAATGACTCTGAGGCCCAGTCTGGTCCACTGCCTTCTTTGTATGGCTCATATGCTGAGAACGGTTTTCACATTTTCAGATGATTGGGGGAAAAAAATCATAAGAGCGGTAGTATACTGTGATCTGTAAAGATTATACGAGATTCAGATGTTAGTGCCTATAAATAAAGTTTTATTGGAACACAGCCACACTCATTTTTTAACAGTTGGTCTATGACTGCTCTCATATTATAGGAGCAGAGTTGAGTAGTTGGGACAGAGTCCTGGAGCCCTGAATGGTGAAAATATTTAGTTTCTACCCATTACAGAAGTTTGCCAATCCATGGCTTATGTCACTGGGCGAGACACGCCTGACACACCGTACCATTAGCCTGTGCTGATTTTGTTAACATTAAGTTAATTCCATTCATATGATAATGTAACAGTTTTTATTTTGGTAGCACTTGTCATACCCCTTATAAGAATCTAAAAAAATGCTAGTCAGTGAAAGAATGTCTAACCTCTTGAATACACATTACCAGCCATCTATAATTTTTGATGCTTTCAGAGAAAAACAAAATCTCATCTCTCCTTTACTACTCTCTTCTTTTCTTTTAGCATGTTCTGAAAATTTTCAAATATACAGAGAAGCTAGTAGTCGAGAAGTTTTCAGTGGGTACCAGTATGCCACCACCTACATTCTACAACTGCTAACATTTTGCTTTATTTTATCTATCACATATCTCTATTTTTCCAGCTCATTTTTGGTGCATTTCAAAATCAGTGGTAGATGCTACTACATTTGAACCATGGGTTACTTTTATTTCCACTGTTGGCCAGGCGTAGCCCAAAGGATGTGGAATAGTTGTACTCCCTGAATGGAAGAAGAGGGAAGCGTTAATAGCAGCTGGGAGCAAAAGAAAAATATAATGTAATTATAGCCTGGGTTTAAAAAAAATATATGTGTGTCCATATGTATGCACAGGCACATTGTAAAATTTTGTATCTATGTGTGTATATATATGCATCTATGTGTGTGTATATCTTTATATTAAATAAAAGAAGATGGTCAGTAAAGCAGTGGAGTTCAGGGGAGCAGATTCAGGGGCAGCTGCTGGGAGAGAACTGTACCAGGCAGTGTTCGGACACCAGGGCAGTGTTGGGAAATTAAAGCTGTCACAGTCCCTCCTTGTGTATTTCCTGTTTCTGGCCAGGCTGTGTGGCTTCACCAGGGCAGCCTTGGGTCTCTTGCCCTCTGCCGGGAAATCCTGGAGAGAAGCTTGAGCTCAGAGCAGTTGTGTTGTGGCTTCCTGAACCCATTTGGCTCCCCTCCAAGAGAGTCTCCCAGGAGGCAGGGAGAAGGGGCAGGAGATGTGGCCTCTGGGTGAGCCTGGTCCCTGGGAAAAATGTTTGAAATCCATTAGGCAGCCTGTTACCTCAAGGGCCAGTGAGGAACCTTTCCTTATCAGAGAGTCTTTTTATGACAGGAACAGTTTATCCTTAATTGACCCAGTGTGTTCATCATTTTCTTCCAGCTGTTCTGAGAGTTTCTGTCCCTGAGGCCTATTTAAACGCACGCTTGTGTAGTGCTTTACAATTTTTAAAGCATTTTTCATTGGAAGTATTGGCCCGCTCTAAGGTCCCATGGACATTATTATCCAAATTTCTTAAGGGAATTTTTTTAAAAAGATTTTATTTATTCATGAGAGACACACCGAGAGAGGCAGAGACACAGGCAGAGGGAGAAGCAGGCTCCCTGCGGGGAGCCCAATGTGGGACTCCATTCCAGGACCCCAGGATCCCTCCAGGGCAGAAGGCAGATGCTCAACCACTGAGCCACCCAGGTGCCCCTTTAAGGGAATTAAAAAAAAATTTACAAACTGCTTTGAATTTGGGGGGAAAAGTAAGTCATAAACACTGCGTCCTATTTATCTGTAAATATGTACTGTGCTATTTTGGCACTTGTTTGTTTTTCTGTTTCAAGGCTACAGTGCTGCTCAACTAGTTTGGCTTGGAAGATTTTTGTTTTTTGTTTTTGGGAGTTTTTAAATTGACAGTCTTTGCTGCACTTCCACCCCCCCCCCCCCCCCCCGCCCCGAATACTTGTTCCTAAGGGCAAGCGTACCATGTTGGTGAATTTAAAGATCACATTGGCTTTATTCAACAATCTGTGAACGGGGCAGCATCCCATCTAACAATAGAAAGGAGCTCTGCTGAGCTGTAGAAATGGAAAGTTTTTTAAAGAGGAAAGGGGGCGGAAACAAGAAATTATTAGTAAGGAACGCATTGTTTCAGGCAAGGTCACCTTCGTAAGGAGAATAGATGGGGGGTCTCTTGTGTGGAGTATCTCACCAGTGCTGACTAGCTAATTCCACGTTAACTGGTTAAAGATTACATTCCCTGGGACCCCTGGTGGCTCAGTGGTTGAGCATCTGCCTTTGGCTCAGGGCGTGATCCAGGGGTCCTGGGGTCGAGTACCCCTGCATCCAGCTCCCCACATGGGGCCTGCTTCTCCCTCTGCCTGTGTCTCTGCCTGTCTCTGTGTGTCTCTCATGAATAAATAAATAAAAATCTTTTTTAAAAAAAAGATTACATCCCCAAGGGATTGAATCTGCAGTTAGGTTAGGTTTTAAGCCTTGGTTTGCTGCTGTGAGGCTTGGCACAAGAGACTCCATTTGGGGCTTGCTGTCTCCTTTTTAACAGACATTTCATTGGGTCTTCCAAGGCCCTTAACCAGTGGTGATCCCACTTGGTAAAATGCTTACTTTCCAATGAGTTTATTTTGAGTTATTGGGAGGATGCCTTAGCTTTGATTCCATTTCTGACTCAGGATCAGCAAAAACAACTTGAGGCACACTCTGTGTTCTTGTTGGTAGGTACTGTTGTGGACAAGTAAAATACTTTCCCGTTGGGTACCCTTATTTCAAAAGTGCGTTTGTTCTCTCTTGATTTATCTTCTATAATTGATTCAATTTGTACAAATGCATTAATATGAAAGAAAACTTTTTTAGAAGGCAGGTTATTCAGAAGATTAAAGAATAAGTAAAAATACTTCCTGAAATCAAACCATACTGCAAAGCTATCGTGATTTCAACAGTATGGTGCTGGCATAACAATACATACACAAATCATTGGAACAGCATGGGGAAGCCAGAAATAAACCTTCATGTTTATGGTAAGTTTTCAATGAATGAGGCAATGGGAAAGGACACTCTCTTCAGTAAATGGTGCTGGGAAAACTGGACAGCCACATAAAAGAGAATGAGACTAGATCTTTTATGCTATGCACGAAAATCAACTCAAAATGAATGAAAGACTGGAGTGTCAGACCTGAGACCTAAGACACCCAGAAGAAAACATAGGTGGTAAGGATCTTGACATTGATCTTGGCTGTGATTCTTTTCATTTGACACCAAAAGCAAAAATAATTAAGTAGGACTACATCAAATTAAAAAGCAAAGGCAATCTAAGGAATGAGAGGGAATATTTACAAGTCATATTTCTGATACCCAAAATATATAAAGAACTCCTATAACTTAATAACAAAAAACAATCCAATTAAAGAATGGGCTGAAGAACTGAATAGACCTATTTTTAGAGAAGACCTACGGATGGCCAACAGGTAAATGAAACGGTGCCCAGTGACACTTGTCATCAGGAAAATGCAAATCAAAACCACAATGAAAAATCACCTCACACCTGTTAGAATGGTTATTATCAGAAAGATAGGAGATAACAAGTGTTGGCAAGGATGTGGCTAAAAGGGAACCCATGTGCATTGTTGGTGGGAATGAAGATTGGTTTGGCCACTAGAAAACAGTATGGAGATTCCTCAGAAAATTAAAAATAGGACTGCTATATGACCCAGCAATTCCACTTCTGGGTATGTATCCATAGGAAACAAAAATAGGCTATCAAAGAGATATATGCACACCTGTGTTTACTACAGCATTATTCAAAGTAGCTGAGGTATGGAAACAGCCTAAGTTGTTGGATGAATGAATAAAGAAGTGGTATATATAGTTGACTCCTGAACAATGCAGTGGTTAGGGGCCCTTACCTCTCATGTAGTCAGAAATTTCCACATAAGTGGTGCCTGGGTGGCACAGTTGGTTAAGTGTCTGACTCTTGGTTTCAGTTCAGGTCATGATCTCAGGGTCATGGGATTGAACCCTGTGTCAGGCTCTGTGCTCAGTGAGGAGTCTGCTTGAGATTCTCCCTCCCCCGCCCACCCCTCCTGATTGGGTTCTCTCTCTTGAAAGTAAATACATTTAAAAAAAATATAAATAAATAAATAAATAAATAAATAAATAAATAAATCTTAAAAAAAAAGAAATTTCCATATAACTTCCGACTTTTTAAGCCAAAAAGTCGACTTTTTCGACTTTTTAAAAAAGTTTTTATGTAAAAACTTAAATATTAGTAGCCTACTTTTGACTGGTATCCTTACTGATAACATGAACAGTCGGTTAACACAATATTTTGTGTGTTATACATATGATACAGTGTATTCTTATAATAAAGTAAGCTAGGGGAAAAAAACAATAAAATCATAAGAGAATATATTTACAGTATGGAACTGATACTTACTGAAAAGAAATCCTCATGTAAGTGGACCCATGCAGTTCAAACCTGTATTGTTTATATATGTGAATATTATACGTATCTGAATGAATATTGTTCAGCCGAGGGAAAGAAGGAAATCTTGACATTTGCAACAACATGGATAAAACTTGAGGGCATTATGCTGAGTGAAATAAACCAGACACGGAAAGACAAATACTGCATCGTATCACTTACATGTGGAATCTTAAAAAAAGAAGAAGAAGTTAAAATTATAGAAACAGTGTAGAAAAGAGGCTGGGGGTGGGGGGAAATAGGGAGAGGTTGGTAAAAGGGTGTAAACATTAGGCTGTAAGATGAAAAAGGTGTATTGTATAATTGACATTTGCTAAGAGAGAACCTAAATGTTCTCATATACACACAAACAAGAAAAATAAGTAAAAACTATTCATCAGTTCTTAGCTTGTGCAAACCACAAGATATAAGTGGATAAACAGATGACACAGACACATGCCATTTTTTTGGTGTGTTCTCTGTGTGTTCGTCGCCCCAGGCAAATTCTGCTGTGGGCTGGACTTATTATAATGGCCCCTGTTCTGTGGTCAGCACAGCTTATGAGCTGCATTTCCATTAGCCCTCCCCTTTCCTGGGCTTACTTGATCCTGCATTATTATTCTCTCAGCAGCTTCACGCAGAAAATCAGCACAGAGATGCTTATGAACATGCTGCACCACCAGTGCTCTCAAGATTGATTTCAGTTTTCAATTCTAGTATTTTACATGAAATTGATGTGTTTTTGATATGGAGTTACGTAAAAATTGTAAGCCGTACTACGTTTCGAGTGTGTTTAAAAAAAAAAACCAACCCTGTACATTTGAAACTTACATGGGATAGGCATTTTATATAATAAATTTTAGGCACTTGGAATAACTCATAGGAGTTCTCATGTGTGAAGGTCCCCTTTGATGTGAAATACATGATTTTTTTTTTTCCTCTGGGAAAGGTTGTAGATTCTGGTCTAGTTCATATTTCAATATATAGTCCCTTAGAGTTATATTTCTCTTTATATCATTGCATAATTCTAGATATCTTAGACTATTTCCAGATCCATAAACTTCCCTTACCAAGTCTTTACAAATTATTTATTATTTATTTTTAATAAAATAGATGACGGTATAGTAATAGTAAATGCCCTTTGCCTAAGGCATAGTTGAGGCAGCTTAATATGTTTGTATGTAAAGAGGAAAAACAATAGGATTAGATGAATATTACCTAGAGGCCTGTGTGGTTATCTTTTGGCAGAAAATTACATCTTGGTGACCTCTTGTTTCCCTCTTGCTCATCAGTTTTCTCAAATTTCCGCAGTGGAGATTTTATCTGGGAAATAAGAAACAAAATGATACTTGTTTGTTCTTTTAAATAAAGTCATTTATACCAGCCTCAGCCTCTCTCCCCTCCCAGGTAAGTCAGGGTTTGGGTGTGTGTTTTTAAGCTTAATTGAAGTACAGTTGAGAACATTGTAAAATATTTAAAGTGTACTTTGTGATGATTTGCTATACATATATGCACTGTGAAAGGATTCCTCCTGTCTAGTTAATTCCATTCATCACTCACACGCATGCACACACTCATTTTTTTTATTTTTTGGTGAGACCGTGGAAGTACTACTCTTAGCAAAAGTGAATTATACTGTACAGTGTCATTAACTGTAGTTACCACATGGGTTTAGACTTACATTCCTCATTGTCTCTAGGTTAGGTTAGTGCTCACATCAAATCTCAGGTGCTGTGGGAGGTCAGGAGTAACAGCAATTTGGTGTCACCAATGACCCCAGTGGTGGATCCTCATGTGGAGAAGGCTGCAAGGCTTACTGGGTTTTAAGCCTTTTGGTTTGTCCTGGGAACCACAGCATGCAGAGAGCTCAGACTTTGGTTCTTTTTAAAGGTGGTATCAGGATGAGCCACAGGAGATGTAAATCATAGTGCACGCCTACAAGTAAAGTTGTTTTTAAGATATTCACTGTGCTAATGAGTCTGACCCAAAGGTGGTTTAGTAATACAGATTCTTTTCTTTAGAGAAATGCTAAATAAAGCTTTTATATGCCTGTGCTGATTTTGAAAACCAAGAGCCTAAGATTCTGACAGCTTAATTAGTTTAAAAAAACTACAGGTCATGTGGGAGTTGTAAAAAAATAATCAATATCTGATTTTTCCATCATTCTACCTTCCTGTCACTCCCTGTCTTTGTCAGCTTTGGATGAAATTAGTATTATGCCATATTCAGTTCATTTTGCAAATCATTGCATGTGTAGCTACTCTTTCTGAGCTTTTTTGGCTTTAGGGCAAATGATATCTTCTTTGTGAATATTTCATTCTTATTTAAATTCTGAATTGTGTTGAATAAGCACAATAACAATAAATCTATTCAAAATTCAAGGGTAGGAGAGAATTTTAATTAGCCTGATCATTTTATATTTTTGTAAGGGAGTAGCAGTGTTAGGTTTATTATCTGGACAATATGGTTGTTTTAAATTAATTTTTACTTTGAAAAACTAGATATTGGAGAGATGAGGTTTTAATATGTTTTGGAAGCTCTATTTGTATACTTCCTCAGCACCCTGTCTTAGCCCACTCCTCTTGACAGGCTTGGTGCCCAGGGGATGTTTCCCGGTGTACTAGTGTGATATGTGTGTGTGTGTGTGTGGGGGGTACATGTGGGATGTGGGTGTGGTGCAGTGTGTGTATCATGTGTTGTTCAAGGGGAGCACACATGTCTGTAGAATGCAAATATATGTAGAATGTGATGTGTAGGGTGTGTGCTTGTGCTTATGGGGAATATAGTACGTGTGTATGTGGTATGTGTATTTTTGTGGAATCTGTGTTATATGGTGTGGGTGCATATCTGTGGAATGTGTGTGTCTAGGTAGAATTGGGTCTGTGTGTGTGTAGAGTAAGGGAGTGTGTGTGTGTGTAGTATGTGATATATATGGTGTGTGTTATGTTCATATGTTTTTGGAAGGAGCAGTGGAAGATGCCACAAAAGAGACATTTCTCACTCTGCTCTTAATGGAGGTATTCTGGAAGCAGCAGATGGTATGAAATGTGCAGCTGTAAAGTTAGAAGAAAATCTTGGTGAGGACCAGATTGGTTCTGAGACCAAGAAAGGAGTATCCTCGTAAAATCAACTCTTGAAAACTATAAAATCAGATAGCAGAGCCCGAGGGCCACCCAGGGGGTTCAGAGGAGCTGAAATGTGCACTCATTCACAAAAATAGTGGCCACTAGCTTTCATCCACAATCCCACAGGAATTACAGTTGTTTTACTGCTCCAGGACTCTTTGTAATTCAGCAGATGGCTTGAAGAATTCAGCATCTTCCCCTTTTTTTCTTTAAGGTCAAAGGGATTCTAATTAAAGCTAAAGCTACAATCTCATTGTCATTGTTTAAATGGATTCACCAAGACTATAGTCATGGAATTTTTTTAGAGGCAATTTAAGATGTTAATTGCCCACGGAAGTATAGTGTGCTAATAATTGAGCCAAATAATGACACTAAAGAATAATTTAGGGATCTGCCCTGTTGGAGTACATATTTTTTTAAAGGAAGGGTTTTTTTCCCCCTCATTTTAAAAGTAATACATGCTCACTGAAAAGGAAGGAAGGAAGGAAGGAAGGAAGGAAGCAAGGAAGGAAGGAAGGAAGGAGGGAAGGAAAGAAAAAAGGAAGGAAGGACGGAAGGAAGGAAGGAAATCCCACTACTCAAAAGAATCAGTGTAAATAATCAGTCAATTCCCCAATCACGTATGTAGATGTCTGAGTGTGTGGAGGTGTGTGGGTGGGGGTGTTGGTTTAATTTGCAGATCTGGGGTTCATGTTGTATGTATAAAGACTAATATGTTTCCATTCACTTTAAGGTTGTATTATTTCCTCGCTTTAAAAGGCCTTTATCTGAAGTCCATTGAAAGCCTCAATATATCATTTGTGTAGGAGACCTATTTATTAGAACAAAAATTTGAGCAGAATTCTTTTAAAACACTGAAATAAAGAGAGATCCAGTATTTAAGCACGAAGTGACTCTCTGCCCAGCTGTTTTCTTGCTGGCTGGTTCTATAGCAATTGCCCACATAACATAAAAAGAAATTGCGAGAGATTAAAAAAAAACAAAAACCTCCACCTGGTTAATTAAAAATTTAACAGTGTCTGTAGTATTAGAAACTTAAAGTACAAAACAACAATTTATAAACTGTTGTCTTTCTTTTTTTAATTAATTTTAACTCTGTTTTTAAAATTAGATGTTTTTGAGTCTTTAGCTGTGACAGATCTTTGTACTTGCTAGATAATGTACTGGTCTCTGAGAAGGAGCTAAACCCAAGTTGGATTGTGTATGTATTTGGAGGCATTTTATGGAGACTCTGTGTGTGTTATCTGACATGAAGTCTTCTAAAAATGATGAGACTTCTCTTAGGGCAGTCACTGACGTTTAAGACATGGATTTTACATAGTTTTAAGATGCATGGATGCATAGTTTAAATGTATAGATTATGTATAGATTATGTGTGCTGGTGAAAGCTAAATATAACCTTTCCCTGACTGCCCTTAAGTCAGTTTAACTAGACAAGTAATGGGAGCTGATAATAGGAGATTCAGTGAGACCTCTGTAAATAATTCTGTTATTACACATGTCATACCCCAACACAGATACTTACCTGTCTTTCCTTGCTGTTGAACATCTGAGGGGAACCTGTCTTAATCATTTTTTAATCCCTAGGGCTGACATGTACTTGAGATATAAATAATTGTTGAGTTAATGAAAGATCCTCTAGATTGAATTGTTTTCTCTTGAGCCAAATTCATTTGGACTATGATGGAGATACTGAAAAAATCTGTTTCCATTTTCCATACCTACCTAAATCTTATTCAGAAATGAGAGTAATTTGAAAGACTTCCCAGGAGCCTTCTCATACTTTACCATATTTTATTTTATTTTTTATTACTTTACCATATTTTAATTAAAAGCCTCCAAATTTTCAAAAAGTTATAATATGTGTTATGTATAAATCATCAAACCTATTTTTAGAAAAAACAAAATCAAGATGTTCCAATAGACCATCTCTTTCCTCCACACTGAATATTGGTTACTCGTTTGATTCCTTGATCCGGCGCTTCTGGTGAGTGCCTATCTGTTCCTGTGTCATTAATGTCCAGTCCAGCTCACATGAAAGGGGTCCTTCTTCCAACACTCAAGGAATGATGGAGAAAGACATTGGAAGGGCTCAGAGCAGACTGCTTCCCACCAGAAGAAACAGGACTTGTAGAAAAGTTCCTCAAAATACTCAGGTTAACCACTGAAGAAATGCAGAAGAGGAAGTGTGAGATTTATTTTCAAATTGAAACTAGAAGTGAGAAGAGTTAGAACCTCTTTCAGGGTATGCTTTCGTGAACTACTGTCTACATATTACGTCTCAAGGGGAGCATCTTCATGATTCGTTAATTCATGAATTGCTGTAACGTTTTATGTATTAACAGGTGGCCTTTCCTGGTACTAATGTGTTTCACTCACTTTCCTCTTATGTTTATCACATATCTGTACAGTCCTTTTATATTGATGTTGTTCTTGTTTGTTTCAATTAGATTTTGGTGTTTTATGCTGCTGTTTGTGTCTTGGGCCTGAGTGTCTTTGTTCGTCTTTAAAACAGTACTGACAGCTCTACAGAATTTTATTAATTGCATTTTATTTAATTATACATTTAAGTCGATATTTAAACTAGTGAATAGTAACATTTAATTGTTAAATGAGTTTTTGAAGAAACAAATCAGCAGATTGTTTTGGGGCTCCAAACTTAAGGAGAACAACATTGATTTTAAGCCCTGGCTCTGATGCAGAAGAGTCAGGGGCTTACAGAAAAATGACTTACAGGGTTGGTCAGCAAAGTTTCAGACTAATCTACAGCTATAGGACTTCATAAGGATTTAGCTCACTTTAATCATGGGTTAACAATGAAAAATTAATACGGTGTTTTCTAAGTTTTGGAAATTACTTACTAATCATAGTAGGTAATATTTCTTGTGTGTAAGACAAGCCAGACTGTGTTTGTGTGCAGCAGTGCTTTCTATGATTTATCCCACTATCATCACAACAGTCCTAAAGGGTCTAGGCTCCTCTGCTCGTTTTACAGAGGAGAAAGTGGAGGCTGGATGAGGTGAAGGATTTGTTGAGGGTCACACAGAGACAAGGAGTAAAGCTGGGCCATGAGGCCGGGTGTACCTGACATCCTGGTCCTTGGCGCAAGGCTCTGCCCACCACTGCCAACTGTGTCAGCAATCCGGTAGGAAACTGCAAGCCATCCTGTGCTGTAGGGATTCCCACTGGGTTTTCCTATGCATGTCCATTCTGTCTTTTGTAAGAGAAATAAGTATTTATCAAGCACCTACTTACTGTGTTGGTTGGCTTATAGTCACTGATTTGTTGCCTCAGCAAACCGTATGAGGTAAGAAGGATCTTTCCTGTTTTAAAGGTGAAGACACTGTGACCAGAGGCCAAGTCCACTAAAGGAGAGTGAGGAGTGAAACCCAGGTCCATAGGATGCTAAGACTAACACCCTCGTCTTTGCCCAGGCTGCCTAGCTGCAGAGTCACTCTGGAGCCTCGGGTTCCATGCTGGGCGCCCTTCCTTGCTGTCCCCACCGCAGTGCTCACTAACATATATAGAATATCATCATGGTCATGAATAGATGTTCAAGTGACATGGTTCATTGTTAGCATGTCTTTTTATAATTCAATATCTTAATGTGACCATAGGGGTGACAAGTCAGAAGGTAAATGTTTATTGTTTCTATGGTAGACATAATGTAGACATTTGTAAAAAGTTCTTTTAACAGTTAAGTATTTCAAATATGGCCTAAGTCGTGGAGAACAAGTTAAGGAATGTTAATGTAAGAGAGGTTTAAAGAGTACTATTTAAGATTTCACATTTATGTACAAAATATGTACTGCTTGGCTGTCTTAGTTCTACTTGTCTAGAACAGCTGGGCTGATAAGGAACATGTCTTGTCTCTGAAATAGGAGGGAGCAAGGAGAGAAAGTCTTTACAAAAATATAAAATCATGGTGGCCTCCTGAGTGGGCATATGGTTGAATCTTTCTCAGTGCTTATCACTTTTTTTGATTGCTCACCAATAAAGCATAACTGTTAATCTTTTAGAATCCAGTTTCTTAAAAATGCACTGGTATTAATAAATGTTTTCTGGCAGTAGGTAAGTGGATTCTGACATAGTTTATAAAAACCACGCAATCAACCAAGGATTATCTGTTCATTTCATGGAACTCTCTGTGGTTTCATCATTTGTCCTTATCTGGGGTTTTTATGAAGTTGCCTTATTGAGTCTTGCATTGCTTAGTAGAAGACGTTGTGAGCTGATTGTAAATTTGGGGAAAATGTGAAAGCCTCATTTTTTTCAATATCCATATTAAATGCATGATAGTCTTGTGTGTTTAGATTTTATTTGTTATAACATTGTGCTTAAGGACCTAGGACTTGGAAGATTTCATGTGACCTAAATTAACAGTCTGCCATATTTAAACGTAAGCTCCTGTTGAGATAATAAAGGTAGAGGTTGTAAATAATCCCCTGGAAGGCAGGGATTCTGTCCATAAAATTATTTAAAATAATGTTTCAGAAGAGGAATATATGATTAAGTATATAAATATATTAGCTTCAGAAAAAAATATAGAAGTAACATAATCCACTATCCAAGTTTTGGAAAAAGTAGAAATCACTTGCAGCCTCATTATTTTAGTATTTGTGATGATTTGGGGTTAGTAAATGCTTTTTGACAATGAAGATAAACCAGTGAGCTCACCACATTTTCACTGTTAAATATTACATGCTGGAGCAGGGAAAACTTTTCTAAGTAGCATCTTACTCAAGGATAGTATGGTACTTGAGATATATGCCTGGGTACATGTATGTGTGTGTCCGTGTACACACATATACACATTTCAGAAAATATGTCTAACATTCCTCCCAAAACACAATCAGCACCTTTTGCAAGTAAGTATTTTTGCAATTTATTTAAATAGTGACTCTAGCCTTTATTTTTAATGGCAGGACTGGGGTGTTCCCTACAGAGAACACCGTCCTCCAAGCTCTGCCCAGTGAGATAGATTATGTATGTATTGTCTCAAACAGGGATGGTGAGAGGACTGGATCATGATAACTTTGGTTTTTAAAATTTTTTAAAGATTTTATTTATGAGCAATCTCCATACCCAAAGTGGGGCTCAAACTCAAAACCCTGAGATCAAGCGTCCCAATGTTCTACCAACTCAGGATAGTGGTAATTTTTAAAGGAGAGTTTAAGATTGATGTGAAGCTCATTTCCCCACCTGTTTTCGAAATGCAGGAAGAAAGGCATTTCTCAACAGAATGAAATTGAAAAATGATTTTTTAATTTGGGCCTGCTCACCCAGCCTGCTCCCCCCACCCCACTCCCACTCCCCCATCCCTACCCACCTACTCCCGCCCCGCAGCATGGCAGCACACAGCTCTGCCTTCTCCAGGTAAATGACTCCATTCACCTCTGCAGCCCATTTTTGAGCCTCCCACACTGTGGGCGATGTCCTCACACACTCTGGGTTATTTCCAGCCTCCCATTGCTTGCTTTTCCAATCTGCCTTCCTGTCTGAAAGGTGGTATCAGCTCCCTCCATATTTTGCATGGAAGGACAGAACTCCTGAACAGCAGACCTCTTTCTCAGATAATACGAGGCCTCTAGTCGGCTGGTCTCCCTGCCTCCCTGGTCGGCTGGCCTCCCTGCCTCCCTGCCTCCCTGGTCGTAGGAAGTGCTTAACTTTACAAGTGGTTCCTGAAGCAACAGCTGAACCATTTGTTAATAATGTCACCTCCAGCAGTTACTTGGGATGAAGAGATCTTAATGGCTGATTTAATTAAAATACACACGATAGTGGTGGATCAGCAGACCACAAGCAAGAATCTAAGTCATTTATTAGTTTCTTTGCATTTTAGATGAATGTCGAATGGGCTGAATAAAACATGCCAGATAGACATCAGTCAGACTTGTTTGGGTTGGAATCCTAGCTTTGCCCCTCCCGGTGAAGAAGATGACCATGGGTTAGGCATTTCAGCTGAGAAGTGAGACTGTTGATCTGATCACCTGAGTGCCTACTTTGATTCCACTTCGTCCCTAAGAGGGACCTTTTTGTGGTACATTCCCAAAAAGTAGAAAAGAAGAGGTTTTTGGTTTTTGGTTTCTGTTTTGTGGTCCTTAACATAGCCTCAGTACCTCTCACAACACAGTCAGATCACACCTTCCAGCTTCTTGGCCTGGATTTTCAGTTAAATCAACTTGAGATTTCCTGTAGTGAGACAGGGTGATCAAGGAAATGTTTATGAAATGTAGATCTTATTATTATTCAGGCAGAGTGAGGCCAACAGGTGGGGGGAGAGTTTGTTCCTGAGAGCAGGGGCACACCCCACCCTGGGGGTCAGGCCAGGAAACACCTGGGTCCTCCCTGGGTGGGTCAGGAGGCAGAGGAGGTGAGGGGAAAATGTGAGCCAGAGTCCTTGTGGTTTCTGCAGGAAAGAAGGAAGGAAGGAAGGAAGCAAGGAGGGAGGGAGGGAGGAGCAGGCAGGGTGAGCAGGTTTAGGATGGGCTGGTTTGAATGGCTTCTGAAGACTGGGGCAGAGGGAAGGTCAGGAGTTGCCCGATACCTGGCCCTGGGGTGATGGCGACAGAAGAATAGTGGCCCTAGGTGTGAGAGCCTGATAGGGGAGAGCATGATCTGGACTCTGGGTTGGTGGGCTTGCATGGGAAAGGGACTTGGGCAGGTGAGGTGTTTATCTCTAGGAGCCTCCATGATCAGCAAGGCCCCAGAGATCAAAGCATCAGAATATAAAATTAAAAAGGCCTGAGTAATACAGACAGTACATTGACTTTGGATGATAAAACACATTCCCCTCTCTCTTCCCACATCCTCTGTCTCTGCCTCTCCTTTTCCTTTTTCCTGCCCCTTCTCCCTCCCACCTCATCTCTTTGTTTTCCTGCCCCTTTTAACGGAGGACTCAGCATTAACTAGAGCAATCTGCATTCCACTTTCCTTTTGTAAATAAAAAATTCACAGGGGGTATTAAAAACCTAATATGATGATGATGATAGTGATGATGATGATGACGACAAAGCCAAACCCCACACTGGTGTCCTAACAAACCTTTTACTTCTGATCCACTGGCTGCTTCCTCGGGAAGAGGTTCATTTCCTTCTCTAGATGAGCACTATCCAGTGGAGCTTTCTGTGATGATGGGAATGTTCTCAGTCTGCACCGTGAAATCTGGTAGCCGCTACCCACTGGTAGCTATTAAGTATTCAAAATGTAACTACTAGTGAGACTGAGGAACCAGATTTTCAGTTTTGGCTCATGTGACATTAAATGGAAGCAGCCACCCATGGTTAGTGGCCACGGTGTAGATAGTGCAGGTGTGGCAACATTACTGGAGAGGTCCACACATTCTTCTTAGCACTTTACTTGGGGCTCCATCAGATAAGAGCTGTTATTATACATTCTATAGAAAACAGTAAGGAAACACAGAGTAAGTCAGTTGCCCAAGGTCACACAGCTGGCCAATCAGGGTTCACACCCAGGCAGCTTGGCTACAGACCTCTTTTGGGCCTCCCTTGGCTTTGAGGGCCAGACTTCTTTCCTAAACTCCAACCTTTCTTTTTCATGAGTGCTGAAGCAAGAAGGCCTGTGAACCTCTCTGAACCTCAGTAGCATCATCTGTAATAGAAGAATGATCATTTTCTCCCCCCATGGATTTTTTTTCAGAGGGAATGAGTGAGAGGGTCCTGGCTTTCTGTTTTCTCTCTCACCATTTTGTGGACATCTTTCCAATTCCTGTGTCCATTCTGCAAAATATAAGCTTGCTAACATTATCTATAAAAGACATTTGGTTATTGACAAATTGAATTGGTTTACATCTTTTTTTTATAATACTAAAATGCAGGAATTGCTTCTTTTTAAAAAAAAAGATTTTATTTATTTATTCATGAGAGACACAGAGAGAGAGAGAGAAAGAGAGAGAGAGGCAGAGACACAGGCAGAGGGAGAAGCAGGCCCCATGCAGGGAGCCTGATGTGGGACTCGATCCCGGGACTCCAGAACCAGGCCCTGGGCCAAAGGCAGGCATTAAACCACTGAGCCACCCAGGGATCCCCCAGAAATTGCTTCTTTGATCTTGCAACTACCAAAGTTGCATAATCAGAATTTCCTTGCTGATGCACAGAGGAAGGCATGGCATTGTCCTCATGTGTGGTTCGTATTTTCTTTTGGGAAACCATTTCTGAACCTGTGTGCCCTGTATTTGGCTGTCACCCTGGGGAGCGCGGTGCTGATTATTCTCTTAGTCTGCAAGCATCTCCAACGCCCGAGCCTTCCCCGGAGTGTGTCAGAGTCTGGTTCTACTTTGCGCGGCTGCTGTCCATGCAGGGTTGTAAACAGTGCACTTAGGAGCTTACCACCTAGAGCAAATGAAATCTTCAGTAGGTGGTTGGTTTGGGCTGTCCTCAGGATATTTAAGAATAGACAACTCTGAGATGAAGAAAGACCTCTTCTGGTTTTAAATAGACATTTCACAGAACTTTAATTAGTTTTATCAATAGGTTCAAGTGATAAAATGTCTCTCATCTTAAACAGTGAACATTTCAGCATAAAGTACTGTTCTCTTTCTCCTAGAGTCAAGTTTTCTTTTAGAACACTTTATATTAACTTGACTTTTAAGTCCTTGGCAGCATCATCCTGTGATCATACCATCATCAGTGGAGCCCCAAAAGAGATCAGGCTGTGGGCATGGTAACTTTTCCACGTTTTATTTTGAAGATTTTCAACTCTAGACAAAAATTTAAAAAGAAAAAAACAAAACAAAACATGTATCATGAGTACCCTTGTATACGTGACCTAAGTTCCAGAATGAATGTTTTGCTGTATTTACCACGTACCTGTTCATGCATCCAGAGCTGTTATCACACCATCTTCATTTTTAATGTATTTCGGAGTAAATTGTGGGTATCAGTCCACCCCACCCCTTGAACACTTCAGTGTGCATATCATCCCCTGGGATTCAGTATTGGCTTATGGTTCTTCTTATGTGTGGTGCATTTTACACATAATGAAATACACGAATCCTTAGTGCATCTCTTGATGAGCTTTGACACCTGTGTCACCCATATCCCTGTCTAGATAATCACAGAATATTCACATGGCCCCAGAAAGTTCCCTTCTGTCCCTTATGTATTCCCACCCCCCACTCCAAAGGAAACCCCTGTTCTAGTTCTTTTCACTGTGTTTTTGCTTAACCTGTTCTAGAACTCAATGTAGGGGAAATCACATAGGATGTCCTCTTTTGTGGGAGGCCTGTGTTATCAGCCGGAGAGTGTGCTGGAGCTGCCATGACAACGTACCTGAGAGGGATGCTTAAGTGATAGGAATGTGTTGTCCCACAGTTCCAGAGGGTAGAGTCCAAGTTCAAGGTACAAGGAGGGCCGTGCTCCCCTGAAGACACCAGGGAAGGATGTATATCAGACCTCTCCTCTCCTTGGCTTGTGACAGCAGACCTTCAGTCTACACCTGGCGCCCTCCCTGTACATGTGTCACTGTGCCCAAATCTTTTCTTTTTATAAGGACATGAGTCATACTGGATTAGGGGGCCACCTTTCCACACGGTGACCTCATCTGAACTCATGACATCTGCAGTGGGGTTACAAGTTAAACAGAGGAATTTGGGGGACAAAATTCAACCCACAACATCAACCAATGATGTTGAGATTGGTGTAGGTGGTTGCCATAATTTGTTCCTTGTTGCCGAGTAGTTTCTCATCATATAAAGTAAGCAGTGTGTTTTTTGTTTTAACTTTCATGCTTTTTAAAATTAAAAATTTTTTGAGTGAGGTTGACTCACAATGTGACATTAATTTCAGGTGTACAGCATAGTGATTTGATAGGCGTATGCTTTATGCTGTGCTTACCCCGAGTGTCACTGCCATCTGTCCCCTTATCCTTGACTGTGGTCCTTATGCTGTGCCTTTTACACCCGTGCCTTCTTCACCCCATAACTAGAGGCCCATACCTCCCACTCCCCTTCACCCAGTTTGCTCAACTCCTACTGGCCCTCCCCCTTTGGCAACCATGAGTTTGTTCTCTGTATTTATAGGTTTGCTTTGGCTTTTTGTTTATTTCATTTTTTGAAGGATCCACTTATGAGTGAAATCATCTGATTTGTCTTTTTCAGTCTGACTTAGTATCATACCCTCTATGTCCAGCCATGCTGTACACGATCTTCTTTTTTGGTGGCTGCGTAATACTCCACATCTTCCTTGTCCATCTAGTGGTGGACATTTGGGTTGCTTCCATATTTTGGCCACTGTGTAATACTGCAGTGAACATAGTGGTGCATGTATTTTTTTGTGTGTTTTTTTGCATATATCTTTTTGAATTAGTGTTTTTGCTTTCTTTGAGTAGATACCCAATGTAGAATTATTGAATCATGTTGTGTTTCTATTTTGAATTTTTTGAGGAACCTCCATTCTATTTTCCACAGTGGCTGCACCGATTTACATTCCCACCCAGCAGTGCACAGGGGTTCCTTTTTCTCCACATCCTTGCCAACACTTGTTATTTCTTGTCCTTTTTATTTTGACCATTCTAGTGGGTATAAGGTAATACCTCATTGTGGTTTTGATTTACACTTTCCTGCTGATTAGGGATGTTGTGCATCTTTTTTTTTTTTAAAGATTTTATTTATTTATTCATAGAGATGCAGAGAGAGAGAGAGAGAGGCAGAGACACAGGCAGAGGGAGAAGCAGGCTCCATGCAGAGAGCCTGACGTGGGACTCGATCCAGGGTCTCCAGGATCACGCCCTGGGCTGCAGACGGCACTAAACCGCTGCGCCACTGGGGCTGCCCGGATGTTGTGCATCTTTTCATGTCTCTGTTGGCCCTTTGTCTTCTTTGCAAAAAATATCTATTCAGATCCTCTGCCCATTTTTAATTTTTTTGATGTTGCATTGCATAAATTCTTTGTATAGTTCATATATAACCCTTTCTTGAATATATCTTTTGCAAATACCTTCTCCCACTCAGTAGGTTGTCTTTTTGTTTTGTTGATGATTTCCTTTGCAGGGCAAAAGCTTTTTATTTTGCTGTAGTCCTGATAATTTATTTTTGCTTTTGTTTCCTTTGCCTTAGGAGACATCTAGAGAAATATTGCTGTGGCCAGTGTCTGAGAAATTGCTGCCTGTATTCTCTTCTAGAATTTTTATGGTTTCAGGTCTCACATTTAGGTCTTTAGCCCATTGTGAGTTTATTTTTGTGTCTGGTGTTAAAAGGTGGTCCAGTTTCATTCTTTCATTCTTTTTACATGTCCATAAACTGCAGTTTGTTTAGCTGTTACCTTGTTGGTGGACACTCATTTTGGCTATTGTGAATAAAGCTGCTCGGAACATTCCAGAACAAGTCTTTTTGTGGACACAAGTTTTTGTTTCTCTTAGAGATATACCTAAGTGTGGAATGGCTGGCTCATCCCCTTTCAGCTGTAACCTCCTCAGTTTCAGTGGTAAATCTCTGGGCTTGTATTTTTACATGTAACAAAGATTATTAAACTAATCGCTAGGAAAATAGCTCAAAATTTGTGCATTTTTCTACAATTATAACCAAGAGATGGAGAACTCCCAGCATGTCAGGTCTTATCAGTTGGTCATCTCTACAGTAAGCGTTGAATGTGTGCTGTGAAGACAGAGGGAAAGTGGAAGAACAGGGGAACTTCACATTTGCTGAAAAGTGGCTCCTATAGAATAATTGACGTTTGGCCACAGATATTTCTTTACAACATGGTAGGTACTTAATGAAATAGTGAGAAGGTTAGTCTCTACTTAATTGATAGTGAAGGAGGTTCGGCAGATTTGGTGGGCCTGTGGGTGGGTGATATGTGTAGTATTTAGTGAAGGTTCATTTTGCCGGGTAAGCAAAGCACCAGGTACATGAAGCATTGGGGGTTTGGGGTTGGGAGCAAGTGTGCCAGCCTCCTTTGTCCTTTGGATAAAACTTAAACGCATTTGAGTTTCTGAGGCATTGTTTGCTGTAGGACTCAGCAGGGGTGGGGGGTAGGATTCGAGATAGCACATGTGTGCATGTGTTTGATCCCCCTGAGACCCTGAGGGAGTGCTAGTGTGACTACCAGGACAGCGGGGGCACTGAGCTGAGAACGGAAGTGATTTCTCATGTCTGAAATGGAAATTCAGGGAAGGGAGACCCCTCTGAGCCAAGGAAAGGAGAGACAAAATGGGCTCGGTGTGGTGCAGGGGACCTGAGCTGGCTTGTGAAGTAAGCAGAACCTGAGTGGGGCTCGACTTCATCTAGAAATATGCAGAACTTAGAAATCAGCAGAGGGTGACTGGGGAGCCCAGAACCCATGCACGATGAGGGGGCAGGGCCAGAGGACAAGGCTGGGTGGCCGGGGGCTCCAGACTTCCAGACCAGCAGAGGAGAGTCTGCACCCCTGTGTCATCTCAGAGATCTGGAATCAGGAGCAAGGATGAGGTGTCCCCCCATCCAGAGCAGCAATACTCAGGAAGGCAAAGACAAAGGTAGAAATCTTGGGGAGCCTGAGGAAAGGTCCCCCCTCACCGACATGGAAACCAGAGGGTCTGGTCCCAGGCTTGGGGGCTTATCTTGGGATAGATGTGGAAGGGTGTTCCTTCCCAGGCCAGAGGAGCCCAGCCAGTGGGCTGCAGCCTCAAGCACTGCTGGCGCAGAGTCCAGTCAAGAGGTGGCAATTACAAACGTTGGATCCTGCTTCTTAAAACTGTGCAAAGTCTTCATGACCCTTTATTTAGGTTCTAAGCCAGGACCTGTTGGTCTCCCTATAAGGTTAGTGATAAAATCCTTAAAAACCCAGTGGCTGAGGGCCTGTTACCTGGGACAGCAAAGATGAAAGGAGTTGGGGAGATTGTCCTGGTCCCCAGGACTGTGGTGACAGCTGATGAAGGAAGGGAAGCAGCCACAGTCCCCCAGACCTGTGGGGGAAAAGGGGACATGAGGCTCCCTGGGCATCCTTGGGGGCTGGCCCATCAGGATACCCCTGAACCTGCAAAGGGGAAGTGATCAGCGCCAGGAACTTCTTCAGGGCAGCTCAGGCCCTGATACACAGGCACAGAGAAGCTGTAACAAAACCAGTGGTGTAACCACAGGACCCTGAAGGAGGATCTTGAAGATAAGCATCAGCATGTGTTGTCATATCCCTGGGGGTGCACTATAGGTAGACACGCGAGCCTGAGCCTGAAGCAGATGTGGGGTTTCAGATGCCTCTGTGGGACTGCGATCTGCAGGGGAATCTAGATGAACCCCACTTCGGGTAATCTCAGCTGCCAGTCAGCCTGGGGCCTCGTGGGCCGGGAGTCTCCGTGATAACCGTGATCAGGTTCTGGGCTCACCTCGGGGCCGTGTAACTCTTCTGTCCAAGCCCTTTCCTCCCCTCCCCCCTAAGTGGCTCACTTTTCAGTGCTAGTCATAGAAATGTGACACTGTCTGGGGCCCATCCTCTCGGGGACCAGCAGGGAGCAGGCAGGAGATGCTGAGGCCAGCGGCCGCTCCTGAGTTAGGGGGAGTTGGTTCGGTGAGGCTTTCTGGAACATCGCATCTCTGGTCAGGGCCTCCCAGGGCTTCCTTCCCAGCCCTGCTGCCATCCCAGAGGAAAGAGGGAACAGGAGTGTGGGCCGGACAGTGACAGGAATCCCACTGTCTGGCAGATAGGGAAGAAGCTTGTGTACCATTAGAGTTTGTGAAACTCCTCACCCAGCAGACCTTTCTCCTAGTACCCTGGCAGATATGGGCCCTAATAACATCTCTTTTTGCAAAAACATGCAGAAAAATCAAGACAACTTTTCAAAAATTTGTAGTAAGATGTACAGTCCATAAAATTGATCATGTTGACCACTTGGAGTGACAGTTCATTGCCATTAAGTACATTCACAATGACGTGTGACCATCACCAGCAGAACTTTTTATCTTTCCCATCTGAAACTCTGTACCCATGAAACATTAACTCCTCATTCCCATCCTTCCTCCCAACCGTTGGTAACCACCATTCCACTTTCTGCCTCTGAATTTAAGACCACTCTTGAGAAGATGTGTCTTGTTCTTGATGTTGATATTTAAAATCCAGCCAGTCAATTAAGCCAAGCAGAACCCCTTTCATCAGACTCTTTAAGTATTTTCTTTCTTGACTCTTTGTCTCTGACGTGGAGTGGGGCTGGGGGAATGGGGCCTATTTGACATCGACACAACAGTCTCTGACATCCCCTAGCCTTCTGTCCATATGTATCTGAATAATTATAACACATGGCAGATTATCCACTTATGTGGCCTTTTCTTCCATCTGACTCTGAGCTCCTTAAGAACATAGACCCTGTCTAATTTGTCCTTGAATCCCCAACAGTGAGCACTATGTCTGGCACATATGGTGCTAAATATGTATTTTTTCTAAAGCTTCATAGATGAGGGGGAGGAGGAGAGGATAAGGAAGGCAAAAGATGAGCCATGCAGCCCATGGGTAAAAAGTGGTGGTGGTGGTGGTGGGGGATGGGAAATGCCCCAGTTTGTGCCTTTTACTGAGTTTTGTCATGTTATTGGAATAAAAGGTTTGGGTGGGGAAACTTAGCTATAAATTAAGTGAACTCTAAACTTTTGGGGAATGCCTCTAAGAACTATATACCTCCTTCTCAGAAAAATGGCCTCAGATACTCAAACACATAACCCACAGTCTCAGCTGACTCACAGCACCCCCTGCCCCCATGCCTCTTACCCCAGGTCAGAAATCCTGTGCCAAGGAGCAAAAAATAGGCAAAATGCTTATTTTCATCTAAGTAGCTTATTAGTTCATAAAGAGCTACTGATTCATTGAGATTTCGAGCTTGGTTTTACCATCAGTAATCTCTTCAACAAGCATATGGAAGTCAAAGGAAGTTATTCTTGAATACAGCTGCATTGCTGATGCTTTGAAGGGTTCTTGTTGCTGACTACTGTTTTTTAAATTATTATTCCCATTTTTTGCAATGCCTCAAGCCATTAATTTAAACAATTTTGACATAGTGGAAGAAACTGTAAAAAAAAAAAGTGATACCAATGAGAGAGAGAGTGCGTGCTTCACTTCATATAGAAAATTTAATTTAAAGGAAAAAAAACCCTTTCCCTCTAGACATAACCGACTAAGGTAGAATGTTCGCTCTGACCCAGCAGGGAGATGGGGGACCCAACCTACCAGCTCTATACACTAAGCTTCTACTGCCACGTGACTTAGGATGCCCACTTAGCTCCCTTGTCAGGAAAGTACCAGGTGGTCCTTAGTGGAGGCATCCAGGGACACTGCTGATCTCCATGGCAACTTGGGCCTAAGCAAGCAAAGCCTGTGGACCATACTGGGCCTGCTGAGTATTCTGGAAGGGATGGAGGTGGCTGTCCTGCCCTGGCTTCCTGGGCCACCTCCTCCAGACACCCAGAGCAGGAGGCTTCTGCTCTAGGCTACAGCTGGTTCTCCGGAAAGTCTTGAAAGAAAAACTCAGCTGGTAACAAGTTCTCTGCCACGATCTGCAGCGAGGCTATTAACAATGTCTCTGTAGACAGATCAACTCCCCCCACGGTGGAGTGGGTGGGGTGAGCTCTGTGCTCAGGCAGCCTCACTATTATGACTCTTAAGGACTTAAGGCATTTACATAACATCCCCTTTTCTCAGCAAAGCAAGTTCCTTATTTCTGAACTTCATGGTCCCAGAAGACACAGTTCCTGATCTTAGCTGCCCAGTTAGAGTATTCCCATAATATGGCACGCATTCTTGAGGACACGTTCCATCAGGAAGCAGTTATGTCGATGCTAAGCCTGGTCTTAACCTTCTGTATCTGTTCTTTCTTTTGTCCCCTATCTTGTCTCTCATGGACACAGGGAGAACATGGCAATGACACCCTGGGGTCATCTGGTACCCTTCCTCAAGAAATATTAATAACTTGATAAACAAGACCATAAAGATGATTAATGAAATTCTGAGCCCCACACTTAAAAAAATCAAGCACTCTCAGCACCTCAAAACTTACTGTTAAGCACAGATATGCAATCATCCAAATGCATGCTATTAAAAAATTGCTAGCTACTAAAAGGTAGGTAGGTGAGTTCCATGTGAATAAAATTCAGCAGTGCATGGGGGAGTTATTATTTAAAGGAATGGAGGTAGTCATGGTGCTCCACTGTGGGAAATACTGTTTTATTCTTATAAAGACAAATAAAGAAAATAAGGTATCATGAAAGAAGAGGACCAAATGTGATCATCATAATGACTGCGGAGGAGCAGATGAGGGGCTGTGTATTCGCATTCAAAGCTTAGTCATGCGGACTCCTCTCCTGAAATAAGAGAAGGCGGGTGGGGTGGACATTTCATCCACTCTGCCGAGGCTGAGCCCCGATGCGGGTCGGGCGTCGTGCTGAGTGCTTTTCCACGTGTTGCCACTCAGCCCTTGAGGTGAACTGTAGTGTTCCTTTCATGGGTGAGAAACTGAGGCACAGAGAGGTGAAGTACTTGCTCGGGCTTCCCTCAGGAAAGGTGACCAGGCTCAGGGAGGTGCCCAGCAGGCAGACAGCTTCTCGTGCTGCTGTCATGGGCTTCCTTCCGTTAGCTCTCCTGCTCACTGATCTCACTGGATGCTGCCCAGCTGCCCGGCCCTGGGGCTGCAGCAGTGGGCGAGACCGCCTGAGCCCATGGTGCTCATATCTGGTGTGCCGGGGAGCTGGCAGGGGCAGGGCAGGGCAGGGCAGTCCTGCTGAAACCCTCTGACGTCCCCTCAGCTGCCTGTTCTTGGAGGAGAGCCTTGGGCTCTGAGGAGTGAACCCATTTGCCCAAGGCCGGGATACTTAGAGAGATTTCCACCGTGGGCCTTTGTGGGCCCCACCACCCAGCCCCTCAGGAGGATGGATAGCCTCCTCAAGTTTTTAGTTCAGGAGGTAGCAGGATTGCTTTTCCTTGTCATCACTCTCACTAAGGGACAATAATGGGAAGGACTTGCTCCTGTCTGGCTGCATGCAGGAGGCCCGTCACATGTGTGTGTGGGGGACCCAGGGGCTTAGTCTCAGGCCACGTCCAAGTTTGTGTTCTGTGAGGGGCCAGCCTGGTAGGTGGGGTGGAGGCCACAAGAGTTTCCTGGGATCTGGGGGAAGAGGTGGATGGAGGATCTCGGGCCCTCAGCTGCTCACATCCCCTAAGGAAAGAGGAAGAGCAAGGCCTAGTCTCTACCCGATGCTCCCCACCCAGCCCTGCTCTGCCATGAGGAGGAGGCAGTGCCTTTCTCAGCCTGCCACCTCTCACAGCTCAGTGTCTGGCTCTATGGGACCAGTGATTTTGAGACCCTTTCTGGTCCTAGAGTCCTTTATTCAAAGGGACTGTTACTTGGCAGCCTCACCTCCACCAGGAAGACCTCTGAGGAAAGTAGGACCCTTCTGAGAAGGGTCCAGAGACACCGTGACTAAGGCGGGAGGATTGCTGCCTTTCCCTGCCCATCCTGTTCCTTACTCTCTTCTCGGGCCACTTCCTCATCCTTCTGAATGCAGAGCCTTCCTCTCAGGAAGAAAATTGCAGTTTTCTTTCTGTGGCTCAAAGAATCCTCTTCTGTGAGCTCTAAAACCATGCAGATTCAGAAATTACACATTTAAGGTAATGGATGTTCATAGGTCTTATCGACATGATTTGGGGACAAAGTCATTAGATTTTTTTTCTATTTCCCACAGAATCCCCCACTTACTACTTTTAAACCATTACTCCTTGTGAAGGAATCTATTAAAATAAAATGTACAGGGTTTTTAAAAATACCTAATCCTTTAGACAAATGTGTGTCTTGAAAAAGTCAGCTAACGATCCTTCGAATGCTTTCCTTGTTTCATCTACCTGGCTTAATCAGTTTTTCATTTAAATTTTAACAGCCAGAATCGTGAGGAAGAGCTCAGTTTGGTAACTGGTAGTTAGCCCGTCCAGGTCCGCTGATCCCGTCACCCGCCCCGTGGAAGCCAAGGACAGAGGCAGGCAATCTCTGCTCCCACATCCTGGTCATGGGATCCTATGTGCACAGAGTCTCAGCCTGTCAGTACCTTCCCTGAAGCATACCATGGAGATCTGATCCAAAGTGGGTCATGCCCTTTGTCACCAGCAGCCCACTGGGCAGCAAAAGTTCCAGATAAACACATAGACCAATGGGAGAAACAAAGCCTAAAAAAGAAACGAAAGGTGTATTTTAATAAATCGCAAAAAAACCTTAAATAAATAAAGGATTTTGGAATCCTTGAATATACCTAAACATGTGTATCTGTCTGCGCACAAGTACACTGAGCAGTATGCTTATACACGTGACCACCTGCACGCACATATACTTGTGTATCTGCACACGCACACGTGCATGTGTCTAGCAGATCTTAGACATGCAAGGTGCATGCAGGACAGTCTTTGTAGGTAAACATTCCTTCTGATGGAAATGAACAATTCCTGGTCACGGCTGGTCCCTGGGTCCCTGCTTGTCTCTGGCTGCAGAGTCCTTGCGGGGAAAGGCTGGGATCATAGGGGCTTCTGTTGATATGGGCAGCACTTTCCTTCTGCGAATTCCCCACTGGACTCATTGGTGGGCCTGCGGGAACCACGAGGAGGCTCATTCAGAACCCGTTCTGGGCCCCACCCACCCATGTGGTTTCTAGTCCCACACTTCCTGTGGGTACATTCCTGACAGGCAGCTTGGTCACAGTGCCTGGTGGGCTCCCTGGAGGTGCTGTCCTTCTTCAGCACATCCTGGGGATGGGGAAGGTGGATGATGGTGCAAGTAAGTGATTCAGGTTCTCTCTCTGCGAGCAGTCACAAATGTATGTGAGTTTGTGCGCATGCTTGCAGCAGTTGCACCCCCTTTTCTCTCCCCAATATAATAGCCAGTATACAGACTCCTCACAATGGCCAGACATGTGTGCTTGTGAGTACGATCTCATTTACTCCACTTAGGTGGTGAACTATCCTTATTTTACAAAAGAGGACACAGAGGCCAAAAGAGGACACAGAGGCCATCATATATCATTACCAGTACTCCCCAGGTTCCCACGGCCCTGGGGAAGCTGCTTTCATCAGAGTATAGTAAATAGTGTGGAGTCCCGTGCAGCAGAGCTTTCTGCAATTATAGAAATGTTCTGTGCCGTCCAGTGTGGTGGCTTAGATGTTCCTTTTCAAGGCTGACTACTATTCCATTATACGTATATACCATTTCCTTTATCCGTGTACGCATTGGTGGACTTTTGGGTAGCATTCTATCTTTTCCTCTGATTTCCCCCCAAATACAATATGTAACTAAAATTAGACAATTACTTTATTTGATGACAAGCAGTTTGTGCTTATTTCATATTTTAAGAGCCACAAGAGTTAAGCCACTGTATTTTCTCCCATCATCACCCCAAAATGTGCCACATATGTTTGTTTACCCAGAGTGGGTTTTTGTTTAATGTAACTATCCATTGACTGTTCAGTTCTCTGGGTCATAGACTTTCCATAGAAAAAAGAAATGACCCAGGCCTGCCTAGGGAATGCCCCTGAGTGAATGGCAGGTTAGATAGGCATGGCATTCGGGTAGCGTTTTATGTTAGGTAGTAGTAGTTTAGCCAAGTTAAAGATTTATCTCTACAAAAGGGGGAGGCAGGGTGACATGGCAGTCTCTTGGTGCCTTTGGAGACTCAGACTCCTTTTGGGTTCCTGCCCTGCCATCCTTTGGGGTCACTGGCATCTGTGAGTTTCCCTGTGGCCACTGGAGCCCTACGCACTGTGCCCATGGTTTAGACAAGAGGAAGAGAAGTGGGAAGGGCAAGAAGGGATGCTAGCTTGCTTCATTGGCCTCCTTAATGGGCTTTCCTGGAAAGGCCACTGGGGCTCTGTTCACCTCTTACCAGACAGACTGTGTCAGCATGCACCCTGACCCCAACCCCAGAGCATAGGAGAAGAAGCACCTTGCTGCCCCGAATACAATTTGGTTCTAATAGGAAGACAGAAGGAGGTGAACCTGGGCAGATCTTAGACATGAGGTCCACATTCACCAGGTGGTCTTCACCATCCACCCTCTTGGGGTTTGGGTGATGGTTCCAAGAATTTAGGGCATAAGGCCCCTTTCACATGGCCTATCCTTGATACTTAGAGGCATCTGACTGCTTTGCTTTTGCTGCTAGAGCATGCCAGCTTCCCTTTGTGAGTACAGGCTCTAACTTCTTCCAAAAATAGAGGAAAGGGATGTGTTGTATCTCTGTCTGGTCTCCGTTTCTTTGTGTGTCTGGTCATGGAGAAGTGTGGGATAAAGTCGCTGCCTGCAAGGACTCCTGTGGATGGGTCTGTTTTAAAATTCTCCAATTTAAATGGGTATTAAAATGTGAAAGGGGAAAAAAAGAGTTGGCCCCTAAAAGAAGTCTCTTTCAGATGATAGTTCCATCAAACTGCAGTTTAATAAAGACACTCATTCATGGTGATTAGGCCTTCGTGAGAAAGGATGAGGGAGAGTTATTGGAGCTGGTTTGCAGAGCCTGCGATTGCACAGATACCCAGGGTTGGAGCAGACATGTAACTCAATCCTTCTGGGTGCTTTAGTGTGGGTCTGTGAAGGAAGGCACGTGGGGCTTGTTGGGACAGTAGGAAGTCCTGGCTCCTAATGGGAGTGAAGTGGGAACTGGGTGGTTGGGTTGAGCCTCTGAGTGCTCAGTGGGAGCCCTGGAGAACCAATCACAGCTTCTTTTCTGAGCAGCTGGAAGCTTCCAGGAGCTGGCCTTGTGGAGATGTTGCTTTAAGAACAGTGAAGAGAAACCTCATGGGGAGACTCAGGGCCAGGAGCCCACAGACCTGCTGCAGAGAGGCAGACAAGTTCAGATTCCAGGGGAAGGGGAAGACAGGCAGAAGCTGAGCTCCAAGCAGCACATTCACTAGTGTTGGGGGTCAGGCTAGTCCACAGGATCTGGCCCCCGGAAAACAACCCAGCCTTTAGATTTGGGTTTGCTACTTACTCTGGGCAAGTGGCCTTCCCTTTGCCTGTCAAGGTCAAAATTATGAGTGAGATGTCCTCAGTGGGCAGTGCGCAGTATCCTCTGCTCCCATGATCCAGACTTGGGGATGGCTATCAGAGGAATGAAGACAAAGGTCCTGCGGTAGGCAAGGAAGATAAGCCCCACACTCTCTCCCTTCATCCAGTAACTTCTGTGGCTTTCTTGCAGAGAAGGGAAGGAAAACAGTTTCCTAAACTCAAGGCAAGCAAGAAGAAAGAAGGAGTGACTAGCCAAAAGGAAGTGAGGTGTAGTTACTAGCATTTAAGCTACTCTAAAACAGCCTGCTTACAGCGAGCCCTCCCTTTCTAAAATGTAGCAGTTAAAGATACATATGCGTTCACTGTAGTTATAGGAAGTTAGGGTGGGCAGCGTTATGCCACTGTGGAACAAACAGTGCTGATGGCTAAAGTGACTTAGTTGGAGGCTCTGTGTCACACGTTCAGACTCTAGGACCACCATTAATGGAGTCTTTACCATCTGGATAGTCTGGGCGGCGTTGGTGAAGGGAGAGCGTGGGGCACAATGAGGACTAGCTCTTGAAGCTTCAGCTAGGAACCAACATGGGTACTTACTTCAGCTCCCATTTCCTTGGCCAAAAGAAGTCACATGGCCACAGCTCACCTGACGGACATGGCGGTGCCCTCCCACCCTGTGCTGGTGGAAAGGATGCTGAAGAGTGAGGAATAGCATTGCCATAGGAGTTAGTTTGGTAAAGGGTTATATTTTTACAGAGAAAGGGTCAGGAACTTGGTCATTGCTAACCCAAGAACCTACATTATTTACACACCCGAAGAAAGTTGAGATTGCCCGTACAAGCTCAGACCATACAATTTCACTTAATCTCAGGCTCAGCGTCCAGAAGGAGGTAACACTTGCCAAGTCTAACTCAAAAAATGATAGCTTGTCAACTGCCCAAATTAGGAAGACAGATTGAAACAGTGGTCTGCTCCTGTTGCGGAGCAAAGACAGTTTGCTCTATATTAAGCTTATAGAGTGATTTAAAGAGGATTTGGCCTGGACACGATGACTCGCTCTGCTTTTTTATGGAACCTAAAGCAGACGCTAACCTCTTAGATTTATTTATGTTCTGCATGACCAATGACGGGCCTTGGAGTGAAGGTGGGGAGGAGGGCAGCAGTCCGCTTGGAAACAGGTTACTCTTTGTGAAGTGGCCATGTTCCTCTCCTAAGTCATCTTGATGTTTTCTGTAAGCAATAGAGACTTTTTATTCTTTTTTAAGATTTTATTTATTCGTGAGACACAGAGAGAGAGGCAGAGACACAGGCAGAGGGAGAACCAGACTCCTTGTGGGGAGCCCGATGTGGGACTCTGTCCCTGGACCCCGGAATCATGACCTGAGCCAAAGGCAGATGCTCAACCACTGAGCCCCCCGGGTGCCCGAGACTTTTTATTTTTTATGAACTGTACCTTTGAGCATTCTCTCTTGGTAAACTCCAATTCCTAAGTGTATAAGTATGTGCATTTGTGAGAATTTAATCCATGTGAGTTTATTAAACACCCACTGGGAAAAAACATGGGAATCGCCATTAGGGGCACAAAGGCAAACAGGACTGTAAGCTCCTTGAATGCTTTCGAATTTAAGGGGCTCACAGATGAAGTGTGAACACAGGCACTAATCATGTATCTTTCCACTTGGGTGGATTGTAATATTCATGGCCCCCAAGGAACCATGCCTCCCTGTGCTTCACCCTGTGGCAGTTTGGCTCTGCCACTCTTCCTGACCCCTTGAATCGGGGCAGGCCTGTGATTTGCTCTGACCAGCCACGTCCTGCAGAAGGGATGTTGTGTGACTCCTAAGGCTCTCTTGGAACACGTCACCATCATGTAATGATGATCTGAGTAGCCTCCCTGCAAGTGGAGTGAGAGACCCAGCTGACAGCCAGCACTCACCACCAGCCCCCGCCAGTCCCACTGAACTACAGACCCGTGGATGTGCCCAGCCAGCACCTCAAGGTGTGGATGACCTGCCCAACTGAGCCCGGTCCATGTTGCAACCCATAGAACTGAGAGCCAGGCACAGTTTTTATTTGAGCCACTGAGTTGAGTGGTTTTGTTCCCAGTGATTGACCATGATGGCCACACAGACCTTCTTACCATTCTCCAGTATGTCATGATTCTTGGCATCTTCTCGCACATGTTATTCCTCTAGTCTAGAATCTCCATGCTTGGAACTTTTTCCTGTCTTCGAGATCCAGGTGCTCTCGAGACACATCTCTGTGATTCTCCAGAGCCCTCCAGACACATCTCTGTGATTGGCACTTTCTCCATGGTCCTCTGGTTGTTGACAGGTTGGTATCTCCCATCGGATGCCACCACCCAGGGAAAGAACCTGTTTCCTGTCCTTCACTGACTCTTCCTGTCCATCACTGACTTACTCAGATCCTGACACAGAGTGGGCATTGAGGGGGCAGGGGTCCATTGGGTGAGAAGGCACAGAACAACTACTATGTGAGACTGAGCACTGCACTGGGGGTGTTAGGATGTGGCTGTAAATCCTGGGTATAAATGGATACCGTTCAGCAGTGCTTCTCAAGCTTTATTAATGTGCACATGAATCACCTGAGACCTGGTCAAATGCAACTTTTGATTTAGTAGATTTGGGAGGGGCCTGAAAATCTGCATGTCTGGCAAACTCCCACAGTCTACACTTTGAACAGCAAGGCCACAGGAAGATAATTCATGTGCCCAAGAAAGATGATCAGTAGTAACATAGGTCCTCAGTGGTTCCTGAAGAAAAATAATAGGGATGAGACTTGACAGTAGTGCCCATTGGCCACAAAGTTTAGAATATGATGACCAAAGGGAGCCTGATCATTTTAAGGGTGCTCCAGTTGAAGAGAGATGATAAAAGGAGATAAATATTCTGGGGAAAAGGAAGACTCTAAATAAGCTCAGATTGTGAGAGGGTCTACCAAAAATGAAGTGGGAGCGCATCAAGTATATAAGTACTGTTCACTGCAGTGGACTATACCTGGCTGATTATGAGAAATACAAATACAGAAACAAGCAAAACAGTTTTTTATACCTGTGTTTTGAACAAAAGGAACTAGGATGGGGTGGATAGATACACTGGCTAGGGTCTTAGGAGGATGAAAGGAAAGCAGTGAACATGAGGGAGTGGTCATATCAGGCCAAATTTTCCTTCTTTTTTTTTTTCCTGAAGATTTTTTTTTTTTTTAAAGAAATCTCTACATTCAATGTGGGGCTTGAACTCACAACCCTGAGATCAAGAGTCACATGCTTTTGAGAGACACCTACTCTGGGAAATGAACAAGGGGTAGTGGAAAGGGAGGTGGGTGGGGGGATGGGGTGATTGAGTGACGGGCACTGAGGCGGGGGCACTTGATGGGATGAGCACTGGGTGTTATGCTATATGTTGGCAAATTGAACTTCAATTAAAAAAAAAAAAAGAGTCACATGCTTTACCAACTGAGCTAGCCAGGCGCCCCCAACCCATTTTCTTCTTTGAAAACATCAGTGGACAGTTGAAAGAGAAATGTAGTCCTGGTACACATTGGGTGTCAGGAGGTTGTTAGTGTCCTTCCTGGGACGGATCCTTGTGGTCTTGTGTGCTCTAAGCACATGAGCTGATATCTGTACATTGGAGTGACTAGTTAAAAAGTGAAATAGCAAGAAAGCTGATTAATGACAGTTTACCAATGCAGAGAGAAGTGCCCAGGATTCATGTCGATAGTTTATCTGAAGGTACAGATGGACTACTTCAGTCCAGAGTTCCTTCCAAAACAAATTATTATGAGATTAAGATATACTCTTTGTATTGGCAAAGCAAGTGAAGGCAAAGTGGAAGGGATGTGGCGGACGTTAGAAATGCCTGTATCTTCTCCAGTGGTTACTGGTGCCAAGTCAATCTGTAGCTGATTATTGTCTTGAATATGTACTGAAATTAGCTGCATAGCAGGCCATCTGCTGTCTCCTCCAGACTTGGTTGATAGGCCTTGGATAGGGGAAATCCTGCCAAAATGCAAATAACCTACTAAACTAATAATAGAGAGAAAGATAAGGTCTGTAAGGGGGAGGGGGAGGGATAAGGGACTAGCTTCTCAGCTCTTCTATGTCTTTCCTCCCTCCTGTGTTTCTTGGGGAGGGACCAGGTGTGGTTCAGGAGACCCTGTCTGAATCGGAGATGCTGGGTCAGTAGGGAAGTAATGAGCCTTGGTTGTGAGAATGCATTTTGCAGCCAACCAGACTAGTTTCTTTACGCTCAAGAGCAAGGATCCTTTTGATTTCCTTTGGTGGGCTTGCTGTGCTCAGCAGATTTGCCTTTTTCTAGGCCCCAGGAGTATAATCTCTGCTCTCATGGGGCTACCACCTAGAGTCCCCAGGTTGCCTTCTCATTATTAATCCGTGACCCACTCCACTGGGACCACTCTCATGTTGGTCCTGCACAAGCATGGCTCACATTTTCAAAATGGCAGCCTTGAACAGATTGAACAACTGTCATTTGTATGTGCATACTGCTTTATAGCCTCCAAACACTTTCTTATTCACATTTAGTTCCTTTTAATACTTGTAAACACCCCAGAGAACATCACTGTTCCATTGGAAGACTAATGCTAAAGAAATGGAGGCTCCATCCCAGGAGGAGAGACAGTGGCCATCCAAGGTCTTATGCCTAACGAGTAGAAGACCAAAAATGTGATTACAAATTTCGTCATCAGTTCTGTCCTTGTAGGGTCATTAGTTAAAGAAGAGTCTGCAAAGGTAGATGCCTGTAGGCACCGGGTGATGGGGAACAGTGAGGTTTGTATCCAGCCAGAGGGTACAGGGCCACCCACATGGGCAGCCATTTTGCACCAGATTATTCTCCAGCTCTTCTAACGTGAGGCAATGCAGAGAATTAGATTTTAAAATGGAAGGTGGAGTCAGTTCTTTTCAAAACACTGTGGCTCAAAACAAAAATCATCCACATAACCTTCAGTTTTGACCAATAGGTTAAAGTTAACATTCCCTGGTGAAAGAAGCTTAATTTCTTTTGAGGGTTACTTGCATTTTCAAAGAGGTCTTTTTTTTTTTTTTTTAAGCAATTTAGTTTCTAATTAATCCAGTCCATGGGGATGTTTTTTCATGCGTGGCACCTTCTTGTGCCTTCTCTGGTCTCCCAGCTTCAATGAATCTTGGCTAAAGAGAGTGGGAAAATGAGGTACAGTGTGCATGGAGGTGCCTTGCAGCTAACCTGTGCTTCCCACATCTTGTCTGCTCCTGAGCCTGAACCCTGAAGGTGGCAGCCTGCCAGGATGCAGGAGAGGAGGCTGTCTAAATGTACTTTGGGTGATGTGCAGAACTCCTCTAAAAACCATTTTCTAAAATTCCTTGGGAAGGGGAAGAGAGCCATCTGAACCATGGTTTATACTTTGGGGTCGTCACAAAACAGGTGCACTTTTAAATTGAGGTTTATTCATGATCTGTGCCCTGTGTTGAAAGGGGAGCTCTCCTCAGGAAGGTGCTCCTTCTGATCCTGGGCTACGGCCATGGGCTGATGAGGACCAGCTTTCATACTGAGAAAGGAGTTTTTATAGGAACACACATCAGCTCCTGAAGGGAGGTGTCAGCGTAGCAGAAGTAATTAGGAAAACATTTGGGGAGAGGGGCTCCTCTTGACGGGGGAAACCACATTAGGCTATCCTTGTTCTGCATAAACATCAGTGCTTCTCAGCTGGGGCCTCTGGGGGAGTCAATGGGGAGCTTTAAAGGCCATTGCTCCTGGGGATCCCTGAGTGGCTCAGCGGTTTAGTGCCTGCATTTGGCCAGGGCATGATCCTGTCCCAGGATCGAGTCCCACATCAGGCTCCCTGCATGGAGCCTGCTTCTCTCTCTGCCTGTGTCTCTCATGAATAAATAAATAAAATCTTGAAAAAAAAAAAAAAAGCCACTGCTTCCTGGGTCCAGTCTCAGAGTTAGGATTTCCTTGGTCCCAGGCTTGCCTGGGCACCTGCATTCTCAGCAACTCCCCAGAACGCTGGGTGAGAGCCTCTGCTAGGCTCAGAGCACCTGGGGGGCATGTGGAACCATCCACCGCTGGGCCCCACCCCATCCATGGAACCAGCCCCGGGATCTGTATTTTTGAAGGCCCCCCCTTCAGGCTGGCCCCAGATGATTGTGGGCCTAGGTCTCAAGTGGCCTTCTGTACCCGCTGGAGTAGCACCTGCCTGCAAACACACATATGTGCCATGGACACCTGAGAGATAGGAATTGTTGAGTGTCCTTCTTTGGGCAAACACTTGGGGGAAAACCAGAGTTCCTGAAACCTCAGTTAGGATCCAAAGGCTGTGGCACGGCACCCTGATTCTTCGGCTGGGGGGGTGGGGTACAGGTCGTGTTGGCGGAGGGAGGGGTGGGGTGTGGATCAGGCCAGGTATGTGGCAGCAGCTTTCTGGTTAAATGGAGTCTTTCCCTGTGAGAGATTTACCAGCCACTGCCCTTGTGTCCTTGCTTCCTGCCCGGGATGGTGCTTGATAGACATGGTGCCAAACAGCTGTAAACACAAGACTGAGAGCTATTATTCCTTTGCTTTGTTCTTTTTAAGACTCCAGACAACTTTGACCAATGTGCTAAAGTCGCATTTTTATTATTCTTTTTGGATTAAAGAAATCATAAAATACAACATGGAAACCTCTTGTAAGTGATGCTTTCCATCCTGGTGATAAAATGCTTGTGTTTCTGGGTCTTAATGAGTTAGGAAAAAGCTTATGAAATAAAAGCAGTTTGTGTTTCCTGCATCTGGTTCTTTTACCCCTTATCTTGAAAGTTTGCATCGTACTTTTAGCGTTGGTCTTTACGTAACCAAGGCCCTTGCTAAAGTTTGTTGTTGTTATTTTGTGATAAGAGAATAATCTTTGTGAGTTGCAGTCCAGGAAGGAGCAGGTGTCAAACACTGTGGATCAAATATCACCTAAGCCCGTATGGACTCCTGACCTCATGTTCCTCCTGTGTTTACAGGAGACAGACTTTATTCTGACTGAGTAGGCCTCTCTATTAGAAACCTCCCTTCTGATTCTAACCTGGTCTAATTATTAACACTAAGAAATACTACAAGTACGTGGTTAGAAAAGGAATGAAAACCTATATTTGGGGAACCAATTTTATTACCTCTCAAAGTGGCTTTGATGTAAATCTACCACGTGAGTCTTTTTATAAGTGTCAAACACTTTACTTTAAGGCCAGCAATCATATCCTTTAGTTGGGCCATGCCCTTTTCCATCCTTGTACTTATTTATTTTGCAAATTAATAGCCAGTTGCACGTAGCCTAACCGCTACAGGTTTTACACTGCAGGGCTGTGGTTCATGTCTCACCTATCAACCAGCTCAGGTCCTTGGGATGGGACTGGAAAGCTTGTGTAGCGCATCCAACTCTCACGTGTTTCTCGATGGAAAACAGTGCCCATTCATGGCAGCCATGAAGTAGATGTGATTCCAAAGACTGAATCTTCTGTTCCAGTGTCCAAAATGCCTGATTCTCCAGATCCTTGGGCCAGGCCAGGGAGAGAAACCTTCCTGGAACACATAAGGTCTTGGGTATGAGTCTCCATGATTTTTTTTTTCATCCAGAGGGTCATATGCTCAATTTGTGTTCCTTGCTTACATGTGCAACTGACCCCTAAAAGTGCTGATAACAGAAGAATAAGTAAGTAAACACTCTCAGGGTTCGAGACTGAGAGAAAAGTCACTTGGTTTCAGGGGACTGGGCTGGAACACAAGCCTTTTGTTTGCTGTTGAAAGTTTAGCACTTGAATTTCGGGTTGAGCTGTTCATTTCATTAAGGAAAATGTGGACTCCTCATGCCAATGCCTGTTTTCTTTAGTCCCTGAGAATGGAAGGTATTGTGTATTTGGTACACACACGCGCACACACACACACACACACACACACACACAAGGTGAACAGTGACTTCATTGTGCCCTGGGAACAAAAGCTATTACCTGGGGACAAGATGGGAGACCCCAAGCTTCGGCTCACTCTGTTGTACTCTCTAGAAAGGCAGCGTTGCTGGGAACCCTGGAGCAAATGTCTGAACTGTTGCTGGTGTTTGAAATTGTAATCCATGGACTAGTTTCTCCTGGCTCTTACAGATGAGAGGAACGTGGCAAAGCGGAGCTTGGCTTGTTTGGGAGAGGCCAAGGGTCGAGGCCCTGAGCCCCCAGACAATGACCAAGTGTGAAGCAGAAGAAGGAGATCCTAGAGGGAAAAGAGGAAGTTCGGTTTCCCCCACTCTGCAGAAGCCCCATGACACGTGGTGTCATGTGGCTGCCCATCTGCTTTCCCGCAGATCAGCTTTGGTTAAATCCCTTTAAAAAACGTTTACCCACTGTTCGATATCTGTAGGCAATGAGTGCATGCCAGAGGAGCACTCAGCACTTCAGGTAGATCAGGACCATCCCTTGATTCTTCTGTCACTTGAATGTGATGTCACTCTATCTCCTTGAACAATGATGTAGGGGTTAGAAGCCTCTTTTCTCCTGAAAGTGGCCAAGGAGTTGGCTTTGCCTTTGGCTCAATCCAGTCTAAGGTTGATGACCTCAAGTCCCAGGCTGTTGTGTTTTCTTTTGTCTTTGGAATATCAGTCAAGACAACATTTCAAGTGTTTTTCGCTCATTGGGAGGAATGTTGGCTTGCTAGGGGTGGAAACAAAATGCCTCAAGTGAAAAGAGTTGCTTCAGAATTTGAAATTCCCATTCCCCTATTGGTTCTCTTGAGTTTTGGTTAATCGAGATCAATGGATATGGTTTTTATTTTTTAAATGAAGCAAAATAAAAAGCAAATACTTATATTGGGTCCCAGGACAATGACTAAGTAGTCATGACATCACAGATGCAATCACCAGATGAATCACCTGGGATCTTGTTACCATGCAGATTCAGATTCGCGCAGGGACTGAGAGTCTGCATTTCTAGGGAGTGTGATGCTGCAGGTCCACACAACACACCGAGTAGCAAGTTTCTAAGTTAGAGATTGCCAAACCGGGCCGACCGTTAGAATCGCCTGGAAAGATTTCTGAAACGCACAGCCTCCCTCCCACTTTCAAGATGCTGATTCTTAAGACACCAGCCTCGCTCTTACAAAACAGTCAGCCAAATGGGGGGCCCTGAAAGCATCTGTGATCTCGACGGGATCACACAGTGAGAACCCCGCCTCCCAGGGCTGGGAACACACTCTTGCCTCACATTGCCAGTGACTGGTATCATGTGCTGAAAGGTGCACACAAGTTCCCATCTTTCATCCTCCCCAAGTCTGCAACACCGGTAAACCACTTTGGCTGTCTGGGCGGAATGAACCTCCCTTCCCGCTCAGTAACCCCTGGTCTCCTTCCTTGTAGGCTCATTGTGTGCTGCACGTTTCTCCCCGGTGGCAGTACAGCTGATGCCGTGTCTGTCCAGGATGGGAACAGTGCTCCTTGAAGGAGAGCCGGTGACACTTGGGTTCTGTCCTTAGCACACAGCTGTAGGGAGGAGGGAGAGGACGGGGGAGGGTAGAGTGAGTCTGGGGTAGGAATATGTGGCTCTGAAGGAGGCCTGCTGTGTTTGCAGAGGTGGGTGGCATAGCTCGGGGCTTCCCCCAATCAGCCATATTGCTGTTGCACATCCCTGACCAGGGAGGGTCAGGCTTCCAGAAGTGTCCCCTACCCTAGCCAGTGCTTCAGCTCAGTGTTCTGTGAGGACTCAGGCTTCTTTGGTCACTTCTGTATGTAGCTCCAATCCCACTAAGTGTCTAGGATCTCAACAAGCTGTAGGGAATGGTCCCACAGGATTCACTTCATGTCCCTAATCTCTGTGATCCTAACCCAAGCTGTCCCCTGGCCATTTGAGGTTTTGAAGGTTTCTTTAGAAGTATTTTCAGTACTGGATGTTTCTGAGGATTTGTTTTGGCTGCTCAAGACAGAAAACTCAGGATAATAATGGCTTAAAGAAAGGAGGAGTTATTATTTCTGTGTCATGTAGAGGAGTCTCGAGCAGGCACGGCCGGTCTTGGTATGAAGGTATGATGTCAGTCTGCCATCCTGAGAATATGACTTTTTCACTTCATGGTTTAATATGGCTGCTTGTGCTCCAGCCATTGTATCTTCATTTCATTCAGGAAGAAGAGAGAAAGAAGGGCATGCCCTTTCTTATAAGGACATTCCTTGAATATTGTGCTCCGTACTTTTGCTTACATCCTATTGGCAGGAATGTAATTACATGGTCACAGGGAGGTTGTTACATGACCATAAGAAACCCTAGGAAATGTAGTCTATATATCAGGTGGCCAGATTCACAGCTAAAAATTAGTAATTCTCAGACTCAAGACAAAGGAAAGATCAAGTATGGAATACACAGTTGTCCTGCCTCACCTAGGTCTTAAGGTCATTTTCAAACCCAGGTAATGTTTGGGTTAAGTCCAGTGTTTCAGGTTGATGCTTCCAAGCTACTTTGTTTTATGTATGTATGTATGTATGTATGTATGTATGTATGTATTCATGAGAGGCACAGAGAGAGGCAGAGACACAGGCAGAGGGACAAGCAGGCTCCCTGAGGGGAGCCCGATGTGGGACTCAGTCCCAGGACTCCAGGATCACAACCTGAGCTGAAGGTGGACACTCAACCACTAAGCCACCCAGGCGTCCCACTTTTAAGCTACTTTAAATGCCACAGGAGGTTTGGCATTACGAGGTTTGGACCTCATAAGCATCCTTCCAGGATGAGCCAGAGCTGTCCCCGTTCAGATTGCACTCAACTAATTAATGGCTTAATGATTTAATTAATTAGGGCTGATGTGGATTGCAGAAAGAAAGAGAACATTGCTGCCGGTAATCAAAGCTTAAAGGCAGAAAGAAAGACTCATGGATTTGTGGCTGTTCCAGTGGTGCCATCTTCAGCTTGCTGGGAATGTCTGTACATGGATTTTGAGCCAGGCAAAGAGATGAACATCCATAACCTCTGCAAGAATAGAAAAATGGACCAAGTCTCTCAGCACTAGCAGGATGGTTGGTTCTGAGTCAGCACTGAGGGCTTTCTGGGACATGATGAAGCCTAGAAATCTTAAAGAGTGTGTGAGCTCTGAGATCCTTATTTTGTAAAAAGGAAGTCTGGAGCTGGAGGTACTGGGCATGTCAGTCTTCACAGGGTTCCAAAGGAGCAGTGTGAGGAGTGGCATCTGTATTATTTGAACAATGAGAGTTAAATAGACTTCTAGAGCTCGTGTGGTGCTGACAGGGCTATTCTGTGTTGTTGTTGTTTTCTAAAATGTTCTATCTTGTTCCTAGAAAATACCTAGGATAACTTCTGTACAGGTGAAAACTTACTCGTGGGCTGAGGGTTATCACTCCCCCCACCCCCTTATTTTTTGCCTGACAGCAAACACAGAGTTCTCTGTGTTTAGGACACAGAGAGAAGAGAATGTGCTGAGGGAGGTGGAAGGATAAGAATAATTTCCTTCAGCCTAATCATCTGGCAGTTGAGCAAAACAGCCCTCATATTCACAGGCATTAGGAAGCTCCCCTGGCAAGTGAACTCTGGGGCAGAACAGAAGGTGTGGGTAGGATGTGCACCCTGTGGGTACGGAGGTCAACCATGTGTGTTCTGGGAGGCAGGCTGTGGATACAGTTAAGTCCTAACTCCAAGTAGCCAGATCTTACATGTCCACAGAACCTCTCCACGGTTGGGTGCTTTGCTTTTTGTAAGTCACTCAGGATGTCTGTGTTCCTGTGACCCTCTCCAGGGTTAGCACTCATAGTGTATTTTAAACTTGGCTGGATTTTGAAGGGTTCATTCTTTGCACACATAGACACAAGCAGACCAGAGGCAATGAAAATAGGTTTGAATTTGTGATAAAGCCAGGGTGAGCACATGTTTTCCTGTACTGAATGCGTTGCCTCTTTACCTGTACTAAGAACTGTAAGAATAATTTAAAAAAATAAAAAGCACAATGACTTCACATCTGTTCCAGTATTTTCTCCGTATTATTTAAGTGCTATCTTTTCGGGCAGCATGATGTTTGCTTATAGGAAAGGTTTTCTCTTAGTCCGGTGAATGTCTGTTCTCAGAGGGACAAAAGACAGGACTTGGACGTCTGACAAGCATTGGTTGCATCTTGGCCTCCATGCGTCATGAGCTTCGTGTCCCCGGCAGATTACCATTACTCTGGATCTCACTTGTCATTTTCCTATGATAGAAATGGCTGTGCCTTCCTCACAAATGGATAGAATGAGCTCTAGAAGAGGTGCAGGATTTTCCTTGAACTCCTTGTTTGCTGCAGCTGCTCACAGAATGGGTGTTTCCTTTCTATGTCTTTATTTTCCTTTTGCCATCTTTGGTAAGGAAGTCAGTGTTTAGGGGCAGAAAGAGTAATCTGGTTTGTCACTAAAATTTATCTGGGAACCTGTTGTGGAACTCAGGATCGCCAGGGCAAATCCAGGTTCTCAAAGCATGGTCCTTTGTACCAGCAGTAGCATCATTAACCCGGAACTTGTTACAAATGCAAATTCTCAGGCCCCTTCCCAGACTTAGCAATTGGAAAGTGGGTGCAGAGCCCATGATTTATGTTTTAACTAGACTTCTGGATGATTTGAATGCATTCTAACATTTGCAAACCACTCGTGTCTACATCGGGGTTCTTAGACCTTAGATTTCCCCGGAGAGCATTTTAAAACACGAACATCAGGGTCCTGTCCCCAGAGACTCTTAATTCAGCAGGTCTTGGAAAGAGACCAGGCTTGGAGATTTTTAAAAATTTCCATGTGTGATTCCCAATGCACCCAGGATTGAAAAATGCTGCTTTTAAGTGTCTCTGTCTTGTCTTGTCTATCTCCTGTCATCTTCCCTTCCCTGCCTCCTCCCTTTTTCCTCTCCTTCATCGTGTAGTCTTTGGGTGGGGTGTAGGAAATAGGGGCAGGATTTCCCTGTGATTGAAGCTCAAAGGCCCTCCTGGGGCTGAGGTGAGATGCTACCACTGGCCCTGGCAAAGTCCCACTGCCTCTGCCTCATCCCTATAGTGCTCTGGTACCCTTTGGTCTTCTAATTTTAAATGTAACACATACTTATGTAAAAAGTTTGGAAAAAATCCATAAATATGAAGGACAAAATAGAAATCTCCCATAATCCTGTTCCTCCAAAGATCCGTGAAATAGTAACATTTTGCTACATTAGCATCATCTGTTGCACTTATAGGTCACTGTTAATATAAACTTAGGATCACAATGATGGTTGCATATCTTGCTTTTTCCCTTAACATTAGAACATGATACTTTTGCATGATATTCTTTGAATCCCATTTTCAAAGCCGGCCTCAGCTTGTACCGGGTAGATTTGTCATAATTGGCTCAGTCATTTCTCTCTGGTTAATTCCAGTCTTCTTTCCTCAAAGTGCAGTTATCTTTATAAGTAAATCTTCGTTTTGCTGATTATTTCCTTAGGATGGATTCCTCGAAGTAGGGTCCTGGAGTCAAACGTTATAAATGTTTCAGAGGCTCTTGTTACATTGTGCTCCATTCGTGTCCCCCCTCACCCCCCAGCCCTGCCATTTTCACTCCTGCTCTGAGAGCTGTTTCCTTTTTCCCTTGTTGACATTGGTTATTATCTTAACAAACCAACAAATACAGTGTATCATTTTGCTGACACAAGAGTTGGTGTCCTTGTGCTCTTGTTCTCTAGCAGCTCTCTAGGAGTGTGATTTCTTTTATTTTTTTAAAGGTTTATTTGTTTACTTTATAGGAGAGGGGAGGGAGTTGCAGAGGACAGAGTTTCAAGCAGACTCCTCCTCGCCTCAGGACCCCGAGATCACAACCTGAGCTGAAACCAGGAGTTGGACACTTAACCAGCTGTGCCACCTGGGTGCACAGGAGTGGGATTGCTAAACCCATGCGTCTTTATCTTCCCTTCATTCATCCTTTTGGAATCATGCTTATGTTTTCATATCTGACAGCTCTAGTTTGGGGATTTTCATCTTATCTTGGGATTTCAGCCCAGCCCTCTTGTAACTCCATCTTCATTGTAGCTGGGCTTCATCTTTAATGCTTTTGTACCTTTTAACCCACTCATGCCACACACATCAGTGCTTACCAGGAAGACACGTAGGACAACACCCTCAGGAGATCCTAAATAAGTACTATGAGATATTGTAGCGAAGGCACACATAGCATTACAATCAAAGCTAAGTTATCCCAGATCCCAAGGGGTATGTTGTCTATTACTGAAGTGATACTGCACCCTGCGTAGCGCACGCGTGCGCGCGCGCACACACACACACACACACATACACACACACACACAGTGTGCTTCTTCAGTACATTAGGCAAGGAAGACCCCCCAACTGAAATAGTCAGAGATCTGTTTCCTTGGCCTTCCTTGACAAATGATATTTGATTGAAGCACCAAATGACTTGAATTGTTCTTTTCTTTTAAACTGAAATGTGCCTTAGTTTGGTTGAGGAAGTGGTAGAGAACAATCCCACTGTCACATTAATATCTTGCACTTGTCACAGTGGTTAAGCCATATTGATCAAGCCAAGATAACATGTCTTGGGGTTTGGGATGCTCCTGGGAAGAGCTCCGTGCAGGAAGGCAACTGGAGAAGTAGTGGGTTGTCGTTGTTGTAATCCATGAGGCTTCTTCTGGCATCTTTCTATCCTGTATACTCTACTTTTGAAAGTGTAGGTGTCTACGTGCCAGCCTGGATTCGGGCCTTAGTTTACAGCCCCAGGGCCTGGGGAGAAGGCAGCAGAGGCCCAGTTTTTGGTGAGTTCTAAGAAATTGGCATTATGAGAGAAGTGGGAAAATTAGGGAGGGGCAAGGGCAACAAGAAGGACTCTTCTCTAGAGTCCAGGCCACAGCTTTACACATTCTGTTCTGTTTCTTCACAAAGTGATTCCACTTCTTTGATTCAGAGAAATCAAGTAACTAATGCTCCAGGAGTGAGCCGATGGTCCTACTTTTATTCCAGAGCTCCTGAATTTGTCCATCCATCCATCCATCCATCCACCCTTCCAAGAAATTTTTATTGAACACCTACAACTGGAAAGCAGCCATTTTGGCTCAGTTTTCTAAAGTGTAGTAATAATACGTACATATGTTAGTGTGTGCTAAGTGTCCAGAAGCCAGTGGTGGTGGGTGGCCTGGTTTGGGCTCACTGGTATATGTAGGATTTTTTTTTCATTTAAACTGGAAGAGATGACAAATATATAAAATTAGTCAATAATAAGCCACTGTCTGTTCAAAGACAGTGGGTATAGCAGATGTTAGCTGTTGAGGAGGCTGGCAGGGAAAGCCTTTACCTCTGGGGGTCAAAACCTCATGGTTATAATAGTCCTGTCTGCTCCTCCTTGTAGATAACTCCTTTTAGTTCCTAAATGTAAATAAATAAGGTCTGTGATTATGTTTAGCTCTTTTGAGGGCTGTTGTAGGCTTAGATAATGACCTCAGTGATGTCCTTCTTCTAATAATGCATGGAACCTGTACATAGTGACCTTAGATAGCAAAAGGGATTTGACAGAGATGGTGAGAGGAAACTAACATGGGGTTAGTTTCAATCTCAAATATTTTGAGATTGTTAGAAGCAATCTCAAATATTTTGTCCTCATAAGTATAATGTAGTTTTTAGACTGCATGCCTTAGTTTGGGTTTGGAAAATGAAACCTCCATCGTATATGCACAGTCATGAATTCTGTCCTTTATCCCTTGACCTTTGGAGGAATTTCTTACTCCAGACTTTAGCTCGCAAACATTACTGAGCACTCACTGTGCACAAGGCTGTGTACAGGGCTCGTGTAAGCATGACCACAAGGATTGATAGCAGCTCCTGAGCTAAGACTTCCTTTGTTTTGGCTCTCCATGACATCTCAGCAGGATTCAGATGGATCTACCACTAGGACTGAGAGGTTAAACTTCTGAAGAGATTTTCTGAAGTTTTAAGGAGAAGTGAGGCTTGGAGTGGTTCAAACAGCCAGTGAGAATGTTTAATGTGACCACTTGGTCATGATTTCGGTGAGGGGCCTCTATTCAGCTTGGATATGGACTCTGCTAGACAATGTAGAGACAGAGCTCTGTGGGACCACTACACCGACTTCCCTAGCTACAGAGCTGGTGCAGAGTGAGTGCACGCCCCAGTTAGATAAAAATCAAATAACTTATCCAAGTTGTTTCTCTCCACCTTTTTTCTTTCTTTTTTTTTTTTTTAAATTTTATTTATTTATTCATGATAGTCGCACAGAGAGAGAGAGAGAGAGAGAGAGAGAGAGGCAGAGACACAGGCAGAGGGAGAAGCAGGCTCCATATAGGCTCCATATATCGATCCCGGGTCTCCAGGATCGCGCCCTGGGCCAAAGACAGGCGCTAAACCACTGCGCCACCCAGGGATCCCTCCACCTTTTTTCAAACTCACCATGTAACACTGGTGAAGGCCATTGCTCACTGCTGTTCAGATTAGCCTTCATTAACACATTGCTTTCGGGAACGCACGGACATATTTATTATTGCTTGGACACAAACTATATTTCTCAAATTGCATAGTTTTATTGTGCCTTTGTTTCCCTTTTTCCATCCAAGGAGAGGAGCTGGGACTAGTCATGAGTAGTGGTCTGGCTGCGATTTTCCTCCCTGCATCTTGATTAGCATCCTTGGAGCTCTGTGTTTATAGGCAGATAGATTCAGGCTCACCTCAGTGCAGGCCATGATAATGGAACCATGCAGTGACAGCTGTAAAGAACATAGTTAATTTTACTTACAACTGTATCCTGAAATCAAAATGGATTTAAAATTGCACCATTATTATTATCAATACTAGAGAAAGCTGACCTTGGAGCCTGTGTTTTTGAGGTGTGCAAACCCCTTTCAGTTGTGAGGCCCATGTCTTCTGTGTGTATTTGTGGCTAGGGTGGGATATAAATCAGAATGGGATTCTTTCCCTGAACTGCTCCAGTTCCCTTTGGCCAAAATAAGCTGTTGTGGGTCAGAAGCAATCTGCTCACATGACCAGCCTGCAAGACAGAGCCAGCCTTAAAACTGGCTTGACTGAACCAGCCTGGAAACTTGGAGCAACTTCCCTTGGTGGGGAGAGAGGGTCTGTAAGAAACAGAACAAGCCAGCCATTCATCTCAGGTCCTTCACCTGGAGTAAATCATGTGCCTGGAGGTCATATATATTTTTAAACATCCATTCCCTCTCATTTTCTTTCATTTGAAACTCTTGGGCATAATGTAATAAGAAATTTTAACTGAAATTTAATTTGGTCAGGGCCTCACATAGAGTTTGGTACACTACAGAAAATAACTGCACTCCAGAAGAAAACAAATCAAGGAGGCCTTTGAAGCTATACCACTTAAAATAATTAACTTTATGTTTTCCACAGAGTTAGATTTTATGCCCTGCTGGAATGTGGCCCCGTACCAGGTCCATCTTTCTCCGGGTCCTTTGTTAATGAGCTGGAGGATCCAGGGAGACCTGAATTCAGTGTGCATAAAGTAATGGTGAAGGAATTGCTAGAATCTTGGCAGCAAAATGATTGTACCAAAATGATTTAAAGCAAAAGGAGGTTGGAGGTGTGTATTAGTCAGCTCAGGCTGCCATAACAAAATACCATAGACTGAGAGGCTGAAACAACGGAGTATGTTTTCTCATAGCTCTGGAGGCTAGGAGTCTGGGATCAGGGTGCAGGGTGGTCAGGGTCTGGTGAGAACTTGCTTCTTGGATTGTACAGCCACCTTCCTGCTGTGTCCTCACCTGGCAGAGAGAGAAAGGGAGAGGAAGAGACAGAGGGGGAGAGGGAGAGGCAGGGGGGCAGGGTGGAAACACAAGCTCTCTGGTGTCTTTCCTATTAAGGGCACTAATCCCATCATGAGGGCTCCTCATCCTCATGACCTCATCTGAGGCCCAGAGGACCTACCTCAAAATGCCATCACACCAGGAGTTAGGGCTTCCATGCATGAATTTCAGGGGTAGGAGACACAGTTTAGTCCATAACAAGGTAGAGTGATTTAAAAGGTTGGATCTGGGGCACCTGATGGCTCAGCAGTTGAGCATCTGCTTTTGGCTCAGAGCATGATCCCAGGATCCTGGGATCGAATCCTGCATTGGCTCCCTGCAGGGAGCCTGCTTCTCTCTGCCTCTCTCTCTCTCTCTCTCTCTCTCTGTGCATGTGTGTGTGTGTGTCTCATGAATAAATAAAATCTTTGGAGAAAAAAAAAAAAGGTTGGATGTGTCCAAAAATCCCAGTAGAGAAACAGCAATCATTAGAGTCTCTGGGACCATAGCATCTAGGCTTTGGGGGCCCATTAATGGTTGACATTTCATGACAGTCTTCGCCGCTCTTCAGTATCATGGACAAATCCTAAAATGTGTGGCCAGAAGTGGCCAGCACATTTGTTTTTTGAGCCTGCCACTCCACTTGTTGTTTCTGCCATGATCTTGACCATGAAAATTTTCTCTACTGTGGTCACACTTTGTTAACTGCCCCTGCTTCTAATGGGGTCTCTGTGCTAAAAGGACTATCGTTGATCAGAACCACAGCAGCAGCGGCACAGAATGTTCCCGCTTGTCAAGGAATAGCCGATCCCTGGGATCTTGGGACCTGTCTTCTCCAGGTCTGTGGTGGATACAGTTGGCTGCTTTTAAAATGGCGTGACACTCACCTTTATTATTTAATAGAAAGAAGAAAGGAAGTGAAGGAACATTAAACAGGGAGAAAGACTCCTAGAGATTGTAATTCTCAGCCGGGAGAGGGGAGAATATTTATTGTTACTGATTCCCCCTTTTGGTGGTATTTTGAATATTTTAAGACATTTTAGGAAATGTCTAGGGGAAATTTAGGGGAAAAAACAACAACCCCAAACACCCTACTGTGTCTGAGACAGAGACAGCGCTCAAGAAATGTTCACTGAGTGAAAGAATAAGTGGACGTAGGTAGCAATTGTGTGGATTCAGGCAGGGCCCCCTGAGGCACCTCAGCACATTTAAACTTTCCATTTGGCCAGAACCCTCTGCACTCTGTGTGTAAGTGCCCACGGAGTCCCTGTGACGGCTTTGTTAATCCTTATGACTTTCACCACCAAGGAGAAATAATGGGCATCGGTACTACCATTTTTCAGAGAATGAGTCAGCCCTGTGTTTAAGAAATATGGTGCAGAGAGAGGGCAGATGTCTGGGAGCAGTGAAAATGTGGGCACGCAGACTTCTCTTTCACCTCCCCCCACCATCCTGTCAGCAATTTTTACTTCCTTGCAGATGAGGTAACCATTACCCTGCCTCCTCATTACCAGTAGCTTTTCCTCTACTCCATGGCCATCCACCTGAATAACCAAAATCTTGATTGCCGCCAGCGTTCACATAGCCCCTGCTCCCACCGACTTGTCCAGCCCTTCCTCCGTGACCACCCTTTAGCCTCACGGAAACTTCCAGTCCACCCACCACATTTTCACTCTCTATCACTGCTCTCCTTTCTGTACTTTAGGTTTTGGGCAGGACAAGGGGGTAACTGTGAAATAAGATCACCTAGAATATCAATTTACCAAAGGGAGTCAAACTTTTAATTACCCAAATAGTCATCTGTTTGTATTTCTCACTGGGGCAGGACACATGGTAGCCTCCTGTAGAATACTGCTTAGAGATCTGCATAGAAATCTTCACTGCATAGAAATCCTTCTTGCAGCCATAAGCTTGTCTACACAAACTGGTGGTTGGTTATACCGACAAGAATTTGCTAGAGAAGCTGAAAGGAGATTTGGTAAATACCTTCAAGTACCGAAATGTTAGAGCATGTGGGTTGTCCAGTTGACTTCCATGCTCCAGATGGCAGAGTATATTTAAAAAGAAAACCATTTTAGTGCACATAAATGAAGAGTCAAAAGTGTAATCACATTTATTTAAGATAAAAATATCTAGAATACACAGTCTGGGTTTCTAAGAAACAGTTGTTCTCTATTATTCTTCTAATAAGATCAACAGTAGTATCTTTCATCTTCCAATGATTAATGTGCTATAGTAGCAATGGTTCACCTCAGTGACTTCACAAGTCTCTTTTCCACTTTCCTTCTATAAATAAAATAATCAAGCTATGTCCCAGTTTTATATTGAAGCTATAAAATTAGCCTGAAGCTGTGATGTTTGACACAACAGCCATGAGCCACTTGTGGCTGTGGAGTACTTGAAGTGTGGCTAGTCCAAACTGAGATGTGCTGTGTATATAAAGCACCCACTGGGGTTTAAATGCTCCCCACCCCAGAAATAAGTAAAATATGACATAATAATTTTTAATTATTGACTACATAATATCTTGATTGCCGGGGTAAATAAAATATAAAAGTTAATTTTACCTGTTTCTTACTTAATGTGTCTACTCAGAAATCTAAAATTGCACATGGCGTTTACATTTGTGGCTTGCATTGTATTTCTTTAGATGGCTCTTTTCTAAATAAGTCACTGTTCTGGTTTATAGATATTCATTGCTTAAAACTTAAGTGTACATGTGTGTCCTAATTATGAAGATTACATATTTATAATTTATTTCCTGTAGCAGAAAATTATTGGACCCATCCTCTGAACAAATAATTGACACTAGTACTAAATAGATTAATTGAAATGGAATTGACTTTAATATATAGTCAGATTGTAAGTTTTCAAAGTTTTCCCAATGTGAAAATTTACTCTGTTGAAGTATGTATGTTTGGTGCTAAGTTCAATTCCATTTGTTTTACCCTGAATCACGAATATTAATTCTTCTGAACCAGCTGTATAGTGACATGTCACTCAACATTTCTCAAGTTAATTCAGCATCCTAAAAGTCACCTTCTTCAGTTTGTTTACATATGTCTTTATCAAATTTTATGGACCTAGTGATGAAAAACATCTAATTAATGTTCTCTATAGTGATTGGGCCAATGAATCAAAAATTGACCAGAGAAATTTGGAATTCCAAGGCAGAACAAATCGATTCATCCATCCCTTCAGCAAACATTTGCTGGAGGATGAGGGTGGGAAGGTGTGTGTCCTTGCGGGGTCAGAACTCCCTCCTCACCCTCATGTGAATTCCGTAGGATGTTCTAGTAGCTGCTCACATTGGCTCATTAATCATTATCAGGCTCATGTGGACAGTTTCAAAGCTAGCTCCCAGGCATGAAGCTTTCCTCTGTGTTTCCTGCCTTCATAGCAGATGCATGGTAGTATTTTACATTTACATTATTAATAAATATGGAAGAATTGGATTATTTGGGAGTTTTTTGATGTTGATTTTTATAAATTATTTGTATATTTTGGAAAACACTGATCGAAAAGAATATATCCACCCTTATGTTAATTGCAGCATAATTTACAATAGCCAAATTTTAGAGCAGCCCAGGTATCGATTGATAGATGAATGGATAAGGAAGATGTGGTGCATATATGTGTGTGTATGTGTGTGTACACAGGCACATGCACACACACACACAGTGGAATATTAGTCATAAAAAATGAAATCTTGCCATTTGCAATAACATTGATGGAGCTAGAGAGTATAATGCTAAGTGAAATAAGTCAGTCAGAGAAAAACAAATACTATATGATTTCATTCATACGTGGAATTTAAGAAACCAAGTTAACTAACAAAGGAAAAAAAAGAAAGACAAACCAAAAAATAGACTCTTAACGTAGAGAACAGATTGTTACCAGGCCTGCCAAAAGGGGAAGTGGGTGGGAGGATGGGTGAAATAGGTCATGAGGATTAAGAAGTGCATTTAAGATGAACACAGGGTGATATATGTAATTGTTGAATCACTGATTGTACACTTGAAACTAATATCACACTGTATCTTAACTATACTGGAATTAAACGTATACACACAAAATAATAAGGGGGGAAAACAAGATTAGATTATTCTGTGCTTTCTTTGCATATTTAAATTTCCTTTTTGACTCTTTGTTCTCTGACAGGGAGCATTTCTGGAGGATGCTAATCTTATTTTTCTTGTACCTGATGAATGTTGGGCTTGAATGATCAAAGTTGCAAAGTTAACTGGAGAAATTTGAGGCTTCTTGGAACACATGCAAACTTGAGTTAACAGCCTCATATGGCCTCAATTAGACTCTGATCCATGGCTGTCCAAGAGGTGGACCAACGGCCTATAATTGTTCTGGGGTGAGGTTACCTCCTAGAATTTGTCCACTCACTCCTGAGGCTGTTAAGCTTCACAATAATAATTAAAGACCCAGGATGTGGAAATCTGCCATTTTTGTTCTCATACTTTCCTTCTCTTTAACCTGAATATTTTAGTATTCATAAATCCAAGTAGTTAGTACCATACTCTCATGCTACAGTGTTCTCATGCCAACGACCTTCACAGGAATTACACTCAACAACCCCTGCTCAAGATAACTTTTCCACAACAGGGTGGGAAAGAATTTGATAGATTTTCTTTTCTTATTTTCTCTATTAGGACAATATATGAGTCTTGGCATATCCTTAGGAGATGTAGATGGTTTTAAGCAATCATATGCAGTAATAACAATTCTAATAACAGTGGCAAGCATTTGGCCTGTCTTATGAGTCTCAGGCAGTATTGAAAGAATTTTACATGTATAATTCATTTAATCCCTACGACCGCTATTCAGTGTAGGTACAGTTATGCTCAGTTTGCTGATGAGGAACCTGAGTCACAGAGAGGTTGAGAGATTGCTGAAGATTACACAGCTCTTAAGTGGAAAAGCCAGGATCTAAAACCAGGCCTTCTGCCTCTAGCATTTATGAGTTATAATGTCATGCAGAAGATCAATCTGTCTAGGTATTTGAGTTTTGGAAGACTTGAATTGGCTGTTTCTAAACCCTTTTTCAAGAATCCTTTCCTGGGGCGCCTGGGTGGCTCAGTTGGTTAAGTGTTTGATTCTTCATTTTGACTCAGCTCATGACCTCAGGATTATGAGATTGAGCTCCCATGTAAGACTCCGTGCTGGGTGTGGAGCCTGCATAAAGTTCCCTCTTCCTCTGTCCCTCCCCACTCATACTCTTTTTCTCCTCTCTGAGATAAAAAAAAAAAAAAAAGAATACTTTCATACTTTTCTTCCTTCATTATTCCCTATTAGAGACTGACCCAAACCCTATGTCTAAATCTTTATTAGATGTAGACACAGTGGTTTTATTCCCAGCTGTGATATCACTTAAATATTTCCAAATATTAATATTATCTTTGTTTGATAGTAAGGAATATATAAGACACAATTACATCTTTTTACTAGTTTTGAGTCTTAGAGCAGTCTTGTAAGTTAAGCATTATTAGCTTCAATTTTTTTTTAATGTCCTAAATGACCATGTTGAATCCCAGAAGAGGTACTGAAGGATTAGCATTCCCATGCTAGATGGCAGTCAACATCCCATGCTGCTATATTATGGCCTAGCACTCTACCTTCCCCAAGATACATTTCTGTTCAGGTTATGGGTACTCTCTTGTCACTTTGGAAAGTTAATCTTAAGGCACATATACATAAAATAAATATATTTCCAAGAAGAGATTAAAGAAGTTGATGGCAATATGGATTTTACTTCAATTTTTCCATCTGGGGAGATCATTAGGATAATAGGGATTTAGAAAATGCATAAAGAAGAAATTCTGTCATTGGATTTCAACTGCACTCAACGATATATTTTCTTTTAGTTAAGTGAGGAGAATAGTAGAGCACAGCCTTGATTTCTGCAGCTCATGGAAGCAGAGCATCTTAAGGTTAGAAGGATCTAAGAGACTGTTGTCCCACCTTCTACTCATTGCTGGCTGATGACCTAATTCCTCTTGACAACCTTTCAGATAGGGACAATTCTTTTGCCCAGAAGCCAAGTCTTCTTGTTGCCCTGCCCCACCCCACTGCCACCTACACTGTTGGCATCATTCCTACTAAGTGCAAGTACCTGGCATCGCACCCAGACTCAGGCTGAGCGCAGGAGCATTGCACCCTTTAAACATGCTGATGCCATGCCCATGGTGTCGGCAGTGACGTGGATTGTGTCATTTGTGGTCAGATAGAACTGTCAGGCATCTTCAGTATGAGCTGTTGTTAATGTGAGGTTAATTTCTTTGAACCTAAATATAGGGATTTCTGTTTATCTCTCTTGTGAATTTTATTATTCAGTTGGAATAATTTAGATCGTAGGTTCTATCAGTGAATAGAGCCATTCCGCTTAGATTAGTTCTTTAAAAATGCGGTGTTCCTTCATCTGATATATTGAGAAACATCTTACTAAGACAGTGCTAAACTCAAGAGCTCTCTAGTCTGCCACATGGTGATTCACCATTTCATCTACAAAAATATCGTGAAAAATCATGTTACAGGCCTTACTGGAATCAAAACATTTTCTTTGTGTATATCATTTCCTATCCTTGCTCATCTTTATAACACAGTCAGAGGCAGGGAGAATGTTCTTGCTGATTGTGCTGTATGTTGATCACCTGCTGTTTTTAATTCATATGATCAATAATTGATTCTCATTTTTTGCTGGAGATTAATAATAAGCCAATTGATCTTAGAGATGAAGCCATTTTGGTCTTATTTTGAACATCGGTATAGTGTCATTCCTTAACATTTGTCCAAGATTGCCAGCAATGATTTGAGATTGCTTTGCCCACCCTGAGGTTTGACATTCTCAGATCTGTAGAATTGAATTTCTTTTAAGTGCCCAGCCAGGCAACCTTTTACTAACTCAAGCTTCAGTTAGTTCCAGCTTGCCAATATTTTCCCAACTCTTCCCTAAGTAAAGATCATGGACCTCACACGTAAAAAACATGGAAGCTCAAAAGATTTAATTTTGTTTCCTACTATTATACCGTCCACTCTGACCAGCCACTCTTAGCCATTTTCTGTCGATCTTCTGTTATGTGTTGAGGTTTTTTTTTTTCTTTCTTTCTCAAATCTTAGTTCATTTGGGCTTCCTGAATAATTTGTGCTCTTGTGTTATATTCATACAAGATCATGAGTCTTGCCTTTCTGTTTTCCTTCTTTGGGAATCTGACCTCATGGAGTTGGCACATTGCATCGACCTCTCATGGGCCAATGACAAATTGCTTAATGACTATGGACAGTTCTTTTTTTATTTATTTTTTGACAGTTCTTATTTAAAAAATATTTAGGTTGTGCTTCAATTAGGGAATTTGCACAGTTACATAAAGTTATGGCCTAAGGCATCTGCTGACGTAAAGCACTTAGCCCCAAGGAGGCCTTAGCTCCAAGGAGACCAGAAGAATTCCCTGAAGTGTCAGTAGCCCGTATGAGGACTATAATATACCCTTTCTTTTCAAATGAACATACAGGATCAAATACACTGTCCCCTTGACAAGCTTCTGAGGCAGGTGGGCAACTGCTAAGGGGCCAGTTGAGACTTAGCAAGTAGCTGGAGCCCAGGAAATGTTGGAAAAATGTGAATGCACATGGACTTCCCAGAGCTAGAATGTTCTTAAAGCAAATGATCAGACATCTCTTGTAATAATTCTAATTACTGGAGCAGATGTTTCTCCAAGTCTGGAGGGTCAGCGAAAACATTTAAATAGATAGGTAGTCAGCCTATAGTTTTAGGGTGACCCAAAGGTCATTGAATCAACAGGTATAGCTAACCCTTATAAAATACAGATTTGAATTGTGTAGGTCCAATTATGCATGGGCTTTTCTTCTCCCAATAAATACAGTGTAGTATTATAAATATATTCTATCTTCCTGATGATTTTTTTAGTCACATTGTTTCTCTGTCTTACTTTATTATAAGAATACAGAATACAGTATACAATACATATAATTTCCTAAATATGTGTGAATTTACTATATTGTTATTGGTAAGGCCTCTGGTCAGCAGTAGGCTATTGGTAGTTAAATGTTTAGGGAGTCAATACGTAGATTTTCAGCTCCATGGTTGGGTGGGGGAGGCTTGCTTCCCTAACCCGTGTTGTTCAAGGGTCAACTGTATTAATAAAAAACAAAATTTGTTGAATGCACCATATTAGATTCTTGGGTGTTAGTTTTCAGAAAGAATCCTATGTATAAGTATGATATGAACAATTTTTTTTAAAAGCTAATTTATGGGTAGAGTGCTAGGAAGGAGATTTAAACTCACATTTGGTAAGCCAGTTCTTCTAGTATTACTTCTTTGTGGTTCTAAACAGAGTAAATAGTAGTGTATCTCTCATAAATGCCTAATAAATCATGGAGTAACTGGAAACATGGGTTCTGTTTTTGTGCCATTCACCTGCCTATTAAGTGGAAAATAATGTGTTGACTTTTTTTAAAGAGTATTTATTTCTTTATTCATGAGAGACAAAGAGAGAGGCAGAGAAATAGGCAGAGGGAGAAAGAAGCAGGCTCCATGCAAGGAGCCTGATTCGGAACTCGATCCCAGAACCCCAAAGATCATTCCCTGAACCAAAGGCAGATGCTCAACCACTGAGCCACCCAGGTGTTGGCTTTTTACAGCTTTTTAGCCAGCCCTTGCCTCCCAGAATTCACTGTTACCATGTAGCTACCTAACTGTACTGGAGACCAGCAGCGCTCACTTCTGGAATGGATCTAAAAGCCCCAGAAGTCAGCACCTAGAGTGGAAAGCCTAAACAAGTGGCCTGAGGTGTGATGCACCTGCCTTAGGGCATCGCAAGTGTGTGTTAGAGTCCTCGCTGCCCCAGGCCTGTAGCCCGTGTTTCCTTTGGGCCTCATCACCTGCTGGGGAGTCATGCTGGATCTTTAAACGAGGTGACCTGCCTGGCCTAGGCATGTCCACATGAGTGCAGATAAGCACAGGCTCTTAATCTGACAGCAAGACCACGTGGACCCTTGGGGGAGGCGTTTTGGCAGCCTCACTCAGCCCTGCAGGGTCAGAGGCAAGCAGTGTGTGGAGGGGTGCGTGGCCCTCAGCCCCCTACACTACAGCTAAGGACGTGGGCACCCACAAGCACAGGACCTCCCACCGCACCTTGATGGGGCCTTTGGAAGGGTCAGCACCCCTTCTGTCCCACGGTGCCTCTGCCCAAGCCTGCCAGAAAGTTCTGTTTCCATCAGACAGCGCTTGTGAAGCCCTCCATGGCTGATCCCTCTGACTCCCCCAGGATTCCCAAGGGGGTGAAGTGACACCCCACAAAAAGGTGGTTGGGTTTGCAATCCCTGCCTTGGGAGGTCTCCCTTTCATACCTCACCCATGCCAGATGTGGTTCACTTCCTGTGGTGTCTGACCTACGACCTGGTTAGTGCCCCCTGCTCCTCAGAGGTCCCACTTCCTGGGAGAAGTAACGTCATCTGTGTGCCGGGTCTCCAGACTGAGGGGCTTACAGCCCTCCCCACTGCTGCCGATCATCTCTGTGTTTGCTCAGGTCTGAGCACAGGGCTGAGGTCAGCCTCTGTGGCAAGCTTCCAGGGAGTTCTGCTTCCACGCAGGGAAGACTCAGGCTTCCCGGGAGCTCTGGTTTCTTTAACTTATCATCTTTCAGTTTTATCTGCGTGGCTCTTTCCTCAGGTAACTCCAGCAGTGACTTTCCCTGCCAGGCTCTCCTGGCCTGGCCTGAAGTGACCCCCTCAGTCCTCTGCCTGTTTTCTCCTATCCCCAGACTTCCTCTGAGAGGTGAGTCCCCACCTGCCTCAGAGCCAAGGTGATGGGTCTGTAAGCAGCATGGGAAAGGATTTGGCCAAGAGCACCATGAGAAGGATTCCTCTAGGCAGGCTGCTGGCTGATAGCCACTGGCTGCCTTGTTGAGACCTGGGCCTGTGACTCTTGCAAGCCTGGGAAGAAAACCCAGGAAGAAGCCACTCCCCTCAGTTTATTCAGTCTCCAGAGCCGGATGGGCCTCTGTACAGTGTCCCCCAAGTGCATGGTCATCAAGCTGTGTTGGAAGCCACATCACCCTGAGCATATTTGAATTTCTTCCCAAGTCACGCAGGTCCAAGAAGCCTGGCTTCTTGAGGTAAGGTGGAGCTAATTCTTGCCATGACAAATCCTTGCGGGGAGTCCCATGTCATGCTGCCCATGACATGCTCACCGTGACAGCACGTCTACCAACCCTGCCCATGAAAACACACGGGCAAATAGTATTTCTACCTAAGCTGAGAAGGAAGATGTGCAAACACCTAAATATCTTAGCAAAGTGCCTCTCACGTTCCAGAACTGGGTAGAGTACATGTCGGGGAGGATTATCATACAGTTTCTAGAAGCTTCATTGAATCCATGCAAGTCAGCGTAGTATTTGCACCATTACAACATGTGCCCGTTAGATCCTGCTAATCTTTACTTTTCTTGTTACGTTTGGCTGATTTTCTCCATCTTGAGTCTCTGCACCGTGAATGAATCTGACTTTCTTTTTTGGTCACAGGGTAAGGGACTTCAGCTCAGCTCCTTTTTGTCTTCCCTTGCCCCATGAAGTTATATGAACCTCCTGCTCTCCTTTTCAGCTCCTTTCCCCTGAGAGCAGCTTGCTGAGTGGAGAACAGATCGTACCTTATGACCCAGTTAACTTTAGCCCAGAAGCTGAAAGGGGATGATATAACAAAGTCAGGACAATCAAATAATGGGATTGGCCCCGGGGATCTCATGCTGAAGGCGGAGTGAGCAAACAAGGGACCTACCCATCTGAGTTTCAACGGGGCAGCCTATGCTGCCCTGTGTTTCGAACACAGTCCGGGGGCAGGAAGCCCAGATCTGCAGTCACCTGTCATGGTCACCATTGGTTACATGGGAGGGCTGATCCTGGCGTGACGCCCTTCCTTCTAAGGACCTTGTACTTCCCATAATCCCGGACTCAAAGGGAAATCCTGGTTCCATGTAGGACTTGCTACATTTGGAGAAAATATTTGGAGTATTGTAGTTTATTTGTCTGGGAAGGTCCTCTTTAGATTGTATCATGTAATGCTTTTCCAAACCTGTTTTCTTCTTTCCTTTCCCTTTAGTTCAGGAACAAAAAAAGCAGACACCAAGCATGTGTTCTGTACCCGCCCTGAGTTCGGCATCCTGGGTGGTGGAATGGATGGAGACCCCCCCAGCCCTCAGCAAGAGTGGGACCCCACTCACTTTGCACACCTCCGTCATATATAGCACCCACAGATACGTTATATGGAAATGTCTTGTGAGTCCCTGTGTGTTGTAAATTTCTAAGTCACAGACTGTATCCGAATGAGCAAGATGGGTATGGCCACAAGTGACAGTGAGCAAAGGAACCTCTGCCTCCCCAGAACAAGATGGCATGTTACTTCCAGGCTTGTGTAAATCAAGGGCCCCGAGGCTGCTGAGGACTTGCTTTCAGGGGTGTGCAGGGTCTGGGCCCCTTCCCATCATGGCCACACTCTTGGTGGTGGCCTTCGTGGTCCAGGGAGGCAGGAGGGTTCAAGAGTTCTCCTGTGAGCTGACCAGCAAGTAGTACTGCACTGTGCCTGGGGGCCTCCTCTCTCCACACCTACCCTGCCGGCTCTCAGTTCCCGTCCAAAATATCCAACCCCCCTGACCACTTGAAAGAAAAGAAAAATTAGTCTGAGATGATTCCTTTATGCAGCCAGACCATCAGCCAGAACGAGGCAGGGGAGCACTCACCCCAGCAGTAGCAGACGGCCTCCTCTCCTGGCCTGACTCCATTGGTCCCCACCCGTCTAATGGGCCAGACCCCCACAAGGGCCTGGACCCTCCTGGTGCCAGCACCGCATGCAGCTCTGCCCTGCCCCACCCCAAGGCAGTGACCTCAAAATGCAGCTTTGTGTTGAAAAGTAAAGGGAAACTGGACATACAGGGCTCAGTCCTAGCTCTGAAAAAGAATTTAACTAGCAGAGAAGACTAAGGCAAACTTTCCTTTAAAAAACTGGATTTCAAAATGCTTCATAACAAAAACATAACACAAGCCAAAAAATCAAAACACGGTTTCATGGTGCACGACCCAAACCCTCTGAAACGCTGAATGCCATACCTTATTTAAGACCTGTAATTCCAGTATTCAGGCAGGATTCAAGACGCTGCCACTCCTTCAATACAGCTCGTCAACAAAAATAAATGGCCCATGAACCAGCACTCAGATTGTGCTGGGGGTTAATACATGAATTCAGAAGTAGAAGTTACTTTGCTTTAATTAGAAACCTATTGCAACAGCTTGGGAGGAGGGGAGAGATGGAGCTTATCATTGGTTTGAAGCCAGATCTGTTTCTAGAATTAACACAGGGAATTCATAACAATTAATAGTTACCATAAATAATTTTTTAATTTATAGGTGCTGGAAACCCAGAGACATATTTAAAATCAATGAAAAAATGGTAGGCTGTTTCCTTTTCTTTGAATGGCATCCACCTTCCTGGGTGGAACCTTGATTCAACGTGGTGCCCAGCTCACGGTCAGCAGTGGAAATGTTAGCCCCTCAGTGAGGTGCCAGTGCAAAGGTACAGCACATCGTCACATGGCAGCTAGCTAGATTGCTCTCCCTCCCTTCTGAATGCAACACCTCTGACATTATATGTTCATCCCATCTTTCCCCAAATGAGCAAAATTCCCACAAATAAATGAATTTGGAAATAAAACCCAACTGGATTAAACCGAGTTCAGTAGCCTTACTTTCAATTCATTATGAAGTATAATGGACCCATGAACACCGCGTGCCTCACAAATGCATGCCTGCCATCCTTGTGCTGACCTTGAGAATCTTCTGTGGCTCTAATTGTTAGTATAGTGCTTCTGAAGCACACACAGAAACATGACTTACTTTTTATTGCAGGGAACTTCAGAGCACGGACACATGATGGATTTAATTATTTAAAACACGTTATGAGTGTTTAGTGGAAAGGAGCAAAAACACTGCCCACATGCCTTCAGCCAGCATCCTCTGTGTGCCTTCCCCTCACAAAGCTTCTTCCTAGAATGATTTCTAGACCCATCTGTGATTTCACAGGGATGTGGCTTATATTTCAAACAGCATGACACAGCCTGGGACAGCACCAGGGTTCAATGAGTAGAGCCTTGGAGGCAAAGACACTTGGAATTCACTTTTTAAGTGTAGAACTTATACTTGCAGGAAAGATTTGAGGCAACTAGAAAAAAAATCTCTAAGGCTTGGTTTTTTCATTGATGGAAGAGGTGATGATGATGCGAACCTCACATCACATGATGTGATGTGATAATGAATAAGGTAGTATGCATAAAGCTCCTTGCCTAGAATTCTAGTTAGAGTCATTGAGTGACTATAGGGTGTTCCAATTAGATAGATCAGTAGGTTAGACAAAGACATTAGGTGACAGGTTGTTCTTTATGAAGTTTTGCTCCTTTCAGGTGAAGTTTTATCTTTTTGATAAAATTTATGATCATTTTTAAATCAAAAACTCTTTTTTAGTATAAAACTCTTAAAAAAACAAAAAATAAAACTCTTTAAAGCAGGGATATGTCTCGTTGGCTTGGATGGATCTGGCTATTAGTGGTTGATACATGTTTATTACATTTAATTAAAAGTTTTTATGCCAAAATGAATTTGACTGGCTCTACCTAGTCCAACAAACTGTTGTGTCAGTTTTTAGATGATAGAAAAAGGGGTAAAAAAACAACATACAATTTTTAAAAAACAACATGCAATCAATTTTCATGATTTATGGGGTAGTTGTGTTCTATGACTTCACTGCAAACACAAAATTAGCAAATACTGAGCCATTAGTTCTAGAGAAGATACAGAATTATGTTTCTATGAGCCTCTGTTCTTAACATTTCCACCATCAGATCAATGCATAGCCTTGTTTCAAGTGTGTTTCTGTTTAAAGGGCTTTCTGTACTACATACTGTTGGTTCCTTAATGTTGGACTCACAGCCAGCAAACACGGATGCCCCCATCCAAACAAAGCTTATCTACCCAGTGCATGTGTTCTCAAAAAAAGTCCGTCACAGCCCCTGTGCTTATGAGCACTGGACTTCACACTTTGGGGGCCATTTTAAATAGTGAAATCACCAACAAAAAGCAAAATTGCAAAAAAAGCATGGCACTAAACAGACCATTGAAAGGACATTTATTTCCTGCATGGAAGCTGACATACAAGGCAGTGTGTGGCCTTGATCTGCCTCAGCTGGGGATGTGCCCCTCAGGTGACTTGCATCCTTAAAATGACCACGACAGCACTGCGGGGTGGTTATGAAGGTGCAAGTACAGTTTAGCAAGCAGGTGAATTTGCAAATACGCATCCTACAAAAAGTAAGGAGCACCTGTATTTTGTTTTGTCCCTTCAGATGTGCTGGTACACAGTGAGTTTCTGTTCTCCAGGGACAAAGCTGCATCCCCCATCCACATGCCATGGCTGCAGCTGTCCTTGGGGGAGCCTGTCACCAAGGAGCCTCCGCTGTTCCCCACAGGAGGGAGGCTGGAGCTCAGGCATCCCTCGGGTGTGCAGTTGACTTGCTTCTCCATGTGCACTTCCTTTCCTCCCTGGCCACAGCTCACGCTGGCAGCTGTATCGGATTGTTTCCTCTGTGATCCCATGATTTAGAAGCGCTTGCCCAAAAAAGCCTAAGTTAATTGTTTTTTCAGTTGTCATCCTTAGAAGAGGGGTGTTGAGGGAGAGGAATTGGCCCCCCAAAAGGGTGTGAGGGAGCTGGTGGGGGGGCAAGACCCAGCTGCCCAGGAAGGAAAGGATGGGAGCAGCAATTTACCACCAGCCCAACTCAAATTAGGCCTCACGAAGCAAATTACTGTGTTTAGAAAGGACTTTTGTCTACGAGGAGTCGGCCTTCTGTGTGCTGCCTGCCCGAGGAGATGCTGCCGGGAAAATCCTGGCACGAGTGACCAAGTGCACACTGAGGCCCCGTAGCCTGGCGTCAGTCTCTGGCTGCCCTTGGCCCAACTGTGCCTCAGTTTCACCAGGCTGCTGAGGGCAGCCGCTCTCCCTTGGCGTGGCATGGGAGCCGGCCGGGGATGTTGTGTTTGAAGGTGGAAGCCCAGATGCCCAGGTTGACTTGAGTTTGACACACTTAGACACAGTGTAGCCCCTGTTGTGGTTTTCTTCTTAGCACCCCCCCCCCCCTGCCCCCAGCAGCTTGGAGAGATTGATAGGTTGATACTTTGAGGGCAGACTGTGGCACTCTGAGCTTTCAGCACAGACCGGCAGCTCTTGACAGTGTTTCTGGTTGTTGAAGGTTAGTAATAGCGAAGGTTATTGAAGACTTAATACTACAAGGCGCTATTCTCACCACTCTCCATGCATATTTTTATTGGCTCGTTTAATCCTTCCTTTGCACCCCAAGAACCCTCCCAGGTAGGCACTATTATCCTATGCATTTGGCAGGTAAGGAAACTGAGGCAGAGAGTGGTTAAGGAGGGAGTAAGCCCACAGTTCCGTAGCTAGTAGGCAGGGCACCGGCTCCAACAGGCAGCCTGTGTCCCCAGCCCCACACAGTGCTGCAGAATTGCAGTGACGCGTCTTCAGTCAACACCTCTCGTGTTCAGGAGTTAGGAGTCAGGAGCGGTGCAGAAGCGTCATGTGTGAGGTCCCTGAGGAGCTCTGCATGGTGCCTCCAGGGGTGGGAAGTCTGCCTACCAGGCTTCTGTCCTCGTGGGACTGCGGTCGTGGGAGGAGTGGGAATGCACAGGAAACAGGCAGAAGACATTCAAGGTGCCCTGTGGACTCCAGTGCAGGCAGGGCACCGGCTGGAGCAGGGAGGTGGGCCTGGAAAAATGGTCCTCAGAATTAATCTACACCTTCTTGACCACCTGCAGCCAAGGGTATTAGGGACAGCAGCCACAGCCCAGGGAGTGAGAATCACGTCTTCCCTGCTGCTAGGGGAGGTGGGCCTTGATGCTTCCACCTCCCCCATAATTAAAAGGGGAAAGGTCAACATGGAGCATTTGGCAGTAAAAAGAGTTTGGGATAGTCTTTGAATTGAGGCTTGTATTTAGGTTTTTTGCGGCTCTCCCCGCTATTTGGGTTTGTTGTTTAAAGCAGTGTGATTCCGGGGAGCCTGGGTGGCTGAGTCGGGTTCACATCTGCTTTCAGCTCAGGTCGTTATCTTGGCATCCTGGGCTTGAGTACTGAGTGGGGCTCCCCACTTAGCAGGGAGTCTGCTTCTCCCTCTGCCCCTGCCCCTGCTTGTGTGCTCGCTCTCTCGCACTCTCTCAAATAAATAAAAAAAAATCCTTAAAATAATAATAAACCCACATGATTGTAAGCACTGAGTATGCCTTGAACCTTTACAGCCCCTGAGAAAAGTCCTGGGGACTTTGTGAGGGGCACAGGGGCCCAGCCCCTGCAAGCGAGGGTTGTGTTGGGGGTGGAGGGGGAGCTGCCCGGTGGGACCAGTGCACTCCCCCCACCCCCCGCTGGGGGACCCCTTGGGAGCGCTCAGTAGGGACACAATACCCTCTGTGAGGGTGGTGGGGGCATAGAAGCACCGCTTCACTGGCCTCTGCGAAGCAGTAGCTGACTCTGCTCTGTAGTCAGGCCCTTCTTTTATCTGCAAATCCCATGTCCGCTGCCCCCACCACCCTCCATGAGAGAAAAAGCCCAATTCTTTACTCTTCAGAAACATCAGAAAGGGTTGTAATAAAGTCATAACAGGTCCCGAGGCTCTTGAAAGTGATGAGTTTACAGGCGTCCGGTGCCAGCATTCTGTGGGATTGGTTCTGCAGCCTCTCTGCGATTCTGCTGCAGGGGAAGGAGAGTCGGAATCACCTGTCGTGCAAAAATTTGGCAGTGCTGAGAAAAAAATCCTTTACTGTGTGTTTTTCTTCCCTAACCTCTGCTGCCAAAGTAAATGAGTACTGTCTTAAAGTATCTATTCTTTAACATTGAAATGTTACTGTTCATTGGATTTTCTCTCCCCCTTTTGTCTTCATGTGAGAATAAAGCCAGTTAAAAATAACTGTGATGATTCTCTCTATAGCAGTTCTCCAGCACCTGCCAAGAAATATACAGATCCTGTGATGGGTGGATCCACACTGCTTTGGGCTCTGGGGAAGAAGTGAGGGTACCAGCATTGGTACAGGAAGAGTCCTTTGTCTTGTGCCCCTCTTACTTTCAGGGTGGCTTACTGACTTTCCTCTCAAGATTCTCAAGACTTTCCCTGTTTTATGTATTCATTTTATTATTTTGCGTTAAGTTCTGTTATTCTCTTCTATGTAGGTAGAAGGGTCTGGGTACATGCTGTGGCATAGGTTGCATAGGATGTGTTCCTCTGCAAGAATGGAAAGCCCAAATCAGACTAGCTTTAGCAGTAAAGGGAATTTATTGGTTTCCGTTGCTGAAGAATTCAAAGGGAGATGGCTTCCAGGTTAGGGTGAATCCAGCCAGTCTGCAGGGTTCCCACAAACCTGGTTTTGTTTCTTCTACTGGCTCTGCCTCTGCATTGGTTGCCTTTAAACCAAGAGTGGACCTCCTCCTGGTCCCCAGGTGGCTGGAAGCAGCGTTTGGGATTATATAGTTAAGTATGCACATCCAGAAAAAAGACGTCTCAGGAGAGGTCTTTGTCTCTGCATTCTCCAAGGGGTCTTACTTAGTTTGTATGCCTGTCACTTGAGCCAGAAAGATACAGTACACTGATTGGCTTAGCTGAGGTACATGATGTGTGTCTCTAGATGGGAGTGGAGTCACCTTCCTGAGAATTGTGGGATCTCTAGAAAGGAAAGAAGGAGGTGATGCTGGAGAAGCTGCCAATCAATGTGAAGTGTGAACAAAATACATAGCTTTTTTTTTTATTCTGGATTTTTCAGTTGATAAATATTGGTGCTAGAGATATGTCATCAAAAGCAAGACCCTATTTTTCTATGAGTTCCCTCGTCTTGATCCCTTCTTTTCCCAGACATTCAGGAGAAAGGTTTGTCAGATTGAGGAGCTCCTTGCTGCTATCCCAGAATCTGAAATGGGAGGGAGGAAGAAACACAGAAATGGAGGCCTCATTCCCCATTCAATAAAATATTCTTCAAGAAAAGAATCTGTGTCGCTTGCAACATTATTCATAAAGAAACAAGTTTAATGAAAATGAGATGTAATAAGAAATGATCCTGCTTAATTCATTAATTGCCCAAACTATGGGCTTTCCTACTCACAATGCCCCTCCTTGCTCATGCCAGGCCACATCCTTGCTGCGTCCTTGCTCAAATCCAGGTTTTTGTAGCGCACAGTAAAGAGATGTATAAATGACCTGAAACCCTTCCTCTTCTGTTGGCAGTGGGCAGTTTGCAGTCGTGAAGAAATGCCGGGAGAAGAGCACTGGTCTCCAGTATGCCGCCAAATTTATCAAGAAGAGGCGGACGAAATCCAGCCGGCGGGGCGTGAGCCGCGAGGACATCGAGCGGGAGGTCAGCATCCTGAAGGAGATCCAGCACCCCAACGTCATCACCCTACATGAGGTCTACGAGAACAAGACCGACGTCATCCTGATTCTAGAACTGTGAGTGGTGCCTGGGCGGGGGTCAGGGCAGGTTGAGGTCGGCCCAGGGCTGCCCAGCCCCCTTGGGAGTTAACTTTGCTCTGCCAAATTCAAGGACTGCCATGCGTTGCCTGCCTGAGGCCTGTCCGTGGTGATCTAGAATGCTTCAGAAGGTCCCCAAATCTCGGGGCTCCTCTTCCTTTGTCGGGAGGTCATCTGTTTCCTGAGTTTTATGATAAACTTTAAGCTAATGTTCTTTTTCTCCTCTGGCTGTTCCTCTGCCTTCTCTCTGTTTTTCCACTTCTCTTCCTCCTCCTTCCGTCTTAACCCCCACCTCCGATTTCAGCTGTTAGAACTGTCAACACTAATTACATGAGAGGGTAAAATGGAACCAGAATCACTCAGAGGTGATTATAGGACTTGCTTTTCAAGCCTTTCACTTCTGTTATCAGGGAGGCCCTGCCTGTGGGATGTTATTGTGGGAAACTGATTGCAGCATGGAGTTCTGCGATGTGTCTGTCTGTCCCCCAGCCCTGGGGCCCTGCCCGAGTGCTCTACCCCTGTGAAGGGACAGGCTGGCAGGGAGGAGAGGACGCTTCCTGCTCCCCTACAGCAGCTGGCTGGGAATGGCTCTGGGCTGTGGGCTTTGCAGGCCAGGCCTTAGTGCCCCAAGGGCAGGAGCCATGGATGGAGCCGGAGAAGCCAAGGTGACACACCAGTCTGGGTGGTTCTTAGTGTTGATGGGCCCCACTTGTTTCCTGGGGCCTCTAGAATTCAAATCTGCTCATCCCACTGCCAAACAGCTTCCCTTGTTTACAGATCTCTTAGGTTACGAGGGGGTTTTGGAGACCAGATGGGACGGAAAGCAGCAAAGGGAGGTTTATGGAGGACACATTGTAGCCCCGAGGGTACCACACTGCAGGCCCCTGGGATGCCTGCACCTTCCTGTCTGTCACTAGTGTGTGGGTACTTTTTTGTTATGGATCTGAGCAGCAACTTTCTTAACTGTAAATTGGGGCTGTTAATAGCTACCTCTGCAGGGTCATGAGGAAATAAGTGAGTTAAGAATTTGACAATCCCCAGCATAGTTAAAGGGCTCGCTAGGGTGCCAAGGGGCTCTCTGGGGTACTAAGGGGCTTGCTGTGGTACTAAGAGGGGTTCACTGGGGTGCTACGGGGCTCATTGGGGTGCTAAGGGCTCCCTGAGGTACGGCAGAGGAAAGAGACATGGCACAGTGTAATCCTTGCTGCGACTTCATATGGCAACGCAGGAACCAGACAGAACCAAGATCCAAATCCAGGCCAATCTTCACCGTCCGTCAGCCTGTGTTTCCTCTCTTAAGACTGTTGTAAGAGGCCATGAGTATAAAATTCCTGGGGAAGAAATGTTACAAGTCACAGCTGTTTTGCCTTTTCAGAGAATTACCAGATTGTGCCCAGTGCCTCAGGAGTGTCACGTATCCTCTTTACACACCGGGCTGTGGGATGATGCCTGTGCCTATGGCCCTCCTGGTCCTCACCTGCCCCTGAGCATGTTCTGGAGTCAGCTGCTTGCCTGGCCCCATACCGTACATATTTCCCTGTAGGTCCACCTGTCCTGTGCATCAGTTGGTGACATGCATTTTTTTTAAGCGTTTCATTTTTCCAATTTTTAAAAGTATCATACAGTCAATCTGGTGCAAGTCTTAGGAATTGAACGCGTGCTTAGATTTGTGGAATCACCACCCAAATCAGGATTCGGAACAGTCCCATCCCCCCCCATAAGCTCCCGTGTCTCAATCCTTTACAGCCACACACCTTCTGCCCCCTACCTCCTGGTAACCGCTGAGCTGTTGTGTCTTCTCAAATATGTCCTATAAATAGAATTGTGCAATATTCAGTCTTTTGAGACTGGCTTCTTTCACTCAGCATATTACTTTTGAGATTCATATATGCGTCTTTTGCTCCGTTTTGTTGCTGAGTGGTGTTCTGAGTGGAAGCTCGTTTGTCCTCTTACCCCCTGAAGGGACATTTGCGTTCTTTCTGGTATTTGGTGTTCGTGAATAAAGCAGCTGTAAATATTTACTTACAGACTTTTGTACAATATTAAGTTCTCATTTCTTTTTCTTTTTCAAAGATTCTATTTATTTACTTGAGAGAGAGAGAGAGAGGCAGAGACAGTGTGAGCAGGAGGGGGAGAGAGAGAATCTGAGGACTCCGTACTGAGCTGGAGCCCAGTATGGGGCTCGATCCCACCACCTCAACATCATGACCTGAGCCCAAACCAATAGTCAGAGGCTAAATTGACTGAGCCACCCAGGCACCCCAAGTTTTCATTTATTTTGGATAAATACCCATGAGTGGGATTGGTGTGTCACACATAACTGCCGGTTTGTGAGACACTGATGAGTGGCTTCCTGCCGCAGCCGTACAGGACAGCAATCCTTCCAGCAGAGACTGGGAATTCCCATTGCTGCACCAATGCTTGGATGTGTCAGTACTTGTTTTAATTGTAGCCGTTCTGGGGATTCGTAGTGGCACGTAACATTCACAGTCCATCGTATGGTGACCTTGAATGAGGGTTGAGCGAACCTACTGAGAATGGCCTTTAGATGGAGAGGACAGGAGGGGCCTGAGAGGGTGCCCCTTCCCCACAAGGTTAGCGGTGTCTTTCTCCTCCCTGAGTATTTGCTCTTCACAGCTTCCAGCACCCTGTGAGCTGATTTTCCTGTCTTTTCACCCACTAGGCATGTGGGGGTTGTGATGGTGACTTTTATGCGTCAGTGGGGATGTCCAGACGTTAGATCCAACATTATTCTGGGTCGTGTCTGTGAGAGTGTTTCTGAATGAGGTTAACATTTGAATTAGTAGTCTGAATAAAACAGATCACCTTCTATGTGGGTGGGCCTCATCCAGTCAGTTGAGGGCCCCCATGGGACAAAATGGAACCTTACCTCTCCTAAGAGGAATTCCTCTTACCTGATGGCCTTAGAGCCTAGGACAGAGGTTTTTTCCTGTCTTATGACTGCACTGAACCTTCAGCTCTCCTGGGTGTCTAGCCAGGTCCAGATCACTCACCCTACAGATCTGGAAACTTGTCAGCCTCCATGATCATGTGAGCCAATTCCTTAGAATAAATTCTCTCTCCCTCCATGTATGTACACATACTTCCTATCGGTTCTGTTTCTCTGGAGACCCTTGACTGATATAGTCAGAGGGAATATGTACCCTTCTGTAGACATCACAAGCCTGTCCCATTTGTGTTTATTTACTTTGCCACAAAGAGGTGTTTTTTTTTTAAAGATTTTTATTTATTTATTCATGAGAGACACAGAGAGAGAGGCAGAGACACAGGCAGAGGGAGAAGCAGGCTCCCCGCAAGGAGCCCAATGCAGGACCCGATCCCAGGACCCCAGGATCATGACCCAAGCCAAAGGCAGATGCTCAGCCACTGAGCCACCCAGGCATCCCACAAATAGGTGTTTTAATTTTTAATAGACAATTCAGAATATTAGGTCTGCCTGGAAGAGACCATCATCTTTGTCATGGAAGAAATCATTCTACATTCTAATAGCTTTATGGGAAGTTTAGCCATCAGTGACATATTCCATCTCCTCTTAAGAATTCTGAGGTATTAATGATGGTTCAGGAGAGAATCAAATTTGAGAATTTGTGAGAAAATAACCCTGTCATGTAATGGGGGCCACTTCTCTGAATCCACTGGTACAATAACCCTTCGGTGGATGTATTTGTCTGATTTATTGCTTTGAGATGAGCTCCCTGGTAAGTAGAGCTTCCTTCAGGCTTTCTAAGGACACTTCTTCCCTCCTTGAAAATTTGTGCCTAATGCCACTTGTGTGTGTGAGTTGTCTACCTACCAACTTCAGGCCCGTCCTTACAGCGGAGGTGAAGAGACCAAACCACCACTCTGTTCCTTTTTTCTCCAGCTGCCTCCCATGACCTGGGAGGTGTGTGGAAATGGTATCTTTTCTGTCCTTTGGGAAGAAACTAATTGGTGTGTGTGTCAAAGGCACGGTCGTTCAATCCTAGTTCAGGATCTGCCCTTTAAGAATTGTGTAAGCCTTGAAAGTCGCTTTAAAGAATGAAGTCCTCTGCCACCACCTCCGCCCCCACCAAACGTGTTCTACGGGGAAAGAATCATTTGTTTCATAGCTGATCTGCTGTTGGAGCCCAGCACAGCATGCACACAAAAGAGGCATACGTGATGTCTGATGACGATTGCGTGTCCTCCCCATCCCACTGTTCCCTAGCGCAGTCATGTCAACCCGGAACTCTCTTCTAAGGGAGCTGTTACTCGCCTGTGCATTGTCCCATGGGCAAGCCTCTACAAAACCTTGAGGTCAGTACTTGACTCATTTGGTAACTGCTACCTCATATAAAGGGAAGCTCAGTTCTCAGAACTCAAAGTCAGTGCTAATCAGAGCCACTGGCTTCTCAAATTTCATTCTTAAACTCGCTCCCTGGAAACAACTATGTGTTTTAGGCTGTGGGTCATGATGCATTTTTCTCTCTAGCTCTCCTCCCTCCAGACCTGATTCAAGCCCAACTGCCTCAGGGGCCGGAGAGGTGGTCAAAGCGAACAAGTGAAGTCTGCATGAAGCCTCAGGGCTGGGGTGGCATCGGGGAATGGGGAGGACTATGACTCAGCCAGAATCCTGATGCCCCACATCACACCAATCAGTTGATTGTTGTGGAATTTTGGATCTAGTGTTGCCAAATCGTAGAATGTTTTTCCCAAGAAAAGTCTATAATCTATTTTTTTGATGTTGGCAGTTCATAGTATTCATAAACAGAAAAAATAAAACCTATCTGAAGGCCACACATGACCTGCATAGACCTGAGACTCCAGTCTGTTTTATTATAGCTGTAAGAACTAGTTGACCACCGCTGGGGAAGATACAGTGCATGATAAATACAGTCAGAGACTTCCCAGAAGGGCAAGGCACACACTTAGCATTACTTTATGGTGATTCTCAGACTTCAGCATGCATCAGTATCTCCTGGAAGGCTTAGGAAAGTATACATCATCTGGCTGTACTTCTGGAGTTTCTGATTCAGTGGGTCTGAGTGGGACCCAAGAGTTGGCATTTGCGCAAATTCCCCAGTGATACTGATGCTGCAGGTCTGGTGTTCATCTTCTTAGAAGCTGTCACAGGTTGACATGTGACCCTCCCAACCAGCTGTGTTGAAATCTTAACGCCCAGTACCTCAAAATGTGACCTTATTTGGAAACAGGATCTGTGCATGTGGATTAGTTAAGATGAGGTCACTCTGGAGTAAGGTGGGTGTCTAATCCACCATGGCCGGTGCCATCATAAGGAGGAGGCTGTACGAGGACAAAAGCTCGGGGAGAAGGCCCAGAAAGTGGAGGGTTGGAATGAGAGAGGCATGGCAGAGCTTCCCCCTCTGAGTCCTCAGGAGGGACCCAGAGCACCGAGACCTTGATTTTGGACTTCTGGCCTCCAGAACTTCTGTGAGGCGTTAGTCTGTTGTTTCAAGCCACTCAAGGTGTGTGCTTTATTAAAGCAACCCTAGCAAACTAATACAGATGTGCTGATTGAGTAGAAAACTGTAATTCCTAGACTGGGAGCCCACTCACATGCTAGTCTAAATTCTGTAAGCAAGTCAAAACCAAAACAAAATGCCTAATTATGACGGCTCTGTGAGGCAGTCGAGCTGCTGAAGGGCCTGGGCAGAAGAGGTGGCTGGGGTCTTAACTCAAGGTGGGAGCGGACATCACCCCTTCCCCACCTGCCTTGGGAGAGTCATCCCTGTAGCTTTGAATCACCTATCTGAACGTGACAATGTAAAGATTTACAAAGTAAAAATGCTGACGTTGCTATGTAAGCCTTGGCATGATGGGTTCTAACAGGAAAATCAAACCAGTTTGGATTTTCCAGTCTTAAATTTTTCTTCTTATTTGTTCTGCTTGGAATGTAAAGCAGATCTTGAAATCAGAGTAGCCCATTTTAGCTAGCTTGTGCACTTGCTTGCTCTCTCTTTTTGTGACCGGAAATTCAGTTTACTTAGTTTACTGTAGCTGTAGCCAAGTGCAGGGCGTGGAATGAATAATGCATTCTGTTATTAATAGTTTTTAAATTGAGCAATGTAAATTTCATTATTTTTTTATTGTGGTAAGAAACACATGAAATTGACCATCTGAACCATTTTTAGATGTATAATAATATAATTGTATGTACATTGTTGTCCAGTAGCTCTTTAGAACTTTTTCATCTCTATACCTTTGGAATGACAACTTCCCTTATTAGCTTACTTTTTGACTTTGACCTGGTTAATAATTGCTGGAATTCTGTTTGCTCATTGCAAACAACCGCTGAGTTCTACTCAAACATTTGTGCAATCTGAGGTCACTTGAAGCAGGATCATTGTAAAGTTGGCTCACTCTCTCTTTCATCGCCAAGCCAAGGTGAATTCTTTCAGTGTACGTCATCAGCTCGGTGCATGTGGATGAATTCATTCCATCCTGACATCACCAGATCTAGAATCACAAGAGCTTTTCAAGAAGAAAATGCAGTGATTGGGGTGATAGTCTCAAGCTACCTTAAAAGGGGCAACGTTGCACGAAGCAGGATATAGTTGTAGGGACATATGTGATGCTGGTGAGTGAGGTGTATCTGATGCTGGGGGGGCCAGTCAGCCCCCCACCTCCACCCCTCTGCCCTCCCCTGCTCTCTGTTCCTCTCTCTCTCTCTTCTCCTGGTCCTCACAAGACACAAAAGCACACTCAGATTTCTTCAATGTGTTTTTCCCCCCTAGCTGCATTTGTTCCTTCTTCTCTGAGCTCCCGCCAGCTCTTTTGACTTTTTGAACTTTTGGTTTTATTCAGAGAGGTAATTTCAAGAACTGTGCTGGGTTGCACTTTTGGCACTTCGCTCCTCAGATACCGGCTATTAGGCAAGAGCAGAGAACCGAAGTGCATTTGGCAGCAGCCTTACCTTTCTCAACAGAACTAAAGCACGTAAAATAGGTTCTTTTCCATTCAGGCGCTCTCTGGAGAAACAAAACCCTGCATGTGTGTCTTCCCCCACACTCTCACTTCTTGCCAGCACAGTTGAAAAGTGTTCCCTTAGTGTTTATTCAATGGGCATTTTCGCTCACTTAAGTGGAGCATTTGGTTGCTGGCTGGTCTTAGAAAATTTGGGAAAATGGAAGTTATAAAAGCCATGTGTGGCATCTGAGCTCAAAGTTCTGTTGTTTTTCATCACATACTCATTATCTTAGTATCTGGCTTTGTGTTTTCTGTGATGTATCCATGAGTTAATCGGTATTTGCAATCTTTGCTTACCTCCAAGGAAGACCTGTAGTCCCCTGTGGTAAATGGGTTAGCACTGCTGCTTGCCAGCCAGCCTATGGACATCCGTAGCTTCCCTAACAGGCTGGCTGTTCTTGGGTCCCTCTCCAGGGACCACAGACCACTTTATGACACTCTAGGGTATTCCAAATCCCTGGGAACTGTTCATACTTCCTCTTGGAAACATGGAGAGAAATCTTATTATTTTCCTGCCTTGGTCACCACTCCCCTGACCATAGAGAGGATGTAACAGAAGGAAATTCTGGAGGACTGTGGCCCAGCTGGCCCCTCAGATATTCTGATTTCCTCTCTTGTCCCATTCTCTCTTCCTGCTGGCCCCAGTTTCTCTTCTCTGTGCCTTGGGCCATCCCAGTGATGGGTCACAACTCCCTATATGGCTTGGCTTCCTCTCTGCAACCAGAGCCCAGGTCCCTCCCAGGCCAAGGGCTGCTGTTTTGATCCTCCCGGCTCAGCCTAAACCTTCCACGTGGCTTTCCTCCCTGCTGGTCATATGGCACCCACATTTAGACACACTGTGCTCAGAATTCTAGATGGTGGTTGGGTTGAGCTTGGAGACAGAAGCCTGGGGGACTCACCCCAAGAAACGGAGAGCCCCCAGACTCCAGGACCTGGGTGGCATTCCCTTCCTTAGGCTAGCGTCTAGGGCGGTCAGTAGCAAACACTCCCGATCATTTTTGAGCCTCTCAGAGCCTCCTTTCTGCCTCATGTCATTGCAAAATGTTGCTTAAAATCAAATCAAAATATTTCTAAAATGACCTTGTATTTGCTTTTTTCCCTCCTAATTTGTATTTCCAAGTAACTAAATATTATCTGACCTTCTCATGTTTAATCATTCCTTTTCTTTCCAAGTGTGTGACTTGTTTTTAATACAGTGAGAATCACTGTGATGCAGATGAGGGACTGCAGGGCTCCAGTGGCACAGTGGTCGGTATTTGCATGTGTCATACTCAAATGCTAGTTTCATCTCCAGTCTGTGGACCTTTGCAGTTACCACGTGTGGCTGCCGCGTGACCTGAATGCTGCCGTGTTGATGATGTTAGATTGTTAGATGTGGGACACAGGCTCATAGACCTGGACCACCCTTGGTGACAGAAGCGTCTGCCTGATATTCTGATGGGGAAATTCAAGTGGAATTGATTGTTTCGGAAACATAGGGTAGCATGTTCACTTCTTCTAAGGTCTTTCCAGTTTGGTGTGGATCTTGGCCAACTGTTTTGAGAAAGAGGATGTAGGTAAAGGATGAGAGAGACTTTTCTTGGAGAAGAGAGGGAAGCTGGATTTCACATGGCTCTTTGGGTTAGCCACAGTGGAGCCCCTGCCTGACGTTACCTGATTTAATCCTTGGGTGCAGCTTCAGATTATTGTCACCACTCTGCAGATTCAGGAAACTAGGCCTGTTCTGTCTAGATACAGGAGTGGGGGATTCTGATTCTCAGACAGTTGCTTTTTGGGGAGGGAAAGTTTGTGTCTGAGCCCTAAAATTCTGCCAAGTCCCTGTAGGACTTAGCCTACAAGGCCCATTGCCTATCTTTTTTTGTTTTAATAAGATTTTATTCATTTATTTGACAGAGAGAGAGAGAGAGAGAGAGAGAGAGAGAGAGAACAAGCAGAAGGAGTAGCAGGGAGAAGCAGGCTCCCTGCAAAGCAGGAAGCCCGATGCAGGGCTTGATCCCAGGACCCCAGGATCACAACCTGAGCTGAAGGCAGACACTTAACTAACTGAGCCACTCAGGTGCCCCCCATTGCCCATCTTTTAAATGCTGTCATCTTTAGAGGTTGTGGGGGAGGTGATGGAAATAAAGAAGACCCCCTTGGAGCACCGAGGGCCCTCCAAGCCTGCCCGACTCACTCTCCTCTTCTTGCAGGACTTGGCCAGTCACCTGTGACCGTTACCCCCAGGGCAGGGATTCTCAACTTTCAGTAGGTCTAGAGTTGTATTTGCTCCTCTTCAGTTTCTAAGCAGTGGTGTTGCAGCTTTTGGAAGCTAACTTGAACTTGGGGGACCTTTCTAACAGCCATGTTGCTCTTACCCCTCATTTCTTGGCATGTCCGTGTTTCTGGAAGAGGGTAGAACACGTTCTATGTAGCTACGGGAATGATGGAAGTCCAGAAGGTGGGATGGCGTTGTGGCAGCTTTGGTATCATAGCTGCATGGGCCTGTTTGCCCCCCTCAGTATGTTTCTTTGAGAGCAAGACTATGGCCTGCTCTGGCATGTACCACACTTAGGACTGTGGTCTAATAAATGTGTGAGAGTCCAAATAGAGCAAGAAGAACATCATGATGTAAGGGAAAGGTCATGTGTGTCTCAAGAGCCTGTTGACCACTGATGTAGATGGTTTTGTTCCAAGTTGCTGATCTACTCACTTGGGCTTCAGGAAACATACTGTTGACTAAGTCTTCTAAGGGGTAGGGAATAAAAACCAGAATACAAAAGCCTTACAGTGGAAACAGCCCAGCTGATGGATGGATAAACAAAATGTGGTCTGTCCATACAATGGATTGGTATTTGGCCATGAAAAAAGAATAAGGTATAGATACACACTACAATGTGGATGAACGTTGGGAAATGTTATGCTAAGTGAAAGAAGCCAGTGTCAGAAGACCATGTATCATATGATTGGATTTATATGAAATTTCCAGAATGGGCAAATCTGTAGAGACGCAAAGTAAATTAGTTGATTGCCTAAGGCAGACAGGACAGTGGGGACAGAGAATGGGTGTGGTCACAAAGTTTCTTTTGAGATGATGAAAATGCTCTAAAATTATATTGTGGTATAGTTGCCCAACTCTGTAATACACTAAAAATTACTGAATTGAATACTTTAGAAGAGTCAGTTGTATGGTATGTGAGTTATATCTCAATAAAACTTTAGAAAACAGCTCTGATGGCCGCATCCTTCCCATAGAATGAGGCCATGATCTGTAGAATTGTGTAGGATGTTTGAATCTATGTTCAGCCTCCTCCTTATATCCAACCATTTCTCCTCCACACCTTCCACCTCTGCCCCTGATGCTAAACCCACAGAGAACCTCTTGCCTTTACTAGATTATTCCATGTTCTTTTTTTTTTTTTTTAATTTTTATTTATTTATGATAGTCACAGAGAGAGAGAGAGAGAGGCACAGACATAGGCAGAGGGAGAAACAGGCTCCATGCACCGGGAGCACGACGTGGCATTCGATCCCGGGTCTCCAGGATCGCGCCCTGGGGCAAAGGCAGGCGCTAAACCGCTGCGCCACCCAGGGATCCCTATTCCATGTTCTTACCTCCAAACCATTGTTAATGCTTCACCCTCTGCCTGACATGCCAAACTTTGCCCACCTGGAGAATCTGTACTCATCTTTTAAGGTCCAGCTCAGACATCATCCTCTCTCTTGGGCTTTGCTACCTGCTCCAGTTAGCTTAATTGCTTCCTTCATGTGCATTTTCATCACTTTTTAGAAGTGTGTTATAGCACTTACCATACTGTATTTTAAATGTTTGTGTGTATTTCTCCTGCAAGGGACAGTGAGCTTTCCAGAGGACATGCCAGCATTTTGCTTATTTGTTTTTCTGTCTGTCTGTCTCTCTCTAGAAGGGGCGTGCACACCAGCACAGTCAGTGCCCAGTAAAAGTAATTGAGATTGAATTCATTCAAGAAGACCAGCAGGGAGATCCTGGTGAACAGCAGTGAGCGGCCTTACTAGAGTAAAGACAGCGGGGAGGACGGGAGGGAACAAAGCTGAATGTTATGCATCATTTGTGATCTGCCGAAAGTAGCCTCTTTCCGGAGATCAGAGCAGTTTGTCACCCTACCTCATTTCCACGTTGGGCCTCAGAGGGCTGGGCCATCATTGTGAGCTGGGTGCCTGGGATGAAGAAGGAGTAGACTGAGGGAGGGCTGGTGGGACTCCAAGGGACAGGAACTAAGAACCTACTATGTGCCTGGCATTATGTTGCTGGATGTCAGTGACAGTCACAAGTGGGCAGTTAGAATTAAAGTAGCTGATTGTCACTGGTATCTTGTATAATAATGCTCGTCACATGGTAGGTACTCAATCAACATTTATGCAAAAGAAAAAGAAAGAAAAGAAGGAAGGAGGCAAGCCCTTCAGGTAATCAGGAGTCACCTTTGCCCAGCGTAGCATTGTGTATAGAGCCATCCTTGCTCAAACCCTGGCATGGACCGAGGCTGACTATGCCATTCAAAAAGAGATCCAGATCTCAAATCCATCTTTCTTGGAGGCTGTGGGTTGAGGCCTAGAGCTCTGCCTCCCCTTCCTACAGAGCCCGGTTTTAGGCTCCACCCTCCCCTTCCCTTTACCCAAGTGTTCAGTAGGAGGCCCTCAGCTCCATGCCCTCCTCTGCCCTGGTACCCGGCTTTTGCCAGTGGCCAGATTCTTTAGAGCTCCTGGGGGGAAACTGAGGCAGGAGGCGTTCTGATGGCCTCTGTACCTGCTGAGTGAATGCCATCTTTTCTTCCTTTCCCACCTCTTCTTCCAACTCTGCTTCTTCCTCCTCAGATTCATCGTCAGACTCAAGGGAAAGACTACTCTGCTTTAAGCTCATTTTAAATCACAGCTTTCCCCGTCTCGGGAAGTGGTTCAAGAACGGGCAGCACTGTCCTTCAGATTGGTAGGTGCCCCCGATCTGATGGGCCGTGGTCTGTCATCCTGAGATTTCTACGTTGTTAACGACAATTAGCAGCTTTCATCGGCACCCTTTGGGCTGGATTGTCAGAGAGAACAAACCCGGTCAAGGAGTGGGAGGGGAGCTGGGTCCCTGTGCTTCCCGAGATAATAGCTGTCCCTTGTTTTCAACTAGACGAGACTGATTGATTTTGGAATAAACCTCCAGCTATGGCTGTGCCAGCTTGGTTTACTTCCCGCTGGCCTTTTGTTCCAGCACCTGGTGCAGTGACCCGGGCTGAAGAGATGTCTGGCTGCCTCGGCTTTTCCGTTTGCCCCCATTTTGATTGGCCTAATTATTTCTCTGGGCGTCTGAAGCTTGGATTGAAGCCATTAAAGTAAAAAGAGGCCGGGTGTATGCTATTGAGTTTATTTCCCTTTATGTGAGAACTTTACTTCAAGGACCATGTGTGGACCGATTGGAAGTGGAACTGGTCTACCTCGCAGCCCTTTCCCTCCGCCCTCCGCCCATCCCCACCCTCTTGCCAACGTCAGCACATCTCATCCCGAGTCCGTCACGCCCGGCGCACTGCACTTGCTTGTCATTGGGAGCACGAGGGTAAATAGCTGAGGCTCTCAGTGGCTGGAGATGGGGTCCAGCCAGGCACCTCTGGGCTCCAATGAGGTGGAAGGCTGGGGCTCCTGCGCCTCTGCACGCTTGTACCCCACTTGTGGTACCCAGGTCAGCAGGCTTAGCCCCTGAACTCTGGGACACCATCCCCAGAAGCCCTTGCATGGTCTGTCTCATGGGCTCCCTGCTTGAAGCAGTCCAGCCAGGGATCCCTTCATCCCCGAGGCCAATGTGCCCAGCATTCCTGCATCTCCTGGCTGCCCTAAATGTCCCGAGGGCCGGACCATCCTTACGGTCAGCCTCGTGGGTATCACCTTCATTGTTGGTGTGGCATTTCCTGAATGTTCTTCAGATCCAAATCTCTTGTGAAATGTATGGTCCATGACTGTCTGCAGTCCTCAGGGCTTTGACCGATGGGGGATGTGCCTTGTGTTTCAGGTTCTAAATCCACACTGCATCCCCAGCACCAACCCTGCATTCCCTCTTTGGCATACTAGCATCTGCTTTTTCTCATCTGAGTTTGCTTATGATTTCATCTGGCATGGACACATCTGACTCTCCCTCTCTCCCCTCCTTTTCTTCTTCCCCACCACCCCCATCAGAACTGAGGCCTGGGTGGCTCCAGATCCTGAGCTCCTCATTACTGTGACCCAGAAACCTGAGATTCTGCAAGCATCCGCACCAGGTTCCCAACATGGCCCTTTCTTGTATATTATTACCTCCCTTCCAGGCCATCCTTTGGTCTCATGGAATTATTTGGGAAGCACATTGAGCCATTTTCTACAAAGGTTTTCATTCCTCTGGTCTTACTCCTCTTTCCCTTCCTGAACTGATGGACTCCATTGTTCTTGTTTGTTTCTAGAGGTTTTCTGGAAGCTTTAAACTGATTTTTATCACTGGCGTATTTTTTGCTCCCTCCTCCAACCACTCCTCTTTCCCATGTCCCCCCTCTCTCTAACCAGTATGGAAACAAACATGCAAGTAGGGAATCAGAAAACAAGGATGTGCTCAGAGTTGGGGGGAAGCTCTGGTGTATGGGCATCCACCATAGGAGTGATGACCACCTACATAAGATATCCCATAGGTATGACCTGTCACCCCATTCCCTGGTCACCCATAAAACACCATCAGCGTTTTCGTCTCCAAAGAGCTGGCCCTAACCAGCCACGTCTCTGAACCGATAGCATATTTTCCTGAGTCACAATGATTTTGATCTAGTCAGTGGGCAGAAAGCAAGTAGATCCTGTTCCCTCGAAGAGGAAGAGAAACAAAATTGTTTCTGGTTTGTTGGCTTGTTTTATAAATGCCTCATTATATTCCTCATAAAGCTTCTTCAATTAAAAAAAAGAGAGGGTGTTTTTTGTTTTGCTTTGTTTTAGTACCTTGTCTGGTTGAAAACCACAGCCTCCTGTTTGAAAATCTGCCTCAGCAAACTATAGCTCCATTATTCCAGCCTTGAATTTGAGCTTACCACCATTTTAGTGAAGGGGTGGGTAATCCTGTCAGGGGCCACTCGGCTGGAGCACAGCTACTTACTATGCTGTGTCCACAGCCACTATCACCTTCCTATCAGCTGAGAAATGCGGTCTGCTCATGCCTGCTGGTTTTGATAAATCATGACACGTTTCTTCGTTACTAGCCCAGCATCCTGCTTCTATCTCGGGCACTGAAAAAAAGTCATGATTCTGTTCTTTCCTCAATGAATGAACGTGATTGCTTCAAAATCATCATTTTTCCATAGAGGCCATGCTTTGATCCAACTTCACAGATTAGTCCTTCATGATGATGGAAGACCAGAGTCTTGAAGCAAGTGACCTTGGATAGCCCAGCTTATTTCCAAGTGTGGGTCTTTGTTTTTTGTTTTTCCAAGTGTGGGTCTTTGTATGGGATCGGGACCTTCCTTTTCCTGCCACAGCTTGGCAGCAGTCATGGGCTTGGGCCCTTACTCACAAAGCATACATTCCCCAGAAGCATATAGTCTCACTCTCCATTTATTACTCAGCACCACTTCAGGTTTTCTTGCCAGTGACAACTCTCTGTCCCCCCTTGAGTCAGGGAGAGTATGTCTGCCAGGATACAAAGGAACTGAAATAAAAGTGGTAGCTCTTGGAGAGTTTGGGAATCAGGCAGCCACCCAGATGGAGCAGTAACATGCTGGACTGGAGGTGGGTTCGGAGGGGAGGCTTGAGACAAGTTAGGCCTCCTGTGGAGGTTTCTAGACATCAAAGTAGAAGGATTTTTTTATGTTTCCTGAGCAACTACTATGTGCTGTGCTCTGTGGAAAGTGCTTTTCGTGTCATCTCATTTAATGAAGAAGCCATGAGAAACATCAGCCTCTTTAAAGCTTGGCTTGAGAAGCAAAACCCCTAAGATGAGGAGGTAAACATTCCCCTAAACCTGGAAGAGAACTCAAGCAGCTGTGTTTTTTCTGAAGATTCGCCATTCATGGAGGACATTTTATGTGCCAGGCATGGAGCTTGAGTACATTATAAAGAGCGTATCACTGAATCCTCACAAAATCCCGGGGAGGCAGGGTTCTGAGGCACTGCCCTGGGTGCCTTTTGCTGTATAACAAACCACTCCAAAGCTCAACGACTTGAAATGGCAACCGTTACTTGTTTTGATCGCGAATCTCCGGTGTGGGCATGGGTTCGCTGTGCCAGCTCATCTCCGCTCCCTGCAGAGTTGGCTGGGCTGCTGCGGGGACTGGGTGGCCCCCTTCCATGGCGGCTCCCTCACCTGAGCGGCTGGGTGCCGCTGGCTGTCGCGTGGGAGTTCAGTCAGGGTGCTGGCTCCGCTCCGTGTGCCGCCCTCCCAGGGCCGCCTGGGTTCACCCACAGCGTGGCAGCTGGGCTCCTAGGCCAAGGATTCCAAATGGGAAATGGAAGCTGCCAGTTTCTTAAGACTGACCCAGGATAACTTCTCTCATCTTCTATTGGTCAAGGAGACACAGAGCCTGCTTAGGTTCAAGGTGAGGACAAAGAGACCAGCTTTCAACGGGTCGTGTAAGAATTTGTGGCCATCTTTATTCTCCCAGGGGCCCAGAAAGGTTAAGTGCCTCACCCTGGATTACACAGCTAGCACGTGGATAGGTACCCTTGTGTTCCACTTTTTTTTTTTTAAGGTTTTATTTATTTATTCATGAGAGACACAGAAAGAGAGAAGCACAAAGTAGAGGGAGAAGTAGGCTCCCTGCAGGGAGCCCGATGTGGGCCTCAATCCTGGTACTCCAGGATCAAGCCCTGAGCTGAAGGTAGATGTGCTTAACCACTGAGCCACCCAGGCGTCCCCCTTGTGTCCCACTTCTTATGGATTCTGTGATACTCTTGAGTTGGCCAGAGTACCTGACTGACCTCAGTCCAGATTTCTGTACCTTTTCCTGCTATAAGCTGGGCCTATAGAGTAACCTCACCACAGCTATGGAGACCCAGTAAAGCAGGTTCTAGAAACATCCCTAAATTACTTTACTTGGATTTGGAATCTAAGATTGGAATCCAATCTGCTTTAGGAGCAACTCCAGCAGAATCCTAGGCTTGAAAAGATCCAGGGGGTGTATAAGAACTGCATTCAGCTTTGGGAAGGGTGATGTGCATTCTGTAACTGCGTTCTTGAGCAGGGTCTACAGGATCTACTATAGCCGGTGGGCCAAAGTCTGCTGCCTGTTTTTGCACAGCTCTGAAGAAAAGAATGGCAAATGGCTTAACATGTTCAAGCAGTTGAAGAAAAAAGCAAGAAGACTATATAGCAGAGTCAAAAAGTTGCAACCCAAAGCCTCTTATAGAAATGTTCACTGACACCGTTCTAGAAGGCAGGATCTGGAGTTGTGTTACCAGGTCTATGTAAGAAGGAATTTTCTGACTGGAGTCATCCATGAAAAATAGCAGCTCATAGCTGAAGGTTATGCAGGCAGGTGGCTATGCCTAGGATGCTATAGATGAGTGGTGTGCTATAAAAAAAATGCCTAATAAGTCAGAGAAGCCCTGATTTGTAATGTTTATAATTGTACAAATCCCACCTTGGCCAGTTTCCAGTTCCAACATATTGCCCTTCCAGGCGGAGTTGGGAAGAGAGGCACATCATCTGCTCTTGGAGCCCCATTTTACTACCGTGACAGGTTCATGTGGCCCCTCAGGTAGCTCCCAATCTAGGGACACACCTGGGTTCGGGGAGGAACGATAGTGCTGGAAAAACCTTTGACATTGTGCCTGCCTCTCTGGGCTCACAGGCAGCTGTTGTTAAAATCCGCAGATGCTGGGATCCCTGGGTGGTGCAGCGGTTTGGCGCCTGCCTTTGTCCCAGGGCAGGATCCTGGAGACCCGGGATCGAATCCCACGTCGGGCTCCCGGTGCATGGAGCCTGCTTCTCCCTCTGCCTCTCTCTCTCTCTCTCTCTCTCTCTCTCTCTCTGTGACTATCATAAATAAATAAATAAATAAATAAATAAATAAATAAATAAATAAAATACCTTTAAAATCCGCAGATGCGGAAGGATGAAGTATTTGCTCCGCTCCACAGCTGCTAAGCTCCACCTGCTTTTCACTGTCCGCACATTTGGTTTCAAAAACATTGATTTCTACAAGAGTGATAAGTTCAACTGGAGCCAAGTTTAGAACTTGTTTAATGCATCACTTTAAGCAAAGTTAGAAGAGAAATGACAGACTGGGAGAAAACATTGAGAATATAGAAGAAATTGAGGTTTCATGTTGAGAGGATGATTGGAACTCTGATCAATCGAGTAAAATTAAAAAACAACTGATAGTCCAGTAAGAAGATGGGCAGAGTGTGGACAGTTTATACTCAGAAGCAAAAGGCTGATAAACATGAAAATTAAGCCGTCTTTCGATACGAAAGAGCAGCCTGTGAGCAGGAACGTGTAGGATACAAAGCGAGTCCGTCAGTGAGGTCCATTGGATTGGTGCACAGTAATAATGCCAAGCACACGAGGCTGTGAAGCCACAGCATGTTCACCGGCTATTGCTGCAGGACTGTAAACTGAACTAAGAACAAACATATCCTAGGACCTAGAAATTGCAAATCAAGCCATACATCCTGGGGTCTAGAAAAATATCTTTAGGAGGCAGGTACACACACACAAAAATCATTGCCTTGTAGTTTGTGATCATGAAAAATTAGAAACAACATAAAGCACAGCAACCAGAGAATGGCTAGGTAGTCATGGTCTGGATGCCCAGATGGCCATTGGTTGGCTGTGAGAGCTCTGTACCAGCCAGCACTGCCACAGCGAGGTGGCAAATTGCAGTGGCACATATCATCTGATACCATTTAGGTTCTTTAAAATGTAGTGCTGTGTAGTTCACAGAGCATACAGAGAAAGTTCTGGAGGGTTATCAGCATATTCCTAGTAGAGTACACTGTGGGGGAGGGAGGGAGGGAGAAGGGCCAGGACTGGGGAGGAGGGCCATAGTCAGAGGGGACTTCAGTTTTATATATGGGTGTTTTAATTTTTCTTAAGAAGAATATATTTATGTATTTTTCTATAATATTTTTAAGAGACCAAGTTAAAGGGGCATCTGGGTGACACAGTTAGGTAAGCATCTGGCTCTTGGATTTGGTTCCGGTTGTGATCTCAGGGTCATGAGATCAAGCCCTGAATCAGTCTCCTCACTCAGCATAAAGTCTACTTGGGCCTCTCTCTTCCTCTGCCCCACCTCTCTGCACTTGGTGCACAAATGCATGCTCTCTCTCTTATAAATAAATCTTTAAAAAGAGAGAGAAAGAGACCAAATTAAAGAAGTTAAAGTTCAATTCTACCCAAATGGAGTGGCTTCTGTAAGAGAATGGGTCAGCTCCCTGGGTAAGCATAGGTCTGCTAGGTTGACCATCTGAGGAGCTACATGGAAGGCTAGGGGAGTGTCTGGACATGGTAGTCGCTTTGGCCTTGGGATTGAACTTCCCTTGGGGACTGGGCTTCATTGACATAGTTCTGGAACATAGGCGAGGTTTGCTGGGGTGAGGTCCAGAGCCAATGACCAAGAAAGAATTCTTGAGGCGTCTTTGGTGCAAAATGGTGGTTTTATGAAAGCACAGGGACAGGACCTGTGGGTGGGAAGAGCTGCATCACGGGGCCTGTGAGGGGTGGCTGGTTGTATACTTGGGAGTTGGGGGAGGTCAGGAAAAGGGAGGTTTTCAAAAGGACTTTCCTATGCTAATGAGGACTCACTCACAAGGTACTGGAGGCCCTGCTGTTGTCAAAACCTGGTTGTCTTTCCCTCTAGCGAGGCGTTAAGACATCTGGGAGCTTCCTGGAGGAATGTCACACACTTCCCGCTCAGCTGGCCTTCGGTTCCCTCCTCAGCATCACCTCTCTCTCCTCCACTCAGGCCTTGATATCCCTTCACTCTCTTAACTAGGCAAGAAACCACCGAAGTCTCTCGTCACACTGTCTAGACAGGACCGTGTTTAATCCGTCTTTATTTGACAGGAGAGAAATAGTCACAGTAAGTGAATGGTGTCGGATTGGGACTGCCAGCACTCTCTCCCGCTTGCCCACACCTTCCTCCCCATGGCAGATGCGCTTTCTCCCATTGGCCCATGGCTGCCCTCAGGCTCATCTAGAGCCCTCCATGTCCGGACCCAAGGAAACGGAGCCAAGGCCCACTTTCCAACTTAAATGCCTAAGAACCCACCTCTTCACCAGGTTTGTAGCCTCAGGAATGTCTACTCATTTCAGGGAAAGGCTGCTGTTTAACCAAGTGAGTAGCCTTATCGCCAGTCAGAACCCCACCCCATTAGCTAGAGACGCAGAGAGTAGCTCTGGGGTTTTCCTCACCCACACACCTGTGGCTGAGTGGAAGGCCAAGGACCACTGCCTGCAGTATTGATATACTTGCCGAGTGCTGGTGCTCCTATCCTAAGTCCTTTTTTCCTCCTTTCATCCTTGGTAGTAATAATGGACAGTAGGTATTATTCTCCCCATTTTATAGACAAAGGAACTGCCTATGAAGGTGACTTCACCTATCTGAAGTCACAGAGCCCAGATTGAAACCCAGAACGCATGCCTGCAATGCCTTTTACCCTTTAAATGTTGCTCTTCCCATAGGGATTTCCTTCTGGAAACCCTCAGAAGGCTCCTCCCTGCTGTGTGCACTATCTCTCTGGGGAAAGTGAAAGATCACTTCCCCCCATGAATTTTGAGTGCCGGCCATGCTGTTCTGTGAGAATCCCCAGAACTCTTTTAAGTTGTTACTTGAATTTGAGGTGAAAACAGAAGATGTGTTTCCAGATACAGTTTATGGTTTTGCGTTCAAAGGAGGCAGGGCTGATTCGGAGGAGGTGTGAAGATTAGGAACTCCTTTGATGCTGTTTATATGGTACCTCAGGGGGCAACACAGGAGAATGGTGTTCTCAAGCCCCTAGTCTACCGCAGGCCTTAGATTCACACCTATTTCACACAATCAAGAAGGAGGGTGTTGTGTTCACCTTTCCCTTCAGATCCCCAGCTGCAGTTTTGCATTCCCCAAAGTCCTCAGTTACCCAGGGGATTGCAGTTGGAAGGTGAGAGGTGGGAGGTGTGAGTGTGAAAACCCTCAGGGGTTCCCCTAGATTAACAAGAAAGAACATTCTGTTGGTAGTGATGACAGGAGAGCACAGGAGCTCTAATTTTTGTTCTGAGGCAGATCCAGGAAGTGGCCAGGAGCTTGCCCTCAACCTTCACATCACGTCCATCATGAAAGGTCTACGACATCTTAATGTGTTGGGGAAATTACTTCAAGATGAGACCACATATGCATTTCTTCCACCCCCCCCCCCCCCACACACACACATTTCTCTGACTTGGATCTAAAGATTTTTATTACAGTGTGTGAAGGAATCTTTCCTTCCTAGGAGAATCTGAAAGCAGCGCTGACAAAATACATTAGCAGATCCTGGTTACCTTCACTGAGTCTCACTTGCTTTAGCCACTTCAGCTATCCTCTAACTTTTTGCTTGTAGCCTATGTGCAGCGGCTACCTGTTAGGGGTGGATTGTACCCTACCCCTGAAAAAAAAATGTTGAAGTCCCAACCCTCAGCACCTCAGAATATAATCTTCTTTGAAAATAGAGTCTTAATGGATGTGGTCAAGTGAAAACGAAGCCACAAGGTGAGCGTTCATCTGGTGGGGCAGGTGTCCTTAGAAGAGGGTGCAGATTAGTTGTGTGCCCAGAAGGAAGAGCTAAATGTGATGGGAGCACAGCAAAGGCTCTGCTACACCCTCACACTGGCTCATAGAATCTTAAGTGGCCAGAGGTGGCAGGGGCCTGAGAGAGCAGTCTCTCTGAGCGTAGTCCTTCAGCACCAAGATCGCTAGAGTAATTTGTTCACAGGGGCCCTACCTGCTGAGTCAGAACCTTAGGAAGTAGGTTCTAGGAAATAGTATTTTTACAAAATTCCTCCGGTTATGAAACACAGAAACGTTAGAGAGTCACTTGGCCAAATTGTTGAACCCTCTCATTTTAGGATGGTAAAGTTGAGGCCCAGAGAAGGGCTGGGAGCTCCATACTTTCCTTTAAGTCACCCATAGCCTCGGTCCGGAGCCAGGGCTGGGGGCCTCTGTGCTGAGGTCCGTCCAGTCATCTTGCCATGCCACCTCGCAGGGTTTGTGTCATAGTAGGCCAGGACCCTGAGAGTGCCCCGAATTGTTCCAATGGCCCCTCATTCACCAAATGGTGAAACCCAGCCCAACACTGATAAATCATAGCATTTGCCTTAAAATACCTCATCAGCTATAGTTAGCTTGTAGCCAACAGTCCCCTGCAGCTTAGCTCATGACCATATCTAGTCCAGAACAAGTCCTGCTACATCTTGGACAATTCCTAGCAAAAGTCAGGGACCCTGAATAGTGTTATAATTTAGAAATTGGAATTCTGTAATAAATTCACTCTGAAGGCCCCCTTTGTTTTTAAATACCTTCTGTGACAGCTACCTTTTAGGGGAAGCATTGGCGGTCGAGGAAGGCATGGGGAGGAGAAGAAGCCATCCTATTTTCCAGCTTTCTTAGAGAAAACAGCAATGCTTATTAGTATGCATTTCACACAATTTCCATGATCATGCTCTAATTTCAAAACACTCTGAGTCAAAGACCTAATAAAGGAGGTTAGACTTGCTTTCTCAACTTGCTGCACAGATTGCTCATCTCCCCATCAATCTTCCTTCTCTTAAGCAAAATGTAAAATTTGGAACAAATTTTACAAACCTTGGAAACACCAAGGTTTGGGCTGATCTTCTTGTTAACATTTTCCTGCTGTTCACCAACTACATTATAAATGTTTGTGTCCTGGTTCTAAGCATGTATATGAAAAAAATCCTTATGTCACTTTCTACCTCTGAGATTAGGGGAACAAATAGGGCAAAATATCCAGTGATGCTTTTTATGCTCCCAAACTTTTACTGAAGTCATATAGTGTTGATTATCTTGATTAATGACCAAGTGTCTTATAAGCCATATTTAAAATTGATGGCTAGAACATCTGCCGTCCCATGGTATGCAGGAGAATGTATATATGTGTATGGCCTACAGGGTAGCAGGAAACCAATGATGGATCTAGGCCCTGTGAGATGGGGGCTCTCCCAACACTCCTGGGGTCCAGCTGAATGATCCTCTGGATAAGCCACAGCATAGACCTCATCATGAACACCCTGAGATTTGATCAGTGCACGGAAAAGGGTGATGGGAAAATCAGAGATGATTCGTGCCTCTTTCCTCTCAGTCTTGGTCAGGCATCACCACTTTGTAGGCTGGTCCCTCCCTCTCCTTCACCCTGGGGACTCCAGACTTGTTCCCGGTTCTCACTGATATGGTCGGGAAGCACTGTTGGGAGTTGAGTTGCTCAAGACAGGAAGGCTGAAAGGGCAGGAGATGACCAGTCCCAGAGAAAGGCAGACCTGGTTTCTGTTGGCTGAACCAAGTGAACAGACCCAGTTTAACATAGTGTTATGGTCCTCTATTGCTGTGTTAACAACCACCCCCCAGATCTGGTGGGAGGCAGGATAGGTTCCCAGGAAGCAGACTGTGAGATGGAGAAGAGGGTGCAGGAAATGTATTAATTGCTACCCTTAGGATGAAGACATGGAACAGAAGGGAAGGAGCAATAGTGGGCAGAAGAGTGACAGCTTGCAGCTCAGGGACAGCCTGCACTGGCCCAACAGCTCTGAAGGACCCCTAGAGTTGTTCCAAGTTGGACTGAGATGACCTGGCCTTTATGTCACGGTAGGCAAACTACAGCCCGTGAACCAAATCCAGGTGGTCACCTGTTTTTATAAATAAAGTTTTATTGAAGTACAGCAACGTCCCTTCATTTATATATCACCTAAGGCTGCTCTCACTTTTTTTTTTTAAGGTTATATTTATTTATTCATGAGAGAGACAGAAAGTGAGGCAGAGACACAGGCAGAGGGAGAAGCAGGCTCCACGCGGGGAGCCCAATGTGGGACTCGATCCCGAGTCTCCAGGATCACGCCCTGAGCCAAAGGCAGATGCTCAACCACTGAGCCACCCAGGCGTCCCATAAGGCTGTTCTCACTTACTTGGGCAGAGTTGAGTAGTTGTGGCAGAGCTATATGGCCCCCAAAGCCTGAAATATTCATATTTAGCCCTTTATATAAATTTGTCCAGCCCAGCTTTATGTTCCTGTGCTCAGTAGCCATTGGACATGACTTTGGGTGGCATGTTGCAGCAGAGGCAAGCTCTAGTGTCCCCCCCTAGTTGGCTAACAGGTCCTTTCTCCATGGAGAGTATGGGTGGTGCTCACGGCACCCACCATAGCAGATTAAAATGACCATTTTATTGTGCACACGATTTTGTGAGTCAGGAATTCTAGAAGGGCTCAGGTGGAGAGTGTGACTTCTATGGCATCAGCTGAACTGGAGGACCCACTCCCAAATTTCTTCCTTGCTTAATGCTCCTTGGCCTCTTTCTCTCTGTATGAGGTGTCTCATCTTCCAGGGTTTCTTCATACCATAGCATAGTGGTTTCGGGATCCTCACACTTCTCCATGAGGGCCTCAGCATGTGGTAGCCACGGGACCTTGAAGAACCACACTAAGGCTGGCACAGAGTCACTCTACTGTGTCTTATTGGTCAGAGTGGGATCTGCTTAGATTCCAGGTGGTGGAGCCACAGAGGCACCATCACAGTGCAGAAGAGCATGTGACAATGTGACATGCTGTGGCGCCAGCTCTGGAGAGTATGGAATGCTTCGGTGGGCCAGGTAGCCCAGGGTGAGCTGGCTTGCCCAGGTCACAGAGCTCTTTGTGTCTCCCAACCCCATGGTCACCATCGTTCCGTGGGTGGCTTGAAATGGCTGTGAGAGGACACTCCCAGAGTGGAATGGAATGGGCCTTGTCCTCGCCCCCAACCCCAGAGAGCCTGCTGTTCAATACAGACCAGCACACCATTGCCGCTGTGGGAGGGCTTTTAGTTTGAAGCCAAATGAGAACAAAAACAGTATTTATTGAGCGCCAAGGGGCTCTGTGTGTCCTGGCACCTCAGAACATCTCTGCGGTGTGTGATTGTCCCTTATTTTACAGAAGAGGAATCCTAGGCTCAGCGAGGTTGGGTAATGGGGCAGGATTTGAACTGGAGTCTCCCCACCCCCTGCTGTCCTGCATCACAGAGCCTGGAGCCCTCAGGAGGATGAAATAGGTTGCTCTTCACTGACTGAAAGGAAGCTCAGGTCAGATGAGAGGTGGGGAAGGCTGCCTCAGAGAAAAGGACCAGCAGAGGCCTGGCCTGAAGTGGCAGTGGGGTTTCTAGGAAGGACCCAGGCCCCCGCCCTACACTGAGGTTTTGGGTACTAGAAGGTTCACCCCATCTCCAGACATCCAACGTCTAGACACTTCTCACTGCCAGGAAACTTCCGACATGTTTAGAGGCACAAGCAGTCAGTGGGAGTGGGAGTGGGGATGCCCCTGAAGAGGGGCAGAGGAGGGCAGGGCTAGGCCAGCCACTACAGCCACAGCAGCACCCCGTTCTCGGGAGTGCAGAGGTTGGGCCAGATAGTGGGCCCGAGGGGGGGCGGGAGCGGAGAGAAGCAGGGCAGGAAGGGGATTTTCCTATTGGAGCACTGGGGCAGGTGGCATGGCATTCCTTTAAGTGACACCCATTCTGCTCACTGGACCCCAGCCTCCTGCCAGGCTTGCCAACCTCTTCATTTGTATTTATTACCTTTCATCTGTAAAATGCTCACAGGAATAAGTCCTCTTATACCTGTTAGGTGAGAAAATGAGGCCGAGTGAAGGAGTGGGCTTCCAGCTGCAGAGGGAAGGTTTGCAACACATGTGGCAACTCTGGACCTCACTCCACAGGGCAGGCCACGATGGTGCAGTCTTCCCCCCCGCCGCCCTCAGGTGAGGCTGGGCAGGCGAGAGCACAAAGGAGCACCCAGATGATCCAGCATCTTTCTCAAAATTTACTTGGTCCATCATTTCCCATTTTTCCCTTTTCCTCCCTAGAGTTGAAGGATTCCCTTTCTCTGTTTTGTTGGTTTTAAGACGAATTAGAAGACAGAAGAGTGAAGAGTGGTAGGGACCCAATGCAGAGTTCATGGCCGAGGGCTCCTCTCGGAGAGGGAGGGTGGGAGGGTGTGGGCTGAGAGGCCACTCCCATGGGCATCTGGCCGGTCGGGGCTCCCAACCTTCACCATGGCTCAGGCTCTGAGGCCCGTGGCTGATCTACCCTGAGCCCTCTGCTAGGGTCCCTGGGTGGAGGAGTCACCTTGCCTTCCAGATAAACATCCAGATGTTAAATATCAGAGGGAGGCTGTGCATCAGGAAAATGCAATTAAAACTTTGAAAAATGGTCCTCATTTTCAGTGTGCTAAGAATCACCTGGGGTGCTGGCTAGATGTTTTGCATTTCTCTGAAACTACATTTCTTGGAAACTCTCAGGCAGCAGGCTGGAACCTAGGTCCAGAATCTACATTTTTCAAAGACCCCCAAGCATCCTGATGCTAGTCAGCCAGGCTAAGAAAAACAACAACTTGAGAGAGGGAGGATCTGACCCCTATCTTTAAGATGCCGGCCTTCTTGTCATTAGAGTTTAATCTCGCGAGCACCAGATTTCTTTTCTGGATGTGGAAGTGGTAGGTATGTTTATGGAGCTGTCTTGCCGAAAGAAAGATAATGAACACAGCATTTATGTGCATAATTGCAGTTAATTATTATGTTGGGAATGTATGGTTAAACTTGAGAAAAGATGAACTTATAAAAACTCTTATTAAAAAAGTTCCCTGTTATTTGCCATTAATTACTGCTGAGAATTTCTTCAGGGAGTTTGCTCGTTTATCCACCGGCTAACAAAGTTTTGAGGTCTTGCTATGTGGCTGGCACCGTGTGCGGACGTGGGAACAGTCACGGGCTGACCTCTGTTCGTTAGGGATTTACAGTTTGGCCAGGGGGACTGATTGATAAATCCCAAACAACCTCGTGCATTTCAGTTTTGCACATGTTTATTCTTATTCCTGAAGGTACTAAATTCATTACTAAATGTGATTTAAAAAAATATATGTAAGTATTTACATATAAACAGATACAAAACAAGAAGAAGAAAATCCTTGTAGGCCATATACTGTGATTTGGAGCTTAGAAGAATTGATTAGTGCACAGATTACAAACTTCCCAGGCACTCTGCACGAGGAAGATACATTCTATAAGTTCTGCACAAAGTTGGTGTATAGTTCTGTTTTTAAATCAGTAAGTTAAGACTTCACCTGTAGATATGTGTAAGATGTTTTAAAGATCTATTTCGCCCCCGCCCATGGCATCTCTGCTCCGTGCCCTTGCATGTGAACATAGCGCATGAAGAGGATGGTACCAAGGTGCTTTCAAGCACAAACGTGCCTGAAGACAGAATTCCCATCCAGTTGTGAGAAACACGGAGAATTCTGTTTCCTTGCTTAGCACTTTCAGCTTGTTCCTATGCCATTCCCTTGCCTGAAATTTGAGCACGCCAGCAGGCCACATAAGAGAACAAATCAGTGTGAAACCGAACGGTTCCCGGTAACCTCTGCTTCCTGGTTTTCAGAGTTGCAGGTGGTGAGCTGTTTGACTTCTTGGCTGAAAAGGAATCTCTGACTGAAGAGGAAGCAACGGAGTTTCTCAAACAAATTCTTAATGGCGTTTACTACCTGCACTCCCTTCAGATTGCCCATTTTGATCTTAAGGTATGTTTTGCTAAGTGTAAGCCACCAGAGAGCACAGCATTTGCTAAGTGTAAGCCACCAGAGAGCACAGCATTGGTTGGTTGTTTGTTAAGAAAAATTGAGGCATCCGAGAGATACATTTTTTTATCCTGTATGGGTGTAACAGATGGAATTATGAAGCTAAACCAGCCAGTATATAGTGCATACCTACTCGAGGATTCCTAACTTCTTGTGAGATAGAAGCTTAAGATGAATGATTATGTTCAAGAATCCTTGGGGCAGAATCAAAGGATTTTACCAGCCAGATCTCTAAGCAAAGAGGGCTGCTGTTGGTTACCGGGTGTTTTCAGCTTAGAGTGGCCACTGGCTGCCCAGTTCCCACCCCCTGTGGCTGCAGGGTGCGTAAGGTGCAAGATGTCTTGATCTCCCTTCTCCTTCTTGATGCAAAGGCCTGTCACCAGCAATTGATCAAGACAAACTCTGAGATTGGCTAATTGGGGTCTTTGCCTGCCTAGGGGCAAAGCACCATGAGAGATAAAAAGGCATGCCATACTTGTAACTGTCAGAGAAGTTACAGTCTCTTTGGGAAGAGAAGGTATATACCCAAGCAACGGGCAGTGACAATGTAAGATTCAAGATATAGTCCAAGGGACTGAGAAATAGTCATGAAATATCCTATGGTCAATTGCCAAGTGAATGATTCAGATCGTTGGAGCTGGGACAAGACTTCAGAGGAGGGAGGACTTTCCCCATGTTTATTTGTGGCAGAGCTGTCCAGACCCCATCCAATCCCCCCAACACACACACTGAACACTGCTGCTGCACACACATGGAGCTCTCCACCTGATGTCTGGTTTCTGGCCCTGGGGGCTGCAGATGCCAGAGTAAATGCCCTCAGAAGCCTCTCTTAGCAACAGAGGATGGAGAGATGGTGGAATAAGTGCCCGACTCCCTCCTGCTTCAGTTGGAAAACTCAGGGTTCCTCCTCAAGTTTTCCAAAGGGATTGTCCTCCAGTCACCCCAACCTTGACAGGATACTTTGTCTGGGTGTCCTTTCTTCTGCTTCCTGTCTCCCCATCCTCTACCAAGCATTCCCTGGAGCCCCCTCCCACATAAGCCACTTGCACCTGAATCCTTGTCATAGGTCTGCTCCTGGGAGAACCTAAACCAAAGACATTTGTTTTTCTCGGTGTTCTCTTGCAATTACCCTTTCATCCCTAGTTTTAGGTTGTATTTTCAGGGAAGGGGGAGAACAACTCTGCCACTTTGTCTTCAGCGTATTACAGCTGTTTTAAATTGCAATAAAGTAAACATAGCATTTTAACCATTTCTAAATGTATGGTTCAGTGGCATTAAGTGTACTCACACTGTTGTACAACCATCATCAAACTCCATCTCTAGAACTAATTGGTCTTCCCAAACTGAAACTCTGTATCCATTAAACCCTAGTTCCTCATCCTCCTCATTCAGCTGTTAGCAACCACCATTCTACTTTCCATCTCTATGGGTTTGCCTCTTGCAGGTGCTTCTGATAAGTGGAATCATGCTGTATTTGTCCTTTTTTGTCTGACTTACTTCATTTAGCAGAATATTTCTAAGGTACATTCATGTTGTAGCATGTGTCAGAATTTACTTCCTTTCTAAGGCTGAATAATACCTAATACCTAATATCTATATATGTATATACACACCACGTTTTGTTTATCCATTGATCAGTTGGTGGACATTGGATTGTTTCCACCTTTTGGTTATATGAATACACTGTTTTGAACACGTGTAATATTTCTGTCTTTTTTTTTTAAGCCTGAAAACATAATGCTTTTGGATAGAAATGTCCCTAAACCTCGCATCAAGATCATTGATTTTGGGTTGGCCCATAAAATTGACTTTGGAAATGAATTCAAAAACATATTTGGGACACCAGAGTTTGTTGGTAAGTTTTTTTTGTTTGTTTTTTTTTTTTACTCCTGTGATCATTTATTTCTCACAAATATTATGAATTATACTGACAAAGTGTCCACTGCTATAACATCATCGGTTTCCCTGATACTTATTTTTGATTTATATATGACGATAGAATCTGTTGATTTACTTTCTTTCAAAACTAAACATATGTTTATTTCCTCTTAGCTCCTGAGATCGTCAACTATGAACCTCTCGGTCTTGAGGCAGATATGTGGTAAGGAGCATGTGCCCCTGATACTGTCATCTTTCTGATTTACTTTACTATTCTTCTGACATTTGCTTCTGTTTTTGTTTTGTGTCTAGGAGTATTGGGGTAATAACCTATATTCTGTAAGTACCAAAATCCATGCCTCATGTTCTTTTTCTCTTTCTCTGAGACCATATGTCTTATTAACCATCTATGTGTCGTGTTGATCTCTTCAGTTTATGCATGCTTCTTCTGTAAACATATCCATTTTACACCCCCAGAACACGTTTAATTTATACTAATTAAACATTATCCTCTAATTCGCAATGAGTCATCAGAAACTGCAGCACAATTGCTGAAAGCAAGCATGGCTGTCCATCACTGCTGAGAAAATAGAAAAGGGGTGTTTTTTTGACTACTAGATGCTGTTCCAAATTAACATTTTAAATGCATCATATGCATTAAGCTGAAACTTTTGTGCATGACAGTTAAATGCTCTATAAAATGTAATTGGATTCTGAAGTAACTGCCCAAGCACCAGATTATAATCTGATTCCTCACTTCCCTCATCAGCCATGATAGGAATGACAACTCAAGAGGTAATTATTCATGTTCTGCACCCCACTTTATTAACAGCCTAAGTGGAGCCTCCCCATTTCTTGGAGATACTAAGCAAGAAACGTTAGCAAATGTATCCGCTGTCAACTATGAATTTGAGGAAGAATACTTCAGTAATACCAGTGCCCTAGCCAAAGATTTCATAAGAAGACTCCTCGTCAAGGATCCAAAGTGAGTGTTTGTTTTTCCTGAAGGGTACTCGGCTGTGGTGGCTTCAGCACCTGTATTGTGCCTGTGGCCATGTTTACAAGAGCCTGATTGGTTCTGTGTGGCAAAGGAAGCATGCCATGTGGAATGCTTCAGAAAATGCAGGCAGGGCCCTTTGTACCTGCTTAGTCAGTCCCTACAGGCGCAGAGAAATAGTCACAGAAAGACCGATGTTCTTTTCGGCTTTCTTCAATAAAGCAGGCCCTGAATTGCATTTTCCAGAATATCTGCTTTGTAGGCCCAGCCGGCATGGAAACAACCTCAGTGTTTGCTTCTATGGTCACAGCATTTTTTTTCTTTCCCCTCCCCCCACCAAGGAAGAGAATGACAATTCAAGATAGTTTGCAGCATCCCTGGATCAAGGTAAGTTGCCTGTTGTGATTGGTTTGGCATTGTAGGACATCTTGGAATGCATTTGCCCTAGAGTATTACTAGTTACTGTGGGGTCTCACTACAGATCACGTCTGGAGTATTGTTTTTGATATTGGTGCCATATTTTAAAATGGCTGACAGAATGTCTCATTGATCATGGTGGTAGAAAAGAGTAAGCAATCACAATGCAGAATTGTAAATGGGGAGTTGAAAGTCAAGTCTACTCAATAGCTAGTTTTGGTTAGACCTCTGGAATATTGGCCCAGAGAATATTTTAAATATTTGGAATTGAATTCCAGCGTTTAAATATCAGATCAACTCTGGATTTCCAGTGTTTCTTGTAAAATCTGAAGGTCTACCAATATTGAGCCCTCGTTCCATAGGCCACCCAAACCTTGCACAGTTACCTCTACATCCCTGTGACACCCATTGGCTTTTGGGTTAGAGAACTGAAGTTGCTCTAGCCAGAGCAGAAACGACTAAGTGCGGGCAATATGGCAGTTCCAGAATAAAATCATGGAACTGGTAAGGGGATTGCAGTATAACAACTTGTGCTGCAAAAGTAGGTTTGGGGCATCTGGAGAGCTCTGCTGTGAGAGCTTCTAGCAGTTGCATGGGTTCCCTGACGAGGCAGTGGTGGCTCCTTCTCTCCTCAGTGGAGCTAATGGCCTCCTAAAAAAGATGCAGTATATGGGATTCTAATGCTGTCAGGTCAAATCTGCTAACCGTAGTTCCCTACCAGCTCTAAATTACTTAATGATACTAAGTTCAAATGCCTCATCACATGACCTTACCATGAATCTTGCCATTCCCAAACTCTCAGTGCAGAAAATTGAAATTCAGCCTGGTCCTAGCTCACCTCCTCAGCTTTTCCCAAGATCCAGTCTTTATGGATTTTATCAAACCCTTAGTCACAAGAGTTGGCCTCCAGAGACTAGGTTCCTAGCTCTTGCATATTATCCCAACTTGTTTTGCTATCTCATTAAGGTGAGTGTGTACATATCCCAAATAATTAGAGGTTTCTAGAAGTTCTCATGTAACACATTTCCATCATTTGAGTGCTTTAAATTTGCTTTCTTGGATTTTGTTTTTAGCCTAAAGATACCCAACAAGCACTCAGTAGAAAGGCATCGGCAGTCAACATGGAGAAGTTCAAGAAGTTCGCAGCCCGGAAAAAGTGGAAAGTAAGAATGTTTGGTAGGGAAGGGTTAACTAATTTAGTTTCTCTGTGGCACTGCCTCGGGCTAGTCTCATCTCTTCTGATAATGGCCATACAAAAGTGCAACCTTTGTTTGTTTGTTTAAATTTACTCTATATTCTTCTATACCATTACGCTATTTTCAAAAGATAAGCAAAATAATATTTCAATCCTCTTTAACTCATATTTTCATATGTAATTTTGCATTTTTTAAAAATTAAAACCATTCACAAGGCAAATTTTTAAATCAGCACAACAAAATTATAGTGCAGTCCTTCCCTAAATTCACCAAAGCTACATTTTAAATAAATCTGTCCTTTGTGGTAAGCAGTACGGAATTGCATTTATAGTAGAATTTGTATAAATTATTCTCTAAATCCAGCCTTGGTCTGTGAATGGTTAGAATGGGGTGGGGAGGGGCCATGAGCATTTGCAATGTGGTCTCTCATACTTTTTCAGTGTGGATGGCCACTGAAGGGGCTTTTTCACATGGCTCTAAAATGCATTCTAGTCAACCCTGAACTAATAAAAATTCAAAGTTAAGATGGTGACAGGATGTTTTTCTATGCCCATGGTCTTGTCAAGCTCAGAGGAGGCAAGTACCTGCCATGTCTCTGAGCACAGGGCCAGAAATGTACCTCATTTTCGCACTCATCAAGTTCAGGGTTCCATGATAGGAATGAGGAGGACTATAGCACTAGGTTGCTTAATTAACACTTAGTCTGAAAGAAACCCTGAGAATAGGCTTAAAATTATAGAGAGAACCGCCATAAGTTTCTCTCTTTTTGGGGTACTCACACACGCGCGCGCACACACACACACACACATGCTGTTGCTTTTGCTTTTGCTTTTGAGAGTAGATGAAGGTGTGTTTGTCGTATAGGCTAAGGAGTTCCCCACTGTTTGTTTCCAACAACTGTATGAACTTTGATAGTCACATTACTACCATTGTCAGCTTGCCTGGGCACAAGGATACAGGACCAGACCCTTGCAAACCATGCTTTTCTGAGTGGGGAAAAAGTAGAGAATAACATGTTAAGAGAAGGGATGCAGGGCATGCAATTGTGTAGTTAATAATGAAATGTGGAAGGAGAATCTCTGTCCTGTTGTCCTGATTTATAAAGACTTTTAGAAATTTCCTTAAGCGAATGTGATCCAGCCTGCTTATAGACCTCCCACCCCTAAAGAACATGCTGTCAGTGAATGCTATCCCAAAGACTTTGCCATTTGCACTAATTTGAGCATCCTTTTATAAGCTCTCTTTCTTCCTCTCCCCCTGCATTTTGTTTGGTTTGGTTATTTATTTATTTATTTATTCGTTTGTTTGTTTGTTTACAGCAATCCGTTCGCTTGATATCACTGTGCCAAAGATTATCCAGGTCATTCTTGTCCAGAAGTAACATGAGTGTTGCCAGAAGTGATGATACTCTGGTAAGCAAACCTGTTTGCCTTGGTGAGGTTCTTTCTAAGCAGTGTGTATTTCAAATGTTTAGGTTGTTTGATTAGTTCAACAACCCAGAAAACCTGAAGTCACGGAAGTGTCAGGCCTGTTCTTGCTCTGCTTGAGGGAGGGAGTTAAGTGGCTGATTTGGTGTACTCTATTGCTTCTTTTCTTTATTCTCTGCTTGGATTGGCACCATACCCACTCCCACCCACTGCCTCCAACACTACTACTCCCCACTGCACCCCTCCCACATTCATAGTTTGATGGAAGAGTAACTGGCCAGCAGAAAAGGAAAGAGTTTATTCTGATTTTCATGAATAAAATGAGAGTCCTCTATTGCCACTGACCTTGGAAAATACTGGGTTATAATAGTACAAAAGGGGCAGATACTCTTCCTGCCAATGCACAAACACACACACACACCCAAAAATCAGTCCCAATACTTGCTGGGGGAGTTCATGGTAGACCGTAAGACCAAACCCACTTGCTCTGTTGATATTGTATTAAGTGTGCAGTGCCCTTGAGAACAGCTCCAGAATTTTTCTCCCTTACTCCACAGTGAACCCTAATCACAGATTAACTCTTCAGATATGATTGGACACACCTGAATTCATTAAGACTTTCCCCTGACAGATGACAGGGCTTTGGGAGCCCTGGAGGTAAAAGGAAGTTCAGAGAAGTCAGAAAGGTTGGTTCTGTGGGAACCAGCCTGCTCGCCTAACTACATCGTGAGTGTTTCCCTGAGCTGCTCCACGGACTCTGGGGCAGGATCACTCATCTGCAGACATCAGTTCTTTTTTGGCCCCTAAAGCTGGTTACTTCACTATGGCTCCAAGTGTAGCCTCATAGAGAAAAAAGAGATAGGAAATGTTAAGAAGAAAACAGGAATGGGAGATAAAAAAGGTTGAAGGAGGAGTAGAAAGTTTGGTTTTGGGAGTTATTTGAGGATAACAGTGGAACTAGAGCCAAGATAAAAACTATTAATCTAAGTACGATGAGAACAATTAAATATTATAAGTTAAAATCATCTTGAATAATCACTTAGGGGAAATATAAGTGTCACAATGTGAAGTTGAGGGTAGGAGAGGGCTTTGGGGCTCTGGGTGGGATGATCCCTCCCACAACTCAGGTTTCCTCATCATCCTGATGTCCCACTAATCATGAGGACCTATCATAACAATCTGCTTCTTCCTCCTATTCACCCCATTTCTCTGCACTGTCACTTTCACACAAATGTCTCTTAGTGATCAACTTGAGTTGTGATAGAAAAGTAAGACCAGTGACATTCTTAACATGGGCTTTGTACGAAGATTATTAAAACTCTCATGAGGGTTGTTTGGATTCAGATCCGTAGAGAAGAGAAAGCAGCACCCAGAGAAATGCTTTCTCCATTCCACCCCATAGGCAGAGACTCGGCCTCTGTAGATATGCTTTTCTAGATCTGAAATATTAGAAGCCATACCTCTATAAATCCAGAGATTTTGTTTGAGGTTTTTCTAGCTTATTCCTTAGTTTTAATGTGCCATATTTGGTAAATACCTTATCATACAAAAACTTTGACAAAGTGGCAAAGATTTAACTAAGCTGTCGTTCAATATTCTCTAGTTATTTTTCTCCTTGTAATTAGAAATGCATCTGTTTTCCTTTATCTGGCCTTTATTTTCATACTTCTCCCCCTCTGGTGCCTTTTTAAGAATAAATATTAGTTGTGGCCAGCTTTCAGAGAATTTTGCCATGTTATTCTGTACCTAGAGACGGGAGAAATCCTAGTGAGCAGAAAATAATTCTATAATTGGATGAATTACAAATTAAGACTATAGAATTCAGGGACACCTGGCTGACTCAGTCAGGAGACTGTGCAACTCTTGATCTTGGGGTTGTGAGTTCGAGCCCCATGCTGGGTGTAGAGCCTACTTAAAAATAAAATAAAATCTTAACAAAAATGACTGTAGAAATCAGAAGTATCATTTCCTTGGTTCTATGGTTTTTAGAGTCTGAGTTATGCCTGCTATTTTTCACGGTGGTTTCTGGGACTATATATTTTGAAAGATTCCTAAGATAAACAGAGGGTAGTTTGTTACCAGTCATTGTTCTAAATCTTGAGTTTTAAAAGCTATTGCTATCTGGGTTACAATGCAAGTGACATTAAGGCACAGGTAAACAGAAAGTGGCGTCAGTTTCCAACATGGAAGGAGCAAAAAGTAACCTTCTGCTTCCCTTCATGACCATGTGGATTTGGGGACAGAGTGGCTCACTTTCCTCTGAATGCTTCTCTTGACAAATGAGCATTGATTTCTCTTATGGTGATAAGAGGATCATGGCCAGCAAACTAACTCTTTTTCCCTCTTCATTGTCCATCTCAAGGATGAAGAAGACTCGTTTGTGATGAAAGCCATCATCCACGCCATCAATGATGACAATGTCCCAGGCCTGCAGCACCTCCTGGGCTCATTGTCCAACTATGATGTTAATCAACCCAACAAGGTCTGATACTGTTCTGCTGGGGGTGGGGCGGGGAGAGTGATCACTGTGACTATATACCTCCAAGTAGAAGAGATCTCTGCTACATCTCCATTCTCCCTGGCTGTTACAGACTCCATGCTGTAGGGAAGTCACTTCTGTGTCGAGAGTGAATAGAGTTAGAAATGAGGTCGAGTGCACTGAGGGCCTTTCTTCATGCCAGGCCTTTCCTTGTGCGCTTCAGGCACCTCTAATCATGACATTGTAAATGTGCTCATTCTGCAAATGTGAACAGGATGTGAATTTGATTGTGAATCCGGCAGAGAAAGGCTGTGTGTTCTCCTGAATGTCCCTATTCCTAATATGCAAAGTAGTCCGGCGTCTTTTGAGACATAGGAAGCTGTGTGGCATGGGCAGCAGGGAATACTTGCTTTTCCTTTTTCTACCAAACCTGAAAAAATATCTTTTTCTTGCCTATTCCAGCATGGGACACCTCCGTTACTGATCGCTGCTGGCTGTGGGAATATTCAAATACTACAGTTGCTCATTAAAAGAGGCTCAAGAATTGATGTCCAGGATAAGGTCATAATTCTGTTTCATTTCCACTGAGTTAGTTTTTAAGTGTTTCCAAATGTCTCCCTATCATAGAGGTAACAGAGAAAAATAACATGTGCTGCTTACTTCATGTCTCAGTTTCCTATAAAGGAAGATGTGATGTGGGCAGCTGTTGAGCATCTGCCTTTGGCTCAGGGTGTGATCCTGGGGTCCAGAATCGAATCCTGCATTAGGGTCCCCACAGGGAGCTTGCTTCTCCCTCTGCCTGTGTCTCTGCCTCTCTCTGTGTGTTTCTCATGAATAAATAAATATAATCTAAAAAGAAGAAGAAGGAGAAGGAGAACGAGAAGAAGGAGGAGAAAGAAGGAGAAGGAGAAGGGGAAGGGGAAGGAGAAGGAGAAGGAGAAGACCTGCTGAACAGACTGGCACAGTCTAACCTATGTTATAAAGAAAAAGGCAAACACTTCCCTTCCTCTTGGCATTAACCTTTCTTCCCTGTGCGCTACCCCTAGATTCACTCCTCACGAATCATTATTCAACAGTGTTATTAGATGTCACATTTGGCAAAACTTCATTATCTAAGTAGTCTTATTAGAAGTATATTTGCCTACATGTTTACTGGGGCAACGAAGTAAGGATGATACATATGCTTTGAGGCACGGGTCACGTTGGAGGAACAGACATGATTGTTTAGCGGCTAATAGTCATTACAGTGGATCTGCCATCAGCTTCTATAGATCTTCAACAGAACTGTAAAGGGAGTGGATCTGATCCTTGAACACAGAGGGATTTCTAACCAGAGCTTGAAATGAAGGTTATAAGAAAAGAAAAACAAGATTTTGAAATAATTCTCGATTTAACAAAAAACTTGCAAAGAAAGGACAGAGAGCTTCTATATCCCCTGCTCCCCAGAATGTTAACATCTTACATACCCTTGTCAAGACTAAAAAATAAAATGGGAGTGCATTCCTTTTGGAAATTGCTCCTTTGGAGTTGCTGTCACATAGGAAGGGAAATAGAGTGAGTCTGAGTGATGCATGCATCTGGGTCTGGAATGTGACTCCACATTGGTTTTTACACAGGGCGGATCCAATGCCATCTACTGGGCTTCTCGGCATGGCCACGTCGATACCCTGAAATTTCTCAATGAGAACAAATGCCCTTTGGATGTTAAAGACAAGGTAAGGCCACTTCTCCTCTCAGGGACAATGGGAAGTAATAAGAGGCTGCATGTGAGTGTTGACCTGCCCCATGTGCATCGCTACCCAAAGCAAAAAGGTTCATGATCAAACTCTTCTTGTGGAGAATTTAATTTAGAAGTTTCTGCTGCTGGCTTGGTCTAATATTAAAATCTGCTTTTAGCTGAAGTCTGCCAGGTAGTTGGCATAATATGCAAGCAGTGAATTATCTTCCCCATAACATGGAAGTTCAAGGTTCTACTAGAAAGACAACCAGAAACAGAGCCTGATTCTTTTATTGAATTGCCCTGGGTACATCTCTTTCCCTTTCTCCTCTGTGAAGTAGCTGCCAGTGCTGACCTTAAAAGCATGGGCAAAAAAAAAAAAAAAAAAAAAAAGCATGGGCACTAGACTGATTCACGAGACTGCATGTAAAATAAGGCTTTGGGGGGCCAAGATATTATAAAAATTACTGACTTAGCATAACCTTACTTTCATATATCTGTATTTCATGTAATTCACACTACAACCCTGTGAGTTAATTGATAGGATTGGAACATGTACCTAGGATTCTTAAGCATTCTACTCTGCAGCCCCTCTCTGCTCCTAATACTTGTAGACTGATTTGTCATATTTAGTAAGGACTGTCACATACAGTTGTATGGACTGTGCACTGCTCTATATCTAAGGAATGATATTCACATCAAAGACATACACACAGGGGATCCCTGGGTGGCGCAGTGGTTTAGCGCCTGCCTTTGGCCCAGGGCGCGATCCTGGAGACCCGGGATTGAATCCCACGTCAGGCTCCCGGTGCATGGAGCCTGCTTCTCCCTCTGTCTGTGTCTCTGCCTCTCTTTCTCTCTCTGTGACTATCCTAAATAAATAAATAAATAAATTTAATAATAAAAAAAAAAAAGACATACACACACACACACACACACACACCTTTATATGTTATGGCAATTTTTGGTCAGGTAGGAACAAGTACTTTGTTTTGTTTTAAATCTGTTTATACTCACAAGTTTGGGGCAGATTAAAAAGTAAAATATCCTAAGGAAATTGCACCTATTACAAATTCACAGAATGCAACTGTGGGCTAATAGTGGTGTTTTTAAAAATCCCTGAGACTGTAAGAAATAACATTCTTAACATAGACAATGGAATCAGAAACTTGCTCATAAAAAAACTGTTGAAATAACTGAATATTAAAAAAGGAGTTTTGTGTTTAAAAAAAAAAAATCCCGTGGCTCCAAGCATCAATCAGTGTATAAAGAAGACCAAGAACCACCATCACAGAAAAGGAAAGCATTTTCACTTAGGAGTTTTTGTGACAAACAGGATGAGCTACGTGTGTGGGTTTAACACTAGCTGTGTGGTGCATGTTCTGCTCCAGAGTCCCGAGCCCAGTCCCCAAAGGGGGCCTGACCTGAGAGTGGTGGGGGCCCTGAGGGGGAAGACATGGAGCCAGGCATGCGTGGGATCTGACCTCCAGTCCTGAGCATTGAGTTTCCACAGTCTGCTAAATTTGGCTGTTTTTCTTGCAGTCTGGAGAGACAGCCCTTCACGTGGCAGCTCGCTATGGCCACGCCGACGTGGTTCAGTTACTGTGCAGCTTTGGCTCTAATCCCAATTTCCAGGACAAGGTGGGTATTGGTGGTCGATGTCCTTGCCTCCATTTGTTTGCTGTATGGAGGTCCACATAGCCGATGGATACAGTCAGGTCCTTTGGAATTTTATCCAAGCTTGGCTTTCTGTTTAGATTTCAGAGGGCAGGAGCTCAAATAGAAACACTAGCTCATTCATTTGTTCCTTTACTCCTCTGGACAGCCTGATAAGTGGGTTGGTATTATTTTCATCCTCGTTTTACAGAAGAGTGGACTGAGGCCGAGAGAGGTTCAGTGATTTGCCCAAGCTCACACAGCTCCTAAGTGGTGGAGCTGGGGCTCAAACCCACTCAGTCTGGTTCCAGAGTCATGCCGTAAACACTACCATGTAACACAGACAGACTTACGTGTCTAATGATGTTGATCGTGAATATACAGACCTCGCAGTCCTAAAGACCTGACCCTAGCTCTTCCCTTGACTTGTTAAAGCCCGATTATCTTCTAACTGCTTTGCCAGAGCAACAATAAATTACGTGACTTGGCTTTATGTTACACACATGACGGAAATCTTGCACGGGTCAGTACCCTATGATTATGAGGAGCCTCTGATGAAATAGACAAAGGCATTTTTACGAGAAAGCTGCTATATGATTCGGCCCACACTGAGGCTCTCTTGTTCAGAGCTGACGGTTCTAGTGGACTCCTTCCTGAAAGTCAACCAGGAACCTGCAGGGAAAACCGAGTTTGTCCGACACACAAGCGTGGAGACCAGAGAACTAATGAAGGAGAGATGTCAGACCCACATCCGTTATTTCAGGTTAACAGCAGCCAGGAGCTCATTTCCCCGTGCTGCCATGCCGCGGCTGCCGTGGTGGCTGGAGCTCAGCATGCGTGCCCTTATGCAGTGTCGCGTCCTTCTCCCCTATGCGTGTGTCTCTTTGGCCAGGAAGAAGAAACCCCCCTGCACTGTGCTGCCTGGCACGGCTATTACTCCGTGGCCAAAGCCCTCTGTGAAGCCGGCTGCAATGTGAACAGTAAGAATCGAGAAGGAGAGACGCCCCTCCTGACGGCCTCTGCCAGGGGCTACCACGACATTGTGGAGTGTCTCTCGGAACACGGAGCTGACCTTAATGCCTCTGACAAGGTGATCTGGGGGGCTGGCAGGACCACAAGACTCCTACCCCAGTTTACCTAAATTAACAAGCTTGAATGTAGCAAATTACAATGATCATTTCTCCTCTCTGTTTCAGAAATTTGTGGCCTTTCCTTGATTCTGTCTGATAATTCATATTCACTTATGGCCTATAACACTTTATGGTCAGATGATTCAGGAGTTTAGCCTTTTTAGCTTTGGAGCAGGTACAGTGGTGATCACTGAGCCTAAGACAATCTTCAGTCATAGTGAAAATTGGCAGCTCACTATTACTTCGTAGATAAACAAAGAAGTAGGTAGTTTATTTACTCTCATCACCGCTGTTTTGTAAAACTCTGGAAACCACCCTTATTTGTCTGATAATTGCCATCCTAAACCAGGTATTCCTTTATTAATGAAGCAAATTCAGCATCATCTGTTCTTATTATGAGTTTGTACTTACATGAGGCTGGGATGTTACTCTTCATAGTCAGATTTGGGATGCCGTCTTTAAGTTAGTGGACGCTTGTGGAGTATTTATTTTCCTAGTACAGACAAGTGGTTCTCAGTTGAGAGCAGGCTTGCCCCCCAGGAGACATTTCATAACAGCTGAAGACTTCTTACAGTTGTCAGAGTCGGGAGTGAGGATTACTACCGGCATCTAGCTGGTAAAGATCAGTGTGCTGCTAAATATCCCACAGCTCACAGGATGGGTCCCAAATGTCAATAGTACTGGGGTAGAGAAACCTTAGAACAGATGGTACACACATGTCCCCAAACTCTCTACCTGGCTCAGGAAACTCAACATGTCTGTTCACCAGGGATTCTGTAACAAGTGGAGGGAATTCTCAGGCTGGTCCTTAATGGGATGCATGGATTTAGCATGTTATATTTGCCCCAAATATATATGACAGCACTTGAGCACATCATTTCCCAGGGCTTTCTCAGTTTCTTCCAGAGTGAGGTAAAATAATAGGCATGTGTGCCCTCTCTGCTTAGGAAGTTAGTAAAGACTGCTGAGCAAATGTTTTTTAAAGTGGTTTTCAAGTATGTGACAAAACAGGCCATTGGAGTAAGTACCAGCAATTACTATAGTTCCATAAATTCAGGGACAAGAAGAAGTATTGGGCCTTTCTATCTGATTGTCCTGGCCAAGCCCAGGGTAGTCAGGCTGGTGGTGAGCTTCATCTGTAGTTATGCAGAGTGGGGTACACAAAGCCTCTCCCCCACCCACCAGGAGCAAAGTTTGCATTGTGATCCTCCTTCAGGCTTTGCACCAGCAAGGCCTTTACCAATTAGAGCTGGCCCCATGGTGGCCGGAAAGGCCAGTGTGACCAGGCCCATGTACCGAGGGGACAGTGTTAATGGTCCCTGGTGCTTCTTGCAGGATGGACACATCGCTCTTCACCTTGCTGTGAGAAGGTGTCAGATGGAGGTCATCCAGACTCTCATCAGCCAGGGATGTTCTGTCGACTTCCAAGACAGGCACGGCAACACCCCGCTCCATGTGGCCTGCAAGGATGGCAACGTGCCTATCGTGGTGGCCCTCTGTGAAGCCAGCTGCAACTTGGATATCTCCAACAAGGTAATGCTGGAGGGGATCTCTCTGCAGAGGCCAGCAGGTGTATCCATCCATCTGCTTCTGGCTTTTGGCCGAGTTTCTCCTTGTGGCTCTTCATTGTTCCAAGTCTGTGTTACTCACAGGGACCTGTTCTGTTCCGTCTTTTAGGACTCTCTACTTTAAGTCCTATTTTACATTTGATTTTTGAATAACTTGCTGAAGTAACAGAAGATTTTTACATTAATTATTTTAAGTGTTTTCTATCTAGCCAGGTTGTCACTTAGGAACATCGAGAGAGGGAGAAGGAGAAAGAGGGAGAGAGAGAGAGAGAGAGAGAGAGAGAGTGTGTGTGTGTGTGTGTGTGTGTGTGTGTGTGTGTGTTGTGACCTCTTGTAGAGAAATTCCAGAACATCGGTCACATTAGAGCATCTTTCTGGAGTACTGAGTCTTTAGGAAGACACCTCATTGAGATTCCTAGAACTAGATTTCTCTTCTTGGCTTCACCTTTTGAGAGCTCTATAGTCAAGCATTCATAACACCACCTTTTTTTGTGCTAAGTAAATTTGGTAAGACCAAGGGAATGCTATCATTTGGCAAATAAAGAAATGAAAATAAATAATTACATGCTCTCAGGACCCCAGATGTTGACTTTTAGAAGTTTGTTAACACCCTCCCTTTTCCTTGAATACCATCGAGATTTTCATTACCAAATAAGACAGAAGAGTTGGATATCCATGTGGTTTCAGCCATGTAACTGTATGGAAGGCAAACACTATTCTTTTATGATTGTGTTAAGAAGAGAGTCCAAGTAGAATTAAATTTTTGAATGTGGGAAGTGTTTGTTTATAAATGGCAGACATGATGCCAGCAGAATTTTATTATGATTTATTTGAGGCGAGAGAATTAATATCTGAAACAGCTGGAAAATTACACTTCTACAAAAAAATTATTCCTCTTGCTTATTATGTGATTAATTCTAATGAAAATTGAAATTGGCAATATTCACATTCTGAAATTTGAAAATGTAATATTGTAGGTCTTAGCCATCAGCTGCAGTGCTGGTTGCTTTCTTTGTTTATCCCATTCTAATCCTGCCAAGTCCGTTAGGTAAGTGGCTTAAGGGGAAAGCCAAATGTAATATTAAGCAGCATCAAGACCTTGACTTTCCTTCCAGGAGTCTTTAAACACATTAAAAGTGGTTTCAAGGAACATAGTGGCACTTATTTGAATACCTTTGGATTTGGCACAGCTAGCTACTGTGTGTGCAGCATCTGGGATGAGCTGTCTCCTGGGAAGGTGGAGGACAGAGCGGGTGATTCATGGTACTTTGCATTAAGTTAAAGGAAGGGATGGGTGTTCACCCCACGCCTAAGTACAAACAGTGCACTTGCTAAATATGCTCTTTAAAATACCCAGCAAGACTGGGTGTCTTAGTCAGTTAAGCAGCTGACTCTGGATTCCAGTTCAGGTCATGGTCTCAGGTCCTGGGATCCAGCCCCGTGGCGGGCTCCAGGCTCAGTGAGGAGTCTGAGGATTCTCCCTCTCTCTCTCTCTCTCTCTCCTTCCCTCTGCCCCTCTCCCTGCTCTCACACACTAGCTCTCAAATACATAAATAAATCTTTAAAAAAAATAAGACAAAATAGCCATCAGGATGATCCTAGATTTTCATGTTTTGATGGGATAGCCTCTACCTATGTGATACTGCAGATGGTAGTTCAGACATGCCCACATAGATGTTTTTACCACATACGGCCACAAAGCAGCTCAGGGAGGGCATTCAGTAGGTGATTTTGTCCCTGACTTGAGCTCAGTTGAAACTCCACATGTCGGCCTCCTTCGGACCGTGCTTTGGAAGCTGCTCAGGGCAGCAGCGCACTGCTCAGCAGCTCTGTGCGCTCGGAGCCTCAGGAAGCTCCCGGGCTGCCTTCAGAGCTCGGGCTCACCACACCCAGACACTGCGGGTCTCACGCCTCCTTCACTGGCTTGGTGGCACCTTCGGGTTCTTTTTTGCTTTCTTTAGTTCTTTGTTTTGGGAAAATGATGGAGCTCTAGAGGAGCTGAATTGGTTATAAGGTAAGAGGAAGGACTTATGTGCTGGGAAAGCATGCATGGCCTCACCCAGCCTCAGCCCCCTAGTCAGCAGTCAAGATGGACAGGCATGCAGCACCTGTGTCCCGCAGGCAGATGGTCACTCCTTTCTCATGGTGCATCTGGCCCTTCCTTACCTGGATGCAGTTCCCCCAGAGATAAAAGTGGCCCGTCCTCAGTATGTGACAGGAATTTGTCCATATCTCTGACACTCATCTCAGTGAAACAGGTATTTCTCACTCTTCCTTCGTCCCGTGGGAAAGTCAGGAGGTAGCTGTTTAAACGGGTGTGTTGGGAGCACAGAGCTATGGGCCTTAACCCTTTCTTCCTCTGGGATGGCTCTTCCTAACAGCGAACACGGGGAAGGCTGTGCTCATGCATGCGTATATGCGCACACACATGTGCACATATGCACACCGACCAGCACAGATATGTGCATCCACACACAGGTATACACACATAAACTGATGTGCACACATGCAAATGCAGGTACATATATGTGCACATATACACACAAACACACACATACACAAATGGGCACACATGCACCCATACACATGCGTGCGCACGTGCGTGCATGCACATATCCAAGTGTGTGAGTGAGACTGCCATGCCCCTCCAGCGTGTATTAACACCTGGCTGTGGTGGGCCCTGTGCCCAGTGAGGTCTGGGGGGCTTGTGGATAGTGGAGTGAATGGTCTTGCCCTCAGGCTGCTGTCCGCTCCAGCTGCATCTCAGGTTGTAGGCTCTGCTAAAAAGGGGCACAAGTGCTATAGAAATGCAGACAGCATTTCAGGGGCATTTAGAGCTTTGCTGGATGAAAAGAGGAGCATGTGTTTCAGACTGAGGGAGGTGTTCGTGTATGCGTGGGGATGACACTGTCATGGTGGGGATGCACCTGCAGCTGACATGGGGTGTAGGTATTTAGGGAGGCAGACAGGCAGCGGGGCACAGAGAGAAAATGCAGGTGGAGGGGGACTGTGGGTCCAGATGGTGCAAGACCTTGACTCTAACACTCGGGAGTTTGGGTTTGGTTCTGTCAAAGGTTGGAGTCTTCAAAAGGGTCCATTCCCCGGTCCTTTTTCTTTGTCGTCCTTCCCTTCCATAAAGTGATGCCTCCTATTGCCGGGCTTCTCTTCCTCCTGCATAAACCCAGACACTTCATCATATCTTTTACAACCCCCTCAACCCCTTCTCTAGGGTATTTGAAAGTTTCATATCTGCTCTCTAAAGCATCTAAAGATGACAGGAAACAAAACCTGGTCGTGTATGCACGTTGCAGCATTATTTTTTAGGGCACAGAATGGAATCACCTCAAGCGTCCATCCTCAGTGGGCTGAGTGAATTATGACATGTCCCCGTCCCCGTATTATTCAGGCATCCCAGAGAATGTAATAGATTTGGTGAACAAGCATGGCAGTGTCTGCCCCATATTGTTAGCTGAATGTAGCAAGGGACAGAATAGAAAGTGAAGTATGATCATGTCCTGGCTTTTCAAGTAATTTGTTTCCTTTTATGGATTCAGAGCTACATGCTTGGAAGGAGAGGCACCCAAGGGCTCAGCAGGAAGTGCTCTGAGGGGAGCAGCTTGGGGGAGAGGACCCAAGGGAATGAGCACTTCTGTTTTCTACCAGTCCCCACTGTGTCCTTTGCCTGTTCCCCATCAGCATGTATTAACTTGGGAACAAAAACTTGTATTTGCAAATAAAGAGCCTGAGCCGGATACCTCACCAGGCTAAAGCCTGTGAGACTCCTTTGAGTCTTAGTTAACTTTTTTGGCTCCCCCAGGACGCAAGAAACCTAACAGTTCTGTTTATTAGGTGGCTCGGTCCAAACAACCTAGTAAGAATTTATGTCCCAGGACTCAGTATCTGTGGGGAAAAAAATCATCCACATAAATGGAAAGTGAATGAATATGTTTTTATTTTGTTCTTCCATAACTGCAAGGCTGTACCAAGGAGGGGTGTGCTTGTGGGGCACCAGGCAACTCCTCCTGGGACCATGAACCCAGGTTGGTCACTGTCCTCTGTTCTACACCGATGTCCTCAGGATCCCGATTTCTTGTCTCAGTCATCAGCAAAGCCCCGCTGTGCCCACATGTTGTTGAAAGGAAGGCAGTGCAGTCCGATGCTAAGAGCCTGAACTGCCTGAGCTGGGAGTTCACTTCGTGTGTGTACCTGTTGGTTCCATCAGTAACGTAGACTATTCCTCAGTACCGCATGATTCACCACGTGCCCTGACGTGCCTGGGCACACAGTTTGGGAACCATAGATGTACACAGTAGGGAGCGTGGTGGGCAGGGCTTTGCAGTGTCCCCTCACTAGACTGACCTCAGTGGCTGTCGTCCATCCCTTTGTCCTTTGCAGTGTCTATGTTTGCACTGTGCTGCAGATCTTTCTGGAACTTTGGGACCCTTTGTCAGAGCCCTGACTCATGCCTCCTTTCTGTCAGCACAGCAAGAGACTTGATCTAGTTACCTTATGAGAGGCCTCCCACTCGTTTATGCTTTAGAGTTTTATTTCCAAGTTACTCTTTTCATTGGAAAATACTGGAACGCATTCTGCTGGGCTTGCCTCCCTCGGGAGAGGGCGAGTTTCTGGGGAAGGGAGCCCACGCCTCCTATGCGTTTGGGGGTGGGGGTGTCCCCAGATCTGTCACACGGGGCTGGCCCAGGGGAGGCTCCACCGAGGCCCTCGGCAGCAATTGCAAGAAGGACTCTCTTGGGGCTTTCTGTGTTTTCCAGTACGGCCGGACGCCTCTGCACCTTGCAGCCAACAACGGGATTCTGGACGTGGTCCGCTACCTCTGCCTGGCAGGCGCCAATGTGGAGGCGCTGACCTCGGTGAGTCACCTTCTGGCAGCAGAGAGCCAGAGAAAATGATAGAAGACTGGCTCAGGCCTCAAGGGCACGAGGGGAAAAGTATTGCTTGGCAACTGCATCTCAAGTCGACAAGCTGCTGTTAAGCTTTGCTCGGGTGCCGTGGTTAGGAGGCTGGCTGCCCCCCAGAGCTGGGTGATGGCCCACACGGCCGTAGCCTCGCTGCGCTTGAGGCCCAAGCAGCCACAGGGGCCTGCTGTGTCCCCTGTTACACAACGGCGCCTTTGTGTGTGTTGTTACATCTGTGTTTTCCTTTTCCGTGTGCTCCCCCCAACACTGGAGGTGCCTCGGGGTTGGGGGTTGGGGGTGAGGGAACCACTTAGGACAGCTGTTCTTTCCTGTTTGAGAAGTCTGGCTTGGTGCTTAGGCCGCCACAGTGATTTTACATGAGATACTTCGGTTTCCCCTGCCTCCCCACTCCCCACTCCTCACTCCACACCTGGTCCTGCCCTGCAGGAAGGGCCCTTTGATTTACATTTCATGAAATTCCAAAGAGGAAAAATAGGGGGACTGATGAGGTCAGGTTGTCATCTTTACGGCTACAGTGAAATTTTATTGTTTGATTTGCTTCGGGCCTAAGGGTGGGTTGAGTCTCCCACTCTTTTATGTGGGAGGTTCCTGGAACTCACTAGTGCTTTGCTGATGTAAAGTGTTTACCTTTAAACAGTGGACCACTGGAGCTTTAAAATATGGTAGCCAACTTCGGGGAAGTCAGGGCCCTGGGGCTGGAAGGGAGGCTTCATTTCTTGGAGAGCCATGCGGGGGTTGGCAAACTATGGGCCAGAGGCCAAATCCAGCCCGCTGCCTGTTTCTGTAAATAAGGTTTTACTGGGAGCCAGCCATGCCCATGGGTTACAGCTCACTACCTGTTTCTAAAGGTAAAGCTTTCTGTAGACCCAGCTGTGTTCGTTGTTTACATATTTGTGGCCACTTCCATGCTGTAAGGGTGGAGTTGAGCAGCTGCACGGAGACCCGATGGCCCGTAGAGCCCAAAGCATCTAGTCTCTGGCCCTTTACAGAAAACGTCTGGTGACCCCTGGTTGAGGGCATTGTCTCCCTGAACGCACTGGTGTTCCTCTGATGTCATTCTGTCCCCACAGGTAGTCGGCCCGTCCTCGGTAGGGTTGAGCGCTGAACAGGGCTTCTCTGCGGACCAGTGGACACCAGTGTTCTAGATAGGATGGTCCCTTTCTCGGGGCACCTCCCTGCCCATCACAAAGCCCCACAGGGCCATGCGTGGGCTTCTAGGCCTCATGTGCCATCATCAAGCCCTGCTCAGCCATGTCTTGGCATTCGATCCAGTTATTTACACAGTGTGGTATTCATATGCATTTTTATGAGGAAAAGTCTTTTAATTTTTGGTCACAAATGTTGCCTCAAAAAAAAATAAACTGTCAAGGACGGCTCTGAAGATACCTGAGTCTGCCAAATCCCAGAGTCAGGCCTCTGCTGGGGGCTCAGAGCGGCCCCGGGGCCTCTCCCCTTGCACTTGCCCACAGCCGCTGTGTCCTTGCTTCCCACCGGCGGCCTCCCCCCCAGCCGGCCCTCAGGGCGTCTCCTCAGGGCGTCTCCTCAGGGCGTCCCCTCAGGGCGTCCCCTCAGGGCGTCTCCTCAGGGCGTCTCCTCGTTCATCCGCACCCGGGAGTCCACTCCGGACGTGTCTCTTCATTCCCCAAATAGCGGGCACATCAGGAACACAGGAGGGCCTGGGCAGGTGAGCTCCCCTCCCTCCGGAAATTTCTAGCCTAACGGGGGGTGGGGGGTGGGGGAGGGGGCGGACTAAGAGCCACAGCCATAAACTACAGTGATGGGATGGAAGTGAGGGTCGGCCCTAAGGGAGTTTCCAGGGGTGGGGAATGTCCTCATAGAGGAGCGGAGCAGGAGGAGAGTGCGGTGCCGCCTGGGGGTGGGGGTGGGGGTGGGGGTGGGGGTGGGGGCGGGGCGGGGCTGCGGCGCGCCGACAGCCCCACGGAGCCATGCCACGGGCGGCAGGAGCCATTCTAAATGTTCTAGAAGCCATACCCAAAACGGAAAAGAAGCTGAAGAAATTAATTTCCGGAATATATTTAATGCAGCACAAAACATGCAAAATGGCATCCTCTCGACCTGCAGTCGGTATTTTCAGGCCCCCGAGCTACTTCACATTCTCCGGTTTGTACCGTCATGGAAATCCGGTGTGTGCTTCACATCCACAGGCATCTCACGCGCCGCTTTCAAGCTCTGAGCAGCCCCGAGTGGCGCGGGGCCGCCCCCTTATCGGCAGAAATGGCGCCCTTCCGTTTCCGGCCCCCCCCCCCCCCGCACCTGAGCGGGCGGAGTTCCGCGTCCCTAACGCAGCTCGCGGCCCTGGGGCGCCCCCTGGCGGTCGCCTGCCTCCAGTGCCGGGCTCAGCCCCAATTACTTGGAAAACCCTCTGAACACCCTGCCCTGTCTTTCCTGAGCTCCGGGCCCCCCGACTCCGCCTACAGGACCCCTGGACTCTCGTGCTCTTGGCCAAACCTCCAACCACCTCCTGGTAGCTCCTGCCTTCAAAACGTTTTATTTTTAAAAATTGTATTTATTCATGAGAGACACAGAGAGAGGCAGAGACATAGGCCGGGGGAGAAGCAGGCTCCCCACCGGGAGCCCAATGTGGGACTCGATCCCAGGACTCTGGACACTCAACTGCTGAGCCACCCAGGCATCCCCAAAATGTTTTAAGATAAAATAGATTTTTTTTTTTAACAAAGCACTTGAACAAAAGAAAAGCTTACTGAATTATTACAAGATTGGCACCTTTGTAACCCACTCAAGGTCAAGAAATAGAACTTCTGAGGTCAGGTCAAAAGCCCCTAGGGTTTGAGTCAGTCTTGGCGTCTTCCTCCACGCATTGACTTTGGGGGTAACCGTTCCCCTGCAGCTGAGTACCAGCAGCTCTTCTAAATCCCAGGGTACCAGTGGTCTCCCCAGGACTTACACTTCCTGACCCTCCCTCCCGCCTGGGGTAAGAAAACCCCACTTGCTCCTGCCTGTCCTCTGGTCTCTGATGGCCTCCTCCACCCCATGTGCTGCCAGGTGTCCTCCTGCCCTCTGCCCCGGCCTTCTGGGACCTTCTGGGGCCCCAGCAGCAGAGGGCTGCCTCCAGGTTCATCCTCACCTCCCACCCCCACCCCCACTGTGCCCTTCTCTGCCCGTGTGGGCCTTTACAGAGGGCTTCAGTGGGTCCCGCGATGGGGGAGCTCCGCTGGCCTCTCCTCCCCCTGCATCCTCGTGGGGCAGCATCCTGGATTCTTCTTGGTCTCCTAGCACTCTGGCCTCTACCTGGTTAAGGACCTCAGTGTGTGTTTCTCCCAGACCATCTGGGCCCAGATCTGTTCCCTTCAGTGTCACCTTGGCCTTCCTGACAGTTCTGTTCCATCCCCACATCTGGGGTTCTGGAAAAGCCAGTGAACTCCAGCCTCCACTGCCTGGCACCCTCTGTGCCCAGCCTCACCCTCCACCGTTTCCCCCTCGGCTACCCCCAGCAGAACAGAGCTCTTGGTAGGTCCTGGGAAGCCCTTTGCTTGCTCCCACCTCACCGACTTGGGTATGCTCTTCTTTCCATCTGGGATCTCCTCGGTCTCTACTCCCTCCCTGCCCTGCAGAGAGCCACCTGCACACACCCCTGCTAGAAGACACAGTGTGCTCCTTCTTTCAGAGTGAGAGACTTAATGCCTACTAGCAGGTGCCTGGGCACATAGTAACAGGTAACATAAGTGGCAGAAGATTCTGGAACACTCGCTCCTTCTCATCTTTCAGTATTCAGCTGGAGCCCCAGACAGCCTCCTCTTTGCCAGCCCCCCCCAGCAGGTATGGTTTTCTCCCCTTTCTTGCTTTGTTGGAATTGGCTGTTGTTCCCCCATGAGGTGTGAGCCCTGGGCCATGATCACGTGCAATCTGTCTTGGTCTCCTGCCTGGTCTCCTTGCTGCTACCCTCACCTGTCCAGTCTGTTCTTCAGGCAGCAACATGTGTGACCCCATTTGAATATAAGTCAGATCCTGTCCCTCCTCTGCTCAGACCCTTCTAACCCATCAAGTTAGAAGTCCTTATGATGGGGGCTCCCTTAAAGATTGGCCTCTCACATTGCCTCCCTAACCATCTCTTACTCCATCTTCTCCCTTTGACCCCATCGCACCATATGAGCTTCTTTGAAACTCTTCAAACATGACAGTCATCTTGCTGCCTGAGGGCCTCTGCACTTGCCTTTCTTCACAGGACTTTCTTCAGGTGTCCAAATGGCTTGCTTTCTCACCTCCTGCAGGTTTTGACTCAGACATCATCTTCTCAAGGAGGCCCTCCCAGACCATTGCTTATAACCAGGAGGACACTGAGTGTTCGAATTGCTTGTGGGAGTCAGCACCTGACTCCAGGGCACAGGGGAGGGCAAGGCCAGAATGCAAACATCCAGCTCCAACCCTGTTCCCTCTTGGACAGAAGACCAGGGAGTTTGGGAAATTCTCAGCACACTATTCATAATTCCTGCTGCTTGCTTTTCCACTCCTGGTGCTTTGCTGGTTCTTTATGTTTGGTTTTCTTTAATCTGCTCAAGACCCTGTGTGGTGAGGGCACCCGTTTTCGCCTTGCAGATGGAGAAGCCAGATGCCAGGAGGCCGAGTGACTGACTCACAGCTGGGGAGGGGTAGACTCAGGCCTTACACCTCATCCTTCTGACTCCAAAGGTCAAACTCTCCACTCTCCCGGCTGGCCTTCTTTTGGGAGCCTGAATAGTGTCTCTTTGGGCAAAGTGTTTTGCAAACTGTAAAATACTGGGCATACAGAGGGCATTTGGTTGATGGTGGTTTTCTTGTCCCTGCAGAGGCTCTGTGACAGACAGTGGCCTTTGTCACTGAAGGTCCTCTGCCTGTGTCATGTGCAGATCTGGGGTCTCTGCGAGAAATGCTGTGGCCAAGAGACCCCCAAAGGCAGACAGTGTTACTCAAGGCTCAGATTTCTTCCAACTAGGACAGTGGTTCCCAAACCTTGCTGCTCGCTGGAATCACCTGGGCACGCTGACCACTGCGATGTCTGGGAGGCCAGCAGCCTGACGGAGGCAGAGTGTCCAGGAGGGGGTAGGCACATGCAGGCAGCAGGGGTTTTTAAAGACCCCAGTGTGCGGTGAGGTTGGGGAGCTGCTAACCTGAGGCCTTGTCTTGTCGTGTCAGTAAGGATCCAGGCAGTTTGGCATGAATCCCTGGGTGAGGTGTGGTGTCTGGCAAGATCCTTAATCACTGCAAAGGCAACTAGAGGCCCTAAATGCCCATTAGAGACATCTCGGGACTTTATAGGAGAGCAAGATGGGCAGTGTGACCATAAAGCCTCCTCCCGGAGTGCTCATGTGAGCTTCCAGCTTTACCCTAGACAGTGGTCCCCAACTGGGGAGGTGATGCTGCGGGCATCTAGTGCAGAGACCAGAAAGAGATAGATGCACTAAACATCCCACAGTGCCAGACAGCCCCGCACAATAGAGAATTATCTGAGCCAAAATGTCAGGGGTGCTGAGGTCGAGAAGCACTGGTCTCATGAAGCCCCACACATGGTTCAGATTGTTGAGTTGAGAAGCTGGATGTGCTGTTATCCAGACTCGGCATCCCTGAGCTTCCATGGGAATGGAGCTCTGTTTATTGAGAGATGGGCCCAGATGCTTCTTAGTCTCCTTGTTGAAAAGTTCCTTGTTAAAAAGTTCTTTTTTATTTGCATGGAAATTGCTTCTCGCCCTTTCTATTTCAAATTTGTAATGACTAAAATTGCAGCAGGACAGTCCTTAAGCCTCTGTTTCCTCCTCAGTGGCACAGGAACGGCCGCAGTTCCACCTCCCCTGAGTGACCCTGAGGGTTAATGCGCGCAAAGCTTGGAGAGCTGGACCAGGCGCGTGGCATTAGGAGCCAGAGTTGTGCTTATTTGTGGGACAGAAATGGAAATTAATTTGCTTGCTTTGAAACTACAACCCTATGAAAATTCTCTAATTGAAAGGTGCTGTGAACTCTGGTTTTCTCCTTTTATGGTCACTGAAGAGCTTTAGATCAAAATTGTCTGTAAAGCTAAGCCTTTTCTTTGATATGCACAACAGTTACCAGGAACTAGCTTCCTCTGAGTGCTAATGTCTAGGGGAGGAATTTAAAGACCTTAGCTAGTACTAACTAGAATTTGGCATCTATAAATGGCTTCATCATCTGCTTTATTGGAGAGAGGTTCAGCGTTTGGGGTCATCTGCTCACCAATGAGGTGCCAAGTGTGGTTAAAGCCTGGGGGTCTGAGACTTCTCACTGATGGACTTCAAGACACCAGTGCACTTTTTTTTTTTTCTAATTCTCATTTTTCTTCCCGGGACCAAGTGAAATAAGCACTCTACAGAAAGAGAAAGAATCCAGGACACACTCTGTCCACCTTTCTTGTTTCTTCTAAGGCCCATTAACACTTGTTTCTGCCTCCAAAGGCTGAACTAATGTATGGAACAAACAGCTCTCTTGTGAAGGAAAGAAACTAATCATTTTTCCTCAACAGGATGGGAAGACAGCAGAAGAGCTTGCTAAGTCAGAACAGCATGAACATGTAGCAGGTCTGCTTGCAAGACTCCGAAAGGTAAGAAATTCTTTTTATCAGTCTGAAATTCTGTTTTACATGAAAAAGTGTCTTTTTCCTTGTAAACAACGAGATGAACAAAATGAGGGGTTGGACATATGGGTTGGTGTCTGTCCCTGGCCTGTGGTTTGCATACATTTAGCGTAAACGCATCATCTACCTGTTGGGTTCCTTCTTCTGTATTTGGACTTGGAAATCATTTGGCTGTGCCTGGTTTCTCTCCATCTACCCTCTCTGTAGTAACTGTTCCCATAAAGTAGATAGGAAATGAGAAAGCTGAATGTTTCTTTTCTTCTTAATGTTTTGAGCTCCAAAACATCACATGATATACTCTGGTCGAGGAAACATCGTTGCTCTAAGGTTTAAGGACACAGGACAAAAATAAGTAAATCCGATGGTGTCTTTCCAGCTCATGTCATAGGGATGTTTATCAAGAATTTTCAAAAGAGTCACACCGTTTCAGGTAGGAACTCCATGTCTAGGAAACAAATGCGGGAAATAGTGTTTTATGCACACACATTGTCACGTTATTTATAATACAGTAATAAAAGCCAGAAACATCAGATGACCACCAATAATGTCTAGTAAATTGCTATACAGCTATATGAGCTGTATACCCTAGAACTGTGTTTGGCCACTAATGTATCTTTGAAGAGGTTTTAAACAGAAGAGCTTAATGCTTACGGATGTTCCGGGGTTTTAAAGCAGAAAATAAGTTATATATATATGCACATTATAATCCCTCCTGTGTTTTTAAAGTGCATAAAAAGAAAACATGAACAGAGGTTTATGGGATTTTGCTAATGTAATTAACACCTTACAAGGGGATCAACACGCTGGGCTGGGGATTCTCAGGGTTCCCACATGCCACAGAGGGCGAGTCTGACCCCCGTCCCACACTGGGTGCCACCACCCGAATCTGAGCCCCAGTGTCCGTGTGTGCAGGCTCAGCGACCACAGCCCACATGCTTCTCACAGCAAAGCACCTGGCAAGTCTTTCTTGGCTTGGAGCACTGCTCACCATCTCAGAGACTTCTCCCAGAGCTGTGGCCCTCGGAGTGCAGGCACTTATTTTTAAGCAGAAATCAGTGGCAAACCATGATCCACACTTGTCTGGTGGGTCACCCAGGAGACATCATTCTTGGTCAGAGTGACAGCTTTTCCTTGGGCTGTGCTGTGTTTAACTGCCTGTCTACCTCTCAGGAAAGGTCCGTTCTTTTATTTTTTCTTTTTTTAATGGTTTTTTGTTTGTTTGTTTATTCATGAGAGACACAGAGGGAGAGGCAGAGACACAGGCAGAGGGAGAAGCAGACTCCCTGCTGGGAACCCCATCGAGACTCGATCCCAGGACCCAGGGATCACGCCCCCAGCCAAAGGCAAATGCTCAACCACTGAGCCACCCAGACGTCCGCAGTTCTGATCCTTTATATAAAAGTGGGTGCAAAAAAAAAAAAAAGAAAGTGGGTGCAAAGCCAGTGTCATTGCAGCAATGGGTGAGAAACAGTCAGGAAAGCCCAGACAATAGACAGGAAGGCCAGGCCCTGAAGCAACAGCCAGGGTGCAAGTGGATTGGAGGGGGTAAAGGTGCTTTCTCCCTTAATCTGATCCTGGGATTTCCTGCTCTGTGCTTATGTTGCTCTTGTAATTGGAAATATAAATACAGAGAAGCTTGTGTGTTGCTACTGCCAACCCCATATGCCCAGGGGAGGCCCAGGGGAGGCCCAGGGAGGCAGCTGGCTGTTTCCTGACTAGGATCTCTCAATTGAGGTGGGTGGGCTCTTGCACTGTCCCTGTTTCAAGTTTCCTTTATTTTCTCCCACCGATTGGCACCCTCGTGTTTGGTGACTAGATTTTTAAAAGACAGATGGGAGAAAGAATATTCCATTGTCTAGCATGTTACCGTTATCCTGGGATATTTCTCAAAGAAGTCAAGGCAAAGAAAAGTTATTTTAATACCTATGAGCAAGAGGACATCATTCCTGTTCGTGCCTAGAACCCACAGATAGATTCCTTTCTTATCTTTGCTTTGAGAAGCAAAATATAAAGTGATAGCCAAGTGCACAGACTCAGGAATCAGACCCTCTGGCTCAAATCCCAGTCCTGCTACCTTCTAGCAGCTCTGTGCCTCAGTTTCCCATTTGTCAAAGCAGGTAACTATAGTGCCGCCTTCCAGTACGGTGGTGATAGAAACGATGTCTTTAGAACAGTGCTTGCACACAATAAGCACCATGTGTTTGCTGTTGCGGTTGGTACCCTGCAAACCGCCCCGAGTCCCCATGGTGGCCCCTCCTGTGGTCCAGTGCCCGGAGCAGGTGCCAGCGAGTCAACAAGGCCACCCTGAGAGCCATCGTTAGTCGCAGCCACCATTCTGGCCTCGAGACGTGCCAGGGGCTGTCTGTACGACATCCAGAGGGTGAAGATGGTCCTGCGGGAAGGGGGCTCTCCGTGAGGCTCAGCAGGTGCCCATCAGCACTGTGCCACATTCAGTCCTGAAATAGGACCCTTCTGTGGGGCGGGAGGGGGCCCTTCCCCAGAGCTGAGCTCGCTTGCTGTGTGGAGAGCCCCGATCTCCCTCCCAGGGTCACAGGGCAGCTCCGGGCAGCTGAGTCTCCCAGTGAAACCCGCAGGTTCGTTGGCCTCAGCTGTTCTCTTGGAAGGCTCTAGAGCCCAACTTCTTGATGAACCAGAGAGCAAGGAGGGGGCTGCCATGCATTTCTAACCACATTCTTTAATAAAAAAAATCTCCAAATAAGTAGTTGCTTGGGAGTGTGGGGACTCCCGGTACTGGAATCTAGTTCTGGAAAAAGATTGAGATGTCCCATGGAGAATAGGTCAGCAAGGACTTGTTGTAGTAAGTCATCACCAGCCAGGCCATGCCTGCAGAGAAGCCAAGATGGCAGATGTGTTTGCAGTTGTAACTGGGGTCATGTGGTGGAGGAGAGTGATCACCACCAGTAAGGACGGGGAAGAGAGAGGAAGAGGCCAATTTCACTGAGGAGTATCTTGTCCCCAATTTCCTTTATTTGTCATTTCATCCTTGACGTCCCTGTATTTCTCTCCAAGGTTGGGTGGGCATTTGGGGAGGGGGGACATGAGGACCCCAAGCAGCCCAGGTCATAGCTTCCCCTCCCCCATCCACTGTGACATTAAAAAAAAATCACCTCTACACATTTCTTGACAGACCTGGGGGGAGCCAGTCACCCTGAGACCCCCTCATGTGGATCCTAAACACATCCCTGGGGAGAAGCCTGTCTCTGCACAGCAGGGGGTGTGGCCTTAAATTGCCTTGTCATGCCCTAGGATTGCCAGTGGGCCAGATTAGCAACAGAAACGTCCCCTTATTTGCACCTCTATTCAGGTGATGAGCCTAGGAACATGTTTGTTTTTCCTTTCTTGAGCTCGATATATTTCTTTTTGTCATAAAGCTTCAAAACCAAAAGCGGTTTCTCTTTGCAGCAAATATACATTAAAATAGAGTCTCTACAGCCTAGGTCTCTGGGCCGGGCTTGTCCTATGTCCCTGCACCTCCCTGGCCAAACCCAAAAATAAATACAGTGTTATTGCTCTGCAGGGCATAGAGGCAGTGATCTCATTACCCCCTGAGGAGGCTGTGTGGAAGCTGATGGGGGGGGGGGGGGGGCCCTGGCCACTCCAGGGGTCAAGGGACTGAAGCCTGCTTGGAGTTATTGCTTGGGGGGTGGGGAGTAATGCCCAATGCAAATGATGAGAGGAGTGAAGGGTGCAGGGGCCTTTGCTCTCCAAATCCCCCTCTGCTCTGGAAAGGGGGTTGGATTAAGCAGCAGCAAAAGCATCACCCACTGGGAGACTGTGGCCTCACTCCCTTCCCTCCCTGAGATCAGGCTTCTGCCCCCCTCCCACACACACACCACATGTCCCCTGCAGCCCCCTTTGGCTTCCACAAGGCCCCCTACAGTCTGGGGGCACGTTATGGCTTGCAAGGGGCAGCACTGTGCCCAGAGCCTGGGTGCACACATTCCCAGCTTCTAAGACCCCCTGGGAGAGGGGAAGGGAGGGCATAGGGCCTGCTCCCAGGGGCTGATGGTATTGCCCTGGCCCTGCCAGCAGGCTGTAGCACTGCCCAGATCCCAGCTCTGCCCCATTGGGGCTGACCCCATTCCAAGTGGGTCCTGCAAGCACCCCCACCCATGCCCACCCATTGCCTCAGTCCATCAGGGCCTCAAGCTTCTCCAAGAAGAGCTTGTGCATGGGCATCTTATCCTCCAGCTTCACCCCATAGAAATAGGACAGCACTTTGCCCGCTGTCTGGTGCAGGAGCAGTAGTGTGAGCAGCAGCCTGCCTGCCCACCGCCGCTCAGCACCCCCTCCAGGGCCTGCCCAGCCGGCTTCATATTCCAGCAGGAACTCGTGTAGAGCTTCTCACAGCTGCTCCACAGCCTCAGCGTCCTCAATGTGCACAGAGTCTGAACTGGCAAGGGCATCTTTTTAAAGAAGGTTTCTAGGGAAGCCATGGGCTTCCTGCTCCAGAAATATGACAGTCCTCTTATTGAGCTGCAGGGGGCAGCAAAGCACCAGCTGGAGTTGAGTGGGGGTCCTGGGGTCCTCATCACAGGGGGCTGACCCTGGGGAGATGAGACCTTGCAGCCAATGCATCTGGGCAGGTGGAGCTGAGGGTGGCCGAGGCCAGAGCTTGTGGGGGCAGCCTGACCTCTGACCCAGCTCTCCACAAGGTGCCTGGGGGCCGCAGTGTGTGGGAGCCTCTGGTCCTGACCCACAGAGCCCACCCCACACGTCTCCTCTGTGTGCTCAGTGCCCTCATATTGGGGGTTCCACGATTGTCCTTCCAATCAGATTTCCATAAGGTGATATTAAAATAGTTCCTTTTGGGGGGATCCCGGGGTGGCGCCTGCCTTTGGCCCAGGGCGTGATCCTGGAAACCCGGGATCGAGTCCCACATCGGGCTCCTGGCATGGAGCCTCCTTCTCTCTCTGCCTGTGTCTCTGCCTGCCTCTCTCTCTCTCTCTCAATCTCTCTTTCATGAATGAATAAATAAAAAAATAAAATCTTTAAAAAAAAAATAGTTCCTTTTTTTATGTCTAAAATCAGACAGTGAAGAAAGATGCCTGAGAATATTTTGGAAAATAGGACGAAGTGTAGAGTTTGCCCAGAATTTAAAATTCAGTACAAGTAACGACATTTGCATAAGGAAGAGTTGCTGTTCCTCTCCTTCTAACTGCCTCCTGCCACGTGGGGGAAGTCACATAACCTCCTCCTGCTCTCATCCGGCCCTCCCAGATTGCAGGTGGGCCTCCCTGTCGATGCGTGGTTAGTCATCTCTGCTGATGAGAGAGTGAAGCTAAGCTGCCAGGGGCAAAGGTGCAGGAAGAAGGTTAACTAGAAACTGGGATTCACTAGGGTGTCAAAGAGTGATGCAATTAGCAAATAATATTCACTTAAGAGAGATTGACCACGTCTAGAAATGCTGAGAACTATTCTAGGCACGTGAGAGACCACAGTGAGCAAGAGGCAAGACTCAGACTGTAAACAAATAACAAAACTGGCAGATGCGGTAAGTCAGGGGTTGGCAGACGATGGCCTGGGGGACAGCCCACCACCACCTGTTTTTGTAAATAAAGCTTTATTGGAACACAGCCACACCCTTTTTTCCTACTGTGTATTACTGCTTTCTGCATACATGGCAAACACAGGAGAGACCACCAGACCCTTTATAGAGGATGACTGCTTCTCCTGTAAGTGCAGAGATTCAAACAAGGTGAAATAAGAGAGGTGGGTTATTTCCATCCATTGGTCAGCAACACCTCTCTGCTGGTGACATTTAAGCCAACAGATGAAAGCTTAAAGAGGGGAGGCAGCCAGAGGAGGAGCTGGGGGATAGCAGTGGGAACAGTGAGTGCAAAGGGCCTGGGGCAGTAGAGAGCTGGGTGTGTCCCAAGAAACAGATCAAAGGGATTGAAGGCGCCTGGCACCAGGGCTTGAGCCAGGTGGTCTGGGGGAGGATCAGGCCTGAAGGGATCTGATTGGAGAGGTCAGTGCCTTTACACACCTAGGTCAGGAGATTGGGTTTGGTCCAGGTGTGCCCAGCAAGACCTGACTCTGGTTTTGGGACTTTCGCTCGGACTGCCCAGAAAGAGAGACCAGATAGGAGGTGATCTTGACAGCCAGGAGAGCTATGACAGCACTTACATGGATTGTTGAGGCTCAGTTACTCTGTGAGCCGTGGGCTGGCATGCAAACAGAGCTCCCATCCCTGGGTAAATATTTAAAGTATACGGTTAAAGCAAAGAAGCAGGGATAGTGCGTGTTCTGTCTCACTTACACAAATACCCCTTTCTGACCACCTGGAGGGAAGGACTGGTTTCAAATTCCAATTCCTCAGAGTCTCCGCTGCTTTCTTGTCCTTTCCCCGAGCCTCCAGCCTCTCCTGCAAGAGGCCCATAGCCATGGACACCCCAGGCCTCCCCTGTGCAGCCAGCCCCACCTGCCTGACTGGGGAGCAGGGGACCTATTCAAGGCAGGAGCCAGAATGTAGGAAACACAGTGGTCCCAGGTCCTCAGGTGTTATGCCAGGAGGTCCTGACCTGACCAGGTGGGGCTTTGTGACCAGCTGAGAGCTCCTGGTAGAGAGAGGCCTGGGTTAGACTTGTGTGCTCCCCTCCAAAGAAGTCCATATTCTCCCACCTTCAGAGCTGGTCAGGAGCTACTCACTGTCTTCCTCAGGCCATCTCCCTATCAGAACCCCAGTGAGCCTTGGAGAGCACACGATGGCAGCTGCCTTCTCAAGGACACCAGTCTGCGCCCCCTGCTGATTCACTGAACAGCTACATTCCTGGAAATGTTAGTGACTATTAAACCATATCCTCCAAAACATGCACTTTAGTGTTAAGATCACCTAATCACACCTTATATAAGTGCTCAGCAGACCGTCAGAAGGCAGGTGGACCTGAGAACTTGTTACGCCCATGCACCCACATCCAGGAGCACCCCCCCCCCCCATCTGAACTAAACCTGGAGCCACCCGTTTCGTTTCCAGCTGGCCCACCGGGGGCGGTGTTGCCGCAGGGAGACAGCGGGTCAGGGTCCCACACAGAAGATGGGGGGACATGGGAGCCTCCAGCAGAGCTGAGTCTGACAGGTGCGCTTGCTGGGTGGTTGGAGGATAAGAGCACAACAGGGAGTCCCCACCCGAGTTTAGGAGGGGAAGCAGTGGCTGCCGGGCCTGATCTCAGGACACTAACAGGCAGTCCCCCTGACAGGCTCCTGCAGGGTCCCCCTGAGGCAGGTCATTTCTAGCACACATCTTTATTGAGCCCTGCCCTGCCAGGTGCTGGGGACACCAGCTCTCCCCTCAGTTGGCTCCACTGAGAGGGGGAGAGTGTCCCTCACATCCTACTGTCTGGAGGGGTCAGGATGGGGAGCCTCCCACAGGGAGGAACATTCTAGTGCCCTGGATGCTGGAAGGTAACCGGCTAAAGCAGCGGGACCATCCTGAATTGGGGGAAGGAAAGCATCCGAGGCTGCCTTCCATGGTTCTGAGAGGCACTGGGGACACTGTTCTGGAGCCAGGATCAGGGGTGGGTAATGAGGCTGCTTGTGAGGCCGGATGCAGCCGGGGGGCTGGGGCAGCAAGAGCCATGCCTCATTGTGCGGGCCTCAAGGTGGGGCCTCTGGGTGCACAGAGCACCTGCCTACACCGTCCCCCTCTTGGTATACTTGGTGTCAGTGTTCCCATGTCCATGTCCTCCCAGGACATGGATCTGGGCCGGGTCTGCACCTTCCCATTCCCTGCACTGTGCTTAGCACACGGGGTCTCCATAAATGTCTGCTGATGAGTGAGTGAGTGAGTCTATGGATTATCCTGCTTCTCCCTGAAGGGCTGAGAGAGAGGACAGTGGGAAGGTTCTTGGTTTCCTGGCCCTGTCACAGCAATTGTATTGGTACCCCCCTGAGGCCCTCCTTCTCAGCAGCTGGTGCCATCACAGTGCCACAAGGGAACAGGACCCCTCCACACAGATGAGCACGTGTACCTCACTGGCCTCACAGGGTTGCTTCACCCCATTCCTTATGTACCATATGCCACGGACCTGGGCACATCCCTGGTGGCAGAGAGCAGACTGGTGGCTGCCAGGGGCTAGGCAGGAGGGGGCAGTGGGTGCTGATGGCCTCAGAGCTTCTTTAGGTGATGGGAACACTGGAACCAGAGAGCGGGGCTGCTTGTACACACTGTGCACGTACTAATGCCTCGGAGCTTCAGTCCATTTTAGAATGGCAAAAACAGGGCATGTGCATTTTGCATGACTTTTTTTTGTAGATGCAGTGGGATGGAATAAAACCTGTCTACGACATGGGTAAGAATCGCAGACTGGACTGCAAGCGTCCAGTTGTTATAAAATAGATCCCGGGATGTACTGTACACGGTGGCGGCCACAGCTACTGATGCTGTATTCCATATTAGAAAGTTCTGAGAGAGTAACTCTTAAAGCTTCTCATCACAAAAAAATCCCCGAGGAGGAAGGACACGGTGAGAGTCCCAAACTGTGAGACTCAGCACTGGCAGGCTGCTCGGAGCCTTCTCTGTATCTGTGGCTCATTGGCCCCTGTCCCTCTGTGCTCAGGATGCTCACCGGGGACTCTTCATCCAGCAACTGCGACCCACGCAGAACCTCCAGTCCAGAATCAAGCTGAAGCTGTTCGGCCACTCTGGCTCTGGGAAGACCACCCTGGTGGAATCTCTCAAGTGTGGGCTGCTGAGAAGCTTCTTCAGGAGACGCCGGCCCAGACTCTCCTCCACCAACTCCACCAGGTTCCCACCGTCGCCCCTGGCGTCCAAGCCAGCAGGTAGGTGCCGTCTCCCCGGCTCCTGTCTCTCCCCTGGGTGCCTGCTTCGCTGGGCGTTCCTGTCAAGGCCCAGGAGGACTGGTGGCTTGGCTTCGGTCACCTGGCTTGTGCTGACCACATTTCACTGTCTTGGTGGCTTTAGGTATGGTCTTACCCGGCTGTGGGCCCCACGTCTACCCTCCTGGCCTACACTGCGGATGCAAGGCCGGGGCCTCCCTGAAATCACGGTTACAGACGCAAAGGGCCAAACTGCAAATGTGCAAATCACAGGATGGTGTCGTGTTCTGCTCTAAAATGCTTCACATGGTGGATTGCACATTATGTGCACATTACACAAATCTCTTTTAGATCCAGTGGGGTAGAATAAAACATACCTCGTACGTGGGTAACAATCATAGATCAGGGTGCTCAGCCCCTGCAGACAAACCCAGTGGATGGATATGGGTTCCAGATTGCACACAGGGAATATTGGTCCCCGGGTGGGTTCTCCCCCTCGGACTTTCTTCCTGAAATGCTGGGCGCACACAGTAACTGGAGAACACAGCAGCAGAGGTCACTTCCATCCCCGCACGTCTCAAAGTCACTTTGTGGTTTTGAAAGGCCCCTGATGATGCCATGGTTGTTCCATCCACTCCTCGGAGCCCCATTGGGAGGCGGGCTTTGCCGTCCTCCCCCTCCTTCTTGGACAGGGTCATAGGTCCTTTCACATCCAGAGCTTCAGCGTGCCTGTCCTCCCCGCTCCCCACCAGCCCAGAGAAGCAACTACAGGGCACACCAGGAATTGTGCCATCTGGGATGTCGTTTCTCCCAAATCCCCTCAAGTGCGGGAATTACATGTTGCAAAGATAAGAGTATATCCCTTCAGGGAGTTTCCTCAGTCACAATTTTCTGCAAGGATTCATTTTCCGTACCTGACATTACCAGATGTGTCAGTTCCCCACGTTGAAAACCATGGTTTAGACTTTTGTTTCTACCTCATCCTTCCCTCCACGAGGGAGGGTGTGTGGGGAGCATTCTTTGGGGCTGAGGGGTGGCACCTGAGAATCACGTGCCCCTTTCAACTTCTTTTCTCTGAACAGCAGTAGACATGTCACCACGTGAAGAAATAATACCCACAATGGATTTATAACTCATAGGAGTACAGTATTGCTTCTCCATCGTACAAGTGCTCCCTGAGCACTGTATGCCAGGACGAGGACAGAGTGTGGGCCCTGTGGTGCCTCAATGAATCCATGCAACAACATCCAGGCAGCTCCCCAGCGTGTTACTGAAGTCTCAAGGGGTTCAGTGGGCTGCCCAGTGTTACCCAGCTAGAAGGTCGTGGCACATCTGACTCTGGAGCCGGTGCTTGGTGGCGATGCTTGCAGTTCTGGCTGGAATAAGGGCATTTTCAGGCACATGTTTTAGGTTGTCTTTTAGGTTATCTTCTCTAATTGTGGCTCAGTTTGGAGATGTCGGATGGCCTGCACCTCCTCTGAAGCCAGCAGTCTTCCATACATAATGATGAGGGTCTGCCTCTGTGTGGCCCAGGCCAGTGTTTCCAAGTGTGTGTGAGAGAGAGACACAGAGACAGAGACAAAGAGATCTATTTAGATCTTGATCTGGAATGTCTAAGTCCTCGCTGAGTATGACAATTATGCCAGGAGCCCAGGAGCTACACTGAACCAGCCACAGACAGATGTTTTCTCCTGTTCAGCCCCCACCACTCATCTTCCATATCTGGAAGAATCTGGAAGTAGATTCTTAATAAGATGTGGCTCAAAGGCCACATTATCCGCCAAGGTCACCGTGTGTAGCAGTGTCCTTCAGCCAGTGCATAGAGAGATTTGGGTCGTGGGGCTCAATGACAGAAGATTCTGTTGAGGACGATGTCTGCTCTGGACCAAAGAAGCAGATCTCCTGGGTAGGCTACTTCTGTTCTTTCAACCACCCTTGCTTCAGAGCTGCGTCTCCAGGCCAAACCCTCACATTTCTGTCAAGATAACAGGTTAGCGGGGTCAGGCTTCCCTGACAGGACTGGTAGGAGGTAAATACTGCTCTCTCTAGTATCCCCAGTGAATCCATTCCAGAATCTTCCTGGTGTCCCAAGCATCCCCGAGGACGCTGGCTTTGCTACCAGAAGGAACTGGATGGAGGAACCCCTTAAGCTCTATATTCTCTTCCCCTGGGATTAGAGAGCCTTGTTCTCTCAGGAGGTACAGATTTGCTCTCCACAGTCACTTGTGTAAAAAGAAGTCCCCTTGGGGGGAGTGGGGGGGACTTCAATTTGCAAGATTGAAGAAAGTGACAAATGCTGGAAAGACATGAGAGAAGGCCAAGGGGGCACCAAAAGGATGTCCAGCTGGCAAAGTGGCTGCTCCTTGGGGAGGCCACAGTAAAACCTAGAAGCAAGGAAGCGTGGAAAGCCGTGTGTGTGGTTGACATCATCTGTGCTGACCCGGGTTCACGTGGTGTACACGTGTCCTTACACTGCATCTTCATGACATTGTGAGGTTGTGTCATAACCCACTTTAGAGAGAAGTAATCCCGGGCTCAGAGATACAATGCGTGTCTGCCTCAGGCAGGCGCTGAAACTTGGGGCCCAGGCCGCTGCTATGCTGTGTCATGTGTGGGAAAATTGTGTTCACTGCTGACATTCAAAGCTCAGTTCCCCAAAAAGTTGAACATTGAAGCTCTTTGTAGAAAATTGGAAGCCCTGGGTGCACCACTTTACATTATATCTGATATCAGATATAAATGTGCCACACGCGCACATTTCTGTCACCCAAACAGCAGGAAGTTTGTTTGCACTAGAAACCCCTGAAAATGCTGTGGAGAAGGGCTGGGCCACCAGCGGGACGCAGGACGGTGGCACCCGGGGGTCTAGCTGGCTCCGAGGCAGCCACTGGGCCGTCGGGTCTCGGGCCCGCTGAGTGTGGGAGCGGAGGCCTCGTGGGGCTGCGGCGGGAAGGGGGTGGCGAGCAGGGTCGAGTGTCCCTGGGGAGCGCTGCAGGGTCGCTGCCGCTCTGTCCCCACAGGGGAGCGGGGTGGCCAGGTGGAAGGGGGCTCCCTACAGGCCTACCGCCCTTCACCACCAGGGGGCAGCGGTTAGCCAGAATCAGGGGTTTCTAGGCTCGCAGTGTCTCCTTGTGAAATAAGTTATTTTTATGATGCTGCATACAAACATGGTCCTAATGAGAATTCAATGAGGCTCAGGAATGCCTAGCACTTACCCAGTCCCCTGGGTAAGTCTGCTCTCCCTGGACAGGCCTGGCCTGCTACTGTGTACAGTTGTTTTGCAGTCAACCTGACACCGTATCAGGGACCAGAGTCCAACTGCTTCATCTGCATCAGTCAGGGTCCGGGGTGACATTCACGGAAGGACAAAATGGGCAAAATTCTTGGGAACATCCCAGAGACAGTGAAGCATCCAAGGCCTGGAATGGAGGGAAGCCATTCCCTCCCCAGGCAGAAAGATAGGAGGAAGAAATCCTATTCCTGAGAAAGCTGGAGTGCAGGGGTGAAGCCGCTCAGGGATCTGGATCACAGACACCCCACTGGTGGGTGAGGAGCAGCAGGGAGGGAGGGAGAGGTGGTATCTGAGCCTCCTCTCCCCCAGCCTGTCCCGTGCCCCCTGGGGGCTGACCCCAACCAGAAGCCCAGGTGGCAGGCAGGCCTGGGAGGTGCAGCCCCCGGGTAGGCCTCTGGGGCACAGAGCAGGGCAGGGAAGGGACGTGGGAGGAGCAGCAGCAGCCCTGAAGCACTGTCCCCGGCACCCGTGGGGGGTCCACAGGGCCAGCCCCAAGCAGCAGAGGGTGGGGATGACAGTGTCCCGTGAAGGGATGGGGAGTGGGCACGCGGGAGGGGCACAGGCAGGCCCGCTGCCCGGGTCTCACTGCCTCCTGTCCACCCACAGTCTCTGTGAGCATCAGCAACCTGTATCCGGGCTGCGAGCACGTGAGTGTAAGGAGCCGCAGCATGATGTTCGAGCCAGGCCTCACCAGAGGGACCCTGGGGGTGTTGGTGGCCCCACCCCCGCACCTGCACTGTGCGACTGACGACCAGTCCACGAAGGCCATTGACATCCAGAATGCTTACCTGAATGGTAAGGTAGCCCACCCACCCCGCAGGGGAGGGAGTGCCTGCGCTGTCTGTTTCGGGAACTGTAAGTCACCCCCCAAGGGAGCCCGGCCCGCTGCATGTGTCATGGCCCCACAAGGATGGACGAAGAGCCGCACAAAGTGACCTTGGGAGTGACCCAGTGAAGCCTGGCCACTTAACATCCCTCAAGAGTGAAACTAACCCCCCTATCTCCCACCTACTCCCTCAGTTAGGAAAGCCCTGGGCACACAGTAGGCACTTAATAATGACCACTGAGCAAATCAATATGTTTTCTAAGCAGAGCCCAATATTTATCTGAATGAGCAACCTTATAGAACACAATCCCACTAGCAGTTTGACAAATCCATGCGTGGGAAGAGCCCTCCTTGAATACGTCTACACACATGGCTGATGCTGTGATGCAGGCACCGGCGATTTCCCCACGGGCACAATGTCAAGTACATCTTTGCTCTCAAACATTTTCAAGGAGATGAAGCTTTAAATACTGCCCGGGGAAGGTTACTCTCTCCGGCAACTGCTCAGTCGCCTGTGCAGTGCCCCCTGGTTCCCGGGGCTCCCAGGTGGCCTGTGTCACTTGAACCCCAGCCCCCGCCTTATTGAGACACGGTTCAGAGCAGGGATGAGGCAGTTCCTTTGAGACTTATCTGTGAGGAACTGTAGGTTCGTTCGAGCGCCTGGCCGAGTGTCTGGCCCAGAGCAGGTGCTCAGAAAATGCCAATCGGTGCAGCTTCACGTGGGCTCTCTAGGACCCAAAGCCCATGACTCATAGACTGTCACTGTGTGTACCTAGAGCAGAGGCTCGTCATCTACAGTGTGGGAGCAGATCCCCTGCGGGGCACGTGTAGACGCAGCAGCCCAGAGCTGCCAAGGCAGTGGGTCAAGGGCTCCCCAGGTGATGCTGCTGCTGGTCCGGGAACCCCGCTGGGAGGACCGCTGGCCCCAGTGAAATGGAATTAAGTCCATGGGCATTTTCTCTTGTAAAAGCTGAGTGTTCTCTGAGCTCCCGGAGCAGAGCTGGCATGTCGGGGGGGGGGGGGGAGGCGCGGCCAGTCCCCCCATCCCGCCCTCACCAGCTCCTCCCCAACCCCTCCCCGCCCCGGGTCAGGCTCCCCATGCTCCCCGTGCTCACAGAACCCTGCACACTAAAGCCTCAGGTGCCAGACTATTTATAGAGTCCTGTGCTCCTGGAGGAGGCCCCAGAAGAGCCCTTGGACCTCCCAAAATGACTACTGACTGAAGAATTTCTGGCCCAAAATAAACACCAAAAGGAAAAATGAGGGAAAGGAATCCTGAAATCTTACAACATAAGTGGGCCTGCCGGGTCACCCCAGGGGTTCATGGAGGGGGTGGTCACTGTCCTGCTGAGATGTGGCCATTAGGGCCAGGGGTGCCCATGTGTCTGGAGGGTCACTGGGAAATTCCAGGTCCCTTAGAAACCACAGAGCCTCACCCACAGTCACTTCCAAGAAAGGCCTCCATTGCTCAGGCATGAGGGAGAGCTGCCCCCAACACTAGGGCAGGGTCGACCTTCGACCCTGCTCCACCCTCCACTGCCCCCCACACTGGGTGGCCTTCAGAAGCCCACCCTTCACAGTGCTGCCCACATCCTGCAGAGGCAGAGCTGCTCATCAGCTCTTGCATCTTTCACCTGCACAGGTAGCCTGCTCACTTCGGACCCACCTGAGCAGATTGCTTGCTCACCTGTGGAAGGTGAATGTCATCCTTATTGAACCAAAGTTAAATTACATATCTTGGTGACTTTTCTGTTCCACATTATATAGCCTGTTGTGTTCAGAAAAGAATTTGTACTTATTTGAGGATGTAGAATCCTATCACACACGTTCTCAGTCTGTGTGTGTATGTTGACGGAGACCCAAGGTCAGCCTTTGGCTCTGACCCCTTCCCTGTGGGGAGTTGTCCCTGTGGGGAAGGTGGAACATGTGTGTCTCGAAGGTGTGTGTGTCTCGCAGGTGCATAGATAGATGGGCAGATGCTGAGGGCGGTGCTCTCTCTCTCTCCACAGTCCCTAAGTGCTCAGGACAGTGGTGACTGGCTGTTGCTGTTTCAGGTAGTAATCTTCTCTCCGTAGGAGTCGGTGATTTCAGTGTGTGGGAATTCTCCGGCAATCCTGTATACTTCTGCTGTTATGACTACTTTGCTGCAAACGATCCCACGTCCATCCACATCATCGTTTTCAGCCTGGAAGAGCCCTACGAGATCCAGTTGAACCAAGTGATTTTCTGGCTGAATTTCCTGAAGTCTCTGGTGCCAGTTGAAGAACCCATAGGTGAGCTAGCACACCCCACTGTGCCCTCCCCAGGGCCCTGCAGCCGCCCTGGTGGAACTACAGCCCGGGGCCAGCAGCAAGGCTCCTTTGGCCTCTCCTTCCTGTGGCAAGATCCTACCTCTGGCCGGTTCCCAAGAATCAGTTGCCCCCTTCGTACATAGGGAGTTTTTACAAAGACCAGGAGACCTGCCTCAGAGACCGAGTCTGAGCAATTCCTTGAGAGTCGTTTCTGGCTCTCTCCCTGCACCTTAGAACTGTGGTCACTTTTGTTGGTGGAAGTGGAATTTGTTCTTTGATGGCCTCTGCGCCTCCACCTTGACGGTACGTGATGGAGAAGCAGAATGAGCCCTCCTTCATTCTGTAGTTCCATCAACAACTGAAGGGACCATACGGAGTGGACGTGTTACCTTAACTTTATTTCCAGACCAGCAGCATGGAACCTTCCTTTGCTCCCTTGTACAAAACAAAAAGGAGTGGCCTTCTTTTCTGGAAACTGGACTATCAATTTTTTTTCTTTTAAAATCAGATAATAATCAAATAATTGGCCTTAACCTCCTCAGGGTAACCCGGCTCTGCCTCTTTCTTTCACATTCTTTTTGATGTTTTCTTCCTAAACCTCTGTGCAGTTCAGGGGACTGTCCCAGCCTCACTGGCTATTTCTGCATTCAGAGGGCTTTCTTTGTCTTATAAAGACCAGAGTTAGGTTTCCCCTCACAAGACAAGCAGGGCCCACTTGGAGGAGTTCTGAGCAGCCTCTCCCAGGTCCAGTGAACAGGCTCATCCACAGGTTGTCCAGACCTAGGCCTTCTCGGGGTCACCCCGCACCGCAGGCCCGGGGCCCTCATGTCTGAGAGCAGGCTGCACCCCCAGAGGCCGGTGTCCCCTCACCACCTGGGGATGCCGGCAGCCAGGGAGGAGGACCCACCTGTGGAACATCTGCTTTCTGCCCCCAGCCTTCGGCGGCAAGCTGAAGAACCCATTGCACGTCGTCCTGGTGGCCACCCACGCTGACATCATGAACGTGCCTCGGCCAGCGGGAGGCGAGTTCGGATATGACAAGGACACGTCCTTACTGAAGGAGATCAAGAACAGGTGAGGGCGTCGCTAGATGCAGGGCCATCCACGGAACTCATGGGCCCCGGACACAGGGAGCAGAGGCCTCCTGTGCTGGCTTGGCTTTTGTGATATAGTTTTTATTTTTATCAAAACAATGAAAACAGGGACACCTGGGTGGCTCAGTGGTTGAGCATCTGCCTTTGGCTCAGGTCCTGATCCTGATGGAGTCCCACATCTGGCTCCCTGCAGGGAGCCTGCTTCTCCCTCTGCCTGTGTCTCTGCCTCTCTCTGTGTGGGTCTCTCATGAATAAGTAAATAGAGTCTTTTTTAAGAAAGAATTGAAATTGTAACAAATGCAACAGACGTCAAGAGCACAAGATAAAAAACCCACAGACTTTGCTCTTCTTTCTTCACTTCCTGGGACCACTGCCCAGGGGGAGCTTCTGTTAAGTGTTTCATACATTAATCTTCCACTTTATGGAGGAAACTATAGTTGACAAATAACAGTATTAGAGATTTCATGTCCACATTGTGGTGACCGGATGGATGACACTGCGCCCATCTAGTTAGTGAGCACATACATCCCCTCACATCTCTCTCTCTTTTCTCTTTTTTTTCTTTTTTTATTTCTTTGGTGAGAAAAGATGACTAAGTCCAACACGTAGTGAATGTCAGTCATGTCCTACAATGTCATCCACTGTTGTTACCACAGTTGACATAGATCCTCAGTTCTTTTTGTTGCATTACCTCTTGGCTCCTCCGATGACTGTCTTCTTCCCACTGAGCAGTATTTCTCAAAGTCTGTGTTTCCACTCATGAGTGGTTCGTGACAGTCACTGGTCAGACCGACCTGGTCTGGAAAGGGGGATGGGCCGGAGGGGGACCTTCCTGGCAAATATTCCTGTAAAACTTCTGTTTCATTTATCAGGATGGATGTGCACAGGTCACAATGTAGAAATGTGTATTTTTACTTAGTGTCTGTCAAAATAATTTTGAAGCTGCAGCTCTATATATTCTGCTGGGAATTCAAATTCTTGGTTTATCTACTGCAGACACTTCCCGTAGTCCTCCTGACAGGAAAAAGAGGGCTCGTACTGATATTTTCCATCTAAGGTGTGGCTGTCCTGCCCTTTCTCTGCTTTTACTCCATCGCCCTGCGGTGGCCACTGTCCTCCTAGCCTGCAAGGTAACAGCATAGGCCTCACCTGTTCTGAAATCTTCCCATACTGTGTCCCTGCTGTTTGGTATAACTGGGGCCACTCCCCACCCCTCCACCACCGTCCTAAGGACTCGGAGCGTGGGGGTCACCACCCAGTGTAAGGTGACAGAAGCCAGCAGGAAGGGGGTGGCCTTTGCAAGGTCATAAGAACTTTCTGGCTTCAGACCAGCTTTTCAGGCCAGCAGGAGCCTGCCGTCTGTGGGGACAACTGGTGGGACTGCATCACCTTGATGAGGCCACTGCTCTTCCCTTAGGTTTGGGAACGATCTCCATATTTCAAACAAGCTCTTTGTTCTGGATGCTGGCGCTTCGGGCTCTAAGGACATGAAAGTACTTCGAAGTCACCTGCAAGACATTCGGAGCCAGATTGTCTCGGTGAGTGTGCTGGGAGGCTGCAGGCCCACCTTTGCTTAGACCATCCGGTCACCCCGGAGCTGGCCTCTTTGTGCTGTCCTCTTGGTTAGGTTTGGTTCCCAGGGGTCATGGTAGGAGGCAGCTGCACGGCCATGTTTGCTGTGGGAGGAGGAAAGAAGGATGAGAATACGGAGGTGGCCTGGAGATGAGGGGGGTTATGGGCATAGGGGCCACATTACAGTGTGTAGGATTCTGACAGCTTTTGTGGCCAGTCTGCAAGTAGCACGGCCTTTTAGAAATCACAGAACCTGGGACACCTGGGTGGCTCAGTGGTTGAGCATCTGCCTTTGGCTCAGGTCATGATGCCAGGGTCCTGGGGTCAAGTCCCACATCAGGCTCCCTACAGGGAGCCTACTTCTCCCTCTGCTTATGTCTCTGCCTCTCTCTGTGTCTCTCATGAATAAATAAATAAAATCTAAAAAACAAAACAAAAAAACAAATCATAGAACCTACCCAGAAGTGACTTATTGTGAAATAGTTAGACAATGCAGAGGGGCACCTGCATGGCTCAGTCGGTTAAGTGCCTTATCTTGGCTTCAGCTCAAATCTTGATCTCATGAGTTGTGAGATGTAGCCTTGAGTCGGGCTCCACACTCAGTCTGGAGTCTGCTTGAGGATCCTCTCCTTCTTCCCTGCCCCTCAGTTTTGTGCATGCACTTGCACTCTCTCTCTCTCAGATAATAAGTTTAAAAAAAAGAAAAAGAAAATGCAGAAAAATAGAAGAACCATCACCAGCAAAATTTATTGAAGGACATAAAAATAATAGATGCACAAATGGATGACACTGGGCTCTTGGGCAGCAAGATCTTATTCAATGTTTGGTTTTCCCATATTGTGTAAGCTTGGTACAGTCCCAGCATGCATCTCCTGAGAGTGAGACAATTGGGTTGGGTATTTTACCTTAAAATTTCAGTGGCAGCATAAATAAAACCTATTATAAAGGCTGTGCAATTAATAAATCCAAAATCAGTAACTGAACAAGTGGAATAAATTCCTGTAGAAATAATCCAACATCTATAGAAACTTAATAGAAAACAGAGATTGAAATTTTGAGAAAAATATCTCATCAGTGATCTGACACAACTGGCTGTTAGTCTAGAATGAAACGAGATTGAATTCTACTTACTGTGAATTCCAAAAATAAATTCTAGGTTGATAAAAACTTTTAAATGTCAAAAAGAAAAAAGCCCACAATATCTTGAATGTCTTTTTAAAACAATGTGGTACTGCCTTGGAAAAACCTTTCAAGCAATATAGAGAACCCTAGAAGTCTTCAAAGATAGCATACCTATCTGACAACATAAAAGCTGACATTTCTTTTCTGGCAAATAAATTCCATGAACAAAGTTAAAAGGTGAAATAGACTAGAAAAAATATTCTCTGTGCCTCTGACCCGTAAAAGGTTGCTAATCTATGATACTCAGCAAGTTCTCCCAAGCTGATGGGAAAGGGGTTAGCATTCCAAGGGCACAATGCTCCCTGGAAAGTTCCTGCTGCCCCAGCCTGGATGTGAATGCAGAGCATGTGTCCCAGCCCTGGTGGTGGGTGGCCTCTCTCGAGGGAAAGCTTACTGCTTCCGTGCTGGGAGATGCTCCTGTGCACACCACCATACTCCAGCCACGTGTGCTTTAGGAATCTTGAGGAAGATTCAGGGCCCTCCGGAAGCCTGGCCCTCAACCCAGTCAGTGGGGAGTCATGTAGTGGCACTCACAGGAAGCCGGTCACAGAAACCAGGGATGGTGATCGGGAACGTGGTCTGTGAAGGACCCCAGCACCTCCGCACCAGGGGGCAGTAGGGCCTCTGCCCTGGGCTCCGGGGAGTCCCTGGAGAGTTTTGAACCAGGGCCTGGTGACATTGTTTGCTTCACAACCCCCACCCTCAGCTCCTGAGGCCAAGCAGGTGGAACCCATCACACAGACTGCCTGTTTCCCTGGGAATTTTATTTTATGAATAGGGAGTGGGATTTAGCTGACTCTCTCCTCCTGGGGCACCTGGTGCTTGACTGCGATTCCTGCAGCCCCTGGATGCTGGGATGCTGCTTGACATAAAGGTAGAATTCGAGAAGGGACTGCCTGATAAATGATGCAGGGCAGTGTATGGCAGGTGTTTTTAATTAGGATGGTGTGCGGATTATAGGAGTCTGTCATACACATGATTTAGTTAATCAAATTGAAAGATTAAAAACCTATTTCAAGGGGAAAGGAGGGGATGAGCAAAATGGGTGAAGGGAGGTGGGAAATGCAACCTTCCAGTCACGGAATGAATAAATCACAGGAATAAAAGACACAGCATAGGGCATGGAGTCAGTCATATTGTAATAGTGTGTGGTGAGGGAGGTACTACTCTTGTGTGCTGAGCCCAGCGTCACCTACGACTTGTCCAGTCCCTGTGTCACGCACCTGAAACTCACGTAACATTGCATTTGGACTATAGTCAAATAAAATTTTTTAACAATTTGTTTAAATAATTTAAGAAAAAAATATATTTCAAGCCCATTACCAAGAATTGGTCTAATTTAAATTGTACTTTTCACAATGGTCCCACGGATACCTAATTTGCTGATAAAAACCCACCCCAGTATTGCTAATGATAGTTACTCTCTTTTCCTCTCCCTTTGCTCATAAAGTGACCATGTTCTAGCTAAAGGAGTCACTCCAGGGGAGGGACGGAGGAATGGAGAGAGCAGAGCATTAGGGGCCAAGGAGCACTGTGATGGAGTCTGTATAGTCCACAAGGATTGTTGTGAAGCCTCCCCACTCTTCTCCATTAGCAGCAGCAATGAAAGCATCTATGCCATTTTATGCTTATAAATGGATTTTGCTTGGAGGCAACACTATAAAGAAAAGAACTGGCCCAGTGTACCCAAAACCTCACTAACTCGTCCCAAGTATTTCTTGCAACAGTGCAGAAAAGAGCGCCGTCCTTTCTACCTGGGCTTTTCCTGGGGAGCCCCTGTCGGCTGCATGTTGATATGTCCTGCCCTGCACGTTCTAGGTCTGCCCCCCGATGACCCACCTGTGTGAGAAGATCATCTCCACTCTGCCTTCCTGGAGGAAGCTCAACGGGCCCAACCAGCTCATGTCTCTGCAGCAGTTTGTGTACGATGTGCAAGACCAGCTGAACCCCCTGGCTAGAGAGGGAGACCTCCGGCGCATAGCCCAGCAGCTTCACAGTGCTGGCGAGGTAGGGGCTGGGGCCTGGCTGGGGTAGTGACGTTGGGGATGTTTTTCCGTCCCCACTCCGAAGGTGCTTTGGGGCTAGAGAGGCAGAGTGGAAATAGCCCCAGGACCCATAATCTATCCAGACACGTGGCTGTCACACGGAAGCCCAGGTGATCTTCTGACCTGCAGTCTCTGCTCCCCACACACACACCCTGAGAGCTGTCCTGTGGTTTTGCTTGGATTTGTTTGTTTTACATCTTGTATGAGTTAGGGAGCACTGATCCTGCTACGCTGGGTTACTGGGCCTCTCCTCTCTCCTCCTGGGGCACCTGGTGCTTCACTGCGATTTCTGAAGCCCCTGCATGCTGCTTGGCATAGGCTGCTGTGTGCTCAGACAGACTCTTGGGTTCACAGATGGTTGAGAAAAGGCAGTGATGAGAGGATGTCCGGAGACACTGAGACCCAGCAAGCAGTGTCCCAGCAGGTGACCAAGCAGTGGGACTCTTTACTCCTGTCTTTGTGGCATTCTGCACTGGGGTGTGGTGTGGGAATGCATCTAATTGCATCCTATTTCTGTCCCCAGAGAGGGGACCTAGCCTTTGTGTTCCTCCATCCTGTGACATCAGGGGACAGTTTAGGCTAGTCTTGGGCCATGAAGAGCAGCTCTGAACATGAAAACCCAGAGGCGGTTCTGAGAATTGTAGACAGCAGGAGCTTCCTGTCCAGGCTTAGTGCTGCTTCTGCCTCGAGGCCAGTTTGTATGGATTAGAGAGGATTGAAATCATGACCGAATCCAGTGACCCTGAGAGCTAGGGTGTCAAGCAGTGAGAGCATGAGCCTCCGAACTCCACTGAAATTACCGGTGATGTACAGACCCCCCGGGCAGTACTTTACAGTGATTGAATCCAAGGACTGGGATCCAAGCTTACATTATAAGATGCTTATTATAAGATAAGATTAACCATAATAATAAGCACGCCCCATTGGCCCAGGATTCCCTTGCCTTTTGGTATTTGACTAGCAGTTTCTAGATCAAGCGTATAATCCACTTTTATTCTGCATCATGCCCCACCTTGCCCTTGAGACTTTAGGGAGTAAGTGAAGATTTGGCAGTAGGAGTAAGGGCGGGAAATCCGTCAGGTGACCACACTCTGCATGGCTGCCAGCCTCCCGCAGTGCTGTTCCTGCCGCCAGTGAGGAAGGCCCAGTGCTTAGGCACATTTCCCCAGTCATCCTCCTGTGGTATCACTTTCCAGACCTTTTCTCTGTGCATTAAAATTTTACATGATGCAGTAATAGAACAATCTGAATCTTTTTTTGAAAAATTTTAAGCCTTCAGAGAAGCGGCAAAAGTAACTCAGAGTCACCATATACTTCATGCTTAAATTAACCAGTTGTTAATATTTTGCTCCATTTGCTTTCTCTCTCTCTCTCTCTCTCTCTCTCTCTCTCTCTCTCTCTTTGCTTAACTTATTTTGCAGATACTGTGACATTTCAGCCCTATATAACTTAGCATGTAAGCCTCCTAGGCCATGGGTTGTTCTCCCACTGGCACAGGGTGGAGGAGGGACAGTGAGGGATCCCCCCAGTTGAGACCAGAAGACGAAGCTGGCAACTCCTTATAGTTTCCACAGTTTTACTCAGGGTAACTTAACCAGCAGAGGAGATGTGGCGGACAACGACCCAATTGCACCGCTGTTCTTCACTAAAACCTTAGTCTGCAGGTTTTAGCTAGCAAAGGGATGCCCAGACGGCATGTGGTGAGATAGGGTCTGTGTGCACCTCACTGACCTCTGACATTGGATTCGATCTCGTGGCACCATGTGTGTGTCAAGAAGGGGAGAGCCTTCCTTATGTTTACAAGAGTATGCAGGGCCAAAGCAAGCCTCCCACCCTCCTGGCCTTGGTGGGCATTTCTCAGGTATGTCTATTAATCTCCAAGAGTCCCCAGAACGTGTAGCTGAAGGCATCAGGGAGTGGATGTGAACAAAACAGCGGGCTAAGAACAGGGTCACCCATGTTACCACAGTATAATTAATTATGTTCCAGAAACAGCATTGAGAGAATACTGCTATTGAAGTTACAGCTCTCGTTCTAGTGTTTGCCACTGATCCGAGTCATAGCTGTGTTTATTCACTCGTGTGTTTATTTGGGGATGTAAAATCCAGTCAAAACATACTCATTGCATTTGGCTTCTCTCTCTCTCTCTCTCTCTCTCTCTTTCCCTCTCTCTCTCCCTCTCTTTCTCCCTCCTGTCTTTCATTCATTACATTGACCCTTTTTTTTTTGAATGATCAAAGGTAGGCTTTTCAGAGTCTCTCTCACGGCCTTCTCAAGCTGGTATTCTGGCCCACTGTTGGATTACTGAGGTCCATCCACATGAATGGCCCGGGTCAGTTTTTGCAACATGTGCGCAGATTTTATCCTTGCTCGGTCCTCTGGTGCTCTGAGCAGCTGGCAACTAGCCCTCTCGGTCCCCAGGCGTGACTTCCTATTGTCCCTTTTGGCAGATTAACATCATGCAGAGTGAAACGGTCCAGGATGTGTTACTCCTGGACCCCCGCTGGCTCTGCACCAACGTCCTGGGGAAGCTGCTCTCCGTGGAGACCCCCCGGGCCCTGCACCATTACCGGGGCCGCTACACCGTGGAGGACGTCCAGCGCCTGGTGCCCGACAGTGACGTGGAGGAGCTGCTGCAGATCCTCGATGCCATGGACATCTGTGCCCGCGACCTGAGCAGCGGGACCATGGTGGACATCCCTGCCCTGATCAAGACGGACAACCTGCACCGCTCCTGGACAGACGAGGAGGATGAGGGGAGGGTCTACGGGGGTGTGCGCATCGTCCCTGTGGAGTACCTCACCCCCTTCCCGTGCGGCATCTTTCACAAGGTCCAGGTGAACCTCTGCCGGTGGATCCACCAGCAGAGCGCAGAGGGAGATGCGGACATCCGCCTGTGGGTGAATGGCTGCAAGATCGCCAACCGTGGGGCCGAGCTGCTGGTGCTTCTGGTCAACCATGGCCAGGGCATCGAGGTCCAGGTGCGAGGGCTGGAGACGGAGAAGATAAAGTGCTGCCTCCTGCTGGACTCCGTTTGCAGCACCATGGAGAACGTCATGGCCACCACGCTCCCGGGCTTGCTGACCGTGAAGCATTACCTGAGCCCCCAGCAGCTGCGAGAGCACCACGAGCCTGTCATGATCTACCAGCCACGGGACTTTTTCCGTGCGCAGACCCTGAAGGAGACCTCACTGACCAACACCATGGGTGGGTACAAGGAGAGCTTCAGCAGCATCATGTGCTTTGGGTGTCACGACGTGTACTCACAGGCCAGCCTGGGGATGGACATCCATGCCTCAGATCTGAACCTCCTGACCCGGAGGAAACTCTGTCGTCTGCTGGACCCACCTGATCCCATGGGGAAGGACTGGTGCCTTCTCGCCATGAACTTGGGTCTCCCTGACCTCGTGGCCAAGTACAACACCAATAATGGGGCCCCCAAGGAGTTTCTCCCCAGCCCGGTGCACGCCCTACTCCGGGAGTGGGCCTCCTATCCCGAGAGCACAGTTGGCATCCTCATGTCCAAACTGAGGGAGCTGGGGCGTCGGGACGCAGCGGACTTTCTGCTGAAGGCATCCTCTGTGTTCAAAATCAACCTCGACGGCAATGGCCAGGAAACCTACGACTCGAGCTGCAACAGCGGCACATCTTATAATTCCATTAGCTCGGTGGTGTCCCGGTGAGGGCAGCCTTTGGCCGGGGCGGGTCTCTTTGGACTGCAGAACGGGGGGATGTGGCCCAGCTTTCCCATGGGAAACCCAGGGTGCATCCCGCCCTGAGCCCACGTACCGAAGGACGCCACCCTCCTTTCTGCTTCACCAATTTCTCTGCCACTACCTTCCTCCCTCTCACACATTCCACTGTGTGTGAATGGTCTTTCTGGCTTCAGAACAGACCATACCCTGCCCTTTGGCCATTGGAGAAGCGAGAGTCCCTCCTCTCTGTTCTGGATCCATCTCTCATCCTCCGGCACCTTGCTCCTTGCTGATTCCTTACTGGAATTCTAACTTTCAATGAAATTTTTTAAACTAAAGTATGAGATTATCCTTTAAAAAGAAAAAACGAAAAAAAAGCACACATTTATCCAAAATGTGTATTTATTATAGTCTTTTCCTGGTTAGACCATGTCCTCAGCTCATCTCTTTGATATTTGTAGGAAAGACTCCCATGTATGGAATTCCATTGTATGACTGATAAACAGACAACATGTGAGTGCCTTTGCAGAAGAGGGTGTGTTTGAGACCATCCAGGTCAGCCAGGAGCTGTCGAGAAGGAAACGCTCCCTCTCTGTCCCTTGCTGTCTGCTGATTATCGCCAGAGGTGCTTCACCCTGTTTTTCCCCCCAGTAATTTTTGTGTTTCACTTGGCAAGGAAAGGGGAGGAAGGAGTCCTCTTCTCGAGTCATTTTACAGCCAATGTTGTTTTCATGGAAAGACACTTCCTGTTGCTCTTGTGTCAATGTCCGTGTGCTCGTCCACGTGGCACCTGCAGAACTGTCCCCCTGCATCATATCCCCGCTCATCTCAGGTAGAAGGTGACACAGCTGTAGGGAAGGGAGGCCTGTGGGGGAACTCAGAAGACCCCCGATTCATGGTCTGTGGCAGTCCATTGGTATTGTGCATAGCAGGGGATTTCCAGGTGTAAATCCTGGTTCGGTAACTTCCTATACTTGAAGTCTAACAAGATGAAGGAAGTGAGTTTTCTTGCAGTGATTTTAAATTGTGGTAGAGTTTTAAGTTCATATGAGGAAACGTGTCCTAATTTCTTCTGTCCTGGGAAGCATGTAATTTGAATGTTACATTACATGTGTGTATATGTGTATATATATATATATGCAGTATGTATATACATATATATGAATACAGGTATTTTTACTTAATCTATACAATGTAGTAAAAAGATGTTGGTTTTTCTTCTCTGGTCTCTTTTTTTTTTCTTTTCCTTTTTTTTTAAATATAAATAAACTTTTGCTTGTTGCATTGGATTGTTGGTCTTTAACTCAAAAGGAATCCTGTTTCTCTGTTTCGTTTTCATCCATCAGTACCCACAGAGCAGGGCTAACCAAACTGAGGTCCAGAAAGTCAAGGAACCTAAATTCCCATGTGGAAACACCCAGTTTACTGGGGTGGAAGGTGTTATTACTAAAATTGGGGATGGTACAGGGAAGTGGGAAGAGCCCAGATGGTTTTCACATTTGTTCTCACTTGAGGAAAGGTGTCCCTTCCATTGTCCTTGCGTGTCCCAAACATACATGGAATCCTTGGGTCCCACCCAGGCACACGGGGAGCTTTCTCTGTCTTGTACAGGGGTGTGGGGAGCAACCCACAGGAGGGAGAGAAAACCTACCTCAGAAGATGCAGAGCCCCTGCCCTTCCCTTGAGACAGAGCCCCTGGCTGCAGGCCATCGCCAGAAATGCCAGCTCTGACCTGCATGGTAGCGCTGAGTGACAAAACCTGCATTTAGTAAAATCTCAAAACAGTTTTGGAAAAAGAAGAAAAAAGATGAGAAGGAAAAAGAGTGAAATGGTAATGGTGATTTTCTCTGTGGAGCTGGGAATACAGTTCATTTCTGCTTTGCCCAAATCACCCACCGTAATCTATGATATTATGATGAGAAAAAGAAATAGAAGTGAAACAAAGCTAAAAGCTACACATAGTCACGCCTGGAAAGGGCGGCACTGAGACTGAGGCTGTGGTTGCCACTGTTGTCTTGCGTCACCTCACTTCACTAAATGGTCCTGATGGTCACTTCACTCTCCCCTGCTTCAAAGAGAGCGACACAGGGGAGGGACGTGGCTCCAGGCACCGGAACCCAGAGGTTGGTCTGGCAGCATCTGCGTGTAAAATCCCAGAGAAGGATCTGATCCCACCTGGGTCCCGGGGCAGCCCTGCACACAACATGGAGGGAGAGGAGATGGAGTCTGTGATGGCCTGGACCCGGGGACCCTGGGACAAGATTGAGGCAGGAGCCTTTCTCTCTAAGAAAGATGCTCTGGTAACAGGGAAAGGGGCAGAGGGAGGATGCTGGGCAAAGAAAAGCAAAGCACTGCCAGAGTCTTTATGCTCTTGTTTCATGCAGGTTGGCACAGGTTCACAAGATGTGGGCCTACCTGGGCTCCTGAAATGTTGAAGCCATGGTAGGAATCGGTACAACCCAAATGTGAAGGGCTCGAGGACCACGGAGCTCACTGCCCCCACCTGGGAAAGGCCGTGGGAGCCTTTGGGGTCTTGAGAGCATGCACCCAGGTGAGGCTGGAACTGCCTGGCAAAGTCCCACCATGGTCACAGCCTCCACCTGCTGCAGGAGGGAAGACAGCAGAACACCGCTCACCTCCTGCAGCCACAGAGACTCAGATGGTGCAAGGTCCTAGGAGCCAGAAAGACAAGCCTCTCATGGGACCCTTTTTCTTAGTGTCGCAGTGACGTGCACTTGGGAACATGCCCCTCACCCCTCTGGGTGGTGCTGCCCCTTGGTACAAAGCCCACTGCTGGGCTCCCTTTGGTGCCTGGGGTCTCCACACGGAGAAGAGTGTCCCAGGGACCGAAGCCTTTATGGCCTGGGCTGGAGGCCACTGGGGGAGTGTGACTGGCTCCAACTCTGGATGGCACTTCTTGAAAAAGAATCAAAATTGAAGGCGGAGGTTCTGCACGGTTAGCAGAAAGGGGCTTAATCACAACTGTAGGATTTCCTGAAATGACAAAACCACATTCGGCCCCATCGATGTCCAGAGTCCACGTGTGGCTTACTAAACCTTGATGGTGTGACCCTAGAAAAGCCTCTCCAAAGTGAAGGGCTGACCTAGCTCTTCCTACATAAACAGTGGCTATGTGCCTGTCAGGAGGTAAGGTTGATAGGTCGTCAGGAGATCTGAGCTTACAGTGGACATCTGTAGTGAAGGGTTAAATATTTCCAGTTCTGAAGATGAAGACTTTCTGTAGCCGCATGATGGTGGCGGTGCACAGCCTTGTGGGCGAGCTCGCTGCCCTTGCACTGTAAAGGTAAATGTGGCTAAAATGTACAATTTGCCACCATTTACATAGAGAAAATATAAAAAGCTGGAACATAAAAATATCCAGGTAACAATAAAGCTTAGAGAGCAATGTACAAGGTCATATATTGCGTTTATAGCATCCAGCAAAGCAGGCTTCCAAAAGAGGGGATAGAGAAAAAGTTTTTGTCTTGGAAGAATTTCATGTTTCTAATAAAAAAAAAAAAATCTTTAAAGTGGTATCATAGGAAGAACAGGTAAGAATTTAGTTAGGCTTTTCTCTTTTTCTTTCCAGTACAGTTTTTACCCCCTCAGTTCCATTCCCACATTGGAAGGCATCATTGACTTTTCAGGACCTTGAATTCTTGAGGACTTAATCAGGCCAAACTTTATGACGAGTATTTGTCATCTGATGATTATCTCCAGACCTTTGCTAAGCTCCCATGGTGGGCGCCAGCCTGGGGCTCAGCACAGGGACACAGAGACAGGTGACCACGGGCCTGCTCACCCAGGCTGGGCATGGGGCTCAATTCCACAGCTGCTCAAAAATTGGCTCTTAGGGGCTATTTCCAGAGACTGTGCTGGGCTTTGGGTGGACACCTGAGGGGTGATAAAGATAAAGACTTTATCTTTGCAAGCGAAGGTCCTTCAAACCCCTCAGTCCAGGGACCCAGCAGCTTCCAGACATGGGGCAGGACAGAAGCAGGAGCACTGGTGCCAGCTGGACACCCTGGGGGAGGGAGGGAGGGCCAGGGAGGAACCCCTGAGGGGATTCGAAGGGTAGGCAGCACCCTTCCATGGGCACCCCTGGAAATGCCTCAGGGGACAGCCACTAATCTTCCAGAATCTCCAGCCCCAGAGGTTTGCTGCTGTGACTGCTGTTCACAGGGCCAAGTGTTTGCTCTGAAAGGATGAAGAAGAGTGTGGGCGTGGGGAGGAGGGGCAGGAAAGAAGTTCCACAGGGATCTCTAGCAGAGGTCCCCGGGATGTGCCCTGGCTGTGGCTTCACTCTTGGGGCTGATGTTAGGTGAGGGGGGCCCGGGGCCTTAGGCTGTGAGTCCAGCCTGGGAGCTTCTTGTCAGGAGCCCAGAGCAGGATCTGTCAGCCCCTGTGGATGATCTGCTTGTCCCTGATCACAGAATTTTATGACTCAAAGAGTCTTACACTTGGTTTGCTTCAACCTCACATCTGAGATCGGAAACAAAGTGTTTAAGGAGATTTAGACAATCATATGGTTTCACTCATAGGGGGAATATGAGAAATAGTGAAAGGGATTATAAGGGAAATGAGGGGAACTGAGTGGGAAAAATTAGAGAGGAAAACAAACCATGAGAGACTCCTAACTCTGGGAAACGAACAAAGGGTTGGGAATGGGGAAGTGGGTGGGGGGTTAGGGTAATTGGGTGATGAACACTGAGGAGGGCACTTGATGGGATGAGCCCTGGGTGTTAGCATACTATATGTTGACAAATTGAATTTAAATTAAAAAAAGTAAAAATTAAAAAAACGGAGATTTAGGCAGAGCTATACCATCAATTGTTAACGGTTTAGACTAAGTGTCTGGGCATGTGACCACACCTGAGTTCCGATTATTCTCCTGTGCTAAGTGTTTATATGGTAGTGTTTGTACCTGCGTTGTCGGTGTACACATCTATGTGTCTACTGGGTAACTGTGCATGCGTATGTGTGTATCTGTGTCTGTGTGTGCCTGTATTGTGTGTGTTGCATATAAGCACGTATATATTTGTGTTTGAGGGACTCTCTGGCCCTAAGGAGCCGCCCTCCTGGCCAAGCGCCTTGCCCCTGACCCATCACCCACGGGCGCCGGTTCCCCCAGGCAGGGAGACTGACAGAGCAGGTGGGCCTGTCTCCTTCCCCACCCCCAACGCCGCCCCTGCCCAGGGGAGCCCCATGGGGTTCTTGGAGCCTCGGCGTGCAGGGCAGCCAGTGCTCAGGATCACCTTGCTGTCTTCAGGAAGGGAAGGCCAGTCAGCCTGGAGCGAGGCTGCTGGGATTCCTGGGAGCAGTGAATGAATGGAAGCTCTTCCGAAAGTAGAGTTTTAACGTCTGCGTGATCCGGACAGTGTCATACCCCAGCGGACTTTCCTCCCTCATCATGAAAACGTCAGGCATTTTTCTGTTACATATAAAGGGGGGATGAACATCTTTATGCACATTTTTTCTCCTGTGTTTTGGATTGGAGAAGACGTTTTTCCTTTTGTAAGGAGGGGTTGTCTTTTGTGACTTAATGATTAAAATCCTAGACAGAAGACTCATTGCTGAGTAGAAAATTGTATTCGCATTCTCTGTGCTGGTTTTACGTTTTCCCAAGAAAACATTAATTTTGATACAACTTCTAATTCTTTCTTACCTCATTTTTTGGTACCTAGAAGAGCTTTTAAAATATCACTCTTTGGGATGCCTGGGTGGCTCAGTAGTTGAGCATCTACCTTCGGCTCAGGGCGTGATCCCGGGATCCGGGATCGAGTCCCACATCGGGCTATCCGGCTCCTTGTGGGGAGCCTGCTTCTCCCTCTGCCTATGTCTCTGCCTCTCTCTCTCTCTCTCTCTCTCTCTCTCTCTCTCTGCCTCTCATAAATAAATAAAATCCTTTAAAAATATATAATCACTCTTTGAACAGAATGGAAAGAAAGCTCAATCATTCCATCATTGTAAGAAACAAAATACATTGGTTAGTAATGTAGTCATTGTTAGCTTAGAACTTTTACCTTTAAACTCATTCTTGGTAATGCCATACACACCTTGAGGACTGGTTTCAGATCTCAGGAATCTGCATCATGTCAGGGGCTTCTCATAAGTAACCTGTATACATTTCCTGACATGCGGAAATTAGTGACTCATCTAAATGCTTTTTGAGTTGACGACACTATTAACCAGTCTGTGGTGGTCTGTGTCTGGTTTGAGGTCTGCCTGTCTGGTTTGAGGGGCTGAGTTTCTGTCTAGGCTCCCCTCATGGGGGACGCAGCCTCACTAGGGCTCTGGGCTCTTCTCTGTGCAAGGGTCTCCTGGCACCCGCCTCAGGTTCCCACTTCTCCAGCCTCTTCACATCCCTGGGTCTGGATGGAGCACCCATCCAGCTGGGCCCTGCCCACCTTGGCCCTGGGGAACCACTTGGGGCCTCATCAGCCAACACAGGATGTAAATAGCGAGGACCCCACTGCAGACCCTTCCATGGAGAGAACACCCAGTCCCAGGGCCAACATGCAAACCTGGTTATCTTGTTGAATGTTCTGATGTGTGGATTCGTCTGATTGTTTCTTCTGGTGACATAACCTGGACAAAGGTCGACTTCAGGCTTGATTAGGTGTCATTCATCATTTTGGTATAAATTCTGTCCTAAAAATAAGAAATAAAAATAAAATGTACTACACTTTGCACCCAAAATCTGGAGCCCAAAGCTGTGAGCACCTCATTTACTGCCTCTAGAATGCTAGAAGTCCTGCTTTAGGTCAGTGGTTCCCACACTGTGAATTTCATGTAATAGTAGAATTTCCTGAAGAACATTGGGGACTGACACTGCTTTCAAAGTGAGACCACTTAGACATAACAACAGCTGTCCACTGTTGTCACCATCAAAACACAACATCACAACATTATAATGCCATGAGAAAGAGAAAGAAAAAAAATGTTTTGAAATGAGGTATGTTAGAGTTTTAGAATAATGCATATTTCTTTCTATTCAATAATCTAAAAAAATCATCCAATGGTCCTCATTTTCTCTAATTCACTAGACCAGTGAATGGATGGTTGTGGCCGTTGACTATCAAGGTTATTATTGCAATGTCTGTCCAGAACCTTTGCTCCGTGCTGTGTAGAGACATGCAGGACAAGCCCCACAGGCCCTGCCCATGCGATAGTCCGTGGCCACATGGATTCCATCCCTGATGCTGTAAATCCACCCCGTGTTTGGGAAGCACGGGGATTCTGGCTGCTGTGGAAACATGGTCACAGCTCTCAGCCTTAGGGGGAAGCGGGGTCACACACGAGGTCAGACCACAGCCCTGTCATGAAACACGGGGGGCAGCCGGTCTCTGCTGCAACGGACCCAGGGAGAGAGAATGGGAAGAGCTGGTTTTAATTCATGAGTGCGCTGGCATTGCACCTGACCTTCCTGTCCTGTCCTACCTCCAGGTTACATGGAAACCTGGATTCCTCGTCCACTGTAACCAGGTAGACATTTGTTAAAACAATTACGATGCTAGGGCACCTGGGTGGCTCAGTCGGTTAAGCATCCGACTCCTGATTTCGGCTCAGGTCATGATCTCGGGGTTACAAGGTCAAGCCTAGCATCAGGCTGGCTCTGTACAGGGTCTGGCACCTGCTTAAGATGCTCTCTCTCTCCCTCTCCCACTGCCCTTTCCTGACTCCCTCCCTCTATAAAAAAAAAAAAAAAAGACCCCCCCCCCCTGCCCCGTCCCCGCCCGGAAGAAAAAAAGAAAACAAAACCAAAAAAACTAAAACCAGTGATGTTGCTGCTTGTGGATTCCTTCATCTCCTGAAGATGCGCATAGCAGAAGACAAGATGATCGTGAGTCAGGACATCGGAGGGGCCCACCCAGCTTCTCAGGAGCTTCTGGCATTTAGAACAGTGTATCTTTCTCTATACAGCCTGACTTTTTATGAAATCCAGGAGTTCAAAAATTCAGTTTGGGAAGTTAAATCTTGAATCTTTGACTCTTGTATTTTCATTTCTCCTTTTCAACTCCTGACACTTCCCAAGGCAATGGATGCTTCTGGCTTCATCAAGGGTGGGTTGAATACAAGAAAGGCAATAAAAGATGAACATGAACCTTCTAAAAATCATCACAGTTGAAATTGAGGAGCTGGGAGGATAAGGGAGTAGGGAGTTAGTGGTTCATGGGGACAGAGTTCAGTTTGAGACGAGGAATGTTCTGGAGATGGTTGTCGGTGACAGCTGTACAACATAGGTGAATGCCCTAAAGGAAAGGAGTCACTCTGTTATGTGTATTTTGCCACAAGAAAAAGAAATTCAACTTGCTTCCCAGTGAGCAGGTGAGTGAGGGAAGCTGTCTTGCCCCCTCCTGGAAAAAGAACAGGAAACAAGTTGGGCACAATGGCTGTGGGTGGTCTCAGGGGGGCAGTGCTGACCACCTGGAAGACTGAGGAGAGCAAGACATGCCCAGCTCCCTGGTACTGTCCTGTGGGTGTGACCATCCAGTTGGGACCTCCCGCTGCGGCCCCCCTCCCCGCCCCCCCCCCCCCCCCCCCGCTCGCCCCCATGTCTGGATCATGAGCTCTGAGTGAGCAGGGCTGGAGCGGGCTGTGAACCTCAGCTGCAGCAGCATATTTCCCATTGGCCCTGCAAATGCTTGTGTACTGTGTACATTGCCCTAAAGCTGGAGGTGTCTGGGGTGTCTGGAGGAGACGACAGAGGGGTCACATTTCACCTGCCTTCAATCCAAGCCCAGTGCTCCTGGGGCCGGCTCTCTACCTGTACCGGTGATTGTTGTCAGCAAGCCCTGACCATCCTAGTAACACCAGGATGGCACAGCCTGGGTGGGATTTGTGCCCAGACTATCTTCATTCCTCTGAGCTCACTGAGCACTTTGCAGACTGGGACCTCAATCTAGAACTGTTCCTTTGAGCAGGAATACACACAACTCGGGTGGAGGAGTATGGAGTATGGGGATGGAGATCCCCAGCCAGGACACAGAACCCGAACCTGAGAGCTGAAAATTGCCTTTCTATGCTATTAAGATCTCATCTAGCCTGAGAATTAAAATGATTAAGACAAATTCATTGGAGAAAGCATACACATTGTATTAAATATTTTTTTAAGATTTACTTATTTATTCATAGACAGAGAGAGAGAGAGAGGCAGAGACACAGGCAGAGGAAGAAGCAGGCTCCGTACAGGGAGCCTGATGTGGGACTCGATCCAGGGACTCCAGGATCACACCCTGGGCTGACGGTGGCGCTAAACCACTAGCCACCCAGGCTGCCCTAAATTTTTATATTGACATGGGGACCTTCACAATTGAATTCAATACTCAAAGGAGTGACCAGAGCTGGAAGCTTCTCTACTTTTAAAGGATATATTGATAAATTTATAGAGAAATGACAAAACAAAGGGCAGTAATTTGTGGGGAAGTGACAAGGAGATACTATGGGAGCAGGAGGCAAAACTAGGGAAGCTCAGGGTTATTAGGAAGTGTGTTTACACAGAAGCGGTTTGGTGTGGACTCCCAGCCTCTGGCGGTCAGGCTGTTCTCTTGCTGGTACCTTTCCCCGGGCGAACACCTCTCTCGGGGGAAATGTGATGACCTGCCTTCGGAAAACGATGTCAGAGCCCCTCCTGACTCTGTGGCCTCTCAAGTGCCTTCGGCTCAAATAACCAATATGCCAAAGCAGCATCCTCGGGATGGTGTGTGCAGAAGCCCCAGCCTCAACGATCAGTTGCACGTCTTAGGAGCAAAATGGAGGTTTCTGGGGAAGAAGGAATTCTGCCTCAAGGCTATGGCATAGGGGGTGTGTGTGTGCCTGCCTGTCTGTCTGTCTGGGGTGTGGGGTTCCATCCTATAGGCTCTGCGTCTCTGGAGAACTCACACTGATGTGCAGACGCATCTTAGACAGCCACCCACCATCTCCCACTTTCCTGCATACCTTACTCAGGCCTGTGTCACTTCTTTGCAGAAGAAAGGCAGGTGGTTCGATTCCATCCCTGGAGGTGAAGCCAGAGAGTAAAGACCGTGTTGAACGTCCTCGTGCTGGGAGGAAGCAAAAGGCCTTGGCGGGCTGCTGGGTACATCTAGCTCTCTCTGCTCTTGTTCGCGTGAGGTGAAGAATGCCTTTGGGTCAAACTAGGGGAGGAATTAATTTGCGTGTTCATCAAAGCTGGAGCGGGTTTCTGAGTAATTCCCAACCTACCCAAGGCTGCAGGTTCTCAAGGTCAACGCCTCCCTCCTGATGGACGCCTGCATCCTTCCCGTGTTTTTGCTCCCACAGACGATGCACAGCTTTGGAAAGGCTCCTGGAGGCTTCCTGCAGACCCCGGGTGGGCGCCTGGGGCCTGCACCTCTGAACTTCTGCACGTCCCAGAACTGCCACATTCTGTCCCGGGGCCGGCCCACGACCTGTCTCCCCAGCGGCAGAGGAGGTCGCGTCCCAGCACCTTAGGACCTCTGGGGTACAGGTGCCTGTTGTTCCTCGAGGATCCAGAGTGGGAACTGCCACCCACTGTGCTTCTCATTTCCTGTCCTCAGGGGGGCTGACCCCCTCCCCAGGGCTCTATTTGTACTCGCTCCTCACACACTGCAGCTTTATTTCCTTGGTGCATTTCTCTGTGGGTGGTTCATCTTTTTACCCCTAATGTGTCTGATCCTTGATATGCATTTTTGTTACATGTCACAGACACTCTCCTGCCCTGCGGAGCGTCTTCTAACTTTGCTCAGGGGTGTTGTTCTAGTTTTGGTGTAAATGCATCTCTCTGTCCTTTATACCTTTTGCTTGGTGTCTTTGTTCCTGGTTAAGTCATAAATACCGTTTTGTAATATCTTGATGTTTTTGTAGGTGTTTAATTCTGGAATCTATCTGCAATATGTCTTGTGGAGCCACTTCTATTTTTTTCGCAGATGAACAGCTAATTATTCACCAGTCATTCTCTTCCCACTGATCTGAAACAGCACACTCTCTTCTTATTCTAAAAAAGCACCTATTAAAATGTTCTTATGGGGCAGCCCCGGTGGCTCGGTGGTTTAGCGCTGCCTTCAGCTCAGGGCATGATCCTGGAGACCCGAGATCGAGTCCCACGTCGGGCTCCCTGCATGGAGCCTGCTTCTCCCTCTGCCTGTGTCTCTGCCTCTCTCTCTCTCTCTGTCTCTAATGAATAAATAGATAAAATCTTTAAAAAAAAATAAAAAATAAAAAAAATAAAATGTTCTTATGGCTTTTCTTGCTTTGATGTTTAGTGGCCCTGCCTTCCAGTTACTGAAGCCCTTATCCCTCAAAGCACAAGGAAACCAGTGAATGGTCCCACCTGCCCCCAGTGCGGCCAGACCTGTCCCGTGTCCTATGAGGGATGTGAGACAATGGAAGGAACACGCAGATGCCCCCTGAGACAGGCCCAAGCATTGAACCTGGAAAGGCAGTCAGGAGGGAATGGGAAACCAAGAAGGAAAGGGTTCTCAGATCACTTAAGCCAGAGCCCCACCAGTAGTTCCTCTGTCCCCTGCCTGTGGAAGGACAGCCACCGGGCACCATTCCACCAACGCCCTCGAATCTTTGATACAAGGCCTGTGAGAATGGCAGGGGTCTCAAGGTTTTCCTTAGCTCCCTGTTCTTGGATTTCACTTGAGGGGACACAGAGCACTAAATCATCATATTACATATATTTCAATGTGCCTTCAATATGTACTTTTTTCACATCTCTAAAGGCATCAACTAAATAGAAATTATACATAGTTTTCCTTGTTGAATAAGCATAAACTTTTTTTTTTGGTGTCTTAGCTGGACCACTGTGACTGCTCTGTTGTTTTAGTCAATCCAATTAGAGACCATTTGACATAGGGATTGAGACCAGACCAGTGTCAAAAAGTTTTTGTTCTGTAAAGAACAAGCAATTATTATCAAGAAAACATCAGAATAGAAGTCATCAGCTTGAAAAACACAAGCAAACCCAGGAAGATTACAGTGAACCCTGCTGGTACTGATAGGGCCAATCAGGCGAAGCCCCAGGGTCTTAAGTGGGTGGCCTCAGAGCCATGGGCCTGGACCTACACCTGCTGACGACACTGCACAGCTGCATTATCAGATGAGTGCCCCTGGTGGGGCCAGTGCAGTCCCCATGTATGCACTTGGGAGGTTATACTCAATGTTCTCCCCACTGTATTGGCTCTAGCATCTAGAAGAAAGGAGGATGGTTTTGTATATCAATCGGTCTAACCAGAAACTCATTTCTTTTCCATCCCTAGGTTTTGAAACATGCATCCTTCTCTCTTCCTGGCTGCCCTCTGCTTGGGAATAGCCTCAGCTGCTCCACAACGGGATCACAGCTTAGATGCACACTGGTCCCAGTGGAAGGAGGCACACGGGAAACTATATGACAAGGTTGGTAACATCCGAGCTGTCCAGGGAGACCCCCAGAGAACGGTCTATGCTGCAGGGAGTTCGCAGCAGAGAGTAGCTTCCTGAGGCCGCTCTTACCAAGGCAGTAAGCAGGGCCCTGGGTCTGTGCACGAGGTAGGCACATGTCCTGCTGTGTGGCTGCTGGAGCACAGCTTCCAGAAGCACCAGGCCAGCGCTGGACATGGTTTCTCCTCCTCTCTGTCAGCACATCCACTTGGTGCAGCTGAGTGCTTTTAACTAGAAATAAGGATGATGGGTTATATGTTTCTCTGCAGGATGAAGAAGGATGGAGGAGAACAGTATGGGAGAGGAACATGGAAATGATTGAACAGCACAATCAGGAATACAGCCAAGGGGAACACAGCTTCACTCTGGCAATGAATGCCTTTGGTGACATGGTGAGTGTGGCATGGATTGCTGAACATTTTGGGCTTCCTCTAAGTATTCTTTCAAAAAATCTCATGTTTGTCAACATTCTGTTTCCTTTTCCTTGAAGACCAATGAAGAATTCAAACAGGTGCTGAATGAATTTAAAATCCAGAAGCACAAGAAGGGAAAAATGTTCTGAGCACCTGTCTTTGCTGAGATCCCCTCATCTGTGGACTGGAGATAGCAAGGCTATGTCATTCCTGTGAAGGATCAAGTGTGACCATATTCAGCAGGTCACCCTCCAATAGTGAAGTGAAAAAGGAACAAGTGTCATTGCTATGACAGAGTGAGGGACAATATGTTTAAGAGAATTTTCAGATAAATGAGCTATTGTCAAATCTTTGTATTTGTTTTAGAAATTGAGTGCTTTTTAATTTGGTTTCAGGGTCCTTGTGAATCTAAGTGGGCATTTAATACAACTGATGCCTGGGAAGGACAGACATTCCGCAAAACTGGCAAACTTGTGTCCTTGAGTGAGCAGAACCTGACTTCTCTTGGGCTGAAGGCAACGAGGGCTGCAGTGGTGGCCTGGTGGATAACAGCTTCCAGTATGTTAAGGACAACGGGGGCCTAGACTCAGAGGAATCCTATCCAAACACTGAAATGTAAATAGAACTCCTTATCTTGTCATTCCAGCTCTGCTTGAGAGTTGAGGAAAAAAGATACCGTATTTAGTATTCACATTTTCTATTGTAGACTCTGCATCTACAAACTGTCAGAACTGTCATTAAAATGTATTAGCCCAAAACAGTTCTGCTAGCCGGTTACCATTTGGCTATTCCTATTTCTTTGTTATATGGAAATATCTATACCATTCTACATATGTTCAGGTTTTCTAGAATGGAATATTTCCTCTGGACTGGTAGACCAAGAGTGTGTCATTGAATAGACACCAGCTAATTCTCCAACTTCAAAACAACTGATGTTACTTCAGCTCCTGAGATGCTTTATAATGAGATTGACTTGGAAATCATTCAACTGCAAACAGTCTTGAACTCATGCTCCCCAAGAGGTGGATGGTAGTCAACAAGTCTCTTTCCTTTTCCCTTTGAAAGGATGGATCCTGCAAATACAGGCCTGAGTATCCTGCTGCCAACGTCACTGACTTCGTGAACATCCTTCAGCAGGAGGAGTCCCTTATGGTGTCAGTGGCAACTGTGGGGCCGGTCTCTATTGGTATCAATGCAAGCCTGGATACCTTCTGGTCTATAAAGAAGGTAACCATTTGTCTATGTAGAAATACAGGCAGAAAATTTTAAAAACCACCCTAACATACAACAATATTGACTTTGGTATGTGGAAGCTAATGTAGAATTTTGGGGGTATGGACTTAACACAATTGTTCATTCTGTACATGTAATATTTTGTTTCCATTTGACATGACTTGAACCATATTTTCATGATTTTAAGCACTTCACAATATATCTAAATGGCTATATAAGCCAATTGGTATAGCTTAATTCATTTTAATTTCCCCCCACTTGTTAGGCTTTTAAAATTTACAAAGAGTTTACTACTATAATTGAAATCAAAAGAACTGCTTAGCTCAAGTAATTTTGGGTTCTGTGCTGTTTCCTTAACTGATATCCTAAAAGCAGAATGACAAGGTTTCAATGAGGGATCTTTTATGCCCATTGGTAAGTTGTTTACAAAAAGATTGTGCCACTTTTTCTTTCTGCTAGTATTAGATTAGGGCCTGAATCCCTAGTCTAGCTCAGAAAAGAACTGCTTTTAAATCTTATCTGGAGTTATGTCATTTCACTGAATTTTGAGATGCTCCCCTTATCATGGTTGATAGTCTAGATTATTGTCACATGTTAACATGTCACTTGGAGATCTTACCTGGAGACTGAATTTTTCTTTTCCAGGCATTTGTTATGATCCAAACTGCAGCAGCAAACACCTGAATCATGGTGTTCTGGTGGTTGGCTATGGATTTAAAGGAGCAGAATCAGAAAACAAAAAGATTTGGATTATCAAGAACAGGTAAAAAAAAAAACAAACCCAAAACACTTATCTTTGAAATTGAAAAGGGAATCCTTCTTGGAATCAGTGTTTGGATGCAGGTTTCCATGTTCCAACACTTGAACACACTTCTGAAATCCCAGAAGCGTTTTCTCCACTTAGAGGGAACACAGATATACTCATTTGGTGGTAATATTAACATACTATCTCAAGTTTGCTAGGGTCCTGGTGCAGTTTTGGTACCATTGCATTTCTAAATTTGGAAATGTTCTTATTTCAGAAATACATCTGACCCACAAGTGTTCCCTTTACCTGTCTCTTATTTTGCAGTCTGTGAAAGGTTTGGGGATAGATTTTTGTATAGGGTTAGAGCTCAACGATGAACAGGAATGGCCTCTCCTGATTTTACCTGAATTTGTCCTGGCCTCTGCTGCACTGCTCAGTATCAGGTGTGATTGTTCATAAAGATAAATGTAAAAAAATAAATAAATAAAGATAAATGTGTTTGTTCTTCTGTAATAAATAGCAAATAGCAAACACTGTCTCCCAGCTAGGGCACAGACTGGGGCATGCAGGGCTGCATACTGATAGTCAAAGACCAGGACAACCATTGGGGAAGCACCACTAGGGTGAGTATTCCCGTCGTCTGAGATGATGGTGATGAAGAGGGCCATGATTGGGAGCAGAATGACTAGAAAATGAATTTTGTTTTAAAGCTGACCATATCTAATTGTGCAAGATAAAACTCTTAAATCATTGAAGATCCAACTTGTGATTCCCTTCTGTGATCGTTCACAGTGGTGAACATCACTACTTCTTTAATCACTCTAATCAATGTTGTGTGATTCACTTGCTTAATAACTGAATTTTCAGGTTTTAAAAGGTTGCATTAAAAAAAGATTGCATAGAGTTTTACCTTTTAAAATAAAATTTACTTGCATATGCTGAGGTGTGATTCTGTTTTTTGTTTTGTTTTGTTTTTTAAAATTTTACTTATTTAAGAGAGAGAGAGAGAGCACACACAAGTGGTGGTTGGGGGGCGGGCAGAGGGAGACGGAAAAACAGACTCCTCACTGAGCTCAGTGAGAGGGAGAGGGAGCTCAACACAGGGCTCGATCTCAGGACCCTGGGATCATAACTTGAGACAAAGACATAAGCTTAAACAGCTGAGCCACCAAGGTACCCCTGAAGTTTGTACTTTAAAGGGCCTCTTCCACCTTCTTTTTCCCTTCATTGTCACATGATTGTGGGCTATGTTTACATTTTAAAAATTTGATAGGATTTATAACTTTAAGGGAACAGTGTAGAGAACTTTAAAAGAAAGAATGTGCATTTTTTATTTTTCTTTTCTACAAGTTTCAGGGTAATTGCAATTTAAAATCTACTTTTTTCCCCTTAAGTACAGGACAATTATGTTCCAATATCTTGGAATTTTACAGTATCCAGAAGCATTTTGAGATGTATAAGAGAGGTTTGGGGATTGGTCAAGAAGGTAGGGTTTGACTTGTTTCTAGAATTGTGTCAAGGAAGCTGACCTTGCTCTGTCCTGTGGTCCCAAGTATTTTTAATGCTGGCACCTCAAAGCATGTACAGAGAAAGAAATTTCCTGAGGTGAGTGAAGGAAGTCTAAGGCAGTAGAAGGGAGAATGCTGCCTCAGTGGGTCTCTGTTTGGGTGGCAGCTTTGGGGGCCTGGCTGAATGAGGTGGATGCCACTGTTTATGGCTCTGGCCAGTATAAGAATGGTGGACTCTGCTTTTCTTCATAGGCAATCAATATCTTTTACAGCTAAAAGTTACCTACTTAAGATAATATTCTCCAGTTAGTTTTTCCCAGAAAAATTGCTTATAAAGAAGACAGATCACATTTTCAAAATTCAGAAGTTCAGGCCAGAATGTCCCAAGTCATTTGTTTGCTGAGCTACCATCTATATAGAGTCTGGTCACTCACATTTTCTTTTAGGTGGACTAATTGTATTTGAAAGTCTCATTTATGTGTCCTAATAGGAGGACCTTGTTTTTACCCCAAGCTTTAGGATTCTCTTTGTCTCCTAATGGGATTACCAAATCCTGGACTTCATGTGTTTACTAATGCAGCCCAAACAATCCATTCAGTATGTTCACCATACTAAGAGAGCTTTAAAGACAGGTATGGGAGCAGAGTTAAAGAATTTCCAGATCAAGTGTGTCAAGTCTGTTCTAAATTGGAAGAGGAACGCAAGCTTGTTTACAAATGAGACCCTCTCTCACCAAATTCTGGAGACGTTTTTAGAGACACCATTTATCTTGTACTGGAAAGGCAGTTGTGTGGTTGCCAGCTTGGCTGTCCCTGGAAGTCCTCATGAACTCCAAGGAGAAAGAGCTCAGGATTCCATGGTGCCAAGTGGCATTCAGTCAACAGGATGCTGGGGGGGAAAAAAGAAAAACCAAGATGCTAGGACCTGTCTTTGCTGAAATCTTGGAGTAGTTTCTTCTTTCATTTGTTTTTTAAGTGAAGTTCTCAAAAGTACAGTTTTCTGTACCTCTCCTTCATAAGTCATATTTTGCCATGAGGCACAAACCCATCTAATGTCTTGAGGGCAAAAGTCACAGGATGTAAATTGTAAGGTTGATAAAGTCAAAATTGTCTACGTGTTCCCAGTCTTGGAGATGTTTCATAGTGGCTCCCATTCTAAGCTTAAAAAGTGCCTCTTCTAGAACCCATGAAAGATGATATTTATCTTAAAACTCCTATACAAAAAAATACCATAAATCTCTTTGAAGGAGAGATTTCAAATGAGAAAAAAAAAAGTCATCAGCCCATGAATGACCAACAGTAGGTGAACAGGTTGACCACACAAGGACCTCTTGCCTTGTAATCCTACCACAGGATGAGACCCTAAATAGAAAACCATGAAAGGGCATGATGATTACACAAGTCAGGGAAGAAACACAAATGTCCAGCCAGCAAGTGGGAGAATGCTAGTAAGAAAGAAATGAAAATTAAAATGCAAGGTGAGATTGGCAAAGATTTAAAAGACATGGGAAAATAAGCACTATCATGAATTGTTAATTTCTGGAAACATAAATTTGCATTTCCTTGATAGGTAGTGATGGTGAACATCTTTTCATGTGCTATTGGCCATCTCTATAACTTTTTTGGGGAAGTGTCTGTTCAAATCCTTTCTTCATTTCACAGTTGGGTTGCTTTTGTTGTTGATGAGTCATAGGAGTTATTTGCATATTCTGGGTGTTGATCCTTGTCCTATAATGATTTGTGGATATTTCCCCCATTCTGTGGGTTGCTTTTGTACTCTGGCAATAGTGTTCTCTGATGCACAAAAGGTTCAATGGTTGATGGAATCAATTGATCAACATTTTCTTTTGTTGGCTGCGATTTTGGTGTCACACAAAAAAAAAACCCATCACCAAATCCCAAATCAATCAAGGCTTTTTGTCTTATGTTTTCTAAGAGTTTTAGAGTTTTAGCTGTTTTGTGTGGATCCTCCATCCACTTGGAGTGAATCAGTTGTGTGGTGTAAGGTTAAGCCCCTTGTCTATTGTTTTTAATTGGGTTATTTTATTTGTATTATAGAATTGTAAATTCATATATTTTTATACATTTATATATGCTAGTCTCCTGCTTCAGTTGGGGGCTTTCGTGCTTCCTGCTTTCGTGGGGGCAGAGATTGTCTTCCCGATTTTGGCATCCTCAGGGCCCAGCATGGTGCTAGGCATGGATAAGATGCTGAAAAATTATTGAGCTGAGTTTACACAAGATTTTTGAACAGTACTACTCATGTTGTTACCTAAGAGGGCATATGGGAGATTTTGCATTCCATCTAATATTTGGGGCTTGGAATCACCTACAGTGCCTGCTTTTATTGCATTTTGATCTCTTTTATTGGGTGAATTTCTCTTTCTGGTCCCATCCAAGCCTAATTGTTATTGGTTTCTCCTTCTTTCCTTAGAAGATTCTGATAGTCATTTTCCTTTGCTTTGCAAACCTCCTAAACCAGGATGTGTGGGTCAGGGAGTATCTAATTCAGGTGAGGCCAAGCCCAAGTGTACAGAGGTGGCAGTTCCCAGGACAACCTAGAGGACACCTTATCTGATGGATATCCACTCCTGTATCCACATGTACCACAGAAACCGGTTTTTTAAATTTGGATGTTTATGAGAAATTTACCAACTTTTAAGTGCTGGAAACTAAATTTTCTTTAAAAAGCAACTGGATTTCTAAATCTCAGGAGAACAGTAGCTTATGTTTTTTATCTTACTGGTATTTATACACTCTGATCAATTACTCATTCTAACTTGGGTTTCATTCTTTAAAAACTATTACATTTCTTTCACCAAACAAAGTATTTATTGTGAAGCTTCTCTTAGCTTGTCATTCATTACTTATGCTATGCTGAGTTAATCCCAAACTTTGTCCAAATACAAAACCCTCAATGCTTGCCCTGGGTGATTTCTGTCTTCCTTTGTGCTGTTAGAGAATTATTAGATTAGACAAAGGAATCTCAGATGGGTTATGGAATGGGAAAAAAAAAAACTTGCCCGAAGGAGCACTTTAATCACATTCATACCCTCTATGCTGGATACTGAGGAAAATTATGACCTTTGACTCATTTCTTTTTGAACAAATATTCTTTCCATTACGGGACAAATAAAATGTTTACAGTATGTTGATATATTGCTTTGAATGATTTCTAAAGCTGTTGACAAGTTTCCCAGTGGACACACACCACTTACAGTAAGTGCAATTGTTGCTATTGTTCAGAAAGTTCTGGAGCTCAGGAATCAGGGGGGCCATGAACATAGTAAGCCAAGAAGGAACTTCAAGGAGCTGCTGAGCAATGGTTGTTGGTATTGTAGGGCAGGGAAATTTTTCTTTTTTTTCTTTCTAGCTACTTTGGTCAGTCTAATAATTAAGTAGCAATAAAACAGACTAAGAGGAGAAAAATAATTAATTTAGTATATGCAGGAAACTCAAAGAAGTGACGAAAGCAGACAGCTTTTATACCCTTTAGACAAAGAAACAATAAATTTGTGAAGAATTGACAAGACAAAGAAGTTTGGGCTTCGGGTAGTAAATTAGTAAAGAAATAGCAAGGTTTATTTATACAGTTTGGCCCTGAATTCTCTATCTCTGGCATTAAAGAGGTTTTTCTTCCTCCTGGTACAGGATGGGTACTGTTCACATGGGAGATTTATTTCTGCTTTCTGAGGGACAGAGGAGGGTCAGAGTGTCCCTGTTGTACTGACTGTTTCTCAAGTAACTTGACTTTAAAATAATCAGTATGTCAAAGTGGTATATTCTGGAGTTGCTTATTCTGCTCCCCTTCATATATCCTCCCCTCTCCCTCCTCCTTCTTCTCCTCCTCTTCCTTCCTCTCCTCCCTCCTCCTTCTTTTTCTCTTCTTCCTCCTTCTCCTTCTTTAAGTTTCTTACAGGATACCATCTCTTACTTTAAGTGGTCTCTCATTAGATGAGTTTATTCACTGGTCAAGGTGGAGGCTCTTGTGAATGAAATGCTCAATTACATAATGTTTTCAATTCCTAAGCTAGTGGGTGGAGGATAAAATGCCCTAAATGAATGATAATTGGCAACAGTAGTGATGAGTAACAAAAGGCAAAGCCTTGATGGAATGAGCACTGGGTGTTATTCTATATGTTGGCAAATTGAGCATCAATAAAAAATAAAAAATAAATGAATGAATGAATGAATGAATGAATGAATAAATAAATAAATAAATAGGCAAAGCCTCCCCCTGCCCAATCACTCCCAGAAGAGCAGCCGTGAACTCCTCACAGTTCTAGAAGCCAGAGGCAATTCTGTACTGGGTGTGAAGGGCTCAAAATAAAAACCCACAAGTGAAAAGAACAACTTCGATCTGTCTTCTCTCATGAACAGCAGCCAGTAGGGTCAGAGTTCCAAGTGTATCAGCCAGGAAATCGGTAGCTACAGACTACGGGCAAAAAATCCAAAGATCAGTTAAAAATTTGTCTTGTTTGGCTTAAAATTTGAATCTCGTGTCTTTTTTTTTTTTAATTTATTTATTTATTCCTGATAGACATAGACAGAGAGAGAGAGAAAGAATGAGAGACATAGGCAGAGGGAGAAGTAGGCTCCATGCCCGGAGCCGAGGTAGGACTCGATCCAGGAACTCCAAGATCCTGCCTGGGCCAAAGGCAGGCGCCAAACTGCTGAGCGACTCAGGAATCCCCTGAACCAAGTGTCTTATCCTGTAGTAATTCATTTCTTTTCCCATGAAACAGATGCATATATATAATATATATTATACACACACACATATATATTATATATATATTTAAATGTGTATTTATATATAGTTCAATGGCTGACAGTTACTTTTTGTCTGATTTTGGATAAATTTTGAACTGGAAATCTCATGGCTATTAAATTTTAAAATTTTGGATCAAGGCTTTTGGGAGCAGTAACTTGGATGACCAATAACTATTTGAAAGGGGAATAGTAAAAATTAATACTTACTTTTCTCAACCCCTACACTTTGCTTTAAAGCTAGGATTGGTATACTATGAAAACATTAAAAAATAACAATAATAATGTGACTTCCTTTGGTGTCTCTTGCAGTTGTTTTGGGTAACCTAAGCACGATTTTTGAGAATAAGTAAATTGAATAAATGTAAAATTTTAAAAAAGGTTTAGGTAAACTTGTGAAAATGTTGCCCAAAGTATTTTTGATAACCTGAAACCTTGGAGTTCTGCTATGTTAAGTGATAAGGGAGGATAATTTGGTCATTTCCAAATAAGATAAAGTAACAAATATTAAGTATTGAACACAGCACAGGTTTATTAACTTTTGGTTCCTTATTCCAGAGAAATTAAAAATAAATTTGGATTGGCTAGCAAACATGTTTTGTGCTTTATTGAAAGATTCTACTATGAGGAAGCACAAGTTTCTGGAAATTATGAAATATATTCATAAATATATTGTCTACAAAGTGCTGCTGATACAATTCACAAGAGTTTGTACTTAGTTTTCATGAGAAATTAAAACCTCAAAGAATTAGGAACTCTAAGTAATATATATGGTTAAAGCTACCGAAATAATAAGATAGACAACTCCATATGAAGGAAAGTAAGATGTATGTTTTTGGTAAGAAAGTATGGGAAACTAAAATACAATTTTGTTGAGAGAAAGAAAATAATTTTGTCCTAAAGTATTTATTTATTTATGTTATCCTATTTCTTTATTTAAAATTATTATTATTATTATTATTATTATTATTTAATCTCTATACCCAACATGGGCTCAAACTCACAACCCTGAGAGTAAGAGTCACACACTCCACTGATTGAACCACCAGGAGCCCTGCGAAGTTGGTATTTAAAGAGGGAAGAAAAAATAAATAAATAAATAAAGAGGGAAGAAGGACAAAATCTAAATGGAAAAACAAGAAAGTTATAGAAGGCTTATTAAAAAGGAACCATGAAAGGAATTTTATTGTGTGGTCAGTGACTAAAATTAAAATAAATTCATTTTATTTTTTTTATTTTTTATTTTTTTTTAAGATTTTATTTATTTATTCATGAGAGACACGCACACAGAGAGAGAAAGAGAGAGAGAGAGGCAGAGACACAAGCAGAGGGAGAAGCAGGCTCCATGCTGGGACCCCAATGTGGATCATGCCCTGGGCTGAAGGCAGGTGCTTAACTGCTGAGCTACCCAAGGATGCCCAAATAAATTCATTTTAAAATGAGTTTTAATGTCAGAAGTACACTTGTACACGCCTATAATTTGGTTTTTCTTTCTATTAAAAAGGACAAAAAGTTTTCTTAGATTATTGGTTTGCTTTTTATCAGAAATAGTGAACAAAGTTTTTCTTCCCCTTCAATGTAACCTGCCTTGAAAAACAAAGTATCAGTGTTTTAATTTTATCACATCTTTAATTATTCAAGAAAACTGAGTCTTGTTAATATAAAAAGAACTAAGTTTTGTTCACAATCATATAATCTGTATTTGTCTTTAAAATCCTTTATTGTAAAAAAAAACTTTTATTGTCACTTGGATCTATTTAAGATAAGTATTGTTTCATAATGATCTGTGATCCATTTAATGAAATGTTCAAATCTTTTCATATTTTTTGACATACTTCCCAAAATCAAATTCTAAAATCAATTCTTTTGACCACAATCTACCTGAAATTTTCCAGAGGGCCCTGGAGTATTAATAGATTTTGTGGGAAATTAAATCGATTAGGTTTATTATTTTAAATTTCTTGGGAAACATTGTCAAATAAGTGATACTAAGCCTCTTAGATTATATTTGTGTAAATATATGTCATTAAAATAAGTGTTCTAAGAATTGTATAAAATTCCTTGAAATCGGAAATGTCCTGGTATGTCGTTATCTTGGCATATTGTGTGTTGAAGAAATTTCCAAATTTTCTTGTCAATTGCATTGTCACAAACTCTCACCAAATCTTTAACTATGGCCGTTTTTAAGCCTTCTATCATTTCCAAACAGTTATATTTCTACTAAGATACTTTCATAAAACCTTTCTGCTAATGTGCTTCATCTTCAGAGAAATTCGTGAAAAGGATTTTTGATAAATACAGGTTTCTGATAACCTGAAGATCATAAAACTGAACTGGGCAAGAATTTCTAGAACTGGTGGAAAAACTGGATTCAAGTAGAACTGAATTCATATAATGGGACTGAATGAACTGAGTAGGCTGATTACAGTTTTTATGACATTTGTGTTTGAAACATTGCTGATTTTTAATGTTTTGTTTTTCCACATTTAAAAAAATTTCTTCTCTTAAGCTGTGACTTACAATTGGACAAAATATACGTTCATACTTTTGTGAACAAATTGAAACATTTATCTTTTTCTCCCTACCTGATCCCTCCAGAATTCAAAAATTCTCAGTGAGTATTCTTAGATTTCATGACAATATATTCATTTGCATAAGTTCAATAAGAATCTTTTCTCCTTGTAACAGGACACAATGGAAAACACTGATTATGCTATCAAAGCTTTGATTGGATGTCATATTTGAGACAGACATGTATAGGGTGAAATATGACCACAAAGTTTCAAGGATCTAAGACTGATGGCATGGAGCCAATAAAGCCTCTTAACAAAAATTAAAAACAAAAAGCAAACCCCAACAAGCTTGGTAACTTTTCAAGTGAGTAAAGAAGTTTACTTCCTGGCAGGTGGGGGAAACTCAGGATATTTTGGGGACCTCAAGAAGACAAGAATTTACCCAAATCTTTTTAAAAAAATTTTTTATTGTACTTTATTTTTTTGCATATTTTTTTATTGGAATTCGATTTGCAACATATAGCATAACACCCAGTGCTCACGCTGCCAAGTGCCCCCCTCAGGGCCTGTCACCCAGTCACCTCATCCCTTCATCCACCTCCCTTTCCACCACCCCTTGTTTGTTTCCCAGAGTTAGGAGTCTTTCATGTTCTGTCTCCCTCACTGCTATTTCCCACTCATTTTCTCTCCTTTCCCCTTTATTCCCTTTCACAATTCCCCAAATGAATGAAACCATATAATGTTTGTCCTTCTCTGATTGACTTACTTCACTCAGCATAATACCCTCCAGTTCCATCCACGTTGAAGCAAATGGTGGGTATTTGTCGTTTCTAATGGCTGAGGAATATTCCATTGTATACATAGACCACATCTTCTTTATCCATTCATCTTTCGTTGGACACTGAGGCTCCTTCCACAGTTTGGCTATTGTGGACATTGCTGCTAGAAACATCGGGGTGCAGGTGTCCTGCCGTTTCACGGCATCTGTTAGAATTTACCCAAATCTATAGACATTGCAAGCAAAATCTGATGGCAAGTATTTATTTATTTATTTATTTATTTATTTATTTATTATTGAGAAAACCATTTTTATTGTCATCACCTCCCAGTGTATATGTGCTGGATTATGTACCAAATGGCCAGATCTTCTAAAGAACAACTACATAACATTTCTTTCATGTTTCAAGAGATGAAAATAACTGTACAAGGTTAAGTACAAAAGTACACAAGAGAGCAGACACAAAATATCCATGTATGAGATTTTATCCCACCTGCAGCTTTTACATATTTGAAAAGTAGAATTCATGAACTAAAAAATATTGTCCTTCTATAGTCCTGTCAAGTTTAATGGAAATGTGTTTAACCTCATTACAACACTAACACCAGTATCACTGATTTGATATTTACAAAAAAATCATATTTTTGAATAAGTTAAAGTCAATGCAACACCCATGCAAGCTAGAATGCTAGTTGTTTGGTGAACAAGGATCTGACATCAGAACCAGAAGTCCATAAAGTCCCAAACATTAAGTCTGATCTTTTTCAAACTGCATCCATTCCTTGCACTGATGATGTGAAACCCAATCCCATTCCTCTTTGTGTGTGGGTTTGTGATCTTTGATGACAAGTATTTAGCGTGACTTCTATCTTTGAGAGGCTGTTAAAAGTTCAATCTAGAGATTCCTTATAAAAAGTTCCAGCAAAGCACTTTTACTATTCTTGTTGCTCCTATGTAAATATTCAGATCAACTTTTTAAAAACAAAACTTAATTTGCAAACAAATTAGTCTTCATTTGGCTATTTTTGGTAAAATGAGGGTGATTGCAGAGAGGAAAAAATATGTTTTAATAACATGGCTTTATAGATATTAGATTCTAATACAGTTCATTATAAACTGAACTAGATCCTGATTTCTTTTAGTTTCTGCCAAAGCCCAGCTACACCTCTCCAAACAAATTTTTTCAATTTTTTCCCATGTATATATTTTTAAAGATTTAATTTATTTATTTGAGAAAGAGAGAGACTGTAAAAGTGGGAGGGGCAGAGGAAAAGGAAGAGAGAATCCCAAGCAGACTCCATGATGAGCATGGAGTGGATGTGGGGCTCTATCCCAGGACCCCGAGAGCATGACCTGAGCCAAAACCAAGACTCAGATGTTTAACTGACTGTACCACCCAGATTCCCCCTATTTTTTCCCCACGTTTTTGAATTGAAATCATTTGATACTTTGAACTGCTTTTTTCGCCCCCGTCAAGCCCCAGAAACTGAATATAAACCACTTGATGTAAACTTCAGAGAAATCACTGACAACTCATTCACAGACCATCTTCGTACCTGTTGCTCTGGGGACCACTTGAAGAGATTTCCAGACACTGGAACGAACCATAAACCAGGAAACCTGCCCAAAGGCCACTATCCATGTCATACTATGAAGATGCTTTGAGCATGACATCTGAAAGGGTTCTCAACTGGCCACCCTCAGAACTCAGAAACTGGTTTATAATTTGATCTAAACCACTATTTTTCTTTTCATAGAAATGCCTTTTATTTGTAACCTGGTTATTTAAACCATATACCTAACTTTGAGAACTCACCTGCATCACTACCTCCTGAAGTGAGTTTAACCGAACTGACCTATTGTCAGAACAAAGAGACTGGTTTGAGAAGAAGGAACGGTACAGCCACTTTGAATGTGTGAAACATCCAGGGAAGTTTCAGAGGAAGAAACTGTTGAGGTCAACATTGGCTGCTCCCAAATAAGCCGCTTTGGCATATTGATTATTTTATTTTCTTAAAGACTTTATTTATTTATTTGACAGAGAGAGAGACAGGAAGAGAGAGGGCACAAGTGGGTGGAGGGGCAGAAGGAGAGGGATAAGCAGACTCCCCACTGAGCAGGGAGTCTGAGTCAAGGCTGGATCCCAAGACCCTGAGACCATGACCTGAGCCGAAGGCAGATGCTTAGCTGACTGAGCCACCCAGGTGCCCCAGCAAGTTTTTTATAACTGGAGAAATCCTGTCACACTCTCTGACTGGAGTAAAGGGCAGGAAGTTAATGCTGTGGAACTTTCTGGTCTCTAATCTTTGGTTTCTCATTTCCACTTTCCTCTATGCCTCATTAATTGCTTCTCTCCCTTGGAAGATTGTTGTGTTTAGTACTAATTTCCTGGCTATTGGTACCAACACTGGCCTGAGACCTAGCTTTGAAGGGTGAGGGACTTGGAGGTTCTCCTTTGAGCAGCTCAGATTTTCCCCTAGGGGCTTTAACTCTGTCTGGTCCCTCAGAATTTCCCTAATGGGGAGAGTGAGAAAAATACTAAGGTAGTTCCTCCTTTGCCAGCACAGAGATGCAGAGAGGTGAGCAGGAGGGGGAGGTGGCATGCCTGTAGCACCTGCCTGGCTGCGGAGGCTGAGAATCTGGACGCTGGCCCTCCAGCTGCCTGGAACACAGTCCTTAGCCATCGCGGTGGCACGTGACTCCATTACTCATGGAGGGATCAGAAAGGGAGCGGTGGGGACGCTGGCTCCAGTCTGAGCCTTGGTGAGAGTGGCTGTTACAGCCTCTGGCATCAGATGAGGCAGCAGGGACATGTTACTAGGCCCTGGATGCAAAAACCTGCTGTGAGCTGTGAGCTCTCCTGCCACCTGCCAAAGTCAACCCTGTAGGTGCTCATCAGCATCTTGCTGTGTGTATTCACCAACTAGTGCATTCACTAACACCAGAAGAGCTCAATGACTCGGTGGGCATAATGGGGTCCAGGCCGAAACTAGGGGCAAGAATTGAGGACATTATCCAAACCCAGAGCTTGAAGAAGTGGAGCCACCTCTGTCTGACCAGACAGACTTTTCCATGCGCTGGGGCTCTGGCCCACAGGGGGGTTCTTCTTGCTTCTCTGGCTTCCTCCCCCAAAGGCACTGGTGTTGACCTACTTTACTTTTTACCACCTTGGTTTTGCCTGCTTTGGATAAGTTCCCAAAGCCTTGGAGGAGCTGCTGAATGCTACTAGCAATAACGCAGCCCTGGAGCATTGAGCTCATGTGAACAGTAATGCTGACAACTTCCTCTTCTACTAGGATCATCCCACTGACTGGACAGCCCCTCAGGAGGCTGCTGGTTAGTCTCTGTTCCCACTATAGTCAGTGATGAGAAGGCTTTCCTTATTTAGATACAGGACCCCAAATGACACAGTCAGCCTAAATTTGCCAAGAACAGTCTCTGTGACACTCACCCCACCATCATGTCTCATCGTATCCCTCTAGGTACCTTCAGATGTAGCCTCATTTTCACAGGATCCCTAACTTCATTTGTTGGAGAATTTTTTGGAGAATATTCAGCAAATGTTGAAATGGGTAAAACATTTGCCAGAAATGCCTCCTAGCATCAGGACCATCCAACACTACTCTGGGGTTCTCCTTGTTGGGGGCGGGTAGAGTAAGGGGCAGGGATGCATCCTGTCCTTCTGATCTGATTAATAACAACTTGGACCTATGGGAGGAAGGTCAAGTCCTCTCTCTGGTGACCTGGAGTCTGAGGGACAGGCCCTGCAGCTCCCTTCTGCCTGGGGCACATGTCTGGGGCCTTCTCCTCACACCCACACAGCCTTGAAGGGCCACTGCTGAACCTTTCCACTTCCTTCAGCCTCCTCCATCTGACCATCTTGTTTATGCTCCCTACTGCTTCAGCAGTTCTGTCCTGCATGGTTAACAGAAACATTCAAAAACATTTCCAGAAACTGGTCACTGATCCATGGATGACAATAAATTTTTCACTATTAAAGACACCTTCAGAGGGGAGCCTGGGTGGCTCAGGGGGTTAAGCGTCTGACTCCTGATTTCAGTTCAGGTCATGATCTCAAGGTCGGTATAGGGCTCCATGCTGGAGGTGGTACCTGATTATGATTCTTCCCCCCCCCCATTCCCCAGGCTGCTCTCTCTCTCTCTCTCTCTCTCTCTAAAAAAGAAAAGAAAAGAAAAAAGAAGAAAGACGTAGTAGCTCCTTTTCATGAGTATCTTTAAAGGATACCAAGTGGACTTGCTCTTCTGCTGACCATGTCTTTCACAGCAAAGTGCTTCTGGGAGAGGAGAAGCAGTTCGAACTCTCTGGAATCCTGGCTATAGGTACTATCTAGAATACTAGGTCTTATTTTAGGAATAACTCAGTACTTAGCATTCAAAATAATTTCCTAGTTCCAAGAAATGCAGGGAATCATTTCTTCTTTCCAGGAGAAAGAGATGGGCAGAGGTGAGGACATCTGCTCAGTGCGCCGCAGAGTCCCTGAGAAAATGTGCGGGAAGGACAGAGGACAAAGGCAAGCGGTGGGCTGAGGACAGGAGGGAGCTGTTGGAAAGGGTCCAGAAAACCTTTCTAAACTCAAAAGAAAGACAAAATCAAAGAAATAAGATCAGGTACCACTGGTTGTTGAGGCCTGTCACAAATAATGTCTCCTATGTCTCTGAAAAAGGGAAGTGATTTTACTTTTCTGTAGGAGAAGCAATGCTGGCCATATTTTTCAAAGACTTTGTTATTTGAGGCAAGAAATTTCCCATTTGAGGCTAAAGTAGGTTTTCCTCTTCTGAAAAATGTTCGTGTTTACTTCTGAATTCAGGTTTTCCATCTTTATAACAACTTGAGCTTGTTATAACAACTTGTACTGTTATTATAAAAGGAAATAAGAAATTGTACTAAAGTTTTGATATGGAATGTTTCTGTAATGCAAGGAGGCTTTCTATGTCTGTAGCAGGGGCCATGGGGTTGGCTGGACTCCTCGAGGCCACAAGAAACTGGCCCTGATATTTCAAGGAACTACAAAATAATGATCTGCAATTCCACCATTATGCCCTGTTCCTTAGGTGTGGACAGGAGATAGCACTCATTCATTCAACAAATATTTATTTAGGATCCATCATATGTCATGAGTGGTGGACATGAAGATTGCCAGGCAAAGGCAGATGATAATCAAATAAACAAATGTGTAGTAATTTAGGCCACTAATTTTGGAATTAAACAGTTTCATGGTTCAAAATTGATTCTGCTTCTTAACATCTATATAATCTTGAGCAAGACCATTCATCTCCCAAAGACTCCATTTTCTCATCTGTCAAAGGGGATTAAAAATAACTACTTTTGAGGGTATTTTGAGAATTTATAGAAGCTATGTTATTTAGTGGTTAGCATACAGTCCCTAGACTGTAGCTAGTACTATTATTCTTAAGGATGTTCTGTAATTTAACGGGGCCCTTATCATCGAGACACCCTTGTTGGGTCATATCTTAAGACACATCACTGAAAATTTTAGAAAATCAGACAATCCAGAAATAATAGAACACATGACAACAAGCCTTTGAGATCCAAGCACCTGAGGTCATAGGACCAGTAGAGAGGACAGAGGCTCAGGGACCCAAGGACACAACTCTCACCTGGAGCATTCCAACAGAGAGCCACAGGTGTGCTCTCTGTTCAAGTCCTTGGAAGGAGACTTAAGGACTAAGGCACCTTTGAAGACTCTCAACCAAACCAGCTTCCACCATCATGGCTTTCTGCCCTGCTTTTCTTTGCTTGTTCAGCCCCTAAATGTGCATGATGCATTAAAATAGGTCCCCAGTGGGCAGAATGTTGGCAAAATGCACCGGTTAGTCCATCCTTGCCTCAGTGAAACTTGCTCATGGTTGGTCCATCTTGGAAGCCGGTGTTCTTCCTCCTCTTCTCATTCATGTTCTCAGAAAAGTCTCAAAAATGACTTTCTTGACTTCTAGAGGATTCACTCTTCATTGGTCCTGGCAAAATGGACTTGCCAGCAAACACAAGTGAATAGTTGCCTTAAAATTTCAGCGGGTTGAATGCAGATAAAATAACAGTCTCCACCCTCCAGGCACCTTGGGGCAGTGTACACAGTGCACAAGCATTTGCAGGGCCAACGGGAAATATGCTGCTGCAGCTGAGGTTCACAACCCACTCCAGCCCTGCTCATTCAGAGCTCATGATCCAGACATGGGGGCAAGCGGGGGGGAAGGGGGCTGCAGCGGGAGGTCCCAACTGGATGGTCACACCCACAGGACAGTACCAGGGAGCTGGGCATGTCTTGCTCTCCTCAGTCTTCCAGGTGGTCAGCACTGCCCCCCTGAGACCACCCACAACCATTGTGCCCAACTTGTTTCCTGTTCTTTTTCCAGGAGGGGGCGAGACAGCTTCCCACACTCACCTGCTCACTGGGAAGCAAGTTGAATTTCTTTTTCTTGTGGCAAAATACACATAACAGAGTGACTCCTTTCCTTTAGGGCATTCACCTATTTGTACAGCTGTCACCGCCAACTATTTCCAGAACATTCCTCGTCTCAAACTGAACTCTGTCTCCATGAACCACTAATTCCCCACTCCCTTATCCTCCCAGCTCCTCAGTTTCAACTGTGATGATTTTTAGAAGGTTCATGTTCATCTTTTATTGCCTTTCTTGTATTCAACCCACCCTTGATGAAGCCAGAAGCATCCATTGCCTTGGGAAGTGTCAGGAGTTGAAAAGGAGAAATGAAAATACAGGAGTCAAAGATTCAAGATTTAACTTCCCAAACTGAATTTTTGAACTCCTGGATTTCATAAAAAGTCAGGCTGTATAGAGAAAGATACACTGTTCTAAATGCCAGAAGCTCCTGAGAAGCTGGGTGGGCCCCTCCGATGTCCTGACTCATGATCATCTTGTCTTCTGCTATGCGCATCTTCAGGAGATGAAGGAATCCACAAGCAGCAACATCACTGGTTTTAGTTTTTTTGGTTTTGTTTTCTTTTTTTCTTCCGGGCGGGGACGGGGCGGGGGGGGGGGGGGTGTCTTTTTTTTTTTTTTTTAGAGGGAGGGAGTCAGGAAAGGGCAGTGGGAGAGGGAGAGAGAGAGCATCTTAAGCAGGTGCCAGACCCTGTACAGAGCCAGCCTGATGCTAGGCTTGACCTTGTAACCCCGAGATCATGACCTGAGCCGAAATCAGGAGTCAGGTGCTTAACCGACTGAGCCACCCAGGTGCCCTAGCATCGTAATTGTTTTAACAAATGTCTACCTGGTTACAGTGGACGAGGAATCCAGGTTTCCATGTAACCTGGAGGTAGGACAGGACAGGAAGGTCAGGTGCAATGCCAGCGCACTCATGAATTAAAACCAGCTCTTCCCATTCTCTCTCCCTGGGTCCGTTGCAGCAGAGACCGGCTGCCCCCCGTGTTTCATGACAGGGCTGTGGTCTGACCTCGTGTGTGACCCCGCTTCCCCCTAAAGATGAGAGCTGTGACCATGTTTCAAGAGCCCCTGTGTTTCCCAAAGCAAGGCTCTACCTGTGGAACAGGAGGTGAGTTTTATAGTATCAGGGGATAGAATCTACATGGCCATGAAATATTTCATGGGATAAAGGTTGTGGGGCTTTACACTTCTATACACAGCACAGCACAAAGACTTTTGGACAAACAAAATAGCAATAAACTTTAAATCCATACTACCCACAATTAACTAGTTATTACTCTAGTGAAATGTAGAAATAAGGATCACTGGTGATTTTTTTCTAAGATTAAAGTATTTTATTTTCTTTTAAGATTTTATTTATTTATTCACGAGAAACAGAGTGAGAGAGAGAGAGAGAGAAAGGCAGAGACACAGGCAGAGGGAGAAGCAGGCTCCATGCAAGGAGCGTGATATGAGACTCGATTCCAGGACCCCAGGATCACGCCCTGGGCCAAAGGCAGGTGCTAAACTGCTGAGCCACCCAGGAATCCCCAGATTAAATTATTCAATTGAAATAATGTCCATTATTCTAAAACCCCAAGTTTCTTAATTTTCTTTTTTTAAAACTTCTTTCTTTTTCTTTCTTTCTTTCTTTCTTTCTTTCTTTCTTTCTTTCTTTCTTTCTTCTTTCTTTCTTCTTTCCTTCCTTCCTTCCTTCCTTCCTTCCTTCCTTTTTTTCTCTCTTTTCTTTTTTGGGATTTATTTGGCATTACAATATATTTAATTTGTTCTTTTGAAATGACTGATGATAGTGTTGAGCAGATGTTGCTGTTTCTAAGTGGCCTTACTTTGCAAAACAAACTGTCAGTCCCCCATGTTCTCCAAGAAATTTTACTATTCCATGAGCATCTCAAATTGTGGGAACCACTGGCACATAGTAGAGCTTCTCAAGGATCAGGCATCAGTAAAATGAAAAACTACTTTTCTTTGGGTAACAGCTTTCTGCTACAGCCTTGGGGGCAGTGACAGTAAAATTTATTTTTATTTCTAAATTTCAGGATTATGTTCTTGCCAAAATGATGAATGAAAATCTAATCAAGCTTTTATTCCACTTTTCTCTGCTTTAGGGAGAGATAAATTAAATGCCACCAGAAGAAAGCAATTAGATAAAGCCACAAATCAGAACATTCTACAAGATAACCTGTTTTGCATGTTGGCCCTGGGGCTGGGTGTTCTCTACATGAAAGTTTCTGGAGGGGTCCTCACTATTTATGGTCTGTGTTGACTGATGAAGTCCCTCAGTGGTTTCTTAGTGCCAAGGTGGGCAGGGTCCTGGCTGGATGGCTGGCTCCCAGGCCCAGTGATGTGAGGAGGCTAGAGAAGTGGGAACCTGGGCCAGATGATAGGGGAGTCTCACACAGGGAAGAGACCAGAACTCTAGTGAAGCTGTGTCCCCAGTGAGGGGAGTATGCGCAGAAACTCAGCCCCTCAAATCAGGCAAAGAAGGAAATCAACCACGAGAAACTGATTAATGAGTGTTGTTAATTCAAGGAGCATTTAAAATAAGCCAGTAGATGAGAAAACTTGACATGTCACAAAATTCTACAGCTCATACATGAAAAAAAAATTTCAATAAAGTAGGTTTGGAGGGAAAATTCCTCAACATAATAAAGGCGATATATGACATACCCATAGTTAGCATCACACTCAATGGTTAAAAACTGAATGATTTTTCTCTAAGATGAGGAACTAGACAAAGATGTCCAATCTTGCCACTTTTGTTTAACATTGTACTGGAAGTCCTGGCCATAGCAATCAGACAAGAAAAATAAATAGAAGGCATTCAAATTGGTAAGGAATAAATAAAATTGTCACTATTTGCATATGACATGATACTATATATAGAAAACCCTAAAGACTCCACCAAAAAACTATTAGAACTAATAAACAAATTCAGTAACCTTGCAGGATACAAAATTAATATACTCAAATCTGTGATATTTCTATACAGTAATAATCAAATAGTAGAAAAGAAATTAAGAAAATAATCCCATTTATAATAATACCAAAAAAGAAAATGAAATGCCTAGGAATACATTTGGTTCGTGTAAGACCTGTACTTTGAAAACTATAATAAGATATTGATGAAAGAAATTGAAGACAATACAAACAAGTGGAAAGATATACCATGCTCACGCACTGAGAATTAATATTGTTAGAATGTTCATAATCCCCAAAGGATAGATATAGTGCAACCCCTATCAAAATATCAATAGTATTTTTTACAGAACTAAAACAAATAATCCTAAAATTTATATGGAACCATAAAGGACCCTGAATGGCCAAAGCAATCTTGAGAAGGAACAAAGTTGGAGGTACCACAATCACAGATTTCAAGATATGCTACTAATGCATAGTAATGACAGCAATATGGCATTAGTACAAAAATAGTCACTTAAGTCAGTGAAACCAGATAGAAAGACAAGAAATAAATCCACACTTATACAGTCAACTAATCTTGGACAAAGAAGGCAAGAACATACAACGAAGAAAAGATGGTCTCTTCAATACCTGCTGTCAGGAAAACTGACAACTACATGCAAAACAATGAAACTGCACCACTTTCTTATACCGTATACAAAAATACATTCCAAAAGAATTCAAGACCTAAATTTGAGGTGTGAATCCATAAAGCTCCTAAAAGACAGTAATCTCTTGGACATCAGCCTTAGCAGACTTTCCAGATAATGTCTCCTCAGGCAAGGAAAACAAAAGCAAAAATAAACTGTTGGGACCATACCAAAATAAAAAGTAAAGTACTTTTGCACAGTAAAGGAAACCATAAAATGAAAAGGCAACCTATTGACTGGGAGAAGACCTTTGCAAATTATATATCTGGGAAGGAGTTAATGCTCAAAATACATGATGAACTTACAGAACTCAACAACCAAAAAAAAAAAAAAATCAGAATATTCAGGACCTGAATAGACATTTTTGCAAAGAAGATATACAGATGGCCAACAGACACATGAAAAGATGCTCAACATCTCTCATCATTAGGGAAATGCAAATCAAAATCACAATAAGGGAGTGCCTGGGTGGCTCAGTGGTTGAGCATCTGTCTGCCTTTGGCTCAGGTCATGATCTCAGGGTCCTGGGATCGAGTCCTGCATGGGGCTCCCCACAGGGAGCCTACTTCTCCCTCTGCCTGTGTCTCTGCCTCTCTCTCTCTTTCTCTGTCTTTCATGAATAATTAAATAAAATATTTAAACAAAACAAAATAAAACCACAATAAGATATCACCTCATACCTGTCAGAATGGCTGGTATCAAAAATACAAGAAAGAATAAATTTTGGCAAGGCTGTGGAGGAAAGGAACCATCATGCATTGTGGGTGGAATTGAAATTGGTGCAACCACTGTAGAAAACAGTATGGATGCTCCTCAAAATATTAAAAATAGAAATACCATACAATCCAGTAATTCTACTATGACAATCCAACAAGAATGAAAACACTAATATGAAAAGATATATGAACTCCTATGTTTATTGCAGCATTATTTACAATAGTCAAGATATGGAAACAGCCCGAATGTCCAATGATATATTAATGGATTAAGATTTGGTAAATATATATGTATGCCATTATATATGTACATATATAATGGAATATAACCTAGCTGTAAAAAGGAATGAGATTTTGCCATTTGTTATATCAATGGACCTATAGGACATCATGCTAAATGAAATAAGTCAGATAAAGACAAGTATCACGTGATTTTGTGTATATGTGGAATCTATAAAACAAAACACAACAACAAACAAACAAAAAATGGAACAGATTCATAAAAAAAAGGAAACAAACCAGTTGTTGCCACTGAGTAAGGGGCTGGAGGCTGGATAAAAGAGATGAAGGAGACTGAGAGGACAAGCCCAGCAAAATCTCTGGAAATAGCCCCCAACAGCCATTTTTGAGCAGCTGTGGAGTTGAGCCCCATGCCCAGCCTGGGTGAGCAGGCCCGTGTCTGCACACCTGTCTCTGTGTCCCTGTGCTAAGCCCCAGGCTGGTGCCCACCATGGGAGCTCAGCAAAGGTCTGGGAGATGATGATCAGATGACCTCACTCCTAATACACAGTTGGTCCTGATAGTGTCCTCAAGAATCCAAAGCCCTGACAAGACAATGGTGCCATCACAAGTATGGATTCGAACTGGAAAAAAGAAAAAAAAAAGGAATAGTATACAAAAGAGAAAAGGGCCAAACAAAATTCTTACCTCTTTCTCTATGATAAGCCCTCTTCAGATTTTGTTTTTTAAAAACAAGTATCAAATTCTTCCAGATGGCAATCGATCATTTTTTTTCTCTCTCAGTCTTGGGAACCCTACTTTTCTGAATCCTCTACACACAGTGGATAATCATGTGCATTTCTCTGCAAGCTTTTTTGTTACCTGGTTATTTTTAGGTTTCAGGTCTATGGATATTTTGCTTTGTTTTTAAGAAATTGTGGTAAGAGAGACATAGCACAAAATTGTTCATTTTAGCCGCATTTACCTTCACGGTGCAGGGGCAGTGAGCACACCCACATTGCTGTGCACCATCACCACCATTGGTCTCCAGAATGTTCTTCATCCTGCAAAACTAGAATTACAATTTTACGTTTCACGAAGGCTTTCCACTTTTAGGCTCAGATCTCCCGACCTTCCTCCGGGTGTACAGCCTGGCTGCCACAGCGGCTGGTGATGGGGGAGCAGCCGGGGCGGCCCTTCATGTTGGACTGGCTTTCCAGGATCACAGCATGAGAGTGTAGGGCCAAGGGCAGCTGCCCCCAAATGCGCCTCTTTGGCATATCGATCATGATGAATAAAAGTTACCCAAGAGACGCTGAGGCACTCAGGCCCCCGCCCCCTGAGAGCAGGCAAGATCCCTCCCTGTGGATTGTGCCCTCCCTGAACCAGGAGACAAAGATATTCTCGTCACCAGAGACGGGAGATTCATGGGCCCAGAAGGCTGGGTAACCACTCATGGGACTTTTTACCTACTTTCCCACGCAGCCCACATTCTGTGCAGAATTCCTTCCTTAAGTGAAGTTCCTGGAGTTAGGTTATCCTGGTCCCGTCAATTCCTCCCAGATCCAGCATCTCTTTGTCTAAAAAGTGTAAAAACTACAGCCTCAGTCCCTTCCATGGGGCTCGGTCTCATTACTGGGCCTCAGTGTGCACAGAAGAGAACTTTGGTTTCCTCTCCTGTTAACCTGTCTCATGTCAAGTTAATTCTTAGTCCGACTGGAAGACCCTGGTAGAGAGGAATTTTTCCTTCCTTTCGAGGGTTCAGTAAGACCCACTGGGGACTCAGGACATTGTGGGGATCATCCATTTCATCATTTCGGGGAATCCTGTGTTTGTAAGTAGACCCCTCTGCACACTGTCCACCAGGGTTCCCACCCACAGTCCTGAGTCCTTTTCCAAGGTGGGGAATCCAGATTTCAGAACCAATCAGAACTCACAAAAGTCCTTCAGCACTCCATAAAAGCTTTGGGTCCCTGGGAAGCTCTTGTCAGTATGGAGACCTCAGGCACCAAAGGAGCCCATGAGTGGGCTTTGTACCAAGGGGCAGCACCACCCAGAGGGGTGAGGGGCATGTTCCCAAGTGCACGTCACTGCGACACTAAGAAAAAGGGTCCCATGAGAGGCTTGTCTTTCTGGCTCCTAGGACCTTGCACCATCTGAGTCTCTGTGGCCGCAGGAGGTGAGCGGTGTTCTGCTGTCTTCCCTCCTGCAGCAGGTGGAGGCCGTGACCATGGTGGGACTTTGCCAAGCCGTTCCAGCCTTACCTGGGTGCATGCTCTCAAGACCCCAAAGGCTCCCTAGCATGCCCCCCACGGCCTTTCCCAGGTGGGAGCAGTGAGCTCCATGGTCCTTGAGCCCTTCACATTTGGGTTGGGCTGATTCCTACTATGGCTTCAGGATCCCAAGTGGGCCCACATCTGATTGGAAAGTTGCCCACCCTGGTATCACCATAAAGAAGTATAAAGACTCTGGCAGCACTTTGCTTCTATGCCCAGCATCCTCCCTCTGACCCTTTCCCTTTTTTTTTTTTTTAAGATTTTATTTATTTATTCATGACAGAGAGAGAGAGAGGCAGAGACACAGGCAGGGGGAGAAGCAGGCTCCATGCAGGGAGCCCAACGTGGGACTCGATCCCTGGTCTCCAGAATCCCACTCCAGGCTGAAGGCAGCGCTAAACCACTGGGCCTTGGGGGTTGCCCCCTTTTCCCTTTTAACAGAACTTCCTTCTTAAGAGAACAGCTACTTTCCGAACCTTGCCCCAGAGTCCCCAGGGCCAGGCCATTGAGGATTCCATCTCCCCTCCCTCTGTGTTTGACATAGGGCTGCTCCATGATCTTCTTGGATGTTCCTACGAATTTTGTCCATGACACTGCCCTTTCAATAATGTCCTCACCTGGACCCTGACTAATGCAGAGGAAACAGGTACCTCTCTGGTACATGAGGTTGTTTTAACTTGAGTGCAAAATTGTTGTAATGGTAGCAGGCCATGAATCCCACAGTGAGAAAGTTATTCCTGTTGGGGGCTGGAATGCTGTCCCCTTCAAGGTCCTTGTAGCTAGATTAAGAATCAAATGAGGTTAAGACCAATTAATAGGAAAACATCAAAATTAGGTAGCAGATGTATGAGGAATCCACTGACAGAGAAATCCAAAAACAGGCAAAATGAGGCACATATGTCATCTTGAACTAAGGAGAAGGCAGTAGGGGTCTGGGACCTCAGAGGAAAGGAATGCGATTTACAGGAAGATGCAAAAGAGTCAATGTTTGGTAAATAAATGTTGGCTGGGCCACTCAGAAACAAGGGAACAAAGATAGGACTTTGATGGAAGTGGCCTGGCTAGGTTCCTCCCTAGCATACCTAGCTTACATCACCATGTAGTTACCTATGGTAACAGTTATCTTCCTGGAGCAGGTCCTCTGCTTACATTCTTTTTAGGTGGTTGAAGGAGAAGTAAAGAAGTTTTCCTGAATTAGCAGCTTTTTGATACCTTCTATACTCCAAACAGTCTTCATGTCAGAGTGGCCCATTTGGGGGTAGCCTGCCATTGGCCCCTCCAGTTCCTTCCTCTGGAACTTAGCTGAAGTTCCACAAATTAAAAGTTGAGCTGGTCAATTATTCCATCGTGTTGGACCAGTCTCTTAGTCTTGACAAGAGGCTCATTCTCTGAAACTCATTTCAGAAAGTGATAAGGCAGGTGTGGTCTCAAAGTTAGGCCTGTGGTTCAAATAAGCAGGTATTAAATAAGAGGCATTTCTATGGAACCAAAAGGAAAATAATGACTGGATCAAGTTATAAGCCAGTTTTGAGGGCTGAGGGCAGTTAGTTGAGCTTTCTGGACGTCAGTCTGAAAGGATCTTCAGATAGAGAGCAGGCAGTGACAGTCTGATAGATTTTCCTGGTTTGTAGGTCAAATGTCTCAGGTGATCCTTTTTAGTGGCCCACAGAGCAACAGACATGAAGATGGTCCATATATGAGCTGTTGTGGCGATTTCTCTGAAGTGTACATCAAGTCATTTATATTCAGTTTGCAGGGCTTCAGGCAAAAGGACAGATTTTGTTCTCTAATGACTCCAAGTCTGAAAGGTGAAAAAATAAATAAAAAATGTTAGTTTGGAGAACTGTCACCAGACATAAGAAGACACTTGTAGAAATCAGAGTCTAGTTCAATTTATGAAGAACGGTATTAGAATCTACTAGCTACAAAGGTGTGTTACTGAAACAAATTTTCTCTCTAACATCACCTTCATTTTTACCAAAGATTTTCAAGTTAACATGAATTTATATGCAAAAAAAAGTCTCGTTTTAAAAAATATTTGGCCTGATTATTTACCTAAGTGTGGCAAGAAGAGTGATTGATCACATAGACTCTTTAAAACCTGCTCTGATGGAACTTTTCATGTGGAATTTCTAGATTGAACTTTTAATGGCCTCTCAAGACCAGGAACCCAGCTAACTACCTGCTATCAGATTTGCCTGTGATACCTACAGATTTGGGTGAATTCCTGTCTTCTCCAATCCCCAAATATCCTGAGGCGCCTGCACCTCCCAAGAAGTGACCTTCTATACGTACCCAGTAAGGATGCTGGGAACTCTGTAAGCAAGGCAGCAGGCTGGTATCTCAAGGGGCTTTATTGGCTCCGTGAAGCCAACTTCAGTTCCTTAAAGCTGCCGTCTGGTCATGTCTGAGTCTGTGCACGTCTTTCTCAGATATGACAGCTCAGCCAAAGTATTGGTAATGTAACCAATGTTTCCTGTTGGGAGGAAAACAGATTCTTTTTGAATTTTTGCAAATAGATATATTGCCATAAAAAATACGAACAGTCCTCGAGTTTCTGAACTTTGGAGGGTTCAGGTGGAGAGAAAAGTAAATGCTTCAATCCTGCTTTCAACAGTATCATGCATCAAATTGCTATAAGTCACTTAGCTTAAAAGAAAAAGTTTTCCTTAAATCTGGGAAAATGAAACATTTTTTTAAGTGAACATGAAGTCATAAAAATGATACCAGTCCTCCTTGGTTCATTCATTCCCTTGTTATTAAGTCTTGTTCTGCTCGAGTCCACTTTTTCTACTAATTCTGGGAATTTTTATATAGCTTGGTTTTAGGATTTTAAGGTTATCAGAAACCTGTACTCAGAGGTTTTGTTTCTGCTTTTGTTATTATTTTTTTCATGAGCCTCACTGAAGATGAAGCCCATTGGTGGAAAGCTTTCATAAAAGTATCTGAGAGGGGCTCCTGGGGGCTCAGTTGGTTAAGCAGCTGCCTTTGGCTCATGGTGATCTTGGGGTCCTGGGATGGAGCCCCTGCGTTGAGCTCTCTGCTCAGCGGGGAGCTTGCTTCTCCCTTGCCCTCTTGCTCTCTCCGCTTGTGTGTACTCTCTCTCTCAAATAATAAATAAAATCTTTTATTTAAAAAAAGCATCTGAGTAAAAAGTGTCTGTTAACAATAAAAGGCTTTAAAAGGGCCAAGGTGGGCTCCCTGGGTGGCTCAGCAGTTTGGTGCCTGCCTTTGGCCCAGGGCATGATCCTGGATTCCTGGGATTGAGTCCCATATAGGGCTCCCTGCATGGAGCCTGCGTCTCCCTCTGCCTATGTTTCTGCCCTCCCCCCCACCCCGTGTCTCTCGTGAATAAATAAATAAAATCTTAAAAAAAAAGGGGGGGGGCAAGGTTAAAGATCTGGTGAGAGCTCATAACAATGCAATTGATGAGAAAATTTGGTTATTTCTGTGATACATGACACTTCAAGATAATAATATACTAGGACATCGATCTCTAGGGGCTTTATGCAATTTTTGGAGCACTTATTTTAATAATATCGCTACACAAATATAATCTAATAGGATTTAGGATCACTTACTTGACAGTGCTTTAATTTATATCATTTTTAACATACCAAGAAAGTCAATTAGTTTCATTTTTGCCCTCCCTGCAGTAACACCTGGAGGACCTGGGACCACTGTGTTTCTTACATTCTGGCTCCTGCCTTGAATAGTCTCCTGTGTGTCCCCTGCTCCCCAGGCAGGCAGGTGGAGCTGGCTGCACAGGGGAGGCCTGGGGTGTCCACAGCTATGGGCCTCTTGCAGGAGAGGCTGCAGGCTTGGGGAGAGGACAGGAAAGCAGTGGAGACCCCAAGGAATCAGAATTCGAAACCAGTCCTTCCCTCCAGGTGGTCAGAAAGGGTCATTTGTGTAAGTGAGAGACAGAACACGCACTATCCCTGCTTGTTCGCTTTAACCATATACTTTAAATATTTACCCAGGGGGGTGTCTGGTGTCTCAGTCAGTTGAGCGTCTGCTCAGGTCATGATCTCAGGGTCTGGGATTGAGTCTTGCATCTGGCTCCCTGCTCGGTGGGAAACCTGCTTCTTCCTCTCCCTCTGTTTCTCCCACTGCTTGTGCTCTCTCCCTCCTTCTCTCTCTCTCTCTCTCTCTCTCTCTCTGTCAAATAAATAAATGAAATCTTTAGAATGAATGAATAAATAAATAAATAAATAAATAAATAAATAAATAAATAAATATTTATCCAGGGAGGGGGCCTCAGTTTGCATCCTGCCCAAAGTAACTGAGCCTGGACAACCCACTCACGTGTCCTCAAATCTTGCCTGACTGCCAAGATCACCTTCTACGTAATGTCTCTGAGCAGTTGGAGGGAAATTCCCAAAAGGGTGTCAGGTCTTGCTCCCACCTGCTGCGCACACCTGGACCTAACCAACCTGCCCTAGGCATGTAAAGCTGCCTACCTCTCCCATCAGGCACTGTTCTCCCCCAGACCACCTTGCTCAAGCCCCAGTGCCAGATCCATTCCCCTGCCTTATGGTGGTCTGGTTCCTGGGACACACCCAGCTCTCTACTGCCCCAGGCCCTTTGCACTCATTATTCTCTCTGCTTTCCCTCAACACCTCATCTGGTTGCCTTCCCTCTGTAATCTTTCATGTGTTGGTTTAAATGGCACCATTGGAGAGGTGTTCCCTGGCCACTCAGTGGAAAACAGCCACACCCACACCCCCCTTTCTCTCATATGACCCTGTGTGAATCCCTGCACTCACACCAGGGGCAGGTGGTCTCTCTTGTGACTGCCATGTATCCGTAAGCCAGCCATAGACAATAGGAAATGAAAGGGGTGATTGTGTTCAAGTAAAAGTTTATTTACAAAAACAGGTGGTGGGCTGACTTTGCTCCCAGGCCATTGTCCACCAACCCCTGACTTACCCCATCTGGATTTTTCTTGTTTACAGCCTAAGTCTTGCCTCTTGCTCGTTGTGGTCTCTCACATGCCAAGAACATTCTCAGCATTTCTAGACATGGTGAATCTCTCTTAAGTGAATACTATTGGCAACTGCATCACTCTTTGGTGCCCTGGTGAATCCACTTCCTACTTTCCCTTTATCTAGTACATGTTCCCCTGGCAATTTAGCTTCATTGTCTTGTTGCAAAAATGCCCGAACTTCAGCAGGTTGACCAGAAAGATCATCAGGATCTGAGAAGGTTAGGTTAGTGCATGGAGAGGGCAAGGCTTTCTGTACCAGGTTGGAAGCAGCTAGATCCAGCAGGAAAGGAGCAGCTCTTAATCATGCAAATGCAGTTTATTTATGGTGAATTTTAAATTCTGGGCAAACTCCCAACTTTGCCCTATTTTTCAATGTTTCTAGGCATCTTTCTTCACTGTGTCATCTTAGGCTTAGAAAAATAACTACTTTAATATTAGCTTATGAAATCAGAAGGACAATCAAACAAAATAAAAATAAGCTAATACCCTTCCTCCTTCCCCGCCCCCTGCCCCCAAGCTAGGATGAGCAATCAGGTCAGAGGGGACCTACAGTTTTAGTAAAAATAGATATAGAGGTGAAATCTCCCTGCTGTTCTAATAAGCATGCCTCCTTTTCCTGGGGCAGCAGAATTAGGCTGGCTAAGAAACAGCACGGTTCTTGGGTGAGTGTGGACAGCTGCACTGGGCTGGCTCGGTGGGGGGGTGGGCCAGGCAGAGTCAGAGCAGCTGCTCCTTGTTGTAAGAAGGTGGCTCCTACGCCCCAAGCTGTGCATGTTAGGTTTCCCGACACCTCAAAGCAGCGTATGCTGGTTACTCATTGGGGGACAAAAAAAGCACCCTGATTTGCAGTGCTTGCTGATTCCTGTGCTATAAATATTGCCACCAGGGCTGATTTCAAGTCCCCAGTGAGAAGGCATTGAGCTCACAGTTGGGAAGAGACACATGAGGTGGGCTCTGCAGGACAGGAAGAGGCTTCTGCACACCGCGGCCCCCAGGCACCTCCTGTGACACTGGATCAGAGGTCAGGCTGCCCCTGTTCTTCCTGCCCCCACAAGCTCTGGCCTCGGCCACCCTCAGCCCCACCTGCCCAGGTGCTGCAAGGTGTTATCTCCTCAGGGTCAGCCCCCTGTGATGAGGACCCCAGGACTCCCACTCAGCTCCAGCCTGTGCTCTGCTGCTCCCTGCACTTCAACAAGAGGGCTGTCATGATATTTCTGGAACAGGAAGCCCATGGCTCCCCAGCAAACTTTCTTTAAAAACATGTCCCTAGGCTCATCAAAAAATTAGACGTGCAAACAAGGGGACATTTCTGTTGCTAATCTGGCCCACTGGCAATCCTAGGGCATGACAAGGCAATCTAAGGCCACCCCCCCTGCTGTGCAGATACAGGCTTCTCCCCAGGGATGTGTTTAGGATCCACATGAGGGGGTCTCAGGGCAGGTGGCTCCCCCCAGGGCTGTCAGGAAATGTGTAAAGACAGTTTTTGATTTCACAGTGGATGTGGGAGGGGAGGCTAGGACCTGAGCTGCTTAGCGTCCTCATGTCCAGCAAGGACAGGAAGTCCCACACACCCCAAAACACAAATTTTATTCTGGTGGTTTCCTCCAGTGACAGAGTTAGAATTACCAATAAATCCATTGTCGTGGCCTTCTCTGCAGGTGCTGCTGGCTCCTCGTGACAAGCTACCAGGGAGTCGGCACCTGGCTCCAGGGCACAGGGGAGGGCAAGGCCAGAATGCAAACATCCAGCTCCGACCCTGTTCTCTCTTGGACAGAAGACCAGGGAGTTTGGGAAATTCTCAGCACACTATTCATAATTCCTGCTGCTTGCTTTTCCACGCCTGGTGCTTTGCTGGTTCTTTTTATTAGGTTTTCTCTAATCTGCTCAAGACCCTGTGTGGTGAGGGCACCCGTTTCCGCCTTGCAGATGGAGGAGCCAGGTGCCAGGAGGCCGAGTGACTGACTCACAGCTGGGGAGGGGTAGACTCAGGCCTTACACCTCATCCTTCTGACTCCAAAGGTCAAACTCTTCACTCTCCCGGCTGGCTTTCTATTAGGAGCCTGAATAGTGTCTCTTTGGGCAAAGTGTTTTGCAAACTGTAAAGTGCTGGGCAAACAGAGGGCATTTGGTTGATGGTGGTTTTCTCGTCCCTGCAGAGGCTCTGTGATAGACAGTGGCCTTTGTCACTGATGTCCTCTGCCTGTGTCACGTGCAGATCTGGGGTCTCCAAGAGCAATGCTGTGACCAGGAGACCCCCAAAGGCAGACAGTGTTAGTCAAGGCTCAGATTTCTTCCAACTAGGACAGTGGTTCCCAAACCTTGCTGTCCCTGGGCACGCTGACCACTGCGATGTCTGGGCCGCCGGCAGCCTGAAGGAGGCAAAGTGTCCAGGAGGGGGTGGGCATGTGCAGGCAGCGGGGGGTTCTTAAAGACCCCAGGGGTTCCAGTGTGTGGTGAGGTTGGGGAATCCCTGACCTGAGGCCTTGTCTTGTCGTGTCAGTAAGGATCCAGGCAGTTTGGCATGAATCCCTGGGTGGGGTTTGTGTGTGGCAAGATCCCTAATCACCGCAAAGACAACTAGAGGCCCTACATGCCCATTGGAGACATCTGGGGACTCTCGAGAGTGAGACGGGCAGGCTCGAAGGGCCCTGGAGGACACCGGGCTGGCGGCAGGGACAGGCTCCTTGGAGGGACTAGACCCTGGGGAAGGAGGTGTGGTTATGGCCACAGCAGCACTCTCACAGCACAGTGAGTCCGCTGTGCAGGGGGCCTTGGCCTGCTGGCTCCCAGATCCCAGCTCTGGACACCCCTGTGCCCTGCTGGAGTGGCCAGGCCTGTTTCCTTTCCCTGGGACAGGCCCCCAGGTGGGCACATATATCACTCAGACAACAGGCCGTTGGTTTGCCTTAGACGCCTGATCCTTTGCGCTCTCGCCTCCTGAAAATGCTGCGGAGAAGAGCTGGGCCACCAGCAGGACGCAGGACGGTGGCACGCGGTGGCACGCGAGGTCTGGCTGGCTCCGAGGCAGCCGCTGGGCTGTCGGGTCTCAGGCCCGCTGAGTGTGGGAGCGGAGGCCTCGTGGGGTTGCGGCGGGAAGGGGGTGGCGAGCAGGGTCGAGTGTCCCTGGGGAGCGCTGCAGGGCCGCTGCAGAGGTCCCCACAGGGGAGCGGGGTGGCCAGGTGGAAGGGGGCTCCCCGCGGGCCTACCGCCCTTCACCACCAGGGGGCAGCGGTTAGCAGGAATCAGGGGTTTCTAGGCTCGCAGTGTCTCCTTGAGAAATTATTATTCTTAGAGCACCGTATAGAGGGATTCCGGGGTGGCGCAGCGGTTTGGCGCCTGCCTTTGGCCCAGGGCGCGATCCTGGAGACGCGGGATCGAATCCCACGTCGGGCTCCCGGTGCATGGAGCCTGCTCCTCCCTCTGCCTGTGTCTCTGCCTCTCTCTCTCTCTGTCACTATCATAAATAAAAAAACAAAAAACACTGCATAGACGCTCCACTGCGCATCCTCCCGGTGCAGGCTCGGCGCGGCCCGCAGCCCGGAGCCCCGGCGCACCAGGCCCGGCTCTCCCGCCCCGCCCTGCCGACCCAGCTCACCGCGCCGGGCAAGAGCGAGCCGGCTCTCCGGGACCCGCAGCCTCCGTCAGGCTCGGGCTGACGGTCCGCAGAGGAATCCACCGACGCGTGGACCACGCTGGCATTGGGGTGGAGCCATTTAGTTTTCTTCCTCACGTGTCTGCCAAGTGCCACTTTCATAACCAGAGGAACAGGTGGAGGAACAGGTGTCCTGGAGGGGCGGCGGCCCCACTGGCCTCCCCTGGGTGTCGCTGTCGGCCTGCCCGTCTGTGAGCCTGAGCAGCCCCCGGCCCTCTGCGCCCTGAGCCCCCGCGGCGGGCGGGCCTTGCGCACCTGGAGGGCTGCGTGCACCGTGCACCGCCCGGGCGCCTGGAGGAGGGCGGAGGGGTCGCCGGCACCTGCGCTCAACTCCGGCCCTGCGCTCCGAAGCCGTCCTCTCCTCCTGGACAGGTGATCACTGGCTCCAAGCCTGCCCATTCCAGTCACACCATCTGGCACAACCTGGGTGGGATTTGTGCCCAGACTGCTTGGATTTTGAGTTCAATGGACACGGTACTCTGCAAATTGTGGTGCTTCTACCTGCAGGAGCTCCCCTTTGCAGCAGGAACGCACACCTGTCAGGTGGAGGAGAGAGGGGGTGTGGAAGGAGACCCAGCCAGGACTGAGGAACTAACAGGTGACTGCACCTGCCTGATGCAGCCAAAACGTCCTAATCTATAAGAGAGACTCTGGCATTTTCTTTTAATGTTTGTTCACCTTAATCCTTGTTAGTATCTGAGTGGAACTGGGAGCTACGGTGATTCCACTGGATCATAGGACATACCTGGGAATCAGGGGAACAGACAAACCTCAGGTCCCCAGCGTACACCCACCCTCTGCCACTTCCTCTCGTTTTCTGTGAACTGATCAGCCTTCTTCATACTGCACAGTGACTGTAACCCAGACTTAGGGCATAATTACTCTCCACACCGTGGAGAACTATCATGATCCTTTATTCTTCTTAAAATAAATATGGCTGAGAGCCACCTGTGCAAAATCTAGTCTCTTTCATTCCTGGAGGCTCTCCTTCTCCCCATGGCTGTGCAAGGGTCCTGGGGTTTATAAACAACCTGTGTTTGCAGCCCTTACAATCCCAGGAGGTGGAACCTGCCCACATCCTTGCCAATGGCTGTGCCTGGGGATCTCCCAGAGCCCACCCTCTGTAGACCAGGCTCCCACAGCATGAGTGCAAACAGGTTACAGCCCTCAGGCTTTCAGAAACCCCTGCTCCTTCTCCCAGTGATGGTGAGTCTCTTCTCCCTTCTCTTGCTCCACTAGGCAAGGGACCCTTCACTCCTTGATGGCAGTGACTTTATGGGAGGAATTCTCCCTCCCTGGGATTAAGAAATCTTTTTTTTTTCCTTTACAAGTTTGGCTCTCAGGGTCCTTGGCGACTCAGGAATTCTAATTCCTGGAATGTCAAGTGCTGAACAGTGACTCTTTCTCCTCTTTGCATTCCTGTCGTTGAATCCTGATTGTCCATGGGACAAGGATGTCCTTGGTGGAGAAGGGGACATGTCCCTAGAAGTGGGACACAAACAGGAAATGAACACTGACATTTCAAAAAGTACCACTCCCCTTGCCTCACACATGACCCAGGTCTGCAGGTGGGTAGAGGCCCCCTCAGCATCTAAACACGGTTTCCCTTCACCTCTGACAACTGTAGCCCAGGATCTGCTCTAGAAAATTATCTCAAGATGAAGGGGTCTTCTTCTAGGAAGGAGGATAGTGGTTCCTACAGGGAGAAGAGAGGATCTCCCCAGAAGTCACTGACAGTCACAACCCCAGGAGACACTTCCCAGAAATGTTCAAGTAGGCACAGTAGCAGAGGGTTAGGGACTGTACCTACGGTAAGGACCTTGGGGGGGGGGGGGGCAGGGAGGAGTATGGTTCCTTGGTTGCTGTTCCCAGGACTGTAACATGAAGCGCTGACTGTTGTTCTTGGCAATTCTCTTTAATGATCCTTACTGGTGGCCAGCCTTCCATCCCGGGTCTGGCCCAGCCCTGCGTGCTGCCTTGTCTGGAGTAATAGCTCCTGAGATCCAATCCTGGCTCCCTGCTTCCCAGCCCAGAGGAGCTGCAGACCTCTCCCAATGTCGGTTCATTCATCTGGAACACGGGGTAAGGGTGTTAGGGTGCACAAAGGCCACCACCCAAAGCACAGTGTTTGTGACTATATCCCAGTTGTCTACGGGCTTCAAGAGGCCACAAGGAAGTTGACTGGGATTTCGGCTGCATGTTTTTTCCATTCTTGCTTACTGTACTTTCTAAGGTTTTCATAATGATTACTTGTTTTGTTTTTTGTTTTTTTTAACTAACAAAAGTAACAGAAGAAACTGCTGGAATGACAATGTTCAACATACCTCTGAGACTCCTAGAAAACAGCCACTGCTAAGTTGTTCATGAAAGCTCGAAAAGGAGGAGACAAGTCAGGGCAATGATGCATTATTGTGCCATCCCCAGGAGCAATGACATAGGAATGTACGACATTGTTGCTCATGAGCCAGGTAACTGGTTTTAATTGTTCCACTTGCTAGTGAGAAGTTCACACTCTTCACTTTTACAACAAATCACTGCATTTCCGTTAGATTCCGTACTTGTCCAGGACACAGAGATTGAAATTTTAAAGTAATCCTTCAGTCATGTCTTCTGGCAAGTCCAATTTGCCAGGACCATTTGGAGAGTGAACCCACTGGATGTCTACAAAGTTGCTTTTGGCTCAGTTTTCTGAGAATGTGCAAGCAAAGAGGGGGAAGGACACCAGATTCCCCAACATATCACAGATTAGCAAATTTCACCAAGGTGAGGCCTGGACACAGCATTGCGTTTTGCCAACATTCTGTCCACAGATGACCTATTTCAGTGCAACGTGCACATTTAAGGGCTTGAGAAGCAGAAAGACGTGGGGCAGAAAACCATGATGATGGAAGCTGGTTTGGTGGAGTCACTCCATGGTCACCTTAGTCCTTGACTCTCCATCCAGCCTTGAGCACACAGCACCCCTGAGGCAGCGTGTTGGGATGGTTCCAGCTGAGTATTGTGGTCTCAGGTTCCTAATCATCTGTCCATCTCAGCCGGGTCCTGTGACCTCAGGTGCTCAGCCCTCCCCAGACCGCAAGGCCTTATTACATGTTCTATGCTTTTTCTGTTTTCTGATAATTCTATAATCTTCAGTGATAAATCAAAAAGTATGATCACGACAAGGATGTTTTGATGTTTTAAGGGCCCTCATAAATTCCAGAGCATCATTAAGAATAATAGTAGTAGCTACATGGTAGGGATGTTTGCTCAGTGAGCTATCTTAGGAGGTGGATCAAGGGGTCTCACTGTGGTTTTGGAATGCATATCTTTAATGACTAATGATGTTGGGTACCTTTCATGTATTTAGTGGTACTTTTGAGAAGTATCTGTTCAAAAGAGAAAATTTTTTAACCTTTGATTTAGAATCCATGAAATAAACTTGTTTATTTTTGAACAAGTTTCCATTTACATGAGATCAGTGTAAAAACAATGCCCTAGAGCATGATTCTATTAGAAAAAGTGGTTGCAAATTCTAATAATTCTAGCAAAGATTGGTAATATTACCCTCATTTTCAAGGCTTCAATAATCCTGTACATAATTGCAGAATTCTTGGCCCTGGTTGTGCTGTACTGGCCATCATGCATAGTGCCCTACAAATTTGTATTTAGAAGCCTTGTTCACTAAAATCCTTTTTTCTCAAGGGACTTCCTGCTCTAAACGTCAGCTGAGCTTCCACACCTCACTTCTGAGCCAATTCTCGGTGATTCTGAATAACTAATAACCAGTGGAGTACAGCCCAAAGCCCCAAAACCTGAGTTTGCCGGTAACAGGTGACATTCAGCCCTGGCACCTCTGGCAACCGGATGATGCCCACAGATCCTGTATCATGATAATGCTTTTAAATGCTTGCAATAAAGTACATGAAATTACAAGGTGATTAGATATTGAAGTACATTTATGATAATACAAATATATTCATAACATGATAATATGTGTCCCTCCAGTGGTGGATGTTCTAAGTGCTGTAATTTTGAAATAGTGACAAGTATAAACAGTTTTCTAGGATGTATGAACCAATTGTAATGTGATATGAAGCATCTGATTTCTCATGATGACTAGTCATGAGTACTGCTAATATTATCCTGGTCAGCTAGTGACATACAGACTTGAAGGGAATGCAAATTTTGGCCAACACGTAGAAAAAAATAAAGATCTTTTCCATTTATAGATTCATAGCCTCTGTCATGAATTGTGTACCACCCACAATTCAGTGTTAAAGGTCCAACACTCAGAGTGACTGTGTTTGGATACAGAGCTTTTAAGAGGTAATTAATGTTGAATGAGATCATAAGTGTGGGTTTGTTACCTAATAAGATTGGTAGCATTATAAGAGATACAGAGAAGCTGATCTATGTCCCCCACCGATGCACATACAGTCTATTTTTAAGACACAACAGGAAGGTGGCCATGTATGTACAGGACAGGAAGCAGGGACACCTGAGTGGCTCAGCAGTTGATCATCTGCCTTTGGCTCAAGGCCTAATCCCAGGATCTGGAATCGAGTCCTGCATCGGACTCCCTGCGAGGAGCCTGCTTCTGTCTCTGCCTGTGTCTCCCCGCCTCTCTCTGTGTGTCTCTCATGAATAAATAAAACTTAAAAACAATTAAAAAGAAAACTAATTATTTTAAAATAAATGGCTATTTGATATGGTATGCACTTGAATATATGATGCAACAATATAAATGTGAGAAATTTTTTTAAAAGATTTTATTTATGGGGATCCCTGGGTGGCGCAGCGGTTTGGCGCCTGCCTTCGGCCCAGGGCGCGATCCTGGAGACCCAGGATCGAATCCCACATCGGGCTTCCGGTGCATGGAGCCTGCTTCTCCCCTGCCTATGTCCCTGCCTCTCTCTCTCTCTGTGTGAGTGACTATCATAAATAAATAAAAATTTAAAAAAAAGATTTTATTTATTTATTCATGATGGACATAGAAAGAGAGAGAGGCAGAGACACAGGCAGAGGGAGAGGCAGGCTCCACACAGGGAGCCCGACGTGGGACTGGATCCCGGGTCTCCAGGATCGCGCCCTGGGCCAAAGGCCGGCGCCAAACTGCTGAGCCACCCAGGGATCCCCATGGGAAATTAAAAAAAATAAAATAAAAAGGAAGGAATCTCTCACCAGAAACCTAATCAACTGTCCCCTTGATCTTAAACTTCCAGCCCCTAGAATTGTGAGAATAAATTTCTTTTGTTTAAGCCACTCAGTCTATGGTATTTGTTATGGAAGCCTAAGCAGAAAAAGACAGGACCTACCCCACCCTCCCATCATAGCTATAGTGAAACTCAGTTCTCAGCAAGTCCCTAAAGGTCAGGTACAGAGTGAGACCCATGAGGGGGTGCACTACACTTTAAAGGGTCTACTTGAGTTTTCTAACTTATACAAACAGCTCTGGGAACATGTATGAGAATAGATATTAAGGGCGTGAGACAGTAGGGAGAGGAACATAAACTTGAATTAGGATAAATTTGTTGATATGGGCTCCCTGAGAAGAGGTTTTGCATTTAATGTTGCAGCTTGGGAAGTAAGAACAGATCTAATAGTTTGTTTAGTTGGTTGGTTGTGAAACATGGACCAAAAGTTGGCCCATCATGAATGAGTTGGAAACGCCAGTCTTGCCCTGGGTTAATGTAGAGGAGGGGATTCACAGCTGAGTAGGATCGAAATGTTAGAATGGACTTGTCCCTTAAGACATTCTCACCCACACTGGAAGGATGCAAAAGACATGTTTTGTACCAATCTTGTGAGAAATGAATTTGAGAGGGGCCAAGGGGCAGCACTCAACCGCCCAAGGCAGGCAGGGAGGGCATGGGCACTGTAATGGACAGCAGAGTCAAAGCAGCCATCAGAACTGACTCACGCAGACCTGTCACTTTGGCTAGCTGGTCACAGTGTTCCTAGATGTGAAATAAATAGGAAGCCTGCGAAATTCTTACTAAGCAGAAAATTCCAGGTCAAGTGAACAAAAGTCCAACCTGAAACATAAAAGAGAACAGCACCGCTTAATCAGTTCCCAGACTTGAGCCAGTTTACAGGACCCTTGTATAAAGGGAATTCCAGAGCAGCCAGGGTGGCTCAGCAGTTGAGCAGCACCTTCAGCCCAGGGCATGATCCTGGAGACCCGGGATCGAGTCCCACACTGGGCTCCCTGCATGGAGCCTGCTTCTCCCTCTGACTGTGTCTCTGCCTCTCTCTCTCTCTCTCTCTCTCTCTCTCTCTCTCTGTGTGTGTGTGTGTGTGTGTGTGTGTGTGTCTCATGAATAAATAAACAAAATCTTTTTTTAAAAAAGGGAATTCCAGTTCCCCTTGAGGAAGGACCCTGGCTCACTAGCAAAAACTTTTCCTATTAGTCTATCCAGCCTCTCCCGAAGATACTTTTGGCTTTGACCAGGGTAACTGCCTTGGAAATGATTACACATTTCAGGGCCTACTGGACCCTCACTCTTCAGCAACACCAATTCCAGGAGACCCAAAACATGGCTGTGGGCCACCAGTCCAGGTGTAGGTTTAGGGAACTCGGGTGACCAATGGGACTTTAGCACTAAGCCATCTCCCAGTGGGTCTGTGGATCCTCTAACCCATCCTGTGGTTATTTCCTCACTTCTGGAAAGCATAATTGGGATACATATATCGAGCCCTGTGTTTGGCAGACTCCTCATTTTGCTTCCTTGATCTGCGAAGTGGTTTGGTGATAAAGTCAAGTAGAAGCCACTAGAACTACTTCTATAGGAAGTAGTAAACCAGAAGCAATGCCACATTCCTGGAGAGGTTGCAGAGGTTGGTGCCACCATCAAAGACTCGAAAGACACAGGAGTGGTGGTTATCGCTTAATCCCCATTCACCTGTCCTATTTGGCCTGTGCAGAAGACAGATCGATCCTGGAGTGACAGTGGATCATCATCAGCCAAAGCAGGTGGTCACTTGAGTCCCAGTGTTGGACCAGATATTGTTGCATTGCTTCAGCAAATTAACGTATCCCCTGGTACTGATATATAGCTTGGACCTGGCCAAATGCTTTTTTCTCCATCTCTGCTAGAAGACCAACCAGAAGCAGCTTGCTTTCAGCTGGTAAGGCCAGCAGCACACCTTCCCTGGTCCGTGTCAGGGATGCATCAACTCTCCAGCCCCGGGTCATAATTTACTTCACAGGGATCATGATTGCCCTTCCCTTCCCGAAGATTTCACAGTGATTTATTACATTGATGACATTATGCTGATTGGATCTAGGGAGCAAGAAATAGCAATGACTCTAGATTTGGTAAGACATTTTTGTGTTAGAGGGTGAGAAATAAATCAGACAAAAATTCAAGGACCTTCTATTTCTGCGAAATTTCTAGGGATGGTGTGGGGCTGGTCCAGAGACCTCTTCTAAGAAGGATATGGTATTGCATCTGGCACCCTCACAAACCAAAACAGAGGTACAAGGCTTCCTTTGGGTTTTGTCATCTTCAGATTTGGGAAACAACATATTTCTCCTGTGGATGTCATGTGTTGCCTATTTACTGAGAAACCAAAAACACTGGTGGTTTTGAGTGAGGTTTGGAAACAATAGAAATCTCTGCAACAATTGCAATAGTCGTGTGGCGGCTGCTCTACCACTTGGGTCACATTCAGTGGTGCTTGAAGTGGCAGTGGCAGATTGGAGTGTTTGACAGGTCCCTATAGTTAAGTCACAGCACAGACATGGAGGGTTTGGAGGAAAGCTGTCTTGGCCTTTTGAGAAAGAGGTCTTGGCCTGCTCCTAGCCTTAGTTCAGACTGAACATTTATCCCCAGGTAATCAGGTTGCAGTGGGACCAGGGCTGCCCATCAAGTGTGGATGTTATCTGGTGCACCAAGCCATAAAGTTGGACATGCACAGCGACACTCCTTCATCAGATGGCAGTGGTATGTGCACAATTAGGCCCAAGCAGGCCCTGAAGGCAGGAGTGGTTCACCCTAGGGGGCCGCCCAAATGCCCATGGCCCCCACCCCTGACCTCTCTCACCCAGCCTCCTCCTATGGCCTCACTGGGAGTTCTCTACCGTCTACTGACAGAGAAAGATGAGACTCAGGCCTGGTGTTAGGTGGTTCTGCACAATGGGCAGGGTTCAGGTGACAGTGGCCAGCTGCAGCCCTACGGTCCTGTCTGGGACATCTCTAAAAGACAGTGGAGAAGAGAGATTCTCCCCAGGGGCAGAACTTCTAGTTATACACCTGGTGATTCCCTTTGCTGGGGAAGGAGGTAGCGCCAAACACGTTATTATATTCTAATTCACCATCTGTGTCCCATGGTTTGGCAGGATGACTAAAGACTTGGAAGGACCATGACTGGAAAGTAGTTCCAAGGAAATTGTTGAGGAAAGGATGTGAAAAAAACCTTTCTGAGTGGGCAGAATGTGTGAAGATACTTGTGTCCTGTGTGAATGTTCACCAAAGAGCGAGCTCAGCAGAGGAGGGTTTTAATAATCAAGTGGGTAGACTCACCTATTCTGTGCATAGCAATCAGCCTCTTTCCACAGCCACCTCTCCCACGGCTTGATGGGCTCATGGAAAAAGTGGCCGGGGGCAGGGATGGAGGTTGTGCATGGGCTCACCAACAGAGACTTCCATTCACAAAGGTAATGTGGCAGTGGCCACTGTTGCGTGCCCCGTCTGCCCGCAGCAAAGACCAACACTGCATCCCTGCTGTGACACCACTCTCCAGGGCCATCAGCCAGCTCCTAGTGGCAGGTGGATTACCTTGGACCAGTTCCATCATGGAGGGGCAAGCCTTTTGTTCTTCCTGTAATGGACAGTCTGGATGCAGATTTGCCTTCCCTACATATAACGCTCTTGCCAGAATTACCATCCATTTGCTACAAAATGTTTTGTCCAGGATTATGGCATCCTATATAGCATTGCTATGTTCAGGGACCTCACTTCACAGCCAGGGAAGTACAACCATTGTCCCATGCTCATGGAATGCACTGGTTTTATCATTTTCCCTCACATCCCTAACAGCTGACTTGATAGAATGGTGGAATGGCCTTTTGAAGACTCGGTTACAATGCCAGCTTGGTGGCAAGATCTCGCAGGACTGAGGCAAGGTTCCCTAGGAGGCTGATGTGAACTCAATCAGCGCGCGATATGGTGCTATTTCTCTGATAGCCAGAATTCAAAGGTTTAAGCATTAAGGGGTAGAAGTGGGAGTGTCCCCACCCCCATTACACCCAGTAATCCACTAGTGATATTTATGCTTCCTGTTCTTACCACCTTCATCATAGCAACACCTGGTACTCACATCTTCCCAGCTGGAGTGAACTACCCCTTGGGTTTCTTTTGTGTCTCCAGCTTGTTGACTTGTTGACTGCAGATCTTGGGACTTCACAGCCTTCACAAGCATGTGAACCAATTCCTTATCATAATCTCATTCTCTCTATATACATCCTGTTGGTTATGTTTCTCTGGAGAACCCTAAAAAAAGGCTGCCTGAAGTCTATCCATGAACCCAAGAAATAAATGGGCATCAGATTAAGAAGTCCTGCTCTAAAGACTTTTAACGTTCAGGAGTCATCTATCAGGCACATGATACACAGGACAAATCTGGTCTCAAGTCTTCAGGACCCAATGCTATTTGGCTCTAACCTTGTTCATCTGCACAGCCTTCAGCAGCTTTCCATTTTTACTCTCTTGCCTCATTTTGTAGACTGCACTCCTGCCCCAGGGCAAACATTTGGAATCAGAGACACATGACCTTACAAATGCTTTCAACAGGGACAGATGCTTCTGATGTTATAAATCTGCAGGAGAAATGGATCTAGGGACTATACCATCATTCTAGCCCCTTGGTCTCTTATTGACCCAGCTGACTGTCCCCAGGCCCCCTCATTCACTGTAGGCTCCATTAACAGTATTAGGGAAGGAGACTGAGCCTGTGTGACAGGCACCTGGTGGTGACACAGTCTTCACGTGACTCTTGTTGCTGCCTGTAGAGGTAGAGTTATTGTTAACAATCTGATTCCTGGATACATCACTAGGGGTTTAATAATAGGTAGCCAATTATATATATGTGTTCAGAAAAAAATCAAGGTTGGGATATTGGGAGGAATGATGTCAGTTAATATTTTCTTGAGAGTGTTTAAGAACTGGTCCTCATTAAAGCTGCATATATAATAAAGGGTAGAGCAGAAAAGGGGGAAAGCTTGCTTTCTATTTACCTAGACTGGTGTGTACACAGCTACTCTTGGAAAAAACTGATTCCATTTTTATTACCCACCAGAGATTAGTACAGATAATACTAAACTATTTCTTAATATTAAAGACAAAAGCAAATATTGTTGTAATAAATTGACTTCTAACATAGAGAACTCCCCATAACAATTTGAATCTGTAAGTTTTCAACTAATGCATCCAGTGGGGCTAAAATGGGTATGTGGGTGGAGGGAACTCTCATACAATGAGCGAGTATAAGTTGACTTAGCTTTTTTGTAGGTTATTTGAAAATATCTATAGAGGTGCCTGGATGGCTCAGTTGATTAAGCATGTAACTCTTGGGCAGCCCAGTTGGCTCAGTAGTTTAGTGCTGCCTTCAGCCCAGGGCCAGATCCTGGAGACCCGGGATCAAATCCCACATGGGACTCCCTGCATGGAGCCTGCTTCTCCCTCTGCCTGTGTCTCTGCCTCTCTCTCTCTCTGTCTCTCATGAATAAATAAAATCTTAAAAAAAAAAAAAAAGAAGAAGCATGTAACTCTTGATTTTGGCTTATGTCGTGATCTCATGGATCATGGGATAGAGCCCCAGGTAGGGTTCCACACTCAGCGGGGAGTCTGTTTGAAATTCTCTCTCTCCTTCTCTCTCTGCCCTACACTGCTCACTCTCTCTCTCTCTCTCAAAAGAAATTTTTAAAAAAATTTTAAAGGAAATCTCTATAAAAGTTTTAATGGCCATACTAATGGATGTAGTAAGTTTCCAGAGAATCTAAAGAAATATCCACACACATGTACAGAAATGTTGGTACAATACTTTTAATAGGAAAAAAAAAACCCACAATCTGAAGACAGGCCAAATATCCTCCAGTAGATATGGCCCTGTGGTAGAATTTCAGATAGTGGGCATCCCGGGTGGCTCAGCGGTTTAGCACCGCCTTCAGCCCGGGGCGTGATCCTGGAGTCCCGGGATCGAGTCCCATGTCGGGCTCCCTGCATGGATCCTGCTTCTCCCTCTGAAAAAAAAGAAAAAAAGTGGCATATAAAATTTCATCTGATATACATAAAAAAGAAATCACGCAATTAAATTTCTTCTTTACGCAATGAATTACATAGGAAGAAGGTTGAGACATTGTAGATGGTATTTTTATTTTCCAGTAATTTCTCCATTACTCTAAATAAAGTCTTCTTATCCAGAGTCACTTCAATTACCTTTTACTTCTACCCTGTCAAGTAGAGAATAGTCATCTCCAGTTCTCAGGCTAACCAATCCTTTTTCTTGGGCTTTTTATTTATTTATTTATTCATGAAAGACACAGAGAGAGACAGAGACAGAGGCAGAGACACAGGCAAAGGGAGAAGCAGGCTCCATGCAGGGAGCCGGAAGTGGGACTCCATCCTGGGTCTCCAGGATCACACCCTAGGCCAAAGGCAGACACCAAACTGCTGAGCCACCCAGGGATTCCCCTTTCTTGGGCTTTTAAAAATTTTTTTTAAAGATTTTATTTATTTATTCATGGGAGACACAGAGACAGAGACAGAGACAGAGGCAGAGACACAGGCAGAGGGAGAAGCAGACTCCCAGTGGGATCATGACCTGAGCCAAAGGCAGACCCTCAACCACTGAGCCACCCAGGTGCCCCTTTCATTGGACTTTGAAAGAAAACCCAGAAGAGAAACATCTGTCCACCCAACCCTACAGAGACTTCCATGTATGGATTTAGAACTCAGGTCTCAGCCATGCGTAAATGCTGATTTAGTCTGTTCCAGCTGCTACAACAGCATAACTTTGATGGGGTCTTGTACATAACAAAAAATTATTTCTCAGAGTTCTGGAGGCTGGAAGCCCAAGATCAAGGCACCAGCAAATTTCAGTGTCTGATGAGGGTCCATTTCCTGCTTCACATCTCTTCGCTGTGTCCTCACATGGCAGAGATGGTAAAGGAGCTCCCTGGGGTCTCATTTTAAGGGCACTAGTCCACCCTGTGGGCTCCAATCGCCCACAAACACCCCAGCTCCTAATACCATCACCTTGGGAGTTAGGATTTTAACACATGAATTGATGGGGGACATGAACCTTTAGTCTACAGCAAACAGCCCATGGTTCTCTGCTCTGTGTTCATCCCAAAACTCATCAGCCACCACCATGTTTAGATTAATTTGCATTTGTGGGGAACTTTCCCAGAGCCAATGCCAATGCTTTGTGTGCATTAGCACTGCTTACCCCTCAGAACAAGTTTCTCCTTCCTGTTTCACAGAATAAGAAAACTGGAACCAGGAAAAGCAAGTGGAGTCCAAGGTCCTTACCCGGGAAGGGGCAATCTGCCCGAATCTGCACTCTCCTCTCGCCAGGCCTCTCTCACCTGCCTGGAGAAACTGCTGTGGGCCTCAGCGGATCTCGCAGTGACCTCTGGGTCCTGTGTCCTGTCAGCCCTGCCCACTGCACGTGCCAGCCAGCGAGCCCAGGTCTCCCAGAGAGCAAGGTCACCACTCACAGCCAGTACGGATCCCAGGCGCGCCCCATGTAGTCCTTTTACCAAATGACCTTGTCATACTTTGTAGTGTAGCAATTTCTCATAAAAGGAAACATTCAATTACAGTATGATCCAGCAATGACACTTTTTGTTCCTTTTCAACAACCCACCCCCACCCCTGCTGAGACCAAATCTGTCTCCAGGACTGAGCCTGAGACCTGCTCCTCCATCTACATTCCCAGAGATGATTTAAAACGAGCCCCTGCCACAGGCCCATTAGAGCCAATGGAACGATCCCAATACTGTCTGTGCTATTCAACAGCGTCCTCTGTCTTTTCTGAGGATAGCATCTTTAGAAATAGATTGGTCTGTAATTGCCAAGAGTGAATATGAGAAGTCTGAGGGCGAAGCCATCAGCCAGGAACTAGAGGGCACGGGGAAGGAATGCACACGGGGTTGGCGACACTGCTCACGGCCATGTGCCCCACATCTACATCCAATGGAAGCTTCTGATAGAATCCAGCTGTGCTTCAAGCAAAACTACCCTGTTTCACATGCAGGACAGTAAACTATTTAAAGCACATTGAGTTAGATTTCTGTCACTTGAGCCTGCAAGACTTATATCTAATAGAGAAACCAGTACTTGGAAATAGGATATTATAAATAAAAGTCTATAAATTGTGGCATTGGCAGGGCTGTGAGAGGGTAGATGCAGTGAGGGCATTTCTCTCCTTACTGAGTAAGCTCAGAAGTTGGAAACGTCTGCTACGAGGAGGTTGACCCGGCGCCTGTTGTAGCTGGCCATATAGACCATGCCTAACCAGGCTGGAATAGTAGGAAACTTGGCAACAAAACTTCAGAGTGTAGGATGTGGTGGCTCCTCCTTGCCTCCTGCACTAAGCTCCAGCAAGAAACGCGCTTCTCTTACAGAGAAATTACTCTTCATTCCAGCCCGTCTGCAAACAGAGGGAAGAAAATCAAACCTTGTTAAGAGATACTCTTTCTGTGCACCCTTTCTGATAATTGAAGATGTTGCAGATTCTGTCCATCCTTTTACCTGTAGGGTGAGAAGCACTAAATTCTGTGCCAGAGGCTACTGTTGGAATTGGAGCTGAAGGTGGAACAGAAGGTAAGCTAGTGGGAGGAATCAACAGCTTTTCCTTTCAGGCTTCCTGTTTTCTTTGGAAGATTCTTTACCTTTGGACCCCTTACCCATTTCCCAACCACACAGTTCCTGTGTCTGGCAACTACCGATCTTCTACCTGTATCTATAAGCTTAGTTTGTTTTTGTGTTTGTTTGCTTGATTTTTGTTTTTGTTTTCTGTTTTGATTCCACGTATAGGAGAGATCATATGGAACTTACCTTTCTCTGTCTAGTTTTACTTGGGATAATGACCTCAAGGTCCATCCATAGTCAGAAATGGCAAAATTCCATTCTTTTTTTATGGCTGAGTAATATTCCATTGCATATATAGATGCCACATCTTTATGGATTCATTCATTGAGCAACACTTAGGTTAATTCTATATCTTGGCTTGTTGAAGTAACACTGCAATGAATATATGGTGCATGTATCTTTTTGAGTCAGTGTTTCTAATTTATTTGAATAACCAACCAGAAATGGGATTTCTGAATGTTATGGTAGTTCTATTTTTAACTTTGGGGGAACCTCGGTACTATTTTTCATAGTGGCTGCACCAGTGTGCATTCCCACCAACAGTGCACAAGGGCATTCTTCCCTCCACATCCTTGCCATGCTTTTTATTTCTTGTCTTTTTGATAATAGCCATTCTAACAAGTATGAAGTCACATCTTACTGTGATTTTTATTGCTTTTCCCAGTGATTAATGATGATGAGCATCTTTTCTCGTGCTTGTCGGCCATCTGTCTTTTTTTTGGAAAAATGTCTACTCAGGTATTCTGACATTTTTAAAACCTTTTTTAAATATTTGGTATTGAATTCTGTGAGTTCTTTAGTGCTTTAGATTTTAAACCCTTATCAGATGCATGATTAGCAAATATTTTCTCCCATTCAGGTTTCCTTTTTATTTTGTTAATGGTTTTTTTTTTTTTTTTTTTTTTTTTTTTTTTTTGGTGTGCAGAAGCTTTTCAGTTTGGTGAACTCCACTTATTTGTTTTTGCTTTTCTTGCTTTTCCTTTTGGTGTCAGATTCCTCAACCCTTTGTTCATTTCCCAGAGTTGGGAGTCTCTCATGGTTTGTCACCCTCTCTGATTTTCCCACTCAGTTCCCCTCCTTTCCTTTATAATCCCTTTCACCATTTCTCATATTCCACATATGAGTGAAACCATATGATGATGGTCCTTCTCCGATTGACTTATTTCACTCAACAGAATACCCTCCAGTTCCATCCACATCAAAGCATCATGGGTATTCATCCCTTTTGATGGCCGAGTAATATTCCATTGTGTATATAGACCACATCTTCTTTATCCATTCATCTGTTGAAGGACATCGAGGCTCCTTTCACAGTTTGGCTATTGTGGACATTGCAACAAGTATTTTCTGTACTAAATAATTTAAAACATTCTCTGCACTTGCTTGAACATTAATTTATTCATAAAATTCTATTTTTAAAAAACATTATTTATTTATTTATTCGTGAGAGACACCGAGAGGGAGGCAGAGACATAGGCAGAGGGAGAAATAGGCTCCATGCCAGGAGCCCAATGTGGGACTCGATCCCAGGACTCTAGGATCACGCCCTGGGCCGAAGGCAGATGCTCAACCACTGAGCCACCCAGGCATCCCATAAAATTATTTCTTCATATATAGCATAGAAGGAAATCCACCTTTCTTGGATGAATTATCACAGCTTATTAGTTAGAAAAAGAAACAGAAAAACATGTAAACGTAAATGTGAATATTCCAGCTCCATTTACTCATTTATAATGTGACCAAAATGAGAGCAACTTTATGCATGGATGTACTCTGCAAATTTGAAGAAATGTCAAAATCTAAAGCAATTAGAAGTCATCATTTGGCTCTGCTGCCCATATTTTTAGTGCAGCACGTGATCTTACTCATTAATCAAGCACCCGCTGACAGTCATTGAGATAATGGGTTCAATGGTGTAGTAGACATGAACATAACTTTGAGGAGCTCAGCCTGGCAAGATTATCAAAACATTATAAAACACTGTAACAGACACTCTGAGAACTTGAAGGTCCAGATGCTATGGAAACAGAGGATCCATTTACTGGCTTTTCATAGGGAAGTAGAGGGAAGAGCAAGATTTCACCAGATATTTAAAGGAGTGAAATGGGAAAGAAAGTGGCAAGCACTGCTCGGTAGAGGCACTGAGCACAGGAGAGCTCCTCAGAGGAACAGCAGGTCATCAGAATGGCATGCCTAGAGTGTACTGTTCATTGCAGGGAGTAAGACATGAACCTGGAAATGCCATTCAGCACCAGCAGTGAGAATACCGAGACACAAAGATTCTGATGATGGTGATGGTCCTCCTTCGGAATGGGATAAAAGGGCAAGGAGCCCAAAGCTAACACTGTGAAAGACTAAGCAGCTCAATAGTCATGGACAATTAATTAGAAAGCAGTTGTTGCTATGGCTTTACACCATGCAAAATAAAACATTTCCTGCCTATACTGCATAGAGGTTGGAGGGACATTGCCTGCTAGAGTGACGTCACAGGTGGTCACTATGAACATCTCTTCTACTTTCTGTTAAATGGCCTGGAAATGATTATTTTTTCTTCTATTGATGGATCATTCTGGTGCTACCCAGAAGATGTGAAATATTTGGAAACTAAAGAATGTAACATAAAATTTAAAAGTGTGAATTTTTAAAGGACTCCTAGTCTCCATAATTTGGAGTACTGAACCAGATGACTATCCTAATAAATGGTTGACTACAGTAGTAAATTTTTAAAAGAAAGATTTCGCCGAGATGCATAAACATATTGTAAATCCTTGAAAGCAAGCACTATTGCAGAGGTTTTATTTTCTATGGAATGACCTGGAGCATATAGCTTAGGAGAGATGAGGTCCCTCACAGGAGAGCAGAGAAACTGGTTTTCCAAACAGAAAAGTCAAATACAAAAGAAAAAGCAGCTTTTCCCCTGAAGGAAAGTGGGTTCCTGCATCTCGCCCTCTTCTCCTTCCCAGCAGGTGCAGACAGCTTAGCCTCCTGAGACATACCCTAATGCTCTGCTTTAGAAATGCAGACTAAGGATCTGGGGGAAATTTTTATTGGGTTACAAATAAAATGTGAAATCAGTAACTAATGGTTCTCCGTGGCTTTAATGACAGAATGGTATTTAAATCCCGCGTCAGCTGAGTGCTTTAGAGTAATCTACAGAAGAAGAAAGTAAGGCTCCGATGGGTGATGGGCGACTGGGTTTCCTAGCAGCTCATCCGTTGGCTCCTTGGGATGAAGCCAGGCTGCAGGTGCTGCTGACCCAGAGAAGGGGAGGTGAGGCTTTCCCTTCGCAGCTGCTCTTCAGAGGGAGCCCCGCTGTCACCTCTTCTTTCCACCACATCAACAAACACAGGTAGTAGTCTTACATGGGGCACGGCTCTAGGGCCAATAGAAAGATTCTTGACTACTTTCCACAGATTTGTTTTTTCAGAGAAAAGACAGGAGTGTACTCAATATTCTGATATAGATTTCCAATTTTTTTACAATGCAACTTTTTTTTTTTTTTTTTTTTTTGCCTGTATCTCCAATTCTATCCTACCAAAGTTTCTATTAAGGTAGAATTTTACATAGAATAAAATTAGGTCTTAAGTATGTAGGTGGGTAAGTTTTGACAAATATAGGCATCCATGAAACTACCTCCCAGACCAAGATATAGAATTTCCCAACATTCTAATAAGTGCCCCTTTCCAGTCAGTAATTCCCTTGCAAGACCGCTGTTCTGATATCTATCACCACAGATTAGTTTTGCCTTTTGACTTTCATATAATACAACTATATGTACTTTTTAATATGTACCTTCTTTTGCTTGACATAGTGTTTTTAATTTTTGGTCAGGGGGTTAGAGGGAGAGGAAGAGAGCAGGCTCCATGCCCAGTGTGGAGCCCAATGCGGGGTTCGATTGCACAACCCCGCGATCCTGACCTGAGCCAAAAATCAAGAGTTGAGCGCTTAACCAACTGAGCCACCCAAGCAGCCCTGACATAGTATTTTTAAGCATCATCTCTGTTTGTGCACATAGAGATAGTTTGTTCTTTTTTCATTGTCGAGTATGAATGTACTACAGTGTGTTTATTCATTCTCCTGTGGTTTTCTAGTTGGAAGTTATTATTGGTAAAGCTGCTGTGAACATTCTCACTTGAGTAGATATCTAGAATTGGTGAGTTAGTGTCAGGTGTATAGTTACTGCCTTAAGAAACTGGTGAGGCCCTGCCCAGAGGGGTTTACTGTCTGTACTGCCACTAGTACTGTATGAGAGTTCCTGTGACCCTACATCCTCACGCGTGCTCAGTATTGCACCTTGTTGATTTGATCCGCTGCTGGGTATGAAATGTCATTTCACTGTAATCTCAGTGGCTTTTAGAGAAATATCAGCTACCTTAGCACCCTCAAATGACCACCTAAATTCCCACAGGCAAAATAAGCTAGCTGTAATTTAAAATTAATATATCTCTAGCATAAGGTGACAAATGTGAGACAATAGATCGTATTTTAGGTTCTGTGGCCACATTCCTAGGATATGTGCTGAATTTATCAGTTTGGGAGCATAATTTAAGAATGAGAACTAGATGTAGCTTGGCTTTTTAACAGATACGGTTACTTACCACTGGACCTTATGGTTCATTTCACTATCTGGTAACTCGGTTCACGAGAAGGAAAGAAATGAGTAGGGATGGCCTATGTAGCAAATTCTTGAATAAATATTTTCTGTTTTTTTTTTATTTTAAGGTTTTATTTATTTATTCATGAGAGACAGAGAGAGAGAGAGAGAGAAAGAGGGGAGAGAGAGAGAGAGAGGCAGAGACACAGGCAGAGGGAGAAGCAGGCTCCTCGCAGGGAGCCCGAAGCGGGACTAGATCCTCGGTCTCCAGGATCACGCCCTGGCGCTAAACCGCTGAGCCACCCAGGGATCCCTCTTGAATAAATATTTTCTGAATTAAGCAAGGCTTTTGGAAAGATATTCTCTTTGATCTCATGAGAAAGCAGGATGAGATGAGCCCTACTCTATGCTAATGCCCAACCTGTGCAGCTCATTTAGTCTCACAAGAATCCTCTGAGAAAGAGCGAATCACAGGGCCCGTGGCCTTCATGAGGAAACTGAGGCTGGGGTGCTGGGGAGCCTGCTGGGGGCCCAAGGCCAGGGAGCTGCAGAATGGCTGTGCTGGCCCAGCCTGGACTCCCAGCCCTGTACGACATCCCTTCGACCACTTCCCTCCCCGAACGGAGAAGTGCTGCAGACGAGGTGCGAGGAGGACCCTGGGGTGTCTCTGGGGTGTAGGTCTGGAGAGGGAGGCCATGAACCACTGTCCAGACATGTGGAGTTGTATTCCTAAGGAGAGCAAAACTGGTCATCAGGGGGGAAATTCATGGTCTCCTCACAAACACTTTAGTAGCTGTTGTTGTTTGTTAAAATAGCCGTCTTTCTGAAACTTAAAATTAAATCTCAAGAAAAGTATATGTTGGACACTGAGGACCATAATAATCCATAATGCAGAGCAGAGTGGGGAGGAAAAAGCAGTTTCTACCTTTCACCTTTTCTCCTTTTATTAAGCCAGATTTTTCTGTAAATAACACGTTTCTGTCAGTTTTGAGAAAGGTGTGAGAGACAAGAAGAATCCCTGCCTGGTGGGGGTGGGACAGGAGCATTAGGAAACACCACATCTTCCCTGGGCACCGCTCCCATCAGTCCCGTTCCTTGGAAGGACTTGAGCCTGGCCCAGAGCATCCCCTGTTTGGGGAATTACCGGTCCTCTGCAGATTCTTCATAACCCGGAGGCACCCCATCGTGAAACAGTGATAACACACCTGCCTGTGGGCTCTGGGTCCTCCACCTGCCCCACCTCTGCTTGGAATAAACAGGAACCACTAGACTAGACTATCCTGTTCTCAGCTCTCTGGGAGATTTTAACCAAAGACTCTGGGACTAAAGGACATGCAGGGTGATGCTGGAAACCCACTTGGGGCCCCCTTGAGCTTCCTTTCGTGAGCCACCTGCCAACTCATAAATTCCTGGTAATCAGTTGACCCGGGTCCCCAGGGAGATAGGGTCTGACTCCACCCCCACCCCACAGGGCTTTCCCCAGTCCTCTTGCTTGTCTTTCCTGGGTCCACCAAGGCAGGCAGGAGCTCCATCTGGGACAATTAGGGACCCAGCCTTCTCATGCCCCGGAGTTCCAGAGCTCCAGGGCATGGAGGCGCCGCCCATAGGCTAGCTCAGCCAATTGTTGAACAGGCAAGTGTCAGGGGCAGGGCTGGCAGGGCCAAATCCTAGGCTTAAATGGGCAGCCTCCCACCCACCACCAGGCCTCCTGCACACCCCCTGACCTGCATCTGTGACAGCCTAAACAACTGCTCTGAACAACAGGTGAGATTCCCAGACCAGGCCTGAAGCGAGAGAGGGCACCCCTGAAACCATGGAGGAAACCAGTCTTAAGGACCAGGGGTTTGGAGCTCCCAGGAAGCACTCTCCCAAAGCTTGGCCCCTCTAGACATGGCAGCTTGACCCCCACACACCAGGAGTCAGGGCCTGTCACTCCCTGCACTGCCATCTACATGCCCTGGAAGCCACAGACAGTCGTGGGGCAGGTCTCAGGGCAGCAGGCCCCCTGCACCTCCCACACCCTCAGCCTTCCTCCACAGCCCCATGGAAACACTTGGGAGGATAGATGCAATCTTTTTGCTCTATTATAGTGGTTCTAACATCAGAAGGAAGGATGGCTTTTTAGATGGTTTGATATAATCAGAAATTCATTTCTTTTCCATCCCTAGATTTTGGAACATGCATCCTTCTCTCTTCCTGGCTGCCCTCTACCTGGGAATAGCCTCAGCTGCTCCACAACGGGATCACAGCTTAGATGCACACTGGTCCCAGTGGAAGGAGGCACACGGGAAACTATATGACAAGGTTGGTAACATCCGAGCTGTCCAGGGAGACCCCCAGAGAACGGTCTATGCTGCGGGGAGTTCGCAGCAGAGAGTAGCTTCCTGAGGCCGCTCTTACCAAGGCAGTAAGCAGGGCCCTGGGTCTGTGCACGAGGTAGGCACATGTCCTGCTGTGTGGCTCCTGGAGCACAGCTTCCAGAAGCACCAGGCCAGCGCTGGACATGGTTTCTCCTCCTCTCTGTCAGCACATCCACTTGGTGCAGCTGAGTGCTTTTAAATAGAAATAAGGATGATGAAAAAAAAAAGAGAGAAATAAGGATGATGGGTTATATGTTTTTCTGCAGGATGAAGAAGGATGGAGGAGAACAGTATGGGAGAGGAACATGGAAATGATTGAACAGCACAATCAGGAATACAGCCAAGGGGAACACAGCTTCACTCTGGCAATGAATGCCTTTGGTGACATGGTGAGTGTGGCATGGATTGCTGAACATTTTGTGCTTCCTCTAAGTATTCTTTCAAAAAATCTCATGTTTGTCAACATTCTGTTTCCTTTTCCTTGAAGACCAATGAAGAATTCAAACAGGTGCTGAATGAATTTAAAATCCAGAAGCACAAGAAAGGAAAAATGTTCCGAGCACCTCTCTTTGCTGAGGTCCCCTCATCTGTGGACTGGAGAGAACAAGGCTACGTCACTCCTGTGAAGGATCAGGTGGGGCTGTATAGCAGGTCACTCTCCAAGAGTAAAGGAACTAGTGTCCTTGCTATGGAAGTTGAGGAATCATTCGGAGTTTACTATGTCTTAAAAGAGTTTTCAGATCTAACAGCTATTGTCAAAATCTTGCTATTTATTTTGTGGACTAGGAGCTTTTTAATTTTGTTTACAGGGTCAGTGTCTTAGTTGTTGGGCTTTTAGTGCAACTGGTGCCCTTGAAGGACAGATGTTCCGAAAAACTGGCAAACTTGTGTCACTGAGTGAGCAGAACCTGGTGGACTGTTCTTGGCCTCAAGGCAATATGGGCTGCAGTGGTGGCCTGATGGAATATGCCTTCCAGTATGTTAAGGACAACGGAGGCCTGGACTCAGAGGAATCCTATCCATATCTTGCAAGGGTAAATGGAGTTCCTTATCTTTTATCAAAGTCGAGCATATTCAGTAACAACAGAGACTGTATTTAGAATTTTCATTTTAGATTGTAGATTCTATATCTGCAAACATTCAGAGCTGTCATTAAAACTTACTAGCTTGGCACAACAGTTCTCTGTTTTGATGGTTACCATATAGCTTTTCCCAATTTTTTGTTGCACAGCAACACGAATACCATCTCATATACAGCACAGATCTCCAGAGTGAAAAAATCTATGAACAATTAGACCCAAAGAGTGTCTCATTGAATAGATATCTGCTAATTTTTCAACTTCAAAACAATCAATCACATTTTGCGTCCTGAGATGTTTTATAACAAACTACTTGGAAATCTATCAGCCGTTAGTTGTCTTGAGCTCGTGTTCCCCAGGAGGTGGATGGTAGTATTCAAGTCCTTCCCCTTTATCTTTGAAAGAATGAACCCTGCAAATACAGGCCTGAGAAATCTGCTGCCAATGTGACTGCCTTCTGGCCCATCTTAAATGAGGAGGATGGCCTTATGACCACAGTGGCAACTGTGGGGCCTGTCTCAGCTGCTGTGGATTCAAGCCCACTATCCTTCCAGTTCTATAAAAAAGGTAAGCATTTGTCTACATAGAAAATCAGGCAGAAAAAATGAGGAGCCAGCATGACATATAGCAAGATTGATTCTTTGGTATTCCTGATACTTGGCATACTCAGGAAGGTATGTATTCTATACCTATGATCCTTGGGGCCGTTGTTACCATTGACATGACTTGATCCATACTTCATGCCTTTAAGCACATTGCAAATATATTTAAATATCTACATAATTTGATATAACTTACTTTACTTTTTTCCAATGGTTAGACCTTGAAAATTTCCAATGAATTTTACTACTGAAATTGACCCTAGAAAGAACCCCTTGGCTCAAGTAATTTTGTGTTTGCTGCCACTTCCTTAGACTAACATTGTATGGTAAAATGACAAAGGTTCAACAACTAGTCTTTTATGCTTCTTCTCTGTTCTTTACAAAAGAGATTGTGACAATGTGTATTTCTGCGAATATTAGATGACATCCTAAAACTCTAGCCTAGCTAAACAAAAAGATCTGATATCTAAGTCTTACCTGGGCTTATATCATGACTGAATTTTGAGATGCCTCCTATTACTGTGGTTACTAGGTTACTGTCACATGTTATCATGTCACTTGGATGTTCCCCCTAAGCATTGAATTTTACTTTTCCAGGCATTTATTATGATCCAAAGTGCAGCAATAAACTCCTGAATCACGGTGTTCTGGTAGTTGGTTATGGTTTTGAAGGAGCAGAATCGGATAACAAAAAATACTGGATTGTCAAGAACAGGTATAAAGAGCAAAAAATATTTATCTTTTAAATTGAAAAAGGGAATCCTTTTTAGAATTAGTGTTTGGAGGCAGATTCTCAAACCCTTGAATACACTTCTGAGATCTCAAAAGTGTTTACCCTACTTAAGGGGAGCAGAGACATACACACACATTTAATGAGAACAGTAAGATACTGTCTCAAGCTTGCTGGGACCCTGCTATACTTTTGCTACCATTGCATTTCTCAACTTGAAAATTTTCTTATTTCTGGAAAATGATCCAACCCCAAGAGTTTCCTTTCCCTAGCTCTTATTTTGCACTTTTGCGAAAGGCTTGGGGATAGAATTCTGTGCTGGGTTAGAACCCAACCATGAACAGGAATGGCCTCTCCTGACTCTTCCTGAATCTGTCCTGGCCTCTGCTGCACTGCTAAGTATCAGGTATGATTGTTCATAAAGATAAATGTGTGTGTTCCTCTGTAATAAATGGAAAACTCTGTCTTCTTTCAGCTGGGGCACAAACTGGGGCATGCAGGGCTATATGCTGTTGGCCAAGGATCGGGACAACCACTGTGGAATCGCCACCAGGGCTAGCTATCCTGTGGTGTGAGATGATGGCATGAAGAAGACCTTGACTGGGGACAGAATATCCAGGAAATGACTTTTATTTTAAATCTGACCAAATCTTATTGTGTGGGATAAAAAACTTGAATCATTGAAGATCCAAGTGATCTGATTGTGTGACATTTTACACTGGGAATGTTACCACTGTGCTCATTACTGCTGTAAATACCTTTGTAGGACTGACTTGTTTAGTAACTTTTAAATTTTATTTTTTTTAAAAGAAGTAAAAAGTTTTCTTTTTAAAAATAAACCAACCTCAAAGTACAAGTGAGATAAATGTTGATATGTTAACTTTTTATAGAGTCAAAATGTGATTAGGCTCTAGAGACATAACTGAATGTGCCAATGGTCCACTAGGCGAATCTTGGGTGGCCTGTGGCTCTTGCAGTGGTGAATATGCACATCTCATGTCAGCTGGGGTTTGGCCATGTCTGATCCAACCCTTGAATGCAGCAAAATGTGACCAAAAATCTGTAAGGACAAAGGTACACTATTTTAATAAGAAAAAAACCTTCACGTTTTAGAAAAGTAAACATACACATAGGGTTTTCAAAGTAGATAAGTGTGTTGGAGGTCATGGTCATTTGACCTCAGAAGGCTACAGCTCAGCTGAGTTACAGGATGGATGTCACAGAGCCAGTTTCGAGTGTATCTTACCCACCTGCTAGTGAGGACCACATGACTACTTTGCAGGTGAGGAAGGACCAGACATGGGGGATTACCAGGAATGTGTGTGTTGGGTCCACCATGGATGACGGTAAGCCCCCAGACATGGGCCCAGGCCTCAGAACTAGAGCTGGGACCTCAGAAGTGGGAGGCAGGTGAGGGCAGCCAAAGGGATCCTCTGAGGCCTAATTCACAACCTGCTATCTAACCTCAGAATTTATTAAAAGAAGACAGACCGTCAACATCTGCAGGCTAAAGAAGCACATGGTTCCATTTGCTCTCTGAGTGTTTAAGCATCTCATGGTTCCACCCAAGAAGCATAAGGAGAAGGCAGCAGTATGTAGTTAATAGCAGAGGAGCAGGAGAGCAGGTGTCAGCCCACAAGCCCCCTGCACCTCCGGCCATGTCCCCCTGTCCTGGGTCACGTATCCCTTCAACGTGACCTCCACTCCTAGGTGCTTACATCTCCAACTGTTTGACCTAATGTGGCAAATAATGGTGTTTGGAGTAAAGTTATGTGGGTTTCCAGACCATACTACCAGGTCATAGGAGATGGGGAGGGGGGAGGCTCCTGAGCATGATCCCTTCCGCCAGCTGGAAACTGTATTGGAACAACAGGAGTTGATGTGACACCCACTGTGGTCCAGCCATGACCCCTGGAAGACACATCCCCAACCCCCAGAAGGAGCTGGTGCTGGGTAGGGAGGAGGGTGCCGAGAACAGCTGGAGGAAGAGAAGTCTGATATGAACCCAGAGGAGCTGCTCGGGGAGACAGGAGAAAAGAGGAGTGTCTGAGCAGAGACTCAGGGTCAGAACCCCGGAGAAAAGGGAAAGTGAGTCTAGAGAAGGTGGGAAGTGAGTGAGGTCACGTGGGGGCAAGGAGGCTAGTGCCTGCATGGGATTTTAGGACACAGTCGTGCCCCTGGGGAAGCAGTGGACAGACTGTTCTGGTTATCTCTCACTGTAAAACCCACTCGTGGAGTCCTAGCAGCTTGACAAAAGCATCTCTCCCATTTCCTGCCTGGGCTCAGGGGGGATGGTTCTCCCTGGGAGTCCCTCCTGGGAGCTGGAATCATCTGCAGGTTCCACTGGGCTGACGTGCTCCTGGGTTCCCTGGCAGGGCCGTCCTAGATGCTGGTGTGGGATTCAGGGAGTAGCTGAGACTCCAGCTGGTGATGGGGAGAGGCAAGGTCACTGAGCAGAGGAGCATGTGGGATGGAAGACATGGCTGTGGCCATCTTTGGAACGTGGATCTGCCACAGTCTCTGAACATCCACCAGAGAGGACTCCTTGTCCCTGCCCATGACAGGCTCACTCAGACTGCTGTGCACAGTATCTTGGGAGTTCAGCCCAAGACTTTGATCCCACCAAGGGTAGCTTGGTAGGGCCTATCTCACTAGGGCTGGGGAAGTCGGACTGGGGGACCAGGAACAGCACTGAGGGGGTGGGGTGCAGGGCCTGGCATCTCCCTGGGGACCTGCACCTACTAGATACCCCAAATTCATGGAATCTCCTGAGAAGAAGCTTGAAGGGGAGGGCCATGTGGGTTTTTAGTGTCACCTCACGTGTCCTTTATTCCTAGAGTTTGGGGTGAACATCTCCTGGAGGATCGAGGACAAGATAATCTAGTCTAGTGGTTCCTGTTGTTTCTAGGCAAAGGTGGGATGGATGGAGAACACAGAGTCCACAGGCAGATGTGTCACCACGGTTTCAGGATGGGGTGCCTCTGGGTTATGGAAGAATCTGGAGAGGACTGGCAAACTCCAAAATCAGGGACTTGATGGGCAAGACCTAAATCCTTGGAAAGAAAGTGGTCACACGGAATGGGTGTCCAAGGAAAGCAGGGCCTTTTGTAATTCTCCTCTCCCGTCTCCCCGCCATCACAGATTCTTCCCTCTCGGGCTTTTCTCAAAGCCGACAGAAACGAGTTCCTTACAGAAAATCCTGGCTTAGTAAAAGAAGGAAAGGCACAATGTAGAAAGTGCTTTTTCCTCCCCACTCCGCATTATGTTCCTCAGTATCCAAAGTACTTTTTTTTAAAGATTTAATTTAAGAAATTTGGTTTAATGACTTTGACATCAATGATTTTTACTTTACTTTACAATTAATGTCAGGATTTAATGACAGTGTATGAAAATGTTTTAAATGAAGAGAAACTATATACATTAAGAATTAATTTATATAATTGAGACTTTAAGGAACAAAATCAAAATATACGTTTGTCCTTTTCTATTACTTAGAAGACATATTGTAGAAAATACCCTTAAAGGGCACCTGGGTAGCTCAGTTGGTTAAGCGACTGACTCTCGATTTTTGCTCAGGTCATGATCTCTAGGTTGTGAGATGGAGGCCCTCCTGAGGCTCCCTCACTGGGCGTGGAACCTGCTTGGGATTCTCTCCCTTTCCCTCTCCCTCTGCTCTTCTCCTGAAAATAAAAAAAGAGAAGGAAGGAAGGAAGGAAGGAAGGAAGGAAGGAAGGAAGGAGAAAGAAGAAAAAGAAAGAAGAAAGAAGAAGAAAGAAAGAAAGAGAGAGAAAGAAAAGAGAAAAAAAATACCCCTAAGAAAATACCCCTAAGAAACAGAATCATCATGACCTCATGTCCCTTCCCATATCATATTTTTCTCTATGCATATTTTGAATTCTCCTGATAAAATGGAACCATAGTTTATGTAGATTTTTAAAACTTGTACTTAAAATTAAATTAATAAACCTAGAAGCATAATGAAATATATATTTTTTACTGGGGTAATATATTCATAACATTGAAATATACATTTCAATCATTTTCAAGTGTACAGTCAGTGGCATCACATACACGTTGCCGTGCAACCATCCCTACTATCCATCTTTAGAACTTTTTTGTATTCCCAAACCGAAACCATGCCAACCAAACAGTAACTCCCCATTCGCCAGCTCTGGTGTCTACCCCATTCCATTTTCCATCTCTCTGAATTTGTAGGTATCTCACACATAAGTGGAATCATGTAATATTTGTCCTTTTGTGCCTGGATATTTCACTTTACACAGTATCCTCGGGGTTCATCCATGTCCTAGCATGTGTCAGAATTTCTTTGATTTTAGAGACGAGTAAATATCCCAGTCTAGGAATGTGCTCTGTGTAGTTTCTTCACTCATCACTGGAGGGACACAGTGGTTATTTCCACATCTGACTATTTTAAATAACATGCTGTCAATGTTATTGCACGAACATTTGAGTTCCTGTTTTGAATTCTTTGGGGATATAAACCCAGAAGTAGGTTTCCTGGATATGATAACTCTATGTCTAAATTTTTGCTGTTTTCCACATTGGCTACACGATTTTACTCTTCTTTTTTTTTTTTTACAACTTTTTTTTTTTTTTTTTTTTTTTTATGATAGGCACACAGTGAGAGAGAGAGACATAGGCAGAGGGAGAAGCAGGCTCCATGCACCGGGAGCCCGACGTGGGATTCGATCCCAGGTCTCCAGGATCGTGCCCTGGGCCAAAGGCAGGCGCTAAACCGCTGCGCCACCCAGGGATCCCCCGATTTTACTCTTCTATCAGCATTGTGCAGGACTCCAATCTGCTATAATTTTCAAAGGTATTCTCAAATTCTGCAAATTCCCTTTTCATCAAATTGGTGGTATCTTTTGATGCATATACATTTTTTATTTTAATGAAGTCCAGTTTCTTTATTTTTTCTTTGATTGCCTGTGTTTGAGTGATATCCAAAAAATTAATTAAATTAAATTAATTAAATCCAATATCATGAGGCTCATCTTTCATGTTTTAATCTTAAGTTTTATAGTTTTCCTTCTAACATTTGGGTCATTGGTCCATTTTGTGTCAATTTCTGCAGATGGTGTAAAGTCGGGGCCCAGCTTTACTGTTTTGTATGTGGATATTCAATATCTTCAGCATTATTTGTTGAAAAGACCATTCTTTCCCTATTGAAAGGTCCTGGCAACCTCATATGATTGTTTAAAAGTCAATTCATTAAAAATTTCATTTTAAGGCCTTTGAGGAAACAGAAGCTCTTCTTCCTCAAACACACTTGAGGCTGATGGTCTTACATGGTTACAAAAGAATGGCTGGAAGTCTCCAAATAGAAAAGGGACCACTTTTTGCAAGAGGTGCAGAAAGCCTTTAGGGAAAAACAAAAACCTCATACAGCAACAGCTTACAGTGAGCCTGGCCACCTGGCAGGGGTGGTGCAACTCCACCCAGGCACAGACACCTGAGAATCAAGAGAGCAGCACCCCCACCCCCAGAAGACGAGCTGGAAGTACTGTACATATTTTGCTTAGGTCATGGTTGGTATTTTTGACTCTGCTCATTCATATTACACTGGACAAAATGACTCAAAGGAGGAATTCTCCACAAAAGTAGGAACTGGAGGTAATGCTCTGCCACAGATCAAATGGATATGGATTAAAGTAAAATGTCAGAGATGGAGTTCAGGATGACAATGATAAAGTGACTAGTTGGGCTTGAAAAAAGCATCAAAGACTCTAGAGAATCTCTTAGTGTGGAAATGAGACTTCATCAGGCCGAAATGAAAAGTACTCTAACTGAGATGCAGTCTAAACTGGATACTCTATCAGCTAGGGTAAATGAGGCAGAAGAGAGAATAAGAGACATAGAAGACAAGTTGATGGAAAGGAAGGAAGCTGAAGAAAAGAGAGAAAAACAACTCAGAGCCCACGAGAAGAGGCTCTGAGAAATAAGTGATAGTTTGAAAACAAATAACATCTGAATTATTGGAATTCCTTCCTTAGGGCGTAGTGAAAAAGAGAGAGAGGAACTATCTTTAAGAAAATCATAGCCAAGAACTTCCATAATCTGGGGAAAGAAACAGGTATTCCTATTCAAGAGATAGAGAGGACCCCTCCCCCAGTCAAGAAAAACGGATTGGCACCCCAACTTAGACTAGCAAAGCTTGCACATTTCAGAGATGAAGAGAAAATCCTGAAAGCAGCTTGAGACAAGGGATTCCTAACATCCAGTGGGAGAAATATGAGATGAACAGCAGACCTCTCCACAGAGACCTGGCAGGCCAGAAAGGGCTGGCAGGATATATTCAGGGTCCTAAATGAGAAGAACATGCAGCCAAGAATACTTTATCCAGCAAGGCTCTCATTCAGAATAGAAGGAGAGATAAAGAGCTTCCAAGACAGAGACTGAAAGAATATGTGACCACCAAGCCAGACCTGCAGGAAATATTAAGGGGGACCCTGTAATTGAAGACAGAGCCCAAAGAAACAGAGAATCTGCAGAAACAGGGGCTGTACGGGTAATACAAGGGCACTAAATTCACATCTTTTAATAGTTATTATATGTATATGTATGTATATATATAAAAGGTGATAGGATTTCAATGGCCATCTCTGATAAGCAAGTTCCTATTAAGGAGAAAGTCTTTATGTTTTGTATCATGCTGGTGATTAGTAAATGACAAAAGGCAAAGAAGTTAATGATCCTGTTATGCATTGAAATTGCATGGGGCAATCTAAGAGTATTTTGTTTTGTTTACTGCTCTAGTAAGTTACTCTGAAGGTGAATGGACTAAATGCTCCAGTCAAAAAACACAGGGTATTGGCCTGGAAAAGAAAAGTGAGACCTAACCATATGCTGTCTACAAGAGACCCATAGGCTGGAGGCTTAAATTTTTTTCTATTTAATAAAAATAGTTAATGCTGCCAAAAAGTATAAAAATACAGTAGGAATAATGGGACAGTACAAAGTAATCTCTCCTAACATTTCTTTTACATCTTTCTTCATACATACATCTTCATCTTTTCATATTTTCTTTTACATTTCACACGTGCATTTAACAACTTGACAATACATCAACTCAGAAGTTCTGCAAAGTCTTATACTGGTGGTGTTCTTCCTTCCCTGGATGGAAAGTTGGCTTTGAAAACAGACAAAAGTGAGGTGATCTACAGGTTTATCAGACCTCACTTTAATTTCTGGAGTAGGCTGCATTCCGGTCTTGCTTTGCACATCAATGGTTCAAAATTTATAGCTGCAGAATATTCTGCAGTCTTGAACAGTTAGGTGTCAGTCTGGTCTGATGATGTCCAAGGGAAAATTTCCCTTCAAAGACATTTTTAGGGAACATTTTTGTGTCTTTATTTTTCTTTTTAAAAATTGGGAAAACCTTTTCTTTCTCATTCAGTCTCATTTAGCCTCTGTTTCATTTGTTGCACCTTCTGAGCCGTGTTAGCTTTTCTGTTCTCTCAAAAACGTTTGGGTAGAAACACTTCCACTGGCTGTTCCCTGCCACAGTATCCTGCATTTTAGAGGATAGTCCTGCATAACTGCCAACTGTCAGTTTTTCTTCTTCTAGGCCTGTTCTATTCTCATTGTATTTTTCAGCCATTATTTTGGTTGGTGAATGATGAAAAACAGGACATACATCTTCCTTAGAAAGTTCTTTCTGTATATTTCTGTATATTTGAATCTCCCTTTATAAATTTTGCTCCTTCTATGATAGTCACATATGCAACTTTGAGTTAATGTGGTGTCTGAAGAAATCCCATTTGATATTGTCTCAAATTCAATAACAGCTGTTTCATGTTAACATCATCTCTTTTTTCAATCAGAACATGATAGGTGTAGGGGCACCTGGGTGGCTTTGTTGGTTAAAGTGGCCAACTCTGGATTTTGGCTTAGGTCATGATCTCAGGGTCATGATCTCAGGGTCATGAGATTGAGCCCCTTGTCAGACTCTGCACTCAGCAGGGAGTCTGCTTGTCCCTCTTATTCTGCTTCTCCCCCTGCTTGCTCATTCTCTGTTTCTAAAATAAAAATCAATCAATAAGTAAGTAAAATATTAAAATTTTAAAAAGAACACAACACATGTCTGCTTGAGAAAACCTGCCTGAGCACCCAGTGCCTGCATGGTAGTGGATCACTGCAGGCCCATGTTTGAATTCAAGGAGCCAGATTCTCTCACTTTAAATAAGAAAGTGAGAGATGAAACTGGTAGCAGAGAGACTCCAGAATCTGGCCAGTAGTATAGTGACAGCGAGATGTTGTTCTGCTTTCCTGCTATTGATGTTTCCCAATTGCGGTAGATGTACCATGTAATAGACTTCACACCTTCTGACAAGAAATTCACACTGACTCCTGTTTCCTTACAAGCATCTCTGTGTTTTTTTGTTAGCCAGCACTGTGTGCCTTGCACCAATTCCTTCTCCACAACTGTTTAGTGTGACAACTGCTTTGGTCTTTTGCTGCCAAAACATGAACCAGAAGTGGCAACTTGTATTAGGAAGTGGACCCTGTGTTCAGATGTAACTCCTCTGCGCCTCTTTTTTTTTTTTTTTTTTTTTTATGATAGTCACAGAGAGAGAGAGAGAGGCAGAGACATAGGCAGAGGAAGAAGCAGGCTCCATGCACCGGGAGCCCGACGTGGGATTCCACCCCGGGTCTCGAGGATCGCGCCCTGGGCCAAAGGCAGGCGCTAAACCACTGCGCCACCCAGGGGTCCCCTCTGCGCCTCTTCTATGTCAGATAACCTGTCATGAATGCAACCATGTTTAGCATCTTGCAATTTAACACCACTATGATCATATAGGCTTACATCTCTGCATCTGTTTCAATTTCTATTTTCTGGAAACTTGGCCACTCTATGAGGATTGCAAATTTCCAAATACAGCTTCTGCCAGTGATTCTGAACATTCAGCTCCTCAAACTACACTTGACAGTGGCAGACAGGGCAGTGGGAGCCAGCTAGCCTGAGCAGAGGATGCACCATTGGAGAAGCTCAGGCCCCACCCTATCTGGGGAGCAAAGAAATTTTCTAATGTACTGTAGAATTCAACACAATCATTCAAGATCTCTAAGTACATATGCTGATACATGGGTTTTATAGCTGTCCTTGTAGCACACTCCATAAGATCATGTGGGAGGAGAGACCTGCTATGTAAGGACACCTGCGCCCCAGCCAATAGTCAGGCAGGGGACTGGGTGGCAGATGCTGCCCCAAAGAATGGCCTTCCTTGTTTCTTGGAATGTGATACAAATACACTGGAGACTGTATGACCTCTTTTTATACCAAATGTGCCTCAAATCTAAAATTAGACCAAGAAATATCAAACCACCCTTCTGGAAGTTCGTGGGGCAGGAAAATATGGAGGCCCAGCTGAGGGTGGCGGCATGGCTCCTCTGTCTTCTCCTTTCAGCCTGATGCCAGGTAAGCCAGCATTGAACTCCAAGTGGAGAGCCTGGCTTTGGGGAGTTTGGTGTTTTATCTCACTGTAGCCTCTGTGCTCATTTTCCACTCCTGCTGCCCTCTGGCATCCAGAGTCCAGTTTGCCAAGTGAGTGATGGGGGCTGGGGCTGAGGGAAGAAGGCAATGTCCTCAGCTTTTCTGAGCTCTGCTGGCCTAAAGCACATTTAAGTTCTTTCTTCACTCTAGAGCGATCCTGCACCACCCTTGATTTTGTACACCCCCTGCTGTGACCTGTAAAATGAGGTGCACAACAGCACTCATCTCCTTGGCCAGTCACTTGGTAACTTGTTAAAAAAGCAAATTCTCAAACCCCTTGCCAGACCCACTGCATCAGAAACTCTGATGATGGAAGTCAATGATCAGTTTTCACAAGCACCCAAGTGATTCAGGATGCTCATTTGAGTTTGAGTTTGAGTTTGAGAATCACTGTCATAGGGTTGTTGTGAAGAGTGAATGACAAATCAGCTAAAATATGCTCAGAACAGTGCCTGCCTCCTAAGCAGTATCCAGCTGTTGGTATCCTCATCATAGTCACCATCAGCACCGTCATCATCAATCATCATCATCACAAGAATCCTTCCTATGATGCTCTAGGTTCTAGGAGTGCTAGGTATTCTCAGATGGAATGACCTTTCCTGTGGAACAATGCCCTGGCAAATGTATGTGCAAGCTGACCCTCTTCACAGCACAAAGGTCTCTGTCTCAACTATGTACCATCATGATGCAGATGGACTGATATTTACCTATGCCTCATTTCTTTTTACACATTTCTTTTTACACATGGCAGTGTTTTTATTGAAATATACTTCACATGATCTAAAATCTACCATTGTAAGAGATGGTTTCAGTGGTTTTTAGTACATTCACTATGTTATGCATTTGTGATCACTATCTAAGTGAAGAGCATTTCCATCACCCTCCCTAAATCCTCATACTTATTTCTTCTAGTTTGTCCCAATTCCCTTCTACCCCCATTCCCACAATCTACTTTCTGTCTCTGTGTCTAATATGGACATTTAATATGAATCATGAAATATGTGACCTTTTGTACCCGGCTTCTTTCCTTTAGCATTATGTCTTCAAGGTTCATTCATAATATGACATGTATTATTACTTGATACCTCTTCATGGCTGAGTAATATTTCAATGTATAAATAAATAGACCTTATTTTTTAATTCATTCATCAGTTGATGGACACTTGTGTTTCTTTCACTTTTTTGACATTTTGAGCAATGCTGCTATGAACATTTGTGTACAAGTTTTTGCATGAATGTACATTTTCATTCCTCTTAGATATATCCATAAGAACTGGTTTGCATAATTTTTGAGGAAGTACCAGATTGTTTTTCACAGTGGCTACATCATTTAACATTCCCACCAGTAATATATGAGGGTTCCAATTTCTCCACATCTTCACTAATATATCTTATTGTCCATTTCTTAATGATACTCATGCTAGTAAGTAGAAATGATATCTCATTATGGTTTTGCATGTCCCTAATGAATTATGATGTTTAATATCTTTTCATGTGCTTATTGTCTATGTGTATATATACTCTTTGGAAAAGTGTCTATTCAAATTGTTTACCCACTTTTTAAAAGTAGGAACAGAGGGAGAGAGAGAACCTTAGGCAGGCACCATACCTAGCACAGAGCCTGATGCAGGGCTCTATCTCATGACCCTGAGATCATGACCTGAGCCAAAATCAAGAGTCGGACATTTAACTAAGCCATTGAGGAGCTCCTCATTTACTCATTTTTTTTGTTAAAGATTTTTTAAAATTTATTTATAGGAGACACAGAGAGAAAGGCAGAGATTTAGGCAGAGGGAGAAGCAGGCTCCCTGCAGGGAGCCTGATGTGGGACTTGATCCCAGGACCCTGGATCACGACCTGAGCCAAAGGCAGATGCTCAACCATTGAGCCACCCAAGTGCCTCTTGTTTACCCATTTTTAAATTGGGACGTGTTTTTGTTGTTTTATTTTGACTTGTAAGAGTACTTTATATATTCTGGATATTATATATTTAGGAGATATATGATTTGCAAATATTTCTCCCACTCTGTCCATTGAATTTTGGTTCTCTTGCTGGCGTTCTTTTTTTAAATTATGGTTACAGTACATATAATATGTAATTTATCATTTATCCACTTTAAGTATACAGTTCAGTGGCATGAAGTATGCTCATATTTTGTGCACTTGTCACCACTAGGAAATAATGTTTTGCTATTCATTCATTCTATGAGCCCTCACTGAGTCCCTCTTATGTCAGGTCCTGTGCTGAGGAAATCAAAGATGGATGAACACTGACACACTCCCTGCACTGGGGGAGCTTACATTCAATGGAGCCATAGGCAAATATTCCTTTTAGAAAACACATAGCTCTCTTTCTTCAGCATTAACCTAAAACCTTTGGCAGTTTCTCATTTTGTGGTTCTCCGGATAGTGAGGTTTCCATGTAGCCACTCCATCTCTGGGATAGAGGGAGACTGAGAAACTACAGCAGCCTCCCCTCCTCCAGATTTCATCAGGAAAGAGAAATCCTGAACAACAGGAAATAAAAGGCATTCTGACCAAAACTACTAGTGTCTCTATTACGGATCCACTCTCTGTCACCTGGCTCAGCCTAGCTCACTTGATTGTGACCTATTGTCTGCTCTCAATTTTCAAGTAAGGTGACTCCTTGACCCTGATGCTGCATGCCCAGTGAGTCCCTGTGGTGATCTCACTATTAACCTTTGCAAGTCCCTCTGTGTTCACAGAGAAAGCAAGGGCTGATATTCAACCTGAGAGAATAGGCAGTGGCATTTGGTACAGACTTTGAAGTTTTAATCAAACGTCATCCCCACCTTCAAGTTTTTTTTCTCAGGGGGTAAAATATTCATGTGAACAGAATCCATCTCCCATCCACCTATAAATGAGACAGCAAAATGTCTAGGATCATAAATGACATCAATTATACAAACTCTCCTACTTTAGGTCCAGTGCTATAGCATGGACATCTTTTCTCATCAATACAGAGAACATTCCTTTACGCCAGGCTCCTTTTCACCTCCTGATGGACATTTAGATCACCTTTGTTTATTTATCCTCTGCAACACTGCAGTGAACATCTTTGCGTGTGTATCTTTGCGGATGTATGCAAATATCATTGAAAATGTATTCTACAGTGGAACTACTTGCTGAAAGCATTTATTCCAATGTGCACTCCCAGCTGTAGTAACTGAGAATGTCCATTTCCTCACAACTTGTAAGCCAGCTTATTTGCATATCTTTGGAAAATGTTCTAATTTCAACTTTATTATTATAAAATCCAAGTATTGTTATGTTCCCCATCATGTTCACCATTATCATATTCATTAGCATAAATAGCTGATGTAAACAGCATTTACGGTGTATTGAGAATTTGGGTTGACTTAATTCAATTCACTCCTCACAACAGCCATATGACGTAAGAATTACTCATCCATTGTACAATTGAAAACCCAAGTGTGAGTAACTTGTGTGCCCTCAGACATGTAAGTTGAGTTCTCTGTGTTTCTACTCTTCCAATAGAAAAATGGAAATAATACTATCTTCCTCATCTACTACATGGGGCTGTGTCACACACATTAAGGACTGTATATCTGCCAGATACTTTATGGCATCTGTGATTTGTTCTGGTGACAATGTGAGACATGACGTGTTCACAGGTTTACATGTGGAGGAAGGATGGCAGAAGAGAAAGCCTAATAGGACACAAGGTCTGGGGACTGAAATGCGGCTAGACCACCATCAGGCTGTGTGATCATTAGTCCTGTTTTCTTTCTCTGGGCCTCCATATCAGCATTTATAAACCACAGAGTATAATAACAGGAAGGACTTGGACTAAACGGAATCCAATCTTTTCAGGGTTAAAATGTCTAAAATGATGAGTTTCCTTAAATTAAATATTTTTTCTTTTTCAATGTCAGCTTTATTGAGGTATTATAAGTAATAAAATTTACCAATTTTATTTTTTTTAATTTTTTTTTTAAGATTTTTTATTTATTTATTCATGAGAGACACACAGAGAGAGAGAGAGAGAGGCAGAGACACAGGCAGGGGGAGAAGCAGGCTCCAGCAGGGAGCCCAACGTGGGACTCGATCCCAGGACCCCAGGATCACACCCCAGGCCGAAGGTGGCGCTAAAACACTGTGCCACCCGGGCTGCCCAAATTTACCAATTTTAATGTAAAGTGATGAGTTTTGACAAATGCATCTAGTGGTATAACCATCACATCACTCCACAAAGTTCCCTCCTGCCCCTTGTTGCCAGGCCACAAACTAGAAGCCTGGCTCCTGGCAACTGCAGATCTACCTTCTCTCAGAAGAACTTCATATAAGTGGACTCATACCATCTGCATTCTGTTGAACCTGCCTTCTTTCATTTAGCACAATGTTTTTGAGATTCATATTTTTGACTATTAGTGCTTTTTATTATAATTTCATATTGGCTATTGGTATTTCTTTTAAGCTATACTGTTTATGTCCTTTGCCCATTTTCTATCAGTCACTGATTTTTTTTTTTTTTTGAGAGAAAAAGAGACTTCGAGAGTGAGGGGCAGGGGAGGGGATAGTGGGCAGAGGGAAAGAGAAAGAGAATCTTTGGCAGGCTCCATGCCCAGAGCATAGCCTGATGTGGGGCTTGATCCCATGACCCTGAGATCATGACTTGAGCTGAAATCAAGAGTGAGATCCTTAACTGACTGAGCCATCCAGGTGCCCCTGATCTTTTCATTATACATTTATAGAAAGACTTTTTTTTAAAAGTCAGGGAATAATATACAGAGGTTGACTGTATTTTTTCTAAAGGTGCTTGAGTGTCTTTTCCACGAAAGGGCCCACTTGGAGCAAGCAATGGCCATTAGTGCTGCCATTCTTTCTTCCTCTGCTCCCTGCAGGTGCTTCCTCCTTTCCACCTGCCAGCTTTCCACACATGCTGGCCTGTTTCTCACAGTGCGCAGTGGGAAGGTGGGATCTTGGGGTGGGGGGAGGAGAAGACTGAGCATCTGCTTCTACCCCTGCTCCTTGGTGTCGGTCTGAGGATGGGGTGCTGGGGAATTCCTGGCAGCAGAGGTACAGCCCCTGCCCTGTTTCTGGTCCCTGAACCTGTACTCCAGCCCCAGGACCAGAGACCCTGCATGAACAAAGCTTGGATTTGCTTGGACCTGCAACCAAGGCCCCTTATAGTCCTATGCACTAGGATGTACCAAGGGGCGGAGAAGGGACTGTCACCTTCATCTTATTCTGCCTAATTACCTTCCATAAACATTCAGGAACCCTCCACAGGGTGGGATGTTTTCCACAATGACCACTTCCAAATCCTTGGTGAAAAGGGAACCCTGTATAGGTCTATGGGGCTGAGGAACCAAAGGATTATGGGAAATCACAGGGACAGACAAGGTCACTCCAGCGTTAGGGGCTGCCTGGATGCCCATGTCTTCTCTTTCTGAGGCTGCACTATCCTGTTAGGGTGTTGGGAAGAGTGCATATCTGCTGCCCCACACTGGGCAGCTAGAAGAGCAAGCCTTGATCAACTGCATTGGGACAGATGTGTCCCTGGCTTTCCAGGGAGATCTTGTAGCCCCCAGGCATTAGGTTCCTTTGGGTGACATCATATGGCACCACTTCCCGTGCACTGCCAGGTAAGTGGGGTCTCCTGTATCAGCCTCATAGCGGCTTTACTCATAGTAACTCCCAATTAGAAACAGATGGAGAGGTGTCTGTCCACAGGAGAATGGATAAACACACTGTAGTATGTTTATATTTAAAAATTGAATAGAACAATCTATCTCTACATACGAAACCAAGGAAGAATCTTAAAAATACTGTATCAAACAAAAGAAAGAACATGAAAAAAAACATAAGTCTCTTATATGGAGTTCAAACAGGCAAAATTAGGGCAGCCCTGGTGGCCTTTGGCCCGGGGTGTGGTCCTGGAGACCAGAGATGAAGTCCCGGGTCGGGCTCCCTGCATGGAGCCTGCTTCTCCCTCTGCTTGTGTCTCTGCTTCTCTCTCTCTCTCTCTCTGTCTATCATGAATAAATAAATAAAATCTTTTAAAAAAAATAGGCAAAATTAAACTATAGTGATAAGTGTTAGAACAGTGGTTATTTGTAGGGGAAGTATTGACTGGAAAGGGGGCACAAGAGAACTTTCTAGAAGGATGGGGATTTTTTTTATATCTTGATGTGGAAGATAGGTCCATGGATGTATACATCTATCAAAACTTAACCTATACACTTAACTCTGTTAGTTTTACTCTACACAAATAATACCAATTCAATAAAAACTGTTAGCATAAAATTGTGAAGATGAAGCTGAAAAAAAAGTTACATTGTTAAAAAGTGGTTATCTGTGTCAGGATATCGAGCAGATTTCCTGACTTTCTTTCTGAAAAACAAACAATCAAAGCTTCTGTGGAAAGTAGTCAAGAATCTTTCTATTGGCCCTAGAGCCGTGCCCCATGTAAGACTACTACCTGTGTTTGTTGATGTGGTGGAAAGAAGAGGTGACAGCGGGGCTCCCTCTGAAGAGCAGCTGCGAAGGGAAAGCCTCACCTCCCCTTCTCTGGGTCAGCAGCACCTGCAGCCTGGCTTCATCCCAAGGAGCCAAAGGATGAGCTGCTAGGAAACCCAGTCGCCCATCACCCATCGGAGCCTTACTTTCTTCTTCTGTAGATTACTCTAAAGCACTCAGCTGACGCGGGATTTAAATACCATTCTGTCATTAAAGCCATGGAGAACCATTAGTTACTGATTTCACATTTTATTTGTAACTCAATAAAAATTTCCCCCAGATCCTTAGTCTGAGTTTCTAAAGCAGAGCATTAGGGTATGTCTCAGGAGGCTAAGCTGTCTGCACCTGCTGGGAAGGAGAAGAGGGCGAGATGCAGGAACCCACTTTCCTTCAGGGGAAAAGCTGCTTTTTCTTTTGTATTTGACTTTTCCGTTTGGAAAACCAGTTTCTCTGCTCTCCTGTGAGGGACCTCATCTCTCCTAAGCTATATGCTCCAGGTCATTCCATAGAAAATAAAACCTCTGCAATAGTGCTTGCTTTCAAGGATTTACAATATGTTTATGCATCTTGGGAAGATTTTTAAATTTAAAAAATTTTTCTTTAAAAAATCTATTACTTCAGTCAATCATTTATTGAGGTCAGTTATCTGGTTCACTACTCCAAATTATTAGAGATTATGATTCCTTTAAATATTTACAGTATTATTTTATACCACATCCATTATAAATTCCAAATTTTTTACATCTTTCTAATAGCATCAGAATGATCTATTAATAGAAAAAAATCACTTCCAGACAATTTAACAGGAAGTGAAAAAGATATTCACTGTGAGCACTGGTGATTTTACTCTAGAAGGCAACTCCCCCCAACCTCCATAAGATATAGGCAGGAAATGTAGTATTTTGATTGGTGTAAAGTGATAGCAACTGGTTTTTTATTAATTATTATTATCCTCATTCAAATGACCAGAAAATTATAAGTATACCATTTACTTATTAAAATAATCATATCAGGCATATAAGAAATAGTGAAAGGGATTATAAGGGAAAGGAAATCCTTATAAGGATTATAAGGTAAACTGAGTGGGGAAAAATTAGAGAGGGAGACAAACCATGAGAGACTCCTAACTGGGAAATGAACAAAGGGTGTGGAAGGGGAGGAGGGTAGGGGGATGGGGTGATTGGGTGACGGCACTGAGGAGGGCACTTGAATGGATGAACACTGGGTTACATGTTGGCAAATTGAATTTAAATAAAAAATGTTTTAAAATTTAAAAAAAAGACCACATCACTTGGTTTCACTTTAGTAGCAACAAGAGAAAGTTACTTGCAATTTTTTATTTAGATATTCTACAATTTGAAAAATCATCATCATCACCACTTTGATAACATTTGTCAAGACTTACTATATACTAGGTATTATTAAATAGTTTTAAATATGTCACTGCATTTGTGTTCACAGTAACTTCTATGTGAGAAAGTCTCTGAACACTTTCTGCCTTTCCCAATGATCTAAATTTGGAGTTGGGATATGCTAATTAAGTGTGTGCCAAGAATAAAAAAGCTGACTCAATGTGAAAGCTGAGTAATTAGCAGCTCAAGTTGTTATGTGATCTTTTTGAAGAGCAAATGACAGGTAAACTGGACCAGTTGAATTAGTTTCTTTAAAAGGGATTTGGGGGGGATCCCTGGGTGGCGCAGTGGTTTGGCGCCTGCCTTTGGCCCAGGGCGCGATCCTGGAGACCCGGGATCGAATCCCACGTCGGGCTCCCGGTGCATGGAGCCTGCTTCTCCCTCTGCCTGTGTCTCTGCCTCTCTCTCTCTCTGTATGACTATCATAAATAAATAATAAAAAATAAATAAATAAAAGGGATTTGGGAAAAGACATTGGGATGTTCACAGAGTTGACATCAAGCCAGAGAAACAGATGTCAGGATTGACACAACCAGAATTCAGTGCAAGATTGGATTCTAACCAGCAGAAAATATTCAGCAATGTTGTCAGGGCTCAGCTATTAGAATGAATAGATGATTCACACTATTTCTTCCATGATGATTCACACTATTTCTTCCATTCTTGAATCACTCTGCTCAAGATTCAAAATCTGGAAAATGACACCTGTAAATATCCCACCCCATGTCTAGAGAAAGGTATGCCACCTTGATTATACCCCAACCAAGATTGCATACAATGAGGAAGAAAGAAGTTCTCAAAAATAAATCAGAAAAAAAGAAAAGAAAAAATAAATCACATTTCTTCTACCAAGACAAGAGGCAATGGATGCTGGTAGCAAAGAAATAGCCTTTGTTCAACACAGCAGCACTCATTAGCTTCCCCACATAAAGATAAGCTTTTTCTTTTATTAAACTTTTTAATTTGAGATAATTATAGTCACATGGAGTTGTAAGAAGTAATACAGAGAAATTCCATGTCCCTTTTGTTGGCATGAAAATAGACATACAGACTGATGGAACAGAATAGAAAGCCCAGAAGTAACCTCACACATATATGGTCAATTAATTTAAAACAAAGAAGGTAGGAATATGCAATGAAGTCAGGAACCCGCTGACTATGACTCAGGAACAAAGAGAACAATCTCTTCATAAGCAGTATTGGGGAAACTGAACTGCCATATGCAAAAGAATGAAACAGAACCACTTTTTTATTAAAAAAATGGACTCAACTGGATTAAAGACGCAAATATGAGACCCGAAAGCATAAACTTTTAGAAGAAAAGAAAGTAGTAAGCTCCTTAACATAGGGGTCAGTGATGATTTTTTGATTCTGACACCAAAAGTAAAAGCAGCAAAAATAAAAAACAAGTGAGACTACACCAAATGAAAAAACTCTGCACAGCAAAGAAACCCATTAACAAAATGAAAAGGGAACCTACCTAATGGAAGAAAATATTTGCAAACCATGCATCTGATAAGGGTTTAATATCCAAAACATACAAAGAATTCATACAATTCAATAGCAAAAAAATATTTTAAAATGGTCAGAATATGTAAATAGAGTTTTCCTAAAGAAGACACACATATGGCCAATAGGTACATGAAAAGATGCTCATCATCATTAATTACTGGGAAATGCAAATAAAAACCACACGAGCTATTACCTATATCTGTTAGAAAAAGAAACTACTGAACGATATTCCAGAAGAGCTGTACTACTTTCCATTCCCATCAGCAGAGGCTGAGTGGTCCAGTGTCTCCTTACTAGGTGTTTCCACTATTTTATTTTACCCAAATAATAGGTGTGTGAAGATGTACCATCCTGGCTGAAATTGGCATTCCTGTAATGACTAATAGCGATGAACATTTTTTTCATTGTGCTCATTTGCCATCTGCATAACTTCTTTGATGAAGATAAGTTTCCAGCACACTTTCTTCATGCCCAAAATGCGCAGATGTCAGGAGCTATTCAGTGTCAAACAAAAGGGTTGTGGGCCTTGCCTGTGTTCTGTCCAGGGCTCATCCACATACTTTGTGCTAAAAATGGCTCATTTATACCATCTGCTGTGAATACTGGATGGTCAGCAGTGTCATCCCATAGAGAAGTGTAGCCAAGTGTCTTTTTTCTTTCTTTCTTTCTTTCTTTCTTTCTTTCTTTCTTTCTTTCTTTCTTTCTTTCTTTCTTTCTTTCTTCTTTCTTCTTTCTTCTTTCTTTCTTTCTTCTTTCTTTCTTTCTTCTTTCTTTTTTCTTTCTTTCTTTCTTTCTTTTTTCTTTCTTTCTTTCTTTCTTTCTTTCTTTCTTTCTTTCTTCTTTCTCTCTCTCTCTCTGTTTTAAAGATTTCATTTATTTATTCATGACAGAGAGAGAGAGAGAGAGAGAGAGGCACAGGCACAGGCAGAGAGAGAAGCAGGCTCCATGCAGGGAGCCTGATGTGGGACTCAATCCAGAGTCTCCAGGATCAGGCCCTGGGCTGAAGACTGCGCTAAACCACTGGGCCTCGGGGGTTGCCCCCCTTTCCCCTTTTAATAGAACTTCTTTCTTAAGAGAACAGCTACTTTCTGAACCTTGCCCCAGAGTCCCCAGGACTCTATCTCCCTTCCCTCTGTGTTTGACATAGGGCTGCTCCATGATCTTCTTGGATGTTCCTACGAATTTTGCCCATGACACTGCCCTTTCAATAATGTCCTCACCTGGACCCTGACTAATGCAGAGGAAACAGGTACCTCTCTGGTACATGAGATTGTTTTAACTTGAGTGCAAAATTGTTGTAATGGTAGCAGGCCATGAATCCCACAGTGAGAAAGTTATTCCTGTTGGGGGCTGGAATGCTGTCCCCTTCAAGGTCCTTGTAGCTAGATTAAGAATCAAATGAGGTTAAGACCAATTAATAGCAAAACATCAAAATTAGGTAGCAGATGTATGAGGAATCCACTGACATAGAAATCCAAAAACAGGCAAAATGAGGCACATATGTCATCTTGAACTAAGGAGAAGGTAGTATGGGTCTGGGACCTCAGAGAAAAGGAATGCGATTTACAGGAAGATGCAAAAGAGTCAATGTTTGGTAAATAAATGTTGGCTGGGCCACTCAGAAACAAGGGAACAAAGATAGGACTTTGATGGAAATGGCTGAACCGCTGAGCCACCCAGGCTGCCCTCTTCTCTCTCTCTTAACAAAATCTTTGTCATGACCCTCGTGGCTACTTTGAGGAGCTTCTCAGAACCAGTGTGCACAAAAATAGACTCAAAATTGGTGAAAGACCTAAATGTGAAACAAGAATCCATCAAAATCCTAGATGACAACACAGGCTGCAACCTCTGTGACCTTGGTCGCAGCAATTTCTTGCTAGAAACATCTCCAAAGGTAAGGGAAATAAAGGCAAAAATGAACTATTGGGATTTCATCAAAATAAAAAGCTTCTGCACAGCAAAGGAAACAGTCAACAAAACTAAAAGACAACCTGCAGAATGGGAGAAGACATTTGCAAATGATATATCAGATAAAGGGCTAGTATTCAAAATCTATAAAGAACGTATCAAACTCAACACCCAAAGAACAAATAATCCAGTCAAGAAATGAACAGAAGACATGAACAGACATTTCCCCAAAGAAGAAGTACAACTGGCTAACAAACACATGAAAAAATGCTCCACATCAGTCGCCATCAGGGAAATACAGATCAAAAGCACGAGATACCACCTCACACTGGTCAGAATGGCTAAAATTGAACAAGTCAGGAAATGACAGATGTTGATGAGGATGCGGAGAAAGGGGAACCCTCTTTCACTGTTGGTGAGAATGCAAGCTGGTGCAGCCACTCCAAAAAACAGTATGGAGGTTCCCCTAAAAGTTGAAAATAGAGCTACCTTATGCCCCAGCAATTGCACTACTGAGTATTTACCCTGAAGATACAACATACTGATGCAAAGGGGCACCTGCACCCCAATGTTCATAGCAGCAATGTCCATAATAGGCAAGCTATGGAAAGAGACCAGATGTCCATTGACAGATGAATGGATAAAGAAGAAGTGGTCTATATATACAATGGAATACTACACAACCACCAAAAATTGAAATCTTGCCATTTGCAACAACATGGGTGGAACAAGAGGGTTTTATGCTAAGTGAAATAAATCAATCAGAGAAAGACAATTATCATATGATCTCACTCATATGTGGAATTTAAGGGAAAAAAAACAGGATCATAGGGGAAGAGGGGGAAAAAATAAAACAATGAAATGAGAGAGGGAGACAAACCACAAGAGATTTTTAATCATAAGAAGCAAACTGAGGGTACTGGAAAGGGGTAGTGAAGGGTTGGGGTAAACTGGGTGATGGCAATAAAGAGGGCATGTGATGTAATGAGCACTAGGTAGTATGTAAGACTGATTAATCACTGACCTCTACCTCTGAAACTAATAAACATAATTTGTTAATTAATTGTATTTAAATTTTAAAAAGAGGGCGTTCCCGCTGCTCGGCCAGAATTCTAAGGCTTTCTGCAGATTTGAAAAATGGCAACAAATGAAAGTATCAGCATCTTTAGTTCAGCATCCTTGGCTGTGGAGTATGTAGATTCACTTTTACCTGAGAACCCTCTACAAGAACCATTTAAAAATGCTTGGAACTATATGTTGAATAATTATACAAAGTTCCAGATTGCAACATGGGGATCTTGATAGTTCATGAAGTTCTTTATTTCTTTTTCTGTTTACCTGGACTTTTATTTCAATAAGCCAGAAACCTGGGAAAACCAATGGAAATGTTTTAAAGTACTTCTCTTTAATCACTTTTGTATCCAGCTTCCTTTGATCTGTGGAACTTATTATTTTACAGAGTATTTTAATATACCTTATTATTGGGAAAGAATGCCAAGATGGTATATGCTTTTGGCAAGATGCTTTGGCTGTGCGGTGATTGAGGATACCTGGCACTATTTCCTGCATAGGCTCTTGCATCACGAAAGAATATATAAATATATTCATAGAGTTCATCATGAGTTTCAGGCTCCATTTGGAATGGAAGCTGAATATGCATATTCTTTGGAAACTCTGATTCTTGGAACTGGATTTTTCTTTGAAATCATGCTTTTATGTGATCATGTCATTCTCCTTTGTGCATGGGTGGCTATTCGTTTGATAGAAACTATTGATGTCCATAGTGGCTATGACATTCCCCTGAACCCTTTAAATCTGATCCCTTTCTATGCTGGTTCTCGGCATCGTGATTTCCACCACATGAACTTCATTGGAAACTATGCTTCCACATTTACATGGTGGGATAGAATTTTCAGAACAGACTCTCAATTTACTGCCTATAATGAAAAGATGAAGAAGATTGAGAAAAAGATGCAATAAATATCTCATCTCCACCATCCTGAAAGCACACACCTCCCTGAATTGAAGCGAATAGCTAACCTTGCTTCTGCAGAGCAGAGATAAACCTGTGTCTTGGCTGCTAAGTGACACAAAGAACATTAGCAACCTTTAATTATCTTCCTAGCAGGAACTTTTTCTACTTTACATAAAAGTTCTGTATGTGTAGAAATAAGTAAATCTATAATGAAGTATGATTCTCGTGAGGAGGTTGTAAAGGCCGTGTTGCTAACCTTACAGAAAGGTGCTAAGTAATGGGGGAAGTATCAGTCTGTCTTTCCCCCGTAACACCAGAGGCCTGAAGCTAAGATGGGTCTTTAAAATCTTGTAAATATATAGTGACCATTTCAGTATCTCTTAGCAGGGTGTTGGTCTCATAATGAACTTTAAACATTTTCTAGAATTTGCCTAAACATCCAAGTATCATGGGTCGAACCGTATGGATCGACAGTGAGAGTGAGGCGGCCAAATCCGGAATAGCCTGCCCCAAGAACTTCCACTCTGGCCTGAGCTGACTGGTTTGGGGTGATTCTCCTTCTGTGAGAAGCCCTTTCGGATGGCTTCCGAATTCTCATAAATGGGAAATTTTAGTCTAAAGGTTTTCGGGTTACTTGAATTTTTTTAAAAAAATTGAGCTTTATTTCTGCTATTTACCCTTTCATTTTTGTATATCAAGTTTTCATTATACTTAAAACTGTATCTTGAAACATTGTGAACTGACTTGCTGTATTTGCACTTTGAACAATTGAAATAAATGTGATTTTTTTTGGTCTGATAAAAATAAATAAATAAATAAATAAATAAATAAATAAATAAATAAATTTTAAAAAGAGAACCAATGTGCATTGTGATTATTTCTGCTAAAGAGAGACCATATCTGTATCTTTGCAGTTATAGGCTCTTCTTTGAACTTAGTGAGAGGAAGTACTGAGTTGGGGAACACATTAGGAGTTGTTATAAAACATCGAGCCTTCTACTTAACTAACAAGCCACTTTGCTTACCTTGAAGTGACAAGATAGCTTTAAGGGCATCATGCCAACGTTTTACAAAACATCCTAATGCACCACGGCTGCGAGCCAGTGGATTGTTATTGCAATAAAATCCAGTTTTCAGATTCCACTGTCAGGTGCTTCATTTTCTTTCTTTCTTTCTTTCTTTCTTTCTTTCTTTCTTTCTTTCTTTCTTTCTTTCTTTCTTCTTTCTTTCTTCTTTCTCTTTCTTTCTTTCTTTCTTTCTCTCTTCTTTATAGTTGCTCATATAAAACCATCAACCTCACAGCTTTCCTGAGTAATAGCAGCACAAGTAAGATCACTTTCCTTAGTAACAGGAGTCTTTTTCACACCCACCTGTACTCTTAACTTAAAGTGCTGGATGCTGAGTGAGATCTTTCTGTTTTCCCCCAGTCCCAGGTGAGCCCACAGCCAGAGCTCAGATCACCTCGCTTATGCAGCCAGAGCCTTTTCCAGGGCTGGTTCTGTCAGCAGAAACAGAGAGAGGGGAAAAGATAAAGATGTTGTATGTACACACATACACATACATATTCATAACACAATAGGAAGGAAATACTCATGATAATCCTCAATTCTGGAACTGATTACGTGGTCCTACATATCTGGTATTTATAACTACTTTCTTCCCCAGGCTCCATCCCTTCCCTGATCCTGAAGATGGACCATTCTGTATTCCCTTGGCCCTCCGCAAACACCTCAACAGGTCCTGATTCTTTACCTCGTATGGTGACCCAATCTTCATCCCTGCAGGGTCTAAGGCTATAACCAGTCAGCTGGATTGAGTTGCTGTAATTTTCTGTTGACCTTAATCACAAGGCACCCTAAGGTATCTCTTGTATTCCAGATATACTCTCTCTTAACTTCACTGTAGAGTACCAGTCCCTTTCTCCTTGGTAGTGAGGATCATCCACCTCAGCCAGCATCATAACTCCCTTCTTGGCCTGTTTACACAAGGTGTGAAGAACCCAGGTGCATGAGCAGCAGACTTAACTTCTAATTCAATGGAATTGTTGTGTATACTCTGGTGGAGGCATTTCTCCTTCTGAACTATGATATAGAGCAGAAGAGAATAAGGTGGTAAGAACAGGAAGCATAAATATCACTAGTGGATTACTGGGTGTAATGGGGGTGGGGACACTCCCACTTCCACCCCCTAATGCTTAAACCTTTGAATTCTGGCTATCAGAGAAATAGCACCATATCGCGTGCTGATTGAGTCCACATCAGCCTCCTAGGGAACCTTGCCTCAGTCCTGCGAGATCTTGCCACCAAGCTGGCATTGTAACCAAGTCTTCAAAAGGCCATTCCACCATTCTATCAAGTCAGCTGTTAGGGATGTGAGGGAAAATGATAAAACCAGTGCATTCCATGAGCATGGGACAATGGTTGTACTTCCCTGGCTGTGAAGTGAGGTCCCTGAACATAGCAATGCTATATAGGATGCCATAATCCTGGACAAAACATTTTGTAGCAAATGGATGGTAATTCTGGCAAGAGCGTTATATGTAGGGAAGGCAAATCTGTATCCAGACTGTCCATTTCAGAAAGAACAAAAGGCTTGCCCCTCCATGGAACTGGTCCAAGGTAATCCACCTGCCACTAGGAGCTGGCTGATGGCCCTGGAGAGTGGTGTCACAACAGGGATGCAGTGTTGGTCTTTGCTGCGGGCAGACGGGGCACGCAACAGTGGCCACTGCCACGTTACCTTTGTGAATGGAAGTCTCTGTTGGTGAGCCCATGCACAACCTCCATCCCTGCCCCCGGCCACTTTTTCCATGAGCCCATCAAGCCGTGGGAGAGGTGGCTGTGGAAAGAGGCTGATTGCTATGCACAGAATAGGTGAGTCTACCCACTTGATTATTAAAATCCTCCTCTGCTGAGCTCGCTCTTTGGTGAGCATTCACACAGGACACAAGTATCTTCACACTTTCTGCCCACTCAGAAAGGTTTTTTTCACATCCTTTCCTCAACAATTTCCTCGGAACTACTTTCCAGTCATGGTCCTTCCAAGTCTTTAGTCATCCTGCCAAACCATGGGACACAGATGGTGAATTAGAATATAATAACATGTTTGGCGCTACCTCCTTCCCAGCAAAGGGAATCACCAGGTGTATAACTAGAAGTTCTGCCCCTGGGGAGAATCTCTCTTCTCCGCTGTCTTTTGGAGATGTCCCAGACAGGACCGTAGGGCTGCAGCTGGCCACTGTCACCTGAACCCTGCCCATTGTGCAGAACCACCTGACACCAGGCCTGAGTCTCATCTTTCTCTGTCAGTAGATGGTAGAGAACTCCCAGTGAGGCCATAGGAGGAGGCTGGGTGAGAGAGGTCAGGGGTGGGGGCCATGGGCATTTGGGCGGCCCCCTAGGGTGAACCACTCCTGCCTTCAGGGCCTGCTTGGGCCTAATTGTGCACATACCACTGCCATCTGATGAAGGAGTGTCGCTGTGCATGTCCAACTTTATGGCTTGGTGCACCAGATAACATCCACACTTGATGGGCAGCCCTGGTCCCACTGCAACCTGATTACCTGGGGATAAATGTTCAGTCTGAACTAAGGCTAGGAGCAGGCCAAGACCTCTTTCTCAAAAGGAGAATACAGCTTTCCTCCAAATCCTCCATGTCTGTGCTGTGACTTAACTATAGGGACCTGTCAAACACTCCAATCTGCCACTGCCACTTCAAGCACCACTGAATGTGACCCAAGTGGTAGAGCAGCCACACGACTATTGCAATTGTTGCAGAGATTTCTATTGTTTCCAAACCTCACTCAAAACCACCAGTGTTTTTGGTTTCTCAGTAAATAGGCAACACATGACATCCACAGGAGAAATATGTTGTTTCCCAAATCTGAAGATGCCAAACCCAAACGAAGCCTTGTACCTCTGTTTTGGTTTGTGAGGGTGCCAGATGCAATACCATATCCTTCTTAGAAGAGGTCTCTGGACCAGCCCCACACCATCCCTAGAAATTTCGCAGAAATAGAAGGTCCTTGAATTTTTGTCTGATTTATTTCTCACCCTCTAACACAAAAATGTCTTACCAAATCTAGAGTCATTGCTATTTCTTGCTCCCTAGATCCAATCAGCATAATGTCATCAATGTAATAAATCACTGTGAAATCTTCGGGAAGGGAAGGGCAATCATGATCCCTGTGAAGTAAATTATGACCCGGGGCTGGAGAGTTGATGCATCCCTGACACGGACCAGGGAAGGTGTGCTGCTGGCCTTACCAGCTGAAAGCAAGCTGCTTCTGGTTGGTCTTCTAGCAGAGATGGAGAAAAAAGCATTTGGCCAGGTCCAAGCTATATATCAGTACCAGGGGATACGTTAATTTGCTGAAGCAATGCAACAATATCTGGTCCAACACTGGGACTCAAGTGACCACCTGCTTTGGCTGATGATGATCCACTGTCACTCCAGGATCGATCTGTCTTCTGCACAGGCCAAATAGGACAGGTGAATGGGGATTAAGCGATAACCACCACTCCTGTGTCTTTCGAGTCTTTGATGGTGGCACCAACCTCTGCAACCTCTCCAGGAATGTGGCATTGCTTCTGGTTTACTACTTCCTATAGAAGTAATTCTAGTGGTTTCTACATGACTTTATCACCACACCACACCACTTCGCAGATCAAGGAAGCAAAATGAGGAGTCTGCCAAACACAGGGCTCGATATATGTATCCCAATTATGCTTTCCAGAAGTGAGGAAATAACCACAGGATGGGTTAGAGGATCCACAGACCCACTGGGAGATGGCTTAGTGCTAAAGTCCCATTGGTCACCCGAGTTCCCTAAACCTACACCTGGACTGGTGGCCCACAGCGATGTTTTGGGTCTCCTGGAATTGGTGTTGCTGAAGAGTGAGGGTCCAGTAGTCCCTGAAATGTGTAATCATTTCCAAGGCAGTTACCCTGGTCAAAGCCAAAAGTATCTTCGGGAGAGGCTGGATAGACTAATAGGAAAAGTTTTTGCTAGTGAGCCAGGGTCCTTCCTCAAGGGGAACTGGAATTCCCTTTTTTAAAAAAATATTTTGTTTATTTATTCATGAGAGACACACACACACAGAGAGAGAGAGAGAGAGGCAGAGACACAGGCAGATGGAGAAGCAGGCTCCATGCAGGGAGCCCGATGTTGGACTCGATCCCCGGTCTCCAGGATCAGGCCCTGGGCTGAAGGCGGTGCTCAACTGCTGAGCCACCCGGGCTGCTCTGGAATTCCCTTTATACAAGGGTCCTGGGTCTGTAAACTGGCTCAAGTCTGGGAATTGATTAAGCGGTGCTGTTCTCTTTTATGTTTCAGGTTGGACTTTTGTTCACTTGACCTGGAATTTTCTGCTTAGTAAGAATTTCGCAGGCTTCCTATTTATTTCACATCTAGGAACACTGTGACCAGGTAGCCAAAGTGACAGGTCTGCGTGAGTCAGTTCTGATGGCTGCTTTGACTCTGCTGTCCATTACAGTGCCCATGCCCTCCCTGCCTGCCTTGGGTGGTTGAGTGCTGCCCCTTGGCCCCTCTCAAATTCATTTCTCACAAGATTGGTACAAAACATGTCTTTTGCATCCTCCCAGTGTGGGTGAGAATGTCTTAAGGGACAAGTCCATTCTAACATTTCGATCCTACTCAGCTGTGAATCCCCTCCTCTACATTAACCCAGGGCAAGACTGGCGTTTCCAACTGATTCATGATGGGCCAACTTTTGGTCCATGTTTCACAACCAACCAACTAAACAAACTATTAGATCTGTTCTTACTTCCCAAGCTGCAACATTAAATGCAAAACCTCTTCTTAGGGAGCCCATATCAACAAATTTATCCTAATTCAAGTTTATGTTCTTCTCCCTACCGTCTCACGCCCTTAATATCTATTCTCATACATGTTCCCAGAGCTGTTTGTATAAGTTAGAAAACTCAAGTAGACCCTTTAAAGTGTAGTGCACCCCCTCATGGGTCTCACTCTGTACCTGACCTTTAGGGACTTGCTGAGAACTGAGTTTCACTATAGCTATGATGGGAGGGAGGGGTAGGTCCTGTCTTTTTCTGCTTAGGCTTCCATAACAAATACCATAGACTGAGTGGCTTAAACAAAAGAAATTTATTCTCACAATTCTAGGGGCTGGAAGTTTAAGATCAAGGGGACAGTTGATTAGGTTTCTGGTGAGAGATTCCTTCCTTTTTATTTTATTTTTTTTAATTTCCCATGGGGATCCCTGGGTGGCTCAGCAGTTTGGCGCCGGCCTTTGGCCCAGGGCGCGATCCTGGAGACCCGGGATCCAGTCCCACGTCGGGCTCCCTGCGTGGAGCCTGCCTCTCCCTCTCCCTGTGTCTCTGCCTCTCTCTCTTTCTATGTCCATCATGAATAAATGAATAAAATCTTTTAAAAATTTTTCTCACATTTATATTGTTGCATCATATATTCAAGTGCATACCATATCAAATAGCCATTTATTTTAAGATAATTAGTTTTCTTTTTTATTTTTTTTAAGATTTATTTATTCATGAGAGACACAGAGAGAGAGGCGGGGAGACACAGGCAGAGACAGAAGCAGGCTCCTCGCAGGGTCCGATGCAGGACTCGATTCCAGATCCTGGGATTAGGCCTTGAACCAAAGGCAGATGCTCAACTGCTGAGCCACTCAGGTGTCCCTGCTTCCTGTCCTGTACATACATGGCCACCTTCCTGTTGTGTCTTAAAAATTGACTGTATGTGCATCGGTGGGGGACATAGATCAGCTTCTCTGTATCTCTTATAATGCTACCAATCTTATTAGGTAACAAACCCACACTTATGATCTCATTCAACATTAATTACCTCTTAAAAGCTCTGTATCCAAACACAGTCACTCTGAGTGTTGGACCTTTAACACTGAATTGTGGGTGGTACACAATTCATGACAGAGGCTATGAATCTATAAATGGAAAAGAATCTTTATTTTTTTGTACATGTTGGCCAAAATTTGCATTCCCTTCAAGTCTGTATGTCACTAACTGACCAGGATAATATTAGCAGTACTCATGACTAGTCATCATGAGAAATCAGATGCTTCATATCACATTACAATTGGTTCATACATCCTAGAAAACTGTTTATACTTGTCACTATTTCAAAATTCCAGCACTTAGAACATCCACCACTGGAGGGACACATATTATCATGTTATGAATATATTTGCATTTTCATAAATGTACTTCAATATCTAATCACCTTGTAATTTCATGTACTTTTTTGCAAGCATTTAAAAGCATTATCATGATACAGGATCTGTGGGCATCATCAGATTGCCAGAGGTGCCAGGCCTGAATGTCACCTGTTACCGGCAAACTCAGGTTTTGGGGCTTTGGGCTGTACTCCACTGGTTATTAGTTATTCAGAATCACCGAGAATTGGCTCAGAAGTGAGGTGTGGAAGCTCAGCTGACGTTTAGAGCAGGAAGTCCCTTGAGAAAAAAGGATTTTAGTGAACAAGGCTTCTAAATACAAATTTGTAGGGCACTATGCATGATGGCCAGTACAGCACAAGCATGGCCAAGAATTCTGCAATTATGTACAGGATTATTGAAGCCTTGAAAATGAGGGTAATATTACCAATCTTTGCTAGAATTATTAGAATTTGCAACCACTTTTTCTAATAGAATCATGCTCTAGGGCATTGTTTTTACACTGATCTCATGTAAATGGAAACTTGTTCAAAAATAAACAAGTTTATTTCATGGATTCTAAATCAAAGGTTAAAAAATTTTCTCTTTTGAACAGATACTTCTCAAAAGTACCACTAAATACATGAAAGGTACCCAACATCAGTAGTCATTAAAGATATGCATTCCAAAACCACAGTGAGACCCCTTGATCCACCTCCTAAGATAGCTCACTGAGCAAACATCCCTACCATGTAGCTACTACTATTATTCTTAATGATGCTCTGGAATTTATGAGGGCCCTTAAAACATCAAAACATCCTTGTTGTGATCATACTTTTTGATTTATCACTGAAGATTATAGAATTATCAGAAAACAGAAAAAGCATAGAACATGTAATAAGGCCTTGCGGTCTGGGGAGGGCTGAGCACCTGAGGTCACAGGACCCGGCTGAGATGGACAGATGATTAGGAACCTGAGACCACAATACTCAGCTGGAACCATCCCAACACGCTGCCTCAGGGGTGCTGTGTGCTCAAGGCTGGATGGAGAGTCAAGGACTAAGGTGACCATGGAGTGACTCCACCAAACCAGCTTCCATCATCGTGGTTTTCTGCCCCGCGTCTTTCTGCTTCTCAAGCCCTTAAATGTGCACGATGCACTGAAATAGGTCATCTGTGGACAGAATGTTGGCAAAACGCAACGCTGTGTCCAGGCCTCACCTTGGTGAAATTTGCTAATTTGTGGTATGTTGGGGAATCTGGTGTCCTTCTCCCTCTTTGCTTGCACATTCTCAGAAAACTGAGCCAAAAGCAACTTTGTAGACATCCAGTGGGTTCACTCTCCAAATGGTCCTGGCAAATTGGACTTGCCAGAAGACATGACTGAAGGATTACTTTAAAATTTCAATCTCTGTGTCCTGGGCAAATACGGAATCTAACGGAAATGCAGTGATTTGTTGTAAAAGTAAGAGTGTGAATCTCTCACTAGCAAGTGAAACAATTAATCAAACCAGTTACCTGGCTCATGAGCAACAATGTCGTACATTCCGATGTCATTGCTCCTGGGGATGGCACAATAATGCATCATTGCCCTGACTTGTCTCCTCCTTTTCGAGCTTTCGTGAACAACTTAGCAGTGGCTGTTTTCTAGGAGTCTCAGAGGTATGTTGAACATTGTCATTCCAGCAGTTTCTTCTGTTACTTTTGTTAGTTAAAAAAAACAAAAAACAAAACAAGTAATCATTATGAAAACCTTAGAAAGTACAGTAAGCAAGAATGGAAAAAACATGCAGCCGAAATCCCAGTCAACTTCCTTGTGGCCTCTTGAAGCCCGTAGACAACTGGGATATAGTCACAAAAACTGTACTTTGGGTGGTGGCCTTTGTGCACCCTAACACCCTTACCCTGTGTTCCAGATGAATGAACCGACTTTGGGAGAGGTCTGCAGCTCCTCTGGGCTGGGAAGCAGGGAGCCAGGATTGGATCTCAGGAGCTGTTACTCCAGACAAGGCAGCACGCAGGGCTGGGCCAGACCCGGGATGGAAGGCTGGCCACCAGTAAGGATCATTAAAGAGAATTGCCAAGAACAACAGTCAGCGCTTCATGTTACAGTCCTGGGAACAGCAACCAAGGAACCACACTCCTCCCTGCCCCCCTCACCCCCCCCCCCCCCACACACACAAGGTCCTTACCCTAGGTACTGTCCCTAACCCTCTGCTACTGTGCCTACTTGAACATTTCTGGGAAGTGTCTCCTGGGGTTGTGACTGTCAGTGACTTCTGGGGAGATCCTCTCTTCTCCCTGTAGGAACCACTACCCTCCTTCCTAGAAGAAGACCCCTTCATCTTGAGATAATTTTCTAGAGCAGATCCTGGGCTACAGTTGTCAGAGGTGAAGGGAAACCGTGTTTAGATGCTGAGGGGGCCTCTACGCACTTGCAGACCTGGGTCATGTGTGAGGCAAGGGGAGTGGTACTTTTTGAAATGTCAGTGTTCATCTCCTGTTTGTGTCCCACTTCTAGGGACATGTCCCCTTCTCCACCAAGGACATCCTTGCCCCATGGACAATCAGGATTCAACGACAGGAATGCAAAGAGGAGAAAGAGTCACTGTTCAGCACTTGACATTCCAGGAATTAGAATTCCTGAGTCGCCAAGGACCCTGAGAGCCAAACTTGTAAAGGAAAAAAAAAAAAAAAAAGATTCCTTAATCCCAGGGAGGGAGAATTCCTCCTATAAAGTCATTCTCATCAAGGAGTGAAGCGTCCCTTGCCTAGTGGAGCAAGAGAAGGGAGAAGAGACTCACCATCACTGGGAGAAGGAGCAGGGGTTTCTGAAAGCCTGAGGGCTGTAACCTGTTTGCACTCCCATGCTGTGGGAGCCTGGTCTACAGAGGGTGGGCTCTGGGAGATCCCCAGGCACAGCCATTGGCAAGGATGTGGGCAGGTTCCACCTCCTGGGATTGTAAGGGCTGCAAACACAGGTTGTTTATAAACCCCAGGACCCTTGCACAGCCATGGGGAGAAGGAGAGCCTCCAGGAATGAAAGAGACTAGATTTTGCACAGGTGGCTCTCAGCCACATTTATTTTAAGAAGAATAAAGGACCGAGATAGTTCTCCACAGCGTGGAGAGTAATTATGCCCTAAGTCTGGGTTACAGTCACTGTGCAGTATGAAGAAGGCTGATCAGTTCACAGAAAACGAGAGGAAGTGGCAGAGGGTGGGTGTATGCTGGGGACCTGAGGTTTGTCTGTTCCCCTGATTCCCAGGTAATGTCCTATGATTCCAGTGGAATCACCGTAGCTCCCAGTTCCACTCAGATACTAACAAGGATTAAGGTGAACAAACATTAAAAGAAAATGCCAGAGTCTCTCTTATAGGTTAGGATGTTTTGGCTGCATCAGGCAGGTGCAGTCACCTGTTAGTTCCTCAGTCCTGGCTGGGTCTCCTTCCCCACCCCCTCTCTCCTCCACCTGACAGGTGTGCATCCCTGCTGCAAAGGGGAGCTCCTGCAGGTAGAAGCACCACAATTTGCAGAGTACACCTCCTTCCCCGGAGTCCCCAGTGCATCAGGGAGCCTGACCCCTCCTTCAGCCCAGTCCCACCCAGGTGGCCCTCCTAACCTGCCCATTTCTCACTCTCCCTTAGGTTTCCAGGTATCTCCAATGGGTGGACAGGGCTTCTGGTTTGCTTTGGGGTGAATTAGTGATCTTGTCAGACACCACACCCCACCCAGGGATTCATGCCAAACTGCCTGGATTCTTACTGACACAAGACAAGGCCTCAGGTCAGCGGTTCCCCAACCTCACCGCACACTGGAACCCCTGAGGTCTTTAAGAACCCCTGCTGCCTGCACGTGCCCACCCCCTCCTGGACACTCTGCCTCTGTCAGGCGCCGGCTGCCCATTGTGGTGGTCAGCATGCCCAGGTGATTCCAGCGAGCAGCAAGGTTTGGGAACCACTGTCCTAGTTGGAAGAAATCTGAGCCTTGACTAACACTGTCTGCCTTTGGGGGTCTCCTGGCCAGAGCATTTCTCTCAGAGACCCCAAAAATGCACGTGACACAGGCAGAGGACATCAGTGACAAAGGTTACCTCCCATCAAGCCTCTGCAAGGATGAGAAAACCACCATCAACCAAATGCCCTCTGTTTGCCCGGGACTTTACAGTTTGCAAAAAACACTTTGCCCAAAGAGACACTATTCAGGCTCCCAGTAGGTACGCCTATCGGATGTATCTTTTTATTTATTTTAGAAAAAAATTTTTTATTTTTATTATTTTTTTAATAAATTAATTTTTTATTCGTGTTCAATTTACCAACATACAGAATAACACCCAGTGCTCATCCCATCAAGTGCCCCCCTCAGTGCCCGTCACCCATTCACCCCCACCCCCCGCCCTCCTCCCCTTCCACCACACCTAGTTCGTTTCCCAGAGTTAGGAGTCTTTATGTTCTGTCTCCCTTCCTGATATTTCCCACACATTTCTTCTCCCTTCCCTTATATTCCCTTTTACTATTATTTATATTCCCCCAATGAATGAGAACATACAATGTTTGTCCTTCTCCGATTGACTTACTTCACTCAGCATAATACCCTCCAGTTCCATCCACGTCGAAGCAAATGGTGGGTATTTGTCGTTTCTAATGGCTGAGTAATATTCCATTGTATACATAAACCACATCTTCTTTATCCATTCACCTTTCGATGGACACCGAGGCTCCTTCCACAGTTTGGCTATTGTGGACATTGCTGCTAGAAATATCGGGGTGCAGGTGTCCCGGCGTTTCACTGCATCTGAATCTTTGGGGTAAATCCCCAACAGTGCAATTGCTGGGTCGTAGGGCAGGTCTATTTTTAACTCTTCGAGGAACCTCCACACAGTTTTCCAGAGTGGCTGCACCATTTCTCATTCCCACCAACCGTGTAAGAGGGTTCCCTTTTCTCCGCATCCTCTCCAACATTTGTTGTTTCCTGACTTGTTAATTTTCCCCATTCTCCCTGGTGTGAGGTGGTATCTCATGGTGGTTTTGATTTGTATTTCCCTGATGGCAAGTGATGCGGAGCATTTTCTCATGTGCATGTTGGCCATGTCCATGTCTTCCTCTGTGAGATTTCTCTTCATGTCTTTTGCCCATTTCATGATTGGATTGTTTGTTTCTTTGCTGTTGAGTTTAATAAGTTCTTTATAGATCTTGGGATCAGCCCTTTATCTGATATGTCATTTGCAAATATCTTCTCCCATTCTGTAGGTTGTCTTTTAGTTTTGTTCACTGTATCCTTTGCTGTGCAAAAGCTTCTTATCTGGATGAAGTCCCAATAGTTCATTTTTGCTTTTGTTTCTTTTGCCTTCGTGGATGTATCTTGCAAGAAGTTGCTGTGGCCGAGTTCAAAAAGGGTGTTGCCTGTGTTCTCCTCTAGGATTTTGATGGAATCTTGTCTCACATTTAGATCTTTCATCCATTTTGAGTTTATCTTTGTGTAATGGTGTAAGAGAATGGTCTAGTTTCATTCTTCTGCATGTGGATGTCCAATTTTCCCAGCACCATTTATTGAAGAGACTTTTTTTCAATGGATAGTCTTTTCTCCTTTGTCGAATATTAGTTGACCATTAAGTTGAGGGTCCACTTCTGGATTCTCTATTCTGTTCCATTGATCTATGTGTCTGTTTTTGTGCCAGTACCACACTGTCTTGATGACCACAGCTTTGTAGTACAACCTGAGATCTGGCATTGTGATGCCCCCAGATATGGTTTTCTTTTTTAAAATTCCCCTGGCTATTCGGGGTCTTTTCTGATTCCACACAAATCTTAAAATAATTTGTTCTAACTCTCTGAAGAAAGTCCATGGTATTTTGATAGGGATTGCATTAAACGTGTAAATTGCCCTGGGTAACATTGACATTTTCACAATATTAATTCTGCCAATCCATGAGCATGGAATATTTTTCCATCTCTTTGTGTCTTCCTCAATTTCTTTCAGAAGTGTTCTATAGTTTTTAGGGTATAGATCCTTGACCTCTTCAGTTAGGTTTATTCCTAGGTATCTTATGCTTTTGGGTGCAATTGTAAATGGGATCGACTCCTTAATTTCTCTTTATTCAGTCTCATTGTTAGTGTATAGAAATGCCACTGACCTCTGGGCATTGATTTTGTATCCTGCCACACTGCCGAATTCTTATCTGGATGAGTTTTGGCAATCTTGGGGTGGAGTCTTTTGGGTTTTCTATGTACAGTATCATGTCATCTGCAAAAAGGGAGAGTGGAACTTCTTCTTTGCCTATTTGAATGCCTTTTATTTCTTTTTGTTGCCTGATTGCTGAGGCTAGGACTTCTAGTACTATGTTGAATAGCAGTGGTAAGAGTGGACATCCCTGTCTTGTTCCTGATCTTAGGGGAAAGGCTCCCAGTGCTTCCCCACTGAGGATGATATTTGCTGTGGGCTTTTCGTAGATGGCTTTTAAGATGTCGAGGAAAGTTCCCTCTATCCCTACACTCCGAAGAGTTTTGATCAGGAATGGATGCTGTATTTTGTCAAATGCTTTCTTTGCATGTATTGAGAGGATCATATGGTTCTTGGTTTTCTCTTGTTGATATGATGAATCACATTGATTGGTTTACTAGTGTTGAACCAGCCTTGCATCCCGGGGATAAATCCCACTTGGTCATGGTGAATAATCTTCATAATGTACTGTTGGATCCTATTGGCTAGTATCTTGTTGAGAATTTTTTGCATCTGTGTTAATCAGGGACATTGGTCTATAATTCTCCTTTTTGGTGGGGTCTTTGTCTGGTTTTGGAATTAAGGTGATGCTGGCCTCATAGAACGAAGTATTATTTATTATTATTGGAAGTACTCCATTTCTTTCTATCTTTCCCAACAGCTTTAGAAGAATAGGATTGTTTCTTCTTTAAACGTTTGATAGAATTCCCCTGGGAAGCCATCTAGCCCTGGACTTTTGTGTCTTGGGAGGTTTTTGATGACTGCTTCAATTTCCTCTCTGGTTATTGGCCTGTTTTTTATTTCTTCCTGTTCCAGTTTTGGTAGTTTGTGCTTTTCCAGAAATGCGTCCATTTCTTCTAGATTGCCTGATTTATTGGCATATAGCTGCTCATGATAAGTTTTTAAAATCGTTTGTATTTCCTTGGTATTAGTTGTGATCTCTCCTTTTTCATTCGTGATTTTATTAACTTGAGTTTCTTTTGAACTTCTCTTTTGTTTTTAATAAGGCTGGCTAATGGTATATCTATCTTATTAATTCTTTCAAAGAACCAACTCCTGGTTTTGTTGATCTGTTCCACAGTTCTTCGGGTCTCTATTTCATTGAGTTCTGCTCGAAGGCAAGGGAAACAAAAGCAAAAATGAATTATTGGGACTTAATCAAGATAAAAAGCTTCTGCACAGCAAAAAGAAACAGTCAACAAAACTAAAAGAGAACCTGCAGAATGGGAGAAGATATTTGCAAATGACATATCAGATAAAGGGCTAGTATCCAAGATCTGTAAAGAACTTATTAAACTCAAAAGCAAAGAAACAATCCAATCATGAAATGGGCAAAAGACATGAAGAGAAATCTCACAGAGGAAGACATAGACATGGCCAACAAGCACATGAGAAAATGCTCCACATCACTTGCCATCAGGGAAATACAAATCAAAACCACAATGAGATACCACCTCACACCAGTGAGAATGGGGAAAATTAACAAGTCAGGAAACAACAAATGTTGGAGAGGATGTGGAGAAAGGGGAACCCTCTTGCACTGTTGATGGGAATGTGAACTGGTGCAGCCACTCTGGAAAACTGTGTGGAGGTTCCTCAAAGAGTTAAAAATAGACCTGCCCTACGACCCAGCAATTGCACTGCTGGGGATTTACTCCAAAGATACAGATGCAGTGAAATGCCAGGACACCTGCACCCCAATGTTTCTAGCAGCAATGTCCACAATAGCCAAACTGTGGAAGGAGCCTCGGTGTCCATCAAAAGATGAATGGATAAAGAAGCTGTGGTTTATGTATACGATGGAATATTACTCAGCCATTAGGAACAACAAATACCCACCATTTGCTTCCATGCGATGGAACTGGAGGGTATTATGCTGAGTGAAGTAAGTCAGTTAGAGAAGGACAAACATTATATGGTCTCATTCATTTGGGGAATATAAAAAATAGTAAAAGGGAATAAAGAGGAAAGGAGAGAAAATGAGTGAAAATATCAGAGAGGGTGACAAAACATGAGACACCTAAGTCTGGGAAACGAACAAGGGGTAGTGGAAGGGGAGGTGGGAGGGGGAGGGGGGAGTGACTGGGTGACGGTCACTGGGAGGGCACTTGGCGGGATGAGCATGGGTGTTATGCTCTATGTTGGGAAATTGAACTCCAATAAAAAAAAATGAGGGATCCCTGGGTGGTGCAGTGGTTTGGCGCCTGCCTTTGGCCCAGGGCGCGATCCTGGAGACCCGGGATCGAATCCCACGTCGGGCTCCCGGTGCATGGAGCCTGCTTCTCCCTCTGCCTATGTCTCTGCCTCTCTCTCTCTCTCTCTCTGTGACTATCATAAATAAATTTAAAAATTAAAAAATAAATAAATAAAAATAATAAATGATAATGTTGGAAACTAAAAAAAAAAGAAAAGAAGAAAGAAGAAAGAAAGAAAGAAAGAAAGAAAGAAAGAAAGAGAAAGAGGAAAGAAAGGAAAGAAAGAAGAAAGAAGAAAGAAGAAAGAAAGAAAGAAAGAAAGAAAGAAAGAAAGAAAGAAAAGAAAGAAAGAGAAAGAAAGAAGAAAGAAAGAAAGAAAGAAAAAAAAGGAAGGCTGCCGGGAGAGTGGAGAGTTTGACCTTTGGAGTCAGAAGGATGAGGTGTAAGGCCTGAGTCTACCCCTCCCCAGCTGTGAGTCAGTCACTCGGCCTCCTGGCACCTGGCCTCTCCATCTGCAAGGCAGAAATGGGTGCCCTCACCACACAGGGTCTTGAGCAGATTAGAGAAAACCTAATAAAAAGAACCAGCAAAGCACCAGGTGTGGAAAAGCAAGCAAAAGGAATAGTGTGCTGAGAATTTCCAACTCCCTGGTCTTCTGTCCAAGAGGGAACAGGGTTGGAGCTGGATGTTTGCATTCTGGCCTTGCCCTCCCCTGTGCCCTGGAGCCAGGTGCCGACTCCCTGGTAGCTTGTCACGAGGAGCCAGCAGCACCTGCAGAGAAGGCCACGACAATGGATTTATTGGTAATTCTAACTCTGTCACTGGAGGAAACCACCAGAATAAAATTTATATTTTGGGGTGTGTGGGACTTCCTGTCCTTGCTGGACATGAGGACGCTAAGCAGCTCAGGTCCTAGCCTCCCCTCCCACATCCACTGTGAAATCAAAAACTGTCTTTACACATTTCCTGACAGCCCTGGGGGGAGCCACCTGCCCTGAGACCCCCTCATGTGGATCCTAAACACATCCCTGGGGAGAAGCCTGTATCTGCACAGCAGGGGGGTGGCCTTAGATTGCCTTGTCATGCCCTAGGATTGCCAGTGGGCCAGATTAGCAACAGTAATGCCCCCTTGTTTGCACGTCTAATTTTTTGATGAGCCTAGGGACATGTTTTTAAAGAAAGTTTGCTGGGGAGCCATGGGCTTCCTGTTCCAGAAATATCATGACAGTCCTCTTGTTGAAGTGCAGGGGGCAGCAGAGCACAGGCTGGAGCTGAGTGGGGGTCCTGGGGTCCTTAGCACACATTTATGTATATATTTATATTATTTTTTATATTTTTATTTTTTATAAATATATATTGTTAACATATATTCATATATATAGAAAAAAGAAGAAGGAATTCCTCTCTATGGATTTCACGGCCAGTGTTGTTTTCTTGGAAAGACACCTCCTGTTGCTCTTGTGTCGACGTCTGTGTGCTTGTCCACGTGGCACCTGCAGACTGTCCCCCTGCATTATATCCCCACCATCTCAGGTAGAAGGTGACACAGCTGTAGGGAAGGGAGGCCTGTGGGGGAACTCAGAAGATCCCCGACTCATGGTCTGTGGCAGTCTGTTGTCATTTGTGCTTAGCAGAGGATTTTCACCTGTAAATCCTGGTTCGGTAACTCCTATCTGTCAGACTAACAAAGAGGATAAGAAGCAAGATTTCCTGCAGTGATTTTAAATTGTGATAGATCTATACACTGATATGAGGGAACATGTCCTCATTCTTCTGTCCTGGGAAGCATGGAATTTTAATGTTCTATCATCTATCATTTGTCGATCCACATGCAGTAAGTGCATACATGTATATTAATAGAGTTATTTTTCCTTAATCTGTAAGATATAGTCAATAAGGCTTTCCTTTTCTTTTTTGTTTTTTTCCTTTTATTTTTTAAAAACGTTCCTTGTTTCATTAGTTTGTTGAACTAATTAAATTCAAAAGGAATCCTTTTCCTCTGTTTCATTTTCATCCATCAGTACCCACAGAGCAGGGCAAACCAAACTGAGGCCCAGAAAGTCAGGGAACCTAAATTCCCATGTGGAAAGACCCAGCTTCCTGGGGTGGGGGGTGTTATTACTAAAATTGGGGATGGTACAGGGAAGTGGGAAGAGCCCAGATGGTTTTCACATTTGTTCTCACTTGAGGAAAGGTGTCCCTTCCATTGTCCTTGCGTGTCCTAAACATACATGGAATCCTTGGGTCCCGCCCAGGCACACGGGGAGCTTTCTCTGTCTTGTACAGGGGTGCAGGGAGCAACCCACAGGAGGGAGAGAAAACCTACCTCAGAAGATGCAGAGCCCCTGCCCTTCCCTCGAGACAGAGCCCCCGACTGCAGGCCATCGCCAGAAATGCCAGCTCTGACCTGCATGGTAGCGCTGAGTGACAAAACCTGCATTTAGTAAAATCTCAAGACAGTTTTGGAAAAAGAAGAAAAAAGATGAGAAGGAAAAAGAGTGAAATGGTAATGGTGATTTTCTCTGTGGAGCTGGGAATACAGTTCATTTCTGCTTTGCCCAAATCACCCACCGTAATCTATGATATTATGATGAGAAAAAGAAATAGAAGTGAAACAAAGCTAAAAGCTACACATAGTCACGCCTGGAAAGGGCGGCACTGAGACTGAGGCTGTGGTTGCCACTGTTGTCTTGCATCACCTCACTTCACTAAATGGTCCTGATGGTCACTTCACTCTCCCCTGCTTCAAAGAGAGCGACACAGGGGAGGGACGTGGCTCCAGGCACCGGAACCCAGAGGTTGGTCTGGCAGCATCTGCGTGTAAAATCCCAGAGAAGGATCTGGTCCCACGTGGGTCCCGGGGCAGCCCTGCACACAACATGGAGGGAGGGGAGATGGAGTCTGTGATGGCCTGGACCCGGGGACCCTGGGACGAGATTGAGGCAGGAGCCTTTCTCTCTAAGAAAGATGCTCTGGTAACAGGGAAAGGGGCAGAGGGAGGATGCTGGGCAAAGAAAAGCAAAGCACTGCCAGAGTCTTTATGCTCTTGTTTCATGCAGGTGCCGGGATTGGCACAGGTTCACAAGATGTGGGCCCACCTGGGCTCCTGAAATGTTGAAGCCATGGTAGGAATCGGTACAACCCAAATGTGAAGGGCTCGAGGGCCACGGAGCTCACTGCCCCCACCTGGGAAAGGCCGTGGGGGGCATGCTAGGGAGCCTTTGGGGTCTTGAGAGCATGCACCCAGGTGAGGCTGGAACTGCCTGGCAAAGTCCCACCATGGTCACGGCCTCCACCTGCTGCAGGAGGGAAGACAGCAGAACACCGCTCACCTCCTGCGGCCACAGAGACTCAGATGGTGCAAGGTCCTAGGAGCCAGAAAGACAAGCCTCTCATGGGACCCTTTTTCTTAGTGTCGCAGTGACGTGCACTTGGGAACATGCCCCTCACCCCTCTGGGTGGTGCTGCCCCTTGGTACAAAGCCCACTGCTGGGCTCCCTTTGGTGCCTGGGGTCTCCACACGGAGAAGAGTGTCCCAGGGACCGAAGCCTCTATGGCCTAGGCTGGAGGCCACCGGGGGAGTCTGACTGGCTCCAAATCTGCATGGCACTTTTTGAAAAAGAATCAAAAATTGAAGGTGGAGGTTCGGGTGCACGGTTAGCAGAAAGGGGCTTAATCACAACTATAGGATTCCCTGAAATGACAAAACCACATTCAGCTCCATCGATGTCCAGAGTCCACGTGTATCTTACTAAATCTTGATGGGGGCAGCCCCGGTGGCGCAGCGGTTTAGTGCCGCCTGCAGCCCAGGGTGTGATCCTGGAGACCGGGGATCGAGTCCCATGTCGGGCTCCTTGCATGGAGCCTGCTTCTCCTTCTGTCTGTGTCTGTGTCTCTGTCTCTGTCTCTCTCTCTTTCTCTGTGTGTTTCTCATAAATAAATTTTAAAAAATCTTTAAAAAAAAATAATAAACCTTGATGGTGTGTGTGACCCTAGAAAAGCCTCTCCAAAGTGAAGGGCTGACCTAGCTCCAAAGTGAAGGGCTGACCTAGTGGCTACGTGTCTGTCAGGAGGTAAGGTTGAGAGGTGACCACCTCTGAGCTTACAGTGAACATCTGTAGTGAAGGGTTAAATATCACCAGTTTTGTAGATGAAGACGTTCTGTAGCCGCATGGTGGTGGCGGTGCACAGCCTTGTGGGCGAGCTTGCTGCCCCTGCACTGTAAAGGTAAATATGGCTAAAATGAACAATTTTTTTATATAAAAACAATTAGTTAACATATAGTGTATTATTAGTTTCAGAGGTAGAGTCTGTGATTCATCAGATGCATAGAACACCCAGTGTTCATCCAGGTGTCTTTTTTTTTTTTAAGATTTTATTTATTTATTTATTCATGGCAGAGAGACAGAGGGAGAAGGAGGCTCCCCGCAGGGAGCCCAATGCGGAACCTGAGACCAGGATCACCCCCTGAGCCAAAGGCAGATGCTCAACTGCTGAGCCACCCAGGCATCCCCCAGGTGCCCTCCTTAATGTTCGTCACCTAGGTACCCCATCCCCCACCCCTCCCCTCCAGCCACACTCGGTTTGTTTCACACTCAGTTTGTTTCAGAGAATTGTATGGTTTGTCTCCCTCTCTGCTGATGTCTTATTTTAATTTTCCCTCTCTTCCTCTAGGCTCCTGTTTGTTCCTTAAATTCCACATGAGTGAAACCCTATGATAACTGTCTTATTCTGATTTATTTGGCTTAGCATAATACCCTCTAGTTCCATCCACATCATTGCAAATGGCAAGATTTCAATTTTTTGATGGCTGAGTAGGATCCATTGTGTATTTATACCATATCTTCTTTATCCATCCGTCAATGCACATCTGTGTCTTTCCATAGTTTAGCTACTGTGGACATTGCAGCTATAAATATTGGGGTACAGGTGCTACTTCGGATCAATGCATTTGTATCTGGGATATATACTTAGTAGTGCAACTGCTGAGGAACCTCCACACTGTTTCCCAGAGAGGCGGCACCAGCTTGCATTCCCACCAACAGTGTGAGAGGGTTTCCCTTTTTCTAAATTCTTGCCAACATTTGTTGTTTCTTATCTTGTCAATTTTAGCAATTTTGACCAGTGTGAGGTGGTATCTCGTTGTGGTTTTGATCTGTATTTCCCCGATGGCAAGTGATATTGAGCTTTTTTTCACATGCCTGTTTGCCATCTAGATGTCTTCTTTGGAGAAGTATCTGTTCATGTCTTCTGGCCATTTCTTGATTGGCTTATTTTTTTCTTTATGTATCGAGTTCTATAAGTTCTTTATAGATTTTAGATACTAGACCCTTATCTGATATGTCATTCACAAATATCTTCTCCCACTCTGCAGGTTGCCTTTTGTTTTTGTCAAATGTTTCCTTTGCTGTGAAATAGCTTTTTATATTGATGAAGTCCCAATACTTCATTTTTGCCTTTGTTTCCCTTGCCTTTGGAGATGTGTCTAGCAAGAAGTTGCTGTGGCTGAGGTTGAAAAAGCTGCTGCCTGTGTTTTCCTCTAGGATTTTGATGGATCCCTGTCTCACATTTACATCTTTCACCCACTTTGAGTTTATGTTTGTGTATGATGTAAGAAAGTGGTCCAGTTTCATTCTTCTGCACGTGGCTGTCCAATTTTCCCAACACCATTTGTTGAAGAGACTGTCCTTTCTCCAGTGGATATTCTTTCCTGCTTTGTCTGAGATGAGTTGACCATAGAGTTGAGGGTCCATTTCTGGGTTCCACTGACCTATGTGTCTGGTTTTGTGCCAGTACCACACTGTCTGATGATTACAGCTTTGTAATATAGCTTGAAATCCGGATTGTGATGCCACCTGCCTTGGTTTTCTTTTTCAACAGTTCTTTGGCTATTCAGGGTGTTTTCTGCTTCCATATAAATTGTAGGATTATTTGTTCCAGCTCTGTGAAAAAAAGTTGATGGCATTTTGACAGGAATTGCATTGAATGTATAGATTGCCCTGGGTAGCATAGACATTTTAACAATATTTGTTTTTCCCATTCATGAGCATAGAAAGTTTTTCCATTTATTCATATCTTCCTCAATTTCCTTTGTAAGTGCTCTATTATTTTCAGAATACAAATCCTTTACCTCTTTGGTTAGGTTTATTCCTAGGTAACGTATGGTTTTTGGTGCAGTAATAATGGGATGGATCCCTTAATTTCTTTTTCTCCAATCTCATCATTAGTGTATAGAAATGCAACTGATTTCTGTACATTGATTTTATATCCTGCCACTTTGCTGAATTCCTGTATGAGATCTAGGAATTTTTGGATGGAGTCTTTTGGGTTTTCCACATAAAGTATGTCATCTGCAAAAAGCAGGAGTTTGACTTCTTTGCCAATTCAGATGCCTTTTATTTCTTTTTCCTGTCTGATTGCTGAGGCTAGGACTTCTAGTACTATGTTGAATAGCAGTGGTGAGAGTGGGCATCCCTGTCGTGTGTTCCTGACCTTAGGGGAAAAACTCTCAGTTCTTCCCCATTGAGAATGATATTCTCTGTGGGCTTTTCATAGATGACTTTTAAGATACTGAGATATGTTCCCTCTACCCCTACACTGTGGAGAGTTTTAATCAAGAAAGGATGCTGTACTGTGTCAAATGCTTTTTTCTGCATCAGTTGAGAGGATCATTTGGTTCTTGTCCTTTCTTTTATTAATGTGGCATATCACACTGAGTGATTTGCAGATGTTGAACCACCCTTGCAGCCCAGGAATAAATCCCACTTGATCATGGTGAATAATCCTCTTAATATACTGTTGGATCCTATTCACTAGTATCTTGGTGAGAATTTTGGCATCCATGTTCATCAGGGATACTGGTCTGTAATTCTTTTTGGTGGGGTCTTTATCTTGTTTGGGGATCAAGATAATGCTGACCTCACAGAAAGAGTCTGGAAGTTTTCCTTCCACTTCTATTTTTTGAAACAGCTTCAGAAGAATAGGTATTAATTCTTTTTTAGATGTTTGGTGAATTCCCCTGGGAAGCCATCAGTACCTGGAATCTTGATTTTTGGGAGATTTTTTTATTATTGCTTCAATTTCCTTGCTAGTTATGGGTCTAGTCAGGTTTTCTATTTCTTCCAATTTCAGGTTTGGTAGTTTATATGTTTCTAGGAATGCATCCATTTCTTCCAGATTGCCTAATTTGGTGGCATATGGTCACTCATACTATGTTCTTAAAATTATTTGTATTTCTTTGGTGCTGATTGTGATCTCTCTTCTTTCATTCATGATTTTATTTATTTAGGTCTTTTCTCTTTTGTTTCTTATAAGTCTGACTAGGGGTTTATTCATCTTATTAATTCTTTCAATGCACCAGCTCCTAGTTTCATTGATCTGTTCTACTCTTCTTTTTGTTTCTATTTCACTGATTTCTGCTCTAATCTTTATTATTTCTCTTCCTGCTGGGTTTAAGTTTTATTGGCTGTTCTTTTTCCAGCTCCTTTAGGTGTAAGGTTAGTCTGTGTAGTTGAGACTTCTCTTGTTTCTTGAGAAAGAACTATATTACTATATACTTCCCTCCTAGGACCACTTTTGCTGCATCTCAAAGGTTCTTAACTATTGTGTTTTCATTTCATTTGCTTCCATGATTTTTTTTAAGTTCTTCTTTAATTTCCTAGTTGACCCATTCATTTTTTAGTAGGTTGCTCTTTAACCTCCAAGTATTTGAGTTCCTTCAAATTTCATCCTGTGACTGAGTTCCAGTTTCAAAGCATCAGAAATGAAAAAAGCAAAGCATTCCCTGAAAATATGCAGGGAATAATCCTAGTCTTTTGGTACTGGTTGAGATCTGGTTTGTGACCCAGTATGTGATCTATTCTAGAGAATATTATATATCTTCTATACCAAGAAGAACGGGTATTCTGTTGCTTTAGGATGGAATGCTCTGAATATATCTGTGAAGTCCATCTGGTCCAATGTGTCATTCAAAGTTTTTGTTTCCTTCTTGATTTTCAGCTTAGGTGATCTGCCCATTGCTGTGAGGCGGGTGTTAAAGTCCCCTAGTATAATTGTAGCATTATCAATGTGTTTCTTTAATTTTGTTATTCATTGGTTTATATAATTGGCTGCTCCCAAGTTAGAGGCATAAATATTTACAATTCTTAGATCTTCTTGTTAGATAGAACCCTTTAAATGTGATATAGTGTCCTTCCTCATCTCTTATACAGTTTTTGGTTTAAAATCTAATTTGTCTACTCTAAGGATTGCTACCCCATTTTTCTTCTGATGACCATTAGCATGATAAATGGTTCTCCATCCCCTCTTTGGGAGAATCTTTGGGTCTAAAATGAGTCTCTTGTAAATAGCATATAGGTAGGTCTTGCTTTTTTTATCCAATCTGATACCCTGTATCTTTTGATTGGAGCATTTAACACATTTATATTTAGAGTAACTATTGAAATACATGAATTACCATTGTATTACCTGTAAAGTCCCTGTTTCTGTATATCGTCTCTGTTCCCTTCTGGTCTATGCTGCTTTTGGGCTCTCTCTTCACTCACAGGATTCCCTTTAATATTTCTTGCAGGGCTAGTTTAATGATTACAAATTATTTTAGTTTCTGTTTGTCCTGGGAGCTTTTTTATCTCTCCTTCTATTTTGAATGACAACCTTACTGGTTTAAGTATTCTTGGCTGCATCATATATCTCACTTAGCACCCTGAATATATCATGCCAGTCCTCTCTGGCCTGCCAGGTCTCTGTGGAGAGGTCTTCTGCCAGTGTAATGTTTCCACCCTTGTGGGTTAAAGAGCTCTTGTCTGAAACTGCTTGCAAGATTTTCTCTTTATCTCTGAAATTTGCAAGCTTCATTATTATAGTCTGGCTGTTGATCTATTTTTATTGATTTTAGGGGAGTGTGGGGTGGCTCTCTGTGCCTCCTGAACTTGGGTGTTTATTTCCTTTCCCAGATTAGGGAAGTTCTCAGCTATAATTTGTTCTAATAGGCCTTCTGCCTCTCTGTCTTTTCTGATCTTCCAGGATATTCAAATATTATTGCACTTAATGCTATCACTCATCTTTCAAAGTCCCCCCTCAGCATCCAGTAGTTGTTTTTCTCTTTTTCTCAGCTTCCTTACTTTCCATCATTTTATCTTCTGTATCACTGACTCTCTCTTCTGCCTCACTTACCCTAGCAGTTAGAGCCTCCATTTTTTTTTACTGCATCTCAGTAATGACATTTTTAACTTCAGCCTGTTTAGGTTTTAGTTCTTTTATTTCTAAGATTCTCTAGTGTCTTTTATGCTTTTTTCAACCCGGGTGATTATCTTTGTAATCATTATTTTAAATTCTAGCTCTGGCATCTTACTTATATCAATTAAATCTATGGCAGAGAGTATTACCTCTGGTTCTTTCTTTGGTTGTGAATTTCTCCTTCTTGTCATTTTGTCCAAAAAAGGAAAGAAAGAGAAAGAGGGGCGCATGGGTGGCTCAGTGGTTGAGTGTCTGCCTTTGGCTCACGTCGTGATCCCTAGGTCTGAGGATGAAGTCCTGCATCAGGCTCCCCACAGGGAGCCTGTTTCTCCCCCTGCCTTTGTCTCCCCCACTCTCTGTGTGTCTCTCATGAGTAAGTAAATAAAATCTTTAAATTAAAAAAAAGAAAAAAAAAGGAAATAAAGAGAAAGAAAAAACAGCAAAAACAGCAATAATAAAATCAACAACAACAATAACTTTAGGAAGTGACTCTGGTGCATCCTTTATATACTCTGCGGTTGTGTTTTGGCTGCTCTTTCCGGCTGGTCCTTCCTCCTTGTTTGTAGTGGGAAGTGTTTGGTCCTTTAAGTAGATATGCTTTTAGTAGCTTGTGAAGTTAAGCCGGAAGCTCATGTTCTGGAGCTTTCTTTAATCAGCAGACTTGGTATATGTTGGGGCTGTGTTTGTCTTCTGAGGGGGTTCACAAGCTGACTTGCCCTCGGAGGGACACACCTGCAGGTCAGGGGGCGGGACTGCGGGCAGAGGATTCCAGCCTCCACTGGAGGCACCGTGTGTCTCCCTGGGGTCCGACTGTGCTGGTGGCCGGTGGTGGTGGAGGAGATGGAATTGGGCGTCACCTTGTCCCTTCGTCCCCCCGGGGAGGCAGAAGTCCCGGCAGCTGCTGCCCTGCGGTCCTCCCAGAAAAGTGCGCAACCTCCTGCGGCCCAGGACCTCGTCACTTCCCTGCCCTAGCCTGTCCGTGTCGAGGTCATCACATCCCCAGAGCCACAGGTCTCCTGAATTCCAATTCCGGCCGGGAGCTGGGATTCAAAGCTCCGAGCCGAGGCCGGGAAGGCGCGTGCGCCCACCGCGGCCCTGGCGGGAAGGCTCGGGCCGCCCGCAGCCGCCGCGCCGCGCAGCCCCGGCCCCGGCCCCGGCCCGCGCCCAGCCAGGCCCAGCCAATGCCCGCGGCGCCCGCGCACAGCCGCACGCCCGCGGAGGCCTGGCGCCCCCCTCCGACCCGCCTGCGCGCCTCGCCTCCGCGGCTCCCCGGGGGCCCTTCGTCTGCAGAGGACAAGCACCCGCTGCTCCAAGGCCCTCCAGAAAAGGGAGCAGTCTTTTCCCTGAGCAAAACCCAGGGATCCCCTGGCCACCGATGCCGACTTTCTCCCTCTTCCTGACTTGGCTCCGAGAACCAGACTTCCTCCCTTTCGGGCCTCGCGGCTTCCCAATCCCCCAGTTCAGGGCTCCGAACTTTGCTTCTGCCAGAATCACTTGCTCCAAATATGCAGACTGTTTCTGTACTCTTCCCATCTTGTTCCTAATTTTGCAAAGCAGGTGAAGGTTGGTCCGGTTGTACTGGAAGAACAAAGCAAGTTCAAGGTGCCCCTACTACTCCACTGTCTTGGAACCACTAGGTTCAAATTTTAAAAGAACCAAAACAAATTCTTAAGTGAGCTCTAAACTTTTGCCCACAAGTCTGTGGTGGCCGATTCCCTGGCCGACACACTTGGTACTATAACCCTATTAGCTGCTGTTCACCAGAGAAGACAGATCAAAGTTGTTCTTTCCACATGTGGGTTTTTATTTTGAGCCCTTCACACCCAGCACAGAATTGCCTCTGGCTTCAAGAGCTGCGAGGAGCACTTTGCTGTGATCTTCTTGGTGTGATTTAAGAGCTTTGCCTTTTGTTACCCATCAGCACCTGAGCAATAATTATTGTTCACTCAGGGCCCTTAATAAAAAGGACAAGACAAAGACAAGGCAGTTTTCAGGGTCAAACCCACTACCTGCCTGCCTGGCTTTTCTGTACACAGGTGAGGTATTCCTGCACATCATCCGGGGACCCCAGAATGAGGGGGACTCGTTGGTGAATGGTCTCTGGCTTCACATCCAGCACGGGCTGAGTGCCTGTGGTCGCCAGGCCTCCAGCCTGCTCTATGATATAGGCCACAGGATTGCACTCATACAGGAGCCGGAGCTGTGGGAGAAACAGAGTCAGGTGGAAAAGCTCTGCAAGTTGCCAGATATCCCAAGCCATGCCCCTTTTAAAGCTCAACAGGGAATTGCAGCTGCTGAACTTCTGGTCTGTTAGCCCAAATGAACGGACACCCCAGCAGAGTGAGCTTCCAGAGGTCACGACCCCCCAGAAGCCCAGGTGCATCAGATGATGTTCATCGCCATGTCTTTGGGGCACCACTGGTTAGTATCTACTGTCTTGTGACCTCTGTGTGTACAAGAGACCTGCCTCCTCCCCCTGAGAGTATGGGATCCAGATACTTGTTTGCTGTTGGCTCAGCAGTGAGGCAAACTGACTCTGAGGCCTGGTCAGGAGCCTCTGTATGTGAGGCCTTAGGGCTAGGAGGAAGTCCAGCTTGGATGGGATGGAAGGTCACCTGGAGAGTACGGGGTAGCCTCTTAGGATAACTTCCCATCCAAGATCGTGTGGAGGAATCCCACATCTCAAGTGTCAACGTGACTAGGTAGTTTGTGGGGTTAAATGGCCTTTTCTCGTGGCCACTGAGACTGAGTTAACGTCCACTGCTTGCACTCCCACGGCATCCTGCACGTCCTTCTACATGCATTTGTCACACTGAGGTTGGTTTCATATCTGCCTTCCTCCTTACATGCTCACCCTTGAGGGCAGGGACAGAGTCTGTCTTGGCGGATCACTGTGGCACCTCCCTTCCTAGTACTGTCTGATGCAGGAGACAAGGCTCCTGTGTCCCTCGCCCGTGGCCTTCCAGTGGAAGGCAGAAATGGGTGGGGTGTGAAGGGTCAAGTCAGCCTGTGCCCTGCTTGCTACATTGGGCCCGTGGACACAGGGCCGAGCCTATCCTGAGGAAAGACTGCCTTTTCTAAGAGGTACCATAGGAACTAGCAGGTGCCTGCCCTGTACCCAGTGAGTCCTTGGGGAATTGAATTGAAGTGGGCTGGACCCAAAGGCTTTTTTAGGTTTCTTTCTCTGTGTTGTCATTCCCTCCTCACCACCCCCACCCCACCACACCACCAGACACCCACATACATCACATCAGATTCAGAGTGACAGTCTAGCTGCACGTTCTAACTCAGTATCTTACTATCTTCTCCTTCCTGCCCCAAAAGCTGCAAAGGCTGTGCAAAACCTGTTTTGAAAAGAAAACAAGCTCCTTTCTGTAATCGGCTTACAAAATGGTGAAGCCAGCTCTCTGCAGCCTTTTTTTCTTTGCTTCAAATCCATTCTGAAGATCATTGGAAACTACTTTGAGAAGCAGTCAAATCTTGCTGATTTTTGAATTATTGTTATTTCATGGTGGGAAGCAAAATGTCTCTGGTCTAGGTTGGAGAGCCAGGTATTCAGGAGAAAGTAAGTCAAGACTCCAGGGGGCCATTTACTGCCATTTTGGTAAAACTACACTAAAAAAAACTACACTACCCTTACTCTAGACCTCCAGCTCTTGGAGTAATGGGTATCCTGGCAAGTGCAAAGAAGCCCCACTGGGTGTGGACACAATTGGATCTGCGAGTTTTGTCCCTGATCATCCACAGGAGGGACACTGGAGGCCAATTGGTCCTGCACAGCTACCTAACAGCTTGTAGCACTCCACTCTTTCCTCTCCTTTTCCTTGCTCTGGGCGCTTGAGGATAGGGGATTTGGGATGTTTGACAATAAAGCCTCCGATTGTCACCAAGTGGCCTTTGTTTGTACCATTTTGATTCAGATACTTAAGAAAAAAAGTACAGCATCCTCACATAAAATTTGTCTTTGAGCCAAGGTTGCCCTTCACCTAAAGTTGTTCTTGTAGTAAATTCATCTTAAATACAACATGCAGGTCTTCATGTTACTTTGGCCTGCAGCCCACGTGATCTACTTTTTTCTGCAACTAAATCTAAACAGATAAACAGAGACAAGCACACACAGGAGAAAAGGCATACACAATCACCCCACCCCAAAAACACACAGCAAGGATGCCTGGGTGGCTCAGCGGTTGAGCATCTGCCTTTGGCTCAGGGCGTGATCCTGGAGTCCCAGGACTGAGTCCCACATCGAGCTCCTGCAGGAAGCCTCCTTCTCCCTTTGCCTGTGTCTCTGCCTCTCTCTCTCTCTCTCTCTCTCTCTCTCTCTCTGTGTGTGTGTGTGTGTGTGTGTGTCATGAATAAATAAATAAAATATTAAAACAAAAAATACAGCAATGCCCACACAGATACCAGGAAAGCTAAAACACAGAGTTCAGGAACCAATGGTACTTTCAACAGGGATGGCGGGGATGGTGCTATGAATATAGATCTACATGGAATTATATGTGGTTATGGAAATGTCCATGTAACTATATGTGCATATTTTCTGACTCATTTTAAATCATTTTAACAATTAGTAACAAATAGCCTAACCTTTTCTGTGTTGGAACTTAGTAGACAGCACTCCCTCATTTTCTAAATCTTATTTAATACCCTGTGCCAGTATCTTTTATGCAGAATTGTCTGTAACTCTTACTTCTAAAGGTTATGATATACCTGAGCTAAACATTCACATGAAGAGAAACTCCTGATACACCAATCTGCATATTAAAAATCTTCCCTCTGGTCTCATGTGCTCTTAGATTTCTTATCATGGCTTTGAAACTGTCATTCCAGTAATTCAAATTGCACATCCTGGGAGACAAATATACATGTGGCCAGTTGTTGGTATATGTGAGAGTGTATTAGATCTTTGTTTTGATTTTTTTACTTAATGATCTCTGTTATTGGTGAAAAAATCAGACATGTTTCCATGGGAGGGTCTATTCAAGATAAATGCATTTGGGTCATAAGATTCCCATCTAATAATATAAGTATTTTAGGGTTTGGGTCATAAAGTTGCAATAAGACCTTCCAGGAACTACCTTCCCAGAAGTATTGAATAAGTTCTGACCAAATTTCTTATTCTGGAGTTTGGGAACTCTCCAGAGGATTCATGGGTAGACTTCAAGTCATCTGTGAACCCCCTAAAAACATATGTAATTTATCTGTTTATGTGCATTTCTTTCCCCTGGGAAGTGGATCCATACCTTCTGTTAGATTCTCAAATGGTCTATAATCCAGAATCAGGTGGTGCTGAAGCTACAGGCACAGCATGTAGAAGGTGGTAGATGACCACAGCTGACACATGGTGAATGATGGGCATGAGGCCAAGGAATGTGAAGGGTAGTGAAAATTGCCAATAACAACTTCAGCCTCTACTACAGCCTCAAAATTTATTAATGGGGAAATATAGTTCATTTTTCTTCCACCTACGCACTCACAAACTGCTGTGAAGAGGTCAGAGCAGTAGCCAAAAAGCAGGCATGAAGAGAAAGGGTACTCCAACTGGCTTACTGACAGATACAGCCTGTGGACGAAAAAGAATTACCTTGCCCTTTGGACTTTTCTGGTTCGCTGGGTACAGGAAGACTCCTCCATAGACCAGGGTTCGGTGTACATCAGCCACCATAGAGCCCACATACCGGGCCCCATAGGGAGCACTGCCATCCTAGAAGGCAGAAAGAGAAGAGGCAAGATGCTCACCTGGATTAGATACTTGTTAACCACGTATCTTAAGAGATTGGCAAAGCAAAAGAAATTAACTATTAGTCTTCTAAGGAAAGGAGACATTGGCAGCATTTAGGATGGGATTAGACAAGCAAGAGATAATCACCCAACAAAAAAGAATTGAATTGCAATAAAAGCAGGCACTATAGGTGATTCCGAACCCTGAATATAGATGGAATACAAAACCTGCCAATTACTCTCCTAGGTAATAATATGAGTAGCACTGAACAGAAATCTTGTGTAAACTCAGCTCAATAAATAATTTTTCAGTATCTTATTTCTGCCTGGCATCAGGCCAGGCTCTGAGGATGCCAAAATCAGAAAGTCTCTGCCCCCAAGGAACTCACCAACTGAAGGGGAAGACTAGCATATATAAATGAGTAAGATTTCAAAACACAGAGTTCAGGGTTCAGGAATCAATGGTACGTTCAACAGGGATGGTGGGGATGGTAGCTATGAATATAGATCTACATGGAATTATATGTGCTTATGGAAATGTCTATGAAACTAACTATATGTGCATATTCTCTGACTCATTTTAAATCATTTTAACAATTAGTAACAAATAGCCTAACCTTTTCTGTGTTGGAACTTAGTAGACAGCACTTCCTCATTTTCTAGATCTTATTTAATACCCTGTGCCAGTACCTCTTATGCAGAATTGTCTGTGACTCTTACAATTAAAAAATAAATTAATTTAAAATTTTATGATAAAAAAATGAATAACCCAATTTTTTAAATAGACCAAAAACTTACCTTATACCACATGACAAATACACTCAAAGTGGAACCTACACATAAGAGCTAAGACTATAAAATTCTAAGAAAATATCAACAGACTTTTGGGAGAAGAAACTTGAGAGAAATGGTATTAAAATTATCTGGCAAAGAAAACCGGAACATTTGGGAAAATGAAGAACAAGGAAAGAGTATCTCTACCAAATCTAAGAGCACACAGTGAATTAATAATATTTACATATGCAAAGAAGAAATGCAAACACCCACCAGTAGATCAGAATAGAGTCTAGTCTTGGGCATTAAGAAAGATGAGAATTTCATTTATGCTGAACAGGACCTTTCAATCAGCATGAGACAGTATTATTAGCCAAAGAACAGCACTGTGCAAGCTGCTTAGAGAAGAGGGGGGAAGGATCCCTACCTCATTCTTTACACCCAGATTATTTCAACATGGAGAAAGACTTGAAAGGAGAAAATCACAAATAATTTAGAATAAGGCTGTCCAATGAAGTTCTCTGTAGTGATGAAAACACTTTTTATAACCACTGGCCCAAAGTAACCATGTGTGAGGTCTGGTAACGAGACGAAGTGTAGATGAAAACAGAATTTTACATGTTATTTACTGGTAATTACATGTGGCTAGTAGCTACTCTACTGGGCAGTACAGTACAGGAAACATGAGTACATTAATTCATAATCTAGAACACAACCATTAGTTACAAAGAAAAATAAATATAAAATTGCAAATACCTCTGTAGGATCAAAAGCTGAAAGTCTACCCATATTTCTAACATGAATAACAGACAAAAGATAAGTTTCCTTCATTTACTAAGTGCTTATAAAGCAACAAGAAACAGATAATACTAATTAAATATTTGCTAAGGACAGAAATAGGCAATTTACTAAGACAAAAGTTGATGCTCGGTAAGTACAAGGAAAGTTGTAAGACATAAGCCATCATTAAATATGTGCAAATCAAGCCACAGGGTTCACCTTTTTACCATCAGATGAACACAAATTTTAAAAGATTCACCATATCTCGCACGGGCAGGGACACAGGGAAATGGGCACTCTTTCATATGATGCCGTAACATATAAACTGATGCAACTTTTCTGAAGAATACTTGGTGACATCAGCATGTGAGATGCACATACCCTTTGACCCAGCAACTTCAGCAAGACATGTGTCCTACAGATACACCTGCAAAGGTCACAAGCACACACATTTGGAATCTCCGCTGCAGCTTTGTGTCAATCTCCAAATCATGACAAAGAAAATCAGTGAGACTAACATGCTCTGCCTGATGTTCTAAAAGGGGCAGGTATGGAGGTGGGTGAGCGTAATCCTTCCTGCCACCCCAGCTCAAAGAATAAAAGCAACACTTGGCAGTGGTCATCCCTGGAAAGAGCAACTTGGCTGGGGTTAAGGAACGGGGGAGGCTTTCATTTTTAATTTTGCATAATTCTGTATGCTTTACATGCCCTAATCTTAGATTACATTTTAAAATTGAAGTAGAATTCAAAAATAAATAAATAAAATAAAATAAAATTGAAGTAAAATTCACATCAGCCCCTGGCAACCACTAATCTGCCTTATGTCTCTACACACTGACCTTATCCTTGCAACTGGCTCTTTCCACTTAACTTAAATGTTTTTGAAATTATCCATGCAGTGGTATAGATCAGTTCTTCATTCCTTCTTATGGGTAAATAATACTCCCTTTTCTGAATGTACCACCTTTTATCCATCCACTCATCACTTGATGGACATTTGAGTTTTTTCACTTTGGGTTATTGTAAATAATGCTGCTATGAACATGTGTGTGCAATTTTTTTATGAATATCTGTTTTCAGTTATTTGAAGTATATACATAGGACCAGAATTGCTGGGTCATATGGTCATTCTATGTTTAACTTTTGAGATACGTTACTTTTTAAATTTTGTTAACAAGAATAGAAACCAGTTTCAATCAAGTGGAAACATTACAAACTATTTATTATCTTCTTTGCGCCTTTCTTTCTTTAGAAAGAGTTAAAAGTACTTAATTAAGGAAATAAAGAAAGCGACAGCTTCATGCCAACACCCACAGGCCAGCCTCTCCTGCCTTCACCTCTGTCCCTCTCTCTTCACAGAGAATTGCTGAGGGAAGGGGGCACAGATTACTTTCCCTAATTTCCCTTTAATCTTTCTAAGGGATCACTGCAAACCTCCACCACAGCCAGGAGGATGCCCACCGGGTATCCCCATTTGACCAAAGTCAAAATTCCTTTTTGTATTTATAGGCGGATATTCCAGAATCCAACTTGGGTTTCATTGTATTCCTGTTTGTCTTATTAGTCAGAACTGGACACTCCCAAGAATATCCAGCACTTCAGTCAAAATGATTATTGTTTCTACATCAAGAAGAAAGTCCTTCCCTGGACTCTCAAGTGTTGCCTGAGGAAACTACCTGGCATTCACACTGCTTTCCTGCTGTTACATGTAGACTAAACTTCCTGGGGCCAGAATCAACTAATCTCTAGTCTTCAATGTATGGAACTTGTTAAGAGATTTTATGTGAAAAGCAAGCAAGAAAAGCCAAAACCTCCTAGAGACAAAACAACTCCTTTTATGCTAGGGGCAGATGCATATTAAGTCTAGAATTTCACATTAATAAACAACTGGAGGATTCTGGAGACTTGCTTTATGTTGGGGAATATGTCCCTTCCTTTGCTGTTGAGAAGGGTCTCATCTTTGAATCAGTATTGAAATATTGATTAATACATTGGGCTCAATAGTCTACCATTTCCATGATAAGTGAACACTGACTTTTTATTTTCTAAGGGGACTGCTCCACTGAACAACTATTGCAGAATGAGGAGGAGATGAGAATAATTTGCTGTTTAGATCCTACTGCATGAGTCCCACCTATTTGTCAGCAAACAGGGTGCAGTAATGGGTGGCCATCCACAGGCTATTCTAGCAATGTTAATCTGTCCTGTATGTAACACATACACTCCCTTTACATTATTTTTGTCCCATTATCTCCATTCTGTATCTGTAGATTAATTTCCTGATATAAAGAAATGTCTAAGAAACTGCCCAGCACAGTACTTTTTCAAGTGTGCATGGAAATCCATTAATGGGTGATAAGCCCATTTAATGAGAGATTACTAACATGCTTTTTTTTTTTTTTTCAAATGAGATGCAATCTAAACAAATGGAATGGAACACAACAGAATGGAACAGATCAGATCAGAACAGATCAGAATAGGGGAGCCTGGGTGGCCCAATCAGTTAAGCGTCTGCCTTCAGTTCAGATCATGATCCCAGGGCCCTGGGATGCAGCCCCCCATCAGGCTTCCTGCTCAAGGGGAAGCCTGCTTGTCCCTCTCCGTCTACCACTCCCTCTGCTTGTGCTCTCTCCTCTATTTCTGTCTCTCTCTCAAATAAATCAATAAAATCTTAAAAAAAAAAAAAAAGAACAGAATTGAATAGAAAAGTGAAAAGGTAAAAGTATCTTAAAACACATCGAGATTAAGGCAATTTATTTCAGTGGGGCCTGTGTGAGTGTGTACATGCACACTGGCACACATGTGCTCTGAATTAGGTGTAAAATGCATTTGTTATTAATGTTCACAGTCAAAAATTCTTCAGAGCCACTGGTCTAATTGACCTTTCTTACTCCTGAGCTGTCTCTGGGGAAACTGTATAGATCTTCTTAAGGCATTTATTCCATTTTGTAAAATTACAAGGTGTAGTTTACCTTAGAACCTGAGTATCTTTCTTCTAGCAGTAGTAACACTATCTAAGCTGGACTATGAGGAAGGATACAAGAGAAACATTTTTTTTAAGAGCACTGAGTATTATTTGAGAGGAGAAAAAGTTAAAATGGAATTGGGAAAGATCTTAATATCTTCTAAGAGTTTCAGTTTTACTGAGAGGTCAAAGGATTCCTATTTTTTCCCTGACTTTATAATTACCCTTTTATGTAGTTTTCCATTTGGGAGCTCATCCTGTGGTAAGATTTAAAGGCAGACCAACCTGCTGTTGGTCATTCACAAGCTGATGCCTTATTTCCCATTTGAAACCTCTCCTTCAAAGACATTTATGGTATTCTTTGTATAGAACTGTTATTTTTTTAGTGGTAACATAAATATCTTTTTTATGGGCTCTAGAGGAGGCACTTTAGCTTAGAATGGGAACCACTATAAAACATCTCCAAGACCAGGAACCTGTAAACAATTTTGACTTTATCATTCACATCCTGTTACTTTGCCCTCAAGATATTGGATGGGTTTGTACATGATGGCAAAATATGACCCTATAAAAGAGAGGTACAGGAAACTGACTTTTGAGAACTTCAATTTAAAAATAAATGAAAAGGGCAGCCCAGGTGGCTCAGTGGTTTAGTGCCGCCTTCAGTCCAGGGTGTGATCCTGGAGACCTGGGATCGAGTTCCATGTCAGTCTCCCTGCATGGAGCCTGCTTCTTCCTCGTCTGTGTCTCTGCCTCTCTCTCTCTCTCTCTCTCTCTCTCTCTCTCTGTGTGTGTGTGTGTGTCTCATGAATAAATAAATAAAAATCTTTAAAAAAAATAAAAATAAAAATAAATGAAAGAAAGTAGAAAACTCTCTATAGCTTCAGTGTGAGGTAAAAAAAAAAAGGCAGGTCCCAGCATCCTGTTAACTGACTGCCACCTGGGACCATGGAATCACCAACTCTTTTCCCTTGGAGTTCATGAGGACTTCCAGGGATAGCCAAGCTGGCAACCATACCACTGCCTTTCCATCACAGGATAAAGGGCCCCTCTTTTGACATTCCCCAGAATTTGGTGAGAGAAGGTCCCACTTATAAACAAGCTTGCATTCGTCTTCTAATTTAGACTAGACTTGACACACTTGATCTGGAAATTCTTTGACTCTGCTCCCATATCTGTCTTAAAATCTCTCTTAGTATGGTGAACATACTGAATGGATTGTTTGGGTTGCATTAGTAGCCACATGCAGTCCAGGACTTGGTAATCCTGTTGAGAGACAAAGAATATCCTAAAGCTTGGGGTAAATACAAGGTCCTGATATTAGGGTATATGAATGGGACTTTCAAATATAAGTATTTCACCTAAAAGCAAATATAAGTGAGGGATCAGAATCTAATAGGTGGTAGTTCAGCAAGCAAATGACCTGAGAGGTTCTGGCCTAAATAAACCCTGAAATTTGGAAATTTGTTTTCTTTATAAATAACATCTCCTGGAAAAACTCAACTAGGGAGTATTATCTTGAGTAGGTCTTTAGCTGTGAAAAATGTGGCTGATTTATGAAGAAAGGTAGATTCCGCCATTCTCATACTGACCAGAGCCATAAACAGCAGCATCCACCTCTTTCAGCCAGGCCCCCAAAGCTGCCACCCCAACAGAGACCCACTGAGGCAGCATTCTCCCGGCTACTGCCTTAGGCTTCCTTCACTCACCTCAGGAAATTTCTTTTTCTGCACGTATTCTGAGGTGGCAGCATCAAAATACTTGGCATAACCCTCATTGAGACTGTAAATCTTTCCTTTCTGTTTTATCTTGACATCTTTTTCCACCAGGACAAATTCACCAAGTGCCTAGAAAGATGAAAAGAAACACCTGGAAGAAGAGAGATACCAGGAAACGAAAGCTAACAGCACACTCCCCAATAATCAGAGAGCATCAGAAGATGTGGGCCTGCTTGAGGAGCCCAGCTGTGCCACATCCTTCTGCAGCGCCAGTAGTACTCTAGCAAGAGATGAAATAATTCAGAGGAAAGAGGGAAAGCTCCCTTGGTAAATTTTACTGCCTGCCAGGTTACTCATTTATGGGGAAACTTGAAGTCTTAATGCCTCAAGTTCTCATCCCTAGTTAATTACTAATTTTGGCCAGAAGATTTATGCCATCAACAATATGAGGAAGAAGTTTCATGAATGGGATGTGTCATAAAGGTGGGGGATGCAGTTCCCCTACTAATGTGTGGTCCATTTATTGTAATGACTCGGTCTTAGGAGCCAGGAAAAGTTCCCCGTGATTCTTATACAGGGTAATAAGGAAATCCCTTCAATCAGAAACTGTATTCACTTGGCATAAGGAATAAAAAGGATAGACATGAAAGAAATCTACAGAATTACTAATAAAATGGTGCCCAGCGTGCCAGCTATGGTAACTCTGCAGGACATCCCTCAGGTACCTATTTATCTGAGTGCTTATGGATGTGATTAGCTGACTGCAGGTAACACCTTGAAAGGCTGGATGTCTCTCTAAGTCACTAGGAGGAAATCTAGGCTTGGAAATATAATCAGTTTTAATGAACTTCGAAGACTAAGAAAGTGAAATCCCCAGGGTGACAGCTCACAGCTGTCAGCTAGACTGGAAGGTTCCTAATAAGCATAGGAATTTACATTCCCAAAGTGTAAAGAGGCAGGACCATGCTGACCATGTCTGAATCAAGACAGTGATGAGAACACTCAGCAACCACTAAAGTAACTAAACATCTCTCTTCTGCTGTATGTGAGTGGTGACTTCTTTACCAATGAATCGCTACCTTCACTTTAATCTTCCCACCTCCTAGATAAAAATTACTGATACACAATCATTAATTGTACCTCCTCCCAAGCCAGAACTGACCCTCTCTTTCTTAAATCCTCTTGAGACCATCAAGCAAAAGCCGACTTGCTATAAAGTCCATCCCAACTCCCTCCTAGCATGACAGTCTACCATTCTTCTAGAGAACAGCACATCCATCCTTATTCAGTAAACCCAATTTCTTTCTATTATAGACAAGTTCCTGACAGTCTCTGGCTCATGAGCTTTAAAAACTTGCTGTGGACATTTGTTGCTTTGGAGCAGCCCAGTGTGGAGTAACACTTCCTAAAAGCAGCCTAACTCCCTTTGAAGAGTTAACTCTTCTCATTGGATGCCAGTCCAGGAAGACTAAGCTGATCCTCCTCTGGTCCAAAATCAGGCATTTGACTTAGCTTGGCAAATTAGATACTCTTCCCTGGCAACTAAAACCTGAGTGAGAAACACAAAATCAGGGATAGTGTCCAAACCAGACTGGCCATGCTGCAAACCCATCCATTCCTGGAACTCCTGTATCCTGGTCCCCAAGACCTGCCCATTTCCAGCCTATGTTCTGAGCTTTACCATTAATATGATAATATCCTTTACTTAATTGGGAAGAACACGTACATGATCAGGAATCCCACAAACCTGTGCTGTCCAATAGAGTAGCTACTAGCCATGTGTGGCAATTTAAATTAATCTGAGTTTCTTAGTCACTCTAACCACATTGCAAATGTTCAATAGCCACAGGAGGCTAGCGGCTACCATATTGGACAGCCCAGATTTAGAACACATCCATGGTCACAGAAAGTTTTATTGGATGGTGCTACTCTAAAAAATCCATGTTTCTGTCTACACATTGGCAACATTAGGATTTTTTAAATTATTGTATTCCCATAAGTCAAAAAGGTGAAATGCATTTTTGGATTAGAAACTCCGTAAGGACAGAGCCTGGGCTGCTATGACAAACCTATAGAACACTTCAAATGCCCTCCACTGGACAGGGATCATTAATGATTTCTAATGTTGGTGTTGATTCCCTAACTAGACACTCTTGTCCCTAAAGCAAGTATTAAGAATGACAAAAAATTACCCCAGTGGATTGGAATTAAAGCACAGAGGCAGATGGAGTCCTAAGTACTGATACTGCCATATTGGGTACTTACTGGGTCAAGCATGAAGAGGTCCACTCCTTGCCCAGTGGAAAGAGCCACCAGGGTTGCACTACCATAAAGGGCATAGCCTGCAGCCACAATATTTCGGCCTGGCTGCAAAGCATCCTTTTCAGAAGGTTCGTCCTCAGAGGTCTGTAGAAGAGAAAAGAGAAACATAGGGTGTTACTGTCTCTGGAAAGAACCATTTGCCAGAGGCCTGGGCTTCAGATCTCCACTGAAGGAAGTGCAGTTCTCAGAATTTTAAGCTGAGGCAAATGCATCTGGAGGAGATGCATTACCATGGTAACAAATGGTTCCTGCTGAGCCATTTACAAAGGCCATTCTAGCACTTCTCCCTATTTTCTGAACATATTCATCTGCATCCTGCACAAAGCACCCCAAGATGCTAAACCACAGCTCCCCTTAATAATTAGAAGCCATGCTCCTTGACTGTTACAACAACCAAGGCCATGAAACTCTGATCGTGTGCCCTATCTCATTATACATACTCAACAACATTCTGAAGGAAATACCTTTATCATCTCCATTGTGTAGATGCAACTCTCAGAGCCTGAATGTTTGGATAACTCACCTGATACCAGAAAGCCTCAGAGCTGGAGTCAAGCTTGGAGTCAAGTCAAGTCAAGCTCAGGGCTCTTCCCTGTTCCATATGCTGCACCTGGAAGGCCTTGTCCTTGCCTGCCCCCCACCTCCACCCTAACATCACTGTGGATGGCAGATGTGAAAGGAGTTTTGAAGGAGAGGCAAATGGGCAGTCTTCAATCAACTCTTCAAATCAGAAGACCTAGATGGATTCAGTTCCACAGACCATGGCGAATAGCTATGACAAATGTGACAAGGTGAGGCTCCAAACTCACTTTCCCATAGTCTGTTATACCCAAGGAACGTGGTGCTTGGTCCTCAAGGGTTAAATACAAACTGTTGGCCTCACTGCTTCTGAGCTATTCGATTCCCCACTCTCTGTTTTCTAGTACAGCTACCTCAGCTGTTTAATTAGATGCCCTGTTCTCTCTAGATACCAGTGGATTTTGTCTAAAAGGCCAGTCCAGAAATACTACATAGTGATTTCCTGTTGAGCAGAAAATTCCAGAGAATTGCAAAGTGGTGGAAGTGAACAAAATACCTTTAAAATTATGAAGACAGGGGGATCCCTGGGTGGCTCAGCAGTTTAGTGCCTGCCTTCGGCCCAGGGTGTGATCCTGGAGTCCCAGGATCAAGTCCCGCATCAGGCTCCCTGCATGGAGCCTGCTTCTCCCTCTGCCTGTGTCTCTGCCCCACCCCCCCCTCTCTCTCTCTCATGAATAAATAAATAAAATCTTTTTTAAAAATTATGAAGACATACTGGTGCTTATGTAAATAGGAATCAGAACAACAATATTGAGCTGTATATCAGACACACATTAAAAATGTCAATTATGCTAATTAACTCCCCTGAAGAATAACTTCTGCAGGGTAAAATAGTAATTTTTATTTATATGGGGCTTTATATGTTTCAAAGTACTTTCACATCATCATGCTTTTTGTAAAACAATGGAGAGTCTCCCTAACCCTCATTAAAAGTGAAGGGATGGAGGTTAGGAGAGGTACTCACACATTTTGAAACCAGTGAGTGATAAAGCTAGGATGGACCCACAATCTCCCAATGCTAAGCCAGCATCCTTCTCAATACTGTCACAGAATATGGGGCCAAGTGGCCCTTTGCTAGTAATATCCTAACGACTTCACTGTAAATCAAATTTTACCGTTCTTTAAAGATGGTAAATTCCTGGAGCACCTGGGTGGCTCAGTCAATTAAGCGTCCAATTCTTGATTTCTGCTCAGGTCATGATCTCAGGGTTGTAAGATCAAGCCCCAGGTCAGGCTCTGCACTGAGCACAGAGTCTGCTTAAGATTCTCCCCCCTCTCCCTCTGCCTCTCCCCTGCTCACATGCAGGGTCTCTCTCTCTCTCAAAAAAAAAAGGTAAATTTATTTTAATGATTTTTCCTTATCTTCTCACCTTACAGTCTTTCAAATAACATTTTTTCTTGCATCTAATTACATTTCCATCTGACTTGCTCATATGTTCAATAAATTGGCCTTATTTTCAGATTTCCAGACCACATACAGATTCTGGGAACCAGGCCCCAGAACAGATTCTCAAAGTGGACCAGCATCATAAGCATCCCCTGGGATCTTGTTAGGAGTACAAACACTTGCCTTCCACCCCAATCTGGCCAGACCTACAAAATCAGAAACTCTGGGCCTCAGAATCAGGCCTCTAGGTGATTCTGAGGCATGCTGGTTTGGAAACCATTGCTCTAAAGTATGTGTTCTTAAGAATCTTCAGAAAAAGGCTCTTTATTAAAATCTTTAGTCTTCACCATTGAAGCTTTGGAAACACCTTCATTTGGCCCCAGAAGGACCACATTTTCTATGTATAAAACCAGAGCTCTGTCCTGCTGATTTCTCCCTGACCAGAGGCTATCTTACCTGTGAGCTGTGATCCTCCAGCCCCCATGCAGCCTAGCACCCTCTTCATGGCCCTTTGGGCTCTGTGCTGTGGCTTGAAAAGAACAACTCCTTCCCCACTGGCTTCACTAGCTATTAATAACAGGTTGAACTCTCTGGCTTAAAGAAATAAGAAAAAATACTTTCTGGATCACAAGACCTCCCTCTAGCCATTGCCAATTCTCATCTTCATATATCCTGGAGTCTAGAATACGTATTTACACTAGCTATCTTTCTTCTCCTGTCCCCACTGCAGGCTGCTAAATATGATCCCATCTACTATCTCAGGAGCACATTGTCCAGTCCTCCTTACCCTACCTCTGGGCAATGCTGGGTCCCTTGGCTACTGTCTCATCTTGATATGGATCTCTCCTGAGCATCTGTCTACCTCCTTCTTTTCTAGCCTGCAATATTATGATTTATTAGAAATATTTATTTGTGCATTCAGATGACCAAAATGCATTTCTCATATATATTTACTTTTCACCCACAGTTCCTGGCTCATGCTTCCAAAAACCCTCAGACTTCCTTTAGTGTTGGGAGTGATAAAGTGTCATTGTCATGCTGATGAATGACTTTTGGACACATCTAAGGAGGGTGCCTTGTTGTCTGGAGAACAAACCTCGTGATTAGAAGATTGAAACTTTCAGCCCCGCCCCCTGACCTCCTGGAGCGATGGAAGGGATGGAGATTGAATCTACTGCCAATGGCCAATGATTTAATCAATCAAGCCTATGTAATGAAGCCTCCATAAAACCTTTAGAGTCTGAGGAGCTTCTGGATTGGTAAACACCCAGAGATTCAGGGAAAATGGTTGCTATCTCCAGGTAGATAGTGTTAGAAATAACTTGAATTCTTGGACACCTGCCAGTATCTAAGAATTGCTGGTGCTGTGTGGAAACCCCGCCCCCACATTGGAATTGGGTCCAGGAACCTTTCATAGCCTTCTTTCTAACTCTCTAGCTGTTCTTTCTTACTTGCTTTTGCCACCTTATTCTTCTGACCCCTTAAATGTAGGTGCCCCTCCTGGGTCCTCTCCACCCTTGGAATATCTAACCAGTACAAAATGGACTCTCTTAACTGCCACCTATCCAAAGTGTATACTTCAGTTGCTGTGAGACAAATAAATTTAATGAGGGCTTGGATAGATGCATGACCCAAACTGGCCCAATCAGAGTCTACTCCAGAAATCCAGATTTGGGGCTAGAACACTCTGGTCTATGTCAACTTGGGAGCTGTGGGATGGCACCTTTCTTCTGCCATAGGCCAGAGAGCCAGAGAAAACTTGGTCCACAGAGAGAGGAAGTGTCCATGTGGCAGGAAGGCAAGAGAAGAGACTCTTTTCTGGTCGCAGCCTTCCCTGAGGCTGGTCATATTCCTGCCTTAGTTTCCTATTCCATTCTTGGGATTTATACTAGAGCCCTAATAAAGCTCTCTTTGTAGTGTATACACTTCTCAGCAATCTCGCCCACAACCAGAGTTCAAAGCCCTAAGACCTGCCAATGACTCCCAGAACTCCATGTTCATCTCCCCGGGGAGCCCAGCCTCAAAGTCACCTGCCCACCAGACATCCCTAGTCAGGTATCCCACAGATACACCAAACTCAGGACAGAATTTGTCTGCCCCATCTCACTCCCCAAAATCCCTGCTCTGCTCCCATTGCTTCCTGTTTCAGCAAATGGCACTGTCACTTGCCAGTAGAAACCTGAGGGTCACCTACCCCTCCCTTGCCCTGACCACACTCCTTGCCCTCACCCATGCCCTCCTCCACTCAGTCACTAAGCCCAGTCACTCCTGGCATCCACTCTTCACAGCTCTGTGGCCCCCTCTCCATCCTCACCACCACCACCACTTGGCCTCAGGTGACCTTCACTTCCTGCCTGGTCCCTCAACTCCACCCTTATCCCATTCAGATTCGTGTCACTTCTCTGTTTAAAACACTTTATTGACTTCCCAGTGCCTCAACATCTGATATTCTTAATTCATTGTACAGGCCTTCCATGATCTGTCCTCTTCTGGCTGACCAGCCTCATCTAACACCATCCTCTACCCGCAACCCAGCAATACTGAGCTTCTTTTCTCTTCTTGAGCATTCCTCCCTACATCTGAGCTCCAAGACTCTGTCTATGACCTTCTTTCTAGCCAGAATGGCCAGCTCCTTTCTCCTCACACCCTCTGCCTAAGGAACTCATAGTTAACCTTCAAGTCCCAGGTGAAACATCAGCTTCCCCATGGAGGCCTTCCCTAACCTCACAGTTGGTCTTCCAGGTACTCAGTACTTCTCCTCGGAAGCTCCCAACACACCGTCATCATTGTGTTTAACATCTGCCTTCCTAAATACATTGTAAACTGCATAGTGGCAGGTGCCAACTGTCTTGTTCATGCCTATTTTCCTACCATTGGGTGCAATCTGGCCAATGTTTATTTCATTCAATTGATAGACATGTGCAAATACACATGCAAATTTATACACATGCATATATGTACATGCACACATACTTTTTCAGGAGCAGCCTGGGCAGGCTATTGCATAGGCATTCCCAAATTTAATCAACCTCTTGTTTAAAATTTAGATTTGGGACACCTGGGTGGCTCAGCAGTTAAGCATCTGCCTTCCAGCTCAGGGCGTGATCCTGGAGTCCCGGGGTCAAGTCCCACATCGAGCTCCCTGCATGGAGCCTGCCTCTCCCTCTGCCTGTGTCTCTGCCTCTGTGTGTGTGTGTGTGTGTGTGTGTGTGTGTGTGTGTGTGTCTCATGAATAAATAAAATCTTTAAAAAAATAAATAAAATTTAGATTTTTCTTGAAATTTTTTAACTTTTTGTTTTAAAATGATAGATTCACAGGAAGTTGCATAAATAGTACAGAGATCCCATGTATCTTTCACCCAATTTCCCTCAAAGTTACATTGCATATATTTTACTGTAGTACAATATCAAAGCCAGGAAACTGACATTGGTATTAAGTCTATGTGTCATTCTGTGTAATTTTATCACATATGTAGACACCACATAAAGACACCTAACTACCCCATCAAGCAGAGAAATCTCTCTCATGCTACTTCTTTATGTCATACCCATCTTCCTTCCCACTCCACCATCCCCAACCTCTGGTAACCACTGATCTTTCTCCAGCTGTACAAGTATGTCCTTTTTTTTTTTTTTTTTTTGAGGTTTGCTTATTTATTTGAGAGAAAGAGTATGCATGGGTGCAGGGGTTGGGATAGGAGCAGAGGGAGAGAACATTTTAAGCAGACTTCCCACTGAGCACAAAGCCAGAAACGGGGCTCAATCCCACAACCCATGAAATCACTTGCTATAGCTGAGCCCAAACCAAGAGCTAGATGCTCAACCAACTGAGCCACCCAGTCACCCCTGTATACGTATGTTTTTAGAGACTGTTGCATAAATGGGATCATACAGTTTGTGAACATTTGAAATTGTCTTTTTTCACTCAGCCTGACACCATTGAGATCTATTGACATTGTTACTGTATCGATAGTTTATTACATTTTATTGCTGAGTGATTCTCCATGGTATGCATATAACACTGTTCAACCATTCACCTGTTGTAGGATATTTGGGTTATTTCCAGTTGTGGGTTATTACAAATAAAGCTGTCACAAAAAATCATGGGCAGGTTTTTGTGGACACAAGTCTTCATTTCTCTGGGGTAAATGAAGAAATTGCCAAATTCTTCCCAAGTGGCTGTGTCACTTTACATTTCCACTAGCCACACATAAGGGACGTCATTTCTCTGCATCCTTGCCAGCATTTGATGTTGTCACTACTTTCTATTTGAGGGGTTCTAGTATGTGTACAGTGATGTCTCATCATGGTCTCGCTTTCCATTTCCCTAATGGCTAGTGATGTTGAACATCTTTTTATGTGCTTATTTGCCAACAAACAATTTCACCTGTATGGTGACATGTCTCTTCATGTCCCATGTTCTGCTTGGATCATTCAGAGTTTTTTTACTATTGAGTTTTGAGAGTTCTTATATGTTTTAGATAGGAGTCCTTTGTCAGATCGGTTTGCAAAAATATTCTCTCCTTCTGTAGCTTGTGTGTTCATCCTCTTAACAGAGTGCACTTTTTGGAGAATTGCTCCATCTCATCTAAGTTGTCAGACTTATGTGTGTAGAGGTATTTATAGAATTCCCCTATTTTTCTTCTGATGCCTAATTTTTTAAAAATACCAAAATAACTTTGAGATGAACAGTCTAATGTACAAATATGTGTTTCTCTGATTACTCTCCAAAGAAAAATTCCAAATATGAAATTATTGGGTAGAAGACTATTGATACACATTGAAAAGTGGTCCCTCAGAAAAATTGTATTAACTTATAACATTATCATCAGTGATAAAAACATTTGCTTTTTTTTTTTTTTTTTTGAGAGAGAGAGAGAGAGAGAGTATATACATGAGTTAGAGTGGGGTCGGGTGTGGGGAGGGGCAGAGGGAGAAGAAGAGAAAGACCTTTTAGCAGGCTCCACGCTCAGTAGTCATGGCCTGAGTCAAAATCAAGAATCAGACACTTAGCCAACTGGCCACCCAGGCGCCCCAAAGCATTTGCTTTAATTCAATCTGATGAACATAAGAGAGCACTATTATTTTCATCTTAGCCTATTTGATGGCTGAAAAAAAATATTTCTTTTGTTTTAATTTCCATTTTTTATAGTTAAAAATGTAAACTTCATAAGCTTCTTGTCCATTTTTATTTCTTATTTTGTAAGTTGCCCATTTCAAGTCTTTGTGTATTTTTCTCTCAGGGTATTTGTCTTCTTGTTGTTTATTTTATTTTTTTAAAAGATTTTATTTATTTATTCATGAGAGACACAGAGAGAGAGGCAGAGACACAGGCAGAGGGAGAAGCAGGCTCCATGCAGGGAGCCCAATGTGGGACTCCATCCCAGGACTCCAGGATCACACCCTAAGCCAAAGGCAGACACTCAACCACTGAGCCACCCAAGCGTCCCACTTGTTGTTTATATTAATACCCTTTTACATCGAGAGACAGTAACACCTTATATATGTTAACTTATTTTCCCCAAGTGCCATCTGCTTTTTAATTGTATTTACAGTGTCCTTTTCTTTCACAGTGCAATTTTTTGGTAATTAAAATTATTCATTACAGCCCATATTATTTTCTTCTCTTGTCTTTACAGTTAGATATAATTTCTCCTACATCAAGACAAGGCCAGACTAATAGTCTCCTATGTTTTGTTTCTAGTTTCATCCTCCATCTCTCCACAAAATTCATTAGCCCATCTGTAATTTTTTTCAGTGCATGGAAAAAAGAAAGGCTCATTTTTTCTGGTTTTGAGATTTCAAAAATCTACTTCATATTAGTCATGTCTATTGCTATGACACTCTTCTCAGAAAATCCCAGAGTAGTTTGCAAATGATCTGGTGTTCTCTTTATCTGGCCTTTTTATTTCTTCATACCCCAATAAAATATCTAAATCTGTCACATGTAAGGAAGGGATGCATCCATGGTCGCTTACCAGTAAAGTTAATGGCAATTGCAAAGGCTCACTGTGTGGAAAAGTAGATCTTTTTTTTTTTTAATTGAGGTATCTTACACATAGCAAAGAACACAAATCTGAACTGTACAGCTCAGTGAGTTTTCACATATGTGTAGTATATACTCATGTAACTACCAAGATAAATTTATAGAACATTTCCAACAAGCTAGCAGACTTTTGTGCCCTCCTCAATCATTATCACCTCCCCCAAATGTAACTTCTACACTGCCCTTTCTCATGTTGACAACAAAAAGATAATCACCTTTGCCCATTTTGGAACTTCATATAAATGAAATCACAAATCAGGTGTCCTTTCGTATCTGGCTTATGTTTCACAACAATATGTCTTTGCAATTTTATCTGTGTTTTTGCACACCACAGTCTTTTGTTCTTTTTCATTCTATGTAGCTTTCTGTTGTATGAATATGCCACAATTATCCATTCTAATATTGATACACACTTGGGCTTTGTTTTCCCGTCAGGGGAAATATTATGAATCATTATTCATTATTATGAATCATTTGTCACATGTCTTTGGGCAGACATGAGCACTCAATTACCTTCGGTGTTTACCAGAGGTGGACTTGCTGGATCCTAATGTTTACCATCAGTAGGTGCCATCCCAACTTTCCAAAGTGTTTGTGTTATTTTTTATTCCTACCAACAATGTACAACAATTCCAGTGTTTTCATCAACACTTGGTATGCACTCTTCATTTTAGCCATTCTTGTGGGGATGAATGACGTCTCATTGTTTTAATGTCCTTTTCCCTAATGACCAATGATGTTGAGCATCTCTCTTGTGCTTATTAGCCAGTTGTGGGGAAAAAAATCTCTTTAGTCTGTTCAAGTCTGCTCATCCCTTTGATTAGATCAGTGGGGTTTTTTTTTTTCAATTGTAGAAGTTCTTTATTTATCCTGCATAGGAGTCCCTTGTTGGAAATATGTACTGAAAATCTTTTCTGCCAATCTGTAGTAACCTTTTTACTCTCTTAATTTTGTCTTCTGATGAACAAAAGCTCTTAATTTTAATGAACTACAGTTCATTAGCCTTTTCTTTCGTGGTTATTGCTTTCTATCTCTTGTTGAAGAAACACTTACCTTCCCCATAGGCATGAAGATAGGTATCCTATGTTTTTTTCTTCTAGGAACATATTGGTAGTTGCCACAGGCAAGGGTGGAGGGGTGAGAGGCAAATGGGTGAAGGTGGCCAAAAGGTACAAACTTCCAGTTATTAGATGAATAAATCCTAAGGATGTAACGTGACTCAGCATGGTGACTACAGTTAACAATACTGATTATACATTTGAAAGTTGCTATGAGGGATCCCTGGGTGGCGCAGCGGTTTGGCGCCTGCCTTTGGCCCAGGGCGCGATCCTGGAGACCCGGGATCGAATCCCACATCAGGCTCCCGGTGCACGGAGCCTGCTTCTCCCTCTGCCTGTGTCTCTGCCTCTCTCTCTTTCTCTCTGTATGACTATCATAAATAAATAAAAAAATTTTAAAAAATTTAAAAAAAAAATAAAAGTTGCTATGAGAGCAGATCATAAAAGTTCTCATGACCAGAAAAAATTTATTTTTTTAACTATGTGAGGTAATATGTTAACCAAACTTACTGTGGTGATCATCTTACCATATATATATACACACACACACATATACATATGTATATATATGTATAAATATATATGTATATCATATGTATACTATGGTATAGATGTATATGCACCATATGTGTATGTGTGTGTATACTATCAAATCTAATAATTATGTTGTTCACCTATTTTAATACAATGCTATATATCAACTATATCTCAACAGAACTGGAGGGGAGTGAGAAGCTATTAAGAGCTGTGGATGGTGGAGTTGGAGAGCCCGTTTGAACCCCTGACCTGCCATGTACTAACTGGTGATTTTAGTCAAGTTACTTAACTTCTCTGTGCTTCCATTTGTTCACCAGTAAAAAAGTGATAGCAGTATGAACACCTGCATCACAGGCTGAGGCAAGGACTGACCCAGGAGCACTATGCCTACAGATGGGCACAACAGTGCCAGGCTCATGCTCAGCAGTCCATAGTATTAGCCATAATGAAAAAGCCAATGTTTAAAACCACCTGAAAGGTACAACTGGGTCTTTTTCCAGAAACTCCAAAAGATCACACCATCCATCTCTTTATTTTTATCTCTAAGCTGTACCTCAAACGGAGAAGCAAAGCTCCTTTATTCACCTAGCTCATTTTTGCCCAATTTCAAAACTTCATCTTAGTCTTTCACTTTCTCAAATAGCAGAGAATGTGTCTTGGGTCATTCTCTCCCGCTCGTTCAGCAGAAGTCTCCTTTTCTCTCTTTGCAAGAAAAAAAAAGAGAGAGAGAGAGAAGCATCAACTGGGAAAGCAAAATTCTCAGAGGTTCCTTCCAGCCTAGGCTGGCTTGGCCTCCATCTGGTTCTCCAAAACAGAAGTAGCAGAGCCCAGGCCTGCTTCTTGATTTTCTCCTCAGAAAAAAAGGTTAGACTAACTCACATATCCTGCTACAGTTACTTTTCTGCTAAGCTTTTGCCTCCAAAAATCAAATTCTGGCCTGTTTCTTTGGACAACCATCAGCCAGGCAAAAATATCTTGCAATAGCAACATCTACAGACAACACATTAGGTGACATGGGACAGACCCAATTCTCCTCCTTGTTTATCATCTAAGAGTACTATGAAAAGCACTCAGAGAAACTAATTACATGCACATTATAGAATTAGTGCCAAATCGTAGTGTAGAAAATCAGTGATGCTTGCAATTTGTTTGATCACAAGCAGTTTAGTGGAAAGAATGTGTACTATCAAGCCAGAGACATGAGTATGGGCCTCTAACACCAGACTGGAGGGCAGATTACCCAACTGAACAAGCCTTAAGACCATCCAGCACCCTAGGTCTTCCTTCTGCCTGAAAGCCCCAGGCCAGAGGCCCAGCCATTTTGATTAGAGTGAGGACTGATCCTCAAATTGAGATCTAGTGTGTATAATGTGGTTTGACATTAAGTCTCTGGTGATACTGGATGGTCACAAACCAACCCATAAGATATTTGCTGTTGTTAGGTATGTGGGGTAGGTGAAACTCCTCAAAGAGATCCTAATCTCTAGAACAGGTGACTGTGTTGCATTACGTGGCACAAGGGACTTTGCAAATGTAATTAGGGTAACCAATTTAAAATAGAGAGATCATCATGGATTATGCAGATGGACCCAATCAAATCAAATGAGTCCTCAAAAGCAGAGAACTTTCTATGGTTGAGAGCAGGGGAGATGCAATGTGGGGATATCAGAGAGATTAGAAGTCTGACAAAGACTTGGCCTGCCTTTGTCCCCTTGGAGGACATAGGACTCATAAGCCACAGAATGTAGGAAGCCTCTAGAAGCTGAGAATGGCCACAGCATCAATCAGCCCAAAAAGCCAAGGACTTCCAACCTATAACAGAAATGGAACTGAACTCTGCCAATAACCTAAATGAGCATCGGAGCTAAGTCCCCCACCCCCAGCCTCTTAGGAGGAGGCCAGGCTGGCTGAAACCCAGATTTTGGCCTTATGAGACCCTGAGCAGGGAACCCAGCCATGCTTGTCAGACTTCTGACCTACAAAATGGTAGATAATAAATGGTCATTGCTTTAAGCCTCTAAGTGCATGGCTAAGTAAGATTTGAGAAACATAATGAAGAAACAGAGTAAGTCTTCAAATACCACCAGGAACCTAATATTATGTCTGATATCTGTGTCACATCCCCATCTTCAAACCCAGGCCCCATCTGTCATCTTATTTTACCTTCCCACCAGTGTGGTAAAGAAGGCAGTTGGAAAAGTACCAGATCAGTTCTTCCAGTGAGGATCCCAAGGCAGAGCGAGTTATGGTTTGCCTACAGTAGTGTGTCTGTTTAGTGGGAGGACAAAGGCTAAAACTCCAACCTAGTGACACTCCCAGCCCAGGAACCTTCCAGAAACTACCAGAGGGAAGGGGCATTAAAGATCAGACTATCTACTCACCTTTCTATAGATGGCAAAGATGGTTCCAATGGAGGCCAAGCAGTCAATGTTTGAAGATCCATCCAATGGGTCAAAGCAGACCACATACTTCCCCTAAATGCACAGAGGGAAGAGCCACCTGATTGGTTCCCTTCCAAACAACACACTCTGTAAATGTCTGTACACAGCAGGTAACACTATATCAAAAAGTGATTTAGAGCAAAAGGATATCCTTATCAAAAAATATAATTACCTGAGGATGGCAAAGTGTATCAGCATCTATGAATCATGAGCTCAGGCCAACCTGCCCATAGACTGATGAGTTGATGCCCACATGGGGCGATTGAGGTCCCATCCACCTCCAGGCCTCCTCTGGAACCACCCTCCCCTCTTGTGTGGGTCCACTGGGAGCTCAGAGCTGCTGGAGGTGTGAGAAGAAACCAGGTCTGACAGTGGCACCTGGCCCAGAAGAGGTGGAGAAGCTGAAGATAAACCTGGGCTAGCTCTACCCATACCCACGGGAAGGTCAGTTACAGATTTATTCATGATTCTTTCTGAACCACTCTGCAGATAGCCTTTCCTCATTTTGGAATGTTTTTGCCGAAAGACTGGAAAATCTCAGAACAATGTCCCAGGGCCTCTGGATCTGTCTTATTAAGAGAGCTAGTATGCATAAGTAGTCAGGGGAATAAAAAAGTCCTAGGCTTTGCTGCATCCAACCCACCTGCCCTATGCAAAGACCAGAAGACAGAGTGAGTGGGATCGTTCTAGCCCACCCACACTGCTGCCACAGACTGTTCCAGCTGACATTCCATGGAAAATACCAGATACTTTTTACAGGCCTCCTATGTGCAAGGTTCCAGGAGCACTTTAGTGATGGGGTCAGAGTCTCCTGGCTAATTAAACACAGGTAATATAATATCAAGTTAGATGGGAATCATTTCTCCTAACCTCTGAAATTACTTTTCCCTGACTTTTGGTGAGTAATGCCCTAGCTTAAGCTGACCTTTCTTTCTTTTTTATTCCTTCCTCAATGGGGGTGAAGGTAGGCTAAAAAGTGGGATAATCCATAAATTTGGAAATTCCCCATTCTCCCTGTAGATAATTCAACTGAGCCCATTCATTCATGCACGCATTCACTCAATGGATATCTGTTGAATATCTAGCATATGCTGGAAAATGTTCAAGAACTAGCACTAAGGGGATCCCTGGGTGGCGCAGCGGTTTGTCGCCTGCCTTTGGCCCAGGGCGCAATCTTGGAGACCCGGGATCAAATCCCACATCGGGCTCCCATTGCATGGAGCCTGCTTCTCCCTCTGCCTATGTCTCTGCCTCTGTGTGTGTGTGTGTGTGTGAGAGAGACTATCATAAATAAATAAAAATTAAAAAAAAAAAAAAAGAACTAGCACTAAGACCTATGTAGATAGGCCAACTGGGGAAGAAAGTGATAGATTAGATCAGAGAGACGATCAGGGGCATGTCGGTGGGAACTAAATGTTGAAAATAATCAGTGTAATCTAGTTTAAATTGTAGGAGATGAGAGTAAAGTACTTTGCACAGTCCGTGGCTTACAACAGGTGTTTAATAAATTTGGCTTTACCTCTTCCATACACTCAGCTAATTATGAAGAAATGGTCTTCAACATCCAATGTATAAAACAAGGACCAGTCTCAGTATTTCTTTTGTATCACAGCTGAACATGGATTGAATTTTTGGCCACTAGCAAACCTGTCTTTAATGAATTGTTTATGAAACCAGAATGACTACAGACCCTCCCTGGTCATGCCCTGCCAATGTATGAGCAAGTTTGCCAGTGTATGAAGGCAAGAGGACACAATCTTTATGATTTCTTTCCTACATGAGTTTAACAGCTTGTCAGGCATGAAGAAATCTCTGCTGAAACCGGAGCCCCCTTGAGAAGTGTGAGATGGGGAATAGAAGTGGAGTGGAGCAGTTCCTGCTCTCCCCAGGAACTCTACTTTTTATTGGACTTGATGATTTTGAAGCCACAAAAAAAAAAAAAAAAAAAAATGCAGCACTTGTTCTGAGCACATGAAGCGAAAACCCATGAACTCCACCTGCTGAGGCATTTTCAGCAAATTACTTTGATTTATTTCTTAAATGAATCACCTCATTATGGGACTTTTTTTTCACTAGACAGCCTAAGACTTCTAACTAAAGAAGTATGCAACCCATTTTTTTCCCAAAAGAAAACAAAAGTTAAGGAATAGAAGAAAATCTCAGAAACTACAGAAAAGCAAGAAAACCAAAACGTCTTCCCAACTCAGTCGTACCACCTACTGGTGAAAGGGGATCTGCGTGTGGGCCCCACACTCACCCTCTTCTCCTTGGGTGTGATGATGGCGTCTTTATTCTCCTCCGAAACCAGGACACAGGTGCTGTAGGAGGATTGTAGCATGTTGATGACCAGGGCATTGGATAACACGTCCAGTTTCTTCACCTCATCCCCGGTCACATTCACAGTTCCCGCAATTCCATACCTAAGAAGAGGAAGGTCTGAATGAAGGAATCCCTACTCCAGCAAAGTCCAAATGCTAAGACACCACCATTGCATCCCACCACCCCCTTCACAGCCATGGAGTCTCCACATTGTACAGACCAAGTATAACATGTCCCCCAGCGGTGACTCTCAACCTTGCTGCCTCACACTCCAGGGATATTGTCAGGTCCCCTTCTTCTCACAATGATGCTAACCAGGATTCAATCGTAATAAAATACAAACCTGCATTTGGCAGTGGGAAGTGAAGGGAAGAGCTAGCTCATAAAGTCAGACACATTGCCTGCATTCCTGACCCCAAAGAGTCAAGGCCTGTGGCTTTCTGGGGCTGAAATTGCAAGTATTTGTTGATGACCCTCCAGTGGTTAGGCCTGGTGGGCAGGATGAAAAATTGCCTTGTGGTATGTTTGCATTACTTAGGAAGGAAACCTGGGGACAGATTTAACTGATTTCATTCTTAACCACCATTAGAGCAAGGTAAGAAAAACTCTAGCCAGCTTTATGTTTTAGAACACCGGTCTGCAAAGATCTCCCACCTTCCACGATCATGGGCAGGATCCTTCTCACATGCCAGCCAGATCACTCTGGTCTCACCCAGCATTCCTACATGGGCTTAAGGCCCCACCACACTTGCCTTACTGGCACCCCTGGGCTTGCTGCCCTACCCCCACACTCTTCTCTCCAAGGGTGGCGTGGCTCTTACCCCACTCAAGCCTTTTTCATTTCAACTGTCACAAAGGTCCTGTTGCCACCAGCATCCAGAAAACTGCTCCTCTCCTTCTCACCCTCACTCATGGTGTTCCTCCCACAGGAATGCTGTCAGCCAACCATCAGCTTCTTCCAACTCTTCCTCCTGATTCCTTCTGAAAGCTTCCCTGGTCTCACCACACACCAGGCACGCTCCAGTCATCTCCTCCACAGCAGTTCCCAATCTGTTCATGGGAATACCTTTCCTGCTGGATTATCTGCCCACTGAATCCTAGAATGGCGGCCTTCTGTCCTGGTTTCCATAGTGCCCAAGGACGTAGCAGATGCTCAATACATGTTCACTGAATTGTGAAGAAGGCATGGCAGGAAAGTAATTTTCCTACTTCTCCTTTTCTTAATGCCATTTATTTGTCGAAGGAATCCTCAAGTGGTTCTAACAGGCACCCAGGATTGAGACTAATGATCTACCCTAAGCAGGGGACAACTCTATTCCCACCCTCTTCCTTGACTGACGGCCTTCCTCCAGGTGCTAACCTTAACCTCCATCAAACCCCTCCTTCCAGAAAGAATGGGAGCTCATTCATAATGAGGTCTAATTGTCTGACAACTGCTCTGAGTTAGGTCATGGAGGTAAGAGGGCTTTATATCCCGCAGGACAATAATCTTGTACCATTTTAACTAATATTAAAGCTTCAGTGACAATTTTTAAGTGCATATCCTACCACTTTGACAGTAGAAAACCATGAAGATGTTTCCAGGAGAAGCATTCTAGCAGTCCCTTCTTCCTACAGCAATGAGCGGACAAAAAAAGAAGAAAAAACTTGAAAATTTCTGATCCCTTTTGCATCCATGGAGTTTGTGCTTTTTCCCAGAAAAAAAGGAAGCAAAAGAATGAGGGGCTTGAAGGCCCCCAGAATGGGAAAGGGGCGGGAGTCTGTGAAAGTCCCATATTCATGAGCAGAGTTGCTCCAGGACAGAGAGCCCACCTTCTGGTGTGAAGCAATTCCAGGGTCCTGTTAAAATAATCTCAGCATTTTGTTAGGAAGAAGGACTTTCCAGACAATAGGCTTCTCACAGTGCCATTTTGGTGTTTCTTACCGAGGGACCAGGAGAAGGGTGTCATCTGAATAAGGAGGCCGTGGGGCTCCCCCAGCCCAGGGGGAGCTGAAGGTGGAGCTGAAAGGTGGAGTCTGACGTCTAGATTCACGGGCTGCACCTGTCACCTAGTGGACAATCGGCAGCATGGACCAGACAGCTGGCAAATTTCCCCAGGACCGGAGCTTGGAACCAGTGTAAAAATGAGCATCTACTGAACATGTATTATTATGGATCTGGCACTGTTGAAATCTACATCTCAGGGATTCACTAAGCCTTACAACCCTCCTAGAAGTTGGGGGCTGTTAACTTCCCCACCATTTTACAAGTGGGAAACTGAGTCCTGGCAAGAGTAGACAATCACATGGAAGGAAGAGCCCCAACTTCGATGAACACCCTATTATCCAATTCCTGAGTCCACTTCATCTGGACACTCAATAGTCACAAAGTTAGAGTTCTGAGGCTGATTAGTACAACCCTATTACTGCAGCCACTGCATCCTGAACAGAGGAAGAGCACATGAAGGTGGGTGAATAATACTGAAGTGTCAGCAAGCATTGGAGATGCCCAGAAAATGGCTCTAAGCATAGCATGGCCCATATCCGGGGACAGGAAAAGTCACTTTTTAGTGTCATTCAGCACAGCCCATGACCTGGTAGGAGCAGGCAGAGACAGATGGCTGCACCTCGCATCATGGAGGTCCTTAAGCATAGAGCTTGGCCATTAACACTGAATGAGGTGATAATACAGTTACATCAATAAACAGAGTGAGGAAAGCCAATCATAATGCTCCATTTTAAGTAGGCTCCATTTTAAGTAAGCCTGGTGTTGGGTGTGGAGCCCAACACCAGGCTTGAACTCATGACCCTGAGATCAAGACCTGAGCTGAGATCAGAGTCAGACACTTAACCGACTGAGCCACCCAGGCACCCCATAATGCTATCAAATTTGTGTTGTTGTTAAAAGAACATAATTGTTAAGAATTAATATTTTAAATCATTAGATTCTGTTATTTCCTCATTTTGGAGGAATGATAATAACAAGTCCCTTCAACTTTTGAGAGGACCTTCATTGGAATTGCTACAAAGAAAATGGAACCCCCGAGAAAGCTTCTTTTTATTGCAGATCTAAACCGGACACTGGGCTGTGTGAAAATTTAAAAAGGGAAACCTTACTAAAATTGAGCCAGGAGGGGGAGCCCTCACACTGTGCCACTGGAGGTCATTGCAGGAAGTGTTGTCAAGTCCAGACCCCAAAAGAAGAATCCTTCAGGAAATCATCAATTTCAGGCGTCTACAGGGGAAGACCTACATTGCATCTCCTACAAGTAACTAACTACCCCAGCGACTCAGCCAATAAAAAACCATGATGGCCCTGAACCCTTTCTTTTCACTTTTGTTCAAAACAACCCCTGCCAATTTCCTTCTCCATAAATAATCTTCTTTTCCTTTGTTAGACCAGCCTATGGTTTTTGGCATAGCTTGCTTGTCCCATATTGCAATTCTCTATTATTCTCCAATAAACTAGCCTTTACTGGTAAAATAACAGACTTATTTTGTAAGGTCAGCAGCTGTGACAGTCAGCAGCTGTAGCATGAATGTGGTCTTGTTCTGTGCCTAGACAGAGTATGGAAGAGAACAAAGCAGAAGAACGCTCTGCATTCCCTCCTCCTAGAGACACAGAACACTTCCAGCTTGCTGCACACCAACTAGAGAAGAAGATAAAGAGTCACCGAGAAGAAATTTAAAAATTGTTTTAAAAGCAAAAACTCCTTTCCATAGTAAGCCTGGACCTCCAGGACAGGAAGTTATTTGGTAAATGATTCCTAGCCTGAGCACATCGACAGAGTTCACAGCAATAAAATGGCTCATATCTGCTAAGAGCATAAAGCGAAGTAAATCTTCCTCGCCGTTTCTTTGTGCCACAAGAGACAAGTCACAATAATTCAATCTATGTCTTTAATGCAACGAGCCCCTAAGCTTATCATCATTATAATACATTGCAATTGGAAAAGTTACACATAAAAAAAAAAGGAAAAAGAAAAGATGTATTTTTTTTTCTCCATATCACATCTCCCAAGGATTTTTGTTCCTTTCTTGAACAAGTCAAAAGCCCCTTTATCAAAGTCAGAAACTTTGAAAGCACCTTCCCTCCAGGGCACAGAGGCAAATGGCTTTTGCCACCCAGCTGGCCCAGACCCCCGCGGCTGTGCCCACGCCCCCCTGGGCCCGAGCACCTGCTCCCCCAGACTCACAGGTGGGCCAGGCCGGCCTTGCGCACAGCCGAGGAGATGGCTTTGATGGCCGTCAGCATGGAGTTCAGCAGTTGTGTGAGCTCCCCCGTCCCTTTGGCCTGACGCCCTTTCTCCATAACGTAGCGGGTCAGGGTGAGCATGTCCGTTTCGAAGGGGCTTCTGTCCGACATCGCGGCGGGTACCTTCAAATCCTTCTTTTCTCCCGGGGAGGCTTGTTTATCTCTGCAGCCTGGGGCTCCTCGGTGTCTGAGCTGGTGTCTGCGAGCCCTGCCAGGACCTTTAAGGAAAAGGTGCCCCAACCCACGTGATTCAGATAACTGGGCAAGCCTTCAAGGAAACCTCTCTGGTGAGCCTGATTTTGAAGGCTGCCAAAGCACCACAAGCAAGCCGTAAATAGAATCAGGCAGCCCAGAAACACACACCTGCTTTCTCTTGATGAACCTTTTTTCTTTAAAGATCCTAGGAGGCAATTATTAAGTAAGTGGTGGGAGAAAAGAAATCCAGCCACTAAAAACAATGATCCACAAAACCGTCTCATTCAAGGACTTGGAAGGCTTTACATGTATCTCCTGCAGAACCTAATTCCCCAGTGGCACACTGGCAGATATCTTATCTGGGGTATAGGTCACCTAATAAAATAATGGCAATCCTGGGACCTCTTAGCCTGCGGTCTTTTATAAGCATTTGGAAAGGGTGCTTTTTATTTCCAAAAAGCACGTATGACTGACTGGGTATCTATAATAGATATCAAAACTAGAAGAAGAAAATTACTTCCTAGCATGGTGCTTCACATCAGGGTTGTTTTATCAATGCCTGTAGATTTGTGCTTTGAATTCAAAAATACCACCTGCTTACTGAACGGAAACACTAGAGAAGAACATAAAGAAACATGAGAGTCTTTACCACCAGCCCAGCCCCCAACCTACTCTCTAGAACTAGCTGAGCTGCTGAGAGTCTGTGTTGGCAATAGGCACTGCTGGGGACCTGCATAGGGTAGATCAAGAACTTTCTCTAGGGCTACACAGACCTGGCACTGAGTCCCAAGCTAGTTATCTGCTAGTTTTCCTGCGAAAGTTCCTGAAGCCTCAATTTCTTCTCTTGTAAATGGGAACAGCAGTAAAACATCTACCTGATAGAATGGTTGTCTGGATTAAAAGCAGTAAGATGAACCTGGCACATAGTATGTACTTAGTGTCTGTTAGCTGTTATAGATAAATACATAACTATTTTAGATGCATGTGTATTGCGTGTACATGGAGTTTAGATGTATATATAACTATTGTTATAATTTTTAGACGGATATATAACTATTTTAGATGTATATATAACGATTACGTGTACATTTTGCAAAATAGAAGAATATACACATTGCTCTGCAATGTTTTTTTCTTTTGACAATTGTTTCAATCAGAATGCGTTTAGCTGCAAGTAAGAGAAAACTCAGATGATTTAGATATGTGTGTGGGGGGGTATTTTTCTCATATTTTCTCTTCAGTTCACTAGGAGGTAGCTGCTGGCATTTACTTAGCTATTCAAGGGTTCCACTAGGGGCGCTTCTGCTTCTTCTGTTATCCTAGGTCATCTGGCTTCTACCTCCAAGGTAAGACATCTCAAGAGCACAAAATGGCAACCACCATTCTGAACATCTAACCCACATTGAAGACCCAAAGAGTGGAGAAAGGTGTTCCAATCTACCAATCACATCAGTTCCCTTTTTTAGAAAAGAAATGTTTCCCCAAAACACAGCCCCCCCAGACACACACACACACACACACACACACATACACACACCAGTGGACTTCTACCTACATAGCTTTGGCCAGATTTCTGAGCTGTGGTGACCCCTTGCTACAAGGGTTGGGCACTGGTATTCCATGGACCAACCAACCTAACGTGGCTACCATAGCAAAATATCTTAGAAATATACATCCATGTCGGTACAGAGATACACTGCATTGCAGTGTGTGGACTGTTAGATTATTTTGGAAATGCTCACTCTTGAAACAATGCTTCAACAAGTTTCTGTATCTTTGTGCACATGTTTGTATGAGGCCTTCAGTAAGATACAGCTGTACGAGGGGAACTGCCCTGTCAGATTATTCTAATTTTGACATCTCCAGGATCTAAACCAGAAAGCTCTCTTTCTTTACTGAGAGCTTCAGGGAATTGTAAGAACTATGGAAGGGGATATCTTTGATCTTGCCATGTCCTACTGCCATTAACAAAGTTAATCTGTTTCGTTTTTCTTTTTTTTATAATATACTTTTTTAAGATTTTATTTATTTATTCATGAGAGACACAGAGAGAGAGAGTCAGAAATACAGGCAGAAGGAGAAGCAGGCAGGGAGCCCGACATGGGACTCGATCCCAGGTCTCCAGGATCATGTCCTTGGCTGAAGGCGGTGCTAAACCGCTGAGCCACCGGGACAGCCCTGTTTTGTTTTTCAAGCGAGAGATCAACAATGATTTTTCTGACATAATTACAGGAAGAGCAGTGGTTGGATGTCCTGGGCCAAGAGAGTGTCTTGGTTATTAGTTCCTAGGTTTCCTTTGAAATACAACATTGACATCAAAGGATTTTCTACATGGTGGTGTGGAATGAGGGCCTTCACATCTTCCCTAGAGAAATGATTGTGGCTATTCACACAAATACCCATTTATGAATATTTACAGTAGCTCTATTGATAATGTCGGAGACTGCAAACCCATCTGCTCTTCAGTGAATGGATAAACCAACTGAAGTAGATCCATAAAATGGAATAGTATACAGCAATAAAAAGGAACAAACTTGTTACATACAGCCCTGGGACAAATCTCAAAGGCATTAAACTAAGTGAAAGATCCCAGTCTCAAAGACTATATAGGTATTATTCTGTTTATATTTTGAAAAGATAAAATTAATAAATATAATATAAAAACAATTCCAAGGTTACCAGGGCCTGAGGGTATGAGCAGGGTTAGGACAAGGGAGGGATTTTGTACCCGATAGAACTGTTCCATATCCTAATTTTAGTGATGGCAATTCGAATCTATATGTGTGTTAAATTCGAATAACTGTACATTTTTTAAAAATTCATTTTACTGTAGGACAAAATATAAAATGGACCATGGACAGTCTGCACACAGTACCAGTCCATGACAAAGTTAGGAGTAAAATTGAAGGTATTTAGAAATTTCTGGGATCCCTGGGTGGCGCAGCGGTTTGGCGCCTGCCTTTGGCCCAGGGCGTGATCCTGGAGACCCGGGATCAAATCCCACATCGGGCTCCCGGTGCATGGAGCCTGCTTCTCCCTCTGCCTGTGTCTCTGCCTCTCTCTCTCTCTCTCTGTGACTATCATAAATAAATTAAAAATAAATAAATAAATAAATAAATAAAAGAAATTTCTATAGCAATTTTCCTATGTTATGTTTGCTCTGACTATATTAAAATGTGATTTAAATCTAGCAGTCAAATATGATTTAAATTTAAATGAAATTATAACCTAACACTAAACAATCAGGGCTCACATTTTGCATGTAATTGTTTTTTATTTGTTATTGTTTTTATTTGTAAATTGTTATTTATTTTCATTTTTCCAGGTTTGTTTTTTTGTTTATTTTACCATTTTAAGCATGCAGTGCAGTGGCATCAAATACACTCACAGTGTTGTGCATCCCTCATCACCATCCATCTCCAGAACTGTTTCATCTCCCCCAATTGAAATTCTGCTTAAACAATAACTCTCTTCATTGGCCTTTCCTGTAATTCTTATATTATGTTTTATAAAAGTATCTGTTAACAAGAGATTGGAAGTGAAACCAACCCACCAGTGCTTCAGTGCAACTACTTGGAGAAGCTCTGTGCTTGGTGCACTGCAGATGTTAAGAATAAGCAGAAGGCTGGAGAATTTGAAGACAGGGAGGAAGAGGTGTTGGCTAGTGTTATTTATAAGTGGTCAATGACTCATCCATAAAGGAAACAGGGGAGGGTCTGCTATTTCTGCCACCATCTGGCCCATGCTGACAGCAATCATACCCCTTCGCAGCTACACTTAAATGTTAGAAGTTCGAGTTACCCAATGATCTAAAATTGCAACCAATGACCTTTCAGCAAATGCCAAAGTTCTTTTAGGGCATACGACAGAGTGGAAACAGAGCCGCCATGGTGGAAACCCGGGGAAAGAAAGAGCAGTATCTAGTCTACATGTATTTCAGTGCTACTGATACACTGGTGATCCCAAAAGCTGCCCATGGCCTTGCTCTGCTTGGAGGAAGATGCTGACAGACCCCAGTCTACGTGAATAAGGACAAGCAGACCCTCTTGATAGTTGAGGCAACCCTGCTCTTGCATCGGGATCTGAAGACAAAGACAAGGATCTAGAATGTGACTCTAGAGTATCAATGAAAGGATGATTCTTTGTTAGCACAACTCTACTAAGATGGTTTATATACACTCTCTCATGTGATCCCAGCATATGGGGTTTTTTTTAAGTTTTCAATCAGAAAAGGTTTTATTATAAAAAACAATGCCATCAGGCAAAAATGCAAAAAATATGCAATTGTGGCAAAATGTTTACAAATATCTACACATTAGCCCCCGTAGTACTGCAGTGTTTACTATGTACCTGAGCACACAACACAGAAGGCCACTGGAAGATGCTCCACATGGGGAATCTGATTCCTTGTGGATCAACCCACTTTTCCTCTGTACCAATGAAATAAGCTTAAGCTTCAACTTTGTAGAATTACAGAAAACAAAGACAGGAAACCCCAATCCAATATCTGCTTTCCTGTAATATAGTTATACCAAGTCCAGTTTCAATGCGTGAAAAATATATAGAAAAGTGCTGTATACATTCTTCAAGTGGAAAAACAAAGTTTAACTTTGTTAAGCTGGGACTTAACAGTGGAACTGGCCCATGTTCGACCTATGTTTTTTTTTTGTTAAGATTTTATCTATTTATTCATGAGAGACAGAGAGAGAGAGAGAGAGATAGAGAGAGAGAGAGGCAGAGACAGGCAGAGGGAAAAGCAGGCTCCGTGAAGGATGCAGGGAGCCCGAAGCAGGACTCAATCCCCGCCCTGGGCCGAAGGTGGCGCTAAACTGCTGAGCCACCCGGGCTGCCCCTTTTTATTAAGATTTTACTTATTCATGAGAGATACAGAGAGAGGCAAAGACATAGGCAGAAGAAGAAGTAGGCTCTCCGTGGGGAGCCCAGTGCGAGACTTGATCCCAGGACCCCAGGATCAGGACCTGAACCAAAGGCAGATCCTCAACCACTGAGCCACCCAGGTGCCCCTCAACCTGTTTCTTTTTGTTTTGTTTTTTTGTTTTGTTTTGTTTTTATAAATTTATTTTTTATTGGTGTTCAATTTGCCAACATACAGAATAACACCCAGTGCTCATCCCGCCAAGTGCCCCCCTCAGTGCCCGTCACCCATTCACCCCCATCCCCGCCCTCCTCCCTTTCCACCACCCCTAGTTCGTTTCCCAGAGTTAGGAGTCTTCATGTTCTGTCTCCCTTTCTGATATTTCCTACCCATTTCTTCTCCCTTCCCTTCTATTCCCTTTCACTATTATTTATATTCCCCAAATGAATGAGATCATATAATGTTTGTCCTTCTCCGATTGACTTACTTCACTCAGCATAATACCCTCCAGTTCCATCCACCTCGAAGCAAATGGTGGGTATTTGTCGTTTCTAATGGCTGAGGAATATTCCATTGTATACATAAACCACATCTTCTTTATCCATTCATCTTTCGATGGACACCGAGGCTCCTTCCACAGTTTGGCTATTGTGGACATTGCTGCTAGAAACATCGGGGTGCAGGTGTCCCAGCGTTTCATTGCATCTGTATCTTTGGGGTAAATCCCCAGCAGTGCAATTGCTGGGTCGTAGGGCAGGTCTATTTTTAACTCTTTCAGGAACCTCCACACAGTTTTCCAGAGTGGCTGCACCAGTTCACATTCCCACCAACAGTGCAGGAGGGTTCCCCTTTCTCCACATCCTCTCTAACAATTGTGGTTTCCTGCCTTGTTAATTTTCCCCATTCTCACTGGTGTGAGGTGGTATCTCATTGTGGTTTTGATTTGTATCAACTTATGTTTTAATTTGGTTGTAACCACTGTGCTTTTTACTTTTATTCTCATCTTGCTGTGCATTAAAAAATAATAGTAATAGTACTTTTTTAATAATAATTTTTTTAGAGCAGTATAGGCTTACATACAATTGAGAGGAAGTGTGGAGATTCCCTATTCCCCCCTGCACCCACACATACACAGCCTCCCCTGCTGCCAACATCACTCACCAAAGTGATATATTTTTTAAAAAGAATGACCTTACACTGACACATCATAATCACCCAAAGTCTATAGTTTGCCTTGGGTTCACTTTGGGGGTTGCTTATTCTATAGGTTTAGACAAACATATAATAACTATCATCATGATAGCATACAAAGTTTTCTTACTGCCCCCAGAAATCCTCTGTACTCTTCCTGTCCATCTCTCTTTCCGCCCCCACAGCCCCTGCCAACCACTGATCTATTTACCGTCTCCATTGTTTTGCTTTTTCTAGAATGTCATAGAGTTAGAATCATACATCATGTAGCCTTTTCATTTTGGCTTCTTTCTCTTAGAAATATGCATCTAAGTTTCTCCCATGTCTTTTCATGGCTTGATAGTTCATTTCTTTTAAGCACTGAATAATATTCCATTGTCTACATGGACCACAGTTTATATATCCATTCACCCACTAAAGGGCATCTTGGTTGCTTCCAAGTTTTTGCAGTTATGAATAAAGCTACTATAAATGACTTTGTGCAAATTATTGTATGATGTAAGTTTTCAGCAACTTTGGGTAAGTATCAAATCCTGTGATTGCTGGATCACATGGTGAGTGTGTTTAGTTTTATAAGAAAACTGCCAAGCTGTCTTTCAGAGTAGCTAGATCACTTGGCACTCCCACCAGCATTGAATGAGAGGCCCTGTTGCTTCACATCCTCATCAGCATTTGGTGTAGTCAGTGTTCCGGATTTTGGCTATTCTAAAAAGTGTGTAGGGGTGTTGCTTTAATTTGCATTTCCTTGATGGCATATGATGTGGAGCATCTTTTCATATGCTTATTTGCCATCTGTGTATCTTCCTTGGTGAGGTGTCTGTTAAGGAGTTGTTTTCTTTTTTAATCAGTTGTTTTCTTATTGTTGAGTTTTTAAGAATTATTTGTATATTTTGGGTAACAGTCCTTTATCAGATGTGTCTTTTACAAATATTTTCTTCCAGACTATGGCCTGTCTTCTCATCCTCTTGACAGTGCCTTTCCCAGAACAGAAGTTTTTCATCTTAATGAAGTCCAGCTTATCAGTTACTTCTTTCATGGATCATGTCTTTGGTGTCATATCTAAAAGTCCTTGTCATACCCAAGCTCATCTAGGTTTTTCACCTATATTATCTTCTAGGAGTTTGACATTTTATATTTAAGCCTATGATTCATTTTTTAAAAGATTTTATTTATTTATTCATGAACATCACAGAGAGAGAGGCAGAGACATAGGCAGAGAGAGAAGCAGGCTCCCTGTAGGGAGCCCGATGTGGGACTCAATCCCAGGACCATGACCTGAGCCAAAGGCAAACACTCAGCCACCGTGCCACCTGATTCATTTTGAGCTAATTTTTGTAAGGGATATAAGGTCTGTGTCTAGATTCATTTTTGTGCATGTGCATGTCTGGTTGTCCCAGCACCATTTGTTCAAGAGACTATCTTTGCTGCATTGTATTCCCCTTGCTCCTTTGTCAAAACTCAGTTGACTATATTTATGAGGGTCTGTTTCTGGGCTCTCTATCCTGTTCCATTGATCTATTTGCCTGTTCTTTCATCAATAACACACTATCTTAGTTACTCTAGATTTTTAAAAATATTTATTTATTTATTTATTTATTTATTTATTTATTTATTTATTTGAGAGAGAGAGAGAGTAAGCATGAGTGGGAAGAGGAGCAGAGGGAGAGAAAGAAGCAGACTCCGCACTGAGCATGGAGCCTGATGTGAGGCTTGATCCCACAACCCCAAGACCATGACCCAAGCTGTAATCAATGAGTCCAACTGACTAAGCCACTCAGGTACCCCTTAATTACTGTAGATTTATAGTAAGTCCTGAAGTTGGGTAGCATCAGTCCTCCAATTTTGTTCTTCTCCTTCAGTATTGTGTTGGCTATTCTGGGTCTTTTGCCTATCCACATAAACTTTAGAATTAGTTGGTCAATATCCATAAAATAACTTGCTGGAATTTTGGTTGGGATGGCACTGAATCTATAAATCAAGTTGGGAAGAACTGACATCTTGACAATAGAGTCTTCCTATCCATGAGCATAGAATAACTCTCCATTAATTTAGTTCTTCTTTGATTGCATGCATCAGAGTTTTGTAAACCTTATACATAATTTGTTAGATTTATATGCAAGTATTTCATTGTGTTGGGTGCTCCCTCTGAGGCGATAGGGATGAATCCTTCCTTGCTTCTGGTAGCTGTTGGCATTCCTTGGTTTCTTTGCCTTGTGAACACATCAGTCTAGTCTCTGCTTCCATCTTTTCCATGCACATCTGCCTTTGGCTCAGGTTGTGATCTCAGGTTCCTGAGATCAAGCCCTGCATTGAAACAGGCTGATCAGGGAGCCTGTTTCTCCCTCTACCTCTACCCCTCTACTCATTCTCTCTCTCTCTCTCTCTCTGACAAATAAATAAATTTGTTATTCCTTAATTTAATCAAATCTGCAAAGATTCTCTTTCTAAATAAGGTCAGGTTCACAGGCTCCAGGGATTTGGATGTGGATATGTCATTGGGGGGTGGGGGGTGGCCACTATAGTCATCCTGGAATTATTTCCAATTCTGAAGCTGGGGACCAGGGACCACAGTCACTCTGAGAACTTTAAGAACCAATGATGTTCATCTGGAGTTTCTACCCTCTTCCTGGTTACAGGGTCTCCCATCAAATGCCCAGTGGCATAGCATGGTGGCAAAGCCAGGGCAGATGGGGGCTTCAAGTCAAACTGGATTTAGCTTTTGGTAAAAGACACAAAACAGCAAGTATGCCATTGTGGAGAAATTCCTCTACTGATATACTTTAAAATATGTAGATGTTAGCTTAAGTACAGGCATGATTTTTAACTTGGAACATAAGGAGTATAGCTATGGAATCTGTAGGAACTACAGTCAGAGCTGTAGGTGGCACGGAGGCATGGGGACCTCTTTACAAATCCTGCTAATGCTGTTACTGAGGAATCTAATAGAAAATCCCAGCAGCCAAATATTTGACTGGTTTAAGGGGGTGTTTTCCTTTGCAAAGAGAACATTATGTGTTTTGATTAGGAGTAGGAGGGAGCTCCTGTTTTAGGGACAGCATGACAAGTGGAGCCTGAGAAGCAACACACCTGAGTTTTTGCCAAGTCTCTACACAGTGCTCAGTGAACACCATCTTTTCATCCTTGTCCTCTTCCTCATGGACATCTCAGGATTTCCAAGGTCAAAACCAACTTCAAAATTCCATGAATCATCAGAGGAGAATCACTGTTCATGCTGCTGATTCTCTAAGTCTGTGACTGTCTTCCTTTCTCAAAGAAAAAGAGAAAGACTGGATACATCCACAGCAGAACACAAGTAAGTATTAGTTGAAAACTCTTAGTTAAATAACCAGTGGCCTTATTAAGAGACACCACACAGAACATACAAACAAAAGTAAAGTAAAGGTATCTTTCTGTGATTTTGCTTGTTTTATCATGGCACCGGGTAGAGGAATATTATTTCCCATCCAGCTGTCTTAATAAAATGGCCCCCAGATCGCCACATCTCCCTCAGGGCTTTGAGAGCCAGGAGCTACAAGGACTAAGCTACAAGAAGTTAAAAATTAAAAGGTGTTTTGTGAGTTCAGGAGACTTTTCCTGAGAGGCACAGTCACAGCTGGAGTGGGAAAAATACTGGCTCTGTGTCTGGTCAGTGACAAAAGCAGATCCAATGCTTGAGATCAAACTAAGTTCCCTGTTGGAAAACACAAAAGTAGCAGGGATTGTTTGGAGGGAAAGGAACAGGATTTACACACATTTTTAAGCTCACAAGTAAATATAGATATATTTATTATATATCTATATTTTAACATATTAATACATCAAACATACCTGAATTTTTAATATTTATCAAAATGTTTTTATTATATTAATAAAATTTATATTTTAATGAATATGTTGAACATATTTGAGTTAATATGTTTAATATATTAATTTATATTATATATCTGTATAGCAACATATTTATTCTGTATTATCATATTTTGCTTAAAACTAGATTTCAAGAATGTTCACAGATGTTTCTTTTTTTTTTTTTTTTTAAGATTTTACTTATTCATAAGACACACAGAGAGAGGCAGAGACACAGGCAGAGAGAGAAGCAGTCTCCATGTGGGGAGCCTGACGTGGGACTCGATCCAGGGTCTCCAGGATCACGCCCTGGGCTGAAGGCAGGCTCCAAACTGCTGAGCCACCCAGGTGTCCCACACAGATGTTTCTTAACACGTAACTTGCTATGTTGGAATTCTAGCCCAGGGTCAGCTAAGGAAGAAATTGCTTATATAGAGAGCCTAGTGAGACATATACTGCTTGCAACAAATTGTATTTCCTTAAGCTTTGTTTTTATGATGAATCTTTTTCCTTATTGTAATCAGACATTAGGGATTATTAGGCCTTGTTGTTCAACAGGATGTTTTGTTTTTATAGAAAAGTCACCAGTGAGGATGCCTGGGTGGCTCAGGGGTTGAGCCTCTGCCTTCAACTCAGGGCATGACCCTGGAGTCCCAGGATCAAGTCTCCACATGGGGAGCCTGCTTCTCCATCTGTCTCTGTCCCTGCCTCTCTCTATGTCTCTCATGAATAAATAAATAAAATCTTAAAAAAAAAAAAAAAGAAAAGAAAAGAAAAGTCACCAGCAAGTAGTAACATAAGCCTTCATTTGTGACTCAGAGAGTCACATCTACATATGCAAGGCCAACAGGTCATAGATGAATAGCCCCTAACTTTTCACCTGTCCAGAGCCCAGGAAGCGTAAACCGCTCTGCTCAGGTTAGTTCTGTGCACTCATACCAGAACGGACAACCTGCAAGACAAGCATGTTAACTCTGATTACTGGCCAGACTACCTGGGTTCGTATCCCAGCACTGCTCATTGGCTGGAGACCTTGATGACTTCACCTCTCTGTTCACTATTCTGTCATCTGTGAAAGGGATTATTTATGTAGAGTATCTAATTCATAAGGTGGTTGTGAAAACTAAATGAATTCTCTAATGGAATAGGCATTCACTGTTATTATTACTACTACTATTATTTCACACAAAGCAAGGAAGACTTTTTTTTTTAGAAAAAGAAAGAATATGTTTATTTCTCCCCCATCCACTCAAAATATGCCCTCAGTGGCATTACTGAGATAGCAAGACAGCACCAGACACTACACAGATATTTGATGGTGAAATTATCCATGTTTTTTATTTCTGCTGTCTGGGAATGTGTGATGCACAGTCAGAAAGAGGTAGCACCCTATGAGATAAAAGGTCCAGATAAATGGTAATTCTTTTTGGTGCGGGCAAGGCCAGTTCCTCATTTGGCAGCATGCTTCTTATAGATGTCCAGGAACTCCTTCACATCTTCAGGCGACCCCAAGATCACTGGTGCCCTCTGGTGGATGTCAGTGGGAACGATGTCTAGGATGGCTTCCTTTCCAGTGGTAGCCAATCCTCCTGCCTTCTCCATGATGTAGGCCATTGGGTTACATTCATATAGGAGTCTCAACTGAAAAAAAAAAGAGCCAAGGGCAGCTCACCCACACCAGAAAATATTACACAGATAAGGGATGCGTTCTCTAGCAAACTAATACAGAGCTGGTGGCAGTTTCCAAGGTCACCGATGCTCCATCTTTCCTTCCGTGAGGTTGTAGTAGTCCTCACCCCCAAGGCTGCCTCTCAGACCTATTGGTTAATTTAACCATTTAACCATTTGGTTAAATTAAGCCATTCATCAAGCCAGAGCCAGCAACAGATTGCCTGATGCAAATGTGAGACAGACCACCTGGACTCAGGACTGAATGATATTTTGGCAGAACTGATGGTCCCTTTCTCTTTATAGCACAGAAACTGGACCTAATGAGTGGCTCTGTGTATTTTGGATTGAGCTTTGCCTATTCTAAAAGCATTAAACGTCCATAGTGGTGTCTGGCTGCAGACATCTGGAAAGCAGACTGGCTCCTCCAAACAGTATAATATTGTTTGCAACCCTGTACACATTCCTTTTACAATTCTCTGAAGGCTTCAGGGTTGGGATTTAGTATGTTATACATCTTGGCATTTACTTTTAAATATTAACTTTTTTATTGTATGCATTTTCATGCAGTCTGCCTATTGAGCAGACAGCTTGTTGCAGGTGTTTCCTGACTCTATTTCCATACAGGTATCATGGCCAGATTTGCAAAATTGGAGAAAAAAAAAAAAAGGAGAAACCTCAATATTCGCATTAAGAAACAATTTTTGGAGACATTAAAGAAAAGTGCTATAGAATAGGTGAATCACACAGGTTGGGATGCCAGAGGTGGCGATGACAAGAGTGGTGTTTTAAGCAAATAAGAATGTCTTCAGTGAACTGACACCAATGGCTGTAAACAGAAATCTGAACATATCTGGAACATACACATTTCTAACTATCTTAAGGAGATTATTGCTCCCATTCCTTCTCTCACACTTGAAAAAAAAATTTTTTTAAGACAATCTGTCTATTGGGGAAAGTAAAGGGACAATATTTGGGAAGGAAACACACTGTCACCATGTAGAAGAAAGGTAGGCTGTCCCTTAGCCAGTGTAAGCAGCACAGCCCACCCCCACCCCATGGCTTCAGGGCAGTGCGGGCATTAGAGCAGTACAGTCGATGGTAATAGTTACCTGAAAGTTCTAGGTTTCCCCAGAGACTCTTTCCTTCTCTGGGAAAGTACCATTTTCCAAGCAGCCAACATCAGTTCATTAGTTATTTCTACGTTATGCCTTTTGAAAGCAATCAAAGGAAACCTCTATAGGATACATATTTGATTTTCTACCTTGGTAATGAAGCTGAACTGTTTCATTTCACATTATGAATGGCCTTCATTTTGCCCAGGCCAAACCAGACACCCACTGGAAGCACCCGTCCTGACCATAACACTATTACTTATCTTTAGCAATGGGAGGGCTCTCAAGAAACCATTTTAAGTCAATATCACCTGGCTTTAAGTAGGACATCCTTCAATCTAGGAAAGAATATGCCACAGACATCCCCAGCCTCCTACCACAGAGTGTAGCAGCAATATAATTAATATGTTATATTAATTATATTATATAATATAAGGCTGCTATAATCTCTCTTTCTTCCTAAATCAAATCCTTTGGGCTCCAAATGGAATCCACTGATTTTCAACTACTGTTCAGGAGATTCGTTTACCTTTCCCTTGGGGCTCTTCTTGTTCGCTGGGTACAGGAAGATTCCTCCATAGACCAGGGTGCGGTGGACATCAGCCACCATGGAGCCCACGTACCTGGCCCCATAAGGGGCTGTGTTATCCTGCAAGGGAAAGACCAACAGTAATCATGGTTGTCCTCTATAGTCATCCAGTTCAACGATCATTTAATGAGGACCTACAAGGGGTGTGTTTGGGCATGTGGCTAGGAAACCTGATGAAAATCCTGTCTCCCAGGAGCAGAAAAGTCAGCTTCTTACACATCTTATAATAGGATCAAATGACCTGCAGAAGCCCCGAGGAGGGTGTGGTTGATTTTGGCTATGGGGCTGGGACAGGAATCACAGAATAATACCTTTTAGCAGGACCTTGCAGGCTGAGAAGGATTTTGCCAAGCCAAGGAGCTGGGCAAGGGAGATGGGGCTGGGGGGGGGGGGGGGGGGGGGAGGCGGGCAGTGTAGGGTGGGGACTGTCCAAGCAAAGCCCAGCATCCCAGAGAAGCAGATGCTGGTTCCCTGAAGCCCAGGGAGGAACCTGGTACACAGCATGTGTGCAGGGTTCAGGGGGTGGGAGGGGAATGTAGGGTAGGGTGGAAGGAGAGATAATAAAGCTGGAAAGAGACCCTGGGGCCAGCTCTGTGGCCCTGAGTGTCATACTAACAATATCTGGGCTTCCTCCTTTTAACACAACAGCTTTTAATGGCGTTGAGGTAAGAGATGACAATATTGGATATTCCTACATAGAACCATTTCATCTTGTATTTGATGATTTGTAACCTCTTCAGAAGGGTACCAGGAAGGACACTCTTAGCCTTGAGATGGCTGCCAGCAACCCAGCAGCCACCCCGGGCAGGCACCCAGGTAAGAGGACCACGCTCTGTGCCCCTGACATCAGGGACCACAGAAGGGAAACGTTTTACTGCCCATGAACTCATTCATCTGGCTGACTTGATCATCCGGATTTTCTTCTGCCAAGAGACAGTAGCAGAGGCTGACACGGCCCTGGGACTTTGACATCTGAGCGCAGGAGTCCCAGTTACCAGTACAGATGGGACCTTCTGCATGGGGTCAGCTCTCTGTGGAATCCCAGCCCCTGCCACCCCCACCTGGAGCCTCCAGGGTGAGGCATGAACCAACATATGGGTGTGTCACTGGGGGCCCTGGCCAGGCCCTCACTCACCGGGGGGAACTTCTTCCTCTGGATGTACTCGGTGACGGCGGGCTCGAACTCCCTGGCATAGCCCTCGTTGAGGCTGTAGATGTTCCCTTTTTTCTTGATTTTCACATCCCTGTCCACCAAAATGAACTCTCCAATGGCCTGGGAGACAGGAAGGAGAGGGAGAGAGCATGAGCCGCGTCCCCCAGGCCTGTGTGAGGACCCTGGGACACTGTGTCCCCCGCCTGCCCCTCCGGGACTGGTGAACGGGACCACGGGAGCACCGGAGAGTCAGCGGGCGGAAAGGAAACAGGAGAGAAGAGCTGCCGCCCCGGTTGTCAGGGGAGCCAGGCGAGGCGCTCGGCTTTCAAATGGTTTCAGCGAAACAAGGAAGAAACCATACAAAAGTAGAGAGGGCAGAAATGCACAAAACAGCAGCAAAACCTGACGGAGAATAAGAATTGTGAGTCCATGCATATGTGGAGTTTAAGAAGCAAACACGCAAAGGAAAAAGAGAGACAGAGTGACCAAGGACCAGAGTCTCAGGTATAGAGGATGAGCTGCTGGTTTGGGGGGGGGGGGGGGGTAGGTGCAATGGGGATTAAAGAGCACACTTATCATGATGAAAAAGTAATAATAATAATAACACAAAATAACAAAAAATAAATAGCAGTGTCTCCAGGGGGTGGGGGAAGGGAAATGTGTGTTCAAAGCAATATACAAGTTTGCCTCTCCAAGAAAATCTGTTGGCGCAGCCAGGAGGTGGGGTACAGGAGAGGTGGGCACCAAGTCCCAAGGCATGCTCAGTGCGCTCTCAGCTTCCACTTCTGCCCTGGCGCTCCCTTTTTGTGCGCTGCCACAGAAAAGAAGAGAATGCTGAGTCCTGACCGACAGCATTTACGACATCAAGTGCCTTTGCTTGCTGATCTGGACAACATTTCTCAGAACTGCTGCCACTAAGTCCAGCAAGTCTCAGTGTTGAGTCGATGCCCTTAGGGCCAATGTGCTTTAGGGGAGACTGGAATCCGGAGAGGAAGCGTCACCTCACTCCTATTGCTGTGAACAGAGGATAGTTTGGGGGTCCTAGTGTCCTGAGAAGAGGGTGATTGAAGCTCTGCCCTTGCGGGGAGGAGGCTGCTCCATGGAGGCAAGACATAAGAAGAAAAGAGGCAGTATAGCCATCTACCCCCATCGCAGAGAGTGGCTCCTGCAGGTAGGGAGTGTGTTTGCCCTAGAAAGGAAAGAAGACAGGGAGGGATGGAAGGAGGACCAGGAGAGCAGGAAGGAGGATGCAGATGGGAAAGGAGAAAAAGACACTAGAATTAATCATGCTTATTGGAAGGTTTCATGTGAGTGGTTCTTCTCTTTATCTTTTATGTTTTTTTTTTATTTCCAAAAATTTGGACCACAATTCTGTAGAAACATCCTTTAAAAATCAGAAAACTAACTAAATAAATAAATATTTTTACAAACGAGGTCTTGAAAACCAAGCCACCACACAATGGGTGCTGCAGAGCTCACAAAGCCACGCTTCCCCGACGCCCTGCCCTGGTACCTGGCCAGAACATCCCAGACATGAAGGAGGAGTCTCCTCCAAGTACAGACAAGAAACTGAAAGCCTTCTGAAAGGTAAAGCCAGCTGGAGATGCACATAGAGCTGTCTCAGTCTTTTTAGCAGAAATCATCAGCCAAAATGAAAAGAAAGCGCTGAGGGGGTCCAAGGTTCAGCCCGCAGGCAGGGGTGAGCTGTAGGTTAATGAGATGGTGTCCCCAGCAGGAGAGTATCACAGCAGGCCTGCACTGTTCTTCTGAACACTGGCGGGCCATTAGCTCAGGGAGGTGAAAGCCTATCAAATATACAGAAACTAACTCCTGGGGACACGGGTCTAAGACCTGGAAACAAGAAGAGATTTTATTTTTTCTACACGTCCACCAACTCAAAGGTAACAGAGAAGTCACTGGAAGACTGTCTGGGGAAGCAGTAAATCTCTGGCAGAGCAGTACATTTGCAAACCTCAGTGGTTCCAGAAACTGCACACTAAGGTCAGGGCAAACTTTGCTCTGGTTCTGCCACTATTTTCCCCTTAGGTCGCCTCATTGGAAGGCTGCATCTTGTGCCTTTTCTTCTGCCCTTGTTTATTTATTAAGCACCGGTTCCTCCAAGGAGGCAAAGTCCAATAGTGCAAGAGTGCAGAGGGCCAAGGCAGCCTACCTTCTCGTTTATATGAACTGCCACACACACAAAGCCCAGGACCTCACCAGGAGCCACCTGTCTCCCAGCAGATTCCAGCCAGCTCTTTTTTTTTACCCTGGGTTTGGTGCATCAACAAAAAGCACCAAATAAATAAAGTTTCATTACTGGCATAGGAGGACATGTCTAAAACTAGAAGGTATTTATAAACCCAATTCTTTTCCCTTTGGAGCACTGGGTCAAATGCCTGACGCATGTGCCCACCTACTGAATTCTATATTCTACTGTAGGTTGGGCCAAATAGTGAAAGAGATTTCTTTCCCCGGTTCATCTGCTCTATTGAAACTGTCATCTACCTGAAGAAGTAACTCCAATTAATGGACACGGGGAAGAAATTATCCACAAATTCAAGCTGTTAATGAATATATTTCACAGCACCTTGGGCTCCTCTCCACTAAGTAGCTTTTCCTTATAACAGAGAATGAGGACTTATCCACATTTCATTCTTTATTTTCTTTTCCTTGAGTTTATCAAGGCCTTATCAAAACTGCAAGTGTTCACGGAGCATTCACCTGCACATACATCAAATGGATCTGGTAGCTATGTCTGAAGAAACAATACAATCCACAGCATCAGTTGGGACAGCTGTTCACGTCTGCAAAACAAGCTTGTCATGGATGTAGTGGGTGGCGAAGAGACCATCTACAGGGCCCCATCTGGTCCATCAATGTGTTTTAGTTGGCTAGCACCTATGTTTTACAAATCTAGAAATATTGCATTTTTTTTTAATCCAGTGTTTCTTGAGACATTAGGAGCTTTGGCAAAACTGGGCCCCTATTCCCAAATAGTAACAACTGCTAGACCTCTCCGACTTACCCCCATCCCACCATTGCCCCTGGCTTTCTTTCCCCAGCACACCTCCCTCATTTATTCGGCCCACCTAAACTCAGTGGGCATGTGAGTCAGTTGAATAATGTCTGTTCTAAAGAATTAATCTTGGGACAAAGACTCCCTTTTATGGTCCAGACACATATTATTTCTCACCTCAGTAATCTTCTCATGACATACACATGGTTCTTCCATCTTCCTCACACCCTTGCCCATCTCATCATCTCTGGCCCTCTGTGGGCCTCATTTCCCACCTCTGCATACCTCTTCTCGCACAAACAACAGACCCCTGCAAACAGTCACCAGCCAAGCACCTAACCTCCCATAAGGTCTCTCACCGGGTCCAACATGAAGCAGTTGACGCCATTCACCATAGCCAGGACCAACATGGTGGCACTGCCGTACAGGGCATAGCCGGCAGCTACCAGGTTCCTGCCTGGCTGCAAAGCATCCTTCTCAGAAGGCTCATCAGTTGAATTCTGGGACAAAGAAAGAAAACAAAACAACATGCTTTTGTTTGGGTTTCTTTTTTTCCAGTTCAGTCATCAGCAAGATGCATTATCAAGGTGCTCTCCTAATACAACAGGGCATCTTCCCAGAGGGGCCTTCCTCCACACATCAGTAATACCCTGATTACATTACCATGAAGCCTTCCCTTCATACCGCAGATTTCCTGCATCTGGATCCTTCTTTCCAATCAGGGCCCTCCTCCAATTTTACTAATTTGATATTCCCTCATTTCTCCATTATCACTTTCAAAAAAGAGTGTGCCTTCTTGCCAGCTCCCACTAATTTAATCTTATTACAGGCATCAATGTCTTCCACCTGCCCTACTCCATCCTTATTTAGACATATTAAGACTGGGCTGCAGGACTGCTAGTCTGGTGAGGAAATCAATTTTATGAGTTCTTGCCAGTTGAGGCACCCACCTCAGTGGTCACTCAGGCATCCAAGCAATTCTCAGAAATGAAACTTTGAATATCTCTCCAGAGTCAATACAGGGTGGGGCAGTTGCTTTCCATTTTTTTGACCACACCCAGAGTAAAAAAAAATACATTTACACCACACACCAGTACCCACACACATGCACATGCACACATAACTACACAAATTCAACAAAATAATACTTAACACTTAGAATATAATATGCACTCTAATCTTTCCTATTTTGTTTCATTAAAAACATGGCCCAGTAGGTCCTCTGACCATAGTTTGATATTAAGGAAGGGGATGCCTTAAGGAGATGGCTTCTAATCAATGGTTGATAACTGATAAGAAGATGATGATCTTCTTTATTAACACTTGATTGGCTTATTTGGTCCTCAAAACAACCTCAAATCTTTCAACAGGAATAGTCTCTACTTGAATTTAAACAGAAATGAAAATGGGCAATTTCTGCCAATTTCATTTATTCCTTCCCCAACCAGAGATTCCAATAGCTAAAAATAAGTAGGGGCATCTGTATCACAATGCTGGAGATGGAGGCCATCCCAGCAAAAACATTCCTGGTAATTTTTCCCTGTAACTTTTGAAAGTGTGGTCCAAAGTGATGATGATTCTGCATCAGAATCACCTGGGATGCTTATTAGAAAAGCATATTCTGGGGCTGCAGCCTAGGCTTACTAAGCCAGACTTTCTAAGGGGAGGGTGTTCCTGAGAATCTGCATTTTATTGTGCACCACATGTGACTCTTGCACCAAAGTTTATGTAAAAGGAAGAATCATAAAGGCATTTCTCCCCTTCTCCCCCTCATCCCCATGCCTTGTGTTTAATAAATGGTTTTCACATAGGTGGTTGGTTGGTTGGTTGGTTGGTCGGTTGGGTTAGGTCAAGTTATTTGATTTAGTCTGGTTTGTGTTCATAGAATAGTGCATTGCATCTAAACACAGAATAAACATACTATCAAAAATTTGAGTTGTTTTCCCAAATTCCAAATTTTGCCAATACCCAACCTTAAAAAAGAACCAACTTCCTTCAAAGCCAGTGAGGTTTCCAATTATCCTCTATCATAACTACTTAACCCTGCCAGTGCAATGAGAAATCAGATCAGCTGTATGAAGACAGATGAGTTAACTGGGAGCCAATAAAAGATTGAAATAATAACTTCTCCACTAAGAAAAATCCCTCAGAGATCTACCTCACCAAGAATCATTCATGCTTGCCTGTGCCAAAGGTGCAAGAGTAAATGGCCTTTCCCAAAATGTTGTCACCTAATAATTGTATTCTCTGACTTCCATAGAATAAGAAATGGGAACATTGTCTATGACCCACACGTTCAAAGAGAAAATAATGCTGTGGAATCATGGACTAGGAGGAATTCTTTCCTAGCCTGATTTTTCCAATGCATGAATTCCTTCCTTCAAACCCCAGCAGGAAAGGCCTTTGCTCAATGGGATCCGTCACATTCTCATGCAGGTGCTCATGTACTGACCAATGCACATAAAGCCCTTGGCAAAACCAGAAAGCCTCTAGACCCTGCCTGTCTCTACCTATTCCAGGCCACAACCTGCTGTAGGTATTGGTTTTGCTCTATTCCCTACCACCTCATAAGGGGTATAGAGGAAAACACCATGGATTCTGGAGACTTGCAGTGGTAGATGAGAAAATCAGACAGACGTGGGAATAAGCTGTCCCCACCAGATGGTCTGCTTGGAAGGGCTCATAGAGCATTCAGAGAGTCCCCCATAACTCAGCCAGTATCGTTCACTTACTGTCACACTAGGCAACTAGCCTACAAAAGAATATGTAAGACAAGGTCCCTGCCCTCAAGGAGTTTATAATCGGCAGTGAACATGGGTTGGTTTTGCCTGGCCAGCATCCACCACCCTTCCGCTGATAACTGCACGTTAATCTCCTGTAGATACTGCCCACAGCTCTGGGGTGGGCAGGTGACCCCAGCCTGGCCAACCAAATCATTGCAGCCTCAGGCCATAGTGTTGGTGTGGGATGGCCCCATGACGTAAGCCAAGCCAATCAGGCTCAGTGAGAAGACATTCTCGTTAGAATTGTTGGAAGAGAGGCTTGCATCTTCTGCTGGACTTACTGAGGGGGCTGGGTGTGAAACCAGACATGCTGGGCACTGTTCTCCCACCAGAGAGGAGGAACGTAGAAGAGATAGACAGGAAGTGTCTCCTGCTGCATGGTCTGAGTCCCTGAATGCAGCAGCACCTAAAGCAAATCTATCCATTGGGCTTTCTAGTTAGGAAAACCAATAATTTTCTTCTCCCTTCCTTCCCTCCCTCCATTTATTCATGCCTTTCTTAAGTTACTTTGACTTCTGATACTGTCCATTGAATATTAATACACAAAACACGTAACATGGATAGCTAGCTAACATTTATCAAGCACTTCTTATGTGCCAGGTGCTATTTTCAGGGCATTAGTCCTAGTTTTCAGTACCTCCCCTTTACAGATAAGGAAACAAGAAGCACAGAGAGTTACCTTGCCCGAGGTCCCATAGAATTGAAACTCTCAGTGTCAAGAAGCTACATTCCATATGGTTATTGATTAATAAGTCTCATTGGACTCAGTTAAAGGACTTAAATTGGATTCTGAAACTGCTAGAGCACTTTTGAAACTCTGTGTTTAGATGTCGGGACTGGATATTTTTAAAGGACGTAGCAAGTTAGAATATGTCCAGTACAGGGTGATCACACTAGAGAGAGGTCTAAAATCAACTCATATAAAACATGTTTAATTTAAAAATATATATATATTTATATATATATTTATTTTTTAAAGAAAGGAGGGCGGGGCAGGGAAGCCATTTCCAAACACATAACATACACACACACACACACACACACACACACACACAAAAACCCTTATTTTCTGATGCTCTAAAAGGCCAAATGAGCAATAGGGAGACATGTTGATTCAATATGTGGAAAAACATTCTAACTATGTTGGTCACTCAACACCTCAAGGGAATTCTCCCCCTTCTGGGTGTCTCCATGGCAGGAACTATCTGGGACACTGGACCATGTACCCTTTGAGATACCTTTGGAACCTGTTCCCAGGCATCACGCAGGCAAGGCCTGATCCCTGCTGCCAGGTTCCAGTCACTAATGCTGTGCCCCAAGGAGATGGCCTCTAGCCCAGAACCATCCCTGCAGAAAGCAGGAAATGTGCTTCATTTGAAGTATCAGTCACATCAATGTATATGCCCCATAAGCCTTCAAATGGTTCCAAACAATAAATAAGATGTTTAAAAACTGAGGACACCTGGTGGCTCAACGGTTGAGCGTCTGCCTTTGGCTCAGGGTGTGATCCCAGAGTCCTGGGACCGATTTCCACATCAGGTCCCTGCAGGGAGCCTGCTTCTCCCTCTCCCTATGTCTCTGCCTCTCTCTGTGTCTCTCATGAATAAATAAATACAATCTTTATAAAAAAACAAACTGAAATGACATAAAGGTAGGTGTCACACTCACTTTTTTTAGTCTTTAAAGAGAGCCACTTCAGGTTTCTTAAGAAAAGCATGGAGACTCATTGTTGAGCTGTAGCATTCATAGCTAAAGCTCCTGTTGCAAGCTGCGTTGATTTTTTAAGCTGATAGCTTGTTTTCTGGCTCTCAGTTTTCTAGGGATTTTTCTTTCCTTAAAAGAGTCTGCATTGAGGGAGCTGAGATGGAGACTGGGGCCAGCAACCATCAGCTGCAGTTTTGGTTAAGTCATTACCCAGGAGTCTTCCCTCATAGAAGGAATTTTGCTAGGAACCTCTCTTCCACTACTGGAGATCTGACACTCTATAGGTAAAATTCCTCCCTCCACATAACAGGAATGGTGTGTTTCATGGTTTGACCTGGAAAATAGCTGAGTCGCTGCCTTTGCCTTTTTGTTATGAGCCTTAGAACCTTCTATCACTCAAACTGATTTAGATGTGGATCTGCCTCTCAGCCAAGACCAAAAAAAGCAAAATCCAATCCAGTGATGAAAGAAAACCACCCCGTGGTGGTCTATGTGTTCGGAATGAGATTCCATGCAGTACTAGACAACAAGTCACTGTGAGAAATAAGGTACGAATTGTGGTCTCGCTTCTCAAGCTGTGGCCTTTGTATCCTGGCCCAAGAGCGCTGGGAGGACGCTCAGAGACCCGCCGAACTAAGCTGCCTCATCCCCAGAGATGAAGAAAATGGGATCAGGTTCAACCACATCTGTGAGGTTTCAATTCTAAAACACACAAGGAGGGGATCCCTGGGTGGCACAGCGGTTTGGCGCCTGCCTTTGGCCCAGGGCGCGATCCTGGAGACCCGGGATCAAGTCCCACATCAGGCTCCCGATGCATGGAGCCTGCTTCTTCCTCTGCCTGTGTCTCTGCCTTTCTCTCTCTCTCTCTGTGACTATCATAAATAAAAAAATAAATAAAATAAAATAAAATAAAATAAAACACACAAGGAGCACTGAAGCCAAGGTGACATATTTTACATTTCATATTAGTTTACGATGGGCCCATTGATATTCAGTTTTTCACTTGTCTGTGTACTTGAGTTGTTCCAACACACGTACACACACACACACGGGCATGCGTGCAGGCTCTCACACACACACGTGGACATGCACAAGCACACACATGCACAAAGATAAAGTAGGAAAGAGGCTCAGACAGGTGAAAGACCCCGGGCAGGAGTCCAGGTGCCCACACTACACCGTGCGCAGCAAACTCTCCACAAAGGGACAGAGAGTAAACATTCTAGGCTTTACCATCATCACCATCTCAATCACAACTACTTTCCCTTGCCAGAGCAGCTCAAAATCAGCAAAGGGCAATATGTAAACAAATAAGTTGACCTGTGCCATTAAAACTTTATTTATGGATAAAAATTAAATTTTACATAAATGTCACAGGTCATAAAATAGTAGTCTTTAGATTTTTTTTTTCAGCTATTGAAAAATGAAAAAGGGGTATTTTCTGCTCACAGGCCATACAAATCAGACAAGGAACTAGATTTGGCCCCAGGGAGTCAGGGTTTGCAGACCGCTGATTCAAAGGATTTAAAGGACAATTTTGACATAAATAATCTCTTATTAGAATCATAATTCTCAGTTGCCATAGTATGATCACTCTAACTGATCTATACTGTCTCTTACTTTTACTCTCCTTTTCCATAGAAAAAGCAAGATACAGTTAAAAAAGTGAAATATCTTTCTCTTCCCACCCATGTTTTACTATATTTTCTTTTAAACTACTTTAACAGATCATGAGCAAGCAGTTAATGCTGTAAAAGTCAGAACCTGAGACATAAACCTATCTCAAGCCCCAGAGAGTTTCATGATGTACATTCTGGCCACTCCATGAATAAGTGAAATAGTACTGGAAGCTCAACCTTAACTTTTTATCTTAAACCAGGCCTCAAATAAATAAATAAATAAATAAATAAATAAATAAATAAATAAAAATAAATAAATAAATAAACCAGGCCTCAGTACATGACATTTTACCTTTTTGTAGATGCCAAAAATTGTTCCAATGGATGCAAGGCAGTCAATATTGGAAGATCCATCAAGGGGATCAAAACAGACCACATATTTACCCTGAGCAAAGAAAAAGGAAATTCAACTTTACTTTTAAAATTATGACAAAACAAAGAGTATACTAAGAGGGTAAAACAAGGGAATCTAGTTCAAGAAATGTTAGCCTTACTTATACTCTGTCATGGAAGGTATGAGGTGGCATGCAGAATGAAAACAACAACAAAATATCTATCCCAAAGGATCATTAGGCAGACAAGACACAACTTAGAATAGCAGATCTAGATGAAGATGATGAAATACAGAAAAATAAGTCATAATTTCCTACACAGTTGATATAGATGAATCATAAGTTTGGTTTGAGTTTCCTGGCAGCCAAAGGAAAAAAAGAAACAAGCCTAGTCACTAATTTCTCTTTATTCACAAGGGAAAGAAAAAAAAAAACATAATAATCCCATAGCCGAAGCAAAGATAACATTAAGATCTGTTAAAAACAAAAACAAAAACAAAAACACCTTCTCGTGCAGGTCTTAGAGATGACAGGAGATTGCAATGCACAGAGTTCCCAACAACAGTCCTACCATGATTCCCAAAGGGTATAACTCTCTGGCATAGTGGGACTATCAGAATTTCATTCTTTGAACTGGATTTTCCATGGTGTGCTGGAGCTGGTTGCTATAGGTACCCAAGAGCTAATTGTGCACATCCCTTCTCAACCTCTGCTTTCAGTGATGTCGAGTTGGTAGCTTGAAATAAATTATGGGGCATATTCACCCAGTTGAAATTGGCATGTGCTACAAATCAGAGATTTTCCTTTTTTTTTTTTTTTTTTTTTTTTTTTAGAGAGAGTGCTTATGGCGGGGGTGGGGGGCGGTCAGGAAGAGGGGCAAAGGGAGAGGGAGAGAATCTTAAGCAGGCTCCATGCTCAGCACAGAGCCCAATGCAGGGCATGATTGCACAACCCTGAGATTGTGACCTGAACTGAAATCAGGAGCTGGACACTTAACTGACTGAGCACCCCCAGGTGCCTCAGAGATTTTTTTTTTTTTTTTAAGAGTTTACCAGTATACCACCGGGGATTTTCCATCTCAGATTAGCCTCTTTAAGATGTGGTTTTTAAATGTTCTGCATCAAATTAAGAGGTTTCTCTGATTCCCTGACCTCTTGCTCTTAACAAATCACCCTGGTCCATGCAGGAAACTGTCATGTGGAAAACAGAAACATGCCTATTTTCAAGGCACATTATAGTCAGGGAAATTAGGAGTAGCTGATAGAGGATATTCAACACAAAATTCAATCCACATGCCTAAAACTGCCAACTATCTTGAGAAGCCTAGCGGGGAAAAAACATGAACTTTGAATCTGACATAAAGTGGTATTTTAGGAATGATGTAAAACAAGTTAATCACATGTGGCTCCCCACCACTCTTATAAAGGTCAAAAATTGGACATCAGGCAACCTCTTTAAATTCATCTTCCAATTACTCTTTTCTAATGCTACTCTTTCCTGTCTCCATCACAAATGGGGAAAGATCGTAAGCCCATATATGTGCACATCACATCTCAAATGTTTTTTTTTTTTTTAAATCCTATGATTGTTGTTGTTCCTCAAAAGCTGACTATATCCTTTCATTCATTTTTTCGACAACTTACTGCGGAGTACCTACAAGCTGCCAGGTACTGTGCTAGGTATTGGGATACAGAAAAGAATATAATCCACCTCTGCCCTCAAGAAGCAATCAAATTAATGGGATCCCAATGTGTTAAAATGTATAAATCAGGGGTGTGCCTGGGTGGCTCAGTAGGTTAAGCCTCTGCCTTAGGCTCAGGTTGTGATCCCAGGGTCCTGGGATCAAGCCCCCTCCTTCAGGCTCCCTGCTTCTCCCTCTCTCGCTCCCCCTGCTCTCTCTCTCTTTTTCTCTCTCTGTCCAATAAATAAATAAAATCACATTTAAAAATTTTATAAATCAGTGATAGGAATTGAAAACAGTTTAGATTGACAGGAAAGGTGACTGTGAATGAAGCTTGGCTATTTGGTGGGTGGAGATGAAGCAAAAGAGAAGCTAGACTTTGAAGGACCTTAAACATGACAACAAAAATTTAGGGGTGAGGATGAGTATGAGTACATGTGTGTCTCTCCAATATACTAGTACATGGGTGGGGGCAAGGTGATGATGGCATGAACTATGGTGGTAGTGTGGACAGTGGAGGATAGGCTTGATGTTTGGTAGTTAGAATCTGGGAAATGATAACTGATAGTTTAGGAAGGATGTAGGATGTTTCCTAGGATTCTAGTTTGGCTGAACAAGTGGAGTCATTTCTAAAGCTAGAAAGGTGGTTACATTGAACCCCTCCACAGTAGAAATGCAGACCCACCCTTTTCTCGGGCTCTACTATGATTGCGTGCTTATCTTCTTCTGACACAAGAACACAGGTGGCAAAGGATGACTTTAACATGTTAACAACCAGGTCATTGGAGAGGACATCCAGCTTCTTCACTTGATCACCGGTCACATTGGTAGAGCCAGCAATCCCATAGCTAGAGGGAACAAAAGCCACAAGAATATAAGCCATGACCACCAGAATATGCCAATGCACCTGTAAACCCGCGGAAAGCTGGTATTTAGTAGGATTTAGAAGACAGGAGAAAAGACACATGGTTTGGGAGAGACAAAACAAGAAGAAGGGTTCCCAGCACACCTTTGTGTTAAATCCATGTTTCTCAACCTTTTTATCACGGCCCCTAAGAAGACATTTTAGCTTTTTCTCCCTAATCACAATGCTCCATGAAATTGTAATTTTAATACCAGAGTTTTTAAACACTTTAATAAGTGTAATAGCTGGACTTTACATATTAAAAAGATTGATTTTTTCCAGCTCCCTCCAAAACCCAACTTTACTCCCCGAATGTGCGGGTCAGCAGGTGCGGATCAGCTGAGAGGTGCAGGGAGCAAGGACGGTTTCTGCAGCCCAGTGTGATAGAACAGAAAGGCGGTGTCCCGGCCGGGCTGCAGCAGAAACACTGAATGGGGAGGAACGTTTTTAGAGAGAGGAAGCTCAGGCCAAGGAGAGACTGGGTGTGGAAGGGAGCGTCAGATGGGGGAGACCCCCTCAACAGCTGACGGTGGCGGCCGCGAAGGGTGCAGGGTGCAGCCTTGGCCGAGCTTCCCGGAGCACAACCGGTGGTCCCGGCGACACCTGCCTCGACTCCCGCACATGCATTTTCTCTAGACAGAACTTGCGTGTCTCTGGCTCAACAAAACTGAGCCCACACCAGGGACTGTCCCAACCCGAACGCCTGGTCGGGCCTGATTGGCTCCAGAAGGTAACCCCGCAGGCATGGCCGGGGCACAGTCCTCTGCTTAGAGCCAGCATTCCGTCCCTGCGGCCCTCTGCCCCCTGCGCCCCTCTCCAGCACGGCTCCTCCTCGTTCATGAGCCAGAGACCAAGGATCTGCCACACTTGCAGCTGCAGCCCGTGCATCTGGGCTCTTGTCCGCTTTCCACATAATCTTTCTCACCTCAGTCATGAGGTCAATGCTGGTGGAGAAAAAATGTAGCCAAATTCTGGGTGGAACAAGAGGGGCTGGGCAGGGCCACCAACCCAAATACATCTCCCTCGCTGGCCCCACCAGCCCTAAGTGTCGCCCCTCCTTAGCCTGAGATGTCCTCACCTAAAGTCACTACTAATCCAGGCAGACAAGAACAGGCTGATGCAAAGGAACCAGAGCTTTCTGACAGGGACTTGGCTCAGGCCTCACCTCTGCAAGTCACATGTCCCCTCTGGGTCTCCTTTGGTGCTCATGCCCACTGAGGCAGTGATACTTTGTGGGGTGCTGGGGGGTTCCATGAGGTGAGAAAAAATGTGAATTACCCTGTTTGCTCTCTCAAGGGAGCCCTCATTAGGGATCTGCACCTGCTATGGGAGGAAGGGGGGTCTCAGAGACCCCCTCCCCCGCCCAGCTTCATTCCCCCCCTTATGTTAGCATGGTTGATGTATCCTTCACTCCCATGGGGAGGAGGACAAGGGGTGTGTTTACCTCCACTGTGTCCTGCTCCTAGCACATAGTAGGCCCTCAATAAATACTTGCTGCATGAGCAAATGGCATTCATGAAGGAGAGCAGAAACCCAGGCCTGAAGGAATGAGTAGAGGAGCAACGGACTTTCAAAGTCACTTCACACGTGGGGGTGGGGGGCCCACTAGCACAGTCTTCACAGGGGCAGGCCCATGGAGACAGTTCCGCAGAGGCCTGGGAGGCTGGGGCCAAGGGACCAGGCAGCAGACACAGGCATGGGAAAGGCCTATTTCACACTTTGGCCCACACCATGTATCTGCTCAGGTGTCTCGTTTGGCAAGACGGGCAAGGAGGGGTTAGGCCATGACCCCTTTTCCTCAAAGGCTTCCTAGAGCCCTGTGTGAGTGCCCCTCCATTCCCCAACATCTATCATGCCCCCAGAACTGTTCCTAGGGCTGGGGTCACAGTGCGGAGCAAGACAGGTGACATCCGTGCCCTCACAGAGCTTAGATTCTGGTGAGTGAGACAAACAAGAAACAAGTAAGTGCTTTTGAATGATCAAGACCACCGCCAGGTTCCTCATTGCTGCTCCGGGGTTCTAAGCTCCTGCTCTGGGTTGCTGAGGGTGGCACACCACCTGTCTGTTATGATAGTCCAGTGCACCACAGAACACTGCAGATGAACACTCTGGGCATACTCCCTACACCTGGCGCTGCAAGAGCTGTCTTCCCTGCCAAACTCGCAGATAGCTGGCCACCTCTCTGTGTCCAGGTCCCTGCAGGGCTGGGTGGTCACCTTCACTTCCTCCTCCTGACCCCACTGAAGGTCCCTCCTCTGTTTTAACCAGAAGGACCCTTTTCCAACTATCCTTCCAGTTGCCCATGAAGCATAAAAAAAATACATATAAAGATAGAATATTCTGGGTCCCGCAAGTTCAAAATTCGGATACTTTTGAACTCTCCTAGCACATCTTGTGGGTTTCCCCTGGTGACCCCCAGTGGTAAGAAAGTCTTAAAGACATAGGGAAAAGATCCTAAGATAGAATCAGGGTTCAGGAGAATCAGCTCCCAGACTGCCATGTCCATAGTAATTACAACCACAATCACATCACATCATTGAGTATTCCTTACGTTTTGTCTTAGCACACGAAGCTAGATGTGACTCGTGTTTGTCACGCTGCCCTGCCTTATTCCACTCAGGGGTAGGCCAGGCTGGGCAAACGCTCAGTCAGCCTTCTCCAACCCGCCGCAGGAGGAGCCTCCAAGGGGCTGCAAGGTGTCCCCGAGGAAACACATTTCCACAGCTCAATGAAAAGCTGAAAGCAGGCAAGGCTCCTGGCAACTCCGACAGAGGAGAAATAGCCTCCAGGAACTAATTAGCTGAAGAACGCATGGAGCTTATTTTCTCCACAAGTTTTCAGAAACCCTCTGGAAACTAGAAATTTCTGCATTCTGATCGGTCACTGTTACTCAAAAGCCCCAAAAGAGAGATAACAAAGAGCCTTCACCGTGGATTCCGATGGCCACGAGGAGACAGCAGTGACACCTGCTTACAGAATGAACAGGAGATATGGTGTGGGCGTCCAGGGAGGTGGCCTGTGCCTTTGCCTACCTGGACACTTGCATTAGGGCTTGCAAAGCAAATCAACTGTGTTCCCTAAACTGGAATTCTAGGCAGATTCCAGGATTGGCCAGCAGAGGCCAGAAGCCTGGCCTGGTTTAGAAGCCACTTTTGTGCCAGCTGCTGTGCACAGAAGGGCATGGCACCAACCACCCTTTCACACATCACTGGGCTCTTCCTTAGATTGGTTCCCAATTTGTTGTTCCCTAGGGCCAGAATCAGGCAGAAACTGAGGCTGCTGGGATGTAGGGAAACCATCACACAACTCTGTCAAAAAACCCTTCCAGGGGCACCTGGGTGACTCAGTAGGTTGAGCGTCTGCTTTTGGCTTGGGTCATGATCTCAAGGTCCCGGGATTGAGCCCCACATTGGGTTCCCTGCTCAGTGGGGAATCTGCTTCTGCCTCTCCCTCTGTTCCCCCCACCCTGCTCATTCTCTCTCTTTCTCAGTTAAAGAAAATATTAAATAAATTAAAAAAAAAATTTTAAAGCCTTCCAGAGGCCAACTATGCCTTACAATCGGTGGAGAGAAACAAACCAAAGGGTGAAGAAAATGGGTTGACCCAAGCACATTGTAAACCTCTAAATTAAGCTCCCTCCTCCACCCACCTGGAGGACTCAGTAGCAGTTGGGCACTGATTATGCAGGGAGAGAGACAAATGTGTTGACTGAGCTGGTGACTTGCTCTGCCAAGAAAGCTTTTTCCTCTTAAATTTAAGTTATTACAGAGGGAAAGGGAACATCATGGGCTTTACTCCATGGGCTGGGACTCTAGCTCACTAGAGTTCAAATCCAAGCAAGCCCAGGAAAGCCACTTAGCATCTCTGACTTTGGTTCATCTGTAAAAATGGGAATTAAGTATATCTACTTCCTAGTATATGGGGGAGGTAGGGGCAAATGAACTGACCTTATAGGCTTAGCACAGAGCCTGGCATACATAGGCAGGTGAGCAAGAAGTGTCATCATTCCATTTCCATCCCAAATTTTCTTTGGCAATAATATAAGCATGTCAAGAAGTGAGATGGGTCCTGGCAAGAACACTGCACCAGAAACACCTGGTTCCAAAGTCTGCCTTTCCCTCTTACTGATTATATACAAAAGTGTCTCAACTCCTTGATGGATTATTTCTACTTCCAGATTTTGTAAGGATAAGGTTTAATCAACTGACACACCTGCCTCCCAGGAGCCAAACGTAGCCATGTTGTTCTCAATGGAGCCCCATGGCATCCACTAAGTAAACTTCGGTTGAAGAAGGCGGAGGAGGAAACCACAACCTCTAGACCAGTTTGGCAGGCAACTTCTGGAAGCCACCCAGTGCAGAACTGTGTTACAGGTAACTGGCACCAAAAGAAAGTGCTCAAAGTTTGCATTTGACTAGAGTCTTACTGGGGATAGTATTTCATTCGAAATGCCTGTGACTTTTCACTTCATTTTTATTCAAATTAGTTGGCCCGGTAGTCCTAGCAGTTCATGGGTGGGAAGCACCCTGTGAGGGTTTGAGCCTTTTTGATGGTCTCCCTAGAAACACAAGAGTTCTCTTTCTGGAGGTTGGGAGGAAAAATCAGTTTGAAAAGCTATTACCTACAATATCTCTTCTTTCCCTTGTACCATAAACCTCATCAAAATTCTGAAAAAGCTATGTCCCTTTAATTCATATAATAGGGAGCTCCTTAAAAGGATAGGTTAAATTTAGCCCTGTATTTTAAAAGCCTTAGAAATTTGGATTAAATATTAGCATTTCAAATTTGCACATGATTTCTAGAATGGATGAGCCATAAAATTTGTGATTTATGATGATCAGGGGAAAGCTGCCTTTAGCAACATTTCTGAGCACAGCCCCAAACACTAGGGTTGGAGGCTTGACTTCATTCAGCCTTCCCTTAGCATTTCCTCCCGGAGTCAATAGGACAGTGTGAAGCAGGCAGCACACTCGAAAACATGCAAAAGAACCAAGTGAACGAGCTCCTTTTCAGAACACCCAACTGAAGAGAAAGGAGGCAGATTACTATTTAATTCTTATCACCAGAGTCAAAGGTAACATGACCTGTTATTGATTGATTCTGAGGTAAATGGCCAACTGTTCACCCAGACAGAAATATCCAAGGGTCAGAGCAGAAATTCGTTGAAGAAGAGATGCCAGCCAGAGCAGCTTTCAAAGGGCACAAACCTCAACCTTCACTTGTGTTCATGCCAGCCAAAGGTGGGCAAACAGGATGCCTGGTGGCTGGCTGTGCTTCTGGTACAGAAAGGAAATTACAATTCACTCTTTGGTAATATGGAGAAGATAATGCAAGAAAAATAGAGTAAATCTGATAAAGTTCCAAAGGCTTAATGTCATAAATTCTGCACATTTGAAAATAAACACATAAACTGATCTGTAATTTCAACATTAAAACTAAAGTGATCTATTATTTTCTCCTATCAAACAACTAAGAGAACCCCATATATCAAAGCAACTTTTCTGGACACCATGTCAACTGCATAGATTTCCTGTAATCAACCTGATGGTGCAACATTGCTTTAATATATAATGTTCTAGGGACGCCTGGGAGGCTCAGTGGTTGAGCGTCTGCCTTCGGCTCAGGTCGCAACCTGGGGGTCCTGGGATCAAGTCCTGCATTGGGCCCCCCGCAGGGAGCCTGCTTCTCCCTCTGCCTGTGTCTCTGCCTCTCTCTGTGTGTCTCTCATGAATAAATAAATAAAATCTTGAAAAAATATATATATATAATTTCTATCCTGGAATACATGCCTGCGGAAGTACAGGGATGTACGGGGCAGCTACTAAGGATTAAAAAGCAAAAGACAAAGATATATCAGTTTACAGAAATATATATAATAATCTTCAGCTTAGGAAAATAATGATAATGTTGGCATCTGTTTAATAAACTTATCAGTTCATCCTCACGCAACTCTCTGAGGTTGAAAAAAAGTGATATCCATCTTACACGGGGGTAATATGAGGCTCAGAGCTATTACATCAATTGCCAAAATCAGCACAGGTGAGTGGCAGAGCCAGGACTCTGAGCCCAGCTCCACTGCTCCCCAAACTGTGCTCTGAAGGCCTGCGTGTTCCTGTTCTACGAAATCCAGTCCTGATTTTCTTCTCCTCTTCCTCTCTGACTCAGGGCAAAGGTACTAAAATCCAGTGGCCAAGTCTTTGAGGCTAGGCTTCACGCCCTAATTCCACAAGGCTCAAGCAGCTGCAGGCTGGACAACACCTCCAACTGGATAGCGCTCCAATACCTCAAGTTCAGCATTTCCAAAATGTCGAGATCATCTTGTCATCCATCCCCAGCCTCTAAAACCAGCTTCTGCTTTGGAATTCTACTTTTTAAAGGGGTAGCCCTGCTCTCAATTGCAAGAACTTGCTCTTTGAGAACCTTCTCTGCCTTTCTCGCTCAACCCACACTCAAGACTTCCTTTAGGCTCTCTCTTTCCCCAGGCTCTCCCTCCTAATGCTCTAGCTCCAGTTTGTTCTTTCCTCACCTCCACCCTCAGTGGGTTCTCCCCATGTTTCAACTGTCTTCCGGCTCTGTGCTTCCAGCCATATCCTCCCTAGATTAGTTCCTAATCATACCACTAACCTACTCAAAAACTTGTATTCTCTCTCTCCCCTTTGCATACCAGCTCCTGCCCCCCGAAATATAAAGTATTCACCTCTGCCATTGGATGCTTCCCAATGCACTCACAATTTCACATCCACAAACACCCCACCACATGTACTCCGTGCTTTAATCAAACCAAATGAGCACATTTTCCAGAAATATTTTCCCACCCCTTACTTTTCCTTGCACAACTGCCCAGCTTAATATGTTCTCCAGCCATCAGGCCTTAGGACATTGCCCATTGCCAATGCTCATCTCGATGCCCCACAATTCTTTGCATCCACAAACATATTTTTGGAACTTCTGTGAAAGCACCTTTCAGGAACTCTATTGTGTTTTTTTTTTAAGTTTTTTTTTTTAAGATTTATTTATTTATTTATTCATGATAGAGAGAGAGAGAGGGAGAGAGGCAGAGACACAGGAGGAGAGAGAAGCAGGCTCCATGCCAGGAGCCCAATGCGGGACTCGATCCCGGGACTCCAGGATCATGCCCTGGGCCAAAGGCAGGCACTAAACCACTGAGCCACCCAGGGACCCCCTCTACTGTGTTTTAATAACTAATTCCACATTTGTCTAACAGCATAAGCTCTGTGTTGTTCTCATCTCCCAATCTCTTCTAGAATTTTGTACATTGTGATTATTCAGTACATTTTGTTGAATTAAATAGAACCAGTGAATTCTTCAAGCAGTGATTTGGAAGCATGTACAAAGGCAAGTCAATTCTACATGCCTAAAGCAAAAGCCTAAGCCACTGGAGATCCACTTATGGTCTGCTGACTCTTCTCCTGGGAGAACAAAATGCTGGTTGCCCCTTATATGGATTAGCATCCCTTCTCTCTGGGGAATGAGTAGGGGGGAGCCAGAGGACAGAAATAAGGCTTCAAGAACAAGTTTTCTAGAAGGCAATGGCTTCTTGAGGTACAATTCTTAATTTGCATCAAAAATAAATAGGTGAGGGATGCCTGGGTGGCTCAGTAATTGAGCACCTCCCTTCGGCCCAGGGCATGATCCTGGAGTCCTGGGATCCAGTCCCACATCATCGTTGGGCATGTCGGGCTCCCTGCATGGAGCCTGCTTCTCCCTCTGCCTGTGTCTCTGCCTCTCTCTTTCTGTGTCTCTCATGAATAAATAAATAAAATCTTTAAAAAATAATAAAATAAATAGGTGAGATTTAGAGTTGGTTGAGCTTTAACTGGCTTGAAAAATAAAATCAGAGACACATGGCATAAAGAGTCCCAGCCCAGGCAACAAGCCCACTCACCTCCTCTCCCCTGCCCTCAGGGCCCTCAGCTGTACAAAGAAGGGTTGGACAGACAAAGTTCTACCATTCTATAAATGTCTTATTAACCACAATGAAACTGGCTACAAGAGCAACTGTTGGTCAACAGAGAGAGAGAGAGAGAGAGAGAGAGAGAGAGGATACTCCAGGCTCAAACTCTTAAACTCCTGATGTGTCCCTGATGAAACACCATGTCTGAGCTCCATAAACTCGGACCTGTGAGGTTCTTGCAAATCTGTCATCATCTTGTTCCTCTGGGTACGTGCCCTTCTAGAGCAAGCCTTCAGCTGAAAAAGTTATTTGCAGGCACACTGGCCTTTTTATCCAAGATATCAAAGCAAATAATGAGTGTGATTTGGAGGCCTGGCTTGAGATCCTGTCTTATTGCTGCCTGCCCGACTGACTATATGTCATAATGACACAGCCAAATTCTTATTTTCCCATACGAGTACAGGAGTGTCCAGATTCCTGGCCATGCCCTGTCAACCAGGCACCAACCCCTGTTCCATAGGTATGACACTATTTGAAACAAAGACCTGTGAAACCTAGAGAAAGAGTTAAATTGCTCCTGGAACACTACACAACATTTACAAAGAAAGAGGTGGATTTATACATACTGACAATGAAGGATATTCATTCTATATTGTTGAATGATGATGCCATTTGTTCGCTATTTACCTATGGGTCTATGCAAATACATATCCATGTATACATTTATGAGTATAAATGAGGAGCTGGGAAAATGACCAGTAAATTATTAATAGTTAGTACCCGAGGGAATGGATATGAGGTGGGTTTCATGTTTTCCTTTGTGTTCTTATGAGTGGTTTGAATTTTTGCCAAGGAGTGCAGCTTTTTAGGTAGCTTATAGTAATAACAGCAATATTTTTTAAACCTGGTATTTATAACTATCTAGTCTAAAATATACACATATTTTTATTTAGCAAAAATTAGCACCCTTTGTCTAGGTCCTTCCAAGTAAGATCCCAATATCTGAGGTTACTTTAAAGATTGGAAAGATACACTTCAGGGCAGATTTTGTGTTTCTGAGTCTTTCTGGAGTGGTGAAAGGTATTGACACATTTTTTAGGTAATATAAGAAATGCCAAGCACTCTTTTTAACAAAGCTCCCTGGTCCTCAAAGGCAAGGAAGGTGATAAGAATAGCTATACTCGTTGTAAGTTAAATTTGAACTAAGATTTTAACTAAGTATGTTTCCCAAGGCAAAGGCTCCTTAGAAATGTATCATTAAGAGGGGCTCTAGATGAAATAGTAATGGAGCCACCACCTTCCTAATATACTTGTCCCAATCTCAGCAAGGCCTGTCTGCTTGACATCTGAAAATAGATGTCATCAACACTCCTTTGTTAAGAGTAAGCTCAACCAACCCACCCTGTGGGGCCAAAGCCAAACAGTTCGCCAGAAAAGGAATCCAGGTTGGGGGGGATTATACTTTTTAGATCAGCTATGAGCATCGTGCACATTTTTATAGTGTTCCTAAGTGCCGGGAATGTTAGGAAGCTGTGTGGGCAGTCTGAAAACCCAGAGACACTTGAGCTAAAGGGAGGACCAATCTAAATATAAAATACAGGGCAGCCCAGGTGGCTCAGGGGTTTAACACTGCCTTCAGTCCAAGATATGATCCTAGAGACCCAGGATCAAGTCCCACATCGGGCTCCCTGCATGGAGACTGCTTATCCCTCTGCCTGTGTCTCTGCCTCTCTCTCTGTCTCTCATGAATAAATAAATAAAATCTTTATAAAAAAAAAATGTGCACACCAGAATAAACCAAAGGGTATTTGTGTTACTCACAAAAGGCCTCATAAGAAGGTGCCCAACGAATCCCCAAGTCCCATGATTTCTTTGCTACACACAATGTGATCTGCAGACTCTCAGCATCTGCACCACCTGCCACAGAACTTCTTTGAAATGCAGAATCTGAATCTCAGGCCTGGCCCCAGACCTACTACAGCCCTTTGCACACAAGCACTGCTGCTCCTGAGAGGTCTGGGCATGTATGCTTCCTCCCAGCCTGCCTTGGGCTTCCTTCACTCCTAATGTGACTTACTGAGGGTCAAGGAGACACCAAATTAGGCAGCCCAGGTGGCTCAGCGGTTTAGCACCACCTTCAGCACAGGGCGTGATCCTGGAGACCCAGGATAGCCACCCATGTCAGGCTCCCTGCATGGAGCCTGCTTCTCCCTCTGCCTGTGTCTCTGCCTCTGTGTGTGTGTGTGTCTCTCATTAATAAATAAATAAAATCTTTAAAAAAAAAAAAAAAGGAGATACCAAATTAAAAACCTGACTTGGGTCCCCAATTCCAAAGGGAGGGAAGAAGATCAAAGGAGAGAAAGGGAAAGGAAGCACCGTGCAGGCACTTTCCTGTATGAAGCTGGGTTGGGTATGGTGGGCTGGGCAGGTGCTCAGCCTGGCCAGCCAGTTTCACCAGGAGGAGCCTGAGAGCGGGTGCACAGGTGCACAGGCAGACTGCTCAGTCCAGGGGAGACTGCTGCAGGATAGAGGCAGGTGTCAACTGTGAGCCAGGTCCCGCCGCAAGGGAGGGGTAACCAGGACTTGGTTGCAGTCCAACAAGCTTTGCGAGAGGGGCTGCCCGAGAAAGAGAAAGAGAGCGAGAGAGACGGACTCCCACCTGCCAGACATGCAGGCAGGCTGACAGCAGGAGGCCCAGGGCACCACACGCGGGACTGCCACGCAGACCCAACAGGACAGACAGACAGGGCGCGGCCGGATAGCTGGGAGGCCCGACTCACAGGTGCGCAATGCCCGCCTTGCGCACGGCCGTGGAAATGGCTTTGACGGCGGTGCAGAGCGAGTTGAGCAGCTGGGTCATCTCTCCGGTGCCGCGGGCCTTCCTGCCCTCCTCCATGACGAAGCGGGTCAGGGTGACGATATCCGTGTCGAAGGCCGCCTGGTCGGTCATGCTGAGGCCGGCCGGAGGCGCGCTGGGCGGCAGGTGAGCGCGGCAGGTGCGGGCGGCAGGTGCGCGCGGCGGGACGCGGCGGAGGACGCAGCAACGGCTCGGCTCGGCTCGGCTCGGAGTGTCCGCACGGTGCGGAGCCTAACCCGGCCCGGCCAGGATCCCGCGGTCCGGGCCGGAGGAGCCTATAGGCGCGGGTCGCCGCCCCCCGCCCCCCGCCCCCGGAAACCGCCGCCCCCGGGCCTCCTCCCCCTCCGAGCGCGGCTCCGCCCACGCCGACCCCGCGGTGACACGCAGATGCCCCGGTGTGGTCCTCGGGCCGCCGCGCCCCACGGGGCCTGTCCCCCCCCCCCTCCCCGCCGCGCCCCTGCAGGACCTCCTTCAGTCCCCACCCCAGCCGGCGCGGAGGGGCAGCCCTGACCCCTCCCTCCCTCCAGGCTGTAAGACGGAAGGAAGCCCTGCGGGTGAGGGCAGCGCCGCCGGGGCTAGCGGCGGGGCTAGGGGGCGCCCGGGTCTCCGCGTGGGCTTCTACCGCCGCCGCCCCCGCCCCCGCACCCCCCTCCAGCCCGCCACCTGCCCCCTGCTCCCCGCCCTCCCCAAACCTGCTGGGCCTGCCGCAGGGCTCTTCTCACCAACCTCGGGAGAAGCGGATTCCCTGTCCCTCACGGGTCTGATGGCCCGTGGCTGGACCCTTCACTTCAGGCCTCTTCTTTTCAGGATTCCTCTCTTTCCAGAACTACTGGAAACCGTAGTTTTCAAGTATCTGCGTTTGGCAGAAAAAAACAGTCACAGACACAGGGAAATGTCCCCCCTGAAGGCCACACTGAGACCAGACACTCTGCAGACCACATTCTGATCTCTTTGTAGCCAGAACACTGTGGTCTTAAGACAACATTGATTCATGGAGCAACATTTATTGAACACCTACTATGCGCCGGGCACTGTCTTTTGCTGCCCTGGGGACAGAGCCTGAACAATACAGACAAAACTCCTTCTTTGACCTTACATTTTAACAGAGAAAAATAAAGAATAAACCAACAGTAGACTGGTATGTTAGATGAGCCATAAGAGCAGGAGAGAAAAATGAAATAGGAAATGGGGACAGGGAATGTTGGGGTGCAGTGTTAAAAACTAGAGTAGTGAAGGAAACCGTCACTGAAAAAAAAAGGCTGGTAAGCGTAATGTTTCCTTAAACATGATATCTGAAATGTAATGACAGCAGCAGCAGCTGAGTTTGTCCCTTTCTGTGTCAGACATTTAGCCCCTGGGGATCCCAGATTAGCTAGGACCCTGAAAGTCAGCTAGTTCAATCCAGTCCCCCTGAAGTGTAAACCTTTGGAAAGCGGCCCTGTAAGCACTGAAGAGGTCAGGACTGGGGTTAGACAGGCCTGCTGCATTCCCAGCTCTGGCCTCACTGGCCCTTTACCCAATCTGTCTACTTTCTACTTCCACTTTGTCTGTAAAGTGGGATGACTGTTCTAGGTGGGAGTCATGAGCATGCCATGAAATGATGTTGGCAGAGCACTCAGTTCCAAGGGAACTGACACAGAGGAAACACTGCAGACATATCACAGACCTGTCTGGCTCTGTTATTGATGCCTTCGGCCCACCACCTACAAGACAAGCCCTTAGACATGGGCCACTTTGCATGGTGGTTGAGTGCATACTCTAGAGCCAGAGGGCCGGGGTCTCAGCCCTGGCCTTGCCCCTCACAGTGGTAGAAGCCTGTGCAAGTTACTAATCTTCACTGAAGAACATTTCACTCATCTGTAAACTGGGGCTAATGACTGCAGCCACCTCACAAGATAATACAGGTGACACAGGTGGAGTGCTTCAGAACTGCACCCAGCCTGAAGTAGGTACATGCCATGTCACTGTGCCCTCCATTATATGGAGAGTGTCAGCTGCCCTTGTCATCTGAACAGAAGAAAGACATTTCCCCTGCCATCAAAAAAGGATATGGGGATGACAGCCTCAGCCTATATTTATCTGTTGTGCAATAATGTCTCCCAGCATCATGTTGGTGACTATGACTAGCTCTTTTCTGGGTCAAGACACATAAACCCTTCACCTGCATGGTAGCCAGAGACTGAGGGAGGTACAGGGCCAAGGGAAGATGGGCACCTCTGCCCACACCCATTGTGGAGCTGCTACCAGCCGATGTAAGCTTTCTCTTCCCTCATCACAAAACACGCTGATTCATGCAGTAGTGTAGATTAGTGTGTGCGATATTAGGATTTTTTGTAACAGCTAGAAGTCCTGTGAAGAAATGGTGACCACCTCTGGCTCCAGAGGTCAACTCTGTGTCAGCAGCAAGAGGTGGAGAAGTAACAGTCCAACTGGTAACTCACCACTCCATCACCCACGCCTGAACCCAGGGCCCTTCTACTTGCTTCCTCTGCCCCCTGGGACAGTTAGTGTGACAGGGAACACAATGCCAGCTGGTTGCTGAGAAAGGGATTTTAGCAGCATGGTCCTTCCCTGGGTGAATCCCCAGCTCTTGTGGCCTCGTGCCAGTACTGGAGGTAGGACCTGTCATCTCTGGAGCAACAGAAACTGAACAGCCAAACTGCTGAGCTCACATCTATTTAGCACTTGCAAGGTACCCAGCACTCACTGAGGGCTTTCCCAGTTTAATTAGCCCAGTGACCCTGTAGGGTGGCTTCCACTCATACTCCTATCCTTGTAGGTGAGGGAGCAGAGACTTTTCAAGGTCAAGGGATCTGTCAAAAACCTGTGGCCCACTGGGAGGTGGCAGGGCCAAGACTCACACTGTGATCTATCTGACTGTAAATGCCACATTCCCAATGGCCTGCTCATTCTCTGCTAAGTGACATTCACTTCTGCAGTAAGGCTTTGAGCCTGACAACTACAGCTTCAACAATCTGCTTTACAGATTGTCCAGCAATTAGCTCTAGAGCTACTTCTTGGGCCTGTGCTCATTCATTCTTTTGAATGTGCTCATTCATTCTTTTGAATGAAGGAAGGAATTATTGAGCACCTGCTATGTGCCAAAACCATATGCTGGGTTTACAGTGGTCAACAGGACGGACACATCTCTTCCCATGGGGGGCTTCCAATCCTTGTGAGATAGGAGACAGAATCACATAATAAGCAAAGATCCAAAACTATTTTGAACACCAAAGAGTGTCATGAAGGGCATAAAACAGGGCAATGAGGGGACACCTGGGTGGCTCCGTGATTGAGTATCTGCCTTGGGCTCAGGGTGTGATCTCAGGGTCCTGGGATTGAGTCCCACATCGGGCTCCCTGCATGGAGCCTGCTTCTCCCTCTGCCTGTGTCTCTGCCTTTCTCTCTCTCTCTCTCTGTCTCTCATGAATAAAATCTTAAAAAAAAAAAAAAAAAAAGAATAGGGCAATGAGGTAGGAACTAGTCAAGGGAATATCTCTTAGGAAATAACCTTTGGTTCAGGACTGAACAAAAAAAGAGGAACAGGGCAGGTGAAAACCCATAGAAAAGGCAATGAGAGCAGCAGGTGCAAAGGCTGTGAGGTAGCAATGGGCTGGGTTATTCAAGGAATAGCAAGAAGAAGGCCAGTGAAGCTAGAAGGGTATGTGATGGGAAGATACATAAGAGAGAAGGTGGGAAAGTGAAGCAAGAAGCAGATAAATGAAAGACCTCCAGGTAGTTAACAAGACACTTGTGTTTCATAAATAGTATGGCGAGAAGCCCCTGGAGGGTTTTACGCTGGAGTGATATGACCTGATCTAAATGTGAGGAATGAACTTCATAGGATCAAGGGAGGGACTCAGCAGGAGTTTGATCCGCCCTCTACTTGACTGCCTGTCGGTGGAGAATGCTGTCGTAATCCCGTAATCCTTTCCTTCTCCACTATATACTTCCCTTCCTTCAACTGTTCTTCGCATAGCAAGGGTTTGAAGTTCTCCCCATCCTGCTTTGGACCCACTAACTTCTTGAAGCTCCTTCCCACACCATGTTCTATTCCTATGGTTCCTCCTCTTCTCCGCTTGCTCCACCCCACACCCCAACGGTCTGTTCTCGTATAAGAAGTTAGCCTTATTTTCTTATCCCTGCTGATAATATTAGCAACAGGCTGGGATTGCAGCAGCAGGATGCGGCAGCAGGGGGAAGTGGAGCCAGCCCTGCCGGGAGTTCTAAGCTGGAATGACCTGTCAGGGTTGTTCTGAGTTGGGACAAGAGGACCAACAATTATATCCCCATGTCAACCTGTCATTAGCCACTCTGGAAAGAGGCATGACACAGGACAGGTAGCTTCTCTTCTACCAGGGCAATAATCCCAGGAGCTGGAGAACAAGTCTTTTGTCCTCAGTGAGGAATTAAGTGGCATATCCAGCATCCACTATAATACACAGAGAGGACTAGAACTGGGGAGAGAGGCAGGGTCTGTCCCTCCATCTCTTGGCTTTCCTCACCTCTCTGCGTCATCACTCTCAGGCATCCCTCCCCTTGGAGTACGCATGTAGGACCACAGGCATTTCCAGACCTATATTCTACTGGCCTGGCTCTTCCCCCTGGTTCCAGCAAAAACCCAGTGTTGAACTCCTACTGGCCCAGGTAGATTCCTCAGCCATTGATTGTTGTTATAGCCATAACACTGGATCATCTCTGATTTATAGAAGATGTTAATATTTGTACTTACCTATTACTCAGATCCAATGAAATCATGAGTAAAAAGCACAGTGCATGGAAATTAGTAAATGCTCAATCTATACCTGTTGCTGCTGCTGCTCCAAGGATTTAGATAGGTATCGAGGGTTGGTAGCCATGATGGACCATTCTGGGGCCAGGGGAACATGACATAGCATGAGAAAGTCAAAGATGAGCAAACCAGATTGAGATTGACAACCTAGAGAGTTTCAATGACAGACCAACAGCCAACAAACCTGAGAAGCAGACTGGCAGAGAGTATAGAGGGTTTGAACAGGAGAATAAGGAGTTTGCAGATTATCCTGTAGGCCATTGCCACTTTGGGAGCAGTGACTTTGCTCCGCAAAGCCACCTGTCCACAGTAAATACAGAAACCAAGAATAAAAAGCTATAGCTATTGGACAGAACAAAGATATGTCTGTTGAATCTAATAGATATTTGGGAGTTGTATTTTATATCTTTTTATTTAATTTTTCTAGAAATTAATTTTTAAGGTATTTTTAAAAAACAATCATCCGTGATGGATTGGAAATATTTTTTAAAACTAGTCCTTCACACCAGATAGTTTGAGAAGCACCACTGAGGCCCATAGAGGGCCATCAAAATTTTATGATGAATGATGTGTTCAGGATATTACCTTTCCTAGATTGAAGGGGAGAGAAAATGGAGCAAGAAACACCAGGTTAAGGGTCCCGTGACGGTCTGAGTAAGAGTCTCTACAGACCAGTGGCAGCAGAGACCTTGGGAAGGAAGGAATCAGGGTCTTGACTATATAGGGCCTCCATGTGCAAGGAGAATATAATGTACATAGGTCCTGAACTACCTAGAGGCCCCCACACTTCAGACACCATATAGAATAAACCTGGGACTCCAAGCACAATACTGGGGCAAGACAACATTGCCACCTGTCTAATCACACAGACCTGCAATCTCAGTGTAGTCTTGGCCCTGCTGCATTCCTGGGCCCTGCACCCGATCAGGTCACATTTGTTCTGCTTCTGAAACAGCTCTCCCATCCCCCTGCTTCTTGCCAGTCCCTTTTCTCTCATCTTCCTTCTCTCCCCTAAATGCTTTATCTCCCCTGAAGATACTCAGATTCTTGTCATTCCCTCACTCCAGAACTTCTCATGGCTCTGCACTGTCTGGGAAAAACAAACCCAACTCTTGAGTGGGGCATTTAAGACCACCACTGCATGTCACCAAACCCCACATTTCCACCAAAACTCCCTCTTCTCCCTCTCCCAATGTTCCAGTTGCTCTGAAACAGCCTCCTGCACTTTTGCTTTTCCTCCCACATCTCACTCTGTGGCAACGTTGAACAAACTCTCCAAGGCCACTCCCCAAACCAAAGGATGTATAGGGAAGTCTGACCATTTCCTAGTCCTGGGTGCTCACCTGAGACCTGGCTTACATGTGATGCTTTCTCATTTTAACAAATGAAAGATCAGAAGGCAGGTGTAAGGAAGCTACCTTGGCTGGGTCTCTTGCTGGTGTCCTAGCTGCCTGTCATCTAGTTTAATCCCTTATTGAAAAGGAAGGGATGGGGCAGGGCTTCTTTTTCACCAGGATTTTGATACATAAGAGCTTTGACGTTTAAGGGGAATTGGAAGGAATCGGATACATAGATACCGATCCATTCAGTTGGCTCCCACAACCTACTGAGATGTTTAATCCCATTTATAGCAGCTGTTTAGTCAGGTTTACTCTGGTGTCTAATGCCAGGGAGTAGTAAGTAGCAGAGCAGATATTTTGAACCGAAGCTCTTTACATGTTGTGTCTTTATCATCAGATGAAACCAAGAAAGAAAACACCTGGAAGCCAGGACCAGCCCTGCTGGAACCCAGCTCACCTTAGGAATGTCATTTAATCTCTTTTAGCAGAGTGGGGATTTGAACCCAGGTATTAAACTATTAAACATATTGTTTCTTTATCATCAGATAAGACCAAGAAAGTGAACACCCAGATCCAGGACCTGCTTTTCTAGAAACCAGCTCACCTTAGGAATGTCACTTAATCTCTTTGAAAAATGAGGTAGAACTAGATATTCTTGCAAGATTCCTTCCTTCTCTTACATTCTTTGGCCCTGAGTGACAATAACGGCTGATATTTGTTGAGTACTTATTACATGCCCTAGCATCATGCTAAGTGTACTTCTAAACCAATTATCTCATTTGTTCCCACATGCCCTTATAAATAGGTGCAGCTGTGATTGCCCTTTGACAAAGGAGGAGAATGTGGTTTGGAGAAGTTTAGTAGGGTCACACATTAATAATCACAGGGCAAGGGTCTAACTTGGAAGAGCTGACTCTAGAGTCCACGCTCAGCCTATCTGGCTTCCAGAATCTCTAAATCCAGGTCTCATGTGAGGCCTAGCTCTTTCCAGCCTCAAGGCTGGGCCACTTGCTGCTTCTTCCCTGAAACTGTCCACATACTTCCCCAAATTCACTTATCCTTGGTAATTTCTGGCCACCAGACAGGTCTCTGGAGGCTTGGCGCCCTGTGCCAGGTCAGCTAGCCTCCCATGGGCCTTCCTGCTACCTGGACCTCCTCCATCATCTCTTTATTACCGTGCTCTTTACCTTCCAGACCACTTTTCTGCCTCCACACTGGGCTATAAGCTCCAAGGGAGGGCAGGAACCTCCCTTACTTCCCCAGGGCATAGAAGAATTCATTGCACTGTGAAAAGAAAATGTGCTCTCTTAGAATAGCACTCAATGAGGAGACATCAAATGCAAATTCTGCTTAACCTCAACTAGTTCTAACCAGTTGAAGCACTAGGCCAATACTGGAAGTCACTGAAGACTCTTGTGACCAAAGAACAATGGGACTTTTTCTAAACCATCCTCTCCAGGGTGCCTATTGTCAGTCCTTAATTAAGACAGCCACCATGCAACCTGTTTTTCCTAATTCTTAAAACACAAACCCTGAGTTTCCTTCTCCCTGAGAACAGGTCAGTGAATTTCTTCGCTGATGTGTTCCTTAGCCTGGCAAGTAAAAAACTCAGCATTATTATTATGATCATTATATTTATGAATGGCTGTCATACTCTGCTTTCTTCTTTGACAGCACATAGCAGGTTCAATGAAGTCTTATTGAGCATCATAAATACACACAGATGTTGTGTCAGGTGAGGGATGATATGTCCACAGCTGCCTGAGGAACCAGGAGAATGGAGGAATCACTTCTTCCTAAGATAACAAGGGGGACATTCACAGGGCGAGTGAACTCAGTTTTAGTAGTCACATTTTTTTTTTTTTTTTTACTTTTTCCTAATCCAGTGCCTTCGTTCCAGCCTTCCTTTTCTGGCCTGGATCCCACAAGGCATCAATTCAATGTCATTTTTGGCAATATTCTCAACACTTTGCCTTCCTGTCTTCATCACCTCCCCCTAGATACACCCAACCACCTGCTCTCTCCTCTGGGCACTGCTGGGAAAGTCACACCAACTGGATATGAGGGGCTCACCACAAATTCATAAAGCCATGCTTTGTTCTCAACACTGTCAGACATTTCTCCACTTAGTCCACTCACCTTTTTTAAAACTTTCCACTGCTCACCTCCTCTTTCATTGATTAACTAGAAGCCTCAGGTAAGAGCTCTTAACTTCTCCTGCCTCAGCAAGAAATCTAAGTCCATCTGCCCCAACCAATTCTCCTTCTCTCTTCCAAAGGCAATCCTGCATCGAGCTTTGGAACCCATCCAACCGCCTTCTCAGTAAACTCTATCCTGCCTCCCATGGGCTCTTCTGGCTTATTCAGCTCCCTCCTCTCAAAGGATCTGTCTCATTATTAAATATGTTCAAATCTTTCACACCTTAAAAGGAAACCCAAATCCCTCTCTCTTTCTCATTCTCTTGATCTCTTACTCTCTCTTTCTCTCTCTCTCTCTTTTTAGTTATCTCTACGCTCAATGTGGAGCTCAAACTCACAACCCTGAGATCAAGAGTTGCATGCTCTACTGACTGAGCTGTCCAGAAATCCCACAAAATTCTTCTCTTAAACTTCTTACTCCTCTCCAGCTACAGCTCCACAGTTAAATCTCTTAAGAAGATGGAAAAGGGGTCATGGATTAAAAACCTCCCTCTATTTCCTCTCCCTACTGGAGGTTAGCTGTCACTTCCATTTGCCCCTTGAAAGAACTCTTGCCAGGGTCAATGATGACTTACATTTGCTAAACTTAGCAGATAATTTCAGTTCTCCTCTTGAGTTCTTAGGAACACATATTTGACTGTTCCCTTTTTCTTGCAGCACTCGGAGTTTCTTTGTCACACTCTCTTCTGCTATGCCTGTTACGTCTTGAGTTCTTCATGGACCCTCTCTGTGAGTAGTCTCCCAAGACTTAGAAGATATAGAAATTTCCCATATACTCCATGCCCCCCACATGTATAGCCTACCCCATTATTGACATCACTCACTATTTGTTATCAAGGATGAAGCTACATAATCACTCAAAGTCCTGTTTAGGGTTCACTTTTGGAGTTGGACATTTCATGGGTTTGGACAAATGTTTAATGACATATATCTATCATTATAATATTGCATAAGGTATTCTCACTTCCCTAAAAATCCTCTGTGCTCTGCCTATCCAGTCTATCCCACCAAACCCATGCCTGACAACTGATATTTTTTATTGTCTCCATGGTTTTGCCTTTTCCAAAATGTCATAGTTGGAGTCATACAGTATGTAGCCATTTATTTATTTGTTAAAGATTTTGTTTACTTATTCATAGAGACACACAGACAGAGGGGCAGAGACACAGACAGAGGGAGAAGCAGGCTCCATACAAGAAGCCTGATGTGGGACTCGATCCCGGGTCTCCAGGATCACACCCCAGGCTGCAGGCGGCGCTACACCACTACGCCACCGGGCTGCCCAGTATGTAGCCATTTAAGATTGACTTTTTTACTTAGTAATATGCATCTAAGTTTCCTCCGTGTCTTTTCATGGCCTGATGGCTCTTTTGTTTTTAGTGCTGAATAATATTGCATTGGCAGGAAATAGCACAGTTTGTTTATACATTCACCTACTAAAGGACATCTTGATTATTTCCACGTTTTGACAATTATGAACAAAGCTGCTATAAATGTCCTTGTGCAGATTTTTTGGTGAAATGTAAGTTTTTAACTCCTTTGGGTAAATACCAAGAAGCCTAACTGCTAAATTATGTGGTGAGAATATGTATAGTTTTGTGAGAAATCACTGAACTGCCCTCCAGAGTGGCTGTGCCATTTTGCATTCCCACTGGCAAGATGGTTTCACATCTTGCCAACATTTGATGTTGTCAGCTCCAATTGCTTCTTGACTCCCCTACCTTGATGCCTCAAAAGGCATATCAAACTTAAGATTGTATTCATGGTCTTTCCACCCCCTCCACAAGAAACCAAATCTTCAGCCAATATTTTATCTCTTGGGTGATGACATGACCAATCAGAGAGAAGCCTAAAATTCTTCTTTGATAGCTTCTCCCCTCATTCTCTATATTAAACTCACACTCAATTTTCTTGTTCATTTTATCTCTGTAATGCCTTTGGATTGGTCCAGTTCTCTTTAGCTTCTCTGGTGCCAGTCCAGCTCAAGGTATCATCTTTCACCCAGACTATGGCAAAAGCCTCCTAACTGGTTTTCTCCTACCCACCTTTTCCCCTGTGTTGCAGCCAAAGTAATGTTTCCAAAACCTTGAAATGATTATGTTTAAAATATCCCAGTGGCTTTGCTTCTTTGTCTGCTTTAAGTAAAGACCTGGCCTACAGAGCCTGGGCCATCTGGGCCCCCACGTCTCCAGTATCCTTTCCCATATTCCATCATTAGCCCCTCCTTCCCTCTTTCCAGTTCATACAAATTGTGCACACTCCCCTGCCCCCTTCACAGGACCTTCACACATGGGGTTTCTGAGTAGGATGCTCTTCTTCACCTGCTCTTTGCCTGGTTCAATCCTCCTTACCCATCAGTCACTATCACATCCTCAGCAAAGTATTCCCTGACCTGGTTCAGACCAGGTTTTAGACATTATGGAAACAAGTGTTCTACTTTCAGAACCCGCATATCAGTTTGTAAAACATACCCACTGATGTAATTATATGATTGATGGCTTTCTCCTCCCAGTAGCCCATCTGCTTGCTGGGAACAGGGGTGTGTCTATTTTACTCCCTGTTTGATCTCCACGTATTATTAACACAGGGGCAGAAAGATTGTAGACCCTTTATAAATATTTGTCTAATTATGATTGAATGTGGGGACAGAAAGCTGCTTGTTGGGAGTTCTCTGAAGGAATGGACTGTGATGAATTTACCAGGCACCTTGTAACCTGGTAAATGGCTGACTCTGTGCCTTGCACCCAGTGGGAGCTTAATAAATATTGGAGGATGGAATGGAATTGAATTGAATTTTTGCCCCATCAATCAGAATGCCATACCAGCTCCACTCTGAAATATGCCTCTCTTTTTTTTTTAAGATTTTATTTATTTATTCATGAGAGACACACAGAGAGAGGCAGAGACACAGGAAGAGGAAGAAACAGGCTCCCTGCAAGGAGTCCAATCTGGGACTCTATCTGGGACCCCAGGATCACGCCCTGAGCCAAAGGCAGACTCAACTGCCAAGCCACCCAGGTGTCCCTGAAATATGTCTTGAGTTATCATTTACTGAGCAGAAAACTATGTGCTCATTATTATGCTGAGTGCTTTTCATGCGTTATCCTATTTAATCCTAAAGACGGCATGAGATGGACATTATTTTTTTAATTGTTATAAATGAAGGAGCTGCATTGGTTAAGATCTCTACGGGAAACAAATGGTACACTTAACACAGGATGATTTCAGAAGAATTGCATAAAGGGATTCTTGGCAAGGCTTTGTGCAGGAGAAAAGTAAGACACAGGAGAGGAGGCAATACTCCAGGGCAAGTAAGGGCTGGGAGGACTTCACTACTGTTCCTAGGCCTAAAGGTTACAGAATGCATACACATAGAGGGCAGGGTGGAGGGGACTGCCAGTCAGGAGCTGAGACCATGAGTGGAAGGATAGGGCCAACCAATAGTGGCCTTGAAGGAACATGAAAAAAATGCCCTGACCTCACTTTCCTTCTTCTCTCTGCAGCGTACATTGGCTGAATCCAGCTGAAAGCCAGAGAGCAAGGGAATCCTTGATGCCATCCTAGAGTTCAGCTGTCCAAGGCCTACAGCAGCTGCAGAAGCATAGAGAATAGAGCTAGAGATCCAACATAGAAACATTCTGCATGAGTCCAAGAGCCCAGCCCTCAGAGACAGAGCACTCTTCCCAAGTCCAGGCTGCCCTCAGAAAACACAGACTCCCTTCACACGTAACCACTTTCCTAGAATGGAGATCAGAGAAGTTAGAGGGCTTCTCCCAGCCAAGTACTGATGAGTAGATATTCTGAGACTGAGTCATTGGCTGGGACAGCATGGGTGGTGGCCCAGGAGATAAAGGAAGTACAGAGAGGACATATCAGGGTGGTCACCAACCCAGCAACTTTCCATTATCCGTGCCCAGGAAGATCAAGAGGAAGGGAGAAAGGGAGAGTCTGCCCTTATCTTATTCATCCACAGGGTGGAGAGAATACAAAATCCAGCCACCCTTATGGCTCATGCTATGGATCCAATCCTGTACTTTAAAACAGATTATCTGAGAATAGGCTAATTCAACTAATTTCCATTTCACCCTGGTTTAAATCTGGTGGTTGTGGTGTTAATGACACATCCCATGTCCTTAGACTTCCTCAGTGGCTCATTCTCTAAAATGAGGATCAGAGAAAGTAGAGACATCCCACACTTGCATAATTTTAATGACCATCTGGAAAGAAAGTGCAGTGACCTGCTATTATCTATTATGAACTTTCTTTCCAACATCTTCCTCTTTTTATCTTCAACTGAAACTATTTAGACTAGTAGCCAACTACCAGTCTACTGGTAGGAGAATCCAAAAGTCATTAACCAAGAAGCACCAATTCTAGCAAACTTGGCTCAATTGCTCCTCTTACTTCCTTAATAACTAAACCCAACTCCTGCTGGCCAAACATCTTTTTTTGTTATAGTGCCATAGGCTGCTTGGATTTTTTTTTTATTTCTCTGTCCAGTTTGCATAAATTTGTCATCAATAAATTTTTGTTCTCTATTAAGCCCCTATTCCCATCATAGCAAGTTATTGGATGCATTTTTTACAAGGAAATATTGAAAAACATATTTTAGGACAATATGAATAATGTCAAAATTAGTCATAGCTTTTATACTACTCAATAGACAACTCAAACTTTTTTTTTGTTTTTTTTAGAGACGGAGAAGGGGGGGAGGGGCAAAGGAGAGGGAGAATCTTAAGTAGGTTCCATGCCCAGTGTGGAGTCCAACACAGAGCTCAATCTCATAACCCTGAGCCAAAAATCAGGAGTTGGACATTTAACCGACTGAGCCACCCAGGCACCCCTCAAACTTGTTTAAGTTTGACCAAATGTTGACATCTAGAACAAAATAGAAGGACAATTAGCACTAAAGAGGACTGTAGTGGGTTCAATGATGGCCCCCTCCAAAACATATGTCCACTCAGAACCTTGAATGTGGCCTTATTTGGAAAAAGGTATTCTGCAGATGTAATTAAGGATGTTGAGATGAGATCACTCAAGATTACCCAGAGGGGCCCTAAATACAAGGACAAGTGCCCTTACAAGAGAAAGGCAGAGAGAGACTTGAGACACACGGAGGGGAAAGTGATGTGAAGAAAGAGGCAAAAACTGGAATGATTCTGCCACCAAACCGAGGACCACCCAGGGCCACCAGGAGCTGAATCCTTCAAGGAAGCATTCTTCCCTAGAGCCATTAAAACAAGCATCGCCCTGCTGACACCTTGATTTCAAGTTTGGTCTCCAGAAATGCGAGAGAATGCATTTCTGTTGGTTTAAGTCATTCAAGTCATGATACATTGTGATGGCAGCCACAGGAAACTAACACTATTCAAATCCTCTGATTGAATTCCTTATTACAGATGAGAAAAATAATTACATTCACAAGCATGAAATGTTTCATAGCTGATCATGTTTAATCTTTATAGTAGCTCAGTGAGGTAGCTGTCACTGCTTAAGAGAAGGAAACTTAAGCCCAGGGAAGTTCAATGATTCGTGCAAGAGGAAGTAGCTGAGCAATGGTAAGCAGCAGGTGGATTCTTCTTGCAAAGCTGGTCTTTTCCCAGAGAATCTCCCTGTCTGTGGCCCAGAGAGGTGTCTGGCCCAGGAACATGTCTACATCACACAGGGAATGAGAAAGTCTAGAACACAGATTGGGTTTTTTTTCCTCCCCATGTCTGCTATAAGATTCTACCCAGGTATGACAAGCTGTATCATAAGGTCAAAACTGTTGAACAGTAAGTTAAATTAACTAAATAGGAAAGCTCATCACCTAGATCCTGGGGCTAAATAAACATTGATGTCTCCAAACAGAGATGATAAGTTTCAGGCTATTTGAATGGGTGGTACAGGCTGTTCACTTGTTCATGAAATATGCTTTAAGATTCTCCAAACAATCAGAAAATCAACATAAACAACAGTTCCCCAAGGCCAAGTTGGTTTGGGGGACCCTCCCTTCTGGCCTGTCTTGTAAAATGCTTTATTCACATGCTGCAAGGATACCACTCCAAAGTCCCAGTGGTTCCAATAGTAATGAGTGAATAATCCAGTTGAGCAAGTAATCAAAGAACAATAACAATTGTTATTACCATAAAGCCCCCCAGTTTGCAATTACTTAGCAGTTTAAATTCATGTCATTTAGAAAATTTTGCCTCTGAGGCAGACTGAGGCTGTCTGTCATTCAGAGGCTAACTAGATTAAAATAGGGGTGACACATTAGCTGGGGAGACTCAATTAATTTTGGGTTATTTGCAGCTTTAATTATTATCCACATACAACAAAGCCACATTTTGGAACATTTTCTTGCCTCTTCGGATGCTGGAGGTGATTGGATCCCTGGAAGAGATGCTCCAGGTGGTATGTGGACAGCCCAGTGACCCAAGGGTGCTTCATCACCAGATTCTGCTCTAGACTTATTCTCCCAGTTGACTATTGAAGAGTCATAGGAAGTGATGTAGTAGTGCAAGGTCTTCCTTTTTAAAAAGTAGCTTTATTAAGAATATAATTAACAAACTGCCCACACTTAAAATAAATAATTTGATAAGTTTTAACATATGTATATACCTGTTTAACCACTTTCACAATCAAAATAATCGATGTATCCATTACCCTCCTAAATTTCCCTGTGTCCTTTTATAATGTCTCCCAGTTAGACCCCGTACAAACTCAGGCAATCATTTGTCTGCTTTTTGTCACTGTAATTTGTATTTTCTAGGATTCCATATAAACAGAATCATACAATATTCTGTTTGAATATTGTATGGTTCTTTGACACGGCATAATTATTTTGACATTTATCTATGTTGTTTCTAGTATCAATAATTAACCCTTTTTTATTGTTCAGTAGCATTCCATTGAATGGATACCACAATCTGTCTATCTATTCAAATTTGAAAACTGTGGACCTTTCCCAGTTTGGGGTTGTTACAGATAAAACTGCTACAAAATTTAAGTGCATGTTTTCATTTCTCTTGGGAAAATATCTAGGAATTGAATGACTACCTCATATGGTAGCTGTATGGTATGCTTTTTCAGAAACCACCAAACTGTTTTCCAAAGCCATTGTACAATTTTACATTCCCATCAGCAGTATATGAAAGTTCTAGCTGAACTACATTCTTACCAGCACTTGATATGGTTAATCATTTTAATTTTAGTCGTTCTGATAGGAAGGTAGTGGTATCTCAGTTTAATTTTAGCAGGCATTTCCATTATGACAATGATGTTGAGCTTCTTATCATATGCTTATTTGTCAACATATCTCTTCCCCTGTGACGTGTCTGTTCAAATCTTGGGCACATTTTTTTTCTATTGCCCACTTTAAAAATTTAGTTGGTTGTATTCTTACTGAATTTATAAGTTCTTTATATATTATGTATACAAGTTTTTTTTTTTATCAAATACATGATTTGCAAATATTTTCTCCCAGACTGTTGGTTTGTCCTTTCTCTTAACAGTCTCTTTTGAAGAGTTGAAGTTTCTTATTTTGATGAAGTTCTATTGACCAGTTTTTGTTTATGGATTGTGTTTTGGTGTCATATCTAAGAAAATTTTTACCTAGTCTAAGCTCACAACATTTTCTCCTATTTTCTTCTACATGTTTTACATTTTTAGGTTCGCCTTTAGGTCTATTATTATATCTTGAGTGAACTTTCCTATATGGTGCAAGGTATAGATCCAAGTTGAATTTTTGGCACCAGTACAGCACCCTCCTTTTTCCACTGAATTGCCTTTGCAACTTTATCAAAAATCAATTATCCATATATGTGTGCATTTCATTCTGGACTCTATATTCTGTTCCATTGATCTATTTTTCTTACACCAATACCATATGTTTTGAATATTGTAGCTCTGAAGATTTTATTATTTTTTTATTTAAGAGAGAGAGAACAAGCAGGGGGAAGGAGGGGGAGAGACGGGAGATGAAGAGCAGGGAAGGGGGAGGAGAGAAGGGGGAAGGCAGGTGAGGGGGAGAAAAGCAGAAGTAGACTCTCCATTGAGCAGAAAGCCAGGTTCAGTCCCAGGACTCCACAATCATGACCCAGGCTGAAGGCAGATACTTAACTGAGTGACCCACCCAGGCATCCTTGAATATTGTAGCTTTAAAACAAGTCTTAAAATCAGGTAGCATTAGTCTTCTAACTTTGTTCTTCTTTTTAAAAGTCTGGGCTATTCTAGTTTCTCACATTTCCATATGAATTTTATAAATTTCTCCAAAATCCCACAAGAATTTTACTTGGCATTTTGACCCACGAATACAGCATATTTCTCAATTTTTTTTAGATATTCCTTAATTTCTGTCAGCAAAGTTTTGTATTTTTCAGGTGTACCTGTCTTGCTCATCTTTTGTCAGATTTAGTCCTCAGTGTTTTATGATGATGCTATAATAAATAGCATTTTTTAAAAATTTCAACCTCTGATAGTTCATTGCTAGTATATGTAGAGAGAAAAACTGTTATGATATTGTATCTGACACCTTGTTATTTTGTCCAGTTTTTTCCAGGTATTTCAGATGGGAAGGTAAACCTAGTCCTTGTTACTCTCTGTTGGTTTAGAAATCTTGAGGCTCTCTTTGAAAATCCTTAATTAAAATTTGGATTTCTTTTTTCTCTTATCCCTTTCCATTCCTAACACCTGCCTACCTTTTTATTATATCATTATTATTATTATCATTATTAAGCTTCAAACTGCATTGAAATTTCTCACCTGCCATAATCACATCCCAGAGTCAAGGCAGATGACAGGCACCTGAGAAGGAATTTTCTGACCAGAAAAGAGGCTTGATTTTCTAATGTTTTAATTCACCTCTTATTGAAAATTTCTATAGGGTAGTTTTTCTCAAATTCTGGTGAGCATCAAAGTCATCCGAGGAGCATGTTTTTTAAAATACAGATTCCCAGCACACCCCCTATTCAGCTCAAGGGAGCTGAATCCAGGAAATCTGTAGTGTATTTTTAAGCTACTACACAGGAGATTCTGTTATATACATAAGCACCTCTGTTATAGCCAAGCCTTGTGAACCACCCACTTCAGCCACTTGGAAAATCACTAAGCTATAAAACATGTCTCCTCTGTGTTCCTATTTTTTTATTTTTTTCTCTACTCAGTCTCTTAGGTTTTGCAGATCTCTCCCTAGCAAAGCAGACTTCAGCAAATTATTTTCAAGTATTGTTGTAGGGATATCATATTGGCATGCTTTCTTATACTTCCTTCCAAGAGAAATTGCACAGTCAACAGCCCCTCCTGCCTAGGAGGCCCTGTGATCCTGCCTGCCTCACCCCCATCCCCCACCAGCCCAGCTTACTGGTTCAGGGTAAAGTAAACTGGAGCAGTGGCTTGAGCTGAAAGAGCAGTGTATACGCTGGGCCAATGCAATTCCTGCGTTTTCTGCCCAGATGTCAAGAACAGACAAATCCATAGAGACAGAAATCGGAAATCAGGTGGTGGTTGCCAGAGGTTGTGGGGAGACAGAAGAAGTGTGGCTGCTTAGGATTATAGGGTTTCTTTTGGGTGATGAAAATGTTTTGGAACTAGATAGAGGTAGTGGTTGCACAACATTTTGATTGTCCTAAATGCCACTGAATTGTTTACTTTCAAATAGTGAATTTCCATTAAAGAACAAAAGTCTGAGAAGTGGGTACTGTGGTGATGTGAGGTCCTCAGAGCCCTTAGAAGATCATGTTCCTCAGGAGATCCTAGAGGACACTCCTTTTGTGTCAGGAATGGGCTGGTGAGGGGACAAAGACATCACTCAGAAGTTCTACATGGTCACCTCTGCAGGCAGGGCCAGTAGTGAAAGAGGAAATCACAGAGCTTGGCTGTCTGAGAGCAGTGGAGATTGCCCTTCAGACTACAAGCAAGAAGTCAAATGGCAGGCCCCAGGTAGATGAAAGAGGGAAATTGTCTGTGTCTTCTTTTCCTTGGCCTGGATTTTGAAGAGTTAGCCTAGTTAATGACATCCCTGGATGACAACAGAAATAGTCCCAGTCATGTCCTGCAAGCCAGCAGCTAGGCCCAGAGGCTTCTCTGAGATGCAGTGGGTCCCAAATGTGGATGTATGTCCAAATGTCCTAGAAGCTTTAAAATATTATACTGCCCAAGGGCTTTGCCCCCAGGAAAGTTCTATTTCAGAAGGTAGAGGAGAGGAAGAACAGGTGGGAATCATATTTTCAAACATCAATCCAGGGGATTTTAAGGCACACTAACCAGATGGGAACAACTGCAATAGGAAATCCTCTGGTGCCCTGAAGGTGAATAAAATATAGACCAGTGTGAACAGTCCTGGGTGGTGAGGAGCCCCCAAGGGAGAGCCACAATAAAGTGTTTGGATTTTATCCTATTTGCAAAAGAAGGTGTCGGAGCATTTTATTTGGGAAGTGATAGAATCTGACTCACACTTTAAAAATGTTGATCTCAGAGCAATGAAAATGCCATAATACTAAAGGGATATTCTTATACCCTTGTAAAAGAAAATCAAATTACAAGCTTTTAGGTTCATATATCTACCATCTTTTGAGTTTTATCTTTAAAGCAAATGTGAGTTAGACACCCTTAACATTTTGCCATGGAATTAGAAAACCATTGACCTAAGAAGCCCTTATAAGAATATCCAGTCCAGGGGCGCCTGAGTGGCTCAGGTGGCTAAGTGTCTGCCTTCAACTCAGGTCATGATGTCAGGGTCTTGGGATCCAGCCCCACATTGGGCTCCCTGCTCAGTGGGGAGTCTGCTTCTCCCTCTGCCTCTTCCCACCCCACTCATGTTCCCTCTCTCTCTCAGTTAAATAAATAAAACATTCAAAAAAAAAAAAAAAGGAATGTCCAGTCCAACATGCAGACTTCTAGTCTGGTCCACACATAAATCATCTCAGAGAGATAAAAATCCAAATCACATGCCAATGCAAACCTGGAGAACAAGTTTCCCATCTTCTCTGCTGAAACAAGAACATTCACCATCACAGATGAGAGGTTTAAAAATATTCTGGTTGTCCTAAGAAATTAAACAATAAGAAAAACAGGAAATTGAAAAAGAGTGGGGTATCTTTAGGTGCTCCGAATCTAGTTTCCTTATATCCCCCCTCCTACTATTCTAATCTACCATTTGACTTTTTCCATTGAGTGCCATCAATTCAATTCACGACCAGTCCTCAAATGTTGCTAGAGCACCTAGGCTCTGCATGGCACTCTGCAGGGCAGTCACTGACACCTGAGATGAAGTCCTAAAAATGAAAATTAGACCTCTTGAAAATTATGTGAAAGGAGATATTTATAAGCTTGGAAGCATGATCACAGTATATTGCAAAGTAAAAATAGCAATATGCTATCTGATCCTATTTTTGTAAAACAAAACAAAAAAGAGAGAGAGAAGGACTGGAATAATTTTCAAGTTACAAGTTTTGGGTTTTTTAAAAAAAATATTTTATTTATTTACTTGAGAAAGAGAAAGAGCAGGAGCAGAGGGGAAGCAGCCAAGGGAAACAGACTCCCCGCTGAGCAGGGAACCCAAAGCAGGGCTTGATCCCAAAATCCTGGGATCAAGACCTGAGCCCGAGGCAGATGCTTAACTGACTGAGCCACCTGGTGCCCCTCAAGTTGTGACTTTAAATGAAAAACAAATAATAAAACATACAGCAGTATGCATGGCATTCTTCAATTTATGTTTAAATAATGGTATATATAAGTGATTGGAAAGTCATATCACAAGACTTCTAGTTTAAATCACCAGCTATTATAAGAAAAGGCAACATAATGAGAGAACAAAACAAAACAAAATAAATTAAATAAAATAAAGAAGCTTGTTTTGGGAGGAGAAAAGAAACACTGGAAAAAATCTGCCAAGATTCACATCATCCTGGTCTCCTTAGCCATTTTCAAATATCCTCCCAGTAGTTTTGCTGTCTGGGCACATATTGACACATGCCGGTAATGGGAGCATATTAGAGCAATAGTACTCTGAGGAATCCATCCGGCTTTTAAATGTGGTTCCATTATGGGATTACATGGCGCCGCCAAGTCCAATAGCCATGTACAGAGGATAGGAGACGTGACCCAGGGAACTGGGGCAAAATGACAAAGGAGGCCGTTCAGGCTTATGACAGCAAATAACAATTTCTTCTTCCAGTGAACCACAGAGCCTTAAAAAAAAAAAAAAATGGAATAAAGATGTGAGTGAGAAGTACCCCTCCCTGGGAAAAACAGATGGGGAGAAAGAAAGTAGAAAGCAGGTGAATTGCCAAAGAAAAGGCAGGAAAGTGAAAAACATCAAAATTTCAGAGTTAATTATATACCACTACTCAAGAAATGAGAGATAAGAAGGCAGAAAAACACTAATTTAGTGAAGGTTGAACAAACAATTCTTTTCCCAGTGGCAAAGAAAGGGAGAAGCAAGCATCTTTAAACGCTGGCAATTATGCAGATGGCAGAAAGAATAAAGATGAAATTTCATTGACGATGCAAGCCCACACAATAAGGGAGAGTATTACAGAGACAATAGCAGTCTAAAGTGTTTACCGCGTGTAGTATGCCAATAGCTCAGCAAGCACTTAGAGCGCATTATCAGAGTTGTGAAAAATTACCCTCAGAAATCATGGAAATTAATCAAGAAGTTAAATATTTATTAAAAACAAGATTAGAGATTATAGGAGAAAGGTCAAGTCTGAAAGGTCAACGAAAGCTGCATCAGCTTATTTCTGCACCACCCATCGGATAGGTTGTGTTTGCTTTGGAGCACAAGGTCCAGACGTAAGTGGAGCTTCTGGAGGCCCTATCCTCTTTGGGGGCTTCAAGTCTGCACGTTGGGAAATAGCTGGTGGTGTCAGCTGTTCCTGCAAAAAACAAATGATGCAATCATTGAACAACAAGGACTCCTGACCCCTGACCCCTGACCCCTCTATGACGTTCGTGCCCAGGGAAGGGAAGCCAGCATTTGTTTGTGTCCAGGTAAACTGCTTGGCTTGAATATTGGACAACATTCAAAACCGAACCAACCCCTCTTAGCACCCAGTTACCAAGGTGTAGACTCCAATGCCCAGGTGAATGAAGCACTTTGTTGTGGGTGGCAGAGTTTTGCCTCCCATCTTTTTTTCCGTACTGTCAAACAAATAGGAAAGATCATTAGGATAGACAAGGGAGAGTCTGCTGTTTCTAAGCCCAGAACTGGAAATGAGGGATGTTGCAGGAATGCACACAGAGTCACTTTGGGATTATGAGGAAGAGGGTTTTTCTTGATGACTAATGGGTTTGTACCAAAAGTGAGATCCAGCTAGTGTCAGATCCTCATGAACCTTAATGAAGATATGAATGGCACAGAATCCTCAGGTAGTCGAGAGAAAAACAAAAGGAAAATTTCCTGTCCTCCCTACTTTGGTCTACTTTATCTTCTTGTGAGTACACATTACTGGATCCCTTCCTTGGAACTCCATGAATCAAAACATACATAAAAATTTTACATGACCAAAATTTTCACCAGGAAAGGAAATAAGATTAAAAAGAAAAAGAAAAACCTGGGACGCCTGGGTGGCTCAGCGGTTGAGTGACTGCCTTTGCCCAGGGCGTGATCCTGGAGTCCCGGGATCAAGTCCCACATCAGGCTCCCTGCATGGAGCCTGCTTCTCCCTCTGCCTGTGTCTCTGCGTCTCTCTCTCTCTCTCTGTGACTATCATAAATAAATAAAAATTAAAAAAAAAAAAAAAAAAGAATCTGCAGCCAACAGCCTGAACTTAAAGCTCCATGAAACCCTAAATGTCTCATTCTTTCCTGTGGGTGCTATTTTGGGAGATGAAGTTGGAATGGTTATCAGCTTTAGAGTCAAGAACGTCTGGGTTTTCAGATGCCAGATTTGTCAATTACTGGTTGTGTGACCATGAAGTTTCATAATCTCAATGAATCTCAGTGTCATCATCTGTAAAATGGGAACAGTATCAGCCTATGGCAACATTCAATGCATAAATTAAAAGGCATTTGGCACAGTGACTGGAGTGTATAAAGATGTCAGTAAGTAGCAATCATTGTTGGTCTTATTATTATTAATATAAGCCAGAATTGAGGTGTCAGGGTGGCTCAGTCGGTTGAGTGTCCAACTCTTGGATTTGGCCCAAGATCATGCTCTTACAGTTGTGAGATCGAGCTCCTCATTGGGCTCTGCACTCAGTACAGAGACTGCTTGATATTCTCTGTTTCCTTCTGCCTCTCCCCTCTCCCATTCACATGGAAAGTAAATAAATAAATAAATAAATAAATAAATAAATAAATAAATAAATAAATAAATAAAATCTTTTAAAAAATAAGCTAGAATTTTGAAATCAACTTTTTCTCTAAATGATTAACTTTAAATTGTTATATGGGCTTTATTTAATACCTGCCACCTTCTGGGCCAAATGTGCCAGATGAATAAATGCATGCTATCCTGTGACAAAGCAAGAGAGTACTCAGCATCAGAAATGTCTTATACAAATGTTAAGAAGAAAAAATAAAATCTTCCTTTCTCCAATAACTCTTGTTGAGTCAAGTGAGTTTGTTTATTCAGCAAGCACCCCAATTTCAAATCGACTGAAACCTCTGGCATTTGTCCTGATGCCTAGAGTTTTGAGGTATGACAGCACTTATATTCCAGTCTCATACAGTTCCAGGAAGTTCAGGTGATGACATAATATAAATTCCAAAATAAGAAGATGTGAAAGATATTTGTGTTTGAAATAATGTGCATTAGTATTCAGAGAGAAAAGGAAAAAAATGGCTCTTCACAGAGCTCTTCCTGAACATAATTAATTGTCAATTTATGCCTCACGCCTTGGAGGGTGAAATATATCAGTCAGTGGCAGAAAATAGAAATGCCCTAGGCACATTAAGCACAAAGGATTTAATACTATGTGAGTTATGCGCTCACAAAATCATCAGAAAGTTTGGAGGGATGGCCCTCCGGGAGCTGTTCGTTGCCTTGCTATCAGAAAGGTGGGGAATCGAGAAGCTGCCCAGTAACAGCTGCCGTCTGGGGTACCTTTCATTAAGGTCAGGGATCAGAAAGCCTCATGGTCTCAACTGTTCCTGCAGAACCACATGTCTTGTCCTACATCTGCACTGGCAAAAACAATTGTCCTTGTACGTGTCTTGACCCCCCAGGTGGCCATGCTGCAGAGTCTCACCTCCATCCCTGTTTGCCAGCTGAAAGAGCAGAAACATGCTTTGTGCTAACTTCCACTTTCCAACATCTTGGAGCACATCTGAATCAAAGTAACCCAAATCATTTCTGGAACCCAAATGTAGGAGAGTCTGGAAAGGAGCTTTCTTACTTCTGAATGAGGTGCAGGAAGGCACCAGGAGGAGCTGGAAATGATGGAAATGATGGTGATACCAACACCCTTGCGTTACATGTAGTGTGGAGCAGGACTGGGCCTGGAAGCTGAAGAATGACTCTGCCCCTGCCGGTTGCTGCATGATTGTGGTGAAAGCTCTTGGTTCCCTCATGTGCAAACCAAGGAGATTGGATTACACCCTTTCTAAGAAACATGTCAGTTCTTGAAATAAAATGCATCTGTCTAAAAAGCATGAGGAGAAATCATCTCCTGTCACCCTCCTCTCACCTTTAATTCCCAAATGTAATTCCCAAATGTAACATCATTTTGTCTTTGTGGTTCTTGTCCTTTCTCCAGTGGCAGCTGGAGTTGAGCTGTTTACTGTTTAGAGGATTCCTCTAGAAGCCCTCCAATACATTCCATCTTGGAACTTTACAATATAATGGAATTGGGTGTAGTTAGAAGTAGGAATAGAGCAGGAAAAAAAGTTGGCAGAGCTATAGTTCTGATCCCACATCTGAATTTCCAAGAGTCCCTAGAGAGCCTCTACCATCAGCCAATATTCCTTGAGTCACTTTTGTAAACAGAACTGAACTGGAAGACCTGTTTCATGACCTATCAGTGCTGCATTCGGCTTATACACAGCCTTAGAAAAATCCTTCTTAAGAAACTCTCAGAACAGTCTTCTCAGACTTCGATGTGTATGCAGAGCCCCAGGATCCTTGTGAAAATGCAGATTGTGAGTCAGTGGGCAAAGGGGTCTGCAATTCTGCATATCGGACAAACTCAGTGCCCCTCTCACTGCTTGGTAGACCACGCTTTGTATAGCAAGGTCTAGATTTGCATGAACCATATGCCCACCCTGCCTCACCCCAAATGGGTTGAGTTAAATGCAAGTATCTGTGACAGAATGCCATAAATTGAGGATTCTGTGAAGGATCCTGAAGATAAGTAATTGAGGGTTGTTCTTTTTTTTTTTTTCACTAAATATGAGTTCTGATCCTGACATAGGCACCATACCACGTGTTGCTCAGACACACATATCCCAAGGTGTCTCGTCTACACAGTTTCTTCTCTTTCTATATCATCCCTATTTCCTTGATCACCCTTTCTTCTGAAGCTAGCTCTCTGGGCTTGGGCCTCAGTTTCCTCACCTATAAAATGGGATAGAAATATCTATCTATAGTACTGGTCAGAGGAATAAGAAAGATACTGCATGCCAAGAGCACTTGGTATATTACTAGAAGCTTTGAATGTTGTTTCCTCATCATTATTGGCATCATTGCCTCAATCCTGCTTCACCTAGTCCCCTCTCTTCTCTCAGGTATAAAGAAGATACAAGGAGTGCCTGGGTGACTCAGTTGGTTGAGCTTCCAACTCTCGATTTCAGCTCAGGTCATGATCTCGGGGTTGTAAGACCAAGCCCCATGCAGAGCTCCGCGCTCAGCTTAAGGTTCTTTCCCTCTCCTTCTGCTCCTTACCTGCTCATGCTCTCTTTCTCAAATAAATAAATAAAATCGTTTTTAAAAAAAGAAAAAAGGACACCTGAGTGGCTCAGTGGTTGAGCATCTACCTTTGACTCAGGGCATGATCCCAGGGTCCTGGGATCGAGTCCCACATTGGGCTCCCCGCAGGGTGCCTGCTTCTTCCTCTGCCTGTGTCTTTGCCTCTCTCTGTGTCTCTCATGAATAAACAAATAAAATCTTTTTTTAATTAGTTAATTAAAATAAAAAAAGAAAGACACTACTCACTACCACTTCCCTTGTTTTCATAGCATGGAAAGTCTGCCATTAACTCTGGAAGGATAAAGAGGAATATTGAATAGTACGAGACAAAGAATTATCTTGACAATTTTTGTACTAAAGCGATACCCTGTGAATTTACATAATTGCTTGACATAGTAAGTTGTGGTAAGAAAAACAGACAAAAGTAAGTGACAAAAAGGAGAAATTGAGCAAATAATCAAAAGGAGGCATAAATTAAGAATGTTCTTGGTAGTTTTGTATTTAATGACAAAGAAATTAGAAACAACCTAAAAGCCCAGCATTCTAGATACAGGTGTATAAAATATGACAGATCTAAAGTTAAAACATTGTGTAGCCTTTAATGTTTTGTTTAGATTTTTAGTGGCATAAAAAAGGTTTATGCTATGACGTTTGGAGTAAATAGAAAATTAGGCTACAAATTGGTATATACCAAACTAAAACATACAGAGAAAAAAGGCAAGAAGGAAGCATGATACAGTGTAAGTCATGGTTGCATCCCAGTGACTGTGGTTTTGTTTCTTTGCTTCTTTGTACTGTTCATACTTCTCAAACCCTTAGTAATGACTGTATTGTGAGCACGAACTGTGATGCCAGATTGCTGCTGTGCTGGTGTTTTACACTCTTTGCCACCTACCAGTTGGGTTAGTCATTGCACACAGTTCTCTGTGTCTCTATTTCCTCATTGGTAAAATGAGGATAGTAATAACATTTAATTCTTGGAATTTAGTTAGGATGAAATGAGTGAATATTTATGAAGCGCTTAGAGCAAGATAAGTGCTTTGCAAGTATTAGCTCTTGATATTTTCATTGTTATTTGTATCATCAAAAGAAAATTAATGAAAACTGAGAAAAATATCAAGAATTAGAGAAAAGCATTTGTAAATGTTAGCATGGGATGTTTTATTTTTTAATTTTTAAAAAAGATTTGAGACAGAGAGAGCTTGTGAGCGAGAGAGCATGAGCAGAGAGAGGGGGAAACAGACTCCCCACTGAGCAGGGAGCCCAATGTGGGGCTTGATCCCAGGACCCCAGGATCATGATCTGAGCCAAAGACAGATGCCTAACTGATTGAGCCACCCAGGTAACCCATGAGATGTTTTAAATAAACTTCTTATATTGAACTAATTTTAGATTTATAGAAAAGTTGCAGAGTTCAGAGAGACTCCGTATATTTCTCACCCAATTTCTTCAATTGTTATCGTTTTTACATCACTCTAGTATAGGCACCAAAACAGTGAGATTATCATTGGTATGTTACTATTAACTAAACTCTGGCTTTTATTTGAAATTCGCCTATTTTTCCATTTATGTACTTCTTCTCTTCCAAGAGGATAAAATTTTTGAATGCTAACTAATGTGGTTGGGTTGTTCTTAATTGTGAAGCATACATAAAAGTTTATAAAACAAAAATGAACTGTTTAAAAGAAAAAAGAAATAGAGCATCACTAGTACCTTAGAATCTCACTTGGTATCCTTTTTCCATCATATTTCCCAAGTACCTTTCTACCCCAGAGATAATTATCACTCTGGCTTTTATGGCAATCATAACTTTGCTTTCCTTTTTAGTGTTACCACCCAGCTTTGAATAGCCCAATAGAGTAGTTTATTTCTTTTTGAACTTCATATATATGAAATCATATTGTATATATTCTTTTATTCAATATTATTTTGTTATTTTGCTTTGTGTGTGCCTATGGCTCTTTCAGTTTCATTGCTGCGTGGTATTCAACTGTGTTTTTTGTTATTTCCATCTGCTTCCTATCCTTTCCTGATAAAATAGACCTTTTGCTTCCATGCCCTAAGGATGACAATAGAACAGCAGGAAATCAGACTAAAATGGTTTTTTAAAAATTATTATTTCAAAAGCCCAGATCTTCAAAGATTTAAAGCTTAAATAGTAGATTTACTATAAGGTTTCTTTGTTTCCACCTTATAGACATTTTAGTCCAAGTAACTCTTTGTTGTGGGAGCTGTCCTATGAAATTGTAAAATGTTTAGCAACACCCCTGGTCTTTATCTACTAGGTGCAGGTGCACCCACTTCATCTCCAGTTGTGACAACAAAAATATGTCTTCAGACATTGCCAAACATTCCTGAGACACAAAGGTGACCCAACTGAGAACCAAAAATTTAGAAAACAAAGGTGAAAGCGCCTGCAAAATGCTTGAATCACGTGAAAATTCTGTAATGGGAAATTGAGAGAATGAGAAAGGAACACATAGGCGTGAAGTGCATTCCATAGATGATCCCAATCCATGACCAAATCCTAGGGTGCAGGGTCAAATGACCAAAGCTCCATGTTGATTATGAATTCCAAACAGAAGAAATTCACACTCCCTGTGCCAAGGAAGAGCCCAGGTACATGTTCTCCTGTTGCCCATTAAGTCAGGAGAACAATGTTATGTTTAGACAGATCTAAGACAGCCTCGACAAAGTTTCTTGCAACCCAGAGAAACTTGGAAGCTAGCAAATGCTTTGTGAGTACCCAAGGGCTATAACATGGCAGCACAGAGAGCTGGAGATCTGAATAGGCCAGCAGCTTGGGCCAGGAAGAACATACAGTGATCTGCATGCATCAAGGGGGCTGAACATTCAATGAAAACAAGAATGAAGATGGTACCAAGGACTAGCCATTGGTCTCCCCTATTAATAATTTTTTTAAAGATTTTATTTTATTTATTCATGAGAGGCACAGCAAGAGAGAGAGGCAGAGATACAGGCAGAGGGAGAAGCAGGCTCCATGCAGGGAGCCTGATTTGGGACTTGATCCCAGGTCTCCAGGATCACGCCCTGGGCTGAAGGCAGGTGCCAAGTTAGGTCCTCTTTAGCGTATAAAAGCCCTTTTGAAAAAATTAAAAATAAAATAAAATAAAATAAAAGCCCTTTTGAAAACCTCCTTTTTGCTTTACCTTCAACTCCCAACTAAATAATCAGTCACCCTTCACAACAATGGTGATGCGGCTCTTCCTTCCCATGGGTCCTGTCCTGGTGCGTTAATAAAAACCACCATTTTGCACCAGAGATGACTCAAGAATTATTTCTTGGCTATCTGCTCCAGACCTCACCCCACCAAACCTCACCTGCATTCAAAAACTACATCACTGGCATAAAGATAGTTACATCGATCAATATAACAGAGATATTTCCGAGAGTCCAGAAATAAACCATGCATTTATGCCCAACTAGTTTCCAACAAATGACAGTTCAATTCAATAAGGAAAGGATAATCTTTTCAACAAATGGTGCTGGGACAATCAGATATATCCACTTGCAAAAGAATGAAGTTGGACCCTACCTCACACCACATATGAAAACTAATTCAAAATGGATGGGAGACCTAAATATAAGATCTAAAACTATAAAACGCTTAGAAAACATAAGTGTAAATCTTCACGATTTTAAATTAGACAACAGTTTCTTAGCTATTATATCAAAACACAAGCAATTTCTTTAAAATGACAAATTTTATTTCATTAAAATTTTAATGCTTTTTGCTATAAAGGACACTATTTAAAAATAAAAGGACAATGCACAGAAATGGAGAAAATATTTACAAATCATTTATTTGAAAAGAGTATATAAAGGATTCTTGCAACTCAACAGTAACAAGGCAGTTACTGGCCCACCCCCAATAGCCAAAGAATTTGAAAGACTTTTTACCAAAAAAGACATATAAATAGCCAATAAGCACAAGAAAAGATGCTCAACATTATTAGTCACAAGGGAAATGGCAACTTAAAACCATGATGAAACGCCACTTTACACAAATCAGGATAATTACAATAATTTTTTTTTAAAGACTAACAAGTATTGGCAAGGTGTAGACAAACTGGAACCCTCTTTTACTACTGGAAGGTATGTAAAATGGTACAGCCACATTGGAAAGCAACATGACAGTTATTCAAAAAGTTAAACAGAGTTACCATATGACCCAATAATTCCACTCCTAGGTATATACTCCAAAGAAATTAAAATATATACCCACTTAAAACTTGTACACAAATGCTCTTTGCAGCATTATTTTAACTAGCCAAAGTATACAAACAACCCAAACATCCATGGATTGATGAATGGATATATCTGTGTAATGAAGTACTATTTAGCAATAAAGAGAAATGAAGTACTGATTTATGCAACAATATGGAGAATGCTTGAAAACACTGTGCTAAGTGAAAGAAGCCAGTCACTAAAGGTCATATATGGTGTGATCCCATTTAAATGAAATGTCCAGAATAGGCAAATCCATAACGATAGAAAGGGATTAATAGTTGTCAGGTGCTAGACAAAGGGGAGTCACTCCTAATGAGTATGAGATTTCTCTTTGGGTTGATGAAAATGTTCAGGAATTAAGTAGTGGTCATAGTTGTACAACTTTGTAAATATACTAAGAACCTCTGAATTATACACTTTAAGAGAGTGAATCTTACTGTGTGCAAATCATATTTCAATTTTCTTCCAAAAATGTTTCTCAGATTAAGCACTAATAGAAAATATACCACAAAAGCAAAAAAATTAATTGATTAATTAAATATGTTCTATTTTTTTGCAGACCTGAGTTTGTAGCCCAAATACCATGCTTGCTACAACTATTTGCAATATCCCCTATTTTAATTTTTAAGTCTTAAAAAGTCTCTCAATGGTCTTAGCAGCACTATGCATCCTCAAGGTTTCTACATTAACCACAGTCTCCCCACTCACCTCTGTCTCTGGGGTCCTCTAGACTGTGCCAAAAGCATTTTTGTTGATGTTTTGCGCCATGAGGTTTGTGGATTATGGTATTTTATATAAATATAAACTCTATTTGTAACTCTCTTTCTGACAAAGAACAACCCTGTACCTGCTCATCTCTCTGCCAAGATTCCTAAATATGAATTTCCATCCCTGACCGTGGGGTCTTCATCTGCCCACAGGAGCATTCACAGTTAGCTATTCTTGTGTCACTTTCTCTATCCACATAGATATTTCGTACTTCAAAAAGCCCTGTGGTGAACAGAGCCTCTCTTCCCTCTCTCTGTCACTCTTAACAGTTTATATTTCCACTTTTCTGGAAGGTTTGTTGTTGCTGTTTGTTTGGTTTTTAGATTATTTATTTATTTATTTATTTATTTATTTATTTATTTGAGACATAAAGAGTTTGAGAGAGAGAGCACAAGCAGGGAGAGAGGCAGAGAGAGAGGGAGAAGCAGACTCCTCAGAGAGCAGGGAGCATGACACAGGCGCCTGATCCCTGGACCCTGGGATCATGACCTGAGCTGAAGACAGACACTTAACTCACGGAGCCACCCAGGCCCCCTTTGATGAAAGGTTAGTAGGTACTCTTACACAACCTCATTTTATTCCCACAGGACCTTTGTGAGATTCTCTTACTGCTATTTTCCATTTTACACACACATTTGAGAATTTGAGACTCAAAGACGTGAAGGATGTGGAAGAGCCAGGACTCAAACCCAGGTCTAAAAGGTCCAAACCTCTGTGGAAACATTGTGTCCTCTATTTCATCTCTTCCTCCACAGCCAATTAGTCACCAAGGCACAGACTGTATGAGCTAAGGACTGAGCTGCTGGAAAATTTGGCACTGATAAGGCTCTTACACTGATTCTTCCTTCATAACATTTCACCAGGTGGCCCACTCCATGCCCACTTCCACTGCTAGATGGTTCTCAGTCTCCATCAACATCTAGAGGGCCTGTTAAAACACAGATTGCTGGGCCCGATCACTGGAGTTTCTGCTTCAGCAGGTCTGGGGTATAGCCTGAGAATTGGCATTTCTAATGCCACAGCTGGCCTTGCATTGCCTGCTCCAGTCCATCCTGCACACCACCATTCTATTGATTGGCCATCTTATCTTTCTTCCCAAATAAATTGTGAGTCTGAGAAATGAGGCTTATCTTCCTTGTGTTCTTTCTGCCTCTCCCATCACCCCACACAGGCCCAGCATGCTCCTTCCAGTCTCACCTGAGTCCTCATCGTGAATTCAAATCCCTGCCTGTGGCTAATATCTTGACCTTGGACAGTCTCTCAGCCTTTTCAAGGCAGTTTCTACCTCTCCAAAATGGTATGGTGAGAATGCTTATATGTGGGATTATTGAGAGCATTAAGTGAGAATAATGTTGAAGGGCTTAGCTCTACCAGGTGGACCATAGGTGTTCATTAAATACTTACTATTATTTCCCAGTCTGCTCCTTGACCATGGCATATGCATTACCCCCCCTTTGCCTTTACTCATAATTTCCCCATCCTAGAATATTAGTCCCTTTAGCCCATTCTCTCCACCTAAGCCCCTCCCATCCTTTCCAATCTGTTACTACTCTATCCCTCCATTGATTTGTCCAGCCTGTGGGGTGCTCTCTCTCTTAAATTTGAATGCTTAGCTATCTTTATCACTCATTAGTCTTGACTTTCAGAAAGCCTTATAACATCCTTTTCACAACTGTATTAGTTGTCACATATCTGCAACTAAATTGTAAGAAGCTCATGCAATGCTTACATATTAATGTCCATAGCCCCAACACAAATCTTAAGGGGTATTTGCTGAATGTAAAGTTCTGTTCTGTGAAGACTGGTTGGCTTCGTGGTTGAGCGTCTGCCTTTGGGCATGATCGTGGGCATGATCGTGGAGTCCTGGGATCAAGTCCCACATCAGGCTTTCTGCATGGAGTTTGCTTCTCTGCCTATGTCTCTGCCTCTCTCTGTGTCTCTCATGAATAAATAAATAAAATATTTTTTTTTAAAAGTTCTGTTCTTAATGGACTTAACAAGATAATTAAGGTAGTGAGTTGTATGCCATGTAAAGAAGTAACAAGGAACATGAGAATACTGATTTTTAAATGTCTTGGCTTCAGGGTTTAATTTGGCTATATTAGCACTGGATCTGTTTCCATCAGGGTCTGGAATATTTTTTCTTAAATGAGAGTTTCTTAGCTAAGATGCAGTGGATTGCCATTCTGTAGTGAAACTTGTAACCATTCAAAATAAGCAAATACTATGTGGGGGGAAAGTCAAGAGTCAGTGCTGGGAACTTAGATTTTCTTACTTCCCAGATTTAAATTAACAACTCTGCCCAGTCAGACAACAGAGGGAGATGAGAACTTTTGCTCTTGGCTTACATGATATTTCAAAATAAAATTTAAGGGCAGCCCCAAGTGGCTCAGTGGTTTATCACCACCTTTGGCCCAGGGCATGGTCCTGGAGCCCTGGAATCGAGTCCAGCTCCCTACGTGGAGCCTGCTTCTCCCTCTGCCTGTGTCTCTGTCTCTGTCTCTGTGTCTCTCATGAATAAATAAATAAATAAATAAATAATCTTAAAAAAATAAAATAAAATTTAAGAAAAGGTAGAAACTAGGTGGAATAAAGATTTTCAGCATTCTCTGAATTTCTGAAATAACGTTGAAGTAGACCTTTTCCTCGGGGGCCATTATAAGCTATCGTGTTTGGCCACTACAGCATGGGTCTTTTCCATCCAAAATTATTTAATTTTTGCTTATTATTATTCTGCAGAAATATTTTTGGATCCCATCCTTTCCCTCCACTCTCATGATATAGTCAAAATAGTTTGCACATCACTATTGAACCAAGTTCCAAGTCTGTCACCACACCCAGCTGGCTCCACTGTCTCCTTGTGGCCAGCTGATCACAAGTTCCTCATCATTTTATAGATGAATGGGAGTCTTTGGTCAATGGCTGAGCACTTAGGAGTTCCCATCACCTTTTCCTTTAATAATCATTTATTTGAATACCTGCAATTGCTAAGGTTTTAAAGTCCTTATCCTGTTTATTTTTTTTAAAGATTTTATTCATTTTTTTCATGAGAGAGAGAGAGAGAGGCAGGGACACAGGCAGAGGGAGAAGAAGACTCCATCCAAGGAGCCCGATGTGGGACTCGATCCTGGGACTCCAGGATCATGCCCTGGGCTAAAGGCAGGCACTAAACTGCTGAGCCACCCAGGGATCCCCCCCTTATCCTGTTTAATCCTCACAATACCTTATAAGGAGATTGTATAATTGTCTTCATCTGATCAGAGGACAGAAATGAGCCTCAGAAACCACCAAAGAGCTAGAAGCCACAATCCAGAAGTAACAGGCATTTGGCCATCTAGGGGTGTATGCTGACCACTGAGATATGGGAGACAGGAAGGAGTTGGGCAGTGGATAGATTCCACCTCTGCCATGGAGTTATAATCCCGGCAGAGAAGTCCCCCTTAGAGGGTGATTGTGCTCATTGTACAAGTCTGCTGGTTTTCTTCATGGGTCACTGTGATGCCATCATGTCTTCTCTTGCCTTGCGTCCCCTTTTCCTTACCCCCCACTGCCCTAGGTTTGCACCTAGCAAATAAGATATCAGCACCTTAATCCTTGCCTCAGCCTCCACCTTCTTCAAGACCTGGGTTAAGACAGTTATATTCTATTCCCAATTTACAAAATTAGGTTATTGTTTTAAAATGATTCACCAAGGCATGGGAAGAAAAGTGAACATAGTAACATAAACTACAATTCAGAAAAGTATTCCAAATATAAGTAGTGGGTAGGACTCTCTTGTGAATATGAGATATGAGTCTGTGTGGATCAAACAAGTGACTACTTCACATAAGAGAAAAATGAAAGTCAAGTTGAACATGTATTGTCTTCTTTGAAGCCTTGTCAAACTTTTGCTTTATTTTCACATTAAACACTCTGAGCTCTCTAGTAGAACAACTGAGGTTTTCTGGGATGACTATAAGACAATGCTTTCCAGTATGCAATTTTGTTGCTAAGGTCTAAGAAGAGAAAAAAAACATAGAGACATCATTCGAATTCCCATTCCTTTTAGTAAAAACAAGTAGTTTACTTTGCTGCCAAGATTCTTATAAAACCAGTCCCAAATTCACAAATATTATGCCAGGAGAAAAAATATAAAAAATTATTCACAAAACTCCTGTATAAAACATCTCTATGGACATCACATAAAATTCAGTGGCATAAAATGTGGAAAAGCCATTACTATCATATGTATATGAGCAGATATTTTGCTTTATAGCTGGATAAAAATGCTCAAGTCCAAAGCATGAGTCAACTTTTGGCCTATGCACAAGGCAAGTTAGGCTGGACTACATGAAGCAACAAATAAACACTGTAATCTTGCCTTTATAAAGTCTGATGCAGCTGGGTGATCCTCTCCTGTATTGTAACCGGGCCACATAGAACAAGGGTCTTCCAAGATCATTGCAGCATGGAAAGAGTTGGCAAAATCACACCAGCTCTTAAATACATTGGCCTGGAAATGACACCATGGGAAATGCTGGGACTGTCCCTGCCATTGTACATGTATGAGGGAGAAGAATTAATAACTTTGTCACTGATAATTATCAATGAGAACCCATGCTATGGGAAAATGTGTGTGTGGGTTTGATTAAATAACCTGAGCAACATCATGTGACCTGGAAGACTAGTCATATGATCAATACTGATGGAGTATAAGCTCTGTGTTCACAAGAGGGGGCATTGTTGGTAGGTAAAGAAAAAAGAAATGGGTAAATTCCTAGAAACATATAACTTCTCAAAACTGAAGCCGGGAGCAGCCCCGGTGGCTCAGCGGTTTAGCACCGCCTTCAGCCCAGGGCCTGATCCTGGAGACCTGGGATCGAGTCCCACATCAGGCTCCCTGCATGGAGCCTGCTTCTCCCTCTGCCTGTGTCTCTGCCTCTCTCTCGCTCTGTGTGTCTCTCATGAGTAAATAAATAAAAAATCTTAAAAAAAAAAACTGAAGCAGGAAGAAATAGAATATTTGAACAGACTGATTATAAGCAATGAAATTGAATCACTAATCAAAAAACTCCCAAAAAACAAATCCAGGATTAGATGGCTTCACAGGTGAATTCTACCAACTATTTAAAGAAGACTTAACACTTATTCTTCTCAAACTATTCTAAAAACACAGAAGAGGAAGGAAAATTCCAAACTAATTCTATGAGGTCAGTATCACCCTGATACCAAAAGCAGATAAAGATACCACTAAAAAAGGGAACTGCACGCCAATAGCCCTGAAAACCATAAATGTAAAAATCTCAGCAAAATATTAGCAAACCAAACCAAATACATTTTAAAAATCGCATATCACAATCAAGTGGGATTTATTCCTAGGATGCAAGGGTGGTTCAATATTCACAAAACAATGAATGTGACATATCACTTTGATAAGAGACAGGATAAAAACCAAATGATCATTTCAGTAGATGCAGAAAAAGCATTTGACAGGGTACAATATTCATTCAATTAAAAAAAACCAACAGCATTTTTCACAGATGTAGAACAAACAAGTCTAAAATTTGTATGGAGCCACAAAAAAATCTGAATAGCCAAATCAATCTTGAAAAAGAAAAACAAAACTGAAGATATAACAATTCCACACTCAAGTTAAATTGCAAAGGACTCGTAATTAAAACAGTATAGTTCTGGCAGAAAAATAGGTCAATGGAACAGAATAGAAAACTAAGACACAAACCCACAATTATATAGCCAATTAATCTTCAACAAAGGAGGAATGACTATAAAATGGGCAAAAGATAGTCTCTTCAACAAATGGCTCTGGGAAACCTGGACAGCTACATGCCAAAGAATGAAACAAAATCAACAAAACTAAAAGGCAACTTTGGGAATGAGAGAAGATATTTGCAAATTACATATCCAATGAAGGGTTAGTATCCAAAAGTCCTAAAGAACTGAAACTCAACACCAATAATCAAATTGAAAAATGAGCAGAAGACATGAATATTCCAGAGAAAGCATCTAGATGGCCAAGAGACACATGAAGAGATGCTCAGTGTCATTAACCATCAGGGAAATGCAAATCAACACCACCTCACACCTGTCAAAATGGGTAAAATAAAAAACAGAAGAAACAACAAGTGTTGGCAAGGATGTGAAGAAAAAGGAACTCTCATGCACTGTTGGTGGGAATGCAAACTGGTGCAGCCACTGTGGAACACAATGTGGAGGTTCCTCAAAAAATTAAAAATAGAACTACCTTTTAATCCAAGAATTGTACCACTGGGTATTTAACCCCAAAATATAAAAACACCAATTCAAAGGGATACATGTACCTGTTTGTTTATTGCAGCATTATTCACAATAGCCATATGGAAGCAGACCAAGTGTCCACTGATAGATATATGGATAAAGAAGATGTGGTATGTATGCATAATGGAATATTACTCAGTCATGAAAAAGAATGAAATCTTGCCATTTGCAATGACATGAATGGAGCTAGAGAGTATAACACTATGGGAAATAAGTCAGTTAGAGAAAGACAAATACCATATAATCTCATTCATGTGTAGAATTTAAGAAACAAAACAAATGAGCAAAGGAAAAAAGAGAGAGAGACAAACTGAGAAACAGACTCTTAATTATAGAGAACAAGCTGCTGGTTATCAGAGGAGAGGTGGGTGGGAGGATGGGTGAAATAGGTGATGGGGATTAAAGAGCACACTTCTCATGATGAAAAAAATAAAGCCACATCTGAATGTCAATCCACACTCAGGGTTATCCTCAGAGAATAGCTGGTGGTCAATAGCATATTCCTTTTTTTTTTTAAATAATAAATTTATTTTTTATTGGTGTTCAATTTGCCAACATACAGAATAACACCCAGTGCTCATCCCATCAAGTGCCCCCCTCAGTGCTCGTCACCCATTCACCCCCACCCCCTGCCCACAATAGCATATTCCTGATTTGAATTGTACCTGTGGATTATAGGTACAATTTTCATGGTGGCAAGAAATGAGCAACAAATACAAGACATTGCTTTTCCAAAATGAATTATGACACCTGTAGGAGTAAAGAACACTCACATGAGGTTTTGTTTTGTTTTGTTTTAAAGATTTTATTAATTTATTCATGAGAGACACAGAGAGAGAGAGGCAACACATTGGCAGAGGGAGAAGCAGGCCCCCTTCAGGCGGCCACCAGATGTGGGACTCCATCCCAGAACTCCGGGATCACGTCCTAAGCTGAAGGCAGACACTCTACCACTAAGCCATCTAGGCGCCCCTCACATGAGATTTTAATGTGAAGAATGATAATTTCAGTAAATATCATGTCTGTGATTTCAGGAAGATTGTTCAGGGACATATGGCAGCAAAATTTTCAGTCTCTTGAAAGATCTGAATCAATCACGTCAATCCCAAACTATAAAAATTCTTAGCGTTAAGAATAGGCTATTCAAATTTGGTTAAGACGACCAAGCCATCCTTGCAAACCTTAGTCCCTGAGAGCTGAACTCTTCTCAACTGTAGGTGATTTCCTTCACCTATCAGAATAGACTGATGGCATACTGTTGGGCATACTTAAAAATTCAAGCCCAAAAGTTGCAACAGCACATGAAGAAATTATTGCCAGGAATATACGCAACCCAAGAATGGATTAGACACTCATGCATTCAGATTACCTCCAAGAAGAAAATTCCATCTTTCAGCTTTTGAGCAGGACAAGCCCATCAATATCGCAACTGCAGGGTACTGAGAGGTGTCCTAAGGAGAAATCTCCCTATGGGGAAACTATTTGGCAGGGTCACCACACATCATACACAATGGCCCTATGCCTTTGAGGTAGATTGCTCTCAAAATAAGTAATAAGAAAATCACGAATGAGGAGCCTCATCTATGCATCAATCCATTTACTTTCTAGCTGGACACATATTTTTGGTGGAATATTATAAAAATATTATCCTTGTCACTAACATGAAATACATTATTTAAAATATTAAACAAATATTTTTATTTAACGGCACCTGGGTGGCTTAGTCGGTTAAACATCTGCCTTGGGCTTGGGGCATGATGCCAGAGTCCCTGGATGGAGCCCTACATGGGGCTTCCCACTCGGCCTGGAGTCTACCTCTCCCTCTCCCTTGGCCCTTCCCCCGCTTGAATGCACACTCTCTCCTCAAAACAAAAACCTTTAAAAATATATATTTTTGTTTGAAATCATGATGAGTCTTTTAAGTTTTCCTGAAATTGCCTTAGTGCATGCTGCACATCATTAAATGGCTCATAAATGAACAAATGTTCCAGGAACATCCTTAGCTGCTCCTGTGAACAGCCTCTGGGGAGTCAGTGGAATTGAGGGCTTGTCTCCTGGCTTCTGTAAGTTTCTAGGCACCAGGGGTGCTGGGCAGGGTGGATGTGAAGCTATAGTCCCGGAGCTCCTTGGGAGCCCTTACCTACTTCTGTTCCTTTGTCTCCTAGTCCTCAGGTCTGAGCAGAGGTATCCAAACACTAAGGGTCCAGATGGTGAATTTCCATCCAAATATGAAGAGACAGTCATTAATTAAAGGCCTGGAGAACAATAGCAACCGTTGGTGGATGGAAAAGGTCTCTACACATTGACTTCCAGAGCCAGGAAGGCAGGAAGGTTTTGCTGATTTGCAGGCTGCCTAATATCATGGCGTTTCTCAATTTTTTTGCCTAGATTTCTGAGTAAGAAATACATATATATATTTATAAAGGCATGTACGTAATATACACTAATACGTATTTATATATATAAACATATGATATATATATATATAATGGAAACAGAAGTTTCCCAGACCAATATTTCCCCTTTGCCCTTTGAAATACACCCTGAATGGGTGCCTGGGTGGCTCAGTCGCTTAAGCATTTGCCTTAGGCAGTGCCCTGGGATTGAGCCCCATGTGGGGTTCCTGGTTCAGTGGGGAGCCCACTTTTCTCCCTCTCCTCTGCCCATGCTCTCTCTCTCAAATAAATAAAGTATTTAAAAAAAAAAAAAAAAGAAATAGGGCAGCCCGGGTGGCTCAGCGGTTTAGCGCCACCTTCAGCCCAGGTCCCACGTGGGGCTCCCTGCATGGAGCCTGCTTCTCCCTCTGCCTGTGTCTCTGCCCCTTTCACTCTCTGTGTTTCTCATAAATAAATAAATAAAATCTAAAAAATAAATAAAAATTAAAAAAGAAATGCATTTAGATATTTTTCTCTTCTCTCAATTTTTATTCTGCTCTATTCTTTGGTTTTCAGGGCTTATGAACAGGATGGCTGGGAGAAGGACAGATAAAAAGGTAATGCTGACTTCAATGGTGAGGGAGAGTTCTGTATCTGGATTATCGTGGTAGTGGTCATACAAATATATGCATATGACTGAATTACACACACACACTTAAAGACATGCACATAATAATTTGAAATCTGAGTAAGGTCACTAGTCTGTTAGAGTTAAATGTATTATGCCAGTGTCTATTTCCTGGTTTTGATAAGGGGCTATAGTCAGGGAAGTTGCTTTCATTGGGTGAAGCTGGATGATGGCTACATGGAACCTCTCTGAACTTATTTTTGCAACTTTTCGTGTGTGTCTAATTATTTCAAAGCAAAAATATTTTATTTATTTATTTTTTAAGATTGTATATATTTATTTTAGAGAGAGATCGTAGGCAGGGGGAAGAGCAGAGGGAGAGGGAGACGGAAGAGGAAAGAATCTCAAGCAGAATCCAAGCTCAGCTCGACTTAGGGCTAGATCTCACAACCCTGAGGTTATGACCTGAGCCAAAACCAAGAGTTGGACACTTAACCAACTGAGACCGCTAGGCTCAAGACCCATTAAAATGTTATCATGAAGTCACAATCCCAGGGACCCTCCATCATTTTTTTCTTTTAAAAAGACACGTGCTCCTCATTCCACCACTCAGACATGAGAGCAGTGTTTTTTGAAGTGTGGTCCTCAGTCCCTGCTTCACTTAAAGCCACGAATGCAGATTCCTAGTGCTCACTGAAACTCAATTAGACTCTCCAGATGTGGGGTTCAGAAACATACATATTAAACAAGCTCGCTGGAGGTTTCTATGTGCACCAAATTATTGAGGGGCTTGAGAATTTTGCCAAAACCAGATCCATGAATATGTGAGATGTTAATTACAACACTGGAAGTGAATTTGAGTTAAAAAGTTCCTCTGTTGTGAAGACAGGATTTCTGAGAGTAGCTTTCTTTCCAACTTATATGATCCTTGAGCAATAAAGTTTCCAATGTTGACATAAGCCATGTTTCCTGCCTTTTATGACAAAAATATTACTTTAGTGACTCAGTTTCTCTAAATGTGAGGACAAAAATTCCAGTAATCTCCCTAATTCATAGCACTTCCATAGATAATGACCGTTTGTTCTCAGATGGAAGTAATTTCATTAGCATAAGTGGATGCATATTTTATAAACACAGGGCCATGTGTTTCATATTCTTCTCATATTTATTTACACATTCTGTAAACACATGTATACACAGAGCCACATGGACAGTTTTAGAGAAGCACATGGAACATTTTGCAAATGTAAATACCACAGTTGATGCCTCAGGGGTTTTTTTCCTCAGGTGGCAAATCAGTTACTGCTCAGAGACTCTCAGTTACTACCTTTTCCCAAGTAAGAATGTACCCTGCGGTGGGCCAGCCTATGGGTTTTTCTCAACCTCCTTCCTCCCCTCAGAATGTCCTGACCTCTAGAGCTTCTAATTTACTGGGAAACTGATGCATCCTAAAATGGTAACAATTTCTAGTAAGTCAATATCATGGAGTTCTCACATAACATCTCTAAATGTACCCAACCCTAAAAAATACAAAATTAATCAGATTGACAGGGTGCCTACTTTACGCCAAGTAGATCTTATGGGTCCCTTCTGTAACACCAAAGGTCTTAGATGTGCTTAGAGTCGAGTTAAAGTGAACCTAGTCCTGGAGACTCAGGCTTGTACCGAGCTGGGTCGTGGAGCCCCTAGAATGACAAAGGTAGCAAACTTACTCTTAGATTTTAAAAGATTTTCTTTTGGGGAACCTGGATGGCTCACTTGGAACAACATGTGACTCTTGATCTTAAGGTTGTAAGTTCGAGCCCCATGACAAATTTAGAGATTACTTAAAATGAATAAATAAATTAAAACTTAAAAAAAAAGTTTATCTCTACCAAGCCTCTCGCATGAAGCTGAAATAGACCCAAATGTTATCTCTTGCATTTGTAGTAATTAGTTAACTACAACCCAATGTCTCTTGAGATAAATTTGATACTTTACTAGGTACTAAATATAAGGTGAGAAGAGAAGAATGTTAAGTAGAAATCGTGCTCTTCAATATTCTCTTGATTTAAATAGTGTGTTTTGGTATGGAGACAGTGTGATCCTTCCCCCTGTCCCTCTTTAAATTAGTTAATTGTTAGTTTTCTTCTAATAGCGAAAGCAAAAATAATATCTATCTCCTGCTGAGGACTTACGTTGTACCAGGAACATGCTAAGCCTTTTACATTCATCCTTACAAAAGGCCTATGGCCTTGGTATTCTTGTCCTCATTTTATGGGTGAAAAAAATGGATGCTCAGAAAGACCTGGTTGCTTGCTCAAGATTAAACAGCTAATCAGTAGCCAAGTAGCTAAAGCCCATGTGGCGGGTTGGATAGTGTCTCCCCAAATTCATATAATTCCCAGAAACTCAGAATACTAACTTATTGGGAAATGAGGTCATCGCAAACGTAATTAATTAAGGGCATAGTGGAGTAGGGAAGGCCCCTACTCCAACATGACTGGTGTCTATAAGAGAAGAAACACAGAGCTCAGGGAGAAAGCCACATGATGACAGAAAGTCAGAGACTGGGGCGAAGAGAATGACTCGTAATGCCTGAAACTCAGAGAAAGACTCAGATCAGATTCTCTCCTAGGGCCTTCAGAGAAAGCATGACAACTCCTGGCCTCCAAAACTGTGTGACAATAAATATTTGTTGTTTCAAGCCACCCATGGTGTGGTGCCTTGTTCCAGAGGCCCTAGGAAATGAATATAGCCCATGATATACCTTACAAGCTGTTTACTGTGAAATTTTGGAAAACAAAGAAGAAAAACTACAAAGTCCTCATGATCTCAAGTTCCAGAGCCAACCACTGTGGATTATTACATTTCCAGGTTCCCTTTGCTTCCTCCCCAAGGCTGTTCCATCCATTTCTACCTTTTAAAAAACGGCAACAGCATTCTTGTGTATTTTCTTCTCTTGTGTGGGATGTGCTTTTAAAATAGTGAGAACAGCCGTAAACCCCAGCATCCTCTGTGTTTTATCATCATCAACAACAACCTCATCCTTATCATCATTTCAGCCCATTGGCATAGGTCCGGTTGAGACGACTGTCTGACCCATCTTTGATTTGGACACTAGCACTAAAATTGGAGCAGATGGCTATGCGTGAGATCCCCAGGAGATGGCAGTATACATCCTAAAACCACATTAGCCACAAGGCCACTTAGCCACCAGCCTGTGAATCCTGGTTAGGTGGCAGGCAAGAGGCATTTGGCTCTGGGAAGCACCTTTGTGAAGGATCCTGGAGACAGCAGGCACACCACTAACTAGCCTGAGAGGCCACTTAGAGTGAATATTTTCCAACTTTGCAAGTTTCTTTCTTCTTGTTAAAGAGGGAAACTGAACTGCCACTCTAAGCCCTTCACCTGAAGAAACTTAAAGTTCAGACATTGGAAATTGTTGTCACCAATATTTTGACCTATCAGCTATAATCTTTAATTTCTGTCCCTGGCTGATCTGAGGGTTTGAGGCAGGCATCTCAGTTCCCTTATATACAGCTTGTGCATAAAAGAAGGGAGGGCTGAGAAAGAATGAAGTGGAGAGAGCTTGGAAGGAGCAAGGAGACAGAACACCAGGACACTAATGCTTACTAGCTATGTGATCCTGGGGTACTCAATTAACTTCTCTGAGCCTAAGTATCCTCTTGTTCTTTTTTTTTTTCTTTTGTTTTGTTTTTCATGGGCATAATATCTGCCCTGCTGATCCTGCACTGTCGTAGCACAGCTCAAATGAGAAACAACTATTATAGCTATAAAATATTTCTATTATCAATTATTTTCACAACTGCTATGGTCTAGCAGTAATTCTCAAGCATTATCTTGGATCAGAATCACCTGAAGAGCTTATTAAACTGTGGAATGCTGGGCCCTGCCCCAGAATTTCTGATTCTGTAAGTCTGGGGTGAGCCAGAGAACTTGCAGCCCAGACAAATCCTGGGATGGTACTGATGCTGCTCACGAGGGGGACATCTTGAGAGCCATGGCTAGGGCAAGGGTAGAGCATTTGGTATTCCATAAGCCTTGTACATCTCTTAGAACTTCTTAGGCTACTGTTTAATGCAAAATTAAAGAAATTATTTTCAAAGCAGTAGGAAATGCTGTCCTAGTCTTTATTCTGTGCATATGTGTGGTCAGTACCTAGATGATGGAATAAAAGATTTTGAGAGGATCCCTGGCTCAGCAGTTTAGCATCTGCCTTTGGCCCAGGGCGTGATCTTGGAGTCCCAGGATCAAGTCCCATATTGGGCTCCCTGCATGGAGCCTGCTTCTCCCTCTGCCTGTGTCTCTGCCTCTGTGTCTGTGTCTCATGAATAAATAAATAAAATCTTAAAAAAAAAAAAAAGATTTTGAATCCAAATCTGGCAGGCCCCAAAGATCATTCTCTTTCCACTATATTAGGAGGCTCTTAAAAGAAGGTAAGCTTAGGAAAAGCCCTAAGAAGCCAGCTTGTATTGTACTAATCAACATTTCTTTTTAACAACTTACAGTTCTTTACTCTTCCTTCATAGTCATAAATAATGCACTTTAGGAGAACTATGAGTATTATGTTGAAGGAGCCCTGAGTACTGAACGAACCACAAATGGTTGTTTTCAGGTTATCAAATTTTAATAACATTATTTTGTTGCAATGCTGCATCTAGCCTTTTAAAGAGAATGTTCCAAGAACTCATTATGTTATTATAAAATAATAAGACTCTTTTCACAGGGTGATCAACAAAAGCCAGTCCCTCCTTGTGACAACACTCAGAATGCCCTGAAATCTTTTAAAATCCTAAGCACGTAATCCTTAAGCAAGAGTAGATAAAGCACAAAGTAAGTATAAGGGGGGAACTAAACAAAACGTGATCAAAATTAATCTGGTACATAATAATGACACTTTTGATCATATCTCCAAATGGTAATAGTCTAGAGGTTGGTGATTTCTCAAGTTACTGTGTTGGGAATGACTTCCACACATAACCAAGTTGAATCTTTGGGGTTTTCTTGTCTTTAGTGTTATGGTATCATTGTTGAAAATCTTCCCTTATTGTGGGTTGTTTAATCCTAAATGCACACACTTACATGGCACCAAGTAGAAGCTTAATAAATATAGAACAAATAAATTATACTGAAAGATGAACGTCTTTGTACCATTTTATCAGACAGTTGGGGAACCACTGTGCTAAATACTGGGATGAAAATAAAGCAATATTAGAGACATTTCTGGCTGCCCACATTGTGTATCTCAAGATGAAAACTCTGTGATCTGACACTGATTGGTAGATGATGTAAAAACAGAACAGAAACAGTTTGGAAGTTCATGAGATTTTTACACCACAGCATCAGGAGGGGTAAAAACGTGAGTATGTCAGTTTAGATTTCCTCATTTACACACAATGGGTAGAAAATACTGCTATTGCCACAATAGAAACAGCCACTCTCCAATAACTGGCTTTTTTCAATTGTGACAATTTGTAGCAAGACACAAGATAAACACACAGGTGGCTTTGCCAGAGATCTAAATTTATAAAGAATGGGGCAAAATGGGGGAGCCTGGGTGGCTCAGTTAAGTGTCCTACTCCTGATTTCCGCTCAGGTCATGATTTCAGGGTCATGAGATGGTGCCAAGAGTTGAGCTCCAAGCTGGAGCTACTTAAGATTCTCTCTCTCAGCCTCTCCCTCTTCCCTTCCCCCTTCTTGCACATGTGTGCTCTCTCTTTCTTTCTCTCTAAAAAAAAATAAAAATAATAAAAAAGAGGAAGAAGAAGGAGAAGAAGAATGGGGTAAACCGATTATATGGGGATTCTTTTTTTTTTTTTTAATTCATGAGAAACACACAGAGAGAGACAGAGACACAGGCAGAGGGAGAAGCAGGCTCCCCGCAGGGAGCCTGATGAGGAACTCAGTCTCATGACCCCGGGATCATGCCCTGAGCCAAAGGCAGATGCTCAACCACTGAGCCACCCAAGCATCCCTATACGGGGAATCTTATGACCAACTTCACTTAATTAAGGCTCTTGATCAGAGTCAAATACATACGATGCTCCATGGCATCTGTGATGTCCGGTGTCAACTTGGTTAAGACGAAAACATGTTTCCTAGAATTTCCTCCCTGTGTGGTTCCTGGTTAGGGTAGTCCAAAAAAGGAATTTGCAAAAAAAAAAAAAAAAAAAGGAATTTGCATGAGGAAGTGAAGCAACAACCATACCTTTTGGAAGGTCGTGGCAGTTAGACGCAATGACAAACAATCTTAGAGGTGCTGGAAGGCTCCAAGTTGTTCCATCTCCTGTGCTCCATATCTTACTCTTCTTCCTGACTTCTGGCCCTACTGACCAATGACAACCCCAAGGCCCAGCACCAGATCCCAGCTATGGAGCCCCAAAGACAACAGTTTCTCCCCCAGCTGCTTCTTGGTCATCCCACCTAGGGTACTGAATGTGCTTTGCTTCTGGGACTGATGATACTGACTCCTGTGATCCCCTAATCCTCCTTTTAAGCCTTCACTTCTCAACACCTGCCATTTTGTAAGGGCTACTTCCTAGAACTGATCCTGCCTTTCATAACTCAAGGTGGTTCTGTTTTCCCAATTGGACCCTGAAAGAAAGGGTAACAATTTAATGTGTAATAGCTTTGCTATTTGAAACTGACTATATACTCATAATTTTAAAAATCAAGCAATACAGAAAAGTACAAGGAAGAAAGCAAAGAAATAACCCCAAATCCCATTTACTTAGTTTCACTAACCAGAAACAGATTCGGTGTTAATTTTCCATGAATTTACCTTTGGGGCTCTATCCATGCACAGAAAGATAGAAAAAATAGTTATAATGGATCTGGGTAAATAACTAAGTTTCATGCCATTGCCACTCTGAGTTTTTTTTGTGGGTTATTACTTGAATTAAAAAATAGATGTTTATTTCCCATTCCACAGCCAGATTCATAAGCATATATGTTAAAGAAAATTTTAAGTGGCATTTCTCCCAAATTTTAATTAAAGTCCATATAAAATATCTTTGCTCCAATTGTAACTATAACTACAAACACCTTCCTTCCTCAACCCAAGGAAGCAGAGTTGAGTATAATTTGTGGCACACTCCATTTCTAACTTGAGTATCATCGCATTTTTTCCCAGAAGAGCAATCTCTTGGGAAAAGAGTCAGGATACTTTGGGTAAGATGTCATAGCAACAGCTTAAATGGAGAAAAGATTGTGGAAATATATATTCCCACACTTTCCAAACCCAGACTTATGCTCCATTCATGCTTTTAACCATGAAAGACCCAAATACGTTTTGAGAAATTGAAATCATTTCATTTTTTTTAAGCATCTCTTAATTTTCCTTCCTGAAAACATTGTGGAAAAGGGAAGTCTGGCCCTTTGCCCTTTGCATTAGATAGATCCTAAGGTCTTCCAACACTGCAAACCCTCCAGTATGTGCCACACGATGGAACAATGGAAATGAGCTGAGCTGTGGTTGCCAGACAAGTGGCCAGGTTCACTCGCTAGCTTGGGGGCTCCCTCCTGCAGACCAGCCTCCCAGAACAAGGATTCGAAGCTGTGCCCAGACATAAGTATCAAGTTATTGTGCCAAATAACTCAAAGCTCAAAGCTCAAATATGGTATCTGCAACAGCCAAGAATAATGTGGTAATGCATTTGACTTGCAGTCTTAAGATCCAACGTTGAGCTCCAGCTCTGACACAAATGTGATCTTGGCTAAATTATCCAACCATCCTGTCGTATAAGGTGAAAATCAAAATGACATATTGTCTGAAATATTTGGGGAATTATAGAATGCCAATATGCATGTGGTGTATCATGGAAATCCATGTGACAGGGGTGACAATATCCATTCCAAAGCATTTCCTAAATTTCCCACAAATTCTTGGGGCTCTGTATTCTCAGGGTCATCCCCAACTTCATCATTCTGCTTTCTCTGAGTCCCATTTCTGGGTCATCTCAGGTTCCCTATTTGCTCCCTCTGCACCATAATATAGCAACCCAGGTGTGGAATTTGGGTCCTTTCCTCAATTTCTCCCCAAAACTTCACACAAGGACTGTGCTTGTAGCAGACTTTGCTCAAATTTGTAAGGAAACAGAGTGGGTTTACAGAAACTCCAAACACCATAAAACGGAGTCACTGAGTGAAGTTTTCCTCTCTGCTCTTTGATCTATTTCCCTCTGAAAACCAACATTGCCTGCACTCACCCTTGTCTCTGGCTACACTCCCTAAGAGGCTTCCTCCTGCATATATAACAGTGCTACCTGCACTTGGGCCAAGCAGGTGTCTCTTTTCTTCTTCATCCATCACTCTGCAGTGGAAATGGAGTGATAAAGAAAATTTACCTTCCTTTGGAAGGATAAACTGTGTTGCCATCACCCCTCCTTCTTAGAAAACAGAAGAAGCTATAGTCCATTTGTGTTCAACAATTTTTTCCATTGTTCATTCATTCAACAAGTATTGACTTCCTTTGATGTGCCAGGTCCTGTTCTAGATGCTGAGATGAAGCTACCACAGATAAAAATCCTGTCATTGTATTCTAGAGACAGAGAGTGGGGGAGACAGTAAACAAATGCACAATTAAAATGAATGTATATCCAAGTTTAAGAAGTAGAGAAAGGTAAAGCAGAATGGGGCAAAGGGAGGAAGGACAGTGCAATTTTCCATTAAGCAATCAGGAAAGGCCTTTTTGAGACAGGGCTGTTTAGCAAAGACCTACAACATGCTGGGGAGCAAGTCATGAGACTGTTGGGGGGAAGATGTTGCAGGGAGGGAAAGAGCCTGTGCAAAGGCCCGAGGCAGCTTACAATCACATCTGTATTCTCTCTGCATGAAAGATAAGATTTCACTTTTAGCTTAGCTCAATGTTAAAGAGTTCCTTTAGGGTCCTAGGAGTTCCTCAAATTTATCCTTCCTTTCCTTTTGTATTTCCTGTTGTCTACCTCCTAAATATATCTTGAGTCCATCCCTTCCTCTATATCTGACCTATCATTGCACTTGCTTGTGCCTTAATGAGTTCTCCCCTGGATTATAGACACAGCTTCTTAACTGGAGAGTGTAGCCCCCTCAGTCCCATCAGAGTGATTTATAATTCAAATAAAAGCACAATGCTCAAAAAAAAAAAAAAAGCTCAATGCTGTGCTGCATTAAATAGCTCAATCAACTCCCTCCAGCCCCCACACACTTAGAACAAAATTTCACCTCTTCAGCTTGGCTACCACAAAGATGATCAGTGCCACACTCATATCCCCAGAGCTGGCTGTTCCAGGATATGCCCAAAGCATGCAACTGTAAGCACCTGCTGCTCTTCACTTGAGGGATTTCTTAGTTGTGAGCAATGGGCCATAAGTGCCAGGAAATTAATACTCCTAGGGAGCAGCCCTCATTCAGTGATAAATGGGAATTAAAGGATAAATTCTCCATCTTCCTGGTCCCTGGGGCAGGGAAACAGGGGAAGAGGGAGAGAATAACTTTGAGGTATTTTCCATAGTATCTCCCAACTTTTCCCAATGGAATCGACCTGAACTGCCCACAGTAGCAATCTGCTCCATAATGCACATTATTTTTGCTTCCTTCCCTTCCCTGTCTTGCTTCCTCACTCCTCCTTCCTAGAATCACTCCTGCCCAAATAAAACTATTTGTATCAAATCTTTGTGCTTTTGTTATTGTTGTAGGTTGAATTGTGTTTCCCAAAATGATATATTGAATTCCTAACTTCTAGGTCCCTGTGTATGTGACCTTATTTCTTGACAGATGTAATTAAGATGAGGTCCCACTTGGTCAGAGTGGGCCCTAATCCATCCAGTATGATGACGTCTATTAGAAGAGAGGAGACACACAGGGGAAGAGAAGATCATGTGATGACAGAGACACACAGGAAGAATGCCATGTGATGACAAGGGAAGAAATCGGAGTGAGCTCCGACAAGGCAAGGAGCTCCAAGGATTGCCAGCAATGCCACAAGCTAAGGGAAAAGCATGGAACAGATTCTTCCATAGAGCCGTCAAAGAGAGCATGCCGACACGTTGGTTTCAGATTTCTGGCCTCCAGAACTGTGAGATAATAAATTTCTATGTTTTAAGCCCCTGGGTCTGTGGTACTTTGTTAAGCAGCCATCTATTGCTAGGCATGACAATTGCCTCAAAACTTAGTTACAAAACAACAGCTATTTTCTTTTATCTCACAACGTTCTGGGTCGGGGCTTTGGGAAGGGCTCAGCAAAGTCTTCTGTCCCATGTGCTGTGATTAAAGTTACTCACTGGTATTCAACGAACAACTGGGCAAGCCCAGATTATCTGAGTCAGCTTCGTTCCTGTGTCTGCGGCTTTGAAGGGGTTTCAGGGATGGCTCGAAGGCTGGACTCAGTTGGGACTATTGTCCTCCATGTGGTCTTTCTGACATGGCAGTTTTAGGGTTGGCCGCTCAGGGCTCCCAGAGAGAGGATGTCCCATGAGACTCAGGCAGAAGCTGTGACTTAGTCTCAGCAGTCCCAGTCACAAATGAATAAACAAAAAGCAGAATCAGACCTATAAATATAGAGAACAAACTGATGGTTGCCAGAGGGGAGAGAGTTGGGGAGATGGGCAAAATGGGTGAAGGGGAAGGGGAGATACAGGCTTCCAGTTGTAGAATGAATAAGTCACAGGGTAAAAGGTGCAGCATATGGAATATAGTCAATGGTATCGCAACAGCATTGTAGGGTGACAGATGGGAGCTACACTCGTCCAGAGCATAGCACGATGTATAAACTTGTTGAATCACTATGTTGCACCCCTGAAACTAATATAACATTGTGTGTCAATTATACTCCAATAAAAAAAAAATTGTTAATGGCACTTCTACCGCATTCTCAAATGGGTCACTAAATTCTTTCAGCCCAGATTTAAAGCATTGGGAATAAGACTCCACCTGTCTCAGGGAGACAAGTAGCAAGAGTCACACTATCTCTAACCTACCTCATGTTGTCTCAGGGTTGGCTGCCGGGGGGAACCCAACCTAAGACAACAGCCTATAAGGGCTGGCCCCTGACTATCTCCAGGCTCCTCACTTGTCCTGACATTTGATACCTTATAGGCCAGATTCCCTACTGTTTTCTAACACTCCAAGTTCTGTCTTGCTTCCATGCCTTCATAAACTTTATCTTTTTAGACACAAAGTAAAATATATATATATTATATATAGATAGATATAAATATATATATATTTAGATATATTTTTAGATATATATATCTTTAGATATATATACCTTTTTAGACACAAAGTAAAAATATATATAAAATATATATATTTTTACTTTGTGTATATATATATATATATATGTGTATATATATATACATACACAATAGATGTTCATGCTCTTCTCTGCCTAGAATGCCCTTCCCCCTCATCTTTGATCACTGGGAGGGTGGACTCATCCTTCAAGACCTAGACTACTGGAAGGCTTCACCTTCTCTGTCCCAGAAGGTCACATATCTCTCCCCTCACTTCTGTCTCAACTGCTGAGTGAATGTCTGTTTGCCTGTCACTGAGTTCCTCAGGAGAGTGGACTATTCTGTCCTCTATCTCTGTTCACTCATGCCTGTTGATGGATGAATGGTCTGTGGCCCTAAGAACCCCAAGGTGAAAATCCAATCAATTAAGCAGATTGTTGAAGTTTTATATCAATGTTCTGCCATTTCTTGAGTGATCTTAATGCCAACCAGCTCAGTATAGGAGCTGGTCCTCAAGCTGTCGGGGAAGAGGGACATAGGTAAGAAGAAAATCAAATGCAGCTATTTGACTGAAAATGATATGGCAAGTTATCAGAGGGGAGGTGGTGGGGGATCAGGTTAAAGTGGCGCTGGGGATTAAGGAGGGCACTCGTCATGATGAGCACCGGGTGATGGATGAAAGTGTTGAATCATTGTACTGTACCACCTGAAAATAATATCACACTGTATGTTAACTGCTCTAGAATTAAAAATTTGTTTTAATAAATTAAATGATGGCACCATATATGTGCTTGATTGTCTCTACATCACCATTTAACTCTCCTTGTTCCCTAATAGGTTTGGTTGATATCTTAATAGAATTGATCTCTTTATTGTCCCATTCTTGCAGCTTTTTTAAAAAGTTCACAAGTGCTCCCACTGGGGAGCTTTTGTTCACAGACTCTGTCAGAACTCTACTGAAAACTAACTGGAATAAAGCATAAAGGCAGTGCAGAGGTCAGTAAGATCTTTCTACAAAGACCATCAGTAAATATTTTAGACTTTGTGAGCCCTGAGACAAATCAAGGATATTTTGTACAGATGCTTATATAACCTATTTAAATGTAACCTTTTGAAATATTTTTAAAAACATCTTTGAGCTGGGAGGCAGTGGGCCAGATTTTGACCATGGGCCATGGTTTGCCAACCCAGGGTGTGGCAGATGGAGAGCAAGAGTTAATTAGGCAAGGAGAGATGGTCTCAAGCCCTTAACCAATCTCATGTGACCTTCGGCAGCCCCCTCTAGTGCAGAAGGGCCCACAAAAATTCTACAAAGTGGAGGCTCTGCTTCTGAGAGAATGGAGCAGACTTAGGAATCCTGGCTAACCCTCTGTGTTCCAGAGTCAAAGGGAGCTCCAGATACTTGATCCTAGTGGAGCAATACAAAAGGAATATGCTTAGACCATTGAGCCCCCAGGGATTAAACTGTGGGCGGCTAAAGCTCCACCCCAAAACCACATTGATAGCCTAGTGATGCTAGGCCATGAATAAGGTGAAAGAATATGTGTGGTAGATCTCAAGCCAATGCAGGGACAGTGGCTCCAACCAGAGCCCCCTGCCCAATATCCCATCCATTTGCATGAGTACCCAAAAAAACATGTCATAGGGGAGCTCTAGGTCCCCTGTGAGTTAGGAATTAACTCACACTCGGGTCCCATTATCCAGGAATGTAGTAAACCCAAGGGTCTAAGCCAAGGGCTGTAGTGTGCTCCTGGGGTGTCTGAATATGTGCAAAGGTGTGTCTGGTCAGCCCAATGGCCTTCATGGAAGAGCATTTGCCAGAAACAGCACATGTTTTCCAATTCATGGAACTGAGCCACGCAATGAAGACATGTCTTGATCAAATGCCATCAGTGGCTCCATTAAGAAACATTGTTACTGAAGCACTCTGGTAACCCTGGGCTGTTGGAATGGGGACAAGAAGGACATTCTCCTCCTCACTTTCCTCATCTAACATCAAAGATGCTTATAAGAATCAACAGATAATGGGGTACCTGGGTGGCTCAGTCCATTGAGCATCTTTCTTTGGCTCAGGTTGTGGTCTTGGGGTCCTGGGATTAGGCCCCATATTGGGCTCCCTGCTCAGTGGGGAGTCTACTTGTCCCTTTTCCTTTGCCCCTCACCTCTCTCTCTCTCTCTCTCTCAAATGGATAAATAAAATTTTTTAAAAATAGGGGCACCTGAGTGCCTCAGTTCGTTAAGATTCTGCCTGCAGCTCAGGTCAGGATCCCAGGGTCCTGGCATTGAGCCCCACATGGCTTCCTGCTCAACAGGGGAGTCTGCTTTTCCCTCTCCCTTTGCCCCTTCCCCCTCTTGTGTTTTTTTTCTCTCTCAAATAAATAAATATTTTTTAAAATAAAAAGATTATTAAGAATCAAGAGATAATGCATATGAAAGTCTTTTGTAGACTGGTAAATGTTAAAAATCTATCAATCATTGTTACTATTACAAGTAACAGCATCCTCAGGTGGCTCCTAAATGTGATGTCCCTTTTGAAAAAGTAAATGAAAAAAAAAAAAAGAAAAAGAAAAAGTAAATGAGATATAACTTGCATGCAGTAAAGTGGACAAATCTTAAGGTACAACTCAATAACTTCACATGTATGTATAAACTTCTCTACCAGATCAAGATATAAGATGTTCCCATCAACCCAGAACGTTCCCTTGTGCCCCTTTCTAGTCAATACCCCCCTCCCAGAGGCAATCACTGTTCTGACCTCTTCACAGATTGGTTTTGCATATTCTCGAACTTCATATAAATGGAATTATACCGTATACACTCTTTTGTACCTTCTTGTGAGATTCAGTCATGTTATTTCTCCTATCAGCAATTTATCCCTTTTTATTGCTGTGTCATGACATACATGTTTTTTTGGGTTGAAAGCAATTTTTTACCCACACACATATAACAGAAGCAATAAAAATCATTCCATTCCTGTATGACTTCTGATCCTGGTCTCTTTACCAGCCTCGTTCCCATGCTTTGAGAATAACAAAGTCAATTAGCTTTCAGCTGCATTGGTTCAGCTTGACTGTCGTCCCTAACAAGGACAAGATCTTAGAGAGGAAAAGGATCTGTTAGCTTAACTTTCATTAATCTACTTATCTGTCTTTCCTATCAAAATTTGGTTGTTTCATAATTAACTATTTTATTTACATAGAAGTAAGAAAGACTACTCTCTCAACTTGGGAACATGGTGCTTTAAGACAAAAAGTACACATTCTGCAAACAAGACGTGGGGAGTGGAATGGAAATCTCCACTGAGTGCTTTCCTGGCTTCTTGCCATTCTCTGAATACTTAATGAGATATATATATATATATATATATATATATATATATATATATATATATATTTAAAGCCAAGTATTCTCACATTTAGGCCAATTTTTCTTTTGCTAATATGTCTTTTCTTGTCTTCAATCCAAAACAGATTGAGAATCAAGGAAGATATATTCTATCAACAGTTTTATTTCACCAATAGTCTGTTTAATTTCCATTAATGACAATCATTTATATATCTTTAAATATTAATATTGGTGCTAAAGAACACAAGGCAAATGCAAATTGAGTAAGAATTCCCGCAGAGATGCTGGTGAGGTAGGGTTTTATCAAATTGGTCAGTTTGGTCTGGTAATGTCCATTGCTGGAAGTGATGTGCCCCTCAAGGAATTAAGTCCATAGGGAACAGTGTCTGTCAATAATCGGGTTTAGGTATATGGTATCCAACACATTTTCTGAAATTGTCAATGGTGCCATATTAAGTCAAATCTGGACTCCCTTAGTTTCTGAAAAGAAACTCAGGGAGAAATGACCATATATTCATTACTCCCCACCTCTGCTTCTTGTCACTGACATCACTGCACCAATCGACATGCCTTTGTATTTTCAGTGCTCTGTCCCAGAGCTCACCCTAGTTTGGTTCTTAGATTAACCCAAGAAGTAATTAGGAAAGTGTTATTGCCACACTGAGTTTATGAAGCTAAATGAGTTCTGTAGATAATGTAGTTAGTAAGTGGAGGCTCTCCCTCTTTTCCTCTTCTGCCCCTGGGTCATTTTGAATTTGCACTAGGAAAAGCATCAGAATAAGCCCTTCAGAATATTTCATAAAAGCTAATTAAAAGGTAGACTCCCTATTTTCATGCAATTAAATATAAATCTTATCTGTAGAATCGGAATAAAGTTGCTTCATTTGTCTCACTGAACTGACTTAAAAGTAGTCAGGTATTATAACTTCTTGTCTGTCTGTCTTCTGCTCTCTTTCCATCAATATAAACTCCATGAGGGCACTGACTTTGTTTAGTTCACCATTATATCCCTGGTGCCTAGACCAGCACCTGAAACATAGTAGGTAGTCTACAAATACTTGTTGAATAAATGAAGGGATGTAGAAAGGAACAAAGAAAGGAAGGAAAAATAAAACTCAGAAAAAAAAAAACCTCAGGTGAAGTGGCTTGCCCTGTCACCTGGATATTCAAGAGATTGATCATAAATATCACTCCTTTGTTATATCTTTTCACTTTTTCTTCATATCTATTGGCAGTATTCATGGTCTTTATGGGGGCCAAGGCAACTTCTTGAGGGGGGAGAAGTTGCCATTTTTCTAGACAAACTCTTATAGCAGGTCATCAGAGTCACTGCATATTCTACATGAGTTAAATAAAGAGCGACAAAGATGCTTTGGAAGGGGATGCTGGTGACTGGGTAGGCCCACCAACCAGCCAGTAACTTGCTGACTTACAGCATGTGATTCAACTCCACAGATCACAGCATACCAGAGACCTTAGCAAGGCTGTGACTATTCTAATTCCACAGATATTAAAGGTCTGGGTAGTTAGCTGCCCCAAGGGCCTTCTATCCAATCTGCTTAAGTGATCTTAGAATCACCCAAGATCCTTGTGTATCACAAGACATGCCCATCGAAAAGGGAGAGTTGATAGCTGATGCTCTTTTTCTTCATGCTTAGGGTATACTAGAGAAATATATCTGCTCATGAATATGCAAATAATTGATTTAAAGTCTAACTGATTCATAAGAAAATTCTTGAATCACCTCCTGGTGTTCTAGGAATTCAGTATTTCTCAGTGCAAATATCAGACTCCTACTCAGATACACCAAATGGAGACTTGGCTGCTTTAGAAGCATCTATTTACTTAGAAGAATAAAACCCACACTTAGGAGAAAATGTGCCGTATTCTATTTGATGTTCCAAATGCTTCTTTGCCTAAGGATTACTCCACAGGGATGCCAACACAGACAATGCAGCTTAGTGTGAAAGATGGATACAATCCAGCTCAATATTACCTATTTATGTTTCACAAAGTTATAAGGCTCACAGCAAGGAGAAGGAGAAACCAATGCAGAGAGAAAGTGCTCATGCTTTCTGGAAAAAAGGAGATGCCAAGATAGAGATGGTACCACATAGCATACATTAATGCCTTTTAAAAAATTTATGTGTGTACCTTTCTTTCTCCTTCTAGTCTGTGTTCTCAAGATAGAGAGCAAATCTGTGGCTTAACAACATTTTCTACCAGCAGAAAAATTACATAACCAAGCATACCTGAAAGCTCATAATTTTCCTGGCCAACCATCTTTAGGTTTATTCCTTTAATTACATTAGAAATGGAGGCTAATTAAGGCAACTGTGGCTAGAGCAAGCCAAATTAGATTTTTCTTATAGCTTTCCCTTCATCTTACAGAATGATGTCATTAAATGTTCAGACTATGAAATGCTACGGACAGCTTCTTTCCACTGTACTGTGGGTCATGCTGGAATGCCAGGGAAATATGCCACAGAATGTCATAAAGCTTTACAGAGCCACAATAAAATCTACATGGAAGCCAAGCAGAATACGAGCATTTACTCCTCTTTGTAAGCAGACACCATGAAGCCAGAAGGAACATAGGTGGGAAACAATGCAGGAAATGATGAAGTGAACAGCATCACATAGCCATTCTCCAGGCTTTTTGGTCTGGAGGCCTCTTGAATGACCAGTCATCACTCAAAGGCTTTACAAAGAACGGAGGATTGGGACTGCCAAATCACACACCTTCTTGGCAGATATACTTGACCACAGGCAGCTCTTGAGTTATAGGGCTGTATTACATGGCCACTTGATACCTATTTGTAACTGAGCAAGCTCCAGTGGGCTTTCATAATAGAGATATATTAGTCAAATCAGCTTACCTCATTTGTTTGCATGAACCCTGTGATTTGAAGAGTTGAGTTAGGTTATAGTCCACTAACCAAGTATGTTTCATATAAATGGTTTTCTTAAATTGGAGTAGCCCTATTTAATTCTGAAGTGAAAATTATTTAGTCAGACTCCTCTGGTTTTATTCTTTTCATATATCTAAGTAGTATATGAGTCCTTAGCCTTACCCAGACATAACCACTTGTGCTGATGTTGGTCAAAACATGTGACTATTACCAACTACCCAGAACATGTTACTAATGCCTACTATGGGTAAGGCATGGTCCTAGGTGCTAGGAGATAGCCATTAATAGAAAGGTATTATACTTGCCCTCAAAAAGATAAGCTAAACACATATTAAAATGATTAACAACATAAGACAACCTATGAGAAGAGCAGAAAAATACAGCAGTTTAAATTAAGAATGGAAAGAATATGAGGGGGAAACGAGGTCAAAAGAGATAAGTATATGTTAGAAGGATCAAGGAAGATGTAAAATTTAAGGGCAGTGACCTTTAAGGTTGGGTAAGCAGAGAAGAAGGATAAATAAGTAGGAACTGTTACAAGTCATGTTACTAGAATAAAAGATTGGCCATGTTCCAGTTATGGACTATCTCAAATGCAAAGCTAAGGAACTTAAACTTGTTTTTGTAGACAATGGAGAAGATACAGAAGTTTCTTAACTGGGGACTTACGTCCTTGGGACTGTTTTATCATAAGCAACAGAGAAGCCAACTTGACCTGGCCTAAACAATATACTGAGTTTCTTGGCCTATATAATGAAAATATCTAAGGTGATATTGGCCTCCAGTGAGGTTCATTCTATCTTCTCTATGTCAGCTCCATCCTCAGATGCCATATTGTCCCTCTTTCCCAGCCCACCCTCCTCATTGGCAACTCCAGGCTCTCCACTTATGGTAGCAAAATGACTATAGTAATCCCAGACCCCAGATCTCCTCCTACACCTTCCAGCAGAAGAGTGAACATCTTTTCTGGTAGCACCTGGAAGAAAAAGGAAGCTTTTTCTTTTTCTCAGAAGTCTCAATGTCTCCTTGTGTCTCAATGGATCTGAGTGGGTTACTGGCTTATCTAGGAACCAGTGGGGGAAGTGTGTAAGTAAATGAAAAAAGCTGATGTGTTTAAGCCAGAGTCCACACCAGGAGAAGAAGGTGGAGTTAATCCCTTTTAAGCCATAGGGCTCAGAATGAGGAAGAAGAGATTTCTTGAAGGAATATACAAGTACTGTTAGCAACACAGAATGGCCACTGAGTGGCCAGAAAATGACAGATGTCCACTAGAGGGACTAACATGATAAAAGAAGGATTGTATGATAGGCAAGACCAGTTCATCAGGTTATAAAATTGAACAGGTACAAGCTAACTACCTAGTTAGCCATCTCCCCCACTTCCACCTAGGCCCATGTACACACACCTCTGCCCTTTCATTTCAGGAAGTCTTAGAAAGGCATCATCTTGTTCCAGATAGACCCAAAGGTGATTTCTCAAATAGAAAGAATTCTTAAATTTTAATTTGGCAATTAAGGAATTCTCTTTTTTAGAGATGCCAGCATTTTTCAGAAATCACATCTGTGATTTTAAGTTTGTTCTGTATACTGACCAGCCAAGAAAAGGCCGTAGGCATTCAGAATTCATGAGAAAAGTGTGGTAGGCCTTGAACACTGCCTTTTGTGTGTGTGTGTGTGTGTGTGTTCCTTTTTTTTTTTTTTTAACTATTGGACTCAGCCCTTTGGCCCTAACAAAAGCAAATTTTGACACTGACTTCAATGGGGAGAAGGAAGCCACATTTTCAATAGAAGGGCATTTTTTTTGTCTGGCTTGAGTCACTGCAGCCGGAACCCATTGTGAACTACAAAGCTATCTGCGCACAAATTAGGAGCACACCCACCAGGCCTTGCCAGCTGTTCTGCCTTCTTCAATGAAGTCACAACTGTCATTGTCATCACAGTTCAATGCCATAGCAACAATTGTGAGGGCTTAGTGTCTGTATTGCTCAGTTTCCGTGAGTTGGGGAGAGAGAGAGACAGGTGTAACCCACCTGGCTTCCTATATCAGAGGCTCACACTACTGCCCACCCCCCACCCCCACCCCCGCCCCACCCAGCCCTTACTTCTCGGCCCTTTGCAAATGAATGCAATCCCAGGATGATATGAGACTAGGCAGTGCTGGGAGGAAATCCTTGAATGAGAAGGAAAGACAGTGCATTCAAAAGAAGGCAATTTGACAGTGATTGGAGACATATCCCTTATCAAGTGTATCTGAGCTTGGCATGATTCTCTAACCCTAAGAGGGTCTCTTTTATGCGTGGAAGCTTTTAATTCATATGAGCAAGCTGAACCATCACAGTTGTTGATTGGGAAGGAAAATGCAAGTCCAAGTCAGAAAGAAAAATGAAGAGCAAAGCAGAAGTCTTCCACTCACAGCCCTTGCTTATTTGCACTCACTGAACAGCTGGACAGAGAGGGATTTATTCTTATTCTCTCTGGCAGTAAACTTACTGAGAATAAGGAACCTTGATTTGATGTTGAGACCAAAGGCTCTAGGTTTAAAAAAAAATAGTTTCCCCCTTGCAGATGGCATACCCTTCTTAAATGCAGCAGCTGACAAATGACCCATTGAAGATAATACTCATGTCTGGAAAAATTTGATACAGACAAAAAGTGAAGAGAAATGAAAAATTGCAAATTGCTTTGTGCCAAACAAACAGGGCCTCAGTATAGAGAGGCAGAGAATGAGAAGGACAGGAAGCTTCAGAGCGGGGCTGGGGAGACCTGGTAGGATGTTTTTCTCCATGTGTACCAAGCATTTGGGTCAGTACTAAGGTTCTTGACATTTAAACCTGGTGGGAGCTATTTCCACTACTGATGGCACCAAGGAAGTGACCCTGGACTTGCTTCTTTTCTTCTCTCTCTCCTCCTCATTCCCTGTTCTAAAATATTTCTTTGCTAAGTAGTTGAACTTTGCCAAGTAGTATCTAAGGCCCTTGAAACACAAAACAAATGTAAACAACTCTAATTCAATTTTCCGAAAGCTCACCAAACAAAATATTCTGAGGCTATTGCTCACTTTTACCTAAAAAGAATGGGAAGACCACATCTTTATGCCACAATAGCACCATCTTTTTCTCGACTTTTTATCAGTCTGTGCTCATGACAGTGAGTGACACAGAACAGCTTCTGATGAAATCCGCAGTCTCCCCCAAAACCTCCCTCACTCTGTTCCAGTCATTGAAAAAATAAAATGAGATTGCCATGTTGAGTTCTTCTGGTGGTTTCCATCACGACTTTGTATTTTATCTTATTTTATAATTTCTTGACTTGACACAAGATTATTTACTAACTCTGGTAAGAAAGACCGTGTTTTAGTTGACTTTTGCTTCTCTCATTTCTTCTTTCTACTTCCTTAGTGCTTGAGAGTTAGATGATCATTATTAAATTTTCTATGGGTTATTGTTTAACAATAAATAATATACTATACTTAAATATTGTAACAACAAATAGTACACTTGAATTTCTAGCTTTTCTTCCAGCAACTCCCCCTTTTATAAGATGAAGATGTTGCCTAAGTGGGGCTTGTCTCCTTTTCTCCCTACTTTCTGTTGGCCATACCCTTTCATTATATCACCAAGATGTGGCCTAAACCTCGACCAAGTCTTCCATGCTTTGACTGAGACTAGCTCTAGAAGTGGAAATTCAATGCGCAGAAATCTTTATCTCTCCTTCCATTTTGAATGAGAGCCTTGCTGGATAAAGTATTCTTGGTTGCATGTTCTTCTCATTTAGGACCCTGAATATATCCTGCCAGCCCTTTCTGGCCTGCCAGGTCTCTGTGGAGAGGTCTGCTGTTACCCTAATACTTCTCCCCATAGAAGTCAGGGATTTCTTGTCTCTTGCTGCTTTAAGGATCTTCTCTTTATCTTTGGAATTTGCAAGCTTCACTATTAAATGTCAAGGTGTTGAACGGTTTTTATTGATTTTAGGGGGGGATCTCTCTATTTCCTGGATCTGAATGCCTGTTTCCCTTCCCAGATTAGGAAAGTTTTCAGCTAGGATTTGTTCAAATACATATTCTGGACCTCTGTCCCTTTTGGCGCCCTCGGGAACCCCAATTAAATGTAGGTTTTTCTTCCTCAGGCTGTCATTTATTTACCTTAATCTATCCTCATGGTCTTTTAATTGTTTGTCTCTTTTTTCCTCAGTCTCCCTCTTTGCCATCAACTTGTCTTCTATGTCACTCCCTGGTTCTTCCACCTCGTTAACCCTCGTCGTTAGGACTTCTAGTTTGGATTGCATCTCATTCAATTGATTTTTAATTTCTGCCTGATTTGCTGTAAATTCTGCAGTCATGAAGTCTCTTGAGTCCTTTATGCTTTTTTGTAGAGCCACCAGTAGCTGTATAATAGTGCTTCTGAATTGGCTTTCTGACATTGAATTGTAATCCAAATTTTGTAACTTTGTGGAAGAGAGGACTGTTTCTGATTCTTTCTTCTGAGGTGAGGTTTTCCTTCTAGTCATTTTGCTCAGTGCAGAGTGGCCAAAAGCAAGTTGTATTTGGGAAAAGGAGAAAAAGAGAGGAGAGAAGGAAGGAAAGAAAAGAGAAAAAGAAAAAAGAAAAAAGAAAAAAGGAAGAAAAAAAGAAAAAAAGGGAAGAAAAAGAGAAAGAAAAAGAAAGAAAGGAAAAAAAGGGGTGGAGGAGGAAATAAGTAGTTTCTTAACAGTTTTTTGTTGCAGAGAACAAAGGACTCAACTACAAATGCACAGAACTTTTGGCAGCCAAATGTCCCATTTCAATTGTTAATGATTTCAAAGTGCATTCATCAACGCTTAATGGTGCCCCTTGAAGGATCTTCCAAATACATAGAATTCAAACACACCTCTTTCCAGTAATGGAGATCTAAATGTGACTAGGGTAAATAGGAATAAATTTGATTTTTGAAATATAAGCTGCAAAAATTTCCATCACAACCAGACTTGATAGACTTGATAACTGATAGAAAACAATCCCCATGCATTACTTAAAGCTTAAACTTTAAGTAATCCTGCTTACCTTTTTCTGAGCAGCTACTAAGATGTCCAACTCTCCTAGTTTACCTACAATGTCCTCATTTTTAGCACTGAAAGTCCCACATCCCAGGAAACCTCTCAGTTCTGGAAAAATCTGAGATGGTTGATGATCCTACATGTGGTAACAATGACGATAGTAATATTATTTGTGTTCGTGATGAGCCAGATGCTATATACTAAGTGGTTTAGATGGTTTTAAATTTTAAACCTCACAATAACCATACAAAGTATATATTATTAGTGCCCCATTTTAGAGATGGGAAAACTACAGCTTGGCAAAGTAAAATTATACTTCCCCAAGTTCACATAACCAGCAAATGACTGAACTAAGATTCAAATAGGGGTTATCTGGGCAGCCTGGGTGGCTCAGAGGTTTAGCGCCACCTTCAGCCCAGGGCGTGACCCTGGAGACCGGGGATCCAGTCCCACGTCGGGCTCCCTGCATGGAGCATGTTTCTCCCTCGGCCTGTGTCTGCCTCTCTCAACCAGTGTTTCTCATGAATAAATAAATAAAATATTTTTTAAAATGGGGGTTATCTGACTCCATATTTGTTCCCGTATTAAAACAAGTTCCATTGCATTTTGGATTAGAATTGTCAGATAGAATACAGGGCACCAATTCAAATTCAAATTTCAGAAAAGCAACAAATAATTTTTTAGTGTGCTCCCAAGTGCATGGGATGTACTGATACTAAAAAATTATTCAACATTTATCAGCAATTCAAATTTAACCAGACAGCTTATAATTTATTTGATAAATCTGACAGCCCTAATTTGGGGCAATCACCTTTTCCAATAAAAACAAATTTTTAGGGGCACTTGGCTGGCTCAATCACTTAAGCAACTGTTTCAGCTCAGGACATGATCTCAGGGTCCTGGGGTTGAGCCCCATGTCAAGCTCCCCACTCAGTGGGGAGTCTGTTTCTTCGTCTCCCTCTGCCCCTCCCCTGCTTGTGCTCTGTCTCTCTCAAATGAATAAATACAATCTTTTAAAAAAATAAAATAAAAATAAATTTTTATTGCAGGTGCTTGGGTGGCCCAGTCCATTACATGTCCAACTCATGGTTTCTGCTTAAGTCGTGATCTCAGGGTTGTGAGTTTGAGCCCCATGTGGGCTCTGTGCTCAGTGCAGAGTCTGTTTGTCTCTCCCTCTCCTGCCTCTGCCCCCTGCTTGCTCTCTCTCTCTCAAATAGATAAATAAACAAAATAATTTTTTTTAATTGGTGTTTTATGTGGCCCAATATATTTACGAGCTGGTGAGATCTAGGGAAACGGGTTTCAAATTAAAGGAAGCCAGGGACACTTGGGTGGCTCAGTGGTTGCGTGCCTGCCTTTGGCCCAGAGTGTGATCCTGGGGTCCTGGGATCGAGTCCCACATTGGGCTCCCTGCATGGAGCCTGCTTCTCTCTCTGCCTGTGTCTGCCTCTCTCTCTCTCTCTCTCTCTCTCTCTCTCTGTCTCTCATGAATAAATAAATAAAAATCTTAAAAAAATAAATAAAGGAAGCCAAATGAATTAGAGCAAAAACATACCCATGTGTTGTTTTATTTGAAAAACCTGGTTGATCTAAATAGCCTCTTTCTGAGATAGAGTAGTAATTCTGATATACTTGACTATGAGAATAGAATGAAAGTAAGGGGTATTTACTCTTTCATTCATGTATTATGTATTGAGTGCCTACTATGTTCCAGGTACTATTCCAGATACTAGGTTACAGCCAAACAAAGCAAACTTCTAGTCCTAGAGCTTATGTTTTCCAGTCAGGGGGAAATGGGCATGAAATAGATACATTAGCAAGTAACATGGTTTCTGAGAGTGCTATAAGCCATGAAAAAGAATATAGCAGGGTAAGGGGCCAAGATGAAGGGAGTGTTGTGATGGACACAGTCAAGAGAAGTTATCCAGTGAGGCATAAAATCCTAGAAGGGAGTACAGCCATATGTATATGTGGGAGGAAGGAAATAACAAGGGCTAAGGCCCAGAGGTAAGAATGTGCTGGGCATGTCAAAGGCATAGCACAGAGGCTACAGACAAGTAAATTGCAGAGTAGGGGGCAATGAAGCTAGAGAGAGGTAGGGGTTAGTCACTCAGGGCCAATCGGCTGTGGTCATAACCTTGGATTTTATTCTAAGTGTGAAGGATTATGAGCAGGATGATAAATGATCAGGTTTATACTTCAAAGGCTCACTGTGGGTGCTGTGCAAATGGAGATACTATTGCAGAAGTAGAGGAGAGAAAGGCTAGTGGCCTGAATGAAGAGGAGGAGGAGGGAAGGGACGTGTTGCATTGGGATATATTCAGACAGTGTGGCCCAGGCAAATGCGACATTTAAAATCACTACCAGTGTTGTCTCAAGCGAATCTCCAAGATTAAGGAGCACAGCTACTTTACATTATGATCAGCCATGTGGACCATTTGTTCAGTGCTTTTCAATGAGGCTGCACTTTGTAACCACCCAGGGGACTTAAAAAGTACTAATGCTTTGGTCCTGCCCTAGAGATTCTCGACATACAAGCCTGGACATTGAGGTTTTAAAAGTCTCCTTGGGGGCAGCCCAGGTGGCTCAGCAGTTCAGTGCTGCCTTCAGCCCAGGGCCTGATCCTGGAGACTTGGGATCAAGTCCCACGTCGGGCTTCCTGCATGGAGCCTGCTTCTCCCTTTGCCTGTGTCTTTGCCTCTCTCTCTCTCTCTCTCTTTCTCTCTCTCTCTCTCTCTTTCTCTGTGTCTGTCATGAATAAATAAATAAAATCTTAAAAAAAAAAGTCTCCTTGGATAAATCTTGCGTGCAGCCAAGTTGAACATTTCTGATCTAAAAAGGGTAGGAATACTGGGGTGTTAGGAAGATGAGGTTTCTGGGCATGGGCAGGAAAGGAACAAGGGTAGATAAAATGAGGGACAAGGATTCATCAACAATGCTTTCCTTTTAAAGCAAGTTCTATTAAAAAACACTCAGAGTTGGCCATAAACACGTAGGTTCCAAATGCCTCTGGTTCTGGAGAGATAGCACATTCCACATGACTACATGCTTTGGGGCTGCCATGGCCTCATGGGATTCCTTCTTCTCTTTCCTACATGCACTCAGGAGCAGAGCTGGTCATCAGTCACTAATGTTGCCTAGCCCTCAATGTTTGCCATGGCCATGGTGGTAACCTAACTTGCAAGTGTCATCTCCATCAGTTTTTGCCTAGGCCAACTCACTTTCCAGGGGACTTCAAGGTCTAGGAGATTGCAAGATAAATTGGGAGGTGACCAGAGAGCAGTTCTCTTTTGTTCATTTCCAGAGAAGTCATATGGTGAACATTCTCCTGTGCTCTCAGGAGCAGCCCTGAAATTTCCTTGCCATTGATGGGAAAACTCAAACAAAAATCAAAGTAATAATCACTGTCACTTAGTGAATTAGTGATGGAGACAGGAACAGAATCCAGACTTTCTAACTTGGGGATCCCCTGCTTTTAAGTCTAAATGTTTTTATTTTAATCCAGCTGTGCTGAGTTAATAAGACTTTGACAAAATCCAGTCCTGTATTTTGTAGAGTTAACATATTTGATATTTACCTCAGCTATTTGTTGTCTGTTTAATAAGTTTTGTTTGTCTTCCCAGATGCACATTATTTGGCAGTGTATAATCACATACAATTGTTTACAACATTTACTGTTTGCTTTCAAGTCCTGCCAAGAAGGACTTGGTGTAAACTAGCTGTCTGCAGCAACCACACTACGTTAAGCCTTTAAAAGGGTCTAATCGGGCCTATGTAAATAAACAAAATGATATGTAAAATAACTCCGCGCAAATTTACTACATGACTGGCCAGCTGGTAAATATGAAGACTTTTTCTTCTAGGGAACAGAAAGGATTAAATCTTACTCAGGACAGTACAGTCCTTATAATGATTACAGAGAGCTATTTAAGTTTTAATTCAGAATTCCAAACTCTACACATACACACACACGCACACACACACACACACACACACATACTCCTTTCAGTGGCAATAAATTTCAGTCACAGGATTAGCAAAGCTTCACTCTGATTTTTATTTTTGGAGAAAATGGTCAGTGAAGTAAATTTCATATATGACCATTAGAAGGCCAATGGGCAGGTCACGACAGCTAGGGCAGCACAGATGGTTTGATCATCTTTTAAACTAATGAAGGAGAACCAGCAAAGATTCATCCACTAACTGCTTAAGCTTATGAAAGAAACTAGAGCATGAGGAAAGCAGTATTTTACTGAAAATGCCCAGCACAATCAATCCCTTATTGTAAAACAGCTGAATGCTTATGTCTTCCTACAGTGATTGCCAGGATTCTGTAGTATACCCTTTGTGTATGAAAACAATACAGTGTAATGTAGGAGTTTTCGGACTGGCTGAGGGTTAATAGTCACTTGGGTAAGAAGTGAATTTGACATTCATTTCTTCAGTAAATGCTAGTTGAATAGCTACTGTGTGCCAGGTACTGTGCTAGGTGTCACGACCAGGGCAGCAGGTTGGCAAAGATGGAAGGCCTTGTCTTTACTCTTGAAGAATAACAAATATGGGAGATTTTGTCTTCTTTATGCCTTTGTTCATGCTCATTCCTCCAGTAAAAAGTCCTTTTCTGAAACTTCAGAAGAGGTACATATCCTTCAGAACTTTTAGATTAATCATACTACCTGCACCTTTATTTATGCCCGATTCCTCCTGCTTTGCATCCCATGTACTTAGACACAAACCTGCACCCTCCACAAGGCCTTGTCTTGTTGGTCTTGGTATCCTGTGCCTAGCAAGACAGGCATTTAATAAATACCTGTTGAATCCATGAGTGAGTGAATGATAGTAATATTTCTTTGAACAATGACAAACTTTTTGAATACTTGATTGGAATGCTTGAATTTACCTCCTCTGAAGTGGTAACAGAATGGTATTTGAGTTTGTCCACATTGTTTAATTAATACCAGAAAGATTTTTGTTGGCTAACATCCTGGCAGAGCATTTCTGTTTCATCTAGCAATTTTTATTTAAAGTGCCTTTTTGGGAATTATTGTTGATTTTAGAGCGTGTGTGTTGAGGGTATTGTGGTTATGTTTAAAGGAGAGAGTCGTATGTCAGAAATACATACTGAAATATTTAGAGATGAAATTAGGTGATGTCTGGAATGTGCTTCACAATAACTGGGGAGGGATAAGAGTAGGAATTAAGATGAAGAAAGACCAGCCATTCTTGTTGGGATGATGGAAATGTGGAGGTTCATTAAACTATTTTCTTTACTTTTGTATATGTTTAAAATTTTCCACATGTAATAAAAAATTTTTTTTACATTTCCAGAAGAGAATAATCTGATATAATTGTCACAACTGGACAATAAAATGTAAAACCAAAGACTGAAATTGCTTCTGCTCAGAATGCCCACAATGCTGTGCTTTTTGGACAAAGTAGAAAATCACGGAATGCACACTTGCTCCATTTATGACCATGTTATTTCTTAGTCCTCAGAACTTGTTTGCCATTTTTCTGAGGGCCAAGATTCATTTTTCAAGGATTGTAACTTGACCATTTCCTCTTCTAAGTGCATTTGCTATAATTGCTTATGGCAGACTCTGAGGACTGCAGTAGACAAAAAAAAAAAAAAAAAAAAAAAAGTATGGTAATGCCAGGATCTCACCCTAGAAATACTTTGAGCTCAATTCTGAATCACTTCCACTGAGGATGAGCAAATGAAAAATCTTCCACCTCTTATACCCACTGTGTTTCATATGGCAATTTTCATGAATAATGTATTTCTTGGATAGAATTGTTAGATAAAATACATGATGCCAAGTTAAATTTGAATTTAAAATAAACAATAATAAATAGTACTTTGGCATAATATATATTTAATATTGCATAGGAATACTAACTTTTATTTCCTAAATCTGACCTAATTCTTGGGGTTTATATGGTGGTGTTTATAACTCTAATAATTAGGTTAGTTGATTGGTTAATCAAAGGACTATTTTCCATATTTAGTTAGCTTAATAATTGTGAAAAGCCTCATTCAGCCCTGCCCTTTTGTAAAACAATGAACCAAAAAAGGCCCAACTTTACTCAAAACACAAATTGTATAGAATACTTGTATTTTCAATTCTAATTATTTTTATTTTAAGCAAAGAACATGTACATTATTAAAATCAATAATACTAAAAGGCTAATAATTTTTAAAAAGCAAGTTTCTGCCATGCCCTCTCCTGAACCCTAGATCCACTCACTCCTTAGAGCCAAGAGTAAGGAGAGGCCGTCAGCCCAACAGCTACCTTCATATCACTAAAAAAATAGTAGCCTTATTCTGTTATTTCAATTTTTGGCATTATATATTAAGTTTCTTTTAAGAGATAGAGATTTAATTTCCTTTCCACTATTCTCATTCTCCCCTTCTAGTTTTATTACTATTTTCAGGGAAATCAATAATCATGTGTTTGTATCATCATGACCATTTTTATGGAATGAATTGTGTCCTTCCAGAATTTATATGTTGAAGCCCTAAAGTCCAATGTGAAGGTGTTGGGAAACGGGGCCCTTGGGAAGTAATTAGGCCATGAAGGTAGGGCCCCATATGGGATTAGTGCCCTTATAGGAAGAGGAAGAGAGTCCAGACTGCTCACTCTCCCTTTCTCAGCCTCTATCTCTTTTTTTCTCTCTCTCCTCCCTCCCTCTCTCTTACTATCTCCTTCTTTTCCTCCTCTTTCTTATCATGTGAGGATACAGTAAGAAAGTAGCTGCCGGTAAGCCAAGAATAGAGCTCTTACCAGAAATAGAATTTGGTCTTGATCTTAGACTTCCCAGCCTCCAGAACTTTGAGAAATAAAAATCTGTTGCTAAACTACCTACTCTGTGGTATTTTGTTACAGCAGCCTAAGTAGACTGATACAACCATACATATAGTCACTGCACAGCCAACGAATGTATTATGATTACATATTCTTTCTATTGTTCATTTTTTTTAGAATTAAGAATTTCTTTGTTTTTCTAGTTGTATATCCTTAATTATTTGCATATGTGCAACTATAGTGCATTTCAAAGTATCAACTTTATTGATATCAACATCGTGTGGGAACATACCTAAAATGCCAAGAACACTGGATATCCCATACAAAAATTTTTTTAAAGAAATTTCCAGGGATCCCTGGGTGGCTTAGCGGTTTGGCACCTGCCTTCAGCCCAGGGCATGATCCTGGAAATGCGGGACCCAGCCCCGCGTCGGGCTCCCTGCGTGGAGCCTGCTTCTCCCTCTGCCTGTGTCTCTGCCTCTCTCTGTGTGTGTCTCTCATGAATAAATAAATAAAATCTTTTATTTATTTATTTTTATTTATTTATGATAGTCACAGAGAGAGAGAGAGAGAGAGAGAGAGGCAGAGACACAGGCAGAGGGAGAAGCAGGCTCCATGCACCGGGAGCCCGACGTGGGACTCGATCCCGGGTCTCCAGGATCGCGCCCTGGGCCAAAGGCAGGCGCGAAACCGCTGCGCCACCCAGGGATCCCCAAATAAATAAAATCTTAAAAAAAAAATTGCCAAACTTTTTTCAAAGTAATTGTACCATTTTAAACTCCACCAATACGGTATAAGAATAAGTTCTTCTACATCCTTACCAACAAAGTGGAATAATGCTGTGATTTTAATTTGCATGTCCCTAATGACTAAGGATATCAAACATATTTTCATGTGTGTATTTGCCATCCATATATCTTCTTTGGTAAAAATTTCTGTTAAAATCTTTGGTCCATTTTCTATTGGGTTGTTTCCTTTTTACTGAGAATTCTTTATATATTCTTGCATAAGTCTTTATTGTATATATTCTTTGAAAATATTTCTCTAGTGTGTGGCTTTTCTTTTCATTACTGTAAAGTGTTTATTAAACAGCGTAAGTTCTTACTTTTGATAAAATCCAATTTGTCCATTTTATATTCTTTTATGGATCATGTTTTTGAGCTCAGTTTCTTAAAAATTAACATATGATCCAGGCATTCCATCCCTAGTATTTACCTAAGAGAAATGAAAGCACATATCCACATATAGATTTGTACATAGGGCAGCCCCTGTGGCGCAGTGGTTTAGCGCTGCCTGCAGCCCAGGGTGTGATTCTGGAGATCTCGGATCAACTCCCACGTTGGGTTCCTTGCATGGAGCCTACTTCTCCCACTGCCTGTGTCTCTGCCTCTGTGTGTGTGTGTGTCTCTAATAAATAAAATCTTAAAAAAAAATTTGTACATAAATGCTTGTAACATTCTTATTTATAGTAACTAAAGACTGGAAACACCCCAATGTCCATTAATAGGTGAATGAAGAAGCAGATTGTGGTATACCCATACAATGGAATTCTAAATGGCAACAAAAAGAAATGAATTACAGTTGACCCTTGAATGACATGGAATTAGGCTGGTCCACTCATATGTGGATTTTTTTTTAATATAGTACCATACAATAATTGTATTTTCTCCTTCTTATGATTCTTTTAATAGCATTGTTTTTTTCTCTACCTTACTTTATTGGAAGAACATAGTATATAACACATAAAATATACAAAATAAAAAAAATATACAAAATATGTGTGAATCAACTGTTTATGTTATCAGTAATGCTTCCAGTCAACAATAGGCCATTAGTAGTTAAGTTTGGCGGGAGTTAGTACCCATAACCCTTGAACTGTTCAAGGGTCAACTCTACTGACATTATAATATGGCTGAATCTCAAAATATTTATGCTGTCAAAGAAACCAGACCAAGAAAGAATACATATTATAGGATTCCATTTATGTGAAATTCTAGAATATGCACACAATCTATAGTGACAAAAAAAGATCAGTAGTTGCCTAGGGAGGAAGAGGAGTATGAGAGAAGAAAGGATTACAAAGGGACAAGAACTTTCTGGGATGATGTTAGGATGTCACAGGTGTACAAATTATCAAAAAACTATCCAGTCTTACACTTTAAATTACGTGCAGTTTACATATGTCAATTATTCTTTGATAAAGCTATTAAAATATACTGATATGATCATGGTGTTATGTGGGTTGAGGGGAAAGTTAGGGAGTGCTTCTCTTAGGCAGCTTCACAGCAAGGGAGATTGTTTTATAACAGAAGCATGATGGTACTGTCAAGAAATTAAAATATCAAAATAAGTTCATGGAAAGGACGATGTACATTGAGAAATGTTAGTTGCTGATTTAGTTGCTCTGAAATAATGCAAAAATTGTGAATTTTTCATCCAGATAGAAAAAAAAATGCTGTGAGATGTTCGTGTGTTCAGTTGGTGGTGACAGTCTAGCTGTCTATGCAGCCTGATCCACTCCTCCTTTCATATTGACTGGTTGGCGCATGTTGTCACTTACATAGTTTTTCGTCCCCCAGTGCATGGTTTTCATCCTTCTTCGGTTATTTCAAAATGTGAGCCATGATTAGTTGTAGTGTCTTTCTTGGAAATGTCAATCAGTTGAGTAGGATAGCAACAAAGAATTATTTCTTGCAATCCCTCAATGCCTCTATCTCTCAAGTATCTCCATGAATTATCTCTGACTCTCCTCTTTTCTACCATTATCTCTGCCTTCAAATGATCTAGGATATCTAGAGAGGTTGCATTGGCTGGATTAGGACCACTGAGCCTGTGACTTTGTGCCCTTGTCCTCCTACTCCACCTTTCATGCTTGTGACTCCAGAATACCTAGTTTCACTGTTGGTTTGCTGCAATATAAACCGATTTCAGAAAAAGTCTCCTCAGGGTGATCACAAGTGATCTGGATCCTTATGGGACATTAAACATTCTGAAGACTCTCTTATAATTGGTATTTTGGGCTATTTTGAGGTGACAACAGTTTTGGAGTAGTTCGAGGTGACAACAATTTCCCCTGCTTCTGGGCACCTCAAAAACCCTGCTCTACATAAAAGAATTCCCTAGCACCTCAGCACCCTAGAAATGGTGATAATATGCTGGGACATTCTATATTTCTGTGTGTTCACAAATAGAGTTACACAGATGCTGCTTTAATTAAAGCCATGGGGCTTATTTGAACAAAGTTCAGAAATCAGTAGAAATCTAGGACTGGATTAGTCAACACGTCTTCGATCAACTGTGAAGTAAACTCTACTCCTTTCTGGAGGCTGGCAGGGCTCAAGCCAAGCCATCTGGTGTTCCTTCTAAGAACGGCTGAAGCCACCCTCACTGTGTCTGCAAGAGTTAGAGTAGATTTGCAAACCTTATGAATGATTCAAATAGGATACTATATTGTGTCATTGGATAGGTACTTTTAGAAAAGCAATGATATGTATGCCACCTTTAAAGACTGGAGTTCATGCTCAATATAATCTGCGGCATAAAGCCTACTCATGACAAGTTTGCCAATATATGGTCTTTTAGACAGAAAATGTAAAATAAAAGATGGTGAAATTATTTATGACTGTAGCTAGAGATTTGGCAAGCTTTACTTTATCTTGATAAATCATCCAAACACTGAACAGCATTTGTGTTCAACTGAGATAGAACTAGAATTAATAGGGTAATGTCATCCAAAGTGTATATTATTAATTCTTAATGGCATGACATTATTTTCCCTGATGGAGACATTTAATGTCCTGGAATCAGAGTGAAGTGTAATATATTAGGTAATAAGTGCTGTTGTTCTATCACACCCCAACATAGGGCCATCGACATCCAAAATTCTCATCTTTCTTTTTCCATCATTTGTTTCTGTTTCCCTCTTTGAAGTTGTCACCTCCACCCAAAGCAATGGACCAAATAAGAGTCATAAATGGCTCCTTTGTACCCATTGGCACAGGGCCAGGTACTCATTAAATGCTCATTAAATTGATTTCAAAATAAGATAAGTTTTTGGAAATTCTCCAACTGCTATTAAGAGAGGCAATAGACTGTACTGGTTAAGAGTTGTCCTAGCTTGGGTTCTCTCAACCACAGACTCTGAGATAAAGATTTAGGTGCAAGTAATTTATACCAAAGTTGATTCCAAGAAGCACTGAGGGAGAATTAGGGAGGGAGGAAGGCCAATAAAGGATAAATTAGTGATTGAGTTATCATTGTGGGCAAGTAAGGTTAATTTCTGATGGGGACCCTCTGAGAGACTTTGTACAGCATACCTCACATCATCTGAGTGAGGAGTAAGGAAGCTGGGCTCTTCATTTACCAACTCTGTCTTTATTGGCTGAGTGTCACTTCTATAAGTTAAATCTCTGTGCACAGGTCAAATGGCTGCCAGGGAAGACCCTCACACAGAGATATCCAATAAGCTTATGGACATATTTCTAAGTGACCTCCCAGGTGGGCATATTGGGGGCTGCCTGCAGGTGACCTTGGAAATGGACATGAGGGGGATTACCTGCAGGTGCCCTCCTGGTGGGCCAAGGGGATATCGGTGGAACACTAATCACATTTGCTACAAAAACTCTGGTCAGGCAGACCTTGATTCAAATCTTCATTCTGAAATTTACTAGCTGTTTGGTCTTGGACAAGTTGGTTAATCTCGCTTAAACCTTAATTTCTTCATCTGGGAGAGTAATAATAATAGTGCACATCTAGTAACAGTTCCAGATTGAGGCATGTTAGGAAGGAGTACTTAAGGACTTCTCTAGAAGCTGTGCTTCCATAGTAAGCACACTATTTTGTATTAGAAGAATACATGTTTATTTGGGGTGCCTGATAAAGATTACAAGGTTGCTAAATTTCCCTAAAGCTAGTCCTATGAGGTTGCCATTATACTTACCTTAGAGAACTACTATAATGATAAAATGCCTATTAGGCAAGTGTGATTGCATCACTACCCTACTTAAAACTCTTCAATGGCTATGCACTATCTTCGGGAAAAAGGCCAACATCTTTTAACACAAAGACAAGACCCTGTAAACTCTCATCCCTCCCTATTACTCAAATCTTTTTTCCAACTTTTCTCCCCCTCTCTTCTGTAAGTTTCTTGGATGTACTATGTACCTGTCTGCCACAGGATCTTTGCATATACTGTCCCTCCTGGAATGCTACTCAGTCCTTACATCCATAGGCTAACCTGACCTCCCACCACTTAACTCTTTTGGGTAAGGCTCCCATTCTTCTTCCTGCTGTGGCCAGCTCTGCCTCCCACACTACTCCCACTCTCCCATCACCCATTACCCTCATTGGATGGAAAGGAGGTGATTTCCAGATGCCTTAAACTTCAGCTTCCTAAGAGAAAAGCCATTCTGAGGCCAGGGGATTAAAATGTAGAACCCAAAGCCTTCTTGGGACAGGGAAAGTCAGCTACTCCCCATTTACTCCTACAGCACTAAGAACAAACTGCAAATTAATATCTTACCATAATTATCTTATCAAAAGCTGGTTTCATATCTCACCCATATCCATTCATTATTAATGTAGGAAAAAATTGCTTAATGCTTGAAATTCCTTATATGCATGTATTATCTTTTCAAGATATTACTACATTTTCCTTAACGAAGAACCTCACCATTAAGAACTGTTTTGACCATTGGGCTTTTCTGAGTACATTTCAATCAATGAAACTATTTATTAATGTCTGCTCTTCTTTTAATTTATTCAGAAGAAAATATTGAATTATCAGTTTCTCTGGATGAAAACAAAAACACTGATGGAGGATGGGAGACATCATGATAGAACATATTAATGTTTTCTCCTGTGTTCAAAAGACTCTCCCCAGGGCTTCTGCAGTCTAACTTCTCCCCCTGATTCCTGTTCTCTAAAACTTAGTTGGCAATAGGGAACTATCTTTAAAAAAAAAAAAAAAAGAAACCCGTAAATACTGCAGTGAGGAATATTCATGTTGTCCCACATGCCACTCCACCATAGGGTACCTTCTTCTGAAAAGCAAAAGTAGATATAGAAAGAGAGAGTGGTTGTGATTCCCCTTAACTGACTCTATCTTTTCTGTTCTTGAGAATAAAAAAAGTTTTCTCTGAATTTACGTTTTAATAACTTAACAGAGACTGAAGTTCATGAGAAAGAACATAAAAATAGGCCAGACCGTATAATCTTGATGGATCTCCATGATGTGATTTATCACATTAGTTTCCTGGCAGAAGTAAAATAGTGTTCAGAGCAAGAAACCTCACTGAGACTGTGGTGCTATCGTCATTCTTATGTGCAATGAACACCATGGCTGTACTTCCCATTTGGGATCTTAACTGGTGATCTGCAGATTTTAATCAAGATTTTCTGGTGATGCAGTGGAGGGTAGGAGGGAGCAATACTGTCCAGCTGCCAAGATTTATCTCTGTCCTCTCTGTAAGCCAATATTCTCATATTGCTCTATGATAGGCCAACAATTACCCAGAGCCAGGTGTCTAAATTTGATCTAAAATTTTGCATGATTAGCACAAGAATTTGTTTCATCTGCTGGATGGGTATTTTTACACTCCTGACAATTAAACATGAGACTTGGGGATCACCTTCCTCTCATCCTCTTCCAGAGAAGGCTACCCAGCAGCTATGTTTGTGTTGCATGACTTGCTCTCTGGCCAGAGATGACTGGATTAGGGGTGAACACTTGACCTAAAATGGTCTTAATCATGTTCCTTTTTTCGGTAATTTGGAATTGGGATTAAGAGATCTGCTATCTCGTAGAAGGAAGAGATATAAACTTGAGTATTCTGAGATGACCATCTCTGCTTATTGCATGTCTACAGACTTAGAAAAAGTAGATCTAGGAAGAGAAAAAAAGAGTAGGGCAGAAATACTTGAAAACAAGAGAAGAAGGAAAACAAAACAGAACAAAACAAAACAAAAAAAAAAACAAGAGAAGAGAGAAGAGACAGTTCTGCAGGCTTCCCATGGTTCCTTTGACCCAGCTGCATTCCTGCCTTTCTGTGAGTCACTACTGTGTTTTTATAATAAATTCCCTTACATGATACTTGAAACCAGAGTCACAATTAATACAAGCATTCAGCCAGTGGTAACCTTTTGTTACAAGACAAGAGATTAGTGTTTATTATCAACCCTTTTATGGAAGTGTTTGTATTTTAAGTGGGTTTAAAAACCAGATTCCTTAAAACATTGTTATTACTGACCATAATGGAACTAGAAAAATTCAATGACTTTTGAAGGGCTTTTGATCAAGTTGAATCCCACAGAATCTTAGAAATATCTAGGTTGAGACAAATAGCAAGTGTTTGCTACTGCTTGTGAAATCATTGTGGAATTTTTTTGGGTGGCCCCCGATTCTACTTATTTCCAACACTAGCATTGGTGGTCAGTGCAACTTGCTCCCAACTGCATAAACATGACTGGTAGGAGAGAATCTCCTAAAGGGTGATTGCCTGAGTTGCCAGCACCCAGTCCCTTGTGAGTAGACCCCACCAGAGAGAGCTTTGTTGGCGTCTTCAGAAAGCTCTATCACAGGGTTTGTGCCTGGAGAAAGTATTACATTGTGCTATGTTGTCTCAATGTCTGGGTATAGATAGAATCTGCTTTTTCTCAGTCTCTCCATAGAGAATGCTTATCTTTTCTTGTATTTGCTCTCCTGTCTCCCAAAAACATTGCACAAAAGTCAAATAAGAGTCTTGGCATGCATTAACCTATTCCTTTAGTAAATAAACATACTGAGCACCTTCTGGACCAGTCAGAGCTGGGTGTTGAGACCAGCTGCCCACAGTAGCCTAAGGCTGGCAAACCACTTAGGTGTCCCCCATTCTGTCAACCACAATGACCATTCTAGGACACTCCAGGCTATCTTCCTTTGACCTCTTGCACTCGATCTTGTCTTTAGTTTTCTTGGTTTCTCAACATCCATCTCCCCTCTCCAATTTTATCCTTATTTGCCTTTTTTCATCATCCTGGCTTTGCTTTTGCACCCACCTAGGACACAGTTCTAGAGCTCTGACCTCTAATGTAATAAGCCACCTTTGTATCTACAATAGCCTGGAAGTTGTTTGATGTCAGGGACATATTTTTTCATCTTTGTATCCTCAGAGCCCAGAAAATGTACCTATACATGGCAGCACTCAGGAAATTTTGCTGAAAAGAAAAACATGAATGTGGCTATATGACACATACTCAGTTAGCAGGAATGTATTAACACTAAGTCTCACATACCCTCCTTTCCACTGAATGTGCTCCCATGTTAGGAAAGAAAAGAAGGATCAGACATGAGTGTAGAGGGACTTTTTTTCTAGAAGCAAGAGGCTCTGTGCCACCCATGCTGAACCATTTTAGTGTTTACTTTCATTAGAATCCTTTGAAACGTGTTGTTTCTTTCTCTGGCAAAAATGAATGTGATCACGAATACCACTCTTTCTTTCCAGGAATCCCCATATTCTATCCTCTTTGGCAACAATACTTTGATTGCTCCCTGTGCCTCTTACTTCTTATTTTTAGTAAAAGGAGCATCATTTTTAGTTTCAGTGCCCTTGGAAATGACCGTTGCTTGAAGCCACAAACCATCCTCTCCATTTACTTCTGGCATCAGCCACCAGTGTAGTGATAAGATCTGTGGCCCAGGGACACCTGGGTGGCTCAGCAGTTGAAAGCCTTCCTTTGGCCCAGGGCGTGATCCTGGAGTGCCAGGATTGAGTCCCACATCGGGCTCCCTGTATGGAGCCTGCTTCTCTCTCTGCCTGTGTCTCTGCCTCTCTCTCTCTCTCTGTGTGCATGTCTTTCATGAATAAATAAATAAAAATCTTTAGTAATAATTAAAAAAAAGATCTGTGGTCCAAACTGTTATATGACTATACAGTTAACCCTTAAACAACATGGGATTAGGGGAGCTGACCCCCTCCCTACCCTGTGCAATAAAAAATACACATGTAACTGGGATATCTGGATGGCTTAGTCTGTTAAGCATCTGACTCTTGATTTTGGCTCAGGTCATGATCTCTGGGTAATGAGATCGAGCCCTGAGTTGGGTTTTGCACTTAGTATGGAAACTGCTTGAGATTCTCTTCCTCTGCCCCTCCCCTTGCTGTCTCTCTTTCTCTGTCTCAAATAAATAAATAAAATCTTTTTAAAAAATAAATTAATTAAATAAATATTTAAAAAATACACATATAACTTTTGACTACCCCAAAACTTAGCTACTAATAGCCTACTCTTGACCAGAAGCCTTATCAATAACATAAACAGTCAATTAACATGTTTTATATGTTATATGTATTATATGCTATATTCTTAAAATAAAATAAGCTGGAGAAAAGAAAATGTTATCAAGAAAATCATAAGAAAGAGAAAATACATTTATAGTACTGTACTGAATTTATTAAAAAATTCACTTGTAAATGGATTCACACAGTTCAAATCCATGTTGTTCAATGTTTGAATGTACATAAAATCTATAGTAATCTCTTCAACCCAAGTTGACCAAGTCACAGTGATGCTGTGACTGTCAAGCTGGTCATTATATTCAATTTTCATTTACCATTCACCCTACTCTGGTATGATTTTTCTTTTAGAAATTTGCAAGTATTTCAAATCCTGCATTTATATTTTGACACATTTATCCCAACTGTCTCTCACAATCCATAAAGAGTTTTAGAGAATTTTTTTTTTTTTGCCACAACTCCTACCCTAAGAAAATGATGGCATGCAACCCATGCTGGGTTCTAACACACTCACTCCCTTTGGTATGACATGTGGGTGGACTATGGTAGCATTAAATAGGCCAGAGACATGGCAGACAGGCTTTACACTAATTTTCTTATTCTTAAGGAAATTCTATTAAGAGCTTAGGGTTTATGTAACTATGTTTGGTACTTGGGGGAACTTAAAAAAGTAGAAATTTGAAATTTTAAAAAAAACCAACCACCATAAAATCATTTAGTGGCATTCTCTCATTACACAAATGAGAAAAAAATGCAAGCTCAGAGAAATTGAGTGAATTGCTAGGGCCACGAAAATAGTGATAGAATCAGAAACAAATATGAGTTTTCCTTTAGCGGATGGAGATTTAGTAGACCCCTTGTACCCAGAAATACTGGGGCCTCTTTTAACAAGGCAGGCACAACTTTATTTTTCAGGGAACACAAAGATTCATTTCCTTTCTATGAACTCTTTACAGCTCAGCCTAAAACAGTGGTAATATCACACCAAAATTGCACTGGTATTAGAGGTATGTAAAAGGGGTATGGTAAAGATCATTTAAATCTAGTGTATAGTAGAGTAAATAATGGAGAAAGGTTTATTTAGCACATGCAAACCAGTAAGATGGCAGCAGCAACAAAAATCAAGAATAGGAGTAAGAGCAGAAGCATCAGCAATGAGTACTATTTAAACATGGAGAACAAGGCTTGGTATCGAAAAGAGAGAAGAGGTAAATCAACATCTCCCAAAATGCTGGATATCTTTTTTCAACAAAAATTAATTGCAAGCAGCAGCAACAACAACAACAAACTTTACTAACGGGCACAAACCAGAAGCAGTACTGTTTAGGAGGAAGTCCAGAGAGAGACAGCAGAGTCAGCATCTCAACAATGTCAGCAATGACGTTGCTTTGTCAGCACATTGACTTTTCATCCTTATGCTTACCATCCATGGTCAAGGTGGCTGTAGCACTCCAAGCATCTTTTCCCTCCTGCTGGCTTGTTCTTCTTTTATGACCTTCTTTATTCTCTTTTAAAATATTTTATTCATTTACTTAAGAAAGAGAGAGCATATGCAGGAGGAGAGGCAGAGGGAGAAGAACAAGGAGATGTCCCATTGAGCACAGAGCCTGATGCGGGGCTCAATTCCAGGACCCTTAGATCATGACCTAAGCCAAAGTCAGATGCTTAACTGACTGAGCTATCCAGGCACCTCTTTGACTATCTTTTTATTAGAAAGGTAAAGTCTGCCCCAGGAGCACTCAGCAGCCTTCCCCTCCATCTCATTGGCCAGATGGTCCTACATGGCCACATGTAGCCTTGAGGAAGGCTGGGATCATGAAGCAGGGCAGAGAGGAATGGAATTTCATAAGTGACTTAGATTGTAACTGTTCATCCATGGAGGCTGGAGAGGGGCCTACCTTTTTTGCAGTCAATGGATTTCCTTCCACAAAATCAGGCGAAAGGAGGGATAATAGGTAGGATAAGTTGAGTGAGACTACAAGTGGAAAGTATTTACTTTATCAAGACACTGAATTTAGGAGTTACTGCCTTACAGGCCTCTGTTATCTTCTCTCAGTAGCCTGTGGTTACAGAAATGAGCCTCCACTTCCTCTGAGAGGATTTTTCTTTGTGCTACTCAGGTCTGCATTAAATCTGCAAATGCCTTTACTGTGTATTTTTCTTTTGGTTCTTAGTCCCCATATCAGTTAAGTTTGGTAGAAGAAGAAATAAACTTTCTTGGTACAAGTGCAGAAGTGGATAGTTTAGAGTTGGTATGGTAGTGTGTTCACAAGGTCCTCAGGGATCTAGACTCCTTCCTTCTTGTTGCTTTTTCTTAAAACTCTGAAGGTTGAATTATATAACCCAAGATGACTACTGTAGAAATAACCAACACATCTGTGTTCCAATCAATGGGAAGAAGACTGGGAAGAAGACAAATGTATGTTCCATTTGTTTTAAAAGGATGACTGCTGGGACGCCTGGGTGGCTCAGTAGGTTTAGCATCTGACTTGATTTTGGTTCAGGTCATGATCTCAGGGTTGTGGGATTGAACCCCACATTGGGCCTTGCACCGGGTATGGAGTCTGCTTAATATTCTCTCTTTTGGGATGCCTGAATGGCTTAGTGGTTGAGTGTCTGCCTTTGGATCAGGGCGTGATCCTGGGGTCCTGGGATCAAGTCCTCCAACAGGCTCCCTGTAGAGAGCCTGTTTCTCCCTCTGCCTGTGTCTCTGCCTCTCTCTCCATGTCTCTTATGAATAAATAAATAAATAAATAAATAAATCTTAAAAAATCCTCTGCCCCTCCCCCTACTCACACACTCGAGCTCTCTCTCAAATAAATAAATAAAATCTTTTAAAAATAAAATGTGAGGATTCTATTACTATGAAAAAAGAAGACTGGCTAATGAGGGACAGCCAGCAGTCTCTGTCTCTGCCTCTTCTATTGTACATAGTTCACCTGAGCCAAGTCAGAAATTCTCTTGAAAATGTTCCAATGCACTGAATCTCAGTGAGAATATGAACATATTTCATCTGCTATCATCAGATAGCATCAAGGGGAAAAGCAATCATTAATGAAAAGCATATCTGCTATATGAACTCCAATTATGCCATAATCACAAACATGAATTTCAGAAGTGAAATATCAGCTAAAGATTTTCAGGAGTTACTGAATAAATATAAGATGTTGACTCTGTTATTTTGACTCTGTGGGGTGGTGATTTTGTGTATATGAGCATAAACATTTAAATCAAAATTATACCTATGTCAACAGTTTTCATCAAAAAGCAGTATTTTCTAGAAAACTTTTCTTTAAAGAGAGAGAGAGAGAGCATGTGCCTCATGTGGGGGTGGGGATGGGCAGAGAAAGAGGGAGAGAGAGAATCTCCAGCAGATTCCACACTGAGTGTGGAGCCCAAGAGGGGGCTTGCTCCCATGACTCCAAGATCATGACCTGGGATGAAATCAAGAGTCAGATGTTTAACCAACAAAGTCACTCAGGCTCTTCTTAAAAAACTATTTTTTAAATATATGGTGGCAGCATTAGAAATAAACTTCCCAAATGCTCTTGGACCCAATCAAAATACTTTCCTTTTGTGAGAAATTTGAGAAAGTATCTTTGATAGACCTTTGAGATTTATCTATAAGAAGTAAAACACAAGTTAAGGTAACCCAAAACCAGGGTGGGGTAAACTTTACCTTCAATTTCCTGGCCTAGGCATTTCAGATTTACAAGCTGAGGGATTCTTTTCCATTGAAAGACAAACACTATGTTTTAAAATGTCTAAAGACTGGAGGTACAAATGTAGAACTAGAGATAATTATAAAAAAAACAACAACAATGGGGTATTTGGGTGGCTCAGTTGGTTAAGCGTCTGCCTTTGGCTCTGGTCATGCATGATCAAGGGGTCCTAGGATTGAGCCTCATGTCAGGCTCCACACTTGGTGGGAATTCTGCTTGTCCCTCTCCCTCTCCACCTGCCCCCAGGCCCCTTGTATGGGCTCTTTCTCAAATAAATAAATAAATAAATAAATAAATAACATCTTTTTTAAAAAAGCAGTGAATTTGAGTCTTTAAATTTTCATTTTTAATCTATATTTCTATGAAGAGTGAAAGTTTGTTGATATTTGCAAAATTGCATTGAAAGAAAACATTGCTGTGTTTGTGAACGAGGAATAGAAAATGACTTAAAATTTGTCTTTTTCTATATATTTTAAGGTATGAGAAACTGACATAAAGTATCAAGACTTTTTAATTTTTCAGATTTAAACTAAAGCATCTCTTCTGTAGGAAAGATGGCACTTAAATAATTATATTTTTAATTGTTGTGCAAAAAGTCTTCACAGGAAACACACCATATTTGATTTAAGCCAGAGTCAAATCCTAGAAATCTATTCCCTTAAAAAAAGATAACTTTTTTCATAATAATTTGCTTTGTAAAATGTAACTTATCTTACATATCCATGAGAAATAGGTGGAAAGAAAAAAAGACAAAGGAAGAGGATCTTTATCCTTATGAGTAACAAACGTAACAATATAAAGTATCAGCTAAAGTATGATCATGATTGGTAATGTATGAATAACTCAGAAAAACAAGATAGGGGATCTCTGGGTGGCGCAGCGGTTTGGCGCCTGCCTTTGGCCCAGGGTGCGATCCTGGAGACCCGGGATCGAATCCCACATCAGGCTCCCGGTGCATGGAACCTGCTTCTCCCTCTGCCTATGTCTCTGCCTCTCTCTCTCTCTCTCTCTCTGTGACTATCATAAATAAAAATTAAAAAAAAGAAAAACAAGATAGCTCTTACCGTTTGTTGTTTTTGCTCTAGTTGTTGGCTAACTGCCATTTACAGAGTTTCAAGTGCATACTTTTCTAGTTTTCCAAGTTCTTTTTACCCATTTATCATCAAAATGAGAAAATCCTTGCATGTAAACTAACATTTAATAACGGTTAATATCAGAAGTCGCCATATACCCTCAACTTCAAATCCAGGTTTTAAAGTCTACTTGAAATCTTTAAAATATGATATTAAATTCTTTAAAATAAGAAAAAGGCAAACTTCATTATGCCAATGAAATGCCACATTTGATTTTATATTATAAACTGGTTCTTGTTTTTCCATTTTACTAAAATTATTTTCACTAGAGTCAGTTCCATTTTTTCTACATGTAAACTTCACACGGAAGTTATACTTCAGTATTATTTTTTTCATGAAAAATTATAGCCATTAGAGATTCTGATATTATGAGCTTTCTTTTGTGGTTAATTAACCAAGACCAGTTTTTTTTTTTTCTGCATGAACGTTTTATGTTTTATTTTGTAAGTAAATTTGACTTTCCCATCAACTTTTCATAAATGACAAATTTTACCATGTCTGTTTTTCTCAATATTTCCAGTTTTCAATGTTACCAATCGGTAGTTCTTTTTCATTTTTTATTCTATAGCAAAACTGTGTCTAGTTTTAGCCATTGCTAATTTCATTTTGTACTGATTATTTTTATCAAGTTCAGTTTTTCCTGTTAATCTTAGTTATAATATCCTCAATATTAAAACAGCCAGGCAAAAAAACCTCCAAAAATTTAGATAGTGATTGTGATACGTTTGGTGGCTTTATTTATTTACTTTTAAAGATTTTATTTATTTATTCACAAGAGACAGAGAGAGAGAAAGGCAGAAACGTAGGCAGAGGGAAAAGCAGGCTCCATGCAGGGAGCTCAATGCAGGACTCAATCCTGGGACTCCAGGATCATGCCCTGGGCTGAAGGCAGACGCTCAACCGCTGAGCCACCCAGGCATCCCATGTTTGGTGGCTTTAGAAAATAGAATTTTACAAATGGAACAGATCTTAGAAATCAGATCAATGAGTTCAATCCTCTCATTTTACAAGTGAAAAAACTGAGGTGCAGGAAGGTCATGTGACTTTCCCCAAGAGAGATACAAAAGCTTCATCAAAGGCAGTGGTTAGTTACGAATGGAGGTGATGGCAAATGTGATAAATATTGAGGAGAGCAAGGACATGTTTAGTTCAACTGTGGAATAAGGGAGAAAAAGATGAGCCTGGGATCATTTTGTATTTCGGGCTTGGGTGACCAGGTGGATCTTGATAGCTGAGACAGAGAATAACTGAGTTGTTAGGTTTGAGGGTAGGGGCAGATGATGAATTCAGTTTATTTATTTAAATTCAATTTAATTAACAAATACTGTATTACTAGCTTCAGACATAGAAGTCAGTGATTTGTTAGTTGCATATAACACCTGGTGCTCATTACATCACAGTCCCTTCTTAATGTCCATCACTCAATTACCCCATTCCCCCACTCCCCTTCCCTCCAGCAGCCCTCAGTTTGTTCCCTATAGTTAAGAGTCTCTGATGAGCTCAGTTTTAAATGCTAAGTTTGAGATGCCAACTGGACATCTAGGTGAAGTTTGAATATTTTAATTAGGAAATTTTAAAAAGGTTTGAGTGGAGAGACAGACTTGAGAGTTATCAAACAAACTTATTGGTGGTAGTCCCACAAGAGTAGACAAAGTCAGCACACTGGGAAAATATCCACCAAGGAGGCAAACTTGTGGCCTACAGATATGTTTTGTTTGGTGCAAAATAAAAGTTTAATAAAGTTCAAATTAGTGACCATTATTTAAAATTTAAGAAATTTTATGTATCCGTATATTGATATATCTTTTAAAATGAGAGGATCTGATATCACCAAGGCAGCACTCTTGGTTGGAAAGAACCATCTAGAGCTGAGTAGGGACCATCAACTCCAGTTCTCCATAGTCTCTAATCATGAACTTCACTCCTTTGTGTTCACTGCCTGAATGCTGTAGGCTTTTGGGTTTCTAGCTGGATGTAGCATATGAAGATCAAGGGGGAAAGAGGTAAGGAAAGGGAAAAGAAGAGGAACTCTTGGATAGAAATTGGGAGGAAATGGTCAAAGAAGTAAGAAGGGAAGCAAGAAGGCTTGGTAACAAAGAAGCAAAGGGGGATCCCTGAGTGGCTCAGTGTTTTGGCCCTGCCTTTGGCCCAGGGCACGATCCTGGAGTCCCGGGAGTCCCGGGATCGAGTCCCGGGATGGAGTCCCGCGTTGGGCTCCCGGCATGGAGCCTGCTTCTCCCTCCTCCTCTGTCTCTGCCTCTCTCTCTCTCTCTCTCTGTCTATCATAAATAAATAAGTAAATAATAAATCTTGAAAACAAAGAAGCAAAGGAATCAGGGTTGAAAGAAGGAGAAACAAATCTGGCAAAGCACTAGAAATTGTTTCATCGGGGATCCCTGGGTGGCTCAGCGGTTTGGCGCCTGCCTTTGGCCGGGCCGCAATCATGGGGTCCCGGGATCGAGTCCTATGTCAGGCTCCCGGCATGGAGCCTGCTTCTCCCTCCTCCTGTGTCTCTGCCTCTCTCTCTCTATCATAAATAAATAAATAAACAAACAAACAAATAAATAAATCTTTAAAAAAAAAAGAAATTGTTTCATCTGTATTATCTGGCTTTTTGCTGAGGCCCAAAATTCAGGAGTAATTTTTGAGACTTCTCTTTTCCTTTATCGCCTTATGTAATCCATCTCCAAGTCTGTCAACTCTAGCTCCAAATTACTCCTTAAATTTGCTCATTGCTATCATTTCTTTTTTTTGTTTTGTTTTTTTGTTTTTTAGATTCTATTTATTCATGAGAGACACACAGAGAGAGGCAGAAACATAGGAAAAGGGAGAAACAGGCTCCCCTCAAGGAGCCTGATGTCGGCCTTGATTCTAGGACACTGGGATGACAACCTGAGCTAAAGGTAGACACTCAACCACTGAACCACCCAGGTGCCCCCTTCTCCATCATTACACCATCAGTGCAAAAGCAACTCTCTGCATTCTTTCCTGCTTCCCAATAAATAGTTCATTGTACACATAGCATCTAGGGTGGTTTTATAAAACCGGATCCTGTCACTCGCATGTCTAAAACTCTTCACTGGCTACCCTGTGTTCAAACAAAACCCATGCCATTGATGATGACCCAGAAAGGCTCTACAAGGTCAGGACTCCACTTGCCTTGCTGATCTCATTTTCTGCTCTTTCCCCAGCCTCCTTTCCTTTATCAAGGACACCACATTTTATCCCTTCCCCACAGCTTTTGAACATTTTCATCCTTCTCTTGGTTTTTCTTCCTCCAGATCTTGACAGAGCTGACTTCTCAGTTCAACAGGCCTCTTCATAGTTACTTCCTTAACATCTGCAAGTAATGGGGTGCCCCCCTTCCTTTAGTTTCTGAGCAACGTTTTTCCTTCCATACACTTCTGATCTTCTGCACATAGATTTGTTGAGTTATTCAATATTTACTTTCTGAACTAGCTAGTAATCTCCGGGGGATTGCTGTTTTGTTCACTGCTGTACCCCCTAGATTCTCTTAACACTGCTTGTCAGGCACATAATAGGACTTTAATGAATTGTGGTGCAAAGAATATGTACACTACAGTCATAGATCAGGGACAGCGTAAAAGAAGGGATAAAAAGTGCATTGTTGTAACTCACTTTTTTCCTTAAGTGCCTATAAGAGTTTGCAGTTAGAATTAACCGCGTAAGAGGGTAAACCCTACTACATCCCTGAAGCCAAGCTGTCCTTACAAGCCCTCGCTCCCCCGTTGCAGCTCCGCGCTTGCGCAGGCCCCGCCCCCACACCGCGACTCCGCCCCGCTCTGCAGGAGGGGGCGGGCCGGATCACCTGCAGCTGGGGCGCGCTTGGATGACGTCACGAGGCGCGGCCGGGTAGCCCGTGGTAACCCAAAGTCTGCGGAAGTGGAGACTCGTGGGCAGGCGGCTAAGACAGGTAACCTGTGCGCTCCCTGGTGGGTCCGTGCCTCCCTCTTCTCCCGCGCCGCGATGGCCAGCAGGAGTCCGTTTGAAGGCGACGGGGAACCCTCCTCAATCCTCATCTTCCGTCGGTGGGGTCCCCATTCCCTGTCAGTCCTCCCAGACTCCTGAGGCTGAACCTGTCCTGGGGACTCGGGCTGAGCGGCCACTTCTCTCCGCCTCGCTCTCGGGGTGCCGTCGGGCGCTGACTTCCCCCTCCCCGTGTCACAGACCATTCTTCAGCCTGCATTCGCCTCCTTCTTGCTCTCTTGTCTCCAGGCCCACTGCGCCCGCCCCTCTCCGCTCCTAGCCCCACAAGACGGGTCTCCAGTCCTGTTTAAGGAGATACAGTTTGTGATTCTCTTAATTTCCACTTGCAGTGAAACCCGTCTTCTCCCCCCCCTTCCCACTGCCCACCCTTAGGATCCTTACTGAAAGCACCAGACTTTGAGTTTTGGGGTCCCTCAAGAGTCAGAGTTTTGCTCCTTAACGCATGTATTTGTTGAGTAAGGAAGTGGTTTAGTAGTGTGAAAATCTATTGTGATAATAAATGATCCACATGGGATCCAATCAGCTGTTTAGATGGATGGGACTCTTACAGCATTTCATTAAAATGTTCCTTGTTCCTGGCTTTCTTTTTGGTTTTCAAGCAGTGGTAACAAATACCTTTACAAAGTTTAGACGTCGAAATAAATAAGCAACAGAACCCCAATAGGGATGTTTAGACAGCAAAAAATAATAAAAATTCAACTTGTTGATAGAGAATATGGGCTCTTACAAAACCAACAAAGATATGAACTCTTTGATCTGTTGATGGTTTGGTTTTGTATTTCTTTGTACTTTATGTTCCATTTTTGAATACAGCATATCTTCATGTAATTTTGAGACGCCTGACAATGACTTGCTTATTGGTAACATTAGATTCTTCTAATATAGGGGGACAAAGTAGAATAAGATTAGGGAATACTAATCACTCATTGTTAGCCAGCTTTATCTCAGGGACCGTGTTCGACATTTTGCATGTGTTTGCTTTCTTTCTTTCTTTCTTTCTTTCTTTCCTTTTTTTTTTTTTTTGCATGTGCTTTCTTCTTAGCTTACACAACAACCTTGTGAGTTTGGAAATATGGTCCTCAATTTACAGAGGAGGAAACTGAGGCTTAGGTATGTGAAGTTAACTTGCCAAAAACTCATAGTAACTAAATGGTGGAGCCAGGCTTTAAGTTCAGGTCTGTGGATGACTTCAAAACCTATGCCTTTTTGTTCTTTCTTTCTTTTTTTATAACTCTACTATAAATGATTAAGTTCTAGGCTTTTCACAATAGTAACACATAATTCTATGAGTTTATTCAGTCATCAATCTAAATGATTTGACACTTTGTAATATCTTTATTTTATATTATTATTTTTTAAAGATTTTATTTATTTATTCATGAGAAACACACAGAGAGAGAGGCAGAGATACAGGCAGAGGGAGAAGCAGGCTCCATGCAGGGAGCCCAATGTGGGACTTGATCCTGGGTCTCCAGGATCATGCCCTGGGCTGAAGGCACTGCCAAACCGCTAAGCCACCGGGGCTCCCCTGTAATATCTTTAGTACTAAGTTCTTACATAGCTGGGATTAAAACACCTAGAAAGCTTAATTTATGATCCTCCTACATACACACACACGCACACACACACACACACACACAACCATCCTTATCTTTAAGAATGAAATAAGAGACCAGCAAGATTGCTCAGTACAACCCTTTTAAGACCCCTCAGGGAATGTGTAATTCTGGATTGTTGAAAGTTTTATCCCTTTTGACATGAAACTCAAATTGACTGTTTTGGATAGAAAAATTTTAAGTGCCCTAAGCAATTCCTTGCCTTCTTAAATACTAAGTATTTTAACCGTTTCTTATGAGTCGAAGCAGTCATTTTTAATATCCCTTACTGTCCTGTGTTGTGATAGAGTGATTTCCTCAGAGCTTTTATTATATTTGACCGCCCAAACTGGTTTGCTTTTTGAGTTTGCCTGTGCTTTTATATGTTCCATTGCTCAGTGTCATCAACAAAAGATAGTAAACCAGAGTGATTAAAAGCAGGTATTGGGGAACTACATTTCCGTTATTCAGGTCCTAGCTCTACCACTTACTAGCAACTCATTGAGCTCAAACAAGGTACTTGACCCCTCTACTACTTCATTTGTAAAATGTAAATAATAAGAATACTTTTCTCAGAAGATTGTTGTGAGGATAAAGTGGGTTAGTGTCTGTAAAGAGCTTAGAACAAATCAGACATATTGGAAGAGCCTTACAAGTGTTTGCTAATATTGCTAGTCTGGTTTTGGCCTTATGTATCATTCGTTGAATGATATTTGACAGATGGTATTTATGAGTTTACTGGAGAATTAAATTATCCTACCTAGAGTGCTTTAACCTTAGCCATTCTGGGAAAATGCTGATTTATTAAATTTACTTTTGTTGTGTCTTTGAAATGCAATATGCCTTTTGGTTGTGGTGTTTGGAGTGGAGACTTCAAATATTTCATGTTATGATTGTATCAAAATAGACTTTTAATTTCTGTTTTGAATTGGGGATATTTCACTGGTTTAAATTATTGTTCACCAATATATGGGAACCCCCTCTACATTTGAATTGAACACCAGTTGATTTACATATCCATTTATGGTGCCCTGCACAGGTATACTGTTGCACTCATGTTATGATTCCATGTAGATAAATTCCTCCTTATAAAACTACCATTATGCACTGGCCACACAGAAAGGTATTTCCTCAGTGTAATCTTTTTTTTCCTCTTCAACGTGCTAAAAAAAATGGTGACTATCAGCAAAATGAAATAATGTTCCTTATTGAATTTGTGAAGTATGTGCTCATCTCCAAGCATATGTTTTAAACCGAGTCCAACTAAGAGTTGATATTGACTGCTTTGGTGTCCATAGTCAGGAACTTGAAAATGAGTGATCTATTTTTAAAAATTTTAGTACCATTGAGACCGATGTTCATGTTGAAAATTCCTGTTGAGGGGATCCCTGGGTGGCTCAGCGGTTTGGCGCCTGCCTTCGGCCCAGGGTGTAATCCTGGGGTCCCGGGATCAAGTCCCACATCAGGCTTCCTGAATGGAGCTTGCTTCTCCTCTGTGTCTCTGCCTCTCTCTCTCTGTGTGTCTCTCATGAATAAATAAATAAAATCTTAAAAAAAAATTCCTGTTGAAAATATAGGTTGTATTTTTAAAAGATACTTTTTGATTGTGGTAAAATATTCATAATATAAAATTTACTATTTTAACCATTTTTCAGCATATGATTGATTGCATTAAGCACATTTCCAGTATTGGTTTAATTATCACCGTTATTCATTTCCAGAATTTTTTTTATCATTCCAAACAGAAACTCTGCACCCATTAAAAAGTAATTCCCCAGCGTGCCTGGATGGGTTAGTTGGTTAAGCATCTGCCTTCTGCTCAGGCTGTGATTCCACATTGGGCTCTCTGCTCACCATGGAGTCTGCTTCTCCCTCTTTCCTGCCGCTGCTCTCTCTCTCTCTAATAAATAAATAAAATCTTTTTTTTTTTTTTAAAGAGGATAAGATGGACCTTCTTTTAAAAAAAGTAATTCCTCTCCTCCCCCACCCCAACTCCTGATAACTTCTGTTATACTTTATGTTTCTCTGAATTTGCCTATTCTAGATGGAGTTGTGCACTATCCTTTTGAATCTGATTTAATTCACTTAGCATTTTTTCAGGGTTCATCCTTGTTGTGGGAGAGTTCATCCATGTAATAGCATCAGAATTTCATCCCTTTTTATGGCTGAATAATATTCCATTGTATGTATATAGCATTGCTATACTTTTGATGCATTTTGATTTATGCTTATATATACTCATCTCATATGGTATGAGCTTGGTGATTTGATGTGTGAACTAGAGGATAAGGATAGAAAATAATGTTACTTAACAGTGAACAAATACCTGGTAACAGTGCTAAACTGGAGCTTGAGCCTGCATTGCAGTGTAATTGTTCTTCTTAGCTAGTATTTAGTCTCAGTGTAGTAAGGTAAATAATAATTAGGATAACGTTACCTAGTACTTCTATAGTGTTTACAGTATGCCAGGCATTATTCCAAGCACTTTACCTGTGAAATAGGTACTATCACTGTACTCTTTTACAGATGAAGAAATTAGGCACAGAGGACTTAAGTTAAATTATTAAAATTGCATGAATGGTAGGTGGTGAAATTGGAATTTGAACCCAGGCTGGGTGGCTCCAGAGTCTATTTTTTTTTTGTGTTGACACTTGGCTTCGTATCAATTTTGCAATGTAAATTGTTTTGCCTGCTACATTCTTCCTCTACCCTCTCTTTTTATACCATTTTTAAAATAGAACATTACTTCTGAGCTTAGTAGGCAATGGAAGAGCATCTTGAACCCAAATTGTCAAAAGGGTGACAGGTGCTTCTCATTTGGTTGGAGTGATAGCATTTGAATGGCATTCAAACTGCATTTTCACAGCTTAGTTCATATTGTCTTTTTCTGAGAGCCTGTCTGTGAAAAGCAGATCCTGAAACGTTTTAAGATCTCATATTGCATGTATATCGTGTTGGTGTTTGATTTTAGATATTGCACAATTCCCACACTGTTTTTGTGTCGGTAAAAATGAGCTTTTTGTTTATAATGTTGTTACTGTCAGAATGGTTTATGGCACATTAATTTTGCTGCTCATTACTCTGTATTGCTTGATTCCTGAAGAAATTATCTTGAGATAGCATTTTTAGATACATAATCAATTTCACTATAATTTTTTCTTGGGTTTTTTTCTTTGCTCACATTTTATTTCTTTGACACTTGCAATTGAAGGTTTAGTTTTTGAAACTGGTGGAGATTGGGATATGCTTGATAGATTTTGGCAGCAAAGGAGAGATATCTCAGCCTATTTCTTTTGCACTGATCATATTTTGTGTGCGTAACAAGTATGGTGTATATTTGGAGGTGTGAACTGTCTGAGTAATGTCTAGTAGAAATTGAACTATAGAATGAATGTTAAGGGTACAAAGGGCCCTTAGGTATTTCTCTTATACTCTTCACTCAGCAGTCAGGAATCTGACACCTGTGATGATTAAATGGTTTCCACATTCGAACAATCCATTTTTTAAAAAGATCCAATGTTCTGTGCTCTTTTGAATCATATCTCATTGTGTTTGTGTAGCATCTTTACTTGTAAGAGGAGACTCTCATTTTTTATTCATAGGTAATTATTCTTATAATAATATGTTCTAGGTGGGAGACAATGCCCTGGATTAGATAGGTTGCTGAGAGAATGAACTGATATGATGGATCCAAGAGATACTTAGGTTAAATCAGTAGGATTTTGCAATTGTTTATGTGTGGATGAGAGTAAGAAATCTAGGGTATTTGGGTAACTGAGTGGATGGTGATGTCATTCACTAGGAAAACTTAGAAGAGGTTGGGACTGGGCATATGGGTTCAAAGTGAGTAGAGCATGGATTGCATAGACATATAAGAATAATTGAAGCTAGAACGGGAGGATGCACCATCTAGGAAAGGGGAGAAGGAAGCACCAACTTGGTAGGAAGAGATAGAAGAGAGTAGTATCCAAATACCAAAAGAAGATAGAAGTTTAAGGAGGGTATGGTCATGTGTGTTAATGGTCCAAAGTTCAGAACTGGAAGAACCTCCTGAAGTAGATATATATAGGGAGTCATTTGCCTCCACTGTGGAGTCTTAGTGGCATGGGAGGGGTGTACGCAGTGGACTGGAAGGGAGATGGAGGGATGGGGTTAGGGAGTAAAGACAGTTCTTTTAAGGAATTTGGCTGTGCAGGGGAGAGAGAAGAGTTGGAGAAAGATGTTGGAAATAGGGAAGGGTTTTTGTTCATTCGTGTTTTTTCCCCTAAGAAGAGATTGGAACAATCACTTATTGCTGAGGTGAAAAGGGCTGAGAAAGAGGAAGAAGTTGAGGGAAGGCATTTAGGGCATGGATGATTGATGAAGCAGGGTCCCAGGGGTCAGTGAGAGACAATAGCCAGAGCACAGGCAGTGCTGGGACAGGAAGGGCACTTATTCACCTTCCTGGGAGGGATGGCTTGGGGAAAGGTGGGATAGATAAGAATACATTTATAGGATGGGGAAGGGATATGTGTAAGTTCTTGTCTGATGGCAGCAAAATTTCTTAAGGGAAGCAGGTAAATTTGCTGATACTGAGTGCTGATTTGGTGAGGTAAAGATTGAGGGGAGAGGTAGAAGCTTAGAATAGACATGAAGGGGAAGAAGAGGAGTTGTGAGGGGACAATTAGAGAGAGACATGAAAGGTTGCCTGCCTGGTAATGCTGGGGAGGGGGGGGTGCCTATTGAGGTTGGAATCTGTGAATATGTAGTGTCTGCCTTTTGCCTGGTCATGTGATATTTATTTAATAATTTATTTTTTTAGGGGATCCCTGGGTGGCTCAGCGGTTTGGCGCCTGCCTTTGGCCCAGGGCGCGATCCTGGAGTCCTGGGATGAGTCCCACGTCCGGCTCCCGGCATGGAGCCTGCTTCTCCCTCTGCCTGTGTCTCTGCCTCTCTCTCTCTCTATCACAAATAAATAAATAAATCTTTAAAAAACTTTTAAAAAAATATTTTTTTAGCTTTGGTTAAGTTCAGTACACTGAATTTAGAAGTAGAAAACTTGGGTGATTCAATTGGTTGAAAGTTAGGTTTTATAAAACTGGTATCAGAAGGATGAAAGAGCAGGGGAAAAATGGTTAAATGTTCTAAGAGTGATTGAAGAAATGAATTACGTTATCCAAAGAAGGCCACAGACCAGTGATTGAAGAAATGAATTACGTTATCCAAAGAAGGCCACAGACCAGTGATTCCCAACTTAAGAAACATTTATAATTCTCCCTCATAGGGGCTGTACTGTGTGCATGTACGGTGTTTAGCATCGTTGGCCCCTACCTGCTAGATGCTGGTAGCTGATCCCTCCAGTTGTGACAATTAAAAATGTCTCCAGACATTACCAGATGTCCTCTATGAGGCAAAATCATCCCCCAACTGGAACCTCTGCCTGAGAGCCAGAGGGAGCAGACCCATTGAAGATAATGGAAGAGTTGAGGACCTGGAGTTTCAATGTAGTAAGAGTTGGTGAGTAAGCAAGAGAAAGAGTAGGAAGAACGGGAGGGCATACTGTGATGTTAGATTATGGAAATGAAGTATTTCAGTGATGAAGCTGTTCCAAGTAATGAAAATGTTAAGAATGGACCATTGGTTTGCTGAGTGGAGTGAAGGCAAAGGTTGTTGGTACTGAGTAGGTAATTTTGGGTGAGGGAAAATAGCCTGGAGCAGACTGGGAAAGCAGCCGAGGAACAGCCTGAGTTTCTGAAATGAGAACAGAACTAGACTTTCTGGGTATTTGTTTCCTTACTCTATCCATTAAGTGTTTCTCAGCTCTTTTTCTGACATTATCAATTCCCTGACTTTGTACCTTCCTCCAGTAGTGTTTTAAAGTTATGGAATCTATCCAGCTTGGTTTTTGTAATATATATATATATATATATATATATATATATATATATATATATATATTTTATAAATGTTACTTTTTTTTAAAAAAAATTTTTTATTTATGATAGTCACACAGAGAGAGAGAGAGAGAGAGAGGCAGAGACACAGGCAGAGGGAGAAGCAGGCTGCATGCACCGGGAGCCCGAAGTGGGATTCGATCCCGGGTCTCCAGGATCGCGCCCTGGGCCAAAGGCAGGCGCCAAACCGCTGTGCCACCCAGGGATCCCTGGTTTTTGTAATATTTTTTAAGTGAGTTCTTTTTCTATATTTTTTCTTTCTATGATTTTGAGATCCTTTATCTCTAAATATATTACTTTTCAAAAGGCCCCGGTCCTGTGCTGTGTGACCTAATTTGATGGTATTTCTTTTGCATTTGGGCATCTCATGAAGTCTGCTCTCTTTGGCAGAAGTGTCAACATATCCTTAAATCTTAAAACCTTAGAGATGTTCTTTCCGTTGCCTTCCCCTGCCCCCATTGTCTTCTCTTTTGCTCCTTATTATTTTTTATTTATTTTAAATATTTTATTTATTTATTCATGAGAGACAGAGAGAGAGGCAGAGACACAGGCAGAGGGAGAAGCAGGCTCCATGCAGGGAGCCCGATGTGGGACTCGATCCCGGGACTCCAGGATCACGCCCTGGGCCAAAGGCAGGCACTAAACTGCTGAGCCACCCAGGGATACCCATTGTTTTATATTTATTTTTAAACTGTGGTTTATATGTATGTACAGTGTTGATTGAGAAGTAATTCCAGTGGATTCAGTAAGCCAGACCATAAACTACTTGTAGAATATGCCTTTAAATGCTTTTTCCGGGATGCCTGGGTGGCTCAATGGTTGAGCGTCTGCCTTCGGCCCAGGGTGTGATCCTGGAGTACCAGGATCGAGTCCCACATCGGGCTCCCTGCATGGAGCCTGCTTCTCCCTCTGCCTGTGTCTCTGCCTCTCTCTACGTGTCTCTCATAAAAAAAATAAATAAAATCTTTAAAAAATAAAAAAAATGCTTTTTTCTATATTTAATAAGTCCATACTTCAGTGGAACTTTTTTTACTTTATTTAATGAGTTTAACTTGCATTATTCATCAAGAAAGAGTGGGCACTAACTCCCACCTCTTTTCACAAGGCATTGAAAAATATCTATAGATATAAGTTGATGTAGATTTTGTTATATCACAAGTGTCATCATTGCAAAATAGGAAGTAAGTAGGTGGCATCAGAAGCCTGGCATTTTTACTTGATTCTTATATGAATTTATTTGGGGATACTGATCTATTTGATCAATGTGTTATACTATATTTGATATAGAATAATAAGTAGCTCTATCAAGGAATATCTTATGATAGCTAAATCCCCTAATAGTGATTAACAGTGGTATTTTATGACCTTATTTCCATACTTAAATATGAGGATTTCCAAGAAAAAGATTAATCCATTTCCTCATTAAAAAATGGTAACCAACTTTTCATACAGATTTGATTTTTTTTGGTGTGTGGAGCACCTCAAAAGAGAAATGAGTTGTTCTCTCCAAACTGCAAAGACAGACATTCATCCTAAATAGAAAAGCATGCCACACAGAAGTTGCGCTTTAGGAAGCAGCGGCATTACATCCTGTCCATTGCTCTCTAGTGGCAGATGACACTAAACAATGTGCTCAGTCTGTAACCACACTGAGCGCTTGGACAGATAGAAGATTCTTCAGGGGAGCACATGTGTGCCCAAGGACTTTGACTATTGTTCATAACCAATCATTTTGATTCTGAACATGGCTTTAATGACTTTTCTAATAAAGAGAGTACTTTAGGTTCTGGAAATACCATGGTTATAGTGTATGTTGTGTTTAGTCATTTTCTTACAATGATTTAAGAAAGTAATATTTTTCACACTTCCTGGTAAATTGTTAATGGTATGCAATATTTGCAACATTTAATCAGTTTACGGCTAACACTTTTTTTTTTTGGTGCAAAAAGGTGGTTTTATTTTGTTTTTATTTTTTTAAAATTTATTTTTATTGGTGTTCAATTTACCAACATACAGAATAACCCCCAGTGCCTGTCACCCATTCACTCCCACCCCCCGCCCTCCTCCCCTTCTACCACCCCTAGTTCGTTTCCCAGAGTTAGGAGTCTTCATGTTCTGTCTCCCTTTCTGATATTTCCCACACATTTCTTCTCCCTTCCCTTATATTCCCTTTTGCTATTATTTATATTCCCCAAATGAATGAGAACATATAATGTTTGTCCTTCTCCGATTGACTTATTTCACTCAGCATAATACCCTCCAGTTCCATCCACCTCGAAGCAAATGGTGGGTATTTGTCATTTCTAATGGCGGAGTAATAGTCCATTGTATACATAAACCACATCTTCTTTATCCATTCATCTTTCGATGGACACCGAGGCTCCTTCCACAGTTTGGCTATTGTGGCCATTGCTGCTATAAACATTGGGGTGCAGTTGTCCCGGCATTTCATTGCATCTGTATCTTTGGGCTAAATCCCCAGCAGTGCAATTGCTGGGTCGTAGGGCAGGTCTATTTTTAACTCTTTGAGGAACCTCCACACAGTTTTCCAGAGTGGCTGCACCATTTCTCATTCCCACCAACCGTGGGAAAAGAGGGTTCCCTTTTCTCCGCATCCTCTCCAACATTTGTGGTTTCTTGCCTTGTTAATTTTCCCCATTCTTACTGGTGTGAGGTGGTATCTCATGGTGGTTTAGATTTGTATTTCCCTGATGGCAAGTGATGCAGAGCATTTTCTCATGTGCATGTTGGCCATGTCCATGTCTTCCTCTGTGAGATTTCTGTTCATGTCTTTTGCCCGTTTCATGATTGGATTGTTTGTTTCTTTGGTGTTGAGTTTAATATGTTCTTTATAGATCTTGGAAACTAGCCCTTTATCTGATACGTCATTTGCAAATATCTTCTCCCATTCTGTAGGTTGTCTTTTAGTTTTGTTGACTGTATCCTTTGCTGTGCAAAAGCTTCTTATCTTGATGAAGTCCCAATAGTTCATTTTTGCTTTTTTTCTTTTGCCTTCATGGATGTATCTTGCAAGAAGTTATTGTGGCCGAGTTCAAAAAGGGTGTTGCCTGTGTTCTCCTCTAGGATTTTGATGGAATCTTGTCTCACATTTAGATCTTTCATCCATTTTGAGTTTATCTTTGTGTATGGTGCAAGAGAGTGGTCTAGTTTCATTCTTCTGCATGTGGATGTCCAATTTTCCCAGCACCATTTATTGAAGAGACTGTCTTTCTTCCAGTGGATAGTCTTTCCTCCTTTATTGAATATTAGATGACCGTACATTTCAGGGTCCACTTCTGGGTTCTCTACTCTGTTCCATTGATCTATGTGTCTGTTTTTGTGCCAGTACCACACTGTCTTGATGACCACAGCTTTGTAGTACAACCTGAAATCTGGCATTGTGATGCCCCCAGGTATGGTTTTCTTTTTTAAAATTCCCCTGGCTATTCGGGGTCTTTTCTGATTCCACACAAATCTTAAAATAATTTGTTCTAACTCTCTGAAGAAAGTCCATGGTATTTTGATAGGGATTGCATTAAACGTGTAAATTGCCCTGGGTAACATTGACGTTTTCACAATATTAATTCTGCCAATCCATGAGCATGGAATATTTTTCCATCTCTTTGTGTCTTCCTCAATTTCTTTCAGAAGTGTTCTGTAGTTTTTAGGGTATAGATCCTTTACCTCTTTGGTTAGGTTTATTCCTAGGTATCTTATGCTTTTGGGTGCAATTGTAAATGGGATTGACTCCTTAATTTCTCTTTCTTCGGTCTCATTGTTAGTGTATAGAAATGCCACTGATTTCTGGGCATTGATTTTGTATCCTGCCACGCTACCAAATTGCTGTATGAGTTCTAGCAATCTTGGGGTGGAGGCTTTTGGGTTTTCTATGTAGAGTATCATGTCATCGGCGAAGAGGGAGAGTTTGACTTCTTCTTTGCCAATTTGAATGCCTTTAATGTCTTTTTGTTGTCTGATTGCTGAGGCGAGGACTTCCAGTACTATGTTGAATAGCATTGGTGAGAGTGGACATGCCTGTCTTGTTCCTGATCTTAGGGGAAAGGCTCCCAGTGCTTCCCCATTGAGAATGATATTTGCTGTGGGCTTTTCGTAGATGGCTTTTAAGATGTCGAGGAAAGTTCCCTCTATCCCAACACTCTGAAGTGTTTTGATCAGGAATGGATGCTGTATTTTTTCAAATGCTTTCTCTGCATCTAATGAGAGGATCCTATGGTTCTTGGTTTTTCTCTTGCTGATATGATGAATCACATTGATGGTTTTACTAGTGTTGAACCAGCCTTGTGTCCCGGGGATAAATCCTACTTGGTCATGGTGAATAATTTTCTTAATGTGTTGTTGGATCCTATTGGCTAGTATCTTGTTGAGAATTTTTGCATCCATGTTCATCAGGGATATTGGTCTGTAATTCTCCTTTTTGGTGGGGTCTTTGTCTGGTTTTGGAATTAAGGTGATGCTGGCCTCATAGAACGAATTTGGAAGTACTCCATCTCTTTCTATCTTTCCAAACAGCTTTAGTAGAATAGGTATGATTTCTTCTTTAAACGTTTGATAGAATTCCCCTGGGAAGCCATCTGGCCCTGGACTCTTGTGTCTTGGGAGGTTTTTGATGACTGCTTCAATTTCCTCCCTGGTTATTGGCCTGTTCAGGTTTTCTATTTCTTCCTGCTCCAGTTTTGGTAGTTTGTGGCTTTCCAGGAATGTGTCCATTTCTTCTAGATTGCCTAATTTATTGGCGATTATATATTTACATATTTATATATTTATATTTATATATTTATAGCTGTTCATAATATGTTTTTAAAATCGTTTGTATTTCCTTGGTGTTGGTAGTGATCTCTCCTTTCTTATTCATAATTTTATTAATTTGAGTCTTCTCTCTCTTCTTTTTAATAAGGCTGGCTAATGCTTTATCTATCTTATTAATTCTTTCAAAGAACCAACTCCTGGTTCTGTTGATCTGTTCCACAGTTCTTCTGTTCTCGATTTTATTGAGTTCTCCTCGAATCTTTATTAACTCTCTTCTTCTCCTGGGTGTAGGATCTATTTGCTGTTTTTTCTCTAGCTCCTTTATGTGTAAGGTTAGCTTTTGTATTTGAGTTCTTTCCAGTTTTTGAATGGATGCTTGTGTTGTGATGTATTTCCCCCATAGGACTGCTTTTGCTGCATCCCAAAGATTTTGAACGGTTGTATCTTCATTCTCATTAGTTTCGATGATCTTTTTAATTCTTCCTTAATTTCCTGGTTGACCCTTTCATCTTTTAGCAGGATGGTCCTTAACCTCCACGTGTTTGAGGTCCTTCCAACATTCTTGTTGTGATTTAGTTCTAATTTCAAAGCATTATGGTCTGAGAATATGCAGGGGACGATCCCAATCTTTTGGTATTGGTTCAGACCGGATTTGTGACCCAGTATGTGGTCTCTTCTGGAGAAAGTTCCATGTGCACTTGAGAAGAATGTGTATTCAGTTGAGTTTGGATGTAAAGTTCTGTAGATATCTGTGAAATCCATCTGGTCCAGTGTATCATTTAAAGCTTTCGTTTCTTTGGAGATGTTGTGCTTAGCAGACCTATCGAGTATAGAAAGAGCTAGATTGAAGTCACCAAGTATAAGTGTATTATTATCTAAGTATTTCTTCACTTTGGTTATTAATTGATTGATATATTTGGCAGCTCCCACATTCGGGGCATATATATTGAGGATTGTTAAGTCCTCTTGTTGGATAGATTCTTTAAGTATGAGATAGTGTCCCTCTTCATATCTCACTATGGTCTTCGGGGTAAATTTTAGTTTATCTGATATAAGGATGGCTACCCCTGCTTTCTTTTGAGGACCATTTGAATGGTAAATGGTTCTCCAACCTTTTATTTTCAGGCTGTAGGTGTCCTTCTGTTTAAAATGAGTCTCTTGTAGACAGCAAATAGATGGGCCCTGCTTTTTTATCCAGTCTGAAACCCTGCCCCTTTTGATGGGGTCATTAAGCCGATTCACGTTCAGAGTTAATATTGAGAGATATGAGTTTAGTGTCACCATGATATCTATTCAGTCCTTGTTTTTGTGGATTGTTCCACTGAACTTCTTCTTAAAGGGGAATTTTAAGAGTCCCCCTTAAAATTTCTTGCAGAGCTGGTTTGGAGGTCACATATTCTTTCACTTCCTACCTGTCTTGGAAGCTCTTTATCTCTCCTTCCATTTTGAATGAGAGCCTTGCTGGATAAAGTATTCTTGGTTGCATGTTCTTCTCATTTAGGACCCTGAATATATCCTGCCAGCCCTTTCTGGCCTGCCAGGTCTCTGTGGAGAGGTCTGCTGTTACCCTAATACTCCTCCCCATAAAAGTCAGGGATTTCTTGTCTCTTGCTGCTTTAAGGATCTTCTCTTTATCTTTGGAATTTGCAAGCTTCACTATTAAATGTCAAGGTGTTGAATGGTTTTTATTGATTTTAGGGGGGAATCTCCCTATTTCCTGGATCTGAATGCCTGTTTCCCTTCCCAGATTAGGAAAGTTTTCAGCTAGGATTTGTTCAAATACATATTCTGGCCCTCTGTCCCTTTCGGCCCCCTCAGGAACCCCAATTAAATGTAGGTTTTTCTTCCTCAGGCTGTCATTTATTTCCCTTAATCTATCTTCATGGTCTTTTGTTTGTCTCTTTTTTCCTCAGTCTCCCTCTTTGCCATCAACTTGTCTTCTATGTCACTCCCTGGTTCTTCGACCTCGTTAACCCTCGTCGTTAGGACTTCTAGTTTGGATTGCGTCTCATTCAATTGATTTTTAATTTCTGCCTGATTTGCTGTAAATTCTGCAGTCATGAAGTCTCTTGAGTCCTTTATGCTTTTTTGTAGAGCCACCAGTAACTGTATAATAGTGCTTCTGAATTGGCTTTCTGACATTGAATTGTAATCCAAATTTTGTAACTTTGTGGGAGAGAGGACTGTTTCTGATTCTTTCTTTTGAGGTGAGGTTTTCCTTCTAGTCATTTTGCTCAGTGCAGAGTGGCCAAAAGCAAGTTGTATTGGGAAAAGGAGAAAAAGAGAGGAGAGAAAGAAGGAAAGAAAAGAGAAAAAGAAAAAAGAAAAGAGGAAAAAAAAAACAAAAAGAAGAAAAAGAGAAAGAAAAAGAAAGGAAAAAAAGGGTGGGGGAAGGAAACAAATCAAAGCGCAAAAACAAAACAAAACAAAAACCCCAAAAAAACAAAACAAACAACAACAACAAGAAAAATACCACGGGGGAGTATTTTCTGATTCTGTATACTTTAAGTCCCTTGGCTTCCCCTGGAACTGGTCCGTCTGGCTGGTCTTCTGGGGGACGGGCCTGCTGTGCTGGTTTTCAGGTGTTAGCACTTGGGGGAGCTGCACTGCCCCTGCCTGGTGCAGGGCTCAGTGGGGGTTGTTCACCCCGTGAGGCCCCGGGAGGAACAGCCACAGTGGCGGGGCCAGCTCCGGAGCCCTGGATTCAGCCCTGGCAGTAACTCCGGGGCTCTCCGTCTGCAGGGCCTGGAGGCTCCGGGGCGGGGCCGCTGATCTGCTCAGCTCGGGGCAGGAGCGTCCTTGCTGTCCTGGACCCTCCCGGCCTCTGCCTGTCCCGGGGAAGGCCGGATCCTGGGCTGTGTCCCGGCGCCCTGTGCTCCGGGGCCTGCACTGTTGGATTCAGCTCTCGCCCCGCAGCCCCCTCCACGGAGCTGCCGCCCGAGCCCCTCCGAGCTGCTCCGGGTCCCACCGTGCGCTGCAGCCCTTAGGGAGCTCGGCGCACTCTCCCCCGGGGGCAGGTGCCTGTTAGTGTCCCCGGGAGCCCGAGGGCATCCCCGCCCTCCTGGGTCCTGCTCCAACTCCCTGCGAGCCCCTTTCCGCGGGGAAGGTTGGTGCAGCTCCTGCTCCTCCGGGACGGGGCTCTCCTGTCCTGGGGACACTCGCCCCGGCCTCAGCCCGGCTCCTCGCGGGGCCCCTCCCCCTTGGAGGCCTTTTGTTTCTTTCTTTCTTTTTCCCCGTCTTCCTACCTTGATAGAAGCGCGAAGTCTTCTCACTGTAGCATTCCAGCTGGTCTCTCTTTAAATCTCAGGCCGAATTCATAGATTTTCAGGATAATTTGAAGGTTTTTTAGGTAGTTTGGTGGGGACAGGTGACTTGGGGACCCTACTCTTCCGCCATCTTGCCCCTCCTCCAAAAGGTCAGTTTATGGCTAACACTTTAAAAACATATTTCCCTGTTGGTGCTAGTCTCTATTGTTCTCCAGGTTTATGCTTTTTCATTAAGTATATATCAAAGTGTCAAAGATAAGCTGCTTAACCTTACTTTTAAATCTTCCTAATTAATTTTAACATGGGCCTCAATTACATATGTTCAGTTGTGTGTTCAAGTTAAAAAGGTAATGGAGATTCTGAAAAGGTAATGGAATATCTTCCAAAGATATTAATGCTATAGCAAGTGCATTTTCTTATTTTGCTCTCACATACTTTTCAATTTCTAGGAATTAGTTGAAATATTTTCTTCGGGAGGCTGGCATACACGTTCAGTTCACCACTTAGAAGTTGATGCTAGGAGTATATTTTAAACCTTAATGAGATGGATTTGAAAGCCATCTTCAGAGAATGGTGCACCCATATGTACTGTGTAGATTCCGGACCTATCTCTTAGTGGAGAAATCTATTATATATTTATTCCCATGGAGGACCAGAATGTAAGTAATGAGACATCGCTGATATGTCTAGGGAATCACCAAGGTGGTCTGTAGCTGTAGCTCTGTGACAGTCACCAGATAAATCACGAAATGGAGAGAGCCTGTGTTGATTTCTGGCTAAAGGAAATGTAGCTTCCTAAGACAGGAACAGAGGGACCTCTTGCCCTTCCTACAGCTTTCCTGCTGTAGGAAGTATGATTTCCTATAGAGGACAGAAAGGTTGTCCACACAGGGTAAGAAGTGGGGACTGTAGAGTCAGGCAGAGGTCAGGAATTAGGAGAGGGAGTTGCCAAGGAAGGACAAGCTTTTCACCCAAACCGCAAGTTTTGAATGATGGGGATTTCTTGAAGATTCTGAGTACAGTCCTACAAAGAAGCCAGCAGTTAGAGCATTTGCCAGATGGAGCCCCCCCCCCCCCCCCCTTTAAAGCATCATTGAACTCCACAGTGAATCTTAAATAGTGCTGGTTGGGAGGAGACCAGAGTTAGCTAAATCAGTGCTTCTCAAAGTCTGGTTGCTAGACCAGCAACATCAGTATCACCTGGAACTTGTTAGAAATGCAAATTCTTAGAGCCAATTAGTTGATATTTAACAGGATCTTCAGGTGATTCTAAGTGTATGTCAAGTTTGAAAACTACGGGCTCAGGCAATTTCAAGTGGTTGAGGGGGGTACCCAGGTGGCTCAGTGTCTGCCTTTGGCTCAGGTCTTGATCCCAGGGTCCTGGGATCGAGTCCTACATCAGGCTTCCCGCAGGGAACCTGCTTGTGTCTCCGCCTCTCTCTCTGTGGCTTTCATGAATAAATGAATAAAATCTTTAAAAAAAAAAAAAAAAGAACTACTTTGCCTAAGTGTGGTATCAAAGTCACTGTTGAGAAAGAATGAATGAAAAGTGTATTGTGTGCTGGAACATCCTTCAATCTTTATTTAGGGATGACATTGTTTTTACACAGTATGCTGTGTTTCAAGTTGAAGGGCAGAAGAGATACTGATATCTACACTATAGACGTAACAGGTAACTTTGTGCTTATTGGTGGAGAATACTCCCTGTTCATGGCTGCAGTTCACACTGGAATCTAAATTCTGCTGAACCGTAATAGAAGACAACTTTTCACTTTGCCTCCTTTTTCATTTTAAATATTTATCTCTTGATTTTCTTTTTTGTACTTTGTGTAGGCAATGATCTGTGAGAATCTTGTTTTCATGGCTTTTTTGATAGCAAGAGTTCAAGTAGCTAAAAGGTTCAGAAGCATTAGAATAGAATTACTTAGACGTCTTATGTAGTGTGGATTATTAGCCCCTGTCCCTGGAAATTTGGATTCAAAACATCTGACACAGTATCCAAGAATCTGTATTGTTTTATTAGTAGACTTTTTTTTTTTTTTTTTTTTGAAGGGCGTAGAGGTAGAGGGAGAGAGAGAGAGAATCTTAATCAGGCTCCATACTCAGTGTGTGAGCACAATGCAGGGTTTAATCCCACAACCCTGAGATCATGACCTGAGCCCAAATCAAGAGTCAGACACTTAACTGGCTGAGTCACCCAGGTACCCCTAAGGATCTGTGGTTTTAACAAGTACCACTCTCACTAGCCTGCCCCTCACCAGTTCATTCTTAGGCACATGATTCTCAGACCACACTTTGAGAAACACTGTGCTAGATCTCTGAGAAGAGTGGTGATTTATCGGATTACAATTTTACCCTTGGGGAGTTCTGAGATATAGATGTTTTCCTGAGTTTTTGAAGATATTCACAAATATGAATCTTAATTGCTAGTAATGTAGCTACCTGAATGTTTAATATTCACTGGGAAATTGTACAGAGATGCCTCAGATAAAGTTCTAGAGATCATGAGTATTCTTAGGTTAAAAATGTCCCCAAAAGACCAGTTTGACAGATTTAAAACCAGCCAGATTTAAAAATTTGTTCTATAATTCATGTTTTCTGAATAATCTTTATGAAGCCTACATTTACATTTATGGGGCTACATATTAAAACTTCACATAGAAAAGGGATGAACTAAATTGAGAAAATATTGGAAAAGCATATCTTTTCACAGTCTCCAAGCCATGTGCTAGAAGCCTAAAAGGCATCAAGAATGTTAAGAAAATACTGTGTCAGTGAGCCTGCAGGCTAGTATCCTCAGTTCACTGTGAGGGGCAGGAGGAAATTTATCTAAAATGATATATGAATTTTTTCCTACATGGAATTATATAAAAAATGGTTTTATTCAGCTTCCAGGAGAATGGTTCAAGAAAAAATTAGGGCAAGAAGCATTCCTTCCCCCCACCTCCACCCCAGTTCTCTTTGTAGAGAGCCTGCAGTTACTATCTTTCTCTGTGCCTCACTACCTAGGATTCAGTTAGGGCTTCTTGAAATAGGTAAGTATAAAGGCAGTGGCATGTAATTGTTTCACCTATTTAGGATAGATAACTACAAAAAGAGGTAGTCTTATTTGCAGTGGGAAAAGGAAATAAAAAAAAAAGTGATTAAATATTCCAGTGTCTTCAGTGTGGTTTTTTTTGAAGGGTATGGGGGTGTTGTATCATGACATCCCCCATCAGGAGTGGGGTAAGCTCCTCTAAGAAAGCTATTTCTTTCTTTTTTTTTTTTTTTATAAATTTTTATTTATTTATGATAGCCACAGAGAGAGAGAGAGAGAGGCAGAGACACAGGCAGAGGAAGAAGCAGGCTCCATGCACCGGGAGCCCGATGTGGGACTCGATCCTGGGTCTTCAGGATCGCGCCCTGGGCCAAAGGCAGGCGCCAAACCGCTGCGCCACCCAGGGATCCCAAGAAAGCTATTTCAAAGCACTCATGGTACTAGTATTTCAAAATGAAATTTAACCCACATGTCTTTTAGATGGGAGGAACAGGTGTGGTAGAGCCCAGACCCTCTCTGCCCTAGAGTAGTACTTTAGAAGTGGGCCTTTCTGCAAGCTTTCAGTACTGGTGTTAGCAGGAAGGAAGCAGGCTCAATAAGAAAGTCCCGCCCACCTGTCCATTAGGCAGTCGTCCTTCTGCCAAGTTCAGCTCTGTTTGACAAGCAGAGCATGAAAGTAGCATCTGGACCATACCATCTCATACCCAAGAACTTGTAGAGAAGACTTAGTTAGCATCCTTGTTCTTTCAGCTGTCTTCCTTATGGAGACCTATTGCTTGTCATTTTTCTTTACCATTCAATCCAGTGTTATTCTCAAATACTTTTTCTTGGCTGAATGTCAGCACTGTGGTTCCTATTGATAATGTGCCTTTATAGAGTAGGACAGTCCTAAATTTTGCTGTAAAGTGGTTCTCTGAACATTCTGATTTCCTTATCACTTTCTAAAGTGTAGATACATGTTACCTAGTTCAGCTGATTTTTTTTAACTAGTGTTTTTTTTTTAAATATTTTATTTATTTATTCATGAGAGACACAGAAAGAGAGGCAGAGACCCAGGCAGAGGGAGAAGCAGGCCCCCTGTGGGGAGCCCAATGCAGGACTTGATCCCAGGACTCCAGGATCACGCCCTGAGCCAAAGGCAGAAGCTCTACCACTGAGCCACCCAGTGCCCTAACCAGTAATTTCTTGATTTGTATGCAAGATGATTTAAAGTGGTTAATGGATAAACATCTTTTGAATTTGAATAGTTACGTATCTCTTTTAATGTATGGTGGAAAATGCAAATTTGTTCAAACCCATGATGTCATGTATTTTATAAAAGATGAGTCAGTGATAAAGTGGATTGAAGAAAAAGGATTTAATAAATAATAAGTTGATGGTATGAAGATGGCAAAAATACTGGAGGTGGTACATATATGACTGAAGTTTGGGAGATATTCAGGGCCTACACTTTTTGAAATAGTCTTTAAAGTAATATACAAAATAAATTCTAAGGTTGAAATGCCATGCCGCATTGGAAGATGTGTACTTGGCATAGCATAGTTGTATAACTACAAATTCCTATTCAAACAATGTGCATCTCTTTTATTTATTTTTTTTAATTAATTTTTATTGGTGTTCAATTTACCAACAGAAAAACACCCAGTGCTCATCCCGTCAAGTGTCCCCCTCAGTGCCCGTCACCCATTCCCCTCCAACACCCGCCCTCCTCCCCTTCCACCACCCCTAGTTCGGTTCCCCAAGTTAGGAGTCTTTATGTTCTGTCTCCCTTCCTGATATTTCCCAACATTTCTTTTCCCTTCCTTTATATTCCCTTTCACTATTATTCATATTCCCCAAATGAATGAGAACATACACTGTTTGTCCTTCTCCGATTGACTTATTTCACTCAGCATAATACCCTCCAGTTCCATCCACGTTGAAGCAAATGGTGGGTATTTGTCGTTTCTAATGGCTGAGTAATATTCCATTGTATACATAAACCACATCTTCTTTATCCATTCATCTTTCGATGGACACCGAGGGTCCTTCCACAGTTTGGCTATTGTGGCCTTTGCTGATAGAAACATCGGGGTGCAGGTGTCCCGACGTTTCATTGCATCTGAATCTTTGGGGTAAATCCCCAACAGTGCAATTGCTGGGTCGTAGGGCAGGTCTATTTTGAACTCTTTGAGGAACCTCCACACAGTTTTCCAGAGTGGCTGCTGCACCAGTTCACATTCCCACCAACAGTGTAAGAGGGTTCCCTTTTCTCCGCATCCTCTCCAACATTTGTTGTTTCCTGCCTTGTTAATTTTCCCCATTCTCACTGGTGTGAGGTGGTATCTCATTGTGGTTTTGATTTGTATTTCCCTGATGGCAAGTGATGCAGAGCATTTTCTCATGTGCTTGTTGGCCATGTCCATGTCTTCCTCTGTGAGATTTCTCTTCATGTCTTTTGCCCATTTCATGATTGGATTGTTTGTTTCTTTGGTGTTGAGTTTAATAAGTTCTTTATAGATTTTGGAAACTAGCCCTTTATCTGATATGTCATTTGCAAATATCTTCTCCCATTCTGTAGGTTGTCTTTTAGTTTTGTTGACTGTATCCTTTGCTGTGCAAAAGCTTCTTATCTTGATGAAGTCCCAATAGTTCATTTTTGCTTTTGTTTCTTTTGCCTTCGTGGATGTATCTTGCAAGAAGTTACTGTGGCTGAGTTCAAAGAGGGTGTTGCCTGTGTTCTCCTCTAGGATTTTGATGGAATCTTGTCTCACATTTAGATCTCTCATCCATTTTGAGTTTATCTTTGTGTATGGTGAAAGAGAGTGGTCCAGTTTCATTCTTCTGCATGTGGATGTCCAATTTTCCCAGCACCATTTATTGAAGAGACTGTCTTTCTTCCAATGGATAGTCTTTCCTCCTTTATCGAATATTAGATGACCGTACATTTCAGGGTCCACTTCTGGGTTCTCTACTCTGTTCCATTGATCTATGTGTCTGTTTTTGTGTCAGTACCACACTGTCTTGATGACCACAGCTTTGTAGTACAACCTGAAATCTGGCATTGTGATGCCCCCAGGTATGGTTTTCTTTTTTAAAATTCCCCTGGCTATTCGGGGTCTTTTCTGATTCCACACAAATCTTAAAATAATTTGTTCTAATTCTCTGAAGAAAGTCCATGGTATTTTGATAGGGATTGCATTGAACGTGTAAATTGCCCTGGGTAACATTGACGTTTTCACAATATTAATTCTGCCAATCCATGAGCATGGAATATTTTTCCATCTCTTTGTGTCTTCCTCAATTTCTTTCAGAAGTGTTCTGTAGTTTTTAGGGTATAGATCCTTTACCTCTTTGGTTAGGTTTATTCCTAGGTATCTTATGCTTTTGGGTGCAATTGTAAATGGGATTGACTCCTTAATTTCTCTTTCTTCGGTCTCATTGTTAGTGTATAGAAATGCCACTGATTTCTGGGCATTGATTTTGTATCCTGCCACGCTACCAAATTGCTGTATGAGTTCTAGCAATCTTGGGGTGGAGGCTTTTGGGTTTTCTATGTAGAGTATCATGTCATCGGCGAAGAGGGAGAGTTTGACTTCTTCTTTGCCAATTTGAATGCCTTTAATGTCTTTTTGTTGTCTGATTGCTGAGGTGAGGACTTCCAGTACTATGTTGAATAGCATTGGTGAGAGTGGACATGCCTGTCTTGTTCCTGATCTTAGGGGAAAGGCTCCCAGTGCTTCCCCATTGAGAATGATATTTGCTGTGGGCTTTTCGTAGATGGCTTTTAAGATGTCGAGGAAAGTTCCCTCTATCCCAGCACTCTGAAGGGTTTTGATCAGGAATGGATGCTGTATTTTTTCAAATGCTTTCTCTGCATCTAATGAGAGGATCCTATGGTTCTTGGTTTTTCTCTTGCTGATATGATGAATCACATTGATTGTTTTACGAGTGTTGAACCAGCCTTGTGTCCCGGGGATAAATCCCACTTGGTCATGGTGAATAATTTTCTTAATGTGTTGTTGGATCCTATTGGCTAGTATCTTGTTGAGAATTTTTGCATCCATGTTCATCAGGGATATTGGTCTGTAATTCTCCTTTTTGGTGGGGTCTTTGTCTGGTTTTGGAATTAAGGTGATGCTGGCCTCATAGAACGAATTTGGAAGTACTCCATCTCTTTCTATCTTTCCAAACAGCTTTAGTAGAATAGGTATGATTTCTTCTTTAAACGTTTGATAGAATTCCCCTGGGAAGCCATCTGGCCCTGGACTCTTGTGTCTTGGGAGGTTTTTGATGACTGCTTCAATTTCCTCCCTGGTTATTGGCCTGTTCAGGTTTTCTATTTCTTCCTGCTCCAGTTTTGGTAGTTTGTGGCTTTCCAGGAATGCGTCCATTTCTTCTAGATTTCCTAATTTATTGGCGTACAGCTGTTCATAATATGTTTTTAAAATCGTTTGTATTTCCTTGGTGTTGGTAGTGATCTCTCCTTTCTCATTCATGATTTTATTAATTTGAGTCTTCTCTCTCTTCTTTTTAATAAGGTTGGCTAATGGTTTATCTATCTTATCAATTCTTTCAAAGAACCAACTCCTGGTTCTGTTGATCTGTTCCACAGTTCTTTTGGTCTCGATATCATTGAGTTCTGCTCGAATTTTAATTAACTGTCTTCTTCTGCTGGGGGTGGGGTCTATTTGTTGCTTTTTCTCTAGTTCCTTTATGTGTAAGGTGAGCTTTTGAATTTGAGATCTTTCCAGTTTTTGAATGGATGCTTGTATTGCGATGTTTTTCCCCCTCAGGACTGCTTTTGCTGCATCCTAAAGATTTTGAACGGTTGTATCTTCATTCTCATTAGTTTCGATGATCTTTTTAATTCTTCCTTAATTTCCTGGTTGACCTTTTCATCTTTTAGCAGGATGGTCCTTAACCTCCATGTGTTTGTGGTCCTTCCATACTTCTTGTTGTGATTAAGTTCTAATTTCAAGACATTATGGTCTGAGAATATACAGGGGACTATCCCGATCTTTTGGTATTGGTTCAGACCGGATTTGTGACCCAGTATGTGGTCTCTTCTGGAGAAAGTTCCATGTGCACTTGAGAAGAATGTGTATTCAGTTGAGTTTGGATGTAAAGTTCTGTAGATATCTGTGAAATCCATCTGGTCCAGTGTATCATTTAAAGCTCTCGTTTCTTTGGAGATGTTGTGCTTAGAAGACCTATCCAGGGTAGAAAGAGCTAGATTGAAGTCACCAAGTATAAGTGTATTATTATCAAGGTATTTCTTGAGTTTGGTTATTAATTGGTTTAAATATTTGGCAGCTCCCACATTCGGGGCATATATATTGAGGATTGTTAAGTCCTCTTGTTGGATAGATCCTTTGAGTATGAGATAGTGTCCCTCTTCATCTCTCACTATAGTCTTTGGGGTAAATTTTAATTTATCTGATATAAGGATGGCAACCCCTGCTTTCTTTTGGGGACCATTTGAATGGTAAATGGTTCTCCAACCTTTTATTTTCAGGTTGTAGGTGTCCTTCTGTCTAAAATGAGTCTCTTGTAGACAGCAAATAGATGGGTCCTGCTTTTTTATCCAGTCTGAAACCCTGCCCCTTTTGATGGGGTCATTAAGCCCGTTCACGTTCAGAGTTACTATTGAGAGATATGAGTTTAGTGTCATCATATCTATTCAGTCCTTGTTTTTGTGGATTGTTCCACTGAACTTCTTCTTAAAGGGGAATTTTAAGAGTCCCCCTTAAAATTTCTTGCAGAGCTGGTTTGGAGGTTACATATTCTTTCAGTTCCTGCCTGTCTTGGAAGCTCTTTATCTCTCCTTCCATTTTGAATGAAAGCGTTGCTGGATAAAGTATTCTTGGTTGCATGTTCTTTTCATTTAGGACCCTGAATATATCCTGCCAGCCCTTTCTGGCCTGCCAGGTCTCTGTGGAGAGGTCTGCTGTTACCCTAATATTCCTCCCCATAAAAGTCAGGGACTTTTTTTCTCTTGCTGCTTTAAGGATCTTCTCCTTATCTTTGGAATTTGCAAGCTTCTGTGCATCTCTTTTAAATAGCCCTTTTTAAACACTAAGCTTAAAATAATCTTGCTAATATCATTGATATGTTTTTACTGAGTCTTTTGTTATCAATTTTGTCAGATTTTCTATTTTCTGTAGTCCCCAAGTAAGAAAATCACTGTAAAACTTGTTTAAGTGGTTTCTGGTTTTTTTGGCCACTTTAAAAAATAATAGCTTTGGGACATCTGACTGGCTCAGTCAGTAAAGCACATGACTTAATCTCAGGGTCGTGAGTTCAGGTTCCATGTTGGGTATAGAGCCTACTTAAAAAGTATAGCTTTATGGAGATGTAATTTACATGCCATAAAATTCACCCTTTAAAACTGTATAATTCAGTGGTTTTTAGTATGTTCCTAGAGTTGCTAGGACAACTGTTTAATTTTCAGGTATTATCATCACTCCAAGAGGAGCCATTGACAGTCACTCCCCATTCTAACCTTTTCTCAGCTCTATGTATTTGCCTGTTGTGGACATTTTATGTAAATAGAAGGGTAATATGTGGCCTTTTGTGTCTTCCTTTTACTTAGCATAATGTCTGTAAGTTTCATCCACATGATAGTATATGTCAGTACTCCATTCTTTTTTATGACTGAGTAATAGTCCACTGGATAAACCCCATTTTATTTATCCATTCAACAATCAATGGACACTTGGGTTGTTTTGCTGTTTGTTTTTTTTCTTAAACAGTACTTTAAAACACCTGAGGTCTTTGAAGTAGTCACTGAATGACTCCATAGGTGTGGTAGAGGAGACTCATGTAGTTAATGGGAACTAGATTTTAAGTCCTTCATTTATCATGGATTCAAGGAGTCTTTGTCATCTCTTTTTGCTAGTAAAATATATTTTCCTATGAGTTGGACCAGTGAGTTTTTCCATAGCAGAACATTCATTAATAAACGATTTTCACAATACCTCTTTAAGGGCTGAGTTTCCAAAATAGCTTCTATTTAAAAATAGTGTTTTTCAACAATTCTAGAAGAGGAAATCTTACTGAAAAAGCTGATATTTTTGTCTATATTTTCTTTTCCGATTTCTTTATTTTTACCCAACTGACCTCTGTAACCCAGGTCTATTAATTGAGATCCTGTTTCCAGTATATGAATATTTATAGACAATAATAAATTATATTCTCTTAGTGGAGTTTGAAGTTTTGTTAACTTTTATCCCAGCACAAAAATTCCTGGGTGGTCTAATAAAATCCTCATTAAATATTAAGCCAGTTCTTTTTATTTTTGAAGGCTGTATTAACTGAATTATATCCACAGAAGTGTTGAATAGTTATTTATCTTGGGCCTGTGGTATGCAAAGCACTTTATAGAGTAAGAGTCCTCCCTTTTGCATCTACTGAAGTCATACCTGATTTCAACCATTATACTCAAATTCTTCAGTGAGGATAGTGAATGAATTTGATTGTGAACTGGAATTATGAAGGTTCTAGAAACTTTGTCATGTGAGAATCAGGTGAACTGACGTTGGAAGAGAAGACTCAGGCAGTGTATCACAACGGCCCTCCAGGCATTTAGAACTTGTCTTATTCTAGAGAGTGGTCACTGGGGAAATTTGTGTGAAAGCAGTGTGTGTCAACAAGGCTGGTACTCCTGCCAGCTGAGGAGGCTTAAAACATGAGTTTGCGTTCTTATTTTCTATCCTTATGTACCTTTCCACCATCTTCCAGTTCCAGGAATATTTTGTTCAGTGTCTAATGGTAAGAATGATTTCTGGATAGTATTTTGCCTATTCAAGGATATATGGAATGTTACATTATTATATGAATAGATGATTTTCTCTTTAACAAATAGAATACAGGATGCCTGCGTGGCTCGCAGTGGTTGTGCGTCTGCCTTTGGCTCAGGGCTTGATCCAGGGATCCTGGGATTGAGTCCCGCATCGGGCTCCCTGGGTGGAGCCTGCTTCTCCCTCTGCCTGTGTCTCTGCCTCTCTGTGTCTCTCATGAGTAAATAAATAAAATCTTAAAAAAAAAAAAAAAAACAAATAGAATGCAAACAAGTAATGTAGTTTAGTATAATGCAATTTTATGTAGTTAGGTTTTAAGTCAGGATTTAAATTTACTTTCCATTTGGTGTATGTGGAAAATTTTGTGACTCTTTAAAATGAAAGGATCTGGGATCCCTGGGTGGCTCAGTGGTTGGGCATCTGCCTTCCGCCCTGGGCATGATCCTGGAGACCCGGGATCAAGTCCCGTGTCAGGCTCCCTGCGTGGGGCCTGCTTCTCCCTCTGCCTGTGTCTCTGCCCCTCTCTCTCTCTCTGTCTCATGAATAATAAATAAAATCTTTAAAAAAATAAAATGAAAGGACCTGTAAAATAATATAAATCACTTTGTCAATAAGCAGCAGAATATGGTGTTAAGAGTGGTGGGGAAGACTGGTGATAGGGAGTGTCTATGTTTGTATGGGGATACAGGATAGTTCTTGTGCTGTTGCTGGTCACATTCAGCTTACGGGTTTAGGATCTAAAGCACTTTGCTGTGCTTTATTTACTTATTTTTAAAAATATTTTATTTATTTATGAGAGACACAGAGAGAGGGAGAGACACAGGCAAAGGGAGAAGCAGGCTCCATGCAGGAAGCCCAATGTGGGACTTGATCCCAGGACTCCAGGATCATGCCCTGGGTGGATCAGCAGGCACCAAACCGCTGAGCCATCCAGGGATCCCCTTTGCTGTGCTTTAAATGGGCATTTTTGATCTAGGCTTGGACTGTACTTGAGGCAGTAAATTGTAGTGCTGAGTCTAAGGTCTGGAGCCAGACCATATAAATCTAAATTTCAGTTCTGCCATCTAATAACTATGAACTTAGGGAAGTTTCTTAACCTCACTGGGCTTTAATTTACTCATCTGTAAAATAGAGATGGTAGACCTACTTCACTGGGTAGGGTGGAGTAAATGAAACGTACTTAATCTGCTTTGCCTGTCTTATAGCAAACACCCAATAAATGTTAGAAGCAGTGGCTAATTGTTGTTCTTACTGGCATATAAAGGTCAAGTGCTTTCTCAAAGATTTCTGAATTGTCCAGAGGAGTTCTGAATTGACTGAATCTTCAAAGAGCTTTCAAGACTGGTCTCCCTGCTTTCTCCAAGGCATTCTAGATTCATGATGCTTGCTTGGGACCAGCACTTTCCAGGGAAGTTTGGGGTGAATGGCATTTTCCTGGCCGGCTGTAGTCTGGATCTCTTCCACACTTTGTTGCTGGAACTTCTGAAATGTGGAGTGTTTGTGGAATGGGAGTTTCTCTGGCATTTTTCAGGAGTTCATGGCTGAATGTGCTGATATTCCATAGAAACACTGGAACATCAGAGACTGAAAAATTATACCATCTTACGCTATAGGAGAAAAGCAGTATATTTGTCTCAAAAGAGATATAGTAAAGGACACAAAAGGTTTAATAGGATGACTATAAAATGGACTATATCGTCTACGGCCATACCACCCTGAACGCGCCCGATCTCGTCTGATCTCGGAAGCTAAGCAGGGTCGGGCCTGGTTAGTACTTGGATGGACTATATCTAAATTTTCATGAGTGTCATAAAAGTATGTTCAATTTTATATGATTGAGGTATCCATTCAACAAGTGTCTATTAAGCATTTATTCATGTTGGTTAGTTTTGTCCAGGAGAAAGATTATTAGGAAACCCCTTGAGTTTTGTTCCTAAGACTGCTTCTCAAATCCAGATAGGATCTTCATGCTCTTTTCTTGGTGGCAGATTTCAGGAGCTCGTCCTGGATTTCTCTTCTCTCGAAACTGCCTCTACCCACTCCTTTCCTGGGATTTTATCTTTCCCGAGACTGGCTGCAGATTGGCTCTGCTTGCCTTAGCTTTCCACTTTCCTTGTTGCCCCTGTGGTTATCATCAGACCCTTTTGGGATTCAGGATTTTACTGCTAATCCTTATGAAAAGAATAGAAAAGGCTAACAAATGCAGGGTCATTTAAAGATTTGTAATATTTATTTATTTATAAACATTTTATTCATTTATTCATGAGAGACAGAGAGAGAGGCAGAGACACAGGCAGAGGGAGAAGCAGGATCCCTCCAGGGAGCCCGATGTGGGACTTGATCCCAGGACCCCAAGATCACACCCTGAGCTGAAGGCAGATGCTCAACCACTGAGCTACCCAGGTGCCCCAGTTTTGGAGTTTTTATAATTATAGTTAACCAGTTCAGTGCTAAGGTAGTAACTGCTAAAATTGTAATTGAAAGACCATTAACAAACAACTGGGGCTTCTGTCTTCCTTATGTTGAACACAAAGCTCACCATATTCTATCTACCCTATCCCCCCCTGAAAATCCTTCTTTCCAACACCACTAGAGATTGACGAAATCAAGAAAGATCTATAATGATCCTCCCTGATACAGAGTAGGTAGTTTGCATTTCCAAGGACCTCCTGCTGGGATGATAGTCTGTTTTAATATGTACCTGGGATTTGATTTAATCAGATGACAGATATGGAGACAGACTGCCTTTAAAAGTAGAGCTTATTATTTATAGTTCCCAAGGGAGGCGGCACACCAGCAGGGCGACTCATGGAAGCACTAGGGTTGGTCAGGAGGCAGAAGGAGCAAGGGAAAAGTGTGGGCATGAGCCTTTACTGTGATTTCTGGGGGATGACAAGGCAGGGCAAAGTAAGCAAGACTTAGGCCTGGCTTGTTTTGAGTGATTTTGGAGGGCCCTGGGCTAAAGGAGTGGTTCCAAGTCCTTGGTATCTTGCCCTGGAAGGAATTGGGGTGGGAGAATATTGGCTTGGTGTTAGAGAATTAAAGGAGGTAGTTGGGAGTATGAGCTCTGGATTGGTTAGTTTATATTGTATATTAGCCAGCCCTGGTAGAGGTTGTCTGTCTGGGATCATCAAGGCCCCAGGGTGTCAAAGCATCATCAGATAAAGAAGAAAACATAGATATCCTGTCCAGTGGACCTGTGCTTATTATAGAAGGTTTTTTTTTTTTTTTAAGATTTTATTTATTTATTCATTCATTCATTCATTCATTCATTCATGAGAGACACAGGGAGAGAGAGGAAGAGACACAGGCAGAGGGAGAAGCAGGCTCCATGCAGGGAACCCAACGTAGGACTCAATTCCAGGTTTCCAGAAGGTAGCACTAAACTGCTGAGCCACCCGGGCTGCCCTATAGAAGGGTTCTTTAAGCAGTATTTTCTTATTGAATGATACAAAGAATGTTAAAGTGGTTCCCTGCACTCCAGGAATTTATAGTCTAGCTTGGTTTAGCCTAAACATACTAAATAGTGACTAGTCATGCAGGACACAAGATTATGTGCCAGAAAGATCTAGAGTGTAATGGAAATTCAGTGAAAGGGGAGATAGAGCGTCCTAGAAGCAATAGAGGACAGTGGTTAAGAGGACAGGCTGCTGGTTTCATTTGGTTTCATTTTTTATTTGCTGTGTCGTTTTGAACAAGTTTTTTAATCCCTATGTTTTAGTTTCTTCATCTGTAAAATAAGTTTAATACTAGTATTATTCCTCTCATACAATTATTTGAAGAGTAAATGAGTTAATACACAGGAAGCGCTTAGAAGAAAGCCTAGCACTTAGTAAGTATTCAGTGTTAGCTATTGTTAGAACTGTGGGAAAAAGTTTGGATGGAATTGATTTTTAACTTAAAGCAAAGAGAGAGGGGAAGTGTTCCTTTTTTGGTGTATGGGTTGGTGGGTGGCTGGAAGTGAACCTGACAAAGTCAGGAAATGGGAGACTGAAAAAATACGTTCATAAGAGTTTTAAATGCTAAGGACTTTTGCACTTTTCTTTAAACAATAGATTCATCCTAAGTGGTTTTGTTTGTTTTGTTTGTTTTGTTTTTTGTTTAAAGCAGAGACGGGACATTAAATTCGTGCTTCCAGGAATCAGTCTTGCTAAGTATGGTTTTGGAGAGAGGAGATGCTTGGTACAGAGGGTTTCAGTCAGGATAGGTTAAGTTAGCATAGTAACAACTCTAAAGCCTTTGTGGCCTTAAAAAGGTAAATAAAGGTATGTTTCCTGCTTATGTTGCACGTCTATCACAGCTCAGCTGGAGACTACTTACAATCATTCAGAGGCGCCCAGGCTGATAGAATAGCTACCTAGCCACTATCTCGAGAGCACCCTGGAAGGTCATGTACTAGCAATTAAATATTAGGCAGTCACAGGCTTCTGGAAATTGCTGTCCTTCCACTTTTGAGGGTTAGAGACTAGGGAAGAATTGGAGATGTTTATAAATAGCAGTAATGACAGTTGCTCACCACACAGAGGCTCATTTAGAAGGTGGTTGTATCGTAGTTCAAGTATGTGGTCTTGGTTTCTGGACTGGGGTTGTTCTTAGGCAATGTGGAGAAGAGCTGGATAAAAGAAAGAATTTGAAGGAATAGAATTTAAAGGCTCATAATTGATTGGGTGGAGTTACAAAGGTAGGAGGAGTCAAGATGGGACAGAACTTTTAGACTCAGTGGAAGGTGATGCTGCCCTAACAGACAGAAGTCTGGGAGCTGGTATGTGTTAGGGAATGGTAGGGGGTCAGTCGGATGCCCTGCAAGCCTCCGGAGCCATGATCCCTAAGGAGTCCGCCAGCCAGTGTTGCCCGTACACTGTAGTTGGTACTCAAGGAGATAAGTACAGAAATAGAGAGTAATCCTTTACAAACTAATGATTTTTTTTCCCTTGTTATGATTTATTCTTACTGCACTTATGTTAAATCCAATAATAAAATGATCAGGCTTGTATTTTTTCTTCTTCTTTTTGTGATTTGTTTTGATTATGTTTTGTAAAAGTGTTGATCTGTAACAGGGGAAAAAAATAACTAGCCCTTCACCACAGATAGTTTGAAATGTTTTGCTTTGGAGACAGGTGGCAGGGACTTAAAGTCAGAGCTGGAGATCAGGAACTGAGTCCTTCCCATAAGATTAGTCAAATACGGGAGATGTGAACAAAAGACAGATTCCAGAGTGAGAAGAGGGCCTAGGACTGAGCTTTGGGGGATGTCCAGGGTCTGGGGGTAGAGATGTTAAGAGTGGGTGTACACAGTACAGTCTCCCTGGAATCATCAGAGATGATGGGAAATTAGTAGTGACAGATGCTACAGAGAATCAAGGAAAAGAACTGAGGTCAAGCTAGATTTGGCAAGAAGGAAGTCACTATGAATGTTTAAAAATAAACTTTTAGTGAAGTGGTGTGGTCAGATACCAGATTTCAACAGTTGTAAGAAATGTGTGATCACTAAAAAAAAAAAAAAAGAAAAGAAAGAAATGCGTGATCATAAAATACAAGAGGGTATGAACTCTTGGTTGGAAAAGTTTGATAGCAAAACAAAGGCAAAAGCTAAAACAGCAGCTGTTGGGCCAAGGAAGGAAAAGTACATTTTGCTGTTACTGGACCCAGATAACTACTGGTAGGTAGCAGAGTGAAGGTGGTTAGAAAGGGAAATGGGTGGGAATCTGTAAATCCCTGTGGGTTCAAAACAGAAAAATGGACTTTGGGGCATTACTGGGGTAGAGCACTGATGTGGTCTGAGTTCAGTGAGCAGGGACTTGGAAGCCCTAGTGAGTGCATTGATGAAATGGCTTGAAACTGTCACCATGTATCCTGCCTAAGAAATTCAGCTTTTTACTCAACACTCAGTAAATATGAGCACCAAGTGATGTGGTAATGGAGGGAGTAGAGGGGGGGTCACATAATCCCTAATCATTGTTAAAAGAAGAATAAAAATCTTGGAGCACCTGGTGGCTCAGTGGTCAAGCATCTGCCTTCGGCTCAGGTCATGATCCTGGGGTCCTGGGATTGAGTCCACATCAGGCTCTCTGCAGGGAGCCTGCATCTTCCTCAGCCTGTGTCTCTGCCTCTCTCTGTGTCTCTCATGAATAAATAAATCAGATCTTTTTTTTTTTTTTTAAAGAAAAATCTGGTAAAAAAATGGACTTAAGATAAAATTAAACATATCTAATATTTAGAAACACAACCATTATTCATTAAAAGCATGAAAAGAATACAAGTATGATGTTTTACTCTAAAAATTGTAAAATTTGAAATGTGCCTCAAAATTCCTACCTGATGGGATGCCTGGGTGGCTCAGTGGTTGATCATCTGCCTTTGACTCAGGGTGTGATCCCAGGGTCCTGGGATTGACTGGGATTGAGTCCCACATCAGGCTCCCTGCTTGGAGTCTCCTTCTCCCTCTGCCTGTGTCTCTGCCTCTCTCTCTTTCATGAATAAATAAATAAAATCTTAAAAAAAAAATTCCTACCTGTCAAACTAACTTCTCATTTTCATTGAATTCTCTCTTTTAAGTATTAGGATGAAATATAAGCTGGGCAGAAATTATCCTGACCGGATTATCCTCCCTCCATAGTCCTTCACGCAGCCCTCAGTTTCCCCCTCACCTTTGCTTTTGACTGTGATGGGGCCTGTTGATTTTTCATGTGACATTGCTACGAGGTGGCATCTCTGGTTACTCTGTAGGACTGCCATGCAGTAGAGCATTTAAGAACACTCTGGAGTCCCAACTACTTGAGTTCAAATCTTGGTAATCTTGGGGGGTGCCTGGGTGGCTCAGTCAATTAAGCATCTGCCTTTGGCTCAGGTCAAGATCTCGATATCTCAGGGTCCTGGGATGGAGCCCTGCATCTAGCGGGCTTCCTGCTCAGTGGGGAGTCTGCTTCTCCTCCTCCCTCTTCCTCTCCCTGCTTGGTCTTGCTCTTGCTCAAATAAATAAAATCTTAAAAAAAATAATCTTGGTAATCTTGTACACTTAGCTTCTCTGAGCATCATTTCCTCATCTGTAATCTGTAAAAGGGGATAGTAAGAATAAAAACCATTGCCAGGGATTTGGAGAGTTTCAGATACATAAGTAAGCCCTCAATAAACATCAATTATTTCTTCTTTGAGATAAAATATTTCTAACATGTTTTCGCTAGTTTTTAGTTTTTCATAAAACTGACAAATCAAGTTATTTGCCTCTGGTTAATGGAGAGTTGTTAGTTAGTGGGTCTTGTGCCTTAAACAAAATGGCAAAGAGATAAGAGGGAAGATGGAAGGATAAGGGGATTCTGTGAAGACAAAGTCAGTTCTGGAGAAGTGTACCCCCAACAGGCTCTGCTAGGATTGATGAGTTCTTTGTGTTCTGTTGACACATCTAATGGTTTTGACACAGATAAGTTTTCTAGTTTTAAAGTTTAGATATTTATATGAAACCTTTAGTGCCAGGAAACAAAACAGTGTTGATGAAGACAAATCTCCTAAGGAGGAATCAGACCTGTAGTTCGGCATGTAATTAACCTTTCCAATACCTTTGCTGGGGCAAGTATGACTTCTTGAAAAAGGGGTAGAAAAGTGAAATTTCCTATTTTCTATAACTGTAATGCATTCTCCTAGGAATCCTTTTGCGATCACTCTGCTATAATTTAGTGTAAGTGGCACTCTTTAGAAAACTGAGTCAAGCTCTACTTTGCAAGCAAGTAGCAATCATAGGAATAAATTCTTTTCTCTTTGAAAATAGAGTGAAATCACTTCCAATCTGATCTTTGCAACCCAATGCCTGCTGATAATGTGAGCATAAACACATTAAGCACCAAAGAGGAATGGCATCTGGATGCTAAGAGGGGATCAGAATAGCCAGAATAAACACAAGCTGCCATCAGGGAAGCTGAATTCCATCATATCACATCATGTTCAAGCATAATTCAGGGTAGTCATATACTGATGTGAGTAAAATCAGTTTTTGTTTTCAGTTTTCACATTTTAGGCACCCCCCCCCCCCCACCACCACCCCTGCCCTTGACTGGTTATAATATATAAATCAAGCCACAGCTGACAGTGATTTGCTTTCTTTATCTGGGAAAAGGCCTTTGACTCTGGGTCTGACTTGTCTTCATTGCGCTGATCTTCATCACAAGTACTTTCTATAATTCCCGCAACAACATTAACTCCAGTTGTTGTGTTTTTTCCCCTACGAGTACATATCACAATAGCTCTTTCATTACATGATCACAAATTATATGCAGTCACCCTTATATGCTTCATGAAAGCAGTAAATTTAAAGAAAAGATACTATTTAAAACTTGAGAACAGAGGCCATAGTTTGTCTTATTTAAAGTTTGGCTTAAAGATTGGCATTTAAGTTAATATCTTACCACATGTGGTAATCCTGCAAAGTGCTACATATTTTTATTTATGGTTAAGGGACTAAAGCAAAATCCCCTTTTCAGTATGTTATCTTGCATTATTTACTCAGTGATGAATGATATTGCCTCGCAGGTATGAGTTTTACAATGAAAGACCCTATTGTAGCATATATTTTTATGGGAAGTGGTGCAGGCTGTTAGAATTAGGGTTCCAGAGGGAATTTAAACTCTGAATATCCTAGTACTTGTTCGGTTAAAACATAGCTTAATGTTGTTTTAACACTGCATTTTTACTCATAGGAGAACAAAAATAAAAAATGAACAAAAGTTAAAATGCTAGAACCCAAATAAAGTGACTGAAGGCAAATTGGCATATCCTAAACTCAAAGATCAAAACTGTAACAGAGATAAAGGTGATTATCTGATTCATTTATTTCTACTGTTAAAAAATAACTTCAACTTTACCAGTTTATTACTGTTTCAAGCACCGGTGAACCATTTCTATCAAATTGGTGAGATATGAAACTGAGCTGAAAGAAAAGTTCTGAGGGGCCAGTTTAATAATTAATCAAATCTTTGGGTGGAAAACCTACTGATACGTCAATTTGTCCACAATTCATGAGAATTTCTACTGAGTAGGGAAAGAGATATTTTGGAGGGAGTGTTAACCTTTTAGAATATGTATTTGTTTTGAAATAGAATTAAAAATTTAAAGTAAATAAGCGGAAATACCAATTTTTAATAAAATAGAAATTAGTTCATGCCCTTCTCTTTCAGAAATTTGGATAATTTAAGCAGAAATGGGCTGCTGTTCTGTTAAGTACAAAGATAGGGACTTTGATAGCAAATTATTTTAAAATAATATTTTAGGACTAATGTATTTGGGCAGAAATGGGCTGCTGTTCTGTTAAGTACAAAGATAGGGACTTTGATAGCAAATTATTTTAAAATAATATTTTAGGACTAATGTATTTGAGGCAGATGTGCTCCCCCAAATTCAGTTAGCACTTAAAAGATATCATTTCATTATTTTCTGGGCCTCCATTATTTCTGATGAGAAATTAAGTGTTGTTCTGATGAGAGGCCAGCTGTCATCTGTGTCTTTTCCCTCCTGCTTGTAATGTCATTTTGTACTGGCTACTCTCAAGACTTTTTCCTTATTTTTGGTTTTTAGCAGTTTGACTATGTCGCATCTAGGTGTGGTTTCCTTTGCACTTATCTTGCTTGGGTTTGTTCTCAGATTCTTAAATCTTTAGATTTATATCTCTCACCAAATTTGGAAAATTTGAAACTATCCTAAAAATAAATGGTTTCTTTTGCAGTACTTTTAGATTTACCAAAACATTTGCAGTTAGTATAGAGTTCTCATGTACGTATGACTCAGGTTCCCTTATGTTACCATGTCACATAATCATGGTATATTTGTTACATTATAGAAATAAATTGGCACAATGCTACTAATAACAATTTTTCCACTAGTTCCTTTTTTCCCTCTTTTAGGATCCGATCCACAATACCACATTATGTTTCATCATACCTCGAAGTCTCCTTCAATCTGTAACAGTTTTTCAGATTTTACTTGCTTTTCATTGCCTTGACAATTTTGAAGAGTACTGGCCAAATATTTTTTACAATGTCCTTCAATGTGGGTTTGTCAGACGTTTTCTTTTCTTTTTCTTTTTTTTTTAAAGATTTTATTTATTTATTCATGAAAGACAGAGAGAGAGAGAGAGAAAGAGAGAGAGAGAGAGAAGCAGAGACACAGGCAGAGGGAGAAGCAGGCTCCATGCAGGGAGCCTGATGTGGGGCTCCATCCTGGGACTCCAGAATCATGACCTCAGCTGGAGGCAGGCGCTAAACTGCTGAGCCACTCAGGGATCCCCTGTCAGATGTTTTCTAAAGCTAGACTGAGGGTGTGGATTTGGGGAAGAATACTAAGAGGTAAAGTGCCCTTCTTATTGATCGAATCATATCAAGGGATAATGATACCAATATGACTTATCACTGGTGATACTAGCCTTGATAATGTGGTTAAGTTTATGTCTGCCAGATTCCACTAGTCTAAACTTAGTATTTTTTCTCTTCCATTCTCTATTCTTTGGAAGCAAGGCACTAAGTACAGCTCATACTCAAAGGGAAGGAAATTAAGCTCTACCGATACCTTTTGGAAGAGGTCCTATCTACTTCTATTATTTGGAATCTTCTTTAAGGATGGTGTACCCTCCCTCCCCATTTATCAGTCATTTGTTTTTATCAGAATAGGTATAGGTATTTATTTTATTCTTTGGGTTCTGATTCAGTGGCATGATTATCTTCCTGTTCAGTTGTTCCCACTTTGACCATTGGAAGCTCCTGCAGTTAGTTCTTGTGCCCTTTTTACATGCCCAACCCCCATGCCCCCCCCCCCCCTTTTTTTTAACTTTCTTCCTTTTTGGGCCTATATGATGCTCTAGGTTTGTCTTGCATTTTTCCTGCCACACTCCTAGAATCAGCCCTTTCTCCAAGGAGGCCTGGTTTGTTTCATTGGAAAATGGTATTTAGGAACCATAATCTGGGTGCTGATTGCTCTCACTCTTATTGGTTTTTAACAATTTTTTTTTCCTGCAGCATTCTTATTCATCTACATAAGTTAAGCCTTTGTCCCGGAGGTCCTGTGGCTCTGTTCATTGATGCAGATTTTTTCCTCTGTGTTCTTCAGATTGTATAACTGCTATATAAATATTTTCAAGATCACTTACTTTTTCTTCTGTAATTTCTAGTTTGCTATTAAACTTAAGTGAATTTTTAATTTCAGATATAGTATTTTTCAGTTCTTAGAATTTCCTTTATTATTTCTTTTTACCAATTTCTGTTTCTCTGCTGAGTTTTCATTAGTTCATTCATTACAGCATTTATGTCCTTAATTATAATACTAATAGCTGCTTTAAAGTCCTTGTTTACTAATTCTATATTTGGGTTCTTTGAAGTCAGATTCCACTGATTGCCTTTTTTAAAGTATGGATCATATTTTTTTGTTTCTCTTTATATCTAATAATTTTGGATTTTATCTTGGACATTGTAATCGCTACTTTAATAGAAACTGGATTTATATTCCTCTAGAGAGTATGAAAATCTTGTATTAGCAGGCAGTTAACTTGGGTGAATTCCATCTTCCATCTTTGCCTTCTGTGCACTGGGCAGCAACAGATATCTGAGTTCAGTACATTTAGACATACTGGGACTATTTGGTCTGCCTCTACCATGCAGCATTCAGGGGTTTGTTAGGAAATTGGGCAGTATATGCAGAATATGGGGCTCATACCTTTTCTAAGGTTTCCTTTCTTTACCCTGCTGGTGCTTAGTCAGTCCTAAACTCCATTTACTGATGTTTTAGCCAGTAAGGTGGCTGAATTGTCTGAATTGTAGCCGCGTTTTGTCCACCAGGGCATGCCCTCTGATGAAGAGCCATGACACAGGAAACTCAGTGCCATTCCTTTCTCCAAAGTGTCAGCTTTTTGTTCACTCTCATGTGCCTTTAGATTTTTGTTGTTGCCTAGAATTTATAAGTGCTGCCAGTAGGAGGATTGGTCTGATATAAGCTACTCTGCTCTAACTAGAAATGGTATTCTCCTTCATTTAAGAAGAGTAATATTAATTAAATGATCAAACAAAAATGTAAAACTATTTTTCTATGAAGAAGTACACAGTGCTATGAGATCTAATAATAGAAATCACTGAGGTCAGTAAAGGTTTCCTTGAGTTCATGGTCAGGGAGAGAGAGAGAGTTAATAAAGGGGATAGAAGAGAATTCCACATATATTTTGAATGAGTAAGTAATATGGTACAGCTTTCTCTGCATGTTGGCTGCTTTCTTTGCATATATTCTTATCCTCAGTCTTTATAAACCTCTCTCTAGGTGTCTGTGATGATGAAAGGGAATCTGTAGCTATAGGGCCTATAAAGTTATACAGCAAAGCATGTCCTGCATGAAAACTTCTTAGGCCAGGGGACTTGTGTGTGTGGACCATTTAATTGGTAAAGCAGAATTTGTGGGCTCTGGTCAGTATGATTAACTGGATTACAAGGAAATCCCCCTTCCTACTTCAAGTATTTAGAAATGCTGGATAAAGTACAACACACACATATACCTATAAACACACACAAACGCACACATATATACACACACGCAGATTCACAACCAAGGAGTTATCCTAGTTGACTAAAATGGAGGAGGAATGTAAAGTCAGGATGATGAATAGGAGCCTGACCTGAGAGGTTCTGACAGAGGGATGAAAATAGGCTCAATAGCTGGGAAGAGGGGAGTCGGGGTGGGGTGGTGGTGGTGGTGGTGGTTTGAGCCCTGGGTGGGCTTTGGGGCCCTGATACCTACCAAGGAATTGATACCTGATCATAGACCTGGTACATGTGGAGAACTGAAACGGAGTTATCTGTGTGGAGCTAGAAGCCATGAAGTGGTGACTGAAGAAAGACAGTTCCATCACACTGTTGCAGTAGAGAGGCACAGACGTTTGCTGTCTCCTCAGAGTTATACATAGAACAAATTCCTCAGGCTGAAGGAGCACACTGAATCTTGAGCAAGCTAAATAAAAATAAGTCCACATTTACATACATTGAATGAAACAATAGAACATTAAATATCATGAAAAATTGTAAAAGCTACCAGAGGAAAAAAACAGATACATATCAAGAAATGCAGATTAGGGACAGCCTGGGTGGCTCAGTGGTTTAGTGCCACCTTCAGCCCAGGGCCTGATCCTAGAGACCTGGGATCGAGTCCCACATCAGGCTCCCTGCATGGAGCCTGCTTCTCCCTCTGCCATGTCTCTGCCTCTTTCTCTCTCTCTGTGTCTCTCATGAATAAATAAATAAAATCTTTAAAAAAAAAAAAAAAGAAATGCAGATTAATACCAAACTTATCAGCAAAAAAAGATGTCAGAATATAGTAGAGTAGTGTAATCAAGGTGTTAAGTGAAAATAGCTATCAGCCAGAAAATCTACTTAAGTAAAAAGGAAATCATATTTTCCCCAAATGTCCATAATTAGTATCTACCATCTCACCAGCTACTCTCCAGTACGACTTAATCATTCCTCCATCCAGACATAAAGTTGAATTCCCTCTCTTTGAATCTGGATTAGCTAGCTATACACAATTCTTTTGAAACCAATAGAATGTGGTTGACTTTTTTTTTTTTTTTTTAAGATTTTATTTATCCATTCATAGAGACACAGAGAGAGGGGCAGAGGCACAGGCAGAGGGAGAAGCAGGCTCCACACAGGGAGCCTGACGTGGGACTCGATCCAGGGTCCCCAGGATCAAACCCCGGGCTGCAGATGGGGCCAAACCACTGTGCCACCGGGGCTGCCCTGTGGTTGACTTTTGAGGCTAGGTCAGAAAAGGTCATTTAGCTTTCAGCTGGTCCTTTGAGACACTTGCTGTGGGGGCCACTTGTTGCCATTAAGTTGTCCAACTATTCTGAGGCTTTGTGAGCTACTCTGGTCATCAGAACCCCCAGATAAGCCCATCTTCTAGCTGAGTACCACTGAATGCCATAGTCCTGCATAAGAGGCAGAAAAATGGCCCAGCTGAGTATTACCCAAATTCCTGACCCATGGAATATAGTCAAATGGTTGCTGTTTGAAGCCACAAAGTTTTGAGTTAATTTTTCAGGTAGCAGTAGTTAACTGGGACAAAATTGGACCCTGACAGAAGGAATGGATTGTATGAATCAGTCATGAGAAATGAAGCTGGTAAACAAATACAAATAAGTATTGACTTTGTTTTTTCTAAGTTGGATGAGGATTGTAAAAACAATGTGGTACTAAGACACTGGCAACAATAATCTGGAAGCTGATATAGAGTGTGGAAAAGGAGAAACCGATGACAGAACTATTTAGGATTTTTGTATTATTCAGAAGAGTACTAGAGATTGACTTTAAGTAGGCATGTTAAAGAAAAAAAATGGATTGTATAATTTATGAAACAGGGAAAAGACAACTAGAAAAATGCAAGAAAAAGCAGTAAAAAAGATCAGTAGCAAAGAAAATCATGGTAGCTAGAAAACACAAAATAAATTGGCTGAGAAGAGATCAGGACTCCTAGAACAGTAATCATGATAAACATAAATTAACTTCAGTTATTAAAAATGATAATATTTTTTAAAGGCAGCCAAATATTGCTTTAAGAAGATACCCAAGGCAAAATAACCCAGAGCAGTTAACAATAAAAATAAAGGGATAGAAAAGATACACGAGGAGAAAACAAACCAAAAAAAGTAGGTGTGATAATACCAATCTCAGGCCAAATGAAATTTCTAGGTGTTTTATCCAGGAAACACTTGTACAGAGTGCACCAGGAGGCATATATAAGGATGTTCATTGCAGCATGGTTTGTAATAATGGAAAATTGAAAAGAATTTAAATATTAATAGGGAAATGTATAGATAAATTGTAGAATATTAACATAGGGACAATAAGCAGCAGTTAAAAGAGCTAGATTTATGTGTCTACATGGCTGTTTTTTAAAACCATTGAATTAAAGAAATAAAATTAAATAAGTTACAGAATAATATGTCAGTGTGACACTTCTAAATACAAAATAATACATTTGTACTTCTAAGATTCCTTCTAATTCTGAAATTGTTTTATTGAATTTCATAGTAATAAGCTATGTTCCTATGATTATATGCATTTGAGTGTTTAAGGAAGTATGCCCAGACACTCAAATGCCCAGAAACAGTATACTTTTCAGCAAGTAAGCTAGCTGTCATTAAGAGCAATCACTGTATCCTACCGAATGAACACACTTGGAATAGCAGGAAGCTATCTTCCTCTGAACAAGTAGTCTATAGAATTAAATATTTTATGACTACTCATAGTGTGCTTAGTACTATATAGTAAGCATATATGCAAAATTTCTCCTTTTCCCTTGAGTTGCTTACTAGGAAAAAAGATGTGGCATAGAGAGGGACAGGTGGATCATGAGATGAAAAAATGAGAGCCAACTGAAGGAAGATGTTGGCTAAGGATAACTTTCTACTAGAACCTATGCACACCAGAATCGCTGTTCTGTAGCTAACTAGAAACTCCCAGATGTCAATTCCACAGATATTTACTGAGCACCTACTATGTAGAGGGCATTCTGCTCAGTGTGGTCATGTACAACAAAAATGATTCAGGAATCTCTAGCTTATAAAAATGACCATTGGGAGATCCCTGGGTGGCTCAGCGGTTTAGCGCCTGCCTTCGGCCCGGGCATGATTCTGGAGTCCCGAGATCGAGTCCCATGTCGGGCACCCTGCATGGAGCCTGCTTCACCTTCTGCCTGTGTCTCTGCCCCTCTCTCTCTGTCTCTCATGAATAAATAAATAAAATCTTTAAGAAAAAATAAAGATACACCTGGCTTTGTAGCTTGAAAGGAGAATGAGATCATTTTCTTTAGAAGGGACCTGGAATGGCCCTACGGAGGCTATTTTACATATTTGTAGATGTTTGCATTTCTGTTGGGGTGATTGAAAGTGGCAGGGCAGTTTCTTCACTGTGCCATAACTCTGGTTAGTATTTGATCCCCCCTGCCATCCCCTGCTCCTGCCTTTCTTAATAACAATATTGCTGTACATTAATTCTTTTGAAGCCTTTGATGGTGTTGCTGAGACAATCATTTAAGCATTTCAAATACACACCACGTAGTACAGTTATTTTAGAGGCAGCAGTGGTTAGCCACTGGAAACTAACCATTGGGCTTGATAAAGGGGGGGAATTTTATATGTTATGGCTTATGACAGAGAATGGAAAAATGCTTCAGTGAGACAGGCTGGCATTTTAAATTGGAGCACAATAATAGCAAAAAGTGCTGAAGTCAACAGACTGCTTAGAAGTATGTTTATTATTTGCTGAGAGAGGCCTTACAAGGTGGCCACGTCCACGTATTTGCAACCACAGTTAGTTCAGTTGTTCCCTAAATGTGGGACTATGACCCTGATTGACGTCAGTGAGAGTTGTATACTTGCAGAGAAAGGAGATTCAAGTCATCTAAGAATCCAAGGCAAGGAGAAAATAGGTGTAATAAGCAATGAGTTATAACAGACTTACACATATACTTAGGTTGGAAACCATGCGGAGGTAACCATGATCTGAATCTTCTGGGGCTGGACTAAAAATTCTCCTTTCTCCCCGAAAGCTTTTAGAATATGAATTGTCTAGTCCACACACAACTTGAAGGTAGAATGAGAATATAGAAGACAGTCTTAGGAGATGACATTTGATTTATGACTTGGACAATATGAAGGAAATGTCCACAAGAGCTGGAGGAGGAGTATTCCAAGGGAAAGAATCAGCAAGGAGAAAAGCATCAGAAATGAGTGACCTTGGCAAATTGCCTTACCTCTCTGGGCCTCATTGTCATCATTTGTAAAACTAGAGAGTTGGACTAAATAAGCCCTAAAGAATTTGTCAGCTCCAAAATGCAAAGAAAAAAGACTTAGTTAACATGGGCAACATGGTTAAATGTTTTTATTTTTATTTTTTTCCTGGTTTACTTAAGATAAAAATGACATATTGTGGTACTTTAACAGCAAAACCCTTTGATGAATATATTGCAGAGTTGTTTTTTTGTTGTTGTTTTTTGTTTTTTTGTTTTGTTTTGTTTTTGAAGATGGCAGCCCTCCGGGGGTTTGACACATTAGGAATAAGATGGAAACATTGAGAGGAAGAAAATGTTGGTGAGAGAAACTTTTTTTTGGTGGTTTTTATTTTATTTTATTCTTTGATCAAATGCAACAAGATTGCAAATTAGTGGGAGGAGATAGTGTTTGGGGGAATGCTCTTTCTTCTTTCTGATATTTCCTGTGTTGTGAAAGGAGCTTAATTACTGTAACATTGCTGATCACTTTATTTCTTCTACCTTAAGGGAGCTGGAGTGGAAGGAAGAAATTGAGCAGGTTCTGCTCCTTTCAGCTTTTCCTTTTTGCTTTTGGGCAGCCATCTTGACCTTGGAGGGCTTTTCTCCTTACTTCTTCAGACCCTAATTTTTGCCTGGGAAAGGTACCTTCTGCTTTGGGAGCTTGATCTGATCCAGTGTTTACTGTGACCCTGTGAGTAAATCTGTTGAATTTTGGGATTCCGTTTTCAAGTACCTTTGGCTCCCACACTAAATCATTTTGTCCAGTTTATCCTTCATCAGTAATAATGGTGATATTTTGATATCCCTCTGCCATATCTTCACCTTATTTTTTTGGTATGTTCACAGTGTGGATGGGCAAGAAGAGTGCTATTCATTTGGCTCTTTCAGACCCCAGAAGGTAGAATTCAAGGGGAAGGGAATTAGCTTTTGTGAGAAGGGTTATTGTTTCCTTTGAATCAGAAGGGAGAAGGCTGTAGTTGTGAAGAACTGCAGATACTTGAACCATGATGGAGTTTCATCTCAGTGAAGTAGGAGGCCAAATAATCAACTGAGAATGAGTCAGCAGGCATGGAAATGGAAAGTTAAAAGAAGAAAAGATTTAGATCTGCAGCTATGGGGAGTATCCTCTCAAGAATCCACTGAAGAGAAGCAAACTATTGCCAGTTAGGGTGACAAGGTGATGTTAACAGGCTTGGATGTGGATGGAGCTCTAAGGCTGCCATGTTGTCTGCCACCAGTCACAAAAGTGGTGAAAACTGCTCTGTAGAATGTATTTTCATCCTAAATTATATTAATTTTCACAAGTAAATGAAAGAATCTATTAGGGTTAGACAATGAATGGTTGCGTATATACTGTTACACAAGCTAAATGGTTCTTCAGACATGGTTTACACACCTTTGTCTTGGTGGATTCAGCTTTTCCTCTTGTCTGTGTGTGTGTGTGTGTGTGTATGTGTATATTCAGGTTTTTACAAAAATATTAAGTAAGGCTTTTAAATTTATTTTTATTTTTTATTATTTTTAGTAAGGTTTTTTTAAAGAGCCCAGTCAACAAAAGACTACATGTTAGCAGCCCCAAACACCAACAGAATGATGTTTGAATATCCATTTTGTTTTATTATGTAGATAATACCCAGTAGCTTTATTGAAGGTTATTCTTGCGTGACAAGTTCAGTTGCTTTCATGTGGAAAAGAAAATACTCTGCCTTCTTACCTCCTTGCCCATTGAGTCTTCTAGAACCAAGGGGAATGCCAGCTTCTTTATAAAGTAATCTCAAAATATTCTTTGCATCCTAGATTTCTCTCAATTCCTGTTACTTTTAAATTTAAACTGTATATCCTTACATGCAGTTTGGTGAAGGATAGGGAATAAGAAGGATTTCAGGAGGTGATTGCACTTGAACTCGGTGTGGAGAGAATAGAATTTGGCAGGTGGCTATGGGTGCACTCCAGTCTTGGTCCAAAGAACACGAAGGCCTCATGTCAGAGCATTTTTAGGGAGCCGAGTGTTGAGCAGGCCTTTTGGCTGGAGGACAGAGATGCAAAGGGTCTGGTCTCCATGACTGGGAAAGTAGCGTGAATACAGATTAGAGAAGGCTGCAGGAAGCCAGATTTTTTCTCCCTTTGGGTAGGTAAGATTTTCCTGAGGAACCAGGCTGTGGAGATGTAGAAAGTGAAAATTCAATAGATTTGATTCATGGAATGAGATTCTAGAAGGAAGGGAAATAAGAGTCTAGTAGACAGGCAGATAAAATCTGAGGGGAGGGGAGGAGGAGTTAAACAATAAAAAGAGTGGGCTCAGGTTTACTTGAAAGCAGGTGATATTGTTTTGTAGTTGGTATAAGAATACCTCCTGATATTCAGAAATACAAAAATTATTTTAAATATATCTACTCTGTCAGAGTTGTTATGCCCCCCCTTTTCATTTTTGGTAAAAGAATGAAAAATAAAGAACAGCATATGCTAAAAGAAATCAGGTACACAACAGGGACTGAAATAATTTCAAATAAGTTTTCTTTTAGCTGGATTGCTATTATAAAATAAGAATACATTTTGATTCAGAACTTTTATGAAGAACTTGGGCATTTTATTACAACATCTGTTCCTACATTTTAATTTCTCTTTTTCCTTTTATAGATATTTGCATACTTTTTTTTTTCTCAAATGAGAAGACCTTTTTGTTTGCCACAAGAAGGCTATTATCCAGAATGTTAATGGGTTTTCAGCTATTAAGATGTAATGATATACCTCGAGTATTTAACTATAAATTTGAAAAATCTCCATGAACAATCTCAAAGGAATACTTAGAATGCACTCCTGGTAAATTGGCTCATTTTCCTGTAATTTACTGGAAGTGCTGATATGAGAGCAGTCGTAATGTGAAAAGTACATTAATCCCTGGAGTTACATTTTATATATTAAATTATTACTCTCAAAGAATAAAACGTATGAGGCCATTTAGCCTTCATTCATATTTGTTACTTAGAATCACAGTAGAGAAACAGTCACTTATCTTTGATGCACAAAATTAGAAATAATGCATTTAATATCCTTTAAAACAAGAGGCACAGTGATGCTCAGTTATGCTTTTGCATAACAATTGCTCTTTCCCAAAACAAGGACTGTTTTAGTTAGAGCAAGATTCTTCGGGCTTTGTAGAGGCCCCTTTCATTCCATTGGTAATTGAAATATTTTTAGAAACCCATAATGCAGCTTTCTTTGATGTCAGAAAGATTAGTCTGCCTTCTAGCCCTGAGCTGCTTCCACACTGAGGGATTATTTAAGGAGGTAGTCAGTTTGCTGAAACAGTGGTTGTAGGAACCCTTAGGGTCTTGTTTGGAATTTTGTCTAATTGTGTTTTTCTTCTTTGCCAGGGGACTGAGAGTTGTGGAATCACAATTTGTGACATCAGGTGTTTTTTTGATAAGCAGCCATTTCTGATTCCGGAAGATTAAGGCAGATAGGAAGCCCCTCCTGAGACTGTGATAAAGCTCTCGAACAACAACTGACACCATGGATGTAAAACTGGAGACTTCCTGGGATGACCTGCCTCTCATGGCCAACACCAGCCACATACTTGTGAAGCACTATGTACTGGATTTAGATGTGGATTTCGAAAGTCAAATCTTTGAGGGCACCATAGTGCTTTTCTTTGAGTCTAGAAATAGACTTGAGAAACAGAGTGGTTCCACCAAGGAAACCTGCCGATCAGAGTCAAACGAAGCCTGCAGATTCAGTACACCTGAACCCTGCCATAGTCCTGTGACAGATACAAGGACCTCCTCATCCAAAACAGGATATAATGATTTTGCAATCTGTGGTAAAGGTGAAAAAGATACTTCTGGTAAAGATGGTAACCATGACAACCCGGAACAGGCTTCTGGGATTTCTAGCTCAAAGTACTGCTGTGACACAGGGAATCATGGGAGTGAGGATTTTTTGCTAGTGTTGGACTGCTGTGATTTATCTGTGTTCAAGGTCGAGGAGGTAGATGTTGCTGTTGTGCCAGGTATTGAAACATTTACAGGGTCTTCCCAGATCGCATTTGTTTCTGAGGAGCTCAGGAATCAGATTGTACATGAACTTGTGACTCTGCCTGCAGATCGTTGGAGGGAGCAGTTTGACTATTATGCTCACTGCAGCCAGGCTCCTGGCTGTGGGGAACTCCTGTTTGACACTGACACTTGGAGCTTACGGATCAGGAAGACAGGGGCTCAGACAGCTACTGACTTTCCTCACGCCATACGGATATGGTACAGCACCAAACCCCAGGGGCGATCAGTTACGTGGACCTCAGACCAGAGTGGCAGGTAGGTTGTCCCGGCACCCAGCGATCCCCTGCCCGTTAATCTCACTCACTGGGAGATGAGCCTTTGCAGGGATACACCAGACAGGAGAGTCTCGGCAGAGATGCTCCTTTTCATTCTGTGGTATTAACAAATCTAGCTTCAAATCCCTAGGCCCACAATGAAGCAGGTAAATTCCCAGGTCTGTTCAACTCTTAATAGGATTATTTCCCTTAAGTCAGGATGAAAAGATTACTTTATTAAGCCCCTGTATTTCTGAGTTAGGAGATTGAAAGGTAAGCTTAATGACTAAATCCCAAGCCTAGCTCTCTGTTGGGATCTCTGCCTGCGACTTTAGTGCTGTAGATGGGAGTGATGCATGTCTCTGAGCAAATACTTTCTCAGAGTTCCTTCATACTCCCCCTGAGGGAATAAATTGCTGCCAAGCTGGGTCAGTATGAAGCCTGACCAAGTGCTTCCAATTAAAGCCTGCTCTGCTTTGTGCTTCTCTTCCTATACCTGTCTCTTGGCAGCTGTGCCTCTCTGGGCTTCGTCACTTGTCATGGAGTACAGACCCCCACACACTGGGAGGGCCTGTTCCTGAGGAGTGTGACAGTTCTGCCAACACTGCACACTTGCTCCTCTGGCTGCGGTTCTTCTACTCAACACCAGGAGATTCCTGGTTTTTAGTGTGGAGAGAAAGAATTGATGAGGCATTGATTTCGGGAGGTGTGTAGGCAGCCATTTGTTCTTTTCTTCTTGCCCTTCCTCCAACAATTGTTCAGCGTTTTTCAAATTTGAGAGTTTTAAAATCAAACTTCATTGATCCCTCATTATTTTACCTGTTTCTTTGTGCTAATGTACTGCAAGTCAATATAGTAATTCCTACAGCTCAGCTGGAGGAATGCTGATCTTAGTGAACTTGTGTTGAGTACCTTCTTTTATAGCCTCCGACTCCTTTGACTGAAGTGGTGGGCTCGGGGAAATTGCTTAGATCTCTTCCCCAACCCATCCCCCCAAAAAAACCTTTTAGATTTTTTTTTAAGCATCACTTCAACTTTGAGCTCTAATTATCCTGTTCCTTACCTCCAATCTTACATCTCTGTTCTGGTCTCCCAACCTACTCAGAATGAGTTCACTTCTTGTCTTATTTCTGTTGGAGTCTGAGGCAGCCTTTGGGAAATTTCAGGGTTGGTGCAAACTTACAACAGCACAAAAGCATACTGATTTATATATAGAATAACTTAATTGGATATTCTTGGGAGACCATGAGGAAAAGAAATAGGTCTTCCTATTGTATCTTTAAAATTTTTTGAAATTATTAAGGGTTGAGTTTTAATTTTTTTAATTTTTAAAGACTTTATTTATTTATTCATGAGAGACACAGATAGAGAGGTAGAGACACAGGCAGAGGGAGAAGCAGGTTCCATGCAGGGAGCCTGATGTGGGACTCGATCCCGGGACTCGAGAATCACGCCCTGGGCCGAAGGCAGGCACCAAACCGCTGAGCCATCCAAGGATCCCCAAGGATAGTGTTATTATTTTTTTTAAGGGTAGAGTTTTTAATAAGATTTAACAAAATATGGTCTCTGAATACTTAATTTAGGAAATCATAGTTTTTAATACTCCCAGATACTTCATTTTCGAATTAGAATAATGGGGAAGAAGAATCTATTGACAGTAGTTGGAAGAAATGCTTATTAATGGCCCCAAACATAGCTTTCTTTTCAGTGCTTACTTTACAGAAAGAGATTAGACTTGTAAATTACGTTATATGTCAGGTGTTGAGTAGGAATGAGTTATGGATAAATACTGATTTCCATAAAGAAACCAAAGAGGTACTTGGGAACATCTTGTTCCTGCAAAGGTTGACTTGGCAAATGTCTCCTTGGCAATTCAATAAAATGCATGATCATAGCAGGAGTTTAAACTGTATCCTTGGGAGTTTATGATGATATGTTAGTAAATAAATGGCATTTATGCAGCCTTACAAGGATAATAAATTTTGTTTTAAAAAAGAAATCCTCAGAAGATATTTTCTCTCCCTTTTGTCTTTTTGGGGGTAATTTTATTATAGTCAGGATCATCTTCCATGAATAGCTACCAAATCTTTCTAAACTCTCCCACATGCTTATGAATAAATCTAGGTGTATATTGGTAACTCTTTGGATACTTTAAGGACTTTAAAATGCCCATGGATCCCAAGTTGTGAGACCAAAAAAAAAATCCCTTAGTGATGAGAACAGTTGATGATCATCAGGGTTAGAAGGCTTCATGAAAATAACTGTGTGAAAATACAACATTTTACAATTGTGTGAAAAATATAATGGGTAGGGCTTATTTTCTCCCAAGGCATAGAGCCTGCATTTATTAAAACTAACATTTTGTCTTTGAGTGGCAGAACACTATCAGCATACCTACTATAAATTCTTAGTCCTGGATGAGAAACGTTTTAGTCTCGTGTTACAACTAGGAAAATTGAATAAAGTTACTGAAAGCTCCTAGAAAAAATCCATGTTTCAGTTGGAAAAGGGAGTTACGTTTCTTATTTTTTATCTTTACCATGTCCCTTATTGTATGCAAAGATTTCAGTACTTTAAAAGAATATATTAGCTTTCAGTAATTTCTGTTTTTAAGCGCTTATCAGACACAAACTTAAGAAAATCTCTAAATTGGTACCTTCCCTTTTGAGTTCTGTCAGTGGCTTCTCTCGTTGTCACCCTTACTCTACCCCATGTTGAAAATAAAACTTAAATTATTTAGTTTGATACTATTATAAACAAATGATCATTTAAGACATAAAAGGATCTCAATATGGAATGCAAATTGTGACAAAACAATCTAATTGTATTAAAAATGTATGAAACAGCCTCCTCACTGAAGGGGTTTGGGGGAGAAGGTGCTGACTGTAGTCACTTTGGAAATGAGTGAAGTTTGTTAAGACTAAAAATGCAAAAGGAACTGTACCTAAATACAGTGCTATAGTTGCTGAAGTTATTTCCTGTGGGAGTACAGGTTAACAATTCCAGTACCACTCTACATGTATACTGGAATTGAGCAATTAAGTAAATTAAATAAGTCTGGGAGCCAAGTTTCTCACTGTTGAAGTGGAAGGTTACAGGTGAGCAAGAGAAAGGGGCTAGAATGATCTCTGTGGTATTAGATTAGAATTGGAGACATCACTATAAACTCATGTTTAATGTTTAATTTAAGATGATACAGATGGCTGCATTTATAGAAATAATTATAAGTAGGTGTTTTCCAAGGGTTAGCATGAACACATAAATTTCCTTGCCTGTCACCTGGAAGGGTGTAGAAGCACAGTGCCTGGGTCTTGGTTTCTAATATCATTCTCCAATAATGAAACAAGGGCTTCTTGCAGGACTGGCTAGGACTGGAGGAAATATACAAGATGAGCCTGGAGCATCTTGTAATGACGGAAAATAAGTGCTCAAACAGCAGCAATAGTAGCCTGCAATTGAGGGTATATCCCTAAGTCCAAGGAGCCATCGGAAAGAATTTCTAATGACCAAAGCTGAGCAACAATATAAAATAGTTTTGATAGATGACCTAAAGTATACAGTAATTATTCATGAGTTCACGGTGATATAAATAAATATTTGAATAAATAAACAAATGGAGGAAAATAGACAAATCTAATGTACAGAAGTTGCCCAAGTTATATAGATACTCCATCCTCAAGGAGGTGGAACATAACTCTGCTTCTTACTAAATATGGGCTAAGAAATAAGAGTAACTTTTACATTGTAGAAACATGACAGACATGACCTCAGTGACGATATCAATGTTAACATCAATGGTGATGAGTCATGTTGCTAGTGTGTACCCTTGGTATGATGCATTGAAATGACATCTTTGTGATTGTCCTCCCCCAAACCCATGATCCCAATCTAACCAATAGAAAAATATCAGATAAATCCCAATTGAAGGACATTCAACAAAATAGTACTCCTCAAAACTCTCAAGGTCAGGGCACCTGGATGGCTCAGTTGGATAAGCATCTGCCTTTGGCTCAGGTCATGATCCCGAAGTCCTGGGATCATGCCCTGCATTGCATGCCCTGCATCGCATGTCTTGCATCTCATTCGACTCCCTGCTCATTAGGGAGTCTGCTTCTCCGTTTCCATCTGCTCTTTCCCTCCCTCGTGTTCTCTCTCTCAAATAAATAAAATCTTTAAAAAGAGTAATTTTCAAGGTTGACATAAAGAAAGTCTTAATAAACTGTCATAAACAAGAGAAGCCTAAGAAGACATGATTAATGTATCCTAGAACAGAAAAGGGACATTAGGGATAACAAAGAAAATCTGAATAAAATATAGACTTTAAGCATGTATCAATATTGGTTTGTCGGTTGTGACAAATATATTAATGTAAGATGTTGATAAAGTTAAGTATGGAGTAAGTGGGAAATCTGTGTATTATCTTTGTACTTTTAAAAGTAAATCTAAACCTGAACTAAAATAATGTTTATTAAAAAAATAAACTTCAAATCTGGAAAGTAGTCACCATCTTTCTGCCTTAAAATCTCCCTTTTGTAAGGGCTGCTTTCCCATTTTTATCAAGTGATAATGTTTTTTGGAGAACTGAAAATGTATTTAAAGCTATAAAAGAGTATTTCTTCAATAATTGTCAGTTATTTCTTTTCCCCCATTATTATTGTAGTTCTAAAATGAAGTGTCTGGTTGTATAAAAGCTACATTTTCCTACCTGGGTTTAGCCATTGTGGGATTATGGAAGTCTTTGAAATGAAATGTTCTTTTTTGCCTCTGTCATATAGATACTGGATTACAGGTGACATTTAAAAAGGATCACCGAAACAGTAACAGACTCGTAGATGATAGTATGATACAACATGCTTCTTGGAAAGCCTGTTTACTTCATGTAGTATGAGTTTGTGTGCCCTCTAAAAAATATTTTGAAGAACTATTTGAGAGTAGGGACAGAGTTAAGAATGTGTTAAGGGGTTGTTGCCAAGCTAGGAAGGAAGGGGACCTAATATCTTTTTTGGTTCTAGATCTTCAGTATACCTAAGAAAAAAACTTTTAGAAATGGAAATCTTTAATTCAAAGTTTATATACTTTTCTATTCCACTAAATAAAATGTTACTTAAAACCAAAGCATTCTCTCTGGTAACCCATTCCTTTTTCCCATAGGATCATTATAATGGTTGTGAAACCAGCCAAGTGGTCTAGGGAACCTGGGTTTAAGCTCATGATGTCACTGAACATGAGTTGAATGGAGTGGAAATTTAGTTAAATATAGGAAATTTATTTTTAAAACTCCACTTACTTGGATCATGGTTAAAGATAAGGAAACTGCTTAGGAAAATTCATTATAATTTAAAGTAATATTAAAAATTTTAAATTCCATAAATCAAAATGATGTTATTTTAGACAAGACCAGGTTGAAGTTGGCAAAATACTAAAGAAAATAATTTTTCTCTATTATGTTTATTACTTAGCTTTTGGACCAAGGAAGAGGTAGATTTTGGGAGTATTTTTAGTTTGACATCAAAACCAGATGTTAAAACATGTTTTTTCTTCCCCCACTAAAATAGTTTCATTGTTTAATATCTTGCTATAAAGTTTTAAAAGAATGAGCAGAAGATCTCTGGGAAGAGATTTCAGGTCAAAAAGGAATATTTCTACAGTGAATCCTTTTCTTTTTCTTTCCTGCTTCAAGAAACTAATACAAAATTCTTGAGAACTGAAGTGGAAATACACATATTAATGCTTAATATCGTTGTAAGATTACAGAAGGAATTGATAATCCCGACTTGAAAATGTTTGGAAGGGTTCTACATTAGCCTGTTTCTCCCCTTGCTGACATTCTAGATCTGCCTCTGTTTATCAGCCCAGGTGAGTCAGAGGAGAAAAGGTAATGATGGACTGTCTTAATTTACACATGTAACCCAAATGACTAACCAACCAGAGAGAAAAACCTTGAATAATCAAACATCAACAGAAAACAACAAATCACACTGACTTACAACCAAAGAGCATAGTATTTTGGAAAGGACCTGGAAAGTGGGAGCCAGGAGAGCAGAATACTTGTCTGAGCTGTGCTGCCCATTAGCTTTGTGACTTCAGATAAGGCCTTTTACATCTCTCGAGCTTAATTTTCCTGTGTTTTATAAAGATATTTCATTTTAGAATCTCCAGATGAGACTTCCAAATGAGAAACACTGTCTTTACCGTTTTACACAGCTTGCGTATTTTGCACCCAAAATGCTTGTGCTGAAAAGTGGTGAATTTCTGACTCAAAGCCACTTCCATTCAGTCCAGTTCATTCTGTACACAAAATCAGAGTCAAAGCAGCATTCTCCTTGTACCTGCCATATGTTCAGACTGAGGGATCCTGGTTTTGGTAAAGTGCCATGAAGGAGAATATAATAAAGAAGGTGTGTGTGCAGAGTTGGGAGGAAAGAGTGAGTTATAGCTGACATTTCCTATTTTAGTATTCCACCTCTTGATTTTTGTGGCACAAGAGAACAAGAGGGCTGCTTGCTTCTAGCTTGAGTTTAGTGATAACGTGGAGTCTTACAAAAAGATCAGGTGCAGGAAGGAGAAGAGATAAGGAACTGGAGGAGGCCTGAAGACTTTGTAACCCTGGCAAGTTTTCTAAAAGAATCCGACTCACAGAACTGTCATATCTGTGGCCCTCTGGACTCCAGGAACCAGATCAGTACTTCATTGTGGGAAAATACCCAACAAGCCACACCCATGGCAATTCTAGGCTCATCACCTCCTGCCCGCTTCTCCTAAGGCAGCCCTCTCCCCAGTTCCTGAGTGGACTCCGCTTCTCCTAAGGCAGCCCTCTCCCCAGTTCCTGAGTGGACTTCAGATAAGAGACGTGGTGGTACCAAGTCTCTGAAAACAGGTGATTTTATGGAAAGTGGTAGAATTGAAACTTTTTTTTTTAAAGATTTTATTTATTTATTCATGAGTCACACACACACACACACACATACACACACACACGCACAGAGGCAGAGACACAGACAGAGGAGAAGCAGGCTCCATGCAGGAAGCCTGATGTGGAACTTGATCCTGGGACTCCCAAGAACACGCCCTGGGCTGAAAGCAGGTGCCAAACTGCTGAGCCACTCAGGAATCCCAGAATTGAAACTTTTTAAAACTAAAAGTAATCCCTTTTTCACACTGACTGCAAAAAGATGAACGCATAGAGTTGTCAACTGAAGAGAAATAAAATATGTAATTTGTTTTTTTTTTAAAGATTTTATTTATTTCTTCATGAAAGACACACAGAGAGAGAGAGAGAGGCAGAGGGAGAAGCAGGCTCCACGCAAGGAGCCCGACGTGGGACTCGATCCCTGGTCTCCAGGATCACATCCTAGACTGAAGGTGGTGTTAAACCGCTGAGCCACCAGGGCTGCCCTAAAATATATCATTTGAATGAATCCCTACAAGTTTCTATTTATAGCTGGCTCCTTAAGAAAATGAGCATGTGAGTGTTCACCAGCATCTTACCTTGGAAGGCATATGTCTTAGTCCATTTGGCTACTATAACAAAATACCACAAATTTATTTCTTACTGTTCTGGAGGCTGGAAGTCCAAGATCAGGGTACCAGCACATTTAGGTTCTGATGAAAGCTCTCTTCTGGTTGCAGACAGCTGACCTTTGGCTGTGTCCTCACATAGGGGAAGGGGCTAAGGAGCTCTCTTGGGCTTAGGAATTTGAGGGGGACACGTTCAGACTATAGCAGCATAGTTAGTGTGTCTCATCCTTGTTTAACCACTCCATGAACAAATATGTGTCAAGCTGAAGTTGTAGCCATTCTGGCAAGTTCTTCCTGAGTTTAGAAGTTCTTTAATGGCAGCCAGTCATGGGGCAGCTTTCACACTGTCTCACCATTTTCTTTCTGATTTTCAGTGTCTTCCTCTCCACCCCCACAACTCCTATGCAGCTTAACTCGACTCCCCAGGGAGCCTTTCATTGGGTGGCTATCCCAGGGCATGTGGGATGAGCCCTGGTGTGAGAGAGTTTTCCTCTTTGTGCTGGAAGGAATTATTGAGTCTGGAAATAATGAAGTTATGAGCACTGGAGGCTGGCGCCTGCACATCTGTCCCATGAGCGTTTTAGCAACATGGCTGAGGTGCAAGACTGTGCATTTTGAGTAAACACAGCTGCAGATATTTCAGTGATTACACATCCAGATAGCTGCAGAATTTATTTGTAAATGCACATAGATTTTCCTCCCCTCTTGGGGCACAGGGCATGGGGGACAGGAAATCAGCTCTAGGTAGTTATTTGTAGGTGTGCGTGATGGGAGCCATCTTGACTCTTGAATCACCACGTGGGGAGTATGATTTTCACAATTCAGTGAAGTCCCTACGTTCACCCATTCTTCACTTTTTGTGATGACCCAAATTCCGCCTCTAGAGGTTTATCCAGAGGTTAAGGTTAAAAATATAGTCACTTAACTTTACATTATTTTAGATGTTTGCACTAGGATGTGCAACATGCAAAAGGATATCACATTGTAAAATCTCCAAAGGCCATTGCTTATGAATTAAGCAGTGCTTGGTGTGGGCATGTTGGGAAAGGAAGAAGGGAGGCTGGAACTGAGAAAGGGTAAAGGCCAAGAAAGGAGTAGGTTGGGAGCACAAAGATAATATAATCTCTGTTTTCAAGAAATTTAGCTTAGGATCTCCCTCTTTGATGAGTATTTTTCTATTTGTGAAAACATTCCAATGAGAAAACAATTGAGTCCCATTTCAGACATGGCTATATCTGTGGATCTATATCCATAGATGGAGCTTTTTACACTTTCGGAGTTACAGCTCTGGAGACCAAGGCGGAAGTGTGGTGTTTTTCCCATTCAGATGGGGGTCCCGAAATGTGGGGCGTCTCTATTGGGTGGGGGCTGGTGGTGACAGAATTCACCTGAGGCAGAACAAAGGAGATAGAAGTTTACTGAATGCACCCCAAGGGAAAAGCAGGGAGGACAGCACAGGAGAGACCGTCTGCAAGGAAGTGGGGGCTGTATTTAAAGGCGGAAGGTGAAGAGATCTGGAGATGTATGGAATTTCCTGTTTTGTTGGTACTTGTGCCTAGTTGTACTTAGCCCAGTGGTTAGTTAAGGCCTATGGATATTTTGAAGTGGCTGGCCTGATGGGCCTGTTTGTATTCAGGGTCACTGCGCACACTTTTGCCTTGCTCTACATTCCATTGCTCAAGCCTAAAAGCAGCCTCTACAGAAAGTGGGAAAAGGAAACATAGATTTTAGCAGCAAGGATGCCCTAGCGATGAAAAGAGGTAACAGAAGAGAATTTTGAGGACAGAGGAGAGTGAGAGGTGAGAGCTTCTGGGGACGGGGTGGGGGTGGGGGGAGGCTAGCCAGGTAACTAATCCCTATGGTGGGAGGAGTCAGGTGTCCTGGGACCATATGGTAGAAAGAGCCCTCAAGAGGATGCTGGGGGTGGGGTGGGGGTGGGGGTCAAGACAGAACTAGAAAAAATATCTAGGACTAGACCATTTAATTTTTTTTTTTTATTTACTTATGATAGTCACAGAGAGAGAGAGAGAGAGAGAGGCAGAGACACAGGCAGAGGGAGAAGCAGGCTCCATGCACCGGGAGCCCGATGTGGGATTCGATCCTGGGTCTCCAGGATCGCGCCCTGGGTCAAAGGCAGGCGCCAAACCGCTGCGCCACCCAGGGATCCCAGGACTAGACCATTTAGAGGGGAAATGATCAAGAATGAGAAAGGAAAGGATAGTGATAACATGCTTTTTAAAAATCCAGCCAATGGGAGGATTTCCTCCCACACACACTCCCTGATTTGTGGATGGCACCCAGACTCAAATCTGCTGGCAACATCAATACTTAGTTCATAAACCCATCATTCCTCAATTTTCTATGATCTAGCCGATTTCAGACACTCAGTCCCATTGCTGAACAGTAGTTTGTGCTTGGAAAATCATGATCTCTATGTCCATACAAGTACCCTCTGCCATTGGGTGTATTAAGTCCTGTATGCGCAAAATAAATAGGGACTCTCCTTCTCTCTTGTCCCTTCCTGTGTCCTTGCTTGTCATCTTGACTTCTTTCTTGTGTAATTGCTTCGCAACACATCTTATCACCTGAGCCAGAAACCTGAGAAAATTCTGTTATCTATTATTGCTGCATACAAATCACCCCAAACTTAATAGTTTAAAAGAACAAATATTTATTATCTCAGTTTCTGAGGGTTAAGAATCTAGGAGCAGCGTAATTGAGTGGTTCTGGCTCAGTATCTCTTACAAGGTTGCAGTCAGCTGTTGGGGCCACGTGCATCTCAAGGGTTGGCTGTAGCTGGAAGATTTTCTTCCAGATTTATTTGTATGGTTTTCAGCAGGCCTCAGGTCCTCACTGACTGGGCCAGAGGTCTCTGTTTCTAGCACATGGGCCCCTCCATAGGCTGTGTGAGGACTGTCTTGACATGGCAGCTGGATTCCTTCCAGATCAAGTAGAGAGAGAGAGAGAGAGAGAGAGAGAGAGAGAACCTCTTGATCCCAGGTCTCCAGGATCTCGCCCCGGGCCAAAGGCAGGCGCTAAACCGCTGAGCCACCCAGGGATCCCCCCTGCTCCCCTTCTAAAATAAATAAAGAAATTTTAAAAAATAAAAAATAAAAATAAAGCTCAAGACAGGACCAGTAAATAGAAGGGGCAGCACTTGGGTTACAAGGAATGGCTGATTATATACTTTGGAGTTGGGGGAGTTAAAGACAAAGCAAAGTTTCCAAAAGGACTTTCATATGCTAAAGAAGACTCCCAGGAACCTGGAGGCCTATCTATTGTCAAGCTTAGGTTTTTTCCTCTAGCAAAACATTAAGACAGTTGGGATTTTCTGGAGGAATGTCATACTCTGCCTGCCTCAAGTATTTGTCAATGGGCTGCAGGTTATAAGGACATTTAATTTAGGTCCAGTTTCTGTTCTTGTTGTGATCTCTGGATGACAAGGAACCTCGTTTCCCAGGCTCCCTTGTCTTCTGCTTCCTGCTAAGTTTGGCCTATGTAGGGCAATGGAGGAAAATTTGAGAGCAGAAACAGTTGGTGAGAAACAAGCATTTCTTCCTCCTTCTTGGGTTTCTTTGGCATCTCCAGCAGTGACTGAGTCTCATCTGGTCCCAGCACCCATTGGACAGTCCCCACCGTGACTCTGGCTTTTGCCAGGTGAACCCTGCCATTGCAGCCCATTAGCTTCTGGTAATACCAGCTCCTTCACCCAGAGGACTCACAGCAGCTACTTACCACTATGGCTAATCCTTGGATTGCCTCACCTTCCCCCGTTTGGCTTCTCAGTTCTTCTGTCACTTGGATAGCCAGTGCCCTGTGTTAAGTCACCTCTCTTTCTTAAGATCCAGACTGGTGTGTCTTTTACTACTGAGACGTGACTGATGGAGTAGGACCATCATTCTGTGTGTTCCTGCACATTGTAGGAGCTCAGTAAATGTTCAGTCATATTGATGTTAATGAAAAAGGAAAACCAGTTTACCAAGAGTGCTCTGTTCTATTCATTTATTCTATAAGTCAAACTGATTAAAACTACATCATATTTGTCATAATTCCTGAAAAGCAAAAAATGGAGACATTTTCCTAAAACATTTTCCTGAGGGTCACTTTTGTGCCTTCAACTCTGTGGTATCAAAAGAATGGATTCCTTTGATCTCATAGATCTTCTCAATCGCTGTTGTTCATCTGACTTAATCATGGAAAGGATCATTCTTAGTATGGCTGGGTTTATAATTTTTAATTGTGGCAGAACGAGCCCTAATGTCATACCATTTGGTTTCCTGCACTCGCTTTGTAATGACTCTACACTTGGCCTCCCCATCACAAGCCCCGTTGTTGTGACCTACGCTTCTGTTTATATGCCAACCTCTGTTCTTGGCCTCCACACAGGGATTCCCACAAGGGTTCCATTTGAGATGGTGGTTTCCAAGATTGGGAATATCTGCCCGCCAGCAACTGGATTTGAGACCACCAGCTTGTTTTTCCAAACATTAATATCTCGGTGATCTCCAAACATATTTTCTTTTCCAGAATGTTTTCCAAAAGGTTTGTAAGAATGTCTCTAAAACTTTTTTCTTTTGAAGGCGTAAGGGCCTAAGGGGAGGGGCAAGGGTAATACAGATTTTAAATTGGCAGACTAGTATTTAAAACTTTATCCAAAAAGCTATTTTTCCCTTAAAAAAACAAACAAACAAACAAACCTCTCTTTACATATTTAAGTAACTTATTTGGGAGAAATTACTACTCGGCTATTCACATAGCCAGCCCGTGGCAGTTTCAGTTCAAAATGCTTTGAAACCAGTCATCTTCAAAGCCTCAAATGTTTTTTTCTCTTTGAAAGCTCAACTTAACCTTCACTACCCTGGTGGTGAGAAAAGTGACAACTTATTTAAAGATTCCCCTCTTTTGTTTCTTTGTCTTTCTTATGCAGGCCATGTGTTTATACTATGGGATCTCCTGTAAACAACAGGGCTCTTTTTCCATGCCAGGAGCCACCCGTTGCCATGTCAACATGGCAGGCTACAGTTGGAGCAGCTGCATCTTTTGTTGTTTTAATGAGTGGGGAAAATCCTGCCAAGCCAACACAGCTTCGGGAAGGTACTGTACATGTGTTCTGTGCTTCTTTCTGTAGTGCACACATGCTGGACCCAGGCATCCAATACGCAATGTTTTTCTCAACTTTAAAGAGCTCCTTTATGAGTTGGGTTGGAGTGAACATACTAAAAACATTTTGCTAGAGAAAACAGCAGGGGATGGGGAGGGGCAGTTGGAAGCCTGGACATGGCATGCAGGGCTCTTCACGCTAGAGTTATCAATTCCTGGATTAATTTTGGGGTTGCTTTCACCTGGTGGTTTGTGGGCTGTAAGTGGGTAGTCTTGGTTTGAAGACTTTGGGACAGGCAGAGTGCGTCATGGAAACACCATTACAGTTGCCTTGTCTGTAGTTCAGTTTGTTCATTAGGCTGGGCGATAGAGCTCCTTGGCTGGCCCACTGGAGTTGTCCTGCTAAGGCATCTGTCCTGCACACTATATGTCCACTTGTCTCTGAACCAAAGGTATGTAAGAAAGATGTGCTAACACATCAAGGTTGTGTCTGTGAATCACTTGCTTGTTGCAATAATCTTTTTCAGTTGAGATCCAGAGCATGTTGACGCTAGGTAAATTTTTTCTAATTTGTTATTTCTTAATTTAGAATATTGTGTCTCCACCCACATACTTATTATAGAAACTAACATTTGTAGAAAAGCAAAAATAATAAAAAAAATTTTAGAGAAAATGGTTGCTAACATTTTGTTGCATTTCCCTACAGTATTTAAAACCTATATGTATCATACATGTTATCATTTCAAAATTGTTGTCCTAGCATGTAACATTTTTATATTCCATTTATTTTACTCTTTGTATATCTTGAATGTTTTCCAAGTCACTATGTGTTTTTCAAAAATATGTTAATGTCTGCATAATAATTTTGTTGTGTGAATATATCAGATTTTGTAATGTTTCCATATTACTAGACATTTTTATTGTTTCCAGGTTTTCCCCCCTGTTATAAATAAAGATGCATTAAATTCCAGAGGAGATAGTTTGTATAAAATGATATTATTGAGTCAAAAGTTTTGAACATGTTTAAGATTGTTGGTTCATTTCTTAGATAGGTTATTTTCCAGAAAGGTTGTACAATTTATACTCTCATGAGTAGCTATGAGGGTCCTGGTTACCAGGAGCATCACCCTTCTGATGGGCAAGAGAAGGTTTCTCTTTAATTGGATTATTTCGATAATCGACGAGGTTCCACTTGTCCTCGAAAGTTTCTTAACCATTGTTATTAATTGTTCACTTCCTTTGCCTGTTTTTATTCTGAGGCCTTAGTGAGGCTTTCAAAGTTGTTTCATCTTTTAATTTGATTGGCTCTTAAAAAAATAAAGATATTGGAGATTCTGGGTTGGTAAACATATGAAGATCCTGGGAGAAGGCATGGAAGCTCTACGCTCTGCTGCCCCGCCCCTGCACACCTTCTCCTGTGCATCTCTTCCCTCTGGCTGTTCCTGAGTTGACTGCCTCTTCATCAAATGCTGCAGAAAAGTACACTGGTGAATGGTTTATTTGGGTCTTCATTTCCTTATGGAGTCTCCCCTAACCACATAAACTTACATTAAGTAAATCTATAAGCTAGTCTCCTATATAAAAGAATAAATATATTAATCTCTTAATATTTGTGAAAAGCATTTTGTCCAGTTTATAGTATTCATATAATGTTTTGTTTTTTGTTTTTTCATATAATGTTTTTGATAGGAGATTTTAATTTTAATGTAGTCAAATCTGTCAGGTTTCTCTTGGAAAGTCTTTTGCTGCTCTTAGATTTACCTGTTTTATTCTAATATTTTTATTTAAGTTTTAGTTTAATTTTTGTAATTTAATCTGTCACAGGTTATTCTGGTTAGGGTTGTGAAATGAGAACTAATTTTTTTTTTTTCCCAATTAGGAAACTAGTTGCTGCAAGATCATTTATTGGATCTTTGCTGACTTGTAATATCTCCCTTTAAAAAAATTTTTATTTTAATTCCAGTATAGGTAACATACATTGTTACGTGGGTTTCAGGTGTACAATCTAGTGATTCAGCAATTCCATACATTACTCAGCGCTCATCATAACAAGTGTACTTTTGATTTGTGGTATTTCCTTTATCAAACTAGATTTACACATGTACTGGAGTCTTCACTGAGTGTTTACTTGATTCTCAAAGCCAAGACAAAATAAAACAAGTAATATATTTAAAAACTTTATTTTCTAAAAGTAGATTACAAGGACAAGAAAATTACAATAGTCTCCTTTTTGCTCCTATTTTCCAGCTACCCAGGAACTGTCCCCCCAAGGCAATTAGGGTGACCAATTTCTATTTACTATACACTAATTTGTGTATAGTATATTTTTCCTTTTTTTGTTGCACAAATCATAACATTGCTATACACATTATTTTTGTATTGTGCTTCCTCCTTCAACTTCTTCATTGTTTTTATGACTGCAGAGTATTCCATAAATGGCTGTTTCACAATTTAGTTAACTGATAGCTCTACACTTTATATCAAATAATAAACTTAATGAGCATTTACTTCTCTCATCTTCCCTTACCAACATTCCGTTCCCCAGTTTTAATTAATACAGTTTGTGGTTTGGGACTGAGAGTATCTTTATACTTTGTTTTTGTGTTCTTTCTTCTCTTCCAGGAATTATAATTACTGTTTTATGTTTCCATTCAGTTTCAAATCATTTGCATTAAGTAGTTAGACTTTCTTTATTCTTGAGCCCTTAAGTTTGAATCATCTCTCCGCTGGGAAGTGGGAATATATATATATATATATATATATATATATATATATATATATATATAAATATTTTATTTATTTATTTTCCCAAGGCACAGAAGGGGCATAGGGAGAGGGAGAGAGGAATCCCAAGCAAGCTCCACAATCAGTGTTGAGCCCAGCATGGGATTGGATCTCAAAACCTGATCATGACCTGAGGCAAAATCAAGAGTCAGATGCTCCACTGACTGAGCCACCAAGATGCCCCAATATTTTTTTCTAGAAAGGTGGATATGTGGTATATTTTCTGAGCCTTCCCATATTTAGGTTGGCTTTTTGTTGTATTCACTTATAAACAATCCTTGACTAGGTATGAAATTCTTAGGACTTTTTTTCCCTTTGAAATTGACTGTACATGTTTTCATTATTATCCCTTAGTATTTCTGAGGAAAAATCTGATATTAATTTCTTTTTTTTATTCTTTGAAAGTAGTCTGATTTTCCTACCTAGAGGCTCACAGAATTTTTTTTTGTTTATGTAATTCAAAACTTTCTAGAACATAGCTAGTTATGGGTGCCATTTAAAAAAAATCAACTTTATTGAAGTATAATGTACATATAATAAAATGCAGACAGTTTAAGTCTTGTTCATGAGGTCTGACAAATATATCCACCTATATAATTAATCAACACCCCTATGAAGCTGTAGCTATGTCTGTTACCGTAGAAATTCTCTGTGCCTTTGCCATCTGTCCCCAACCCCATACCAGTCAACCACAGATCTGATTTCTGTATCTGTAGATTACTTTTCCCTTTCCTATGGATTCAGATAAATGGAGTTATTCTGTGTGTACTTTTCTGTGTCAGACTTCTTTTGTTTTACATGTTTGTGAAATGCGTCTGTATTGTTGTAGGTGGCAGTAGTTTACTGTCTTTAAAGAAATTGATGGGGGTGCCTGACTGGCATCTGATCTCGGGGTTGTAAATTTGAGCCCCATGTTGGGGGGTAGAGTTTATGTAAAAAAAAAATTTTTTTTAAATAAAGAAATTGATGAATAGTCATCCATTATATGAATAAACTTTTTTTTTTTTTAAATCTGCTCACCTGTTGAGGGACATTTGAATTGTTTTTGGCCATCACAAAAAATGTGCTGTGGATATCCATGTAGAAGTCTTTTTGTGGATAGAGATTTTCAATTTCTCTTGGGTAAATACCCACGAGTGGAATTGCTGGATCATATATGTATATTTTAACTCAGTAAGTGTCTGCCAAACTAGTTGCAAAGTGATTGAATCATTTTATATTCCACTAGCAATGTCTGAGAGTCCAGTTGCTGTGCATCCTTGCAAACACTTGGTGGTGTTGGTCCTTTTAATTTTTGTTGTCCTGCTGGGATTAAAATATTATTTCCTGGGTATCGCTGGGTGGCTCAGAGGTTTGGCGCCTGCCTTTGGCCCAGGGCGCAATCCTGGAGTCCCGGGGTCGAGTCCCGCGTCGGGCTCCTGGCATGGAGCCTTCTTCTCCCTCTGCCTGTGTCTCTGCCTCTCTCTCTCTCTCTCTCTCTGTGTGTGTGTGTGTCTATCATAAATAAATAAATAAATCTTTAAAAAAATATTTCCTTGTGGTTTTGATTTGCATTTCTTTGATGGCTCATGATGGTGAGCAACTTTTCATGTACTTATTGTACATTCTTATATCGTCCTTTTAAAAGCATCTCTTCAAGCATCTCTTTAATGTAGGTGTTTTGATTGTTTTATTATTGTAGGAATACTTTTATATTCTAGATACAAGCCCTCTGTCATATGTATGTATTGCAAATATGTTCTCCCAGTCTGTGTGGCTTGCCTTTTTATTTTTTTTACTTATACTATCTAAGGCTGATTTTCCATAGAGACATTTTGTTCTTTAGTAATTCTATTACAGATTTAAGTTGTTACTGTAACGGTTTCTTACAATCCTCCCTCATCTCTTATCTTGTTACTTTGTTTTTTTTAATCTCACTCTGTTTTACTGTCTGAGCTTTTTTGTCTTCTCATGACTTTCTACTACTTTTTTATAGAAATTATGTCTTCTTGTATCGTGATGGGAATGCCAGTTTACTAAGCTTATTTTTGTTTCTATAGTCAATTGATTTTTTTTTTTTTTTTAGTTAATTGATTTCTGAGGCTTGTTCTTCCTAAGTCCTTAGAACAATGTTTTCTTTGACTTTTATTTTGAGTATTTTTTCTTAAAGTGTTCATGACCTTCCTTTCTGGCATGTACCAACAGACAGGATCGGGTCTATGGATTTCCTTTTGTTCCATTCACTGTCCACTTGTGTCACTGGAATGGACTTAAATTATTTGTATTAGAATGATATTTTAGAAAGCATAAATATAAGAATAGGCACAAACTCTTATATAAATTATATTATGTGTCTAATAAGGTATATTGTAATATATTATTATATGGTAGATAACTCTTACACATCTATAAAGCCAAAATAAAATATAAATTAAACATAGACCAAAATATGAAATCAATAAAATTCAAATAAGTAACTTAATTTTATTTTATTTTATTTTTTTTAGTAACTTAATTTTAATGTAAAGATTAAGATTTTGCTGAAATGAAATTGCCCCTCACAATATGAATGTAGTGCTGCCAGCTTCTGAAGGTTCTATTGAGATTATCGTGCCTCTTCTACCCTGAGCCACGTGACGATCTTGTTCCCCATCACTTTATTCCATGTGTTGTAAAGCTTTTGTTTACACAGCATACTGTGATGTCATATAGCCTTTACTTGCCAAAAACATCCTCCGTATGTTCTTTTCTCATTATCTCTCAATCATCAAAGCAACGTTGCATGTCCCTGTGCATTCATATATACTAATGCAGATGTGGACTCTGAAATTGTTTGGTAGTACTCAGTTATATCTGGATGATCCAGTGTGCTTAAGAAATCTATCCCACTGCCCATTTTTGTAAATAAAGTTTTATTGAAACATGGCCATTGCATGTGGCTGCTTTTGTGCTACAGTGGCAGAGCTGAACATTTGCATTAAAAAGTATATAGCTAGTTTGTAAAATGTTTACAAACCAGCCCTTTACAGAAAAGAAAGCTCTGACCACTTTGGTAGCTGTCATTGTCTGTCTATTTGAAGATTATAAAAAATTAAGACAAGAATGGACTTTAAAATTTTCATGAAAAATGCTCATACTTGCAGGAATATATCTGTGGATCTTTTTTTCAGAATTACCAATTCAGGGCAGAGTTATAATGAAGCAGATGCTAATTGGGATTTGCTTACGTTCATACCACTTACATTTATGTGATATCGTGGGCTTACATTCATGCTGCTTATACTTGCGCGATGTCATTGAGCAGACTTTACCAATTCGAATAGAAGGAGGATTGAGCTAGACAAGGAAAAAACTCTATACCTAATACTGCAGTTCCCCCATAGTCACAGCTGAGTATTTTTCAAAGGATAACCAGGAAAGAGGGCAAACAGAGCTCTTTGCCAGACCCAAAATGGCTGTCCTAAAGATGGAATCATGTCTCCAAATGTCTCTGTGCTACTTAGAGTAAAAGGGTATGTGGCTACAAGATGATACTATTTCCTTTCCAAGTTATGTTTTCTAGATTGTATATTGGTCTCCTAGGACCTCCACTCTACTGTGCACAATGCCCTTTAAAAGGATGAGCTCTTCTTGAAAACACCAGCGGAAAACTGACCCACAAGTCACAGTTTACATCACAATGACACATCTAGTGATTAGCACATTTGCCAGGCACCAGCTGATTTCCCGAAAGAAGCAAAGCACCTGGGAGCAGCATAATCAGATACCAGCGACAGAAATGACTGCAGCTCTTGGGCAGGGGATAGAAATCAGAAGACAGACCTCTGAGTCCCTGCTACATGAGGGAAATCATTCCTCCTAGCTGTTTTTAAAGTAAGGCTAATGGTTTAGATTGTCGCTTGGTGACCATCATAAGAATTTTATTAGCTCAGAAGTTACCAATCTTTTTTCAAGAAGGCTACGTCAAAGCTATAGATTCAGACTGAGTTGTTTGGCTCCTTTATTATTTAACTTCCTTAACAGAATTTCATTCAGGCAAGCAGAAATGTTATTCTGTGTGTTATCATCGGCCTATATTCCCTGCCAAAATGTACCTCACAGAGACCCCACACCCAAAAAAGTGCTTTGTATATAAGAGGTACTCGATACTTGGTTGAATAAATGTCTTTTGATAGATAGACATAATATGTTCATGGTAGGAGCACTTAAAAGCACTACTGAATAGTAACAAAAATGATTTTGGGGTCATTTCTTTAGTTATGCTTCTGTTTAGAGTTTATGCCTTTTCTCCAGGCTCAATAGATTTTAAAAGAAAAAACTGGCATACTACATTCTTATTTTTCCCTGTTTGGCAATTCTTTTGTTTAGTTTTATTTTATTTTTGCAGAGTCTAATTTAGTGTATTTTTACTTCCTAGAAAAATAAAACATACCACTTCTTTTTCATGGAAAGGCTCAAGTAAATGAACAAAACTAACTTGAGGTCCTTAAAAATGTAAGAGAAGCAGCATATGAACAAGTGAAAGGTGTTAAAAACTATATGTGCCCTCACATCGTATCTGATTTCATTTTTCTGTGCAAAAGTAAAAGACTGTAGACATTACTTCATTCTGGGCAAAATGCTACTCTGGCTTGCCCAGTAGACCAACTCTCTGACATTCTCTCTCTTGACGTTGTGTGGGAAATTCCAGGAAGAAGCCAAGATTTCAGGGTCCAGACCCTCCTATGTGCAGTTGAAAGCCAACTTTCTTCCCTCTTGGTGGCTCAAAATGAGCAATACTATTTAGGCTGCTCCCACAGTGTGCAAGCAAGAATTACGTATAAGGAAATGGTAACGTGAAAGACATTTAGGAATGATTATGATTAAGAGTTTCATCACAAAGATAGAATGCAAAGTAGAGAAAGCTCCTTGTTCCCAGAACTGGGGAAACTTTATTCTGAGCTAGTACACATATTTCAAGGGGTAGGAGTTTGGAGTGAATGCATTTATCTTTTCTCTTTAGAAAGCTAATCGTGGGCAGCCCGGGTGGCTCAGTGGTTTAGTGCTGCCTTCAGCCCAGGGCCTGATCCTGGAGATCCGGGATCGAGTCCCACACTGGGCTCCCTGCGTGGAGCCTGCTTCTCCCTCTGCCTGTGACTTGCCTCTCTGTCTCTCTCTCTCTCGGTCTCTCAAGAATAAATAAATAAAATCTTAAAAAAAAAGAAAAGAAAACTAATCGTGGGGGATCCCTGGGTGGCTCAGCGGTTGAGCATCTGCCTTGGGCTCAGAGCATGATCCTGGAGTCCTGGGATCAAGTCCCACATCGGGCTCCCTGCATGGAGCCTGCCTCTCTCTCTGCCTGTGTCTCTTCCTCTCTCTCTCTCTCTCTCTCTCTCTCTCTCTCTCTCTGTCTTTCCTGAATAAATAAATAAAATCTTTTTTTTTTTTTTTTAAAGAAAGCTAATGGTGACTGAGACAGTGTTCTGCTCAGTTACATCCCCCATAAGGTCATGCCTTAGCACCTTCCAAATCTTTGTCAGTTTGTGATTCGCTTTTTGACTCCTTCTTGCTTACCTTCCTTGTGGTGGATCATCTTGGGTAATGATGATTATAGCAGGTGTGTTCCAAATCTTTTTGCCTTGGATTTTTGTCTCAGGCTTTACGTTCATAGTACTCGAGCATACCTGTGACCATCGGGAGCAGTATGATTTGGTGTCTGGCTTGCAGGCCCACTCTCTACCTGGGACTAGGTAATCTGTGTCACAGGTCAGAGTGGTGGCTGAGACTTGGAATAACAAGCCTGGTGCAGTGTATTATTAGCCTTCAGTGATATCAGCCATTAGGGAAAAACCTCAAAACCTGCGGAGGTGCTTGTGTTCTCTCTTCGGTAGGTGGCGCCCTCTCACCTGGTTCACAAGAATGATCTTGGAAGGTCATTCTCTTCTGGGTTTCCTGTGCTGCAGGCGGGACCATGTTTCGGGGAAGCAAAGCCCGAGCCCTGCGGGGTGGCATCGGTGCTTGAGAATGCTTGAGAAGCGGCAGCATGGCCTGACACATGTCCCTGGTTAGGCACTGCCGGTGCATATTTGTTCTGGTGCCCGCTCCCGCCCTTGAGCAACAGTAGAGAAGAACTAACGAAAGACCGTCACGCTGTGGGTACTCAGGAGGGTGGCACTAACTCATAAAACTAGAAGTGTAGACTCAGCCACACAAAATAGTGAAAGAGAAAGGGCTGGGGTTTGCTGAAGAGACTCAAGCACTGGGCAAGGAAGCCAAGAGAGGAAGAGCAACCCAAACTGGGACCTTTCCTTTCTTTTTTTAATGTATCTATTATTATTTTAAAAATACACAAAATGTATAAAACATGCACCTTGTGTATGGTGCGACTATCAATACATGTATATAAATATACACATATATGTACATATATAAACACACAAATATGTATGCATGTTCTTATTCATCTTAAGCATCTTTAATGTGTGATACAGACATTCCAAAATAATGAAATAGCTTGATGTAGGGGACATTTTGAGCAAGAAGCTCTGAAATTAAGAAGAGTGGCTAGAGAAAGAGTCCATGGTGAAGTAGAAAATGAGCAGGGATGACAGAAGAATTGGGGAAAGAAATCTGATATGTTAAATAAAAGCATGTATCAATCCGATGTTTCCAAATGAATGTTACTTGTCTAATGTACAGTGCAAGAGTTTAAAAGATAAAGTAAATGCTTAATAGGAAGAATTTAAGTGCCTGTTTTAATTTCCAGGGAAAGCAATAACTTTTTAAATACAAAAGATTCTGTGAGATGTTTAACTTTGCAAAGATATGGGCAGCCCGGGTGGCTCAGTGGTTTAGCAACGCCTTCAGCCCAGGGTGTGATCCTGGAGTCCTGGGTTCGAGTCCCACGTCAGGCTCCCTGCATGGAGCCTGCTTCTCCCTCTGCCTATGTCTTTGCCTCTCTCTCTGTGTGTGTGTTTCTCATGAATAAATAAATAAAATCTTAAAAAAAAAACTTTGCAAAGATAAATAATCTGCTTTCACCTCTGTAGAAACAGAAGGGTTATGAATGGTGTATTCTTATAATATGTTTTATGAGTATTTCCAAGACTCCCCTAAGGATAAAACTGTGATGTTCCATACATTTTGTATTTAACTATTCTTGAGCATGATTGATGTGTAAAAATGACTATAGTATCTTAATTTTCTTCTCTTAATTTTTTTTTTTATAAGAATGATTTTCCAAAATAATTAGCAAAGTTAATCACAGGTTTGGTGTAAACAGTGCCCCCCCTCATGGACTGATTGTATCATGTTCTTCCTTTTTCCTCTTCAGTCTTCCTCCTTTGGAAGATAGAATCTTCAAAACTATTCATAGGACAGTTTTTTTAAAATATTTATTTATTTATGATAGACATAGAGAGAGAGAGGCAGAGACACAGGAGGAGGGAGAAGCAGGCTCCATGCCGGGAGCCCGACGCGGGACTCGATCCCGGGACTCCAGGATTGCGCCCTGGGCCAAAGGCAGGTGCCAAATCGCTGAGCCACCCAGGGATCCCCCCCTTTTTTAAAAAAAATATTTATTTATTTATGATAGAGAGAGAGAGAGAGGCAGAGACAAAGGAGGAGGGAGAACCTAGGACAGTTTTATTTTAAAAATGTGATAAATGAGAAAATCAAAGGCAATTGTTTTAACCCTCTTTAGTTAGAAGAATTTTCAAAACTAAATTTTTAAACTGCCTCTTATGATTTGAAAAGTGACCCATTCCAAGTCCTTTTCATACCTAGAAAAAAATAAAGTTATCTTTAAAGAAAATTTCAGTCCTGTTTTGGACATGAGCATGTCTATTTGGATCTTGTGGCAGCTTCTATTATGATAAGAACAATACTTGATAAGATGTATCTGTCTTACTAGGGAGACTATCAGAGTATAAGAATTTTCCACCCTAACTAAATAATTTGAGAAGGTGGTGTAGGGGTATTCAGGAACTTTCTGAGGAGGCCCAGAAGGGAGGCTAGATGGGTGGCTGCTCAAGCCTGTTTGGTTAGGGAGTGCCACTTCCTCTGGGTCCCTTCCTACCTCCCCCTCCCTGTAAGTCTTGCTAATGAATCCGGCCTGGCCGTGAAATCATCCAGTGGTGTGATGGACTCCTGGCCTTTGCAGAGGAAAAACTCTGGGTTAATTCAAGTACAACATGCTCTCTTTGTTTTGCAGCTGGTGTAGCAAGGGAGTCTAGGGCAAGTGAATTGAATCAAAAAAGGAAAATGAAGGCATTCACTGTCTATTTCATCGAGGATGGCTCATTTAAAGTAAACACCATTTAAATAGTCTCCAAATGGCCCATTCTATATGAAGTCATACAGGATGCCCCCTTTGGGCTGTCATTCTCCTTTAAATGGATGGCTTTGTGTGCACTGCGTTTTAATGCCATTCAACCTTAAACCCCATATGTGGGCCTCATCAGGCCACAGGCTTCAGTGCACATGTGGCAGCCATACCTTCAACATTCTTTGTCTCTGCCTCCAGACAGTCAGCCCAAGCAACAGGGGGAGGGAGTTGTAAAGACAACAGCAGTTAACATTTCTTTAACACTTATTATGTGCCAATTACTATGTCTAGTGATTTCTCTATATATTATCTAATTTAATCCTCACATAATCCTAGTAGGCAGATACTATGATTATTCCCTTGTTACAGATGAGGAGATTGATATATAGATTAAGCAATGTGCCCACACTGGGCACAATGTGGCTCCAGGTATTGAACCCCAGCAGTCAGATTCCAGAGCTGGAGCTCAATCAATGGACATATTCAGAAGAAATAAGCTCTCATCAATTCTCTTTGCAAGGTAGGCTTATCCCAAACAATAGATAATCCAGAAATTATTTCTCTTTGTCTTTGGAATGCATGCTCTGCTTTCTGGGGGCAGTAATTTCACCTTGTTATTTGTATTTTTTTGCAGTCGGGTTTGAGGATGAGATCAGGTATTTCTTGAGCACCTAGCTCCCTGTGGCAGTGGGTAGTCTTCATACAAGATTGGGCTCAGTGGAATAATCCATTAACAGACAGCCCAAATGAGGCTTTCCTACCAGACATGCCCTCATAGTAAGAAACTAGTAAAAACCTCCCCCAGAGAGCTGGAAGCATTCAGTTGTCACAGCAGTGGCTCCAACATTCACCCAGGGTTGGGCAAGAAGCCCAGGGCTGGACAGCTTTGGGGAGCTTCTGTGAAGGGTCCAACCAGGGTCTCTGGGAAATGTGTTCCTAGCCAGTTCTTATTTGGCCCAGCCCCTTGATCCACCCCTGTTTAATTGTCACTTGGTAGCCTAGAAAACTTTTTTGCTGTGAAAACTTTAAGTATGAAACTGTTTATTCCAAATGAGCCCTACAAATAGAGGAACTTTAAGAATCATAAAAAATGAAAAATCTTGAGGGTGGTATAGAAGAAAATCATCTTGAGAATTTAAAATATGGATTTGGATGATATTTTCAATACACCCCCCCCCCCCTGCATCCTTTTCTTTCCATTGTTTAACTTTGGCGAAGACTACAGGGGAGAATGACAGTTCTGTAAAATTTTTGCTGGACTTAATTGAGATTTTCCTATCACTTTTGCTATCTCAATCCCAAATTTTAGGTCATTTAAGGTTTCTGCCTTTAAAAAAGACCCCAGAACTGGAAAACAAAAACATTGATGTCATTCCTCTCCCATCACATCTCTTTATGGCTTCCAGTGCCCTCTCCACACCTCCTCTAGGATATAGACATTTTGGTAAAGGCCCTGGGACAGGACGTGATTTGGGCACTCTCTGTGACCTTGGGCAGGCATCAAACAGATACCCTTTATTCCATTAGGACTGTTCTCTCTGGAAAGCAACTCTAGTTCTTGCTGTTTCCACAAGTCTCTTGCCCACATGTCAGATGTATGTATGGTACAAGAATCAGAGAGACAGAAAAAATCAGGTCAACACTTCAATGCAAAGTGTAGGGAGAAAGCCTATTGTGTACACTCTTTCATTCTTGTCCCTCCCAGCTTTATTGGTCTATAATTGACATATAACATTGTTTAGGGTATACAACATCATGATTTGATATGTGTGTGTATTGTGGAATGATTACTACAATTAAGTTAGTTAACACATTCACCACCTCATGTAGTTATAATTTTTTTTTATTTTGAGAACTTTTAAGATCTACTGTCTTAGCAACTTACAAATATACAATACAGTACAGTATTGTTAACTATATTCACTTTGCTATACATTTACATCCCAGAACTTGATACAACTGGGTTGTACCCTTTGACCCCCTTTACCCATTTCTCTGCCACCTCCCCTGCTCCTGTTGCTGGCAGACACCAATAATCTGTTTCAATGAGATTGATGGCTTTTTAGATTCCACAAATATGTGAGACCATTCAGTATTTGACATATTTCACTTAGCATAATGCCTTCAGTGTCCATTCATGTCGTCCAAATGGCAGGATATCCCTTTTTTATGGCTGAGTAGTAGTTCATTGTGCATATATACTGCATTTCTTTATCCATTCTTCTGTTGATGGACATTTAAGTTGTTTTCATGTCTTGGCCATTGTGAATAATGTTTCAATGAACATAAGAATGTTGAAATTTCTTTGAGATCATGATTTCATTTCCTTTAGGTATATACCCAGAAGAGACATTGCTGAATCATATGGTGGTTTTATTTTAACTTTTTGAGGAACTTCTATACTGTTTTTCATAGTGGTTGCACCAATTTACATTCCCAGCAATTATGCACAAGGGCTCCCTTTTGCTCCACGTTCTTACCAGCACTTGTTTCTTGTCTTTTTGATACTAGCCATTCTGACAGGTGGAAGATGATATCTCACTGTGGTTTTTTGATTGACATTCCCCTGATGGTAAATGATGTTGAACACCTTCCATGTATCTGTTGGCAATTTGAATATCTCCTTTGGAAAAATGTCTATTCAGGTTCTTTACTCATTTTTAATCATATTTTTTGCTGTTGAGTTGTATGAGTTCTTTATATATGTTGGATACTAATTCTTTATCAGATATGTGGTTTGCAAATATTTTCTCCTATTCTGTGAGTTGCCCTTTCATTTTGTTGATGGTTTTTGTTTTTGTTTTGCTGTGCAGAAGCTTTTTAGTTTCGTTTGATGTAGTCCCACTTGTGTATTTTTGCTTTTGTTGCGTGTGCTTTACATGTCATATCCAAAAGCATTGTCAATGTTTTATTCTTAAAAGAATTTTCTAATGCATTAGTGCCTCTTCCTTGTCTCTAATTTTCCTCTTCCTTCTGAGGTATGTCTTATCATTTTAATATTACCTCAGGACCAGAAATACTATTCTTCTTTTTTCTTAACATCACCTTTTAATTAATTGACTGATTTTTTTTTTTTAAACTAGAAAGGCACATATTCAAAGAGTCAAAGGTTCTACTGGGCTTAATAGACTCCTCCCCAAAATAGCAGTCCTCAGTACATGTACTGTATTTCTTCTGTTTCAGATGTAACTACTTTTACCTGCTTTAGCTAATTACCTGACATGTATGTCCATGTTGTTCAGTAAGATGCATAGTTGTTCAAGGTTGATCTTCCCACTCTGACAGGTAGGGACTTAGCTCTCTCCACCCCGCCATTATACACATACCCCCTTCCACAAATCCCATCTTCCTGATGTAATTAATATCATGACCTTGATTAGATCAATATTCTTTATAATATATCTGTGGTATTAAAAGCAGACTCTTGTACAACTGTGATTACATGATTTTTTCTGTACAATGTTTTTCATGGAGTTAATCATTGTGTTATTGTTTGTTTTTCCTCTTAGTTTGGCTTGCTTGCTTTCTTTCTTTCTTTCTTTTTTTTAAATTTTTATTTATCATAGTCACACAGAGAGAGAGAGAGGCAGAGAGTGACACAGGCAGAGGGAGAAGCAGGCTCCATGCACCGGGAGCCCGACATGGGATTCGATCCCAGATCTCCAGGATCGCGCCCTGGGCCAAAGGCAGGCGCTAAACCGCTGCGCCACCCAGGGATCCCTCTTTCTTTCTCTCTCTCTCTCTCCCTTTCTTTCTTTCTTTTTTTTTTTTTTTTAATTTTTATTTATTTATTAGTCACACACACACACAGAGAGAGAGAGAGAGAGAGAGAGAGGCAGAGACACAGGCAGAGGGAGAAGCAGGCTCCATGCACTGGGAGCCCGATGTGGGATTCGATCCCGGGTCTCCAGGATCGCTCCCTGGGCCAAAGGCAGGCGCTAAACCGCTGCGCCACCCAGGGATCCCTCTTTCTTTCTTTCTTTCTTTCTTTCTTTCTTTCTTTCTTTCTTTCTTTCTTTCTTTAAGATTTTATTTATTTATTCATGAGAGACACAGAGAGAGAGAGGCAGAGACACAGGCACAGGGAGAAGCAGGCTCCATGCAGGGAGCCTGACATGGGACTGGGGTCTCCAGGATCAGGCCCTGGGCTGAAGGCGGCGCTTAACTCCTGAGCCACCTGCGCTGCCCTTTGCTCAGTTTTCTAAGTATTTACCAACCCCAGAGGCTTGGAAAGTTGTTTAAATCTTCTAAGATGGTCAAATACATCAGGTTTCCTGTAATTTCTCTCCTCCGACACAGTCTCTCCGCAGGGTCTGGGAGCTGCTCTGAAGAGCAGGGTTGCCCTCTCTCCTGGGTACACAGCTGGCTCCTGGGATCTCCCGCCTCCATTATTCTACAGGTTCCCTTTGCTTCTCTCTTGTATTGGCTTGCCTGCCTTCCTCTTGGTTTACTATATCTTTTTGAAGCATATTTTACATACTTAAGTAGCTTCCAGAGAATAGGATACGTGGGAGGTGAATTTTTTGTGAAACTGCATGTCTGAAAATGTCCTTATTATATGTGATTTTTTTTTTCTCCTCTTTCTGGAAGCTTGTGGAATCTTGTCTTTGTCCCTAGGGTTCTGAATTTCATAACGATGTATCTCGATGTGGATTGATTTGTATCCAGTGTCCTGGCTATTATGTGCCATTTCAAGCTGGAAGATCATGGGCCCTTAAATTTGGGGAAATGTTCACAATTTTTTCAGCTTATGCTTTTCTCCCTTCTGTTTTCTCTGTAATCTTTCTCTGGAGCTTCTATTAGTTGGTTATTGGACCTGCTGAGCTGGTTTCTATTTTTCCCTCTTTTTCTTTTTTTTTTCTTTTTGCTCTACTTTCTAGGAGACTTCTCCAGCTTTATATCCCATCTCACACTTTTATTGAGTTTTTCTTTTCTTCCATTATATTTTTCATTCTCTTTACTTTGGAATGCTCCTTTTTTATATTATGCTATTCTTATTTCAGCACAGCAGTACTTAGCTCTTAGTGGTATGTGTTTGGTGTTCTTTGAAGTTTTCTTCCCCTTGCAAGACCACTGACCTCCAAGTTGCTTGTTTCTGTTTATTTTGGTCTCTCAGGGTCATAAAAGGGGCTTTCTAGAGGTGCTGGAGGAGCTTGATTTGTCTGCCAGCATTAAGGAATGGTGTGGGGAGGGAGGGACACTAAAATGCTGATTGGAAGCTCTGAGTGCCTGCATAGGGCTTCTCTATTGTAAGTTTCATCATGGGCTGATATTAGAACACCTCCTGATCATTGGACACTCTGACATGAATCTCCTTAGTTGTCTTCTCTTGAGCATTTTTTCATTCCTCTGCCTGGAGGGTAAAAGCCGATTGCCCACATTCTGGGAACCAAATAAGAGAAGATGGCTGGTGGTCTCAGCATCTGATATGCATGTGTTCATCTAATCTCATTCATTTGCCTTCAACTGTGCTGTTTCCCCCTCCTCCTCCTCACGCAGCCCCCAGTCTAGAGGCCCTCTCTTTTACTCTCTATAGAAAATGAATCTCCAGGTATTTACTGGGGTTTGGGGGGATGGAGAAATAGCCCAGATATGTGGAATAGGGGAATCTGTCTGGGGATCTAAGTCCTTTTTAGGTAGTCTTTCCACCAGGCCTGCTGAGTTTTGAGCTTCTTCCACCCCCATCCTTTTGGAGTTTCTGTAGGTTAAGATGAGGTGGCTCCTATCTCTCCACTGCTAATTTCGGATTCAGGTCGGCCGTGCCATTTCCCTGCCTCCATCTGCATTAGTTTCCAGTATTGTACAGCTGTTGTCTCCTATTTTATTCTCCCTGTTCTTGGTTTATGGATTTTGAAAAAAATCATTTTACAAGGTGCCTGGCTGGCTCAGTTGGGGGAGTGTGTGACTCTGATCTCTGGGTTGTGAGTTCAAACCCCACATTGGGGGTAGAGATTACTTTAAAATTAAAAAAAAAAAGAATCCTTTCACTATCCTTTAATTGGGTTTGGGGAGGAAACAAAAGTAGCCTCATGTATCCACTCTTCCATTTGTACCTGAAAGCCTCACCATCACTGTTTGTTTATTGATGCCCAAGTGACTGAAGTTTTTAACAGGAAAATTCAGTGGCCTATGGTAAACACTCCAGAATATCCTTCAGAGGAAGAATGACCAGGCCACAGCCCTTTGATTAAGTGAATTCAGTTAATCAAGCTTTTTCTTTTAAAACAAACCTTTCCAAAGAGTTAATTCCTTTCCCACAACTCCTTTCTTCTTCTTCCATCTGTACCGCTGCCCCCCAACCTCTCATCCTCTCATCATGTCCAGTCCAAGGTGAAGTTCTTGTGGAGGAACCTTGGGGAGGTGTCAGGTTGCAGAGGATGAGGTAGTGAAGGGAAGGTGGAAAAACAAGGGAGGTGGGCTCAGTGCAGCACATAGTGTGGGATCTGTATCATGCCTTTATCAAGACTGCTGTGACTGTCTGTTGCTTCTTACTGGCTGGGGATCAGATCGGCAGTTCTCTTTAAAGCTGTGGCTTTCTTTCAAGCTCCGTAGAAGCTACACATATCACTGGCCTGGCTCCAACATTTAAAAAGAAGTGCACTTTCACTTCTTAGCTGTGGCGAGACTGATGTCAAGAGTGGCCATTCTGACTGCACAAGCAGGATAAACTTAGAGCAAGTCTGAGAGCATGGCTGCTTCTGTGATGGGCTTCCACTAGTTGTGAGCATGCCCTTCTACATTCCTTCTTCAGGGATCCCCTCTAGGGACTTCAAAACTTGATGTCATGTCATATTTATTTAAATGTGGTATATATTTTTCCCTATGCTTACATTTTGATTTAAAGTTTTGTTTTTCGGGCAGCCCTGGTGGTGCAGAGGTTTAGCACCGCCTGCAGCCTGGGGTGTGATCCTGGAGACCCGGGATCGAGTCCCACATCGGGCTTCCTGCATGGGGCCGGCTTCTCCCTCTGCCTGTGTCTCTGCCTCTCTCTTGCTCTCTCTAAATGAATAAATAAATAAATCTTAAAAAAAAAAAAAGTTTTGTTTTTCATTGGAGGAGTCCTGTAATGTATTTCTTTGGATCTAAGTTGGTAGAGATTCAGGGGATAATAAATAATGACCCCTCTACCTTCCTGAGTCCAGAATTAGTTGAGAGACAAAGCTTAGGGAGATCAAAATCTAACCTTTATTTTTCATTTTTAGTGGTAAAACATTTTGAAAAATGTCATGTTAGATCTGCTGGCCAATATGGGCATGGTTACTATTTCGATCCTGAATTTGACATCTTATCCACTCATTGACCAAATTGGACAATCGCAGGCCACTCCATGAGTGTCTGACCATCTAAAACTTTTAACAAGAATGAGAGGAATAGCTCTTGCAAAGGAGTTAGTAAGGGGCTGAAAGAGAGACGAGGGGGTATTCATGGAATGGAAGTTCCTTCCATGGAAGTGTGTTCTATTATATGAGGTCATATCAGTTTCCCTCAGGCACTCCCATCAATTTATAGCAGATGCTCAAAAAAAAAAAAAAATACTGTATTAGATCAGGTCGTATGACACATTCAGATTTCAGAAACATTAAAAGCATTTTCCCATCTTAGAATTCAGGAAGGATAGTGTTATAAGCCATCAATCATTTGTTCTTTTGGTAAACACCGTCACTATGGTTTGGCCTCAGTGGTTTGCACACCCTCAGCTGGGGCAGGGAGCCCCTGCTGAAATTCCTGGCCGGTTACAAACTCATGGAGAGTCCTCAGCATCCCTGAACCTCTCCAGGCTTGGTTTTCATCTGCTCAGTAAGGAATGGGGGACTAGCCCAGTACATAAACAGATAAAAAGGATGAGGGATAAATCTAAGCTTCCACAGCTAATTAGTTTCAGAGTTGAGACTGAAACCCAGGTATCTTCCTTCCCTAGTCTCATTGTTCTCTACCATAGCCATTTGAGTGACTTAAATTGAATGTAGACAAAACAGTTTAGCACCAAAGAAGCAATCATTCATTTGGTCATTCGTTCATTCAGTAGAGCATCCTTTTTTTTGTGCCAAACACTGTGCTAGGCATTAAGTATGAAGAAAACATGTTCTTGTCTATGTAGCAGCATGCAGCCTGCCCCCTTGCATATTTGCAGCCCATATGTGACCACCTCAGTTACCACCCTTTGTTGATAGCCTACTTGAAGCGCTTTAAACTGATTCCTGGTCTTCAAGGAGATACAGAAGACCACCCTAAAACCAGCAGCCCTCTGTGCTCTCCCTGAGACCTACAGTGATGCCCCTGTGGTAGATATGACCCCCCCCCCCCAACCCAAGAATAGCTCATACCATTTTATCACACAAGTACTTCAAGTGCCTAGAGAGAAAAACCAAAGAGTAAGGTCCAGAAACCCTTCCTTGATTTCATTGTGGCTGTTTCTCTCCTTCTGTTTATAGGGCGTGCAAGTTGGCATTACTATGTAACTATGCCGATGCCAGCCTCTACCTTCACGATCGCAGTGGGCTCCTGGGCAGAAATGAAGCCAGAGATCTGCTCGTCCGAGGATCTGGCAGCAGAGACATCACTCACACCTTCTGAGGCTGATTTCAGGTCGGTATTCGGGAACTTCTGAAAAACAAACACGGAAGGGAGTGGTATGATGTGTGTATTCCAAGCACTGGGAATGTGAGTCATCCCTGCTGAGAAACTAAACCAAAATATGATTAATCAAAGCAGGAAAAACCCTACTGAGAGAGAAAGAGTCTTGAGAGGCAGAAATGTGGGCATATTATTTATGCAGAAAGAAAGAGAAAAGAAGTATATATGAAGTCCTCTGGGAAGTCAGGTACAATAGTTTTATGTTTTGGTTAAGTCAACAGGGCCCTCAGATTCAACACTTTCCTTCCTTCTATACTTTTTAACTTTGGTTTTCAGTGTTTATTTGGTTAAAACACAACTTAATAAAAAGGAGTTGCTTATCTGTTGGATTACTCTGTAGGCCACTCCACTGTAAGGGTTCCGGGGACTGCTGTTAGCAGTACATCTATAGGGACGACCTCCCTCAGTGGGGCTAGTCAGCCTGCTTTGGAGCACAGGACACAGGTAGCTGTCACAGGGTTGTGGGGTTACGGGGAACCTACTGGGTCAGGAGTCTGTTTATTTTGGTAGCGATTTCTTCTTTTTTTCAGGGTGGATCAGAGAAAAATCAGTTTCAAGTTTTTTTTTTTTTAAGATTTTTATTTATTCATGATAGAGAGAGAGAGAGAGGCAGAGACACAGGCAGAGGGAGAAGCAGGCTCCATTCTGGGAGCCTGATGCGGGACTCGATCCCAGGACTCCAGGACTGTGCCCTGGGCCAAAAGCAGGCGCTAAATCGCTGAGCCATCCAGGGATCCCCGAGTTTCAAGTTTTTAAAAATCAGCGTAGGCCATTGGATGTTCACTTGCAGCCTCCCCAGACGTCCAGCTATTTCTAGCTTCAGAACCAAAAGGGAGGAGGGGAATGTATATAGGAGGTACAGAGTGTCCAAAATGTGCATCGTTGTATCATGTTCATTCTTAGGACCTTTACACTCAGCTCAGTTTACTCACTTTTCCTGTTTACACAGAGTCAGTAGGTCCAGTACCTTCTGGTAGAGAAAGCCCAGAGTAATAGTAGTTCATCCTTGAAAACCAACTAAGATATGCTTTTAGTGCAGATTCCTTTAGTGTCAATTGTATTTTGCCATGCTGCTTTCAGTCTTACTGCAGTGGCTGCAGTGGTGGTTGGTACTGTTAGGACATAGAGCCATCAAGTGCTCTCCTATGATAGGCATGTCTTATTGCTTGGGTTTTGCTTTTTGGAGGAGGGGAGGTAATTTCCACTTCCTGCTTAGGAACTTGCCCATTTTAGACTATCTTCTCTCAGCTATATAGAGTGTCTTGGTTGTTTATTGGATTTTATTTATGCACGCTTCAGGGAAGAGGAGAATTGTGGACAGAAGTGACACATGTTACTTCCATGTGGGAATATTTAGTTGCATTTGAGACCTTCAAGTGATCCCTTCCTCTGCCCCTGAGCTCAGAATAGGCCTCATTTGGCAATTTCAGGATTTCTGTGTAGGGAGGACAGGTGTCCTGGAGAGTTACTTGGATCCTCAGTGGACTTGTTTTAAGAAAGAAATAAACTTTTTTTTTTTGTTAAGCCACTGAAACATTGGTGTTATTTGTTATTGCAACATATCTTAGCCTTTCCTGAATTGACACAGAAGTCACTGGATGTTTGAAGTCAGGGAAAATCTTGATCTAAATGTTATCTTAGTTAGTCCTGTGGATAAGCCTAAAAGGTAGATTGGCTTTTTTAAATCTCCATTTTATAGATAAAGATACTGAGGCTTTAGACAGCAATGTGTCCATGTTCGTATCTCTACTGAGTTACAACACCTGGATTCCTATCTGGGCTTGACCCCTTACACATGTGATTCAGAATCTTACCTGGGGACTTTTTTTTTTTTTTTTTTAAGATTTATTTATTTGTTTGAGAGGCAGAGCTTGACTGAGAGGGGCAGAGGTAGGGGGAGAGAAAATCTCAAGCAGATTTTGCATGGAGCCCAATGTGGTCTTGATCCCAGGACTCCTAGCTTATGACCTAAGCCAAAAGAGTCAAACACTTAACTGACTATGCCACCCAGTCACCCCACCTGGGGACTTTTACAAACTGTGTATAATTTGTCCACGCCTCACCTGGAGTCTGATCCACCTTCCTGTCTGAAGATTCAGTGCCATGACTGAGTCACTGTTACTGATTGGAATGTGTTGCATTAGAACAGAAGACAGAACTTGAGAGTTCTGCCTTTGAGTGTGAAGATGCTGACTGTACTGCTTGGATAGGTTCTTGGGGCAAAGCCATACTTTCTTGCTCTGTAGCATAAAGACTTTACTTGAGGTTCTCTAATTCTTCATGGTAAAGAAGCAGCCTGATGGCTGCTTGACTATCAGAGGAGGTATGCAGTTAAAATCCATGTGCCTTCAGGGAAGGCAAAGAAAAAAATTTGTTATTTTGTCCTTGTAGTCATATTCCCAGGGATACGAGGTTGGGGAGTGGGCAACAACCATTTCTTATGTGCTCTCTCTGCTGCCTGGAGGCCACTGAGATGGCTTTTCACTTTGTTTGCATCCATAATTGTGAAGGAGGAGGCCATGGCCACTTCAAGTGGGCATTCTGGGGAGAGACGGCATCTGAAATTCCTCTTGGGATTTAGGAGAAGGGGGTCAGTATGATTCCTTTCTTGTCCTTTAGAGTATACAGCCAGCTGTGAAACAGGCAGAAAGAGAGCAGAGAAAATGTTCTGCAATTGCCATAAGCTGGACTGGGGAATACTCGGGTGCACAGCCTTAGCGGGCTAAAATTCCATTTCCAAGCTAGACAGACTTACCCATCCAGCTACCTGCCCAGCTGGACTGCTGTGACCTCCACAACACAGATACCCACAGCCTAATCCATGGCCAAAAAGTACCCTCTCTGTAGGCAAGCAGACTGGAAAAGAGGAAAGCCAGTGTGGCCATGCCCAGCAGAGCAGCCCGAGCCAGGTCAGGGGTGCCACTTCAGGGACGCATGTCCTTGTGTTGAAACGTGAGGCCTGGGAATGGAGTCCTTCCCACACTCCCTTCTGTGTCTGACACGCTATGACTAAGTTTTCCCTTCATTTATCACTGTGCTTGTCCATCACAACTATACTGCTGATAAAATAATAGCTTGCATTTGCTTAATCCTCCCCTGGCTGTGTGCTTCATGTGTGCTGTCTTTAGTCATCAGAGGGTAGCTTTGTGTTTTCATCTATTAAATCTCTGGGTCCATGCTAAGTTTGCCAACAAAGGTACTCTGAAGTGCCAACTGCAGTAGTGTTTTTGGTTATGTTCACATCTGGTCCCCTTGCCTTCCCTGCCCCCCCGCTTCTACTTCAAACCTTCCTAAGACCACCAGCTCAAATTCACGTAAATGTAACTTTTATAGGGGCCTTATATACCACAGGCTTTCATTTGCCTAAAGTATTCATCTGGGTCCCAGAAATTTGGCCAAAGTATTGGTCACTGAACTTTTGATCACTGTTCATGTGGGCTAAATTATAGGAAGAACATTCCCTCTTCCAGCTCCAATTCCACACATGCTCTGGCCCTCTTTGGGTGAGCATTTTGGTAAATATATTAATTAAAAAGCACTTAGGTAAAACTGTTGAAAGTTTATTAATTTTCTTCGGCAGTAGTATAACCTCCTCCAGCCGCAGAGGAATCTTTGTATTATGTTTCACCTCTGGAGGCCTTTGTTAAAGCACCATCTTCACTTTGGGCCCATACAGTTTAAGCATGACATGGAAACTTGGATAAAGTCCAGAGGAACCCAGCAAAAATGATTTAAAGCATGGAAAATGCACACCATGAAGAAAAAAGGCATTGAGGTTGCTCATTGTAAAGAAGGGATGGCTTGGTGGGAGAAACAGTCTTCTTGTGAGTTGTGAAGTCTGTGGACAGTTGCATGTAGAGCTTGCAGGATGAGGCTCTATGTCTGTGTCTTTGAAAAGCTAGAGAAGTAGGAGTCATACTTAAATCATGGGGGAAAATGCCAGTTTCCAGTACACATTTTGCCATGAGAAAAGCCTTTCCAAACCTTCCTGGCTTGGTATGATTTCTTCAGTCCTCGTGCCCTGGTGTATTTCAGCTTTCTGGCTTTTATAGCACATACTGCATTTTGCTTTGTAATATCCTAGAATGCCCTAAGGAAATGTGTCCGGCTTTCAGACACGACCGCACCATGGTGTATATTGACAGCAGTGTCAGCAACTCATCAGTGGCCGGTGGTGGTATTTTGAACAGTTGAGCATCTATTCTGCTTGCTAAATAAAATATGTTAATAAATTGTCTGAACATCTTTCTGTGTCACTGTACTTATCAAAATTTAAATATTTTTCTTCCAACAAAACTGTAAACTCAAAGATAGAGTTGGAAATTTATTCACATTTGTGTACGTGGCATACCTTTGGAGTGCCTTGAGTAGAGCAAGAATGCAGGAAGTAATTACTAAATAGTTGGGTTGAATTGTGAGAAAAGGACATGCATTCCTCAGGGAAACTTCCAGTGATTCCTTTTGAGGCTATGACAGGGAAACGTCTGTGTCAGCTACTTTCAATACATCTCATTCTTGAAACAAAAGGAGGGCTGAAGGAGAGAACCTCTTTAGGCAATTTCCAATCTTGTGATTATGAGTAAAACGTGGTCACTCTTGTGGAGAGGGCTCTTGTAAAATAATTTCAGCCCATTAGCTGTAGAAGAGGTAACCAGTGGTCTGGTTCCCATCATTTACCAGCCTAATATTTATTTCACCAGTTCTTCCCACTCTTGGCAATATTAATGGGCAATATCAACAAGGAGGAGCAGGAAACCAGAGAACCACAGAGCAGCTGAGCTCAGCTTCTAGAAAAATCCAGGATCCAGATTTACTCAAGATTAATGGAATACCTGGAGAGGGAAGGTTGGGAGGGAGGAGCTTATGATGACTCACGATGTGGTGAAGAAAATAATTCTTATGCCTTAGGAATGTTGCATGGATTAATCAGGATAATGCACACGAAGTGTTCAGAACAGTTCTTGGCACATAATAAATGTTCAATAGCAGTTGTGGTAGGAGTTATTGTTTATTATTCTTACTATCACCAGCGCAGATTATTTATAAAGAACAACCAAGCATTATTATTAATCTTAACTGTTAAAATATTTACCCTGATTATGAGTGTGGGCATAGAGAAGAGAGATTTACAAATGCTTGATTTGCCGATGATAGTGAGAGTAGGTTGGAACAGGCACAGATACAGAAATGAACAGCTGAAGGCTGGTGGGAAAGGAAGCATCTTTGAGTTAATTCTGCTTTCATGGAGGACTACTGATAACATTTTAAATGTACAGTATTCTCTCACCACTTCAGGAACAAGGCTGTTGCATGAAGAGGGACGAGGGCCTCATGTGGAGAGTTGTCACAGAACCACAGTGCCAGAAGAAACCTTAGAAACCATTCTTTTGTTTGTTTTTAATTAAAGTATAATTAACATACAACAAAATGCACAGATCTTAAGTGTTTGGCTTGAGGGGTTTTTGATGACTGTTTACACCCGAAACTGATAGAGGAGTTCCAACGCCCAGTAAGTTCCCTGCGATCAATTCCTCCCCTCTCCCTTGCAGTCATTTTTGTGAGATCATGTTAGAGACAAGGAGAAAGAGGCCCCAGCTACTGAGTTCCTTGCCTCACATCATGTTGGCCCCTCTGAGAACAGCCACTGAAGCCCAGCTTTCCTGATCCCGATGTCAGAACCTTTGTGTCATATTTCCTGATGCTACTTCCATTTTTTCCAAGATTTTAATTAATTAAATTTAATTTAGTTTTAATTTAATTTATGTTTGTTTATATATTTGAGAGAGAGAGACCGAGAGCGCATGTATACATGTAAGGAGGGGGAGGGGCAGAGGAAGAAGGAGAGAATCCCAAGCAGACTCCCTGCTGAGTGCAGAGCCTGATGTAAGGCTTGATCTCAGACCCTGATACCAAGACCTGAGCCAAAATCAAGAGTCTGACGCAACTGACTGACTGAGCCACTCAGTTGCTGGAGCCACTTCAATTTTTATTGGGAACCTTAATGGTCTCACTTATCCATAGCTTGATTGCTTTAAAGTCCTGCATTTTCTCTCAGGCTTTGAGTATGAAAAATGGTGCTAATAAAGGTTATGGAATAACCTTTATCCCCCTGGCTAGAGCTGTTCATGTCCAGAGAGAATTTAACTCACCTTTTCTCTTCAACAATATTGGCTTTTTTTTTTTTTTTTTTTTTTTTGAGACAGCTAGCATGTGAGCTGAGGAGTGAGGAAGGGCAGTGGGAAAGGGAGGGGGAAAATCCCAAAGAGGCTCCATGCCCAGTGCAAGCCCAGTGCGAACATGATACGGACTCAATCCCATGACCCTGAGATCATGACCTGAGCTGAAACCAAGAGCCAGACACTCAATAGACTGAGCCACCTAGGCATCCCTATGAATTGTCTTTTTAAAAATACCTCCAACTCTTCTCTGACCTTTCTTGGCTACAAGAAATAGTCTGGCCCCATGATAGATTTCTAGATAGGCCCGTGGAATGCCTCCTTGCGAAATTGTGCTTTGATAGATAGAATTTAAACTTATGCCCCAATTTTGTACTGAAGATGATCTCCATTTTCTCTAGGATTTAATGTGCTCTGAAAGGTTTTTAGTAGAGAGGGTATGCTTAAATTATCATCCATTATACATCTATATAAATATATTAGGTGGTTAACTCAATAAGCAGCTTTCTTTACATCATGAGACCTTTGATTGAATGGCTGCAGCGGCACAGTACTTGTCATTGGGTAGACATTTGCAACATGTTCAGTTAAATGTTTACCAATAGGCACCTTTACTTGCTTTCTCCATAAAGCAAGGGTATTGATCCAGGGGCTTTGGCTGGCATTCAATGCCCATAATTATATTCTGGCTGTTACCTTTTCCTGGTAGAAGTGTTTATGCATCTCCACCCATTTTTCTTACCCTCAACAGTGGTGAAATGTCATGGGTGCTGAAAGCTGTGTTCTCTGCACCAGGCTGTGAGAGGGTGAGGCTTATCTCCATAGCCGTGTGCATCTCCTTGGGCAGCACTGGCCTTGGATGACAGAAAGGCACTTTAGAATTCTGGAGAGGAATTATTGTTGTGGCCTGTCCCTACTGGAACATGCCAGCATTTTAAGGTTTTTCGCTATTCACTCTGAATCCAACAAGCACCCGTAGTTAGAATTATAATTTGTAAATTAAAATTAGAGGGGCTTTCCATTGTGTTTGAATAAAGGATGTGTTAACAGGCAAAAAACAACAACAACAACAACAAAAAACCAGAGTTCACTTTGATGTGGGTTTCTTTGGGTAGATAAGTTCTCTTGAGGCCTATGAGTCAGGTTCTAGGAATTCTTGTTCAGCTTCACCTTCGGCAGAATAACTGGCAGCGATCAGATGGTACTAGCTGGGCTCTGAACTGTTTCCTTAAAAGGTTGATTCAGTTCAATTTATAGCAAAAGAGGGAAAAGTGTCATTTCAAAAGTACCTCTGTATTCTATAAGAACACAACTTCCGATGGCCTTTGATAAGAGCACCTAGATTACTTTTTAGTACAATGCATTGTATTCTTTTGAAAAGTTGAAATCTGTCCTATCATTTGGTTCATTATTCTACCTGAGTCCACATCTTTTATTCTAGGAAATTTCAGAATGGGATCTTTAATTTGGCTTTGCACCATCCTTAACTTTCTGAGTTATGAATTGTTTCTGATTTGGAGATTTTTTTTTCCCATGGTGATATTCAAAAAGCACATTTCAGGGCAGCCTGGGTGGCTCAGCAGTTTAGCTCCGTCTTCAGCCCAGGGCCTGATCCTGGAGACCCGGGATCGAGTCCCACGTCAGGCTCCCTGCATGGAGCCTGCTTCTCCCTCTGCCTGTGTTGTGTCTCTGCCTCTCTCTCTCTCTCTCTCTGTGTGCTTCTTGTGAATAAATAATACATCTTAAAAACAAAAACAAAAAAACAAAAAGCATTTCAGAGGGCAGAAATTGTGCTTTTTATTTTCAGGAGGGGGTTGTTTTGTTGTTTTGAGTCTTGGGGGGATTTTCCCGTTTATTCTAAAGTAAGTAGTAAAACCTACTTTCACCTAGCTTAGATTGAAGCTACTCAGTCAATTTGGCACGTCAATAGGTATTTTGACCTATAATTTTTCACTGCTGTACAGACACAGACAAGAATTCAATTGAACTCTCTTGATTGCGAGCCCATCTAAACCACTGTCTCTTAGAAGTTGTGCATGTCTGTGAGAGTTGCTCACCTCCATGGCAACAAGAATAAACCTGATTTACCATAAAGTGCATCTGTTGATTTCGTGTTGTTCCCAGGTGTGTTGGCGTTTGTGGTCACATGGAATACCCCTGCCGTTTCCAGAATCCTTCTGCTACCACCCAGGAAGTTATTCCTCATCGGGTCTTTGCCCCGGTGTGCCTCCAGGGTGCCTGTTACGAGACCCTTTTGCCACTGGTCCGTCCTTGCCTCTCAGCAGCACACTCTGTCCTGGGAACACACCCGTTCTCCAGGCTGGACATACTCGTCGTCCCTGCCAACTTTCCAAGTCTGGGGATGGCCAGGTACGTTGTTCTATGGTGGCACTTGGATTACATGCTTCGGAAATTCTCTATTTCTTGCTTTCCCTGAGCTCTGTCAGAGCTGCCATTTGATTAGGATGATCATGCCTGGATATCTTGTTGCTGCCTTGAGGGACAGTTTGTGTGTAGACTGTACCCATGAGGGAAGGAGCCTTTGGGTGTCATGGGCCCAGTCAAATTTTACTGTCTCGAAATTAAAAGCTCACACTGTTGCTTGGATTGAAAACACATTGTGCCCCCAGAGTGATGTATGTTGGATCATGGCTGATGAGTGGCTGGTTAGCTTAGGTAGTGAGAGCATAATGCTAATGAGCCCAAGGTCATAGCTCTGGGCAGAGTAACACAACTTCTTTCCAGGGTCATGGGCTACTCGCCTAATCCTGACCAGCTGTCTCATCCATTCTCACCATTGGTCACAAGGGCAATGACTTGAGAGCCCCTCTGTCAGAGAGACTGTGGATGGATCAGTGTAAATCCATCACCACTGCTGGAAAAACAGCTCAAAGCAGATGGCCCATGGCGGGGGAGGGGAGGTGGTAGGAAGAGTCACTTGTCTTGCTACTATTTTTTAATATAGTATAAATGCATTATTCTCACTGTTTTCTTAGTTTGGTTCTTTTGGAAAATCAAGACATTCAAGTTGATCCTTTCCCTCTATGTTATTTTCACCTAAAACTCATTTTTAATGCTGTGGTTCATTCAGTAATAGGTATCTGTGTTTCACTTAGCATTTTACTTGCTATGCACTCAGGATTTTACTTGGTTATATTTCTGTTTGGAAATCTTAATCATTAACAGTGAATATGCTTGACTAAGGATAGGAAAAATAAGCTCATCAAAACATGTGATTTTTAAATTTTTCCCTATTAGTCAAGGAAATTCCTGCTGCCAATTAATTTCCATGCTTTTGAACAGCTGTCATTTGTGGTGTTTTCCCTGAAAACTGCATATGTTCTTACTAAAACCCCTGAGTAGAAAAGAACTGACCAGAACATTTGCTTTTGATCTTTACTATATACATGTACTTTTTTAAAGCTGGCCGGCTATTCTTAATCTTCAAGGAGGTCTGAGAAAGTCATTTAGGCTAATTTTTTATCCTGTATTTATAAAGATAATGGGAATGTAGAAACTAGGATAATCGTATATATTTGGTTAGGTGCATCAATATTGTTTTGGATATCTATATATAGAATTTGTCTTAACAAGGAGGCTTCTTTGGTCCCTTTGAAGAGTCTGCTGGACTTAGTTTAAGGAGAATTATTGGCGAAGAAAGGGTTGTTCATTAAATGTTTCTCATTTGTACCCAGTTTTGAGGGGCTGTATTTATTTGGGAGTTTTTAGCACTTTATGAGAGTTGCAGTTTTTCAGGGCATGTTTGCTAACAGGTCCAAGTTCTGACCTGAGGAAACCAAAGGGAGAGTATTTTTCATACAGAGGACCTCATTTTCTGTAGCTCTTTCCTGACAGCAGTCAGCCAAAACCAGAATTTGTTGACCTGCAGGCCATTCTATAAAGCCTCTCTTTGAAAAAGTTTGCGTGCCCAAGCAGGTAGGCAGTGGGTTTGCTGCTTTTTGAGATATTTAAAGTGACTTAAACATGCTTAACTCTGTATTTTGAAAGTAATAAGCCTAAGAACCCTAAGGCCAAATGGTACTGGGCACAAATGTCAGAAAATGTGGTGGTGATAATAACTCAGCAGCAACAAGACTGCCTTTATGCTTAAAAACAGAAGAACCGTACATTTAAAAATTTGTGGTTGGTTGTCAAGTATCATTTTTCCCTCATTTTTTTTTCTTTCTTTTTAGACTGTGGAAGTAGTCTGCCCTGGTCTAGATGTTTTCCTGGGCTTAGTTACTGTCCCCATATTTGAGCTATTGAGGGGGAATTGTGGTATCTTCCACTCCTAGTTGGGGGTAGCGGGGGGGTGGGGGGAAGCACTCTGTTTTTCCTAACTCTGGACTAAATTGATTCCACTTGCTTGGCTTGACTCTCGCGGGATCCTAACACCTTGAGCCACATGCGACTGAGCGGGGTTTATGACTCAGCTGGCTCCCGGGGCCCTGCTGCCTGATTTATGGTCGGGGCTTTGCTTGGGGCTCTGTAAAAGCAAAGCTGCAACAAAAAATGACGGTCTTGTAGGTCAGCTCTGTACCCTAACCCGGAACGGAGAAATCTGAAGTCTAGTAGGAGCCATCCAAAAAGATCTCTGCTCTGAAACTTGCCATTGTCTTCTTCATTGTAATGCACTAGAGATCAAAGGATTTCTTGGTAGATTAAATGGTTCTTTGCTGAGTTCACATTTTATAAACATGTATGCAAGATCATAAATTCCATACCTCTGGATTTCTTTAGTGATTAGGTCTTAATCATAATGAATACCATTTTATACCATTGTAGTATTCTTTTTTGATGAATGGAGTTAAACATTCCCACATGAACTAAAATGGATAGATTGTTAGTAACCATTTTGAAGAGTTTTCAAAATTTTTGGATGATATCTGTAAAGATTTCACTATGTTTATGATATTACATATCATAGTTGGTATGGATAATCTTAAAACTCTCTTTTTTGGAGCCTGATCCCAATATTTCAATAAAGTGGGGAGAAACACTCTTTTATAATTTGAATGTATGCTAATGACAAATCAATTTATAGGAAGGTAAGTGGCACAGAGACAACATTTTGGAATTTGGAATGCTTTTCAAAACCTAGCAGTAACTAGACTATTTCTCAAAACTGCATGTCATAGTTTTTTGTCACTTTTTGTTACGAGAGGAACCATTACGTATCCTTTCTCCCCCCTCCTTTTCTCAGTCACATCTCTCCAGGGGAGAGAGGTTTTCATTCTATTCTGATTCTGAGAAAAATCCCTAGTTTGCCTTTAAGACACTACTGACTAGTTCCAGTCCCATAATTTTCTCACTTAGTGTGTGTAGGCTTTCTGTTTTTGTTTCGTTTTGCTTGTGCCTTCCATAGGCTGAGTCTTCCATATAAGGAGCTGTGGAGTGTACCTTTCTTGGATTGAGTAATATGGTGTCTAACAAAAGATATGAATGCATTTAGAGTGAATCTCCAATGTGGAGACCCACTCTCTTCATGTTTATTTTTTATTTTTTTTTCATGTTTAATTATAATTAGTGTTCTGCCATTTTCATTGTAGTCTCATATTTTCTCAGGTGTTTCAGCTAGAGATTGACTAGTAAGCCTCATTTCCCAAGTATTGAGAAATACATGAAAGGAGCTCATCATCATGCTTACACTCTTTGTTATAATAATAATAATGTTAATGAAATAATATCCTGGAACCAGATTTATGACAGTTGCTTAAAAATTAACACCTCAGTCTTACCTCTGCCCGTGTTTATAATAAATGCCTTGGTTCACCATTTGTCTTTCAGCAACTTACAATTACATGTCATGGGGCATAATTAGGTTGCAGAACTATCATGCTGACATACAAATACATTCCTTTTTTTCCCCCCCTCCTCTATTTGAATTTCAAGAATCTCTTGCAAACCATTTCAGAGTGGTTTTATGTTTAGAGTACAGTATAAAAAAGCTGTGTTTTCTGTGACTCTACTTCCTGGCTGTACCATTTGCATGTGGCTTCACCCCTGGTTCCCCTTGGAAAATTGGGGGGAAAAAAGTGTGGTTGACATTAGGTGATAATTCTGCTTTGAGTTGTTTTTCCATTGGTTTCATACCAGATTGTCTTGTTCGTTTGTTCACTGTTTATTTATTCATCTGTTCATCCTTCCAGTAAATTTCTTTTAAGCACATACTATGTACCAGGTGGGATTTAAGATGCTGAGTCTGTAGGGGTGAACAAGATTGATGTGATCTCTGTCATCACAGAACTTATATTCTAGTTAGAGGAGAGAATTGTTTACTTAAAAACCAGGAACTAAGCTGTATGCTATGAACCAAGTCATTGACAGAGTGATTGTTAGGGTCGGGGCAAAGAAAGACTTCTTAAAGAGTGGCAAGTGCTATGAGACTGGAGAACAGAAAGGAGCCAGGCTTGTGACAATCTGGTGGAAAAACAACCCAGGCTGCGGGGAGATTAGGTCCAAAGGCCCCAAGGTGAGAACCACTGAAATGGGCTAGAGAAGCAACAAGAAGTCCAGTGTGTCTGGAAGGCAATGAGCTTTTAGAGTGGCTTTTCTTCATTCCCTCCTTACATGCCAGGAGATTGCATGGCCCTTCAGGTCTTGGGTCACTGGGCAGTATGAGGAGGGCTGGGAAGAGCCACCAAGAAATGGCAGATGTTGAGTGGGGATTGATGGTTCTGGGCATCAGGTATTACCGGGAGAGAGTCCCAAGAGAGGTCAAGTCTTTTCTCAGTTTCATGAGGATCAGCAGTGCCATACTGTTTTGTGATTGGCTGGTTAGAACCCGACTTGGCCTAGCAACTGCTGTCCTTTAGCAGAATTCTCCACTGCAGGGGCATCAGAGCACCTGGCGCAAGGACTGGCCATTCTCCTTTGTGGAGCAGGGAGAAAACAGTCCCAGGCCACCACGTTTCCTTTCCCCTGTGGCTGCTGATTGATTCTTTCCCAGCTTTTTTGACATGTTAGGTCACAGGGAGGGAGGCAGTGTTTATGTATTTGGTTGCCCTAATTTTTAAGTTTCTCAAAGACTGAACAAAAATAGGACTGATAAAGAACAGCGAGAAATAATCATCAGTTACTTACATATCTTCAGGGTGCTCTGCAGCAGGGAAAGACTATAAATATAAAGCTCCCTATTCTACATGGCTTGTTCTAAAAGATGTGATTGTGCAATAGAAGGCTTCTGGGTACTTATCCTAGTTCCTGACTATTGCAGGCACAGTTTTCTCAAGTACCTCAATTTGGGAATGAACAGTGCGCACATACATGCCCAAGAGTGCGCGTCACCAGCTTTCCCTCCGCCCCCTCCTCCTGGGGTTAGACAGGGTGTTGTCCTGTTTATTCTTATCTCCCAGCCAATGTGTAATAGAATAAGCAAAACATAACATGCTGGTACAAAGGGCCTTTTTTTTTGCAGCCTTCTAATTGTGCTCCTTTCTGCCAGGGAAGGAAGCAGTCATAAATTTCTGTCATTATCTTAAGTAGTAAGGTTCCACAGCTTTGGGAATTTTTCTTTCTTGTTCTTTGTTAGCTTCTACTTGAATTTTTTGATCCTCCCCTCCCCAAACCGAAACTGGCATATTTTTAAACAGTCCTTTAAATCTGGGGGGATGTGACCCCATGGTTTTAAGGCAGGACACAACCATAGTGGTTCTTTCCTTTGGGCATCTGATTTGAGCTGTAGACGAGTGCACCTTTCTCTCCACCAGGGCTGCCAGCCCTTCCGCTCTCTTTGATGTGCTGAGGATTTGGAGGGCATCTATGTGTGGGTTTTGTTTCTTTGTTATTGTGCTTTGTTTCCCAAACTCTCAAATTCTCACATTTCTTTCTGAATTTTAAAAAATATTTTGAAGGGGCATTTCGTTCCCCTGTTTTCCAGTGCAGTTCTTCTCTGTTTTTTTAAGTAGGTGGGTGTGAATGATAGAAAGCAGCTCGTACCATCCTTCTCTTTTTCCTACGAGACTTTCATCCTTTGTTCACTGGCATCCCTGCCACTGCTATGGTGATGAACCAGTGGGTGAGTAGTGAGGTCCATGCCAGGAGGCAAACTCACAAGCATCCCCTTTGCTTTCTCTGTGTTCATGTCTCCATTTCATTTTTTAAAGATTATTTATTTATTTGAGAGAGAGAGAGAGCGGAGCATGTGAGAATACAAGTGGGGGGTGGATAGGTACAGAGGCAGAGGGAGAAGCAGCCTCTCCACTGAGCAGGGAGCCTGACCTGGGACCCAATCCCGGGACCTTGGGATCATGACCTGTGCTGAAAGCAGAGGCTTAACTGACTGAGCCGCCCAGGCTCCCCTTCTTTTAGTTTTTGATCTTTCTTTTTCTCTTTCTTTTTTAAAGATTACTTATTTATTTATTCATGAGAGAGACAGAGAGAGAGAGGCAGAGACAGAGGCAGAGGGAGAAGCAGGCTCCATGCAGGGAGCCTGACATGGGACTCGATCCCGGGTCTCCAGGATCATGCCCCAGGCTGAAGGTGGCACTAAACTGCTGAGCCACCCGGGCTGCCCTTTATTTTTCTTCTTGATAAAATTATCTGACTTTGTTTCCCTCCTGTCTTATAGAGAAGGTTCTACTGTGTTCTAGTTCTCGTGTTTTTCTTTCTTGAAATAGAAACTGGTATTGCTAAGGTTATGTTCTTCTGGGTCTCTGAAAGCCCTCTGCTGTGATTATTGGTTACCTCTGACAATACCAGTTTACCCCGAATGAGGCAGGTAGTGAGGAGGTGTACATATGCTCCATTTTTCATGGCGCAGGTGCAAGAGGATCTCTGAGGTCCCTAAGTCACGTAGAGCTGGCCAGTTGGAGAGAAAAGTAGGAGGGTCTCATCGTAGGATGGCTCTCAGAGTCTGGGGTTCAGACTTAGGTGAGTGTTTTCTGTAGCTCTCTCTGAGGCTTGTGTATTTGCTTCAGGGTCTGTCCATGGAAATCATAGTGTCATGAAGACCGGCACTTACCGTAGGCTCATTTTGAGGCAGCCACAGAATCTGGGTACCAGGCAAATTCTTGGATCACATGAGTATGTTGGGGCCTGGCTCGCTCTTTCTCTTCTGTTGGAACAACAGCAGCGTGAACTCACAGCTTTTGGCTTAACCAGAATGTTCTTGCCATCAAACAGCTGCGCTGCTTGTCAGACCCAGAAGTAGCATTTTATCATCATTACGCCACAATTCCTCACCCTCTGAAAGATTACGCTTAAGTGTTTTGTTTTCTTTGAACTGTACTCCACACACATAGACTGACAGTCCTACCTTCACAGAACACTACTGGGGCCATCCTTCAAGAGAAGTTGTCAGGCCTTTGAAAGGCCTTCCTGGAACAATCATCCCTCTGCCTACATGTGTAATCTTCTTCTCTCCATAGGCCCCTAATCTCTTCCAGCCCTTGAGCCTGAGATGGCCATTCGGCACCACCTTTCCCTTTTTCCATTGCAAAGAAAAGCTTTTTATTTCACCTTGCACCTCCCACTTATTTCTCCACAGAAGCATCATTACTGAAGCATCCATTCCCATTACGGAAGCATCCATTCCCTGTGTGAAAAAGAACAATAGAATTCCATGCGTAAAGTTGCCAGAGTTGGAATATTCCCAATCTTGTGGGCTCTCGCTCCTCAGACCACTATACAGAGCGAGTAAATGCTACCATCTTCTGGACTGTGTTACATATATACATGGGCATGGAGCTGTGTATGTATTTCTTTGAAGGCTAGACTCCTTTGAGGGAAAACACCAGCTCTGGAAACCATCCTCAATCAAGGCACTGTGTATGAATAGCTCTACTCGGTGGGAACATTGCTTCTGTTGTATTACAGCCAGTGGTACCTGGAGCCCGCTGACATCTGAGCCACAGAGGCCTGTGTGCATAAAGTGGGTAAGGAGTAGCCTTGTCACTTTACCCCACCCCTGAAATATAGCTGAAAGAGTATAGTGGCTACCTTTTGTTGAAAAGTAGTGTTCACTTTAAAAGGCCAAAGATGTAAGGAGGTGCTCCTTTAAAAAATGGATTACTTTTTGGGAAATTGATTACTTTGTGGGATTTGTGGGTATAATGCAAAAGTTCACCCTGGTTTAACCCGAGTAGAGCTTGGAGAAGAACATGTTATATTTCTTGGTTAACTACCCATGCTATTTATAGAGGTGACTCCTCAGAAAGTCTAGACATTGTTTCGGGAAGACAGAATGCCAAATCTGCCCTTCACTTTCCCAGTTAGCTTGCTGAAAATAACCACCTCCTCTTCTCAAAATGGGGAAAATGGGAATCTTAGAATTCCATTTCAGGAGAGCGTGAATGATACTTGGGCTCCCTGGCCAGGAATTAGAAAGGGCAAGGAGGGAGGGTGCTCTTGTGACCCTGGGGACCTACCCCAGGCCTTGCTCCTCACTGGCCAGCTTGCTGAATTGTGGGGACTGTGGTTGACAGATCCTTATTTTTGAGTTGGCCTCCTCCAAGCAGAGACCCTGAAAACTTTCTGAGAGTGAGCCAGCTGCAGTTTCTGGCTCTTAGCGCACATATGCCATTTCTGAACATCCTATGGAAAGCTGGCAGTTGGAAAGGCCAGGATGGGCAAAGCCATGAACTCATTTGGTAAACGTGTATCAGTGGGCAGGTGTGATGAATGCTGATGATTCTGTGGCTATGAGGAAACAGGAGACCTTTAGTCTGAATTAGGGTTTTCTACAGCAGGTTCCAGGGAAGACTAGTTTTGTGGAATGTTAGTAATGTGGGAAAAGGAACTATGGCTTAATTAATTTAGGAAATGAATGGATTAAACAGAGTTAAAATGGAGTCTCTGCTGGAGGACTTCTAAGAAAGCCTTTAATATCATTATTATCTTGATTTAATATCCCGGTGTGTATGTGCCTGTTGAAGAGAGGGCCAGAAGGTACAATATTCCTCTGTGTGTTGTGCCCAGGGATTCCCCCTCAATAGTGTGCTTTCCATGGGACCATCACGGTCTCCAAGACACCACATCCTCAAAACAAACCTTTGAGAAGTGATTTCATTCCAAAGTATCTTGGAGTCCATTGTACAGCTGGCTATGGAATCCACCTTTCATTGTATGAGTGTCACTTGAAGACCTGCTGTGTGTCAGGCCCTGGGAGGGCCCTTGCTTTATCTCAGTGAGGAAGCTGGGCTCATAACTCAGTGCAGAAGGCCCCACACTTTTCTGATTATACATCTCTTTTTGAACAATCACCCCTTCATTTATTTATATGTGTTTATAAGTTGTATTTAGTGCAGTGTTTATATAGTAGGTACACTAAAAAATACACACAAATATAGAAATTTAGAAGGACGAGAAAAAATATTTTTAAAGATTTATTCATTTTTGAGAGGGGGAGAGAGAGAGCACAAACAGAAGGAGGACAAGAAAATCCCAGGCTTATGATCTAACTAGGTCTTATATCAAAAAGAAAATGTATGTGGATGTAAATTGCTGAATGAAACTGAATCACCTCCACCCCTATTCAACATAAAAACTCAAACCTAATTAAATCAGAGAATGTTAGCGTTCTAAGAGACACTCTGCAGACGATTCCAAATCAACCCCTCACTTTTTCAAAGAAGAAAACTAGGCCAGGGACAGAAGAGACAGAGGGAGAGGGAAATCTCAAATGGATTGCACCAAGCCCAGAGCCCCACACAGGGCTCCATCCCACAACCCTGAGATTACAACCTGAGCCGAAACCAAGAATTGGATGCTTAACCTGCTGCACCAGGTACCCAGGGAAAATTTTTTAAAGAATTTCTGTGTCTTCTTGTACCCCAGCAGATGGGATTCCTTGAACCGGGGTCCCACCACAGAGACTCTGATTCAGTGGGTCTACAGTAGGGTCTCAGCATCTGCAGTGTTAACACATTCATGCCAGTGATTCAGCTCATGTGCTAGAGAGCAGTGGTTTGGTGGGGACTTTGTGGGGGTTGGTGGGCATCTCTGAATAGGTTATGTATCTCTTGGGCAACTTTCAGACTCCATACCCTGCCATCTTCTTGCAGGTGAGAATGTCAGACTGAGGAAAGAAGACAGTGGGGAAGTTCCATAGTGATGCTCCCTGCTTGTCTGTTACTCCTAAGGAAGGTATGTTTCCAAACATACCCACTGGGCCCAGTGACAGGTGGGGATCCCAGGCAAGTCACTGGGCCTCCCTGGCCTAGTTTTCTTCTTTGAAAAAGTGAGGGGTTGATTTGGAATCGTCTGCAGAGTGTCTCTTAGAACGCTAACATTCTCTGATTTAATTAGGTTTGAGTTTTTATGTTGAATAGGGGTGGAGGTGATTCAGTTTCATTCAGCAATTTACATCCACATACATTTTCTTTTTGATATAAGACCTAGTTAGATCATAAGCCTGGGATTTTCTTGTCCTCCTTGGGCAGTGTACTCCACCTAAACAGCAGTGGGCGTTTAATTTTTAGGCCCCCAAGCAGAAGGTTCAGAAGAGGCCTCGCCTACTCCTGGTTAATTGCAAAATAAACAGATCTCAAGGGCAGGGGCCCCTTCCTTTCATAATAACTGCCTCTGCTCAGTGCACCATCAGTGCAAAGCAGCACTTCCAAATACCACACCAGGTGAGTGCTCCATGGATGAAGCCTTCATCCTCTAGCCCAGATATTTACAGCTGGGACCCCTTCCCCTCCCCTCTGAGATGGCAGCTAACTTGTTTCCCCCACCCCCTGTTTTTAGCCTCCAGATACTTCCATTTGCAAGCTAATAAGTTGCACGTACATATGTTTGAACAGTTGTCAGGCTTGTCTGCCTCTCAAACTGTGCTTTGGTTTAAAACAAACAACAACAGAGAACCCAAAGGAGGGGATGGATGAAGACATTTTAGTTGTACCTGCAGGTGGTGTTGTTTTGACCTTGACAGTTTTAAACGACCTGTCAAGCACCTTTGTGTGCTCTTGGGCACACCCACCTGGAAGATATTATATCCCCTAAGCTTTATGTGCCCCAGCAGGCAGGCACCAGGTCCCTGGATTTTGTTTTCATCCATAGAGGGTTAATGCATGCATGGCAGGGCTTTACTGAGAAGGGGCCCAGCTACAAACACTGTTTTCATTTAATTCTGATTTCTCTTCTCTCTTGGCCTAACCGTCCCTGCCCTCAGGCCCTCCCCGCCTCCCCAGTTCCCTCCAGACTCCCTCCACCCCCTATCAGCCTTCCCTGCTCTCTCACCCCTCTGTTTGGCTTCAAACCATTTATTTCTGGCTTTGATACCTTCTTGCAGAGCTGCAACCAATCAGGAGATTAGGCCCCCAGAGCTGAGTGGGGCACACTGCCTGGTAGGGGGCTCCAGCCCCAGGCCACTGCAGGAAATCGGGCCCAGAAAGCTTGCCAGCCTCCAGGACCCTCCAGCTTGGCTCCTTACCAAGATTGGTGACCAGATTCCCTAGGGTAGGGGGCAGGGGCCCCTCTGCTTCAGTGCTGTCTGGGAAGACACGTTTGGGAATGATTTTGACCTTACCTCCGTGGTCCAGGGTCCTCTGTTGCAGCTGTTTGAGATTTATCTTTTTTAACTTTGAGTCTTCCCTCTGCTTTCTGAGCCATACATGGTGGTGCTGCAAGTTGGGGTGAGAATAGTGAATGGACAAATGAAGAGAGCCCATTGGATTCAGCCTTGTGCCAAACTGGGCCAGGATTGTTTCAGAATATTCAAGGATACAGATGATGGGTCTTTACCTGGGAATGCCTCTTCCTTGGCATCCATGCCTGAGGCCCCGAGTTGTTGAAGGAAGTCTGTTCTCTGTTTCTAAAAGAAGAGATAACAGAGCAGGTACTTGTTCTCAAGACCAAACGTGTATCTTATTGCTCTTGTAGTACTTCCTCCAAAGTCTGAAAGAAACAGGCCCAGACCTAGATAGTCACCTAACCACCATTGGCACCATCACTGTGTTCACAGAAACTGTGAACTGTTCTGTACAGGAACCTTGTACTTAAGATTGGTACCCGTCCCTTCGTGAGACTTACCAGTATGGAATGAATGTTAGAGGAGGCTGAGGCCTGTGTGGTGTGGGAGTGACTGGACTGGGTCTCCCATCGTAGGAGGAACCTGGTCTCAGAGAATGGAAGAGAAGCAGAAGTATGGGTGAGAAAATGGCATTACTGTGTGTGCCCCTGCACTTCCCTTGGGTCTTTGAGCCTTCACACAGGGTTCTGTTTGGTCCAAGCTGCTTGAATTGCATTTTTGTCATTTACAACCCGGGACCCTCACTAATTTACAAGGGCTCCTTTTTCACCTGTACAAACAAGCATCATTAGACCTTAGGATTGAAAAGAGGAGTCGGTGGCTTTGAGCAACTTGGGATCCTTTTCCTTCTGATTCTCTAGGGGTGATATCACCTGGGCAACTCTTTACAGCTTGCAGAGTGTCTTCATATATATTTTTTTCCCGCCTCATTTGAACTTCACAGACAAGCTCTCAGCCCTGCTAGGGCCTAGCTGTCACAGGTTCCCCACAGCTTCCTTCAGGACTGGCCCCACCCTGGCTCTCCAGCATGGCATTGCTCCTGCTTGGAGAGGCCCCTCTGGATAGCCACTGCTGTGATTTCCCATCCCCCAGGCAGGGTAAGCTCTGCTCTCCATTCAGCCCTGTAGTTTATCTTGTGGGGTGGTGAGTCTCAGCAGGCGCTGACAGCCAGGATCAGGGCCTAGGCTTCTGTGACTTTTGGCCTCTGAGGTGTAGGGCAAGTGGATTCTAACGATGGGTTTGCTTGAGCTGAGGGGTAGAAACCTGTAGACCCATATGTGCATGGGTTGTAAGCTAAGCAAGGGCAAGCCCCGGGCAACCAAGTACACTTAATATCTTTTCCTTTGGTTTATTTCACTTTGGTTAGCCTTTTGAACCGTCGTGCTGTTACTGCGTGCTTTTTCTTTTTCTTTTTAAAAAAGATTTATTTATTTATTTATGATAGACATAGAGAGAGAGACAGAGAGGCACAGAGACACAGGAGGAGGGAGAAGCAGGCTCCATGCCGGGAGCCCGATGTGGGACTCGATCCCAGGACTCCAGGATCGCGCCCTGGGCCAAAGGCAGGCGCCAAACCGCTGAGCCACCCAGGGATCCCCAACTGAGTGCTTTTTCAAAGCTGGTACCAGTCCTCCCTCCACCCCAACCTCCAGATGCCATGTGAGATGATGGAAAGACACTCAGGTTTTAGAGAGGACTTTTGAGAAGGACTGGATGTTATGTGCCATGGACTTGTGGAACTCAGCCCAGTTACTCCTTTGTAAGATCTCATGACTTCTCACCTCTGGGACTCTTCCTTTTCTCATTAGATAAGATCATGTGTGACCTACCTGGTGCAGTAGTCTCTTGGCAAATACTGGTCTCTTGCTTCAGAAAGCTTGGAGAAATTTGGTAGTTTTGTGGATCAAAAAACACCTAAGAGTGGCTCTTTATTAGGGTGAATCACGAACTTTAAGATCCCTATCAACCCAGAATCTCCATGATCCTCTGAAATAATAGCTCCAGGGAGAAAATAAAAATAGGTGTGTTAAGTTACAATGGTAGTATGAAAACATGAACGGTTTGTTACAAAAAGTCATTGAGTCCAGATTTCTCAGACTGTTCAAATGGAATTTCTCAATTCAATGAAGGAGCATTTTAGAGTAGCACTTGCATTCTTGTTAGGTTTTCCTTCAAGGATATAGCTTGAACTTTAGTAGTTTACATGGTGGTTTTTCTCTCCCCCCCCCCCCCCCCCCACCAAAGTTGAAGAAGTCAGTAGAATAAAACCACCGGACATCTTTGGTTCAGGTCAAATGCATTTCTTAGTTCCTTTTTCACATCTAAAAGAAATCCTGATCAGGGCACCCTGGTGGCGCAGCGGTTTAGCGCCGCCTGCAGCCCAGGGTGTGATCCTGGAGACCCAGGATCGAGTCCCACTTCAGGCTCCCTGCATGGAGCCTGCTTCTCCCTCTGCCTGTGTCTCTGCCTCTCTCTGTGTGTCTCTCATGATAAATAAATAAAATCTTTAAAAAAAAAAAAAAAAGAAATCCTGATCATCTGGGGATGTGTGGCTCAAATCAAGTCAGAGGGTGAGTCCACCCTCTGGACTCAACTGGACTGTCCAAGCCCCCCGGGGCTCTGGGTCCGCCAGTTGGAGAAAATTCTGTGACCTTGACCTCTTTTCCTGTCATTTATGGATTGGAGATGGAGCCCTGTCTACTCCTGAGGCAGCTGTGTCTGGTCTGTTCTTGGTGGTGTCAGAGGCATTATCTGACCTGTGCTTAAAAGGACCAGGTGAGGTAAACTTCCAAAATCTGTGTCATCACACCTGCCACTTCCAAATGGAGCCAGAGGGGCTCCGAGACAGGAAGAAGGCCAGGATGGAGGGGGTGAGCAGTGGCAGGTGGGGTGACATCCTACTCTGTTCTGATGTGAATGCCAGCCCTGCTCAGGCTGCCTTCCCAAGGCCCCTCTCCAGAAGTACACACAGCATTTTGTAAAGTGTACCCACCGGTGTTGGTTGACATATTCCTGAAGGCCAGAGTGGGAATGGTTTAAGATGCTTTTGCAAAGCAATCAGCCTAAAAGGGCCTTGGAATCATAAGTTTCTTTAGTGCAATTGTTTCCTAGTTTTGTTCCTTACCTCTGTTCCCACCTCCCTTATTCCTCATCATTCCATATATACTTGTAGCAGTTTTTTTATATAACTTCTTGTATCTCTTCCTGCAATGCAATAAAACTATATAGACTTTACTCCTCTTCCCTTTTCTTATACAAAAGGAGGCAGAGCACACACCCTGTTTACTCTGTGCTTTTTATCACTTAACATTACGTCCTTAACATTACGTTTCTACTAAGTCTTAGTGAGTTCTCTTTCTGTCTCATTCTCTTTTTTAATTTAGTGGCATGGTGTTCTATTCTGAGGATGTTTTCCAAAATACAGGTCTTTGAGTCCCCTCCCCACCCCCATCCCACTATTTTACTATTGTAAACAATGTTGCACGGAGGACTTGGTGCACTCTGAAGAGTCCGTAAATACACAAAGTTTCCGTTAATAAATCTGCCAGGTCATGGGGTTTAGGGATGTGCCTGCATCTTATTTAGCCCCCAGTAGTGCTGTAACCACAGGTGGAACCACATGAGGTTTTTGTTTGGGGAAATTTCAAAGGCAAATATTAGCACTTTTGTGTGGCTCACCAAAATGTGGAGGAACCTAAATGCAAAAAAAGCTGGGATGGGAATTAGAATAGTTAAGTCTTCACCTCAAAACCAACATTTCATTGTTAGGCTCTGGCTCACTTAGACCAGTCTTGTCAAAGCCACAGTGGATGACCCCCTTCCGCAGCATTTGGTAATGATGATGGTGTTCTTCAGATTTCTGAATTTCAACAATTGTGATGTTGTATTCTCCTGTGCTCAGTAACTTCAGAAATATAGAGAACCTCTTTTTTTCCAAAATGAATGTACATATTTGACATTTTTAAATAATATCAAGAAATGCCACTTGTTTTTCTGGTTAAGAGAGCTAAGTATTATTTATACAGTTTGGGCTATTGATTTTATTTATTTGGGTTGCACCCCAGTGCTGAGTGAGTGGTTATAGTTGGTGGAGGGACCTGCAGCTGGGCTTCCAGAAGCCCAGTGTTTATTCCAGAGATGTGGAGGTGACTGAGCAAGAAGTTGGGCTGAGCCCAGGCTAAAAGGTCAGCAACCCATCTTATAAAATAATGCTGATGTGCAGGTTTCAAATTAGACAGTTTGAAAGAGGAAAAGGGAAAATATTTTTTAACCTTGTAGAGAAAAAAATGAAGGGGAGAGCTAATGCTCTCTCTCTCTCTCTCTCTCTCTCTCTCTCTTTTTATTTTTTAAAGGAGGATGTTGAGAAGACAGATTTTTAATAGTTTTAATCTTCAGACTTGGGCAGAAGGCCAAGCATGCTCTGAAAACAGAAAAAGTGGAATGAAATGCCAGAAAGGGAAATGGAAAGTAGTGGGATATGCAAACAACCAAATGTGACCAAATTTCCAGGCTTCTCAAGGAATGGGTTGGATTGTAGCAGAGTTGCTGAAAACATTTTTTTTTTAAGTTCAGATAAATGTCCATATACCACCCCCCACATAATTCTAGAACATATCACCCAAAACTCAATTTTAAACAGTAAGCAGAGCCTAGGCTGCTACCTCATTATGGTTTCATGTTGGCTCCAATAATCTAATTTTTTTTGGTGACATCAATGGGAGGTAAGCAAGGGACGTGATTTATCTCAGCTTTAATAAGGCATGACACTAAAGAACAAATTCAGAAAATGTTCTTTATCAGCATAGCAAATAATTTTTTTAATCTCTAAAAGGTCAACCATTTTAGTGGATACAAAATTAATATAAGCTGTAGGCCTTTGCACTATGTGTGTACAAACACACACACACGAGCATTCAGCTTGTTGATCTCTCTGGTACATACTTACTTTCCAGAGATATACACACACAATATAGTGCTCTTGGTTCGGCAGGACAGTCATCACTTAAGGAGGACAAAAAGAGCCATCACAGAAAGGCTCAGAGACTGCCTTAAGGGGGAGCTACTGGTTGTTTGTGTCACTTCCCCTATATGCCAGGACCCCTGGGCCCCTCTAAGGATGTGGTGATCTTGTTAGAAACTGAAGCAGCAGCTGGAAGGTCATTTTTCCTGTGCTTTCAAATGGACGCCTGATTTGATGGGAAATAGACTTGTGCCTCTCTGACTCTAAGGCCAAGGGAAATGACTCTTCATAAAAAGAAAATTATAAGCTAACCCTTGTACCTCTTGCTGTAGTAACATACCTTCTCCCATGGCCGAACTCCAGCAGCAGAAGAGCTGGTCACCCCATGCTGAACAATGGGGTGCTTTACTGCTTATTTGCTTTGTTGCTAAACCTTCCAGCTTTTGCTTTTCCAGGCTAGATAATCCCAACAGTTGTGAGTTCCTTTTTGTGGTTTCTGTTTGCCTTTTCTTTGATCATCTCACTTGCTTTCTTCTGGATCACTTTCTAGTTCTCTTCACTGTCCAGAAATTGAGAAGTCCAAACCAGGTGCAGGAAGCTGCAAAGGTGTATCTCCTTGGTGAACAGAGGACCCATTTATGAAGCACTTCATTCTAGGCCCAATACTGGTCTAGAGACATTTCATGGGCTGTCCCACATAAGCCTGACAACCACTGTGGGGTGGAAGGTAGTGTACTGGCATTTTGTAGATGAGGAAACAGAAAAGAATAGTTGTGTCCTGCTTAGTCTCCCAAGTGACATAGCTGAAACTCAACCTGGGTCTCTGACCACAGAGCCTGCGGTCTGAACCATGTCTCCCTGGTGCCATGATTTCGTCCACCAATTTCAAGATCTTCAGTTTAACAACGGTGCTGGGCGGCTGACTCGCTTTCCATTTAGAGACTATTACAGCTCCCTTTTACTGCTTATTAACACATGGCTAGTCATTCCTTACTTCAGACTGGGTTGCATGTGTTCCTGGAAATTCATTTTATTTCATTACTTTTCTAAGTTCTTTAATTCTCCTTGAATTTGAATTCAAGCCTTCCAAGAAGCTGTTAACCTCTCTTGGCTCAATTCTCCGGAGGATCTGATGAGTTTTCTTACCTGGTGAGCCCCCACTCGGGGAGTCTTGAGTGGTCATGGCCTGCCCCGATGTCATCCCCCATGTTCCCCTTGGTCCTTCCCTGGGTTTCCATGGTGGAAAGAATGGAAGGAGGGGTAGAGTGAGCTACAATGTTGGCTGCCCTGCGGCATTGAGTTTTTAGGTACTGTTTATTTAAATTTGGAATTTGAAAATATGGCTGTTTTTATTTTAACAGGAACAACTTCAAGTTTTATATTGCACAATAACTTCAGAACTGGAGAAATCTAACTTGGATTTTGTTTCAGGGCCATGCACTCATGGCCATTACCAAGAATCTGGGGCACCGCCAAGATGTCAGTTTGTGGAAGCCATGCCCTTGGAATGAAAAAAAAAATACCACCTATGAAAAATATTCACCTGATGTTGAATTGTAACATAGCCAGCATGCTACACAGTACCAGGCATGTAGATGACATTCAGCTTATTTACTTATTATTTATAAACGGAAAGAGTGTACATAGGAATAGCTATGGTGATGAAGGTAATTTTAATTTTGGCAAAGATAGCTAGTGTGATTTCCTTAGTGTCTGGACACCAGTTTAAGCAAGAGAGTTACCCTCTCAGGAATCACCATTACAACTGTCCTCCAAATTAAAATAAAAAAGTTCTCTCATAACACATTTTTTAGTAATAACAGCAACAACAAAGCAGGGGGTGCCTGGGTGGCTCAGTCTGTTGAGCGTCTACCTCTTGGTTTCCGCTCAGGTCATGATCTCAGGATCCTGAGATCAAGCCTGGGGTGGGGCTCTAGCTCTTTGGGAGTCGAGTTCCTGCTCTCCTTGTTGAGCTCCTGCTCTCTAAATCTGAAAAAACCCAAAAGCCCAGCAAATCAGTGTTTCAGAATCTCACCCCTAAAAGAGCATTTCAATGGTCTTTGGTCTTAGCTTTCTTTTTCTTCTTTTCTTTTCCGGTTTCTTGTTCAAAGATGTTAAAACCAGCCAAGGATGGTCTCCTGCCAATCACTTGCAATTATACCAATCATTACAAGTAGAGTTTGGCATCTACTGCGTTTAAAAACTCAGAAATACTTGGAAACATTGCAGGGAGTAGTCGCTAACTTTCAGGTGGAACCAGAAAATAAACAATTTCTGCTTCTATGATTATGCTCCTTCAACCATTTGTCAAACTCAGCTCAAAACAGGATCTTGAGTACAGAATATTTTGTCTGGTTGCCGAGTAGCTCACCAAATCTGTAAACCACGGGAGTGTTATTGAGAGCATTTCCAGAAGGGTGGGATCAGGGCCCCAGCAAGAAAATGTTTCCATATTTATAGACCAAGGTAGCGAACCCCGGAGACTTGAGTTCCCTCTCTCCTCTAGGGAGTTGGGGATACGTTCCTTTACCTTGATGGGGGGAGAAGAATTAAATAGAGAAAACAACCATTCTTTTACATTTCTTTTTCCTCTTTTGATTTTGCTCTCTAGTTTTTGTAATGTACCCTTCTTGAGTCTTGAAAATACAACTGCTTCCCATTTGGTAAGCTCTTTTTTTCCTCCCTTTCCATTTGGCAACAGCATTTTCCTGTGTTTTCAATGGCACCAAAATTAACATGGCTGTTTTTATTTAACAGGAACAACTTCAAGTTTTATATTACACGCCCAGCCAAAGAATCTTTGATTTTGCCTGGCATTTCCCAAGATGTTCGCATGGTTTTGAAAACAGGGCTGCTTTACCGCTGTTGCAGAGACAGCGGGGGCAGCAGGGCAGAGTGGGGAGGCTGGAGTAAGGGAGTGAAGGGAGGAGATGAGGGGAATTTCTCCTCCCCCAAGTTGCTATTTTTAAAGTCTGCTTGCCTACTGAATAGCTCGATTTACAAATCCTACTGGATATCGTTTTGACCTTCCCCAGCTTTCTTTCCTGTTGAAAGGGTGATGGATGCGTTGGTGGGACACAAACCATTTGTTCTGTGTATTTTGCCATGTGCATGCTCCCTTATGAGCATCAGACCCTCTACTCCTCTCAATAGGGGATACCCACACCGTCAGAGGCATTGTGCCTGCGGGAGGTATCGAAGCCCAGAATTTCTTAGGAGGTGGGATCTCAAACCCCAATTAGAAACACTCCAGGAAACACACATTTTTATTTGTTAAACAAATAGTCTTATGTGAGCCTTGGCAAAGACTCTCACTTATTTTAAATGAGCGAAGTAAACATTACCGGTGCAGGGGAGCGCCTCCTTATGCCGACTGTAACTTTGAAGCTGGCTTTAAGGCTTTATGTTGGAACATGCACTGTTCTTTTTTCCTTGGCTTGGGCTCTAGAGAATGTTGTTTCCTCATTTAGTAATTGCAGAGTTAATGGGGTTCTTTGTGATGCTACTGTAGAAGAGAGACTGTTTTATTTGATTCTGGGACTGTAATTAAAGTGGCGCCCATCGGCATACTTAGAGTTAAGATTGCTTCAGCTTTTCCAGTATAAACTCATATTTCAGGGGTTTATAACCAGCTATAAAAATTTGCTTCTAGCTACAGACCTGGCATATTCAGTGTCAGCCTAGGAATAATCTTTACTTTTTAAAAAATCTTTTAAAAAGGATAATTAAAAATTTAGTTCAGCTGTTTATAACTGTTATGTTACAAGGATACAAGGAAATAAAAATAGCTGCTTTTTTTTTTAGCAAAAACATGTGACCCATTTTTTTTTTTTAATGTGGGCAAGGTTCTTAGATATTTGTTATGCCTTCAAAGGAAAATACAGCAAAATCTCTGTGAAAGGTATTTTAAAAGGATATTGTCTCAGTTGTCCTCATGGCGACAGGCAGGGCACTAGTAAATGTCCACCTTGTTCTTCCAAGCATGAGCCTCCCATAGGAGTACTGGCAAAGCTGTTTTATCAGTGGGCTTCAAGTCATCGTAACAAAGCTCCTGGCCAAGGAGTACACAGCAGCTTCTTCCTGGCAGATGGAAATATGGCCAGCCTTTCCGGTTATGAGGCCATGGCTACTCATTTATCCCACCCAGCCCCAGCCTTCTGGGCCATGTTGGGACATGGTGAGCAGCCTGGGGACAAAGCCATGTTAGAGACCCACTTGCGGGCTTGTGAACCTTCTCACAGCCCTTGATCTGTGTCTCACAAGGGTAGGGAAGGAGAAGAGGGAGTTTGCCTCTCTTCAGCTCAGCAGCAGTCACTGCAGCAAGTAGCTTTTAGGTGGGGCCATTTTTATACCTGCTGAAAGACGGGTGTGATTCAAACGTTCTCCAAAAAGAACCTTCTTTAAGGCTTCAGGTATGGCAGGTTTACCTTTAGCTCTTCTTCTCTAGCAGCTGGGGTTTTGATTGATGCCATCTGGTGATAATGATGGTGGAGATGGTTGTGATGGAGGAAGGAGAAAAGGTGTTATTGGTCCTGGTGACGGTGTCTATGATGTCACTGGTGGAGGTGATGGTGGCCACAGTGGTAGTCATGGCAGTACCAACAGTGCAAGCAAGTGGAGAAGAAACAGTGGTGATGGGTGGTGATGATGGTGATGGCAGCCCTGGGAGGTTACAAACTTCTGCCTGCCCAAGCTCTTTGCAAAAGCCTTTCTTCATCTTTACAGAAGCAGTGGCTTAGGGAATCTGTTTGTTGTACTTTCCCTACACACAGTATGCCCAGTGCAGCTAACAACTGGCTTTTGATAGATCCTGCCTTCCACTGAATGAGTTTGGTTTGCAGAAGAGTATGTGCCCTTTTTAAGAGGCAGGTCTTCATTTGAGAACTAGAGTACAGTCTATCTTCTTTTCTATGGCTTCCAGTTAGTTTAGGACCAAGGAACATGGTGACCTAAAGCTTTAGAACCCTAGAGCCATTTGTAGAGACATAGTGGGACATATCTACTATTTCTACCAAAATTGAGTTGCTGATATGTCCCAGGAATTGTGCCCCGTGCTTTACATACATGTCTGTAACTCCTTTCAACAACTCTATAAAGCAAGTTTTTTTTTAAAAAAAAAATTTATTTATTTATTCATGAGAGACACACAGAGAGAGGTAGAAACATAGGTAGAGGAAGAAGCAGGCTCCTCAAGGGGAGCCCGATGTGGGACTCAATCCCAGGACTCCGGGATTACACCCTGAGCCAAAGGCAGATGCTCAACCACTGAGCCACCCAGGTGTACCCCCCCCCCCCCATTTTTTAAGATTTTATTTATTTATTTGAGAGAGAGTGAGAGTGAGAGAGATCACAGTGGGAGAGGGAAAGGGAAAAACACTCCCTGCTGAGCAGGGAGCCCCATGTGGGGCTTGATCCCAGGACCCCGAGATCGTGACCTGAACCAAAGGCATACACTTAACCAACTGAGCCACCCAAGCTCCCTTGTAAGGCAGGTTTTTATTATCTTTGATTTGCAGTTTAAGAAAGTGAGGTCTGGCTCATAGGTAGCAAAACTAGGGTTTGAAAATCATGGTCTTTGTGACCTCAAACGCTTTTTACTTCTTCCTCCACTTTGGCCACCAAATAGCTTTTCAGTCCTCCTAGAACATTCTGAAATGTTTCTTGTCTTTACTTAGGTAAGAGCATGGGAAGAAATTCATAAGAGAATATTCTATATTTGGTTTTCTGCTCTAACTTAGCATAAGTGCAGAGAATGTCTTTTCTTCCTACATATTTCCTTACACTCGTAGTGTACTCAGATGACCCTGTTAAAATTCATATGGGAACTGTTTGGAGGCTCTTCCTGCATGTCTTCAAGGCTGGAACTGTGGAGTGATCTTTTCCTGACCTGGCTGGTCTTTGGCCAAATAGGACATTGAGCAAGCCAGAAACCAGGCCCCAACAGAAAAAAGCAAATAGAAATAAATATTTATCCTCATCCCACTGGGATCCCTACGTTTTCAGGATCAAAGGCCTACTTTGTGTGTGTCTTTTCATAAGCCTTGGATAAGTATACAGAAGCAGGCGACCTGTAGTATAGCAAAGACTCTGTGGTACCCAGGCTCTTTAACCCTCAAACAAATTCCCTGGTGATGTTTAAAAAATAAAAAGGCAAAAAGAAAAGCAAAACAAAAATCCTGGAATCCCATTTATAAAAATAAAAATATAAATTGCATTCCCTAGATGCAGAATAAGAAAAAGGAGAAACAGAGTGGGAACCAAAAGAGAAAAAAAGAAGAGAAATGGAAAAGACCAGAGACAGAAAACAAGCAAAGAAGGGATGGAGAGCCATGGTTTTGGGTTTGATGCTGGGGAATCTTTTTTATAGGAAGATGGAAGCAGATGATAGATGTGTATTCTTCTTATTGTGTGCATCATCTTCTCAATTTCCTTGATAGTGTCCTTTGAAGCATAAAGATTTAGTTTTGATGAAGCCCAGTTTATCTGTTCCTTCTTTGGTTGCTTGTGCCTTTGGTGTCATATCTAAGAAACCATTGTCTAATCCAAGGTCATGAAATGTGCACCTATGTTTTCTAGTAGTTTTATTTCTAGTAGTTTTATAGCTTTAGCTCTTACATTTCAGTCTTTAATCCATCTTGAATTGAGTTTTGTGTGTGGCATGAGAACTTCATCCTTTGCGTGTAGATACCTATTTGCTGCAGATTTTTATTCCTTAATTCAACAAACATGCATGGCATACATATTGTGTGCCAGGCATTGTGATAGATGCCAGGGATAAAACTGTTAAGAAAATAGTCATCAGTTTCAGAGTGTTTCATAATCTGGGGACAAAAAAAAAAAACAATTTAAGAAATTTGGAGGTAAGATAGACTTTCAGAGGATTTAGATTTTGAGCAGTGTTTGTGTTTGTTTTGTTTTATATTGTTTTCCCCAAGGAAAACTGGGAAATGAGGAAACCTGCATGAGGATTACCTAGAATGCTTGTTAATAGAGCAAATGGAGTGATTTTCTATGTATGTGATTCTTCTATAACTAAGTGTAAGATACACACTGTTTTATATTGAAAGCCAGCGAGGCCTGGTTATTATTTCCTCTTAGATTATTATCAGATATCTCAACAACATTGATTTATATTTTTTAACATTAAAAATATCAGACCTTTTCTGTGGCCTTAATTTGAAATCCAAAGAAGTAAGGCCATTGTCTATCCACATGTCAGACTGCAGTTGTGGAAGTCATTCTTTTAAAAGCCTACTGATGAAGAAATGTTTTAGATGGGAAACATGATATATGTCTGGAAAGGGACGTTAGAAAATGTCCCCATTCCTAAATTGGATGCACTTTACAAAATAGGCCATGCCCGTGATGCCAGGGCATCCGGCAGTTTCCTTTAGCAGCTGGCTGCAGCTGCTCTTTCAGCCAAAATTCTTCTTTTATAAAAACCCGCAAAATGACTGTGAGAGTACCCCAGACTTACCCTGGCCACTTGGCAGGTGCCAACTGGCCCTAGGTACAATCCATTATTCCCTTGAGCCAGATTTCCTTTGCTCTTCATTCCCTGAATAGAGAGGGAACAAATGCCCTGCCTCTAGCTCTCTCTTGGCATTTGAGGCACTTGGTGGGTTGGATATCACCTGACATCATGACTGCAGGTGGCAGAGAGGAGCTCTGTAAAGGAGAAACACGATGATACATTCACATGCACATTTCTGTGCTTTGCCTGTATAATCCAGGGGTTCATGTGTGTGATGGAACAGCATTAGCAGAGTGACTACATAAGCTACATCTAATGTTTGACTTTTAAAATGGGTAATGAACTTCTTCCAACATGTGAATTGACTGGACATAAGACTTGTTCTATATACTCGAAGGGACTGAAGGGGAAAAGTGAAGACCATTAAGAATATTGTCTTAAGTTCTAGAAGAAAACATGACTGAATTCCTTTTTTAACCTCAAACTGAGGAAAACTTCTGGATTCAAAAATCCAGAACCAATAAAATGAAGTATTGATAAATTTAGAGCATGCAAACAAAATACTTTTGCATGTAAAAAAAAAATAAGCAAAGCAAATGACTCACTGGGAAAAAAATATCTGCACTTTATACTATAGACAATAAATAATGAGCTTTTAAAAATTAAAGAGGAAAAAACCTCAATAACCATATAGAAAAATGAACTACAGGTATAAATAGTTCACAGAAAAGAAATGCAAATATCTCTTAAACCTATGAGAAGATGCTCAACTTTGCTCATCATAGAAGAAATGCAAATTATAAAAGCACTATCATTTCTTACCTATCAGAATGGCAAAGATCCAAGTGTCTGACATACTTTGTTGGTGGAAACGCAGGGAAACAGGCAATTTACATTGCTGGTAGAAATGCAAAAAACAACTTAATTTCCATGGAGGGGAATTTACATACCTAACAAAATTAGGTAGTTCTTTTATTCAATAGTCCAGCTTCTAAGATATTATCCTAAAGATATATTGTCAAAAACAGGAAAATATGCATAAGGTTATTTGTTGGCACAGCAAGAGCCTGGAGACAGCCCAAATGCCCATCATCGTGGGCTGATTGAGAGAAACTATGGCACATTCACACAATGGAGCACTATGTAGCTGTAAAAAGAAAAGCCGACCATCTCTTAAGACTGTGTATTCTTTAGGATGTATGGTTATATGAAAAGAGCAAAGTGGAGAAAGTGTGTGTAGTATGAATTGCTAAATTGATACTAAATATCAGTTCCTTTGCTATTTAACAAAAACAATAGAAATATAAATTATAAAACTTTTTAGGATGATTACCTATAGTGGAAGGGAATAGGATGAGAGAGACAGATATAGGAGCTAGACTTCTTTTAACTACACTTATGTTGTAGATTTGGTTTTGGAATCAAAATATTGTACATAATTATGAACGTAGGTCTTTTTTAAGCAATCCCTAAAAATTAAAAGCAAAATGAAACAAATGAACTTAACTGTGTTTCAGATTGGCAACATAACTATACAGAGTAACTATTCCAAGTACTTTAAAGTACAGTAATTTGATTGTATACTTCTAGTGGAATTACTGTGATCTATATCATGAGTGGTAGTGATAATATTACTAATTTGAGATTATTGTCTATTGTAAGATAAAGTAAATGAGTAATTATGTTGGGGTCTTTGAGGACTGAGATTTAAGCTATGGGAGAAAGAAGATCCAGATGTAAAATTGACAAAGTTAAGTAAAAACTCTGTAGTCATGAATTTGAAATGAAGTGCTTGTGAGCTCACTGTGTAGCATCTTGAGAAAAAACATATCCTGTTTGTGTCAACTGAAAAGCTGAGCAATGAGCATCTCTAGCACAAAGATTGTGGTTTCTAACTACCATTTCTGACTAAAAGGAGCTAGGGCTCCTTAGAAATGATTGTTTCCAAATTTGGAGCAGGAAATGTACCACTTGTGCCCGGAGAGGTTTTTTGGTCATACCCGAAAATAAGGAAGCTGTCAAAGATAGAACCAAAGGACTCAACCAAACTGAAGAGATTCCCACTGGGGCAGTTTGAGCATCAATAGGATAGTAAGTACAGTGGTTTAAAATACATCAAACATGTTTAAATCCATGAGTAAATAGTAAAAATAAACTCACATAATTGCTCACCTTCTAATGATGCCAGAGAATGAATTCATTGTTTGAAAACAGATGAAGAGAAAGAATCAAGCATTTATCCTGTCCTTCCTGAATACATTGTATCTCAGCATAATCAAATTATTAAGAAGGGGAATTTCTCTTTATAGAATTCCAGCTAATAAATTAAGAAGTGATGATAGAATGGAGTATTAGCATTTTGCAATCACTAGTTAATTAATGGATCTAGGCAATGATCTTTGGGCTTACCAATGAGGGGGGTGGGGACTCACAGCTCATCTCTGTTGAAATTTTCTTGCACAGCAAAACCTAACAACTTGAATCTGATCAAGCCTCTAGATCTGATTATCAATTTACGGGAAATACAGAGAACAGAGAGACCAATTAAATGACTCTACAGGCATATAATGAGCAAAATCTGAGCAATCTTAAAGACATGTTTTTTTTCAAATAAATTGCAAGGAAGAGTGACATTGGAATCTAAAAGAAACTTAGAGAAATACCAACCAACTCTTATTATGGGCCTTATTTGAATTTCAGTGTGGACAAACCAACTATAAATAAGCATGGATGAGATAAGGAAATTTTAACACTAGATAGTTGATGATATTGAGGAATTATTGCAATATTTAAGATATAATAATATTGTGATATTCTTTTATAAAAAGTCATGTTAAAGCTATACTGAAATATTTCTTTGAGGGATACAAGATGTACATCATGCAACAGCTATAATGTGGTATAGTGAATGGCATAAGAGAACATTTATTGAATTATTTTTGTCTATTTTTTAAAAAAATATTTTATTTATTTATGCATGAGAGAGGTAGAGATATAGGCAAAGGGAGAAGCAGTCTCCCTAATGGGAGCCTGATGCGGGACTTGATCCTTTCTTCTTTTGTAATTTGTTTGACTTTTCCTTTTCTTGCCTTACATTGAACATTTAGGACCTCCATTGTGATGTTGAATAGGACTGGTATGAGTAAATGTCCTTGCCATATTCCCAGTCTTAAGGAAAATGCATTCAGTCTTTGACTGTTAAATATAATGCTACCTGTAGGTTTTGTAAATGCCCTCCCCAAGTTGAGTATTCTCTCTTCTATTCCTAGTTTGCTGAGAAATTTTAACATGAATGGATGTTGAACTTTGTCAGATGCTTTTTTTGTATTAGCCAATATGATAATGTGGGCTTTGTTCTTCAGATTGTCAATATGGTAGATTACATTGATTTTCAAGTATTGAACCACCTTTGCGTTTCCAGGAGGAACCACACTTGATTGTGGTGTATATGATTCTTTTTCTCTATTTATAGATTCAATTCACTCATATTTTTTGAGGGTTTTTCTATCTGTTCATGAGGTATGTTCATGCTTACAGTTTTCTTGTATTATCTTTGACTTTTTTTAAAAGATTTATTTATTTATTCATGAGAGACACACAGAGAGAGAGAGGCAGAGACACAGGCAGAGGGAGAAGCAGGCTCCCCGCAGGGAGCCATTTGTGGGACTTGATCCTGGATCCTGGATCCTGGGATCAGGCCCTGAGCCAAAGGCAGGAGCCCAACCACTGAGCCACCCAGGCGTCCTATGACTGGTTTTGATATTGGGGTTATTTTGGCCTTATCCAACTGAGTTGGAAAGTGTTTTTAATTTTTTTTTTGTTTTGTTTTGTTCTCTTCATTTTCTTCAAGAGATTGTGTAGAATTGATGTTTTTTACACATTTGGTAGAAACCACCTGGGCCTGGAGAATTTCCTTTTTTTTGGGGGGGGTTGGAATTATCTGATAAATGTTTTAATTTTTTCTCTCTGCACCTTTTTAATAGATAAAAAATATATATATAACTTATTTTTTAATTTAGTGATTCATCACTTACATATAATACCTAGTGCTCATCATAGCAAGTACCCTCATTACCCATCACCCATTTGGCCCATCCCCCATCCACCTCTCGCCATCAACCCTCAGTTTGTTCTCTATCATTAAGTCTCCATGGTTTGCCTCTCTCTCCTACTCTCTCTTTTCCCTTACTATATGCTCATCTGTTTTGTTTCTTAAATTCCACATGTCTGAAATCATATGGTATTTATCTTTCTCTGACTGACTTATTTCACTTAGCATAATACTCTCTAGCTCCAATGCACATCATTGCAAATGGCAAGATCTCATTCTTTTTGATGGCTGAGTAATATTCCATTTGTGTGTGTGTGTGTGTGTGTGTGTGTGTGTGTGTGTGTGTGTAATATTATATAATACATTATATACAATGTACCACATCTTCATTCATTCCTCTGTTGATGGACAGTAAGGTTGCATCCATATCTTGGCTATTGTGGATAATGCTGCAATAAACATGGAAGGTACATATATCTTTTTATACATATATATATGTATACATATATATACACACACACATATATACATACATCTCTGTGTGTGTATATATGTGTGTGTGTATATGTATACATATATATATACCACATCTTCTCCATTTATTTATTCTTTATTCATTCAATTAGTCGATGTTATTTGGGTTCTTTCATAGTTTGGCTGTTGTTGATAATGGTACTATAAACATTGGGGTGGATATACTTCAAATCTGTATTTTTGTATATCCTGTGGATAAATACTTAGTAGTGCAATTGCTGGGTCATAGGATAGTTTTATTTTTAACTTTTTGAGAATCCTCCATACTGTTTTCCAGAGTGACTGCTCCAATTTGCATTTCTCTGGGACTTTAATCAACACAATGTTAACTTTTTTAGTGTTGTTACATAGGAACCTGAGCTTTAAACATTTTTTTTTTAAGATTTTCATTTATTTATTTGATAGAGTGAGATAGCATAAGAAGGGGGGTGGGAGGCAGAGAGACAGAGGCAGAGAAGAGAGAGGGAGAAGCAGACTCCTCACTGAGCATAGAGGCTGATGTGGGGCTGGATCTCATGATGCCCGGCTTATGACCTGAGCTGAAGGCAGATGCTTAACCAACTGAGCCACCCAGGTGCCCCTACACATTTTTTAAAATATATTTTTCCCTCTGTGTTGTTCAGCCTAGATTCTATTACTGTATCTGCAAGTCTATTAATCTTTGTTACTTTTAATCTGCTATTGAACCTGTCCAGTGAGGGGGTTTTTAAAAAATCTTGGTTCTTATATTTTTCAGTTTAAAATTTTTCTTTCTGTTTAGATTTTATTTACTTATTCACAAGAGACACAGAGAGATTCAGAGACACAGGCAGAGGGAGAAACAGGCTCCTCAAGCCTGATGCAGGACTTGGGTCCCAGGAGCCCGGGATCACAACCTGAGCTGAAGGCAGACACTCAACCACTGAGCCATCTAGGTGTGCCCAGTTTATAAAAATTTTCATTTGGTTCTGCTTTGTATCTTCTATCTTCTATATCTTTGCTGAAACTTACTACTATTTTATATATTTCAAGAGTGTTCACTCTTACTTCCTTGAGCATTTTTATAACTACCTTAGAGTCTTTCTCAGATAATTTCAATATCTCTATCACCTCTGCATTGTTATCCATTGACAGTCTTTTCTCATGTGACTGACATTTTCTTGATTCTTTATGTACCTATTAATCTGGGGTTATATTCAGGACATTTTATTTTATTTTATTTTATTTTATTTTATTTTATTTTATTTTATTTTATTAAAAGATTTATTTATTTATTTGTTCATGATAGACATAGAGAGAGAGAGAGAAAGAGAGAGAGAGAGAGACAGGCAGAGGGAGAAGCAGGCTCCATGCTGGGAGCCCGACGCGGGACTCGATCCCAGGACTCCAAGATCGCACCCTGAGCCAAAGGCAGGCGCTAAACCGCTGAGCCACCCAGAGATCCCCTATTCAGGACATTTTAAATTTTATGAGATTTGCATCTTCTTTAAATCTATAAATATATATATATACTTTAAAGCAGGTAATCACTGCAGTTGGGTTTAGGCTAGAAATTCTGACCAGTCTTCTGTAGATTGTGGTTTCAGTGTCTGCATTGTTTTAAAAGTCTTTGTGCTGCTGTTTGGATTTGTTCCTCTTCTGTGCCTCCCTATGGGAAACCTAGTTGTCTTTCCCTTTGTGCAGTTCTCAAATTCTTCAGTATGCTGTTGATGAGCACATCCTCACATGCATGGCTTGGGAGTGAGCCCAGAAGCTTATAAACAGTGTGATTGGGTCCTGAGCTCCTCCCTCTCTGCAGTCTCCCTGCAACTACTATTTTCCCTGGGCCTTCTTGTGGTCTTCTGGCCAGAAAGCTGGGCTTTAGTTGCCCCTTTTTGTCATATGCTGCCCACATCTCTGCCCTTGCCCAGGGCCAACCAACAGCAGTACTGAGGGGGGGGGGGAGGGGGAGCAGAGGTATTTACCTCAGTCTTCTTTACATTGCCAGCTTCAAATGTAAAGGAAGTCTTCCTCCCCCTGTTTTAGGTGCTTTCCATCCCACTGTCTCCACTGCCTGTCTCCATGGCTGCTCAGGATTGCCTGGGGTGAGAGGAAGAGGAAGTGGGGGATTTCTCTTCCTTTTTTTTTCTCTCTCTCTCTTTCTCCTCCATTCTCCCCCCTTTCCTCACAGCTTTAAGCATTCTCCCTCTGCATCTCATTTCCCTTTTCAATTAGAGGATTTCTTCTGGAGTTCTCTCTTTCCTTGCCTTAGTGCCGGTCATCATTTTGTGTCTGGGGAATATTGCAGGGAAAAATGGGGATTTCACTGGTTCCATACTATTTTGAGTTCTACTCTTTATTGACAACTTTTTTGCTATTTATTTTTCAGAGTCTTCAAATACTTGTTCCACGTATCTGCCAATATTTCAAGTTTGCCTTCATTGGGAGAGGTGAGGGTGAGGTGGGCTTATTCTCTCTTGCAGCCAGAAATCCCTTGGACCTATATTCTTGTGATCGACATGTGGGGCCCTGCGTGGACGAGAGTTTTCCTCAAAGGACTTTACAGTATTCTTAATTTTGCCTGTATCCTGCATTATAATGACATTAATAAGAGCTTACTGAAACTGGTTATAGTGGTAGTTTAAAAGATTAGAAATTCATTCATTCATTTTTATTCACCAAAACTGGATAAAGTTCAAAAACATTTTCATGTTGTAATTGGAATGCTTATCTTTTATGGAAGTAATAATACTTAAAAAAAATAAACAGAAGTAGTAGGAAAATGTTAAAGTCTTCAAAAATTCCATGCTTGCCTCCCCAAAACTTATTCATGTGCCAGTGGACTTATTGTACTGTTTGAAGGCTATGGGGAGCCAAGGCTTATGGTTTTTCACCTTCTCTTCGCGGGTGAGATCCTCTTGTGTCACCTCTGCTTTGCTTACTGTGGCCTTCGTGTGGTGTAGCAAGTGTAGGGCCACAGTGCCAGGAAGCAGTGCCCTTGACCCTGTGATACCAGATTTCTCCAGAGGCCAGAGGCAGGGCTCTCGTGCCTCATTTCTCCTCAGGCTGGCTCTGGAAGCTCCCGAGAACAACCCAGGAGTAACAGAAGCCCCACTGCCACATTCAGGCTGAGGTGAGTGCATGGAGGCAGCCAGTTCTGCAGTGGTAGTCGCCCTTCTCCTTCCCCACCTACCCTCTTCTCTCTAGGTTAGCTGCATGGCATTCTGAACTCCTGCTGACTTACCATCTACTCCATGAGTCACAGGCACTGCCTGTTCTTCCTTCAAAGTAGCTCTGAGCCCTCTCTCCTCCTTTCTGAGGGTGCTTCCTGACCACGGTCCCTGTCATGTCAGTGGGCTTTTGAGGAAGCCTCCTTCTGAGTGCCCCTGCCTTTGGCTCTGCCCTCACTCAGTGAAAACCATGTGGAAATTTAAAAAGTGTCCATTTCACGGGTGCCTCGGTGACATAGTCAGTTAGGTGTCTGATTCTTGGTTTAGGCTTTTCTGTACTACTGTCAGAACCCTCCTCCTAAAATGCAAACCTGATTATCCAGCCTGCCTGAGAAGTGACTAGAATTGGCTGCTAATTGCCTTAGCACAGCATACAAGGCCCTTTCCTGCCTGCCTCTGCCTATGTGTCAAGATGGTGCCCCACAGGAACACAGATTTCTTTGCGGTTCATATTTTACCATCCACGTTTTTTTTTTATGCCTCTGCATCTTATCACCTCTTGTTCCGTTAGCCTACCTTGTCCTCCCTGCTCCCCTACCCCCCTCCTCGGCTGCCTGGGGACCTTGTACTCATCTTTGGAAACCCACTTCAGTAGTGTCATCTTTGGTGGTCCATCTCTGATCACCCAGCATGAGTTCATCCCAGCCTCCTCTTTTCCCATGGTACATTCCACAGGTTTCTATATTGTATTTTCCACTCTCTCTTGTGATGGTCTGTGTGCATGTTTCCTTCTCTTGGCCCCAGTTCTTTTTTTTTGGCCCCAGTTCATAAGGCGCTCACGGTCTACTGTGTCTTACTTGTACTTAGGTCCCCAGCATCTGACCGTGTCTAGCATCTAGAATATGTTTAACTGTCAGTGGGTCATTTGTTACTATTACCAGTTTTGCTCCTTCAGCCTCCTGTGTTAGTTGAGTACCAGACATAGAATGTCTGTGATTCTTTGAAACCGTGTTTTTAAATGGAAATTACAGGTAAAGTTTATTCAGTTTAACCGAGACTCCCTTCTTGTCTCGTATTACTGTAATGACTCTGGCTTTTGAATACTCTATTACTCTTCAGAACAGGAAAGATTATATTTACACGAGCCAAACTGCAGATTTTGCTGGCTTTTTGTTTCTCATATTTGAATATACCTTCCCATCTTTTTTTACATACATCTCAGTGTTTTTTTCAATTATTGCTATCTCAGTGTTGGTAAAATCTATGCTATGGAAAATAATATTTGATAAATCTAGGTATAGTTATTATTTATCTAACTATATCTAGGCTATTTATTTTTCCTCCACAGAGTTGCTCCATAGAGTTTATTGCTCCTCCACAGAGTCATACTTGGCATATTCTTTAAATCCATGAGCACATCATCAATAGCCACTTTGTGCCAGAAGCCCGAAACACAGGGGAGGCAAATTAATCCGGAAAATGTGTCCTTGAGGAACTCATGGTCTCAGAGGGTAGACGAGCCTGCTCTGAGGGCTGCTCATGAGATCGGAGTAGGCCAGGTGGGGGCTGCCCATGAGAGTGGAGTTCAGGTGGAATGGTGTGAAGCCTTTTAGGTCAGGGCATAAGTTACCTGAGCCACTCAGTGAATACCGTGTGGGAATTTAAAAAGTATCCATTTCACGGGTGTCTGGGTGACATAGTTAAGTGTCTGACTCTTGTTTTAGGCTTACATTGCCATCTCTGGGTTGTGAGATTGAGAGCACTTCATTGAACCCCATGTTGGGCTCTATGCTCATTGGGGAGTCTGCTTGAGACTCTGCCTGCCCCTCTGCCCCTACCTCCTGCCCTTTCTCTCTGAAATAAATAAATATTTTTTAAAAAGTGTCCATTTCAAGAAAAAGTGAAGAAGCCCAAGAATTTAATCATTCATGCAGTTTATCAGTTTTTTTTAAAGATTTATTTATTAGTTATTCATGAGAGACATAGGCAGACGGAGAAACAGGCTCCCTGCAGGGGAACCCTACCTGGGACTTGATCTCAGGACCCCTGAATCATGCCCCCAGCCAAAGGCAGACACTTATCCATCCACTGAGCCACCCAGACACTCCCATGCAGCCTTTCAATTAAAAAATATTTCTTGAACTCTTACTGTGTACCAAGTACTATCCTAGATATTCAAAACAGATAAAGTCCATTCCATTATGGAGATTAAGTTCTGTTTGGAAGACAAATAATAAATGTATGTATGTGGCGAGATAATGAAAGTGCTATGTAGAATAAAGCAGAGAGTAAGGGAACTAAGAATATAGAAGCTTGCTATTGTGCAAATAGTGATGGTTTGAATTCTTCCTTTATGATTTGGATACCTTTTATTTCTTTTTCTTCCCTAATTGCTCTGGCTAGGACTTCTAGTACTATGTTGATTATGGTGCTGTGAGTGGGCGTCCTTATTTTTGTCTTGTTTCTGATCTTCAAAGAAGAGCTTTTAGCTTTTCACCATTGATTATGATGTTAGCTATTGGGAAAACTTGCTATTTTATATGGCTAATTCAGGTGGGACTTTCTAATAATGTGATATTTGCACACAGACATGATTGAATCAGGGGAATGGGCCAGATGAGGCAGAGCCGCTGAAGTGGGAATGTATTTAGCAAGTTGGAATAACTACAAGAAGGCCAGGCTACTTAGGTTGAATGAACAAGGGGAAGAGTGGTAGGAAGTATATGTGGAAGAGTTGCTGAGGACCCAGTTGTGTAAGGCCTTCCAAGAGATCTTTCATTTTGAGTGGTATGGGGTTGAAGCCTGAAGGTTTTGTGTAGTCACATGATTTGTATCTTGAAATGGTCGTTCTGGATGGATACCTCATATTTTGGTTTGGGGAATAGGGACAGGTATACATAGGGACATATATACAGGCATACAAATAGGGACATGTATACAGGCATACAAATCAGGAAGCAAGTGGAGAAATCCATATGAGAGAAAGTGTAATATTGAATGAGCTAAGAAGTGTTCACATTTAGGATATTTTGAAAATAGAGCTGATGATATTTGGGAGTAGTCTGTGTGTAAGATATGAAAGAAAGAGGAGTTGGGGACCACTTCAAGATTTGTGGCCTGAACAAAATGTTGATGCCATTTTATTGAGATGGAAACAGTAGGGAAAGATAAGATTATAGGAGAAAATTAAGATAGGCTTTATATTTATTTTGAAACTTGTAAGTGGAACTGTAGCTAGAATTCATGGAAACCGATGACTGGAGATATAAATTTGGAGAGTCTTTAGGATACAGATGGCATTTAATGTCGTGGAGCTGGAAGAACACATTGTGGAAGGAGATAGAAAAGATAAGAGGTGTGAGGACTGAGACATGGTGGGCAAGAGTGTGAGCCACTGAGAAGTGGAGTATATGAGGACAGATAATGCAGTGTAGGATTTGGTCTAGTGGAGGTCACTGGTGACCTTGAAAAGAGTGGTGCTGATGGAATGGTTGAAAGGCAGCTTACTTGGAGTGAATTAAGGAGAGAATGGGGACAGAAAGTTGTGACATCAAGCACAGGAAGCTCTTTCAAGGAATTCTATTGTAAAGGAGAGAAGAGGAATAGGGAAGTTGCTGGACAAGCTGTGAAGTCAGGTGAGCATGTTTTATTGTTTTTGTTTGTTTGTTTTTAAGATTTTATTCATCCATTTGAGAGAGAGAGAGAGAGAGCATGAATGAGGGGAGAGAGCATGAATGAGGGGCAAAGGGAGAGGGAGAAGCAGACTCTCCATTGAGCAGGGAGCCCAATGTAGGCTCCATCCTGGGACTCCAGAATCATGACTCAAGCTGAAGGCAGACACTAACTGACCGAGCCACCTGGGTGCCCTTCAAACGAGCATGTTTTAAGGACAGACTGTAACAGAGCATACGTGTATGCTGGTGAGAATGATCTGAGTAAAAGGAAGAAGTGATGAGAAAGGAGAGAAAGAACAGGTGGCCATGGCATATTGTAGAAGGAGATAGGATAAGAAGTGTGAGAAGAGGGATGGGGATCTAGAGTAAGAGCAGAGTGGTTCTTTGATGGGAGCAGAAAAGGTTCACCCCCACCCTGTTAGAGCAGGGCAGATACACATGGAAGTGGGTTTAGTTAGGGCGGTATATTTGGTGGTGGAAGAGCTAGGGAGTTCCCTGATACTTGCTTCTGTTTCCTATACTGGACTAGGTGGAGAAAGCCTGGGGGCAGGAGGACATTCAGGGGCTGTTGCTTGGAACAGGTGACATCTCCCTTTTGGTTCTTTATGCTGTTGGTTCCTTGTTAACACATACTTTTTTGAAATTGAATAGATTCTTATAGAAGATTGAAGGAAATGAAATTCATTCAAGAAGGAATGAAACAGAATTGTGTTATTAGGTGCCAGGCAAGTAGCTGATTTCCTTAATCGGTTGAATCATTAATGGGGTAGGAGATTGGGCCCTTCTGTGTGGTAAAAGAGGAAAAAAGATATGAGTGGGAGAAAATTTGAGTTATGTTGGAACCGAAACAATCTCATTAGTTACTCTTAATATCCTTAGACATTCTGTAGGGACAGTTGATATCCTTTAGCAGATGAAGAATGAGAGCACAGAGCATTCCAATAACTGCTCATAGCACCCAGCAAATTAGTGGTAGATGCAGGATTTAAATGCTATCCTTGAATTTCTAGTTCTTTACTTGGTCCCTGGACTGAAGCAAAGTGCTAAATCTTGACTGTAAACCACCTGCAGGATTGGGGACACAACATGGCATTAGTCTGTAATGTTCAGGCCCTTGCTGCTTCACATAATTCCTACAATTAAAGTGGGAATTATTTGGCTACCGGCTCCAGGGAAATGTAATATTGTAATTAGTTGTTTAGTTCCCAATTTAAGGCCCTCTGTGCAAGAGAGCATCTCATCAGCATACATTTGGTTAATGAGGGTTAATGAGTAAAACATGGAGCCTGCTTCCATGATGGCTATAACTGCTGTGCTTCCTCCATTCTGCAGATGCATTTCCTACTTCATGACTGGGGTACGTGCACACACATGTTGTTACAGTAAACATAGACATCCATAGAACCTGATTATGCATCTTGATTTCAGCAGGGGTAGGGAAGATAGGCAGAGGAGAAAACATGTCTTAGAACTAGAAATTAGGTAGGTCAAATTTGACATTATGTTGTCGAAACATTTACACTTTGAAGACAAATCTGTTTTTTGTTTGAGATTAGCTTTAAGAGTGTTTTACTGGTAAACCTGACTCCATAGACTGGTTTTAGGATTAAAGGAGACAATGCATGTAAGGCATTGATAGCAGTCTCCTGCACATAGTAAAGGCTCTTTAAATATTCATTTCAAGTAATAATTATTATTGTATTTCTCTGAATGTATTTTCCAGGGGGCAATAGATTTCTTGAAGTATTTCTAATGGTAAAATGTTACCTTTTAGTCAGTACCATCTTTTTGTTAGTAATAGGAAGAAATGGGCCTTTTAATTAAGTTATTAAAATGCAGAAAACCCACAAATGAACTTATTGAACGCCTAATTGAGCATGGCACTGTGCTCAGTGCTAATCAGAGAGAACCCTTCTTTCCCACAGATCTAGTCCCTGCCCATTAGCTGTTTATAACCTATGACAGATGCCATGGAGATGAAGATGACCACCAATGTGATTAAACCTTACTGTATGCCAGAGTCTGTTCTAAGCACTATATGTTTATTCCTCCCAGCAGCCCGCCTTAGTCAGGGACTCTGGTCATTCCTTTCTCAGAAGAAAACTGAAGCCTGCACACGATGGTACAATGGGTTTTGAGCCTACTGCCTGGATCCCTTAACTACTATGCTCTACAGTCTGTTTCTAATATGAAGTAAACTGAAGCAGACCCCATTGATTGCCTGCCTAAAATCCAGTCCCATTCTCTTGCTTGCTGGAAGGCCTTGATTTTGTTTGGTTGTTTACCCTTCCATGTGTTTCTCAGAGAAGGTGAATCCTGTCCACATCTCCCTTAGTAAATCCCAGTTCATTTGAGCCAGTTATGGTGTCCATTTCTTCTTGCCAAGAACCTGATTAGGCAAGGACATTTGACAAGATTCTGGCAAAGGAAATATGAGGGGTCACTTTTTGTAGACTTCTGAGAAAGAGAAATGGGTTTCTTGACTGAGAGAAAAAGACACATTAGGAAGGATACCTCTCTTTTTTCTCTTGATCTTTGATCACGTTTAGAAATGATGTCTAACAATGTGGCAGCCATTTTGCTACTGACCTAAAAAGGAAGCCAATACCCAGAATAAGGCACTGCAGAGACAGTGGCAGAGAAGCAGAATAGGACCTGACATTCTATGCCTGGAGACAGTTCTTGCATGTATTGTTATATGAAAGAATAAGAGTCCTCATTATTTAAGCTAGTTTGAATTAGGCTTTCTACTACTGACAGCTAATGGTACCCTCATTTGGAGCATCCCCACAGGTGTGCCTTGGCATGCTGGTGTTCTGCAGATGTGTCACAGGTATGCTGAGATGTATAGATGCCTTCTGCCTTCAGGTGGCCTGGAGGGACCAGGGACAGCCAGAGTCCCAGGCCTGTTACCTTTAGCCACAGGCAGGCTTGATGTTTAATCCAGAGAATTTACAGATATTTTCTATATGTGTCAGGACTTTAAGAAGGTTGGGAAGATGAAAAGATGCTCCACATCATGTGTCATCAGGAAAATGCAAATTAAAACAAAAAATGAGGTATCACTGTACATCACTATTAGGATGGCCAGAATCCAGGCTGCTAATGCCAAATGCTGGCGAGGATGTGGAGCAATAGGATCTCTCATTCACTGCTGGTGGGAATGCAAAAGGGTACAGCCATTTTGGGAGACATGTTAGCAGTTTCTTGCAAAACTAAATATACTTTTACCATATGATCTAGCAATCATGCTCCTTAGTATTTATCCAGAGTTGAAAACTTATGTCCACACAAAAACCTGCATACTGATGTTTATAAAGGCTTTATTCATAATTGTCAAAAATTGGAAGTAACCGAGATGTCCCTCAGTGGGCGAATGGATAAATAAACTCTGGTCCATTCAGACCGTGGAATGTCATTCGTCACTAAAAAGAAATGGGCTATCAAGCTCTGAAAAGACACGGAGAAACCTTAAATACATATTACTAAGTGAAAGAAGCCAGTCCATGTACTGTATGATTCCAACCCCATGATATTCTGACAAAGGTAAAAAATTATGGAGATAGTAGAAAGATTTGTGGTTACCAGGGATTGATGAAAAGCATAGAGGATTTTTTTAGGGCAGTCAAACTGCCCCATATCGCACTATAGTGGCAGATACATATATCATTTTCCATTTATCCAAACCCACAGTATATAACACCGAGAGTGAATCCTAATGTAAACTCTAGACTCCGGGTTATAGTAATGTATCACTGTCATCACAATAATGTGATGTTCACAGTTCTCACTTGTAACAAGTGTGCCATTCTGGTGGGGGGGTGCTGATAGTGGAGGAGGCTGTGCAGGTGTTAGGGCAAGACATAGAGGGGAAATCTCTCTACCTTCTGTTTAACTTTGCTGTGGACCTAACAGTGCTCTAAAAAATAAAGACTATTTAAAAAGTCAAAATACACATAAAGCCTTGGGAGTAATGAAAATGTACCTATGGCCGTGACGGTTAGCTGTATTGGCTGGAAAAAAAGGTTGGGAAATACTGTCCTAAGTGATCAAAAATATATAATGGGAACATTATGTGTCAGTGTGTGTCAATAATAAAACTATTTTAAAAGGGAAGTGTATGTTTCTAAGAAAACATCCATTTTCCCTTTACTCTTTCAGTCTGATGACCCTCACGACCCTGTTCAAGTATAATTTCCTCTGAGAAGCCTTCCCCAATTTCACAGGTCATTAATTGCTCCCTCCTCTCTGTCTGAAAGAAGATTGTTCATATTTCCATTGTAGTACTTACATCACTGTGGTTTAAAGTTTGGTTTTTCAAGTCTATGTCTGCCCGTGGACTGGAAGCTCTTGAGTGAAGAAAGTTCCCTATTGAGAATGGCTGTCAGGAAGCCAGAACCCAACTCAGTGGTGGTAGCTAATTGAAGCTAGATGTGGTGGTCATAGAGAGATAGGTCCAAGAGTATGGATTCTCAATATTGGCTGCTTTTTAGCAACGTTCATGCCTGGTTCCCATCCTCAGAGGTGATGATTTATTATTGGGTGTTGGTTGCAGCCTGGACACTGGTACTTTAAAGGCCCTGCGATTCTGATGTGCAGTCAGTTGAGAACCACGGTCCCGGAGGGAAAGGATAACAGAGCCAGAGGGAAAGATGATAAAGATCACTTTGAGGGCTGTGACGGTGAGTGTAGAAGGCACCAGCATCAGTAGATCCACTAGATCTAGAGAATCTAGCAGGGAGCTTGTCACAGTATTGCTCAGAGATGGGTGATCCCCCCCAGGGGGGTGAGAATCCATACATGTAATAATGGAGGAACTGCTATGGGAGATGCCTTCTAGCAACGCTACCTTATGACAGTGATTCCTATCCTTTTCTACATGTTAGAATCATTGAGGAAGCTTTGTAAAAACGTAAGTACTGATGTGGAATGGAGTTGAGACAATAGTACTTTTTTTTTTTAAGATTTTATTTATTTATTCATGAGAGACAGAGAGAGAGAGAAAGAGAGGCAAAGACACAGGCAGAGGGAGAAGCAGGCTCCATGCAGGGAACCTGACGCGGGACTCGATCCTGGGTCTCCAGTATCACACCCTGGGCCGAAGGCAGTGCTAAATCACTGAGCCACCTGGGCTGCCCCAGCAATAGTACTTTTTAATTTTTCAAAACTCTCCAGGTGATTCTAATGAGTTGCCAAGATTGAGAACTATTGCCTTATAAGAATAGCAGTAGAATTTGACCCTACTTTGGTATGAGAAATTGAGCAGAGGTTATCCCAAGCTTCTTGATTTGAGATGTTGAGAGTGAGTTCACATAGACCAGGGATGGAGAGAGTCCTGGCTAGAAGTTGGACAGGAGGTCAGGGATGAGGGGGAAAAGAAAAGAAAACTTTTTCATGAGGCTCAGCTTGAGTGGACAGAGAGGTCTGAAATGAATGACAGTTTTTGGCTGAGTGTTACCCAGACCTAAGTCAAGCTGGAAGGCTGGGAGCAGTTTCTCAGTGTGGCTCATATGGATCTTCCCACCCCCTTTCCATTTTGTCAGGTGGTCTGCAGGTGCTTTGGGGAATAAATCAATGAAGTCATTTTCTTCATACACATTTTACTTATGAGAAATTATATTTTCACAGGAATCTTGTTCTTAATAATCTTTATCCTCTTAAAGATAGTGTATGAGCTAGAAAGCTTGTCAGTCACTTCGTCTTGGATAATACTTGGTCAGCTGAATGAAGTTCATCTGAGCTGACGTGTTTTTACGTCATCTGCCATTATTGTTCACATGAATTTTCATGTATTATAACTATATTCCAATTCGAAAAAAGGCTCAATGGTAAAGGGAAAAAGCAGAATGCAATGAGTCAAGTAGATATTAGCCCTCAGAGTAATGTTAGAACTATAAACCATGAACAGGACGCCAGTGGAAATATAGAATATGTATCTGTGGCTAATGGGACAGGCGATTCCTTGAGTAGGATGATTTAATGTAAGCGGTCAAATAAGGAAGGAAGAATGGTGATGAATATCTAAAATTAGGTTTTATTGAACCAGCAGTCCACTCAATACCACCTCGTTTTGTATTGTCCTTTTATCAAATAGTGGCATTGAAATCATTGAAGCTTTTGTGTCACTTTTAAACACAACAGAGGTAACCCTATTGTTTCTTCAGAACAAATCCAAAATTGTGCTTTTCAAAATGAGATTGATGAATTCTACAGTGAAATCAGAGAACAAGTCAAAATGAGACAATATTCAGTGCTATACTCCATGTAGAGAAAACCAGGCAAAAATCACATTACTGTTGAAGAGTTCGTAAGAGTGTCTCCGAAGTTAGTGACAAGCTTAATTCTCAGAGAAAGCAGCCTTGGAAACTTGGCAAAATTCTCTCATGAAATAGAAATTGCATCATATCCATGGTACAAGTACAGAAAAGCAGTTAATGGATATACATGCTAGCAGATCTTTTACTTTGTATTTGAGTAGAGCCAGTAATGTGCAGATTGCCACATATTGAGTATTTACATGAAAAGAAGTTGCATGAAGAGTTTTTGTTTATGAAAACACATGTCATCAGAAAGGGTTTGGTTTGGTTAATGATTATGTTGTGAGCCATGAAGGAGAATGCAAAAAAGGGAACGTGGGACCAGTAGTGACAGGTACGGAAGGAGAAAGGACATTGCTACATAAATAAAAAAAGTTACATTGGAATGTGAGTGACAACATTATTTCATTCTCAGAGAATAGTTTGTTGTCTGTCTTGTGCCTCTTGATCCTGATTTTGGTTGAAAGGGAACAAAAAGTGTGATGATTTTTCATAAACGAAGAAAATGGGCAGCATGTAGTACAGTAGAGATAAAGGTACCTCACAAAAGACTTTGGAGCATGGTATGCATTGTATCTACATGACCCTGATCAGTGTCTTCCAAGGCCATTTCTATTGTTTAGGTGGTTTTTTTCAAATGATATGCTGTTTGGGAGGCTGAACATTAAGAGATTTATTGTGAAATATAAGAAATCCTGTTATTTTGTGAGTGTGTGAGGACAGAGACCCTGTCTTGTTTCCTACTGTACCCCAGTGCCCTGTCCGGAGTTGCTCAGTAAATATTTGCTGAGTGAATGGATCTTTATCCCTTAGAGGAAGAACTGATGATGTATTATGTTTAATTATTTTTTAAAGATTGATTTATTTAGTTTAGAGAGTGGGGAGAGAAAGAGCATGTATGAGTGGGGAGGGGGACAGAGGGAGAAAGAAAATCTCAAGCAGACTCCACACTAAGCGTGGAGCCTGAGGCAGGGCTTGATCCCATGACCCTGAGATCATGACCTGAGCTGAAACCAAGAGTTGGGTGCCTAACCAACTGAGCCACCCAGGTGCCCCATAAGTTATGTTTTAAAACTGTATCCAACTGCTGTTACATGCTTGCCAAATGCAACCAAAAAATAGATTTGTCTGTATTGGTTGCTCTCTTCCCTTATGGAACATTCAGCCCAGTCTTCCAGCTCTTGGATCTAGTGCTCATGAATTTATGTTTACCAAGCCCTGTTTATGTTTCCCAGTTTGTCATTGTATGTATGACAAAGTAGTTTGTCATTATAGTTAAAATGTTCAATATACAGTAGCTAAATACTATACACTATATCATCCTTCTCACTGGGATGAACTTATTTAAAATAAGCTCACTGATACGAAGTTATTTAAAATAATACTTTTATAATATGTTTTACTTTATCCTTTAAAAAATGTGAGGAATCTTATTTTTAATATGCCTAGAACTGTTGGTTGACATGTGGGTCAAATGCCCATTATGTTTGATAAATAATAGCGTAGAGATAGACAAAATGTATTTGCAAATTATCCTTATAAAAACTACATTATACAAAGGCACAAGTATCCTTTTCTTGGACTCAGGGGTGAGACTCAAAGAATATATAACCAAGGAGTGGCATGCTCCTGTCATCAGTTGTTCACAAGTCACCACTGGGGAAGCATTAGAATGTACACCTGGCAAAGGGACATGCACATGGGTTCATACCTTTAGGGTTACTCATATCCTGTGTTCTCTCTACCAAAGGCCAGCAAGCTCTTGCTGGGGAGGCTGACACTCTGGGTATCAGCTCTGGCATGAGGGCACAGCAACAGATAAGTCAGTGCCCCTGAGCACCATGGCTGGGCACATACCACAATCAGTGCATCTGACTCAGGCCACATGCTCACAGACAAGCATGCACAAGCACACTCACCCAAGACCTGCTCTCAGCAAAGGTACAGCGTCAACACAGGCTGCTGTCTTCAGGGTGGTTGATAATGAGTCAGGTGTAAAAACTGGATGGTCTCAGTGAAAACAAATTATTTGGCCAAATAGCTCTTTACCTCCAAGGAGATTAAGGGGAGGCCAAGGGTAAAGGAAGAGTCAGGATGGGCAGCCCGATGACTTAGCGGTTTAGTGCCACCTTCAGCCCAGGGCATGATCCTGGAGGCCCGGGATCCAGTACCATGTCAGGCTCCCTGCATGGAGCCTGCTTCTCCCTCTGCTTGTGCTCTGCCTTTCTCTCTCTCTCTGTTTCTAATAAATAAATAAAATCATAAAAAAAAAAACGGAAGTCAGGAAGATGATGAGGTGCGACATCTTTTTGAATGTCATGTTGAAAAGAACTGATAAAAAACAATCAGCGTGAAATAGCTCATCATGGAATAGGGTTATAGTGCTTAAAAATTTATTTGTCATTATTTAAGTTCGCAGACCACTTATCACATCTGAAATCAACGTGGAGGGGCCGGGCACACAGCACCAGAGGAGGCTGCAGCAGACCTGAGTTGAGTCCTAGCGTGGCCACTTAATAGCTGACTATCCTTGGGAAAGTGACTTAACCCCTGCTGGTCTCAGTGTCTCATGTGTAAAATGGAGTGGCTGAGCTAAATGATCTCCAAAGTTCTTTTCTACTTTCAAAACATTATGACAAGGGAAGTGCTTTTTTTTTTTTTAAAAAAAAAAAAAAGATTTTATTTATTTATTCATGAGAGACACAGAGAGAAACGCAGAGAGAGAGGGAGAACCAGGGTCCTTGCCGGGAGCCCCATGAGGGATTCTATCCCAGGACTCAGGGATCATGCCCTGAGCCCAAGGCAGACGCTCAACTGCTAAGCCACCCAGGTGCCCCTGCTGCTTTTTAATATATCAGACTGCTTCCCAAATATGCTCTGGGCTCTGTGAGAAGCGTCTTTGCTCTGGAGATTTTCTTACATTGAAATGTCCTCACCTTCCTGCCTTGCTCTCTGTCAAGACTCAGCAAACTTGAATCACTGAACCTAACTGTCTCAGCCATATTTTCTCATTCCCTCTCATCTGGAGCTTTCTTTATGCTCTCTTACAGCAGTTCTTATGATCATCATTGCTTCAGCTAGATTTATTCACTTCATGTATGTTCATCTTAAACTGCAGAGCCATATTGACAACAGCTTTGAAAATTTCCGATTTCCTTTGGCAGGATTAATTTCCAACGACTTAATATTCTTTTCCCATCTGGAAGCTCTGAATGGAATAATAGCAAGATGGCTGCTCCAGAAAGGCTATTATCCTTGTCCACTGGATGGGAATATTGAGAGTATGTTTTTTTTTTTTTTTGAGAGTATGTTAAAATGTATTTCTTCACAGTGTGTCTCACTCATAAATATTATTTGACTTCTTACGATGTTAAAATGAGTCATTGGAAATTTATATTTCTAGGCATCTTATCTTAAAAAAATTATAGATTGTCTTAAAGCAGAGTACATTTTCAGTCTTAATATATGAGGCAGAACAATGACCAAGAGGTGGGCTAAAAGATGAACTTGAAAGTACAATGCCTTTAATTTCATGGAATATGATTCTATAGCTATTCTAAAATAGTTGTTTATCTATTATAAATTATTTACTTTGTTATGGAAATGAAAACAGAAGATCTTCATGGATCCAAAAACATTTGGAAGCAAGATTAAGACATTATTTACTTTGGTTTTTATAGAAGTCTTGAGCTTTGAAGCATTTTTGCCCCTCGTGGTCAGTTGTTTCTTTTGTCTTGTCTAATAATTTTCTCAATCCTCATTGCTAATTCTTGACTTGGGATACATATGATAGAGGTGATGCCAAGAGTGAAGATGTGATGTTTACCTGTGGCTGAACAGTGGTACAGACAGAGGATGTTGGGAAGGAATAAAACTTTTCCAGATGTAAACTACTGTGTTTTAGCAAAATAATGTTATGGACTCTCTATTAGTTTCCTATGCCCACTGTAACAAATTACCCCAAACTTGGTGGCTTGAAACAATGGAAATGGATTCTCTCATGGTTTTGGAGGCCCAAAGTCTGAAATCAGTATGACTGGGCATATTGATCAAGGTGTTGGCAGGGTTATACTCTTTCCTAAGGCTATAGGGAGACTCTGTTCGTTGCCTCTTCCAACTTCTGTTTGCTGCCAACATTTCTTGACTTATGGTTCCATCACTCCAGCATTCAAGGCCAGTGTCTTCAGATCCTTCTCTGCTCCCTTTTCGTGTCCCCATTTATTCTGTGTGCTCGATCTCCCTCTGCCTCTTTCTTCTAAGGACGCTTGTGACTGAATCTAGAGCCTGTCTGGTTGGAGAATGGGTTGACAGGAGGAGATCGGCAGCAAGGGCATGGTAAGATCCAAGGTGTGAGCATAGTCCAGACAAGAGGCAAAGTTGGTTTGGATCAGGGCTGGAGATACTGATGGTGGAGAAAATCGGAGAGATGCAAGATATGCTCTGAAGAAATGACAGGAAGATCTCAGAAATCAAGAGTTTTATGTGAGGGAGTCATGAGGAAGAGGGAGGTGTCAAGGATGAGTCCCAAGTTCCTGGCATAAGCAGCTCAATGGATTGGGGGTGGGGGGTGCCATTTGATGAAACTAGGAGGACGGGAGGAGGAGCAGATTTGAAGAACAGATCCTGAGTTCAAGTTTGTATGTGATAACTTTTAAGAAGTCAGCTGGCACAGTGCCTGTCATGGAGCACACCATAAATACTAGTTTCGGTTTTAGTCATTTCAGAATTATAACTGGCCTTTGAGTCCATACATTTAGGTTCTAGCTCTGGCTAGACCACTTTAGATAAATAAGCCTCTCTGGGTATTAGTGTCATCTATAAATTGGAGGCAGTCGAACTGGATGCATCTTGTGGTCCCGTCAGCATTAATATGCCTACGATGCTGTGAAATTCTTTGGTCTTGACCACCTGGGATGCTCCTCTGGCCAGCTGGATCTGCTTCAGAGAAGCTGATCAACTAGAACTCTGCATATGGGTGGCAGTTTCTGGTGGAAGCTGACGCAGAGGGAGCTCTGGCCAAGGCAAACTGTGGCTAGTGAGGAGGCCTCATGACGAAGGGGAAGGATGTGGTTTGAGGAGGGCAGCAGCTGCTGCTGTCATCAGACAAGCATGAAATTCACTGAGCTGCAGACGAGATTGCAGCAGAGGATGGCTGTTTATTAATTGGCGAATTAATGTGATTTGGGGCATATGGAGAAATGGCAACGGGCAGAAAAGAAGACAAAATCAGAAAATCTTATTTCCTTCTTTCCTGTGCCCCCATCTGTTTGGCAGAGTCATTGTTGGGGCCAGAGTGGGCTTCAGGGGTAGATTATCTCCAGTCCAACTCCTCATCACTGACAGATAAAGAAACCAAGGTCAACAAGTTCCACGGCAGCAGAGCCATACCAGCCCTCAAGTCTTTTCACTCCTGGCCCTGCTTTCTTGCCCCACCACACCGCCGGGGAGGGTTCCCTGGAGCCCATTTAGGCTCCGTTTTGGAAGAAGAGGCAAGTTTGGTTTCATTTGCCTTAGAGCAGACCCCAGAGAGATTATTCCTCCTCACCTCCAGACGTGAAAACACCGGAGGTAATTTGTTACACTTTGGGCCCTCTCCTCAGCCAGGGCTTTATTACTCAAAGTAAACCTGCCTGAGCCCTGATTCCATAGGGATCCTTCTGCTCACCTGATCTCATCTGGGCTCCACTGGTCATAACAGTACTTGCTCTTCCACAATGCATCCTGCCTGTGCCTGGTCTTTCATTAGCTTAGACAGCGCCATCCTTTTCCTTAGGTTGTTGGTTGGTCAGTTTTTAAAAACTGAACGATGGCTATGTTTATGAGGAACAGCTGAAAGGGAACTTATTAGGAAAGTTGCTGTTTCATCCTGTGATTGTGGTTAGCTTGTGAGTAATTGAATTCCCTGGCCTCTTCCTTGGAAGCAATGACTGGTCAGTTTGTGGCTTTACTGTTGTTTCACAACATAGGAGGCAGAGCACCCTGCCTCTACCTGACAGTTGAATTTGGAACACTTCATCAGGGGAGGTGAGCCAGACTTCAGATGTGCCTGTTGCAATTCTCTGGAAGTCACTATCGGGCTGAGTTGGGAGCAGGATCTCTAAAGAAAAGCAGGGCCCTGGGCCTAAGGCATATTGTTGAGTAGGCTCAGGGGAGTCGTCATCTCTATCAGGCATGTGCTGTGTACAAGGCATGGACAGTCTGGCACAGAGATTCCTCTCGTGCATAGTGTGTGTGTGTGTGGGGGGGGGGGGATGGCTGGTGAATGGGGAGGTGAGCCATCCTTTATGAGACTCTCTTCAAGGCAAAGAGACCACAGTCTGAGAAAAGGGAGGGCTTGGTTTCCAGAGGCCACACATCTGGTTGACCTTCCCATCTCCTTGAACATGCTGTGCTCATTACTGAAACAGAGGTTTCCCTGCTATCCGTCTCCACCCTTGGGACACCCAACCGGTTTCTGCCTCTGCGGGTTTACCCCTCTTGTGAGGCTCACCTCAAGGGCCAGCTCCTCCCTGGAACTTTCCCCAAGAATCCTAGTCCTCCTTGGCCCTTTGGTTTCTGCATTCCTTCCACAATTGGAGTCTCACTGCACAGTCTCTTTGCTCTTTGCTGCTGTTGTGTTGTTTCCTCTGGGGTGCATGTTGGGGAGGGAGGATGGCCGGTTTTTGCATGTTATTTTTCACTGGCTAAATCATTACCTTCTTAAGGATAAGAGCTCAGTCTTGAATTTCTTTATATTCTTTCATAGTATCAGACTTAATTCTGAGGACAAAATATGTGCTCACAAATACTTGCCTACTTGTTGCAAAGAGTTTTCAGTGTTTTTGTCAAATAATGGATTTATTTATTTATTTTTATTAATTATTATTTTTAAAGATTTTATATATTTATTCGTGAGAGACACCGAGAGAGAGAGAGAGAGGCAGAGACACAGGTAGAGGGAGAAGCAGGCTCCCTGCAAGGAGCCTGATGCAAGACTCAATCCAAGACTCTGGGATCATGCCCTGAGCCAAAGGCAGATGCTCAACCACTGAGCCACCCAGGTGTCCCAATAATGGATTTTTTAAAGACACAGATAAAGTCTACCTGTGCCTGTTTCTCAGATTATCTTCAAAATCGTATGGCTAAGATTTAATGTGGCTGCACAGGACCAAAAATTCAAAGTATAATGACTTAATTAAGATTGGACTTTCTTTTGGGACATATAGGTGGCTCGGTGGTTGAGCATCTGTTCGGCTCAGGGCATGATCCTAGAGACCCAGGGTCGGAGTCCCATGTCAGGCTCCCTGCATGGTGTCTGCTTCTCCCTCTGCCTGTGTCTCTGCCTCTCTCTCTCTCTCTCTCTCTCTCTCTCTTTCTCTCTCTGTTCTCTCATGAATAGATAAATAAAATCTTAAAAAAAAAAGATGAGATAATAGTAAGTATTAAAAATAAAATCACATGGCCTTAGTTGGTTTAAAAAACTATCCATCTATTGGGTATGCTTTGAGTTTGTTTACTACATGAATGAAACATTCAGTCTTCTTTCTATAAAGCTATTTTGGTTTCTCTCTTGGATTGTGCTTCTAAGTCTCTATGAGCTTTTTATGTGAAGAAATGCATTAAAAATTGCTTTGCTAGGAGGCAAAGTCCTAAGAGGGTTTATTTAGACTGGATAGTTTTAAACTGACATTTCTAAAAAGTTTATATCTGAGTATGTTTATATTAATTAAGGTTTTATTTATATAATGTAAATGCACATTTTCAGGAGCCATTTATTTAAACATGTAAAGACCATTAAGAAAAGTGTTGGCAGTTACAGAAGAGACTTCTAATGATATGTGTTTAATAAAGCTGTGTAATTTATAAAATATTTAGAAAAACGTTAATGTTTTATACTTTTTTTTCCCAAGGGAGGAATTTTTATTTCCCTGCGTTCCAGACACAATGGTATGATTCAGTTATTTAAATTTTATAATAGGTTGCCATTAGAGTCAGGTATGTCTTTGCAAAGGAGGTTTTTTTTTAAGTGAATAAAACAAAACAAAGAGTCATCAGCAACACTTGTGTGGCTTTGATTTGATGTGCTTTGTAGCTGATTTCTGGAATCTTGTGGTAAAATTGCTTAGGGTTAAAGAGACCTTTCATGAAACTTTTATTTTGTGACTCTTAATTAACCCATACTTGAATAACTTTCTACTTTCTAGAACGAATTTTCAGCTATTTCATGCCATGGCTTATCATCTCTTAATTATGGTGGAGACCACAATCTGGAGAAGAAAGAAGGCATCCACATTGTTCAGAGTATCTTTAAGTCAGAAGTTCTGGAGAGCAGCTCTGGACTGGCCACGTAGGAATGTTAATCAGCAGCAGTAAACTGTGCACTGAAGACGTGTTTAAAACAAACCAGGGCTTAGGGAAAAACAGGAAATTTGACCAAAGCACTCTTCCTAGTAACAGGTTTTGTGTGTCTTTGTTAAGATCATCGCAGCTTGTTTTAATTCTTCTTTAACTTCCTTTCCAAAATTTGACATTGTGTTTCTTTGCAGTTTTATATACAGCCTTCATTTAATAAGGCACTCTTCCCTTCAGACCAACCACGTTCCTAAAACAGGAATTGCAAATGAGAGGAATCTATAATGAAATTGTGATGCTGCGTATTAGTCCATAGGCAAATTGGTGTTATAGACTACTAATTAACGGGTCTTCTGCTAGGATAGCATTTAAACAGCCTTATAGCCCAACTTATAAGTGGTGACATTATCTGGCATTTGGAAAATGGGCATATGTTTTGCTTAGCATTCTTAGCTTTATTCTTATACTCTTAATTTTAAACTTGACCCTTTGTTGTCGTCGTAATGCAAGAAACCATTCCCATTTAATCTGGGACAGCTGCAGATGTTTAGAGACTGTAATGCTTAAGTTCTCACAGAAATCTGACCTAAAACGGACAGATGTTTGAACTCCTATGTAAAAATCTATTCTAAACATTCTGGGCTACTGCTAGACAGGAATGCCAAACATTCTCGACCACAAATTATACTTGATAATAACCACCTTGATAACAGCAGCAGACCCCCAGTTCCATTACATGATCTGGAGAAAGATAACAAGTCTTTCAGCTCAGCTTTGCTGTATTTACAGATGATTAAGGCCAGGGTTAACTGCATCGTTGTGCAAGTTAAAAACGATTAATTCATACACAAAAATTCTCTGAGCACAAAGGCAGAGACTCTCTTCATGTAACTGGACCAGAGCAGAGGTTGCTGACAGAGAAGCAGGAGCAGGCCGAAAACCATGCAGGCCGAGTACACCACAAGCCAGATGGCTCAAGAGAGGAAATGGCCACATGTTCCCTTTTCAAGATTCTGAAATCAGTGTATTCCTGAAGAACCATTTAAATAAGCTCACCAGCATGTTTTATTTTATAAAATGGGGGGTGGGCCGGTTATGAAATGGGAAGCCTGAAATGTGATACATCCATCTTAACCAGCTCAGGGTTTGATTCAATTCTTCAAGCTTTAATCCTATTAACTCTCATGCACAAAGGAAATGCAGGGCTCCTCTCTGCCCAGGCCTCATGGCATTTGTAAACCAAGTCTTGAATTTTACAAATAAAGCTTATTGGTTGATCAAAATTATAACAAGCATCAGTGAAGCCATCTTTCAAAAGGAATATTTGAGATTGTTTACTTTAAGCAAAGTCCTGAGAGGGATAGATGAGTTCAATCAATGTATAGATTTTGAGAATTTTTTTTTTTAAGCGGCTCACTTGGATATGTAGATTTTTGGTGTGAAGCACATTGAATACTTGGCTTTTTAAAACCCAATCTTTAGTTTTACAAACAAAACTTGATTGATTAAAAATATAAGCAGCATCAATGTAACCACTGTTCAAGATAAATTTTTTTAGATTGTTTACTTAAGGGGTTTTGAAGGGTTTGATGATTTACCATCAATTTATAAAATCGAGGATTTTTTTTAAAAGCAACTTTACTTAAGTAAGTCAGAATTTTCGTGTGAAATGTATCAAACTTATTTCTGACTGTATGTCCTTTGGACATAGAGTTAACCCAGCAAAATACCGAGATCTGATTATGATGTTGTTGGGAGCTAATCTTATTGTAGTGAACATGAGCTAATAACACATTAGTCCATATTATCTTATGCCCTTTTCAGTTTGCAGCCTACCGTTTTGATTAAATTCAGTTCCTGCCATTCAGATTTGAAACCACAAAGTCTTCCTGTTACCACCTATCCCCTTTATAAAGCCTTTCTCTAAAATTTTGAACAATTTTAAATCTCCATTACTTACAAAATTGTATCAAATGTAAAGTTTTACTAATGTAAAATCGGAGAGGATATTTCCATCTGTCCCCTTACTATTCAGAAATACTTGCTATTTACAGGTGGCGGGCTGTCATTAACACAGTCTGCTCTATGCTGTGGTGGCCTGGAATGTCTAGTCATTTTGGTTTACATAACAGTTTCACTGGGGTGTTTGCTTTCAGAGGTCACTTCAGTGTCAGCCTCAGCAGCACACACATAAGTCTGCCTGTTCCCTGCAGTTGGCCAAGGAAAAGAAAATATTCTATCCAAGCATTCCCCCCTACTTTGTTTCCTTAGCCTAAATTATTTGAATATACATTGAAAGAGTGGTAAAATTCACCTCATATTCTGAAGAATAGGTTTATTTTTCTGTCTGACTTCCTATCCTAACTCTTCCTGCCTGAGAGGCACCTGGCCTATTAACTAGGACGGCCCACTGCTCCCTTTCCAAATACCTTGGCCTGAAGTTAGGAATGACACTGGGTCAGTACACCTTAAGACCCTCACCAGAGGGATCCCTGGGTGGCGCAGCAGTTTGGCGCCTGCCTTTGGCCCAGGGCGCGATCCTGGAGACCCGGGATCGAATCCCACGTCGGGCTCCCGGTGCATGGAGCCTGCTTCTCCCTCTGCCTATGTCTCTGCCTCTCTCTCTCTCTATCTCTGTGTGACTATCATAAATAAATAAAAATTAAAAAAAAAAAAGACCCTCACCAGAGTCTCCCCAGCTCTGATAGGATCCATTCTGACTCAGAACGTCAGGGAACATTTGCTTGATGGATGAAGCTGACTTTTTATGTACTAGTGCATTGACTTCCATAGAGGTGTGTAATTTAAGCCGGTTGCCTTTCATTTTAACCATGTCAAAGTATCAAATAAAGGTATAACATCAGAGCAGCTAGGAAAATAAGAGTAACATGTTTATGATATAATATAAATATAAATTAACATGTTTGTGTAAATCCTTCCTGTTTTCTCAACCCTTGCTCCCCTGGCTGTTTTCCATTCTGACAGAATACTCTGGAGATTTGCTTACAGACAGGGGCCACCAATTTAAGGATTTGTTGATTATTTATTAAGGAAGATTGCGAAGCTCAAATAAACAAACCCAGTGCTGGGTAAACCAGTTGACCAAAAATAGCAATTCCTAAGTATCATTAGTATTAATGACCCCAGCCACCAGGTTGGGCAGGGCTTTGTGTCACTCAGTCCCCAGGAAAGCAGTTTGGAGGCTACACGTGGCTGCTGCTTCTTTCCAGACACAGATATCCCAGATGTAGCACAGTTCTCCAGTTGAGGAAGCCAGTCTACTGCGAGTAACAATACCTGCCAGTCCTTTGATCTCTAGGACTCTGCTTTCTGACCTTGGAGTTTCAGTTACACATCACATGTATTACAGGCTTTTGAGTAATTTGAGGAACATTTGTGAAATGCTTTAAGTAGGATAAATAAAGATAAAACTAGGGAAACCCAGGAGGAGCTCAAAGGAGTTACCAGCAGCCCAGAAATAGGCCTCCGAACTCTGAGTATATACTGCATAGCTTTCTTCCTCCCTTTGTCTCCTCTCTCTGTTACACACACATACACACACAGGTATTCAAGGCACCTTCACCAAAAAGTATGACCATATCTACCTAATGATCTTTGAGGAACAGATGGTTCTACAAGAGAATGTGATTAAAATTACCAAATAACATTAGGAAAGGAAGTATATGTTTCAATTAGATTCACGTCTTCTCTTTAAAATGGCAGACTCGGGTGCCTGGCTGGCTCAGTTGGTGGACCATGTGACTCATGATCTCAGGGTCATAGGTTCAAGCCCCACATTGGATATAGAGTTTACTTTAAAAAAATCTTCAAAAAAATAATAAAATTGGGCAGCCTGGGTGGCTCAGTGGTTTAGTGCCACCTTCAGCCCGGGGTGTGATCCTGGAGACCCGGATCAAGTCCCACATTGGGCTCTCTGCGTGGAGCCTGCTTCTCCCTCTGCCTGTGTCTCTGCCTCTCTCTCTCTCTCTGTGTGTGTCTCTCATAAATAAATAAATAAAAACTTTAAAAAAAAAGTAATAAAATGGGAAAAAAAGGTAATAAAATGGCAGACTTTTCAATCTTGCTGCCTTTCAAAGGATGTATTCAAGACTTATACAATCCAAGATGCTATTCAGGAGATGCACTTAAATACACATACTATCAACTAATTGAACACTCATTTCAGATGATTAGAAACTGTACTTCTTTGGGAGAGAACTTGGTAGTTTATCCTTCCCTGGATTGGCTACATAATTGGCAGGGCTCAGTGCAGAATCAAAATTCAGGGCCCCTTATTCAAAGGCAAGGACAAAGGTATTGATTCAGAGAATTCTTGTTTTATTCATCAGTCTCTCTCACCTTGTTATGATACGTTTTATTTACCATTTAATGACATTTTTAAGTAAAGAAAAATTCTGAAAACTAAATCATTAGTGTGAATTTTACAACTCCTCTTTATATTATGCAAAGGTGATTTTATTTATTTTATTATTTTATTTTATTTTTTTGCAAAGGTGATTTTAAATGCAGATAGATATAAGAACATTTAACTCTCATCCAGAGTCATTGAAATTACACAGTTCTTTGTAGCACAAGAATACCCATTTTCTTCTCCTTCTCCTCCTCCTCCTCCTCTTCCCCTTCTTCCTCCTCCTCCTCCTCCTTTCTTCTTACCGGAAGTAGAAAGGCTGCAGAAAACTAGCTCACTATTTTTATTTCACTTCTGATACGTGCACATTCTACCAACATTCTCTAGTTTTGACTTCCTGAGGACTGAGGAAGAACTAAAAAGAAAATGAACTATAGATCACCCTATCCTTTCCTCTTCTTCTATCCCATCATTTTCAGCATATGTGGGTGGTTAATACGGAGAAGTAACAGCAGTAAGAAATGATTGTTCACGTTTCTTAGAACTCTTTTGCCTTCTTTCTGTATTTGAAGAAAATTCTGGTTCAAAAGGAAAGCAGAGCCTCTTGGGCTGTCAGCAATCCAGATATAACTCAGTTTCAAAGATAACTCCTTTTGAGTCTTCCTGAACTCCAATTCAGTGTGGGTCCACCACGATTCTTTGTTCATGGGCACTGTGACTGCTATGCGTGGGTAAGATGGCAGGGACTGTTGGCAAACACCTATGATGAACATAATAGCTTCTCTGCTCACGTGCATGCTCCATTGTTCCATCCGTTTTTGCTTACAAAACACAAGTTCAAAGATAACATTAAGAAATAAAGACTGAGACGTTAAAGCCAAGCACAGGGAACACAGGTCCTTGTGTGACTGCGTAGGTCACACGCCTATGAAGTTGGCCCTGAGTACTCCTTTGCTTTAGCAGACTTCCAGTGTAGGCTAAGATCCTAAAAGATGTAGGGCTTTATGCTTTACCATTCTCATCTCGGTTTGCCTGCTGGGAAGGTCTTGAGAGCAGGAATGAGCCAGAGACTGATGTTCCCCCCTGGCTCCCCCCCGGTGGCCTTTGTTAATTCCCCCTGCCCCCATCAACAAGTGGTCCAAAGGGCAGGGGGGAAGGGGTAGATCTTCCCTTTAGTTCAGCTCCTTCTTATCAAACTGTCATCCAGTCTTTCCCCCACCAGACCCACTGAAATGGAAATTTGAGTTGCTGGGGTCCATTTCATTATCACTAAGAGCTCACCAGATATCATCAGACTTCATTTCTGTCATAGGTCAGCAGATTTCCATCATGGAATTATTATTATTATTATTATTATTATTATTATTATTATTATTTTAAGGAGAGAAAGTGGGGAGGAGGGGCTAAGGGAGAGGGAGAGAGAATCCCAACCAGGCTCCACACCCAGTGCTTAGCCCAGCACAGGGCTCTGTCTCACAACTCTGAGATCATGACCTGAATCGAAATCAAGAGTCAGATGCTTAACCAGCTGAGCCACCCAGGTGCCCCATCATGGAATTATTTTTATTTTTTCTGTTTTCTGGATGTGAAGTAGTTTAGAAATATAAAAAGATTTACCATCATGAGACCTAAAACATTACAAATACAATGGAAGTTCCCTGTGTTACCATCTCTAATTTCATTTCTCTCCCTGCCCCTCCCTCCAGCAACTGCTATTATTTTTCATTCTTCTACATTTCTTTATAATTTTATTTTGTATACATATACTCTCAAAACACTTCTTTAATATTTCTTATAATGTTTTAAAGCTTAATGTGAATGTGACTTTAGTTCATATCCCATAGTTTGTTTTTTCCCCTCAACTGTATGTTTTTGAAATTTGTCCATGTTGCTGTGGCAGTAGCCTTTGTGTCTAGTTTAATTTTATGTTTCTGAACTTCCAAGTTTTTGATCTTGTACAGAGTTGTTGATTGTTAGTGAATGCCCCATTTCTAGCTTGGGTGGATTGCATCTAGTGATTAACCTTTGAGACTTTATTTAACCAAAAAATTGTTTGGAGACTTGAGTCATCAACCCTTATCTTTTTCATTGAGTTTCCATTCAGCCCATTGTCTGGGAAAAATATGTGTTGGAAAAGTTTACTAGTGTTTCTTGGCAGTCATTTGCTGTGGGATGGCACAGCCATGCAAAATGAGTTGTGTAATGTTTTTTTTTATTACACCATTTACCTTTAAAGTAGATCGAATTAGTATAAAAGGAAGCATGTAGAGATATAGAATCCAAGCTAGATAAGATTCATCTTACCTAGAAACAGAAAGAATGATTACTCATCTATAGAAAGCCATTGGAGGACAACCTATCTGCTGTGAACATCTCTCCACAGATTACTCTTTTATGTAATCATTGCCCAATACCACTATATTCATTGCTTTTTTAGAGCCTGTAATACTAAGTATCATCCTTTGATATGAGACATTATCGATTGATTTCTTTCTTGATAGGAAAGATGGGGCATGATAAGGGCACTTTGCACTTGAGCAGGGGAAAGCCATGAATTTGTTGTTGTTGTTTTAAAGATTTATTTATTTATTCATGAGAGACACAGAGAGTCAGAGACACAGGCAGACGGAGAAGCAGGCTCCCTGTGGGGAGCCCGTTGTGGTACTCAATCCTGGGATCCAGGATCAAGCCCTGAGCCAAAGGCAGACACTGAACCACCTAGCCACCCAGGCGTCCCTCCATGAATTTTTTTTTGAAAGGGAGAAGAAATGGTCAAAACATGATTTTTTTTTTTTAAGGAGAAGAATAGAGAGAATTAATAATCATTTCCATTTCTAGAACATCAGTTACATGCCCAGCACATACTAAGTGCTTTACATACATTCAAATCTCATTCAATCCTCAAAACAACCCTGCAGCACAGATGTCTGTTTTATCATTTTATAAATGAAAAAAGTTCAAAGCCTTTAAGGCAGTTTCCTCAAAGTCCCAGAATTGGTAATAGGAGGGCCAGGATTGGACGGATGTGTCCACAGAGGCAGGGCTCTTTACATACTCCAGTAAACCAAGCTTGCTGATGCCACAGTTGAGCAGCAAGCAGCCCAGCCCTGCCTTATGCAGGAATCACCACTGGTGTCTGGTACAACATGATGACTGCATGTATGCTGTGTCTTTTGTGGATAGGGAATATATAATTGAATATATATTGAATGTGGGTCTGCTCAGTGGGAAAAGAAGTAGAATGTTAGTGGTTATGTGGTTTCTAAGGAAGAGCCAGAAAAACTAAAAAGTCACTGTGATTTGGGTTTTTATAGACCCGCCTTTGGCTTCGAAGGATCCCTGCCCTACTTGAGGTCTCTATGTGGCTGGCGGGCTTCTGAGGGGTAGTCGGGCCATTACCCGCCTCTCTCTGCGTGGATTGGGTTAGGCCAGAGGCCACTGCTCCTGCAGAAGTAATGTTCTTTCTCAATGCATGTGGCTAGCCATTCCTCCTTCTCTTCATCCGTCTCTCAGCCTTCTGCCCCAACTCTTCTAAAACATGGAGGTAACTCGCAATTCCATTCTCTAAGAAGGTCTGTACCCTGGAGTGCATTCTGATGCCCCACCCTGACACCATGTTTTGAGCCTGTGTCAGCAACTTTTCTACTTACTCTCATCAGAGTCCTTTCTGATGACCTTGATTCATCTTGGCTATCTTTAGCTTTTCTCTCTTAACCATCGGCACAGGTAATGCTATGGCTCAAGCGATCACATTATCTCTGCACCTTGGTTGCTTTTCAGCCTTTCTGTTTTAAATGTGTTTTTTATTTATCATCCACCCAGGAACTTCTCTGGGTTGATGGCATAATTTTCAGACTTCCTGACATCTGAATGCAGCACATACACACCCTCCTTAATGTTGGCTGATTTTAATCTTCTCGGCCACAATAAATCTAACACATACCTCAAGCCAATGGCATGCTTGTCTTGATATTTTGATCCTTTTTCCTTTACCACAGTGATTTTGATTTAAGAAAGTAGCTCTGGCATGTACTGTTTTTACTGACGTTGAAGTGTCTAGTTGGCCTTGACTTTCTGCAACCCCTTATAACCTGATCATTCCAGACTTAAAAGTCTTTTCCCTATCTGGTATTTACTGGAATGGAGAGCAATTAGGTTTTCTTTTCTTTCTTTCTTTCTTTCTTTTTTTCTTTCTTTCTTTCTTTCTTTCTTTCTTTCTTTCTTTCTTTCTTTCTTTCTTTCTTTTCTATCGTCTCATAGAATAATAAATATTATGGGTTGAAGATTTTTTTTTTACTAGTTTTTTTTATAGTCCATCTATAGGAAGTAAATGGTTCTGTGACAGGAAAAGTAGAACCTAGAATGTTTATATCACTTCTCTTATTTGGATGACATTTCTTTGCATATCTGAAAAAGTAATCCTCTAAGTGGGGCATGTGTTTAGATAGATCACATGCTTCCTAAGATCTAAATGAGGGTACAGATTCTATAGTCTTGTTTTTGTTTGGCTTGTTTGGTTTTTAAAGGTCATCTATCCAATTCCTTCTTTTTTACAGAGGAGGAAACCAAAGCCAAGAAGAGTTGACCTACTCATGGTTTCTCATAGAACTCATGGCAGAAATGGGCTCAGACCCAGGGCTTATGAGTTCAGAACCTCTAGGAGGGATTTTGAAACCTCACTTCCACATGATATTGGGTCACTAACTGATGAAGAAATAAAATGCCTCTTTGAGGCCAAAGTTCTATATTCAATTATTTAGCTTTTTACACCCATGTGTTTCCTATATTCTCGAGTAAAAGAACTTAAATATCTAAAATTCATTTAACCTCAAATCCTGTTATCCCCAAGGAGACTGTAACTTATTTCCGTGAGATATGTCCACCACCCTACTCAATCAGTAACTGGTCGTTGAGGTTATACTATATGTTTTCTAAGACTTAGCTGGAATATTCTCTGTGCTTGAGTAGCTGCCTGCTCAACTGGAAAAAAAAGACACAAAAGATGATCTCACAGTAATAAAGTACTAATTGTGTGGTACCAATCATAAGTGCTGTGGAACTTTAAGGGGAATGAAAATCACTGGAAGTTGGAGCAGTCAGGGGAGGCTTCCAGAGAGGTTTCTTCACTTGCAACATAGTTAAGCTTTCCTGAGGGAAGTTAAGTAGCAAGACAGGAGGATTCCTCAAAGAGGAACCCAGAAATCTGGAGAGGCAAGAACAGAAAATATATCCAGGGGCAGTGAGTTAAAATACAAATAAATAGATCAAGAAGGATAGCAGAGGTATGGATGATCCAAAGAAAAACCAACAAGGAAAGGGTGGGAAAAGGAAACAGGAAAAAAATGAGGAGGGGAAAAAAAGATGAAAATGAATCACCTAATTAATGGGTGGGAATGCGGCTGATGGTTTCCAGGGGCACTGTTTCCAGGCCAGTTATCTGTCAAAAATGCTTTGGCTCAGTAGCCAAAGGAAACCGAGGTGAAAACTCCCTGCTAATATACTTTAATGCCTTCCCCAAACCTCAGCTTTTATTTCTCTTATTTGAAAGAAGGCGTTATCCTACTTGCCCCAGATTATGATTTTAAAATCCTGATTCTAGAATTCTTTGGAATTAACATACGTGTGGTGTGGTCTTTATCTCATTGCTTTGGGAAGCACCTGACATCTTTGCAGCCAAAGTATAACTTAATAAATTACAGTTGCCTGGGTGGTTAGGAGGTAACTCTGAGAAGGAGCTAAACACTCCGGCCAAGTTGGAAAAAGGAATAAAGAGGAGGGGAAATTGGTGCTCTTCATTTCACTTTTCTCTTCCATATTTGGTTTGTTCATAAGAATTCATCAGCTTGCAAAATCTGAGCCATTATTTGGGGACCATAAAACTGTTTTTTGTTTGTTTGTTTGTTTTCTTCATTCTATTTGTTTTACTTACATGTTTAGTACACTGACCTAATAAAGGATGAGAAAATACTTAGTATGTATTTTTTTCAAACAGCTTTTTGAAACAATAATATCATCGTGGCTATAAAAGGTTATAGATAGTAAATGCAAATTTCCAACATAGTTCAGTAGAGTCACAGTCACTGTGCTGGGTGAAGTGAAAAAATATGTCCTATTCTCGGTGGAGGCTGAGTTAGCTCTTTGTAGGTGACTGAGTACATTCTGTCTTGTGGGCAGCCTGGATGCGGGACACAGTTTTTCTTCAAAAAAAAAAAGAGGAAAAAAAAAAAAAGAGGAAATGAGCCAGAGCGTGTAAAGAATATGAGAGTATTATGTTTGTGCGATCATGGGTTCCCTTTAAAACTAAATAGAAAAAAGGTGGAAAACTGTGATTAGAAAACAGGTTATTATAGGTCATTAAAATGATTCTTTAAAAAATTTTAAGTATATTACACAGTTCTCCTGTGTTACTATCCAGGCAGAACCTTGAGCGTTCTCAAGGGCACTACTCAACCGTCTACTCCCCCTTTTTTTTACTCCCTTTTTTTAATCCTAGAAAAGTACTGATGATTTAATGTTCTTCTGCAAGAATATCTTCCTTTTGGTGGTTTTTATTATTTTTTTAAATTGGTTACAAACAGCAACCAAAGGAACATTCCTTTAAAAAAAATAATCACAGGAAAATTGAGTTATTTTTATAATGATAATACTTTATACAGATCTGTGGTCTTTAATCTAGAACTTTCAAGCATTTTTCAAATGTTGACTCATCAATCCATGACACACTTAGAAGATTGAGCAGTAATTCTGCTTCCATTTGATTTCAAAGAACTCACTGTGTCCTGAGACATGTGGATTCTCTTTTTTTCCTCCCTTCCTACCTCTCCCTCCATCCTTCATTTCTTCCTTCCTTTTCTCCTTCCCTTCCTCCCTCCCTCCTTTCTTCTTTCTTTCTTTCTTTCTTTCTTCTTTCTTTCTTTTTCTTTTTTCTTTTCTTCTTCTTCTTCTTCTTCTTCTTCTTCTTCTTCTTCTTCTTCTTCTCCTTCTCCTTCCTTCCTTCCTTCCTTCCTTCCTTCCTTCCTTCCTCTTTCTCTTTCTCTTCTCTTTCTCTTTCTCTCTCTCTCTCTCTCTCTTTCTCTTTCTCTTTCTCTTTCTCTTTCTCTCTCTTTCTCTTTCTCTTTCCTTTTTGTTAAAGGCCAAAAGAAATGTGGCTTTATCCCAACGCACTAGGAACTCAATGTGATGAAGGGAAAGGGCCATAGAAAAGCTCTTCAGATTCTCAACAACACATGCTACAACTTAAAAACCAGAGACGGAAATCTCTACATATTTTTGAAGGTCCGGAAAGGCATTCAGAAGATTTTGAGCCCTAAATTATTCCAAGACACAGAAGGCAAACTTAGTTTGCTGAGTTGACATTTTAATCAGTATTTTTCTTATTTATTTTTTTAAGAGGGCAACTATGTTATTTTTAATGTTCCTGCCAAACATGAATTCATGCCTTTCACCTGTGTAGGGAAAGATGATCAAGGATGGATTGATTCTTGGCTGAAGAATTCGTCTATAAAAATTTCTCAGGCCAAGGTTAGGAAAATAGGCTGCCAATAATTAAGTTCTATGAAGTATCCATTAAGATTTTGCTGATCAACAGCCTCAAGATTTAGCCTTTATTGTTTTACTGATTTCCTGTGGAAGGTAGAGTTTAATGGGCTTTCTAGCTACTATTGAGTTGTTGAAGTAGAAGACTGTACTGGGGGCTCTTTTTCAACTCAAGGACCATATTTTCTCACCCACATGCTTTTTAACTCCTCCACTTCCAGTTCAAGAATGCTATGAAAATACCCTTCATGAGTATGACTCGTTACATATGAGAATAATGAAGTTATGGGAATAATGAAGTTACTTCCTAGTATCGGAAAAATGTTTCTCTCTCATGTATGTATCTAGTGTAATTATACTCTTGTGGAACAATTTGGGTTGATGGCAAAAGATATTAAAACTTTTAAATGTGAATTGAGAGTTGAGAGAAGAGATACTAGAGACCTTATAGAGAAGGTGAGAGAGGAGACCCCACAGAATGATGGGTATTTGAGACCTCCAGTCCAGGCGGAGTTTCTAAAAGTGGGGATCTAGGTCAGTCTTCTGGTCACCACTTTATTTCTCAGAACTACACCCCAAGATGGGGTCACTGCCTTGAGTGCCTCCATTTAGAGTTTCATGAAGAGCATCCCTAGCTCATGTTTATCTGCTTTGGGATGAAAATTGCTGTGTGGATCTTCCCTGGGGACCTCTGTCTTCACTAGCCCCAAGCAGGCCACAAGCCCAGTGAGAAACCCTGCCCCTCTTGGTCTGGAGAGAGATGGAGAAAGGAAGAAACCAAAGGAACCATGAAATACCTTTTACTACTGCTATTTACTTCTGCCTTTATTTCAGATTCCCCCCATATGTTAGCAGGTAAATTGTTGATGAAGAACAATTAAAGTGAGGCTTTGAAACCCAAACCCAAGATAGCTGTTCTACCAGCTAAAGAATGAACTCATAAGGAATTGGCTCTGGTACCCCAACCCGACTACTAAGAAAACTGAAGATGAGATTCTGTTCAGCAGTTAGGACTTTCTGACTGGACACATATTTAGGTTAACCTTGAATTATCACAGAATATGAAATACGTGTCACTAATCTCAAAAGAATCACAGTGTGATGGCAGCAGAACACACGCTGGGAGCTGACTGCAGCCTGCCACTCTTTAACTGCATGATTTTGGGGAAGTTGCTTAACCTCCCTGCACCTCAGTTTCCTCATCAAAAAAGTGGGGACAATATTATTACAGCATCTCATAGGGTTGTTAAGATGAAATAAATTAATGCATATATAGGTGTATAATCACAGACTAGCACAAGGTAGATGCTATTTGCTGCTATTATTATTGTCATTGTTTTGTTCTAAAAAATGTAAAAATAGCTTATACTAGTTATCTACTGACATTCAAGATGGTTGAAGGGAAAAATCACAGAGGAATATAACAAGTTTTTAAGAGCTGGGCCTGGTCATGGCGAATGTCACTCCTATTCACATTCCCTTGGCTAGAACTCAGTCACATGGCCACATATAACTGCCCAGGAAGCTAGAAAATATAGCCTAACATTGAGAGTCCAGTAACAAGAGGAAAATGTGGATTTTGGTGAAGAGAATCCTCTGCCACAACCCTAAAACCCATCAGTAATCCCCTAGCTTTTTCACTCTTCCAAGAGATCAAGTGGATAAAATGCATGTGATACATGTAATAAAATACATATTTTGCCAACTGAACAATAAAATACATGGCCTAAATTTTTTTTTCTAATTTGTGAAAACCTTGTCTTTGAAAGGTCTTATGAAAGCATCAAAATTAAAATTATTTTGGTTGTCTATTTAAAGAGTTATCTTAATTGCAAAGGATATCATTGAGTGACATCAAAGCAGTGCCAGAAGATCTGAAACAGTCTCTGTTCAGTGACAGACAACTGACCCATCATTATAAAATCTGTATTCACTCCATTGGCTCAGTGGCCAGGGTGAGTGTCAGTACAATCCGAGGTTAGTACAGATGAAACCAAAAAGTATTGGTGAAATCACAAAGCATTGTAGAAAATTGAGAGGTTTGGATGGGATACAGGGGTCAGAACAATAGAAAATGGTCTGATGAAAAAGCTAACCCAAAGGAAAAGCAAAAGTAATGTGCATCTGACAGGTGGTGGGCAATGGAATTTCCTTGGCATTTTAAATTTCTTTTTAAAGATTTATTTACTTGAGAGAGAGAGAGACAGAGATAGTGACAGAGATAGTGAGAGAGTATGAGTGGGGAGGAGAGGGAGAAGCAGGCTTCCCAGTGGTAGATGCTTAACCAACTGAGCCACCCTAGTGCCCCTTCCTTGGCATTTTTAAAAAGTATACAAATAAAATATAGCCAAGGATCAGATGTGCTTTGCTGGATGTGTAAATATTCTTGAGAATATGTCCATAAACTAAATCTGTAGGAACCCAATTTTATTTTTTATTTTTTTAAAAGATTTTATTTATTTATTCATGACACACACACACACACACACACACACACACACACACACACACAGGCAGAAACACAGGCAGAGGGAGAAGCAGGCTCCATGCAGGGAGCACGACGTGGGACTCGATCCCAGGTCTCCAGGATCACGCCGTGGGCCGAAGACAGGCACCAAACCACTGAGCCACCTGGGCTGCCCCAGGAACCCAATTTTAATGCTTTAAAGAAGATACCTATGTAATCAAGCCCTACAGAAAAGGCTTAAACTCCCTTTTATTTACGTGGTCTGTCAGCCTAAGTAGTTACTCATTATTTTGAAGTTGATCATCCTACCAGGTCACATTATATATGTATGAAAGCAAACTTGTGGGGATCCCTGGGTGGCTCAACGGTTTAGCGCCTGCCTTTGGCCCAGGGCGTGATTCTGGAGTTCCGGGATCGAGTCCCACATTGGGCTTCCTGCATGGAGCCTGCTTTTCCTGTTGCCTGTGTCTCTACCTCTCTCTCTCTCTCTCTCTCTCTCTCTCTCTCTCTGTCTCTAATGAATAAATAAATAAAATCTTTAAAAAAGAAAAAAGAAAGCAAACTTGTGATAATTTTTAAAATCCAGAATAGAAATGAGCTAACTTTATGCTTTTTTCTTTTCAAATGTATTACTTTTAAGAAAAAAGTAAAAAGAAGGTGATATGATGCAAGATTTTTTAGACAAGGGGTTTAGATGGATTTCCTACAGTGGGATTATTCTTTGTTCCTTAGTATTGTTGAAATGTGGGACAGTACAGTTCAGTTTTATACAGGGTTAATACAACATTTTAAATTAAGATCATAAGTCCCAATAGTTGAAATTATCTTTAAAATGCCTTAAATCATCCATAAAATTTACTATATGTGGATTTATTCATATAACCTATTTACTATGAATGTATAATATAGATTAATGTAGAATCAGTGATGAAATATACATGGAAGTATTGTCTCATGGCATTGTTTAAATTATTAGTCTCTGTTTTTTCATAGGAGAGGGTATGGCTTATTCCATCTAAGTTAAATCCATGAACGATGGAATTCCTTGGTATAGAGGAACAAACATTGGTCTTGAGTTGGAAGTCCTGACATTTTATGACCTTGAGCAAGTCATTTGATCTTTCTAAGCCTCTGATCTCTCTGTTTCCTGTAAGATGAAGCTACAACTTACTTCCTAAGTTGTATTCAAGATCAAATGAAATGGGGGCGCCTGGGTGCCTTAGTCCTAGGGTCCAACCCCTTGTTGGGCTCCCTGATCAGCAGAGAGACTGCTTACTTCTCCCTCTCCCTCTGCTCCCTCTCCTTGTGCTCTCTCATGCTCTCTCTCTCAAATAAATAAAATCTTAAAAAAAAATCAAATGACATGATATGTGAACTCTAATGTACTCTTCATTTCAAGAAGTTCACACTAGATTGAGAGTATTGAGAGCAGGTACCATGTCAGTCTTATTGGTAGTGAGTTTTTATGAGTCTGTGCTGGAAGTTATGTTGGATGACCAAACCAGGGAAGTGGTTCAGTCCTGTGTTCTCTGCCCAGGGGCAGACAGGGTGGACTTATGCGCAGAGCAGTGTTAACATATATGAAGTAATGAAGGCAAACTAGTCTCTTTTCTTATACTTCAGCAGGTACAAAGAAAAGCTAGTGCAATTCATGTTTAAGTAAAATAAGCCCATAGAGAAATCTAGTATAAACACTAGAAGTTTCCCTCATTAGGCAGTGAACAGTGGGTTTGTTTTATTGGGAAAGGATTTGTCATGCTAAAAGTTTTCTAATTATAAGGCCATTGTTTGCCTTGACTGACTATTGAAAATATGTCTGTTCACCAGACTTTCACCTTTTTTCCAATATCACATCTTAAAAAGAGAATTATTTTATTTTATTTTATTTTATTTTATTTTTGAGAATTATTTTAATTATAGTAGCACATAACTAATTTAATGACAAGGAAGGGAGTAAAAGTGAAAGTGAGCAAAAAAAATCCATTCTTAACAGCTGAGGTGAGTGTTAACGAATTAGAATTTTATTCCCTTCTCCATAAAAATGAGATTTTAAGTACTTAAAGCCATAGTGCTCATATAATGTTAATCCATTATAGAATAAGTTGAGACCATGGCATGTGCATGCATGCATTTATTTTATTTTGGAATAATTATAGAGTCACAGAAAGTTGCAAAGAAATGTACAGGGAGATCCCATGTACTTATCACTCAGTCTTCCCCAGTGTTAACATCTTGCCTAACTGTACTATGATATCAAAACCAGGAAATTAACATTGGTACAATATGCAGAGTTTATTCAGATTTCAGCAGTTTCACAGTTGACCCTTGAACAGTGTGGGAGTTGAGGGCACCAACCCAGCATAGTCCAAAATCCACATATAACTTTTGAGTCCCCCAAAACTTTATTAAATCCTGCTGTTGACTTGAAGCCTTACCGATAACATAGACAATTAATACATATTTTTATGTTATATGTATTATATACTGTATTTTTATAATAAAGTAAGCTAGAGAAAGAGTGTTAAGAAAACCATAAAGAAGAGAAAATACATTTACAGTACTGTACTTCTTGAAAAAAAATCCACATATAAGTGGACTCATGCAATTCAAACCTAAGTGTTGTTCAAGGGTCAGCTGTGCATACATTTATTTCTCTCAGCATTTATGTGTGTGTATAGCTCTCTGCAGAATATTCTGTATGTAGCTTCCACCATGTGTAACTACCACCATGATCAAGGTACTTAAGTATACCATTACCATAAGGCTCCATTGGATTTTCTTTAGATAATGTGACATTTCTCTCTGGTTGTGTTCAGGATTTTTTCTTTTTTTTGCTCTTCAGAAGTTTAATTATGATGTGTCTGGATGTGGATTTCTTTGGCTTTATCTTATTTAGAATTTACTTAGCTTCTTGAAACTATAGGTTTGCGTCTTTTGCCAAATATGGCAAGACTTCAATCAGTATATCCATGAATACTTATTTTTAAAAACTATTGTCAGTCCCATGCTCTTCCTCCTCTCCTTCTGAGACTTTGATGATATGAATGTTAGATCTTTTGTTATTTTCCCACAGAGCCGTAACATTCTGTTTCTTTTTAAATCTGTTTTCCTATTGTTGTTCAAATTGAGTAAATTTTATTGATCTGCCTTCAAGTTCATTGATTCTGCCCTCCATTATCTCCCAACTACTGTCAAGTCTATCCAGTGAATTATGTATTACTGTATTTAACACATTTACTGTGTTTTTCAGCTCTATAATTTCTATTTGTTTCTTTTTATAACTCCTCTTTCTTTGCTCAGATTTTCTACTTTTTCCCATTTATTTTAAGAGAATTTTTAATCAATTGTCAAAGCATTATTTTATGACAGCTGCTTTAAAATCCCCGTGAGATAATTCCAGCATCTGGTTTTTCTTGGGATTGGCTCTACTGAAGGGAAATTAATGACCCAACCTCAAAACATTTTAAAGTCAGTGATGAACTGAATCAAACTAAAACAGCAACAAAACAAAGCCACAGTTAGACTACAGGTTGTGTTGATTTGGCCTGACAAAGGAAAGGGCATATCTTTCCTTGAATAATATTATCTACTTAAGATAATAAGTAGATACTTTTCTTTCTTTCTTTCTTTCTTTCTTTCTTTCTTTCTTTCTTTCTTTCTTCTTTTTTTCTTTCTTTCTTTCTTTCTAAATTTTCTTTCTTTTTTTTTAAATTTTTAAAAGATTTTATTTATTTATTCATGAGAGACACAGAGAGAGAGAGAGAGGCAGAGACACAGGCAGAGGGAGATGCAGGCTCCATGCGGGGAGCCTGATGTGGGACTCGATTCCGGGTCTCCAGGATCACACCCTGGGCTGAAGGCGGCAGCGCTAAACCGCTGAACCACCCGGGCTGCCCAAGTCTTTACTTTTCTTATACTCTCAGTTGAGTATATCGTAAGAAACAAAATTGAAGGGACAGATGGATGGAGGGAAGGAAGGAAGGAAGAGAAAGAAAGGAAGGAGCAAAAAAGGAAAAAGGAAAAGAAAAGAAAAAAGAAAAGAAAAAAGAAAAGAAAAGAAAAGAAAAGAAAAAAAAGAAAACCAGGCAGACAGGAGAAGAAAGAGGGACATATGACCCAAAATCAAGAAAAAAAGTCAGTCATTAGGAGCAGACCACAGAACAACCATATATTGGATTAGCAGACAAGGACATTAAAATGACTATGATAGGGACACCTGGGTGGCTCATCAGTTGGGCATCTGCCTTTGTCTCAGGGCATGATCCCTGGATTCCAGGATCAAGTCCCATATCGGGCTTCCTGCATGGAGCCTGCTTCTCCCTCTGCCTGTGTCTCTGCCTCTCTCTCTGTGTCTCTCATGAATAAATAAATAAAATCTTAATAAATAAATAAATAAATAAATAAATAAATAAATAAAGTGACTATGATAAATATATTAAAGGATCTCTTTTTCTATGAAAGGAAGTGAATGTATATGAATAGATGGGAATAGCAACAACAACAACAAGAACAACAAAGGACATTTTAAGAAAGAACTAAATGAAAACTCCCCAAATGAAAAAGAACATAAACAACACATTTATATAATGGAATAAAAAATAGAATAGACCTAGAAAAAAAGGTTCAGTGAACTTGAAAAAAAATCAATAGAAAAATCTATTAGAATTTTTTAATCTATTAATTTCTATTAAATGAAGCACTTTTTTTTCATTTTATGAACAGGTATCTTAGAACTGTAGAACATTGTCAAATGGTCTGACATGTACATAGTTGGAGTCTCAGAGTGAGAAGAGAGAATGTAGAAGCAAAATATTTTAAAGTAATAAGGGCTTAAAGTTTATAAAACTTATCTAAGAAATTGACCCACAGGGGGGTAAAAATACTCAGCAAATCCCAAACAGGATAACAACCACAGACAAAACTACATCCAAGCATATCATATCAAAATGCTAAATATCAAAGATAAATAGAAAATCTAAAATGGGGCAGCCCGGGTGGCTCAGCAGTTTAGCGCCGCCTTTGGCCCAGCGCGTGATCCTGGAGACCCAGGATCAAGTCCCAGGTCAGGCTCCCTGCATGGAGCCTGCTTCTCCTCTGCCTGCATCTCTGCGCCCCCTCCCTTGAATAAATAAATAAGATCTTTTAAAAAAGAAAAATCTAAAATGCAGCCAGATTAAAAAGAATCCTTACTTTCATAGGAGCAACATTAAAATGATGACAGACCTCTTCTTATAAACAATGTAAGCTGAACACGGCGTGGTATTGTCATAAAGATGACAGATCAGTGGAGCAGACTACTGAATCTAGAAACTGACCCATACACATATGGTCAGTTTTTCACAAAGGTGCCAAGAGAAATCAGTGGAGAAATGGGACTGAGAGAACTAGATATCACTACAGAAACAAATGAGCCTAAACCACTGCCTCACTCCATAAACAAATACTAATTTGAGATGAATCATAGAACTAGATATGAAAACTAGAGTCCTAATTCTTCTAGAAAATATAAAATATTTCCAGGACCTTGGAATACAGATTTTTTTTAGGATATAGAAAGCACTAACCATCAGTGATAAAGTTAATAAACTTAAAAATTCTGATTATGAATTTTTGGAAATGAACAAGTTCACCATAGGCTGGGACAAAATTATTCATATTATAATAGCCTTATATATTCTGAATAAGGAAGACAAATAACTCACTTTAAAATCTGATAAAAGGCTTGAGTAGTCACTGCACACACACAAATTAGAAATGGTCAATAAGCACATGAAAAGATATAAAAAACATCATCAGTCATCAAGAAAATATAAATTCAAACCTTCTGAGATAACATTTGTACCCACAAGAATGGCTCATGGGTGGATGGGATTATGTTAGCAAGTATGTGGAGCATCTGGAAGTCTTGTGCATTATCTATGGAATTGTAAAATCGGACAGCCACCTTGGAAAACTTTTTGGTACATTTTTATAAAGTTAAAAATACACCTACCATATAACGTAGCAGTCCTGCTCCAAATAACTTATCTAAAAGAACTGAAAATATGTTTACAAAAAGACATACAAAAATACTTGTAGCAGCCTTATACTTAATAACTCCAAACTGAAGCAACCTGAATGCCTCCTAACAGGGAGCTGGATTCTCCTGCAGGGAGCTGGATTCTCCCTCTGCCTGTGTCTCTGCCTCTCTCTCTTGTGCCTCATGAATAAATGAATAAAAATCTAAAAAAAAAAAAAAAGTTAGAAAACAATGATAAAATCAACCCAAGGAACACAGAAGAAGTAGAGATCAAAGCAGACACAAATGAATCATAGAAAGCATAAAAAAGAAAACCAGAATTGACAAATGCATCCGAATGTTGATTTTTTTGCCAACACCAATAAAACAGAGATAACATTGGCTAGCTTAATTAAGAGGAGAAAGGGAAGAACTAATACAGAAGATTAGAAATGGAAAATGGCAAACAACAGCAGATGGCAAGGAAATTTTTTTTTAAATCATAAATTGTATTTTGTGAACTCCTTAGCAAATAATTTTGACAATCTGGGTGAAATAAATGATGTCCTAAGAACAAATGAATCAACAAGAATTGATACCAGAAGAACTATTACCAAACAATGAAATAAACAACACCCACAGAAGAGATAGAGAAAGTTACTTGAGATTCCCCTGAGGAAAACACCAGACCCCCATGGGTTTCATAGATGAATTTGCTCAAATTTTCAATAAACAGGCAACTTCTAGCCATAAAAATATTCCCATAGAAAGGAAGTCTTTTGGGATGCCTGAGTGGCTCAGCAGTTGAGCCTCTGCCTTTGGCTCAGGGCATGATCCCAGGATTGCTGGAACAATTCCCACATGGGGCTCCCTGCATGAAGCCTGCTTCTCCCTCTGCCTGTGTCTCTGCCTCTCTCTCTGTGTCTCTCATGGATAAATAAATAAAATCTTTAAAAAAAAAAAAAGAAAGGAAGTCTTTCAAATTATATATATGAAGCCAACAAAATACTAATACCATAATCTGACAATTTAAAATAGTAACCTACTACAAACTATTCTTATTTGTGAATATCAATATTAAAATCATACACAGACTATTAATAAAAATAATGGAAACATATATCACAAGCGTGATAAACCAAAACCAAGTGAGTTTTATACCAAAAGTATAAGAATGGTTACATCTTAAGAAATATATGAAAAGGGGAGCCTGGGTGGCTCAGTCAGTTAAGCATGTGCCTTCTGCTCAGGTCATGATCCCAGGATCGTGGGATGGAACCCTGAGTCAAGTTCTCTGCTCAGCAGGGAGTCTGCTTCTCTCTTCCTCTGCCCCTCCTCCTGCTTGTGCTCTCTATAGCTCTCTCTCTCTCTCTCTCTCTCTCTCGTGTCTCAAATAAATCAAATCTTTAAAAAAATGTATTAATATAACTTGCTATATTTATAGGTCAAAGATGTCAAAGCTCAGTAGTTGCAAAACAAGGCAGTTAACAAAATTCAACAATATTCCAGATAAATACTCTTAGAAAAAAATAGGGCAAGGTGGATTTCTTTAACATTATTTAAACTGTGTGTGTGTGTGTTTGTGATCAAATGCTAGCATTATACTTAATAGTGAAACAGAACATTGTTTAAAATGAAGATTAAAACAAGGCAAGGTGCCCACCATCACCATCATTATGTAACGTAATTTGGATTCCAATAACCTGTACTGCCTGTGGGCCAGCTGCTTGTTTTTGTAAATAAAATGTTTTTGGTAAACAGTATTTCCCATTCATTAACATTTTGTCTCTGGCTGATGAATACATATAAAAATATGTATAAATATGCGTATATATGTGGGTTAATATTAACACTTCTATTTCATTATTCTGTTGGCTCACAGGACCTAGAAGCCTTCAGCAAAGATCATACCCAGCATCCAACTTTTGACATTAGTAATAACATTTTCCAGTAAAGGAACCAGATTCCTTGGGGAAATGACTGATTCTAGGACCAGGGCAGGGAATATACAAGATAAACCTATAGAATGCTCTACTGCCAGAAAGTAAGGAACTACTGAAAACAAGAGAACCCCTGACAATGATGTGGTTATGTCAATGGGATGCAAGAGCCAATTCAAAGAATTCTCACTGGCCAAACCTGGAACAATTTGAGTAATAAACAAATAATGCAGTATTAGATTATAACCCAAAGTACAAAATAAACATCTATGAGTCTGCACTGATATAAATGGCTGAATAAATAAATAAGGGAGAAGAGACAAATCTCCTGTGCAGAATTCCAAATACTGTATGTAGAAACTCCCTGCTTAAGTAGCTGGATCGTAACACCCCACCTTTGAAGTGTGGGCTGTACACAGTGACTTCTTCCAAATGATACAATATGGAAATGGGCAGAAGTAGCTTTACAGTTGAGAAACGGACAAATACTCCTACCACTTTAACCCCATGATCAGGATCAGTGTCAACAGTGATAGGTCATGTTTATAGTATATCCTTCGATATGATGAGCTGAGAATAGCAATTTACAGCTGTGGTCTTCCTCCCCATAACCTCTAACTATGAGGAAGACATCACACGAACCCAAATTGAAGGGCATTCTATAAGATGCCTGACCAGTACTCCTCAAAATTGTCAAGTTCATCAAAACCAAGGAAAGTCTGAGAAACTTTCACAATAAAGGAGGACTAGGAGACACAACAACCAAATGTAATGTGGTCCTGAATGGGATCCTGGGACAAAAAAGGAACATTTGGTCAAAACTAAGTTTATACAGTGTGAATAAACTATGGACTTTAATAGCAATGTATTAATATTGGTTCATTGTACTAGTATACACTTAGACAAATATATTTATAGCTACATAGACATCTTGACAGATGTATCATACTAATGTAAGATGTTAACAATAGAGGCACCTGGGTGGCTCAGTTCCTTGAGCGTCAGCCCTGGTCATGATCCCAGGGTTCTGGGATCGAGTCTCACATTAGGCTCACTGCTCAACAGGGAGCCTGCTTCTCCCTCTCCCTCTCTGTGTGTGTACTCGCTCGCTCTCTCACTCAAATAAGTAAATAAAATATTTTTTGAAAAGGATGTTAACAATAGAGGAACATGGGGGATGCAGGTTATACTGTCTTTTTCCATAAATCAAAAATTCTAAAGTAAAAAGTTTAAATAAAAAAGAATACAAGTCGAATGTAAAATATAATAAGGTATATAGCTCAGCCTCAATAAATTTCCCCTATAAATACATATTTTTAAAAAGTAAAAGAAAAAAAGACACTAAAATCCATCTGAAAAAATAAACATGAGAATGAATGGGAAAACATTTTTTAAGGTTAACGATAGGTAACAGGTTCTATTTCTTTCATACATGAAAACATGTTACAAAGATACATTAATCAGAACAGTCTGTTGCTTGGAAGGAGTGAAGCCCTTGAAATGGGATAGAATAGCACTAGGAACAAGATTCAGGTACATTGAGAATTTTTTATATGTGAAAGGTAGTATGTCAAATCAGCAAGGAAAAGATCGATTGATCAGTAAATGTTATTGAAATAACTGACAAACAGTTGGGGGTGTGTGTGCCTGGGTACTCAGTAGCTTAAGCACCTGACTCTTTGGGTACAGTTGGGGTCATGATCTCAGAGTCTTGGAATTGAGCCCTGTGTCAGGCTTCCTGCTCAGTTCAGCATCTGCTTGAGATTCTCCCTCCCTCTCCTTCTGCCCCTCCCTGGTTCTCTCTTTGTCTCTTTAAAATAAATAAATAAAATCTTAAAAAAAGCAAAACAAAAAAACAGAAACCCAACTTACAAGCATTTTGGAAATTTAGCTGTATACCGTATTTCTTTCACAAAAATCCAGATCAAACATTAAATGTAAACAAATGAACAAACTACAGCAGCAAACAAACATGAATATTTATACTCTTAAGATGTGGGAATTCTTTCACAGTCAGACAATAAAACCCAGTAACAATAGAGAAATGGTGATAAATATGTTTACTCTAAAATTTTAAACTTCTTGGGGGATCCCTGGATGGCTCAGCAGTTTAGCGCCTGCCTTTGGCTGCGGGGCGTGATCCTGGAGTCCCGGGGTCGGATCCCACATCGGGCTCCCTGTGTGGAGCCTGCTTCTCCCTCTGCCTGTGTCTCTGCCTCTCTCTCTCTCTCTCATTAATAAATAAAATATTTTTAAAAAATAAAATAAAATTTTAAACTTCTTTATTGAACGAAATGCCATAAACAAGACCAGAAGCAATAAAACAAATAGGGGAGGGGAATATTCGTAACACATGACAACACTTTATAAAGTGTTCTAAACAGGTAGCTTTTAAAATCCCTCTTCTCAAAATGAAAATATAATGTAACCCAAAAGAAAACTGGGCAAATGAACCTGGCATTTTCACTTCTTTTTTTCTTTTTTTGTAGGAGGAAAATTTGCTGTAATTGCTTTTAAGGCAATTTGGCAATATTTACCAAACTTTCAAAAGCATGTTCTCTTTGACTCAGCACTTCCACTGGTAGGAATGCCACCAACGTATAGGTGGATAACTGGGCAAGAATGTGCAATTTAGTATTGATGGTGAAAACAAAACTCTGGGGATCCCTGGGTGGCGCAGCGGTTTAGCACCTGCCTTTGGCCCAGGGCGTGATCCTGGAGACCTGGGATCGAATCCCACGTCGGGCTCCCGGTGCATGGAGCCTGCTTCTCCCTCTGCCTATGTCTCTGCCTCTCTCTCTCTGTGACTATCATAAATAAATAAAAGATTTAAAAAAAAAAAAAAAAAAAGAAAAGAAAACAAAACTCTGGAAACCATCTAAGTGCCCATTAGTAGGGCCAGGGTGAGTGCAGTGTACCACACGATTCAATGGATTTCTTTGTGGCCTTCAAAAGGAAAAAGGTAGAAGAACTACATGTGGGAGAAGCTCTGAGATACAGTATCATCTTAAGAAACAAGATCTGGCGTCATGCATTTGCCCTGTATTACCTGAAAATACTTTCTGGAAAGATTTATAATGAGGTTTTAACACTTCATCTTGGAGAAGAAAGACTCAGAGTGGAGGACTGATGATGAGAAGAGCATTTTCCTCATTATTTGCTATTTTTTTATGCTAAGATCTTTTTACTACACATGTGGTTTTCATTATTAAAATTATAAAAACAAAAGATATGAACAAAGTACAGGCAACCTTTTTCTTTTTTTTTTTTTAAATTTATTTTATTTTATTTATGATAGTCACAGAGAGAGAGAGAGAGGCAGAGACACAGGCAGAGGGAGAAGCAGGCTCCATGCACCGGGAGCCCGATGTGGGATTCGATCCCGGGTCTCCAGGATCGCGCCCTGGGCCAAAGGCAGGCGCCAAACCGCTGCGCCACCCAGGGATCCCCAGGCAACCTTTTTCTATAAGCATCACAAGATTTTAAAACTTACATTGCTTGAGTCCCAAATTACTATCTAAGAATTAACACAGAGTTATAATAAATTTAACCAAAAGCAGAGACTTGGCACTTGAATCTGTGTTGCCTTTTTCACCCAGCAAATATATAAATTCATTGGAACTTTCTGAAATACTGAACATAGTTCATTCCTGTGGACTTACAGGATTCAGAGTGGTCCAGGGAACCCAGGATGGAAACTGCTCTTATAATACAAAGAACACTGGACAGGGAGTCAGGGCATGAATGCCACCACTAACTACTGATCGCCACGAACTTGCTTGCTGTGGGGCTTTCCCTTATCCCGAGTCTGTTTTCTACTTTGTCAAATGAAACTACTAGGTAGAAAGTGGTGGAAAAAGTCCCTTTTCATTATCAAATTCTGTGATTTACGAACATTCTACTTTGTAAACTTCCAGTGCCACCAAAGCGATTGTAATGACCATGGTAGCTAGCTAATCTAAACATTATCCTTCAAAACATACCTTTAAGGAACAATATTATCCCAAGGTCCTACTGATATCTTATTGAGGGCTGGCTGGTGGTTCTTCACCCCTGATGGAGGTGAGTGCAGAGCTGCTTTTTCTCACCATTTCTGGGCCTTCTAGATCTTCCCCATTTCTCACTACTCCTGCCCCAGATTGCATTAGGAAAGTGTTTGATGGTACTTGGATAGAAGATATCATTAGGACACAAGCTATCACTTCTGGAATAGTATTCAGTACTAATAATTCTCTTGGAAACATTTTTTCTCGCATATCTATATCTTTGTCAACTTTCAGGTTTCTCCCTGAGAGCGGAGAATGGGGAGTGTTGATAATCCAAATGTCATCTATATTTGGCTTCAGAGTGTTTTCTACTTAGCTTTCATTTCTGGATATATCTGAGATTCTGGGAACTGACTTTAAACAAAATCACGAAGCTTTGCAGTGAGGATATGTCTGACTCACAAGTTAAGTGGGATGTTTCCCGGGTGCTCCATTTCTTAGACCTTGCTCAGGTCTTTCCTACGATAGGTCCTGCTTGGATTGGCTCATTTTCTCTCAGATCTTGGCAAAACTGACCTTTCCATATTCTCTAATGTCAGGAGGTGGTTACCATTTGGTTTTCTATTTCTAATCTTTGCAAAGTTGAGTAAATAGTATGAAATATCACTGCAGTAAGTGGTTAGATGGGAGATTTATCAAAACAATGATATAGAATATGGTACCCACTGTCAAAAACCGGGAAATCAAATGTTCATAGTCTTTCCTGACTTGTGTGGAGTTGACGTATATTTATGGAACTTCCACCTTTTAATGGAGAATGACAAAGAATTTGGACTTGCTCAAATTAAAAAAGAATTGATTGTTTTCTTCTCTGTGCCCCCATACTTCACAATACATTCTTTCATTGTAGCAATTTTAATAACCTAACCTAGTATATTAAAGCATAGTATTTATTATTTTAAATTTTTAACTGAGATATAATTGACATATGACATATTAGTTTTAAGTGTGCAATCTAATGATTTCATATTTGTATATATTGTGAAATGATCACCACGATAAGCCTAGTAAAGACTATCACCATACAATTAGAAATTTTTTTCTTGTGATGAGAACTTTTAAGACCTACTCTTATAGCAGCTTTCAAATATATAATACAATATTATTAACCATAGTTCCATGCTGTACATTACATCCCCAGAACTTATTTATTTTATAACTGTAAGTTTGTACCTTTTGACCACCTTTACCCATTTCACTCAACCCCTACCCCCTGCTTCTGGCAATCACCAATCTGTACTGTCTGTGAGTTCAGTTTTTTTCTTTTAGATTGCATATATAAGTGAGATCGTAAAGTATTTGTCTGACTTATTTTGCTTAGCATAATGCTCTCAAGGTCCATCCACACTGTCACTATTGGCAGGATTAATTGTTTTATGGCTGAATAATATTCCATTGTGTATATATGCCACATTTTCTTTATCCATTCATCCTTAAATGGATGTTAGGTTATCTTAGGTTATTTCCATGTCTTGGCTGTTGTAAATAATGGTGCAGTGAACATGGAGGTGCAGATATCTTCTTGAGTTAGTGTTTTCATTTCCTTTGGATGAATACCCAGAAGTAGTATTACTGGATCATATGATATTTCTTTCTTTCTTTTTAATCATATGATATTTCTATTTTTAGTTTTTTAAAGAACTTCCATAGTAGCTGCATGAATTTATATTTCTTTCAGGAGTATACAGGGTTCTTTTTTTATCTATATTCTTGCCAACATTTGGTATTTCTTGTATTTTTTGATGATAGCCATCCTAAACAGGTGTGGAGTGGTATCTTATTATGATTTTGATTTGCATTTTCCTGATGATTAATGATGTTTAGCACATTTTCATATACCCATTGTCCATCTGTGTATCTTCTTTGGAAAAGTATCTATTCAAATCCTCTGCCTAGGGCACCTGGGTGGCTCAGTGAGCGTCTACCTTTGGCTCAGGTCATGATTCTGGGGTCCTGGGATTGAGTTCTGAATCAGGCTCCCTGCAGGGAGCCTGCTTCTCCTTCTGCCTGTGTCTCTGCCTCTGTCTGTGTCTCTTATGAATAAATAAATAAAATCTTTAGAAAAGATCCTCTGCCCATTGTTTAATTGTATTGTTTGTTTTGGTTCAGCTTAGAGGTTTTTCTGCTATTGAGTTGGGGTTTTTTTTAAAAATATATTTTGAATATTAATCCCTTATCAGATAGATGAGTTGCAAATATTTTCTCTTATTCAGTAGGTTGCCTTTTCATTTTTTGATCATGCTTTTGCTGTGTAGTAGCATTTTAATTTGATGTAGTCCTACATGTTTGTTTTTGCTTTTATTTCCTTTGCTTTTGTTGTCAAATTCAAAAAGTAATTGTCAAGACCAATGTCAAGGAGCTTGCCACCTATGTTTTCTTCTAGATGTTTTATGGTTTCAGGTATTTTTTAAAAAATATTTTCTTTATTCATTCATGAAAGACACACACACACAGAGGCAGAGACATAGGCAGAGGGAGAAGCAGGCTCCATGCAGGAAGCCCCATGTGGGACTTGATCCCAGGACTCCAGGATCACGCCCTGAGCCAAAGGCAGATGCTCAACCACTGAGCCACCCAGGCGTCCTGTGGTTTCAGGTCTTACATTCAAGTCTTTAACCCATTTTTTTTTCTTTAACCCATTTTGAGATAATTTCTGTGTATGGTATAAGATAATGGTTTACTTTCATTCTTTTGCATGTGGCTGTTCAATTTCCTAAGCACCATTGATCTAAAAGACTATCCTTTCCCTATTGTACATTCTTGCCTCCCTCATCATAAATTAATTGACCATATATGCATGAGTTTATTTCTGGTGTGTCTGTTCTGTTCCAGTGGTCTAAATGCCTGTTTTTATATTGATACCACACTGTTTTGATTACTAGAGTTTTATAATATAGTATGAAATCAGGAAACATGATTTCTCCAGCCTTAAAAGAAGAAAGAAGAAAGCTCTACTTTCTCAAGATTGCTCTGGCTATTTGGGGGTCTTTTATGGTTTCATACACATTTTAGGATTATTTATCCTATTTCTGTGAAAAATGCCATTGGAATTTTAGTAGGGATTGCATTGTATCGGTAGATCACTTTAGGTGCTTTGGACATTTACACAATACTAGGTCTTATAATCCATGATCATAGAATATCTTTCCACTTATTTGTGTCTTCAGTTTCTTTCATCGATGTCTTATAGTTTTCAGTATATAGATGTTTCACCTCCTTAATTAAATTTATCCATAGGCCAAAGCAATCTTGAAAAAGAAAAACAAAACTGGAGGTATAACAATTCCAGACTTCAAGTTATATTACAAAGCAGTAGTAATTTAAAAATATGATACTGGTATAAAACTAGTCACATAGATCAGTGGAATAGAATGGAAAATCCTGAAATATACCTATGATTATATGGTCAATTCATCTTCAAAGAAGAAATGAATATACAATGGGAAAAATATAGTCTCTTCAACAAATGGTGTTGGGAAACCTGGACAGCTATGTGCAAAAGCATGAAACTGGACCACTTTCTTTCACCATACACAAAAGATAAACTTAAAATGGATTAAAGACCTAAATGTGAGACCTGAAATCAAAAAAATCCTTGAAGAGAACACCAGCAGTAACTTCTCTGATATTGGCCATAGCAATATTTTTCTAGGTATTTTGTCTGAGACCAGGGAAATAAAAGCAAAACTATTGGGACTACATCAAAATAATAAGTTTCTGCACCAAAGGAAACAATCAATAAAACCAAAAGGCAGTCTACATAATGGGAGAAGATCTTTGCAAATGCTATCCAGTAAAGGGGTAGTATCCAAAATATATAAAGAACTTATACAACTCAATGCCCAATACCCAAATATTTAAAAATGAGCAGAAAACATGAACAGACATTTCTCCAAAGGAGACATCCAGATGGGCAACAGATGCATGAAAAGATGCTCAACATCACTCATCATCAGGGAAGTGCAAATCAAAACTAAAATGAGATATCACTTCACACTTGTCAGAATGACCAAAATAAACACAAAAAACACAAGTGTTGGTGAGGATGTGGAGCAAAAGGAGCCGTCATGTGCTGTTGATGGGAATGCAGATTGGTGCCATTGTGGAAAAAGTATGGAGATTCCTCAAAAAATTAGAACGGCCCTATGATCAGGTAGTCACACTACTGGATATTTGCCCCCAAAATACAAATACACTGATTGAAATGGATACATGCACCACTGTGTTTATTGAAGCATTATTTACAATAACCAAATTATGAAAGCAGCCCAAGTGTCCATTACTAGATGAGTGGGTTATTGCCATTTTCTACAACACAGATTGAGCTAGAGAGTATAATGCTAAGCCTAAGAAGTCAGAAAGATGAATATCATATAATCTCACTCATACATGAAATTTAAGAAACAAAACAAATGAGCAAAGGAAATAAAGAGGGGAGGAGAAAGGGAGGGAGAGAGAGAGAGAGATAAAAGAACCAGACTCTTAACTATAGAGAATAGGCTGATGGTTACCAGAGGAGAAGGGGGTGGAGGGGATGGGGATTAAAGAGTATACTTTTCATGATGAAAATAAAATTTTAAAAAATGATTTAAAAACATTATTCCTGGGTGTTTCTTTTTGATATAGTTATAAATGGGATTGTTTTCTTACTTTCTCTTTCTGATAGTTTGTTATTAATATATAGAAATGTAATTGATTTATATATATATTGATTTTGTATCCTGCAACTGTACTGAGTTTATAACAGCTCTACTAGTTTTTTGGTGGAGTCTTTTGGATTTTCTTCATATAATATCATGTCATCTGCAAATAGTGACAGTTTTACTTCTTCCAGTCCAATTTGGATGCTTTTTATTTCTTTTCTTACCTGATTGCTTTGGCTACGACTTCTCATATTATGTTGACTAAAAGTTGTGAGAGTGGGCATCTTTGCCTTTTTCCTAATCTTAGAGGTGAAGCTTTCAGCGTTTCACTGTAGAGTATGATATTAGCTGTGGACTTGTCATGTATGACCTTTATTATGTTGAGGGAATAGTGAGTGTTTTAAATGAGAGGACAGGCCCTGTGCTTATCATCCTTGAGTCCCCTCCACTTTGGCCCCATGTTCCACATATGGCCAGTGTTCATCTGATAGTTGTTAACTGTGGGTTTTAGCTTTTGAATGTGGGATTAACCCTGAGTCCTTAGGACTACCTCCTGCTTCTCAGTGTCCCCCACACATTTTGCTGTCCACAAGAGGATGAAAAAAATCCTACTTTTTCAGTTACTTTCACTTAAAATACATATACTTTTCATTTAGGAAAGTGCTTATAAAACTTTAAGGTGCATATGAATTAACTGGGGACCTTGTTTCAAATACAAATTTTGATTTGGTGGTGTGGAGATGGGTCCAGATTCTTTGCTTCTAGGAAGATCCTAGGAGATGTCCATGGTTCTGGTCCCAGACCACATTCTAAGTATTAAGAACTTACAGTTGACTTATGTGTGCTGTTAATTGTTTAAGTAGGAAAGAAAGTCATGTTTTCAGTGAATATGTCATTTAATGTTTCTTATACACATATATAGAGAGAAAGGAGTGAAAAAGGGTGAATAGAGTTTAATGTGAATGATGTTCAGAAGATGAGAAAGGAAAATAAGCTGACTAGATTTTACTCTGTATACTGTGCTGCATCTCAGCGAATGAATCCAGAGTAAGGTGAGGAGGTCAGCTGCTAAAACACAGGTTACTGTGTTGGTGAAACACAGCAGCTGTTCCATGTTTTCCTCACCAGCATGTCCCCTGTTAGGACTGGAAGCATAGGCAGGTGTTGTATCCAAAACGAACGACAAGGAATGACATTTTAGACATATAGGTGGCAATTGCCCAATTGAGAATTTACCCAAGATATCAGTTGTGTGATTTGTGTGACTTATCTTCTCCAAAGATGTGTTTATTTACCTCTTTCATCACAATGTAAGTGCATTTTCTGGCCCTCCATTTCCTACTATTTTCTTAATGTGTGTGTGTGTGTGTGTGTGTGTGTGCATGCACACCATTTAAGGAAGAAATCAGCAGCTCATTTTTATCTTTCTGTGATACCTTTTTGCATTTCCATTCCTTAAAGTAGTTCTGCTTGTTTGCTTCTATTGTAAAGATTGTAACAGGGCAACAGGCCCCCGTGCTGGGGAAAACGGTAGTAAATGGATTTGTGGTCAGGCACCGCAAGTGTCGTCCTCACTCTCTCTTGATGGTAATTGAATTGATTGAAGATACATGGAAATCCAAACTAGATACACTTTAAAAAATATCACTGAAACCCTTGCAATTGCCATTTGATTGCCATTTGATGCTTTTTGACTATGCAGCACAACTACACAATTTGGCTTCTTCTTGTCTGAAATGGTGCCCCTTTGCTACATCTTCAGCTGAGTGCCCACAAGCTCAACTAATTAATCTCTCTGAAAGTAAAGAGGGTGACAAATGATTTGAAGGAAGCCTGGCCAAGACATTCATGTATCAAAAATCATACATGACATTGAAAATTATTACAGCTTCCCTGCCAAAGTGGGTGTGATGTCCATTTTAGAGATAATAAAGGGAAGCTCAGAGAGGTAAAGAACTTGACCTGAAGTCACACAGTTAGCATGTACTTGAGCCAGAATTTGTATTCAAGTGATGTCTGGCCCCGAAGCCTGCAGACCCACCAGCTCTCTAACAATTGCACTTTGAGTCCTCTCGGGCCACTGAGTGTCATCTGAAGCTGTGTTTAAAAAAAAAAAAAATTCACAGGAAAGGTCAAAGGCTCTCCCTTTCACAGTGCAGATAGAGCCCTGCCCCTCAGCATCACCCGTCCTCCTGTTTCCTTCAGGCTTTTCTTTTTAAAGGCTTCCATAGGGATGCCTGGATGGCACAGCAGTTGGGCGCCTGCCTTCAGCTCAGGTCGTGATCCCGGGATCCGGGATTGAGTCCCACATTGGGTTCCCTGCGAGGAAGCCTGCTTCTTCTCTGCCTGTGTCTCTGCCTCTCTCTCTCTCTCAGTCTGTCTCTCATGAATAAAGAAATATTTAAAAAAATAAAGTCTTCCATAATGTGGAATATGACAGCCTTAGTTAAAATATCCTTTTTATCATGCTCAACAATGAAAATCAAGAAGATCCTTTCATTATATGTTTTATACCTTGAAGAGTTTCATTTTGTTCTAAGTGGCCTTTTTATTTTTTAAAAAATATTTTATTTATTTGTGAGAGACACAGAGAGAGGCAGAGACATAGGCAGAAGGAGAAGCAGGCTCTCTGCTGGGAGATCGATGAGGAACTTGATCCCAGGACTCTGGGATCTTGCCCTGAGCCCAAGGCAGATGCTCAACCCCTGAGCTACCCAAGTGCCCTAAGTGGCCTTTTTAAACTGAATTCTCAGTCTTCCCTAGGACTTCAATTTTATTTTTCAATTTTCTGTTTTTGTTTTTTTTTTAATCTACCTGAAATCCATGTGTTTGGATTATTTAGGCCACCATTCTTCATTAGAAGTAGGTGTCTTCACAGAAATTCAGGTAGTTTGGAAACAGTTGAATGTACTAGAGTCAGAGCACGTATTTCAGCTTCACTGTTAGTGTTCTTGCTAAGGAGAGTTTATTGTTCCAGCTATAGTCATTATAATACAGCCCTGTTTAATATTGCATGATCCGTGGGTTGCCATAAACTTGGTACAAATTGGAGTGCTGATATAACATGAAATGAAGCGCCTTGTCTCAATGTTGCTTTTGTTTTGCATTTAACAAATTAGTATGTTGACATTTGTCACTGATGGATTTCATTATTTGCTGAAAGGGTTTTAGGGGGTTTGACAACATGAATGGTTTGTCCTACAGACTTTTGAGAATTGATAAAAGCATCTTTGTTCTTTGTACAAAAGCACAACAGATATCTTATTGATGGATACACAAAAAGGGATGGCTTGTGTAGCTGCAACATAAAATAAACCAAGAAAATAATTTTTGGGTTGCTACTTATGCTTTTATGTGATTCCCTCCCCCATCCTTTTTTTTCTGATTAAAGAATGCATTTCATTCATCTCAGTAACAAACTCAAGAGCAATCAGTGATCTTTTAGTAAATATAAAATATTGATTTCTTTATGCTCCACATACATTTTGTTTAAGAAAAGTGGTTGTAAAATGTTATAAAAGCTATTGCTGTGTAGGGATTGCATTTAATACCAGTCCCAGGCCGTTAGATAACAGAGAGGTAAGGTGAAGGAGCCAGCCTGTGTGGATCAAGAAACTAAGAGTAATATATAGAAAAGAAAAAAGATAAAAATTTGATTTAAAAGTCTAGTTTAATCAAAACAGTAAAAATATATGTTCTTCTGTCATTTCTTTCCTATCGTTATATTTACAGAGGTAACCTTGTTATTCAGATGTACTTTCCCTCTACATGTCAGTGAGCACTTATTGGAAAGTTGCTAATCTCACACTTTTGTCCCAACCATCATAAAAATATATTCTGGGAAACACTCTCTCTCTCTCTCTCTCTCTCTCTCTCTCTCTCTCTCTCTCTCACACACACACACACACACACTTCCAGTAAATGCCATGATAGAAACTACACATAATGAAATCTATCAATGATCAGATAATAACACACATCACTAACAACTGCCGACACTCAGACTAAAGCAGTCAGACAGTGTGCAGAACCATCCATCACCCCTGTCATTTCAGCTGGGAGTGGAGATCAGGTCCTGTGAGGGGAGAGCCTCAGGGGCCCTTGAGTGGGCTGGGCTGAACATAAAGGGGGTGGGGGCTGCAGATCTGACTTCATACCAAAAAAAGACAGGAACCAAGAGAGGTAAAGAAGTGAACGACTTCGTACCGCAGTAGAGTTACATGCCCGGAATGTCTCCCCAACTAGACTGTGATCTTTCTGACCACCCCAGTGTCAGCCGCCTTTGTTGTGAATGTATCCCAAGCACCAAGCACAGAAGCCTGGAACTTAGGAGGCTCAGTAAACGTCTGCTGAATGAATGGAGGGCTCAGCATCAGTATCCGCCCTCTGTGTCCTGTGTCCAACCCAGGCATGGACCAAGAATTTATGTTTCTTGAATGAATTCACTTTGTGGACTGTGGAACCAAAGCTGGTCCTGCCGAGCACGTGTCCAGAGTCCAGTTTGAAGAGGAGCCCGGCCTGCATTCCAGCTCCAACACATGAGCTTTCTGTTCCAGGTCTGTTTTTTCCTCTTTCTGAGTCTTTGCTTTATCACCCAAAGGGAAAAAAATCTGCAACCCTCACAAAACTGTTGAGGTTCCATAAAAAAGAGAAAGAACAGTTGGAAGTGAAGGGCCCTTTAAAAGTATAAGGGTATTACTACTTATTAATTGAAGAATTTCTCTTTTGGGAGATCACTGATGGGAGAGTTAATTTATTAACTTACTAAAGAAAATATAAATGCATTTGTGAGTGACACCATGGTATTTTAAAATCGGGCTTATTGATTTCCGAAAGACGGGGAGAGCTGAACCTGCGGCCACGTGTGGAACATGTGGACACCTGTGCTTGGTGATTTCTGCCTAATGCTTCTCAGTTGTCCCTTAGCTGTCGCTTCAGGGTCCTCTCTGCAAAGGAGAAAGCTTAAGATCTGAGAGATCTAGTAGTCCCCAGTCCCCATGCAGTCTGGTTTCCCAGATACCAGGATTCAGGGGCTTAACCCCACACATCATCTTGTTATGGGCAAAGGTGTAGGAGAGAAGGACCTGCCTGGTTGTATGCCCCCTACACACACACACACACACACACACACACACACACACACACACACACATCCTAGCCTCTCCAGAGCTTCTTCCCAAGAGTATCAGCGGGACAGGACATTTCTCCTTTCGGCCATCCATGTACCTCCGTTGACACAACCCCACTGCAAACTGGAATACACAGTATTTTCTCCTTTGGGCCATAGACAAAGGTGCAGGCTTTGTGACAGTCTAGAGAGTGAGCTGCCCTGGACAGCCAGGGGCCAAGATGCAGTCCACAGCCTGCTCTGAGCCTCAGTTTCCTTCTTTGCTGTTTGGAAGTAGTGGTTACACCAAATGACCATTAAGTGCCTTTCTAGCTCTGAGACTCTTTGAACTCCAGATCTCTTCCTTTCCAACTTATGGAAATTATTTTCCCCACTTTTCCTGAGAGGGGAAGTATAAGACCCCAGGCCGTCTCTGATGACTGCCAAAGCGGCTGGTTTTTAATGGAAAGTCAGCTTCCTTCTCAGGTTGCTTAACATAGCAGAAGCTTCTCGAGAACAGAGAAGCCCAATGTTTCCTCCTAGCTTTTTGACGTCATTTGCCTGTGGGTGGGTTTCCATTCACCACCACCTCTCCAACCACACCAAATTTTATTGCACATATTTAAAAAACACACCTTGGTGTGGCAGGCCACCTAAAGAAGCAGTTGAGCTCAGGAGCCCTGCCACTAAGCTGTGGCCGAGAGAACTAGTTCCGGTCCAGCCGTGGACTGTGCCAACATCCCGTCTGGAGGAGTGAATTAGCCATCCTCTCCCTCCGGGCCCCCCGCCAATAAAAGTGGACTGTTCACTTTACACTATCTCATGGGGGATTTGAAGAATCAATTCTAAACACGGACTTGAAAGCACTTAGTAGTCTAAGAGAGAAAGAAGGAAGGGCTAACCTTTGTGGGGTGTTTACTGTGTACCAGGTACTAGGGTAGGCACTTGACTTGTATTCTTCATTTAACTCAGCTAAATAATCATCATATGCAAAAGTGTCCAACAGTCACTTTTTAGGCCACTGAGAACCTGAAGCTTATCAAGAAGACAGTGGACAGAAGGAGAAAAGGAGAAACCATACCTACCAGAAGACCCCGAGAAGCTAAAGGTCTTTGCCATACTTAACACCATGCATGTAGAATTTAAAAATCAAATTATGTTCATTTGCAATTTGCAAATATGAAGCATTGGAAATATATCCATTAGCACAAATATTTTGCCTTTTCGGTGCTTCCAAATGTCAGAGTTCAGTGGGATGATTGCATCTCTAGCTGCTGATAAATAACCTAGAGATGTTAATCTTATTCCAATATTTTCCTTTTTAAGTTAAAAATAATTTTGCCAACCCTCCTCTTATGTATTTAGAGGTGATTAGTGTGCTAGGTGGTAAATTCAGAAGAAGTGAACTTGGTCGCCAAAATAAGCAACGTTGCTCATGACATTATGGAGTAAAAACACACCCTCGGCTTGGTCTTGCCTGCTTTGAGGCTCCCATCGCCTGGTAACGTGAGCTGTGCTCTCAGGGAGGCGCGTGTGTGAAGATCATGCCACATGCAAACTGTGAGTCAGGTCTGTTCTCAGAAGAACTGAGGTAATGGCTATTAATATTTTATTTCATACATTACAGTGTTTGCAAAAGCAAACACTGTAGTTAAGGTTACCTGCATTGACACTCCAACATAACCCAGTTTTTCTTTATGCCAGGCTTTCTTTCCAGAGATGTGTTCAACCCAAAGGTCAGTTTGCAGAGCCTTAAATGAGAGAGAATGTGAAAACAATCGGGTACACTGTTAGAGTTACACCCTGAAGATATGACAGTCTTTATACTTAGAAAGTGATATGGTGTGTTTTCTTTTTCTATTTTATTATTTTCGTCCCATATGAAACTGGTGAAACTGGTGAGTGAACAAAAAAACCCCCCAAAACAAACAAACAAAACAAAACACACACACACACACACACACACACACACACACACACACACATAAACAGTGTAGTTGGGGGCACCTGGGTGGCTCAGTGGTTGAGCATCTGCCTTCGGCTCAGGTCATGATCCCAGGGTCCTGAGATCGAGCCCTGTATTGGGCTCCCTCTGGGGAGCCTGCTTCTCCCTCTGCCTGTGTCTCTGCTTCTCTCTTGTTGTTTCTAATGAATAAATAAATAAAATCTTTAAAAAAACAAAAAAACAAAAAACAAAACAAAACAAAACAAAAACCAAAACAATGTGGTTGGAACTCTCCTTCAGGGTTCTCTCTGTCAGCAGGAGAAAAGGCCAGATCTCACCAGAGGGAGATTTCACCCCCCAGTAAGCAGCTACAGAAGTGGCTACAGAGGATGGCAGGTCTCTGCCCTCAGGTGCCATGAGCTTCTAGCTTCAAGTGAGCCAGCAGTTTCAGGCAAGGGGGTTTCTTCCACTGGTTCTGCCATGACTGGGGTTTCATGAGTCTTGAATAAAATGTCTACCACACTTGGGTCTTCCATGAATGAACCGTGGCACACAGGCAGCTCCCACCACGTGGAGTGAATGAGCTGGCTCTCTGAGTCTTTGTGTTCTCCTATGTAGAATGGGGAGGGGTGGGTGTCTAAGATCCCTTTTGAATGGACTGTCCAGGGATTCCAGAACCAGTCTCTCACATTCCCCCGCTTCAGTGTTAGCTGACCTCCCTGACCCAGTCCATCTCTCACCCGTAAGCCAGATTCTGCCCAAGATCTGCTCTTCTTACCTCCCCCCCCAACCCCCACTGGCTAATTTCTTCTCCATTACAGTGCTCCTTACACTCATCTTTCCTCCTCACCTCCAGTCCTCCATCAAAATGAACCTGTTCTTTTTCCCAGAGCCCTTGCTGGCAGCTGGCTAAATGAATATGGCATGCATGTTCATCTTGTGGCCAGTGTCTATGAAATGGTGTGCTATCTCCCACTGGGCCCTAGGACCATATAATACCTGAATCTAATGGGGTCAGGCATCTGTGCGAGGCTGGGTGACTCAAACCACACCACCCGGTTAGGATTTCAGCTTCTCTGCTGTGTTGTCCCAGGCTTATTCTCTCTGGCTTGCAGATGCAGACATGGCCACGAGGCATGCAGCCCATCAGCTGCAGATCCATTCAGCCTGCCTCCAGTCTCCCTGCTCTGGCCATTCCTGTTTCTGCTTTTGACTTTAGGATCTGTTCCTGACCTGAGATGCCTGGCTTCACATTGAACTGGCCAAAGCCAGGCAGGCACTGATCTGGGGCACTGACCTAGGTAGGGCTCACCGCTTTCTGAAGGCAGCATAGTGTCATTTGCCCAGGACCTGTCTTCTGTGCTTTTCCACAGTGGGATGCAACAGTGTTTCTACTTCTCTGCTGCTTGAGAAGTATGGGAATGCTCCCAGATCTTGTGGCAGCTCCTGACATTTCTGCAGAGAAGAATCTTGGGTTGGGGAAGATTCTGTAGGGAAGTCTATAGGATGAGCCATATAAGATTGTCTATTCTGGGATGTTGAAAATGGTCAAATATGAGCAGTTTCCTATGGTTCATCCCAAAAGTTGAAAAGATGGAGGAGAGTCAGGGCCTTGTCCTGTTATATTTGCCTTATCAGCAGGCTGGGTTTTGCTTAGAGTGTTGAGGGTTTTGCTTAGAGTGTTAAGAATACTGACATAGGATGTTAGTATTCTGTGTCAAAGAATATTATTGTAGATGCAATTATTACTACTGCTTATGCTATTATTATGACTACTTCTACTTGAGGCCACTTTAGAAACCATTGATAGCAGCAGAGGGAACGCTAACCCACCTCCTGGGAGCCACTGCTCCCCTGGCCCCACCCCCTGTCTTCCACCTTTGGAACTAGTTTAAAACGAGCTTTCTCCTACTCCTATTCTCATCTGATTTAACAAATGTGGTTAGTTTGAGCGATAAGGGATGTTAGGTGATCAATGGCTTCCCAACAGTGTGGCTGCTACAGTTTCATTTTTGAAATGTCATGGCAATAAAAAAGCCATTTGCTAATAAAAGGTGGGATTCATTGCTGAGTGGTGTTCACATCCATGCTGTCACTGCCTCACCCAGATTTCTCAGAGCAGCCGCTGGCTCAGTGTCATAGCTGTATGATGTCATTTCAGTCATAACGTAATTTTCCAGCTGGCTAGGATGGAAAAGGGGTTTATTATAGTGGCATGTTTTCCACTGTGTCTGAAAGAAAATGAAGCAGGCGTGGATATATGGCAGTATCAGTTCTGTTTTTACAGGTGTGTCTGAAGGATACAAGGTACCTTTCACTTGTAATAGAAATGTGACTCTAAGGCAAAAGAAATTAATAATAATAATAAAAAAACTTCTCCTCGAGAGATTTAAAATATACACATAATTAGTATTGGGAACTGGCCTGGAGTACACTCAGCTGAAGGACTAGAGGAAGGCTGCCCAGTCTTTGGTCTCCTTCCTGTCCCTACCAGCGGGACTCTGGCTTCTTCTTTGCCTTGATTTTTTTCCAAGAAGAAAATGAACTCCTCCTAATATTACTTGTTTGTCTGTCTGTTTTTAACTTTTCATTGAAGTACACTATACTGCAGAAGAGTGCACAACTTAAGTGTACCACTTGTTGAATGTTCACGAACTGAATATACCTTTGTAACTAGCACCCTGATCAAGAAACAGAGTGTGAAAACAAAACAAAACAAAACAAAACAAAACAAAAAACAAACACCAAACAAACAAAAAGAAACAGAGTGTGACCAATGCCCCAGAAGACCCCTGTGCCCCCCCTTTAGTCATCTTTCACCTGATACATGAGGCCCAGTGTCCTGACTTCTAAAATCAGCAAGACTGGTGTCAAACTTCTGTCCTGCAGAGCTGTGAAATGACAGACCTGTGTTGTTTTAAGGCACTACGTTTGTGGTCATTTGTTATAGCAGCAATAGGAAACTGATACGGTGATATAGCTGGTAAATGGGAGAACCATGAGTCCAGTCTGGAGCTCTGTCCCCAAAGCCTTTGGGTTCAATGGGTTTTCAGTCTTCCCTGGGTGTAAGAAGGTAAAATAAAAGTCCAGGTGTCAGCCAGCATCAGGTTAAGCTGGGAAATAGAAAGAATATGTCTTTGAAGTACATCTACTTGACCATCCTACAGTCCCCGTGTTCAGACTGTCTCCTGTCTACAAAAATATGAGGTACCTTACTAACACTTCAGTGTGAATTCTTTTTAGTGCATTTTTTCTTCTGAAAGTATTTGCATTCTAAGAGACCCAAGGAATGGCTCTCTAATATCTGTGAGAAGGAGGGTTGCACTAGGATGCTGTAGCCGGTTCTACACCCATAAGCAATCCTGTCTTCCTGCCTGCTTCTACCATGGAATCAGATAAAGCCAAAGAGCCTCTTCCCTATGCTGCCTTACAGCTTGGGGTAACCAATGAGAAGATACCTGCTATGGGCTGTCTAGGGTACATTTTGCTTTCTTGCTGAAAGTGACAGATATTGCTCGCACAGTACCCCTTTTCTCTCACCTTTTTGTTTTATGTTGAACATGACTGTGATGCCTGGAGCTGTGGTAGCCAACTTGGGACCATGAGGTACAGGCATGAGGACTAGAGTGAATGCAGTAAGAATGGCCGTCAGAGTGGGATGATAGAAAGGCCTAGAGTTCTGATGGCATGGCTGAGTCACTGAACCAACCTTGCAACCACCATCTTCTGGGGTCTTGTTACAGGAAAGATAAGAACCTCTCCTCGTGTGTGCCAGCCTGAGTTGTCTTTGCTGTTACTTGCAGCGAAGCATAGTGCAAAAAGATCCAGCTGCCTTCCACAATACCAGAAGGCAACTGCCCAGGAACGGGCTCATGGGCACTAAGAGTTATTTAGGAGAGGAACTCCTGTGACTCTCCCCTACACTTTCAGCATGGTGTTCACATCTGAGAGAAACGGGATTTAACTATAGATATCCAGTAAACATGAAACTTGCATTTGGAGAGAAGAAAGGCAAAGACTTGGAATTTTAAATAAGAAGCTTAAAAACCAGGAGACCTGGAGAGAGAGTGAAACCTTTTATTTGTTTATTTTTTGTTTCTGGTGCGGTTTATTACCTTTTAAAGGGAAATGATGTTAAGTTCAGTACTCCTGAGAATGACCATCTGCCCCATACTTTCTGGGACCACCCTGGAAAATATGAGGTATATTGTTCCTTTTATATCCTCAAGCATGCTGCGTTAGTCTATTTGTAGAGTCAAATAAAGATTAGGGGATATGGCTATTGTTTTTAAAAGCAAAGTTATTTATAAACCCCTCACAGCCAGGTGATCCCTTATCCTTAATGGCATTTATTGATGCAGATGAGTACTTTAAAAAATTCAGAGACATTTACTTTGTAAGTGACCACTAAGAAGATCTCTGACCAGATAAAGATAACTTGAGCAGGCTAATCCTTTCAGCAAAGGTGGTGATATATATTGTGGCAGCTGAATGCTCCTTTACAGCCTCATGAGAACAATCAGCGAATTCATTCATTTAATTCATGAATTTCCCTTCTATTTACACTTTAAACAAACATGCCAGTTGTTTGCTTAGCTAACAAGCTCTGCCTTCATTATAAGCCATTAGTGACTAGTAATAATTGAAACTGTTTGGATTTCAAAAATACAATAAACCTAATTAATTCTACTCTTAGTAATATGGAATTTGTAGTGACTGACTTAAGTGAGGCTGAAGTTTGTGTCTTTGTCCTCTCCATGAAGCAAGAGTTGGCTAAACTGTTTTCTAGACACGAACAAGGTTGATAGTAGAATTTTTCATAAGAAAAACTAAATAAGGGATTAAATCCACATGCTTATAAGGAGTCAGGCAGCAAATATAAATGAGTGCATGGCAGAGTGTCCCTAGAAAGAGCACTTGGTCTTCTCTGCCCACTTCTTTCTTTTAAAGATTTTATTTATTTATTCATGAGAGACACAAAGAGAGGCAGAGACACAGGCAGAGGGAGAAGCAGGCTCCCTGTGGGGAACCCCATGTGGGACTTGATCCTAGGACCCCAGGATCATGACCTGGGCAGACGCTGAACCACTGAGACACCCAGGTGCCACTTCTCTGCCCACTTTTAATGGAGACAGGGATAGGAGAAATATTTCGCTTTTCTCTTAATCCTGACGTAAGAAAGGGGGAGAAAAAAAAACGACACAATTACAAATAAGTGGACTCAGCCGGTGGTGGGAGACAGAAAGGAGTGTGGGGAGCTGCGGTCTGAGGGCCCAGAGCCCCCTCTAAAAGGTCCACTGCTCTTCAGCTGCAGCTGCTACATGGGAATGTGGGCCCAATGTGGCCAAATCTTTCAAATTTTCAACATAATTAGAAAATCTGAATGTCAAGGTGAAATATTCCCACTTAGAAACTTTGGCAGTAGATTTTTTCTTGTTTTTTAAGTTAGTGCTACAGAGCCCCCACAATGTATATCAGTGGCTCTCAGAGTGTGGTCCTTGGACCAGCAGCATGAGCATCACCTGGGAACTCATGGAAATACAGAATCTCAAGCCTGCCCAGGCCTCCGAATCAGACTCTGGAGGTGGAGGCCCAGGGAACTGTTCTAACAAGCCCTGGGACATGACATCTACTAAAAAATTATTCATTGTTTATCTGAAATCTGAATTTAACTGGGTTTCTTATATTTATCTAGTAACCCTATCTCGAGGTGATTCTGAAACACACCGATGTTGATAAAGCAAAACACCTATGTGAGCCAGGTGGCCTGTGTTTGAATCAGCTTTGACACATACTATGGGATCTTGGACAAGCGATGTAACTTCTCTGGGGGTTACTTTACTTGTGTGTAAAATGGGGATGATAATAATATCTCCTTCATGGGATTATTAGAATTGAATGGTTTAGCGAAGGTGAAGTATATAGAACCATGGCTGCGAGAGAGTAAGCCTGTCTTAAGAGTTGACCATCATCAGGGTGCCTGGGTGGCTCAGTTGGTTACGTGATTGCCTTTGGCTCGGGTGGTGATCCCAGAGTCCTGGGATCGAGCCCCACATCAGGCTCCCTGCTCAGCGGGGAGCCTGCTTCTCCCTGTCCCTCTGCCCCTTCCCCTGCTTGTGTTCTGTTGCTCTCTCTGTCAAAGAAAGAAATTTAAAAAAAAAATTTTTTTTTTTTATATCAAATCAATCCCGAGCGTCTGGGTGGCTTAGTCGGTCAAGTATCTGCCTTCGGCTCAGATCATGATCCTAGGGTCCTGGGATCCAGCCCTAGCATTGGACTCCCTGCTTCTCTCTCTCCTGCTCCCCCTGCTTATACTCTCTCTGTGTCAAATAAGTGGAATCTTAAAAAAAAAAAAAAAAAGAATTTAGCATCATCATGATTTTGCCTTTCTTCTCCTTTTCCTCCTGCACCACTACCACCATCTGACCGACCATTAGAGAATACTTCAACTCAGCTTCCTTTCATTCTGTTAGCCCATGCCCTAGGGCAGCCCTGCTGCTTGCTCTGCGCCAAATAACCCAGTGCTCTGAAAGTCAGCTGACAGAGTGGCTGTCTGACAGGAGGGCCCTGTGCCTTCTGCACCGAGTCTGCTTCCAGGCCTCCTTGTACCCATCTGCGTGCTCTACTGTGCTCAGGCCTATCACTGTCCACACCCGCTCTCAGTAGCCCCCAGTGCCACATTGAACCATACTCCCAAAGACATCTTGAGATTTCAGAGTCCCCAGGTGCCTCTCGGCTGTAGAAGCAACTGATGACCTCCCCACATGCACCTGCACCCTCATCAGTTACAGTTCTGAGTACTGTTCAGGAAATCCCTACAATTTCTTTTTCTAGACAAGGAACATGGGATCCAAAGAGAGCTCACTCTGTATTTCAAAGGAAACCCGTAACCACACACTTCTTACTGAGGGTTGTGCAAGCTGCCTGAACGTGTTCCTTCATGAAGCAGCTCTCCAAGCTTCTGCATGGCCACAAATGACAGACTTGTACACACAGTGAAAACCAACTGGATGAGCTATTATGGTTCTCAGTTGCACCATTTTGTTGCTGTTCTGGGAATGAAGCAGAATGCATTATTTTATTAAATAAAGATTTCCCCTGTATCACAGGGGAAGCTAATTTTATTAGCTCTTTTTATGGGAACAAACATCATCATTCTGGTGGGGAGGATGGGGGGGGCGCAAGAGAGTGGAGAGAATCACATTTTGTCATCCATGTGCTCCAGTGGAGGCTGCCAACATGTTTTAATTGGTAATTACTTACCAGAAGAGTTCTCCAGATCCTGTAGAAAATGCACAGCCCTCGGCTCATAAGTAATTTCGTGATTCAGAATACATGCTCAGCTATAATAAATATTGTTCATATAGTTTTGGTGTCGTGGGTCCCAGGTGTCCGAACACCAGAGTATCCAGTAACTTTTCAAAAGTTGTCTCTTTGTTCTCATCTGTGAGACTCCACAGAGTCCTTAGGTTGAACAGGCACGCTACAATTCAGAAGGAAAGAAGTCTGAATCAAGTTGGATAATTCAAGTACTAGTTTTGCCTCTGATTCTTTAGCTTTAACACCTGAGACATCCACCTGTAGCTTTATTTAGCTTTTAAGATGAGCGTGGCCACTAGATGCCGAGCACTGTCCCCATCCTCAGGCAGGGTAGCCCGGGTCAGATGTAGCCAGTTGCCTCCACTTAGCATGGGGGGCCAAGGTCTAGACACTGTTCCCCATGGACAGCTTGCCTGGCGGTGCAGAAGGTTAGGATCCACTGCTCTGCTTTTCGATAGCTAAGCACTCTCCCAAAGACAGTCTCTGTTTTTTCAAGTCAAAAGTGGTCTCTGTGATTGCTAGAGCCAGAGGTGGTGTCTGTGTTTTGTTGCTGCCATGCTTTCATTTTTCCTGGTAGCAATAGGCCTCAGACCTAAGGCCTAAACAAAATTATGAAGCGGGCAAAAATGTTTTGGTGTCCCTGGCACCACCCCTTCTCCCTTCCTGTGCCTCACTAGGAGCCTCCTCTCTCCTCCCTGCTTTTGAGCTTTTCCCCTTCTTGAGCCCTAGTAGGATGCAGACGTCACCTCCATGTGCAGTGAAAGCATAGGCTTCTTCCCCTAGGACCACTGCTTCATACCAGAGTTGTAGCCCCTGTGCATAGGTCGGTTTGTTCGGATGTGGAGTTTTTAGAATTGCTGCCTATTTTGCCCCATTGTTTTCTACTTCCCTGTTGTGGTTCCTGTTGCCCTATATCCTTATCATTCTCTAAACTACTTCCTTCATCTTGTTATACAATTCCCATCTTGTTGTCTACTTCCTCCTTCCTTTTGTTACCCACTTTCTTCATTTTATCATTTTATCAGTTTCCCAGCTCTCCATGTCCCCTTCCCCCTCTCCTTGTCTCCTTCCCCTTCTTGTCTTTCTCCCCATTTCCTTGTCTATTTCCCCCTCTCCTTGTCTCTCTCCCTGTTTCCTTATCTATTTCCCTTTCTCCTTGTCTATTTCCTTATCTCTTTGCTTACTTCCCTCATCTTTCTATCCACTTCCCTTATTTCCCACATTGCTCATTTTATTATGTTCTTGGTTCCTATAAACCTTTGAGTTTGTGATCTGCTTTAAACCATCTCTTCTTGAAAAACAAAAATCAGAACACCATTTAGGGCAGTGAAAGTACTGTGTGCTGTGTGATACTGTAATTCATACATTTGTCCAAGCCCCTAGAATATACCACACCAACAGTGAACCCTAATGTAAACTATAGACTGTGATAATGATGCATCAATGGAGGTCCATCAATTGCAATAACAAATGCACCATTTTGGTGGGGGATGTCGATAGTAGGAAAGGTTAGATATGTGTGGGTGGAGGGGGTGTAGAGGAACTCTCTACCCTCTCCTCAGTTTTGCTGTGAACCTAAGACTGCTTTAAAAAAATACTGTTTTTTTAGGAAAAAGAAATGTCAAGCTTTAGCAAAAATGAGTGTGAGATAAAGCCTGGGGAGAGTCTGGTGTGTTGCTCTTCCTGGGACCTTCTTACTCCAAGGGACTGACCTATGTACCTTTGCACTTGCTTGTCTAAGCATCCCCTTGCAGTGGTCCATGAGGCACTCCTGGCATAGGGCAGGGTTAGGAGGAATGAGGGGTTCACATTCAGGAATTCATGTACTTTGGGGACTTCAGAAATGGAGTAGTGATGTTTTCCATGCTTTGTCCTCAATCCTTTCCATCCTTACCCTCCCCACAAGAAAGAGGCTGATGTTCTGCTGACCAAGAGGTCTGGTAACCCTGAACCAGTTCTGGATGTGATAGATTTAGGGAACAGAGGTCCCAGGGCATGGCTGGTGGCTTCCCTTGAGTGGACTCTGAAGATGGAGCCCTGACAAGGGCATCATTGTGCCACAGGGCTTGAGGTGGCACAGGGATGGGAGCCCAGAAGTTATAGGTCTATACCCAATGACCCCCGGAGAGTGGGTCGGAGTAAGTCTTCAGTGTCAAGATGGTATGAATAGAAATACTCCATTACCTTCCAGCTATGTGACCTTGAGCTAGTCACTGTACCTTTCTCTACTTCACTTTTAGAATCTATAAAATTGGGGTAATAATAAAATCTATGTCCTGAGGTCATGAGGTAGGTCAAATGAGACAATGTATATAACATTACAGTGCCTAGCACACAGCAGACACTAAAGCAAAGGAGTCTAGAAGGAAGATGTGTTTTTGGTAGAAGTCTTTGGGATGTGGCCCTGGGCATTCTCTTAGTCACTGTTGGCAGTTTCGGCCAAAATCCATTTAGATAAATGACTAGATGTTTTACTGCCTATTTGCCATTCAGAATTTTTACCGGAAAACTTATACTAACCCAGCCTTTTCTCTCAAACCTAGATCCCAGTGTTGACCAGATGTAGTAAGTTTTCTTCAAGTTTTTAGAACTGGTTTCTACCTCAAGCTCCTCAAAGCATATCCCCAAAAGAACATCCCCTCGTCTGCTATGACACCAGTTTACAGACTACCCTGTGTGGCCACTGGGATGACAGATGGGCAAATGGAATGTAACTAGTTCCTCCTGAGCAGTCTCAGAGCCAGATGGGAGCAGGGACCCATCCAGGTCATCTGGACCACCCCTTTGCCACACATGCATCCCCTGCATTAGACTGCATGCAAGAGAGGGAAATACAAAATTTCATTGCGGAGAAGAGGGGTCCCAGGTTGAGCATTTTGGTTTTGTAGACACATTGGTTGAAGTGTTTGGCATGTATCACATCACATCTTAAGAATGAAAGAGCAAACACATTCTGAATCTTAGGGAGTGGTACCTAAGAGTTGTCCTCCATTGAAGATTGCCTCAGGCTACTATGAGTCTACTTTTAGTTGTCCAAATTAAATTAGCAAGTAATTAAGTCATGCAAGCAAAGGTTGCTTTCATGTGATATGAGGCCCTTAAAACAATCTAGTTTGACTTTGGAGGGAGAGGAGCCTCTGTCTCTCTCTTTCCTGGCTCTTCCTTCCTCTCCATAATGGGATGTCGGGGTCCATACGCTGTTAAGATTGTGAAAAACTTTGAATCACCAAGAAGTTCAAGCTTGAGGAGTCTAAGTGCGTTTCCTAGATGCACTTCCCGAGGATCTTTATAAAAAGTGAATCTGCTCCCTCCAGGGATTGGGATCAGCTCCAGTATAGTGGGAGGAGTGGCCTGGGGTTCTCCTTGTCCTTAACCAAAAGCTATTTCCTGCCCTCCTGGTCCCTCCCCCACTACCCCAGCCTGCTCTGAGGCAGCAGCATAGAGCTGCCGCTGTAAGTGCAGTACCTCTCCCTGGGCAGCAAGATGGACCACGCTGGTCACGTCTCCCTGGACAAAGATGAAATAAATCACAGAACAGCCCCTGCTTAAGATCTGATGAAATTCTCCATTTCCGCTCTAAATTGAATTCCTCCTGAAGGATTGGAGCGGCTCTTGAGAGTAATGAAGGCACTCCTTCCTCCTCTGCTAGAAGCATGTTTTAAATTAACAGACACAGCCTTCTGATCTGGGTGGGGAGGTAGCTTTTAGGAACAGTCTTGAGATGCTGTTTTCAGGCCAGAAATGATATTTTTAATCTCAAGGGGGCAAGGCAGCAGACATGCAACACCATGTGGCCTCCTCTGAAGGGAGCAGCCCCGCTGGTGGTCTCCTGGGAAAGAATGAGAACACGTGTCCCGCCCTTGCTCTTTGCTGCCCTCCTGCTCAGCCCACTGTCCTCCTCCACCACTTGTGGCGAAAGAGAAATTTATGATAGAGAATCAGAACCAGTGGGCTTGTGCTTTCTGAGAGTTGAAAGTATTACTTTCTCATCCATCTCTTCTTTGGGAAAAGCGATAAATTCTGTGAATTAAAAAACAAACCATCCCAAAACTGTATTTAGGATGAAGGCATCATTGAAGTGATTATCTTCCATCCTCTGCCATGATGAATTGATAACTTGGCATTTGTAGAGGCAGCTGACACAGACCCTTTCAGGGGAAAACAAGAAAACCTGTTTTCAAATGGGCCTTGTCAGAGTGAAGACGGATGACCTGCTGGCTGATTAGAACCATGAATAAGGCTCTGAGAACGTGGGAATGTGTGAGGAACCCAGGGGTGAAACTTATAAATCAAGGTTAAGGTAGAAGTAGAAAATTCTAAACATCCATTCTATAATAAAGGTGGGCAGGAAGTAGATTATCTGTTGGTAAAGGAGTATTTAATATTACTCCTTGAAGTGAGCTTAAGAGCATTAGACTTTTCCCCCACTCCCTTTTGAAAAAAGAAAAAACACAACAATGTAAAAAATCCTACTTGACACGAGGAATTCTGACATTTAGGGTCGAAAGGAGAGGAGGAAAGTCTCCTTAAAAGTAAATGCTATTGCTTCGTGTGTGTCAGAATTTTCTTAACAGCCCTTGAGAAAGGTTATCAAAACCTGACTCCATGTTTTTAATTTAGCTTTAAGAAGGAGGCCATTTCCTTCATAGGGAAATACGACCCCAGAGTAGCCCACAGGTAAAACCCAACCTCAGAGGGCGGACTCCATCCACTACAAGAGGATTTCCTACTTCTCAACTGGAAAATTGCTTTTCAGGGAGAAGGTCATGTTGTCCACAGATAATAGGGTCACTTATATCAAGTGAAACGCCTTTCCTTCTGACCCAGGGGGACGTTTAGACTTTGATCTTTCTCAGAAGACAGTAGGAAGTACATTTATTCCTGGCGAGGCAGAAGGGACTGGGGATGGCAAGTGGGAGTGTGGGATTCCAGCAGTGCCAGCGTGGGTCCTGAGCCCAGCAGGGATGCACTGGGGCCGGGCCTGGGGGAGTCCTGGCAGGTGGGGAAGGAGGTCTGGTGGAGACAACAAAGGCCATCGGAGGGAAAAGATTAAAGGGCAGGAAAAGGCACAGCTGCCCCCCAGCCCCCACGCAGCTGCTTTGGTGCATTCCTTCAGGCTCTCTAGACTTTGATATTTGCACCAGCGGGCCTTGGCTGGGCTTCTACCTCGGGACCGAGCAGCAAGTGGTCACCGTGGACAGAGCAGGCTTTTTCTCCATGGCCAGTCTGGCTGGGATTTCAGTCCTCCGCTTGTGGAGCCTTCCTGGGTGGATTGGACAGACGGCTGTCCTGTCCTCGCTGCTACGTGCGGACCGTCCGTGTCTCTGGCCACAGACCCATCCAACACAGGCTCGCCTCGGAGCCTGTTTACAAGGCCTGCAGTTACTTCTGTTTTGTTTTAGCGAAAAAGGTGAAGCGCTGCCAGCAGTATGTCTGGAATGTTATTTACTTGGTACATTTCTGTGGCTTTCCTTTGTGGGGCTGCACATGCCAGAGCAAGGGGTCATTTACTCCGAAAATGCCAGGTTTCACAGTTTGTCTTCTCCACGGGAAGACTTTCTCAGTAAGAAGGTTAGCTCCTGGGCCTCTCAGTTCCTTCCTTCCTTCCTTCCTTCCTTCCTTCCTTCCTTCCTTCCTTCCTTCCTTCCTTCCTTCCTCCGCCCTCCCTCCCGTCAATCCTCCCTCTCTGGTCTTCCCCTCTTTCCTGCCTCTTTTTGTTTTCTGAACCAGTGTGCTGAGCCCCCCCCCCCCCCCCCCTGGATGCCCCAAGTGCACTTTCAATTCCTGGGCTTTCTGGTGGACTCCGCCGAGGGCCTGGCAGACACTTTTCGTTTGCGTGCCTGCCCTGTTATTATTTCACATGAAAGCTGTCTATTTTGGCACACATGGCTCCTGCGATTTGAGTTGAGCTCTGAGAGCTGAACGGGCGATGTTGTGCAAGGAAAGTACAGGTGGGGTTTTCTCTCCTGGTGGCCGTGGGGGCGGAGGACAGATCTGCTGCGTGCAGTCTTGGCTTGTGCAGAGCCGACAGGATAGCAAACAAATGGCTTTTAAAGGAAGGAACCAGTGTGTACGGTTTCTTAATTTGGGAGGTTTCACAACTGTTCTTGTTCAGTTGATGGAGGAGAGGTTTTGGGGGGTGTTTTTGTTTTTTGTTTTTCGGTTTTTCTGTTGTTGTTGTTTTTGTTTTGAGAGCAAATTCTTCATTAATAAAACTGCAGACAAGTCCTGCATAAATGAGCAATGCAGAAGGTGGAAGCGCGGGAGGTTTTCCATCCGCCTCTTCTTTTTTCAGCCTCCCTTCCTCCCATTTCATCCATGCAGTACTAATCATGGTATTTGGGGTTTTAAAACAAGGTATAGAAAATGAGATTAGATAAATCTCCCCAGCTGGTGCCAGCCCTGGGCCGTTTGCACACCTGGGTGAGTACTCCTCCCCACCCCCTACCCCCTGCCTCATTTTGTTATGTCATGTGAGTGTATAAGCACCTACAGAGAGGAGATGATACCTTTGAAAAGCTTTGTCTTCCAGAGACTTGGCCTTTATCTGAGTCTCTGGGAAACCTCACCCATCCCCGGCACCTGTTAGTGTGTTAACTCCGTAGCCAGCCCCAGTCTGAAATGGAAAATTTTGGTCCCATTCTTCTTGGCTTTTCCTGTCTTTCTGCATGACTTCTCAATTTGTGTGTAAGCTCCTCGGATTTTGGGCTGAAGGGGCTTCTTTGATCCTCTCTTGACAGCATGGGCTTCACATTCTCACACCTGCTCTTCTTTTACAGTCCAGATTTCAGAGTAAATGCTTCCATCGCCTTGTCATTTCTTTGGTTTAAAACTTTGGTGCAGGTTACTCATTATAGGTAATAGCTGTTGGATGACGGAGACAACTGCTTGGCACAAATGGCTACCTGAACCGCTGCCAGAAATGTAAACCGCCACTTTATTTATTTCTGAAAGCATCTAAGCTGCAAGCCTACCGGTCATGATCTAGCATGCACATGATAATAACAGGCTCACCAGGCTGAGAAAGCCGCCCCATGGGGCAGCCTCAAGGGCAGGTTCTAACAAGCCTCTGTGTGTTTTCTCCCCCATTATCCACAGCCCACACATCATCTTCCTCTCTCAGAGCGTCTTGATAGGAATGAACCATCTCTGTGGGACCCGGCTCTGCCATGAAATCGCTCACGCCTGGTTTGGCCTAGCCATTGGGGCCCGGGACTGGACGGAGGAGTGGCTGAGTGAAGGGTTTGCCACTCACTTGGAAGACGTGTTCTGGGCCAAAGCGCAGCAGGTAGGTTTATAGTAACCCTAAGCATTTCCCAACCTGGGGTCAGGTTCAATTTGTAGGCATCTGTTCATTCCACGGATATGGAGAGGGCCTATCGTGTGGTAGGACTGTGCGGTCTGCTAAAGAGATTGCTGATTCAAGGAGAGCCCTGGGCACATCTCACTGTAGGGACAGGATTGAGGATAGAGGAGCAGGCAAACACATCCATAACGTGTCAGGTGGTGAGCGCCATGAAGGCAGGTGAACCAGCCAGACAGTGGTGGGGAGACTCAGTTTTAGGAGGCACCGAGAGGAGGCAGCTCTGAGGGTGGTGGACATTTGCACAAAGACTGGGAAAGAAGGGTGTGTGGTGGCACCAACTATGCTCAGTTTTATTTTTTTATTGATCAGATGAAAATTTAAATCAGGAGGCATAATCTCAAGATGTCTGCTGGCAAGTCATGAAGAATAAAGCGGCCAGTGCCGTAGGTTAGGGAGTGCTGAGGACTTAGACAAAGTGGCAGCCTCCCCTCAGCCCAGACCAATTGTGGTGGTGTCAGTGGGATGGCTCCATGGAGCCTGGACTCCACCTGTTTAAAGGAAGTTGTAAATATGGATATTTATGTGAAATTTAGTAATTTAAAAAATATTATGCCAACTCAACATACCCAGGGGTGCGGGCAACACTTTCCCAGTTACAACCTCTATTTTAAAGAACTGACTGTCGGTTCTGATGAGGATATGGCAGCTAAACTGCCTCCTGCTTATTTTTCAGTTCCTATTATTTGGTCACTCTTTTCCCTGCCATACCCACCCCTTATGCACTGGACTAGTTAACATTTTCTGAAATCCTCAGGTTTGTGCATACCTGTATGATTTTGTTCAAATTCCTTGTGCCTGTTGCAATCCTGTTTATTTTTCACTAACCAGCTTGAGGTCACCTTTTCTGGATAGCCCAGACTGACCCTTCCACTCACAGCACTTGCTCTTCTAGAAGCTTTGAACTCCCACAGTATTTGGTACTTAACTCTTTTCCCTCACTTTTTTCTTCTTCTATCCTCACAACTAGACTATGACCTCTTTCCAAGTGGAGCTGCTTCTTATTCAGCTTCCCACTCCCCCTGCACTTTGGCCAGCAGTGTGTGCATCTGTGTCCTCTGCCACACGGTGGAGAGAGGCCACTGGCAGATTTGGGCAAAGTGGAGGGGTTTGGAGTCAGACCAGGCAGGGAATCCCAGCCCTGCTGTTCACCAGCTCTGTAAATACGTAGGTTACATGGCCTCTCTGACCCTCAGGTTCCTCATTCGGAAAATGTGCCTAAGAATGTATAAGGTGGCACGGTGAATGGGATAATTCTGAATGACACATGGAGCTCATACGGGAAATGTCCGTTCTCCTTTTCTGTTCTTTCTCTTTATATTTCCCACCACCCGCCTGACCCACAGTAGGCATTCAGCAAGGTTAAATAGGCCAATATCATCATCCCTTCTCTGGGGCGCTTCAGCCCTGAGACAATCAGATTTGTGCTGTTCTTGGTAATCATGAGTATATTTCAGGCATCTAATGATGATCTCTCTGGCCTTTATCCCTGGATCCCTGGAAAGCACTCCACCATTGCCTTGGCCCCTGCCCATACTTCCAGAGGGTCAATCCTGAGTCTCATTGCTTGGGTCCTGCCTCTTACTGCCCTGAATATGTCCTTCTCCACTGATAGACATGAAGCCAATCTGGCCTCATGCCACAGCTGCATGCCTTCTGTGTGTCTATTCTGTGCTTGACCTGTAGGGATAAAAGGACAAGTAAGACACAGCCCTGCTCTGAAAGAGGTCATAGTTTAACTGTGAAGATAAGAAAAGCATACACACACACCAAAAAAAAAAAAAAAAAAAAAGAAAGAAAGAAAGAAAGAAAAGAAAAGAAAAGCATACACAGTAAAAGGAAGAAGAAAATATGTTAGAAGAGAGAGGTAAACACCAAGTATTGGGCAGCCCGGGTGGCTCAGCGGTTTAGCGCCGCCTTCAGCCTAGGGTGTGGTCCTGGAAACCCAGGATGGAGTCCCACGTCAGGCTCCTTGCATGGAGCCTGCTTCTCCCTCTGCCTGTGTCTGTTCCTCTCTCCCTCTCTGTGTTTGTCTCTCATGAATAAATGAATAATGTCTAAAAAAACAAAAACAAAACACCAAATATTGTATGAGTTCAAAGGTGGAAGAGGTCAGGCCTGAGCTGGTCCAGAAATCTTGAAGAAGGTGACTTCTGACATGAGCCTCAAAGAGAAAGTAGGAGTTGAGGTTTCTCTATTCTTCTTTCCCCTTAACCTGACATAGGGGACAACCCACCTCATCATCCTCTAGGGTATAGGCAGTATCTCTTCAATATGTGAAAACATTTTGGTCTGAAGCAAAGCAGCCATTCTGGGCTCCAGCTCAAAGCTCGGAAATACCTCCAGAGTACATGGATTATTCAAGCCCCTTCCTTGAAGGGTGGGACTGAGCTGCTCATGGTCCCTGATGAGTGTCTGCAGCAGACTTTCCAAGCAAGAGAGGAGGGCTCTTCAGGACAGGGAAGCGTGGGCTGGCTCATGGGGCTCTCCTGGTTAGCAGCGGATGCCTCCAGGGAAGAGGCGATGAGGCATGTCAGCCACTGGGCTGCCCAGAAGACTGGGCTCTGCAGCACTAAACATTAGCAAGCAGAGTGGGGCGGGCAGGGGTGGGTGGGTGGGGGATACCACTGAACGAGGAGATAGAAGGTGGCATTCCTCTTGGCGTGGCATTCACCAGGGAGAAGGGAATTGGGTTAGTTGCAAGGTTGCCTCATATAACTCGTCATTGACCTGGATAAAGTCTAGCTTCCTTCACAGATGTCTTAGCTCAGGCTGCCGTAACACGATACCACAGACAGGAGGGCTTGAACAACCCTCGTTTTCTCACAGTTGTGGAGGCTGAAAGCCTAAGAACAGGGTGCCGGCAGGCTTGGATTCTGGTGAGACTTTTCTTCTGTGGCTTGGTGATGGCCACCTCCTCACTCTGTGCTCCCATGGCTTTTCCTCTGTGCACATGTAGAGAGCGAGCTCTGGTGTCTCTTCCTTTTCTTGTGAGGATACCAGTCCTATTAGACCAGGGCCTACCCTAATAACCCTGTCAATCCTAATCCTTAAAGGTCCTATCTCTAAATATAGTCACATTGGGGGGTTAGGGCTTCACCATGTAAATTTTTGGTCCCTAGCAACAGAGTACACAGGACCTGTGGATCATCTGGTCTCTGCTGGCTACCTGGCACCTCTGTCTCTCCCTAGATAATAGTGTGCTCCTGGCCTGACTACATCCCTAACCGTTCTCTAAACACATCACACTCTTCCCAGGCCCCGTGAACCTTGCACAGGCTTTTCCTCTTCCTGAAATTTCTCCCCCGAGGCTGGCTCCTGCTTTCCTGGGCACCTGTGCAGGTCCCACCACCTCCTCAGGGAAGCCTTTGTACTCACCTGGCTGGCCAGAGGGCACCTCAGTTCTTCCCTCACTGTATCATCACTGCACTCTGATGGCTGGTGTTCTCAGTCTTCCTGAACTCCTCAGGGTATGAGCTGTGTCCATAATGTACCCAGAGCCTGGTAGAGACTCAGTAAATATCTGTTGAATGAACTGTTAAGGATCTTTAATTTCCAGAAGTGCCTGTCATTACTAACAGTTCCCTCCCAGGTGGATGTCCTGCCGCCCTTCCTTGCAGAGACTTTAGCCATGGGGCCTCATGAGCCCAGTGACAGCAGACGATTCTCACCAGCAGGGCAGGGTGTGATGGTGTTCCCCTCCCCCAGAATGAGTACACTCTGGTTATGTGCAAACAGAATCATCTGGGCTGCATTAGCAGGCTCCTTAACAAAACTGAGGGCTGGGAAAAGTAGGAGGTAAATGGAGGGGACCTTCCCCACCTTGTGCAGAAAAGACAAAGCAGGAAAGGGCTGGATGGAATCAGAGTGGAAATATGGGAATTCTGCTCTGTCTGGGTCAGGGGCGTGTGCGGGGTGGGTTCCCAACAGCCGGGCCCAGCTCCATCACCAGCAGGAGAGTGAGCCACTGTGGCTTCATCTGAGGACCTCCCAGACCCCTTTGGCTTACTGACTTTTCTGATGGGATGCAAGGCCCAGCAGGGAGGCCATCTGTACCATCACCCTGCAACTGAGCAAGCTGCTCTATCGGGTGGCTGTGACCTCGCACGAGGACAACAGTGACTGTGTTTTGTGCACATGTGTTTGTGTGTCTGTGGCCCAAACAGCTGGCCCCCCACGAGGCGTGGGAACAGCAGGAGCTGAAGGCTGATCTGCGCTGGCGTTGCCTCCAGGATGAGGTGCGGAACTACCCCGAGGAGATGCAGGTGTTGAGGTAAAGTGCTGTGTGATCTCTTTACCTTCTCATCCTCTGCCTTCCCCTCCAAGATGCATCCTGGCAATCTATTAAATCAGCTGTTTCCTTTTTAAATCAAATTAGGTTAGGTCACTCATCCTCCCAGGGATGTGGTTCTTATGTTTTAAATTTTTTGGGGTGTGGGTTTAGATTTGCCTTCTGACATTTTCCTGGTATCTCTTGTTCAGGAAAAAACAAACACAAGGCCATTTATTTCCAGGAGCAAATTCTTTGTTTGAAGTTCGAATAGTCACTCTGTGTGGTGGCTGAGGACTTGGACAAGGTTGGGGTTTGGTAGCCTGACAGACAGTAACCCTTTAAAGCTAAAAGAAAAAACAAAAAAAAAACAAACCTTTAGGAAAATATTGAGTCCTAAGTGTTTAGTAGTAACAGATGTTGGTGTCAATGGGGCCTTTTGTTTTGGGTCATCCTAGCAGGAGGCCACTCCTGTGCCTGGGGAAGATTGCACTCCTAGCTCCTGTGTTTGCTTTCCAAAGTGTGTTTCCTGGTAGGATTGCTTCTTGCTATCTTTCTGTTTTTGCCCCTCTCTACTTTGCTCATTTTATTTATTTCTCTAAATAGTTGTTTATCTGAAACCCCAAGCCTTGGCCCCAGGAATACTGTGATTGCTATGACAACAGAAGCCCCTTCTCCACTACAGCCAAGTGTGTGGAATATGCAGTCAGACAGGTGGGAAGACAGCCATCCAGCAGTCGCTCCCCATTTTAGACTACAACCCTGAAGGCCAGTTTACCTTTGGGGTAGAAGCGGTTCAGTTGTTTTTAAATAAGCATCCCCACTCCACAGTGGTTGCCTACTGAGGCCAAAGTCTGAGGGAAATGCACCAAGCCCAGCCCGACCCCAAGGAGGCTGGCTGGTGCTTTTGTACAGCCTACTGCTTGGGGTGTAGCCATTCTTCTTCCCACGAAGAAATGTCCCTCCCCACACCCCCAGGGGCTTGCATACAAACCTCTGCAGTCCTCTGACTCATCCATTATTTAGGAAAGCTAGATCCAGAGCCAGGAGCCCCACTCTCCCCACTCATTCCCCACCCAGCACCATAGTTTGCACACCTCTGCACTCAACCAGTGGGATGGCTGTACCTGTGACCCATGTGGATGGGGTCCATGCTCTCACACAGCTTCCACTTAGCAGGACCCCGTTGCATTCATGGCTAGTTTTAGATGGTGAGAAGTGGCACAATCCGGAAGGTGACTCAAAGGCCCTGAGGCAGGAAAGGGCTTGGCCTGCTGGTGCTTGAGGAACAGAAAGGAGGGTCAGATGCGCAGAGAGAGGCAGGCAGGAGTCACCCCAGCTGGCCTTATGCCACAGTGCAATGCAAGGTGCTCCAGGGCCTGCAGCAGGGATCCTGATAGGTCTTGTGTTTTCAGTGCTACTCTGGCCACTAGGGGATGGACTGCAGGCTGCAGCAGGATGGGAAGGTAGAGGTTTAGAACCTGGCAATCACCCATGTAAGAGGTCCTGGCGGTGGTGGTGGCAGATGCAGGGAGCAGATCCATCAGAGACATGTTTGGGTGACGGAGCTGGCGGGTCTTTGGTCATTGAGTGTAGAGAAGAGAGAAATGAGAGTGTCCAGAATAACTCTAGGCTTTTGACTTGAGCAGCTCATTAGATGGTGAGGCCATTTGGTGAAACAGCCAAGACATTGGAAAGAAAAGTAAAAATCCCAGTTTTGTATGCATTAAGTTTGGGATGCCAAATAGACACTCAACACTGAGAACTTAGTGAGGTCTGCAAGTCAGCACCACACCGGAGAGATGGAAACAGTCCATAAATTCTTAAAATTCTGAGCACATTGAAATCACCAGGGAGAGAGGGAAGAGAGGGAAGAGGTGGAAGGAAGGTGGGGAGCCAGCGGAGGAGCTGGGCATCTGGGCATAATGATGAATATTAGTTGGTGAAATGTGCTTCCAGTTTATAAGCAGGCCAGCCGCACATGGGGAAGTCAGTACGCACGTGAGGAGAGCCTTCTCTCTGGACTTGGTGGAGCTATGATCAGCCCAGCCTCTGATGGCCAAGACCTTTGACTATGTGTATAGTGCCGGGAGAAGAAGAAATACACTATTTTTAGACCCTTGTGCTGGAAAGCTTATTATGGCATTTGTTTTTCTTTTTCTTAGTATTCAGAAATTGTGTTTGGCTAAATTTAGGCTAACCATGAGATGACTGCATTTGAAAGATTTGTTGCACATCAGTATGGAAATTTGTTATCAGATGCACTTACAATGAAGAGGAAATGTCTCTGAACCTGCCCTGAATTATATAGTCTAGGTTTACTTTATCCCATCCTTTAGAATTCTCCCTTAAATGGGCACAGAGAACCTAGAAATTACTAAAAGTGGAAACAAATTGGAGTTATAAAAATTTGTTCTCAGATTTTATTTGTTTTATATGCAAGTAAGACCTTGGGAAAGAAGTCACTTAAACCAAGGCAGTAATAAAAAATGCTATCTTTTTTTCCCCTCTCCTTCAAGATAGCCCATGGTCTTGAAATGATGGACCAAGAACAATTTGGAAGTCTTGGTTTGTGTCTTGATATGTTCCTAGTTCCTTGGAATGGACAGACGAAATGGAAACTCCTCTTACTCATCTTTGCAGCAGTTTTCAATATGGTTGACCACTCCATCCTTCTAAAAACACTCTCCTCTTTTGGCTTCTGTGTGCCACACTCTCCTTGATTCCTTCTGCTCTGCTGCCAATCCTTCCCCACCTCTCCTGCTGGCTATTCAGCATCTTTATGACTTAGATGACTCACAGCTCAGAAAGAGGGATTAAAGTGTCCTGCATCATACAGCTGATAAAGAGCAGAACACAGATGGAAATCCAGGGTTGGAAACGACCTTCTTTTCCCCACATACTCTCTCTGCCTTCAAGGAACTCAATATAGCATTTAGTTGCATTAAAACAACAAAACCAAACCAAAAAGCCATGGCAGGTATCTTGAACTGTAGAAGGACATGAAGGTCATGGTTAGAAAGAAGTATCTTTAGACCGTGTAATCTTTGTCTTTATACACACGAGTGCATGTGTCTGAATTATAGCTATCACGAAAAAAGAAAACTCAACATTGTGTTGATTATAGATATTGGAGTATTAACAAAGTGAGAAGAGAAAAACTAAATAGTGTTTGGTTCTGGCTTGCTAATTTTAGTAATTTACAATAACTGTTTTCTGATTGTATCTCCCATACATCTAGTGTTAAACATGGCTCTCATCGGCTGTGTCCTGGATTGACTTGGTTGTAAGATTCATTTGATTACAACAGTTCCTGTATTTTCCTTTTCTGCCTTCCCTGCCTGGGAGGCCTGTAATGTGGCTGCAGGCTCTTGAGGCATGCCAATTTGCTCATAGTTTCAAAAGGTTAGGGGTCGTATTACTGACTCCACGCCTTTTCTCATTTGTTCATTATTGAAGATGCTTTTCCCACAGACGAGACCCCAGTGGCCCTCCCCAGACTCTCCCTCACCTGTCCGCCGACTCTGGGCACAACTGTGTGCCAGGAGAAGCTGATCTTATTACTGTCTCATTCTGCTTGGCCGCCACCACTTCCCTTTCTGTCTTTCGCAGCCCCAGCCCACCCTTGACCTTGTAGCAGTCAAGACTTTTGCTGCTGAAGATACCAAGGGCCTTCTGTAGGCTCCCTTGCTTCTGGTCCCTGGGCCCTGCTGGATTCCCACATTTTCTCTCTAAAGTGCTTTACTCTGTTACCATACTCTGACGGTCCGGGGATAGAAGAGCTATGACGGGGTCAGGAGAAATTGCTGTTGGTTTTTATTGTTTGTGATTTATTATCACTTCCCCTCTTTTCTGGATTCATTGTTAAAGTCAAGCTCATGCTGAGAGAAACATGAAAATACATCATGTTGAGGAGGTGCTGACAGGCCTAGAATCTGTGTGGCTCTTTCTCCTAGCTGCTGCCCCCACAGACAATATGATTCCGGAGAAATATGGATTATCTTGTCCTTCCTTCTGCATAAATGCCTCATTCTCTGGTCACAGAGACATCCCATAGTAATCGAGGGGAGCCCCAAGTATGCAAGTCTCCTCTGGAGATGGAGCCAAGATGAAATGCATGTGCTGCAGGCTCTGTGAGTCTGCACGATGCCTAAGCTGCATGTTCCATTTGAAACGATGAGACTTTTGAGATTAGTCTAAGTGTGTACCTCCGGTATACACGAAGCTTTCACCTCTGACGGTTTTCTCAAAATTTTAATTTCTGATCCTTGAAGAACATAGCAGTATTTTCCCACCCACATGTGGGGACTCATCCACTCACTGCCACCCAAACCTGCCTTGTGGTCAAGCCCCCCTCCTCTGAGAGTCTCTTATCACTGTCACACACCCACCTCCGCCACCCCTCCATCCTGGGGCCTCAGACTCAATGCACTCACTTCAGGCACCGCCAGCCCTGCAGGCTGCGAACCAAGACCTTCCCTCTCCCCTGGGTAGCTCCCTTCCCCGTGGCCTTTGGTGTTGGTTCCAGACCTTGCTCCTCCTCACTCTCCCTGCCTCCTCTTGCCTCCTGTCCCCCAGGGAAAACTAAGTCCATTAACATGTTCTTCCTTCAGTTCTATAAACGCATCAACATCCACATCTCCCTGGCCTCTCGGAGGCCCAAGAGCCCACTGTCAGTTTCAGTACAGCTCAAGACATGTTTCTAATTCCAGAGGTGGCAATAACGACGTGTGTGCATTGACGCAAATCTAGAACTTACATGTGTCTAAGTGAGCTTTAGATCCTCTGCCCATTGAAGAGGAAGGAAGGGGAGGATCCATATATGAGGGGAGAATGAAGTTCCCATCACTTTGGACCGTGGGCCAGGGTCATGAGTCTAGGGAAACTATTTTTCTTCCTGAGTTAATTTTGCCCTTATGATCACCAGATTTTATAAACATATTCCAGTCTTTATATTATTGGAGCTCCTCTGCTTTGTTTGTTACTATTGATAACTCTTCCTTCTGGGAATCTCCATTACCTGGCTTTCCTGGCAGCGCCTCTTCTGGCTCTCCTGTACCCCTCTGCTGTCCCTCCTCATCTTCTTTGGGCCCTTCTCTTCCCCTACCTCTTCAGAGTTGGTGCTCCCCAGGGGGCTCTGCTCTTAGCCACACATCCTCCTAGAGTGGTCTCATCTACACCCACTATTGTAGGCGGGATTCCTCAAGAGCAGACCCTGAGACAAGATTCACGTGGAAGAGATTTAGTAGCAAGTATGCCCAGGATGGGAAGTAGAAGTGAGGAGAAGAGGAGGAGGCCAAGCCAGGGTGCCATGATATCAAGTCACATCACACAGGATGGCTCTGGAGGTGGCATGGGTCAGTCTCATAGTTGTCCCCACCGGGGTATAGCCCAGACTGTGTATACCCCTGGACCTGTCCCCATTGCTTTGACAGGTGCACATTCCCAGGTACTTCTGACTCTTGTGTTTGTAGGCAAAACGTGCTCAGCATGCCAAGAGCCACATCTAATGAAAAGTCATGGAAAGCATGCCAAGAGTTGATGTGCACAGAGACGATAAAGGGGCCCCACAGATTGTGAGTGGGGCATGGGCATTGCTGGCCACACCCCTCCTCTTTGCTGGAGGCTCCCACATCTCCAGGCCAGCCTTGCTCTCTCTTCTAGGTCAGATGTGACTGCTTAACTACCCACTTGACATCTTGTCTTCCTGGTCGTGTTATGGGCATCTCACATTGGTACCCCCACTCCCTGGGCCCCATCTGCTCACCTTCTATGGCAGCAGTCTCATCGGTGGTGGCTCAGGTTCCCACGCTCATCCCAGGTCAAAACGGGGGGTCTTTCAATTCCTCCCTCCACTCCACTCCTTACCCCAGAGGGCTTCATCACTGTGAACTTTCCTCCTAGGTATTCTCCATTGGGTTCTTCTCCATTTCTAATACTGCTGTCTTCCTGGTTAGAACTTAATAACTTGCTGCCAGCAATCCAACAACCTCCGAATTTATCTTTTGGTCTCCAGTCACCAAATCCACCTTCCTTGTTGCTGGAGAGCTCTGCCTTGAAACACCTTCTAATTCTGCCACCTTGTTGCTTAAAACTCTCCAAAAGCTTCCCTTCGTCTCCAGGAAAAACCTCAGGTTCCTTAACACAGCAGGCACAGCACCACTCACCAGCACTTCTGCCGTTGGGACAGCCACTTCACTTAGTTCATATACTACCCCACGGTATAAGTTTGGCGGGGCTGCTGTAGCAAAACAGCACAGACCTATATGTGGAAATGTATTTCTTATGCTTCTGGAGGATAAAAGTCTAAGATCAAGGTGTCAGCAGGTTTGGCTTCTTCTGTAGCCTTTCTCTGTGGCTGTGGGTAGCCCCTTCTCTCTGAGTCCTCACGCAGTCTTTCCTCTGCATGTCAGCACTCCTGGTGACCCTTTGTAAGTCTGAGTCTCCTCTTCTTGTAAAGGGTACCAACCAGTTGCCTTCTTGTAAAGGGTACCAACCATTGTCTAGCTCTTTAAAGGCCCTATCTATAAATTGAGTCACCTTCTGAGGCACTGGGGGTTAGGGTTTCAAAATAAAAATTCTGGAGAAATAATGCAGCCGATAACATCTGCTGTCTGCCTGTTTTTTCTTACCTCCTTGCCTTGTTTTCATGTTTTCTCTGTTAGAATATCCTCCCTGTTGTCATGTGACTACAAGTCCTCATGATTCAGAGCAGGTATCACTGCATTCCAAGAGTCTGAGGTTCTCCCCTGACAAGCACATGACCCTCCTCTGTACCCGCTAAATGTTCTGGTTGTCTCTCCATCCCTGATCTTACTATGTTATTTGACAAATATATTTAGAATGAGCCATGTAAGTGCTTGCTTTGGCAGCACATATAGAATGAGCCATGTTATATTGCCAATATTTGGCCATTTTTAACCTAACAAACAGAAATTTCATATGGTCTAACCTAATGCATCTTTCTTCTGGGTCCTGAGCCTTTTGAACCCAGGGACTGTCTTCTTTACCTCTGTTCACCACAGGGTTTGGCACTGAATGGGTCCTTGATAACTAGAAGAAATGAATGTCACAGATGACATTCTCTGTCCGTGAGGTTCTTCCTATATTTTTTACAGAGTTGAAATATTGGTTACAAGACAGTAGATAGAAGAACCTGAGGCTGTATTCTCAGAGTTGTAAGGACCAAGAGTTACTCTTGGTAGGCTTAGGTAGGAAGGACCACTGAGAAGTGAGAGCTTTGAGCTGGGATGGCAAGAAGGGCTAGCATTGAGACTGGGAAAGAACTGGAAGGAAGGGAACTCAAGGAGCAAAGCCATAAATAGTGGATTAATGGCGGAAGTGGGCATTAAGTGGGAATGGGCTTCCTGGAAAGGATAGCCATCAGGAACCCGTGAGACCGAAGGGGGCCAAGGAAGCACAGGCCAAGTAATGGAGTTCCTTAGAAGCCAGATTCAAGAGTTTGCATGTGACCATCAGGCACTGGGGAGCTATTATCAGTTCTAAGAATGACATAATGAAAATGGGAGTTCTGGGAAGATTACCCAGCCTGTGAGATCACACATGATCAAAGAGACAGAGTCTAGAAGCCAGATGAAATTGGGTGGCCATTTCAGGAACCCGCACCTGAGTTGAGAAGAGCTTGGGAATCTTCTTCCTGATTGGCCTGAAGCTCTAAGTCACTCATTTGGAACTATTCAAAACTGGTTGAAGTGTCAATACAGCTTCAAAGAGGACTTCTAATAATATGATGTAAAGCTTTCTCTGATTGCAGATAAGGACTGACCCATTAAAGGAAGTGGTTGAATATGTGGGCTTTGTGAAGTCTGTTATGACTTTACCAGAGTGAAAGGCAATAGCCCAAGTTCCTTCTTGGCCAAAGGCTGGTTGTCCTGCCTCATTTTAGAGAAACGCCATCTGAGAATGCAGGCCTGGGCTCTCTCCAGAGAATAATCTGTGGTTTAGGGAGTAAGCTTGGAAGCCAGAGTGCCTGGATTTGAATCCCATCCTGACTCCTCAACTTACTGTGTGACCTTGAGAGAGTCACACAAGCACAGTGAGCTTTGGTCTCCTCACTGTAACATGGGAAGGATAACCCCATAGTTTCTACTTTATAGCTGAGTGTCAGGGATAGTGTGATGAATATGTGCAAATCAATTAGAATACATGTATTGGGTTGAATCACAGAGGATTGCCATTTTGGGGGGATCTAAAAAGGCTCAGTATTGTCAATTTCCAATGGTTCATCCTATAGTAAATACTCAACATGTGTTAAGTGCTGTCATCTAGACCCTCTGACACCTGATCAATGTTTGCCCAACAAGTGACAGAGGGCACAAGGACACAGCCCCCACAGCAAGCCCCACTCTCTGTTCTGCCTTTTTCTGGTTTCTATCTCTTCTTTCACTGCTGCCACCCTCCCCTGGTGACCACAAAAGCACCGTGCTCCTGTCTTTTTACCAACCAGGGCCTGGAAACACCTACCTTTCCTCTTGACTAACTTGAAATTGGCTAGAATGTCCAAAAGTTAATTTTATTAAGAAGTTAAGAGGATGTTTAAAAATGGAAGAGGGAGGAGGCAAGGATGCCTGGTTACAAATGAAACGATGAGATTAAAAGCAAAAACTAACCAAAAAAAAAAAAAGTTTGAACGTTAAACAAAGATGCTGAAACTAATAGCTTGAGGTAAGAATTAACTTGGCAATGCTTCTAAGACAAATGCAATCTTCATACCTTCCTGGAACCTACTTCTCATCTAATCTTGTCATTAGGGCCAGGCTGATGTCCCCTCTGGCTCCACTCGGTACAATCCCCTGGTATTCTGTGCAGAATCAGACCGCAGCCCTGAGAAGAAAGCAGTTCTTGCCTCTACAGCTTTGTGAGAGTTCTTACCTGAGTTCCAACCACTGGCACTGGCCTGTGTAGTTCCTGAGGCCTCTCCCTGTGTATCTGGGAATTCCTATTCTCCATCCCTCAGGCCTGGGAACCCCTTCACCCCATTTTTTCTGCCTAGTTCTCTTTTTCGGAACCATAGTCACTAGCAAGCTAGCTGTGTAGATAGTTGCTACCCTTTCGTGACAGGATGGTGCTGTACCTGTGCCAGCATTTTCTGAAAAACTTTAAGGCTCTCAGCTAGCCAGAAACAGACTCTGCCCTTTCCTGTTTCGAAGGCCAGCTCTATCCCCCGGAGCTGGCCACTCAGTTCCTGTTTCCTGTTGGAGGGACACTCTCACTTCTCACTTCTTTTACCCAGCAAAGATGACGGACATGTCCTGCATATTTGAACTCAAATAACATTCCCTGTTCATTTTCCTAGACCATTCCCTGGTTACTCATCACTCAGGTATTTGTAAGGGAGGGATAGAATTCTCCTTGATAGGCCCCTAATTACATATTTACTGTACATGGTGTTTCATTTTTGCAATTACATTTGGTGGGGTTTTTTAAATACAGGAAAGCATAAAGAAGAAATAAAACAGTTCATAATCACTGCATAGTTAACCATGATTTGGGGTGGGGTCTTGGGGGTTTTTGTTTTGTTTTTTGTAATAAAAGTACATAATAGGAAAACCCAAACAGTTTAGAAAGGTGTAAAATTCCATCCCCACCATTGTAGTCGTCACCCTAAGATAATCACTGCTAGCATTTTCTTGTGAATCTTTCTGAAAATAAAATTTTTAAGTATATATGGATACTTCTGTATTGCTGCCCTGTGTGGCACTGATATAACCCTTTTTGCCTGTGAGATATTTTCCTAAAAAAATAATTCATGTACATAAACCAATCTATAATAATTCACTCTTATTTTGCTCATCCTCTGAGGACATTTCATGCAACTCAGCCAGTCCTAGCATGATGAACACAACATACTTGGCTAATGAACGTTGGTTTCCCGTTCAGAAAAACTCTCATTCTCCCTGTACCCCTCCCTCTGACACCACCATTTGGTTTGTGTTTTGGCCAATAGTTTTGACCTAGAATGGCTGACAAAAAAAAAACCAAGGTATTTGACTGGGCCTGCTGCAAAGACACAGAAGAAGAATATTTTACTACACATTAAAATGCAGTTTTATAGGGGCTTCTTCCTCTTTCAAGTCAATGGTTGAGGAGAGAAAGAATTAAAAAGAGAGATTATGCTTCTGCTTAAGATTGCGCTGGATGTTCTAGCCAAGGCAGTTAGGCAAGCAAGGGATATAGAAGATATCCAGGTTGGAAAGGAAGAAGGAAAACTATCTCTTTTTGCAGATGTCATTATGTTATATATAAGAAATCCTGAGGAATCATCCTTGCAAAAAATTGTTAGAACTAATAAAAAAGTTCAGTAAGGTTACAGGATACAAGATCAATATATAAAAGTCCATTGTTTATCTATACACTAGTTATAAATAATCTGAAAATGAAATTAAGAAAACAAATTCATGGATAATAACATAAAAAATTAAATATTAAGGAATAAATTTAGCAAAAAAGTACAATACATATACTGGAAACTACAAAACATTGTTGAAAGAAATGAAAGAAGAACCAAACAAATGGAAGAACATCTTGTGTTCATGAATTGGAAGACTTATGATTGGTAAAATGGCAACACTCCCTATACTGATATGTGGAGCCAGTGTCAAAATTTCAGCTATTTCTTTTGCAGAAATGGACTAGCTGATCCTAAAGTTCATGTGGAAATTCAAGGGACCTAGAGTGGCCAGAATAATCTTGAAGAGTAGCAAAGGTCAAGGACTCACACTTTTCAATTCCAATACTTACTACAAAGCTACAGTAATCAACATAGTGTGATGCTGGCATAAGAACAGACATATAAGACCAATGGAATAAAACTGAGAGTCTAGAAACAGACTCTTCTTTCTTTTATGGTCAGTTGGTTTTTGACAACGGTGCCAAGACCATTCAGTGAAAGAAAGAATAGTCCTTTCAACAAATGGCCATGGGACAACTGGATATCCACATGCAGAAGAATGAAATTAGACCTTCTGCATCATACCACATGCAAAAATTAACATGGATCAAAGACCTAAATGTAAGAGCTGAAACCATAAAACTATTAGAAAAAAAGCATAAGTATACTAAGTCTTCATGGCCTTGGATTAGGCAACAGTTTCCTAAACTAAAGTACAAGGGACCAAAGGGAAAAAAATCAATAAATTGGGCTTCATTAAGATTAAAAACTTTTGTGTTTTAAAGGATTCCATCAAGAAAGTGAAAAGACAACCCACAAAATGGAATAAAATATTTGAAAATCATATATTTAAGGGACTTGTAACCAGAATGTGTAAAGAACTCTAGTTCAAAAATAAGAGAAATAACTCAATTGAAATATGGACAAAGGATATAAGTAGACATTTCTCCAGAGAAGAGACACAGATAGCCAATAAACACATAAAAAGGTGTGTGACACACTAGCCATTGGGGAAATGCAGATCAAAACTTCAGGGAGATATCATTTCATACCTACCAGGACAGCTATCCTGAAAAGACAGATAAGAACAGGTGCTGGAAATGTTTGGGGTGGGGGGGGCGGGTATTGAACCCTCGTACACTATTGGTGGGAGTGAGTTGGTGCAGCTCCTTTGGAAAGGAGTCTGACAGATCCTCAAATTACCCGTAGAGTTACCATACAACCCTGCCACTCTAATCCTAGGTATTTACCCAAGAGAAACGAAAACACAAATCCACCCAAAAATGTGTACACAAATGTTCATAGAAGCATTATTCTTCATAGCCAAAAGTGGGAACAATTCTAATGTCCATCAGCAGATGAATGGATAAATAAAATGCATTATACTCATACAATGGGATATCATTCAGCCATATGAAGGAATGAAGTACTGTTACATGCTAAAAAGATGAATGAATCTTGAAAACATGCTAAGTGAAAGAAGCCAGTCACAAAAGGCCACATGCTGTATGATTCCATTTATCTGAAATAATTAGAATAGGTAAATCCTTAGAGACAAGTAGATTAATGTTTGTCAGGGACTGGGGTGAAGGGAATATGGAAAATGACTGCCAGTTGGATGTGAAGTCTTTTCATGGGTGATGAAAATGTTCTGGGTTAGGTACTGCTGATGGTTATACAACCTCATGAATATACTAAAAACAGGGAATTGTACTTTTTTTTTTAAATGGTGAATTTTATGATATGTAAATTGTATCTCAATTTAAAAAATAAATGAGAAGGATTGATGGAAATCATTGGATATTTTATAATATCTCATATGATCATTGTGGTCTTAGCAAGGTTGACTAGCAATGTAGGAGGCAACTGTTGTCCTCGGGGCACTGGATGGGACCCAAGGAACTATTTCTATCACCGAATGCCTGGAAGACATCTCCATAGTGTCTGTGGTATCACAACCCCACCTACAGATGATTCACTTCCGAGAAAGGACCCCTCCAGTAACCATTGGACATTTCAGTGATTTCTAGCTTTTTGCTTTTACCAACAATGCTGTGGTGAATGGTCTCACTGTTAATGCACAACATATTAAATATAAGACCTACATCGTACACAGTTGCCCCCAACTCTGGGAAGAGAGCTATTCTCCCAACTACTCATCCTGTTTTATATATTGGTATGCAGTGGGCTTCAAACCCAGGCAAGACTCCTTGCACTGTGGTCCCCTGGGCCCTGGTGCTGTGCCACCCTCCACCCGGGAGGGTAAAGTCCTTCCCCAGCTCTCACAGACCCTCTGCTCCTCTTTGAGTCATGAGACGAACCCTTCCACTCTCTCGTCACATAGCACCACACGTGCTGTTGGTGTTCAAAAAGCGCTTCTAGCCTCCCCTTACGAAATGAAGCCAGTGTTTGTCTCTTTTGCCTCTTTCCAGTAGGGAGTCATGGAATTTTTTCGATGCAGTACAAAAAAAGTTTTCCCTTGTTACCTTTTCTACTTTTGTCTCCTGTAATTTCCAAGTTCTCTGTATTTCTGTGGTTTTTTTTTTTTTTTAAGATTTTATTTATTTATTCATGAGAGAGAGAGAGAGAGAGGCACAGAGACACAGGCAGAGGGAGAAGCAGGCTTCATGCAGGGAACCTGACGTGGGACTAATCCTGGGTCTCCAGGATCAAGCCCTGGGCTGAAGGCGGCGCTAAACCGCTGAGCCACCTGGGCTGCCCTATTCCTGTGTTCTGAATGTGTGTGCCGACTGACAGCTTGCATTTCATTATGATCACTCTAGCCCTAAAAGGGTATGGGGCTCCTTTAAACCTGGCTTAGGAGGATTCCAGCTCTGGTTTACCAGATATGTACCTCTCTCTCCTTCGCCCTGTCCCCAGACTACAACACCGTAGACAGGATAACAAAAGCCTCTTACTGCTTGAATCCGATACTCCTCTGCTAAATCTATTCCCAAATATGTGCGGTTGAATAAAATTCAGTTAAGTTTCCTCTAATTCACTTAGGTATTTCTTTGTTGGTTTTAATCATGATCCCCCTTGGTGCTGATTTGGAATGACCAAGGCTACAGAGCAAACATGTTGACTTCGCTGCAGTGGCTCAACACTGTTTCACATTGAAATGCTGCAGCTGAAATTATTCTGGGCTGTTTTATCTCCTAAAATCATAGAATATTAGGATCAGAAAGGACCTTTAAAGTGATTTTGCCTAACCTTCCATATCGCTGACAGACAGCCACCCAGCTTCTACTGAAGATTTCCAGGATCCGATTCTCCCTGTTTTGGCAAGCAGCAGTTTCCCTGTTGGGTACACCCATCTTACAATGGCTTTCCTCGGACTGGGCCCGAAACCTGCCTCCCTGTAAGGCCCGCCAGGTTATCTTACTTACCTCCAGAGTTGCATAGGATTTGCTTTGTTCTCCCACAAATAAATCCACACATTTGAAGACCACTGTCATTTCCTTTCCTAGTCACTAGGTCACAGATTTTTGGAAATTTGTCCTTCATAATGCAAGGTTGAGAGAATTCTTACCTTCTTGGGCTTCATCCTATGTTGTTATCTTCCTTAACATTGGCCTTTCCAAATGTGACACCTGAACTGAACACAGCACTCTGTTTGAGGTTACGCCTGTGAAGAATGCAGTGAGGCTGTTACTGCTTGCCTCGTCTGGCTGAACCAGAAAAGAATGTACCAGCACTGATCAAGTTAGATGCATTCACATATACACCATATTTCATTTTTAAACCAGTATTGTGCACCTTCTCATGGTGTTCTTACTGTTCCAACCCACATGCATTTTTCTCTCCTTAGTAATATTCATTGAATGCTTCTGATGTGCCACCGTCCTAGGCATTCTACATAATCTCATTTAGTCCTCAGAATGGCCCAATGAGAAAGGTACTGGTACCATCTTCCTTCCCATGTGACAGATGAAGAGACCAATGCATAGAGGTGTTATGCATTGGGTCATGTTCCCATAGCTAGTAAGTGGTGAGCTACGATGAACGTAGAGGAAAGTCTGGCTCCAGAGCCCAGCTCTTGACCACTGCTCTGCACGCTGTCTGACCTCCTCACCAGCAGTACTTCCTGCTACATTGTCATTGCTCCTGTTGAGCCCACCTCCCAGTGTGGTTATTGTGTTGGAAGCCAGCCACATCAATCACCTCTTGCAGCTTGTTGAGTTTACAATTTAATATACTAAATCTTTTTCATAGGCAAAGGCTTAATTTTTAAAACCCTTTTGTCCTTGTTAACTATTGTCTGACTAATTTTGGACCTTCATTTCAGCCTGTGCTTGTTGTTCTTGACCGTGGATGTTGTCAATCAACTAGCTAGACTCCCAGCTTGGCCTGAAATGCAAATCTGTTATACCAATACATCAGCCCTAAGTACTACTCCCTCCTGTACCTGGATTCTGGCAAGTATTTATTCAATAGCCTTGGGTTCTGTTTTTGAACCTACAAGCCTATGAAACAACCTCCATACACTCACATTTCTGCATCCATTCTATCAGCTGCCCTGTAGAAGTCAGGATGCCTGATGCCCACAGTGAATTTCTGGAAGTGGCCCTCTAGATCCTATGCTAACTCCAGTAGTTCATCATTTTCTGTTCTAAGTGTGCACAAGCTTTCTGTTCAATAACCCAGTCATGAATTTTGTATTCCCTCCTCTTATCCCTTCTTCCTTAGCAAATCAGAATACCATTTGTCTGTCTCCACCAATCCCTTCCCTATTATCTCCATGATGATACTCCCAGAGGTATGTGGTCGCCAGTAGAAGCTTTCAGAGCTGTGGCATGTCAGAACTCTTGAAAGAGGGAGTCCCCTTCACCTGTCCCAGGCAGCAGTTCCCACAGAGCAATGCTTGTTGTGCCATGTACATCATTCTCCTTAGCAGGAAAGTTAAAGCAAAGTGAGAGTCAAGCAGTTCATTGCTTCTGTCACCTCTTAACACCTGGTCTTTGTGCTCTGAACATTACTTCTAAAGCCCCTTTTTGTTGTCCTGGACAGTCTCCATTAGCATCAGTTCATTCTGACTTTTTGCCTTCCTGGCAAGGATTTTACAGCCTCTGGGCTCTTATATTTAGCTGTCTTTTTTTCTTCTTCTTCTTTCTCCAGCATCTCCCCTCTTCCATCTTTTGAACATATTCTCTGAAAATTCATCTTAAGGAAACATCCCCCACAGTTATAATGGGGTCTGTGCCCTCTGTTTTTTCCTCATCTCCTTTTTTTAAATTTTTTTTTATTTTTAAAGATCTTTATTTATTCATGAGAGACAGAGAGAGAGAGAGAGAGAGAGAGAGAGAGAGAGGCAGAGACAGAGACACAGGCAGAGGGAGAAGCAGGCTCCCTGCAGGGAGCCCGACATGGGACTCCATCCCAGGACTCCAGGATCACGCCCTGGGCTGAAGGCAGGCGCTAAACTGCTGAGCCACCCAGGGATCCCCCCCTCCCCCATCTCCTTTGAAAACATGTCGAAATTTTCTTTTGCTGTGTTGAATGTGATGATACATGGCTTAGGCCATTGTATTACTCTGTTCTTTGTTTTTTCCTCTGGGATTTTGTTTCTTAGGAATTTCTGATTTATGGCCACTCAGAACCTGAGGACTGTTGTGGTTTGGTACTGATGCTCATTACTTCTTTTCTAAATTCATTTTTCATTTTCCTACGGGACTAATCAAAATTTGGGGACTCCGTTCGTGTTTTCTACTGTTCTGCTAACTATAGAATCTTTCAGCAGCTGACTTCTCCTTCCATAGATTCCAACCACTGGCTCCTTTTTCCGTCAGGGACAGAATATACCTTGGTCACTTTTCTCTGGTTCCTCCAGAGGGAAGCGTCCTTCTGTCTTAAATTATCTTAGCTATTGCCTTTTTCAACACCAGAGCAATATCCTGCTGTGTTGGCTACAGGATAATGGTCCCTGATGAGGAAGAACCTTCAGGCTGGGTAACTGTTAAATCCATTGTGAAAACCACACAGATAATCAAACTTGCCAAACAGTAGCTCTGACACAATACAACATCATTAGTTAAAGGTGTGCATGACATTGTGTCTGCTTCTCTCTGATAGTGTGATCCGAAGTCAAGTCGATGGCAAGGATGCACATTTTATAGATGGGAAGACTGTTGCAAAAATCAATGTAGGATATAGGATTCCTCTACTTGAATCATTCCACAGAAATGTAGTAATCTTCTCACAGACTGGTGTAGACCATTGGCTTGTGTGTCAGGAATCTGCCCAGACTGAGCTCACTAGAACTTTAGGCAATGCCTGATATTTGTTGTTTCTTTCTGTTGCTTTCTGAAGATTCGGCAAGGAGCAGCCTAAAAGACCGACCCCTGAAGGGTTTATACTCAAAGTTAGGTTTCACAAAGGGAAAGTGGAAGGGCTCATTTATGTTTCGTGTCTTATTTAAAATGCTTTTTATTTTGGAGTGATTTTAGACTGAGGAGAAGCTACTAAAATAAGAGGTCCTGTGTGCCCTTTGCCCAGCCTCCCCTGATGAGAATATGTGAGATGTCTTGTGAATGTCTCTGCCTGTGAGAGGCAGGGTCAGCCTGAACTCCAGTCGGGATGCCCTATGATAATAGCAGCATTCATGCCCTGCTTACCAAATGTCAACAGGAACTGGCTAAGCACTATCGGGTGCTGCGGCACCCTAATGAGGTGTCGTCACGATCATTGTCCCCTTTCTGCAGATGAAGGATTGGACTGACTTCATAGGGTTGAGTGACTCATGTGGCACTTTAGTGGCAGAGACAAGATTCACACCTGAACTCTTAACCATTATGTTATGCTGCTTCCCTGCATGTCTCACACGTGTGTTTGGGACTCAGCTAAACACCATGGGGCCAGTTTCTGCAGGAGGGTAGTGTTTAACCTCCTGCATTATGGTGGGGTGATGAGGCCCTGCTCCCAGCCCTTCATACCTTGCAGTCAGTTGTGAATGACAGACAGACAAATATGTTGAAATGCTGAAGGGATGTTGTCTCATTTCTTTCTGTCTCGTTTTGGGGGTGCTTAGTTTCTGACTCAGGCACTACAGGAGCGAATTTGTAGATGAAGATATCCTGTGGCTCTCACTTCTACTGCCGATGGGTCTGAGATGCAGGATGCTGGCAGACCGCCAGTCTGGGCTGTGGCAGAGCAGTAGGTGTTCAGACCCACGCTGACACGCCTGAGCACCTTTCAGAGGCCTTGTCCCAAATCCCACCTTTGATGATACTCCTGCAGAATCACCCCCTTCTTCAGGAGATTTGATTCTAAGTCCAGTCACTGTGTATCAACTATCACTGCTATCTGACAGCTCTTTAAATGTCCATATTGCTTCTTAGCGCAGCAGAAAAGCCAGGAGGCAGGAAGGGAAAGGTCATGCTAATCTTGGTTGTTACATTTGGTGCCAGGTACAACAGACACCAAGCACATTTAAGCCCAAACGACCTTGGTAACTTGATCTCTCACATTCCATGTATTTCAGCCAAGGAAAGAAACACTGGTGTACAATGTTAAAGAGATGCTTAACACTTTGGCATTTACAAAGTGCTTCCAAATCATCTGAGCCTCATCACATTCTCTATAGGTGGGGGTGCTGAGGGAGGGTACGCAGCTTGTCTCAGTTTTGACACTTATATTCGGCATAGCTACCATGGATCTTGGGGAGGCCTCAGCATTCCAGGACACTTGGAAAGTGAGCATTTCACTGTGAAAGTGAAATGCTCACTTTTCAGATTTAATTTTATAAGAGGCAAGAAGGAAGGTAGATGAGAGTGGGAGGGACTGAGCCAATTGTATCTGCCATAGTTCTTTCTACCTCTCCCAGCATCATTTAAAAAACAGCATCAGTGGCTCAGATGCATAGGGCTTTGTTAATCCTCGCTCGTCATGTGTTCATGGCCCATGAATAGCAAAGCTCCTTTTCTAGATTGATTCCTTTCTATTCTCAAAACTTGTACTGCATTGTGTGCATCTATTTTTTTAACTTTCTGATTGAAATGTAACATATGTAAAGTACATAGATATTTCTAGATAACTCAGTAGATTTTTACTATGTATCCTTGTGAAAGTACCACCTAGATCAATATATAGAATATTACCAGCATCTCAGAAACCTTATTTTTTCCCTGCCCTGTCAATACCCCCAAGGGTAACCATCATTGTGGTTAATCTGGTCTCTATCCCCATTGGTTTGTTTTGCCCGTTCATTATTTAAATGCATTCATACATTGGCGTGTACTCTTTTTGGACATGCCTTCTATCACTCACCTGTGAGAGTCATCTGTTTTTGTTTTTGTTTTTTTTTTTTTGTCATCTGGTTTTTGCATGAACGGGGAGTTAATTTGTTTCCTGCTCTCTCCCTGCTTTATCTTCTAGGATAAGTGGCATCATGAGGACTAGAGTAGCACAGAAATAGGAGCCACCTTTTGCCCACTCGTGGAGTATCTCTTCCTCTTAAAAACCATTCCCTTTAATTTCTCATAAAGCTTGCGTGGTGCACTGCCTTCTTTGGCACGATGGCTACTTTAAAAGGAATCTCTTGGAGACTTGTACATTTGCCTTGGATGCTGTCAGCCTAAAAGAATTTTCTTGAACACTTCTTCATTTGGAGAAGGTGAAAGAAGAAAGTAAGAGATGCTTTCTGGAGGGACATATTTAGACAAAGGGAAAAAAAGCACCAACTACAGGCATCACTCTAGGAGCTTGAACTAGAAACCAGCCTTTGGAGCTGAGACTTACATCCGTCTTCTGGGTCCCTCCCCTTCTCATAGTCTCAGTACAAAGCTGAAGGCATGAGAAGCTCAAGCAAGTCTGTCTCTTGGGGGTGGGAAAGCTGGTTTGAATTCAGGCCGACTCTGAGAAGCCTTCCACCTGCTAAGGCTATGGGTGGTGGGCTTTCCCTATCAAAGCCAGGGTGGCTTTCTTTATAAAAACACTCAGTCCTAGGACAAACTTGAGAGCAGGAATAAAGCTGATGCTTTTCAATGGAGTCTTAAATGAAGATGAAAGAGACTAGTTATTGCTGCAAGTATGGTCATATATGTAAGTCAGGGATCAAGCACAAATATTAAAATTGTGCAGTTAGCTCTAGTGTTCAGTTGTTGTCTCTGCCTTAGGAATCTGCTGGTTTCATGTCTTATATCTGCCAAGATAACGTCCTGGAATACTCTGCAGAGATTTAATCAGGGCTTCTTGCTCAGCAACTAGCACACACTGCAAAGGTCCAGATTGGCAAGCTGGGCCATCCTCAGGCACTTCCATTTAGCATCCTTATGCCTTTGTGTCTGTGAGCATATGGGATTAAGTGAATGAACCACTGAAATCCATCACCTCTAACATCAGGTGACCAACCTTGAATTTAGCAATATTTATTGCTAACAACTTTACAATATTTTATTAAGTTTATTGAGTAATTTTTATAGCCATGGCCCTTGCTCTGGGCTTTGCGTATAATATCTCAATTATGCCCCCACAGGACCTTGGGAGTTAGGTGGGATTATTCCCAATTTGCAAGTGAGCAAATTGAGGGTCAGAGAATTTAATCTGGCAGTAGTAGGGAGTAGTAAGAAGTGGGATTGAGATTCAACACCAGGTCTCTCGGGTTCCAAAGGCCACGTACCTTGTAACACCACATTACTTTTGAAAAATAAGTCCTCCCCTTCTGATGTGCCAACCCTCTGGCCAGCCCTTGCCTTCCCTCACCCCAAGACACACTCTTCAGTCTGTCCAGTAACTGGTTTTAGAACAGCTGAAAGCTGGAAATACCTTGCCACTCATTTTGTTTAGCTGATTTTTGAAGCTTCATTATTACCCAGTTGTATTTTTTAAAGGAATTTTTAAAAACACTTAAAGCTGTAGGGGCGCCTGGGTGGTGCAACTGATTAAGTGATCGACTCTTGGTTTTGGTTCAAGTCCTGATCTCAGAGTTGTGAGATGGAGCCTCAGACTCTGCACTCAGTGGGGAATCTGCTTAAGGCTGTCTCCCTCTCCCTGGCCCCTCCCCTTTCCCTAAAATAAATAAATAAATCTTAAAAAAAAATACTTAAAGCTATAGAGCAAAATGGAAAGCACCCTGATAATAAGAAAACATTGGTTTTAATGCTGATGTCACCACGAATCAAAACAAGCTCTGAGACTTGGGACACAGACTTAATTTCTGGGTGCCTCAGTTCCCCTTATTTGTGAAATGAGGAGGTTAAAATGTATGCTGTTAATGCCTCTACCTGTTCTAAAAACATGGGCTGGTATGACTTTTGTTTTTGGTTTTGAGATTCTAAAATGGCCTCAGAGTACAAATATTTCTTAAGCCTTAACTGCTTAAATGCAAGTTAAGCGAAGTGGATCAACATTGGGGCTTTCAGAATTTTTTTTAAAAAGATATTAGTTCTTTGCCCTTCCGAGTAAAACTGCATTTTCCATTGCATGTCCCAGTCCATCACTCCCACTAAAAGAAAATCCCATAGGTTCTTAAATAATTCATATTGGAGCTCAGATTCCTTGAGGGTCTGGCAAAGCTTTAATCTTGGATAAAATGATGTGAAATATTGCCAATAGCCAACCTTGGGTTGCCAACCCAAATATAAATCCCTCCTTGTTTAATAAATGAATTTGTAATATAAACTATTTTAAATTATACCTGTACAATTGAATAGACCTCAGATACTGTTGAGCAACTTCGAAAATAAGAAATAAGATGATATTATAGTCTAATTATTGAAGAATGTGCATACTTAAACAAAATTTTACTACATCATTTTAGACCCAATAAAGAGAAAACTGGCCACGTGAGTGACTCAGGATCATCTGTCATCAAACATGGGCTCAATCCTGAGAAGGTCTTCATGCAGGTTCATTATTTAAAGGTAAGTACATCTAAGTGGCAGAAGCCAGTTGTTATGGGGCAACACTTTTTTTTTTTTTTTAAGATTTTATTTTTTATTCATCAGAGACACAGAGAAAGACAGAGGCAGAGACCCAGGCAGAGGGAGAAGCAGGCTCCATGTAGGGAGCCCGATGTGGGAATCGATCCCAGGACTCCAGAGTCAAGCCCTGGGCTGAAGGCAGGCGCTAAACTGCTGAGCCACCCAGGGATCCACATGGGGCAACACTTTTTAGGTTATATGTGTAAACCTATAATCATGGCTGGGGCAAAACAAAAAGATTATCTACATTGTAATGTCATTTGACTGGTTAGGTATCTGACATCCAATAATTAAAACATTTCATACCCCCAAAATTAGACATGAATCAGATTCCCTGCCCTGTACATCCCTTCCTGTGCTCCATGTCAGTTTTGAAGAGCAGAATCTCGAAATTGCTGTTAGGTTCCAAGTAGAAGACAGGAGGAATAAAGAAGGAATTTATGTTATTAAAACTTTTCCTGCTAGCTGAGAGAGACAGGAGTTGGACCCTTCTTGACTTTTGGTCCGTGACACACATAAGGCTTCGTACAAACCAAGGAAAAATGAGATGGTGATACCATTAATAGAATGGTTGAGAACAAAATAGTTTTCCTTAATTTCCAGGTCCAGTCCTACTGGTAAAGATATGAAGGGCAGCCTGGGGCATGTCAGACAGGACTTCCTCTATGTGCAGAAAGCGCTGGTGGGTACGTTAGAGTTAGCTCTGTTGTAAGCAGTGTTCTTATGAACCTGTGATAGGCATCTTTATTTTTTTCTTCCTTCTAGGGCTATTTCCTTCTCCGGTTTCTTGCCCAAAGACTTGGAGATGACACCTATTTTGCATTTTTAAGAAAATTTGTGCACACATTTCATGGGCAGTTGATTCTTTCCCAGGTAATTTATGCGTCGTCACGAGTCCATGATACATAATTGGAGGGAGTGTGGCATGTGGGGACTAGGTTATGTGAGTAGCAAAAAGTAGGGAAAAGATTTACGATTTAATGCAGTAGGAAAAATAGGGAGTTAACAAAGTGGACCCAGAAAGGTGTTGTTTTAGAGAGGACAGACTGTAACCCAAAACTATCCTGTGCACAGGGATCTGGATAGTCTACCTTATGTGACCTTAAAAACAAAACCAACACAATCCTGCTCTTCCCTCTACGTGGAATGATCTTTGCAAAGTTGGCTTCCTCTTATCCTTTTGTCTTAGCTGGAACACCACAATCTCAGAGTCACCCCAGCTGCACAGATATGCACTCACTGTTATTCTCTTCCCTTTGCTGTTGTCATTGCCTTCATTGTCATTGCCATTATTCATAATTATATTGTCATTGCGGGGGGGGGTCCCTTTTGTTTTTTTTTCTGCCTCCTCCTTCTGTGCATAAGCTCAACAAGGCCAGACCATGCTCTTTATTTTACCAGTACCTAATATACAATTGGCACACCATACATGTGGCATATATATTTGATCAACAAATCTCTTAATAAGAAGATACTCTGAAATATTCAGACAGCCTGGCCACAGAACTATCAGAGAAAGACACTGTCAGCTTATACTGGTGTCTGTGAGCTGCACATAGCAAGAAAGTTAGCAAAGAAGGAGAGGCTCTGAAAACAGTGCTCAAAGGATGTGGTCTCAACACAGATTGGTCTGATGGGTATTTTTGATATGTGACAGTGGTGCTCATACACAGTTTTGAAGTCACATTGTCCACAGTGTTAGATGTGACATATGTGTATGTACAACCTGAACACATATGAAGGGAGTAGCATGAGTGAAACAAGACGAGATGACTATCCCTTGCCCTTACATTCTTTTTTTTCTTTTGGTTGAGGGGAAAGTAGGGTCTTCCTAAACATATACTTGGAAAGGTATCTTGAAAAGAGGCTCATAAGTCTTATGTGGACTAATCAGTCTTGGTGGACTGATTAGCCCAAATTCCCACTGCTTAAAACCACTGCCCACTGAGCTACTTCAGTGTTAAATGAGCGCGTTGTATGTCCATGACCTCTTAGGTTCTGATGTCAGCCTCCTGTGGAACACTCAGTGCCTTCTCCACCAGGTCATTCAGGTTTTCTTTTGTTTATCTTTTCTGAACAACAACTTTATTGGTTTTTCATGACAGCTTTATTGAGTTATAATTCGTATACCATAAATTTCACCCTTTTAAAGTATGCAAGTCAGTGGTTCCCAGACATGCATGAGGTTGTGCACCCTCACCACTCTGTCATTTTCAGAACATCTTCATCAGTCCCACAAGAAGCCTCCTGCCCATTAGCTGTCACTGCCCCAGGTCCACCTCCCCCCGGCACCAGGCCAGCCCTACCCTACTGTCCATCAGTGTGGATTTGCCTCTTTTGGATGTTCCACATAAACAGAATCAGAGAATATGTGGCCTTTTGTGCTGGATTCTCTCCTGCAATGTGGATTCTTCTCTCAATGTGTTCTCGGTTCATGTGGTAGCATGGAGCAGCACTTCATTCCTCTTTCTTTATTTCAATATTTACTTTTTAAACTTTGGTAAAGCCTACCTAACAAAATTTACCATTTTAATCATTGTAAAACATATAGGTCAGCACATTAAGTACTTTCACACTGTTGTGCAGCAGTCAGCACCAGGCGTCTCTAGAATGTTTTAATCTTCCCAGATTGACACTTGTATCCATTAAGCATAACCACCTTGTTTCCCCCACTTCCCTCAACAGGGCCCTGGAAACTATCATTCCACTTTCTGTTTGACTGTTCGAGATACTTCATATTAGTGAAATATTTGTACTTTTGGAACTGAGCATAATGTCTTCAGGTTTCATCCATGTTGCAGCATGTGTCAGAATTTCCCTCCTTCTTAAGACTGAATGTTTCATTGTTTGTATATGCCACATTTTGTTGGTGGATGTTTAGGTTATTTACACCTTTTGGCTATTGTCAGTAATGCTGCTATGAACATCAGCGTACAAATAACTGTTTGAGTTTCTGTCTTCTTGTCTTTTAATTATATTTGAGGAAGTTCGATACTGTTTTCCACAGTGGCTGCACCATTTCACATTCTCACCAACAGTACACAAGTGTTCCTATTTCTTCACATCCTTACCAACACTTGTTCTGTTCTTTTGATAATAGCCATCCTAGTTGGTGTGAAGTGGTATCTCATTGTGGTTTTAGTTTGCATTTCTCTGATAGCTAATGATGTTGAGCATCTTTTAAGAAGGCTCCACACCGAACACTTGAACTCATGACCCTGAGATCAAAGAGATCCATGTTCTATGGACCTACCAACTTACCAAGCCAATCGGGCACCCAGATGTTGAGCATCTTTTCATGTGCTCATTGGCTTTTTGTATATCTTCTTTGGAGAAATATTTGTTTAGATCCTTTGCCAATTTTCTATTTGCATTGTCTTTTGTTTTTGAGTTATACTTTATATATTCCAGATTTGGATCCCCTATCAAATATGTGATTTGCAAATTTTTTTTTTTTTTTTTTGCAAATATTTTTTCTCATTTTATGGGTTGTCTTTTTACTTTCTTGTCTCTTGTAGCACAAAAGCTTTTAATTTTGATAAAATCCAATTTATCTTTTTTATCTTTGGTTGCTTATACCTTAGCTATCATATGTAAGAAACCATTGCTTAATTGAAAGCTATAAAGATTTGCTTCTATGTTTTCTTTTTTCTTTTTAACTTTTTATTTATTTATTTTTTTAATTTATGATAGTCATCACAGAGAGAGAGAGAGGCAGAGACATAGGCAGAGGGAGAAGCAGGCTCCAAGCACCGGGAGCCCGACGTGGGATTCGATCCCGGGTCTCCAGGATTGCGCCCTGGGTTAAAGGCAGGCGCCAAACCACTGTGCCACCCAGGGATCCTGCTTCTATGTTTTAAGTGTTTTATTTTATAGCTTTAGCTCTTAACATTTAGGTCTCTTGTCCATTTGAGGTTTTTTTTTTTTTTTTTCATTTGAGTTAATTTTTATATATGTTGTGAGGTAGGGATCTAATTCTATTCTTTTGCATGTGACTATTCAGTTCTCTCATAACCATTTGGTGAAAGATTATTCTTTCCCTCCAATGAATTGTCTTGGCATCCTTGTTGAAAATCAATAGACCGTAAATGTAAGAGTTTATTTCTGGACTATTAATTTTATTCCATCAATCTATTTCTGCAAGTACCACTGTAAGTTTGGAACTTACTGCTTTTTAACTAACACATATTTGTTATAAAAAAAACTCAAGCAATACATAAAAATACAAAGAATATGAAATACTACTTAAAATCCCACCACCTATATATGGCCATAATTAATATTAAGTGAACTTCATTCCAGAAATTGCACTATATCTCTCTCTTTCGGTATATTATATGATATGTATACATGTACCTGTACATATATGTGTATACACATATATAGATATAAAGATATATGAAGAATTAATTTTATATAAAAGTAGGATTACATTATATGCATTAAAAAAAAAAGATTTTATGTATTTGTTTGAGGGGTGGGGGAGAGCCCACACACTGGGGAGGGGCAGAGAGAGAACCAGACTGTCTGCCAAGCTGGGAGCCCGATGTGGGGATCAATCCCAGGATCCTGGGATCATGACCCAATCTGAAGGCAGACACTTAACCAACTGAGCCTCCAGGTACTCCTTATATGTGCTTTTTTTTAATGAAGTGTTTTAAATTTTATTTTGCTTAAATTTAATAATGGAAAAGAAACTAAAGTGAATGCAAAGAGCTTTCTTGAACTTCAGACAAACGAGAGATTATTTCATAAAAGATTCTAATATATTCAAGAAGGATGATTACAAAAAAATCTTTGAGGTTGAAATTATTTTTTCCTCTTTACCTATTTTTTTTATTTTTAGAAAACATCAATTTATTCACTTCTGTAAAAGCTGAGGGAATTAGCAATTATATACTTCTACTACCTTTCTCCCAATTCAAAATATATATATCTATATTCATGAAAGCCTTATTTTGATTCCACTTTTTGTTGGCTGAATTTTGTTACCAAATTTATGTTGAAGACTCACTGCTTCTATGATTTTTGAGTTCTTATGTGCTTGAGAATGTTTGTTGCCTTTATATTGGAATCACACACTGGGTATAATAGTCTCTGATCTCATTTCCATGTCCTCAGAACTTTGCAGCTATTGCTTGACTGCCTTCTGATTAATAATGCTATAGAAATTTTTAAAAGATTTTATTTATTTATTTATTTGAGAGAGAAAGAGAGTAGGGGGAGAATCAGAGGGAGAGGGATAAGCAGACTCCATGCCAAGAGTGGCATGGGCTCAATCTCACAACCTTGAGATCATGACCCAAGCCAAAATCAAGAGTCAGACACTTAATCAGCTCAGCCACTTGGGCATCCTGCTGTAGAAACTTTTTTTAAAAAAGATTTATTTATTTGAGAGAGAGAGAGAGAGTGGGAAAGAGAGAGAGCATGAGCAGGGCAGTAGGAAGAGAAGACTCCTGGCGGAGTGAGGAGCCCCATGCAGGGCTAGATCCCAGAACTCTGGGATGATGACTGAGGTGAAGGCAGATGCTTAACCAACTGAGCCACCCAGGCACCCTGCTGTAGAAACTTTTGAAGTCAGCCTACTTTTTCCTCTTTATGCCACTCAGATGACAGAAGAATTCTTTCTTTATCTTTGACATTTAGTAATTGACTCAGAAAATATCTTGGTGTTATGAGTCTGCATCAGTTTTTGTTTTTTTTTTTTCCTGCAAAGGAGTCTGCACTTCCAGTCTTACCTACTGTTCTTCCTTCTTTCAGCAAAATTGTCTAACTTGTATGTTTGAACACATTCAGGATTTTCTCCCTTGCAGGGTTCTGGATTTTAAGATTACCAGTTATTCTTATGTTATATTATCTTTGTTCTCCATGCCTTTTGTCTTTTTGGCATGTGTTTATCTCAAGTGACATTATTTTTATTGTTAATGTTGTTATAACATTATTGTTAATTTTTTCTTTAATGTCTGTACTCTTACTACTATTTCTGTGTTATTAATTTTCCTGTACTGATATTATTTTAGTCCTTAATTTATTTGCTTTGAAATCTCTCCTTTCGTCTCATTTTGTTGTTCTGTCATCTTGTCTCTGAGCTTTCATTTTACTGACTTTATGTTCTTATTATGATCTTTTGTTAATTTATTTTGTAGTGTAAAACATTCATAGAAAATTTTCTTCTGTTTCTTGGATTATGTTTTCTTCGAGATTGGAGTCTGTCTTTTATCCCATGTTTCTTAGTGCTGTCTCTCTATGTGGGTTTTTGTTACATTAATCTGAATAGTTGCCATACTTTCCTTCTTGGTTATTCTCAGCATGAGTAGCCCTGTCCTGACCTTTTATTTATTCTCATATGTATTGGAACATTATTCTTGATTTCTTTCCCAACTTTTTGTAGACATGTTTTCTTTCATCTGAGCTATAATTTGAAGCTTGGATGTTATGCATGGAGGGGGTGGAGGGGAAGAGCTCCACTGGAGCTGCATACAGCTTTTGTTGTAAGAATTTAGCTCCACTAACTCTTAAAATTCTGTAAAATGTTCCCAGCCAAGATTTCCTTCACCTAATTTGGGTGCAGCTTTTTCCCCACTGCAGCTATTCTCTCAATTAATATTGGTTCTCGAGTTCTGCATGGAGCTCTAGAAGCTCTGCAGTTCATCAAAGAGCATCCTCTTTGGTTTTATTACCCAACTTTTGCTCATCTCTCTCCAATAAACATTTCTAGTCTCTTCATGGTCACAAAAAAAGAAGAAGAAGGAGAAGAAGGAGAAGAAGGAGAAGAAGGAGAAGAAGGAAGAGGAAGAGGAAGAAGAAGAAGAAGAAGAAGAAGAAGAAGAAGAAAGAAAAAGAAAAGAAAAGAAAAGAAAAGAAAAGAAAAGAAAAGAAAAGAAAAGAAGGAAAGATAAAGATATTCCTGTTTCTTTCCAAATGTGTGGGTATTTGTGAGAATTTGCAGGGTTTGGGCAATTCACCAGTCCCCCTACTGCTAAGCATGAGGTTGGGGTGGTAGAGAGGGAGGGTTGAGACCTGTGTTGGAATCTTATGTTTCTTTCCTTAGTTGTCTCCTTTTGAAGTTTATGCCATGAAGCTGTCCTTCTTTACTTGTTTGGATGCTGCTGGTAACATTTCTGCGCACCCCCCCCCCCCCCTTTTTAGTGGATTGTATTTTTGTTTATTTTGCTTTGTAGTGATGAGGAAGGCTGTGATCCAGTTTCTTTTTTCAGAAGTCTTTCAATTTCTTCTTTTTCCTTTGTGAACACCCTGCCTGTCCAACATTTTGGTATTATCCCTGTCCTAGTCCCCACTGCAAGTTAGCAGTGACTTCTTCTTGGCCATTTCATGTCTCAGTCCTTATCCTGCCAACCCTGTCCTTGCTTAAATTATATGTTTTTTTTTTTTTTTGTCTCTCTTACTTCCACCTCCCCATGACCATGGTAATTATTCATAAAACATCTGAAAGAAATTGCTAAACCTGTGCAATTATCAGGCCATTGCCAGTTTATCTGGTAGAATCTATGTGTACCTGCTTTTTATTGATTATTTTTATCAGGACTAAAAAATAATTACCAAATTACCCATGTACCAAAAATCAGTATAGTTTTTTTTTTTTTAAATCATGCATAATGTAATGTTGTTAGATATTAATCAAAATAAGCTGTCTGGGACTGACCTGGCTAGCATATAGATTATTAAGAGAATAAGAAATGAAAAAATATTCTCAAAGAATGTATTTTTTGATTGGAGTGAGGCCTTGTAACAATTTCCAAGGATCCACATAAAATTGTATCCTAGCCCACAGTCAAAACAGCAGGAGGCCTTCTTTGTTTTTTTTGTTTGTTTGTTTTTTGTTTGTTTGCCTTTGATTTTAATATTTTTCTGGCATACTGTAGTGGTGACAAACTAGGATTCTGGCATTTGTTGCTAGCTAACTTTGTTCACAATTCTAGAATCAGACTTGAAGGAAGCTCTCCTTGTCCAGTTAAGATTTGTAATTTGCCTTTACAAAATTGCCAACATGCTGAAGGGAAGAGGGGAGACAGATGAAAGAATTGAAAAGATGTTGGTGAGGGAAGGAATAATCATAGGAGGTATTTTTCTTTTTATGTCCTCCTATTGTGGAAAGTGGGGAAAAGCTTCTATATAATAAGTCCACTCTAAGGGTGTATTCCAGTTTACAAAAAGAACCAGGAAAACTAGCATGTTATGATTAACGATTGGGTCTATGAAAGGAGTAAGAAGGGCCAATAGGGTTGGTTCCAATGATAGCTGGTGCAGCAATGGGCCAAGAATCTCTTTGGATTGCATGGAGCCCAGACAGAGCATCTGGCACTGTGGATGGGCATTCACATAGCCTGTGGGAATACAGGTGCCATGACTTAGAGGTGCTCAAGGTGCTGGGGTTTTGTGATCCATTGTGATCCTCTAGACCTGTTGTCCCTAGTATTGGTGGGGAGCCTCTAGCAAGCTGCTTTGTGACCTCCAGGTCTCAGCCCTAAGGCAGGAGAGACAGGTGGCCACCTACTAGGAGGTAGAACAAGGTTTCTTAAAAATAAAGCAAGATTCTTTGGGGACCTCCTGTACTTTTCCTATATTCACATGAAATCTGGAACATTGTACTTTGCAGTCCTATAAAGAAAGATCCAATCGTAATTGGAAAATGTAAAAGGGCAGAATTAAGGTTAACTCTGAATTTCCTGCTCCTCCTGCAATTCAATTTCTCCCTCTTGTCATTGAGTTAGTGTCATTTCTCCTTCCCCATATAATTGAGCATAAATAACTGGACAAACATGGGATAAGCTGATATGGACTATAAGGAGGTAATGAAGCAAATTTAGTAAGAAATTATCATTATAGCACTCAAATTTTTAAGAAGCAAGAATACTGCCAATAAGCCAGTAAAATATTTGCAAAGTAATCAATATATCAGATTGTGATAAATTAATTTATTATTTAACTTTTTTGTAAAATAATTGTTAAAATTATAAAAATAATGGCTTTAAGAATGTCAAATGAAAATAATTTAAAAATTATTATTAAAAATTATTAAGAATTATTTAAAAATAATTCTTCACATTCTAGATAGTACTTATTTCCTTTTCTTTTCCATATAGCCGCTGCCGGTGCTAGAATGCGAGACATTATTCTATTTGGAATTGTCCATTTCCATTTAGACTACACAATCCATGTTTTTAATATTAGTTTTGTTAATTGTATCTTTGTATCATTTATTGTAGGTGAAGCAGCAATAGACATATAATGACTTGGAGAACAGAAGTTAGGAGAAATAAATCTTTCATTAGTGCTCTTAATAGGAAGGCTTTGCTGCTGGCAGAAATGGCCCTAGCCACCTGTACGCACACAGAAAGGGACGGTGTCTGTGCTTAGTGCCATGGTGGAGAGAACACCACATCATACAAATTGTTTGCAGATTTCCATTCCTATCTAATTCCATCTGTTTATAATATGAACGTCGGTGCTGCTTCCATCTCATTGAGTCTTAAATGGAACTCATCAGAGCCCTGTGCTGACTCTGGATCTGCAGACTTGATTCTTGGGGGTGAGGAGAAGGGTGTGGTTTCTTTCTGAAGGAATTCTGGTGTGGTAGTGTCATAATCGGTCATCTGGGCTTACACACAGGCCCCTTTTTAAAGGACCTGTTTTAGGGGTACCTGGGTGGCTCAGTGGTTGAGCGTCTGCCTTTGGCTCAGGGTGTGATCCCGGGGTCTTGGGATCGAGTCCTGCTTTGGGCTCCTTGTGTGGAGCCTGCTTCTCCCTCCACCTGTGTCTCTGCCTCTCTCACTGTCTCTCATGAATAAATAAATAAAATCTTAAAAAAAAAAAAAGACCTGCTTTAAAAGATTATTTTTAGTTTATTAAAAGAAAAACTTGAAGTATAGATCTTATTCATTCAATATCAAGTCCAAAAAGTTAAATATTCTTCTCTCTTTCATGTTCTGTATTTATTCAAAATGTATCTTATCAAACCCTTCAGATAACTCAGGGTTAACACTGGCCTTGGGTCACTCAGCAAATAAAAATGTACAATTCCTACTTACATTCAAATTTCAGATAAACAACAAATAATTTTTTAGTGCCCCCAATTTAACTGGGCGTCCTGTATTTTATCTGACAAATCTGATTGAGACCAAATGAAGATTCTAGAATTAAATGGGCTGAAGAAGATTGGTCACAAAACTTAAGGTGTGAATTAAATATAAATGTAATCTTGAACATTCATATGTGAATTTGTTTAGGCCTATGGTACTGTGGTTATGTTTTTAGAAGAGTCCTTATTTTTTAGAGATATTTACTGAAACATTGGCTGATGACATCATATAACATTTGGGATTCACTTCTTAATAATATAGGAGGCAGGTGAGAGGTTAGGACAGATTGACTGTGGGTTGATGGGTACATGAAGGTTAATTATATTCTCCACTTTTGAGTGTGTTGGAAAATTTCCATAGTACAGGGGGAAAAATAGGTGTGTCTAAGTTATGCATTTAGGTTAAAAAAAATCTATTATTGAAAGATCCTAAATGTGAAATGAAAGAAGATTGCATGGTGGCACTAGAAGCAGCTTCAGACTAAGGCAGGGACCCTTGAACCATTCCAATTGTGACATCTTTATTCCTCCACTGGGATATTGTCTTGATTTTTGTCTTCATCTCTCTCTTTTTTTTTTTTTTCCAGTTTTTTGTTTTGTTTTGTTTTGTTTTGTTTTAGGTAATCTCTATACCCAGTGTGGGCCTCAAACTCACAACCTTGAAATCAAGGGTCCCTTGCTCTACTGACTGAGTCAGCCAGGCACCCCTGTCTTTATCTTTCCATAGAACAATGCAAGAATGTTGTAAGTTAGTTACTAGCCTCTTAGAGTTGAGAGTGTTGAGGTGTAACAGGATCTCTAAGGAAAGCTCAGGAGGAGGAAAACATGGTTAAGTAGAGAGGGGATTATGCTTTATGCTATCTATGGTCAGCCTTTTGAAAATAGTTAAACTTGAAATAAACTTTTGGGTTAGGTAAAAATAACAAACAGTACATTTTTCAATTTGCGGTTTTTACAAAACAAATCTCTTTAACTGATTGGCTTGAAGCCCTGGTAAATTAATAAATAGTGTATATAGTCTAATAAGTCAACACAGGCCTAGCTTTCCTAGCAGGTGATCTGTCAGCAGCTGGGAGCACTCGGGCCCTGGCATGATTCCGGACAGAGTTATTTATTGATGGACATCTTTAATGATTTGCTTTTTTCTTATTCCAGGATTTCCTTCAAATGCTGTTGGAGAACATCCCAGAAGAAAAAAGGTGAGGACCAATTTAGGAATTAAGAGCCCAGTTTTACTTTTAATGTTAAAAATGACCCTGCCATTGTTTGGTTTGTTACAGTCTAGAAAGTTCCATCTTCATCCTGTAACAGAAGTAGGGACCTAACCCAGGCAGTAGGAATCCCAAGACAATCAACCAGACTTAGAACTAGGCCCACATGGATGTTGGGAGCCAGAGCACGCAGTGTTAGGAGGGAAGGCCCAGGGTCAGAAACCCTGAAAGTAATATGAGAGACAAGCCAAGGACACTTCATGGCCTCAGCTGCTGTGAAAAAGAGTCGGGGAGAGGGAAGTTCTAAGTTCAGGTTCTCTAGTTAACATGCCTTAATATAAGGAAATGCTATTTAATTGAAGGTAAAAGTCTAGTGCAGTAATAAGAACATGGGATTTGAAGTCAGGCTCTCCTAAGTTCTCACCCCAGTGTGGCTCCTTCCCAGCTCTGAGATTTGTAGCAAGTTACTTCATCCATCCAAATTTCAGGTTTTCACCCTTGGGGGTAATACAGGAGATAACCTTTGTGACAGGTGTACAATCGATGATTGTTACAGGTATAGGAATAGTTATCTTCTGGGCCTCAGGCCCTGTATATAAGGATCTACATACAGTAAATCACATAATCCTTATTACAGTACTCCACCACCACTGTCGTCATCATAGTGCTTATTGTAGGCCAGCACTTCCACATGCAGGCCCTCAGTTAGTCCTTCAGCCAGCACTGTTAGGTGCATTGCATGTCTGTCCCTACTTTATCAGTAAAAGCACTGAGGCATGTTCAGGAGAGAAGGGACCTACATCAGAGTTTAGACTGGTATTTGATCTTTGCCTGGCCTTTTGTTTAATCTCCCCATCTTCCACCTTCTACTCCCAATTCTTGCTTCAAGAGAAGCGTTATTGTCAGCTGCTTGTTTTTTTAAATTCAATGTGAACACACACACATAAAGCAAGCCAGTACATCATACAGAATGAGCATACCCATATTACTTGATAAATTTCTTTATCTCTACTTCTCTCTGTTCATGCTTTTTGATGCCGAAGGAAGTCTTACCTAGGGAGATTGCATGGAGCCTTAGTAATTGGCTAAGATAATTAGCTTTTCGAAAGGCTGTTTTGAAGGAAGTGTGGCTTGTTTTGGAAAGTCTGAAATGTTTCAGATTTACCATCCTTTCTTTTTACACAAACACATGGATTTTCTTCTTGCAAGAATCGCATCCAAATGTTCCTAAGGTTAGGACAGCAGTTTACCTGCAAGATACGTTTTTTTTCACCTTTTCTTCTGTACCTGCCCTGGAATAACTTTTTGAGTTTCCTGATAAAATGGAGCAGTTTCCTTGCAAGAAAAAAAAAGAAAAGACAATTACTAGAAATGGTGTATTCCTATTACCAAAGTCTGTTACTATACATTCTTTTGGAAGAATTTCTTAAGGCACAAATACAGCAAATTTCACGGAAGCAACAAAGTGCATTTTTAGTTTGGGACGGCTTCTTTCTTTTCATCCTCTTCCTAATAAGGTTATGAAGTTCATGGGTGTGGCCCCAAGCCCTCTGGCTCCAGGGAACCTGGATCTTGTCATTTTGAATATGTATCAAGGAACATGCTGTTGAACCCATAAAGAGATTTTTGTTGCGATGGTGGCAGAGCAGCATCTCTGTTTAAGGGTGGCCACTGACCACCAACCTTCACACCCCACCCCGAGAGGACACCTTACTCAGTCAGGGTCATATTTAGGCCAGCAGGTTTAAGCTGCCTTTTAAAATTTCCCTTAAAAGTTAAGGTGATTTCCTTCCTGCAATGAACCTATTTCAGCAAGTATATCAGAATACTTTTTGAAATTCAAGCATCTTCTTTCCTGCTAACTAATCTCAGAATCTAATTCAGGTATTAAAACAGACCGTTTGGCCTTTTATCTATGCAGCATATTGTACCAATTTTATCTGGGGCTCCAAAGGTCCTACATCTACCCCTGGAGCCTCCAATCTGTGGCCCTGATGCAAGCTGATCCTTGGGCACATCTGTCAGGCATGTGAGCCATTGTGAGCGGGGCAAGATTCTTCAGATAGACCAGCCAGTTAGTGTTCAGGGGCCAGTATCCTCTATGTCACACTGTTTTTGCATGGTTCTCCTGCTCTGATTAATTTAACTTACCCATTGAGCTCCTCCTGTACCAGGCTTTAGGCTGGAGACTAGAGGACAGAAAGGAATAGGTTCCATCCCCCGCCTACAGGATGCTCCTAATCGACATAGAGATAGGCATGAAAACAGATTATGACTCAGTGTGGGAAGTGCTTTGGGGAGTTTCAGAGTCCTTGGCACACCGGGAAAGGCCCAAGTGTCCTAGCCTCGAGCCTTCAGGTAAAGAAGTGCCATTAAAAGTTCTAAATAGGAAAGTGCCATCAGCAGATTGGGAAGATGCTCCAGGGGATGCTGTGGAAGGTATATGTGAGATGGGTGGACTAGAAGTCACAGAGAGAGAGAGAATGAGTGGGGCAGGGGCACAGAGACTCGGGACTCAATCCTGCAGCTCTGGGATCACAACCTGAGCTGAATGAAGTACCTGAGGTGAAGGCAGTTGCTTAGCCGACTGAGCCACCCAGGTGCCCCTCAAGACAGCTGTTCACTCAGGAGATCTAGAGCTGGAACCTGATCTCTCATTCTTGGCCACTCAGTGACACTCTGAAGTAGCACTGGAAGCAGAGTGGGCAGGGGAGTTTGTCTTGGGAATTAGTGGGGGGCGGAGAGAGTGGAAAGGAGAGCATTTGAAGGAGGAAGGGAGGAGTTGTGTTTTAGACATCTTCAATGTGAGGTTTCTGTGTAAATGTTGATGTTTTCTGAGACCAAGGGAAGAAAAAGCTAAAAATGCTTAGAAGGAAATCCAAGCAGATCCTGGGCACCAGCGAGTCCTCATATAAGAGTGAGTGCCCTGCCCACCTGATACTGTAACCATATCAAACAGTGGCTCTTTTTTTTTTTTTTTTTTTAAGATTCATTTATTTATTTGAGAGAGAGGGAGAGACCAGAGGAGAAAGGGAGAGAAAATCTTAAGCAGACTCCACGCTGAGCTTGGAGCCTGACGTGAGGCTCAACCTCACGACCTTGAGATCATGACCTGAGCCAAAACCTAGAGTCAGACACTTAACCAACTGTGCTCTTTCTTTGCTCATGTGTTATTATGTCTGCCTGTGCATGTCCATGTGTTTGGTTTCATTCACTGCCTTCCCTCCCCCATGGAGCTCGTGAATGCTCACTTATAGATGTGACCTCAGCCATCTTCATTATCTGCCCAAGCACAAACGACTCCTTTTGATTAGGTAACAAGTAACCATATGCACAGTTCTAAGATGCACACTATTTGTATCCACATGTAGAGAGGGAACTTAAAAACCTAAATTATGAAAATCTACAAATCTGTGAAGAATATTGGTTGCATTGCAAAATGAGTGCTTTTCCATTTCAGACCCTGAGCACTGAGGGCCCCAATGCTTGCATTCACCCAGTACCTGCACTTCCAAAGTCCATTCCATCTGTGGTTTAGTTCATGTGACAGTTGTGAGGGGGGCTTTAAAAGGTTGTGAAAATTGTGCTTTCCTTCAGAGGTGCAGAGAGGACATGATCATTAGAATCTCAAGGGCTGTGGTAGGAGCCGAGAGTGATGAAGACCTCTCTTCTGATTGGCAGCAAGTTGATAGGCACAAGTGGCAGATACAGCTGTTAGTCCCGCCATCCTCGTCCCTCTGCCCTCAGAAATCAACTGAACAAGCAATATAGCAAGTGCAATACCATTTTCATACAAGCCTGGGCCTATTTCTATGCATGTTAACATCACGAAGAAAAGAGCCACTGCCTTTCAACTTTCTCAGCTTTAAACACAGCTTATTTCTCTCATCAGCATTATGCCCCAGTGTCCAACATATTCTCTCCCCTGCTGTGTTAACTACGTGTGACCACATTTATAGCTCAGAGGAACTGGAGACAGACGTCTGAGCCTCAGAGTTGCCTTACAGGATGTAGGAGTGCAGAGAGGGAACTCTCTAGCCAGAGGGTAAAACAACCTGCTGTTCCAGATACCCAGGAGGCTTGGGTAATGAGGCGGAGGTAACTCTCACTAGTACAAATATGGGGGCATGCAGTCGTGGGTCTGTGTACTTTTAGCTATCTGTATAAAATCAATTTCCATAGTGATCAGACATGCAGAAGAGTAATTTCCTGTAAGTCCTGGGTTCCAGCAAAGTGGAAATGCTTCTGCTTGTTGTTGTGATTATTTAAGCCACATGATCTCAGAGGGGAAACATTCACCATTGGCTTACACTCTCAGTGTCTTGATTTGAAAAAGTCAACTTTTGCTTTACCATGCCTACCTATCCAAGCCCAGACCTAAAAAATTCCCCTGTATTGTCATCTCAATAATTACGATTGAAACAGCAAAAAATACATAATTGTTACTTTTTCCCTCCAAATATGCAGTTCATTTCTTCCTTGCAAATTAAGCATTATTGGGACACCTCACTGGCTCAGTTGGTAGAGCATGCGACTCTTGATCTTGGGGTTGTGAGTTCGAGCCCCATATTGGGTGTGGAGCCTACTTAAAAAAAATCAGCATTATCACACATTTCTCATAATTTCCTTGGGAAGTAAGGCCACCTATAGTACCTTAAAAAAATTTTTTTAGCAGCTGGAGTTATTGCTTTCATCATCCTCTCATAGTTTAAAATCTCATTCCCTGTTAGCAGTCCCTAAACAGGCATCAATGCGATTCAGTCTGCACTGTTACTGGGAGTCTAGAAACCTGGGTCTTTTCTTTAGCCCTTTGTCTGGCCTGACTTTGGCCAGTCTTCTTGTGCTGCAGTTTCTCCATCTGCTAGGAGCCACACAACAATTGACACCCACTTCATAAGGATATTATGAGGAATGAAGTGATAATGGTTATAAGATGCTTTGAACCTTTCCTAAGGAAAGTGATCTGAAAACACATGTTCTTTTCATTCACGGGAGAGTGTCTCTTGCTCCTGGATGCAGCTGAACCATGAACTCTCTTGCCCTCACACTTTTGCCCCTCCCAAGGGTCTCCCCATCTCTTTAGAACTGTAATCCAAGGGCAGACAAATAGGGAAGCCACAGCAGGGGCCAGGCTGCCTCTAGTAGGAGAGACGTGAACAAGAAGGAGAAGACAGTGCTATTTGGAGCCAACATGGGCCTTCTTGTCCACAGGCCTGCCGGCACCAAAAAATCATGACCAATGCATCATGATGCATAAGTTCAGTGAAGAAATAAAAGTGGGGGTTTTGCAGCCAGGCAACCCAGACTTGGATCTCTGTGGCCTTGGATAAGTCCCTGACTTTCCAGAACCTGCATTTGCTCATCTCTGACACGAGGATAATAATACTGGTCTTGTGCAAATATCGTGAAGCTTACATGAGATTTTTTCTCCAGTGCCTCAGACACAGTAGGTATTCAACAAGCAGGAGCTACTACTTTTATGCCTTTGCTTGGTAGTGGGCACAGGGGTTTTTTTTGCTTGTTTTTAGTGCCACTCTATAATAGCACCTGTGTGTGCAAAAACAAAATAATTGCAAAGCAAAATTTGCCTTACTACTTTTCAGTGGAATAACCACAAAGTTGGCCAAGCAGCTGTTCAGGTCATAGACTGTGGCACAAATTGTTCACAGCCTCCACTTTGGTCTCTGCCTCCAACCTCTTTTTCCTCAGTTACTCTTCCTCAAGTCCCTTTTGCCGCTCTACAGACATGCTCAGAGCCGCCTCAGTTAAACCAGGGCTCAGCGGCAGAACTTCAGGGTTCTTACAGGATCCCTCACCTCGTTCTGTGTGCCAGCCCAGTTGAGCCTGGCTTTGGGCAAAGCTCCCTTTGCCATGCATGTACTTTGCATCTATTTTACTGGTCCTGCCCCATCATTGGGGACAGCACAGTCTTCCTCCATGACATAGTTCAATCTTTGCTTCCTTTAAGAAGGCTCCCCTAACACACCTCCTAGCTTCTAGCTGGGACCCTGGGGCAGCCAGGGCCTCTTGCACTAGCGTGGTGGCACTGCTGCTATTAGACAGTCATGCTTTGGGGGTTCCCATCTCAGCCCTGCACAGAACCTCGTGCCCTGTGGGCACCCACCAAACCAATGCCACAGGGAGAAGTGTTGCCCATTTTTCAGTTTTCTCTGGTGAAGACTTGGTCCTTGCTCAGTGATATTCCAGGGCCCAACCCCAGCCCCTCCCCATGCCACCTCTAAAATTGTGTGTTTCAGCTAAAATTTGCTGAAGAAAATTTATGTCCCTGGCCTCTCCTCGCTCCTCCACTGTGATGCACAGCAGCTGTTGGCCATCTTTTGTAAAATCACTCAAAAGGGGCCATGATGTCACTCCCAGACCTCTCTTCTTCCAGACATTGAACCCCCCTCCATGTGGACCCAGTGCACCCACCCCTCCATCCTCACTACCACTCTTATCTAAATCCTTCCTAAACCTCCATCTTCCTCCCAAGTTGTGCAAAGGTTAAGGATGCCCGTTTCCCTAGAATGCCACAGCACAACAAAGCACAGGTCAGAGTCAGCTCTTGCTTTGGCTCTCCTGCATTCGCTGTAAGGACAGCACTCTTATTGGGAAAGGTGATTTTTAAATTAAAAGGGAATACTTTCGGGATCCCTGGGTGGCGCAGCGGTTTAGCGCCTGCCTTTGGCCCAGGGCGTGATCCTGGAGACCCGGGATCGAATCCCACGTCGGGCTCCCGGTGCATGGAGCCTGCTTCTCCCTCTGCCTATGTCTTTGCCTCTCTCTCTCTCTCTCTCTCTGTGTGTGTGTGTGACTATCATAAATAAATAAAAATTTAAAAAAAAAAAAAAAAAAAAAAAGGGAATACTTTCTATAGAGTCAACACTGAAATGTGTTTTCATTCATTCAAATAAAAATATGGGAATTGTCCTTTATCCCAGGAACTGTTCTCCCTTCTGGATTAGAGTGAGTAAAACAACCATGGAACCCCATCTCAGAGGACTTTGATCCAGTGTGGGGACAGTTAAAGGGCAAGTAATCAAAATAAGTGGCTGTCACAAACTGTTGGGTGCTGTGATGCAGAGGACAGGGAGCGTGCTGGATGCCACACACATGATCTGGGGGAGTGTTCAGGGAAGGTCTCTGATACAGATACCTGAGCAGGGGTTGTCTAGGAGTGGGCAGGGATTGCTTTAAACATCATTAGCCCAGGAAGACACAGCCTAAGGTCTATTGACCTTAAACATACTGAATACTTCACAAATTTAAGGAGTGTTCAAATCAGCAGGACATGAAACCAAAAGAATTTCAGCTGACTTTGGGTTAGATGAGGAGGAAGTGTAATATTTCAAGTAAAGCAGCCTGTGGGCCTGCTTCAGATGCCTGGAAACCAGGCAGGCATACCGCAGCTGAGCCGCTCTGTGCTCCGACCATGAGTTGTGCCATTTGTGCTGTCGCAGCCCCTAGTCATGACAAAGTTCACATGTCGTTTCGATGCGCTAAGTGCGGTAGAGTTCCAATTTCACGTTGCTGCCAACTCGGGATGAAGCTGTAGTGCCGGATGTTTCCTGGGGACATGCCCCATCCTCCCCAAATTGGTGCTCCCAGCCAAACAGTTCCTGTTAAGGCAGAAACAGCACTGATTGTAGCGTGCCTCTGATTTGTGAATTAATCGTGTTCATTCCTGTTGACGGGAGCTGCACTGAGCATCACTGGGGCCCCTTCTGCCCTTTGACCCGGGACAGCATTGCTTCTTCCAGAGAACAGGAACTTCTATGGAAGGATCGATGCTAGGAGGTACCCAAAAGGTTAGAGAGAAAGATGCTGTGCATGTCATAAGGGCTCTGTAACGTTTTAATCCTTGACTTTTTTTTCACTTTTAAAGGCTTGACTTGTCTGTGGAAAACATCTTCCGAGACTGGCTTGAGAGTTCTGGAATACCACAGGTGCGCTCAACATTACAGCTCACAAGGGTCTGTGACGGGTAGTGAAGCTTGCTGCTGTTTCGTTTTGACAATGACCTGTTTGTATGTGTGGACATAAAAGTAAGCACCAGATTGAGCTGGAGTATCTGTAAGTCGGGAGAGTGATGGTCTCCCACCCTTTCCAACTGCAATCATGGCACATGCCTCTAGTCTCTGCCTCAAGGGGCTGTGGCGCTGTAGGTGGGCATGCTGGTTGATCTTGAACCATGTATGACATGAGACCTTGCCAAGAGTGGTGTGTATTTTGAGCAGTGTCATCAGGCAACACCTCAAAGCCGCCAGTGGTTGAGCAGGTGGCCTCCAGCTCTGCTTTTTGGAGGCAGCCAGATGTGGCAGTGAGCTGGCTGGCCTGCAGCTTGCCCCTGCCCATCACGCCCTTACTGCTCCCTATTTCCCCAGGGCAGCCGCCCCTCGGTTTCCTTCTCTCGTTCTGCGTGAGCCATGTAGATTCATGTCTGTGTCCCCGCTGAAGGCTGTTCCAGTGTCTCCCTCTCTCTCAGCCTGTGGGCACCTCCAAGGGAGACATGTTCCTAACCAGCCCCAGCTCCATGGGCACTGCCTGGCCGGGAGCCTCCCGCCTCACCAGGGCCTGTGCTTCCTGGAGTCTGACCCCTGCCAGAGCATTGGCCCTGGGAAGGTGAGGGGTCATCTTGCGTGGGGCTGGTCACAGGACGCTGCAGGCCTGGAGCCTCCCTGTCTGGGCTGCCTCCCACCCCAAGCAGCTGCAGACCCATTGTGGTGAGCCCTGGTGCCTGGGAGTGGACCCCCATGGCTGTGACAAACTCTGCTGGGGCCCAGGCAAGCAGCCCCCCTAGCTAGCTAGTTTCTAGTTTCACGGCTGGTTATATGAGCTTCCCCTTGGGAGTGTCTGAATGTCAACGAATGTCTGTGAACCATGAAATTAAGGAACAGGAGGGACCGCTCTCCATTACCTTTTCAGCCCTCTCTTCACATCTTTGTCTGTGCTATCACAGAGGGGAAAATGCCGCCATGAACTTGTTCCTAAAAAGGATGCGATGCCTTCTGTTCAGGGACGTGTGACACCTGTTAAAAGTTATTTGTTTGGCCCGATCCTTCTGGGAGCAAAAAAGAATAAAATCCTGAGGTCTCAAAACAAAACAAAACAGAGGTGGGGAAGGCAGCACCTGGTCCTGGGAGGCAGCGCTCTCATCTTGGATGTATTATAATGAGGTCCTGTGATTTCTAAGCTGGGGACTTCCAAAGCCAGCCATTCACGGAGTAGAAAAATCTCAGAAACAAAGTTAAGGTTTGTCTGATCCCAAATAGCCAAGCATTGCCTTCTTGTTTCAGATGGGGGCAGAGGGCATTCGCAAAGCTGTGGGCCTTGTGTTCCCAGGCCAGGCGGTTGCAAGGCGCCCAGACATTCTTTCCGTGGCCTGAAAGCTGGGAAGAGTGGGGAGCTCAGAGAGCAGAATCCCGAAATTTCCTGGCTCCAAACAACAAGGCCGCTGTATTCAGCAGTTAGCCCCGAGGGAAGAGAAAAGAAAGAGTCCTTAATCGAGTGCCCAGAAGCAGGCGCACCCCACTTGGGCTGAAACGCTGGGCTGACCATCTCAGTCCCTGGAGGCTCCCTAATTTCCCCTGAAGAGAAGGCGGCTTTGCCACCAGTGGGAGGCTTTTACTTTTCATTAAAAGGGGGAGGGGTGTGGCGGAGGGAGAGATTTGCCTCTGAGCCGTACATTTTTTCCAAGGTCTAGTTGCATTTGTGACAGCTTATAGTGTAGACAAGAATTTCTGCTATAAACTGACGAAACCTGCTGTCAAAACACAGCCAGGTGCAATGAGGCCAGCCTAGCTATAAATTGTCTTTAAGACCCAACTGGTATTTCCTTGGGCGCTTAACTGTTCAGTAAAAACAACCATGTCAGACAGAAAGCACCCTGATTTAGTACACATATTTCCATTGGTGAATGATCAGAAGGCACCTTTTCATCTCCGTACCCATTCTCTGCCAGTATTTACATGGTTGATGATGATTTACTTGCTCACAGTCCTTTTGGCACTCCTTGAGAGTTCCTTCTCCGTTCCACTTCAGTGAAAGGCCCTGCGAAGGCCTGGGACCCTCTGGGTGCAGCAGCCTGGTGGTGAATGGGATACCTTGTTCTTTGTTGCCATCATTATAATATAAAGTTACTAGCGTGCTTGGCGGGGATTGACAACAAGAGCACTGAAATCGCTTCCATGCTCTTTGTTCTCTTTAAAAATTTCTGTCCACCAGCAATTGAAGTCATTCATGACAAAAGAGTCACGTTCTCCTGGTAAAATTTTCATTCCACAGGTTACAGAGGCTTTTTGTCTCCTCTCAGGAAGGCTCGCCGTGTGGTTGGCCCTGATTTTCCTTTTTGGCCACACTGAATGGAAATCATTAAAAAAAATGTGGAAATCACTTCAACAGCAATAAAAGTAAGCATGAGCCCCAAAGAAGTAAAAGAAATTGGATCCAAACCTCTTTAAAGAACACCCAGCCCTGTAACCTGTGGCTTTGCAAACAGATTTAAAATTGACTGTACCATCCGTATTATAGATTATTTCCTTTTATGACTTTTTTCTGGTTGTAGAGGTATTGCATATTTATTTTACAATCTAAAAAAGTGTGTAATAAGAAAATTAAAATGACTCATATTTTTTTTTGGCTTAGATAATTTTTTGATATAAATCCTTTCAGTCATTTTTCTGGGTGTATGAATACATAGTTTACCCTTTCCTTTGTCTCCCTTTTCAAAATTCAAATAATGTGTCCTCTATAGCAATTTCAAGCAAGAGCAAAATATAAAAAGTAAAAGCCGTGGCCCCTTCGGTCTTTCTCCGCAGAGATAACATGGCATGGGTCCTTCTACACGTTTTCCATGCTATATAGAACTTAGGTATAAATCCTTTTTAAATAAAATTGGAATCTTATTATCCAAGCTGCAAGTTCTCATTTAAAAGTGTATCTTAAGCAGCTTTCCATATCCTTTGATATAATTTAAGAGCAGTAATTTTTAACAGCTGCCTAGCTTTCTAACAAATAGTACTGTAATATAATTTACTCAGATTCCCTCCTTGCAGCCCCCCACCATGGTATACATTATTTCTAAGAAAGTTGCCCATTCTGCTAATTTGACTGTTCTATAAATAGATATTGACTTCATGTCTGCCCAAAGGTCTCCTCCCACCCCCTCCACAGCCCTTGTGCACATATATTCTGACTCCTTTTTTTTTCCGACTCCTTTTAAAACATTTGTATGCAGATACATTAGAAAATAACTTTTCCCATCCAGCCTTTCATCTGCACTTCTTTATGTTAGTTGCTATAGAATTCTCTAATTCCTCTTTTTCTTTGAGTTCCTGGTCACATTGCCAAGTCCTGGTATCCTTATGTACATATTTATTAAATTACAAATTTTCTTTCCTTACCTAGTGCCTCCCTCATTTTTTTCATTATATTTTGCTTCGACTGGCTCAGAAGCTAATTGGTTTTTTAGCCACCAAGCCATCCGCATCAGCACTAAGTGGATCTTTCCGAAAGATTCATCTTCACCAGAAACCTATTCCCCATTAACTGTGGATTAAGGACAAACTCTTTGGCTTGCTATTTGAAGCTATCACCAGAACTGTCCCAGGCTGTCTTTTTAAACTTTAATTTCTACCCTCCTAGGCATATGCTCAACCATAATTACCAATCTCTAAATGTTTGTGTCTTTGCCATGGGCCTTCCTCTGTGCATTCCCTTTCCTCCTTGGAAGCTTTCCTGTCTATTTAACCTGCTTTACATTGTTGCTGTTTGTGTACATAGGCTTTCCCAGCCAGGGGAAATAGGGGCTCTGTCTGACTCATCCTTGTCTTAACCTGCTGTGATACGCATAGTAGGTGCTCAGGTCTCACTGTCCATTATGGCAGCCACTGGACACACATAATTACTGAGCCCTTGAAAAATATCTAGTGCATTGAAGAGCTGAATTTTTAATCTAACTGAATCTAAGTTTAAGACCTAATAATTCAATTTTTGTTTGGAACAACTTTGGATATATGAATGAATCTACTATTTTTCACTGTAAATTTTATGAAATCTATATACAGACCAAGCATTTCTGGTTGAAATTTAGTACATGAGGTAGACAATGAAAATATATCAGATTTAGAAGATTTACTACAAAAAAAAGAACATAAAATATCTCTTCAATGGTTTTAAAATATTGGTTACATGTCAAAATGTTACTATTTTGGTTATATCATAACCCAATATATATATATACACCCAATAAAATATATTATTAAAATTAATTTTAGCACTTGCATCTTACTTTTTAAGTGTGGCAACTAGGAAATTTTAAATGATAAATGAGGCTTTGCTTATATTCTTAGTGAACAGTGCCACTCTAAAACTGTTAGTTGAGGGCTGCGTGGGTGGGTCACTTATTGAGCACCTGCCTTTGGCTCAGGGCATGATCCCTGCATCCTGGGATCGAGTCCTACTTTGGGTAGGACTCCCCACAGCCTGCTTCTCCCTCTGCCTGTGTGCCTCTCTCTATATATTTCTCATGAATAAATAAAATATTAAAAAAAACAAAAAACAAAAAACTATTATCGAATTAAAATCTGAGTGCATGATGCCTTAAAATCCCCCACCAAATAAATGTAATTGAAATCATCTGTATTTCTGTCAAATGTATGGATAAAGATAGACCTTGGCCAGTCCATAGATGGCCTTCAATCTGCTGTGACAGCACAAATGATTATAATCCATGGATGGGAGTGCTTATTCACAGTGGGCATCCAGAAGGGCATGAACTAATTATCAGCCTTACTTCAGCTCTTAATTTCAACTCCCAGGCAACCTGTTTCCCGAGGTACTAACAAGTAGCATGCTGATGCCAGTGAACCTCACGGCCCTTCTGTGGCTCCATCTGCTCTGGGGGAAGTGCTCAGCAGATGTGAAATGGCAGAGTCATGGGCACCAGTGGCATTGATGAGGATAGAGAAGATGAGTAATAGCTGATCACATCAAGGGTCTCGGAAATAGGCAGGAAGCAGTTCAAGCTCCCAGACTGGCTCCTGCAGTTAGAACAGTGGTTATTGATATCTTGGAAAATGCCACTCCTTTTCAAGCAAACACCTGCAAGCGGCTGAAGGCGATGCAAACAAATGATGGAAAACTTAAGTCTTGTAGGGAAAATGCTGAGGCCACAGAATTGAAATTTGATAAGATGAGATGCTTTTAGCACCGAGAAAGCCAGTTGTTTATTAGGAGAATAACTTGTAAGTTTCTTTTTGCACAGTTTATGTAATCACATCAACATAGCTTTAAGGCCCATTGGGGACCATCAGTCTCAGTGGTGTCTATAGGAATTCTGCATTTAGTGTTCATTCAAGAAAACTGAGACTGGTTATTTTGCAAAATCCAGGGAAATTATATTTTTCAAATTATATGTGCTGTGAAATCTTTGGTTCTTTTTTATTAGCAGTAGCAGTTGCTATAATGTGGTTTGCTTTTTAGACTCCTAATAATTTTGCTGTCATTTTTGTCCAGTGGTTCTGCTCACATTTTCTAAGTGACTAAACACCTTTTCAGGGGGCCTTAGAGATACGTTGACTAGATTCTCTGGTTTCAATTGGGGCAGGGCCCATAATGTCAGTGAATCACCACAGTTCATCGAAGAGCCTGGCCCTTCCCTCAAACCCCTCAAAGTGATACACTGCTCTGAAGTCACAGGAGACAGGGAAAGAGTTTATTAAGGTCCTTTCATCTGTAGCCTGATTTCTTTTATTTTTGGCATTTGTACCTTCATGTTAGCTCATACTTTGTCAACAAAATCCCACAGACCATGTGGGATTTTGCAACACACGTTTATGATCTCGGTTCTGAAGGCTAGAAGTCCAAGATCAAGGTATGGGCAAGGTGAGCTTCTCCTGAGGCCTCTCTGCTGGGCTCGCAGATAGCTGCCTTCTCACTATGTCCTCACATGGTCTCTCCCCTGTGTGCGTAGACATCTCTGTCCTAATCTTCTCTTCTAAGAACCCCAGTTAGATTAGATTGGAGCCCACTAATGTGATCTCATTTTACTTTAATCACCTTTTTAAAAGTCCTATCACCAATACAATCACATTCTGAATTATTAGGGGTTAGGACCTCAACATGTGAATTTTTGGGGAAAAATTTAGCCCATAACAATGTTTATTTCCAATACTTCCCTGATTAGTTCCACATTTCTTGTGAATCCATTCAAAATGGCCAATAAAAATCACTCAGGTCAACCTCATTATATTTTATTCCCCTATGGATGAAAGTTTTTGGGGTCTATTTTTTGGGGGGTCCCAAAAGGCATTCTGTCCTGTGGAATGAGAGAGGCAGAATGTGGAAAGGAAGGGTCTATTCTGGAGAGTACGAAGTGACTGAAGGTCTGTGCTGGGCATTGTGTATTATTGGGGGTATCTGATCTGACACTAAACGTACTGACCTCTTCAAAGCATAAGGTACCATGATGAAACAGGAGATGTTTTCCTTTAGTGCCCCAATGAAAGCTCTGTGCCCTTCCTTCCTTTTCTCTCTCCTTTAAAACCTGGTTTCCAGAAAGAATTTGAATCTCATTCACAATAGTCTAAGATGAGACTCCAAATGAATAATAAGGATTAAACGTGAATTGAAGATTTCCTTTGTAACTGTGTCAGAGCTAAGGCTTCCACAGAACTGCCAGGCATCCCAGACCAGATGGATGAGTTTTGCAAGAGGAAGCTTCCAGGATCTGAAATCATACCTCCTCATCCAGCGCCTTCCCTCCCTGTCTCTTCCTTCTTCCCACGAACATAACTGGTACATCTATCCTTTATGAGGGACTGTGGATGACTCAAAGATGAGAGGACACAGGCTTTGCCCTCAAGATGCTTAATAAGTAGGGAAATAGATACACAAGTAACTGACCTAAGGCAGAAAGCAGCAACTTGTGAAAAATGAACTCAACTTTTAGCATTTGGAAGAAACAGGTCTTTTCTCACTGTGGAAGCAGGAAGGCTTAAGGTGCCATTTAAAACCAATCTCGAAGGACATACAGGGGACAGGGCCATGTCAGGCAGGCCAAGAGCCAGAACCAGCATCTAATGGTGGAAAACTGAGTATGCACGTTTGAGCAGGAGTGGGTAGAATCAGATCTCAGTGATTGGGGCGGGGTGGGAGGGTAGTGGTGAGTGAGCCACATGCTTTTGTCATAAGCATGATTAAGTGGGTGTTGCCCCAGGGCCAGAGGAATGGAAGCAGCTTCCTGGTGGGAGAGCTGGGGGGAAGTGCCTTCCCAGCCAGCCTCACTATCACTCCCTGCTCCCTCCCCAGCCCCAGCCTCTGCCACACTCTAACCAAAGTCATCTGCCCCCTGATAATAGAAGGGCCAGTGCATCTTTTTTTTTAAGTGATCAGGTGAATGCATGTGACCAATATTTGGAATAGTGATCTTTCCCCTTGGAAAAACAGGCTTGTTAGGAACAAGCCTATTGTTGCCTGCTTTGCATGGAGAGCAGGATCTGCAAAGGGCATTGATTAGTAAGGCAGGACACTGCCAGACCACGCAGGAACTTGGATGTGATGCTGGAGGATTCCCACAAGATCCAAGAGCCACAGAGGGCCACCAGGGGCCAAAAGGTTGCTAATACTTGAGTAGCAGTTAGATCCCTGGGCAGGTAGACCAGCAGCCTAGCCAGAAGGATGACTCTGGGATGAAAAGCCAAGCCTCTTCCCTCCATTTAGGTACTAAGGAGTCTCAGGGAGTAAAGAATGGTGAGATAGACTTTGGCCCTTTGGTTTTCAACTTTGAACTTTCAGGTCCAGGAGCTGTTCACTTACATGGATACATTTAAAAAGCATCATTAAGTATCTGGATGGCCGGTGGTGTCTTCCTCGAAAGCACATGCAATGGGCTGAGGAATATCTACAGGAGCCCCCTGAGAAATACGTAGGCAGCCATGTGAAACTAGCTGTAATACAATTCATGTAATACAGATGCCATGCCTGAATCCTGCTAAGTGATGAGGGATAACACCCAGGATATTGACCCAAACTGAGGCCTACATCCTTTAGGATCTCAGATTGGACACCTATTTTTACAGTGAGCTCAGAGGAGGTGTATGGGAATGGCTCTCTCAGGTGATAAAGAGCATATGGGAACTTGTTTCTTTAAAAATAAAAATTCTGAACCCACCAGGCCACAGGTCAGTGAGCTCATGTGTAAGGGAGCCAGTTTAATTGTCCTCAAGGTGTAAAGTCTGGGGAGCCACATTTGGATACTTGGGAGGTCCCTGTTTTTCAGGTTCATACATGTTGTGCACCCACAAGAGAGATTCACTTAAGTAAGGACATTATAGCGATTGCCAAGAGTGATACCATTTAACAGGATCTTGTTGTAATGGTGCTTTATCTTTTTCATAGAGATTTTTGAATTTCTCAAAGAATTAGGACAAAGACTTACACGTCGATAGATAAACATCTGATTTTACTTTTTAAGAACTGCCCCATTCTCTATTTTTTTAGCCTGAAGACATATTCTGGTAGACTTTTCCTCAAAGGCAGATTCTTCTATACTTGCATGCAGTATGCATGTCCTATGCCTAGGGAAAGCCCTGAGACCCAGCAGTGCACTGAGTTGTGCACATAGGTGCACATACACACACACACACACACACACAGGGCCGCTGGGCGCTTGGACATTGTACAGCATTGTTGCGTGTACGGATGTTCAGCTCTGCATCCCATGCCTCTGGGCAGCAGCTCTGACGGCGGCCCTTCACCATGCACCCAGGGACTTCCGCCAGCACCTGCCGCCAGAACACCTGCTGACAGGGAAAGCTATTAGGAACACTCGGCTGATTTTAGAACATGGGGCTTTTTTTTCCTTCTCTCTTGTGGAGAGCCATTATGTCGTACAAAATAGGTATATATTTACTATGTGCATGGTATATCATTCTTGGGTGTGGCCCCTATTGATTCATGGTTAAATATTAGTCTTTTCTGGTGTCTGCTTTAGAATCCTAGGCAGGAGCAAGTCTTGGTGAGGACTTCATTTTCTCTCCCATGGGGGAGCTGCACCCTAGGGACTGGTGGCCTGATCTCCCCAAGCTGGTAGCCCCAGTTAGTGGCAGAGCCGAACCTTAGGATCTAGGAACCTCAGCCCTCTGTCCCTCCAGGTAAGGTGTTTTGTGTTTTTAGCAAAGTTGCTTTTAATCCAAATCAGCTTGAATCCATCCTTGCCTTCATTTTTACAAGACCTATGAAGAGATAATAAATGAATACAGCAGGGAGCTCTGAGCAGTGATGATTTTTAATGTAATTAATGACTGCTCTTTTTCCTGGATCTGTTCTTGACTATTCTTTAGTGGGAAAAATGTGCTTTGTGTATGCAGTACTATGAACCTCATTTTCCAGGGCCTTTCATAAATATGGGTCATGGTGTGTACATCCTTCCATGTGGCTATCTCTAAATGGTAGTAGCCCTGCTTATCTGAATATTTTGCATAGGAAATTCTGGGCTTTACTGCATTGAAGAGTTGGTATCTTTTTTGGTGTGAATGAATATGAGTGTATGCAGAGATAGTTGAGGTCTTTGCTTTTAGAAAGGCATAGCTATTCCTCCCTTGAGATGGAAATTAAATTAGATAATATCAGGTCACCAAAACAACAAATGAGAAAAAGCAATGGGTCGAACAAAGAAGTGTCTTTATGTACCTTCTAAAGCATTTTAGGGATGTATCCTTTATCTTATTTGCATTCAAAAGCCAATTCCAGCTAGAGTCCCTGGTTTTTGCCCTCATTTTCTCCTCTCCACTGACCCAAGGCAGGAGAGCTTCCAGGACACAGCCCAGAGGTGGCCCACCAGCAAGCGTATCACCAGCATGCACATCAGGATGACAGTCAGGAATTGTCAAACTGCTCAAATACATATGTGTGTTTAAAACAGGACAGTGTGCATGTCACATGCATATCTTTGTATGGCAGTTGTCTGTGATTTGTTGGTGCTTGGCAGTGGCTGTGTTCAGCTCATCCTTTGGCTTGGACCTTTACAAGCTTAGTGTTTCTACTTTTCTGATCCTGTCTGTTTACAACTGCCACTGCCATACCTAAGTAAGGTCCAGACAAATTTTTTTTAGAAGACTTTACTTATTTATTTGACAGAGAGAGAGAGAGAGAGAGAGAGAGAGAGAGAGAATAAGTGGGGGGAGCTGCAGGCAGAGGGAGAGGGAGAAGCAGACTACCTGCCAAGCAAGGAGCCGGTTGTGGGGCTGGATCCCAGGACGCTGGGATCATGACCAGAGCTGAAGGCAGAAGCTTAATCTACTGAGCCATCCAGGTGTCCCCGGGTCCAGACAGTTTGATGCATAAAATGCAAGGCTGCATTGTTTTGAGGTTAAAGAGCAGGAGTGAGGTTGTGTGGAAAAGGAGAGTAAGTTGTGTTGTATCCAATCTGCTGTTTTCACAGAGGATGCTATAGTGAAATTTTGTTCTGCAAACTTAATCCTATATTGGATGAAGGAGGCAACTGATACATTAGGTGTAGCCTTGGAAGCAGCCCTGTACCACTAAGCTGTGTGGCCTCGGGTGAGCTATTTACCTTCTCTCAACTCTTACTGCTTCTTTGAGGAGTAAGTGGGGGCTGGCCTGGGTGAAGGCCAGAGCCGCTTTTTTGCCTCATGTCACTACATGCCATACCCAGTACCTGCTGAAGTGTGAGCTCTAGGTGAGCCTGGTCTCTCTCTAAGAGGAGGAATGTCAGGATTTACTTTTCCTCCAAGTGTCTCCCTTTCCAACCTGGGAAACTGTTGAATTGCCCAGAGACTAGAAACTTTCCTCCCGAGAGGTGTTTTACAAAGGTAGCTGTCAAGAAACCTTGTCTGTGCATTTCTTTTCTTTTCAGCTGGAAAATGTCCATTTAAAAGATTATTGGGGGATCCCTGGGTGGCACAGCGGTTTGGCGCCTGCCTTTGGCCCAGGGCGCGATCCTGGAGACCCGGGATCAAATCCCACGTCGGGCTCCCGGTGCATGGAGCCTGCTTCTCCCTCTGCCTGTGTCTCTGCCTCTCTCTCTCTCTCTCTCTCTGTGTGACTATCATAAATAAATAAAAAAAATTAAAAAAATAAAAGATTATTGGGGGAAATCACAGGTAATAATCAATTTGCAAGGGCATTTAGGCTGGTTGATCATTGAAAAATAGCCATTTGCTTCTATTACAAACCTGTTTGACTAGCAGGAGATGAAAAAATTTTTGCTTGGATTGTCAACGTCTTAAAATGCCTGCAGATCAATAAAAGCTGCAGCAGGGGAGTTTGACTTTGGACAGTGACAACTATTATTTCTAGGCTATGTTTCGGCACATAAAAATAAGCACTCATTTATGTCTCTTGTCCAGATGACCTTGTGGAAAAAAATGTCTGGTGACTTCTAGGAAGAGAAGACATTGAGGCCAAATGCTCCAGAAGCAGCACCTCATTTTTTTATGCTGCTTTTATATTTCAATCTGTAGATTGTTTGCCACTTTAAAAAATAAAACCAAGCAGAGCTAGTAAATGAAATGTTTATGAGAAATTGCTACAGTGATCGCTGTAGAGCTTGTGGCTGAGAGTTGCCATGTTCCTTATACTGAGAAAGTAGAACCTATGTGGCGTTGAGGTATAACAAGAAATGATCAAACCCAGATGCTTTCCTAAAATTATATTTTCAGTGCATTTATGTGTTTGAGCATTAAGAAATGCTCAAATAGAAAGCAAAGCTAAAGTAGACTGCAGTATTTCTGCTATAAACTGACATGCTAAAAATATTTTCCTTTGTAGGCAAAGGGAATTTCAAAGCACATCGAGGGCTACATAGATCAGATGGTTTTTCTTAAAGAGCATTAAGGGCATCCTGGTTGTTATTAGCCTTGACCTTCCAATAGGACATTATTTATGCCCCAAAGCTCTACAATTCACTTTTTAATTTCAGCAACTTTATTGGCATGAAATGCATGGAAGGGAGGCCAGACTCAATACATCAGACTTGGGGGTAAGACTCCAGGGCAACAAGTGATCTTAGGATTGGATTGGAGAGAATGCCTTCACCCCCATGGCCCATTTCTATGGGGAGAGGTCGCTCTCCGCATCCGGCAGCTCCTCTGGCCTACCCTCCAGAGGCTTCATCTCCTCTTCTCTGTATGCTCTTCCTTTTTCTTCAGTTTTGCGTGCCGTCACTTCTCATATTCCATGTGGCCAACCAGAGCTACATTCTCTTTAAGATTCTTCTTGGTTATATTTATTGCCAGGTTGGCTTCTCTGGAGATCTCACTGAGTCTCTCCTCTTCAAATTGTGTTTCTCTGTCACTGTCGTTGGTTTTGTAACTGAGGGATGTCTGCCTGGGTTTTGTGTAAATGCTTCTAGTGAATTAAACTGTAAGTGGGTAAATCCAAGAATATGTATCTGGGTAGCTCTGTTTAGAATTTTATTTGTGAATTTAATCCTTCTTTCTTCTTAATTATTGTATTGGTTTTAACTGCCTGTAGCTACTCTTAGGATTTTAGATGTTTTTGTGTCAAGCACCTGTCATGTTGGTACTTTAGAGAACGATGTAGAAATATCAAATTTCATTTTTGATATTCTTAGAATAACAGTGGGCTTATTGTTTTTGAATGGGATGGGACCAGAAACAGAATGATCTTTATAATAAGGCATATGAGAAAGAGAACTTGCTTCCTTGTGTCCACTAGTCCTTTGGAAAGAGACAGGCACTCATCTGTAGTAGCTCAACCTTGCTGTATCACTGTGGGTTCTGTCATTGGCATCACATCTATGTGACGGTCAGATGAGGCTTTTTATTATGATGTCACAACTCAGTTATTTGAGACCTTTGAAAATTGACTTAGGTTCAAAGTTCCACATAGGCTTTTGTTTCTGGGGGGGAAAGAGGAAGGGAATTAGCATCTGCTGGTCAACTTTGTGTTCTCTTGGTTTATGTGCCATCTCATTTCATCCCCCAGCACCACTCTGTGAGACAGATAGTGTAATCTCCCTTTTTATAGGCCCAGAAAGGTTCTGTGACATGCTCAAAGTTACACAGCTTCTAGCTGGTAAGGATGGAGGTTGCCTAGTTCTAAGTTCTGAACTGTGTATTTCTCATTACATATGGCTTTGTAAAGAGACTGTTAAACCACATTTCATAGGACAGCACTTAACAACAACAACAATGTATTTAGTTGTACATTAGCATGATTTCCAATGCCCTTGAATCTCAGAGAGCAAGGCAGTGAGATAAGAAATGCTCAAATAGAAAGCAAAGCTAAAGTAGACTGCAGTATTTCTGTTATAAATTGAAATCCATAATTATAAAATGGAAATGGCTGGAAATTGTTTAGTTTAAGAGAGTCTAACATGCCTAATATTAATATGAATATAAATTCACTGGGTAGATTCAAAGTCTACATATTAGCTGTTTATGATGAGTCTAATAAAGCTTTAATGTTCTTTGTGGTTCTTTTTCATCTCTCATACTACTGAGCACAAAAGCCGTGTTGTATGCCGAATGGCTGGGTTTATCCCTAGTAGAGAGAAGTTATGTTTGGTATCTAAAGAACAATGAGAGTTTGCTGCTTGGCTGATCAATGCTGGATCAAGTTCACATTCCCTGGCTCCTACTCTCCCACCTACACACGCAGGGGGTGGAAGCAGAGCAAAAGGAGGGAGGACGGATCCTTTTTTCACAGAGAAAGAGATGTGAGCTTGGGCTTTCCTAATATGGACACAGCTGGGCCTGTGTAGCATTAAACATTGATTTAATCCACTGCTGGAGGAAACATCCTACAAAAAGTGAAGAGATTAGCAACCAATTAATTCCAGCCCTTCCCGTTGTTGTCCTGGAACACCTCTTATATGGAGCTAAATGTTTGGTGAACAAACATTCTGGAAATTAGCTCTTTCTCATATATTGTTTATATTTGGGACAGCCACCCCACTTCCCAGTTGTGATGGATTTTACTTTCCTTACTCTGTTTTCTTACTTCTGAATAGAGGGTTCTCTTGGGAGGCCAGATGACAGTCAAGCCAATCTGAGTGCCAATGTTTTTAAAAATAGACCTGCCAGAAAAAGAATTAGGTATGCTGGGGCCCCAGACTCACAAGGTACAGCTTCCTTCGAAGACACCAGGAAGCACGAGGCACTCCTTGTGCATATACTTACAGATACCCTACCCATTCAATCTTAGGGGATAACCAAAGGGACATGTTTGCTTTTCAAGCTACTGAAATGTTAACATAAATGTTTGTGCTTTTAAATAACTAGTAACTAATATCTTTTGTAAGGCATTTTGCCAGAGTAGTTTTCCTATAGTATCAATGTAATTTCTAAATAAGGAAATCCATTTGATCAGAGCACGGTGCCCAACACCAAGATCAACCTGGGTTACTTCCTATGTGGAATAGTAGCTTTTGCACATAACAAAGGGTCTTTTCCATTGGTATACGGTGTCCCCTAATTGTGGCTGGCAGCCTTCCAATGCAAAATATTTGTTTCTAGGGAATAGATGGCAGTCATTGACATAATTAGAACATTGTTTACAGAATATGAATGGGAATTCATCCCATATATACAGCTTTCTGGATTCCCCAAAAGACAAGACAATGCTTTTTTTACTCAAGATCCAGAACTATATTACCCATGAACCTGGAAAAAACTCTTAAGAAGTCAAATATCAATCCATTCTTGCCTCCCTTCTGGTTAGTGTTGAGATCTTCCACTTCTTTTTAGTTCTTTTGTGTGTGCATGTGTGTGCACGTATGTGGACTTAACTCATCTTGCCTGGAAGTTGGCCCTTAAGTGTAAGTTCTAGGCATTGCTACTCTGGGTCAGGCCAGCAGCCCATCCTGCCCTGGATTGTGTCTGCTGCTTACCCAGAGACTTGTTGAAATAGAACTTAATAGATGGCTGTCCTCTGTGGTATTGACCTTGAAATTTAGATGTCTCCCACATATCTGGAATTTCTTAATAGTAACTTGTTAGAGATGGGTCGTCATTAAAATGATCTAAACCAGTGGTTCTTAGGCCTGGCAGCAGGTGAACTCACTGGGGGAGGAGGGAGTTCGGTGGGTGTGGGGAAGGCTTTAAAAAGGACTGAGTCAGGTTCCCACTCTCAGGATAGGAATGTCAGTGATCTGGAGCGCCACCTGGGTATTGGGATCTATAAACCCTCCTGGCGATTTTAATAAGCAGTCAGGGGACCCTCTGATCTAAAGCCTCCCCTACATAACTTTGTATTTCACCTGTGAAACTCTAAGGTCAGAGTGCCCATGAATGTTAAGCTCCTGAAAAGAACTGCAGTCATACAGGTGTTGGAGGGGGTGTATAATATCTGTCTTCTGAAATGGCTGTTGCAATAGACTTTTATGGTATGGGATAATATTTTATGGGCTATGTTTTGATCTGAGGTTGGTCTGATCCACATAATAAGCAACTATTTTAAAGTGAAACAGTCATGCTAGATATCTTCTAAGCTCTCATGCTGGAGGAGAAAGAGTACTACATTCCCAGCCAAGAGATCTAAGGGCCACCCAGTATAGGTACTAAAGATACAAAAATTTGGGGCACCTGGTTGACTCAGTTGGTAGAGTGTGCAACTTTTAATCTTGGGGCTGTGAGTTTGAGCCCCATGTTGGGTGTAGAGATTGCTTAAAAATCAAATCTTAAAAAAAAAAAAAGAAAATTCCATGAGACTCTGTTTCTTCATCCTGAAATTGGGGTTGTGAGAGAAACAAACCATGCAGTCTGCATGTGAAAGCACTTGGCAAAACATTCAGTCCTTACAAAATTGGCCACTCTGGTTCTTTCACTAGTTTGGAGGTTCCATGGTCTCTGATAGATGGAGCAGTTCGGTACTGTTTGTGTTTAAGGTCACTTCCATCCAGCTTCTAGTGACATTGTGTTGCTTCTTAGCTCATCATCTAAAATTTGATAGGTAACAACTGCCTCCCTTTGTAAGCACATGGCATGTGTTCCTTGATCTTCACAACTAAGAAAGGAGGCTTAGGGAAGTCATGCAACTCCTACCTGGCAGTCTGGATTCAAACCCAGCGGGCTGCCTGCGTGCCTTATCCTCTGCCAGGTTCCTGCCTGGTCCCACGAGTGTCCTGGGGACAGGGCTGGTGCCTTATTCATATCTGTGTTCACAAAATCTAGTGCTTGGTTTTGCAGGGGCTCTCAGTACGTTTGTTAAGTGACTTATCTGTCTGTATATCCAGTTTACATTCTTCTTCCCAAGGTCAGAGACTATTTCCTCTGGTCTTGATATCAAAAGATGTAAAATTCTTGGTCAGTTAACATTTTCATAGGTGTTCAGTGCCATGTTTGTATAATATTATGTTTACTTCTGTGGGTTTTTTTTAACAGTTCTTTTCCTTGAATTTTATAGAATATAATTATATGACTTTACCTTCTGTGCTTCACTTCTGTTTTTAATGAAGAGAAATATTAGAGCCATAATGTTTTACCAGAGACCCTCCTCTCCCACAAAAAGAAAAAGAAAATTAAAGAAAGAAAGAATAAACCCAGAATATTTTATTTATTCATACTCCTCCTTGCCCAAAATGGAGTTAAGACAGCTTCCAAAGCAAAATACAGCATGGTAAAAATAAATTAAAATGTAAAAAAATGAAGCAATGTGAAAATAATAGTAGGAAAATAAAATGGGGCCAGGAATTAAATTAGCATACAATATGCACCCTCTGAAGTTCCTATGCTTAGTTTAATACAGGGGCACAGAATTTTTTTAGAAGAGGGAAAAGGGATTAATTTGCAGTGTTCATGAAGTAAAACAAAACAGGTGCTTGACTGCAGCTATTCCTGATGTTGATATCAGGGAGAAGCTTTTCCTGTGGGTCCTCTCAGAAAATTACTATTTAATGTAATAAACAATTCTCTGAAACTGTCCTTATGGTAAACATTGGGATGGGTTTTATGGGACTGTTTCTTATAATGCACCTCAATAAAGGTTGATGGCTTCTTACCAGAACATAATGCGATAAAAGGAATTTCACAGAGCACCAGTAAGACATAGTTGTGTGGTGGTCTGCTCTAATCCAAGGGGATCTTAGAGCATCTAGGGCAGGGGTTTGGGCAATCAGAAAAATCTGTGAACCTCCTGACAGCTGATGTGTATGAGGGAAGGGAGTAGGGGACGGTGCATGATTGTAGATGTATTGTTTTCTTGGGAGCCAAGCGCTGATAGCTAATGCCTCATCAGATTCTCAGAGGGGATCTAGAAATGGAAGAACTGGCCATGTTCCCTCAGGCAAGCTCTGTAAAAAGTTCCTGAATAACAGTGAGTTCAGGGTTATGATGACTGAGAAGAAGAGGTCCTCTTAGCCAATTCACTGTAGAACAAATGTGGGAAGCATTTCCTTTTTTGAAAACCATGCTTTATAAGGATTGCACTAAGAGGTCCATTTAGCGGGGCCAGAATCCTCTTGAGAAAGAAGAATTAGGCATTCATTCTAACACAGACACAAAATGGGCAATAATAGAAATTATGATTTTTCTAAAATCAAAGGTATGATAAAGGAATGTTATATTCTAAAATGGTAGAGCAAAATTTGAGACATTTGAGAACTTCGACCCTAATCAGGATTACTTCCTTGTTATTATTTGCAACTTAAATGAACCTTGATTTTATTTCCAGTTTTGTGTAGGTGCTTACTTTTTCATTTACCCTCAATATATGTTGGCTATAGAGCCCTTCTGAAACAAAGGAGAGCTTCAGGACCTCTCTACATTGTTTGATATTAAAAGGTCTTCTGACTTTATAAAGCAAATAGTTTTTCCTCTCCTGTGCCCAAGGGAGTGTAATTTGCCATCTGAGGCTGTTTGGACTAATTAAAGGGCTCCCCTTGTCTGCTCTTTCAGCCTACTAGGTGACTAGGAAAGATGTGCTTCTGCCTCTCATTCCTTTGGATTGTAGCTCATCATGAAACAGAAGCACACATCCATATTAACAATATGAAATTGATATCACTACCATATTCCAGTGAAAGGAACCATTTCTTCCTGACGATATCAAAGAAGAAGGAGAAGGAGGTAGAGAGAGGAGAAGGAGAAAGAGAAAACAGAAAAAGGTTTTCTCTCTAAAAGTAATCTCCAGCCACAAGATTAAGTAATGCTTTTATTCAAGCAATGGCATTTTCCTCAGCCTCTGAAATTATCTTCAACAATTACAAACCGCATTGACAAGAAAGTTTCTTAAAACAACTTCCTTTCAAAACTTGCATCTCTACTAGATGAAACATTTTTTAAAACATAATTAAATAGAAAACATCTGTTTTTAAAAGATAGCTTTAAAGTGCTTTCACCACTTCCTTAAAGATAGTTATTAGAGTATCCATCCCTGACTACAAAATTCCATTTATTTATTGATTGATTGATTGATTGAGAGTGCATATGTGTACTGGGGACAGGGGAGGGTGGTGTGGGGGTAGGGGAGAGAAAGAAATTGAAACTCTCAAGTAGACTTCAAGCCCAGCACAGAGCCCAATGCAGGGCTGGATCTCACGACCCTGAGATCTTGACCTGAGCCAAAATCAAGAGTCAGATGCTTAACTGATTTGGCCCCCCCGGGCGCCCCCAGAACTCCAATTTTTATTTTTTATTATTTTTTAAAATTTTTATTTATTTATGATAGTCACAGAGAGAGAGAGAGAGGCAGAGACACAGGCAGAGGGAGAAGCAGGCTCCATGCACCGGGAGCCCGACGTGGGATTCGATCCCGGGTCTCCAGGATCGCGCCCTGGGCCAAAGGCAGGCGCCAAACCGCTGCACCACCCAGGGATCCCCAGAACTCCAATTTTTAAAAAGTACTCTTCCTCCAGTTTCTCCACACCATAAGTTTATTGAGGCCAGCCTATGAAGAAAGGGAGATTTAGGTAGTAGGTACAAGGAGAAATGTATTGAAGTTATATTGAACGCAACAAAAAATAATTAATAGTTTTCCAATAAAAGGGATGTCTGGGTGGCTTGGTTGGTTAAGTGTCTGCCTTGGCACAGGTCATGATCCTGGTGTCCTAGGATAGAGCCCTATGTCAGGCTCCCTGCAGGGAGCCTGCTTCTCCCTCTGCCACTCCCCCTGCTTGTGCTCTCTCTCTCTCAAATAAATAAATCTTTTAAAAAATGTATTTTTCCAATAGTTTTGAAATGTATTACTATTTCATTATAGATTTTTTAAAAAGATTTTATTTATTTATTCATGAGAGACACAGAGAGAGAGACAGAGACATAGGCCCAGGCAGGCTTCCTGTGGGGAGCCCAATGTGGAACACGACCCCAGGACCCTGGGATCATGCCCTGAGCCAAAGGCAGATGCCACTGAGCCACCCAGGTGGCCCTCATTATACATTAAATTCAGCTCCTAGCACCATTTTGGAATATAATTTTCATGATTAATATGAGAGAATTAAGAATCTTTATTTCTCATTTCTATTTTTATTTTTACTTTTTTAAAGGATTTTGTTTATTTATTTATTTGACACAGAGAGAGCACAACCAGACAGAGAGGGAGAAGCAGGGTCCCTACTGAGCAGGGAGCCCAAGAGGTATCTTGATCCCAGGACCTGAAATGATGACTTGAGCAGAAGGCAGTTGCTTAACTGAGCCACCCAGATGTCCCTATTTTTACTTTTCTTTAAAAGGCTATTTTACAAGTACCCTGGCATTATAACTGATGTCCAGTTGTCTCTTTCTTTAAAAAATGCACAATTTTGTGCTCTTTACAAAATAAAGTATTTTAATGGGGAAACAAACCAGAGTCAATTAGAAAGATCTTCATCTTGAGATTCTCCCCCTTGAAAGTTCATACGTTATTCAGTCATTTATTCCTATATCCTCCCTTCACTTACTTAACAGATTTATTTAGCATCTACTATATGCCAGCAGTATTTTAACTGACTGGACAAAAATCAAGAACAAACGAGACAGGATCCAAAAGAGATAGGATCTCTGTCTTCCTGGACTTTAAAGTCCAGCTGGGGAGACAGACATTCAACAAATTAATTTTAAAAATAGCTATAATAGAACTGTACAACACAGAATGAACCCTATTGTAAACCATGGGCTTTATTTAATAATGATGTATCAAATATTGGTTCATGAATTATAACAAACACACCACACAAAAGGAACATGTTAGTAATAGAGGCAACTGTGTGTTATGTTGGCATACAGGAAATCTGTGCTTTCTACATACATTTCTGTTATCTGCTCTAAAAAATAAAGTCTCTTAATAAGTTTTTTAATAGCTCTAAAAGATAAGCAATTTAAAAGAAATAAATAGGATGCTATTAGAAGGAATAGTCGGGGGGAGGGTGACATAATTTGGAGTGAAGAGTAAGGAAAGACATTTCTGGAGTAAGGCCACAACTAGAGAATAAGTAGGAGCCAGCCAGGCAGAGAAGAGAAAGAAGTGTATTCTTGATAAATCAAAGTGGAATCACTTGAACTACCTTTGGAAATATTCTGGCTTCTCAGTGGAGGATGAATTGTGGGAGTGTACATGAGGGTGCAAGAGTACAAAGGAGATGAGTTAGAAGTAACTTAGAATGGACCATAGTTTTTGCTACCTACTCAAAGTATTAGTAGAGCAGAGTTGACAGTAGGATGCTTTCCTTTGCTCAGCTCATGCCAGAAACCATTAGGTTCTCCATGAACTGCAGACTAGGAAGAAAGGAGACTGTCATTGGCAGTAAGAGAGGGTTCCCAGGTCTCAATTCCTAAGATCTTTCCAGTGGGCCACTGGGATTTTTACAATGAGGAACAATGTGTGTGTGTGGCCGGGTGGGGGTGGGGGGTGGGTGTTTGAGACTACAGTCAGCTGAGAATTACAAGGGAAAACAAGCCTTCAAGTAGTACTATCCACGTGTAATAGAAGATTTTCATAGAAGTCTGTATATGATTTAATTTTCAGTAGTTTTTTATTCCCACACTACTGGATTGTTGGATTTTATTTTTTGTTTAAGGTTACATGTTAAAAATTGTTGATAAGTCAACAAAAAGGATACTTAAAGAAGGTCTATTTAGGCAGGGTGCTGTTTTAGTCTGTCAATACTGAAAGTTTTTTTAAAAAAATATTGAAAGTTTTTTTTGTCAGACTTCTTACGGGTGAGTTCCTAAGGAAAAAAATTCTAGTGAGTAAAGGGAAATGTCTATAAGAGATAGATTTCTATTGATTCTAGAACTGTTATTAGTAGCATGGAAGGTCAAATAGTTCCAGGTTTTATTTCCTTTTTTAAAATTTTTTATTTTTTTAAGATTTTCTTTATTTATTCATGAGAGACAGAGAGAGAGAGGCAGAGACACAGGCAGAGGGACAAGCAGACTCCATGCAGGGAGCCCGATGTGGGACTCGATCCCAGGTTTCCAAGATCAGGCCCTGGGCTGAAGGCCGTGCTAAACCGCTGAGCCATCTGGGCTGCCCCACCAGGATTTATTTCTATTTAAAAGTAAGCAACTCTGTCATTAAATAATCCACTTCATCATTTGTAACTGTAACCTGCCTTTGTGTATGTGCACTGGAGATTTGCAAGCCTTAACTATTTTTATGCATTTGTTTTACAGTAGAAAAAATGTATGTTAGTTGTACATTATATATAAGAAGATTCCATACCACTTCGAAAAATCTTCAGCAAATGAGCATGCATTTCATAGCACTTAGCTAATCATGATACAAAATGGCTAATATGCCTATCTAACTCTATAGGGTTACTTTTTTTTTTTTTTCTTTTTGGATTCCTGGAAACAAAAACACTTAAGAATCCCCCATTTGAGCAGACCTGTTGTTTATTTTAGAACATATAAGTACATCATCAATGTGATTTTAAGTAGTTCAGTTATTAATATGGGATGAAGGGATAAAATAAAGTTTTCTACTCTGATGTCTCCATTAAGAAGCTCCTCTTTGTGTAAAATACTCCGTGGCAAAGTTGCTTCTATTTAAAGTAGTGAGTTTGATCTTGGCTTTGATCTAAAGCTTTTGATCTTGAAAGAAGGATGGAGTAGCAATAAAGAGAGGGCAAGACAGATTTTCTTTAAAGAAATGCGATAAAGTTAAAGGGATGGTCAAGATCAACAAACACGAGTGCGACCCGACTCCTCTCCCCAAGCGCTCACCCCCATTCAGGTTCAGCCAACTTGTGATACGGATGGGAAGAAAGCCTTTTGGGTTTCGGCGGAAAAATCTGGAGCATCGCAGACTTTTAGAAACTAAGAGGAAACTATCTCCCTAATTATGAAGACCGAGCGTCTCCCCTTAAACTCTCCCCGGCCGCCGTGGGGGTCCGCGGTCCGGGCGCGGGCGGCGCCGACTGCGCTCAGCAGGAGCGCTCGGGCTCCCTGGAAGCGCGGGCCGCCCGCGGGCCGTGTCTCCCCCGGGAGGTCACCTGCCACCGCCGGGAGTCCCGAGGGGCCACTGGAAGACGTCTACTTAGTGGCGTCTAACGAATTCTCCGAGACAGAGTCCACTAGGAAAGTTCCTCCCGCTCCGCAGAGGCCACCTGGACATCTGGGTGTCTGGACCCAGGAGCGTATTCCGCTGGCCGCGGGGGCGGGGGGCGGCTTCTCGAGCTAAGGAGCCCTTTGGCTTCGCGCCGCGGCCGAGACGCCCTTTCGTGGTCCCCCGGGGCCGGGGGTGGGCTGGAAAGGTAAGGCGTGCGGGCGCGGGCGGGACGCGGAGATAGGGAGCAAGACGGTCCGCGGCGAGAACAATAAAGTCGCCGGCGCTGGCGCTGGCGGGGCGGGGGTGACCTGCGGGGCGGCCCGGGCAGCCGCTGTACCTTTAAGGCAGGCCCCGCCCCCAGGCGCCCGCCCCGCCCCCGCCGTCCCGGCCCCGCAGCCCGCCCCGGCTCCGCGCTGCGCCCGAGGTGTCGCGGGCCCGCGGTTCTCCGGCCGGGCGGGCGCGGGGCGCGGGGCGCTGGGGCGGCTCACGCTCGTACCCCCGCCTGCCGCGGCCGAGATGGCGGGGCGCGGAGGGGAGGCCGGGGAGGCTCCGGGTAAACTTGACTCTTTCCCCTTCCCCCGCAGCCGCTGCAGACGGAGCGCCAGGCCAGGGCGGAGTGCGGGCTCGCGCGGCGAGTGGGCGCCGAGGTGAGTGCGGGGGGCGCTCGCTGCCCTCTCTGCCCTCCCGGGGGCGCCGCGGCGGCCCGAGGGCCCGGGACGGGGGCGCGGGGGCGGCCGGGCGGAGGTCGCGGCCGCGGCGCCGGCAGGTCCCTGCGGCCCGTCCCCCGTCCCCAGGTGAGGCCCGGCGGCCCTGCTCCCGCGGAGGGCGGCCTCACCACGCGCGTGGTGTTGAAGGGCTCTGTGCTTTCTGAACTTCAGGTCCACAAATGGATTCGAGTGAGCCGGAGACCCCAAAAACGGAAACGAAGGGAGACTGAAGAAGTGTTTGAAAAGGTAGGGTTCCCGAAGGAGAGCGCGGGGTGGGGTTCTTGAGAAACCTGCCCCCAGGGCCTGATCACAACAATAGAGTAGCGTTCTTTAAGTTTTAGTGAAATGTACAGTAAACCGAAAATTAATGTGCATGGTTATGCAGACTGTTGGTTGGTAATCATGGACACTCTGAGAATGGCTTCGGATGGAGGTAGGTTCCATGCCTATTAAATAGAGCAAGAGAACACAAGCGGACCCGTTAGTAGTTACTATGGCAGCTGTGCAGGTACCTCTAAAAATGGGGGGAGTGTATCCAACAAATTGTTCACAATATCGGGTTTCTCTGGTTATGATAGGTACAGCAGCACACTCATTTAGCCTTTAGACTTTAAATTAGCGTCATCTTAAAAATGGAGGCAGAAGACGAAATAAGTGGATTTTATTTACTGGAAACCAAACGAGAAATTTGTGTTTCTAAATTTAGAATGTTACTCTGTATGTTACTTTGCAGAGGTTTGGACTACCTATTTCCTCCTGAGGTTGTGTTACATTAAAACTTGATTTGTCATTGTAATGAATATTATGAAATAAGGTAAGTAGTCTGATGTTTCCTAAGTGACTTTTATTGGAAACTCATAAAAGTGAATAATGTTTTTTTTTACAAATGTTACAGCAGATACGATTTTTGTTGCATTTACTTAATTACTGTACTGTTTTTTGATTCTTGATAGCACCACGGGATTAAAATAGATGTGTGTTGTTTTTCTGCTGCTAGAATGTATGATGAATCACTCCTGATTCTGAAGCCAAATTCTTGTTGATAGCATTGCTGCCAACTTCTGTGATGTGTTGCCTTAGTATGGGCATTGCAGCGTCCGAGAATGTGCACAAAGCACATCATAATGAAGGTGATTCCAGAGTTTCAGAGTGCATGTAAGGATACCAAGGACAGCTAAGAGAATTGGGAAAAGAACTGGCCTGGCATCCTGGTCATTTGTAGGGAGACATTCAGTACATGAAAAGTAGTACCCCAGTCCTTACCTTTTTAAACAGAATCATATCTATCACTGTAGTTAAACAGTAATAGAAAAAGGTTCCATTTTGAATAGACTTGAGTTTTCTGGCCATACCTCGGCATAGTATGGTAGGTTGTGTTTGTTTAACTTTCATGCTCTAGGTGGTTTAAAAAATGTCTGTGAGGTGATGAATATTCAGATCATAAAGTGTCCAAAGAAGGAAAAAGTTTTATGGCTTGGTTGGTATTTCAAAAAAATATTTTCTGGCTGTTATTTTTTTTTTAAGCTAAAGAGATTACCCAAGTGCATTCAGTATGTCATGTGTGAATGGAGGGAAGCCGTTACCTTTGTGGATTATTAGGTACCGTGACTCCCAAAAATCTGAACCTGAGGTAACCACATGTGTGACGCCCATGATCTGACTGACCCTTGCCTTCTGAGAATGAGATAGGGGGACTGACGATTTCACCTTCCAAGAAAATGGGATTCTTTGCTGAGCCTTTCTCCTCGATAGGGGCTGTTAGAGTTCATGAGCAGGGCGCATGTTTGACTTTTCTTCTTAGAAGATGTGGGCAGTAGTTTTAAAGAGGATACAAAAATAAAGTAGGTTGGAAGCAACAAGCCAAACTTCCTTTCAAGGAGTGAAGCTTAAAGCTGACTAGCTTTGAGGGAGGAGGTAGAGAGGGCCAGAAGATGGGATATTTCAGAGTTGGATCAGAGCATATTAATTACCAGGGAGTTCGGTCTTTCGGCTCTGCACAGCAGCCAGGCCCTTTGCTCACTGTTTGCCTCTGTTACACCCAGGAGAGGGTTTGGAGCTTGCTGAGGCGCAAAGCATGCGGTATTTCCAAGGGTGAGGTGAAAGGGAGTGTGATCAGTGGCCAAGGGCTTCAGAGCAAGTTCTGAAAGGGATGGAAGCCACCCTGCAGCCGGTAGCCGAGGTGCCATCCCCGATTGCCTGGACGTTCTGAAATACAGATCGAATTATGTGTGGTAATGAATATTTAAACTGAGGTCATGTGTTAACCTTTTGCTAGTATTTGAACCTGTTATTAGTAGGAATCTCAGTAGGTAACTGGCTGTTGAGTTTCATAAGGGTTTTTAAATGTCTGCCATGCCACAAGTAGAAACAGATGAGCCAGTTTCTCCTTGTTAGTGCATCTGCTTTTTTCCAACGTTGAAATAAAACTATGGTATTTTGAGCTTTTATTCATTTTATATTACTGTAAAATAAATAGTCATTTCTGGTAGGCATAGTTTTAAGTCTGCTTATTGCCTTTATTTGCAGACTTTGTTTGCTTTGCCCCACTCCTCTGGTTCGCTGCCCTCCCTCCACTCACCCTCCTCAGTTTCTGTTTACGTCTTTGAGGCTCATGCAGGATTCAGCCCAGATGACTGAACTTGGTTAACTAGTCTGTGTTTAACGGTGGGAGGGTGGGAGGGTCGGAACGTTTTTTCCTCCAGTATTTACTGACTTGTGGAGAGCAGAGAGTCTTCTGACCTGCTGGAGGAAGGAAAACAGAGCAGGGGTGCAAGGCCAGAGCCTGGGAGTGGGCCGTGGGTGAGGAATTACAGTAGCGAATGTGATCTTCCAGGAGATACTTACTTTCTCCCTTAAAGAAAATTAGGAAGGTGCTAAGAAGGTGCTAAGTGGGCGGCACAGCCCACTATGAATTGAGTTTTTCAGTGAAGTCGGAAGGGGAAGCAAAACAAACTTACCCTGTTCTCAGCTGTAGGTTAAAATAACGAATAATGAAATAAACTGGGGTGAGTGAGAGGTACCACCGGACCAAGTGATTTAAAATGTTCCCCTGGCCTTTCCTGGCTCTTCTGCTTACCGTGCAAGTCATTTCCTTGTACCCACCCACCCACCCACCAGGTAGCTGTGCTGTCTTACAGGTTTTTAGTTTTCTTCCTGAAGCTGCATCGGTCTGGCTGACACATCTTTTGTCTTCTCTGACATTTACTTTTCATTTTATTTTCTCTTCATATCTGAGCCCTTTTCACTGGGGCAACCCGGTTCTTCATACTCGTTTTTGTTTCCTGCATTTTATTTTATTTTATTTATTTATTTATTTATTTTTATTGATTTATGATAGTCACACAGAGGGGCAGAGACACAGGCAGAGGGAGAAGCAGGCTCCATGCAGGGAGCCCGACGTGGGACTTGATCCCAGGTCTCCAGGATCAGGCCCTGGGCTGAAGACAGTGCTAAACCGCTGAGCCACGGGGCTGACCTATAGTGTGTATTTTTAAAAATAACATTAATAGATGTTGCCAAATGGCTGTTGGTTTTGGAAGAGGAACATATTTTTTTCGCTTTTATCTTAACTGATTCAAAGATAAATGCAAGTTATCTATCACATTCAAAGGCTAAGGAACAATATAATTCTTCTATAAATATACGTGAACAATATAATTCTTCTATAAATATACATGAAATATAGTTTTTAAATAGTTTTTTTTAATTTTAAGGGTTCATAATAGTATAGAACAGTACATAGCATGTTGGGGAAGATATATGAATGACATATGATTCCTTTAGAAGAAGAAAATGCCAGTTTTCAGATTCAAAAGAAGTACCTAAAATCTTGTTATATGGATATGTGATAATGTACAGAGAATCGATTTTAAGGTACTCCTTTCTGGTCATTAGGTATATATAATGACGTCACAAGTATGCATTGGCAAACGTTCAGAAGGTTGAAAATTCAGTAATTCCGAGGTTGGCTATTGTTGTTAACAAGCTATCCTTTACATGTGTTAGTTTCCAAGCTAGAGGTCTTGGCTAGGGTACGTGTCTGGCCTGTGTTCCCATTCGTCATAAGCAATAAGGAAGTTCTGAAAGGGATGGAAGCCACCCTGCAGCCGGTAGCCGAGGTGCCATCCCCGATTGCCTGAACGTTCTGAAATACAGATCGAATTATGTGTGGTAATGAATATTTAAACTGAGGTCATGTGTTAACCTTTTGGTTTTAGAATACTAGAGGCAGTCATTGGCTTTATCATTTACCTTTTGAGGATCCCATGCCTGATAGTGTGGAGTGTGGTCTGGTTTCTTCCAACTAGGACAACCAGTATTCATAAATTGATACCCTTTATTGAAACTTGCTCCTGACTATCAGGAGTCAGGCCATCTGATTTATAGATGATTCTAAAACAAGAGTTTTTGAAAAAGCTTATTTTATACACATATATTATATGGAGAAACAAATGTTTTTATTAAATGTTTCACTGACCAAAATAATTTTAAAGAAATAAATGTTACTTATATCTTTCAGGAAAAATAATTGTAGCAGGTGATCTGTAAATGACTTTAGAAGCTTATTTTAGTAATTTAAATAAATTTACTTTCTTGGTTTGTAAAAAAAAAAAAAAAATGGTGCAAATGGTTTCTAACAAAAGCACCCTTTAATTATTCTTTCCTGCCAGAACCTGAAAAATAATACTCTAGAGCATAAAATTGTTAAAAACTTTGGTGAAGGTTTCCTTGAAATATTGAGTGAAACATAGAGATCTAGAAAGATGGTTGTGAAAATGTGGACTTTCTGGCATATTTAATAGCCATTTTTGTTGGAGCCAAATGATAAATTCTGTTTTCTGAGTCTGACAAAACAAATGCAGGTACTATTTTCTTTGTGATAATATGCTTCCTAGATTCTGAAACATTTTCTCTTGAGTTTTATTTCATTTGCTCTCTCCACACTTTTGATTCTGAACTGCAGTGATAATCTTGGTATGAATAATAATTTACAGATTTTAAAAATTTGTGTATAAAACCCAATTTGGTTTATGCATTTTGCTACATTTATTGCTCCTTTTAAAACTTTATACGTTTTAAGAAAATGCTTTTATTACAATTCTAATATTGAAATATTCAACATGTTAAAGGTAGGTACAAATTTTAAACTATTTAACAAAGTGCTTTACTGCTGTTTGTCTTTTGTGACAAAGGTCTGTTTTATATTAAGTTTATGATTTCTGGAAAACTAAGACTAATAAAAATTATCTGGCTCTTACTTAGACCTGTAACAGCAGCTGGTGACGGTATTAGGCTTGACTCTGGAGACACCAGGATACAAAGCTTGGCAAAATGGCACAAGAGGAATCTAGAGAGGACTGAATCAAGGATCCCTTCACTTTGTAGGAACTACCCCACATTCAGCAAAATGGTAGGCTGCGGGCAGCAACTCTTATGCAACTGAGGCAACATGGCATTGAGTGGTTTCCCAAGCATTGGTGCCCTTGCCTCTTAGCGAAAGCGCTCTTGCCCTGTGAGAATTCATAACTAGTCTACATTTATATAGCTGTAATCTCTTACAATAGCTTCATTGATACTTGATCTCCATAGAAAAGCTTTATGGGTTCTAATGAGTCACTGCTCTTGAGGCACCAGTCGCCCTCCCTATCTGTGAGTGGCTTTGTGTCCTGTGTTGTACCGATTGTGCCTTTGGATGACAACTTACTTGAGTGATGGGGAGAGGCAGAGTAATTTATTAAAAGTAATTACAAAGAAACCAAACAAAAAGAGTCATTACAGCGCTATTAATATGCAATTCGTTATTTTATTGCTGTAATATTTAGAACTGGGTCTTTTTTGGGGGTCTCCTTTTCCTTGTAAGTCTCTAGCAAATACATAATTTATTAAATTCTCTGTACCCAGATCTCAAGTTAGATCGGTTTCACAAGATCTTGGCTTTTTCTGCCCACTCCACCCCACCCCTTTTTTAAAGCTGGGACCAGGGAAGAATTGCTGATAAAATGTATTTTTGGTAGCCTCAGGAAGGAAGTCTTATCTGTATGATTTTATACCATTAAATTTTCATCTGTCCCGTAGATTTATTTCTTTAAGAATCTGCAGTTTAAAAAAATGTTCTAAGAATTTCAAGTGTACTGAAATCTCTTCCATTTTCGACTAGCACAACAGAGAAAATTAAAGTATAGTCATTTACTTACCCTAATGCACTTAATCACATATTTTAAAAAGAATCTGAATGGAACTATTAATATAATAATAGCTGACACTTGTCATGTGTCAAGCACTGTTCAAAGTGCTTTGCATGTATCTGCTCATGTAAATGCACCATTTAAGTAGTACCACAAACTAGCAGTATACTGTGAGGATGTCGTAGACAGGGAGCAAACGCTGTGTGAAAGTAGGTGAGGTCTAAACAAATCAAACAATTGCTGCAGAAAAGAATGCTCCGAGCAAGATTTTAAAAAATTTTTTTTAAATCTGAGCTATTGACAACCCTAGACCACCAGCATTAAGCATACATTTCTAAATGAGGAAAATCCCAACCAGCAAGTATTTTGAAAACACTTGAAAGTGTGCAGATAATTACACCGTTGATTTTAGCAGATTCGATGCCAGCAGCCATCAGTTCTTCTATGCCATGAAAGATGAAAGCCATTTTAATATAAAGCATGAGTTTGGCTGGAAAAGGGGGAGGCGGGCAGAGAATAATTTCGTGACTTTTTAGTTACTTTTATAGGAAGCATTAGTTACGTTCCTGTGATAGAATGCTTTTCTTGGCAATTATTCTCATCTGAGGCATTTTAATGACTGCTGCTTTGTGCCTGGTATCATCTGGCACTAATAAGATGCGTTATTTTAGTAGCACCTACCGGTGTCAGTGTAGTTTAGGACCTGTTACGGTTTCCATTCATCTTCTCTTTTAGGAGGCAGACACTAGCATGTTCCTTGAAGTATAACTAACCTGTATTTCATTTATATTTTGGATCTCTGTCTGCACCCAGCGAAAATGACACTTAAGCCTCACATCGCCAGCACTTAGAGAGGGGCCCTATCACATGCAGCCTTGATAAATATTTGTTGAATGAATTAGATGAGTGAATCCCACTCAAGGCACTTACCTTATGAAGTCACACCTGGCTGTTAACATTTATAAGAAATTGTAATGTCCCAGTTTTTATTTAATTATTTTGTTCTTTAATGACAGTGGTTTTTGTGAAAGCACATTTGGTAGAGCTTTCCTGGTTGTCATGGGTCATCTTTTTCATCCCTTCTGTAAAGAGGTCTCAGAGCCGGGATGGCCGGACCTGGTCCCAATACCGCCACCTAATTGTGCTCCTTGAGTTTGTCACTTGACTTTTGTTTCATCTGAAAATCCTTTCATTTAATAGGCCAGTTAGGCCAGTGTACATTAATTATAAAATTAATGAGTATGTTTGGCCTTGATTCTTTCATATAGTTTTATTATTGTATATTTTTTCTTTTGTCCATTTTCAGTATTTAGAAGGCTTGTATTTTTGTTCTAATGGTTACTTTGTCATAATAATAGATTTCGGTCTCTCTCCTTCACTTTTTTTTTCTCTTGTGTGTTGATTTCCTGCTGTGAGCAGTAGTGAAATTAGATATTAACCTTTTTTGCCCCTCCTCTCTTTCTGTCATGTGACTTGAAATATTGTCTTATTGCTTCCAGATAAGTATCTTGAACATGGTCAACAAGATAATTGTATTGTTTATATATTCTTCTCTTCCTCACTTTTTTGATAGTTGCATTAGATTTATGATGTCAGAGCATGAAGAAATTAAATACTTAATACTCTTTGCTTTATAAAATCACAGAATTTTAATTTGCAAGTAAATCCATAATGCTCATCAGCTGCCCTCATATAACTGACCTTCAGAGATTTTGGTGTTTTTTTTTTTTAATATTTTTATTTATTTATTCATGAGAGACACAGAGAAAGTGAGAGAGGCTGAGACAGGCAGAGGGAGAAGCAGGCTCCATGCAGGGACTTAATCCCGGGTCTCCAGGATCAGTCCCTGGGCTGAAGGTGGCAGTAAACCGCTGAGCCACCCAGGCTACCCAGATTTTGGTTTTTTGAAGCTAGTTCTAGAGTGGATTCCTCAGGATGGAGCTTGGGACAACTACATTTCCTGAGTTCTTGAATGTTTGTAAGTTTGTGCTCTTTCCACACAGTTCAACTAGATAGAAAATTCTTGATTCATGTTTTAAGTATCTTGAGCATGTTACTCCATTGTCTTGCTGCTGGTCTCATTTCTGTCCCTCGAAGTGACTTGCTCTTTTCTCCTGGACACCCAGATATTTTTTTGTTAAATTCCAAAAGTGTTATTTGAATATGTCTCGTTGTGGGTTAGTTTTCTCAGTTGTCAATTGGCTTTTGGGCTTTATTTTCCTCATTTGTAAAATGAGAATAATGGTAACCTTTTTTGCTGCTAAAGAGAGTGAATTTGAAGACTAGCTAGGATACTGTATATAAAGCGCTTTAAATTTTTTACTTTCTTCTTATTCTTCAAAGTCCCATGTTAGGAACTTTAAAATTTAGAGTACTTCATTTTATGGGTAGTTGGATTTGAGTTGGCTTCATATTTGTGAGAAATCTAAACAGACCCTCTGAAGTCTTTTGTCTGCATCTAAGCAGTATATAAATGCTCATGGATTCCATGTGGTAAACAGGCTGTCTGTGCCCATGCATGGAGAACTACTGGCCTCAAAGCAGTGGTGCTTTTTGAAAGTCTCTCATGTAGAAAACTCCTTCTCCATTTTATTCCTCATACACTCTTGCCTGAAATTGGTTAGTTTCCCACACAAAACTGGGCTGACATGATCAGGGTTTGTAAAATAGCACTGTACACAGAAAAAAAAAAATAGAACTCTGTTTTTCAGATAATGAAAGCTGAAAATCCAAGTCAGTTCTATTAGCCAGCATGTTTTCTTGGATTTGTTATACATAAGACCTGTGTAAGAAGCTGCTGGAAAATACCAGAGAAACAGGAGATGTCATTTGTGGCCATGAGAGATAAAACACACACATATCAAAGATCATTTACAAAGCAGCATGTAATAAATAAATCGAAACCAGTGTAGCATAAACTAAGGAGTATATGATGCATTTTACCCGAGGCTACCCTGGACTCAAGTTTCCATGCCTGGGCCTTGTTTGGATAAAGCAACCCTTTACACGTGCAGCATGGAAGTTATGGTGGGTATTGGGTAACTGAATTAACTGAATCCATTTTTATGCTTTTACCTGATTTGTAAGCATAGATAGGGATTTGATTGACATACATATAAATAATGTTAGTGTCTTTATTTGAATATGAGATTTTTAAAAATAAATTCATCCATGTTTCGCAAGTAAGGCTGGAACCTATCATAGAAATTCTGCTGACACTTATGAATCGGGATGATTTGAAAACCCAAGCTAGAAATACAGTACTGCATATAATTCCATGTATAACACATTCCTTATTCTGTATTTATTTGAACACTTACTAACTTCACTGCGTTTCTACAACATACAAAGCCCTGAATAAGTATAAAAGTATAAAGTACAGAGATGAATGGAAAACAGGCGCAAAAGAGTTTACAGTTGAATGTAAAAAACTGTATGAAATAGAAAACAGGATTGAATCAAATGTGAGTGGTAGAACAGGTATGAATGTAGAGCAGTTTGGATCTCTGTGAGGAAAGGGAGTCCTCTCACTGTGGGCTTTTTGTATGATCTATAAGTCTTTTCCAGGTTGATAGCAGAATACAAATATTCCAGTATATTCAACTTTTGTTATTTTGTAGAATTGATACCATCATTTTAGTTCTCAAAATTCTAATTGTCTTCGTGAGAATATACTGAAACTGGGAAGTTAGTATTTCCCTGTGGCTCATACGCAGTCAGAGTCCTGCAGAGAGATCAGGCTACCTCTGGATTTGAGGACGTGGAGTTTTTAATCTGTCTCACTCCGTTTTTTTTTTTTCCCTTTTACTTGCATTAAGTTTTAGGGGTTTTCCCTTCCCTAAACATTTGGTTTTAAGACAAAATGAGAGATGAGAATATTTCAGAATTAGATTTGGTGACTGCAAGTTCTAGAGCTCTTTAGTTTCCTCCTGTGATTTTTGAGTGTTATATTCTGTCATTTAAAAAGTATCCCACTGTGTTCACCACAGATTTAGCATGACCTGCTTTTTAAAAAAATATTAAAAATTATATGTCTCTTTTATCTTTCTGATGAGTACAAATAAACTTGTCAGATGGGCCACAAAATGGCATTAAGTGCATATCCAAATACTTTAACATGCTACATCCCTATAAATCAAGAAACATTTTTCCGAGTATTAAATTCTTTTTTTAAAAAAAGTTTATTTATTTATAAGATTTTATTTATTTATTCATGACAGACACAGAGGGAGAGAGAAAGAGAGACAAAGGGAGAAGCAGGTTCCACCCACACAGAGAGCCTGACATGAGACTAGATCCCGGGTCTCCAGGATCACACCCTGGGCTGAAGGCGGTGCTAAACCGCTGAGCCACTGGGGCTGCCCAAGAATTTATTTATTGAGAGAGAGCACATGTGTGCACATACAAGGCTGGGTGCAAAGGGAGAGGGGGAAGCAGGCTCCCCACTGAGCAGGGAGCCTGATGTGGGGCTAGGTCCCTGGACCCTGGGCAGGGTTAGGCAGATGCTTAACTACCTGAGCCACCCAGGCTCCCCTCAGAATGTTAAATTCTAAATCATAGGCATGTGAAGGTTCAGATTTCATATGTATGAAGCAGGAAAACAAACTGACTTGTAGTAGTTAATATCAAGGAAACTATGTAAAGTGGGAAAAGATCTTTTCATAGAAGAAGCAACAGTTATTTTTTTGTGGCCCTTTTATAACTGAAAAACATAGTTTTCTGTGGCATTTTTCATTTGGTGTCCCAGAAAAATTCATGATCTCCATGAGGAACAGAAGAAGTCAATGAGGAACAGCAGAAAGAATCTAGAAGAGAAACCAGTCACAGCTCTGGCTTGTGTTTGTGCACAATTTGGTTTCTGATTTTTTTCTCCTTAACTGTCAGCCACACAGGCTTTAGTTTTTAGTGTTGAAGGCACAGCTTTAACATTTATTCCTCACAGTAATGGTAAAGGTTGCTGAGTGTTTCCACAGACAACAGAAGATAGTGGTTCTGATTCTCTCTTTTAGCAGGTTTATTGAGTTTTATGTCCTATATCTTTTAAATGCCACAAAAGTGGCCCATATCCAGTTTGTTGAGTTTTAAGACATACAGTGTGCAGCCATCACCACAGTCCAGTTTTAGAACATTTCCATCACTAGAAAGTTCCCTTATGTCCATTTGTGGTCAGTCCCCATCCCCACTCCCAGCCCCAGGCAACTACTAATATGCTGTCTGTAGAGTTATGCCTTTTCTGGAAATTTCCTATAAATAGAATCTACACACTTTAGTCTTTTGGACTTAGCTTTTTTCATTTATCATCCTGTTTTGAGGTTGGGCAGTATTGCATATATCGGTGTTGGGTCCTTTTTATGACAATTTATCCTGTTGTGTGGATGTACTGTGTTTTGTTGATCTGTTTACTAGTTGACAGACATGTAGAGTTTTTGCAGTTTTGGCTTCCTATGAATAGTGTTTAACTGCCTTCATGTAGACATACTTCTCTTGGGTAGATACCCAGACCTGGCATCTCTTGACCAAAGGGTAGGAGTATGTTTAACTTTCCAAGGAACTGCAAACTCTTTTCTATAGTGGCCTGTAGCAGGTCACATTTCTGGGAGTAGGTTTCAGGTTCCCAGTTTCTCTGTCTCCTCATCATGACTTGGCAATTGTCAGACTTCTTTATTTTAGCCATTTTCATGAGAGTTGAACCATGCCTTCTGTACTTAATGCTTTTTTTTCTTGTGACGACCTGAAGGTATCTGCATACCCTAATATGCTTTTGTCCTCCCTTTTATGGATCAGAAGGCAGTAGAACAGGAACCGGAAAATCTAAATGTCTTGCCCAAGATCCCCAAATGAGTCACTGAGCTTTGAGTCCTCATGCATCAGTTGGAGACAGAGCAGCCTGTTTCTGTTCCAACTCCTGGCTGCCTGTGACTCAGGGTCCTCTTTGTCTTCATAGCCTTGTTGGGTGTGGCTTTCTTTTGATCTTTGTTGAATGATCCATTCTTATCCTTTCTGGAATTTGGTCTGATGAAATCCAGTTGTTTTCTGCAGAGATGTGCTGATTTCTTGGAGAGGTGCTCCTTCTCTGTAGGACACAGGCCTTGGGTGCCTCAGGCCTGGCTCCTCAGGTGGCCCCTGGTGACTGCTACCGCTTGTCATCCTGTCCACAGGGGTAGATTCTTGGCCTCACCAGAGCTTTGTGGGAGTTAGGTTAAGTGACTTATCTAAAACAGCTGGCAGGTACTAAATATTTAATGCATCTTACAGCACCTCTTCAAATGCCTGTGAAAGTCTGATTACCTTATGGTGTGGATAGTAACACCAGTCATTTGGGTTTTTCTTCTCTGTGATAGCGAGACAGGAAAACATTCTTAAAGTTATTTACTAATTAAAAAAAAAAAAAAAAAAAAAGATCAGCCAGGCTTTCTTACTGTTCTTTGGTCTGCAGCAAATGTAGCAATAGTATTTTTACAAGTTTGTATGTTTTGTCCCAATCTCCTGGCTTTATTCTAGAAGACTCACGCTATTTCTCAGAGCTACTGTAGCATTTCATCAGCCTCTCTCTCCAGTTTGTCCAGACTGGAAGCTCTCAAAGTGCTCTTTTGGCTGTAAGATCTGTAGTCTAGCAAAGCTCTGTTTTAGATCAACTGTAATTCTTTCTTTCTCTCAATATGTCCTTGCTTTTGTATTTTTAAGCCAAACTATTTTGATACAAAGTTCTTTTAAGGCTAGTGGAGCTTATTCAAATGCCCAGCTAATGAAAGGCACTTAACATGGGGCACATCTTGCCCTCTGTGGTCACTTTACAGGGCATGGAAGGTTCCATTACCTCTGTTACCTTTTGCTACATTGGGTTGCAGTATTTCATTTATTTCATGACAAAAAGTGAGTTCTAGTATAGGTAGTTTGTGAAATGATTTTCTCTGAAATGACTCTTGGTCATGTTGAGCTTCTAAATGTTAAAGGGAACATGGGGGACACCTGGGTGGCTCAGTTGGTTAAGTATACGACTCTTGATTTCGGCCCAGGATCCTAAGATCAAGCCCCACATGGGGCTGCACACGGGGTGTGAAGTTTGCTTGGGATTCTCCCCCGGTGTCCCCCGCACTTGTGGTCTCTCTCTCCCTCCCTCTAATAAATAAAGAAGGGAACATGGCTTTTAGATCTGTGAAAATCTCCTCTTGGTCTTATGCTCCCACACAGAATGTGGGGAGGAACTAAAAGGTTGAGAACTTTAGAGAACTATAATTATCACCACCACCAAGGAGCTGCCTAAAATAACTTCAGGTTATAAGTCAAGCACCTGGAGGAGTGTGCTGGTGACTGTAACATTGAGAAAGCCACTTGAGGTCCTAAACACTTGAATGTGCCAGACCACAGGAGAAGAAACGGGGTTGGGTTGGGGGGAATGTCACATGGTAAGTTGAGCAACTCCGGTTTCACCTTAGGACTTTATTGGGAGGCTGGACAGGACTGAGCTGTTAGACTCAGGGAAGACCTTCCAGCTTCTTGAAGGCCAGCCTTAGTCTTAAAACGTGAGAACATGGAGGCCCCAAGAAGCTCCGGGTCCCAGGCTGGGATCAGAGCCCAAGGCTGTCCCTTTGTTTTGCTCTTTTCAGCTGAGCAGTTCCCCAGAGCAGGAGGTAGGGTCAGAGCAGCCTTGGGTTCCAGGGAGGAGAAATGGATCACCGGGGCTTTGTTATGTTGTAGGCCATGGAAACCTGAGGGAGGCCCGGAAAGAAGATCTGGTAGACTTGGGATGTCCCTACATGCCATCCCTTGTCACCTCTAGAAACATGTGCAGATGAGGGCCTTTTCCTAGCGTACAGAGGCTTGGGTAGGCACAAATGTGTCAGACGTTGAGGGCTCAGTCATTTCTGAGCGTGGAGAAAGTTTGCTTTTCATGTTAAAGCAGTCAATTTTACAAGGCACAGATTATATGAATTTTGTGATTCTTATCACAGTCTAAGCAACAGCAACATGAAATGTGGTGGTGATAGTCTTTCAATCTAGACGTAATGTGACTGGATAAATAACTAGTCATTTTATTCTGGAGTGCAGGGAGGGTACACCCACGAATGCCTTTTCTTCAGTCTGTGTAGATATCTTTTATGTTGATGTGATTTATTCTAAAACGCAAAGCTGCTTTCCATGTTCACACATATTCCTACCTTGATGTACTGTAAACATTTTTCTTCAGTCTCTCTCACTTAGCCCATAGTTTACAGGCCAAATCAAACCACCTCCATCACCAAAAGCAGTATTGATAAAACGAATGCTGAACTTGGATTATGAAAGGTTTAGTTCCCTGAACTCGCTGTACTGCTGGCAGGGCAAAGTGAGTAGGAATATTCTGGTTTAGGCAAAAAAAAAAAACTGCTTGTATTTTTTTCAACTGGCAGATAAAGAATGATAGTGCCCAAAATGTGCAGGTGGAAATGGAACATGGGGGCAGCCCGGGTGGCTCAGCAGTTTAGCGCACCTTCGGCCTGAGGTGTGATCCTCGAGACCCTGGATTGAGTCCCACATGGGGCTCCCTGCATGGAGCCTGCTTCTCCCTCTACCTGTATCTCTGCCTCTCTCTTTCTCTGTCTCTCATGAATGAATAAATAAAGTCTTATAAAAAAAAAAAAAAGGAAATGGAACATGAGCACAGAGCTGCTTCAGACTTGCAGAAGGTGCGCCGCCCCCCCTCCCCCTCAGCAAAATGAAAGAGGCTGGAGAGAAGGCACAGGGTGACGGTCCTGTGGTGCTCGTCTCACATATTTTGAGTCTTCCCTAGAGATTGAGCCACTGACTTGGTCAGCAGTAGCATTACCCAATCTTGGAGGACCGGATTATCATAACAAATCTAAATGATGCTGAACTGTCTCCCGACAAAGGATTACTGTTGTACCAGCACGCACACATAACTTGGATGGTGTGCATGCAGGTGCACACGCACACATTTACCTGTTCCATTGGCCCTTGACCTGCAAGCAGGGGAGGTGAGGGTTGAGACCTGCTGTTGTGACCACTGTCTCCATCTTAGAGGGAAGCTGCAGGCACAGAACTGGCGCTGTTTGTGTCTGACTCTGACTCATGCTCCCAGAGAACTGCCCTGTGCATAATGCAAAGTCATTGTCATCATGAGCCATCCTAGGGAGAGGTTCAATGGAAAAAGTGAAGGTGGAGCAAACTAGGCCTGGAACAGGAGGTGAAAGATATGTTTTTTGTTTGGTTTTGCTGAACTTCATAGTCACTTTTTTGAAAACTGCAGTAATCTTATGGGGTTTGGGATAATAGGAAATCGGACTTGTTGCTGCAGGATTCCTCTTGTATTCAGATTCTCAAAGCAGTAGGAGGAGAGGAGAGTAAAATAACCCTAAGTGCTGTAGATTTTGAACACATATTCATAATTTCTCAGTTTTTAATTTTTTGTGTCAAACCTATTTTGTGATCGTGCATTATTACAGAGAGGAGGGGGGAATGTGTGATAGACCTATGTGAACTTGGGTATTCTAATTACTTGTCTTCAAAATGATTTTCCAGGAGAGTGAGGCATGTCATTTACATGAGTGTTAAGAATAAAGAAGTTATCTCTATGCTATTCTTGGTGGGACTTTTTCCTGTCCATTTTTTCCTGAAAAACTGTTACTAGCATTATCTGGAAACACTTCCTAATTTTTTAAAGACCATTCATTATAGTAAATCTTAATATCAGGAATAACTGAAAATTGGGGCTCCTGGGTGGCTCAGTCGGTTAAGCCTCTGACTCTCAGTTTCATGGCTCAGGTCATGATCTCAGGCTTGCAAGACCAAGCTCAGAGTTGGGTTCCACCTTCAGCAGGGAGTCTGCTTGGGGTTCTTTCTTCCCCTCTGCCCCTCCTGCTCGTGTTCTCTCTCTCTTTCTTTCTCTCAAATAAATAAATCTTAAAAAAAAAAAAGAATTGAAAATTAAAATAGCTATTTTAACAATAGCTCAGTAGAAAGAATTCATGTGTCAGAGCATTTACTTCCCAAGCAGTTTTCTGACTCTAGTTTTCTTAGCAAGAAAAATGTTAATCTGTTGTGGATGGACACTTTTTTTCCCTTTTCCCAGAACACGTGTGGTTTCCACTAACTTCTTTCTCCCCCCAACTGTGGAGGTGGCCACAGCTGATGCCTCTGGGTCATCTCTGCTCCTAGAATGGAACTGAAAGTGTTCAGTAAATTTCCCCCACTGCTGTTGTCCTTCACAACATGGAAATCATAGACAGGTGGATAGAAATCCCATCTTTGTCCTTTACTAGTTTTTTTTTTTTTTTTTCTTTTTTACCTTGGACAGACTAGCCTGTGTAAGCCTCAGTTTCCTCATCTGTAAAATAGTTACTATGAAGTATTTAGCGAAGAGCTACCACTGACTCATTGCTTACTGACAGTAGTTATTAATGTTATTGGTGATGAGCTTTTCCATTACTGTTGTCAGAGGTTAAAGTCATTTATCATCTGTGGTGTATTAGAACAGAAGGAGCCCTGAGAAGCAATAGGGTAGGTCAAGAAATGTAGCCACAGAAGAATGGCCATGTTTGGAACATCAGCCGGTGTCTGTGGGCCAGCTGGAGTGTCCCTAGCGTGAAGACCAGGGAGGCAGCCCAGTTACTTCTCTGGCAGGTCTCAGCAATGCCTAGAGGTGCACCTCTCTCCTAAGCTCACGCAGGAATCTGCTCTGTGGAGCTGCTCTGCCCCAGGCAGTTACTGCCTTGGGTTCTGTTGGAAGTTTCCACTAGGCTCTTCCAAGAAAGTTTTAGTTGAAGTCCTCAGTGGCGGTTTTATTGATTTGGGTTGAGGTCTTAATTAAAGTCATCTCAGTTGGCAAGAAGTCTGGCCATCCAGAAATACCATGCTTGCTGGTAGCTGAGCGCTGTAGATTTTCAGGAAGTTTTCAAAAACAAGTGTTAAGATATCCCCGTCCCTCAGCAACTATAGAGGTCTGAGTGTACAATAACTATTATTCTTATGTAGAGCTGGCTCTGAATAGTGAGTTTCCCTAGGCGCAGACTTACTAATAGAAACCCACTTAGACACTGAAGAAATGGGCCGAGTGTTTGTCTCAACTATGAGTGATGTATTATGCATGATTTAAAAAGGCTTCTCAGAATGTCCTTGTTTATGTAAATCAAGAATCAATATTTTTTAGAAAGAAGTTTTTATAGATAAGCCATCACATTATTGATAATCAGACATCATTTTAAAGTAGTTAAAAGGGTCATTGGACAAAACCCAGTGGACTGACGTTGCTTCCTAATTGCTAAGGATTGAAACTCCACATGCCCTTTAAATTATGAACAGGCTTGAATTTTTTATGGGAAAGAAATTATTTTTTTATGTAGGATAATTTTCATGTCAAACGTTCTATTAGCCAGCTAGCTCTATCAGATTATACAGGTTGCCACTTTTACTCACCTGATCCCTACTTCTCCTCTGTGAGGTTTATTTTAAAAGGGGTGAGCACTGGGTGTTATTCTATATGTTGGCAAATTGAACACCAATAAAAAATAAATTTATAAAAATAAATAAATAGAGATAAAAGAATGAGAGAGAAAGTAGGTTTGGAACGAGGGGAATGAATCATGAGAAAACACTGCTGGTCCTTTTCATTCATCTTTGGCATTCTTGGAATGTTCTTACCTCTGTTGACAGAGAGCAGTGGTTCAGCTGCAGGCTTGCTTGCAGTATGGCATTGTGGGGCCCCCTGAGGAGGAGACCGCTGTAACATTTTCCCCATTCTCCTGGGCAGTGCTGTACCTTTCTGTGAGTGGTGAGATGTACCTGGAAGGATTTCGTAGGCCCACGGGGCACCCCTCAGCAGATATGGCTGCAGCAGTGTGCAGACGTGCATTCGCGTGGCCCCGTGTGAGTGCTGCCTGCCTCAGACCTGGTGTGTTTCTACTCCCAGGGCAAGGCAGGGGACCTGCCATGCCAGCAGAGTGTGTTGGCCAGTTTGTCTGTCAGTGTGTGTCTCTGAGCGCAGGGACAGTGCTGGTAGGGAGAACAGTACTATTGCTTCTGAAAATTGAGGAAATACTCAAGAGTACTGGGAGAGAGGAGGATAAATATAGCATTTCCGTTTTCCTGTCCATTCTACTGTTTTCCACAGCATTTCATTTTTCATAAGATGGAGTTTTATCCTGCCAGCTTTAATAGAAAATAATTGCATACCATTTCTATCAGATTGGCCTTCTTACCCTTATGTACTTACTATTATTATTTTTTTTTCCTATTCAGAAACTTTTGTGCTGGGACATTTAAGGTGGTCCTAAGATGCTTACCTTCTAGACATGGCCCATGTGCCGCAGCTTCCGGCAAGACCTCTGTGAGTAGGTGGCAGGGACAGTCTTGGCTGTGGATGGTCAGGAAATTCCAGATACTGACTAACCTGTCCTTGCTCTTATTTCTTCCATGACCCGTGTCCTCAAGGGTCATTCTATGTGCTTGTCACCCTGCCCCTTTCATCAGTGAGCAGTCCCACAGCACTGAGTCATGGCCCCAGAGCCTGTTCTTCATGCACAGGAGCAGTGCCAGATACCATCCAGTCCATTGTCCCACTGAGAAGGGCTCTGTCGTGAGTCTGCAAGGCAGAGCTAGCACACTGACTGTAAGGCCCTGCCCAACTGAGTAAAGCGGAAAGTTTTTATTTAGTAGGTGCTTGGCAGAAGTTGACTTAGTAGGAGCTGGAAGAGAAAGGCAAGATAGGTCGTCTTAGGGCATCATACACGGTGTGCCTGTTTACCAGACTGAGGTTTTTCATTATGTAAAATTACTAAGTTGATACCGAGTTTAACAAATAAAACTGAACTTTGAGGTTTGGGAGGTAAGTAAGTGGCTTGTATTAGATTTTCAGCGCATGAACTGAATATAAGCATTTCCCTAGTTTCCCATTTCTTAATTGTTCAGTGTCCATTAGCATGCTTAGCCTAGTGCCTGGCCTAGGCTTGCCCATTACAAAGGTCCTATGTTCATAGGGCAGTGGACTCTGTTAGCAGGCCCCAGCACTGCCCCTGCCGGCAGCATGCAGTAATAAGTAAGCTACTCGTGGTCACCAGCTAATAGGGCCATGACCTGATTTAACTCCATAATGAGGAAAGAGCAGATTTATTTGCTCCCCCTGCACGCCTCCCTTCCCCCACCCCATGCTCTTTTATTATCTTTAAGAGGAAATTGAATAGCAAATTTCTGCATTCTCATAATGTTAATGGCCTGATGTCATTTTTTCCAGTTTGGAGTCAAGAAAGAGGGACAACTAAAACAGATTGAATATTGCATAGCTGCTCAGGGCTTCAGCTGGAGGCTCTATGCATGTGTGTATATGTATGTTTTTAATGGCTTGTGTTAGGTGTCGTGCGTATAGTGTAAAATTCTAATAAATTAGCCAAGTTGTGCAGTCATCACCAGAATCCAGTTTTAGAACGTTTCCATCATCCCTAAAAGACCCTTGGCACCCATTAGCAGTGACTCCCTGCTCCCCCATATCCCCTAGTTTTGGGCAACCAGTAACCTACTTTTTCTCTCTATAGAATGGCCTTACTGGACTTCTCATATCAGTGGAATCATAAGTAGGTGGGGTGGCCTTGTACATTTGACTCCTTTCGCTTAGCATAATGATCTTGGGGTTCATCCATGTTGTAGATCATCTCAGTACATGCTTGTTTGTTTGTTTGTTCCTTTTGACTCCTGAGTAGTATTCCATTGCATGGATAGACATTTTGTCTGTCTGTCTGTCTGTTCACCAGTTGATAGACATTGGGGTTGTTTCCAATTTGAGGCTGTGGTAGATACTGCTCCTATAAAGACTCACACAAAATTTTGGGTGGATATGTGTTTTCAGTTTTTTTGTGTAAGCAAAAAAAAAAACTTTAACAGTAAGTTTATGTGTAACTTATTAAACAACCAGATTGTTTTCCAAAAAAAACTATACCCTATTACATTCCCCAGTGATGTATGAAGTTTCTAGTTTCTCCATGCTCTTACTATCTGCTACGTTTAAGGAATAACCTTAAGCTTTAGCTCTTGATTTGATACTCTTATGCACAAAAGAAAGGTAGAAATTATAGTATTTAGGTTTTTTTGCATTTTTTCAAGCCTTGTTAACACTTGTTAACTGAAATTGTAGTCCTTGGTACTCTGTCTTCTCTAATCTCTGGGTTCTACCACCAGTTAGTGGTGCAGTAGTTTGACAGTGTTCCATTTAATTATGTGGGGTTTTTTTGTAGATTGATAGAAGTATGGAGGTGTGTGTGTGTGTGTGTGTGTGTGTGAAAGAGAGAGCAAGGGAGATGTTAATTGTCTCAACATTAGTTTACTGTGAGTTTACTGTGAGAAAGGATTTCATTTTGTGTACTTTTCTTTGTTAGCTTCTCTTTTGTTCACACCAAAGGTTGCATGTTTATGTTTTTAATTATACACATTGTCTTAATATAGAGTAGACACATGGGTCTGTTGAGCCATATTTTATGGTGCTTTAAATAATCAAATGATAAGTTTTCTAGTTTATAGAATTAGGTAGCTTTTAGAGGTTCTTTTTAAAGATCTTTTGTTTATTCATTTGAGAGAGAGAGCAAGGAGAGGGAGAAGCAGGCTCCCTACTGAGCCAGGGAGCCCCCTGTGGGGCTCCATCCCAGGACTCTGGGATCATCATCCAAGCCAAAGACAGATGCTTAACTGACTGAGCCACCCAGGCACCCCAGCTTTTAAGGGTTCTTTATTAAAAATGCAAGTAGGAGTATTTGTATGAACCGTTTTAATAAAGGCTCTTTCCAAAGGCCTCACATAAGTTGTACAGGAAGAATTTATCACATCATTTGACATGGAAGGGATTACTGTGTACTCTCAAGACCAAAAGATAAAAGTTGCTTATTATTTCTGTTTATTCTAGGATTTGCAGGTATGTTTTATTCTGGTGGTGAGCTTATCAAATAAACATTTTTCCAACCAAGTCTTGGTTAGTTATGACCGAGCCTCCTAGGTGGGTTCTGTGGCTGCTCCTTAGGTGCCCCAGGATACGTACCGCAGGCCTGCTGGTCTTTTGAACAATTTGTGCTTGTCCAGAGTTGGTTTTAGCAGTGACTGCGTAAAGACAATATATTTTGGGGGTGGGAGACCCTGACCTCCCAAGAGGAAAGGATGAGTGGTACCCTAGTCCCAAGTGACAGAGATGTTCTCATATGTTCTGATAGCTGAGGAGCCTGGCTTCCATTTCTGTTTTGGCACTTTGACATGTGGGAGTAGTTTGGTATAAAGAAACAGTTCTCATGGGCAGAACCAGTCCCAGGGGATGAAGTGGGTATCACAGCAGTTGTGGGGGGGGGGGTGCTCTGGGCCTGTAGTGGCTAAGGAATAGTTTGCCTGGGGTGCATAGCACTTTCCAGCGTGGTGGGGAATATGCTGCTTCCTGCACTTCTTTAGGGGCCTGCCAGAGAGTTAGGTGAATTTCCCAATATTGGAGCTTAGACCTGACTCTTTCATATGCATGGTTTTAATATTTACTGAATTTTCTGAGAATGTGACTGCCAGGTAAATCTGAGAGGATTGTATTTTGTTGAATTTTCCCCCAAATGCTTGCCATTTCAGAAAACTTTGTCCTCAGTGGGAGTGCTTTTGTGTCTGAGTAACTGCACAGCATGCTTGATTCAGTTTGCATTAATAGCTGTGTGTTTATGGGGATTCTTCAGGCCTCTTATTGCTTCCTTATGTCTTCTAGGGTTCGCAGGCTTGTAAATACCGAAATCCACATTAATGCATCCGGACCCACTTTCCTTTTAATTCTCCTTTATGTTACAGATGGGGCATTCTATTAAGGTCTCCTTCCCATTATGTGTATTATGTGTGTTGGGATATCTAAGAATTTCTTTTCAAGATAGTTTTAAAAATGAGGCATTATTTCTGGTACCGTGAGAGCCATTGGTTCTACGTTACAACAGGCTTTGGGTCTGTATTACAGGTATATGTGGAAGGGAGTGGCAGAGCTAATGGGAGGTAGTAGAAGCTCTCAGAGGGTGCAGGGGGAGCAAAGCTTGCAGATACCTGTGGAGGGCGGGATGCTGCATGTCACTGAGCTGTGCTCCTTTGCTGTAAATTGCAAAGGGCTGTGAGCTCTGTAGTACTTCCTAGGACTGCTTGCTGCCCTCATCAACACAGAACCCTCCCCATCACTGTGCACCCCTCAGTGGGGCATGGCGGGCATCATGAGGCTAGTCCCGTATTACTGAGAAGCGATGTGGTAGGGAGGCACAGGGCAGGGTAGGGGATGAAGAACTGAGCTGTCGGGCCTCATGATATTACTGAATTCCTTGCAGGTGTTGCATAGATGCACACATTCAGTCATCTTACCAGTCTCTGTTTTCCTGGCCTTTGCCCTTTTGTCTGCGTGTGTTCCTGATGAGGAGCTGTGCCCCTGATACACACTGGAGCAGCCCCTTGGAGCCTGTGCTTTCTCAGCAAGGTGGTTGCTACGCCTCTACGCGTAGGCGCCTCTACGTTGGTTGCTAGAAGCTTTCGCATGTAAGTGCCCTCCATGTGTGTGCCATTCCCCCTCCTGGGCACTCAGACACCTGCCATCCTGTCCTGCCCCCAGGCCAGTCACTCTTCGTCCCTGGGTTTGAGAGATGTGCCGTTTTACCAGCTCCTCACGATTTTAGCACGATTCAGGTTTGCAGATTTTCTAATAGCAATTATTCTCCTTCATTTGTTAGTGATATTTTGGACATTTCAGTGCTATAAGCATCTTCTCCAGGGCCACCAGGAGGAAAAAGGTTAATTCAGCCTTTTCATGGAAGCTGAAGGAGTTAGAATTAATTTTAATTCAACTTTATTTGTAGTAACCAAGTCCACTGTTAATGGAACTACATGAATTTCTGCTCAGCCTTGCATAGGTCTCTGAGAGTTTCTTGGTCAAATATGAGTGACCCCACAGGATGGCCTGGGCTACGATGTGCCCCCCACAGGACTGATTGGGGGGCTCACTGGGGATGCTGGTTTGTGTTGCTCAAATTGTTGAAATCTAGATTGAATGAGGAATCGACTGGTGCAGGGTGGTATGTTCCCAGTTTCTACATAAAGTAAGTTTGTTTTCCTGTGTGGCACCTTTCTTGTATTTTTATTTCAGTTCAGCATGTTTAACTGCCTTTCTAGTTTTAAACCAACCTGAGCCAAGAAAATTAAGATTTTTTTTCTTGTTATAAAAGGGATACACTGTTGGGGCACCTGGATAGGCTCAGTCAGACGCAACTCACTCTTAGTTTCCTTCTGCTCAAGTCATGATCTCAGGGTCCTGGGATCAAGCTCCACATCAGGCTCTGTGCTTGGTGCCGAGCCTGCTGGAGATTCTCTCCCTCTCCCTCTGCTCCTCCCCCTGCTTCTGTACACGCTTCCTGTCTCTAAAATAAATAAATACAAGTGATATACTGTTTATTGGAGAAAACGTAGGAAATATAGGGAAGTATAAAGAAGAGAATTGAAGCCTGCCTGTAATCCAGTCATCCAGAGAGCTGCTGACTCTTACTATTCTCATGTTTGTCTGTTAAGTCTCTTAGTGAAAAAAAAAATTATTGAAAAAGAATGGGAGTGTGTTTTGTATTTGTGACTTCAAAGATGGTTCATTCAGGCTACTTTTTATTTTTTTCTGATTAACTGAATTCACTGATTTTGAAATTCTTCCTTTTTTGGAAAGATCTGTTTTATACCTCTCATAAAAAGGTACTTGATTGACAGAGAGTACTGGAATCCTGGCTTTCCCAGGGACTTGTGTACCTTGACTAAACTCACGTGGAAACGATCTTGCACGAACCAGAGTAAACTTTTATAAATGCCGACTGTGATCCAATGTCATGATCTCACAAATGGATGGCAGAAGTGAGTGCCAAGGGCCCGGGGATTTCCTTTTACCTTTGACTTTCTACATGTGACCATTGGTGTAAAAAGTGGCAGCAGCCATGCTGTGTTTCTTCTTCCTCTCTCAGTGTGAATCAAACGGACATCCATTTCAGGATCTGAGGGTTTGCTACTGGTTCACCTCATGACTTATGGGTTGAGCTTGCAGTCACAATATGGGAATTATGGAAGATGAATCTCTTCACCAACTAACTATGAGGCTATTTCTATTCTACTTCAAGAGTTAATGCTGAAATTGATACTCCCAACTTGTTTCTAAGGAATAGCAGTTACACAGCCTGCCTGTCTTTTCTGGCTTCTATTAAAATGCAAAAGCCTTAACTTCAGAGCAGTATAATTGAGTCCTGAAAGGGGTCATAACTGATGCTTTGCCCCTTCTTTGATATTTTTGTTTTTTTGTGCAGCCGTGCTGGCTGCTCTGGCTGTCTTGCTGTCTACGTTGGTGAAAACCCCTCCAGAGAGGCTTTGTCCCAAGCTAGTGGAAAGTCTGGCATTTGCAGTGCTCAGTTCATCCCTGGGGTGTGCAGGCATACACCACAGGCCTGGTAGCCTTACCACACAAAGCAAATGTTGTACACAAATTTGTGCGGGTGAATAGCATTAACTCTTTTGGCAATTGATAGATTTCTCTGCATTTACCAGTACTGACTTAAATGAAATGGAGTCAGTGCATCTGTCTACTTCTGCTCTTCGTGCATCTGTTCTTTTTAGTTTAAAAGGGATGTCATGAATCTTAGGTAGGCTCTCAAACATCCAGTAGCAGGACATTCTGGTTGGGCATGCCAACCAGGGAGCCAGAACATGATGTCATATGGGTCATCATTTTAATGTGAGAAGAAAGTAAGTCCCTCAGAAATTTTTTACAGCTGATACCTGCCTGAGACCTCATCCTCCATCAAAGGCCAGGACTTTAGCTCTTTGCCCAGGCCCTGACAGTAGCCAGCTGGTGGAGCAGGAGGTCAGAGCTGCACGCTTCTGAAGGGGTATATTGGCTTTATCCCACAAGGAACTTGTGGAATTGCAGAAGCTTTCCTGTGCGTCTTGAATCTTCTTTCCAGCCCAGTGTCCAGAGGGTAGGAGAATTAAAACATGGGCTTCCCAAACTGTTACGGGGTCATGTCACTAAGGATCATTTTTGGAAATATATATCCGTTCTGACAAGTGAATGCTATGTGCTCCTCCATCTTTCGACTTGTCCCAGATATCCAGAGGATTCTCCTGTTGTGGACCTTATGCCACACCAAGGGGCTCTCATGTTCCACAGCCTCCCACCCTCTCTTTTGATAACATGTGTTTGTGGTAAAGACATCTTTTTCCAGTGCTTACAGGGGGCATGAATAAATTGCTCAGTCCCCTGTAGTTTTTTTTCATACTTTGTGTTTTCTCTCATTCCATTGTGTCAACGATGATATGGAAAGGGGCCTCATCAGAAGGCACGTGTCCAAGGATATCAGGCTAATGTGTGGAGGCCCAGAAACCCTCCATTGTGACAGTGAGGGGGCTGGAAACACCCCTTGTCGTGTCTATCTGAGAAAACCCCGTTGGTCCTGACCAGCCAGAGCCAACTGCTTCTGGTAGCGTGCCCTGCCTTTTTGGGTCACCCTCTTGGCGCCAGAGGTGCACGCGCTGTCTCTCCTGGGACACCAGGCTGGCTGGGCATTGCCCAGCCGCGGGGGAGCCATTCGGCCTGACAGGAGGCCTGTCCCTTCTGGGCCAAAGTGGGCTTTTACCTCCAGGGAAACAGGCAAGCCCTACAGCACTGGTTTTAGAACATGCCTCTTGGGTATGTTTTCAGTTAAGTGAGTTCTGCCACTGAAAGGTATTTCTATTGACACAGAAGCCACAGGGTGAAATGAGGAGCTGTTTTTCTCTGTCCTCTGAGAAACAGCGATGTTCACCCTTAGGGGAGCTGTGCAGTGGGACCAGGCAGCAGAGGTGCTTTCCCCCTGGCACCTCTTGCTCGGCCTCCCCAAGGGTTCAGGCCTGGACGCGCCAGCGGCTGGCACTGACCACCAGGAAACAGTGGGTGTTACTGAGGAATAGATACACATTCCCTGAAGCCACCGGTTAAGTACGTGACTAGATCGAGTCAGGGCAAGGTGGTCTGTAGTTATTCCCACTTCTGGGCTCTGACAAAACAGCCTTACCGCTGATTTTTTTAGGTTGTGCTGCCCTGAGAGATTCCCAGGAGTCTTCACTGACTGGGAATGTGCGTGTGTGTCATGGGGTTAAGGGTTTGCTTCATATTGTGCCAAGTCCTGGAATACCTGTGTGCATTTTAGAATAGCTGTTTTGCGGGCACCTGGGTGGCTCAGTCACACAGTGAGGCGTCGGGTCCTGATCTCAGGGTCGTGAGTTCGAGCCCCATGTTGGGCCCTCCTGTCCTTCCCCACTCTGGCCTGTGCTCTTTCTCTCTCAAAACAAAATCTTCAGAATGCCATTTTCAGAATACCAATATGGACTTCTGAGATTTCAATTAAAAAACAGTGGAGTTGGAGGTGCACCTTACATGGTTTGAGGGAAGGTGCCTGCAACTTCAGTCAGCAGAGAAAGCTAAGGACAGCCCTACTGCGCAAGCTGCTGGTCTCCGAGGCATGTTCTCCTGCAGGAGCCAGAGATTGGCACATTCAAGGTGTCGGCCTTATGCATCCTCATTTCACCTCTTCTTTTGATACCTTTGTTCTCTTGCTAATGCTGGTCTCTCCCCAACCTGTCAGTTCAAGTGCCTCATGGCCTTGCAGTGCCTCATCTCTTACCCCCCACCTTTCCCTCCTGTACTGTCTCCTTGTTCAGTTTCCCTCTCCTTTCACTCTAGCCCAGTTGTTCTACCATAGGTGACATTAAACCGGGAGAACTTATGGGCTTACATGTATGTGTGCTCGTCTCTCCATCGATGGGCTTACATGTATGTGTGCTCATCTCTTCACCGAAGACTGAAGCACATCAGTCTTCTTGTTCACAGAGACTTACTAAAGGTACAATACCGTAACTCAAAGTTGCCCCATCTTTGGGAATGAAATGCTTGTTTAATTATATGATGCTTTAGTTAATGCTAAAGTTAGCCTACTTAACATGTCCTTCACCAAAAAGACCACGTTGGAAATACTTGACGTTCAGAAATACGAGCTTTATGTGATTCAGCAAATCACAATGCTGTTGTTTGTTTTTATTTTGTGCCATTCCAGAAATAGGAATAGAGTATGAATTACATAATGATTCTACATAGAGACATAGTAAAAATCGTATTGTATAGCCAAAAGTTAAATGCCCAAAATTCAAAAAAAATTAAAATAAGTGCCCAAAATTCTGTGTGTACACCATTCAGTTTGGTATACTCTACATAAAAATTTATAATATCCAACCACCTCATTTGCTTAACCAAATAGTGGTTATAAAATGAATGTTCTCTGTCCCTGTTTTGGTGTCACCTGTGTTCAGTTCTCCCACCAAAAATGAGAAAATTGCTTTCTAGATGATCTGTTGATGACATGTCTTGCTTTGTCTTCCTTCTAGAGATTTGGTTCCAAGTCCTGACATTCATGTTGTTTTGTTCTTGATACATTTATGAAAACCTAGGTTTTCAGTTATATCTGAAACTTAGTCATATTTTTATTTCTTGCTCCAAAGTCAGGATGTAAGTAGTGATTATTTCAATTTTATTTTTACTATACTTTTGAATAACAGCTTAGACAAGTATCTTCATACAGTGGATCCTTGATAAAGGAAAAGAGGTCCAGAAACCCACAGCATCATACTTTTTCACCCCCATTTTCTCCTTCCTTGCAGTATAGGTCAATTTGATAGAATATCATCGGGATACGAAAGAACGGAACTGGTCAATACAAACCGAGTTCTCTGACAGATCACAGAAATGAGAGAATTCGATGCCATATTCCTTATAATTTGAGATGGTAAATGGGGCAGAAATGGCATGAGGGGTGAGGGTGAAACCATTTAAAAGTAAAGATGGACTTAGTATTGAAACTCTACTTGGGTATTAATAATTTCCTCCTTAAGCCATATACTGGGGCCTGTGAGGCCTTTTTTGGCTCCTCAGTTTTCATGTGGCTAAAGGAACTTGTTTGGAAGATGTAAATATCCTCATGTTTTTTAATGGAGAAAGGTTGGAACAATTATGCTTTCAATTCTGATCAACTGACAGTACTTGATTTGACATGAGCCACACTCAAGAGAAAGCACATACTGTTGCGGTGATGTAATATGGATCTCTAGAAAGAGGAGCTTGATGAGCAGGCCTTGCTTTGATTCTAGCTAATGGTTGGATTGGATTGATTGATATGTTTCTGGTTTTGTTATGAACCTAGGAGAGAAGTGGGAAGACATCCTATACTTCTAGCATTTTATTTAATAATTTGGAAGAAAAACATTTCTAACAGGAATCACACATCATTTTTTTCCTGAAACTGGACATTAATTATTGACATATTTTTAAAATCTGCCCCAATTATGCATCCTGTGGGCACAGTCAGTAACCAGAGCTAACAGTTCGTCTCAAGTTGAGGACCAGTAGTATGAATGTCTTGAAGATCTAAACAGTAGTAACTCTCTAAGGAATTTCCTTTGTACTGGCACTTTGCTGTTTTTTAAAATTAATACCTTTGACACCAGATTCATATAATATATTTTTTAAGAAATTGCTGCATGGCATAGCTGGTCTATCAGTAAGACAAGTTGCCTCTTCATCATTCATTCACCCAGACTCACTTCCTACCACACACTTTTAGATGCTTCATCCAGAAAGTGAGTATGAGAGATGGCAGACCTCAGAGAGGGAGAAGCTGCTATGATATTGGTCACAGTGAGTTTTCTCTTATATGAAGTATTGTACAAATATTCCCATTTTAAATCTCCCCAGATTTTTGCTGTCTAGTAATTGAGAGGTCTGTAAGAATTCTTGCTGTATTCAAGGGTTCCTATATAAGGATGCACCTGTGATTCTCTGCGAGCACATTTCCTGTAAGTCTAAGCTTCTCTAAGCTTGAAGGCAGTTGGAATCTTCCAGTGCTTGCTTTTTCAAGATCTTTACCACTGGTTTCTCCAAAGGACATTTTAATTTAGTTATTTGAAAATATGAATTACAATCTTTTGATTTTATTATTTGAAGTTGTAATTCATGAAGATGGAATTTATCTTTATCTGGTAGACCCTACTTGCTTTCAGTGCTCACCAATGAAAAAAAAAATCCTAAGTTTTAAATAAAACTCTAAGAGCAGCAACCCATAAAATGACAGGAATCATAATGGAAGGTGGGGGAATGTCTTTCATCCCTCATAAATATATTTAATCTTTTTGTAGAAAGCTTTCCTTGCTCCCTAATTATCTTAAATACATTATTGGCCGTAAAATAAAATATGTATTTACTTGCTCTTAAAAACAACAGTGTGGCGTTGCATGCCTTTCAGCAGGTATCAGAATGGTGGGGATTTTTTGTTTTTTGTTTTTTAACCTGGGGAAAATGCTAGTTTGTTTCACATGTCACCGGACATGACATGACCGAAATGGGGAGGAAAGCTGTCCTGTGAAATCCATGTCTGACCTGGAGATGCCAGACTTGAAGTCAGCCAGAGGGCGGGGACGGGGCCGGGGGCGGGCGCGGGGGGGGGCTGACTTAGATCTCTCCTCTAAGGGGAGATTTCAGGGCCCTTAGATCTCCTCCTTCCAGCCTGACCTCACACTCACCTTAGCAGTCTGGGCCTTGAATGTCATCCCTTGCCAGTTCACCTGTGAGGGGATCAGATACTCATTGCAGTTTGGCAGGTCATGCATTCTGAATGTGCCACTAGCAGAAAGTGGTAGCGTCTATTAAACTCTGCATTTGAAGCATGCTTCTGTTCAGTATGAACATCACAGATGTGTGAGGTGTCACCAGCCTAATTGTGGGCATGAAAATTGTAGAGGACCCATAGAGGCTTTCAGAGTTCTTTACCAACATGACTTCAGAACGGTGTTGGTAATTTGGCTATGAATAACTATTTTTTGAGGTTTCAGGAATAATGTATTTTTTCATCTGCCTGTTTGCCTTTATTGTGACTTGAAAAAAGAGATTTTCCTTTATCATTCTCTAACCATTTTATCTTAGGAAATTTTTCTGAAGTCATCCTCATTTATTTTACTAGAAGTCCTATTGGAATTCATTGATAGAAATGATAGGCTCTGCAAATAACTATGGAAGATATTTTTGTCCTTGGCACCTAAAAGTCATCAGGAGTACTGCCACATTCGATATAAAGGGTATGCGGGGTTTTATTGTTTGAGATTATGGTATAAAAAACACAGCATCTTGGGTACCAAAGCTTGATGAATTCAGGTGTTCTACAAGATTTAACTTGCATTTTTTCCCCTGTGATATTCGCATTTCTTCTCTACTCCTCAGTTTGTGGGGTAAATAAGGCATCATCTTTGTTCTGGGCACAGTGCCTCTAGGAGATTGCCTAGGAACTGGGACAGAGCATTTTAGGATGGTTAAACGTCCAGTCTGCTAAACTAGAAAGCCCACAAGTGCTGTTCTTTTCATTTGCCCTCTCTGCAAGCCTTCAGACACACTTGGAAGTGCTTAGTCCAAGAACTATGGCAACATTTTAAGTGATTTATCTGCATAGTGTAGCCCATTACCTGGCAGAACAAGCTCACAAATCCCTAACGGTTATCTGGCTTCACTTGCTGATTTATAGTGATTCTGACCAGGGTTCTGACTGAGCCGCCACTTGCAGAATGTGGCCCAGGAGTGTAGTGACATGCTGGGGAGTGTTGGCACCTCAGATTTGTACAAAATACATGGAGCTCTTTAGGTGGAAGTTGCTCAGTGTGGGGAATACTTTTATGTGAGAAACCTCCCCTCCATCCATTCTCGCTATGTGTCAAACAAGTTCTCTGCCATTCAGGCCTGTATCTCTCACATGGCTACACATGTGTACACATGTGTACTTTCCTGACACAGGAGAGGGACATAATGCACTGAGGCATTAAGTGCATTCAGACAGGGTGAAGAAAACACTGATTTCTCTCATTGAAAGTGATGGAATAACTAAACCACGCTCCCTAGAAGACTAGATACCATCAACCTTGAATGACAGAGATAGATAGGAATGAGCCCAGCCCAGAGCGTGGTTGGGAGAACATGCTGTTTCCAGCAGCTGCAATTTAGCATGCATCAGGCTGTGAATTCTTCTGTGCTTTGGTTTCTAGGCAACTTGCACAAATTTTTAAATCTGAATATAAACATATACACACACTTCCTCCCTCTCCTCCCCAATCAAAAAAGCTCTGTATAAAATGATAGCCTAAAGATATAATCCTTGTTTGCCACAACTCTGAGTGACTACAGCAAACAAACCCAGGCCACTACCTGGCTATGTAGAAATTCTGGTGTTTAAATCTAGGAAATGAAGATTTCTTTTGTTGCAATATGACCAATATTTCCACAGTACAAACAAACTGGGTATTTTGCCTCCAAGTTCCCCTGCAAGAGAAGGGATATCTTCATGGAAATGGTTTCTGTTGTTAAGGGATATTTCTTTTCCTGTATTTTTAATTATTCCTGCATTAAGATTGTTAGAAGTTGTAGATCTCCTTATTGACAGCAGCAAGTTTTGTCGTTGAATGGGTCCTGCACGCTTGTCTCCCCTTTTCCTGAACTGACTCTCAGGACTCCTAGAATCCTGTTTGGATGGATCAGTGCCTCCACTGCCCCCGGGAGGGAGATGATAGGAGCAGTCCCAGAGCTGGGGTGGCTTACAGTTGCTGTTGGAGATTTGGACTTGAAGATAACTGTGGAGAGTTTATAGACCGAGGCAGGTTTAATTAAGTTGCCAATAAATCTGGCAATCTACGTGATCTTGTTAGACCAGGCACTGTTTAGATTTATGTGGAGAGCTACCAGCTCTAGGTTTGAAAGCAGGGTTAGTGTGGATCCACTGGACAGACAGAAGTTGAATGGGACACCTGTGGGGATTTGTCCAAGGCCTTTAAATACTTAATAGTATAATGGCATGGAGCGTGGGAGGGTATCTGCCAGGCTGCTTTATGCGCTTTGGGAGTCTGTATCTTGAGGACTGTGGATCATTTGGGAAAGGTCCAAATAAAGGTAATACTAGAGGTTTAAAAGTAAGGTTTATGAGAAAATTTTTTAAAAATTGGATTTCTTGGGGATCCCTGGTGGCGCAGCGGTTTGGTGCCTGCCTTTGGCCCAGGGCGCGATCCTGGAGACCCGGGATCGAATCCCACATCGGGCTCCCGGTGCATGGAGCCTGCCTCTGCCTGTGTCTCTGTCTCTCTGTGTGTGTGTGTGTGTGTCTATAATTAATAAATAAATAAATAAATAAATAAATAAATAAATAAATAAAAATATTTTTAAAAAAATTGGATTTCTTCTGTCCAGTAGCTGCAACGTTCAGGACTTTGGGGATTAGCTGGCAGTGGGGTTCTAGCCTTTGTGCCTCTAGACAGACAAGTCACTTGAGTGCACTCTATTGTAATGAGGAAGTCAGACATCCTGCCATCTTTGTTTTTTTCCTGAATTTAGAGGAGGTGTTCACAAGATACTCTTTTTTCACAGCACAAAATGAAGTGACTTAAATTGCACTTGGTGGGGTTAAGAATCATATTTTTGCAAATAATCAATGTATTACTAATAGAAACAGTTAATAATTCATATATTTTTACATGGCTCTGTCTTCAGTGCTAATTATTTGTGGCTTCACTAAAAACTGGGTCACATTTCAAGTAAGTCCTATCCTACAATCAAAACACAACATTTTACTTTAAAAATACTTCTAAAAGGCTTTTAGGGCAGGCTGTACAACAGAAGCAACTTAGGAGTTTACTAATTTGTTTACCCCTGCTCTGGACATGGTGTTTGTCATTGCCATTCATTCATTTTTCATGTTACTACTTTTTAAAGATCTTTACAGTAGCCACTGGTTTATCCACCATCAAGAACAATGATCTGTAACAGCGGACTAAATAAGATTGGTGATACTATTTTTTATTTCTGAGTTTGTGAAAACAGTTTTCAGGATATTACATTTTTATAGTTTTATGATTGATATATTTCCTTTTCCCATAGAACTAAAGCATGTTAAGGATGCTATTTTAATTTAATTCTGGGAGTATAATAAGAATAGCATCAGGGGCATGTAGGAAGGGCTAGAAGTGGAAACCCAGGCCTTGTTAACTCTCCTCATTCACCAGCAGCAGCAGGTGGAGGGTGGTTTCTCCTGAGCCCCAGAGGACTGCAAGAGGGGAGAGGAAACCAGGGTCAGGCAACTTTGAGGCCACAGCTTACCCAGTGAGCTCTGCTTCCCCGAGCCCTTCCCACAGGCTTGTGCCTTTCCGATAGGAATCATCCCTATGTAATCAACAGCCGTTACTTCCCTGTGCTTTGTAAAATTTAATGCCCAGCCTCCTCTGGGTTTTTTCCCCCCTTTAGAATTACACTGCTATCAGGAATGATTTTCTGAGAACTAGAGACCAAGGAGGGCTGTATTTCACCAGGTGCAATTCTGCTAATAAAAATGGATGGTCAGGGGCACCTGGGTAGTTCAGTTGGTTAAGCCTCCGATTCTGGATTCTGGCTCAGGTCATGATCTCAGGGTGATGGGGTCCAGCCCTGTGTTGAGCTCCATGCTCAGTGTAGAGTCTGCCTGAGATGCTTTCTCTCTGCCCCTCTCCCCACCTGTGTGTGTGCTCTCTCTCCCTCTCTCAAATTAATTTTAAAAATCTTTAAAAAAAAAAAAGATCAAACACTAAGCCAAGTTTAATTTCCAGCCTTAGATCACTGTACAGCGATATGATAAGTACTTTATTCTAAAGGAAAAATATCATGGCCCCGGGCATAGGTGTGTTACATTTTGGGTTGCCTCCCACTGCTTGAGGCTGCACATTTTCCATTTCTTCTCCAGAACCTGTCTCCATCCCTGAGATTAGAGAGAAGAACACAGAGCTTTCCTTCACTTACTTCTGACCAGGTGCTCCAAGAGACATCTACTGGTGAGGCATGCTTTCCCATTCTCTCGTTCCCTTTCGGTTACATGTTCATGGAGGTGAGGCCATTCATGACTGAACTACCCCCACCTCAGCCTTCCTCTTTAACTGGGGGGACGGGTGGCAAGGTCTTAATTTTGATATGATCCTCGCTCCTCTCATCCAGTTCAGTTCCACAGACATAATGCCAAAAGGGATCCAAAGATATTAAAAACATTGACCCAAGTGAGGTACACTTGGAAAGAATTGCTTTTTTAATATAGGACATGACAAAGAATTGCCCTTCCTCCCCCAGTGAAGAGTTTGCTTGGAAAAATAAAGCTGGTTAATTGTTTCTCCTTGGAAAACATAATAGTGTGAACTTTGGAAAACATCATAATCAGGCAATTCCATGATAAAGTCTGTGCATCGTGAACAAAAGAAAGCAGTGGCACTGATCTTGGGGACACATGGATTGCTCCAGCCTCTTAGCCCTTCCTCCTCCAAACGCAGGGCCCTGTGCTGTTCAGGAACTTGGCCAGGTTTAGCACATCTTGGGAGTGAAAGAAGACTCCCCCCAACAACATTGTACCCCTTAAATACTGGAGGAAATAGCCCCAGGAAAAAGAGTGATTTGTGCTAGAAAAATAGAAAATGCAGGGAACTATTCAGAAATAAGTTTGTGCTTTCAATCAATTACAATGTCGTAATGTAAAATCTGACATGGCCCAGTTGTAATTGCAGTGCTGTGTATCCCGAGTCCTCAGCTGTGTATGTTTGGGGGGGGGGGGGACACTTCAAAAAACTACAATAAACTGGGCTGTGATCTCACCATATGTGTTGAATTGAACACAACTCTTCTGCTTTTAATGAAGACTTTAGCCTTTAGGGGTAAATAAAACATCACTAAACAAGGATGGCCTGAATATTTTTTACTGGCTGTAATAATTAAAGCCATGAAGAAGGTGGTGGGGTTATGTTACTTATTAACTTGAATCGCTCTTATATTTGATCAAGACGTGGTTGCCCATGGCGTTTTGTTTCATGTTTGTCCTTTGTTTCATTGACATGCCCTGCCCTGGCCTCCGTGGCACTATAAAAGCAGTGAAGCAGTTAGGAACCAGACCCAAAAGGGCTTTTAGACCTCCTATCCAGATTTCTTCTCAGCTCAGCCTGGATGACCCCAACAAACTTCTCAGCCCCTAAATCAAGCCTGAAATTCCCTATGAAGCTGTGTACTTGGGGACGAGGGGAGGGACCTGGAAGAAAGTCTTCCCTTAGAAGGAAACCAATCAGAGTGCAGGTGTGGCTGAGAGTCTTTAAAGGATGTTTTTATTTTCCTCACATGTTAAGCAGCAATGGGGTTGATTGTAAGACGAATTTGGAACCCAGATGTATTAGTTTCCTATTGCTGTAATAGATTATCACTAATTCTGGGACTTAACACAGATTTATGATCTATAGTATCTGGAGGTAAGATGTGCAAAATCAATCTCACTGGGCTAACCTCAAGGTGTCAGCAGGCTTTTTGTCCCTTTCTGGAGGCTCTGTGGGAGAATCTGCTTCCTCGCCTGTTCAGCTTCCAGAGGTCCCTACAGTTCTTGACTTATGGCTCCTACCTCCACCTTCAAAACCAGCAAGGCTGGGCCAGTCCTTCTCACACTGCTCTCTGGTTCTCTGTTCCCTGCCTGCCTTCTTCACTTATAAAAGGACCTTGTGATTACATTGGGCTCACTTGGATAATCCAGGATCATCCCATCTCTAAATTGGCCGATTAACAACCTTAATTCTCCTTTGCCAGGTAACCTAACGTACTCACAGGTTCCAGGGATTGGGACATGACCATTATCCTGCTTACCACACTAGAGGTAAAGGTTAGTGAATTGGGAGTTCATAAGGTTAGATAGTAGACAGATACAGGCTGTGTAGCATTAGAAATGTGTTTTCGGGGCTCCTGGATGGCTTAAGAGGCAGCCACCTCTTGATTTTGGCTCAGGTCATGATCTCAGAGTCCTGAGTCTCTTAAGCTCAGTGGAGAGTCCCCTTCAGGATTCTCTCCCTCTGCCCCTTCCCCTAAGCATACATGTTCTCCTTTTCTTTCTCTCTCAAATAAATGAATCTTTTTTTTTTTAAGTGGGTTTTCATAGCTTCTTACTAAGGTTTCTTATAACTACTGTCTGTAAAAATTACATATATATGTACATGTACACACGGTATAACAGTAGAAAAGGTCATCCATATTTTTGGCTTAAATGAGTTCCTATTTTACTATATATATATAGATATATACTATATCTAATGTCAGTTACTGAATATAAAGAGAAATTTTAAGTCTGACATACAAATATTTATAATTTTAGTTTTGGGGAAAATGGCATTTCTCTATTCAAAAGAATGATCCAATTATATTTTTATTGACTTAAGAATAATTGAATTAATTTTTTGTGCTTTAATTTATTAACACCTAACTTCACAGGAAAACCTCCAAGAAAAATGATAGTCTATTTTTAACACTATAAACATCCTTTTTGGTGCTCACATCTGTAAAAATTTTACATAGTTTTAGGCATTTTTTGTGTCTTACGTGGCTTTTGTGCGTCCCCTTTACCCAGCCATCTCTTGTAAGGCTCTGGGTGGTGTGTGCTCATGTTTGCAATGCCATGGCAAAGTCAACTGAGATCACAAGTGTTTGAAGTTCTCTGGGAGAAAAGTACTGTCTGTATTTGCATAAAGCAGAGCTGCAGTGGTTAAGCTGTCAACAGCTTCCTAGTAGAAAATGTCCCTGAAGTAGATATTATATTTACCTATAATGGCTTTCTTTGCCTGTGAAATTAATGGTGTAAGGCTTTAAAAAAAAAAAAAAGTGTATTTCACTTGTTGATCCTATTGTAACAGATTTTCATCATTTTACTTACTAAAATCAGTGCTAATGGGCACAAGATTGAAACTTTGATCTTGCTACAAGACAGGTTACATTAATTCCAAATTGGCTGTGCTGGGTGCTGGAAGTGGGGAGATTGAAAGAAAAGACAGCGGCCTTCCAAGAGATCAGACACACTGACATTGTGCACAGCTAGCACTTAGATGGGTGACAGAATAAAGCCCAGAAAGCATGAGTTGTTGCTGGAAGAATTCTTGAAAAAGGTAGCCGCTGAAGTGATTAGGAGAATCAGAGGGCAGACCAGGTTGGCATTAGCAATTCCTATCAGTTTGAGTGCAGAAAAAAGTCTGAAGGGTTGAGAGGATTGGAACTGAAACAGTGTATTGAATGATACACATTGGGGCATTACAGACCACTGTATCAGAGAACAGAGGGGAGAGAAGGCCTGGATCAGAGTTGTACATAATCAAAACTGTCCCGGTGGGGGTGGACATGTGGGTCTGTAATCCAGCTCCCGCGGGCACAAAGAGAGCGAGGCGCCGCAGGGAGGGTGGGGAACGGAGAGCTGCTGTGGCGGCAGCTGGTTTACCATGGTGGGTACTTGGGTAGGGTCACCGGCGTCAGTAACCACAGTGGGTCCCTGAGGACCGTGCAGGAGGGTGGGCCGTTGTGAATTCATGCCCAGGACCAGAGTGGGTCCTTATCCCGACAGCGCGCCCACAATTTCCTGATGCCCTTGAGAGCTGGGTAGAGTATTTTGGGATTGGAGACGACGAAGTCGCAGTGTTACTGCCCAAGGTCACTAGGTGAGTAGACCCGGGTTCTGGGTGACTTAACAGCTCAAGGTGCCCCTACTGCCTGGTGTTTGTATTCAGAGGGAAGGACGCTGTTTTTAGAGAGGCGGTCTCACCCCGGCAGCAGTCAAGAGACCCCGGTCGGGATGCGGCCCTGTGACACCCGCGGGGCTGGGGGCGGGGCCGGGGCACCGCCCCCTCGGTGGGAGCCCCGCGCCCCGCCCGCGCCCTCCGCCGGGTGACCCCTGCGCCCTGTGCCCCGCGTGGACTGCGAGGCCGCCCTGACACCGCGCGGGAGCGGACCCGACCTGGGGCTTGGCGGCGGGCGCGGGGAAGTCTCGGGCGGGGAGGACGAACACGACTTGCTTCGGTGGAAACTTTCTTGGGTTAGGCGCTCTCGAGGCTTTAGATCCAGGCACTTAAGCACTCCTGGGAGTCCCTAAATGCCTCTTGTTGTTCGTCTTCCCGTTGGGGCCTGCCTGCGCCTTCCTGGTGGGCCCTGGTGCTCGCTTCCCCAGGCGCAGGGCTTCTCGCTTATGATGGAGAGATCGCGCGCGCTCGCCCCGGCCCCGGCCCCGGCCCCTAGACCTTTGTTCAGCCACTGATCGCTGCGCAACCGCCGTAGTCTCCGGAGGGCTAGGTGCTTTACTCCCCCCCCACCCCAACCCTTCCTAATCTGTTGTCCTTGTGCTTCTAATTAGATCATTCTTTGCTTTTCAGAGACAAACGTGCTCCAGGGACAGAGGTCAGTGTAGTTCTACCCGTCTTTAAACTTAAGTGAAGCTGGTTGAGAGCGTGGAGCGAGACCCTTGTATTTAGGGCAGCACGCTGGGCGGGCCCTGTGGAATTGATAGTGGCATTTGGGGATTTGTTTTTGAAAAGCCTCGGCAAGGTGTCACTGCCCGTGCTTTGAGGAGAGGTGGGAGTGCTCTGTGCTGCGCTGGTGGGTCCGTAGCGCTGGCCGGCAGGGGACTGGCTCCACTTAGGAAAGTGGTGGTGGGGGGGGGCAGGTTTCCTAGATATGGCTTCTTTAAAAAAATAAAAATCATAATAATAATTTCATGGGGTAGGGCTATTGATATGACTTCCAAAAGGGGAAATGGTAACTCTAATGATAGCTTGAGCAAGTAGTATTGGAATCAACGGGAAATGAAATCTCTGATGCTGAAAACTCGATCTTCAGTGGAGATACTTTTGTGATGGTATGTGATATTTTATCTTAACTCTTGGTTTTTACCTTTCAATTTAAAACAAAATTGCAAAAAAAAAAAATTGCAGGTTTGACCTACAGCTTGACAGTGGCTTTTTGCTTTTAAAAGTAAATGTTAAAATAAGTTTGTCAGCGATGAAGCTGATAAACAGCATGGGTGTGTGGCTGTTAGATGTTTACCTTTACAAAGCATTTTGATGTATTTTGTAAAATTTCTTTATTGTCTGTCTCAGAGTATTTTATTATCTGAAGGGAAATAACATGGGTTTTTTTCATACTGAAGCTTTTAAAAGTTACACTGAATTATTTTTATGTTCTTACGCATTTGAAAACGTGCGTAAAGCTCATTAATGTTCTTAACATTTAAAGGGAGCGGTTCTGTCTTGTACACAAAGAGATTAACCTAGCTAAGAAAGACTTTAAAGCCATTTAAAGATTTAGATGTTGATTTAGTGGGGAATTTTGGAAGGATAAGTTTGGGGGAAATATATTTTCTCTGAAGGAGTTTTCTCCCTATGTCTCAGTTGCTCACTATGTTTATTTCATTTGCAGAACAAGTATTTGGAAGTCCTTTCTCTATTTTTATGTCCCAGGCACCTGGTCTTCTTAGTTTAAGCATTTAAGAATATCATCTTATTTTCAGGGCTTTCACCTTTTAAAAAAGTTAAATACATTAGAGTTTGAAAGTGTTCCCATTTGGTTTCAGTTGCTTCTTGTTTTCTACTTGTTTTAACTTGAAGTTAGCTGATTTTCTTATTAAAAGTGATTAACTTTTTAAATGATTACTACAGTGAAACTAAATTGTGTTCAGATATCTGTCCTATTAACATCTAGAGAGGCAAACAGCTGCCAAACAAAAATCCCATTTTGTAATGAACTAAGGTACTAAATTCATTTTTTATAAGGTGAACAGTTAAGATTTCCTTCATTTAAAAATGGAGAAATTTTCATGCATATCCTAGTAAATGCATGGAATGGAACTAAAAGCTGTACTTACCTGAAATTTTTAAAAACTTAAAATCTATTTGGTGAAAGATAATTGAAAGGGGAAGAGATGTATAAGACATCTTTTGTGCAGCATTTTGGTATTGGCTGTTTTTATTATTTCTCTACTCCAGTAGTTCACTGCCTTTTTTTTTTTTTCTTTCAAATCTTTCACATCAACTTCTGAGTATTCAGTAATTCTTCTGAAATGGATGCAGATTGCTTTAAAGATCAAGCCAGTACTGGATGGTAAAGTAAGAAGGGACTGTTTTATTTTTCTAACGCATTTTATGGTTATAATTTTACTCATTCTGAAAATTCTAGTGTACATTTAAAATTAGAACAAAGAGTTTAATACCCAGAAGAGCTGTGAATGGACTCATAATTTTCTAGGGAAAGCAGGCCTGATCACATCCCTTTCTGAGGGTTCCTTGGACTTGGGGCCATATTTATCTTTCTGGTTTTATTATGATGTATATCTATCTTTAAGATATGCCTTATTCTTGATAAGTAAATCTCCTCAAATCTTTGAAATATTCTGGGTGATGGTGGTTGCAATTTTTGATTTTCTTGTTGGAATCTCTTCTGGTGACCTTTATCTATTGGGATTGCTGTCAGATTGGCAGCAAGAGTAGTGTGTTGTGTGCTGTCGAAATATTCTGGTTGTTTCCGGTGAAGGTGCAAGTCGTTAGGCATTAAAGCTGTTCTTATACCTAGGGAACTGAATGCTGGAGTGTGGTGTTTTTCTCCTTGGACCGGCAGGTAGCCATTGAGCTGATGTTACTGTGAACAATTAGCAACCTCCACCCCTACTAGTTAAGAATTGTGCAGATCGCTTACTAGAAAGATGCCCGGGGTAGTTTGTTTGCCTTTTAGTCATGTAATTTATAAACTGTAAGAAAACAGTCCTCCCACATCTCTGTACGCCTCATGTATTCCTCCAAGTGATCTAGAAACATTAATTCTGCAGGAGGGACTAAACTTACAAGTTTAATATATATTTTTTAAACAGTGGTTTTTCTTTTTTCTTTGTTATGTGTAGCTGGCGTGTGTTGGTGTTTTTCCATAGAAATGCTGATATCCTTGTGAAGGGGCATGTCTACCACAGGTTAAACTTTTTTAAGTACAACGTGCAATGAGAGAGTCTTCACATTTTGTCAATTAGAGGAAAAATGCTACACCTATGACTGCCTTTGTTCTCAAAGCCACTTGAATTGCAGGCTGTGTTGGGACTGGTTTGTACATTGTTTAACTGCTGAGACTAAGACTTCTAATTAGAGTAATTGCCGGGTAAGAGCGGACTGGCGGGGCGGGGCGGGGGCCAGGGGTGTGGTCGGGCCTGGGCGCCGCGCGCCTGGAACGCCGGCCCGGCTGGCGGCGGGGGGCGGGGCGGGGCGGGGCGCGGCGCGGGGGGCGGGGCGCGGCGCGGCGCCGGGGGGCGGGGCGGGGCGGGGCGGGGCGGGGCGGGGCGCGCGCGGCCGGGCCGAAGACACCGGCGGGCGCCGGGGCAGTCGGAGCGGACTCCAGGCTCGGCCCGCGCCCCGACGGCAGCCTCCGTAAGTAAGACTCTTCCCGCCCCGCCCGGCGCGTGTGACAGCTGCGGGGCCCGGTGCCGTCAGCGGCGTTCGTTCGTTAGGAGAATTAGGGCGGCGTCTTCTCTGTCTCCCGCAGCCCTCCGCGCGCTCCTCCCTTTACCCTCAGTCTTTCCACCAAGCGGGCTTCGCCGTCGCGCCCGCGTGCGCTCCCTGCCAGCAGCCCGATCCGGGGCGTGGGCCCTCGGCGCCCTCAGCTTCGCGCGGAGCTTCTGACGCCTCGTAGCAGTTGTAGACTTCTCTTTTACGTCGTAGAGATTTTAACCCGCCGGTGTGTCCGAGGGCCGGGCGCCCCCGTCGTAATGCGCGATGTGGTCTACAAGCCTTCAAGGAAAAAAGACCGGTAAACAGTGCGTCCTCATGCGCGCGAGAAAGCCGTTTAAAGTGCAAATGCATCAGGAAAAGAGTCACGAGAAGTCTGGCGGAGCCTTTAGAAATGTTCCACAGGTTAACTTCGTCTCTAGAGAACTGTTCTCCTTTTCCTCTTCTGTCAAGGGTGTGTGCTGACCTACAGGGGTTCTGGTCTTGGCTCTTAATTCCTGGCAAAACGTCCATGCATGGAAATGTAGACGTGATGCTACACTGCTAATCCAGACACCCCCCCCCCCCCAAAAAAAACGCTGCATTTTAAACTTTGACTCTAAAGGGAAGTTTGTTTGGGTTGCCCAGGACGGAGCAGCCTTTTCCTTTTTTATTTCTGTCTCAGCTATTACTTACAAAGCTCCGAGATGAGAGACCCTACATTGTGAAATCCGCAGAGAAGTGGTTCTCAACCTGTGAGGTGGCCTTCAGTCGTTTTAAAATCTGTGTATACATTTTTCATTTGGGGGGAATCCGTGATCACTGGTTTTTCAAAAAGTCAAGCTTCACCTTTAGTACAGACTGTGTAGATTATAATTGTGCTGTAACTTAGATATATAGTGAAAGAAAAATAGCAAAAATTTTGTTAAAATGTGGGAAATAAATACTACCCTTAAAAGTATTTTTAAGTTTCAATTATATAAAAAAAATATTTAGAAATCTATATAATAAAAACCATGTTTCATTGCCATCTCTTTTGTTGTAAAAATGAATTCCAACTTAATTTATATGGATAATTTGGGATACTAAGGGAGGAAAAGTTCGCTTTTCCAATGGACTATTTTCCATTAAAATTGAAAAAACAGAAAACTTAGAAATGTCTTAACATTTCCTGTAATTCCTATAACTTCCGAAAGTTATTCTGAGCCCAATTTAAAGTGTATTATTCCAGTAAAATAATAGTCTTCTTAAAAAATGAGCATGTTGTACATACATAAAGGAGATAGACTGCTGAAACTTAACTACAATTTTTATGAAATTTCTTTAGGAGCGTATTAGGAATAGCATGCACATTCTTGAGATTTTAGATTGGCACTAGAAAGCACTCCATCGTAGGTTTAATCATGTTCATGCCAACACCTATTAGTAAGATGTTGGTAGGTCTCTGACTTACCAGGATTTTAGATCCATGGTTAGTAACTATCTGTTTGCATCCTTGAAGACTTACTTCTGTTGAATTGACTCTCAAGTACTTGAACTCACATGAGAAAATATTTTTGTGGCAGCAAACAAGGCTGCATTTCAGATGTCCCGTTCCGGTATCAGCCTGAGGCTGCTCTGAGGCATAAGTCCCAGCTGGAGCTCATAGTAGTTCTAAGATTATTATGTGGAAACTATCCTAGCAGTAATGTGGACATTTTGCTCCCAAAGGAGCATTTTTATAAAACTTACTGTTTTAGTTTGTTTAGTTGGAAATGGTTTCTGTCGTGATGGGAAATACATTAATGCGTGAATTATTCAACCATTTGTACATTGCATGCAATTTGGGGGTAAACAAATCTGGCATCACTCACATCCATGGGTTTTATGGTTTTGTTTCCCATTCACTTGTTTGTTTCGCCTTCTTACATAATGTGCATTCTCTTCATTAAAGAATACTGGCCTAGTAGGAGCTTTCATTCCCTTCAGGTGCACTGCTTTCGTGGTGAAGGAGAGAGACAAGAAGTTGAAAATGGAGCAAACATTTCTTGAAAGTACGTGAAACTTGTTCTCTTGAAGTCCTTAAATCTATATCTTTTTCAGTAATACGAATTGCTCTAAGTGTCAAAGTGACCCTCACCAAGTTAATCCTTTGCTCTGTTCCTCATAAAACTTTCCAGAGTTAATCCCAGATATAAAATGTCTGGACTCAAATCCAGAACTGTGTAGAATTTGAGTGAAATGTGACTCACAAGCTTTATGTACATTGTTATTCTGTGAAATAAGCCTCAGCCGTTGGACAGTCAATGGAACCATACTCTCAACGTATTTTTATTAAGTAAACACAACTTTATTGTTTTATTGCCCACACTCACTCATGCAGCTTGACTCCTCACCCTCGTCTTCCCCATCCCCACCATGCCTCCCTAGTTGTGGTTAGCTATACGTATATTTAGGGATATGTCTCCTTGTCAGCTTTTTGACAAAAACCACAACACATTGTAGACATGTGGTGGAAGTCATGCTTTGTTTGAATTTGGTGGAAAATATAGAAAGAATATTAGAAAATAAAGGCTAACCAAAAGATATTTCTATTGTTTTAACTATGTGCCTGTGAAGAAGAAAAGGCAGGAACTAGGAGTGATGGAATGTTAGCATTCTAGACCAGAATAAATACCCAAGAATGAAATCTGTTTATAAATTATTTTCTGTGCTCAAAAACAACTTCGAGTGTGTGTGTCTCTATCCCCACCTGAGTTGGTGTCTAAGCTGAGGCCAGTGGTGACTTGGTTTATCTGTCCTCCTGTTTCTGGTCTTTTTCTCAACTTACAGTCTTGTTAGTATCATTGTCTCTAAGATGCTTTTGTGGCTTACTTTCTTTTTAGGGGGTAATTTTGATAACTTGGGAAAACTTGATCTTGAATAGCAAGTTTTAATAAGATTGGAAAGCAAAAGGGCGGGTCTCTTAGATGTACTATCAAGTTTTTGCACATAGAGGAGGATGGGTTGTTGCAGCTCCTCATACAATTTATTAGTTCTTTAACAACATTATAGAGCCATCATTTTGTTGAAAATAGTCTATTGCAATTGCAGAGGAATTTCAGTTACTTTACCATTAGCTTTTGAAATAAGAATCCTCTACCACACCTATTATTACACAGAATGCTTATAAAACTTCTTAAATTGGTGTATTTGAACATGGGTATTTTTTTAGTTTTAGTTTAGAACTGAGAATCACTTTTGGCTAGAATTTTTGCTTGTAGCTATGTTTTCTTGTAGTAGGTTTAAGTCACCAAATCATTGACTGACAACTATTTTTGCAGTCATTCATACTATACCACCTCCACCTACTATATTGGACATTAAGTCTTTTGTTTGAATTTGATAAGCGTGTATGTCAGGCCTAGGGTAGATGGCACAAGAAATGAGCAGTATCAGCTTCCAGTCCATAAGGAGTTGCCTTAAACTTTTTACAGAAATTAAAATAGAGTTTTGTATGAACTCACTATTCTTTGTTTAAATTTAAGAGGATCCTGTTTTTGTCCATAAGATAAGAGTTATTATCAATAAGAGTTTAGTATTTTTCCCCATTTGTTAACTACTTGTTGTTTAGAGGAAAAAAATGTTTTTAGACAATGTTCCCAAGGGTACATACATTTGTACTTACGAACACCTTTTGTGCACAGAATAGGAATAGGCATGGAATAGATCCCTCTTAACTAGGAACAGAGCCCTCTTAACTAGGATTGTAGGGCTACATGAAGTATATTCAATCAGATGTTACAAAGGGGTGTCTAAAGTTGACACAGTTATTTACTAAAGTATTTAATTTGTAATAGTAATGCCACACAGACTATCTGATTTTGACATTTTGGAGGTAATATAGGAAGTTAGGGAAAGGGAAGAGAAAAATTCTGAGTTTGAATGAAAATTGTAATTTACTGTTTTTTTTTTTCTCTTGAAAAAAATATTTGATAGTTCGTTTAGGTTGTAAATGACAACATAAAAATCTGAGCATGCAGCTGTGTGAGGCAATGCTTTGTATATGCAAAGCATTTGGAAAATGTAGGATTCCAGCAATTTTTGAGTGTTGCATGCACAGAACCAATGCCTTATATTTAATGGTGTTAGCATTCATCTTTATGCAGAAGCATTGAAATCTCATGAATATTTTCAAATATTGCTATGACTTAAGCGTAGAGAGATGCCAACAGAATTCTTGTGACACTAGTGCTAGGGACTCTGCCTGTACTAACTCTGGACCTCTTTATAACCCCCCCCCCCAGTTTCCAGGTAGCTCAGCACTTTGGTAGAGCATGTGCTTTAATCATTTATGCATTTCAGTGCTTAAATTAGCTTGCAGTATTGAATTTCTTCATAAAGTAGATCTTCTCTCCATTAAAGTAAATTATTGGGAAATGTTTTTGACATGATTTAAGAAAAATAGTTCACTTCAGCTGGAGGCAGGAGAAACAAAGAAAAGACCAGGCGGTTCATATACTGTACTTCTGAACCATGGGTTGGTTTTGGTACTTCCAAAAGTGACATCATAGAGACTAAGATGCCATCATTAGCACATAGTGTCTGACATAACTTATGGGTATGGATCATTCTCATGTTCTCACATTAGATAAGGGTCACATTTTCCTGTGCAAACTTAATTTCCCTAACTTTTATAAAAGGTTTAACCCACCCAAACTATATACTGACATAAAGCATATTATTTAAGCTACATAAAATGCAGTCCTCTTGTCAACTTTCATAACCTGTGTATGTTAATGGTTTATGTCGTTACACATTTTGGAAAATGAATCTTTGTAAACACTCACATTGAAAGTTCACAGAATTTTACCAGAGTGCTTAGGATCTGCATGTTTGCTTCCCTTGCCCAGAAACCTGCCAGATCATTATTGATTTGGGGCCAGAAGAAGACAATTCCTGATCTGAATTTTATGCTTCTCAAGAAATCATGACTCATGAAGAAAAAACTATCAATTCCTAAATGATCAGTCCATTCACTCTACCATGACATTAATGACATTTTCAATGTAGGGCTCATTTAAAGCTTTCTAAAGAATTTGGAACACTTGAAAGTATCAGAGAATACTGACTTTTCTTGTATTTACAGATTTTTTAAACAGGAGGCTTTATTTTCTTAAAGTTAATGCTCTTACCTAAATTAATAATATTGTATTTAATAACTGATGTATTTATTTTGAATAAGAGTAGATGTTTTATGAGGTAGAGTTCCTAACTACTTATAAGTAGTAATGTTTTGTAACTGAAAATTCTAGTTGCATACTAATTTACAACCCCTTTAAGTCCAACAAGTGAACACCTTTATTGTGAAAACTGTCAGCTGGTTTTGTATGTCAGATTATAGACATGATATGTAACCAGGTGATGGAATACTATGCAACTGTTGAAAAGAATGAGGTGGGGGCACCTGGGTGGCTCAGTGGTTGAGTATCTGCCTTTGGCTTAGGTCATGATCCCAGGTCCAGGAATTGAGTTCCACATCAGGCTTCCTGTGAAGAGCCTGCTTCTCCCTCTGCCTGTATCTCTGCCCCCCTCTCTCTCTCTCTCTCATGAATAAGTAAATAAAATATTTTAATAATTCATTAAATAAGAATGAGGTGGAACTCTTTCTGTAGTATGGTAAGATAGCAAGAAATATATGTGAGGGGAGTTTAATGTTTTTTTGTTTTGTTTTGTATGATAGAGGCAGAGACACAGGCAGAGGGAGAAGCAGGCTCCATGCCGGGAGCCCGATGTGGGACTCGAACCCAGGACTCCAGGATCGCGCCCTGGGCCAGAGGCAGGCGCTAAACCGCTGAGCCACTCAGGGATCCCAATGTATTTTTGTTTCCCAAAATGTTTCCCCAATTTTTTTCCATGTGAAATGAATTATATGAATATTTGCTTCTGCTTGAATTTTCTTTCTAAAATTTGATTACAGACATACTCCCAAAGATGTGTGATAATCAAAAAGAACTGTGCTGGAAAATATGTCTGTTGATTGCTTAATGTATTTTGAAAGAAATTATTTTCACTTTTAATGATTTTACTTGGTGATTTTCATGTGTTGGTAAATCAAGTTTGTGTCTGCAGAATAATAGGAATTGTGACTTCTTATATTTGGGAGTTCTTTAAAATGTATTAAGTTTTCATTTTACCATGTAGAGGATGGTTCTTTTTATAGGTTTTGTTTAGTTTGTTTTCAGTGCGATTCAAACCAATTGTTTTTTTTCTATACAAGCTACTAGTTTAAACTAGGAATATTTTAATTATATCATGATATCTTAGTTGACAACAGCTTTTAGGCAGACACTTAACCTGTGTACATATTATTAAATTCATTTTTGTCACTTTAAAAGGTTTATCATTAAGAAAGTGACTGATGACAGATGATCATATACCTACATAGTCCTGGCTGGTGTTTGGGGTCCGTAAGGTCAGCTTCACCCGGGTTCTGATACTCTGAGGGTTTTGTGTGTCTTTTGGGGTTGTAAGGAAGGAGAGTTCTTAAGTTTTGAGAAATTTTTTATTGTATACCCCATTTCAAAAGTCATCATATGAAAATTTATATAGCTTAGAGATTTTTATTTATTTTATTTGGGGTCAAAGCACCATCTGAAAGATGATTTGTTAAGGCTTCATCTTGTGTTCTATAGTCCGTTCCTGTTGCCTTTAATGAGTAAAGTACGTGAAGGGGCATTGTTTGTTCTCACGCTGTGGACTCTGGGGGCACCTGAGGCTATATGGTGTGGTGTGTGTTTTCTGGGAAGAGTAGAAAAGAATTTATTAGACTTTGGGGAAATTATAAAAAAGACTTTTTGTATCTCTGGGATTACCTTTTTAATGCAAGGGGCAAAGAACCTCTGTCTCTATTGTGCCTCTATGCCCAAAAGCCTGTGACTTTGAAAGGTCAGCTGCTTTAGTTCTGTTGAATTTCAGCCAGCCAGTCTCCAGCATACAGGAGAATTTGATTTTTCTCCCTCCCCCATTTCTTCTGTTTTTGTTCAGTGTAAACAGTTCCTGCTGTAGTAACATAGACAAATATAGCAGAGAATGCTTTTCTGGAAGAAGAATGCTCCCTAAGCATTTTTTAACCATTTTTGGGAAGAATTGATCTTTCTGTGTATTTCAGACAGACTGAAGGAGGGAGGCTGTTGCTGTAAATTGCAGTGACATCATATGTATTGCCCCCATTGATCCGCTTTTAGTCTCCAGCCAGGATAAAAGGAAATGGCAGTGGGGAGGAAGCATGCTTCATTTAGGCACAGATCCAGAGTGATAATGGGGTAATAATAGAACTCACGCCACTGTTGGTCGGTGGCTGTCTTAGTCCCAGGCTCATTCCCCATCTGGGGAGCCTCCCGGAGACTTCCTCTCCTCTGTGTGCGTGTGTGTGGCTGCAGCAGGCCAGCTGGGCTAGGAGGGGAGGTGCCTGCCTTTGGAGGGCTGCAGGCAGTGGGGCTTGGACGTTGGCGGTGCCTGGTTTCTCGTGTCGAGTCCTGCTTTGAAAGGTCAGTAGTGGGACGCATTGGTGACATATTCTGATGGAAGCGATGAGCTGGCCTTTTCTGTGTCCTGTTCATGGCAGACATGGTGGAGGGGCTCTGTTGCGTGGGTGGTCCTCTGGGAGGCAGGAGTGAGTGATGCCCTGTGACAGCAGTAAGGGGCTTCTAGAAGAATCGGGTTTGTTTGCTTTTTTGTTGCTTGTAGACTAAGGAGGGTGGCTTTGGAAAATTCTTATTTTCTTTCTAAGAGCCTGTGTGGAAACTCTTTAAAACCATGCAGAGTTGTGTGGCTTCCCTCAGCTCTTAAGTTGACTGGGAAAAATACCAGGTAGACTTCTTTCTTTGTACATTTCTGGGTAATCAGCAACTATGGAATCTTCCAGCAAGAATACAGACCTCTAAATCCTTAACAAATAGCATTTGTATTGACTGATCTCCTTTAGCATTTTACGTTTTGTACTCAAGTTTCACAGTGTCGTGTTGTCTTACACGCACAAAGTACGCGCATGACTCTGGCGCACCCCAGTCTTATTTTGTCTAAGTTTCTGAGGCCAATGAATTTTTAAAATACTGAGGTGGTCTCCCTATGGAAAAATAATCACCCCGTCATGAATTCCTTGTTTGTGTAAAGGAAGGAACCTTCTGTTCCTGTCACTGTTAAACTGTGGGCGTGAGCACCATTAGACCCTCAGAAATAAAGGCAGGTTCTTTATATTTAGAGGAGCTGCTTTCTCAGGAGATAATGCTCTGAACCATATCCTTTATTTTTCTTAATCACCTCATAGTGTGACGGAAGCTCTCAGTACTCCTGCATTAAAACACAGTTTGGCCTAGAAGCCATGTGAAATTTAATTTGATTTCTTTGTGGGTGGGAGTGGAATGACCCACACAACACTTCTCATTGCTGTTGTGCCAGCTGCTGGGGCGCGGGCGGTGTGGCACCGCATTTGAGCACATTTGCTGATGTACTGTCTCCACTGCTGTGCAAACATTTTGGTTTATGACATAGCCCTTCTTTTTCATTGTAGGGTGGCTTTACAGGGAGTAAATGTTTATTTTACAAAGAGAAATGTACTATATTAAAGTGAGCTACTTACCACATTTTTGCTTTAATATCGTCTTTTCGGGGGTCTGTAACATCATGTAAAAAATTTCTTTGTGAATGAAAGTTTTATTGTTTGTATACTAGAATAGCACTTGATTGCTGATTTTCTCAACTTTGCTCATTGTTTAGAAACTGCATTTTTCCTGGTGAATTAGAAGAGCCACAGTTGGAAGCCAGATGGCTACAGGTTGTTTACTAAGGGCGAGAAATTTCTCCAGGTCCTCCCTGAAGCATAGGGCTAGCAGAGCTCCCGGCTTTGGGAGAAACGGCCTAGGGTGTCCGTTTGGGCCCTAGTTGCCTTCTGCCCTCTCTGAACAGACCAACTCTCTGCCTGGGTGGGGGCCTGTCGAGGGGAGCTCCCTGGCCGGCCACGTGGCTTACTCTCTGCCTCCCCCAGCCCTCAGGCTTTGACGCCCCCCTCCAGTCCATCTCAAGGGGTGGGGGGCTTGGCTTTAAATATTTTTCCATCATGGAAAATTTGAAGAGGACAAAAGCCTTCAGTGATCCTCTGGTTTTGTTTCTCTGTGCAGATGTGTGACCTTTCTGCTTAGAAGCAAAACTTAAGATATGAAAGTATGAACCAGATATCTTGGTAGGTTCATGTGCTCATAATTCTTCAGCTTTAAGCTGGAGTTGTGTTTGTTGGTTAAACCCAACTGGGGGGGCAGCCCAGGTGGCTCAGCAGTTTAGTGCCGCCTTCAGCCCAGGGCCTGATCCTGGAGATCCGGAATCGAGTCCCACATTGGGTTCCCTGCGTGGAGCCTGCTTCTCCCTCTGCCTGTGTCTCTGCCTCTCACTTCTCTTTCTCTGTGTGTCTCTCATGAATAAACAAATCGTAAAAAACAAAACAAAAAACACCCAACTGGGGGAAGTTAAGGACCAAATGAATCAACTTACTCAAGGGTTTCTTTCCTTTGTGAGTCTCTCTAGTTTAAATCCAATCCCAAACTTGAGTTCTAACAGTAGGCCTCTATAAGTGCGCACACACAATAGGGACACACAATGCTCTCCTTCCCTGTAACTGCAGATTCGCAGGGCTGGTTCCTACTGTATTTAGGTAGGCAGCGGAGCTGACACCCCCAGCTGATGGGTGTCCTGGGCTCCATTAGGTGGGCCCTTCCCCAGAAGTTGTCTTCCTGCATTCAGAATGGTGTTGACATTGAGCTGTTGCTCCTGGAGTTGGCTAGCTATGGAAGTGCTGTGGACCAGTTTTGAAAGTGCCCTTCGGGGTACAGGGCCGGATGGGCCCCTGATGCAGTCTTGGGGCTCTCCTCTCTATGACCCCTGTGGAGGCAGAAGCCAGGCCAGGCCACCACATGGTGAGGGCTGCTGGGGCACACTTTGTAAAGGACAGTAGTGAGGTGAGGGAGAGAGACCATAATGGGGGAGAAAGACCAGCCCTGGAAGGAGAGTTCAAGTGCAGGAGGACAACTGGGGAATGACCTAAAGGGACCTGCAGGATGTACTTAAGGCCAGGGCTGAAGGATTAGCCTCCAGCAGAGAAGGGCCCCTCTTGGAACACAGGAAAGAAAGATCCAGAAAGGGAAGCTGCAGGATGCTGTGGGTGGGAAGGAGAGCTGAGGGAGCCTGGGTGCCAGGCAGGGCCTGAGGAGATTGCTTGTGGTATGAGCTGATGAGGAGGCTCCCTAGAGAGGCTGCTGGCCCTAGATGTGGGCTATTTTGTAAACAGCAAATTTTTGAAAAATATAAAAGCCTCGTGTGTCTGAAACTATAAAAAATGAAAAACTGACATTTTTGTTACTGGTTGTTATATAGTGATTTGATATCTTAAAACATCTTAAAGGCACATGACTTATAATGAAAGAAAATGAAGTGTTAGCTGTTCTTTGAGCCCTTCTATAGGACCTCGTGGGTCAGCTGGTTGTAACCCTCTATTTTTGTTGAAGGCACCTTGTTTCAATCCTGTCAGCCCTGGAGAGAGGATCCACAGTGTTGTCTCTAATAAGGTGGATGAAGTGATGTTATAAAATAAGAATGCCCAGGAATCAAGTGATACACATCCATGTTTGTCTGTAGAAAGTGGGAGTTTTATTATCCCTTAGAAGAATGAGACGAGAAAATACAAAAACTGCTTCCATTGTGAAATTACCTGGTGAATATTGTGTGTGCTGTCTACCCAGTGTTCCTCCATGTACATTTTGGGAAGAGTGTATATGGGGGGGGGGGGGGGGGGGGCAGAGAACACACCTGGGGGCAAAAAGGTAGGTAGTGAGAGAACCAGTGATTTTTAAATTTTTTTTTAAAGTAACAAAGTGGGGATTAAAATCCAGGTGGTGATATGAATATTCTGTTGATCTAGCATTGACTTGTAGACCTGTAAAATCGAGTTAGCTGACAGGGATTATCGGGCCATAAGCAGGGATAGAGAAAAGCTAAATGTAGAGAGAATAATGGAATTCAGAGTAATGATTTTATTTTATTTTATTTTTAAAAAACATTTTATTTATTTATTCATGAGAGACACAGAGAGAGAGGCAGAGAGCAGGCTCCATGCAGGGAACCCGATGTGGGACTTGATCCCAGATCCCGGGATCACGCCCTGAGCCAAAGTCAGACGCTCAACCACTGAGCCACCCAGGCGTCCCCAGAGTAATAATTTTAAAACCTTGACTTTAAAATAAGTATTTTTCAGTTCCTATAAGATGTATCTTAAATTTATTTTTTCTTCCATTTGTAGTTTATTTGAGCAGTGCCCTGTGCTGCAGTGCATTGCATGCAGTACAGTAGTGAATAAGACATTTTAAGTTCTTGGATTTCATAAATACTATTTGCTCAGAAATTTTCATTGTTTTTATGCCATATGAAAACATCTTCCTCTATGCCTTTAAGTGATAAACACCATTTTTTTTTTACCTGTCCTGTATGAAAATTCAAGAATAAGAGTGACCTTATGCATTGTGTCTGTGAGAGATTATACATATATACAGACTTGTATAAAATTACATGTACAATCATTTAAATTTTTTTTTAATGGAATAGTAAACTTACAGTTCTTATAATGGGGGGACTGTGAGACATGGTTCTTATTTCCATTATGTGCCCTTTATTTCTTGGTGTTACATTTGCAAGGTTTAAGTGGTAAAGAAACCATGAAAACTGCTTATTTCTTTTCCATGTGTTCACTTAAGATCAGATGTCTTCTTGAATTTTTATCTAGGTTAAATGATATTTTTTTGGCATACTACATGCCATAAAGAAAGAAATGGAATAAACCATGATGATGTTTTATTAAAATACTTAAGCACAGTTTTTATCATTTCACAGTGTGTATATATATATTGTGTTGCACATCTTTAAAACATTGTACAACCTAAAAATAAAAAGATAAACACTGGATCTTTTGATCTGCTCTAAATATAGAACTGACATGAAAAGCCACAGAGAATAGGGCTTTTTTTTTTTTTAATTTTTAAAATTTATTTATGATAGTCACACAGAGAGAGAGAGAGAGGCAGAAACATAGACAGAGGGAGAAGCAGGCTCCATGCACCGGGAGCCCGACGTGGGATTCAATCCCGGGTCTCCGGGATCGCCCCCTGGGCCAAAGGCAGGCGCCAAACCGCTGTGCTACCCAGGGATCCCTGCGAATAGGGCTTAAAAGGCCCCAGTGTCAGTGTCTTTGGGGATATGGCATAAGCCCTGAGGTTTACCAAGGTCAGGTCTCTAGTCTGTTCACAGACTTTTTTGGTTTTTGCCCTTAGCTCCTTCCAGACCAGCTTGTCTTGCTTCTGGAGCATCTCTTAGAGCAGAAGACTCTGAACCCCCGAACTCTGCAAAGCCTCGAGAGGACATACCAGCTCTCCCAACAGGATGCAGAGGTAAGCAGGAGTGCTCTTGGAGTTTGGACAGTGGGCCCTCGTTGTTGATGAAGAGTGATGGTCCTATTGCACCCCAAGATGCTGACACTGCTCTTGCCATTAGAAGCATCCATGCTGTGTGCTTCTGAGTGAAGAACAGGTACTTTATGCAGTGTAGACTGCTCCCCTGTTCATGCTTGCTCCAGCATGGGGCCTCTGATCCTCGTTGTCACCAGGGTATGTTGAGGTCCTGAGTTTTCTGAGTTTTTCCTTTTACATCTTAAATCGTAAAGACCAACATCAGTCTCCTAAAGGAATGAGCAGACAGGGTGGAGTGTTCTTGAATTAGAAACTCAGACGGGTCATTTGTGCACGAAGGTGGCGCCATCCTGCTGCATATTAAGGAAACTTGGCTCAGATGTACCAGAACTTCTTGGTTGCATTCAGTTAGGACAGGAAAGGAGCCATGTGTAAAGGAAATGAAGACTAAATCTAACAGCCGTGGTTTGAAAAGCAAAATTGGATGCTTGTGGGAAAGCAATATGATGTGGTTCATAATATCTTTTGGCTTACTTGGAAGAATGCAGGGTGAATCCTAAGATGAATTCCACAAGTTTTTATATATGTGAAATAGTAAATATTTATTGTATTAAGTCATCTGAAACAAAAAACAAGCACACACTCAAAAAAGAGAAAAACTCTCTTATATAAAACTCCTAAAATGCAAGTGAGCTTGGTTTGTGTTCAATTGAAATAACTGAACATTTGAAACCCGTCCAGTGCCATGTGGCCGCCTGTAGCCACCCACAGTTCTCGAGTGCTTGATACGTGGCTGTCGTGAATTGAGATGTGCTGTGAATTGAGTGTGTGAAATGCACCATGGATATTAAAAGACATAGTGTACAATACAAATCATCTCATAATTTCTTCTTATTGATCACAGTGTTGAAATGATATTTTGGATTTGTTGGGTTAACTAAAATATGAAAACTAATTACACAATCACTAAAATGGAATAAAGCAGGAAAAGCCCACTCGTTATTATTAAAAGGTAAGGTGGACATTGTTACACTTTTGAAAGCCCCATAAATTCAGGAGTCAATGGTAAAACTCCAGAGAAGACACATGTGGCTTTTCACCCACCTGAGCATAGATCAGATGTGCAACTGTTGCTCTTTAACTCTTATACTTTTGTTTATGGGAGTTTCCAAATGTCAGCCTGTTATTTTTAATTAGTGCTTAAAAGATATTTTTATTTATAGGCATGAGGTTATGTTTTAATCAGAGCCGAATTCTTCTGAAATGCCAAGCCCCTGTGACTGGCAGCGGACAGGCGAGGGCAGGTGGATCAGAGCAAGCACGGGGCACCTGTCACTCTGCCCAAAAGCTGCAAGGTGCAAGACCCTGTGTTCCCCCTTGTTGTTACTTTTAAAAACTACAATTTAAAAAAATACACAGCACTCCTAGCTGCAGGCTGATTTGGTCTGCTTTCTCCAGAGCTTGTTGGCCTCTGCTCTGGGACATGCGGGTTGATTGAGGTCAGGGGTGGGCAGGGGCCAGTTGCAGGAGGGCCTTGAGGCTGTGGAGCGCAGTTGGGATTTTTTTTTTTTTCTAACAGTGTGCCTCCACCCTGCCCCTTTCCCAGGTTCTCTGAGGTCCTGGCATGTGGTTACACTGACAGCTCGTCTCCCTGTGAAGTTTCCTTGAAATGTCACTCAGAACCAGAAAAGCAACAGGATTTTGGCTAACCAAGCTGTTTTCTAGAAACTTTATTAGTTAAGTGTGATTTTTTTTATGACATTGATTAGCAGGAATTTAGTTGAATAACCATCTGCCTTTATTTTAAGTGACAGAACATTTCATGGGAGGAAGAATTGTTATTTGATGGGAAGGTCTTGAGGATTCTGACTTTATTTTCGATGGTTCTCCTTGGCCTAAACAAATCAGGATCGTCCCTTTCAGCCATTATCAGAGCTTTTAAATATGTCCTAAATGGCAGTCATTGGAAAGTTGTCCAGATTTGCTGGAGTGTGGCAGGCTGTGTATGGAGCATGCCTGTGGGAAAGGGCTCTTGAGTGACTTGCCCGGCACAGAACAGTGTGAGTTATGGCCTGCTGCTCTTTGTCCAGGGTGCTGGGACCTGGGACCAAGGCTTCAGCCCCAGGGACTGCAAGGACTCTAGCACAGAGGAGGGGTGCTCGTGCCAGCATGGGGAGGGTGTACAGGGAGTGCAGTCCCCCACATTTCCCAGGTATACGGAAAGGCTCCTCTTACTCTTCTTGGTTGGGCCTTTTTCCTGATAGCGGATACATAAGTCCCTTTTGACAAGGGAGCTTACTGCTTCTCGCCTCACTGCTGCGGCATCTCCCAGCTGCTGGAGCCGTGGCTCCGGCTGCTCCTGCCCCCACCTACCCAGGGCCCTGCAGCACAGCCTTTTTGGCCGGGTGGTGCACGGTCCAGGCTCCCTCCACCCTCTGAGTATTCTCAGCCATGTAAGACACCTGTCCTGCTGTGACTTGGGGCCCCCTGTCCTGTGGCTGCTTCAGCTCCTTTGCTGTTACCCCCCTGGGCCCATCCCTTCCTCTCTGTGTGTGGGCAGGCTGGTGTGGTCCCACTGGCAGGTTTATTTTTAATTATCCTCTCTAGGTAGCCCGGTGTCTGTTAGCAACTTACTGCTTCTGGGTTTCAGCCATGTTCCCAGAACGTCTGCTCTGTGAGTCAGGATTTCTGAGCATGGCGCCTAGGCCCATGTTGCAGGTCAGATTGGTGGGTGTCGGCCTTCTGAGCCCCAGTCCAGGTTACATGCCCCCTGGCTTTCATGTGCCTGCGTCACACGTGGCGTGAATACACAGTCCTGCTCTGTGGGGGAAGGGATGCCATGTGCTCCCGGTCCTAGGGGAAGAGTGCTGGAGGACAGGGGTCAGCAGAAGCCGGGCAGAGTTGTGCATGTCATCATGGGCCACTTCATGCCTCGCCTGCAATTCCCCTTGCCACCCTCTGAAACGTGGGGCACTAGTGGGGGGATTTTCGTCTTCCTTAGTCTGAAAAGTAATCATCGGGATCCCTGGGTGGCGCAGCGGTTTGGCGCCTGCCTTTGGCCCAGGGCGCGATCCTGGAGACCCGGGATCGAATCCCACGTCGGGTTCCGGGTGCATGGAGCCTGCTTCTCCCTCTGCCTGTGTCTCTGCCTCTCTCCCTCTCTCTCTGTGTGACTATCATAAATAAAGAACAAAAAAAAAAAATGAAAAGTAATCATCAACCATTTTTTTTTTTACATTCTGAGCTAACGAAACTATTAACCATGTGTGGGGCTGCTTTTAACCAGGATGGAAAATGAGCTGAGGGCAACCTCAATTCGCAGAAATATATTGTTTACAGTTTTTTTTAACATATTGGCTCAACTAAAGAGCCATGAAAGTTAAAAAAAAAAAAAAATAGATGTTTAACTGATTCTCGGGACAGAGGCTATTTTCTAAGATCCTTTTCTAAATGATGACTTTCCTGCCCTCTTAGCAGGTCTCTTGAGCTGTAGCATCGCTGCCGTGGTTGGGGATGAGGATCCACGCAGCTCGGCTCTGGGACCTTTCTCCCCAAGGGCCCCTCACATGACTGTGAAGTTCATTTCTTTCTATAGACTACAATTGAGCACTTCATAATTAGGGGCACACCTCAGGTGAGTTTTCAGAAATTCAGAATCAGTACCTCAGCATCTTATCTGGCTTAGATGGGAGTAGAGGGCATTAGTCAGAAAGGTCCCCAAGGTGTTATGCTCTGCTCTGGTGCTTCAGTTGGTAGATTGAGCCAGAAATTTCATTCTCTAAGAGAGACAGTTACCAGTGTCAGCTGCTCCCCTCATGTGTTTGGGGAATTACCGAGGGCCGAGAGGAGAGGTCTCCTGAGTTAGGTCACAGTGGGACAGCTGGGCGCCTACCCTTTAGTCTCCCTTCAGGGGACAACCCCTCATGGTCAGCCACCAGCAGGGAAGGATAGTGCCTGCTGCTGGCCTCAGGAGTGCCTCTGCCATGCCTTGATCTCTTAACACCCCAGCCAAGCACCTGATCCTGGCTGAGGCACTGCCTTGGTAACAAGCTCCACTTGAGTCCCAGGCCCCCGAATGGCTGGTGACCTCCAATAGCCACGTCATCCCCTTCCTGAGCTCTGTCTTCCTGTCTGCACAGCAGTCTGGGCTGGACTGTAGACTTCCTGGCTTTTATGGCCACAACCAAGTGGCAAAAAGTTTCATGAAACCAGTTTTACATTACTATCCTTTCCTATTTCATTTTCTTTAAAAATGTGCGTTGCAATAAATTGCAGTAAATTGATTTTATGAGTCACCAAATGGGTCGCAGCCCATAGTTTGAAAAATGCCGGGCGGGATGACGTTGGTCCCCCTCACAACCCCCCTGCTTCCTTCCTGTGGACCATGGCCAAGAATCCTGAGCTGCCACTGCCTCAGGATGAAAATGGAGCCATAAACCCCTTCCTTGTGGGATGGGACTGTTAACAACATGATGTGAGAAAATGTGAGCATCCATGACCTTAATGTAATTTCTGTTCATGTAAGACCCATAGTCTCTCATTTGTTGTGAAGTGGTCTAGTTTTGTTATTTAGCTGAGACACACTTTGTATTATCTCCTTCCTTTAACCTGTCAGGGAGAGAGAAAAGCATAAGTTCCCTGTTAGGAGCTCCCCAGCATCTGGTCACAGAGTTCTTAGTCTAGGGGCAAGGTGAGCTGAGGGGGCGGTGGGGGGAGAACTTGCTTTAAATCACGGTTTCCCAACTTTGTTTGTCACTTCCAACATTTGGGCCAGGGAATCCTCTGTTGTGGAGTGGCCTGTGCATTGTAGGAAGGTGAGTATCCCTGGCCTTGACCCATGAGAGGCTGTCAGGAGTGCCACCCACCCACCCCCTGCTTGGCAATCAGAAGTGCCTCCACATAGGACCAAATGTCTCCTGAGAGAGAGGGTAACACTTGTTTAAGAGCCCCAGCTCTGCAGCACCCGCTGATTCACAAAAGGCAAGTTTTTCCTCTGATCTAATAAAGTGCCTGACAGTTGGTCACACAACACAGTGTGGAGGAGCTAGAAAGATAGTTAACAATGATTAACGGCTACCCCAAGTCCACTGTACTTGGCTTCAAAGGATGTAACCTTGGGAGAGGTGAAAACAAAACCTCTCTCCGGGAAGAAGAAGGAACTTCTAAAGTAGTAGTAGCAAGTAAATCTGAGGAAGCAGAATTAGCAAAGAGGTACAAACCTGTTTGACCACTTGAACCCAGAGTAAGCCACGCCAGCATGGAAGGTTCCGATCCGCAAAGGACACGTTCAAGGTTGATTGCAAATGGAAAAACATCCAGCTTTTCAGTTCTTCCCCACATCACTGCCTTTCTTCTGGTTCCTGCTGAAGAGCCCTGAAGAGTCCCAGGAAGAGCCCTGGAAAACCCACTAAGTGGCCCCTTCCCATGGTGGGCTTCACGTACGTGACGGGGGCCTGATTTGAATACACTGTTACCAAGAGAACTCATTGTTTGCTTAAGGTCCAGAGGGGATGATCCCAGGAGTGCCCTGGTCTGAGGACTCTGGTGCTCATTTCTGATTTCATTTGGGCCCAAAGCATAGTTTCTGTGAATTGACAGAATTTCATGATTCACAGATCTTGGCACGTAAAAGGGCAGAGAATAAAAACGTAGCCATGTGTCACGTCTCTGAATCCAAACTGATCTATCGCTGATTCTGCCCATTCCTTTTAATGCTAACACTCCTTTATTCAAGGGAGCCTTCGCCTGCAGAGTCCAGGTCTGTTCCTGGTCACACGGAGCACCCCACCCCTCTTCCCTCCTCTGGTAGCTTATCCGCAGCGCTCCAGCTGCCAAACAAATAAAACACTTCTGTTTTGTTTTCCATACAGAACAGTTTGGAGGAGAAATTAGTTGATCTCTTCAGGCTCTGTTGCCACGTCAGGATGCTGAGTTGGTAACATTTATTAAAATGCAGTGTCCGGAGCCCTGTACTTCCTTCTGCTGTGGTCCAGCTCCATGCACTGTCTGCACAGCAAAGCAGCAGATGCTAGGGCCTTGCTGGTGTCATGAGGGCAGCACGGTGCAGGGATGCCTCTTCTCCTTCCTCTCAGGGGCAACACACACACCCCAGAACCTCCCCAGGTCCTCACCCAGCATTGTCTGGAGGAGGCACCATCCTGGCCCAGAGCCCCACAAAGGCAGTTTGGGGATTAAGTATAAAAAGGGAGCATTACGGAGAGTCAAAATGATGTGTGGCAATTAGCAAGGTGGTTTTTCAGGTTGAGATAGGAAGTGGGAGTTTCTAGAAACACCTGCCATATCCAGCATTCAGCTGTTTGTCACAATTTCTTTGCAGGGACGACCAGTCTGTCTTGGTGGCCCTGTGGCATGGTTAATAAGCTCAGGCTGCAAATTAAGAGGTCGAATGCTGTTGAACCCCAGCTTTAGGATGTGAATGAACTATAGTGTGAATTAATAACCATTTTTAAAAAGGCAAGACAGGGCTTTGGGCAGGAGGCACTTCTCTGTCTCTCTGACACAGGGTTGTATAATTCATTTTCTAGAGTTTTGAAAGCTGGACGGAGTGCACATTGAAAAATGAGATTGGGGTAATTTTTTTAGTTGCTTTTTAAACCTTGTGCCTTTTATGTGGGAAAGAACAGAGCTCTTATATAATTCTTTAGTTATATTTGTGTATTTTTTCCTTGTCGTATTTGGTTTATGAAACAGTGTTTTAGAACATTTCCTTCCAAGTCTGGAAGGTATCTCTAGGTCTTTCTTGGAGTTTTCTTTCTTTGTTACTGAGTTCAGTGCCCCTGGAGTTTTTCTGGGGAAATCTTACAACAAATAAAGTGTCCTCTGCTACACTATGATAAAGGAATTTTTCAAAAACTGATCTAAAATAACAGTACATAAAAACTTTCATTTGTCAGATAATATTCCTCTCTTGTTCCTGAGGCCAGGGATTGTGTCTTATTTACCTTGAAATTTTCTCATGTGTGACGTCTGCTCAAATGCAGACGTGTTAAATGATGAAGATTAAAAAAAAGATAAGCCACTAATGGCATAATGTGCTCATTTTTTCTTAGAAGAACCATTTAAATAAACACTTAAAATCAATTCATAATATTTATAACTTATCTGTAAATAGAAGAAAAAGGAAAAGAACATTCGGTAGAGGGGCTTTTAGCCACAGGTTCAGCCAGACTTGATGAGAAAAGTTCCTACTCTCTTACTGTTCTTTGTTCTTGCCATTTGGCGCCCTGCAGTGTGTGGTACAGAAGCTTTCTATGCCCCGCCCCCACACCCCTGTCTACAGATTTTCTCAAAAAGATAGAGATGAACACATTTTCTGGGGTTACAAATAACATTGCCTTATTGCTCTTTTGGTAGAGCCCCAAGCCCCGCTGCATCACATGTCCCTTTTAGCTTTAAAGGTCTCAGGAGTGAAATCAGCATGGGGTTTCATCAGGTTGAAACACAATCAGGTTGGTGCTTCTGGGTTCTGTATACCTCCATCAGGAGTTTACATATTCCCTATTCTGTTTCTGTGCTGGAGTCGTCCACAGCAAAAAAGCGCACCATTGTCTGTGAACACTGCCATTGTTTCCCCACAGCTGTAAACAGCCATATTCACATGTAAAATGTCCCATAAATACCCTAAAGAAGAGGGCTCACTTTTGTCAAAATGCTGTCTTTCCAGATTGCTTTTCTCCCCTCGGGTGCCTTGTCTGCATCCTTTCCCAGCTCTTGGCTTGAGAGTTGGGGTCATCCGGCCTTCAGGCTGTGAAACCCATGTACCACACAGAGAATGCAGGTGCTGCCTGAGGTGTGCAGGGAGCCTTCCCCAGGGCAGATGCTGCAGGGCAGGGGGCAGTGCTCTGTGGATCCCACACCATTTCTGGCAGCGTCCATGCCTCTTAGGTGTGAATGGTTGTGCCGGTACCTGATAGCAAAGAGAAAATTATTGGATTTCAATTGTTTAAAAAATTAAAGAGCTCCCATTTATATGCAAATGGTAACATTCTGTGTGTGTGTGTCAGTGTGTGAAATTTAAAGATCGGCTCAACTTAATGGGGTGGCACCGAGACCAATTTTTTTGAGCTACTTGGTCTGCATGTTGCCACACTGCAGCCTTGAACTGCATGGAGCCATGTTGCATAGACTGAGTGGTCTTGCCCATCTGTGGGTAGAAGCGGCTCACCATGCTGAGTGCGAAAGTCCACAGGCCCTGGTGGAGCCAGCCAGCTGGAAACGAGAGCCTGGCCTGTCCCCTGGCTCTGCTGTCAGGACACCAGGTAATTTCCTCAAGAACAAACTCTGTGGAACAGCGTCCTTTGCTGAAACAACCTTCCCCAGCTTGACTCTTGGGTTTTTAGCAACAGCTTTAAGAAATAGTTCACATACCATACGATTCACCATTTAAAGTGTACAATTCAATGGTTTAGTGTATTCACAGAGCTGTGTAGGCAAATGATTGCAGAGCATTATCATCATCTGTCAAACCCCCAGACTCCATAGCCGCCGTTCCCAGCGTGACCACCCCCACCCTAGTCCTGGCAGGCACCCTCCACTGTCTAGATTTGCCTGTTCTGGATGTTCATGTACACGGAGCCCTGGATGATATGTAACCTTCAGTGACTGGCTTTTCTTTTCGCGTCCTGCTTTCAGGAGTCGCCCGTGTTTCAGTGTAGATCAGCACTTCGTTCCCTTTCCATTGCCAGATATTTTCGATTGGGTGGATTACAGTCGTTATGGACACGGGGCCATTTCCACGTTTCAGCTGCTGGGAATACTGGTTTCATAGGGAGGGTGTTGAGAAGAAATAGGGACTAAAGAGGAGGGGAGAGAGGGCTGAAATTTTCACAGCACATGTCGTATGGCTAGAAATGGGGCACAGGCACCTCCTCGCTCAGGAGCTGATGTGTTGCCTTCCTTCTGCGCTTGGATGTATGGTCCTTGTCAGGGTTTTCCGCTGCACCATGTTATGTTCTTTTCACGGCACTCATCATGAAGGTATTGGTTCCTGGATTCTTCTGAGACCTTCTAATGAACTGTAAGTTCCAGGAGGGCAGGGGCTTGTTTTATTTAGCGCTTTATCCTCAGTCTTCTGGAGGATGACTTTTCTTGAGTCTCCAGTGACTGGAGTAGCAGCTACCAGCATCTGACTTGACAAGGTGATGGGAGTAGGGAAACACCCCCTGGAGGGCCCATGCATTTTGTTGGACTCCGGGAGGCCCTCCAGCCTTGACTCTGCCTCAGAGGACAGTGAGAGAAGGTGCCGGTAGCTCTTCTGAGCTTATCAGAGGAGGTAGCCCATGGCCTTGTTTTCTGCCAAGAGAAAAAAAAGTCTTTTTTTTTTTTTTTTTTTTCCAGTAAAGGCTGTGTCACATGGTAATGAAAGGAAGAATAGGTGGAATGTGTCGTTTCCTAATTACAGACTTACATGTTGGAATGGACTGCCACCCAGGACTTAGTTGTGATGGGAAAGGAAGGAAAATTGTGCCATAGTTCAAGGTGGACCCAACATGGGCTCCCAAGTGCTACTTTTTTGAGGCCTGGTTCTCTTAGTAGCATTAATGGCATTAGATGAAAGGGCATGTCCACAAGAGAAGGAAGAAAGGTTAGAACTTGCCCAAGTGAACTTCATGAGTACGGCTGCCTCTTAGAGCCCTTGACGTTTATCGTCACGTGTATCCTCCCCATCACTCACTGTGGGCATGTCAAATGTGAGGCAGGCAGTCCCAAACGATCCCTGTTTTGCATATTGCTACAGCTCTCATTATTTTTGGCTACAGCCGGTTTTCACCAGTTGTCCGTAACCAGAACTTTAGGGACTGACTCAGGCATGGGTAGTAGGAGTCCTGAGAAAGAGCAGAGAGCCTCCGATGCCTGTTTGTTGTCTACCCTGGGTGGAGGGGACCTGCCCACCCGGCTGCATGACTGCAGATGCAGTAACTTATAATTCCTTTTTATTTCAAAAAATAGCATTAAGGTTGCAGCTCTTGGGAGTAAGGAGCAGTGAATATGGGAGAGAGAAGGAGAAGGGCTAGAATCACTGTACGGATGTTGGGATCTTTCGTCTTCTCATGAGGCACCCCAGACCCTGAATAGACCATTACATGTACCCCTAAACAGAGCACTTGTCGGAGATGCTGTCTGTCGTCTGCAAGGGTCTTTGTGCTGCCGGGCGGCCAGATGGGCTTCCCTCACCAGCCATAGAGCCACTTTCAGGCAAAGTTAAATCAAATTTCAGACACAAATTGAAAAAGCAGGTTCATTTATTGCAGTGTTAGATTTATTAACTCCCAAAAGCCATGAGCCTTGGTCTTTCTGCTTACAGATATAAAATGGAACTCTAAATGAGGTTTAATGGGTTTCCCAGATCATGTTCCCTAGACAGATTTTTGTTTTCCTTATAACAGTAAATTTTGAAATCAAAAAGACTGAAAAGAAAGGAGAGTACTTCTGTCACAAATAGGATGGGTGGCATTCTTCAAAGCGTTTTATGGCTTCCAACCGTGCCTTATAATTTCCAAGTAGCTGAAAAGCATTCCGAGTCTTTAAAAGTTATGCATTCTTTCGGAAACATCTATCAGACATGTACCATGGGCCAGGGCCTGGAGACGCCTGGAAGATGCCCAGCCCCTGTTCTTGCCACACTTGTGTTTTAGTGTAGCTACGATGTACACAGGCAAACAAGGAAATGCATCCCATCCCATGAGCACTGTGGGCTGAGCAGGTGCTGAACATGACTCTTAAAAGTGGCCCATGGGTGTGGGGTGCTTATGGACTTGGGCCCAAGAGGCGAGGTGAGGCCTGTGCACAGAGAAGATCCTGCGAGCAAACTCGGGTGTGCGGGGCTGTAGCAGTGCCATCTCGTGTCACAGCGGATACCCCTGTCCCCTCCCCTCTGCTGGCCCCTCACAGCCTGCTTGTTAAAAACCAAAGGCTATTAACACACTTCGGGACTTTCTGGGACGCACTGAGACTTTGATGGAGCTGTAGTCCATTAACAGGAGGGCCCCCGTGTCGCTGTTGCTAAGTGAAGGCATGTGGCCACACACCTAGGAAGCCCAACAGCAGCGAATAGAGAAAAGAAAGAGTGCAAGATAATATATCCCTGTGGAATGCTGCTGTGAAGATCAGAAGCAGCATTTGGCTGACTGGCTAGAATTTCATGTTCATGGGGTTGTTCGTTTGGGTGAAGTCACACATTTATGATTTTTAGACATTTGAAGATAAAGCAAGGGAAGCAACTCCCTTCAGGAGCCACAGGTGCTTTTTCAGGCCTGGACACTGATGTGCACCAAACCAGACCCTGATCCCAGGACTATGGTGAAGGAGCCGTGTGGCCCGTCTCCTCTCTCCATACGATGCTGGTGGCTCAGTGGCCAGGAGGACCAGGTCCCAGGGGGGGTTAGCAGAGTTTTTAGAGCTGACCTCCTGTTCTGTGTCTGCAGCAGGGTCTGCTCAGCCTTTGTGATTTCATTTATTCAGGCGTGAGAATTCTTCTGGGAGACACTAGTTTTCAAACTCGACCTCCGAGGAACCCAGGGCCCCCACAGAGGAGTTTACTGTTTAACTTAAAGGTGGTTCCTGCCTGACATAGAGGTTTAAACTACTTGAAGAACCACTTTTTCTTTTCTCTGATTTGTCTTTAGAAGGTTCCAGAATATGCTTCTACTAAAAGGAGAAAGTTTTGAAAACCGCTTTAGAAAATGAATCTATTAGTTAATAAGCAGTCTTATGGGGAGCATTCCCAAAGAAGAATTTTTTATTTCTTTGAAAGAGCTTCATGAAAAAAACATTAAATTGAAGAAGGAAAAAAAAAAAAAAAACTTGAGGAAAAGCTACTAAAAGAAAGCCGGAAGCCTTGAGAATTATGAAGTATTACTAAACATGGGACCTGAGGTGTAGTGATTCACAGGGGAACTCTGACAACATGGGGAGACTAGGAGGGAGCTGGTTCAGGGGGTCACTCTTCCTAAAGATTGCATTTCCTTGATGTCGGGTCACCCACCCACGAGTGACATCTGTGCTGGGTCTGCCGGCTCAAGAGACAGCTCTGCTTCAGAAGGAATTTAACCCACGGGAAGAAGAGGACTCCGAGGCCCCACATTCAGGAACATGCTAGGTTTCCTGGCAGGACGGGGCTGAAAGAGGCCTGAGCTGGCTCACAAGGACCTCGCAGCTCCGTGTCCTGGGACAGTATGCAGGTAGCTTTGAGGGATGAATGTTTACGAGCACCCCTTCCCCTCGCCTCCCTCCAGGACCTGGGTATGGACTTCGGGCCTCAGCAGCAGTCAGCAAAATGTAGCCAGGACAGCCGTGCTCACCCACTCACCCACACACCATCTAGGCTGCTTTGGCAGTACACTGGCAAATGGGCTGCTTGAAAAGCCAGAAACGCTTGCTGTCTGGCCCTTGACAGAATTTCCCAATTCTTGTTCCAGAGTTTGGTAGGAAACGTGAAAATTCTCAGGTTGAGACGAGATTAGGGTGAGGAGTAGGCTTGTTCTTCAGCAGTCTTTCTCTCCTGTTTCCCAGAGATGACAACTAAATGAGGGGGAGCCCCAGCATGTCCTAAAGGAGGTCACGGTCATATCCCAAAGCGGCCCCATTGAGTCGTGGAATGTGTCCCCTTGAGTCTGACACGTGGATTGGGAATACAAATGACACCCATGAGGCAGGTCCCATTTTTTGAAATCAGGGGAGCAGGCCAGAGGTACTGCAGCTCAGTGAAGCTCTGGGTCATAACGATGGCAGAAATGCTGTGAGGCTGGGCTGAGGCCCCGCTAGGCTGAGCCTTCTGTCTGCACAGGTGGTTTAGGAAATTCCCCAGTGCCCGGCCCCTAGGTGTACTTTCTGAGTGACAGGAGAAATGCCACTTCCCCAGGCCTCTTTGCCCCCCACCAGGCACCCCTGCTGCTCTACACCTGAGAGCTCAGCCCTGTCTGCCTTCCCTCACAGGCTGCTCTGCCTCACACACCTTCCAGACCACCTTCTTGGCCAGCAGCCATCAGACAATCACCTCGCTCTGTCATTTCACCAATTAACAATGCTTCCTTGAGAGGATACTCCCAAGTTTTTATAAATTCAGTAAATAACAGAACTTCTGAAGTAGAAAAGAAAGCCGGAAGCATGCCACTCCTGCTAAGGTGACAAGCGCTTAGTGTATGGGACTCTTAGCTGCACATACTGTGGTGACCCCAGTCAGTTTCCACAGCAGCCCAAGGGAGCCACGCTCTTGTGACTCCACCGTGGGGAGCTGGGCAAGGTGATGGGGCTGCTGAGTGGCAGACCTGGGTTTCCAGCCTGGGGCCTCAGGCTCTGGGGCTCAGGGCACAGTGGGTCATGAATCAGTCAAGTAGATCACCACCGAGCATAAAGAAAAGGACAGAATATGCCAGAGTGAGGGGAAGGATTCCATGTGTGCGTGTGTATATGTATCACATGCAGGATACCCTTGGATACACAGGTCGCGTGTCCGCCAGGTCTCCTGGAGGCTCAAGCCCATTGCTGCACATACACATGGCACATCTGGAGGAGGCCCTGCTGTGGGTCAGGGGTCCACCAGCTGGGAGCAGTTATGTGGATTATTGGAGGATTTTGTTTGTCACCTGAAGAGGGTCTGACATAAATCCGCTTCTGCACACCTACCTTCATTGTTCCCATCTCAGTTCTGAGACTTGCCCATCTGCACTCAATGCCAGAGATCCCATTTGTTCATGGACGCTTTGGAAACCTGGAAACTTCTGGGTACCCAGTATAGCCTTGAAGGGGGCGGGGTGGTTGATGGTGGGCCTGCTTGTCCCAGGCTGACAGGGCAGCAGGGGCAACGCAGGCGTGTCCTTGGGAGCAAGGCCTCAGGTGCCCTGCCCTGTGCTCTGCCACAGTGGCCAGAGGGACAGCAGGCCCTCAGGGTCCCTGGGCCTCTGCTCTTCACCCTCAGGGCAGCTCTGCCTCTCTTCCCTCAGAGACACTCATCCTTTTCTCCTCCCTTCCCGCCCTCCCCACTGCCCCACCCCTTCTGTGGCTGGCCAGCCACATTGATGGGATTCAGGAGTAGGATGGTGGGTGAATTGGGGCTCTCAGGTGATGCTTGGTGCGAGTTTGGAGTGATGTGAATTTGAGTCCTAGGTCAAAAGGTCATTAAATGTTTTCAACTCTACTGACATAACTAAAGTACAATAAAATGTGGATCTTTAAGGTGGGATTTGATAAGCGTTGGTCTGTGTGTGGGCCTGAAACACTGAAGCTCAGGGAGCAGAATCGGAGCCACAGAGGCTGCAGACAGGTGAGCAGGGCGTTGTGCTGTCATGTGCACGTGGTGTCTGGTTGTCATCTCACTGAGGAAGTTAAAAGACAGTGGGACCACTACTCTGTTATTTAGGGAATAAGGGCGAGCAGATCTCTGGAACAGACAGCCCTGTCCTCAGAGGCCTGCCCCACATTCTCTGGCTCCAGTTCCCATGAGGGAAGGAACGTGATACAAGTCTGTGGCGGCCTCTGTCGAGGATGATTCAGGTTTCTCTGTGATCTATAGAGGGAATATTCTGTCCATGCCCACTTCGGAAATATTGCCGGGAAAAACTGTCATTTTGCTGCCAGCTTTTCAGGAGTACCCTTATCATGTGTGGTGACAAGTGGCCATGCAGAGTGGGTCCTGGATTTCAGAGATCAAAAATGAGAGTTTTCTTTGTGAGAGAAATAGGAAGAGAGAGAAAAGCTGTTTGCGTGAACAAGAAGCATCTGTTGAGCCCACAACGTCACACAGCACCCCGGTGAAGTCTTTTAAACATCGTGTCACCGAAATATTGAAATGCACTGAGCTTTAATGTAAAGAAAACACTTGTTGTTTTTTCTCCTCCTCCAGGGGAGGAGACGCTGGGCTGTGCCTCCTGGATGCCACATTGGCCTTCAGAGGTCAGAAGACTAGATAGATCTCTTATTAATTGTGACAATAAACTGTTCTTAACAGAAAGAGAAGTGGAAGTGCTGATTGCATGTTGGTGTCAAAGGGCCCTTTACATGGGCCTCCTAGGCCTTCACCCAGTTGTGGCAGGACCACCTGCTTCCTGCCTGCCTGAGGCCTTACTCTGCTGTGAAGTAGGCCCTCATGTAGGCCTTGTTATTCCTGTGTGTGAGGATCAGGAAGGGGAGCATTGTGGTGTGCAGGTGCCAGAAGGGGTGCTCTTCTCTCAGAACCCCAGGCGGGTGCGGATCCATAGTCCATCCCGCAGGGTGGACCTCCCCCCCCCCCCCCGACCTTGCCGAGCTGGCCCCCGTTTTCAGCAAACTCACAGGTGGTGTCTGAGGTGTTTAGGTTACCATGACTGGGAGACAACAGCGAAGGGGCATTCAGTGGCTGGTTGGGTGCTTTCCAGGGCTCGGGAGCTGGGGTCTGGTAGGTCTGGTGGGCCTGGTGGCTTCTGATTGGTGTAGTATGACGAGCTGGCTTCTCAGAGCTCTATTCACTCATCCTTTCTGTGAGAATATTTTAGGGGCTGCCCTTTCCCTTTTATGGTCTGTTCATTTCAGTTGGCTTTGTAGGAAAGAACATTCTGTGGAAGAGGGAAAGATTGCCAAGACCCGTCCAGTCCAGCCTCTTCCTGTTTGTTGTGATGCTCGGAGGCAATTAGCTCATTTCCATGGGCCTCTGGAATTCCTTCGTGGATATAACGTGTGTTGGCATCCTGTCCTTGGAAGTTCAAAGGGCTTGTTGCCCGCAACAGAGGGCAGCGTCACCAGCACCCCTGAGGGAGTGTGCTGTGGCCCAGGGGAGGGATGCTTCCCAGAAGAGTCGTTTCTTCATTTCTGCTTGTTTGTGTGTAAATCTATTTATAGTAGATGAAAGGACAGACCCAGCCAGCAGTGGGGAATAATGATACAGTTTACGGGGCCTTAGCCAAAATGTTGACATTGCTTACATTATCCTGTTGCCACAAATGGGATGCAAAGTCTCCCTCTTTGAAAGGCAATAAAAACAGAGGGAAGGAAGGAAGCTTTTGAGGTGCTTGTAATCACTTCCATGTAGGGCTGGTGCTGAGCCAGTAGGGGAACAGAAAGTGTAGACTGCTCACTGGATACAGTTGACAGGGCTTTGGGGCAGTAGGTGGGCCTGCGACTGAAATCCAAACACCAAATTCGGGTTGACTCTCCACCTAAAGAATGTGCTAGAAGTGCCAGCAGAGACAGTTAGTGCTGGAACCAGACCCACATTGTCTAAGGGATTGGGGTCCCTGGCAGATTCCTTCTGGTAAACCTTGAGTCAAGTGGATCTGGGCTGAACGGCCCCCCACAGTCGGCTCAGCTATGCAGCAGCTGCGTAGACATGTGGTGCACGGCGGCAGGGGGCTGCTCCCCTTCCTGGTTTTCTCGGGAATATAGACAACTGTGTCACTGTGTTGTTCCAATCAACAGCATTGAACCATATTGGTCATTGCTGGAAATTAGGCAGCTGTGGTTTTAAAGGGAACCTGCGTGGACCGCGTACTGCAGGGGTTGTGTGCTTCATGGCCCAGGTAGGTTTTGCGTTGATGTGGTACCTTGCAAAATTATGTTTAAAAACATCAAAACACCCGAGACAGGTCCTTTCTTTCCCCAAAGTTGACGGACAGCCTTCCAGTGAGGACCATGGTTCCTTTCCTTGTAAAAGAAATGAAAGTAAAAACTTACATGTCAGGGACATTAATGTGGTTGAGAGAGTGACTTTTGCTACCACAGATTCTGTCCCTAAGACAGGCTGAAGAAACCCACGATTTGTTGCTTACTGGATTCTCTCTCCTTCCTGAAGGTTCGCCATCGGTGGTGTGAACTCATTGTTAAGCACAAATACACGAAAGCGTACAAAGATGTGGAGAGATTCCTCCAGGAGGATCAGGTGAGTTCCATTTTCGGGAGGTGGGGTCTTTCAGCGCTGCCCTCTCACTGCTCAGTGGACTTGGTAACACAGGGACCCAGGTGGTTAACTTCTTCACAAGTATTTAAACATTTAGAAGGAGGTAGGAGCTGACGTGACACACGTTGGACTCGTGTTCTGCCTCTGTGTCCATTTATGACATGAATCATACCCTTAACAGCTGCTGAGGTTGGACCAGGCTGTGGACCACTGTCACTACCACATGACGCACACAGACCTCACGCAGCATAGCCAGCTCTCGGGTCAGGTGGTGGCTTAGCTGTCACAGTGTGTGTCCGTGTCTTCAGTGGCCTTACTGTAATGTGTGGAGGGGAGACTGGTTGGGGTGAGCCCCGACTAGTCAGGACAGACTGGTCTGTACCTGCACCAGCCACACCCACTTCAAGTGTCCTTCCTCTGAGAACTTTCCTCACTCTTTACAGGGGAGGCGCGGGGGGAGGCAGTCACCTTCCCAGGAGCCCGCAGGAAGCACGGACATACACAAACGTGCATGGGGATGCCCTCCTTGCCCCTGTGCTCCACCTACACCTGCTCCTCATGGCTGCATGGGCCATAGGCCATGGACTCTGTCAGCAGCTGGAAGGTGGCCTGCAGCTTGTTGCCATTAGCGTGACCATTGTGTGCTGCTAAGCAAGCCCTGTGCCAGGCACTGTGGGCTGATGGGATGGAGCTGCGGGGTGGGGTGGGGCAAACAAAGGGACTTTTGAGAGGGCCTGAGGATGGGGGGCAGCCATTGACGGAGGGCTCGTTCTTCCCACAAAGAGAAACTACATGACTTTGTAGCAGAAGAAATGTCACATTTGCACAGTTGGAGCAGAGGTGTTTGGAAACAGACAGGAACAAAATGTAAAAGCAACTTAAAAGTTTCTTCTGAAAACCAAAAGTAACTGCTTTTTAGAACCAAGATCTTTGCTAAGAAGGATCACCATAACTCAGCTTTTTCAGGGGAGGGTTTTTGAGCCCCAGACTACGAAGTTTTTATCTTGTGCTCTCTTCAAGATCTTCCTTTTAATTTGCTCCAGCAGCATGTAATCCCTGGCATAACTCTCCTTGAAACAAGAGAAAAGGCAGAACCAAAGGGGCCTTTTGGTCTCCCCAGAACATAATTGGCTATTTTAAAACTGTAGGAAAAATGCAGAGGTGTGTCTGTGTAGCATTGTTCTTGAAACTGCAGCGGCGGTGGTTGCTGCCGGGGTGGGGGGCTGCTAAGGGGCCCGAAGCAGCGGCACCTTTTCCCAGGGGCTCGAGGACTCTTCCTGCTGGGGTGCCACGGACATGCTGGTGTCCCGGCACACTGCCCTGGGAGGCGTTCTGCGACTGGTGACATGCACACGGTACCTCCGGAGCTGCTTTCAGCCACGCATGTTGCTGTGGCAGGTATCGTGGGGACCTGCCTGCCCATCACCCCTGGAGAATCAGTTAGATCACCAGGGCTCTGTGGGTGGGATGGCTGGCTGAGAGTTCCGTGGGGTTTAGTGTGAATGAGAGAGAAGGGACTTTAAGCTGGGGTTTTCTGAAGTACAGCTAGTTACCTGTCTCTTCTAGGGTCTTTGTAATCTCCAGACGGCAAGATTGTGTGTAGGCAGCACATGTGTCCACGTGGATGCATCATTTCCTTTCTTCCCTGCTCTGCCTCTGTGCCCCGCAGGCCATGGGCATATATCTGTACGGGGAGCTGATGGTGAGCGAGGATGCCAGGCAGCAGCAGGTTGCCCGCCGGTGCTTTGAGCTGACCAAGGAGCAGATGGATAGATCCTCAGCCCAGGTGGTGGCCGAGATGCTGTTCTGAAGAGGTGATTCTCTGCCTTCCCTGTCTCTGCCACCCGTTGCTAACCGGAGATTTCTCATAGGAGCCACAAGAGCCAACAGCGAGGTGCTTGGTGGCTGGTGGCCCAGGAGTGCAGCCTGACCAGACGGGCCCTGCAAGCAGAGGCTGTGCACCCCAGAGCAGAGCTCCCCTTGGCACTGTTCAGGCCACCTAGAGTTTTGTTACTTGGGAAAAACACGGGTCAGAATTTGGAGTAGGTTTAGACAGTGGGCTGGGGAGGCTGGAGGACCTGCTGGAGGGCTCACGCAGGAGCACACTGCCGGGTTACCCCAGACCCTGAGCTCCATGCAGATGTGTGTGTACGTCGGTGGCCCCTGGCCGCCCATCTGCAGGAGGACCTGAGGGGCCCAACTGGAAGGCTGATGGAAGGGCCTTGGCCAACGTGCGCCACGTGCTCCAATGCAGTGCTGTGCCTGGCTGCTTCCTCACCTCAAGTTGGAGCAGAATTTCTCCCTGGTCTACACTGGAGTGGGAGCCTTAAAGTATTTAAACTGCTTCCTATTAACTGTGCTTGGAGTTGGCCGGTTAGCTGTACATCCTAGCAGTTCATGTGTAACTGGGTGTCTACGTTTTAGATGTCACGTCCCAGTGTGACAGGAAGCGCTAGGTAGAGTGGAGGGGTTGTGAGGCATTCCTGCAATGGCCACCACGGCTTCTGTCGTCTTCTCAGTTGTTCCCCAGGCTTATGACATAATAGGGCCTAATTTTATATCTTTTTAACTTTCACATCAAATCTCAAGCATTTTTCATGTTTATACAGAATTCTTAATGGTTATTTAATATTTTATGTGGATGTTCTTAACCGGTCGTCAGACTTTCAGCATGCTTCTGATGTTTTGCGGTTAACAAAGCCATTTCTAACATATTTAAGTATATTTATTTGAAAGGACTCTTGATACTAAGGAGAAAAAAGGGTTTTCTAAAGTGTGATCCTGTTCTTGCAGAAGAGTCCAGGAACTGTGCAACTGGGGGGGTCACGGCAAGCTCCATGGCTCTCGCTTCTCCCGTCATGAGTTTTCAGGGTAGACCTGGTCACGGGTCTGTTCCCTTCTTGGAACTCTTCCTTCCTGTCCCTGTCCCTTGGTGATGAATGCAGGGCCATGTGCATTGCCCTTCCCCATAGCCCCTTCCCAGTGACGGTGGCACTTCAAAGGAGGTTGTCCTGACCCCGCACACTGAGAACCCAGCCCCACCAGGGTGGAGGCAGCTGTTGGTTGCACTTTTCATTTCATGTTCCAAAGCTGCACGGGTGAGTGTGGTCACCTCTGAGTCCTGCTGTAGGCTAGGCCTCTAGGACTCCAGGTAAAACACGCAACACGCCGAAGTCAAGGCCACGTGGTAGCTAGTGGGCAGACGGCAGCACCCGGCGTGTGCAGAAGGCAGCGTGTGCGGTGTGGGCTGTGAGCAGGCGCGGCACTGCTCCGAGTGCTCTGGCTGCTTGGGTTCCTGGCATGCTGATTTGTGACTTAAGATTAAAATCACATTGCCAGGGATTACCACGCATCCATGACCTGGGCTGCTCCTCCAGAAGCCGTAGTTCTCTCTCTCTGCAGTTCGGAGAACAGATGCATCTTGTAGCTCTTCTCCAGAAACAGAAGAAGCAACAGCCGTGGAAGATGCTCGGCGGCCCATTCCTTATGCCCAACCGACGACCTCTCTGCCGAGGTGCAGAGCTTAGCTGATTGGTGAACAGTGACTGGTTTCCGCTTTGTTCACAGTGGCTAAGTTCTGCACCTGAAGAGAAGGTGAGATGGGGACAGTTAAGTTGGAGCTGCTGGGGCACAGGCCGCCGCTGAGTGGTCCACTCCGTGCCGGGTGTGGTTCTGGAGGATGCGAGACCCACTCGGCTCCAAGGATGCGCTGTCTGCTGTCGTGGATGCGCGAGGGTACCCAAAGTCTGCGGAAGGATAAATCCATTAATTAGCCATCTGTCTGAAAGGTCAAATGTATTGAAAGCTGCAAAAGTTATTCTTCTCTAAAAACTAAAGCCAAATGCACCACCAAAAAATCAAGTTAAAACGATGTGAACAGTTAGTTGCATGTGAGTAGGGCCGGTGCCTTCCCACCCTGTTGCGGTTTCGGGAGCGCGGTAACCTGTCTCTTGTGTTCGCAGCCCCAGCGAGTTGCGCCGAGCTCCCAGCGGGGGCAATGCTGCCCGGGCTGATTGGACCCGCCCTCCGGTGCCTACTGAGCTGATATCAGTTCTCATTGTACACACTGGCTCAGTTCAGCAGGAACAGGAGTCGAGCCCTCGAGCAAAAAGCCTTCCCCGTCTGTAAGTGCCCAGAGGCTCCAGAGCTGGGACCGCGCCCCCGCGAAGACGGCGCCCCTCGGTGTGTGGCTGGTGTGGATGCTGCCGCAGGCCGGGCGCTTTGCTGACTCGCAGGGGACGAGCCTCACGCGCGAAGGCAGGCCGTGGTTCGCGCTGCCCCCGCCGCAGGCCGCACCCCCCTCAGCAGAGCGGGGCTCAGGCTGTGGGAGCAGGTGGAGCAGAGGAGGCCGGGAGCCCCAGCGTCGGGGTCCTGAGGTGCAGGCGGCTCCGCTGTCCTTCCACACAGAGGCACGGATTTACAAGAATTCCTCTGTCGTTCCCAGGCGGTAACTTTTATTGCTGTTTCCTTTTGCAGGAAAGGTCACAGCGAGATTCTTTTCCGTGCATGTGCACCCAGCCCTGGTGGGACCGGGGCCGCGTAGATGCTGGACGTCAGAGGAAGGGCAATGGGGCTGCTGAAGCCAGCAGCGTTCACACCACAGTGCTTCTCTTTCCGAGGCTGCCGTCCCCGGGGCTCATGGAGCACGTGGTGCCTTTGTGCCGCCCGGGGCTCACTGCCTCAGGACGCAGAGTCCGAATTGGATCTCCTTCGTGGGGTGAGGGCACTTCTGTCACAGGTGATGAAAGCCGTCTGAGATACATCGGAAAAGCTGCTGTACACTTTGCATATGGCTGCTCTGGGTATTTCTTAGAATCCCAGGGAGCCCCAGAGCTTGTATCCTGGGACCATGGACACCATCTGATATGCTTCTCTAGATCATTCCAGAAAGATTCTGCAGGACTTTGTTGATTGATAGGTCTGTTTAGATTTTTCCAAAACATTAATATGCCCTCGTTAAAGGGGCAGGGTAAGAATCCAAGATGTATTAATAAAACAATTGATCACTATTTTTGTCTTCGTGTGTGTGTGTGTGTGTGTGTGTGTGTTTAAGACTAGTTATTCATGAGACAGAGACATAGGCAGAGGGAGAAGCAGGCTCCAAGCAGGGAGCCGGACGTCGGACTCTAGGATCAGGCCCCGGGCCAAAGACGTTGCTAAACCGCCAAGCCACCTTGGCTACCCCTCCTGTGTGCTTAATGTAATTATGTTTCAAAAAGGAAAACGGAGTTACCCAAGGGGTATGGTCTCTGCCGGCTGCTACTGTCCTTTCTCCCGCCTCTCCTCATGACTTCCCAGGTGGTGACCCTCAGGGAGCCGGGTGGGGCCGTGAGGTGCTGTGACCTTCCCCGGCATGCACGTGCACGGACACGTGCACACACCAAGCTGTCCAGCGCTGTGTGGAGGGAGGATGCTGTGAAACCACCAGACCACGGTGGTCTGTGCAGTCCGGCGATCGCGCCACGGGCTGCTCCGAACAAGGGCGGCCTCGAGCCCGGTCTGGCCGCGTGCGCCCCACTGCGCCCAGCCTGTGGGAGGAAGTGTGGCATCAGCACACTTCTGCGTGGGAAACTCCCAGTCGTTGGAATTCTTCCGTGGGGGCTGGTCCTCCAGGTGTCCTCTTCGCGCTCCCCGTGCGTGGCCTGTGATCACACGGGCTTGTTTACCCCGCGGTTCCAGAACCCGTCTGACTTTTGAAGGGATACAAGAGCGCTGCTTCCCATGCAGACTTGGAATAACGGTCTGGGTGAGCGCGCTGGGCTGCTAGGTGGGGCAGGAAGGGCTCTGGGCCCAGCTGCCCTCGCCCCCCCCCCCCCCCCCCCGCCGCCCCCTGCCCATGTGCAGAAGCCACTCGGTGCCTCCCCGTGGCTGTGAGCAACTAGTCAACCCAGTGTCCGGTTACTCTTGTTTTTCCAAAAAGATCAAGGCCCCCTTTGTCTCTAGAAGCCCCTGAGGCACAAAGCTCCCTCAGTGCTCCCGTGACCCCCCAAGTTTGGGAACGTGGTAGCTCCAGCGAGTGGTCGCCCATCCCCAGGGCTCATCTGAACCGAAGCCCCAGTCACCGCTGATCCCGTGCGGGGTCGGCCCTCAGAGACACCAGGGCCCTTGCCGGTGCCCAGTGTGGACCCCACGGCGAAGGCCCCACGGCGAAGGCCCCACGGCGAAGGCGAGGGAGGAGCGGGCAGGCCTCTGTGGGGACCTCCTGCAGGCGCCCCCCTGCACCCGTTACCCATTTCTTCCCAGTTTGCTCAGCTTGGGTGCAGGTTCCCAGCTCACCCGCAGCAGCTCCTGAGGGACAGCTGGATCCCCTGGCGGCCGGGGGGCGGGGGGGGGGGGGGCATGGCGCCTTTCATCCAACGGTGGAAAAGCAGTTGCACACTTGCGGCGGCAGCAGGGGGACACCCAGTGAGGCTGGGTCAGCCGCTGCTTTCCCCGGGTCGCCGTGCTCCACGGGAGCACCCAGCACCTGCCAGGAGCGGCCTCCGGCGCGAGAACTGGGCACCGCCCGGCACCGTGGGGACGAGAGTCTAGGTGCGCAGTGAAGGACGGAGGCTGTCCGGCCGGGCCCGGCTGCAGACCCCCGCCCTGCCCCGCTAGGTTCACCTGGACAGGTCCCGGAGGCCGCCTGCATCCCGGTCCGCAGGGCCTGAGACTTCCCTCCTGGTGACGGCACCTGTCGCCTCGGGGGCCAAGGTCGGAGAGGCCCAGGTGAGGGCGGGGCCAGGTGGCACCTCCTGTGGGAAAGTGACCCCCTGCGTGGGCCCTGAAATCACCATGGAGACGTCCCTAGGAGCTGTCCCCGTGGCAGTCTGGAATTGGGCGGCACGTTCCTGATGTCAGCCCGGACTGCCGGCGCCCTCCGGGTCCTCGCGTCCGCGGGGAGGGGGTGCGAGCTGCCCCCAGGGCGCCGAGAGAAGGGCGAGTCCGCCCCTCCGCAGGACCCGGACTGGAGGGTCCCACGAGACACCAGTGCGCCCCGGGCCTAGTGAAGGACAGAGCCGAGCCCATCCTGCCTGCCGCTTGCGCCTCCTTCCGCGGGTGTAAACTTGACCCCGAAACCCACTCGCCCGCAGCCGTCAGGAACCAGTCACCGCACAGGGGCGCCGTGGGCGGGGGGCAGGCCGCGCTCTGAGGCCCCCGGCCGCCGAGGGGACTGAGCAAGCCCCCACCCGCACCCCCCAGCCCCGCCAGGCAGTCAGGCGCGGAGCTGGTGGCGGTTGAACAGGTGTATTTGAAGAGCAAGAAGCTGCAGCCTTGTCCTCGGAGCGAGTTCATCGCCACCTGCGCATCGCCGTCTGCCCGAGACCCGAGGCCCGGGGTTCTAGAAGTGGGGGCGCTCCCTCCGCCCCACGGAGTCTGAAGAGCAAGGCGGTCGGGGCCAGGAGCCCGGCGGCCCAGGTCACTTTGGCTCCCAGCGTGTTTGCAAACGGGCGGATGGGCGGCTGACCTCTCACGTCCCCGGGTCCCGGGCGCTCCGCACTGGGCTGTCCCCCCGGCCCCTCCCCCACCCGGCTGGAGGGCGAAGGGGCCCCTACCCCCTGGCCTCTGGGCTTGGGGCAAAGCCAAGCAGGACGGGAAGTGCAGGTGGGGGACGAGGGGCCAAGGAAATACAAGGGAAAATGTTTCCATTCTCCCTCTCGATTTAGGATTTTAGGACTACAGGGTTTCAAAGCATTTATTTTTACTGGAATTTCAAATCAAAATACAGCAATAGTCTCCGTCCCAAATCAGGTACAGACGTGTCACAGTCGCAGGCGGAACTCAGTGCCCCAGATATCGGGACCAGAAATAGTGGACTGAGTCCCAGCCTTCCGCTGTCCTTTTAAGTGAAGACCTCGAAGGAAAGGCTTGGACAGAGGTTTCCGTGCATCGCGGGCCCAGCGTGGACACTTGGCGACGCACGAACGCCGCGTGCGCCGAGGATTTTACAGCTTTGTCTCTGGCCCAACCACTCCGCGGGCCCGCGGTGGGGGGCGGCGGGGGCTGTGCCCGCCCCTGCAGCAGGGCAGCCCCCACCGGGCCGGGCAGGCCCCCCCAGCACCTGCGCCGCGTGGCCTCGGAGCGCCGGCGGGGGGGGGGGGGGGGGCGCCACACCCGGTTCCTGAGAGGTCAGGGAGGTGGGGGGAGGGGCTGCCGCAGGCCACGCCGGCAGGTGACAAGGCGCAGCCCTTTGGGATTAGACGGTCCGCCGAGGGTCCTCTCCCCGGACACCCCGGGCACCCAGCACCCGGCCGCAGGGCCTGGGGGGGGGACCCTCTGGGCCGGGCCCAGCTGTGGCGGAGCAGAGCCTCGCTGGAGCCCCGAAGCCCCGGGGAGCTGGGGCGGCCTGGGCCTCCCGGGCGGTGCTGGGGCAGGGGAGGGCGCGGACCCCCCGCCCGGGTCCCCGCCATGGTCCGTGGGACAGTGACCTCGGCCTTTCCTGGCCGGGCCCCCGGGCTTTACAATGTGGAAGAGGGGAGGCGGGTGGGGAAGAGCCGGATTTTACGGGGTTTTCCCAGCCTTCGGGGCGTCTGCGAGATTGATTGGCTAAGGCATTCCTGCTCCAGTCCAGGGGGCCTGAGAGAGCAGGAGGCCGCCTCGGCACCCCGCGGGGAGCCTCCTGGGGCGCCACCTGCCGTGGCGCAGTGAGAGCCGGGCCTGGGGCCTCGCAGCAGCGGGCCCTCGTGAGCCGCCGCGGCGGGGCTGCCGACAGCGCCACACCCCGCGTGCGCGTGCGCGGGCGAGGCGAGGCGAGGCGAGGCGAGGCGAGGCGAGGCGAGGCAGCGCGCAGACACGTGGGTCCCGGCGTCAGTGACCACGTGTTCCCATCTGCTGCGGACGCGCCTGCACTGACCTGGCTCCGCCGAGGGCTGCAGAGAAGTGAGTCCAGGCATCTGGCTCCTCGGCCCGAGGACGCGGTGACCCGGGGGGGCTGGGGAGCCGGGGGGGCAGGGGGGACCGGGGGACTGGGGGGCAGGGGAGCCGGGGGATACGGGGGCAGGAGGGCCGGGGGGCTGGGGGGCAGGGGGGCCGGGGGGACCGGGGGACTGGGAGGCAGGGGGACAGGAGGGCAGGGGGGCAGGGGGGACTGGGGGGCAGGGGGGCCGGGGCGCCGGGGCGCCGGGGGATACGGGGGCAGGAGGGCCGGGGGGCCAGGGGACAGAGGGGCAGGGGGACAGGACAGTAGGGCCGGGGCCGGAGGGCTGGGGGCAGGGGGCGGGGTGGGGCTTCCTCCCCGCCGCTCTCGGTCCTGGTGCTCCTCCGTGGTGCTGGATCCGCCAGAGGAAGGCCCGGCCCGGGGACGTCCTGCCTGTGGGCTGCTGTGGGAGGGCCCGTGTTCCACAAAGTTCTGTTCTGCTCCGAGTGACCTCTTGCTGCGCGACGTCTGTACAGCAGCGTTGGAGGCGGAAGCGAGTGCCCGAGGCCTGGAGGGGGCACGGCGAGACCAGAAAGGCGGAGGTGAAGGGAGCCCCCGGCGGGCCGCAAACGCCGCGCTCCGCGGTGTGAGGGGGGCGCTGAACGCAAAGGGAGGGCGGGGAGCCGGGGTGGTGGCCTGCGAGGAGCCGGGCTGTGCATTCATCGGGGTCGTAAGGGAAAGCAGATCATTCGGGGGAGGGAATTGTACGTAGTTCTATGATTTTGTCTTTAAAAATGAAGCGCACACTGAAGAAGCGGGAAGGGCCGCAATTCTGGCCTCGGTGCGCGCAGCGGCGGCCCGGCCGCGTGACAGCCGGGCGGGCGCTGGGGGTGCCCGGCCCCCCGTCCTGACGACCCCTCCCCCAGATGCAGCCCGATTCTCCCTCTTTACAAAACGATGTTCAGGCTGGCGCTCGGGTCCTGTGAAGCGCCACGCGGCCTCCGCCGCCGCCCTGGCACCGCCCCCGCGCGCCGCTCCCGCACGGCACGCGGCAGCCGCGAACGTGGCTCTGTGTGTTGCCGGCTGCAGTGGGTGTTGGCACGTACGTCAGAGGGCAGGCAAGGACGCTGTGCAAACAGAGGCTCGCCCGCGGGGCCTCGGTCCCACTGCCAGGAGCCTGCCCGGCCCCGCCGCAGCGCCAGCGCCGAGGAGGTGCCCCAGCGTGCACGTCCGCACGCCCAGCGCTACGACCAGGCGAGCAGAGCACCGGAGCTTTCCACCTGACAGGTCACGGTGGCCACCGGGAGTGGCCTCGCCTCTGGCGGCTGTGAGGGACCGTGTTGCGCCACAAGCTGCGGCTCCTCGGCCCACAGCCCGGCCCGCTGCCCTCTCCGCGGCCTTCCTAGCTGTGTCTCCTCATCCGAGCGGTGGGCAACTGTCGGGAGGTCGTGAGAGTCGCTCAGTGAACGTATGTACGACCCAGGTGACAGCCCTCGGCTCTCATGGTGTGTACTCCTCTTCGTTCATTTGTGGCTTTATTTCATGTATTAACCAGCCCTTTACCACCGAACCTTCAAGTTGTTCCCAGGGAGGCCCGCCCCCCGGCATTCTGTAGGTACACAGGCGCCACTGTAGCCGTGGGACAGTTCCCAGAGTTTCTCTTGGTCACAGGATCCATGCAACCTGAAATGGGAGGAGGTGGCTCTGAAGAACTGGATTTATGTTCGTGGAGAACAGGATATGTAAATTTTAAATTTCTTATTTAATGGTTCTATTTTTTGGAATAATATTTACCATTTTAACCATTTTCTAGGGTACAGGGCAGTGGCATCAAGTGTGCAACCCTCACCACCACCCCCAGAACTGTCCCCTTCAACACAGGCCTTCCGTTCCCTGTCCCCTCACCCCTGGCCACCACCATTTCTGTTTTCTTAGTTCACTTAGCAAAATAACCTCATTTGGTCCCTGTTATAGCAAGTGTTGGAATTTCATTCCTTCTATGGCTGAATAACATTCCCCAGTAGGCAGAGACCCCATTTTGAAGACCCACTGTGAGACCCCATTTTGAAGACCCACTGTCCTGTCGGTGGCCCTTTGGCTTGTTTCTGCCTTTGGCTGTTGGGTGGCACTGCTACAAACATAGTGACAGGGTGGCCAGATGCCTCCCCTGGCTCCTGCCATCATCCTTCCAGGGTTACACCTAGCAGTGATGCTGGGGGGTCCTGGATGGTTGTGGCCGCACTGCTCCTGGGATGTGATCCTTTTAGATGTTGCCATCTGGCCACGAATACATCCCCGGCAGGGCAGTGCCTTTGCCCCACCCCACATGGCCGCATCCCTTTCTTCCCCTTCTCCATATTGATACAGGAAAAAATTTGAGTGTCTCATAAACCGTGTTAAATATTTTTTTAAGGCTTATCGGAGTCCTGGGTTTTTCTCCTTCTATTAACCGTGTGCAATGTTTGTATCGCTGGCTGGTAACTCTCCGCGTTGAAGGCCTTCTACTGATCTGTAGAAGAGCTTTTAATAGCTAGGAAATCAGTTGTCATATGTTGCAAAGATTTTTTCCCCAACTGTTATTTGTATTTAGATTTTGGGTTATTTTGACATTTCTGTATGGTGAGTTTTATTCCTTCTGTAGTTTCTGGGTTTTCTTAATGGAAAGTTCTCCAATTTGGCTGAAGGGCCTAAAATGTAGAGTCCGTGGAGGTTCCTGGTGATGAGAGTGGAGCCTCAGGCCCACCCCAGCTCCTTGCGCAGGGAAGACCCCCCCCCCCCCCTTCCTCCCCGGCCTCCCAACATGGGATGGAGATGCCTTCTCTGAAGCAGGGCCTGGGGCTTGGACTCCCAGACTCAGGTAGGAACGTGGGTGTGTGAGAGCAGGGAATGCTACGTGAAATAGGAAAACATTTCTTCTACATCAGGGAAGTCCTGTTAAAAACTTTTTATGTATCTGAGTAATAGGCTCTCTTTCCAGGGCAGCAGCAGCCTTCCTCTCTTCCTTGCTCTCTTTCCAAACAGAATTGCTAGAGCCTTCTCTGGAGAAAAGCCCAGCCTAGACCTCAAGATGCTGACAATTTGATAAAGAAGGCTGGACATTTTGTTTTGTAATACTTCTTTTCACTGAAGAAGTGGCGATCCCATTTGATTTCCATGTACTAAATCCCTGTACAAATCAATTCCACAAATGCTCATTGGGCATCTTTTATATGCCTGCAACTCTCCCAGGCACCTGTGGTGGAGACCATCAAAGAAGCGTAAACAGACTATGTTAAGTAGACTACCTGGTGTCTAGAAGGAGTGGTATGTGGTGGACAAAAGCCGAGGTAGTACAGGGGGAGGGGTGGAGAGTGGGGTGCCACTGTCAATGTCAGGGAGGCCTCATGGAGGCAGTGACCTGTGAGCAGGCAGGAGAACTGGCCTGCATGTCTGGGAGCCCAGGACAGCCCATTCAAAGGCCCTGGGGTTGGAGTCACTGCTGGGGGTTCATCTGGTGGACCTGGTGGTGGTGGGTGGGTTAAAGAATTGCAGAGAAAATTAGGAGATGAAGTCAGAGAGTAAAAGGGGGTCCAGATTGTGTCAAGCCTTGAAAGCCATTTTAAGAGTGTTGGGTTTAGTGTGGAGGGTCCTCAAGAAGTTAAAAATAGAGCTATCCTACAACCCAGCAATTGCACTACTGGGTATTTACCCAAAGATACAGATGCAGTGATACGCCAGGACACCTACACCCCAATGTTCATAGCAGCAATGTCCACAATAGCCAAACTGTGGAAGAAGCCTCAGTGTCCATCAACAGAGGAATGGATAAAGAAGATGTGGTCTATATATACAGCGGGACATTCCTCAGCCATCAGGACGAAGACCCACCATTTGCTTCGATGTGGATGGAACTGGAGGGTATTACGCTGAGTGAAGTAAGTCAATTGGAGGAGCACAATCATCATATGGTCTCACTCATATGGGGAATATAAGAAATAGGGAGGGATCCCTGGGTGGCGCAGTGGTTTAGCGCCTGCCTTTGGCCCAGGGCGCGATCCTGGAGACCTGGGATCGAATCCCACGTCGGGCTCCCGGTGCATGAAGCCTGCTTCTCCCTCTGCCTATGTCTCTGCCTCTCTCTCTCTGCGTGACTATCATAAATAAAAAAAGAAAGAAAGAAAGAAAAGAAATAGGGAAAGGGACTATAAGGGAAAGGAGGGGAACCGAATGGGAAAAATCAGGGAGACAAAAAAAAGTCAGGGAGACAAACCATGAGAGACTCCTAACTCTAGGAAATGAACAAGGGGTAGTGGAAGGGGAGGTGGTGGGGGGATTGGGTGATGGGCACTGAGGAGGGCACTTGATGAGATGAGCGTGTTCTATATGTTGGCAAACTGAGTTTAAATAAAATATCTAAAAAAAAATAAAAAAGAATGTTGGGTTTTGAGGTTAAGCAGGAGCATTTGGAGTGCCTTGGATCATGCTGTGCCATGACAACAGTGGAGATGGAGCACCCATACTGCTTGCAGTGGCGGGGAGGGGCAGTGGGAGGGTGTCCTAGTAGAAGGCAAGAAATGGTCTGAATATTCTAATGCATTGGACGTGGGGGTGAGAGAAAAATGACTGCAGAATTGAGTCTGACTCGCTGGGAAGATGGAGTCACCATCAGCTGATGTGGTGAGATTGTGGGTTTGGGGGATGGGGTCGAGTTGGCAGAGTCAGTTTTGCACAGGTTGTTGGAGATGGTCCTCTGACCTCTGGTTGGAGATGCTTCCAGGGTAGTGGGACACAGATGGCCCTGGAAGCACAGCGCAGGAATGGGTACAGGGCAGAGGTCCGAGGGTGGAGCCTGGGGGCACCCCCAGAATACATGTCAGGGATCAAGCAGGGACCAGCCCTCCAGGTGACGGTAGCCCTGGAGTGTTTTGCCAGCCAGGAGAAACTGTCAGGGAGGAGGGCCTGACGGGAGGAAGGAGGGGCTTCCCAGGCCTGGGAGGGAACCAAGAACTGCCTGCTGGACCCACAAGGAGGGGCCCGCAACCCAGACGGGGCCCCTGTGCACCCCTCCCTCGGTGCCAGCACACCAAGATGACTTCAGCACATACCTACTTTGCCTTACTGTTGGTTCTTCCGGGGTAAAACAGTGGGTGAGGAGATGTTGAGGGACTGTGCTTGAGAGTCTGCGGGTCCACGTGAACACCGGGGTCTGGCGGAGCCCATGCCCAGCATCTTGGGTGGCCATGGCAGCGGCGTGACAGGGTGAGAGGCAAAGGGACAGCAGCGCATATAGTCCGTTGTCTCTGCCTCCTTGGAAGCACACGCCTCACATCGCCCCCCCGTAAGTAAGGACAGGCCCACCGGTGCTTGCCCTCGTGTTCCCAGCCCCCCAGTGGTTGCACCTTCCGTGGCTCCCCCCCTTTCCAGGCCCTGCTTGTGACTCAACAGAAGATGCAGCTTTCTCCTGTCCTCTAAACTCATTCCCATTTCTGTCCCGGCACCTCCATCCCACCCGAGAAGAGGCTGCTTCAGACACATGGCTGAGCCACCTGCCCCCCCACCCCCACCCGCTGGCTGGAGGCCCACGGTGCATGGGGTCCGAAAACACAGTGGCCATCCAGGAGGCACAGGCGGGCTGTGAACCGGGCCTAGAGGTGCCACCGAATGGAGCCAGGTCCTTCCATTCCATGACCTCCAGGGGAGCCTATGAAAGTGTGGCTCATGTGGGCTGTGCCCTGTGGACGAGCCCTGCTCCACAGACGGGGAAGAAGAACATAAAGGATGTTCCCTTCACACTCAGCAGGAGGATTTCAGTCTAGCTAAAAAAAGATGGGTATGAGTCATGTGCTTTGGTTCCAGCAGCCCCTGCGGACCACCCCCCACAGGCCTAGCCCTTCTTCCCCCGTAGTAGGACCTGTTTTTAGGTATCTGACAGCAAGACTCCCAGGCCCACAGGATATACCATCATTGGTCTTTTCCAAGGGCAGATCGATATAGACTGTGTGGCTATAAGCTTCCATAATTGGGTAGTGAAGGGAAGCTTTTTCTGAGAAAGGTTTTGGTATTTAATGAATACAAAATTAGGAATAATGTACCTATTTATAATTTAAAAAATGACTTTAAAAAAAAGATTTTATTCATCAGAGACACAGAGAGGCAGACACATAGGCAGAGGGAGAAGCAGGCTCCCTCTGGGGAGCCCAATGCAGAACTCGATCCCAGAACTCTGGGATCATGCCCTGGGCCAAAGGCAGATGCCCAACCACTGAGTCACCCAGGCATCCCAATAAATGACAAATTTTAAAAAGAACCGATTCCATACATCACAAACTGCAGGTGACAGCCTCTGCATGAACAGGTGGTCAGTAATGCCTTTTCTCCCCAGTTTTCAGCAGCACTGTCTGCTTTGATCACCTCACGGGGACAGTGATTCACATATTTCAGTTTCTCCAGCACACTTTATCAAAAACTTCATTATTAAGACATTTCTCTCAGCTTCTTAGCTTGCTATTGGTAACAGATCATTCTAGAGCTGTGGTCAGACCTCTGAAAACCTCTTGTCAGGTTCATCCCAGACTTAAGCTAGAGGTCTTAGAAGTATCCCCACAGCCTCTCACAGCCCATCCTGTGCTCCTGCATGTCTCAGGTGGCACAGGCCACATGACGTCTGCTGCACCAGGGCCCCTGGGCCTGTGTTCTTTGAATCTCTCCCTTCATAGTAACTTCACTAGAGGCTGAAGGGATGCTGAAACCCCGATTCCCCTCTGCTGGATCCCAGGGGTGCCCAAGGTCAGCCCTGCACTGGCCAAAGAGAAGTAGACAGCAAGAGTGCACAGAGACACCCCTGCCAGTTGCAATTAGATTCTATTTACAAATTTTACAAAAACAGACGATCACAGGAGCGCGGTGCTGGGGCCTCTCCTGGGAGGGGCCAGGAAGTGGAAGACCCCGAAGCTCAAAACTCGTTAGGGTCCTGAGCAAGCTGCCATGGTCTTGGCGCCAGGGCAGTGGCAGGCCCTATTCCACGGTGGTGGGTGTGTCAGGGTCAGGGAGCAACAGGAGACCCTGCTGTCTTCTCCTTCTTGGAGGCTAACAGGAAAGTCTGGGCTTGGCAGCTTTCTTTTACATGGAGAAAAGCCAGACCTGTACCGAAGCTGGCCCCAAGCTATGACATTGTGCAGGGGCTTAATGAGCCACCTTTTCAGGTTTTCTGTATGTGAGACCATCAGGCATCTTCCTCGCCACTGGACATTATGCCGGTGGAAGCGGAAGGACCTGCCTGCCACGGACTCTACGGTGGAAAGAAACCCAGTCTAGTAAACCCCACGTATAGTCTCCAGGTCTCCACCCTGCTGTTTGATGGGCGCCTTCTGCCTCGATGCTCTTAGTTCTCCACCAGCTCACAAGACCCTTCTGCTCCTGGCCCTGATAGGCATACTCACCAGGGCCCAGTTCTAGTTATGGCCCTACCCCTGTGCACTTAAAAAACTGGAAAGAACCCACGTGACCAGACTTTCCTCCAAATCCAAGGCAACTGGATGAGGAGGTGGGGTTTTCGAACTACTTTCCAGCCCGCCCCTGAGTGTCTCTGCCCTGAACGGGTTTTGCTCTGGCGGCAGCTGGGTACAGGCTTGCTCAGGGGTAGAGAGAGCTTAGGGTACACCGTCGCTCCCTGCCCTTCCACTGTGTGCTCCCACTCTGAGAAGTGACGGAATGATGTGGTCACTCCTTCTAGGTGGTCGCCATGTGCCCACAATTGGAGCCCAGGGCCTGTCAGGGAGGCTCTGCAGCTACCTCTCCAGTCTGGGGAACATTCTTGCTTCCCTAGGTCCCCCTATGGAGCACCTCTCCCCTTGCTAGTGACCTTATCAAGATGGGAAAAGGCAAGGGGAGAACGTAAAATCAGCAAACTGACCAGCACCTGTCATCCACTTGATGAAAGTCTTCACCATCAGGGAGGGGTCACTCCAGACACTGGAGTTCACGGGGATGAAGATGAAAGCTTTGCCAGATCAGATTATCTGCTCAGGTGCCGACTCAAACAGGTCTGACTCCAAGGCCTGCAGAACTGAGATGCTTTGTACAGGAATTGGAGATACTACAAACAGGCTGAGGTAAGGTCAGGACAGGAAGGGACCTTTCAGAAATGCAGCATCAACAGTCTGAGGTAGATAACAGTCTTGCTGATATTGTTTGCTGTGGAAAACAGCATGAATGGGTTTCCAGTGGAATTTGATTCCTGGTGGGTGTGCACTCTCAGTGTTACTCACGACCACAGAGGTTGGTCAAAGCTTCCATGGCCAACAGCACAAAAGAGACGTCCTTGACTCCAAGCAAAGCCTACAACTAATTTTTCAACGACTACACATTTTGATAAGACTTTTTACATTAAAGTAATAATGGTGGGAGTTACGTTGACAGCACTTTACCAGAACATTGCTCAAACTGTACCATTCCTCACAAGGTAGGCTCAAGGTCAAAAGTTCCTGAATTTTTCAGATCTTAGGTAGAGCCATATACCAAAACAGTAATGTCCCTAAAACCACAACTTCTGATTCAACAAAATGTTACTCAGACCTCAAACAGGAGCCCAAACTAAGGGAAATTCACAGATTACTCACACATAAACCAAAGTGGACATAAAATCCTGACTGACTTGGGCAGCCTGGGTGGCTAAGCGGTTTAGCACCGCCTTTGGCCCGGGGCATGATCCTAGAGACCTGGGATAGAGTCCCACATCAGGCTCCTTGCTTGGAGCCTGCTTCTCCCTCTGATTGTGTCTCTGCCTCTCTCCCTGTGTCTCTCATGAATAAATAAAATCTTAAAAAAAAAAATCCTGACTGACTCAACCACCAGACTGCACACAGAAGAGCACATCATCAATGCATATTAAGAATGAACATGAAAGGGGGAAATTTTTTTCAATTGATATGAAGTAAATATTGGGGTTACCGATTCATTAGAAAATTCTAATTCTGGGATCCCTGGGTGGCGCGGCGGTTTGGTGCCTGCCTTTGGCCCAGGGCGTGATCCTGGAGACCCGGGATCGAATCCCACGTCGGGCTCCCAGTGCATGGAGCCTGCTTCTCCCTCTGCCTGTGTCTCTGCCTCTCTCTCTCTCTCTGTGACTATCATAAATAAATAAAAATTAAAAAAGAAAAAAAAAGAAAATTCTAATTCTGAGGCCACCTGGGTGGTTCAGTTGGTTAAAACATCTGTGTTAGGTCATGATCTCAGGGTCCTGGGACTGAGCCCTGCATCTGGAGGCAGAAGTCTACTTACTACTCCTGGTCCGTTGGCCCCACCCCCCATGCTCTCTTTCTCAAATAAGTAAAACCTTAAAAATAAAAATTCTAATTCCCACTTTGGTTAACCAGACAACTGATACATAATCTCTTCTAATGCTTCCAGAACGTATTCTATACTGTCCCCTGTCAGCCATCTTTGAAGTCACATGAGCTCCTCTGGTGGCAGTGTTTAGCAAATAGAGTTATCACGGGAACTGACTTTATCTCATTGCCAGGCAGTGTTCTCCACAGCAGGGCTGTTCATGTGCCCAACGCTGAGCAGTGGTCCCCGGTCATTACCACTTTGCCAGCAATCTTGAGTGGGCTCTGCTTCCTCTCTCAAGTGCCCGAGAAACTCCTTGCTGAAGAATTTCTTAGGGAACCAAAACAGTATGGTTTTATCTCAAATCTCTATGGATCAAAAGGACCACCAGTAACAATACCGTGACTTATGAAAAAAGAGACCTGTGGAAAAGGACTAAGTTACTTTTTTAAATGATCAGTAGTTCGTGATCCATTTCTTGGTCCAAAGACTTTGAACTACTCAAATAATAGTTGTGTGTCTTGGTTTCATGTAAGGGAAAACAAATAAAAATCTGTTCTCCTATCTAAGCCTTTCCTTTAGTGATTCTCTGACAGCTAGGCAGAGTGGGGAGGGAATGCTCAAGGCACAATCCAGTCATGAATAATAAACTGGACTGGGCTTGGGCTAAAAAAATCTGTCTTCTCACTTCATAAAATATGTACGAGCAGATCTTGCCAAGATGTCTATGGCTCATTCTCACGACTTGTTCCACGAAGAAGCAGGCTCACCATTGTCTCTATAGCCCTCAGGGATCCTGGTCCCTGCAACCACGGCCCACGTTCAACGGGCTCGTACTAGACGCGTGCAGCTCTGCCAGGAGCTCTCGGGCCAGTTTTCTTGACCTTGGGGCTTCCTCACAGAGATGATCCCATCTGTACAAGGTCTGGTCAAGGAAGCCAATAATCTCATGGGTTATCTCATCAGTTGGAGCCACCTGCAATGAGGACAGAGGAGAAAGAAAACTAAAACACTAACTAGACAGATCCATCTCTTGGTCCAGTGAACCAACTGTACACACCCTGCAAGCAGTTGCATTTCTATTAGCTTTGAAGGGCTCTTGTTTGCAAGGTGGTCAGCAGAGCAAGTCTGTTCTGAGGTTGGCCATCCAGCAAGCAGTCATTTCCTAGCTATCACTCTCTTTGGACAGGGTGGCCAGAAACCCAGAGAGGCTACAAAGCAGCACCACGTTTCCTGGAATGCCAGTCACATGCCGTGCTGTGGGGAGTGAAGGCAAGTGAGCGTGCTATGGCCTGACCATCTGCAAAAGGCTCACACTGATATGAGAACTGGAAACTACTGGAAGGAAAATGCCACCCATTTTCACACAAACAGCTTTATAAATGGCATTCTTGGGCTAGCAACCCACTCCACTTGTTTTTTAATAGACATCTAAGGTTTTAACACCTAATTCTCAAGGAAAGCAGGAAACAAAGGAATTGTAAATTCTACTAAATACAGCCTCAAGGCATTCTTAGTTGTTGGGGCTCCTAAGTATTTTCCTAAGAATTTCAGCTCAGCAAAAAGGGAAGGGTGAGAACCTTACAACTGAATTGTGTGAAGAATTCACTGTGATGTTTTTAGACACAAGAACATTGAGAAGCCCTGATTTTGAGAGTAATCGACATACTCATTCTGTGTGTGGCACTTTATAGGGATCCTCGGTCAAATATTGAATCAGCCATAGCAGCCAAAGGTCAGCTTCCTCTCCATGTCCACACTGGGTCTTCTGGTGCACCTGGACTATCCCACTGCCCTGGAAGCCCTTTGATCCGGGGGCCACCACCTCTGACGGGCAGTTGAGGCAGATGCTCTGGCAGCAAGGGATGCCATGGGGCACACCTCGACAGCATTAGCTCTCTTCAACCCGGGCTGAGAGGGGCTCTGCCAGGGTGTTGGGAGCAGGCTACCAGCCTGGGTAGGGTTCGCTGTAGCCCTTGGTGTCCACATTACCACTGTATGGTGTTTACTCAGAATTCCAGATGCTATGGATGATCTCTGTCAGATACAGTCTGTCTCTGTGGATGAAACTGCCTAAGCCTCCCTGGGACACCTTAAAAGAGTTCATCTACTTCCTAGACCCTAAATGTGCAGAGAGTGCCAACGATCCTAGGGTCCCTCCTGGGCTGTTGGCATGCCGGCGGTGTAGCCATTCAGCTGACTGTGGAGGTCGCCTGCTCTGACACCGTCATCTTGACAAACCAGCTCAGCCTCACACTGTTCCACTCACCGTCTCTAGTCACACATGCCGGCCTCCCTGAGGCTGAGGGAGGCAACCTGCATTGTTGACTGAGGTGCATCTGTAGAGAGGCTAAATTCATTTGAGTTCAACAACTATAGAACTGAACTCTATTTCAGATGCTAGCTCATTTTTACCTGGGAATTGTTGTGGTCCAGAAATAAAGCCAGCAGGAGAAGGAGAGAGAAACATGAACTCTGGGCAGGAGAAATCTCACCACCACCTGAGCCGCTTGTCTCCTCCTAGTCAAAGAGGAAGTGAGCAGGGTAAGAAACCTAACAGCCAGGAGCAGATCACTGGGCATGAAGGGGCAGGGGTTCAGAGGAACAAGGTCAGTGAGAATTCACAGAAGCCCACGGTGGGCAGAGCTGATTACAGGGGCCTGCACAGAGGCCAGAGAAGCAGTTTGTAGGGCATGTCCTAAGCAGATGCTGGGGTGTGGGACCATATTTAGGTAGGGCTCAGACACGCAGCCACTGCTGTCTGCAGCCCAGAGTGTGCACAGCGTGCCAGAGCTGATGCTGCGTAAGGACAGGGCCAGGGCGCCTGCCCAAGAGCTGCTCTGCTTGGGCCTGAGTTCACATCACAGCTGGTCCTGGTTGGGTCCTGGAGGGCTGCTGGAAGAAAAAGGCCATCCCACCAAAGCCAACACTTCTACCATTTGGCCACCACCCACTCCCAGGCTAAGCAGATCTGGCCCAGGGCTCCTTCCAGGGCACTCCCAGAGAGAGGAAATGATGAGATAGAGGGGACGAGAACAAATCCATGGGAGACTGGCAATGGGCAGAGGAGTCCTTCCATCTGTCCTATTTGTAGCTATATTAGCCAGGCTGCCTTCAGCCTGTCATGAGGCCACTGCAGGAAGCCTTCCAGTTGGGAAGTCTGGTATGTTACTAAAAATAGTTTCAAAATGCCCATAAGGACATTTTGTCCAGGAGGCTGTCTCAGTCATGACAGATGTGCTCCAAGGTGCCCAGACAGCTAGTACCTGCTAAAAGCCAGTGTCTAAAGAGCAACATGGGGTTTCCCCTTCAATAAATTTTTTTCAGCTGAGCTGACTTATGATATTTTATGAAAATGAAACTGGGGGTTTCACACTTCCTTCAGCCTCAGGTGTAGGTGGGAAGCATTAATGTACAGCTAGAACTGGATGGTTTTGGGGGAATGGACTGCCCAGGAAAGGCAGCAAACCTGAACTGGTGACATACTCTAGGCTCTTTACTCTCAGCACCTTCTCTCTCGGAGAGACTTAGGGTGATCCATTCTGAATAGGGACTGTTTCCCCAGTGGTCTCTTGTGCAGAAGCTGTTCAGTCAGCCCTCAGTTCTTCAGGAGGAATTGCTCTAAAGGTAAGTATAGATTCAGTGTGTCTGTGGAAATCGGCAAGTTCAGTGTCTTCCTATATTGCCATCTTGGACCAAAATTCATGACTTACTTATTTTATAAATGGAAGTTTGTACCTCTTAATTCCCTTCACCCATTTTGTCTCCTCCCCCTCCCCCACTACAACCACCACACTGGTAACTATCAGTTTGTTCTCCATATCTATGAGTCTGTTTCTATTTTATTTTACTTTTTCTTTTCTTTTTTTTTTTTTTTTTAACCTTTTTTTTTTTTTTTTTTAAGATTTTATTTATTTATTCATGAGAGACAAAGAGAGAGAGAGAGAGAGAGAGAGAGAGGCAGAGACACAGGCAGAGGGAGAAGCAGGCTCCATGCAGGGAGCCTGAATGTGGGACTCGATCCCGGGCCTCCAGGATCACGCCCTGGGCCAAAGGCGGGCGCTAAACCACTGAGCCACCCAGGGATCCCCTTATTTTACTTTTTCATTTAAGTTTTAATTTTTATTTTTCCTTAAACAGTTAAGGACATTTTAATTTTATCTACCTATGTACTTTAAGTATGCTCTATGCAGGGCTTGAACTCATGACCCCAAGATCAAGAGTTGCACAGTCTGCCAACTGAGCTAGCCAGGTGTCCTTGTTCTATTTTTTAGATTCCACATACAAGTGAAATCATGTGGCATTTATATTTCTCTTTATTATTTTTTAAATATTTTATTTATTTATTTTTATTTATTTTATTTTATTTTATTTATTTTATTTTATTTATTTATTCATGAGCCCAATGCAGTGTCAGACCCCTGGGATCACGAGCTGAGCCGAAGGCAGATGCTCAACTGCTGAGCCACCCAGGTGTCGCTATTATTATTTTTAAAAATCCTTCTCTTGGGTAGCCTGGGTGGCTCAGTGGCTTAGCGCCACCTTCAGCCCGGGGCATGATCCTGGATGCCCGGGATCAAGTCCCACATCGGGCTCCCTGCATGAGCCTGCTTCTCCCTCTGCCTGTGTCTCTGCCTCTCTCTCTCTGTGCTTCTCGTTAATAAATAAATACTATCTTTAAAAAAAAATCCTTCTCTTTCTTATTTCAAGATAAGGTCTATCCATGTTGCAAATGGCAATATTTCATTTTTAATGGCTAAGTAATATTGCATTTGTATACCACATCCTTTTTATCTTTTCATCTATTAATGGACACTTAGTTTGTTTCCTATCTTGGCTATAATAAATAATGCTACAATGAACATAGGGCTGCATATTATCTCTTTGAATTGGTGTTTTCATTTTCTTCAGATAAATAACTAGAAGTGGAATCGCTGGATCGTACAGTTTTATTTTTAATTTGCTGAGGGACTTCATACTGTTTTCTGTATGTCTGCACCAATTTACATTCCATCTATAGTGTACAGGTTCTCTTTTCTCCACATTCTTGTCAACACTTTGTGTCTTTTTTGGTAATAGCCCATCTGACAGATGTGAAGTGATACTTTATTGTGGTTTTGATTTGTGGTTCTTTGATGGTTAGTAATGATGAGCATCTTTTCTCTTGGCCACCTGTATTTCTTTGGAAAAATGTCTTTTTTAAGTCCTCTGCCCATTTTTTAATAATTTTTAAAAAATTGTATAAGTTCTTTATATATTTTGGATATTAACTCTTATCATATGTATGACTTGCATATATCTCCTCCCATTCTGTAGGTTACCTTTTCATTTTGTTGATGGTTTCTCTCACTGTGCAAAAAAAGCTTTTTGGTTTGATGTAATCCCATTTATTTTATTTTAGCTTTTGTTGCCCTTGCCTGAGGATACGGTTTCAAAAAAAATATTGCTAAGATTGATGTCAAAGAGCTTACCACCTATGTTTTTTCTTCTAGGAGTTTTACGGTTTTAGGTCTTATAGTCAAGTCTATAATCCATTTTGAATTTACTTTTATATATGGTATAAGAGAGTGGTCCTGTTTTCTGAGCACCATTTACTGAGTGTCTTTCCCCACTGTATATTCTTGCCTCCATTCTTGTAGATTAACCATATATGTGTGGATCTACTTCTGGACTCTCTATTCCATTGATCGAAATGTCTGTTTTGTGCCAGAATCATTCTGTTTTGATTATTATAGCTCTGTAGTACAGTTTGAAATCAGGGCATGTGTTACCTCCACCTTTGTTCTTTCTCAAGACTACTTTGCCTATTTCAGATCTTTTGTGGTTCCATATAAAACTTAGGTTTCTTTGTTCTAGTTCTGTGAAAAATGCCACTGGTATTTTGATGGGGATTGCAGTGAATCTGCAGATTGCTTTGGGCAATAAATTTAACAATATTAATTCTTCCAATTCATAAGCATGGAATATCTTTCCATTTATTTGTGTTGTCTTCAATTTCTTTCATCAATGTCTTATAGTTTTCAGAGTACAAAGTCTTTCATCCTTTTGGTTAAATTTATTCCTACATATTTTACTCTTTCTAATGCAATTGTAAATGGGACTGTTTTCTTAATTTCACCTGATGCTTCATGATTAGTGTATAGAAATGTAACTGGTTTCTGTATGGTAATTTTGTATACTGTGACTTTACTAAATTCATTTATTAGCTCTAGTAGTTTTTTTGGTGGAGTCTTTAGGTAGTTTTCTAAATATAGAACCATGTCATCTGCAAATAGTGATAGTCTTGTTTCTTCCTTACCAATCTGGATGCCTTTTCTTTTTCTTGCCTGATTGCTACGGCTAGAACATCCAGTAATATGTTGAATAAAAGTGGTGAGAGGAGCATCCTTGTCTTGTTGATCTTAAAGAAAAAGCTTCCATCCTTTTTTCACCACTGAGTATAAGTTAGCTGTGGGTTTGTCATATATGGCCCCTATTATGATGAGGTACATTCCTTCTGTACCCACCCTGTTGAGAGTTTTTATCATAAATGGATGTTTAATTTTGTCAGATGATGCTTTTTCTGCATCTGTTGAGATGATCATAGATTTTTATGCTCTGTATTGTTGAATTTGGTTTGCTAATATTTTGTTGAGGACTTCAGTATTTATGTTCATCAGGGATTTGGGCCTGTAGTTTTTTTTTTTTCTTTGTGTGTGTGTGTGTGTGTGTGTGTGTGTGTTTGTGTGTGTGGTGTCCTTATCTGGTTTTGGTATAAGGGTAATAGTGGCCTCATGAATACACTTGAAAGCATTCCTTCCTCTTCAATTTTTTGGAGTAATTTGAGAAGCACAGCACATTAACTCTTATCTATCTATTTACTTATTTACAGAGAGTAAGCGGGGAAGAGGCAGAAGGAGAGTGAGAATATTAAGCATGCCCAGCATACCCAACTCGCGGCTTGATCTTATGACCCTGACATTATGACTTGAGCTGAAGTCAAGAGTCAGTTGCTTAACCGATGGAGCCACCCAGCACCCCATTAATCCCTTAAATATTTGGTAGAATTCACCTGTAAGGTTGTCTGGTCCTGGAATTTTGTCTTTTTTGGAGTTTTAAATTTACTGATTCAATTTCATTACTTGTAATAAGTCTACTCATATTTTCTATTTCTTTGTGATTCAGTCTTGCATGGTTGCTTGTTTCTAGGAATTTATCCATTTCTTCTAGGTTTTTCAATTTGTTGGTGTGTAACTATTTATAGTAATATCTTATGATCCTTTGTATTTCTGCAGTGTCAGCTATAACTTCTTTCATTTCTGATTTTAATTATTTCAGCCTTCTCTTTTTTACCTTGGTGAGTCTGGCTGAAGGTTTTTCAATTTTACCTTTTTAAAGAACCAGGTTTTAGTTTCACTGATCTTTCCCTGTGTGTGTATTTGGTTCCTCTTTTATTTCTGCTATCTTTAGTATCCTCTTACTTCTACTAACTTTGGGCTTTGCCTGTTCTCTTTGTAGTTCCTTTAGATATATTTAGGTATGAAGTTTAGGTTATTTACTTGGGATTTCCTGTTTCTTGAGGTGGGCTATGAACTTCTCTTTCAATTGCATTTGCTATCCGTCATAAATATTTGGAAAGTTATTCCCATTTTCATTTGCCTCATGGTATCTCATTTGTCTCAGGTGACAAAAACGCCTCCAACACTTTCATGATTCAAAAATGCCTGCTGCTGACTTTTTGAAATAACTTTTAACTTTAGAGCAGTTTTAAGATTTATAGTTTACTGAAAAGATAATACAGAGACCCCGTATCTTCCACATCTAGTTTTCCCATTGTTAACATCTTACATTATTATAGTACATTTGTCACAATTAATAAACCAATATGGATACATTTTTATTAACTAAAGGCCAAACTTTATTCTGATCTCCCCAATTTTTCCCTGATGTCCTCTTTTTGTTCCAGGATCACATCCAAGATACAGCATATTTAATTTTCATGACTCCTTATGCTCCTCTTGGCTATAACAGTTCCTCATACTTTCCTTTTTTTGTGGCCTGGACAGGTTTGAGGAGTACTGGCTAGGTATTTTGTTTAATGCCCCTCAATTGGGGCTTGTCAATTGCTTTTCTCAATATTAAACTGGTGCTGTAGGTTTTGGGTAGGGAGACCACAGAAGTCAAATGCCATTTTCATCACATTATTATATTAAGGGTACCTATAGTCAACATGACTTATCACTGTTCATGCTGACCTTGATCAGTTGGCTGAGGTAGTGGCTGAAAAGTGATTATTGTAACTTGCACCTGGAGGCAGCCTGGGTGGCTCAGCGGTTTAGCACCGCCTTCAGCCCAGGGTGTGATCCTGGAGGTCCGGGATCGAGTCCCACATCGGGCTCCCTGCATGGAGCCTGCTTCTCCCTCTGCCTGTGTCTCTGTCCCTCTCTCTGTGTGTCTCTCATGAATAAATAAAATCTTTAAAAAAAATTATTAAAAAAATAAAAAACTTGCACCTGGCCAGAGATAAAGCGTTAGTTGTTACTGAGGTCTATGGACACATGGACATTTTTTTTTAGCTCTCATCTATGGAGTTCATCCACCCTAAACAGACTTGAAATTAAGTGAGGTATGCATTGTATAAAATTATACAATAGATTTTGTGCTGGGATAGACCCTGAAGAGATGAAACCCAGCATGTGTGACAGGGGAGTCCTCTTTTTCTCTTGGCAATGCCAAGGCTCTTGAGAAGCCTATCTGAACATGAGAGGCAGGGCAGACAGACTGGCTGCTGTGGCCTCCCTCCTCCATGCTGACTGTTCTACTAGGACTGAGGAGAACTTCCTGACTGCTGGCTTCTGGGGTTCTTGACAGTTCCACTTATTACTGGGACTCTTCTCATATTCACATTCAAACAGAACCTGCACAGGGAAGGGAGCAAGAGGGGGTGGGGTTTTCTGGGTGCTGGGAACATTCCTTTCTTGAATTGGTTGCTGGCTGCTTGGTAATTTTTGGTTTATGAACATTAATCAAACTGTACATTTTTCTGTATGCACATGTTAATAAAAAATAAAAACAAAAGCAAATAAAAACTCCAAGAGCCAGTATGTGGATGCTTTTTAAATTTGCTTTTAACCATTTTTAAGTGGACAATTCACTAGCATGAAGTAAATTCACAATACTGTACAACCATCACTAACCATTACTACTATCCATTTCAAAGAACTTTTTCATTATCTCAAACAAGCGCTCCATCCATCTCCCCTGACCAGCTCTTGGTAACCTCTATTCTACTTTTTGTCTCTATAAATATGCTATTCTAGGTACCTCATATAAGTGAATCATACAGTATGTGTCCTTTTGTGTCTGGTTTATTTTCATTAGTATAATGTCCTCAAAGTTCATCCATGTGGTAACATGTATTAGAACTTCATTTTTAAGGCTTAAAAATATCCCACTGTATGTACAGACATTTTATTTATCCATTTATCTGCAGATAGACAGTTGGGTTGTTTGCACCTTTTGGCTATTGTTGTGCTATGCTCTTATGAACAGGAGTGGCTAAGTGTTTAATTCTATAAATTCTTTTACACAGAAGTAGAATTGCCAGATCATATGGTAATTCTGGTTAACTTTTCCAGGAACCATCAGACTCGTCCACAGTGGCTGCACAATTTTAATATTCCCAACCAGATATATATGAAAGTTCCAGTTTTTTTTTTTCTTTCTTTTTTTTTTTTTTTGAGATTTCCCCTTTCTCTATTCCTTACCAACACTTTTTCTTTTCCATTTTGTTTTATTTATAATAGCCATTCTAGTGGGAGTGGAGTATGACTTCATTGTGGGTTTTGATTTGCACTTCCCTAATGGCTAATAATGCTGAGCATTTTTTCATGTGCTTAATGGCCATTTGTATGTCTTCCTTGGAGAAATGTCAATTCCAGTCTGTTGCCCACTTTTGAATTGGATTTTTGCTGTTGCTGAGTTGTAAGTTCCTAATATATTGTGTATATTAAACCCTTATTGGATACATGATTTCCAAATATTTTCTTCCCATGCCATGAGTTTATCTTTCACTGTCTTGCTAGTATCTTTTGATGAACAAGAGGTTTTAATTTTGAGGAAGTTCAATTTATCTATTTATTGTTGTTGTTGCCTATGCCTTTGGTGACATTATTCAGGAAGTCACCATCCAGTGCCATGCATGATACTCACTTCTGACTTGGACCATTTTTTATCCCTCATGCCAGCTGGACTTCAGGAAGGAATTCTTTGTAATAAGAAAACATTTTTTTTTTTTTAAATTAACAAACAAAACTCTTCGGATTGCTGCAGTGAACACATCTCACTGAAGCCTTCATGAGGAGGAAGAGAGTCATGCAATGTAACTGGAAGAATAAGTACAGGGGAGATAGAAGACCTAGCTTTTGCTATGGACCCTGGCAGCAAGCCATGACCTGGAAGAAGTCACGTCCTTTCTCTGAGCCTCCATTTTCTCTTCTGAGTCATGGAGATGTTGCAAGGGGCTGGCTCTGGGGTCCATCCCAACTATCAACTTCACTGCCTGCCTATCCATGTCTGGATAGGCAGCCTGGTATACACACTTGTGAAAGGCCAGGCCCTTGGGTGGACAATCCACCTCTTCCCTGGAATATGAATGAGAATTAGCACGCTAAAAAAAAAAAAAAAAAAGAGAGAGAGAATTAGCACGCTAGAAAAGGAAACACTTACAAGGGTGATGACTTCCCAGGCAATGGCATGGCCTCCAGGAGCCCAGAGCAGGAAGTTCAGGAGGAGGCGCCTGCTCAGCTGTTGACACAAAGCTGGTCTGGGGTCTCTGTCTGGGCTCTCTGCAGCTACTGCCTGTAGATCCTTGGCTGAGAGAGTTGGACTTCTGAACAGCTTCTTAAGGTGGATGAGTGCTGCTTTTAACTCCACCTGGGAAATAGAATTTCAGGGTGAGAGATTAGGGAAGAGTGAGGGCATGCACTGTTCTAGGATTTATGTGGGACTTTGAAGCAAGCCCCCAGAAAGAAAAGAGGACTGGCGCCCAAGGGAAGGCAGACAGAGGCAACTCATGTCTGAGCTTACACACTGCTTTACACAAACCCAAATGGGTGTAATAGAAATTTGACTTTCTCTCATCTTGCTCACTAAGCAGCAAGGCACCATGCCAAAAATGGACTTTTTTTTTTTTTTAAATAAGAAAGGAAATGGAGAAAAATCCTCAGCAGAATGTAGCCAGATTTTTATATTGTGGGAAAAAGAACAAAAAGCTCCTTGAAGACTCGCTTACTATCACAGCCACAAATCAATTAAAGCCGCATGCAACTGGATCTCCACTGAGCCAATGTTCTGATAAGAATGAGGTTTGCCTTTTGCCTTTTGCTATCTTTAAGGGGAGGAAACACACACACAACACACACCACATTTGTTTTGTTTTAGACACTGGGACAGTCTGTTCATACATGTTTAAAGCCCAAGCAGAGGTCACAAGTCTGTGGAATCCACATAATAATGGTGATTGTTATAGGTCTGTGGGTTGTTTTTGCATAAAAAATACTTATTTCATGCTGAGACTTCTGCTTGCTATTAAGAATGGTATATCAAGTTGTGACTTGGAAAACAAAGAAAAAACTGAAAGCCATAGATCCAAAATGCCACATGGTACTCACGAACAGCTATGTTCTGTCACTTTTGGAAGAATACTTAGGCCTATTCTGAGAATTCCCATGACCAATTTTATGGATTTTGTGAGTCTTTTTTTTTTTTCCCTTCCTGGAAGTTAAGGCCTTATTCAATGAAGTCTGTCATAAACTCCAGTACACTAGGAGTGCTGTGTGAGCTATTCTGACCACAGTCCAAGACCGTGAGAAACTGCACCACAGGGCTCTTCCACAGAGCATGGCAGCATTCCAACAGGAGAGGGCTACTCTCTCACCACCTCCTTCTGTCAGCTGGACCCAGCCTGCCCTCATCTGATGGTGTCTATGGGAGCCCAAGACCCTCCTGCCATTGAAATGGTGTGCAAAAATCTCAGAGCTTAAGAAGCCAGTCTTCATATCCATTTTCTTCTTGTCTGAAGAAAATCTTCTTGACTTTCTACCCTTGTTCAGTACTCCCTAAGACTGATCTTTACCCAGACCATCTTTTCCTTCAAATTCCTTCTGTGTCCATAAACTTCCACCTGACATGCCAAAAACTTAAATGCTTTTTAATTTGTTTTTAGGTAAAAGACATAAGCTTTCTTTTCTTAGTTGTACATTTTATCCTGCATTATGAAAATTTACATATGCTCACTGTAGAAAGTTTGAACAAAAAAGTATGTTAATCCACCACCCAAATAAAAGTTCTGATGTAACTTGACCTCAGGCTGGTCCTGCTCCATTTTCTCCAGGGGAGATGGAGGAAACCAGGTTCATATCCTTTTCATCTTTTTCCCATGCCCTGTGAACACAGCACTCACTATGCACTATGTTTTCTTACAGTTTTCACAATGCGCTGCAAGCAATTTCATGTATCTGTGACACGTAGTCTTTGAGAACATGATTTTTCATGGCAGAATGCTAGTTCATGGTTAGAATATGTCACCATTTATTTAGTCAGTTCCTTACTATTGAAAGTTTAGGCCATTTGTAGCATTTGCAATTATAATTATGCTCATGTAATGATATTCTTATAAATAAATCTTTGTATGGGCCTCTAATTACTTCTGTAAGATAACTCCTAGAGGGGGAATGACAAAGTTAGGGTATGAACCCTGGTCTAATTCTTAGGGATATATAAACACAGACATTTTTTGTTTTTATCATGATCCAATTCAAAGTTAGCAAAAGAAGATGCACACTGGCTAGCAGTGAACATGCTCTGCAGAGAGAAGGGTGGGTCTGTGTGGTGGATGCTCTTGCTTCCCCATTAATGAAGCTCAAGGATGGCCAGGAGAGGCAGTGCTTCTAGCCACAGAATGCTATCAGAGCTGAGCAATTAACTGGATTTAATGACACCTTTTGAGAAAAAAGCACAGATGTCAGGCTCATTCAAATCTCCCAATAATCACACTTCAAAAGCAGCTCAAAGTTGGTTTCTCAAGTCACCCAACAGACCATCAAAGGCATTAAAGCTCAAACTCAGGAAAGTGAAGAGGTACATATTAATAGTTAAGCTAGGAAAACTGGGCCTACTTGCTCCTCAGGACGTTACACACACCAGTGCCTCCAGTTGGGTACCAAGGAGGAAGAAAGAGGCTTTGGGATAAAAGATGTGGCTTCTATCACAAGACAAAGACCCACCTCTGACAGAATAAGAAGGAAGTGAACATGCTGGTGCTAAACTACTCTGAGTGAGCTTATCTGTTTTTATCCAGCATGCCAAAGCAACCCCAGAGTAACAACTATGTACGGGTTTTATTTAAAACAAACAAAAACAAGTATTAGAAAGACATGCCAATGCAGAACTTTCCAGAAATTACATTTTTGGGGGAAAATTATTTCTCTACAGTTCAAAAGTCAATCTGTTAGTTTCTATGATCGATATACCAACTTAGCTTATAAACAATCAAACATAAAGTATATATAACAGGTCTTTGGAAATCATTAGTACTACATATATATATATTTTTTTTTTTTTAATTTTTATTTATTTATGATAGTCACACAGAGAGAGAGAGAGAGGCAGAGACACAGGCAGAGGGAGAAGCAGGCTCCATGCACCGGGAGCCTGACGTGGGATTCGATCCCGGGTCTCCAGGATCGCGCCCTGGGCCAAAGGCAGGCGCCAAACCGCTGCGCCACCCAGGGATCCCAGTACTACATATATTTTAACTACAACTATTATTAAAAATAAGATGATGAAAACATAATTGGAATTTCCCCTAATTAGTTTAATTGATATTTTAAAAGGGAAATGGAAGGCTTTCTTTTTAATCATACAGCAACCCTTAAATACATATGTGGATTTTGATAATTTCTTAAAAATGTTCTATTTTTGATCTGAAATAAATTATCACCAAATTTCAACCTTTTAAGATCCAAAACTTTCTTTCCTCTGCCATGCAAGCCTTTTAACAAGTAAAATATACAGACAATTCTGTACTAGTCTCTGCTTTTTTTCAAATAACAGAAAACATCAAGCAAATAGGAACACTACTCTCTACATAAAGAAACCTGTTCCCTCTAATTATTAAAATTAGCAAAAAGTGCTGGCAGTTAACATTTTAAAAACCAGCAGATAAATGTTTGCAAGGGAGGAGCCAATGCCTTTAATCAAAGCATTGCTTCCTGTAATCATTATATTGCACATAAAATAACAACTCTCTGCCACGTCTAGTACTTAGTGACTCTGTTATATTTAGGGAATGCCCAAGTCCTTTTTCAGAAACTAAGGGGTTAATATCAGACTACTTTAGTAAGAGTTCTAAACAAAGCCAGTAATGTGAGGATCTGTTGACTGATCCAAGAAAGCAGTAAGTCAAGACGGAAGCAGACAGGGCCAGGCTGTTGATCAGAGAGAGGACAGTGTTCCTCAGAAGTGTTCCTCAGTCAGACACTGCATAGCAAGTGCTAGAGAGTGTGGCCCTTGGGCCAGGAGCATCTGTAAATGAGGGCATAGGTGGCAACTGAGCAATAACAGATAAAACAATGTAGGGAACAGAGGGCTATGCCTCATTTCCTTCATGCTTCCCAGGAAAGCAGAGTGGCAGTGTTCTATCTCCAGTGAACTCTGTGAGGCAAGAAGATGTCTCCAACCACAAACCCAGGACATATGCACTCACTCATCTGGGTGGACACTGACATGCTTCCACAATGAACACAGTGAACATTCAGTGTTTAGGTGCCTGGGGGTTAGTGGAAGCCAAACCCACTATAGAGCCCCTTCCTTTAGCATGCTTGCGGATTTGGAAATGGACCTGGAGCACCACATGCAGTGGGCCCTGCCACCCACCATGATCTTGGCTCTCTGCAGACTCCCGTCACGTGGGTTGTAGCTGAATGCCAAGAGCCACAGCAGGGCCTCAGAGGATTCAGTTTCTGACATCACTAACTGCTCAGCCGCAATATCAGCCCATACTCCAAAGTGAATGAACAAAAACCAGCACTCAAAGGGACCTCCGTAGGACCTGGAACAGAACCATAACACATGGCAGCCGGGCAACTTCATTTCTTTCTCCTTTTGGTTCTTAAAGCAACTGTAATGTTTGTGAATGATTGGCTTAAATTGTTCTTATCCACTGAAGTACAACTTGCAAGGAATACAAGTTAGACTTGGAAATGTAGCTCACAATGCCACTTTGAACTCATCACAGGAGACCTTCAAAGGCAGGTCTTTCAGAACCCCGTGTGCCCTGAGGACTTCAGACATTTAAAACTTTGTATCCAAGGACCATAAGTTGAGTACAGGCCTTTGACAAAGAAAGATTCTGGACCATGATGGACAGGAATGCTACAAGATGAGAACCTGCAGGCACCCCTCTGCTGTCTGCATAGCCTGCACAGCTGGGCTGCTGTGGAAAGCAGGCCCTCCCCACTACTAGGCAGCCAGCCAGGTAGCTCCTGAGCAAGAAATGAGGGGGTTCCTGGGGGCCCAGGTAGAGACCAGAGGGATAGTGCATGTTTTCTGTCTGCATCAGAAAACATGCACTATTTCCTTTCTGACAAAACACAAGGTTCTGGTCCGTATTTTGGCAATTATGAATTTTGAATGGGCTGCATTCTATATTCTTTCTTGTCATCGCATATATGTCCAAGCTGAAAAGTTAGAAGCTATCCGTTTGTCATGTTGGGAACTGAGAGGTGCACTGGTTGTTTAAAGGGTAGACTCTGCACGAGGAAAAGACCCATTAATTACAGTGATCATGCCAGCAGCTTAACATCTCCTCTGGAGAAAATGGGGCAAGACTGGCCTGAGATCAATTTAGATCAGAACTTTCCTTCTGAACCCGGGAAACTCCTGGAACAGGAGAGTTCTAGGCCCCTCTTGGCTGGATCTGGGTCTGCTGCATCTGTTCCAAGAATAAGCTATTAAATGTTTTGAAATCTAGCTGTGGAACAGTAGAGAGAAAAGAAGAAAGGGGAGTATTTTTTTAAAAATATTTTATTTATTTAATCATGAGACACACAGAGAGAGGCAGAGACACAGGAAGAGAGAGAAGCAGGGTCCCTGTGAGGAGCCCAATGCAGCACTCGATCCCAGGACCCCGGGATCATGCCCTGAACCAAAGGCAGATGCTCAACCGCTAAGACACCCAGGTGTCACAAAAGGAGAATATTAAACTTATTTGTCCCACAGGAGGGAAAGGTGGTGCTCTGTGGGCTGCATCAGTGGCCAGCTGGGTTATGATGTCTCAAAAGCTCCACAAGGGGACAGGCTCCACAAGGTTCTTCCCTACAGATCTCACTATAAGCTGAGCCAGGACTCTCTCATGCTCCCAGCTCCAAGGCAGGCATCACACCTGGATCAGAGCTCATGGCTTGTCTTGCAGGAATGGGCCTGGTCTTCTCTTTTCTACTAGTAACTGAGTGTGTAAGGCGGTCCCTGTGGCTGGCTGAGAAACTGTCTGAACCTCCTCACCCACCCTTCCTTGCAGACAGACCCTCAAATTTAATTAAAGCAGATCTAAGTTAGGTAGGAGTCCCATGAGATTTTAGGTCTAGGTTCTGCTCTTCAACAGAGACAACTCGAAAGGATGCACATGGGGCTGACAGGTATTACAGGTTGCTAGCGTGGCCAATACTCTGATTCCCACTTGGCTACTAGCTCTCATGAACATAAGGAACACCAACCAGAATACAGGATGGCTCAGTGAGATTACAGAGAATTTCATGAGGGAATAGTGGCAAAAGGAACAAATAAAGACAGTCTTAGTAGGTTAGTATAGACTACAAATAAAATATTTGTACTCTACAAAAAAGTAAGTTGAGAGAAAGCTGAAGGGTGTTATGTTAAAGGAACTTAGTAAAGCCTAAATGTGACTGCTTTTAGGAAAATAATATATGTGAGAGGGTACTTAATGTCATGTGAGAAGGTAATTTAGGGGTGCCTGAGTGGCTTAGTTGGTTAAGCATCTTCCTTCAGCTCCTGTCATGATCTCGGGGTCCTGGGAATGGAGTCCAACGTTGGACTTCCTGCTCAGAGGGAAGTCTGCTTCTCCCTTTCCTTCTGCTCTTCCCTCCCACCCCTAGCTCATGTCTCTTTGCTCTCTCTCAAATAGATAAAATCTTTAAAAATTAATTTATATTAGAATGGATTTTCTAACTTTGAACAAATATTTATTAAAAAGAGGAGAAAAGGGGGGCATTTTTATCCTACTGTGCAGGAGGTTAGAATTTCCTTCCCTAGAGAATACAGAGGAAGGGAGAAGACCAAGGGATCTAGAGGGCACCACCTGTCTCCTGCATGGCTGGGGCAGGGGCAGGATGTGGACGCTGCTTTTTTTATAGGGTGGGTCTATTCTTTCTTTTGTTATGCTTGTTTGGATATTTCAAAATCCAATGCCGGCCATTATTCAGGATGGTTTCTATACAAGGTATTTACATACTTATCTGTTGATTCTGAGCTGCTCAAAATGATACATGCAGCTAGCTATCTGCTTCCTCCACTTCTCACTCAGCAACATGCTTCTCTGTTTGGAGAAGGTTACAGACCAGTAATGCCATCCCCTGTCAGCCCTCTGTAAAATGAAGATGCAGATCAAGAGAAACCACTGTGATGCAGACCTAGGAGTCGTCAGGATTTGCCTACCTGTGCGTTTGGTCTTCAACTATTTCTCTGAGCATTTCAGAAATATGTTTCAGTGTCTGAAGCCACAGTTCCTGTGGGATCTCTGTGGGTAGAGAGACAGAAGAGAGAGAGCTGAAGGAAAGTCAAACCTATTAGGATCATCTGCAGCAAGAGCAGAAGAGCTTTGGAAAAAGGCCTTATTTTTTCTGGTCCATGGGACCCACACCACTGGTCTCATGCTGTTCCCAGCTGAGGTCCAACCCTTAGGACTGGGAAGATCCTCAGTGTTACACAGAAAAACTTCAAAGGCTCTTTAACTCAGGTCCACAGAAGTAGACCAACTTCATAAGCAGCCCACCCTAGGACTGGAAATGTTATGCTACAGATACCACAGGTTTTCTTCTTTTCTATCCAACACCTCCCACCCCCCACCACTGACAATTTGTGATTTCAAAGTACATGGGGATGGTAATAAAAGTCAACAAGGAACTAAGGATAAGATGCCCAACTGTTTTTCCATGATTATGATGAATTCAGAATATTATTTCAGGTTTATAGGAAAGAAAAGGCCAGGAAAATAATACATGGGTATCATACAAACAAATGTGTTTTCTTGAGTTAATTTTTCTGGTTTAATAATTATTCCATGGTTTTAGATACATCTGAACATGTATGTATCTGCAGTTCTAAACAACATCTGAAAAAGTTACATTTCCACGCAGAGACAGATTCCATAATTAAATATATGAGAAGGTGGGACGTCTGGGTGGCTCAGTGGTTGAGCATCTGCCTTTGGCCCAGGGTGTGATCCTGGAGTCCTGGGAGCCCCACATTGGGTCCTTGCATGGACCCCGCTTCTCCCTCTGCCTGTGTCTCTGCCTCTCTGTGTCTCTCATAAATAAATAAAAAAATCTTAAAAAAAATACATGAGAAGGTAATATAAGTATGTGGTAAGCACTGCTAACAACTCCACAAATGTCACAGGATCACACATTATCCTTCCCTCTTCTGAATGCCCGTAAGTCTTGATTTGTAGCCTTTGAAGGCATTTTTCATTTTCTTCTTTATATTAAATATTTAGATACTTCCTTTATGTCCCCCTCTACTTGTAGCTCTCGGATAGTCAAGGCTCTTAAGTGATCTATCCTTTATGTCCACAGGACTTTATAGTGGGCACAAAATCAATTTCTGATGAATAGAAGATTCTACTATTAAAAAATACTTCAATTTTGTGAACTTAACATTCATTTTTTCCAAAAGTAATATGCTAAAAAGCAGTAGAGGAGGAATTTCTACTAAAATTTACTTATTTATATTTGGACATAAATCCAAGATGGTGACAAAAAGGAAAAGGTAAATGGCTGCATTCATACCCAGGTACCACCTTAGTCTTTTGTTTATAGATTTCCCAACTTAAAAAAAAAAGCAACTCCAATATTTTTTTCTGGAGCTCATCTAGCTTTTCACATAGGCTAAACTCAGGCTTCTCTAATCTGCCCTAAGCTATAAAGTGTACCCCTGGGAAGAATATTGCTGACTTTTCTGTCACGTTATCAAAGTTCTCCTGTTGTGTTCCCACAGAGTAAGTTTCACAAAACCGTTGACCAGAGGTCCTACCAGCCTCATTACCACCTCCACCGCTAGCACCTGACAGGAAAGGGTCGGATGGGTCATTCTAGTGAGAACTTACATCTATTAGAAAGAGAAAGAATTGGATTTTGTAAAATGATCTAAAACTTTGAATCATCTACTTTCCTTGAACAGTTTTCTCAAGTCTCAAGAAAAAGGGAAACAAAAATGGAATAAAAAGGCAGTATCATGGGATCTTTCCCTTTTTTCCCTTCCATAGACAGTTCAAATGCCACCTTCTCTGGCAGTCTGCTGTGTGAGTGCTGCCTTTTCCTCAGATTCCGGGCTTCAGTGGGGAAGGATATACCTTTATTCTCTATGTTTGAAATGCTGCCAAAATACAAGTTCCTAGACATGTTAACTGGTCAACCCCAGTTGGCTTAAGGATGGAATCATCATTTTCCCAACTGGAGGTGGCCAACAGAAGGCTGGCAAATGAGACCAGAGAAGGCCATGATCTAATACACTTACTGAATTCTTTCAAGTCTTCCCTTGGCTTAGTTAGGAGAAATTTCCCCTAAATTTCCCAGGCTTCGTTCATCTTTTATCTTTTCTTCTGCAACAAGGCACACAGAGTGGAAAGAATGAAATACAAATAAATGTACTGTCCTAATCTTCCTCAGCCAAGTCTTAGTCTGTTCCTAGCATTCAGGTAGTTCTGGCTGGCACCAGCAGAGGCCTGTGTTATCCAGAGCAGACTATCAAAACCTAACGAGAGACTATTTTTTCCCTTTCTTTTGGTAAGTGATCATTAACTGGGAAGTCCAGAAAATTCTCATATCAAAATCCCTCAGAATGTGAGACCCTGAGAGCTTAAAGTGATGCTAGAAATGAGCAATTTCATCTCTCTTGTTTTATAGATAAGGGACTGGTAGGGAAGGGTCATGATTTGTTAGCAGAACTAACTTTCACATACCTTTTGGGTGTTGGAGCAACACCATGACGAGAGATGGGGAAGCATAAGGAAAGTAGGTCTTGAGTGTAAACTTCAGCTACAACAGAATAAAAAATTCAAAACCACATGAGCATTAGGGTTGAAAGGGATATTAAGAACAAAATCTTCCATCATCTGCCCCCAAAAGACCTATTAGTATTAACATGGTCAGAATGTTTTCTTAAACATTTATTTTTTAAAAAATGTTTCCAATAACCTTGTAAATATGTTCCAGAAAAATGAACCTTTTTGAAATCACTTTCTGAGGCTTAAGAAAAATAAACTGATGTTTTTCTGATGTCTTCATAGCAGTTCTTTGCCTCACATGAACCCAATTAACTCTACTATTTAAATGAGAGTTTCCAAGGCGGTTGAGATATTAGGTATTCCAGCATGATTTTTTTAACAACAAAAAAGCATAAAACAACAATGGTGCTTGTAATGCTTTGAGGGCCGAAGTGATATAGCTATTTATGCCTTCAGAAGGCAAAGTGGTTCTGAAGTACTTTTGTAAGAAACTAAAGGAAAATCTAGAAACAGTGAAGTGGATGGGCTTTGATGAGTTTTGGTAAATCTGTAAATCTATCTGACCATCACCCCAGTCAAAACAGAACATTTCTGTCACCCCAAAAAGTTCCTCTGTGGTTCCACCATTCCCCAGCAACCACTATTTTGATTTCCGCAAGAGAGATTAGTTTTGCTTATTCTTGGATTTCATATGAATAAAATCATAGAATATGCATTCTTTTGTGTCTGGTTTGGCTCAACTTCTTTTTTTTTTTTTTTTAGATTCATCCATGTTACTCTGCTTAAGTACTTCATTCTTTTATTCTTTTTTTATTGCTTGAAATAATCATTGTATGAATATACCATAATGTTTATTCATTCTCCTATTGATGGGTATTTGGGGCTACTATTAAAAAAGCGTCAAATTAACATTCATATTTATGTCTTTTTGTGGACATGTGCTTTCATTCTTCTTGGGTAAATACCACGGAATGGAATTACTGAGTCGTAGAGTAGATGCATATTAATTTTATTAAGAAAACGCCACGTAGTTTCTCAAAGTGGTCGTACCATCTCACACTCCCACCAGCTACTGATGAGCATTCTGGTTGCTCCACATACTTGCAAACATTTGATAATGTCAATCTAATTAATTACAGCCATTCCAGTGGGTATGAAATGTCACCTTGTTATGCATTTATGACGCATTTTTCTTGGCAGCAAATTTTCATGTGTTTACTTACTGCCAACTTCTATATTTTTTTGAAGTGTGTAATTTTTTTGTACATTAAAAAAAAAAACAAGTTGTTTCTTAGGAAGTAAGAGATCCTTTAAAAAAAATATATTTATTTATTTATTTACTCATGAGAGACACAGAGAGGGAGAGAGGGAGAGACACAGGCAGAGGGAGAAGTAGGCTCCATGCAAGGAGCCCTACATGGGACTCGATCCCAGGTCTCCAGGATCATGCCCTGGGCTGAAGGTGGTGCTAAACCGCTGAGCCACCTGGGCTGCCCAAGAGATCTTTATATATTCTGAACACAAGTTCTCTGGCATATATATCTATTGAAAATATTTTCTCCCAGCTGGTGGCTTGCTTTATCACCTTCTTAATGATGTCTATCAAAGAAAAGATTTTCATTCCAATGAAATTTATAATTTACTCATTTTTTTCTTGTATGGTTTATGAATTTTTTAAAAGATTTTATTTATTTATTCATGAGAGACACAGAGACAGAGACACAGGCAGAGGGAGAAGTAAGCTCCATGCAGGGAGCCTGATGTGGGACTCGATCCTGGGACTCCAGGATCACACCCTAGGCCAAAGGCAGGTGCTAAACCACTAAGCCACCGAGGGATCCACTACAGGTTTTTTTTTTTTTTTTTTTTTGCATCCTTTCTAAGAAATCTTAGATTGTTCCAATGTAAAAAAGACATTCCCTTATGTTTCTTCTAGGAACTTTATAATTTTAGCATTTACGTTGAAGTCCGTGATCCATCTCAAATTAATTTTTCTATTTTGTGAAGTAGATGTTCATTTTTTCCCATATAGATATCCAGCTGTTTCAGCCCATTTGTTCAAAACATTCCTTTCCCCACAGAATTGCCTTGGTGTCTCTCTCAAAGATCAACTGACTATACACACACACATATATATGTATGTATATTGTATAAACTATATGGATATGTATTTCTAGACTTTTCAGTTCTACTGATCTATCTATCCTTTTGCTAGTACCTCATGGTCTTGATTACTGTAGCTTAAAATCTTGAAATCAGGTAGTATGAGTTTACTCGTTTGGTTTTTTTTCTTTCTTTCTGAATTTATTTTTCAAAATCGTTCTGATCATTGTTCTGAAATTATATGGGTTCACACTGCACCCATTTAAGTTTCTTTTTTTTTTTAAGATTTTATTTATTTATTCATGAGAGACACAGAGAGAGAGAGAAAGTGAGAAAGAAGCAGAGACACAGGCAGAGAGAGAAGCAGGCCATGTACCGAATGCGGCACTAAACTGCTGAGCCACCGGGGCTGCCCTCTCATTTAAGTTTCTTTAAGCAATGTTCTATAGTTTTCAGTGTAAAGGTTTTATACATCTTTTATTAAATTTACTTCTAAGTATTATTATTATTATTTTTTTTATTTGAGAGAAAGCGTGGCAGTGAGGGTCAGAGGAAAAGGAAAGCAGATTCTACACTCAACACAGAGCCCAATGCAGGCCCAACCTCAGGACCCAGAGATCATGACTTGAGCCGAAACCAAGAGCTGGACATCAACTGACGGAGATACCCAGATGTCTCCTTAAGTATTTTATATGTGACTATGCATTTGTCTTTCTATTTCTGTCAATTTTTGCTTCATATATTTTGGAACTCTGTTATTAGGCACATATTCATCTATAATTGGTATATCTCCTGATGACCTGACAACTGTGTCATTATAAAATGTCCCTCTTTATCTCTGGCCACACTCCTTGTCTTGAAGTCTACACCCTCTGGTGCCAGTTGCGTCATACCAGCTTTCTGTGCTTATTTGCATAACTCATCTCTTTCCTTTTTCTTACTTTAATCTATCTGTGTCTTTATAATTAGAATGGGTCTCTTGAAAACAACATACAGTTGGATCTTGGCTTTTTATCCAATATGACATTTGTGTCTTTTTTACTAGCATTTAGCTAATTTTTATTTAATTTTTGTAATTAATGTACTTTTTAGTACTTTGGGGTTTAAATCTATCTTTTGATGTTAGTTTTCTTTTGTCCCATTTATTTGTTTTTTGTTTCTCTGACAGCTCACAACCCTGTCTTATGACACCTCAAGTTTATCAGATTGTGCCTTCAGTTCTGGGCCCCAGAACCCTCACATAACCCCTTCCCACTCCTCACATGAGAAACCTACGGAGACAGTTAGCAGAAACCCCAATGTGGTTTCCTTTTTCAAGGCTTAAATCTCCTCCAGTTTCTATCTGCTCTTTTGATTGCTGTCTAGTACCTTCAAATACTTTGAAAACATATTTTGCTCAGAGTTTATAATTTTTATTAGGAGATTTAGTCTAATACATTATTGGACTCTGCCATTGCTGGAACCAGAACCTGAAATGATCTGTTGTTTGTACTGAGCCATTACGCAAGTTTAGAAAAAGTGACTTGCTGTGGCAACACTAGTCCAATTGGGCACATTGATAGAGCTGCACTGTGCTTGCCAAATACAACAAGGGTGAGAGGAAAGGATAAAAAGAGAATGTGAAGCGCTGAAGATAAAACATTTCTGACAATGGGAAAGAATGTGGATGAATGGGATTTCTCATAAACTGTTGAGGGGAGTATAAATTGGCACGTCCACATATGAAAACAATTTGGCAGTATGTACAGAAGCTAAATCTTTGCATACCTAATAACCAGCCCTTCCACTCCTAAGTATATATCCCAGAATATTCAGAGCAACTCTATTTCTAAAAGAAAACAAAATGTGGAAACAACCCAGAGGCCTACTACCACTTTCCTAACAGTTCTATGCAGCAACACCCCACCATGGCTACACACAACACAGAGCTATCTTGGTGAGTGGAAAAAGCAAGGCTCAAAAGACTCCATACAGTATGCTACTCTTGTCAATTGTTTGTCTTATGAAGTCCAAAAAAGTAAAGAAAACATGCTTTAGGAAATCACATATATGTGATGACACCATTTTCAGAAAAATTAAAGGAATGATAAACGTAACTTCAAAACAGTGGCTACAGAGGGGAGAAAGGCAGGGCTGTAAGACAGAGATGGGCTATATGTATACATGTAAGTTACTGCTACTCATGCAGGTCTCCTTTGGATATCAGATACGTAGATACTCGTTTCATTAAGAATAAAGGCATGCACGAGTGAATAAAACACAGAAAGGAAAGATCATGGATCTAAGTATCACATGCATGGATCACACAGGACATGGGGTATTATGCATTAAGGGTTATGATTAATCCAGATTGAGCACTCAAGAAGGCAGGACATCAATGATGAGAAATGGCTGTCAATTAAAAAGGCAGGCACATGATACTCTACATAGAAAACCCAAAAGACTCCACCCCAAGATTGCTAGAACTCATACAGCAATTTGGCAGTGTGGCAGGATACAAAATCAATGCCCAGAAATCAATGGCATTTCTATACACTAACAATGAGACTGAAGAAAGAGAAATTAAGGAGTCAATCCCATTTACAATTGCACCCAAAAGCATAAGATACCTAGGAATAAACCTAACCAAAGAGGTAAAGGATCTATACCCTAAAAACTACAGAACACTTCTGAAAAAAATTGAGGAAGACACAAAGAGATGGAAAAATATTCCATGATCATGGATTGGAAGAATTAATATTGTGAAAATGTCAATGTTACCCAGGGCAATTTACACGTTTAATTCAATCCCTATCAAAATACCATGGACTTTCTTCAGAGAGTTGGAACAAATTATTTTAAGATTTGTGTGGAATCAGAAAAGATCCCAAATAGCCAGGGGAATTTTAAAAAAGAAAACCATAGCTGGGGGCATCACAATGCCAGATTTCAGGTTGTACTACAAAGCTGTCGTCATCAAGACAGTGTGGTACTGGCACAAAAACAGACACATAGATCAATGGAACAGAATAGAAAATCCAGAAGTGGACCCTCAACTTTATGGTCAACTAATATTCGACAAAGGAGGAAAGACTATCCACTGGAAAAAAGACAGTCTCTTCAATAAATGGTGTGGGAAAATGGGACATCCACATGCAGATGAATGAAACGAGACCACTCCCTTGCACCATACACAAAGATAAACTCAAAATGGATGAAAGATCTTAATGTGAGACAAGATTCCATCAAAATCCTAGAGGAGAACACAGGCAACACCCTTTTTGAACTTGGCCAAAGTAACTTCTTGCAAGATACATCCATGAAGGCAAGAGAAACAAAAGCAAAAATGAACTATTGGGACTTCAACAAAATAAGAAGCTTTTGCACAACAAAAGATACCATCAACAAAACTAAAAGACAACCTACAGAATGGGAGAAGATATTTGCAAATGACATATCAGATAAAGGGCTAGTACCCAAGATCTATAAAGAACTTATTAAATTCAACAGCAAAGAAACAAACAATCCAATCATGAAATGGGCAAAAGACATGAACAGAAATCTCACAGAGGAAGACATAAACATGCCCAACAAGCACATGAGAAAATGCTCCGCATCACTTGCCATCAGGGAAATACAAATCAAAACCACCATGAGATACCACCTCACACCAGGGAGAATGGGGAAAATTAACAAAGCAGGAAACCACAAATGTTGGAGAGGGGAACCCTCCTGCACTGTTGGGAATGTGAAAGGGTGCAGCCACTCTGGAAAACTGTGTGGAGGTTCCTCAAAGAGTTAAAAATAGATCTGCCCTATGACCCAGCAATTGCACTGCTGGGGATTTACCCCAAAGATACAGATGCAATGAAACGCTAGGATACCTGCACCCCAATGTTTCTAGCAGCAATGTCCACAATAGCCAAACTGTGGAAGGAGCCTCAGGGTCCATCGAAAGATGAATGGAAAAAAAAAAGAAAGAAAGATGAATGGATAAAGAAGATGTGGTTTTATACAATGGAATATTACTCAGCCATTAGAAATGACAAACACCCACCATTTGCTTCGACGTGGATGGAACTGGAGGGTATAATGCTGAGTGAAATAAGTCAATCAGAGAAGGACAAACATTATATGGTCTCATTCATTTGGGGAATATAAAAAATAGTGAAAGGGAATAAAGCGGAAAGGAGAAAAAATGAGTGGGAAATATCAGAAAGGGAGACAGAATATGAGAGATTCCTAACTCTGGGAAACGATCTAAGGGTGGTGGAGGGGGAGGTGGGCGGGGGGTGGGGGTGACTGGGTGATGGGCACTGAGGGGGGCACTTGATGGGATGAGCACTGGATGTTATTCTATATGTTGGCAAATTGAACACCAATAAAAAATAAATTTATATATAAAAAAAGGGCAGGCAATCAGAAACAGCCCTACGAAGAAAAATGACATAATATATGCATATGCAGGCCTGTGCAACATGAGGTTATCACCTTCTTATTCTGAGCCCAAAGTCAGGGTAATGAATTCTTCATTCTTTTGTGGATCCCTCCTCTGCTTCCCACTGGGACTCAGTGTGTGCCCCTCCATGCCCATGTAGCCTGAGAAGCATACCATTCTAAATGAAAAGCATCAGAAATTTAAAAACAGAAAAGAAAAGAAAAGAAAAGAAAAGAAAAGAAAAGAAAAGCAATAGAAACAGAATGAACAATCTTAAAATTTGTATGGTACCACAAAAGACCCTGAATCGCAAAAGCAATCTTAAGAAGAACAAAGCTAGAGTCAGCATACTCTCTGATTTCAAACTTCATTACAAACCTATAGTAATCAAAACAGTACAGCATTGGGATAAAAACAGACCCACAGATCAACAGAACAGAATGGAAAACCCAGAAATAAATCCACACATATATGACCAAGGAGCCAAGAATATACAAAGAGAAAAGGACAGTCTCTTCAATTAGAGGTACTGGGAAAACTGGATGGCCACATGTAAAAGAATGAAACTGGACCACTATCTTAACAACATATGCAAAAAATAAACTCAAAATGGATTAGCGACTGGAACATTAAGACCTGAAACTATTAAACTCCTGGGAGAAAACACAGGTAAGTTCCTCAACTATGGTCTTGGTGATAATTTTTGTATCTGACTCCAAAAGCAAAGAGAACAAAAGTGAAACTAAGTAAGTGAACTACATCAAACTAATAAGCTTCTGTAGAGCAAAGGAAACCATTAACAGAATGAGAAGGCAACCTACTGAATAGGAGAATATATTTGCAAATCATGTATCTGATAGGGGTTAATATCCAAAATATATAAAGAATTCATACAATTCTGGGGCGCCTGGGTGGCTCAGTTGTTAAGCATTTGCCTTTGGCTCAGGTCATGATCCTGGATTCCTGTGATTGATGGAGCCCCACATTGGGGTCCCTGCAGAGTGCATAGTCTCCCTCTCACTCTGCCCGTCCCTCTACTCCTTTTCTCTCTTGCTCACTCTCTCTCTCAAATAAAGTCTTTTTTTTTTTTTTTTTAGATTTTATTTATTTATTCATGAGAGACACACAGAGAGAGACAGAAACACAGGGAGAGGGAGAAGCAGGCTCCACACAGGGAGCCCAACGTGGGACACAATCTGGGGTCTCTAGGATCTTGCCCTGTGTTGAGGGCAGCGCTGAACCACTAAGCCACCTGGGCTGCCCACAAATAAAGTCTTGAAAAAAAAAAAGAATTCATACAATTCAATAGCAAAAAAAAAAAAAAAAATCCGATTCAAAAATGGGCAGAACTTATGAATAGACATTTTTCTAAAGAAGATATACAGATGGCAACAGGTACACAAAAAGGGTGTACAACGTCACTTAATCATCAGGGAAATGCAGATCAAACCCCAGTGAAGTATCACTTCACATCTTTTGGAATAGCTATTATCAAAAAGACAAGGAATAACAAGTGTTGGTCAGGATGTGGAGTAAAAGGAACTCCAGTGTTGGTGGGAATGTAAATTAGTGCAGCCACTGTGGAAAACAGTATGGAGGTTCCTCGAAAAATTAAAAATAGAAATACCATGTGATCTAGGAATCTCACTACTGGGTATTTGCCAAAATGAAAACACTAACTCAAAAAGATAGTTAACTGCATCCCCTATGTTCACTGTAGCATTATTTACGAGCAGCAATGACATGAAAACAACCCAAGTGTCCACTGATGGATGCATGGATAAAGAAAATATTGTCTATGTATATACAATGTACTATTATTCAGCTGTTAAAAAAAGTGCTATCTTGCCATTTGCAACAATGCCAAGGTGCATGGAACAATGGATGGAACTTGAGGGCATTATGCTAAGTGAAATAAGTCAGACAGAGAAAGATAAGTTCCATATGATCTCACTTATATGTGGAATCAAAAAATAAAACAAAGCAAAACACCACTTGAGCTCAGAGATACAGAGAATAGATTGGTGGATGCCAGAGGCAGGCTGGGGTGTGGGCCAAGTAAGTGATGGGGATCTAAAGGTAAAAATTTGCAGTTATAAAATGAGTTTCAGGGATGTAACGTACACCGCGGTGACTACAGTAAGTAATACTGAATTGCATGTTTGAAATCTGCTCATAGAGTAGATCTTAATAGTTCTTACTTACTACAAGAAAAAAAAATTTATAACTATGGTAACACACGTTAACTAGACTTATTTCATAATATATACAAATATCGAATCATTATATTGTACACCTGACACTAGTTATTTGTTAATTACACCTCAATAAAGAAAATAAGAATAAACAAATTAATTAAAAGCAACCATACCTCCAGTCCAAATATACAGTGCCCAAGGCCAACAGCCAGGACCAAGACTGATGAGAAAAACACACTTATACTAATGCTTTAACCAGTGTCTTCTGCCCCAGCCTAGGTGTTTTTAGGAGTTAAAAGGGCAGTTTTCCACAGGTTGGTCCCTAACTGGGAATACAAATAATGCACAAGGAAGGATAAAAGATATTTATAGGTTATGCCTCAAAATAGGTGTGAGGGCCAACCAATGCCTTTCAGCAGAGCTCTTCTTACGAATTCCAGGCTGGGTACCATTGAAACATGGTTTGCTACAGTCTAGTTAACCTCCCTAAGGAAAAAGGATGGGAGAAAATACATTATAAATATTTATGATTGCCTTAAAAAGTGGAAACATCTGTTAAAACGTGAGAGATTTCTCTGGTGTAGGGGTATAAGGGATTGTAGCAGAGCTAAGCATCACAGTTCTGCTCTCTTATGTCAGGCTGTGGAAAGCATCATAAGAGACCATGGCCTACCTCCTGGGAAGTTGCAATGGACCCAGGGATGTGAACAGGCAAAGCACCACACACAGAATAGGTCAGTTAAAATGCCCGAAAGTGAAAGCTCTGGTAGGAATGCTTCCTGTTTCACAAGGTCCCTCTAATTGGTCCTCAGCCCTTGGCAGCCATTGTCTGCCTCTGCTGATGGGGCCCCTCAGTACAAGTCTTCCTACAGCCCCCATAACTAGCTTCTTGTTCACTGATTGTGTCTGACACTGACATTCCTAGCTGCTTCTCTACAATGATTCAATCTCTTGTCACTCTCAGTAGATCCTTTCTTTCCTGGAAACCAATACATATTTGGGTATCTCCTAGCTAGGCAGGGAAACTCTAGTAATTAAGAATGTCCAGAATTGCTTTGTAATGTGTGGCATTTGCTTCTTAGCATATGCCATATAGATCCCACAATGCCCAGGCAGGGCAGAGTCCTCCCTGGCAGACAGCATACAACACAGGGTCCGGAAAATGCATCCTCCGGGGTGGCACATGCCAGCATGACAGTCCTCTTACACAACAGCAGAAAAATGCTTCTGGGTACCAGGGCACAGGGCAGATAGGAACTATCCTGATTTATTTTCAATTAAAATAGTTTTACCTTTGCTAGAGCATTCATTTGGAAGCTTTCTTCATAAGCAAAAGAGTCTACCAAAATCACTAAAAATAAAGTGCTCCTTTCTGTGATTACCTAGATAGATATTCTTAACAGCCTTTTTTTTTTCTTTGGGGGAATGAATAATATATGCAATATAACAAACCTGCTTGTTTTTCTTTTCCAGAGCTTCCACAAAGCACTGTGTAAACACTTGAATAGCGGCTAGTACCTCTGGGGCTCCATCAGTTTCCAGGAGTACATACCTGAGCAATGCAAAGCCAGATTACAACATGATTGTATTATGATTAATCTGGCAAACATTTGAGCCTGAATTGTAAAAGGAAATAATGGAAACATTCTTTTTCTGCCATAAGGTTCAGCAATATCTTAGCTCATTAGATTTCAGTCCTTGTGTGAAAGTAGGAGAAAGCTGTCACTCCTTTTCTAAATACTTTAATTAAAATAGCAATCTGCAGAGCTTCCTTTCTTGGTTTTTAAATTATTAAGCATTGCATATCCCTTCCATATAGGCCTGAGTGCTCTTTAGAAATATTCGCACATTGAATGCCCAGGCACGCAAAATCAACAGACCCTTCATGTTTTCAAGTGGAGAAAGAGCTGCCCAAGGGGGTAAAATGCCTTGGTCAAATCTACCCAGGGAAGTGGTGGAAGAATTCTGTGTGGTACCTGGATTGGTTTCTGCATATTTTTATACAACTAACTTTATGTTGAAACAAAAGAAATCAACTCAAACTTTGCTCGCTTTAAACCAAGAACATCATTCTGACTTATTCTTGTGTTCATTTATTTACCCTGAAGTTGGTATGTTTCAAGACCAACTCAAGGGCTGGGTTATTTACTGTTGTAAAAATTCCCTTCCCCAGTGTTGCTATCCCTGGAGGCTCTACTGCTGTGTGCAAGGAGGATGGATAGGGGAGGGTAAGTACCCTCGCTGCACCAGCACTCAGGAAAGGGGTTGGAGACCCTTCCTGGGTAACAAGCTCCTATTAACTGCTAGCCATAACCTAATCTGGTATCCAGTGGTTTCTCATCTCTCATCATCTGTAAATCCAATGGACTTTACAAGAAGTATTCACACTTGTAAAATTAACGTGTTGTAGGATAACACACATAGATGATTTTGCCTTTCAGAAGAGCTCTCTTGAGAACAGCATTATTTTTCTTGGTTTTCCCTTAGCTTTAAAATCCTTTAAACAGATTGGTCAGCCCTCATGTGGTGAAGGGAATACACTGCTACGCTTTGAGCTGAGAAAAATCCTACATGAACATTTAATGATTTACTATCTAATTCAATTTTGCCTTTCTACCAATATTATTAGAATTTTAAATGCTTAAAAAAAGAAAGTTATCTTATTTCTGAGGCAATGACTTATAAATACAAACTGACATTTAGGTTTTACCAAATAGCTCAAAGGAGTAAGATGGAATCAGAAACTAACTTCCCGATGGTATAGACAGAGACTACCACAAAACTTTTTATTCATGTTTGGAAACTGAGCACTTCTAGATCGATTATAAGCAGAAATTGCACATCATTTACCTGAACATTTCATCAACAATTCTGAATATCGCAGGGTGGCAGGCTGCTTCAGGCTGTAAAGGAAGAAACCAAAAGAAAGTAAAATATGAGAAGCATTTCACTGATAATATATGGCTGTTTATTATCAGGGAGATAAGCTGTCTAGAACTCCTGGTGTCTAGAAAATGGGTATATTCTTTTGGGTTAGAAAAAAAACAACATGAGTGCAAAAGCTTGCATTACGAACAAAAGCTGGTTCTCCTGGGGCAAAGTGATTATGATCAAGCTTTATTTCCCCTTTATACTCCTTTATGTTCCACATTTTCTCCAATAGGCCCATATAAGAAAGAGTCAACAAGGATCACGAGAATTGTAAAAATACCTTTCACCAGCATATTGTAGTGAAGGCAGAGCCTGCCTATGTTACTAGTTTTACACCATGTGCCCATGTGTCTGACCACCCCCCATGGCCCAGTAGTGCCTCAAGGTCAGGTCTGGACTTGCTATCTTTTCATTTATTCTTATTAGGCAATGAGTACATAGTGATTTAGAATTATTATTAAGAAAAGTAGTGACTACTACCATCTTGGACTAAATAATATCACATCTTAGTGCACTATAAATTTAGCACCAAATTATTTAGGATGTAAAAATAGGTAATGAAAACAAAATATAGATACCATCATCTTGAACAAGAAAAGTAATCTAATTTATTCTGTGAATATTTTTGTGATGGTTTTGATGATTTCAATCTGCAGAAGCTGACCTACTGTGGCGTAGGTGGGGCTTCAGTGGGCCTGACTCAGGTTCTCTATCTTTTCAGCCAGAGCTCAAAGCATAAGGTTAAGCCATATGGAAATGCTATTTGTGTTCTCAAACAGAGATTTTCTAGCATCCAATTGTGAGTCGATTAAGCTCTACAAGGGTATTTCTTTGAGTCCTACTGCAGTTGATATGACCAGCTTTGGTAAACATTTTTTCATCCCTCCCTCAACAAGAAAAGAAGAATAAAGGATGTGTTTTGCCTCTCAAGTTTTCTGGACCATGCTGAAGAATGGAGCCTATTTCCATGGATTTTCCTTTCCACTCTCCCGTCTGTGCCAGTGTTGAGTTGTAACATTAAACGTGTGCCATCTAGTGCTCACAAACTGCCACTACAGGCTGTCACGGCCGGCTCCAAACAAGAACATTGCCAATTATCAAAAGCAAGGGAAGATTTCCTTTTAATTACTAGAAGAGAAAGATTTGTGCTTTGCAAGCTATAAATTGCTACTCTTCATGTAGAGTAACATATCTTCCCTAATCATTCACTGACATGCATTTTTATCTAAAAGAAATCAACTAAAAATTCTCATAGGTAAATTCATTATGTACTCAAGAAATAATTTGGCAGGAACATGGTTTAACAGAAGAGAGGCAAATTATTTCTTGGCTTTGATCTCAGGCAAGTCAGTTAATCTCCCTGTGTCTCGGACCCATGGTAAATAATAACAGTTATTAAGAGGTCACTGGATAAATGCCCAGAAAATATCATAAATGTTTCTATGTATTCATAATGAAAAAAATCAAACAAGAAACGAAAAGCACACTGTTATGTTTTACAGTGATTCATCAAGTTTGCCAACATTTTTTCAAACTTTCATAGATGGACAATATGCCCCTTAAGTGTTTTAAGACCGAACAACACTGTCACGTGCCCACAAGCAGACAGACACACCAGAGTCCGAAAATGCACGGATAGAAAACCAAAATTGAAAATGGTAAAACAGAACCATTCCTTTTGATCCAAATGATCTAACTAATCCAGAGCCACTATGTAAATTGGATGCTAACAGAAAATCATTCAATACTTATTACAGGGATTTCTAAATGGCCAATGAAAAGATAATCCAATGTGTAGAATAGGCTGCCATGAAAATAAAGGGGGAGAAGCAAGAATGTTTTAACTCAGTTTGTTAAGAGAGGACTAAGTTTGGACATACTTTTATTTTATGCAATGTTTTTTATCAAAACCACTCAATCCAATGATTTAAATGTCTTCAGAACATGTGGAAACGCCTGCTCTCTCCATGCCAATGGACTCTACTTAGATTTCCTTCTGTTTAAATATTTCAGACTTTTGTTTGCTCTCAGCCTGCTTCTACAACCCATTTTAGCTTTTACAACAGATAACGTGCCAGGAGGCAGGGAACCTTGCTGAAACAGCAGTGGCAGAGACTTTGATTTAAAAACCAGTTTTCCTTGCTGCCCCAGAGCTGTGAACAGCTCTTCTCACCCACAGACTTTACTGATGGTTTTTAAAATGAGACTCTTTACACTTCCCGAGCACATAATTTCAGGGTCAGTGAGTCCCCTCATGAAGCCTGGAGTACTCACTGCCCAAGCATGTGTCTTAGTGACATCAAATCACAAAAGCACACTTAAGCTGCTTTTCTTATCAAGAGAATCCTCCAAATAGAATTAAAGTCTTAAATTATGCTTCTTTGGAAGCCATAAATGTTCAGCCCCTAAATCTTTACAGCATCCTTGTGAGGGAGGAGCCAAACATTTAACCCCTCTGTGGCCTGTCTTATTTATAGAATGGGACCCTACAGTAACTCACCACAGGCTACTCTACAATCCAGAGCCTGGAACCCTAGCTCTAAAGCCCTACAATAGGGGCAATTATCTTCCTGTAAAAATGAGGGAGAGAAAAACTTTCTTGGGTTCCATCTGTTTGTTTTTCTCCATCCTACCAAAATCTGTTCCTTCTCAAACTCTGCTTTTCTCCATCTGGCTTCACAATTTCCATGTACAGATGATTTCAAGTCTAAGGAAACAATGTCGCCAAGAGGCCATCAGTAACACGCGTTTGTCCCTTTCCCCCTGCCCTCACACCACCCCCAATCCTTTCACTGAGTGTTGGAGGATGAACAGAAGATGATGATGGAGAGCTCTGGACTCTGGCTTCCTTTTCTTATGGACCAGATTATTCTGTTGGGTGTGCATCCCCTTCCCATCTCCCACAGATACCCAGAAATGTATCGTTTATCTTCTCTCTGCCTAGGACAGCCCATTCTCAGCCCTCAACAAAACGAGGGAAGTCGAAGTCAACACAGAAGAAACGTGCAGTGGCCATGTGCTCTCAGCCTGTGTTGTGGGCAAAAGGTGAGAGAGAGGCCCACTGTACAGATAACATCCATGCCCACTCTCTGCCCTTGACACCTAATCTATTTTCATCCCAATTCATCAAGGATTATTACAAGCCACTTGTCACTTGAAAGAGGCCTGAGAACATGGAAGAACAAAATTCTCATGGAAGAAATCTTTCCTCTACCATTTTCTGATTCCTTGTGTGTATGGGAGGAGGAAAGGTGGGAAGAAGACAGAAAATATAAACCAGAAAGGGAAATTGTACTATAAGTCAAGGTAATTCGCAGACAAAAGTCAGTGAGGAAACAGAAAAGTCCTCAAGCTTTTTTAATTTATCATCCTTCATAGATATTTTTATCTAAAAAATAAAGAGGAAAATTGGAGGTAAGAGACAAGATGAAGTTTAGGAAGCCTAGAACAGATTCTCTTTCATGGTCTATTTTAAGATAGTTAAATATTTTACTCAGGAACGGTCATTCTGTTCAAGAAGAAACAGCTGATGAGAAGCTTGCCTTCCAGTGTAAGAGGAGCCAGCAGTCTGGCCCACTTCTCCAAAGCTCGGGGAGGGCCGGCAGAAGCCCCTGTGGTGATTTATGTGTATAATTAAAGGGTGACTATATTTATCAGAAAATAACTTCCCTTTTTTTTCCTTTTATTTTTTTAATTTTTATTTTTTTTTAACTTCCCTTTTAAAAGGGGGATTCTCCACAAGGCTCATTTCAATAGTAAACTCTTTTATGGAGTTCAAAAACAAATTGATTCTGAAGATACTGACTTATCTGCCGTGTAAAACACCTTTATTAACACTTATGTTTTTCTTTTTTTCTGCTTTCAGGATGCTAAACGTAAGACTAAAACATCCCTTTTATATTTTAAAACTTATTTTGTTTCAAAACACTCAAGTTTCTTTCAACAAATTTGAACTTGGAAAAATTATTCCTTCTTTTTAAGCTTTGTCGGATATTATTTATACTATAAGCAATTTTTTTCATTACTCCATAATGCAATTATTGTTTAATTAGTGATAAATGTATCATTTCTGGGCTTGAAAGAAAAACAACTTAAGCACCAAATGTACTCCTGTATTTTAAATTTAGTGTTGCCTTCCAAGAACATTAAGACACAGGGATGTCAGCTCTGGATGCTGAACAAGATACCCCAAACCCTAAGTTCTTTTTAGCCTCTCTCAGTGGCTTCTACCCAGTGAGCTTGTGTAGTTCTAGCAGGAAGACAGCCCCTCAGCTTCCTGCTGCTTCTTGGCTCAGTCTCTAAGTGGCACTGAAACCCCAGGTTGAACACTGCGCTTTGCTTTTTTTTTCCTCTCTTCCTTTATTTGACTGGTTGGTTGCAAAATCCTGTATCCCCAACAGGAAGAAACCCTAGCACTTGCAATCTGGGCCTCCTTTATACAGAGATATTTGGAGCGTGTGTGTGTGTGTGTGTGTGTGTGTGTGTGTGTGTGTGTGTTGCCCCCCGGAGGTGGAGGCTGGGAAGTGCAACTATTCTCCCAGAAGCAGATTCTTTACCTTTTTGTTACAAGCATAAGCTAACACCGCACTTTCCTATTTGACCACTACTAAATTACATGCACCACATTAAAGAACTCAAAGAAAGAAATGCTTAGAAGGCTGCTAATGAAAAAGCAGGAGAAAAAAAACCCTAGAACACTGTTAAGTTATTCAAGCACAGAAAACTGACATCATCTTGGATGTGGAGTTAATTTTTCAGTATAATCTTTCATTAAAGGGGACTGTGCTTGGAGCTTAGTGTAAAGAATGTTGTTCTTTTTAAAGTGGCTACAACTGCTTTCTGGAGAATAAAGACAAGAACATGTACTATCTCATCACTACATCAGGGAGGACACTGAGGTAGCTGCATGATTTTATTAAGTTCCTACTAGATTAAGAACACCTCCCCCCCTCCCAACTTTACTAAGGAGAAGCAGGCTCTGTGCAGGAAGCCCAATGTAGGACTTGATCCCGGGACTCCAGAATCATACCCTGGGCTGAAGGCAGGCACCAAACCGCTGAGCCACCCAGGGATCCCAAGAAATGACTGTAATTGAGCTGTGAAGACTTTCACGTAGGAGGGAATATGAGAAGTATTTTCGGATTTAAAATCTGACTAAACAAAAAAATAAAATAAAATAATAAAATAAAATCTGACTAAACAAAAACAAAACGAACCCTGTCTCTCTCCCCCTTTACTCCTTGCTCTTTCGTAGGCAAATCTATCTGTGAAGGCAAGGGAGCAGCTTCTCTGGACTCAGCTGGAGGGGCAGGCGGCATGCAGGATCAGCCAGTGAATGAGTGAAGGAAAGGGCATGAGAACCAGGGTACATCCTGGCCCTGGCATGCAGCAGGGCAGCCAAACACAGCACCACCATACCACCCAGCCAGCACTTCTCATTCAAATGTGGGATATAAACAATAGCTTTCTGAGCTCCACAGACAGAACTGTAACTGGAAAACATCCTTCTGATTTGTTGGCCTTGGGAAACCAAACAGTGTGTAAAAAAAAAAAAAAAAAAAGAAAAGGAAAAAAAGGCATAATTAGCAAGTGGCTTTCACTGCTTTGGTGACATCAATTTTTAAGGTAGGTCTGAAGCTACAAATTACAGTCTTGCAGAATGTGTTCTGTCAAGGAAAACACAAGACTATCTGCTTTGAAAAGTTTTAGTCTACAGAGTACAGGCACCTGGCTGGCTCAGTTGGTGAAGTGTCTGCCTTCGGCTCAGATCACAATCCCAGAGTGCTGGGAATCAAGCCCAGAGTAAAGTCCCCTACTCAGCGGGGAGCCTGATTCTCCCTCTCTGCAGCTCCCCCAGCTTGTACTCTCTCTCCCCCTCTCTCAAATAAATAAATAAAATCTTTAAAAAAAAGTTTCAGTCTGCAGAGTTAAGTGACAAACTGAGGTTAATACTGCAATTTATTTAGGAGCCACCAGATGCGGCAGGAAGCCATGAACTTGGGGGCAGTTCAGCCCATGGAAGCCAAAGAGTGAGTCTCAAAAGTAAGCAGGTTTTAAAAACTCGCTTCTATTTTAGAAGTCAAAAAGATTCATGTGCATTTAGAATTCAGATATTAGATTGGTGCCTTATTACTTAATCTTAATGGAAAATAGCAGGCTTTACAATCTACACATTTAATGCAATCCCTATCAAAATACCAACAGCATTTTTCACAAAGCTAGAACAAACAATTGTAAAATTTGTATGGAACTACAAAAGACCCTGAATAGCCAAAGTAATCTTGAAAAAGCAAAGTAAAGCTAGAGGCGTCACAATTCGAGACTTCAAGTTATATTACAAAGCTGTGGTAATCAAAAGACTATGGTATTGGCACAAAAACAGACACAAAGAACAATGGAACAGAAATGAAAATCCAGAAATAAACTCATAATTATATGGTCAATTAATCTTCAGCAAGGCAGGAAAGAATATCCAATGGGAAAAAAATAGTCTCTTTAACAAGTTGTGTTGGGAATACTGGGCAGCAAATGCAGAAGAATGAAACTGGACCACTTTCTCACACCATACACAAAAATAAATTCAAAATGGGTTAAAGATCTAAACATGAGGCCTGAAACCATAAAAATTCTAGGCAAGAACACAGGCAGTAACTTGACATTGGCTGCAGCACTTCTTTCTAGACATGAAACTTCTTTCTAGGTATGTCTCCTAAGGCAAGGGAAATAAAAGCAAAAATAAACTATTGGGACTCCATCAAAATAGGAAGCTTCTGCACAGCAAAATAAACAGTAAACAAAGCTAAAAGGCAACCCTATGGAATAGGCAAAGATATTTGCAACTGCCATATCCAATAAAGGGTCAGCATCCAAAATAAATAAAGAACTTGTAAAACTCATCACCCTAAACAACAAATAATCTAAGTAAAAATGGACATAAGACATGAACAGGCATTTCTCCAAAGAAGACATCCAGATGGCCAACAGACACATGAAAATATGCTCACCATCAGTCACTATCAAAGAAATGCAAATCAAAACCATGATGAGATATCACCTCACACATGACATAATGGCTAAAATCAACAACACAAGAACAACAGGTGTTGGCAAGGATTTGGAGAAGAAAACCCTTGTGCACTGTTGGTGGGAATGCAAACTGGTGCAGCCACTGTGGAAAACAGTGTGGAGGTTCCTCAAGAAGTTAAAAACAAAACTATCTTATGATCCAGCAATCACACTACTGGGCATTTATCCAAAGAATACAGAACACTAATTCAAGGGCCACCTGGCTGGCTCAGTTGGAAGAGTGTGAGACTCTTGATTTTGAGGTTGTGAGTTCATGCCCCATGTGGGTATAGAGAGTACTTAAATATTTTTTTTTTTAAAAAAGAACACTGGGATCCCTGGGTGGCGCAGCGGTTTGGCGCCTGCCTTTGGCCTGGGGCGCGATCCTGGAGACCCGGGATCGAATCCCACGTCGGGCTCCCGGTGCATGGAGCCTGCTTCTCCCTCTGCCTGTGTCTCTGCCTCTCTCTCTCTCTCTCTCTGTGACTATCATAAATAAATAAAAAATTAAAAAAAAAATTGAAAAAAAAAAAAAAAGAACACTAATTCAAAAGGATATATGCACCCTACGTCTATAGCAGCATTATTTACAATAGCCAAGATATGGAAAGAACCCAAGTGTCCATCAATTGATGAAAGGATAAAGATGTGGTATCTACACAAAATGGAGTATCATCTAGCCTTAAAAAAGAATAAAATATTGCCATTTGCAACAACATGGATGGAGCTAGAGAGTATAATGCTAGGCAAAATAAGCCAGTCAGAGAAAGACAAATACCATATAATGTCACTCACACATGGAATTTAAGAAAGAAAACAAATAAGCAAAGGGAAAAAGAGAGAGAGACAAACTAAGAAACAGACTCTTAGTTATAGAGAACAAACTGCTGATTACCAGAGGGGAGGTGGGTGTGGATGAAATAGGTGATGGGGATTAAGAGTACACTTAGGATGATCACTGATTGATGCATGGAAGTGCTTAATCACTATATTATACACTAATATAATACTGTATGTTAACTACCTGAAACTAAAATAAAAATTTTAAATAAAAAAAAGAAAGAAAGAAAAGAAAAAAGAGAAGGAAAGAAATAAAATAAAATAATAAAATAAAATAAAATACCAGGCTTTCAAGTCTCTGAGAGGCCAAAGAACATCTGGGGAGATCATTTCCCTTTGTAAAACCTGCACCACACTTTTATCTTTTGTTTTTGCAACATTTTGTAACTATAGAATTTCCAGGGCTATTTATGGACAGTCCCAAGAGATGGAGACATAATTAACAATGCTCCATATAAAATATAAGTTACGTAGACCATCACACTTTAATCACTCTCAGAATTCAACTCTAATGTAATAGGCATCAAGTTTCTTCTGAAGGAAAACACAGCAGGCCACTGCTATATGAGTCTTCGAGATCGCTCTGATACTTCTGCACCGCCTTGTCACTGCACCAAGATACCAAGCTTCGATAAATGAATCAGATGATGCAATCAGGAAGCAGGTTCTTCAGGTTACCCCTGTAATCACTCAGTCATGTCACAAGCATATTCCAGCCTGCCTGGTTTTCTGGCACTGTAGAGCCAGGATGCCTGAGGAGTGTGGCCCACGCCAATCAGGGGCTTGTAGCTCTGTACTATAATTACCTCCTTGAACCATAAGGCATAGAAAGGTCACATCCTGCCAATGCCACAATAAATTAAACCAGATAACACCCTCTGGAATCCTCCTTTAACCATAATGGAAGCTCCGAATCCCTACACACATGAGCCTGATAAATACTTTTGTAGATCAATAGACTTCGAAGCTGTCAGCCTGGGGGAGACTAAACTATAAAAGTTGGAGACTGAAGTCCCTGTAGTGCAGTGTTCTTTAGGTATTCCCTCCTTAGAGAAATTCCAGTTATGTTGACTTTTCTGAGTTGGTTTGATTCTGGAGCCTTTATTTGGTCCTGTGGTTTTTGTCTGAACATCCCCCATGTCCTTTTCACCTGTGGCCCTTGAGCTTGAGAACGCCCCAGTGAGCACAGATATCCCAGCGTATGAGATCCAGGAAGCAGGCTCTCATGCTTTCTCAATCTTTTGGACCTATCTTCTTGCCTTCCTTTTTTTCCTGTCAAACATAGTAAACTTCCAAATCAACTGGGTTCAATTTGTGCCACTTAGCTTGCAGGTACATGGCTACTGGTGACTGCAGCACCACCCACAGCCGCCTGGAAGGCCCCAGAACAGAAGCCTGTGTAGTAAGGGGGAAGGCCTGGCAGTCACGCCCAAGAGATCATGGGCACCTCAAAGAACAACAGGACAGAGAAAGAAGGCAACTGATTCAATTCGGATTCCCTCACTCAGCCTCCAATTTGAAAGAAAAAGAAAACTGGAAGTTCCAAATGAATTAAAAAAACCAGAAGGTGTCTGGGAGGGGGGTGTTGTGTGAATTCAGCTAACCTAAGAACTCTCCTCTCTCCAAATCTCACCTCAAGTGGGGAGGGGAACACTCTCTCCTGTCCAGTTTTCCTAGCCCCCAACTGAAGATCTGACTGATCACCATGTCTGAACTAATTTTCTCCACCTGGACAATAGGAAGAAAATCTCTGCACCCTATGTTCCCCAGGTTACAAAAGCTAATGAGAAAACACGTTGGAAACCACTGAGGTTCTCGTAAAACAGATAGATACCCAGGGAGCACAGCACCTCCTATAGTTTTTAACTTGTTTTTTCAGGGTGCATTGGTCTTTATTCCTGCTCTTACAAAAATGCACATCAATTCCACAGGGTTGCCTCCCATGAAGGGAAAACACTCCCACCAGTCAGGTTCTGAGGACTGCCTGTGAACCCTGCCACTGACCCTGATTTAGGCAATGAAGCCATTCCATTTGGCCACTGAGCCCCAGATTCCCAGGCCTGAGAAGTCCCAAGTACAATGAAGGCTGGGCAAGCTACCATATGGAGGGAAGGTTCAAGGCTGGAAGGCTTACACCAAAAGAAAACTTACAGAATTCTTAGTTGTTTTTATTGTTTTAACTTTTCTTCCAGGGTCTTGTTTTATTTCTCCTCTCATTGTAAGGTCTTTATTTTTTAAGACTTATTTTTCATGTGGAAATAAGAAATACTGTTTTAAAACAGTTTGCCTTAATATCAATTCTTGAGAGTATGCACTATAAGGGGCACCTATCCATCCAGTAAATCTCACACCTCTCCCTGTTTTCAAGACATGCTCCAAGTATGCAGAAAAGCCCCCTATGTTGGGTCTATAACAAAATGCAGACACAACGATTATTTCAAAAGGTGCCAACTGCTCTCTTGTTTATACTCCCCCTAGCTTTAACAAAAAGAAATGATACCTGGCATCCTCTTTAAGGATTTTTCTCCTCATGAAAGCCCAGCACGTACCAGCAATGAATCTTTCAAAAAGTATTCGATCCTTCTCAGGAAATTTCTCTCACTAGAGATTAGCTTTTCAAACAGATGCAGTGTTGCTTTTTCAAGGCTGGGAAGGTGCCGAAGCCAGAGGCAGACTACAGCTGACGTAGGGAGAGAAATCTTCTTCCTTTCAGCAAGAATAAACAAAATTTTAAACAGAAATGGGTTACTAAGAAAATAAGATTGAGAGAGATCAAAATGCAAGAATGAGTCCACTTTGTGAATCTTCTTTTCATCATGGTCGTAGTATTTACAGAATCAATCAATATTTACCATGTGTCCATTTGCAAAATAATGTGAATTTGCTTCCAATTCAACTCAAGACATTAGAGAAATACTCAAAGAAAGAAATGTTTTCAAAAAGGAAAAACAAGTAGTAGTGATGTAAGTATTAGTGATGGAACAAGATGGAAAAAGGCCTATACAGCTCCTAACTTAAAAAATAGTTATATCTGAAAGTACATCCTAAGGATTTAAGGATTTAAAATATGGATTCAGACCTGGGTTTGAGTCCCAGGGCCACCACCTACTAACTTGATTACCTTGGGAAAATTACTAAACCTCCAAACCTCATTTTGCTCATCTGCAAACTGTAAAGTGGGCCTATCTCCCTCAAAGTGTTCCCAGAAGGAACAAATACAATAAAAACACACGTACAGAGATGAGCACAACGTATGATATCTAATAAATACTCAGTGACTGTATTTGTGAATCTGTTGCTTGAAAGTTAAAAAATATTTTCCTTTAGTAATAATTTCATATATGGTGGTTATGGCCTGGTATAGATACATAGCTGATCTCTACCATGATATACTCTGTAGCCCCAAATATTTTGTGTTGCTATGTTTCCACAGGAGAATGTGGAGGTTCCTCCTGTGTCAGTCAGGTCGGTGAATCAGGGGTTCTACTTCCCCTTCTGGGAGGTAGCGTAAGAAGACACCTAATTCTGAAGCACCGATAGGCTCTGGGCCTGTAGCCCTCCCGTGAGCATGGGGCCTGTCTCGGCCTGGTGAGACTTCCCTTTCTTCTTTCAGCCCAGCTTTCCCAAGGCCTCCTGCCTCTTCACCTGTGGCATCACAGACAGCACAGTGCTTTCCAGGTTCTGTCAAAGATGTTTGTTGCCTTTATGAAGAAAAACAAAAGCTGAAGGCACAGAGGCTCCCTATTACCCAAACTACCCAAAAGCCCCTTCAGGGCTTTCCCTTCACTATTGCTTCTGGGGCCATTTCTCTGCAGGAGCTGGCTTGAAGTCCAGAGAATGGGTGCAGGGGCTGGAAATGTATAGGCGGAGTCACAATCTCCCTCAGCATAACTCCTGTAGACCTTTGTCCTGGATTAGCTCAGGGACAAAGCTAGACAAAGCTGAAGAGTTGGAAGGACTCTCACAAAAGCAGGTAGAGGGGGGATCCCTGGGTGGCTCAGCGGTTTAGTGCCTGCCTTCAGCCCAGGGCGTGATCCTGGAGTCCCGGGATCGAGACCCACATCAGGCTCCCTGCATGAAGCCTGCTTCTCCCTCTGACTGTGTTTCTGCCTCTCTCTGTGTGTGTCTCTCATGAATAAATAAATAAAATCTTAAAAAAAAAAAAAAAAAGCAGGTAGAGGGCAGGACAAAGGGCAGGAGGGCCTCCCCTCCTCCCTTTCTGATCTCACATTCTCACTCTTCTGGAAAGTCTTGCAGGATCCCTTTCCCCCACCGTCCCAACACCTGGCAAAAACTGCCACGGTGCTGCTCCTTGACCTGCATCACCTGGCACATCTAGGGGCCAGGCTATGATGTCCTCACTTGTGCCACTGGTGCCTTGGACTCCAATTCCCATGCCACCTCCCCTATTATACTCGATAGCAAGGAGCTGGTGGTCATCCATTCACGAAAGATGAGGACTTCCTGTGTGGCACTCAGTGTGCTAGGTGCAGGCCAAGCAGCTGGGAACACAGACCTAGTCTGTACCCCTAGCACTCGGGGCCCAGGGGGAGATACACATATACATTTCAAATTGGGGAAAAGGCAGTGAAGGTAAAAGAGAATAACAGAAGGGTCCAATTTAGTTTGGGTGGTCTGGACAGCCTTGGGATTAGCTAGGTAAAGAGAAGCCAGAAGGCATCTCAGCAGAGGGACTAGCAGCTGTGATGGTCCTGAGACAGGGAGGAGCAAAGGTGAGAAGGAAAGAGAAACCCCAGAGTGTGAAGGTGAAGTGGCTTGTGATGAGGCAGTACCACAGAAGGAAGGCTTTGGAATTCTATTCAGTGATAATTCTGGTTCAAAGGACTTCACAGAGAGGAGTGCCAGGATGCGGTTTACAGTCAAAGATCAGTTCAGCTGCAGCAGGAAGACCCAAGTGCAGGCCTAGAATGGGGGGGGGGGGGGGTTGCCCAGGAGCCCAGGAGCCCAGGGGAGCTGGTGCTGGCATTACCCAGGCTGCAGCGGAGGAGTGAAGGGTCGCTGGTATGTATTTCAGCAGTAACATTAAGAGGAACTGGCAATGAATCTGATGAAAGGTGGTGAGGGGAGGTAGGAATCAAGGCTGCCCCAGGTTTCTTAAGCAATGAGCTGGATGGACATATTATTTACTCCAAACAAGGAGGAAAGATAAGATTTGTGAAGGATTTACTAAGAGCTCAGCTTGCATGTATGAATTTAGAATGTTTGAGGGACACTCCAAAAGAATAAAACAGATCCATGAATATTCAAGTTGAAAGTTCTGGGGAGAGGTCTGGGCTGAAGATATACATTAACGAACGTCAGCCAGCATGGAGTGGCATGAGTGCGGAGAACTCCAAGGGAGAGAGGTCTGCGCAGAGAGCAGAGGGCCCACGTTATGCCCTGAGCAGTACCAACAGGTAGCCAAAGAAGAGAAGCTGCAGATGGAGGAGGCAGGAGATACACAAGCAGGGAACAATGCCACCAAGGAAGAGAAGGAAGACCTGGTTCTGACCAGCACTGTTGAGAGACTGAGGATGTGGGGAGGGAACCATATGCATTCCACTGGGCAGGCCCTTTGTGACCTCCCCTAGGACATGGTTTTGATAGTGACAGAAGCCAAGGGCAGTCAATGTAGAGATAAGGTTGAAGTGCAGCCATTATTGTAGACAGGTCTTCAGAGGGACAGCTGTGACAGGAACACCACCAGGAGGCTGCGCAGGGGCAGCGGTGTGCGGGGCAGCATGGCTGACTGGTGAGCCAGATGCAGAGGAGCAAAAAAAGGCTGAAGGACTGGTAGCCACCATTTATTAAGCACTTACTTGAAACCATGGTAAGCATTCTACATTATCCTTATTTTATCCTTATTTTACATAAGACAGGGCAACTGAGGTCAGAGAAGGACAAGAACTCACAGCTACAATTTGAATGCAGGAGGTCTGATGCTGGAGCAGGTTGTACACCTCAGGTATCTATGAACTTCTCCACTGTGGACTAGAGAGTGGAAGGTGCTGCTCAGAAGAGGGGCCTGGGCCCAGGGGAGCGAGCAGATGGCATTCCAGGTAAGTCAGATGCCTGGACCCTGCGCTCATTCCCTTCAGTGTTTAGGGAAGTCTTTTCAAAGTCTAGGCTGTCAGTCAGTTTTAGCCACATTAATAGACCCTTGGGAGAGGTTTCCACCCAGTTTTCTACAGTAGAATATCCCTGGACAGGGGCGAGGGGTATCTGTAGTCTCTTTCATGAGCCAGAATGCTCCCAAGAAGCAGGGACACTCTGAGGCACAGAGGGAACTTGGCTGCTCAATGGCTCCTCCCTTCCCAAACAGTAGGGACATCTTTTGACCTGCATTTATCACATATAATTTTTTAAATCACATCTAATGAAATAACCATGTACATCATTAGACAAGTTTCTCACTTCAGTGAGTTTTTCATGCAGCACCATTCCCAGGCCTCTGAGCAGCCATGTGCATTGTGTGATTTTTACCATAAGGTCACATTAGTTGAATGATGCCTGACAACACAAAGGAATGAGCTGTTGAGAATGAGTAGTAAATATGAAGAAATGTAAAAAGGAAGCTAATGTAAGATGAGAGTTCCATCAAATATCTGAAATAAAGTATATTGCTTAGTTAAAAATTTACATAAAATCTGTAAAATTATATATTCAAATTAGTAAGTATATAATACTTTTGTTCTATAATCAGTTTAAAAAATGTGTATGGGGGGATCCCTGGGTGGCTCAGCAGTTTGGCACCTGCCTTTGGCCCAGGGCGTGATCCTGGAGTCCCAGGATCAAGTCCTGCATCGGGTTCCTGGCATGGAGCCTGCTTCTCCCTCTGCCTGTGTCTCTGCCTCTCTCTCTCTCTATGATGAATAAATAAAATCTTTATAAATAAATAAATAAATAAATAAATAAATAAATAAATAAAGTGTATGTTAAAAGTATGTTTTTATTATCCTTTATTCAGAGGATATCCTTTATTATTTGCAGTGATTAAATTTATGGACCCATGTTTGATATTTGAACAAAACAATCTATTTTGCTCTAAAAAATCAAAAAATTAACTCTTTATAATCAATACTGGTAGTGAAGAAATCACCAAGAAAATGACCTTAATATACTTACATAACTAAATTTGACTGGACCAACACATTGGTATTATGTAAAACGTTCTAAAAGTGTACTAGGTTGGTTTTGAAATTAAAAAGGCAAATTACATTATATGTCAATTTTAGCTCAATAAAACTGAAGTGGGAGGAGGCAAATTATGAAAGAAGAATGCAAATGGCCAATAAAAATATGCAGATTTTTCAGCCTTTTTAATAGTAAAGAAAGGTAAATTAACACAGCTGTCATTTTCATCCTTACACACCAGCAAATGTTTAGGAACAACATCCAATGTTGAAATAGGTACAGGGGATGTATGTTCTCAGAGGTGAGAAAGGGAATGGCTTTGCTCTTTTGGTTATGCATATCACCTAATGAATTGTAAAACAGACATCATCCTGACCTTTGTAACCATACTTTTGTGAATCTGCCTGGCAGAAATAAAAGCATCAGTTGGAGGATATTTACTGTAGCAATGATATAAAAAAATATTAAAAACAATTTTAATGCATCTGTTGGCAAGCAGGTGAATAAATTAAGGTCCATTCATATCAGAGAATATGTTCCTATTTTATAAAAATGAGCTGGATCTATATCCCTTGAGGGATCTATATCCATTGGTTAAAAAGCAGGTTCCAGAGTCATGTGTATGTGTGATGCTATTTTTATTTTTAAAGCTACTTAAAGAAAGAGAAAAAATTGTTTTATACAGATTTCTATGTTTACAAGACTGTAAGATATGGTTATCAGAAGTACTAGAGGGTGATAATGGGAGATAATTAACATTTTCTATATATACTTCTATATTGTATTATTTGACCTGATAAAATGAATATATATTTCTGTGGAAATTTAAAAAGCCAGTAAAGTAACAAGATAAAAAAAAATGTTTTAAGCGACCTTGAAAAATTTCAATCTAGAAATACTAAAGCTGTCCTTTTTCTACTCTAGCTATACTTACTTCACCTACCTAGCCTAGATACAGATCAAAATGATGAATTCAAGAAAAAACAGGGTAAGATAAAAACCTGGCTCTCCCAAATTCCTACCTAATAATCATGGTAAGTTTTCTGCATTATAGCTATGTTTTAGGAAAATGAGATTGGGTGTTTGGGACTTATGTGAAATACATTAAAATTTTCTCATTTAAAATATGAGGAATAGGATCCCAGTTAGTGCTTTCACATAGAACATGAGCCTTTTTTAAAAAACTATTTATGAGAGAGAGAGAGAGAGAAGGAAAACACACGTTTGTGACTGGGGGGAGGGGCAGAGGGAGAGAATCTTCAAGCCGACTCCCCATGGAGTGGGGGAGCTGACATGGGGCTCGAGCCCATGACTCATGAGATCATGACCTGAGTCAAAACCAAGAGACGCCCAACCCACTGAGTCAACTAGGCGCCCCAAACATCTGAGTCCTAGTAACAATTTCTGACACAAAGCAGGAGAAGCTTAAGAGGACACCTGCTCTTAGAGTCTTCTAGATAAATGCCTCCTTGGCATTTAGAAACTGTACTTTGTTTCTCCAAAATACTGAGGCTGTTGTTTGCCCCATCTTTTGCAAAAAGAGGCAGTATATAAAAAAATTGGTTCAGGTAATTATTAAATAATTCTGGTTCCAATTATTTTTTAATAGCTACAATAAAACTGAACATGGAATTCAATTCTTTGCAAGAACAGTTCCTAATGAGGGCAGCGCCTGTCGGTAGGGAATATCAGAAAGGCAAAGGGAAGAAGCTTCCTCACTCAAGACAAACATAGGCAGTACTTCCACCCTTCCAAACCAGAAAGAGATAGGGTTGTTTGGGTTGCCAGAGAAGCCCACAAAAATTGGGATCAGCTTTTCTGGAGAAAATTCCAAGGAATTGGAAAGAATACTCTCTATTATATTCCAAAGGTTTCCATGAAAATTTTATCTAAGAAGTATACCAAATTTGAATATTGTGCCATCGTTACCACTTATAAGTTGAAGTCCAATTTCAAAGAAAAGAGCAGTAACTAACACCAAGCAAAGAAAATGTCCAAATCCAAACATACTGGAAGTCTATTATAAATCATTACCAGCAGGTTTTTTTTTTTTAACATTTTATTTATTTATGAGAGACACAGAGAGAGGCAGAGACATAAGCAGAGGGAGGAGCAGGCTCCATGCAGAGAGCCTGATGTGGGATTCGATCCTGGGACTCCAGGATCACGCCCTGGGCTGAAGGCAGATGCTCAACTGCTGAGCCACCCAGGCATCTCTATCAGCAGGTTTTAATTGAAAAGTAAACTTTTTCAATGACTAATTTTGTGACCATATCTTATTAAGGTTAAAAAAAAAAAAAGAGGATCACAGGAAGTATCAGCAAATGGATGGTGTTTTGTTACTACTATATTTCGTTGCTACCTTTCTGTCCTTAGTATTACACTAGCCTTTCTTCATTTATAGACATTAACCTATATTATTTGACAACACTTAAAGCCTGATTTTTCTTATCTGAACTGAAAAAGCACAAAACTGAAAGCTTGGTCAAAGATCAGCCTATTCTTATACTTTCTTTTCTTTTCCTGGTAAGCACCTTTGGAGGCTGTATTAGTTCTTTCAGCAACAGGATTTTCTTAAAAAAAATTTTTAACAGGGAATAAAAAAGAAAAAAATAAATATATTTAGTATAGTTCAGCAAAAGGAATTTAGCTTACATTTAGCCTTAGTTCAGTGATATTTCCATTAGAAGGAAAAGATATAAGCTTGAGAAAACCTAATAAAACATTATAAAAATAATATATTACTAAAGTCAACGATAATAATAGCAACATGTGAATAGTTACTGAGTGTTTACTCTGGGTGTGAGGCATCATGCTAAACATATTACAGGCATGAGACCCACTTAAATACAATTCAATGTGCCTGAGACAGCCTTATGTCTATTACCTACCACAGTTATAAAAAGGAAGCCCCCTTTGAACTCTGCAAAGTGTTTTGATCTAGATTATGATTTAGTATTTAACATCCACCAGTCACACCGTGAGGCCAGTCCTGCATCCATTCTTCCTTTCATTTGTTCAATTGACTCATTCATTCTAGTATGCAGAAAAAAACTCTCCACTCGGTCATCAAACACCTCAATATTTTTTTAAAGACTGTATTTATTTATTCATGAGAGACACAGAGATATATATAGAGAGAGGCAGAGACATAGGCAGAAGGAGAAGCAGGTTCCATGCAGGGAACCCAATGTGGGACTCCAGAATCATGACCTGAAGTGAAGGGAGACACTCAACTGCTGAGCCACCCAGGCATCCCCAACATCTCAGTGTTTTTGAAGCAATGGATTTAGATTTACTCTATAGGGCATGTCATACTGAATTACTTATACTCCACAGACCCCTGGAAGGATTTCAGCAGCCCTCCCAGAAAGGTTGTATTGAAGTCTACAGGCTGCAGGTGGCTTGAGGGTAACTCCAGGAATAGACCTGAGAAGTTAAGTTTAATATTTAGGCCCAGAAATTAAAGATTTCCTTTAGGTTATCTCAACTGCAGAGAGGGGCAAACATCTGCTGTTTAAAAGAAGACAGGGAGCCATTTCTGAAAATACATGACTGTATTTGGAAATCAAGGCCACAGAACCCGGCCAATTGGACAACAGATGAAATTCCACTGGGGTACTGTGGTAGGCAAATAGCTGGAAGTCTACACACAGGGCAGGGCACACTGATTAAAGAAAGTATGTGGTTTCTAGATGACCACATAGTACATTTGGGGAACTGCTCAAGGGGCTGGGGGGGAGAACAGTGTTGGGTATGGGGGTGGTAATTTGCACTGACGGATTGAATCAGCCTCTCCATGTCAACATGTGGCTGGGATGCTCTGTCATGGGAAAGTGTCCATGGAAAGGTGCCAGCCCTTACACCACTATTTGGGGAACTTGCTGAGCTGAAGCCATTGGAATTGGACAAGCTGAAGGCCACCCAGCATTTCTGGACTGTCTGTCCCCTATGGATTAGCAAACATAATTTTCCAAACCAAATAAATTTTATTAGTTGCTAAGGGAGAAAATGCTATCAGAAGTAAAATAAACAGCAAAAGAGTTCAGGCCTACTCATGAAGACACTGCCCTCAGCTTTCTGTCTGAGAACTGCAGGTGGGGCAAAAGTAGCTATTTTCTGAGCATGTCTCTTTTTTCACCAGTAATTTCTGAAACAATTTTGAAAGGTTTCACAGGGGATGCCAAGGGGCATTCTCCTCCCACTTCCCTTTAATTCAAGTCTTGCTGAAAAAGACTAGAAACACAGGTGGCTAGGACCCTATAATTTGATGAATTATATTACTAAATAAATCAGAAATAAAGCTGCAATGGTGAAAGGCAAAGAGCATTTTACTTTAAATACTTTGAAAAATTGCCTTGGAGTATGAGAAATGAAAGCTGGTGGGGTAAGCCACTAGAACCTGAAGTATGTACTCAGGAAAATGATGTGGAGCACATTTACCATGTTATACAAACTTTTAAATTGATTATTACTCAGTATCTTACATAAATAACAAAAATAACTGATCAGACTTCTCAAGAAATCTAGACTTACTGGGTACATTTTGACAAAGGTTGAGAGTAGGTAGAAAAAAAGACTATATTTTTTAACCATGAGAATTATGTTTTGACTTTTTCTCAACATCAAATAATTTAACCTTCTGTCTCTTTTTTTAAATCTTACCTTAACAAATTCCAAATTATAACATTTTTTTAAAAGATTATATTTATTTATTCATGAGAATACACAGAGAAGAGAGAGAGAGAGAGAGAGAGAGAGAGAGAGGCAGAGACACAGGCAGAGGGGAACCAGGCTCCATGCAGGGAGCCTGACGTGGGACTTGATCCCGGGTCTCCAGGATCACGCCCTGGGCTGAAGGTGGTGCTAAACCGCTGAGCCACCCAGGCTGCCCCAAATTACAACATTTCATGTAAAATGAAATGAAAACTTACATTCTCACATTAATTTTTAAGAGTTATACGTGAAAAACAGCAAATACTTTAACAGTGCTTATTTCTTCTAAGCTAACTGAAAGAATAATGGTGATTTGAAGATGTTCATTTTCCAAATGTGATGATATAATAAAAATGAATTTAAAGATGGGGAGAAGGGATCCCTGGGTGGCGCAGAGGTTTGGCGCCTGCCTTTGGCCCAGGGCGCGATCCTGGAGACCCGGGATCGAATCCCACGTCGGGCTCCCGGTGCATGGAGCCTGCTTCTCCCTCTGCCTGTGTCTCTGCCTCTCTCTCTCTCTCTGTGACTATCATAAATAAATAAAAAAAAAAATTTAAAAAAAAAATATATATAAAGATGGGGAGAAGATATACTTATTACAGCAAAAAATAATGATAATAATAAAAACCCAAAATACAATAAAACCTTAGTAGTAAAAAATGCCTAAAACCTAGACATGTGGAAAATATTTAAAACACTCCTTTAAGATCAAAAAGTAAACACAAACAGGGACGCCTGGGTGGCTCAGTGGTTGAGTGTCTGCCTTGAGCTCTGGGCATGATCCCAGAATTCCAGGACCTAGTCCCACATAAGGCTCCCTATGGGGAGCCTACTTCTCCCCACTGCCTGTGTCTTTGTCTTCTCTCTGTGTCTCTCGTGAGTAAATAAATAAAAATCCTTAAAAAAAAAAAAAAGTAAACATGAACAAATGGAAAGACATAAGTGTTCCTGGACAGGTAGACAGAAAGCCTTCATGTCAGAAAAATGACAGTTTTCCCTCAGTTAATCTATATATTTCACATGAGCCTCCCCCAAACATTAGCTATCTTTCCTAAAGCTGAACACAATGGTTTCAAAGTTTATTTAAAAGATAAAACAAACAAGAACTGCCAGAAAACCTGAAAAGGAAGAGAAATGGGACAATTAGCTTTACTTTATAATAGGTATATTAGAAAGGCTCCATATTAAAATGAAGTAGTACTGGTGTGTGAATATACAATAGGCCAAAAAACCAACAGAAAATAATAAAATGCATGATTAAAAGAGCGAGGGGTTTGCACCCTTTATCACACTTGAGATGTGTAAAGCAACCATATTACTTCAACAGATACTTTGCAAAACAAAAACAGAGAAATTGGGGACCTAAAGACTAAAAGAGACTTTTGAACCTATCAGCCAAAAGCAACATGTGAACTTTGGACTCTGATTCCAAAAGAACCAACTGTAAAAAAAAAAAAAAAAAAAAAAAAAGAGAGAGAGAGAGAGACAGAGAGAGAGACAGAGAGAGAGACAGAGAAAATCAAGAGAATTCACTGACTAAATATATGATGGTGCTAAGGAATTAGTATCAGTTTTTAAATATAATAATGGTATTGTAGTTATATATATATTTTTAACACACCACATACATACTTTCAGTTTCCTGTTTCCCATGAAAGGAGTTTGAAGTTATCACCCTATCTTAACAAAAAGTACAAAGCAGAACAGACTGAAAATCAACAATCCTTCTTGCATCTTTAAGAGAAGGTAAAACATAAACCTTGCAATATATTATAATATATATTTAATATATGTATATATTTAATATATTATATTAATAATATATATTATAATATTGCAAGGGATAAACCTTGGCCTCCACAACTGAGAAGACTGATAAGCAAATACAGGAAATTGTGACTTACTGGAGTAGAGATCCACAAGTAGAAACTGCCATAGGAACCAGTGCCAGGTAGAAAAAACCTTAACCGTAATTAGTGAATGGCTGGAGGCTCAGTGTGGACAACTCTGGGAGTTAAAAACTCCAGTGGGATCCACTCATGGAAGGCTCCCACAATATTATGAAATCTGCCTCCAGAAGCTTAACCAGCTTCTCACAGTAAACACTGGGAGTCAATCTACTCGGACTTTACATTTTGAATAGATAGAGTGCTATGTTCTTAACAAGGTCTGCCCTCAAGGAAAACTAACCAGAGCCTAACCTCATGGGGTATTATCAGAGTCTAACAGACCTGGGGGAAGGCAAATATTCTATCCAGTTCTGGGCATTTGTCCTAAGGGGGAGAAAAACATTAAGAAACTTGTGTTAAGTTCAGAGTTCAGAGGCATAAACTCACTAAAGACTGAGACTTATAGAACACTTCCCCTCTGCTTGTCCCTCTCCCCACTCTTGTTCACACACACTCTCTCTCTCTCTCAAATAAATAAAATCTTTAAAACAGAAGGTATTCACTATATGTGAAGATGTATAATGTTATGTGAAAGTGGATTTGGATTAATTACAAATGTATATTGCAAACTCTAGGGCAATTATGAAAAAAGGTTAAAAAAAACACCAAACTAAAAAAAGCCTATTTAAAGCAGTTCCCTTTACCCAATACATTATATCTAGTTGTCAAAAACAATGACAAGGCATATCAAAAGGGGGAAAAAAAAACCCTACAATTTTAAGAGACACAGCAATAATCAGAACCAGACATGCAGAGATATTAGAATTATCAGTCATAATTAAAAACAACTATTATTAAAATGCTAAGAGAATTAACAGACAGCATGCAAGAACAGATGAGCAATGTAAGCAGAGATGGGAATCTTAAAAAAACAAAAAGAACTATTAGAGATCAAAACCACTGTAACAGAAATGAAGAATGCCTTTGGTAGGCTAAACCGTAGACTGGCTAGGAAAGAATGTCTGAGCTAGAGGATATATCCATGGGAATCTTAAAAACCAAAAAGCAACTCCCTCCCAAAAAAAACCCCCAAGAAAAACAAATAACCCAAAGACTGAAAAAACAGAACAGAATATCCAATGAATGTGGGACAACTATAAAACATGTAACATATGTGTAATGGCTGTACTAGAAGGAAAAGAGGGAGAGAGAAAACAAGTTTCTTTTGAAAACAGTAACTGAGAATTTTCCAAAATTAATGTCAAATACCAAATCACAATTCCAGGAAGCCCAAAGAATACCAAGTGAGATAAATGACAAAAGACTGTGCCTAAGCACATCATTTTGAAGCTACAAAGAAATCAAAGATAAGGGAAAAAATTGTGAAAGAAGCCAGAGGGAAATACATATTTTTTTAAAAAGATGATTTATTTTTAGAGAGAGGAAATAGTGGGAGGAAGGGCAGAGAGAGTGGGAGAAAGTCTTCAAGCAAACTCCCCACTGAATGCACAGCCCCACCTAGGGCTTGATCTCATGACCCTGAATCATGACCTGAGCTGAAGAGTAGGACACTTAACCAACTGAGCCACTCAGGCGCCCCTACATCTTAACTATAGAGAAAAGAGAATTATATCCAACTTCTCAGAAACCATGCAAGCAAAAAAAGAGTGGAGTAAAATATTTAAAATGTTGAGGGAAAAAAATATATACCATCTAAAATTCTGTACTCTGTGAAATTATTCTTCAAAAGTGAAGGAGAAACAAATGCTTTCTCAAACAAAAATTGAGGAGTTTTGTTGCCAGTAGACCTACCCTGTAAAAAAAAATTAAAGGAAGTTCATAGAAAGAAGAAAAATAATACAGGTTAGATACTCAGATGTGTATAAACAGCATCAAAGAAAAAATAATGAAGGTAAAATAAAAACTTTAATTTTTCCTATTCTTAACCGATATAACAGAGAACAGATTATTCAAATAATAAATAGAAACAATGTACTCAATTATGTACATTTATGTGTGTATGTATGCTTAAGTGTACTTACATGTAAGTGAAATGAATGACAATGATAGAAGACACAGAAAGGAGGAATTAGGATTATTTTGTTATTAAAAGGTACTCACACGGTGCCTGGGTGGGTTCCCAACTCTTGGTTTCAGCTGGGGTTGTGATCCCTGGGTTGTGAAATCAAGCCCTGCGCTGGGCTCCATGCTCAGCATGGGGTCTGACTGTCCCTCTCACTCCCCACTCCTGCTTGCATGCACTCCCTCTCTCAAATAAATAAAATCTTTAAAACAGAAGGTATTCACTATATGTGAAGATGTATAATGTTATGTGAAAGTGGATTTGGATTAGTTACAAGTGTATATTGCAAACTCTAGGGCAATTATGAAAAAAGGTTAAAAAAAAGTATAATGGATATATACTAAGAAAGAAGGTAGGACAGAATGGTTTCATATTAAATGTTCAGTTAAAACCACAAAAGGCAGAAAAAGAATGGAAGACAAAAGAAGGAACAAAAAGCAAGGATAACAAATATAAAACAGTAAGGAATATAACATATTAATCCAACTATGTCAATAATCACTTTGAAACTCAATGGTCTAAATGCACCAATTAAAAGATAATGACTGGGTGCCTGAGTGGCTCAGTTGGTGAAGCATCTGCCTTTGGCTCATGTCATGATCTCAGGGTCCTGGGATCAAACCCCACATCGGGCTCCTTGCTCAGTGGGGAGCCTGCTTCTCCCTCTCCTTCTGTCCCTCATCCTGCTTGTAGGCTTTCTCATTCTCTCTCTCTAATAAATAAATGGATAAATAAAATATTTAAAATAAAGAAGGCTGTCTAAAACAAAATTTAAAAAAAGATGAGATTGACAGAGTAGATCAAAAACTAAAACCCAACTATATTTTTTCCACAAGAAACCAATCTTAAGTATAAAAAAGCATACAGATCAAAACTAATGGATGAAGAAAAATATACCATGCCAACACTAATCAAAGGAAAGAAGGAGTAGCAATATTGATTTCAGACACAGTAGGCTTCCGAGCTAGCAAAGTTACCAGGAATAAAAAAATTCATTACATACTGATAAAGGTGTAAATTCTCCAAGAAGATATAACAATCTTTAACTTATATGTGCCTAATAATGGAGTGTAAAATTACATGAGGAAAAAGAAACAAAATTACAAAGTAGATGAATCCACTATCATAGCTGAATACTTCAACATCACTCTATCAGAAATAGACTGATCCAGTAGGCAAAAAATCTGTAAGGACACAGGTGAACTCAATAACACCATCAATAATAAAATAAATTAAAAAAAAAACACTTCAATAAACGTTAAGGCGCATGTGGAGTATTAAAATAAATCTATTTTATAAAGCGAAAAAAATAACACCATCAATCTTTTTTTTTTAACACCATCTATCTGTATTTATTGCCATTTGTAGTATACTTCATCCAAACACAAAATATGCATTCTTCTTAAATGCACATGGAATATTCACCAAGACAGACCACATTCAAAAACATAAAACACACGTTTATGAAGTGCCTGGGTGGGTTCAGTAGGTTAAGCACCCGACTCTTGATTTCAGCTCAGATCATGATCTCAGGGTTGTGAGATGGAGTCCCACAGCTCTGCACTCAGCATGAAGTCTGCTTGGGATTCTCTCTGTCTCTCTCCCTCCGTCCCTCCCTTTCTTCCCTCCCTCCCTCCCTCTCTCTCAAAAAAAAAAAAAAAAAAAAAAACAAAAAACCAAATAATGAATAAAACACCCTCTCACAACTTTAAATAAATAGAAATTATACAATGTCTGATCCCAGATCACAATTCAATTATAAACTAGAAATCAATAACAGAAAGATAACTTGAAAATCCCAAATTATGAAGAGATTCAACAACACACTTCCAAGTAACACATGGATGAAGTAAGAAACCTGAAGAGAAATTTAAAATTATTTTGGGGTAGGCCAAGTGGCTCAGTGGTTTAGTGTTGCCTTCAGCCCAGGGCGTGATCCTGGAGACCCAGGATCGAGTCCCATGTCAGGCTGCCTACATGGAGCCTGCTTCTCCCTCTGCCTGTGTTTCTGCCTCTCTCTCTCATGAATAAATAAATAAATAAAATCTTTTAAAAAAATAAAATTATTTAGAATTTAATGAAAATGAAAACAATTTATCAATATTTGTGGGATGCAACAAAAGTAGTGCTTAGAGTAAAATTTATAGCACTAAATACATACTTAGAAAATAAGCAATATTTAAGATCAATAACCTAAGCTTCCACTTAAGGGAGGGAGGGAGGGGGGGATATATATTCATTCATTCATTCATTTTTGAAGTATTTAGAAAAAGAAGAGCAAATTAAATCCAAAGTAAACAGAAGAAAAGAAATACTAAGAATTAAAACAGAAATCAGTGAAATAAAAAACAGGAAATCAATGAAACCATAAGCTGGTTCTTGGAACTGATCAATAAAATCTATTAAGTCTCTATCCAGATTAGAGCATCTCTTTTTGGTCATGGGTGCTATAAACTGTCCTGTATTAGGGCCACCTTTTTGCATCAAAGATGTCTCAAGAATTCTTTCTTGAGAATCTTTCTTTCACTGGCTCTGATCTCACCTCATCAAAACTCACCTATATTCCAAAACTACATCAAGATGATATGTCATCTTGAGAATCATCTAGGGTGAAACTTACTTAGGTCATGATTGATATTCTTGACTCAGTCTGCTCATACAGCCACTCTGCACTGAGCAAAATGACTAGAAGGAAGAACTCACCAGAAAAGGAAGAATCAGAAACAGTACTCTCTGCCACAGAATTACAGAATATGGATTACAATTCGATGGCAGAAAGCCAATTCAGAAGCACAATTATAAAGCTACTGGTAGCTCAGGAAAAAAGCATGAAGGATTCAAGAGACTTCATGACAGTAGAATTTAGGTCTAATCAGACCAAATTTAAAAATCAATTAAATGAGATGCAATCCAAACTGGAGGTCCTAACGACAAGGGTTTAATGAGGTGGAAGAAAGTGAGGAACATAGAAGACAAGCTGATGGCAAGGAAGAAAGCTGAGGGAAAAAAGAGAAAAACAATTAAAAGACCATGAGAAAAGGTTAAGGGAAATAAATGATAGCCTCAGAAGGAAGAATCTACGTATAATTGGGGTACCAGAGAGCGCTGAGAGAGCCAGAGGGCCAGAAAGCATATTTGAATAAATCATAGCTGAGAACTTCCCTAATCTAGGGAGGGAAACAGGCATTCAGATCCAGGAGATAGAGAGGTTCCCCCCCCAAATCAATAAAAATATCCCAACATTTAATAGTGAAACTTGCAAATTCCAAAGATAAAGAGAAAATACTTAAAGCAGCAAGAGACAAGAGATCCCTAACTTCTATGGGGAGAAATATTGGATTAATAGCAGGCCTCTCCAAAGAGACCTGGCAGGCCAGAAGGGCTGGCAGGATATATTCAGAGTCCTAAATGAGAAGAACATGCAGCCAAAAACACTATACCCAGCAAGGCTCTCATTCAGAATAAGGAGAGAGAAAGAGCTTCCAAGATAGGCAGAAACTGATAGAATATGTGACCACCAAACCAGCTCTGCAAGAAAATATTAAGGGGGATCCTGTAAAAGAAAGAGGAAGCCCAAAGAAATAATCAACAAAAACAGGGACTGAATAGATATTATGATGACACTAAATTCACATCTTTCAATAGTTACTCTGAACGTGAATGGGCTAAATGATCCCATCAAAAGACACAGGGTTTCAGACTGGATAAAAAAGCAAGACCCATCTATTTGCTGTCTATAAGAGATTCATCTTAGACCCAAGGACACCTCCAGCCTGAAAATGAAAGGGGTGAAGAACAATTTACCATTCAAATGGTCCTCAAAAGGAAGCTTGGGTAGCAATCCTCATATCAGATAAATTAAAGTTTATCCCAAAGACTGTAGTAAGAGATGAAGAGGGACACTAAATCACACTTAAAGGGTCTATCCAACAATATCCAACAATATTCGCATAAATATGAATATTTATGCCCCTAATGTGGGAGCTACCAAGTCAATCAATAACCAAAGTAAAGACATACTTAGATAATAATACACTAATAGTAGGAGACTTCAACATGACACTTTCTGCAAATGACAGATATCTAGGCACATCACCAAAGAAACAAGGGCTTTAAATGATACACTGCACTAGATAAATTTCATAGATATATACAGAACTTTCCATCCAAACGGAATTGAATACACATTCTTCTCAAGTGCACATGGAACTTTCTCCAGAATAGACCACATACTGGGTCACAAATCAGGTCTCAACCGATACCAAAAGATTGGGATTACCCCCTGCATATTTCCAGACCACAATGCTTTGAAACGAGAACTCAATCACAAGAAATTTGGAAGAAACTCAATTATGTGGATGTCAAAGAGCATCCTACTAAAAGATGAATGGGTCAACCAGGAAATTAGAGAAGAATTAAAAAGATTCATGGAAACTAATGAAAATGAAGACACAACAATTCAAAATCTTTGGGCAGCAAAAGCAGTCCTAAGAGGGAAATACATCGCAATACAAGCCTCTCTCAAAAAATTGGAAAAAAACTCAAATACACAAGCTAACCTTGCACCTAAAGGACGTGGTGAAAGAAGAGCAAATAAAACCTACACCAAGCAGAAGAAGAGAGATAATAAAGATTTGAGCAGAACTCAAAGAAATAGAGACCAGAAGAACTGTAGAACAGATCAACAAAACCAGGAGTTAGTTCTTTGAAAGAATTAGTAAGATAGATAAACCATTAGCCAGCCTTATTAAAAATAAAAAAGACTCAAATTAATAAAATCATGAATGAAACAGGAGAGATCACAACCAATACTAAGGAAATACAAACGATTTTAAAAACGTATTATGAAAAAAATGTATAATGAGCAGCTATACGCCCATAAATTAGGCAATCTAGAGGAAATGGATGCATTTCTGGAAAACCACAAATGACCAAAACTGGAACAGGAAGAAATAGAAAACGTGAACAGGCCAATAGCCAGCAAGGAAATTGAAGGAGCCATCAAAAACCTCCCAAGACATAAAAGTCCAGGGCCAGATGGCTTCCCACGGAAATTCTATCAAACATTTAAGGAAGAAACAATACCTATTCTACTAAAGCTGTTCCAAAGGATACAAAGGAACAGAATACTTCCAAACTCGTTTTATAATACTTCCAGCATCACTTTAATTCCAAAACCAGACAAGACCCCATCAAAAAGGAGAATTATAGACAAATATCCCTGATGAACATAAATGCAAAAAATCTCAACAAGATACTAGACAATAGGATCCAACAGTACAGTAAGAAGACTATTCACCACGAACAAGTGGGATTTATCCCCAGGATGCAAGGTTGGTTCAACACTTGTAAAACAATCAACATGATAGATCACATCAACAAGAAAAAAAACAAGAACTACATGATCCTCTCAAAAGATGGAGAGAAAGCATATGACAAAATACAGCATCCATTCCTGATTAAAACTCTTTAGAGTGTAGGGAATTCTACTGTTCCTCACTGTCTTAAAAAGCCATCTATGAAAAGCCCACAGCAAATATCATTCTCAATGGGGAAACACTGGGAGCCTTTCCCCTAAGATCAGGAACATGACAGGGATGTCCACTCTCACCACTGCTATTCAACATAGTACTAGAAGCCCTAGCCTCAGCAATAAGACAACAAAAAGAAATAAAAAGCATTCAAATTGGCAAAGAAGAAGTCAAAGTCTCCCTCTTTGCATATGACATGATACTGTACATTGAAAACCCAAAGACTCCACCCCAAGATTACTAGAACTCATACAGCAATTCGGCAGTGTGGCAGGATACAAAATCAATGCCCAGAAATCAGTGGCATTTCTATACACTAACAATGAAACTGAAAAAAGAGAAATTAAGGAGTCAATCCATTTACAATTGCACCTAAAAGCATAAGATACCTAGGAATAAACCTAACCAAAGAGGTAAAGGATTTATACCCTAAAAACTACAGAACACTTCTGAAAGAAATTGAGGAAGACACATATTCCATACTCATGGATTGGAAGAATTAATATTATGAAAATGTCAATGCTACCCAGGGCAATTTACACGTTTAATGCAATCCCTATCAAAATACCATGGACTTTCTTCAAAGAGTTGGAACAAATCATCTTAAGATTTGTGTGGAATCAGAAAGGACCCCAAACAGCCAGGGAATGTTGAAAAAGAAAACCTAAGCCAGGGGCATCACAATGCCAGATTTCAAGTTGTACTACAAAGCTGTGATCATCAGGACAGTGAGTGTGGTACTGGCACAAAAACAGACACATAGATCAATGGAACAGAATAGAGAATCCAGAAGTGGACCCTCAACTCTATGGTCAACTAATATTTGACAAGGCAGGGAAGGCTATCCACTGGAAAAAGGACAGTCTCTTCAATAAATGATGCTGGGAAAACTGGACATCCACATGCAGAAGAATGAAACTAGACCATTCTCTTACACCATACACAGAGATAAACTCAAAATGGATGAAAGATCTAAATGTGAGATAAGAATCCATCAAAATCCTAGAGGAGAACACAGGCAACACCCTTTTTGAACTTGGCCACAGCAACCTATAAAGGCAAGGGAAACAAAAGCAAAAATGAACTATTGGGACTTCATCAAGATAAAAAGCTTCTGCGCAGCAAAAGAAACAGTCAACAAAACTAAAAGACAACTTACAGAATGGGAGAAGATATTTGCAAATGACATATCAGATAAAGGGCTAGTATCCAAGGGCAAGTATCAGATAAAGATACTAGTATCTGGTATCCAAGATCTATTTATTAAACTCAACAGCAAAGAAACAAACAATGCAATCATGAAAATGGTCAAAAGACATGAACAGGAATTTCACCAAAAAAGACCTACACATGGCCAACAAGCACATGAGAAAATGCTCTGCATCACTTGCCATCAGGGAAATACAAATCAAAGCCACAATGAGGGCAGCCCGGGTGGCTCAGCAGTTTAGTGCCGCCTTCAGCCCAGGGCGTGATCCTGGAGACCCGGGATAAAGTCCCACGTTGGGCTCCCTGCATGGAGCCTGCTTCTCCCTCTGCCTGTGTCTCTGCCTCTCTCTCTGTGTGTGTCTCTCATGAATAAATAAATAAAATCTTTAAAAAAAAATAGTGCAAGGGATTATAGGGGAAAGGGAGAGAAAACGAGTAGGAAAATTCAGAGGGGGTGATAGAACATGAGCAACTCTGAACACTGGGAAACAAACAAGGGGTAGTGGAAGGAGAGGTGGGTGGGGGGATGGGGTGACTGGGTGATGGGCACTGAGGGGGGTCACTTAATGGGATGAGCATTGGGTGTTATACTGTATGTTGGCAAATCGAACTCCAATAAAAAATACACAAAAAATAAATTGTTATCCTGAATTCAAAAAAAAAGTCTCTATCCAGGTTAACATGAAAAGAGAGAACAGAAATTACTAATGTCAGAAATGAAAGAGTAGATATCACTACAGATCCTATGGGCATTTAGAGGCTAAGAAAGGAACTCTATGAACAACTCCATGCCAATAAACTTGATAACCTAAATGAAATGGAGTACTTCCTTGAAAGATACATTCTAATAGAACACACATAAGAAACAGACTGAGTAGATATATACCTAATAAAGAAATTAAATGAACATTAATAACCTTTCAAAAAAGAAAGCATCAAGTCCTGCTGGAATTCTACTAAACATTCAAGGGAGAAATTATACCAATTCTCTCCAATCTCTTTCAGAGGAGAACAACAGAGGAAATACTTCCTTATTCATTTTCTGAGGCCAGAAATACACTACTACCCAAAGCAGACAAATGACATTATAGGGAAAGTTAGAGACAAACAAAACAAAACAAAACAACCCCCCCCCCCAAAGAAAACCCCTTAGTGACCAGTATCTCTGATTAGCATGGAAGTAAAAATCTTCAACTAAATATTAGCAAATTGAATCCAATGGTGTATAAAAAGAATTATACATCATGACCAAGCAGAATTTGTCACAGGTATACATAGCTGGTTTAACTTCTGAAAATGTTAATATAATCAGCCACATCAACAGGCTAAAATAGAAGTCATGTGATCATATCAGTAGATGCAGAAAATGTATTTGATAAAATCCAAACCAATTCAGTACAAAAACTCAGCAAATTAGAATGGAGGAAAATTTTCTCCAATTGATAAAAAAATACCTACAAAAACCCAACAAGAATTAATATTGTTGGGACACCTGGGTGGCTCAGTGGTTGAGCATCTGCCTTTGGCTCAGGCCATGATCCCGGAGTCCTGGGATCAAGTCCTGCATCAGGCTTCCCATAGGGAGCCTGCTTCTCCCTCTGCCTGTGTCTCTGCCTCTCTTGTGAATAAATAAATAAAATCTTAAAAAAATAGTTAAAATGTCAATATAACAAAAGCAATCTACAAATTCAATACAATTGTTCTCAAAATTCCAATGACAGTTTTCACAGAAATGGACCAACAATTCTAAAATTTATATGGAACCACAAAAGTCTGCAAAGAGCTAAAGTCACCTTGAGAAAGAACAAACCTGGAGTTATCATGCTCCCTGATTTCAAATTGTTTTACAAAGCTATAGTAATTAAAACAGTATAGTATTAGCATAAAAACAGTCATACAGATCAATGTAATAGAACAGACAGCCCCCAAATAAAGCTATGTATATATAGTCGTTTTATGACAAAGGAGCCGAAAATATAAAATGGGGAGAGGACAGTCTCTTCAATAACTGAACCTAGGAAAGAACTAGAAAAATAATACTAAAATTTGTATGGAAACACAAAAGACCCTGAATAGCCAAACCAATTATGAGAAAGAACAACAAAGCTAGAGATATCACCATCTCAGATTTCTTTTTTTTTTTAACAATCTCAGATTTCAAGATATACTATATACTATAGAGTGATCAAAACACTATAGTACTAGCACAAAAACAGACACATAGATCAATGCAACAGAATAGAGAGCCCAGACGTAAACCCATGCTTACTTATATGGTCAACTAATCTGACAAAGGAGACAAGAATATACAATAAGTAGGACACCCTGGATGGCTCAGCGGTTTAACTCTGCCTTCAGCCCAGGGCCTGATCCTGGAGAACCAGGATGGAGTCCCACGTCAGGCTCCCTGCATGGAGCCTGCTTCTCCCTCTGCCTGTGTCTCTGCCTCTCTCTCTCTCTCTCTGTGTGTCTCATGAATACACAAATAAAATCTTAAAAAAAAAAAAAAGAGTATACAATAAATAAAGGACAGTCTCTTCCACAAATGGTGCTGAGAAAACTGGACTGTTGTATGAAGAATTAAACTGGACCACCTTCTTATACCATGCACAACAATAAACTCAAAGTGGATTAAAGATCTGAGACCTAAAACCACAAAACCTATTTAAAAAAAAAAGCATACTCAGTAATCTCTTGGACATCAGCCTTAGCCACATTTTTATGGATATGTCTCCAAGAGAAATAAAAGCAAAAATAAGCTATTGGGACTATACAAAAATAAAAGGCTTCTGTATAGCAAAATGAAAATACAACCTGCTGAATGGGAAAACATATTTGCAAATGATCCATCTAATAAGGGGCTAACATCTGAAATATATAAGAACTTTTACAACTTAATACACATCCACACAAAAACCCCACATATAGTCCAATTAAAAAATGGGCAGAGAACCTGAATGGACATTTTTCCAAAAAAGACAGATGGCCACAGACAAGTGAAAAGATCCTCAACATCACTAATCATCAGGGAAATGCAAATCAGAACCACAGTGAGTTATCACCTTACACCTGTCCAAATGACTAGAATCAGAAAGACAACAAATAGCAAGTGTTTGTGATGATGTGGAGCAGAGGGAATCCTTGTGCACTGTTAGTGGGAATGTATATTTGTGGAGTCACATGGAACATTAAAACTATCCTCTGATCCAGCAATCCCATTTCTGGGTATATAACCAAAAGAAATGAAAACAGGATGTCAAAAGGATGTCTCTATCCCCATGTGCACTGCATCATTCACAACAGTCAAGAAATGGAAATAATCTAAGTGTACCAGTAAATGAATGGATAAAGAAGATGTGCTATATTTATACAGTGGAATATTATTCAGCCATGAGGAAGAATGAAATCCTGCAGTTTGTGACATGGATGGACCTAAGGGCATTATGTTAAGTGAAATAAGTCAGAGAGAGAAACCCAAATACTGTATGATATCACTTTATGTAGAATCCAAAAAGAGCTGAACTCACAGAAACAGAGACTAGAAAGATGGTTACCAGGAACTAGGTTGTGGTGAAATGGGGAGATGCTGGTCAAAGTCTGGAGTACAAACTTTTAATTTTAAGATGAATACATTCTGGAGATCTAATGTACAGCAGGGTGATTATAACTGATACAGTATATATTTGAAAGATGCTAAGAGTAGATCTTAAATGTTCTTACCACATTTAAAAGGAAATGGTGATTATGTGACATGATGACAGTGTTAGCTAAGCTTTGGTGGTAATGATTTTGCAATATAAAAAGTACAAATTAACTTGTACATCTTAAACTCATACAATTTTTTTAAAGATTTTTATATATTTATTCATGAGAGACAGAGAGAGAGAGAGGCAGAGACACAGGCAGAGGGAGAAGCAGGCTCCATGTAGGGAGCCTGATGCAGGACTCGATCCTGGGACTCCAGGATCACGCCCTAGGCCGAAGTCAGGCCCTAAACCACTGAGCCACTCAGGGATCCCCCAAACTCATACAATGTAATATCTCAGTTGTATGTCAATAAAGTGGGGGAGGGAAATGTAAGTAAGTAAATATGTAAATAAATAAATATTTCCTCTTGTGTCTATATGAAACATAACAAGAAGTACACCTGGTTGTCTAATTTTGCAATGTTTAAACATTTTTTGAAAAGTCTAAATTTTATCTGAATTTTCAGTATAAGTATATTTAAATATACTTCAAAAATAAGCAAATATAACATATTTTTGCATATAACATATAACATATTTTTAAATTATTATAATTGATTTTTTGTTCAAAAATAAATTCATTTATAATGTATTTTCTTACATTTAAGAATGGATCATTGATTTATGAAGGACAATTAAAAGATTTGCTTTCTCATCTATAGCTATTCCATTGGGAAAAGATGAAACCAATACACCAGATATTTCCCTGACTCACAACCATGAGACATCTACTCCAAAGAAACTGGGCTAAAATGTAAATGAAAGCAAATATGAAGAAAGCTAATTTTCCCTTGCTTTCATACATGTTACTAACTTACTTTATTATGCCTTATTCAATAGAATGCTTTCAAATACTATTAGAGTGCTAGCTAACTGTGGTATCAACTTGAGATCATTCAGAGTCTAAACAAAAAGAATTTAATAGTTCAAACACAGATGTAATAAGTTAATATTTCATCAAGAGAATTATACTTCTGCCTTAAAACTGAACTTCTAGATGTGGCTTCCCTTAAGTGAACTGGGCAGTACATGCATATGGTAGGGAAGTAGTTAAAGTGTTGAATAACTACTTCAAATCTCATGTTTTTTCCTAGACCAATTGTGTTGACATTTGCACTCATACTATAAAAGCACTAGCAAGTAAAACTACTGTACCCAGCATGAGTCAAACAGAAAAAGTAGTCACTGTATTCTTAAGCACTATGGACAGTAATAACACTGGCAGTTTTCCACAAAAATGTGTTTGAGGAAACACATAAAATATTAATTTTACTAAATTTTATACTTGAGAATACTTTTTATAAAAAAAACTATTCTGTGAGGTGAAAAGGAAAGCATGCAAAATGCACTTCTGCTGCATAACAAATCAGGATGGTTGTCTGGAGGAAAAGCACTTGCAACTGTATGAGCTCCAAGATCAAGTAGCCACCTTTTTGTCATGGAGATTTCTTTCAAACAATGGCAAACAGTGATTATTCAGAATCGAGTATTTGGCACATACTTTCTCAAAAATTAGTGAAATGACCCTTGTACCTCAAGGAAAACATGACACCAATCTTATCAGAAATGTCTTTAGATACTGGGAAGCTGTCAAGCTCACATTGGCAGGAACAAATTTTCCAAGATTCAAATTTTTACCTAAAAACTCTAACTTATCATTGGCTACAAAACCTTGGCTACTGCAATATTCTTGTCTTTTCCAACTGTCTATCTGTGTGAGGCTGAATTTTCTTCATATACTTCAAACAAAACAACACATCGCACCAGACTGAACACAGAGACACATTATGAGAACCCAGCCAACTTATGTCAGACAATAAAAAGATGTTCAAAAATTTAAAACAATGTCACTCTTGTTAAACAATTTTCTTCTTGGAAAATATCACTTTCATAAAAATGTGCTACTTGTGTGAACATGTTATCAATTTGTTATTTTAAAATGAAGTAATAAATATTTTTAAAACTTGTTTTAATTTCAAACATGGAAAAATATTGATAAATACAACTCACATTAAAAAAAAAAAAAAGCTCACTGGAATCCTCAATAATCTTTAAGAACATAAAGCAGTGCTGAGACCAAAGGTTTGATAACTGCATTTCCAATATACTGAAGTATTCTAAGAAAAAGAAAAACAAAGCTGGATGAGAGTAAATGGACATCACTTACAGCAGAAAGGCCTCATTCACAGCATCAAAGAACTCAGGCCAGAGCACTTCCTGTGTTTCATGTCCATGGTAGGTGAGCAGAGCTTCTACCAGTGGTTCAATATCTGGCAGAGTTACAAGTGGTATACAAATTCGCGACAGGAACCTTATTTTTTCAGGAACCATTCTATGAAATAAATAATTATTCAAATCTTAGAGCCACATGTAATTAAAGACAAAATCTTCATGCTGAAGACTGATGACAAGTTACTTGCTTTGTCGTACAAAGAGGGCTAACACCATCTATGAACCTTTCTCTTGCTCAACTTTTCAGGAAGAAATCCTTTTGTTGAAATTCCCATTTTAACATCACTTATTGTCAGGACTTTGGCATAACTATTTACAGGCACCTCCAATTTACCATGCCCAAAACAGAACTCTTGAATTCCTTCCCCAAATGTTCTTTTCCCCATTGTTGCCAACCTCATTTGCTCAGGCCAAAGCCCTCAAAGGCCATCCTTGATTCCCCCTTTCTCATGCCCCTCACCTAATTCAGCACTAAATACTGTCAATTCATCTGACAACTTGACTTCTCTACACCCCCATCATTACCCAGTAATTCACTGTTGCCTCCGGTCTGAGTTACTGTAGGAACCTCGTAACTTTCTCCCTGCTTCTGCCCTCATCCTCAATTTTTATCATCAGAACAGTTCTAGCAACCCTTTAAAAATTCAGATCACTTGTCTGTTCAAAACTGCAATGGCTTCCAACTTCAGAGAACAAGCAAAGTCTTACACTGGCCACTGTGGACTTCCATGATGGGGCCCCTTCTATTTCTCTGGCTTCATCTCCTACTCTTTCCCTTACTCATCCTGCTTCAGCCTTATAGCCCTCCTCTGACTACTCCAGATGAGGTCCTGTTTTCTATTCTGCCTGGAACCTATAGCTAGCTCCTTCATTTTGTATAAGTCTCAGTTCAAATGTTGCCTTATGTGACAGCATCCCTGACCATCCCATTTAAATGCACTGATCAATATGGTAGCAGTGAACCACATGCTGGCAATTTAAATTTAATTTAAATGAAATAAAATGTAAAATTCCATTTATCAGTTGCAACAGCCACATAACAAATACTCAATGTGTACTTTGAGGCTAGTGGCTTACAGTATTGGACATTGCAAGTTTCCACAACTTGTCCATAACTGCAGGAAACTCTACTGGACAGCAGAACTTAACACAGAAAGTGCCCTCCCATTCCACCTATCTCTCTGTTACCTTACCTTATTTCACTGTTCTTCAGAGTACTATTCATCACCTGACCTATAATGTATTTATTAGTTCATTGTTCATTGTCTGTTTCTTCCTGCTAGGATATCAGCTTTATGAGGATAAGTACTTTTTTCTATTTTGCCCTCTGCTCCATTCCCAGGAATGGAAACAATTCCTTACACATATGACATGCTCAACAAATATATGTTAAATGAATAAATGAACACCTAGAGATCAATAAAATGAAAGCTTGAGATGTAGACTATTATATCTTTTTCTAGTTATATCCATACTAATCATAAATCTCAAAGTTGAATCCTGTGTTTTCTGAAACAAAAATGGAACAACAGAGAACATAAAGCTGTCCCTCTTTTTTTACTGGCTGCCTATTACTGAAAAAAAAAAAGTGTGTTCTGTAATTTAACAACATCTGTATTTATAGGCATTTAGGTTATTTCTAATTTCTTACCATTACAAACATGGCTGCAGTGTTATCCTTGCACATGCCTATCCAGGACTTTGTGTGAGCATTTGCATATTAAATTGCACTCTAAAAGACAACCACTTTGCTTTTCCCTAAACACCAACCCAAGTGCATAATCTTATTGGAATATATCTGACATTCTACCACTTCCATCATCTTAAAGAAGCTTCCCCTAGAACCCCCTGACCTGTTCCAATCCAGGCAGGTCACTTTTTATTCCCTCTGTACAATTACCGTCTTGGGATTCTGTCCTGGGGATTTCCTTTACTTCTCTCCTGAACCCCGTATCTTTCTCTTTCTTGGTTCACTTTTTTGTGGGAAAAGATAAATGAGAGATAAAGTATTTGAGATCTAGGATGTCTGGAAATATCTTTACTCATAAATTTTTTTTCTAACTCTCATAGAAAAAAACCCATGTTACTCTTGATACTTTGGCTGAGGATAGAAATTTTGTAATTTTCCAAAAAAATTGTGAAGGTATGGTTCTATATAGTCTTTTAGCTTCCAGTGTTGTTCTTGTGAAGGCCCATGCTACTATGAATCCTTATCGTTTATGTAAGTGCTGGTTTTACTCCCTGGAGACTTTTGGAAATCTTCTTTGAAGTTTCATACTGGTGTTGGTATGGATTCACTTTTATTCACTCTGCTGGGCACTCAGTGGAGCTTAAATCAGAAAAGTTCTCTTGGATTGTTTCTTTGATAATTTTCTATCCATTCTTTTATCCATTCTCTCTTTATAAGAACTCCAATGTTTTTGGATACTGAACTTCCTGGACACTTTTCAGTCTTTATCTTTCATCTCTTGGTCTTTCTACTTTAAATTTTGAAAGAACTGTTCAAATTTATCTTTCAATCTTTTTTTTTTTTTTAAGATTTTACTTATTGAGAGAAAATGTGTGCGTGCCTGTGCGCACACACGCATATGCTTGTTGGGGGTGGGGGGCAGAGTGAGAGGAAGCAGCAGATTCCCCACTGAGCAGAGAGAGCCTGCCATGGGCCTCCATCCCAGAATCCTGAGATCATGACCTCAGCTAAAGACCAAATGAGCCACCCAGGTGCCTCCTAATCCTTTCATTAGGATTTTCATTACCACTCTCTCATGATTAATTTATAAGGACTTGAATACCCTGGATGTTCTTTTTTTGTTTTTAAATAGCATCCTGTTCTTTTTTAATGGATATAATATTACTTTTCATCTTTATGGAGGCACTATTATTAATTTATTTGAGATAGTCTTTTCTTTGAATAATCTTTTTTTAAAAAGATTTATTTATTCATGAGAGACACACAGAGAGAGGCAGAGACACAGGCAGAGGGAGAAGCAGGCTCCCCACAAGGAGCCTGATGCAGGACTCAATCCCAGGACCCTGGGATCATGCATGCCCTGAGACAAAGGCAGATGCTCAACCATTGAGCTACCCAGATGCCCCTGAATAATCTTTTAAATTTGTATAGCTTTTTATTTTTTGTCATGTTATATGCTTAATATGATTTCCTTAAATACCTGGGGACCATTGCTGGTCTGCTTATATACACATGTATATTTTTTGAGCCAGCTACAATATACTTTATTGAAGATACATCACAAGATAGGGCTCCCTGGGCCCTTCTTCTTCAGGGGGTCAAAACTGTAGAGATCAGGAGATTCTCAGTATGTTGAGGAAAGTTTAAAGTTTAAATATTACTGAGAATACTAAAGAGCTTCTGTTTATGAGGATGGAGCTATCATTATTTATGATGTTTGAAATTAAAGCAAAGACATCTAAAAGTATTTATTAATTCACTAAAAGTAACAATGGTAAATTCATTAGATGTTAACATGAATAACATTTTTTGGTAAGCATAACTATATTTTACAGGACAAAAAAATAGTGAGTAGTACTCATTTAAATGTTTGTAAACCTTACTATATGACCTGAAAGAAGATAACTGGATTCTTGTACACATTTCTGTATTCAATCTGTTGCACTATGTTTTGACTGGAGTATATGAAGACAACCTAGTCTAGTCCCACACAGATACAGTTTTTAAAGGCAGGAGTATTTTAATACCATCTTCATATAATTGTGTATCTTTTGACACTAGACGAACACTCATCAAGCATTGCCTATCCCTGCTACTATAAGCCTGGCTAGGAACACAGGTGCAGCTGCTCATCATGGTCCAAAGGAGTAGTGATGGGTAGTCCCTACTGATATGTGGTAATAGCTGAAAATTTACTGGCCAAGCCATCCCCTAAAAGCTGCAAGTCTTCAAACAGACTCGATAATTCAAAACAGTTACATCAAATAGTCTGTCAGTAAAATTTTTGTCCAGGTTAAATAGGTGGTTTCCTGGCTTTTCCTACTTCATCATCTTCCCCAATATCCCCTTCTGATCTCTTGCGTTAAAAAGGAAAACCAAAACCAAAAAAACCACCTTCTTACTTTCTATTTCTCTGTCCTTTTGTACTTTATCCTGGGAGAACTATTTGGCTCAATCTTTAAAGTCATTAGTTGCTATTCAGCTGTATCTCCTATAGCCTTTTATTCATTTTTTCCCCTAAGTCCCCTTTTAAAAAATATAACCAACTTATTCCTGGTTTCTCTTGCTATTCTTAGGACAATTAATTATCCCTTTAAAACAAAAACACTTGCTTGTCCTACATAACACATTTAATTAGTGTATTTGCATCTTCTGCTTTGTTGCATTTAGTTCATTTTTTCTCATGGTGTTGGTTTTCCATGAATATCTGTGATTTTTGTTTGCTCTTTCTGGAATTTGGGATTCCCCACTAGCTTCACCATGAATGCTTTTTACTATAGCCTCCTCTGGTACTTGTGGGGAAGGTCAGGATGTAGTGCTGGTTGGGGTTGCCAATAAATTGCATTCTGTGCATTGGAGTACCCCTAGAACTGCGTAATAGCCATTTGGTGTTTACTTCTCCAAATCTTCCTCCCTCCTTCCTATAAGAAACAGGACATTTCTGTTGTCTCTTGTTTTTTTTTTTTTTTTTTTTAAGATTTTATTTATTTATTCATCACACACACACACATACACACACACACACACAGGCAGAGACACAGGCAGAGGGAGAAGAAATCCCGGGTCTCGAGGATCAGGCTCTGGACTGAAGGCGCCGCTAAACCGCTGAGCCACCTGGGCTGCCCTGTTGTCTCTTGTTTGAAGGCAGTGGATATGGAGGAATATATGAGGACCTGGCCCTTAGCCAACTTCTATGAATTGCAATAGTCCAACAAGCTGTCTTGTTGGTGGCCAGGTACCTTCCTGCTCCACCCCAACATTATTTGCACCTTTGCAGTAGTCCTCTCTTGCAAGCTTTTTGGGCTGTGATATTTTCCTTCAAAAATATCTCACTATCTGCCATTTGAAGCCTTTCCTATAATTTGTGGTCATCAAATGCTCGTTTTACAGTATTATATACTTGTTAAAATTACCCCATCATTTCTAGGAGTTGGAATATAAAGAGAATGCTAAGGCCATGCATGAACTTCATTCATCACCTGATTTAGTCTCTTGCATATTTTCATCTTATTCTCTCCTGATTAGATTATGAGAGCCACTATTCTTCATAGATCTTGCACTTCATTTTTTTTTAAGATTTTCTTTTTAATTTGAGAGAGACAGCACGAGTGTGAATGGGGGGAGGAGCAGAGGGAGAGAATCCTCAAGCAGACTCTCTGCTGAGCGTACAGCCCAATAATGCGGGGCTTGACCCCGCGACCCATGAGATCATGAAATCATGACCTGAGCAGAAACCAAGAGTCAGATGCCTAACCAAGTGAGGCATCCAAGGTCTTGCACTTTAATCTTCAAGATCTGGCAAAGTAGTCTACACCAGAGCTACTCCAAAAATATGGTCCTCAGAATCACCAGAATGAGTAGAGCCAAGAAATTTGCTTATTAAATCTTAGCATGAGATAATCCTTATGCACACTGAAGCCTGAGAAATGCTGCTCTATACTACTTCTTCAGTAGCAGCCCACAGAATAAAATATCAATGTTTAGTAATAATCTGAACACTTTAAGGAGACATGTAGAACTGATTTAAGATTTATTTTTGTTAGTTAATTCCTATAAATTTTCAATTGAGCTGTATTATTTTCTTGATAATGAACAGTTAAATTCTCAGAGATAAATTTTTGTCAAAACTACAAAATGATTTCTTCTTATGAGTGAACAGTTTGTCTTTTCTCCTCAAATAATCACCTTTTCTAAAATTCACTTCTTGTTCTGTACCACTTTCCAAAATGACTGAGGTCTCTTCAACAACAGTATCTTCCACAATGCTCTACCACCTTTCTCTAACCTACATCAAGGTGGTTTTAGATCTAAAAATAATTCATGTGTTTAAAAGTCCATCATCTAAGTTTAATGAAAAGATATATTTAGCTTGAGTTGTAAATATCTTAAATTTTTGGAATTTATGAACTTACTGGGTAGGATAGGAGAAAGGGAGAGTTGTTAACATTGTGTGTTTAAATGTTTTTTTCTGGTATATTTTGTACAGAATCTAGCAGAATATTTGGCATAAAGTAAGGGCTCTGTAAATGTTTGAGAAATGGAAAAATAGTTATGTATACTCACAATAAATCCAGAACTCTGAAATAAAGAAGCAGAGAGGTGGTAATCTTACCCTTCAGCAATCCTCCTCCCTAAAAGACCTGTAAGTGAAACTTTTCTCTCATTATCTTAAAATTCTTACCATTCTCTTATTACCTTAAAAGAGAGGAGTCAAAGACTATCACTATCACTGGCTATTAGGTGTGTGGAAAAGCCAACCCTGGCCCCAAGGGCATTTATCAAGCACTGAAGTTTATGGGCTGCAGAGTATATCTCCCAATTAAGGCTGAAAAGAGAATTTTCCTGAAAAATTCTAAAGACTCATATCAATTTAGGTAACTCTTGGTTCTACCAAAATGCAGGCAAGGTCAACTGATGATCTTCTGAAGGGCTTCAAAGTACCTTTTTGGTCTGAAGCTTGCCAGAGTGTGGAGATCCAACTTCAACCAGAGTTACACAACACTTTCCAAACTGGATTACACTAAGCATTATGTCTTGATTGATTGCAAGAGCAGCACTTCCAAATGATTTTTGCACAAGAATTGAACTGCAGAAGGCTCAACAGTAACCATATACTGCTGGAAACATCATTCCCATGTGGCTATACTGAAGCTTCCATATCATCTGCAACAAACCATAGAACTACAAGATAAACTGATGATGCTCTCAAAGTCCAAAATGTCATTCCCTCTATACAGACAGTTTATAGCTAAGAACAGAAGAGAATTTAAACACTCTGTCACTGAGTTGTTGATTTTAGTTGGTGGCAAGTGAAACTGTATTTAAATGCTGACAAGACCATTTATAAGGCCTCTAAAAATAATGCAAAAGGAAACCAAATATATTTTCCTATTTTTTGTTCCTCTGACACTTTATGTAGAAATTAATTTCTACACTTTCTACAAGACTTTTGAGTCTTTTGAAATGAACTTTAAACATTTAAAAGTAGCAAAAAGTAAAAAAAAATGTACAGATGCCCTCTATAAAAAAAAAAGAGAGAGAAAAATAGAATTGCACTGTTTATATGGTGTTTACGTTTGAGAGGCTCTTGGTGGCTTGAATATTTCAAGTCTTCCTCAGGGAAGGAAAGTAATGATAAAATTTAAGTCTCATAAATAATGGGAATATCTACATTCATGTATACCAGAAAGTAGTTTCCCCACTATACTCAATTCTTATTCAACTTTTTTTACTTTTAAACCTTAAAAATGTACAAATAACTTCAGATAAATATAGTAGGGGAAATTTATATATTATGATGCTGCATACTGTAGTTATTATTATAACTTATAACAGCAACAACTATACTGGCTCTAGCATGTTTGGCTGCTCCTACAAATATTATCATGATGCCATTCTACTACCTGATTTCATGAAATCAGTTTCTATTTGAGACCACAGAACACACTTATTTTGACTTATATTTCACTAGAGAACTGTACACGTGGAGTTCTGAGTCTCACATAAGCTTTAAGGGATCCAGGTTCTCTTACGGATGGAGAACAGAACTTCCTGATTTAAGAACTTTCCTTCTTAAAAGAGGACTTTAAAAGCTAATAAGAGACTCAAAAAGGCTGCTGAGCATCAAATTGCTTTTTAAATTCAATCTTCTGATAGGTGTAAATGAACTTAATTCAAGAGATCAAATTTCTCTAAAAATGCAACACATTCAAAAAAATACCTGCAAGACATTTCTTGTTGAATTCTAAAATTGATTCTAAACATTAAGAGTCCATAGTCAACATTATTCAACAGAGCAAATTAGGGATGTATCAGACATGTCAATGTCCAGAGGACATTCGACTAGCACAAGCATTTCATACTCTTGGTAAATTCAATTAAGAATTTTACTAATTACATCACTGATTTGCTTTGACTAAAAATGTTTTTAAACTACTAACCAAGTTAATCACCATTTATCCTTGCTACTACTGACAGCCAGAGTGCCAGCATGGACATTCTTCAGTAAACTTTGCTCTGCATTGAGGAATATGTGCATATTGTTTTTGAAAAAAACACATCCTGGGGGATCCCTGGGTGGCGCAGTGGTTTGGCGCCTGCCTTTGGCCCAGGGCGCGATCCTGGAGACCCGGGATCGAGTCCCACGTCGGGCTCCCTGCATGGAGCCTGCTTCTCCCTCTGCCTGTGTCTCTGCCTCTCTCTCTCTCTCTCTGTGTGACTATCATAAATAAATAAAAATTAAAAAAAAACAACAACACATCCTTATTGAAGAAACAATCATAAATTTGGGAATGAACCTGCCCCACAAAATGACCCAGTCTGGCACAAATGGAAATTTCTCAGATGCAAAGAGCATATCTGCATATTATCAGATGCAAAGAGCATATGGTCAATGAAGTTTAGATGCCTTTTTAAACTGCTATCCTTTTCTGTCTAAGGGGGAGAAAATGAAAAGTACATATTCTGAAGAAAGAATCTGAAAGACCAGTAAAATCAAATATTGGGTACAATGGAAAAAGATTTAAATAAAGGGGAAAAAAACAGCAGAGAGGAATAAATATTAAGCAATCTGAGGCTGATTAAAGATGATTTTTTTCATGAACTATATCTACTATTTTGGAAATAATAACCTGAGACAGGAAATTATTCCTTTATTATGAATATTAGCTTTACTTTTTAGGATTTTATTAGCTAATACTGTATTTTCATTAGCTAATTTTTGAAAAGTTTAATTATAAAATTACAATGTACAGAAAAACGTAGGAAATTATTAGAACATCAACTGTACTCATTGCCAAGATTTTACTATGCTAATATTTTACCGATGTTTCCAGTTGATGTTTTAAAGATATAAAAATGTTTCAATTATATTTGAAATACCCTTCTCCTGTCCCATTTCCTCTTCTTCTTCTCAGGAGTTAGCACTCTCCTAAGTTAGGACTCTCTTATGAGTCCTTTCTGTCCAGTTTTAATGCTTTTACTTTGTATGTGTGTATTGTTTTATGACATTATGGGTATCATTTTTGCAACTTCCTTGCTATTGCTATTCTGTTCCATGGGTCTATGTGTCTGGCTTTACACCAGTACCAAAGTGCCTTAATGACTACAGCTTTGGATATGTTTTTGAAATCCAGAAGTGTGAGGCCTCTACCTTTGTATTTCTTTTCAAGATTGTTGGCTATTTGGGAATCCTCTAAAATTCTATATGAATTTTAGGGCTTTTTATTTTCTGTTTCTACAAAAGAAAAATGCCATTTGGATTTTAATAGGACTGCACCTTATCTATGGACTGCTTGGGGTAGTATGGACATATTAACAATAGTAAGTCTTCTAATCCCTCAACACAGAATGCCTTCTCATTTATTTGTGTCATACTTAATTTTTTTCAGCGATGTTCTAGTTTGCAGCATACAAGTCTTTCATCTCTTTACATTTATTCCCAGTTATTTTGTCCTTTTAGATGCTATTATAAGTGGGCTTTAAAGAATATCTACTGGAGTGCTAAAAGCACTCCATTGTGTATAAAAGCACAATTGATATTTGAGTATTGATTTTGCAACCTGTAACTTTACTGAATTCAGTTAGTAGTTTTAACAGTTTTTCCGTGGAGTCTTTAGGGTTTCTAGATATAAGATCAGGTCATTTACAGTGTAAACTGTCCCTTAAATTTTGGATGCCGTGAGAGGCGCCTCGGTGGTGCAGCCAGTTAAGCGTCCGACTATTAATTTCAACTCAGCTCCTGATATCAGGGCTGTGATATCAAGCCCTACCTCTGGCTCTGTGCTCAGTGTAGTCAGCTTAGGACTCTGTCTCTCTCTTCCCTCTGTTCCCCCCTCCCCGCCGGCACACTTTCTAAAATAAATAAATAAATTGTAAAGATAATTTTTTTTTAATGTTTTGGGGCACCTGGATGGCTCTGTTAGTTAAGTGTCCTACTCTTAGTTTCTGCTCAAGTCATGATCTTGGGGTAGTGGGATCCCAAGGGCTGAGCATCGGGCTCTGCCCTCAGTGCAGAGTCTGCTGGAGATTCTCACTCTCTTTCCCTTCCCCTCTGCCCCTCCCCTATTGTGCACATGCACACAGTCTCTAAATAAAATAAATAAATAAAATCTTAAAACAAAATAAAACTTGGATGCCTTTTGTTTCTTTGTTTTGCCCAACTGCTCCAGTACTTCCAGTACTTTCTTAAAAAGAAGTGGTGAAAGAGATGTATCCTTGCTTTGTTCCTGATTTTAGAAGGAAAAAAATTTTGTCCTTTACCATGGAGTAAGATGTTATAGCTTCAGGCTTTTCATACATGGTCTTTATTTTGTTGAAGTAGTTTCCTTGTATTCTTTGTTGAATGTCATGAATCATAATCATGACCTGATTATGACATAATCATAATATCATGAAAGAGTACTGAATAGTTTTTTCTGCTTTAATTGAAATTATCATGATGTGGTTTTGTTCATCATTTGGCTAATATGGTGTATTACACTAAATGGTTTTTAGATGTTGAACCATCTTGGTATGGTGGGAATAAATCCCATTTGGCCATGTTGCATGATCTTTTTCATGTATTTTTTATTTTGGTTTGCTTTTATACTCACAGGGATTTTTACACATCATTCAGCAAACCTATAGTTTTTTTTCTGGTGTCTTTATCTGACTTTGGTATCAGGGTAATGCTAGCCTCATACAATGAGTTTTGAAATGTTCCCTCCTCTTCAATTACTTGAAAGAGTTTGATAAGGATTGGTGTTAATTCTTTAAATATTTGGTAGAATATTCTAGTGAAACCACCTGGTCCTGGGCTTTTCTTTGTTGGGAAGTTTGTGATTACTTATTCAATCTCCTTCCTGTTACAAATCTGTTCAGATTTTTTAAATTTATGATTCACTTTTGGTAGGTTATATGTTTATTAAAAAGTTAACCATTTCTTTTAGGTTATCCAATTTGTTACAATATAATTATTCATAGTAGTCTCTTATTCTTTTTTTAAAAATTTTTCTTATTTAAATTCAATTTAACATATACTGTATTATTAGTTTCAGAGGTAGAATTTAGTGATTCATCAGTTGCATACAACACCCAGTGCTCATTGTATCAAGTGCTAATGCCCAGAACTCAATTACCCCATCTGCCCACCCACTTCCCCTCCAGCAACCCTCAGTATGTTTCCTATAGTTAAGTCTCTTATGATTTCTTCCATGTTTTGTCTCATTTTAATTTTCTTTCCTATTCCTTATGTTCATCTGTTTTGTTTCTTAAATCCCACACATGAGTGAAATCATATGGTATTTGTGTTCCTCTGACTTACCTCACTTAGCATAATACCCTTTAGTTCTATCCACATCATTGCAAATGACAAGATTTCATTCTTTTTGATAGCTGAATAATATTCCATTGTATATACATTTACCACCTTTTCTTTATCCATTCATCTGCCAATGGAATCTGGGCTCTTTCCATAGTTTGACTATTGTGGACATTGCTGCTATAAACAACAGGGTGCATATACCCCTTTCAATCACTTTGTTTGTATTCTTTGGATGAATACCTAGTAGTGCAATTGCTGGGTCATAGGGTAACTCTATTTTTAACTTCTTGAGGAACCTCCACACTGTTTTCCAGAGTGGCTGCACCAGCTTGCATTTTTACAAAAGGGTTCCCCTTTCTCTGAATCCTCACCAACATCCATTGTTTCCTGAGTTGCTCATTTTAGCCATTCTGATTGGTGTGACGTGGTATCTCACTGTGGTTTCAATTTGTATTCCCCTGACGCTGAGTGATGTTGAGTATTTTTTCATGTGTCTGTTGGCCATTTGTAGGTCTTCTTTGGAGAAATGTCTGCTCTTGTCTTCTGCCCATTTCTTGACTAGAGTTTAGTTTTTTCAGTGTTGAGTTTGAGTAACTCTATAAATTTTGGACACTAGCCCTTTATCTGATAAAATATTGACAAATATCTTCTCCCATTCTGCAGGTTGCCTTTTAGTCTCATTCACTATTTCCTTTGCTGTGCAAAAGCTTTTTATCTTCATGAAATCCCAATACTTCATTTTTGCTTTTGTTTCTCCTGCCTTTGGAGACAATCTAGCAAGTTGCTGCGGCCTAGGTCAAAGAGGTTGCCACCTGTGTTCTCCTTAGGTCTCACATTTAGGTATTTCATCCATTTCGAGTTTATTTTTCTATATGGTGTAAGGAAGTGGTCCAGTTTCATTCTTCTGCATATGGCTGTCCAGTTTTCTCAACACCATTTGTTGAAGAGATTTTTTTCCATTGGATATTCTTTTTTGCTTTGTGGAAGATTAGTTGGCCACAGAGTTGAGGGTCCATTTCTGGGTTCTCTATTCTGTTCCATTGATCTATGTGTCTGTTTTTATGCCCGGACCATACACTATCTTCATGATTACAGCTCTGCATTTTTTCTTAAAAGATTTCTTTATTTATTCATGAGAGCCAGAGAGAGAGAGGCAGAGACATAGGCAGAGGGAGAAGCAGGCTCACTGAGGGAGCCTGATGTGGGACTCAATCCCAAGACCCTGGGAATCACAACCTGAGCCAAAGGCAGACGCTCAACCACTGCGCCACCCAGGTACCCCTGATTTTACAGCTCTGTAATACAGCTGGAATTGTGGTGCCTTCAGCTTTGTTTTTCTTTTCAACAGTCCTTTGGCTACTCGGGGTCTTTTCTGGTTCCATACAAATTTTAGAATTGTTGGTTCCAGTTCTGTGAAAAATGTTCACGGTATTTTGATAGGAAGCGCACTCAATGTGTAGATTGCTTTGGGTAGCATAGACATTTTAACAATATTTGTTCTTCCAATCCATGAGCATGGAATGTTTTTTCCATGTCTTTGCATCTTCCTCAATTTCTTTCATAAGTGTTCTATAGTTTTCAAGAGTACAGATCCTTTACCTCTTTAGTTAGGTTTATTCCTAGATATCTTACAGTTTTCAATGCAATTGTAAATGGGACCAGTTCCTTGATTTCTCTTTCTTCTGTCTCATTATTAGTGTATAAAAATGCAAATGACTTATGTACACTGATTTTATATGCTGTGACTTTGCTGAATTCCGGTATCAGTTCTAGCAATTTCTGGGCAGAGACATTTGGATTTTCTACATAGAGTATCATGTTGTCTGCAAAGAGTTAAAATTTTATGTCTTCTTTGCCAAAATTTGGCTATCTTTTATTTCTTTTTACTGTGTGATTACTGAAGCTAGGACTTTCAGTACTATGTTGAAACACAGTGGTAAGGGTGGACATCCCTGTCATGTTCCTGACCTTAGGGAAAAAGCTCTTCATTTATCCCTGTTGAGTATGATATTCACTGTGGGTTCTTCATATATGATTTTTATGATATTAAGGTATGTTCCCAATATCCCTACACTGCGGAGTTGTCAATCAAGAAAGGATGCTGTATTTTGTCAAATGCTTTTTTCTGCATCTACTGAGATCATATGGTTCTTGTCCATTTTTTTTTTTTTTTTTTGTTAATGTGGTATATCACATTGATTTGCAAATGTTCAGCCACTCTTGTAGCCCAGGAATAAATCCCACTTGGTCGTGGTGGGTAATTCTTTGAATATACTGTTGGATCCTATCGCCTAGTTTCTTGGTGACAATGCTTACCTCCATTTCATCAGGGACATTGGTCTGTAATCCTCCTTTTTAATGGAGTCTTTGGTTTTGGGATCAAGGAACGCTAGCCTAATAGAGTCTGTAAGTTTTTCTTCCATTTCCTATTTTCTAAAACAGTTTCAGAAGAAAAGGAATACCTGTGCCCAGAGCAGCAAGCTCAATCGCCACCGCCGTATTTTTTTTTAATTTTAATATGTTTATTTTATAGAAGTTTATATGACTATACCTGAGATGGGACTTGAACAGGTACTTAATACACACCCACTGATAAGATTAAATACATTAACAGAGAAATACAAACAAAACTGGATTAGCAATCAATTTTAGAGGACAATGAACTTTCCTGAAAGAAGGAAGATATTCAACAGAAGAGTACAGAATACTTCCAGCAGGGAAAATCAAATTTACAGATTTAAAAACCATGATAGGGTTAACATCTGGGAGAAATGTAGAATTCTAACTCCTTTCTTGATCTCAAATAGGATAGTGCAGATTCTTGGGATAACTAAGAAAGCATCACTGATATCCTTTCCACCCGCAACTGGGGGCAAAACCGCTGTCCACGTGACAGGGTCACCTCCCAGGCTTCATATATCATGTAGGTTTATCATGTCTGGTTTGTGGGCTGCTGATAATTCTTCTATTTTAGCCACAGTCATTGAAAACCCTTATTAAAATTCCTGCTAAAAGAACAGCAACAGCAAAAGCTAGAGCTATTCCACGATAGAAAAGTTATTAATTCTTCTTTAATTGGCTGGTAGAATTCCCCTGGGAAGCCATCTAGCCCTAGACTCTTAGTTTTTGGGAGGTTTTTGATTACTGATTCAATTTCTTTGCTAGTTATAGGTCTGTTCAAGGTTTTCTATTTCTTCCTGTTTCGATTTTGGTAGTTTATATGTTTCTAGGAATGCATCCATTTCTTCCAGATTGCCTAATTTATTGGGATATAATTGCTCATAATATTCTCTTATAATTGTGTTTCTTCAATGTTGGTTGTGATCTCCCCTTTCATTTATGATTTTTTGGGGGGTCCTTTCTCTTTTCATTTTGGTAAGTCTGGCTAGGGGTTTACCCATCTTATTAATTCTTTCAAAGAACCAGCTCATAGTTTCATTCATCTGTTCTACTGTTTTTCTGGTTTCTCTATCACTGATTTCTGTTCTAGTCTTTATTATTTCTCTTCTCCTGCTGTTCTTTTTCCAGTTCCTTTAGGTATAAGTTTAGGTTGTATATTTGAGACTTCTCATTTCTTGAGAAAGGCCTGTATTGCTATAAACTCCCTTGCAGGACTGTCTTTGCTGCATCCCAAAGGTTTTGAACTGTCATGTTTTCCTTTTCATTTGCTTAGAAGTATATTTTTAAATTCTTATTTAATTTCCTGGTTGACCTATTCATTCTTTAGTAGGATGTTCTTTAACCTCCAGGTATTTGTGGTCCTTCCAAAATTTTTCTTATGATTGGGTTCAAATTCTAAAGTGCTGTTTCTGAAAATATGCATGGTATAATCTCAATCTTTTTGTACCAGTTAAGACCTGACTTGTGACCCAGTATGTGATCTATTCTGGAGTATGTTCCATACGCACTCCAGAAGAATTGTATTCTGCTGCTTTAGGATAAAGTTTCCTTGTTGATCTTCTGCCTAGATGATCTGTCCATTGCTATGAGTGGGGTATTAAAGTCTCTCACTATTACTGTAGTATTATCAATGAGTTCCTTTAACTTTGTTAATTAACTGGTTTGTTTGGCTGCTCCCTAGTTAGGGGATAGATCCTTTTATTATGATAAAATGTCCTACTTCATCTTTTATTATACTCTTTGGTTTAAAACTTAGTTTGATAGAAGGACTGCTACTCTAGCTTTCTTTTGCTGTCTACTGGCATGACAAATGGTTCTCCACCCCCCTCACTTTCAATCTGTGTCTTTGGGCCTAAAATAAGTCTCTTGTAAATGGCATATTGATGGATCTTGTTTTTATTTTGTTTTCTTTTGTTTTTTTTTTTAATTTTATTTATTTATGATAGGCACACAGTGAGAGAGAGAGAAGCAGAGACATAGGCAGAGGGAGAAGCAGGCTCCGTGCACCGGGAGCCCGACGTGGGATTCGATCCCGGGTCTCCAGGATCGCGCCCCGGGCCAAAGGCAAGCGCCAAACCGCTGCGCCACCCAGGGATCCCTTTTCTTTTGTTTTTTAAATCCATTGTGATATCCTATGTCTTTTGACTGGAGCATTTAGCTCATTTATATTCAGAGTAATTTTTGAAGGATATAAATTTACTTCCGTTGTATATTACCTATAATGTCGCTATTTTGATAGATTGTTCCTTTCTGGTCTTTGTTACTTTTGTGTTCTCTCTTCCCTCAAAGGGATATCCTTTAATATTTCTTGCAATTCTGGTTTAGTATTCAAAAATTCCTTTAGTTTTTGTTTATCCTGCAAACCCTCTATGTCTCTCCTTCTATTCTGAATGACAGCCTTGCTGGATAAAGTATTATTAACTGCCTACTTTTGCCATTTAGCACACTGAATATATCATGCCAGTTCTTTCTGGCCTGTCAGGTCTCTGTGGACAGACAAGTCTGCTGCCAGCCTTATGTGTCTATCCTTGTAGGTTAAGGACCTCATGTCCTGAGCTGCTTTCAGGATTATCTCTTTATCTTTGAAATTTGCAAGCTTCAAAATTATGTATCAAGGTGTTGGTCTGTTGTTATTGATTTTGAGGGGGATTCTCTGTGCCTTATGGACTTGAATGCCTGTTTCCTTCCCCAGATTAGGGAAATTCTCATCTATAATTTGTTCAAATAAACCTTCTGCCCCTCCCTCCCTCTCTTTATCTTCTGGAACCTCTGTTATCCAGATATTACTTCACTTTATGGAATCACTGAGCTCTCAGTCTCTCTTCGTGATCCAGAAGTTGTCTTTCTCTATTCTTTTCAGTTTCTTTATCCATCATTTTATCTTCTGTGTCACTTTCTCTTCTTCCTCATTTATCCTCACTTTTATTTATTTATTTTTAAAGATATATTTATTTATGATAGACAGAGAGAGAGAAAGAGGCAGAGACACAGGAGGAGGGAGAAGCAGGCTCCATGCCGGGCACCCGACGTGGGACTCGATCCCGGGATCCCAGGATCGCGCCCTGGGCCAAAGGCAGCGCTAAACTGCTGAGCCACCCAAGGATCCCTATCCTCACTTTTAGAGCCTTCATTTGGGACTGCATTTCAGTAACAGCATTTTTTATTTCAGTCTGACTGAAATTTTATTTATTTCTATAGTAAGGGATTCTCTAGTGCCTTCTAGGCTTTTCCAAGCTCAGCTAGTAACTTTATAATCATTCTTTTAAATTCTAATTCAGACATCTTACTTATATCCATATTGATTAAATTTTTGGCCTGTTCTTTCTTTTGGGGTGAATTTCTTCATCTCATCATTTTGTCCAGTAAAGAACAGAAGAAAGAGAGAGAAGACAACAGTAACAACAGAAAAAGAATAAAGCAAACCAAAAGGAAACAAAAACAAAACAAAATAAGAATTTTAAAAAGTCCACAAATGCTATATACTGTTTTCCCCAAGAGCTAAAGCCTTGCAGGTCTCTATGATGAGTAAACTTGGTGCCAGCTAATTGTTTCTGCTGGCCTTCTTGGGGAGGGGCCTATTGGGGTGATTCTCAGGTGCCCCTGCACTTGTGGACATGTGCCTTTCTTGCCACGGGGCCAGGCTCAGTGTAAGCAGCTCTAGGTTGCACTAAGTGGTGTTGTTTTTCTCCCTGGAAACTTTCAGCACCCATGGGCTTGATGAATATGGCGATTCCCCACTCTCCAGTCCCAGAGCTGAAAGTCTGAGGCTCACTCTTCAGTGAGTCCTCACAGTGAAGTAGTCCATCACTCTTGTCTCCCTGGTTTCTATCATAACTCTGTGTTCACCCAGCCTATGACTGAGCATTTTTATCTCAGGCACTCGACTGAGTTTCAGTTTCCAAATTTTATGGACTTCTGCCACTTGGGGACCCATGCTATTCCTCCTCAGGGAGGTGGGGGGTGGGTTTTGCCACACTTCTGCTCTTGCTGGGCCCTGCCAGGAGAGTGCGGCCCAATCATGCAGCAGTTTGTGGTTTATGGCAACACAGAGTAGAAAGCCCATACCTAGATGTGCTGTTTTCAGCCAGCTTCCCTGCTCCAATGCCTGAGAACTCTGCTGCCCTCAGACACACCCATTCTTCTTGTGATCCTGAGGACCCTGAGATCACACTGACCCACCTGGGATTCCACCCTGCTTCGCTACCTGAGCACCTTTCAGCCAGAGATGTCCCCTACTAGCAGACTTCTAAAAGTTCTGATTTTGAGCTCCACTGCTTATTACACTTTGCCTCCTTAAGCCAGCTCCCTCCCCTCCACTATATCCTCCTATATATCACCCTGGAGTCACATCTCTGTGCCTTCTACTTTCCAAAAAATAGTCGCTTTTCTATTTGTAGAATTGCAGCATTTCTTTTCTCAGATCTCCAATTGATTTCACAGGTGTTCAGAGTGATCTGATAACTATCTAGATGAATTCTAAAGACAAGTTTACGATTTCCTATTTCTCTGCCATCTTAACTCCTCCTCCATAGTCTCTTATTCATTTCTCTGCCACAAATTGTAATGTCTTCTCTCTCATTTTTGACACTTGTTGAGTCTTCTCACTCATTTACTTAGTCTAGTTAACGGTCTATCAATTTTCTTGATCTTTTGAAAAATGTAATTCCTATTTTTTCTATTCTCTCTCCAGTTCATTTCTGTTGTAAACTTTATTATTTCAATTCCTTTTGCTATTTTTGGGTTTAGTTTATTCTTTTTCTAGTGCCTTGAGGTATAAAATTAGGTTGCTGATTTCAGATCTTTAAACATGTTTAAAGAACATGTTTACTGCTATATCTTTTTCTCTTAATATTAGTTTTCCCTCATCCTATACTTTTTGGTATACTGTATTTTCATTTTTATTTATATTAACATATTTTCTGATTTCTCTTGTGATTTCTTCTCTGACCCATCAGTTGTTCTAGAGTGTTTCATATACTTTGCATGTATTTGTGAATTTTCCAGTTTTCCTCTTACTAACAAGTTCTAATTTCATACCTTTGTGGCTGGAAAAGCCCTTGGTAAACTTTTAATCTTACATCTGTTAAGACTTTTTTGTAACCTAACTTGATCTATCTGGAGGATGTTGTATGTGTGCTTGAGAAGAATGTATTTTGCTGTTACTGTATAGAGCGTTCTGTATGTATCTACAGGGTTCAGTTGTTCTTTTTTTAAACGTTCTGTTTCCTTGCTGATCTTTGGTCTGGTTGATCTAGACATTATTGAGGGTGAGGTATTAAAATCTCATGGGATTATTGTGTTACTTTCCATTTCTCCCTTTAATCCTATCAATGCATGCTTCATATATTTTGATGACTCTGCTGTTAGGTGTACAGATATTTATAAACTACTGTATCCTCCTGGTGAAGTGATCTGTTTATCATTATGTAAGGTCTTTGTCTCTTGTAACAGTTTTTGATTTAACATATTCTACAGAAGTAGAGCCATGTCTGTTTTTTTGTGATTAACATCTGCATGTACTATCTTCTTCCATCTTTTCCCTTTCAGTTTCTGTATATCCTTACATCTAAAATGTTGCTACCATGGAGATTATATAAAATATCTTATGGTTATAACAAACTATTTTTTTAAAAGTTTTATTTATTCATTTGACAAAGAGAGCGAGCAGGCATGCACAAGCAGGGGGAGTGGCAGGCAGAGGGAGAGGGAGAAGCAGGCTCCCCACTGAGCAGAGAGCCTGACATGGGGCTCAATCCTAGGACCCTGGGATCATGACCTGAGTCAAAGTCAGATGCTTAACCAATTGAGCCACCCAGGTACTCCTATAACAATCTACTTTAAACTTATGATAACTTCAGTTACATAAAAAAAACTGTACTCCTTTATATCTATCTCCTGCCCATGCTTTATGTTATGATGTCATAATTTATACCTCTTTGTTTTGTACCCATTGACATAATTTTATGGTTATAGTTCTTTCTTATGCTTTTATTGTCTAACTTTTGTACTAGATTTAAAAGTAATATAATGTACCACCATTACAGTAATACTGAATTTTGCATTTGTTTATATATTTATCTTTACCAGAGTTTTATATTTCAGTATGCTCCTGTGTTGTTGCTGAAAGTCCTTTTGTTTCAACTTGAAAAACTCCCTTCGACAATTCTTATAAGGCTGATCTAGTGGTGATGAACTCCCTCAGCTTCTGTTTATCTGTGAAAGTCTTAATCTCTCCTTCATTTTTGAGGGACATTTTGCAGAATATAATAATCTTGGTTCACAGGTTTTTGTTTTAGCACTTTTGAATATCTCACTTCAGTGCCTTCTGGCTTTAATGTTTCTGTTGAGTAATCCACTGATAATCTGGATAGCTTTCTTGTAGGGATTGTATTCACTGTATTCTTTCTTGTTGCTGTCAGTGTTTTCTGTCCCTTGATAGTTTGATTACAACATGTCTTGCTGTAGGTCCTTTTGGATTAATTCTTGTTGGGAGTTATTTGAGCATCTTGAATTTGGATGTCCAATTCCTTCCTTAGATTTGCTAAGTTCTCTGTCCCTTTCTCTCTCACTCCTTCTGTGACTCTCACAATACATATAATTGGTCCACTTGATGACGTCTCATAAACTCTTAGGCTTAATTAACTTTTCTTCATTCTTTTTAATTGATTCGATAATTTCAAGTGACATGTCTTCAAGTTAACTACTTAACTAAGTCTACTGTTGAATTTCTTTACTGAATTTTTCAATTCAGTTATTGTATTCTTCAGCTCCATATCTATTTTTTTATAACTGCTATCTGTTGATACTCTCATTTTGTTTATGCATCATTTTTCTGATTTCATTTAGTTGTTTATATCTGTATTCTATTGTAGTACATTGAGCTCCTTTAGGATGATTATTTTTAATTCTTTGCCAGGTAGTTAGTTGTAGCTCTCCACTTCTTTAGGGTAGGTTTGTGCAAATTAATTTTGTTCCTTTGATTGGGCCATGTTTTCCTGTTTCTTTGTCATGTTATCTTTTGTTGTGCTTTGTGCAGATGAAGAAATAGCTACTTCTCCCAGTCTTTAATGGACTTACTTTGTACATGGGAAGACTTTCACTAATCAACCTGGTGAGAGAATCTGGGGGTCCTTTGAACCTTTTCTGGGGATGTGTCTTCTCAAGGATTGTTTATGTAATTTCTCAGAGATTGACAGTTTTTCAGGAGTTTGCAATCTCGTCCTCCCTCTGGTGTTTGTCGGTGGTACTGCAGGTTCTCTGGTGCTACCAAAAGCCACTAGGCTCTTGTTCTCAGCAACCTTCTGACCTCCAAAGTATGCTGGTTCTGCTATTGCTTTAAGTCAAAGAAAATCGAAATCTATCCTTAAGGTAGCTCCTTCAGAAACTAGAAGCTTCCTTCAGAAGATAAGATACACATTCCACTCTTCTTTCCCACCCCCTACCCCATCTTGAGAGAAGCTGTGAGTTGGGTATTTTCTCCCCAAGCCTACCTCTGTCTGTAGCACTGCCAGTTCTCTGGTGCTGCAAAAAGCAGCTGAGGGCTCTCTAATGTTCTGCAGTGAACAGGCATTGAAAGTCTGCTGGTTCCCCCATCAGTAGTCAGTCAGGCAAGTGAAACACCAGTCCCTCATGTAGCCTCCCCAAAAAAGCAGGAACACTGAACATATTCCATTCTTTTCTTTCCCCCTCAAGAGAGAGGCTGTAAGCTACAATTTTCCTCCCAATCCCACAACGCTGAGCCAGCTTAGGGGAAGGGCTACTGTGGTTGATATGAAATGGCTTTCTTATCCATTTCAATATGCTGTTTTTGACTTTGAGCTTGCCTAGGGTATTATAACTTAATTGGTTTCTGGATTTCTTATAAAGGCTCTTTGGGTCATATACTTTTTTTATTTTATTTATGAGAGAGAGAGAGAGAGAGAGAGAGAGAAAGAGGCAGAGACACAGGCAGAGGGAGAAGCAGGCTCCATGCAGGGAGCCTGATGCGGGACTCGATCCCCGGTCTCCAGGATCACACCTCGGGCTGCAGGCGGCGCTATACCACTGCGCCACCAGGGCTGCCCAGGTCATATACTATTAAATCAGTGTCTCTGTACAGAAACAAGAACTGAGACTTTCTGTTCTACTTACTGTCTTGCTGACATCACTCTTAAAGAATTTTTTAAATTTATTATTTATTCTGTTTTCTTCTTTTAGTAATAACTTGCTTATATTTCTTGTACCATTTCTGTACTGGAGTGTTGGTCTCTTTATGATTTATTTGCAGGAGGCATTTATATACTTCTCATTCTAATCTTTTGTCTATTTTATAGGTTGCAAATATCTTCCAATTCTCTGGCTGATGTTTTCCAATTGTTAATAGTGTTTGGTGGTTATTTATTCTCGGTTAAGTTTAAAATAAAATCATCAACTTGACATAGTTTGAGATGTTAGTGTATGGTGTACATATACATTGTATCCTACTAATGTTTTAAGTCCTTTTTAATAAATTTCTAATTCTATTATTCAACATTCACCTCAAGGAAAAACCAAAGTCTCTATCTCACCTGTAAGTAAATGATTATAAATGCTTTCCATGCTCCCCTAAAGGACTCTTCTTATTACTTTTAGGTATAGTTTATATACCACAAAATGCACCTGTCTGAAATGTTCAATTCAAAGATTTTTTTAATAAATGACTGAATTGGACAACCATTACCACTAATGATCCACTTTTAGGACATTTCCATCAACTCAAGATCTTCTGAGCTCATTTGCACCAATCTTTGTTCCTACCTTCAGCCCTAGGCCACAACTAATTTACTCTGTCTCTATAGACTTACCTATTCTGAACATTTTATAAGAATGGAATCATATAATATATGGTCTTCTGCGACTGTCTTCTTTCACTAAGCATAATGTTTTTGAGGTTCATACATGTTGCAACATGAATCAGTAGATCATTCCTTCCTTAGTAAGGTATAGTATTCTACTGTATAGACATAACATATGTCGTTTATCCATTCATGAGTTGATGGATATTTTTAGTTACTTCCACTTTTAGTTTATAATGAATAATACTGCTATGAACATCTGTATACAAGTATTCATGTCCTTATTAGCCATTTGTAGATATTTTCCAATATTTTGCCTATTTTTTAACTGGGTTACTTGTCTTGTTACTGACAACCTAATTTTTCACTTGTCATGAATACTCAAGAATGGAGTTGGTGGGTCATATGATAAGTGTGTGTTTAACTTTATAATAAACTGCTACACTATTTACCAAAGTGGTGATACTACTTTACATTCTCACAGCAGATGAGAGATCCAGTGGTTCTATATCTTCTCCAACACAGGTTGACGTAAATGTTTCAAGTTTTAGTCATTTCCTGCTTCTCCCTCTGCCTATGTCTCTGCCTCTGTATCTCTCATGAATAAATAAATTCATCTTTAAAAAATAAATAAATTTTAATCATCAGAGGGAATATACTGTTAATATCATGTTTGGGTTTTTTTCTTAATTTTTTTTATTGTGGTAAAACATATATAACTGTTATTATTTTAATCACTTGTCCTTGGTAACAATGTAGTGGCATTAAACACATTCACATGCTGTGAACCATCTCCACAGTCTATACTCAAAGCTTTTCATTATCCCTAAGCCCTAATATACAATGGACCCATTTTTTAAAAAGATTTTATTTGGGGATCCCTGGGTGGCTCAGCGGTTTGGCATCTGCCTTCGGCCCAGGGTGTGATCCTGGAGTCCTGGATCAAGTTCCACATCAGGTTCCCTGCGTGGAGCCTGCTCCTCCCTCTGCCTGTGTCTCTGCATCTCTCTCTCTCTCTCTCTCTCTCTCTCATGAAGAAATAAAATCTCTTAAAAAAATTTTATTTATTTATTCATGAGAAACACATAGAGAGGCAGAGACATAGACAGTGGGAGAAGCAGGCTCCTCACAGGGAGCTCACGATGTGGGACTTGAAACCCAGACCTGGGATCACGCCCTGAGTCGAAGGCAGATGCCTAACCACTGAGCCACCCAGGCGTCCCAACCTATGGACCCATTAAATGATGACTCCATTCCTTCTAGCCTGATAACCTCTATTCTGCTTTCTGCCTCTACTGAGTTTTCCTCCTCTAGGCAGTTCATATAAGTAAAATCATATTCTGTGTCTGGTTTATTTCACTAAGCATGATGTTTTCATGTTCTTGCATATGTAAAAATTTTATTCCTTTTTATAGCTGAAGAGTATTCTGTTGTATTTACATATTATGTTTTGTTGATGGGAACTTGGAGTGTTCCCACCTTTTTACTATTGTGAATAATGCTGTTATATACATTAGTGTTCAGATGTTTGTTCAAGTTCCTGTTTTAAATTCTTTTGAATCTATACCTAGGATGGAATTGCTGGGTCAATATGGTAATTCTATGTTTAATTTTTTAAGGAACTGCCAAACTTTTCCACAATGGCTGTACCATTTTACATTAACAGCAAGACTATCCTTTTAGAAATCATTTCTATAGTTTGTTACATTTCCACCAACAATGCACAAGGGTTCTACTTTCTTAACTTACCTGCCAGCATTTATTATGTTCCATTTTTGCTTGTCTTTTAAATTCTAGATCATCCTCGTATGTGTGATGTGATAACCCCACTGTGGTTTTGATTTGCATTTCCCTAATAACTGGTGATGCTGACAACTGTTTCATGTGTTTACTGGCCAGGTGCACATCATCTTTGGAAACATGTATAAACAACTCTCTTGCCCATTTTTGAATTGAGTTTTTTGTTGTTGTTGAGTTTCAGTTCTTTCACTATTAATCCCTTATTGGATACATGACTTGCAAATGTTTTCACCAAGTCAGTAGGCTGTCTTTGCTTTCTTGGTGGTATCCTATAACTCATAAAAATTCATAATTTTAATGAAGTCCAATTTATCTTTTTTTCCTTTGTTGCTTGTGCTAATGGTGTCATATAAAAAAAAATCACTGCCAAATCCAATGTCATGAAGATTTTCTCCAGGGTTTTTTTTTAAAGAGTTTTATATTTTAAAGTTCAGATGCAAAGGATCCTATAAGTTGAAGGCAAAGGCTAGTTCTGATAGAACTTTAATTGACAATAGCTTTACAAAAGCAAACAAAAAGCAAAAAACAAGGACAAACGTCCCTTGTCCCCAAACTCTCTTAGTTAATAATTTGTTAAAAATGAAATGCTCACTGGAGCACGTGGGTGGCTCAGTAGGTTAAACGTCTGCCTTCAGCTCAGGTCATGGTCTCAGGGCCTGGGATGGAGTCCCACATTGGGCTCTCTGTTCAGTGGGGCGTCTGCTTCAACCTTTCCTTCTGTCCTTCCCCCTGCTCATGTTCTCTCTCTCTCTCAAATGAATAAGTACAATCTTTTTTAAAGAAATGATATACTCACCACTGAAGACAATTTTGAATTCTCTCACATAATTAGAACATTTTGCAAATGTGATTAATTGCCTTTTAATTTGTCTGAATCTATTTGATTTGTTTAGATTTTGGAATATTATGTTTCTTAAAATAAGTCGTATGTTCACATCAAATATCTGTTGCCTTGTAAATACTGTCTGTGTATTTTTAATGTGTGCATGCATACATACACTCTGGCTGAGCCCTTCCTTTGTGTTCCCTACTGTATACATAGGGTTTTTTATTCAATGGGTCACAAGAGACAGTGCATGATTTACTGCTCTATAAAAATTGAAAGACTACTGATTAAAAAAAGAAAATTTCGTAAAACTCACCAATTTGCTGTGTATAAATAATCTCTCCACACAGAATATAACCCTAACTATGAACAGGCATTTCCTAAGAATTATAAAATTTTTCTCTCATAACCAAACTGATACATTTTGAAACTTAAGAAAGGGGATGTTTAGTTTAACACCTACCGCCTTTGAGTGTTAAATCCATTAAGATGATTCTCTCGGAGTTCCGACGCTAATGATAAAACCATCTGTAAAACAAAATCAGTTGCAGGTTAACTCACACTGCAAAACAGGATTACATCAGTTCTATTTTTCTTGGTGTGAGTGATATTTCCGTTGAGATTCCCACCCTTCCCCTACCCGTCCTCTCCTTGTTTTACTTTGTCAAAATGAAAAGAAAGCAGTGCCAAGTCACATTTACTAATAACTTGGAGTTTATTCTTAATGTCTGTTATTCTGCATTCCAATTTAAGCAAATGAACAACAGATATCATTAGTTCCTAAGAAAATCAAACCTGTTAAAAATAAAACCACATTAAAGTTAGCTTATTTTCTTTCCTAATTTAGTTCTTTATCTTTCAAAAATGCTATTTACATATAAAGTATCTAAAAGACCAGAATAGTTAACAGACATTAAAAATCTCATAACATTACTTCAAAGATCATAAATTAAAATTTCTTGAATTTGGCTAAAACTCAAGGCAGAAGAAAACATAGTTTTAATACTAAGATGTAAATACATAATACTATTTACAACATTGTTACTTGTTGTTTTATTGTTAAACAAAATAACATTGTTATTTTGCTTTAAAATAAAATTCCTATCAGGTTATTTTAAATACAAAATTTGTGCAAGAGTAAAAGAATGTATTTACACTGGTTAAGGCAATCTCTTCTCCCAAAAATCTTTGAGAGAATAAATGAGATCTGTTAGGAGACAAGAGGGGTTGGTTGATTTAGAATAACCTCTCCTAAATTCCTTCCTTTTTTATCATAATCTCCCACCTCACATTTCTTCCTTACATGGCTGTAAGTCTGCCCAAGGTAAGAAGAGATAAACCGAGAAAAGTTAAACATCTCTCCTGGAAGAGTGAAATATTTCCATTTACCCTTTTTGCTAACAGTACATTAAGCAACAAAACTTTCAATACTAATAAATTAAAAATACTTACATTTTTAAGCAAACCAGGACAGTAATCTTCAGGTGTATATCCAAGACTTTGAATAAAAAGTTCAACTTCTTTTGTATCAAATCTGAATGCCGAAAGTATCTGAGATAACAACCCCTTAAAGACATTAACAGAAAAATTTATTAAAAGTGAGTGCAGGGCAGCCCGGGTATAAACAGAAAAATTTAAAGTGAGTGGAGGGCAGCCCGGGTGGCTCAGCGGTTTAGTGCCGCCTTCAGCCCAGGGTGTGATCTTGGAGACCCGGGATCAAGTCCCACATCGGGCTCCCTGCATGGAGCCTGTTTCTCCCTCTTCCTGTATCTCTGCCTTTCTCTCTCTCTCTCTCTCTGTCTCTCATGAAAAAATAAATAAAATCTTAAAAAAGAAAAAAAAAGAGGGAGTGCAAGGGCCTATTATGTATAATGCCTAGAGCCCAGGTCATCTGTAAATGTGCTCATCTCTACGAAATGGGTAATCTTATTTTGTCCCAATACCCAGTTCATGTGCATTCATTCACATAAACTGAAAAAGAAAAAAGAAATAAATTAGCATTAAAATTTAAAAAAAAGAAATGTTAGCATTAAAATTATCACATTAAAAATAGGTCAATTTAAACAAATGTTAACAATGAAGCAAAAAATACATAACACATGAACAATGCTTTAACCATATTAAGAATGTGATCTTTATTGTTTTTAAATTCACCAAAATATTTTTATCCAAGGAGCTATAACATTTAACACATGAGAAGGAACACACCACAAATTACTAGGGTAAGATAATGCAATAAATGGTACTACAGGGGTGGCACCAGGGTGGCTCAGCTGGTTAAGCGTCTGATTTCAGGCTCAAGTCATAATCCCAGGGTCCTAGGATAGAACCCCACATTGGGCTCCCTGCTCAGCAGGAGAGTCGTCTTCTTCCTCTTCCTCTGCCTTTGCTTACTCTGTCTCTCAAATAAAGAAATGAAATCTTAAAAAAAAAAAAAGTGCCATGGGAACACTATTTGAAAAAAATTAGATTTATACTTTATGTTATTTGTCAAAATACACTTGGATTTAATTTAAATTAAAGCAATCAATGTAAAAATGAAACAATAAACAAGAAGAAAACATGAGTACTTTTCAGGTGTCTGAATGGGGAAGAGCCTTTACAAAGGTAAAGTGAAAATTAAGAGAGCGAATCATTAGTTGTTCTAAATACAAATAAAACCTTGTGTTTTAATAAAATAATATAAGCACAAACTAGGAAAGGTATTAATAAATAATAACAGATAAGTAATCAAATTAATGTGCAAAGTATCATATGATAAAAACTGAGTATGAACAGATAATTCATAAGAGAAAATACAAATAAATGCACAAGCACCAATAAATGTTCACCTTCACAAACTCAAAGAGTAAATTTAAATATCAACATACCATTTTTCACTTAATGAATTAAAGATTTTTAGAGATCTAAATACAGAATGCTAGTCTGGGTTCTCTGACACAGGTACTCTGTGTGAGCTATTAAAATATAAATGGATATTCATACATCCTGCTGCTGTGAACCACATTGAGGCACCTTCAGAGAATAAGAGTGGGTGTAACACAAGCCCATTACCCACCCCAAGCTTGGATTGCCAGAGCTATGTCTGCCCAGGGGTTTAGAACCTGAACAAAGGTGTCTTATAGTTTAGTAGAGGTCTGCCTTATAGAGAGCAATTTGAAAATACATATTAAAGATTTTTAAAAGCATACAGAACTTTTAACGTATCTGGTATACATTTAAGGAAATAAATCCAAATATGATGATGGGAATTATACTCAAAGACATTTGCTATAATGTTATTTCTCATAGCAAAAAACATCTAACAGCAGGAACTGATTAATTTATAATACTCATACAGTGGCTCATCTTTTAAGCCATTAAAATGTTTATAAGGAATTTACGAGAACATTTTCAATGGTTATATTACACTGTTAAAATAAGATGCAAATTTTATTTTAAAGATTTTATATATTATTTGACAGAGAGAGAACATAAGCAGGGGGAGTGGCAGGCAGAGGGAGAGGGAGAACAGGCTCCCCGCTAAGAAAGGAGCCCGATATCGATGTCAGCTTGATCTGACCTGAAGGCAACCACTTACTTGACTGAGCCACCCAGGTGCCCCAGGAAGATGCAAATTTTAATATACAGAAACAATCTCATCAATATAAAAATAATCTATACATGGAAATGAAAAGGTAATGGAAGAAACCATCATCAAATGTTAACAGTCTCTGGGATGGTGCTATTAGGGCTATATATATTCTTTCTACTTTAGTATATTTTCCAGTTTCCTATGTGTGTATGTGTACTACTTTTATAATCAGGAAAAAATACTTTTTGAAAACGTGCTATATTTGGAAACATTTAATTTTTTAACAGCAGCTTTATTGAGATATAATTCATAAACTATAAAATTTATTCCTTAAAGTATACAACCCAGTGGTTTTTATATATTCACAGGGAAATACCCAATTTATTATTTTTTTAAGTCCTGCACTGCATTTAATAAGTACACATTATGTGATAAAATGAACTTGTATATCCACATCTGAATGTTTGAGTCCATACACAAATACTTGGAGGACCATGAAATCTAGGGAAGAGGCTGTATTGCCTCAGTCAAGGGCAGGCCTCACCAGACCAGGCAATAAACTTACCAGTAATGCCCAGGGTGGATGGCATTATTTTAATTTTATCATAAACTGTTTCACATATTCAGAAAGATATAAAATAATATGACAATTTTCACCCACCATCACATTTAACAAGCATTAGAAACACAGAGGAAGCCTTCTATATCATCTCTCCCTTCCCCCACCAGTTCTACACCTGTCCTTCCTTCCAGGGAGAATTCTACCCTGGATCTGGTATGCACCCTTTTCTTGTAGATCATGGTACTTTCTCCCTGTAAGCTCAGAGTTGCCTCATGATCCTCAAAAAAGGACTACAGGCAACACACTAAGTCATGCAGGCTGAGAACTGCTATTCCTGCATGAGACTCCATCTACTATTTTCAAACTGGAAACATTTATAGCAAGTTAACAAAGTAGCTTTGAAACATTACTAACTACAAAGCAAACCCAACAACATGTATAACATGACTTACAAAAATAAGTCACCGAGAAGGGAGAAAAATAGAGATTAATAGAGTTAAACTTTTGGTAAGATGTAAAATACTTAAGATGCTCCCTACTAAAGACAAGAAGAAAAGGCTGGATGGAAGCCATTTGCATATTATTTGCCTTTTTTCTCTTTCAGTTCAAAGCTGTCCTTTTATATATACAGAAAGTAAACAGGAGCTGAGGACACACCAGTTAGTTTCAAACACCCAGTACAATCTGAGTGAAAGTAAGCAGTTGTAGTCAGCCTGGCAAAGCCAGGGGAGTTAAATTACAGCCAGTGTACCATCCATTGAGGGGCAGTGTGCACTGGTGAGTTCTGCATAGTTCTCCCCAGCAGGAAGTCTACATGGAGTAAGTGGAAAGTGGGGCCTGACCCACTGTGTGAAGTGCAGTGTAGGTCTCAAGTGAAGGAGAGGCTAGCCAGGCCTGGCCAGCCATATGCCACATCCATGTGGCACCCAGACATGGGGATGGAGGAAACTAAGCTTAGCCAAGGACTCAGAGTCAGGGACAGTCTGCGTTCTCCATGGTGGAGGTCAGCTAGATGGAGAGAGGGCAGTACTGGAAGTGCTCAACCTTCTGCCATCACATTTTCAGCATTCTATTTAACAAACTTTAAAGCACTTATACACTAGAAGCTGTTTTGAGGACATAACAAATAAATAATAGCTCAGTTTCTAAGGTGAGTACTATTACTAAATCTGTGTTGGAGATGAGGAAACCAAGACACATTTAGCTTAAGAAATGTGCCCAAGGCTGGTTACTTACTTTATAGACAAACCTTGTCGGGAATCTCCCTGTAAACACTTTCCACAGGTGGCTGGAATCATTTTTTAACATAACAGTGCAAATATGATTGGTTCTCAGCTTAAGACCCTTTATGGTTCCCAATTACTCTCCTGATGAAGCCTAAACTTTTTCCCAAAGCAAAGACCCCACCTAGGGCTGACTTTCCCTCACTGGCTTGTTTGGAGCTATATGGGGCTATGGGCTCTTTGGCCCCTCAGGACTTTAGGATGTTCTAATCTCTCTGCCATGAGGGTTCCTCCAGATCTGGTTAAACGTACTTCTTGAGGGAATTCTAACAAGACAACTAAAAGTTACTGAGGACTTTCCATGTGTGAAATACCGTATGGCATCTCACTTAAAATCCCATTAAAAAAAAAAAATCCCATAAAAAAAGTTTTTAATAAAATTCAGTTAAGCAAGTTTCAATTAAACCACCTATAAACAGGTGGCTACTATCATTATAATTCACATAATTGATGCTTAAAAAATTAAAATACAAAGTACTACAGACTTAGTTGGTATAAAAAGTAATACAGTGTATGCACAATAGAAGGAAGCCAATTTCGGAGCAGCCCGGGTGGCTCAGCGGTTTAGCGCCGCCTTCAGCCCAGGGCCTGATCCTGGAGACCGGGGATCAAGTCCCACATCAGGCTCCCTGCATGGAGCATGCTTCTCCCTCTGCCTGTGTCTCTGCCCCTCTCTCTCTGTGTCTCTCATGAATAAATAAAATCTTTAAAAAAAGAAAAAAAAAGAAAGAAACCAATTTCAACAACGCTATAGCAGTTAACGATCAGTTAAGATTATAGATCCTAAGGAAAACCATGCCAAGGCTTTCCCCTTTAAATCCAGTGCCTCTCAGAAGCACTCACATCCCAGGCCTTGGGCTAATGCGTGGAGGCTGGCTTCCCAAAAGTGCTTGAGTTACTTTGGTAGCTGAGCCAATGAAAGTTAAAATCAATAGATTCAGAGGGTACGGCCAGGGATTGTAAATAATTCCTGAGTAATGTTTAAGCTAGCCATGAATAGTTCCCTAGATAGTATTCACAACGCCTACATTAACACAAGCTGACTATAACACTTAAGGTCTTCGAAAAATGAAAACAACTTGATTTGTAGACCTGTCCTGGCCTAAATTCCTAAAATGATATGGTTAGAAACTGATTTTTTAAAAAATCAAGTGCTATAAATATTAGTTCCCACCTCCAGTTTAAAAAACAAAACAAAACAAAAAAAACCCACACACTGTAAGACTCAGTGTTGGTAAGGATATAGTGAAAAGGGCACTCTGTCCCTGTTGGGAGCACAAATTTGTAAAGCCTTTCTGGGAAGTCACTTGATGATACAGAGCCAAGCATCATAGTTCATAGCCTTTTAACCAGTAATTTAATTTCCAAGAATATATCTTTTTTTTTTAATTTTTTTATTTTTTTAAGATTTTATTTATTTATTTATTTTTTAAATTAATTTTTATTGGTGTTCAATTTACCAACATACAGAAAAACACCCAGTGCTCATCCCGTCAAGTGTCCACCTCAGTGCCCGTCACCCATTCCCCTCCAACACCCGCCCTCCTCCCCTTCCACCACCCCTAGTTCATTTCCCAGGGTTAGGAGTCTTTATGTTCTGTCTCCCTTCCTGATATTTCCCAACATTTCTTTTCCCTTCCTTTATATTCCCTTTCACTATTATTTATATTCCCCAAATGAATGAGAACATACACTGTTTGTCCTTCTCCGATTGACTTACTTCACTCAGCATAATACCCTCCAGTTCCATCCACGTTGAAGCAAATGGTGGGTATTTGTCGTTTCTAATCGCTGAGTAATATTCCATTGTATACATAAACCACATCTTCTTTATCCATTCATCTTTTGATGGACACCGAGGCTCCTTCCACAGTTTGGCTATTGTGGCCATTGCCGATAGAAACATCGGGGTGCAGGTGTCCCGACATTTCATTGCATCTGAATCTTTGGGGTAAATCCCCAACAGTGCAATTGCTGGGTCGTAGGGCAGGTATATTTTTAACTCTTTGAGGAACCTCCACACAGTTTTCCAGAGTGGCTGCACCAGTTCACATTCCCACCAACAGTGTAAGAGGGTTCCCTTTTCTCCGCATCCTCTCCAACATTTGTTGTTTCCTGCCTTGTTAAGTTTCCCCATTCTCACTGGTGTGAGGTGGTATCTCATTGTGGTTTTGATTTGTATTTCCCTGATGGCAAGTGATGCAGAGCATTTTCTCATGTGCATGTTGGCCATGTCTATGTCTTCCTCTGTGAGATTTCTCTTCATGTCTTTTGCCCATTTCATGATTGGATTGTTTGTTTCTTTGGTGTTGAGTTTAATAAGTAATTTATAGATTTTGGAAACTAGCCCTTTATCTGATATGTCGTTTGCAAATACCCAAGAATACATCTTAATCAAAGTTTTAGGTTCACAGCAGCATTACTTGTAACAGTGAAAAACCAGAAGCAACACAAATAACCTATATAACAATGCATTGATTGAATTCATCATGGTTTATGCAACTGTACAAATTATGTTGAAAAATATATTTTCGTGACATAAGAAAAACTATATAACAGTAACTTAAAAACCAAGGTGTCAAACTATATGTTCAATGTGATTTTAATTTTGTATGGAAAAATAATGCTGAGAAGAAATGTAACAAATAGTTAACACAGATTTTTTTTTTCTAGCAGCAATTTAAAATCTCTTCCTTCAACTATCTGTATTTCCAAAGTTCCTACAATTACCAAAGCTGGTTACTCTATGCCCAAAACTTATAAAGAATCTCCCTATATCCACTCTACACAGGCTCTGGAATAGTTTTTTATCATAACAATGCAAATCTGATTGGTTCTCAGCTTAAGACCCTTTAGGGCTTACTTATTATCATAGAAAATGTTTGGCAAAACAAAATTACATGCTTAACTTATGTCTGTTCTTCCCATAATTCCGTGATATGAATTGCTATGGAGGGTCACAAGAGTTTTATCCCTGGATAAAATAAGCATAGGTCCTAAGAAACAGCATACCAAGGCCTGGCTATGGTTACATAACTGCAGCACAGACACCTCAAACTTTAGATCTTCAAATCTCTCTTGTTGAAGTAAAACTTAAAAATTGATAAGCATTTCTCCTTGCTGAGAATTTTTTTTTACTGCCACCTAGTGGCTGACAGTCTAAACAGAAAACCATTAAAGATTCTGTAGGCATCTGGCCCTTGGACAAAAATTCATTCCTACCATCATACAGTCACCGGTTCTTTTTTAAAAATTTTTTAAAGATTTTATTTATTCATTCATGAGAGACACAGAGAGAGTGAGGCAGAGACACAGGCAGAGGGAGAAGCAGCTCCATGCAGGGAGCCCGATATGGGACCTGATCTCGGGTCTCCAGGATCACACCCCGGGCCGAAGGCCGGCACCAAACCGCTGAGCCACCCAGGGATCCCCATGATCATCGATTCTTTTGTAAATGCTGACAGAGCAATCTCAGAAATCCTCTATTTCAATTTTCCTTTTTACTAATGAACTGATGAAGAACTGGGCTTCTGAATACGGGAATTAGTATCCACAAAAAGGATGTGAATGTAAACGAACAGGTTCTGACTCAAGGGACATAAAGAAAACATGCAAACACATCATCCAGATTTGTGATCTAAATCCTTCGAGGATGAAAGACGCAGGAGCGAACATAGCTGTGTACAAAACATCTGAAGTCTGATTTTGATTCATGGAGTTGTTTTAAGAATTCTGCTAGTGTTTGAAAAGCCACTTTAAAAATACTTATAACCATGAAGGTGAAGATTCATAAGGAGAGAAGTTTTAAATAAATTAGAGGAAAATCCATTGCCCGTGTTTTCAGGTGTTCTTTTTTGTCCTCACCTCACTGTATCTGCTCCATTTTGTAACAGGCAGCTTACTCACAGGTGGGTGAGGAAAGCTGGAGCAATGAGGCTGTGGTTTGGCACACGGTTGGTTTGTGGATGAAGGACTGGTTTCTGCCCAGCCAGAGGGCTAAGAGAGCCAAACTGTGGTCAATCTTCTTGAACTGAGAGCACATATTTCATGCTTCTCCAAACAATTTCTTCATCTGATCATTAAAGTCTTTTAGAATTTCCATCACTTTGGTCTCTACCGCATCTAGCTCTTTATACATAATATAAATAAACCTGTTTGTAAACAAGGATCCCTTATTTATTCAACACACTTAATGTGATGTTTATTCAAGCCATGCTACTAAGGTGTTGGGATAAGAAGCCCCCACAGCCTAAGGAAGGGAGATCGAGATGGAAAGAGCCATAATATAAGACAGAATGCAGTGAGTGCTACAACGAGGGAGGAGTAAGACAATCACTGTGGGAACAGAGGAAAAAATGATTAATTCCAACTGTAGGGTTTCAGAATGCTCCCAGAGATGATGACTTCTGAGATGATTCTGACAGCTGGGTACAGACAGAGTGAGGGAAAGGAGGCAGGGAAAGAGAGAAAGAGAGGCTGTGTGACAGGACAGACTGAAGACTAATAGGGAAGGAGAAGAGAAAAGTGGAGGGAGAGGGGCCATGGTAGGCGGGGCAATGACTCCAGCGGAAATGTTCCTGTCATCCCTCCTATTCCCAGCCTTTGCTGGGTGCCTGAGCATATCCCCTTCCTCTCTAAGGAGGTCAAACTTACTCCTCCTGGTCTTTCCCTTTAATCCCTGTAATTTGGTGGCATCAGACTCTCTGTTGGGTCACCACATTCCCATCTCTGTCCCATTTCTTTCTTCCACACATTTCTAGCTGCCAAAATCACAAATGTCTTTCAAAATCCATCTTTCTCCAGGACTCCTGTTCTAGTTCCTGACAGGATGAGATCAGATTCTCCTGAAATCTCCATGGCATCCTGTTTGTATTTCTCTGACAGTGCCCACCAAGTTCTGCCTTGCACTGTATAGTCACCCTTTTCTTCTTGTACTAATTAGCTCACAGGCTCCCCAAGAAAGAGGTGGTCTTACTATCTTTATACTCCCTAGAGCAACTGTTAACTAGTCCTCCATATTGCATACACTAGGCACTCAATAAACACTAGCCAAATAAAAATAAATAGAATGGATTGCTCATTCATAGTTACTGAACACTATAATTACTGGATTCCTCTGTGATCTTGTTACAGTATAAAATGATAAATTTTCCTTTTCACAATTTGCTTTCCTAAGTTTCAGCCCATAAAATATCCACAGAACAGTGGAAAAAACATGACATTGCTTATGTGCTTTTACTTCAAAGGGGTTTACTTAATTTGGTAACACTGACTGGAACCTGGCACACCAATGTAAATAGAATTTCATTGAAAAATACGCTGCTTTGGTGCTAATGACCTTGTTACAATCTAAGAGTACCACAGTATCAGAGCACCCAGAAGGGACAGGAGAAGCAATAGCAAGGACCATCTCTGCTGAAAGGAGCACTGGAAAATCACAAATCCATCTTGATTATCCTTAAATAAAAACTGTAAAACATAGCTACACATTTTTAAAACTTTTCCCTTTGCAACCTGAATGGCAAAACAAAACTTTTGCTAATTCAATCCAATTTATTCAATTATTTTTGACCAAAAAATTTAATCCTAGAAGTATAACACAACATGTTTAATCTTTTCGTCTGTCCTTACAAACTTTTACAAAAGCATCCAGTCTATTCAGTTGTTGGCCAATAGAACTAATGCTGTTTTGAATGCTTGGCAGATTCGTTTACCATATAAAATACCTGTGCCCAAATACTGAATTAGTCACTTCTTTTTTTATTTTTTATATTCCCATCTAATAAAACATTTATATTATTATCCTGTTACACTTAATATTACAATTTCAAATTAATTAAATCCCTGCAAGTGATTTATATTTTCCTAAATATAAATACTATAGATACCATAGTGAAAACTGGCTAATTTCCTTAACAATACAATCTTAAATCATCATTTCCCTTGACAAAAAACACAATGTAGAATCTAGACCAACTTAATAAGCACCACCTAAATATACTACTTCACTAAAAAATAAGAAAAGTTGCCCTTTATAAACTGGACCAGTAGCACTCTGTGCATAGCACTACATGACAAAACACCAAAGTCACAAAACTTTAAGACATACATTAAAGGCCTGTCTAAATGGAGAGATATACTATGGCCCCAGCAAGAAAAGTTCAGTGTCATAAAGATGTAAATTCTTTGTCATACAGACTCAATGTAAGTACCATTAACAATCCTAAATAGGTTTTTTTGGTGGAACTTCAGAAGCTTTTCTAAAACTTACATAGAAAAGTAAGAGTCCCAAGCACAGCACATGATAAGGAAAAGAATAAAATTATAAACACGCAGCATGACCCCACTTCTCTGAAGTTCAAAAGCAGGCACACTAAACAAAGTGCTGGTCAGGGATACATACATAAGAGGCAGAACAAATTCCGCAAATTATTTCTGGATAAAGATTCTAAGAGACAAAGTAGGATAAAAGTGAATTAAACATTTTACACCATCACAATTCTGTGCTGTTAGTCTGAAGCACTCATTAATACTGAGACGTCTCAGGGAAAAAAATCATTATAGTGATGTAGTTTCACTGCTAACTCTTCTAAAATCTGAAATCCTTAATATCTAGAATTTTAAGGACTGTTTTCATGTTATGATATAATGCATACCTACTGCTCTTCATAAAACTATAAAAGAACTAAAATATAAATTGCTTGAAAAGTTACTCAGAATTCTGTAAATTAAAATGTTCTAAGTTCCAATAGTATTTTTTATTTCTTATAAATTAAGAATTAAAAAATATTTCAAAATGTTACTTGGCAACTACCAGGTATTAGAATAATCTATAATCCAAATCAAGAAGAAATGAGTCCTAAATTAAAGATACGGTTTTATTTCTAGTATGTTCTATGTTCTTCCTAAAAATCAGACATGTTTAATTTAAGGTCATTTTGGGGGGGGGGGGGGAAACACCCTCATTATTTTCACTGAAAATATTTGTGATTATATACCCTTTAGCAAAGTAGTAATAAATAGACTTTTTAAGGGATGAAAACTGCCTAAGCTTAAAATTTATACATTATTTCCTTCAATACAAAACAGCAGTTTAAACAAATTAACCTAAATAATGCCAATTCCTAATCTGGAACCTGACAATTTGTTTCCAAGAGTCAACAGTCTTGCTTATCAGTCTTATTTGGGCATGGTAGGCTTAACCTAATAGATGTGCAATTACCAAGGTTCTTTTTATTTCCATTCAATATTGAAACTGCTAAATGATTTCTAATTTGATACAATCAGTATCTACTCAAGCCAAAGTGGACAAAGTTTAATTCAATGAGCAGTTTTCTACAGAAGGAAAACTAGCTATGTAAAACACGTGTTGAGAAACACCTTTCCCTATTATGTGGGAAAGCATAGTTCAAGAAATTGGGATGCAAGATTCAGTAAGTAGTTAGTAATCAATGGATTATTTTGCCATTTTCATGGCAAAATACTATTAAGTATAAAAGTTCAAATATGATTGCAAATCAGGGAAGAGGCCAGAGTATAATTGCTTTTTTCCTGAGAAAACTTGAAATCCTACCATTTAAAACAAATGGATTTATTATCCAGCACTCTTTTAAGGAAAGGTTAGTGCTGAGAAACTGTATATTGATTAAGCCCTTCAGGGGGCTGCTGAAATACTCTTAAGATGAGCAGGTTTTCCTCAGTCTCTGCACTATTGACATTTTGGGCCTGAATTCTTTGTTATGGGGGGCTGCCCTGTGCATTCCTGGCCTCTTCCCATTACATGCCAGTAGCAACCCCTTCCAAGTTGAAACGACCAAAAATCTCTCCAGACATTGCTTTATGCCCTCAAGAGCAAAACAGTAGAAGCTCTAACTTAAATACATGCCTGCTTTTATTTTTTTTTAAGATTGTATTTATTTATTCATGACAGACATAGAGAGAAAGGCAGAGACACAGGCAGAGGGAGAAGCAGGCTCCATGCAGGGAGCCCGATGTGGGACTTGATCCCAGAACTCCATGACCACACCCTGAGCCGAAGGCAGATGCTCAACTGCTGAGCCACCCAGGGGTAACCACATGTCTGCTTTTAAAAATTAGTTGGGATTATAGTTTATGTATGTTCCTGCAGTTTCTGGTATAAAGATGAGTACTAGTAATATAAAGAAGACCTTGTAACTGATACAGAAAAAACTACAGGAATTAGTATTGTTAAGAAAGTAAGTTACAGAATAATACATACAGTGTTATTCTACTTATGTGAAAAAGAAACATCAACGTATTGTGTATTTTCATATATAAATGCAATTAATGTATTTTCATATATAAATACAACGACTATAAGGATCTATAGATCTTCCATGACTTATGATAGAGTTAAATCCCAATAAGCATGTCATTAAGTTCAAAGTGTATTTAATACCTCTAACCTACCCAACACCATAACTTAGTCAGGGCTACCTTAACTGTTCAGAACACTTACATTAGCCTATACTTGGGCAAAATCAACTAACACACAAAGTCTATTTTGTAATAAAGAATTGATTATCTCATGTAATTTATGGAAAACTATCCTGAAAGCAAAAAACAGAATGGTTGTGTGGATACAGAATGGTTATCAGTGTATGGGTCGTTCACCCTCAGGATTGCTGGCTGACTGGGAGCTGCCACTGCTCAGCATCATGTGAGAGGATTGTCCAACATATGGTTAGCCTGGGAAGAGATCAAAATTGAAAATTCAAAGTATGATTTCTACTGAATGTGTATCACTTTCATACCATCATAAAGTCAAAAAATTGTCAAGTGAACCCTCAAAAGCTGGGGGACTATCTGTACAGTCTGTTGATACCAGAGATAACTTCTGTAAAGGGGCATGGGGGTTGGGAGAAGGCTCCTATGTTTGGAGTGTTTGATTTTTTTTTTTTTTGTCTGTGAGACTATATTGATACATTATTTGTGTAATTTAAAAAATAAAGGAAAGAAAAAGGTTGTGAGATTTTAAAATTAAACAGACTTTGATTCTAGCTATATGATCTTGGGGTAATTTATTTTATTTTTTTTCATTAGTTTTTTTTTTCTTTTTTTAAGATTTCATTTATTTATTCATGAGAGACACAGAGAGAGGCAGAGACACAGGCAGAGGGAGAAGCAGGCTCCATGCAGGGAGCCCGACACGGGACTCGATCCGAGGACTCCAGGATCACGCCCTGGGCCAAAGGCAGGCCCCAAACCACTAAGCCACCCAGGGATCTCGGGTAATTTATTTTAAACAATGTCAGGCCTCGCCAGTTCCCATTTCTATAAAATGCAGATTGATGAAATTGATTTTATATGTTACAAAATTAAGTGAGGCACATGTATGGGAATGTTGGTTAAGAGCACATCCCTGATGATCAGTAGTTGTTCTGCTCAATTTCAGTTTAGAATAGACGGCCAAGTAACCCAGTTCCTGGATTTGAGTACCTTTAAACCTTCTCTCTCTTCATTATCATGGTCAAGGTCCACCTCCTGCCCTCTAAATCATCACTATCTCTGGTTTTGTGTCACTTATTTGACAGTGGGGCTATCACCTCTAGGTTTATCATCTCATAATCAAATAAGAAATGGATGAAGAGCCAGTGAAAACGGCATTGCCTACCTCAGCATTTCTCCTGGTGTAATATGGAGACACACACCTCAATCAGAATCATCTGGGTTCTTATCACCATACAGACATTCCACTGAATCAAAACCTCTGGGTATGAAGCTTTTCCAATAGAACCATTACCCACCTCACTGCACTGTGAAGTTTAAGGATCACCACCCTGGCACCATCCTAGCCCACAGCCCGAACACTGTAAATTTATCTCCCATGCACTAGGGAATAAATCAAGACAAGAAAAGCCCAGGTCATCCTATCACTTCCCTACCTTTGCTATAGTTAATGCTTCTCTGGTCCAAAATCTCTATATAACAATGATCCATACAAGCTTTAACCATGCTGTGCAGCAACGTTACTGGAGGAGCTGAATGAGAATACTTTTTCTTTTTTTTAAAGATTTTATTTATTTTTTCATGGGGGGGGGGGGGGAGGGCAGAGACACAGGCAGAGGGAGAAGCAGGCTCCATGCAGGGAGCCCGAAGTGGGACTCGATCCTGGGTCTCTAGGATCACACCCTGGATCAAAGGCGGCGCTAAACCACTGAGCCATCCAGGCTGCCCAAGAATACTTTCAGAGTGGAAACATCCTAGGCTTTGGAGTTAGACATACTTAGGTTCAACTGGCAACTCCTGCTCAGTGGGGGAAAAAAAAAAACACTAAGTTTTAGTTTCTAAATTATCTTTGAAATGGAGAAAATAATACCTCTCAAGGTTAGGAGGATTGAAAGAAACTATGTATGAACATCACCCATCTAGAGATCTGGCTCATAGTAGGTGCTAAATAAATGTTAATTCTCATGGTTCAGTGCCAGGGCTGACTCAATTTCTTTGAGACAGGCCAAATGTCTAGATGTTACCCTTATTAGGAAGAGGGAGAGAGAGACAGAGAGGGAGAGGGAGAGAGGGAGGGAGGGAGGGAGAGAGAGAGAAAGAAGAGGGAAGAGAGAGAGAGAGAGGTCTCTGATGCATTTTCTGTCTCCTAATCCACAAATCAAACATTAACAATTGCTTATATCAAACTTAAATATTTGCAATGTCCCTAAGTTAGAGATACAAGTTGCACTCCCTAGGATAGCAAGTGTGGTCACTGTGGCTACAGCATAAAAGCTAGTATTGTTCACATAGTCCTCTCCATAAAAAACTCTTGTTAGCTCTTGCCCCTGCCTCCCTCCTATCATGACTTCATTTTCAAAACACCCTGCCCACCCCCACCCCAACCCCAGCTGTCTTTGCTTCTGGGGAGAGGACATTATCAGGAAATTCCCAGGCCCAGTAAAGAAGATCAGGGTTCTTGGAAGGCAGAAATTCCTGCCCACTGAAAGGTGAAATGTTAGTTTTCTTTGTACTTATTATTCCTGTCCATACTTCATAATCAATAAAACTTATATCCCTAAAATTGTTACCTGGCAGTCTGAAACAATAGTGTTTGGGTCTGTTTTCTCTAGGTTATCTGTTTCCTACTAACTTCTACTCCCTGCAGTGCTCCCTGTCTCACGTTTTTAAACCCAGCTTGCATACCCCAACTAATAATCTTCCCCTGTACAACTTGTGGTCATTGTCTCTTGTCCTAGAACTTAATCCATCCTAATCCTTTTCTTATTTCACTCTGAACACTCAAAGTTATCACCTGACATGTCTTCACAATTTTAAAAAATAAAATTGCAAATAAGACATTATGAATATATTAAAAATCAACTTCAAAAGGAGAATTTCTTTTACTTTAAAATTGGTATCTACAATCCTGTCAGGCTAGCATAGTACTTGGATATTTTCACGTGTTATTATTCAAATCCTTTGTGCATCAATTAAATGTACCAATTGCTCTCACTGAAAAGATGAAATAAAGTTATTCACATCTCTTTTGCACTTTCACATCCACAGCCAAAACAAGTCATTACAGACTTCTATAGCCTTTCCTTCAAAATCCTGCTTTCAATGTTTTTTTTTTCTCTTTTTAAAATTTATATGTCCCATTGCAGTTTAAATGAAATGATCTACAATAAAAACCTAACTGGCCTGGTATTTTTAGAGCCCTTTTTACTATGAAATAAACACTCAGAAATCTGGAGAATTGCAGTGGTTAAGTGTGTAAGCGAGAAGGCTGCTCATTCATGGAACCGCCCAACACCCATTGTTTACATAGCCTATTCCATGAGCAGGATGCTGACATAACACAATTCACAGAATTTCCAAACACAGGTCCAATCATAACAAAGTCTGCAACTTTTACTTTTGCTTACAGAACCTCTTGCTTGCTCACTCATTAGTTCCAGGAGGAAAAACTATAGTTGGTTTTCCAAAAACCAAAATCAAAAGTCTTTAGAAAATAAGCCTAAACTAAAACATCAAACAATAGCGCTGAAATATATCTACAATCACATAATATAGAAAGAGAGAGGAAGGTAGACCTAGAAATGTATACTTTACATGTACTATAAATAGGTCATGTCTTTAATGACTACCTCGCTAAGTTTAAATGATCACTCCTTTTTGCAAGTACCCTCAGCTCTCTACTTGCCACAACCACCCAAAGTACTGTGGTGCTTGCCATGTGAAACCCCAACCCTGTGAACTCATCTCTACCTTCTCTTCATCAGTGCCCACACAGCTGATTCTGGTGACAACATGAGATACCAGAGCCGCCTGCTCGGGCTCTGATTTCATGACCACAACTCTCAAATGGGCTCAGCATTGCCTCACAGCCTTCCTATGCTTCCTGGTCAACTTGCTTCACAGCTTTCTGAGCAATTATTTCATGTCTTTTCTCATCACACCACTGCCCCTTTCCCACTGCTCTTGGCTGAGAACCCTGTCTCATCTATAGTAGGGAAAACAGCAATTAGCAAGGAGTTCTCACCTGTCATCACCAATCAGCTTATAGACTCACCTCCTTGAACAGCCCTGCTTTCTGCCTTCCCTCCTATTCTAATAGAAGAAGCATGTCTCTGCTCCTATAAAGTAGAGTTGTCCACTTGGGCTCTGACCCCCTCCCCTTTTTGTCAGGACTCTCTACAGCAGCGATCCTTGTTCTCTCTGAGATCATCATTGTCTTGTTCACATCAGTTTGTAACTGTGCTCTAAGATCTAACTTAAAAAAAAAGTTCTCCAAAAAAAAAAAAAAAAGTTCTCCTTGATCCAACATCCTCCTCCTTCTAATTACTGCCCATTTCTTTGCTCTGCATTTGGCAGTTTCCTGAGAAAGCTTTCTAAACTTGCCTTCTCTACTTCCTCACCTCACATTCATTCCCTAATCTTCTCTAATCTGGCTTCTGTCTCTATCAATTCATGAGCCCAAATGCCATGATGCAAACTAATAGACCTACCTCTACCCTCCATCCTGCTCATCTCCTCAGCAGTAGTGGGTTGACTCTTCTCCCCTGGGTGCCACCTTGCACACCTCCAGCACACACAGCACGAGCCAGGGTGCTGTGGGGTGCACAGCCATTGTGGGCACATGATGCCCCTGGCTTCTGCTCCCCTAAGATGTTTTTGTCTTAGCTGGTGGCATATTATACGATATACCTTTCTCTCCTTGGAGTCCTCAGACCTCCTTCAGGAAAGCTTTTCTAGTTCTATCATTTTAGATAGTGTTCATTGCTGAAGTCTTCTGTTACAGAGTTTAAATCCACTTTTAATGTTGCACTGCTCCCCTTTCCCCTTCTGCCTTGTGTTGGGGAAGCTGGCAAGGAAGCTGAGGAGGAGATCCTGGTGCTACTTCCTGGGGATGCAATAGAGTGCAAACCTCAAAAGGCTCAGCCTACACAAGGCAACTCGTGCCCCAGCCCATCCTCTAACCACCACAAAAGCCAGACCAGTCTCCTTCCTGCTATCGTAAGTCATTTCTGGAATAGCTAGGGAGCCAGCACTGATCTGCCCAGAAAGCCGCATTATGTAAGTATTAAATCTTCTCACATCCTCTTAGTATGGGCATGCCCTCGCGGTTTATGGTTGAGACCACTGATCTCTACATCAGAACCAAATTTGGGGGAGGGCATTAGGAGGCCCATCTCACTCTTTCTGGGTAACTGCAACACATTCCAAAATTCTAGCTCCTGCCCAGCTCCTTTTCCTATGCTCCAGATTCATATACATAACTGGCTTACTTGATGTCTTTGAATGTGGAAGAGATATCTCACATTTAACAAGTCTAAGACTACTATTATTCCAACCTTTCCCAAGCCAGTTTTTCATCTTTGTCATCTGGGTAAATGTCACCACGTACATGGTTGTTCAAGGCAAAATTTTAGGTATTGATTCCTCCCTCATACCCTCTCTATCCTCCATATCTGATCCATCAGCTGTCAATTATACCTCAAATACACCCTGCCCCAGGGTGTACTCCTCTCCAGTGCAATTGCTTTCATTCTGATCCCATCCACTATGACCTCTCACCTAATGCTGTCACAGCCTCCTACCTGCTCTCCTTTTTATTCTTGCCTCCCCCCTCCCCAGATCCATTTTCCATAAGGGAGCAAGAAAGAGTGTCAGGATGTAGCTCTGTCAGGGGCAAAACAATTACAGTGAGAAATTCTGTTAGTTTTGAATGTGGTGACAGTTTTGATGAGATTAATCTCCTCATGGAATGGAGATTCAGGGAGCAACAGCATCATCCCCAGGTAGCTATCATGTGGTTCAGCAGTTACCTCCACTTACTCCAGGATTTAAGGACAAGCAAGTCTGTTCATTCTCTAGTTCCTGCCATAGATACTTTCAGTTGAAACTTGATAACCCCCATAATGAAACAGAAACGGTATTATAAGTCCAAAGACCCATGTCCTGCTTTTGCAACCCAGCCAGCTTTCTAAATGTTTCTTAACATATAGAGCATCACTCTCTCACTTCCAAAATGAAGATATACTTTTGACAGGGGATTGTTAGATGCATTTGTGTATGAACAAACTATAGAACACAACACAAATCTAAGTTGTAAATATAACCCCCTCTGAAATGCCCTTTAAACAAACAAAAACACTGTTAATTTGACCGAATTTTTATTACTAATAATTATAGAACAAGTAAGATCATTATGAAAATTTCAGAGATACAGAGTGATGCTCACAAAGTAAAGGTTCTTAGAACTTGCATAATTACAGAATTCTATTCCCAACTTGTTTTCCCCAGATGTCAGTCTCTCCCTAGACAGTTTCATTTTCCACCACACTCCCTGACCTCCATCCAAAGGTTACATGTGAGACTGGGAATAGGAAGGATTTCAGCAAAAAACCCTAAATTCATATATCGTTAACACCAATGGAAAAAAAGTCTCTTGTCAGAGAGTTGCTTTACTATATAAACTTTATCATAACGTATCTATATTCAAAATAAGTTAGGGGAGGGATCCCTGGGTGGCGCAGCGGTTTGGCGCCTGCCTTTGGCCCAGGGCGTGATCCTAGAGACTCGGGATCAAGTCCCATGTCGGGCTCCCGGTGCATGGAGCCGGCTTCTCCCTCTGCCTGTGTCTCTGCCTCTCTCTCTCTCTCTCTATCATAAGTAAATTAAAAAATTAAAAAAAAAAAACAAAATAAGTTAGGGGATATTTATTGATCCCCTACTGTGGACCTCACTTTGGAGATCTAACAGTCAACAAGCCAGCAAAGGTTGCTGCACTCTTAAGAGTTTACCTTCCAGGGAAGGAGGAAGAGGGAATGATTAAATAAAGAAGTACACAAGACAATCACAATGATAGGAGAGGATGATCAGGATGCTGTGACTACAATAAAGCAGGGAAGAAATAATGGGTTTATTGTCTAGAAGGAAGGGAGGCAACTCTGAAGACTGAGCATGAGACTAAGACTTGGAGGAAAAGGAAGGAACAGGATTCCAGGCCAGTGATCAGCAAGTTCAGACCAAAGGCAAGAAATAAAGTGCTGCTGAAGAAACCCCAAGAAGGCCAGTGTTACTAGGCTGTGTGAGCAGAATGGTATGCGATAGGACGGAGTTAAAATGGGCTTTCAATCACAACAGCATCTTACAGGCTGTGGAAATAGGAAATGGGGATGCTATTTCAAGCACAAAAGGATGAAAGTAAAGGGTATATAGAAGGAAAATGATTTGATTTGTGTTTTTAGAAAGTATTATGTTTAAGCTTTATTTTATAGACAGTGAAGGGCAATGGAAAGATTTCTGAGGAGGGCAGTGGCATAAGCTCTGCTTTTTGAAACCTGGGTTGGCACCACCATGCAAGACAGCCCAGAAGAGGAAGACGACACTGAGGTTGAGACTAATGTGAAGTCACAAATGTGGCAAGTGCATGAAGTGTCCTGACAGCAAAGCACTGGAAAGAGGATGGAAGGGAGACAGACCACATGGGCAGGTGGCAGGAACAGAACTTTGTTTGAACAAAAGACGAGAAACTGTGGGGAAGTTTTCAACTAAGACACACAAAGTATAAAGACAGAAGCCCAGGTAAAGGGAAGAGATAGTTATTAGTTTTAGCCACCATGCCACTTGCTTATTCTACAGTTACCACCCTGTTCCCTCACTGCATTATTCTAATCCAGTGTTCTAGGTGTTTCTCGCTCAAGGCTCGGCATCAATATCATTAGACCACAGGCCATACACCAAACCTACTGAAGAACATGTAAGTTATTTTTTAAAAATTCCACTGGTGATTCCAGCTAGGGCTGGAACTCACTGGCCCAAGTTGAGTACAAAACCAGGACTGATTTCTTCTATTTTTTCGATAGATTATTCTGGTCATCTTTCTCCTTGAAGAATAAATTTAACATTTCCTTTACTGTGGGGCAGCTGGTGATAAATTATCTTATTTTTTGTCTGAAAATGTCTTATTCTGAAAAGAATGACAGCCACCCCACAGTCACCTCCCAGAATTTAAAGATCTCATCATACCGTCTTCTAGTTGTCATCACTTCTACGGGAAGCCAACAGTCAGTATAACTGCCAATTCAGGTACCAGAGAGACAGAGTAAGGCACTTACTTTTGATGTGAAACTGGACCCACTGCCACATTCCTACCAGAAATGTGAACATAGTCCAATTCCTCCACAGCCTCACCCGTATTTAGTGTTCTATTTTTACCTTTTTTTTTTTTAAAGATTGTATTTATTGATTTGAGACAGAGAAAGAGAGAGAGAAAGACAGAGAGTACAAGCAGGGGGGAGGGGCAGAGAGAGAGGGAGATGGATCCCAGCTGAGCACGGAGCCCAAAGTGAGGCTCGATCCCAGGACCCTGGGATCATGAGTTGAGCTGAAGGCAGATGCTTAACTGACTGGGCCACCCAGGCACTCCTAGTGTTGTATTTTTAATTTGAGCTGTTCTGATAGGTTTGTGGTGGTATCTCATTGTGATTTTATTTTTTGCATTTCTGATGGCTAATGATTTGAACATCTTTTTGTGTGCTTATTTACCACCTGTATATCTTTCTTGTAAATTATCTATTCATATCTTTTTCCATTTTTTAACTGAATTGCTTGTGCTTTTACTGTTGAGTTTTGAGACTTTTATTACTTTTTTTTTTTTTTTTAAGTAGGCCTCATGGTTGGCATGTAGTCCAGTATGGGGCCTAAACACATGACCCCGAGATTAAGAGCTGAGCTAAGATCAAGAAGACACCCAACCAACTGAGCCACCCAAGCACCCCTGGACTTTTGTTCTTTGTATGTATTGTGCTTTTGGTATCAAGTCTAATAACTCTTTGCCCAGCTCCAATTTCTAAAGATTTTCTATTTTTTTCCCAAAAGTTTTATAATTTTACATTTTATATTTAAGTCCCTGGTGCATTCTTAGTTTTTATGAAAGTTGTAATGTTTAGGTTGATGCCCAAGTACACCGCATCACTTGCTGAATGAAATTCTTCCACTGAATTGCTTCTGTTCTTGTCAAAAAATCAGTTGAGCCTTTATGGCTCTGTTTCTGGAGTCTACCTGGTTTCATTCACCTACGTATTTATGCCTCTGCCAATATTACCTGATGTAATTACTGTAGCTATTATTATTTTTTAAAATTTTTTATTTATTTATGAGAGACACAGAGAGAGAGAGGCAGAGACACAGACAGAGGAGAAGTAGGTTCCACGCAGGGAGCCCGACGTGGGACTTGATCCCGGGACTCCAGGATCACGCCCTGGGCTGAAGGCAGGCACTAAACTGCTAAGCCACCCCGAGATCCCCACTGTAGCTATTATAATAAGCCTTAAGATTGAAGAGAGTGATTACTCCTATTTCATTCTTCTTTGTCAAGACTGTTATACCTATTCTAGGGCCTGGGCCTTTCCAGTAAGTTTTAGTCTATGTGTACAAAAAACCTTGCTGGGATTTTGACAGGAAATGCTTTAAACTTATAGATCAATTTGAGGAAAACTGACATCTTTATTATGTTGAGTCTTTCTTTCTTTCTTTTTTTTTTTAAAGATTTATTTATTTATTTATTCACGAGAAACACCAAGAGAGAGAGAGAGGCAGAGACAGAGGGAGAAGCAGGCTCCATGCACGGAGCCCGACGTGGGACTCAATCCCAGGTCTCCAGGATCAGGCCCTGGGCTGAAGGCGGCGCCAAACCACTGGGCCACCGGGACTGCCCATGTTGAGTCTTTCAACACATGAATACGATGTGTTTCTCTGCTGCTTTAGGTTTTTTGAAATTAATTTCATCAGCATTTTATTATTTTTTATTATTTTATTATTTTTACCACTTTTAGATCTTACAGATATGTTTTAAGTATATACCTATGCATTTCATTTTCCTTAGGTGTGATTGTAAGTGATACTGTTTTTAATTTCAGTTTCCACACATTCGTTGTTAGTATGTGTATATACAGTTGATTTTTGTGTGTTGATCTCTTATTTGGTGACTCTGCTGAACTTACTTATCAATGCTAACAGTTGTTTTCTTTTCTTTTTTGGGATTTTCCTTGGTATTTTCTCCAAAGACAATTATATGATTTGCAAATAAGGACAATCTTATTTCTTCCTTTTTAATATAGGCCTTTTGTTTCTTTCTCTCACCTTATAACAATGGCTAGAACCTCCAGTGCTATGAAAACAGATACCTTTGCCTTATTTCTGATCAGAAGGGGAAAGCATTCAATCTTTCACTATCAAGTATGATGTTATTAGTTGTAGGTATATGGTTGATGCTCTTTACCTTTAAGTCAAGGTAATTCCCCTCTATTCCTAACTCATTGAGAGATTTTTTTCGTGGTAAATGGGTACTAAATCTTCTCAAATACTTTTTCTTGCATCAATTGATATGAAAATAGCATTTTTCTTCCTTTGCCTATTAATATAGATTACATGGATTACCTTAGTACAGGTATTTTAAAGTCTGAGACTTTTAATGCCAGTATCTAAAACTCCTATGTGTCAGCTTTGCTCTCTGTTGTATTTACTGATTCAATTTTGCTGTTTTGGCTCTTCGTGTGTCTAGCTATTTTTATTTTGTGCCAAATATTATATTTACTACACACTTGGTAGAAATAATTTGAGGTATCAAGACTAGCTTCTTCCAAAGAGGCTTCTACTAGACCTGACACACTAGCAATCCAAGACCATCTTAATCCAATTTCAGAGACTAAGATGATCTGAAGCTAAGCTGCACTCCTTGTGATGGCCTGTCGACTTCACTTCATGCTTACTCTTAAGGTCATTCTCTCAGGAACCCAACCTAAAGCAAAGGGCTTACCAGGACTCCATCACTGGTAGGCCATGGACTTTAATTCTTTTTCTCCTAGCCCTGCAAAGCTGTTAAAAGCACCTTGCTTCTTATAAGGTTGATTCCTCTGGAATTGGTAGACACCTTCAGCCTCACATAATAGGTTCACCTCTTTTGACTTCTGTCCTTACTTGGATCCCAACATGGCAAGCCTTTACTATTTTTTAGACTTTTTCATGCCTTCAAGTGTGTTTTTAATATATTTTCCAGACTTACTCATCCTCAGAAGGAGGGTTTTTGCATTTGCAATAGCTAGAAACAGAAGTCCCCTATGACCTATTTGGATTATCTGATGAAAGTTGTGAACTCCCTTCCAGGAAAACTATCCATACCAATAACATTTTAATACAATTTCATGAAATTTTCTGACCCTCTGAAGCCCATTAAGGAACTCCAGGGTTCAAAGTCTTCAAATTAAAAAGCCAAATATAGCAAAAAGAAAAGGAACTGTACACCAATCAGAGTCCACAGGTACTGACTGTTTTCTTTGTCTCAAGCCTCATGCTAATAGAAAAGCTCTATAACTATGCTTATTTTTGCACACACTACTTCTAATCTTTGCAGGAAGCATGGCTTATTGGTACTGAAAGTGCGGGGCTGACTACTGAGGCAAACCAGTGGTAACAGATAGGAGAACTTTCTGCCACTGCTGTGATGCTGAACCTTGAGGAGCTTCTAGGCAGAAGCCAGAGAACAATGTCTAAGTCTGTGCATTTTTAAACTGATGGAGCCATCCAAAGAGACCTTCCTGGTGGATGGAACAAAATAGCAGAGGTTCCCATAGGACCCCAAAATTGTAGTGAAGCAGGCAACAATGACCAATTTCCAGAAGTTCATAGAGGATAGGCCAACCTCAGCAAGGGAGATGGCCTACAAGCAAGAATATAAGCAGAGGTTTGAGACTCAGACTCCTAGAATAGGCATATCACTCCACCAGATGTAATGGCTATAGCTTGGTAGGCCTAGATACGTTCTAGAGGCACCCAAAGCCAGCATTCACAAAAGTAAGGCATGCTTAATGACCCAGCAGGAGCTAGAGCTGATGGAATTTCTAAAATGTTACCACACTTGACTGGCATTAAATATTGTAGATATTAGGCAAAAAAGGGCTGTAGAGTAGAAGAGTGGTTCTCAATGGGGCCAATCAAAACCCACTTACCCCCTGCCCCATGGTTTATGGTTCTACTGGCACTTGCTAGTCGAGGCAGAACAAAAATACATCTGATAATGTGAAGTGTAGGACATAACTTTCAAATGTCCCACTGTACTTTCAGGTATGTAAAACCTTTTCGTATAGCCCAGATTTGCTTTACACATAAACACAAAGCATTTTTTGCATCCTCTGACTTCTTAAAAAATGTAACTTTTAATGTCTACCGGGAAGATTGTACTGCATTTTACTCAGAAACTTATCAGGAGTTGGCCATCATTTTGGAAAATCACCTCTTAGAAGGCAAGGCCACTCATGGCATTTTCCTCACCGTCACATCACCCTCTTATATAAATCTACATTTGTGGTAGTCACATTCTCAGAGAACCTATGTGTACATGAATACATCGGATTATTTATTATGGCTTCTAGGGTCATAATGTCAGAGCACTTACATTTTCAAATGTATATTATTTTATATATTTATCTTCATTTTATTTTGTTATAGTAAAGGCAACATACTGATTTTATTTTTTTGGTAAGAATATTTATGAATTTCACTTCAGGACAGCTAAAAGACATTATAAAATGTCTGTTCTACAGAAGCTGCTGTTGGGTCTAAAAGTTTGGAGAATTCTGCTATGTACCATTTTCTTCTTTTTTTTTTTAAGATTTTATTTATTTATTCATGAGACACACACACACACAGAGGCAGAGACATGGGCAGAGGGAGAAGCAGGCTCCTCGCAGGAAGCCCAATGTGGGACTCAATCCCCAGACCCGGGACTATGCCCTGAGCCGAAAGCAGACACTCAACCGCTGAGCTACCCAGGCGTCCCTGTACCATTATCTTTAAAACAGTCTGCAGCACATACTCCACTCAGGCCACATCTTAGAAGTCCCCATATTCCTTAAAATCCCTTTCCAACAGGCAGGACTTTCCTTTTTCTCACCTGGTAATAGTGGCTACAACTTTCAGTGCTGTAAGAAAAGACATCCTTGTCTTGTTTCTGATGAAAGGAAGAAAATACTCAACCTTTCACCATTAAATATGATGCTACTAGTTGTAGTATCTGGTAGATACTCTTTTTCAAGTTAATTTCCTTTAACTCATTGAGAGATTTTTGTAATGAATGGGTGTTGGATTGAATCAAATGTTTTTTGCTGCATCAATTGACATGATAAATATTTATCATATGATGATTTTTCTTCTTTTGCTTTTTACAGCAAATCTTTAAAAAGATTTTATTTTTTAAGTAGTTCTCCACACCCAAAGTGGGGCTTGAACTGACAACCCTGAGATCAAGAGTCACATGCTCCACTGACTGAGACAGCCCTGCTTTTTAATATGGTAGATTACACGGTCCCTGGGTCTGAGTAAGTACTGACTGATGGCAGTCTGCCTCCTGGACAATAAGCTCCAAAGATAGTACCTACGTCAGTAGGAGTACCACTGTAAGTTCACCATAGTGCAGGTAGGGCCTAGTGCACTCAGGCATGCCATTTGGAGAATGAAGCGGGGGAGGGAACATAGGAAAAACACTATTAGAGGCCCTTGGTTTCCATTCTAAAGATGAGTATTTATAGCACTGACTTTCTCCAAAGGATATGAAAAGTGCACATTCACCTTGGTACAATGACTCTCTTGTTTACATGAGACCTTTCCATACTTTACTTCCCCCGCAAAGTTTTATAGTAACACTCTAAATAAGGGAGTGAGCATCTATTAGGTAAAAAAGTTTTCACAGCTCATGTGAGCTTTCTTTCTTTTCTTAAGAAACACTTGTCTTATTTTTAGGATAGTTTATACTAGTTGGCATCTATCTACTCCATGTAGTATAGTCATTGATAATAATAGATATTTTAGATATTCAGCATTTAAAAAATGCTTTCCTCTTTCAGTATAAATCTAAAGGATAAAATTTCTTATTTCAAAATTTCATTGTAGAGTCCTCAAAATTACAGACAAATGCAAACGGATGCTCTCAGAAATATCAGCGAGTATTTGGTGTTTGAATACTTGTGCAAATGAATCATTATTATCAAGAGCTAATGTAGTGTGGCAGGAATCATGAATCTTGGACATTATCTCAAAGTGTGTGACACTTTATAAATAATCAAAAAATATGCATTATAAAAAATATTAGCACTGTTGCTCATCCACATGACACCTTGTAAAATACAAAGGTCCACCTGGAAGCCAGAGTGACTGTTTCACTGTCATAGAAGAGCAGCAAGATGTTTAGTGGAGTACCTTCACTTACTAAATGGGTTCTCAGGCAAATTCCTACATATCTCATCTAAAATATGGAGATAATTTTACATGGCCTAGGGACATCATGGATTATTGTGAAAATTAAATGAGATATGGATTTCCTTTGAAATCTATAAAATAACATCAAAATCTAAAGTATTAATATAATTATTTTCATAAGAAACTCACTATTTCTCAAATAACCTACATGTATAATAAACAGATCACATAGATACAGCAGTTTGTTTAAAGAAAAATATTGGGGCATCTGGGTGGTTCAGTCAGTTGAGCATCAGACTCTTAATTTCTGCTCAGGTTGTGATCTCATGGGTCATAGGATAGAGCCACTGGTCCAGCTCTATGCTCAGTGGGGAGTCTGCTTGAGATTCTCTTCCTCTGCCCCTCCTTCAATGCGTGTGGGTATACACACACACAATCTCTCTCTCCAATAAATAAATAAATCTTTAAAAATTAATACATAAAATAAAACAAAAGGCAATGGAAGGAATAAAAAGCACCTATTTTAAATTCAAGGTATTTACCCAAAGAATAAACCTGTCTCAGTCATGAACATACTAGTCAAGTGTTCTTTTAGATTTAGATAATCAAAAGGTACTCTCTAGAATAAGTCAGCTGAGATGATGCCAAGTTGTGTAGTATATCTCCAAACAAGAAAGTAAATCCACACAATGCAATCTAGTACTATGCAATATAAAACACAATTAACAAGAGACCATTTTTGAAAACTTTTAACTATGTAATATTAAGCATTTTAGATTTTTAGATTTGGTTTTTAAAAAATTTATTTATATATATATGGGCACCACACCCAGCATGGAGCCTAACAAGGTCTTGAACCCACAACCCAGAGATCAAGACCTGAGCTGATAAAAAGAGTCTGATGCTTAACTGACTGAGCCACCCAGGCACCACTAGAATTGTTTGATTTGCTTCCTTTTTAAGCAACAAGTGAACGTTAACTCTGCTAAAGCATTTTTTTAAGACAAGTCAAGAGGGAAAAAGCTACATCTAACACACAAGTGCCCCTTGCACTGCTCGTCTCTCATCAATCCCAGCTCAGTGAACCTCTGTGAAAGTAGTGTAGGAAAAATAAACTGTGCTGCTACTGTGGCTGGGACCACACAACTCTCTAATGGAGCTGTTCCAAGGCTTGAAGTTCCATTTGAAAGTCACTAACAAGATCTTTGGAAAGTTAAGAAGAGAAAAGAAAAAAAAAACAAGCCAGAGAACTGGAGGCTTGGCGAGCACTGAAGCCTGAGCTTATCCATACTCATGAAAAGTAATCACAGGTCCAGTCCAGTTCTGTACCTCCTTCCGCATTTCCTTCAAAGCAGTCTACTAACAAAATTGCTATTTCTGTTTTCAGTAAAAAAAAAAAAAGAAAAGGATGAAGGAACAAAGACAGTTTCCATATAAACCAAATGTGGAAAGAAACCACATTTATGACACCATGTAATAAGAACAACAATAGTTCTTAACTAATCCACACTGAAATCTGTTGGTTTAGCACCCAGTGATTTAAATTTGTTCCCTTTGTGTAAGAAATACCACACTCTAATACCAGCCAAGACACAGAAGGCCACCTACTTAAATAGTTGTAGATTCCTCTTCAAGTGATAGGTAATAGCCAGTTTAAAGGTTTCCAAATTTTAAAAGATTTCCAGAAACCAAGTTCCTTAATATACTCCAAACCTCACATTAGCAATGTTGCATTACTTTCTATAATAAGATATACACCTACATTTTGCTTAAAGAAGCGTTTGCAGCTATACCATGTAATACAGAAGACAGATGGCTCTTGACAGTAATATAATCTTGGAAGAAAACTGAAAAAATCAAATAGGTATTTGGAGAACTCAACAAACAGCATAATAAGCTCATTATCATGCAAATCACCTATAATACCAAATAGCTAAAATTGCTGTATTAAGCTCAGAGAAGGAGGAAAACTTCCTCCCCATTCCATGTGACTGGAATCTAAATGGAAGGCTTCAGAGGTGCTGCTGAGTATGAAAAGAATTGGGGAAACTACCCCAGCAGAAGCGGGGATGCCTGAACACAGAGGACAGGGTGTAACAGGAAAGACGCTGGTCCAGAGAAAAGCCAGCTATCCAGCATGGGTCAGAAGTTACACAACTTCCTATACAGACAATGAATCAACCCCCACCATAAGTTGTCAAGGCATACTCTGTTTCAGATACTTCAAAAATATGCAATCACTTGTTCTAAAAATTTAAGGTAATTCTAAATAGAAGTGAAGGAGCCATATCGACTCTCTTACCTGTCCCCATTCCAATGGAGAAGTTTGGTTCATAGGGTAGTTAGCCCCTTCCAAGTCAAAAGTAATCACGTTCTAATGCATTAGTTACAAAGCAAAATAAATTAAAAAGAGAAGTAAAAATAAAGGCAAAAACAATGGTTATTTTGCCAGTTATATTCTTTTTCTTTTTCATCCCCAAACTGGAATTCAATAGAAAAATAAAAGATATGAGGTAACTGAGGCAGATGTGGTAAGAAATATCTGAAGTATATTCAAGTATATTCAAGACTGATGTATTTTAAGCTTATTACAATTTTCATTACAACTGCCATAGAATCATCTATGAAAGATGGCAACCTACAATGTTTGTTAAAAGCCATGTATTAAAATACAAATGGGTGCAGATTACATCCAACTAGAAAGAGCTATCAGTTAAATAAATAAAAGGGGTCATAACTATGTAACTTATGGCTCCTTAAATTTGTAAGAGGACACTGAAATTTTGCTTGATAGAACTTCATTTATTAAAAGACACATCATGAAAATGTCCTGAAAATGTAAAGTAGACAGTTAATTAAAACCTCATGGTGCAGGCTCATTTCATACATTCATAGGCTCACCTGGATCAGACTCTCAGAAAAGCCAAAAGCATATTGATTTGGGAACCACATTAATAGTCCTAATATCTATAATAGCAGTTCTTAAATTTTCTGGTCTTAGGACCCCAAAGAGATTTTGTTTATATACGTTTTAACTTATAATGTTTACTGTACTGGTAATTAAACCTCAGAAAAATTTACAATATTATCTATCAGCTCATTAGATAAAACAATAAACCTTTTACATATAACAATATTATTTATGAAAAAATGATATTTTCCAAAACAAATTTTGAGTTGGCACAGTTTTACATTTTTTTGCAAACCTCTTTAATGTCTAGCTTAATAAATGATATTTGTATTCTCATAGCTGCTGCTGCATTCAATCTGTTGTGATATGTTGCTTTGGTTCAATATTTGAAGAAAATCCAGCATCACAAAGATACATAGTTGGAAAAGGAAAGATATAGGTTCTAAAAGAACCTCTTAGAGACCCGAGGGTCCTTGGACCACACTTTGAGAGCAAATAATCAATAACATAAAACACAATGATAAATACACTTAGGGTGGGGTGAGGGTAAAATAGAACTATAAATATCACTGGAAGCATATAAATATCATATTGGTAATACATCAATGTGCCCCTTACACACCAAAGACAAGGAAAGGAAATTAATTTCAAGAATAGTAATCCGAATTCATGTAATATATATGTTTTAATTTCATTTAAGAGAAACCCAAAAAGTAATTTGTAGTATATTCAGTCTAGTCTTCATATTACTTCTCTCTCCTACTGCTAAGTATCTTTTTTCTGAAAGGAGTTCAGGAGTTACATCTATATAAATCCATGAATCTCTGTCCTGAGGACATTATCAGCTTAATTACATATTAGTAACTGGGGAAATGTTCTGAAAGCACATCTATGAATAGAAACCCACTGAACCTTCAGTGGGTCTCATAAAGCTTACTCTGTGGGAACCACAAATGTGCCTCAAATGAGGCATTAAGAACTCTAAGGTTCCATTTCTTATGGAGGAATGTTTACCCTAGTGTCTCAAGGCAAATTCTGTGATCTATCAATAAGCTCAGGGAAAAGGAGACTGAACACTCAGTTCTAAGTATATGTTAACCGGTGTTATTAAAATAAAAAATGTCAACATCCTTGCTTTTGATATGGTTACTAAACTCCAAATGGTAATTTCTCAAACCAAAACCAACCTGCCTCACCCCTACTCCATTTAAAATTAAATGTAATCCTTCAATTTATAGATGAAAGACAATTCCAAAAGAAAGTTAAATTCAGCATCGTTAACTTGTCCCAGTTGCACCCAGACTCTCAAGTTCCAATCCCCTCTGCCAGAGGGTCCCACATCAAACGCAGGATAGCTCCCCATAAACAGACTGTAAGTACTGTAGAACAAAGGGTGCCCAAAATAGCTTCAAAATACCAAAGGGGATTAGCCAGCAATTTTTTTCTTAAATTAAGCCTGTTGTGATCTAAAGCTTGGCAAGTAGCATCAGAAAAGAGAATTAGATTAGTTTTATCATAAGTGATAATGACTAAAGTATTTTGTAAGTGTTTTTACAAACAACAATAAAATTCTCCAAAAATCTATGTATAACACTGGATTTTTTACAGGTATGACTTTAGACGGAAGTTATTCCTTCTAAAATGTATAATCACTCTAGGTTCCCTTTAAGCTGGTTTTGACAATGCCATTAAAAATTATAATTGTAGGCAATTTATTTATAATCAGTTTATGGGGGGAAAAAAGTACAGTATAATATGACTTTACTAGGGACTGAATCTTATGAAATGTAATTTGCAAACTTTTGTTTTTTAAAATCTCCTTTATATTACTTAATTATATGCTAATATAAGATATTTAAATGTCATGCTTTATTAAAAAATTGATGACTATGAACAGCCTGTTTACAATTTTCAGCAATAAGATATTGTCTACTTAAGGAAATCAAAAGGGTAAGGAAGTAAAGGTATACATTTGTAATATTAATGGTCTTTTATTAACATATCTGTATTTTTCCAAGTCTTTCTTTAAAAAATCACTCTTTTAGGGAGAAAATGTTAAAGCTTCAGATAATGCATTATCATCTATACACTTCATCATTTAAAATAACTCTTCCCAAAAAAATAAAAAATAAAAAATAAAAAATAAATAAAATAACTCTTCCCCAGAAAAACTGATCAAAAGCTTTAATAAACTCCGTAATTCTCATGGACAAAAACTACTGACTTTGCATTTCCATCACTGCTTCTTTTGTTAATATTCATGAACATTAAGGGCTAGGATAATAAAAGCTTATAAAAGGGGAAAATGGATTACTAAAAATCAAAACAGGCCAGCAAAGACGTATTTGAATAAGGAAGAAAAGCTTTGCAAGTGATTCACTTTTCACTCAGTCAAACAAACATCAAAGGAAACAAAGGGGAGAAGTTAAAGGTTTTAAAAAAGAAATAAGGAAATAAACTGATTAAATTCATTATACCAGGGCTTACTATGAGAAGTTGCCACCTTCTAATAATCACCATATCTTATGGGTCATTTCAGCTTTTGGTCTGAAACAAAATTTTGAACACTTAATTTCAAAGGAAAAATTTTAAAAACCACTGGACAAGGAAGGCAATAGCATATGCAGTAAGGCTTCATCTGACAAAAGCAAACAATTTAAGCAATAAACATTTAGAGGAGGGGTCTACAAAAGGACAAAAGAAAGAAAAAAAGCAACCTAAAAAGAAATGCTATGCTTTCTCAAACTGAAAATCCTGAAAAGCCTATGGATTGCTGTTTACTTGTGCTCTGCTCACAATCCCCCTCGTGTGGGGACTGGACTGCCTGAGATGTCTGCAGACCGTGACCACCCACACTATGGGAAGCATCGTGATTAAAGAGAGTGCGGTACTCCAGTATCTGCCAGCACAGTCTGTGCCATGTTGTAATTACTAAATTTGCAGTCTTTTTATAATCTGTTGCATGTGTTGTGGCAAGTCCCCTACATTGTCTAACAAGAAAACCACTGAACATGAATAGCAAGTTATTTTTAATGTGCACAAATGGCTAGAAAACTGGATACTTTTAATATTACACTTCCAACTTTCATAAAAATGGTCTAAACTAACCATACATTTAACATTACCATGAAAACAGATATGCCACTCCAAATTCCTTTTCAGTCCTCCTAAAAAAGATAATAGCCCAAGCTAAACTTCTTATAAGTAGATAAGATGTAGGTTAAACATACACCAAGGAACAATTCATCCCTACATCTATCCTATGATTAAACACATAGAATACCCCAAACTTCTGTTTTCTATCAAAAATTTGCTTTCCATTCTATTTTTGTTCACAACAGTAATACGTTTTTAAAGACATACTTTTCAAGGAGCATTGTTGCAGGCAATGCTTAAATGTCAGTCAGGACACTGACGAAGCAACATTCAGGAAAGGATGGGAGCACAACCAAATCCTGGCTTGCCAACTTCCCTGATCCCACCATCTCATCCTTACTGAGGAAGCGGTCACCTAAGACAATACAAACTTTTTTCTAGGGGTACCTGGGTAGCTCAGTCAATTAAGGATCCATCTGACTCTTGATTTTAGCTCAGGTCATGATCTCAGGATCATGGGACTGAGCCCCATGTAGGACTCCATGCTGGGCACTGAAGCCTGCTTGGGATTCTCTCTCTCCCCCTCTATCCCTATCCCCACTTATATTCTCTAAATAAATAAACACCAACCAATCAAAAACCAAAGTTTTTTCTAAATGTATTTTTTAAAAAGGACAAGTCTGGCTCTACCAAAAATTAGCAGGCAGGCCTGCCCCAAAGGCAGGTAAGTAAGACCTCCAAACCTCCACCTAAACCCATCTGCATTAGGGCCCCTGCCTTGGGTGGGGTGTGTGAGTGAGCTCACACAGACAACTGGCCATGGCTTTTATCACTAAGAAGGAAAGAAACCAAGAAGAATTAAGGAAAACAAAACAATCATAAGAATTTTCTAAAAGATCATTCCTAGAAGCATAAAATCATAACAACCAAAAAATCATGACCCATCTTTGTAACACTCCTGCCAAGACAAGCCTTTCATCTGGAGGACAGATGACAGTCTCGTTTCCCTCTTCCTAGTGATCAAAGACCTTAAAGATTATTTGCATGGGTTAAACAAGGAATGAGGATCCTTCTTTCCAAACATACCTCAAAAAGCCATAAAATCCCCCAAAACCACAAGACCAAGACAGAGAAAACCAACTTTGACCTGTGCTGGCCTCCAGGAGACTTCACATTTCCATCTTGCTCCTTGGACGCATGCTCCTGTGGATTGCAGTTGGCTCTACTACTCAGTGCTGGGGCAGGGAGAAGAAGGAACAATCTCTCTCTCTCACATGGTGTTACACTCCTCTCCTACCTACCACATTAAATATTTTACCTGTGGCAAAAATACTACAAAGGAAAATATGAAACAAAGTTCTGTGAGCTATGAATTGATCTTATAACCAAAATGCAGTTTATATTTAGAGGCTTAAGTTAACAAAATTTACCTTGTCCCAATGAATGGGAAAACAAATACATATACATATACATATACATATACATATACATATACATGTTTATAAAGTTATTCACTTGAATGAAATCTTCAGATTGATTGAGAGTTCCTTTTCAATGCTATTTTAGAATTTTACTAATAGATTAGGCTATGTTTATGAGTATGACACAAATGGCTCTGATTGCAGTCAGGCTCTTCATCTGACTGACTGGCTTTTCATCTCCATCTTCCAATAAACTTTTCAGGGAGGAGGGAAGCAATTTAGAGAAGAGCAGAGCAGAGCAAAGTATTAAACTCTTTAAATAACTTGTTCTAACCCACAAGCCTTTTAAGAAAACAATCACCCATATATGTCCTTTACTACATCACTGCCTTCTAATATGGAAGCCGTTTTCTTTTCTTTGATAAATCTAACAGTTTTAAATTTTAGAAGTTTGCAATAGAGGCACCAGTCAGGTTCATAAAGTTACTGCTCCCAGACTACTTAGTTTAAAAAACAAAATGGGGATTAGCACTTAATGCATAATTTTAATATCTCATTCATACACATTATACAGAATACACTAAAATTCACACATATCTCCGGAATTTTAAAGTGCCTGATTTAGGGTCACAGAGATAAAAGATTAAAGCAGATTATGAGCTTTTAAGTATTTTCCTGTATTATATACTGGCTTCAGTATAAACTAGAACAAAAATAATATCTGCAACATTTGCAAATTGTTTACTTTTTAAACAAGTATTCAAAAAAAAAAAAAAAACCTGTTCACTTAAATCTGGAGGTGATGTTGGTGGCATCATTATCATCAATGCTGTTGTTTCACAGATAAGAAAGCTGCTGAAGTTGCCTGTGTGACCAGCCTGTGAGCACCACGTTTGTGGTAGATATGTGTGTACATATACACACATGTCCTAGTCCCTGGAACCGATGTTACTTTACACGGCAAAAGGGAACTAATGTTGCAGATGGAATTTAAGGTGCTCATCAACTGAACTTAAGATAGGGAGATTATCCCTAAATTACCCAGATGGGTTCCATATAATCATTAAGGGTCCTTAAAAGTAAAAATAGGAGGCAGAAGAATGAGAACCTTAGAGATGCAGTCTGAGAAGGACTTGCTGGCTCTGAAGGCAGAGGAGGGGCCCAGAAGCCAAAGAAAGTGGGGTAGCCTCTAGAATGTGGAAAAGGCAAGGAAATGGATCCTTTCCCAGAGTCTGCAAAAGGACGCAGATCTGAGGGTACCTGGACGGCTCAGTCAGCTCAGACACTATCTGACTTTTGATCTCAGCTCAGGTCTTGATCTCAGGGTCATGAGTTCAAGCCCTGCATTGGGCTCTACACCAGGTGTGGAGCTTACTTAAAAAAAAATTAAAAAGAAAAAAACAAAACAAAACAAAAAAAGGAATGCAGCTCTAGCCAACACCTAATGTTAGCCCAAAGAGACTCATTTGGTCTTTGGACTTCCAGAACTGCAGGATAAAAATGTATCATTTGCTAAAGCAGCAAATTACTACACATTACTACATAGCTCATCAGTGCCAGGGCCAAGATTCAAATCTAGAACTTCAGAGTTGGTATTATTTGCCACGTCCCTTAGCATATAAGTTATGATAGTTATAATTTTTTTACCTCCAAATGCCAATGCGCTTAAAATTACTTAAGCATGGACAAAGATCTTAATGGAATCATATGTTACCTCCCTGAAACTTAGCTAACTAGCAACTTCCACCAACACAGCTCAGTATTGGATGTAATCAAGAGATTAAGTCCAAATCTCAGCATATTCCTAAGAAAGTCTCTTGAGTCTTTATTCAGTGTCATTACATATAACTGCAAATCATTTTATTATTTTTTTATGTTTATTTTTTTTAAGATTTTATTTATTTATTCATGAGAGACACACAGAGAGAGGCAGAGACATAGGCAGAAGCAGGCTTCTCGCAGGGAGCCTGAATGAGGACTCAGGACCCCAGGATCATGACCTGAGCCAACGGCAGATGCTCAACCACTGAGCCAACCAGGTGTCCCTCTTATTATGTTTAGATCAGATCTAAATCAGCATATTAGGGAGAGAATAATGCATTCTACAGGCAAGCACAGTGACATTAGGAATGCAGCTAATGAGATATTGAAACTGTAAAAAAGGAAAAAGAAATGCCCATATATAAATTAAAACAAAATAAAATGTCTTATCTTCTGGGAGAAGTACGCATGTCATTAAACGCACTTCCATTTAAAATTCTGGGAATCATTCTTACTGTTACCTTTTCCTCACCCCACCCCCACTTTTGTGAAATACAATGTCAACAACTATTGATTATATTTCCAAAATGAATCTGAAATTCCCCTGTGTCCTTCCATCACTTGATAACTATTCTGGTTCAATCCCCCATAATTCTCTGCCTGGAATACTGCAAAAACTCGCTTCTACTCTGGTGTGCTTCCACAGACAGCTGAAAGATTACAACCTGAAATTTCTGTTCCTAGACATATATCCAGAGAAATTCTAGCACATGTACAATTAGGACACACTTACAGACATATTCACAGCTGTGTTCAAATACTGTGTTTTGAGAGCAAAAACCTAGATATAAGGAAAATACTATATAGTAGTGAAAATGAATACACTATAGCTATAGCTTCATGTACCAATACAGATGAATCTCAAAAAGAAAAACAAAGAAACATTAAGCAAAACACGTGGAAGAATATATGTCATTATATTTACATAAGATTCAAAAAACATGAAAAAGTGTTTGTTGCTTATGACTAAATCAATATGTAGTCAGATCATTTTTTATAAAGCAAGCCAATCATAAAAAGAAAACTCAAGGGCAGCCCCGGTGGCTTAGTGGTTTGGCGCCACCTTCAGCCCAGTGTGTGATCCTGGAGACCTGGGATCGAGTCCCATGTAGGCTCCCTACATGGAGTTTGCTTCTCCCTCTGCCTGTGTCTCTGCCTCTCTTTCTCTCTGTGTCTCTCACAAATAAATAGAATCTTAAAAAAAAAAAAAAAATTCAAGATCAGAGATAATGGGCTATGTGGGGAGGTTGAGTTGTATGGCTGACTCTGAACGTAATAATATTCTTTTGCTAATGCTGAATGGTAGATACATCATTTATTCTTTAAATTTTATAATATAGATGCTTTTTTAAAGATTTTATTTATTTATTCATGAGAGACAGACAGAGAGAGGCACAGACACAGGCAGAAGCAGGCTCCATGCAAGGAGCCTGACATGGGACTTGATCCCCGGTCTCCAGGATCACACACCCTGGGCTGAAGGTGGTGCTAAACCACTGAGCCACCCGGGCTGCCCTATAATGTAGATGCTTAAAAAAACAAAGGATTTTCTATTAAAATGGTAAAAACAATTTTGAGGTTTAAAGGAATAAATCTTAATCTAATCAGAAACTCAGCATGAGAATTATAGCAATGACAAAAATAATTAATATTAACTGACCAAATTCATTGCTCTTTAAATTTTATACACACACACACACACACACACCATATATAATCATTTAATACTTCCAATAATACTATAAGATGGCAAAATTATTTTCCCTTTGCAGGTGGGAAATTGTAATTCTGAGAAGTTCTGTGACTTGTCTGATAACACTACTTATTAGCAGTAGATCCAGGATTTAAACCTAGGCAGTTTGTTGTGGAGTATCCGTGCATAACCATTCCCAAATACACAGTCTTAAATGCTATAATTCCTGTTTGATTTGATCCAGAGGCTCAACAATTTTTTTTTAATTTTACAATCTTAACAAAGGACAATTATTACAGAACAAATACTTGTACTTTCATGTACATGCTGTAAACTCTTACAATTTATATGCTAATAGGTCAGTTACAATAGAGCTTTGTAATCTGAAAATGTTAACTATGTAGAGGGCAAGTAGCATGTAATATATATGCTAATCTACAAAACTCACTTATCAATTTCTTGAAGTTTTATTAATTTGTTCAAAGGTTTTTAAAGCACTCCAGTTATCTTCAGGACTTCTAATTCTAGCAAGCTATTACATTTATCCTCTTCCTTATACAAGAAAAGGGAAACTGAACAAAATGATTTCAGATATCTGACAAGAGGCAGCACCAAATTGCCTGATCCTGAAAGTAGAAAAATCAATGAGGTGAGTCCTATGATCAGTCTGGCTTTCTGCCTGGATGCATCCTCTGAAGCATAGAGCAGGGGGAGCCATTGCAAGCAGAGCACAGATGTCTCACTGAGTTAAGGATACTGGTACTAGAGTTTGGGAAGACAAACACAGTTAGAATTTGAGGGCAAAGAAGGGAGCTAGACAGAGAAAAAACTCCAGAAATCAACATGGGGTTTGTGCCTTTGGTTGAATAATAATCCATGTATGTATAGAGCGAAATTCCACAAGGACAAAAAACTGCCAGGGTGATAAGCTGAACAATTCCCAGATACCACACAAGACTGGGAGACATTGGAATTCTGTGTTCAGGCAATCATTAGATACTCAGAAAGGGTCACATCTTAATAGTAGGGTAAAATTAGCCTGGGGGTAAGATTACTGTAGATTTACCCCAACATAGTTTAAATTCAAGCCTGAAAGGGATTGACCTATCCTCAAGTAATAAATGTGTGCCAAGATAAAACTAAACTAAAAAGAAGACAACATAATTAAAATATTCAGCAATGTAACATTCACAATATCTGGCATCAAACAAAAGGTTACTAGACATACCTAGAAGCAGCGAATTATGACAAAACCAAGAAGTAAATTAAAGAGGCTGAAAATGACAGAGATGATGTAATTAGCAAGCAAAGAACTTAAGAGATATTTGTATATACTACAATTATATATGTTAGAGAAAATTATGAATATAATAAGTAGGAAAATGGGTGGCTAAAAAACACAGGTGTACCAGGACTCCTGGGGGCTCAGTTGGTACAACATCTAACTATTGATGTCAGGGTTGTGAGTTCAAGCCCCAAGCTGGGCATACAGCTTACTTTAAAACAACAACAACAAAACCACAGGCATACCTTGAAGATATTATGGGTTTGGTTCCAGACCACTGCAACAGCATAAATACCATAATAAAGTGAGTTAAATTAACCTTTTGGTTTCCCAGTGCATATAAAAATTATGTTTATTTTATGCTGTAGTCTATTAAATGTGCATTAGCTCTAAAATGTGCATTAGCTCTAAAAAATAACATACATGCTTTAATTTAAAAAAAACTTCATGGCAAAAAAAAACTTCATGGCTAAAAAATACTAACCATCATCTGAGCTTTCTGCAAGCTTTCTCAAAATATCTTTTTGCTAGTAAAGTGTCTTGCCTTGATATTGACAGCTGCTGACTGATTTCAGTGGTATATGCTGAAAGCTGGGGTACCTGTGTCAATTTCTTAAAATAAGACAACAAAGTATGCCACATCAACTGACTCTTAAAAAAACATGAACAATTTTCATGAACAATTTCTTGGCAGCATGTAACACTGGCATTTTGCCCACAGCAGAACTTTTGAAACTGGGGTCAATCCTCTACTTTATCTACTAAGTTTATGGAATATTCAAAATCATCTGTGGTCATTTCAATAATATTCACAGCATCTTCACCAGGAGTAGATTAGCTCTCAAGAAACTACTTTCTTTGCTCCCCTATACGATGCAATCCCTTTCTTTCGAGTTTTATCATGGGATTGTGCCATTAAGTCACATTCCAGTCTTCATTTCTAATTCTAGCTCTCTTATTATTTCTACCACATCTACAGTGATTTCCTCCACTGAAATCATGAACCCCTCAAAGTCATCCATGGGGACTGAAATCAACTTCTTCCAAACTCCTCTAATGTTGATATTGACCTCTTCTCATAAATTATGAATATACTTAATGACATCTAGAATGGTGAATATTTTCCAGAAGGTTTTCAACTGACTTTGCCCAATTCATCAGACGAATCACTGTCTCTAGCAGCTATAGCCTTAAATAATAAGACTTGAAAATTGAAATGACTCATTGATCCATAGGCTACAAAATGGATATTTTGTTAGAAGGCATTAAAACATTAATCTTACAGTACATCTCCATCAGGGCTCTTAGGTGAACAAGTGTATTATCACTAAGTAGTAATATTTTGAAAAGAATCTTTTTTTTTTCTTTCTGGGCAGTAGGTCTCAACAGTGGGCTTAAAATATTCAGTAAACCATATTGCAAACAGATGTGTTGTCACCAGGCTTTGTTGTTCCATTTATAGAGCACAGACAGAACAGATTTAGCATAATTCTTAATTCTTTTGCTAAATGCTAAATGAGCACTGGCTCCAACTTCAAGTGACCAGCTGCATTAGCCCCTTAAGAGAGAGTCAAGTTTGTCCTTTGAAGCCAGGCATTGACTTCTCTCTACCCATGTAAGTCCAAGATAGCATTTTCATCCAATAGAGGGAAGGTTATACTGAAAATCTTTTAAGTGTACCTACTGTCAATATCTTTGTACCTGGATGACTCAGTCAGTTAAGTGTCTGCCTTAGGCTCAGGTCATGATCCCAGCATCCTGGGATCCAGCCCCACACTGGGCCTCCCTGCTCAGTGGGGCATCTGTTTCTCCTCTCCTTCTGCCCCTCCCCCCTGCGCGTGCGCGCGCGCACACACACACACACACACACACACACACACACTCTCTCTCTCTCTAATAAATAAATAAAACCTTTAAAAATTAGTAATTATCTTTGCTAGACCCCCTGGATGACTTACTACAGCTTCTACATCAGCACTTGCTGCTTCAGCTTATACTTTTAAGTTATACATATGGCACCTTTCTCTAACCTCATGAACGAGCCAACCTCTGTTAGTTTCAAACTTCTCTTCTGTAGCTTCCTCACCTCTCTCAGCCATAGAATTAAAGAGAGTTAGGGTCTTCCTTACTCTGTATTAGGCTTTGGGTTAAGGGAATGTTGTGGCTACTAAGATCTTCCGTCCAAACCAATAAAACTTTCTCCATATCAGTAATAAGGCTGTTTAACTTTCTTATCATTTGTGTTCACTAGAGTAGCATTTTTAATTTCCTTCAAGAACTTGTCCTTTGCATTCACAACTTGGCTAACTGCTAGGTGCAAGAGGCCTAACTTACGGTTTATCTCAGTTTTTGACATGCCTTCCTCACTAAGCTTAATTATTTCTAGTTTTTGTTTTAAAAAAGAGTGTGACTCTTCTTCTCACTTGAGCACTTACAAGCTATTGTAGGGTTGCTAAGGGCCTAATTTCAATACTCTTGTGTCTCAGGCAAATAGGGAGGCCAAAGGTGAAAAAGAAAGATGAGGAATGTCTGGTTAGTGAAGCACCAGCACCAGTGGAGCACCACTTTATCTATTAAGTTTGATATCTTATTTGGGCACAGTTCATGGAGCCCCAAAACACTTATAATAGTAACACCAAAGGTTAGTGATCACAGATCACCATAACAAATACAATAACAATGAAAAAAGTATGAAATCTTACAATTACCAAATGTGACAAAAAGAACACTAAGTAAGCAGGGCAGCCCGGGTGGCTCAGCAGTTGAGCACCGCCTTCAGCCCAGGGCATGATCCTGGAGACCCAGGATCAAGTCCCACATCGGGCTCCCTGCATGGAGCCTGCATCTCCCTCTGCCTGTGTCTCTGCCTCTCTCTGTGTGTGTCTCTCATGAATAAATAAATAAAATATTTTTTTTAAAAAAAAAAAAGAACACTAAGCAAATACTATTGAAAAATAGTATTTAAATAGCATTTAAATTAAAGCAGATTAAACACTGTAAAAGAAACATCACTAAAGTAAAAGGCATAGCAACTGAAACTATCCAAAATTAAGCAGGCAGAGAGAAAAGATAGGATAATGTATGACAAGAATCTCAATGACCTTTGGGAAAATATCAAGTAAGTTGACATACAAGTATCTGGATTCTCAGAAAAGAAGGGAAGGACAGAGTAAGTATTTAAAGAAATGATGGGATCCCTGGGTGGCGCAGCGGTTTGGTGCCTGCCTTTGGCCCAGGGCGCGATCCTGGAGACCTGGGATCAAATCCCACGTCGGGCTGCCGGTGCATGGAGCCTGCTTCTCCCTCTGCCTATGTCTCTGCCCCTCTCTCTCTCTCTCTCTCTCTGTGACTATCATAAATAAATAAATAATTAATTAATTAAAAAAAAAAAAGAAATGATAGCTGAGCCTTTTCCCAATTTGATAAAACTGTAAGTGCACGAATACAAGAAGCTCAAAAGATCCCAAGCAGGATAAACACAAAGAAAACCATACCATGATACATCATAATCAATTTTCAAAACTTTCTCAAAACTATAAAACACAGTCGATCAAATTACATCTTTAAAATACTAAAGGACAGACAACCTACCAAAATAGAAATCCTATATTCAGTGAAAATGTCATCCAAGACTGAAGATAAAATGAAACCTCTTTCAGACAAAAGTAGAGAGAATTCTCAACAGTAGGTATGTACTCCACCCAATGTTAAGAGGAGTTTTTCAAGAAGAAAGAAAATGTTATGAAATGGAAATGACCATCTACACAAAGAATCCTAACAACATAAATATATGTGTCAAAATAAAAGATTCTTTCTTTACCTTTCACTTTTGTTTTAAAAAAAAAAAACAACTGACTCCTTAAAGCAAAATTAATGGCAATGTATTGTGGGCTTATAAAATTTTCATTAAGTAACATCTACCATAACAATAAGCAAAAGCTGAGAGAAAAGAAATGGATGTAAATTGCTATAATGTTCTAATGTTATACATATATATGCTATACATATACAATACTTTCAAATAATATAGATACTTTCATATGATACAAAACATGAGTATTATAAATCCGAGAGCTGTACTGCCCCATACAGTAGCCATTTCCACCTGTGGCAAATTGGAATTTACAACATGACTTCTCTGAATTGAGATTTGTTATAAGTTACATTCTGAATGTCAATGAGTTAGTATAGAGAAAAAGAATGAAGTATCTCATTTTCAATACTGACTACATGTTAAAATAATAATAACTGGTTATATTGTATAAAATATGATTTTTTAAAAGATCTTATTTATTTATTTATTTGAGAGAGAGAGAGAGAGCGCGTGTGCACAATTGAGGGGGAGGGGCAGATGGGGAGGGAGAAGCAGACTCCCCACTGAGCAGGGAACCTGGCACAAGGCTTGATCCCAGGATCCTGGGATCACAATCTGAGCTGAAGGCAAATGTTTAACCAACTGAGCCACCCAGGCACCCAAATAAAAAAAATTAATTTCACCTATTTAATTTTTTTTAACATGGCTACTGAAAAATTAAATTTACATACTTACTTAAGGCTCACATTTCTAAGAAACAGTGCTGTGCTATAGAAACCACTACAAGATAAAATTAAAAAGTATAACTATTAAACTAATAGTATAGATGAAATGGAATAGCAAGAATAATTTTTTTTAAGTGAGGAGTACAAGGGATCCCTGGGTGGCGCAGTGGTTTGGCGCCTGCCTTTGGCCCAGGGCACGATCCTGGAGACCCGGGATCGAATCCCACATCGGGCTCCCGGTGCATGGAGCCTGCTTCTCCCTCTGCCTGTGTCTCTGCCTCTCTCTCTCTCTCTATGTGACTATTATAAATAAATAAAAATTAAAAACAAAAAACAAAAAACAAAAAAAAAAAGTGAGGAGTACATGAAAAAGTAATGAAGAACAAATAATAAAAATAGAAAACAAGAAGCAAGATACTAGATGTGGCAGTCTTTAAACATGGCCCTAAACATCTTTGATACTCTTCACATTGACAGGTGGGGTTTCTGTCTTCTTCCCTTGAATCTGGGTAGGGGCTTGTAACTACTACTACTTAGTAAGTGCAGTGAAAGTATCATTCTGTGATTTCTGAGAGTAGATAACAAAGAATAGGTAGCTACTACCTGGTTCTTTTAGAGACATTTTCTTGAAACATAGCCACCATGTTGTGAGGAAGCCAAAGAGCCCTATGTAGAGGCCATGTGTGGGTGGGTTCCAGCCACAGCCTAAGCTGAGGTACTAGTGAACAGTTATCATCAACCACTATTAATGGAATAAGCCTTAAGATGATTCCAGCCCCCAAGTCATTCCATTACTACTAGTATTCAAATCTCCCTACTTAAGGCCCCTGACATTGAGAAAAAGAGCAAGCCATCCCCAATGTGTCCTTTCTGAGCTCCTGATTGAAAGAATACAAAAAGGCAAAGTTTACAATTCTATGCCCCTAATTTTGGGATGGATTGGATTTAGCAATAGCAACAAAGACAAAAGATTTAAGCCCAGCACATCAATGATTACATTAAATAGAACTACTTAAACATTCCATAAAAGGCAGCAGCTGTCAGACGATAAAAATCAAGAACCAATTATGTGCTATCTACAAGAAACTCACTGTAAAAAGACACATTAAGTTAAAAGAATGAAAAGTATATACAATGCAAACACTAATCAGAAAAAAAGCTAGGGTGTTTTTTGTTTTTCTAATATCACACAAAGTATATTTCACAACGAAAATTATTATCAAGAAAAAAAAAGAATCGCTTCATTAATAATAAAAGACATGCTTTATCAAGGAAGTCACAATTTGGGGTGCCTGGGTGGCTCAGTGGTTGTGCAGGGAGCCTGATGTGAGAGACTCAATCCCAGGACCCTGGGATCATAACCTGAGCCAAAGGCAGACATTTAACCAAATGAGCCACCCAGGCACCCAAGATGTCACAATTTTAAATGTGCTTATGCCCAATAACAAAGCTTCAAAATAAATGAAACAAAAAAAATTGAAAACAGAAATGGAGAACTTAACAATTTTAACTACAGACTTCAACATCATTTATCAGTTAGTAACTGGTAGATAAAAGAAAATCAGTAAGGCTACAAAAGATTTGAACAACAGTATTATAAGAAGATAATTCTTCATTAGTCTCTTGCATTTCTGCACATTTTGTGAGTTGAAGCAGTGACTGCCTTTGTGTCATACTATCTTTTCAAGGATGCTTCTGTAACAAACAGCTATGGAAGAGAGAGGCAGGGTCTCAAGCACAAGCAAAGACCAGGTTTCTTTACTGTCTAATATAATGTCTCCCTGTAGTCTATTATAGAGGATTTGACTACTCTAAGCTGAAGGTTCTTCAAACATGACTCATATCTATATGTGAACAGTATTTACCTGGAACTCTCTGCTTCTCCCATAGAACACAAAGGACACAGAGAATAGACACATACATCAAAGTCATACTGTTTACTGTGTTATGAGCAGTAATGCCCTTTCTTTCTACCAGCAGGCATTAAAATATGACAAACTAACCTCCTAGCATGCAAGGAGGAAAGAAATTTCAGACCTTTACAGTCCAACAATTATCAACCACGACATCTCCAAAATACTCCATCTAGTGTTATTTTCAACTTTCAACTTTATGTGGAAGTCAATATGATAGACCAAATTCAGAGCCATAAAACACATCTCAGAGAATTGAAAGGAACTAAAATATTTTCTCAGACACATCAGAATTAAATTATACATTAAAAGAAATATGAAAAATCCTTACATATTTGAAAATTATATAAGACATTTCAAAATAACCAGAACAGCAGACTAGAAAGTTCCAGGTCAACATCCCCCCAATGGAAATACCAAGAAAATAACCACAGACTGATTAAGACAACTTTGTGGGAACTCTGAAAAGCAGTCAAGGATTTGAAGCAACCAATCAAATATCCAATCAAGAAAAAGTCAAAACAGTAGGCTATTTCACAGCATGTTTGCTTGCCCTTATCCACTCCCTACCCCCATGCAGCTCAGAAGGAAGTGGCCCAATTTCGAATTTCCTCCATTGTAATAATAGAAAAAGAGTGAAACTTGGTTGTAATATTAAGGCCTGCCTGCAGCCTGCCCAAGGGACTGTTTTCTCTATTGCCTGACTCAGGGTTCAGATTCAAATGGGGGCACAGCTTGGATTTCAGGCCTGAAGTCACAGAAGGTAGTGGTAAGTACTGCAGTGTGTAAAAACTACAGGGAACGGGAGACTGGCAGACACCTGGAGTAAGATTATGGGTAAAGAAAAACAGTAGAACACCCAACACCCTATAAAGAAGCAGGAAGGAGACTCATAAAAAATTAAGATATTTTAAAGAAGTCATGTATACAGAAAACCTGGAAAAAGAAAACATACAGGCCTAGAAAAAACACATCCAGAAAACGCCTGAGAAAACCTTAAGCCTTCATGCCAGGCTAACTAGGATAGTTTTCTCTCACACAGGGCAAATCTGTAAAGACTAAGAAAATTGGCTTTTTTAAGTAACAAATTTTCAACAAATATAACCAAACATGCAAAGAAAAAGGGAAATATGCCCTATTCAAAGGAAGAACATTAATCTCCCAAACTCAATCTAAAAAAAAAAAAAGCAGACTTTGGACTTCCTATAAGAAGACTTAAAACTGTCTTAACTGTGCTCAAGATGCTAAAGAAAAACACAGAGAACCAAAGAAAATCAGAAAAATTACAAATAAACAAAATGAGAATATCAATACAGAAATAAAAATGTCTTTAGAAAACAACAAAATAGGGGATCCCTGGGTGGCTCAGTGGTTTAGCGCCTGCCTTTGGCCCAGGGCACGATCCCGGAGTCCTGGGATCAAGTCCCACATCAGGCTCCCGGCATGGAGCCTGCTTCTCCCTCCTCCCGTGTCTCTGCCTCTCTCTCTCTCTCTAGTCTATCATAAATAAATAAATCTTTAAAAAAAAAAAAAAAGAAAGCAACAAAATAGAAACTCTAAAGCTGGAAAGCAGAACAAAATTGAAAAACTCACTGAATGGATTCAATAGAGGATCATACAGGCAGAATACAGAATACTAAATTTAAGGAAGGTCATTTGAAATAACTGAATCAAAGGAACAACAACAAAAAGAATGAAGAGGGTAAAGAAAGACTACGGTACTTATGGAATCCCGGAAGAACACCACTATATGCATTATGGGAGTCTCAGAAGAGGAGGAGTAAGAGAGACAGGAATAGAAGTTTTCTGAAAAAATAATGGTCAAAAGCTTCCCAGATCAGAGGAAGGATTTGGACATCCAAATTCAAGAAACTTACAGGACTCCAACTAGGATGAACCAAAAGAGGTCTACATGGAGACATATAATCAAACTGTTGAAAGTCAAAGACAAAGAGAAACTTGAGAGCAGCAAGAAAAAAGCAACTCATCAAAAATAAGGAAGTCTCCATAAGATTATCAATGGGTTACTCAACAGAAACACTGCAGGCCAAAAGAGAATGGGTGATACCAAAGTGCTAAAGAAAAAACTGCCAACAAAGATTACTATATCTGGCACAAAAGTCCTTCAGAAATGAAGGAGAAATTAAGACATTCCCAGGTAAAGAAAAGTGCGGGTAATTCATTACCACAAGACCTACTATGTAAGAAATGCTACAGGAAGTTCTTCAAGTTAAAATGAAAGGATGCTAGATAGAAACTCAAAACCACATGAAAATATATAAAGTTCTAAAATAAATATACTGACAAACATAAATTCATGTTTAAAGTAACTGAAATTATATATCTACTTTAATTCTTTTAGGAAAAAGACAAAAGCATAAAAAATAAATCTAAGTTAATGAGTACACAGTATATAAAGATATAATCTGTCACATCTGTATCAAAAAGTGAAGAGGCAAAATTATAGAAGTAATTTCTGTGTGTGATTAAAGTTAAGTTGGTATCAGTTTAAAACATACTCAGCAACAAAAATACCAATAGATTCTGAACTAAAGGAAATAAGGGAATCAAAACATGTCACTATAAAAAATCAACCAACACAAATGAGGAAGAAAGGAAATAAGGAACAGAACTTCTAACATCCAACAAAAACATAATGATGATAGTAAGTCCTTTCTATAATTACTATAAATATAAATAGAATAAACTCTCATCTAAAGACATCGATTGGCAGAATGGGTTAAAAAAACAAAAATAAAACAACAGATCCAACTATATGCTGTCTACAGTGAACTCACTTTAGATCTAAGGACATGCATAGACTGAAAGTAAAAGAATGGAAAAAATATTTCATGCAAACAGTATGTAAAAGAAGGCAGAGTTGGATATACCATATTACACAATAAAGACTTTAAGCCAAAAATTAATATAAGAATCAAAGGACATGATATAATGATAATTGTGCCATTTCACCAAAAACATATAACAATTATAAACGTACATGCACCAAACATTAGAGTTCTTTTTTTTTTTTTTTTAATTTTTATTTATTCATGATAGTCAGAGAGAGAGAGAGAGAGAGAGGCAGAGACACAGGCAGAGGGAGAAGCAGGCTTCATGCACCGGGAGCCCGACGTGGGACTTGATCCCGGATCTCCAGGATCGCGCCCTGGGCCAAAGGCAGGCGCCAAACCGCTGCGCCACCCAGGGATCCCAGAGTTCTTAAATATATAAAGCAAGCAAACATCAAAAGAATTTAAGGGGAAAAATAGCTCTACAATAAGAATAGGAGACTCCGATATCTCACTTCCAATAATAGAATAACCAAACATAAAAGCAATACGGAAACACAGGACTTAAAAAAACACTATAGACTAACTGGACCTAAAAAACATACAAAACACTCTATCCAACTATTGTTGGATACACATTTTTCTCAAATGTACATAAAATATTTTCCAGGATAGATCATATCTTAGGCTACAAAAAACATCTTAATAAATTATAAAAGACTGAAGTCATATGAACTATTTTTTTTCCAATCACAATACAACAAAATTAGATGACAATGGTAAAAGAAAGACCAGAAAATCCACAAATAATGTGGAAATTAAACACCATACTCTTTTAAAAAAGAAAAAAAAAAGACACTTAGACAACTGGGAGTTCAAAGAAAAAATCACAAGGAAATTAGAAAATATCTTGAGACAAATCAAAACAAAAACAAAACATATGAAAGCATATGAAAGGATATAGCAAAAGGATAGGATATAGCAAAGAAATGGTAAGAAGGGACTTTATAGCTGTAAATTTTTATATTAAAAAAGAAGGATATTAACAACTTGATTAAATCTTAAGATAGAAAAAGACGGGGGCACCTGGGTGGCTCAGTTGGTTAAGTGTCCAACTCAATTTCAGCTCAGGTGATAATGTCAGGGTCCTGGGATTGAGCCTCGCATGGGGCTCTGTGCTTAGAGAGGAGTCTGCTTCTTTCTGTCTCCTGCTACCCACCCCTCCACTTGTACACATGTATGCTCTTTCTCTAAGAAATAAATAAATCTTTAAAAAAAAAAAAAAAACCTAGAAAAAGAGGAGCTAACTCAGAGTCACCAGAAGGAAGGAAATAATAAACATTAGAATAGGGATAAACAAAAGAGAATAGAAAAACAATACACAAATATCAATGAAACCTAGAGTTTGGGATGCCTGGGTGGCTCAGTGGTTTAGCACCTGCCTTTGGCCCAGGGCATGATCATGGAATCCCGGGATCAAGTCCCACATCAGGCTCCCTGCACAGAGCCTGCTACTCCCTCTGCCTGTGTCTCTGCCTCGCTCTCTCTCTCTCTCTATCTCTCATGAATACATAAAATCTTTAAAAAAAAACAAACAAACAAACAAAACCTCAACAAACTAGAAATACAAGATTACTATCTCATAATAAAGACCGTATGTGAAAAGTCCACAGCTAACATCATACACAAAGATAAAAAACTGAAAGCTTTCCTCATAACAGGAGGAGAAAAGCAAGAATGCCTTTCTTGTCACTTCTATTCAACATAGAACTAAAAGCTCTGCCTAGAGAAATTAGGTAATAAAGAGAAATAAAAGCTACCCAAACTTGAGCAGTAAAACTATTTCTATTCAAAGATGACATGATGTTATATATCGCAAAAAACTAAAGATTCTACCAAAAACACAAAAACAAAAACAAAACAAATCTTGTTAGAACTAATAAATGAATTCAGCAAAGTTGCAGGATACAAAGTCAATACAGAAGACCAACTGTGTTTCTAATTACAGGAACAATAATCACCTAAAAAGGAATTAAGAAAACAATGCCACTTACAATAGCATCAAGAGGAATAAAATACATAGGAATAAATTTAGCCTAAGAGAAGAAAGACTTATAAACTGAAAACCATCAACACAGGGCTGGAAAAAATGAAAGATACTAATAAATGAAAAGGCATCCCTTATTCATGGGTTGGAAGACTTAATATTATTGTCAATACTACCAAAACAACCTACAAATTCAGTGTAATCCCTATCAAAATCCCAATGGTATTCTTCACAAAGCTACAAAAACTACTCACAATTCAAATGGACTCTCAATGGTTTCTAAATTGCCAACACAATCTTGAGAAAAAGAACAAAGTAGAGGTCTCACACTTTCTGATTACAAAATCTACTACAACTATGCAGTAATCATATGGTACTATGGAACAGACTAGAAAACCCAGAAATAAACTCTTACATATATATTAAAATGATTTTGAATAGAAATGTGAAGTGCATTCAATGGGGAAAGGGCAATCTTTTCTACAAATGGTGCTGGGAAAATTGGATATCCACATGCAAAAAAAAAAAAAAAAAATCTCCACAGTTGGACCCTTACCTTACTCCATAGACAAAAGTTAACCAAAACAGGACCAAAATTCCAAATTTAAGGTCCCAAACCACAAAACTATTAGAAGAAAACACTGAGGAAAAGCTTCATGATACTGTATTTGGCAATGATTTCTTAAATATGATACCAAAAACACAGACAACCACAAGAAATAGATAATCTGTATCTCATTAAAAATTTAAAACTTCTGTGCAACAGAGGACATTATCGACATAGTAAAACGCAACTATGTAACAGAAGAAAATATTTGTAAGTCATATACCCAGGTAAGGGGTTAACACTCAGAAAATATAAAGAATTCTTACAACTCATTAACAACAAAACAATCTGGTTAAAAAGTGGGCAAAAACCTGAACAGAGGGGATCCCTGGGTGGCTCAGAGGTTTAGCGCCTGCCTTCGGCCCGGGGTGTGATCCTGGAGTCCCGGGATCGAGTCCCACGTTGGGCTCCCGGCATGGAGCCTGCTTCATTCTCTGCCTGTGTCTCTGCCTCTCTCTCTCTCTCTCTCTCTCTCTGTATGTGTGTCTCTCATGAATAAATAAATAAAATCTTTAAAAAAAAAACTTGAACAGACATTTCTCTAAAGAAGACTTATAAATGGCTAATAAGCACATGAAAAAGTGTTCAACATCACTAATCATTAGGGTATTGAAACTGCCAAAGCACAGTGAGAAACCACTTTTTACCCATTAGAATGGCTATTATTTTAAAAAACCAAATAGAAAATAAATGTTGGGAGGCTCTGGAGAAAGTGAAGTCCTCATTCATTGCTGATGGAAATATAAAATACTCCAAACAATATGAGAAAATGGTATGGCAGTACCTCAAAAAATTAAGAGTATTACGACATGATCCAGCAGTTCCATTTTTTGGTATATATATCCAAAAGAATTGAAAGTAGAGTCACAAATATTTCTACACTCATGTTCACAGCAGCATTATTTACAATATATAAAAAAGGTGGAAGCAGCCAAAATGCCTCAACAGATCAAAGGATAAACAAAATATAGAATATATATATATATATATATATATATATATATATATATACACAATGGAATATTATCCATCCTTAAAAAAGGAAGAAAATTCCAACATGTATCACAACCTTGAAGATATTATGCTGAAAAACAAATAATAAGCCAGTCACAAAAAGACAAATATTGAATGATTCCACTTAAAAGAGAAACCTAGAGTAGTAAAATTCATGCAGACAGAAAGAAAAACGGTGGTTACCTGGGGCTGAGTTGGTGGGTAGGGAATATGGAGTTATTATTTAATGGATACAAAGTTCATTTTGCAAGATGAAAAATTTTCTAAAGAGGGATGGTACTAATGGCTGCACAATAATATGAACATATGTATGCAACTGAACTGTACACTTGAATATGGTTAAAATGGGGGGTGCCTGGCTGGCTCAGTCAATACAGCATGTGACTCTTCATCTTGAGGTTTTAAGATGGAACCCTACATTGGGTGTAGAGATTACCTAAAAAATAAAATCTTTCAGAAAAAAATCATGGCTAAAACGGTAAACTCTTTATGCATATTTAACCAATAAAAAAATTCAACATTCACTTATAGTAAAAAACTTTTAATAAGTTATAAATAGAAGGGAATTCCCTCAATTTTATAAAGAACATCCATGAAAAATCCACTTAAAGTCAAGCTAACACTGGAAGCCTAAATGCTTTCCCCCTAAGATCAGGAAACTGGCTAGGTGTCTGCTCTCAAACCATGTATTCAACATTATAGTGAAGGATTTGTAAGTTCGATTACAAAAGAAAAAAAATGTAGGGCATATAGATAGGGAAGCAAAAATTAAAATATGATTATCTATGCACAATATCTTAAAGAATCTATGAAAAGCTGATATAAGTTTAGCAAGGCCCCAGGATGCTATGTCAATAAGCAAAAGTATGTTTCTAGGTACTGGCCACAAAAGACTGTAAAATAAAATAAATGATAAGCACCCAAATACATAAAATACTGAGATATAAATTTAACAAAATATGTGCAAGAAATGTACAGTACAGACTTCCAGAAAAGATGGCAGAATAGGAGGATCATAAGACCACCGTTTCCCATGGACACTACTAGGTAACACCCAAATTAGTAAATTACACAGAATATAACTTGAAAACTGGCAGAACAGATTCTTCTTAACTAAATATAGTAAAGAGGCCATACTGAAGAGGGTAGGAAGAGCAGATCCCCACCAGACAGAGCAAGTATGCAAGACCCACAGGGGGACGATGAATCCCCATATCATTTGGCTTTGAAAGCCAGAGGGACCTAATAAGCAATGGGGGCTTAACATTTGGAACTCTAAAATTCAGCAAGTTTGACTAGGAGACCAGGAGGACAGAGTTCCCACTTAAAGAGACAGCACAACAAATAGCCCCATTGAGATACAACACAGAAGCAGCAGTTTGAAAAACACTTGGAGGGATCCCTGGGTGGCTCAGCAGTTTAGCGCCTGCCTTTGGCCCAGGGCGCAATCCTGGGGTCTCGGGATAGAGTCCTGCGTTGGGCTCCCGGCATGGAGCCTGCTTCTCCCTCCTCCTGTGTCTCTGCCTCTCTCTCTCTATGTCTATCATGAATAAATAAATAAATCTTAAAAAAAAAAAAAAGAAAAACACTTCAAGTATATGGAGTATACAAAAGATTTATTCACTAATTTTGAAGTATATGCTGGAAGGGCTGGGATCTTTGAAAGACCTCTTCAAGGTTAAAAGAGCTGGTGGGCACCATTTCCCTCCCCTGGCCCCAGGCTAGATACATGGAAACCTGTGAGAACCAGCATAGCACCAATACTCTCTACCTACCTTGCTAACAGCAAGCCCCACTCCTGCATTTCTCTTTGGATGTACACTCTCTGTCAGGGCCATGGCAAGAGTTTTTCTTGGTGACTGCAGGTCCCATCCCACAGTGGATCACCACAACCTTTCTGGCAGCACACATCCTGCCCCTGATTCTCCTATGGACCCATTCCATCCAACCTGCCAGGACTTGGCAGGATTTTTCTTAGGCAGCTGTAGGTCCCCACCCAGAACAGACCAGAATGGCCTTGCTGGTACCTAAACTCTGCCCTAGAGTTTTCCTATGGACTTGCCCCTGCCAATATGTCCCTGACCACAGACCATCCAAAGCAGTGCCACAAGCGTGGTAGTGACCAAACACCTCCTACAGGGGTCAGCACCACTCCAAAGTGATTCCTGCTTTAGCAAAAGAAGATAACCACACACGCCAGTCCAACTGCAGTTTCAGGAGTGGGCTGGGGGCAGATATCAGATCTAACTGTAGGTCCCACCCACCAATGAAAGCTTCTCAAAAGATAACATAAGAAAGAGCCCTACAGTTTGGTGCTATTGCATATCTGACAAATATCTGGCATGATTAAACTCAAGCTCAAGACAACCCCCAACTGGCCTACTAACAAAGGGACCAAACCCTGCCCACAGCAGGCAAAGAAAGCCATTGCAGACAACTGGACTAAGGGCAAATGCAGCTCAGCCACAGCAGTGGGATGTATGTAACACATAAAAGAAACACCCCTGAAGTACCAGGTTGTGGTAAACAGAGGACTCTGTACTACAAGGTACTACAGGATCTCTTCCTCACAAGGCTGCTATTTTCAAGAGCAGAAAGCTCAGTCAATAGCTGATTTTCCTAACACATAAACGGAGAGTTATACAAAAGAGGAGACAGAGGAATGTGTTCCAAATTGAGGGGGAAAAAAAGATAAAAAGCACAACAAGGGAGCTAAACAAAATGGAGACAAGTAAGATGCCTGATAAAGAATTTAAAGTAATGGTCATTAAGGTACTCAGTAGATTTGAGAAAAGTGGAGAAGCTAAGGGAGGCCCTCAACTCTTTGTTGAGTTGACTGAAAACATAAAAAAGTACCAATCAGAGACGAAGAACTCAGTAACTGAAATTAAAAATACAATGGATGGAATTAACAGCAGAATAAAGGAAGCAGAAAAAAGAATCACTTGGAAGACAGAGTACTAGAAAATAAGCTGAACAGGACAGAAAAAGATAATAAAAAATAAAAAGAGACAAGGAGAATTCAGAGACACCATCAAGTGTAATAACATTCACATTATAGGGATCTCAGATGGAGAATAGAGAGAAAAGAGGAAGGAAACATAAATTCAGATCCACGAGGCACTAAGAGCCCCCCCACAACAAAATTAACCTAAGAGGATTCACACCACTACATAGTAATTAAAATGGTAAAAATAATGATAAAGAGAATTTTAAAGAAGCAAGAGAAAAGAGAACAGTTACATACAAGGGAAACTCCAAGGCTATCAGCTCATTGTTCAGCAGAAACATCACAAGACAGAAAGAAGTGACACAATATAGTCAAGATACTGAAAACAAAAAACAAAAAACAGAACACCTGGAACCAAGAATACTCTATCTGGCAAGATTATCAACAGAAGGAGAGAGAAAGAGATAAGAGTTCCCCCTACAGAGAAAGTTAAAGGAATTCATGACCACTAAACTAGCCACAGAAGAAATGTTAAAGGAGACTCTTTGGGGAAAAAAAGGCCAAAAGTAGAAGTAAGAAAAGTAGGACACATAAAACCAGCAAGATTAAATATAGCTATAAAAAAAAAGACAGTCAAGGGATTTACATAATAAAAGGATATAAAATATGACACCATGTACCCAAAATGTGGGAGCGAGAGGAGCAAAGAATGGGTTCAAACTTAAGCTACCATCAACTTAATATAAACTGTTACATGCATAAGATATTATATGTAAACCAATGGTAACCACAAATCAAACACTGGTAATAATATGCAAAATATAAACAGAAAGGAAAGCCAGCATAATGTGGAAAAAAAAAGAGCAAGAAAGAAATAGAGAAGAACTACAAAAACACCCATAAACAAGTAAAAAGTGGCAATAAGTATATACCTATCAATAATTACTTTGGATGTAAACAGACTAAACACACAGAGTGACAGAATAGATTAAAAAAAAAAAAAAGACTTTTCTACATAATACCTGTAAGAGACGAATTTCAGACCCAAAGACACACCCACGCAGACTGAAAGTGAGGAGATGGAAAAGCATTTATTATGCAAATGAAAGTGACAAAAAGGCCGAGTAGGATACTTACTTTGGACAAAAGAGACTTTAAAACAAAGACTGTAGGGGTACCTAGGTGGCTCAGATGATTAAGCATCCGATTCTTGGTTCCAGCTCAGGTCAGGATCTTGGGGTTGTAAGATCAAGCCCTGCAACAGACTCCCCACACAGCAGGGAGTCTGCTTGAGATTCTCTCCCTCTGCCCCTCCCCTTGCTTGCACACTCTCTTTCTCTAAAATAAATCTTTAAAAAGAATAAAGACTGTAACAAGAGACAAAAAACAACACTATATAATCATAACAAGATATAACAACAGTAAATATTTATGCACCCGGTATGGGACCCCTAAATACATAAAGCAATTAATAACAAACATAAAGGAAGTAATTGATAGTAATACAATAATAGTAGGGCACTTTAACATTCCATTTAAATCAATGCATAGATCATTCAGACAGAAAATCAACAAAAAAGCAATGGCTTTGAATGACATATTGGACTAGATAGTTCTAACAGAACATTCTATCCTAAAACAGCAGAATATACATTTTCAAGTGTATATGCGACATTTTCCTGAGTAAATCATATATATTAAGCCATAAAACAAGTCTCAACATATTAAAAAAACTGAAGTCATACCATGTATCTTTTCTGACCACACACAGTGAAACTAGAAATCAACCACAGGAAAACAGGAAAGAACATAAATATATGGATGTTAAATAACATGCTATTAAACAATGAATGGGTCAACAACCAAGAAATCAAAGGTGAAATAAAAAAATACAAGAAGACAAATGAAAATGAAAACACCATGGTCCAAAATCTTTGGAATGCAGCAAAACTGTTCTAAAAAGGAAATTTATGGCAATATAGGCTTACTTCAAGAAGTAAGAAAAATCTCACACAACTTAACCTTACACCTACAGGAGGTAGATAAAAACAAACAAAAAAACCTCAAGCCAGCATAAAGAAGGAAATAATAAAGATTAGAAGAGAAATAAATGAAATAGAAACTAAAAAGACAATAGAACAGATTAATAAAACCAGGAGCCAATTCTTTGAAAAGATCAACAAAATTATTAAACACTTAGCCCGACTTATCAGAGAAAGAGAGAGAATGGGAGCTTAAAAAAAAAAATCACAAACGAAAGAGGAGAAATAACACCTGACCTCACATAAATACAAAGGATAAGAGGACATTCTGAAAAATTATGTCAACAAACTACAATACCTAGGAGACATAGATAAATTCCTAGAAACATTTAACAGCTCAAACTGAATCAAGAAGAAACAAAAAATGTGAAAGACTGATTACCAATAATAGAAATTGAATCATTAATCAAATCCTGCCTGGCATCAAAGTCCAGGACCAGATGACTTCACAGGCAACTACTACCAAGCATTTAAAGAAGAGTTCAGGGACGCCTGGGTGGCTCAGCGGTTGAGCACCTGCCTTCAGCCCAAGGTGTGATTCTGGGGTCTGGGGATCGAGTCCCGCATCGGGCTTCCTGCATGGAGCCTGCCTCTCCCTCTGCCTGTGTCTCTGCCTCTCTCTCTCTCATGAATAAATAAATAAAATCTTAAAAAAAAAAAAGAAGAGTTCATATCTATTCTTCTCTATTCCAAAGAATTGAAGAGAAAGAGAAGCTTCCAATTCATTCTATGAGGCCAGGATTACCCTGATACCTGAACCAGATAAAGACAGCACAAAAAGAGAGAGAGACAGACAGAACTACAGGCCAATATCTCTGATGAACATAAATACAAAAAAATCCTGAATCCAACACTACATTTAAAAAAAGTCATTCACCATGATCAAGCGGGAATTTACTCCTGGGATACAAGGATGATTCAATATTTGCCAATATATTACACCAACAAGAAAAAGGATTAAAAAAAAAAAACCCATATAATCATTTAAATAGATGCAGAAAAAGCATATGACAAAGTACAAGATCCCTTCATGATAAAAATCCTCAATAAAGTGAGCTTTAAGGAAACATCACTCAACTTAATGATTAGACCATATATGAAAAACCTACAGTAAACATCATAGTCAATAGTGAAAACTTAAAAGCTTTTCCCTTGAGATCTGGAACAAGACAAGGATGTCCACTCTCACCACTTTATTCAACATAGTGCCAGAAATTCTAGCTAGAGCAATCAGACATGAAAAAGAAATAAAAGGCATCCAAACTGGTAAGAAAGAAGTAAAACTTTCAGTGTTTGCAGAGGATATGATACTATATGTAGAAAATTTAAAAACTCTATCAAAAACCACTACAACTGGTAAATGAATTCAGTACAGTATAGTACACAAAATCGATATACAGAAATCAGCTGCATTTCTATATGCTAATAATGAAGTATCAGAAAGAGAAATTAAGAAAACGATCCCATTTACTATTACACCAAAAATAATAAAACACCTAGAAGTAAGCATAACCAAGGAGGTGAAGGACATGTACTTGGAAAACTATACAATGCTGATGAAAGAAATTGAACATAAAACCAACAAATGTAAAGATTTTCCATGTTCATGTACTGAAAGAATATTGTTAAAATGTCCATTCTATCCAAAGCAATCTATGTATTTAAATGCAATCCCTAAAAAAATAAAATAAAATAAAAAATAAATGCAATCCCTATGAAATATCAAGAGCATTTTTCACAGAACTTGAACAAATAATCCTAAAAATTGTATGGAAACACAAAAGACTCCAAACAGCCAAAATAATCCTAAAAAAGAACATAACTGGAGGTATCACAATCCCAGATATCAAGTTATATTACAAAGCTGCAGTAATCAAAACACTATGGTTCTAGCACAAAAACAGAGACAGATCAATGGAACAGAATAGAAAGCCCAGAAATAAACCCACAATTATATGGTCAATTAATATTCAACAAAGAAGGCAAGAATATGCAATGGGAAAACAGTCTCTTCAATAAATAGTGCTGGGAAAATTGGGCAGCTACATGCAAAAGAATGAAAGTGAACCACAAAATGAAACAAAACAACCTCAAAATGTATTAAGGACCTAACTGTGAGGCCTAAAACCATAAATATCCTAAAAGAGGGGACAGGCAGTAACTTCTTTTGATATCAGTTGTAGCATCATTTTTCTGGATTTCCGGTGAGGGAAACAAAAGCAAAAATAATCTATTGGGACTATGTCAAAATAAAAAGCTTCGGCACAGCAAAGGAAACAACAAAAACTAAAAGGCAACCTACTGAATGGGAGAAGATATTTGCAAATATATCTTATAAAAGATTAATATCCTAAATATATAAAGAACTTATACAACTAAATATACACACAAAAACTAAATAATCCAATTAAAAATGGGCAGAAGATATGAATGACAGAAATGTCTGTTTCTCCAACAGATACATGAAACAAGCTTAACATCACTGATCATCAGGGAAATGCAAATCAAAACTACAATGAAATATCATCTCACACAGTCAGAATGGCTAAAATCAAAATACAAGAAAAACAAGTGTTAGCTAGAATATAAAGGGAACCTTCATGTACTGTTGGTGGAAAGGCAAACTGGTACAGCCACTATGGGCAACTGTTATGTAGCTTTATCAAAAAATTAAATACAGAACTACCATATGTTCTAATCCATCTACTACTGGATATTTACCCCTCCAAAATTAGAAAACATTAATTCAAAAAGATATATGCACTTCTATGTTTATTGCAGCATTATTTACAATAGCTAAATTATGGAAGCAACCTGTGTCCACTTATAAATGAGTGGATAAGGAAGAAATTGTACATAGAAGAAACTGTATATATGCACAATGGAATATTAGTCATAAAAAAGAATGAAATCTTGCCATTTGCAATTATATGGATAATTCTAAAAGATACAATACTACGTATGGGGACGCCTGGGTGGCTCAGTGATTTAGCACCTGCCTTCAGCCCAGGGTATGATCCTGGAGTCCCAGAATCGAGTCCACATCGGGCTCCCTGCATGAAGCCTGTTTCTCCCTCTGCCTGTGTCTCTGCCTCTGTGTGTGTGTGTTTCTCATGAATAAATAAATAAATAATCTTAAAAAAAAATCAAAACTAAGTGAAGTATGTTGCACAGAGAAAAACAAATGCTGTATGAATTCACTCATATGTGGAATTTAAGAAAGAAAACAAATGACCAAAGAAAAAAAGAGACAAACCAAAAAAACAGACTCTGAACTATAGAGAACAAACTGATGGTTACCAGAGGGGACGTGGGTCAAGGGATGCATGAAGTAGGTAAGGTGGATTAAGAATATACTTATCATGATGAGCACTGAGTAATGTATAGTCATTGAATCACTGTATTATACATTTTAAACTAATATAACCCTGTATGCTAACTATTATTGAATTAAAATAAAAATTTTAAATTTTAGAAATTAAAAAAAGAAATACATACTATAAAATACGGAGAGAAATTAAATAAATACAAATAAATGGACAAGTATATTATGCTGCTGAGTCAAAACACTTAATATTGTAAGATGTCAATTCTCCTCAACTTAATTTATAAATTCCAATCAGAATGTTCTCAAGCATTTTTGAAAAAAAACTGGTAATATATTCTAGAATAACTAGGTATCAATTTAGAAGGAAACAAACCTCTACTGTTACCTCACATCCATATAAAAAAGTTAACTCAAAGTAGATCATATATTCTCAAACGTAAATTATAAAACTTTTGGAAGAAAACACAAATAGAAAATCTTTATAAACTTGGTATAGGCAAAAATTTCTGAGGACACAAAAAGTTTGAATCATGAAAAAAATGGATAAATAATAGATTTCACCAAAATTTAAAACTTATGCACTTTGTAGTATATTATTAAGAAAATGAAAAGGTAAGCAACAGATGGAGTGAATATTCTCTCTCAATATATATATGCATTATATATATAAGATGTATGTAAGATGTATATATAATGTATATATCTGGCAAGGAAACAGTATATCTAAAATATTTTTTAAAGCACTCATACTTAATAAGAAAGCAATATTTTTAGAAGGCAATTTTTAATGAGCAATATATCTGAATAGACACTTTACAAAAGAAACTATAAGCACGTGAAAAGATGTTTTAACATCAAGTCATCACGGAAATTCAGATTAAAACCACTTTTCAACCATGAGAATGACTAAAACAAAAACAAACTGAGTACAGTAAGTGTTGGTAAATATGTAGAACTACTAGAACTCTCATGTGTTGCAGGTAAGAATGTCAATCATCTGGCAGTGTCTTATGTTATGTATATATGTATCACACAATTCAGCAATTCCAAAACCAAGCATTTATCATGAGAAATTAAAACATGACTATGCAACTCTTACACATGTATGTTCACAGCAGTTTAGTTTATTCATAATAGCCAAAAATCAGAAACAATCTAAGTTGCTATCAACACATAAACAAAATGATGTATTGCTACAACAGAATACTCAACAATTAAAAGGAATCAACCACTCAGATAAGCTACAACACGGAAAAATCTCAAAAACATGCTGGATGAAAGAAGCCAGACAGAAGAGCCAATACCATGTTACTCTATTTATATGAAATAATAGAAAAGAGAAAAGCAAATCTGTGGTGACAGAAAACAGATCAGTAGTTGACTAAGGCCAGGGTTGAGAAAATGACTGACTATGAAAGGGCAACAGAGAATTTCTTGTGATGACAGAAATGTTTTATTTCTTGATTGTAGTGGTGGTCAGAAGGATGTATATATTTGTCAAAACATCAAGCGGTACACTTTAAAAGGATACATTTTATTGTATGTAAAATTTGCCTCAATAAAGTTGATTTCTAAAAAGATAATATTACCACTACTATAATACATTACCATAATTCAATAAAAGCACACAAAATAAATATTAAAAGGAAAAAACCTACCCAGATCCCACTCACTATCCTAACAAAGTTTTTCCATTTCTGCTTATAATCTAGTCAGTGCTTATATATTTTGCACAGCTGTTATTATTTTGTATAAATAATTTTAATCCAACTTTTTATTTATGTTATACACATTTTTCACATTATCTCATTGCTATACAAAATGACAACATAATATTTCTTCAAGTAGATTTGTTATAAAAAAGCAGGTATGCTATAATTTAGTTATCCACTAATTGTTAAGACGTTTGCATTGCTTCTCATTTTTTCCAATTATAAGAATTATTATAATGAACATCATATATAAAGATTCTTTATTAATTTGAATACTATTTGGGATTAAACTCTCAGGAATCATGGCTAACTTTTTTTCTTTCTTACTTTAGAAATTTTGTATTAGTTGGCTAGGCTGCTGTCACAAAGTACTACAGAGTGGCTTGAACACAGAAATTTATTGTCTTACGGTTCTGGATGCTAGAGTTCTGAGATCAAGGAGTCATCAGGATTGGTAGTTTCCTGACAATTTTTGGCACTCCTTGGCTGGCACTCCAATTTCTGCTTTCATATCCAAATGGCATTTTGCCTTTGTGCATATTTGTGTCCAAATTTTCCCTTCTTATTAGGACACCAGTCACACTGGATTAGGGGGCCACCCTACTTCAGCTGACCTCATCTTAACTAATCAATTCACATGCAGAGATCCTATTTACAAATAAGATCACATTCTAAGGTTCTGAGATTTAGGACTTGAACATATGAATTTAGGGGAAATACAATTCAAACAAAAATAGAAGTTATACTTGTTACTAAAAACTCAAAAAGCAGAAAAAAAATAATTAAACTCAATCTCTACTCTCCACAGAAGTAATACCTATTAATCCCTTTAACTATTCTAACATTTCAATAGCACCTTGGCCTCCCATAACCAGGATTTGTTGTTCCTAATGTACCACAGACTAAATCTAGCATGCAATTTTAATTCACTATAAATGGTGGGGTGATCTCTGAACACCTAAACATTTAAACATTTTTTCTCACTTGAAGGATCTCTGCAGGGTCTCTAGGACATTTCAGAATCCCAGAATCACAGATTCAAGTGTTAAAAAGCCTTAGAGATAAACTGGCTTAAGTGTAGCTGCAGCAACATATTTTTTTAATGGTTTTAAAGTCATGGCTAGGTCCAAGATGGTCTGCCACTTACTAGCTAGTAAATTACTTCTCTAAATCTAAATTTTCTTATCTAGGGCAGTCCGGGTGGCTCAGCGGTTTAGCGCCACCTTCAGCCCAGGGCGTGATCCTGGAGACCGGGGACGGAGTCCCACATCTGGCTCCCTGCATGAGGCCCGCTTCTCCCTCTGCCTCTGTCTCTGCCTCTCTGTCTCTCATGAATAAATAAATAAAATCTTTAAAAAAATAAAATAAATTTTCTAATCTATAACAGAGGGTAATGATACCTGCCTTCTTGGAGTTGTGAATATTTAATAAGATAATTCATCTAAACACATATTAAACATTCAACAGTAACACTATACATTTAAAGTTTCTTTAAATTTTTTAAATTGTGATTAAAAATGTGATAAAAAAACGTAACATGAAATTTATCATCTTAATCATTTTTAAAGATACAGTCCAGTAGTGTTAAGTATATTCAAATTATTGTGCAACAGATCTCTAGAACTTTTCTTCTTGCAAAACTGAATTCTATACCCCTTAAACAAATACTCTTCTGCTTCTCCTCTAGCTGCTGTTGTTTCCATAAATTTGAACACTTTAGATATTACATGTAAGTAGGATCATATAGTATTCTCCCTTTTTTAAGATATGGAAATGATGCATGTAACTTCTCTAATATCTCATTAGCAGAGCCAGAAGAGATCTGGATTTTCTGATTCTTAAGAGTGACTCATCTGAAGTTATTTTTTAGTTCCAGTTGAGCTATGAAAGCTGCCTGATGGCCAGTATTTTTGTAAGTACTGCTTATGTCTACCATAGAGTAAAGGACTATTTAAACCACAAAGCCTTTAAAAGACCTGGAAATCAAGATTTATGGATTTAAATATGTCTGGTTCTTTTGCCATGCTGCTCATTTATAGAAACTCCAATGTTGTCAATATTAAACAGAACCAGATCTGATAGGAACAAGAGTCAAACTAAGATAAAGTATAACAATCACTAGGTTAAAGAGAGTAAGCCAGTTACAGTTACCAGCTTACACTGCCTGGATCCCTGGGAGGGATGGATGTCAGCCTCCTAAAGAAATGCACATGTGGTCTGGGAAACAACTGAACTTCAAAACAGATGTAGAGATCATGTTGCCACATGTAGTGCAGACATCCACATGGCCCTCAATGGTGGCTATTCACTATGAAATACCTCCACTGTAGACATTACTGTTTAAATTTACTTTTTGCAGGGATTTATCCCAAAATAGCCCAAGGAGCACTACCCAGGCAATTTAGATTGAAATACAGTGAGCCTATGTCTTAGAAATATATATTACACCTGTAACACAGAGATCTAAAAATTCCCTTTCTATTCCAGACTGAGGTTGGAGCATAACAGGAGAACTGGAGGAATAGGGTTGTAATAAGGAGAAGGCTGGGAGTTATAGGAGGGGATCTGGTCAATGTTCTATTAACGAAGCCAAGTCAATTAAAGTTATAGTTTAATGGAAAAGCCAACATGATCATAAAACAAAATAAACACAAAACATAAAACAGGTCATCCGGAGAACATCACCAAGCATCTCAAACATCCTGTTCCTAATTGGCAATAAATGTCTTGATCTGGCCTATTTGAGCAGTGGCAACTTACTAAAAAACAATCTGATACAATTTAGAATTTGAATAAATGGAAATCTACCTGAATGAAATAAGAAAGAAAAACGTAGCCAAGAACACAAATGGTATCTCATTTTGCCCTCTCAAAGGAAGCAAATGTTTATTTCAGGAAGTTCAATAATAAAGTTCAGTGTCTTAACATTAATGACTCAGGAGACAGTTACCATTTTCCAAAACATGCACATAGAAAGACATAAATATTTGCAATTCAGCTTCATGTGTGGATCACATCAAACGGGTGTAAAATACTTGGGAATGCAAATAGCAATATTTGCACATTTTCCAGAACCCTGCAAAACGCTGCATACCATATTTATATTGCAAAACTATGAAATACTGAGGAGACTTTATCAGGCTAAATAAGAACAACACAGTATGTAGTAATAGTAAGGCAGGTGCTATTTCATGGAGTTACTGAAGTACCTGCTGAATTGGGTAGCCTACTACTAAGACACTACTGCCCTAACACAGTATGGCAGACAGCTTCCGTGGTTTCCAAATGCCCTGGAGAAAACACATTAAGAAAACCATAAAGAAATTTTCTATGCTTTCCCTTTTTCAGTTGCTTAGTTCCTAGCCAGTTCTATTCAATAACAGAGAAGAAAAGGAAGAGGAGTCAATTTGTATTATATTTCCTGCATTATGGTCCCAAGGATACCATGGGAAACCAAAAGGTAGGGAGGAATGCAGGAGAGAAAACAGGGTTTCTGCGTTCCTCTGTCCTGGAAGATGGCACAGAAGATAGGGAACAGTTGGTGGGCTGACCTGATGGGTCGCCTGCTCCTCCCTCTCACACATTCTTACTTGGCTTATTCTGGGGATTCTGCCACCGCTTCTCCTTACAGTTCTCAGTGAATGGTGCTACCATCCAGCACGATGCTCAAGTCAAAAGCCTAAGGGTTCTCTCTTAGATAAGAGGGAAACAAATTTGCCTGTCCTCATGTCTCCAGAGAAGACAGAATGTCTACCCCACTCCCAGGAGGGAAAAGCAGAAAAGGAACAGTTTTGGTATCTACAAAGGATGTTGTGATGTCACATCCGTATCACCATAAGCCATCTCTGCCTTGCTCAAGATCACACCTCCTTCCCTCAAAGGCCACGTTCCAATGACTGGAAGCAGAAGCATTAAAGCCCAGCCCTCCTGTCCCAAAGCAGGAAAGCTCTGAAAAGTCTCCCATCTGTCCCAGTAGGCACAACAGTGGTTTCCGTTGAGACTGCACTGTAGCTGAACTTTTCCTTTGCACAATCCTGCATCCTTCCTTTCCCCACAACAGCTGTCACTGCCTGAACATTATCTCCATTTCAAGGCCAGATTTCCAGAAAGCCCAACCCATGACATCATCTTTCAGTCCTGTCACACTCTCCTCCCCAGAAGAACTGATCTAGTTGGTCAGTTTGGGAGAAGAAACTAAACCAAAATTTCTCTCCCAACCCTGTCTTTCTGACTTGCCTTACCTGCAGAAAGGATGTGCTCTAGCTTACCAATGCATCCTGCTTACACAGGCAGGCTCATTCCCTGCCAGGCATGCCCACTATAGTCCAGCTCAGCTTTACTAGGAGCCATTTGCACCTTCAGGATCCGGCCTAAGTCTCCTGTAGAGCCAGGATATAATAGATGGGATAGCTCATTCTTATTATCATTACCAAGAAGACCTTTTCTAGCTTCTTCTCTGCCTACTCTCCTACATGTACCTCAAATCCCTTTCAGTTCTTCCAGTTCTGTGACTGCCCCTAGCCTCTGCTTCCCAGGGAACTCATACCTCATGATGCAAGCTCAATTACCATTTTATGAAAGCCTTCCTAACCAGCCCTGCAAACCTCCCCAGCTCCCAATGAGGCTTTTATTCCTTTCTACTGAGCTATCACAGTACTTTCAAAATGCTGTCCTTCTATTCCTTCACTTGTTATTTTGCATTAAAACCACTTGATTCTGCAAGGCAAGATATTCATATCCTCCTATATCTGCTTGTACATGGTAAGTACTTGGGATATACTTATGAAATAAGCAAACAAAGGATTGAGAAAGACTAGAGGAGAGCAAGGGAAAAAACAGGAAGGGATATCAATCATGACAAATGACCCTCTCCCAATGCCACAGTTAAAATACTTTCAGGAGCTCCTTTGGTGCCCTACGCTACTAATTTATGAACAAACTCACAAACTGGCATTCGTGGCCCTCCAAAATCTTTCCTGAATTGTTTTTTCTAATCTTAATTTCTACTTTTCCTCATAAATGCCTTATTCTCCAGCCTAAGTGGGAAATCTTTTTTTTTTTTTTAACCATGCCCAACCTTCTGTCTGTTCACTTTCTTCTTTCCAAGTGGAACACCCCCCACCCCCCACCAAACACACACACCAGGGTTTACCATCTAAAACCATACTCCTTTATTTACTCATTCAGCAAATAATCACTAATTTCTTACTATGTGGCAGATACTGTTCTATACTTTTAGAAGAAAGTCTCTACCCCCACGGAACTTATAACCTAGATGGGAGGGAACAGGCAGACAGAAAAAAAAAAATCATTGTGTCAGGGGGTGATCAGCAGTAAGAAGACTAAGTCAAAGTAAGGAGAACTCAGTGGTTCTGATGACAAGATGATGAGGAAGGCCTCTTAGCTAAGATGATATTTGCATAGTGGCCTGAGAGAGGTTCCAGAAGGAGCCATCTGGCTCTCTGGGGAAGAGCTGTGGAAATAATTGCATACACTCTAGGGAGGGGAGGAGGTTGCGGAGTTTGGGAAAGTCACACTATTTTTGAAAGTTCCAAATGTGCAGAATAAAGAAGTAGACAGCTCATAATTTATTTAAAGGCAAATTTTCATGGGGATGCAAATCAAAGAAAGAGATATTTTAAAAAGAAATATATACAACCAGTCCTTTGTTATTTGGTAAGCTATAACATGGGATAAAGGTGTTACTTGCAGACCAGTCTCTCTTTTGCTAAAATCTTGTAGTAATGTTCAACTACTGGGCTTATGCTGTTAGTGTGCAACTATGGAAATGAATGTTATGAATTTCAGGATTGTGCAAAAAAGTAAAACAGACTGAGGCTATGAAGGACTTCTTTATTTGATTCATGTAAAATATATTTTTATTTTTCATTTAATTTAATCCATTGAATAAAATGGATTATTTCAGTTACCCCTTCAAAAAATTTATGAATTAGAAAGAATTAAAATCTCCATTTCAGGTGAAGTAAAGCTCAAATAAATAACTTGAGTGAAGCTAATGGAGTAGGGATGTCACAGCACTCTAGCAGGTCTTCAGGGTTAACTTGCTTCAAGGTACCACAATCCTCACTTGCTGATTTAAGAAGGCCCTTAATCTGTAACAGAATTAATTTCCTTTCTTTGAGATTTGGATATCACTGGCCTTGGGGAATAAAATAAAAGACCAGAACCTTCCCAGGCCACAGTGACCAACAAGTCTATTTGAAGTCCCCTTAGCTTTCTGATTAGCCCAGCAATCTTTTAGCAAAATGATTTTCATTTTTAAGGTTGCACAAATGACTTTACTGACCTCCCTATGCACATCTGTAGACTTTCCATTCCTCTGCAGAAAGAACAGAACACTCTCCACAATCCCTGGGTACCAAGGATTCAGATGTTCCTACACAACCCCCTCTGAGCACCAAGGAACTAGAACTTCTTGCACAACCTCCGAGCACTGAGATAACTCTGTAGCTGGCATCACTGAGTCTGCAAGTAATCAAGAAATGTCACAGACCACTGCATTCCCTCAACTGATTAATAAAAATCTCTGGGCCATGCAGAAACCTTGGAGTTGGCCTTTTGACAAAAGTTCATCTTCTACCAGGTGGCCACCCTCCTCAGTAAAGCCCCCCCCCTTTTTAAGATTTTATTTATTTATTCATGGGAGACACACAGGGGGGGGGGGGGCAGAGACCCAGGCAGAGAGCGAGGGAAGCTCCATGCAGGGAGCCCAACATGGGACTCAATCCCAGGTCTCCAGGCCTAATCCCTGGGCCAAAGGCGGCGCTAAACCACTGAGCCATCTGGGTTGCCCAAGCCCTTATTTATATTTTTATTTTTTTTACCATAAACACTCGTCTCTTGAGTGCTTAGGGCAGTGAGCTGGTGAACTTGGCTTTTGGTAACAGGGAAGCAAATCGGGTCAGAGTTGGTCTTATTCTCTTTCAAGTCTCTAAACACTATGTTTGGTGGTGTACAGAACACAAAGAATATATATTTCAACTTATCTATAAATAAGAATGCTAGAAGCTTCCTAGCTTTTATAGGCAAAATAATATAATTTATATTCTAGGAGAACTATGTGAACTACATATGCTTTGACATTTTTGTCCAATTCTCTTCCTATAAGCTCTGCAGGCCCTGGTCCTACCACTTGTGACACATCTTCTATTACTGCAAACATCTGGTGTCTGAAATCATAATCCATACCAGCATGAAATGAGTCCACCAGGGTGGCTGGGCTGCTGCATGTGCCTTCAAGCTCCATTCTCACCTTGTTCTTTCTCACACAAGCTGAGAAAGGAAACAGGGCCCATTTCAAAGTGTCCAAACTTGTATTACTGTTCCAACAGAATGCTGGAATGTCTCCTCTCGAAACCTGGACTTGTACAAGGCTCCAGCATCTCTGGGTATCTGCCCAAGTCAGCGTTTTCCAGGGGCTGCTGCTGAGGAGTTGGAGCCAATTCCACAGCCCTAACTGAGGTCAACCTGCCTTATCATCTGACGCAAAGGTGGGTAAGGCTCCTCCTGAGTCCCTCGGTGTATGTTGCTGGATCCCAGAGCTCCCACATAGGCACTCCTGTTCATGGGTAAATGTCGAATTTTAAATGTTTAGCAGGGACAAAAATGATAATGTCGCCACCAAGAGGCTGCCATCAGTATCCAAGGAGGCCTTCTTTAATACACATCATACGCGGTGGTGGAAAAATAACTCTGAACCAAGTATGAATTATATCAACTGTATTTATTTTGTCAAATTCACTATTTATTCATAATATCCTTTGAGTAAATAAGACTTTTTTCTTTTGCAACTGTGTATGTGTATACCTGAGTTTTGAAACCCTTTTAAAAGCTAGTTTAGTAAGCCCCCAAATAAGCCTGTTTTCACCATTAGAATGCTGTTGGCTGCTAGTAAAAAAAAAACTCTAAACCAAACTGGCTTGAACAGGAAAGGGAATATACTAGAGCACTGAAGTCCAGTAGAGGCTTGGTCCGGGGCCCAAACAGAAACAACCTGAACATGACCCTTTTTCTCCTCCTCCCAATTCTGTTTCCTCAGAACTAACTTTATTCCCAGACAGGCTCTGTCCTTATGGACCCACAGTGATTGGTAGCAACTTCAAGGACTATGTGTCACCTAATTCATGTTTAACAGGAAAGATAAAATCCACTTCTCCCATCAAACAAAAGTGTAGGACTGAATTTCCAGTGTGGGCTACATGCCCATCTTGACCAATTGCTGTAGCCAGGGAAAGGAGGGGTGGTCCTGGTTAGGACAGGCAGGGCTGATTCTAGGACTGGGTGTGGTCAATCTCACAATGCACAGCAGAGAAATGCAGGGTACACTAAGAAGGTAAGAAAGGAGGGAGCTAGATACTGGGAAAGCAATGAAAAACTATCCACCAAATGTCTGAATATAAAAATTCACAGAAAACAAACTGCAGGTTTTAGAAAGTCAAGCAAATAGAATACAGGTGGGAAAAGATACTGGTATTGTGTTTGTTATTTCAAAAGTAAAACCAAAACAAAAGAGACAGCAGTCACACAGGATTGCCAATGTTCTGCCAGAGTGGAGCTGTGGAAGAGAAATCTTCAGCATCCCCGGCTTCGTGCCTGAATTTTACCTTGTCTCCTATTGTCTTTCACTAATTGCCCTCAAGAAATATGCTATTTCTCTTTTAAATCACCATTCAAACTTGAACAATAATTCTTTCCCTCCCTTTCAACATCTGAGCTGAGCCAGGCTAGCATTTTCAAATCCCAAACAACACAAAAATGAATAATAATGGAAATTACCAACAGTGTAGAATAATCATGTTTCCAAAGTATCAGTGTCTGCCCCCTGGCTGACCAGTCTTTAGAGCAGCTGTTCCAGCACCAAACCTACGTCTCTTTGGACTCCCTTGCCTGTCTTGCAACTTGGTATACACAATACCATCATTTCTGAAACCACTGGTTTCCTAAAAATTCAGGACACTCCCTGTAGAATGCCTTGACAATGATCTGCTACACCAAATAAAACATACAATTTGGGGTTCACTCAAAACCCATTGTTTATTAGATTTCAATACAGAAAAAACTGTCATGGGAAGGTTCAGCCTTTTTGGCTAATTGGATGAAATAACCCACACATATTAGGGAGGACGATCTGCTTTACCCAATCTATTTAAATGGTAATCACCTTCAAAAATAGCTCACGGAAACACCGAGAATAATGTTATGACCAAATATCTGGGCACCGCATAGCCCAGTTCAGTCGACACAAAATAAACCATCATAGATAGATGAAACCAATGGAGAGATTTAGGATCACATCTGCACATACAAAGACACCTGACTTATGACAAAGGTAGCACCATAGGAAACAACCTAGTATGAGCTGAAACAATCAAAGACATGCATGTCAAATAACCTATAATCCACCTATTTTTTTTAGAAAGTTTTTTATTTTGACAAAATAAGACATGTGCAAGCTTGTTCACAAGTATCTGAAGTGATGTATGTTGGGCCTGTGGGATCAAGGGGGTTTCAGGAGGCACCAACAAAATGGCAGCGGGCCCTCCATCTTGTCACCCTTGCCTAGGGACTTTCCCGCCATTAGCGGACCTCCCAAGGACACATCATCATGGGAAAACAGGACCTATGCAGGAAACAGATACCGAACCTTACCTAACCCCGTACCATATACAGACATAAGCAGCTATCACCCTATACCGGCACCACCCTACTCTTCCCTATAAAAGCCTGCCTGTATTATGCCCGCACGCCACTTCCTCGGTCTTACTCCCTTGTGGCCCTGGAACCTCGCCGGAGAGCGCTTCCATTAAAAGCTCGCCTCGACCCAAACTTTGCCTGGCCTCTCTATTTCATTTCACTACCAACCGGATCAAACCTGACAATGTACAAAACACATTATCTCACTCTCCAATTGTTCTTCTTTTCCTCCTTTATAAAATAGATGCTTTGAGCCCTGGATATATGGGAGAAAATGTGACAGGAATTCTGCTCCTAGTTGCCCTAACCAGAAACAAATTCCCATCAAAAATAGAATGGATAAATTAACTGTGGTACATTAATAAAACGCAGTACTATACCACACTGAAAATGAGCAAGTGCCAACTACATCTAAGATCATGGGTGAATCCTACAAACATAATTCTGAACAAAATGAATCAAACACAAAACAATATATAGTGTATTATTTCATTTATATCAAGTTGAAATAATAAGCCAAACTGCATAATTAAGTGGTAAAACCATAAAGCAACATAAGTAAAAGCTAGGCTAGTGGTTCTACTAGAGGGAGACAAAGGAGTATGTAGGCAGGAAGGAGTACCTGAGGGGAGGGAGTTAGCAGAGGCAGGTAATGCCCTGTTCTAGTTCCTGACCAAGGTGGCAGTCATAAAAGTAGTTATAAAAATAACTGTAAATTATTTTATGATAATTCATTAAGCTTGTTATTTATGCTTGATGTACTTCTTTCTCTGTTAGATTCTGTAATTTAAAAGTTGTGCTTTTTTAAAAAGAAGAATGAAATAGAGAATTAAAGCAAATTAGGTAACATTTGGGTATTAGCACTGCATTTTGAAAGGGAATAAAAATGAAGTAATGATTTCTGTCCCTGGTATTCTGCTGTTTTCTTCTCATCAGAATAAAATTTACAGAGGTATGGTCTTGCCCAGAGAAGACAGGTGCCTCCTAAATTTGGTAGGCCTGGATATCTCCCCTGGATTATAACCTCTCAGAACAGACTTTAAATCCACTGCGATAGCCTCAGCCTCTGTTGTAGTGCCTGACAAACAGTAGGTGCTCAAAAAGTATCTGTTCGATTAAGCTTTTCAAGAACCAAGTATTCCAAAAAGACATGAAAGAATCCTGTGACTTCAGTAAGTTCCAAACTGTAAAAATAGCCACTTCTCAGTTATGTGATGGGACATTTGAGGTTACCAGTAAAACCTCAAAAACAAAAACAAATACATATATTAATGTATTTCCAACATGTTAACATAGACTAACATATGGCCAGCAAACAGAATTTTTATTTCATCTCTGTTCCAAAATTACAACTCCTACAACTCAATCTACTAATCTGAATTTTTACTGAATTTTAGAATTTACGGAGGAAATTCTTATTTTTTGACTCAGACTGTTTCAATCACATTCCTCAGTGTAGCAATCTGGCTACTTCTTGCACTTCCCACTCATCCTATTCTCACCAAGGTCATTCCTCCTAGTGGCTTAAGTCCAAGCACTCCTTTCTGATCCTTATCTTTATGCCTGACAGCTGCCCTGTCCAAAATACAGTGACCACCAGCCACATGGGGCTACTGAGCATGGCAAATGTACTGAGTATGATGAAGGAAGGAATTTTTTAATTTTTAAAATTTTAATAAAATTTAAATTTAAAAACTGACACTTGGTTCAGTTATAAATTTCTCTGGAATAATTTGGGTATGTGAACCTACTTTTTCAAGAGTAAATTTTATGAAATTGAAAAAACAGAGTAAGAACTTCCAGTGAAAATTTAGCATCTGAATTAAGATGTAACACATAGACGCAAAATTTAAGCATAACACACACACACTGGATTTCAATGAATTAGGATGAATAGAGATTATAAAATAATCTCACTAATAATTTTTCTATTGATTATATGTTGAAATGATAGTATTTTGGATATAGTGTATTACATAAAAATTACTAAAATTAATTTCACTTATTTCTGGGGCGCCTCCATGGCTTAGTCAGCTAAGCATCTGCCTTCGGCTCAGGTCATGATCTCCCAGTACTAGGACTGAGCCTCTTGTGGGCCTCCCGGCTCAGCAGAGAACCTGCTTCTCCTTCTGCCCGTCCCCCTGCTTATGCTCTCTCCCGCTCTCTAATAAATAAAATCTTTTAAAAACTTAATTTATGTCTTTTTGTCTCTTAAAGCAGCTACTGGAAAACTTAAATTATCTATGTAGAATATATTTTATTTGTGTTGGGTAGTGCTGCACTATAGTAGTAGGTGTGCACAACCCTCGTTCTTTCTTGAAATGCTGCTGGTCTTCTCCTTCTACACCTTTGACTCCCTGGTATTTTGTTGTTGTTGTTGTTTAAGATCTTCATTTTTTTAATTTATGAGAGCCACAGAGAGAGACAGAGACATAGGCACAGGGAGAAGCAGACTTCCTGCGAGGAGCCTGATGCAGAACTTGATCTCATGACCCCAGGATCATGACCTGAGCCAAAGGAAGACTCTCAACCACCGAGCCATCCAGATGCCCTGACTCCCTTGTTTTTAAATGCCAGTGTCTCCCAAGGTTGTCCTGAGGCCCTTTCCTTTCCCCATGCCAGGTGCCCTCTCTGGGCAACCTCACCCTCCCCCAAGGTTCCACTGCCCCAAGCCCTGAGCACTGTGAGCTCTCGTGTGTAAATCAGCTCACTCTTCTGAGAATAGCATTTCAACTCCACCTATACCTAAGTACATTAATACGTAACCTGCCATTACATCTTTTGAATATTTACCTTATTTGTATAAATCTGGCCCCTCTTCTCTATTTCATTCAGGGCTACATGATTTCACCCCTTCATCACTACAATAGCTGCCAAAGGACTATCCCTGCTCCCTTCCAAATCAACTTCCTTTTGCGTTATGTTTCTAAAATTCACACCTGGCCAGATAATTTCTCTGTTTAAAATACTTTAGTTTCCGGGGATCCCTGGGTGGCTCAGCGGTTTGGCGCCTGCCTTTGGCCCAGGGCGTGATCCTGGAGTCCCGGGATCGAGTCCTGCGTCAGGCTCCCAGCATGGAGCCTGCTTCTCCCTCCTCCTGTGTCTCTGCCTCTCTCTCTCTATGTCTATCAAAAATAAATAAATCTTTAAAAAAAAAAACTTTAGTTTCCCCACCACCTTCAAAATAAAATAAAAACTTCATATAAGGGATCCCTGGGTGGTGCAGTGGTTTGGCGCCTGCCTTTGGCCCAGGGCACAATCCTGGAGACCCGGGATCGAATCCCACATCGGGTTCTCGGTGCATGGAGCCTGCTTCTCCCTCTACCTGTGTGTCTCTACCTCTCTCTCTCTCTCTCTCTCTCTCTCTCTCTCTGTGTGTGTGACTATCATAAATAAATAAAAATTTTTTAAAAAACTTCATATAATTATACTTACGTTTTCATGCTTCATCACTAGCTGTACAAAATCCCAATCTCAAGCATTTTCTAAGTACCTGCAGTTCCCTGAGTACAATACTGGCTTTCTCACCACCATCTTTGCGCATGCTTTTTCTGCTGAGAGAATTATCCTTCCTAAAGCTCTATGCCTGTTCTCCTAGTCACCCTTCAAAACTCAGCTGATATATTACCTCCTGCAGAACACATCTACAGACTCCCAAGTCTAAGCAAGTGTTCTCTGTGTCACCATCACACCTATACATAGCTCTGGTTACCAGTCTGTGAATTCCCTAATGGCAGGAATTAAGATTTTAAGTTAACCTTCCTGTGCTATATGTGTACCTATTGATAAAGGGACACAGTATTTTTTTTTAAAGATTTATTAATTTATTTATGATAGACATAGAGAGAAAGAGAGGCAGAGACACAGGAGGAGGGAGAAGCAGGCTCCATGCCGGGAGCCTGACGCAGGACTCGATCCCGGGACTCCAGGATCGCGCCCTGGGCCAAAGGCAGGCGCCAAACCACTGAGCCACCCAGGGATCCCCAGGACACAGTTTTAAATAAGGGAAGTCCACAGAATAAAATGCAAGGCTAGAAATTTTTAAATAGGCTAATAAAGTCATGAGTTTAAATGAAGAAGGTTAACCTAAAGACCCCCAAAACACTTTATTAGATGGCCTATTTCAGGACTTAATGAACTAGCCAATACAAAAATATATTCTAAGTCATCATTAAAACATCAAATACTCAACAAAAGCATAATTTAAAAAATTAAAAACTATATGTTATTCTATTTCTATAGGCTTGTTTTTTTTATATCTTTTCTTTCCTAATTCTACTTATCAGTTCCTTTCTGTAGCTCTTTACAGTAATTCACCTTCTAGTTAAAGTTTGCACCCTTTCCTTCCCCCACCCAATCCTTTTCATTTCTACTGTCCCTTCAATTATTTTAATCTAATGGAAAAATACAAACATTGTCTTTGTCAGTCCTGTCAGCAATTTTGTTTAAAACAAAGGCATAGTAGAAAGCAATGAATGGAATGATATCACTGGTCAGACTGACAGATAACACTGTATGCATTACTCTGAGTGTGTGAGTTCATAATACTAAGCAGCTAATCTGAACTATATGCATACTAAGTGGAGTCTGACAAGCATTAGCGAGTCCTTGAGGTTATTACAGTAGGACAGTGTGGGGTATGGGAAAAGAATAAGCAATTTGCTGGTGGTGAAGGCAGCCACAGCCCAGCCTTATAATATTCACCAACTTGTGCCTGCTCTTCGAGAGAAAGCAGAAACAGATGGGGAATGCAGTAGGCTATGGGTTCTGTGGACTAACACAGGCAAGTAACAAATTTGATGGTGTGAGCAGCACTAGCCAACGAGCACCGGTGCTAGTCTGAGCATCCTGGCTTGGAGAGCAACTTCAGGATATAAAATAAAGACAGCAGCTCCCAGGGCACTTCTGAATTTTCATTTTACTACAGATTAGATTTGAGAGAGGCCGAAAAGTACTCAGACAGGAATTATGTAAGTTTTTAAACAAGGCTGATAGGGAGAAACAACTTTTTTTGTTTTTTAAGATTTTATTTTATTTATGAGAGAGGGAGGCAGAGATACAGGCAGAGGGAGAAGCAGGTTCCCTGCAGGGAACCTGAGGTGGAACTTCATCCCAGGACCAGGATCACACCAGAGCCAAAGGCAGATGCTCAACCACTGAACCACCCATGTACCCCAAGAGAAATATTTTTTTGAAGGATAGCAATTGCTAGGAGGAAAGACAGAACATTATTTTAATTACCTGAAAGTAACTTTACAAAATCATACAGCATTAGTTGGGCTGGCTGAGAGACAGGGGCACCCAAAATGGCAGACATCTCAAATTGGGTCAAAATGGCTGATCTTCCCGCCAGAGGAGCCATGACCACCAAGTCATCTCCGATAAATCGAAGCCTAGACGGAAAACCCAAACTTACCAGCCAGGGACCACCCCCCATCGTCTGTACTATCCCCATCGTCTGTACTATCCCCACCCCCCAATCGTCTGTACAACCACCTAGGGACATGGTGTGCCCTTGCCTATTTTGGCAAGGGACCCACCCGTATCTGGACCAGAACCAATAAGGCTTAAAAAACCCCAGACTCCCCAACCCCAGCGCGACTTCCCTGACTCGGGCCATCTCTCCGAGTCACGGAACCTCTCCCGGGAGCGCTCCCCATTAATGCACTCTCGAACCTACTGCCTGGCTCTGCCGTTTTTTTTTTTTTTTCTCTCTCTGCCATTCATTTTGGAAAAAACCTAACAATTAGGCCTTCCAGGCATGAGAAATTCACCCTAAACACCGCTACATTCTGGAATTCACAATTAGGCAAGAATGAAACCTCGTGAAACATCCAGCAAGATAATGGAACAGTGAAAACTATATTTCTGAAAAAGTTTCTAAAACATCATAGAACTGGACTATCAAAGGAGCACCTTTAAACAATCAATTCAATGCAAAGCAGTGCGCGGCAAGATTTATTCTTACCCTGGTCCAGGAGTTAAGTTTAGATTCTTCAGAATTCTGTGGTTCTTTATTAATTAGACAACATAAGCACCATATTAGAATTTTTTGGCTTTCATCTGCAAAAAGGAAAACTAAAATAAGGAGGTTTTGTCAAATAGAAAAGATAATCAGCATAAAAAATTTTTAAACACTATATTTAAAGGAAATATATGTTATTATAGTTTAGGAAAATCTCAACCTACTAAGTTCACAGAACCATGTGTGAAACTTAACTTCGTGGGTTTTTCTTGTGGTTTCAGGATCACTTATGCTTAGCCCTTGTGTGGTCAATTCCCTTTCTGATAGAGCAACAATTTTGAAAGCCAAAGAGAGTAACAGAAATAACTAAAAGAACTGCACTTTTCACAAGATCAGTTCTCTTAAAGCATATTTCAAACTGTTAGTAATTTCAACCTTTTTAAAGCAATATAACTGTTACAGGCAACAGTATATATTTGTCTTAATCTCTTAATTTTCTAATTTCCCAAAACATCCTCATTTGTTAGAAACAAATTTAATAAAGGATCATTTTAAAATTTATTGTTTTAAAATTTATCCAAAATGATCTGGATAAAATAGATGCCTCTTACATGTTCCTCATTCTTTCCTCTAAAATTTAAAACTTTACCAAATATGTGATGAAAATGCTGAACTTGAAATCTTATACTTGGCAAGAATATCTACTCAGTGAGCCCTTTTCTTTTTCCTCGTTTGGTAACTGAGTCCATTCCAGTTGGAGATTTAACAACACAACTGAGAAACAAATGCTGCCTAAAACTGAAAATGTCAGTACATACACTAGAGCCAAGCAAATGTAGCCCTCTTCCAAAGGCCATCGGTGGCAGCTAAGGAAGACCAGCACCTGGAATCAAACCTCTGCAGAATCACCTGATACCCTTTACCCTTTCATCTTCTGCAGTCTCAAAAACTGAGCCAAAGGCAGTTTCAAACATTTCTAAGGGCTACAGTAACAAGAAATAAGGAAAATACAAACTGCAGTAAGCTACCTCTGCATTTTCAACCACACACCAAAGAACAGTAATAGTAATTGTTTATTAGACCCACTTTTTCCCCATAAGCATCATAAGTTTAAGTTCCCTAAATAACATCTCTGAAGTTCCCTAAATAACATCTCTGAACAAACTTTATCAGGAGTTACTTTGTGAGATATTGATTTTTCCCTAGTTTTTATAAGCTCAAATATATCACCAGCTTGCTTATTATAGGTTTACTTCAAGAATCCTGTCATTTAACCTCTGAAGGTCCCTAGGATTCTTCAGGTTGAGTCAATGCCACTGAATAAAAATCTGACTGTTGTACTTCCTATGCTTTAAGTATTAGAAATTATAACTATCTTCATGTCACAGAGTGTCAGACACATCCAATGATATGCTTACTATGCAAGCAGCCTCCCCAGTTAGAAAAAATGCAACCCAATGGGGAGCACTTCCAAAAATCAGACACTCACCTCTAAAAGAGAGGAGGAGGAAGAGAAAAAGAAAGAAAATGTTATTTTATGGAACTTAAATCTAAAACAAGATATAAGATATAAATTTTCCCCATATGTTCAGTGAATCTGCACATTTAGTTCAACAAGTATATCATTTAAAAAGTTTTTCTCTAAAAAAAAAAAAAATTAAAAAAAAAACAGAAAACAAGAGAGAGCGAGCAGCCCAAGAAATGTTCACCCACCTTTTAGGAGGTGCCTTCCTTTGCCCAGAGTCAATGTACTGAAATGCACTGAAATGTATTGCTAATGAGCTCACTTTGCTTTAGGGATTTACAGATGCAAGCCATCACTTGTTATTCATGAGTGCCACCAACAAACACTGCAGGGGAGAAGGCATCTGTCAGGATCCTCCCCAGAGGCCCCTACATTCAGAGTGGACATCCAGCAGGGCAGTTAAGAGAGATGGAAAAATGCCTGGGATTCATCATACAAGCAGTCACTGCCAGCAGATCTTCCTGCAAATTTGGATTCTAAAAATGAATGGAGAGCAGCCCGGATGGCTCAGCGGTTTAGCGCAGCCTTCAGCCCAGGGCCTGATCCTGGAGACCCGGGATCGAATCCCACGTCTGGCTCCCTGCATGGAGCCTGCTTCTCCCTCTGCCTGTGCCTCTGCCTCTCTCTCTCTCTCTCTCTGTGTCTCATGAATAAATAAGTAAAATCCTTTAAATCAATAAATAAATAGATAGATAGATAGATAAATAAATAAAATGAATGGAAGGGAAAAGGGGAAAAGAATATACCACCACATATTTGCCACCTAATATTTTTTTGGGGGGTATCCTGAGCTAAAATTCCAAATGAAAGCTAAATTAATTCTTTAAAATCCTTTTAAAATTCTATAATCCATAATCTAAAAGTGTAAAGGCAGCATTTTTTAAGACAATAAGTATTTATTATTTTAAGCTGCCACGTTTGGGGGCAAAGTTTTACACAGCAATAAATAGCAAATAGTGAGGTTATAGCTGTTGTGCTCAATCAAGAGGGCAAAGGTAAAACAATTGGCCAGAATTCCAAGTAGGTAAAAGCAGTAAGTATATGCAGAGAATACCCCTCAATAAAAGGTGTTCCCACCTTTTCCATTATCTGGTTTTTCTCTGTTCTTAGTGGTGCCTTTTCATTTCCAAATCCTTCCTCTTTCTGTATTATCCTTATTTTGAACTGATTCTCACTTAACATTATGAGAGATTTACTTTTTCTTTGATGGAAACTGTCACCTTTCCTGTATTTAAAAAGTTATTTTGATATTATAAAACCCTAAGAAAAGATCCTTTCCTGAATAAATGTGCCCAACTAGCAAACCAACAGTAGCAACACAGGCAAGACTTGATTCATCATAAGAGTTCTACTGCCCATTAGTCTCCACTATAAGCTCAGAACCCAAGGCACACTTCAAACAGGAAGCTGAAATTTAACAGGCAGTTCAAAACATAACATATGCACTGAAAACAAAAAGAGATGAAGGATTGGTTTCTGGTTTTCAGAGGGGGCCAATGTAATAGGGATAGGTGCTAAGGAAAGATCACAGATAGACACAAGTTTAAGGCCATAGGTATAAATCAGTCCAGCCGCTTGCTTTTACAAAAAGGGAATCAAACCTAGTGAGAGTCTGGTGGCTTGTCTCAGAAAGTCTGGTCTCATCTACTGTCCCCTAAGAGTTGGCCCCAGCTCAACCTCCCCTGTGAAACTCTCCTTTATCTCTCAGCTCCTTGTTTAGAATTCTGTAACACAAACCATTTCTGAGTCAGGCTAATCTGCAAAGATGTCTTTTCTCTATGACTGGATACTTCCAGTGGAGAAATTGTAGCCATGTTTTCCAAGGCCTTGAATATTAAAAAAACAAAAACAAAAACCAAACTTAATAAATATCTGTCCAGTGAATATATACATTCATATGAGGCTGACCGGTGTTAAAGCCAGAACTGGACCACTTCAACCATGACTGTGATCCAGACATATCATTTAGATGGGTGGGATCCTGGCTTTTATCAGTTTTACATTATGGGGAAAGTGATTTCCTTGCTCTCATCCAAAATTACCTATCCAGCAAACTATCTTCAAGTAAATATTACATAGTGAAAAATATAGCCAAATCAAGGCAATAAACCTCAACTGTACACCTTCAGATGTGTCTGCTCTACTCTATGCTACTCTATGCTAGGCCCTAGGATAACCAAAAGAAATAAAACCACAGTTCCTACTCTTGAAAGGCATTCAGTTCTCCAGGACATCAGATAGGTAAACCAACAATTACAAAACAGTGTAGTGTTATAATTAAGGGAGAGGCAATCAGCTATGGAGACTACTAGGAGAAGTTCCTAACTCAGCCCCAGCAAAACTGCTTCAAAGAAACTATATGAGGACAGATGAGACTAGAGCTCCAGGCAAAGGAATCACACATCACAAGCCCTGATGTCATGTACCTTCAAGACACTGTTAGTAATTTGACCTGGCTACCATGTGTGTGGTGTGGTTTAGAAGATTACACAGGAAATGATGCTAGACAGGTAGGTAGGATGTCAGGAAAGGAACATCTCCCCCCAGAGTGTCCCCAAGTTCTTCTTCACCTTAGGTAAAACCACAATATCACTCCTAAATAATGTCAGGGCCATGGGAGGATTCAGGCACTGAAGAATTATTTTACACATGGAAAAGAGTAGCATTTGCGTTATATGAAATTGTGAAACAAGGAATAATTCATTATTATAACCATTTTACACTGAATTAAAAATAAGATTATGATAATCATCTGGAAGAGTCTACACTACAATACAAGTTCTATTTTCTTACAGATCTGCATGTGTGTAGGTGTGTGTGTATATATGTGATTATACGAATATGTATCAACGAGAAAAGGATGTTATGTTTCCAATGCAACAATAAATATATCTTAATAGTTTTATAAGCAATGGGACAGGGATGCCCAGGTGGCGCAGCGGTTTGGCGCCCCCTGCAGCCTGGGGTGTGATCCTGGAGACCTGGGATCAAGTCCCACATCAGGCTCCCTGCATGGAGCCTGCTTCTCCCTCTGCCTGTGTCTCTGCCTCTCTCTCTGTGTCAATGAATAAATAAATAAAATCTTAAAAAAAAAAAGCAATGGGACAAAATTTATAATTTGAAGCTCTGTATTCTGTTGGACAATGCAAGATTAAAATTATCAGAAGTTTGTATTTTGAGAGGACAGATTTTTTTTTTAAGATTATTTATTCATAGAGACACAGAGAGAGAGAGACAGAGAGAGAGAGAGAGAGAAAGAGAGGCAGAGACACAGGCAGAGGGAGAGCAGGCACCATGCAAAAGGCCTGACATGGGACTCCATCCAGGGTTTCTAGGGTCATGCCCTAGGCTGCAGGCGGCGCTAAACCGCTGTACCATGGGGGCTGCCTAAGAGGACAGATTCTTACCAAATGCTAAGATAAAAGGATTCCAGCAAGTTTTTGCCAACAGTTGACCAATTGTGGGGAATCTTTCGATGATTGTACTTGAATTCTGTAAAAGAAAATTATGTTTTGGTCAATAAAAGGACACCACACAACTTAGAAATGCTGAACTGACACTTCAGGTTGAGGGAGTTTGAATATTTAGTATGTAATTCAGAAAAGTAGGAAATTTAAATAAAATTTAACAAGTAACCACCTTACTTCATCCTTAAACCACAGCACCAAAACTAAGATGTATAGCACATTAATGTAAAATCAATCTTGTTATAAAACTACCTTTATTTCACTCATACTTAGGAAAGGCTAATTTGTTTAAAAATAATGCATAAGAGTGAACAAAATACTGTGGGTGATTAATAATTATATAATCCTATATCTTCATCTTGATTTTTTACTCTAACATAAGAGAGGTTCCTAACTCAGCTTTACTGGGGCTACTTCAAAGAAGGTTTGAGAGAACAAGAACTCTGGAACTTGTAAAAAGAAATAAAAGCATCCAAGGCATAAAGATACATATCGGTTTAATATATTTCAGTTACTACATGCTAAATGACATCATACTTACTCTACAAGAACCTAAAACCTGAGACAAAAAAAGAGCAACTAAATAGAAAACAGCTTAAGATTAAATATTGACATGCTGTTGTAAACTGGCCCACTTCCCTTTATCATTCAAGAAAGGTAAAAAATAAGACCTAAATGGGGTAATATGTACATAAGCTGAGATGTAAGCTGCTGTACCAATCAATTCTTCACATCTGTCTTAGCATCAAGGCCAGTCCTAGACTTTCTGGGACTAATTGAAAGCCAAGTTGCAGAAGTACTATTATGGAAAAACAATTTTAAAAGGTAGTATTTTTTTTTAAGTTTTTTTTTATTTATTTATGATAGTCACAGAGAGAGAGAGAGAGGCAGAGACATAGGCAGAGGGAGAAGCAGGTTCCATGCACCGGGAGCCCGATGTGGGATTCGATCCCGGGTCTCCAGGATCGCGCCCTGGGCCAAAGGCAGGCGCCAAACCGCTGCGCCACCCAGGGATCCCCCCTAAAAGGTAGTATTGGTTGCTTATACAGGCTCTATCTTTCCTTCTAGTTGCTAAAGACATAAGAACTCGTATCATCCACATGAACAATTCTTCAAATTTCTGACTTGCTTCTTTGATTAAGAATTAAAATGTAACACAAGAACACCCATGTTAAATGAAAATTTCGCTTTTCATTTTGAAATCAGAAAGTATAAAACAAAGATTATTTTCATAATATGAAAGCACATTAATTCATAAAAATATCTATCACAGTAAAAATGAGAAATCATGTCAAAATTAAAATATATCAAATTTTGAACACAATACATTTATACAATAGTGAAGATACTCAAAATCTTAATATTCACCAGAAAAGACCACTTAAAATATTCCTAAGAAGAGATCTTACTATTTATCATCTCTTGGTAGAACTTATTTGAGATAATGTTAAAGAAAAGGTAAGCACTGGGGTGCCTGGATGGCTCAGTTGGTTAACTGTCCAACTCTTGATTTCAGTTCAAGTCATTATCTCAGGGTTGTGAGGTCAAGCCCAGCATCGGGCTCTGCCCCTGTGCATGGAGCCTACTTAAGATTCTTACTCTCTCACACTCTGTCCCTCCTCTCCACTTCCCGCCTTTTCTTCAGAAAGAAAAAGAAAGGGTAAGCATTTCGTAAAACTCTTCAGTATTTAAAAGTTGCAAATGCTTTTAAAAGAATCCCAATTATTACCCCAAAGCAAGTGTCAATAATAACAATGTTTCATATAACAATGTAACTAAGTTAAAAAGAAAGACTGAAATCATAAGAAATCAGAGGTCAGGAAACTGCCCCCTGTCTGTATTACCTACAACTAATTTGTCTTTCTAATCGATCAATACATCAGGTGAATACCGCAAATCCTGACCCTAAATAACATTCAGGCTTTGTTAAATGTGGTAGAAATTCATTATATTGGTCCACCACTCACCAGTTCTTTCAAGACTTCATACATCTGCCTCAGGAACTCCTGAAATCGAGGCAGGTGAAGGCAGGTATCTTGCTGGGTTTCCGAAGTAGAGGCATGTTCCCACACAGAAAGCTTCTGCATCCAAAACTGATAATGAGAAGAAAAGTCTACGGAATCTTGAGCCATCCTGGAAAAAGAGAAAAGGTGATGGACCCTCACAGTGGCCTACCAAGCACTGAAGGAAACATGAGTACACATCAAACCTAGAAGAAAAGGGGAAAAATTTTTTAAATGTATTTTTATTGGCGGCTTCATATTCCACTGATGAGTGACAGGGGGAATACAGGGACTAAAAGAACATGCCTTCTATGGAGTCATCTTTGAATTATTTTAAAACATGTCACCCAGCTACAGCTATAGTTTTCACCATCTGAACTTTTTATCAGAGTAATATCACACTAGAAGTCATTATACCTTCACAGACACATGCTAATGATGCACAAAAAGCACAGCTGATAATATTTTATATCTTCTTTTTAAGATTGAACTATTTTTAAATGTTCTGGATATGAAATTCATTTGAGTATTTTTTTTTTTTCATTTGAGTATTTTAATGTAATGGGAAATCAAAAACATCCATGGGTGTTTAGTAATAGTTGTGTCTAAAAAATATTTTTGAAGTTTTCATGTTTTATACGCATTTCTGGCTTCTCATTTAGGTGTTAAAGAAAATCTCTATGCATTACTGCCTACTGAAATTTCTTCCCAATCTCTCTTCGTTTTTAGGAAAAAGTAAAATAATTCATTTCACATGCATTGATTTGAGCAATCGATTTAATTAAAGACTAGTATATTTGCTTGACCTCAATTCATTCACAAGAAGAAATCATATTTTAGTATAATATGACAAGCTGCAATTATTGAAGTAGTGTACTAGTCCTAAGTGACAGAAAATAGCCCATAAACTTGATTTACCCCACCTGCAGTATATGTTAAAAAGAACCAAGGAGTTGTGCAGTTGTACAGTGAGCATGTGCCTTAGGCAGAGCTGGCTAAATAACCCTGAGTGACCCATCACCATCCCAGCTTCTCGCCACCTTCACCCATCAGAAGCACACCAGGCAGAGAAGAGAAGTCTGCCTCTCAACCCCATAGGCTTTTACAAGGTCTCATACTTTCTTGGGCCAGGGATGATACTCAGCTATTTGATTTCAAATGACAGCTCAGCAAATGGTGAGTTTAAACCTTCGGCAGCAATCATCAACAGATAAGATGGTCTCAATCAAGTGCCAAAAATATCAACAAAGGGGGTTTCATTACTAAAGAAGAAAACCAAAATATTTAAGGAGATCATACAATTTGGTTGCAGTACAAAAAAACTCTAGACCAGGCAGGTGGAAATTTTTAAATAGTACAAAAAATGTAGTCTTAAAAAGGACGATGAGGGAAAAAAAGGTTTAATCATAGAGGGAATATATGCATCCTGCCGAATAGCACATAGTAGCCAAAAACCTAGGCCTTCTCCCTGATTCCTCCCTTTCCTCTTGTTGCCCTCGTCATCCAAGCCATCACTGACACCTGTCAATTCTACTTCCAAAATAAATGTGATTTCATCTAACTTCACCCACTTCTTTCCAACCCCACTGATGCCATCCCATCCCATCCATTTCTTCCCTAGAGTCTTCTACCTGGCCCCCCCTGACCCTCTCCAGTTCTTTTCTACAGTCCACAAAAATGACTTTCCCAAATGTAAATCACACCCAGCACACTCCTGCTTAAAACCTATTCCCAACTTCAAAAGCTTCCTGAGAAAGAAGTCCTGACTCCCTGTAGAAAAGGTCCCAGCCCCTTCCTGGAGTCTCTGAAGTTCTGCAAAAACTTAGCTGTGGTACATGCTCTCATTTCCTATGCTGCTCCTCCACTGCCCACCATCCTGTCCAGGCCCTCATCTGTTCCACCAACCCGACTTCACTGCTTTCTGCTGATTCCTCCACAGCTCGTACCACATCAGTAATTATTTGTTCACTCAGTTATTGCTTCCTCCACTAGTATATAAATTCCCTGTCTCCAAGAATTTAATGCATGCCTGGCAAACAATAAAATACTGGATAAAAAATGAATAATTCATTGATATTTTTCAAAGTATAGTTCTAAACTAAATGACAAAATGCTTTTCCATATATAGTAATTTAATTAAAAGGTAACTTCCCGAGAAAAAAAAAGTTTAAAGGCATATCTATGTGAAACTTATTAATATTCCATTTTAGAAACATAGTAATAGCTTATACATACACTTACTAGGCTCTTGAAAATATATTAAATGCTTTTTGCACACTGGATAATTTAATCTTCTAAGCAACCTTATGAAATAGGTACTATCATTATCCTCAGTTTAGAGAGGCACAGAGAGATTATGTAAATGCCGAAAGTAAGATTACGTAAAAGCCCAAAGGAAGTAACTGCTAGTAAACAGCAAAGCTACAGGTTGTAGGATTTGATTCAGAGGGTCTAGCTCTGAAGTCTGTGCCCTAAATACAGAAACTGAAGAAACAAATTAATGAGCTTATATAGTTCATATGGTCCTAGATGAGGTCTGTTTAGATATTTGGGGACACTAAACTGAAGACCTTTTTGGTACAAGAGACAGGAAACATTATTTTATTATAGCCAAATTACAAACAATCTTTTTTGTTTGGCAATGTGACTACATCTGATTGTTTTAAATGGAAACAGCTTTAGAGACCATGCAGCCTTGGTCCTTCCTGATGAGCTGTTCTACAGCCTGTGTGTGTGTTGGGGGGGGGTGGCAAAAGGATGGTTATGGCTGGGAAATAAGCAATGATCTGATTGTGATGCTTACCAGTTGAGTTGCTGCTGGCATTTAGTGCTCTGGAGCTAGGGATTGAACAAACTACAATGCACTGGAACAGCAGCTCACAACAAAAAAATGGTCTTCCTCCAAAGTCCAATGACACCCCTATTGAGAAATGATGACTTAACAGATGAGCATCTATTGACTGTGCCTTTGAGCATTCCTCCTCCTTCTTTTGGTTACAACACCTTTCTTTCCCTTGAGGAAAGAATCTCTCCTCCATTCCACAAATCTGGGCAAGCCTGTTAATCAAGGCACCTGGTGGCATCAGTCAAGAGGTTAGATGGTGATTCTTCAAGTTAGGCAAACCAGACTCTGTACTGGGAATCTGAATCTTGAATAGACTGACATAAGGATGGAACTAAGTCCTTCCAAAGACTCTCTGAGTCTAGATCCCTAAGGCCATCCAATGTCACATCCTTAAAAAGGTGTAACTTTCCAGCTCTATTTTTTAAAGATTTTATTGTTAAGTAATCTCTATACCCATCTTGAGGCTCAAACTCCCAACCCTGAGATCGAGAGTCACATGGTCCACTGACTGAGCCAGCCTGGCACCCTTCGGTTCTCTCTTTAATCCTGTTGACTCTCCAGGGGCTTTCCACAAAATCCTTTTTTTTTTTTCTTAAATTAACCACTTTTATTTTTGTGGTTTCAAAAAAAAAAAAAAAAAAGCAACTACAAACTGATATAATCTGATATATACTGACATAACATCTAATACAAACCAGATAGTGAGCTTCAGGCAACAAACCCTTGAAGAAAGAAGAATTTAACTGGTCATTGGGCCAAATCATGGAAAACAATAGGGAAATTTCGTTCGCGTAAGGGTACTGGAAACCAGAAGTCCATGGAAGAAGAAGGTAATAATGCTGACCAACAAGGTACTGCCTATGATCAAGGAACCTACCTCATTATACTCTTCTAGTAAGAATAGCCAGGTGAAAGACTGGATTATCAAAATCAAGTCTGGTGATCTGCAAAAAACCCCACCTCTTCAACCAAGGGGCCAGTTGGTCTTAGTCAATGATATTAGGCTATCTAAAACATAATCAAATGGTAAGTCCAACTCAAGCTGTACTTTCATTTTTTTTTAATTTTTTATTATTATTTATGATAGTCACAGAGAGAGAGAGAGGCAGAGACACAGGCAGAGGGAGAAGCAGGCTCCATGCACCAGGAGCCCGATGTGGGATTCGATCCTGGGTCTCCAGGATCGCGCCCTGGGCCAAAGGCAGGCGCCAAACCGCTGCGCCACCCAGGGATCCCTAAGCTGTACTTTCAGATGTGAATCCTAACTGGAGAAAACTAATACCACTCAAGGCACCTAGAATGCTGTTATGAAGCTAATAGTAAATGCATTTCTCTATTGGGATAACCTGAGGACATGAGAAAGCAGTTCAGTCTCACCACCCTTACAGGTGAGACTACTCAGAGTATGGCATATTACACTGGTCTACCATGCTGAAGTTATGAGGCTGATAGAACCTAGAGACTAAGAAGACACAAATATGCCTTCTATGTATTCCAGATCGTGGGGTGTAAATCTCATGAATATTCAGGGCCTGCCACTTCAGGAAGTTTCTTGTGATCTAATGATCCATGCCATACCAGGATATGCCCTTTAAAATAAGGATAAACAAACTAGTACCAGTAGTCGCCTCCAATGTAGAGACCCTGATAGTTGGGTAATAAGTGCAGGAAACAAACTTGGGTTTTACTGTCCACCTTTTTGCACCTTTTCAAAACATTCGGCTGACATCTCTGGGATTCATGACCATAAATTGCATGAGTTTTAGGGTTTTTTAAAAGACTTTATTTACTTGAGAGAGAAAGAGAGAGAGAGAGAGCAAGTGTAAGTGGGGGAGAGGGGCCAAGAGAAAGGGACAGAATCCCCACTGAGCAATGAGCCCTATGTGGAGCTCAATCCCAGGGTCCTGGGATCATGACCTGAGCCGAATACAGACACTTAAATGACTGAGCTACCCAGGCACCCCAAAACTACATGGGTTTTAGGTCATTTATCTGCTTCTACCTATTTTCTGGCAATGAGAAATATGGGTAGGGCCCAGAGTGAGAACCACTACACAGCTAGATGAAGCTGAAGTGCTCTGCCACTCAGTGCATATGACCCAGTAGATCCAATACTGTTTAAGGTGTATGTGGAAGATCTGGATTCTGGGAAGAGACTTTAGCACGCCTCACTGACCGGACAGATCGTCCAAGCCACAAAGCCGGGTGTGCCCAGCAGTACTCTATCATCATGTGCAAATTACGCCAGCTTGGGCAAAATGCATGAGTGAGGTTTTGGATGCTATCTGTGTATGTCTTGCTTGTTGTGTCATATAATTTTTTTAACTCCCTTCTCTTTCATTTTTCCCTCTCCTACTACTGCATATATAGAGTATATTATTAGTAGATAAATTTTCTGAAGTCTGTAATTCACAGACTATCAACAGAGATGGGAAGAGGAACTGACATTATCCAGAAATCTTGGACCTGAAGCCAGAAGCATTAACCAGGCATTACTTTAGATTATCTCTCTTTTTTAAAGGAGAGCTAAATTATGTTAGTTGGAAATGTTTTAAAAATTCCCTGTATAGAAAGCAGTAGGTCTGAATGTCCTGAGTAACGAACAAGTGCAAATGAGTAGCTATCTGGTTTTTGCCCACTTAGCACCCCTTTCCTGTTCCTTTAATATGAATGCGCCCCACTTTTGCTCTGAAGAACTGCCCTTCTTCCATTCCATATAGTCTTACTAAAACTATGGATCAAGGTGTGCCTCCTTAAGGGTGAGACAGTTACATATGTCTAACAGATGAGGCTAAGAACTAGGAAAGAATTCTATGCAAATAAAATAAAGTTTATGTCTCTTTACCCGACACCACTCATAAACAGCAGACTTTTACTCAATAGAGAGAACAGCTTATGATGATCTCACTTAAGGCAGAGGCTATGTGGTACAACTGAACTTTTGTTTATGAGGTTTCCTTTTTTTCATAAGTATTTAATGAGTATTTTTAAATACACCAAAAAGACAAAATAGCCAAATGAACTCCTATGTACCCATTAACCAGTTCAAGCAAATCACAGATGTCATACCATTTTACTCAAAATACTTTGATTTGTATCTTTTTTCTAAGAACTCAAAAAAAAAAAAAAGAAAGAAACTTAACTACACTATCTTTCATACTCAATAAATCCAGCAATATCTAACAGCCCGTCTATGTTCAAATTTCTTTAAAATTTCCCTTTTGGTTGAGTTGTTTATATTAGGATCCAAAAAGATCCACGTATTGCATATGGGTCAATATTGATATTTCTCCTCTAATCTGTAACAAAATAATGTAAAAATAAGTCTCCCTTAATCTCTAATAATTATCCCTCTTGATTTTAATATTTTCACATCATTTATTCCCTGAAAGAACCAATATTAGAGGCTAGTACAATCTATTGTATTGACTAACAGAATCTTACACACTTATGTGTTAGGCTGATTATGGTGTTAGCATGTTTTGCTATCCCATATGTTGCGTATAAACTGACAGCACGACTCAGAGGGATTTTTTTTTTTTTTTAAGATTCGTGGTCAATGCATTTTTCTAAGAATCTTTCTTTTGTAATTGTGTATGCTTTGAATCAACCCAGAAGGCATATAACTGGTTGTCTCATATACCATAATGTTGAAACTGATCAGTTGTTTCAGGTACTTTTAACCTAATTCATCCTTGAAAAGTTCACCATCAACCCTTTCCTAAATGGTCTTCTGAATTGATGATCATTTTAGATCCATCAGGGGTTGAAAAATAGTGATTTTCTAATTTTATTCATTGCTCCTGCTTTTATTGTAGATAATGCTATCCGTTTTTAATTAAAAAAAAAACTATATGTTGTTACAAAAGACACATCTAAAACATAAATATACAGTGATTCAGAGAGGCTAAAAGACTAGGAAATGAAAAACCTTACAAACCTAACCAAAGGAATCAAATAAACTGAACCAATTCAAATATACTTTGGGACAAAAAGCATTACCAGAGGTAAAGAGGGTCACTTCATAATGACAAAGTGTTCAATTCACCAGGAAGATTAAACAATTCTAAATTTGTATGCTCCAATAATTGGAAATGTAAAACAAACTATAAATCTCAAAATATAACACACAAATTGACATAACTACCAAAAGAAATAATTCCAATCATACTGGGAATTTTCGCACATCCCTCTCAGTAAATCATCATGCAAAAATCCACAAATTATAAGCTCTCCCTCAAAGAACACTCCAAGCTTATTGTTTATGTACACTAGCAGAATGTTCACACCAGCACTGCTCATAGTACACCCAAAGTGAAAAGAACCAAATGCCACTCAAGAGTAGAATGAATAAATTAAATGTGCTATCATTATACAAAGGAATAATGTACAGCAATGAAAATGCAAGACCTACCACTACAGGCATAGAGATGAATTTTCTGAATGAATAATGTTGAGAAAAAGAAACCAACCCAAAAAGAATACATAAGATAGGGCAGCCCCGGTGGCTCAGCGGTTTAGTGCTGCCTTCAGCCCAGGGTGTGATCCTGGAGACCTGGGATGGAGTCCCACATCGGACTCCCTGCATGGAGCCTGCTTCTCCCTCTGCCTGTGTCTCTGCCTCTCTCTCCGTCTCTCTCTCTCATGAATAAACAAACTCTTAAAAAAATACATAAGATATGATTCATTTACATGAAGTCCAAAATCAGGTATAACTAAACTGTAGTGGTTACCCTGAAAAGTCAGGAATCCTATTACCTTTAGAGGAAGAGAAGTAGTAGTATGGGAAAAGTATGTGTAAATGGCAGTCAAAATGCTGGCAATATTCTATTTCTTGATCTGGATACCAGTAACGTGTATTAACATTTTAATAATTTATACAACTGTAAGTCATGTTTGTGCTTTTCTGTATGTGTTACATTCCATTAAAAAAATTATTTAACTTCTATATATACATTTACCATACAGGTATGACTCTAAAGGAAAAAAAGAAAAAATGTTATAGCTTATAAATGCTAACCAACACATACTGTACTTGATGAATACAATAAAAATTTTAAATTATTGGAAGTCTATAAGAATTTTCTATTTTTTAGCTGAATTCTCTGAAGATATTATAACTCTCAGAATTTGCCAGAGATACGATCCTAGCACTTGTTTTCTCATCTTCCTTCCCATCCTCAAATAACAGCTCCATTTTCCCACTACTAGCTCTCAGGAGGAGAAAATCCACAGCCTTCTCTATCTGCCCCCACCTCCCCAAAGCTATGTGCCTACTACTTTACCCTGAGAGGGCTAGTGTCATAAAGAGGAAGAGACATCCAATTCATCACTCAGAGGATAACCCGTGAGAGGTCCAGGTCCAAGCAGACAAAATGACGCCAAGTCCATGCAGCTAAAATAGAATGCATGCCTCATAAAAGGATTCTTCAGATTCATAGTGATTCCAGCTTTTTTCACAAATGCATTAATTTTTTCCCCAGTAATCTGCACCCTTATTAGACAACTGAGATCTAACTATATATCTTTTGATCAATACCAAATTCTTGATCTTGCCCCCAATGTAAATCTTTGACTTTCTTATGAGTCTGCTTAATATGGATGCCCTCACATGGATGTTTATGCCCATAGTCATTTCACTGGAGCAATTAGAGAAATACTGCTTAGCATCTTTTAGAGCATAAGAGAAAGGTGGATGTCAATGACATTATTTCCTTAAAACTCAGGATTTTAACAAGTATTTTGTACACAAACTGTATATAGTAATGTAGTAAAAGCAAATGGCATGGAAAGTTGGAAGGAAATCCCCATTTTCCATTTCTTGTGTTATTTCTCTTTTGGCACTACCCAATCCTAAGGAATCAAAACCATGATTTCACCTTCTCCATATACACAGACTAAAAACAACAAAAGTTCTCAGTCCCCTCACTATATATTTCCAGGAGAAAATAAAATGACCTTCAGAAAATGCCATACAGAAGAGACTAAAGTAATTGTCCTGTGAGGGGCACCTGGGTGGCTCAGTGGTTAAGCATCTGCCTTTGGCTCAGGTCGTAATCCTGGGGTCCTGGGATCGAGTCCTGCATTGGGCTCCCTGCAGGGAGCCTGCTTCTCCCTCTGCCTCTGTCTCTGTCTCTCTGTGTCTCTCATGAAGAAATAAATAAAATCTTAAAAAAAAAAAAAAAAAAGAAAAAATGTCCTGTGAGCAGAGAGAGCTAGCAAATAAAGGATTCCCGTGTGCTTGTTCATGTCTTCATTTCTTGCTATTAAAGGAGATCCTACAGAAGAGGAGGCAGAAGGAAGAGGGATAAAGAAGCAAGGGAATCCAGCCATCAGAGCTAGCAAACATCAGATATTGAAATAGGCTGGTTCAAAATGATGTCAACTTAGGATCCTCTAAGCTCCCTCCCTCTCTTCTCTCATTTATAAACTGCTTGAAAGTTACTCTGCTGCCTGCAAAGTACTACTTAATTAACTCATATCACCATGGCACAAAAATACACCATTGTCTGTGAGGGTTGAGAGTGAGTTGCCAAAATAACATGGCTTGGCTTCAAAATACAGCAGGTGAAGAAGAAGTAATGCTTCAGTGTTAAAAGGCTCCCCATTTTGGTGTTCTTTGGGAAAAGGATACATCCAAAAACTTCATGGAAAAATGTGCTTCACAAAGAATATGGAGTTTACCAAGCACAATTCATGAGAGGTAATGAAGGAAAGAAAAGCATCACAACACTTGAGCAGTATCTGAAGAAAGATGATGAAAAGGAAAGAAATAAGGAGGTAACAGGCTGGGGCAAAGTATCCTAATACATTAAAAACTAACAACACCATTTCCCTTAATATAGATATCCAGTGTTAAGAGCCTGGCAAGGAATAGCCCCTAGACTAGTGGTTCTCAAATTATCTTTCAGAAAACAAAATGGGTTCCCAAAGTTCCATGTTGACACCTGAGCATATAAGCAGCTCTGACTTCAAAGAGTAAACCCTGCATGCCCAGGCAGGAGCACACAGGATGTTCAGTCTACCACGGCACTAGGAGTGACCAGGAATGGCATGAGCCAGCAACTCCAGCCTCTCATTTAGTATTATGTAACATTATTATCCTCTTCTAATTTATGAAATTTTGGGATGGAAAATCCCTTCTATAATTTAACCTGTAATTTTCTGATCTTCCATTAATTAGCATTGCTGTTGAAAGGCACCCTCTATCTCAAAAGGGTTGTCCCATCTAAAGACAACTTAGAATTTAATTGTTTTTAGATATTTCTGAAAAAAATATAAAAGAATCCTTACTCAGCTGACTTGGCAAGGAATCTGGTACCTATGAAGTCTTGTCAGAGACTACAATTGCCACAAATTTTCCTTTAGGAAAAATGTTTTAAAAATTATTTCATTTTAATCATTATTGTTTTCCTTCATGGCAAATAGTAATCTATAAAACCATGTATGCAAATAAGAGTAGCCAGGACTATACTGTGAATAGTTAAAATTTCAGAAGTAGTTATTATAATTTAATTGTGAGTGCTGAAGTAATTACCAAGGTCCCACCATCTTTATCATCTAAACCAGTGCAGTGGGTAAACATCTAGTATAAAGTCACAAAAGTGATAACAATGACAACAGTGACATAGATTTTTTTAAAAATCATTTAGTAAAATTAAACCTTGTATAAAAGTTCAACACACAAAATGAATAGACCTGTGCAAATCATGTATCAAATAAGGGATTAATATCCAGAATATATGAAGAACTCCCACAACTCAATGACGGAGGGAGGGAGGGAGGGAAGGCAGGCAGGCAGGCAGGCAGGTGTCTGGGGCTCAGTGGTTGAGTGTCTGCCTTCAGCTCAGGTCGTGACCCTGGGGTCCTGGAATCGAGTTCCGCATTGGGCGCCCCACAGGGATCCTGCTTCTCCCTCTGCCTGTGTCTCTGCTTCTCTCTGTGTGTCTCTCATGAATAAGTAAATAAAATTAAAAAAAAAAAAAAAGAAAGCCAGCCAGCCCTAGTTTTAAAAAAATGGATAAAGGACTTGAATAGATCTCAAAGATATACAAATGGCCAATAAACACATGAAAAGATACGCATCATCACTAATCATTACAGAAATGCAAATCAAAACCACAATGACATACTATACATTACACCCATTAGGGTGACTTTTATTTAAAAACACAAAAAATACAAAGTGTTTGTGAGAATATAGAAAAATTGGAACCCCTGAGCATTACTGGTTGGGCATAATAAACAGCATAACTGCTGTGGAAACAGTATGATGGATCCTAAAAAATTTAAACACTGAATTACCATATGACCCAGCAATTTCACTTCTACATATATACACAAAAGAATTCAAAGTAGGAATGCAAATGGATATTTGTAAACCCATGTTCATAACAGCATTATTTACAACAGCCAAAAGGTGGAAGTTACACAAATGTCTATCAAGAAATGAATAAATACACAAAATGGATATATACATACAATGGAATAGTATTCAGCCTTAAAAGGAAGGAAATTCTGATACATACATCGATGAGCCTTGAAAACATACTAAGAGAATAAGCCAGACATGAAAGGACAAGTATTACATATCATTTCATTTATAGGAGATACCCAGAGTAGTCAAACTAATAGAAGTACAAAACAGAATGGTAGTTGTGAGGGCCTGAGTGGAGAATTATTATTTAATGGGTATAGTATTTCAGTTTGGGAAGATGAAAAAGTTCTGGAGATGGGTGGTGGTAATGGTTGTACAACTCCGTAAATATACTCAATGCTGCTGAATGGTACATTCAAAAAATAAAATGGCAAATTTCATGTTATGTACACTGCACTACAATTAAAAAAAAAAAAAAGACAGACTTGAGTGTGGCTCTGGGCAAAACAGAGACAGAGCCTGGAGTATGCCCTATGTCCCTGCCATGTCTTTCTCTCCAAGGCCCCCTCCTCAGGACAGTCCTGCACACACTGCTGGTTGTCTACCTGACAGCCCTAACCCTTCTGCTGCTTCTTTGTTAACAGAATCAGTTCATCTAGGAATCTCACAGCCATGAGTCTTGGGGAAGCTGGGAGGTGCCCCAATTCCATGGATGAACATCTTTCCGATGGAGACCAATAAATCAGAAACATTTTCAGTGCCCCTTTATATATATATTTTTAAAGATTTTATTTATTTATTCATGAGTGACACAGAGAGAGAGGCAGAGACACAGGCATAGGGAGAAGCAGGCTCCTTGCAGGGAGCCTGATGTGGGACTCGAATCCCCTGTCATGGGATCATGACCTGAGCCAAAGGCAGATGCTCAACCACTGAGCCACCCAGGCAGCCTAGGGCCCCTTTATATTCTTAAACATTACTGAAGACATTACTGAGAGCCTTTGTTTATGTGGGTTATATTTATCAATATTTACCACATTAGATATTAAACCTGAAAAAATTTAAGACCTAAAAATAGACATACACATTCCATTCGCTGCCAGAGCAATGATATATCATCATATATCATGTAATCTTTGACTCCACTGTACATTAGGGAGGATATGGGAGTGGATAATGCAATTAAGGTCTTAGCATTATTATGAAAATAGTTTTGCCTGTATGATACTCATGAAAGGGAATCAGGGGATACCCAAGGGTTCTTGAGCCACATTTTGAGAATGGCTGGTTGAGGCCAGTCATGGTATTTCCATTTGCCTTTCTACCAACTATAGGAATAGCCAGTGTCATACTACTTGAGATGGAGAGACTTGAGCTTTGGCTGGAAGGTTTTTGATAGTCTTTCTCAATCTAAAACAAATTCACATTTTTTTCATATTAGATACTATAATCTTCATTTGACCCTTAAACTGTCAGTAGTTGCCCTGGGATCCAGCAATAAGTAGCCTGAGAGGACTGGCCAACAGTCCACACAGAACAGAGCAGAAAGTTGGACCTGTGTCCTTTCCTTAGCATAGCTGAGGCCATGTAGTAGCCAACCTACTTTGAATTACGTGGCTTAAGCCACATCTCATTGGGTTTTCTGTTACCTCTAGTCAGACATCCTAAGTGGCACACGTCCTCAGGACCCAGTTTGTGGAGTATGTTCTGATATCACTGTTGTGCACAGTAGCTGGCACGTAGAAACTCAAAAAATATTTGTTGAACAAATGTGTGATACATAAGTGAACAAATCCACTAAGGCAGTTGTAGAGGAGAGGCTAAGATAGATAAAATTTGAACTGATTTTGTGTTGACAGAAGCCCTTGTAGCTCCCAGACTGTCAACACTGCAAAGGTCATTGAAAATCTCACAGTCTCAAAATGGCTGTGGATCATACTTGTCAAGGGCCAAGAACATCAGACATTGCTTTTCTTTAGTGTGTCCCATCTCTAAGCCAGAGGTATGAGAGGTAAGTCTATATGTGCCAAATATGGCCCATAACCAAAGTGGCAACCTGATAAAAAGCATAATTTTTTTTTTCATTTTCCCTGAGCATGAGTCAACTAAAGTTACTTCTCCCATCAAGTAAGTACCAGAGACTTAAGGACTGAATGCTACAGAACAAACTTAATGAAAGAATAAAAAGACAAATTAAATACCTAGCCTCCAATCAATATCATCAACAAGGGTGTGGCACAATGACCTCATCAGAAAATATTTAAAACTACACAGCTAGTTCAGTCAACAGAGCATACCAACTCTTAATCTCAGGATTGTGAGTTCAAGCCTCACACTAGGTGTGGAGCCTACTTTAAAAGAGAGAGAGAGAAAGAGAATATTTTAAACCTCCAGGAGTATAATAAAAAATAAAATTAAGAAATTTATGCCCAACTATGCTTAAGGTTGACAACACACTTCCTTTGTCTTACTAAAAGCCTGATAATAATATTTTTAATTTACTAAAATGTAACGTTTCTTTGCCTCATTATTTTAAGAAAGACTGGTCAATTTGCCCCTGTGTTTGTGAATTTTTTAAACAGTTACAATAAAATACTGTTTCCACATAAAGTACTTAAGAAAGAAATGATATATTCCCCCCTAAAAATAATGAGGTTTTAAGAAAAGTTCCACTAGGAGGAGCTGGCTTTTTCTCTGTTGAATCAACAGCGTTTCTCCTCGGAGATAGTCTAATCAAAAACACAGACATGAAATTTGCAGATAATCTCATACAAACCTCAATCATAAACAAAATCTAGGCCTAAAGAACCATAGGAGGAAACTATAATTCAGGTGCAGAGTGAATACAATCTTCAGATGACTTTGCAAAGAATTAAGAAAATTTAATCTAGCAGAGAACTATGTCTAAAGATTTATGGAGCTCCATTCTCCAGCCCACATCCCCAGTCATGTGAAGAAAAAAGCTGGTCTTTGGACCTCACTTCCAAGGAGAAGCATCCCTCTGTGACAGTGCTTGCTTTGGGAGCCACTAAGACAGAGCCGCCTGACCCTGTTCTCCAACAGAGCACTGAAGAGCAACCACTGGGACTCAAAAAATACGTCTTCCCACATACATTCTGTTAGAAATAGTGGTTACTTACTTTGCTTGCATTCTTGTCCTTAATTGTCTTATCTTGGAGTAAGACTGTGACTTTTGGTGGGACCAAAAGTTTGAAAAAATGGGCTGAGGAGCACATTAGATATTAAAATATCAGAAATCTTACCTTTGTCACTGGTGCCTTGGCTCCAACTTATTTCTGCCTCTTGCCACCCTTGGTTCTACCCATAATTTATTACTAAATAAACAAAAACAAAAAATCCCACACATTTATTGGGAGCCTACTTTATGACAGAAACTCTCAAAAACACTGCAAGTAAAAAGATGGGAGTGTGTTGCTTACTCTCAAAGCAACCTGTGATTAATGAGAAAATCAGGATCTATAAACAGAAAAAACACAATCCCTTGTGGGAAGGGCTAGGAAAAAGAAAACACAAGGTGCCACAGGGAGCATTAAGAAGGGGCACCTCACCCAGCACAGGAGTGTCAGACACTTCCAGAGAGAAAGGATATCTAACCTAAGCAAAAGCATGAAGTATGAGGAGGAGTGAGCCAGGCAAAAACATAAAAACCAAACTCAGGAAGAGTTAAGCTATGCTTTGATCAATGTTTCTCAAACTTGAAGAAAAACTCCTGAAGGCTCTCAGAACCATCTAAAACCATTTTTAATAAAGGATTTTAGTTATTTATTCGTGAGAGACACTCAGAGAGAGAGAGGCAGAGACACAGACAGAGGCAGAAGCAGGCTCCCTGTAGGGAGCCCAGTGTGGGACTCGATCCCAGGACCCCGGGATCATGCCCTGAACCAAAGGCAGACGCTCAACCGCTGAGCCACCCATTTTTATCCTGTTAAATACTATCAAGTATAAAATCAGTAAAACCATTATACTTAGAATTCTTAAACATCTACAAAATTTTTACACAAATACCAGCAAATCTACAAACTGAGTAAAATTTCAATCAACAAAATGAATTCAATGTGATCACTGACATAGGTTACTGAATCTCACTTGGACAGGTCATGTAAACTTGGCACTGACTACCAAAAGCTACCAGCAGTTTCTTTCATTTGCTACCATATACAGGGATGGCTAAATGTGCACTTTTCTCTTTTTTGAATTACGTGAAACAGGAATCTTTCACCCAGCTCAAATATATGATTTACATTTTCACCCATGTTCATTTTTCAATATCTAAAAGTATGGCTACCTGGCACCAATACAAACACAACTGCAGGCACTGACATCTTAAAACTAAATATAGTTCAAATTGTGGGCATTAAGGTGTTTGGAAACAACTGAATTTTTAAATTACCATCAAAATGAAAAATAAAAGGTGAAATCTTTGTAGAGAACCACAGAATCCTAATAAATCCTACCTGCTTAATCTTACTCATCTTTTTGGGGCTGTAAGCCTCAGAAGGAAGTTTAAATAACTGTATGCTATGGGTCTCACTGAACTCACACACAAAAAAAGCATTTTTGTGGTTAACGTTTAGTACTATGTAAAACCAAATATCTCACTTTATTTCCTTTAAACCCTCAGCCCATATGATTTCCAGTTAAGATGGCACAGTAAATTCACTTTGATGGAACCTCTCTACTCCAAACATACAGCAATGAGAGGGGAAACATAAGAAGAAAAAATCAAAAAGATGTAGGCAAGCCCAAAAATAATATAAACATTTCTGTGAAACAGATTGGGGCAGAAACTCAAGAGGGAAGCCCTCAAAGTTAAAGCTTTGAGCCTCTTAAGCTCAGGATCCAGGAACCAAAACTGGAAGTATGAGTCCTACAAAGTTTTGAGGCTAAACATAATCCACAAAAGACAGAGTTAGCACAGTCAATGTGATAACTGGAGGAGGCCCCCCATTCCAGAAAGCAGGTTGGCAGCTCCTTGTCTCATATAGAGCTGTGGCATAGGGAGGAAGGAGGACACAGGCCAGCTAGCGACCAGTAACTCTATGAGACCATCTGTGATTGCCCAAGTATAAACTACCCCAAGGTTCTAGACTGGGGCTCTGTGTAAGCCACACAAGACAGTTCCAAAATGGCTATAAGGAATGAGCAAAGAGGAAGAGGGGTGGAAATGAAAACAATACAAAACAGATCTCATTTAAAACATGCCATTGAAAAAAAATAAAAAAATAAAAATAAAAATAAAAATAAATAAAAAAAATAAAGCATGCCATTCAACCAAAGTCTAAAATAAAATGCATGAAGAAATCTAATGCCAATAAAGGAAACTAACAAAATCCGTCATCAGACCACTAATTCACTTCAGATGAAATTAATATTATAAAACAGTCCAACAAAATAAGCATAAAGATGCTTTTAAGAAGCTAATTGAAAAAAAATTAAAAATAGTAAAATAGAAAGGCAGAATTAAAACAATGGACAATTAAAAAAAAGAATAAATTAGAAATTATGTGAAGAATATAGTTATTAAAGTTTAAAACAGCACACCAGATACATCGGACTAGATAGAACTGAAGAAAGAACTGGTAAATCTAAGATAATACTAAGGGACTACTCAGAATGCAGCCCATTCTGGGGGGAAAAAAAGAAAAGCATTTAAGAAACCTGAGAGATACCTTCAAGAACATCTGGGAGGTGAACAGAATGGGAGAGAAGCAATATTTAGAGATAAAAGCTAAGAATGTTTAAGAAATACTGTAGTTCTCAGATTAAAAGTACATTCTGGGAACACCTGGGTGGCTCAGTCAGTTAAGTATCCGATTCTTGAACTCAGCTCAGGTCTTGATCTCAGGGTCATGAATTCAAGCCCTGTGATGGGTTCCATGCCCAGCATGGAGCCTACTTTAAAAAAAAAAAAAAAGTACATTCTGAATACTGAGAAAGATAATGTTAAAAAACAAGCAGATAACTAAATAAATCCATAAACAAATCTAAACAAAGTATTAATTATAAAAAGAAAATCTTCAAAGCTGTAAGAGTGTCCTGAACATCCATTGGATCAGCTGGGTTGCAAATGTCAAGAGGCAGGCTGCTAGCACTACAGCCAGGACCAGCTAAGCTCACTGATACCTGGCAGCATGGGGAGACAACAGGAATCAGCAGCAGCTCCAACAGGCACACCCAGCAAATATAGAGTTTGACAAGCATTTGCCTCTTCCTTAGCAGATGGTAAATACAAGGTGAACCAACTGTCTCACTTCAGAGACAATCCCAATAAACTTACTGAGAAAACAGACCCCTAAATGTTTTTGACAACTTCTGGCAACAAGAGATTTGTCTTGCTGGGAATGGATACTCAGTCTAGATTTAAATTTCCTTGCCCACTATACTTCTGCCAGGAGCACCAAATGTAGACTTTACTGGATGTCTTCTTCACCATCATGATATCGCAACCAACTCTGAACCAACGAATTCAACATACAGCAAAAGAAGGGAAGCAAAGGGCTGATGCCAACCAGGTTCACTGTCAGCTATAGTTATTACTGGCTGCTGTTCAAATCCAAATGTTTTTCATCTATATTCCTTCATCATTTACAAATTTCTCTCCCACATATTTATTTTATTCTACTCCATCTTCCCTGAAGCTAAAGGAAAAGGAAAACATAAAAAAACAAAAATGATAGCCTGACTTATCTGAAAAGGACCTTGATTTGCAGGTTCACTGGTGATTTATATTAAAAAAGAATAGTCACAGAAAACTGGCAACACAATACACATCACAACTGTTTAGATAAAAACTAGAACCACAAAAAAATTTTAAAAGATTTTAACTATTTGAGAGAGAGAGAGAGGGAGTGCGTGCAAGCACTGAAGGGAGCACAAGTGGGGGAAGGGGCAGAGGAAGAGAATATCTAAGCAGACTCCTGCTGAGCAGAGAGCCTGAAGTGGGACTCTATCTCACAACCCATGACATCAGGCCCTGAAATTAAACCAAGAGTCAGACATTAACTAATGACTGAACCACCCAGGTGCCCCAAGCCACAAATTTTTTTAAAAAGTTATTAGTAAGCCCCTCAGTTAGGTTCCCCTGGGAAGCAAAGTTCAAGTAGCTTTAGAGAAGGTAAAAACCTGAATTCACCTCATTTCCAGACAAACAACAGCAACAACAACAAAAGACCTCTCACCAAAAGCACCCATATGTTGCTATCCAAGCAATGCACCTGGTAATGACCTATAGGATCAATAGGAACACAGGCTCTAGAACTACCCACTGTGGTCTCAGAACCTCTCTAAAAACTATGCTATGCTATGGAACAAGAGCACCACCTACTGAAATAGTTACAAGGGAGAAGTTAGTCCATTTATCTCTACCCAACTGTTTACTTTGGCTTCAAAAAATACGACTATGGAGGCATGGACTTCAAATCATTTCAACCTAACTGGCTGTCTTTTTCTCTTTTAAAACTAGGCCCTTGACAAGACCTTCTAAAAAAGAAACAGCATGCCTTCTCCTTGTTCCCCCCATTTTTGCTTTAATAACCATGGCAAACCAAATCTTCCTAGTACAATGTCTTCCTCCCTCCTATGCAGCTTCAGTTATCTTACTGAATACTGTTACTTCTAGATCTCTTCCCCTACCTGTTTTCCATGGGCTGAGAAAAGTCCAGGGGAGAAGCTGTAGTCATTCTAACAGGTCTGGGAAAGATATATATAAAGTCATTCAGTCAAGTTTTTCATTTTAAGCCCAACTGGGGAATTATGCTTTTTCAACTCACTTAAAGATAGTTATAATATAGTCCTCCTGCCCAATCTGAATGAATTTAAGAGGAACATAAAGGTTCTACACCAGCAAAGCTGGAGGCTAAATGATCAATTAGTAAATCAGAAAATGGTATGTAGGGAAAGACAATTTACGGGATAAGTAACAATTAGGACAGAGTGGACTGTTTCTGCTAGCCTCTATACATACAGAATACAACTAAAGCCATGGCAAAAACAGGGTTCTTTCTAGAGCCCTTCATGGCTTTTGTGAAGCACCAAGGTATTGCCAAAAACCCCAATATAGACTCATTTGAGCAATTCATATAAATTCTAGCCTGTGTGTCATTTAGTTTTGTTATATTTTACCGGTCTGCTGGGGGCACTCTATTATGAGCTATCACATGTGTAATCGCTACTATGCTTTACTTGTGATTAAAAAAAAAAAAAAGCAGCTTGTGCTTATTCCCAATCATGTTGCATACCCGTTCATCAAGAGTACTAGTCCAAAGCTTCCATTATAGCCAGAGCACTCACATGAAAATAGAGAAAAGATCCTCTAATATTTTTAGATCCTCTTAAAAAAAAAAGAAAAAAGCAAAGAAAGTATTTCAGAATAACAAACCATCCTTTAAACTTAGCTTCATGACAAACTCATTTACCATCTTTTAGTTTGCTAAGATCAGATAGAAAATAATCTTGTCACGAGACAGAACAGAGCAGGCAGTTCTATGGCACTGGTTCTGTAGCACTTGGGTTCAAATTCTATGCAGAGCACAATCAAGAAATAACACATACTCTCCAAAATACCAGTTATCTGATGCCTATAAAAGTACAGATTTCTTCGTTTGTAAATCATAGAAACTTCAAAACAAAATAAATGTGCCTGTATTCTATTTCAATTAGCTCACAAGAGGAAAAAAAAAAAAAACACTTAGAAAAATTCCAATCACAGTTCTCTAGCGCATAAATGGCTACAGCTAAATGCAGTCTGTACTACACTGTTTGTTTGCTAAGGCCTCATGGCAAGGGGCAACAGAGGCAGTGTCACAGGAAGGGTATATCCCATTGAATGTGAAAACCTCAGGGAAGAGACTTGTTGAAAAAGAATGAAGTTATACACAGACAAAAATTCTAATATAAAGAGCAACTGACTATATGACATCAATAAAGCAGGAAAAAAGAAACAACAACCTGGGATTCATAGCCCCATAGATTTTTTTAAAGTGTGATACTGGGTTTTAGTTTTCTAATACAGAAGATCATAATGTTAGAATATACTAACATGGGTCTAGCAAAAATTTAGCAAGCCTGCCAGGTTTTTTTTTTTTTTTTTTTTTTTTTAATTCATGAGAGACGATGGGCGGGGGGAGGAGGGGCAGGCAGAGGCAGAGACACACGCAGAGGGAGAAGCAGGCTCCGTGCAGGGAGCCTGATGTGGGACTCGATCCCGGGACCCCAGGATCACACCCTGGGCCCAAGGCAGCGCTAAACTGCTGAGCCACTCGGGCTGCCCAAGCCTGCCAGGTTTGACCCAGTTGGAGTCCTTATTAGAATTTCTGGTGTACTAGACATTTGCAGTTACCTCTCCAGCACCCATTTTTCTGCCTTCATCCTTCCTAATTAAGACTTGAATCTTTCTAGCCAGCAGATTTTGGTGAGACACAAATGGGCTCTGTTTGGGTTAAAGCAGTGATTCTTACTCAGGGACAATCTTGACACACAGGAGACCTCTGACAAACAGGGGACCACTGACATTGTTTGATGACATTTTTAGTTGATATGACTAGGAGGAGACAGTGGTACTTGTATCCAGTAGGGAGAGGCCAGAGATGCAACTACATATCCTACAACAATCAATTATCTGGCCCAAAATGTTACTCCCTCACCCATGCTAGAATACTCTATCATCTCCAAGAGTTACTGGAAAAACACTGCTCACCAGGAGTCTAACGAAGAAGGAAATAAGTGCTCTAGTCACTGCTGGAAACCAACTCACAACCACAAAGAAGTCAGCCTTAGGATGAAGTGCAGAAGGCAAACAAGTGATGACTTCTTGCCATAAGAGCTCTTAAAAAGATGCACCACTTTTGCTTTTTTCCTGATCACTGTATGACCTTTTCATGCTATAGCACATGAAGTAAATCACTATAAGATAGTATTTCAACACAGCTTCAGATAAAGAACGGCAACTTCTTATTAAGAATATCCTATGGGGGGCATCTGGGTGGCTCAGTGGGTTAAGTGTCTGCCTTCAGCTCAGGTCATGACCCCAGGGTCCTGGAATTGAGCCCCACATCAGGCTCCCTGCTTCACAGGGAGCCTGCTTCTCCTTCTCTCTCTGGCAAATAAATAAGTACAATCTTAAAAAAAAAAAAAAAAAAAAGAGAGAGAGAGAATATCATATAGAACAAAAAGGCTTAAAAATTGGTTCATTTATGCTACCACTGGAGCACCTGGGTGGCTCAGTTGGTTAAATGTCTGCCTTTGGCCAGATCATGATCTTAGGTTCTTGGGATCGAGCCCCACATTGGGCTCCTTGTTCAGTGGTGTGTCTGCTTTTGCTTCTCCCTCTGCCCTCTGCCCTCTGCCCCTCCTCCTGCTCAGACGCACACGGTCGCACTCTCTCTCTCAAATAAATAAATAAAATCTTTTAAAAAAAATAATGTCATCTCATCTGAGGTAGGCTAAACAGTGGCTCCCAAAATATGTCCATGTCCTAAGCCCCACAGCCTGTGATTATTACATTTAAGGATATAAGAACTATAGGTAGAAATCAATGATCCAGCCCAACCCTCTCACTTCACAGAAGAGTTTAACAGGGGGCAGAGAGATGAAATACCTTCCTTCGACTATCCATTTGGTTAGAGTCCCAGCAAGAACAGAATCCAGGTCTCCTAGCACTAAGATTTACCTAAGATTATAAAAAGAAATTGAAGAAAAATATGATGACTAAAGAGGGAGAAAGCAGCAGACATTTTAACTGTTTTGAGAAACGAAGTAATATAGGTATTCTTTAGTTTCGAAAAGGGAAGGATGGTGAATGAGTTAATAAATGCCAGTAGGTAAAGGACACATTGGCAAAAGGCTACCCCACATACACTTATTTTGCACTCAAGATCAAACATTGGTTTTCCATCTTTGTATGTCTTACATCCCAGAGTCTTCAAGATTTCAATTCTATAGGAATCAATCTAAGTTGTAGAACAAAAACCCACACAACTAACTTGAGTCAAATAGGGAGGGGGGTGTTCTGAAAAGGCTACAATAAGAGATGTCATGGATACTCAAGGAAAGAAAACAAAGTTAGCTGGACCAAGTGGAAACTGGGACTAGAAGCTCCTGCCACCATTTCTCATGGGTCACAGTCAGCTCCTCTCTGTAGATTACCTTCCTGTACTGACTCATGGCTTTTTCATTCCCACTGGGTGGCACATGGTTTAAGTTATGTACGTTTATGGGATAGTTCTGGTCCTGGTCACAACTCATTATGATCTTTCAGCCCAAGGATTCCCCATCATCTAATTAACTCAGTATCTCAAGATCCCCATCCTCAGGGAAGAAAATCCAATGGGCTCAATTTAGCCATTGGAATCTCTGGACTGGTTTTAACTAAATCAGTTGCTCAACCGGCAAATATTGGTGATCAAAGGGTAGTAAGCTCTGAGCAGATTCTTCAAAAAGGGGTGCAGCAAGAAGAAACTGATTAGCATGTGCATTTAGGTACCCAAGAATTATATAGCTCTGTTACATAAGGCTACACAGGAAAAACATGTCATTTCTGTATTTGAGATCTGTTTAAGAAGTGACCATAACCTGTAAGCAGAGAACAGAAACTATTTTTAAATTTTCTTCTAGCTCTATGGTGCTAGATAAAACCTTACTACTTATTAGGGCTATGTTACCAGAGTTTATCATTTGTCCAGGAGTATCTCCAATTAACAGATCATCAAGGAAATCTCAGGAAATAAAAGAATATATCTCTTCTACACAATACGGTCACTGACATACCATTATTCAGAGAAAGAAAGGGTAAAAAGGAATAAAAGGAAGGTATCAGCAGTCCTTACATAAGTAGAAGTTCTCTGAACTATATCACAAAGTACATGTAGTTCAACAGTTCAGCATAAGAATGGAATTAGAAGAGAACTTTGTCCTTAAGTAATTTAAAAATAAAAGCAAAAGTCTCACAGAGTTTGAGAAGAGTGGAAGATGAGCAGGTGGAGTACAGAGGACTTTTATGACAGTGAAATCAATCTGTATGATACTATCATGGTAGAAACATGTCATTAAACATTTGTCTAAACCCAAAGAGTACCACCTCAAGAGTAAATCAAATGATGTACTTTGGATGGTTATGATGTATCCATGTAGGTTCATCAATTGTAAAAAATGTATTACTCTAGTACAGGATGGTGACAGTGGAAAAAACTGTACATGTGAAGGGAAATGGGATATATAGAAACTCTGTGCTTCCTGCTTATTTTGGCTGTAAACCTAGGCCCACCCACCCACACCTAACCATAAAACGATAAGGCTATTTAAAAAGGCTATAATGGGAGGAACAACTTTGGACCTACAAAATTCAAAACTACTCTAGATTCTGTGGGCATAAGGAACAGAAAATATTAGGAGCAGAGTGAGAAAGGCAAGAATGGATCTCAAATATATCTGGCAGCAACCACAGCCCTCACATCTTATATAATAAAATTAATCAGTTTTCTGAGCTCCAATTTCAAACAGCCAGATACTTGGTTTATCCAATAGGATAATTCCTGTTGGTTGCACTATGAGGTATTATCTGTTTCCAAGTCTAGTATGTGAACTCCTCAACCACCAGAAAATTAAACACAAAAACTTTTATTGGTTCTCCCTCTAACTCTCCCTGCAAGACAATACGCATTTCCAATGTCAACTAAAAATTTCATAGGGGCGGTCTCTCACATCTAACATGAAGTTTTTTTGTAACTAAGTTTGTGTGTTCTTAAGTTCTCATCTTGACATGACTACAGGATATGCTAACAGTACCATATGGACTCTGGCATTATTAATTCCATGGGCCGACTTTTCCTTAAACCTTTCCTCTAACAGACGCTCCTCCTCCTGTCATCAGGAGCCTGGTCTTTCTCTTATCCTCCCTGCATCATCTTCAAGATGACTCATTTAGAGGCAAGGAAATCTTAAGTAACAGCTTGATTATGTATGTATGTACCTAGCCTAAGTCTTAATAAAGTACTACCGCTCATTCTTTGTTATGTCCCAAGAACAGTATTTGGTCTGGCCATCTTCAAAAAGTTTAATTACATCCACTTGGGTGGGATTTAAAAAAATAATAATAATACGTGAAAGAAATACAATGAGTTTATTTTGCCTACTAACTGGCAGGAAAGATCTTGACAAATGTCCACTAGCTTAAAAAGCACAATTGTAACATTTGGTTAATTAAAGTTAAATTTTGAGAATAAACTAGCCTACACATAATTTTGTTTATATTTTCCTCTTTGTTTCTATGCTTCTTTCCCTATAGTATAGATTTCCTCCTTTAAGTATTTGGGAAGATCCAATGAAAGTACAAAATGTTTACATGGTATTTCCTGGGTTTTACCCTTTATTTTCATTGGAAAAAGAAATTTACCACACCACACTTTTATTCATCTAAAACATTTCCCAAGCACCAGTTCTGAAAGATATTTACAGGGAATCCACAATCAAGAAGTTCAGGAGTCAACTGAGGGTTCTAATTCTATGCTATAACCTTTCTAGAGGCATCTCAGTGCACCATAACTTGTTAAGTCAGAAGTCCAGCATTTACATGTCATTCAACAAACATTAAGTATATATTGTGTGCTAGGCACTGTGCCAGAAATTAGTGATGAAATCTCAATCCCAGGCACAGCCCTTTGCCTCAAAGACTCTGAATTCCAAGTTGTGGGATCAAATGAGTTGACAGGAACCAGGCATTTCTTTTAATGAAGTAAAAGACGGAAAATAAAATACTATAGTTTGTCAACCATAGAAAGAGCAAGTATATTTGAAGCTTTTATCTAAAATAACATACATGTGTGCTCAAGACAGGATATAATGTATATCTCTTATCATGAACATAAATCAAAAAGTCTTTAAAAACTGCCAATGGCAGAAGAAATATATTACAGAAGAAATGATAATAGAACGAGTGATATAAAAGAGTAAGTACAGGATACTATGGGGACATCAAAGAGTATTCCCAAAATGTATTTGATCCTAAACACATTATCAACTCACACTTGTTAAAAACCTATAGAAGAGAGGGAGGACTTCCAGCATGACAATGTAAGGATTTCTGCTCATCTACTCTCCAGCAAAACTAGTGAAAATTATTATTTTTTGGGGGGGGGGGGTGAAAATTATTAAGACAACACCTACTTCTAGAAATGGTCCCAGAGGCAAACAGCAAATGAAAAAAAAAAAACCTATTCAAGAAAATTTATGCAAATTTGATAAGAAAGAGTCTGTGGCATTTGAACCAAGAACACTTCCTACCTTATCTCCTCTCAGCTCAGCAAGAGTACTCCACAGTACTGCAACAGCTAAAACAGCCCTCTCTCCCACAAGCTACTAGCCAAAGGGGCTTTCTTCCCAGGAGGAGCAGGACTGCTTCCAACAGCCTGTTGCTGAGGCTAAGCTCAAAGGAATATGACTGACAGGTGGAGGCTCCCTTCTTCCACCCAGACTGCACTATGGAATGAAAACTCTAACTTGGGTATGTCACATAGAGAATAATGAGGCCCTGAACACTCAGACCCAGTGGTTCCACACCAGGAGTGGCAGCCGAGTACACCACAAGCTGCTGCACCTCCACCAAGTATTCACCAACTAGAGCAAGAATGTCACTCAGAGGGAAGCTTTTCATTGCCACCACCCCAGGTCTAGAGCCCCGGCTCAGAGACTTTGCCAGAAGGAGGAAACAGGCCATAAGATAGTTTCTAACCTCTACCCAAACTTACTTCATTTGCAACAAAGTGTGGAGAAATTCAAGCCTAAGTATGCTCTTAACAACAGTAAAGATTGTGTTGAAAGGCAACTGGGAGGAAATTCAAGATGCATGCTAAACTGCAAGCCGCTAGGTTGCAGAAGAGAACTGGAAATAAGTTGACAGAAGCCTTCCTCAGGTTGGAACAAATATCAAACACTGACCTCAGAAATAATTCCTTCAAGAAGACATAATTTGGCCATTCATTTACAGACCAATTTATATCTCAGAGCATTATTAAAAATAATAGAGTAAGTATCCAGCAATCAGTAGAGCTCAACAGTTCGATATGGCCAGAGAAAGAGTTAAGGAAAACCCTACCAGTATCACTGTCATCCCAAGGTGACCATGGGCATACCCAAAGCTTCTGAGGAGCTACATCAGAGGGTTAGCAGTGTCAGAAGGGAAATAGACTAGCCAGTTAATGAAGAAATAAGCAAGGAAATAATATAACAAGACCTGAAAGGAGGCGGTAGAGGACAACCAGTGCCCAAGGCTGCTACAGTATATTATGTGAAATGTCTAATTTCTAACAAAAAAAAATTTACAAGGAGGAATGCAAACAAATAAGAAAATATGATCCATATACCAGGGGAAAAAGCAAGCAACAGAAAATGACTGTGAGAACAATCAGATGTTGAATTTATCAGAAAATGATTTCAAAATAGCAATTATGAACATATTCTCATAACCACAGAAAACCATAATCAAAAATGTAAGGAAAGGTATGATGACAATATTGCATCAAACAGAGAATATCAATAAACAGATAGAAATTATTAAAAAGAACCAAGTGGAAATTCTAGAGTTGAAAAGAAAAATAACAGAAAAAAAGAAAAAAATCTTATCAGAGTGCTTTAATAGATTTGAAGTGATAGAAAAAAGAATAAGCAAACTCAAGACAGACAGAGATCAAGAGAGAGATACCAGAGAGAAAAAAGAATGAGGAAAAATGAAGAAGGCCTCAGAGAAATGTGGGATATCATTAAGTATACTGACATACTTGTAATGAAGAGTATCAAAAGAACAGAACAAAAAGGAGGAAAAAAAATCATTGAAGAAATAATGGTTAAATCGTCTCAAATTTATTGGAAAAAAATCCAAGATTAACCAACTCCAAGCATGATAAAATGCAAAGACATACACAAAAGGACACATCATAATGAAAATGCTGAAAGTCAAGAACAAGGAGAAAATCTTGAAAGGAGCCAGAGAAAAATAACCCATTAAAGGGAACTCCAAAAACATTAACAGAAGACTTCTTAGCAGAAACAATAGAGGCCAGGATCCCTGGGTGGCGCAGTGGTTTGGCGCTTGCCTTTGGCCCAGGGCGCGATCCTGGAGACCCGGGATCGAATCCCACATCAGGCTCCCGGTGCATGGAGCCTGCTTCTCCCTCTGCCTATGTCTCTGCCTCTCTCTCTCTCTCTCTCTGTGTGTGACTATCATAAATAAATAAAAAATAAAAAAATAAAAAATGTTTAAAAAAAAAAAAAAAGAAACAATAGAGGCCAAAAGAGACTGGAATATTCAAAATGCACAAAGGAAAATCTGCCAACCAAGAATCTCATATCCAGCAAAGCTATCTCTCAAAACCAAAGATGAAATAAAAACCTTCCCAGACAAACAAAAACTGTGATAACTTGCTCCTTAGAAGACCGACCTTACAAAAAATACAAGGTAAGGGATGCCTGGGTGGCTCAGCGGTTGAGAATCTGCCTTTGGCTCAGGGCCCAATCCTGGATTCCCAGGATCGAGTCCCACATCGGGCTCCTTGCATGGAGCTCACTTCTCCTCCCTCTGCCTGTGTCTCTGCCTCTTTCTGTGTCTCTCATGAATAAATAAATAAAATCTTTAAAAAAGAAAAAAAAAAGGAGGTAAGTTCTTAAGACTGAAAGCAAGTAACCACAAAAGGTAATTCCAATCTACCTAATAAAGAATACCAGTAAAAGTCATCATAAATGCATATTCTTCTTACCTATCATAACTGGCAAAAATATCAACTATATGAAACACTATATACATAAAACACATCATTAGGTCTGTAACATACAAATATATAAAATATGTGTGATATATTTGTCAATACCAGTGCAAATGAGGTATGTGGAAGCAAAGTTCTACTAGGCCAAGGAAACTACTATGTAAGGTAAAGCAGTATCTGTAACAATACATTTCTGGACTTGTAACATTAAAAGATGCACTATGTGTAATACAAAAAATGAGAAGAAGGGAATAGAACTATATAGAATTAATGTTTCTATATACTACTAGAATTAATTTATTATAAATCTGAAACTGATTCTGGTAAGTTAAGACTTATATGGTAGGCCCTACTAGAACCACTAATAAAAATACTCAAAAAGTACTATAAAACCATCTTAAGGAAATTAAAAGGCTATATTTTAAAAATATTCACTTCAGGCAAAAAAAAAATGCAAAAAAAACAGAAAGAAGACAAGAGACATATAGAAAATAAAAAGTAAATGTGTCAAAAATAATCTAATTATGACTGACCCTTCAACAACATGGGGGGAAAGGGGATACCACATGAAGTTTTGACCATTGAAAGACTAAAAGTACTAATAACCTATCATTAACCAGAGCCTTATAGATAACATAAAGTCAATTAGCACATATTTTGGATGCTTTATATATTTTATACTGTATTCTTATAATAAAGTAAGCTAGAAAAAAGGTTACTAAGAAAATCATAAAGGAAGAGAAAATACATTTACAATACTGTATTTATAAAAACAAAAACAAAAACCTACAAGTAGTTCAAGGTCAATGCTGTACGGGTAAATCATTGAACGTGTGTGGAATAAACAACCCACAAAACACATTTACAATACTGTATTTATAAAAACAAAAACAAAAACCTACAAGTAGTTCAAGGTCAATGCTGTACGGGTAAATCATTGAACGTGTGTGGAATAAACAACCCACCAAAAGGCTGAGATTATCAGACTGTAATAAAAAAACCAAAAGAAATCTATATGCAGTCTATAGAAGACATACTTTAGATTCAAAAATACAAATAGATTGGAAATAAAAAGAAAAAGATATATCATGAAAATATGCAAAAACAAGAAAGGTGGCATAATACTGATATAGAGAAAATAGGCCATTTTTTTTTAGATTTTATTTTTTTAAGCAACCACTGTACCCAATGTGGGGGTGAACTTACAACCCTGAAATCAAGAGTTGCATATTCTATTGACTGAGCCAGCTACATTTTCCAGAAAATAGACTTTAAAACAAAAAAATGAAAAAATAAAAAATAAAACAAAAAAATGTTACCAGAGATAAGGATGGATATTTTACAATGATAAAAAGGGTCAATCCATGAGGAAACTATAACAATTATAAACATGTGCAGCTAACAGAGCACCAAAGTACATAAATCAAAAACATAAATGAAGGGAGAAATAGAGACTTTAATGTTAATAGCTGAAGACTTCAAAACCTCACATTCAACAATAAATAGAATAATTAGACAGAAGATCAAGGAAACAAAAGACTTGCAAACTAGACCTAATAGACATCTATAAAACACTTCACTCAACCACAGTATATTCTTCTGAAGGTCACAGGGAACATTCTCCAAGAGAGACCACACACTAGGAGATACATACATATATATATATATACTCGGGACGCGGGAGCTCAGTCCCGGGGAGGCGAGAGCTTCGCGGGTCTTCCCAGGTAGGGGGGCCTCGCGGGGAGTTGGAGCGGGACCCGGGGGGGGGGGGGCGGGAATGCCCTCAGGCTCCCTGGGACAGTAGCAGAGGAACTGCGCCCCGCGGAGAGTGCGCCGAGCTCCCTGAAGGGCTGCAGCCCACGCGGCTGGACCCGGGAGCGGCTGGGCGGGGGGGGGGGGCTCGGGCGGCGGCTCCCCAGGGAGGGCTTGCACGGCCGGGAGCCGAGTCCAGGGGCGCAGGCCCGGGAGCGCAGGGCGCCGGGACACAGCCCGGGATCCGGCCTCCCACGCCCCCCGACCCCCACCCCCGGGCGGACGGAGGCCCGGAGGCCCGGAGGGCCCAAGGCCAAGGGGACGCTCCTGCCCCGAGCGGAGCGGATCCGCAGCCCGGCCCCGGAGCCTGCGGGCCCTGCAGACAGGGAGCTCGTGGCTGCTACGGGAGCTGACTCCGGGGCTCCGGGGCCGGCTGCCGCCACTGCGGTTGTTCCTCCTGGGGCCTCACGGGGTGGGGAGCCCCCACTGAGCCCTGCACCGGGCGGGGGGCGAAGCGGCTCCCCCTGGTGCTGGCACCTGAGGGTCGGCGCGGCAGGCCCCTCCCCCAGAGGACCAGCAGGATGGACGGGTTCCAGGGTAAGTCAGGGGATGTGAAGTGTACAGAATCAGAAGATACTCCCCCGTGTTGTTTTTTGTTGTTGTTGTTTTTGGTTTGTTTGTTTTTTGTTTTTTGTTTTTTCTTTTTTTTGCTTTTTGATTTGTTTCCTTCCCCCACCCTTCTTTTCCCTTTTTCTTCTTTTTTTTTTCTTCCTTTTTTCTTTTTTCTTTTTCTCTTTCCTTTCCTTCTTTCTCTCCTCTCTTTTTCTTCTTTTCCCAATACAACTTGCTTTGGGCCACTCTGCACTGAGCAAAAAGACTAGAAGGAAAACCTCACCTCAAAATAAAGAATCAGAAACAGTCCTCTCTCCCACAGAGTTACAAAATCTGGATTACAATTCAATGTCAGAAAGCCAATTCAGAAGCACTATTATACAGCTACTGGTGGCTCTAGAAAAAAGCATAAAGGACTCAAGAGACTTCATGACTGCAGAATTTAGATCCAATGAGGCAGAAATTAAAAATCAATTGAATGAGATGCAATCCAAACTAGAAGTCCTAACGACGAGGGTTAATGAGGTGGAAGAACCAGGGAGTGACATAGAAGACAAGTTGACGGCAAAGAGGGAAACTGAGGAAAAAAGAGACAAACAATTAAAAGACTATGAAGATAGATTAAGGGAAATAAACGACAGCCTGAGGAAGAAAAACCTACGTTTAATTGGGGTTCCCGAGGGCGCCGAAAGGGACAGAGGTCCAGAATATGTATTTGAACAAATCCTAGCTGAAAACTTTCCTAATCTGGGAAGGGAAACAGGCAATCAGATCCAGGAAATAGATCCCCCCCTAAAATCAATAAAAACTATTCAACACCTCGACATTTAATAGTTAAGCTTGCAAATTCCAAAGATAAAGAGAAGATCCTTAAAGCAGCAAGAGACAAGAAATTCCTGACTTTTATGGGGAGGAGTATTAGGGTAACAGCAGACCTCTCCACAGAGACCTGGCAGGCCAGAAAAGGCTGGCAGGATATATTCAGGGTCCTAAATGAGAAGAACATGCAACCAAGAATACTTTATCCAGCAAGGCTCTCATTCAAAATGGAAGGAGAGATAAAGAGCTTCCAACACAGGCAGGAACTGAAAGAATATGTGACCTCCAAACCAGCTCTGCAAGAAATTTTAAGGGGGACTCTTAAAATTCCCCTTTAAGAAGAAGTTCAGTGGAACAATCCACAAAAACAAGGACTGAATAGATATCATGGTGACACTAAACTCATATCTCTCAATAGTAACTCTGAACGTGAATGGGCTTAATGACCCCATCAAAAGGCACAGAGTTTCAGACTGGATAAAAAAGCAGGACCCATCTATTTGCTGTCTACAAGAGACTCAATTTAGACAGAAGGACACCTACAACCTGAAAATAAAAGGTTGGAGAACCATTTACCATTCAAGTAGTCCTCAAAAGAAAGCAGGGGTAGCCATCCTTATATCACATAAACTAAAATTTACCCCGAAGACTGTAGTGACAGATGAAGAGGGACACTATATCATACTTAAAGAATCTATCCAACAAGAGGACTTAACAATCCTCAATATATATGCCCCGAATGTGGGAGCTGCCAAATATATAAACCAATTAATAACCAAAGTGAAGAAATACTTAGATAATAATACACTTATACTTGGTGACTTCAATCTAATTCTTCTATACTCAATAGGTCTTCTAAGCACAACATCTCCAAAGAAACGAGAGCTTTAAATTATACACTGGACCAGATGGATTTCACAGATATCTACAGAACATTACATCCAGACTCAACTGAATACACATTCTTCTCAAGTGCACATGGAACTTTCTCCAGAATAGACCACATACTGGGTCACAAATCGAGTCTGAACCAATACCAAAAGATTGGGATCGTCCCCTGCATATTCTCAGACCATAATGCCTTGAAATTAGAACTAAATCACAACAAGAACTTTGGAAGGACCTCAAACAAATGGAGGTTAAGGACCATCCTGCTAAAAGATGAAAGGGTCAACCAGGAAATTAAGGAAGAATTAAAAAGATTCATGGAAACTAATGAGAATGAAGATATGACCATTCAAAATCTTTGGGATGTAGGAAAAGCAGTCCTGAGGGGGAAATACATCGCAATACAAGCATCCATTCAAAAACTGGAAAGAACTCAAATACAAAAGCTAACCTTACACATAAAGGAGCTAGAGAAAAAACATCAAATAGATCCTACACCCAGCAGAAGAAGAGAGTTAATAAAGATTCGAGCAGAACTCAACGAAATCGAGACCAGAAGAACTATGGAACAGATCAACATAACCAGGACTTGGTTCTTTGAAAGAATTAATAAGATAGATAAACCATTAGCCAGCCTTATTAAAAAGAAGAGAGAGAAGACTCAAATTAATAAAATCATGAATGAGAAAGGAGAGATCACTACCAACACCAAGGAAATACAAACGATTTTAAAAACATATTATGAACAGCTATACACCAATAAATTAGGCAATCTAGAAGAAATGGACGCATTCCTGGAAAGCCACAAACTACCAAAACTGGAACAGGAAGAAATAGAAAACCTGAACAGGCCAATAACCAGGGAGGAAATTGAAGCAGTCATCAAAAACCTCCCAAGACACAAGAGTCCAGGGCCAGATGGCTTCCCAGGGGAATTCTATCAAACGTTTAAAGAAGAAACCATACCTATTCTACTAAAGCTGTTTGGAAAGATAGAAAGAGATGGAGTATTTCCAAATTCGTTCTATGAGGCCAGCATCACCTTAATTCCAAAACCAGACAAAGACCCCACCAAAAAGGAGAATTACAGACCAATATACCTGATGAACATGGATGCAAAAATTCTCAACAAGATACTAGCCAATAGGATCCAACAACACATTAAGAAAATTATTCACCATGACCAAGTAGGGTTTATCCCCGGGACACAAGCTGGTTCACACTCGTAAAACAATTAATGATTCATCATATCAGCAAGAGAAAAACCAAGAACCATAGGATCCTCTCATTAGATGCAGAGAAAGCATTTGACATAATACAGCATCCATTCCTGTCAAAACTCTTCAGAGTGTAGGGATAGAGGGAACATTCCTCAACATTAAGATTCCTCAACATCTTAAAAGCCATCTACGAAAAGCCCACAGCAAATATCATTCTCAATGGGGAAGCACTGGGAGCCTTTCCCCTAAGATCAGGAAGAAGACAGGGATGTCCACTCTCACCACTGCTATTCAACATAATACTAGAAGTCCTAGCCTCAGCAATCAGACAACAAAAAGACATAAAAGGCATTCAAATTGGCAAAGAAGTCAAACTCTCCCTCTTCACTGATACTCTACATAGAAAACCCAAAAGACTCCACCCCAAGATTGCTAGAACTCATACAGCAATTTGGTAGCATGGCAGGATACAAAATCAATGCCCAGAAATCAGTGGCATTTCTATACACTAACAATGAGACTGAAGAAAGAGAAATTAAGGAGTCAATCCCATTTACAATTGCACCCAAAAGTATAAGATACCTAGGAATAAACCTAACCAAAGAGGTCAAGGATCTATACCCTAAAAACTATAGAACACTTCTGAAAGAAATTGAGGAAGACACAAAGAGATGGAAAAATATTCCATGCTCATGGATTGGCAGAATTAATATTGTGAAAATGTCAATGTTACCCAGGGCAATTTACACGTTTAAAGCAATCCCTATCAAAATACCATGGACTTTCTTCAGAGAGTTAGAACAAATTATTTTAAGATTTGTGTGGAATCAGAAAAGACCCCGAATAGCCAGGGGAATTTTAAAAAAGAAAAAGATATCTGGGGGCATCACAATGCCAGATTTCAGGTTGTATTACAAAACTGTGGTCATCAAGACAGTGTGGTACTGGCACAAAAACAGGCACATAGATCAATGGAACAGAATAGAGAACCCAGAAGTGGACTCTCAACTTTATGGTCAACTAATATTCGAAAAGGAGGAAAGACTATCCATTGGAAGAAAGACAGTCTCTTCAATAAATGGTGCTGGGAAAATTGGACAGCCACATGCAGAAGAATGAAACTAGACCACTCTCTTTCACCATACACAAAGATAAACTCAAAATGGATGAAGATCTAAATGTGAGACAAGATTCCATCAAAATCCTAGAGGAGAACACAGGCAACACCCTTTTTGAACTCGGCCACAGTAACTTCTTGCAAGATACATCCACGAAGGCAAAAGAAACAAAAGCAAAAATGAACTATTGGGACTTCATCCAGATAAGAAGCTTTTGCACAGCAAAGGATACAGTCAACAAAACTAAAAGACAACCTACAGAATGGGAGAGGATATTTGCAAATGACGTATCAGATAAAGGGCTAGTTTCCAAGATCGATAAAGAACTTATTAAACTCAACACCAAAGAAACCAACAACCCAATCATGAAATGGGCAAAAGACATGAAGAGAAATCTCACAGAGGAAGGCATAGACATGGCCAACATGCACATGAGAAAATGCTCTGCATCACTTGCCATCAGGGAAATACAAATCAAAACCACAATGAGATACCACCTCACACCAGTGAGAATGGGGAAAATTAACAAGACAGGAAACCACAAATGTTGGAGAGGATGCGGAGAAAAGGGAACCCTCTTACACTGTTGGTGGGAATGTGAACTGGTGCAGCCACTCTGGAATACTGTGTGGAGGTTCCTCAAAGAGTTAAAAATAGACCTGCCCTACAACCCAGCAATTGCACTGTTGGGGATTTACCCCAAAGATACAGATGCAATGAAACGCCGGGAGACCTGCGCCCCGATGTTTATAGTAGCAATGTCCACAGTAGCCAAGCTGTGGAGGGAGCCTCGGTGTCCATCGAAAGATGAATGGATAGAGAAGATGTGGTTTATGTATACAATGGAATATTGCTCAGCCATTAGAGACGACAAGTGCACACCATTTGCTTCAACGCGGATGGAACTAGAGGGCATTATGCTGAGTGAAGTAGGTCAGTCGGAGAAGGACAAGTGTTGTATGTTCTCATTCATTTGGGGAATATAGATGGTGGTGAGGGGAATGGGAGGGAGCGGAGAAGAGATGTGTGGGAAGAGTCAGAAGGGGAGACAGAACATGGAGACTCCTAACTCTGGGAAACGAACTGGGGGTGGTGGAGGGGGAGGAGGCGGGGGGTAGGGGTGGATGGGTGGCGGGCACTGGGGGGGGGCGCTTGACGGGATGAGCACTGGGTGTTATTCTGTATGTTGGTGGATTGAACACCAATAAAAAATAGATTTATTTAAAAAATAAAAAAATAAAAATAAAAATAAAAATAAAAATCACATGATTATCTCAATAGATGCAGGAAAACTATGTGATGAAATCCAACACTCTTTCATGATAAAAACACTCAACAAACTAGGAATAGGAGGATTTCTTAAAAGATATCAGCAAAAAATCCACAACTGACATATTTAATGGTGAAAGACTGGACGGACACTTGCCCCCTAAGATCAGAAACAGAGTAAGGATTTTCACCCTTGTCACTTCCTTTTTGCTTTCCCTTGACATTTCTATATAACACTGTACAGGGGGTTCTATTTAAGGTAAACAGGCAAGAAAAATAAAAAGTATCCAGCTAAAGAAGAAGGAAGTAAAACTACCTCTATTTATATTCTCATTTACAGAAAGCCTTAAGGAATCCACAAAAGAAAAACTATTAGTAATAATAAATGAGTTAGCAAGACTTCAGGATACAATTTTTATATACAAAGGTCAATGAACAAAATAAAAATGAAATAAAAAAGCTATTCCATTTATAATAGCATCAAAAAGAATAAAAATTTAGGAAAAACTTAAAGTAAGTACAAGGTTTATATTATGGAAACTATAAAACACTGTTGAAACAAATTAAAGAAGATCAAAATAACTGGGAAAATATCATGTGTTCATGAATCAGAAGACTTAACATTGTTAAAATGACAATACTCCATAAATTGATCTACAGATTAGTGCAATCCCTATGAGAATGCCCAGCTGACTTCTTCATAAAATTTAAGAAAGTAATTCTAAAATTCATATGAAATCAAGGAACCTAAAGTAGATAAATAATTTTGAATTCTCCACTCTCTTCTAGTTTTTCCCTTATTTCAAAACTTACTACAGAGCAACACTTATCAATGCAGTGCAGTAGACATGTGGTCAGACATACAGATCAAAGGAATATAACTAAGCATCCAGAAATAAACACATACATTGATACTGAACTGATTTTTAAGAATGCCAAGAATATCCAATGCCAGAAAGAATGGTCTTTTAAACAAATGGTGCTGGGACAACTGAATGGACACATGCAAAAGTATAAAATTGGACTCCTACCTTACACCGTATACAAAAACTAACTCAAAATAGATCAAAGACCTAAATGTAAAACTAAAACTATAAAAGCTTACAATAAATTACAGAGGTAAATTTTCATGACCTTAGGTTTCACGAGGTTCCTGATATATGGCACCAAAAGCAGAAGCAACAAAAGAAAAAGTAAATTGTACTTCATAAAAAAGAAAAATTTTTATATTTCAAAGGACACCATCAAAAAAGTGAAAAGACAACCTACAGAATGGGAGAAAATATTTGCAAGTCATGTCTGATAAGGGACTTGTATCAAGAACATATAAAGAAAAGTTCAATAGTAAAATAGCCAAATTTACAAATGTGCAAGGAATCTGAATATACATTCCCATAAAAAAGATATACAAATGGCCAATAAACACATGAAAAGATGCTAGACGTTATTAACCATAAGGGAAATGCAAAACAAAATATAATGAGATACAACTTCACAACAACCAGTCGTGGTTAGAATCAAAAAGTCAGATAATGAGTGTTGATAAGGATGTCGATAAATCAGAACCATCATACACTACTGATAGGAATGTGAAATGATGTAATCTCTTTGGAAAAGTCTCGGTTCCTCAAAAGGTTAAACTTACAGTCACATGACCCAGAAATTCCACTACAAGGATATACTCAACAAAAACTAAGAACACATATTCATATAAAAACGTGTACACAAATGTTCGTGGCACTATTACAATAGCCAAAAAGTGGAAACAATCCAAAAGTCCCTTAATTGATAAACGGATAAATGAAAAGCTGGGATAGAAACACAAGAGTGACTACTAATGGGTATCGGGTTTCTTTCTGGAATGATGAAAAAGTTCTACAATTAGATCGTGGTAATGGTTGTCCTATTTTGTGAATGTACTAAACTACAATGAATTGTACAATTGAAATGGAGGAATTTATGGTAAGTGATTTATATCTCAATAAAGTCACTGAAACCTAAAATAGGTTGAATCATAACTTGCCCAAATCTACACAGAATCCTCAAGATCACCATATTTTGTACTTGAAAAAGAAAGAACTGAAAACTAGTCCTCAATATTATTTCTTTAAATTCCCAAGTTAGAAAGAAAAACCTGCAATCCTGCTGTCCCCCAAATTCATTATTCTCTGAATTATGCTTGCTTTTATTGTACTGCTTTTTTTTTAACACCTCCAAACTGCTCCATGAATATTAAAGGTCATTAATCTTCAATCATTCAATTAGGCACTGGAAAATACAACCTAAGGAAAATGGATGAAAAAAGCATAACGAAGATGTCCTAATCCCCAGAATCTGTGAATATGGTATCTTACAAGGCAAAAGAGACTTTGCAGATATGAGGAAGTTAAGGATCTAGACATGGTGACATTATTCTGTATTTTCCAAGTGGCCCAATGTAACAACAAAAGTCCTTATATAGAAAGAAGGTAAGCAGAAGAATTTAAAATAAGATGTGACAATGAAAGCAGAGGTGGGAATGATATGGAGCCAAGAGCCAAAGAATGAGGGTAGCCTCTAGATGTTGGAAAAGGCAAGGAAAAAGATTCTCCTCTAATATCTCCAGAAGGAATCTGCCTCACCAGCTCCTTGATTTTGGCCCAGGGAAACTAATTTCAGAATTGTGCCCTTCAATGGAGTAACACAGGAAATTTGTGCTCTTTTATACCACTCAGTTTGTGGTAACCTATTACAGAAGCATGGGAAACAAATAGACGTTAGTACACAAAATGTCACCAACTAGCTCTATATTTTTTTCATGGTCAACCCAAACTAGCAAACAAATCATGAATCAATCTGACCAAAAGCAGACACAAATCAAATATAAAAAAGAAAGGTAATTATTTCTGGCACTCTTTAAGAGGAGAAATTTCTTAGGGTTTTTATAAAAAGAGGCTTTGGCAACTCAGGTAATAAAGAAACTACCTATATACACAGAATTTCCAATCTAAAAAGTTCTAATAATAAGCAGTTTCTAGGGTTGAGTTGAAGATAGCAGTGATAGCAAGATCCTGAACTTACCTCTCCCTATGGACACAACAAAACTACACCTGCATATGGTAATTCCCTCTGAAAGGAACTTGAAAAACAGATGAACAGAGCCTCCACAACAAAGGATAAAAGGACAGCACTGAGATAGGAAAGAGAAGCAGAGACAGAGACTCACCAGGAAAAAAGAGCCAGTCACAGTTGGGAGGCATGACAGCAATACATAACTATTCACAGACCAGCAAAGGATTCAAGCTTCACACAAAGCACACCAACTCTTAGATTCTACAAAAGAGGAAAAAAATCCCAAAACACTGGGCTGTGAAAATCAATGGGAATTACATTAAAAAAAAAACTATAAAAATACAGGAAAAAAAATCTGCTCTTGAAGTCCTCTTGGACAGACTCACTAAACCAGGACACCAGTGCAAAACTACCAATTTGAAAGGGGCATAGACTGTGAGTAAATTAAACCCATTTACTACCCTTAAAGTATCTGCTGGAGAGTCAGAAAACAGCAAAGACTCTCCCTGGAAATAGAAAGACTGGTAGGAGTAATTTTTACAACCTCAGCCTAACTCACTAATACCAGCACTGGTGGGTGCCATTTTAGAATTCTCCCTCCAACTTGCTGGTGTCATGGGTGCACTCTACTGAGAACCCTACACAACAACACACAAATAGCAGTTACTGACTTGCCCCACAGCTGCATGGAAAGCCAGCCTTACCACCAGCGAGCCACAGCATTTGTGGACATGCTTTGCAGTCAGGTCAGGAGACAATGTCAACCATCAATGAAGAACAGCAGTCACAGATGTACCCCATCTACCAACATGCTATAGCCATGGCCCCACCACAGTAAGAAGGTGCACACAGCCCACACAGGGGTTGAGCTCCTGGCTCTGGTGACCAAGGGAGAATGTACTTCTGGGTCCCATAGGATATGTCCTACACATGACCACATACCTTCAAGACTGGGAAAGGTAGCTGGCATACCTGATACACAGAAACATAGAGAGGGGCACCTGGGTGGCTCAGTTGGTTAAGCATCTGCCTTCAGCTCAGGTCATGATCCCAAGGTCCTGGGATCAAGTCCTACACTGAGCTCCCTGCTCAACACAGAGCCTACTTCTCCATCTGCCCCTCCCTCTGGTTGTGCTTTCTCTCTCTCTCAAATAAATAAATTAAAATATTAAATTCTTTTTTAAAAAGAAACAAACACAGAGAGGTGGCAAAATGAGGAGAGAGCAGAATATGTTCCAAACAAAAGAACCAAGACCCCTAAGAAAAAGAACTAAATGAAATGGACATTTACCTGATAAAAAGCTCAAAGTAATAATCATAAAGATGTTCACAGAACTCAGGAGAAAAATGGATGAACATAGTGGGAACTTGAACAAAAAGATAAAATAAAGTATCAAACAGAAATTATAACTAAACTGAAAAACACTAGAGGGATTCAACAGCAAACTAGGTGAAATAGAACAAATCAGCAACAGAACTCCCTCAGCTAGAGCAGAAAAATCAAACCAGAATTTAGCAAAGTTAAAATAACTCAAGAAACATTTGGGACAATGTAAAGTAGAATAACATTCACATTATAGGGATACCAGGAAAAGAACAGAGACACAGAGGCAACAAAATTATTTGAAAAATAATAAATTTCCCACAAATCTAGGGAAAGAACCAGATATCCAGGTCAAGGAAGCCCAAAAGGCTCCAAAGAAGATGAATCCCAAGAGATCCACCCCAAGAAAAATAATGAAAATGATAAAAGTTAAGAATAAAGAAAGAATCCAGTATCAGCAACAGAAAAATAACTTGTTACATAGAAAGGGAACTCTGTAAGGCTATCAGACTTTTCAGCAGAAACTTTACTGACAGAAGGCAGTAGCACAACATATTCAAAGCACTGAAAGAAAAAAATTTCTAACCAAGAATTCTTTACCCAGCAAGGTTATCCTTCAGAATTGAAGGAAAGATTAAGAGCTTTCCAAACAAGCAAAAGGTAAAAGAGTTCCTCACCACTAAACAGGCCCTACAAGAAATGTTAAGGGTCTTCTTTAAGCCAAAAAGAAATGGTTCTAATTAATAACAAGAGAACATAAAAATAAAAACCTCAGTTTAAAAGGTAAATATAGGGGATCCCTGGGTGGCACAGCGGTTTGGCGCCTGCCTTTGGCCCAGGGCGCGATCCTGGAGACCCGGGATCGAATCCCATGTTGGGCTCCCGGTGCATGGAGCCTGCTTCTCCCTCTGCCTGTGTCTCTGGCTCTGTCTCTGCCTGTGTCTCTGGCTCTGTCTCTCCTTCTATCTCTCAAGAATAAATAAATAAAATCTTAAAAAAAAAATTTTAAAAGGTAAATATATAACAAAGGTAATATATCTCTTACAAAGCAAGTGAAAAGGTGAAAATACAAAAGTAGTATGATTAACTAAAATTACAAAAATTAATTAAGGAAAGCATAAAATAAAAAGATGTAAAATATGTCATCAAAAATATAATACATGGAGGGGGATGTAAAAAGGTAAATCTTTGAAATGTGTTTAAAATCAAGTTGCTATCAACTTTAAAATAGACTTCTGTTTTCATAGGATGTTTTAAGTTAACCTCACAATAATCCCAGGAAAAAAATTTGGAGTAAATAAAAAAGAAAATGAGGAAGGAATCTAAACATAACATCAAACCAAAAAAGAACAAGAGAAGAAAAGAACAGAGGATTTTTTTAAAAAATAGCCAGAAAACAATTAACAAAATGGCAGTAAGAATATGCCTATCAAAAATTATTTTAAATGTAAATGAAATTTCCCAATCAAAAGATATTAGAGAGGCTGAATGTATATAAAAACAAGATCCATGTGTATGGCTGCCTGCAAGAGATTCACATCAGAGATAAGAACACACATGGACTGAAAGTGAAGGGATAGAAAAAGATAGATAAAAGATAGATTCATGAGAGACACAGAGAGAGAGAGAGAGGCAGAGATACAGGCAGAGGGAGAAGCAGGCTCCATGCAGGGAGCCTGACATAGGACCCGATCCTGGGTCTCCAGGATCATGCCCTGGGCCGAAGGTGGCACTAAACCACTGAGCCATCCGGGCTGCCCCCTATTTAATTTTTTAAAAAATGATTTCTCTCCAGAATGTTTTATGTTATTCAGTAAATATCTACCAGTCATTCTCACTTTTTTTGTCTTTGGCCAACAAGTCTTTTCATTTATTTTACTTTCTCCCAGGTATCAAAATATTCTTTACTCTCTATAAGAATTACTCTTTTTTTTTAAGATTTTATTTATTTATTCATAAGAGATACAGAGAGAGGGAGAGGTAGAGACAGAGGCAGAGAAAGAGGCAGGGTCCATGCAGGAAGCCCAATGTGGGACTCGATCCCCGGCCTCCAGGATCACACCCTGAACCAAAGGCAGACGCCTAACCGCTGAGCCACCCAGGTGGTCCCAAGAATTATTCTTTTTTATTTTATTTTATTTTTTCTTCTTTGCTTTCCCCCTTGCTCCTTGGCTCAGACTCTTTAGTTTCTTTCACTGTTTTTGTAGATGGGAAGAAGAGGTAGTTTTAAAATTCAAAGAAATGACAATCACTATGACATCAAATTGGACACAGGCCTGTGAGCCTGGGCTATCGTTAATCAAAAACATCAGTTCTTGGGCAGCCCGGGTGGCTCAGCAGTTTAGCACCGCCTTCAGTCCAGGAAATGATCCTGGAGAGGTGGGATTGAGTCCCACGTTGGGTTCCCTGCATGGAGCCTGCTTCTCCCTCTGCCTGTGTCTCTGCCTCTCTCTCTGTGTATCTCATGAATAAATAAATAAAATCTTTAAAAAAAAAATCAGTTATCTAACAAAGTGTCATCCACAATCAACGGCCATATATATCTGAGCAAATGAAAAATAGCAAATCTCTTGGCATTTCCACGTATAAGGAATATAACTTAACTTTTAATATCTTAAAAGATGACCTTTTTGCCAATGTGTTTTAAGAACAGAGTCCAAAAATTACTCCAAAGAGTTCAAACAATCAAATAATCATTTTCAACACATCACAGTATAGAAGAGAAAAACTAACCAGATTTAACCTTTCATTAAAAAAAAAGGAAAGGAGATGAAACTGGTTTCAATTTTTATACATTTTGACCAATATCAAGGGTGGTTTGTACAAATAATTAGATCACAGTTTTTGAATGGAAGCAACTTTAGGGATTGTCTAAACTCAAAATCCCCAGTTCACAAATTAGGAGACTCAGACCCTTTATTAGTCACTTATCCAACTAAACCAAGAATGACTTGAGGACACTCAAAAGCCATGTATTATAGAGCAATGAAAACAAATACAAAGAGAGGGAGATGACCTTGACCTAGCCCTGCCATTGACACACTTCCAGTTTTTAGTCTATATACTACTGCCTTAACTTTGGGGTATACTTTCCAGTGGGGATATATAGAGATTTTCTAAGGAGTACACAGGCACGATTAGTTTTAAGATCAATTTATAGATCTTCAACTTTCTTACATACTCTTAGTCTGTTCAGGCTGCTGTTAAAAAATACCACAAACTGGGTGGCTTATAAACAACAGAAATATATTCCTAAAGGCTGGGAAGTCCAAATTCAAGACGCTGCAAATTCAGTGTCTAGTAGTCCACAGACAGCCATTTTTACACTGTGGATTTATACATTAGGACTATGAGGCTCTCTGGATCCTCTTTTATAAGGGAGTAATTCCACTCATAAATGCTCCATCCTCCTCACCTAATCACCCCCAAACCTTACCTTTAGATACCATCACTTTGGGGATCAGGTTTCAAAATATGAATTTAGCATCATTGTCTTTCCTAAAAACTCTGTAAGAATAACTAAAGTCTAAGCCTCTGTTTTCCTCCCTCTCCTGCCATAATCATTGTTCTCCCACTTTGTAGAAGAAAGCTGTGATGCTATACTGTATAGTAAGAAATATGTTTTTTGGTTTTCATCCAATAGTCCTGGCTCACAACTTCCAAACTCTTGGAATTTCCCAAGTGATAAGAGTAATGGAAACATCTTCTGTTATATTTGGTCTGTAGTTCTCAGTTACTGAAATAGCTTCATAGTCATAAAGGTGAAATGGGTGTCTTGTTATTTATAACAAGCCACTTTCAACCACGTTTGAGTTTATGTTAATGCCTTTGGAAAGCTATTAAGGACAGACCTAGTTGCCAGGGGAACAAATCATGATTCATGGGTTGGATCTTTCAGTCTCACCCCTCCACATACACCTCCAAGGAGGAGAGAGGGGCTGGAGACTGAATCAGTCACCAGTGGTCAACAATTTCATCAATCATGCCTACAATACAAAGCTTCCATAAAAGTCCCTGAACTTTGCGGCTTAGGAGAGCTTCCATGTTGGTAAGAAAAGAACACATCCAAATGCAGGAGGGTGGTGCATCCCAAGCTCCATAGAGACCGAAGCTCCTGTACTAGGAACCCTCTGGATCCTTCCTTTTGTATTTCTTCATCTGGCTGTTCCCCTGTTTCTTTTGATACCCTTTATAATAAACCAGTAATCTAGTAAGTAAACCTATTTTCCTGAATCCAGTGATCTGCTCTAGCAAATTAACTGAACCCAAGGAAGGGGATCATGGGTACCTTCAACTGATAGCTCATAGGTCAGATGTACGGTGATAACCTGGTCCTATGACTATACCTGAAGGGGGAAGAGGAGGAGAAATCTTGTAGGACCCAGCCCTTAACCTGTGGGATCTAATACTAGGTCCAAGCAGTATCAGAACTGTGGTAAATCATAGGACCCAGCTGGTGTTTGAGAGTCACTTGGTGTGGGGAAACCTCTATACAACTGGTGCCCACAAGTATAAGAAGAAAAACAAAGTATTCTGTGAGTACAGTATTAAAAACCAAGGAGAGGTACAGGAAGGGAAGTATGGTTTCCCTTCTTCAAAAAAGCCGTTCCTGACTTACTCCATCTGACTCTCACTTGCGGTACATAACAGTGCTAAGATATAAAAACCAGGCCTCAAAACAAGGACCACTCAAAAAATTAGCACTGATAGATTTCTCAACAGAAATATCACCACCACCTCATCCACCCATTAAGAAACTGCAGTCACATAAAATTTTATTTATGTTTAACAGATTATTTTTAAAATTTGTCAAATGGTTCCATCATTTTAATCAATTGTGTATTAGGAACAATTAAAAAAGATAACTCAATCCTGGGGTGCCTGGCTGGATCAGTTGGAAAAATAGATGGCTCTTGATCTTGGGGGTGAGTTTGAGCCCCATGTTGGGTGTACAGATTACTTAATAAACTTAAAAATATTAAATTAGGGACCCCTGGGTGGCTCAGTGGTTGAGTGCCTGCCTTCGGCCCAGGGCATGATCCTGGAGTCCTAGGATCGAGTCTCACATCAGGCTCCCTGCATGGAACCTGCTTCTCTCTCTGCCTATGTCCCTGCCTCTCTCTCTGTGTCTCTCATGAATAAATAAATAAAATCTCTAAAAAAATAAAAAATAAATATTAAATTTAAAAAAGATAACTCAATCCAGAAAAAAACTTAAATGTATAATCTTAAATTCTATGCATTTTTATTGTAGAATCTTTTGAAACTCTATTATCTGCATTCGCGTATTCACTGTACACAGAGACAGTTTCTCCACCTTTCAGACTGTCAGTTGAAACTGCACCCTTCCCTGAGGGCTCTGGAACCCCTCTTTTCCCACCCAGGCTCTAACTCTACCCCTTCCCATCGCATTTAAGACTTTTCTCCATCCATTAAGACTGTTCTCCCTAACCATGACCTCCCTTTCTCTTGGCCTATTAAAAACCTTTCTTTCCGCATCCTGAAAAAGAATAAAGTAAAAGGCTTTTCCTTGATCATGTCACTTGTTTCTTTCTTTTCTTTCACAGTCAAGTATCTTGAAAGAAGAGTCTACACACTCACTCACGGCTGTCTCCATTTTCTCAGTAATTGTTCGTTCCTCAGTTTCCAGAAATGACTTCTGTTCCCACCATCATGTTGGAAGATTTCTGAGCAAAGGTCAACAGCAACTCTGCTACCAAGCCTTCAGGGTCAAGTGCAGTATTCACTGTTCTGATCTTACCTTGTCTGCCTTCTCTGCAGCATCAAACAGCTCAGTGCTTACCCTACACATGCTCTCCTCCCTTGGTTTCTCTTCCTTTCTCCAACAGCACCTTCTAAGTCAGCCCCTCTGAGAGCTCTTCTTCCTTTGGCCATCATACAACATACATGCTTCTTAGGACTGATTCTCAGTGTTTGCAGATTTTCAATTGTGTAAAACATCCCGCCTGCACACACACACATACACACACACACCATAACACAAAAGCCTATCCCCTTACCATTTTAAAAACCTAGGCTAACATTCTCACCATATCCTTGCCCTGGTGGATTGATTTTGCCCATTACCAATTAGAAAAAATTCTAATTCTAAGACCAAACGGATAATAGGAGAGATTTCTGCAAAAGATGAATAAAAGGAAGAGATTTATATCTTTGGATCCCTCTAGCCTTTACATGTTACTTATGATCGTAACTCTATATGGTCCTCTAGGCCTGCTAGTGACACCTGAATTCAAGCCAGTAGCTGACTTTACTACACACTACTGTCTTAGGAACAAATGGAGAAGCAACCGTGCCACATCTGAACTGATCAATTATTATCTGATCAGGAGCCACTTTAAGTGACAGCTTTCCAAATTGTCAAAAACTACACAATCAGCTATTTCCAAAAACCGGGTCAGAATTTTTAGTTTAATCTCCAATTCATTCACCTCAATAGTTTTGATGAGAGACAGTGAAGAGGAATGGCACAGGACACGGGGTAATATTAAATGCCCAAAGATGATAAACGAAGTTTTCATTTACTCACTAGCTTTCAACCATGGGAAAAGGAAGAAGGTGAGATCAAAACGGTGCTCTACAATGAATTACTTCCATCGTTCACCATTATCATAATCAACCATGTCACTGGTGTTAAGCTGGGCTACCCAAGTCTCCTTCTTGAGACCTAGACTTGTTAATAGAACAAGACAAGACTGATGACAGAGAGACGAGGATGAGAAGGAGAACTCTCCTGAGCTTCAGGAAGGAGTAAGGCAAATCTCAAAAGTAACCCTACAGCCTAGCCTGTGACTCTTGTATTAAATGCAAACACCCTAAGAAAGAGTCTACTATACTTTTAAAAATTAATATGAATATCTTAGAAGGAAGCTGTTGACAGAAAGTAAAGATGGTTGGGCATCCCATTCAGTAATGAGGAAACACAGAACAGACCAAAGTACCAGTTGAAATGAGAAGGTGTTAAAGACAAATTCTGCCTATAGCCAACCTGAGCAATTTCAAAATAGCCTGCCATTTCTGAAATATTCACTGATAAAGGAGGGAGTACAAGACCAATAAGGCATGGTCTACAGTAGTAGAGAGTACTAAACAGATTATTTAATCATTCTGTGACTATTACTATGATTCTGAATCAACTCTCCAAAGTTTTGTTTTAAACAGTCTAAGAGACCATTTTGTTTACTGGGAATGCAAAATTACCTAAATTTGTATAAACACAAAAAAAATATATGAGTTAAGAATTTAATGAATGTCAATTGCTTAACTATTTTGAGCTGCTACCAAGCATCAAGTCAAACCTTTCCAAAAACGTGAACAGTTATTTATGAGTCATCAATACCTCCCTCTTCCATCTAATAAATGTTAGTGTAACAGACTGATGAAGGAGACAGAATCTGGAGGTAGACTGCCACGGTTTGAATCTCCATTGTGCCATATACTAGCCCTGTGACCTTGGGAAGTTATCTAACCTGTCTGTTCCTTAGTTCTTAGTTCTGGTATCTATAAAACGGGAGAAAAACTTTTTTTTTTTTTTTCCAAAACGGGAGAAAACCTAATAGGGCCACTGTGAAGCTTAAAAGGGGTCAATATACAGAAAGCACTTGGACCTGTGCTTGGCATTCAAGAAATGTTAGATATTATCATTAATTGTTGTATTTCTAATAAAAAGAAGCTGATGGCTTTCTACCAGATTTCTCCACTAGGTAGGAATAATCTCTCTTGGCAAGCCTAAATGTCAGCAAAACTACTCATGAAAGCATTGGAGTCAACAAGGAGAATAAGCATCAATGTCCTGGACAGGCTGTGTACCACACAAACCTGAAAGCCCCAAATTGTTTCTTTTACTGTACCACAAATATTAGAGTCAAAAGTTTTAAAATTTTGCTAAGCCAGTTCCTGCTACATTCAAAATATGGTAATACAAGATGGTTTGGTGAGCTATCAAGTCATGGGTTGTAATAAATACTAGTTTACAACAAAAATGACTACAAAAGTGGTATGGTTCTTGCTGGTTTTATTAAATTATATTTGAGGTCTTTTATTTTTCTAGCTGCAAATAACAGAGAGAAGAGTCCACTTGAGAACAAGAATCAAATTTAAATTATACATTTCAGCATAACTTGGAAACCCTAGTTTAGCCTCCTTCTATACATATGACCAAACATAGTATAGTTTATAATTTAATATCCAAACATCACTAGCAAGCAAGGTTCCAACCCCAGCTTTACCACTATTAGCTGTATGGCCCAAAATATTTCATCTCTGTATAAAAGAAAGGGATATTGATACTAATCTCATAGAACCAAAAGAAAAGATTAAATGAGAAAAATGTTAACAATAAACACTAGTTATAACTATTAATAAATAACACAAGAAAATGTCATTTACTCAAGCTCTGAGACACACACACACGTGATTACAATTAAAAAGAGAATCTGAGCCAAGAAGTAAGAAAATAATTTTAAATTCTTTCTATACAGTGGAAAACATATTTTGACACTTGGGAGAATATGAAGACAAATAAGATGCTATATTGCCAAAATAAAGAAGTCTGAGAAAGAGTCATAGACATTAGTAAATAACATAAAGAAATCTAGAAGGAAGTAACTTTTCTCATTCAGTACCAAAGGCAAAGGCTATAGCCATGAGGATGTATGACAGAATAACTCACCGAACCAGAATAGGCTCTGAGATACCATAATTTAAAGTGATTATAATATCATAAATTAGGTAAACTAATACTTGGAATAACCAAGTCAAAAGAGAATGTCATAAATTTATTCTAGAGTTTTACTATTAACATACTTTATGATCTTTATTTTATGTATATCACAATAAAAAATGTAAAAATATGCCATATAAAGGATGTGAATAATCTACACATCAAGAAACACATATTTATTCTTTCATTCAATAGGTGTCTACTATGTTGTTAATATTCAGTAATACTGGTAATCAAAAAAGTAGAGAAAAACAAAAGAATACCACACTTAGTCTATTAAAGTAGCAATTATAAAATAATTCCCAAAGCTGACAAGAATACAGTTAAAGAAACACTCATATACAGCTTTGTGTAAGTGTAAATGGCACACGTTTTCTGGAGGGTAAGGAAAGTACACCAAAAGCTTTGAAAGTATTTATGTCCTCTTTCCCATTTTCCTCACCACAGATGTACACAATGACTAATACTAACAGGTCTTCATACACATAGTAAAACACTACTGATGATCTCAATTTCTTTTTTTTTTTATCTCAATTTCTAACAATACGCAATTACTTAAATAATTTGTAATAGAGACGCCTGGGTGGCTCGCGTGGTTGAGAGCTTGCCTTCAGCTTGGGTCATGATCCCAAGGTCCTAGAATCGAGTCCCTCACTGGGTTCCTGCTCAGGCAGAAGCCTGCTTCTCCATCTCCTTCCCACTTCTGTTCTCTCTCATTCTCTCTCTCTCTTTCTCTCTCAAATAAACAAATCAGATCTGTAAATAAATAAATTGTAATATCACCATATGAAAGAACACAGTAGATCACTCATCTCATTTTTGCACAACATGGTTTAATGGCATGAAAAAAATGGTTGCATTAGATCACTAAACTTAAGACTATAAAACACTATGCACAACATGACTACAATTTTCTGAAAAATAAAAACGGAAAAGCTAAACACAAGTTTAACAATAGCTATCTCTATGTGATGATAGTTTTTAAATTTTTTATGTTATGCTTTTTATTATTTTCCAAATTTCCTATGATAATCATGGATTATTTTTATAACCAATACAGTGGTCTTTGTGGTTTATACCCAAAACACCTATTCCACCTAAATCAGTCAGAGGAATCACACTTCCTCTGTCAATGACTATATCCTGGCCACGGAGGAAATACAAGGAGACACCTAGAACAGGAGCTTCCAGGAAAGGCTCCCTTGCTCCTGAGAAGGAAAGTAAAAGAGGTGTTGCTTTCTTTAAATATGGCTACATCTAGATATAATTCATTTAACTATCATTCAATACACATTTATTTACCTGAATGCCTACTATGCAGTTCTTGAGCCATCTCTAAATATGGAGATAATGGTTGCTATTATTTCCAGGAGTCTTAATATAGTAACTTCAGTAGCTACATACAAAAATCGTAATTATCACTGATAAAGGAAATTTTCAACTTAACATTTGTAGGCACTTCTCCTGGGCTCCCAGAGAAGCTATATTTTAACATTCATCAAGGTCAAAATAACTCCACAAAACCTCAAAGCATGGGCTCTGTTTGTGCCCTGAGCACACACTGTACATCTGCTTCATTAAAGAAAATAACCAAAAAGGAACATTCTGAACTCAAAAGATAAAAAAAGGAAACTTCCCTATTCCCTTAAGATTAATGTCACACAGGCTTGCATATGCTAGAAACCTAAGATAAGGTCTGCAACTTTCTGAAATGTCTTTTGTCTAATGATTTGTAACATCGTATATAAAAATGTATATGACCCTAAACCAAATGTTCCTTTACCACAGTACTCTCTTCTTTGTGAAGACTGTGTGTGGGGGCAGGTGTCCTAATTTAGGCTCAAATAAAACTATCTTTAAAAAAAAAAAAAAAACTATCTTCTTTTAAGAAATTCTCATAGGTTTGTTTATTTTGCATTGACTTCCACCATCTTCCATTTTCCTCTTCACAGGAAAGAGAATTTGTTGGATAAACGGTGGTACTGTACAAGAAAACAAAACACACCTACCACAACAAAAACCCCAACTGATCACATATAAACAAAACAAAACAAGACAAGATAGTTTCAAACCATCACTGCCATATAACACATTATGAACAGTATTAGAAAAGACAAGAGGAATAGTCTGGAAGGAAAATTAAGGGTTCTATTTCTCTCATGCTAACTTAAAGGTTGTAAAAACCATGCAAATCTTTCATTTCAATGCACCTAGGAATATACTAATGATAATGGAAGTTGCTAAAATCACAGTGTAATTTGAAGTGTAAAAATTTGCTTTTATGTATTCATAATGGAAATCTTTTTTGAAAGCAATTATACAATTCCCTGTCTTTTTAAAAAAGCATCCTAAAATTTGGATGACTCAGGGGCTGCCTACCCTGAACACTAACTGAACATTAAGGTACAATTTTATAATAATGCCCATAGGGGGGATCCCTGGGTGGCGCAGCGGTTTGGCGCTTGCCTTTGGCCCAGGGCGCAATCCTGGAGACACGGGATCAAATCCCACGTCCGCCTCCCAGTGCATGGAGCCTGCTTCTCCCTCTGCCTGTGTCTCTGCCTCTCTCTCTCTCTCTCTCTCTCTCTCACTGTGTGCCTATCATAAATAAATAAAAAATTAAAAAACAAAAAAATAATAATAATGCCCATAGGGATCCCTGAGTTATGTATAATCTTTGCCCCTACACTAAATAGCCCCAGGTGGCTATGTTTTTTATGTGACATTTACTGGCTCATGTTTTAATTTGGAAAAATGCTATGAAAATAGAAATCTCCCACAGTTACTAATATTTTTCAAAAATTGATTTTTCAGGGGCACATGGCTGGCTCAGTCAGAGGAGTGTGTGACTCTTAATCTTGGGGTTGTGCGTTTGAGCTCCATATTGGATGTAAAGATTACTTACATAAATAAAACTTTAAAAAATTAATTTTTCAAAGGTAACACAGACATAATAAATCACCTTAAACACTAAAGAATTCATCATTGATTCGTTATATAAAAATACATCAACTATACTAAGGTTATTAGAGGAAGTAAATAGCTTCTTCCTCAATAGGGTTTCTTACTCTACTCAAATGAAATGATGATAATGGTAATTATTATTATTATAGCACCTAACACATAGGACTTACTATGACAACAATTGTAAGTGCTTTAGACAAAGCTCAATTAATCCCCAAAATCTCATTTTATAAATGAGGAAACTGAGACAAAAAGCTGTTAAAGATCTTGCCCAAGGCCACACAGCTCTATGTAAGATAGAGCCATTCACTGAGAAACACATCAGAAACTCATCCACATTACAAATCACTGATAACGCATCACAAAAGGAGATAAAGGCTGAAAATGAAGAGTAACTTTTGTTTGGTTTTATCCATAACAAAAGCAGAATTTTTCAGGAACCTCAACCTGAAATATTTGGCTTCTTTCTTGAGGAAGAACTATCATGTTATTCTGAGCAGTCGCATTCCTCACCTCTGTCCACATTGCTTAATTCCTCTCTTAAATCTAACAATCCCATTCCACCCCATCCCATCTCCTCAGTGCCCACAGTCGCATGCTAACTGCTCAGTGGGTCCTTCCAATTGTGAGAGGCTCTCTATCTACTGTTTCTGTTTACACATTCCAAGTTTATTCACCCAAACTTCAACAGGGAAACCACAATGTCTGCCTTTGCCAAAGGAGAAAGGGAACAAAATGTTTTCCGCATACTTTAAAAGCATTTGTCAAACCAATGTGATGATGCTGGATGAAGTGAAGACTTCCATCTGACTACCTTACTGTTCAATATTTAATATGAAGTTGTATAATTTCCAAAATGGATATCATTCAAATTGCTTTCAAGGAATTAAAATAGAAATTTTTCTTTTTTGTCAACAACAAAAAAGCAGGCAGTTGTAAATAAGAGCCACACGCCTGCAATACGCTTTTTTCCCTTAATAAGAATTTATTTCTATTCTCTTTGTATGAAAATTCAAGACAGATCTCCAAAATAAGGGTTTGATGTCAATTTTTTTTTACTACTGCTGTATAATAGTAAAATCAGTTTTTCCAGCAGGTAAGTTTCCTCCATTCACCCAGTTCAATGCACAATTTCTCTCAAGAGCTCTGAAATTCTAATTCTCAGCTGCAGATTTCTGTTCTAAATTCCTATTAATCTATGTATTAGAAGAAGGATATCAGAAAAGTAAAATGCCTGGCATTTAATATTAACAAGTGGGATAAGAAATTGTTTTCTTTTTATCTAAAAACATATATATACACGCTGTATATATAAAGGAGAAACCATAGATTGAGATGAAACTCTTAGATGAAATAAAACTCTTAGACAAACAGAAAATAGTGAAGAGAAGTGTAATAGGAAATAAGAAAAAGTGAAATGCTTTAGGATCAATCAAGTTGAAGCACAAAATGTAACTATTTAACAAACTGTCCTCAAGGTGGAAGAGCATAGGAAATGCCTGTTATGGCAGGAGCTTGGTAATGCAGGATGTCAGGGACCATACTTAAACACATTGAATCCATGTGCTAAATGCTGTGACTGTTACCTGTTATGAGACCATGTAAAAGGGCAATGTATGGAAAACATAAAACCACAAATACCTGTATGAAATTACAACTTGCCAGTGGAGTATATTATATCAATGTATGCTAAGATTAAGTCACTGCCTTGAAATGATCCAGTAGTTTTCAAATATGTGGACAGATAAAATATATCAACATTTATAACTATAAATGTGTGTGTGTGTGTGTGCTACAGCTTCTCACAGGTACTTCAATTTTGTAAAATTTTCTGAACCTTAAAAACAACTGGCAAGGTAAATGCTCAGATGCATATATAATTCTTATATATAGTATTATCTACCTGTCTCCTGACAGTGAAATATAAATAAATTGACAAGTATGGTTTTCACATAATCACTTGGTGCCTGCATATCCACTGGGTTGGAGTGGGAACCTAAACCTACACTACTGAACCCTGAAGAAATACACAAGTATACCATAAAGACAGCACTCTACATAAAGGTAGTTGTCTTTCAGAGGAGAATAATACTTTCATGCATTATCACTGATAAGTTAAAGTTTATAATGAGCTAAAATTCATAAATCATTCCTCTCCACAAAATTCACATAAACCCCAATATTTATGAATTCTCCATGGTTCCTTCAAATTAAAAAAAACATTTTTAAAAATTTTAACCTTAAAAAAAATTTAACCTTATATGTAGCACACATATTTCAGAATGGAACTGAAATATGCCTGAAGTTTAGGCTTGCTAAGAGATAGCTTGCTAAAAGATGGCTCCCAGGAAACTAGTTTTCATGTATATCTAATCTTGCAGTAAGCTCTGAAGATTGGGGATTGATGTGCATCAGTTACTACTCCTACTGATGGGCACGCATATTACTGGGTTCCAGAACAATAAGCAAGGGGTGGAGGGATGATCAGAAATGTGTGTAAAACCTCATGAGAGCTGCTAAAGGGGTTTCTCATGCATGGTAGATCCACCATTTCGGAAATTCTGGGGCAAGTGAGGAGCATATACTTCTGTCTGGGTTCATGTAGGCTCTACCTTGATTCGAAAGTTCCCAAATCTTTTGCCACTAAAGAAACCAATTATCTTCCGAGTTTACCTTTTTGTCACCAATATCCATATTAATCCACAAATCTTAGGAGCCTAATTATTCTCAGAAAGATTAATGCCTTACTTTGAGTTCCCTAGAAGCAGAACTTGAGAAAAGAATTTGAGTAGAGATCATTTATTTGGAAGTAAACACTGTTAGGGAGGTGGAGATGAAGAGGGAAGAAAAGAGAGCTAATAAAGAAAGAGTTATTAAGCAGTTTCCAGAGTTTAGTGGTCATCACGCTCACCTAACACACAAGAAAGAGTTATTAAGCCAATTATCAGGAGGATAACTGGTACCTGGAGCTTAGTCCAAGAGAATTCTATGGAGAATGGTACCCAACATACTCCTCAGAAACAAAATACATAGTAAAACTGCGGAAAACTAAGGGCAAAGAGGAAATCCTAAAAGCAGGTAGAGCCTCAAATGTTCAAGATGAAACTGGTGACCCAGAATTCTATACCCAACAAAAATATTTTTAAAGGATAAAGATGCAATAAAAACATTATCAGGTAGATTTTTAAAAGTGTGAGAGTTCACCAGCAAACCACCAAAGAAAATTCTGAGGAATTTTTTTAAGATTTTATTTATTTATTCATGACAGACACACAGAGAGTGGCAGAGACATAGGCAGAGGGAGAAGCAGGCTCCCTGCGGGGAGCCCGAGCCCCATACAGACACGGGACTCGATATCAGGACCCCGGGGTCATGACCTGAGCCAGAAGGCAGATGCTCAACCAATGAGCCACCCAGGTGCCCCATGAGGAATGTTCCTTAGGTAGAAGGAAATTTATCCCAGGGGAAAGTCGGGAGGCAGAAGAAATAACAAAGAAAAAAGCAATTACGTATAAAATGTAGAAAACTGGTAACAGCAAAAGCACATAAACTAGTATTTAAACTGTTATTGTCTTTATAATGTCCCAAAGAAGAGGAAATGTAGGCTTTTGTAAATTAAATATATATGCTGTAATTTCTAGGCTAACCATTAAAAAGAACAGAGTATGTAATTTTGAAACTAATAGCAATAAACTATGGAATGATTTTTTAAAAATCATCAAAAGGATGCAACAAAGGAAAAAAATGAGAGAATAGTTGGAGCTAAGAAAAAAGGAAATAAAAGGCAGACTTAAATTCAACTGTATCACCAGTCACATTTAATATAAATACACTAAAGATGTAATTTTAAAAAGATGATTGGATTGAATTTTTAAAATTCAAACAGTGTTGATCTGAGTGACAACTAAAACTGAAGGATAAAGAAATGCTGAATACGGCTACAAACATTAACAAAAAGAAAGGTAGTATACCTATTTCTATATGAAGTCAGCTTTACAGCAAAATCATTACTAGAGAAATAAGGTCATGTAATAATGATAAAATTCAATTCACAACCTGGTGAATTGCTATAATTGCTAAAATAACTTAAAATTTGTATATATCAAATAATATAGAATCAAACTACATAAAGCAAAAACTAACAAAACTCCAAGTTTCATAATCAAAATGAGTGGGATGTAATTAAAGCATTTATAGCTACAAATGTGTTTATTTTTTTTAAAGGCTACAAAATTAATGTACTCTAACCTTGTTCTACACACAAAATTAACTTAAAATGGATCAAAACTTTAACATAAGGGCAAAAACTATTAAACTCTTAGAAGAAAACAAAGGGGGAAGCTTCATGACACTGGATCTGGTAAATGATTTTTTTCACTCTAACATCAAACATACAAGTTACAAAGGAAAAAATAAACTAGATTGTATAAAAATTAAAAACTTTTGTGCATCAAAGAGCATTATCAAGATAATTAAAAGACAACACATAAAAAAAAGACAACACATAGAATGAGGGAAAAATATTTGGAAATCATGTAACTGATGAGTTAATATCCAAAATACATTTTATTCCTTTGACTCTGCAACAACAGCAAACAATTTAAAAATGGGCAAAGGTCTTGAATAGAGGAGACCCCAACAAGATATACAAATGGCCAGTAAGCACTTGAAAAGATGCTCAACATCACTAATCATTAGAGAAATGCAAATCAAAACCACAAGGAGATACTATTTCACACCCATTACAATGGCTATTATCAAAACAAAACAGAAAACAAGTGCTGACAAAGCTGTAATTTTTTTTTAAAGATTTTATTTATTTATTCACGAGAGACAGAGAGAGAGAGAGAGAGAGAGAGAGAGAAGCAGGCTCCATGCAGGGAGCCCGACATGGGACTCGATCCCGGATCTCCAGGATCAGGCCCTGAGCTGAAGGCAGCGCTAAACTGCTGAGCCACCCGGGCTGCCTAGCTGTAGAGTAATTAGAACTCTTAAGCACTGCTGATGTGAACCTTAAATGGTGCTCCCACTGTGGAAACGGTATGACTCTCCCTCAAAAGGGTAAACACAGAATTACCCTCTGATCCAACAATTCCACCTCTGCATACATATCCAAAAGAACTGAAAGCAGGGACTAAAACATGTACACCTGGGTTCACAGCAGCATATTTACAACAGCCAAACATGAAACAGTCCAAATGTCCATCAACAGATGAATGGACACATAATGTGCAGTGTACACATGCACACACACACACACAAAGGAATATTACCCTTAAAAAGTAATGAAATTCTGACATGTTCCAGTATGGATGAGCTTTGAAGATATTATGCTAAGTGAAATAAACCAGACACAAAAGGACAAATATTTTATGATTCCATTTCTTTGAGGTACCTAGAATAGTCAAATTCATAGAGAAGAATGCTGGTTGCCAGGGGCTGGGGTGAGGAAGAGGTTAAGAGGAGAATCGGGAGTGACTGCTTACTAGGTAAGGGGTTTCTTTTGGGGGACAGTAGAAATGTTCTAGAATGAGTGATATTGGTTGCACAACAAAGTGAATGCACTTAGATAATATGCTTCAAAATGGCTAAAACAGTGATCCTTGTGAATTTAGCCTAAAAAAAAATAGCCAAGTCATATAAAATTCTGCCATTAAAATCAACTCAATGTTATATCACATCACAATGACAAATGGATGAAGCATTCATTCACTGAACTAAGAGGTACCAAAGTGATTCTAAATGATGAAAGACAATGCTTTATATGGCTATTCATGCCTTATAGCTGCACCCAAGATGAAACATCCGAAAGAGCACATTATAAACTTGCAGTGAGGTCCCTCAAACCTCGTAGTGGCCATCAGCAATGATATCAGGAACAAAATAGCCAGTGGAAAAAAGATAAAGTAGACAGTTTTAAACCAAAATGTGAAAAGCTTAAAGGAGAACCAAAAAAGTGGTAGATGCTTTTTTAAAGAGTACTTAGTAACTATTTTTCCACTTTCTAGCTTTTTATAAATTTCTTTACATGAGGCTAATGAGAAATTTACTGCTTAGGCATTCTTAAAGCTCCACTTCATTAATCCATCACAAGTGATGAACATGTCCGTTAGCAATCCATAATATTAGACTACCTCACTGGATTTATGAACATCACATACAGCTTATTCATAGTCCTCATCACCATCTTTGTCTCCATCTCTGTCATCTGTGTGAAGCACATTTTCAGTCTATAACATCTTCATCTTCTAAAGTGCAAGAGGAAACTTGTCCCTAACATATCCATCTTCTAAAGTACAAGAGGAAACTTGTCCCTAACGCTATGATTGGTTGATGCTTCATGTTAACTTTGTGTTACACAAAGAAAATCATGTCAAAATTATGAGGTCAAGCTGGACTCACACTAAAGATTATTTTAGGAACTGACAAATGCCTTTGATATTGGATATTTCCTATGTTATCCACCCTCTGACTTTCTACAGAATGAGATTTCCACAAAGAATGATGAATTCTTAAAATCCTCAGAACACAAACTAATCATCTACCCAACTTCTACATTTTCTCATTCACTTGAGTGATTTTCACACCTGTGAGGGTACTCACTGAAACAGTTCACCAACTTGATGACTTTCATGGGCTCACTGACATTTTAGTTCACAACTACAATTTAATTAGACATCTTAATCTTTAATTTATCCAAAACTTTACTGTTCATACCAAGAACAAGCATTTTCTTAGATCGTAAGGTTTTCTCTTCTTTCATCAATAGGACTAGCAGTTGGCTTTCTTTACGAAATCATGAAAAAATGCTTTATTACTTCATGAGAACTAATGTATAAGCTCTGATGATACAGATAGTAAAACTGTCTTGAGAGGCAGATTCTGGAGGGTGAAATAGGCTTACTGACTATGGCAATGGCTCATGCCCCCAAACATGGCTCATAGTACCTATTATACAAATATGAATCTCAGCAAAACCAAAATTTAGTATGTCATCAATGTTTGAGATCAACTGCAAACAGTTAAAAACTGCATAAGCTGAATCTGAAAAATATCAAGTCTGCTATACATAATACTAAAATCTCTCTACATTAATTCCAATTTAAAATGACATAAGGGTAAAAGTATACTGATTTCAGGTATGAGGAGGCTTCATTTCCAGAAAAATAACGAAGAGCCAGATTTCTCTTGGACAACGATGACTTTGGTAAAGTAAGTGAAAAACACCTTGTATTTGAAAGAACTATACTTTCTTCCACTGTTCCTCTAGATAATATATCAAATCCATATTCCACTCTTAAGACATTTTTTTCTTATCCAAAGGTAATTCTTTTTTTAAGATTTATTTATTTATTCATTCTTGAGAGACACACAGAGAGAGACAGAAACATAGACAGAAGGAGGCTTCCCACAGGGAGCCTGATGTGGGTCTCAATCCCAGGACTCCAGATCACAACCTGAGCCAAAGGCAGACACTCAACCACTGAGTCACCCAGATGCCCCTATCCAAAGGTAATTTACAAGAGGGTTTTAGCAAAGTATAAATTAGGAAATTACACAGCCTTTGTGGCTCACAATATTTCAAGAATATTAAATTCTTTTTTTTTTTTTTTATTAAATTCTTTTGAGCATAAAATAAAACTACTCTCTGGGCAGCCCCAGTGGCCCAGTGGTTTAGCACCGCCCAGGGCGTGATCCTGGAGACCCGGGATTGAGTCCTGTGTCAGGCTCCCTGCACAGGGCCTGCTTCTCCCTCTGCCTGTCTCTTTCTTTCTCTGTCTGTCATGAATAAATAAATAAATAGAATCTTAAAAAAAAAAAAAAAAGGAATAAAACTACTCTCAGAAACAGCAGTTCGAGACAATGCTGCCTTAGGAAAAATATGTGGTTAATGAAAGTAAATATCCATTCTATCAGGAGGGGAGGTGGAGCCTAAGTGTTAAAGAGGCTAAGAAGTTTTAGGCAGAATTTGGGTGTTTAAACAGAAAGAGAAAAATGCAGGATATATTAAGTTAGCAAAAAAAAGCACATGTCTTGTGTTAGGTTAAGATTAGGCTGGCTTGAGAGGTGGAATATATACCAAAATAAAAAATATCACACAAGAACACTGGCATTTACATTCAAGACATTCACAACTGGACTATGGAGACCACTCTCATTCAGAGACTATCTTACGGTATGCTACATTACAAATATTGCAAAATTGTAATTAGGTTCAAAGAAAATTCATGGCTTTAGTGGTTTTGGGAGTGGAGAAATGTTTCATAACTCAATCCTCTTGAAAACACTCCTGACCCTCCCTCCATTTCAAATGATAAAATTAGTTATAGTCACTGAGCTTAAAATATAAAAAGTTGCAGTATAAGAAGCATTCTATGATATGGGAGACTCAGCAGAGCACTTAACCCAGACTTAGAGGGTCAAGGAAGGTTTACAGGGAAAGAGACCTGAACCATATGCAAAGGTTCATTAAGTAAACAGCAGGTAGAATGTTCCAAGCAGAGAGAGGAGCATTTGTAAAAGACTGAGGCAAGAGGATCTGTCTTTAGACAGATAGACTAACAAAACATAATGCAATTGTTTTACTATCTTGCCAAAATCAGGAATTACTCCTCTCTCTGGGAGAGGCCAATAGTTGACTTCTTTTTCAATAGTGAAAACAAACATTTTAGGGCATCTAGTGATAGAGACCAACTAAAGGATTACTAATTTTTTTAAAATTTATTTTATTTATTTATTTTAATATTTTATTTTATTTATTCATGAGAAACACATATACAGAGAGGCAGAGACACAGGCAGAGGGAGAAGCAGGCTCCATGCAGGGAGCCCCATGTGGGACTTGATCCAGGGGCCTCCAGGATCATGCCCTGAGCCAAAGGCAGATGCTCAAACGCTGAGCCACCCAGGCATCCCAAGATTTGTTTATTTTAGAGAAAGAGAGGACATGAGTGCATATGTGTACACACATGTTGGGGAGAGCCAGAGGAAGAGAACCTTCAATCAGACTCCCTGCTGAGTGTGGAGCCTGACATGGGGGGCTTGATTCCATGACCTGTGCGATCACGACCTGACCTTAAACCAAGAGTCAGATGCTCAATTGACTGAGCTACCCAGGTACCCCAATGCTTTTGTATTGTGACCTCACATTTTTATCCCTCTACTGGTGACATTCCTTCCTTTGTTCCTTCTTTCCTTCTTCTCTTCCCAAGACTTTCAGGAATATCTTTTCTCTTGGGGGAGAAATAATGTCCATATCCTACAGCCAATCTCTGTTGGCCTTTTAGAAAACTGCTTCAAAAGGAAACGATTTAAAAAAAAAAAAAAAGGAGCAGATGGTTAATTCTTTTATTACCTGTTTTATTTATTAACTAAAAATGACAGGCTGTGGTGGCATCTAATCACCTCCATTATTGTCTGAGTCAGGATCGGTAGACAGGCTTTCTATAGTTTGCAATAAAAACCTTAAAACAACATCAAGCATAACTTCTAGATGGAGACTTCTCAGAGGAATCTGCCAACCATTACAACTACCCACTGCAATAAGTATAACAGATCTGTAGGAAGAAGGGTGCACAGATCTGACAGGGGCTTCCTAAGGGACAACAGACCACAGTAAAAATTTACTTCTCATAAGAAAAGAATCATGAATGGTGTTAGGGGGACTTCAGGCTACAAAAGTAAATCTAACCAAGACTGTCATCTTGCTCAGGCAAGCAGTAGGATGAACTGAAAGGACCTTATAAGATGTGGTCAGGACCTTGGACTTTCCTGTAAGAGCAGTAAGAAGCCACTGAAGAATTTTTAGCAAAAAAGTGATACAATCAGATTTGTGTTTTAGAGAGATCATACAGAAGCAGTGTAGGAAAAGGGCTACCATAGGAGACAGGGAGACTGTCTCCTAATTACCTGAGGCCCAGTCAAGTGGCATGAAAGAATGGAAAAAAGTTTCTAGGTATGAGAGAGGTAGAGTGTATAATGTTCAGCATCTGACTAAACACAGCAAAAAAAAAAAAAAAAAAAAAAAAGGAAGAGGGAGGATATAGGATGGTGCTCAGGTTTCTGATCAAGGAATGAGGTACACAGTACCATCACGTATTAAAGGAGGGAAGTGAGGACTAAGGATTTACTTGAAAGAAGAGTTCAGTTTAGGGCATGTTGAGTATAAGATAATTGGGGCATCCATGTGAAAATGTCCAATAGGCAATATGAGTATGAAGGCTAGGAGACAGATGTTAGCTAAAGAAATAGATATGGGAACCATCAATACATAGAAGTTAATTAAAGCCACAGAAATGGATGACATAATCCGGGGGGGGGGGGGGATATGAGAAAAAAAAAGACTGGGCCATAGATAAATGGGATGTAAGAACTACAGAGAGTTTAATTGATCTGACATTTACTTGAAGAAACAAGAAGGGGAAGGGGGCTAATCATGACAGTAGTTATATTAGGGAGCAAAGAGTTGGACTCAGAGAGAACTTGCACTAGTTCTCCTGGGAAAAATTAGCAGATGCATGGTAGGGAACAGGAGGGGCGCCCACCCACTCTGTTCTTGGCTCTAGTTTCCAGGTTCAGTCTGCCACCTTTACAAAGACTACAGTCATCCAAAATAAATAAAATCAGTAAAAATGAACTGGCAAAATCATTGTTGTTCTAGTTTTCTTTTACTTAGTAGACTCAAAACTGATACCATCTGTGCAGTCAAGCAATGTATGTTACTTAAATACAAGAATCATTCTTGTACCACTAATGCAATCCAAAAGCGGTATCAGGACAGCACAGACATAGAGTAATATCAAATGTAGTTTTAAGTGCTATAAAACCAAATGATTCTACATTTTGGTTCCAAGCTTTAAAAGTACAATAGTATATGCGGTTTTGTTTAAGATTCTAAATGCAGTCAAGTTCTTACACTACTTTTTTCTACTCAAGCATTGACAGGAAAAAATATAGTTTCAGTCTGACCTTATAGGCACACACGATTTACCCTACTTTTAACTTGATTTGAACCTTAAGGGTACTCTTGCAAAACAACAAAAGTGTGCAGAACTAAGGTCAATTAATAACTAGTTCCTAAAATCTACTAAGTTTTTTGCTGGACAATATCAAAATCCTGGTAAATTTGCAATGAGTGATAATAAAACTTGAAATTTTTCCAGTTTTAACTAGGATTTCCCCAAAGACGAAAAACATGTTAAGAAATTATGATTCATCTGTATATTTCTTTAAGTTCTTCATTAACTATTGCTAGATATTATAAATACCCAGTAGTTTTCTTTTTGTAAAGAAAAAGCGACGTGATATTAGTGTCCAGCTGATTCTGTGGTCTTCCAAACACAAGGACTCAAAAAGGAATTAGGTTCCTTAATACCTTGTTTTAAATAATTAGCAGGAGGCATATTTGCCCCCACCTTCTTCACCTCACCCTCCCTTGTCCCCATCCAATGAAAAATCAGATTAGATTCAGAAGGAAAACCTGATTAGCACAAGACTGATCTTAGAAAGGGAAGAAGTCTAAAGAATCAGAAGGGGAAGGCGAAGATAAGAATAAATAATCAAAGAAAATTAACTAAAAGGAAAATCTAAGCCAAAGATAATAAAAGGCAATAAAATAAATAATAATGAGACAATAATATCAGACGATGATCAAGAAAAAGAAGCCTGTAAGAAATAAATTCAATCTCTTGCTTAAGTCGATCGCTAAACCACAGCTCACAGGACAACTAATAACTTTTAAATCCCAGGCCAGGGATGTGTGGTTACCCCACCCTGGTACTTGTTATGCCAAGTATTACTGCTGACTTGGGGTGCTCCTGAGTCAACGGAGAGGACCACCATCATTTCTGTTCCCTGCCAAGAAACACATCAGCGACTGGGGTGGGGGCCGGGGAGGGGGTGCCTGGAGGGAGAGCCAGTGGCAAAGACGGCACAACAGCAGGCCAAGGACTGCACAAAACAAGTCTGGTATTGAGGTTAAAATTAAATGAAATGGGAGAGAAATAAAGACAAGGGAGAATGAGAAGAGCAAACACAGCATAAGACTGAGTTCCTTCTATAAATGCAGGGAAAAGCAAACATCTGGAATTATTTGGTGTTGAGTGCCACCAAATTTAAGACTTTGTTCCTGTCTTGCAATTGTTTCTTAGTAACACCACACAAAGAAAAAACAGACCTAGAGGCTAAAATGTAGAAGAATCATTAAAGTGGGTATAACAATAACCATTTAAAAAACAAATTACATTTTTAAAGTAACAGAGCATTTAAATACACAAAGACTATTCCTGGCTGACTTGGAGAGATGTCCATCCTAAATTCTTAAGTCAGATGAGGAAGCTACACACAAATATGTATGATACATGATAACATTCTTTGTAAAAATACATCTGCACAGGAAAAATCTTTAAATTATTCTAAGGTAAGGCTGGTACTGAGTCCTTTTTCCTTTAAAAAATTTTTTCTGTGTTTTCAATGTAATTAAAATAAACAACAATCTCTTAAAATAAAAGGAAAAATATCCCCTTCCAGGTCATTCAGTCTTTACTTTAAGCGTCTATGAAACTTACAAAGAACCCCTTTCATATAGACCACAGCTTTGAGAGACCTACTCCCACCCAGTGGGAAATGGGGCCATGAGCCAAGCCTAGCTGTATTATGGTGGAAAAAACATGAGCTATGAAGACCAACGGAAAGATGTGACTCCAGAATCTCTATTTACTAGCTTGGTGACCCAGGGCAAATTATATGAAATTTCTGAGTGCTGCCTTCACTTGGCTTCAGCAAAGATATAATACATACTTCACAGGGCTGTTTTGAGGATTCTCGAGAACAGTTCCCACATATGACATGGATGGGTGGAATGGGTGCCAGTGAGAAATATTATGACCCTTCTGACCACTACTATACTTATTATCTCATGAAACAATATGTTCCGAATAATGCCAGATTATTTGCAGCTTTCACTGACCTCCTCTTGGCCTATGGCTCCTTAGACTAATCAGTGCGCAGCAAAGCAGCCTGGCTACTGATGCCTCCTTTCAAAGGATCTGTACTCACCACCTCCAGGAGAATAAAACAGGAAAGCAGGTGTCAGAAAACAAACATGTGCTTATCCAAGTTCTTTGTCCTACGAATACATAAGCAAACCCAGCAGAGGTAGAAAACATCTCTTCTAAAGGCACATACTGCAGAAGAGTGACCAAATGAATAGCATAATCATAAATACTGTTATAGACTCTGCTTGACATATTATGCGTAGCAGAATTTGCATTGCAACTGTTCATTTCTTAGTGTTGTTTTACAACCTTTACAGATGCCTCCCAAAAATTTTAGTATTCATAAGTATGTCTTAAATTTGGAAAAGTTCAGAACCACTGAGACAGAAAATAAAGGAGAGAAAAGTGAGGTGTGAAGCAACAATCTAGAAAAGTGCTGCCTGGCAAGTCTTTACGCAATGATGGTAATGTTCTATCCATGTCTACATCATCCGCTACGACTGCTACTAACCACATGTGGCTACTGAACACATGAAATTTGGTGGGTGCAAATCAAGAAATGAATTTTTTATTTTATTTAATTCTAATTTAAATTTATATGATAAAATGTGGCTATTGACTATGGTACTAGGTGGCACAGAGCAACAAAAACCAACAGAAACAGAAACCTATGCCATGTTGATATTTTCCCGATCCACACAGAGTTCACCTTGATAAAGCTGAGGTCCTAGTCTGATCCCAAGCTCCCTTAGCCTCTTCAGGCTACCACAACAGAAAAAAATCACACAGTGTGGGTAACTTAACACAAATATATTTTCTTAGTTTTAGAAGCTGGAAAGCCAACAATCGAGGTTCTAGATGGTGAGGTTCCTGGTGAGGTTCCTCTTCCTGGCTTGTGTATGGCCATCATCTCTCTGTATGCCCACATGACTTCTTACTTGTATACATGCAGAGAAAAAGATCTCTCCTCCTTCTTTTAAGGTACCAATCCTTGTACCAATCCAGATTAGGCCCCACCCTCATGACTTCATTTAACCTTAATTACCTCTCTAAAGGCCCACTCTCCAGTCACATTGGGAGTTAGGTCTTCAACATATGAATGAGGGGTGGGGCGCAAAATTCAGTCCATATCACAATCCTCCACTCACCCATAATTAGCTTTCTTATCATAAGTCCCAATATTCCATGGAATATATTTCTCACCCTTAATTCATAATCTCCTACGGGCTTAATCTTTTGCCTATTCTTACCATACCACCAGTTTGCACCTGTGGAAGACTTTAACCCTGCTATCAGACACTTCTGCAATTTACAGAGATTAAAACTTAACTTTGAGCCTCAAAAATGGCTTAACACCTAAAATGATTATACAAAAATGAGTTAACACAGCAGACCTAAAACTGCTTTCTTCAAAAAGGACTGTAACACTGGCTCTGGAAACTTGGATACTAGAAGAGTTCCCACCTCCCCAACTATTAAGAGGGACTCACAGTGCCTAAACTGTACAGACAATGTGATTTATGCTGAACATCTGCTTTCCTTCTGAGGGTCTGGAATTTGGTACCTGCTAGGTGGAGGATGACTATGTGACCAGCTTCCAAAACCTTGGGCATTGACTCTAATAAGCTTCCCTAATGGATGACATTTCACACATGTTATCATAATTTTGCACAGGAAATGTGTCCTGTGTGACTCTACAGGGAAAGGACTCTTAGAAGCGCATGCCTGGTTTTCTCCCAACGTTATCCCATGCACCTTTTCCCATTGCTGATTTTGCTTGGTATCCTTTCCCTATAATAAATCATAATTGTAAGGACAACTACACGCTGAATTATGTGAAGTCTTCCTAGTGAATCATCAAAGCTGGAGTTGTCTGGAAGACATCTGACACTTCAATCAATCCACTTTCTTAATTCACATCACCAAATATCTACACCCAGTAGAAGAACCTCATATTCCTATATTTTAATCTTCCCAGGTTCCATAATTCTCCCAGGCCCAGCCTTATCCAATTTTCTACAATTATTACAATCACTCAAGCTAAGATAACCATCAGCTCTCTGTATATCAGTGCTTCTGTAATTAGGGTGAATATTCTCCAAGAGACAGCAGCAGGTTTTTATATATATATATGTTTATTTCCTAAATCTTTTAGTAAAAATAGCATTCCCAGGCACTTCTTGATGTTTAGCTTCATTTTACTTGATCTTTCTGCAAGGGTAAAAGCTGTAGAGCACTCCTTCCATCTGCCCGTAGGCTTCTTCTTCCTCTAAATAGCCTTAAATGTCAGTGGTCCACCAGTCTCCATGTTCCACCCTCTTTCACCTCACTTCCCACAGATCATTTCCTTACTTTCCTAACTTGAGCTTCCATCTACAATCCATGTATCTGTGACTTCAGCTCTGTCACCAGTCCTAAGCCCCAGAATCTTACTCTAAGCCCCATTAATCTTACTTAATCTTGGAGTAAGATTCTTCTGTATATACACCTTCAGGATATACACATCTATGATTCTTACCAATTGGTAAGTGATTACTCAAACTGATAGTCTTCTTGACACTTTTATTCAAAAAGATCATCTAGGTCTGTTTGCTTTACTATTGCATTGATATGTCTATAGCTACTATATTACAGCAATTCAAAGTTACACAAGACTATTTGAATTCTTTCCTTAACCTGTCTTTTCGGTATTTCAGCCTATACTATTCCTATTTAGTAGTTCACTATTACAGTAAAGCCTGGTGCAAAGCTACACACACACCAGCCATTTAATAAATATTCATTCGAAAAATTAATAACATCATCCATCTATGAGACCTGCAGCCAACAAGATGAAACACTATGCTGGTAGCTCAGCTGCATGTAGAAATGTCACTACTGGTAATCTCAATTTATTAGTTGTATATGAATCAGAATTTTCAAAGAACGGTTTAGAATAACCAGCTAGCCACTTAAGGGAGAAAATATATATGAAGGTTTAAACTTTAAAAATTAAATCATTTAAGAAAAAAAAGAAGAGAGGTGTTCGCTGGAGGAATTTCCAGATAAGAATGGCAGACTGAACATAGGTTTCATTCCTCCCTGAAAACTGTACAAAGATGACAGGCAATAAGTGAATTCATTTTTCATTTGTTTAAGGTATAAACTTATAAGGATGAAGAGAATAGAAAAGGAGAAAACAGCAATAGAATCTCACAAGCTAGAAAGTGATAGACCAATGAGGACTGATTTAATAGACCAGAGAAACTGGAATCTGAGCGGGACAACAACAAAGCTAAACCCAGACCATTTTACATTCCATTTAATACCAGTGGACCCCTAATAGGATCAGAAAATGAAGAAATCTGGGACATCTGGAAATATGGATGAAGGGAGACCTAAAATAAAGTCAATCTGTTTAAAATCCATCTAAGAGGCAGTTAGAAATCCACATCTTCATTCCAAATCCTGGTAGCCCACCCCCCAGTCTGACCAAAAAGAGATAGTTTATTCTCTGGAGATGATAAAATAGAAGGTCTCTGGGCCAGAAGTCAACAGACACGGCTGAGAGTAGAGTTACAGTGCCACAAACAGGGACAGTGGATGAAGTGGGGTAGATGTGGGAGGTTGGGAGTTAAATAACAAATGTGTAAACTGAGATACTGAATGCTGAAATATGTACCCCCACACCGAGTTTTCTACCCCACTCAAGCTCTAGAACAAGGATTGTCTGGCTTACAGATGACAAGCAACTCTGATAAGCCTAAGAGTAAAGATCTAAAAATACTGGTAAGGGAGAGTTCCCCAAAACACGGCCAAGTCAGATCATCTTAAGGGGAATCTAAATCAGCACTCAGAACTTCCAATAAGACTTTTAGTTCCCTGTTTTAAATATAAGCATACAACCAAGGACTGTTTTCTGTTCAACAAGACATCTAAAGAAACCTCGAGCCTAAAGATGAAAACCAAAACATACAGATAAAATATACATCAAAATATACAGATGGAAGTCACATGGGAGGAGGAGAGACGTTAAAAACTTTTTCAAAAAGTCCCAACATGGGGCACCTGGGTGGCTCACTTAGTTAAGTGCCTGCCTTCAGCTCAAGTCATGATCCCAGGGTCCTGGGATCAAGCCCCACTTTGGGCTCCCTGCTCAGCCGGGAGCCTTCTCCTTCTCCCTCTGCCGCTCCCCTTGCTTGCTCTTGCTCATGCTCTCTCTCTCTCTTTTTCAATAAAATCTTTTTTAAAAAAGTAGCAACATTAATATCTTTATAGTACAGAGAAGGTTAATACTATATGCATGAAAGAAGGAGAGAATATTAACAAAATGAATATTGAGAGAATGATCTTGGAAATTAAACATATAACAGTAGGAAAAAACTCAATAGAAAAGAAAGAATTTAAAATTGAAAAAATGTCTCAAAAGTAGAGCAAAAAGACAACGTGATAGAAAACAGGAGAAAGAAGATTGGTCCTAGAGGTCAAATTCCAATAAAGTGGCTCCAAAGAAAATGGAAGGGAGGATACAGTGAACACAAATTTTCTTAGAACTAAAAGACAAGAGTCTCCAGAATGAAAGGGCAAGCCAAATGTCTAATACAATGGATGAAAAGAGTATTGTAGCTTGTAGCACACCATGGCATGTATTCTTAAAACCATAAAAACATTGGATGGTAGAAGGAAATGGAACAATTCTGAATTCACAATTCTGAAGGAAAATTATTTCTGACATGGAATCTTATATCCATCAAACTATCGATCAAGTGTGACTAGAATCACGACACACAGAAAATAATTCACGTACTACACACCATTTTAAGAAGTTATTAGACGATGTCCACCACCAAAAACAAGAAACAAACATAGAATGAGAAGCAAAAAGAAGATATAGTATCAGAGAAAGGATAGAAGAATGCATGATAACGGAGGAAAATCCTAGGCTGGCTGAAAAAAGGTTTTAAACAGGAAGAGCCTTTTTGTATATGCCCAGATTTCCTTCTCAAAATATAGAATTTTATGTAAATGCTGAAAGAGTTCAAGACCTCCACAAATTCTTAAATTAAAAAAAAAAAAAAAGGAGAGAATAAAGAAAGGAGAGACAAAAGCAACAGCAGTCATTTTGGTATACGAGTCATCTATATTAATAGAAAAAAGCCAGTTCTTCTGATCAGCTCTGTGCTTCCAGTTACCAACTTTAGGTTACAATATGGCATTTGACAACGGTCAGCTTCAATTCTCCTGATCAGGAAAAAGTTTAACAGAAATTAAAGAACAAATGTAAAAAAGGGAAAGCCAATTGCCTTCTTTTGATAAATGTTGCCTCTTTTTAATCAAGGACTAAAAGATAGTTTAGCAATAGTCATTCAACTGTTTCATTACCCAATTCTGAGCCTTCCTCAACAGGCAAGTAGAGAAATTCAGTAAAGGTAAATGAATTTTAAAATGCAGTCACCAGGCGCACCTGGGTGGCTCAGTTGGTTAAGCGTATGACTCTTGGTTTTGGCTCAGGTCATGATCTCATGGGCTGTGGGATCAAGCCCCACACCAGTCTCCTTGCTCAGTGAAGAACCTGCTTGAAAGATCCTCTCCCTCTGTCCCTCCCCATGCTCATGCTTGCGTGCACGTGTGCTCTCTCTAAAAATAAACAATCTTTAAAATAAAATAAAATGTAGTCACCAATAAACAAGCAAACAGAGGTGCCTGTTAAGTGAGTTAAGCATCTGCCTTATCTAAGGGTTCTGAGATGAAGCTCCACACCAGGCTCCCTGCTCAATGGGGAGTCTGCTTCTCCCTCTCCCTCTGTCTGCCCCCTCCCCATTGCATGTGCTCTCTCTCCCTCTCTCTCTCTCTCAAATAATAAAATCTTAAAACAAACAAAAACAATACAATCGCACAACTCTTAAAACTAACTGACCCCGTTCATTCAAGAACCTCCCATATACTTTTAAATTTCACCAAAAAAAAAAAAAATCATACAAGGTTTCATATGAAATCAAAGCACAGGACATAGCTGTAGAAAATACTATATTGCTTAACTGATACCTCACTAGTAATCACACTAAATGGAAAATGAGGAAAAACACAAATTGGAGTAATGCAGATTTTGAGAGCTTATCCTACTGTGGTCTAACGGAAAGACAAGTTCACAAGAAACATGCTCAAAATCATTTAGAATAAAACTCTTTATTTAAATACAGCATTTTAAATTGTCAAACTGATACAATTCTAAAATATCAACTATTTTTTACTCCTTTTTTAATTGACTAATGCAATTAGATCCCATTAACAGCTAAGTTTTGACCAACTGAATTCTAACAAACTCATTTAAGTTAAAAGACCAAAAAGAAAGAATACTTATACTGTATTTTTGCATCCCTACAGTTCAAAAGCAACAGAATCAAATTTTTTCAGAATGTGAATAAGCATGCCATACTTCAGGTTAAAAGCATATTCTGTTCCAAAATTAGAAGTGAAAATAAGCTCAAAAAGAAATGACTTTCTACCCTTGAATTTAGTGGCATTAATATTAATGACAATCCTACTCATTTCAAAGGCATGTCCCAGAGTGTTTAAATTATGAAAAATGGCTCTGGAATGTCATCTTCAGTAAATTTTAAATTGTTTAATCTGAGGTTTTGCTAGATTTGTAACAGCTGCATTTGTGTTTACAACTATAATAAGATCTTTACAGCATGGCACTCCTTTACACATTTTTTAGATCTGGTTGGTACAAACACGTCGTACTGATCAATGGAAATGAGTTTGGTATCCCTTGATAGCTACAAATTTGGTCAGAATAAAGTTTTGTTTTGGATTAACATTGTACAACAAATACATCATAGACCTTCAGAAGTTTTATGGTATTGGTTACAGAAAGATGGGGCAAAAACTTCCATTCACATACAAACACTTGGAAAATTACTCAATTTCTGTTTGTGGAATTCAAATTTTGTTTGGGAGGGAAGATATGCATATCAAATACACTGTGTATCTAATTTGTTTGCAGGCATTCATGGAGGGTCTTGGGGGCAAGTTACCAAACAGGAATTGGTTAGGCAGTATTCAAAACCTACATTTCTTCTAATATCTTTATTTATACAGTAGAAAGATGCAACAAAAAAGCCTGCCAAAGACTTGCTTAAGAATGTTTCAACAAGGAGCATCAGCAATCCTTGGCCATTGGGGCTGCTTGCTGCGATGAGAAGAGCACCAGACCAGAGTCAGTTTCCAGGGCTAACATTCAACAGCCTTGCCACTAACCTCAGTTTCTTTCTTTGAAAACATTTCACAGAGAAGTTATCATTGAAGGTGAAGGTTTTCTGCTAAAATAAGTTGAGTCTGGGTTATAATGCCACAATAATTAAGGCATATTTAAAATTTGCAAAAACAGAAGTAACCCCACAAGTTCTTCAGCACCATCCTTTTTGGACTCTCAGGAACTCCTAATCCTGGTAGAAATTACTTTTTGAAAAGCCTCCACTCTATTTTTCCTCTTTTTTTTTCATGCTTCTCTTACCTTGGCACATGTAGTTACTATAAAGATCACATACAATCTATGTGAGAATAATTTGGAAAGTACAAAACATATTTAACAGGGCTTATGACCAAAGTGCTGCTACAAATAAACCAAGAAAACAAAATAAGTTTAAAAAAAAAATCCATGCTTATAAAGTCAGTAAGTTTTTAAAAAAATCAATAGGACAAAAACTCAGATTTCTGAAAGATATAGAACATATTATTGTTCAGGAATAATAATAAACTTTTTTCTATTAGCATGAAACTTCAAACTCACCAGAGAACACACATTACTGTAGTAATTTCCATGAGAAGTATGATAAATTTGTTCAGAATTACCCATTTTTCCCCCTAGGTATTACTCTGACAACTGAATGCATTTCAAAATAATTCAAGTGTTACTAAATTACTTTAGACAAAGGTCATAAATTCAAATGTCCAGAATGGGTAAGTTAAATGAGTAAAGCAATCAGGAGGGCTTGAGGCTACTGGAAGACAAAGCACCATCCAAAGAAGACAGCCAGAACCTAGGTCCTGCCAGCTACTGTCAAAGAAAAAGTCAGATTTCATTGACTACCTTAATAAAAACCTAAAAAATACATATTTTTTAAAGGTGAAACTGCTTAGTGTTTATATGTTAGTGAATGACAAAAAATTTTAATCATGCAAGCCATACGAAACCTAACTGCAAAGTAGATCTATTCCCTGCTTTATTATGTTTCTTTTATGTAGATATATTTAAAACACTGTTACAAGGTAGAAAAGAACTTTGGTAACTTTTTTAATGCTTCAATTATCCTACAACTTATGCCAATATATTCAACAGGATTTTTTTTTTCTTAAAGTAAAATTGGTACGTAATGGTTTACTTCAGCTTCATGTGTACAAAATGATTTCATCTTTGTACACACTACAAAGTGATCATCACCACAATAGTCTAGTTACCACCCATCACACCTGTTTTTATCCATCCCACAACCAACTTGCCCTCTGATAACCACCAAACTATTCTCCATGAATTTTTGTTTTAATTTTTTAGATTCCATATATAAATGAAATCATCTATTTTTCCTTCTCTGACTTATTTCATTAGTATCCTCAGATCCATTCATGTTGTTACAAATGGCATGACTTATTCTTTTTTATGGCTGGGTAGTATTCTATGTAGTATTTTATGGCTGAGTAGTATACCATGTCTTCTTTAGCCATTCATTTATTGATGAAAACTTTCACTGTTTCCATATCTTGGCTATTGTAAATAATAACTGTAATGAACAAGAAATTCAATATATCTTTTTGTTTTTGTTTTTTTTCAATATATCTTTTTGAATTAGTGTTTTCATTTTCTTCAGATAAACACCCAGAAACAGAACAGCTGGGTCATATGGTAGTTCTATTTCTAATTTTGTAAGGAAACTCCATACTGTTTACCTTAGTGGCTGCACCAATTTACATCCCCACCAGCAGTGAACAAGGGTTACCTTTTCTCCACATGCTCTCCAAAACGTTTTTTTAATAATAGCTATTCTAACAGGTGTGAAGTAATATATCACTTTGGTTTTAATTTGCATTTCCTTGATAGTGACATAGGACATATTTTCATGTACCTGGCGGCCACCAATCTGATTTCTTTGGAAATACATCTATTCAGATACACTGCCCATTTTTCAATCAAAATGTTTGGCTTTTTTGCTATTGTCTTGCTTGAGTTCTTTATATATTTTGGATGCTAACCTGTTAACAGATACGTAATTTGCAAATATTTTCTCCCATTTAGTAGGTTGCATTTTCATGGTTGATGGTTTCTTTTGCTGTGCAGATTTTCAGTTTGATGTATTCGTTTGTTTATTTTTGCTTTTGAAACTAAATCCAAAAATTAAATGTCAAGGAGCTTATCATCTGTTTTCTTCTAGGAGTTTAATGGTTTCAGGTCTTACATTCAAGCCTTTAATACACTGAGTTAGTGGATTAAGATAGTGCTCTTATCCTGTACCCCTTTCACTCTTTTGCATGTGCTGTCCAGTTTTACTAACACCATTTATTAAAGAGACTTTCTGCATTGCGATTCTTGGCTTCTTTTCAGAAATTAATTGGTGATATATGTGTAGACTTAATTTGGCCTATTCTGTTCCATCAATGTGCCCATTTTCATGTCAATAACATACTGTTTTGATTACTATAGCTTTGTAGTATAGTTTGAAGTCAGAAAGCAAGATACTTCCAGTTTTGTTCTTTCTCAAAACTGCTTTGACTATTCAGGGTCTTTTATGGTTCCATACAAATCTTTAAATTATTTGTTCTATTTCAGTGAAAAACATCAAAATTTTGATAGGGACTGCACTGAATCTATAGACTGCTTTGGGTAGTATGGACATTTTTAACAATATTAATTCTTCTATTCCCTGAGCCTGGAATATTTTCCCATTATTTGTATCTTCAACTTCTTTCATCAATGTCTTATAGTTAACAGTGTACAGATCTTTCACCTTCTGGTTAAAGAAGTTAGGGGGAATCTTCATGGATCAATTGGTTAAGTATCCAACTCTTGATTTAAGCTCAGGTCATGATCTCATGGTCCTGAGATCAAGCCCCATGTGCAGTTCCATGTTCAGCAGAGTCTGCCTAAGGATTCTCTCTCTCTCTCCCTCCCCGCCCCCCCCCCCCCCCCGCTTGCATGCTCTTTATCTCTAATATAAATAAATCTTTTTAAAAATTTATTCATGGGAATTTTATTCATTTGCAATTAAATGAGATTCCTTCCCTTTCAGCTATTTCATTATTCATGTATGGAAACACAACAGATTTTTGCATAATTGATTTTGTATCATGCAATTTTACTGAATTCATTTACTAGTTCTAACTTATATTGTGAATCTTTAGGGTTTTCTATATATAATGTCAGCACCTGCAAATAGTGACATTTTACTCATTTCCAATTTGGATGCCTTTTTTTTTTCTTGCCTAATTGCTGCAGCTAGGGCTTCTATTCTATGTTGATTAAAAGTGGCCAAGAGTAGGAATCTTTGTCTTGTTCCTGATCTTACAAGAAAAGCTTCCGGCTTTTCACTAATTGAGTATGCTGTTAGCTGTGAATTTGTCATATATGGCATTTATTATGTTGATGTACATACCCTCTATTCCCACTTGGTTGAGTTTTATCGCAAATGGATGTCGAATTCTGTCAAATACTTTTTCTGTACCTATTGAAATGATATAATTTTTATCCTTCTTTTTGTTAATATGGTGTATCACACTGATTGACTTGTGGCTACTGAACTACCTTTGTATACCCGAAATAAAGCTCTTTGACCATGGTGTATGATCCTTTTAAGGTATTACTGAATTTGGCTTGCTAATATTGTGTTGAGGATTTTTACACCTAAGTTCATCAGAAATACTGGCCTGTAATTTTCTGTTTACTGTGTCTTTCTCTGGTATTGATATCAAGGTAATGCTGGCCTCATGAGTTTGGAAGTATTCCTTCTTCAATTTTTGGGAAGAATCTGAGAAGGACAGGTAGTAAATTTGCTCTAAATATTTGTTGGAATTCATCAGTGGACCTATCTGGTCCTGGGCTTTTGTTTGTGGGGAGTTTTTTCATTAGCAATTCAATCTCCTTACTAATAATAAACCTATTCAAATTTTTTATTTTTTCGTGATTCAGTCTAGAAGATTATATTTCTAGGAATATATCTATTTCTTCTAGGTTGTCAGACTGTTGGCATAGAATTGGTTCATGGCAGTCTTTTAAGATCCTTTGTATTTCTGTGGTTTCAGTTGTAACTTTTCTTTCATTTCTGATTTTATTTGAGCCCTCTATTTTTCTTTTCTATAGAGTTTGAGTACATTTTATCTTATCTTTTTTTTTAAGATTTTTATTTATTTATTCATGAGAGACACAGAGGGGAGAGGCAGAAGACACAGGCAGAGGCAGAAGCAGGCTCCAAGCAGGAAGCCGGATGCGGGACTCAATCCCGGGACTCTCAGATCACACCCTGAGACAAAGAAGTACGTTCAATCTCTGAGTCACTCAGGCGTCTGGTATTTTATCTTTTCAATGAACTAGCTCTTAACCTTACTAATCTTTTCTGTTCTTCTTTTTTTTTTTTTTTAATCTCTATTGCATTTATCTCCCCCCTGATTTTTACTATATTTCATGCCTTCAACTTTACTCTTCTTTTTCAAATTGTTTTAAGTGAAAATTAAGATTGCTTGATGTTTTTCCTGTTTCTTTAGGTGGCCTGTATCACTATAAACTTCCCTTTTAAAACTGCTTTTGTTGTATCCCATAAATTTTGCAATATTATACTCCCATCTTTATTTGTTTCAGGGTATTTTCTCATTTCTTTTTTGATTTGTCAAGCTAATTGGTTTTCAGTAGCACATTTAATCTCCACATTTTGGTGGCTTTTCTGACAGTGGTCAGAAAAGATGCTTCATATGATTCCAATCTTTCTAAATTTTGAGATTTGTTTTGTGGCCTAAGATGCGATCTATCCTGAGAATGTTCCATGTGCACTTGAGAAAAAAGTGTATTCTGTTGCTTTAGACAGAATGTTCTATATGTATGTATTAAGTTCATCTGGCCTAATGTGTCATTTTAGACCAATGTTTCCTTATTAATTTTTTGGAGGGGTCTGGATAATCTACACACAGATGTAAGTAGGATATTGAAGCTCCCTATTATTGCATTGCTGTCAATTTCTTCCATTAAGTGTGTTAATATTTGCTTTATATTTACTTGTAGGCACTCCTATGCTGAGTGCACAAATATTTTAAAATGTTCTATCTTCTTTAAAATTGACCCCTTTGTCACTATGTAATGCCCTTTTTTGTCCTTTATTACAGTTTGTCTTAAATCTACTTTGTCTAATGTAAGTATAGCTACAACAGCTTTCTTTCTGTTTCCATTTACATGAAATATCTTTCCCTATCCCTTTACTTTCAGTCTATATAAGTGTTTAGATGTGAAGGGAGTCTTCTGTAAGCTATATATATAGAGAGATAAGTCTTCTTTTGTTTTTTAATCCATTCAGCCACTTTATGACTTTTCTTTTTTTAAGATTTTATTTATTTATTCATGAGAGAGAAAGAAGCAGAGACACAGGCAGAGGGAAAAGCAGGCTCTATGCAGGGAGCCTGATGTGGGACTTGATCCTGGGACTCCAGGATCACACACTAGGCCAAAGGCAGGTTCTAAACCTCTGAGCCACCCAGGGATCCCCACTTTATGCCTTTTGATTGGAGAATTTAACCCATCTACATTTAAGGTAATTATTGAGAAGTATGCATTTATTGTCATTTTGTTAACTGTTCTCTGGCTGTTTTTGTAGTTCCCCTCTTTTCCTTTCTTCTCTTACTCTCTTCCCTTGTGGTTCAATAACTTTCCACAGAGTTAGGTTTACATTTATTTCTCATTATCTTTTGTACATGTATTAATAGGTTTTCACTTTCTGGTTACCATGAAGTTCACATGTAACAGCTACTTTTGTATATATATAAAATTTTATATTTTATATATATTATAAATATATATTATAAATATATATTATAAATATATATATGTATATATAATGTTGGTAGCAACTTAAGTTTGAATGCATTCTAAAAACTGATTTTTCCTACCCTACCAACATTTTATGTTTTCATATCTTCTTTTTCACCTTTCTATTTTGTGTATCCAACATTAGTTCAAGATAAGAACTCTCAACAATATAAGAAAGTTCAACCTGATAAAGATCATTAATGAAAAACTTATATCTAACATATCTATTGGTAAAAGATTAGATGCTTTCCCCTTAAAATCAGAAACAAGTCAAGAATGTCCACTCTCTCCACTTCCATTCAGCAATGTACTAGAAGTTTTAGGCAAAAAAAATAAATAAATAAATAAGAAGAAGAAGAAAGAAAAAGAAAAAGGAATCTAAGTGCAAAGGGAAACAAAATTGTCTATATTGACAGATGACACAATAGTGTATGTAGAAAATTCTAAAGAATTCACAAAAAACCTGCTTGAAGTAATAAACAAGGCTGCATAACACTAGATCAACATAGAAAAAACCAACTGTATTTTCATATAATGGCAATGAGCAATCCAAAAATGAACTATTTCTATTCACAATAGCATCAAAAATGAAACAATAAGAAATAAAATTAACAAAAGAAGGGCAAGATTCGGGGCACCTGGGTGGCATAGTTGGTTAAGTGTCTGACTCTCGGTTTCAGCTCAAGTCAAGATCTCAGGGTCTTGGGATCAAACCGCACGCTGGGCTTCGCATTCAGTGCAGAGTGTACTTAAGACTACCCACCCTCCCCAACCCCGGACACGCTCTCTAAAAAAACAAATCTTAAAAATGGAGGGGGCAAGACTTGTACAATGATAATTACAAAACAATGCTCAAAGAAATTAAAGATCTAAACAAATGAAAAGACATTCCATATTCATGTTATTACATTTCTCCCCCAAAAGAGATCTACAAAGTCAATGCAACTTCTATCAATATCAATCACAGCACACTTTTGCGGGGAGGGGGGAATGACAAGATGATACTAAAGCTTACATGGAAATGTAAGGAACCCAGAATAGCCAAAACAATTTTAAAAAGAATAAAAACACTGCAAGACTTTTATTACCGAATTTCAAAATTTACTATAAAGCTACCATAATTAAGACAGTGTAATGTCGGGATCCCTGGGTGGCGCAGTGGTTTAGCGCCTGCCTTTGGCCCAGGGCGCAATCCTGGAGACCCGGGATCGAATCCCACGTCGGGCTCCCGGTGCATGGAGCCTGCTTCTCCCTCTGCCTGTGTCTCTGCCTCTCTCTCTCTCTCACTGTGTGCCTATCATAAAAAAAAAAAAAAAAAAAAAAAAAAAAAAAAAAAACAGTATAATGTCTTAAAATAGGCATACAGATCACTGAAACAGAAATGAGAGTCTAGGAATAATTTACAGTCAATTGATTTTGTTCTAAGATTTCATTTGAGAGAAAGAGAGAGAGCTTACACGAGTATTTGGGGAGGAGGGGCAGAGGGAGAGAGTTTCAAGCAGACTCCGAGCATGAAGCCCAATGCACAATTTAATCTCATGACACTGAGATCCTAACCTAAACCAAAACCAAGAGCTGGACACAAGTGGCTAAGCCATTCAGGCACCCCTATGGCAAACTGATTGTTGATAAAAGTGGGGAAACTTTTTTTCAACAAATAGTGCTGGCACAACCAGATATATATGTCTAAAAAATTATTTTAGATCCATATCTCATGCCATACACAAAAGTTCATGGAAATTAATCATAAATCTAGGATATGATCCAAAACAAATGATAAACTGGACTTCTCAAAACTAAAACTTTTGTACTTCAAAGGATACCATGAAGAAAAAGAAAAGACAAGTAACAGAATGAGAGAAATTATTTGCAAAACGCAGGTCTGATAATGGGCTTCTATTCAGAATATACAAAGAATGCTTACAACCCAATAATAAGACAAACAACTGTGAAAATGTGTTAAGGAAACCTAAGTCAAAATTGGAACTGGGAAGCCATGAAAGGAGGGTTCTCACGTACACACCATTTATTGCATGCTTGCTTAGTTCAGCAGGAAAAAGAAAGATTTCCTCTCCGCACAGCAACAAGCTGCAGGCACCCAACAACAGCAACCATCCTCACCTGTAGCCAATGAGAGGCTATCACCACTTCACTCACTTACAGCCAATGAGAAGCCACCAACATAGTGAATTCTCATTTTCTTCCAATGAGTTCATACAACCCCTCCAAATATCTTCTTTTCTCTACAAAAGGATGCCCCCCTCCTTTGTTCCCAGGATCTGCCTATGGTTCACCATAGTTTCCTTCTCTTGAATTGCAATTCCTCTTCTATTTTCAAATAAACTTGATTTTGCTGGCTGATCAAGACATTTTTCTTTTAAAAAGTGCTGATATTTCATGACGTCAGAAGTGGAATCCAAAGGCAATGAACTCCCGAGGAATTTAGACCCCTAGAACCATGTGTGGCACACACTTGTGCCTCTCATGCTCTCTGCTTGAGTTGTCTTCTTCCTTTCAGTTTGGTAAGTCTCTTACTTATTTACTTATGAGAGACACAGAGAGTGACGCAAACACAGGAAAAGGGAGAAGCAAGCTCCCTATACGGAGCCCGATGAGGGACTTGATCCCAGGATCACGACCTGAGCCGAAGGCAGATGCTCAACCATTGAGCTACCCGGGTATCCCTGGTAAGTCTCTTAAATTCAAGCTCCCTCCTTTTAGTTGAGCTCTCCAATTTTATTGGTGATGTGTTTTCTTGAAGGTATACGTCCTTTTAGTGATACTTGTTTATTTTCTAAACCTCTGGTTTTGAAGTATGAAATCCCAATCCCCTAAATTTTCTCAAGAGAGTCCTCCTTCTGGGACTCTGGTCAGTTTTATGTTCAAAAACAATAGTCCTTCCTCTTCTGCATTCTTTAGTGGAACAACTTAGCCAAAGATAACTTACAACTCCAATGGCCATTATGGGGAAACTTCAATCACCCAAACTTGTATTTTTCAGAACCAAACTAAAAGACCAGCTCTGAAATTAGACTAAATGGGATGCCTATTTTAATTGATACCTGGAGCCTTCCAAATGTATCCAAGATTTTAAAGTTTTCTTTTCCAAATATCATTTTCAAAATAACAGAGGTGAACAATTGAAAGAAGACCCAAAAAAGCTTCCAGGGCCTCTTTTTCCCTTCCCTTGTGCTCTTTGTCTCTGCTGCCAGCTTCTTTTCTTCTGCATCCCCATCTTCCTTATACCCTCTGCTTTCTCATTCTGACCCCCTCAGTGTATTTTTTTCCCCAAATCTCTCCCCACTTCCTGCTCCCTGAACCTATTAAAACCTGACTCTTTAAAAGCAGACCCTCTGTGGATCCAAATGCTAAACCCTTAATTTCTTATGTTACCTGGACTAAAGTTGAATTACAAGCTATAGTCAAAGATTTTCCCAAAGTATCTGAAGATCCCCATAGATTTGCTAAAGAATTTAGTATAGTCATTCAAACTTACCAACCTGGTTTCTCTGGTTTCGATCAGCTAGTCCATATGCTTGTTAGCGAAGGCCAGGATCAACACTGAATGCAAACTACCAAATGGAATGATCCCAAGAAGTCTAGAATTACTACATGAAGACAAAGAAACCCTTGCTGCCTTATATATGATCAGGTTTGGGGAACTGCCAAATGACTCCTCTTGGTAATTCTCAGGGCTTTCCCAAAGCCAGCTGATTGGAGTATGACTTAGGCTTGTACCCAGAAGTCCAATGAGCCCATGCATGATTATTAGAGTCAACTCCAAATTATCTTTAAAGAAAATTCTGGTCTTCCTTTGGATATTGAGTCCACCTGGACAGCTTTTAACTCTAGGTTCATTAACAGGCTGAACTGAGATTTTTTTTAGTCTAGTAAAAAGGACCAGAACAGAATGAAAAAGTATGTCCACTGCAAATTCAGCTGATTTAGCAAAGTCTTAGATGATTCAAATAAAGGAAGACACTTAAATGCCTTAATTTGAACTTCAACAAATGAAGGCTCCTAAACAAAACCAAAACCCTCCAGGTCTCTGCCATTATATTGCAAAAAACCAAAACACTGGAAAAAAGACTGCTACAAGCTTAAGTACTTACCCAGGCACCTTCAGTCCTCTAACCAGCCAAAGTCCTCCTAAGGAACAGTGATGGAACTCCAAAGAACTACAGGGACTTTTCCAGTCCATTCCCTTAATTGACCTGGAGAAACCAGTCTCCAGATTGGGAATGAATCTCTCTGTCCTTATTGATACTAGAGCTGCACTCTCAGTGTTCAGCTCCACTGCCATTAAACAGCCACTGCTTCAGAATACTAAAAGTTCAAATAGTAGGTGTTTTTAATAAATCTCAACAGGTTCCTAGCTCTAAACCTATCCCTTTTTGCTTAGGTCTTTTGAGATACCCATCCTTTGCTCCTTAGTTTCTCTGAACTTATTCATTTATTGGGCTAACATTTCTTAGAAAAATATGTTGGGGGGATCCCTGGGTGGCGCAGCGGTTTGGCGCCTGCCTTTGGCCCAGGGCGCGATCCTGGAGAGCCGGGATCGAATCCCACATCGGGCTCCCGGTGCATGGAGTCTGGTTCTCCCTCTGCCTGTGTCTCTGCCTCTCGATCTCTCTCTCTGTGACTATCATAAATAAAAAAAAAAAAAAATTAAAAAAAAAGAAAAAAAAAAGAAAAATATGTTGGGACTTTTCTCCCAAAAGGGGGAAACAATTCTAGAATTTGACAACATCAACCAAAATAGACAATTAGATAAGTCAAATGACCCTTCAACATCTCTTATTTTCTGTCTCTGACATCACTACAGCTATTCCAAGAACACTAACCATTTATCCCTAATGGATCAGCTACCATCCTCCCTATGGCAAAATCATCAACTGGTATTTACAGAATCCAGAGTACCTCCTGTTAAAGATCCAAACAGATTCCTCAAAATCTGTCAAAATCTGTAAAGAGGCCCTTCAAAGCATTAAGCCAATCATAGAAGGCTATAAGACCCAGGGCCTCATTATCCCCTGCACCAGCACTACAACACCATTTTACCTGTGAAGAAACCAAATGGCCACAGATGGAGGCACACCAGGACCTTGAACCATAAAACAATATTGTTATTGCTTTGTCACTCTGTTGCCCCCAATCCCACCTATTAGCCTCCACCTCTGAGAGCAAATTTTCTTTCATGATTGATTTATGTAGTGTTTTCTTCAGTATCCCAGTAAATAAAACTAGTTAGTATCTTTTTGCCTTTACCTGTGAAGAACAGCAATATACCTGGACAGTAATGCCCCAGGGTTTCATGAAAAGCCCTTATTTCTCACAAACCTTGAAGGCTGACCCAGACAATATCAAGTTCCCTGGAGACTCCACTTTAATACAATATGTGGATGACTTACTTCTCTGCTCTTCTTCCCAAGCCTCCTCCCAAGAAGACAGCATCCATTTGCTAAAACTACAAGCCAAACAGAATATGAAGTCTCTTTTAAAAAAAATTACAATTTGTTCAAACTTAATTTTGATATTTAGGACATTTAACCTTAGAACAAGGACTTCATTTAGATCACACAGTCTTCATGGCACCCTGACCTTCTCAAAGCCCAAAACCAAACATCAGCTGTGAAGTTTTCTTAGGCTGGCAGGCTATTGTTGCAACTGGATCTAAAACTCTTCCTTTATAGCCCAACCTAAATAAATCTTGTTAAAAATTTCTAAATCCAGGAAGATTGAGATGACATGGTTTTTCAAATCTTAAAAGATTTAGTTTAATATCCTCCACCACCACCCTTGGACACACCAATTATCAACTCCCTTTCTTGTTGTATATGAAAAAGGGAATGCCCTTGGGGTACTCACCCAAAAACATAAGGTTCACCACCAACCCACAGGATATCACAGACAACTAGATTCTGTAGCCCAGGGATATCTCCCTTCCTCAAAGCTATACCTGTTACTGCCCTTCTTGAAAGGGCCACTGAGGGAATAACCATGGAATCCCCTTTAACTGTCTTTGTGCCAAATGCTGTCAGAGCTCTTAACTTTCATCATACTCAACATCTTTCATCAAGCCATTTCACTTCCTATAACACTGTCCCATTAACTGCCCCTTATATCACTCTTATTTGCTGCAATAACCTTAACCCTGCTATTCTTCTCCCCTCCTCTACTGATGAAAGCCCTCACAACTGCTAAATACTGACAAATTACCTTCTGACCCACATGATGATTTACAGAAAACTTCAGATAATGCTGACTTTTCCTGGTTCACCGATTATTCTTATTTGAAAGATTAAAATGGCAAATATTGTGCTGGGTATGCAATACCAACTTTTGAAATAACTGAAGCAGCATCTTTGCCTTTGCCTACTTCAGCCCAACAAGCCAAATCATATGTACTCTTTAGGCCTGCATGCAAGAGAAGGGCAACACTACAACATTTGCACTGGGAATAGATATGCCTTTGGAGTGACTCACAACTTTGCAATGTTATCTAAACAACATAGCTTTTTTACTTCTAGTAGAGATCAAATTAAAACAAGCCCTTACCTTCAGTAATTATTGGATGCCATATTTTTACTTGCTGCTTTGGCTATCATTAAGGTCCAGGGGCATACTATGCTGGACTCTCGAAATGTAATCACTTCCCTGACATTTCCACAAAAAAAAAAAAAAAAAAAAAAAAAAAATGCTGCCTTCAAAGGGTCTAAAAGTCAAAAAACTCTGTAATGGTCTAAAGAAACTCACCTCCAGATGGTAGCTTGGAGAAATTGACTAGAGACACCAATAATCAGCACCAGAAAAGGAAGAATAATATTGGCAATCAAATGGTTGCTGGTATGATAAAAAGAGAAACTTGTGTTTTGGGCCAAATAAAAACTCAGTCCCACAAGAAATTATGCAATTCTATTTTTTAATTCCCTTTTTAAATTAACATGCAATAAATATACAGTGTTGTATTAGTCTCAGGTGTACAATACATTGATTTAACACTATATTGTTCAATATTCTTCAAGATAAGTACCTCTTAATCTCCTTACTTATCTCACCCATCCCTTCCCCCACCACCCCTCAGGCAACCACCAGTTTTTTCTCTGTATTTAGGAGTCTGGTTTTTTGTCTCTTTTATTCTTTGTTCATTTGTTTTTGTTTTGTTTCTTAAGTTCCACGTGAGAGTAAAATCAGATGGGATGTCTTCTTCTGCCTTATTTCACTTAGCATTAAACCCTCTAAGATACATCTATGTTGTTGCAAATGGCAAGATCTCTTTTTTTATGGCTGAATAATATTCCAGTGTGTGTGTGTGTGTGTGTGTGTGTGTGTACACCTTCATTCATTCATCTATTGATGGACAATTAGGTTGCTTCCGTATCTTGGCTATTGTAAATAATTCTGCAATAAACATAGGGTGTATATAATTTATCAAAATATATGTTTTCATTTTCTTTGGTAAACAGCAGTAATAGGATTACTGACTCATGTGATGATTCTATTTTTAATACTTTGAGGGAACTCCATACTGTTTTTCATAATGGTTACACCAATCTGCATACCCATCAACAGTGCACAAGGCTTCCTTTTACTCCACATCCTCATCAACTCTTAATTCCTGTCTTTTTTTATCTTAGCCATTCTGACAGGTGTGAGGGTAATATCTCATGGTGGGTTTGATTTGCATTTCCTTGATGGTTAGTGATGTTGAGCATTTTTTCACATGTCTATTGGCCATCTGTATGCCTTTGAAGGAATTCAGGTCCTCTGCCCATTTTTTTTTTCCTGCCCATTTTCTTTTGGATTATTTTTGGTGTTGAATTGTATAAACTCTGTATTTCGGATATTAACCCCTTTTGCAAATATGGATATACCATTTGCAAATGTCTTCTCCCATTCACAGGTTGTCTTTTTGTTGATGGTTTCCTTTGCTATGCAAAAGCTTTGTATTTTGATGTAGTCTCAATTGTTTATTTTTGCTTTTGTTTTCCTTGCCTTGGGAGATATATCTAGAAAAAAGTTTCTCTGGCCAATGTTAAAGAAATTACTGCTGTTTTCTTCTAGGAATTTTATGGTTTCAGGTCTCACATTTAAGTCTTTAATCCATTTTGAGTTTATTTTTATTTTTTAAAGATTTTATTTATTCATGAGAGAGACACAGAGAGAGGCAGAGTCCCCGATGTGGGACTCGATCCCGGGTCTCCAAGATCAGGCCCTGGGCCGAAGGTGGCGCTAAACCACTGAGCCACCCGGGCGTCCCCGAGTTTATTTTTAAAGTTCCCATTATTGACCACTGTACCTATACTAAACATTGATCCATGGATAAAATGATCTATGGATAATAATGATAATTTTTAAATTAATACTAGTGGGGAAATATTAACAAAACCACAAAAAAAGGCCTCCTCTGATTGCCCCACCTGCCCAAAATACAATTGAGGAAAACCTGCCCTTACTGCTCCCAGGCACTTTAAATTGCCTAATGGCGGGATCCCTGGGTGGCGCAGCGGTTTGGTGCCTGCCTTTGGCCCAGGGCGCGATCCTGGAGACCCGGGATCGAGTCCCACGTCGGGGTCCCGGTGCATGGAGCCTGCTTCTCCCTCTGCCTGTGTCTCTGCCTCGTTCTCTCTCTGTGTGTGACTATCATAAATAAATAAATAAATAAATAGCCTAATGGACCATTCGAGGTTTGGAAAATGAACTTTATTCAGCTACCCCCATATCATGGGTACAAATACATCTTGACAATGATTCCTATGTCTTCCCACTGGATCAAAGCCTTTACATGTAGACAAGCTCCCTGTCTCTTTAGTAGCTAAAATCTTACTGGATAAAAAAAAATCATCCCTACCTGAGAACACCTCTTAGGCTCTTCAGTGATCAAGGAATTCATTTTATTGGTCAAATATTACCATGAGTCTGTGATGTCTGGCTAGTTCTACAGCATCTTCATGGTCACTTACCACCTTTCACTTACCCTCAGTCTTCAGGACTAGCTGAACAAACCAACAGCACTATCAAAATTCAATTGGCAAAATTTGTGGAAAACCTCCAAATACCCTGGCCAAAAGAATTACCTTAGTCCTTCCTAATCTTAGATCTGCTCCCTTCAGAATCTACAAATTCTTTGAGATAATTTTTCAGAATCTACAAATTTCACAATCTACAAATTCTTTGAGATAATTACTGAGTGCCCTACGGATCCGGATCTAGCTTCGACACTTTTTGACCCACACCTGATAAAAGGAGATATATTTCAGTATCACAAAGGTCTAATTACATCCCTTGAAAACAATCATGTGCTTACATTGGTTTTCACCGCTAAAACTTCATTACCACATTAAAAGGTAACCCCCAGGACGCAAACATGACTCTGCATTTGCCTCCATCAAAAGGGTACTTACCTCTTTTGTGGACTTTCATGACAATTAACAAAAGATTAAAACTCTCCCCTGGAACTGGGAAAACTTGCCAAACCCAGTTCTAAGGCAATAGCAGCCCAACAACAGCCACTTGATCACTGGCTAAAGTACAGGCATACCTTATTTAATTGTGCTTCGCAGATATTGCTTCTTTTTTTTTTTTTTAAACAAATTGAAGGTTTGTGACAACCCTGTGTCAAACAAGTCTATTAATGTCATTTTTCCAACAGCATTTGCTAACTTTGTAACTGTCATATTTTAGTAATTCTCGTACTATTTCAAACTTTTCATTATATTTTTTAGTGATCAGTGACCAGTGATTATAGCTTGCTGAAAGCTCAGATGGTTAACATTTTTTAGCAATAGAGTGTTTTAACTAAAATATGTACTTGTTTTATGGGGATCCCTGGGTGGCTCAGTGGTTTAGCGCCTGCGTTTGGCCCAGGGCATGATCCTGGAGTCCAGGGATCAAGTCCCACATCAGGCTCCCTGCATGCAGCCTGCTTCTCCCTCTGCCTGTATCTCTGCCTCTCTCTCTCTCTCTCTGTCTCATGAATAAATAAATCTTTAAAATAAATAAAATATATACTTGTTTTAGACATAATGCTATCATATGCTTAACAGATTACAGTATAGTGTAAACATAACTTTTATATGCACTGGAAACCAAAACATCCATCTGACTCGCCTTAGTAATATTCAATTTATTGCTGTTTTCTGGAACTGAACCCACAGTATCTTTGAGGTATGTATATAGCCTTTGATTACCTATTCGCTAAACAAGGAAGCATTTACGCAATAGCAAACACCACCGGTTGCACATGGATAAATCCTCCAAAGTACAAACCCAATCACATAATATTAGGGAACAAGTACACTGGCTACAATAAATTCCACCTGAAAATCTAAGATCCTTCGATCTCTTTAGCAGGTCACTTTCAGATTTGGACTCCTTGCCTAGGACTATTATATGAACTAGTATCATTTTTTTTTCAGATCTTTTATGTATTTATTCATGAGAGACACAAAGAGAGAGAGAGAGGCAGAGACACAGTCAGAGGGAGAAGCAGGCTCCATGCAGGGAGCCTGATGTGGGACTCGATCCTAGGATCAGGCTCTGGGCTAAAGGTGGCGCTAAACCGCTGAGCCACCCGGGCTGCCCATGAACTAGTATCATTATTCTGTCCTTATATCATTCTGTATAATCATCTTTAAGCTCTGTACCTATTGTCTATCAAAACCTTGTAGAAACAACATATCCAACAGGGTGATGCCACCTCAACATTTCAAGATATCGCCAATGCTTACAATCTTGGTAAGATACAGATTTTGGATGGGAAACACCCTAGAGTTCTCCCTCCCACTGTATCTTGTTACTCAAATGTGGCTTTAGTGGTTTCCAATCTGTGCACCTCCCTCTGATGTGGGACATGAAATACAGGAAAGGACCTTCCAGGCACCAAAGGATAAAAACAATTCTAACAAGCAACAGATGGCTCAACTCTTGATCAGTGATGCTAAGAAAGGTGTGATAATGTGTTAAAGGAAACCTAACTCAAAATTGGAATTTTGAAACCATAAAGAGATGACTCACACACATATCACTTGTTCCAGCTTGCACAGTCCAGCAGTAAGGTTTGTTCTCTGCCCAGCAACAAGCTGCCCTCACCTACAGCCAATGAGAAGCTGCCACCACTTCAAATTCTGTTTCTTCCAATGAACTTTTGTTCAAAACACCCTCCCAAACTTCCTCCTTTCCTCTATAAAAGGACACTCCTATTTTGTTCTCAAGACTTGCCTATGATTCACCATAGTTTGCTTGTCCTGAATTGTAATCCCTCTGTTGTTCCCAAATAAACCTGATTTTGCTGCCTGAATCATCTACCTTTTACTGTTAAAAAGTTGACATAACCCAATTAAAAAATGGACAAAAGGTTTCAGTAGATATTTCAAAAGTGACATAAAAATTGCTAAGAAGCACATGAAAATATATTCAACATCATTGGCCAATAGGGAAATTAAAACCACAATTAGATACTACTTTCACACCCACTTGGACAGCTATTTTAAAAAGACACAATTAACAAATTAAGTTCTGGAAAAATTAAAACTCCCATACACTGCTGGTGGAACTATAATATGGTGCAGCCTCAATGGAAAAGTTTGGTAGTTTTAAAAAGTTAAACACAAGTTTACTATACAACCCAGCAATTCCACTCGTAAGTATCTATCCAAGAAAAATGAAAACATATGTCCAAAGACTTGCACATGAATGCTCAGAGCAGTATTATTCATTATATCCAAAAAGTAGAAGTAACTCAAGTGCCCATCAACTGGTGAACAGATAAAACAAAATATGGTATAACCATACAATGGAATAATATTTAGCAATAAACAAGAATAACTATTGATAGACGGTACAAAATGGATGAATCTCAAAAACATCATGCTAAGTGAAAGAAACCAGAAATAAGACAGCGCTTATTTTATGAATCCATTTATATGAAATGGCCAAAAGCTAATCTATAGAGACAGCAAATCAATGGTTGCCTGATTGCCTAGCTGAAAGCCACAGCTGGGATCAACTATGAACTTGCATGTGCCAACTTGTTAGGGTGACATAAATGGTCTAAAAATGAATAATCACTGCACAATTCCAAAAACCTACTAAATTTACTAAAAGTCACTTAATTCTTTAGAAAACAGAGTATTCAATCTCAAAAAGGTGATTTCCATATGAACTCTGCCTTCCTAAAGTTAGAGAAAGGTACCAAGATGATTATAGATGTTTCTGTATCAGAGATCTTAACAGGGAAATGATTTCTACATACCTAGCAAAGCTTATAAAGAGTTCTAAAAATATGGACCAGGTAACTTTGCAAGGTCTCTTCGGAACAGAGTAAGAAAAAAAAAAGATATTTAGTAGAAAATAAAATGTTCAAGATTTATAGTGTTATCTAACTTTTCTGATAAATTTTTAAGGATTTTCTTCTCTACTTCTACTACATTTTTATTAAAGTATTGCAAACTCAATGTACTTCTCCAATAAGTGTTCTCTCATAGTAAATTCAGTCATTCAGGATCCATAAACAATGGAGAATATACATACCCCAGCCTAAAATTTTATAAATCCATTTGGTATTGATTTTGAGCCTGATTTGAGGCTCCACCACTACCAACTTGGAACTGCCACACCATATGAGATTTTTCTGGCACTCTCTGTAGCCTAGGTAATCAATCCAACTTTCTACTGGCTAGGCTGGCCTCCTTGTAGCTGGTTTTCATAAATACAAAATCTGTATAATTGTTACTGGAAGTACTTGCTGAAATATGGAACTGGTTTGAAATACCATTTATTTTAAAACGTACATGCACAGAGTCACATACATGCAGTAACACATCTTCCACACCCAGCCAATCAATCAAGTTAATGTTTTTTATTAGAGAACGAAAAATTCCAATATAGTTTATCTTTCTTTTCTGGAGCCTTAGTAAATGTTTTCCAAGAAATCAAGAGGAATATGATTGAAAAATGAAAAAATGAATTAAAAGGTAATATATACCTTAGTATAATTAGTCCAATTCTAAATAAGCAGGACCTAATTTTAACTCTGGGGAAAGAGACCTTTGATAGAACTAACAAAAACAAATTCTGTTTTGAAGCAGTTATTCTTGTATATGCAGATGAATGCTTGTTTCCGTGTGAATCTGGCACAGTCCATTATATTGAAACATCAGTTTAAGATGAACACGTTTTCTATCAAGTTTATGTAATAAATGATCCCAACACATGGTATGAATTCTATCATTTGTAACAACCTTTCCTCTCTTCTTTAAGGGAATAACGAGATAAAGTTCTGAGCTGCACATCTCTGAAGATAAGTAACATCCTTATGGATGCGCTTTATAGAGCTGAAGTTGGGTGGCCCAGAAATGCCCTGCTCACGTGATAAATGGTAAGTCAATCACATCACAGTTGAGCTGCACTAAACCGGACAGATTACAATGAAACCGGGAGCTAGGGAGCCAAGAGTTTCAGATGAGGACAAAAGTACTGGCACATACAAGTCTTCGCCGGAAAATAGCTCGGCCTCTTTCCTTCAAATTCTGGTCCCAAATCTGTCCCAAATCTCTCATGTTTCAAAAACTCCTAATCTTTTCCCCTCCAGACTTGTAGCCCCGTACAAGACCACAGAACGTTCACGGCTGTAAAGGCTCCCAAGTAAATACAAACAAGCAAGCCAAGAAGCGACACCTCCCAAAACCTTCTCAAGGCTTTGGACCCGATTTGGCCTGGGAGTTGCGGAGAGACGGTCGCCCACCAGAACTTCCTCCCCGGTGCGATGAAGGGACTGGAGGGCGGGAGGGGTAACGGCCTCCGCCCCCTCCTAGCGCCAAGGGTGCAGGAGATCGGAGAGCGACCGGCCAGCTGTACGGGGTGATGGGTTAGAGGAGGCGAGCTTTGCACAGCTCCCACGGATCCGAGGCATAGAAGGTCCACCTTGCCTCTCTCCTTTTACGTAGACATAGCTGCGGGCCCTCAATGAACAAAACCGAAACGCCAATACCCAAGTCTCGCCGCTCTGGGAGCTCCCTTCCGCGTGCCTCCGGCGTCGGCTCCGCGCCGGCTCCGCGCCGGCTCCACCCTCCCGGGCTCCCCCGCCCCTCCCCAGCCGGTCCAGCCCCTGGCCACGCCCTTCGCGCCCCACAACTCCCTGACCACACCCCTCGCACCCCGCCACGCCCCTGGCCACGCCCCTGGCCACGCCCCTGGCCACGCCCGGCGCGCTCCGGCTCCATCCCCGCCAGCCACGCCCTTGGTCACGCCCCCTCGCGGGCTGGCGCCACCTCAAGCCCCTTCCCACCTCCCTCCTCAACCCCAACACTAGGCGAGGGCATTGCTCACCCACCTAGATGCGCCGGGCGCTGCGGACGTTCTCGCGAGTCTTCCCTCCCTCCCTTCCCCCTGCCCCACCCCTACTCCTGGGCTGACGTGTCGCCCAGACCCCCGAGGGAAGCAGCCGCCTTCGCTGTCGTTCTGCGGCCTCTTACCGGGTGGTCTGCGCCAGAGCGGCTTCAGCGGTTTGGGTAGTGGCAGAAAGGACGCCTCCGCCCGGGTTCTGTGGCTTGCGAATTTGGCTTTGCCTCGTACTGGTGTTTTGTTTTGTTTGACGTTTTTGGAATTTTCCCGCGGTAGCTCGACAGTGGAGCGGCGCCCGCGCGCTCTAGCCCGCAATGCACTCTGGGGCCTGGCGACGGTCGGCGTGCCCCCGCGGCCTCGCGGGAAAACTGCGCCCAATCTCGCGCTCGTGGGGGAGGGGCGGGGACCTCGCGCCGGTTCGGCCGGAAGTTCTCCCGGCGCCGCGCGCTCCGCCGGGGGTGGGGGAGCGGCGGCGGCCTGAGGTGTACGCCGGAGGCTGCTGGGGTCGCGGGCGCGAGCCAGGCGGCGACTAGGACCCGGGGAACAGGAACCGGGGCTTTTAAGTCAGCTTGTTGCCCAGGTATTGCAAGATTGAATCCGAAATGCGCAGGAAGTAAAATGGAAATCAGTTTTTTAAAAAGAAAAATCGAGGCTTTGTCAGGGGTAAAACCTGTTAACAAGGCGTAGCGTATGGTTTTCTAGCTACGGTCGTACACAAAAAAAGGATCTTTTCTGGGTGAATAGTCCTTCCCATCCCCTCCCAATCAGTACCATTCAGTGTGAGTCGGTTTCATATCAGTTCAGTGAAACCACTTAAAGCATTTTCTGTAAACTTCATCCCTGTTAATTATTAGCTTGTCTTGATGATTTTTTTTTCCCCCTTTTTATCCTGCAATTTAGCAGGGCATGGAGGGTTTTCACAGATGTTTAAATTGTGAAAGCACAATCTGAGGAACGTAACCTTAAGCTTTAGATACTTTTAAAATCAGTGCCTAATAATTTTAAAGCTCCAACGTCAGGGGTGCTTTCGTAAAAATTTAACTGCAAGGCAGTGTATGGATGTAATGAAAATATTCAAACACAGTCTTCTGAGGTGAAGGAATACTCATTTTATCTAAGAATAAACTGAGTGCAGGGGTTAGGTTCCATCCAGCTTACACAGGTTGTAAATGGCAAGCTTAGCATGTAGGCTAGTGGTAGGAACAATCTTTTTTTCATAGAGAGATACGAAAGGACCCCAACCCAGAAGCTGCGACAGAATTGATGGGATCTGCAGCCATATCAAGGAGTCAGGTGTTAAATCCATTCTTGAAAATATTCCCTGCCCAAGAAAGAGGCCTGTGCTATATTGATGGGTGCGTAGTTCGTTGTGGACAAATCCAAAGCAGAGCCTGTGCAGAGACAAACCCTGCTTTGAGTTTTGTGTAACTCATCGTGGCACTTTGGCCATAAGAAAGTCATCGTGTTTGTGGTGACAAATGTGAGCAAGTTAATATTTAAGACTTGCTTCTGCCAGCAAAGGAGAACAAGCCATCTTTCTTTAGAGACAATATCTATTGTGGTACTCAGGTCCTTTCACTGAAGGACCTGAAATATCATTTCTGGTATTTGTCGTGTTAATAACTGAGGTCTTGCCATGTTGCAGTCTTTTTGATTCAGTGGTTAATGAAGTGTTGCTAGGCTAATGCAACTTTACTGTGGATTAAAGGATGTCATGTTTAGGCCTACTTTAGACCTAAATTGGTAGCATGTCTAGGACAAATATATAGATGTAAATTTATGGAGATTTGTAGATAAACTCATTTTATTTGGCATTCGTATGTATGGAACTGTCCTAATACTTTAAACAGTAAGGACATGAACATTTTATAAAATGCCTGAAAAGTTTTCTGAGAAATACCTAGAAAAAATCCTAGTTTTAATCATCTCATAACACTGAGTGTGTGTACCTTAGAAACACTTTCGGTTATAGTTCAGAGTCTAATCATACTTAAATAACGTGGCAAAAATGAAAAACGGCAGGCATAGGTGAAAATTATCTCATTCTTAGAAATAATTAGAATTTAATGATATATATCCGTTAGAATCCTTATATTCTAGAGGGGTAAACATCACAGGTAAGTGCTACAAAGTACTTGATATCAAATCTTTGAAAATTCAGCAAATAGAATCAACTGTCTTGGAATCTAACCATTGTAGTGAGATTCATATTTACAGAATTAGTCCACTTAGCTTTTAGCTTTCATTAGGCACCTCAGCACTGTATTGCCCATGGCTGTGATACTTGTTTTGCTATCTCAACTGTGAATATTTAGTGAGTATTTAATACTGGGCTGATGCCTTGGACTGATTATTTTCTTTAATTATTCTAGTGATCTCATGTGGTAGGTAATATTCTAATTTCACAGCTATAGAAACTGATGCATAGGGTAGTCTTTACTAGTAGGTGAAGTACATTCAAATCCAGATAGATTTACTCTGGGGCTTTGCTTCTTACCACTTGCTATGCTCTTGCTCATGCCCTAGGCTGGACACTAGACCACTTCCTAAGTTCTTGGTGGAGCAGAAGTTGGGAAGGGGGACCCTAGATGTTTATATATGGTAATCACCACATTGTTTTCCTCCTAAAACATTCTGAGGAAATGTGCATGGAATTAGAAAACAATAAGAATGTTTGTGCACAGAATGCTATAAGAAATGGTGCTGTAATAGGAAAGGTCTTTAATCTGCCACCCTGATGGAGGAAAAGCACCTGAGATCAGGAGGACACAAAGGGCAGCCAGAGTGGAAATTAATGGAATAAAGGAAATGTAACTTTTGCAGGTACCTCTCCCACCCTTCACATGCTTACTCTCTAGGGGCTGCTGAAAAAATGCACCTTAGGAGGACATATTTGTACTAATTGCCTCACTCCATGCCACAGCTATTTGAACTAGAAATGGTAACCCGACCCTCACCGAATCAAGAAGCTATTGCTGAGGAATTTGGAATGGCAAAACTGAGATTGTACCACAGGAACTAAACCCCCATGCCAACCAAACTTACTAGGGGAAGAAAAAATATAAGTAGTAAAGAAAGTTGGTTCACAGAGAAAAGCAAAAAAGAAGTTGAAAGGCTATGGTATTCCATAAGAAATAGTAGTAGCCTCCATTCCTAATTTTTTTAAGCCCGATTTTAAGGCAAAAGGACTATATTTATTTTTCTTAGCTATCTGTGAAATTCCCCTACATCCTCATAACAATTACCCCTTTATCTAATCTTTCAGTGAGTTTCTCTCTCTTTTTTTATTTTAGAGAGAAAGCTTGCACATGCATGTGACAGTAGGGGGAGTGGCAGAGAGAGAGAATCCCAAGCTGACTCCCATCTGAGCACAGAGCCTGAATGCCTGGCTTGATCTCTCAACCCTGAGATCATGACCCAAGCCAAAATTAAGAGTTGGACACTTATTTAACCAGCTGAACCACCTAGGTGCCCCCATGAGTTTCTCTCTCTTGCTACAGAGTGTCAACCTTAAAAATAAACTGTCAGTTATTTGACCAGCAAAAAATGGTTTTCTTTGAGACTAGCAAAAGAATTGCAATTGGGGACATGCAAGCTTCTGCAAAACCAGAGGCAAATCTGGAGAACAAAGGAATTAGAGAAATACTCAAAAGGTGGGGGAGGATTTTGAGGGGCTGTTATAAACAAAAAGTCCAAATTGGGAGTTCAAGTGGAGTCACATTTCATTGGTTGAGTTGGGACAGTCTCATTCACTGGGCTGTTGCTAGGCCAGGAGAAAATATTTCTTCCTCCTGCTGAGGTAAGAAACTGTAGGCTTCTTCCTGTTGGGGCTCTCCAAGGGAGGACAAATGGTAGGGTGAGAGCTCCCCATTCTGGCCTCCTGACTCCATTTTAAAAGAAATTTATTCAGTTTCACAAAAACAAGCCCTGACTAAGGATCTGGAGATGGCAGGTCTTCTTTGTGTCTCTAGGCATTAGCACTTTGGCTGAGATATGTGATAAATTAATCAATGAATTATCTAGTGAGAATTCTGAGCAGGAGGCATGAAGCATATTGGCTGTATTGAAGACACATCTATCTGAGGATCTTGGAGCTGGAGAAATCTCACAGATCACCTATATAGTCCAGGAATTCCCTAGATTTTGAATTTCTTGGACCAGTAAAATGTCAGAGTTAACTTTTTATCTGATCAAGTAAAAACTTCAGGAAGGAAAAAAAAAACATCATTTCAATTTTTTAAAAACACCTTTACATTTAAGAAAAGATGAGGGAGGGCAGCCCGGGTGGCTCAGTGGTTTAGCGCCGCCTTCCGCCCAGGGCCTGATTCTGGAGACCTGGGATGGAGTCCCACGTCGGGCTCCCTGCATGGAGCCCACTTCTCCCTCTGCCTGTGTCTCTGTCTCTGTCTCTCTCTCTCTCTGTGTGTCTCTCATGAATAAATAAATAGAATCTTTAAAAAAATAAAATAGTTAAAAAAAAGAAAAAAGAAAAGATGAGGGAGGGGGTATGAGTACAAGGAATAGTCCTGAAAATTGAATAAATTTGCTTCACAGAAAACTCTACATTGTCTTTATTGATCTTTTACCACTTCCTCCCCTTGTTAGTATGAAGACACTACTTAGCATGGCAATGTGCCCAGTTTAAAAACCCTACATTTCCCGGACTCCCCTGCTATTAAGTGGCCCTCTAACTTAAATGTAGCCCCTGAGACATAAGTGGAAACTGTAGGGACTTTCAAGAAAGCTTTCTAAAAGAAAGACAAAAAAACAATAATAATAAAAATAAAAGACAAGAACAAGGAAGGAGCTTTTTAGCCCTTTTCCCCTTCCAACTGCTTCTAACTAAGGTTAGGACAAAATGGCCGGAGTTCCAGTAGTCTTGAACCATAAGGTACCCTTGAGGCTGATAGCCATGGAATAAGTATGGCAGATCAAAAGAAATGGATTCTGGGTCCCCAGTAATCATGGGAGCCACCTAGTTTGCCTAACAGAGCTGCTTTCACAATAAAGAAAAATCCTTTTTTTTTTTTTTTTTTTTTTTAATCTTTTGTTTCAACCAGCGTTTAGAGCCCTGTTGCTTGCAGCTGAACTCCGCTAAGGCATTATGGTAGGGTCTGGGATTAATGTGAAAAAAGAAAAAAAAAAAAACATATTCTCTGCTCTTGTGAAGTTTATTCTAGTGAAGAGAATCTGTCTTTAATTAATATCTTCTCTTCCAGCAGGATAGATCAATAGACATAGATTTGTTAAAATGAGATAAACTCCCAAGAGAATAGCAAGTTTCATTCCAATAAAAGGAGGGGAGGGGACCTAAACCACACCAAGAGAGAAGGAGGCAAGGGACTCTCCTTAACCACTTGCTAAAATTCTGTCAACATTGTAGAATGGGGAAACAACTTTACTGTTGTACGATCTCTGACAAAGAATTCCCAGAAAACAAAAGTCTCTCCTTTTTCATTGAGCAATAATATACTACTTCAAAAAAATATACATGTATTAAGAATGTGCATTCTCACCAAACATGGTGTGTTGTAACTAATATAGCAAATTTTTATTGCCTGTAGAAAGCAATAAATTATATTTTTAAATGAGCACATGGCTTAAAAATATTTTTCCTCATAAGTATTTCATAGTTCATTTAACATGAAATTAATATTAACTGCTAAAAATAAATATTTAAAATTCCAAATGAAAAGAAATTATGCACATTTACAATTTGATTAATTCTGGCAACTATTAAGTCAAAAATAAGTTCATCTCATTCTTGTGTCTGTTTCAGATTGGCTCCTTAATTGTTGTGTTTTCCAAGAAGACCTGTTAACTGCATCTTTCTATTTATTCATGTACTAAATTAAGGTTTCAGTACATTCATGTCCTACAATAAAACAGTTTCTTAGGGTGGGGATAATGAGAATATATTAGTCAAAAGGTACAAACTTCTAGTTGTAAGATGAATAAGTCCTGGAGGTCTAATGTACAGCTTGGTGACTATATTTGACAATAATGTATTATACACTCGAAAACTGCTAAAATAGTAAATATTAAATGTACTCACCAAAGAAAGAAAGAAAGAGAAAAGTAGTTATGTGAGGTGATGGAGGTGTTAACTAACCCTAATTGCATGTAATAGTCATTTCACTATATATATATATATATATATATATATATATATATCCTTTTATTAATTTTTCCCTGTGTCGTGATAAATGTTTGCCAGCATTCAGTACTGTGCTGGTCCAGATGTAGGTTTATATGCTCATTTTTAGCTTATTTCTTGTACCTTGCAGCATGCTCTATGCATTCAGTCCTTAAGGGGTTTATTTTACAAACTGTGTGCCTGTAAGGTTTATTAGCAATAAGATAGAAAATTGAGTAAGTTTATACCATAATTTTATAGAAAAAAAGAATCTGCTCAGTTCCATATTTCATTCATGAGAATCCTGCAATACGGGCAGTTTCAAGGAATAAATAAAAAGGAAATGTAAACAATTGTAAAAGTCTTCTGTTGGATGTGCCTGATGCATGTATGATCTTTTTTTGATTTCAGAATACTTCATAAAAATACAATTAAATTACATATCACAAAAAATATATATATATTATATATAAAATATATTTTATATATATATATATAATGATAGAGTATCATTAATAGAAAATCACTTTCCTCTGTGTATGTTTGGGACTCAAAAAGTTTCAGAAGCTTCCATACTTCTGTATCTCTTCTTCTGTATCTCTTCATCATCTGTGTTTATTTCCTATTGCCTCAATAATAAATGACCACAAACTTAGTGGCTTAAAACGACACAAATTTATTATCTTGTACTTCTGGAGGTCAAAAGTCCCAAATAATCTCAGTGGACTAAAATCGAGGTGTCAGCAGGTGTCCTTTCTTAGGGTCCCAGGGGAATATGTTTCCTTTTCTAGTTTCTGGAGGGTGGCTGCATTCCTTGGCTCATGGCCCCATCCTCCAATTTCTCCCTTTCTAACTCTGACCCTCCTGCCTCCCTCTTATAAAGACCCTTGTGATTCCATTGTACCACCTAAATAATGCAGGATAATCTCCCCACCCCAAAATCCTTAACTTACTCACACCATCAAAGTCCTTTTTGCCACATAAGGTAAGATTCACAATTTCCAGGAATTGGGAAATGAGGAGGATGGGGCATTATTCAGCCTACCACACATATCTGTTTATTCAAATGAATTTTCATGACTTCATTTCAAATAATAATTCATAATACAATTTTTTTGTTGTTTCCATAGTACTGAAGGCAGTTGCAAACCATATAACTTTTAGAAAATGTCTTTTGTTCTGCAAGGACTATGTTTCTTGTGGTTTTCATGGCACATTCCACTAATATTTGCAGATGAATCTACTTCCTAAACCAGAATTGTCCCAAGTTATTGTTACCTGCTTAACTATCAATTTGGTACTGAACAGTAATAGCCTCACTGTCTATCCATCAGCACTAATTAACCCTCTGAGACCAGATAAAGAGCTACTTCCCACCCAAAGGGCATTTCTACAAATCACAAGATTCAGCCCCAGGATAGTATCTACAGTCTCACTGGGGCTTGGTTTCATAGCTTCCTTAAGTGGCTCACACTTGCAGACATATCTTTGCGTTGTTTCCTGGCTACTTCATATGCACCCATCTTAGCTCCCAACAAGGCCACATTCATCTTAAGAGCTAAAATCAAGTCCTCTTCTTTTATAGCTCTCCAGGGTCTAGCAAAATACTGTATCAGAGAAAGGAAGCAAGCACCCCAAACTTTGCATCTGGCCAACAGACTTAGTTTAGCTTGAAGGGTGCTTGGGAAAAAAATTAATTGAAAACATTAAGAAATCAAAGGATTTCACAGAAAATTTTGTACATCCCAATTCTCTTTAAGAAATTGAATAGTATTGGGATGCCTGGGTAGCTCAGTGGTTGGGCATCTGCCTTCAGCTCAGGGTGTGACCCAGGTGCTCCTGCTATTCTTGAAGGCAGAAGGATGGTACATTATAGGGAAAGGAAAAGGAAAGTACCACCATTTTTAGCACTGAGAACTGAGGGAAGAATACAGAGGCATGAGAGATACTCAGTTCAGGATGTGAGTGTGTGGCTTCTATAAGGTCCACACTGAAGGCACAAAGGTCTTTTGTCCTCACACTTCTCTTAAAATCTGCCTCTCACAAAACGACAGAAGGCACAATATATTTTATTTTTAAAGATTTTATTTGTTTATTTGAAAGAGAGCACAAGCAAGCAAGGGGAGCAGGAGAGGGAGAGGGAGAAGCAGACTCCCCACTGAGCAGGGATGGGGTGGGGGGGTAGGGGTGGGAGCTCGATCCCAGGACCCTGAGATCATGACCTGAGCTGAAGGCAGATGCTTAACCGACTGAGCCACCCAGGTGCCCCAGGCAGCATGATTCAAAAATGGGTTAATAACTTGAAGAGACATTTCTCCAAAGAAGATCCACAAATGGTCAATAAGCACCTAAAAGGTGTTCCACTTCATCATTCAACAGGGAAATGCAAATCAAAACCTCTTCATACCAACTAAGATGGCTATTATAAAACAACCACCACCACCACAACAGAAAATGGCATGCATTGGTGAGGATGTGGAGTTGGAACTCTCATGAATTTATGGTAAGAACGTAAAATAATTTCCACAGCAGCTGCTGTGGAAACCAGTTCGTCAGTCCCTCCAAAAGCTAAACAGAATGATTGTATGACCCAACAATCTGCTACTACCCCAAAGAATTCTTACCCTGGAGAACTGAAACTGAAGGCTCAATCAGATACATGTACACTAGTGTTCATGGCAATATTACTCCCAATAGCCAACACAAGTGTCCACCAGAGATGCATGGATAAACATGAGTTCTATACACAAACAGAATATAATCCGATCATAAAAAGGAATAAAGTTCTGTCACATGCTACCACATGGATGAACCTTGAGGACATTATACCAAGTGAAATAACCCAGACACATGAAAGGACAAATATTGTATGACTCCACTACTTGCAGGAAATATCTAGAATAGGCAGATTCACAGAGATAGAAATTAGATTAGAGGTGACCAGGAGCTGGGGGAAGGGAGTAATGAGAATTTCTGTCAGGGATATTGAAAAAGTTTTGGAAAGAGTGATGATGGTTGTATAATACAGCAAATCAAATTAATGCTACTGAATTGTATACTTACAACAGTTAAAATGACCAATTTTATGTTGTAGATATTTTTACCACAGTAAAAAAATTATTCTTCTTCACAATAAATATATATACGTAGGACAGGAGGCACAATATATTTGCCCCTAGGACTTCCCACGCCAAATGTGGGTGAGTTAAGATTTGATGGTCAGAGTCAATGGATAGTAGTAAATAAGCCTGCTGAGCCCAAGGGATGGAAGGAAAAATTAGTGCAGACCCCAAGGTCTATGGCTGATGGTGCCCAGTGTGATGCCAAGTCAGACTGAGATCAAACCAGAGATGAATGACATCTGAGCGAACTACAAACAGAGGCAATAAAGAGCATCATTCCAGAGGCCGGAGAAGTCAAAGGACATCTCAAATGGAGACCGCCAGCCCTTCTCTGTCATCACAGGAGTTTTATGAGACATACTCTACCCTCTATAGCTCAAGATGCCATCTTTGGAAGAGAAGCAAGGAGGAGAGGAGGGGTAACTGAGCTGTAAACATCTATCTTCTACCTGAGGAGGCTGAGCTACCCTCAAGAGACTGATACTTCAAAGTGAACAGATAAGAATCCTTAAGCCAGGTAAAGCTAACAGTTAATTTTTAAACAGTTAATTTTTTTAAGATCTCATTTATTTATTCTAGAGAGCAAGAGAGCACAAGTAGGGGGAGCAGCAGAGGGAGAGGCAGACCCCCCGCCAAGCAGGGAGCCTGATGCAGGGCTCAATTCCAGGACCCCAGGATCAAGACCTGAGCTGAAGGCAGATGCTTGACCTACTGAGTCCCCCAGGTGCCCCATAAACAGTTAATTTTTAAACTCCTCTAGTCTGTACTCCCACCATAAACCAATGGGTAGGGATTCACAAAGAAGGGCAGATTACATAGCATCAAAGAGATTGCACTAGTGTGGCAGTGCTTGCCCATTCCAGGTGCTGCTCCCTCTTTTGGCCTCTGTGCCTTTGTGGTAAAGTTCAGGCCGTGCAGTGATCTGCTTTAGAAAACTGGACTTGGACCCTGCAGTCACCTCACCTGCAGGTGCACACTCTGACACTGAATCTTTGCTTGGTTTCTTCCCCTCCCCTGTCCTTCCTCCATCCCCTTCCTAGTTTCTTTAGGGGGCCTCCTCTAATAAACCACTTACACACAAAAGCTGCCCTCCAGGCCTGTGTCTATTTTATCTATGCTCCCAAGTAAGGAGATGACTGAACATTTTTGACCTTGCCACATCTGCTACTTGGCTGACCCTGAAAGTATTTGAGTCTGTGGCCCCAGTTCTAGGCGTCTTGTCTTGTTTGTGGAAAGCACTGAGCCAGCCTGGTGCTGAGAACACCTCAGGGAGGGAAACTTTGAGTAAGGTCTGCAGAACCTGTTAACGAGCAAGATCACAGAGGTGGGCTTCCACCTCCTTCCATCTCATTTTAGCCACCCCCTCCCCTAAACCCCAATTCTGCTTCTATATGCCAAATTCTAGGCAGGTGAGGTGGCTCCAGGGGTTCATGTTCGCTTTTCCAAAGTGACTCACAACAGGACCTGACCCTGAGGGCAAAAGCAAACTCTTTAACATTTAAAAAGGTCACATGGATTTTTTTGAGGAAATATGGACCAGTCAGAAATAAATAAAAATAAAATCAACAAATTCAAAGCTTGTTACATATCCCTGAATCTGTTAACTTTGTTCTCTTTTCCTGCTTTCCATTGGATGCTTTGAGATCCAAAAGCATTCAACAAAACTTTATTTTTTTTAAAAGATTTTATTTATTCATAGAGACAGAGAGAGAGAGAGAGGCAGAGGCACACGCAGAGGGGGAAGCAGGCCCCATGCAGGGAGCCCGACATGGGACTCAATCCAGAGTCCCCAGGATCACACCCTGGGCCGCAGGCAGCGCTAAACCGCTGTGCCACCAGGGCTGCCCTCAACAAAACTTTAAAAGCTGACAAGCACAATCTCTGGATGGCCTCTGTCTTAGTAAACAGGACATGAAAAATTCTGCCCACAGGGAAGATCGGCAGTGAGTTTTGTTGAAAAAAAAAATAAAAATAAAAATAAAGTTTTGTTGAGATCTCACCTTTGTTGCCTCTTCTGCTTTCTTTATTCTTCTGGGTTCATGCTTGTTCAATTTATTTTGTCCTGTTTAGTGGGATATTGAGGAGCAAAAATTAAAATTTATTAGTCACCATATTTAATTGCAGGTGATTTGTGTTATGTCCGATATAAATAATATTTCTGTAAAAATAAAAGAAAAACACTTCAGCCATAGAACAAAGTTAAAGTAGAGCAGTTAGTTATAGTAATTATAAAAAACTACTCGAAAAAATACTCTTTTTATGAAGATGAATCACTGACTTAATTAAGATTAATATCAGTACTTAAAGCATTATGTAATTTTTAGTGCAGTTATATATAATGACCCAGAGATTATGGAACTGAGTTTATGTGAGGACACTGATTATCGAATGAAACTGAGTTTTACTCCATTTATACCTATTTGTGCAATACTATCTTTTAATATTATCTTCTTAAGTATCTACTGTTTAGAGACTATATACATGTTTAAGTGATGGGTGGAAGCATTGTGATTTGACCCTTTATAACATTTATTCCACTGGGACACTGTTACCCAACATTTTAAAACTCCCGTCACTTTTGGACAAATACAAAATTCACCATTTCCCCCATCCTTGCCATTTTTTATGAGTTTCTCTCTTTTTATTCAAGTATAATCAACACACAATGTTATATTAGTTTCAGATGTACAATATACTGATTCACCACTTCTATACATTAGTCAGTGCTCATTGTGGTGCATGCATACTCTTCATCCCCTTCACCCTCTGCACCCATCCTCCCTCTGATGTGTTTCTCTTAAGAGCCTAGAAGGTATTTGTTAAGGTTTATCTTTTATATTTTGAATTATAAAACTAAGATTTTATTTTTATTTTCCAATATAAAGTATTGAATATAAAGTACTTCAAATTACTTTCTCACTTTTCCATATTCTAATTAGGTCCCCCTGCTGGGGGTGGGAGGAAGGACAGGTGAGCTTCCCAGGTTGGTAATACTGTGCTGAGAATAATTTTTAAAACAATGTGTTTTTTTCCCCCTTATTCATGAACGTAACTGTTCTGTGAAATTTGGGGCAAGATAAACATTTGTCAAACGATGTGAGTATATTACTATTTAAGGTGATTTCCAGAAGGTTCTCTTCCATTCCAGACTTGAATAAACCACTGTGATAATTGAACTGCTGACAGTATGTGTATCTAAAAACTGAACAACTAGATATACTTCTTCATCACAAAAAGCAGTCCCATTACAAGTTATCATCATAAAAGTAAATGTACTGCATTTAATGTCTCCACGACCACAATGCAATTGTTATTTCATGTTTTTAATAGCATATTTAACTACATTATATTAATTGGTGGAAAAGTTATTTCTAAAATTCAATTATAGAAATATAGGGGAAAGTAGAAGTGAAAACAGAAAAATTATATGAATAAGGTTTCATCAAAATTTAAGACTTTATGCTTCAAATGATATCATTGAGAAAGTGAAAAAAACAAACCTGACAGAATGGGAGAAGATATTTTCACTTGATATAGTTGATGAGGGACTTGTATCTAGAATATATAAAGAATAGTTACAACTCTGGGGATCCCTGGGTGGCTCAATGGTTTTGTGCCTGCCCTTGGCCCAGGGCGTGATCCTGGAGTCCCAGGACTGTGTCTCTGCCTGTGTCTCTGCCTGTGTCTCTGCCTCTCTCTCTCTCTATGTCTATCATAAATAAATAAAATCTTAAAAAAAATAGTTACAACTCAATAACTAATAGATAAATAGAATAACATAAAAATCAGCAAATTATTTGATTAGACGTTTCTCTAAAGAATATATACATATATCCGATAAGCATATGGAAAAATTCTCAATAACATTGATTAGAGAAATGCAAATCAAAATCACAATAGGATACAACTTCAGGGATCCCTGGGTGGCGCAGCGGTTTGGCGCCTGCCTTTGGCCCAGGGCGCGATCCTGGAGACCCGGGATCGAATCCCACGTCAGGCTCCCGGTGCATGGAGCCTGCTTCTCCCTCTGCCTATGTCTCTGCCTCTCTCTCTCTCACTGTGTGCCTATCATAAAAAAAAAAAAAAAAGATACAACTTCATATTGACTAAGATGTCTATAATAGAAAAGGCATAATAGCAAGTGTTGGTTAGTATATGGAGAAATCTGAACCCTCCCACATTACCGGTGGGGTATACAATGGAAAGCCACTTTGGAAAAACAGTTTGGTAGTTTTTCAAAATGTTAAATGACAGGTATGGAGGTATCATATGACCCAGCAATTCTACTTTTAGGTACATAGCCCCCAAAATCTGATAACATATGTCCATGTAAGAACTTACACATGAATGTTCATGGTAGTGTTACTCATAATAGTCAAAAAGTAGAAATAACCCACAGGTATGTCAAATTCTGAATAGATGAACAGAGGTGGTGTATCCATACAAAGGAATGTTATTCAGCCATTAAAAGGAATGAAGTACTGATAAAATGTTACATAAATGAACCTTGAAAGCATTATGCTAAATGAAAGCAGCCAGACATAAAAGACCACTTAGTGTATGATTCCATTTATATGAAATGTCCAGAAAAAGCAGATGCACAAAGAGAGAAAATAGATTAATTCTTCCTAAGAGCTGGGGTGATGGAGAAAAGGGAAGTAAGTGACTATTAATGACCATGGGTGTTTTTGGGGGGAGTGATAAAAAGTTCTGGAATTAAGTAGTGGTGTGTGGTACACAATATTGTGATGTACAATCACTGAATTGTACACTTTTAAAGTGTAAATTTTATGGCATGTTGAGTTATATCTCAGCAAAGCTATTATTAAAAAATAATTTCCCCAAAAAAATAAAAAATAAAAAATAATTTCCCTAAATACTTCAAGACTTCTTTGATTGACCAAGTAGTCATTGGAATCAAGATCTAGCAAGATCCACACGATTTGGTTGGTTGATAAATCTCTTAAGGCTTTTAATATTTTATTTATTTATTCATGAGAGACACAAAGACACAGGCAGAGGGAGAAGCAGGCTCCCCATGGGGAGCCCAATGTGGGACTCGAACCCAGGACCCTGGGATCACGACTTGAGCCAAAGGCAGACACTCAACCACTGAGCCACCTAGGTGCCCCTCTCTTAAAGGCTCTTGTAAAACACATACATTTTCTGGGCAGCCCAAGTGGCCCAGCGGTTCAGCAGCACCTTCAGCCCAGGGCCTGATCCTGGCCTCCCGGGACGGAGTCCTGTGTTGGGCTCCCTGCATGGAGCCTGCTTCTCCCTCTGCCTGTGTCTCTGCCTCTCTCTCATGAATAAATAAATATTAAGTCTTAAAAAGAAAAAAAACACATCCATTTTCCTTCTCTTCCTCATGTCACTGATTTGTTGAAGAAGCCCTTTAATTAGTGCATCACATTACTGTTGTATTACATTGGAGTGGTAGGAGTATATAATAATGAATTTCCTTTATTTTACATTTTTTTCTTACCCTTTTAACATTCCACTTTCATTCTGGAAGAAATAAGTCTGTCTTCTGCTAGGGGAAACTCCTGAGCTTTCAAAGACTTAGATTGTCATTAGCCTGCTTCTCTCACCATCCCCCCTAATCATCCCCTCGACCTCCCTCGTAGCTGACCTCTGCCTGTTCTCCATTACCCTCCGGCCCAGCCTGGCCTCCCCAGGGTGGCACACAGAATTGCAACTCCAGATGTGGACTGACCAGAGACGCGCCCATTGGGATGATTATTTCCCTTGATCTGGATGCCGTCCTTCTGTTAATATAAATTAAGATCTCATTAGGTAGCTGATTTGCCATCTCACACTTTTGACTCATTTTTCTCCTTGAAATCGACTAGAACACCTAGAGCATGTTTGCATGTGCCTATGTATGTTTTTTCATATAAACTTCTTATGCCAGTTTGTGTACTTTACAGTGGCATTTTTGAGTTTTCTCTGTTTGCTTTGTTTCATTTTGTTGATTTCTGTCCATCTGTGTAGTCTTGAGAGATCTTTTTGAATCCCGAGTCTTACTTTACAAATCTGAGAGGCATTTTTCTTGGGTGCAAGGTCAAATACAGAATCCCAAAGCTCTCCTTTAAAAATCTTCTTTCCACATAACATTGATACATTGCCACTTTGACCTCTTTGGTGTGATCAGCTGTGAATCCACCAAACTGTACCATTATTAGCCTCGGTTCTCCGTGTGCTCCACAAGAATATCATGAAAGACTTTGAGAATTGCCTATCTGAAGCCAAGAAATGTTTCATTTATTTCCAGACTGATTTCTTTTTCTTTACCTTTCATTACAGCTTGCTAAAGAATATAGGGGTTTCCTTGATCGCAACAATGAAATGAGCCCCCTAAATTCCAAGACTAGCTTATTTTGCTGAAAATTTTGAAATTCACATAACTCTACTCACAAATCTATAATTTCTAGTCTTTGAAATGTAGTCTTTTAAAAAGTGATCACCAGATTGTTTTAACAGTCTTCAGCCTTTGCTGATAGTTCCCTTCTTTCACCTTCTCTGCCTTGGAATTCTGTTATTCATGTGACATTTTGGAAAAAATTATTGACTTCATTATTTTCTTTTCAGAAAAATATCTGATTTTCTAAATTTCTGTATTCAATTTCTCTGAGATGAGTCTTAGGATAAACACTGTATGCATATAGTATATATCTTAACTACTTAATCATTTTTACATCCTGTAGTAGGAAACAGCATGCTTAAATCCATACACAGAATGCAAAAAGTAATCGCTGAATCCAGCCATGAATGCAGCGAGTTGAACTCTAAGGTAAGCTGAGAGCCTCAGAGACTTCTTTCTGTCATGTTCTTAAAAAAAATCCCACATTCCCAATAAAATGATAGGCATTTATGAGAGATCCACAGACTGTGAATGGCTGAAAAGTCTTTGATTCCCGTGACTGGCACTCTTGCAGGATCACATTAGGCTCTGTATCTGAGCTGGCCACGTTCAGCGATGTGAACATGGCCAGGTGAACTTGATGCTCTGCTGTTTTCACTGTCACTCATCCTAGGAAAATCTGTGTTTGGGAAGTGTTGGTAAGTTTAGGGTTATAAGGAACTAGCAATGCTCCCTCTGCCTGATGGGGTGATCCCACTATAGGAGGATCTCACATTCTTTCTGAAGTGGGGCTGGCCCTCCATTCCAAATGGAAAACAGCCAAACTGGACAGCAACACATGGTTTAGTCTATGCAAGATGCACTCTTGATCCTGCTTGGAGGATTTTTCTCCTAGTAAGATAGTAAACAAAGCAGTAAATAAAGTAAACATTCTATAGGAATCTTATGTGGAGGGTATGGGGAAGGCTACTCTGCCAGAGCTGACATTTCAGGAACATCTTCAGACTGAAGGAGACGTGTAGGTTTTGAGTTATTGAGCCCAGTAATGAATAGACCGTGCTTCAGGGAGACATTCTAAATGTAACCATATTAATGGAGCTCATAACTTTACTAGTAGATTAATGAGGATCTGAAAGATAGGGTAAGTCTGATCTGTTACTGAATAATGTGGTGATTAATGTTCGTGATGTAATAAGGAAGCCCTAATTAGGAAACTACAGGGGGAAAACCCCAACAGACTTTTTCACTTAACCAGAGCTTCCACCATCGAAAGAAATTTTGAAGTATCATTTAAAAAGCATTATGGACTCAGGATGTAAAAATCAGAGTAAAGCCTATTAAATGTGAAATGAGGAGTGAGCAACATTATGATCCACTGAGACTTAGTATCTTTCCTTATGAAAATTCCTGCATCAGAACAAATTACTATAAAAATATGATTTGTGATTACAATGATAAACTGGTCTATGTTCGTGATGTTTCAATTATACTTTATATTGCATTCTTTTAAGAATATGGGAAACATACAGCATTCTTTTCTTTTTTTTTTTTTTTAAGATTTTATTTATTTATGAGAGACAGAGAGAGAGAGAGAGAGGCAGAGACACAGGCAGAGGGAGAAGCAGGCTCCATGCAGGGAGCCGGATTTGGGACTCCATCCCGGGTCTCCAGGATCACGCCCTGGGCCAAAGGCGGCACTAAACCGCCGAGCCACCCGGGCTGCCCTACAGCATTATTTTCAAGGAGATGTTCACCTACAATACAATTTTCACCCTGACCGAAACTTTTAATAAATTCATTCAAAGTATTAAGGACAAAACCAATCACTTCCATTTTTAAAAGTGAATTTTACACTATTTTTCCTTTGGGCCAATGCAAGCATTTTAGGATGCCAGATATTGGTGATAATTTTCTCTACTTATATAGTGTATTTATGTCAAATTCTTCTTTCATATTGGAAGAAAATTCTAGAAATAAAAATGTAGAAAAGCATTAATCTATCATGTACATACATACATAATAAAAGGCAGACATTTTCTTACATTTGAACTATATGTATGAAATAATTATACAACCTTTTAAACAGTACTTGTAAAATGCTTTTTTTGCATCCTACTTAGCAGTTTCTAGAGGTTAATGACCAGATTCTAGAGGTTAATGACCATCTGACAACAAAGCGTTGTCAGAACTATTAACCTCAACCAATCATTAATTGCTAGAAATGTCTTGGGTCTAGGAGGTTAACTATAGTACCAGATTAAGGAGAAGGAAATATAAACTCTTAATACTATTTTTATGGGCCATGCCCTTTAATGGAATGTACATGGCAGTGATCATTTTGTACATTGGCCTATCAGATGGTTTAAGCCCTCATTCAGCATTCTGCCCAACGATGCTATAATTAAAGGTCTTGTGTTTAATAAGGACATAAAGTCTATTAATTTCTATCTACTTCAGTTGCTTATGATTAGAAAAGTTTAGACATTTGTCTGTAAGTCCTCTTGGATATTCAAAATGGTCTAGGACAAGGTCAAGAAGTCTTCTCAAACCACTACACTTTAAGCATTCACCCACATTTCTCAGGTCCCAGAGAACTCCCCCTGAATCTTTTAATTTCACACTTATCACTGAAGGCTTTGTATTGAGCCAGAAAAACATCCTGGGTCTCTGCAGTGTCCACTTTGTTTTCAGCACACAGTAGGCCTTCCAAAACACATATTGATTGAACTGTGTAAATGTGAACCAAGCCTCCATGTATGTATCTTTAAACACAGGAGGCATTCTTACTTTCAAATGCTATACAATGTAACTGTTCAGAACAGAGATGCCCATGACATATTACTAAGTAAAAGTGTTAAAATAAACTATTTTTTAAAAAAAGAATGGTGAATATTCTCAAATTATTTGAATTATTAAGTAAGGCCACACAACTATGAAGTTATGCAATTAGATATCTCTCTTTGGGAAGAAGTTCCAGGTTTCTTAGAGAACAGGTGAGTTGGGAAGCTTTAGGCAAACAAAACAAAAATCCTGGGCAGCCTGGGTGGCTCAGTGGTTTAGCGTTGCCTTCGGCCCAGGGTGTGATCCTGGAGACCCGGGATCGAGTCCCATGTCAGGCTCCCTGCATGGAGCCTGCTTTTCCCTTTGCCTGTGTCTGTGTGCTCCTCCCCCTCCCCAAGTCTCTCGTGAATAAATAAGTAAAATCTTTTTTTAAAAAAAACCTCATTCTCCTTAAGCTTCTACTTAACCTTGCCTTACATCAATCATCCTTTCTTATTAACCTCTCACCTTTAGAAGCTGCTGGGTTGGTGGGAAAGGGAGTGTGTGGTAGGCTTGAGAGTGAGGGGACAGTTATAACATGCAAATTATGTAAAAGGGGGCTACAGTCATAACAACCACTCATGTTTACTCAGAGCTTTCCTCTGAGACTTACATTTATAAATGCTATCTCCTTAATCCTCTGTACTTGACAGATATTTTATCTATGATAGATAAAATTAAATGTCAGCAGATCTTAATAGAAAGCAATTGGATGACGAGAAAGATTAATTTTAATGTATATTTGCAAGTGCATTTCAAAGCAATCTACACCTTACTCTTCATTTTCAGCTGCATTTCTTCACCTCTTCCAACCTGCAAAGTTCCCATGTGGTCAGATTCCCAGGAAACTGGTCACAGTGGTTGCCTGAGGGAGAGAAACTTGACCGCTAGAGGGAGGGATTGAAGGAGGGGGAGATTTTTCATTGTATATTCTGTTGTACCTTTTGGATTTACCTATTCAAAATATCAGTTAAATTTTAAGACACACAAAACAGTTTTTAAGAGGGCAAATTCAATCTGGAGAGTGGCTTCCTTGTGGGATGCCTGGGTGGCTCCTTTAGTTAAGCGCCGGACTCTTGGTTTCAGCTCAGGTCATGATCTCAGGGTTGTGAGACCGTACCCAGCTCTGTGCTGATTGTGGAGCCTGCCATCTCCCTCTACTCCCTCCCCACCTCCTGCCCCTGTTTATGCTTTCTCTCTCTCTAAAAAAACAAAGCAAAAACAAAAAACAAAACAAAACAACAACAACAACAACAAAAACTGCTCCCATGATGCTTTCCCTTTCCCAGTGGACTGCTAACATCTTCTTGGCCAGACTATGTCACAGTGGTGCATGTAGCTTCAAGGGATTGAAATATATTTTTAAGTCAAGCTTATCCCCTGGGTGAAAAAACATATGCTCCGTTAGAAAGAAAGAAGGAGAGAATAGATGTTGGGTATATGTGGTAGGCAGAATAATGGCTCCCCAAAGATGTCTGTGTCCTAACCACTGGAACCTGTGATTATTACCTTGCATGGTGAAAGGGACCCTGAAGATGGAATTAAATTGAAGCTTTTCAGATGGAGAGATTTTTCTGGATTATCTGAGTGGACCTAATATAGTTGCAGGGGTCCTTAGAAGAGGGAGGCAAAAGGGTCGGAGTCAGAGAAAGAGATGTGATGATGGAAGGAGAAGTCCAGGTGATGTGGCCATGAGCCAAGGCTAGTGGGCAGCTATTAGAAGTAGAAAAAGGCAAGGAAATGGAGTTTCTAGAGTCTTTGGAAGGAACGCGTCCTGTGACACTTTGATTTTAGTCCAGTGAAACCTACTTTGAAATTCTGACCTTCAAAACTGTAACATAAATTTGCATTGTTTTAAGCCACTTAGGTTTGCAGTATTTTTTTTTAAAGATTTATTTATTTATTCATGAGAGACACAGGGAGAGAGAGGCAGAGACACAGGCAGAGGGAGAAGCAGGCCTCCTGCAAGAAGCCTGATGTGGGAATTGATCCCGATCCTGGGATCATGCCCTAAGCCAAAGGCAGACGCCCAACTGCTGAGCCACCCAGGCGTCACTGCAGTTATTTGTTTTAGCAGCCGTAGGACACTAATACAGTATCTGTCAGTATTGTCTCCCACAGAGCTCAGAAAGAGTAGGGCTACAGTGAAGAGAAAGAAAGAAGTATGAGGACACAGCACTATAGAAGGGGCATGCCTCATCACATAACACACATACACAGTACCAAAGGTAATCCATATTGGACCGAGTGGTTAAAGATCAAGAAAACAGAACACAAACACATGAATGTCCAAATGCATTCAGCAAATGAAGATAATTGTCCTGACTTATGAACCTTTAAAAAATTTGTTTGTTCTATTTTGTATTGACAAAAGAATAATTTTTCAGTGGAATCACGGACTATAAGCAGACCAGAGAGATCCTCCAGACAAAATCCCTCATTTTACACTTGAGGAATCAGGCCCAAAGGTAAGGATTTTATCCCCTGCAGTCATCTCCTGTCTCCTCCATGAGTGCTTTCTGCTACATCCCACTGCTACCACGTCTAGGCAGTTTGCCAGGTATAATACAGGACACTTAAATGAAATTTGAATGTCAGATGAACAACAAATAATTTTTTAGTATAATTTTTGTATGAGTTTCCCTATTGCTCCTTCTTGTATCTTCTGATCTGTCTCTGTCCCTGGCCTTCCTACCTCTCTCTTATAAGGATCCTTGGGATGGCATTGGGCCCTCCCAGATAATCCAGGATGATTATCCCCATTTGAAGAGCCTTATTTTGATCCCATCTGCAAAGTCCCTTTTGCTGTGTAAGGTAACGTATTCATAGGTTCCAGAGATTAGATGTGGACATCCTTTTTTTTAATTATTATTATTCATGAGAGACACACAGAGAGAGAGAGGCAGAGACACAAGCAGAGGGAGAAGAAGGCTCCATGTAGGGAGCTCAACATGGGACTCGATCCTGGGTCTCCAGCATCAGCCCCTGTGCTGAAGGCAGTGCTAAATCACTGACCCACCTGGGCTGCCCATATAATGTGGAAGTCTTAGTGGACCATTTTTCTATCACAAGTTTGTCCCAAGTAATCATGGGACATACTTATACTAAAAAATTATTCAGTGTATATCTAGCATTCAAATTAACTGGGAATATTGTATTTTTATTCACTACATGTAGAAACCCTGTCAATGGGGTATATCTTGTATGCCATGATAAATATTACACCTGAGACTCAAACAATAAACAAAAAAATTGTCTTTGGACTGGTGAACGTTTTTGAAATACACGCTTTCCATTTTATAAAAATGGGTATTAGCCTTTTCATATTTTGTGCCATGTTTTTAGTAAAAAGCTGTTATGCAATTTCTATGAAATTAATCTTTGATATGGACATTTTCCCTCTAAGAATAATTGAACATATTGCAGCAGTCAGAGAGAAGGGATGCCAAGTATTTATTTTAAACATTTCCAATTTTTCCAAACACAAAATGGTTCAATTCTCTCAACCAGATCATTAATAAATCTGCTACCCAAAAATGTGGGTCTAAACATGGCTTAGCTTGGCCGTACTTAAATATTGAGTGAATAGAATGTCTCTCCTTTTTAATCAAAATACTTCATGGGTGAGAAAGGGGCCAGGAGGTGGGCTAATTGCAGCCTAGCGTGGTTTCAGAATTGATGTCTCTTGGACTGGCGGTGTTGAAGCAGGCCCTGATTTCCACTCCAGTTGCTTTCTGAATAACCCCCTTGAAAAGTTGTCTCTGTGGGTGCTGGAGGCCCCAGGCCTCCTCCTTTCTGCTGGCTTCTCTTGTCTCTTCTTTGATGGAGGCAGGGGCTGAATTCAACCACCTTCCACTCCAGAAATAACCAAAATGTCTTTCCTTGAGCAGATTTCCTCAAACCTCTTTTAATGACTAGTTAAAACTGATTATAATTAGCAGTATTCACTGGCATGCTAGTACCATAATGTTAAAGTCCATTTTTTAAAAAAGCCCCAAACTGTCTAAAATAGATTGCTCTGATGTTAAGAAAAATTATCGAAAACTTAGAAAGTCAAGGAGATGACCACCTTTTTAATATCATATTAAAGCATTGTTTAACAGGCACATGGAAAGATTATTTAATTATCTGGGTCTAGGAGGTTGTACTATTATTTCACTTCACTTGCTACTTCTTTTTAAAGACTCAGACTCTATGCAAACTTAAGTATAACTTGTGTCCTGTGCAGTAGAAATGCAAGTTATTTCTCTCAGGTAGAAAAGATAACCCTGAGGACTATGATTTCATTGCTCTGAAGCACAGTAACCAGTTTTATTTCTAGCCTAGTAACGTTCCTCTAATATCCTTTTTATTTTCTTAAGCACCTTTCTTGATGAGCTATATAATCCCGTCCTTCAGATGCTCTTCAAACCAGCTTTACACTCTACATGCTTAGCAGATTCCTCATTAATTAATGAACTGAATAAATTTTTTGACACGTTCTCGTCCTATATTCATATGAGTCATGCTTTAACTTTTTGAAAATTATACTTTGACACTGGTAAGTCCATCTGGCTTATGCCATGGATTTGCTTTACCAGCTTCTTTCCTCATACTGTGAAGGTCCACATTTCTTAGCTTGGCACTCAAAGTTCCTTATATTCTGGTCCCACCTGACATCTCTCCTTTGGTGAAGCACTACCCCAACCTCCTCTCTCCCACCCACATCATCTCCTCCCCAGGAGAATCAGAAATCCCCTCCCCACTCTTTTGCACCAGCATCCGCAACAAAGTATTTATTGATATTTTTTTTTTAATTTTTTTTTAATTTATTTATGATAGTCACAGAGAGAGAGAGAGAGAGGCAGAGACACAGGCAGAGGGAGAAGCAGGCTCCATGCACTGGGAGCCCGACGTGGGATTCGATCCCGGGTCTCCAGGATCGCGCCCCAGGCCAAAGGCAGGCGCGAAACCGCTGCGCCACCCAGGGATCCCAAGTATTTATTGATAAATCCAACTATTTTCCTACCCTTGTGGTTGACATGTGACCTAGAGGTTATTCAGATAATGCATATCATTTCTTGACCACAGTAATTGTTTCAGGGAGAGGGTGGGAGTCATATAACCCATGCTGCTTCAGTCAGCATTGTCCTCAGGACATTTAGGGGAATGATGTGACATCACTTTCTTTTTCCTGACGGATGTGGGTAAAACTGTAGCCCTGGAAGCTGGCAGCAGCCATCTTGGAACCATGAGAGGACCAAACATCAGGATAAAGCAGAAAACAGCCTTGGGAACCGGAAAGAAGTTGAGGCCTATGAACATGACTTAGCTTCTGGCTCAAGCCTTAAGATAGCCCTGCTTCTAGATTTTTCAGTTCTGTGAGCCAGTAGATTTCACTGATCATTTCAGCCTTTTTTGCATCAGGCTATTATTTCCAAACAGAAGAATCGGAGCTGATTCATATACCTACTTCAGGTATTTGTATATCCATCAGGGTTTCCTCAGTAATTTTCTGGCTGCTTAACTTCTGCCCAAAGAGAAACACCTTTGGATCCTAGCACCTCACACATCTTCTGGTTCAGTCAGACTCAATACATGTTGCCTGAATCCGTTGTAAGAAAATGCTTTCAGAGTCTCTGTCTTGATATTAATACAAGTAATGAAATAAAACCCTTATTTCCTTCCCTCTGCAGACTCCAGTGTTTCCAAAATTCCAAGCCTCAATAACCTTTTCTTGCATCCCTTTCATCACTCCTAGAGCCACGTGAACCTGTCTATACCTCTATCCCACTGTGCCCATCCCTGCCCACTTCCTCTGGATATTTTCAGAGAGGAAATGCCTGGGCAGGTAGCCAGGCTGGCAAGCTATAGGTCTAAGAGAATCCTGCATAAATATGCCCCCGTCCTATGTGTACAAGATGCACTTGGATACTTTGAAAGTGATTGTGGAAACTCAACATGCAATGTGAAGATCTATTCTGGATGTTGTGCACTCCACCCTTGGGGAACCCCACTTGGGGACCAGGCTAGAAAACCACCAAGAAAGCATTCATGCTGGCAGATTCAGAGGGCCTGAGATTGAGTTTCTTCTCAATGACCAGGCACAAATGCTGGGAAATGCTTTGGAATCAGCTTTTAAAATCAGGTTTTACAACCAACACTCACAATGTCTCCATCTAACAGATGCACTTATCTTTCAGGATTAACTACTTTTTGACAAAATGCCGATTTTGTTTAGGTATCGTTGGCATTTGCCTTGCATAAAGAGTGAGAATTCAAACTAGCAGTGGGAAGTACGATTGTTTTGTACTCAGTTTCATACTTATTTGCATACACTAACAGTAGCAGGGAAAAAATCTTACTTTGAACAAGTTCAAGTAGCTAGGAGCCAGATAGATTTGATAATTTAACATTGAAATCTGGTGATTTCTTAAACATTGAGGGAGGGAATTCATAAAAAAAATTGATAATCAATTCTAAAAGTGTTGAATGACATGGAGCACTGCATGCTAGTTTCATATTTCAGATGTTACTTACTGTTGTGTTAGTTTCCCAGAAGCCACTGTGGGACAAACCATTGCTAATAACATGTATCATTTATCATCTCTCCATGTTAAAATAGAGTGAAATAACCAGTATCAGTCTGTATTTTTTACCACAGGCCAGAAACGCCTTTCCCCCTCACCATCTGGGGGCTGTTGGGGTGTGGGATTTTACCATTTAAACATGCAGTGTCCTCAATCCCTATATTTCTTTCTCTCTCTCGATTCAGGAGACATCCAGAGATAAAAATAACAAGTAGGTGTGTGAGGCACTCACCCACAGAAGGAAGCAGAATTTACAAATTGTGTCTTACAGATTTGTTAACAAGTTCACTAACACTTTTTTCTTTCATTGAATTGGCACCCGATGCTCTCACAGGCATGTAAGTAGTAGACTTGAGGTGCTCTCAGCTGAGGCATGGCAGCAGGATACAGCAGGTGGACACCCATGAGTTATTTTTAACAATAATGACCTGCCCCACAGGGTCATTGTGGACTTTGATTGTGAAAGGTGACCCTGAAATATTTCACACCTTAGTGGCATATGACTACATTCGCATTTTAATGAATGTCTTCTGCTCCCAAATTGAAAATGTTTAAAGGGAGCAAGATTAGCACTTTAATATAATAGAGGGGCAGCTATTATCTCCATATTGTCTCAGATGCCCTCATTTTTAAAAATTTATTTTACTTATTTTTTAAAACATTTTATTTATTTATTTGAGAGTGAGAGATAGCACAAGCAGGGGGTAGTGGCAGAGGTAGAGGGAGAAGCAGGCTCCCCACTGAGCAGGGAGCCTGACTGGTGCTTGGCCAAAGGCAGACACTTACCCAATTGAGCCATCCTGGCGCCCAGCCCTCATTTTCATTTTGGCAACATTACCATCACATACTCAAAAAAGGTTAACAAATTAGACTATCTCAATGTGGGTCAAAGAACACAAATTTGCAAAGCTTAATGACAACTGTGGGAATTGCTTGGTAAAAATGGAAATTCTAAGTTGAGAAGTCTGGGCCTCTGTCCATCCATATGAATTTAATGATTAATTCACAGAAATATAGTCATTATTCACTCCATGCAAGGTGAGCAGGTATAGGGGAATCTGAGAAGTATAAAGCACTGTACTTGTCTTGAATTGCTTATAATTTAATAGATGATAAAGATTATGACATTAAAAAACTTCATATTTATCCTTTAAGAATTGGCTCGACTGTCCACAACCCTCCTCAGGTAATTCCTTCTTTGAAAGTGTTAATCAGGGATTCCTGGGTGGCTCTGTGGTTTAGCACCTGCCTTCAGCCCAAGGTGTGATCCTGGAGTTCTGGGATGGAGTCCTATGTCGGGCTCCCTGCATGGAGCCTGCTTCTCCCTCTGCCTGTGTCTCTCCCTCTGTCTCCCTCTCTCTCTCACTGTCTCTCATGAATAAATAAACAAAATCTTAAAAAAAAAGTGTTAAACCTTTTTCTGGACTCTCCAATACTTTCACTCTTAACTGTGATAGTTTGTATGGCTATCTTCTCCCCCCACAGCTAGTTTAATGCAACATAGTAGGTGCCTGATAAAACGAAAGTTAAATGAACAATGAGCAGAGGTATCAGTACAAAAAAAAAAAAAAAAAGAAAGAAAGAAAAAGAAAAACTCATAGAGACAGAGAACAGATTAGTGGTTGTCAAAGGCTGAGGGTGAGAAGTGTGAAAAATGGATGATGGGGATGAAAGGTAATAAGAAAAAGAAAACAAGGCCAGGGATAAGTTGACTGATTCAAAATAAAACAAAGTAATCAGTGCATTAGAAGAATCAGGAGAGCATTCTAGATTGTAATATACATGAGACAGGTGGGGCAGAATGAACCCTCCCTCCAAGTTTGGATGGTCAGAGATTTCACTGAGGAGATGGGAAATACAGCAGACCTTCCTGGCTTGATGTGTCAGATATAGGTAATCGTGCCTGGGGTGATGAAGATCCCAGGTAACCCTCCCTCCGCAAAATCTGGTGTTGCTCTTGGATATTTAAGTCAAATCAACACAGAATAAGAGGAGATAGACTATTATTACAATAGTGCTTAGCAAGAAAAAGCAGCTTCACTGGAGATCAACATGCATCATTGACATTTTCACAATGGTAGATTTGGATGGAAGAGCATCCAAAGCAGAACCATGTAGAAAACACTTTCTTGATTTTCTCTGTAGTTGATAATTTTCTTATTTCATTGTATGATAAATTTTCTGTGTACATGGGATAACTCTAAGTTGTCCTTAGACTCTTCTAAGTCTAAACAGTTCTCCTCTCAATATATTAGGACATATTGGCCATTCTATCAGTTTCATCTTAAAGAAATCTCTCCAAAGGCTTTCTAACCTGGTCATATTTGACCTAGTTGCTCTCCAGATTTCTCGCATAATATTTCACCCTTATCCTGGGATTCCCTTTTCTTTTCTCTGCATTAAATTCCCTATATTTTGGATCCCATGCCTTTCCCTTTCTTGTTTATCCCCTTATCTGGGGGGAGTACATCCTCCAGTAGCTTCTTTTAATTTTAATTTTATTTATTTATTCATGGGAGATACACACACACAGAGAGGCAGAGACATAGGCAGAGGGAGAAGCAGGCTCCCCAGGAGAAGCCTAATGCAGGACTGAATCCCAGGACCCCATGATCACCACCTGAGCCAAAGGCAGATGCTCAACCACTGAGCCACTCAGGTGCCCCCTTCCAGTAGCATCTTGAGAAAGGAACAAGGAAGATAGCTTAAGATTTTGTATTCTTCTTTTTACAGCTTACTTGATGTACAATTGACTTAAAAAATTTCACGTATATATACTTATGAAGCCATTACTACAATCAAGACAATGAACATATCCATTGCCCCAAAAGTCTTCCTGCCCTTTGGTCTTTCTTCCTGGTCCTCCAGTGCCTCTTCCTTTTCCCCAAGTAACCAATGGTATTTTTTGACACTATAGATTAATTTGAATTTCCTAGAGTTTTTAAAAAAATGGAAGAGGGTGTACACTCAGCATGATTATTTTGAGCTTCATCCATGTTGTATTATACCAATAATTCATGCCATTTTACCCCTAAATAGTATTCAATAGCTGGCATATATAATATACATATAATCTCACAATTTTTAAATTCATTCACCTATTGATTTATGTTTGGTTTGTTTCTAGTTTGGGACAGTCACAGATAAGATGCTAGGTATATTCATGTATAGTTCCTTTTATGCTTTCATGTCCTCTGAATAAATCCCAAGAAATTCAGATCTTTGATCTTTAGAAATCAAATGGCTGGGCCTTATGGTAGATTATCTGCTTAACTCTTTGAGAAACTGCCACATTGTTTTCCAAAGTGGTTGTGGTTGTTCATTTTATATTCCCATCAGAAGGGTAGGAGCGGTTCAGCTGCTCCTCACCAACACTTGGTATAGTTGGTCCTCCTTTCAATTTTAGCTATTCTAATTAGGTGTGTACTAGTATCTCATTGTGATTTTAATTTGCATTAATCTGCATGTTAAGCATCTTTGCATGGGCTTATTTGCCATCTAAATATTTTCGTTAGTCTGTTCAACTCTTTTGGTGACTTTTGAAAAATGGTTTGTTATTGAGTTTTGAGAGTTGTTTTTTTCATATTCTGGATACAAATCCTTTATCAGATATGTAATTTATGAATGCTTTGGCCCATTTTATGGAAGGTCTTCTCAGTCTCCTAATACTGTCTTTTGAAGAGTAAAAGATCTTAATTCGATGAAGTCTAACATAATTTAAAAAATATATTATGCTTTTGCTGCTTTGATCAACCCAAAGTTTCAAAGATTTTCTCCTAGAAGGTTTATAGTTTTAGGATGTACATTTAGGTCTGTGATCCATTTTGAGTTTATTTTTGTATATTGTGTAAGATATGGATTGAATTTCACTTTTTAACATGTGGATGGCCAACTGTTACAGCACCATTTATTGACAAGACAGTCCTTATCCATGGAATTACCTTTGTACTTTTGTTGAAAGTCATCTGGCTATATATATGTATATGTGTAATGTATGTGTATGTGTGTGTGTATATATATGTATATATACATATACATACATATACATATACATATATATATATATATATATATATATACAGAGAGAGAGAGAGAGAAAGAAAGTCATATATATATATATGTACCTGGGCCTCTTTCTGGAATGTTTTCTCCCATTAATCTGTCTATCTTCATGTTAATAAGACACTGTCTTGATTACTGTAGCTTTATGAATTTAGATAATGTAAGTTCTCTACTTTGTTCATTTTTTAATTTTATTTTTTTATTTTTATTTTTTTATTTTATTTTATTTTTTAATTTTTTTTATTTTTTTTATTTTTTTATTTTTTTATTTTTATTTTTATTTTTATTTTTTTATTTTTATTTTTATTTTTTATTTTTTAAATTATTTTTTATTATTTTATTATTTTTAAATTTTATTTATTTATTTTTTTTTTTTAATTTTATACTTTGTTCATTTTTATTGTTGTTTTTGGCAATTCTAGGTCCTCTGAATTTCCAAATAAATTTTATAATCCCCTTAAGAATTTGAACCTAAAAAGGATATATCTGGGATTTTGATTTGGATTGCGTTGACTTAATAGACCAATTTGGGAATAACTGTCATCTTAACAATATTCTGTCTTCCAATTTATGAACAAAGTATATCTGCATTGTTTATGGTTTTCTTTAATTCAACCATGTTCCATAGTTTTCGGGGTACAGGTCTTGCACATCTTTTGTCAGATGATATATCTATATTTGCAGTATACTTAGATGGTAAAAATATGCTCATGAAAAAGACAAGGAAATACATATGTGATGTTATACTAGCCAAAGAAGACCTTAGATATGGACAGTGTGAGTCTTTTTTAACACTGGGGTTAGGGATGCCTGGGTAGCTCAGCTGTTGAGTGTTTGCCTTCGGCTCAGGGCATAATACCTGGTCCAGGGATAGAGTCTCACACTGAACTCCCTGTGGGGAGCCTACTTCTCCCTCTGCCTATGTTTCTGCCTCTCTCTCTCTCTGTGTCTCTCAGGTATAAATAAATAAAATATTTAAAAATAAAACAAAACAAAGCAAAAAACCCCCACAATACTGGGGTTATAGAGGGCATCTGCCATCTTTTCTATTGTTTGCCCTGCATCTCTTCTTTTTGGGGGAACCAGGCCAGAACCAGAACCAGCCACACTGCCGGTGGACCCCTCATGCTCAGTCCATGCAGTACAGATGGAATTATTCCTGTGTAGACCCCTTCCACCCCCACCCCATCACGACAATTTGGTTCATAGTTGTTTATTGGACCCAAGCCAGGCCAATGAGCTTCATCTTTGTTTTTGTTTTTGTTTTTTTGTTTTGTTTTGTTTTGTTTTTGTTTTTGTTTTTGTTTTTGTTTTTGTTTGAGCTTCATCTTTGAAAGCCTGGCTAGAACTATTAGGAAGCAATGTTTTCCTTTTAAAGGATTACCAGCCATGAGAAAGATGTGATATGCTCAGAACTATACATGACTACTTCTGTCACTCGCTGTTGAACCCACCTGTCTGATAAATCTAAGAGACTACATCACATTAGGCAATTATAGAACATAATTTGCAATAAATAGTCTCCAACCCAGCCTCCAAGAAAGTCTCTTAAGAGAGTCCCCTGATTATTCTTGCCACCTGCTATTCACCGTTTCGGAAGCCGCGCTTTGAATAGAGATGATCCATGTAACCAATAGGGTATTACAGAAATAAAGGGAGTTAGATTTCCAAGCCTCAGTCAAAAAAGATATTTTAGCTTCCACTTTGTCCTCTCTCCGGATACTTGCTTGAGGAGAAGGCAGCTGCATGCCCTAAGGACACCAGTAGCTTTGTGAAGACTCCCATGTAGGGTGACACACACACAAATGTGTGACAGATTACTCTCCAGTCCTAGTAAAGCCTTCAGATGACCTCAGCCCCAGCCAACACCTTCACTGTGACCTCATGAGAGACCTTGGACCAGAAACACCAACTCAGCAGCTTCTGAATTCCTGACTCACAGAAACTGTGTGAGGTAATAATTATTTATTGCTGTTTAAAGCCACTAACGTGGGGATTCCTGGGTGGCTCAGCGGTTTTGCGCCTGCCTTTGGCCCAGGGCGCCATCCTGGAGTCCTAGGATCGAGTCCCGCATCGGGCTCCCGGCATGGAGCCTGCTTCTCCCTCTGCTTGTGTCTCTGCCTCTCTCTCTCTCTATCATAAATAAATAAAAATAAATTAAAAAAATAAAGCCACTAACTTTTGAGGTAATTTGCTATCCAGCAATAGATAACTAATACACAGTCTAATAAAGCTCACTCAGGTTTGCCTCAGCTTAGAGACAATCAATTTTTTTCTGACTTTTCCTATTTTTATTTTTCTATAGGTCAGCTCTTCCTGGACCATGATTGTTAGAGTCTTTGTCTTTTGTTAATTAATTATTCAAAAAAATCAGACTTTCAGTTCTGTAGTCCTGAACTATTCCCATGTTCTCATTTAAAAATTTCTTTTCTCTCTGTCCTGTTCCTCAGTTTCCAAGCAGCTCTGTTCCTTGCATTGTGGTTTTCTTGTATCCTCCATTCTTTTTGTTCTAACAATCTCTTTACCTCTCTTTTATGATTATACAATTCTTCAAATATAACATTCCCTAAATATTCCTACTTTTTTACAATACTGGTGACTTTGTATATGCTATTTGTGACATTCATCCATTCATTCATTCATTCATTCATTCAGTACTTCTTGTGTTCCTACCATGTGCCAGGCACTTCTAGATACTGAATGTAGTTCTGCCTGAAACACCCTTGCCTCCAAATATCTCTTCTCTACCTGAACTTCCACTTAATCAAATTACCTTTGATTATGGGCTCATTCAAGGTCAGGCACTGTGTTATATGTGCTTTAAGTCTCAGTTCTAATTACCATCTCTTATAAGACTTCCTTTTTCCTCCAGCCAGAGTTAATTACTTCTACCACACTCTATATTGGTAACTTGAATAATATTTTGTTTGTTCATTTGTTTATTCATTCATTATTTCATAAAATATTTTTGAGAGCCTATATGCCTGACACGGTTAGAACCTGGAGAAACCACGGTGTGAGGTAAGTGCCAACAGATGTTTGTGCCTAATGCAATGGAAAGGTGGAGCAACTAATTGTGTCTTCTAATTGTTTCCTTTAATCCTTGTATTCTTCATAGACCTTGAGCTACCAAAGGCATGGATTACATCTTCTTTTTGCTATCTCCAGTACCTAGCAGAGTTTCTGGAACAGGGAAGATGCCTATTAACTATTTGTTGTGTGTTGGAAGCCCACCAATATGCTACTTGACAATTGGGAATTAACCTGCATTGGATGGATCGTCATCTAGCCACCAAATCTCTCCAGGCCCCCACACATTTTGCTTCATGCCTTTTCTCAAAGTTGATTTAAGACAAAAGCCCAAGGGGATCCCTGGGTGGCTCAGTGGTTTAGTGCCTGCTTTTGGCCCAGGGTGTGATCCTGGAGTCCTGGGATCGAGTCCCACGTCGGGCTCCTTGCATGGAGCCTGCTTTTCCCTCTGCCTGTGTCTCTGCCTCTCTCTGTGTCTCTCATGAATAAATAAACAAAATCTTTAAAAATAAATAAATAAAATAAAACAAAAGCTCATCTACAACTCAACTACATTGCAGATGCTCTGCCCTGGTCAGGCTGGTGACACGTCAAATCCAGATTTCTAAGAGGTTTCTAGAAGGCAGGTAGATTGCGAGGGGTGGCTCAGAAATATGAGAAATTTAAAGAGAGGTGAAAGGGAAAAATAAACTGTTGGAAGAGGAGATGGAGGCCAAACACAAGGCTCATCTCTCCATTTTCCTAGGGCCAGTCGGCCTTGATAAAACTCAATAGGTAAGTTTCAGTCTGGGGTCTGAAAATAAAGGGAGCATTCTAGATAATCCAAAAACAAAAAAATGACTGAAAATCATTTAAAAATATGCCCCCACCCTGGGTGAAGTTCCTGCAGTTGCTGGCCTGCTGAGGTCCACATTCTTGCCAGCTTCAGATTGCTAGCATCCCTACTGATGATAGATGTATTAAGAGCTGATGAAATAACTTGCAGATTTTACATCTAACAATGCAAATATTCCTTTGTTCGTAGATAGTCGGATATGCTGAGAGGAGTCTTATGAACCAGTCTTCAAGTGCCATCAGATTTTGTGGTTTAGAATCTTTCTCCAGTTACCGCGGTGGTCAGCAAGGCTCTTCTGTAGGCTGATTAATTCGTGATAGGAAAATGAGATGATGAGATCATAGTAAGCATAGAAATATTCCACTGTTTGGAAGACTTGCATTCCAATGTGAATATTAAGCTAATTTGCTTATCTTAATCCCATCTTTGTGTTAACCTGCGTTTCATAACAATGATGTGTTCTGGAATCTCAGACCTCCCTATGGAAGAGTTAGGCAAAACAGAGGAGTGAGACTCCCTTAAAGGCACTGCCACTTTGCTAAAAACTAAATACCCCTATAATAAATACACTATGGTAGAAATCTCTTGTATCACAGAGTCTCAAGTGAAAGCATTGATCCATTTATTTCTCCTAATTATAATTGAGAAAAAAAATGATTCATCAACAAAATAATCACATTGATCATAATTCAAAAGTTACCTCCAAATTTCTAATTCTACATCAGCAAGTTAATTTACTTTATTAAATAGATTGGAACAGACACAGCTAAGCTGTGTTCTTAACTTCAAGCTAAGTTGATTTTCTGATTACCACTGTTCTTGGATGATTTCTTTTGGAGGCTTTTAGGCACCCCTGGAAACCACTTAAAAAGATAATATATCCTAAACTTTTTTTCCTCTGTGGACAAATTTGTCTATCCCTCTGGGAGGAATACTTCCTCTGTTTCAATGCTCTTTCTCTTTCTTTGTCCATCTGGAGAATATCCACTCACCTTGCAAGAATCAGGCCAAAGGCCATATTATCCATGAAAATGTCCCTAATTACCCACTTAACGCTGGAAGAATTACATTCCTTCCTCTGTGTACATTTCTGTCTTCTATTACCATGTGTGTGCACAGATATTTTTAAAATTAAATCAAGCTTTTAAATTTTGAGATAATTGTAGATTCACATACAGTTGTAGAAATACTACAGGGAGATTTGTGTAGTGTTTATACAGTTTCCCTCAATGGTAACATCTTTAGAAACTACTTACAATATCATAAGCAAGACATTGATGTTGATACAGTAAAGATACAGAACACTTCTATCACCATAAGGATCTCTCTTGTTGCCTTTGTAGTGCCCTCCACCCCCACCACACACACATGTCCCCCTATCCTTTCATCCTCACCCCCTGGCAACTGTTGATCTGTTTTCATTTGTATAATTTTGTCGTTTCAAGAATGCTCTATAAATGGAATACTGCAGTATATGATCTTTGGTAATTTTTTTTTTTTTTTTTTTTTACTCAGCATAATTCCCTGGAGAGTCATCCAACTTGTATGTTGATGTATCAGTAGCTCCTTCCTATTGATGAGCACGTTTTTCATGATATAGATGTAGTAAAGTATTTTTTAACTACCCACACACTGGCTATTACAAATAAATCTGCTGTTGACATTTATGTACAAGTTTTTGTGTAAATATAAATTTTCATTTCTCTGAGATAAATGCCCAAAACTACAAGTGTTGAGGCATATAGTGATAGCATGTTCAATTTTGTAAAAAACTACCAACTTGTTTGCTAGAGCAGCTTTACAATTTTACATTCCTACTAGAAATGTATGAGTGATTCCAGTTTCTTCACATCCTTACCAGCATTCCGTGTTTTCACTATTCTTTAGTTTTAGTTTAAGATTTATTTATTTATTTATTTTAGAGAGAGAGAGCATGCAAGCGGGGAGGGGGCAGAGAGAGGGGGAGAGAATCTCAAGTAAACCCCTACTAATGGAGCTGGATTCAGGGATCCCACCACTTGAGATCCCATGACTCTGAGATCCCATGACTCTGAGATCATTACTTGAGCCGAAACCAAGAGTCCAAGGCTTAACAAACTGAGCCACCCTGGTGCCCTTCACTATTTTTTATTTAAGCCAATTTCATAGGTTTATAATGATATTTAATTGTAGTTTAAATTTCTGCTTTTCCCTGATGGTTAGTGATATTGAGCATCTTTTTCATGTGCTTGTTTGCTATCTGTAAATCTTTTATCTTTATTTAAATATCTTTGTCTTTTGCTTATTTTCTAATTGAATTTATTTTATTTATTTATTCATTCACTTATTCATTTCACTCTTGAGTTTTTAGATGTCTTTATGTAGACTAGGTACCTGTCCTTTGTCAGATATGTGATTTGCAAATATTTTCACCTAGTCTGTAACTTGTCTTTTTGTGTTCTTCATAAGGGCTTTCACAGGAAAAAAAGGTTTTGAATTTGATAACATCCAAATGAATAAATTTTCCTTTCGTGTACTGTTCTTCTACTATCAAGTGTAAGAATTTTGTATTTACCTCTATATACTAAAGATTTTCTCACAATTTTTATTATTTTATATTTTATAATTAATTCTCTGATCTATTTGTGGTTGATTTTTGCATCAGTTATAAGGTTTACGTCTATGTCTGATTGCTTCACCACCATTTATTGAAAAAGCTATCCTCCCTTCATTGAATTGCTTCTGTACCTTTGTCAAAAATCAGTTGAGTATATTTGTATGGGTCAAGTTGTCTATTCTGTTTCATTCACCTATGTGTTTATGCCTCTGCCAATATCACATGGTCTTACTATAGCTATTATGATAAACCTCAAATAGAGTGAGTCTATCCACTTTATTCTTCTTTGTCAATATTGTTTTAGTTATTTCAAGGCTTGTACCTTTCCATTTAATTTTTACAACACACTCGTCTGTGTCTACAAAAAATTTTCTGGATATTTTAATAATATTTCATTAAACCTACAGATTCATTCAAGGAGAAATAATATCTTTACTATATTGTTCAATTGGAAGCAATTCATGAATGTTGTATGTATCCACATTTTATTTATATATTTTTAAACATATTTAATTTATTTATTCATGAGAGAGACAGAGAGAGAGAGGTAGAGACACAGGCAGAGGGAGAAGCAGGCTCCCTGCAGGGGGCCTGATGTGGGACTTGATCCCAGGATCCTGGGATCATGACCTGAGCCAAAGGCAGATGCTCAACCACTGAGCCATCCAGGCATCCTCCTTTTATTTAGTTTGCTTTGATTTATTTCATCAACATTTTGTAATTTCCAACATACAAATCCTGCACATGATTTATCAAGCATATACCTAAATATTTCATTTTATTTACAGCAATTATAAATGATACCACATTTTAAATATCATTTCCCATATGTTCATTGTTAACGTATAGAAATATGATTGATATTTATATATTGTTCTTACATTTTAGAACTTTACTGAATTTCCTTATTGGTTTTAAGAGTTTCTTATAGATACCTTGGGATACATAGCCAATTATATCATCTGCAAATAGGAGCAGTTTATTTCTTCTTTTCCATTCTGTATACGTTTTATTTTTCTTCTCTTTTTGCAGTGGTTAGAACTTATGGTACTGTGTTGAGTAAGATAGATGTGAGCTGTCATCTTTGCCTTGATTGTGGTATCAGAGGGAGACTGAGAACAGCCCTACAGGATATGGTGTTAGCTACAGCTTTTTTGTAGATACTTTTTACCAAGTCAGGGAAATTCCCCATATTCCTATCTTTCTGAGATTTTTTTGTTTTTGTTTTTGTTTTAAGTAGGCTCCATACCCATCATGGGGCTTAAACTCACAACCCTAAGATCAAGAGTCACATGCTCTATGACTGAGCCAGCCAAGATGCCCCTACCTGGCTGAGAGTTAAACCTCAAGTCAGTAATTTTTGTTCAAAGCAAACCAGGGTTGATTGTGTGCCAAATACATGGCAGATGTAAACTAAAATTCTCTCTAGAGGAAACTTAAATTCAGATCTCAAATAATTTTTTAGATAAAATTACAGAGAATGTGAGTCCATTTTTTTAAATCAGAGAACATGTGAGAAAACAAGGTACCACAAAAGACAGTCAGCAAAACGAACAATAAAACCAGACTAGCAAGGATACCACACATTCGAATGATCACATACAAAATACACACTATGTTGGATTGTATTTGAAGAAATTAAAAGGGCTGTTATGTGTATAAGTAAAGAACAAAAAAAGGTCAAAATGATCAGGCAGATAGCGATGGGCGGTGAGCCTTGGAAGACACATGGGCCTAACTGTGGGAGCTTCAAATGCCAGATGAAGAGCAGTCCTCTGTATAAGGACACAATTGAACCACTGAAATCTTCAGAAGCGAGACTGACATATGCTGATGTGGTTTAATTAGGACTAATCTGGTACCTGTATGCAAAAGAAACTAGAAGGGAGAAGATGATACAAAAAGCAATCAACAATTGCCTGGCAGGAGTGCCAGCATGTGATCCTGAGACAGACGAAAATGGAAAGAATGTGTAGAAGGGGGAGAGGCATGGTGATGGAGAAACCAACAGTATTTGGTACTGGATGTCAAATGGTGGGGAAGATTCTAGTCTAAGCCTTAGAGTCTCTGAAATCTTATATTTCCTCTTCTAGAACTTCCCCCAAACCCAAATTGTGGGATTTACCCTCCACTTCCACTCAGTCAGTCTTCCACTCAGTGCCCATTGCTGGGCATGAGCAATGTGTGAACGGATGAAAGCCAAGGGATTACAGTCCTTCTGGAGGCATCAGGATACAATAAGCCTCCTACTAACGAGGTACACATGGACTTGACACAACTCTACTGATAATAGTAATATCAGCAGATATTATTGGGCAATAATAATCACGCACTAAATATTACAAAGCCCATTTATATACCTTGTCTTATTTGATCCTTGAAGCAATCCTCAAATGGACTGACAAGACCTTTTATTACCTTATTCTATTTTATGAGTGATGAAGCTGAGGCTCAGCAGTATGAAGGGACATCCCCCAAGTCACAAAAGCAGTTTGGTGGTAAAGCCAGGACGAGACTCTGCCGGGTGAGAACTCTTTTCATTCTTCCACATCTTGGAAGGAGAGATCTCAAGATGGAACCTGTTGGGTTTTGTTATGTTCCATTGTATTTGAGTCCTTGTGTGGATACTGGACATACAAAGGAGAGAGGCTGTTGGAAATTTTAGTTCTAGTTGATTCATAGCTACAAAGACTGAATTGTGTGATGCAATGCATTTTGCAATTTCTCTGATGCTTTTGATCACTAGAAACTAGGATTTGGGGGAGGGGCCCCATGATGGGGGGAGGGTTGAAAGAGAGGAATGGAGTCGCTCAGAGAGATACAGTTGTAAAGGGGGCTAGGAGCTGAGTTTCTGACACCAAATTTTTTGGTGCCCTATGGTGTTAATTAGACATTTCTTTTCAACCTGATTGACAGTGCATTTTAATGACGAAATAACAGAGCCCAGCAGAGCCTGGCAATATATTCTTTTCTTACAATTTACAAGCTGAACTTCCCTTGGCAACCTACATCTGGTTTGCTCTGCTAGTAAGTCTGTCAGTAGAACAATGTATAGGCTCTTTCATTTCAATAGGTTTTCTGTTATTAAAGCCTTCTGCATTTTCCTCAGCTTAATTCATTAGGCTGTTAAATTTCATCAAATTACTTTCTTTCAATTATATATATATATAATATATATAATTCAATTATATATATTATATATAATATAAAGAAGCACAATTATATATAATAAGCACATATATACTTATATATACTTATTATATATAATAAGAATATAAAGAAGCACAATTTTGACCAGTCTGAATAAAAATAGGATAGTATGGAAATGTGTAAGCTCTGAAAGGAAGAGGCTGTATATTAAGGGTTGTATAATGGAGGCTTCACAGAATTATATTTTTAAGTATTTTTTCTCCCTTTTAATGGGATATTTCCTGGAAAATTGGGATAAACCCTAAAGGATCCCCTAAGCCTCCGGTGACCAATTGAAAGCAGAAGATCCCCATGCACTGAACGCCTTGACCACCTGGGAGTGCTGATGCTTGGCAAGTGCTTGGGAATACTTATTTTTTAAGATTTCACCTTTGTTTTATGTTCACAAACAGACACTTAAAAATAATACATCTTTGTTTGTTTGTTTCTACACAGGAGTAAATGCCCCTCTTTACCAGAGACTAACAGGGATCCTTGCAGTTATCGATGGGCTAGAGACCACTAAAAACAAGCAGGAGAAACAGTAGTTGTGCCTTCCCTCTGCCTGAAGACAGGGTTGGGAGCAGGGCTGAATCTGCAAGTGGGGGGGTGTTAAGTGACTCCAGTAGAGGGCCATAAAGGCAGAGAGCCAAGCAGATCATTACAAGCTACTCCTCCAGGAAAATGGAAGCCATTTAAAAAATTCCAGGAATAGCTTGGAACATGCAGTGTTCTTAAACAAAGGACCTTTGTGACATTCAGAACTACCAAATTTAGGAGAGGAAAAGACTCACATCTCACCTGCCTCCCTTCCCTTGGTCTACTGCCACTGCTTTGTCTAGATCAATTGAAAAGACCCCCAAATTTGCAGTCCTAACCACAGTTGTACATTTTTGTGATGAGGGCAAAGCAGAGAGGGATTCTGTCCAATACACTATTTCCAGGTGTTTGCCCACCTGGACTTCATGATCTTTAGTTCTGTATTAGTTGGCTTAAGTAGGAAAAATGCTTGAATTCATGCTTCATACAAACTTCTATTGCTACAACCATATAATAGAAGACGATCATAGTAAGAATGAAGTTAAAACCCATCCAGTGACTTCTGCTCATATCTTTTCAGTTAAAACTGGGTTATGTGACTATTCCTAGATGCAGAGAAAAGTGAGTGATTTCTGGGCCCAGAGCAGCCCATATAAAGTCTCAGGCTGATGGTAAGGAGGAAGGAGTGAGTGGATATTAGATGGACACCAGCACCAGCAGGTCCTGCTAACTCACCATCTTTTGGAAATTGTGGACTTTCTCTTTCTTTTTCTTTCTTTCTTTCTTTCTTTCTTTCTTTCTTTCTTTCTTTCTTTCTTTCCTTTTCTTCTTCTCTTTCTCTCTTTTTTTTATTTATTTACTTGAGAGAGAGAGCATGCACATGAGTGCACTAGTGGGAGAAGGGACAGAGGGAAGAATAGAACCATAATTCTATTCTTTGCTTCTGTAAGTTTGATTTTTTTGAGATAATAATGCATATTTGTCTGTGACTGGCTTATTTCACTTAGCCTTACATAATAGATAACATCCAATATTGTCACATGTGCAGGATTTCCTCAATTTTTAGGGCTGAATAATATTCCACTGTAGGTATATGCCACTTTTGTTTTGTCCATTCATTCATCAGTGGACATTTATGTTTTCCATATCTTAGTGTGAATAGTGCTGTAATGAACATAGCAATGTTACTATCTCTTCAAGATCTTGATTTCAATTCTTTTGGATAAACATCCAGAAGTGGGATTGTTGGATCATGTGGTAGTTCTTATTTTTAATCTTTTGAGGAACCTTCTGTTTTCCATAGCTGTGTACTCTTTTGCATTCCCACCCACAGGTTACAAAATAGCCCCCTTAACCCATGGTGGCTTTGATTTGCATTTCTCTGATGAGTGATGTTGAGCATCTTTTCATATACTTGTTAGCTATTTGGATGTCTTCTTTGGAGAAATGTCTGTTCAAGTCCTTAACCCATTTTAAATTTATTTTTTATTTATTTTTAAAAGGATTTTATTTATTTATTTATTTATTATTTATATATTTTTTTATTTATTTGAGAGAAAGAGCATGAGTAGGGGAAAGGGGCAGAAGGAGAAGCAGACTTCCTGCTGAGCAGGGAGCCCGATGCAGGACTCAAATCCAGGACCCTGGGATCGTGTTCTGAGCTAAAGGCAGACACTTAACTGATTGAGCCACCCAGGCACCCCTTGCCCATTTTTTAATGGGGTTATTAGAGTTTTTGTTTTTGAGTTATAGTTATGTATTTTGGAACTAAACCTCTTGTTGGATACATAATATGCAAATATTTCCTCTCATTCTGTAGGCTGCTTTTTTACTCCTTTAATTATTTCTTTTTTTGTGCAGACATGTTTTAGTTTGATGTAGACCCACTTGTTTTTTTCTGATTTTGTTGCCTGTGCTTTTGTCTTTTATCCATGAGATCATTGCCAAGGCCAATGTCATGAGCTTTCCCCTAGACGTCACTTTCAGGTTCAGACCTCAATTCCAGAGATGCTGTGACCTTGAGGTGCCATTTAAGGTGAAGGTGGTCAGTGGGATTTGAATCCCTTTGCTCCCTGCCCTAGGGACAGAAAACTGGCCTGAGTGGGGGGTCAGAGCTTGTGCCATAAAAATGACCAGAAGTAAGAAGGGCGCCTAAACCAGAAACACAAAAAGGCTGAGGTAGGGTGAAACATCAGGATGCCAGAAAAGTCCAGGGGTCCCCAAATAGAAGGGGTAGGCTAAGCAAGGGGCCCTGGCCACCCAAGTTTAGGGTGGGTGGCCAAGGCAGGGCTTAGAGAGCCAAGCTGCTGTGCTAGGAGGCTCTGGGCTCAGGAGAAAAGGTGGGGGGCCTCTAGTTCAGGTAAAGTTCCTGGGCCAGTAGTGATTCCATTTATGAATGTCTGATGGTGAACATCCACCTAGTGACTTATGCAAGTCTGCTATAGTTAATGTAGCCTTGACTTACAGAATTTTTGATGTTTAGAAGCTAGTATCATCTGCTTTGAAGTTACTTTAGCAAGGCTGTTGTGGGCACTCTCTAGATTTTTCAGAAGACTTTGATGTCATTCCACACTTGCTTCATAAACTGCCTGATACAGGAAGTCTCTGTTTTTCTGCCGAGGAAACTGATGTATAGAAGTTAGATCACTTGCTCAAGGCTCCGCAGCTGCCCAAGTTGGGGCTCTCCTTTCTCAAGGAAATAAGCATGACATTAATGCACAGTGATCCTATAGATACAGCTTATTACTTACAGACACAGCTATTCACAAAAAGACCTGGTTGACCAGAGGCTCTGTGGTCACAATGACTGGCCAAATCTGTCAGGTGAGCTCCCTCAGGGGCTCACCACAGCCCTCTCCTCAGGTGTAGGTGGCATCCTCCATCAGCTGCCAGGTGCCGATATGCTGCTCTGGTTGTGAGGACTGTATGGCGGTGGCGGAGGCGATTGACTCTTGGTAGCTGAGCATAAAGGAAAGGATCCAGTGGAGACCATGAGGTTCACTACTTCTGAAAATGAGAACAATAATGCCTAATTCGCATTAAATGTGAATATTAGAAAACATAATGCTATAAAGTCAATTTAGAAACTGAAAATGCTGCACAACTACAAGGCAATATCATAATGACTATTTTTGTTGTGTTAACAATAACACTAGTATTTATTGAGCTCATGTTATATGCCAGGCCTTGAGCACAAGGTACACATGATGATCTTATTTAATCCACAGAATCATCTTGTGATATGGGTGTTTTTATCCCCATTTTTATAGATGATGACACAGAGGCAGGGTTAAGTGACTTGTCCAAGGTCAAAGCTGGTAAATTATAGAGCTGGGCCTGAAACTCAATTCTGCTTAACTCTGAACCTTGTTCTCCTAGCTTATCTAAAAATGAGTATTTTGTATAGTTTCCAGATCTTTCATTTTTCAGGTTGTCTTCATTGGATGCTTTTTTGATATACATTTTTAAAATTCATCACGTATAACAAAAAATACTCCAAATATGGCCTTGACCATCAAAAGAGTACTATGGGATCATGACCTCCTTTGTTTGAGACATTAGGCTTTCATTAATACATCCCAACATTTTATTAGCTGTTTGAAAAAATAGGTTGCATGAATACCTTATCTGGATTCGAAGTCTCCTCAGTTCCCTAAGTCCTTTTCTCTTGAATTGTTGTTAAACTCGATCTCCTCTTCTCCAAATTTACACAAGTGAAACTGAATGTCAGTCTTCGATATGTTGCCTTGATTAAAGCTCTAGGCAGAGTGTGAACTCTTAAGGAATCATAAAATATTCTGCTGGGTGTTCTAAGCAAGATTCCTCAATGCTAAATATTATTAACTGGGTAAGTCATCTGAGTTTCCTTTTCAAGTTGCATTGCATCATAAGGGAACTGTTTTAAATAGACCATCCTGTACACAAACATTTTCATCTTAAAGCACTCAGGCACCACTTCTATGTAGGAAGAGATTAGTTGTCCTCCCCACCTCACAGAGAAGACGACTTCACAGACAGCCCAAAGTGAGGGCTGCAGTGAGGTCTGGAGCTCCTGGTTCTCTTCCTGCTTCATTTCCAGAGGGCTAGATTGTATCTCCTCATAAAAGGGAAAATTTAGCAGGAGGAGAGAAAAGGGGCCGAGTGACCCAACCAGTTTTCCAGCGAATTAAAAGCAGGTTGTTCATAAAGCAAAGGAGATGCTTTAAAATGGGGTTTAAAAAAGGAGGACAGATGGGGTAAGAAATTGAGTTAAAATATTTTAAATGCTACTTTTAACAAGACAGGGCAAAACCAGAATGAATTCCAAACAGTTTCCTGGAGGGAGAAAGATTGTGATCCTAGAATATGTATGATGATGAGGTGGAGAGAAACAAGGGTCTTGGCTTACAGAAAATGAGTGAGCTGTGCAGAGATTCTAGTTAACTGGTTGATTTGCAGGCAAATAAGAACAATATGAATTTCACTGTTTGGAGGAGGGGGAAATTTCTTCTTAGGAAAACAAAACAAAACAAAACAAAACAAAGCAAATCTTTACCTCCCGGTGCATATTTTCCTTCTCTGCAGTGATGAAAGTGTTTGCACTAATTTTCCAAGGAGACCAGAAAATATGTATGGCCTGTTTTGTCTCCAGTGGCATCCTGGGTCACTGAGCACCGTCATTCAATGCGATTTGTTGATGGATAGATGGAAGAATCAAACCTTTCAGCATTTGGGAAAAAAAATAACCAGAACCCAGCATCTATAGGAGCCCCCATTAAAAATAATTTGAAATGTTAAATCTAAAAGTTACAGAAAATGCCATGCCACAAGAGGAAGCACACTGTCACTGGGAGAAGATGAGCCAGATCCATTTTGTCTGTGTTGGATAAGATCATGTTTCTGGAAGCTGAATGACAAAAACAGTGTTCCATGTGGTGTTTGAAAGGACCAGATTCAGGAGCTCCATGTCAATTGTGTGCAGAAAGAAAGGCCCAAACTTCTAACCAGGGTTGCCCAGAGAACTGGTGGGGTGGAGGGGGGAGGGGCGGAGGAGGAGTAGAGGCTTGGAGGGGAAAATTCTCCACCAGCTCATTCCCAGCTGAAAGCAGAGAGGGGACACATCCGGACACAACCTCCAGTTCCCAAGGGAACCAGAGGCAGCCTGAGCTTTCCCCTCAGCGCCTCTTGGGTCGTTGAATGCAGTGGTCTCTTCCCTGTGGCTGGGACCCAGCATGGTGTGCCACACCTTGAAAGTCTTGTCTGGTTGCATCCATCCTTCACTGCAGGCCCCAACTGGCAACCTCTCTGAGCCAGGCGGAGCCCATTTCCCTGACCCTACATAAGATGTTCAGAACAAAGTGGGTGAGGCCAGATGACGGAATGGGAACGAATGTTTCTTGAGTCCCTGCCACATGCCAGGCCTGTGCTAAATGCTTTCCAGCAATTCTCTTATTTATCCTCATTTTACACAGTAGGATATGAAAGCTCAGAGACAGTAAATAATTTGAAGAAGTCAGATGTCAGATCAGTGGTATAACAGGATGGTAGCCTGCTTCTGAGTCACATCTTCAGGAACCCAGAGAATGGCTTTGGCCCAGAAAAACACCAGCCCTGAGCCTTAGGAAGTAAGCCAAAGCTTCAGCTATGATGTTTTCATTTCTACACTGAGAGGGATGATATTCTCAGGCCTAAAAACCTGAAGTGCCGATTCCTTTAGCATGAAGGAAGAGGCCAAAGTCTGAAATTCAGCTGTATCCCAGGTTGACATCCCAGGGAGCAGGCTCTGAGGGATTTGCATGGTGGAGTTCTGCTGGGGAGTCCTCTCAGGATCTACATCCATGGAGGGGATCCTCCAAGCAAGATTGGGTAGAGGGAGAAGCTGAGCAGCCAGGCAATCTCAACAAAGGCCTTAGCCAAACCCCCAGACAGCTCTGGAGTGGAAAGGGTTCTCAGAGGGCTGAGCTTTCATACCTTGAGCCCAACACTCATTGGATGCAAGGCATTCCGGGAAAGGGGCATGAATCTGGGAAAAGTGTCTCTTCTGAGCCAGAGGCAGATCATTGGAAAGTATTCCCTTAAGGGCTGTTGGCGGCCAACACTCAGTATAGCTGAGGGAAGCAGGGCTTCCTCTGAAGGAATGAATCATCACCTCAGGGTGGTGACTCTAGGTAACACATCCACTGCACAACTATATAAAAATACTGAAACCAACAGGCTGCAGATGAGACATGTGGAACAAGACCAATAAACGGGTATTTAAAGTATCCCTCAGTTGACAGATACACACGGTCTTCACATATTAATATTTCTAAAATCAGGATGTATCTTGCAATTCATGCCAAAGCAGGCTTGCCAATCATTGCAGCCCAGAGCAACCATGCCTGCCCCAAAGTTGTTAGTAAATTGATAACGGGTACTAGAATAGGTGATCTTAGAACTAAGGAAATACTGTATTTAGTGTATTGGCTCATGGGGGTACAGGGATCTTCCAGTCTGTAAATTGCCTAGGGAGAGGGTGTGGGACCCAGGAAATTTAACAGAAATCCCCTACCCCTGGACAAGCAGAGCAGGACTGACTCCATTTTGTGCTGTACCCGCCTTGTGCTGACCTTAGTGCACTGCCCTACCCTAGTCAAGACCAGGGCACACCCTAATCGGAAATCGGCTCAGTGATAGGCCAGTTCAAATGGATACTTGAGGGTAAAATGTAATTCAATCGGCCACCTGCGTGTGGACCGACATGACTGTGCAACTTTCTGCGTATCCCATTGGCCACTGGTCCCTATAAAGCTGCTATGCCTCTTGGTCTCAGGGTCCAAGTCCCTGCTACGCTGTGTCGGGTGCACTTGGACCTCGAGCTTGTAAATAAACCCTCGTGTGTTTGCATTGGTGTCGGCTCCTTGGTGGTTTCTCGGATTTGCAATCTTGGGCACAACATCTGGGGGCTCCTCCGGGATCCGAGAGACCTCCAGGTCCCTATCTGGAGGGTTTCACGCGTGGTGAATGCACTCAACCTTTTCCACCTTTTGCGCGCATATTCTCTGAGAGCTCTAAACTGTACTGTACCTGTAGCAATTCCAATCTGTATTGGGTCGGCATTGGCTTAGGCGGACGCGCTGGCGGGCCGTCGACCGGGGGTCTTGAGGAGACGTCCCTTGCCCCTGCCTGGAGGACGGAGGTCCTTATCTGTAGGAGGACGGGGTCCTCGTCTATGAGGAGGGCCGGCTGCCAGCCCTTCGGGTTACTTTGTCTCCGCGGCCGCACTGGAACATTTGTCTGTTACCGTGTTCTTGTTACCTGTTTTGCGCGCTGGTCTGTATTACTGTGTCTTTGTTAACTGTCATAACTATTTACATAAGCAGAGGGGGCAGCAGGCGATGGCAGCGGCGGCGGCTCGTCTAGGCTGGTTGCTCGCGGCGCTGTGCCTGGGCATCGCCGCCGCGGAGGCAGCGTCGGGCCCGCGAGGGCTGGGCGTCTGGAGAAAGATGGAAATGCGGACGCGGGGTGGGCGCGTGGAGGAGAGGCGCGGGCCGCCCCGGAGGCCGCCTTCCGCCTGCGCCTCTTCCGCTCGGGCTTGGCCAACAGCTCCCGGTCCTGGGTGGCCCCGAGGGGGCGGGCTGCCCCGAGGGCGGGCGAGCGGTGGCGCGCGCTACTGCGCCTGCGCGCCGAGGCCGTCTGCCCGCATTGGGCGCTGCGGGCGGTGCGCGTGCAGCCCGGCGGCGCTGCCGCGGAGGAGGCGGTGCAGCTCTGGGTGCTCGGCCTGGGGGCGGCGGGGCTGCTGGCGCTGGCGGCGCTGGCGTGGGGCCTGCAGCTGAGCACGCTAGCGCTGGTGCCCGACGAGGTGCAGGGGCTGCGCGAGAGCGGCACGGAGGCCGAGCGTGCAGCGGCGCGGCGCCTGGAGCCCGCGGGGCGCTAGGCCGGCTGCGCCCTGGGCGCGCGGTTGCTGCTGGCCAGCCTGACGCAGGCGGTGCTGCTGTACCACGCGGCCGGCCAGCACGCCGTGCCCGCCATGCTGGGCAGCGCGGGCTCGTGTTCCTCGTGGGCGAGGTGGTGCCGGCCGCCGTGAGTGGGCGCTGACCCTGCCGGTGGCGCTGCCCGTGGGCCAGCTGCTGAAGCTGGCGGCGCGGCCTGGGCGGCTGCCCGAGCGCGTGCTGGAGCTGGCCCACGGCGGCGGCGACCTATAGCGACCTCAGCAAGGGCGTGCTGTGCTGTCGGACAGTGGAGGATGTGCTCACGCCGCTCGAGGACTGCTTCATGCTGGACTTCGGCGTCCTGGCCAGCATCATGCAGAGTGGCCACACGCGCATCCCGGTGTACGAGGCGGAGCGCTCCAACGTCGTGGACATGCTGTACCTCAAGGACTTGGCCTTCGTGGATCCCGAAGACTGCACGCCGCTCAGCACCATCACCTGCTTTTACAACCATCCGCTCCACTTCCTCTTCAATGACCCCAAGCTGGACGCCGTCCTGCAGGAGTTCAAATGAGGGAAGTCTCACCTGGCCATCGCGCAGAAGGTGAACGAGGATGAAGGTGACCCCTTCTACGAGGTGCTGGGCCTCGTCACCCTGGAGGACGTCATTGAGGAGATCATCAAGTCTGAGATCCTGGATGAGTCTGGGGACTGCCGAGATGCCGCCGTCAGGAAGAAGCCTGCTCCTCTGAGTGCCCCCCTCCGGCGAAAAGAGGAATTCTCCTTGTTCAAGGTGTCTGACGATGAATATAGTGAAAATCTCGCCTCAGCTGCTCTTGGCCCCCCAGCGCTTCCTGTCTCGAGAGATGGATGTATTCAGCCCCCTGCGAATCTCCCAGAAGGTCCTGCTGCACCTCCCAGCGTCAACCAGGAAGTGAGGTTTGACGAGAGCAACCGTCTGGCTGCACACCATTACCTGTACCAGCGCAGCCAGACGGTGGATTATTTCATTCTCATCCTGCAGGGCAGGGTTGAGGTGGAGATCGGGAAAGAGGGCCTGAAGTTCGAGAATGGAGCCTTCACCTACTACGGAGTGTCCACCTTGACAGCGCCATCCTCGGTTCACCAGTCCCCAGTGTCCTCGCTCCAGTTCGTCCACCACGACCTGCAGCCAGAACCAGCTGATGGTGTTTGCTTGTCTGCATACTGTCCTGACTACACCATGAGGCCCTCTCCGACCTGCAGTTCATCAAGGTCAGGCGGCTGCAGTACCTCAATGCACTCCTGGCCACTTGAGCCCAGACCCATTTGGGGGAGCAAGAGGGCGCCGGGGGATGGTTGGTGGTGGGCTTTCTACTTTGCTTTTTTCTCCTTATGCCCCCTTAGTGAGGGGTGGGAGCTCTGGTGGCAACTCCAGGGTGGGGAGACGAGCCCCGGAGTCGGAAGAGCTGGGTTTGCTTCCCGGCCTAGGCACCAGCTGGCCGAGTGACCTTAGGCAAATCACTCTGTAATTTGTGCCTCAGTTTCCTCCTCTGCCTATCAATATTTGTGAAGTATAAAGCGTTGGTATGTACGTAAGGGATGATTATTGTTTGTAAACGGGGTTTTTTTTGAGTTGTATGAAAAGTTAGCAATTGCCCAGTTCTTGGATTTTGAACCTGGGAACCTTGGATTGAAGTTGGAGATCCCCCTAAACTCCTTGAAGTTGTATGCAGAAATAGTGGGAGTGTGCATTTTTGGGGAATGAGGATCCATTGCCAGCAAGTTGTTGTTGTTGTTGTTGTTTTTTTTTTTTTTTTTTTGCCAGCAAGTTTTCAAAGGGGGCTGTGACCCAGAAGAGTTAAGAACTGTGATTCTTTTACTAAGATGGCCAAAATGCTTCTTTGATAATTGTCAGCTGCTTTTCTCAAATTCCATACCATTGTCCAGCAAACACTATAGAAATATTTGAACAGTTGGATTTCAAACATTTTCATTTTGTGGGGTGGTGCTTACCAATGGTACAGCTCTAAGCAAGTGAACATAAACACATGTAAGTGTATTTTGCCTGGTTAGGAGTTTATCTGTTTTGCTATTCCATACAAATGTCTGAGAGGCAACAGTGTCCGATGAAAGCAAATTGTTTGGAAACCATGCCTTTCTCCTTGGCTTTGCTATGCCATAATCCCTTGTTTTCCATACTTGGAATCCTACTTCCATCCATATTGTTGGACTATATGACGTGAAGCTACGAGAGCTATGGCCTAGCCCCCTTTCCGCAGGCTGATTGCCCCCTGCATACTGATCTGTGGAGTGCAGGGCTCCTGGGGCCGGGCATATGGGAGCACGTGCGCACTTGCAGTCCGTTTGCCCGGACCCCATGTTCCCTGTGGCAGTGGAACCCACAGGCTTCAGGAAGAGCAGTTGCACTTGCTGGCTTTGCTGATGCAAACGACCCTTCTTTCGTGTATCTGGTATCCCCATTCCGTTCGTGTACATGACATGCCTCTTCTGAATTTGGTGTCCTGGCCTCTTTAGCAGCCTGCTCCCTTTGTGCTGGCCTGATCAAGGCATTTCTGATGTCCTCCTTCAAAAAGTGGAACGTTGAAGCCAAATCTCTTGCAGTTTGAATGTTGAGATTCCCAAAAGGAAGCGATGCAGAGAGTAGTTTTCTCCAACTTCGGCTCTCAAGGCCTCCTGGGAGGGCTTCTCGCAGAACCATGTTGCCTCCAGCCGTCCTTCTGTGCTTCTGATTAGCTTCAGAGCCTGGGCAAGGTATGAACGTGTGACCATCTTGCAAGAAGGAAACAGGATCGCAAACACCTGATTTTCTTCAGGCCACACCGCCAGTTGGCGGCAGGGCTGGGCAGGGCTCGGCAGGGGTACGCCACGCTCCCCGAGGTCTCCTAGAATGATGGGGAAGACTCACGTCGCCTACTGTGGTGCCTCCAACTACAGGATGGCCAAAGGCCTTGTGGATTGCCTGTGGCACGTTTCTCTTCGGGGACCAGGTGTACAACTAGGCCCTGTGCCGCAGTGCTGGCAACTGAGGGTCTGAAAGGACTTTGCTTAGGCCACAGGATAAAGAAGTGTCAGACGTCTGAGTGGGAACCTGGAGAGCTGGGACCCGGAACCCGTGCTCCTGGGCGGGATGGAGTGGAGGTTTCCTGGCATGCAGAGGTGCTGCCTGGTCCGTGTCCTCCCGGGCGGGGTGGCGTCTTGTCCGAGGTCACCCTGAGGCCACAGCAGTGCACTGCTTTGTGGTCTCCTCTCAGAAAGGACATGATGGCCCCGGAGGTTGCGGGCAGGTAGAGGGCTCGATATTGAAGGTCTCGTGGGTCAGTCGTATGCCCGGAAGCCAGCATCCGAGTGGATGTTGAAAGTGGCAGCTCCTCCACGTTGGTGTCTGGCCTGAGACTGCCACAGCTGAAAGCAGAAGTTGGGGACTTAAACGCTCCCCTCCTGTGAAGTGAGGGGATGTACGGTCTTGCCAGAGGACCTGGCCACAAGCGGTGCTGCAGCCATTGGCCCTTTGCTCAACGAGGTGATGTCGATGGGCTGAGGTGCAGCAAGCTGGGGTAGAGAGCCTGTGCCGGCCATTGCCGGCCTCCCAGGGGTTTTTGCCAAGCTCAGGAGGCAAGGGGACGAGACAGCGTTTCCCTTTGCCTTGGGCCGGTTGCCAGGAGCTTAAGGGCCTCTGCTGGCCCGCAGGGCCAGCCCAGCAGTAAACTCATCGCAGACGCAGTGTGTGAGTGGTCTTCATTGATATTGTTGAAATCTTTCATGAGCCCGCTCCCTGCCCTCTTCGTACTCAGGCTTTTTCCTGGCCCCAGCCTGATCTGTGGCCCGTTCTAGTGCCCCTGCAGATTCCCGAGGGTCATGCTGACCAGCCATCCCACCAGGGATAACGTAAGAAGACAAGTGTACCTACGTTCAGGACATGTCTTCTTATCCCCAGGTTCGCTGTGGCCGATGAAACCAAGGTACTGGGAAAGCTCATATGGTCTCCTTGGCTTTGGTGCTCCAGAGTCCTTTGTTTTCTTCTGTTTGAAAAACTAATTCCATTGATATTGTTGAGCTAAACTATTGTTGCAACAAAGGCCCAATTTTTTCCTCGAGTGTGCATTTCATTTCTTCAGTTAAGGCCTTCAGAGACATGGTAAATTTGGACCAGGGGATTTTTAGTTACCAACACTGAAGAAACCCTAAGGTTTAAGAACAGACTCTCCATAACCCATGAGCAGGTGTGTCCTAAGCTGAGGGCCCTCTATGAGACTGGGCCACTCCTGGACCCCCATCGATATTGGCCAGGTGACTGGGTATATGGGCAGAGATACCAACACCAGACACTTCAACCTCGCTGGAAGGGACCCTACATCGTGATCCTGACCACTCCCACCCCTCTCAAGGTTTACGGGGATTACTCCCTGGGTCCACTACACCCACGTCCAGCCAGCTGACCCACACGCCGTTCTCAAGGACTTTGTTCCAGAATGGAAAAGCCAACCGGACAAGGACAATCCCCTAAAAGCTAAGACTGTGCCGTTCTCACTTATTTCCCACCTCCAAGACTCCCTAGTCCGAGGTTGTCCTTCAAAATAGAAGGGGATTAGACTTAGTATTCTTAAAACAAAGGGTGGTGGTGGGAGGGGGTTATGTGCTGCCTTAAACTAGGATGTTGCTTTTTTGCTGGAATGTAAATGAGAGCGAGAAAAACAACAAGGTTGGTTACAATCCTGGTTTAATCATTCCCCCTGGCTCACTCTGAGAGCAACCTGGACCCATGATTGGGTCCTGCATAGGATCCTCTGAAAAAGGGGGGAATGTGAGGCCCAGGAAATTTAAGCAAAAATCCCCTACCCCTGCTTAAGGCACTGCCCCACACTAGTCAAGACCAGGGCACACCCTAATCGGAAATCCGCTCAGTGATAGGCCAGTTCAAATGGATACTTGAGGGTAAAATGTAATTCAATCGGCCACTTGCTTGTGGACCGACATGACTGTGCAACTTTCTGCATATCCCATTGGCCACTGGTCCCTATAAAGCTGCTATGCCTCTTGGTCTCAGGGTCCAAGTCCCTGCTCCACTGTGTCGGGTATACTTGGACCCAAGCTCGAGCTCGTAAATAAACCCTTGTGTGTTTGCATTGGTGTCGGCTCATTGGTGGTTTCTCCGATTTGCAATCTTGGGCACAAGGGAATCCTTGCATCAATAACAGCAGGTTGGTAAGTGCTCTCATTTCTTCTTTGCTGCTGAGCTGCTTTCAGTGTGTTTGTTTGTTTATATGTTTTTAGTTTGAACCTCTGAAACAAGTAAATAAATCTGTAAAGGTTAAATTGCAGTGTCTGCTACATGACCTCTTGAAATTAATAAACTACCTTAGTAAATGGCTTCAGATTTTTTTCAAATTACTCTTAAAAATCTCCCTAGAAGGTTGAACTTTGTTGTTAGAAAAGGCTAAAGTCCACAACAATTTTTATAAAGAGAAGTAGCATTCAATAATTCATGCCAAAGTATAGTGTTTTCTGCTTTCTTCAAGTTACATTTCTTTCTTTCTTTCTTTCTTTTTAAATATTTTATTTATTTATTCATGAGAAACACAGAGAGGAGAGAGAGAGAGAGGCAGACACACCAGGCAGAGGGAGAAGCAGGCTCCATGCAGGGAGCTGGACGTGGGATTCGATCCCGGGTCTCCAGGATCAGGCCCTGGGCTGAAGGTGGCACTAAGCCACCACGCCACCCGGGCTGCCCACTCCATTTCTTTCTTAGGGACAACTACTTTCAACTTTTTAAGCATTTTTTTCTGAAATTTACATGCCCATAATTCTAATTCTATTACATGTAACCTGATCTCTTTTCATTCACCTGTTTTATCTACTCACTTGATATTACTGTAGAGGATCCATCTCATCAGCCTTCCCTCCAATATAATTATGTCACAAATTTTAGAGTTGGTTACTATTATTCTCAGCTGGGTATTATATAGTAGTTTGATCATAGTACCTTCCTTACTTTTCCATTTTGAAGTTAATCATTGCCTTTCTTTTTCTTTTCCTTAGTTCTCTTTCCCACACCTTTGATTAACCTCTCACTACAACTTTCCACAGTCCTCAGGCTTCCTTGTGAAGGAAATCTATCTGTCCCATTATTTACTTAGAAACTTCCCTCCCGCAGACCTCCATTCTCTCTCCATCTAGGTCTGTGGCATAACTATCATCCTGAGACTTTTTTTGTCATCCTTGGACTTGCCTTGCCTTTCTCTGGGATTCTATTATCTAGTTCCTAGATCTTATATCTTCTCAAGGGAGGAATGGAAAGGGGTGGGGCAAAGAACAAATACACACACATATTTACATACATACACATACATATGTTATATATGTAACATACATAACATCATATGTTAAATTTATTGAGGTACCATTTATATTCAATAAAAAGCACAGATCTTAATAGTATAGCTCAGGAGGGCTTGACAAACGAATATCCCTGAGTAAGATATATAAAGTTTCTATCCTCCAGAAAGTTCCCTTGTGCTGCTTAATCCCACTCCGCTCCCCCACCCCCACTCTGTGCAATCAAAAGTCCATTAATAACTGGACTCCCCAAAAACATGACTTCTAATAGCCTGCTGTTGATCAGAAGCCTTACTGATAACATAAACAATACAAACCTGGGAGGACAAGCCAGACCAATCTGTCCAGTTGATTATAGTGGAGGGGGCATGAAATAGGCACTTTTTTTTTTCATTTTAAAAATAGACTAATTTTTTAGATCAGTTTTAGGATCACAGCAAAATTGAGCAGAATGTGTGGAGATTTCTTATGTACTCCTTGCCTTACCTGTGGAGGCAATCTCCGCATAAACAACATCCCCCACCAGAGTGGTACATTTGTTACAATTGATGAACCTACATAGAAATATACTTTGAAAAAAAAAAAAAGAAAGAAATATACTTTGAGTTTGGATTTGCTTCCCTAGACCTCATGTTTCTTCCAGCAACTGAATTCATGGACTTATTGAATATCTTATGTATCTTTGTGTTTTTAACAAAGAAGCTCACTCCATAGAGAGAAGCAAGGCAGTGGAAAAATGAAAATAGGTTTCATTTCCCACATATGCATTTGACTTTGAAACAAAGTAACCAATTAAAGATTAGGTGTGTTGCCAAAAATGTGTGAAATTGGCATGTTGTCTTATGGGATATATTATAGACTTGGAGTCTATGACCAATACTGTGGTTTCTCCCATTGCCAGAATTCGTGAGTTGAAGAGGGCATGACACTTCTCATTATTCTATTTATCATCCACTTAAAAATTTTTTCCTTATTGCCACTTGCAAATTTTGTTTATTGGTGCTGTTATTTTAGAGTCTATTGATTTAGAATCTTCATATTCAAGAAAGAAATGTTCCCATTAGGCACACAACCACTGAATTGGAAGCTATGACTTTCATCTTGATCATTTGAGGCTCCTCACACCACTAAGTAAATCAAGAAAAAATTGGACTAAGCATTGGTTAGGATGATTTATTCTGATTATCCTGGAGACTAGAATTCACATCACGTATCGGGAACAGGGAGGAGTATGGGTGAAACTCAGAGGACCCATCTACTGGTTTGACGGTGTGTTGTTGTTGTTTTTAGATTTTATTTATTTATTCATGACACACACACACACACACACACACAGGCAGAGACACAGGCAGAGACACAGGCAGAGGGAGAAGTAGGCTCCATGCAGGCAGCCTGACATGGAACTTGATCCTGGGTCACCATGATCTCGCCCTGAGCTGAAGGCGGTGCTAAACCGCCCTGCCACCCGGGTTGCCCGGTTTGACCATGTTTAATCGTAAAAATCAGTGGAAGACCATAGCAACCCTGTGCAGAGAGACAAAGGGCTCATATTTCTGCTAATAAAGATTTGGACCAGTCCACTGGATAAATAACCCTGAAAAGTAAGCCGCCAATTAAAAGGGAACACAGAACGAGTAGTGGAATGAGAGTGAATCCATCAGCCCCAGTTAAAAGGTTATAATCAGTTTCAGACAGGACTATCATAGCACCAATCTCCTCTTTTAGCCTGAACTGGCATCACTTTAACCAATATAAACATAAAAACTTAATATCAATTTCTGTGTATTTCATTCCAGTCCACTCCATTGTAAAAGCCACATGACATTCTTTTCGAGGTATACCGTTCTCTCCAGACTTTACTATTAACTATTAGGGCACGTGAAGCTATTATAGAATCTTGGACCCTTTGGCTTCTAGGAGTTCTGTTATCCAGCTTAATGGGTCTTCTAGATTCCAACTTATTTATCTACATGGAATAGGAGACTCTAAAACATGACAAACATATCACACACATAAAAATGATTCAAACAAAACTTGTAGAAGTAAAAAATGCTTTAATAAAATCAACAAATAAAAGATTTGTTTAGTAATAGAACACAGAATCCATGAACTACAATATAAAACAAAAAAATTCTCCAGGATGTAACAAAGAAACAAAAAGAAAATGGTAAATATAGAAAAGAAGGTAAGAGTTATGATGTATTGAGAAAAATCTAACATACATTTGATTTCCAAAAGAGGAAAAAGGAAACATAGCAAAAGCAGTATTTGAAAAGATAACGGATAGGAATTTTCTAGAACTGACTAAAGACAGGATTCATATATTTGAGAGGTACACTGAACCTCAAACATGTTGTATTCATTTTCTGTGGCTGCTGAACAAATTATCACAAACATAGTAGTTTAAAACAACAGAAATTTATTATCTCACAATTCTGGAGACCAGAAGTTTGAAATCAAGATGTCAAGTGAGGCTGTACTCTGTCTGGGAGCTCTGGGGGAGAATCTATTTCTTGCCTCTTCTAGCTTTTATGGCTCCCACCATTCCTTGGTTTCTTTGGTTTATGGACACATCACTCCAATCTCTGTCTCTATAGTCACTTGGCTCCTCTGCTGTGTGTATGTCAAATCTCCCTTTGCCTTTCTCTCATGAGAAAATTTGCTGTGGCATTTAGGGCCCATCTAATAATTCAGGGCAATATTCTCATCTCAAGATCCTTCATTTAACTACATATGCAAATATTATTTTTTCCAAATAAAGTAACATGATACATTCCAGAGATTAAGACATGGGCATATTTTCCGGGAGATTTTCAGCCTACCACACAGGTTAAATAATAAAGATGATTTCTTTTCAATGGATTAGTAGTTAGACTGAAAGCTCATCAGCAAAAAAGCCAGAATTCAGAGGAATGATACTTTGGATGTGCTGAAAGAAGGTAACTATTGCCTAGAATTCAATATGTAGGAAAACTATCTTCGATAAAGGAGGAAGACATAAAAACATTCTTAGAGAAAAGAGTTGAGAAATTTTATAACCAACTCACACTTACTAACTTTAATTCTAAGGGCTATACTTCAGGCAATTCAGGAAATTGATCCTAGATGGTAGGTCTAAAATGCAAGAAAGGGGCACCTGGGTGGCTCAGTGGTTGAGCATCAGCCTTTGGCTCAGATTTGATCTTGGGGTCCTGGGATCAAGTCCTGGATCTGGCTCCCTCCTGGAAGCCTGCTTCTCCCTCTGCCTATGTCTCTGCCTCTCTCTCTCTCTGTGTCTTTTATGAATAAATAAACAAAATCCTTAAATAAAACAAAATAAAATAAAATACAAGAAAGAATGAAGAGCAAAGAAAGGGGTAAAATGTAGGCAAGTTTAAATGAACACTGACTATAAAGAAACAATAATGTCTACTTTTTAAAAAAAAAAGAATAAATAGAATTAAACTATAAGATAACAAGGATATATTGGAGTAACTCATGAAGACAAAGTGTTCAAAGATTCTTTTATTATTCATTTAATAATTATTCATTTGACAAAAGTTTTTGAGCTTCTGTTATGCATCTGGCACTGTTGTAGGCTGGGAGTGCAATGATGAACAGACAAAACCCTTACCTTAATAGAACTTACCTACATTCTAGTTAGAATAAAGAAAATGAAAAAGAAATACAAGCAAAAAATGTATATAAAGTGATAAGCACAGGAGTAATTAAAGCAGGACAGAGGAATGTAAAATATTGGGTCTTGGCTTTTAAATTACAGATGGGGTAGCTAGGGAAGATTGCACAGAGGAGGTGACTGCTGAGTCAATCTGAAATAATTGAAGAAGCTAGCTATATAGATACCAGGTATGAATGAGGAAGGGGGTTAGGTGGTGGTGGTGGGGTAGATAGAGGAATAGAGCATTCCAAGCAGAAGAAGGAACAGCTGCAAAAGCTCTGAAATGGGAACATGCCTAGAGGGCTCAAAAATAAGGAAGAATTTTAGTGTGACTGGATCTGAATAGAGGAGGAGAATAGAAAGGAATGCAATGAGAAAGGGAATAGGAAGCCAGATGCTGTGGGACCTTTTATGTCATGGTAAAGACTTGGTGAGTTTTACCCTGCATAAGAAAGAATGCCTTCAGAGCTTTTGGCATGATCTGACTTGAGTTTGAGGAGGATTACTTGGTTGCTAAATTGATAATTCAGTGAAAAGATTATTGTGACCTGGACTAGGATGGTGATAGTGGAAAGTAAGGTGGAGAGAAATTGTCAAATTCTGGATAAATTTAGAAGGTGAAGCTGATAGGATTTGCTAATGGAATAGATATAAGGCATGAGGAAAAAGAGGAGTCAAATATATATTGAGGTCATGACTGGTTACATAATCTGCAGGGTTCAGGAAAAAATAAAAATTCAGGGCATCCTGTTCAAAATATATGAAGAATTTCAAGATACCTACATCAGGCACTAAATCAATCTCAAAACCCTTTTACAGTGGGGCCCTGTGTGACTGCATAGGTCACAAACCCATGAAGCCAACCGTGACCAAGGTTTTAGGCCTGGCTAAATGGAAAATGAGGTTTTGTTTTTTTTTTTAATTTTTATTTATTTATGATAGTCACACACAGAGAGAGAGAGGCAGAGACATAGGCAAAGGGAGAAGCAGGCTCCATGCACCGGGAGCCCGACGTGGAATTCGATCCCGGGTCTCCAGGATCACACCCTGGGCCAAAGGCAGGCGCCAAACCGCTGCGCCACCCAGGGATCCCAAAATGAGGTTATTTTTAATTGAGACTGGAAAAGCTGAGATTGGAATGGTATTTATTAACTTTATCTTTCACCAATCAAATATGATCATTGTAATGTTTTATATAACTATAAAATAGAAATAACATGTATAACTTCTAAGCTAACAAAAGAAGAGAAATGAGAGTGATATAGTCAATCCATGAGAAAAAAAATGGGAAAAAGTTCAATAAAATATGCAGAAAAAGTGGGATAAATAAAGGCACATGATAAGATTGTATATTTAACTAAAAATATGCCAATAATTATAACAAATATAAATCGACTAAATTATTTAGATAAGAGAAAAAGATCATCAGTCTGTCATATATTAAAACAAACACTCAACTATGTGCTGTTTAAGAACCAACTGAGCCAGTCAAGTGTCCTGAGATGAAATTTAAAAACATGTCTCTCCATGGCTGAAAAAAAAAAAAAAAAGATATAGAAGATTTGAACAAAGGGGGCACCTGGCATGCAACTCTTGATCTCAGGGTTCTAAGTTTGAGTCCCAAATTGGGCATAGAGATTGCTTAAAAATAAAATCTTAAAAAGAAAAGAAAAAGAGGGGCACCTGGGTGGCTCAGTCAGTTAGGCATTTGCTTTCAGCTTGGGTCATGATCCCAGGATCCTGGAAATCTGCTCCTCCCTCTCTCTTTGCCTGCTGTTCCCCCTGCTTGTTCTCTCTCTCTCTCTCTCTCTCTCTCTCTGTGTCTCTATGTCAAATAAATGAATAAAATCTTTATAAGAGAAAAAGAAAAGAGGGCACCTGGGTGGCTCGGTGGTTGAGCATCTGCCTTCGGCTCAGGGTATAATCCCAGGGTCCTGGGATCGAGTCCCATATCAGACTCATCGCATTGAACCTGCTTTTCCCTCTGCCTAGGTCTCTGCCTCTCTCTCTGTGTGTCTCTCATGAATAAATAAATAAAATCTTTACCAAAAAAAAAAAAAAAAAGAATATTTGAGCATGATTAATAAACTCAATCTGAATTATATATGGACCCTATCTCCAGCAACTGTAGAGTATCTAGTCTTTTCAAGCAAACTGGGGACATACAAAAATTGACAGTCTCGTAGGCCATAAAAGCAAGTCTTAATAACTTTTACAGAGGAGTGTACTCTGACTGCAGTGAAGTTATGTTAGAAATTGGTCACTAACAGTTAAATAAATAATTAAAAGAAAACATTTTTCTTTGGTTGGAAATGATGATAAAGATACCTAAATATATTGAATCAGATAAGAAATTGCAATGGATATGAGAAAATATTTAGGTTGAACAAAAATAATGTGTATTAAAACATATGGAACATAAAACATATTAAAATAGAAAAAAGTCTAAAATAATTGAAGTATACACCTCCAGAATTTGAAAAGGAACAGTGAAATAAACATGAAGAGGATTGCTAGAAGAAAGTCATAAATATAGGAGCAGAAGTTAGTGAGATATAAAACAAACATATAGGGATGCCTGGGTGGCTCAGCAGTTGAGTGTCCGCCTTCGGCTCCGGTCTTGATCCCAGAGTCCTGGGACTGAGTCCCACAACCAGCTCCTTGCATGGAGCCTGCTTCTCCCTCTCCTTCTGCCTATGTCTCTGCCTCTCTCTGTGTGTCTCTCATGAATAAATAAATAAATAAAAATCTTTTTTAAAAAGTTAAAGAAAAATAATATGAGGACCAATAAGATAAAAAGTTGGTTTTTGAAAAGATTAATATTTGAGAAATTCCTGTCATGACTGATCAAGAAAAAAAAAAAAAGACAGAAGGCACAAATAACTAAAATCAGGAATTTTATGAGGAGATATCTCTACAGATGGTGTAGTCATTAAAAAGATTGTAAGAGAGTATTATGAACAACTTTATGTTAATCCATTAAAAAATTACAAGATGGGGGATCCCTGGGTGGCGCAGCGGTTTGGCGCCGGCCTTTGGCCCAGGGCGGGATCCTGGAGACCCGGGATCGAATCCCACATCAGGTTCCCGGTGCATGGAGCCTGCCTTCTCCCTCTGCCTGTGTCTCTGCCCCTCTCTCTTTCTCTCTCTCTCTCTCTGTGACTATCATAAATAAATAAAAATTAAAAAAAAATTACAAGATGGAAACATTTCTAGGAAAAAATATAACATTAATTTTGATTTAAAAATATAGAAAAAATAGATTATTCTGGAGTAGTGCCGTCCAAGAGAAATATAACATAAGCCAAGAATGTGAGCCATGTGTGTGATTTGAAATTTTCTAGTAGCCATATTTATAGAAGTAAAAAGAAACAAGTATGATTAATTTTAATAATGCATTTTATTTAAACCCGTATATTCAAAATATTATCACTTCAACATGTAATCAATATAAAAATTATTAACAAATATTTTTCATTTTTCTTTGGTACTAAGTCTTTTGCTAAATAAAAGTGTATTTTAGACTTAAAGCACATCTCAATTTGAACTCACCACATATCAAAGGCTAATGTGGGGCTAGTGGCTACTGTATTGAACAGTGCAGACTTAGACCAAGGTTAGAGAAGCTGCTGTAACAGGTATCAAGATTCTATTTATTCATTAAGTAGGTTCCACACCCAGCATGGAGCCCAACTCAAGGCTTGAACTCACGACTCTGATATCAAGGCCTGAGCTGATATCAAGAGTCGGAAGCTTAACTGACTGAGCCACCCAGGTGCTCCTTAATTTTATTTATTTATATTTTATAATGTGGTAACTAAGACAGTGTAAAACTTGTGCAGATCTACACAAATACACCAATGGCTGCTTTATTAATAATCAGGAAATACAAATTAACATCACTCTGTATAATACTATATATCCACCAGATTTCCAGAAATGGAAACTTCTGATCATACCAAATGTTGATAAGGATATGGAGCAATGTTTTATTTATTTGCCTGGGATGCAGTTACTAACATGATCAATTTATTTTCTTAAACTATTTATTGTTATGGAAGCAACTCTGAAGAAAATTAGAAAATAGAGGGATCCCTGGGTGGCGCAGTGGTTTGGCGCCTGCCTTTGGCCCAGGGCGCGATCCTGGAGACCCGGGATCGAATCCCACATCAGGTTCCCGGTGCATGGAGCCTGCTTCTCCCTCCGCCTGTGTCTCTGCCTCTCTCTCTCTCTCTGTGACTATCATAAATAAATAAAAAATAAAAAAAAAAAAATAAAACCAGAAAATTAAAAAAAAAAAAAGAAAATTAGAAAATAGAAACAAGTAAAAACAAACCAAAATCCTGTTTCTAGTACCTAGAGATCACCATTATGATGTGTGTGTGTGTGTGTGTGTGTGTGTGTGTGTGTTTCAGAGGAAAGATGAAAGAGGCTTGCTTTTCAGAAGCCTCAGAAATGCAGTGGAATAGTCTTATATAGAAAATATTAAAATAGTCAAGAAAGCTGGAAAGGTCTTAGATTAAATCTTTACATTCATCAACAAGGGTATCTGAAATAGGGTATGTAAACAATGGGAATATAAATGCTAAAAGACCAGAATTTTTTTTTTAATTTAAAGATTTTATTTATTTATTCATGAGAGACACACACAGAGGCAGAGACACAGGTAGAGGGAGAAGCAGGCTCCCTGCGGGGAGCCCAGTGTGGGACTAGATCCTAGGACCCCAGGATCATGCCCTGAGCCAAAGGTAGATGCTCAATCACTGAGCCACCCAAGCATCCCAAAGATCAGAATTTTTAATATTGCTTTATAATGCTTATTGATTTTCATAAAGAGAAGTTTTTTCAGTAGCTCATAGGCTACTTTTGTATATAATTATTCTATTTTTAGAAATAATATTTAGAAAATACTAAAAGCATGCAGAATATAAAAATCTCTCCAATTCCCTTAACTGTATAATTTTGGTATATTTCCTTGCAATTTTTAGTGTGTGTATGTTTAAAATATATTTGATGATGTGGCTTTGAAAAAAGTAATAAACATGGATTGAAAAAAATTAGAAACTATACAGAAGTATAAAAAATAATCATCCATAATCTCAAAAGCCAGTGGACTCCTTCCAGCTTTAATCATCTCGCTTCTCTATAAACTTTTTAATATAACCCAAGCAAGACAGCTTCGAGGCTGTTCATTTAAGATGAGGGGTAGTGAAGCATTTCTCCACTTCAAGGAAGCTAGGAAATCTAATGGGGTCTCCTTCACCCAGTGAAGGAAGCTGGAGCCACATAATAAGGCTCTGCAGCAGCATGTATAATTAAGGGGTTTTTTTGGTAAATGTATCATGAGCAAAAAAAAATTACAAGATCTAAGGAGCTGAGCATGATGGATTGGCCTAAGTCATGTGCAGAACAATCTCTGCAAAGAAAATCACATTGTTGAAGATCCAAAGGATGTATTTAGATGGACACATACATTTAAAAATCCCTTGGATGGACATCTCAGTGGTGTTGCCCTCTTCCAATTTCAGAATTTCCTCCTGGAATGTTATTTCACCTAACCAAAACTACTGTAGGTTCAGATAGTTTGTCTATTTTTCTCCCCATTGCTAGAAGGCAACCTTAGACTAAGATCTTTAAACTATTACCATCTTTGTCCACACACATTTGCCTTTTTTTTTTTATAGATATATTTTTTAAATTTTTATTTATTTATGATAGTCACACACAGAGAGAGAGAGAGAGAGGCAGAGACACAGGCAGAGGGAGAAGCAGGCTCCATGCACGGGGAGCCTGACGTGGGATTCGATCCCGGGTCTCCAGGATCGCACCCCGGGCCAAAGGCAGGCGCCAAACCGCTGCGCCACCCAGGGATCCCTGGCAATGTGACAAGGGACATAGAAAAAGAGTAGATCAACATCCAAGAGAATTAAAATGAGATAAAGAAGTTAAAAATATCCAAGAGAAAGTGGCTAAAATGGAAGGCAGACAACAAAGGTCCAACACATGAATAATGTGGTCTCTGAAGAAGCAAACAAAACATTGGAATGTAACTAGTATTTAAATTTATCATCCAAGACAATTTTCTGGAAATAAAAGAACATTTTCGTCTACATATATAGAATTACAGTGTAACTTGAAAATTGACATGAGACAATTATCTCTGAGACATATCCTATTAAAACCATTAGACTTTAATACCACAAAAGAGACAAACAAACAAACAAAAACAAAAGACATCCTCAGAGCCTCCAGGCAGAAAGATCCAGTGACTTACAGGTAAGAAAACCAGGTGGGGCATTGTCTTCTCATCAGCCACATGTGAAGCAATGCAATAGTGAAGCAGCATTTTTATGATGCTCAAGGAAAGAAAGTGCTAATCAAGGATTTTATACCCACCTCAGCTATCCAAACCATGGTATACTGTGTGTATGTCCTTCCTGAAGAACATAGGAGAGAATGAACTTCATCCAACTAACTGATAACAGAGGAAACTTTAACAAAATAACCAATGGTGAACACTTAATATAGTCAATTATGGAGCTAGGAGTAAAACAAGAGAGGAAACATATAAATATTATATGTTCTGACAAAGTAGAAAGAAAACATCCAAAAATGTGAGAAGACAGGATAAAGATGGGGAAAGCAGAATAAGATCATTGCCTCTTGTAGTTGAGTGGGAGTCAGAAGATATCACTGATGGGTCAGGTAATAACAGGATAAGTAAGAAAAAAAAAAGGACTTAGGGAAACTATACAATATATAAACACAAAGGTAATAGCTAGAACAAAAAGTACCCAAAAAACCTTTAAAATTAATATAGAGGATAGACCTACAGAAAGAAGCATAGCAAATACAGTATTAATATTCACTGTAATTATAACATAAAAAATATGACAGAGTTGAAACCAACTTTGGTCATCTTGTTACATGTGAATAGGTTTAACTTGCCTATATGTCAAAAGATCTTCAAATTGGCTTATGTAACACAACCAAACTCTATGCAGTGATCAGAAAGATACCCTTAACACAGTGAACCAAAAAGAGTTAAAGAAATAGACAAAAATTTACCAGGCTAAGGAAACAATAAGAATTCAAGGATCATTATTGTGATATGAAACAAAGTAGAATTTAAGCCAAAAGGTATTAAACAGGATAAAGGCACAGTAAAGTCAAAACTATAATTCACAAAGGACTGCAATCTGTATTGGGGGGGAAAAATGCCATAAAGAAAATTACTGGGATTAAATTGTCAATTTTGGAATATGGACTGTAGTTTAGATAAAAGGTGTCATATTAAAGTCCAACTTCCTAAATAAGAGAACAGCCTTGCTCTTAGGAAATACACAGAATTATTAAGTAGTAAAAGTCTATGACATATTTGACTCACAACTAGTTAAAAAAATGTGGTGAATCTAGTTAAAGGGCAAATGAGAGCTCTTTGTATTATTCTTATAACTCTTTGTTAAATTAGAAGTCATTTTTTTTAAAAAAAAGGTAAGTTGTATGTATTGGCTAAAACTCATCCAAAGGTCCACTTGAGATTTATGCATTCCTCGGTATGTAAATTTTATCCAAAGAATTCTGCAAACCATAAACAAAGATTAAATTCCCGTTGGTAGCTGCACGCTGAGGTGCTTGCCCTCAAGTATACCAGCTGCACCTTTCAAGTCCTCCCAGAATGAGATGACCTGCTGAACATGTGAAAGAGATGGATGGACAGTTCCACAGGCTATTAAAGCAAATTCATCACAGAATGCAGGTGGTGGGTACCCGATTCTTTCGACTTTTTCTGTATGTTTGGAAATGTTCATAACAAAATGGCAGTGAGACAAAGTATGTCAGTAGTTTGATGTCATGTAGACTTTATGAATAACTAGAGGGCTGACTAGATTTCCCACTTTCCAGCACCTTCTCTGTTCCCTTGGTCTCTGTCAGCCTCCACTATCCTGGACTGGTCACACAAAGTCTCGGAAACTCCAGGAACGCTCCACCCGCACGCATGTCTCCCTGGGTCTGCCGCCCTGTGGATGGGCGAGTCTCGCCTCCAGAACTGGGCCCCACAATCTAGCTCGGTTTTCCTCTTCCTCCAGCTTGAAATAAATTAGGCCACGGCTCTTCAGACTTTGAATTCGCTTCCTTTAAAACACACACAGGCACACACGCACACCTGTCTTCGCCAGGGTGAGGCAAAGCTAGTTCTTAACTGCATGGAAGTCTGGTTCTGGTTTATTTTTTAGGGTAAGAAAAAAAGGCCATTAAAATTCTCTCTGATGGTGGAGCCGGTCCTCGTGGGGGGAGGGGAGGGACGGAGCCAAGGGAGGAACTTTCCCGGTAAGCAAAACCCCACTTAAAAATTTTCCCTTTCTTTCTGTTTTTCCTTTTTTCCCTCTTGAAGCGGCTCTCCCTGGAGTCAAAGCATTTTACAAAAACAAACCATTCCAAAGCTTTCAAGTCCAGGGAAAGCTCAAGCAAAGTTAATTAACATGAAGGTTCTCACAAAAGTTAATTAACATGAAGGGACTCACAAAAGCTGTCTGTTGGCATCTGCTCGCCTCCCATGTGCAGCGGCCCCTTTGTCTGATGGCAGACCCGGCCGGCCCTGCCCCACAGCATCTCCCAGGGCTCCCCCAGGCTTGGCCCTGCCCCCACAGCATCTCCCAGCACCGCCGGCTCCCCAGGTCCAGCCCTGCGTTTCTCCCAGAGCACCTCTGGAGCCTTCGCGATATTCTAGGAGGCTCCTAGCTTCTGTGATGATCCAGGGCTGCTTGTGTGTAGTCCCTGAAGAAAGCTGGTTTTCAAAGTGCGGGTTTGAAAAGGAAAAAGAGGAAAGAAGGCTCGAGATGAAAGCTCTTCATAACATGAGAGCTATTTCTCCTGGAGTAATGAAGACATATAGATACACAGAAAATAGAAAATCCCTGGAAACAATGATAGACTGAAACGACATAATGTAATACATAATAAATAATGCAGCAGATTGAATAATAATGTAATAAATATTTTAAAATATTACATCAATATCAATAAATGATATTGAACATTATTTGTGGGGCACCGGGGTGGCTCAGTGGTTGAGCATCTGCCTTTGGCTCAGGTCCTGATTCCGGGGTCCTGGGATCGAGTTCTGCCTCGGGCTCCCCTCAGGGAGCCTGCTTCTCTCTCTGCTTGTGTCTCTGCCTCTCTCTGTGTGTCTCTTGTAAATAAATATAATACATACATACATACATACATACATACATACAATCTTTAAAAAATTATTTGTAAGAATCATATCATGAAACCGTACACCCTCTCTGACTTTGCCTCTGCTCTACATAAAGATACTTTTTCTCAGAAAGAGGAGTATAATGTACTTACTTTTTTCATAATCTGCAGTTTAATTGATTGGTAGATCATGAATTTTTTCAATGTCAGTAAACATATACTCTCTAAACATATAGTCTCTGCAGACCCACAAGGACTTTTTTGATCTTGCAGAAAATCAAATTGTCATGAATAAATAGGTATATAGGTCCTGCTGTGTCACTTATCAGGCCTCTTATATGTATACAGCCAAATATATGTGTGTGGTATTTATTGAACCAACGTCATGAAGTAAGCTTATTTCTCTTAAACAAGGGCTTACTTTCCAGATTCTTCCCTAGAAAGAAGTACAATTGTGCCGGAAAAATCCATTAGTTTAGATTTATGGAGTTATGTATCATTTATCTAGAACTATGATACCGAGGACATTTGCTAGGAATGCAGGTTTGGTTCTCTCTTGAGACTTTAAAATGTCTATTTCAGAGTTCCTGATGATTACAAAGGAGTCATACTGACACACATGTAAATCTCTCTTCATTTATGAACTGCGCACAGTAAATGGCCATGGTTCTTTGCTTATCCAGGAGCTGGCCTAGGTGTGTTCACTGGGATTTATTTAGAAATTTGGGGTGCAGGACTGATGTGACCAGGACACAAATAGAAGATCCAAGGAAGACTTGATTTTCATTGCAGATATTTCCTATTATTGCTGCGTTTTGTTTTTTGTTTTATTTCACAAGTACTTCCTATAATTCCAAGTATCACTCAGACCACAGGGTGTAATTGCCCAGTGACTACTTTGCTAGCTTCTATAAGCAGAAGGTTTTGAAGTGACTGGCTTGGGGAGCAGGAAGGGTTCCACACACTGCAGCCTTCCCCGTGCCTGAGGCGATGTGAACAGGTAGAAACACAGTGGGTTGCTTTCATTTGCTCCTGTATAGGTGATTTCCTAGAAGTCTGCCACCACTGACAACAACGGAAACTGTGGATATAATACATAAATGCAAATTTAGATAGTAGAGAGCAGAGGTATTTCTAGACAAGTCCCAGACAGGAAAGAGCACCAAATCTCAAAAGGTAAGAAAGATCATTCTGGATCACGGGAAGTGTTTTATGGGGTGTAAGAGCCTGACGTGGATTTGAATCCTGGATCAGCTCCCTAATGGTCCAAAGATCAGTAGTTTCTGGGCAGCCCCGGTGGCTCAGTGATTTAGCGCCGCCTTCCGCTTGGGGTGTGATCCTGGAGACCCGGGATCGAGTCCCACGTCGGGCTCCCTGCATGGAGCCTGCTTCTTCCTCTGCCTGTGTCTCTGCCTCTCTCTCTCGGTCTGTCATGAATGAATAAATAAAATCTTAAAAAAAAAAAAAAAAAGATCAGTAGTTTCTGGTTAGGGTTTTCTACTTCAGGAACGGGGGGTTGGAAGGGAATCAGTGGCCATTTTACAGCACGCTCCCAGTATTTCATCAAACACGAACATAGGGGCTGCTCTGAATATTACAGCTGTAATGAGTGAGCTAATCACTCACCTTCAAGTTGATTAAAAAGGAGATTATCATGGATGGGTCTGACCCATCAGTTGGAAGACCTTCAACAGAGGGTCCAGGCTTTCCTGGGAGTTAAAGATTGAGTCTCTTCAGGTCATGCCTCTGGGGATTCATGTGCTCATGATCTGCCTTTCCTTTCTGCCCTAAGGAGGACTGTGGACCTGCTTAGCCAGCCTTCACAACTGTGTAAAAAAAAAATTCTCGTGATAAATCTATCATCTATCTATCTATCTATCTATCATCTATCTATCATCTGTCTCTCATTCCTTTTATTGGTTCTGCTTCTCTTGGTGGATCCTAACTGATATACTCTGTGAGCCTTGGTGTGATTTTTTTTAAATTTTTTTTTTATTTATTTATGATAGTCACACAGAGAGAGAGAGAGAGAGGCAGAGACACAGGCAGAGGGAGGAGAAACAGGCTCCATGCACTGGGAGCCCGACGTGGGATTCGATCCCGGGTCTCCAGGATCGCACCCTGGGCCAAAGGCAGGTGCCAAACCGCTGCGCCACCCAGGGATCCCAGCCTTGGTGTGATTAATGACATGAGGGAACTTAATGTCTCATACCAGGCTTGCTTTTCGAGTGACGTAAGAAAGTGCATGGAAAGCCCGGGACCTGCAAAGATGTCAACTCTATTTTGGACACTATCTCTGCTCCTTCCATCTGATCCTGGACATTTACTCACAGGGTGCCAATAAGTCTCCAGGTAAGTAATCTCAAAAACCAGTCCTGCCCCCTGCAGAAATACCAAAATGACCCTGCCAGTTCACAATGATCCTTCCTGCTTCTGAATTTCTAGGTTCTGCTAAAGACTAACCCCATTTGCCATTTAGCATCCTGTAATCATCTGATACATAGCATTATGCATCATTTAGTCCCTCCTCACTCCCACCAAGGTACCCCAAAAGATTAGGGCATAAATTGGTTAGATTGCTCCAACTCAGATTCTGTCATAAGCTATGTAATACTCTTTGCAAGTAAAATATGTACATTATTTTATTCTTCTTTTCCTCAGCTTACCCCCCAAGAACAGGCAATGATGGAAAAGGGCAGGGATACAGCTATATCCATGGCTACTCTGAGACCAAATGGGGTATCTCTTTAGTACTGAAGACTTGGAATCTCAGAGGTTAGGTCACTCCTTAGGATGATCATTTGTTTGGTTTTATTATTATTTGATTTTCAGATGGGAAACACTCCCTATCTTCCTGTATATCTCTCTCCTCTAATGATTCAACATAGATTTCCTCATAACCCAGCAAATATCTGAGAAAAATGAAAAAAGTATGTCCACACAATAATTGGCACATGAAAGTTTATAGCAGCACTATTCATTATCACAGAAGGCAGAAATGACCCAAGGGTCCATCATCTGGCCAATGATAAACAAAATGTGGGGTAGCCAGGCAGCGGAATATTATTTGGCCCTGAAAAGGAGGGAAGCACTATTTCCTGCTACACCATGGATGAACCTTAAAAACATTACACCAAGTGAAAGGAATTTGGCCCTGAAAAGGAGGGAAGCACTATTTCCTGCTACACCATGGATGAACCTTAAAAACATTACACCAAGTGAAAGGAATTTGGCCCTGAAAAGGAGGGAAGCACTATTTCCTGCTACACCATGGATGAACCTTAAAAACATTACACCAAGTGAAAGAAGCCACAAAAAGACCACATTCTATGTAATTCCATTTATGTGAAATGTCCAAAACAGAGCAGAAAATAGGCTAATCGTTGCTTGCTCTGAGGGAGATGCAGAGGATCAGGGAGTAGGGCTAAAAGGAGATATAACTGTGCTAAAACCAGCTGTGGTGATGGTTGCACAAGTCTGTGAATATACTAAAAACTATTGAATCGTACTTTAAATAGTTAAATTGTATGGTATGTGAATTATATCTCAATACAGCTAGTAAATGAAAACAGAGTTGGGATAAAATTTATTTACACAAATATATTCTTTTTTGATGACTTTTTGTTTCAGCTAGCAAATACACATGCTTCAAGTCCACCTGTCCTATCCTCAGATTCCAGAGTCTTCCCCTAATGTCACTGCTCATCAACTGATTAATCCCCACCCAACTCATTCGCCATCACCCTAAGTTCCCAGCCAGCAGATGTTCACAGCCTGGCACAGCGTTAATATCTATGTTGGCTATTATTGTTACTGCCTTGGAATTTGCAGTGCTACCTGATTTTGCTGCCTCTTTAACTGCTCCTCTTTTCTTCCTTTGTGGCTTCTTTTTCCTCTTTTTGCCCCCTGAGCGGGAAGCTCCTCAGCCTCCATCCTCCCTCCTTTCCATCTCCACTCTCTCTTGGCAGGTGCTCCCCAACTATGCTTTCCGTTCTGACCCTTCCCAGATGGATGTCGGTCAGGACCTCTGGGTGGGAGCATCTCCTCAAGTATTTACACAGCCGAGTGAAACTCCACCATCTCTGGGACTGCGTCGGCTCCTCCTCACTCCTGCATTTCACCTGCAGGCCTTCCCGTCCTCACAGCCGCCGCTCAAGCAGGAGCCCCTCTGTGGGAAGGCTGGGCTGCTCCCTCCACAGAGACTCCGAGCTCTTCCCCAGCCGTGGGGATGTCGTGGGGATGTCGGCGGCTGGAAGCTTAGCTCAGTCTCTCTTTGAGAGTTGTGCTTGTGGAGGAAAGACATTTGGGTCAATATCATGATCTTTTCCTGGTGACAGCCTGTATCCAGTGACAGGTCAATGTTAGAGTGGAGAGCTCTAGAACCTCTTTGATGTAAATTGATCCAACTGGGAAGGGCCATCTCAGCCCTGACACCAGCAGCATGGAAGTAGGCTCCTTTCTCAGAAAAGTTTTCTACCTTTCCACTTACAAGGAGGTTGCACATTTCTCTTTGGAAAGCAAATCCTAGGAAAGTACATTTTCTCTTAGAAGTTTCAGAGGGAGCCTCTCAACATCTAACAGATTCCTTGAATCAATCACTGTGGCCAGTATATGATGCTCTTATTGGACAGTTGTAGTCACATGATCAACCCCAAAACCAGGAGAACTGTACCTTGAAGCAGATAGACTGAGGGTCGGGAAGGGGGTGGTTTCTTCAGAAAATTGGGTTGGAAACCCAATCAGTGAATGAATGTTGGGAAACACAAACAATAGATTATAGCTGTCATTGCATTTGACAGCCACTGCAACAGCTACCTACGCTCTTCCTGTTTCAAAGTTTTATTTCTGTTGCTTTCATCCATCCTTCAGAGCTTTGAAACACAGACACAATCATGTCTCTGTTTAACAGTATTCACGAGGGAAAACAGATAAGGCTAGCTTTCAAGGTCACATTCTTCCCATGTGCCCTACATGTGCCCTTCCTAAACTTCTGAGAGCTTAAGAATCACCTGCAGAGGGGAGGCCTGGGGGGTTTAGTAGGTTAAGAGTCTGCCTTCGGCTTAGGTCATGATCCTACTATCCTGGGATCAACCCTCGCATGGGGCTCCCTGCTCCACAAATAAATAAAGTCTTAAAAAAAAAAAAAAAGTAGAAGAAGAAGAATCACCTGAGAACCTGGCTGGCTCAGATGGAAGAGTGTGACTACTGATCTCTGGGTCCTGAGTTCAAGCCCCATGTTGGTTTAGAGATTACTTAAATAAATAAAATTGAAAAAGAAAAAACAGAAAAAAGAAAAAGAATCATGTAGAGAACTTATTAAAACAGATTCTCGGGCCTCAAACCCAGAGATTATGATTTAGTGGAGTTGCACACAGGGGAGCCTGTGGTTTCACATTTCTAGCAATTTGCCAGGTTATGTTGAAGCTACTATAGTCCTGACCGAACTCTGAGAACCATAGCTCATGGGTAGCATCTGCTCCAACAAAAGGGACCTCTCATTTTCCAGACACATTCTCAGTTTCTTATCTTCTGGGACTTAGCCAGCCTCTTTCATTTACTGATAATGTCCTACTCACAGTCTCTACCTATCCTTCAAGGCCAAATTCAAGTGGCAGCTCCTTCATGACATCTTTCCTAATTTATTCATCCCTTTGAATCCCATTTTTCTTGATTTATTCCTTTTTAAAAAATTATGCATCATATTCTAGTTGTATATCTATCTTCATTTATCTCTTTTAAAATATTTTAAAAATTGCCTTTTTTTTGTTTGTTTTTGAAGTTTATCTATTTAAGCAATCTCTACACCCAGTGTGGGGCTCAAACTCATGACCCTGAGATCAAGAGCAAGCATGCTCTACCTACTGAGCCAGCCAGGCACCCAACATTTTTTTTGTTTGATTTTGAATAATTATATAAATGATTGCTTGAAAAAATAGGAGAAAATAAACACTACTCCAGTAGTGAGCATAGCATAATGTATAGAGTTGTCAAACTGCCATTTTGTACAGCTGAAACTAATGAAACCTAGTGTATCAACTGTACTTCAATAAAAAAAAAAATCCTTCTTGGTTAGAGATATATAATGAAGTATCTGTCGGTGGAATGGGATGATGTCTGGGATTTGTGTTAAAATACTCCAGTAGGCAATGAGAAATTGGAGGAGGACAGACAAAATAGAATCTGAGAAGCATTACCAATTGTTGGAACTGAATACCCTGGAGGCTCATTATTCTATGCTATATTCGTGCATTTGAAATTTTGCTCTAGTAAAAAGTAAAGTAAAACAAAAAATGCACATATATGTGTCATTATATTTACATATATTTGTAGGGAAATAGAAAGAATTAGACTTTAAGGTTCTTCATATCAGGGACTGTGATCCTGGTACTCCTTTTATCCTGCTCACAATCTGGAAAGGTGCCTGGCTCTAAAGAGGGTGCCACGCTCTGTAACCAGCTGTGACACGAATGCACAGTAGAGGCAGACAGTTGCCACAGCGTTTGCGCTGGTGGTGCTTAAACCTGGAGGCTCAGAAATCTACTACTTGCATTACAACCTCTAGCAGATCCTGTAACCTCACAGGAACTTGGTGTTCTCATCCGTACAGTGGGAGAAATTGTAGTAGGTACTTTGTACGGTTCGTTCTCTTAACAAATACTGTACTTGAGTGCTATGTTCCAAGCACAGATCTAGCTTTGGGGACACGGTAGTAAATACCATAGCCAAATCCCTGTCTTCAAATAGCCAACATTCTACTAGGGTGAGAAGGACAATAAACAAAGAAGTTGACAAAATATAGAAGATGTTAGAAAACACGAACCGCTGTGAAGAAACTTAGGTAGAAGAGGGAGATGGGGGTGCTGGGGTGGGGGTGTGGATTGTGTTTGCAGTTTTAAAGTGGGTGAGCAGGTGGGGTCCCCTGAGAAGGCGATGTTTTGACAAAGACCTGGATTCGATGAGGGAATGAGCCGTGTGTCTGTCTGTCTGGGAGACGAAATGTCCAGTCCTGGTGGAGGGAAGAATTAGGTGCAAATGCCCTGAAGGAAGACTGCCTGGTGTGTTGAGAAATAGCAAGAATCAGCACCATTGCCTGTATGGTGGCTAGAGTGCAGACAGGATTTAACGTGGAGACATTATATTCCAAGCCAGGGGTGGCCACACAGAAAATACTTTAGGCTTCGTAGGCCAAATGATGTCTGTCACAACAGCCCAACTGTGCCCCTGTGGCATGAAAGCGGCCCTAGACCATACAAAAGTGCATCAACATGTCTGTGTTCCAATAAAACTTTATTAACAGAAACAAGTGCCCAGTCTGGATTTGCCCTGGAGGCTGGAGTTGGACAACTCTTCCTCTGAATACAGTTCTCCCTCTAAGATTTTGGAGAATAAAAGGGAGATAGAGGACAAAACTAACACATAAACCCAAGGGACTGCTCCTCTATTCTATGCTTTCCGCGCTGGCCTCGGATCCCCGGCATTGTCTGGTGTGTGATGAGGGCCTCCAGTCAGGCCTCCACCAGCCGGGCTGCGTCCGACTCAGGCTTAGCCTGTCTCCTCTTTCCTAACTCACCGTGGTCTTTTCTCCTTTCTCTGCGGCTTCGTTTTCTCCTCACCACCTGCTCCCATCTCTCCCTGTGGCCTCTTGCACTTCGGTGCTCCCTCCTGCTCACCCACGGCCCCCGTCCCCCTCGTGTCCCGTGGGTTTGTGTGGAGCAGTGACCTCTGGCCTGAGCCGCGGGCCAGAGCCCGCAGTTTGATTACCAGCATGACTGCTCAGGGGGTGCGCCCCGCCCTCAGCCTGTGGACTCTGGAGGGAGTCCCCTCGGCCTCGGCCTGGGTGTCTAGAGTCTGGCCCGACCGAGGAGGGGAGGGCGGGCACGCCTTCTCGGGAGAGGGAACCAGCCAGCCAGGAGGAAATTCGGAAGGGGTCAAGGTGGGCAGGGCAGGACCTGCAAGGAGAGGGCTTGTGTTTTGCAGCCCAGGTGGGTGCGCTCGCGCCCTGGGCCAAGGAGCGGCTCACACCCGGCTGTGCTCTCCCTCGCACGGCACGGCCGAAGCGCCCTGCGGTTGTGAGTCTTCGTGTCAGGGCCATTAGGGACCTTCGGTGAAGGAACTATGCGACTTTGGGCATGAAATGCAAACTCTCTTGTGAAATGCAAACCTAGCCTCACCTATTAATTGCTTCTAATTAAGGAGAAACATTTTAGCCAATTAGCTTTTGGAATTTAAGTGTAATCAGAAGGGTAAGTCAGAGATTTGCTAATTGCTTCCTCCATCGCGGCCATTAGCCTCAGCGCGGGCATACGGAGACCCGGGATCGAGTCCTGTGTCGGGCTCCCCGTGCATGGAGCCTGCTTCTCCCTCTGCCTGTGTCTCTGCCTCTCTCTCTCTGTGACTATCACACACACACACACACACACACACACACACAAAGATGTCCTATCACTGCCCCCACACTTTTGGGGTCTAACCTGTCCAAGGTGTCCGATGGCATTAGCCTTCCATGATTCGTGACAAATTCCCATGATTCGTGATAGCCTTCCTCGGTTCCAGGTAAGGTGGGAGCTGAATAAGGAAAGAAAGAGCATCTAGGGATAGAAGGGCCGAGGGCACATATTGAGGCTTTGGTACCAACAGGAGTCTTATGGGCTGGCTATGGCTCTTGCAGCCCCATGGATGTTTTGAAGAAGATCTTTGTCTCTTCGTGTTCTCTTCCACTCTTTTTTCTTGCCTCTTCCTCATTGTAATGGTCTTTTTTCCTAGTTTTGGTGGCACTTCGGCCTTTTCCAGAGTACTGGCCCCGTTCTGTGGACACCTGAGCACGGGGCCCCAATGGGGAGCTATGTTCTCTCTCAGCCCATAGCCGACAGCCTCCTGCTTTTCTCCTGCCTCATCTCGCTTCTTGTCTTGCTGCATAAGAGGCTCTCACCGGGAGTCTACCTACTGCTGCTGCTGATTGAAATTTGTAATTACAAAGATTATTCTTTTGGCATCTTAAATGTGGGCTTAAGGCTGCAGTCCTGACCAGTCAGGACTTGCTCATCAATTTCTCCTCCATCTACATGATTTTTCTCTTTACAAAAATAAAACCGGCTCTGATCCACCCCCCCCCCTTCCATGAAAATACAAGCTGTTGTCCATTGTGTACAAATATATTGCCGTTGACAGAGGTATTTCCTGGGCTTGCTGTAGTGTGAACTCTTATCTGGCTTTATTTTTGCCTCAGTGGTAGCTTATATCATACGCCTATGCCCTGGCTCTTAAGTCCTATGGATAGGGAGCAGATGAGTAAAGGAACACACTCCAGAAAAAAGGAATGTAAAGGGGGTTCAATTGACTTTGAGAAAGCTGTGGCTGTGGTTGCCTCTTCTAGTGACAGTGCTCACTGGGGTGTGTCTGTCAGGGCAAGGGCTCCCTCTCAGCTAAAAGGCCCATTCTCTTTGCCCCAAGAAAGGGAATTCCTAAAAAGTAGGTGAGAACCAATGACAGTAAAAACACCCTGCCATGTAGAACGCACATGCGTTGGCCAGGCCAAGCTCCATTTGGGTCTTCTCTACTACTCCCTTCTTTGTGTAACAATAGAGTCCTGGGTCCCTCTGCTTTCCTGAGGCCCAACATGTTCCTAACAGATCAGAACTGCCTCCAAGATCCCTAAATGGCAGTTATTTCCTGGCAGGGAACCTATGCAGAAAATGGTGTCCAACATGTTCTCCGTCATGACAATGTGAATGCTTAGACAGATTGGTGTTTGAGGCGTGTTCTCATTAGGTGCAACCTTCATTAAGAGTAATTAAAACTTGGCAAATGTTCTTTTTGGATGATTAATAGGCCATCTCCACTTCTCCTTTTGGGAGGTCAGTTGCCAGTTACCAAAAATGAAACACCTGCCTTTACATCAATGTGGCTGCTGCCCGAAATTTAGCAGCATGCAGCATTCCCAAAGCTGTTAAATATACCCATCGTGCCAAAAATAATGGGGCCTTACGTTTACCTAAGTCCTGAATAAATATGGTGGATTTGGGGACACAAATCTGATTAAAAACTTCTCCCCAGGCCAACATGAAAAACTAAATTAGCTTACTTAGTTAGGTATATGTAATTTATAAAGAATATAAAATTGGATGGCAATGAATGTTCATTTTGGTGGTATAAAACATGTCTAAGAGTCTTTCAATTTGAATTCTAATTAATGCAATTAATATTTTCCATGCTCAGTTTCAGGGGATACCTATTCCCCATGACCAAGTGAGCATTATGTATGAAGTTCACCACCGAAGTGCTTTAGGAAGAGATTGTTGATTAGACCAGGAGGTGAAATGATGAAGTTCTAAGGCAGGAAACTCTGCTTAACACTTTATGACTGTTGTTTGTAGATGATGGATCTGTTAAGGAAGGACATTTTATTACTGGAGCATCTTATTCAGTGTGGGGTCCACAGGGGTTCCAGTTCTTTCAGTTGACTCCTCCTGTCCCCTCTGGGCCAGACCTCATCACAACCATCACTGCTCTCCACCTTCAGAAGTCTGCAAAGGACACACATTATCTTTAGTTTCTATGCAGATGAGGATACAGAGGCTCCAAGGTTTCCAGCGACCTGCCCAAGTCAGAGCTGGTCACCTGCACCCCCATCAGCTGGAAGGGGGGACAGGCTCTGGCCTGGAGGGGCCTCCCTCCCCTGCCTGAGTCACAAGCCCACACCTTCCACTGGCATCCTGCCCCTGCGGTGGCAGAGCCCTGAAAAGGATTTCCTCTCTCTGGACTCCCAGACACAGAGACAGTTGACAGGTCTCCACTCTTTCCCACGGGTGAACATGTGCTTTTGTGGAAAGATGGCACAGAGGAGTTGGCATCTCTACGTCATTTTCAGACCTGGCCCACACTGGCTGTGTAGCCGTAGCCCGACCAGATTATGGTCCCAGAACACATTCAGCTGGAAAGAGTCTAGAGACAGTCTCCGCTGGTGCTCAGAACCACCAGGACAGCTGGTTAGCGCGCGGGTTCCTGGGCCTCACTCCCGGGATTCTGACTCAGTAGGTCTTGGGGGGGGGGGCGCGGGGAGGCACTGAAGATTCTGCCTTTCTGGAAAGCTTCCAAGGCACGTCAAAGCTGTGGATCCATGAACCCCACCCAAGTATCACTGGCCTAGGATAACCCTAGCTTTAACTGGGTTGGCAAACTCTCTCAAGGGCCAGTAAGTTATTTGAGGCTTTGTAGGCTACACTGGGTCACAACTACCCATCTTTGCCGTGGTAGCTGGAAAGCGGCCATGGATGGACTATCTGGATGTCAATGGGTGCGTCTGTCTTCTGCTAAACCTTTACAAAAACAGGAGGGAGCCTATGGACTGCAGTTTGCTGACCTCTCACCATGTGTTCGTGACAATTTGGGTCTCAAGTTCCTCCCCACCATTCCTTGCTTTCAGTTGGGTATGATATTCCTGGCCTTATTTTTCTCCATGGCTACAATGAAGATGAGACATAATCAGATCATGGACATTCGGGAAGAGCCATTCTGTATCAGGCTCAATCAGCCCCAAAGGTCAGCTACCTTGTTTAAAAGTGTGGGACCTTCGTTTATTTTGATAATCATCACATTTGTCTTTATAAATATTCCCTCTAATTATCAGGCATCACATAAAAAATATTGGTAAGAGATGACAGGATATTATTTTGAACAATAATTTAGGAACTCTCTTAATGTTGGAAAATAAAAACCTACAGTTCTTCTTCTATCAACAATGCTTCCATGAGGTAGGACAAGGAAGGATTCTTTAGCAATATTACTAAGACAAAACAATGAAGTTTATGGTGGCCTGACATGCTAACTGCCTTTGTAAAATATAATTAAAACACAGTCTGTGAATAGGGGTGCCCAGGTGGCTCAGTCAGTTAAGTGTCCAACTCTTGATTTCTGCTCAGGTCATGATCTCAGGGTCCGGGAATTGAGCCCCATGTCCGGTTCCCCACTCAGCACAGAGTCTGTTTGTCCCTCCTCTCCCGCTGTTCCTCCCCCCATTCCCGCTCTCTCTCTCAAACAAGTAGAATCTTTGAAAAAAAAAATTCTATGAACAAACATATAACCAACAAGTTATATTATTTTTATTCATGTTAGAATTTCTATCAGTGTTTGAACATTAATATTTAGAGAGTTTGTACATTTTTGCCTTCCAAGGTTTAAAATGAGAACCACACTAGGTCACAAATGGTAACTAATACATATTTCACAATCGCATGAATATTTACTCGATCTCTCACTCTCTTAACACTGTTAGACTTTTCTTTTCCTTGCTGTACTTTACAATGAAAAGTGTGCCCCACTCATGTCTCAGCAAAGTTCCAGACATTATGGATTCATCACATATAAATTCTTTAAAAATATACTTTTGTCAAAAGACTTGATGACTACTATATACACTACAAAAATAAATTTTCATATAAATAAATTATATGGCATACTTTTATCTTTGTAATTGAAATGACACAAACCCATTTCTGCCCAAACTGGCAGACAATGAGACCCAGTTTGAATATTTATTTCCTTTAAACTCCTTACACTAACACCTACCATGAGTCCTTAATGAAAATGTTATATACTCTGAACTATTTAACATTAGTAAGCACTCTATACAAATAAAAATTCTGTTCAAAAGTAAAACAGCTGTAATAGTGTTTCCAATAGAAATAAAATCCCTGCATTTTTTGTTATAAACTGGCATGACAAATAGTGTAGGAAAACATTCTTATGATACAAAATTATAAATATCAGCAAAGATTTTTTTAAAAAATTAAAACATCCAAATTAACAAACAAGACAGACAAAATAAAACTATTTTAAAAAGAGAGAGAGAGAGAAATTCTGGCTGCCTGCCTGTCCCCAAGTTCTCCCTTTGCAAATGTGACCATGGGAGAGTTCTACACTGTGCAGAAGCGGGGGCATGCAAGCTGTCATGCACCACACAAGCTGGGCTCAGGAAAGGAGTGAAGAGGGCATGCCACGCGCCAGAGGGAAGCAGACCTCAGAATTTTGCACCATCTCTCTCTTGAATGCAGGACATAAGTTTTCTGAGCAGAGCTAGGTGTTAGGTGACAGTGTGGCTGACAGAGGCTCTGAACAGTAGAGGCGGGCCCGCCGGGGCCCCTGGCACATGAACACACACACCTGGTGGCCACAGGTGGCTTCCAATTAGTATCTTACAGTTTTGCGGCAAGTTTTAGGGTCTGAGGTCACTATACTGCTGGGTACTGCTGGGAGCCCATTGCCTTTTGACTGAGATTTTCTGTGTGAAACATGAGGGCACAATGGGAGCTGCCATTTGTGCTCCTACAGTAGCTTAGTCTGGGTATCAACTGCCTCCCCGACACTTGCAGGTCTCCAGCTGAGAGCAGAGGAAGACCAAACCTCAGAGCAAGACGAATGATGATATAGAAGCAGATCTGTAAATATAATGCCTGGTTGAGAGATCTGCCTCCACATCCAATCTTCAGTGGGGTGTATGCAATTACCATCTATCTCCCTGCTCTCTGATCAGTGTCACGTGGAAAGAACACTACTAAGGTTGGGAGGAGGGACACCGTTGATTTAGGAGGTGTGTACCCATCACATTAATAGTAGCACACTGAGAAGGATCCTTTGGAAGCTCTTATCAGAACTTCTGATGCTGTATCACCACACTAGATGCTATTTATTTTTAAAGAAGGTACAAATGGATGCAAAAAGCCCCAACCAACTGTGCAATTTAGGAAGAGGGGGAATTTAAACCGTAGGGACTCGGAACATCACCTCTGGATTGACAGTGGGCACTGAATTAACAGGTTTTTCTACTTGTAGCAGGGTCATTGCTTCTGAAAGATTTGCAATTTGCTCTTAAACTTTTGAAGGTACGTGTGTGTGTGTGTGTGTGTGTGTGTGTGACAAGAGGTACCATGAAGGCTGCATCTCTAGAGTATACGTTCGTGGCCCGGTGGGAGCTCACCACTAAACGTGTCTTTTAACTCTTTAATACCAATGAAGATGAACAGATATTAGCTCTAAATCCTGAGGTTCCAATGTCCACCACAGTGACCCACGCGACACAGCCCGTCTCCTCTGAGGCATGAATTGGGAGTGTCTGGATAGCAGCCATGATTGAAAGAGATGCCTTGGACCTGAAGCAGGTCTGGCAAAGGGTAAGGCGACATTCAAGGCTAGCTTTCCACCAGCACCAAGCAATAAAGATATCCTGACTCTTCCAGCCTAACTAGGGCAGAGCCCATGAAGGATTACAGACAGTGAAAAGAGACAAAAAAAAAAAAAAAAAAAAGAAAAAAATAAAATCACAGTACAGTACATTGGGAAACCACGCACGTGTTCACACACACACAGCCAAACAGAATCACATCCAATTACACCTGGAGAAGCCACCGGGGTTAATGTACTTTCTTCATATCTGCTCATTAAACAACAAAATTACCACGCATAGCGTGTTTGAAAGTTAACAGTAACATTTCATACTACCACAGGGTTGTGATATGCAAATTTAAAAATATTTTAAACAGAAATCTTTACAAAATAATCCTATTACATAAGCAATATTTGCATAGAATTATACAGGTAAATTATACAATATTTAAGCAGCAGCAACATATGCTGAAATTTAAGACTAAGTTAAGCTTGGTTGTGGCACAGAGATCCATGTACAATTCGGGAGGGGCCCTGCGGCGGCCTCCCCACTGCCTGCTCTGGGGGCAGCGGTGGCGAAGGCCCACATCACACTACTTTATATCCGTTCGTTCCTTTGTATATTACATATGTGTACACCTCTTAAATATTTATAGAACTATTTCACAAAATAATACAATCGGTTACAGTAACGCTGAACTGCTCTTCTGGTGTGCACATCTGTGTAACTCTAAGCAGTTCTCTTCAAGCAGTTTGGGGGTGGGGGTCGGGGGCTTCCAATCTTTGGCCTCTTTGCATCAGATTCTGCTCATCCTTTAAAAGAAAAAAGAAATCAAATGAGGCAACAGGTGTTACGAGTCCATATATTTAAGAAAGCACAAAATCAAGGAAAGTGGTCAACGGTATTAGGATCAGGATGGGGGTGCTGAGTGAGGGCATGAGGGGCTTCCAGGGGCACGTGGCGAACCCTTCTGTGATCGGAGGGCCAGAGACATGGATGTGTCCATTCCCCAAGCTATGCATCATATGTACCTGTTATGGTGCCTTATAGAGACTGAAAACCAGGTGAAAGATGCAGCTGCCAGCATCCTTGTGAACTTGCACTAACGCTCACCAGGTTAGCTGCAAGGTGAGGCACCCAATTTGGGACTTGACCGGTTCCCCAAGGATGACAAAGCTTGGACATCAGAGGTCACTGGGGTTCGGTCTGGCTCCTGGAGAAGGCAGTCTGAGAAGCCCCAAGGAGCTCTGCCCCGAGCGTCCCTCCAACACACCCGGGCCGCCCACCTGCCACACGCACCTCAGTTGGAGCTACCGCCCCGGGGTCTCTCCTCACATTCCACATCCTGCAGCTCTATAACTTCCACCTTGGAATCCCTCCTCTCGCACCGGACGTTAAAAGGCACGTGGGGGTCCTCAAATAGCCTGTGGTCAGTCTCCGGGCAGTCCCCGTAGCCCGGACAGAGTCCTCCTCTGGGGTTCCAAGCAGAGCCAGGCCCAGGCGCAGGCGGGGGGTGCACAGCAACAGTCACGGACGCCGAGGCCGTCACAGTGGTGATGGGCTGGCAGTAGCTGGGCGTGGAGCTGCCCATGGCAGTGAACACTGGGTGCCGGGGGTTGTTAGAACGGGCTCCCCGGGGGCCCGCGCGGTCCCTACTGCCAGGGCCAGGATGCCCGTCAGTAGAAATTTCGAAAGCGTCTCTGCGCGGTCTGTAGGGGGGCGGCCGCAAGCCTTCTCTGGGGGGTTCCCTCCGGGGCTGCTGGCCTGGTCGCCCAGGAGGAAGGGTCTCTGAGTCCAGGGGGGGCTGCTGTCGAGGGTTTGAGGGTGGGTGATGTCTCGCTTCGGGATGGACCACCTGCAGAGGGCAAGGGCAGGTTACAACAGGCGGGACGCTCACCCCAGGCAGGGTATCACCCCTTGCAGCGCCCAGCCTTTTCTTCTTGGCGCAGGCTCCTGCTGGCCACCCACACACAGCTCTTCACCCAGTGCTCAGTCAACCCCACAAATGGCTGGGAGAGGCCTCGGGGAATCAACGGGGCCTCCCACCAACAAAAGAAAAACCTGTTCTTTTAGAACCTCCCTGACGTGGCAGAGGAAGGCCTCATTTGGACCTGGCATCTAGGCCTTCTCTAGCACAGCTGGCCGGACACATATGGCTGCTGCCCATAAATGCAGGGCTGTGGTTGGAGGTACCGGGGCTGCCTCCCTCCTCCAGCATGCCACCCCACCCTGTGCTGCAGGGTCAGATCCCAAGGTCCTCCTCTTTGTAAACTGCTGAACATCTGGCTCTGGCTCACCCAAACGCAGTACATTGGCAGGACTGTATATGTACGCTGCTGAACGCGGTAGCCACTAGGAAACATATGGCTCTTTACACTCAAATGAACAAAATTCCAAATTCAGTCCCTTTGCTGCACTAGCCACATTTCAACTGCCCAACAGCCACATGTGGTCAGTGCTCACTATATCGGTGAGCACAGAGGGAGCATTTCCATCATCACGGAAAGTTCTATGGGGCAGCGCTGCTCTGTCCGGTTGTTAGGAATCTGGTTTCTGGGTCTCTATACAAAGCATGGAGCAACACAGTGGCCACATCAATCAAAAGGACCGTGACCAACTTCAAAGTCGTTCAGCTTGTACCTATTTTTAGGCTCCCGCTGAACAAAACCAGATTCACACTGCAGCTCAGCAGGCATCGTCACGGGGGGTAAGAGGAGGAAAATTTAGGTTATTTGGTTGGCCTCTCTCTCTTTCATGCTAGGGCTGCTGTGGCCTGGGACTGGAATACCCATTTCCTGGAGGGACAGCAGGAGGCCCTCAGTTGGAGTAATACAAGCCTTAGAACCTTCCTTGGGTTTTGTGTGCTGTGCTCTGGGCCTGGGGAGCTGAGGCCATCCTGGGGAGCACAGAGAGGGCAGGACATGACTATGGCTTTTGGAGCCTCTGAGAAGGGGCTCCTGGGTTCTCATGGTTTTCCTGAATGACTGAGGGCTGAGCTCCTCTGCTCTCTCCAGCTACTTGTGGTAACGTCTTAGACATCAGTAACCGAAATCATTTTGTACCAAGGGCATTTAAATGTAACAGAAGGGGGAGGAGAAAAATCACTCTGTTGGCAATAAAAATACCACTACATTTTTAAAAAGTGTTATTCTAAAATGATACGTAGCTTAAAAACAAAACAACCAAAAACCACAGCAGAAGTCCCAGCAAAGCACACTTTACCTCTGGCTCTTAAGCTCCAATTGTACTCAGCCTGAATGAGATGCACACCTATGCTTCCCATAGCTAATGTTACTGGCCACTGCCCTTTTCAATCCATAAAACATCTGACCACATGGAACTGATGTTTTTATAGTTTAGGGAGTCAAACAACAGCAATTTCATGATTCCACCTAATCTCTACTTTATTTTAAAATCCTATCTGTCTGGGAATTACTGTTCAGAGGAGGCGGGGGCTGCCCCTTGGATGACTTACAGTGGAGCGGGCAAAGACGGGGTTTTCTGTGGCTTCCACGATCACCTGGTGGGCAGGGCCCCTGGTGCCCTGCTGGGCCTCGTAGTGCCGAAGCTCTTCACTGATGCCCGACACTGTAGTCTGAGAACTGTACTCCGAGTCAGAGGAATCAGACCCATTGGTTGCATGGCTGGGTGGCACGGCAAACCGGACCACACTGGGGGGTGGCTCAGGGGAAGGGGTGGGCAGTCGGTTCAGCCCGTTGGCTGGAGATACCTATTTAAGGAGATTCCACAGTAAAGTGTTATCATTCATTTACCTGCTGGTCACATTCAAAGCACAAAACACAGTATCACTTGGGGGTCTCTGCACCTGGCCCCCCACGGCCCCAGCCTCTCCCACTATCCCACGTTCACCATCCCCACGCTGCCATTGCGAGGACCGTCAGGCCTATTGGCTGGAGCAAAGGAACTGCCCTCTGCTTTTACACTCTGAGAAGCAGCCTATGCCCTTTCGTTTTTTTAAGCCCGGATACTCATCTTGAGCGGAAAATGCTTCACTGATAGAGAACTACAAGACTCAGGCTGCCAATCACTTAAGTGGTTTAAAATACCCAGACCAAACTGAACCAAAATGAGTACTACATCCCCCAAACTATTAAATTGAAGAGAAAAAAAGCTATTGTTGTTGACTCTTTACTGGAACGGTAAATAGTCAGTAATGCTGCTCTACCTACGTATCTAAATCAACAGTGACCCTAAGAAGGGCAGCATGCAGGCGGCCTGAGGATGGTACATTACTCCTGGGAATTACTGACCTCAGGATATGGTCCGAAGAAGGACAGAAGGACTGGCAGCAAAACCAGCCCATTGAGAACACCCAGGATTGTTAGGATCGCCAGGACAGCAAAGAAATACCTTGAAGACAAAAGAGAAACAGGAACATTCACTGTGACAAAAGTAAATGAAGCTAGCCTTCACGTGCCCAAATGTTATGTAGTATGTCAAAACCAGAAATTAACACAGCCCACATGTTTGAAAAGGTGGTTATAAAACTGTGGTTCAAATTCAGCAGGAGATTAGGGTTTTTTTTTCCCCCTTTTTTTACCTTGTGACTACAAGGTCGAGGTCTACATTCCACAACCCAAAGTGTTAGTTTGTGAAGGGAAAAGAGAAAAATTAGTTTGTTAATTTGCTGAAATCTCCTGGCATGTAATGTTATTTATGAATGTGTTACACAAACACAAAAATATGGAATGTGAGCTGAATTGCTGAGCAGATTGGAAGCACAAACACAATGCAGAGGGGCCCTGTCCGTGAAAACCCAGCAGAAGCAAACAAATGAAGTGAAGGGTGTAGAATTTAAACAATTTAGCTCAGGAGGAAAAGCAGCCCACTTCTGCAGGCAGCTAATCCACTGTGAAATGCTTCTGCATCTTAGAGCAGAATCTCTAATTAAGTCTCTAGCGTATCAGGTAAGGCTTTCCCTGGGCTTTCATTAATCACAACTTTCTGCCTAGAATTCTGTGAGTTCCAGTTTTACCAAACGGCTCCAATTGCAACCTTTTTTAGCACACAAGAACCAGCTTTCTCCAAAGAAAACGCTGCCCATTCTGTGGTTGCTGGGGTATTTGCGGGGGAGGGCGGTCCACAATGAGGGGGCTGCTCTGTGGGCCAATCTTTTGTTGAACAATTTAGCATCTCTGAATACTCTTGTTTTGCGTCAGCCAATTCACACATAAAGGCCACAGCACCATGAAGACGAGGAGAGTGCACAAGTGGCCCTGCTTTCCCACCACTGAGGGCTAAGGTCTGGGATCCTTCATGAATACCAAGGTAAACCTGTCAGCTCAGGAGAGCTGCTGGCGGACACTCCACACAGCTGGAGGGAGTGGGCTCCACTCAAGTGTATGTCTTCTGGAACTAAGATATCTAGGGCAATTTTGCTAGAATTGGCCTTGGGCGGCGGGGGGGGGGGGATGCTCAGGATGTTCTGTGAGGGAGGAAGGCAAGATATCTATCTGTTAATGGTCCTCTTGATCATAAAACAGAACAGGCACCATACTTTGCCATGACTATATATGTTTCGACATTAGATGAAAGGAGTGAGAATCCCTATAAAAATACAAATACCTCGCAGCTATTGTAAACACTAGAAACTTCTGAGCTGCATTAGTAAAAAGCAAGCTGCCAATGTCTTGCTCTAATGTAAACTGCTGGAACTTTAGGCTGAAGCATATATCAGCAGCAGCATTAAGACATTTGCATCCCATCCATCTAACTGTAGAATAAACAGACCAATTAGATTTCTGACGGCTTAGTGTATACAATGTCTGCTCATTTAGCTGACCTCAGTGAGGGCTTTATCTGGTTAATCCATCCAGTTCTAGAAAATGGGAAGCCCTTTTAAGTGCTTGAAACAAGAACCCTGATATCTCTGGGAGAGAACAGGAAGCCATGGGTTAGAGGAGAGCTGGGACTCTGCCCTCCATCCTGGTTCCCAGCTGGTTGCGCTGATTCTGGCAAAGATACCCCCACTGTGGCTCACTCAGCATCCCTGCAAGGCTGAGATCCTCTGAGATCCCATCATACCCATCATTTCCCCATGCTGCTGCACCACCTATCAGCTCCCTCTACACTCCAAGACTGTATGCTACATGGAGAGAGAGGAGGTCCACATTACTTGCTGCTGCCTTTGATGGCACTTACAAGGTGCTTGTTACATGTTTCTCACTCAACACAGTGTAACGAGCACCTCATAAGAAATCATGTAAAAGAAACTCTCCTTGACATAGGGGTTTTACCCCATAAAGAGACATCTACTAATGCCCAAATACGCATATGCTATGGAAATAAAGGAAAGGTCAAAGTCAAGTTAAGAGCTGAAGATAAAACTCAGGCCAAAAGCTTGATCTAATTCAGGCACACATTTACCTGGTATTGGAAAACAAGAATGTACTAATTGGATTGTTAGCTGATTAACGGCGCTGGGTTGAGAAGACCGGTGGCATGGGATCACCTGGGAGCTGGCTGGAAATACAAACTCTGCTCTGCACCCTCCCTACCCCTAGCGACATTCAAGCTGCATTTGCAGAGCCTTGGATGATTCAGAAGCATGATGTGGTCGGAGAAGTTCTGGTCCACACCGTGATAGCTATGCCACCTCTGCACTTGCCCTGTGCTAACTACGCTGATGCAACTCTGGCATGCCTTCGAGGAAGGCTTAATCTCTGCTGCCCCGCTGCCCACTGGGGCAGGCTGTGGGGGCCATTCAGAGAAGAAAATGGTCTTTCCCTGCAGTTCTCAAATTCTTTTCAGAAGGAAAAACTCCTTTTCTAAGCCAAAAACTCTTATTCTTCATAAATCCACCAGAAACTGCTTGCCTAGGGATCCAAAAAGAAGTATCCAAACTAGGTCTCGATTACCAAGATTTGACACCAAACTCACACATTTAATGTTCTCTACATCTTACTAAGAACCTGAATGTGAAGTCTGGGCACACTACCTCTGCTTCTTAGAAGACTAAAATATAGTTGACAATTTTAGGTATCTGTAAGTGTTCTATTGTTTTGAAGAGAAATGGAGGTCAGTGAAGGGGAACCAAGGTCAGAACTGGGGTACTGGGTGGCCCCCTGGTTTCACGCTGTGGAGCTCTTTGCTACTGGTCACAGACTCTCCATCTCTCCTCCCCAAGCTGTTCCCTAAGATGGCTCTAGAAGAGAGCTTGTCCTTCTACCGCTCAGCAGGTCTCTGAGTTAAAAAAACTCAATAGGAAGTGGAGCCATGGACTGTGGTGATCATTTCACAATGTATTCGTACAGCCACACATCACATTGTATGCCTTAAAAATATATGATTTTTATGTGTCGGTCATAGCTCAAATTAATCTGGTGGGGGAGAGTATAGTCACCATGAAGACAGGCAGCTATGTACAGATACAGAAGGAAATATGCAATGGAGATCACAGGAGTGATAATGATTCTGAGGAGTAAGAACCGTCTCCCCTCCTGCTTACCTGACAATGAAATCAAACTCCGAGCCCGCCAGCATCAGCACTCCCAGCAGAGTGGACACGGCGCCGTCCAGGACGGGTGCGAACATGTGCTCCAGGGCTAGCACGGCTCTGCGGTTCTTATCGCCAATGGCTGTCAGGAAAGCCTGCACAAGGACAAGGGGAGGTGAGCGGGCACCCGGACCTACAGACCTTCTCAGAACAGCTTCTGTTTTAGCTTCTGGAATATTTAATCTGGATGGCTCAAGACCCCAAACCTAGACTTATGCTAATGCGACCTGTTCGTGATACCGTGTCATATTTGGTGTTGATGTAAATCTTGAACTGCCACAAAAAAAGACAGAAAGCATATTTACTTTAAATTAAAAACCAAACAGAAATGATACAAAAATGAAAAAAAAAAAAAAAAAAGAAATGATACAAAAATGAGCAAAATGTCCTCTCTCTTGCTGTGGCTGCCCTGGGCTTTCCTCCCCACCCTACATATCTCTGGCATTTATCTGGGCCCACAGAGTGAAGATGAGAGCACCCTTCTCGATTTTGTGGAAGGTTCAGATCTTACTTCCAAGCAGGCCCAGCTGAGGGGTGCACGCAGCTGGGTGCTAAGTACCTTCTTCCTCATGATGAGGCAGGATTTCCCTTGCTGTGTTCAAACTAACATGCCATGGAAGTGTCACAGGAAAAACTTAGGACTCAAAATTCAAAAAGTTCTAACTCTATGTGGTCCTATCCCCACCTCCTTCATGTCCTAAAGCTCCACTAGGTCAAGAATGCTCTTGATACCAAATGGCAACTTTATAGAGTGAGCCCCAGCATATCAGACTGTTGGCTTTGCAGGGTGACCCAGGACTGGGTTAATGTGAGTCAGTTACTATTAAACCTTGCTTGGCCATTTGGTGAGACCCTAACAGGAGCCTGGCACAAGCCCTTTCTCTGCCTGAAAGTTAAAAGGCTGCTCTGGGATATGCTGAGAAAAGAAGGCTTGGGAACTCTGCAGACCACAGTTCCTTAAAAATCAAGACCAACCACACACTGGGTACACTCCGTCCCTTGCGTAACTTGTGGAAGAACACTCAGGTTGTTCTCTTGAACAGAGAAAGAAAGAAAAGTATGCAAAAATGTACTATGAGTTTTCATACTTTTCTCTTAAGTGCATATGCTCTAGAAAGCACACACTCTTTCAGAAATGGGGAAGGCTTTAGGGTCAGCAGAATTGCCTTTCTATCTTGGGAGGCATCAAGATGGTTTGGAACCATGTTACTTTGTGCCATACTTGGGCCATGAGGCGACAAGGGTCAAGTTGGGTTGTATCATCTCACATACAACTTATGTTGTGGGGAACAGGGAACTGACAGGAACCCATTGATTCTCTCAGGATGTTCATAGAAGAATAGTGCTCCTCACCAGCCTTATTCCATCATTTTACAAAGCCCAAAAGAGCAGCACCGACCCACTTTAAGTAGACCTTCACATACATGCTCAGGTAAGGACGCCGTATTTTGCACATGGACAGTCTCTCAATGAAAGTGTAGGCTATGAGCACTGAGCAGGGATTACTGCTCACAAAGCCAAGGTGGCTTTTGGGACTCCTTAAATTCTTGGAATTAAATTTTGTATGAGTGGTGGAAGCATTCCTTAATCGTTTATCTAGCACTGGTGTGCACACTGATGTTCGTACCACCTCATGTGTAAAGCCCAGAGTGCCACAACAAGCTGCAGTTTTCCCTTCCACCATGAAAACCTGTTCTAGAACACTCTTGTTTGCAATGCTAGCTACCAAAAAAAGTGGTTTTCACTGGCATCAGAATAAAAGGACTGGTGGATTCTTAACTCTCATGGAAAGTTTTCTCAATTCTGGAGATATTAAGAATTACTTATGTTCTAGGTCCTAGGGATCCCTGGGTGGCGCAGTGGTTTGGCGCTTGCCTTTGGCCCAGGGCGCGATCCTGGAGACCCGGGATCGAATCCCCTATCAGGCTCCTGGTGCATGGAGCCTGCTTCTCCCTCTGCCTATGTCTCTGCCTCTCTCTCTCTCTCTCTGTGACTATCATAAATAAATAAAAAAAAATTAAAAAAAAAATTTGTTCTAGGTCCTAGGCTATGAGCTCTCCTTTTTTTTTTTTTTTGTGAGCTCTTCTTTTAAATAAAAAAATCCCCTCTCCCTCCTCCCAGCTCAGTGGAGGAAAATAATTTGGGTAGGCTCAAAACCTAGAGAATACTGGTTCTGTATTATCAGTTTTTTGCTGAAATGGGACAACTTCAACAAAACATTCTTTCTGAAACACAGTTTACAGTCTCTAAGCTGCCTGCAAATGCCCCTGAAAGACTCCTTGTGGAGAAACTAAGAAGGTATAAGACAGAGCATATGTGCAGATATGCACACGTGCAGACATGCACATGCCATGTGTTGAGCCCAAGGAAAATCAACTCTAGTGACTGCAAAAGCAAGACTGAAAGTAATTTGACCCAGGCTCAATGCTAGGTTTCCTATCTAGGGCATTCCAACATCAGTATTTCTTCAGCCAATATATATTTATTGAGTGCCTACCAATACCCTCAAGGACTTAGGCTATAAGCACAAGTGTGGACAGAACATAATTCACACACTGCTCAGAGGCTTTTGAGTAATTTTCTGATAAATGTACATGATGGGTTTGTCTCTTGGTTTATTTTTTTTAAAGATTTATTTATTTATTTATTCATGAGAGACACAGAGAGAGAGGCAGAGACACAGGCAGAAGGAGAAGCAGGCTCCATGTAGGGAGCCCGACGTGGGACTCGATCCTGGGTTTCCAGGATCACGCCCTGGGCCGAAGGCAGGCGCCAAACTGCTGAGCCACCTAGGCGTCCCTTGTCTCTTGGTTTAAAGACTCCCCCTGATGTTTAACTTCCTTCTGCTCACAGGCTGGGCACAGAAAGAGAGAGGGGGAAAATCCTGTTGAGAGCAACCCTGGTCCTCGTACTTCCTGCTCTCATGAATTTGGAAGCAGATAGGTCGAAGGTGGGTGGGCTCAGGTGAGAAGCAGTTTCTCTGTCATGCTGCCCCACGCCTGTGAGTGTGGTCTCACTTTATCACCTCTTTATAACTGTGGTTTTAAAAAATGTGTGTATTTGTGTACACTCACACACACTCATACCATCTAACTTAGGAACAAAACTGACAACTTACCGACCTGTCATGACACTAATGACACCAAATAAGCAGAATCCCTCCCGGCCCACTGCCAACACGTTTTACCTCCGATGCCCTGCCCTTAGACTGCCCCAGAGGGAAGGAATCCACCTAAATTTCAGCCACTTCTTGCTGGGAATGCCTGTGCTCTGAAGCCTCTTCATTATGACACGTGTTACGTGTGTTCCTTGATGTTGGAAAAAACGCAAAGGTCCCCAACCCAGAGACTAATGAGGGCCAGAATGAATGTCTGGCCTTGCCATAAAGTTCTCAATGAAGGGGTCTCCCATACCAGAGCAACGTGAACGGTGAACTCCACTCCTATGCCGACAGAAGCGATCAGGATGACCACTGGCACAGCACTCAGCTTGATTCCAATGAGGCCCATCATGCCAAAGAGCTCGACTGTCATCAAAGCCAGCACCGTCACCTTTAAGAAAATGCATGCAATGAGCAGATGGGCACAGACACACTCCAGGGGCTGCAGACAGGACAGGGCTCACTCCAGATCAAGGGCAGAGAAACAGCCAGGACCCACATACAATGGAAGCGTGGACTTGCTTTTACTCTGAACACCTGTCTTTACTTTCAAAATCACTGCACTGCTGCCGAGAAGAGAGACTTTGGGACAATTTTGGGATAGCTGCTTTGGGACAGCAGCTTGTTTAAGGAGTACAAAAAGGCAAAGTTTGGTATTACTACCATAAGCTGTCTTTCCAATACGTCTGCTCTAGAAAGCAAAAATACATAAAATAAAAAATTTCACAACTATTCCATTTGAGTCATCTAAGAATTACAGAAACATGGACTTGTAACTAGCTACAAATTTAATATAGTTTAAAATAAGGTATTCCCTTCTGTTTTGATCTTAATCATCAAAAACCATCCTTCAATTTACAACAGAATTGAAACTTCAGAGTTTTTGGTTGTGCCCTATTCTCCATCCTAAAGAAAGCAGATAGGAGGAGTGAATAGAAGCTTTTCTTTTGTTCTGTTAAGAGAGGATGACTAGGGAGAAAGGGGACTTCTGGTCAGCTGACATGGGTCAGGTTACAGGCGCTTTCACTTTGAAGAAATGAGGAGCAAGGCGGGTGGACACAGCAAGCAGTTAAACCCAGGAAAAGCTCTTATTTGCCTTTCATCTGCCTTGTAAAAATTTGCACAGAGATGGAAAGAAAATCTGGGAGGTAGACTATGGAGTTTGTTGAGCCAAAGGGAAGAAAATACAACTAGAACAGCCAACTTTACAGAGATGGGAGAGGAGTGGCTGTTCTTTCCTTGTCAGGGGTGGGGCAGTGGGCAGTGGTGGCAGGGGAAGGACAGGTCCAGTAACAGTTCCGTTTGCTTTCTTTAATAAGCTAATGAAAGATGGACAACGTCAATTGCTTAAGTACCATGAAAACCCCTACAGACTAAACATTTACCTTTAACATACCTGCTGCACAGACATATGGTACATAAATGAGACCTGGTCTCTGTTTTTATAATTTTGGCATTTTGAAGGCTGTACCACAGTTCATGGAATTTAAACAGTGCCATGATTTTATTAGATATTACACAAAACTTACTTCAGATCTGAGAGTATTACACTTGGACAGAAGGATACCAAAAAATAGGTTAGTAATACCAGTTCACCAATGTCCTCCAAGCTTTAAAGCACACACACAATACTACAAAACCATCTCAAAAACCATTTTACCCATATACCATTGTCCTAAACTTCTCTAATTGTCCCCTGCCCCTTTTTCAGAAGAATCTTCTCTATGTTAGGTCTGTGACATAGTCACAAAAGGACCATTTAAGTAAAAATAAATAAATGAGTTATATTCGAATTTAATAAATGCAGAGTGTTTGTATTTAATAAATGCTAGGAGCTGTTACAGAAAGTGTGTTTTAAAACTTCCCTGTCTTTACACAGCAAGTTTAAAGCTGTAGGAGAAGAGACACAAGATGAAGGCCATTAAAGGCTCTACCTAACCATGAACCTCGCCACCTCCCACAGAATAAATATAACAAGGGTGATGCAATCTATACCCTCCTCCAGAGGCCCAGACATAAACACAACTTCCCGGCTGTAGCAAGAGCCAGGCCGAAAGGAATCTGGCTTGCACAAAACCCCTTCATATGAACTCACAATGATCCCGGCCGTCCAGGGGTTCAGGAGGAAGACGGCGCATACGAGGAACGTGCAGGCCAGCACCACGCTGACAGACAACAGAAGCCAGTGGCGGAGGCCAATGTACTGCTCCCAGAAGAGGAAGGGGTAGCCGTTGGGGTAGCTGGACAGCCCCAGGCTGGTGTAGTTGTTGCAGATGCTTCGGACCTTTTCAATAGCTTCCACGAAGTCAGATGTGTCCCGCAAGCCATTGAGGTAGAAAGGGAACTGAGCGTATTCGATGGGCTCTGCTGCTGGGACTGGACAGGGGGACAGAGGGAAGAGGCCATGGCTGAAGGCTCAGGGCCATGGGACCCAGGGAGGGAGGAGCCACTGCCCAGCCCAGACCCACACCCCGCGGGCTCCACGATGGCAGCCAACAGGGAAGGGACCCTGTCACCAAGTTCCCTGCCCACACTCCTTTCAATGTGAAGGACAAACAGTATGCAGGGCAGTCTTTGGTCTTTACAATCTTAATCTTTGGTTTAAAAAAGCTTTAAGCAATAACCAACAGGTTTTTTTGTTTTGTTTTGTTTTTTATTTTATTTTATTATTATTATTTTTTTTTGGTGGTGGAGGGGAGGAGCCTAAGGCCTGTGTATTCATTTAACCTTTGATTTTAATCTTCTAGGGGCAGTCACTTTTGTAATGGGTCTAAACAACTTAAGAATTCAATGGCAGGAGCATTTTTTGTTCAACTGACACAAGGGAAAATACGAAGTTCAAACTGTTTTACTCACTCACTTATGAGAACAAAATAACTCGAAAGTCATGCTTTCCTGAGAAAAACGCTTAACTTTCTTATCCTTTTAGTGATCTAACACACTTAAACCTTCCATGCTTCTTTTTTAATGCAATGCTAAGTCTTCAGCAGCAGGGGAAGAAATCCTTACACAACAAGCATTTAGTTACTGCCGTTGTGTGTTCCAGACCCTTTGGGGTCATTCAGTTGACTTGCTAAACATGATTTGCCCTATTATAATCTCAACTATAAATTTTCATTAAGACAAGCCTTGGCTGCTTGCCACCAGGCTCTGGGGTTTAGATACAGAGAAGCACAACCTGCTTCCTCTCCAGCCATGTTTGCAAAGGGACCCGTCCTCTTTGTCACGTCCTCCCTCTCCCTCCGCCTATCCAAGGTGGAAGCTACTCACATCTCTAACACAAATGCAAATTAAATCCATACAGGACCACCTTTCAAAGTCAAGGCTGAGAGGGGAAAGAAGAGGACACTGCGTATACACACTATCCTGCTCCGATTTAAACAGCTTTGACAGAGTACAGGTGCTTGGTGGCTTATAGGAATGACCCAACTTGCCAAAAATTCCTTCAACACCAGAGTTGACAAAGTGAAGATAAACATATAATCCCCAGCGATAAAACTCTGCAATAGTAAAATAACACTCAACCCGGAGGCGTCTCCAGCTTTCACATGGAACAGCTGGCATGAAAGAGAGCTGCCCGGTGGATGTCCAAGGGTGAAAGCTACAAACGGAGATTAGGGACTCTTATTTCCCAGCGTGATAGAGCATGGGTTGTATTCCATTGCACACCCTCATCTGTCTCCCAGAGTTTTAAACTCAAAGAAATAGATTGTTCTGTTTACACTTTTGAACCCTGGATAGCGTCAGCAGACGAGGACTGTGGCCGAGCTTGGGAGAATGGAGTGAGGCTCCCACCCTGGTGGAGGGCTACTTACTTCTGAGCCTGGTTTCGGGCATGTAGTCAGCTTTGTCATGCACCCACTCAGGACGGTGAGGCCGGATGTTGGCCTGGGAGGCAGCATAAGCCACAGGGTCATTGCTCACCCAGGCAGTCAGGTAGATGTAGAATGCACTGGGGTTGATGATGCCATGTGCATCCACCAGGCGCTGCTTGGTCAACTGCAAGATGCAAAGAGGGGTCCTTCAGAATGGGGTTGGGGAAGGAGAGCCCTGCACCAGCATTTGCAACAAAGATGAGAATGCCCCCTCTTTGAACATATAAGAAAATCCCGTCAGAACACCTTTGGTTTCTTTCCAAATGCACTTATCAGAGGATGCAATAATCAGTGTGTTTCTAACACACACACAGTTCTGCAGATGGTCCAGGAATTGACTGAACGAACCAATTAAATCTGAATGCTAAAAGACTGTCTGCAGCCAAGGCAGAGAATGAACAATCTGGAGAAACATATTTATAGGAGGGGAAGGAGGAAAAAACCTGGCAAGAACCCCCATACACGTCTGTATGCAGTTAACCTCTGCTGTTAACACTGAAGGAAATGCCACCCAGTAAATGGAGGAGAGCTATAAAAATAAAACAACATCTGTATAAATTTTGCTAACACTAGCCTCCTATGACCTGTGTATTCACAAAATGCCCATCGCCAGGAAGTGGAAGGGGCTGATGCACAGCCACGGTCTTTCTGGGTACCCCTATTTCTGAGAGAGGTGGTCCCGCTTGGCAAGCCCCATCGTAGGCCATGGGATACTACACTCCCTCTATCTACTACACACATACTGATACAAACAAATACATTTTTCCTGTTTACTTTAGATTCAGGCCTGACTCCAATGCGTTTGGCCTTCTTAACAAAATGAAAAACACCAGTGACAGCAGTTAATAGAGAAAGAGTGAAGGAAGAAACAGTCGAGTGACAAAACGAAATTTCAGGGGTCTGGATTCAATTAATCCCCAGGATATGTAACAACTGCATGTCTTCAAGCCGTCTCTGGAATTACATAGCACGGCTCATGGCCTCCGTGCACGCAGCATGCTTTTCTCCCTCCCAGGCAGAGGAAGTGATATCTGGGGGCCTGGTCCAATCACATTTGCTCCACAGTTGTCCCTGGTCCCTAAGGTCTGGCGCAGCCCCCGGGCATCCCCCTGCTATCTCTCCCACAGGCTCTTCTGCCCACATCCTTGTCAAACCTGACAGTGTGCCGCATGCGGCCATAAAGCACCAAGTTCACACTCCATAATAACTCTGAACAATGTACTTTGTAAATCTGTCACCTTTAATGCCAGCAAAAAAGGGGAGACAATAAACAGAGCTGCTGGGAAGATCATTAGCATGACGGTTTTCTGCCTGAGGGGGAAGCAAACAAGCTACAAGGAGCAGAGGGAATGGGATCTGGGAGAGCCGGCAGTAGTGCTGGACTCATTTGAAATCTGAAGGGTCCCAACACACTCCCAACTTGCCTGAAGAATCAAAAGGGAATATGCTGGAATCCGAGCATCACAGAGAAGATGCAAATGCAGTTGGAGAATATGATTACCAACTAGAAACCGCTCTTATTACCCGGGGAAGTGAGCAGAACGGCGAGCGCTCTCAGGTTTCGGGGACTGGCAATTCTGTCTGCTTCACTCATGACAGAGCCATCTGTCTGTCCCCCTTCTCCACCTGCTGGGCCAGGGTGACCCCGAGGAAACGAATGCAATCAATCCTCCCATCCTTCTAGTAACCTCTCTGACTTCTTAACTCATCCATCCACCTCAAATTCTGCTCATTCAAATGACTGCTACCATCCTTTTAAGTGTGAATATAACCCAGATCAACATGGTAACAAGCACTAGAATTCAAAAGAGAATGGCAAAATACAGCATGTCTCGTATCTGAAAGAGCCTGCACTGCCTAGAGAGTTCCTGGTGGGAACAACGGCTGTGGAGACAGGCAGTAACACACGTCCCCACTTGACAGACGGGCAGACTGAGGCACAGGCTTGCCTGCAGTCACACAACCAGCAGACAGAATGAAGTGAAGTAGAGCCAACTCAACATTCTATCAGCCCGATGCCTCGGGTCTCCAGAGGGCGCAGGCTGGGATGGCAGCTGCCCCAAGATCTGCTCAGCGATGCCCTCCGCAACGCCCAGGGTGTAGGGCAGCCACAGTACCTGACTGATGTCGATGGGTTTATCGCGGCTGCCGGTCTGCACCAGGAGTTTGTAGGCAAGGACCCCATCATCTGATCCATTTTTGTAATTGTTTGGCATGATTTTCCCAGTTTCCCAGTCACTGTCAAATGCGTCCTGAAGTCCTAGAAAAGGCAAATGTATATGACATATTATGATTCTTAACCGGAATGATCTAGGCCCTGATGTGGTGGGCTGAGGACACCCAGCAGAAGGGAGTACTTGACATCAACCTCAAACACTCTGTATTATACTTGTTTTCTATTTCAGATTCAAGTGACACTATTCAATTTTTCATGAATGAGTGTCAGGTTGCTGATAATCACTGCTTCAAAGGCGGAAGAGGGGAATTCTTGTTTCTAGGAAGCAAATTTACACGTTTTACTTTTACATAAAAGAGAAACCCTTTCTTCTCCCTCAATGACTATTCTGAGGAGAGGAAGACAGTGCTCCTGGGAGAGCTGGCTGACCGGGTGAGGGGACACATAGGCTCATTAGCCATCTCAGGCCACTGTTGGGTGCTAGAGCCTGGAATTCTTCAATCCAACCAGAAATCCCACTCAGAGTGCAGAGAAGGCTTTCAAACTCCCAACTTCAAACAGTAACTCAGCTGCTTCTCCAGCCCAGGGTGAGCGAACACGATTCTGTCAATTTGTTCCATCTGTTCGACTTGTGGAGCTAATACAAGCTGTGGGATCGGCTGCCAGGTTGTGTAAAGATCACAGCCAACACCTATTCACTCTCGACTGTTCCTCTTTGCCACCCTTCCTCACAAGGCAGGGCGGGGGCGGAGGGACCTCGTGAGCGTCCGTGTGTGCAGGGAAATGCCTCACGGGGTAAATTTGGATCAGATTGAAACAGGAAGCCACAGGCCAATACAAGGGGGCTCTGTGAGAACAGATGACAAACCGCAAGCACAGGGAGGGGAAGGAAAGGGCTCTCTGGGTGTGGGGGATGGGCGAGCCCACCAGCCCACCACACACAGCTGTGCTTGGCCTCTGTAATCAAAACCATCATTACAGACCTGATGGTTTGGCTACAGCTGTAAAGAGATAAGCGTGCTGGAAGAGAAAACAGGGCCCTGGTGACCCGGTCTTAGGGGCTGAGTGATCCCGCATACACACACTCTCCCCCGACACCCCTGCCTCTTTTCCACTGTCCTGGTCCCCTCCAAATCCCCTCCCAAGTAGAACTCCAGGCCCCCAGGAGCTCAGGAAACCACATCTATTGAACAAGCTGTGTATGCAGGCGTTAGACATGGCCAGTAAGAAGGGAAGAGAGTTCATTTCATCTCATGACAGGCCTTGAGTGAATTCAAAGACACACCCCCCCACCGTGCCCCAGTACTGGTCTCCTCAGTGCTCAAAATAATGAAGCTCTTGGGGTTTGACGTAGGGGCAGAGGGGGAGCACAGGACCCTGTCTCTGTCTCTCTCTTCTCAAGCCTTCCTGCCGACATCGCTGTGGGCATTGTTTTTACACGAACAATGTGGGGATGAGGCCCTAGGCTGGGTGGTGAAAGAAGGCTATGTTTAGGGGCGAGTGTGAAGGAGCGGTGGGAGCGGTGGGTGGGAGGGACCACCAGGACGGCCAGGCTCCTAACTCTCACACAGACTGTTTTTCATAGTGAGGCATGCACACAACAAGCCGTACTGAACAGATGTTATTTTATTACCAAAAGCCTTTTTTGTTTTTGAAAAAAAAAATAAACAGGGGAGGGAAAACAAACCCTCCTCCCCACCCCCTACCACTCCAAAAGAGACCAGGTCTGTTTTCCTCACCTTAATAGAATTTTCATCACTTCATGGCCTGTATGGTACTTTAACCCTTTCCCTCTTGACCCGTCAATCCTAAGGAGCCACTGGTGCTCAGGGAGCACTGGGCTGTCTCAGCATTTCACAATGATCACCAGTCATGTACTTCTTAGAACCACCTCATGAGATAGCCCTGCTAGCACCATGGTTCCCACTTTACAGATGAGAAAACCGAGGCGTGGAAAGCAACTTAACCAAAGCCACTCAGGAGACCAGGGCTGGATGGAGCTAAGCTTTGGATCCAGGCAGCTGGGTTCCAGGTTCAGCTGGAAACATGGCTGCTCCAAATAGCCCTGGACACACAGAGGAGCTCAGGAAGTTATTTGCTGAAGGCACAAATAAGATCAGCAGAGGTACCAGGGGCACCCCTGACATCTAGTGGCAAATAGAGTGTTCCAAAAATGTGAGTGTGGTTTTAAGATTTTTATGCACTAAGAGTCTGGGGACACCCTGAGTGAACCAAAGAAAGAAAGATTGGATTTGAGGGGGTCCACCCTGAAGGCAACTCTGTTCACCCCCTCATCCATGCTGCTAGCCTTCCTGTGCCACTCACTGCACTTGGAATACAAACATGAACAAGATATAGTTGAACTCGTGAAAAAGTTAAGTTTTTATTCTTAGATTATTTTATTTTCTAATTACCAAAAAGCTCAAATAGCAAAGAATTGGCCTGAGAGTATGTGTACAACATAGGATTTCTATGCACAAAATGAGGGATGCAGATTTGCTTCCACTGCCCCTTGGCCAGCGTTTTATACTCTAACACATGTACACTGTAGACAAGATCGGTGACATTTTACTTATTTGACAGCAAAACGTGAAAGTGTTAACTAAAACTTCTCTCATTTTAAATTTTATACTAAATGCTATTTTCTAGGGAAATATCAATTGTCAGTTTCTCTTTGATAATGAGCCCCTAAAGAGAACATTAATTTAAATTTTATCTGCATAACGCAGAGCGGAATACAAACGAACACCATTTGTACATGATGCACAGTGTGGTTGTTACCTGCAACTTCGCCTTACTTGCATGTGTGTTTAAAGATGACACATGATATTGCCATTATGTATTTTTATGAGTTAGCACCCCCCCCCGCCCCCGCAAACTAGTGGAATGTTGATAAAGACCAATAGCACAACACGGTTTTTAGTGACAATTCCACTGAAAACCAATGAGGGTCCCAACACTTAATGACCAAACAAAATGTTCTGAACAATTCAAGGACAGCTGACTCCTTGCAGAAGTGTTCAAAGACCCCATTAGCCACTTGACAGGCCTGAAAACTGTGTAGGCAGCCTGGCGGTCCCATTATCTGGCCATTCTGTGTCCAGTGCTCTCTGCTGGACCTCCTGAGAGTCAAACGCAGAGTTCTAGAGCTGGCTGGGACCTCGACTTGGGAGCATGAATGGGTCTCACTTGGTCGAGGTGGGTGCTGTTCACTTAGCAATCAAAACAACATGATTCAATTGCACCTTCAAAAAAGTGTGATTCTCAAGTCCAACTGCTTTAGGTCTTTAAAGGAATGAAAGCATAGGGATAATTTACAATGCGCTATAAAAAGGTTAGCCCTCGCCACTGCCTGGAGACAATACCCTCTGCCCTCTTCCCAAGATCCGCCTAACATGCTATATTGAGCGTCCAAAGGAATGGCCTAAGACTGAAATCAATTCTACAATAACCCTCCTTTGCTCAGATACAGGCAGCACTGGCGATCTCTTTGTCATTTGTGGCAAGCTATTTGCATATCTTTGGCCAATGGGGAAAAAATGAAAAGCAGGGAATCTCTCAACTGTCTGGTCCTGTTTTGACTCATTATCTGGAAAACACAGCCTCCCAAACTACTGTAAAAAATAAGACTTAGAACTAATTCATGTTAATCTCATGAGGATGTTAAAAAAAATAATATTAATGTCATGTAGTTAGTTCTCTTTCCCTTCCTCAAAAAAAGAGGTCAAATCTGGTGTACATGTATGAACAAAATTCTAGGAACAGAAGTCAAGGCCAGAAACTGAACTGAAGGATTTTCAGTCAAACTCATGCAGTTTACCATTTTATGCAAACTCACAGGGAAATTGGCTGCTTAATCTTTACATACAAGTGTATTGACTTAAGACCAAAAAAGGCACTCAAATCTGTGTTTAAACAAGCCTAATTAAGTGGGAAATTAAGACAATCATTTGGATAACTTAAGCCAAAAAAATGTTGGGGGCCATAATTATTTGGGTATTTCAGTAAAAGCATTTTTGCCTGAATTGTGTGGATAATTATCTTGATTCCCCACTTCACTTTGCATGTGTCAACATGGAATAAATGAACAGATGTTCTTGGAATCACTGAATACATTCATATCAGTCAGCAGTTAGAAGCAAATTTAAGCCATTTTTTTTTTCTCCAATTGACTACTATTTCTCAGACATGTTTCTAAGGACAAGATAACATGCTAAGAAAGGCATCTTAAAAGCAGAATTTGGTTATTTATGAAATACTGTGAGATGTGATTAAGCACTGATAACTTTATTTCATATGCTGAACCAAGAGATGGTCAAAATATGGAATTGTACATTATATTTACCAATGATGCAAAAATCTACTGGTGCAGTATGCCAAAGTTTGTCAATAAGTCAGTCTAGAAATTTCCATTGACACTTTTGATCATCAAACTAAACACCATCCAAAAAAAGAGCCCTAGAAGCAACTAGGTCCCTATTTTATAACATATGTTTCCATTTCCTAATGTGCATCCATAAATTCTTACAGAAGTTCCAATGAGTCCTCCACTGGAATTGTTTGCATCATTTTATAGGTAAAAGCCAGATTTGGGAGGCTGCCCCCAAAACAGTCTATATAAGAATTTTAAGCAACACTCAGAAGTCAATGAAACATGTCAGTGTTATGTTATAATCTAATACTTTAATAAAGTGAACAAAGGGAACTTGTGGAAGCTGAATGTACCAAAGACCAAATGGGGAATGTTTACAAAGGGCGAACGCCCCCTCGCAGTATCTCACCTTGTAACCAGTCTCGGAAGTAATGCAGCCACATTTTGGGAAGCTGTTTATTTTCTTCCAACATGACATACTTCACATTGCTGAAACTCTTGTGAAGGTCGTAAAGTAAGTGCTGGATATTTGGGTAGTCTGCTTTCTGGGTGACTATATACATGTTGTAGAAAGAGAAGTATTTGAACTGTGCAGCAATAAAATCATATTCTCTGGTTTCCCGGGGCACAATGTCTGTAAGGTCCAGCCCATCGCGCACTCGGGTGGTCCCATAAAGGCTGACCCCCAGCAAGCCCAGGAAAAGGAAGATGACCACGACCTGTAACACAGTAAGAGGCACAAGATTAGAGCCAGAGGACAGGACCAACTCTCCCCTGTCAGAGGCAAGCTGTCTGGTCCAGACCTCACTTTTACCCCCACAACGGCCCTGATGAAGCACGTAGGGGTCATCCTCCCAGAGGGAAAAACAGGTAATCATAATAATCTTATTTTAAAACAAGCTCATGAAGAATAAAATGTTTAAAATTTAAGGAGTTGATCTAAATTCACAGAAACATTTGCTATGGTAGAGATTCACTCCCATAGAAGATGAGCTCATTAAAATGGCCCCACATACTAAATGGACTGACTTTTTAGAGGGCCTGAAATAAGTCACACCCAAAGAAGCAACCTGATGAATTCCAAAAGAGACAGTTTTGTTATTTCTTGAAGACAGGAAGAGTCTTCTGTTTTGGTAGATTACCTTGGCTTTTGGTTTCAAGAGGAAAGGAGCATAGTGTTTCTCAGCAAAAGATGAAAGTGTCCACTTGGTGCAGGGGGGCTCAAGGCAGTGGAGGCTGGAGTCAGAGAACTGGGAGAGCAGGTCCCTTGTGGAGCTGGTGCTCTCAGGGCTCTGGCAGCTGAGGGTATCCTGGGTCATGGTGACGGGCTGCACGGAGATCTCAGAGCGTGGCTCGGCGGTGGTATAGTACACGTGCGTGTGGGGGTCATACTCTGTGCGGAGCTGTACTGTGGACTGCATGGTGATCTGGGTTTCGTGGGTGAAGCTGTGGCTGCTGTAGGGGGGCGGGGGACTGTAGCGAGTGTTATCATGAGTCTCCGTGTAGGCCTGAGGTTCAACTTGAATCACTCTGCTGACGCAGGGGCTGAGAGGGGAAAATATGTCGCAATGGTATATTGAAACAGAGAAACGTGCTTTCATTTTTGCCAATGACTGACATTCATTTTACATAGCTCTCATTTAGAAGAAAATATACTATTGAACTTCACAAACATCACCTTATTTAACCATCTGGACACAGATAGTATTAAGTCAAAGGATAGTTGATCATGAATTTGGCTGGCAAAATCAAGTTACATGCTGATGAACCCCTTCAAAGCACAATTCCTAAAAACACACGATTTCCCCCCAAAAAAACCCATGACACCCAAAGGGCTATATTTTTCTGGATGGTTGGTTTTCAAACCTTTGTTTGCCTGAATCCATACAGATATGACACACTCTCAATCATCAGCAAAATTAATCCACAACAGAAATATGAGCACATGCATCACAACCCCAGAGCTGTGAGCCTCTAATCAGGGAGCGGAGCTTCAATGATTCGATATTCCCAACAAGGCATCCTCTGTCCACTATCTCTTATGCCTCCATCACACTGGTACAAGCCCTGTTAACTACGTTTTCTTCCAAGTCCACAGACTAAAGAGTTCTCTTAACCCTACCACTCTGTACCCAACATATAAAGGCCGCAGCAGCTCATGAAATTGTACCTTGTAAAACAGCAGAAAATATCCAATCTTCTGTCCTCACGTCGATACAAATCCATGCTGAGAATTGCAGGAAAAATGAGCAGAACCATAGCAAAATTGAATACCACTACTACAGCCGCCTAGAAGCAGGAAAAAAAAGCAGAGGTCACCAATATGTCTCCTCCCAGTCAGAGGACTGCTCTGAAAATAAAGATGTTTTAAACACCATATTTCTTTTAATTCCCTTCTCAAGTATTTAAACTTGAAATAGATGTTGGAGTTTCTCATCATTTTTGCTTCTCTGCCACCATTAAGGGACCAGTTGACTAAAACAGACCCCATCATTCTCTGATCCTTTCCATCTCTTATAATTTCACAAACCTATGATGAACAAACACAGGAACGAAATGAACGTCTTGTGAGCAACTTAACCAAACCAAATCTACAAAGGCAGAATACAGAATATACTTGAGACGTTTTAATTGAAAACAAACATTCCCCTTTCAGAACATTTCTAAGAGTTTCATGCAACTCTGATTTTATGCTCAGAATATTTATACATAAAGTGGATTGGGTATATCAAAATGTCACCTTTAAAACATGAAATAAAATTTCAAACACGTCCCCTGAGGTCTTTAATAGGCACATTCCAAATAGTCTCCAGAGTAGCCTGTGGGGTGTGCAAGCACAGTAACAGAAAAGGTCAAGGAGAATAAGGCAGAAAGAAATTCCTGTGTGTGATTATAGTATGCAGAATAAATAAGTACGGATTCAAAAGTCACTCTATAACCTAGAATAAACACGGGGCTAGATTCTGTAGTGCTTTGGCAAATCTCCTGCCGACCTAGTAAAAATTACACAATTAGGCTGTTAATGGGGGAAAGTCAACAGAGGACAGTTGAAAGGCTCTCCAATTCAGACAGCAATGGAAGGAAGCAGCACAAAAAAAAAAAAAAAAAAATGCAACTGGAATGCTAAGTAACCAAGAAATCATCAGAAAATTTTTTGAAAATTAAAAACTCTCAGGAAGTTTTCCAAAGAACTACCTAGTTCTAAAATGTCCTCCAATTGGGTAAATGTCTCCAGGTAAGAAGAGAAAACCTGCTTATAAAGGATATCTGACAATCAGAGGAGAACTTTGCAAAGAGGTTTTGATAGTAATTGTGAATTTATGCTTATAGTGAAAGAGCAAGCCTGAGGTCTGGTAAGGTACCTTTCAATAATTAATTCAAGGTCAAGCCTACAAAGCCAAAAAAGAATCTAGAGTTTCTTAAAAATCACCTAACCCCTTTCTTCTTAGTCTGCTTGGAAATTCCTCATCAACTCGAAATATATGGAACCCGTGAACTTAACTACTCTCATGCATGGAAGGTCCTTTAAAGACCTGCCTGATTGGCCTATTTTAATAAGAAAATCACTATATTGACTAGAGGATTCATCTAAGAGACAAATACTAAGAGACAAAGACAAAAAGGGAGGACACTGAGCTGGGTATGGGAGACAGAGAGAGACGACAAAATCCTTTTCTCAAGGACTGACACATTCAGCCTATAAACAAAGTTACGGTTCAGGCTAACAGATATAGTAATAAAAGGTTGCAGAGGGTTCCAGGGCAGCTCAGAGGGGGTTAGAGTACCCAGGTGGAGGTTGGGGGGAGGGCAGAGGGTGATCAAGGTAGGTTCTCAGGGAGAAAAGAACAGGACTCTGGTGGGGCCAGGGAGGAAGGATGTGCCACATGGAGGAACTCGACAAGCTGTGTCTGAGAGGGAGACCTAGAATTCTGTTGGGGGAAGAGAAAGGAGAAAGGGGGTCTCTAGGTAGTTATGAATACAGGACTCATTCGATCCCACAGCAACCAATGATAGTCATCATTACTGCTCTTGACACTAACAGAGACTCCGTAGTGCAGAGGATGGTCACCTGGCAGGGGTTACTAAGTAAACCGAATTTAAACATGAGCTTGATATCAAAGCCCTCAGCCTGAGACCTGCGGGTTCTTGTCTCCTGGTCACCTCCTGAGGGGACGAACATGGCTGGGTTTGGGCTCCTGACCAATCTGACCACAGGGGTGCTGGGAAGGATGGGTTTGAGACTCAAGGAGATTTTTCAGGAAAATTCAGTCCTGGAGATGGAATCCTTTCATTTTCTATTATGAGCATGTTTAGAATTCAGGGGTAGAATGCAGACAGAACACTGCCAAGCATCTTACTCTGGACAAAAGTTCCTGAGGACGAGGAACGTAAGTGGCCCAGGTGCTCTGGCATGAACAGCACTGGTGCTTCCACAGTGGCTGGGGAACGCACCTGAGATCAGGTTTATCCACCAGAGGAATCCATGGAGGACATGAAGAACCCCCAAAACCCTGAAGTGCAGCATCCCATCCATGCTTACCATCAAATGGTGTATTACATGCAAAGGGAGAACAAATTCTGACAGGAAAATGGCCCAACCTCCACGTCCCACTCAAGTGCACCAAAAGAGTAAAAACCAACAAGAAGCGAGGACTTCTCAGCAAGGGACAAGCATCACTAGAGCAAAAGGGGGTTTAAGACATTCTACAAAAATCTGAAAAGATGATGGGGATGATTTGCACTGTCAATCAATTCCAATTACTGTGCTTAAAGGAGAAGTCCCCATGCCCTGTGCTCTACCTCACCCCTGGGGGAGCATCCCTGGTGGCCCTGCTGAGACACTTGCAGAGCTCAAGAGACAAAGTGACCCTGCGTAGCAGAGCCCTCATCTAAATCCCCTTACTGTTTGGAACAATAAGGTGTTCTGTTCTGGGGGTTTTCATTGAAGAACAAATAGCATTCAGTTACCAGCAAAGCCCCAGCTCAGGGCATTGGCTCCCAAAGAATTAGACGGTGCCACTGCTTTCAGATTGATAGAGGTGGCATTTGGATGGAGATTGACAAGGAAGGCTAAGACACTTTCTTTGGGGGAAAAAATTTCTATTTATTTTGGTAATGTTAGACGATGGAAAAGTTCCACAAAGAAAAATCCTAAGTTATTATGGATTTATCACTGGACAGAACCACTGTGGGTCTCTCTCTTTCAAAGTTTAATCTATAGTATACTGCAAACACTAAATGAATGAATACCCAGAGGGACAGCTTAACACAGTTCACTAAAAGAAAGAGAGCTACATCATGGTCAACTCTGAATATCAATATATTTAAAAGGAAAGCAGCATAAATTTCTGATGGTTACTGCAAAAATCGTGGCATGTTCTGTTTTTGCTTTACGTTTTCTTTTATTTCCTTTCCTTTTCCTTGGTTTGTTATATTGTTTTTTGACAGAGAATGAGCCAATGTTACGGGAAGCCAGTCTTTAATAAATGAGGACCCCTGGAAGTCCTCAATTTTCTAACATGATACACTAGTGGCCTGGAATAAAAACGCAAAATTCACAGTACCCATTTCGACTAGGTAAGGTACTTACCTTGGGAGAACTTTAGCGTTACTGGATTTTCTAAAAGGCGTAAGAAAACTCATGTAGCTTTTCAGACCACCACACCATAGGATATCATTAAAGGAGATTATGCCTTCATGAATCATCAGTGTGTACTGAGAGAGGAGAGGAGAAAATGAGAGAGACACACAAGAAGAAATGAAGGAGTGTGTGGCAAAGCAGAGATAAAGAGCAGCAAGGAAAAGGCAGGCAGGAAAGGAGAGGTGGGAGAGCATCCAACTGCTAACAGGGTGGGACACTTTCTCAATACCAGAGCCTACTATGTGTCAGACCTGGAGACCGCAGGTGGGTGTGCAGATGCCCGTGCACAAAGGCATTCTAGAACTGTAACTGCACCGAATACTTTCACAGGCACCTTTCACATCACTGATCAGTGAAGCAGTTAAATATATATTTTCATTTTCTTGAGCTTCAGTCATTCAGATTTAACTTTATTAATTCACTTTTCACTTACTACTTTTATTTTTAGATATTTATAATAAACTCATTTTCTTTTTTTCTTTTTTCTTTTTCTTTCTTTTTTTTTTTTTAAGTATTTTTCTTTTGGGGAGTGTCACAGTGATTGTACAAAAATCTTTTTCCATGTTCTATCTTACACTAAATATAAAGTAAGTCTAGTTTCCCAAACAGTAGTAGATCATTAATCACTCAGGTCTTCATCACCCATTGGCGAAATGAATTCAAATACGAAGACTACAAAAGTGTTGATGAAAGTATAAAGAGAAACCTGGTTTATGATATGTCAGTTTCTCTTCCTGAACTCAATCAGGAACCTTTTGGGGATTACCAAGAGTATAGCAGCAGGAAGAAGTTTGATGTAGTAACATCTTAAAAAGTGACACCAAGGGGTACATGGGTGGCTCAGTTGGATAAGCGACCCCAACTCTTGATTTTAGTTCAGGTGATGATGTCAGGGCGGGGAGATCAAGCTCCGTGCCGGGTGTGGAGCCTGCTTAAGATTCATTCATTTTCTCTTTCTCCCCTGCCCCAGTCCATCTCAAAAAAAAAAAAAAAAAAAAGAAAAAGGTAGTTTCCTTAAAAAACCTGGCCATCTTGTTATAATATAATGTAAGGAAAAAAAGGAACGAAGGGAAGCACCACTCCTCTCTTAGAAAATACTTGAAGCTTTAAAATTTGAGTTTAATTCACAGAACTTCAATAACATCTTTGACATATCGAAACCTGAAACCATTTTGGGCTTAGAAGACCACTTCCCGAAGTGGTCAGTTCACTCTCCTCCTCTGCTGTCCTGATCGATTTCAGGATTCCTTTGCATTTCAAGCAGCTGAGGAGCAGTGTCAGTGCTCTGGGCTGAGCACAGAATGGACCACAGCCAGGTCTCCAGCCTGGCAAGCTCTCCATCCTCACCATTCATATAAGCTGGCTTTTTGTGCAACAAGAACAACATCACAAAAATCTCGGTGGCCTCGAGGTGTGGAAGGGCCTGGTTTGGGAAGAAAGAGCAGAACAGTGCAGGTGGCAAACTGCTCTGGAGAAGAAAGGCAGAGGAATGTTGAGTTTTCTTGTGTAGCCTAAGAGGGGAGGAGGAGGCCAAAAGAAGAGAGAAGGGCTGGAAGACACTGGAGCAACTAAGGAAAGAGGTGGCAAGCGAGGGCCCGCCAATGAGCCCCCTGCAGGTGGAGGATGGCCAACCCGTCTGCACAGTGGAAGCTCAGCCTGTGGTTCAGACCATTGAACAACAAGGTGTGTGGGAGGCATGGGCCCACCTATAGGTGGGCTGTTTCCAGTAAATACAGTACAGCACTCGAACTGTATTCTCTCTTATGATTTTCTTAATAACATTTTGTTCTCTAGATGACTTTGTTATAAGAATACAGTTTATAACACATGTAACCTAGAAAATACGTGTTAATTGATCATGTTATCAGAAAGGCTTCCAGTCAACAGCTGCTATTAGAAATTAAGTTTTGGGGGAGTCAGAAGTTATATGAAGATCTGACTTATGGGAGGGGGGGTCAGCACGCCTAAACCCCATGTTGTTCAAGGGTCCACCATACTCAATTACCATCAATTACCAATTACTCAGTTACCATCTAGCCTGGTCTATACTGCAACCTGTTCTTGGTCAGTGAAGTCTGCTCTGTACAACTGCCTGTTGGGGCTGCTTTAGGGAAACAGAGAGAGAGGGTGGCATATTGGGCCTGAGGTGGCCAGCAGGGAAGGGGCGTGACAGTGGGGATTTAGAAGCAGGGCTGGCCAAGAGCTGGCCATACCGTGGATCAAACTAGAGGACCTCTGGCTATCTGGAACAGGGGCTTCTCAGCATCCTACATGGAGTAGCCTTAGGGTCGTTCTAGTCTAACTGTAAAGGAAAGGGCCACTCCCTAAGGCACCAGGTCTTGAGGATACCTGGACCCCAGGCATCTGGGCTATAGTACTGGGAGGAGGGGAAGAGACCTGGGATGTATTTTAGAGGGAGGATCAGGGTAATTGCTTAAAGAAGCTTCCACCCGGAAGAGCCCCGGATGCAGACATGGTACTTCACTTCCTGGCAGGAGTGCCGTCAGCATGTTAGTGGAGAATGGGACAGGATGCTAGCATCAGGGCAGTGCACACCACATGTTTCATCCCTGCAAACTCACCTGAAGGGAGAAGGCTCGCAGAGCGGGAATAGGGATCAGAGCAGCCATGAAGAAGGCTGTGACATTGCTGATGGAAGTGAGCGCCACGCTGGCTCCTGTGCGCTTCAGGCACTCCCCAGTCCTATCCTGAGAACGAGAAACCACTGTGCTGAGAACTGCATGGCGCAGGGTCCCCTCAGATCTCAGATCATGTCAACAGTTCAAATACATGACCAAGTGAGACAACAGACAGGTTATCACGCTGACATCAGGGTATAGGAAAGGGCTATCTCTCCAACCCAACACTGGCATCAAAAAATTTTTAGTACTACTATCGACATAGGTGTTGTTCCTGGCTACCACATCCGAAACACAGAGCTGCAAGATAAAGATTTAAATAAATTTTTAAGATTTAAAAGGTGTGTGTGTGTGTGTGTGTGTGTGTGTGTGTGTGTGTGTGTGTGTTGGGGGTGGGGGGGATCAGGCCAAGTGACAAAAAGAAACCCACAAAAAAAACTAGAAAATCCAATATGGGCTTTGGAATAAGTGTTCTGAGATTCTTCTAATTTCTTTTACTTATTTACAGCCAGCAACATGTCATCTCTGACTTGAGACTGAAATATTTATTGGGCCAGATTAAGGAAAATTAAAGAACACTCAAGAATGGAGGGGACTGGGGCTGTCCCCAAAGCTTTCTTCTTTTGTTTTTCTATTACCTCAAAAGGGATTCTTTTGTTCTGTCCTGTTTCACTAAATGCATGTGCCAGAAGGAAAACATCATCCACACCAACACCAAGAGCAAGAAATGGCAAAACCTGCAACGAACACAGAGGGCAGTACATTAGACACGTGAAGTCCAATTTGTGATCATTCCAGAGCCACTGAGAACATTGCCCCCAGCAGCTACCCCAAGGACAACTCATATCAGCTCATGGGAACAATCTACTTCTGAGCATTAAAATCCACCCCCCCCCAAAATAAATAAAATTCCCTGCATCTAGCCATTTAAGCTCACAAGAAATCTTGGACATTTCTATTTTTAAGCTCCACTATTTTTTTTAAAGCTAATAAGTGAGAAGGAAGCTAACTCTGCAAAAGCAGTGGTTCTCAGAGTGTGATCCCTGGAGGGTATTGCTGAGAACTGGTCATTAGGAGCTCTGGGGATGGGGCCCAGCTGTCGGAGGGGTTACAAGCCCTTCAGGCCACTCAAGTTTGAGAATCGTAGCTCTGATCAATGCACTGATAAGTGAAGCATCTCTACCATCCACAAGCCCATGCAGACCTTCCACCCACAGCCAAGTGCTCCATTTTTGAGACAGCACCTCCCCCCTTGAAGTGTGGCATCCTGGTGGTCAAGGCCAGAAGACTCTTTAGGTGACACAGACACAGAGGAGGTTGCTGGGCCACATCTGGGGAAGGGCATTTGTCAACACACAATGGATGGATGGCTCCTTTAATACCTGAGTTGTTGCAGCGTTAAAGGAAATCCCGATCAATGAGCACAGGCCCAATCCTGCAGCCACTGACAGTGCAACCAACAGGACGCCAGCCAGCCCCACGGCACCCTGGGACTTGGAGCAATCCCAGCGCAGCATGGTTAAACAGGCATAGGCAAGCTGCGAGCAGAACAATGGGGTGGGGGGAGGGGAAGGAACGAGGGGAGACACAAAACAAAAGCCAAACATTAGAATGGGTAAGGATTCTAATGTTTTCCCCCACCCATCACCCCAAATCAAAAGGTAGAACTTACTAAATCCAACCACAACAACAATGTACCTTACAGACATCACATGAAATGATACAAGTCAAAGATGGGCGAACTGCAAATGGGAGAAAATGCTTTACACGACCACTTTTGAAATCGTTATGAAGCCGAGCTCTCTGTGTCTTGGACGCACGTGTGTGTTAAGAGCAGTTAAAAAGCAAGAGCGGTCATGGAAAGATAAAAACTCAAAACCAATCCAACCATGGCCCCCGCCCCCCACCCCTGGGAGAAGTGACTTGACTGTTACCATCAGGAGGTAGCCACTAGCCACTCGGATGACGCTGACATCAGAGAAGGACTTCAGGATGTCATCCAGGGTTGTGGTGGTGAAGGAAAGCACTTTCTGAGTGGAGTTTGGAGCGACACTTTGATGAACCACCTGTGGTCACATCAGGTCCCAAATGGAATTAGTGTTTCAATGAGCTTCAATAACAGAGCTTGGGGGACATGTCCCCTCCACTCAACCCTCACTTGTTTCAAATACACTAAAGAGAATTCTACGTGCTTCAGGTTTGGGCATGGACCGAGGTGAAACGACCCTGGGCCCGGGATGATGGAAGCCACAGTGTTCAGGTAAGAACGCGGTACTGTGGGGAGCTGGAGTTACAGCGCCTTCGGGCACCCTGCACCTTGGCCTGTTCTTCTCCCCATCGCTCTGCAATATGTCTGCGGTCCCATTGGCTCTCCACTAATCCCAAACAACTCATTCTTATGGCCACTCCTCCCCCCTTCATTTGCTGGCCACTTTTAAAAGGTCACATGCAGCTCAGTAGAGGTCACTGCTTGGGCAACAAAGGCCAGCTCCTGTCACATGACCTAACCAAGGGAACTGCAGCTGTGAACAGATTCTATGCTTTGCTAATGTTTTCCAGACACCTTTTCTTGCTCACCAAGTGTTTTTTAAACACTATTATGCCTTAGCTCTGGACCTCACGACTGGTTACTCCAAATGTCTCAGGCATCCCAATTAGAATTAGCCATCACCCAGACATTAAGGTTTTTAATATTGAGGGAGGGAATAAACTTTTTTCATCCCACCAGGTTCCCAAAAAGGACAATTAGGTTTTGAAAAGATATTCTAACGGGGAAAAAAAATGTCTTAAAACATTGCAAAAATGAAGTACGTCTGGGGTTTATACCCAGATTTAAAGGGGGGCATCAGAATGCCAAAGATTTACCTCCACATATGTCCTCTGCCAAGCCTCCAGGATGGCTGCTGCCTTGTCCTCATTCCAGTTAATGTGTGAGACATACTCATACCCCTTGAAGTGTTCGTACATTTGCTTGGGAGTCATTAACTGAAACATGGTTTGCAGGGCGTGGGCACTGTGACAGGGTGGCAAACACACGACATCAGTGTTTCCAGAAAGTTTTCTTGCTGCTGAAAACCCCAGACAGGCGCCCCCAACTCGCCTTCCACATGAGCACATGTTTCCATTAAACAGGACCAGGATGGTTATTTTATTTAATAGATTGATGTACCATATTAAAGGTGTAACCTTACAAACCTTTTACAGATATACCCCAAAATTAAATTAATAAGCAATTTCCTTTCCCAGTTCCTATTCCGTGAAACAGGAAGGATAGGGGAATAGATAGCTTGAGCAGAGATGCTGGGCTCGGCACTGAACGCTCGCCTGTGCAAAAATCCCAGACGACGGCTCTCCCCAGGGAGGAATGTCAGACAGAGGGCCTGGCGCTTGACGGAGCAGAATCCGCAAGAGCACAGAGGGTAATTCTTGTTTAGCCGTCAGCTGTTGGTCAGTCTGTGACAGAGCTTAGCTCATACCACGCCACTCTACTTGCTGTGACCACTGTGACCTGCCTGCATTACACCTGCCTTGACTTCCTATATAAGAGATCTTCCAAAAACCTACAGTTACTAACTATGGTTTCGATGAAAACAACACATCTCCTCTAAAATATCCCCCGAAAGGTGGTTTTTTTTCGAGCTGGTCTGGTCCACTAATGTTTCCTAATATTCTATTACAGCAGATGGCTAGCTAGGATAACAGCTAAGTAGTAGTACAAATACACTTGCAGATGTCAGAAGGGAAGTAGTTTCCCAGGAAGGACAAAAAATAGATGGCTTGGATTTCTCTTCCATTGCAGGATTACCTGACAAGCTTCCCGGTGCTGTTCTTGACTGTGCCACCCACAATCAGTTCCTCCTGCCAGTGCATGTACTTTCTGGATAATCCATGACATCCACCATTCAAAACAAGGGCCACATCAAGAGGCTAAAATAAAAAGACAGCCACATAATTATGGGAATTAGTAGGCAGGTCACATGCCTTGTTAAAATCCAGTGCATTAAGGGCTTGTTTGTTTCAGAGAGAACATTAATAACAAGGCTAATGAGAGGCGTATGGCAAATCTTACAGCAAAATTTAGCTCTATAAACAAACGTAGCTCCACAGACAAAAAAGGTTGATGAAAATCAAATCATAAAAATGAAAATAAGAGGACTAGGGATGGGGGAAAGACCCTGAGCTTTTCTCCTGGTCCCCACGAGAAGAATCAACAACTGTACTCACTTTGGTTGCATTTTTGTTGGGGGCTGTGGCGGGGCAGTCCGGATCAGCCGGGTTGAGGCAGGGCCGGTCCATGTAACCATGACCAACTTCAGCTTTATTCAGCATTTCCTCCCAGCTGTCCACTTGATAGTTTATTTTCTTTAACTCTTCCAGGAATTCCAAAGGGTCAAAGTTTGTCCACTGCAAAGGAGGCTTACCTCTGTGAAAGAAATTAGAAGGTAAGACCATGAAAAGAGGCTTTTCCAACCCTCCGAGCCTGCACAGATCATATATACTATGTTTGGCTCGCATGAGGCTTTTTGGTAGTGCTGCAAGGCTGGGACCCCGGCACGGAAAACTAATGCTCCTTTCCTGTGGATCTATATGCAAACCTGAGTCAAGAAAATAATTCATGAATGGAAATGGCAAGCAGAGAGCTTGTAAATTAATGAAGAAATCAAAGACTTGTGATTGGCTGGTATGTCATCTTTCATACCTGAAATCAAGATTAGCCAAAGAGTGCTTCTAAGCAGAAGACTGAGATCCAAAATTAAGGGGGGAGGGTGTTTTAAAAGAGAGAATCACAATGCCAAACTAGCACTTGCCAGCCTAATAAATGCTTTGTAAATGTCATCAATCAAAATATTTGATCTCCATTACATTCAATAATCTCATACTTATGAGCTCTTTCTGACAGCCTGGCAGTCGACCCCAAAAGCCCCCTGCTGCCTCTGCCATCACCACCATCAAGGCCACTTCCCCCCACACTCACTTTTGAATTTGTGCTGTTGACAGACCAGAAAGGCTTTTGGCTGCCTGTTATGTAGTTCAAACCACACTGTAGCTGCTTAACCAGGCTGAAGTCATTATTCAGAATCTCCCAACCAGAAAACACAAAACCCCTTATTTCCCATCTAAAACTGTACACTGAAGGTCAGAGTATGGCCACTGCAAATTGCTTTTGCAGATACGTGCAAGCTAGGGCAGAAACAATAACCTAAGCACGAACTCTTGCATAATTAACTGAAGATGTCTACATTGATTAACAATTATTCCTTAAATGATGCGGTATATATAATATCCAACTGCTAAACTGTGAAGCATCCCCTACCATGGCCTTCAAAGACAGTGGATTTCCCCCTTAAATGTCATTAATGTGATCCAAAGAAAGGTTTAGTATTTTACTCTGCAGGAGGATCTTGAATTTTAACTCAATATATTTAACTCTGATGTGTACGCACTAATAAATTGTCCCTCCTTAAAAAAAAATAACTCAAATTTTTTTTTAAATGATTTTATTTATCCATTCATGAAAGACACAGAGAAAGGCAGAGACACAGGGAGAGGGAGAAGCAGGCTCCAGGCAAGGAGTTCGATGTGGGACTCGATGTGGGACACGATCCTGAGACGGGGGGATCATGCCCTGAGCTAGGGAGGGGCAGGTGCTCAACCGCTGAGCCACCCAAGTCCCAAATAAATCTGTGGAAGTGTTTGGTCTGTAAAACTGCAAACATTTTATTAAAGAGTTAAAAAACATACATACTCTGAAATAATTTGCATTTTATTTGCATATAAAAAGATGGGTAAAAGTGAATGAAATTTAATGATGCCTTCAGAACTTTATTTTGAAAAGAGGAAAAACATTCTGCTGAACCCCTCTCTCCTGCAACTATTCACTCAAAAAATGCCCATGGAATTTCACTCAAAAAATGCCCACGGAATTTCAATGTTTTTATTTCTTGTTCAAAACTGAAACAGAAGAAACAATGATAAAGTAATACCAGAAACATTCTAAAGTTTAATAATCACAGACACCAGAAAACCAGATCACACACTTACAGTAGGTATGCTGTCCCAGATTGTAACTTTGCCCCTTCCCAGAAGCAGTCCAAAGGTGTAATAATTAAACAAGGGTAAAGATATTCGATTATCTGTCAAAGTTAAAAAGAAGAGGCTACAAGTTAGGCTAAGGCATACCACTGAGGAATTTTTGACAAGTTTTTGCAAAAAAAGAATATATACCTGATCCATGTAACCTGTTTCTGTGATAAGTTCTCCAGATTTGTAACACAAATGTTCCAATTTCCACTGCCTAGTAAAATAGGAAACAGAGACAAACATCTCATTGTAATAACCTAAGGAAATCAGTGCAAAATCATAACTACAGAACATATAGAAAGAACTGCAATTTCGATCACTTTTAAGTATCTGTCAAAACGAGCACAACTTTTGCCAAGTAAAGACTCAACAAGCTTGCTTTAATGAATAGATAATACTCAATTGTAATTAACATGTGGGTGTTTATGTAAATGAATGCTACCAAAGTACTTGAAAAGTCTTGTTTTCTTAAGTGTTCTCCCAATAATCTTGTTTACACCATTAATCTACTTTTCTACATACACTGAACAACTTCAGGGCACGCTGAATTATCACAAATTCAAAATAAGTGGAGACTAATTCGTAAGGTTTATATTGTATTAGAATATATTCAGGTGAGAAAATACATACACATTTATATTTTCTTTACTGGCAGTTAACGTCCTTATGAACAGATAGTGTTCAAAATGAATTCTCCTTCTCTTTAACCATGAGTGCTGTAAACCACACTGCCAGGTAGACACATTTCTACTTTACAGTCTTTTATTGTTCTATAGAAATGATATTAAATATAGTGATCAACAATTACCTCTATTATCTATCGCCTGTTATTACAGAGTGTTGTCATGTCTGGAAAAAAGCTCTTAAGCCCATGCCTTTCTACCCCTATCGTAAACCTAACTTGAAAAAAGACATCTGAAGAGGGTGGGGATGGGAAAACCAAGGGAAGAAAAAATATTTTTAAATATCTCTAAACAGCACCATTTTATTGGTTTCCTTTTACTCTCTCTTTTTTTTATTGGTCACCCAAAGGAATGTTCTGGACTTAGCCCGCTTCCCTGTGGAACCTTTGCATCTATCCCTCAGGGTGCCCAGTGCTATTGAAAACTGCCCTTTTCTCTTGAATGCCAGAGCACGTCTGGTCTGATCTGCTTGGTGCCTGGAGCACCTGGACCTGGCTTCGTACACACCCTCTGATCTGCTTGGTGCCTGGAGCACCTGGACCTGGCTTCGTACACACCCGTCGATACGGGTTCTTCCTTCTTTCTAACCAAACTGTCAGCTCCTGAGTGCAGGGCTCAAGTTATTCATCCATCCCTCCATCCACTCACCCACCCGCCTAGTCATGCATCTATGTTTATGTTTATACTGAATTCCCCACAGCATCAGCGTAGACTATCTAGCATCAGTAGGTTCTTAATATCACTTAGTCAATGAACTCATGTAGACTTCCTTGAGAAGGGAGTGTCTGTACATGAGAAAAACCTGTCTGGGAGCCAGAAGAAAGGGTTTGAAACCTGGCTGGAGTGTTTAATAATTTTATGAAGTTGGACAAATGCTCTAATTAATCTAATTCCTGGTTTTCTCACCTAAAAAATGAGATGGCTTAAATGAAGTGTTCTCTAAAGCACATTCCAATGCATAAATGTTCTCTGGTTCCATCTCAGATTAAGAGTATACTTTCTTTGTACAGACACTCACATCTCTGTAAGTGTGTAAGTGACAAGTCCCTTCAAGATAGGGTCCCATTATGTTAAAAATGGGTCAGCATGCTTACAGTGGCCTTGGAATGCCCATTTACAGGTTCTTTATAAGGCCTCTACTTACAAATTTTGCAAAACTCCACTGGGCAGTTACTTCCTCTACAGAGGGATGTGCTGATAGGAGCCGGGTGTGCTCGCCAGTCAAGTTTGCCTGACAAAAGTGCTAGAATATCTCCTTACACTTTCCCTTTCATACATTACATATATCTCATTTTGTTCTCAGAACCTACTAAGGATAGTAGACCACACTTGATCAGTAATTTAGTTTACATATGAGGAAACAAGAGCATGTGACTCCTGCTGGACCTTAGGGCTCTGTCTTCAGCTAGATGGGTCTTAGAGCCAATCCAGATAAGACTCTGGAGAGTAGAGGTTGTCATAACTGGGACAAGTACCGATTTTCCTTCTGTTCTCCCCCCTCATCTTCTCTGGCCACTGAGTATGTCCACGTGCCACTTCCTCACCCGTCCTGTGAAAAACTGTATCATCACCCACTCAGTTAAGAAGTGCTTAAAAGGGGTACCAGGGTGGCTTAGTCAGTTAAGCGTTCGACTCCTGGTTCTGGCTCAGGTCACAATCCCGTGGGTGGTGGGATCAAGCTGTGTCCGACCCCATGCTCAGTGCAGAATCTGCTTGGGATTTTCTGCCTCTCCATCTCCCTCTGCCCCTCCCCCCCACTGCTTGCACTCTCTAAATAAATAAATAAATAAAGTCTTTAAAAAGAAAAAAGGTGCTTAAAAGCCTTTGGTGAGGGACAGGATGGGATCAGATTAAGTGCCAACTCAGTGGTCCTCTGAAAACAGGTTTAGGGATAGTCATTTCAATAGTTCAGGGAGAAGACCTAGTTCAAATTTAGTCTAGATGGTTAGTCAATCAACAAACTCTGAATGCCCTCCCTGATCTAAATGCTGGGGTGTAAGGATGGACAAGATATGGTCCCTGCCCTGAATAACGCACTGTTTAAAATAGAGAAGAATAAAGGACTGTCAGTTTTGGTCCAGAATTCTTTGTATGCTTTTACCACACCCATAGCATTGTTAAATTAGCTATGAAGCTAAAGGGTAGTATTTGTGAAGCTGTGTCAGATTCCACCTTATCTGCCTACCTGTCAGTAAGAATTCACCACAGTGGCTCAACCTACTATAGGCTTTGTGACACATACCAGCTGTCAGTATCTGTGGTGAATACAAAGCAAGAAGCTAGAAGCAAGTTCTTTTCCTTTTCTCATTCTTAATTTGTCTAAAGGCAATTCCAAATGTAACTGCTCCAAAAATATCTTAAGCAATGAAACATCTTCAGAATAGGTATATAGCCGCCCAAATGGCTGCTTGAAGGATCATACTCATTTGGGTCCATAGTGCCAAGATACTTACTGAAAATACATTATCATGTATTTTATGTGTTACCAAACTCTAGAAACAAAAATCAGGATTAAAAAAAAATCACTTCATTAGAAAACAGTCTGAACTAACACTCTAGGCATATTTCCAGAGCAACCTTACTTTCTAAAGCCAGCAGCTTCTTCCCAACTTACCTGTTATACATATACACATGGACCCGGCTGGCCTGGAGCGCTGAGTCCAGGTGTTGTCGGAGAGCTTCTGTGGTCAGGACGTTAGCACCTTCTTCTTTCGGGGTCTGAATCATGAGTTGAGGATTAAACATAGCCTCTTCTCCAATCTTCTGGCGAGTATAATTTAATTCACGACTTACTCGTCCACCAACTGACAAACATGTACAGGTTTCAGTTAGAACGGCAACGTCCCCACAAATTCACGTTCTGTTATCTCACTAGGAGTTACAAGATGAATGATAAATGACCTCTGGTCATGAGAATGTATGGCTGATGTTGGGGGGAGGCGGTAACATTCACTTTATTATTACTGGCAATGTTCATTTCACCACTAAAATACCTAAAAAATTATTCACTAAACCCATGAACCTGCCCGATGCATGTGCAAAGCCACTGCATATGTGCTTTGTGCACCTTCTAATACACCACGCATATAGAGGGGGAGGGGAAGGAAAACTTGAGACACCTTTTCCTTGCAGACTACACCAAATACCCCCGTTACAATTTCTTTCACTTGTGTAAACAATGGGCCCTTGCAGCATGTTTCAAGATATATGGCTTCAATTTACACTCTTCTCCTAAATAATCTAGCAAAGGTAACAAGTAAATGTTTCTCCCTGTTGAAAAAGAAACAAGGAAAGGTGGCAAATGGGTCTTCAGCACAAAACATGCCAGAAGATAAATAAGGTGATTCACATCAGATGTACTTGAGAGGAACCAAACACATCAGCCATGGCCTGGGGGGACGCTCAGCCTCTGGATCCTGGCTCTATCAGCCTCACCTGGTCAGCATCCTGGAAACCAAGGTACTAGGTTCTGAGTTGCCGGGGAGCAGGCAGCCTGTGTTCCAGAAGCTCTACCATGTGACTCTGAGCCGGCTGCTGAGGCCAGAACCTTGCCCCAGTACCAACCAGCTTTACAGCAGGCAGGCCACAGGCCTAGGCAACAAGGTATACGGTTACTGCAAACTGCTTTTTTGTCTTCTTTCTCAGGACCTACGTTATATTCCAATCATGGTTTTACAACAAGCCAAGCTCAAAATGCTGCCACCAGGCTGGGAGGTATTGGGGGGAGGGGCAGAGTTTCATTTCCCAACAGGGTATGTGTGTGTGGGGGGGGGGGGGGCTTGCAGGTGAGAAAGAGTGCTCTAGGAGAAGGTGCTTTGATCCAATAGGATCAGAGCAGAGAGAGAATCCTAGGACAGCACCCTGCTCCCTAAACCCCCACCCCCACCCCCACCCAAGGCCAGCTGAAGTGTGTGGATGGTGAGTCTCAATAGTTCCTGAAATAACTGATTAAGTTGCATGTTTACTGAAAAACAGGCCTTCAGCTACAGTGTAGAAAGACCCTTCAGCAATCATGCTAAGCTTTCCCATGAGGAGGAATCCTTTTTCTTCAAATTTAGTATTCAAGGACATAAACATTTGGTTTGGGCAAGTAAGTAAGTACTGGGAACAGCGGGTTGTTTAGTTCTCTTGGCATATTTTATAAACAAGGGGGCAGGCTAGAAAGCAAATAATGCCCTCATTAGGAAAGCTAGTCCAGATTCACAGACTGGCAGGATCATCTGTGCGGGTCCATGCAGATGGCCAAGGCCACTGCGAAATACTGTGAGATGAGGCCAAACATACTGTGGGGTGTGTCACAGAGGAGGAGAAACGGTGGGGGGTGTAGGTGAAGGAGAGGGGCAGAGGGCAGGGAATTATCAGTTAGTTACAGAAAGTATTAAGACTCCTTGGCGGAGGGAGGGGGGCTTTGACAAATGATCTGGGGAGTTGCTGAGGACCCTGACTGCAATTTGAAGTCCAAGAAAGACCAGAGGGAAACATAGGAAATTTGCAACAAAGGATAAATTTACAGGAAGTCACAGGCCTTTTCAGGATGCTCCCTTAAAGCTGCCTGCAGGCAGGGTCCGGCTCCTTCTGGCTCAAATCACAATGCATCATTTCAACCAATTAACTAGTGAACTGAATTAGACTCAATCCACATTCTCGGGAGCTAAAAAGGCTGTTTGAGGCTAAAAAGCCAATTATGAGTCTTGTGAAAAGCTACAGAACTCCAAGCCCAGGAGCTCCAAATAGGCTTTTTTTTTTTTGGGGGGGGGGGGGGAGGGAATCAACTCCTCCCTTTTTTTCTGACTATATGGCATCAATGTCCCACACCTATAAATCATTTATATTTCCACCAGCTCCTCCTGCATTGGCATAGCACATGATCCCTCATTCAGCTTACAAAGTCCTACTTCCTTTTATCTTTCCTGCCGCTTAAGACTTCAGGTGAATTAAAACCACCCCCCCACCCCCCCCCACCCCCGCCTTTCTCTCCCCTCCCCAGAGCAGCTGCTTGTGACTATAACCCACAAAGGTCAAGACTCAAGAGAGGAGTGCACACAAAAATAGAGATCACACACAAGGGTTGTGCTCTTGAAAAGAACTTTCTACACTCTTCCAGACCAACTTCAAAAATAGACCAATTTTTTTAAAAAAAAAATTTTAAATCTTTATTTATTTATGATAGTCACACACAGAGAGAGAGAGAGGCAGAGACACAGGCAGAGGGAGAAGCAGGCCCCATGCACCAGGAGCCCGACGTGGGATTCGATCCCGGGTCTCCAGGATCACGCCCTGGGCCAAAGGCAGGCGCCAAACTGCTGCGCCACCCAGGGATCCCTAGACCAATTATTTTATTACAGGAGTTTTCAGAAATGATATTTCCTAAAAGATATAAAATGTACCTCTGGCGCTTCATAGTTTCACTTTTTAGATGATGAAGATGTATATTTAAATAATCCATATATTTTAATAAAGGAGTGTATTTGTCATATCTCTGGAATTGAAAGTCTTTTTGTTCATCCATCTCTTTGCTCTAGTGAGAAATTTAGTATTTTGCCACCATGAACACCAGTTTCAACCAAGACAAGACTATCACTGCAGGTAGGTAGAGCAACTAGAGTTGAAAGACCCTGAATTCTAAAGTGTCCTCAACCACCTATGCTGTATCCTACTTTTGAGTACTGGTAAATTCAATTTTATTTACATAGTTCATGGCCATATCTTATTTAACATTTCATCTTAAATTTAACCAAATATGAACGCTTTTGAAAATTATTCAGTGAGTTTAAAGTTTCATTGAGGGGCACTTGGGTGGCTCTGTCAGTTAAGCATCTGCCTTCAGCTCAGGTCATGATTTCATGGGAGTCTGCTTCTCCCTCTCTCTGCTGCTCCCCCTACTCGTGCTCATTCTCAAATAAATAAATAAAATCTTTAATAATAATAATAATAACAATAATAATAAAAAATAACAAAGTTTCATGGACATCCACTTTACCAGACAAACAACTGTAACATGATCTACTCATGCAAGTGAGCATCTCAGGGTGTTTGTTGTGGGCTACACCGTGTGGTGCCATGGTGGGCGAGACCAGTGCGTTCTTTGCTCCAAAAGCCTCACTGGCCAGTGAAGCAAGCACACAGGCAACAAACAAATCAGTAAGATAATTTCATGGCCTGACAAGTATACAGTAGAAATAGAAGATGGTGATGCCATGTGAGTTTCTGGGTGGTAGGGAAAGGGGGAACCCACTTCAGAGGGAGTGGTCTGGGAAGATCTAAATGAAAGTAACATTTAGACTGACTTCGAAGAGCTAGGGGAACAGTCCCTCGGCAGAGGAACCAGCAACTGTCAAGCAAGCCCTCACGTGTGGCTTGCTACAGGAAGAGAAGGGAGGCTGATGTTGTGTCATGGACTCGGATGCCCTTGTAGACCCCGCTCTTCCTCCGGTGTATCTGTGTCATAACCTGCACAGCATTCACATGCTTTTATATCATCATTCACCCACCGTGATCGGGAACAAGGCACCAGAAACAGAAACCTCTGTGGATGGAGCAATTTTACAGACTCACCTGACTTTTGCTGTCCTAGCAAATGTCTAACTAAATCACAACTGAGTGCCGGCCGAGCTGTTCCTTATCTTGCCAGTTTTTTGTCAGGCATCAGTGTGAAGATCCACCAGTCAGTAACTTCCATGGAACCCTTTCCAGTGGCTGAAATTACAGGTGCAGTCTGGGGGAAAATGGTTTCTCTCCCTTTCTGTCCTATTTTCAAGGTCAAAGTCCTTAATTATTTAAAAAAAATTACTGTTCATGAAATACTGCATGATTATCTTTGACTCCTCAAGATTCAGTATTGTGATGTAGATACAGGTATGCTGACAGCTATGTGAACAGCCACTACTGCTGTGTGTGTGGTGGTTTATGCATAGTTTTTACCTATTTTCCTTTCTGGGGTTTATCGCTATTTCTTAATTTTTCTGCAAGGAACCAGTACAATTAAAGACTTCTATGTGACAAAAGGAGAAAAATATGAAAGGTAATGATAAGGATCTGAATTAAAAACAAGCCCAATGCAAAAACAACATGCATATTCATCATACTCTGAAAGTCCTCTTATATTCTTTTCCTTCTTCCAAATGCAACAACTTTTAACAATAAAACAACAACCAAACTCTTAGAACAAGATTTATGAAAAATGTTCTCAGGATCCTGGGACACAAAATAACCTTTTATATTTGTGTGTATTTTTCATCTGCAAGGCCATTTCACACGTATTCTTTACCTGTTTATAAATATTTTGCTCTGTGCTGTTCCCCGGTCAAGCTGGGGCAAGCTGGACTGGACAGTCAGGCAATGAGAAGCAGGACCAGAAGGGCTGGGTTCTGAGTCCCAGCTTGACCGGGACAAGTCCCAGACACAGTTGGGCCTCACTAACCTTCTCTGTGAAATGGGATGAAAATGCTACTACTAACCTCATAATGTGGTGTGAATAATTAACAACGTGTATAAAATTTCCCAAACCCTCAATCAGGAGCTGAGCAGGCATCCATTTGTCTGGTCATTTATTCATTTATCACAGGATATATCATCACCCTTACTTTACAGGAGAGAAGTAGCTGCAGTTTGGGTGACTTGCCCAAGGTCACCCAGCTGATAGGAGGTGGCACCTGCCCTCAACCCTGAGGTTGAGTCCGAGTCTGAGTCCGACTGCCCTGAGACAGCCCTATGGCTTCTGAGCACTTGTTGAGGATAAGACTTTAGGAGAGTCAAATTCCACAGACCAGACTCTATCAAGCTCACAGCTAGAGCTTTCAGAATACATAAAAGTATTACACAGCACAAACAATTGGTATTTTTATTTAAAGGACAACAACACTGTCTCCCAGAGTCCTGACCACCACTGAGGAGATAGTTTTTTCAGTAAAGCCCCATGGGTGGCCACAGACAGGCCCCCAGTTCCTTTGGGTCCTCAGAGGGGCCTGTCTTGGGGGGAGCAGAGAGATGAGGGCACACAGAAAACATGTTGCTTTATGCCTCTACCTGCAAATTCTCCAGAGATCTGAGGCTTAAACCAATTCTTTGAATGAGATGCACTTAAGCAGCACTTAAGCAAAGAAACTCTTGCTCAAGGTCTGCTGATCCTTTGCTCCCTAAATCAAACCACTGTGGCTTTCCAAGGTGAAGAAGGGCCAGCACAGGTGGGAAACCATTCCACCCAGGGGTCCATACCTCTGGGCCAATGTTATTCCAATCCACGGTGGACAAGATGCTCCCCGCATGATGCTCTCCCGCTGTGTACCGTCCCTCAGCACGGCCTCTGTGCAGAGCTTAATAAACGCCTGCTGCATTCATGCAAAAAGCTTTTAGCAAAAGCTTATTGTGATCCACATAAAGGTGATCTGAGGAATCCAACGAAGTGCTGTTCCCAGTAAATTCCAAGCCCTCTCAGGGAGGCATTGCCCCGCTGCCCACTTACCTTGGCACACTAGGCGCATGCGTATACTCAGCGTGTCAGAGGAATGAATGAATGAACAGCCTCAATACAGAGCCTTGGGAACAGGCAGTCATCTGTATAAGATATTAATTCTTCCCAAAGCCTCAAAAAGTCAATCAGTCAAAACAAATGACCCTTTCAGCCTGAAAAGTACCCACTCAGAGTCCAATTAGGAAAATGGGGTCTGTGTATATGCAAGCTGAGCATTTGCATTTGATTAATCCCATGTATTATCTAACAGCCTCTAGAGAGATTTTTTTTTCCTCCTTTAGTTACTTCAGGTCCTTCTTTCAATGTTGCGATTAGTTATTGTGAGGGTGAAAAACTGCAAATCTCCAAAAGGGTGTAACTGCGAAATTATTAGCACCAGCTCATTTTCTAAATTGAAAAAAATGAAGATTCAGTAATTTGGGCAATTGGCTGAAAACTCCTGAGCTGTAAGTTTTAGTCACTCTTCCAGCCATCTCTTTTATTCATGACTAGCCAACTGCTGCTTAAGCTTCTGGGCTGTTTTTCTCCTCGTGGGATACTGCCCTTGAGTGTTGCCATGGGAAAATGCTAGAATCAGATAGCCCAAAGAGAATTTGCCTTCATGAAGTGAGCCCAGTGAGTGAAAAACCACAAAAACAAGACAAGAGCAGGACACATCCCCACATCTCCCCAGGGACAGCTTGGGGGGTGGGGGGCTGGAGGGTGCTAAGAAGGGTGGAACTCAGTAGAAGGGGTAGCAGGCCTGAGCATGCGCCTGCCACAAGCCCCCACACCAGCTGTTTGTGGTGCCATCTGTTACCGCCCAGGCTGCTTCTCTGAATGGCTTTCCCTCCCTGAAGTTGCCCACTCACCCTGTCAGACACAATCAGGTCAGCCCAACACTGTGCCCACACTAGACCTGCTGCCTGCCACAGCTCCCCCCACCTGGTATTCTCTCCAGGACCACCAGCTCCCAAGATGACATTGCACCTGTTGGGAGACCCATTCTTCCTTGGTCACTTGCTGCTGTGGCCAATGTGGGCTGCGGTCAACCCCCCCAAAAGACAGGTTGAGTGAAGTCACAGCCTGTGGACTCAGGGATGTTCCCGGCATCCAGCGGGAGGTAAGAGAATGGAGCTCTGCTCTATCACTGAGTGCGTACCTGCCCCACTGCCAACTGTCCCAGGCCCTACCATGATTTCATGCATGCTCAAGTCTACAAGCAAGTACATGCAAACCCAAGTCCAGTCCTTTTGCAGCAGCAGAGCAGCAATCAGAGGTAATGCTGGACCAAGAAGCAGAACCCAGGAACCAAGACAATGTTGTGATCAAGTCCTAAATTCTTAGTAAAGGCCTCCTAAAGTCCTCATTAAAAAAACAAAAACCACATAGCCCAACCACAACAACAAAAGCCAAGTGCTTGCATGGCAGCAAAGTAGCAGGCTCGCTTCCCTAGCATTCTAGCATTCTAGCATTCTAGCTGCTGCATGACATTAACCCCAGCTCCCTTCTCCCAGCTTCTGTGGGGCTGACATCACCTCTCTGCTCTAAAGAGTCTTCTTGCCATTATCCAGCCTGGGCCTCTTTGTAACGGCCTTCTACTTGAACACGCACAGGGGAGAAGACAATGTGAATCCCCACCTCCACAGGCAGGCTCCCAGGGCCCTGAGGAACATCACGCTGGCCTGCTTTATCTCCCACACCCTCACTGGGGGCTACTTTCATGATTTTGTTGCCATCAGGATTAGCTGGATTAGGGCCTGATGCATAAGGACCCCCTGGTGCTGTGAGGAAGTTTCATCACCAGGTCAGCATGGTGTGAACTGTATTCTGTCACCACCAGCACTCCTTATAGCCACCAACTGAAAAAGGGGAGGGGACAGCAGGAAAAATGCTTTGAGTGCAAAATGCATGAACTTGTCACAGCTACAAATTCCCCCAACATGCATTTCTAAGGATGTGAACCATTCAGGACTGTTGTCCTTTCAAGGAAGAGCCCTACTGAAATGGCTGATAGTAGAGGTAGGTGAAGTGGTTAAGCAGAGGTGTCCCAGAAAAACAACACAAAGAAACTTCTGGTCCTTTGCTAAAACCAGTCAAGCAATTTGGGAAGAGAGAGCTTCGCTGTTGGAACTTTATATTATGGTCCTATCCCATGGAGGGGGGGGGTTCCCACTTAATTTGAAGGAAAACAATGTGGGCTGGAGTAGGGGGCGGGCAGTAAGAGGATGGTGAGAGACAGAGGAAAAGAGGAAGGTCTTTAACCCCTTTCAAAAATTCAGTGACTGAAACTGTTCCTCCCAAGAAATCACTTGGCCCTTGTACCTACCCAAACCCGCATCCTGGCTGCTGCTCCTGAAGTAAACACAATTTATAGAGAAAGCAATGGGATTTCTGCAAGTGTGTGCGAGTGTGTGTGTGTGTTTTATAGAACAGCCCCTCTTGCACAGAACGGGGCTGTTCCATCAAAGCCGTATCTGTTATATTTCTGTCTTTCTCTTCTGTTTGGCGTATTCACCAACAAGAGAAAAGGAGGTAAGCTTTGGCGGCCCTGACCTGCAGCTGGAACACAATACTTTCGCACAGCCCTGCCGACCCCTGACATAAATTTTACACCGCAGCTGGCATTTACACACTCAGCATTACCATATGTATGGCTGCTCGGTGCTAATTATGCTAATCACCTGTCTAACTCGCTGCTGCGAAAAATGGTTGTATTTAGCACTCCAGTGCCTACCAATACAGCTTACTGTGTGGCTGAAATGTACATTCAGACAGCCCTGAATGGCAAGATTTTTCCACGTTGCTGGCTACATTCAGGCCTCAGAAAAATTTATTCAAGTCAACTGGTTTCGGTCCGCAACAAAAAAGTTACGAGAAAAAAGTGAGTGTGTTCTTGCCCTAACATTCTGGATCTGCTTGCAAGCAAAATGATAAATCAATTGGTGTGGGAAACAAAAAGGGAGAGAGATTTCTTTTGGGAGCCATGTGAAACTGTAGCCTATTTAAAAAAAAAAAAAGAAAAAAAAAGAAAAAAAAGGGTCATCCTATTCCCCAAATCTCTAGAAAGAGCAGTTAATAGATATTTAGCCCTAATCCCAATTCTCTCAAATTGCAGGCTTTGTTTGCAATTAAGCAAGGTATTAAACATGTGCAATTTTTTTCTGGATCATGTGTGGACTAAAGTGATGGCATCATATTTATCATTTTTAAATTTATTGCAACAGTGTATCAACCTCATGGGGGGAAAATCAGGTAAGAGGAAAGAAATAATTTCTTAGGCAGCTGGGAAATGCTTTTGTTATGCTCTCTTAGAAAACTTCTTTTTAAAAAGACACTGTGTGATATTTGCACCTATTTTGTTAAGTTTTCTGGTTTCTCCCTTAAAGGAGCAAAGGAAATCAGGCAATGGGGGTGGGGAAATGGGAGAATTCAAAACAGAGAAAAAAAGTTCTGGGGGAGGGGTCAAGAGTCAAGAAGCCTGCATTTTCCTTAATCTCAAAATTCCTATTTTTACCATCCCTATTTCTAAAAGCAATGTTCTCAGATCATTCTATAGCATGGATTTCTAAAACCGAGAGAATATTATTGCAGATTGTTTAAACAATTCCCCAAGTTCAAATTGAAACCCCATTTCCTCCTAATTCACAGAATACCTTCCTACTAATGTTTAAAAACCCTAAATTTTGTCATCTTAAGGGCTGCTCAGTATTAGATTATTTGGATGTACAGATAATGTCTAGGCATTCCAATTTCCTCGAATCGCCTGCAGCACTGTAAAACATGGAGGGGCGGCCCAAAGCATCCAGATACTCTCTCACCTCCAAATGAGCATCTTTACTGGATGCTTTACTGAAATCTAGAAACTGGGAGCAGACTGGAAGGCCATTTATTTTGCACATATATCTTGGGGGCTGCCCCCCAGTGCTACAAAACACCGGAGCAGCTTTGTGATAAATCAGGTTTACACACAGAAGGTGCACTGACCCAGCAGGCATTCTCAGACCCAGGAGAGGGTGGCCATAAGAAGCTGGTCACTCCTTGCCTTGCTTCCACCTTGCAATTTAACTTACAGCAGATGAAAAGGGTGATGCTCACAGATGCTGCTATGAAAACAACAGCTTTGTTCCTATCAGCCTCTCCCCATTCTGTTCAACATTTTATAAACTTATCTGACCCAATGAAGCAACATTATCCAAGCCACATCTTGCTCTCTGGCATCCCCATTCAAGTGGCTTTTGTTTGCCAGTAAAAAGTATTAATTCATCTAGGTTTTTGTAGTTCCAAATGTGGACCATTCAGGCAAAAATCCAAACAACACGACCATTACTGTGCCACTGTTGAGCAGAGGGCTCACCTCTCTTTCCCTCCCGATCTCTCGCTCTTCTTTAATAGGAGATGGACCACCCTGCCTCATGGCACAGAGCACTGTTTACATTGCAGTACTTGACTGTGTAATACATCTGGCATTTTTGGGCAGGATTCCTGAGCTAGGGGCCAGAAGCCCTTAAGCAATGATTTAAGGGGAAAAAAATCACGCGCATTGACTTAACAAAGCCCACTTCCAGTTCCTTTTGCTTACTTTTGTACATGTTTCACCAATAACTGAAAATTATCTTGTTTGGAAAACTGGGGAAACCTACTGTTTCTTTTTACTTATCCTAATGATAATAAATCAAGCTTGGGTGGTGGTACAGAGACTTGCTTCTCACTAGCCTCACCTTCACAGCCAGTGGTATTTTGGGACCCACATGCAGTGTGGACTATTTGAGCCAACTCACACCTGGGTTTCTAGAAGTAAGGTCCTACCTCCACATTATAAATCTCTCCAACAACAAACCTGTCATTCATTAGCAGGTACCTGATTGCCCCGTCCCCCCCAACGACACAAGTTTCCCTAACATGTGACAGCTGTTTTTCCAACTATGCTCTAAACCCAAATACAACAAAACAGTCATAGTCTTGAAGGGACTGGGGACAGGATGCATCTTTTCTAAATCTTTCTCTGCAACAGAAGAGGGGTTTCTCAATGGCAGCATTCCATGGTTTTGGAAGATGAAATTATTTGTGTCAAACCCAAAGATTACACACATGTGGAAAAACAGGTATTGCCATGTAAAGGAAAAAAACAACCCTAAATTCAGTTTAAGAGAAACAAATACACTATGTTTTATCATGAAGGACCCAAATTCAGAGTTTGGAAGCAAAGAACAAGTAATAAAAGTGCTTATATTTTGATGACCCTCACAGTATCTGTATAGTCAAGGAAGGTTCTCACTAAGAAAATCCCAAGGAGCTTCCTCCTCATGAACTCCTAGTAGGTCCTTCATAAGCAAACTCCTCTGCTCTCTGGGACCTCTCATGTGGATGCACCATCTAAAGTGGCAGAGTTGGCCAAAATTTGGCTAAGGAATTCTGTCCTCTTCCATCCATATCCAAGCTCCATGTTCCTTTTGGTTTTGGTGGGAGTTCCATCCCGGGAAAACCTAAAGTATGGTGCCTTGGGTTGGAATGTCTTGGTTTACACTTCACTTACCATCTCAAGAAATGTGAAAGGGCCCAATTCTTCCATATTTTGTACAACACATTAAACACAGGGGACCAAGACTTATTTCACACTCCATTTGTCAGTGAATTCTGAGGCACCTCAAAAGTCCATAAAAATGCCACACCCCTTCAATAGGGGAAGTGCATCTTCTGCTGACAAGACCTCATCAAAGAGTAAGGTCTGGGAACCAACCCTTATCAAGATAAGAACCCCAAGGATGAAAACGGCAGCTTTGCATTTGGTATCTCCCACAGCTGGTTTGAAATAATACATTTTCTAATTCCATCCTGTCAGTTTGTGATTAACCAGATTTACTACCATTTCAGATTTCACACTAGTTACTCCAGAGATCCACTGGGAGAGAATGATTAGGGCAGTTTAGAAGTTGGGAGAAAGAGGGGTCGGAGGGAGAGAAGGGGACAGGGAGAAGAGACTCTGAGAGCCAGTGAGGGGCAAAGGAAATAGTATCATAATAACAGAATCACACAGGTCTGGCGATTATTTAGGGATGTACTTTTTTCCAAAATGGTAGCAAACTAACGCTGAGGTAAAATACTATACTACTGGGATGCCTGGGTGGCTCAGCGGTTGGGCTTCTGCCTTCAGCCCAGGGCGTGATCCTGGAGACCTGGGATGGAGTCCCACATTGGGTTCCCTGCAAGGAGCCTGCTTCTCCCTCTGCTTCTACCTGTGTCTCTGCCTCTCTCTGTGTGTCTCTCATGAATAGATAAACAAAATCTTTAAAAAAAAGAAAATACTATACTACTGCAAAAGGGCCTCTATTAAATATGGTTTCCTTTATAATAATTTTAAAATATTTCCATAGTTCTTTTAAAAGCTAAAAAGACCTTTAAAATCAAACCCCCTCCACCTTCCCTACCACCCACCCCCATAAGATAAGATTACTCTTCTGGGGCTAAATCTGGGCAGACAGCTGGCATGAAGCAGGGCGGGGGGGGGGGGGGGGGGCACAGGCTGGTAAACCAGGAAAGCAGCCCCTTCCGCTGCACAATTGTGAACACCCCCCCAACCCCGCCCCACGAAAAGGGCAGACAAGTTACAGCTTGGCCAGAGTGGACAGAGCTCTGGGGGTCATGGGGAGGTCAGCTTTGAAGGAGAAACCCCAATGAAATATAAACACAGCATTGTGGAAACCAGACAAATCTCCCATAGCTTGTCCAGCCAGCGTTAATCTCGCCATCAGCTGTGATGCATAATCCAAACAAACGGATCCGGCGGTTTGTACATCTGGAAGCTGTCATCTTCTGGAGCCTCCGAGCGGCCGTCCCTGTATCTGATATAGTCCGTCACTGGCTTCCAAACTGGCTTCTACACTCCTAGGGAAGGTCAGGAGTGGCTGGCAGCACAGAGACAGGAGGGACCTGGAGGGTCAGGTGCCCTGGGGAGAAGGCACCTGAGGCTATTTGGTATTGTAAAGCAATGATTACTGAGTGTTGATTTTTCAGTCATTTTTTCCAGATATGTAAGAAAAACCACAACTCCTTGCACCTGTATGTGGGCACCTGCTCTTGCAATCTAATCAATGCCTACCTAATAAACATCTTCTAAAAGTACACAGGGGACCAAGGAGAAGAAAAGTCTTTCTATCCCTTGTGAAAGGCACCTCAGCCCTGGGGGACAGCTTTGAAAACGGGCATTGAAATCAGAGCCCACGTGGCCCATCCGGGCTCAAGACTTCAGCCCCTCACTGTGCCTTTGGCTCTGCTGCAGAAGGGCACCCGGGGAAAAGAGGTTTGCAAGAGCATCTGGAGGAGAGCTAGACCACCGAAGAGCGAATGTACTGTACTGGCTGCCAAAAGGAGCTCTTATTTCAAGATGAATTTATAGTCCAGTGGTGTTTTTTCCTGCTTTTTACAAAGTCATCCTCATGCTAAAAGCTTCACCTTACTGTTCTTGAAATACAACAAGGTCTGTCTTCAAAATTAAGTTACCCGAAGCAAGAAAATACTCTAATATACAGCCTTTTCTTTCTCCATGGCTTGCCCCCACCCACACTGCACCCCCAACCCTTGTCAACTTGTCACGTTATTTTTATTTGATACTTAATGTGATTCTAAGAAAAACAACAAACTTAAATTATTAGTATAAAAAATAGTTATCATTAGTTACCTAAAGCAGTAAGTATGGAGATGAGGAGGGAGTATTATCTTAAAGATGAAAATTCTTTTACATTTATGGCTGTGCACTTGCAGCCACACTCCATCATCACAAAAGCCTTCCATCTGCACAGCACAGGTCTTCCAATTGGAATCTATCATCAAAACCAGTGTTTCTCAATTGGGGTGATTTTGTGCATCCCTTCTGCCCCCCCGCCCCCCACCCCCCACCCCAGGCCCCGGCCACATTTGGCAAGGACTAGAAACATCTTCAGTTGTCACAACTGGGAGGCTGCTACTGGCATCTACTGGGTAGAGTTCAGGGACAGTGTGAAACATCCTATGATGCACAAAGCAGTCTCTGTGATACAGAATTATTCAGCAAAATGTCAATAGTGAGAAGACTTGCTCTACGCCAAAAGAAAGGATGGTGAAGTTAATTTATCTCCTACAACTGCCCGAGTTCAAGCCAAGAACACTGAAGGCATCATACTAGCAAGGAACAAACTTGAAAGCACTTATAAACATCAAGCAGGCATTAAAAACATTTTGTAAAAAGTTTCCTTAGGGGGGAAAAAAAAATCAAAGTCACAACTTGTGTCCTCTTCCCTTGCTAGCCTTCCAGAGATGTTAATACCCAAACACAAGGCAATATGGATTCATTTCAAGGCTGTTAATTACCCTTTGCCATAAAGGAGCCAGGGGCTGGGCAAAGCTTGGGGGGAGGTGGAGGGGGGAAGCTCCAAAAGATAAATGAACGTTCTGTCACCAAAGAGTTGTCACAACAAACTTGTATCTGGGAGGGTTAGAGTGGGGGCAGATGTTATGGGAGACAGGAGGATAAAGGTGCCAAGCAAGGGGCACCTGGATGGCTTAGTCTTTAAGTGTCTGCCTTCTGTGCAGGTCATGATCTTGGGGTCCTGGGATCGAGCCCCCACATCGGGCTCTCTGCTCAGCAGGGAGTCTGCTTCTCCCTATCCTGCTCTCTCATGCACTCGGGCTCTTGCGTTCTCTCTCCTCTCGCTGTCTCTCACATGCACTCTCTAATACATATAATCTTAAAAAAAAAAAAAAGTTTAAAAAAAAGGTGCTGAGCAAAAAAGGAAAAGCCAACAGAGAAATGGGCAAGATTACAAATAAAGGATTTCCCTTCTGTGCTTAGAAGGGCACAATTCAGGTGAAGCATGTCAGGAGCAGGGAGGGCACAGAAGACCAAATATGCCTGGATGGAGAAGGAGACAGGCAAAGAAGGGCTAAAGGAAAAGCTGGTAAACACTCAGTCACATGCCCTGGACACCTCAGAGACCTTCCTGCCATGTAGCTTGGCTTTCCAGGCCTCAGGACCACCTCAGACCTGGAATCCCAACTGGAGGCAAGCACTTGGGAGTTCTCCTGGAGGCCACCCCTGTCCTCTGAGCCTTGGTCTTGGAGCCCCAGCACCCCCACCTCTGTGCCTGGCTTTGTCCCTCTAGGTCCAGGCTGTCCTGGAAGGCGTCCCTGCTATTCTGCTGTCCTGCCATCCTGTCTCTGGTCTGTGGAATCCTGCTGGGGGCAGGTCCTCTGAGAGCAGAGACTGTGGTCCTTTACCAAGCCCTCTTGGGAGCTTTGTACAGCGCCTGGCACAGAGCAGGCACAGAGAGCATGTGCAGCAGGAATATTTTTTTAAAAAGGTTTTATTTATTTATTCATGAGAGAGGCAGAGACACAGGCAGAGGGAGAAGCAGGCTCCATGCAGAAAGCCTGATGTGGGACTTGATCCCAGGACTCTGGGATCATACCCTGAGCCAAAGGCAGATGCTCAACTGCTGAGCCACCCAGGCGTCCCAGCAGAAATATTTTTAAGTAACAATTAGTTTCTCCCTGACCTTGCCATCACTGACGTGTGTTTCAGGAACGGCAGATGTTCACCACACCATTCCACAGACTCTTGTACCCAACCTCATGACTCCAGTCACAAGTAAACTACATAGATGTTTTTGACTTGCAAATACTATAACCCTAAGACCTAGGGTAGCGCCTGACACATACATGGAGTTTCTTTCTCAAAAGAAACTGGTTGCTGTTGCAAAGATTCCAACAATCAGTGTATAAGAATCAAAGAATTCTTATCATCAATGTGATAAAAATAGAAGAGTCTTCCTTATCTAGCTTATGTTGGTCAGCACAGTGTGGCCAATGTATTCAAACTGTCTTATAAAGAGCCACATTTCCCCAGCATGTTGATGCATGAAAGTCAAATCAATGATGCAGCCTATCAAGTGGATCCACTTAATTTGCTAGCTACATTAAAAAGGTAACAATTATTTTGGCAAATACAAGGATATACACAGTAAGTCCATGTGGACACACAAACACAAAGGTAGGTGAAGATATATATATTATTGAATAACACAGGCTTGAACTCTGCAGATCCACTTAAATGCAGATTTTTTTTTTTTTTGATACAGTATAGTACTGTCAGTATATTTTTTTCTGCTTCTGGATTTTTGCAATTATGTTTCCTTTCCCCTAGCTTACTCTAAGAATACAGTCTATGATACATATAACATATAAAATATGTGTTAACCCACTATTTATTTTATCTGTAAGGCTTCTAGTCAACATGAGCTATTAAGTTTTTGGAGAATCAAAAGTTGTACATGTATTTTCAGCTGCACCGGGGTCAGTGGCACCCCAAACTTCTCAATGTTCAAGAGTCAACTGGTATATATGTGTGCTTGTGTATAGGTATCTAGATATACCTATCTCCATCGGCCTTTGTATACTTCTATGTAGTTTGTGTGATATGCCTTTAAAAAAAAAAATTAAAGGAATAAGCATATTCCCAAACTGTCTCTGAGCATTCCTCTCCCCTTAAAATCTCTTATGTTTTCTCAGTCTGTTGCCTTTTAATTAGGGAAGTATGCAATCTCTATTCATTAGGTTTCTTTAGCGTAGCAACCTTGTTTATGCTCAGAACATTATTAAGAAAACAACCATCGAACAGACTTCTTTGCTGATTGTGATGAGGAATTTATCAAAGATTAAAGTACAAATTAACCTGCATTCCGAGTTGCTACTCATTTTACTCTGCTACAGTCTAGGACAGCAGGAAATTCCAACTCCTGAAAACATGTGCTTACACCACTTACTGTTGATATGAACACCAAGCCTACTACATCATAAATAAGACCTCCTCACTGTTACCTCTTCTTTGAATTTAAGTTAAAATTATGAAATGGTATAGCAGCCTCATCGTATCTCTGGTTGTGCTTACTTGGGTTTATGAAACTACGCTTCTTCTGCAGGGCAAGAAACTACCACACAATGAATGATGAATGAGTGAATGAATGACAAATCAAGAGACCAAGTTGACTTATTAAGTCATTATGAGGCAAAGTAGATATTTAAAATGGAACAATACTTGTTATTACATGTAAAAACATCACATACACTATCACGTTATAAAAGTAAGTATAATAATAGACAGCTACTCTATTGAGTTGTAAGGCATGTGATAATAGATAATGAACAGTAATGGTAGTTGAGCAACAAGTGATAGCATTAAGTCACATTTGGTTAAAGAACCAGTGGAACACACTGAAGCTACCAAAACAGAAATGGGAAGAAAAATGGCTCAAAGGCCCAAAGTTGGCAAAATGAGTCCTGTCTGAAGCATCAATCACTCCTTCATACTCTCTCCCTAAGCTAGAGTTCAGGTGAGATTGCGACTGATGGACTGATGGTGTTCTTCCTCCTTCCAGGACTTGAAACTAATGGTGTAAGGCAAGAAACGTGGTTGCTTCCAGAAATGTACAATGTTTAGAAAATATATCACATCTTTTCTCTTTACCTTATTAAAGATCTACTGAAAAATCTTGCTCAAAACAGCACAGAATTATCTTTTGTCATCACCACTGATACCTAACAGACGTGTCAGTCCGAGTGGTATAAAGTGAACAGACCAACAGAGCTGGGAGGCCCCTCAGCTCACCTGGTTCTGTCCTAGAACCTCCAGTAGTTCCCCAGAGTCTGGTTAATCATAACATCTCTCAAGTACAGTCCTACCGTCCAGGGCACACCAGTCACACTGCACCTTACTCCCACTACACCAGGGGCCTTCTCCTCAGCTGGGGCCTTTGCTTGACCCCCTTTCTGAGGCCTGCCCAGACATGCCTCCCTACCACTCTCTCCAGGCCATCCTAATTTGCCTCACCATTTCCAAAGAAGCTTATTTTTTCTTCCCATTTGACTTTCATGGCCAACTTCAACTGTGAGCCCAAATTTACTGCAAGCCCACCCAACTAATATTTCTAAGTGCGTGGATTTGTGTACAGGGAGCGTCTCACAGACTTCAATGACCCTTACAGGGTAGGTACTCTGTAAACTTGGTGCTAAGACATCCTAGGTGCTCAATAAAACCCTTCTTTTGCCTACCAACGACACCAAAGTGCTCAACTGAGGTAAATTACTACCCCCAAGGATTCAGTACAAAGAATACTTTTGTATATATCACCAACCTATTTAAAGAAATAATATTTTCTGGTCTTAATTATCTGGACTATTAATTGTCACTTCTCAATTAAAGACTCCACTATAAGGTTGCAAAACACCGAGAGCTGAATCTTCACAAACAAGGCAAAGTTAAAATATTCTCTAGTTCTCCAACAGCATCCTGAAAGATCACTGACGTAATTACAAAATACAACTCTTAGGCTTCCAAATTTTGTTAGGCAGCTTTCACTAGGAATGCTCCAGATATTCTGGTTCAAAACATCTACATAATTACTTCAATTCCTCCTTCCGAACCCATTGTAAGCGATATCCAAGGGCAGTATTTAGGGGTTAAAATGTTTCCAAAAAGCAAGACTGCTACTTTCCAGAAAAAGAATTTGAGAAACCACCACCCATAAAAAGAACTCAAAAAACAAAAACTCCCGCATCACCATAAGAATGTAAAACGTTCCCGTCTCAAGGGGGGGGGGGGGGGGGGGGAGGGGATCTATTTTGAATTTACAACTGATTGAAAAAAGAAAAAAAAAAAAAGGCTTTAAGAACCCCCAAAATGAGGAATCTGGATAAAAGACTGGTAGAAGGCCTTGGAGAGCTCCTGTGTGGCCCCTCCCTCCCAACCCGAGCTCTTAAAACACATTTCTTATCTCATGCTGCAAATCGCAGCCTTGCCCCGAAATCATTCCATTTAAAAAGCCCCCACCCTCGAGGAAACATTAATCTATTTTGCAAACATGCGTTCCAATCTACGCTTTCCTGGTTTTTTTTTTTTTTTTCCAACTCTTTCCCTCCCCACCCCCCCCCTTTTTTTTTTGGTACCTTGAGACAAATGTTTTTTTCCCCCAGAGTTGAAAGCTGTCCAAAAACAGGACCACACACGCCGCCGCCTCCGCAGGCCCGCGCTGCGCCCGCCCCCCGCCCTCCCCGAGCGGCGGCCGCCGGGGGCGCGCGCACTCCCTGCAGCCGAAGGGGTGGCCTCTCTCGGCCCCCCCACCTCTTTCTCTTTGGACGCGGTGGGTGGGGGCGGGGAAGGGCAGGGCGCCGAGGACCCGAGCCAGGAGTCGGGAGGCCTTCCTCCGGCCGCGTCTCGGGCGCGGCGGCGGCGGGCGGCGGCGGCGGCGGGCCCCGGGGGCCCCCGGGCGCCCCCGGGCGCGGGCAGTGGTCTGTCCCGCGGAGGGGCCCCGCGCCCCCGGCGGCCCGCCCTCGCCGCGCTCTCTCACAACACCTAGCAGAACGCAGCGCCCCGAGTAGATTACAGCGCGGCCTTTGTCGGGCGGGCCTGGCTCCGGGCCAGGCGCCCAAACAATAAACAATTCCCCCTGGTGCGGGCAGGGGGTTCTCGCTCGCCACAGCCAGGCCCTAGGTGTACGCCCGGCGAATATCTTTATCAGTTGGGAGGAGGATGGGGAAGGGGCCTGGGCGGGGGACGCGAGGGGGACGCGAGGGCGCCGCGGCGCGCTGGGTCTCTTACCTTCCACCCACAGCTCCTCCACGTTGGTCTCGAGATTAGCTGCCTTTAATCCCACAGCGAAGGCCCCAAATATGAGGAGGCCCACAACCAAGAACTTGCCGCAGTTTTTTTGAATGTAACAACCCAGTTTAAATAAGAGTCTCTGAAACTTCGCTCTCAGCCACAGCGGCGCTTTCCGGCCAGTAGCTTTCCCCTGAGGACGAAGCAGAAGGAGGAGTGAGCGCCGGGGAGCCGCGGCCCGCGCGTCCACGCCCGCCTGCGCCCCCGCCCGCGGACCCCGCGACGGCCGTGCGGAGGGGGCGCCCTGCGGCCCGCAGCCCAGGCCGGCGCCGTAACGCGAGCGGCGTGGGGAGGCCTGGGCAGAAAGCGGAGTCGGGCGGCAGCGTGGGAGCTGCACCTCGGCGGCAGCAGGGCGCCCCCACGCGCGGCCCGCGCCGCATCCCCGGAGGCCTCGGGGTTGCAAGAACAGAGGGAAGGGGAAGCCGAGGCAGGGAGGACAGAAATCCCTCCACTCGGGCGACGTGCACGCCGGAGCTGGGAAGGGAGGGGCCGCGCAACCCCCGCGGCGGAGCCCACCATTCAAGGACCCGGCCACGGTCGCGTCCCCGCGGGCCAGGCGCCATCCTTCACCGCCCTGGGGGTGCCCGGCGGGCTGCGGGCTGCGGGCTGCGGGCTGGGGTTGGGAGCCGAGCGCACTCCGGGGACGCCGTCCTGCCCCCGCCCGAGGTGGTAGTAAGTGGGGATACACGTGGTGAGCGCGGCCGCCGGAGCTCACTCGCGACGCACTTCCCTAGCGTTGGGAGCCGCTGTGTGAGCTGAATTAGGAAGTGGGGCAGCCATCTGCAACTTACGACAGTATTTGTGATCGGAAGAGGGCAGCCACATGGATCTTTCCCTCCTCTCCCTTCCCATCTGGTTAAACGTAAAAAGTAGCCAAGCGCACGGGGGAAGGGCCCCGGCGGGCGCAGGCAGGGGTCCCGGCTGGGCTGCGGCTGATCCCGGCGGCGGCGTGATCTCGGCGCTGGCCGCTGCCCCGGCGGGCCCCCGTCTGGGTGCTCGCCTTCCCCGGATTCCACACATTGCAGCGAGCCTCGTAAACACAATGAACCCGGCCGCTTGGCAGACCCGCACCGCGGACTTAAGGTGGCAATTTGTTTACAACTTTCCCTTTCCCCCCAGGCTCTGAGAAGAGGCGACTCAGAAACCGAAAAGGAAGAGGGAAGATGCCCTCTCCCAAGGATAATTTTTAAGGGGGCAGAGATTTCGTGCTCAACAAAAGCAAAACCGGCTGCCAAAAAAGGAAACCACCTTTATTTCGGCTCCCTCCCCCCCCCCTTCCTCTCTCCGCCTCTCTCCACTCCGCCTCCCCCCTCCAAGATGTTAAGAAATGTGGCAGCATTACAGGGGTGTAGGTTGCGAACAGGGGCAGGGGCGCGGGAGCTGGGGTCTCCCGGGCCGGGGGCACCGGGCACTGCGGCGCGGCGGCCGCCCTCGAGGTGGTCCGCGGTGGACCGCTTTCCAGGGCTCCGGAAAAGGCATGCCGGGGAGGGCGCGTGCACACGGGCGCGCGCGCGCGCACACACACACACACACACACACACACACACCCTCCACCCCCTGCGGACCTCAGACAGCCCTTTCCTCCCAGGACCAGAGGGAGGGTTTGAATTTTTCAATCCCCACTTGTCTGCTTCTTTTGCTGGAGAGGTGTGTGTGAGTGCTTGCGTGTGTGTGTGTGTGTGTGTGTGTGTGTGTGTGTGTGTGGCGGGGGCGATCCCAGAGAGGAAGAGGAGGGAAGAGTGGGAGGAGAGGAGAGAGTCTGAAATGCACCTTGGAAATCTGCTCCAGAGCGAAGGCGGCGTCGCAGTAGCTGGGCCGGTGCAGATAGTCCCGGTCCAGCGCGGCGCTGCGGCGCAGCCCCCCGGCCCGTCTGCGTCTCCCGCCGCCGGCCGGCCGGCCGGGGGCCCCGCTGCTGCCGCCACCGCCGCGGTCCTGGGGCTCCGCGGCGTTACCAGCCGAGGCCATGTTGCCGCCGCCGCCGCCGCCGCCGCCGCCGCCGCGGGAACCGAGGCTTCCCGGACGGCCCGGCGCGCTGCTGCCGCCGCCGCTGCGGGCTCCCGGCGCGCCCGGGCGCTCGGCCGGCGAGGACGCTGCTGGCCGCCGGCTGTTCGGGCTGGGGCTCCGGGTGACAGACCTGCCGCTGCCGCTGCCGCTGCCGCTGCCGCTGCTGCTGCTGCTCACACGGCGGGTGCTGCTGCCGCTGCGGCCGCAGCCGCTGCCGGGGAGTCAGACCCTGCGCCTTCCATTGCCACATCGCGCGGGGGTCCCGAGGTCTCTGCGGCCGCCGCTGCCCACATCCAGTTCTCGGGAGGGCGGGAGCCGGCGCGCGGAGCCAGCCTGTCCTTCGGGCGCTCGCGCGGCGCTCCTCGAGATCCCCGACTCCCCCTGCCCGCCCCCCGCCCCGCGCCGCGACCCCTTCACTGCAGAAAGCGCCAGCAAATCCCTGCGGCTCCCGCCGGCCGCGCCGGCTCCCTCGGCGCCTCCCGGGTCGCGCGAGCGGCCGCGGAGGGTGAGCACCGAGCCACCGCCGCGCGGTCCGTGGGTGCCTGGCGGGTCTCAGCGCTGCCTGGCCGGGGCCGCCGCCGCCGCCGCTCCTGCCGCGGCGGGTGCTGCTGGCGGTGGCGGCTGCTGAAGCTGCTGCTCGGGCTGCTCGGGCTGCTCGGGCTCTGGCTGCTGGGCTCGCGGTGGCTGTTCGGTCCCGGACTCTGCTTTCTCGTGCTCCTCGCCGACCCGCTGGACCATTCTGCCCCAGTGCAGCGCGCCTCTCTCGCTCCCGGGACCTGGGGACTCCGCTCTGTGTGTGTGCAGCGGGCAGCGGCCGCAGCAGCTCCTTGATTCAATAGATGAGATGGAAGAAGAAAAAAAAGAACTCTCTCCATTTGGAGAAAGAGGAGGAGGAGGGGAGGGGGTGGAGGGGGAGAGACCGAGCGAAAGAGAAAAAGGCTGGAGCTCCCGCCCCCGGGGCTGTCAGATGGCTTGGGTTTCTGCGACGCGATTGGCTCGCGGAGGGCAGAAATTACTCAGCAAACATGACTATTATTAGCTGCTTAGCAACAGCTCACCAAAGTAGAGAGACCACCCAGGTAGGCAACCCCAGTGTGTGCATCCCCGGCTTCGGGGGGAGCCTCCGAGAGCGCCAACCTTCTTGCATGCAATACTTCCATTAAGGAATGCTCCCCCTCCCTTTTCTTTCTTATTCCTTTTCTTTTCTACAGTGTCTTCTTTTTGTAAGACGCCTTTTGCGCGCGCGCACACACTCACACACACACACACACACACACACACACACACGAGCATTTGCCTCGCGAAAGACAGGGGGGGAAATGTAATATTTTTTTAAGCGCTTAAACAATTTCTGAAATTCCTCAAAGAAAACCCTTTCAGAAGCACCTTGGCCTCCAGCTGCAGCAAACACTGGGAGGTCCGGCTTGAATTCCCAGGCCTGCACCAATAATGACAGGGTGGTGGATAGTGCGCCAGTGTGTGCCAGATTTTTTTTTTTTCCTCCTCTCTTTTCTTTTTTAACTAAAGAGAAGACTTAGGCTCTCGCAGGGAACAACGCCTCGCATTAAGATAAACAAAATGGAAAGTTAAAGAGGAAAGTAAGGACGTTGAGAAAAGCCACCCTTTCTTAAAATCCTTCCCCCCCCCACCCCAATACCCATGGCAGCACAGTCCCCGTTTGAAGGAGTCAGAGTTTTAAAAACGTGGAATCGAGACACTGAAGCAGAGGCGTTTTTATTTGAATCTTTAATATGACATATGTAAAAGAGAAACACAGAGTCCTTTTAACAGCCAGGAGCAAAGGAATTGTTTCATTGAGAAAAAAGAGAAAGTTTTCCTATTTGGGGTTCACTTGGACTCCCCCCTCTTACCGCCCACATGTCCTTGTTTATTTAAAGTCCGTTTAAAACGTTTTATTTTTTTTTCAAAAACTGGTACGCATCCTGTTATATTTAATAATAGCGTGACGTTGGGGAGAATAAAGGCTTTGATGTTGGATTCATTCGAAACAAATTGTGCGCTGATTGCGAGGACTTGTCAGGACACTGCGGCCAGTGTCACCGAGACATCCCAGGGATTCGCTTCCCGTTGGGGAAGAAAACACGCGACCCTCTGAAGTGGATCCTGGGGCCAGAGACGAATTAAACTCCCTACACAGTTCCGCTTTTTATTTAAATATCATAAAAATGTTTAAGAGTGTAACTTGTTTTTCTTGTTTGCATTTTATTAAGTCCCTCCCTGAGACAAGGACCCACACACTCTCGATTCTGTTTCGTTTTAGTATTTTTGCCTTTCTTTTTCAAAAACGTGGTTGAACCGCAGAGGGGAACCCGCGTCAGCCAGAAGCCGATTGCAGCCGTGAAATGGGGCAGTGTGGCTTTAAGATGCACACGGTGTGTGTTCATTGAAAAAAAAAGAAGAAAGAAAGGAAAGAAAGAAACCCAGATGGAGGGAAAGGGGGAGGAGCAGAGAGCAGGCGGGGCCCACGCGCCCACGTGACCCAGGGCCGGGCCGGGGCGGTGCGCGGGGCGGCCGGAGGCCTGAGCGCGCGCGTCTGCGTCCGCCTGCGCGCACCCGAGCTCCGGGACTCCCCGCGCGGCCCCGGCGGAGCAGGTAGGGGAGTCGGTGCGCCTGGCTCGCGCCCGGCGGGTTCTGAGGCTCCGGCGCGGCCTCCCAGGAACCCAGACACGGCTCGCGCCCCGCCGGCGCGGACCGACGTGCCGGACGCGCCGTAGTACATTCCTGAAGGCGGTCCGGCCCCCTTACGTTGCCCAATGTCCGCGCGGCCTCCTCGCGGCGGGCCAATGGCCGAGCGCACGGGTCCCTTCCCATTCAGCGGCCGGTGTACGCGGCCCCGGCCCGGGGGGACTGCGGCCCCGCGCGCAGGTCACCCGGGCGCCCCCGCCGCTCCCGGGGGGGCCTCGTCGGCCGCCCTCCCCGCCCTCTTCCTTCCTCTTTGGTGGCTTCCACCTCCCTCCTTCTTCCCGTCTCCCCTTTCCTTGCTCCTTCCTCTTCCACCCGTTTCTCTTCCTCTCGATCCAGCCGCGCCACCTTCCTTCTAGCCTTATTCTCCTTCCTGGATCCAGCGGGAGGCCCTGTCTCCTGAACTCCCAGCCGGCGGAACGTGTGCAGCACCCCGGGCGAGGTCGGGTGTCCCGCAGGATAGAGACAAAGACGGTAGAGGTGTCTGAGGGTGTTTACGAGACCCAGAGGAGGACCGGAGGACCCGGCTAGCGCGGAAATTCAAAACTCAGAACTCCGAAGGAGCACGTGATTCCGTGCGCCGCTCTGGGAGGGCTGTTAAAGTCCAGAAGAGAAGGCAAGCACCGTGCAATTGAAGTGACACACTAATAAATAATATCGCAGGAAGACTGGGCTCGACACATAGCAAGTTTAATCTTGAAGCGATGTCCTGACCTTTATTACGTTCGATAAAGAACATAAAGTAGGAAAGGTGATTTATTCCAACTTTTCTTACTGAGTGGTTCTGCAGGCGAAGTTTCAAGTCAAACTATTAAGTGCTTACCACTGGACATTTTTTAGAGAGTTGGGGGTTGTACCCCTGGTTTTACCTGTCTTTTTTAATACTTGAGTCGTGCTGTCTAGCAAAGTAACCATGTAGTGCTAGGTTGCTATGTTTGTCTTTTCAAATTCCTTTACAGCGTTTTTTTGTTTGTTTGTTTTTTTACCAAACATTACTTGTGCCACCCAGTCTTTTATTTACAGCAATTTCAGTTTAGCTACTTGGATTATGGACTTCTAAAATGAAATGATAGGCTATGTACACATCATGGGTCCTTATTACTCTCTGCACGCAGCTGCCTATCCTCGTTCTGACTGCTGCACCATTTGAATGGCAAAGCTCTTCCACTCGGGCTCATTTCCCTCAGTTTGACTTAATTCCTAAACGTTTTGAACATTGATCTCCCGGGTTTTCAGCGCCCTCGGCCTCCTCACCCGCTGTTTGATAGGTTAACTTTTCAGCATCTCAGACAATAGTCCTTGCCTGTAAATTCTACCCATCGGTTCCAGGACGCAGTCCGCAGCCAGGGCTCTAACGAGCGCTATCTTAATCTCCCCACCCCCACCCACCGCTTCCCCTGTGGTCTGCTTTTTTCCTACACAGAGATGAATTACTTTGAGGATCTAATTGGCCTTGTTTCTGTAACGTTTTAAGAAAGGGAAGAGGAGCTAGTGTAAAAGCCTGCTCGACTTGGGTGGTCAGGGCTGAGGCTGCCCCCAATTTGCCTCATTGCTGATGCATGCGAGTGCGACATTCCCAGCGATAATGTTGTTCCTAATCAATCTGCCCTTATTTACATTTGTAAGCGTTGTCGGCTTTAATATGCATGCCCTGTGCAGGGGACCGCTGCGCCACACCGGGTTTGTTAACTTCAACTAACCATAAGAATTCTCCAGACCTGAGGTGAGGCTGGCTGGAGGAGCCAGGCCTGTGAAGGTGTCTGCTGGGAACAGTCCCTTTAATGGCCTCTCTGGAGTGTGGCTCCCCTCCTGAGAGTTACCAAATAAGTGAGAGCTTGGGCCTTTTCAACCAGCAGGAGTTGCTGGCTCACTTTGGAGCAACAGTAGAGTGTTCTGTTTCCCCTTTCCAGGTAAAGGGGAATGCATCATCTCAATGCATTAATTGTCATTTAGGTCATCCCATTATGATCCAAGACTTCATAGGAATCTGTAGTTTTCAAACAGATTTCCTTAAACTTTTAAAATATGAATATGAAAAATATTTCCCCTTTTCTGCTCCAGTACTTCGAATCTGTGGCCACACTACATACATCTCAAAAATGACATCTGATTATCCAAGTGATAACACTGAAATGAAACATCTGCCCTTTGTATTCGGACATTCCATTGATAAGCAATTGTGGGAGCTGGACTTGGTTGGGTAACGAGAAACCATGGTGAAATTTAACTTTTCACTGGTTTCTCAGATCCAACGAAATGGGTCTTTAAGATCTAGTGTAATTTAGCTAATTACAATTTTTGCAGAGTAGAAATGAATAAAGGGGTAAATGTATTCTAGTAAGTTGACTCTGGGTCTTGTTATAATTTTGCCTGAGCTTAATAATTCTTTTCCACAAATGCAAAGAATTGCAAATGTTACATTAAGTCCCACAGTATGCCTGTTGAGAGGCTGCGATGGGGAGAGGAACTGGGGATTTGATGTAATATTCTATTTCTGGGTGGGGAGCCCAAGGTACAGGATGTGAGTGATGGGCCAGAGCTTGAGCACTTGAAAGCAGGTACTTTGACTCCGCTCAAGCCAGTATGCCACCATCCACCACATTTTCTTGGCTCCCTAAGAATGCCTTATTATTTTCTCATTGGCAGCTTTTGTATTTACTTAAAGGGGTGATGGTAGAAAATGAGTCTAAGAAGTTTCAGGGGGGAGGGAAAAAAAAAGATTCAGCAGCCACAGAATGAGAAACTCCAAAGCATGACTCTCCTCCCCTTCCCCTTCTACCTTCTGTTCCCTCCCCTATTCCTTCCTCTCCAGGACTGGAGGAAAGGGAACAGCTCTAGCCAACTTGTCAAAATAATGCTGCTAATTACCCCTGATCTCCTTTAATGGGAAGCTGCTCCCAATCCCACAAAGGAGTAAATGAGATGTCTACAGCACAAACCCAGGAGCACTGGCATTTTTTGAGCCAGCAGTGAGCTTAGGATGGGGGCAAAGGGTGGTAGAGGGGAGATGTCCAGAGAAGGTCCCAGAAATCTCCACATTTATTACTCCAGGTTCAAATACTAGCTTGAAAAGGAGAATTAGACTTTATGCGGTACCAAAACTTTTGGTCACCAAATACAGAGAAAATGTTCAGAGCCTACAATGAACTTGAAAGAAAACATAGCATTGATCCTTGTACTGATGTGTCTCCCCCCTCCCCCCCACAAGCCACATCTATCTCCAGTGGATAGAGATGTAGTCTGGAAAGACCCAGACTCTGAACATTTTTTTTTCCCCTCCATCTCTCTCTTGCCTCATCTCTATCTCCCCATCTAATATATCTATATCAAGCTTTGCATTTGGCAGAAGGCACACCATTCATTTTGGTGATCTCTGCCATTGGGTCTTGCAAGAAAAAGAAGCTGAGCAACATGATCCCTTTGACCCACTGCTGGAGCAACAAATTTATTAGAGATATAAGCATGAGAAATGAAAGGGAAGTAAAACAATTCCAGCTTATTGTGTGTCTTTCTTTCATACTGCTAATCCGGTTTACACATCACGCCTACATGTCTCAATAGGGCTTTATACACTGTGGCAGAGGCGGGAGAAAATAAAAGGTGTGTGTGTGAGAGAGAGAGGGAGGGAGGGAGAGAGGAGAGGAATGAGGATAAAAACAGGGAAGACAGATATTTTAATCCATATTGATTTGCTTCATCAGTTTTTCTATCTGTAGAAAGTTGAAGACAATTTGTAAAAGCAGCCTCCCCCCGCCTCAACAAAATTATTCCAAATGGTGTGAACTCCTATTCAAATAGCTTGTTAGATTAGGACTAGATTATAACCAGAAATTAGATACACTTCTCACAGTGAGTTTGAAATGAAGCTAATACCCCAAATTGAGAATGGGCCTATTGGTGTCCACCTTGATTCAACATTTTACTATAAAAAGATATTGGACTCAAAGACATTTTACACGGCCTTGTGGAAGGAAGCTGGATGACAGCTGGAACACACACAAGCTCGCAATTGAAAGCCCCTTGTTTTACAACATGGGTGCACAATGCACCTGAGGCAACAATTTATCCTGAGGTACCACCCAGAAATAATAAGTTACAGTAACAAAGGATGACACCAAAAAGCATTGTCTTTCTTTGTCAAGGTAATTAATTGCATGTTGAACAACTGGAGGAAGAAAGAATCGCACACAGAATGCTGAAAAAGGACTATTGTAGTTCAAGACCTCAGTTATACAATTATTAAATATGTAGGACCGCCCATTGTGAGTCTTTTTTGTTTATGTCTAGTTCTTTTAGATTTCCCCCTCCCCAGGGAGGAAAGAGGGTAAAAATGGAAGAAGATCGTCTTCTCTCCCAGGTCTAGGAAAAGACAGGTCTCTGGGTGTCTTCCATAGAAAACAATCCATATGGCTCTTCTTAGGTGTTGGGCGTGGAGGTCTGAACACTTGGGACTGATCGCTCAAGCACACCCTAGGAGTCACCTTTAACACGAACCTAAATATCTGGAGGCCTAACCCACGTCATCCCAGAGGTACAGTCTCTGAGGTCCTTGTGGGCCCAGTGTTGGCATCGGGTCTAAAGGGGTTTGAATCAGCCTGCCCCGCCTCAGGACTCCCATGAGGCCACACTCGGCACCCGGCTGGCCGCCGACCTCTTTAATGGGTGGCAGGCACCAGAACGCCCCGCTGCGTGGGCGCAAGAGTCAACGCGTGCATCTCCCGCCAGCGGCCCCTTCCTGAACCCAGAAAAGCACCTCCGGCCTCTTTTCCCACCAACCGCGGCGGGAGGGGGATGTGTGAGCGCTGGGTTTTCAAGGTGCTTCTCGGCCAGCCCTGGGCGCGTCGCGCCGGGGCGTGCGGGTGCCGGAGCGCGTGCGGGAGCAGGAGCGCGCGCCCCTGCCCTCCAGCGGGGCTCCCCGGGCGCCCCCGAGAGCGCGGGGCTCGCTCCGGAGCGCGCTCTGGCCCGCACGCTCCCCCCGGGGCTGTCACTCTCCGCACCCGCCCTCCCAGCCCAGCTCTGCCTCCGCTGGCGAGTCGGGAGCCACCAGCAGGCTGGGGAGCGGAAGCCAGGGTGGCGACCCTTTCAAGCGTGAAAATGGGATCCCGGGCGACCCCCTCCGTGAGAACTCCCCCCGGAGCCATTCCCCGGCCGGGCCCGCCGCGGTCGGCCCCCTCCCCGCCCCGCGGGGCCGGCCTCGGGGAGGAGGGGGGCGGGGGCCCGCGACGAGCGAGCGAGCGAGCGTGGAGACCGGGCCGGCGCTCCCGCGCCCCGGCGGCGCACCCCCCAGCCCCGCGGCCCCGGCGCGCCGCCCGCCCCTCCCGCCCGGCCCCGGCCCCGGCCCCGGCCCTCCGTCCGCCGCGCGGGGCGCCCGGCCTCCCGCCCCCCAGCCCCGCGGCCCCGGGGCGCAGGCGGCGGCGGCGGCGGCGGCGGCTGCACTCACCATAGCCGGCCGTCAAGCCCTGCCCGGAGCGCGGGTGCCGATGGCGCGGACGCTGCGCTTGAGTTTCACATCAATTCCTTTTTCCCCCTCGCCCCCCTGTCCTGGTCCTGCGCTCCTCCGTCTTCTCCCCGTCTTCCCTCGTCTACCCCTAGCCTCGTCGCTGCGGGCCTCTTTGTCTTCCCTGTCGTCGCCTTTTTCTCCGTCTTCGTCCTCGTCTTCTCCTCCTCCTCCTCCGTCTTTACAAAAGGAACGGAAAGTGTAAAAACCTCGGCGCGCTGGGCCGCCGGAGGCTCTCGGCGGAGTGCAGCGCGGACTCACAATTACAAGCCTGTTTCTATTAAGCAGTTCCATGGCCCTCGGCGTGGGTGGTCTGCCGCGCCATAGGCAGGACCTGTCAGGGTCACGTGACGGATCCGAAAACTTTACCCCTTTACAATAAACTCAAGGAAAGCAAAGTAAACTCGAGGAACGTGCTATCAGCACTGCCCTCCTGGGTAAACAGGCGCTCCCCTCCCCGCCTTCCTGGGAGGCGCCGGGTCGCGCGAGCTCCGGCGAGCCCCGGCCCCCCTCCGCCCTGTCTGCGGGGGGCCGCGGGGCGGGGGGCCGCGGGGCGGGGGGTCTCGGCGCGCCCCCTCGCCTTCCCCACCTCGCGCGCTCGCACCGCCGCTCCCCCCACAGACGCGCACGCACACGCACATGCACACGCATCATCTGCTCACACCGAGCCGCCTGCCCGAGCCCGGGGGCGGGGGTCGCCGGGGGCGCGGGGAAGCCCCGCTGCAGCGTCCCCAGAGCTCCGAGAAACGCGGGGTGCCCCGAGCGCTGCGGAACACCACCACCTTGCCTGCCCTCAGTTCCCAAAGCCCTTTCCTGCTCGCATTCCCACGGAAGCCCTGAGAAGCTGGGAGCATTCGGGTTGACAGGCCCCAGGCTGACGGGGAGGCAGGGAGCCAGGGAAGCCGGGCAGATAACAAGAGCCTCCCTGGGGAAATGTTCAGCGCACCAAGATGTAAGTGGATTCGCGTCGTTTCTGTCCGAGGTCCCTGGGAAGCTGCTACTTCTGAAGAGACCAAGGTGGAGTCCCGTGGAAACCAAGATTGGTAGCTGGCTGAGGAATTACTAATTGATATTTGCTTTTTTCCCCTTCCAATTACTGTGGTTTCTGGGGTATGCCACCCAAATGCTCCCACCCACGCTGCCTTCCCAAATGTGGCAAGCTTGGGTGATGGGGTTAGACGGAAGTGCCTCCGTGCCCAAGGGCTGTTAGCCTCTTGCCCTAAATGGAAAGTCCTGTTCCGGAGAGACCCTGCTACAGTGTTGAACATTTTATCTGCTCAAACCTGCAGGGTAGACTTGTGTTTCACACACGGCTGAAAGGTGCTATTTTAAATGGTCCACATTATGAATATAGATGAATGACAGATGGGGGGGAAAGTAAGATAATTTATTGAAAATATAAAGAGTTAACCGGCTGGTCTGTAAATAAAGCCAGCCTTTCCTCACCTCCTCCTAGGTTGACAGTGTGATTAGGTGTGTGTGTGTGTGTGTGTGCACGCGCACGCACGTGTGTGATATTAAAACACACACACACACAAAACCAACCTAGGAGTCACAGTTGGTCTCCCTTCCCCCAAAGGCGATATACCATTTTTAAATAAGGTTATTTCAGTTTCCAGAGTGCTTATGTTTGAGTTGCATTAAGTAATTAAGCATTGGAATGTTGGGCAGCCCTGTGAATTACGTAGGTCCAGAAAGTCATTTCATACCAATTGACTTTAGGAAAAAAATGTTCTTAAATGGATATTATCCACTTATTCAAGCTGAACATGGATTCTAAGAGTCATAATAATTGGAAAAATAAACCCATCAACATTTCTCTAAGAAACACTACGTTTTGATGTCATATCAAAAGATCTATTCATACCCTGTGATAGACTTGGATGGGGTAAGGAAGAGGAAGGTAAAAATACATCTCCAAATAGAGTAGAATATGAAAGAGAAAGGGGAAGATAAGAAAAAAGAGAAACTGCTTAGCAAAGGACATTAAAATGGCCCACAATATCTTGTCGTAAGTATGCTGATTTTGCAGAGAAATTCCAGCATGCTTTGCTTTTCCTAATTAAAATGACACCCCCCAACCCCACCCTCTGCAAGCAAGCTTGAGCACAGGCTCCTCAAGTAGGTGGCCAAGGCTGATAATCAGGGGTGGATCCAGGTTTAGTATAGGCTTATGCAGTTTGGGAAGGGTGGGGGCTTCTTTAGGAACTCAAAATTACAAACGCAAAATAGTACTTGGCTGTGGAAGGGGTCTGTTCAGGCAAGAGCCCTGTAGCTGTGTGAGCTTCCTGTCCCCCTTAATGGTGCAGGACAGGAAGATTACAGAGCTAGCCAGATTTCGTGGGTTTTTTAATCCATCAGTTAAGACTGAATGTGTTCATATTATGTCCTATTTTAGTCAAATGCTTTATGACTGGGAGTGAAGACAGCTTGATCTGAGTGCAAGAAGTTGGAGTTGGCTAGTGGTGACGTAAAGAATCAGGGAGACCGCCTTTGGGGTTGGAACAAAGGTCAGCAAGGAGAACTCACTGGAAATCCTTTCTCTACCAACAAGAGCAGCCAGCCCTTCTTTTCCTTCCTCTGAAATCAGTCTTTGTGAATCGTCTCAGTGCTGTGCCTCTCTTCCCTCTAAGATGCTAGAAACGTTAAATCAGCAACTGTGAGATATGTGTTCTGCAGGGCCCAGACCCCCATATGTTACCTTCTGGCATTTCTCTGAGACTCCCCACCAGGGCGGGCTCTTCCTCATCAAACAGCTGCTTCCACCCCTCTAAAGTTGCTTGTGCCCTTTCCTGCAAAACCCCCTCTGGCGCTGCCCAGTCTGATAACCGACTTGGCATGGAGGTGTCAATGACTGAGAGGCTTCCAGACCACAGAGCTCAGCTCTAGCCTGCCAGTCTGATAAGCCAATTGGCACCAAGGTGTTAATGGTCGACCAGGCTACTAAACAGTATTTTTGCAAGTTAACTTGGACTTGTGGAACCATACCCAGAGGAATAATTCTAAAGTTGGAGATTTCAGGGCATCAGGCAGGACTAGACGGAGCCATTAGGGACATACCAAAGGAGTGGATAGGAGAGGACTTTATGAAATGGCTTTGAAACAAATCACATGGGTATAATCGAGTCTGTGGCTGGGCAAGGTCATCCCTGGCTCTGTCTTTGTGAATATCCGTTGCTACTTGAGATACCGTTGTTACCCTTGTTACACACACACACACACGCACACACACACAGGGGCACATGCATGCACGTGGACACAGTCTTCATTCTGTGTTCCCCTCTTCCCTGGCTCCTGCTAAATATGGGTGCCAAACACTTTTACCCAGTCCCTCTCTCGGAGTAACTTCCAGCAACTGGAATACTTCAAATGAATAATTGAGGGTTCAGAAGAAACATTTGTCCACATCTAAGAAGCTATCCACTACTTGTGCACACTCATCTTAGGTCAGCCATTCTTTGATCCTGGATCAGACGGATCAAGCTCTCATAAAAAGCAATTTTGTTCAGTGTAGGGATTCCAATTCTAAAATGATTACCCACCCCCACCTTCTGCCTCCTTCCTGTCAGGAAGATACCCACAGCCAAGCCAACTTGGAGAATTAGGGCTATGAAGACCAGAGGGGTAAGGAATATTTAAAGGTGGTTGATTTGAATTAGGAGACTGGATGAGCAATGGCATAGCAGTGCTGAGATACACTGAAACAGTAAAAGGAGAATTCTTTAAACAGCAACAAAAGGTAAAACAGGATTGCAAAACAGAAAAATCTGAACAAACAGCTTGGAAACCAAAGGCGTGGAGTGAGATCTGGAAAGTCAGAAACCAAAGGCTCCAAGGGACCTGATTACTGAGGAGGGAGGTTCATGGGAGTGATGAAGTATTCATAGGACAGCAATCTCAGGACAAGAAGAAACAGGAAGAGAAAGATACCGATGCAACCCCTATCTTAAAAAACGAAACTTAAGCAAGTTGTTTACTCTTGCAAGTGATGTCCGCATAGGACTCCTTCTGATGACAATCTCCTCTCCAGAAGACCTGTAGGGGACAAGTCTTGCCAAATGAAGAACGTGGTAAGGAATGAAATGCCAAAGGAGATTTTTAAACTGTGGAAAGCAGGTGTGGCCAGACTGGATGGTGGGGATGGGGATAGTGATGGTGGTGGATCAGGGCCTGGAGAAACAGCTTATTATAATCAAGCAGGTCAGAAAAGTTCCCATCAAGGTTCTAATTGTACCTAGGAAGGCTAAAAAAATATATTAAATGTAGTAAATATAAAAAACAGCCTCTGCCTGACCAAAAGTGCTGTTTTACACAATTGGCATTATTGCCACTCAGAATTCGTCATTTGTCTTGATTAAGATCAGCAGGAAGAGGCACAGGACCGGAATGCACCTACCCTCGCCCCAGGACTCAAAATCAGGAGGGTGAGCTATGATCCATTTTCGTGCTGTGAGAGAGAGAGGTGTGTGAAGCAAAGGCAGGTGTGGGTGAGATTTCGGGGGGCAGGTTTGAGGTGGAAGGGCTCAGATGTCCTTGAGCCCTTCCTGTCACTCTGCTGTGTTCTGGGGGCCACTCGGCCACAAGTGTGCGGGACCGTCGGTAGCTCTGAAGACCACTGGCATACAGACAGTTCACCTCCTTGTGTTTGTGAGGAAGACCCCTCTGAGGAGCAAGGGTCTGGAGAGAATGTGTGTTCCTGTTTCCCAGCAGCTGCATGGGGAGGACCCTGGGGCCAGGGCCACCTTCTTCTGCAACCATGCCCACTTGTTGATGGAGGCCTGTTTCCTGGGAGTAGGGAGTAGAAGCCCGAGTCTGCTTGCCCTGCCATCTGACCCCAGGCTTAGTGCCTTCCCTTCACACCTGTATAAGCTTCCTGGAGTTGCCATAACCAAGTATCACAGACGGAGTTCTTAAGCAACAAATTTATTTTCTCATGGTCTTGGAGGCTAGAAGTCCAAGATCAAGATCTTGTCAGGGTTGGTTTCTTCTGAGGCCTCTCTCTGGCTTGTAGGTGGTCATCATCTTGTGTCATCACATGGTCTTCCCTCTGTGAGTGTGTGTATGCACACATTTCCTCTTCTCCTAAAGACACCAGTTGTATTGGATTGGGGCCCATCATATGACCTCATTTTAATTTGATTACCTCTTTAAAGACCTTAACTCCAAGTACAGTCTCACTCTGGGGTACTGGGGGTTAGAGCTTCAATATAGGAATTTAGGGGGTATACAGTTCAGCCCATAAAAACCCTTGGATATTGAAAGGACCTGGCATGGATCCAAAGGGCAAGTTCCTGTGACATTCAGAGGGAGGAGTGGGATGGACAGGACCTGGCTGCTTCTTCACTTCTGACACAAGGAGGAACTGACCTGCCACCTCCAAGGAACCTGCCCACACCTCCACAAATCTGACACCGGGTGACACATTTCCTAGGAATGCTGGTGGTCTAAGAAAATGGCTTAAGGCACCCAGCAGAACTTTAATCCCCCCACAAAGAATGAGCCCTGCTAGGCTAATTATAAATCTGTCTTCTTTATTTATTGCAACAAGTTCCTTCAGGCAGTGGTTTCCAAGGCTGGCTGCTCATCAGAATCACCTGGGGAGTTTAAAAACAAAAATGAAAAAACAAAAATAGAGTCTGCTCCCATCCCAGAGCTCTAGAATCAGAATCTCAGCGCTGGGTAATTGACATTTTTCTAAAGAATCTCCTTAGAACAAGTGTAGTAAAATGTTAATGGTAGGATCCAGGTTGGGTATTTACTGTCAAATCCTTCCAACTTTGTTGTATGTTTGATGTTTTTCATAATAAAATGTCAGGAAAATAAAAGGATACTTGGGTGATCCTGATATGCAACTAGCTTGGAAGACTTAAGAGACAGCTAATTTACAAATATGTTAACATTGCCCTCTCTGATGGTACTTGTCACACTGCATTATTGCTGTTGATTCATCGGTAAAAGTTTTGTGAGCTCTTCATGCAGAGCCTTCTGTTAGATGCTGGGAACTGGGGAATGAAAAAATCATCTTTCTTAAAAGCACCATGAACTATTTCATACCCTTCAGATGGGCAACATTCTTTTTTTTTTTTTTTTTTTTTTTTAGATTGCCAAAATTCTTAGCAAGTATGAACAAGACTGAAATAGTGGGGACTTTCGGACACCACTGGGTGGAGTACAGGCTGGAAAATTATTTTTGCCTTGTGATTTGGCATTGTCTAGCAAGATGAATCCCACTCCTAGATATATCTCTAAGAGAAAGATGACGCCTGGGAGGGGCAGTTGAGAATATCAGCATTTGTAATGGCATAAAATGGACATGACAAAAATGTCCATCAAAGTAGCAAAGAGAACCTGGAGAATTCACATGGTGGAATTCTACCAAGAGGTGAAAATAAGTGAGCCCTAGCTAGCTACCTTCTAGCAACAAGGATGAATCTTACAAACATTATCTTGGGTGAAATAGCTGGGTCAGAGGCAAATCTCATAAAAGTGCACACATAAATTCCATTTACAAAAGGGTCAAAACCAGGTGGTACTTAGAAAAGCCAGAGCATGACAAACCCACTCAGGGAAGCAGTTATTTCTAGGGCTTCAGGAAGCAATGAATTATTGAATTTTGAAACTTCAAAAATAATTCATTTTGGGGTGCCTGGCTGACTCTGTCAGTAGAGCATGCAACTTTTGATCTCGGGGTTGTGAGTTCAAGCCCCATGTGGAGTGTGGAGCCTATGTAAAAAATTGTAAAGAAAAAAATTCATTTTATCCTTGTTCTTGAAAATGTAGATCTGCTTCATTATAAAAACATTTTTTAAAAAGACACCATCATATTCCTGGACAAACTCATGGTCTAGCAGGGTATGAAGAACAAATGACAAGTGTGTGAGCAGGGTGGGAATGGGGCAGGGGAGAGCACAGGGAGTGTGAGCCTGAGCCTGGCCCCTGAAAGGGCAGAGTGTGGTGAGGAGGGATGCTGAGAAAAGGAAGAGGGGCTGCTGATCAGAGCAAAGGAGAGAGGGAGAGGGGGAGACCCAGAGGTTCCCCAGGGCAAATCCTGTCCTTAGAAGCCTCTGCTTCCCCACCCCAGCATGGCCAACCTCTGAGCTACCACCTTCATTCTTTTCCTAGGCACAGACTAGAAACCCAGGTAATGTTTTCCAAGGGAATGAATCTGTACAAGCTGAAAGTCAGGGGAATGTGTAAATTTTTTTTAAAAGATTTTATTTATTTATTCATGAGAGACACAGAGAGAGAGAGAGGCAGAGACACAGGCAGAGGGAGAAGCAGGCTCCATGCAGGGAGCCCAATTCGGGACTTGATCCTGGGACTCTAGGATCACCAAGGCAGACGCTCAACCACAGAGCCACCCCGGTGTCCCCAAATGAAACCTTTTCAAGTGTTTGATTGAGAAACTTGAGCTGCCTTCCAGGAGCACCATTTTTTTTTTTTTAATGTCAGCTTTTATGCCGTAGATGATTGAGGAAAAGTCCCAGAGTAAAATGTGAATAATAATCTGTTCAAGATGTTTCAGTGATGGTCCCTTAAAATTCTTTCTAGGTACCACGATTTAAAACTTTGTATGGGGACACCTGGGTGGCTCAACGGTTGAGCATCTGCCTTTGGCTCAGGGCGTGATCCCGGGGTCCTGGGATCAAGTCCAACATTGGGCTCCTTGCGGGGGGGCCTGCTTCTCCCACTGCCTATGTCTCTGCCTCTCTCTCTGTGTCTCTCATGAATAAACAAATAAAACCTTAAAAAAAAAAAAACTTTGTATGAGCAGGTGATAGAAATTTAAAAACATTTTTTAAGCATGTGAAATGTACACTTGTTAAAATGGAATTCAAGGGCGGCCCCGGTGGCTCAGGGGTTTAGCGCTGCCTTCCGCTTGGGGTGTGATCCTGGAGACCTGGGATCGAGTCCCACGTCGGTCTCCCTGCATGGAGCCTGCTTCTCCCTCTGCCTGTGTCTCTGCCTCTCTATCTCTCTGTGTGTGTGTGTCTCATGAATAAATAAAATCTTTAAAAAATAAATAAAATGGAATTCAAAAGCACAGTAAGATATCTCCCTCACACATGGAAGGATGGCTATTATCAAGAGGGCAAAACATAACAAGTGCTGAGGAGGATGTGGAGAAAATGGAACCCTCATGCACTGTTGGTAGGAATGTAAACTGGTGCATACACTGTGGAAAACAGTATGGGGCTTCCTCAAGAAATTAAAGATAGAAATACCATACCAGTGATCCTAATTCTAGGTATATCCAAAGGAAATGAAATCACTATCTTGAAGAGATATCTGTGCTACTCTCATGTTCATTAGCATCATTCACAATAACCAAAGTATGGAAACACCTAAATGTCTGTTAATGGATAAATGGATCAAGAAAATGTGGTGTATATATAAACAATGGAGTATTATTCAGCTTTTTTTTTTTAAGATTTTATTTATTTATTCATGAGAGACACACACAGAGAGAGGCAGAGACACAGGCAGAGGGAGAAGCAGGCTCCATACAGGAAGCCCAATTCGGGACTTGATCCTGGGACTCTAGAATCACACTCTGAGCCAAAGGCAGGCACTCAACGGCTGAGCCACCCAGGAGTCCCTTCAGCTTTTAAAAAGAAGAAAATCTGCCATTTGGGATAACATGGCTGGATCTTGAGGCCACTATACTAAATAAAATAGCCAGAAAGAAAAGAAAGATAAAAACTGCATAGTAGCATTTATATGTCGAATCTAAAAAAAAAAAAAAAAAAAGTAAAAGTGGGACTCCTAGAAACAGTAGAATGGTGGTTACCAGGGGCTGGTAGGTAGGAATACTAGGGAGAGGCCAGTAAAAAGAATACAAACTTCCAATTAAAAGATGAATAGGTCTGAGGATCTAACGTTGAACATAGTGACTATAGTATATAACACTAGATTGTGTAACTGAAATTTGCTAAAAGAGTGGAGTTTACATGTTCTCTCTCACACACAGAGGTAAATGTGTGAGACGATGGATGTTAATTAGCCTGATGAGGGTTATCTTCACAACGTGTCCATACATCAAATCATCGCATTGTACATCTTAAACTTCTTACAATTTTATTTGTCAATAAAGTTGAAAGAAACACAAAATTTACATCTGTTTAAATCATATTCAAAGAATCTAACATGTTCCTTGTTGGACAGACTTCCTTTTCCTGCTTTGATGAAAATCATACTGAACTATCATATAATAATGTAAATGAATTTCTAGTTTTCTATGTATGTTTTTTTCCTAGGGCTTTACTAACAAAATACCACACAGAAGATGGCTTAAGATAACAGAAATTCATTCTCTCACACTTCTGGAAACTAGAAGTCCAAAATTAAGATGTTGGCAGGGTTGTTTTCTTCCACGAGGTCTGAGAGAGAATGTGTTCCGGGCCATTCTCCCAGCTTCTATCCATGGCTGACAACCAGCCATTCCGTGGCTTATAGATGCACCCTTCTGACCTCTGCCACCATCTTCACATGGCATTCTCCCTGTGTGTCTCTGTGTCTGGTATCTTCCTATAAGGGTACCAGTCCTTGGACTAGGGGTCCACCCTGTTCCAGTATGACCTCTTCTGAGCTAACAACATCTGCAATGACCCTATTTCCAAATAAGATCACCACGTTCTGAAGTATTGGGAGTTAAGACTTCAACCTCTCTTCCCTGAGGGACACAATTCAACCCATAACATGGAACGTTGTCAAAACAAGCATCTTAAAATGACAGTGGAGCTCTAATTGGCAGAGTATGGTTAGAGCCAACTCTGACACCATGGAAATAGTGCACCAGTGCAAAAAGAAGAGACCCATGCAATATACCTAAAGACAGATGCGGGATTCCTGGAATCTGTTTTCTGTCTCACATCCTCAAAACCAACCAGCTACAAGTGAAACCTGGGCTGCTCCACAGAACTCATGGAGCCTTGTTCAAGGGGTACACCACAGCTGGCCACCCCCAAGGCTACGCACGCTGCACTGTCATGATGGAGCAGCAAGTGCTGGAGATGACTGGGGACCCCAGTGGTCTAACCCTACTTTTCTCCACTCCAGGAATTCCAGCTAAGGCTGCTTTCTGGCTAGAGAGACTGTCCTGGGCTCCAGCCTCCTTGGCCAATAGGCTGTCTAGAGCACTGACAGATTAGATTGTTCCCATGAAACACCTCTGACAGCTCTTCATGATGCACTCATGTATGTTGTTTCTCCTGCCTCCGCCTGTGTTCTGCTTCTACTTCTCTGACTGTTCCCTGCCTCCCCCTCACCCCCACCGCCCCCCCACCGCCCCAGCTTCCTTTGCTGGTTCCTGCTCTTCCATTTACATCCCAAGTGTTAACACTCCACAGGGGCCAGTGCTGACCTCAGTTCCTTTTGCAGGCTTTCTCTTTTACCCCTGTAGATTGGGCAGTGAGCCCACTGCCACCCCAGTCTCCCTCTCAGCCATTTACCCTGAACTTCAGACTACATCTAACTCCCTCCTGGACATGGATGCTTCCCAGGTGCCTAGAGTTGAACGTGTTCCTGCCTACCTCCTCCGGCTGAATTGTCACCAAACCTGCTTTTCTGACTCAGTTAATGGATCTTCCATTAACAAGTTATCCAGCCAGAAATTACCTTTGATGATTCCCTTTCCATTACCCAAAGGAGTTTATCAGGCATCATGTCCACATTCCTTGGTGTGGTTTATATGGTCCCTGGTGAATTGGTTGGTTGCCTTCCTCTCCAGCTGTAGCTCTACACCTTACCACACTTCCTGAGCCAAATGGAATTATGTGTGGTTTTCTGTTTTTTTTTCACTTTCTTGGGGCTATGCTCTTGCTCTTCCCTCTATCTATTTCCTATACCTTCCACCTTTACATACACTCTTTGAGGCACAACTCGAATATCCCTTCTTCCATGTGCACAGAGATGGCATCAATTCTGCATAAGGGGTCAGGAAAAAGTTTACAAGTAAGTTTTTAATGTTTAAATGATTTAATGTTTTAAATGTCTCAAGTGTTATTGGTCATTTAAATTATTAGTCATTAGTATAACTATCAGACATTTTGATATTAAAGTCTAGAGAAGTGGTCCTCAAAGTAGAGTGTCTGGGTCTGCAGCATCAGCCTCCCCTGGACAGACCTACTGAGTCAGAAGCTCTGGAGGTGGGGCCCAGCAATTTGTGTTTTAGCAAATCCTCCAAGTGATTCTGATGCCTGCTAAGATTTGAGGGCCATTAGTCTAGATCTGGCCTGAAGGGAAAAGGAAGAGGCCTGGTGAACTTGGTCTCTGTAGGAAGCTAAATGGGGCTTCCCTTAACCACAACCTAAACTTCTCTCCTGTCCCTTCCTCAGGTTCAGCCACTAATCTGACTGACTCACCCCAATATTCCAAGATTGGTTGCTAATATAGTGAAAAAGACTATAAAATGCTCCCCAGATGGGACATAAATTGTCTCAGTATCAGAAAGTTGGTGTTTATGGACCAGATTCTTCATCTCTTTTTGTTTTTCCATCTCACTGCTAGAACTTTCCTGGTTTCAAATGACTGGCCTTCTACTTGATCAGTTGCTTTCCTGACTTCTCATTCAAACTGGCCAGCACAATATGGCTACTTCCCAGAACGTAAAACACCATGTCACCCAAACTGCCCAGGTTTCCCACCTCCAGACTAGCCATGTGTGTCTGATCCTCCCTCATCCTACTTCCCTTCCTGTAAAGGACCTAGAGACAGATTGTCTGGACAGAGCCTGGCTTCGTGCTTATGTTCTAACTTGCTTTTTGAGCTTTGTCTTGCTTCTAATAATAAGGAAAGTCAAATAATTTAGTAAAAAGGAGTCAAGAACACAAGAATAGATTCCAGGAGGTACGAGAGTTTAATATCTGACGGAGGAGATAATTGACTTCAGTGGGAAAGATTTAACATGAAACATGATGGTGCTGACCCAAGTAGCTACCTCCTGGACCAAAATATACTTGTATCCCTATCTCAAACATTTGCAAAAATGGGCTCTAGGGGCACCTGGGTGGCTCAGTTGCTTAAGCATCTGCCTTCGGCTTAGGTTGTGATCTCAGGGTCACGTGATCTCCGCCATCTCCCTCTTCTGCTCCCCCTACTTGTGCTCTCTCTCTTTCTGAGAATAAATAAATAAAATCTTAAAAAAAAAAGGGTTGTAGACAATGTGTTTACATGCAAAAAGTAAAGCAATAAAAATAATGCATTTAGGAGACATAAAACATGACTTAAGGATTTAAGAAACCTTTTTAGCAGAAGTAGGAAATTCAGTCTGTAAGAAGAAAGATACAATTACACCAAAAAAACCCACTTTTGAATGGTAAAAAATATAATTAAGTAACCAGAGAAATACAAGTTTAATGTAGAGGAAACACTGGGAAGCGATAGACAGTGTGGTTAAGTGCAGAGTCCTGTCCAGCAGAGCTGGCACTACTTAGCTCCAGCAGACACATCGCGGTCGTCCAAGGATGTGGGCAGGTGGCAGCCAGATATTCTAGTCCTTCAATTCCTTGATGATTTAGGACTTTTGTAATCTCTACCTGAGTTGTTTATTGGTACCCCAAACTCAAAATGTCAAAAGGGAAACCATCATGCTCTTGCCAAAATAGCCTTCCTCTCCCTCCCCTGCCCCACCCAGGAGGCATCAACACCAGTCCACTCCTGGCATTGTGTGCACACATCTTTTTATTCTTTTCCCTCAGCCAGCTTACTCCCTACCCTTGTTGGAGCAGTCATGCAGCTGTCACTGTCCCACCTCCTCTCCTACTGTCCTTTTGCTCACACTCACTCTTTTCTCTCCCAGGCGTCTCTGGTCCAGGCCATCAGGATTTCTCTCGTGGACTATTATAATAGTCTTCAAGCTAGTTCCCAGGCATGATGACAAAGTCCCCTTCCTAAGACTCAGTTCTTTTCAACCAAGCCCTAGGCTAGAAACTTTCAGTAGGTCCCCAGCACTTACTGAATGAGGGGAGAATGCCAGCACTGTCCCATCAATGTCCTGCTTTCTCACCTGTGCTCATGCACAGAGGCCAGTACTCACTGCCTGGGTCTTGTGCCACAGCCTATAAGTTAAAACAAGACTCTAGGACTTTCTGGGGCTTTCTCACCTTCCTCTGTGTAAAGGACAAAGGGGCTGGAGTAGACAATGTAATAGTAGCTTCTCTCCAGATTTTTAAGCATTGGAAATGTATGCAAATCTCACTTTCTGGTTTCTGAATTGCTACAAAATGTTTCCCCATAGGAAGGAAATTTCCTGTATTATCATGAGAAACCTTGTAACAATTCTGCAAATAATTTTTTAAAAGATTTTATTCATTTATTTGAGAGAGAATGAGAGAGAGCGCGCGTGCGCACGCGAGAGAGAGAGCACAGAGGGAAAGGGAGAAACAGACTCCTCACTGAGCAGGGAGCCTGATGTGGGGCTCAACCCCAGGACCCTGAGATCAAGACCTGAGCTGAAGGCAGACGCTTAATGGACTGAACCACCTAGGCGTCCCTTGCAAACAATTTTAAAAACAACTAGGCTCAAATATATTTAAGCTCTTTTTGAAAATCATTTTTTAAATTGTGGTAAATGCACATAAAATAAAAATAGCTGGTGTGCCTGGGGGACTCAGTCCACTAAGCATCCGCCTTCAGCTCGGGTTGTGGTACGAGGGTCCTGGGATCTAGCCCCTTGTCAGGCTCCCTGCTCATCCGGGAGCTAGCTTCTCTCTCTCTCCCTCTGCCACTCCCCTCAGCTCATTCTCTCTCTCTCTCTCTTTCTCAAATAAATAAAATCTTAAAAAAATATAAAATTTGCCACTTCAGCCATTTTTTAAGCATTGGTTCAGTGGCATGAAGTACAGTCTCCCTGATGTGCAACCATCACATCATCCATCCCCACAGGTCTTTTCATCTTATAAAACAGAAACTCCGTGCCTGTGACACACTAACTCCTCAAAATTCCCCTCTCCCCCAGCTCCCCAGAAACTACCGTTCTACTTCTTGTCTCTATGAATTTGGCTATTCTAGGTACTCATGGAAGTGGAATCATACAGTATGTATTCCTTCGTGACTGGCCTATTTCACTGAATATAATAGCCTCAAGGTTCATCCATGTTGTAGCCTGTGCTGATTTCATTCTTTTTCAAGGCTGAATGGTATTCCCCTCTCTGGATTTCCCACATTTTCTTTATCCTTGCATCCTTTGATGGACACTTGGGTGCTTCTAAATTTTGGCTGCTGCTCCTTACACTTTGATGAGCACGGATGTGCAAGTAGATACCTCTCTGTAGGTACTCAGAGGTACTCTGTGTTCACCAGGGTGATATTGGTTAGGCCAGTGTTTGCTGGTGCCAGCTCCTCTATAATAAAGCTAATTTTAGAAGACAGATTCTGACCCAATCTGCATATTTGAAGGAGTCTGTCTACTTCAAATGCTTTGATGACATTATGATTAGGGTTAGCCTTTACATGGATAGCTAGTCAAACCATTAGAACACTTCTGCTGACTCACCCAGTAATGACTTGGGTAAAAATTTTATGCCATTTTGTGAATGTGAGAATTCCAGAAATTACACAGATTAAAAAGACTAAGTGAGGTGGCATGGAATTGGGGTTCACTTTAAGAAAAAATTAAGATGTTGATAAAACAGTATTGGGGTGGGTGGATTGTGGGAAGCAAAATACTGTTTCCTCAAAGATGTCCACGTCGTAATCCTGTGAACTTGTGAGTATGTTACACCACCTGGAAAAAAGAAACTTTGCCAATGTAATATAAGTTAAGGCCTTGAGATGGGGAGATTATCTTGGATTTTTTTGGGTGAGTGGGTCTAAACTAGAGTCTTTTTTTTTTTTTTTTAAGATTTTATTTATTTATTCATGAGACGCAGGCAGAGGGAGAAACAGGCTCCCTGAAGGGAGCCCGATGTGGGACTCGACACACCCTGAGCCGAATGCAGACGCTTAACCGCTGAGCCACCCAGGCATCCCTAAACTAGAGTCTTAAAAGTAGAAGAGGGGGATAGGAAAAGAAGTCGAATTGCATTTGAGAGGGACCACACCTATCATTGCTGGCTTCAATGAGGGAAGGGGCCATTCATAAACCAAGAATTACAGGCAGACTCTAGGAGCCGGAAAAGGCAAGTAAACAGGTTTTCCCTGAGTCTTCTTCTTCTTCTTCTTCTTCTTTTTTTTTTTTAAGATTTTATTTATTTATCCATGAGAGACAGAGAGAGAGAGAGAGAGAGAGAGAGAGAGAGGCAGAGGGAGAAGCAGACTCCATGCTGGGAGCCCGACGTGGGACTCGATCCAGGGTCTCCAGGATCATGCCCTGGGCTAAAGGCAGCCCTAAACCGCTGAGCCACCCGGGCTGCCCTCCCTGAGTCTTCAGGAAGAAACACCTAGCGACACCTGGATTTCAGCCCAGTGAGACTTCTAACCTACAGAACAATAATATCATATGTGTGTGTTGTTTTAAGCTACTAAGTTTGTAGTTGAAAAATTTAAGAGCCAAATCTGATAGCCTGAGAGTGGCTGCCAATGGTCTGATGTTGAAGAGGATTCTGAGCCAGTTCAGGTCAAACAGGACAGTGACGTGACTGATCAGAAGTGTCTGCTGTGGATGAGGTGACAGCACAAGGACATAGACTTTGTGTTTGCCACTGATGTTCTGGCCTCACCATTCACCCTCTCTTTCAATCCTTTTATTTCCTTTTTTTTCTTTCCACAGAGCCCCCGGTGACAACTTTGAGAAGCACAAGCAAAGCTCTATCTGGTCAGATGCAAACGTTAGGAACCATTCCAAAGGTAGCTTCCAGAGACACTCAGTGATGGTTGGCAGGTCACTACGTTGACCTCAAAGGTGGGTGCCGTAAGGCACTGGCACACCACTCACACTCAGCAGTGTGCTCTTTCGGTTTCCAGCTGCTAGAATCTGCATCTCTGTGTGTGATATTGCATTGGGGCGTTCTTGGGCTTTGCCTCCCTAGTTCCTTGCACAAGAGCTTCTCGAACACTTGGAAGTTCCTGAGCGATAGTGGTGAGAGGAATGTCTTATAATAAGCCCCTTTCAATCACACCTGAGTTCATGCTAATGAGGTGACTTTTCGTGGGCCCGTGGAGAGCTTTAGCATGGCAGCTGGTGGCCAGAGGAACCAACCATGTGATTAGATGGGTGGCAGTTTCAGACTACCCCACTTCCCCATCTTCACTTGTATCAGTAGTGTTTTACCATCTCCAGGGAGGGGAGAGGGGCTGGGAATTGAGCTCAATCACCAATGGTCAATGATTTAATCAACCGTGTCTATATGATGGAACCTCCACAAAACCCCTAGGTGTTGGAGTTTTGGGAGCTTCTTGGCTGGTGAACAAATCCATGTGTCAACTTCATGGGAATAGAAACTCCTGCACTTAAGATCCTTGTGGACTTTTCCCGATGTACCTCTTCACCTGGCTGTTCATTTGTATCCTTTATAATAAACTGGAAATAGTAAGTAAAGCAGCTTTCTGAATCCTGAGAGCCATTATAATAAATTGTCACACTTGAGGAGAGGGCTGTAGAAACCCCACACAGAGGTGTGGCTAACTTGGGGACCCACCACTTGTGGTTGGCTTCTGAAGAGGGGGACAGTCCTACAGGACTGAACTGTTAACCTGTGGGGTCTGTGCTAACTCTGGGCAGTTAGTGTCAGAATTGAATTAACTTGTGGGACACCCAGTTGGTGTCCATAGAAAATTAGACAACTGCTTGGTGGGGAAACACCACACATTTGGTGTCAGAGGTGTGAGTAGAAACAGATCATAGTACTGTGCCTGAAGATTCTTCTCCCTCCCAAGAGCCAAATCCACACTGCCTCACAGAATCCAGGAACCACCCTCCCCCCTCCCCCCATCATCCCCACTCATGGAGCAGCTCAAAGCTTAGTCTAACTGTTGTAGATGGACTCCCAGAGGTTGGTGCATCAGTACCCAACTCCCTCAGTTTGGGTTTGATAATTCTGAGGCTTATGTTTTGTGCCCAGTTTCCCTGCAGCATTAAGCTTCATTCTCCCTAACCTACCCACTGCCCATCTCAAAGCCTTAACTTAGTTACATTGGCATGTTTTTTACAGGTGATGTAACACATTCACAAAGTTCACAGAATTAGGATGTGGATATCCTTGGAGAGCCAGTATTTTGCCTCCCACAACCCACCCTCCTCAATAGTAGGTTATCAATGTCTTAATTTTTCCTAAAATGAATTCTAGTTCCATGCCACTTATTCTTTCCAATCTGTGTAATTTCTGGAACTCTAATATTTGTGAAGTTGGATATTCTGTTTCTCTGTTCCTGCTTTTTCAACAGGCTATGCATTTCCAAATATTCAGTACTTAAAACAAAGAAATACAAGGACACAATAAAAAGCTAAGCAGCATGAAAAGGTATATATATATATATATATATATATATATATATATATATATATATAATGACGAGTAAGTGTCCTCGTTCTACTCTTGACCTCAAATCTTCCCAATCATCTCCAAAGGCAGATATCATTTTAGGATTTTTGTTTCTCTCTTAAGATTTTTAAAAATATAATTAAGCCTGTATACGTATCAAACTACCACTCTATCTTCTACTTTAAAAAATTTTAAATATTACTTTCTACATCAATATACATGGTTTCTAATTTTTTAAAAAAGGTTTTATTTATTTATTCATGAGAGACACACAGAGAGAGGCAGAGACACAGGCAGAGGGAGAAGCAGGCTCCAAGCAGGGAGCCTGACGTGGGACTGGATTCTGGGTCTCCAGGATCATGCCCTGGGCTGAAGGCAGGTGCTAAACCACTGAGCCACCCAGGCTGCCCTGGTTTCTAATTTTTTTGCATTATCCCTTATCTGCTAAACTTGAAGATAGGGAATTCCTATGTCTTTAGGTCTGAGATCAACTGTAGCTTTGCCCTCACCCCTTTTTTAAAACAGTGAGCCTCTTGTTTCTTAGCATCTTTTTAGCACAACCTAAAAAGAGCCTTTTATCGCCACATCTGTGCTACAGGTGATGTAGTTTGTCAACACTGACAATGGCAGTACCAACACCTCACGATTTTCTTCTCAGTGCAAACTCTTCATACACATTTATTTGATCTGATTGAGTTTTTATGAGTCAGGAGTTATTATTACATGTGAAGCCTACCTAGTTCATCTCACAATTACAGCTATTCCATTGCTTTATGGAACAAAACATTTTCGTAGAGAAAGGGAATCCTTTTTAAAGAAAACAAGCATGAACCATAGTGTATTTGAGTTGGTTTTCAGAGGAATGTGTCTCTAAAGGAAGCCTGCTGTGGCTGGGGGAAGAAGGAGATGGTGGCTGTTTAAATGGGAGGGGACGTTACAGGAACCTCAGCATCCCATCGCTGTGTTTACAAAATAATCCTTCCCAAGGCTGTGCTTTGGTGATTTCCTCTCAGGGGTATAGCTTAAATGTTCTTTCATGCTACTGTAAATTGGCCTTTTTACAGCCTCTATGTTAAAAGAGCAAGAGACTGACTCCTGGGTGGCTTAGAGGGTTAAGCATTTGACTTTTGGTTTCTGCTCAGATCATGATCTTGGGGTTGTGGGATTGAGCCCCTCAATGGGCTCTGTGCTCAGCAGGGGGTCTGCATGTCCCTCTCCCTGCTCTCTCTCATTAGAACAAAAACCAACCCCCCCCACGCCCCACACCCCGCCCCCTCCCGCCCAGAAACCAAATTCCCTCTAGAAGAAGTGAAGAGGTAATCTCAGGGGATTCCTTATCAGCTGGAATACAGGAGACCCTATGTTTCATGATCTAATTTGATTTTCAAGTTGTTCCAGATGCCTCTCTGTAGCAACACTCCTTGTAATTAACTGTTGTGGACAGTGGAGTCTGCTTACACTTTTTTTTTTTTTGTCTCCAGAGAATGCAAACTGTGGTAGAAACTTTGCATGATAGAGAAAGTTACCAGCATTAGGCAGAACCTGGAAGATTTGTGTCAGCTGAGCTCCTCACTCCTGTATCTTCTAAACATTTGATCTTGTATTTGTTAGTTACCTCCTTAGTTATCTTTTAATAGTTTTGTAGTTCTAAAAGAAATTATGGGACAAATTATCTTTTTTTCCTTAGTATTGGGCTTTCCATAGGGTCAGAGAACTTAGCGAGATTCTTTGAACAATTATAAAAGAAAAAGTGAGGATTCTGAGAAGTTATAGAACTTTAAAATAATTCAGTTTTTTTTTCCAAAACAAAATAAAAGTCCTATCACTTTAATGCATAAATACGTAGGGAGTTATTACCACACTTTAACAGAAGGATGGGAATTGGTTGGTTCTCATTCACTGAGTATACAGAGCAAGTTCCATCAAATAAATCCCTTTATTACTGTAACAGTCTATTAAAGGGAGGTTATTTTAGGTAGGTGGATTTTTCTCTGTTGCAGGGAAAGTCTCTGAAAATAATTTCATGGTCTAGATCAATGCCCTAACTGGTCCAATTTTGTGTCGTGATCAGGGACTGGGGGATAGCAAGCTTTTATGATGTGATTCATTGTACAATTACCAGCTATTTCAGGAAATTCCTTTCCAACTTCAGATAACAGTTACTTTGTGCCTCGAGCACTGAGACGACCCCCTTATAATTGTATTCAAGCTCTGGTGGTTCAGGCGTTGCTTTCAGTCATACACCATGGAGATTCATTAGACCTGCTTTCTCACTGAGCACTTGGCCACACGGAATGTTCATTTGGAAGTTTCAGTGAAAGGCCCATAGAGCTCCGCTACCCTGCACAAAGTTGTCCTGTATTTGGTCAACTGACTGTTGAATAATTGGCACAGCTCTCGATGCCAATGTGAAAGAACCAGTAAAGGCAAAGAGTGCAATGGCCCGACAGTTAGGAAGGATACGCTGGTCTTGCGTGAATTCCACCGTGTGTGGAATGGGTGGTATGTATATATTCGCTGAGGTGCAGGGATAATCCCTCCAGTATAGGGTAGTGGTTCAGAGCTTAGACTCTGGAGCTGGACATTAGTACATGACCTTGGAGAAGTTAACTACCGTCTGTCTTTAGTGGTAAAATCATAATAATAATATCTACCTCCCAGGGCTGTGATGAGTTGGAAAATGAAATCATAAATGTAAAGGGCTCTGCCCAGAGCAAGCACTCAGTCAATGGGAATTGCTGCCCTGGCCATATCCCGCCCGCTACCCCGTCCCTACCAGGGCAGCCCATGCCATCCCAACTTCCAACTGTGGGTAGCTGCATTTCTATGCCACAGGGCTTCCTTTGGCCTCCAGACCTGCTCTGCTGCCCTCACAGCGGGCTGGAAGAGCCCAGGAATGAACTGGAAGTAGCCTTCAAGTAAGGTTTGACTGGTATATATGTACCCCAGGTCTCCTACCTTTTGATTGGAAGAAATCTGAATCCCATGCTTTCCACAGGCTCCAGAGTCTTCCCGTGGGGTTGAGTGTCAGTAACCCACAAGGATGACTTTCGTGATGATGGATCTTTTGTTAGTTGTCTTCCCTTGCCTTCTCCCTGCTGCACTTCCCTACTTGCCAGTCCCGAGGAAACTCCCTACACCCAAATCCTTCCTCGAAGTCACTTCTGGAGGAACATACATTAAGACATTCACTTTGAACACGAGGAAAGAATTTTCATTGTTAATGTTGGACTCAGTCATGCCTATTTATACGGGTCCAGGTCCTGAAATTCTTACAAGGAATATTCTTGCCAGCAGGATTTAGGCCTTTTAACCAATTGAGTCATAAATGTTTTTTTTCTTAATCAGTACAATTGATCTAAAGGGCAACTCTCCAGGAGCTGCTGCAATGAAAAGACTAGCCACCTCACAGATTCGTTTCTTCCCTGCAGCAGTAATTCCTGATGCTCAAGTTGCCATTCTTCCCGCCTTTCAACAGAGGTGTCTGTTGTCATGCAGATTCAACCTTAGAAGGTGCACAAAAACATCACAGCTCTCTCTTTGATTACACAGAGTATCTTTTTTTTTTTGAGGCAAATAGGAACAATAATACCTCTAAACGTTGGAGATTCAACCTCTGGATGCTGTTTTGAACTGAATGCCTCCTAGACATTTTTTAGAAAGGAGGAAACATTTAATGAAAGTTTTGAAGCTGGCAGTTATTTATTCCCGGAGCATTTATTGCTAGTGGGTGGTGAGCATGGAACCCTGAGCCCTGGCAATAAAAAGATCAGTGAGTCCTGCTCCCTTCACAGTTGAGGAAACGACCATGTGAAACACTGACTAAGGTATATAAGTTTGAGTTCTCTAAACTGTTTTTACAAAGCTTGCCTAACACTTTTGAAATTCTATAATATTTAATCAGTAATATCTTGATTAAATTTCCATAAAGTTATATGGATTGTTCAAAGTAACAGTTAAAAAATATATTTATTTTATTATTTATTTATTTATTTTTAAGATTTTTATCTATTTATTTTAGAGAGGGAGAGCAGGGGAGAGAGTGGGGAGGGACAGAGGGAGAGGGAGAGAGAATCTCAAGCAGACTCTGTGCAGAGCCTGACCTGGGGCTGATCTCACAACCCTGAGATCATGACCCGAACAGAAGTCAAGAGTCAGACGCTTAACTGACTAAGCCACCTAGGCGCCCCTTATTTTTATTTTAAAAAGTGTCCATGTTATTACGTATTATGGTAGAGGATGGGAAGAAATAGCTTTTTATTTGACATTTCTAGTTGATTCCTTCTGTTTAGTGAAAGAGCGTCTAAGAAGGGCACCTGGATGGCCCTTGGTTAAGCATCTGACTCTTGATTTCAACTCAGGTCATGATCTCAAGGTTGAGAAATAGAGCTCCTTTAGGGCTCTGTGCTCAGTACAGAGTCTGCTTAGGATTCTCTCTCCCTCCCCTCTGCTCCTTCCCCCTCTTTGCCATCCCCAATGCATGCACTTTCTCTCTCTCAACAAAAGGGTGTCTAATGGGAGGAACTGATATTTTTACATGAGTATTGTTCTAGTTTTTCACTTCATTTTGAAAAGTTAAATCAGAGGAATCAGCAATAAATGAATGTTTTGTCAAGGAGTACATGTAGGCATAGCTTGTATAATAATAACTGAGGTGGGAGCTAAAACTTGTAGAATTTATATTTTGGGAAATATTTTTGGCTAATAATTCCAAACCCTTCCAAATATCCAAAATAGACATTTTTAGAGAAAAATGCACCCAACCTGCTTATCCATGCCTTTATTACTTCAGCAGATATTTGTTGAGGACCGACTATGTGCCAAGCACAGGTCTATGGGCTGGGGTATAATAGTGATCAAAATCACATATGAAACTTATGGTTCAAGAAACATTATTTAATCAAACAAATGAATGTATAATTACATAGTGAAGAATGTGTAGAGTTATAAGGTGATACATGTGCTCTGAGGAATAGCTGTAGAGTCCATGAAATCACCTAATAGTGGAATCTGACCTAAGATGAGAATACTTCTGCTGAGATATGAAGGATGAGTGGGGTTACCAAGGCCAAATGGGTTAGGTTACAGAGTGGGGGCTAAGAATGTTCCAGATAGAGGGAATAGCAAGTACAAAGACCCTAGGGTAGAGGAGGGTTGGCATAATTTGGATCTGAAGGCAAGTCTATGCCCAGAGTGAGCAGGGGACAGTGGGCCAGATGAGATTGGAGAGAGAGGCTAAGGCCATGTTCTGAAGGCTTTTTTGGTCATTTAAGGACCAGATCTATCCCTATGCTGTGAGCCTTGGGAAGCCAATGAAGGGCTTCATATAGAAGAGAAATGTGATTGGACTGTGTCTTTTGAGAAACCAAAAATATTTTGATTGCCATCAAATACATTGGAGTGGGGGTAGGGGAAGGTCAGAGAGGATAAGGGGAAGGATAGATAATGAGTAGTCTGCAGTGGAAGTCCAGGGGAGAGAGGGCAGTTCCTTGGAGTGAGGTGGAGAGATGGGGAGAGAGAGTGACTAGGTTTTAGAGGCAGGTAGGATGTGAAGTTGACGGGGCTTGGGGAGAGTGTGGCTGTAAAAGGCAAGAGGGAGGGAGTTGTCAGAGACAACTCCTAGTTTTCTGACTTCATTTCTGCATGGCAGATGGTGCCGCCATGCACTAGGATTTGGGGGAAGATCATAAATTCACTCTTCAGCATAATAATTTTGAAGTGCTTTTGAGTCCTCTAAATGGAGTTGTTGAGTTGACACTCATATATAGATCTGGAGACCAAATTGTTCATTTTTATTATTATATAACTTGTTCTTCCCAAGTTTTAAAAAATTAAATGAAATATGCAGAGTTTATGTTTGCAAGGACATGTGTGTGTTTCTCATCCATTTATATTTATCTACTTTAGCTCATAAAAATCAATTGAAGATACATAAAGTGGAGTTTTCTCCCTACCATAGGAGATTTTAAAAATGCTCTTCCTATGTTTTCTCTGTAGATAATTGCGTGAAGGTAAGTACTGAAATTATGCTGTGTAATTTTAACTGGCAATTCTTTTGTAATTTCTTCCTTTCTTTTTTTAAAGATTTTATTTATTCATGAGAGAGGCAGAGACATAGGCAGAGGGAGAAGCAGGCTCCCTGTAGGGAGCCAGATCCGGGACTTGATCCCAGGACCCCGGGATCATGCCCTGAGCTCAAGGCAGACACTCAGCCTCTGAGCCAACCAAGCACCCCTCTTTTGTAATTTCTACTAAACTTATAATGTAGAGTCAGTGTTCATGTTGGCAGTGAGAGTTGTGGACATGCCCAATGAGTATCTCTTTCGATGTACCCCTCTGACCATTTGCTACATTTCTCCCTAGATAATTCTCTCACTCCCAAGAACCTCCTGATGTTCACCCTGTAGTTACTTATGGTGTACATTGGTCCAGGGGCTGCATATACAGCAGTGAATAAAACACATGCAAACGGGGATCCCTGGGTGGCGCAGCGGTTTAGCGCCTGCCTTTGGCCCAGGGCGCGATCCTGGAGACCCGGGATCGAATCCCACATCGGGCTCCCGGTGCATGGAGCCTGCTTCTCCCTCTGCCTGTGTCTCTGCCTCTCTCTCTCTCTCTGATGACTATCATAAATAAATAAAAATTAAAAAAAAAAAAACACACATGCAAACAAACAGAACTCTACCTGCTCAAATATCCCAGATCCACATTCAGCTCAGACTTCTCTTCAGAGATTGAGACACATCTACATGCAACTGTTACTCTAGCCTCTCAAATTTAAGATACCAAAAATCAAACTCCTTGTCTTTTTGTTCTGTATCTGCTCTCTCAAATCCTGTCTGTCCAGCAGTGTGGGCACCCATCCTTAATTTCTCGCTGTCCCTCCCTCTTAAATCCTATTGGGAATCCAGTCCTCCTATTGCTTTTAAAATAGTTCTCACATTTGTCCCCTCATGTGCCTCCCAAGTACTCCTGCCTAATGAAGTTGGTTCTCATCATCTCTTGCCGGGAACATAAAAACCACCTTGTGTGGCTCTCTGATTCTGTATTGTTTCCTTTGAATTCCTCCTCTGTGTTGCTGCAGAATGACTGGTCTGAAAGTAGATCTGCCTGTGGTCCTCTTTAATAACTAAGCAGCTTGGGTCATTCAAAGCCCTTGGGAATTTCTTCTGCCCACCTCTCCAGTTCACCTCCTCCCACCCTGTCCTTTCTTTCACATACAATGGCCTGTGGTTACCATTCCCCCAAACCTGGAAGGTCCTTCCGCGGACTCCTTATGTAGACACTGCTGCTCATCCTCTGAGACTACACTCCGGTGCCACTTTTCCGTGATCCCTTACCTTGCCCTGTAACTGCCTGGCCAGGACCAGGTGGGAGCTTCCAAGGCTTCACACCAGCCTTCCCTTACATGCTGTCTTGGAATTTCCTGCCTTGTGCTGGGATTGCCTATCTTCCTCCTGCTTTGAAAGTAAGAATTGTGTAGTCATCAGCGAGTTGTAGCCTCAGTGCCTACCACAGTATCTGGCACACAGAAGGCCAGTAAACAATGTGTTGAATTGTGTTGCTGAACCTGTGTTAGAATACTTTTCTATTGGCGAAGTTTTGAGAACATATGTGATTTTTCTTCTTGTGGAAGTACTAGTATAATGGAGGAGCCCCTTCATCTAAATGACACTCGAAAGAGAAGGGGAAATAGGATTTGCCGCAGTAGAAAGCTCTTGTCTGCAGATAAAAAATAAAAGGGTGAGACTATGACAATGCTTTGATATCTCAAAGTCCCAATATGCTGTTGTTTTTCTTTAAGAGAACATTGTCTTTTGCAAATGTCTCCAGTGTAATAGCAAATGATCTATCCAGCAAGGAGTCACTGATGATTTTACATTCGGAAAGCTTCCGCTTACAGACGCTGAACACTGTTGAATTTGGCATCCTCTCTTGACAAAGATACGTACACAATTGATTCTATCACCTTGTTCTTTTCTGTCTTCAACTTATTTTCCTACAACAAAGGATGGAAAATATTCACAACTCAGAACATATGTATATTTGGAATAGTTAGTCCTTTCTGTTGTTTTTTTTCTCCCCTGAAAAAATGTTCTTTGATCTTCAGCATACCACATGAAGGTCCTTTGAGTGCCCTACCTAACGGGGAAAATAAATAAGCCAAGAGCTGCTGTAACTTAAGATGTTTGCCTTGAGAACTATAGGTCTTTCTGTCATTCTGTCAGCTGGCTTGTCTTTGTGTGTGAGACTCTCCATTTTGTCTGCCAGTGTTTTGTGTAAGTACCTTAAAGTTTTTCTTTTAACATCTAAACATAAGCTTCTCCATGTTCTTGCCAGTTGCTATAGATTTCTTTCATCACTAAGCAAGGATGAATTTTCTTTATTTCTTATTCAACTTTGCTTGCTAAAGCTCTTAAACAGCTATGGAAGACCTCTCCACAGACTACAAAGGATGATTTTTATCTCTTAATTGATTTAATAAAAAACAAAAAATCCCCCAATTTCACATTGATTTGGTGAAAATAGAAACATTCAGGGTGTAGTGGATGCTGTAGTGTGCTTTCCAGATTCCCCCTTCAAAGGCATTCATTCTCTAAGCTGCCGGGATGGTGGCTGATAATGACTCACAGTGAAGTCCCTCTTTGGGAATTGACATCAGCCCAAGAAAGCTCTCCGTGCAAGCTTCCTGGCCTTCTTCACATACATCAGAGTCCCAGAAATCTTCCCCAGGAAATCCAACCTAAGACATAGGAATTCAACAATGAATCAGTTCAGGGGAAATATTGGCAGATTAGCCACAGTCCTTCAGAGAAATATTATCAATTGGAGATATATAAATAAATATATATATAATATTTCTCAATATATTTGATATATATCCTTATATATACCATATAATACTTATCCTTATATATGCAAATATAATATAATATATCCATATATATCTCCTATTGGCTTTGTTTCTCTGGAGAATATACAGTTGACATTTGAAGAACACAGGCTTGAACTTAGTAGGTCACTCATAAGTGGATTTTTTTTTGACAAATACAGTAATGTAAATGTATTTTCTTTTCCTTATGATTTTCCTAATAACATTTTCTTTTCTATATATATTACTTTATTGTAAGCATACAGTATATAGTGCACATAATATATAAAATATGGGTTAACCAAATGCTTATGTATAAGTAATGCTTTTGCTCAACAGTAGGCTATCAGTAGTTAAGTTTTGAGAGAGTCAAAAGTTATACACAGATTTTTGACTGAGCGGGTAGTGAGTACCCTTAATCCCATGTTGTTCAAGGTCAATTGTGTGTGTGTGTGTGTGTGTGTATATATATTATATTATATAAAATATATAATTATATATAATAATATATTATACTATATAATGTGTAATATACATGTAATGTATATATAAGAAAATATACATGTCATACACTATATACATAATACATATATGTAGTAAATCAATCTCTGCCTAGCTTGCTAGCTACTTATTATCTATACAAATTCCTTGCCTGGAGTAGAGGATGGCTAAGCAGGGACCAGGAAGACTGCTAATGTGTATAGGATTTCTTTGAGGGACATTGGACATGTTCTAAAATTAGACTGTGGTGATCTAATTCAGTGTATCTTTGAATCATTTAAGTGTGATGTCAAACACAATTGCCTTTTTCAGCTTAGATTTTTGGAATGTTTGAACACAAACATTGCCTTGGAGATGATCTGGTAGTTTTCAGTCTGGAGACAGACCACAGATTGAGAAAGCAGCAACTCCGTTGATTGGCTGAGACTGAAGAGTCCATAGTATTAAGGTTGTTCACTCACAAAAGCACTTCTAACTCTGCATTTTCTCTGGCTCCTTCACTTCTCTATGTAGGTACACAGAGTGGAGGTAGATGAAGCCTTGCAGGGACAGCCCCATAGAGTGGCAATTAGTACACAGCCTGTCCCATGTTTGGAATATACTATTTCTGATTTATTCGGTTTCCCAGTATCCTTTTGGACCAAACATTTGAGCTTGTTGGTTCTCTTTGCTGTAAGAGCATGTTGGATCACTATGCTCAGGGAGTAGTCTATGATAACAAATATTTATTGAGCACCTACTGCATGCTAAGTACTATTCTAGGTGCTGTGAATTTGTGGTGAACCAGTCTGATAATGAGTTACAGAGTCAACATTTGCTCATCCAAAAACCATGTATGGAGCACCCACTGTTATTCATGGATTGTGCTAGGCTCCAGCTAATGATGAAAACTCAAAAACAAGATTGTAAGCATAGAGAATCATGTTTTAATGAATTGTGGAGTCAAATAAATCCAGGTAGGCAACCCCACCTTCCACCTCCCACAGGTTGTGTGACTTTGGGAAAAAATCATTTAAGCCAAGAAACCTCAGTTTTCTCAGCTGTAGAAGGGATAGAGAGAGCGGAGGAATCATCTGTGTCATTATATCTTGTAAAATTTTATTGAGATAACATTTCTCACTAAATACCTCAGTGCTGGTCCTCACTAAAAACAAATAATAGTTCCTTTCTACTTTTTAGCTCACTCCCATGGATTTGGATTATGGTGTATGTAGAAAGCCATTTTATCTATCTATCTATCTATCTATCTATCTATCTATCTATCTATCTTCTATCTTTGTAAGGGTCTAATATAATGCTTTTATTTATTTTTATTGAAGTATAATTAACATACAATGTTATATTAATTTCAGGTATACAACATAATGATTCAACAATTCTATACATGACTTGGTGCTCACCAAACGTATAGTCACCCTTTGGGGCGCCTAGGTAGCTGCAACAGTTTGGCATTTAACTCTTGATCTCAGCTTGGGTCTTGATCTCAGTGTCGTAAATTTTAAATGTCTTAAGATTCCACAGTGAAATATCCAGGTTTGAAGATAACGCTAAGCCGTCCGATGGATGCAAGTAACAGAGATAGAAAACAAACAAATCTCCTAAGTTACTGTGCTGTGGTAGAGAAACATTGAGGAATTGAGATAGTGGGGCTGGCTTTCAGTGCTGAGCTCACCATTAACTACTCCTGCGATCTTGGGTAAGATTTGGGACTTTTACAGAACACAAGTTTTCTCAGCCATAAATGAGGAAGTTGAATTATGAATTATTAAAATAGTTTTCTATGTAAGAGGCACAAACTTACTTTACTTACAAGGTAAATAAGTCATGGAGATGAAAAGTACAGCATAGAGAACATCGTCACTTAGATTGTAGTGGCGTAAAAAAAAAAAAGATTGTAGTGGCATTGTTTGGTGACAGAGGGTGACTATACTTTTTCAGTGAGCACAATTAGTTCAGTTGTGCAGAAGCAGATGGGAAGCAAACTCAAGACAGCATGTATTCATGGCAGGTCTCAAAACTGGCCTGGCAGTGGGAGCAAAGCTGAGATAATAGTGTGAAGGGAGTGCTTAAAGCACAATAAAAATGTTGATCTCTGACCCGTGGCACATCCCCAGGGAGGGGTGAATGTACTCGTCCAATGAGAACCTCAGAGCCTGGAGGAGACCCCAGTTCTTGGACTGCTCCCCTCACCGTTTCTTTGGCTACCAGTGCTCCTCCACCTTCGCTGCATGTTAGGATCCCCGGGGACCCTTTAAAAAATACAAACATCGTGGCATCAATCCAACCCCATAAATCAGAATCCTCAGGGAGGTGCCTGGCTTTGAATATTTGTTAAAGTTCCTACAGTGCAGCCAGGGTCCCCAAATGCTGCGCCCCACCCAGCCACCTCCTCCCCCGTGCCAGCTACAACCTTGACCTGCTGGCCCTGTCACACCTGCGCCCATGACTTTGTGAGCCTCCATCGAGCTGCTTGCTTTCCAGCTTCATTGCCCCTTCCCGTTTCCGAATAGCTGCACCTGGGCTTCTCCCCTGCTTCTTCCCTGTGTGGAGCTTAAATCTTACTCTATGCAGTTACTTTGTACTAGACATTTCACTTGGTCTTGGCAACACCCTCTAGCTGCATCCCTGCTTCTCCCTAGAGGTAGAGGCTGTAAACTCCATCATTCACTGTGGGCTCTTGTCTCTAGAAGTGCCCCTTGGTGGGTTGAACTGTGGCTCCCAAAAGGATATGTCATATCCTGGAATGTGATCTTCCTTGTAAAGAGTCTTTGCAGATATGATTAAGTGAAGCTTCTTCAGAAGAGATCATCCTGGGTTTAGGGTAGGCCTTAAGTCCAACAGGTGATCCTTGTAAGAAACACCTCGGATGAAGGTGAAGGCTATGTGAGCCAGAGGCTGAGACTGGGACCACTAACAGGACTGTCCAGAGTTATTGGAAGCTGGAAGAGGCAGGGAAGGAGTCTCCCCATGAGTTTTTGGAGGGAGCATAGCCCTACTGATACCTTGATTTCAGACCCCTAGTTTCCAGAAGATGAGAGAATAGAGCTTGCTCATTTTAATCCTCTTGGTTTGTAGCATTTGTTACAGTAGCTAAGGGCACTAATAGAGGTTTTCTCCATACCTTGCTTTTTGCTTGGTTTTGTCTGTGATAGACAGCCATCTGCTGCAACACGCTTTGTCTGGACTCACCAAGTTTTGCATTTTCTTTTTATTAAACCCAGAAAGTTAAAAAAAAATCCAGAAAGTTTTGCGATGTCCACTAGGGTAAAGCATCCCTTTTCCTTTGTCCCTTCCAGCCTTCTCTTCTCTGTCCAGACTGCACAGCATCCACCAAGGACCTACCTCAGAACGGCCACATCCCAGCATCTTCCAATCATTTCACAGGTTTTAATTTTCCCATATCATGTTTCCTTTAAAACAGACACAATCTATGCCTGGTTATTTTACACAGTTGCAACAATTTAGGAGAGTAAGTTCTGCCTTTGCCGCTGGTGTCCTCCACCCACCTTCCCACACCTGCCTACAGTGACCACGGATAAGCGAGGACAATAGGCTGAATATCCTCCAACCCCTTTTCCCAGTCAGATATTTTGCAAGTGATGCATGACTGACGGGAAATAGCAGTTCCGGGGCGCCTGGCTGGCTCAGTCAGTAGAATGTGCAGCTTCTGATCTCAGAGTTGTGAGTTCGAGCCCCGCATTGGGTGTGGATATTACTTAAAAGTAAAATCTGAAAAGAAAAAAAAGAGAAAAAAGGAACAGAAGCTCTGACACGGGTGGAACAGAATGCCCTTGTTGAAGTAGGTGCAGGTGCTTAGAGCCCACTGATCATTTCTCCCAGGATCTCTCTGAAGAACGCTCAGGACACAAAGAACAAAGACCATTTGGAACTCACTGGCCTTAGGGGCCAAGTTCCGGACTAGGGAAAGCAAAATTTAAGGAGCTGCTCACTCTCAGGGCCACACATAGCTTGAATCTTGAGGTTGGGTGGCAAGGACGCCATCGACAGCACAGGAGGGGCCTGGCTCTCTGTGGCTTTTGGGTGTTTCAGGAGGAGAGAGAAGATACAGCACTTATCTCTGGCTTTTTGCCAGAAAGCCTCCAGTGCCTTTCCATTTCCCTTCTGTGGAAGCCGAAGCCCTGGCTGGCTCCCCTGGCTGGCTCCTGCCTGCCCTCCATGCCCCTGACAGTCTTCCTCTCTGATCCCGTCTCCCCATCACTAGTCCAGTACTTACCTGACTTGCAGCCACACGGTGCTCCTGCCTTTCCTCAAACCTCCAAGGGCGAGCTCCTGGGGCCTTCACACTTGCTGCTCTCTGCACGCGCAGTGCTCTTTTCAGGGATCAAGGAGACTTGCTCCCTTACTTCCTCCACATCTCTGCTCAGATGCCACTGGGTCAGAAAGGACTTCCCTAACTTTTCTATGAAAACAGTTCTGGCCAAAACCACCACTCCTGGTCCCCCTTACATGGCTTTTGTTTCCTGTGTAGCACTGATTGTCAGCTGACTTTGTAGCTTCAGACAGTCAGGCTATGTCAGGTTTTCTGAAGAATGGTACAAAAATAAGTCAGCTAAGCTTTCTCCCACTGATTTCACTGAGGGCTGGCTGCTGAGTGCAGGATCCACTCTGTTGATTTTTATTCCCATGTGAAAAACCCCAGAGGTGTCTTTTGGAAATGGGGTGTAGGGAAGGCACACATCCCTGAAAGCACTGGTTCATGTATTTGTGAATCCTCTGTTCCAAGGTGCTAATTGTGTATCTGTGGGACTTCCTTTTTCTCCTTGGCTTCCAGAAAATTTGGAGCCAAATGTGGGACAGAACTATAACAACTCTAAGGGACTTGAATGTTTTACTCTCTGGTTTGAATTTTCCTGACTTATTTACATTGCCCCAGTCCTGGATGTTTGTTCCTGTTATGTTATACTATATAGTTTTTTTTTCTGCCATCCGGGGATGAGGCAGGGGAGCAGTAAGCTGGTTATCGAGGGCATGAATGACGATACATGTGTGATGAGCAGGTGGGACTCTGGCCCAGCAGGCAGTGCTGGAAATTTAATATTACCCGGACAGAGAGGAAAAGATGGGTCTTACAGTTAAGTCCGGAGGTTAAGTTTTTGCTCACATAGTCCTTACATGTAATATAATACGAATAATGTATATCCATACATTTATAAAATTTCTGAGCTGGAAGAAATTGTTGATAAATCCAAATACTTCCTTGTAGAAATAAGGAAACTGAAGACCAAGCAATTTGCGTAAGGCCCCAAACTATTTACTGGCAGAAATGAGAAGAGAATCCTTTTCTCTCTCCTCCTGGCCCAAAGCTTTTTCCATGATACCACCCACAAAGTTGCAGTTCTTCCCATTTTGTGTATTAAAATTTTTCATTTGAGATCTTTGGAAAATGTGTTAAGAAGTTATGCCTGCATATGTATAATACTTTTGTCCTCCCCAGACTTTCCAAACTCAATAAAGCATGGAAGCAGAGTGCTCCCCGCCCCCCATCACTTTCCTCAAAGCCCACCCTGATTTTAATGCTCCACTTAGGAACACACTCTTTCCAGCAGCCTCCCTTTGCGTCTGGGCTTGTAGATGGGAGGGGGAGGTTGAAACACAGAAGGCGCTCCTCAGGCTGCTGGGAAACAATCTGGGGAGGCTGGCGGCTGGGGATCAGCTGTGGGTGAATTCCAGGTGGCAGGTGGGATCATCAGAGTAGGGGGTCTTCAGGGAACGCTGCCAGCTCTGTCCAGGAAAGGAAAGATAGGGAATCCAGATATGCTCCAAACAGCCAATAGTGGAGGAATCCTAAGCATAGGTTCTCAAAAAATCATAGAACCCATGAAGGGCTGAGGAACAGGATAGAAAGAGAGAAGGGGAAGACTCCTTGGCACACAAATATCACAAGTCTCCAGGGAACTGAGACACAACCCAACACAACACAGGTTTCTTTGGCCCATAGCATTAGGGATTAGGACCTAATTTTAAGAGGCAAGTCGTTCTGACGAATGGGTATATTTGGCTAGTTCTGGCTGAGTGGTTTTCAATGATGACTTCAGTCCAACGGAGCTGAGCTGCAGCCTCCTGGTATCACAGCTCCTTGTTTACCACTCAAGCAGGCACAGAGCCTGGCAAGTGGAGGTGGGGGTAGGGAGGGCACCTGGAAGGAGCCTGGGGCCCAGGAGCTGCTGCCCAGAGAGAAAGCTCTGCAGAGTTTCCAGTCAGAAAGGAAAGGGAACAGTGGGTCTGCTCATTTTGCATTTTGTGAACGTGTCTCCCTAGAAAACCAGTCTTTTTCTACCCAATTATACCTAGCACAAGCACTGAAGGGTGTACTGCCTCCACCAAGACTGGGCCTGGTTTTCTATACCACACATTGCAAGAGGCTCGCCCTTGGCACATGCTAAATAAGCAACAATGATCCCAACAGTGATCATATAGCTGCTATTTTAAAAGCTAAGGAAGTGATGTGATGTAGTTAAGAAACTCCGCAATGGTCAGTTTTCTCATGAGAGGCACAGCTGTGACCTTAGAGACACTGCAGTGCAGTTCTGAGCTTTTCCCTCACTTTATTTCCAAGTTTACTTAAACCTTTGCTGGGTTACAAATGGTCTTTGTGTCTCTGTCCCCTACCAATGGGCTCCATGCCTGGATCAAAGGAGTTCTTGAAGGGACCATCCTGAAGCCCTCCAGCTCATCATGCCAAGGCAATCAATTGGGAATCTGGGTAAGCTTTCTGATGGTCCCTTAAAATCCTTTCCAGCTATGACATTGTCAATCTTTGTTTACCCGCCTGGCCTGAGGACCACCTGCATTAGTTCTTTGTTAGAAGTGTAGCTTCCTGGGCCTGAGTTATACCCCATTGAATCAGACTCCCTGGAACTTGGGCTCAAGCATTGGTATTTTCAATAATTGATTCTTATGCATATTTAGTTTTTTAAAAAACAGTTTGATATTTACCTGAAAGCGAACACTTCAGTAGCTATCACCCTGGTCAAGAAATAGAACTTTATCCAAAAAAAAAAAAAAAAAAAAAAGAAAGAAATAGAACTTTATCAATAATGCAGAGACCTTCTCGTGCCCTCACTGCCCCCAAAGGTAACTAGTATCCTGATTTTATGACAATCACTATTTTGCTCTTTCTTAGGATCGGTGCTTTCACATTTACAGATACATTTAAACATGTATCCTTATACACCATAGTTTAATTTTGTCTGTTTTTTTGAGTTCTGTATGAATGGAATCATGCAGGTTGTAGCTTGGGCCTCTGATCTTCTTCTTTTTTTTTTTTTTTTTTGCCTCCTTGCCATTATGTTTGTGAAGTTCATCCATTTTGCTGCTTATGGTTGTGATTGTGTTATACTGCATGACTAAACCGTAATTCATATACCTAGTCTACTGTAGGTGGACACTGGGTGGCTCCTGGTTTAGGACTGTTATGAATAATGCTTCTCTGAACATTCTTGCATGTGTTCATATTGGTTATACAGTAAGAGTGGATTGCCAGGTATGCCTATCTGTAACGTTAATAGATAATGCGAGCTGCTTTACAGACTGGTGATTCCAAGTCCAATGTCAAGAACCTTTATCCATATTTTTGCAGAATAGAAGGTGGAAACAACCACAGAGTGAGCTTCATATGTCATTTCCTTCCCCCAGTTTATGGAGGTACTGGCCAGATTTGTTTTCAACTAGAGTCTTTGATCTAATTCCTCCTTTGTTGCTTATTGCTAACTCCTAATTAATATCCTAAGCAACTTTTTGACCTGTTCAGAAGTTAAAATGTATATGCATAAGAACCTGTTATGTGCCAGGCACAGTGTTAGGTTCTAGGAACAAAATGGTGAATAGAGAAGAGTTTGGTCTTTGAAAAGCTTAAAGTCTAGGCAGGGAGTGACATAAACAAGAGAAGGCAGGAATAAATATATAATTACAAACTCTGGGACATCCTGCAGGAAAAGAACAGGTGCTGGGAGAGTTTAAAGGGCAGTGGGGTAGGGTGGACACACCACCTAGACACCAGGGTCTGGGGAGGGAGTGGGGAGCCTGGCTTGCAAAGTGGCGGTTAGCTCAGAGCTGAGTAAATCTCACGAAGTGTCAGTGAAGGAATTCCAGGCAGATAAGATGTTCTCTTGTGTGGGCTCTGAGAAAAAGAGAAACCTGGCAAGTGACGAGCTGTCAGGGGGATGTGATGGAGCATGGTAGAAGGTCTGCAAGAGCAGCCTGGCAAGGTGGGCAGGACCCAGCATGGTGTGGAGACATGGTGGCGCCCACAGCCCCCTGTGGAATGCTGGCTCTGTCCACTCTAAAGAGAATGGCTTGTTGGAGGCCAGGCCAGAAAGCAGGCAGGCCAGTTAGGAGACTACTGCGGTTGTCCAGCCCAGAGATGAAATTCAGCTGGACTCGGATGTTGCCAGGCGACTTGGAAAGACGTGGATGAATTCAAGAAACATGTTGGAGCTGGAATGGAGAAGTCTGGTGATGGATCATCTATGACAAGTGAGAGAGGGACAGGAGTGAATGGCATAACCCTCAGGTTTCTGGCTTCAGTAACTGAGTGAGAGGAGCTGGGAAATCTTTTTCACGGACATCAAATTCCTTTTATAGTCCTGAAAACCTACTCTATCCCCATCCTCCTGGCATTTTTCTATACTCAATATCAGAATAAAAGAAATCTAGTTTTGGTTAACAAACTCTCTTTTACCTTCTTCTATCGTTATTGCTTACTTACTGAGTAACTATTTATATGCTTGCTGTGTCTAGAGCTGCTGGGTGATGGTTTTCATGCATGAATTAGTGAAAGAGTTCGCTTTATGAGTCAATGTCCTGATTTAAAATAAGGGTAGGCTGCCTTCATAGGGAAGTAGCAGATCTAGACCTGGTTCTCAGAGCAAATGCAATTGCTTAAAATTATCTTTTTTTAAGGGGAACACTTATGAAACATGGAAATCTTATGTTAAAGCCATTAAAAAGTCATGAATTCAGAGATGTAAGAGAAGTGACAGTAAAAAACAACAAACTCTTTTCACTAACGAATAGGACTACACAACATTTTCCTTTCAAATTTCTTTTCTTAAAAGAATTTTAACTATTTTGAGGCCTTTTGAAGTGGGCTTCCTGTATAAAATATAGGATATGCTTAATTTCTTCAAGATAGGCTTCTTTGAACATAAAGATATCAGAAGTGTTTTCAGGGTAGAGTTTATAAAGAAATTCTGAACTTTTCAGCTTGGTCTATCTAGTGTATTTTAAAAATTCAGTTCAGGTCTCTTAGCCGATCCATCAGAATCATCTTTCAGGGCTCTAGAGTCTTAGCTGGAAAAGAGAGAAAGATTTGAATGGGTTGTGTGGCCAGCCACCTGCCACCTCATTGCCTGCAACCATGAAGAGGCCAGGTTTCCCTAATTTCAAACAATAAAGCATCTAATTCACCCGGCTAATTTAAGCTGAGTTAGTACAGAATTTTCAAGAGGGCCAGTGATCTAAGCTTGACTACTACATAGGAATAAGCAACCAAAAGAAACACCAGCCACACAATGAGACTTTTCTGACAGAACCTCCAGGTCCCCACTGTCGACTAACCAGGCCACATGCTGCTGGGGTGTAGAGGAGACCTTGGCCATGGCTGCTACAGAACAAACCCTCCATCTCTGTGCTTGCTGCAGATCCCACTTCTCTCACTAGTGCCACCTTCCATTGCTCACTGCTGCTCCTAATCTCTCATGGATGCATCTGTTTGGTATAATCTAGAATGCTTGCTTACTCCCATAAGAATGCAGACAATAATCGGTTCCAACTGGAGGGCAACAAGTGCTTCCTAAGGGAGTCTGGGAAGGATGGATCTCCCCTTAGCCTCTACAGAGCAGGGACATGTTCTAGACAGTGTCAGAGGTGATGTTTGAAGTAAAATGCAGTATCTGCCACAGATAGCTAACAAAATCACCAAAAGAAATGATCTCAAATCCCTGGTCTCCTTCTCCTAGCACTAATTCCATTCAGAGGAAACATTTACCTGGGTCTTGCCCAAACACTGTCCCTTCAGGCATTCCCTGTGTCAGAATCAGTTCAGTGTCACTAGCCACAGAGCACATCGGAAAGCATCCACAGACAGCCAGCAGACTCCGATGGCCCCTCCTTTCCATGAAAGACCTTTGCACACCAAACAGTCAAGCAGTTTCTTTTAGGTCAGTGGCCTTGCTTCTTCCTGATTTCTGTTAGGTTTTTTGATTTAGGTCAGCTCATGGATCAGAGAGTATTTCTTATTTTTAAAGTGTATTTCTAGAGTTTACTATAAGATAATAAAAAATGTTGGGTGTAATGGAGATAGTTATTTGCAATGGTGCTATTATGATATTAAAAGTCATGCTTTCCCCATTCACTGCAACGTCAAATAATTAAACCTTAAAGAAAAAAGGGTAATGCAAAATGTGGATGGTGGTAATAATGCTCACTGTCCTGTTTTGTGGTATAGTGGTAGAGACAAAGGGGTCTAAAAAATTTCTTGGGACTTTCTGTTTCCAGTTCGGCGTTTAAGCTGGAGGCCTCCACTCCATCTGAACAAGTAGAAGAATCTAAACAGATGGAAAAATCACCAACTCTTCTTGGTTCTGTAAGAGAAGTGGTGACACGGGGCGAACCACCACCTCCAGGCCCGGAGAGACACATGAATACAGGAGGTGGCGGCTTACCAGAGCAGAGCCGAGCAGAAGCCGTGTGTCAACCAGTACCACATGGGAGAACAGGAGCTATAATTGATAAATGGTGGGAAGCTCAGTGTGGGGAGACTCTCCACAATTTTGTGAGATTTACCTCCAGGACCTTGACTAGGTCCTCACAGTAAATACCAAATATCAGAGAGAATTTCCCTGGTCTGGCAAGGGAGGGGCAAAGAAACCATTTTGAAATATGCCAGGGCAATTAGCCCTTCTTAACCAGGACTCCAGGGAAAATATGCTACCAGAGCCTAACCTGGGGAAAGAAATGCCCAACTCCAGCCTATCCTAGCCATCCTGTCCTACCTCAGGAGAAAAAACTGAGAAAAACTTGTGAAGTTCAGAGTTTAGGGTCATATATGTACCCAGTCCAGTCCTCCCCTCATACCTCACTACCACGTCATTAAAGGCCTATTTACAGCAGTTCCTTTTACTCAGTACATCATGTCTGGCTATCAAGAATAAATTATAAGGCATACCAAAAGGTAAAAAACACAATTCAAAGAGACAACACAAGCGTCAATGCCAGACATGGTAGAGATGTTGGAATTATCCAGCTGGGAATTTAAAGTAACTATGGTAAGGGCTCTAACAGATGAAGTAGACAGCATGTAAGAACACAGGAAGCAGAGAGATGGAAATCCTCAGTAAGAACAACAACAACAAGTCAGAGATCAAAAACACTGTGACAAAAATTAAAAGTTTTTGGATCCAAGGTGGTGGTTGGGGTCCCAGTCCATCGTGCTGGACACCCCAGTGCTACAGCTATGGATGCCGTGGTTCAAGCAGTAGTAGCATTCCCTCATCTGATAGAAAGAGAGCAACACTCTGTGGACAAGGATTGATTTTGATGGATTTCAGCTGGAGTCCAACCAAGAAAGATCTTGATGGCTGAAAATATTAATACTCACATGACCTTCTCGAGGATGAGTGACGTCTGGTTTGACGATACCACCATATACTCCGATACCGCCCTATGAACTGCATTCCATAAGGTAGATGGGACAACTGCAAACATCTAATTGATCATGTCAAGCCTTTGAAACAGGAACCTGCTCAACTTTATTGGCTTATCTCATGGCTCTGGCCTGGGCTTGGGCCCATGGATGTCAGTAGAAATCCTGGATCTGATTTAGAAGCATAAAGAATGATAAGATAGTAAAGATCCAAGCTATTGAGACAGAAAAAAAGAGACCTTTGGTAGCCTATGTCCTGACTTCCTGTGTCTTACTCATGGTTCAGCCTCTACTAAGACCTGAGCTCTGACACAGCCCCTCCCACCCTAACCCAGTTTCACTGAAGAGTTGCAGCAGGCACTGATGCAAACACTAGAATTGCTGCTGGGTTTCACCGTTGGGATGCCCATGGAGGAGGCAGACAGGACGGGACCCCTTGAAAACAAGATGGCAACTTATAGCATCTCCCTGCTTGGGGTAGCAGAGAATTCTGGGGATAGGACGCAGCTGAAAGCTGATATATGGCCTTTTTGGCTTGGGGAAATAAACTACTGATAAAAGCTGCTTGCTAGTTTAAAAAAAGAAAGTGGGGGAGATTGGAGGAGGAAGAGGAAGAAGAAAATAATCCTTAGCAAAATATTAGTAAATTGTGGCTATCTGGCACATATTCGATGTGTTCTCTCACTAACAAAAAGTCGTGGTAATAAGGCAGGAAGAACTTAGGAAAGCCGACAAATCACAGAGTATCGTTGGAGAACGTCATACTTGAAGGACATGATGCTCAGGGACTGAGGTTTATTTCATGGTGCCCAATCTGCACCATGAATGTGTTAGAATGTGTTTGATTTTAAAGTCTGCATTTTAAAGAGGAGCTTTCACATTGGGACAAAGGGAGAAAAAGTCAACTCTTCTAAAAATGTATTCTAGCAGAAACTCTTTGAATTTCCACACCATTTTCAGAAAAGGAGATGTGCTTAATCTACCACAAATGATCCTTCATAAGCCATTCCTGGCTCCTAGGACCACCTCCTTTGGTCTGGTTTTTCTGTTTTAGAATCCTGCACAGAATGGAGTCAAAGTTCACAAGGTGATAGGATCCATGACCCGCCCACCTTTATGAAACTCAGACAAAAATTTCCCATGTCTGTCTTTTTGGCATTACTCCTGTGATTCATGGTTCCTCCGAAATCGGTGGCAGAGACCTGGTGAAAAAAACTTGTGTTCTTCTACTCCTCCAGGTGTGCATTTTCCTCCAGGTCACCCCTGTCTCTCATCTGTGTTCCTAGGCTCTTTGCACCCCAGGTCCAGAGGCGCCCTCAGGCTGGCTCAGGTAATGGGGAGTGTTGAGCCCACCACGTCAGTGAAGGAGGTGAAGTATGGGAGCTGGAATACACCTGGGACTCCTTCCCTGCTGCAGCATCGCTCCTGAGAGCGCTGGCCTCTTCTTGTGAATGTTCCACCTTCTCCTCGGCTTGGCCTCCCTCTCAGCCTCTCCTTCTATTGGTGCCTCCTTGCTCCTCTTTTCTTTATTAACCAGCCCCTCTTCATTCTGCTCATATTGTTTTCTTCCCCAAAATATGGCTTCCTTATAACTTCAGCTTGCTGATGGCTTCTTGTGGCTTCTCATGTACTTCATGCGTCTCCTCTTTCTGCATCCAGCTTGGGGCCTGAGCTTGGAGTTTTTCTTTTCTCAAGTAAAGTTCGCAAGAGTGAGAGCACCCACTGGCCCAGCTCATTCTGGCTTGGCTCGTCCATGGAGTGTCTATACCTGGATCTGCTCATGTGAGCAGGTGAGTGCGGGCCTGTGATAGAACACCCACGTCTCTGGAGACAGTGGGGCCTGTGCGACCACTGGACACTGGGATTCCTCAGCTTATCATTGCTTTTAAGCTAAATCCGTAACACTCTGGATCAATCTTTGTGATAGAAAGGAAAACTAGACAGCAAGCAATATTTTTCCAACCTCGCTGAAAAGGAAGCAAATGACAAGGTAGAAATATTGATTGCTTTATTCTCAATTCCTGGAGAATTTGGGATAAGGCCGATCTCTTCACTTTACTGGCCTTCATTCTAGTTCCAAGAATTCACCCTCCACCATGTTCATCTGGTGGAAACTCAAAGTATAGGTCTGTTGATCTTCTCCTGGGCACCCCAGGTCCTCTGTTGGAAGGGGCTGGAACCCTTCTCAGCACATGGCATCCTGGCACTCTCCTACTGTGTTGGCTCAGCTGAGGACACTGCAGTGAAACTCTCTGAACTCGGGTGAGGGAAATCTTGATCTACAAGTGACTGCAAAGGGAGAGTGTGGTGGGAGTTTTGGTTTTCCTCATCTGTCTGTGGCTCGTTCCTGAGCCTCATGGTCACTTGAGGTTGTTTTTCTTTATCTGTGGGCATTGATTTTCCCCAGCATCTCCTACCCCTGAACTGCCATTTTGTTGTGGTTAAAGGCCCCTCTGTGCACCTGACACATCATTCTCCCATTGAGGGAACAACGAGCCAGTCTGCTGTGTTCTCCCTGCAGGGAGAACCTGTTATGGGCAGTGTGATGTGACAGGGGAGGAAAATTTATAAGGCATACATGGTCTTTTATTTCCTCTTACCTCCTGAGCCTCTCCCCTCCATTCCCATTTCCTGCTGCATCTGAACTACTTGTGTTACTGGGTACTTGCCATGTCACCTGCACGGCTGAGCTTTGCTCCTGAGTTCTGTCTGGGACACATTCTCATTCTGCTTGCCTTGTTCAGGCTTAGGGGTTGATTCCTTTGAGAAGCCTTCCCTGATTCTGCTCTCTCCAGGACAGGCCTGAATTCTCCACCACCCACACCTGTGCTCCTAAGGCACCCAGTAATTTTGCTCTTTGTTATCATCACTGCTCATTTCCTGAAGCGAGGACTCCTGGAGCACAGGATACTCTGCATAGATGCGTGGAAAGTGCTCAATCCCTCCTTGAGAACGGCTGGGGGTGTGAGTGGAGTCGTTTCATTCATTCTGGATTCGGGGTGATATTACGCATTCTAGTAGGAATCTCTTATGGTGCTTCTTTAATGACAGCAGCCAATATTTCTGGAACAACTATTTATCCTCAGTGCCCCATTAAGTGCTTACATGTATCACAGGGTTTTTTTTTTTTTATCTCTATCACTCTTTTCAGCCAGTGAGGTAAATACTATTTGTAACTCCACAGGGTGAGAAATCTGGGCTTAGAGAGAGGAAGGGTACAGCCCAGACCACCCAACAGGGGCATGGCTGAGGCGGAGTGGGAACCTGGCCTCAGGCCTCTCCATCTGCAGGGATGTCTGCTGCCGTCAGGTCTCTGGAGCTCCTCTGCTCAGCTTAGGGGCCAGGGACCTACAGGAGACTTATGATGAAGCTCTTGGTGTTCTCCTAAGTCCCTTTGCTTTCCACTGATAACCTTGAAAATGTCTTCAGCTTTAAAAAACCCAAAACACCAGGTGTCCTGCCAACTGAGGCAACTTGTAATTCTTGGGGTGCCCGAGTGGCTCAGTTGAGTGGCTGAGTGGCTAAACATCTGCCTTTGGCTCAGGTCACGATCCCAGGGTCCTGAGATTGAGCCCCACATTGGGCTCCTTGCTCAGCGGGAGCTCCTTGCTCTTGCTCTGCTCCTCTGCCCCTTACCTCGCTTGTGCTCTCTCACACTCACACACTCTCCCTCTCTCAAATAAATAAATAGATAAATCTTTTTTAAAAAGTTGTAATTCTCAGTAATTTCTCCCCCCACCCCTGTTATTTTTTGTTGCCTTTTGTTGCCTCCTTACACAAGTAATAACAGAGTGTACTTTTCTTTCTCAGAGATTCAAATGAATTAGGAATCCACGGAGAAAACTGAAAAGCCTCTTCACCACTGGCCTCTCCTCAATGGGGATTCCATTTCTTTTTTCAGAATAACAATTATTAACAGTTTGGAGTGGATCCTTCAAGTTCTTTTTCTGTGCATTCACACACATAGATATGCCCATGGAGTAAAGTTCTCTTTTCCACAAAAGTGGCATGATGCTCTGTGCACAGTCTTGTCGCTTGAATTTTTTTTTCCTGCTGGGCACTTTGTGTTGGGGGTCAGTCTCGCTCTATCTCAGAGCTCATAGGACTTACCATCTTTTAAGTCTTCCCTTAATGATGGAATGGTGGGGAGTCCCCAGAAAAATGGCAAATCACAGCTTGCTTCTTCTCTAAAAAAGTGTTTATTTTGCTTCAAAAATGCTCAAGAAGAGTGCCTGCTTCTTATTGGGCTTTACTGCTCCTTTCACACTCTCATACAATTGGTGCTGCTCACACTTTCTAGGATGTGGAATGCGGTCCACTTTGTTTTGGTAAAATTAGTGACTCACAATGTCTTCCCCCTTCCCTTTCCCCTGGGCAGCTGACAGAGGCCCAGTCTATTGTGCTCTTGGAAGCAGCACAGGATGTTGTTACACTTGGCTACCCAGTGGCACAAAGGTCTCCGAAATTAGGCCCAGCACTGGCTAAGCCCTTGTTCAGTCTTTGGATACTGACCATAGACTGGCACAGTGGGGTTGCTACCTGTGGAATCAGGGCTTACAGGTACATGGGTGTAGATGTGCGGTGTGTATGTGTGCTGTGTGTTGTTGTGTTGTGTGTGTGTGTGGTTTATGTGTATGTGTGGTATATATGCATGTGTGTGTGGTGTGTATATGTGTCGTGTGTGTGCAATGCGTGGTGTGTGTATTGTGTATCTATGTGTATGTGGTGTGTGTAGACGGTGTGTATGTGTGTTGTGTATGTGTGGTATGTGTAGTGTGTACATGTGAATGATGTATATGTACGTGTGGTGTGTATACTTCACGTGGGGTGTGTGTGATGTATATGTGTATGTGTGTGTGTACGTATGTGAGGTGTGTGCGTGCATGGATGTGAACACCTGCCCTTCCTCTGCAGTGGCACGCTCCTGTGGGGGGCGCTCCAGGGAAAGGAGGTTACACAGGAGTGAAGCAGTAAAGGGCTGTTGCTCCAGGACTTGTTCCATTTCATCAATCTTTTAACAATTACTTCTAAGTCAAGAATGTACCAAGAAGTTAATGAATAAGTGTTTCCCCTTCTGTATAGAATGTTCTGTAAGGATAACAATACCACCTAAGGAACCTGCAAATATAGAATCTCCTTGTGGGGAAAGCTTGAGAAAAATGTCCTGCTAAGAGGTATCACTATAGAGGAAACACAAGGGAGCATGTAGCTTGCAAATGAATTTTGGGGACTAATTTCATTCAAACCCATGACTTGGACGTTTGATTTCAAAGGCCTGTTGGTTGCACTGTTTTCTGTAATCAGACGTCCATTGATATAACCAGACCTATGTTGATCTTTTTTCTTAATTTGGTTCAGAGTTACAATTTTCTCTTCCATTAGCATCTAGAATTTTCCATTAGAAAATTTCCTTTCCACTGGTGTCCAGACATGTCCAGACACTTGTTCCATTAATATTTAGCACCTGGAAGCCACAGCTGAGTCCTTGTGCACTGCTCACCATCTTGGGCTCTTAGGATCTAACTCTGGGATTGAATCCATTATGACACCACAGTGATCAATCTTTTCATTGAAAAACTATCGGGAATTGGAGTTTGGGATTATAGTCACTCAAGTTTTAAACTTTCCTTCCTTGTCTCCCTCCTAGCTTCAGGATACTGTTTCTTTTCCCCAAGAGTCTAAGTATTGAAAATGTTATGTATTGGGACGCCTGGGTGGCTCAGTGGGTGAGCATCTGCCTTTGGCTCAGGGTGTGACCCAGGATCGAGTCCCACATCGGGCTTCCCGCAGGAACCTGATTCTCCCTCTGTCTGTGTCTCTACGTCTCTCTGTGTCTCTCATGGATGAATAAATAAAATCTTTAAAAAATAAATTAAATGTTATATATTGTTTTTTCATTTCTTGAAACACAGTTTTTCCTATTACATAAATAATTTCCCTCATCGTTCTTACCAAAATTTTGAAACACATAATATAGAAGGTGAAAAGCCCTATCTCTTTCAGAGATGAGTTTGTTGTTCTTGGATGTTATCGACTTTAGTTTCAATTTTCTCAGACAATGAAATTTGAAAATAACCCATAAAAATTACCGAGGTAAATTCCTGTATTTATTTAAATATTCATAACCCATAGTGCAAGTTTCCAGGGCGTGAGTTGCTTCTGAAACAATTACCAAGAGAAAAAATAGTGTACTGAGATTAATTTCAGTGACTCTCAGTAAAGAAGGACATAAGATTCCTTCCATCATGTAGTGAGGAAATCTGAATTCTTTATTCTAGTTCCCTTTTGGGCTGGTTACTGAATGACAAGAGACACCAGAGATCAGATGGAAGTGAAAGGAGCAGTGTCAGCTTCAGCTCTCAAATCTCAGGGCTTCTGGGAACAGCTTTAAATGCAGCCTCTGAGGGGAGGCTCTAGCCCTGGGGCAGACCCTGACCACTGCAGTTCAGCCCCCTTGGCGGAGGGTGCCTGGGGATCTCAGCCTGCACACCTAGGCACACAGCTGCCAGGCCCTGGCTGGGCCCTGCCTGGCGAGCGCCCTCCCACCCTGGAGCAGACCGGCTGCCTGCTGACTCTCTGCTACTATCCCTCAACTTGAAAGCCAGAGCTTCTGGCTGGGTGCCTCCAAGGCTCTCCTGGGGGAGAGACCTTCCCTCCTAGAGGGCCCCAGGAGCAGGGTCCCCCAGTACCCCCAGAGCCCCGGTCTCCTTTATCAGCTGAGGCAGAACCAGTCGACCTCACAACCGGGACCTGATAGCAATCTGGGTTCCTCCAGCCTGGCTTCTGAGCAGGGTAGCTTTCTCCTCCCAGAGCGCCTGCATTTTTTGAGGATGGAGTGAATGTTTGTGTTTTCATGAGGCCATGCGAAAGGAATGTGAATATTAGAAAAGAGCCCTATTTGTTAAAATGATAATTGCTAGAATGCTCTGGAGCCTTCCATATTCGCTCTTCTATGGTGTCATGGAAGCCTGAGGAACAGGGCGACATCTGACCCCGATGACTTGGACTTGCCAAGGCCCTTCCAGATGATAGAAATTTGCTGTCATTTTGGTTATAATTTTCACTAATGACTTGGATTTCCCTTTGGTCACCAAATATTTCAAAGCAACTTATTTTTTTACAGCATCCAAGAGCCGACTAGCCTCGTGGCAGTTACCCAGGCAAACGACACAGAGTGAGCGTGTGAATAAAATAATAAATGAGTGTATAAACATGCATAATTTATTTGAATCAATATTCATGCCCTATTACACTGTGGGCCGGTTCAGATGTTTGAAAGCCAGGCCTGGCTGGCCCCCGCAGACACCCCCTGCAGCCATTCCCTCAGGAAGTGAGCTCACCTCCCCTCCTGCAAGAGCGTTTATAAAATGCTTGTGTTCCTCCTGTGCCAGCTCTGCAGGGTTGGGGTCAACTACAAGTTTCAATTATTCCTTAAAACTACTGAGAGAGTCCTTGGGAATGAGCTTGCCTTCCTGTGACTTCAAACTGGTGTCCTCTCTGGCAGGTAAAGTGTGGTGCCTGGGCTTTCCAGTGAGGCCAAGGGGGTGAACGGCAATCTGTGAGGGCTTGGCCACTTGTTGTGCCCTCCCTGGCCCAAGCCAAGGGTTAGTGCTATGTTGTAGGGGAGATGCTCAGTGTATTCAAACATCTGCTTTTCTTGGCTTTAATAATCTGAAGGCGTCAGCCTCCATGAACTGAGATTGCCACGCTGAACTGCGTCATAGTCTGGTGGTCAAGTGTCAGGTCAGGACCCATCAAATCAGACGGACCTGGTTTGAATCCTGCCTCTGCATCTTACCAGCTGTGTGGCCATGGGCTACTTACTCAACCTCTCTGTGCCTTAGATTTCCTGCCTGCAAAATGAGGACAACAGGAGGACCTTCCCCAGCATATTGAAAAGAGCCTAGAAGAAGGCTGAACTGGTAAAAGAACAAATGGGAACAAACTACCAGGGATCAGTGCGGTCCTGGCTCCACCTGGCCTCTGCCTGCAGACACCCAGAGGCTTACATTCTACCCCCTTCCTTTGTCATCCTGGCAATCCGTGTCTTCCCTCTATGGCAGTAACAGAGCAAAAACGTCTCTCCAACACACGAGTGGGGATTGTGTCTTCAAAGGCAGGCTGCTTTCTCTCACTCGCCTACCACACTTTGAGACCCTCTCACTCTATCATTCTACCTCTTGTGCCTTTAGGTCTCCCTGACCCCTCACCAGTGCTAAAGGAGTTCTTTCCCTAAATCTCGGGGTTCCTCAACTATGGCACATTTGACATTGAGGTCAGAGAAGTCTCTGCTGTGGGGCTGGGGGGGGGGTTGGGCTGTGTGCTCTAGGACACTTGGGATGCCTGACCTCTCTATACCACATGCTGGTAGCATGCTTGGCTCCAGGTGGGACAGCCAAAAATGTCTCCAGATATTGCAAACATCCCCTTGGGGAGGGAGAGACCAGAATCACTGTCCTAAAAGAATACAAAGTGCTTTTAGCATTCTCCTAAACACAGACACTGGTGGCTACACGTGTCTGTGTGTGTGTGCAGGGGCCTGTACCACCAGGATAGCTCTCTAAGGCAATCCCAAACCAGGTGGTTGGAAATTCTCTTATTTCCCTTCCCTTCCTTCTTCCTACTCAACCCCATGTTCAAGGAAGCAGCATTCTGAAAACAGGTGACAAAGTAGAGTCCTAGAGACCATATGAGATGGGACCACTGTGTGAGTGTGTATGTGTGGGAGCGTGGGGTTGAGTTGCAACTTTAGGAAGATTGAAGTGGCTATTTCTTTGTTCTCTTACTTCCCCTTCTCTCGTTCCTCTCAGTGTGGCTGGCAAGGCAAAACTCTGGAGAGAGCTTTGGCTTCCTGGAGGCCAGGCTGGGACTCCCAGGAGATGGGGTGTAGACTGGGCAGCGTGGATAGGCTCTTCCTTCACCTTGTCCTCCTGCCTGGAGCTGGTTTTGATGAGGAGACCACCATCAAGGTGCTGGACAGAGTGCTTTGCTTCCAGGAGGTTCCATAGCCTAGAGACGTGGCCCCTAGATCAGATGCTGCAGGATTGGAGCTGGGACGGGAGTTCCTGCGGAAGGGAGCAGCAGAGTGCTTGTGGAGGGTGGTGGATGTGGAGGAGGACAAGGATGGGAAGCCTCCAGGCAGAGGAGCCCGGAGGTGCAGATATGGGGACTAGAGAGTAGAAAGTAGAAGCAGGGACTCAGGAGCCAAGAACAGCAACAAGTGCAACAAGTGGCTTCAAGAGTCCCCCTTGACGGATAGATCTGCCGTGAATTCGGCCTGGCAGGAGCAGGAATCCCTTCTCACTGAGGGGTGCCCAGAGGGGTTCCTGTAAATGCCCACTGCTTACGTCAGGGCTTCTCTAGCTGCAACCCGTGCACCTCCGGAGGCCCTCGGACATATTCTCTGCACTTTGCAAGCTTTCTGGGAATAAGCCTGGCTTTGAGACAAGTTGAACAATTAATGTATTCACATTCTAGATCATTTCAAACGACATAAATACTGTAGCCACTGGCTGCACGTTCTATTGAGCACTTGAAATGTGGCTAATAGATACTGAGTTGTATTCTAAATATAAAACACATTTGACATCTTAGTAAGAGAAAAATATATAAAATATCTCATTAGTAAGTTTTTGTACTTATCTGCTGAAATGATAACCTTTGGATATATTGAATTAAATAAAATATATTATGAAAATTAATTCTGCCCATCTCTATTTTCTTAATGTGGCTACTAGAAAATTTAAAAATTATGTATAGTTAGTATGGGGCTTGTATTGTATTTCTATTGGATTATGCATTCTCAAAAGGGGATGATATTGTCCCTGAGGGGGCAGGAATTGATTCTTGGAGGAATATGGTGAAAAAAATTATAATCTTTTAAAATCTTTTATCTACATATAAAGCACAGATACACATATAGCATATAAATGAGATACACTGTATGTTTCTGATATTAAAATTTCATGGGAGTGGTTAGCAAAAAAATGTGCAAAGAAGCTCTTGAATGGATAATAATGAAAAAATTGAGAAACACTGATCTAGACGAACATCTTATAACCCAAGAACTACTATATACAGATAGGCCTGTGTCTGCATTTATGTTTGGGGTCATATTAGTGCCAAGCAGAACTATTTTAGTAATCTTGAGTTAATAGGCAATAATTGAGGTAGTCTTATGCAATGCTGAATTTGTACTCAGTGAAGGAAAAATAATACCAAGGTATATCTTTCTTTAAAAAAAAATATTTTATTTTATTTATTTTATTTTATTTACTTGTGAGAGAGCAAGTGTGTGAGAGAGAGGACACAGAGGAAGAGAGAGAAGCAGAGTACCTGTTAAGCAGGGAGCCCCATGCAGGGCTCGATCCTAGGACCCCGCTATCAAGACCTGAGCCGAAAGCAGACACTTAACCAACTGAGCCACAAGGCACCCCCAATGTGTACCTTTCAAGGACACTTTCAAATCAATACATTAGGGAAGAATGGGAAGGGGTAGGAGTGAGCAGTCCCTTGGCTCCCTGGGGGGCCATACTCATAAGAGCATCCACAGTTCAATGTCCAGGGGACAACAGAATCCATCCATCACATCACATTGATTAGTGTTGCTACCTTGAATTCCATTATTTTTACAGACTTTTTTTTTTTTGCATATAATTTGTTAATTTGTGTTGGATTCCTATAGCATCAAGCGCTCCAAACCCAGCAGAGAAAGAGAGGTGTGATTCACACCACTAAAATCCAACAAGTTTACGTAAATAAAGCAGGGATCAGACAGGTGATCCAAGTGCCAGCTCTGTATCTGATACAAAGTAGATCGGAGGTCATGGCGTAGATGTGTTACGTGTCACCCCAGAATGAAACTTGGTCCCCTGGCCTAGACCGAGCTGGACAGCAGTACAGAAGCCTGGCAGCCAGCAGCTTGCAACCTGACCACGCAGGCACAGCCTGCCTCAGCTTGGGCAGCACCAGCATGCCCAGTTCCTCTCAGCCCATCAAAATGCTGCCCGGCCCCTGCCCGGGGAGGGGCTCCGGATGCTAAGCTAAGAAGAGGTGTTCCTCCATGTGGAATCAGGAGGAGAGCGGAATACGTATTTCCCTCTCTCCATCCCTCTGTCCCTGGTTTTGTGCTCACTCTTATTCAGGTAATGTTAAAAAAAAAAAAAAGAATCTAGGTTGGCATTTAGGTTTGTAAGACCTTTCTTAAAAAATTATTTATTTGTTTTAATTAATTAATTTTTTTAAAGATTTTATTTATTTATTTATTTATTTATTTATTTATTTATTTATTTGAGAGAGAGAGAGAGAATAAGAGCACAAAGCAGTGGAGAGGGAGAAGCAGCCTGACCACTGAGCAGGGAGCCAGGCAGGGGGCTCGATCCCAGGATTGTGAAATCATGACCTAAGAGGAAGGCAGACACTTAACAGACTGAGCCACACGGGCGACCCCCCCCCTTTTTTTTAAAGCATTTTTTCTGAGCCACTGACCTATCCTAGGGAACTCTGGCAGTACTTCCATCAGCATGAAGATGCACTGGCTTACTTCTCTGTGGAGCAGCCCTGCCTACCTTGCTCTCTCCATCCTGGCCGGTGGGGCTGCCTCTTCTCTCCACTTCTGTGATTTTCCACAGCTTCCCTCCCTCAAGCCTGCAACTGTAGAGCAGAGAGGAGGGCGTAGGGACATGCATACGTGGGTCAGGAATTGCCAGCTCACTGTTCAAATCTGGGTGTCACCACCTCCAAGTTGTGTGACTCTGGGCCAGTTGCTGAACCACTCCTTACCTCACTGTTCTCACCTGGAAAGTGAACTGATGCCTGTCTGCCAAGCTGTTCCGTGGCTGCAGGGTGGTGCTATATTAACTCATTCAGTGTTCAAACCCATCCCTTTCCCTCCTTGGTTGAGTTTTTGGGCCTTTTCTAGTGCTGCATCTCTGCCGTTTTCAACTCTTTGAATTAGCTTTACATAGTTATCAAACAGAGCAGTAGAAGGAAAGGTTGGTGAGATAAGCCAGGCTCCAGGATTATGCAGTTTCAAAGTATAGTTTTCAAAAAGTTAAAGGACTCTCAAACACATACTGCGTGATTGCAAAATCAAAGATTTATTTAAGTGTAAATGAGGGAACCAAGCAGATAGTAAAACAGCTTAGAGCGAGGATAGAAAAGACTGGCGTATACAGTCAAAGAAAAAAATGCTGAAATCATGTTGCCAGGTTATCTACGAAACTGGTTATTGTCCTTCAGCACTACAAAACTGTAACCTTTGGAGACATCTTTGCTCCTGGATAGAAACAATCTGCTTTTTTAGTGGACAAAAATAATTTTCAACTCTTCAACTTAATATCTCATGTTACAGAGTCTAAAGCCATAACCAGCAGTAAATACTGAGTCAAACAAAGATGACCAACTCTAGAAATCAGGTGACTCTCAGGTGGGCTGCTTAGATAATGCTCAGCTATGACATTGAAAGAATAGGAGTTATGATTTTGCTTTAAGTTCATGTTATGGATAATTTTTTAAAGAAGCATAAGTAAGATCTGATAGCAAAAAATGGATGGCAGAGAGGCTACCTATTCTGGATAAAGGTTGGCACGGAGCCTTCAGTTATAAATCTCAGTTATGCCTAATGAAAACTTAAAAAAAAATGGAAAAAATGGTCAGCCTGGGTGGCTCAGTGGTTTAGTGCCGCCTTCGGCCCAGGGCGTGATCCTGGAGACCTGGGATCGAGTCGGGCTCCCTGCATGGAGCCTGCTTCTCCCTCTGCCTGTGTCTCTGCCTCTCTCTCTCTGTGTGTGTCTCTCATGAATAAATAAAAACTTTTTAAAAAATTTAAAAATTAAAAAAAAAAAGAGGAAAAAAAACACTCAATTGCCATTTAAATTAAAATCCCCTATTGGGTCCAGTGATTCTAACATAATTTTTTCTCTCACAAATTGTTTTCTACCATTCTGAACAGTGAGTGTCTTTGGATAGTAACAGCAGATTCAATCACACCCCACACTTGACAATGATGCGTTAGGACAATTCCTAACCACTAGAATCTCCTGGGTGTAGGATCTTGTCTTGAACCATATTTGAACCTTTTGGTATGAGAACCCTGCTGTTGGCTGACAAACCATAGCTTCCTGGTTTTCAGAAAAAAAGGCTCAAGAGAGGCGCCTTGGACTTCAAATGGCTATTACAAAACAACATTTTGATGAGTTAAGTGTAAATGAATCAGAAGCATATGGATTTAATTAGCTTCCAAACACAGCCATTTCAAAATTCGGGGAAGGAAAAAAGCATGCTTGTGTCAAAACACATCTTGGGGTTTTCCTACTAAATTCAAAATGATGGAAAAACAGATGGAACCATCTGCCAAGCATTCAGGTTGTAGTCTCCACGTGTACTATCTTATCAGGGACCACAGAGCAATGGGAAATTTCTACCACAGAAATAGACAGCGTTTTGGCGTTGTGTTTGCCAGCCCGTTTGTGGCCTACAGTTAATTAAACCAGGCCTACGCATGGCTGCAAAGCATGCAACTTCCATGTTTTTGAAGAGGGTCCAGGGCGCAATCCATATGGGACCACGTGTGTGGTCTTCTTTTACAGCTGAAAAACCCCCATATTATTCTCCTCATGCCCCTATAAGTTTTTCCATGTTACCCCTCAAGCTGGCCATGGAGGTGTCCAAGCGCTGAACACAAGCTACTCCTATGCCTGTTCTTGGTGAAACTGAGTGGTGTCAGGCAGAGAGTCAAGGAATATGCATGCGTTTTCACTTAAATGTGGAGCTGTTCTTTCTCCCCAATGAGAAAGGTGCTAAAAGTTTAAGGGTCACAAAGCTGCCTTCATGTTGAGTAAAAGGAGGGGCTTGGTGGTCTGAAATAGGACGTGCTTCAAGATGAAGTCAACAGAATGGAAACACAGGGGCAATTTTTTCCATAACTTTTCCAGAAATCATGTATCAGGTCTAAGCTCTTTTCTGCATTGAGGTTGTCCAGATTTACCTCTGAGTCGACAAATCAGAACACCGCCACACATTTGGTGAACAAAAGCCTCCAGAGTGCTTTGTTCAACAACCTTGTGAATGGGATGGAATCATCCCCATTTTATGCAAGAGGAAATTGAGCTAATGGACATAAAGAGATTTGCTCAAGTTCTGTCAGGTGGGAAGGCATAGAGCTGGATTTAGATGCAGGTCTTCCAGTCCTAAGACCAGCGCTTTTCCAACTATTTCATATCTTGCCTGGGACATCCTTGTTTATGCCTGCTGTCCTGGCTTAATTATTCATAGTGCTCTGTTTCATGCTCAAAAGTTTTTTTGATAAATTTTGATGGTATTTCTCTGCCCATCTTATTTTACTTAACATAATATCCTCTACATCCCTTCATGTTGCTGCAATAGCAAGATCTTATTCTTTTTTATGGCTGAGTAATAATCCATTGTGTATCTAGACCACGTTCTCTTTATCCATTTATCTACTGATGGATATTTAAGTTAGCTATTTTAAATAATGCTGCAATAAGTGTGGTGATGCAGATATCTCTTCAAATTATTGTTTTTGTTTTCTTTAGGTAAATACCCAGTAGAGGAATCACTGGATTGTTTGGTATTTTCTATTAATTTTTTTAGTGTCTCCATACTGTTTCCCACAGGGCTACACCAGTTTAGATTCCCACCAATAGTGTACAAGGGCTTCCTTTTCTCCCCCTCCTTGCCAACACTTGTTATCTCTTATCTTTTTGTTACTAGCCATTCTACTGGTATAAGGTGAAAGCTCATTGTGGTTTTGATTTGCATTTCCCTGATGATGAGTGATGTTGAACATCTCTTCATGTGTCTGTTGGCCATCTAAATGTTTTCTTTGGAAAAATATCTATTCATTAACAAGTCCTCTCCCCATTTTAATTGGATTATTTGTGGGAGTTTTTTAGTGTTGAGTTGTAGAAGTTCTTTATATATTTTGGATACTAACCCCTTATCAGATATGTCATTTGCAAATATATTGTCCCATTCATCAGGTTGCCTTTTTCTTTTGTTGATGGTTTCCTTTGCTGTGTAAAAGGTTTTTATTTTGGTGTGGTCCCATTTGTTTATTTCTGTTTTTGTTTCTTTTGCCTCAGGGAGATATATCCAGGAAAATGTTTATGGTTCACATCCAAGAGATTGCTGTCTATGTTTCCTTTTGGGAGTTTAATTGTTTTTCAGGTCTCTCATTTAGCCACATTTAGGGCTTTAATCCATTTTGAGTTTATTTTTCTGTATGGTGTGAGGAAGTCGTCCAATTTCATTCTTTTTCACGTAGCTGTTTAGTTTTTCCAGCATTACATATTGAAGAGACTGTCTTTTCTTCATTGTATATTCTTGCCCCCTTTGTCATAGATTAATTGACCATATAAGTGTGGGTTTATTCTGGACTTTCTATCCAGTTCCATTGATTTATGTGTCTAAATTTGGGCCAGTGCCTTGCTGTTTTTATTATAATAGCTTTGTAGCACGTGTTGAAACCTGGGATTGTGATATCTCTGGCTTTGTTCTTCCTCAGGATTGCTTTGGCTATTCAGGGTCTTTTGTAATTTCATAAAAATTTTTGGATTATTTGTTCTAATTCTGTGAAAAGTACTGTTGGTATTTTGATAAAGATTGCATTGAACCTGTAGACTGATTTGGATAGTAGAGACATTTCAACAATATTGGTTCTTCCAATCCATGAGAATGGAGTATCTTTCCATTTGTTTGCCTCATCCTTAATTTCTTTCATCTATGTTGTACTTTTCAGAGTAGAGGTCTTTCACTTCCTTGGTTTAATTCATTCCTAGATAGTCTATTCTTTTTGGTCCAATTATAAATGGGATTGTTTTCTTCATTTCTCTTTCTGCTACTTCATTATTAGTGTATAGAAATGCAGCAGATTTCTGTATATAAATTTTGTCTCCTGCAACTTTATGGAATTCATGTATTAGTTCTAATAGTTTTTTGGTAAAGTTTTTTGTTTTGTTTTGCTTTGTTTTGTGTTGAAGAGAAGATCTCAGGAGGCCTAAGAGGAAGAATGGATAAGTAAGTTGGTGAAGGTAAGGCAGCCACTGTGGGCATGGTGAGAAACAGGTTTCTTCTGTGGGTGACTGGGGCTCAATCACTCTGGGAACTATATAGATTCTACCTCTGATTTAACACAGTCAAGTATGAAGAAGCTGGAGCATTGAGCTGTAGTTAAGAACTGTTCCTGGGAGTGTTAATTCTCTGGGATACTATATGCCACAGGCAGGCAGAATATACTTCCAGTCAGAGAATGTCTTCAAATAGAGTTGCAAGTGCTTGAAGTTAAGAGCTGGCGGCTGTGTGATAGTTTGTCTCCAAGATGGCTATCATCCATCAATTTGTTCTCTTCCTGTATGCATACATTCCCTCATTGAGAGATGGAAGTTATTCTTCAATCCCTTGGATCTGGGCAGGCTGGTGACTTTTGAGAAGTAGAATACAGTGAAAGTGCTGCCTTACAGCTTGTGCCTAATTTTCTTGGAACATCCACTCTGGGAGAAACCAGAAACCATGGAAGAGGTCTAGCTTCTGCAAGACAACCTTGCTGTGAGGAAGCCCAAGCTAGCCATATGAAAAGGCCACATGGAGGGAAAGTGAGAGATGCCCAGCCAGTCTCAAGCTGTTCCAGCCATCCCAGACCAGGCACCATGAAGGTGAGTGAAGAAGACTTCAGATGAATTTAGCTTCAGCTGTAGACTGGCTGCAGCTGTCTGAAGGACCGCAAGTGATGGGCAAGGTGGGAAGGCTCCGTCACATGTTACAAAAACCTCACTGTGCCTCCTGGCAGGGCCATGGGTGAGGCAGTAACCTGCAGAAGGGGTTGTGACTAGGCAGGCATTCTATACTGGCCACATAGGCAGAGGTTGTGACCACAGACTTTAGGCTGAGATCCCAGCTTTGCCAGTGGCAGGACTCTGTAGAAGCTACTCAAACTGTGATGCCCAGTTGCCTTCTCTGAAATCATAGTACCTACATATAGGTTTGTTGGGAGAACCAAATAGAAAGCATCTACACTGCCCGATACAAAAGCTTTAAGTAGTGGTAGTACATCATTTTATCTAAAGTTTGAGATCAGCCACCACATCTGATGCTCAATCATCAGCAAAAAGGACCCCTCCATGCAAAAGGTATTAGCAGCTGCTGCGTGCACCTTGACCCTCACCCTTACCCTTATCAGCATATGCTGATTTGGAACTGCCAGCCTCTGCATCTCATCGCATCAGGGCTTTCTTTGTCTACTGGAGTGAGTTCTACTCAAGCACGTCCAAGTGCAGGAAATTCATGACCACTCGTCTCCCCCCGCGGCTCCCAACCAGTGACTCTTGGGAGTTGACGTATAAAGTACCCCAGTGCACTTGCCTGTCAATAGGTTGCCTTGGGATCATGTGTTCCATGGTATCTTCCAGAATTCCCCAGAGACAACAAGCTCCAATTGTCCAAAGTGATAACTTGCTCGATTATGCATCCCTAATTGATGGTCTATCCTACCGCGTCTCATTTCCCCACTCCCAACTGTTATTTCCTAGGATTCCCTACCAAGAAAACTTACTTGCACATGAATTCTTGTTTTCTAGGGGAACTCAAGCTAAGAGAGAGAGGAAGGTTCCCTGGTCTATGATAAGAAAGACTATGACAAGAAAGATTCCTACTATTTATCTTGTTGCTCCTGAACTTCACGAGGATGGTTCTTGTAACACCGGGACTCCAATCTTGGGTTCTGTGGTCCTCTGAGCTGCTTCCTGTGTTGCTTAGCTACTCCTCACTCAGACCTTTGCAATATTAGCATTAATTTCCTTCTTTAAACTCCACTCCTTCCTGGCTCTGTGTTCTTGGGAAATGGGCTATGGCCCACTAAGATGCTTCTCAAACTTGATTCGCAGAGGAAGGATTGTAGCTAAAGGCTGTGGGACTTCTAAAGGGCCAAGTTCAAAATTCGTTGCATTGTTCCTTCTCTCCATAACGGTTTATGTGAATTTTGCATTTAACACAAAATAAATGTGCTCTTTTTTAAAATGTGCTTGATCAAGGTTCACATTAATATTTTCAATTGTTTACTATCAAGATAAAATTGCTGGCTCAGTAAAGTGGTCCATGGTCATTCTTGGAATCAAAGGTTTTCTGGTAGTGGGCAGGTTCTTACCTTGACCTTTTGGGGAAGCATGAGTCACCAGGTAATTTGGGATTGAGGTCATTACTAGGCTATTTGTTGTCCCTGCTGAGAGCTAGATGGGATGCAACTGGAGGAAGAGTGGGGTTTCTCAATTCCAGTTCAGCCCTGTGTGGGGAGAGCTGAGCCAGGTGATTTGCTTCTTGGGCGCCAATAGCGGCACATAAGTGATTCTTTCTAAGTCTTAAACTCAGCTCTTTGCTCCAGGCAGACATTTAAAGCATGAAAAGTAATTAAGGTCTTAGTATTTCCTCTTTCTGGTATCTTCTATCTCTTGGAACTACTCTTCTTTTTTGAAGAGGATTGAGAGATGAAAAAGAGGAAAGGAGAGAGTGTGGTTTCCTTGGGAACTCAGGGATGCCTTCCTTCTAGACCTTATGTTAGCATCCCTGAAATGTGTTCTACGAGATTTGGCCCACTGCTGCTCATCTTTAAAGATGTATTAAAAGACCCCCTACCTTTCCCTTTCTGAAAGCAGAACACCAGGAAAATTTAGTATTTGTTGAAAAAGACATTAATAAGTTCACGACATCCCTTGTCAAGGCCTGGATGACTGGGAGAAAAAGGTGAATGGGCAGCATGCCCCAAAACGTCATGGGTGTGTGGGAAGTGTTAAATTAGATCAGGGCGCTTGAGAAGATATCCTGTTACTTAAAAATATGCACTCAGACAACATGTTTAACTGAAGTCATTACCTTTTAAAATTAATTGAAGAAGCTGATGGGATTTAATTTCATGTGATCCTCACAAAGCCAGTGCCCAGTCTTTTTTTCCTATTTCCACCCCAAATTTCATTCAAATGTAATGTGCCAATGCAGACAAAGGACAAAGAAGAGAGAGGGTGAGGTTGATAAGCCAATTAAATGGCCTCTATCCCTCTAGCAGGCTGGCTCATTTACAGCTGAATCTTCACAACAGGCACATTATTGCAGCAACATCTGTATTTTCTAATGCACCGATGACAGCAGTTCTGCCATTATCTACTGTGTGTTCTAATATGTGCTGCGCCAAGCGCCCAAGGCTTGGTCAGGGAAGGAAGGCCTTCCCGGCACAGCGACTAGATTTATGGCCCTGGTCTCCATCTGAAGAGAGATTAGCAGGACTAAGGCTGTTTAGTTTGGCAAAGACGAGAGGAGCAGGGGATGTGATAGGTACATTATAGAAAATGATAAATGATGAAAGAGAAGGCTTTGGGGGCCCCTTATTTGCCATTGCAAAGACACTTAACACACTCCGGTCCCCACCCCGAGCCTGTCATTAACCCGGGCGGTGGGAGGCTGCGGAGGGGCAGAGGCGGGCGAGGCGGCCTCGGGGAAAGGCCCTGCGCTGATGGGAAATGTCTGGGTGGATGTATTTATATGAAATAGCACCTATGGTTACATTAGCGAGGATCGGTTTACCGGGGCCATCCATCCTACTTTAGGGCATGGTGACAAGGCTGGCTGTGCTTCCTGCTTCCCGGGGGAGGGGGCCCCAGACGACTTGGCACCAGTCCCCTCCGCGGGGCGTCTGGGTTTCCAGCAGCCTTTTCTCTGTAGGAGGTGGAGAGAGAATTCGAGCATTGAACGGAAGCAAATATTTGGGGGTCTGAGGGAGGGCATGCCAGGATGTTGCCAGTCCTTAGGAATTTTGCGAGGGTCAGTGTCAGAGGGGGCCACGGAGACAGCGGGCCCTGAATGGAAGGGACCTGGAAAAGACTGGATTTTACTAGTCACCTGGGACTTCCCGTATACCTGGCCCCAGAGAGAGCTCTCTTGGAACAGTGGGGCGCGAAGTTAGCTATGGGTCTTGGCGGAGGTATTCCCACTTTCTCCCCTGGCTCCTTTCTCTTCCTCAGTTTCCCCACTGAAGACTGCCACCCTCAGGCTCCGGGAGGTTGGGGGAGGTTAGGAGAGGAGGGATCAATATGTTAATGTCTGGCCTGCACTTTGAAGTCTGCGCTGCGGGGGGGAGGGGCAGGCGCTGCTTGGAGAGTTGGGCGCTGCGGGAAGCCGGGTGCTGCGTAGAGCTGGGTGCTGCGGAGGAGAGATGGGCGCTGCGAGGAGCAGGGCGCTGCAGGGAGCGGGGCGCTGCGGGGAGCGGGGCGCTGCGGGGAGCCGGGCTCCCGCCGTAGACCATCCCGAAGTGAGGACTGCGCGGTGCGGAATCCTCGGGCTGCCACCCTTCCCCTCCCAGCAGCGCCCGAAGCAGCGAAAACGCAGCCTCTTTGCAAACTAGCGTTGCGTGGCTTGCCCTGGGATTCTTCCTCCCTTCCTGCTTCTCTCTCCGTCGTCCTCTTGCCCTGTTTCTTCTCGCTTTCCCTCTTTTTTTCATCTTCTGTCATTTTTTTTTTTTTTAGAATAAAACTTTGTGTAAGAATCATAATTTAGAACTTACTCTTGTCTGTGAATAGAAAATAGATTTATGTTGTGCGGCAACCAGTTTGGTTGATGGATCTCTCTCTGCAATGGACATGCAGCAGGATCCGGATCCGGATGGGGGCTCCTCAGACCTCCGATGCTCTGAGGACAGCAGAAAGGGCAGTGGGAAGAAAGTGTTTTTACTTATTTTTTTTCTTTTTTATTCTGCGGCTTTGGGCAAGTAACCTGATGCTTTGGGTCATTCTCTTCAGAAGAAGGCAAAGGCCCACGCCCCACCGGAGACACACAGGGCTATTCCCAGCCCGGCGGCGGTACCTGTTCTGGAGATGCTGAAGACAGTATGTGGGCAACTGGGGTGACGACCAGTGGAGGGGCTGGCAGAGTAGGTAGGACACAATGTCTGGACAGCAGGCCACTGCGAAGTGCTAAATGGCTTGGGGGATATTATTTTGACGTATACCTAAATGTGTTATTTATTCTAATTAACCACAAAATAATATGCTGCTGTGCTTTTGTAAATGGCAGAATTGAAAAAGGCAGTAATAAAGCAGATTTTGTAGGTATCTATAGCCAAATTTGAAATGCTGAATAAGGGGCACCTGGGTGGCTCAGTGGATTGAGTGGCTGCCTCCCCTCAGGTGGTGATTCCTGGGTCCTGGGATCAAGCCTCAGGTCAGGCTCCCTGCTCAGGGAGGAGCCTACTTCTCCCTCTCCCTCGGCCTGCCACTCCCCCTGCTTACACTGTCTTGCTCTCTCCCTGTAAAAAAAAAAAAAAAAAAAAAAAAAAAAAAAAAAAAAGTGCTGAATGAAATGCATTTGTGTGAGGGTGCCTGAGTGGCTCAGTGGATTAAGTGTCTGCCTTCAGCTCAGATCATGGTCCCAGGGTCCTGGGATCAAGCCCCACATCAGGTTCTCTGCTTCTCCCTCTCTGGCTCTTCCTGCTTATGATCTCTCTGTCAAATAAGTAAAAGAAAGAAAGAAGAAATGCCTCGTGTAAGGGGGGTAAGGCCATGAGTTTGCACTGGATTACTATGAGCTCGTGGCATTGGGAGGCCCGTTAACACTTTAGCCCTGGTCCCATCTTAGTGTATTTGAATGCGGTGTGTAAGGTCTCAGACTATCCGAGAAGAAGAGCCGTCTTTGAAGGGACCTGCAGACAGAAAGTGTAAGTGTCATTCCTGGGGTCTTCTTTGTCCTTGTGAAGGTGTAAGGTGAGCTAAGAGTCTCATTTCCAAAATAGCCCAGAACAGCATCCTGAGCAACACTCAATAGGTCTTAGCTATTTGATTTTGAATACTTCGATTATTTTTTTTAGAGGTCTAGAAGAGGCACATGTTACGAAGATCCGTTATAACTTCTCATTTAAAAGCCATGGTCAAGATCTGGTTCTACCTCAAGTCAAACCTTGAGTTCCACTTATACAAAGTAGCAGGTGGCATTAGCTTAGACATCCACTGCAGGTATTGCGTTCCTCGGTAGAGAGGATGGTATCTCAAGAGACAAAGTCTCCCTTTTAAGTCCTTTCCACCTCCCCCTTACCAGGGGAAGGTCCATCCTTTTTTCTTTCCATGCTGGAGCCCCATAACTGGGAGTCCAAGCGAGGGCAGGGTGATGGAGGTGGGACGGAGATTGTGGGAGCCAGCTGCCACCCCACCCCGTTCTACTCACGTGGGGTACAGGGTGTCCTGGGCCACCCACCCTGGTTTTATTTACTTCCAAGCCACTGTGAGGTCTGGGAGTCCCTCCCAGGCGGGGCCCTCTCCCTGGCAGGCAAGTCATCTCAGGGGGGTGGGAATCGCCCAGGGCAGTGCCTTTGAGAGATGTGGCTGACTCCGTCTCAGTTCTCCAGGGTGGTCAGCCTGTAATTTCAAGATTTACTGGCCTCACGGAGATAGCCCACAAATGGGGCAACAACAGTAATTACAAGAGGCCGCTCTGCTAATCCCCAGTTACAAATGCTAGTTAGAAGCTAAAGAAGCTTTATGCAAGCATTTCCTGGACTTGCATGGACCCTATGTCCTTTTAGCTTTTATTTTCCTCTCCTTAAAGAAGAGAGGAAAAGGAGAGAGAGAGAGAGAGATTGAGACAGAGAGAGAGAGAGAGAGACTGATTCTTATTTAATTTCGTTGTTGCCCCTAGGAATTAGAGTCTTTGAAGTTCAAATTATTTTAATGCTTTTTTGGTTTGTTTTATATTTGGAATTGGAAAAAATTAGGAAGCTGGATTCCTAAAGCTCATGAAAACCATGTTGTAGGTTCTGCCAGTTTGTGGCTGAAGAAGGGCTGAACAGAATGATTTTCATTATTCTTGGAGAATCCTCCCCAAGTCGGTAGGACCGTTAACCCCCTGTGCTGTGTGACAGGAACAAGAGACAGCCCAGGCCTTCTGGAGGCAGTTCCTGCCCTCTGCCAGACCATTTGCCCTCCTGCTCTTGGCCTCTCTGGAGGCAGTTAAAGGTCTTTCACTGGGCCCAGGAGGGCTCTGAAAATGGAACTGACCCCAGAGGAAGAGAAAAGCAGTCGGCTGTTTGCCTCTGATTCTTATCTTAGTTTCCAAATGTTTAAAGCCAGACTTGCCTCTTTTGATGCATTTCTGAGGGCCCCCAGACCTACCACCGAGGCTGCTTCCTGGCACAGGAAACAGAGGGAGGCCATGGTCATAGGTCAGGCCATCTGTACTCCCTTCCCTTCAAAGGTCCATCTTTTCTAAAAGGCCTGTGGTTTGACTCACCTGCGGGATCCCCTGTGTCCACCTCCTGCCCTCCTGCCCATCTCCTCCTCCCTATCCGTGGGTCCTCCTCTGCAGAGCAGCATCCTGACTTGCTGTGGGCCACCTCATGGGGAGGTCTGAGTTCAGGTTTTCTTCTCTCCCACAGAGAACTTCCATGGGGAGCAAGGCAGTGCAGTGACCATTAATAGCAGCTGGTGTGACAATAAACTTCTCCCACACGTCCACCTACTCCTGGAGTTGAGCAAGCACTCAGGAAGGGGACGGAACTTCCCTGAGGGTTTTTCATTCCTCCTGACTTTGGACAATACATAGATGGAATAGAATAAGAAAAACATTTTTTTAGTGAAATAGCTGACACTTTGCCTCTGCTCAACTAAGCTCAACTCAAGTTTCCTAAAACTTGAGTCCAAGTATATTTATTTTGTCTTCACCAAAGTGAGTTTGTGAAAAGTCTTAGCACAAGACCCCTCATCCCTGATTTGGAGCACGCTCACCAAATCCTTGGAAACAAGGTAGATGTCTGTGGTCTAGAAATGAGGGTATGTGTTTTGCAGATCTGAATTCAACTATTCTGAAACTATTACTTTTTAGCTCAGAGATCATGTGTAAGGCGTGCCAGCTCTCCATGCCCCAGGCTCTGTCTTCCACATGGGAGTGATGGCAACACGGGACAGTGAGGGTTGCAGGAGGTGAACAGATGATGAGATTCCAGCACATCACCTGGCAGGAAGCAAGCACTTAATAAAAAATGCCCATTGAAACTGAGTTTGAATGAATGGATGACCTTTCACTCATGGCCTTCTTGTACCAAACACTGGAAGTCTAATATCCCCTGCATGGATTTGCCCGTCTAGGAGGACTCCCCAAGCTGCATGCTTACCAACAAATGAGTCAAGTGAAGTTTCTATTAAAATACATGCCAAACCCTGAACCCCAAACCCACTTATTCACAATGAAACTGAGCCACTCACCTCTTTTTATGCTTCCTCTCTTTTCTTTTCTAGCTACCATTTATGGATCACTGTTTGCCAGGCCTTTTTTTTTTTTTTTAACTTTTGCATATATTGTCTCATTTAATTTGTAAGTAATACTTGTGAGACATGATGATTAATTTTATGTGTCAACCTAATTGGCTCATGTGCTGCCCAGATATATAACCAAACATTATTCTGGGTGTGTCTGTGCAGGTGGTTTTGGGTGAGATCAACATTTAAATTAAAACTGGATAAAGTTAAAAAAAAAAAAAAAACTGGATAAAGTGGGTCATTTTCCCTAATGTGAGTGGGCCTCATCCAATCAGTTGAAGGCCTGACTAAAACAAAAGGGCTGACCTTCCCCTGAGTAAGAGAATTCTTTCTCCCTGAGAGCTTTCAAAACTGGGACATCAGCTTTTTCCAGCCTTCAGACTTAACTGGAGACATTGGCTCTCCCTGCATCTTGAGCTTGTTGGCTTTTAGCCTGGAACCAACCTGGAACCAGCCTGGGATCTCCTAGCTGTTCCCTCACCTGGCAGATCTTGGGACTTGTCAGCCTCCATTAATTGTGTGCCCTAACTCCTTATAATAAATCTCTTTTTATATATCCCATTGATTCTGTTTCTATGGAGAACCCAGAGTAATGCATTAGAATGGTAATGGGTATGTGCCACAGATTCAAATCCTGCCTGTACCACTTCTGAGCTACATGAACCTGGCTAAGTTTCTTATCTCTGCTGGCCTCAATTTCCTCATCATGAAAATAGATACTTATCTATTTGGCTTATCATGAATATCAGAGAACAGGGCTTGGTACACCAGTATTTCTTGGTAAGTATTAGTTGTTATGACAATGAGAAGCTCAGAGAGGTTAAGTTAACTCCCTAAACCACACAGGTCCTGACAGAGCTATACTGGATAATTCAAGAATCTTCTCTATCCTTCAGCCCAGATTCATTCCCAAATGCTCTCCCCACCATGGAGTGACCATACCTTATGAAGTAGGCTGACTGGGACAAAGCCATGTTTGAATTTCCATCATTCCATTGCATGGCCATGTGGGGTGGCTTTGAGGTAGGAGTAGCTCTTACCCAGGGCCTACCACTCTCTGTAAGATCCAATGTGGCCCAGAGCTTGCCTTTGCCCTTCTGGTGCTATGCTTCTGTTCCTTCCTCTCCCTCTTTCCCTCCTTGGAGCCCTCCACCCACCTTGCTGTCCACCCTCTGGCCAGCCTGCTGGAGTAGCAGGCTGTGCTCCCCAAGCCACTGTGTCTGGGGCTGCACAGCATATGGATTGGGCAGCTCAGGACTGGGCACAGAGCAGAGTGCTAGGGTCTGGGGTGGAATGGAGGGAGAGAAACGTGGCCCAGCTCTTGAAGTGCCACAGTCAAATGAGGGGACATGAGGCATGCCAGGAAAAGGCCTGAGAATAGCACCAAGCAGGCACAAAGCATGGCAAATTCTGCACACTCAGGTAGATGACAGGTGAAGTACTACTGAAGGTACTGAAACTCGTTATGGTCAGTCAGGGAGGACACCATGAAGAGTAGTACTGAGGAACTCTTTGTGCTGAGGACTGTTGTTGAAGAATGGATCGGGGGACGCCTGTGTGGCTCAGCAGTTGGGTGTGTGTGGCTCAGGGCATGGTCCTGAAGTTCTGGGATAGGGTCCCGCATTGGGCTCCCTGCATGGAGCCTGCTTCTCCTTCTGCCTGTGTCTCTGCCTCTCTCTCTGTGTCTCTCATGAATAAATAAATAAGTCTTTTTTTTGAAAAAGAATGAGTGGGACTTGAAAGTAAACAGAGATGCACACATGCGAATTTCTTCAGTAATTATAATTTTCAGCATAAAACTAATAATGATAATGTCTACTTATGGAACACTTGCTATGGGCCAGCTGTATACTGTGCATCTGCACAGGACCTTTTATGCACTAGTTTATTGAATCATCTCATTCCACACAAATTCCTTCAGTTATTATAGTTCATGTTCATTAAAATAGCAGTGTTAATGATAGCTTTCTTTGATTAAGCACTTATTATGATAGACCAGATGTCCAAGGACTGTGTTTAGTATCTTTACATATAGTATCACATTTAACCAACATAGTAGTCTGGGGGATGGACATTAATACCTGCATTCTATATATGCAGCCCCCGTGGTGCAGAGAGGTTGAATGACTTGCTCCACATTACGTAGGTGATAAGTGACAGAACCCAAATTTGACATCATAGAACTGGAATGACAGGGCTGACCCACCCTAGCTCTTCTCCTATAATTTGCCATCCCATTTTTTGGAGAATTATCACATTGCAAAATGTGTCATTCATGTATGCAAATCATACGCAAGGTGATGTGCTGGTACTGAATGTTGTCATTAGGTAGAAGAAGACTGTGCTCAAAGGATTTCCCATTTATTTATGGTGTTCATGACTAGTATCAATTAACTTACTTTTCATTGTTGATATGGACTAATGAAATGCCAGTTGATGTGGCATTAGCTTTGTCCCCATCCATTTGGTAGCATTGGACCTGCTTGTGGTGGGCAGCTTCTGTCCCATAATGATTCCTGCCTCTTGGTAGTTATGCCCCTGTAATCCCTTGAGTATAGGCTGGACCTAATGACTTGCTTCTATTGTAGGGAATACAGCAAAAATGCTGGAATGTAAAAAAAGAAAACAAACAAGAAAAAACCCCACACAAACATGCAAAAAAAAAAAAAAAAAGTGCTGAGATGTCACTTTTGTGATTAAAAACCAAAAAGCTTGACTTCCATCTTGTTGACTCTCTGTTTCTGGGCAGCAGCCATTGGGGAACTGAGTTCTGCCAACCACCATGTGATCGAGCTCAGGTGAGGCTTCAGATAAGACCACAGTTTTTCTTCTTTTCTTTTCTTTTCTTTTCTTTTCTTTTCTTTTCTTTTCTTTCTTTTCTTTTCTTTCTTTTCTTTTCTTTTCTTTTCTTTTTTTCTTTTCTTTTCTTTCTTTTCTTTTCTTATTTCTTTTCTTTCTTTTTTCTTTTTTTTGGAAAGAGAGGAAGAGAGAGAATGTGCTAGTGAGTTGAGGGGACAGAGGGAGAGGGAAAGAATCTCAAGCAGACTCCACACTTAGTGTGGAGCCTGATGTGGGACCTGATCACTCAACCCTGAGATCATGACTAGAGCCAAAATCAAGAGTCAGACCTCAACTGACTGAGCCACTCAGGTGCCCCAAGACCACCATTCTTACTAATACCTTGGATCCATCTGAGCCATACCCAGATATGTGACCTTTAAAAACTTGGAGATGAGAAGTTGTTTCAATCCACTAAGCTTGGGGTTATCTGCTATGCAGTAATAAATAACTAAATGGACCCTAAAGAATCAGGTGCTATCTGGCAGCATGCTTCTCTATGGCCCTTACCTGTCCCTTAGCCCTGCTCACCTGTGCCCTTCCCCAACAATAAAGAATATAGAAAAAAAAAAAAAAGCCTTTTCCATGTTGTGGTGTTTAAAATAATAAGCTCCCTCCTTGGGCAATTTGCCAGTGATCATCTTTTGGCCCTCATCTTTCTTGACTTGTAAAAGTGGTTGACACAGTTGATCACTTGTTCTTCCTTCACATATTTTCTTCCCTTGTCTTTGGGTCACTACGCTGTCCTGGTTTCTGTCCTACCTCACTGGTAGCTCTGACTCAGCCTCATTTCCTGGTTCAGTCTCTTCTTCCCAACCTGTGGACACTAGAAGACTCCACATCTGAGACCTCGGGCCTCATCACTTTATGTACACTCTCCCTTGGGGCTCATGTTCCATTGTGTGGCTTCAAATGCCATGCAGATGATAAAGATTCTCAATTTACATTTTAAACCCAAGCTTCTCTCTTGAATCTAGACTTGTTTATCTGATTCTCTACTTGAGGTCTCTACTTGGAACTAGAACTGACATTTCAAATTCAGTGCAAGTGGCTCTTGGTGTTTTCTGCTCCATCTATAGCTGTCCCCATTAAGTTGATGGCAACTCTAGCCTTTCAATTGCTTAGGCCAAACACTTTGGGCTCATCTAGGTTCCTCTTTTTTACACTGTCAATAAATCTCACCAACTCTATCTTTAAAATATGTCTAGAATGCAATCTCAATACCACCATGGGTGCTACCCTGGTCCAAGCACTGTCACCTTTCTCTAAGATTACTGCACTAGTCCCTGGCTAGTCTCCCTACTACTTCCTTTACCTCCTTTGGGATATTCTCTGCACAGCAACCTCAGCAGTCCTTTTCAAAGCCTAAATCAGGTGAAGCCACTCTTCCACTCTAGCCTCTCTAATCCCAAGATTCTACTTGGGATTTCTTTGCTATTCTCCTCCAGCCACAGTGGCTCTGGCTGTTCCTGGAGAACCCGCCTGTCACATTCTTGTCTTGACTCCTTGCCTTAGCTATTCCCACTGCTTGGATGTTCAACAAGTGTAACTCCATCACTTCCTTGAGGTCTTTCTTCAGGAGTCACCTCCTCACTGAGGAGCAATTAAAGATCACAACTTTAACTCCCAAGACCTCCAATCTCCTTACCTGGATATGCCTTTTCTTTTCTCCATTGTGTCACCTTCTAACATACTGTATCATTTGTTTTTAAAAAAATTGGGGTGCCTGGGTGGTACAGTTGGTTGAGTGTCTGACCCTTGGTTTTGGTTTGGGTTGTGATCTCAGGATCATGCCAAGTCCACATCCTGCTCAGGGTGGAGTCTGTTTGAGATTCTCTCTCCTTCTGCCCTTCCCATTCATGCTGTCTCTCTCTAAAATAAATAAATGAATCCTAAATAAAATAAAAATTATATTTTCTATAGTTAGGCAAGAAAAAGAAATAAAAGGCATCTAGATAATAAAGGAAGAGTTTATTTTGCAAATCTTTATTTGCAAATGATATGATATACAGAAAATCCTAAGAAATCCACTAAAAAACTATTAAAACAAACGAGTTCAGTGAGGTTGTAGGATACAAGATCAATACAAAAAGTTATTGTATTGAACAATCCAAAAATGAAATTAAAAAACAATTCCACTTATATGGTATCAAAACTAATAGAATACTTGGGAATGAATTTAATAAAGAAGTGCAAGACATGTACACTGAAAACCAGAAAACATAACTCAAATAATTAAATGGAGAGACAGGTTGTGTTCATGTGTTGGAAGACTTTATACTGTTAAGATGGCAATACTCCCCAAATTGATTTATAAGTTCAAGGCAATCTCTATCTAAATTTTAACTGAATTTTTTTTTTGTAGAGCTGATTCTAAACTTATATTGAAATTCAAGAGACCTAGAATAGCCAATATCTCTTGAAAAAAAAAACCTGGAGGACTCACACTTCTAAATTTCAAAACTTAGGGCAATAGTAATCAAGACACTGTGTTATTGATATAAGGATGGACATATAGATCAATGGGATGGAATGGAGAGTCCATAAATAAAGCCCAATATTTATGCTCCATTGATTTCAACAAGGCACCAAAACAATCAAATGATGAGAGAAAATTCTTTTCAACAAGTGGTACTGGGACAGCTGGATGTCCACAGGCAAAAGACTGAAGTTGGACACTTACCTTATACAATATACAAAAAGTTAGCTTAACATTCATCATAGACCTACCTACATGTGAACACTAAAGCTATGACCCTCTTAGAAGAAAACTGAGCAGTGAATCTTTGTGGCCTTGGGTTAGCAGAGCTTTCTTATACATGACACTAAAAGCGTAAATAGCAAAAGAAAGATAGATGAATTGCATTTCATCAAAATTGAAAAAAGTTTGTACTGCAAATGATACCATCCAGAAACTGAAAAGACAACCCACACAACTGAAGAAAATATTTTCAAATTGTATGTCTGATAAGTATCCAGAATAGATATAGAACTCGTATAACTCAACAACAAAAAGACAACCTAATCCAACAATGCACAGGGGATTGAAGAGCCATTTCTCCAAAAAGGGCAGACAAATGGGGTGCTCGGGTGGCTCAGTGGTTGAGCATCTGCTTTTGGCCCAGGTCATGATCCCAGGGTCTTGGGGTTGAGTCCTGCCTCGGGCTCCCCACAGGGAAGTCCCAGTGAGATACTACTTCTTACCCATCGAGATGATTATAATAGAAAAGAAAAGGATAAGAAAGTGCTGGTGAGGGTGTGGAGAAATAGGAGCCCTCGTGCACTGCTTGTGGAATGGAAATTGGTGCAGTGACTGTGGAAAACCATTTGGTGGTTCCTCAAAAAATGAAATACAGGATTACTAATTCTTCAACTGGAAATAATACCTAAAAGGATTGAAAATCAGTGTCCAAACAAATACTTCTCTGAGTGCTCATAGCAGCACTCTTCATGACACATTAAAGGGGTAAACAACCCAAATAAACATAAGCTCATGAACGTGTAAACAAAATGTGGTGTATCCATACAGTGAAATATTATTTGGCTACAAAAAGGAATGAATGATACATATTGCCACATGGATAGACCTTAAATACATTAGGTTAAGTGGAAGAAGCCAGTCACAAAAGGTCCCATGTTACATGCTTCCATAGTCTGTAATAGTCTGTAATAGTCTGGAATAGTCAGAATAGGCAAATGCATAGGCCATAGAAAGCAGATTAGTAGCTGCCAGGGGCTGAGGTGAGTGCACAAGAGGAGCGGGGACCGGCTGCTCACATGTTTGTGGTTTCCTTCTGTGGCAAAGAAAACTGAGTATGATACAAATTGTATCAAACTGTACAATTCTGAGTACAATACAAACTGTTGAATTGTATACTTTAAATGGACATGTTTTCTGGTATGTGCATTCTATCTCAAGAAAGTTCTTTCAAATAAATTACCCTTATATACTGGCTGTCTCCCCTAACAAGAATGTAAGTGACACGAGGGCAGGAGTCCTTATCTATTTTCTTTACTCCTGTGTACCCCAGCACACAGGACAATGCCCGGTGCTCAGGAAATGGTTACCATGTGAATAAGTATAGGAAGATTTTGTGTTGACTTTTTCATTTCCAGAAAATGTAAATACCCCTGCATTGGGCAAGACTTACCTATGGCTCATCGTATAAACCTACATATAAAGGAATTAACTTGCCACCTTTCTTTCTTTCTTTCTTTCTTTCTTTCTTTCTTTCTTTCTTTCTTTCTTTCTTTCTTCTTTTTTTTTTTTTTTTTAAGATTCTATGTATTTACTCATAGAGGCACAGAGAGAGAGAGAGAGAGAGGCACAGACACAGGCAGAGGCACAGACACAGGCAGACACAGGCAGTGTGGGACTCGATCTCAGGTCTCCAGGATCACACCCTGGACCGAAGGCGCTCAACCACTGGGCCACCCAGGTGTCCCCAGAGCCTGTCTTTGAACTTAGTCTCTGCAAATACAGAAAATCTGACTGTGGACTCCTGTGGTTTTGGCGTTGGCTCCGATCTGTGCTACCCTCTCCCAGGTCACATGGTGGTTCCATGAGGCCGGGTCCTTTGCTCAGGTGTCTCTGTGTCTCCATGGTCCCTCCACGGGGTTTTCTCACACATCCACGTCAGAGCTGTGGGACTTCTTGGAGAGAGGCTTGGGGCTCCCAAGAAGCATGTCCCCAAGAGGGAGCCCATAGATGTCCTGTCCCCATTTATGATCGAGCCTTGGAACTCAAGGAGCATCACTAGCACAGACTCTACGGGAGGGGGGGGGGCAGTCACAGGTCTGTCCACGTTTGTGGCCTGTCTCTCTTGGGCTTAACATGTAGATCCTGGAAGTCAAGCCATCATGGAAGGTAGATCAGGGCAAGAGGCCCACCGGCCCTGGAAGCAGACTTGGAAGCTCTTTGGGCAGAGAATGTGGATCCCAGTTATGGAACGTTTCCTTCCTTTTGAAAGGAAGACCTGGGCTCCAGCTAGGCCTGTCCCGAGCCTGTGGCCTCCTCACTCTGTGTGAAGGATGGGGAGCGGAAGGGTGGTCAGAGAAGGGCCAGAGTCGTCCTCATATATATTGGTGGCACAAGGCAGAAGCTTTCTTGGTGTCTAACCCACCTGGCTACAGGTGTGCTGCTGCTCACAGCCTCAGGGGTGCTCTCTCTGGGTAGATTTGGATAGATTTCCATAGGTAGGTGGGGTGTAGCCCTTGTATATCTTCAGTGTTTGTGAAGATGATCCATATTTTGTTTTTAGTTCCAATAAAAGCATGGGAGACAGGAAATTAGAGGGATTCTTGCACAGCAGTACTTGGAAATGCACAAATTTTCCTTCAGAACTTACTAGAAATAATAACCTCCAGGTACCCAGGGATTGTGTAAATGCTGTCCACACACCATTTCCTTTCATACTTACAGCAACCCTTGGAAGCAGTTTCCATTATTTTCTACATTGTTCAGATGATAAAATGGGGGAACAGAGAGAAGTAATGTGCCCAATCCTCATAGATCTTGAGGACTGGTTTGAGGATTTGAACTCAGGTTTCCTTAACTCAAAAGCACATGCTCTTAACCATGATGCTTGAGGAGAGCCTATATAAACAGCATTGTTTTTCCTTGAATTATTGCCTTGTGGCTTCCTGGGAGCCTCCAACCAGCTTTCCTGCACACCTCTGTCTGAAACTTGCATTTCGCATCCAGGTTTGCCTTCGGCTTGCGTGTCTGTGAGAAGAAGCTGCAGCCAAACCAGATCCGCACAACGCTTTTGTGATGTGGAAGTATGCCAGCTAAAGAGGGGAAGGAATTTTTTCTGTTTGGCCTGTTGCCAAACCAATTCAAGATATACATAAAATTTTAGTCTTTGATTCCTTTTATTTTTGTTTTCCCTCCGCATTTGGCTTTCCCATGAGCAGCCTTTCATTCCATTTACTCCTCTATTTGATTGAATTATGAAATCGGAAGAATTTGCAGAAGTAGCCAGAGTAAATGGATCTTGCTAATCCTGTGGTTTAGGAGGTCAAGTCAGCAAACACTTGGGTGTGAAGTGTCCAGGGCCCATTTCATTATGGCCCTGATTTGTAAAATCCGGGTGGGAAAAATTATATTAAGAGCCAGAAGAGGAGTGTTGGGTGGTTTCCTTATGTCGTTTTTCCCCTCCTATGGCGGCACACTGCAGAATTCCAACTTCCCTGTAAGAAACTCATCGACATCTGTGACCCTGCTTTCTCATCCGGAATCATAATTCTTTATTCAACTTCACAAATGTTCTTGGTGTGCTCGCAAGTCAGGTTCAAGGCAGCAACTCTGCTCCCCAAAAACCGTTCCAAGGCCATATTCTATCTTGTGGTTATTGCCCATTTACAGGACCAAATCTGAGTAGGTATATGCACTTGACTGTGGAATACCTGTCACCCTTGAGGCACTGCTATAAAGAGTAGAGTAGAAGAAAAGGTTCCCAATTTTTTGCCCCTCCTGCTGTTTATGTCCTTTTCCCTTTGACTGGACATAGTGAATATTTTCCTGCTCCAGTGATGTTTGGTTTGCCTATGTGACTTGCATGGCTGGTGGGATACTAGCGGACATAATACAAACAAAATGAAAACTGGAAATGCACTTGTGTGATTAGGTCTGTCCTCTTGTGCTTTTTTTGTCACCATGATAATGTGCCCTGGATAGCTTGTTTGTCACAGAAGACAAGGAAATATGAGGGGCAGATCCAAACCAAACCTGTGGCCTGGAGTCAGACTCAGCACAAAGCTGGGCTGACTGCTGCCATGTGAGCTAGAAGGCATAATAAATCCTTACTGTTATAGCTTGGGGTGTTTTGTTTTGCAACGATATTGTAAAAGCTAATAGGTAGGGTCTATCAGAGTTTTTGAGGGAAACAACAAATAAGATACAGAACCAATAAGAAGGAGGCTTATTATTGGGAATTTGGGTGATTTTAAAGGCTGAGACTTGCTATTGTGGCCGTCTGCAAGTTGGAGGCTCTGGAAAGCCAGTGGAGTAATTCTAGTCTGGATCTGAAGGCCAGAGGACCAGGAGCACCAATGTCCCAGTCAGGAGAAGAGTTGATGTCTCAGCTTGGGCAGAGAGCAGATTCACCCTTCCTCAGCCTTTCATCTGTCTGGGCCCCCAGTGAATGGGTCATGCCTGTCTACAATGGCAATGGCCATCTTCTTCACTCCATCTATGGATTCAAATACTCATCTATTCTAGAAACACCTTCACAGACACACCTAGACATCACGTTTGGTAGCTACCTGGGTATCCTTTAACCCAGGCAAGTTGACTCATAAAATTAATGATCACAGAGTCCATTAGAGATGAGATTCATGCTTTTTGTTCTGTTAACATAACTCAAGAAAGCAAGGATGTCCACACCACAGCTTTGCCACGTTGCTTTGAGGAGTCTCCAGGTGACCCAGGCAACCCTAGAATAGAGCTGTTCGTGCAGAAACGTAGATGATGAGGTCTGATAGTACAGAAGTTATGGATAACTTTTAGGGTTCAACAGTGCCATATAAAAAAAGTTTGCCATATAAAAAAGGAGTGGAGGGAGTGAAATGTCGCAGTCATGAACAGGGCGAAGTTCACAGCTGAGGTAAAAACATGAAATAAATACTGAGAGAAGAAAAGGAACATTGTATATATATCCTTTAGGACTACATTTCTCACGACTACCTTCTAGGGGATGTGTGAATGGTTTGTGTGTATGTGTATATGGGGCTCTTTCTGTTGATTCTTCTCACCCCCTGGCCTTGGATTTGTTAGAAAGGATTACTTCTTTTGTAAACTGATATTTGAATGACCTCTTAAAGCCACCCTATGACAATGTTTGGCCTCTGTGCCTTGGCCTCTATTTTCTCTCTGTATCCACTCTCTGGATGATCCCACTCAGTTCCATGGCTGTCGATCCCATCTTAAACTAGATAAATTGAAATATATCAATTTCCAGGCAGGGCTGTCCTCAGAACTCCAATCCTACACAGCTGTTAATTGGAAGGCTTTACTGAGAAGTAGAATAGTTATCACCCACTAAGCATGTCCCACAATGAACTGATGTTCACCTGCCAAAATAATCCCTGCTTCCCCTTCCATCTTGGTGAATGAAAATTTCATCCTTATGATTACTCAGGCCAAAACCAAAGAGTCATTTTGACTTCTCCATTCTTTCATTCCTTATGTTCAACCTGTTAGCAAATCGTGTGGACTCTGTTCAATATATATTCAGAATGTGACCATTTCTCGCTGCAACCAAGGCCACTTCACTGGCCTCGGCCACCATTAATCACTAACCATCTTTCTGCTTAAACTCTGGACACCTTTAGTTTATTCTCAGTGTAGTGGCCAGAATGTTTCTGTTAGGATGGAAGCCAGAGAGGTCATGCCTCCACTTCTCATTTCACTCATAGCAAAAGACAGAGTTCCTGCTCTGACGTATACAAAGCCCCACATCCCCTCTAACCTGCTCCTGCTTGCTTTCTTTGCTTTCTTCTTTCTTTCTTTCTTTCTTTCTTTCTTTCTTTCTTTCTTTCTTTCTTTCATTTTATTTATTTGAGAGAGAGAAAGAGAGTGGGGGGAGCAGAGGGAGAGAGAATCTCAAGCAGATTCCACACTGAGCATGGAGACCAACACAGGGCTCCATCTCATGACCCATGACATGAGAGCAAGACTTGAGCTGAATTCAAGAGTTGAACACTTAACTAACTGAGCCACCCAGGCGCTCCTGGGCTCCTTGTTTTTCATGAAACATGCCACATTTTTGCACTTGTTCTTTGTGCTGCTGTAAACAACTTTCCTTCCTGGGGGCTTGGTGTGGCCATCTCTTCCTCTTCTTTCAAGTCTTTACTCAAAATCATATTCTCAATGCAGAAGCTGTACAATAAATACCTGTAAAATGAGTGAATGAGCTGGAAGCTCAGGGAAAGGGTATACTTGTGAATACCACCCTGTCACACTCTGTCCTTGGCATGGATCCAGCCATTCCAGACCACCTCTGTTAGTGTCAATTCTGGTGTGACACCACACTTACCATGTGCCAGGGTCCATGCCCAGTGCTTCCTCTGCTTCATCTCACCTAATTCTCCAACCTCCTCAGGAGCCAGATGATGTCACCCTTGACACTGGGATGCCCCATGCTGAGTCCTAGGGTCTTCCAAGGCCACCTCCTGATCTCATCTTGCATGAACTCGTGGAGGCTTGGAGAGTGTTTCCCCTGCACTATGACTCCAACTTAGAGGGATGGAGGGTTGTCCTCCTAATCTGAGCCTCCAAGAGTATTTTTGAAGTCCTGGGGCAGTTGGGGAAGATGGGCCCAGGATTGGAAGAAGCCACAAGAGCCTAGCTCAGTGCCTGGCTCTGTGTTTGCTGACTGAATCAGTGAAGGACCTCCTGGAGGCTACCTCAGCATAGGACAACAGAAAATGAAACAAGTCAAGGGGATGAATAGGCTTAGATTGTTTTTATAGGAACAATATTTGGTCAAAGTTGGAGTAATATAAAAACTAGCCCAAACAACTGGAAGGGTCCTGGGTGGTCTCTGAACTCTGAGGGATATAACTACATGTAATGGGGTGAAATTGAGCAAAGGAAAATGCTCTCGCAGGAAAGCTGATTATATGTTACCACTGGGTCCTAAGGAAGTGGTAAAATCCCTTCACTGAAGTCAATTTTGACTACTTTGGGGGAGTATTCACCAGGCACAGAGTGGAGGTGGTGGCTGCCTTGGGGGAGTGTGTGGTCCTTGAGAGCCTCTGGAAGGCAGTGGGGCCTCCTTTATGAAAGAGCCTTGGTTTAAGACCAGGGTTGGAAAGTTTGATCTGAAAAAGCATTTTGAGGAGAGTGTGTGGGAACCTTTAGTATTTCCTGAGCTTCTAATCAGGAGATAGGAACGAGTATGTTTCTCATCTCTCAGAACAACTTAGGAGAAGCATCTCGGTGCAGATGGGAAGACAGTAAGCCTTCTGGAGGTCAGCGAATGCCCAAAGGCTGCTTCAGAAACTCAGATGGAGTCTCATCACATGTGGCTTAGAGTCTCCTGGTGTTTCCTGTCAGGGGTCTCTGTCAATTTTAGGACAAGGACAGGAGACAATGGCAAAGAAATGCCCCCCTTTTGGCAAGCATGGCGAGGTACACAGTAGAGGGGATTTTTTTTTTTTTCTGAACTTCTTCAGGAAAACAAAGGACTTGAATTGACAGCTCTCAGGCCAAACTCAGTCACAGACGTGTTTTGCTTGGCCTAGACAGGTTTTTTAGAAAACTCTGAGCCAACATTTGAAGATTGGGTGGTTTCATATAAATATCTGAATTTTGGAGTGTCCTAACAATTCAGAAGGCCTGGGCATCCCAGTCCATGCTCCAGTATGGCAGCGGCTGGCGGTGCCCCTTGTGGAGATGAGGCCGTCACTCTTGGGCTAACCTCAGAGCCTACCAGGTGGACCTTATATATCGCCATTCACTACCTTCTGGATTTTGGATTTTGCCACTCCTGAGATAAAGTCAACTTTTAGTTCAAGAAACAAGCATGGGAATTTGAAAATGAAAACAACTGCTTCACAGCACAAATAAATGGTACAGCAGACCAAAGGCTGTAAGGCTTACGAGAGTAATGCCTCAAGAGAGTCTATGTGGGGATGGAAACAAATCATTACCCTAGTTGGAGTTTCCTAGAAGCGGAGCCCAAGCCAAAGCTTCTTGTGCAAGGGATGTGTTGTGCTGGCGCTCTCAGCAGAGGGAGAGCTAAGGAAGGAGAAGGACCCCAGGGGGCTCTGGGGCTGGAACCACACCGCAGCCCAGGCCCCACTGAGGCAGAGGCCCCCCTTTTCTGCTTCCTTGTCAGTCGTGGGGAGGTGGATGGAGGGGGAACACTCAGGCCAGGGGCTGGCATCCAGGGTGGGAGGAAGGCTGTAAGCAGTCAGCAGGCCATGGCTGGGGTGGGTGGGTGCGCTGCCTTGACGAAGGGAATCCAAGTTGCTCCACCTTCAACCACCTGTTATAAAAGTAATTCTTACTACAGGAGAGTTAACAAATACAGCAAAGTTTAAGGAAAAATGACTAATTATCCCAGAGCTTAGAGATAATAATTGTTCATATTTCTACAACAAATTATCTTTTCCTCTTTCCCTTAACAGTGTGAGTAACTTGGGCTTTCATCCCCCTAAATCGTGGGCCACCCAGGGCCTCACCCCTCCTGTGAAAGCCGCCCCCCCCCGCCCAGTGGCTGGAGGACTCTCAGGGCCTGGCCTGCCCTCCTTGGGAGGCCCCCATGCCCACTCTCCCCGCCTCCTCCTCTCTGGACCCCCTGCACTGCCTCTGTGGGCTCCCCCAGTGCCTCTGCCTCGGTGCTTTCTCGAGGCACTTCCCCTAGTGAAATCCGTGCAGGTTTCATCCTGTCTCGGCCTTTGCCGCTCAGATCTGCACCAGCACAAGTCCTTAGGTCCTCTTAGGGGTAACTGCTGCTTGCTACACAATTTGAGGTTGTCTCTGGCCATCTTGGCCTTTGCCTCAGCTGGAGCATTCTGTGTGTGGGCGCTGGAGTGTCCAAAGGGAGAAAAAAAAGCAGAGAGAGGATCCAAGGGTTTATCTGGGTGCTTGACAACTTTTCCAGTGCCTTTTTTTTTTTTTTTTTAAAGATTCCTCTCTCAGGTGCTGAATTCTGGGCTCACTTGGAAGCCCATCCCAGGGGCCGAGGGAAGGGCAGGGGCAGGAGACAGACTGTACCCCGCATACCAGCACATGGGGAGGCTGCAGCAGACGTTGAACCTGACCCCGCTGATCTTATCCCTTCTAGCATGCCCAGGCTCCTTGTTCTCCATCAAGGTCACTTTCTTATTCTCTATTCCCCACACTGAGCTCCTCACCTAGCTTTCTGATTCCAGTACTGATGTATTGGTTTCGTCTTAGAGGAGATGATAGCCAGCCCCACCCGCATCCCTTTGGTGTTCCTCTCCATGCTCTTAACAGGCACCAATGAAGGCTTTTTCTGGTCATGGGAGACGCTTGGCCTGAGCTCAAGGCCAGCCAGAAGTGCTGTGAGGTTGACGTTCCAGAAGCAGCTCTGACCAGTGACAGACAGGGCACTGGATGAATGCCTTAGCTCTTTGCCTCTTGGTTGGGAGAGCTCTGGATGGTTCCCTAGAGAATGGACTTCTGGAGTAGCTGGCTTAGGTGAACCTTTTACTGCCTTCCCGACAGCTTTCCCATTTCCCAACCAGTGTTTCTTGGAATGACCTCCCAAGTAAAACACTAGCACGGGAATCCTTATATTGAGGTCTGTTTCAGGACAGCCAAGCATGCTATTTCCCTTTGCTCACTGCTGCTCTGGGTTACATCTCTGGATGAGTGAGGAACCCAAGGAGCAGGGGTGAGAGAGGCACATGAAGACCCGTGCCACCCTGCAGGCCTATGGTGTCATTGCTGAGAGTACAGAAGGGGAGCGCCTATCTTTTGGAAGCCAAAGGGGTGGGAGGCTCAGCTTAAGGATGCAGATGCAGGGGTTGTAGAAGAGGACTCTTGGATTGGATTTGGCCCATGGGATGATTTTGTTTGGCCTGTAATTTTTTGAATTTGAATTAGTTGCCAAAACCAGAAGAGTTCACATAAAAATTCACATGTATCTTGCCTGGAAAAGTTGGGATATGTAGCCAATGATGATGGCCAGCATCTTTGCCTCATGCCAATGAGTTGCCCTGATAGCTGCTGCCCCCTTCAGATGGGGCTTATGTGTTCCAGGTTTCTACATCTCCACCTACCTGGTTTGGTTTGTTTCCTTGGCTTGGGGGGATCCTATAGTCATTTGGGCTTGTGGTCCTGTGCTAGAATTACTGCATTCCTAGAACTGGGTCAAAGGCAGATGGCCTCATGCTGAATCACACTGAGAGAACAGAGGTGGTGGGACTGCTGAGCCCTTGGCTGGCTTGCTATCAGCTGAGGGATGAACCATGATTATTTCAGGACCCCAGCACCTTCTTAAAAGAACAAAACCAAAAAGGCCAACTGGGCTCTGAATGTGAAGCTTCTGGTCTGGTGCTTCTGAATCCCTGGCCTTACTTGTTATAAATCCTAAAATTTGGGCCCCATCCCTAGGAATTTTGGTTTGACTGGTCTGGGGTTGGCCCGGGATATTGATATCTTGAAGAGAGCTGGCATGTGCTAGAGTAGGCTTGTATGGCTCAGGAGAACCCATGGTGTGTATCTCTTATTGAAACTGACCATGGTGGGACTTATTTACACCATGGTGACCAGGGCTCACACTGTCCCTCCAGAGAGCCTGTTGTTAGACATTAGCCAGCACACCCAGAACAGCTCCGTGTCAGTCTAATGGGAACCGTGTCATGAGCTGTGGTTTTCGATGTGGAATTTGTTGCCCAGTTTGAAGCAGAAAACTCTCCATGCAGAGGGCCTCAGGTCCAAGCTGGTGGGGGGCCACATGGAATCTTTCATTCAACTGGAGAGTTAGAATTTCTGTTCTTCTGGTCATGAACTGTGCAACCTTGGATAAAATGTCCTCATCCTTTGGGCCCCCAGCCTCCTGTGGATTCAGAGGGAGCAGCACTGTTGACCTCTCAGGAGGGTCGTAAGAATGAACGAGATCCCACCAACCAGTCATCGCCACCGTGTCTGCCATAGAGTCACACTCCATAAAAGCCATTTGTCTCTCCCTTTGTCTGAAAACGTACAAAGTATCCAGTGTAGTTTCTAGAGCCTCCTTCAAGGACTTGTGTTACCACTGACTGCAGATCTGAGTGGGTGGCGGAGAAGGTCCATTTGGAGGCCATCTGGGAAGAAACACCAGGGACCTACTGGTTCTTCTATGGCCAGGCCTAGGCCCCAGGGGTGGTGGGATTGATTTTTCAGGTGGAAATGACTCTTCCAACTATGACTCCTTTCTTTGATCTGGAGAAGTAAGGACTGTTGTCTATTGAAGGAAAAAAGAGCTACATTAATTACAGTCTCACCCATGACAATTTACTCTAAAATCTCACCACTCATCGTTTCATATGATCTCTTTTAACCTGAAAAGCAGCTTGTTTTGCTCCCTTTCTAACCTAGACCCAGTATTTAGCAAGGTAATGGGATTTATGATTTTGTTTACATCAGTCTCCGTGGCGATCTACCATAAAAAGATCAGTTGCTTGGCAACTTGGCATTGTGGCCTTGCAGTGGAGGGTGGGATTTTTTGTCCCTCTGAAGCAAGGGCTTAGGGAAGAATGAAAACTTCTGCTCATACTTCTCATGAATGCTTTTATTTTCAAGGTCAACCAAATGTTTTTTCAGGAGAGACTAATGCACTTTTCTTCAAGCGATACACCGTAAAATGTTTCTCCAAGATTATCCTATCTCTGAGCCGAGGACAACCGGCTCTCAATGCTTTTATTTCGTCCTTGCTGTTGCAAAATTAGGTTTGAGCAACTCTGAGGCCATCATAATGGAGGGGACTCCTCTCATTTACTGGCATTTTCTACACTCATTATCAATTTTTTTTTTTTTTATAAGCTGCTATACACTCTGAATCACTTCTCCTCAGAAACCAGTTTGGTTTGGTTTGTAGTTGGTTTACCACCAACTCTTTGATGATGGGGTCACTGTTAGCAGAAGCCTGGAGGGCATAAAGCAGGACCCCAATTTCCCTCTGAGGTTCCTATTGATGATAGGCGTTTCTATGAACGATCAAAGGGCCTGTTTTAAAACATGCAAATGACCTTTCCCGACCTCTTTCTCAACACGGGTACACACGACGACGGAGAGAAGTTGACTCATACAGATATGCATGGACAAAGCCTATGCTGGAGTGTGGAGGCTGCACTGGGAATCACAGTGAAGGTCACAGGAGCTAACTGAACACCTGCCATATGCTTTACATATAGTACCTTGCATGATACTTGCAACAACACTCAGCCACATATAATCTGCTGGGGGCCGGTCGCGGTTATCCTAGCAATCGAGACCTCCCACTGCCGGCAATGGCTCCCTCACCAGCCCATGACTCTCTGCCTCCAGTCTCCACCACTAATTTGTCCCTACTGTTGTTCTCTCAAGCTAAACTCAGACCTCTGCGCCTCATGGTGAGTGATTCCCAACTGCCCTGGTCACAGGCCCATCCTCACCCTGAGTTAAGTTTAATCTAAAGATTCTTCTGCCCCCCTATGAAGTATAATATATAATATTATACTTGGTTGTGACTAATATTAAGTATGCTAGGCTGTGACACCTGTGAGTTAGTGCCTCTTGAACCTGAATGTGCACGAGAATCACTTTGTGGGTCTTATTCACGGGCACATGCTGAGCCTCGTTCTCAGAGCCTCTGATTTAGTGGGTCTGGTGGATTCAGTAAATGTTCGATGAGATAATTTATGATGCCCAGTTTTCATCTCACTTCTTGCCAAGGATTTGGCAGCTTTTATGTTTGTGGACTGTTGACAATTTATATGCATTGTGTTATATTTGTGGAGTGATTTGTAATTTACATGCATTGTGCCATTTGGCCCAGTGGGGTATGGTTTTGCCCACTTTACAAATTAAGAAATAGAGGCTGAGATGATTCGAAGGGCTGGATACGGATTATAAACCAAGCCTTTGGGTGCTAAGTTCCAGTCTGTTCACTCCACGGGAGCTGCCCAGCTCTATTTCCAGTCATGAAGTTGTCTCAGTGCTGTGAGGCAGTGGGGCACATATTCTCTGAAGAGGCAGAGATGGAAACTTGGTGAAGAAAGGAGTCCCAAAATGGAGGCTCAGAGCTTGAACTCTGACCACTCAGTTGGCACCCAATTCTCTATCTTGGAGAATAGTATTTCTATCTCAGAGGTTGTGCAGAGGATTAAATGCATGTAGTGGGTTTGTCCTGGAGTAAGCTGTAACTAGAATTCCCAGTAAAAAAGAGAAGATACTAGCAGTACTGGGACAGTAAGACCATTGCTTACATTGATTCTGGATGTTTCAGAAACAAGGACACACTCTTGTGATCTCTGTTTAACTCTGAAATGCTCATACAATTTGCAAAATACCATTTTTTGGTGGAATTATATCTTGGTTCAGAGGCAGTCCTTCTCATTTTGGACATGACAACCTGAGGCTAGATGTCATTTTGTTTATTTTCTTCCTTTGACTCAAATTAAAGTGTTTTTTTTAAAGATTTTATTTATTCATGAGACACAGAGACAGAGAGAGAGAGAGAGAGAGAGAGAGAAAGAGAGGCAGAGACACAGGCAGGGAGAGAAGCAGGCTCCATGCAGGGAGCCCAACATGGGACTCGATCCTGGGTCTCCAGGATCATGCCCTGGGCTGAAGGCAGTGCTAAACCACTGAGCCACCCGGGCTGCCCTCAAATCAAAGTGTTTGAAAGGGATGGGGTTGAAGAAATTGGTTGTCCAGCCAGCTCATGGGTAAGCATGTTATTGAAGAGTCAGGGATGGCTAGAGAAGAAGACTAATAGATCTTAATTATCAAGTACTACATATCAATCCCAGCACTGACATGCAGAGGTGGGAGGTGGGAGGAAACCCTGCCCAAAACTTGTGTTGGAGCTCACTCAGCTCTGTCTCCAAAGCCAGCATCTTAAGCACTCTGCTGTATTGCCATGCCCTCAGCCCCAAACCTGGATCTACTGCTGATTTTTTTTTTTAATCTAAATTTGGGAAGACATCTATCTTTCTTTCTTTCTTTTTCTTTCTTTCTTTCTTTCTTTCGTTCTTTCTTTCTCTTTCTTTCTCCTTCCTTCCTTCCTTCCTTCCTTCCTTCCTTCCTTCCTTCCTTCTTATCCAAACTCAGGCTGTTTTCTGAACTGGTAGGTCTGAGTGCATGTTTCATTCCACCTTGAGCTTCTTTCTTCTAAATCCCAATGTCTGAGTAAGGGGTAAAGGGATATTTGAGGCAAAGAGAGGCGAAACACAGAAAGCCCAAGCCACTGATGCTTTAGGAAAGGAATACAAACCTGTGATACCAAAGGCCAAAGTCATTAGGCCATAGTGTGGCTGGTTGGAAAGCCATGTGTGGTGGGTGCTGCACGGGTAATGGATTTCTCTGGTGGTAGCTTGGGTTTGTTGGGTGGTCCTATTACCAATTAGGTGAACTCTCAGGGAGAGTTCCTATATCCTTGGAGTGTTTGTGGCACTGACTGCAAAGTTCCCTGTCTCAGGGCTAGAAAATGCCTGGTAACTTGAGTTTCACTGCAGATACATCAGCTTATGACATCATCAAAAGAGCTGCTTACTCTTTTCAGCTGCTGGTATAAGGAGGCATCCCACAAGGCAGCTAGAATTAACTTCATTTTCCAGACATGGAAACTGGGGCTTAAGGAAGCTCAATAAGGTGCCCAAGAATGCAGAGCTAGTAAGTAAAGGGCTGGGGAAAGCATCCACACCTAAATCTGCCATTTTAAAAATACATATCATTTTCACTGTTTTGGGCTGCCTTTCATGAGAAGGCCCAGCTCCCGGGAATCTTCCATAGTAAGAATGGCCCACTGGGAGAGAAGACTCATGGAGTGGCTGTGGTCTCCCTAAGCCCACCTTCTCCTCAGGACGCCTGGCAGAGAAGCGACTGGGTTCCCACAGATGTGGGAGGTGCTGAAGGACACTCAGGGCCCACTGTAGGCATGTCCTTTTACCTAGATTTAACTGGAACCCAAGGTGGCATAAGTAATTATGATGAAGGAATGTTGATGTGGCCTGAGTGAGAAAGAAAGAGCAGGAACAAAGTGAGTGGATGAGCTAATGCAGCTCAATTTCATTATACTTGGCTCTGCTTCAAAAAGGTGTAAGTGGCTTTCAACGTGGATGCATCCCCAGGATGCTTCTCTGAGCAAAAAAGACAAATAATAGAAGGGTAGCCTACCATTTATGTGAAGATACATAATCTACAAAGAAAATACTGTAAAGTTTCTGAGAGCATATATGTACACACGCATACATGTCTACATGGATCTAGAAAGTTATTCCTAACTTTGGCTACCTCAAGGGGTGAGATTGGAGTGGTGGATCTCAGAATTAATCACACGTTTTAATTTTTAAAAGTAAAATGGATTTGTGTATTAATTTTGCAATTGAGCACTAAATTAAAAATGATAGTTACAAAAGAGAAGGCAGCTGGTTGTTATGACCCCTGCCCATGGCAGGGTGCCATTCAATGACCCTGCAGTGACCATCCCCTGAATAACTGAGACTTGGAGTCTCCTTGCTGCGGTTCTATAACTTCAGTCTTTGAACTTGAAGCAAAACAGGCAAAGGCTCTGCCAAGTTCCTTTGCCTTTAGGGTTTGGTTTACTAAGGCAGCAGCCTTAGTAAAGGAGGGAAATCTTTCCCTCGGGGTTGGTGGCCCCTTGCTGTCTCATAGGCCTTTTACTCCATTCATTCCCTCCTTTTTAAGTGTCTTTGATCAGTTTTGCTACAGGAAGACTAAATGGTGAAGGCTTAAAGGGTCTTTCTTTCCAGACACATCTGGATCTGACAAGGTAGTAAAGAGTGTTCTTGAGGAAAGGATGAGCACAGTCTGGGACACTGGCAACCAGGATTTATGCAAGTGCTCCCATTGCTGGCACAAGAGTCTGGCTTTGCTTCAGGCCAAAGAAAAAAAGGACTTGTAGTCTGTGAAGCAGGCAGATTCATTTTAACAGAGAATTCCTTCTCAATTCATTAGCCACAGGATTAAACAGGTACTCCTCTTTTTTCCCTCCCCTTAATCTTTGATAATCCCAGATAATCTCCACACTGAAGATGACAGTCCTCAGTGGGATTGACTCATACATCCCTAAGGTTTGGGCAGCAAGATACCTGCTGAAGTGGAAGCTGTCTCCTTCTGAGGCCAGCTCCAGTGTCTGGATAGGATCCTGGAGTTGGCAAGTTGACCTGGTGTCAGATTATAATTTTCACCTCTCCCTTGACTGTGTAATGGAGCTGCAGTTTTAATAATCCAAGAGTCTAAACCATGAAGTCTCACAGAGTGTGAGGGGCCTGGATCTCATGTACCTTTCCTTCCTTCCTTCCTGCTGGAATGGCAAGAGAGGCCAGACTTCCTTGTTGGGTATTAAAGTCACACAACACAGCAAAACATTTGGTGAAACATGGACATGACTGGTGAATTTGAAGAGGATTTGGAAGACCATAGGGACAGTTTGATTAAAAATAACTATATTTTATTTTGATATAGTTATTGACAAGCCAGTCATGCCTGAGAGGAATCTTTATTCCTTGTTGCCAATATATAGCAGTTGTCCTACCCTTGATGAGACAGCTAGTGTAGGGAAAAGAATATGGATTCTGGTGGCAGGAAAACCCGAGTTCAAATCTCATTTCTGCAGCTCATGAATGGTGTGATCTTGGACAAACTATTCATCTCTCTGAGCCTCAATTTCCTTGCCAGGAAAATCAGTCTTATAATGGCCATTGTCCATGGCTATAAAGCTTAGAGAGAATATATGTTTCATCTGCCTGGCGTATATTAGGTACTCAATAAATGGTAGCTACTCTTATTATATCATCATTTACACTGTATTAGTCAGGACTCACAGTCACAAGTGACATCAACCTAATCACAGTAAGACATAAGCAAAAGGGAATTTATTGGTTTATCTAACCTAAAAGTCTAGAACTTCAGGCATGACTAAACCTAGGTGCTCAAACTGATTTTCATGAAGAATCAATTTTTCTTTTTTCTCCACCTCTTAGGCTGCTTCCTTTTGAGCTGGTTTCATTCAAATGACAGCAAAGATGGACTTCAGTAGATTGAGATTTATATTCTAACAGTTAAGCAACCTTGGGAGAAAAAGGATATGTTTTCTAATTGCTTAGCATATTCCCGTATTATTCTAAAGTGAATGACTTAGGCATATCATTTTCCCACCCCTAAGAACATTATTGTGTCCAGAAGATTGGAATATATTAGTCATGCTATGGTCATGTGTTTGACCTTGCATCCTGATAAACACATATGAGCCAAAAGGTGAACTGGGGGATAATCCTAAGGAGAACTGGGATGGGCACCATTATCAGAAGAAGGTATAATAGATATTGGGCTGGCACAAACAAAAGACCCCTATTACAAGGGCATGTTTTTAGTAGATTCTCTAATTGTGAGATTGACAGCCTCGGAAAATTACTGTTTAAAGAGGGTTGCCATTAAGCAAACTTAGCTGTTTGTAAGTTTTCTGATTCTCTAGTTTTTCAGAAATTCAAAACAAAACCAAAACCAAAAACTAAGCAAATTAACAAGTACTTCTTGATGGATATGTGGGATTATAATTTGAAAGTGCCCAGCGCCCTAAATTTCCATGGGAGTGATCATGCCAGAGTTGTTTGTTTTTATGTTTTAAGTAAGCTCTATGCCCAATGGGCTTGAACTCATGCCCCAAGATCAACAGTTACATGCTCTACCAAATGAGCCAGCCAGGTGCCCCCATGATGGAGTTTTAAAAGTAATTGGAATGGAATTCCAATTGGAATTCTAGAATTTCTAGAAGTTCTATAAAATGTTTTTCAGCTCCAGCCATCAATGTGGAGGGAACTTAGTAGACACTCCAGCCCCCTAATCTGCTTTAGGCATATTGTCCCAGGACATATGCTACTCCTTCTGTATTAATTGAGTACCTTTGAAAGTGGAAGTTCCTAACATACTAGAAGGTTCTCAGAGAACACTGGGTTTGATTTGCTCCAAATCCACAATCACTGAGCAGCATACCTCAAAAACATATCCTTATCCCAAATGACTGATGTGAGACGGAATGTGGATGCTATTGAAGATATACAAAGGGCTTTCGAGGATCCGGAAAAAGATAAATGTTTGCGGTGCTTAAAACCCCTTCATGAAGGACAGCAAATGAAGATGGACTTTGAAGGGTGTGGTCATGGTGGTGAAAGCTCTCCTTGGCAGAATGAACCCAAGCAGATGTCACGAAGGGTTGTTTCCACTTGGTTTCTGCTCATACACAGTGATGCTATCAGCTAGGAATGCCTGGAAGTCCTGGGGGGTACATAGCATGTCTCCAGGGCAGTGAGGTTTGGGTGGGGTTGGGAGAGATAGTGCATGTGAGCAGAGCTGGGATTCAGCAGTTACTGGGGCTGAGGGTTGGGCACCGGGGTCTGAGGGTTGGGCACCTAGGGTTTACAGGTTCTTTCTTTATTGGTGAATTTAGAACACAAGAGTGAAATTAACTCATGGGAAGGGAAGAGTGGGGTCACTCAAATGGTCACATATTAGGTCACCCAGGGCTTTTTATTTTCTTAATTTTAATTTTTTAAAGATTTAATTTATTTATTCATGAGAGACACAGAGAAAGAGAGGCAGAGACATAGGCAGAGGGAGAAGCAGGCTCCATGCAGGGACCCTGATGTGGGACTCCATCCTGGGACTCCAGGATCACTCTGAGCTGAAGGCAGACCCTCAACCGCTGAGCCACCCAGGTGTGCCAACACCCAGGGCTATTTATTTATTTATTTATTTATTTATTTATGATAGTCACACACACACACAGAGAGAGAAAGAGAGAGAGAGAGAGGCAGAGACACAGGCTCCATGCACCGGGAGCCAGATGTTGCACTGGGAGCTCGAGGTGGGATTCGATCCCGGGTCTCCAGGATCGCGCCCTGGGCCAAAGGCGGGCGCCAACCCTCTGCGCCCCCCAGGGATCCCACCCAGGGCTTTTTAAAAGGAGAACTTCATGGGTGGGGGCAGCCTGCCTCCTTATCTGTTTGCTTTGCTAGTAGCAAGGTCACACAGCTGGCAATATGTTTATTTGAGACGGTTGTCTTTGAAATGGGGCCTTGGCAACTTACACTCCAAGGGTTGAAGCCTCCAGAAGATTTCTTTTCTCACAGCGCAAAATAAGAACAACTGGATTTCAAAGAGTGCTATTGAGCTCACAAAATGCCTTCACCAGCATTTTCTACGGATCTGAGAACAAAGTCTCCCAGCCAGTAGACACACTCTCTCTGACTTCTTGGTTTGGATCTGGGATTCTGATTCAGAGGTGTCACCTGCCTTGTAATGAATGCATTTCTCCAGCCCCAGAACTGACCTTCCTGCTTTCCAAACTTTCCTTGAGTTCTGTGTGTAGGCTTTGCAGCTTGATCTGGGGATCAGATCAAAGGCATTGCAAGTTTCAGGATATTACCACTGCTAGCACATTAACATTATATGTAAATGGATTATAATTCAAAGGCAGAAAAGGCTAGATTTGCCACTGCTCTAAACTGAAGGGAATCCAGTGTCCAGCAAGGCTCCACCTGAGAGATGACTCTCAGAATCATACAGACAGGAATTTTCAACAACCACTTAAATTGCTTCCTTCACCTCATACATTTTTATCATAGCTCTTTAATTTATGCCCTGCAAAGTCTTTTAAAGATTAAAAAGCTTTTTAAAAAAATTTTTTACATGGCTCCTGTTCTGTGTTATAATTGAGCTGAAAGACAACTCAGGGAGCAGGCTGTTTTGAAGGCCTAAGATTGGAATTGGGGTTCTGGGCCACTGGATTTTAGTTTACACCATGGCATTGCTGCCCATTTCTGGCTTTGGTCAGGTTACTTTTGCTCTCTTGGTAGCTACCTCTCCTTTTTTGAAAGGAGACCCTTATTCTGGAAACAAGCTAATTTACAGAACAGGGACACTTTCCCATTCTTAGCTTCCTCTTTCAAGGACACTGAGGTTGGTTCACAACTCTTGGATGCTATCAAAGATGAGTTTCAGAAGAGGAAAAAAAAAATCCCTGCCAGGTCAGTGGGTGATTCAGGGGCCCCTGGAGTCTTCCCTGGGGATCATGTCTCAACATTGGTCACTGGCAAACATCTTCTCTTCCCTCCTTTACTGGTCAGGCCTTGGCTCTGAGAGGTACTTCCCTCTCTATCCAGCTGGTCAGTGTTTACTTGAGGGGGACATACTCATGTGACAGGGGAGGTATTTATTGTTCTCTATCTAGAGTTAATGGGAAGGGAGCAATGGAAGCTGTCTGGCATCTCTTGTAGTGTCTAAATTCATGGATCTCATTGTCACCCAAAAGGGGAGAACTGGTTTCAAGAATTGAAATTGTTGGCGTGCCTTTTGTGATGGTTCCAGACTAAACACCTTTCATATAGAAACCCCAAACATTCTACCCGTGACAGCCACCAACCTAAATAGGAAGTGTTAGAGACCTCCTGATATTTGGAGATGTTTAAAAAGAGAGAGAAGTGAAAGCAATGTGCTCAGTGGGTTGGCCCCTGAAAGCTGTACCACAAAAAGGTGCCAGGGTGACAGGATTACACCAGGAAGAGGAAAATATCTGTGCCCACAGCTCAGATGGGAGAGCTGTTGAAGGAAAAGAGGAAGTTTGTGATTGGAGGGGTCTTACCTTGGTTAAGTCTTCAGTGGGAAGACTGAAATAAATAGCTTTGCTTGGCTGTTCTTTTTTTCTCCTATTGGCAGAGTTTAGGAGTGGGGTGAGTGAGCTGGGCTGTGTGAGGAGGGGAAGTCACTGAAGACTGGCTGGTTCTTAGCTTCACTAGTGGCCACCTGTGCGTGGGGGGTCAGGCAGAGGGCTTTCTTGGGAGTGGTTTCCTTTGACATAGGAGTTGGATAGATTATCAAGAGGGAAATCAAGAATACAGGATGGCAGTTTTATTTGGCTTTTCGCAGTGTGTGTGTGTATGTGTGTGTGTGTGAGAGAGAGAGACAGAGAGAGAGAGAGCTACTTGAAAGGTGGTATCTCGACTAGCAGTTGTGATTCCAGTGGGCCTTTGAAGGCAAGGAACTGACTTGCCCACCTCTCAGGGAAGGGCAAACTCAACAAACACAAAGCATTGGTTTACAGTTTTCTGGCTTTAAGGGAACAAATCCTGAATCTTGGACCGTGGAGAATAACTGTCACTGGTGTCGGGTAGCCCCTCTCAGCTCTCCTGCAATGTGACTACTTACTTAGCTCCAATATCTTCAGTATCTACTGTATGAGAGCAGTGCCCAAGGCACACAAGAACTCTCTGTTCAAATGGCAGAGGATATAGGATTATTAGGTAAACGTGTGGAATGTCACATGGTGGTAAGTCCCGTGAAGAAGAATAAGAGCAGGAAAGAGAGACAGGGAAGAGGGACAGAAAGAGCAGGAGTTGCATTTCTGAGCAGTGGTTGGACAGGTGTTGCCAAAGGGGTGCCATGAGGTAAAGATGTGAAGACAGTGAGGGGTAATCCAGGCAGGTGCCTGGGGGAGAACATTCCAGGCAGACGGAACAGAAAAGAGGTCATGTTGCTAGGACTGTGGAGTGAGAGCTATGGAAGCAGAGTGGGTCACTGATCTCACTGTTCAGGGCGCAGTGGCCAATGGAGAGGAGTCTGGCTTTTCCTTTCAGTGAAATGGGAAGTCATAAGGGTTTGACCAGTGGAGTCATATGCTTTGCAATCACTAGCTGGTATTGAGAATAGACACAAGGAAGCAAGGACAGAAATATAGACCAGGAGCCAGGACAATAATTGAAGGGGAGATGACGATGACCGAGTTCTGATAGACTTGATGGATTTTGTGTAGGGTGCAAGGAAAGCAGAAGTCAAGATAAACTGGGGGTGCTTGGGTGGCACAGTTGGTTAAGCATCCAACTCCTGATTTTGGTTAAGTTCATGATCTTAAGGTTGTAAGATTGAGGCTCAGTTGTTGGGCTCTGTGCTCAGCTGGGAGTCTGCTTGAAATTCTCTCTCTCTCCCTCTTCCTCTGCTCCTTGTCCTGCTTTTCTCAAATAAATAAATAAATATTAAAAAAAAAAAAAAAAGAAGTCAAGATAAACCTAAATTTCCCCAGAGAATAGAAAGATGAAGTTGCCATGTGCTAAGTCTGGGGAAGGACAGGGTTTTTCAGGGGGGGGACTCTTGGAACCCTTTTTTGGACATTTTAAGTGTGAGAAGCCTTTTTAACACCCAAGTAGTAATGCCAAAAGGAGCTGGTGGATACATACAACTGGAGTTTAGGGGTGAGGCTCAGGCTGGAGATGTAGCAGTGCCAGCCTTCAGCATATGTATGTCATTGAGAGAAGAGCCTTCTGCCTCCAACATTAAAAAGTCACAGAGAAGAAGCAGACTGTGGGGGACATTTTCTGCTATTTTAGAAATGAGTTTGTCCAGAGAGAGCTACGGCTTAAGTGGTTACTAAAGATTTTACTTTTAGTCACCGGCCTATAGATGAGGTTCCTTTTTAGCCTGAGATTTTGCAGGTGACACTGGCTTGTACCTTTCATTCTGTTGGGGCAGCATGGACTGTGGTGCTTTGAAGAGCCAGAGAAGGACTCTCAGTCCTCAGCATCTCAGGTAGGGTAAGGAGAGGCACACAGCCAGGCAGGGGTTAGAGTACCTGCTCCCTTTAAGCTGCTGGCAGAACACCCTCAAGCAGCTCCTTGAACTCTCCAAGCCTGGATTCCTCATCTGTGAAAGTCAAGACAATAATGGCATGTAAGTCATAGGATTATTTCGAAGTGTAAGTAATGATGAAAGTTAAAAGCACTTAGCTGAGTGAACATAGTAAACTCTCAATAAGCATTAGCTCTTATTGTTGTTATTTAATATTACCTTTCTTTACGAGTACTTTGAGATTTGAACTGAAAATTGGCAAAGGAGAAAAGTACCATTGACTACCAGGAGTCTGAGATAAATTTAAATTTAAATTTAAATTTAAATTAGGCTGTAAATTAGGCCTGGGTGGCTGAGTGGTTGAACGTCTGCCTTCAGCTCAGGGTGTGATCCTGGAGTTCTGGGATCGAGTTCCACATCAGGCTCCCTGCATGGAGCCTGCTTCTCCCTCTGCCTATGTCTCTGCCTCTCTCTCTCTCTCTCTGTGGGTCTCTCATGAATAAATAAATAAAACCTTTAAAAAAGAATTAGGCTGTATTATACTAACTCTGTAAATAAACTATTTACTAAAATCTATGCTTGAAAATACCCAAACTAAAGGGGGACATTCTTGGTGCTCCAATACTTCTCCATTGTTTGCTTCAGTTAAATGCAATTCTATTTGATAAGCAGCTGATAGTGCTGACAGTGGTTACTCTGCCTAAGGAAACATTGAGATTTCAAAGGAGTCAAGTAATAAAAATCATTTTCCTTTTTCAATGTGACTGAGTCTAGGTCTGCCTTGGTTCTCACTGCCTCTAGGTCATTGGCTTCTTTCCACTCCCCTCACTCTTTCCTGCTTCTCTTATAAAACTGTGAACTTCTTGGGACAGCAACATCTACATCAGGTAGATGTCAGGTGTCACTCACTCACCTACCTACCCTCAGTGCACAGTGAGTACTCAGGACATGTTTGTTAAAAAAAAAAAAAAAAAAAAAAAAAAGTTAGGGATTGTCTACAGGAATGAACGAATGAGGGAATAAAGCTCAGTCCTTTCCAGTAAGCTCTCTATGAGATGGAGAAGAAAGGTGTTCACATACATCAATTAAAATACAGTGTGTGATTATGAGGGCAGACAACTTGTACAGGCAGGAGTTTTGAATTGGAGTGTGAATCCAAAGACCTCCCAAGGTGTATGTGGGCTGAGCTAGTTTTAAGGGAATCAATGCCAGATGCTCAGATTCCACATCGACTGAAAAATGGGTGTGATGGATGTGATGGAGTTAGCCCATCACCTTCCTCAACTCCTGATTCACATGGCCCAAGAAAGGTACGGACTCTCACTCACTATGAGTCCCTCCGTGTGGTCTTACACAGGGGTGTAAAAGTCTTTGGGGCAATAAAATTATGATTCAACATATTGGTGTTGGCAAAACTTCTGTAACTGGACACCACTGACCTGCAGAGAACCTAGTGTCTTTCTGTTACAGGCTGAGTTCTCCAGAAGCAGAAGCTGAAACAGTTTGGGGTGCCAGATATTTTTAGGGATCAACACTAGCTAAGGGAGAGGGGAAGAAGCAGAGTTGAGTAGAAGATGTCAAACTGAGAGGTAGGCCTGACAAAGGCTTGGCAATCTTTGGGGAGCTCTAGAGCAAGCATTGGCCCCTGGAGTGGTCCTCGCTAGGCAGGAAAGGCACACCAGGCTGGCATTCTGGAAGCTGGGCCAGTTCTGAAGGAGTTAACAGTTGGAGGCCATTTGCTGGCTCACTTCCCACAGTTAGGCAGCCAAGGTTTCTTTGCAGGGGATCTTCATGGAACATCCCTATGCCTACCTCACTTTCACCTTATTGTATGCAATTCTGCTAAGGGTGAAATGTGGTGCTCAGAAAGGAAGGCTTGGGTCTGTGAATTCAGATTTTGTAGAGGGAGACAGTGGGAGTGATAAAGATTACTCTTCAGGGCAGCCTGGGTGACTCAGCAGTTTAGCACAACCTTCAGCCCAGAGTGTGATCCTGGAGACCTGGGATTGAGTCCCACGTTGGCTCCCTGCATGGAGCCTGCTTCTCCCTCTGCCTGTGTCTCTGCACCTCTCTCTCTCTCTCTCTCTCTCTCTCTCTCTGTCATGAATAAACAAATAAAATCTTAAAAAAAATTACTCTTCAGTAACCTCTCCTCTTCCATCCTCAAAATAATGTCAAAAAATATGTATCTCCTAAAGAAAGATTCTCAAACATGAAGTAAAGAGGGCACTAATAAGCAATAGCCAAGGTCTACTTCGTCAAGACAATTAATTCACAAAATGTTGCTATTCCTTCTTGATTTCTCAGGTGAACAACTGGTCTACCACTTCCTTGCCTAAGCATTGACCTCTCGTCTCAGAATTTGAATTCAGAAGTAAGATAGTTGGCTATGATTGGGTATTAATACATGTATTTGAAATTGAAATTTATTTTTTTCTACCTGAAACTAAATCTGGTTTGGCTGCTTGGCTTGACAGTGTGGACTGTTTTGCCAAACGGGTTATTATAGCAGACATTTCCCTGAACCAAATCAGCTAAATCTGAAAATCCAAGCTTTAGATTAAAATAAAGCATGTGATGAAATAAAATAATTTTATTAAAAATTGTATTGGCTGAAGGTGGCAGAGGGAGGATGAGGAATAGTACTCACAAATGCAGTTCTTAATTGGGGTGATAAAAATGTTCTGGAATTAGATAGTGGTAAAGACTGCATGATTTTGTGAAGATACTAAAACCCACTAAATTATGCACTTTAAAGGGATGAATTTTATAATATGTGAATTATCTTTCAATTTAAAAAGTAAAAAAAATATTGTTTTGGCAAAGTTGTATTGAAATAACAAGTATTTTAATTTTCTCAACCTTTTCAGTTTAAACAAGGAGTCTCTAAGTAAATGAGTAGCAGGTATAATTAGCAGTCATCTGAGAAGGTTAGGTACAGCCTTTTTGGTGTATTTCCCAGAACTAAGAAAGCAAATGACTAATGACTGGGTAACAAATATATTTTCAGCTCTCATGGTTTCTAATTCTCTTCTTTCAACAAAATTGAAGGAGGATCAAACTAGTTTGCCAGCTGATAGGTCACTACTAACTTTAGAGATTGTTATGGAATTTTGGCATCATAAAACTTCTTTTACTCATATCTTATTTTTAGGAGAACTAGATTTCTCAGAGGTTTCTCTCCAGAGATGCTAAGTAGGAGTAGAAGTGACTCTGGATCCTATCTCATCTTAGCAGATAATAATTTTCACCCATAATTTCAATGCATCTAATTGAAAAAAAAGGTGCCATTTAAATTCCTTAAGAGGTGAATTTTTAATAAAATCTACCCTTATTCTTAATTTATGAAAATTCATACTCATATTCTTATTTATGAAAATCTAGAATATGTTTATATTCTCTTGATTAATTGTGTTCTGATAATTATTAAAGTTTTTTAATTAGTTAATTAATTAGAGCACGAGTGAGGGGAGGGGCAGAGAGAGGGGGACAAGCAGACTCTGCACTAAGCACAGAGCCTGATGTGGATGGAGCTCAATCCCACAACCCTGAGATCATGACCTGAGCCGAAATCAAGAGTCAGATGTTTAACCAACTGAGCCACCTAGGCACCCCTCTGCTAATTATTGAAGTTATAAGTTGGTCTAGAAAAAGCTGCTTAAAACTTACAGACTTAAAGTGATAACGAAATTAAAATTTCAACGTATTTACGTTTTCTGCTGCAGATAAGAATGGTATGACAGTTGTGAAAAAAACTTTCCAACATGAAAGTTACGACAATTGCTAAAGTATACAAAGAGTAAATAGAATGGAAATGTGAATTCAAGGAGAAAATGGACCAATAAGTTGATAAAGAAAACTTTTCGTGGGGGTACCTGGCTGCTCAGTCAGAAGAGCATGCAACTTTTGATCTTGGGGTCATGAGTTTGAGCCCCATGCTGGACATAGAGATTACTTAAAAACCAATAAGTAAATAAATAAGCTAGAGAAGATTTTCATGTATTTTTAAAATCGATAAAGTTTCAGAGTATAGAATTGCTCTGGGACTTAGATTCCATTGGCAACATTTAAAGAGCAATCTAATAATTTTGTTTTAAAATGCTAATATTGGGCAGCCCAGGTGGCTCAGCTGTTTGGTGCTGCCTTCAGCCTAGGGTGTGGTCCTGGAAGGTCCTGGAGACCCGGGATTGAGTCCCATGTCAGGCTCCCTGCATGGAATGGAGCCTGCTTTTCCCTCTGCCTGTGTCTGTGCCTCTCTCTCTCTGTGTTTCTCATGAATAAATAAATAAATAATCTTTAAAAAAATAACATAAAATGCTAATATTTACAGCACTAAGGAAATGACATCCTCTGGAACTATTTAAACCTCCAGTAAAAGTTTTTTTTTTTTTTTTTTAATGTCATCTTAAAACTGAGAGAGGGTGTATGGATTTTCAAACCATTTCTTGGGAGCACACAATCTAAAAACTTAGGAGGCCACAGCTTTGGGGGCCAGACAAGGGGCAACTAGATCTGCTTGGATGGGTGGAGCTTTAAGGAGGAGTGACGTGCAAGCTGGACCTTGACAGATGGCAGAAGGTGTCTGCCAGGCGGAGGAGGGCCTTTGGCAGCTGCCAGCCTGGGGAGGCTGATGTTTTAGGGGCATAGTGCCAGCTCCTGGCATTCTTACCAGTATGCCCATTACTACAACCTTGAGCCTCATCAGTTTGACAGTTAAGACCTTGGCCATTTTATAGGAGCCTGAGTGAAAGAGGAAGTTAAGTGGACAGGTGCACCAGAGCCTCCAGGTGACACAGCCATATGCTGACTTCCTGGCAGATGCACTAAGTATTATTCTCCACTTCCTCTGGCTCGTTGGCCAAACTGTAGCACCTTCGTCATTGTTCAGCCACACCCTGAATTACCTTGACTTCAAACCTCATTCTTTCCCTTGCCCCCAAGTGCACTCTTAGGTCCACAATGTGTCAAAGGGGCAGCCTACTCATCCTCAGCCTTCCAGAACTCAGGCTGCATTTTCCATCTCTGTGATCTGTGGGGTCGCTCTGAGACTGGATTTGGACAATGGACAAGAATAAGCTCACAAAGAGCAGAAGCAGTCTTTGGTTTTCGCTGTCTTAGTGGGAAGGAAAACCCTTGGTAAAGTTGAGGGGTGGGGACAGGTCTTGGGTTGGAGGGTTTCCAATGAACTTGAAAAGAAACTCAGGCTTTTTCACCCTCTGAGCCAAGTTCAGAAGTTTGCAGATGTCTTTGGGGGGAGAAAATTTGTGCTGCAGACCTCAAAATTGTGTTTGTATTGAATGGAGAACCACAAAGCAGGTATGATATTCTAACAAGTTCTCACACTTCTCGAAAATGCTACAATTAGAACCTGTCCAGGGTGGCTCTCCTGTGGGAGGAGACAAGCTTTGGGGGCACCACGGTCCACCCAGAGAAGAATCTCGCAGGCCCTTCCCACCACCCATCCTTAGCTTGGATTCTGCTTTTATGCATATTTATTTTAAAGTGTGTATACAGATGTGTGGGTTTTCTGGAAGGAATCTGAGAGGAGGGAAGCAAATGTGGCTGTGCAGAATGTTTTGAGCTGCAGCCATCGAGACCCAGAGGAAACGAGTTTACTTTGTCAAGCTTGCCCAGATGGGCTGTGCGTGTGGGTTGTTAGCTCTGGCACTGGCTGCCAGGCTCTGTAAACACTGCGTGGCTGCTCCCCCAGGACGTGTGTTGACTGTCATGCCTTACTGCCTAATTGGCTCTCGCTGAAGAGCTACAGGCCGTTTCTTTCTGGTCTCTGTTGTTCTGCGGGGAAGCCTTGGGGTTGGTGATGGGCACCAAATTATTTGGTTCTGTCCCTTTTGTTCGTTTGTTCATTCCCAGTGGACCCAACTTAATGGCTAAGAAGGACTTGCCTTCTCTTCAGAAGACCTTTGCAGCATCTGTCCAATGTGTCTTTTGGGATGGAAGGGCGAGTTTAAATTCTCTGCTTTAAGTCAAGTCTAAGGCAGGCCATGGGAGGCTTATTACCCTCCAGTCATTTCCTCAAGCTCCCCTTCCCCACAATCACTATGTTTGCTCCTTTCTGAGTTCCATTTTTTATTTCCCCTCTGGATGAGTGCATTTTCTTTCTGCTCTTTTCATTCTAACTGCCCAGATACTGCTGTGCGTAGGGGCCATACGTGTGCACGCTGAGTTAAGTCAGCGTGGACGGGTGCCAGGTGCCAGGCTCCACCACCAACAAATCACACCCTCTCCACAGCCCCACTACAGCCCTTCTGAGACTTGTGTCTATAAATTGTGCCAAGACAGGTCTCCTGGAAACTTCCTTTGCTGCTGGCAGCTCCACACCCATGCATTTCCTTTTTCCTGTAAAAAATCCATTCCCAGCTCCAACTTAAAACAGAAGGTCAGTTATATTGACACCTACTGCACATAGACGCTGTATTTTCAGGAAAATATTTTCACCTCTGAAATCTTTCAATTGGAGGGGTTACACACCCCTCAAACTCCTGTGGTAACAGTCAACCTACAGGCCTGTCCTACAGCTGCACACCCCACCAACAGGAGGATATGTGCTTTGAAAAATGTTTCCAATGGTAGTGAGGCGCTCTGAAGAGAAACTCATGAACTCTCCCTTCAGCGCGGAGAGGTGCCCGAGTTCCTTGGTGCATGGCAGGCTTTCTGCTTAGCTGATGATGTGGGGCAGGGTTTCTCTCTTCCCTGCCTGCCTTTCCTAGTTTGTGAAATAGGAGACTAATAATTTCCCAGGAGGAAATATACTTACCTTGTAAGTTTCCAGTGTTGGGATATTTTATGGGATGGTGCTCTCTCCTTTATGATCAGGCCAAGGGACCCTTTCCTGCTTTTCCATGGATTTCAATCTGTCTCCAGGAGCCTTGGGTTAAAATCAAATATATTAACTTAGGGAGGAGGTGGGGTGAACATTTGTTGTTTTTGCTGTTCCCCATTCATACTAATAGCACCCCATTTCCTTTCCAGGAAATTACCTCATCCCCATTCTGTGCATTCCAGGGAATTAGCTCACCCGAGTTGGTAGAGTGTCAATCAGGTGCCCCACTCTCCCCAGCCAGGCAGTGGGCTTGCTGTTCAAGCAGGGGTGGCTGGATTCTCCCCGTAAGATGTCAAATCTGGAGCAGCGTTATGAGTGAGGAAATGTGTTGGAGCTGATATGTGCTGGTGTGTTCCCTACCCCGGCAGCCATGGTTCCTGCTCCTTCTGGCCCAAGAAAGACTGAAGTTGACCAAACCTACCGGCTTGGTGCTAAATTAGCAGAAAGTAGAGTTCTTTTTACCTATCTGATTTGGTGAGCTGAGGGTAACAAGTTAATCCACAAATTCTGACAGACTGAGGGAGAATATGAGTCAGAAACGCCAGAAGAACTCTCTACAAATAATGGGATACTGGATTCCAGCATTGCCCAACCTACATGTCTCTCTGTATTTGTGTCAAATAAGGAAGGAAGGGCATGCATCTCTTCTTTTTGCTCTTGTCCCTCTTCCTCTTTTTGTTTTTTGTTTCTTTCTCTTAATGGGCAAAGTTGGACCTTTTTCTACTGAGGCTACGGCTCTTTCTCTTAATTATCTGTTTAACTGGGTTAAGGGTCTCTATTTATATCTGGATGATCAGAAGTTTAGGGGTTCACCTTCCATAACTGGAGTCTGAAAACTAAATTCATTATTTTGAAGCAGCTTCTCTGGAATTGAAGCTAGTGCTAAAACTATGTTAAGCCAGTTGAACAAAACAAGCAGAAGGACCAAAGTCACAGCTTCTCTTTCCTTCTTCCATCACCTATGGCAGACAGCATAGTTTTCTTGCAGTCAGGCATGAATCTTCTTTTGTTACACCTGGGCTTTGGAGAGACACTTTTCTTTCAAAACAGCTTTTCATTGCCTGAGCTTGCAGGCAACCTTGATGTGAGCTGTGCTTTCCTCAGCAGAACTGCACGGGGTGTTATAACAATGTTAAAAGGAAACTGTGGGGATCATGCAAGTGTTTCAGTGGAGAGCCATATTGGAGAGGGGTCTCAAAAACCTACAAGTCTGGCTAACACAATTCCAGAGAAAAGGTGGACATTGTCTCAGGACCTGGGGAGTGATTGTTGTAAGTTGCACTTTTTCCAGTACGGGTAGAATAATAAATAGCTTCCTTTTCCTGTAACTCAACATAATGGGCACTGGGAAAGCTTAAGGGGTAAATTTTATCTAGTCTTTCCATCTTCTCTTTATATTAGTCAGAGAAATTAATGATACCTGCTATAACAATTATCCTCAAATTCCAGTGACTTAATACTAGTTTATTTCTTCTTCAGGCCATGAGATCCATGGCAGCTGTCCTCCAAAGCAGTGACTCTGGAATCATTGTGTGACTTTGCTGTCTGAGCAAATGCTTGCAGTCATGTGAGCAGAAGAGAGAGGATAAAAGTAGGACCAGATGCTTAACCACTTCAACCAGAAGTGCTATTTCATTGGCCCAAACTAGTCATGTAATCAATTTAGCTGTGAGGGAGTATGAGAAGCAGGAGAGTGGGTATCAGTGAGCATGAATGCTTTCTGAAATGCCTTTTTCTTTTCTTTTCTTTTCTTTTTTTTTTTTTAAGATTTAATCTATTCATTCATGAGAGACACAGAGAGAGACAGAGATAGGAGAAGGAGAAGCAGTCTCCCTCCAGAGAGCTTGATGCAGGACTCCATCCTAGGACCACAGGTTCACAACCTGAGTCAAAGGCAGACATTCAACCACTTTAGCTCTCAAGTAAATGTCCCTCTCAAGTCCTGGTGAAACTGCTCCCCTGCAATAAGACTGTCAGGAATGGTTCGAAACCTACTAAATGCTATGAGTATCATGACCTTTTCCTAAGGAATATTGTATTTTAGGGCAGCCTAATTTTCTTAACCTAAAGGGCTAATGGAGAGGTCCTTTGCTAGCTTTACTGGTTAACATTATAATTTTCTTAATTTTCAGGCCCTTGAAATTTAAGTGAATTCATGTGAGGATGGCCTTGCTGCACAGTACATGGTCCCCAGACTCAACTCCTGCTTGAACAACCATCATTCTTAGAAATAAACATAAAAGCAATTTTCACTGGCAATACTCATGTTAAATGAAGAAAGAACTGCTAGGCCCTGGTTCTTTTCTGCCCAGAGCTTGTCTCATTTGCCTTTTCATTTTCTAGTCAGACTTATGCTTGGGGCTTTTCAACTCACAAACAATGGGACTGATTTCCATTGGGTGGTTCTGTCATCTGGTAGGTCACCCTGGAACTTTATGCTTTGTGCTCTGATTGAGAACAGAAACAAGCTAAAGAAAGAAAAAGGGCAACAAATCTTGACTCACAATTATAGTGTGAATCAGTAACAAAGCTCTAGGTTTGCTGTGTGGGATAAAACATTGTTTTCTGTCCATCTATCTCCTGATTCTAATTTCCAAGAACCAAGAAAAGAGCTTAAGAGAATGAGGAGAAAATAATGAAATCATGGGGAACTTGAAAAACATAGTCAAAAGGAGGTTGAACTCAGTATAGAAACATCAGACCAAGGTTACAAAAGGAAGGCGGGGAGGCCAGCTCTGGTCCCCATACATATTTTGATGGGCTTCTGGCCAGTTAGTCCACACAGCTTTGGGTAGACAATCTGAATTTGTAGCCAATATTTAAATACTCAGAGATTTCACATAAAAAGCCAGATTTATGACTTCTCTTGAAAAATCCAATTTTGGGGCAACATTAAGCCTTATAGTCTAGCAGAGCAACAGTTGGCCTTAACCAGTCAGTAGCTGTTCCTTTCAGATAGGACCGTGGCTATCCCCTTGCCATTGACTGTGGTCCCACCACTCCCTATTGCACCCCCAACTCTAAGCCCAGTATCAATCTTCTTTATCTCTGATCTCTTTCTTCCAGCAGTCTCACTCATTCACACTGGCTGCCTGGGCAGGTGTATATGGAAACCATGACCTCAAGGGCTTCTATACCTCAAACTCAAAATTGCTGAAAGGCACTTAAGACATGGAAAGACTGGTGGTGAGATATTTAAATATAAAGGAAGAAAAGGAGGAATAAGGACCTTGAAGACAAAGAGAAAAGACTCAGGGAGTCTCATTGTGTCCCAGAGTGAGAGCTTCTCATAGTCATGTGAGACACTGGAACTCTTGCTATCTGGGCTGTGACTGAAGCACAAAGGCCAAGGATAGAAGATGGAGGAAGTGCGGGCTTCCACCATGTCATAGGTGAGGGGCTGGCTGTGACCTGTGCCACGCTTGCAAAAGGGAAAACAATAAGATGAGGGGGTTTGGGAATAATGAATAGAGACAAGTTTTGGGGGAATTTGCTGAGAAGTGGAGTGGAGAGAATTGGGGCAGTAGTTGGAAAAGATGAGATTAACATTTGTTTATTAAGCTGAAAGCCCAGCTTTGGTTTATTGATTGAATCATTTAATAGAGCGAGGAAGCTGGTGATGCTATAAGGGGCAAGTCAAGCGAAGGGGTGAAGTCCCTGAGTCAGTGAGAGGGAACAAAATTGCACCTTAAGACAAAGCACAGGTAATTGATACAGTAAAGTAAGAAAGGAAGCAAAATATAAGGAATGGATGAAGTGAGGCTTGGCAGATTTAGACATTTAGGTGTGGAATATTCTTTGCAAATTATAGCCCAGTTGTCCTCTTTTCAGCTATGGGTAATAAACTGAAATTTGATTACATTGAGCTTATTGGGTCTTATTTTCTTATAAGGTTGTATAAGTTGTTCACTGCACAAGGGCACCTTGCCAAGTGGATGATGGAATGAGACAAAAATCCCATCCATGCTCTTTGCTCTCCTGCAGTATACCTGGAGCAGTAAAGCAGCTGATTTGCTGCTTGGTAAAGGGTAGCTCTGTTTTTCAATTTGCAGAAAGCAGCTGATAGGTTAGAAGAAACTCTATTTTGTTCTCTAGGTGTATGATGTGATTCAATCCTGCCTCAGAAATGGAAGTGAGGTCCTGAAGGGAGAGCCTGTCTTATATTTGTTACCACCAGCAGCACTCAGACCAGCGGGTGGTTTCCTCTAGAATGGTCCATGGAACACTTCTATAATATTTAAATAGATGTTCTATAAAAAGAAATCTGTGCAAAATTAAAAAAAAAATAAGAGGGGGGGAATCTGCACAGTGAAGATAGTCGGTCAGTGTCACAAACGACATTGAGAAACAGCACACACCCTCTCTAGTCGTGTGCCTGGGCTGAAATGTGCCTGCTGTGGTGGTCCTGCTGGGGTCTCCACATGGAACACCCCCCTGGAAGCTGTTGTGATGTCTCAGGACACTTGGGCCCATGGGCAGAAGATGTTTCCCTGGCTAATCTGAGTACTCCACAGGGTTTATATTATTTCCAAGAGTGAGGTTTAGGCCCTGGAGCAATCTGACTCAATATTTACAGAAAGACAGGGCCTGTAAAATTCCCTACATCATTCTCACTCCTTAGAAGTATCCAGAGCTCCTTCATTGCATTGTTTTAGGCATAAAAGTCCTCCCAAAGTTTTCTTCAAAACCATTTTTTTTTTTTTTTTTTAGAAAGAGAGGGTAAAGTACTTAGGGGGCTTGTCTCATATGAAGTACTCAGAAAATAGTGGTGGTGCCACTGTCACTGCCATCATCAACCTAACCTTGATACACTGATATCCTTGATGAAAAATTATAATTGCAGCTAGACTGTACTCCTCTTTCTATCTTGCAAACATTTACCTGTCCCCTCCCTCCAAATGTCCCATATATCTCTCATCATATGACCTATCTTTCCCAGATAGAATTTCTCCAGAGCAGAATGTGAGAGCTTATTAACAAACTATGCCAAAGGTGGACTTGGCTCATGTTTACTGCTCAAGATGTCCTTGTGTGTGATTAGAGTTCTCATATGTTCTAAGTGTAAGATTTTCTGCCTGCACCCGTGCTTGGTGCTCACACTCTGAGCATTGGAGACACAGAGGGATTAATTAAGGCCCGAGTTTGAGAGGCTGTGGTGTATCCTGCTTCCTGGAGGCAAGAAGGTAGTCAGAGCCACTAGACACAGGCAGCTTTGTCTGGCGAGGAGACCCATGGACAGCCTCATTCTGGTCATTTTTATAATTCCTCTCAGTCTTGGTTCTCCAGGCAGAGCTGTCAGCCCCAACCAGAATGCCCCAGGGAAGCAAAGGCCAATTTGCCTTTGGAGGGAGCTGCATTCTCTATGCAGGCCTTTGAACTTCCCGGGAGCATTGCTCTGGTCTGTAGATCTTATCTGAAATGTTTTCTTCCAGAGGCCTGTTCCCTCACCCGCAGCAGTGGTGTGACACGGGCCACTCTCTCATCTGGTTCCCAGCAGCTGGAAATGTGAATGTTTGCCTCCCGGCCAGCACACACACAGACCGGGATACCCCCCACATGTTCTTGGAGAACTGGCACTCAGGCCCCTTTTCTGGATGTTTTGCTAACACACACTTCAAATGAGTGGGCAGGGCTTGATCTTAATCAAATGTCTCATTAATATCTGCCCTTGGCGCAGCTCCAGCCCCGAAGTGCTGCGTATGAGAGGTATTTGCATAACACGCACACATCCTCACACATGTGGCCATACCACCCACCGTCATAATATGAAGGTCTCAAGCATACGATGAGCCTATTTTTTCAGCAGAGATGGTTTAGATAAATGGATAGAATAAATACTTCCTCTCCTGGCAGTATGTGCAAGGTCACTAAACAAGGAAATGGGATAAAAGTTCCTGAGTTGAAAGTGAAGGGCAAGGCATGTCCTAGTGACAACCTGTCTTTTTCTTTTTTCTTTTTTTTAGACTCAAGGTTATAGGTGCTATTGATGAGTGTTCGCTTGGGAAGTATCTGGATATCAGGACCCGGATTGCCATGCCAAGTTCTTCTGCTCCATCAAGTAAGATGATTGCTCTGGCCTGTAAATCTCATCTGAAATGTTTTCCTCAAGAGGCCCACCAGAAGGATCTCCTGGTGACACAGTTTGAGGTTAATATAAGCTTCAGGTTCTGAAGCTAGGTTTTTCCACGCTGGGTTCTCACAGTTCCATGCTGTTTCTCTCATTTTGTTTGGCGTGCATAGGAATTAATGAAGGTAGCCGTGGGTGGATAAGGGTCCTTTTAAATTGTAGGTTCCTGAGCTTCATCTCCAGAAGTGCCAATCCCGCAGGTTAAGGGTGGGCCAGGCATTTGTACTTTGACAACTGACTTCCCATATTCTGATGTGGCTGGTTCTCAAAGATGGGACCTTTTGGGGGCATTTGTGGCTGCTTCTAACCTCCCCCAGAGTTTTTGTCCTCATGAGGCCCCCTGAATGCCCAGGAACTTTGCTGTCACTTTCCCTTCCTCATTCTTGGCAGCCTTGGCACAGTCAGCATTGGGGACAGGCCTTGCCTGTCAAGGTGTGGACATGTTCTACAGAGACTCTTGCAAAGGATTCTAAGGAATAGTCTGTCCTTCCTTTCATCTGAGTTTTCTCTGATAAGATGAAGACGAGTACCAAAGAAATGTGTAGAACACAGGTTCTGAATTGAAATGAAAAAGTCTTAAAGCCCAAATGAGATTTTCTGCAATTTTTTTTTTTTTTTTTTTTACAGTAGCTCTATGTCCGGGCCCAATATGGGGCTTAAACTCACAGCCCTGAGATCAATAGTCACATACTTTACTGACTGAGCCAGCCAGGCTTCCAAAATTTTATGCAATTTGAAGCTTAGAGACTTTTGTTGTAGTTATTGCCTTAAAACAGTGCTATAAAACCAGGTGTGGGGTGGGGAAGAGGCCCCCTCTCTGATAACTTCTGTCGTTTCTGATTATTTAATATTTACCAGGTACTAGCAACAGACATGTGTTTATCAAGGGCAGTTCATTATCCTGTCACGCTCATCCAAAGAGAAGAATTAATTGTCCCCTTTTTCCTTTTTACAACATTTCATTTTTCTTTTTTTTTTTTTTTTAATTATTTATTTATTTATTTATGATAGTCACAGAGAGAGAGAGAGAGAGAGAGAGAGAGAGAGAGGCAGAGACACAGGCGGAGGGAGAAGCAGGCTCCATGCACCGGGAGCCTGATGTGGGATTCGATCCCGGGTCTCCAGGATCGCGCGCTGGGCCAAAGGCAGGCGCCAAACCGCTGCGCCACCCAGGGATCCCCAACATTTCATTTTTCAAATGATTTTAAATTTTTATCAAAGTAACATATGCACATACTTGTGGGAGCCAAATAGTACCATGAGGCTTGTAACAAAAAGAGCAACCTCTCCTGGGAAACTTTTCTCATAGTGTTTCCTTGTGAACGTCCTGCCAGTACCTTTTCTAGTCTTGTTCTTGGGCTCCTTTGGGTGTTGAACCTCCTGGGTTGATCCTCTGATCCTTTATCTTTTCTAGTGTCCATCTCTTTATCGTTACTCTCATCTGAACAATTCCTTTCTCTTTATTTATCCAACCTTCCACAACATTTTTACTTTGCTAATTACTTTTCTAATTCTCAAAATGTCTTTCTTATTGATTTTTACAGTATCCTGGTATTGCTTTATGAATGCAACTTATTCTATAGTTCTCTCAAGTTTGTGATTCCTGAAGTTTTGATGTAGCCCTCTAAATTGCTTTTGTTTCTCCTAAGGCCCTAAGCAGGACCCAGTCTCTTGAATTGGAGGCCAGAGAAGAGACTGATGCCAGTATTCTGGTTTTCAGGTGAGAGGAAGCTGGACTTCAGGCTTTTACTTAAAACTCCTGTTCAGTTCAGCTGTGGACCATGGTCTCCTACTTGTGCCTGTGTCTTTGTGCTCAGGGCCTTTTTGGTTCTGTTGCTGTAGAGACCCATGCTGTCTAATGCAGTAACCCTTTGCTATGTGTGGCCATGGAGCACTTGAAATGTTGCTGGTCAGCACTGAAATGTGCTCTGAGGGTAAAATATATACCAGGCTTTGAAGATGTTATAAAAAAAAAAGTAAAATATCTCATTACAAATTTTAAAAGATATTGATTACATATTGGAATAATAACATACTGGGTTAAGTAAAATGTATTATTAAAATTCACTTTACCTCTCTTAATGTGGCTACTGGAAAATTTGAAATCACATCCGTGGTTTGCATTAGATTCCTATTTCACAGAGCTGCTCTTCTGTGGTTGCAGGGACGAGTGCCCAGGGCTCACCGCTCCTGCTCCAGCCCTGCATGTTAATAGGCACCGCTGCTTCTAGTTCCCTGTCCTTTCTGGGCTCCGCACAATGAATCGCTAGCTTCTCCCTGGTGTCTGATGCAGGCTCTTGGTTTCAGCTTCCTCTATGTCCTCTACTCTGTGGAGGTCTGTTATCCCTCATCTGCTTTCCACCTTAAAAAAATTGATTGACATATCTCCGCTCCTATTCTCTTAGCAAATATTTGCCTTTGCTATCATTTTGGGGGTGGTGGTGGAAAGGAATAACTATAAATGCATGCAATCAACCTGCCATTTGTAAGTTCTAATGGCCCCTTGACTCAAAATAAAATGGCAACTTTCAGGACCATGATAATTTCCCCCCGGTCTCTGTGCCAGTAGGCCCAGACTGTAATAACGAAATCCCACAGACTGGGGGCTTTAAACAACAGGAATTTATGTCTTGCACGTCTCACTTCCTGCAGGCTGGAAGTCCAAGCCCAGGGTGTTGGCTGATTTGGGTCTCTGATGAGGATTCTCTTCACGGCTTATGGCAATTATCTCCTCACCATGTCCTCACATGGCAGAGAGAAGAAGCAAGCTTTCTGGTGTCTCTCCTTATGAGGGCACTGATCCCATCATGAGGATTCTACCCCCATGACCTCATCTAAACCTAATTATCTCCCAAAGACCTTATCTGTAAATACCATCACACTGGGGGTTAGGGACTTCAACGTATGAATTTTTGATCGAGGCATGGTTCAGTCTATAGCAGTCTCCATTCTGGCTCATGGTCCAAGTTTTTAATTAAGAAAAACTTCTAGGCATACAAATAGCCAATAGACAACATGAAAATATGCTCAATGTCACTTGGCATCAGGGAAATACAAATCAAAACCACAATGAGATACCACCTCACACCAGTTAGAATGGTAAAAATTAACAACTCAGGAAACAGGTGTTGGAGAGGATGTGGAGAAGGGGGAACACTTTTACACCATTGGTGGGAATGCAAGCTGGTGCAGCCACTCTGGAAAACAGCGTAGAGGTCCGCAAAAAGTTGAAAATCGAGCTACCCCTATGACCCAGCAATTGAACTACTAGGTATATATCCAAAGGATACAAACATAGTGTCTCAAAGGGGGCACATGCACCCCAATGTATATAGCAGTAATGTCCACAATAGCCAAACTATGGAAAGAGCCCAGATGTCATCAACAGATGAATGGATAAAGAAGAAAATATGTGTGTGTGTATATATATATATACACATATATATATATACACACACACATATGTATATATATGTATATATACACATAAATATATATGTGTTCATATATATAATGGAATATAACTCAGTAATCAAAAAGAACAAAATCTTGCCATTTCCAATGATGCGGATGGAACTAGAGGGTATTATGCTAAGTGAAATAAGTCAGAGAAAGACAAATACTGTATGATTTCACTCACATGTGGAATTTAAGATGAATATAGGAGAAGGGAAGGAAAATAAAATAAGATGAAAACAGAGAGGCAAACCATAAAAGATGCTGAACTCTAGGAACAGACTGAGGGTTGATAGAGGGGAGGTGGGTAGGGGATGATGGGGTAATTGGGTGATGGGCATTAAGGAGGGCATTTGATGTAATGAGCACTGGGTGTTATATGCAATGGATGAATCTCTAATTTAAAAAAAGCTTCTAATTGTCCTCTACACAAATGTTATTTGCTTCCCCCATTCCCACCCACATACTTGCCATCAGGATATTCATCTCATCTCAAAGGTTTTTTTCATCTTTTTCATAGCAAAGCCTTGTTCCATCACCTTTAATATATTGCTTGAAGACTTTTATTCAGAAATTAATAAGAATTATAAGATTTATTTGGAAAAGCAAAGGACCAAGAGTAGCCTAAAAATCTTGAAAAAAAAAAAACCCAAGTTGGTAGACGCATGCTACTTGACTTCAATACTGTTAATCAGATTAGTGTGGTACTGATGACAAGCTGGACATGTAGATCAATGGGACAGAAGAAAGCATCCAGAAATAAACCACAAATATATGAATAAATACTTTTTGATAAAGTGTCAAAGCAGTTTAATGAGGAAAGGAAAATCTCTTGAATAAATGGTACTAGAACAATGAGATATTAATACATATATGAATATCCAATTGTGTGTATGTATATGTAGTGTGTGTATGATGAATCTCAACCTTTCCTTTATGTAGAACAGCCAATCAATTGAGATGGATGCAATACCTAAATGTAATATTTAGAACAATAAAACTACCAGAAGAAAACCTAGAACGATATCTTCATGACCTTAAGCTAAGCAAAAATTTATCAGAAAGGATATAGAAAGCACAAATTGTAAAAATAATGTAAGTTAGAAGGAGCATGAAGAAACATTTTGGGGGCAAAGGAAATGTTCTGTGTCTCTGTAAGTATTTTTCAAAACTGATTGAATGATACATGTAAGATTGGGACACCTATAGTGTATAACTAATGTTTTAAAAAAGGAAAATGATTAAAATATAAAACACTGCTTAAAATTCATTTACTGGGTTCCATTTTATCAGAAGAATCTCAAGAGGTTACTCAACTTACTTAACCTACTTCCTTAATTACATATTCTTCTAACTGGTGTAAGTTGAAATATTTCTCAGTTTACTTGTTATAAAATTTCTTTTTCTAAAGATATATCTTTCTTTTTAAAAATATTTTTTATTTTTAAGTAATCTCTACACCTAATTTTGGGTGTGAACTCATACCCTTGTGATCTAGAGTTGCATACTTTATGGACTAAGAGTGCCAGGCACCCCTAAAGATGTATTTTTCTAGATAGGATGCTTGACCTAACTCACTGGTGACCTGGGACTAAAAACAGGAAAAGTAATTTCTTATAATGTCCTAGAAAACACTTGGAGTGTCAAGAGCTGAGTCACACATCTCTGCCTATGTTCTCCTTTATGGCCAAAATGCTCTTTCCAGAATTCTTATTCCGTTGTACACTTTGCCAGTTCTTTAAAGAAGCATCTTTGCTTATGTATCTCTATCACCCAGGAGGTTTTCAGCTGTCTGTAGTAGGAGATTCAACATGGGATGGCTTATTCTTTAAGAAAAATGTATTATCTCATGTTATGAGAAGTTTGGAGAGAATATAGTCCCAGAATGGGTTACATTAGCAGCTTAATGACTTCCTCAAGGTCTTGGGTTCTTTCCATCTCTTTTCTCAGAACATCTCAGCTTTGTCCTCAGATACTAAATTTTCATATTCATGGCTGTACTTCATGGTTGCAAGAGGGCTGCTCCTGTTGAAGGTATCATATCAAGAAAGAAAAGTCTCCTGGAAGATGAAGATCCATTTCTTCTTGGGTCTTTTTTTTTTTTTTTTTTTTTTTTAAGCAAGGGTATCTTTCTCAGAAGCCACTCAACAAACTTTGTTTAGCCATCTCATTGGCCAAACATACAAAGGAAAATGGGACTGCCATTATTGAGTTAGACACATCAGGTCCTTTTTCTGAGGCTGGTACTTGGACCATTCTCCTTGAAGTTATGGGAATATATTGTAAGGTTTATACCTGGCCATAATCAATGTCTGTTAGAAGACTGGAAATGGCAGTCTTGATGGATATTGAGTTGGCAATTAGCTATGTCTGCTACAGTAACATTTGTGTTTTTCTCATAAACTTAAACTTGAGGATAGAGATTCTTTGTCCCATTTCCCTATGTACATGGTGAATGGTATAAGGGTGTACTCACAGTAAGTCCTTCATAGTATTGCTTGATTGATCACATTCCAGAAAGAATTTAATTCTGCTCAAAAGGCACTCAAACAGGTCATGATGTCAAAATGTTCTAACTGATGGGACAAGCTTAAGAGTACAACTGAAATGATATAAAAAATGTTGTATTTTAAGAATGAGATTTTATTATAGAACCAACTTGAGTGTCCTTTTTTGCAGGATTTTCCTACATTCCCAGGTTATCCTGCTTATCTTGGTCTTCAGTGTGACCATTCAAGAATAGGAAGGAATCAGAAGTTTGACTTTCTGAGTGCTCACTTTAAAAATTGATGTTCTTGCTTAAAAGGAGACTTGTGGAGTGGGTTTAATGTATACTTCTCCTGGCCTCCATTAGTGCTATTACCTATCATCTAGAGTGATCCAATTCAAAGGATACCTCCTTGATGGTTTCACCATATATGGGGCCAGATGTTATTTGAGCTGGGAGCTGGTTTTTCTCTGGAGTCAGAGGGAGCTGGTAGTTTTCAGAGATGTACGGAATATCTGGGGCCCAGTTTACGAAGTGCTTTATGACAGCAGATGGAGGTGCATGGAGCTGGGGATTCCAGAGTGCTTCGATGTCAGCACCCCTGCAAGGAGGGGGGTCTTGTTAGTTGACTTAAGAGATTCCATTCTAATGTGCTGAAGATGGATTTTAGGCCTGGCCTTTGCTGAGGCTAAGAAAGATTCATTACAAATTTCTGTTTACTTGTCTGGCTTTCATGGGATAGCCAGTGTTTTCCCTTGTCTTAGGTTATCTTTGGCTGGAGGTCAAAAAAAATAGTCAATGATGTCTTGGAAGTTTAAGTCTATACTATATGGCTCTTTTAAAAAATATTTGGTTATCCAGTAAGATATTTCTTGTGTTTCTACATCTACAATTTCCCTGTGGCTTGGCAGTACCATAGCTTTTCATGGCTGCCACTCATATCTTAATTGGATCACTTTGTGGAAACTTCAGAGACATTTCCTAGAATCTATTTCCAATTTCGGATGCCTACCCAGCTTTTATTATTTAAGGTGAGACAGACATGACAATCTCCTCATTTCCTTTTCTTTAAAAGGACTTGTCGCATTTTCCAAAATACCTCCCAGGGAGTGTTTACTGGGGGTACATTTTCCTTTCTTGGCAAAAAATGTTCTTGCTAGCTCTGTAAGCCCTCAAATGATAGTAACTTTTCCCCCCAAATCTGATTGAGGAAATAGGTAGCTGAAGATTCAAAGAGGGAAGAAAAACTTTACTTTGTACTCATCCTGGAGCCCATTGTGTTGTTATTTTTAAAAATCATGTTTATCTGAGTCTACGTTGTATTATGAATGAGAGGCACTTGCTTTTCAAAGAAAATTTTTTGTGCATGCCAAATCATAAGCTCCTTGAAGGCAGGCAAAACATCTAATTCCTCTTTCACTTTTTCAACATCAACAATGTCTGACATGTAATAGGTGCCTGGGACATACTTATGGAATTAAAATGCTTGAAATATATCCATGCAAAACACTTGAGTGGGTATTAAAATATTTTCCCCGAATACTTTATGACATGAGGGAAAATGGTTTTAACAAAAAAAGCAAGGCACAAACTTTACGTTTAATCGGATTTCACTTTTATTATAAATGGGCATAAATATGTAGACCAGAAGAAAGACTGGAAGGAAATATGACCAAATAAGAAGCATAGTAATTTTAGGGTGATGAGATTAAGAGGTAATTTTAACTCTTCTATGGTTTTACTCATGTTCAAATTATTTACAATAATAATTTTATAATTAGAAAAAACTAAATCTTAAAATTTTGTGCAGCTGGTTTTAATTTTTTTAAATTAATTAATTAGTTTATTTCAGATTTTATTTTTAAGTAATCTCTACACCCAAAGTGGGGCTCAAACTTACAACCCCAAGATCAAAAATCACATGTCCCACTGACTGAGCCAGTCATGCACCCTTGTGTCATTGTTTTTAAAAGATCCTTTTCCTTAGGTATTTCAAATCAAGGCATTGCAAAATTTATTAAATTATGACAACATTTTTTATTTAATCTGTATGTCAAGCACTGTGTGGAATGCTCCACATTTTATCTCTCTCTCTTTTTTTAAAAAAGACTTTATTTATTTGAGAGAGAGAGAGAGAGAGAGAGAGAGAGAGAAACAAGCTGGAAGCAGGAGAGGAAGAAGAGAACTCCCCGCTGAGTAGGGAGCCTGGAGTGAGGCTTGATCCCAGGACACCGAGATCATGACCTGAGCCAAAGGCAGATGCTTAACCAACTGAGCCACCCAGGAGCCCCTATTATTTCTTGTTGATATTTAATGATCGTGCTCTGTATGTCATCTCCATTTTACAGATGAGGCAAATGATGCACAGATAGGCTAAGGGGCAGCCACGCAGAAGAAGGGATCTGGATTGGGCGTCTCAGATGCTAAGGCTTGGCCATAACCACACACCCCACTTGTTCCGAGTTGGAATCCACATGCTGATTCTCTAGTATGGACCTTTGGAACCTGTCAAAGTTATGCCCTTGGCTCATATATTAAAACATGTTGTGACTATACTGTTGATCTGAAGTTTTTAGTCCTCTGTAATTTATGAATATCTATAGACTTAACAAACACTGATAAGATGACTGTAACAGTACAAGTTATTATACATGTAGAGAAAAAGAACAAATAGGAAACGTGTCCCAAACTTTTGGTAATAGTTTTCAGGGGACATTTACTTTCTAGGTGATATAGTTTTGCAATGTTTTGATTTTGTATAATGAACATATATTATTTCTAGTCTAGAAGGACAATGAAAATATGAGAAAAGATGGAAATAATTTGTAGCTGAAAGCTGGGTCAATAGACCTTTTCTGTAAAGGGCCAGATTGTAAATAGCTTCAGATTTGTCAGCCATGTGATCTCCATCACACTACTCAACTCTGCTAGGGTAGCAAAGAGCAATCATTAATATTTCACAAAGAAATGGGCAAGGCTCTGTTCTAATAAAACTTTATTTATAAACAGGAGGCAATGGGCCAGATTTGGTCCATGGGCCATCATTTGCCAACCGCTGTGTATTAGTGTCCTCTTAATATTGTAGCAAATTACGGCAAATTAGTGACACATGATAACATAATTTTACTTTCTCATAGAGCACAAGGATAGATGCTCGAAATCACTATCACCAGGCTAAAGATTTCTGTGGGTTCCAAGGCAGCAGGCTTGGCTTGTGGCCTCTGTCACTTCAATCCCTGCTTCTGTTATCACATTGCCTTCTCCTCTTCTGTAAGCACATCTCCCTCTGCCTTCCTCTTACAAGGACACTGTGATTGCATTCAGTGCCCCCTTGGATAACTAAGGATAGTCTTCCCATTTCAAGATGCTTAACTTAATCATACCCGCAAAGCCTCTTTTGCCACATAAATAAATACATTTACAGGTTCCAGGGATTAGGATGTGGATATCTTGGGGACCCTTATTCATTCTTCCATACCCTGGTTTAAAGTAACAGGAGGTTTGCGGGCTGCCACAAAAAGAACATTGATTTAGGATCAAGCTCACTTGAGTTGGGGCCCCAACTCTGGAACCATATGTATGGCCTTTGGATGGTCATTTTACCTCTCTGGCTTTTAGCTTTTCTCATTTATGATGTGAGGGAACTAGGCTATATGACCCCTATACGCCTTTTTAGCTCTGTCATCTTTAAATTTTATGCTTTTGATAAAGAATATATTTTTTAACATTTGTTATATGTCACAGTGACCTTTATCATAAGTAATATAAATATATTCTAAGCAGCTTTGTGCTAATTTGTATTAGGGAAGATTCAATATTTATAAGCAAAATAAAGGAAGAGATAAATTTTAACTATTCCCAAGTTAACATAAGCATGGACGAATTACAGGCCAGTCCTCTCATTAAGAATGAAACTTAAAAATTTTTATGTGCCACTCTGTACAGAAAGCATCTAAAGAGTCCACAGAAGTACTTTAAGAACCTGTAGATAAAGAATAATAAACTCAGGATGGTGAGAAGATATAGAATTGAATTATTATATGGAGCTAGATCAAGGGAAAAAATAGAAAAGCATACACTTAGGCCTTATGTAATTCTTAAAGGTAGGCTGTAATTCTGTCTGTGAGTTTCCTAGTGGCAAAAGTAAAGAGGGAAAGACGATTGTGTAATAATAACATTATTAGGGATGCCTGGGTGACTCAGCGGTTCAGCATCTGCCTTTAGCTCAGAGCATGATCCCAGGATCCTGGGATCGAGTCCTGCATTGGGTTCCCTGCTGGGAGCCTGCTTCTCCCTCTGCCTGTGTCTCTGCCTCTCTGTGTCTCTCAAGAATAAATAAAGTCTTAAAAAAAATAACACCGTTAATAAAATTTTAAAAATTGCTAGAAATTCCTGCGACATGAGTGATACTTCCCAGGAGTCTCTCTAAACAGGGCCAATAAAGTTGTTCTAACAATATCAGGTCGTTCATTCATATATTCATTGGGAATTCATTGATTGCCTACTACCTATCCAGTACTGTACCTGTCTATTAGGGAGCTAGTTGTGAGCTGGATAGAAATGCCTCTTTGGTGTTCACAGCCTGGCACTGGGCGCAAATGTTGACAAGTGCAATGAGCTCCATGAAAGTGGAAGAACAGCAAGGCATAGGGGTTTATAACAGGGAGGCTTATCTATGGGTTATTGGAAAAGTTTTTCTAAAAAAGTGACATTCAAGGTGTCTATGGGATGATAGTAATTAGCCAAGCAAAGAGTGGATAAGGAAGTTTCCAGGTAAGGTAGAGAAAATGGCTTGTGCCCAATTTAAGGATTTTGTTCTCTAGTTAATATAAAGTTTAATAGAGTAATATCAGCAGCTGTAGTGAATAACTCTCAAGGTTTCAGTGATTCAGGCCATACTATGTTTTTTTTTTTTATGACTCTCATAGTAGTCTGACACTATTTCTGGTAGTTGGGCAACTTTACCTCAGGTTGTGATTCTACTGGGTGTCTCTTCTGCCACTGGGGCCTTCTTGCTGACAGCAGAGGTAACAGAGAAGAGAAGTGGAGAGAACACCAGTATGTCTTAACCACGTAGGTCTTGAAAATGATTCGTATCATTTTGACATAATTTACTGGTAAGACTTAGTCCCAGAGGCTCACCTAAATGAAGTGGCAGGCAGGGAGGTGGTCAAGGGTGGAGCATAATCCCTGGCTAGGCAGCCACTTGGCAGCAGTATTTTAATTCTGGAAGGGGCATATGAGGTTTGGAGGACAGTTACCTGTTTCTGCTGCAGGAACTCCCTGGAGAATTGTTAGCAGGATCTTGGTATGATTGAATTTGAATTTTATAATGGCCGTCCTGACCACAGAATGAAGGATGTTTGGAGAGGGCAAGACTAGACACAGAGACCAGTTATATTGTGCAATAAAATCACTAGCAGCAGTTACAGAAGAGTTCCTAGGTGTATCTCTCAGTGACAGCCAAGGACCTGATGCCAGCATACACGTTAGTCAGGGGACTGTGAGGTAGAAATATGTTCAACTGTGACAACCAAGGGATTCATTTTCCTTTTATCACCAGAAGTCAGATGGTGGTGATGGATAGGCAGCTGATTGGTTGATGCCAAATATGATCAAAGGTGATCCCAGGGGCTGGTTTCCTTCTGTTTGCCATGTCACTGTCTTTAGTGTGTAGTTTTTATCCTCAAGGTCTTGGGATTGTTGCCCCCACTAGGTAGGGACAAGGTGGGGCAGACTGACCAACAAGAGCTATTTCCTCCTGACATTGTATTCAGGAAGGGAAGCCCAACCCAGGGATGTCTACTTCTCATGGGTCACATGACATCCTGGAAGTCTGGGAAGGGAGTCCAGGAAGCTGAGTATTTTAGCAGAGTGTGTGGTACACACTCACACATGCACACAGATGCACAGGAGGAAGCCTTGACCAAAGACTGTAGGGGTATACTGGGAATGAGCGACGAGACTAGAGGAGCACAGACTGCTACTCCAGGACTAGCCCTACAGCAGAGGATGGTATTCTCTGTTGAAAGCAATAGTATAGCAATTGAAGACATGAACAGACAATTCTCTGAAGAAGACCTACAAATGGCCAAAGGACATATGAAAAAATGCTCATCATTTGCCATCAGAGAAATATAAATCAAAACCACAATGAGATACCACCTCACACCAGTGAGAATGGGGAAAATGAACAAGTCAGGAAATGACAGAAGTTGGTGAGGATGTAGAGAAACAGGAGCCCTCTTGCACTGTTAGTGGGAATGTGAACTGGTACAGCTATTCTGGAAAACTGTGTGGAGGTTCCTCAAGAAGTTGAAAATAGAGCTACCCTATGACCCAGCAATTGCACTACTAGGTATTTGTCCACAGTTGTCAAACTGGAAAGAACCCAGATGTCCATTGACAGAGGAATGGATAAAGAAGATGTGGTATACATACAGTGCAATACTACACAGCTATAAAAAAAAGAAAGAAAGAAAGAAAGAAAGAAAGAAAGAAAGAAGAAAGAAAGAAAGAAAGAAAGAAAGAAAGAAAGAAAGAAAGAAAGAAAGAAATCTTGTCATTTATGACAATGTGGTTGGAACTAGAGGATATTATGCTAAATGAAATAAGTCATTCAGAGAAAGACAGTTATCATATGATCTCAGTTTGTGGAATTTAAGAAACAAAACAGAGGATCATAAGGAAAGAAAGGAAAAAGTAAAACAAGACAAAATCAGAAAAGGAGACAAACCATAAGAGACTCTTAATCATAGAAAACCAACTGAAGGTTGCTGGTGGGGGGATGGAGGGATGGGGTACCTGGGTGTCTGGGTGACAGTCCTTAGGAGGGCACATAATGGGTGTTAAACAAGACTGATGAATCACTGAACTCTACCTCTGAAACTAATAATATATTACATGTTAATAAATTGAGTTTAAATAAAATAAAATAATTAAAACTGCTCTGACAAAAAAAAATATATTTTTGTTAAATAAACAAACAAAAAAAGAAAGGAATTGTACCATCATGGCCAGGAACACCAGACTTTATTATTGTGTGACCACTCTGAAGACCTACCAAAGGATCTTCCCCTCTTCCTCATGGCATAATCCTGACACCAGTGTGAGGGGCTTGCTTCACTGTCTGGGACAGACATCTGAGCCCTGCGATCTGGATGGTACCAGTTCACTGCCACCCACATGCCAGGCTCGGCAGTGACACTGGGTTGCCCAGCTTCCCAGAGGCCACCATGGGAGAAGGGAGGTGTGAAGATGAGTTCAGCTCTGGGTTGCTCCCTCCCAAGCCACCCCTGGTGTGGAAAGGGAAGGGAGCAAAGAAAAGAGAGGAGAAGGTGTGGGGTGTGGCCAGGACATCGGGAGGTACCAGGTTCCAAGAGTTCTGCCCCCTTGGATTACGACCACCAAGGTTACTGCCTGGTACCACAGCTCCAGCCAGGCCTATGGTAGCAAAGCCTCTGTCACGGACTATGTGCAGGACAGTGAGTATCAGAAGTCTTCTGATGGGATGATTCCTCTTTAAAGGAATTTCAGGTAATTACTACCTGTGTAAGAAGAGGATGTAAGGCAACAAACCCCTGAACCCTTGAAATAAATTAGACATACAATGACAGACTCTGCTTTTCACAGCCCTGTGTTTATACCTGGCTTCCCTCTTAATGGCTGTGGAGACTGTCCTCCAGATGAATTTCAATGCCTTTTCCCTTCAGAGGGCTCCTCCTGCTTCAGTGGCTCCCATCTACTTCCCATGACATTTGCTGCTGACCACGCCTGCATCCTCACTGCCTTGTCTGGGCAAAGGGATTATGATTTATCCTGCAGGTGGTCATACAGCTTGCCTACATTAGAGGAAAATGAAAAGGAATTTTACTTTCGTCTCATATACTCCACTTACTGTTGTTCAGAGCCTCTGAATGACATCCTAGTTTGGAGTGCAGTCATTCTCCATCCTCAACAGCACAGTCTCAGACTTGATTTCCTCCAATCTCTGAAATATAAGGGATTCTCAGGGCCCATGGATTAAGCATTTATGGGAGGGTGAGCTTGGGACGTTTTTCTGGCAAAACAAGTGTTGCCATGTTTCTCAGGGGCATGTTTCTCAGAGGTCCTTCGGGTCTTCAGGCTGCCTTCATGCTGCTGGTGCCCACCCACATTCAGGGACACCCCACAGCTCGTTCTTGCACCTCCACTTAGTCTGGAAGGCTGTGGAAAGCTCTACATTGTCAATGTATGAGTAAGAGGTATTGATCAAGACATCCATTTCTTTTTCTGACGGACTGGATAAAGAAATCCAAAGAAATAAGAGGACACAATCTGAGGGGACAAGCTGCAGATCGCTTCCTTCATGATACACTGTTTTTCCTGTATGAATTAAAATAAAAGAGAATTATCCTTGCTACACAATTTGGAGCTGAACACAGTAGCCACAAGAGGTAACTAGGAAAGGGAAATGAGTTTGAAGTGGTAAGAGACACATAGCAGGTACCTGGAAGGTGAATATGATGACATACTTGCGGTGCGTCAGCTGAAAGAAAGCTTTCCTCTGCAGCTAACTACTAGTTTTGGCTTTTCAAAATGTCCCATTTCGAGGCACCTGTGGCTTAGTCAGTGAAGCGTCTGCCTTTGGCTCAGGTCATGATCTCAGGGTCCAGGGATCAAGCCCCACAGTGGGCTCCCTGCTAAGTGGGGAGCCTGCTTCTCCCTCTCCCCTCCTTGCTTGTGCTCTCTTGCTATCTCTCTCTCTCAGATAAATAAATAAATAAATAAATAAATAAATAAATAAATAAATAAATTCTTAAAAAAAACAAAAAACAAAAAACAGAAAAACCCACAAAATATCCCATTCTAACCACCCAACATTATGTGTGCCTCCTGGTATAAGCATGAAATACTGCCTATGTGGTATTTTTGCCAAAAATTTAAGCCTGAAATTTGGTTGTCTAGATTTAACTATCAATTTACAGGATACAGAGTACAGTATAATAAACAAATATATCTAGTGTTTGTCTCTGCTTCCTGTCTCAGAGTTTCAAAAACTCTTGGAATTCACCCATCCCTAGGATTGTTTTGTTATGCTAACGAGGCTATCCTGGTGGCCCCTAGATGGCTTCAGGATGGGGCTGGTCACCAGAAAGACTAACCAGGGGATTAGGTTGGACTCCTGCTGTGACCTCTAGTGGAACTTTCCTTTTTATATTAGCATAGTTCACCACATTTGAAGCTTTGAAAAACCCTGTAGAAATGAAACCCCCGACAGCCAAGTTTGACCCAAGATTTCCCAATTTTTGGCCTGTGGAACACTTTTTTTTTTTTTAATAATAAATTTATTTTTTATTGGTGCTCAATTTACCAACATACAGAATAACACCCAGTGTTCATCCCGTCAAGTGCCCCCCTCAGTGCCTGTCACCCATTCACCCCCACCCCCACCCCCGCCCTCCTCCCCTCCACCACCCCTAGTTTGTTTCCCAGAGTTAGGAGTCTTCATGTTCTGTCTCCCTTTCTGATATTTTCTATCATTTCTTCTCCCTTCCCTTCTATTCCCTTTCACTATTATTTATATTCCCCAAATGAATGAGACCATATAATGTTTGTCCTTATCCGATTGACTTATTTCACTCAGCATAATACCCTCCAGTTCCATCCACATTGAAGCAAATGGTGGGTATTTGTCATTTCTAATGGCTGTGGAACACTTTTCTCTTGCCATACATATTAAGCTCCATGGAATAGCATTCTCTAAACTATCCATTTGGGAAACAAATTATCCATTTGGTTTAGCACAAAAATTTTCCTTAAAGGATCTTTTCTGAAAGGATTAAGAAAAAGAAAATACACAGTTCTTTTAGCTTTTATGAATTACCAAGAAATGAAATGCACTGAATTAGGAGAGATTTAGGATGAAATTAACCTTTTCAAAAGAATGTCATTTCCTATTATGTTCTGTTGTACACTGAGCAATGTATCCCTACGTGAATAATTTGGAAATGATTTACTAAATTTACAAAACAGTTTCAGATTTTTAGCCTTAGCTCTGACTGTTTTTAGGGGAAAGAAAGGAATTAAAACCTGATTATTGAGAAAATTGAAAATTTCTTTTACCTCCATCTTGTTAGTTTGTCCTGCAGTTCAACTTGAGATAATTTTGGATTCTGATAGTCTGCTCATCATCTGAAATTTTAATAAATATATAATTTATGTTTTAATTCATATCATTAAAAAAGCAAGGCAATTCCCAGGTCTGAGCCCTGTGACAGACACATCACTAATAAACCAAATGAGTTAACTGATTCAGTCATACATCAATCCACCCATCTCTATCTCCATTCACCCACATTGCCCATATTTTATCAGGATTTTGCCAAATGTTTTTCTGATATCAACATTTTCTGCATCAACCACATTTCTCTGAGCTACTAGTCTAACAACCATTCCAAAAAAGGAAATGAGGTTAATCTAAAATGGCTTGTTCTCAGTGAGCCTATCAAAGCTTATAGCAATCACATTGGTCTTTAAATAATCTATTCATGTTACTTGCCTGAGATTGAAATCATATGGTATTCAGATATGCCTTTTTCTTCTTTCTGGAAATTAAAATATCATTTGCCCATTTCTTACCTTTTGGTCCCCTTCCTGTTCTCCATTATTCTCCCAGGTTGCTGCTAAGGGTTGATTCTACCATTAGCCTCAGGTATGATTTGTCCAGATCAGGATATTAGAATTCGTTTTAGGGCATTCAGTATTTTCCTACACTCTATCTATATCAGGGTCCAATTCCCTTTAACCAATATGTATTGTGCTTTTTTTTAGCCTCTAAAGAAATGACTTTGAAAAAAAATGCAAACTGCATACTTGCTTTTTTGCCAGCCATCAACATTACTATATAGGTTTCCACAATAGACCTATCTTTTCTTTATATGATTTTCAAGTGAAGTTAATATGATCCATCCTACAGCTTGGAACTGCGAATAATGATAATGGCTATTTTTCAGAGTCAAATGCATATTAAATTAGCAAGGAGCCCAGTTCCTCTGGAACACCTTCCCAACCCATCTTCCTGTCCCAGGCTTTTTACACAGTTTGAGGGTGCTATTTTTGTTTGGTATAGACACTATTGGAGAATCTTGTCTACCGACTAGCTCCACTTGTTCCTATACCAGTTTGTTGCCCTTATGTGCTGCTGGGATGGTGCTTCCGGTAATTCAGTGCCTCTGGGATGGACGATCCTGGATTCTCAAATATTGTGCTCCATTTTAGTCTTTCAAGGCTAGAGTCTTTGGATTCATCCTCATTAGCCATGAACTGTCCAAAGTAGTCTGTGAATAGAGATAGCTGGGTCAGAAGTCTGTCTGAGTTGAGCTGCACTTTGGGCCAGGATGAATCCTTTCTTCAAGATCACCCAGACTCTGGTGTGAACCCAGGTCTCCAGCCACATTCCCTTCCCTCATGATGAGTTCTTTTATTACGCCCTTCGTGCTTCTCTTGTAGACATCAGTGAGGACATGCCAAATCCAAGATGTTGGGAGTTGAATTCCTTGTCCTGGTCTCTACTACAAGTTTGCCAGTCTTTAATCTCTGCCAACCACAGGAAAGGAGGTACCCTCTACCAGTCCACAAAGGCCCCAAGCAAAGGGAGCTTGGACTCCATATATTTGAATGATCAAGATATGTATGACCATGTAGTTATATCTTGCTCGAAGAGGTCTTCTAGTCTCTACCTAAAAGGCAGCTTTTTTTTTTTAAAGGTAAAAACCTCATTTATCTCTTTATTTTTAAAATTTTTATTTTATTTAAATTCAATTTGCCAACGTACAGTATAATTCCCGGTGCTCATCTCATCATGTACCCTCTTTAATGCCCATCACCCAGTCAACCTATCCCCTCATCCACTTCCCCTTCTGCAGCCCTTTGTTTGTTACTCAGATTTAGGTTTTTCCCACTCAGTTTCCCCCCCTTTCATTATGGTCCCTTTCACTATTTTTTATATTCCACATATGAATAAAACCATATGATAATTCTCTTTCTCTGATTGATTTATTTCACTCAGCTCCTCTAGTTCCATCCACATCAATGTAAATGGTAAGTGTTCATCCTTTCTGATGTCTGAGTAATATTCCATTGCATATATAGACCACATCTTCTTTATCCATTCATCTGTTGAAGGACATTGTGACTCCTTCCACAGTTTAGCTATTGTGGACATTGCTGCCATAAACATTGAGGTGCAGGTGTCCTGGTGTTTCACTGCATTTGTATCTTTAGGGTAAATACCGAGTAGTGCAATTGCTGGGTTGTAGGATAGCTTTATTTTTAACTCAAAAGACAGCTTTTTAATTGGAGTTTCTCTAGCTAAAGTTCTGCTCACCCAGCAATCGCTGTTTGAATATAACTAAAGGTAGACTTTAATTTGCCTTCAGTGTTTTTTATAAGCTTAGCTCATTTGAAACTTTGGCTTTTTTTCTCCTCTTCTTTTAGAACTCTGATAGAAGGAGCTACATCACAGACTAGTGGGAGGAGGAGGACCATATTAATTTGGGTAGGATAAGCTGAGGTAACAAAGATACCCAAACATGTAATCACAACAATATGGAAGTTTATTTCTCACTCAGGTGATGGTACTAGGCTGGTCAATAAGTCAGTGGGGCAGTCATCCTTCACTTGGCCACCCTAGGCCCAGGCTTATGGGAATGGTCATCTATAATGTGTGGTATACAAGAATGTATCTTACATGTTACTACTATAAATATATACATATATATGTATATTTATATATCTATATAGATATATAGATATCTTTATTTTGAAATAGTTTCAAACTCACAGGAAGTTGCAAAAAAATAGTACAGAGAGTTCCCATACTTCCCTTAGTGATTATATCTTTTGTAAACATAAGTACATTATCAAAACCAGGAAATCGACAGTGATACAGTACTGTTAACTCTGGTGTAGACCTTATTTGGCTTTCACAAGATTGCACATGTATTTTTAAAAATATGCCTTACTCTTAACCAAATGAGACATTATTGTATGTATATGCATGCATGCAAGTTTGTGTGTTTCAGACACTGTAGTAGGCTTCCAGGGGCTGTCTGGATAGCTAAATAGCCTCCATCTCTGGCAAGTGTTTCTTCCATCTAGCCAGCAGCTAACCATATGATCTCACGTCTATTCCTGCCTCCTTATATCTTCATCCAAATGTATTCTAGCAGTATTCAATCCTTAAGTCACATAGATCCAAAGGAGATAATTTTCTCAATATCCAGTCACTAAAGTCACTAGTTAGTTTAAAGACAATTGTGTCTGATGTACAGTACACATCTTTTCCTCTCACCAAAAGTCTGATGTCAATTAAGTTGGAAATTAATGTTTATGTTTTTAAAATTTTTGTTCAGTTTTTTTCTTCTTCCTCTTATCTAATGGCCCAATAATCCTTAGAACAGAATTGGCTCCATTTGAAGCCTCTGGTGGATAATGGTAACATTTTATTGGGTTTTAGTTTTCATTTTCAGCATAATACAATGATCTGGAGAAAATACTTCTGCCTGTATTTGCAGCTCTATGGCACCTCCTTGCCACTGAAAACACTTCTTAAACTGCACAAGAGAGTTTAAACAATTGTGAAATTCCTAAAACTGCCCACTTCGTTGCCAAGAAGTCTTCTTCTGGCTGGTGTCCAAAGTGGTGGCCTCAGCTACCTTTCTGGAGCCTGCTTTCCGACATGGCACTCTCTTACTCTTAATAAATGGTTTGAACATCTAAAGTAGCCACAAGGATTCCTGGCATTTGTCAGAGGCGGAAATCCGCATGGCAGACTGAGAGAGTCATAAAATCTTTGTTTTAGTTTGGACTCGTTTAAAAACTGGAATGAAATTAAAAACGTTTTTTTCTTATGTGGTCACAGAGGTTTCCTCTTAAGAGGTGGGAACTCTACCAGGATGTGATGTATAGGGAAAATGACTATTGGAGTTTTGTTTTTATGCTTAGTTTTGCTTATCCGTGGAAGTATGAATCTGCTAGGCTTCTTCTGAGTGCGCTCGAGCCCCTTCCCTCTAGTCAAAGCCCTGTGTCTAATATGTCTTCTCACTGGTGAGTTTTAAATGGTTTTACACCATGGTCTGCGAATGCACTTTCAGAACGTGCCTTCCATTGTGTGCAAACATCCATTCCCACATTCCCATGTTTGTGGATTCTCTTTGTCTTCCAGAAACACTAGTGTCTGTCCAAACCTTTCAGACCAAAAGGGTGTAACTTTTGGTTTGTGGTCTCATCTCTCAGTGTCTCTCATTTCAACAACACACAGAAACTCAGAAAGGGAAGAAGCCATCTCTCACCCCTGCCTCCCAAGTCTCTCTATTCTAGACACATTTGAAGGCATGAGAATTAGAAGGCGTTTGGGTGTGGTGATCCCCTCCTTGCTGGGCAGTACTAATTGATTGATTAGAGACCTGGAGACTATTTATAGAAGCACTCTGTCAGCTTTTACAGCTTCAGGCATTGAAAGAAGGTTGATCCTGAAGTTAAATAAGAGGTGATTTCTTGTATTGAATAAATTCAGTTTTTTTGAGCTTTAATATACCCAAAGCCAGCTAAGAGCCAGAATTAAGATTCTTTCATCCACCAAATCCTACATGAATGTCTCTGCCTTGGGCTCCACTCTGTGTTTTATTGCAGGGACACAGTGCTGGTAGCCAGCCCTCAAGGAGTTTCTGGTCCAGGGGCTCCAGGCATGATATTCTGTGGGCTGAGGTCCGTGAACAGTTGCACAACCAGCAGGTGGGGGCACAGAGAGGTGGGGGGAGGGGACGGAGATAGGCAAGAGGTGCTGGAATCTGTTTGTAAGATGAAATAAGGCACAGCTTCAACCTTAAAGGTCAGGGATGAGATAGCCTCATGAGCACAATTAAGGATGGGCACGTCATGACAGGGAGAGCACAGAAAGCACAGCTGTAAGAGAGGAGAAGTGGGGTGAAGAGAGAAGTTGAAGCTAGGGAGGCTTCCATACCAAGAGCCAGCCTCAGGAGCTTTAACATTTTCACTCTGCGAGCTTTCCGATTGCTCCTGTCCTTTGGGAAATGGAAATCAGTAAAACTTTATTTTGAGTGGAGGTTAAGAAGACAGAAACCATAAAAGTCTGGGTGGAAATATTTATCCACTTCCATTACAGAAATTAGAACTCGGAAGATCCTCGGTATTGAATTTTCTGTACCTCTATACCTGTACAGATAATTTTTTCTCAATAAAAAATATTATGGTCTATTGAGATGACTTGAAGATGCTAATACTTTAAGATTTATTAATCATAAAAAGTGACTTTGAAGAAGATTACAGGCAGTTCTATGAAAAAGATAAAAAGGTAATAAGACCAAATTGGAGAAAGTGTATTTTTCAGAAAAAAATATTAGTGGTATGACATTCAGGAGAGATCTAGCTAAGAAATAAATCAGAGCAAGTAAATATGCGCCAAGAACAATTCTACTATGTTACTTCTTAGCATTCAGATTATCAATATAAAGAAGGTTTTGGGGCTCCTGGGTGGCTCAGTTGGCTAGGGGTCTGTCTTGGCCTAGGTCCTGATCTCTGGGTCCTGGGATCAGAGCCCATGACAGGCTCCCTACTCAGCGGAGGGAAATCTGCTTCTCTTTCTCCCTCTGCCCCTCCCCCCTGCTCTTGTTTTCTTTCTTTCTCAAATGATAAAATAAAGCCTTTTAAAAAATGAAGAAGTTTTGAGTTTGAGAAAGCTTATTTTAGAAAGTTTATTTTTGAACTATTTTTTAGATTCATCAAAAACAGTAACACCAATTTGCTAGTCAATAAAAAATAGTTCAAAATGACATAACTTTGTTTTTTTTTGTTTTTGTTTTTGTTTTTTTTAATAATAAATTTATTTTTTGTTGGTGTTCAATTTACCAACATACAGAATAACACCCAGTGCTCATCCTGTCAAGTGGCCCCTCAGTGCCCGTCACCCATTCACCTCCACCTCCCGCCCTCCTCCCCTTCCACCACCCCTAGTTCATTTCCCAGAGTTAGGAGTCTTTATGTTCTGTCTCCCTTTCTGATATTTCCCACACATTTCTTCTCCCTTCCCTTATATTCCCTTTCACTATTATTTATATTCCACAAACGAATGAGAACATATAATGTTTGTCCTTCTCCGATTGACTTACTTCACTCAGCATAATACCCTCCAGTTCCATCCACATTGAAGCAAATGGTGGGTATTTGTCATTTCTAATAGCTGAGGAATATTCCATTGTATACATAAACTACATCTTCTCTATCCATTCATCTTTCGATGGACACCGAGGCTCCTTCCACAGTTTCGTTATTGTGGACATTGCTGCTAGAAACATCAGGGTGCAGGTGTCCTGGCGTTTCATTGCATCTGTATCTTTGGGGTAAATCCCCAGCAGTGCAATTGCTGGGTCGTAGGGCAGGTCTATTTTTAACTCTTTGAGGAACCTCCACACAGTTTTCCAGAGTGGCTGCACGAGTTCACATTCCCACCAACAGTTTAAGAGGGTTCCCTTTTCTCCGCATCCTCTCCAACATTTGTGGTTTCCTGCCTTGTTAATTTTCCCCATTCTCACTGGTGTGAGGTGGTATCTCATTGTGGTTTTGATTTGGATTTCCCTGATGGCAAGTGATGCAGAGCATTTTCTCATGTGCATGTTGGCCATGTCTATGTCTTCCTCTGTGAGATTTCTGTTCCTATCTTTTGCCCATTTCATGATTGGATTGTTTGTTTCTTTGGTGTTGAGTTTAATAAGTTCTTTATAGATCTTGGAAACTAGCCCTTTATCTGATACGTCATTTGCAAATATCTTCTCCCATTCTGTAGGTTGTCTTTTAGTTTTGTTGACTGTATCCTTTGCTGTGCAAAAGCTTCTTATCTTGAGGAAGTCCCAATAGTTCATTTTTGCTTTTGTTTCTTTTTGCCTTCGTGGATGTATCTTGCAAGAAGTTACTGTGGCTGAGTTCAAAAAGGGTGTTGCCTGTGTTCTCCTCTAGGATTTTGATGGAATCTTGTCTCACATTTAGATCTCTCATCCATTTTGAGTTTATCTTTGTGTATGGTGAAAGAGAGTGGTCTAGTTTCATTCTTCTGCATGTGGATGTCCAATTTTCCCAGCACCATTTATTGAAGAGACTTTCTTCCAATGGATAGTCTTTCCTCCTTTATCGAATATTAGTTGACCATAAAGTTCAGAGTCCACTTCTGGATTCTCTATTCTGTTCCATTGATCTATGTGTCTGTTTTTGTGCCAGTACCACACTGTCTTGATGACCACAGCTTTGTAGTACAACCTGAAATCTGGCATTGCGATGCCCCCAGCTATGGTTTTCTTTTTTAAAATTCCCCTGGCTATTCGGGGGTCCTTTCTGATTCCACACAAATCTTAAAATAATTTGTTCCAACTCTCTGAAGAAAGTCCATGGTATTTTGATAGGGATTGCATTAAACGTGTAAATTGCCCTGGGTAACATTGACATTTTCACAATATTAATTCTGCCAATCCATGATCATAGAATATTTTTCCATCTCTTTGTGTCTTCCTCAATTTCTTTCAGAAGTGTTCTATAGTTTTTAGGGTATAGATCCTTTACCTCTTTGGTTAGGTTTATTCCTAGGTATCTTATGCTTTTGGGTGCAATTGTAAATGGGATTGACTCCTTAAGACATAACTTTGTTTTAATGTCTGTTTCCTTCTAAAAGTGTCCCAGGTAGAAGTGATAAATTGCTTTCATTTTTCCCCCCCTTTTCTCTTAGGTTTAGGTTTATAAGTAATAGAAACTCCCAACAGCACCAGCTTCAGCAAGGGGTTGACTTCTATTTCTCTCTTCTGTAAAGTATGGGGTGGATGGTCCAGGGTTTGCATGCAAGTCCTGCACCTTCCATCTGACTCATCCGTGGTAAGGAGTTTGCCATATCTGACTGTTCTAGCTTCAGCCATGTCAGGAAATTGCAATCAGCCACAAGGAAGGCAGAGGGAGAAGAAAGACTGGCCATGTGCCAGTTGTCTTCTAAGGAAGGAACATGTGCTTGTTGTCTTTTAAGGAAGTTTCCAGAAGTTGTAACATCACCTTTCCACTTTCATCACCTGCGCCAGAATTTAGTCACAAGAGCATGCTTAGCTGCAAAGGAGGCTGCGAAATCCAGAATTGGTCATGGCTTGTGATAGATCAAGGTTAAAATGAGAGATTTATTGCTCTAAAGGAAGGACAGTATGTAACAGCAGTCCCTGCCATACTCTCTCCCAGTGAATTCATGCCACCCTCTGCCAGCCCCACAGGCTGACTGGCTTGGTTAGAGAGCACTCTTCATCTGTGCTTTTTAAGTATGCCAAAGATGGGTCCTTAATAAATACTCCAGGACTGCATTAGTATTCTTTATGTTTCCTTGAATCTCTCTTTTCATTTGAAGATTCATGCAACTTTTGATATTATTCTATAATATTTCTATATTTGGTTTAAAATACAAATTATGTTAAAGTTTGTTAGGGTATAAAAAGCAAACACTCTAGGAAAATGCACCTATATTGTCTGGCTATACGTGGCCTTGATTTGAGGAGAAACTGTTTCTCTAACCTCGGAAAATAGCTTTGCTATCCAAAGGGTACTTGTATTTTAACAGGGCTCTCCAAATTCTAAAGAAACACATTTCTTCTCATGAAATTCAGGTGACTGGGGAGGTATTGTGGACCTGGGGCTCCCTAGCCCTCTACTCACACCTCCCAGATAGACATCCCTTTGCCATGAATTTTGTCTGTGTCTGCGATTCATCCAGGTTCTGATAGACAAGGAATTTACTTCTTGAATTCACTGTTTAAAAGAAGAAAGCAGAAGCAAGCTAGAGTCTGAAGGAGGAGACCTGGAAACCACGTGTTCTCTATGTGTTGTTCGTGCCAATGTTTAGAATTCCTGTGTCGATTATTTGGAACTATGTCCCTTGCATCCATCCACTAATTATTATCACACTTAGCCACAGCATGCACAGCCTTCCTAGCAAGGAAATTGTACAAGGCAACATGTCTAATATCCCCACGTTGGGAGGCCAACATCATATCTCAGTAACTAAGACTTTAGCTTCCATTAGACCCTAATAGAGATGATATAGAGATATCAGTCAGGAATTCTGAATGTGGATGGGAAATACTTATTCATTCATAATATTTTGATTATGTGCCTAGATGTGCCCTGGACACTGAGGATAGATAGGTGATCCAGAGTGAGCATGGATATTAGCCTAGCCGTAGACCAGACACTCACATGAGATTCAATTAATTCATTGTAACAAAGGCTATGAAGGAAAAATACAGCCTGCCAAAAGACTGCATAATAATGATACCTAACCCACTCTGAGGGTCTGGCAGGTCCTAAGGAACCTCAACCCAGAAATAAGAAATGATTCCATCAGAGGCCTTGCTCCTTGAAGTGTGGGCCAGGGACCAGCAGCATGGGCTGGAAGCTTTTAGAAATGCAAAAGTTCAGGCCCTCTCAAACCTGAACTACTGAACCGCATTTTAGCAGGATTCCCCAAGTGATCTGTATAGAAAAGATTTGAGAAGCATGGTTCTAAGGAACTTAATACATTGCAGAGCTGGGTTAGTACTAAACTAAACCTATGATTTAGAATAAGTTTTCTTAATAGACTCAGAAATGGATGAAAGACCTAAATGTGAGACAGGAACTCACCAAAATCCTAGAGGACACAGGCAGCAACCTCTGTGACCTCAGCCATAGCAACTTCTTGCTAGACACGAAGTCAAAGGCAAAGGAAACAAAAGCAAAAATGAACTATTTGGAGTTAATCAGGATAAAAAGCTTCTGCACAGCAAAGGAAACAGTCAACAAAACTAAAAGACAACCTACAGAATGGGAGAAGATATTTGCAAATGAAATATCAGATAAAGAGCTGGTATCCAAGATCTATAAAGAATAGATCAAATTTAACACCAAAAACCAAATAATCCAATGAAGAAATGGACAGAAGACATGAACAGACATTTCTCCAAAGAAGATCTACAAATGGCCAACAGACACACACAAAAATGCTCCACATCACTCAGCAACAGGGAAATACAAATCAAAACCACAATGAGATACCACCTCACACCAGTGAGAATGGTTAAAATGAACAAGTCAGGAAACAACAGATGTTGGTGAGGATATGGAGAAAGGGGAACCCTCTTGCACTGTTGGTGGGAATGTGAACTGGTACAGCCACTCTGGAAAACTGTGTGGAGCTTCCTCAAAAAGTTGAAAATAGAGCTACCCTACAACCCAGCAATTGCACTACTGGGAATTTACCCAAAAGATACAAATGTAGTGAAATGCCGGGACACCTGCACCCTAATGTTCACAGCAACAATGTCCACAATAGCTGAACTGTGGAAGGAACCTCGATGTCCATCGACAGATGAATGGATAAAGACGAGGTGGTGTGTGTGTATATATACATTTATAATACAATACTACTCAGCCATTGAACAGAATGAAATCTTGCCATTTCTATCCAACGATGTGGATAGAACTAAAGGATATTATGTTAAATGAAATAAGTCAGAGACAATTATTATTATTTTTAAAGATTTTATTTATTTATTCATGAAACACACACACACACACACACAGAGAGGCAGAGTCACAGGCGGAGGGAGAAGCTGGCTCTGTGCAGGGAACCCCATGTGGGACTTGATCCCAGGACCCCAGGATCATGCCCTGAGCCAAAGGCAGACACTTTAACTGCTGAGCCACCCAGGCATCCTGAGATTCTTAATCGTAGGAAACAAACTGAAGGTCACCGAAGGGGAGGAGGCTGCAGGGACGAGGTAAGTGGGTGATGGTGAGCATGTGATGTAATGAGCACTGGGTATTATATAAGACATCATCACTGAACTCTACCTCTGAAACCAATAGTACATTATATGTTAATTAATTGAATTTAAATAAAATTAAAATAAAACAAAACATAGAATAAGTTTTCTTGTTTATTTTAAACTTTTTCTATTTGCATGGGTTAGGAGTGATGCCCAAGTTAAAAAGGTAGGTGGAGCTGCCTTTAATTTAGGGACACTTTATTTAATGGACAAAGGGCTACAAACGTTTCACCTGTAATATTAAGGAAGGAAGAAAGGAAGGGAGAGAGAGAAGAGAGAGAGAACAGGCAAGATCTTTGAAGGCCATGTATGCAATGGGTTATTCACAATTTGGAGTTTGGGATGAAAAAGAACTGGCCAAGTCAACTCAGCATTACATATTTTGGACATGTGCTTCAATGTATTTTTAAAAAGAGATTCAAAACTTCCAAATTCCGTTTTCTTTCATGAGTTTCTTTTTAAGGAAGGGATATTGGTAATAACTGTGGATTTCTAAACGTTGTTCAAATAACCAGGACTCTAAAAACTTCTCAGCGAGATAGTTCCTTTTGTTTTTGCTATTTATTAAGCCCCATTGGACAGGAATTCCAGCTGACACTGCGCCATGTGCCAGCATGTTGCTGGTGTCTAGTATCAAACCTTAGCACAAGTGTAGAGCTCAGAAATGATGCATAATGGTGTATTTTATCTAGGGTTGTGTGACAAATTACTGCGACATTTAATGGCTTAGCACACAAACATTCCTTGTCTCATGGTTTCTGTGGATCAGTAATCTGGGTTTGATTTAGCTAGGTGCCTCTGGTTCTAACCTCTCACGAGCTTGCTGTTAGGCTGTTGGCTGGGGATGTGGTCTCATCTGTGGGGCCCACCTGCTCCTAAGCCCACTCAGGTGTTGGCTGGCAGCTCCCAATCCCTTACCATGTGGGCCTTTCTAGGGGCTGCTGACTCATGACACGGTGGCTAACCAGCCAGGCAAGCAATCCATGAGAAAGACGGTACACAGGCAGAAGGCCAGCTCTTTTTTTTTTTTTTAATTTATTTATGATAGTCACACACAGAGAGAGAGAGAGAGAGAGAGAGAGAGAGAGGCAGAGACACAGGCAGAGGGAGAAGCAGGCTCCATGCACCGAGAGCCCAATGTGGGACTCGATCCCGGGTCTCCAGGATCGCGCCCTGGGCCAAAGGCAGGCGCCAAACTGCTACACCACCCAGGGATCCCCAAGGCAAGCTCTTTTTATAAACTAATGCCAGACTGGTCACCTGATCACTTCTGTCATATTCTATTTTTTAGAGATAGCTCTCAGTTAAGTCCAGCCACACTCAGGGGGAGGGGACTGGTCAGGGGTGTGGCTCTGCCGAGGTGGGGGTTCCCAGGGTCCTCTTGGAGGCTGCCTACCACACAGGACTATTTTTTTCTTTATTTATACTCTTATTAGAATCATATGACACTTAAAGATTCTTTTCTAATGAATCTTTCTTTCTGACAGGTGCAGGGTATTGGGTTTTTACCCCAAATGTTCCAAGGAGAGACTTGGTTTACTGCTTTTTATGCATGAATGGGACAGTAGTACCAGAAAGCCTGTTGAGGAGATCTGATGGGGCTGAGACGCAGGGATGTAGACAAGAGGAAGGCAATGGGCAATGTCCAGGCTGGCAGGCCTCTGCTGCTAGCCACCTCTCACATTCCAGGACCCTGCATGCAACAGAGAAGTCTTCTTCTGTCCATTTATTCCCTCCTCTCTGCTTTAATAGCTGAGTAAATTCCAGACTTAGGCAGACCTCTTCTTCCCTCACTCCATTCCTTGCATGTCTGAATGCCCAACTCAAAGTACCAGCTCCCCCAGGAGGGCTCATTCTTCTCTTCCTTGTGCTCCTCTAGATGTTCGTGACTGATAAGCCTGCATGGGCCTCCCCTGGGTGGGTGCTAAGGATACTACTGTAAGCAAAAGGGACCCATCAAATGACCACACAAAAAAAGTGGACCAACAATGGAGAGACCTAAGCCAGCCTGGGAGTTTGGGGAAGGACTCTGACAAGGACATTTTTGCAATCTTAGGAGGTGAGAAGAATTGGCTGGGCGTGGAGGAGAGCGGAAGTCGTTGGGTGGAGGCAAGCGCAGGATAAGGTTGAGAGTAGCCCTGGGGCCCCTGGGTGGCTCCGTCAGGTAAGCATCTGCCTTTGGCTCAGGTCGTGATCCCAAGGTCCTGGGAGGGAGCCCTGCTTTGGTAGGGGCGTGTCCCTGCTCAGCGGGGAGTCTGCTTCTTCCTCTCTCTTTGCCTCTCTCCCTGCTTCTGCTCTCTCTCTTTCTCTCAAATAAAATAAAATAAAATAAAAAAAGAAAAGAAAAGAAAAAGAAAGGGCCTGGGAGCCTGGAATGAAGATCCAGGGGAGCAGCACACTCATGCAGGCTGGGACACGGACAAGGGATGCATTTATTATATGTGATGGAGTGACAAATGTGAAAGGCCAGAGCAGCCTCAAGCTCAAGGCCAGCTTGCGTGTACAATATGGAACTCCCAGGTTCCCATGAAGATGGCAGATTTCAGAGGTTTGAGGTCCTCCAGGGCTTTGCTGTCAAAGTTGGGAAGTGAAGTGGACAGAGTCTTTACACCGAGTTCCCCATCTTGTCCTCCTCCCCTGCTGCTATCTCCTTCTTCCAGAGCTGAAAACTCCTCCTGGACTACGTGATATGTGTCCTCCCTCAGCCACTGGGTCTGTTTCTCCTTCTTGTCTCTCATTCTAGGCTCTGCCCTGATCAGAGATTCCTGCCGTTGTCAGCTTTCTATTCTGTAAACACCTTACCTCAGGACCTTTGCACTTGCAGCTTTCCTGCTTGGAATGGTTCCCTGGTTTTAAAAGCAGGAAAAGAGCTTGTTCCTTTCTTCTTGCAGTCTCTTTGACTACCATGGGGTTTTTGTTTGCTATTTAACGTCATGCTTCCTTAGGTATGAAGAAAGTTATAGGCCAAGTGCAGACCCTCACAGGCTCCTGGGGGTCATGTCCAACCCTGTGCCTTCCTGCAGTAGTGCTACAACTCTTGCTGGGCACAGATCCTGAGAAGCCATCCTTGAGCATATGCTCTATTACCAATCAGACGTTACATACCAAAAAAAAAAAAAAAAAAAAAAAAAAAAAAAGAAAGAAAGGAGAAGAAAAAAGGCCAAAGATAGAATTACTAAGAATTTTTATATGGCAACAGCCTAGTATTAATCTGTGAGTAGAGGGCCCCTTCTGGACATGGGGTCCATGTGACTGCACGGTCTCTGGGACCTGCTCAGATCCTGCATCTAACTAAAATAGCCCCATTCTGTATACACTGTGCAAGGCACACCCCATCACATCACTCTGTTTTATATCCCTTATAGTAATATATTCTGAGAGTATCCCTTTAATCTGCTTTCTCTTTTTGTTGTCTGCCTCCACCAGGAGAATGTAAACTTTACAAAAGCTTGTCCTAATTATCTCCATGCCTAGTGTGGGAGCTGGCACATGTAAGACCTTCAATAAATATTTGTTGATTGAATAAATAAATGTAAAAGGGAATTTATTGTGCATAGCTTTAAGTAAACTTGCTATTTCTCCTAGCTTATGCAACCTGGCAATGCAACAGAACCTTCCAACTAATCACTTCTCAGTTCTTTATTTGAGGTTACTGTCAGAACCTGGATGTTCCTGCCTGCGTTAAGTTGACATAAAGGCCAGTCCAGTCCTACTTTGCCTTAGAACTTGTTCCTGAAATCCTCTGGCCCCCGGGGGTTTTCTCCCTCTGCTGGCCTTCTCCCAGGCTTTCTTATCTGCACTGTGGCTCTGAGCTGACAGAAGGAACATGGGGAAGCCCTGGTCTTCAGAGACCCCTGCTATTTCTTAGTTCATCAATGCCATGGTCAGCCTTCCTGGCACTCCCGTCCTCCGCTTCTCGGTCTTTCTGCCCACAACCCAGGAGGCTCTGCCCACCCAGAGTGCCCATCACTCACTGAGATGACAATCACCTCCCATGTTGCTGAGCAATTGCCACTTGCCTACAATTACACTGGATTTTTAGAAAGCTCCCGAGTGTACCAAGATCTCCTGTTCCCTGTAAGAATATAGGCAGTAATTCAGCAAGATAAATTCTAAGGAGCTTAAACATTATACCTTTTAAAAGTTATACATTTAGTGCATTATTTATGACAAATGTGCCATTAATGGAGGCTTGGAAGCTTTTCTTGTTATGCAGAGGGTTTTATTCCCTCCCCCCCCCCCCCCAAAATGCAGTATGAAAACTACCAGGAGGGTGGAGAAGAAAGTGTCTCCACTGTAGTACAAATGATTTCAAATTGCTCTATTTCATAGATGTGATGAAAAAATACAGAAATAAAATAATCCTCTATTTTGGATCTTATCTTTTTTTTCTAATAAAAATAACAATATTTTGGGCAAATTCCCACATGTCACGTATATGTGTATGTGTTTCAATTTAAAGTGTGGTTTAGGTCTTTTTCTGTGGGCTGCTCTATTTGACTAGACATCTGAAGCCAAACTATTTATTGCATGCATAAATATGATATTTTCCTGCTTTTTAAATGGAATTAGTATTAATGGCTAATCTTTCTGAAGCAATTTCCCCCCCTGAACAAAACACAAGAGTGGACATGTGTTATATGTGTGTTGAAGCCTTTTTTTCTTAAGTAAGCCTTTCCACAAACCAACATCTGGCTTTGTTGATTCTCTGTATTGTTTGTTTTCGATTTCTTTGATTTCTGTTTTTATCTGTATTCTTTTCTTTCTTCTACTTTGGGTTTACTTTGCTCTTCCTCTTTTTGCTTCTTAAGGTGAATGCTTAAATCACTGATTTTAAACTTTTTTTCTTTTCTAATATAGTCATTTATTTATTTTTTTAAAAGATTATTTATTTATTTAGAATGAACAGGGAACAGAGGGAGAGGGACAAGCAGCCTCCATTTTTATGTGTTACTTAGAAATGTATAATCAATCTTTAAATACTTGGATGTTCTTTAGAAATCTTTGTTAAAACCATCATATTATTTATTTATGTATTTTTAGATTTTATTTATTCATGAGAAACACAGGAAGAATGACAGAGACACAGGCAGAGGGAGAAGCAGGCTCCCTCTGGGGAGCCTGATAAGGGACTTGATCCCAGGACTTCCAGATCACAACCTGAGCCAAAGGCAGATGCTCAACCACTGAGCCACCCAGATACCCTCAAATTGTTTATTTTTAATTTAATTCCATTGTGGTCAGATTTCAATCTGATTACATTTATGGAGACTTGCTTTAGCATGGCATATGCATCTTTAATGAACTGCCACATCACTTTTGTCTTCAAACCTCACGTCAAATTTCTTTATCCTCTTTAAACTTTAGCATGGAAGCTAGAGAGAATGTGCATGCTCAGAATAGGAACAGATAATGCCAGTGCAGGCCCTATTTCTGTTGGAAAGATCTGTTTATTTTGCAATTAACAAAGATTGGCAGGTTTCTTTCTTTTAAAAAAAAAAAAGATTTTATTTATTTATTCATGAGAGACACAGAGAGAGAGAGAGAGGCAGAGACACAGATAGAGGAGAAGCAGGCTCCATGCAGGAAGCCTGATGTGGAACTCAATCCCAGGACTCCAGGATCATGCCCTGGCTCGAAGGCAGGTGCCAAACCGCTGAACCCCCCAGGGATCCCTGGTAAATTTAATTTTTGAATCAATGAGCATTATGTAGCCAAATCTGCTGAATATTTGAATTGTTCTAGTAACTGGTTATTTTGGTGTTGTGCTGTGCCTAGCTTATCTTAAGATGCTCAGTAAACATTCTTGGATTTAATTGATTTTTCACACAACTGGAATGGGAAACAAAGTAAAGCCTTGCTGTCACAAATGCTCATTTTTAATAAGATTGACTTAAACTTAGAGCTAGTAGCTAAAGAAAGAAAGAATATAATTTTCCATCTTCTATACCAACCCACATTACTATTCCTTGCCCATTTCACCAACACTACTGTTCCATTAAACCTTACGACTTTATAAACTGACCATTCACTGAACTCTCTTGGGTGTGTGGGCATCTTCTGTTTCTGGAACCCCGACGGATAGGCAGAGTTGGGGCTAGGTATACATCTGATTACATTTACATGATGATACATGGCTAGGTATTAGGTGGGGTACCCCAGAAGGAGACTGAGAGGACATTTGTGAGCAGAAGGTTTATCGAGGAGCGAGGAAAGCAGGATGGGGCGGAGGGTAAAGCTGAACAAAGCTGAACTGTGATGCAGTGGCAGCCAGGCCTCAGTCGGCTCAGTTGTTCTACCAGACTCTGCAGCCCAGAGAGCTGTTCAGAATCGTCTGGGATAAAGGCGAGGGAGCCTGGCTTCTGCACCCTTGTCGTGGGTGCAGGCTGCCCTTGGAGCATGGAAGGTGGTGGCGGTGGCGGAGGTGGAAGGGGGCTGGTGGACGGGACCACTCCCCTCTGCCAAAAGCCATTTCCAGAGAGCGGGTGAGCTTGAGTCTTCGGCTTGGTGATTCTGACAGGTGCAGGAACCAGGCTCCCGGTTCGGAAGGGTAGCGGGCCAGCGCGCAGGGGCAAGAAGGGCGGGGAGGGATCCAAGGGGGTGCGCGGAACGACAAATCCTAGATTCTGGCCTCTAAAGAGGCTCGAGCAAGGGCCAGTGCAGGCAGACCAGGGGACGCAGGCCGGCGTGGAGGCCGGGAGCCACGGCACCGCAGCGGACACGTTTCGGCCTGTGGCGGGCTGGGGAGGGTGAACGGGGAAGCCAGGAGACGTGGGCCAACTGCAGCCCCGGGAGGGCGGGCGCCCGCCAGCGCCAGTAAGTTGGTCAAGAAGCATGATTTAAGACATTATGAAAATACTTTAAGAATAGATTCAAATGCCTTTATTGTCCTCATTCGATATTTTTTAAAAAGCCATTAAAAAGTGCGTGGAGGGAGATAAATACACGTTTTGTTTAAAACAAGACCATCAGTAGAGTCAGATGTTAGGTCTTGAATGAGACTTCTTAGGGTAGAGGAGGGCTTTTCCATTTGAAGGCTGTGGCCTCTTCCTCTTTGGGGGCTGCTGCAGCCACGCCAGGTCTGTCTCTGAGTTGTGAACTGTCTGTCCAGATACTCATCTCTGCCCCGTTTCGCTGCCCTTCTCCTTGGGAGCTTGGTCCATAACCATCTGCACATGGCTCTACTGTTCTCTGCTGCCTGTAGCTCGGGGCGAGCTGTGGCTGCCAGATGTCTGACCTCCTCTCAGAGAGATAGCTGGGGTCACCTCTTCTGCCTGGAGGCTTTCAGCTTTTGTGTCATTCTCTGAACCTGGTCTTGGCCTCCAGCTACCAGGAGAAAGCCAACTTTGATCATGCTTGGCTTACAGAACATCATTAAAAGTTGGCAAGTCCTATAAATTATATTTTGGACAGAGCATTTTAAAGTCTAATGAATGAAATTGAATGTGTAGAATTTTATTCTGTTCTTTCTTTTGTAGATTTCTGAAAAAAAAAAAAAAATTCCACTCCTTACTTAACATCTAGCAATCTAGATTGCGCGCCCTTGTTTCTGCCATTTCCATTTCTGGATCTGACTCTAATTTTCCCCCTATCCTGAATGTTTTATTTACTCTGCAGAGTAGTCACTGTTTTGAATAATCAATAATGTTTTCTCCTCTCTTCCCCCTCTTCCTTGCAATATAATAACCTCATTTTTCTAATTCCCTTTCCTGAGCAGTTCCCAGTTTAGAGATAATTCCTTTCGTGGCACTTCGTTGGTCTTCAGCCTCATAGTCAAGGCTTTGTCCAATTAGTGTTAGGGTGTCTTTGTGACCTTCCAAAAATGCTGCTGAAGCAGTTATGCTATTGTACTTAGGGACCGGTAGGTGGTCTGAAGGCACTTCCTGAGTTTTGCAAGATGATTAAATTGGAACATTTTAAAGAGTTTAAGTTCAGTTTGTACATGGTATTCATGTTGCTTGGTTGGAGTATAATGGTTCCCCCCATGATCTAGGGACATTAGCTGGGCAGTCATTTGTCTCGGCTTTATCAAGATCATTGTCAATCACAGATATGCTGAGTTTCCTTAGCATATGGGTCAAAAGGAGAGTCTTTTCCCAATAGCACATGCCACACCCAATCAATACTATTGTCAAAACCTGGTGTGAAGACTGCAAAAGTTAGAAAATGAACTTTGGTTTCTGTAATTCTAGGACATCTCTTGCAAGTAAAGTTTTGAACATCTATGTTTTCCTTAATTATTATCCAGTTAATTATTATTATCTGGTTAATTAAAAATGTAAAGTGTTTCTCTGACTATAAAGCACATACGTGCTAATTGTAGAAATATTAGAAAATGATGAAAAGTATAAAGAAAAAAATAAAATTCACCTTTGCATTGATTATAATCACTGGTGACCTTGGAACAATTGCTTTCCAATTGTTCTTTCTTTTGATATTACAAAAGTGGAGCCAAAGGAGATATATAGCACATAAACTCTAGTCCTTTTCACATTATGGACAATTCCCCATATCATTAAATGTAAGACAATTTTTAAATGACAGCATACTGTTTGATCAGATGGTTAGTCATAATTTACTTATGACTAACATTTCTTATTTGTCCTGTATATTGTCTGTTTTGAATGTTTCATCATCACAAATGATGTTGCCATAAACTCTGAACACTCCAGTAGAAGTGGAATTATTGGGTCATTTTATGGTGTTTTGCAGTGAGACAAAAGCTTGTAAGATGAATGCAAAATTTCAAAAATTTATGAAGATTTTATAATTTTAAAAGAGATTTCATTTTGTTCTGGATATTAGGTGAGGTCTCTCTTTCACTTCTTCCTTTTTATAGTTTGTAAAGTCATTACAAAGATCTACATGTGGAATATTCATCCCCAGTATTTTATTGATGCCAAAGGGGGCACAGTGAGTGAGGACTGAGGAGGGGCTCTATATCCTCCCCAAGCTAAAACCACCAATGCAGTCAGTGTGTCACAATGGTCATATACTTTACTGAAAGCCGAAGAAGACTGTCAACCTCAACTTTGTCTGGACTTGTATTGTCTGACCCTATAGTCCATAGCCCTGTCATCCAAATCCCAAGTCATCACTCTTCTCTCATGTCTATAAATCTATTTGTCACCACCATTTCCCAGCACTGCATTTGCTCTAACAGAAGTTAAAGACAGAGCTCCTCACTTCCTATGGCCATTAAGATACCTCTGTTATTTGCTTAGGGAATGACCTCAGGGTGATCATTTTTTACTTCCCTCTTTAATGCATCCTTATCCTTGTGCAACTCAGTTTATTTCTTCTAGAATGCCATTTATTCTTCCCAGACAGTCAACTATTGTCTCTTTCATATTCTTCTTTCTCATTGGATAGTAAATTATGTTGTGTGATGATTATTAGTTTACCCTCCATGCATCCCTTATCAGAGATTATCTATTTATCCTGATATTCCCTCTATCTTCCTAGTACCTGTCAGAGTGTAATAGGAGGTGCCCAAATATTGGTTAAAAGTATGAATAACTGAAGGGGTGCCTGGGTGGCTAAATCTGTTAAGCATCTGCCTTCGGGGTCCTGGGATTGAGCCTTGTGTTGGACGCCCTGCTCAGCGGGGTGTCTGCTTCTCCCTCTCCCATTGCCCCTCCCCCCACTCATGCTCTCTCTCTCTCTCTCTTTCTAATAAATAAATAAAATCTTTAAAAATTTTTGAATGAGTGCTGAGCTTTACTAACTGCCTACTTGTGTATAACACATGGGATATTTGGACAAGAACAGACCATATTGAAAGACTGTTATGTATATGGTGATCATAATCTTTTTTTTTTCAGATGGCTTATACCTTCCCAGTATATTAAAATCAAATGCAAAGTCTCTCGCTAGGTTTTCAGACTTCACACATGGGCTCTTGCACTTTTATATTATTGTTTTTATCTGTGGAACTTTGGCTTATTTTCCACCATGGATGCCTCCAAAACTGGGCCATTCTGCTCTCAAATTCATGAGAATTGATGGGAACACGTATCTGGATTTATTCCACTTGGTTACCTCCTTGTCTTTCTATTGTTTCTCTGCACTCTTCTTGATTTTAACTCTGTAAATATATAATATTATGTAAATGTGCCTGTAGATGGTGTCTGTATAGTAGGAGCTCTGATGATTTGAAAAAGACAAACCAAGAACAGACTCAATTAATTAGTATTAATCTTTTACATTAGCTGGTATTTCAAGTTCCACAACAAACACTGCTTCCCCTCTAGCATATATACTGATCCCCTACAAAGGAAGGGAGTTTTATTGAAACTTTGTGTCTTTGAGATTTTTTTTTGAGATAATTTAAAAATAAATACAAGAGTTAATTTCCTATGTATCAAGTCTTTTAGGGAAAAGATTAGAAAGTGGAAATATTTAAGATAAATTAATTGGTTTTCTAAACAGAAAAGTAGAATGATAGCACTCCTTATTGGACTATGTAATTAATTGACCAGTATTAGAATATTCACTTTGTTTTAGAATATCCAGCTTGCAAAATTAAGAAGAAAGATTTTGCTTTTGAGGACATTTTAAACATGTAAGCATATCTTAATTAAATTGGCTAAATAAAAGCACATAGGAGTTTAAGGATTCATTTTTATGTATCCATTTTAGTCTAACTAGCAGTATTGCCTTTTTTAGATTTATAATATTGCTAAGTAAAACCACTTGGGTCATGCATTTTAAAATGGCCTCTGCAATTTTGACCCAGCTAACCAAATACCTGAGAATACACACAAGTTAGTGAAATAAAACACGCCTAGTGGTGCAGGCATGCTGCCACATGGGTCAGGTACAAAATTCTACATAGTGCTCAAAATGTGCTAAAGAACACTGGTGTTTCCATATAAAATTATTATAAACAAATAAAGCATAAGGCAATGTAAGGCTTGTATTTTAGCTGGAGTCCAAAGAAATAATATTTTCTAGCTATGAGGCTAATGCTGCTTTGTTTAGTTTTAATTTTTGAAAAGCCCTGTGTTTAGAAAATAATTTACTTTTGTTAAAGTTTGATCACTAGTATAACAATTAGGCAGCTGCTAATAATCAGACTCCCTTTCTGGGGGTCTCAGAGGAAATGAACGGTTTTCTTGTTCAGCATTTTGAAATAAAAATTACAGGTCAGGTAGATGTTTCTGGGTCACTGTATTCCTTCTGTGACTTGGGGAAGGAGAAGAAAGAGGTGAAAAAATAGTGCTTATTTTACACTAATTGCTCTTCCCACTCCTTTAACACCCTGATGAACTAACAAGATTCCAAAAGGAGCATGGGCTTTGGCTCAAGACCACTCAGGAGCCACCACTCTGTTCACTTTCTGCACCCCTGAGAAGGAAGGCAGAGTGATGGGTTCCACAGACAGCTTCATTGCAAAGCTTCTGTGTCCAGACCTTGCTCTCTAACTCCTGTGAATCCAGCAGTCACATCTACACATGCAGATGAGCACCACTGTTCACAAAACTGGCTCTGTGTGTTGACCCCTGGGGCTGGCTGGCTGCTGTTACATAGTTGGGATCATTATGATGAAGAAGTGCTTGTTCTTGGTTCATGGCTGGATGAAGCATGATCTGGCTGGGTTGTTACCACTCCCCATCAGAGAGAAGGGAGTTTGTCATTGCCATTCTCTCTACTGTCTGCAACTCTTAGACTTTAGGGACTAGTGACTGTCATGGCTGCTGGCATGCCCTCTGATAAAAGATGGCCCTGAGTCATCTCCTCATGGGCTGATTAGGGCTTCACCAACCCATGAAAAAGTGGGGAGCACCCACTGATCATGGCTGTTAGACCTCGGCCTGATTCAACCATGAGCTGGATGCATCCCCAGATCTCCTTAGAGACAGGTGGTTGTGCTGGGAAAGGCTGAGCAAGATTGCCACCAGTTATTTTAAGGGCTCTGTTTGAAGGCGTTCTGTACAGATAAATCATGCATATGTGTCAGATATAAAGTGTATTTGCTCCTTCATATTCAGTTGGTAATGGGCCTAAACATCCTTTTCTTCTCTTATCTTAGAGTGTGTGTTCTTGATTTACCAAATACTTGAAGACTTGCCCTGTGTTATAAGGTGTAGTGCTCAGCTTTAGGTAAAAGTATCATGGTTTCCTTCCCTAAATTATTAGAAACGGCTATTGAGTTTTATCAAATGTCTGTTTAGGATGCTGACATTGTAATATACTTTTCCTACTCCAATTTGTTGGTATGATATGTTATGTTCAGAGCATTTCTTATGTTGAGCCATCCTAGAATGGTATATGCCAAGAGAGCCATGGTATATACAGTGACCCTTGAACAACACAGGCTTGAATTGCAGGAGTCCACTTATAGGGGATTTTTAAAAATGAATACAATGTAGCACTGTAAACATACATTCTCTTCCTTACAATTTTCTTAACACTTTGTTTTCTCTAGCTTATTTTACTAAAAGAATGCAGTGTATAATACATATAACATACAAACTATGTGTTAATTGACTGTTTATATTATCAATAAGGCTTTCAGTCAACAGTAGGCAGTTAAGTTTTTGGGGAATCCAAAATTATAGGTGGATTATCAACTGAGTGGGAGGTTGGTACCCCTAAGGACCACATTGTTCAAGGGTCAACTGTAATTATTTTATATACTGCTGGATCCTATTTGCAAATATTTTATTTAGAATTGCTGTGTTTATACTAATTTGAAAATACTTTATTTATAATTTATATTCATGAGTGAAATTAGTCTATAGTATTTTGTCCATCTCTATTGGAATTTGGTGTTATGGCTGTCTTTGATTTGAAAGTGAACTGAGGAACTTTTCTGCTAGCCTAGACTAGCAGAGCAGTAATCTGTTGTCATAAATTTCCCGAGCTTCACCTTTACCTCTACAAATGAAAATCGCAGACTTCTCTTACTATTTTTCAGAATTGCTGTGAAGCTCAAATGTACATGGAAATGTTTTGCAAATTATAACATGCTATGCAAATGTTACTATCATTCTAATACAAAATTGAACATGTCTGCATATTTATAGCTGTATGGCCATCAAATATCTTTCCCTCATTCTTTCTCTCTTATGTACGTTGCAGGTTTTTTCTAATTGACTTGGAAATCTAGTGTGATTAAGAACTCATTTTAATTTTTGGCTCTGTCCATACTAATTTTGTGAACTTTCATCCAACCACTGAATATTTTAAGCCTCAGTTTCTTAATCTATGCAATGAGGATAATAGAACCTACCTCATGGGCCGTTGTAGGGGTAAACATACTTTAACCACCCTTTGAAGTATACTCGTAAGAAGCATAGCTTGGTGTCAGATAAATGTTAGTTTTTATTACTATTGTTAATAGTACTACTTTTGGAAATTGACTCTGAATTGTTTGGGAGAGCTGGGATGGGTATATGAAGCAGTTTGACCCACTAAGAAGCTTGTTACTATCCTGCCTTTAATAGGTGAAAAGGATTTCAATTCAAATTCTTCCCCCAGATGGCATTCTGATATACATTAAATTTTTTTTTTTGGTAAATTTGCCTTTCAGCCACCACAAATTGTGTGACCCTTTAGACATTTGGGGAAGAATTGGGATTTTTTCCAGTATTTAAACGCTCTGGGATTTGAAATGAAAAGGTACATATTTGGAACTGTTATTTTATTACATTTGGACAACACCCCAGACTGTATGCAACTTTGTTGAAAGAAGGGGGAAAGAAGAAATCTTGAGAAGTTTTTTTTTTCCCCAAATATACATCCCTTCTGCCAATCACTCCTGACCAATTTGTATTTATGACTGAGATGTCCCCAAAGCAGGTCCTGACAGGATGGAAGAAGAAGGGAAGTTGCTTTCTTTCAAAGGTCAGTCCTACCCTTAGCTCTAGTAGGTGAGATCTGGACACACATCATGCCGTGAAAAGTTGGTTTTCCAGAAAAACTTGAAAGAGGAATTTATTCGTATCCTAAAATAAACCCACAGACATGTCATACCATTTCTACTCAGTGTTCTGAGTAGCTGAGTGCAAAGAACCTTTAAGATGTTTTTTCTTAGTGAGACTTTTACCTTAGTCTTAGCCATTGTGGTTATTTCTTCGTTCATAACAAGTCACCAGTGTTCTGAGTTGCAGCGTTAACTGTGAACCTTGTTTTTGTTCATTCACAGAGTGGAAAATCATAGGGTTCATGTAATTAGCTGTCTAGAAAAATATCAACAAACATATGTGACTTCTGTGGCCAGAAAAGTTTGAGCTTAGGAGACCACCCTGAGAAGTAAGTGACATCTCTAGGGACATGGTGCACAGAAATGCTTGACTGTGCAGCAGTTCATGGGGACAGAGGGGATTGTGGCCACATAATTGCTGTTTTTCTCCAACATTTTATTTAGAGTTAGGAAGGCTATTTTAATGTGGCTATAACACCAACCAAATAATGGATCTGTATGCTTTCCATCAAAAGTGGCTAAAAATATGTATTTTTTTTGACAAAGTGACAAAGATATCTTTTGTAACTGTCCTCCTGCCCAACCCCATCCCAGCTTTCATGTCTGTCTTAATTTAGTAAGTTTTGAGGGATTTTGTTATCACTTTGGTGGCATAAACTTTACAAAAACTCTTATGAACATTACTCATTGTTGGTGGTATTATAGAGCCAGCTTGTACTGGCTCATGAGGGCTGACTATACACGTCTCTTCCCAAATCTATGGTCAGTGACACCATGTTGGTAGCTTGAAATGGGCCATGGTGGGAGTATTTACACCAGGGAAATCAGTAGATCCTACAAATCATCTCCGCAGAATGCTGGTTGTACACCACTTCCCAATACTCTACCTCATATCACTACTCTTTCAATATTTGACCAATTGAAACAGAATTCTGTTTTAAAATTTACCTCCTGGGGAAAAAAATCCAATCTCCTTCCCCCCCAAAAAAGCAAAAACTCCCAACAACTTACCTCATGGACTTCATAATCCATAAAGATACCTTCTATGACTTGCCCTTCTTGGAAAAGTGGAATTTCATTCTGAAGTGAATATTTGGCTTCCTGCCTCTATTTATCCTTCTTTGGATAACTGTAAATCAGCTTCCATCTTAATTTGCACATTATTTACTCACTCACCATCAGCTCAGGACTTTGGGCAGGGCCCAGCCCTGGCTCAGAGTTGGAGCATGTTGCTTGGCCAAAGCCCATCAGAGCACTGCCTTCCTTTGGCCAGAGTTCAGACATGGGCACATAATGCATGTAGCATTGATGAAGCATTAGAGACATTTTGCTACAAATTCTGGAAGAAAGACTCTTGCTTTTTGTGTTGGAATTGGATTACAAATATATAGCATTTGGGGTTGCTGCTACTAGCTTGCTACCATAAAAGCACTGCCATTGAGAAGTAAAGCAGCTCAAAGGAAGTAGAATCGAGGGACAGAGGAACACAATTAAGCCCTGGTGACATTGTCCCTCTTTTGATGTCTTGCCTGAAGCCAGCTTTTTCCATTAACTTTCAGTCATGTGAGCCAATATATTTTCTTTTTACTTAAGTTATCCAGAGTTTGGTTTTCTATGCTACAATCCAAACAACATTCATTAGTATAACGAGGAATCTGTCAAATAATTTCTTCCTGATATCTTAAAGAGTATTATATTAACCCGGCTGCTTGCTTAAGCAAGCAATTGTAGGTCTCCAGAACCTGGGATGACATAGTATACTTATCCACTTTATAAGGGGCTAAAACTAATTCTTAGATAGTGTCATTTATTCATAAATATTACTCCTAATATGAACACAAATGAAAAAGAGCCAAGAGAAATCTTAAATCATAAACTCTTCATTTAATTACAGCCTCAATCTTTAGAAAAGGATGTGGTTCCAAGAAAGAAAGAACATTTAGACAATTCTACAATTCATCAGTGGTGGGCACTCATGATGAACACTGTTACGATATTTGAACAGATCCTTCTAAGCCAAGGAAGAACATAGTCTTTCTGCCATTACCCAAATTCGTGTGTCATTCAGCCTCATGGGAAAAATGCCCTTCTTTGATCTACAGAGGATACTGTATTAGTAACCACAGTGTAATTCCCTACTTTCTCCTTATTGGGCAAGAAAGATGAGGCTAATCCACTTGGATTCATGCCTTTCCCAAATCTCAGATTTGTTAGCATGTAGTGTGGCCTTGTGCAGTGCCTGGAGCAGGGCACGTTCTCAATAAGTGTGCTAAATGGATGACCAACAATGATCCTAATAAACAAATAAATCACCTGGTATAGTGAGGCACACAGGGTACAAAAATAATATATTTATGTTAGTCCACCTACTAAGCTACATTCTGAAATATTATTAAATATTTGTTTCATCTCTAAAAGAATTAAAAATCTGTTAGAACACAGGCTCTTTCTTCAATTAAATTTTTATTTGTATATTGGAAAAAAGGTTTCTGATATTTTTATCAGCATTATTTGTCAACTATTTCATTGAAGTTGAGATTTTGCCTGTTTCCATTGTTACAGGAAAAAGGTAATGTTCTTAACTCAGTGTTGCTGAAATGAATGCATTTAGCATCTCCCATTTTCCCCTGAACCCCAATCTAGATTCCCTCCTGTAGCTAATGATGCTCTTTTTTTTTTTTAAGATTATTTATTTATTTATTCATAGAGACACACAGAGAGAGAATGAGAGGCAGAGACACAGGTAGAGGGAGAAGCAGGCTCCATGCAGAGAGCCTGACATGGGACTTGATCCAGGGTCTCCAGGATCATGCCCTGAGCTGCAGGCGGCGCTAAACCGCTGCACCACCGGGGCTGCCCTAATGATGCTCTTTTAATGACTCAATCAGCTGGTTTAATTGCATAGGAGAATTAGCTTTGAAAAAGAGCTGGTGGCTTTATCTGTTTAAAATCACAGTTATCACACTGATCAGAGTGCTGATGAGGTCGAGGTAGGGAGTTAAACCTGAACAAGGCAAGTAGTTTTTTTTTTTTTTTTTTTTTTAAGGCAAGTAGTCTTAATGAAAAGCAAAACAAGAAAAATTTCACTGTATCCTAATTAGTCACAGAAAGCAACCTCAGACCTGGCAAGTCTAGTGGGTTTTTTTGGTTTTGTTTTGTTTTTGTCACAAGTAGATAGGGCAAGATAGTCCAACCCCATTGCCATGTCTTCGTGATAAGGCTTGGGAATGGCAGCTGAACCTGTAGAATGGGTATATTTTATGTTCCAAGAAACCATCAGTGACGCCCAAGGTAACAAAACAGGTGCTTTAAATTTCCTTTAATTATACAAAAGTTTCTTTGTTAGACTTTTACATTTCTCTTTGTGCTAGAAAACTAACAAAGTCTTTGTAATACAAAATATCCATCAAGTGGCATGCAGATGAAGTAGTTAATAGGAGTGCAACATCACTGTCAATTCAATGACAGCATAGGCCAGAGTTTCCCAGACTTTCTTAGTTCATGGCTCCCTTAATATCATGGTAGTTTGTTTTTTTTTTTGATGGCACTCTAGGTGAAAAGAAATTCTAAATAATTCCACTTATGAAGTCCAAACACTCTAATAATATTTGTGTCATAACAAATTAGTAACTGTTTGAAAAAATAGAATACATACATTAAAAATTATTTTATTTCATTCTTTAATAAACACAATTACTACTGGGATGTATGTGCCTAGATACTACATGACTTCTCAGACTTTGAAATTAGATTGGTCATTACCCCCTCCTTTCCTGTTCCACATTGGTTTTCATGCAGTACTGGCTTTTTATCATAGAAACCACATAAAACTCAGTTTTGCAAGGTATGGCACCATCAAAAGGATGTCAAGTAGCTCTGCATTTCCTTCAAAAATTGAAAATATTCTGTTATGTCCTTGGGTATTTATATAGCCTTGACACAAAGTTTGAGAGCCAGGAGTGCAATCCATTAATATTAATCAATACCCTTGATTCATCATTAATAGTGACCATTTTTATTGTAACCGCTTTATACCTAAGCGGTTATTTTGAAAATCGTAGAACGTGTTTCATTGTGATTTTCTTTAAAGTCTAAATGTTTAGATCATCTGTAATACTTACTTGCAAAGAATTTCCAGTATTTTGGTAATGAGGATCAGGACCGGTAGTTGTCTGTCTCTTGTAGTTTGGAGAACACCACCCATGTTTAAGCATGGATGGGTCAATTTTTGTCATAAATGTTCATGCTTTTCATAAAAGGCTGCACAGGAAAGTTGTTGAATTGAGTTAAACTGGTAACTAAACTCGATGGATCAGACATAATTTGAGTAGCTGGAGAAAGAAAGCAGTAAGAAGGCAAGCTATAAGATGGGGGATGAGCTGGCCTTTCCATGGAAAGATGAGAAATCTGCATTTGTCCTTGAAGATACAACTCATAGATAATCTCTCCCAAGAGGCTTCCTGACTCACTGTCACTAGGAGGAGCAACTCTGTCATACTATTGATCACTCTCCTATGACTGTTAGTTCACCTGCTGGCCTTGCCCACCCCATCAGGACTCTGTCTTTTTTTTTTTTTTTAAAGATTTTATTTATTTATTCATGAGAGATACAGAGAGAGAGAGGCAGAGACACAGGCAGAGGGAGAAGCAGGCTCCATGCAGGGAGCCCAATGTGGGACTCGATCCCAGGTCTCCAGGGTCATGCCCTGGGCTGAAGGCAGGCACTAAACCGCTGAGCCACCCAGGGATCCCCAGGACTCTGTCTTTGTTATCCAAGAACCAAGCATGACACCTGACCATAAAAGAACAGATGAATCACAACCCTAATAATAAGAGCTATAAGAGTTAGGAAAAGAAGTACTGGTGAGAAACAATATTGCTAAGAAAAATTATAGAGGACCTTGATGGAGAGGTAACATTTATGCTGAGTGTCTAAGGAAACATAGGAATTCATCAGAAAGCAAAGGAAGAGTAGCTTGTGGGAGGCATTCCAGTCAAAACAGTAAGTGAATTTCAGTAGCTATGGATAGAAATGGAATATTTGAAAATGTGTGAGAGGGGCGCCTGGGTGGTTCAGTTGGTTAAGTGTCTGCCTTGGGCTCAGGTCATGATCCCAGGGCCCTGGGATGGAGCCCCGTGTTGGGCTCCCTGCTCACTGGAGAGCCTGCTTCTCTTCTCCCTCTGCTGCTTCCCCTGCTTGTGCTCTCTCTCTCTCTCTGTCAGATAGATAGATAGATAGATAGATAGATAGATAGATAGATAATAGATAAAATCTTAAAAAAAGAAAATGTGTGAGAATTTCTGAGGGGTTGAAGAGGAGAATAAATGTCTAAAGTGGTAGGAGTTGAGAATGGAGAGGCAGGTTTAGACTAGACCATTAAGGGCCTATAGGCTGCTATAAAGAGTGTAGGTTTAATCAACCAGATAAGGGGAGCCCATGTAGGATTCCAAGCAGGGCAATAGGATAATTAGAACTGTTTTGGAAATGGAGCATTCAGGCTGCAGAGTTGGAGACTAAATATAGGCACAGATTTGTTAAATGACTTAGAATACTCCAGAAAGGAAAAGAGGTAAATGTCTTTCACAAGGCCTGGGTCTCTGACTGTGTGGCTTCACCTGCCTTTTATGTGCAACGTGTTGATATGACATGACAGGGACTTGTTTCAAACTTTTCATATTGAAATAATTTTAGACTCACAAAAAAGTTACAAAAATAGTAGCTATGGTCCTGTATAGTATTCACTCAGTTCTTAAAGTAAACATCTTACAAATCCATAGTACAGCTATCAAAACCAGGAAATTAATGTTGACAAAACACCAGTAACTGATCTACACCTCATTCAATTTCAGTTTTTCCCATTAATATTCTTTTTCTGCTCTAGGATCCCACATTACATTTAGTTATCATATCTCCTTATCTCTTCCCATATGGGCCAGTTCCTCATCTTTCCTTATCTTTCTGATCTTGACACTTTTGAAGAGTATTGGCCAGCTGTTTTGTAAAAAGTCCCTCAGTTTGGGTTTACGTAATATTTTCTCATGATTAGATTGTCGTTATACATTTTTGGCAAGAATACAAGATGACGTGCCTTTCTCAGTGCATAATATTAGGAAGTATGTGGTGTTGATATGTCTTACTATTGGTGATGATTGGTGAACAGTCACCAATGGTCGAGTATCATTTTGGTGAACATTTTAGGAAATCTTGGTTGTGAGTCTCTTTCCTGTCTTCTCTACCAATTTAGATCCCTTTATTGCTTTTTATTCATCTTTCTTTCAAAAGGGGTTCCATGAAATTTTTTATATAAGTTGGTCTGTTTTCAGATAGCAGTGATAGGAGTGATGAGTTCCCAGTATAACCCTTCTTTTCTTGCTCTTAGTAAGAGAATACCCTAAAGTGCGTCTGAGTACATGACTGCCTAGCCAAGGATTTTATTTTCCATGTTCCCATGAAGCGAAGTATGATCATAGACCAAAATGGAGCCAATGGAATGTGAGATGGTCCTTGCTCATTGGAGAAAGGCTCTTCCTAGACTTCTAGGAGCTATTACCACCCATGCAGGTTGGAGTATCCACTTCCATTGCTGCCTAAGCCACATGACAAAGATGGCAGAGCTGCTTCAGGACTGTTTCGTTGAAGGAGTAATACCACTATATTTGAGGTCTTTCTGTTACTGTAGCTTAGCCTATTCTCTATTATAGCTACTTAGAGTTAAGAGAGCACAATAAAGATGATGTATGTATTTTTTCTTCATATGTAAGCCTTATTTTCATCTATATTTCTGTGGACAGGGCACTAAAATTGCATAGCATATTTCTTATTATTCTCCAGGAGCATATGCCATAGTTTATAGCTATGAGTTTTCCAGGCTATTTTATTCTTTTTGGAGGGTGGGAAATCATGATAAGCTGTCAAAAAATTCTTCTGTTTCAGGTGGGCATAAGTTTGTAAATAGTAACATATGGGCTGCTATTCCCATCTCCTAAATACAAGATAGACATTGCTAATTGATCTCATTGCTCTGCTTCTGAGTTGGCATGCAGCAATGTAATCTTTCTCAGATAGAATATCAGCAGCCACTACTTATCCATTGGAGTTAATTCAAAGCATGGCTCTCTTTTGCCATCCTGGAACTAGAATTTTCTTAGAAATACTTTATCAAGTAGAATCACGCTTTCCACTACGAGCAATTCTATCACTTTACTATAAATAGCATAGACTATAAATAAGTATAGAGCAGATTGTAACTAAATACATAAAAGAGATTTTTTCTTATCTTTTTCCTTTGTATTCTCTAGGGAAGAAACATCTCTCACTACTTTTCTTCACTTTTTAATTCCCCTGAGGCCGGGTTTATCTTTCAACTGTGGCTATCTGCTACTCGTAATTGTTTTTCTGTCTCTCTTTCTCCCTGGGATAGGAGTTTCTGAAGAACTGTGTGCCCTGTGGTATCTGAGGAACCTAGCACCATGCTGGGTACATAGTAGACAACTGTCAGCAGAGATCCCGTTAGGCTGAGTAACAAACTCCCAGATCTCATTCTTAATGAAAGGTTCTCACGGGCAGCCTGGGTGGCTCAGAGGTTTAGCGCTGCCTTCGATCCAGGGCGTGACCCTGGAGACCCAGGATGGAGTCCCACGTTGGGTTCCCTGCATGGAGCTTGCTTCTCCCTCTGCCTGTGCCTGTGTCTCTGCTTCTCTCTCTGTGTCTCAATAAAATCTTTTAAAAAAAACAAAACAAAACAAAAAAAAAACAAAGAGAAAGAAGAAAGAAAGAAAGAAAGAAAGAAGAAAGAAAGAAAGAAAGAAAAGAAGAAAGAAAGAAGAAAGAAAGAAGAAAGAAAGAAAGAAAGAAAGAAAAGAAAGAAAAAGAAAGAAAGAAAGAAAGGTTCTCATCATCAAATGAACTGGGGCACAGAGTACCTGCCACCACATGGTGGATGTGTGGAGAAGGGAATGTGGTTAAGTCACACACCAGTACTTGGGGCTTTCACATTTCACTGGTCCAAGGAAGTCACATGACCACATTTCACTTCAAAGAGCCTTCTAACTTATAATGAGGTGGAAGAGAGAGTCAAATTAGGATATTTGTGAAAAATCCTAATGACTACTAAAGTATCCAGGAAGTTGCTGGGAATGAATGCAGTCATGTCTGGCTCTTGCTTAACAACTGGGATGAGAACCTCAAAGACCACACTCTTCCCTCCCCACAGCTTGAAAAAAGCCAAAACAGAGAGACAGTTAGCCAAACAGTATAATTCCAGGTCAGCAATATGAAATCCCATTGTTATCTTTGCATCCCCAATCAGAAGGGAATAGTTTTTTCTTTTCTAAAAAGGAGCATCAGAAAAAACTTAACATTTTCAGAAGGGCTTACATTCATTCTTAAAAGACGTAAGCAATGTGTCCTCCACAATTGCTTCAGATTAACTAACTTCATTGAAGAAATCCCCTTTCTTCTTATAGAAATCCAAACCTACTGGAACTTTACTTTTAAAAGGATATTTAGACTGAACATAACAAAGTTTTGTTCATTACATTCTAAACATCAAACATTAAATGTTCATTCAAGAGACAGGGTTCTTTTCTCACATGCTGCATGCAGCACCAAACCTAGAGCATACGGATGTCCAATAAATATTTGATGTTGGTGAATTGGTTTTTCCCTCTTTAATTTTTAACTTGGAGAAAACCCTCTCCTTTCTAATTTCTTTCTTTCTTGGCCAGGAAGACATTCTGAGATTGTGGACTTTGTTTATTCCTTCTAGTACTTTAAAAAGATTTGCTAAAATTTTTACATCCTGCATTTCCATGTTAAATGTAGTAATGGTGCAAGTGCTTGTTTTAATTTTGGTTTATTTTCACTAGTATTTTCACTCATTGTCATTATGGCTTGGCTTGGGAAAAAAGATGAAAAGATTTCATGTACTAGAATTTCTCAAACATTAAAGGCCATTGCTTTGTTTAACATCCTGTTTCTCATCACCGTGAGCAATGACCACTTTTGGTCCAAGGAGGATGTGGTACATCTGCAGCACAAGTCTGTTCTGTAGCACAATGTGGGCAGTAATGGACTGGGAATAGACTTTGGGTAAATCCCAACCTCCATGGCACGATACACAAGACCTTCCATGATCTGACCCCTGCCCATTTTTCCAGTTTTGCCTCCCACTGTTCTCTTTTTCCAGAGTAGGATAATATTTGCCACATGGACAGAGATTGTGACAATCTCATTCAGCATCAAATTCCTAAAACCAAATGCAGGAGGACTTAATAAATACCTATTGAGTGAGGGAACCTACTATAGTCTGGGCATATGACTTGCTCTTTCTTATTTACATGGTTTCCCTCAAGCTGTTCCCCACCTTGGCAAATCCCCATTCTTCTTTCAAGGCTTGGGTCAGCCATTACTGCCCCTGGGCACTTTCTTCAACCCATCAGGCAAAAGTGATTGTTTCTTTGCTTCTGTAATACTGTGGACATCCCCAGGATATGTTGGGTTTTTTTTTTTTTAAGATTTTATTTATTTAGTCATGAGAAACAGAGAGAGAGAGAAAGAGAGAGAGAGAGAGAGGCAGAGGGAGAAGCAGGCTCCATGCAGGGAGCCTGATGTGGGACTTGATCCGTGGTCTTCAGGATCATGCCCTGGGCTGAAGGCAGGTGCTAAACCGCTGAGCCACCCAGGGATCACCCCAGGATATGTTATTGCTCTATACTTGCCCGTCTCATTCACTGAATATACAACATCTTAATAGCAGGATATTGTCTTGTTCATCTCATTTTTCCATGAGAAAACGGAAAAGAGCCTACCATAGAGCCTTTGTATTTAGGGTTTGTTGGTTATAGGTGTAAGCCTTCATTAATACAGGTCCTATTTAGAATCACACAACCAAAGAATGAGGTTTATAGCAAACATGTAATGAATGCTTGCCAACATGAAATGAGAAACAAGCACAAGATCCACTAAACCTATACTTCAGGTCTCAAGACCATTGTGATTGCTCCAGCTATTTTTCCTGGGATGAAAGCATGTGTCCCTGTTGCAAGGTGACTAACAACTCCTCCATCAGGAGAGATGCTCCTTCCCCACTCTTACTGGTTTTTTCCACATGGAGGGGGTACACAGTGAGTACAGCACTCCTGGTCTCTCTCTGCCATTTTATTTACTCCATCCAGGGATATAGAAGAACTTACCTTGTTGATAAAACTGGGAGGAATCCATTGGGTTTACTCATTCAGCCCCCCTCTTTTCTTTTAGATGCACACAGAAAGCGTGTATTTTCCTGTGTTCCTCTATGTCATAAGTTTTGCCAGATTGGAATACTGTTGTCATCCAGTGCTTTCTTTGACTAGGTGATAAATCCTGCCTAATTCTGGGGTTCACAGCATAAGCCCATGAGTCTGTAAGTCCTGAAGTTGCATACTCACTCATCAGCTTTATCAGAAAGAATGTGAAATTCCAGTTCCCAGCTTATATACATTGGAGCTGTGTGTGTGTGTGTGTGGGGGGGGGGGGTTGGTGGTGGTGGTGGTGATGGTGGTGGTGCAGTTCCTCAATTTATTTATAACTGGAGTGAGGAAGAGGGCTGCTGTTTATCATTTCTCCTCGGAAGACACAACAGCTTTCATGGTGTGAGTGGGGTTTTCTGGGAGACAAAACTGAATCCATGATCCACCTCAGATCTGCTCAGAGCCCACCCTGCTGCCGGCTGTGGACAGTCCTAGCACAATGGGGATGGAGGTAAGGGTGGGAGGGCCTCTGAAGATCTCACTCTTGGCTATGCTTCATTTTTAGCTGATTACTGGCAGCCCACCACACAAGTACACTCTGTTACAGGCAATAACCTAGGCCTCAAAACTATGCCTCTCTTCTCCCTTCCCTTCAAAAACCAAGACTCCTATTCCTCCAAAAACTCCTAAGAAAAAAATCTGATTCATTTAGCCATATTCAGTAAGAATATGAAGATACCCGAAGAAGTCAATTAGATATATGATTGTATCCAGGATACTTATACCTTTAAACAACATTTAGAAGGCAGAAATAACATTAATCACAGAAACTCAAACCAAAGAAGTAAACTGGTGTCCAGCTGGGGAGCCTTTCTCTCCTCATGTCTTCTCTGAGCTGCCCACATGGTCTCTCCTCATGGACTCCCCTGCATAGTGACTTCGGGGTAGTTGGACTCCTTACATGGCAGCTCGGGGCTCCAAGAGCAAGTGCCTTATGCTGCATGTACATCCCACATTGGCACATGCTCTAATGTAGGGACTGGGTAGGAGCTGCAAGGCTTCTTGTGCCTTAACCTTGGAAGTCCCAGAATATTACTGCGGCTACATTGTTGGTCAAGCTGCTTACTAAAACGAGCCCAGATTCAAAGGGAGGATAATTAGACTCCACTCCTCTATGCATTAATCAAGTGCCTAGTTAAGATGATTAAAGCCTTGGAAAATAGCCTCTAAAAATTAAAACATATGGAACATTAAATATAGCTGAATTGGATTTCTAATCCTTAAAAATATCATTCTGAATGATTATCATTTTTTATGAAGTCAGTCATTGAAGTAGTAAGGCACTCTATTGTTCCACGTGAATTAGGTATAGCCATGCTACTTGCTTTGGCTGAAAAAAAAGTGAGTAAAAGTGATGTGTCATTTCCAGGCATAAGCTTTAAGAGCCAATACGTGCTTGGCTCACCCCCAGCTATTGTGGAATTGTGTGCAGTATGGAGGCATCACCAATCTGAGTCCCTGAAGAATTATGATGGGCCACATCCCCCACCAACTTAGGATGTATGTGTAGCATAAGAAAGAAACAATCCACTATTGTTGAGGCCTCTGAGACCATCAGGTTGTTGTTGCTACAGCATGATGGGACTGACTGTGACTGATCCTGACCAATATGGATATCTTCAGAATCTAAGTCTTTCAAAAACACCTATCTTCTTGAAGCCTTGAGTCTGACATTTATGAAAACATGTCACATCTCATGTTGTCATATTCTCTTAAGTAGTTGCCTAGAGAATTCAGTTTTTGTTTGTTTAAAATGAACATAGGTTTTTTTTAATTCTTGAGTTCAAAGGGAGACAAGCTGTTCACTGCCCCATATCCAAGGTAGAAGAGCTTTCTTCTGTTTCTCCTGCAGTATGCCAATTAATTGAACATACAGCTACTGTAAGGCATTTTTGTTACAAGTAGATGAGAACTACCCAATCCATGGTTTAACTTTTAGTTTTGGGAACTGAGAGATACAGAGAACCAGTAAGAACAAGTCCTCATCTAGCACTCTTAACCCCTATTTCCCTATTTTAATGGGCTATGTGTGCCTGGAGGTTTCCTCTTCTCTGAGGACAGGTGTACTAATATATAACCTGGACCAGGGCAGGCCTAGAATTTGCTTCCTTGCTTTATGTGTGATGGCAGGTTCTCCCATTTGAAGTTTTCATGGTTCCCTGAGCCTTTTCCCCCCTTGGATCACATCTGCAATACTCATTTAGAGTTGTACTCCCCATTAGAATGCAAACTTTGTCTCATTGAGCGCTATATTTATAGCTCTTAGCATAGTGCCTGGCCCAGAACATGGACACATTCTATTGTCAAATCAGTGACTGAAGCCACCGTTTTTAAAGCAGAGAGTTGTTGTGAGACCTGGCTGAGCTGCAGTAGGAAAGCACAAAACCAAGGACTGAGAGCTATTAAGGGCTATTAAATTTTTTTTTTGTTAAATAGTTTAAGAATGCATGCATTGTAGAGAAGTCTTTAAAAATGATTTCACTGCTACATTTATATTATTTGGTCATGTATCTTTATACCCTTTCTGTGGCATTTAGAAAATAATACAGACATTTATTTTTCTTATTTTGACCTTATATCCAGTACTTATTTCCTGAGAAATGTTGAGAAAGAACTTCCTATACCCATCTGCCTGGCCTGTCCACTCTGTTGGGCCTGGTGTCTCTATGAGCCCTGTAGTTGTGATGGACACCTAATGTTAGTCCAGCCCTTTCCCTCTTTCTTCAAAGAAGTGCTGCTTTCAACTCTCCAGCTTTATGGTTCAAGTGAGGACTTCTAAGTTTTTACCTAATGCCATTTTTTTCGGCCAGAATCCCTTGACTAAAGAAATCCCCTGACTGGGGTGCCTGGCTGGCTCAGTTGGTAGAGCATGCGACTCTTGATCTGGGGTGGGGGTGGGGGTTCTGGGTTCAAGCCCCATGATGGGCACAGAGCTTACTTTAAAAAAACAAAAAAAGGGCAGTCCCCGTGGCTCAGCGGTTTAGCGCCGCCTTCAGTCCAGGGCGTGATCCTGGAGACTCGGGATCGAGTCCTGTGTCAGGCTTCCTGCATGGAGCCTGCTTCTCCCTCTGCCTGTGTCTCTGCCTCTCTCTCTCTCTCTGTGTCTCTCGTGAATAAATAAATAAAATCTTTTTAAAAAATTAAAAAATAAAAAAAAAATAAAAAAAAACCAAAAAAATCCCCCCAAAACCAAGAAGTCCCCTGACGTTGCATCAAGCATAGTGTCCCTCCTTCACACATCTGGCCATAGTTGATTTGTTCCAGGGTCATCATCTGATCTAGTCTTGGCCAATCAGTGCCCTTCCCTAGCAGTTTTTTAAGTGCAACTGGAGAAAAAGATCTCTGATGGTGAGGGATAAGAGAGATAGCAGAGCCTGGAAAGCATATATATTACCAGATATAGAAGGCCAAGTTGAATGATTTAAGCTAAAATGCAGAAAGAAGCAGAAAAGAAAAAGATGGTACAAAAATCTTGGCAGAGTTCAGCCCTACATTCTGGTTTTTTGAGCCCCAGCTCTTTCTTTGTACTGTGGTTGGGTTGTTCAATTTTCCTGTAGAATCTGTGAGATAAATCCTCTACTCTTCCTGAGCTAAACTGATTCCTGTGACATACAACCAAAGGGTCTGACCAATCCAGTGGTCTCCTTTGCCCTCCCCACCCCCATTAACTCCCTTTCTTGGGATATAGGATCAGGAATATCTGAGAATTTCCGGGTTTTGAAATAAATGTTTCACCTGCCCAGCATATCATAAAGGAATAATGAACAAAACCATTGTGAAAAGACCCTCAGGTTCATGGTGAGTGGGTCACTTCCTGGGATAATGCTGTATGCTCTGTGATCACTTCTCCGTGTCTGTATGCCCATCAAACAACTAAGAAATTCCCACCTCCTGTGGATTTTTAGAAAGTTCTTACCAAATATACTTATTCGTCCTTCCTTTGCTAGGTGAACTTGACAAAGGACTGAGACTGGGGTCTGACTCTTCTCTTCTCCTTACACTCATTGGCCTGAGCAAGGCTTACAAGACTGATTAGGCTTCAAACCAATCAGCAGCAGGCCTGAGAAAAATCTGGTCATCTCCTCCTTTGGGCAGGTTTTGGTGGGAATTGCTCATGGGAGTAAACTTCAGTTTATGCCACAGAACCACCAGTCCTGAATTTTCTGGAACATGATGCAGTTAACTGCAGGAAGGGGCAGCTCAATTCAATGTAGATGGGTTAAAATTAACACTGTACAAGGCTTCACTTGGCTAAGAACTTGCCTTCTGCCTTTTAGTATTTGTTTTTTTTGTTTTTTTTTTTTTTGCCTTTTAGTATTTGAATGATTATGTCCCACTCTTGTTTCTCTTTCTCTCTTTAGTTTCTATTTTGTTCCTACTTTCAAGCTGTTATTTGGAGGTTTTATGAGCCAACTGAAATCTTATAAGCCAACTGAAATCCTTCTTGGAACCAGGCAAGTGTAAACAGATATTTACATATGTGATATACATATATACATATGCTTTTACAAAGCAAGTACCAATCAGTATTCTTTGTGGTCTTTAGGACTGAAAAAAAGAAAAGGGGTTGAATTCCAAGCTGGGAGTATTTGGTGGGATGTGGAGAGTTCTGTACTCTCTGAGAGATAAGCTCATGAGCAACTTTAAGAACAATGTTGTCCCCAGTGGTTTGGGGTTCTTTTCTGGGACACACAGGCTCAAGGTCATATGTGGTTCTTAGTTTCTTGAGATGAAGTCATTCACTTCCTTTCTGACCAAATTCGTGTACCAAGGATACAGAAAGGAAGACACAATCCTGTCTTCAAGGAATTTGTGGTTGTGGTGGAACAGCAGAAACACATACATAAACAGATCATTACAATAAAGCACAATGTATACAATAACAGAGATGGGCAAAGAATTATGAGATCCCAGAGGATGCTAAAAGAAGCATTGAGAGGCTGTGTGATAAATTGAATCAGGGAAATACAAATCAAAACCAAATGAGATGTCATCATACACCTGTCAAAATAGCTAAAATCAAAACCACACGAAATAATAAGAATTGGTGAGGATGTGAAGAAAAAGGAACCCTTGTACACTCTTAGTGGAAATGTAAATTGTTGCAACCACTGTGGCAAATTATAGAGGTTTCTCAAAAAAATAGAAATACCATATTATCTAACAATTCTACTACTGGATATTTACCAAAAACCCTAAAAACACTAATTCAAAAAGATACATTCACCCCTATGTTTATTGTAGCATTATTTAGGATACTCAAATATGGAAGCAGCCCAAGTGTCCATCAATAGGTGAATGGATAAGAAAGATGTGGTACACACACACACACACACACACACACACACATACACACACGAATAATACACAGCCATAACAAAGGATGAGCTCTTGCATCTGGCACAACATGGTTTGACTTAGAGGGCATTATGCTAGGTGACATAAGTCAGAGAAAGACAAATACTATATGATTTCACTCATATATGGAATCTAAAAAACAAAACAAATGAATAAACAAAAGTCAGAACTAGACCTATAAATACAGAGAACAAACATGTCTGCCAGCGGGAGGGACGAGGGATGGGTGAAGAGGAAGGGGAGTTACAGATTTCCAGTTACAGAATGAGTAAGTCACAGGAATAAAAGGCACAGCAGAGAGAGTACAGTCAGTGACATTGTAACCGTGTTGTGTGGTGACAGACGGCAGCTATGCTTGTGGGGAGCACAGCATAACATAGAGTAGTTGAACTACTATGTTGTGCACCTGAAACTAATGTCCTGTTGTGTCAGGTATTCTCAAAAAAAGAAAGAAAAGAAAGGCTGTGTAGTGAGTGGAGAGGGCTTAAGTTTAAGTTGGAAGAGCATTGGTCTTAATATCTTAATAGTGTACTTGTGAGTCTGCCTTTTTCGGGGTAAATAACTATTGTCTTAAACACTACAAAGTTCTTCCCATAAACCTATTGTTCTAAGACATAAGGTAAAGGTGTTACCATCTGAGGAAGGACATTAAAGAGCAGGATACAGGGGTGCCTGGGTGCCTTCATCAGTTAAGCATCCGACTCTTGATTTCTGCTCTGGTCATGGTCTCAGGGTCATAAGATTGAGTCCTGTGTTGGGCTCAGCACTGGACGTGGAGCCTGCTTGGGTTTCTCTCTCTCCCTCTCCCTTTGCCCAACCCCAGCCTCTCTCTCTCTCTCTCAAAAGAAAAAAAAAAAGAGCAGGCTACAGCAGCACACACCCCTTTTGGCACACAAGGTGTCAAAAAAGAGAGGGCAATAAAGTTTGTGCTGTTTAAAAAAAGAGAGATGGAGTGGGGGGAGGGAGAGCAATCAGGAAGAAACCCAGGTAATAAGAACCTCAAAGAGAGGGAGATTAGGAGAGGAGAGCAAGAACACGGATGAAAGAGATGCTGCCTCTATCTCATAGGGGTGTGTGGCTAGTGACACTCAGCCAGTGTGGCCTAGTGCAGTAGCACAGGTTGCTTACTGCATCAGCACAATGGGCCAGAGGGGAAAAGTGGCAGAACCCGAGCCTGTGTTCTGAGCCATGTGCCTCCATGTGGGGCTGACTCTGCTGGCAGAAAGAAAAGGCAGTTTTCTAAATTATATAGACGATTTATTAAGCAGTGGCCTTGAGTGCAACCCTCTCACCCATATGTTTCTGCCTTTAAATGATTGCTAGCCTTGGCTTTCATAGCTATTTAAACAAAAATTTCATACTATGCTTTTTAAAAACAATGTTTGTTACATGGCTTTAACATCAAAAAAGCAATGCATAATCTTCAAAGCATGGTGTGGCAGAAAGTGTGGCTTTTGGAAGGGAACAGATGTTACTTCAAATCTTGGTTCTCTTATTAATTAGTTTGTCATCTTGGGCAAGTTGGCCAATCTCTCTGTACCTAAGTCTGCTTATGTGTACAGTCGGGATGAGACTTACCTTTACTTCTGTCCTGGGAATGAGAGACAATATACACAGATGGCTTACCACTGTGCCTGGCAGACACACACTCAATAAACAGGAGATATTATTGCATAAAATCTGGAAATTATAGGAAGAAGATGGTGGGGGAGCAAGGATTATGTTTGAGCTTTCTCTCCAGTCACAGCCAACTTTACTATTTAAGCATATTTTCCTTTAGTCTTTGTTCATTTTTGTCATTGGTGGATAGTTGAGATCACAGTATGTGTGTGCATGTACTGTTTTTGTAACAGTACAAATCATAGCATTTTCTTATATTCTTAGAAACACTTTACAAATGTCATTTTTAATTGTTGCATAGCGGGCATCCTGTGGCTACACAGACTTTACTTAACCAATCCTCTATTGTTGGCCCTTTGAGTTGTTTCCAGTTTTTTTTTTCTCAATTATAAATCCCATGCCTACTTTTTAACTGCTTATAGGTTGCCAACCCCTTAGCATGCTGTTGTGTGGAAGGAATGCAGGATAATTTACAATCCAAGCACCAGACCAACATTCAGATGATAAATTTACTCAAGAAAGGCAAAGAATAAATAGCTATGAGAGAGCCCAATCATCCTTATGGTGGCTGACCCAGAAGATGAAATCTCCTAGAGGATGAACAAAGAACCAAATCAACAATGTGGATAGAAATAAGAAGTATCGATAGGACTTTCAGTGCAAACTTTCTCCTGCAATTAACCCTGTGCCAGCAGAGCTGAGACTAGCTGTTGAACAAACTCAGAGCAAATGTAGTAATTGCAGGTAAGCCCTTGCCAGGGGAGCACCCATAGGCGGCCTTACACAAGAGAGAGGCAGAGGAGGTGTTTGAGTTCTCAGTGGCTTTCTTGCACAAGACCTCATTTAAAACAGCTGAAGCACAACCATGGGCAAACAGGACCAGGCATCAGGTTCCTTTAAGGCCACAGCTACTGCCTGTGGAGAGTGCCAGGTGCTCCTAGCAGCTTTGCTGCCCCTCCCAGCAGGGCCAGGAGCTTTTATTACCTGTTTTACAGATAAGAATATTGAGGCTTAAGAAGATTAGGTAACCTTCGAGGGTGTAAGTGGCCAGTAAGAAGAGCGCTGGGCCAATTCAAAGCACCTGCGGTCAGCAGCCCAGTGCTTCTCATCCCAGCCTCAGGCCTGAGCTGAAAGCTGCTGCCGGTAGCACACCCACCGCAGGGGCATTTACATCACTGCTGGCAGATGCTACAAATCCGGGCTTTTGTTGTTGAGAGCTGGCTGTTCACCACTACACTATTCCGCCATCCTACTAATTCCGTGTCTCCACCAAATAAATACATGCTTTTTCTTTCGCTGATGAAAGGAAATAAGACAGATAGAAACTAGGCCTTAATTCAATGACAAGACATGAACCCGATTATATCAAGTCAAACAACTGATAAGCTTAATTCCAAGCTATTAAGATCACTGCCTGATTGACTTCCTTGTCTGGGCAGTGGTTCTCAAAGTGTGGTGTTCAGGTTAGCCTCAACACCACCACCTGGCAACTTGCTAGAACCGAGGATTCTCACAACCTACCCAGCCACCTGTGTCTTTTCTTTTTTTTTTTTTTTAACAGCCACCTGTGTCTTAACAGAGCCTTCAGAATTCTGATGTTCACTAAAGTTTGAGAGCCACTTATGTAGATGAACTTCATATTCTCCTTGAAATTATTTTTATTTCTGTCAAGGTACATGAGTTTTGAAAAGTACTTACTAGAAAAAAATCCGTCAATAAAAACATGTAAAGATATTTTTCTCTAACTTTTCTTAAAAGATAATTCAATTTTTCCTGTCAATTTGTGGGATGAAACCCAAGCAATTCTAGAGCTGTTTGTGCTTACAAATTAATTGATTTTAAAGTTCAGATAAAGTATTAGGTCAACTGGTTAAGTAGTGGAAAATCAGTTAACTGATTAGTTGTTCAGTGTTCACCATGCTGAGCTACTGGTTTGGGTCACTGAGTGGCTGACCTGAAAAGCTGTTGCAATAGAAGCAGGAGGAGGGCTGGAAGGGACAGAACTTCCTGAATTTTCAGATATATAAATGTATGTGGAAGTCCTTGTAAATGATAAAAGAGTTGAAATTCTATACAGCCACTCAGTCAGCAGGCCTTGACGCTGCCCTCAGCACTAGGATCAGAAGTCAGCGAGCCACATCTTTAAGCTTGAGAAGTCATGGCTAAGTGTCCTGGACGGATGTGTTAAATGTGTGTTCCCTGGTTGGTGTGAGAACAAAGAGCTCCGGGAGCAGAAGAGGAGGTCACTAAGTCTGAGTGTGACTAGGTGCAGAGTGGTGGGATAGTGTCAAAATATCGCGAGAACCTTGGTCTCCTTCACTCTTTGGTTTTTCTCTGTGGATCACAAATACCTGTCATCAACTATTAATAAGGCTGTTGAGCAGCACACTGTTTTATTCCACCCTCAGAAACATTGAAACACACCCGGCAGCACCTTTATTAATCAGAGACTTCATTTGCAAGACAATGGAAGCAGAGCCTGGAGCCTCTGTTGTTTTTCTTGGAAAGGGCCCTCCTTTGGATGACAGGGTTGGGGGAGGTGGAATTTCAGAAGACACATTTCCCAGAAGCTAATGTCTCCGTCAGGAAAGTGGAGACTGTGTTTGCTTTGTCTTCACGTTGTCATTTTGGGGTGGCAAACCCGTTCCCTGTCAGTGAACATAAAGCACATGCTCCCTCCGCACAGTGCATCGCTGGCTTGCTTTTCTCACTCAACCAGAAAGTCCTCTGACAAGAGGCCCAGAACTGATGGAAAAATCTGGGGGTAAAAGTAATCAATCTAAGGAATACCAGAACAGTATTCCCATGGTTAGTCAAAATATACATATACACACAGCATACATACAATTATGTCATTTAGATCGTCTGCATTAGTGGCTCCATTTAAGAAAGAATGTAGGGGAAGTAGCTCCTCTCAGGTTCCATTTGTGGAAAGAAAAATGTTAAACTTCATCTACAGCAGAACATGCTATTCTTCTTAAGTACGAACTATGGAGACATCAAAGATTCCTAAAGCATTCTCGGCAGAAACCAGAAAAGTGATATAGCAAGAAAGGAAATAGAGCTCACTCTTAGTTTATACAATTATTTATAAAGTAGTTTATGAAGTTTATAAGGGTAGAGATTGCAGTTAATGAATTCAGCAGAACCATGGAAATGTCATGTGCATACTCCAGTGACTATGTCAGGGTAGAGCAAAGACTAGAGTCTGTTTATCAAAAATGGTATGGACACAATTAGCAGAGTACCTTTGTGCTTGGCAGTCTGACCGTCATCTCAGAAAATCAATTCTCTGGATGACTCTTCTGTCACAATGGCTTACTGAACACACAAATCAAGAGTTTTGCTGCTACTGTGGTTACTCTCACAAAATATCACAGCAATGGAAGCATGAGAGACTCTTCCATCACACACACACCCTACTTGCCTTTTTCCACCAGTAGATTCCTGGTGATGAAGTAAGTGGCAGAAGGAACAGATGGCTTGTCATAAGCCACACTGAGCTTGCAATTCATAAACATGAAAATCTGAACCAGAAATTACATAGAAAAAAAAGTAGACGGAGAGTCCCACATTATCCCTTTTGTAGAATTTCTTCATTTCTCCACCTCTAGCCTCCTAAAGCTGAGAATTACTCTTCTAAATCTTTCTGAGGTTGACCCTCCATGTGGGTGAATGTGTCCTCGGGGGTGGGTTCTGGAAGGGTGTTTTGTCATCCATGGTTCCAAGCAACTCATACATAGACTAGAGGCTCTAGAAACAGAGTCCTTAGTTTTAAGTTAGGATGAAAATAGGTCTGTGGTCAGAACGCTGTGTGTCATTATATTTGATCATTCTTGTTGAGGGAGCTTGTATTTGTCCAGAAGCTTGTTTGATGCTCACCCGACTTTATTTTTATATTTTTTCACTAAATAATTGCAAGCTGTTTATAACAAATTCTTCTTGCTCAATCTTTGCATGAAACCATAAGAACAAACAACACAAAGGCTCTCCACAGACATGCTTCACATTACAAAGTGATTTAGGGCTCTGCAAAGGATGCAAGCTATGCAAAGCAGCCCCCTGCATTTTGGGAGGAAAAAGACTATTATTAGATATTCCATATTGTCACAAAGTATGGTAATTATGCCTACGGGAGCCATAGCCCTCATAGATGCTGGCTTCACCAGGTGAGCAGTCTATGTCCCCAGCACAGAAAATGTGCTAACACAATCAATACTATGGCTTCCTTTGCCCACTCTTCTGGGAAACTGGATGACATTTGAAACCTCCAAATGTACCAATTCCTGAAGTGTTAGGTCCCTATGTAGGAGAAACTGCCATTGAATTACTCCAAACTCCTTTAGCCCCCTGAAACCAGAATGTCTCAGGGAGGAAATAGCTTCCTTTTATGGGACATCTTTTTTGATACCATCAGGGTTGGGGTTGGTACTTAACATAATTTATCTTGTTTAAATATGCTAACAACTCTGCCAATTGGATATGATCATTTTATGAAAGAAGAAAGTGGCTCAAAGAGGCAAGATTAGGCAACTAGTAAGAAAGAGGAAGAGCTGGGTTCCCAACCCAGATCTGCCTGACTCCAAAGTCCCTGCACAAATCCCTACTCAAGAAGACTCTTTCATCTTCATCATGTTCCTTTCTGTAACTCTTGCTCCTAAACCTGACACATAGTAGCCCCTTAATGAATAAGTTATTCTAGTATTAGAATAGAGCCTCTTAAAAAATTGGAAATGAATAAGCAAAGTGAGATAGAGTCGTGAACTCAGCTTTGACTCATCAATCATCTTTAACAAGAAAATAAGATAGGCCAGTGAATTTTTGGTGAATGTGTAAGTACTATGAAGGCTTCCAGATTGAACTTTCTTGGTTTCCTGGTTGGATTTAGATATTTTAGAATGCAATTTATGGTGTTTACTTCCAGAGTCTAAATCAGATCAGTCTTCTGAGAATAGAGTCAGGTTGCCACTTAGGCAACAATCCCCACCAGGGGCTGCAGTCCATCATCTTGCTCCCAAATGTCACCTGCTTTACACCTAGGACCCAGCACAGTACAGGGTGATGCATTATCATCCTACCATAGAGGGTGATTGAGATCATACCTTGCAATAAAATGGCAAATAAGATGAGTGCATATGTGTTAACAAGAGGCACAACTGGGCACAGACAGCACCTGACACTCATGTTACAAGACCTTAATGTTTCCTCATCTGACAGAGGCTCATCCTCTATTATCACTCCAAGTAATTAAAGCTGTATTAGTTTAAAAAGACTCTTAAAAAAAAAAAAGACTCAATATCTTGCCTCTCCTTGTTTGGGCATTTTTGTTCTCAATGCTGATTGCAAAAAGCAGACAAAGTCTCTCCTACCCTGTCTTCTACTCTCTACGACTTCAGTTTTTAAACTATGGCTAATAGACAAAAGGAATAATGTTTTTGGAATGGAAAATAAATCACTGGCTATTCTTCACTCATTGCATTTATTGTGCACCTACTGTGTGCTAGGCATTGTTCCAGGTGCTAGGAATACAATGTTTGGCAAAATCAGGATTCTTGCTCATGATGCTCATATTCTAGTTAATGGCAAATAGATAATAAAAGTTAAAAATATTATATAACAGAAAGCAAGGAGAAGAAAAGAATCAACAGAGGAAGGACACTGAAAGAGGTGCAGAGAGGGGTGGGGGAACATTTATCTGGAGAGGTCAGGAAAACAGCCCATGTAGTTAGTGTTCTGTCTGGAAAGCCACCAGAATGTGGTCCAATGTCCAGGGTCCCAGGGGGAACTTGAGCATGTTTAGGCCCAGGATTCAGGCCAGTCTAGGGGGCTAAGAGGACTTTAGGAAATGCTTTGGCAGAAAGAGTTGAGGGCCCAGGTTTGGCTCAAGAACAATGGAACAGTGGATGAGAAGAGGGTGGCTCTATATATGCATCATGGTGTCAACCACTCACACTGTCCTCAGCCCAGCTCCAGGGACCATTGCTGAGTCTTGGGAAAGGAGGCTGCAGTAGTTATCCAAGCTCAGAGCTCCACAATCTGGGGCCCAGGCCACAGTGCTCTGTGCGACAGGGTGCAGTTGTGGGGCTGGGGGTGACGACAGTCCTTTCTCTGTTGGTCCCTGTTGGAGCCACAAGTAGCCAGCATGCCAGATGTGCCATGGCATGGACGTGACAGCCTCTGGGGAGCTTGGGTAGCCTTAGCTGCAGGTACTACAAGAGAGAAATAGCATCAGAGGAGGAAGATGGCAAATGCCAAGTAGTACCTGAAAGACTACATGTTGAGCCTGTAGGAGAAACCCCTTAGGCAGCCCCTGGCTAAGTGGGGTCTGGAATTCCTCTGTTGGAGATAGAGCCGGAGAAATACCATGATGTTACTTCTATCCCAGCTGGTGTGTTCTGAGGCAACCAGACTAAACTCAGCAAGAACACTCTGCTTTAAGCTTCAGTTCTACAGTCCCCTGGCTTTGCTGGGGCCCAAAGTGAGGGCAAGGCTTATAGCTTCCAAGGCCCTTGACAAAGGTCTTCCCTCTCGAAGGCAGTGGGATTGATCTAAATGGTCTGTTGTGCCAGCAATGCTGTTATAAGATGAAAGATTCGGACCTGAGAATTTGCATTTAATAGGTAATAAAATGATTATGAGGAATGCAGTAAAAATAGTACAAATATGTGAGCAGGAGAAGCTAATACCACATGACAAAAGCACCTCTTTCATGCTTGCAGGATTCTCATACCCAACCTTTGGACAATAATCTTTAAGCTAAACTGTGACCTGTGACCTATGTAGACCTGCCAGGCTAAAAATTCATTAGGCATCATTTAAAAGGGAGAGCTTGTACTTCACCACAGAGAGGTGCCTCTTTCTGATGCCATGTTTCCTTTCAAAGCCACGGGAATCTCAAACTTGGAAGCCTGAAGAAATCGTGCGGGAGGTCTAGTGAGGAAAAACCAGGCCACTTGGAGATTCAAGGACTTCAGCTCCACCTGACATTCCCTGTGTGAGAAAGTAGGACCAGTGTTTCCACATCTTTGAATTTTTTTCAAAGAGAAGTTAGATGCTTATTTTTAAATGTAATTCTACCAATAAAAAATAAAAGTTTTACATTGTCCCCCCAGTAAAAGTTGGTAATTACTTTTTTTTTTTTTAAGCACAGTATGGATCAAAAAAATATATCTGTGGGCTTTTTGGGCCACCAGCCATTCTGAGGCCTCTGGATTAAAAGGTGGTTGGGACCTCTGTGTAAACACTGCTCTTTCTATATCCTTTCCTTGGTGCTCCCAGCATTTCTGTTAATAATTCTTCCAAGGTGAGGCATAAACTCATTTGGCCAAGCAATCTTCATCTTGCCATGAATCAGCAATGCTCAGTACAAAATGCAGACAAACTTGACTTTAACTGCATCTATCATTTTATATCCTTCAAGCCACAGACAGTTCTGTGCTGGCTGTAGAGGTGAAACATGAGGGGGAAATGACTACTGGAAGAACAAGGAGGAGGTGATGGGACTCCAGCAATTTGTACATATCAGTTGTGGTGATGTCCAGCTTTCACCCAGACAGCAGCCTGAAGATGGCAAGAGTATCAAAATTAGAATTGAAAGACCTGAATTTGGGTCACTAGCTTTATGACCTGGTCCCCCAGTCATCCCAGCTGAGACCCCAAGCATCATGGAGCAGGGATGAGTTGCTCCCACCAAGCCCTGCCCACATTACAGATTCATAAGCAAAATAAATGACTTGTTTTAAGCCACTAAGTTTTAGGGTGGGGTGTTACTCAGCAATAGAGAGTCAGTATTGATTATGACTATGGACAGTCAGGAACTCAGGAGCTCTGAGAACCCAGGGAATTATAGTTGCCCCAGCTCTGAGGCTTCTCCCTTTTGGCCCCTGTAGCCCTGACTTTGTCCTTAGGCTCCTATCTTTCTGAGTCCCCTTACCTTCTGCTCTGTCTTTTAACTTCATGGCTTTCTTCATGTCCCTACTTCAAATGCTTCTGAAAGAGAGGCTCTCATGATGATGATGAGGCTCAGCTCATCATCTTAAGCCAGGCCCTCAATTGCTGTCTCACTTATGGATTAACTATTGTCAAATCAGATGCCACCCCTGGTCCAGATGTGGCAGGTGCCACTGGGACTGCACAATTGCAGAGGATGACATTCTAAGAGGCATGTTTCTCTGGGAAAAGCATGTTTCTCTGGGAAGGTGTTCTGGAATTGATTGATATGATCAACATGTCTAGAACACAAATGAAAAGGAGAACAAATTGTGGTAGAATTCCATGCAGTGGACAGCAGTCTTCAATAGGGTGCACTTATTTTCCAAGGGCACACTAGCAATGTGATCTGTGATCCAGATCTGGATAGTTTTTGGAGAGTCAACTTGTAATTGTCCTCTTCCTAGAACTGATCATGAGCTTATACTGGTTTTCTTTGTTCATCTTTATTCTTAAAATCAGCCTTCTGCCATTTTACAAAAGTAAGGCATATCCTTACTCTTCCAGAATATTCTTAAGCGAATTACTTCAAGGTCTGAAAACTTTCAGAGTGTTTAACAAGGTCATAATTAAAATATTGGTGTCCCCTAATGTGGATTCTTCATTCTAGGAATCAAACCATCATGGTAAGAGATTCATTTCCAAAAAATTACTTTTATTTTCAAAAATCATCAAAATTAATATCAGCAATTCTTTTTATCAGTTGTAATAACAATGAAATGACAAGCCAATCCAGAGTACCTTTTTAATTGCTTGAAAACTTATGGTCCTAAGGAATGTTTTTAAAAAATGAATTTAGATTTATTTATGTATTTTTGCCATAGAGGAATAGGATAACCATTTTATTTTGAAGTGTTGTGGTTGAGTCTCTGAGAAGAGCATTGTGACATGGGGTCTTGTGTGTAGAATTTCTTTAGGGGGTGCCCTTGAGAGGAACCTGCATAGAAATAAGAGGAGGAAAGCAGGAATGGCAGAGAAAGAAGACTTGCAACGCAGCCCCATGGAAGATTTGGCCAATCCCATGGGAACACTGCCACTAAAAGGGTCTGTAAGCATTGCTTGCCTCTGCCCTGTACCTATATACTTCCCACCCCCATCATTCAGAAGATGTAGGCTGGTGAGAAGGGACATGACTTCAGAGGAGGTAGCTCTGCCACTGAGGCAGATCTTTTGTGGACATTAACATCTGTGGCAGAGGCATGTTAAATGTTATAGCTCTGCTTTCTTTTCCTCCTAGCACCCACATAGACTTTATTTGCCTGATTTCCCCTACAGACCCATGGGACCATGTGAGCACGTTCTGATCAGAGATTGTGGCAGAAATGACATACACCACATCCAAGCCTAGACTGACTATGAAGCTTCTTGTGGAAATCCCTGCACTCTTGCCCTTCTCTGTCCTGCTGCTCAGGTGTGGATGATCCAGTGGAGGCCCCCAGACCTCAGGGCAGCAGAGCCATAAGATAGATGGTTCTTGGTCCCCAAATGACTGGACAGAGTCTCCTCCAGCCTGCTTTGAATTGTGATGTGATCAAGAGATGACCTTTATTTGATATGCCCCTGAGTTTTGGGGATTGTTGGTTATAGCAGTTAGCCTATGCTGACTGATGCAAAATCTGTTGGAAAGAAGAAACTCTGTGAACTCAACTGTTTCATGGTGTTTTTGATATTATACATGGGGAGAAATGCTGCTTGATTCCCAGGTAGCTTAGAAAAATCACAGTGGGAAAGATTTCTGGTGGGTAACTTTCACTGAGAAGGAACCCAGCCTGAACTGAATCAGAGGGTGTTTGTCACAATGAGAAATCAGTGATTTATTAATGGTATCTGTGTAAGTGATTCTGGTGAGTGAGACTGGTACTAGGGATATGTATCAGTTGGGGTTCAGTTCAGCAATATTTAAAATCAAATCTATAATTGAAGCTTAAACAACATCAAAGTTTATTTTTTTTAGGTCATGTAACAAGCTCAGAGTTATATGGTGTAAAGCTATGTTAGGTCCATGGTAACTCAAGAGTCCAGATTTCTTATAACTTTCCACTCAGCCCTTCTAAGGGTATGACCCTTTCTCAATGCTCATGGCTGCTAAAGTTCCAACTGTCATGTTTATACTCTGGGTAGAAGGAAAAAGAAAAAGCGGGGTGCACGTGCACATGTACTGGTTCTGGTAGATGCTGTAATGCTCTGACCACATTCCCTTAACCCTCTTCATTTAGCCATCTGTGTACATAATTCCATACATGTTATAAGGATCACATACTAGCCACACTGCAGCATCTCTTTGCTTTTCTGGGGCCACAGAAGAATACTCAACCACAAGCAAGTACCAGTGATTATTGTAGGGGAGTTCAGGGTGATCTCAACCAGTGGAGAACAAGGGGTGCCAACTTACTTGTCCTCCAATGAGATGATCATGAGGCACATTCTACACAGCTCCTCTGAGGGACCTTAGTGGGACTGAGGTACTGGTAACTGGCTCATTAATGGTTCCTTCCTTCCTTCCTTGCTCTTCTGCCTTCCCCTTCTTACTCTCCCCTCCATGTCTGTTTCCTGTAATCACCATCTGAGTAAGCCACCTACACCTAAGTCCTTGTCTCAGGATCTTTAGGGGGAAGCCAAACTAAAATACCAACTGAATCTACCCCATTTAAGGGACTTTCTAATAAGCCCCAGCTAATCTCATTGGCCAGAAGCAGGTTGTGTGGTCATTCTGAGCTGCAAGGGAAATTGGAAAATATACATTTTTGGAGGGTGGGCACTTTGGCACCTCCAACTAAATCTATTTGCATGCAAGAAGAAGATGCATTTTGACAGATAACTAGGCAGTCCTATCACAGACACAGACATTTGTAAAAGTAAAGATCAACAAATGTTAATAATAATCTTTTGGTGATATTTCAGCATTAAATTAGTAAGAAAATTAGGGAAATGAAATACATAAAAGTATACACAGGTATAACAGTATAAAAAGAGCGTTTATTAAAAAGTTTTTTTTAAATTCCAGCTAACATACAGCTTCAGGTGTACAATTTAATGATTTAACACTTAAACGCAACACCAGGTGCTCATCACAACTTGTGCACTCCTTAATCCCCATCACCTATTTAACCATCCTCCCAAAAATAGGAATTTTTAGAATGCAATCCTTGGTCATTAAGGATCCATTTAAGTTGAGAATATTTTATGTAGTAAGAAAATGTGCTGTGTTCCAGTCAAATCATTCTTCATGGATGGCCCCTTGGATTTGCCATTGTGATTTCAGCCTTTTGAGTTGGCTTTGTTTTGATAAACATATTGAAGTAAAGACACATTAATTCTCTCTCTTCTCCATTTACCGATTGTTCCTTTTCCATAGAAAATTTGAAGTGCGTTACAACAGGATACAGTCAATAAAACAATAACAAAATGAAAACCATGTCAGGGAGAACAGGAAGACAAATAAGCCTCTCCTGGGGCCATGCACTGTTATAGCTGTGGTCCAAAGCTGGATCTGTGCTTCTGGTACCCAAGGCTAAGTGGATGGGACCATGCTTTACATTATTTGTGTTAGAAAGAAGACAGGATGCCAATTTCCCTAGAGCAAGAGAATCTTTCCCAGCACTGAGCTTGAAAAGAAATCTGTCAGGGCTTAACTTTGGGAATTGGGAGCAATGCATGGAATTGTCCTCAACAGCATTTTAACAGCAAATCCCAGTAATGGATTTCATGGGCTTGGGTTCTGTAGCATAAGAGATGCCATGAGAATTGAAGATATGGCACTAACATCAACTAAGGGACAGTGATTTCTGCAAAGGACAAATGTGCAATCTCTAGTGATTCAGCAGGGTTCAAGGATAGACCTCGGATTTTCTAGAGGAGTGCCAAGAATGCCTGACCCTCATATAAGCTGGATAGGAAGTGAGAACTCTGATAAAACCAGAAAGTTCCAGCAATCTTCTTGCTTGTTGAGACAACCACTTATTGCTTGGCTAACACAATAGCTATTCCCAGCCCTATTTCTCTTGCCTGTCCTTTTCTATAAAGACCTCTTTTCCTTCTTCCTATTTTGAACATGGATGTGATGCCTAGTGTAGTGGGGCAAAAAGTGTGAGACTTAAAAGCCAACTAGCTGAAGATGGTCTTGGGTAAAGAGAGAGCACTTGGATCTTAGCTGACTTTGAGCTGTCAGTACAGTTTTGAGACAGCCCACTAATAGATTCTTAAGTAAACAGTAAAGTAATAGCAATATAATAAGAAATCATAAATATGATCTATCCTGTTGGTGGTGGGCAGTTACCTATTTCTTGCTATTGAAAGCAGTTCTACCTTTTTTACTGTTGTGAAGAGATAATCTGTGTACTTAAAAAAAGAGAGAGAGAGAAGCAGATGACAGATTAGTATTGTGTTATGAAAATAAGAGTCCAATTAGGGATACCAACTCATAAGCAAACAGAGGTGGGACCTGAATAGAGTCAGAATGTTCCTCAGGAAATAATCTTGCACCAACTATAGCATGGGAATCACTGCTTAATTGAGTTCTCAGTAAATGATGCCCTAAAATTTGGCTAACGAGGTTTTGATCACTAAAATTTTAAAACATGAATAATTAGTCACCCATTAGGGCAGTGTAAATCCTCAACATATCTATTGAATCAATTGATTTGAAAAACATGGTGTCTACTGAATTGACAAGGATAATAGAGCTGGAGAGTGTATCCCTGGATTATTGAATTAATCTGTCTGCAGCTTGAGGTTAGTATATATAAATAGGTTTAATTCTAGACAGTGTTAAAAATAATGATTTTCGCTTCCAAAAAGTTATACACTTCTAATGTCATTATTTCTGAAAAACAGAAATCAGTGCTGGATTCCTAATAATAAATGTATTTGTCTCATTGACAAGGTGATATGCATGCAGTTCCTTTCAAAGCAATTTCAAATAAGTAAAAGATAGTTGAAAGGAAAGGAGAGATACAGAACATCATAAACCTGTTGAAAACCAATTAGAATTATTCTTCGATGTACTGATATCCTGTGAGTATTTTCACGCCATTCTTGATTTTTATGATGGCTTCATGTGTGTACCAATGACTAGACTTCGTGTTGTTCTCATGCAACTTGATCACACAATTATTATTATTTTTAAAAGATTTATTTTGGAGAGACCGAGAGCATGAGCAGGGGGAGGGACAGAGAGAGAGGGAGATAAGCAGACTCCTCGCTGAGTGAGGAGCCCATCGTGGGGATTGATTTCATGACCCTGAGATCATGATTTGAACTGAAACCAAGAGTTGGAATTTCAACCAACTGAGCCATCCAGGCACCCTCATAATTGTTATTTTTACTGATTGGGATGTGAAAAACATTTCTAGCCCTGCCTCCTTCTTTTATATGAACTTGCAGACTAGGTTAACACTTCAGTAGAATGCCTTGGAATACAAAGGACAGCTATACCAGTATGTGCAAGTATGGGAATGCTAATGTACTTGGTTCATTTATTTCAATGACATAATATTGGTCACTTGTAAAAATTGAATACTAATGCAATGAGAGAGAAAGGTATAGTAATATTCTCTTTGTACGATTAAGCTCTTAATATGCAGCTTGAGTAGGCAAAGTGCTTTTTCCAAATGTTTCTAATTATAAGAGGAAAATGAAATTGTCTTTACTATTCTTGAGTCTTTTTTGTTTCAAGTACATTGTTTTTTGAAAATGTGGGAGACAGAGATGCAAATAACTGTTTTCTTTACAATCATCTGCTATAAAATTCCAAGTTTCTCTTTTGTTTTTGTTGGGTGTAATTTATCATTTCTAAAGTTGTGTCAAAAATCGTTTCTGTGAAACACATGGTGGAATGTCTTCTATGGTAAATGAAATAGTAATTCAACTTGTCGTTGTTTGGGTCATAGCATGTTGTAAGAGACCACTTTTTATGGATCACCAGCAACATAAACAAAGGGTTTATCACAAAATAAATAAATATAATCTACAGTTTTCCATTTAACTGTATCAGAAAACATTTGGAGGACATAGCCACATGCTCAATTCAATTTAATTTCAATAATGTTATTGGCATGACAAGGCCAACAAGTATTGCCAAAGTCAATACAGTAAGCCAGGATGTGCTGGGCAGGTTTCACAACGGTGGTGAGATTTTATGTCAAGAGCCTTGGTGTTCACCCAGACGTGGTCTTGTTTCTTCCATATAAGGGGTCCCCTGTTTCCAAATTAGATAAGACTTTGAGGATGTTGGAAAGACTGAAAGGTTTGAGGGAGATGGTGAAAGAAGGAATGATTAAAAAGACTGTTTACGTCAGTGATACCTGGAGACTCCATGTGTAAAAATTTGGGATTGAAAAAGTCAAAGAAACATGAATAAAACTTAATCCAGATCTAACTCTCCTTAACATTATTTTTCAGTTACTACATCAATAATTACATTTTAAAACATTTTTTAGACTTTCATTTGCTAGTTGCTAGAATAAATCATGCATGATAATGGTATGCCATTAAAGGTTAAAAATGTGTATATGATGAAACATAAATCTCCTTCCTATCCCTGCCCTTCAGCCACACATCTCCCCTCACCAGACAAACTACTGGAACCAATCTGTTACAGTTATTTTCAGAAACATCCACGCACACAAAAGTGCACACATACATAGTTGCAGTTCTTTCACTTAGTTATATAATAATGGAATAATCTTAGAAAGATTATTCCATATCAATATGTATAAACCTACCTCATTCTTTTTAATGGCTGCAGGGTATTCTGTTGCTTGGAACTTGCATTGCATAATAATATTTAATTATTTATTAGACTTTAAGTAGACTCCTATCATTGGTTATTTAGGTTGTCTCAAAAATTTACTAGTTGCCACCATAGATGCCACTGAAAAATTATTTCATGAATGTTAAGCTTACAGAGAAAATGTATTTCTGAACATGGAATTACTGGGTCAAAAGATTTGTGAATTTTGTAATCTTTAAAGCTTTTGCCAGATTGTCCTCCAAAGAGGTTTACCAGTCCCCACCCTAGAATAACTCCCCACAACTTACCAACACAGTACTTTGTCAAACTCAGTCTAAAATTTGAATGGTCTCTTTTATTCAGACATTAACAGTAAGTCAGAGTCACACTATTTTAACAGCTTCTTTTGCTTTTAGGGACTATAACAGACCAAACAACCATCTATTCATCCGTGTAACAAATAGGCATTGAGCTCTTATTAATTCATTCAAGAACACCTTCTATGTACCAGGCATTCTGCCAGGCCTGGGGATACAGTGGTGATACAATGATCCCGGATTTTATTGACAATGAGGGAGAGAGACAAATAATCACATACAAGAGCCTGGAAGGAAAAGCAGAGTCTCTGAGGGTATAAAGCGGGACAGTCTGCTCTGGTCTGGAGTGGCTACAAAAGCGTCCTTGAGAAATGCCAGCTAGGCTGAAGGATGAGCAGGAGTTATGGAGTGTGTGTATGTGTGTTTGTGTGTGTGTGTGCATTCACACAGAACTTTGCAGATAGTAGAGAAAGACCACGTCACCTGTAGAAAGTGAGCAGGATGTGGAAGAAGGGAGGAGCAAAGAATGCAAAAAGGCCAGGATGCAGGACATTGTGGGACATATTCCCCATCAAGGGACTTGCTGTAGAAAGGACTGGATAACATCCAACCAGAAATGAGTCTCGTAAAGAATTGAGTGATAAGAGCCATTACAGAGGTAAAGACAAAGTATGAGAGGAATTAAAGTGAATTCCCATAGTTTTAGTTGCCTTGTACAATGTGTATCCTTGATTTGTTTATTTCACTTATTTGTTTTGGTAAAATAAATGCTGATACTTAACTCTTGAGCCTACTTTAATATGTCAGTTGTGGTTGCCTGGAATCCTCTTCTTACCATTTTATACTAAAAGAACTAAGGGATTTAGGCATCTCAAACTCCAGTGGTTTCGACATGTTCTCATCTGTGTAATGAGAGCTCAGTCAAGACGGATGGGCCAGTTTATCTCAGATGGGTCTCCAACCTCTCCAGGTATATATTATGGTGTTTGGGATATTGAGACCTACTAGGTGGTAAGGCATCCAAGTATTTTAGAATATATGGGAAGAGAAATTAAGATCAGGACAGTTGCCCTATGATATTTTTTTCTTTCTATTTTACCTCTCCCCCAATTACCCTCCCCTCTGGAAACCATCACTTTGCCACTCAGTATTTGAGTTTTCAATATTTGAGAGTCAAATATTGTTTGACTTTTTTCTCAATATTTAGGAGTCTGTTTTCCATTTGTTCATTTGTTTTGTTTTTTGGGTTCCACATATAAGTGAAATCATATAGTATTTATCTTTCTCTGAGTTATTTCACTTAACATAATACCCTTTAGGTCCATCCATGTTGTCATAAATGGAAAGATTTCATTCTTTTATAGGCTGAGTAATATTCCATTATATATATATATATATATATATATATATAGAGAGAGAGAGAGAGAGAGATAGAGAGAGAGAGAGAGAGAGAGAGAGAGCACATCTTTATTTTTTATTTTTTTGAGAGCACATCTTTAACCAGTTCATCTGTTGATGGACAGGTTGCTTCCATTCTTGGCTGTTGTAAATAATGCTGCAATTAACATAAAGGTGTATATATCTTTGTGAATTAGTGCTTTTGTTTCTTTGAGTAAATGACCAGTAGTGGAATCCTGGATCATATGACATTTAAATTTTTTAACTTTGAGGAACCTTCCTATTGTTGGAATACTTAGAATATTGGGAAAGACTAGGCTATAAGACACCCAACTATTCTAGAATGTATGGGAAGAGAAGTTAAGACCAGGGAAGCTGCTCTTTGAAATTATTTTTAAATACGTTAGAACACCACACTTGTTTTTTTTTAAGATTTTATTTATTTATTCATCAGAGACACAGAGAGAGAGAGGCAGAGAGAGAAGCAGGCTTCATGCAGGGAGCCCGATGTGGGACCTGATCCCGGGACCCCAGGATCACACCCTGGGCCGAAGGCAGGTGCTTAACTGCTGAGCCACCCAGGGATCCCTCAAACTTGTTTTATATTAAGATGATATAAATACTACAAAGCAAGTATAAGTGAAACAATGACCATCATTTGACTATTGATATAGTGTACTTTTCAAAAAGTTAAAAACATGACTCATAAAAAAATGACTCTTATTTACAAATATAAATAATGTATATGTCAAAGTTATATGTAGCTATTTAATTAATGAGGGAACCCGTAAAATGTTAAGACTGGTTCAAAGGAGATTTTGAAGAACACATTTACAATAGACCAAAGAGTGCTGAAATAACAGATGCAAAACTATTTAATATTCTACAAAGTAATAAACTATAATGTCTGGGTATTGTTTGGGGCTATCTTCTCCATCAGATGGAAACCAAATGCATCTCTACTGGACACAATTCATTTGTGTTGTAATGAGTAGGAATCATTTGTATTACTCTCAAACAAGAATCATTTCTTGTTGTGATCAGTGTTCTACAAGTTAATTTCTTTCTCTACAGAGCTACAAAATAGTTTGGGCAATAGGAAGCCAAATGTACATGGCCAGTAGTACTGCATTGATAAAACAGCCTATAATCCCCCTGCTTTTTTAAGCATTGTATTACAGGGCATTAACTCTGATGAAGTTAGAGTACTCATTTATTCCTAAGGATTTTATGACCAAACGATCACCTCAAGTGTGATGTTTAAAAACTAGCATCCTGCTACTGCACCAAGATTGGTGCATATATATATCACATAATAGTAAGAGTTAAAAGTTAGCACCTGAAGCAGTTAAACTAACCTATGATGGATTATTCTCATAGCACCAACTAGAAGGATCATTGCTCTTTGAACCAAATTTTATTACCTTTAGTTCTACTACAAACCATTGACTTTAAGTTTCAGTCATAGAAAGTAAAACCTTTATACTATCTTTAAATTCTTTAGTAGTATGAATGTAGCATCAAGTTACTTGCACTTGCTTTCTTTTTGACTAGAGAACGTTGTCAGACACTCATGAGAGGGTAGGAAATAGAGAAAACCTTGGGCTTGTGGCAGGAAGCAGTATCTAAAGATGCCATTTCTGGGGCAGGAGGTTCAAAGCAAAAGTGAAGGCTGGGAAAAAGCCTGATGGTCCATGAAAGGAAAACAAAGTGAAGTGCAACCAGAATCTAATATTTGAGTGTCTCAAAAGGAAACATCAAATTCTGAGCAGAAGAACACAAGAACCAGAGTTCAGGGTTGTATTAGCCAGGGCTCAGAAAAGCTGACCATGATGAATATTATGGAATGAAGCATTTATTTTTTTTTAGATTTTATTTATTTATTCATGAGAGACACAGAGGCAGAGACATAGGCAGCGGGAGAAGCAGGCTTCCCATGGGGAGCCCTATGTGGGACTTGACCCTTGGACCCCAGGACCCGTGACCTGCACCAAAAGTAAACGCTCAACCACTGAACCACCCAGGTGTCCCTGGAATGAAGAATTTAATATAGAAGTTGGACCTTATGCAGTTGTGGGCAGAGATGAGGAAGCAAGGATCTGAAAATGGGAGTTGAAGTTTTGGTGAAAAGCTCTAATGCTGATGAATGAGTCAGAGTTTGCAGGAAATCTTGAAGCGAAGTACATCTAGGTCCTGTGTTGGGAATGAGGAGTCCCTGGCCCTTTCAGGCTACCAGCAATGTGAGCCCATGGCAGTGTACCTGGTGGAAGGCCTGGTATTGCCATTGAACATCAGTTCTACAGTTGGGAAAAACAGATATGGGAGGGAAGAAACTGGAACCCACTGGCACAGCTGACCCCATACTCAGTAATGACTTTCAAGAAATACTATTTTGCTTCTATACTCCAAGTCTTGTGCAGTGTCAGTTTTGGTCAACTCTAACTTGGAACCATAAAAGGAAGGGGATTCAGAGACATCCAGTTGACAGTAGAACAATCCAGTACACAGTACACAGTGGGCAAACCTGAAATCGTCTGGTGGGAATTAAGTCAAACAGAAGGCATAAATGCCAGATAATTTCTAAGAATTCTTTTGGGGAGTATTTATGGTAGACAGACTTCCTCTGAACACAGACCACACCAATAAAGACATGCCATCAAGACTACTGAAGGATCCCCGCCAACATGGTGCTTACTGTTGTCTGTTCCCGTGTGTTCCTTCTGGAATACCAGAACGTCAATTTGAGAACATGTAAGGTGCTTTGCTGTGTAATCTCTTTTCTTGTAATAAGATCGATCCCCAACCCACCTGTGTAAAAAAAAAAAAAAATGTTGATGTTGATGTAGAGCTTTTCACCAAACCTTCAACTCCCATTTTCAGATCCTTGCTTCCTCATCTCTGCCCACAACTGCATAAGGTCCAACTTCTATATTAAATTCTTCATTCCAGGGACACCTGGGTGGTTCAGTGGTTGAGCGTTTACTTTTGGTGCAGGTCACGGGTCCTGGGGTCCAAGGGTCAAGTCCCACATAGGGCTCCCCATGGGAAGCCTGCTTCTCCCGCTGCCTATGTCTCTGCCTCTGTGTCTCTCATGAATAAATAAATAAAATCTTACAGTGACATGTATGGAGGCTCTATAGCTTCCTTGTAAACTGAAGAAATGATTATTTTGTGTCCCTCAACGTGAGGTAGCAGTTTGGACTACTTGAACCATGCATCAGTGGTCTGATGTGAATTATTGTGACCAGTTCACAGCAGCTTATTGCTTGAGAGGGAAAACATCAAAGAAAATCAGTCTCTATTCGGTTGATTTGCTTCCAAGTCCCCTCTTCCAAATTGATGCAAAGTTCTCGTTTTATTCTTCTCCTCTTTTTTTCTCTTTTAATTTTCCTTCCTTTCTTTTCTCCTTGCCATCTTTTTTCTCCTCCATACTTCCGCATTTATCCATAGAACACAAAATGTTAGATGGGTTGATGGATAAGATCAGAATTAATAGTAATGGGAAACAATTTTAGGATGCAGCACAATACAGTGCCAAGAGCAATGGACTGAGAATCAGAAGTTGTGGGCATTGCTATTAGTCTGATGACTGCCCATGAATCACTCAACAGCTCAGAGGCTCCAGAGATCGGATTTCCCCAAGAGTAAACAAAACAAAGCAAAAACAACAAAAAAATTAACTATGTGTGTTCTATGAACAAATTGCTTTGGAGACCTACAAGCATCTTAGTTTAATAAAAGCTCTGAGAACTCCTACAGTAAAGAACTCTTTCCACCTTTGTTCAACCCAGTGTTTCCCAAATTAATTTGACCCTGGAACCCTTTTTTGTAACATCTGTTGATATTTTGCTGATGAAATACACTTTGGGAAATGTTCCAGATGATGTCTAGGGTAGTTCTCTCACCTCTGCAAGACCTTGAACTTGCCCACTTTTGTCATAAAAATCAAATCACAATATCAATGCCATGACTAGATGAACATCGACAGCCTGGAAAGGGACACTTTTTTTTTTTTTTTTAAATAAAGACTTTGCCGAGGGTCAATTCAAGAGGCAATATATAAGATGTGCTTGATAATGTAAAAAGTGGACCCTCAGGCTGTATCTGCAGTGCAGAGACCCAAAGTCATCTATGTTTTTTAGATACTCAGAATAATCTCATTCAGGAATGTTTTTGAATTCCAACAGCAGCAATATGTAGAAAATATATTCTCCCAGCTTGCATTGGACTACATCCGATCTCCCAGGATGGCCAGCTGTGATTCTGGTCTTCAAGTGCTTGAGACCTTGGATAGATTGACTGGCGGGAGTTTGGACGGTTGTTGGTTTATGCTGGAGATAAAAATTCAGCCATCCCTGTTCTACAGATCTTTTGGGTTTACCACTAGGGGTCACTAAAGAGAGATGGGAGATTCAATTTTTTTCTAAGTAATTCCAGAATAGCCATGGGCTTTGGGCAACACAAAGATTGGTGCTTCTTCAACTTTAATGTGCATATGAATAACCTGGGGACTTTGATTCTGATCTGATCCAGTAGTTTTGGGGTGGAGTCTGAGATTCCGCATTTCCATCAAACTTGCAGGTGATGTTGATATTGTTGGTCCTATGTACAGGCTGCTTGGGAAGAGCTCAAGGTCTCAAGATGGAACATTGCCTCAATTCAGCTCCCTTTTAGGAGATAGAGATTACATCTCATCCTACCTGGATCGTCTTTGGTATTCTTCTTCACCCCAGTTGTGAAGTTATTTTCACCAGTGAGAAATCTATTTTTTTTCAGAACTGAGATGAAAAGACAATTGCTTGTGTAGAATCCAGAGTCTCATTTTCCATATAATCTAGTAACTTAATGGAAATATAATTGAGAGATCTAGCAAATCCCTTTTGGTATGAGAGATTTGCAAATGGCTCTCTATGTAAGTGTAAAGATTTTGTTGTTATTGTTAAATTTTTGTGTAGAAGGTCATTAAAACAAAAAAATAGCACCAAAGTTCCACCACCCAGAGATTAACCACTGTTGATTCTTGGAGATCTTCCAATCTTTGTCCTGATGTGTTCGTTTTTTTAAGATTATGGGACACTGTTTTATACTATGATGCTTTCACTTCCCAATACAGAGTAAATGGTATCCCATTTCCATAAGGATCTTTCTTTTTTTTTTAAGATTTTATTTATTCATGGGAGACACAGAGAGAGAGGCAGAGACACAGGCAGAGGGAGAAGGAGGCTCCCTGTGGGGAGCCCAATGTGGGACTGGATCCCAGGACCCCAGGATTATGACCTGAACCGAAGGCAGACACTCAACCACTGAGCCACGGAGGTATCCCTCCATAAGCATCTTACTACACATTAATTGGTAATAGTTTTGTGATACTCTATCATAAATTTGTTCTATAATTTACATAATTAATGCCTTATTGTTGGATATTCAGGTCATTTCTAAATTTTTAGGTGAATGAAAAACATTTTATTCTTATAGACATATTTGCCCACATCCTTTGTTTGGTTTGGAAAGGTTCCAAGATGCTGAACTGCCAGGTCAAAGGCTTTGAAACGTGGCACTAACGGATCTCCAGGGAAAGCTGCACGGCTATGGGCCAGAGTAGCAGCAGGAGCAGCACCGGGGAACCAGGCAGATTTCCTGCGCTTGAATCAACCCTGGAAGATGAATCTCTGTGCCTCCATAAGACATGATAATACTATTTCCTACCACATGAAGTTGTTTTGCAGAACAAGTGACAGAATATATGTAAATGCTGAAATGATAAATAATTAACAAATGTCAGCTATTATTATTATTGTATTTTTCCTTCATGCTCCGCGGTAACCCCGGGCCTTTAAATGCCAAGTGATTCATAAACCTCGCTTCTACGTTTCTGCCAGGGCCATCTGCTAAGCTCAGGGGGACTGGCAATGGCTGGGAGAGCTTGTGCGGACGGGTCTTCAGCGAGGGAAGTGTAGAAAGGCAGTCCTCCCCTTAACCTGGGAAGGCTCACTGCAAACCTTTCCCAGAAAGTCTCAAAAACCATTGAAACAAAAGGAAGCTTCCAGGGGTGCCAGTGATAACCTCTTATTTCATACCAGCAGCCTCTGAGGGTAAAATACAGCAAGAGACAAGGAGAGGAGTTTCTGGGGGAGTGACACTTTCCTGAAAGAGAAGGCAGGTCTTTAAGGCCCTGGAAGGAAGCTGGGGAGGTGAAGGGAAATGAAGGTGCTGCTGGTTTTCAGTTACTGTGGGGAAGCTTTGAGGTGTAGCCCTGGGCAGGAGGAGTATTTCCTAAGGATAATCAGAGATCTGCTGAAGGGAGAAATCACAAGTTTCTCACTAGTTTGTATTAGTGGTGGATAGACATGGTCAGAAGGAAATTAAGCTTCCTGGTGAGAAAGTGTGTCTGATTTCAGGGCCTTTAAGGGAGGATGGGCTATAGGCTAGTTCTGAGCTTTGCCCATCCCATGGCTGAAGTCGCCCCTCTTTGAAGAGGGAGTGGGGCCAAAGGACCCCAGCTAGGGAAGAGCTCAGAGCAAGTGTGTGGTGGGATTGAGGAGAAGGGAGACCATGGACAGGAAGAGCACTTCCAGGAGAGCCCTCCACAGCCTGGAGGCCTGGCACTTGGGGGCCCCCCCGGGAGAGAAGAGGTGGGGGAGCCTCAGCAACCAAGTAGCTGGTGAGGTCTCTGTCCCTGGTGGCACCTTTAGGGGGCAGGCACACAGTCTTACTCTTCAGCAAAGAATGATTTCCACTTTCGGGGAAGCCTGTGTTGAGTCAGTCTAGGTAAGGGATGAGGCTGTTCCTAGGGATCAGGAGGGAGAAATTCTTCCTCCCTGGGCCTCAGCAGCCCCCAAGTGGGGAGGACAGGGGAGGAGGACCAAGTGAGAGGACTAAGGCTCATTTCCCTCTGTTTCTGCAGAAGGGGCTGGAGGGGTCCACATGGGGCCCAGGGGCAGGCCCCCACAGGGTAGAGGTCACAAATCTGGAGTGCACACTTAAAAACAGACATAGCAGGCAGGGGTAGAGTCTCACTTGAGAATATGAGGTGTACTTCTGAGAGAACATTCTGTTTTCTCATAATTGGAGTAATGAAAAAGTAGCTGAGAAAGACATGTCCCTATCACATAAACCAGAGGTCAGCAACATTTTTCTGTAAAGTGCCAGGTAGTAAATATTTTTGGCTTTGTGGGCCATACGGTCTGTTTCAACTACTTGCATTAAAGTCCCAATGTAGCCACAGATAATACATAAACAAGTGGGTGTGGCTTGTTCCAATAAAACTTTATTTACAAATAAATGTTGTTGCCTGGATTTGGTCCATGTGTCATAGTTTGCCGAGCCCTGATATAACCTTTCCAAGCACGGGGTCCCTTTTTCTTCATGTTAGAAATTAATTTAAGAAGCCTGTGGGTGACAACTCCATAGGCACTATGTGATGTTGACTTCAGATTGACCTTACGCATTTGTTTTACAGCCAGTGTGAGCCTTGCCTTGGACAAAGCCTGTTGCCTTTCTGGGTGCCAGCTTCCTCATCCAGGGATGTCAGGAGCTTATTGAGACATGTGATCTGCAAGTGTTCTCTTTGCAAATTCACTTTTCATATAATGAAGCTATATTTAGAACATAATCCTATATAACATAGATCTGAAACCTTAACTCACATGCATTCTAAAAAGCTGGCTCAATAAATTTTGTGACCTAATTTACAAGCAGATTATGGTAAGAAACAAAGTGAAATTTCAGTTTTTCAAAGAGAGAAAAGAAAACCTTTGCCAAAGATGTGTGAGACTGTAAAAAGATGTTGAACGGGTCCCAAATCCATGGCACATGAAAGACTCAAAAGTTCTAAAGACCTAGAACCTTGCCCGTGCTCACCCTTCTCCCCAGAGAAGATGTGAGATGAACTCAATTAGTAGTCTCTCCCTCACAACCCAGTGCATTCACTTTCCCTTAGGTGTTCATTCCATACCCATCAACGACGACAAAAACGACAAAAACGGCTTAAACAGGATGGCAGTTTGCTTCTCTCCTATGAAGGAGGTACTGAGATTGGACAATGCGAGGCCCGTATGGAAGCTGCGTTGGTAACAGCAGGGGCCAGGCTCTTTCTCCCTGAGGCAACATGATGAGCCTCTGACTCCCTCAAGTTCCGAGATGGGTGCCCAGGCTTCAGCCGTCAGCTGGCCGCTCCAGTCACAACGGAGGAAGGGGAAGCGTGCTCAGGTACCTAGCTACAACCGGCCATGGGGGGAGCAGGAGATGTAGACTTCTCAGGGGGTGACCGAGTTCTTTAATTAAAGAAAGGGGTAATGGATACTCAGGGGTATCAGCTGTCCACGGGGAGAGACAGCCATTAATCGAACAATGATGCAAATATATGATGATTAATTGTGAGGGGCGCCAGGAGAGGGGCAGCTAGGCCGGCCTCTGTCTGTAGGGGGGGTGGAGGACGTGTTCAAGCCCCGACTGGGCTGGAGCTCGGCGGGGGAGGTGGCGGGGAGGTGTCCAGGAGGCCCAGCGCAGGAGGACGGGCCTTCCCGGCACAGAGCCGGCCCTGGCCGCCGGGCCCGGAGAGTCGCTCCGGCCTGGTCCTGCGGCGGGCCGGGGCTGTGGGCAGGGGCGCGGCAGGGGCGAGGCCCACTGCAGGCCCCGAAGGCAGCAAGGAACCAGGGCTCCAGAAGCTTCAGGAGTCCACTTTGGAAATTTACTTTATTTTTGGTGCAACAGCAAAGCCATTAAAGGGTTCTACACTGGGGGTTGGCGCCATCTGGTTTACATTTCACAACGATCTCCCTGGCTGCCCACTGCCCGGAGAGCTGGCTGGAGGGCCTGAGGGGCTGCGGGGAGACGTGCAGGGGACAGAGGGACCGGGCACACAGCGGAGGCGCACCTGAGGCATCCTGGGTAGGGCCAGGCAGAGGGAGAATGCCGGGTAGAAGGGCTAAGGCCAAGGACACTGACCGGGAGCCCTGGTTTCTGGGGATGTTACTGGTTGTGGGAGCCTCAGCTCTCAGGGACAAGGGGTTCCGAAGGCTCATGAGGCTTCCATGTGCCTGGGGATCAAAGCGAAGAGACACAGGACAGCAAGGTGGGTTTCCCTGACCAGGTTCTTCTGGCATTTGCTCCTTTACCAAGTTAATGAGGGCATAGCCTGTTTCTCAGCCACGCGGTCGGCTCAGAGCCCCCAGGGTGCGCCAGGACTCAATGGGGCTAAAGGAATGGGCCCTGAAGGTGAGGCAGGAGGTTCATTTCTCCAGGGCACACCTGTCTGAGGCAGTGTGCCATCCTGGGGCTCAGCGGACTGACAAACCTACCCCAAACTTCTTCAGACCCAATTAACCACCTCCAGCCTGGAAACTTCCTGGAAGTTTAGGCTCCTTAAAACTTCCTGCCTTACTACTCGAGAAGCTGACTTCCTGCTTCTCAGAGTCACTGACCCACCCTCATGGCAAGAGTTGGCCTGTGCCTCTGAAGTCACTGCCGGACCCGAGTGAAAATTACAAGCTTAAGACAGAAACAAACTGTCACTTCCTTGCAAATCAAACACCGAAGGAGCAAAGCACAAGTTCAAAGGTCAGTACTGACGTTACCAAAATGTTTTCTTTGCTATATATTTTAATCATGCAAGTATAACTGGAGATTTATAATAAATACACTATAGTTAAGAGTTTTGTTTTTAGAGAGTTCTGGACAGCGAAATGAGTGTGACCCCATCCTGCTCCTTGCAATCTTGGTCCTGCATTGCTGCTTGGGGCAGGGTGCTAAAGAACTGGCCTACAGCAAACTGTACAGCTGGAGCGTTTGCAAAGTCCAGATCTGTGGTTGCTATCTTCTTGTCACCTCTGGCCCTCGTGCACAGCTAGATTTATCGTCTTGCAACAGCAACAGATGTACACAAATACCACACTCCTTTACCATTGGGATGTCACCACGGTAATCAACAAACTCCTCCGGGGCCTAGTTGTCTAGGCTTAGGAATTACTGACACCAGCTCCAAGCTCAGGGCTGCAGGGATGTAATTATCCCGCGATAACCCGGACTACTTTGTTCTCTGGATGTCTCTCATCTCAGGCACGTTTTCTGGATGCCTTCTTTTTCCATGAAAGCATTTATGTCCGTAGAGGTGCTTTCGAAGTCACCAGGGCTCTAAAAATTAAAGGGAATGAATGTAAAACCACAGCTCTTTTACCTACTTCGGGAAAACACAAAATAAAAGCTGACATCTGGCAAGTAAGAAACTTCCCCTGGATCCCAAGTAACTAACTTTTTATTTCCTCATCATGAAAGGGACGGATCTCCATCGGTGGCCTTTCTTATTTACACCACACACATGGCGATGGCTCCGACATCCAGTCCCTTTAGTGTAAACAGAAAGGGTGGCCTTTTTCTGTGGAAGTGAATGAATTGAAAAACAAAGCTGTTCTGTATACCCACTCCTTCCAAACGAATAAAAGAACTACAGTGTTCTGAGGCTTGTGCAAAATAGTTGCATTCAAATTAATTTTGCCCCCTTTTTCTTCCCCCTCCCCACTTCCCACCACTCCCCCCCACCCTTTTAAGGAGAAAAAGGACCATTTAATCACCTTATAAGGGCAGAGAGCATTAAGGGAACAGAGCAAGAGTCAGGAGGCCCAGATCTTATTCTTGGCTCACACAGGGGCTCTCTGGGCGATCCCGGGGCTGTCCTTTAACCGCGTGCCTCTGTTGATGCAGCTGTAATATGGGGACACAGATGTGTGTGTGTGTGTGTGTGTGTGTGTGTGTGTGTTGCTCACACGGGGCCTGTGGTGAGAGGTCCAAAGCTAACTGTGGGGTCCATCTGGCTGGTCGTGGGTTGTTTCCAATTTGAAATGGCTGCTGCCGCTCAGGAATAAGAAAATGACCTCGTAGGTGTTCGATCCACAACAGGTATACAGATGTGCTGGGGAAGCAAACACATGGGTAGGCCGTAGGGGCCCCTGACCTACTGGGGTTGGACAACAGCAGCTACAACAATCTGACTTTACAGCATGCTTACCACAATGTTGGACCGTCTTTATCAGTAAAGTTTGGAGCCAATTTCCTCTGAAAAATTCATATGACATTTCCAGTGGTGTATCAAAGACTGAAGGAGGGAAGGAGTAGGCATGTTCAAGTTCCCCTGGGCAGCATCCGGGGACTCTTCGGGGTGGAGTGCCAGTCAGACTCTGGGCCTTTTCCTTTTCCTTTGGGATTTAATTCAGTTCACCGGCCAACATCACTTAAAGCCAATTGCAGTTCCTGTCGCTGGTTTTCTGGTGAGCGGAGCTGTAGCCTCTTCTAAGAACAAATGTGCTACTCCTTGCTTCTGCCTCTGGTGAACCCCTGGAGAGCTGCCCTTCTCAGGGCTTTCCCTGTACCCCAAAGCTTTCCCCCTTTTCTCTGTGGCTGCCTAGACCTCGACTGAGCTGGAAACTCTTAAAGATGTCTATTAAGAATATTGGAGAAGATGTGCAATCAGTAACCCAGAGCAGATACCTGAGGAAGGAGGGTCAGGAGTTTGCCTGACTTAATTGCTTGAGGATAAAGTGTGATGACAGAGTTTCTGTCCAAAGGAAGGCCATGGAATGGGGACCTGGCTCATCCTTCTCTCCTCCTCCTTCAGATGTGTCCTTTAGCTCCATCTGTCAAAGTGGATTCTCACTCATGAGAGACAGTGAGAAATTTCATACCAGATCAGTTCCCAAACATCCTGTGGAAAAGTTCTGTGCTTTTCAACTTTTCCACATTTGCATTTCAAGTGAGCTGGCATGGGGTCATCTTCATACCCAGTCTCCTGTCCACCATACTTTCTGCCAGAGTGGAGCAAGAAAGTGGTCATGATGCCTTTATGAACATCCAACCTCCTCTCCACTGCTTGCAGACGGGCTCCAAGGTCCTCAGTACCCTTAGCAGGGTGCTCTTGGTTTGGCTCAGTTACGGCTCTGTCTCCTTCTCCTTCTCTCCTCCCTCTCCTCTTCCCAGAAGCTTCAGGTCTGTGGACACACTTCCTTCTTCTGCAGTGCATTTCCTTTACTTGCATGCATTCCTTTTCTTTTTGGTGAACTCCTACACATCTACCGTGACCCAAATCCAAGGTGATATATTAAGGTTTCCTTGAGGCTACTCCTGCCTCTGCCTGTAGGCAGAGTGAATAACCCCTTCCTCTGAACTGTCACTGTCCCTCTGTAGCATCTGTCTCAGAGGAAGGACCAAATGGCGAGGGAACTAGCTGCTCCCATGCCCACCTCCCTCCCTAAACTATGAACTCCTAGTGGTCAGGGCTAAGAGCTTGTTCCTTGTTATGATCCTAGTTTCTGGGGGCAAGGCCAGCAGGTGCTCAATCCACAGGACAGGGACACGTGTATTCAACTCTAAGCCCCAATAAGTATATTTAGTTATTTTAGATTTTGAAACCATCTAGAAACTGACATCACCAATAACTTACACAAGCTTTCTGTATTTTGGAGGATAGGTGTTAACTTAAGCTCACCTTTAGAACTCCCACAAGGCGGAGATGCACGTTAGGCTGATGAGCTCCACGGAAGTGAGAAAGTCCTGTTCTAGACAGACTGCTTTTGAGGAGAGGATGCCACAAGCTCTATGGCAGGAAGAAGACTTCAGCTGTCCTCCGCTTACGGCGCGCCAGGCCCTGTTAAATCCCCCTGATGCATTGCCCATCGGGCCCTTCCAACAACCTTTCAAGGTGGGTATTGTTATTATTCCAATTGTGCAGGTGGGGAGATGGAAAATGAGGTAGGTTGCAAAGTCAGGCAGCTGGTAATAGGACAGTGAACGGGCAGGCAGGTGCTGAAGCTTCCACATTCCACCACCGCTGACACCCGCCCCCTGCTGACCGCCCCCCTGCTGCTGGCCGCCCCCATCACCAGTCCCTGCAGCCACTACCCCCCCCCTCCCTGCTCTCGCCCCCACCATCTCTCACTACCGTTTAGTGAACGAGGGGAATCGGAGTTGTGCAAGTGATGCTAATAACGATTTTAGGAAGCAGCATGCCTTCATCGTTGTTCTATGTACTGACTTCTTTCTGACACTGACTCCGTGAGAACGGTGCAATCATTATCTTCATCTTACAGATGAGAAAACAGAGACAGAGAAGTTAGCAGTTTGCCCAGAGGCGACATAGCTAAGTGGCAAACCTGGGATAGAAACCCAGACAGGCCGGCTCCAGAGGCCGTGCTCTTAACGACCCTGCTCGGCAATCTCCCAGGAACCTTGTCCCCAGGGAGCCAGGACCAGTGTTCAGACAGGATCCAGAGCTGCAGAGCATGAGGAATTTGGGGTTCTCAGGGACCAAACCCAGGGCCCACTGGGAAGTCTACACCTCCTCAAAAGTCACTCAAAGTAGACATAAAACATCTAGGTAGGAGCAATGTTCTTGTCATGCAAACAGAGGCTTCATGAGAAGCAGTCTGGAAAGAGGGCTGCCCCTGTCTCTTCTTGAATATTCCGAAATGGCTCACAGGACTCTCTTCTCAAGGGCTCTGCTATTCTGCTCAGCAGAACCACCCTGTGGCTCTGGCTCCTGCTGCACTCCCTCCTCTGCTACACAGTGCTCCCCACCCCCGCCCCCAGCACCTGCCTCAGACTCTCCAGGGGGCAGGAACCCTGGTGGCCCCCTTCCCATGAGGACTTTTTTCTGCCTGCTGACCCTGTCCACCTGTCCAATCACTTTATACTTTTTCAGATTCACTTTTTGGAAGGAAGACACTGGCAGGTCTGGTCTGACTTTGCGAGCTAAGTGTGGCACAGGTTGCTGCCAATCTGAGAACTCCCTGTCCCCAGCCCAGGTGTGAGGTCTTGAGCCAGCTTTGGGGAGACAGATGGGGACCAAAGGAAAAAAAGAGCAGAAACACACACGGAAAGAAGTGGCCACCCAGGGCTGCCTCTTCCTCAGGGGCTGAGGACAGGGTGGTCCCCTTTGAAGGGACCATAAATACAACAGTCGCTGGATGGATGTGTCGGCTATAATACCAGGGGGTGTGAATAGTGTCTCTGTTCCTCATTGTAACCTGTCCCACCGCAGATGCAGGAAGCGGCTCTCTGTAACTACAGAAAGCACGGTCCTCCCACCGGTTAATATCTGTAAAACTAACCGATTCTGTCAGGTTCCTGCAGAAAACAGATGGCACAGGCAAGCCGGGTGACTAGAGAGGGTTCAGTGAAGGAACTATTTACAGAGCTGTGGGTGGGCAGGATGAAGGGAAGCCCACAAGTGGTGGTGGTGACACACTGGAGCCGCAGGCCATCTCCAGGCCTAAATGGCCAGCCAGGCAGGCGTGGACACCGGGCCCAGAGAGGCCCAGCCATCGCTGGGGCTGTGCTTGCGGGCAGGAGCCCCACAGCAACCCTCCAGCGTCCAGGAAGGGAGAGCCCTCTGCCCACCTGTGACTCAGACAGGAGATGAGCTGGGAGGATCAGACCTCCTTCTCCCCCTCTTCCTGCCCTTTGATCTCCTGCCAGTCCCTCTCTGCGGTAACCACACTGGAGCCAGGGGCAGAGGCCCCACTGAGGCTGTGCGGTGTCCCAAGCACCCAGCACCCGGCATGGAGCACCCAGCACAGAGCATCCAGCACAGCAGTACAGCGCACTGTGGGGACAAACCAAAAGGAATGTGGGAGGGGCAAGCAGAGCACACTCAGCACACTAACTTTCCTCGTCCCAAAGCACTTGTCTTCCAGAAATAACTGCACTGACTTGGTCCCAAGAAAGCATATCCCCTGGTTATTACGTTTCACATATTTTCAAGTGAGAGGAAATCAGACTTGGAGTATCGCATCCTGGAGCTTCAAGTATGTTTTTCTGGGATCTTAGAGAATTTCCACTTGAGTGGAGAGTAGCTGAATATTCCTGAAACACCAAAAGGGAGTAGCTGTTGGAGAAAGGGCGCCACCCAGATGTGCTAGGGGCGGGCTGTGCAGCGGAGGGGGAGTGGTGGGAAGGCTGCGGGGGCAGGGTGCCTGTGCCACCTTCTTGGCTGCCAGAGCTGCTCCTGCACAGTTGGGAGCCCGACACCAGGCCTCCAGGGTGGAGGTACAACCCCATAGGGAAATAGGAAGATCGAAAATGCTGAAAGGAATTTATCCTGAATTGACAGACGTTAAGCTTCTGTCAGATAGTGGAATGACAGCTTCAAATAAAAATAAAGTTCTGTGAAAAAAAAAAAAAGGTGTCTGTGTCTGTTTTTGTTTTTCTGGTTTTGTGCACCTGCCTTTGGCAGGGGCTTATTCTAAACTCATAGCAAATTCTGCTGTTGCTTGGGATAGAGGACAATGCTTAAATCCACAACTTTACTACAGTACAACTTTGGCCCTTCCCATATCTGCATTTCCTTTATGATAGAACTATTCCCAGAGGAGGAGTTTGTCCTGAGTTAAAAGGTGTTAATTGATGTAGTGTGCAAGTCTATAAAAAGTTGCTGATAGAATAAGATACGGCACTCAGGGAAAGTGGCTTCATTATATCATCTTTGAAGGCCCAAATGAAGGCATGTTTAGATTAAAAAAAAATACCTCCCAGGGAGTTAAAAATGTACTGGCCTCAAGTATATCTCTTTCCCATCGCTCATGCATGTTCACAGAAAGAGGAAACCACTAAGGGATGCTTGATATTTGGTTGTTCTAGTTGTTAGTGGGAGGCAGGGAGGTTGAAGGTCCTAGCATGTGCCTCTAATTTATTTCCTTCTACTTTCCCAAGAGTGGGAGAAAAAATATTTGTGAACTTGGTGTTATTAAAAAGTTCGTGCTGTCTGGTTAGCTTCTACCTAGAATTCTCTCGCTTCTCTGGACCAAGAAGGAGCATCGATCTCCAGATTAACTCAACTAGCAGATTCTGATTTTGTGTGCTAAGAAAAAGATGAGTAATTTCTTCAGAAAAATTCTTTTGACATTCTGCTGTATCTCTTATGTCTTCCTCCTGCTGTATCTGCCACTCCACTCATGCTAGCCCAAAGGGGGCAAAGGCACAAATGTTTCAAAAGGGGCTTTCCTACCTCTCTCTCCCTTCTTTCTCTCCCTTTCAATCTCTTTGACTCTTCCCAACATGCAATTAATACTTGACAGGTTATGGCCAGTGTTTTCCTTACAACTGAGGACTCTGAACCTTCATCACCTACTTAAGGTTAATGGTAATGGGACACATGACAATCTCCTTGGCTAATAACCACCCATTTGACAGCTAAATACTCCTAATCTCATGAAATGAAAATACTGTTCTTTCTTCAGTTATCCTTGGGAAGTCATTTTTACTCTTCAGGTCCTAAAATCAATGTAGTGGATCAAGACCAGCATCAAAAATTATAATAGAATAAAATAGAACTGAATTGAAAATGTCAAGACTATCTTGCATATATGAAAATAAATATGAGAGCTTTGTTTTAGTTATGCTTATTTGTGTATGCTTCTTTTAGCTTGAGGCATAAAATGTCTTTCTTATTGTGGATCCTTGCAAAGTTCTGAAGTCACTGAACTGAATTAAGCAGGGCAAAGTCTTTAACTCACAGCCAAGTTTTGCTGTAAAGACTTGGCCTCATGGGCAGGAGGGCAGGTGCTCTGCTGGACTCCAGGGTCTATCTCTCTGTCTAGCTCCATGTTTCCAATTTCTCAAAAACATTTCCATTTCTCTTCTATGTCCCCAACCAGCACCACCCTCTTACCCCCTGCCAAGAAACCAGGCCCCAGAGAAGACATGACCTAGATACCCATGACGGTTGGTTCTAGAGTAGACTTTGGATTCTGCTCTCCTGGAAACTGTTGCAGATGTGGTCCTGGGACTAAGCTTGTAGGAAGACTTCTGTTTTTCCCTTTTCCTTCTAGCACACTTCAATTTCTCTAGCTTGACCCACCAAACCACGGCTAGGGGATCTGTGACATGGTCTTACAATACTCCAGGCAGCTCTGAGGACTGTAACTGGTAACTGGTGTTATAGCCTTGTTTGTTCTGTTTGTTCTGGATACTAGTCTTACTTTTGAAAAGGGGCAAGCCCAAGAGAGAGAATTTGAGTTTCAGTTAGAAAAATCAGTGATTCAATAAAACTCCATCAAATAATCATATGTTCTCTCCACAAGCATTTACTGAGAAACTATTTTTCTGCATCAGGCCCCTACACTGAGTGCTGGGCACTAAGCTGACTATACAACACCAAAGGAAACAGACTTGCCAGCCTCAGAACCCTGACTCCAGGGCAAGAGAACTATCCTGAACAATAATTATGATACCTGTTTTCATTGATGTGGGAATAAAAAGCTGTGATTCATCAGAGCAAGGAAACAACACTTGACCTGGGAAAAGGTGGGAGAGGTTTTACAAGGGAGGGGACACCTGAGCTGAGTCTGGACATACTGGGGGCACAAAGCCTGGCTAGAGAGGAGGCTCTAAAGTGAACTGGGGCTGAATTATAAAGAGCTGTATGTGCCAGATTTAAGAGGATGGCTTATCCCAAAGGCAACAGGGTTATAGCCAATAATGGTTTTATTATTTTTTTTAAGATTAAAAAAATTTATTTATGAGAGAGAGAGAGAGAGAAGACAGAGAGAGAACAAGCTAGGTAGGGAGGAGCAGAGGGAGAGGGAGGAGCAGACTACCTACTGAGCAGAGAGCCTGAGACCGGGCTCGATCCCAGGACGCTGAAATCATAACTTGAGCCAAAGGCAGACGCTTAACTGACAACCAGCCAGGTGCCCCAATAATGGTTTTAAAGCAACTAATTGATATGATTCATCTTATGAACAAAATTGTTTAATCCAGATTTGTTTGCAATAGCAAAAATTAGGAAAAAATATTACTGTCCATAATGAGATGACATCTTTGAGTGTCTAAACAATAAGAAAACATGGCCAGGAAAAAATGACATATCTGATATACATTAGCACAAATAGAACACTCATTGGAATTTTATTGAAATGTTTCTTACATTTATTACTGTAATACTTTCTCTAAACTCATTTTAAATTCCGACTTTGAGTCTGAATATTTTTAAAGATTGCCTAGTAAAAGTCCTGTGCAAAAGAAGAGTCTAAAATAAAAGGAATAATAAGTAACTCCAAATCAGAATAATTTCTTCCAAGTTCATGACATACTTAAGGTTATTCTTGGAGCCTCATGGTGATGGTAATACACAATGTTTTCCTTGCATTTCCAAAATTTCAGTCCCGGATGATACCCCTAAGATCTTGTATCTATATTGCTGTCCTATTTGCCTTTTGCTCCCCAGTCTTCAATACTGTGTCCTGCTCCCATAAACCTCCTTATCACCCCAATCTGTTATGCTTACCATGAGCCTAATTGGCTCTGGAGGCCAGGCATGCAGGTCACCAGCAGCATCTACTCTTCCACTCAGACCAGCACGGTAAAAAGGAAGAAAGAAGGCCTCCACTCTCACCTGGCAAATTTGGTACCATTTCTAGCTGTGTTTCTCATACAGCATTTTGCTGGGGGTCAGATTCCCCTATAATCTAGATGTCTCCGTCATGATGGACTCTGTCTCCTCATGGATTGGCCTATGGAAAGTTAAAAACCATGTGAACTCATGCTATTTTTTTGGTAAAGATTTATTTATTTATTTATTCATGAGAGACACACAGAGAGAGGAGAGACACAGGCAGAGGGAGAAGCAGGCTCCCTGCAGGGAACATGATATGGGACTCTATCCCAGGACCCTGGGATCATGCCCTGAGCCAAAGACAGATGCCCAACCACTCAACCACCCAGGTGCCCCGAATTCATGTACTATTTCAGGTAGGCACTAGTACAAGAAAGGAACAGAATATAAACCTCAGAGACAGAGTCTAGTATATTGAAGAATTTAGTAATACATCCTAAGTAAAAGAATACATAAATAATGTATTTGCAAATAAGGTACCATTCTAATTATAACCCAAATATGTGTCCCATGTGGTCCAGTTTTTGCAGTCACTTTCAAAGAAAACATTTTCAACATAATATGCTTTGAAGAATGATAGATATTTTCCTACACATTTTCTTAACATAATTCATCTTTAAAAAAATTTCCTGGGATCTCTAGAAATATTGTCTCTTCCCAAAGCTCAATACTCACCCTGCCAAATCTCCCTGCTTCCTCTCATCCATGCAGATTGATCATTGCTCCCCACTCTCTCCTTCAAAAGCTCTTTTCTCTTCCACCCCATATTACAGTGTACTACCTCACTGGCTACTAGGACTTCTGTTTCCATTCGCTCCTTCTCCTAGACCTCTCTAGGACGACCAGAGAATCTAGAATTTCTATACTTCCTGATCATCCCTTGATCCTTGTGGACAAAAGCACATGGCAATTCCTTGGAAACAGAGCTATTTTCTCTTCAATGAAGAAGTCATGGAGCATTCTGAGAAATAAAATGCTCCATCTTTTTAACAAATCAGTAGCTCATGCCTTATACTACTAGTTAACTATTGGGGGGGAAATGCTAAACTTCCTAGTTCACACAAAAATGCACTCCAGATGGTCTGAAGAGTTAAATGTGTACAATAAAAACATCAACGAACTAGAAAAATACAGGTGGATATTTACCTAGTCACATAAGAGTGAAGAAAGGAATCGTAAAACTAAAGACCTTGGCTATCACTTCATAAAAATATAAAATTCTGCATGTCATAAAATGCCACAGAAATTTTTAGAAATGAAAAGCTAAAGAAATATTTGTGATAGTTAGGACAGGTGGATGTTTCCTTTTGCTGACATAGAAAAGCTGTTACAAATCAAAATGAAAAAGGCAAAAGCTTCACCAGGAAAATGAACAAAATTTACAGACAGACGATTTACAGAAGTCTGGAAAGCCAGTAGATACAAAAAACAAAATGTCCAGCATTCATGAGGATTATGTCCCTGTGAAAGCTGGTCCAACTCTAAAAGTAGAGGGGATGGCTCGAGGAAACAAGGGAAGCAATAGCCACCCCCTGCAGGCAGGTAAGAGCAACACTGGTCCCACATCCACCTCCGTGCATTGCATGGATGCTGGCCTGGATGCAGGAAGCCCAGAGAGCAGGTTCCTAGATGTGTATGGCTGCAGGCTTCTCTCGCCTGAGGCCCTGGAGGCCAGCTCTGCAGCTGAATGACCACCGTGTCACAGCTGCTGCAGGAGCCTCTGTTCTCCAAGGGGCTCCTCCAGGTCTTCCGGCCTCGGCCTTTGAGAACCACCTGACCAGCCCCATGTGTCCCCTTCCCTCCTTGTATCCCACAGCTTCTGCTGGGTGGTCCATTGTGTCCTCATGTCCTCCCGGGGAAGGCACTGGCATGAGGAATTCCTGGCCTGCCCCTTCGCCGGCAGCTGCCCACCTCTGCAGTGCCCCAGTTTGGCTGGTGTGCCTTCATTGTGCTTCATCAATGGCCAGCCCACCCCAAAGAATTGCTCTTGATGGCAACAAAGCCAAATGTTCTTCTGGGCTCTAACTGGCGTTGGCTCTCTGAACAGGCCTCTTGAGCCAGCTTTACCCATCCAGTGCCCTCCTGCATTGACCTCTCCTTCTCACACATCTCTGACTTGTGTCGGGGGAGGGATCTTGAGAATGGGGGTGGTCTTGGATTTCTGCCACTACCAGCAGGTGGAATGCTCCAGCTTTCACACTTTTAGGGTGAATGGGTGACATTAGTTGAACCCCACTCTAAAGATCTCCTTCCACAAAATATTATCTTGCCTAAATTAATGAGGAGCTGAAATTCTTCCACGTATGAGCTATTTTAACTAAAAGTTGTTTTTTTTTTCCTTAAGTAAACTCTACTCTCAACGTGGGATTTGAATTCACCACCCTGAGATCAAGAGTCACAGGGTCTGGCTGAGCCAGCCAAGGACTCCTTGATTAAAAGTTTTTTAAAAATTCCTCTTTTCATAGAAGTTTTTAAATTAATTCTACATGCTTTGAGCTGAAAAGCTTTTTTTTTGCTCTAGATGTACGTGTGTGTGTGTGTGTGTGTGTGTGTGTGTACTAATTATCTAGCTAGGGCTCAGAAATGGCAAAGCATGGTTGGCATCCCTAACAAAGGATGGTGGCCCATATCTAAACTAAGAGTAGTACTATCTTTGGGGAACTCTATTTTTCCTCTGGTTATCCACTAACTTCATATTGAGGACTGAGTGAAGCATTTAAGCAGGAGCAATTGAAAGTGTTCTTACCATGTTTCCTATTCATTGTTTTCTAGGACATCCTTCTCGTGACAACCATCAAGGTTGGATGGATCTAGGAGTTTTGTTTCTCTTAAATCATTGCATATTGTTTATACTCCTAACTGGTAGGAAAAATGAAAATCTTTAAAAGAGCCAGATAATTCAATGGAAAATGTTCAAGCAATTTATAGTTCTCACTAAGACCAGAACTTGGTAGGCTTTCAGCAACTTATTTGGCATGCAGAGCCATTGGCTTGTAAGGGAAGAACTCTACAGTGATACACAATCTTCTGAACAATTTCTGTCCTCTAAATATGTGTTTCTGCCTTCCACCCCCCGAACCAATTCTACAACACCAGCTGGGCATCCTACAATTTAACTTAATTTGGACACCATGTACCTGGACACTAAACACAGGGTCAGATGCCACTGGGTAAGGGCTCAGTCCCACAAGACTGTTCCTCGTCCCCCCACACTCACACTTCGGATGCCAATCCTCTGTCCAGGTTGTTACCTGTGCTTCTGACTGACTAGCTATAACTTCCACAGGGCCCTCCTCAGATTCATTTAACTTGTTAAAGCTGCTCACAGAACCCAGGGAAACATTTATTTACTAGATTGTCAGTTTCTCACAAAAGGATGTAACTCAGAAACAGCCAGATGGAAGAGATCCATGGGGCAAGGCATGTGGGAGGGGGGCTAGCAGCTTCCCGGCCCTTTCCAGAGAGGCCACTGTTCCCAGATTTCCCCGTGCTCACACAATCTGGAAGCTCTCCAAACCTTGTCGTCCTTTTGGATTTGTGTGGAGGATTCATTACACAGGCACAATTGATGAAATCATTGGCCATTGGTGATTGAACTCAATCTTCAGCCCCCTCCCGTCCTTGGAGGTCCAAATTGGGGGTCGGTTGGGGAAACTGAAATCTCCAATCCTCTAAGCCCTATTGGTTCTCCTGGCAACTAACCCCTGGCCTTAAAGTTACCAAGAGGCTTTCTGAAAGTCACTTCGTCAATGTAAACTCCGGTTTGGTTAAAAGGGGTCTCGTTTTGAATAACAGGACACTGCTTCACTTTTATGTTCTGAAACTATTTTAGGAACTAAGGACAACAGACCAAGCAATGTAACAAAAGATGCCCCTATTGCACTTAATTAGGAAATTCCAAGAGTTTTAGGAGCTCTGTGTCAGAAACAGGGTAAAGACCAAGTATACATTTATTATAAATCACAGTATCACAGTTCTGCAAGTGAGCTTTTGTGTCTGTGTGTCTGTCAGTGTGGGCCTGTGAGTGTGTGTGACCTAATAATTAACCCACGTGATTCCGGGGTTCACACTTATTTGTTCACCCCTCTATGTGGACAGCATGTTTGCTATACCCCTGATATCTAAGTGGAGGTGGATCTGAATAAGTTCTAGAAAAACGAGGAATGGAATTTGTTCAGTCTTTCAGATATTTATAAATTAAAGTCAAAAGTCTGTGAAACGTGCTTTTCTACCATGAAAATAGTTTTTTCCAGCAAAATCCTCTTATTACTTCATGGAAATTTAGCTCTATCCACTGGCCTGCATTGAATGCTTCCTTACTGATCAGTGCAGGTAGTCATCCTGGTGTCTGGCTCATATCCTGGAAGATGTTGCCAAAATACCTGTTGTTTTCAGTTAAATAGATGTTGAAGCAATATGACTAAAAATGCTGGGGGCAGTTTAGGAAGCACATCACATGAAAACGTTTTAGCTCTGGTCACAAAAGGATCTTAAATTGAGTCTATGAAGGCCCAGAATGGCAACAATTTCTTGGGTTTTCAAAACTCCCACTGGTCTTGAGCAAGTTCCTTGGCTGTAGGTGGAAACAGGCCCCTAGATAAACCAAATTTCCTCGAAGGCTGTCGTCAGTACCGCCGGGGGTGTTCCCAGAGGGCTCGTGCACTCCTGTGAGTCACGCACCATCCCCGGTCTCCGGTGGCTCGCAGGTGACCCACACCCCCTGGCTTCCTTGGCCGCCAGTGGTGGGACCGTGCTGAGTCCATACGTGGGCCATGGGCTGGGCTGGAAGGCCGGGGGACCAGCAGCGCCTGGAGTCCCCTCTGCCAGTAACAGAGTGGTGCAAAGTGGTAAGTGAGGCACATTTTGTCCGGTCTCCTCCTGGTCGCCAGCAGGTTAGACACCTGTTGCCAGGAACAGCGACCTGCTCCCTATAGACAGTCCTCTCGTTTCTGCCTCCCTCTCCCTCTGGTCCTCTGGCTTCCGGAGATTATCTTCCAAATGAACTCTGGCACATCAGTCCATGGCTCAAAATCAGCTTCTAGGGAACCCACCTAACGCCGCATTGCATGTTAGTTGTTTTTATTTTATTGACACGCCTCTGTGCATTGCAGACCATGTGATGTCTTGCAGGTTAACCCAAGTCTTGGTCTATCTAACGTATAGATGACTTTCCGTGTCGGTGAGTAGGAGGACCTCCTAAGTGCAGCTGGCCTTCTACATTAGGTCCCTGCAGGTAACAGAACTGAATTAGGTGTGTGTGAAATAGGACACAAAAGTCACTACGAAGACAGGACCACGATACACTGAGCTCTTGTCTTCTGCGCAAATCCTTGCTGTCCCTCAAGTTCTCCCATCTTAGTCAAAAGCTACCCCAGTGCACATTGCACGAGCTCCTTCCCAGCTGTCATTCTTGACTCCTTTGACTCCTCTCACGATCCATCCGATCTGTCACTGAATTCTGCTGCCTCTACCGTCAAGACACATCCCCAGTACAGCCAGCTCTTCTCATCATCTCTACTGGCCTCTGCCCCAGTCATCATCATCTCCACCTGGATCAGTGCAAGAGCCCCTTGCTGGTCTCCCTGCCTCCACTCTCTGTGGTCTCGTCCAGCTGTTGACAAACTTCCTCTATAAAGGGCCAAGTAGTAAATATTTTAGATTTTGTGGGTCTTATGGTCCTGTTACAATTGCTCATGTTTGCTCTTGGAGCATGTGAACAGCCACAGATAAATGGACACAGGTAAATGGATGCTGAAATTCAAATGTCATTATTTTCACATGTCACAAAATTGTACTTTTGGGAGGACATTTTTTAACTACCTAAAAATATAAACACCATTCTTACCTCTTGTGCTGTAGGTGGAAGACCACATTTGGCTCTCAGGTTTGCATGGCTCCTTACATGATCTAATCATGTAACAACAGACCAGTCCCTGTGAAACCTGCCAGATCATGTCCTTTCTCAGCTCATCTCCTGGAGCTTGATAGGAAGAGGCACGGGGTGGCACGGAGTACTTTATTACTGGTGCTGTTTAGAACGCTTGCATGTGGTGAAAATAAAAAGCCAGTGGGACCCTGGGTGGGTTTTATGGTTGTTTTTAAACTTCCCTTGAACAATCCATCCCATTGTGCATTTGGCTGGATTGCTCCCGTTGCCCCGCCCTTGATATGCTACCTATCATTTCTCCCAGTTCAGGAAAATCTCTAATCCCTAGTAGTTGCAAGCAGCTGCCAAGACACAGCATGTTCCCACATGCCTCACCTTCAAACAGCATGGTCAACCCACCCTGCAAATCTAGTAAATTACAGCGGGAAAGACCTAAGAAAGTCTATTTAAAACACTTCATTTTATGAAGAAAAATTTTCTTTTTAGTTTTTAAGATTTGCAAATCCTTTCTCCAGCATTATTTTGTTGGTTTCTCAGGAAGGATAAGCCCACTTATCCTCATGCCTACTTGAAGACAGATGTGGGACTGTAGAAGTCATGTGACATGCTCAGGGTCACACCACTCAGTACTCCCAACATCTAGTCTTGAGACCTCAGGGGCGTGTAAAACCTATACTTGATTTTTACAATTACTTAGAACTCAAGGCCTTTTGTTTATACTAGGCTCAGACACCTTTACTTTAGGACATTCTGAGCTATAATCCCAAATCCACAGAGTTACCCAGGAAACAGCAGTTTCTTGCAGAGAGAAGCCAGGTCTGATTCATCTTTATGTCTCCTGCGTACACGGGCAATGGGTAAGTGTGCTCCGTGAATGGATGGAGTCTTGAGACGCTGGTACCGACCAGTGCACATTGAGCCCTAATGGGCTCAACCGCCATGTCAACACAAAGCAGTATAAAGACCTGTGTACTTTTATTTTTTATTTATTTTTTGTATTAGAGTTCAATTTGCCAACATATAGCATAACACCCAGTGCTCATCCCGTCAAGTGCCCCCCCGTCACCCAGTCACCCCATCCCCCCGCTCACCTCCCTTTCTACCACCCCTTGTTCGTTTCCCAGTGTTAGGAGTCTCTCATGTTCTGTCTCCCTCACTGATATTTCCCACTCATTTTCTCTCCTTTCCCCTTTATTCCTTTTCACTATTTTTTATATCCCCCAAATGAATGGGACCATATAATGTTTGTCCTTCTCTGATTGACTTACTTCACTCAGCAAATACTCTACAGTTCTATCCACCCTGAAGCAAATGGGAGGTATTTGTCATTTCTAAAGGATGAGGAATATTCCATTGTATATATAGACAACATCTTCTTTATCCATTTATCTTTCGATGGACCACAACTTCTTGCAAGGTACATCTATTAAAGGCAAAGGAAACAAAAGCAAAAATGAATTATTGGGACTTAATCAAGATAAAAAGCTTCTGCACAGCAAAAGAAACAGTCAACAAAACTAAAAGACAACCTACAGAATGGGAGAAGATATTTGCAAATGACATATCAGCTTATATCCAATATCTATAAAGAACTTATTAAACTCTACAGCAAAGAAACAAACAATCTGATCATGATATGGGCAAAAGACATGAACAGACACTTCTCCAAAGAAGACATACACATGGCCAACAAGCACATGATCTGTGTGCTTTTAAAGAAGAAAAAACTAAAAACAGTCTCTTAAGTTTCTTCATGATAGTAATAATTGCCATTTTTGATACCTTCTCCAGACAGGTACTTTCTCCACCATCACGCTGCAGAAAACCCCACAAAGTGGTTTTTTTTTTTTTTTTTAAGATTTTATTTATTTATTTATTTATTTATTTATTTATTTATTTGCCAGAAAGAGAGAGAGCATGCACAATCAGGGGGAGCAGCAAAGGGAGAGGGGAAACAAACTCCTTGCTAAGCAGGGAGTGCAATGTGGGGCTCTATCCCAGGACCTCAGGATCATGACCTGAGCCGAAGGCAAATGAACCAACTGAGCCACCCAGGCACCCACCCCCTCCCCCCCACGAAGTTTTGATCAACATAGACAGACGTGTTCTATCTACACTTGAGACTACACGTGCATTGTTATGGTGGTGTCTGGAGGTCAGGATGTTAAGCTAGGCTGGTTGGATGAAGCAGGGGAGGGTGAAGGGTACCTGCTGAGTGAGTTACTGGACAGAGCTAGGGTGAAGCCCAGCTGAGGAAAGTGGTGTGTTCACTGAGACTTGCCAAGAGGGTGAGTATATAAAACAGTGCTGTCAGGGCAGTGAACAGCCCTACTATGAGGCTGACATGATGTGGTGGGAAGTCAAAGGAAGGCTATATTAATTATTATTACAAGTTATTTTTCCAACTTTCTAAATCGTATTCTTTTTAAAAATGCTTACCTGTTAATCCTTTTGGATGTGCCAAAAAAGTATTATAGTCTTCTCAAATGTGTTGCTCTTTGAGAATAATAATGTTGAGTCTACACATTATTTCTGATTCTTACAATGTTTCTTTAAGAGGATGCCCATCTTGCAGATAAGAACACCAACTCTCATCTGTTTAAGAGCCCATCCCAGCTCATGTTGTGGATAACTGGGAGTTGTATTGAGTTTAGGTAAGATTCCAAAGTTTTGCAAGGGAGCTTGCAGGGTGAGAAACTATCTCCAGCCTTGGATAGAGTCACAATCCTAAAGAGTCAGGGCCACAAAGATTGGTCAGGCCGCTAGTGAGGAGCCGCTCTTTTCGTGTCCTTTCAGGGAAGCCCTGTCCACTTGGGCTACTTCAGCTGCCCCTAGAGGAGATTTCAGTCATGTACACGTACGCTGGGGTCCCAATGAATATCAGGCCTGGTGAACCAACCAAAGGGTAGTGACTCCTTAGTGCCCTTACCAGTGAGACAAGTCCTGAAACAGAAAAGGGGGCAGGGAGATAGGGGCTGAGAAAGAAGACTGCCATGGAAATGGTGGAGCAGTGGTGTGGGGTCGCACCATAAAGACTCAGCCCTAAATTAGGCAAAGGAGGAATCAGGAAGACCACTGGGCATCCTGGGCTGAGATGGGCAGCCCTACCACCTGTCGCCTAAGATGGGCTCAGAAAACATTTTCCATGTGGTGGCAGATATTATTGGAGCAGAAGCATCCAGATCTTGGGCGCTGGAGCCTGAAGGGCTGGGTTGATGACGGCTCTGTCCAGCAAGCCTCTTCACCTCTTGTTTTCCTTGCCTGTGAAAAGGGTCCTGCCTCCTTCAAGATGTTTGTAAGGATTCAAAATAGAATGCTTGCAACACACTTAGCGTGTGGTCTGCCTCCCAGCAAGCAATCACTAAAGGTAGCTGTTCTCATTAGTGTTCTTTTTACTTTTTTTGAGTTTAGGATTTTTCTAAAAGCCTATAGTGCCCATTATCCACATACATTCAAAGTCTTCAGCTCATTTTTGGAGTTAGGGAAATGATTTGGAGTTAGAGAACATTCTGGAAAGCACTTTGGGAACAGTCTTCCTGGACAAGGCTGAGATCCTCAACTATAAAATCGCCATAATAATAGGACCTACATCCTTTATATGGCAGCTGGGGTTGAAGGAAATAGTGCATATTTTAGCACAGTGTCTGTTGCATAGAAAACCTTCAAAAATGTTAGCAGTTGTCTATTATTTTAATTAATCACATCATTGTCACCATAGTCACTCTTTAAATTTTGGAGCATGAAGTTAGTTTGTTTTTTGTATCTTGTTTTCAAATTTCATTACCAAGAACTGGTTAGTTTTTGGTTCACTAGCTGATTACCATTTTTTTGGTCAAGAGACAATATCATTAGAATTTTATTGGCTAATTAATAACTTTTTTTCTGAGAGTCTATTCTACACTGTGTTTGTACACTGTTCTAGCACCATGAAATCTCTCCTATCTTCTTAGGGTAGTTCAGGCCAACTTATATTTATCATAGACTAACCCAGTGGGCCTTCACTGGGGATGCTGTTATCCTGCTCATAGGCAATATCTGGAGCCATTTTTGATTTGTCGACACTGAAGTTGGGGGGCCGCCGCCTGGGTGGCTCAGTCGGTTTAGTGTCTGCCTTCGGCTTGGGTCATGATCCCAGGGTCCTGGGATGGAGCTCCCGGGTCGGCGGGCTAGGGGGAAGGTGGTGTCCCTGCTCAGCAGGAAGCCTGCTTCTCCCTCTCCCTGTGCCCCTCCCCCTGTTTGTGCTCTCTGCCAAGTAAATAAATAAAATCTTAAAAAAAAAAAACAAAAACTGACCCGGAGGTTGCTGCTGGCATCTCTCGGCTGGAGGTCAGAAGTACTGTGAAATACCCCGAAATGCACGAGAGAGCCCTGCACAGCAAAGCTGGACCTAGCGCAGACACCAGCAATGCTGAGGCTGAGAAACCCTGGTCTGGTGTTTATCCTTCCTGTCCTCTCTTGCTTGAGAACGGCCAAGGGAACCAGGGCCTGGTCACTGTGGTCTCTCACATCAGGCACTGTTTCTGAGAAATGCAAGTTGTGCAGCCCTGCAAAACGTTTTTAAGCCAAAGAAGAAAAATCACAGAGATCCAAAGCCTTTCGAGCGGTCCCTCCTCCCGGCTGGGTACAGCAGCCCTCTGGCATCCGTGTCCTCGCCCAGGCGCGGGCCTCGCCTCAGCTGGGCAACACTTTCAGTTTGGACCAAGCCTCCTAAGGAATCCACGGACTCCAAGCACTGAGGTCTGTCTGACCAAAGCAGGCGGGGGAAGGGCTTGGGTTCGGGGGGCTGATGCTGAACTTTCAACCCTCCTTAGCAATGTTGGCTGACCAGCAAAGCCAGCTGTACTTGGACAGTACTTTACACAAACAGACAACACAGACTGTTATCTTTCAAATTGGAGGCTTTCTCCAATGTCTTCTCATGTGGGCACTGTGCTCAGGCAGGAAGACCACCCACAGGCCAGCGCACAGCACCTCCCTGGGAGGCCTGTAATCACCCACTGCTCTCGCCACCTGCTCAGGCTGGGTTATCAGATGTGAAGGAGCCAGCTAATAACCGTTTATAAGCTATAAATGGAAGTGGCCATGGCAGGGAGCTGACAAACATTTGGGGGGCAACTTATTTGTGTAGCTGACTGTCATTTGCACCCCCTCTCAACGGCTTGAAAGTATGTGTTTCAGGTTACAGGATGTCCAAATGGCCCTCTGCAGGGAGGGCTGCCCTGCAGACGTGCTGTGTCTGTGGACAGTGACAGCAGCCCTGGATCCTTTCAGCCTTCCTAGACATCAGACTTTTTCCCTTAACTGGTGCTATAAAGGAAATTCCCAAGCTGGGACTCCCTAAAACATCTCGTGTGCTCTGGGGTCTCAAATCTCAGTTTGTCTAAAAAGTGAGCTTTTACATACTCCATTTGTCTGGGCTGTTTTTCTTTTTTTCCCCAGGGGAGAGAAAGTGAGGCTGGAGATGCTGCACTTAGATGGACAGCTGACGGTCTGAGGCAATGGCAGATCCGGGCTTGCCTGTGGGGGCTACCACAAAGCATTTCAGTAAACGCTATAGGGCTGCGGACGAACCACCGTCCAGGTTAGCAGCTATCAGATTATCCCAAGAGGGAAGTTTTGGAAATGAAAACTGTGAGGAATGGGGAAGAAGGGCCTTGGACATTTAGATAACAGCAGTGTACCTGTCCTTTCACAGGGTGGGGGGAGTGGGCGGAGCCAGCTGACCCAGCCCGGTTTTATCTTCCAGGGAAGCCAGAGTTGGGAACAGGGTGTGACCAGAGTTTTCAGGCTCTGAGCCATCTGTGCCTGGGATGGCTGTCGACAGGCCCTGTTCCGGTGCGGGGCGCCGGTGGGTGCCCATAGCGCTGGGTCCCAGGCCCCTGCCATCCCTTTCTATCTTAACCTTTTTCCATCCACATCCTTATTTGCCACAAGAAAGCTCTGGCTCCCAGCCCTGCGGGAAGCTAGGATGTTTGGCTTGAAACTCTCCTCAGGGATTCCACCCGTAATTGGGCTGGAGGGAAAACGGCTGGCAGACAAGGTTGTCAGCCATTCAAGGCCTCAGAGAACCTGCGAGCAATGCCCCAGAGAATCAATGTGGCCGCTTATATCAAGGGAGGGACAAGGGGCCCAAGAGCAGGAAGGTTTCAGAAACACCTGACTCGACTTGGCCTCCAGAGGTGGTCACATCCTAGTGGGCACCGAGAGAGCGTCCAGCAGAGGAGGGGGCACAGCAGGAATGTCCGCGGGGCCTTCCCAGGGACAGGAGGACTGTCCGCCGCCCGCAGAGCAGAGAGGAGCCTGCAAGTTAAGGGCAGGGAAGGAGGGGCGCCTGCTGGCTCAGGGGGTGAGCCTCTGCCTTTGGCTCAGGGCGGGATCCCCGGGTCCTGGGATCGAGTCTGACATCAGGCTCCTGGCAAGGAGCCTGCTTCTCCCTCTGCCTGTGTCTCTGCCCCTCTCTGTGTCTCTCATGAATAATTAAATCTTTAAAAAAAACAAAACAAAACAAAGGTCAGGGAAGGAAGGAAGTCACGGTCAGGCTGTTAGGGGCTGGGGCCCTCTGTGAAGGGCCAGGCTTGCCCTTGGGGTGCCGGAGCAGGAGGGGCCGGTCCCATCCGCAGAGAGGGAGGCTGCGGGAGCCTGGGGGGGGGCCTGCGGGCGGCTAAATGGGTGCCCCCAAGTGGGAGGAGTGTCCGCTCAGAGGCAGCTGGAGGCCAGAGGGAGCCACTCCAGAGTGTCAGCCCCGCAGAAGGGGGGTTACGACTACACTGATGCCCAGTTGTCAGAAATTCGAGTTCAGAGATGTTAAGCAATTTTCCTAAGGTCACACATCTTGTAAATGGTTGAATTAGAATTCAAACTTCGGCCTGGTGGGTGCAAAAGAGCGCGCCTTCCCATTTTCCCTCAGATTCTCTCTCGACTTCGCAATGTAGGATTTCTTTCATGTGAGGCTTCGCAATGTAGGATTTCTTTCATGTGAGGCTTTTGCTTTTTTCTACAACTAATACAAGGCCTTGAGCACAGAACTATTTTTGATACATCTTAAATATTAATCTTTCTGCTACCAAATTTCTCACTAATAAATATTCTATTAGTCTACTACTTCAAAAAGTCAAAGACAAGAACAAAAACTTTTGGCCTCTTCTTAAAAGCATCCAAATCAATTACAATTATTTACTAAGTTAAAAATTATAGCCTATTTTTTTTTTTTTTGCAAAGCAAAGGGAATTTCTGAAAGATAAAGGAGGCAATATAAATGTATTCCTTGTCTTTACTACAAAGTATTTCTCTAGAAGTTTTTGTTAACTGAGTTCTTTGATAAAACTTCCACAAATTTCTAAAAGTGAAATGTATACTGCTGTCTTCAAAATAGCTCCCCAGCCAGATTCATCCCTGTACTTGTTAAAATATCACTTACATATTTGAGGGAGGAAAGTACATGGATTATGCAAGGTCTCACAGTAACTAGAAGTTAGATTTTAAGATTAGTATTTACCACTTCTGCTCTACATGCAAGCCAGAGCCAGGTTACCTCCCATATAGGTTCAGGGGAAAATGAAATCAGAAACCTAGCTATGGTGATTTTTACTGCGTTGAAGTTTTTGCCAAAGTTGGGTTCTGGAAGGAATTTCTCTCCAGGGCATTTTGGCAGGGACTTTGCCTTTTTTTTTTTTTTTTTTTTTTTTTTTTCAATTTTCACCTGGAGCACTTAGCTGGGATCCTCTATTGTATAATCAGTTTGCCTCAACCCTTCCTGCCCTCTTCTGTAATTTAAATCATAGAAGAGTGGTCTTGTATTGCTAGAGAAAGTAATATATAAGAGTATATTACAGTGTATCTTTGTTACTGGCATTTATCTTTGTTCCTTCCTCCATAACCAACTGACAAGCACGAAGGGATGGCCTTCATTAATTTACTGGGGAATTAGCATTTTCTGTCCAGTAATGTTGCTCTTTTACCCAAAGAATTTCTATTGCCCACAGGTGGTTTGATGAAGCCACTGTTTCTGTATTAGTGATCTTTATATTCCATGAACCTAACATAAAAATCATTATGTCCACAGAGGTCTAAAGCAAATTAGGTTAGAATGTAAAGAAACAGAAAGATATTACTTTTTCATTTTGTTTGTTTCATTTTTAAATGAAAATGATAAAACTTTAAAATAAGATTGTTACAGACAGAGCTTTATGCCTCAGAGGGCCAGGAACTGGAAAAAAAAAAAAAAAAGCAGCAAGAGAAAAACAATGAAAAATGTTTATTTGGATAATACAAATTTTGCAATCCTCTATATTAAACTATAACAGCCTGCTGTATAGTAGCCTGCTGTATACACTGTTTCTTACACAAAGAAAAATATCAATTATCATTGATATTGTTACTAAAATCTCAATCCCAGGATGCAGGGGAAATGGAAAAACTGAGCATGTGCAGGCCAACATCCCCACACTGCCCTCTGGTGGTGGCCCGCCTCTTGGTGCTTCTGCATCCCTCCTAGAGGTGAGGCGCCGGGAGCCTGGGGCGTCTGAGAGCCATGGCCACAAGAAGGAGGTCACTGCAGGAACTTTACGGTTATATCTCTTTCTGTGTCTTTACACATCTGGTTCCACCTCCCCACTGGAGCCTGCTAGCTACCTGGGGACAGGATCATGACATCTTCATTTTGTGTACCTAGTGTCCTCATTTAATAGATGCCCAGTGCCTGTTGAATTTGTGTCAACTGAGTGAAGAGACACCTTATTACAGTAGGGTGTGGCTGGGCACCTGGCTGGCTCCATCAGTAGGGCATGCAGCTCTTGATCTCAGGATTGTGAGTTTGAGCTCTACATTGGGTGTAGAGATTACTTAAAAATAAAATCATAAAAAGAAAAAAAGGAGAATGTGGCTGAATGATTGTCCCCACTTCTTTCAAAATAAGGGGACTGTGAGGGAACTTGCATAGTGGGGACCTGGAGCATGGGCACTTGCATTGTGGGGCCCACTTTAGATTCAATTCAGCCCCTGCTGCTGCGCCCTGGCCATTTTCTCTCTCCATCACTGATGTGGCTGAGATGATTGGGCCTGCAGGAATCAGACACAGCATTTGAAAAAATATTTGAAAAACCAATATTCTCTACACATTTCAAATGCAGGGACATTGAGAATCAAATGTAGAAAGGAAATAAGAGCTGGTAGCAACTCTTCGACCTCCACCACCCAGGCACAGTGGCACTGACTTCTAGAAGTGCTTCCTTTTTTTTGTTTTTGTTTTTGTTTTTGTTTTTAAGATTTTATTTATCTTTTTGAGAGAGTGAGAAAGAGCACAGCATGGGCAGGGGCAGAGGGAGAGGCAGGCTCGCCTCTGAGCAGGGAGCCTGATATAGGGCTTGATCCCAGGACCTCAAGACCATGACCCAAGAGGAAGGCAGTCACTTGACCGACTAACCCACCCAGATGCCCCTAGAAGTGCTTCCTGATGGAATAATTTAGTCCATCCTTTGTTCTCTCACACCTCCTCCTGCCCATGTGCAAATCATTCCACAGGGCTATATCTGTGAAATTAGAGTACTGATTACCTAGAACTTTCCAGCTCAGACATTCCTTGACCCTAAAGCTAGTCTCTCATAATTTTTTTCTTTTTATTTGAATTCATTAAAATTTTGTTTTTAAAAGGTGATGCTGTAGACATATGTTCCCTGCTCTGCCTGCTGGTCCTTCGTCCCCACCAGCATCTCTAACCAGTCTGCCCTTGACTCCTGCCTTTATCGGAGATGGCCTTTGTGAAGATGGGCTTCCATCTTCAGCCTTTTTAAAGAAAGCTCACATGAAGAAAAATATTCAGTGTAGCGGTGTTCCTAATTGCTCAAAGCCAGAACCAACCCGGATGGACACTGCAGTGTGGCCGTATTCTGGATTATTATACCACAGTGACGATGACTGGCTACACGGGTACATGTAAAACGTGTGGTGTGATGACCTGCCTGCCTGAACACCCATGATGAGGGAGTTATACAAAAAAAGAGAAAATATGGGAAACACTTGACATTTTAGATTTCCATTTCTTCCTAAATGGGAGATTTTAAGAAAGCATATTTTGAGAGAAACCTTAATTGACATTTCAGGGCAGCGTTTCTCACGGTGAGGCTGTGAAGCCCATCCAAATCATCCGGGGAGCTTGCTAAAAATGAGGATGCCTGGGCCTGCTCTGGCACTCCTGCAGCAGTTGCAGGTGGGGCAGGAAGAATTGTCATCAAGTCCCCGACTGGTTCTTGTGCAAAGCAAACTCAGACACTTGCTGTAAATTTTGGTTAACTCCTAAAGAGGGTGGTTCTTTGCTAATCTCCTAGCTTTCTTATCATCTTGAATATCATGAAGACCCCTGACAGTTGAGGGCAAAAGCTGAGCTCAGGAGCATTCAGAACTGAGGGGGCCTCCTGCCTCCCCTAATTTCCCGGGTTATTCAAGAATCAGATTTATGAAGAGCGGTTGGCCAATGAGACAGTATTGCCTCGCAGCCTAACACAGCAGATTTTAGATTAGATTTCTTAGGGCAGAGAGAAGCCAAGAATGCCGTGCTTGCTTTAAGACAAAGCCGTAAGCCCGGGGATGTGGCTGCGTATTTGCTGTGATGAACTTAGTATGTGATGAGCGAAAGACCAATAACAACAGTCAAGATAAGCTGATTGGGTTTTTTTTTTTTTTTTTGCCTTTTTTTTTTTTTTTGTCCTTTCTAAAGACAGATTTCAAATCTGTCTGATAGCTGAACTTCAAGTCCCTACTTTATTATTCTAAGACATGTCGCCACTGCAGGAAGTGTTGGTCAGAGGGAAAAATTCAGCAGCAGTTTTGTTTAGTCTCTGCCAGGGGTGCGGTGCAGCACAGGAACGAGTTAGGTATGGTTTCTGTTCACCTGATAGCAACGTGTGAGATCACTGATTCACCCTCTTAGATGTGGGGACATCTCCTGGATCAAGATCATGAAATGAGTGACTGGGTCTTCCTGGCCAAGGACAAGAGGGGGAAATTGAGACAAACACTGGATCATTTTAGCAAAGGGGAAATAGCAACTTTATTTCCTCTGCAATCTCTGTGCTTTTGGTGTGCAGACCCACCTACATAAATATATTTAGTCATTATGAAAATAAGATTTATTTCAGAGTGTCCACCTGAATTAACTGACGGATGGAGTTTTCCTCGGTTATTGTACATCACATGACCTCAGAGACTACATTTCACAGTAGTTGAGTGTGGATTCTGCAGTCCCCTGACTGACAACAAGGTTTTCGTTTTGTTTTTTAAAAGATTCTATTTATTCATAAGAGACACACAGAGAGGCAGAGACATAGGCAGAAGGAGAAGCAGGCTCCATGCAGGGAGCCCGATGCAGGACTCGATCCCAGGACCCGGGGATCATACCCTAAGCCGAAGGCAGACGCTCAACCGCTGAACCACCCAGGTGACCCTACGAGGGGTTTAAATCCCAGCTCTGTGGCTTCAACTGTGGGTGACCTGAGTTGGGTGACCAACTGTCCTGGTCTGCCAGGGACTGAGAGGTTTTCTGGGTTATGGAATTTATAGCCCTGGAACCAGGAACATCCTGGGCAAACCAGGACCAGTCAGCCATCCTAAACCCGTGCCTCAGTGTCCTGTCTGTAAAGTGGGGGCACCGGTGGAGTAACTGACCTGCGAGGTGGTTGGGGGATTAGAGGAAATGATTAACATTTGGAACAGTGGAACAGCGAGCCCACTGTGTTTGGCATCACTTTGACACTAAAAATGGCCTGTTTTACCTGTTCCCTATTGTGTATAAAGACCAGACGGCAGACATCACTTATGGACCTTGTGGAAAGTCCACTGGAACCTTCCTCCACTGTGTGAGATGCTTGTAAAACAGGTACTTGATGTTTTCCATGTGGTTAACAGTCATGACAGTAGGGGCTTGGATGTCCCCTATGTTTCTCTGGGTGACTGTGGTGTAGCCAACACACTCACCGGTGAGCCACGGAAGGGGGAGGGCATGGCTGTCTCAGGAAGCCAGTCAAGGAAAAGGGACTCGATTTGTTCTTTGATTTCCTCCAAAGTTCATGGTGTGAAAAAAGAAAAGTATGATGGGAAAAGCGGGTCATCCATGCCCTGGGCATGTGGTCATCACTGCCTGGGGCATAGATGGAGACGGGTGGGGAGGTGCCCTGGGTGGGGGGGTGGTGGGGTGGGGGATGGGGTGGGGTGGGGGGGGTGGGGGGGTGGTGAATCGTTAGGGCTGGGGGAGGGGAGGTTCAGCAGAGGCTTAGATCCTTGAGCTAGTCAGGAAACTTAAAGACCACCTTGACACAGGAGGCCCCATCACAGAAGGAAAAGGGACCCGATTTGTTCTTTGATTTCCTCCAAAGTTCATGGTGTGAGTGTGGGACCCAGGAAATTTAACAAAATCCCCTACCCCTGGACAAGCAGAGCAGGACTGACTCCATTTTGTGCTGTACCCGCCTTGTGCCGACCTGCTTAGGGCACTGCCTCACCCTAGTCAAGCCCAGGGCACACCCTAATCGGAAATCGGCTCAGTGATAGGCCAGTTCAAATGGATATGTTAGGGTAAAATGTAATTCAATCGCCACCTGCCAGTGGACCGACATGACTGTGCAACTTTCTTCATATCCCATTGGCCACTGGTCCCTATAAAGCTGCTATGCCTCTTAGTCTCGGGGTCCAAGTCCCTGCTCCGCTGTGTCGGGTATACTTGGACCCAAGCTCCACCTTGCTAATAAACCCTCGTGTGTTTGCATCGGTGTCAGCTCCTCGGTGGTTTCTTGGATTTGCGATCTTGGGCACAACAGTGAGAAAAGAAAAGTATGATGGGAAAAGCAATCAGTAATGAAAAGTAAATTGAGGAACCATGTACCTGCTGGGCCAACTTACAATAGATCTCTCCGTTCATTCATGCATTCAGTAAATCAACACATACAATTATTGAACACCTACTATGTTGACTGTTGCCTGTGCTCGAGATATGTCCAGAACACAGCAGACAATGGCTTTCTGTCCTAGTGGGTACAAATTTCTATTCCCTCCCTCGGCATGTAGTTATGGAGTCCTCACTGTGTGCTGTGCAGTGTTCTAGGCACCTGGTGGCATTTACAGACTAATAAACATACATATAGGAAAATATCAGGGTAATGGGAGAATAATATTGGCTAATGCTTACCGAGTGCCTACTCTGGGGATGATGCTGCTCCAAGCGCTTGAGGCGTATCACCTCATTGAATCCTCACAATAATCTACCTCATATTAACTAACTAACCTACTTCATATTAAATGAGTGAAAATATTATTATAAAGATTTTATTTATTTATTTAGAAAGTGAGTGGGGGGGCAGGTAGAGGTGGAAGGAGAGAGACAATCTCAAGCAGGCTCCACATTCAGTGAGAAGCTTGATGTGGGGCTGGATCTCACAACCCTGAGATCACGATCTGAGTCAAAATTAAGAGTCACTTAACCAACTGAGCCACCCAGGCACCTCGTGAATATTAATAATTGTTATTCTCATCTTATAAATGAGGAAACTGAGGCAGAGATGAGAGCAAGGATTAATGCTCCCATGCCTACACCTAACCACCACTCTACACTGTTGCTCTAGAATAGTGCTTCTCGACTAGGGTCAGCTTTGCCCCATAGGGAGAATTTGGAAATGTCTAGGGACAATTTTGATTGTCACAACTTGTCTGGTGTGTAGAGGGCAGGGATGATGCTAACATCCTACAATGCACAGGATAGCACTCACAACAAAAGACTGAGCAGCCCAAGATGTCAATAGTGTTGAGGTGGAGAAACTCTGTTCCAGAATGCCTGGGGAGTGGGCAACGTCAGATAGGAGGTCACAGAGGGCTCTGTGATCTTCAGTGTTTGAGCCGAGTCCATGATCACAAGACATCCGAAGGCATCAGGCATGCACATATTTGGGAATGGCAAGTGCAAAGGCCAGAGGAGGATGGGCACTGGGTGTGTGCAAGCAAGCCAGTGTGATGCGAGTGAGTGACTGAGGAAGAGTGTGAGAGGTGGAGCTCAGATCAGGTAGGGAGTTGTAGCTGAAATAAGGGGCTGAATTTATGCTCAGTACAATTAGAAGCCACAGGAAGGCCAAAACTGTGATTCTATGTGGCTTTTTATCTTTTTTTTTTTTTTTTTTGCTTATCTGTGTTTTACAGTTTATGGGCTGAATCATGCCCCGTTCAACTCACAAGTTGAAAAATCCTAATCCCAGGACCAAGGAATGTAACTGTATTTGGAGATGCAGCCTTTGAAGAGGTGATTAAGTTAAAATGAGGTCATTACGGTGGGCCCTAATCCAATCTGACTAGTGTCCTTATAAGAAGAGGAGATTAGGACAGAGACACACATAGAGGGAAAGCCTTGTGTGGGCACAGAGAGAAGACAGCCATTTACAAGCCAAGATGGCAGGTCTCAGAGGAAAGCAATCCTGCTGACACCTTTATTTCAGACTTCCAGCCTCCAGAACTGTGAGGAATAAATTCCTGGTGTTTAAGCCACCCTATCTGTGGTACTTTGTTATGACAGCTCTGGCACACTAACACAATGACTGTTTTCCAGGGAGAGAAAAGTGTGTACACAAACGAGTGATTAAAGAAAAAAAAAAACACGTAGCAAAATTCTTTAAAAAGAATAACCAAAGTAGACATTGTCAATATGTCTGAGACTCCAAGTAGAAACTAAGGCTTTCTTTAAAAACTCGCTGTAAGGATAAGAAGATAAATGATTTAAAAAAATGTGAGTGCCCCAAGAAGAATAGAAGCAAGAGGACATGCTTGTGGCAACCTGCCCCAGAAGGCCAGACACACTCATCTTGAGGTGAAGGCTGCACCATCTCCGGCCACCCAGCCATCAGGCAACTGAGTTTGGTGAGAAGCACACAGAGCTGTGGGGTATGCATTGTAGTGAGTATCTTTCTCCTTCAGATGAGTTTTAAAGAACTGCTTTGGAAAAGTCAGTTGAGTTTACAAAAGGCATTCAAAGGTTATGAAAGGTGTGGCATCATAGCAAGAAAAAAGAAAAGGAAAGGAAGGAGAGAGAGAGGCAGGGAGACAGAAAGGGAGGGAAGAAGGAAGGAATGGAGGGAGGGAGGGAAGAGCAGAGACAAAAGACATAAGTGACTCAAATGTTTTAGCAGATGGAGTCTCCTAATGGCCACTATGGATAGATGCCAAAATAGAAAAGGGGAGTTTTAAAGAAAATCTATAATAAAATATGGAAAATGGACTAAAGAGGAGAGACAAAGGAAGTGTAGAAGTACCTTGAACTTTTCATTTTCATGTGTTCAGAACAGTGCTGGTTTGTGGACCACAGACACAACGCCATGTAGTGTTTCTCTATGTCCTATTATGAATGGACCATGACAGCCACCCCCAAGGTCCATGCCCAGTCAATTGTGGAAGTGCCTTATTTGGATCTCAGAAGGAAAGCTCAATTGTGTCTTCTCTGCAATGCAATCTGGCCTACACAGAGAGGGCTGGAGCAGAGCTGTTAGGATTTTCTTTATTTAGAACTATCCGTTACCCTCACTTACCCGCCAGCTTGTGAGAAACTGTCTTCTCAGTAAATGCCCAAGAACAATGAACACTGACCAAACATTTCCACTGATCCTCCCAGTCTGGGCCTCACTTCTCAGTTTGCTAAATGCTTCCTGTACCAAATTCCCCGTGGGGAAAACCCCTTCTTCCCAAGTGTCTCATGGGGTTTGGTGGGTGTTGGGTCTGGCTGGGGTGAGGAGGTTTGAAATGGAGTTAAAACCAGCTGAGTGAGGGAGAGTCATCTGGTCTTGTGCACCTGGCTGAGGCACAGTCAACTTCTGAGCGAGGCTGCCTCCTGGGATGAACTTCACTAAGAGAAAAGAAACCTGGAAAAGCAGATGGAGGGAGGGAATAAAAGCATGCCCTAGCATTCAAGGCTCAAGAAATTGTGTGGTGGGACTGGCTGTGTCCTCAGAGTGTGAGGAACCAAGGAAACATAACAGAGAAATCCGGAAAGCAGACCCCAGGGTCCTTGGAGTAGGTGACTTTGACCATGGTCCACAAGAGTCCCTACCTCCTGGTAGGCATATCCTGACGCCATCCTTGCCCTGGGTACAGCTGGACCTACTGACTTGCTCTATGATTAGGTTAAAAAAGATCATGCCTTCCATCTGGCTAGCAACCTCTCTCTCTTGCTGGCTTGATGAAGAAGCTGCCGCATGGAGAGGCCCATGTGGCAAGGAACTGAGGTCTCAGTCCAACAGCCTTGGATGAACTGAGTCCTGAAGTCAACCACCCAGAGAGCTTGGAAGTAGATCCTCCCCCAGTTGAACCTCTGTTACAAGTTTGTGGGCAACCTTGGAGCCAACACTTCAGTCACAGCCTTTGAGGAGTCCTGAAGGACAAGACCCCACTAATGAATGCCATGCCCAGATTCTGGACCCACAGAAGCAGTGACATTTTAACAAGTCATTCTTATAAGCCACAGAAATGTAGGGTAATTTAGTACACAAGAGAAAATATAGTCCCCAGCTGAGACTTGTGTCACCTCACACAAGATCCTGAGTCAGAGGTGAGCCTGGTGCCACTCACGTCTACAGCACAAGCAAGTGATTCTAACCTAGAGAGTCCCCTCCAAGTCTGAGGTTCGAGAACATGTTGGCTTGCCCATACTTGATACTAGCTGTACTTCTCCTGGGCAGAAGTCTTGCCCTTTCTTGCCACTGTAGACCTGCACTGGGAGCTTCCAGGTACACTCTGATGCCCAAATGTGGGCGCTGGTATCCTTTGTTAGTGAGATGAAACGTTCTCCTGAAATTTGTAGGCAAGGAAAGGCTCTGAAACTACTAGACACAGAGCCATTTCTTGAATTCTTTTTGAAATAGTTTTCTTTTGTTCTACTTTTTTTCTTTCCCTAATACCACCTTCTAAGATACTTTATACTCAACTCATTTATTCTGTTTATTGCTTATTGTCTGTCTCCACCCACCTCCATATACTCTGAAGAAGCTCTACCAGATGAGGATCTTTGCTTTATTCTCTGATGTACCTCAAGGGCATAAAACTGCCCAGAGCACAGCATATGCTCAATAAATAAATCCCTCAGTAAGGGACTGTTTGTTTGGAGGTGAGGTAGGGTGAGGTGAAGAGGGAAAGGTATTCAGGTGGTTAGCAATAAACTTTGAACTGTGTTTACGATAATTCTTCTTCTTCTTTTTTAATGGCCACATCAGGCTGTAAGCAGTGTATCCTGACCAAACTTAGAGGATCCCAAGAGTTGACCCCAATATGACTGCTCCTCTCAGAACCTTCAGGGATCCCACATTCCCCATCCTCTACCCCAGACTGCCAACACACATTACAATTCTTCTATGAGAATGAAGACATATAGAAGTCTGGGAACCACTGTCCAGCTAATTCACTTGAATTGTAAAGTTCAAAAAAGAACATTTGTAAGTATCAGCACACTGATAATTATACTGAATTGGACACTTACTCTTTCTCTTGCCTAGGGTTTATTTTCCTTTCTTTTAATCATAGAATCCATAGTTTTCTAGAAAACCTCTTACTTCTTGTAAATCTGTGACTATATTTATATCCGGATCTGCAGTAGGTACCTGCCCCAGGCCTGAGGAATGAGTGATTGGAGTGATTGGTCTAAATTCCTGTATGTGATCCCATTCACCTAATAAGAGTCAACTGGGGGGTGTTTGAATTATGACAGAGATTCTTCTTTTTCTGCAGTTTCAGAGGATGAAGAATAAGCTTGAATCTCCTAGAATCTGTCTCCAGTTCTGAACCTGCCTGATAAGAGCCAACATGGAGGAAAGCTGAACCAAGAGGGAAAGAATGAGGCTAAGTTCTGATGGTCTCATTGGAGTTTCTGGATCCAGCTATGCCTGAAGCTAGTAGGCTTTAAGGTATATGACTCAGTATATTCCCATTTTCTTCCTGACACTAGTGTGAATTAAGAGTCCTGACTAATCAAATAAAACATAGAGGATAGAGCCCCCGAACCAACCCATCTCATTTTCCTTATCCTTGAAGCAAAACAACAGACGTAAATGTGCATATTACCAATGATTAAGCTAATACTGCTGTATTTGTGACAACAGTGTGTTTTTGTTGTTTTGACAAGTTTTTTAAATTGAAGAGTTTATTTGAGCAAAATTGGTTCAAACTGGGCAGAATTCAATATAGCAGATAGAAGGTCCGATTTGTTGTACAGAATTAAAGACTTTTATAGGCAGAGCAGAGCAGGAACAAGGAAGTTATGGTAGGAAAACAAGTGGGTTGGTTATCACAAAGTTTTTTCCTTTCCTTTTCCTTTCCTTCTGGGAGTGGCAGGAGTCTGTTAGGCAGATTATCTACTGCTGATCAGGTGATTCCTGATCTAATGGTTTAAAATTTCATTTCTGGAAGAGATGAGACTGCAATTAAGTCTTAGTTTGGTGATGTGGGGATTAGCATAAGTGACTCCATTTTGAATCTGTTGTCTTGTTTTTAACATAAGTTTCATTTCACTGTAGAGTGAATTTTTTTTAATTTAATTAAAGTATATTTGACACATGCATGGTCACATTAGTTTCAGGAGTACAACATAGTGATTCCACAGTTTATACTATATACTATGCTTACCACAAGTGTACTATCTGCTATGACAGCATCTTGAAAAAAATTTCTCTGTGCTGCTGTAGAAGAGGAACATTTTGAGCAAGGATGTTTCTGACTGTTATCCTACTGACAGAAGAACTCACCAAGATGCCCATTTCTCTGGTAATCTATAACAATCAGATTCTTGATGCCACTGACCCACTTTCGTAAACCTCTAAAACCCAGGGTTTACTTGGGTTACTTGCCTCTGTCCGCAACTATGATAGTGACAAGCTCGTACCATTTTCTTCCCCATTGACTAAATTCCCTGTACTGTACCTTTGGTCCCCATGACTTATTCATTCCAGAACTGAAAGTCTGTGCCTCCCACACTGCTTCACTCCTTGGTCACTGCCAATTTTTATGTTTCTCAATTTTATATAAAAGTGGGATGGTTTCTTTAGCACAAACATGAAGTATGAGTGGTGAATAGCCCTGTTTACTCTGGATAAGCATAAAACATGGGGTTTTGCTGGTTGAGAATATACAATGTTTCTATCGTGTCACTCCAGGCCACTGTAGCCAGAGCCACATGCAGGCCTACATCTGAATGAGAGGTAAGTGGAAAGTCTGAGCCAAAGCGTCTGCCCTGGTGGCTCTCCGCCTTGGGGAACTGAACTGCATGGTGTGTGGTCCAGGAGCGCTCCAATTACACAGCCTCCCCCCACCCCCACCCCATTCCGACAAGTCCCCAGGGGACAAATGCTTTGTAAAGCTTCCCGGGGATTCCCCAGCGACCCCCACTCTAGGCTGAGAATCAAAGCTCTGAGCTGCCCTTCCTGTCAAGAAGTCCCATCTCTCAGGCTCTCATCAGATGAGGAGCTGGGCTCCGTCCACAAGCACCTTATCTCCAGAATGAAAATACCCTTATGATTGTCAAAGTAAGTAATGCATTCACTATAGAAGATTTGAAAATTCCAAGGGATATAAAGAAGAACAAAACCCCACATATGCTCTTGCCAGCTGCTGTGGTCAGTGGGCGCCCATCAGCAACGACCCAGTCCCGACCTCCTGGACCAGCATCTGTATTTTCCCCAAACCCTCAGTGGGTTGTGTGCATATTCAAGTGTAAGAAACCCGGAGCTAGACAATCCCACAACTACACTTGAGTTCATTTCCTCATAGACTTCTACATGTTTACTGAGGTTGGGATAAATACACAATAATTCATATGGTAACCGTGGACTTCTAAAATGTTACTTTAATTTTATTTTAATATTATGTAAATATTCAGTTTAGTGTCCTGCTCTTCCTTAACAGCAGAAGCTAGACGCCATCACTTTTGATTGTTTCTGAGGCTTGCTTAAAAGCTAGCGTCTCCATTCTTGTGTGAAGAATAAAATGACAGGCAGCACACAAAGGGTTAACACCCGTTCGTCGCTTTAATACCCATCTAAAGACGCTGTGGCCACCTCCAGCCAAGCCCAGATTTTGTAATGTTTGCCATGCGTTTGCTTCGTGTTGAAAGATGGACTGAATGGAGATTTCTTTTTGTTTGCACGTATTTGTGTGTGTGTGTGTGTGTGTTTCTTTGCGCACAGTCTCTGTGTGTGGCCTTCTCTGGGTGAAAGCGCAGTGTTCCCACTATTGCTTATCCTGAAGGCTTTCCAAACCTCCCTCCCTGCTGACAGACAGCCAGAAGGGGGGCAGGGGGCACATCTCCCCACAGAAAGAAACTGCAGCGAACTGCAGAGATTTCTGAGTCTGTTCCTACTCAAGGAAGGTGAGGGAACCCTCTTTTAAAAAGCCTTGCTTACAACGCCTGTTTCTTTTTAGACGCATAGTTTTGGAAGGTGCCCAATGGACGTCTACCGTGTCCCAACCTTCTTCAGCAGTGCTGGGAAAACAGAAGAGGTGCTTGCAGGTCGGGATGAAGGGCTTGAGTGATCCCTGGAGCATCTGGGACCAGGGAGAAGGCAGGGGGTGGGTAGGGGGAGGCAGAGTAGGTGGTGCTTTGCAGTGGTGGAAGGTGGGACTGACCAGAGGTGAGAGAGGAAGGAATGTCCACCACTCCGTAGGGGCCAGCAGCTCACCTCCTGTCCCTCTTTCCTACAGGGATGGTCTGCTCTCTCCCTCTCTTCTTCTCTCTCTCTCTCTCTCTCTCTCTCACACACACACACACACACACACACACACACACCAGGAACCCATAACCACCCCCGCCCCCACCCCGCCCCTTGCTCAGTCCTCCACCCCACAGTCCTGCCCTGGGCTGGTGCTGTGGCCTGGCCCCTTCTCTTTGTTGTTAACAGGACACTGACTTTAGAAGGCTTTAGAAGCCGAGACTGGGCTAGGCCCCACCCCCCCAGGTTCCCCAAGTCTCCATGGCCCCACGGCCCTGTGACATGGAGAGCAGGCCAGCCAGAGCCCGTAAGCTGCCCCCAAGAACAATCCACAGCTCTGGTGGCTGTCGTTCAGGGCTCGCGCGGCTCTTGCCTGCTGTCTCCGCCGTCCCTAGGAGCGTTGCCCTGCTCAGCGGTCCCATGGGACTCTCCAGAAAACTGAGGCTGAGCTACCTTGGTTTGCAGCCGTGGCAACTCCCCAGCCCCCACGCACCCATGGGCCCCAAAAATACCCAGTACAAAAGTCCCCTGTTCACTTCTGGTAAACTTTCAACTAAAAAGTTCAGTGTGTAGGTGAACAGGTCTGGATCCGACCTGTCTGAATACTGAAACAAAAGACAGGGCGTTTCGTGCGTGTTCGGTTCCGGTGGAAACCAGTATCCTGTGGGCGCCCAGCACCAGTCCCTGCTGGCCTCACAGCGCGGCCCCTGCACCGCTGGCTACCTGTTACCTGGCCTCACTCATCCTGTTCTCTGTGGAGGTGGGCTGAGCAAGAGACTCCTCAGGGCTCAAGATGGTTTCTCAGATGTGGGCTAGAAGGTACTAGAAGGTACTAGAAGCCCTGAAGGTACTAGAAGACTGTAGGTAGCTTGGCCACCTACATGCAAACCCTGAAGGGCATCTTCCCCAGTCTCTGCTGAATTCACACCATTGAACTTTGTGCCTTCTACAGCTTTTCTCCCTATCAGGACTGGACACCTCTACAAAAACATTTCAAAATGATATTTGAAAACATAGCAATATTTGTTTTTTCTTCTGGAAAAGCTAATACCTCATATTTCTCCATAGCTTGCTTCGGGGAAGGGGGCGGGTAAGGGATAGATGAGCATTAGTGTGCTGACAAGGAAGAGCATGAGACATGAAGGAACCAAAAGTCCTGGGTTCAGATCACTCTTCAGCCACTTACTGGTACAGTCAATAATCTGTCTGGGCCTCAGTTTCCTCCTCTGAAGAACAGGAAGCATAATACTATAGGCCTGATTATATTACAAGATGGTTTTGTGAATCAAGTGAGCCAGGGTTTGTAAATGCATTTATTCACCAGAAGGTACAACAAAAGTGAGTTATTTTGCTTTAAAATTTTTTTTCTCATTTTATTTGTTGATTTTTTAATTTTTAATTTAAATTCAGTTTACCAACATATAGCATAATACCTAGTGCTCATCTCATCATATGTAAAAAATAATTTGAAATAAATATTAAGTATATCAGGAAGTCTGGGTTTCCAGAACCCTGGATATCCGGGCCATTTACTCTCAGGTGGCAAATAGTGGTCCCTGTGTGATCTGCCACAGTCGCTTTCTCAAGTTTTGGGAGGACTTCCTAATGTAGCAAATATGAACAGTAAGAGCTCTAGAAACTCATTCTTCACTTATCTGCTTTCTTTGTCTTAAACCGTCACAGTCAGCACAATGGTTAAGGATGCAGGTGCCATTGGAATTGGACTGACATAGCTTTGAATCTGGCTCTGCCTCTTTGGCAAGTTACTTAGCTTCTCTGAGCCCAGTTTCCTGATCTGTAAAATGGGTATAATAATAAAAATTAAATTTAAAAAAATAATACATAGCTTATTAAATTCTTGTGGTATTAAGACAATGCACTCAAATTGCTTACTAGAACAGCATCTAGCACATTGAGTCAATGTATGTAAGATGATGATGATGATAATTATTTTAAAGAATTTGAGAGAAAATTTCTATCAACTGGTTCCCTTGCATTTAGCGGGAGGACTCTCTACTGGCCATGCATTCATTTGACGAGCATTTACTGAATACCTTCTATGAGACAAACATAATTTTTGGTTCCCTTTGATGAACAGCTACTACCCTAACAAACTACTACCCACTACTCTAATACTGAGAGCTCCAATTGCAGTGCACAAAAGGAAGATGAACACAGGGGAAGTTAGGACTTGGTTGAGAGTAATGGCGGGGTTCAGCGGGGTGCCAGGGATGTGGGAATAGATCTTTGGCATCTGTAGTAGATTGAGAACATGGTAAAAATGATCTGGAGCTGTGCTGCATTCAGAGACAGTATAGACTGCAGAGCAAAAAGACTCAGAAATGTAGTGACTGAAGCAACATAGAAGCTTATTTCTTGCTTACTCAAGGATTGGGTAGACAATCCAGGCTACTGTGGTGGCCTCATGGCATCAGGGAGCCAGACTCTCTCCACCTTGTTACTCTGCCTTCTCCTAGAGTGTTCCTCTGGTTCACTTAGCTCCCAGACACACAGTCCAGCCCCAACAGAAAGGAGAAAGGGAAGGCACAACCACTCCCTTTAAGGACATGACCTGGAAATTATACATATTCCTACAATAATTTAATCACGTGACCACAGCTAGCAAGGGATACTGGAAAATGTAGTGTTCATGCCAGGTTGCTATCTGGCCAGCTACAATCTGGGGACTCTTTTACTACTGGAAGGAGGAGAGGATCTTGGGGGAGCAGCTAGCAGTCTAGAGGGTAGGCTGAGAGGGATAGCAATACAGTAGACCACAGAGCCGATGGACAGTTTTGCTAAATAAGGGAGAATGGGTAATAAGAGGCAGTAGCAGTGGCTGACTGCCTGGGGGAGCTGAGACGCTGACCACTGACGACTGTATGGCTGAGTGGTTGGAAAGAGGACAGTACGGTAGGAGTTGTAGCATCTGTGCATGTGGCTGCACTACGGCGGGCACTTTGACTACATGGGATTGCAGGAGAGAGTGTGATTTGAGGCCTGGCATATCATCACCACAGTGCCTTTTCTGGGACAGCCTGATTCTGTCTGGGATTTTTCTCTGCTACTTGAATCATTTGCCTCATTCATTTTGGAGTCACTTCACTGACTTTCCACTCAGGTTTCTACTTTCTTATATGAGCTTGAGCCACTGATCACCCCTGCCTAGGGTCTGGAGGTAGCGATATTAGCAAGGAAGGACAAAGGATTGGGCTAAAGACTTCCAAGTAGTTTAGAGACTGTCTCACCTGGGATGAGAAGGATGGTTGTAGTCAACTTTCATGGTCTTTTCCAAATTTACAGTCTGGAGATCTCCACAGAGCTGTTGACAACTCAGTCTAAAAAGTCAGACAGGCTTGAACTTGCATGAAGCAATGTAGGGAAGACATATCAGTATACATGTTTTTAATTTAATTATTTAATTTAATTAATTTCCTTTACATATTTTTAGAGTTTGTATCTCCACCCTCATTTCAAGAACATGACAGCATCAAGCCAAACATTATCTTTATAAACATGTGCCATGGGATGCCTGGGTGGCTCAGCAGTTTAGTGCCTGCCTTCAGCCTAGGGCGTGATCCTGTATGCTAAATGCATCTGAACATGAGTTCCTGCATTCTTATTTGTTTCTCCATAGGGAAAACATGCTCTGAACCAACTGCACGTTTGGAGCAGCATCTTATGATTTCAAAAGCCTCTATCTGTGGCCACCAAACAGGCATCTGTGATGGGCATCTGTACTCTCAGCTTGTACCTGACTTTACAGAGGTGTGGTTCTTCAGCTCACAGATGGTATTTCCAGGGTGCCCACTGGGTTGCTAGAGCCCCCAAGACTTGGAGAAAGAGAAACATGCTAAATGTGTCTATGCAAAACTTCACTTTTATCTGCCAGGAAGTAATATAGCTGATTGTGCTACAGGATAATGTGGGCTTACGTGTTGGTCCTCAGACACTGACTTCTCGAGATATCTCCAGAAACGATGGATAGGAGGTAAAGTACCAGCATTCTGGTTTGGTTTTATCAGAAAAAAAAATTTTGGTCACTCATTATAGCTCCATGTGCCAGACACTTGTGTGTGTTCCAAGAATAAAGGGCCTGGATGTGATACACATGCAAACAAATAATTACAATATACTATGTGAGTTCTAGATTGAAAGCTGTAGGACTACAGCAAAATCAGGGCACCAAAGGTTGGATTTGGCACTCATAGGAAAGCCCTCTACATTCTGACAGTTCAGGACCCAAAAGAATAAAGGCAGGCACCCCTCACTCTAAAATGAAGCTATCAGTCAAAGCGTGCAAATGGCACCAACATTGACCATGGAAACATGAAAACAATGGGGACAGATGACAGGAAAGAAGTGAAAAGACTTGGAGGTAGATGAGCTAATGACTTCAGCTACGAAGCAGGGAGACAAGAAATTTCATCTTTAGTATAAGTAAACAATGCTACCTATACAACCACAAATAATAGAGAAATTCAAATAGTGGTGAACCTTTATTGACAGGAAGAATAAGAAATGGAGGAAGGGCTCAGTGAGCTGAAGTCAAGAGATGGTGTCTACAATGGAAAAATGGAGAAGTGAGAATAGAAACATTATTTAGAGATGTGGTAGTAACTAGTCAAAAGTACTGCTCTAGGGAGCTCAGGTAGGGCTGGGGAGGTCCGGGGGTATGTTACTTGCTTTTCATTTTAAGCCCTTCTGTACTGTTTGATTTTTGTCTTGTTGCATTTGTTAGAATTAAGGTTAGTTGCAAGTGGCAGAGTACTGGAAATAACAGTAGCATAAATAAGAAAGATGTTTACTTCCCTCTCATATAAATTTAGCCCAGGGTAGGCAATCCAGGACTACTATGGTGGCTCTGCTCCATGCTGTCGTCAAGGCTTCATACTCACTCCCGCTCACAGCTTCACCATGCCATCCCTAGACTGTGGTCCTTGTCCGCATGGCATCCATGGTCGAGGCAGCAGGGTGAAGGAAGGCAAACCAGGCATAGGCACTAGCAATGCTGCCTCTTGGAAAGGTCCTAGAAGCCCTCGCAGGACATTTCCTATCACATTTTATAGGTCAGACTTTAGTCACATGGCTATAGCTAGCTGCAAAGGAGGCTGGGGAGTGTAGTTTTCATACTGAATTTCCATACACAAAAATTTAAAATTCTGTTACTATGGAAATAAGGGAGAATATATATTGTAGGACAAATAGCTGGCTCATTCTACGCTCAATTTGATATGATAACAAAAATAATGAGCATTTAATGATAGACCTATGTTTTCATAGGAGAATGCTGGAAACAAAGTAGCAAGAATAGAATGAGTTGATAGAATGAAAGAAGAATGGATGGACGAATCAATGTGTGATCAAGCAAATATCATGGAATAATCAGTGTAAAACCCAAGTGGTGGATGTGTTCACTGTGTAATTTCCAACTTCTCTCTATATATGAAATGTTTCATAATAAAATATTGAGAGAACAGTAATAAAATCAATTATTTTTTGAACTACTTTAAAAATTCTTAGCATGTCTAACCTGAGAGCTTGGTTTTTCCCATTTCTTCCACTCAAGTCTTCAGGTTTTATACAGAATTCCTCTAATTCTCGATATTCTGACTTCTGTACTCTCAACCCTCCCTCCTCCCTCTGTCATTTTCCACTTACTTTCTGGCTCTGTCTAGGTCTATGTTTTTTAATTTTTATAATTTTACATTTTGTTTGATTTTAATTTAAGTATAGTTGACACACAATATTATAATGTTTCAGGCATATGACATAATGATTTGACAATTACATACATTACAAAATGCTCATCGTAAGTGTAGTTACCATCTGTCACCAATATTATTGACTATATTTCCTTTACTGTATTTTCATCCCTGTGACTTACTTATAACCAGAAATTTGTACCTCTTAATCCCCTGACTCTGATTCTGGTGAGATTTGTTTGTTTGCTTGTTCATTTGTTTTGTTTTTCAGATTCTACATACTAGTGAAATCATAGGAATTTGTCTTTGTTCAACTCGCTTCACTTAGCTTCACTCTACTCCATCCATGGTATTGTGAATGGCAAGATTTCATTTTTTTAATGGTATATCATGCATATATACCACCTTCTCTTTATCCATCCATCTATTGATGGACACTTAGGTTGCTTCCATATCTTGGCTATTGTAAATAATGCTACATTAAACATAGGGATGCATACATCTTTTCAAATTAGTTTTTGTTTCCTTCAGGTAAAGACTCAGAAGTGGAATTTTTAATTTTTTGAGGCATACTGTTTTCCCCAGTGGCTGCGCCAATTTATATTCCCACCTATGGTGCACCAGTTTTTCCTTTCTCCACATTCTTGTGAACACTTGTTATTTCTTGTGGTTTTGGTATTAGCCATTTTGACTGGTATAAGGTGATATCCTATAGTGGTTTTGCTTTGAATTTCCCTGATAATAAGTGATGTTGAGCATCTTTCCTTGCGTCTGTTGGCCATTTATCTGTCTTTTTGGAAAAATATCTGTTCAGTTTAGGCTTGGGTCTTACATGGCTTCTGGTGTCTCAGGCTTGAATTATCTGTGGCCTCTTCCCATAGGCTCTGCCCTGATCTGATTATTAGTAGAAGATAGTCCTGGCACTTGCAGACCAGTTTATTAGATTGACTGCCAGGGCAGCTCCTCTCATCCTTGCTTAGCTTGGGGAATTGCACACAGTATTTTGAACAATAACTTGGGAGGATATTTTTTCCCCTTCCTTCCTGCCTCCCACTCTTCCTTCCTTTCTTCTTTATTTTGCGCCACTTAGGGTATAGCAGCTATATTGTAGCTTATAGAATGTGAAGGAAAACCATTCAACTTCTAAGCTATTTACTTTCTAGAACAATCGGCATAACTGGGAACATGAAACTAAATCTTACATGGGTCACAGTTGAGTTTGTGGTCATTCATACATTCGGCAAACATTAAATGCCTGTTATGAATCAATCACCATAATGGCTCTGGTCATGGATTCTTCCTAAACACCAATCATTTGGGAAGCAATTTTGCTTCTAGATGAAAGCTGGGCCCTGCTGTTACGGCATCCCTGGGACCGAGCTCCAGCTGACCTTTCAGGAGAACTTGCCTGATCAGGAATCCTTTTGGTAATTCAGCAATGAGGCCCCTTGTTGGGGGCCAGAGGGGCCTGTGCAGGAAGCTGTCCCCCCGCACGGTTCACGCAGAGAGCAGCGCAGTTACCACCCAGGCCTTCCTCCCGCCCCTGCCCTACTGCACAGATGCCTCCTGAGGTGACCTTGCAGGTGTGCTTCATGCTTGGCAAATCTGAAGGGAACACACTGCACAGACTTTCTCTCACTGCACCTGTCATCTCTCTGGGCACGTGGAGCTTCTTGCATGAATAACGCCTTCATTTATTCCGTGTCAACACTGGCGTTGACTTCTTCCTACTCGCAGTTAGGTGGTTCGGGGAGCTTATCACTGCCCACATAGGTCTTTCATTATGTTGAGACTTCCTCTGCTAGCTTTTCCTTTAAAGATTTTATTTATTCATTCATGAGAGACACAGACAGAGGGAGAGACATAGGCAGAGGGAGAAGCGGGCTCCCCGGGGGACTCTGATGCAGGACTCAATCCCAGGACCCCGGGATCATGCCCTGAGCAGAAAGCAGATGCTCAACCACTGAGCTCCATGGGCGTCTCTGGCTTTTCCTTTATATTTTGCCTTTGAAAGCAGTGGTTATGAATATATTTAGTGTGTGGCTGTTGTGTGGTGCTTTCTGCCTAATATTTCCAAACTTCATTTCCGCAGAATCTGGCAAAGAGTGGAGAGAAGGGAGAATAAGAGATGGAAGGGGGAAACGAAGCCAATTCTGCTGAGGAGCAGAAGGTTCTGCCACTGTTGACTACTGGGAGCAAGAAATCTTGAATTTCCTTATTGTTTTGACTTTTCCAGGTTATAGTGGCTAAAGGTGGTGAGGAACGACTGGCTGGCTCACTTAACATCTCTGCCCTTTCAGTCTGGCCCATGTGGCACTGGTCTGTTTACACCTAAAAATAGCATATGATCAGATGCTTTTAACGTCAATCAGGAAGAATCCATTACCATTACCTCCTTATAATTTATGCATAGTAGAAAGGGACTGTATTGAATAATCTCAATAACAACAACAACAACAACAATTCAAGTGCATTTTCCCCTGGCTTCATCAGAAATCCTGAGTTGGGAGCCTTGAAGGGATAACCCCTCCCTTGTCTGCCCTGAGTAAGAGAGCTGGGTGGTGGCCCTCCTGTTAATGTTTCTGGTACAAACTGGCAAGATATATGAGAAGGAGCCTCTTTAAATGCGTGCAGGTGGCTTCTTGCCTCAGGTAATGAATCTCATTGTCCCTTTGTGTCCTCACATTCATTTAGTCTCTGGCAAACCAATAAGTGACACTGTAGAAAAGGCAGGAGGGCAAATAGGGATTCCTAAACAAAGAAGGTAGTTTGGATGGAGGAAAAAAATAGAAAGAAAGAAAATCCCTTGAAACATTTTAAAAGCAGCCAAGCCTAAGCATGATCATATGAAACAGACATTCTCTTTTATTTCACCATGTCAAGGTGAATTTACTTTCTGGCTTTTCCTTTCTTTAAAGAGATTTTGTGGCCCAGATGTAGCACTTCCAAAAATCAAGACAATGGACATTTTTGATGATCCATTGAAAGGGATTGTTCAATTCAAGTGGATATTTCAGACTGTATTTTCATAATACAGGCAGCATGGTAAAAGCAAGAAGAGTGGTGCCTTCCTCCAAGGAGCTTATGGTAATTTGCAAGTACTGTTACCTCACAAAGCCAAGTGCCTTGCCAGCGGGCTATACAAGCAGTAACGAGTTGTCCTTCAGGGCAGATGGGGAAGTGGGGACACACTCAACACCTTGAAGCTCCTGGCACCTGGACCTGAATGTATAGATATGGTACAGGCCAGCCTAACCCTGCTCAGTCTTGCTCCCAAGCTAAGGGGCCACAGCCATCCCTGACCAAACCCTGTGTCCTGGCGCAGTGGCTAGTGGGTTCAGGAAGGCCCCCTGGGTCTAGAAGAACATAGTGGCCTTAGCTACCAGAGCCTAGTCTCCTCTGCCCATAATCGTCTTGTATTTCTCAATTCTGAATTTGCTGCCAAATCTAGCTCTGTGATGTCACCTTGCTGATTAAACTCTTGAAACCCTGATTTTCTGATTTGTTAAATTGGAGAAAGAGCAATAACATACACTTACTTCTCAAGGTGGCTGTAAGAACTTGAAGAGAAATGTTTAAGGTACATAGCACTGTGTCTCTCATATAGGACATGTTCAAAAAATGTTGGATTTATATCTTTCTATTTTATTACTAAGTGGGATTGGTACTCTGCTGCTTTGCAGGCATCAGACAAGCTCTCCTTTTAGAAATACTTTCTTTGAAGATTGCACTTAATGTAAGTTTTGAGCTGGCTTTACCTAATAGGAGGAAAATGTGAATATACCCCACCACTTCCCTAATACATACACATGCATAGACACCAAATCTTCCCCCAAAGAGGGCTTGGTTACACGTCTGGCAATTTGTACCAAGTCCAGCCTTAAAAAAAAAAAAAAAAAAAAAAAGGAAAGAAAAAGTTCTATAAAGCAATGAGCAAATTTTATTAGTCATGTGGTTACCACTTCATGAAAGGAGATGGTAAGCCCAGGTTCACTTCCAAATAAATGGTCTTACTCCAAGTCTCAAGTCTCTCCCTACAATGGGCAGATAGATCATCTTTCCAGCGAGGCAGCAGGCTTTCCCGTGCTCAGTCTCTGGAGTCAGGAAAACCTGGCCTCGGTGTTCTCATCTGTAAAATTGGGGATGATGGTACTACCTGGCTCACAGCTTGGTGGGAGAATGGAAATCATGCAGATGAAATGCTTAGCACTGTCCCTGGGTGCTGCTGCTTGGTAAGTGAGAGCTGGGATCGTCCAAGATCACTGTGTTGAAGATGAGAGCATTTCTGAAACCTCAATCAATATACACTGAAGTTTGTCTCTAGTTTTGAGCTGCAGAGCTTTTAGCAACTATTTCTGGGGTACATCATGGCCTGGCTCCTGGAAGAAAGAAACCCTTAAGCAGCTAATTAGTTCGAGAGAAAAGACAGAGGCTTGTGGAACTTCGACCGGTTGAGCATGGCATCCACGGGTGGGTGGAACTGTTAGAACATTTTAGAACAGCTGCTGGAATTCAGGTTTCAGGACTTCATCTTGCCTGTATTATTTTTTAAAACTTTGAAGAGTTTTGTGGGAACTGAAAACATTTCAGGATAAATGTCTAAATGCAAGGCTTTTGGCAGAGATAAAAAAAATTGTCATTCTGAATTTAAGTTTGCCTTGGACAGGGAAAGACTTAAGAAAACATCAAGAACACAGACATTTATGAAAATTGTATTTAGTCAAGGTTGAAAAGGTTTCTGTCTAGCCTAAAAGTGATGTCATGAAAATTATGGAGGAACATGCTGAAGGGACACATTGGGCAATGTTTCTCAAAGTACACTCTGTAGAACCAAATCTCACGAGATGTTTAGTGACAGGACGGTTCTGTGGTCATGTAAGTTTGGGAAACTGTACATTAGCTCTGCCTCTTGAGATGAACAGTACATATTCACATATAAAAGCTTTCAGAAGTCCTGGAGTAAAGTAATCTATCATGGTAGACTCTGTTAGTAGCCCCCCAGTAGCCATTCCTCCTCATTTGCTATCAGAACTGAGAGATAATGGGCATGAAGGAATCACAATATTTCCCAGGGAATTCTCAGGGAATGAATTGTGATATTTGTCAGGGAATGAATCACAAAATTTCTATGGCAGTCACAGGACTTTTGGTCTCCTTTGCCAGGGATGAGTATGGGGTGAGCATATGACTCAGGTCTTCTGGTCAATGACACTTTCTTAAGGGGACGGGCTTTGAAGGCTTCTGAGAATCAAAAGAGAAATGCAGGGGTAGTGTGCTTCCTTTTTGACACCTCCCTGCTTTCTGCTTTTGCATGAGGCTGTGTGAGAATACAGAACACCTGGAGCTGTGGCCGCCATCTTGTGACCTGGAGGGGAGGGCCCTGAGAATTGAGATACAAGGTGTCTGCCAACCTACTACATGATACCATGGAGCTGCCCATGGCTATGCTTCTTGCTGATGTCAACAAATGTCCTAATGGTTTGAGCCTCTGATGGCTGGGAATGGAATGCAACCTAAAGAAGCCACCCTTTCCTTTTGTTTACTCAGTGTTTTGCAATTCGTGGCAGACAATTAGTAGTTTCTGAGCATGCTTCCCCTTCTGTGCAGGTGTACTGTTTATTTCAAGAGGCAGCATTACTGTGGAGCTGTCTGCCCACGGGGTCCATTGTTTGGAAGAGCTAGAACCATCCCTCATTGAGGGCGCATACCACATGGGACATACCTTACGGGATGCTGATGGGAGGGCACGGGGAGAGAGAAGCCCGACAGTTGGGTGCCAGCCCTTCTCCTCTGCTCCCCTACTAACTCAGCTCTTTGAGTTCTAGTTTTAGCATCTGGAAAGTGAGGGGCTGGCCTCCATCACCACTCTCCTTTGCCAGCTCCCGCACCTGGCATCAGTGGGCCCGGGCATCACAGCAGTTACCATTTGCCTCCTGCCTCTTCATTGGATCTCCGCATTTCCATGGTTTCCATGGTTTCAGATGTATGTACTGCTTAAGCAAGATGAAAGCAGCCTGAAAATCTACCCAGGGAGCCATTCATTATTTTATTTTACTTTTTGAAGGTTGGCTTTCCTGATCTCCCCACCAGCCCTCCTTGGGAGTGGGATGGGGGCCACTGGACACCACTGGGCAGGGCTGATTTACCAGGACCGCCCAGCCAGCAGTGAGGAATGGAGTGGCCCTCTGGGCCAGCAGGTGGTAATGCAATCCAAGCCGGCCACACTGGCAGGTCGCCGGGTCAGTGGGCTCCCAGGTCGGCAGTTAGGCCTGTGTGAAAATCCCACAGCAGAATTTGATAGCACACCCGGTTTCAGGTTTCCCTGACTGCTATACTGCCAGCCCTGCTCTGGGGGCAGAGCAGTGGGTTGGGAGAACCTCCTCTGGGGCAGTTCCCTGGAAAGCTCCACACTCAGGCTCTGCAGAGGCTCCAGGACTTAGGAAGCTATGCCCAAGCAGGCATAAGAGGTTGAGGCTCTGTTTTCCTGCTTTGCTGCAAACAGATCCTCTTCACCCGACAGCAACCCCTTCTTCCCACCCAGAAAGTAACAACAGTGAAATGATATAAGGAGGTTTTCTTTCTGGGAGATTTCCTGCCCCATGCATATGTGTGGAGGGTGAGAGAGGAAGGAAGCAAAGAACCACAAAAAGAGATTTGTTCCCCCAATTTTCCTCAGTTATCCTAAAAGTCCAAGCAGCAGGTTTTGCTACACTGCTTCTTAGATATATGGAAACTGAGGCCCAGGGAGATTAAGCAATCTGCCTGACGACATACAACCGTTCTCTTGATTCTACTTAGAACCACTTCTCTATGAAGACAGAGCACTTTGGCTGGGCAATAGCCCCAGAACTTGTTCTAGGTTCATGGGTAGCTTTCAGAGTAAAAGAAAGACCAAGAGAATTATAGGATTTTTCAGATTGAATGTGTTCTGCAACTTGACAATTTGGGTCACAGAACTACTGAACATTTCATTAGAGAGGGTAAGGGGAGGATAAAGAGGGGAAGAAGTCAACAGTGGCATGCCCAGCATGTAGACAGTTCAGGGCCCACAGGCCTGGTAAAATCAGGCTTCCTTGGAACTGAGGCAGTCCTGTGACTGCTTCCTTGGGCGAGGCAGCTTTCCATGCTGTGACACAGCAGCCTGGCAAGGTGGTTCGGCCTGGTGCTGAACAAATGACATCATTGGCTGAGGCCATCCACCTGGCACCTTCTCAAGAATGCTGGGATAATTTTAAAAGGTGGAGGGCAAAGGCAAGCATGAGAGATGACTCCTCTTTAGGAATCCTGTGTTGACAGCCATCTATGACCTCCAAGATGGGAACCAGTTTCTGCAAAATTGCATTTTTAATATTAAAGGAAGAATCGGCAAGCTTGTATAGGCCTAAATGAATTTCCAATGGTTCAGCAGAAAAGTCAACAAAAGGTTGTGTTTCTTGTTCTAATCCCTTCACTTATTCCGCCAAATGGTTGTCAGATGTTCAACCACACTGAAAGTCAAGGAAAGCCCACACCAGAAGGTTAAACTTTTGGCTGCAGTGAAGTGTCTTAAAAACAGCGGTGTTACGTATGGCTCTGGAACCAGTTGAAAAGCCTTGAAGAAGAGTTTACCCTGTGTGTTTTATGGTGCCTAGGGACAAGTGGGAGGAAGGAAGAATTAAAGTCCTGCTCATTGCTTGGATAAAAGGAGTCAGTATGAAAACCCAGGTTCTTTAAACAAAGCCATGAGTTCCATAGACTTTTCTCCCTGCGTTGCAGAGCAGTAGTGTCCTTCAGAATGAGCTTTGGAATCTCTCTCTCTCTCTCTCAGAAGTACTTCCTTGTAATAAGAATTCTTACTTGAGAGTTTACTTGTTTACCAAAGGGCTGTTTACAAATAGTTTTCCACTTATTTTCCAACTCTGATCAATCGACAGTGCTTTCATGGAACACTGTGTTGAGAAGGCTTCTGAGGCTGTGTCTGGGCTCTAACGATGAAGGATAAATCAGTGATGCCTGCCATAGGTCTTCACAGGGAAAGAGGACGAGCACAAAAGCCAGATATTTGCATCCTGTGCAGATAAGAACAGTGGAAACCAGTAAGGCCTGAGTCACACTGCATATTTTCAAATCCTGCTGCACTTCTGTAGATCATATACTGTGGGGCTCAGATTTATATACACTATTTCAGATGAACAACAAAAAAGATAAAGCGTCTTTATTTTTTGAAGGGATCTAGTACTTTTTGCAAGTTCTCACCTTGCTGGGAAGCTGGGAGGCAAGGGAGAGGAGGGAGGCAGGGGGAGCTACTTTAATTTGCCAATTTTGGGGGTGCCTGGCTGGATGAGTCAGTACAGCATGTGACTCTTGATCTTGGGGTTGTGATTTAGAGCCCCCATGGGGTATAGGGATTACTTTATTTATTTATTTATTTTTAAAATTTTATTTATTCATTCATGAGAGACATGGAGAGAGAAAGAGGCAGAGACACAGGCAGCGGGAGAAGCAGACAGAGGGAGAAGCAGGCTCCATGCAGGGAGCCTGACATGGGACTTGATCCTGGGTCTCCAGGATCACACCTTGGGCTGAAGGCAGCACTAAACTGCTGAGCCACCCAGGCTACCCTAGAGATTACTTTAAAAACTAAAATCTTTAAAAATAATAATTTGCCCATTTTTGTGTTTCAGTTTTTTCTCACTGAAATAGTCTTTTTGGAGGGGGGTGGGTAATTTGGCCTTTTAGATTTCTTCTTCCTCACCTTGCTCTTCCACAGAGGGTAGTACCTGGATACATGTAAGGATGGGGAAAGGTCTAGTTGTGACCTTGTGGCTGAAGGGAGGAGTCTCTGTAAGGGAACTGCTCTGGGATTCTGGTTCGGTTCTGTGCTATCCCCATTAGGCCGCCATCTGGTCCTGGAGAGGTAACTGATGGTTTGTTCTCTTGGCTTGGTGAAGACTCCATAGTCTTCCTTGATTGCACTTCTCGCTTCTCGATTCTCACTAATGCCCCAGACACTTCTGAACCTCTGCCTCTCTCCTTACCTGGCCCTGGGCTAGGATGCATGGTTTGTGGTCTCTGAGGTGGTATCCTTGTATCAATTAGAATTTTGGAGCTTCAAATACTATACAAAACCTCAATTCATACTGCCTGAAGCACAGAGGAAATCTATTATCTTACAATGACAAAGCAAAGTCAGGCTGGAGGTACATGGTATTCTAGAAGTAATATGTTCTTCCCTTCCCTTGCTCTTTATGGGGAAGCTGCTCTACCTCCTCAGATCCTGTCACATGGCTGTCAGAGGAAGTCAGTATGGCTTGCTAATGGCCGAGAGGCAATCGAAACCTCTCTCTAAGCAAAGGTGGTGAGTCAACTCCTTCATTCTGGTTGGCTTTCTTTTTCTTCTTGGCGGAACAGAAATCTTTCTACACTGTACTTTGCTTTGCTAGGGTAATGTAGAGTTGCCTTCCCTACACCATTGAAGGGTGGTGGTCCAAATCTACTGGGCTTGGCTCCTGCTTTTGGAGCTGTAAATTCACTGATTTATTATTCCCCCAATACTCTTCATCTGTAAACTGGGGATAATATGGTACTTAAATCATGGAATTATTATGAGGATAAAGTGAGGTAATTTATGCAAAGTTACCTAGTATAGCTCCTTGCACACAGAAATATTCAATGTTAGTTTTTCTCCCCCAGTTGTTACAAGAAATATAAAAAATTTTACCAGGGATAAAAATAAATATTAACATTCTGAAACTGTTTTGAAAAAGATGATGTTCCTAAACTGGAACCAAATTGTCCTATTTTGAAATAATAATTGATTAGTGAATGTATATGAATTATATTTTGTGATTCTTCTAACTTTTGAAAGTTATGTAATCAGAGCAGATTTTCTGTAGAAACAGGTAGTTTTGTATGCTTAATTCATTGCTATTTCCCCAGCACCTAGAAATAATAGCTGGCTTAACTTATTTTTTTTTATTTTTATTTTTTTAGCTGGCTTAACTTATAGTAAGGCATCTTCTCAAGTAGAACTGGTCTTGAAATTATAGGGAATACTTAAAGTAAAACTGTAAGTTCCGGATGACTCTTCCAGGGGGCATTGTTTCCAGTGGAATGTCCTGGGTGTTCTCAATCAGAATGTCCTCAAACCCTTCAGCCTCAGTACAGAGCACTCAAGATCCTTGTATTCTGACACCTCCCTTTGCTCTTGCCAAAGAATAGCTGATGCCCCAGAACAATCTAGCTTGCCATGACCTATTTTACAAATATTCATGAAAGGCAGTTTTAAGCCCCTCATAGTGTTACTAATACCAAGGAGTCCTCCATACAAGGGTCTACATTTTCGGATCACAAAGTGCTCAGGAACAACATACTGTGTGTAGTATTCTTGGAGAATTGATTCAACAGAGAACCAGAGAGATCCAAAAGCTCTCATTGCTTGCTGACTGAGGGCAGCTTTCAGTTTTCAGTGTGTGTGAAATGAACACAGAATGGTACATCTGATGCTAGATTCTGGGGCTGGATCTTCATTCAGTGCATCATCTTCTGCCATGATTTAGCTGGACCAAAAACAGACTCAGAAGACTTTCATGAAGAGATAGGTAGCTAGCATGACCATTTTGCCTCTGCAGATGAACAGAAGGTTCTTTTGCAAGGTCACCATGGGAGACCTTGGGACAAAGGGGAGAGCCCCAGTTTCAGCTGAGTACTTGTAATATCCTTATTTGAAAAGAAAGATAATTTTGTCATTGGCTGTCTGTTCAGTGTACCTGCTTGTGGGACAAGGCATCTTTGATTCACTGGCATAGGTGGCGATGTCAAGCCCCTGTCACTGGCCGTCCAGATGAATCCTAATGGGCAGCTTTGTTCTGAAGCTTATTATTGTCATGTGCAATATATGCAAATGTATCTCCGTATCTCCCTCTCTGTCCGTTTCTCCCTTTTTTGTTTTAGCCCCTTGGAAGTATTTAAAAACCTAGACCTTTCCACATGAGGGAGTATATTTTTGACTATGAAACACTCTAATTCTGTGTTGTCCAAACTGGTGGTCACTATCCATCTGTGATTATTTAAATTTGGATTAGTTAAAATAAAATATCCAGTGTCTCAGCAGTACTAGCCACATTTCAAGTGCTCAATAGCCACATGTGGCTAGTGGCTTACATTGGACAGTGTAGATTATAGAACATTTCCATCATCACAGAAAGTTCTATTGGAAGCACTCCTCTAGATTCTTGCTATTTTAAGTGTGGTTTGGGGCCAACAGTATCAGCTTCAACAGAAAGCTTGATGAGCAGTTCCAGCCCAGACCTATTGAATCTGTATTTAAGAGGATGCTCAGATGGTTCATGTGCACATTGAAGTTTGAGAAGCATTGCTCCAGTTCACCTGGTTACACCCTGCTAAAGACTCGAAATTTGAGCTTTGAAATGGGAAAAATGTTTACTTTTTCCTGGGCTCACTCCATGAGAAAATAGTGCTTATTTTGCTCCTATGACTACTTTTTCTTCATCTCCTCTAAAAGGTTTGATAACTATCCTAAGCTAACCCATCCTATCAGGGACGGTGGGCTAGTTAACCATTGTTAATCTCTTGGTTTTGACAAATGTATCATGGTGATGTAAGATGTTACTACTAGGGAAAGCTAAGTAAATCATATTTAGGGGCTATCTGTACTATCTCTGCAAATTTTCTACATGTCTAAAATTATTCCAAAGTGAAAAGTTTGTTAAAATAAAAGTTAATCTAAAGTATTTATTTGCAGCAATTTTCGTGTCTTTAAATTCAATCAAAGACAAGCTATACTTTGAGGGACTATTTCATAACACTTGACCAACCTGAGGAATTTACCAGAGGGGTCCTTCGGGGTAATGCTTCCTGGGGGTGTCAGTTTGAGATGGAAGATCTTAGGTCACAGGATTCTAATGGTAATCAGAAATTGCCAGAGCAGCCAAAGATCCCTCCAGGTTATGGGATTCCAAGGGTATATGTTTCCTCTATTTTTAGAATATTTTTGAAGAAATAATATCAGAGCCCAAATTTTGTTGACAGAATTGCCTCAGTTCTCCACTTGATGAATGCAAGATTTCAGTTGGAAGATAGAAGATTAAACAAGCATTCTTCTTGTTCTTTACATTCTATATTGTGATAAAATTTATATGATTTCTCTTAAGGCTTACATTTAATGAGATGTCCCATTTCCTGAAAGTCCTGCCAACTAGTTACTGCTTTTGAACTTGATGAGCCAACATACTTCCCCTTGTAAGTCCTCTTAACTGTATCCCAAACCTTTATTTGAGCTAAATTTCCTACCTTCAGTCTATTTCAAATGCAGAATTTAACTGCTAGTTTACCTTATTGCCTGTTGAGTATATGGCCAACCTTTAATTACTCAGAAACCTAAAATCCAGCACTGCTTCTTCTATCTCTTTGTTCATTCATGATGGTTAGCACTTCCCACTCAGGAAGAACAAGGCATATTTTGTACTGTGGAGATGGAAAGGACCAACCACCAAAAATCTTAATTATAGTCTCTGGTCTATGGTATAAAAAAATACCAGAAGAAATAATAATGCAGTTAGCATTATTGAATTTTAGTAATCATAACTTTTGAAGCTCATCAGAACAAAAAAGTGTTATGCAAATTTACCTCTGTCTCTTCCTTATTTCCCTTCCCTAGCAAAAACATTGTAAATTGTTAAAAGTCTTCTGGTGACTGTCACATTTGGCACTAGTTTAATTGGTCTTGGCAAGTGATTTTAGTGACTCATAAGAAAATACTTTTAGTCTCTTTACTAACAGATGCCTGTGCTAAAAGCAATGACAACAATGTCACATGGCTATAAAATTGCAGGAATTTGCTGCTGGTGGTCCAATAAAAATAAACTTGTATGAAAAGATAGTCAAGAGAAGATAAGATTTAAAATATACATTGTTATAAACATTTAGTCATAAAAGATCTGACCTTTCTTTATTTGTTTAACCACCATATGTTGAAATTGGGAATCTGCATGAGACATCTCAGGAATCACAAAAATTTGAATCTCTTGGTGTGAGATTCATCAAGCACGAAATATGATCATATTTCATTTGAAGCAGTGTTCTCATTTCTTGTTCAGAAGAAGTGTTTCTGACACCATATTAAGGTGATATCCTACTCATGTTTTGCTTTTCTAAAAAATTTCTTTTTGAAAAGGAATGTATTATATTCATAGGTTCTTAAAATTACTATCATTTCCCCATGCATCATCTGATTTGATGACCATTACAACTACATGAGGTACTCTCATTTGAAACATGACAATATTTATACAACAAATGTTTGAGAAGTGCCTGTTTGTCTGCCATGAACTCTGCTAAGTACTGGAGAAACAGCTCTGAATAAGTCCATGGCCTCAAGGAACTTACAGTCCAGAGGCAGATGAGGCAAGAAAAGGTTTGTACTTATCAAGAGCTGTGATAGGAAATGTCTTATATGCCATGCTAGTGTCATAGACACAAGATTCATTGATGTGAGGCAGTCCCAGCCTCCTCTTTGTCCCAACCCAAGGAGAATTTTGGTCTTTGCCTATTCTTCTTTACCTCCACCCCACTACTCTCAGGAGGTTCTGTCTTTGCCAGCTTTGATTATAGATTTTTGTGCTTCATACTCAAAAGAATGAATAGAAAGAGACTAAAATGGTGTGAGGAAAGAGGGGACAATGAGTTTTTTTCTAGACTAGTTTCTTGGCTTGACCATTATAAAGAATTCTTGGAGGTAAAATACAAAGGACACTTCATTTATTTATTTAGTTTGCTTGTTTCTTTCCTTTTTTTTTTTTTTGTAATACTTTTTATTGGAGTTCTATTTGCCAATATATAGCATAACACCCAGTGCTCATCTCATCAAGTGCCCCTCAGTGCTCGTCACCCAGTCACCCCATCCCCCCACCCAACTTCCTTTCCACTACCTCTTGTTCGTTTCCCAGAGTTAGGAGTCTCTCATGTTCTGTCACCCTCTCTGATACTTTCCACTCATTTTCTCTTGAAAGGACACTTTAAAAAGAAGCTTAGAGGTTAAGCCATTATACATAAAGTCAGATTAAGCAAGTTATAGGGGTCAACTTATCTCTAGTCAAAAAGTATGCTCATGACCAATTCCCTCGGACCTGGGGTCCAAGTTTATACCCTTAATCCCAGAGACAGCAGGGTTGGGTTTTTTCCTCCGCATCCAAGTTCTTGGCTAGTCTGTGTCCCAGACAGGCAATCATGGGAAATAATGGTGCATTTCTCAAAGTTCGGAACATTCAGTTTGATCCAACACCATAGGTGGGCATCTACATATCTAAATCTCTCCAAACTAATGTACTGATTCAACATAGTCCCTATTAGAATCCTTATTGGTTTCTTTGTAGAAATTGAGCAGCAGCTCCTAAACTTTATGTGGAAATGAAAGGGGAACAGAATAGCCAAAACAATTGAAAAAAGAAAACAGGGGAGCCCTGGTGGCTCAGTGGTTTAGCGCTGCCTTCAGCCAGGATGTGATCCTGGAGACCTGGGATCGAGTCCCACATCAGGCTCCCTGCATGGAGCCTGCTTCTCCCTCTGCCTGTGTCTCTGCCTCTCTCTCTTTCTGTGTCTCTCATGAATAAATAAATAAAATCTTAAAAACAAAAAAACAAACAGTGGAGCATGCACACATCCTGATTTAAACAATTATTAGAAAGTTATAATAACCAAGACAGTGTAGAACTGGCACAAGAATAGACACAGACATGAATAGAATAGAATTGAGAGTCTGGAAGTAATCCCATACAACTATGGCTAATTGACTTCAACAAGAACGTCAAGGCAGTTCAAAGAAGGAAAGAATACTTCAACAAATGGTGATAGGACAACTGGATAGCCACATGCAAGAGAATGAAGTTGGATCCTTCCCTCACACCATAAATAACATTAATTCAAAATGGATGAAAAACCTAAATAGAAGAGCCCAAACTGTAAAACTCTTAGAAGAAAACAGAGATAAATCATCTTTGTGAACTTGGATTTGACAATAAATTTTTAGATATGACAAAAAAGCCTAAGCAAAGGAATTAAAATTTTGAAAATTCTTTCTCAAAGGACACCATCAAGAAAGTAAAAGTACAACTCACAGAATGGGAGAAAATATTTGCAAATCTTACATTGGATAAGGGACTTGTATCTAGAATATAGAAAGAACAGTTAGTTATAAGTTAGTAATAAAAGACAATAACTCTTAAAAGTGGGCAAGATATCTGGATATTTTTCCAAAGAAGATATCACAAATGGCCAATAAACTAGGTTAGCTAAAATCATGAAGTCAGGTAATAACACGTGTTGGAGAGGATGTGGAGAAATTGGAAACTCCATACACCGCCAGTGTGGATGAAAAACAGGGTATCCATTTTGGGAAACAGTTTGACAGATTCTCAAAAAATTAAACAGAGTTACTTGACCCAGCAAATCCACTCCTTGTTATGTACCTGGGAAAAATGAAAATATGCCCATGCTAAAACTTTTACATGTATGTTCATAGCACAATTATTCACAATAGCCAAGAGTGGAAACAACCCAAGTATCTATCAACTGATGACTATATAAATAAAATATGGTTTATCTATACAGTGGACTATTATTTGGCAAAAAGAAGAAACTACAGGTGTATGGTACAACTTGGAGGAAGCTTGAAAATAATATATTAAGTGAAAGAAGCCAATCACAAAGGACAACATATTATATAATTCTGTTTATATGAAATGTCCAGAACTAGAAATCTATAGACAGAGGGTCAATTAATGGTTGATTATCTATGGCTGGGAGAAATGGGGGGGAGGATTGGCAAGTGATAGATAAAGGAGTTTTTGAGACGATGAAAATGTTCTAAAATCAATTAGACAAAGATGCACCACTCTGAGAATAACAAAAAAAATCAATTGAATCGTACATTTTAAATTGGTGAAATGTGTGGCATTATGAATTATATTTCATAAAGCTTTTACAAAAATCATATCACTTTGGGGGCATCTGGGTGGCTCAGTGGTTGAGTGTCTGACTTTGGCTCAGGTCATAATCCCAGGGTCCTGGGATGGAGTCCCATGTCAGGCTCCCTGCATGGAGCCTGCTTCTCCCTCTGCCTGTGTCTCTGCCTCTTTCTCTGTGTCTCTCATGAATAAATAAATAAAATAAAATCATATCATTTTATACTTTACTTAGATGAATATACTAATTCAAATTGTAAACATTTTTAATAACTTTGAGAAAAACAGACCATGACTGATATCCTCCAGAAAGTTGCATCCAACATACATACCTACCAATGGTGTATGAGGATCCCTTCCCCTAGACTACTATGCAGCTGTAGGCACCAGGATGGACGTGGGTTATTTTATGGCTGGCATCAGTTCTGAGTGGTTGGTGTCTGTGCTATTCTGGTTGTTAAAATAGTTTCCCTTTCCTTCCTACTTGTTCCCCACACCCTGGCCCACTTTGAGAATCACCAAATTTTGCATATATTTGCAAAGTTGATATATTGAAAGTGATTAGGTTGGATTCCTTTAATTATAAGGCTGAGCTTGATTTCTTTTTTTAAGCATTGAAATTTTCTTTTGTATCAAAGTCCTCTACACATGGTTTAAATATTTCATTGGATTATAAGAATTTAAAATGAAAAGATTAGTCTCTAGCCCCATCTCGGTCCTGATCCCCAGAGGTGACCATGTTACTCTTATAACATTTTCTGATTTTAGTCTTTGGTATGACTCTCAATCTCTTTACATTTACTCATGACCTTTAAATAATATACACAAACCCTGATTTCTCTATTTTTCCCTGTAAGCAGCTAACTCTTGAGTTCTAGCCACTGAACCTAAGGATTTAACTCATCTCACCCATCTTGGGTAAACTCATGGCAATTTTTTTTCCTGTTGGTTGCTTTTGTAACTGAATAATATTCTTATACATTTCTTTGGTTTTTTTGTCAGTGACATAAGAATATCAAGCCTGTAGTCTTTCCCTTTTCTGTCATATCCTCCTTTCTACTTCCCACGTTCTGTGGTCTGTACTTGAAAATTCCACATTGCCAAGCCTAATGTTATTTATTATTTAGAGTCTGCTATGAAATAGCAAATTTATGGGGCTGTGCCAAAACTTTGATTCTAAAAGCTGAAACTCAGTAAAGTGCTTATGTTATTATGACCATGTAAATACTGTTCACTGAAGATCCAAGTAATGCTTTATGTTTATATTTCCCTTTCTTGTTCCTCCTGGAGCTTTTTAACTGCTTATTTATTCTTCCATTCCATCTGGCTTTCTTGCATCTTTAATTATTCCCCCCATTCTCAAAGAATACTATCAAATGTATGAAATCTTCTTTTTCAAGATACGTCCTTCCTGGACACCTAGCTCCCCCGCACTGATTGTTCTCCTAGGTTTGCTGTACAGCTGCCTTCTGGAACTTGTCATTCTCCTGGGTTCAGTTTGCTATGTCTCAGAATCCAGTATTGCTCATCCCGAGAAAAGCCATATGAGAGCTAAACTCAGTCTGCAAATACCTTTTTTATTTAGTCACATTTTATTTATAATTAGACTGAAATAGGATTTCCAGATGATAATACAATATTTTTGATGTAAGTAATAGAAAGCTTGATTTTAAAAAGGTGGAGTAGGAGGTTCTGGTGTAAATAACCAAAAAGTCCAAAGTTAAATTATTTTCAGGTATGGTTTGATCCAGAGGTTCATTGCATCTATGGCCTTTTTTTTTTCCTAATTGATTCACTTGTATTGTGATCAGGAAGTGTGATCTGCATTTTTAAAAATACTTTTTTACATTTATTGAGATATGTGTGCCTAATATGTGGTTAATTTTATAAATATTCCTTGGATTTAAAAAAATATATATTCTCCTATTATAAAGAAGTGTTTTTTACTACAAATATTAATTTTATATTATATTTTAAAAACCCAGCTTTTTTTTCTTACCCTCTTTTTTTTTTTTAATTACTATTTATCTGGTATGTCTTTGTCCCTGTTGTTGCTCTATTTGTCCAACCCACTGTTTTGGTTTTTTTTTAAGATTTTATTTATTTATTCATGAGAGATACAGAGAGAGAGGGGGTTGTGGAGAGAGAGAGGCAGAGACATAGGCAGAGGGAGAAGCAGGCTCCATGCAGGAAACCTGATGTGGGACTCGATCCCGGGACCCCAGGAGCACACCCTGGGCAGAAGGCAGCGCTAGACCACTGGGCCACCGGGGCTGCCCCTGTTCAGCCCACAGGTTGTCCTGTAGTAGTTGTGATAGAAACCATTTTAAGCTCAAAGTATCACTTTAACTATTTATGGTATAAAATCTTTGTATGCCTAGAACTAGAAGAGTCTGGTGCATAGCTGCTCAAAAATAATTGCTAAAAGGCTTAATGAATAAAATGGAACCACACCTAATCAAAGCAGTTCAATTCCACTCAACTCATTGGTATCTCCACCTATTTCTGCAATCTTCCATTTGTCATATTTTTTATTTGTTTGCTATTTGAGATCAATATCAAATTTTCAGTAGGAATCTCTCAGGAACGGAAATATATCATTGACCACATCATTTGCCTGCTTTTCTATCCACCCAAATTCTGACTATTCATTTACTAAGAGCACAGAAAACCTGTGGAAGAATGGTTTCTATCCACCACTAAATTAAAGGAAATTATGGAGCGCTAGTAATCTCAAACTCCCAGAAATGTCCTAAAGATAATCACCTAGGGGAACCCAGCTGGGCTCACAGGCCGGCTGGGATGGAGTAAAGGGGCGTCAGTGGTCTGCTGTTCTTAGAAACACCCAAGGGCCTGGCCTTGTGGGGATTTGCCTGGCCTGATCTATGGAGCAGATCTAGCTTCGCCCAGAAAAGTTTCTTTTTCCTAAAGTGAGACTTCTATATTCAGACTTACATCAGCAATTTTGCTCTTTTTAAGGACACAGTCCCCTTCAATCTCTGCCAACCCCAGTGACTTAGGCATAATTTGAATCTGTCATATGGTGCTGATATACAGAAGGTTTGGTCTGGCTGCTAACACTGGCAAAAGGAGTTGAGTTTTTCCCAGTAGGATGAACATTCTGCACTTAATGAAAGCAAGATTCTAAAACTGGCTTCTCTTCTACAACATCTAGGTCTCATAAAATTACACATGACTCGGGGACCACTTAGATGATATGCAGGGGGGGAGTTATTTTATCCAAAGAAATCTCCTTGGTGAATCCTGTTGAGGCCCAGGCCAAACAGCTTCACATAAATCTTTTCTGAGAGAGACCAGATAGCTGTTGCCTTCAGCATGACTTAATCAGAAAGATCTGATGGGGTACTGACGATTTTTAGATGGCCACATCATGGAACTCTCTCCACAGCCTGCTAAACAGCAGATGCTACTCACCTGATGATAGCTCATTTTTTATTATTCCAGAGTGAGAAAAACATTGTTAAGGACTTCATTTGAAGCATCCCTTTAAGATAAGCACCTCCCCACTTGAATTTGAAATGAATCAAGGCAGCTGGACCTATTCGTTTGTTGTCATTGATGCTTTTCATTTTTTTCTTCCTAACTTAAGCAAAATTAGACAGCTTTCTCCCTCTAAATTGTAGGTGATATTAAAGGTTAGAATAGATTGAAAAAGTAAACTTTAAAAAAAAATTCCACTTCTAGGAATTTAATCTACTAATACACTCTTCTTTTTTTTTTTTTTTTATAAGCCAAGCTATAAAAGGATCTTCAGTCAGCATTTTTTAAATCAGAAAAACCTGGAAACTACTTAAATGCCAATTAACAAAGAGTTACTGAAATATATTGCAGAATAAATTGGATATATATACAGCATCCAACAGAATTGTGCTAACATGGAAAGTTCTTCAAGACATCTTATTACGTGAAAACAAGCCAGATGAAGCACTCTAGATATTGATCACATGATCCTCCTATAAACCTTTTAAAGTATGTGCATCTGTGATGTTTATGTATATGTATGTGGATGCATATTTTGACGTGTGAGAAAAAATGTTTTCTGGAAGAACTATAAGAAATTACTAATAACTTTGGATGAGATGAAGTAGAATATTACCTTCATTGTGTAACTTCCTATACAGCTTGAATTTTTCATTAATTACATGAATTTTTAAAAATATGTTATCTGAGATTATCTCTGTGGTAGGGTTACAGAACATCAGTACATTCTTTATAATTTTATGCATTAAAGAAACACTATCAAATGTTATTTTTCAGAGCCACATTCATGGGAATATAGTCTTGACAACAACAAGTAAGGTGGTTAAATTTCAAAGCTTAGTTTTTCTTTAAAATAACTTAGAAAAATTAAATTAAATTAAATAACTTATAAATGATAAACCCAAGAACTTCAAGTCTAATAGAAATGATCTTGTACAAGAAAACTTTTAATCTGGCATGTGAAATAGGCTCTGGAATCTAGTTGGATCTGGGTGAAGAAAGTTGTTTCAAAGTGTAATAAACTAGAATTAGGACTTTTTAAGAGAATATTAGAAAGAAATTTTTGAAAAATATTAATGCGTGGTGATTTCAGGAAAAAATACAGAAAATAAATGTGCATAAACTTGACAAAATGCATTTTCTGGTGTGTTCTATGGTTGCACACATATTTTTAGAAATGCTTGTTAAGTGTAAAGATTTTCTCAAAGACATCATAATCCACCACATTTTTAAATAAATAACAGTTGACGAGGACACCAGGTACTGGCTGTTTTCTTTTCAAGAAGTAGTTGGTTGTGTCATTCTGCATTTCCTTCTCTCTACCTGATCATTTTAATTCTGTGCTTAAAATCACTTAACTCCAGCCCTGAACATTCAGCTACTACACAGTGACCCTCTGTTCTCCATAACCTCATGCAGGATGACAGAGAATGCATGGGTCCCCTACTCCCCTTGGGCTTGTTGACCCCCCCTTGGGCTTGATTAACTGATTGATTATAAAGCAGGATGGAAGCTCATTCTGGTGTATATCAGTTCCATAAAATTGATGATCACCTCAAAAGTGATTCTAGTCTACATTCAACAGGACCTGTGAAGTAATTTTTACTCAGCTTGAGGTTTTCCTCTGATTAAAAATAGACTTTCCTATATTCCTTAAGGTTGAATTTCAAAGAAAAGTTGCTGTGATTCTCAGTAAATAAGAAGTGAGTCAGATCTGCTTTTGTGATGGATGAAGACCTTTAGCGCCAGATGGTGAGAGAGGAAGAAGGGGGATGGGCTGTGGACAGGGACCCTGGGCTTCCATGAAGCCAAGCATGCTGTAGCTTTTCTCAGAGTTCCAGGAGTATTAAGAACATTCTCTTCTTAGCAGACGATGTTTCAGATGGGTGCCAAGGCCCACCATGTTTATTCAGACTGCTTTATGTGAGTGGTCAAATTTAGGACAGAATTCCATATTATTTCCAGGGAGAATATTTTAACATTTTTTTGGGTAGGAATTGACTTGCTACAAATGCATTTCAATTAAACAGACCAAATATTTGCTGACAAAATACCTATTCAGTCATAGATGAGTCCCCTCCACATTGGGCCTCCACCCACTCCTGGTCATTTCACTGGATGTTCTTTCCGTTGCTTCAGTTGCAACTTGTTACATTTTATGAATTTTCTGAAAAAGGTGTTCCTATAAACTGGGTTCTTGGAGGTCTCCTTGGAAGGTTGCTCCTGAATTGAATCCCTCTGCTCCAGGCCAGCTGAGTGTTCAGTCTTGTCCACACACGTTTGAAGAACCATTCCAGAGGCCTTAACTCTCTGCTGTCCGCATTGGTCCTGGTAAAACTTAACAGTACTTCCATTTGAACCGACTCTTGCTCCACTTCTATTTCCATCTGCTACAAGATGTTGTGGATCTACATCTGAAGTGGGACTTTGTTTGGCCTGATTGAGCTTCTTTAAAAGCCCTGAAAGTTCCTGTGTTTATTGTCTTTTGACTTTGAGGTCTCCAGGCTTGCTTACCTCCCATGACCTTGTGTCCCTGTGTCTTCTTGGATGTAAACAGTTTCACAGCAGCAAAACTGCAGCTCTCAGTGACCTCAGAGTGGCAGCAGGGCAGTGAGTAATGGTTTTCAGAGAGAAATCTCTTCCTGAATACATTTTGTTCCACATCTCCTGGCCCTTAAAGGGCTGTCCGACAGATAGCAACAGTCACACATGTCCTTTCCTCTCCACATGATCTTATTTTTAGATGAGTATCTTCAAAAGAGCAAATTGAAAGATATTTGCATTCATCTCTCAATTATCTTTCATTTCTTGTCTCATCAAAACTAAAGACTCCCGTTTTCCCACATCTTGGGAGGTACATCTCCAAATTTAGTCTTCTTTCAGGTGAAAGATATTTCTACCTTCTTCCTCAACCAGCCTTTGACCTAGATCTCTCTGTTCTCCCAAATGCCAACATCCCCATCCCATATCCTTAGGAAAGAAGTACAAGCTGGTTTCTGCCCCCAAACAGCACTGCATGGAGAGAAAGTGTGGGCGGATTTCCACCTTTGCCAACCCGCCCTCTGACACCTACCCCATAGCTGCATGGCAGACTGTATCTGAGCAGAGACCCAGCATAGATTCCAGAAGGGAAAAAAGCAAGGCTCAGGGTCAGGGTGAGACCCAGAAAACACCAACTCCCTTGGCATAATGGCCCCTTTACAGGGAGATGCCTTTACACCTTTACACAGTCTGAACATGGCTTCCTGGGGTGCCCCTTTGTCCAGAAACAAACCTGGGTCAAGGGGAGAAGTCCAGAACAAAGCAAGTAATGTTTCTCTGCTGTTCCATTTACAGATTTGTTTTCCTAGTGCAGGGGGCCAGGCATTGCTTGTTAATACTTGAAGACCAGGATTTGCAGACTTGATGCCTACAGATCCAATGGCAGTCCTGTTTTGCTAGTACCGCTTTTTGTTTATTTATTATTTTTAAATTTTCATTTATGTATTTATTTTAAATGTGGAACATTTCACAGATTTGCATGTCATCCTTGTGCAGAGGCCATGCCAATCTCTGTGTCATTACAATTTTAGTATATGTGCTGCTGAAGTGAGCTTACTAGTACCACTTTTAAAAAAATCATTGTTTTTTTTATATATTCCCCAAATGAATGAGACCATAAAAGATAGTGAAAGGGAATAAAGGGGAATGAAAAGAAAATGAGTGAAAATATCAGTGAGGGTGACAAAACATGAGAGACACCTAACTCTGGGAAACGAACAAGGGGTAGTGGAAAAGGAGGTGGGCAGAGGGTTGGGGTGACTGGGTGATGGGCACTGAGGGGGGCACTTGGCGGGATGAGCACTGGGTGTTATGCTATATGTTGGCAAATTGAACTCCAATAAAAAAAAAATCATTGGAATCTGAACTCCTTCCCTAGTTTCCCTTAGCCCAGCTGCTCCCTGCCCCACAGCCTAAGTGTTAGGAGTTTCCAACCTCTGAGACTCAGCAAGCTCACACTGAGGATCCCCTGAACTCTCAGCTTTGTGTTAGGCATGTGGAGATAACTTGGACAGGTGAGGCAAAGGTGGCAAGTTCTTCCCTAGTGAAGTTTTCTGGGACTTGGGAATCTCCAGAAGAAAAAGCATGAGATACATAAAGCGGCCAAGTGAATGCAGTTTAGACAAAGGGATCAATGTTGGCAAACACAGCTGGGGGGAGGCATCTTTGTCTTGTGGACGAAGAAGAGATTTATTGAAGTGTGGGGAGGGTTCATGAGGAGATAAGAACAATCAGAAAATCCTGAGCCAACATGTAAATCTGTGGGCAAGCCCTCAGGGGGCAGGAGGAGGAGAGTCTTGCCCCACTTGCGGGTATTGGGGAAGAAGCAGTGGGAAGTTGGGTCTAACTCTGAAGATTACTATCATGTTGATGGTAGGTCACTTTTATTCTCTTGTAGTCGATATTTGGATGGAGTGATTTTTGTCTTATGGCAACTGACCAAGTGGCCAAGTAGAACCAGGTCTTCCAAGGCCACATGAACCAAAATAGGACTTTATATTCACTTTTCTGTGAGCATCTCCCATTAGAATCCTCTTGATTTTCACATCTCAGAGTGAAACGCAGCAGTCTTCCACAGCCGTGCCATGGATCATCAGGTAAATGAAAGACTTCGTTCTAGAGCCTGAGCCTTATTTACTGAGCCTGCCCGAGACCAAGTCTAGTAGCAGAGACTGTGTAAGTGTCAACTATCTAGAATAGTCAAGTTAGATTTACTTTGTTATTTTGTAGAGCCTGCACTGAATTTCTAAAACAGGGTAGTTTGTTTTTATAATCAATCATTGCACTAAACCAATGTGTTGATAATCTCATTTGTTTCAGTTATTACTTTGCAGGTTAACTGTTGGAACAGTTAAGTAGCAGTAATATGAGGCATCATTCAGTTCCTCAGCCCCTAGACTACTATTCACAATTATGACGTTCTTTTGAAGAATATTAGTAGCTTCTAGCAGTTATAGGTCTACGTCCCTTCCCCAAGACAACCTCACCACCAAGACTTATGTTTAAATGAAAACAAAACTCAGATCACATTCTGCCAGCTACACTCAAACATGTACTTGCAGGTAAGCACAGAAAGTCATTCAACCTCTGCCCCATCCTCTTGCCTTTTTAGAAATGCGGACAAGCCCATTGCAAGAAATATTCAGTGTGATGTGGTCATGATGAAATTTTGACATGATCAGGTGACAGAGGTGACAGAGCCACCCTCCCCTCCATTAGTTGGGGACTACAGGGCAGAATTCTATCCCTAGGGCATCATTCCAGGAGATATTGGACTGCTGGGACCGTCAGGTCAAAGAAGGATGTGCCAGTGGAAATCTTCTAACCAACCACGTGTTGTCACACCACTCTTTTTCTCTGGAGCAGACTTACTTCTAACACTCCTTGTGGTAATGAATGCACCCTCTCAGGCAGATAGAGATAGGGTTATTTGAAGCCCTCGCTTTTGTTTCTTCTGGAGCCTAAACACCTGATAAGAGTTCTTTATATGTTAACTAACAATTGTTGACTGATCACCTGAAAGCACAGATGAAAATAAAGTATACTCATAGATATCATCTGGTTTGCCTATATTTTAAGGTCCCTTCCCTTTAATCCCCAACAGCTGTCCTAAAGCCACTTCCAGTAAAAATATAACCTAAGCCAAAGAGCATACTTACTACATACATGCAGCTTCCATGCAAATCCTCCAGTACCTCCCAACCTCTCTGTAGTTCTAATGAGATCACCGCCATTGAATTGCTCCTCTAGAGACATACAAGAGCCACTCCTCCTGGAACCCAAATCTGAATGATTGATTTCAGAGTCTCAGAGAGTAGATGTTGCAATGCATTGCTCAGATGCCCCTTTACGAATCAAAGACTTGTTCCCTGAGCTGCTGAGAGTTCTTGCATCCTTGCAGAATGTAGAGCATATTCATACCAGAAAAGGAGCTATAAGCATCCCCAAATGGTACCAAACAGGACTGGGTCCTCTGGGCTCCACACCATCTGTACTGTATTCTGGGGATGTCTGCATTCTGCTTCAGGACCCTCTCTCTATGTTTAGATCATTTATTACACTGTTCAAAAGACGATCTTAAGGTACCATGTCTTAAATTCCATTTTTATTTGTATTGGAGTTACATAGGCACTTGGTTAAAAGAATAAAATAATTCTACAAAGTTTATTTGACAGAGGCTGCTGGTTGAGCCCTGACATTAGTTCCTGCCTTCTTTCATAATAGGATTTCTGTGTTTTAGCAGAGCACCTGGCCAACAGCTGGTTACTGCACTTCCCGGGCTCCCTTGTAGCTTGGTAAGGCCATGTGCCCACAGTCTGGCCAATGGGTCTGTACTACTTCCAGGGCATGTTCCCATCAAGGTATGCACATGTGCTTCCCTGACCCACTGCCCCCTCCCGCTGGCTGGCATGATAAGAACTAGAATGGCTACTGTGGTCCCAGAGATGGAAGCCACATTTGGGGGTCATAAAGCCAACCCTTCAACCCAAATTGCTTCTCTCTGGACCATTTCAAACCAGAGAGCAAGAAATACCTACTTCATTTGAGGGTTTGTATTTTGAAGTTTTTGTTTTGTTTTTTATTTTTTATTTTTAAAAAGATTTTATTTATTTATTCATGAGAGACAGAGCAAGAGAAAGGTAGAGACACAGGCAGAGAGAGAAGCAGTCTCCATGCAGGGAGTCCAACGTGGGACTCAATCCTGGATCTTCAGGATCACAACCTGGGCGGCGCTAAACCACTGAGCCACCCAGGCTGCCATGTTTTTTTTTTTTTATTAAAGCAAGCATAGCCTGTATTTTCATCCATATAGGTTGGGTGTGTGTTTTGTTTTTTTGTTTTTTTTTTTAATCCTGTTTTCTTTTTCCCACAAACAACCATAATATGTGAATAACATACTTCTGATATTTCATATTTAGACATTCTCTATTGAGTTTCCAATTTGGAATATTAATATTCCACTATCTCCTTTTCGCCCACCCTCACCATCTCACTGCATACTTGCTACCCATGCCCCTCATCCTCCAAAGTAGTTATGTGGTAATTTTAAATAGATAAATATTTATTGTTTATATAATTATGACAATGCAAATGGTATATAAAACTGATGTCTGCAGTGTACCATGGAAGCTTTTCCTTTCTTAAATAATACTTTGTCCCAGAGATAATATTGAGCTAGTTATTTTTTCATTTTCTTAGCTTCCCGTTGACTTATCATTAATTCAAACCTAAACACTCCCCTAGTTGTATGATCTCCTCTGAATATGTTTGAATGCACTTGGGATGCAATTAGTTTTATGAAAAAATATCCCCAGAGTTTTCTGACTGGCTCCATCTGGACTAGCTGTTCACTAAGCCTGATGTGTGTTCCATCAACCATCTTAAATTGGACCTCAGTACTGGTTCTACAACTTTGGATTGCTCTGCCTGCCTTAATCCTTCCTATGGGCTACAAGGGCTGCTCTGGCCATGTGACAGAGCATGTTTCCCTCAGGCTAACCTCTGAGGGCTCCATAAGCAAGTATTCTCCTTGATAGAGGCTTTATTCTGAGAGTATTAGCCACCTTCTGTACAAGGAAGACATTGCAAATCTCTGAGCTAGATCAGCGCCTTCCTTTTTGGAGTTGAGACTTAAAACTCTTCTTCCTGCATTAGGCAGAAAAAAATGGACAACAATTAACAACCTCCTAAAAAACCCTCTGACTTAAGGTATTACTGTTTAATTATTTCAAATTTATATTGTTCTAGCCACACCGTTGCACAGGGATACTTGACAACATTCCCAGATATTTTGGGTATGGTACTAATGCATACATTTTTGGCCTTTGTCCAAGTTCAGGTTTAGGTATAACTTTTACTAAGAATCCCTGAAATCTAAACAACTAAGTTTAGAACTTCAGTGAAACCCTTCCCCATGTTCTTTTACTGCCAACATTGCCAGTCATCCCGCCACCCCCCGCCCCCCAGCCCCTGCCAGCGAATTCTGGGAGGTCAACTCACCTCGGCATATTTTATTACAAGATTAAACTATTCATTGCAGGAGGTTATCTGCTCAAAAAAAGGGTGGAAATGGTCAGCTATTGTCAGTCTCATTTTCCCTTCAGTTATTTTCCCTAAATTTCAGTACAATTTTGGATGGTTGAACAACCAATGTGGTCTGATGCAAGTTTATCACCTGAGAACAGCCAAGGAGAGCAGAGTGAAGATGACTGTTTCTCGCTGGGGCTGATGTGAAGCTAAACCTCATCAATGGAGCTCTCTTAAAACGCACACATAAACTCATACACACACACCCTAACAGCAACACAAACTCAATGTTTGATCATTTCAATCTGGCTATTGATAAAAATTTTGAAAAAATTTAATGGAAGGAAATTGGTAAGAGTTGAATTCCAGGTGAATTTATGAAGGCGTTTCTAAGCAGAATGTCTTTGCAATGTGTGCTTTTTTATGTGCAATCATCACCATGTACTTCTGAACATCTTCCACAGAACCCATGCGAGGTGCTAGCTGTCACATATACAAATGACTAATGCCAAAACAAGGTAAGACACATTAACTGGTCTCAACTGTCTCAACAGAAAGTGAGGGGGAAAGTAGAGAAGTGGAGCCTTTACTTCCATCTCCAAGGAAGGGTACAATGTATACCAGTGACAAGGAGGAGGCAAACAATGTGTGCAAAGGAAAAAGTATGATTGCAAGGTGCAGAGGTAGAGAAGAGCCTGACATGCTTCTGGCACATTCAGAGAGCAAGCTTTCTGAGAACACAGGATACAGGTGTAGAAGTAATAAAAGGCCATGGCAAAGGGGTGCATTGATTCTAAACTGTGGTGGAGCAGCAGGGCCAAGTCACAGGATTTGGACATCTTGAAGGCATTGGGAAACCACAGGTTTCTATTGTTGTTTAGAGGTGTGGGTTTGGTTAGGGAGGAAGGGAAACGTGATATACACAAATGCTGCTCTGGGATGATTCATCTGACCGTGATGTGTAATGGATCAGAACAGAGAGGCACGGGGGTCAAGGAGCTGCAGGCTCCATGTGAGGAAATGAGAAAGGCTCCCAGTGATGAAGCACATAGGCCATAACCACATGACAGGCTGTGTGAGCTCACCATTCTGCACCTTCCTCAAGGTGGAGTAGGTATCTGGCTCCATCCTTCAGATCAGGAAAGTAACTCTGAGAAATTCAAGGTCACACAACGAGGGACCGGCACTGATGGGATTTGAACTCATTTTTTTTCTGACATCAAAGCTTTGTTCCTTCTACTCATCATGACACATCAGCCTCTTGTTTTTTTATTTTTGTTAAAGATTTTAGTTTTAAGTAATCTCCACACCCAAGGTGGGGCTCTAACTACAACCCTGAGATCAAGAGACGGGTGCTCTACTGACGGAGTCAGCCAGGCACCCTCAGCCTCTTGTGGTTAATTATAGGCGGTGATAGAGGACATGGAAGGGAATCCTATCTATGACTGGGTTGTCCTCGCAGCCTCAGTGTCTCTGTGTCGCACCATGATTTTGTGAGTAACTCAATATCCTCTTGTTTCCACTCGGGATTTGTGGGGTAAAAGCCATTCCACGATGCAAGAGTCTCCATGGAGGCCAAATGCTGCGATTGCTCTGAGACAGAAAGTGAGGAGTAAAACACGTTTTAGGTTTGTGGGAAATTGCAAAGGACAAGACAGAAATCATAAAGGTGCAATTGAATTACGTTGTGTCGTGGCCCCTGGGATAACAGCTGTTTTCCAGGCCTCCGATCGTTCTCATTAGGAAATTAAAAATGTGAAGCTCCGAGGCTGCAGCCCTGCACTGCTCGGGCCACGTGGTGACAGGAAGCCCTGTGTTTGCACAGGTGGGAGAGTGAGCAGCCCCACAAAGTGGGTGGCTAGAAGCCCTGCCCGGAGCACAGGTGGGCTCTTGGAAGAAAAGCAAACCCAGGAAGAGGCTTGTGTGTTCTGGTGTTGTCAGCTTCTCTCCGCGGAGGGAGGAGTGGTCTAGCAGGCCTCTCATGTTGGTGGGTCATTTCAGGGCCAGATCTAACTAATGGTAGGGCCCCCCACAGCCCACCTGATGCAGGAGGATTTGGTCCTGGCACATAGTCAGTTCCTCTTTCTGGGCTGGTCTTGAAAAATTACCTACAACTTGATATTTTATACTCAGATAAGAACAACTCAAACTAAATATGCCTTTCGAGAACACATGTAGGAATGCCATAGATTTCAGAAATAAAATTTTTGTTTCAAATAAAGGGAATAAGGAACACAGGACTCAGGATCATGACCATCACAGGTTTGGGGCTTGGGGAGAGGAAAGGGGCCAGGATGTGCAGAACCACTCAGATGATGGCACTGTTGCCAGCATTCTCATTTCTGAGTTGGGTGGTGACATTGTGTGAGTTGATACAATTATTAAAAACAACCCTACATACAAACGATAAGAGGGCATGAGTGGACCAACAATGACAATATGCCAAGCACCTAAGATTTCTGTCCACCCAAGGTGCAAAGAGAATAGGAGGATAAAAGATGTGACATCACTGGAACTCTGCCAAGGAAACCTAGATGTCAATAAGCATTTCTTCCAATTAAAGGATATTTAATATCAAAGAGAAAGTCAGAAAATGTGAATTTGTGCACGTGGCCTACAACTAATCAGTTTTGCGACCTCAAGAAATTACTTTCCTCATCAATCGCTAGAATGATTCAAGTACACCTTTTATTATTTCCTTCCCCCCTTTCTCCTCCCTTTCCCTGTCTGCCCTTCCCCTCCTCTCTAATTCTAACCTGAAACATCCTTTCCTTCCTCAAAGAACACAAAATGTTATGAGTTTGGCCTAACTGATATCAAAGGCATCTCTGGCTGCTGCATGGGTTGTGGCAAAGCACTGGGGTCAGTAGTCAGGGCGTGAGGTTGTTGTCACCTCCTCTAGCTAAGATGGTCCAGTTCAGGATGAATTAGAGCATCATTCTGATACCTCCTATGACTTATCTTGTTTCTCTCTCCAAAGTCAGAAAACTAATCTCAACTTCTTCATGTCTTGAATGTTCCGAGCACAGAGTCATCTCAAAGCAGAGAGAAAGAGGGAAAAGAAGACAGAGAGATTAAGCTGAGTGGGAATATGTGGCAGCCTGAGAAAAGTCAAGTGATCACAGTGAAAAGAAAATGGTGCATTTCCAAATGTGTTCTCTGAACTCTTCTCACAACCAAATTCATAGGATTAAAATATGCTCATAGTGTGATGGGCAGCATGTGCGTCTGAGTGAAAAATAATTTAACAAAAACAGCTAGAGAAATAATTTAACAAAAATAGCTAGAGAAATAGCTATGTGCCAGCAAGTGTTTTAGGGCCCAAGGTCAAAGAAATGACCATGCCCAGTGAGTCCCTGCCCTGGAGGAACTTCTATGGGGACAACAAGAAACAACTCCATCTAAGTAAATATATTCCATAGCATGGGTGGAGACGATTCTTTGAGGATGAAATGCTTCAGTGTGTGGGGATGCAGTGATAGCATGGACATGGTGGTCACAGAAGGCTGCTCTGGTGGGGAGACGGGAGACCGGGGCTAAGAAGAGAGGCAACCGAGTGCACATCACAGGAGCTTTCTCTGAAGCGGGGAGGAGTAGCACCTGGCTGTCCCTGCAGCATGAGTGGCTGTGTGCTTGGTCCATTTGCAGACCGAGGAGGCTCATTTGGCTGCAGTGAGAGCCACTATGTGATTTACAAGACCCAGTGCAAAATGAAAATGCAGGGTTCAAAAATTACTAAAACCTTCAAAACAGCAAGAGTGGAGCACTGAACCAAGTATGGGGCACTTCTGAGCCCAGGGCCTGGGCACCCTCACATGTCAGCCTGGTGGGCCCTGCCTAATGAGGGAAATGAAGTCTGAGAAATAGTTGTGCTGGCTGTGGAAGACCTTGGAAGCCATTGCAGAGACCTTAGACTTTACTCCAGTAGGAAACCATCACAGGTTCTAAGTAGGGCAGCAGTATGGCCTGGCTGCTTCTAGAAGGACCTCTGACTCTTATATGAAGGTGAATCTAAGGAGACCAGGAGTGACAGCAAGGAGACCAGTGAGGCTGCTAAAGAATTGCAACAATGACAATAAATGAAGACCTCATTCAGCATGCCACTCTGTTGTCATAACTGGATACAACATTGTCTTCACCAGCTTCCCCATTTGGAATATTCTATGTGTTTTTTGGCTCCAGTAATAAATGAAACTACTCTGGGGGCTGGAGAAGATTTGAGTAATATGCTCAAAGAACTTAGGCAGAAAGGAAAGCCAGGCTGAGCATGCCCTTTACCTTCTCTGGATGCCTTTCCTCAACTGATTTGGCACCAGATGGGGACGGGAAGTAGAAGAGAAACACATACTTCAGAAAAATTCCATCCTGTGGGTCCCTGATCTGGAATTCCATTTCATTTTCTTTAAAGGAAAAGGAAATTCCTGAGGGCTTAAAGAATGTCTGTCAATGGCTTCTACAGGTGTCACCAGAAGGAAGAGTTGGAATTCTAACAGAGCCAGGAAGGAGGATAGGCTCTTGGGTTTGGTGGAGTAGGTGGCCTCTGCAAGGTGCAACTTCAATGGGCATCCAGCATTTCTTCCCAGAGGAGCACCCTGGAGATTCCACCTTCTGAATCATGGCTTTGGGTACAGATTTTGATGGAATTATGGCAGGGAGATGGAGGATGCTCCTGCCTGAGGATGCAGGTAATGGTAGCTAAGAAAACAAGGAAGAGGATTAACAGTAGCCAAGTGTTTATGCACACCGATGCACTCTAATGTGGATTTGTGCCTGCCTGTAGCAACCCTGTGATTGACCAGGATCTGTGTTTGTACAGTGAGGAAGAGTCAGGTCAATTGCCTAAGGTCACCCACTTAGTAATGAAAGAATCAGGATTCAAAACTGAGCTCATATTTTTCTCATCTTGCAGTAAACTATTAGTGGTAGTTTTTAAAGCAGCCACCTATCCCTGGACTCTCTTCTCACAGACTCTTCCCTTTGAATCTATGTGGGCTTCTGAGTGCTTTAAACAATACGTATGGCAGAAATGCTATAGAACTTCCAAGACTAGATGAGAAAAGGCCAGGCAGCTTCCATCTGGTTCTCTTGGAACCCTTGCTCTGAGAATACTTGCTTTTGGAATGTTCCTTCTTGGATCCTATTAGCCATGCTGTGAGAAGTCATGGCACATGGAGGAGCCACATAACAGTATCTGGGCCAAGCTCCAGGGAACCCAGCTCTGAGCAGCCCAGCCCAGAAGCCAGACATGTGAGTGAAGAAGCAACCTTGGGAGTGAATCCTTCAGGCTGGGCTCTTCCAGTCTTCCCTGCTGAGGCCACTGACAGCATGGAGCCCTGTATGCCCATGCTTTCCTGTGTCCTTTTCATATTTTCCACTCAGAGAATTCATAAGCATAATCTAAGGGTACTTGTTTTATGCCACAAGTTTGTGATGCTGACAAGACTAATAATTTTGTTTTGGGCTGACTCGATGGTATAAATGGACCTAAGATCATGTGTCTAAAAGGAATGAGCAATATGTGAGATGGTTTTGAAATATATTGACTAAAGAAACTACAAATTAATTCTTTATTTGTTACCAACCATGGTCCTGTTTCCTAGGAATGCCATGTGTTCTCTTAAATCTCATCATTTAAATGACAAGTGTCTGAAACAAGAGGTTCTTGGACTAAACAATGAATAACATCTCTCCATATAAAGTTTAAATAAAGTCTTTCTGGTTTATATAAGATCATTAAAGTGTCCTTTACCTCAATAGTTCCACGCTGCGTAGAGTCATTTGGAATTACACGGCAAATTACATTTATAAATCAATGACTGGTGGAAGCAATTTTAAATCAAAGTATTTGAATAACTTCATTTTTTTTTCAAAAGTAGTATGTTTTAGTCTACATTTCATATATGAGGAGGCTTTGTCAAATTTATATTTATTCATGTACCCAAACCATATCCAGATTACACTTGAGCCCTCTCCGAGGCCTCTTTGTACTATTTAATTGCTTTTGACAAGCATGATATCCCATAAAAGATACGGCTTTCCTCTGAAAGCTTCCTTCAGCTAAAAATACATTGTACTGAAAATAAAGTGGTTGCATCATCTAAATTCAATTCTCTATAGCATTTTGTAAAATTTCATGACCAAGCTCTTCAACTTGATTTCAGAGTGTCTGAAGCAAGATGTGGACATGAGCACATGAGCATGCTGCCCTCATGCCAGCAAGCCAGGTAGCACTTTCAATTCCCGTTTTCCAGGTTTCCAGCACACGAATGCTTCAGATTTCTGAAGGAAAATAATTTTTGAGGAACAACTTTTGAGGGGGGAAACAGGCTTTTTGAGTAGAGAATGGGCAAACATCTGGGGCAGAACCGAGAGAGAAAGAAGAAACTGTCATAGCTATAAAGAAGGCATTTGGAAAGAGCTGAATATGGAGACAGGAGAAAAAAGCAGGGGAGCAAAGCAGTGGTGACACCAGGAGCTCTAATTATTCTCATCACCAGGGTGCCTATCTTTTCCCTAATGGTGAAAACTGCATGGTTTTCCCGGTTAATCTTCTGCCTCCCAACTCTTGCCTGGTGCCCCGACCCGTGTTCATGGGTGCCATGTCACACCTGCACACTCCAGACTCCTTCTGGGAGTGTGCACTAAGCACTGTGACAGAAACTCACGTGAAAGACTTGGGTTTCAGCAGTGATAAATCTTCTGGAAGATGAAATGGCTCTGATGACTTTTATGCTACCATCTGGACTGTGGTCATTTCAAAGGTTAACTCTTTACTTGTTTTAATTGGTGTGGCTAGCATTGCTTTGTTAGATTAAAAATAAAACAAGGGAAATCCACCTCAAAAGCTATGGCCTTAATACAGCGAGAGGTCTGCATGTAAGCTGGCCAGGAATGACTCATCAGGCTCCTTGAAGCCAGAGGCTCCAGTAAATCTACATATTTGATAATGCTTGTTTTTGTTTAACTTAGTGAGGCTAGGCCAAATAGCCAAACCTACAGCCGTGCATGAAGCAGGCAACTTCTTGTAAAAACAGAAGGATTGTCCTTAGGATTCCAAGAACACCTATGTCATCGTGCTGTTTCTAGATTTTTGGAGGTTTACTTTCCAATGAGAAATATGTAGAGAACTTCAAATCAAGTTCAGCGTGGTTGAAAAGGCCTTGAGAATTGTTGCATGCACATTTTATATATGTTCATACACCCATAGAGTAAACATGCTTGTGATTTCTCCAGAAATGAGATGAGGATTTGCGTGTAAGGGATTTATTAAGGAAGTACTTTCGGGAAGACCAGTCAGGAGGAAGGGAAGCAGGACGGTTAAGGGAAGAATTCACATGGTGGAGGGGTTTCAGGCTGAGGCCCCAGGGCAGGGGAGTGGGGGTGGGGGGGTGGGGGGGGTGGCATCAGCCTGATCCTGTAGGGGACTCTATAGGGCACGGTACATGGTAAATCGTAGCATGTCTCAGCTGGCAGCCAAGAAGCTGAGTATTCCTATTCTCTAAGCATAGAACCCCTGGGAAATAAGAGCAATAAAAATTTTCTAGTGTGAATATAATTTGGTGAGACTAAGATTTGGAAAAGGATTTGTGAGCCCATTTATTGTCAGCTGCCATATAATTTAGATGTTCCAATATGGTAAAGTGCGAGCGAGTGTCTCAGTTCCTGTTATGAATCAATTGTCTCAAATGCCTAAGGCCCTCTCTCCTCATCTGAGGTGAGGAATTTTCTACGAGACCAGACTGAGGAGTTTTGACATGTCCTTGTTTTCCCAGAAAATGATGCTCCTCACATTTCCAGATTTATTACTGTTTTCTACAGCAACAGTCCTGCCCTCCATAGTACAAGGGAATCAGAAAGAATAAATGAGATTCAATCTATTCTGAATGGCTAGGTTTCCGTTCGTTCAGTCACCAATTCAACAAATATCTATTGTGTGCCCTCTATGGTCTAGGACTCGTGCTATGTTTTAGAGATCCTAAAACGTTTTAAAGAGCAACAAAAGATATAACTGTAAATGGGTCAACATCCTTGGAGCAGAGGCTAGGAGGGACGGAGAGAGACCTGCAACTGGAAAGGTAAGCAGGAACTATATCCGGGAGCTTCTTGAAAACTATGCTAGATGCAACGAATTTTTATTTTATTTCCAGGGGCTCATCTGATTTAAAAAATATTATCAGCTTTCTAGTTTTCCCTTTATCCCATTCTAGGAGAATTAGAGACCACATGATGCAAATACATCCAGACACCTCCCCTCCAGCTCTGAATCAAAATTTCCATGTAAACTATCCCTCAAGAGCATGGATTTTACAGAGTCTAAATGATCATGTTCTTTTATCTTTATTAACTGCTTTTCTGTGCTTTTTCCTGACTTCTTTTAGCTTCTGGACATGTGACACTCACATAAAATAATCAGAAAATAGATTATTTTTTTAAATCAGCAATATTTTAGGAGGGACACCTGGGTGGCTCAGCGGTTGAGCGCCTGCCATCAGCCCAGGGCATGATCCTGGAGACCCGGGACCGAGTCCCACATCAGGCCCCCTGCAAGGAGCCTGCTTCTCCCTCTGCCTGTGTCTCTGCCTCTCTCTATGTCTCTCATGAATAAATAGATACAAATCTTAAAAAAAAAATCAGCAATATTTTAGGAACCTTCCTCTTCTTCTAACTTTAATTACGTAAACTTTTGTATTGGCATGGGCAGCCTTAAACTTAATTGGCTACATGTTGGAATTTGATTATTGATATGCAAAAGAAGCATTTTGTAATAATAAGAGTGCAATCCCTAAAAAGAGATAAAAGCTATAAGAATGACATACCTGAATTTAATTCAGAGTCTCTACTTGGGTCTGTCACTTATAGAAATGTAGGGTTTTTTCAGTCTCCCTATCTCTCTGGAATTCTAATTGCCTGACTGGTGTGAATCTTAATTCTTTTTTTGATGACTTTAAATTTTCTGGTTCAGACTAACACCCACCAGATTTCCTGGGGTGGGGGTCAGGGCCTGAGGTATCAAAAAAGCCAGTGGAACAGCCCAGCCATGTTTTTGCATCACCTCTGAGCCCAGGATGTTGCTCCCACTGACCTGAAGGCTTCATGCTGGAGTGTGTGTGCTTCACTGATGAGGTACCATGAGACACCAACATGTTGTGGTGCTCAGGCGTGTTTGAGGTGCATTGTCTACTAAGAAGCCCCACATCAAAGAGTGAACTCTACCTCTTGGATGGTATCGGTGCAAGAAAAGGATCACAAATGGGCCTCAAGCAAAAGGTGATTGTAAGAATGAATAATAGTCCCAGTTTATCATACACAGCCATGTAGTGCTATTTCCACAGTCTAAGAGAAATAATGAGCAATTTAATGAAACTATCCATAAACTACACACTTAAAATTCAAACTGAAATTATTTACACCACCACTTAAAAATATGTAACTTAAAATCAAAATACCAAGGTTTGAGTATAACTGTATGATTCTGAGCAAGTTGTTTAGTCTGTTTTGTAAAACGTAAATAATATGCAAAATAGGAACAATAAGAATAATATGGATTGAATTGAGTTCCCTAAAAATATATGTTGAAGTCCTCACCCCTAGTACCTGTGAATTTGACATTATTTGGAAATAAGGTTCTTACAGATATAATCAAATTAGGATGAGGTCATCAAGGTAGGCCTAATTTAATATGACTGGCATTCTTATTCAAAGAGGAGAAGCGACACAGGGACAGACACACAAGGAGACCATCATGTGAAAACAGAGCAGAAATGACAATGGAACATCTATAAGCCAAGGCAAGGACCACCAGGGGTTTCTGGTGACACCAGAAACCAAGTGAAAGGCATGGCACAGATTCTCTCCCAGAAGCAGCAGGGGAAGCATTCATGGCTCTGCTGACAACTTGATTTTGGATGTCTAGTTTCCAGAATCGTGAGAGAATAAATTTCCCCTGTTTTAAGCGACCTTGTTTGTGGTACTTTGTTACGGTGGCCCTAGGAAATGAATACAAATAATATCTATCTTGCTTTTCTTCATGCAAATTGTACATGGGTGCTCTTTGTAAATTTTGTAAGTTACTCTCTTTCTTTCAAGAAAACAGAAAATTCAAACTAAAAAGTGAAAAAAATGAAATTTACTGACTCAAGGAGTAGGTAAATCTGGGCAAAGGACTCTTATCTTTCAGTACAGAATATTTCATCTCTTTCTAAGAATCCTTGTAATGGCTACTTGCAGTTCCAGACATACATCTTCTCAGGTCAAATTCAGGTGAAAAGAAAGGTGACTTCCTGTAGCTTCCAAAGAAGTTCTGAGTTGTACGCAGTCAAGTCATGTGCCCATGTCTTAACCAATCACTGTGGCATGAAATATCGTGTTCCAGTTGGTCATATTGGGTCACATGCTTCACCCCTAGGGTAGGGGGTTGAGCCTCTCTTGAACCACATGCACCAAACATGGAAGAGGATAGGTTCCTTGAAATAAGTTAATGGTATTACCAGAAGAAAGGAAAATAAATGTCCCATGTCTTCCTCCAGCTTCTGTCCTATTTCTTTGCTCATCTTCAGCAAAATGTCTCAAAAGCATTGCCTATTGCCACAACTATGGCCTCTTACCATTATGTGGACTTTTGTTCCATCACTCCATAGATGGGCATCTCCAAGGTCGCTGATGAACTCTGATCACTTCCAGTGTACAAAGCCAGGCCACAATCTGTCAGCATCTCACCAGGTGACCTAGAACCACTCCCTCATCTATAAGCATGGGCATCCCACAGTCACTGCTCCTGCCCACTCTACTGGCTCCTCCTTGTCTGCAAGGAGGCCCATCCCTTAGCTACCCTCTCCCTGGATGCCTGAGGTGTTAAATACTATATGCTTGCCAATAGTTTCCATGTGGAAATCCCCAGTACTGATCTCTCCTCTGGATTCCAGACCTGTACCTCACTCTTGTGGGCTTTATCTTTTCTCACATGGCTCACCAGGCTCTGTCTGACATCTTGACCTCATCTCAGCCACTGCAAGGGCTCACCTGGTGTCCTACATCAGCCTCTCACTCATCTCCCTGCTTCCACTACTGCTAACATGATTGTATCAGAAACCATAGTGAAATTGAAGTTATCCTTCTGCTCCATACCCCTCACTGGCTTTCTTCTACATTTACCATTCAAGTAAAATAAAATCCTAAATCCTCACCCTGAGCGTCCAGAGTTGTAGATGCTTTGGTCCTGCCTGCCCCAAGGGCAGAGTGAGGGGAATGGTCAGCTCTGGGTGTGGACAATAAGGGGATGCATTTGCCACAGAAAATTTTAAAACTATGATAAAACCCACTTACTCTGCCTAATATCACCAGGAGCCAGCAATTCTAAGCTATGTGGTGATTGAATACTCCTTTGGAAAAAAAAAAAAGCATTTGTTGGTCAGAGTTCTAAACAATTGCAGAAAGGATGTAGAGTTTCAATGGCATATTGGTAAACTGTAAATGAGCATATTTTTATCCCTTATTCTTTAATGAACTTTGTATTTTACACAGAAGTTAATTTGGAGTTCTCCCGGATACAGCAGTTAGGGAGGACTCAGTTACACACCTGCTAGTTCCAAGAGTGAATTTTTAACTGTTTGAGATCATTCAAGCTCTCTTTGGACACAGTATGTAACCAACCTGATGCTTGTAAAGACGAAAAACAGGAGTTGACTTCCTTCAGTTCTGTTTTCTATGTGTCTACTTAAAGTTTTTATTTGTCTTCAAAATGTAAAGTCAAAACTTCTTCTTTAATTGCTAGCTATTTTATAACTTAAGAACAAATAAAGTGATTTTTATGGAGTGCTATGTAATATTATAGAAAATAATTTGTCATATAGAGGAAGTGAGTGTTAACCTTGTTGACCTTGTTTCAGTACATTGGACACTTTAAGCTTGATCGTACCTGAGCCTTCACTCTGGCTCAGTGGCTCACAAACAATTTTGCCCCTACGGGATATTTGGCAAAGTCTGGAGACATTTGGATTGTCATAAGTGTGGGAAGGGCAAGGGAGCTGCTGCAGGTACTTAGTGGGTAGCACCCAGGGATGCTGTTAAATAAGCATCGTGCAATGCACATGACAGTTGCCCAAAAGAAAGAAATATCCTGTCCAAAATGTCAACAGTGCCACGGTTGAGTTACGAGCTGTTCTCTCTGCCCCAAATGCCCTTCCATCAGAGTTGTTCCTGACTAGTTCCGTGTCATTCAAGTCTCAGGATAAAAGTCACCTCCTTGTGGAGGCTTTTTCTGAGTACTCGTCTGGAGTGCAGTCTCTCTATACTTGCCTTCATATAACCTTATTTTATTCTCTGCATTACACTTTTCACTGCCTGAAATTAACCTTTTCACTTATGTGTTTGTTGGTTATTGCCCATTTCTTTTCTGCGAATGGAAGCACATGAACGCGGGGCCTTGTCCACTGTTATATCCCCAGGGCTTAGAGATGTAAATGACACTTAATAGGAGCCCAGTAACTTTGTGTATGATGAATGGATGGATAAGAATAAGATAATAGATGTCCACTAAATTCCTACACTAATTACAAAGTACTATATTCCTTGTTTTCTCTTTTCATTGGGGCTTCTCACTTGGTTTTACTTATTAAGCATTCACATACCTACAGATGAGAATCACACTTCAGATTGTCATAATTCAGGATGGAAATATTCCTTTTGACATACACACTCAGTGGTTGTTTTTTGTTTGTTTGTTTGTTTGTTTTTAATGACAACATCATCAAGTTCTTTCTTGACCATATCGAATTGTTTCCCTACACCTTTGGAGCATATCGGGCATATTGTTTTAGACCTGAGCAACAGTGATAAATATTAAATGCAAGAAGGTAATTTTCTTATTGATCTCTCAGACATCCTGTGTCCCTTGATTATGCCTATGCTTATATATGCTTTTTAAGTGATATCACATATTATTAAGGCATATTATATAAGGCAGATAATCATTAAGTGATTATTTTTCACTACGATAAGCTTCTTTTGGAGATAGGAGAATTACACATGGTCATTTCCTTTTAAACACTTTTTAATTGTCACTGTTCCTCCAATAGGAGGAGTGAGATGCCTTACTTACTAGTCCTGGACTAGATGGATACCAAGAAGTCAGATATGGCCCCTCGGGGAACCAAGAATCTACAATGAGGAAAGGGTGGTCTCCTCAGTAAATAGTGTTGGGAAAACTGGACAGCTACATACAGAAGAATGAAACCAGACCACTTTCTTATGCCATACTCAAAAATAAATTCAAAATGGGTTAAAGACCTAAGTGTAAGACCTGCAACCATAAAAATCATAGAAGAGAACACAGGCAGTAACCTCTTTGGTATTTTTTCCAGGAACTCTTATTCAACAGATTCATTGTTTCTCATTATATGTACTGGATCATATTATTAAAACCGTAATATTGGCACATTGTTATTAGTATGCAGATTAGGCTTAACAGAAAGGAAAGTTAGGACAGCATACTAATTTATACTCCTTAAGATTGGAATCTGATTTTTATTTTTCTGATCTGCATGCTTCCACGAGGGTTTAATCACACAGGCTTTGACAGAATACTTGTAATCTGGAATCTTCCAAAATGATATGCTTTAGCCTAGGGCATCAGATTAATAAATCCTGAGAAACATTTCAGGTACCTTCTCAGTAAGAAAAAGCTGAATATAGAAAAGATCTGTGGGAAACTCATCACTAAATAAAGCCTGCTTGACCCTCCTACAAAACACCAGACAGAGACACCTCCAGCCTGGGGAGGTGGACATGCTGAGTTGTGTGACTGAGGAAGATCGAGAGTGGCTCTTCTTAAATAAGGTGGAGTACCTGCAAGTCCACCTTGAAGGAATGGTACCTGCTGTTTCATTACAATAAATAGTTATGGAAGATTCAGAGCCATAGCAGGATTTAAATATCTGAAGGCATAAAGATTGGTACTGACTGTCATTTTCCAAGTTATTACTAATAACCATTTATAACCATGTGGAGAAGAAAGTTAGCAGATTCTAAGTATGAAACACTGAATCTCACACACTGTACTGTGGCATCACATCTTCATTCACTGGCCGCCTATGTGCCTGAGTCCTGCTGAAATTTAGTTTACTTCTATTTTTTAAAAGATAAACTTATTTTCAAAAGTAAGTGGATTTTTGTTTGTTTTTGAGAATTTTAGTTAAGATGCTGTCTTTCTTACTTAGCTGGACTATTTGTTCCAGCAGTGTCTATTAAATCAAGGACAGGGCTGCCAGGCTTGGGGTAGTCATAGCTGTTTCAATTGCCTATTAAACTGTCCATTACCATGGCTAGTAAGGAAGTTGCTCCAACAAAAAAGCTGAGTCAAGGCTCATGAATTCTTTGTTCCACCAAATAACTTTTATGAACTTCATGACACCCTCACTTTGTTTTGGTTTCATCAACACTTGTATGTATTCTACATACATGATTAGTTAGACTTAGGAACCTGAATGTTCAGGGATATTTTAAATAGGAATGAATGATTTTGCTGCCTAGTTTATTGGTTAATTATAAATAATCCCTAAATCTGTTCTCTTGATGAGAGATGACAGTAGAAGTCCCCTTGCACTTCTCTGTCAACTACCAGTATTACTTGTCATTACACATGAATTTGGACAAGTATTTTCTTCTTTGACTTGTCCTTTTCTGACTCTTAGTTTTTCAATTTAGATGATTTACTGGTGGATGAGGAGGACCATTTCCTAGACTAGTAAGATTTAGAAGATTGTTGGGGTACCTGGGTGGCTCAGTTGGTTAAGTGTTTGCTTTTAGCCAAGGTCTTCATCCCAGGGTTGGGGTATCAAGTCCCAAATCAGGCCCCCTACTAGCCGGGGAGCCTGCTTTTCCCTGTATCTCTCCCTCTCTCTTTCTGTCTCATGAATAAATGAATAAAATCTTTAAAAAAAAAAAAAGAAGATTGCTTGCCCAGAATGCCTCCAACCTGAGCATGATATTTCTACAGTTTCAATTTCTTAACTCCAAGAAGACACAGCGATGAAAAATAGTCACTAACTTCAAATTGTTATTAAAAGGTATATTACAGATAATTTTATAAAAGTCAACTAGGTAACCTGCAGTTGCTCTCCAGGCAATGGATAAGATTAAAATATAGCTTTTGAAATCTGTTAGCATTTAAATTTTTTTATCTTTTAGGCTTAACTGGAGGAGTGAAGTAAGAAAAGTGCATGTCTCCAGGCGTGATTAGAAAAGAGTAAACATTTTTCTTTGTTGGAGAAGAGCCAACAGTTTTGTTTTCCTAGAAAATCCAAAGCCCAATTAATCAAATTGTTAGGATGTTTTAAATAAAACAAAAAAGTACTTGGATGGGAAACTCCAGTTGGTAGGTTAGTTTTACTCACAATTATGTGGATTTTGTCTTTGAGGCGCCCTTGCTCTCCACCCACCCCCAAATGCCGATGATTCGAATGTCTGCAACTGACCACAACATACTCACCCAGAGCCCAGCACTCAGTTGCTCTAACCAAGAATCCCCATCTGAGATGATGACTTTACATCCTACCAGAGAGAATACTCAGACAGAAGCCATTCCTTGACCAACAGGTGGGGCTTTTCTAATTAGCATAGTCAATGTCAAAAATGAGTTTTTATTGATGAAAATAGTGGCCTGCTGACTGGTGTGCAAATACTATACATGAGCTCTAAATGTTGAATTTAACGGCATTCAAGATGTATGGATTAACTGAAAGTTTGTTTTTTGTTTTTTGCTTTTTTAATTTAAATATCCCATGCCCCCTTGAACGTAAGCAATATAAGACTCTGACTTAGAGTCTGCAATTTATGTCCTTTGCCATCGTGTTCGTGCTTGATCCCTAAACAGTCCTATGTCTAGTCATTGGCTAAGGTTCTGACAAGTTTAACTAATAAGGTTAACAGAATCCTGCTTCTGGAATACTGCTGCATTTTTCTCAAGTGAGCCCTTCATGAACTGTAGTGGTCAGGGCACCTAAAAGGGTAGGAGGCTGGGACCTTTCCGGCCAAAGAAACAGGTAGTAAGAAATGTTTGGGACCTTCTTGCCTGCAAATGTGTGCTTGATAAATATATGTAAGGTAGCAGAATTTGAGACTTGCTTTCATTATAACCTGACGCTGAGTTTTGGGGGGATGTTGCTAAACTTCACCACAGAAAACTTCTTCCTCAGCAGCTCTCACCTAAGCCCGAAGGGAACCTAAGAGTGCTCCGTGACCCAATTGGTGTGGGTCATTTTGGAACACATCTGTTTCTTGTCTTCCTACTGTATTTCCTTTTATTCTGTATATTTTTTTTCAGACCATACAGACTTTGCAGGTGTTCTGCACCATCATCTTCACCTACCTTAGTCCTCTCCTTTCCTCTGCCTTCTCTCACTCACATGCCTGAGAGCAAATGATGAACCTACTGTTAAGACTCAGTTGCTTCCAGGCTCCAGGGGATTCTCTTTTAAGTCCAGGAAATGAAATTCTAACAATAAAACTTTAGGTATCAGAAAGAGAGTAAGGGAGGTATTTTAGCATCTGCTGCCACCCAACTACTTTCCTCCAGTATATTAAGGTCAGCCCCGGACAAGGGTAGGCAATTATTGGGAGGGCCAAGGGGAGACAGGGACAGCTCTGGGCAAAGCTGGTACTGCAGTACCATTTGTCTTCTGGCCTCTGCATTCTGCACTTGCCTTGTCCTCAATCAGAATTCTAGGCTCTGAACTTTCTCGGCCTTCTTCTAACTGTAAAACCGCCTTTTACTGCCTGACTCCTTAGCATTCAGTATCAACAAATCACCACACCGACATCAATGACGTTTGTGGGTTCATGTATTATTTTTAAATAATCTACTTAATCATCATAATGGCCTCCAAACCCAGAGGGAGAACCAATGGGGGAGATGTTGGGAATCAGAATAGTCCAGAGGAGAAAGTGATTTTAAGTAGAAGTCTTTGCCTAGCACCCTAATTGTTTACTATGTGCCTGCCTGTCAAGTTCAGCTTCACAAACCACTGGTCTCCAGCAGTGACATTCTACCCATAAAAAAATAAATTTGTCTTTCCCCTAAGGACGTGTTTTTCCCAGCTCACTCACAGCAGGGTTTCACTTCCGCAGTGTATTATGCCTTTGCAGTGTGTCCTACACCATTGCCTACACCTTCTCCCCAGACTTAAGTTCCAGCTTAAGTCCAGGGACAACAGGCTTACTAATAGGCCTTCGATAATGTGTCTCTTCGGGGCACCTGGGTGGCTCCATCTGTTAAGCCTCTGCCTTTGGCTCTGGTCATAATCCCAGGATTCTGGGATGGAGCCCCAAGTTGGACTCCTTGATCAGCAGGGAGCCTACTTCTCCCTCTCCCTCTGTCTCTCCCCCCACTGCTGGTGCTTGCTCACTCTCTCTCTCTCTCTCTCTCTCTCCTGCTTGCTCTCCCTCTCTCTCTCTCAAATAAGTAAATAAAATCTTAAAAAAAAAAACAAAAAACAAAAAAACAGTGTGTCTCTTTCCTGTTTACTGCTCCCCTCTGCTACTGTGTATCCTGTACTATGGTGTGCTAGCAAACTGGTGCTCAAAGCATAAAGAAAACAAAAAACAAAACAAAAACAGCTTTGAAGTTTACAACTTGCTGATTTCCATGGTATAAATACTCTTGCCACGGCCTATTTCAAGTTCTCAGCGCCACATCACTGAACATGGAGCTGAGAAGATGTGTATAGTCAGCTATTGCTAGCCTGTGGGAGCCACCTCCAACATTCCAACTCCCCTAACTACTTGCACTCAGATCCTTGTTTCAGGGTCAGTTTCTAGGGGACTACAAAAACAGAAAATAAAGTTCAGAGGAACGAGGTAATTTCCTTAGATGGAGATGCTTGGTCAGTGGCTGAAGGAATGCCTTATTATTACTTAACATTACAGGGTAAGATGTGATGTTATTATGTTAGTGACTTAGACTTTGACTTGCTTGTCAAATAGGAATGCATTAAATACAGACACTTCAGATAGAAAAGTGAAAGGAATTGAAATTTCATTATTATAAAAACTGTGAAGCAGAGATAATAAAAATTTTGTATCGCAACATTGTATCATAATATTCTGCCAAAGGCCTAATTCTCTCCATTCCTTATCCTTTGTGGCTACAGTTTCCCGAGCCCTGGACTCATGTTTGCTTATGTAATTAGAAAGATTAATTTTGTATAGTAAGATTCAGAACCATAAAATATTTATCGTACCCCTCAGTGGAACAGAAATAAATTAATCAGTCCTGAGCTTTTCCTTTTAAAAAAAGTTGCTAAAACACATTTAGAACTTCATAGCTTTTGAGAACACTGCCTTGAAGTTACTTCTCTTTAAAAAATGTTTTCCACTGCCAAAAAATTCCAAGCAACTCAACTCCTTCTGCTTTTCCTTTACAACATGGGTTCCATATTGCCAAGCACATGAAGCCTAATCTGCAGGCATCTCCAGTTTGCAAAGGATTTCAACTATCAGGGACATTCCATCTTGGCCTCCTGCAAAAACAGGTCAGTCTGCCAAATATGATATGTGATATGAATTGGATGCTAAGAGAAACTTGCATGACTGATTCAGACATGGTTCTTAGTATTTTTAACCGTCTTAAGAACTGTTCTGTGCGACTCCAGTAGAAACAGTCCTGAGTACATAATTATTTCCTTCAACTTTACAGACCCTCCATGAAGATCCTAACTTCTCCTTTACTGTATTGTATTCATGGCTCTATCAATATCCTCTTTAATTTAAATACCTCTTTGAACTCTATTTTATTTAATAGGTTGTACCAAAGTTACTTAGCTTCCACCTGATGAGCACAGGACTATAAAGCACTTCATGATTATTAATGAACGATCTATGTGTGATTTTGTGACACAGAAATAGATATTGGGTCTAATCATGCAAATTAAGGATGAATAAATTGCCAACCAGGCCATTAGGAGACTGCTTAGGCATGGGAAGAGACATGATCATTTAGTTCATTTAAAAAACCATGTATCAACTGCCTACTTTGTATTGGGAACTAGTGTGCTAGGAGTATTCTAATGGATACAGAGAAGTTAACAATTTACTGCTTTTGTTTGTTGAAACTTAGTCAACATATGTATCTTTGCTTGTATCTTTCTCATATTTTATTTCCATGTCTTGCATTCATTAATTTATATATTTATCTTACCCCCTTCATGAGACTTTAAGCACTTTCAAGACAGACACTTGGTCTTACCATTTGCCTAACTGCCTTATAAAAAAAATACTCAAAGAAAATTGTTAAACTGAACTGAGAGGTAGATGCCATTTTTTAGGCCTGTGCTTGAGCTAGCAACACAACTTAGGATTCCTGACTTCACATTCTCAGCTGCTTTACCCTCTCTATTTATAATTCATAACATAATAGTGATGTAAATGCCTTTGTGTCTAAAGAGTTTATTATTCATGGGACCACTTGAGTGCTTAATATGGCAACATGTATGAATGCCTATTTGGATAATATTTTTTTAAGTGTTAGATTTTATTCTGACTCAGCAGATTGACTCTTTCACTGGCTCCTATAAATGTGGCCCAAAATTGTGGGTGGTAAGAATGTAGCCTGTGGACCACATGTGTTCTCTAGGCCACATTCACAACATGGAGAATTCCTGAATTCCAGATGAAACCCAGGCTTCGGGTATAACTTGCCTAAAAAAAGCCATGCCTCAGAGATTCTGAGCCAGTAATGGGGCCAGTCCCTGAAAAATGCACTGCACACCCTAACCCCACCTCCACTCCCCACACACAGTCTTCAGCCTTCAACCCAGTTCTCAAGCTTTGGCCTGCTTTTAATTGAGTACTTGAGAATTCACAAGAAATCTTTGCACACACTTTCCTGTTTGCCACTCTTTTCTTTTCCTGTTTGCCACTCTTTTCTACAACTTGATCCTGTTGGCTTTCACCCTTGTCTTTATTCTGATCCTCTTCTCTCTTCCTCCACTCCACCACTCCACCACCCTCCTCCAATCCCCACAAGAGAAAAACCAACACCTTGGCCAGGTTGAGTAACATCTACTTGACTTTGGCTGAAGCGTAGCACCAAAGAGTTATAATCCTGTGATATGAATTAAATTCAAGTCCAAAAATGAGATTGCACTATATAAAATGGAAATAACAAGAACAAGATAAAAACCAATCAAACTTGTGGATGATAAATATGTGGCATTTGTGCTATCAACTGCTCCTTCTAAATCTATGGTGTGCATTGCTAGTCTGTCCTAAAGCTTTTTCCCACTGAGCCTGGACATGATTCAAGAATCCTTCTGAACATGGTATTTACCATCTGCTATCAGAATTGGCCCACAATTTGGAATATATATTTCTAAATCTTCTTTCAAATGCCTTTCTTTTGTTGGGTAAGAAGAACTAGGTTTTTATTTTTTTTCAGAGTGCATATTTCCATTTATTTATTGAAATTCAGTTAATTAACTTATAGAGTATTCTTAGTTTTGAGGTAGAGGTCAGAGATTCATCAGTGTTATGTAACATGCCCTCCTTAATGCCCATCACCCAGTTACCTTGTCCCCCTACCCACCTCACCTTCCGCGACCCTCAGTTTGTTTCCTATGATTAAGAGTCTCTTATGGTTTGTCTCCCTGACATCATCTAGTTTTATTCTTCCTTCCCTTCCCCTATGATCCTCTGTTTCATTTCTTAATTCCACGTATGAGTGAGATCATATGATAATTGTCTCTGACTTAGCTCGCTTACCATAATATACTCTAGTTCTATCCACATTGTTGCAAATGGCAAGATTTCATTCTTTTTGATGGCTGAGTAGTATTGCATTGCATATGTATACCAAATAAGAACTTGTCTTTAAAGGAAAGTTTCTTCAAGTGTGGTTTCTAAGCCAGCAGCATGAGCATCATCTGGGAATTTGTTAGAAATGGAAATTCTCTGGTTCTAACCCAGACCTAGTCAGATACTCACGGGATAGAGCCTAGGAATCCATGAGTTGTTTTTTCATTGTCATAAAATATGCATAATATAAATACACCCTTTAACCATTTGTATAGCACACAATTCAGTAGTATTAAATACAGTGCTACTGTACTGTAGTCATCACTACTATCCATCTTCAGAACTTTTTCATCATCCTAAACAGAAATTCTGTACCCATTAAAGAGTAATTCCCCATTACTCCCACCCAACCCCAAGTCCCTGGTTACTTCTGTTTTCTATGTCTATATATTTGCCTATTCTATATACTTCATATAATGCAATCATACATTTTCCTTCCTGTATCTGGCTTATTTCATTTAGCATAATATTTTAAGGCTCATCTATATTATAGCCTATACCTGAATTTCATTGTTTTTGTTAATAGCTGAACAATATTCCATTGTATGTTAGAGACCATATTTGATTTAGCTATTGCTCTATTAAAGAATATTTGAGTTATTTCTAACTTTTAGCTATTATAGGTAATTCCGCTGAGTATTGGTACACAGTATACTTTTGAGTCCCTGCTTTTATCTTTCTTTTTAGATTTTATTATTTATTTATTTATTTGAGAGAAAGAGCACAAGCCTGGGGTGGAGGGAGAGGAAAAGGAGAAGGAGAAGCAGACTCCCCAAAGGGAGCCCAAAATGAGGCTCAATCCCAGGACCCCAAGATCATGACCTGAGCTGAAGACAGCTGCTCCAACCAAATGAGCCACCTCAGCACCCCTTATTTATTTTGAGAGAGAGATTGTGTGTGCAAGAGAGTAGGGGAGAAGGGTAGAGGCAGAGGGGAGCAAGAATCTTAAGCAGACTCCACACCAAGCACAGAGCCCATCATGGTGCTTGATCCCATGACTCTGAGATCATGACTCGAGCTGAAATCAAGGGTCAGATGTTTAACCATCTCTGATTTTAATTCCTTGAATATATGCTATGAAGTAGACTTGCTAGATCATTTGGTAATCCTATGTTAACTCTCTAAGGAACTGCCCAACTGTTTTCCATCATGGTTGCACCATTTTGCATTCCCATCAGCAATGTATAAGGGTTCTAATTTCCCCACATCATTGCTAACACTTGCTGCTTATAATTTTTTTGATAATAAGCATCCTACTGTTATCTCACTGGTACCAATTCATACTTCATACTGAGGTTTTAATTAGCATTACCCTAATGACAAGTGATGGTAAGCATCTTTTCATGTGCTTTTCAAGCATTTTGTATATTTCCTTTGGAGAAATGTCTATTCAAATCTTACATTTATTTTTGAATTGCGTTGTTACTTTTTGTTCTTGAGTTTTGGTAGTTCTCCATGTATTGTGCATACATGTAAAGTAGATATTAATCCATTATCAGATATATGATTTGTAAATTTTACAAAAGATTTTATTTATTCGTGAGAGACACAACACACACAGAGGCAGAGATACAGGCAGAGGGAGAAGCAGGCTCCATGCAGGGAGCCCAATGTGGGACTCAATCCCAGGACCCCGGGATTATGACCTAAGCCAAAGGCAGATGCTCAACCACTGAGCCACACAGGCATTCCTGCAAATATTTTCTCCCATTCTGTGGGTTGTCTTTTCCATCTCTTGAAAGTGTTGTTTGATGCACAAATTTGTTTTATTTTCTTGAAGTTCAATTTATCTATTCTTTTCTTTTGTTTCCTGTTCAAGAAATCATTGCCAAATCCAATGTCATGAAACATTTTCCCTATGTTTTCTTCTAAGAGCTTTATAGTTTTATCTCTTATGTTTTAGTTTTAGTTTTTAGGGCCTTGAGTGATTTTGAGGTAAATTTTGTATATGGTAAAGGATCTAACTTCATTCCTTCAAATGTGGATGTTCAGTTTTGCCAGGACTATTGAAAAGATTGTCCTTTTCCTATCGAATGATCTTGGCACCCTGGTAACAATCTGTGTTTTAACTAGATCTCCAGATAACTCTAATGTACACTCAAATTTGAGAACCACTATAAGTGGGTTTTATCCTTATCTTACACTTAACCAACATAAGATTGGGGTAATCATAACCTGCCTTCCCTAATGCATTGAAGGCATTTTATCTTGAAATTATGATTAGTTTCACTACAATCATCTAATGGGAATCCTAGACATTGAGAGTACTCGTATCAAAAAGGAAAATATTACCAGTTTAACGTTTGTTAAATTTGTCGATAACATTTGACAACATCCATACTTGTTATAACCAGTAAGTGATCCAATGAATTTCTCTCATTGCCCTGTTAGAATTAACCACACACACACAAAAAAAAGACCCATGACATTGGTTAATTGGGCTCTAGAAATAAGCTTTCTAGCAGATACTATTAAAAAGATTTTTACCAAACTTGATCTTAAACTTGTTTATCATAAGCAATGTTCATCTCAAGTTTTAGTACAAGAAGTTAACAAGACTAAAATTTTAAAAACTTGCTAAATTTTGTATTAAAGCTCAGCCTGAATGTTAAATTGGTACTTAGCTTTCAAGTATTAGTGAAAAAAGAGACTAACTCATTATAAATAAATCTATTTACAGTATAGTTAAAATGTTTTGTATAGTTGGCTTGTATACAATCAAGCTAAACCAACCACATCTAAATGTACCCATGATATGCATGTCCAAGCTTTGTAGCAATACCTAGAAATTGATCTTCGATATACTCTTAGAAGAAAATGAATTATATGAAACTGCCAAACATTTCAAAATTCAGTGACACAGATTGATTTCTACTTATTATTTAGATATCTAGGCTTATTTAATTGACAAATTAGACTTTGTATCTTAGTTAACTATCTTTCAGTGATCAGTCATCAATGAACAATAATTAAAGTAGTAAAGGTTAAAATGTTGAAACCACATGCTGTAGTTCTCAAAAATCAAGTCAACATGTGTAAAGGGAGGAATTATTAGAGGATTTATGAAATCTGGCCTGAACAAATTAATTCATCAGTGTAGCCAAAGGTCTGTCAATGAATTCAAGAACCTTTTCAAAAAGGGAAACATCTGTTGCAATTTAAGTTTCTGTTTATAAGTGAATGTTGTGGATTATTCTTTCTGAAAAAGGATACAACCATTTATACAAATGTATTTGAAAGTTAATTTGAAATTACTCTTGTGTCTTTGGGGATCACGGAGGGGGGCAATCCTTAGGGGATTTGTACTATTATTGTATTCTCCACCCTTTCTTTGTGATAGAAGGTAATATGAATCCCATGATGCCAAATGTCTAGGAAGAGATCATTGTCTACATGGGTACACAAAGCCTTTACCTATCTATGTTGAATTTATTGAAATGATGTACATAATGGGAGATGTAAAAGTACTTCCAAAAGCGTATACACATATATGTGTACACCATATATACACATATACATTTCTGCCTTACACATTTACTTAGAACATAAACTTCAACTTAGAAGAATCCATTCATGTTTTGAACTGGGTACAGCAGGTATGATACACACATAGTAGATAAGAAAACTGAAGCTTACAATCATTACATGAACTTGTTCCAGAATGAACAGCAAACAAGTGGCAGAACTTAAACTTATATTAATGTCATTTGACACTGGGGCATTGCTCTTCCTGTTGCAACATATTACCTTCCCAGCTGTGTTTTCATAAATAATGAGGGCTCATCAGGGGTCACCTACCTTTGCTACTCAAAATGTGATCTGCAGACCAGCAGTATGGCATTTCCTGAGGGCTTGTCAAAATGCAGGATCCCAGGCTTCTCTTAAACCTAATGAATCAGAATCTACATTTTTATAAGATCCGCAGGTACCTTTAATTGGTTTGGAACTCACTTTGTGGGTGTCTGGTAGCTCAGTTGGTTAAGCATCTGCTTTCAGCTCAGGTTGTGATCTCAGGGCCATAGGATAGAGCCCCACCTAGAGCTCTCTGCTCAGGGGAAGCCTGCTTCTGCCTCTCCCTCTGCCTGTCACTCCTCCTGTTTGTGCTCTCTCTTGCTCTCTCTGTCAAATAAATAAATAAATAAATAAATAAATAAATAAATAAAATATTTTTTAAAGAGAAGAACTCATGTTGGGAAACCAATACTACAATTTACAGTTTAAAAACACCTGCTGCGGCAGCCTGGGTGGCTCAGCGGTTTAGCACTGCCTTCAGCCCAGGGCCTGATCCTGGAGACCCGGGATCGAGTCCCACATCGGGCTCCCTGCATGGAGCCTGCTTCTCCCTCTGCCTGTGTCTCTGCCTCTTTCTCTCTCTGTGTGTCTCTCATGAATAAATAAAAAAAATCTTCAAATAAAAATAAAAATAAATAAAAAGACCTGCTGAAATCCTTAAGATTTCATTTCAACTTTCATAACAATAGTTTTCTATATTTCAAAGATACATAATGATTAATTTTTGTGGAGTTTGTTCCAGACTTCTTAAAAGACAGAAGATTCACTATTATGGGTTTGAGACTAATTCTTTAATTTTTATTTAGGAATTAGTTCAATGCCACACAGAAAAAAAAAGTTGAGCTATTAACAGTCTTCAAATCATAAATAAAGCTTTAGAAATGATTTTGCTCACTTAAGTTTAAAACTCATGATATTCCCTTCAGTTATTTTTAATATACTCAGTGTATTCTTGGTATGATTTATAGTTTTTCATAATTAACTATGGAAAATGTGTGGCTTTTAGTTTGCCCAAGAATGGGGATCTCAGTTCAATATAGTGACCAGCAGTATGCATCAGTACTGCAAATGGAAACAACTTCATTCCAAATTAAGCCAATTCTCTCTATAATTCACTTTTATTATCTTCCTAAAACTAAAATCATCCCTGGTCAAAAATGTATTTTTCTTAGCACAGAGATACACGATAACTTCTATTATCAAAAGGCCTTCCTCAAGCCTGTGGCTTCACAATAACCGGTTTCAATAGCAGAAGTTGATGACAGTCACTCAATAGTAAATTCTGGGCTTGAGAGTCTTTATGAACTGTAGATTCTAACTGGCTTTTAGAAGAAACCCATAGCCATGTCAAAGAGGGGTTAATTTCTATCTCTGGTATTTTTCTGTTCAATGAAAATCCACAGAATCCAATCTTAAAACTCTTTGTGCCTCTGACTTACCTAAGTGGAGCAGAGTCCCAGCTTGAGATGGGGCCATACTCACAATGCAACTTGAGCATAACTAAATATGTCAAGAAACCTTGCTGGGCTTTATCTGTTCACATGGGAATCCAAGGAACTTCAGGGAGAAGTTGTATGAGGAAGGTTATTATAGAAGGGAGTGTTGGCTTTTAGTTCTTTCTTAACTGCCCTCATAGGTAGCTGGAGCAGAAGGAAGCAGGTTTTTGAGTATGTGGAAGCTGGAGCAGGATTTCCTGGGTGGACCTGGCCAATAACATCAAGAATAAAGAAAAGGGAAAATATAAGCCAAATACCTTCAGAAAAGTGAGAAGAATTTTATAGTTAAGTGTCTCACACATACACTGTATGTTAACTAAACTGAATGTAAGTAAAAATTTTAAAAGTAAATAAATAAATAAATAAATAAATGAAAGCAAGAATAATTTTAGATTAATAAATCCAAAGTAAAGGAACTTAAATAGAAGTTAAACACAGCATGGAATGAAGATGTGCTCAGCATCATTAGTCATCTCACACAATGTCCAAGAACTGTGAGCATATGGAGCAACTAGAACACTTATGCATTGCTGAAGGTAGTTTATATTGGTACAACCACTTTGGAAAGCTCTTTGTCAGTATAAACATACATGCATATGTATCATGATCCAGCAGTTGCATTCCTATGTGACAAAAACAAGTGCATATCCCAGTTTCCAGTCTGGAATATATGGAGCACAGAAGTCATCACTCCATCCTAACAAGATAAACAAATGGAAAAATCAACAGCTCTTCTTAGATCTGTCAGAGAAATGAAGTCATAGGTCTAAGTGTTGTCCCCCAAAGTGGAGAGGCAAACAGGCAATATAGAGAATCACAATTTTCATGAGCAAAAACCTCCGTGGGAACCAGTATTGAGGTTGGAAAACCTGAACTGTATCTGAAAAATAGCTGAAAGCTCAATGAGGACATGTATGAGACTTAAAACCTCAGGGAAGGGGGTCTAGTCTGGAAGGAAGGCATACTTTTGTGAGCTTTGGCTCTAGGAGCTCTAATAGGTTCTCACAATGAATATCAGAGAAAAATCCCCTCATGCTTTCAGCAAAGGAAGTGAGAAAAGAAACCATTTTGAAATAAGTCAGAACATTCCATTCTTAGAAAGGCCTGACCTCAAGAGAAACTGTTTTACCAGAGCCTAACTTGTTGAGTTTTGTCAGAGCCTAAATGACATGAGAGAAAAGAAATATGCAACTCCAGCTCACTCTAACCATCTCAGTTTGCCTTAGGAGGGTTGGGGGAGAACTGAGAAACACTTGTGAAGTTCATAGCCCAGGGACACTGCTTACCAAAACACTGAGACCTAATCACAAGATGGTAGGTAGAATGCCTCTCCTCCTTTGACACCACAATTTGCTGGGGTTCCTTATATTTAGTACATCATGCTAGCTATCAAAAAAAAATTTCAAAGCATACCAAAACAAAAAAAAATGCAGTTTGAAGAAACAGAGCCAACATGAGAACCAGATTCAGCTATGGCAGGGATGTTGGAAATATCAGACCATGAATTTAAAACAATTGTGATTAATAAGCTAAAGGCTTAAAGGAAAATTATTTCTCTACTCACAATACTTCTGACACCAAATGTGTAGGTTTTCCACACTGAGCAATTCTCCAATTCTCTTTGGACACCAACTGGGCATCCTGCAATTTAATTCAATTCTGACACTAACTACCCAGAGTTAGCACAGACCTCATAGGTTAAGGGCCCAGTCTGTTCTCCATCTCACATGCTAATTGCAAGAAGTGGGTTCCAGGTTGTCTGTCTCAAATACAAATCAGGAGTTCCCACAACCCTCTCCTTAAGTTTGATTATTTGCTGTAACAGCTCACAGAACTCAGGGAAACACTTTACTTACATTTACTAGTTTATTTTAAAGGACATAAATTAATAGCTAAATGAAGAGATACGTAGAGTGAGGTCCAGAAGGGTCCCAAGCATAGGAGCTTCTGTCCCTGTAGTTAGAGATGTGCCCCACTGCCAGCATATGGTTGCCTTTACTGATTTGGAAGCTCTTCAAATATCATCATTTAGGATTTTTATGGAGTTTCCATTAGGTAGGCATGATTGACTAAGTCATTGGCCATTGGTAATTAACTCAATCTCCAGCCCCTCTCCCTTCCCTTAGATTCAGCAGGTAGGGCTGAAAGTTCCAGCCATGTGATTAACATGGGGGGTTCCTCTGACAACCAGTCCTCATCCTCCCAGAGTCACCTTATTTCCATAAACTCCTGTATGGTTGAAAGGGGCTTATTATGAATAACAAAAGACATTGCTATCACCCCTATCACTCTAGAATTTATAAATTTTAGAAACTCTACTAGGAACAGGAGATGAAGATGAAATGTATATTTCTTATTATAACACAATATTACAATGTTTTGCTGGAAAAAGTAAATAACATAGAACAGCAGAAGGGTAATGTAAGCAGACAGATGAAAATTCTAAAAACCAACAAGTAATGCTAAAAATAAAAACAAAAAAAATAAAAATAAATAAAAATAAAAACAAACACTGTAATATAAATGAAGAGTGCCTTTGATGGATTTAGTAGTAGATTTGACATGACTGAGGAATCTTGAGGATATGTGATAGAAACTTTCAAATTGAGAAATAAAGAGAAGAGAGATTAAAAAAAAAAGAATCAGAATATCCAAAAACTGTGGGACAACTAAAAAAGATGTAACATACACACAATGGGAATACAAAGAGAAGAAAAAGAGAAAGGGACAGAAATAATATTGGAAGCAATAATGGCTGAATTTCCCCAAACTAGTCAGACCCCAAACCACAGATACAGAAACAGGAACCTCAGAGAACACCAAGTAGGATAAATGCTGCAAACAAACAAACACATAAAAGCAAACAAAAAACCCAACACCTAGGCATATTAAACATTCTGAAAAAGCCAAAGGAAAAATATACCTTACTTCTAAAGGAACAAAGATAATTTCCTATATCTTATAAAGGAAGAAAGATAAATGACTATAACTAATCATTTAATGTCTGCTCTCAGACTACAATAGAATTAAAGTAAAAATCAATAATAGAAAGATAGTGGGTAGCTTAGTGGTTGAGCATCTGCTTTTGGCTCAGGTCATGACTGGTCCTGGGATTGACTTCTGCATAGGGCTCCCTACTGAGAGCCTGCTTCTCCATCTGCATATGCCTGCCTTCTCTATCTCTCTCATGAATAAATAAAATCTTAAAAAAAAATAATAGAAAGATAGCTTGAAAATCCCGAAATACTTGGAGATTAAGCAATACACCTTTAAATAAAACATAGGTTAAAGAAAAGTCGCAAGAGAAATTTAAAAAATAAGTTTAACTAAATGAAAATGAAAATACAACTTACCAAATTTGGGGGATTCAGCAAAAAGAAGTGCTTAGAGGGAAAAATTTATAGCATTGAATTGCATACATTAGAAAAGAAGAATGATCTAAAATCAATAATCTAAGCTTCCACCTTAGGAAACTAGAAAGACAGAGCAAATTAAACCTGAAGTAAGAAGAAGAAAAATATAATGAAAATTAAAGCAGAAATCAATGAAATTTAAACAGGAAAACAATAGAAAAAATTGATGAAACCAAAAACTCATTCTTTGAAAAGATGAATGAAATTGAAAAGCCTCTAGTTGTGCGAAGAAGAGAGAAGATATAAATCACTAATACCAGAAATGATATAGGGGACATCACTACTGATCCCATGGAAATTAAAAAAATAACAAAGAAATATTTGTGAACAACTGTATATGCACATAGACTTGATAACCTAGATTTAATGAGCTAGCTCCTTGAAACTCGTAATTTGTCAAAATGTACACAATAAGAAATAGACTATCTGAATAGGCCAAAATATATTAAATATATTAAGTCAATAACTTTACAAAGTCAATAACCTTACATAACAGAAAGCAATAGGCCTGGTTGGGTTCAGGAGTGAATTCTACTAAACATGTAAAGAGGAATTATACCTTTAACTTGAAAAAACTATACATTTTCTATAATCTTTTCCGAAGTGTAAAAGCAAAGGGAATACTTCCTAACTTACTCTATGAGGCTAGCATTACACTAACACCCAAAGCAGACAAAGACATTACAATGAAACTATAGACCAATACCCCCTCATAAACATTGTAAACATCCTCAACAAATTATTGGCAAATTGAATCCAACAATATATAAAAAGAATTATACACAACAACTACGTGGGATTTATCCCACATATACATGTTTACATACATTTTGAATGTCTCAACATTCAAAATTCAATTAATGCAATTCAACACATCAACAAGCTAAAAAGAAAAATTACATGATCATATCAGTAGATTCAGAAAAAGCATTTGACAAAATCCAATACCCATTTATGATGAAAACTTTCAGGAAACTAGAACAGAGTGGAACTTCCCCAACTTGATAAAGAATACTTACAGAATGGCACCTGGGTGGCTCAGTGGTTGCTGTCTGCCTTCAGCTCAGGGTGTGATCCGGAGACCCTGGGATCCAGTTCCGCAATGGGCTCCCCGCAGGGAGCCTGCTTCTCCCTCTGCCTATGTCTCTGCCTCTCTCTGTGTCTCTCATGAATAAATGAATACGATCTAAAAAAAAAAAAAAAAAAAGCAATACCTACAGAAAACATGCCGCTGAATGGTAAAAGAGTAGAAATTTCTGCTAAGAACAAGACCAAGGCAAGGATATTACCTCTCAGGATTCCTTTTTAACACTAACTGGCCGATCAACTAATGTGATAAGAAAAGAAAAGGAAATGGAAGTTATACAGATTGTGAAAGAAGAAATAAAACTGTTTTTGTTTGTAGACATGATTGTCTCTGAAGAAAATCTGAAAGAACTGACAAAAACACTTCTGAAACTAATAAGTAATCATAGCACGGTGGGAGGATACAATGTTAATACACAAAAGTCAATCACTTTTCTATACACCAGCATGAACAAATAGAATTTGAAATTTAAAATAATACCATTAGGGGATCCCTGGGTGGCGCAGCGGTTTGGCGCCTGCCTTTGGCCCAGGGCGCGATCCTGGAGACCCGGGATCGAATCCCACATCGGGCTCCCGGTGCATGGAGCCCGCTTCTCCCTCTGCCTGTGTCTCTGCCTCTCTCTCTCTCTCTGTGACTATAATAAATAAATAAATAAATAAAAATAAAATAATAATAATAATAATACCATTAACATTAGCTCCCTCCAAATGAAATACTTAAGCACAAATTTAATATATTTGTACAAGATCTAAATGAGAACTATAAAACTCTGATGAAAGAAATCAAATAAGAACTAAAAAGATATTTTCCATGTTCACATGTTCATGGATATGAAAATTCAGTATCGTCAAGATGCCAGTTCTTCCCAATTCAGTCTAATAGATTCAACACAATCTCAATCAAGATTCTAGCAGATTATTTTGTGGATATCAACAAACTGATTCTAAAGTTTTTATGATAGAAGTACTAAGTTAGTTATCAAACCATAAGAAAACATGGAAGAAACTCACATGCATATTACTAAGTAAAAGAAGCCAATCTAAAAAGGCTACATGCTACATGATTCCAAACATATGACATTCTGGAAAAGGCAGAAGTAAGGGGATAGTAAAAGAATCAGTGGTTTCCAGGGATTAGTGGGGAGAAAGAGATGAATAAGCAGAGCACAAAGGATTTTTAGAGCAGGGAAACTATTCTGTGTGACATTATGATGGTGGATACATGTCACTATATATTTGTTAAAACCCATAGGATATATAACACCAAGAGTAAAACCTAATGTAAACTATGGACTTAGTGTAATGATCTATCAATGTAGGATCATTGATTATAACAATCTAGTGGGGGACATTGATAGTGGGATGACTGTACATATGTTGGGGCAGGAGATAGGGAAATCTCTATGCCTTCTGCTCAATTTTGCTGTGAACCTATAATTGGTCTATAAAATAGTCTAATAAAACAAAACAAAGTAATTTGCTCATCAAAAGGCATATTTTGCAACAATGAAAGCAGCAGAATGGAAACAAATACCATTTTTATACACTAGAATACTATATAAGGCAATGAAAAGGAAAAAACTATGGCTATATGTGACAATGTGGATGCTTTGCATTTTATATCTCACTTAAAAGGCATGAGAGTATATATTTTATCATTCCATTTACATTAAGTAATTTCTATAGTGATAGAAAATAGGATCATGTTTACCTTTGGGTGGGGGGAATCGAGCTAGGAGGAAGCATGAAAGAATTTGAGTACTGAAAATATTCTATATTTTAGATCTAGGTGTATTAAAATATAAGTTTCATCTAGCTGCACACTTAAGATATGTGTGTTTCCTGAGGAGCAATGAATCTTTCCCCTCAGATTGTCCTTCAGACTGGTCCCCATATCCTCATGCCTGGATCCCAGGATGAAATATATGTATGGAACTCATCAGTTAAAATCACATGGGGCATTGTGAGCTGAAAGGGTCAGCAGCTTTGGCAATAAGGAGTACCACCAGCAGTGATGGAGAGGATCCTTTATATGGACGTAATCTCCTCTACAGCTTTGGTTCCCACATCAACAGCAGGAGCAGTACCTTCCATTATAGCTATTATCATGTTAGGGGCATTTCAACTGTTTTTGATATTTGCAGGTACTGGAAATTTTACCTCTGAGGTAGAAGGGAAAAGTGGAGGCTACCTTGTGGGGACCAAGAGAACAGGTTTATGGAATCTACTTCTTCTGGAGTGGAATGACACACAAGGAGGTCTTCTTCCATTAGAGTTCTGAGTCATTTGAGATGGAAAGTGGAACCACACAGATGGTGACCAAAATGTCAGCCTCTTTTTTGATAGAGCACTGAGAGAAGAAGGTATACCGACACGAGAAGAATGAGATTCCCAATATTTAACCTGAGGATTAGACAGGTTTATTCATCCATTAAAGGCAGTGCTGGAAAACCACAATCCCTTGCTTCCCTGCAATAGCAAAACCTTTATTAGTTACCTTATTATCAAGGGCAGCCTAAAGCACGTCTTCTGCAAGTAAGCAGACTCCAATAATAAAGGAGGGAGGACTAAGCTGTAAGTGTTCAGTTCATTATCCCAAGCTCCCTACTCAGATAAGTACTACCCTTAAAAGGAGAAAGTGAGGTAGCACTGTGCCACATGAACAGATGTTCTCTGTGTGTAAGCCTCAGGAATGGGAAATGAGCGCCTTCCAACTGCCCCAAATATCTGGCAGGAATATGAAAATCTTGAGTTCCCACAGAGCAGATGAGTTGTGATTATCACTATGGTCTATTTTTAGTCAGGTGATGGTGTGGCCTTGGAATTATGTCACAAAGGAGTGGCACACCCTGAATTTAGGGTATTTTGTGATAGCATCTGGAGGTCATCATCTTATGTCAGGGTCCTGAGAGGGTATCAGGAGGCAAAAAGAGACTGATGATATTTTTTGTCTGCTTATGAGGAGAAAAAAAGCAGCCTCAGATTTGAATCAGAACACAATTATCATAATTCTAGATGCCTGTGTACCAAGGTCACTGGAAAAAGAGTATTCCTTCTTCACACATGGGCCAGTGGAGGAGTAGGAGATACGTCTACAAGGGTCTTTCATCTGGACAGCCAGTTGCCTCAGAAAGAGGTCAAATCCAATCTTTCTTCTAAAGTAGGAGCCAGGGCTGGAGTAGGGCTCCAGTTATAAGAAGGGGAAAAAATCTCAATGTGCTCAGAAAGTTGCACATTTTTATACAGAAAATACATTTAAATTTAAGGTCATTTCAAGCTGAAGTGAATGAAATTGCTATAGTTTTAAAGGTAAAGATACAGAATCACCACAATTATAGCACGTACCAAATTTAAGGTACTTTACAAAAATTGGGCTTGGGACATCTTATTTTCAGTATAATTGTCTAGTATTTTCTTTTTTTTGTTTTTGTTTTTGTTTTTTTTGTCTAGTATTTTCTTAACATTTTGAAAATTATTAATATTTTTGAGAATCACTCATAATTTTTACCCATGAGTTCATTTAAATATGTAATTTTAACAGCTGCTACATTAAGCCTTATCCAGACACTAAAATTACTTCCAGAATAATATATGTCTAATTTATAATGAAAGTCAACAACCACATCACAAATAGAATTACTGAATAGAATAGAACCACATACAATTTACTGGAAAGATATGCTTTAATTTTTTTAAACAAAACTCCAGTAGTCCATAAGCATCTGTGTCATGAAAGAAAAATAGAGGGTTTCAAATCCTTTGCAGGGCAGATTATCAAGCCAGTCATTTAGTGCATCTTTAAGAGAGCAGAGAAATTGTGGTGAAGGAATCAGAGAAGATTCTGGAGATGCACAGTCGGACGTAACCAGAAGGGACACCAACAAGGGAGGGAAAGAGCAACCACAAGGAAGGAAGGAGACAAAGTTGTTACAGACTGTCCCTATTTCACCATTTTGCAAAAGATTGAGTCTAAACTTCTAGCAAATCAAAATGGAAGATTTGTAAAACCACAATTAGATACTTAAGGCAATTCTTCAAGTTTTACTTTAATCTTTGGCATAATTTCTTCTACTCTCTGGATTATTGGAATCTGCAGACAAAAAAACATTCTTCATAGAAACAAGAAAATAAACGGTTATCTCATATTAGCACTATTTTTTTTCTTCCTGATGTATTCCTTTGTGGGCTTTTTCAGCTGTCCTGAGTCTGTGGGAAAGGACATTTACCAGTTAGTCACTGAATACCTATTTATACTCCTCCCTGCTCTACTGATCAAGAGAAGAAAACTTTTTGACTTCTTAAAAGTCCATTTTAGATGTTCCTTAAGTGACTCAGTTGACATGTTCCTTGGTGATAAGCAGTCTCACGATGACTAAACCAGCTTCTACTTTTGACATCTTCTAGTAGAAGAAATGAGTCTCTGTGTAGAAGTTTCTTTTCAGGTGGCCTTTATTTCAATTTTAACAAATAACCACTTCTATAATAGGAAACTTTCTTTTCAAGAGATCAGAATGTTATATTGATGCAAAGTGCTTATTGCTGCCAAATTCTACCTCTCAAAAAGTCAGAAGACACTGACTTTCTATTGCTATAGAGATCTTTTTAAAGAGTTCTTTACATGGCAATGAAGAATAATACTTTTTTCTTGTGCTTTGGATTTTCAGAAAAATAAGAACATTCTTCCTAAGAAACGGGCACCAGTAGTCTCTGAATGCAGCTGACTGAAAAGTGGGCTTTTACATGCAAGGTGGAAATCTACATTCAGTTAAGGTAACTAGAAAGCTAATATTTAATATTAGCTCTCTCAGAGCCAGATTCTCTCTCCCTAACCATCCTGTAAACCTATATTATTCATGGTGGGTTTCAAAGCAGACTGGGATCATTAAGGCACTTGAGAAGGGTTGGCAGGGATGCTGTAGTATCAGATGAAACTGTGGTGGTAGACTGGGTTTGAGGAAATGTTGGAGGGACCATGACCCAGTACTTGTCAATGTTCTCAGGGCTTGTTGGAAACAACAGGCTATCATGATGGGTTTTCCAAACATATTTAAAGCAAAGGGGGAAAAAAAAACAGGAAGGTATATGGGGTGGTAGAATAAAAGCAAGATAAACAGAAAAAAAAGAAAACAAAGAGCAATTGGGTATTAATTGTGGAGTAAATAGTAAGGACTATTAAAATTATGTAGCAACAGTTATAGATCTTTCATGCTAATTTAGATCACAGCATATGATGTAGTTTGTGCATAAACTTTATTTTAAATTATACAATTATCATTACATTCTGTCAAAGATCCCTGAATTAATAATTTATCTCTGATCACATCGTTTAGTATTGTATCAATAAATGTCAATGCCAAATATTAAGAGAGTAATTTTTATCACCATTGTATAAAACTAACAGATATTTCTTTGGCTAAATTTTTCTCTTTTATATTTACAGGTAGACCAGTTTGCTATTGAGTTTGTTTCTCCAGCCTGGGCTGTAAAAATAAAACAAAACACCAGCATCCTCTGGGAATCACTTGGTCTTAATCCAGCATTACAGAGATGCCAAAACACAATTTCAGTGAGGTCCACACTTACTCAGGTAAACTCACTAATTCATGTGCTATGTTAGCTAAATAGTAAAATATATTTAGTCATTCTGCTTCCAAATATTGTTAGATTTTATACTAAGGATTTCATCTGACTGCTATATAAAATTTGTGTAAAGGGCAGCCCTGGTGGCTCAGCGGTTTAGTGCCGCCTTCAGCACAGGGTGTGATCCTGGAGACCGGGGAAGGAGCCCCACATCAGGCTCCCGGCATGGGGCCTGCTTCTCCCTCTGCCTGTGTCTCTGCCTCTGTGTGTGCGTGTGTCTCTCATGAATAAATAAATAACATCTTTAAAAAAATTTGTGTAAAGATTGGATATCATAGCAAAGATAATATGCTGACCTCTATGAACTTAAAGTTGTGTAGCACTCTAAGCCATTGGCATCCTTGTTTATCCTGAGAACATACATAATGCTTAGAAACAGATAATTGATATTGTAAGGGTAACTGCCCATATCTTAAGGATGATAGTCATTGTTTTCTTGGCATTTTATTTAGTATCAAGCCAATGGCATTCTCTGCAAGGAGTGCTCGTTCATTCTTGAACTTAGCTCTTTATCTTTGATAGAGAATTCCTTTAGATCCTTTTTTAAAAATCCAAAGAGGAACTTCTATTATAAATGCTTAAATAATTTTTGTTTTTATCAACTTTTTATTATTAATATTTTTAAGCATAGAGAAAGTTTGGAAGAAAAACACAACAAACGTTCATATTCACTCATATACTTACCATCTAGATTCAGCAGTTGTTAACATTTTGCCATTTAGGCTTGTGTGCATGTTATGTGTACAGTTGCTGAATCCATTTCAAAATAAATTACAGACTTCGTGATTCTCTTCCCTAAATGTTTCAGCTGCATCTCCTGAAAATGGCATTCTACTGCATAATCACATCATTAACACAACTCAAGAAACTTAACAGTACTTGTATATTATCCAATACTCAGACCATATACCAATTTCTTCGTTTGTTGCTCAAATATATTTTATGTAATATGTTGTATAGCTGGGATTTTTGGTGTCTCTTTAATGTCTTTTAATTTAGAACAGAGTTGTCCCCAGTACTCTCCACTCCTCAACGCACATTTTGTTTTCTTTGGTATTGAATTTTTAAAGTATCCAGGCCAGTTTTTTTGTGTAATATTCTACATTCAGATCTACTTGATTACTTCTTCCCAGTGTTATTTAACTTGTTTATCTCTCCTGTGTATTCCTTGTGAATTGTGAGTCTTTAGATCCATCTTAAATGTCTTAATGACTTCATAAAATTGTAACTATAAGTGGCATTAAGTAAGACGTTTCTCCTGTGCTTTATAATTTCTTAGCAAAATATATGCTACACATTTACCAGTTGAATTATGTCATTCATATTCAACCTCTTTGCATTCTTGTAAGTCATCTAAACATTTTCATTTAGAATGTGGTATGCTATACCAAAAATTGGTCTTTTCCTGCCAGAGTGCCATCTTTTTTTTTTTCTCAGTAATCTGTTTGTGACTTTTAATTAAATATACTTATCTGTACTGACAGGCAGTAGATCTTAGAACTATCTAAACTGCAGATTATCAGCTTCTAGAGTAATAATATGTATTGTGAATGTATAAAAATAATGCAATTTATAAACATAACTAAATTCTTTGGTGTACCAACTGTGAGGGAAATCTCTGTGCTGTATCTAATGTATCTGTGCTGTATATGTAATGAGTAACATGAAGTCTCTAAAGAATTGTGACATTTTAAATTAATCCAGGCTATGAGTATCTGGAAAACTCATATCTGAAAGGTTTCATAGAGACTGCACATTAAACTAATTACAAATCTATTACAATTGGTAAGTTAGTTCTTTAAGCTCTTCTCAAGATAAGATGAAAGTTGAGAATGTTTATTTATGACTGATGTGACTATTTATGCGCAATATCTGTTTTTAGGGCAACATTTAGTCTTTTCAGAATTTACCTCTTAACTAGTTACTGAGGGGATAAAATAGTCCAGAGGGAATAAATTCAATTATAAAAAGACAGTAAAGTGTACAATGTGAATTACTATACAGTGTCTTGCATCTGAGAATCATTATACATACTATAGAAAAGAATTAAAACCAGAAAAGGAGATATTTTTATCCATTCACTTAGTCATTTGAGAATTAAATAAAGAGCTGATATTCCCTTAAGGTATATTATCTGATGGTAGAGGAGGGCAATGTTTTTAAAAATTGGTTTATTAAAAGTTAATTTATCAATTTGCCAAAAATTAATTTTAATTGATGTTCTTCTTGAATATATTTGCCCACTAGAAAGAAATTATTCTTGTATATATTCAACTGATTCATTCAACAAATATTTACTGAGCATTGTATGTGCTGTGCCCATAACAGAGAGCATCAATAACAAGAAGTCACTGCCCTCATGGTGCTTAAGGGAGATGGACAATGAATATATAAAATATATATAATATGTAACATTAGGTAGTGATAAATGCTATAAAGTCCCATTTGTACCTCCTCCTCCTTTCTTTCCTGACTAGATGTCAATGGTCTGAATCTGGTATCCATCCTCTGGCAAACATCCAAGAAAGCCAAGAAAGTGACACTGCTAAAGTCACATAAGGATCGATGGTCCTTACCCTTGATGAGTGACGGGGGTGTTCTTTTAAGTAGATGGATTCCGTGAAGCATCTGACAACAGAAATCAGAATAAACTTGAAATGTGAGCCATGAGAAGATCTGGGGGAACAATAGTCAGGCTGAAGGAACAGCAAATATTAAAAATATAAAGACAAACTCCTGATCAATACCTATTAAAAAGTCTAGACTAGAAGAAAATGATCATAAGTACACTAGACTACCTACAACCTCATTTGCTACAAATTGAATATTCCCTAAAATGATCCCATGAATACATATTATTGTGAATACGTGTACTCAATATAATCAATGTATTTTTGAATGTTAAGAAATCTTATACACTGTTTCTCCATTTATTTAGACCTTTGTATCCTATAATTGGGCTTGAAAACTTTCTCCATAGAGATCTTGTATATTATTTTAAAAATTTGCTACTAGACAATTAGTTTCTATTATGTTTTTTTAGATGTTCATTGCTGGTACAGAGAAACGTTACCGACTTTTAAAAATTGACCTTGTGCCCAGCATCTTTGCTAAATGTCCTGTTTTGCTTTACTTTCTTGACCTGTATAATATCTATATATAATGTTGCTCTTTGCCTTTTATTCTCTTCTGATAGATAGATAGTAATTGGTATGTTAGTCCTTTTTATGATTATTTATATTTCCCTGTTATATTTTTTCAATTATTTTAAATTCAACCTTTCTGTATCTTTCTGTTTTAGATGTTTCTTAGTTTTGCATTTAGCATTTTGTTTTGTAATCCAATAGGAGTACCTTTTACATTTACTATAATTACTGTTATAAACGATTTATTTCTGCATTTCATACTTCCTCTTTGTTTTCTTATTCTTTCTTTCTTCCAAACAGATAAAAATTTCCTCTGCTGGTTTGAGATTTATTCTAACTTTACTCTTCTAATGGGTTATCCTTAACTTATTAAGACCTATTGTTACACTTTTTCTTATTTTTCTATTTCCTAAATTTATCAGTATCTATACCTTCCCTCAAACAATACAAATCATTTGGTGTTCTCCCATCTCTTTCTAGTGTTTTAGTTTACATTGGAATTTTTAGTTTACATGCTCTCTGAAATATTTTAGTTTACACTGGAATTTCAGTTTTGAATTGTTATGTGTTTTTTCCCCATTTTATCTTTTTTTCTTTTCCTTCTTCATTTTTTGTTCTAACATTTTTAGACAATAGTGAATTTTAAAAAGTTACTTGCTCACTCCTTCTTCCCATGTCTATATAGCATCATATTGAATTTATTGTTCTTGGAGTTCTTCAAGAAGTTTTTATGTATTTTTAAATTGTGGTAAAATATACATGACATAAAATTTACTAATTTAACCATTTTTATTTTTAGGTGTGGTAAAGTACACAAAATTTACCATCATAACTGTTTTTGTTTTATTTTAATTTTTGAAAAGATTTTATTTATTCACGAGAGACACACAGAGAGAGGCAGAGATATAGGCAGAGGGAGAAGCAGACTCCCTGTGAGGAGCCTGATGTGGGACTCGATCTCAAGCCCCCAGGATCACGAGCTGAGCCAAAGGCAGATGCTCAACCACTGAGCCACCCAGTTACCCCTTGTAACTGTTTTTTTAAGTGTACAATTCAGTAGTGTTAAGTACATTCTCATTTTTGTGCGACCATCTCCACCCTTCCATCAGGAACATTTTTCATCTCCTTAAACTGAAACTCTGTACCCATCAAACATAAGTTCCCATTCTGTCCTCCCTCTTGCCTCTGTCAAACACTGTTCTACTTTCTGTCTCTGTAGATTTGGCTACTCTAGGTATCTCATCTAAATGGAACCATATACTGTTTGTTCTTTTGTGTCTGGCTTATTTCATTTAGCATGTCTTCAAAGTTCATCCATGTTACAGCACGTGTCAAGATTTCCTTCCTTTTTAAGGCTGAATAATATCTTATTGTGTATATACATTTTGTTTATCCATTCATGCAATGATGGACACTTGGATTGCTTCCATCTTCTGGCTGTTGTGAATGATGTTGCCATGAACATGAGTATATAAATATCTGAGTCTATACTTTTAATTCTTTTGTGTGTATACACAGAACTGAACTTGCTGGATCTATGATAATTCTAGAATCTAGACTAGAATCTTTTGATAATTATATGCTTAAGTTTTTGAGGAACTGACAAATAGTTTTACATACCATCTGCATCATTTTATATCTATATTCTCACAACCAATGCACAGGCTTCCAATTTCTCCACATCCTAACACTTGATGTTTCCTAGGTTTTTGTTTTTTTGTTTTTTTGGTTTTTTTTGTAATAGCCATTCTAATGGATGTAAGGTAAGGTTTTGACTTGCCTTTCCCAAATGATTAGTGATGTTGAACATCTTTTCATGCATTTACTAGCCATTTGCATACTGTCTTTGGGGAAACGTCTATCAAAGTCCTTTGCCCATTTTTGAATTGGGCTGCTTTTAGATTGTTTATTGCTTGTGGATATATATGTAACTGATTTTTGCATTTTGACTTTGTATCCTGCTACTTTGCTGAATTCGTTTATTAGTTGTTGTTATTGTTTGTTGTTGTTATTTTTAAGTAGGCTTTATGTCCAGCTTGGAGCATGCAGGGCTTGACCTAAGCTGAGATCAAGAATCAGATGCTCAACTGTCTGAGCCATCCGAAAGGCCCTTCATTTATTAGTTCTAACAGCTTTTTTGAGTGTGTGTGTGTGTGTGTGTGTGTAGTCTTTAGGGCTTTCCACATACAAGATTATATCATATGCAGAGATAATTAGTAAGATTATTATCTTTTTATTATTATTATCATATATATTATCATATACATTATTATTATCATATGCAAACAGAGATAATAATCTTACTTCTTCTTTTCCAATTTGGATTTACTTTATTTCTTCTTCATGCCTAATTCCTCTGGGTAGGACTTCCAATACTATGTTAAATAAAAACAGTGAAAAGTAGACATACTTGCCTTGTTCTTGATCTGAGAGGAAAAGTGCTTAGGCTTTCACTATTAAGTATGATTTTTGATCTAGATTTTCCATTAACGGGCTTTATTATATTAGTTTCTTTCTGTCCCTAGTTTGTTGAGTGTTTTTCATCATAAAAGAGTATTGAATTGTCAAATGCTTTTCTGCATCAATTGATCATGTTTTGTTTTTTTCCTTCATTCTGTTTTTATGGTGTACTACATTGATTTTTGTATGTTGAACCATCCTTGCACCCAGGAATAAATCCCATTTAGTCACAGTGTATAATCCTTTTAATACATTGTTGAATTTGAAGGGTGCCTGGGTGGATGGGTTGGATGGCAGACTCTTGGTTTCAGCTCCAGTCATGATTTAGCATCTTGGGATGGAGCCCCATGTTGGGCTCTGTACTCAGTGGGGAGTCTGCTTCCAGATTCTCTCTCTCCCTCTGCCCTTACCCCACTTGTCCTCTCTCACTCTCTAAAATAAATAAATCTAAAAAAAAATGCCATTGAATTTGGTTTGCTAGTATTTTGTTGAGGACTTTATTTATAAGAAATATTGATTGATAGTTTTCTTAGTAATTAGTTCAGATTAATGCTGGCCTCATAAAATGAGTTAGGAAGTGTTTCTCCTCTTCAAGTTTTTGGAAGTGTTTGAGAAGGATTGGTACTAATTCTTTAAATATTTGGTAGAATTCACCAGTGAAGCCATCTGGTCCTGGGTTTTTGTTTGTTGACACTTGTGATTTCTGATTCAATCTCCTTATTAGTAAAAGGTCTACTCAGATTTTCTACTTCTTATTTGGTCTTGGCAGGGTGTACATTTCTTGGGATTTGTCCATTTCATCTAGGTTATTGAATTTGTTGGTGTACAGTTGTTTATAGTACTCTCAAATTTTTTTTTATTTCTATAACATCAGTAATAATATTTTCCTTTTCATTTTGGACTTAAGTTATTTCAGTCTTCTTTTTTTTAGTCAACGTAAGCTAAATGTTTGTCAATTTTGTTGATTTTTTTAAAAAGAACTCCTGGTTTAATTTTCTCTATTGTTTTTCTCTTCTATATATATGCTTAATCTTTGTTATTTCCTTCCTTTTGTTGGCTTTGGTTTTAATTTGTTCTTTTTTTAGTTCCTTAAGTTGTAAAGTCAGGCTGTTTATTTGTGATTTCTCCTCTTTAATATGTTTACAGCTACAAACTTCCTACTTGGCAGTACTTTTGCCACATCCCATAAGTTTAACTATGCTATGTTTTTATTTTCATTTTTCTCAAGATATATTTAATTTCCCTTATGATTTCTTCTTTGACCTTTGAGTTATTTAAGAAATTGTTGTTTAATATCTGTATTTCTAGTTTCCCTCCTGCTGTTGATTTCTTGTTTCATTTTATTATGATTGGAAAAGACACTTTGTATGATTTCAGTCTTTTAAAACTTATTAAGAGCTGTTTTATGGACTAACATATGGTCTATTCTGGAGAATATTCCTTGTGCACTTCAGAAAAACGTGTATTATGATGTTTCCGGAAGGAGACTTCTGTATACATTTGTTAGGTCTATTTTGTCCACAATGTGGTTCAAGTGTACTCTTTCCTTATTGATCTTTTGTCTAGTTATTCTATCCATTATTGTAAATGGTGCACTAAAGTCTCCTACTATTATTGTGCTTGAGTTGCTTGTTTCTTTTTTAAAGAGTGTGTTTGTGTAGCAAAGTTTCTGAGGCCTTAAATGGTAGAGATTTTTGTTTGTTTTTGCACTCCCTTCTTTAAATGACAGTCTGAATAAATGTGCAAAGTACTAGTTTTGGAGATTTTTCTCCCCTTCAGTACTATATATATACTATATATATATATATATATATATATATATATATATATACTAGTATATATACTTCTGCAAGAGGGCAAGTGTATATATATATAGTTATAACTATATATATGTAGTTTTATATTTATATAAAAGTACTAGTTTTGGAGATTTTTCTCCCCTTCAGTACTATACATACTGTATGTATATATATATACATACATGTATGTATATATATATACACTTGTCCTCTTGCAGAAGTTTTTGAAGTGTCTAAAATGAACATTATCTACTCATATGCAGGTGATCTGCTACCTATCTCTGGAAGTTGTTTCTTTATTTTGATATTCTTAAATTTTACTATAATGGGACTGGGTATAAAAATTATTCCAATAGTAACAATCTGTTTTAGTTAACTGTGTGGGAGTCTATTTGATCTTCTTTTTAGTTAACCATTTTGGAGAAGTTACTGACTTTGAGTTTTATAAGGGCAGGGACCATGGCTTTCTGGTTCATGAGTGTATCTTCAGTGCCTATGAAGGCTTCTGACATATGCTAGGTGTTCTAAATAGATGAATGACTAAATAAATAGACACTAAGGGGACTGCCAACTTTTCTAAGATTCCATAAAATTTATTAATATTTCCTGTCATTTCTCTCAATAGCTAAGAACATTTTTTTTAATTATTTTTTTTTATTTATTTGAAAGAGAGAGAGAGAGAGAGCATGAGTGGGGGGAGGAATAGAATGAGAGGTATAAGCAGACTCCACAGTAAATGTGCAGCCTGGCGTGATCTTCTCACCCTGAAGATCATGACTTGAGCTGAAATCAAGAGTTGGGTGCTCAACTGACTGAGCCACCCATTGCTCCAATATCTAGATAATTTTTATGGCAGAAACGAAATTGGTGTTTAATGGAATTTAAAATAAAACTGAGTCCATTAAAATGGCTTTTGGATTATATATGATATAAAAAATACATAGGAAAAGAATCATGCAAATTATTATTGGTTTATATATATATTTATATCTAGAGCCTGAAAGATATTAGCTTCAGTAGAAAAATGCAGCAAGCCTTTGTACATGTCATTTATCATCATTTATCATATTATAGTTGGTCTACAAACCTTTCTCCTCTACTAAACTGTGACCAGGTTGGTGGGATGATCTGTTTTAAATAATGTAGATAACAAGATTTATACTATACTCCTTTAGACCAGTAATATGTATCTTCAATAATTAAAATTCTAAGCTTTTGCACAGTAAAGGATACAGTCAACAAAACTAAAAGACAACCTACAGAATGGGAGAAGATATTTGCAAATGACGTATCAGATAAAGGGCTAGTTTCCAAAATCAATAAAGAACTTATTAAACTCAACACCAAATAAACAAACAATCCAATCATGAAATGGGCAAAAGACATGAACAGAAATCTCACAGAGGAAGACATAGACATGGCCAACACGCACATGAGAAAATGCTCTGCATCACTTGCCATCAGGAAAATACAAATCAAAACCACAATGAGATACCACCTCACACCAGTGAGAGTGGGTAAAATTAACAAGGCAGGAAACCACAAATGTTGGAGAGGATGTGGAGAAAGGGGAACCCTCTTGCACTGTTGGTGGGAATGTGAACTGGTGCAGTCACTCTGGAAAACTGTGTGGAGATTCCTCAGAGTTAAAAATAGACCTGCCCTACGACCCAGCAATTGCACTGTTGGGGATTTACCCCAGAGATACAGATGCAATGAAATGCCGGGACACCTGCACCCCAACGTTTATAGCAGCAATGTCCACAATAGCCCAACTGTGGAAAGAGCCTCGGTGTCCATCGAAAGATGAATGGATAAAGAAGATGTGGTTTATGTATACAATGGAATACTACTCAGCCATTAGAAATGACAAATACCCACCATTTGCTTCAACGTGGATGGAACTGGAGGGTATTATGCTGAGTGAAGTAAGTCAATCGGAGAAGGACAAACATTATATGGTCTCATTCATTTGGGGAATATAAATAATAGTGAAAGGGAATATAAGGGAAGGGAGAAGAAATGTGTGGGAAATATCAGAAAGGGAGACAGAACATAAAGACTCCTAACTCTGGGAAATGAACTAGGGGTGGTGGTGGAAGGGGAGGAGAGCGGGGAGGTGGGGGTGAATGGGTGACGGGCACTGAGGGGGGCACTTGACGGGATGAGCACTGAGTGTTATTCTGTATGTTGGTAAATTGAACACCAATAAAAAGCAAATTTATTAAAAAAATAAATAAAATAAAATCTTTAAGAAAAAAATAAAATAAAATTCTAAAAGGTGGAAAGAAGTGGTAATTTTCTTTTCTTCCTTCAAGAATATCTACTTAGGATGTAATATACACCACGGTGATCATAGTTAATAATACCATATTGCATATTTGAAAGTTGCTAAAAGGGTAGATCTTAAAAAACTTTCATCACAAGAAAAAATTGTGTATGATGGCAGATGTTAACCATACTGTGGTTGTCATTTCACAATATATACAAATATTGAGTCATATGTTGTACACCTGATGCCAATAGATCGTTGTATGTCAATTATATCTCAAACAAAAAAAAGAATATCCATGCATATGAATGAATGCTAAGTTTTTTAAGAAGTGGAAGAGAAAATGGGGGCTTTCTTTGCTTAAATCACCTTTGTTTTGTTTCTAGGCTTATTTTGCTTAGTCATATATATTTTTTCTAATAATAAACAATAACATATGAACCCACCATTATATTCTCTGCTTCTTCTAATTACCATCTAAAATAATAGCAGTTGGGATGCCTGGGTGGCTCAGTGATTGAGTGTCTACCTTTGGCTCAGGGCATAGTTCCGGAGTCCCAGGATCGAGTTCCACATCGGGCTCCCCTCGAGAAGCCTGCTTCTCCCTCTGCCTATGTCTCTGCCTCTCTCTCTGTGTCTCTCATGAATAAACAAATAAAAAATCTTTTAAAAAAATAGCAATAATATCCAACTTTAACAAATATGCAAATTGTCACAGATTTAGGAACTGCTATAATCTTTCTTGAAGAAAAGTAATAAAAACGTTGACAGGGGAAAAAGAAGAGATCTTGTCATGATTGTGAATATGGAAAGACTTATGATAATTCACAGCCACAAGAGGCATTATTGTGACAATGATAAGTGCAAGAAGACCTTTAAAAAATCCTTTGGATGACACAATTATTGCAGATTGTTAGATACTAAGAATCTGTAGAATGAACTATATAAATAACTAACAGTAAGAAAAATAAAGGTCATGTTTTTCTACAGAAATTGAATAAATTCTTGAAATTTGAGAAGGTGCTAACAGTCTTGGAAATATGAATTCTTTGGGTTTTGCATTTCTACTGTGCAAAAGTGGTATGGAATATTTCAACCAGCCTGTCAAATAATCTATGCATAAATTGGAGACAGCAGTTCCCCTGAAAGAGTTGCTTTATATTAACAAAAATAGTATACATTTTAAAAATAAACTCATTTAACTTTTACATGCTTTTCATATTTCCCTGTTTTAATTAGTTCCTAGAGTTAATTTTTTATTAACCAAACAGTGTCAATTCCCAGATCATGCCATCTCATTCAAATACATTGATGAATATAGGGCAATGTTAAAATGACACTTATGAAGGAAGCACAATATTATATTTGCTTTCCACATAAACTCCCATTTAAGTCTGCACATCCTGGAATGACCACAGCATTCCCTTTTACTATTGTTTCATGGTTCCTAAGATATCACTTCCTTCGGGAACATTTGAAAAGTAAAACGTTGGCAACCATGTTTATAAAGTACATAGGCATACTTTAAAAGATGTGAGTTTTAACATTTTAAACTATGTATATAAATTCTCTTTTGAAACAGTTGCTTTGTTTAAAGAATTTAATTAATGAAAATCCAGGTAAAGTCACAAATGATGATCTACAACAACTTACGGAAAAGTTATCTTTTATAGAAATTACATTGAATTTTAGACTTGAAATGGACCCTACAAATCATGTAATCTGAAAACATTTTTCACCCTAGGGTAAAGACTGGAAACCTTTTCCTTTCTTTTTTTTTTTTTTTTAGATTTTTATTCATTTATTCATGAGAGAGAGAGAGACAGAGAGAGAGAGAGAGAGAGAGAGAGAGAGGCAGAGACACAGGCAGAGGGAGAAGCAGGCTCCATGCAGGAGCCCGACGTGGGACTTGATCCCGGGACTTGACCCTGAGATCACGCCCTGGGCTGCAGGCGGCGCTAAACCGCTGCGCCACCGGGGCTACCCTGGAAACATTTTCAACCTACAATTTTTAATGTAAGCCAGATATTTAATATTTCTATCCTGCCTTGTGAAAGTAAAGGTACATTTTTTGCATTATCTAGATGTTATTCAAATGTAATTCCCATTCCTTTAACTGGAATCTTTGGGGTAAAAAGATTCTACTATGAATATGTAATGGAGTTTTAGAGTTTACTTAATTCCTTGGAAAAAGACATCTTCATTAGTATTTTTGTAGTTGGCAAAAAGTTTTTCCTATGGTACCTCTATCAGCTAATTTTCTATGCTGCCACACTTTTAGGTAAATGAGTGAAAGGAGATAGTCCAAGTATTGTTTTCAATATTTTATCTGAAATTGTATTCAATTTTTAATTTAGTTTTTAAAAGTTAGTTTTGGCATTTAAAATGTCATGCAATTAATTCTGTATTTGATGTATTTAATTAAAGCAATATTAACTATTTATATACATTCTAGTTTTAAGCAACTTATTTCATTCCTATCATGCTAACTTAAAATGTGAGTAGCACGTTCTTGTATAGATACTTTGGTTTTATGCTGATTGTTTTCATAATAAGTTACTTGTATATGATAAAGGTCTTTTATAAGCATTTCATGTTCATAACTCTTTTACTTGATCATTGTTAAAATCTTACATTAAATAAAAGTATGCTAAAAGAAGTACTTCAGACATAACCATATATGCATCATTAACCTGCAATATTTGACCTTTAAACAATAAAATACAGTCACATAAATGCATGACTTGTAAGGCACCTGCCTGTATGCAGAGCTACAGGTGGTATAATTATACTACTTCCTTATCTTTTTTTTTTTTTTTTTTTTTTAATTTTTTTTTTTTACTTCCTTATCTTTTTATTACTCCTCCACTCATTTGGTATTTGATAGCTGTGCCAGGCTGACTAGAAATTTTGATTATGTGAAAAAGAATCTGTTGGGTTGGTGTTTTTTTTTTTTTTTTTGTCTTTATTTCTAAACTTAAAACTTTCTAAAAATTTTTAAAGTTTTGAATATAACACTTGGTTTTCCACTTACTTTGAATTTGACTTTTTATGTAGCATTAGATAAAAATTCAGGGACACCTGGGTGGTTCAGTGGTTGGAAGTCTGCTTTCAGCTCGGGGTGTGATCCTGTGGTCCTGGGATTGAGTTCTGCATCAGGCTCTCTGCAAGGAGCCTGCTTCTCCCTCTGCCTATGTCTCTGCCTCTCTCTGTGTCTCTCATAAATAAAGAAAATATATTTTTTTTTAAATTCAAGTCCATTTCCCTTCCCTGTGAAAAATCAGTTGTTCCAATATTGAAGTTATTTATTGAACAGTTCCTCATTTCCTTGATATTTTATCAAAATCATCTTATTCTTGGCACTTTACATTTCCCCTTTATTTATTTGAGAGAGAGATGGAGAGTGAGTATAAGTGGGGGGAGGGGCAGAGGGAGAGAGAGAGAGAGAGAGAGAAGCAGACTACCTACTGAGTGTGGAACCCCACATGGAGTTTGATCTCATGACCCTGAGATCATGACCTGAAAATCAAGAGTCAGACAGATGCTTAAACGACTGTGCCACCCAGGTGCCCCTACACATCTGCTTTGTAGTCCTTTGACAAGGGGAAAATTTTTTGCAGTAACTTGAAAGGGAATCGCATTGAGGGAGAGCTAACATTTTTATCATATTAAATTTTCATACTGTGGACATAGTATATCTCTTCATTTATGTGGATTTCCAATAAAATTTTAATATACCCTCTATAAATATCTTGCAGGCATTTTAAAAGATAATTATTAGTTGTTCTCATATATTTTTGGTTGCTACTATAAATAGTAACTTTAAAAATTATGTTTTCTAGCTTGTATTTTTAGTGTATAGGAATACAGTTGATTTTTATAAATTGTACTTGTTCCCACAAACCTTGTTTAACTCTTTTATTCTAAAAATATATCTTCATATTCTCTTTTTCATGTAAATGTTCATATTGTTTGTAAATAACGTTTTTTTTTCTTTTTCTTATTGTGGTGAAATACATGTAACATAAAATTTACCATATTAACTGTTTTTTTTTAAGATTTTATTTATTTATTCATGATAGACATAGAGAGAAAGAGAGAGAGAGGCAGAGACACAGGCAGAGACACAGGCAGAGACACAGGCAGAGGGAGAAGCAGGCTCCATGCAGGGAGCCCAACATGGGACTCGATCCCGGGTCTCCAGGATCATGCCCCGGGCCGAAGGCAGGCGCCAAACTGCTGTGCCACCCAGGGATCCCCATATTAACTGTTTTTAAGTGCACTGTTTAGTGGCATTAAATACAATCATATTGTTGTACAACCATCACCACCATCCATCTCCATGACTCTTATCATCTTATAATACTGAAGTCTATACCTATTAAACTATTACTCCCCATTCTTCCCTCCCCCAGCCCCTGAACAGCACTGTTACACTTTCTATCTTTATGATTTTGACTACACTAAATACCTTATATTAGTGGAACCATATAATATTTGACTTTTTGTAACTGGCTTATGTCACTTAACTCAATGTCCTCAAGCTTCATCAATGCTGTAGAATGTTGCAGAATTTCCTTCTTTTTTAAGGTGGAATAATATTCCATTGTATGTATATACCATGTTTTGCTTATCCATTTGTTGATCAATGGACACTTGGGTTGCTTTCACATTTTAGCTTGTCCATAATGCCTATAAACATCTGTGTAAAAATGTCTTTGAGACTGTGTTCTCATTTCTTTGGGGTATATTCCTAGAAGCAGAAATACTGGATCATGTGGTAATTCTATTTTTAATTTTTTGAGGCACTGTCACATCTTCTACAGTGGCTATACAATTTTACACTCCCACCAATAGGACTCCAAAGTTACATTTCTCCCATCCTCTCCAACAATTGCTATTTTTTGTTAATGAACAATTACAATGGATATGATTTACATTTCCCTAATGATTAAAGATTTTGAGCATCTTTTTATGTACTTTTTATGGCCATCTGTGTATCTTCTTTGGAAAAATGTCTATTCAAGTCCTTTGTCCTTTTTAAATCAGTTTATTTTTTGCTTTTGACTTTTATAAATTCTCTATGTATTCTGGATATTAATCTCTTATCAGATATATGATTTGTAAATATTTTCTCCCATTCTCTGAGTTGTCTGTTTACTCTGTGAATAGTCTTCTGATGCACAAAATTTTCATGAAGTCCAATTTGTCTCTTTTTTCTTTTGTTATTTGTGCTTTTGGTGTCATATCCAAGAAATTATGGACAAATCCAGTGTTGTGGAAATTTTATTGTTTTTTTCTAAGAGTTTTATTAAGTTCTACATTTATGTCCTGAATCCATTTTGAGTGAATTTTTTTTTTTAATATTTGATTTGTTTGGCAGAGAGAGAGAGAGAGAGAGAGAGTGCACAAGCAGGGGGAGGGGCAGAGGGAGAAGCTGACTCCCCACTGAGCAGGGAGCCAGATGCGGGACTCCATCTCAGGACCTTGGGATCATGACCTGAACTGAAGGCAAATGCTTAACCAATTGAGCCACCCAGGTGCCCCTTGAGTGAATTTTTATATATGGTATTAGGTAAAGGTTCAACTTCATTTTTTTGCATGTGGATATCTAGTTTTCCTAGCACCATTTGTTGAAAAGACTGTCCTTTTCCTATTGAATAGTCTTGGCATCCTTGTTGAAAATCACTTGACCATCATATGTGAGGGTTCATTTATTGACTTTGAGTTCTATTCCATTGATCTACATGTCTGTTGTTTTGACAGTAACACTGTTATGATTATTGTAGATTTGTAGTAAGTTTTGAAATCAGGAAGTGTGAGCCTTCCAGCTTTGTTCTTCTTTTCAAGATTATTTGGCTATTATGGGTACCTTGAAATTCTATATGAATTTTGGGACGGGTTTTCTATTTCTGCAAACAAAAAAACCCATTGATATTTTGATAAAGATTACAATTCAATCTGTGTATCACTTTGGGTACTATTTCATCTTAACAATATTAAGTCTTCTAAACCATGAACATGGGCAGTGTTTCCATTTGTCTTAATTTCTTTCAGAAATGTTTTATAGTTTTCAGTTATAGTCTATCATCTCCTTGGTTAATTCCTAAATATTTTGTACTTTCTGATGGTATTGTAAGTAGAAATATTTTTTTGGGTGCCTGCGTGGCTCAGTTATTTAAGTGTCTGTGGGGATTGAGCCGCACATTGGGCTCCTTCCTCACCAGGAAGGCTGTTTCTCCCTCTCCCTCCTGCTCCCCCTGCTTGTGCTCTGTAAAATAAATAAATACAATCTTAAAAAATGTTTTGTAATTTACTTTGTAGATTGTTCATGTGTATAAAAATACAAGTATTTTTTTATATTGACTTTGTATCCTGATATTTTGCTGAATTCATTTATTAGTTCTAGCAGCCTTTTTTTTTTTTTTTTGTGGTGTTTAAGGGTTTCTTATATATAAGGGCCTATCACTTGCAAACAAATAATTTTACTTCTTCCTTTTCCATTTGGATTCCTTTTACGTCTTTTTCTTGCTTAATTGCTCTGGTTAAAACTTTCAGTACTATCTTGAATGGAAGTGCTGAGAGTGAGCATACTTTCCTTGTTCCTGATAGAGGAAAAGTATTGTCTTTCACCATTATGATATATACTGAGGATTTTCCATGAAAGGGTTTTAGTATGTTGAAGTAGTTTCCTTCTATCCCTAATTTACTGACTGTTCTTTTTAATCACGAAAGGCTGTTGAATGTTGTCAGATGCTTTTTCTGCATCAATTGAGATTATCATGTGTTTTTTTTCCTTCATGTTGTTCATGGGGGAGTATTACACAGATCAAATTTTATGTATTGAATCATCCTTGCATTCCAGGAGTAAATTCCACTTAGTCATATATAATCCTTTTAATATGCTGCTGAAACCTGTTTGCTAGTATCTTGTTGAGGATTTCTGCACTAACATTTATAGGGATTTCGCCTATAGTTTTCTTTTCTTATAGTGACTATTTGGCTTTGGTATTAAAGTTATGCTGGCCCCATAGAGTTAGGAAGTGTTCCTTCCTCTTCAGCTTTTTAGAAAAATTTGAAAAGAATTGGTATTAGTACTTCTTTAAATGTTTGACAGAATTCACCAGTGAAACCATCAGGTCCAGGACTTCCCTCTGTTGGGAGATTTTGATTACTGCTTCAATCTCTTTACTGATTAAAGGTCTGTTCAGATTTTCAATTTCTTCATGATTTAGTCTGAGTAAATTCTGTGTTTTTAGGAATTTGTTCATTTCATGTAGTTTAATCCAATTTTTGGTATACATATCATAGTACTCTCTTATAATATTTTTTATTTCTGTAGAATTGGTAGTATTGTCACGACTTTCATTTCTAATTTTACTGAATTTTCTTTTTTTTTTAGTTCATCTAGCTAACAGTGTGTCAATTTTATTGGTCTTTTGAAGTGGCTAATTTTTTTGTTTTCATTTTCTCTATTTTTTAAATTTTCTTTTTTGTGTACTTCCACTCTAAGTTTTATTTCCTTTTGTTGTTGTTGTTGTTGTTGCTAGTTTTGGGTTTAGTTTTTTCTTATTTCTAGTTCTGTAAGTTGTAAAGTTGTTGAGATTTATTTTTTAACGTAAGCATTTATAGCTATAAATTTCCTGCTTAGCACTGGCTTTGAAGCATTCCATAAGTTTTGGTACATTGTGTATTTTGTTTTTATTATCGTCTAAGGATTTTCTAATTTTCCTTATTATTTCTTTTTTGATCCATTGGTTGTTCAAAAGTATATTGTTTAATTTCCACCATTTTGTGAATTTTCCAGTTTTGTTTTTGTTATCAGTTTCTAACTTCATTCTATTTTGGTCAGAGAAGATACTTTGTATGATATCCATTTTTTTAATCTTTTGAGAATTTGTGGCCTAACATGTGGTCCATCCTGGAAAACATCCCATATGCACTCGAGAAGAGTGTATATGTTGTTGTTGTTGGACAGAGTTCTTCGTGTCTGCTACATCTCGTTGGTTTATTGTATTAAGTCCTTACTTATGTTCTGTCTGATTGTTCTATCCATATTTGTGAATGGGGTGCTGAAGTTTCCAACTATTATTATATAACTGCCTATAGAACCTTTCCCTGGGTATGTGCGGTCACTTTCCAATTTTCTCCATTTCTGCAGTTGTTTTGGAACATCCTACTCTTTAATGTCTGGCTCCCAAAAGAGAAAAAATGAAGCAGGGAAAAAAGGATGGTTGACCCTTTAAATACCCTGGCTATCACTTCAGCTGGAGAGGGAGAGGCTTGCAACAAGGAGGGTAGGTGCAACAATGGCTGCTTCCTCTTTGTGCTTCTGTGATTGGAAGCAGTAATCATCAATCAGAACACAGATTCTTTTTGTCCACTCTAGTTCTTACAGCTTTGTGCAAGCAGCTTTAGGAACACATGCACAACTACCAGTTAGTGGCTGAGGTGGTGGATAGGTTGCTGCTACTGTGATACCCTCTGAAATTGACCAAAATTACCCACAAGTCACCAACTGAGTCTTCCCCTGGAAGTTGCAAGCCTTCAACAAACTCTGCAGTTCCAAAATAGCTACATTAGACAGATTCTGCAAGTTCAGCTATTGCCTAGGTGGGGAGACAGATTCCTGGTGCTTCCTACTCCACCATCTACTCAGAATTTTGTCCTAAATAATAGAAGTTTTGATTCTTCCTTTCCAATATCTTGCAAATTATATCTAGTTTCCTTTTATTGTTGAAATGACTAGGATCAACATTAAACAGATGTGATGATTAGCGATATCTTTGTGTTCATGGTTTTAAAAGGAGTGTGTGTACCTTTTTGCCATTAAGTATAGTGTTTCTTACAGGTTTGGAATAGATCTTTATTAAGTTGAGGAAGTTTATTCTATTGCTATCTTGCTAATAATTTGGGTGAATATTGTAAAATGATTTTTTCATCTCTTGATATGATCTTAGAATTTTTCTCCTTTATTCTGTTAATCAATTACACTACTGGATTTTCCAATTTGAAACTATACTTGCATTCCTGAGATAAACTTAAATTAACTTCATCATAATGCATTATTATTGTCGTTACTTAAAGTTAGATTTGACTCACTAGTATTTCATTTAGAATTTTTTAAAAAGATGTTATTTATTTATTCATGAGACACAGAGAGAGAGGCAGAGACACAGGCAGAGGGAGAAGCAGGCTCCCTGTGGGGAACCTGATGTGGGACTTGATCCCAGGACCCCAGGATCACGCTCTGAGTCAAAGGCAGACGCTCAACCACTGAGCCATCCAGGCATCCCTCATTTAGAATTTTTGCATCAGTCAGTCAACATAACTACAGTGGGTTTGTAGTTGTCAATTGTCATGTTCTTATTAGCTTTTGCTGTTACAATTTCACTAAGTTGATAAAATTAATTGGGGAGTTTTTCTTCTATTCTCTGGAAGAGTTTATATAATACTGAATTTATCTATTCCCTTGAATATTTGGTAGAATTTGCCTATCTAGCCATGTGGATCTGGTCTTTCCTTGGAGGGGTATTTTCAACTACTGACTCAAGTTATTTCTTAATAATTCCATTTCAGAGTTTCCTTTCCTTTTTGAATATACATTTAAAAATTTGGCATAACATTGCTTAGAGTACACTCATATTTTTCTAATCTTTGAATTGTCTTTAGTTTTGCTCATTTTTCATTCTTTTTTTTTTAAGATTTTATTTATCTATTCATGAGAGACACAGAGAGAGAGAAAGATAGAGACACAAGCAGAGGGAGAAGCAGGCTCCATGTAAGTAGCCTCATGTGGGACTCAATCCCAGGTCTCCAGGATTAGGCCTTGGGCTGAAGGTGGTGCTAAACCGCTGAGCTACCCGGGCTGCCCCCATTTTTCATTCTTAATGTTTTCATTCTTTTACCTGATGCATTCACCAGTGGTTTGCCTACTTTATTATTATTATTTTTTGCCTACTTTATTATTGTTTTCAGAGTTAGCTTTTGACTTTATTATTGCTATTGTATTTTTTATTACTCTTCCATTAATTTTTGTTCATTATTTTTCTTCTATTTTCTTTAGGACCAGTTATTATTTTGTAACCTACATTGGAAACATAGATCATTCAACTTTTCTTCTTTCTCAATATAAGCATTTTCTTACACACTGAGTACTAATTTCTTACTAACTTTGATATGCAGTATTTCTATTATTATTCAGTCCTAATGGATGTTGAAATAGAACCCATGAGATGAAATTAGAATAGAAATTCATTTATTTGCAGCACTGTTCATTCAAACTCACTTTGAGAGCTAGTTTTTATCCATCCTTTGAAAGAAAATTTCAAAAAGTCACATGAGTCTTCTCGGTCTTTCTCAATAAAAAGTCCTGTGGTCAGTTCTAGCCATTAGACAAATAAGCAGAAAGTCTCAGGTTAGCACTTAAGTCAACTGTGATATGACAAGATTTCAATATTCATTCAGACTTAAAGTTCTTCCTCTACCAGAGCTCATATCTGCTACAGGTGAGTTGTGTGCAGTGAAAAAAATAGGGATGACTGCTTCTTTTATAAGAATTATGTTTCTGCCTTCCTCCCCTACTTACTGGGCTGCTTCTGACTCTTCCAGGATCAATCCTGGGAAAAAGAGATAAAGTAAGGAAAAGGAAAGGACTTACTTATCTGCAATGAAATTGCACAGGCTCTCCTTAAACATCTTTCTCTTACAGGATGCTTTCCTGTGGTCAGTCAGTACTTTACCCCTAGGCATCCAGCTATCCCTGATTAGGGTCATCTTGAAGTTTCTGCTGGCTTTCTCTCACCTAAGACTGACATCTGCTCCTGCGGAAATGTGCATCCTTTTGTCATTCTTTGTAAGGTGGTCCCCAACGCATCAGCTTTTCTTACTTCAGAGCAGTTAGCCAGCCAGAGTTCCCATCCTTCATACTTCTAAGGTTTGAGACAAATGGCTCACCATATCCCACAAATTCTAGGGGATGTGTATTAAACTTGCCAAGTGATCCCTCTGAGGCCTCTTTTGCTCGTCTTGAAATGTGGGATTTAGCACTACAATAGCTTTATCAATTTCTTCCTCTAATTTCCCATTCCCATCTTCTAATCCCTCTCAACCAAACCTTTTATATCCTTATATGCATTAGGATCATAAAATCTAAGTTGGTGACTTCCTTTGGAAATCTTATATAGAAGACTCTTATATTAAAATGTGAGGTTTGTCATTTTAGGACTTCAGCTGAGAGCCTAAAAACGTATTTCTAACTCCGCTTCACAATTATTCTCTAATTTCCATCATGATTTTTTAAAACTCTGACCCCTAAGTTATTTAGAAGTGTTTTTAAATTTCCAAATATATAATCTTTTAAAAATATATTTTAAAAGATTTTATTTATTTGAGAGAGATAGAGCAAGAGAGACCACAGAGGCAGAGGGAGAAGGAAAGGGACAAGCAGACTTGCTATTGAGCAAGGAACCCAATGCGGGGCTTGATCCTAGGACTCAGAGTTCATGACCTGAGCTGAAGGCAGACCCGTAACCAACTGAGCCACTCAGGTGCCCCTTAAACATATTTTTAAAATGTTGACTTCTAACTTAATTCATGGGATCACAGAACATGATCTGTATGAATCAGACTGATGGAAAGCTATTCAGAGTTGCTTTATGACACAGTTCATCATCAATTTTTATGATGTTCCTTATGTGCTTGTGAAGATGTTCATTCTCTAACAATAGAATGGAGTGTTCTATATATGTCTATTAGATCAAGATTCTTAATTGTGTGGCTCAATTCTACTTTTTTTTTAGTCTTATAATTACTGTGAAGAATATTAAAAATTCCTGCTATGGGGATCCCTGGGTGGCGCAGCGGTTTGGCGCCTGCCTTTGGCCCAGGGCGCGATCCTGGAGACCCGGGATCGAATCCCACATCGGGCTCCTGGTGCATGGAGCCTGCTTCTCCCTCTGCCTGTGTCTCTGCCTCTCTCTCTCTCTCTCTGTGACTATCATAAGTAAATAAAATTAAAAAAAAAAAATTCCTGCCATGTTGTGGAATTATCATTTATCCCTTGAAATTCTGACAACCTTCATATATTTGGAACTGGTTTTGTTAAAATTTTTATTTTATTTATTTATATTAATTTACTTTTATATATATATACACACACACACACACACATATAATATATATGTATCTTTTTTATTGGAGTTCGACTTGCCAACATACAGTGTAACACCCAGTGCTCATCCTGTAAAGTGCCCTCCTCAGTGCCGGTCACCCAGTCACCCCATCCCCCCACCCACCTCCCCTTCCATTACCCCTTGTTCATTTCCCAGAGTTAGGAGTTTCTCATGTTTTGTCTCAGTCTCTAATTTTTCCCACTCATTTTCTCTCCTTTCCCCTATAATCCCTTTGACTATTTTTTATATTCCTCATATGGGTGAAACGATATAATGATTGTCCTTCTCCAATTGATTTACTTCACTCAGCATAATACCCTCCCTCCAGTTACATCCATGTCGAAGCAAATGGGACTGTGAATAGTGGTACTAAGTTGAAAACTTTGTACCTCCCTTGCAAACTAAGACGTTCACCATTTATGTGCTTAATTTCTTGATACTTAAGGCATTTTACATTAAAGCTTGTTTTATCTGATGTTAATATTCTTAGCTTTTTAAACTTTTTTTCTACTATTTCTCTGTTATATCTTTTTTTTTGTTGTTTTTTTTTTGTTATATCTTTTTATCTTATTTTCAACCTTGCCTTTATTTTGTTGGGTATCTTGTAAGTGACATGCAGCTAGATTTAATTTTTGCCCAATCTGAGTGTCACTTTTACCAGAAAATTTTAATACATTACTTTTACTGAAATACAAGAACTTTTACTATTCTGTGTTTTCTGTTATTGTGTTTTTGCTTTATTCCTCTCCTTTCCTATCTTGTATTGAATTTTTTATCCACATTTTTATTAAGAAACCATACATACTTTTAGTATTCATTCCATTACATATACTCTGCCACTTAATGTGAAGACTCTGCTTAGTAAAAATTACCTCTACTGTTCTCTTTTCCAACAGAAATAGCTCAAACACCTTAGCCTTCCATTGATATCACATTTTTAAATTATTTCTGTCCAATATTTTAATTTCCCTTTATTTTTATATATCCAAATTATATCACCAGTTACTATAGTTTTATGGTCAATGGTTGTTCATTTTGTTAGGCTTAATCATTCTTACATTTCAGATCATTTGGGGTTATTTTAAAATCCTTAAAAAGGTCTTGGAGTGAGAATCCATTGGTGTTTTTAGTTTTGTCTGAAAATACTCCTATTTTGCTCTTATTAAAGCTTAGCTGACTATAAAAATTTCAGGTTGATAGCTATTTTCTTTGCACTTTGAGGTTACTATCCCATTATATCCTGGCTTTCTTGTTACTATTAACTGTTAGTTAACTTTTATCAGTTAAATTGTCATTCTCTTCTAGATAGGTAATCTGTCTTTTTTTAAGATTTATTTATTTAAGAGAGAGAGAGAGCGGTGGGAGGGGCAGATGAGGAGAGAATCCATGAGCAGACTCCCCACTGAACATGGAGCCAGATATGGGACTCCATCCCAGGACCCTGAGATCATGACCTGAGCTGAAATCAAGAGTCAGCTGCTTAACTGAGTCACCTAGGTGCTGTATTAATTTGTCTTTTTAATGGCTACTTTCAAGTCTTTGTTGCTTCTGTAATTTTACTTCAATGTGTCTATCAAAATATATATATATATATATATAGTTTATATATAAGTATTGTTTTATTTTTTAATTTATTTTACTATTATTTTTTGTGTATATTCAATTCACTATGATTCCTCAATCTGAGATTTCAGCAGTCATTTCTCCCCCCCCCCCCCAGCCTCTCTATTCATTACTTCTGGAAATTCACTTCTACCCTCGATTTCTCTTAACCTTTTGTATTTTTCATCTACTTGACTTTCTGCTCTGCATTTGGAATCATTTCTTTAGATCTTTCAGTACGTGAATTCTCTATTAGGGTGTGTTTAATCTGCTGTTTAACTTGCGCTAGAGTTTTTAATTTCAATAATTATGATTTTCATTTCCAGAAGTTCTAGTTCTTTTAATAAATCTATTTATTTTGACAGTGTCTTTTCTCTTCAGGTTTTCAGTTCCATTTTCAAAAATATCAGTAAATATTTTAAATACACATAAACAATTGTATTTAATACTTCCATTAACTGAATTACTAAGAGTCTATTTCTGTTGCATGTTTTCCCCGCTGGCTTTTGTTCATGGTGGCTTGTTTTGTGCATGTTTTGCAGTCTTTGAATTGTGAATTGTTTGGGATTTATCTTTGGAAACTTTGAGGAATCTTTGTTTTAACATGTTTTCCTTTAGAGAGGATGAGCTTTGCGATTCCAACATGGATGCGATTAACCTGACATTATATTATCATCTTGGCTTGGGGTTTCCTAGATCATACAGGTCATGTGAATTCAAGTCCTAAATTCATTTGAGGACATGGTGGTTTCAAAATGGCAAAGGAAATTGGCACACATACATACATACACAGCCCTGCCCAAAGAGGATGTGCCAAGAGAGACAAGTCCTGTCTTCTCCATCCTCCCCCATATCTGCTTTCCAGATTTGCTTTTACCCAGTGATTTCACTGAGGGTGTTGCCTTTCAGGCCTTCTGATTTCAAATGAGGGTCTCAGTTCCAATTTGTGACCTTGTGAGAGCTTAACACCATGTCTTCTGTCCTCACAAGACAGGTAAAACTCAGACCTCTTCTGTAACTGAGATGGGCAAATGCCTCCAGGACAGTAGTGGAATAAGTGCCAGCTTAGTAAGCTGGTTTTCAGTTTCCTCCTTTTTGGCTTATGAATATTTTACCTTTTTCTTTCCTTCTTTTTTTGCTCAGCAACACATTTTGGGTATTTTTATAAAAGTATTTCAACCTGCAGGTCTTGGTGTTTTGTTGCGGGATTTTTATGCTTATTACATGACATGAGATATGGAATATTACAAAAAACAGAATCATAGGTTTTAATTTTTCAAATTTTAAAATATATTCTATTGAATATTTTTATACACCTATCAGATTGGAATGAGAATGATGAATTATGTTCTAAACCTGATTTTGTTATTTGCTATTTGTGATTTTGGGAGAACAACCTTTCTCTTACTATCTTATCATCTTTGAGAATTGCATTGAGGACCTCAGAGATTTCTTCAAGTTTTAATGTTCAGTGAGTCTATGAAGTAAAATGGCTTTGGTGAAGGTTCAAGATGTAATAATCATCACATATCTAGCACTAATCTGCCCTTCACTACGTGTCTTTCATTACATTTGGCTCAAGCTTTAAATTGTCCTTCTGTTGACCTGTTTTTGGTTTTGTTTTTTAATTGTAGTAAAAGACACACACACACACACACACACACACACAATTTACCTTCTTAATCATTTTTAAGTGTACAGTTCATGTTAAGTGTATTTATACTGTTGAATAATGTTGCCTTTTAAACTCTAAAGTATAGATTATTTATTGATAAGGGATACATCTATTTCTACAGTGTCTACCTTGCTCTTACTCATCTCTTCTTCCTTCTTCCTTTCTTCCCCTTGACACAGTGGCTGGAACATTGTATCAAGGGAGAAATGCTACAACCTAAAGTCATCTAACTTAAAAATTTCAAAGTTCAAAGTTTTCTGAATGTTTGTATCCCCCCAAAATTAATATGCTGAAATCCTAAAACCCAATGGGATGACATACATACATGTAGAGCTTTCATGAATAGGTTCAGTGCTCTTAAGAGGATACCACAGAGTTCTCCAGCCCCTTCTTCTGTATGAAGACATATCCAGCCCTTTCTTCTATATGAGAACACCCACTTTTATGAGGCACCCAGGTGCCCCTCTTTTATTTAAATAAAAATTTACTTCTGATTTTATCACATCTATTTAGGTGTCAGCCTTTAAAGATCAAGTTTTTGGGTTGCCTGGGTGGTTCAGTTTGTTAAGCATCTGGCTTCAGCTCAGGTCATGATCCCAGGGTCCAGGGATCGAGCCCCATGTTGGGCTCTCTGCTGGGAGCCTGCTTCTCCCTCTCCCTCTGTCCCACCCCCAACTTGTGCTCCCTCTCTCTCTCTCTCAAAAAACAAAACAAAAACAAAAACACAAAAAAAACCTTTAAGAAAAAATAAAAATCAAGGTCTTAAATCAGTAGACTTCCCAAAAAATAAGACAGTATTATACAACTCATTATTTTAGTATAGGAAAACAAACTTTTCTGGTATTTCTAAAAAGAAAAAAGTAAGCTTGGCTGAAATTTCCAATTGCCATTGATTTTAGAGATGATGTGAACAGAGTTTAAGTAAAACATATATTTCATCAATTCCAAGAAACAGATTTTTCCCTATATTTAAAAATTTCCAGTATCAGGATGCATGTTAAAAATCAAGTTATAATTTATATAATGAGCAGTTTTTCTTTTTCTTTTTTTTAATTTTTTATTTATTTATGATAGTCACGGAGAGAGAGAGAGAGAGAGGGGCAGAGACACAGGCAGAGGGAGAAGGCAGAGGGAGAAGGCAGGCTCCATGCACCGGGAGCCCGACGTGGGACTTGATCCGGGGTCTCCAGGATTGCGCCCTGGGCCAAAGGCCGGCGCCAAACCGCTGCGCCACCCAGGGATCCCAATGAGCAGTTTTTTCTTTCTTTCAGTTGTACCTAAATAATATGCTTTACAATTCATGGTGCTTTAAGTTAGGATGTAGTCTAAGATTCTAATCTAAGCAATAATGTACTACCAACTATTACCCAAAATGAAACACTAAAATGAAGTAATGATTATGCATAAAGCAACTTTCAAGTGGATGCATTCCACTAATAACAACAGTAATAGCAATCCACGTATTCCTTCCTCAACCAGGTCCTGTTTCAGGTGTTTTACTTACCCTGTTTAATTCTTACAATACTTTTTTATGTAGGTTACTGTTATTTGCCTCTTTGCTGTCATGGGTGAAGATGCTGAAGCAATTAGGTTAAATGACATAACCTCTCAACCATGTGTGAGGGCCAACATCTCACACACAGTGGATGACAAAGTTTATACCCGTTGGTAAACAGAAACAAGTGCTATCCTAGATGAAGGATTTTATGAAAACATACTGATAACTTTTAGTATCTCTAAAAGAATAGATACCTATTGGCAGGGCAAACAGACATAGTTTTCCTCATTTAAACCCTTTGATAGGCAGGATAATGAGCCAGCCCCCAAGGATGTTCACATCCTAATCCTTGGAACCCATGAATACATTACTCTACCTGCTAAAAGGCTTTTGCTGATGTAACTGAGGGTACATACCTTCAAATGGGAAGATTATTTTGGATAATTCAGGTAGACCCAATGTGATCATAAGATCAAAGAATCTTACCCTGCTCCAATCTGAGGAAGATGTGATCAGGTCAGGCTCAGAGAGAGGCGACAACTCTGGCTTTGAAGACAGAAAGAAGGTGGCCATGCGCCAGGCAGTGTGTAGAAAGGCAAGGAAAGGATTCTGCTGGAAAAGAACGCAGCCCCGCCAATTACTTGATTTTAACCTAATGAAACCCAAGTAAGAATTGACCTAGAGAACTGTAAAATAATCAATTTGTGTATCCTAATACTTTTGTGCCGTTCAAAGCCACTAAAATTTGTAGTGATTTGTCACAGCGTCAATAGCATATCAGTACATGCCCATTCAAGCAAATATAGCTCAATGAAACATCCTACAGTATATGAAAACATTGTAACGGGTGCAGAAACCACTTATGGATGAATCGACGTATAAGGAAGGTCTGGAAAGGTATCAGATATGTACTAACCCGTGAGTAGTGTGTGCAGTTCTGGCGATGCTTTCACAAAAACAGCCCGTCACACAAACCGCCGTAACTGTCGATGGAACACACAAAAAAACCTTGCAATTCTCATTGTATTTTTACCTTTCTCCTCTACTTATGGCACGTATTGCTTATCTGCACTCGCAGACCTGATTTAGGACCGTGTGTTTGTGTGTGACCCCGAGAGCGCACAGTTGACCCAGCGTCCCGCGGGGGTCCTGCAGCGCGGGCTTCGGGAGGGTGGGGGTGGCGCCCCCTGGACCGCGCTCCGGGGAGGAAGCACCCAATAGCAGCCAGCGGGCCACCACCGCGGAGACGGGCTCCAGCCATAGGTGAGCCCTTAGAAGACCGCAGCTAGAGCACGCCGGAAGGTGACTGAGGGTCTCTCTGCCTCCTCAAAACCCGCACCAGGCAAGCAGGCGAGATCAAACTTCGCGATACTTGCAACAGTCGAAGACACCGTGACACCGGTTTCCCGCGGTCAAGATGGCAGGAAGATGGCTCCGCCCATGTGAGCCGAGATTGTGTTATCGCGAGATGCCGGTGACAGTTCAGGAGGCTGATCTCGCGGGATATTCTGCGTCTGAGCTGAAAGTCGCAGGGGAAGGTAGATGTAGGGCCAAGTCTGAGAGGGAGGGTGAGGGGTCCAATTGCTGGCTTGCTGTCCCACCCAGCGGAACGCGAGACGACTAGGTGAGCGCCGCCCTAGCAGCCTCACAGCGCTCTCCGCCCTGGACGCCGCCTCTCGGGCTCCACTTGTGCTCGCCCTCGCCCGCTGGCGCCGCGCTTCCGGGGCGATGTACTACTCAGTGCTGCAGGAAGCGGCGTTGGACTCAGTCTTCTCGCCCTCCGCCTCCTCTGCCTCCTCCGCCTCCTCCGCCGCCGGTCGCGTTTGGTACGCCGCCAGGCTGCCCGGCCCCTCCCCCTGGCCAGATGGATCCTTCTGCCCCCAAGCTGCGCTCGGAAAACGCCGGCAAAGGTACACGCTCCGAGCGCGCCTCTCGGCCCACACGGCTGTCTTCACTGCGCTGAGTTGGACCCGTTCCTGCCCTTTCCGTTGGGGTTGGGGCTGGGGTTGGGGTTTTAACCTGTGGCTCTGCTGAGTGACGGCTGGAGCCTGGGACCAGTAGCTCAGGAGTCAGTGTTGAGAACCTGGACCGAGGCAGACTGGATCCAGTGTGGCTCCGACAGCCACTTGCTGAGAAACTTTGGGCCATTTCCTCATCTGTAAAACTGAGTTCATTGTGATTACTGAATAAGATGGTTTATGCAAAGCACTTAGGTGACTCGGCTTCTGGTCCGTAGTAAGCACTCAGTAGATGTGTTTATTCTCTATCCTCCTATGCCCTAGTTCTTAGCGAAGGGGAGAAATTTGTTGTTATATAGGTGAATAAAGGTTGAGATATTCGGTTCACTTTATTTTATTACACAGAGAGCTTAGACTTCACCTTTAATGGGTCCTCAAGAGAGGGTTTAGAGAAGGTGTGGTTATCTGCCCCAAGCCAAATGGGATGCCTTCTTGCCCCCAAATTAATAACTTCCATGATTAAAAGTGACATAATAGAAACTGTCAGATATTGAGGACTTGTTTTGTGCCCAGCAATATGCTGATTGTTTATCTGCATGCTTTTCTTGGAGGGAGGTATTGATCTCATTAAATAGATGAGGAACTCAGAGCTAAAGTTTAGAGAGGTTTATGTAACAGACCTCAACTTTGAAGATTAGGAATTGATGACACTACAATACAGGGATCACAAATGTGAATACCCATAGAAGCCTGGCAGGTGAAGTAAGTAGTAAAGCTGCTGAGTGGAGACTGTAGTGACTGCAGTGCTCATATGTCAGTTAAAAGAGGCAGGGCTCAGTTCCAGGGACTTGTTTACTCATGTGTGTATGGTACAGCATGGTCAGATATCTTGGTTCAAACTCAGGATCTGCCATTTTACCATGGGCCATATAACCATGGGCAAGTTGGTTAATCTTTATCTGTCTCACCATTTGTAACATGGAGCTAACAATATTACTTAAACGGAGTCCTGAAAGGATGGTGGTGAGTCTTAAATAAAGCACATGCCTGGCACATGTAAGTCTCCAAATGTTAGCTATATATACATATTTGTTAGTCCTACAAGTATTTGAGTTTCAAACATTGTTCTAGGTGCCCAGGATATACCAGTGAACAAAGTAAGTCCCTGCCCTAAGGGAACTAAGTTGAGATAAACATTAACAAATATTTCATATTTTTCTTTGAAAATGGAATAAAGTAGGGTAAAGGAAGAGTTACAGGGAGTGCTATTTTAGATTCAGTGTTCAGAGAAAACACTTCTGAGGAGATGCCATTGGAGGAGAGACCTGAATGAAGTAAAAGATCAGTCATTTGGGAGTTTTGAGAGAATGTTCATGGAAGGAACAGAAAGCTCGGGGTCATGGGTGGGAGCATGCTTGCCATGTTTGAGGAATAGCAAGGAGGCCAGTTTGGAATGCAAGAGGAAAGGAAACAGTTAAAGAGGACCCTCCATTCAACCCCACAAGAAATCCTCCCACTTTAAGCTATTTGTTCTAGAGTTTGATTCAGAGAGACTCCAGCCTTTGCTCAAACTTAACTAAATCTGTTTAGTTCTAGAAGTTATTCAAACTAAGAAATCAGATAGATTTACAAAAATTGTTGTGTGAAGCCCATAGGGCTTTTGCACATGCTGTGTGCTCAGAGATACTCTTCTTAGATCTTCTTCCCTTTTAAATTATGCTTCTTCAACACTCTTTTTTCATAGCGCGTTGTTCTCACCTTCCGAAGCACTTATTACAATTTCGTGTTTGGGAACTTTTTAGCATCTGTCTCCCCTATTAGATATCCAGGATCTGTGAGATCAAGGATGTGTTTTTGTTAATAAATTCAGCACTTTATTGAGTGCCTACCGAGTGCTGGTGCTGGGAATAAAACTTGAAAAATACATTTTCTTGGAAAGGAAATTACTCTCTAGTGGGAAAGACAGATAAAAACAAGTAAACAGGGACGCCTGGGTGGCTGGCTCAGCGTTGAGTGTCTGCCTTTGGCTCAGGGCCTGATCCTGGAATCCCAGGATGGAGTCCCATATTGGGCTCCCCGCAGGGAGCCTGCTTCTCCCTCTGCCTATGTCTCTGCCTCTCTCTGTGTCTCTCATGAATAAATAAATAAAATATTAAAAAAAAAGAACAAGTAGACATAGTCACTAAACATTGTGGTAAGAGTTATGGAGGCAGTAAAATACTGAGATACAGAATAAAAGGGTACCTTACTTTAAATAAGATGAGGAAATGACAAAAACAGCTGAGAGAACACCTGCTTAGCATGTTTGAGTACAGGGAAAAATTGACAGATTAAGTTGAGAAGTAGGTTTTGGCAGATCATACTGGGGCTTATAGGCCATATAGTAAGGAGTTTGTACTTAATTCTTTATGCAGTGGATTAACTATTGGAAGATTTTAAATTAGAGATTTACCAATAATTTTTATTTTTATTATTTTCAAAGATTTATTTATTTATTTTAGAGAGAGAGTGCATGCAAGCAGGGGCCAGGGGAGAAAATCCTCAAGCAGATACTCCACAGAGCATAGAGTCTAGTGTAGGGCTTGATCCCAGGGTCCTGAGATCATCACTTGAGTCAAAATCAATAGTACAGTGCTTAACCGACTGAGACACCTAGGCACCCCAGTGATTTATGTCTTTAAGTAGTATTGCTGCTATGTGTAAAATGGATTGTAGGGGGATAATAGTGGCATCAGAGAGAATGGTTAGAAGTTTATAGCAGTAATTTAAGAAGAAATCAAAGTTGGCATGCTTTAGGGCAGAGAACAGCACACTAAGAGCCGGGGCCAAATCCAGCCTGACACTTGTAGATAAAGTTTTATTGGAACACACCCATGCCCATTTGTTTGTGTGTTCTCTGTCTCTACTTTTGTGTTATAAGGGTTAAGATATATAAGCTTGTATAAGATATATAAGATTGTATAGCCTGCAAGACTAAAGTAATAAATAACTAAAATTTGACTTTTTACTGAAAATGTTTGCCAACAGTTTAGAGAGGTGGTAGCATGATGGAGGAAAGTTATACATTTTGAGGTAGAACCAGCAAGACTTCCTGATGGGTTGGATGTAGGGAGTAATATAAAAAGAAGAATGAGGGCTGGTTAAAGATTTTCTACCATGAAAAGTTGACTAGGTGATGATGCCATTTAATGAGATTTGGAAAGACTAGTGCTGATCAAGGTTTAATCATCATTTTTTGACATTTTTTTTTCCATTTTATACCTATTGTATGGTACAGTATTTGATAGGTAATGGTGTTAAAACATATATGTTGAGGGACACCTGGGTGGCTCAGTGGTTGAGCATCTGCCTTTGGCTCAGGGCATGATCTTAGGGTTCTGGGCTCGAGTACCACATCGGGGACCCACAGGGAGCCTGGTTCTCCTTCTGCCTGTGTCTCTGCCCCTCTCTCTGTGTCTCTTGTTAATAAATAAAGTCTTTTAAAAAAAAGCCATGTATGTTGGATAATAAACACACTAATGACTTAAGTCTTTAAAAATTGGAAGACATTTTCTGGGTAGGCAAACAAATCATGTGAAACAAAATTAGGGGTTACTTCAGGTTTTAAGGCTCAAATGGTACTTTTAATAGCATAATGAGTTATTCGTGCTTGAGAATATAGATATACTAGTCATATTATAATCACGAATGTTAAGGGCAGCCCGGGTGGCTCAGCGGTTTAGCACTGCCTTCTGCCCAGGACCTGATCCTGGGGACCCGGGATCGAGTCCCATGTGGGGCTCCCTGCATGGAGCCTACTTCTCCCTCTGCCTGTGTCTCTGCCTCTGTCTCTCTCTGTGTGTCTCTCATGAATAAATAAGTAAAATCTTTAAAAAAAAAATCACGAATGTTATAAAAACCTAACGAGAAATCCTCAGAAAGACCTAAGAAACTACCAGTGATCATCTGATCTCAATAAGAAATATATGAGAAATATAATTCTTAGTATTCTTTATATCTGTAGCTATACAATTTCTCTGGAATTCTTGCTATAAGAATTTCCATTTAGAAAATTATTTTTACTTAATTTCCTCTATTGGTATCTTTTAATTACACTAGTTGTATGCCCTAAAGATACTCCCTCCTCCTATTTTCTGAATAGAAAAAAAATAGGAAGCTGTACAATTAATCACAGGACAAATACATAAATAGAAAGAGGTCAGACGTTTCAAAGAATGATAGAATTTTAGCACAAAGAGATCTTAGAATTCATCTCTTTGTAAAGAACTGCAACACTTCAAGACATAGAAGGGAAAAAAGTCATTACAAAGCTGCCACTTGTCACTCTGGTTGAATTGGAGATTTCCGTGATTAGTTGTATACAAATCAAGCAACAGTTTAGAAGCAGCGATATTGACAATAAGAAGAAACAGCTGTTTCCAGAGAAAGGAGATGGGTAAGTAAAAAAGCAGACAGGAGAATCACAAAAGCATTGCTGTCTAGAGGAGTCTTAGTTTACTATATCATGAATAATATACATGTTCATATAATGTTCATGAATCATCATGAATATCTAAATTTGGTTCTCAACCCTGGCTGTGAATCAGAATGGTCCTTTGAATTCAACAATATCCACCAAACAAAGTAATAAAATCAGGTGCCCATGGCCCATACCCACTCAATCATAATTAGTAGAGGTAGTGCATGTATGAGGAGATTATGACATACAGCCAAGGTGAGAACCACTGGTAATAAATTATATACCCTTTATTTTGCTTGTGATAATAGAACACCTATATTTTAGGTGGATATCTATACGTGTTATAATTTATCTTATTTCAGTAATTTGGAAAGGGTATTTATGTGAGGTACATTTTTTTTTTCTCATAGCAGTGGATAAATATGGGATTACTTTATAAGTTAAATTTGGAAATTTTATTTTCTTCTCTATTATTACAGACATATGGCATCCAGGAGAAAGATGTCTTGCGCCTTCTCCAGATAATGAGACACTTTGTGAAGCAAGCATAAAATCTATCATAGTGGATGAAAATGGGAAGTCATTTGCAATCGTCTTATATTCAGATTTTCAAGAAGGAAAAGTACCTCTTAAAAGACTTGAAGAAGTAAAATCTGTTAAAAATTGCTCCAGGAATTTTATATTTGATGATGAAGATTTGGAAAAACCTTGTTTCCCAGGCCGAAAATTTCCATCATCTGCTGTAGCTTTTCCATTATCTGCAGATGGAGACTCTATTCCTTATACTATTAACAGATATTTGAGAGACTACCAAAGGGAAGGAGCCCAGTTTCTCTATGCACACTTCATCCAAGGAAGAGGATGTATTCTTGGTGATGACATGGGACTTGGAAAAACAGTACAGGTATTTCTTTTAATTACTTTATGATTAAAATTCATGATAGCTATTTTATTATGTATGTGAGTGGATATACAAATCTCTGTTTGTACTCCCAACTCTTATAGTAGCTATTTTGTGTGTGTGTGTTTCTCACCCACTGATCAGGAAAGTCCTCAAAATCAGGATAGTGTGTAGTCATTATTTTGTCCTCAGCACTTATTTAGTATCTGTGGAATATCTTATTCAAAATAATGTTCTGGTATAACTTGGCTTGATTTTACCTTTGTAGCACTAGTACTAAGATATCAATAATTACTTAAAGTAGTTTAACTTTCTTAGCAATACTGCATAGAAGGAAAATGTTCTGACATCGATTAAGCTACATAGATAGCATGGTTAAATTGATTTCCTGCTGGCCTTTTGTGTATATTGTTTAGAGTTTATCATATTAGAAGTTTCTTAATCTGGGATTGCTGGATCACTAGGAGTTCCACTGGTGGACTTCAAAGAAGCTTCCTAACAATGTGTGCCAGAATTTGTATATTTATATGGTTTTCTTCAGAGAATGTGTATGTTAGTTATCTATTGCTGTATAATAAATTACTCCAAAATTTAGCAGCTTATGAGAGTATGTATTTATCATATCACAGTTCCTGTGCATCTGGAATCCAGATACAGGTTAACTGGGTCCTCTGGCTTCGCCTCTCACAAGGCAGCAGTTGTCTCAAGGTTGGACTAGGGCAGGTTCCCTTTCTGGCCACATGGTTGTTAGCAGCATTCAGTTCCCTGTGGCTTGTTAGACTGAGGCTTCAGTTTCTTGTGGACTGTTGATGGTGAAGGCCTCCCTTGGTTCCTTGCTACATGGGCCTGTTAATGGAGTTTCTTATGATATGGCAGCGTGCTTCATTAGGGAGAGCAAGTGAGAGGGCAAGAGAGAACACAAGTAGTAGGGAAGTCATGGTCTTTTGTAACCTAATCACAGGAGACAGCCTTCACTTTTGCCATATTTGCTTCTTAAGAAGCAAGTTTTGATAGGTTCAACTCTTACTCAAGGGGGGGAGATTAAGCAAGGCTGTGTATACCAACAGGTAGGGATTATTGGGAGTCCTGTCAGAAGTTGCTTGTCACAAAGGTTTGCAATTTAAAAGATTAGAGTTAAAACCAGACTTTATATTATATAGTCACTCTGGATTTTCAGGAGTGTTTGTCAAGTTTTTTATTAAATCCTTCTGTGTTTCCTTCATTATAATTGAACTTAAGCTATTTTATTCTTTATGACACCTCCATTGTTAATGGAACTCAAAGGTAAGTGAAAAAACATTTTTTTTTTAAAGATTTTGTTTATTTATTCATGAGAGACACAGAAGCAGAGACATAGAGGGAGAAGCAGTATCCTTATGGGGAGCCCAATGGAGGACTCAATCCCAGGACCCCTGGGATCATGACCTGAGCCAAAGGCAGATGCTCAACCACTGAGTCACCACTAAGTCACCACTGAGTTTCCACTAAGTGAAAAATTAATTTTAGCATTAAAAATAGTCTAGGGGTGCCTGAGGGGCACAGGGGGTAAAGGGTCATACTCTTGGTTTCAGCTGAGGTCATGATCTCAGGGTTGTGAGATCCAGCCCTGTGCCCAGCTCAGTCTGCCTCTGTCCCTCTACCTGCTCACATGTGTGTGTGCACTCTCTCTCTCTAATAAATAAATAAAATCTTTTAAAAAATAGTCTAATAATGCAATTATGTGTAAAGCTCTGATGTAAAAGGCTAGAGTAAAAAAACAAGTCTTCAATAATCATAGTGTATCACCATTAGCCATACCATTTGTCCCTTTAAGCCCAGGCATTGCACATAGTTCTAGGCTTGCACGTTGAAGGTGATAAATAATTGTGGAATAAACACATTTACTTTCTCAGAAGAATAAATGGCAAAAATAAAGAAAGGAGCCTTTAGGAAATTATCATCTGTGACCAAGGTATATGGATGAATACTAGAGGAAAATAAATAATAAAGCCCTTCTGCCATTGTCTTTACATATAGTTTTATTGTTTTTGCCTCTGCTAGATTGTCCTTTGCCACACTTCTTTGACTAGCCAACACTTGTTAATCTGCAAAATCAGAAACATGAAGGTGCTACAAAAAGTGACCTTTTTGGGAACAGTTGGGAATCTCCTCCCACTAAGACTACTAAAAACAATTCAAATTCTTATGCATGTATAAGGCTCAAATTTAGCCTTCATCTCTGAAGTCCATTTTATAAAGGAATTCCCTTTATTTTATGATGTATATTTTTAAAGTGATTTTACCTCATAATTTTATATTACCTGATACACCAAATCATTGGAAGGTTTTCAATTATGTTATTAATGTGCTTTGAAAGTCTTGAGGGCTTATCTTCTGAAGATTAGGACATAGTTTCTATGCTAGTTGTGATACTTAACTGGATATTTCTGATCCTTGGAGATCTATATCTCTGGTTATTATTCTTATAGCTCAGAGAATAATTTCTACATAAATAGGGAGCTTGGGAGATCATTTAAGATGGAACTTTTATAAATACAATGACTAAACCATTTGAAGAAATGTGGACAATAGTTAATGAGTTTAGTAGATTTTCAAAATACAGTAGAATTAGGTGAAAATGGTCTATGAAAATTTACTATTGGCATTTATTACCATTGGCATTCACCATTTGGACTGCAGTATAATCTTATTCATTTTCCCCCTTTTTTCTGATGTCATCCCTTAAGTTTTCCCCTTCTCACATTCTAACTTGACCATAATAAAAAATGTGGTTATGTACCAAATAAAGTTTGCTTCCCTCATTTCAAATTTTAAAATAAGTTAATTTAGGGAATCCCTGGGTGGCTTGGCGGTTTAGCGCCTCCCTTTGGCCCAGTCCCGGGATCGAGTCCCGCGTCAGGCTCCCGGCATGGAGCCTGCTTCTCCCTCCTCCTGTGTCTCTGCCTCTCTCTCTCTCTTGCTCTCTATCATAAATGAATAAATAAATAAATTTAAAAAAATAAGTTAATTTAATATTTTATATTCTTTAAGGGATGAGGATTTTTATTTTTATTTTTATTTTTTTTAAATTTTTATTTATTTATGATAGTCACACACACAGAGAGAGGAGAGACACAGGAGGGCACCGGGAGCCTGACGTGCACCGGGAGCTTGACGTGGGATTCGATCCCCTGTCTCCATGCACCGGGAGCCTGACGTGGGATTCGATCCCCTGTCTCCAGGATTGTGCCCTGGGCCAAAGGCAGGCGCCAAACCGCTGTGCCACTCAGGGATCCCGGGATGAGGATTTTTAAAAGTGCACTTTATCTAGTGACATTGGAAATTATTGGTATCTTGAACAAGAGCTATTTTACTGGAATTAGGGTGGGGGCACAAGCCAGATAAAATAGGTGAAGGCATAGATATGAGAAGTATGTTTACCTCTTTAAGAAATGTGGCTTTGAGGGACACCTGGGTGTCTCAGCGGTTGGGCATCTGTCTTTGGCTCAGGGCGTGATCCTGGAGTCCCGGGATCGAGTCCCACATCGGGCTCTCTGCATGGAGCCTGCTTCTCCCTCTGCTTGTGTCTCTGCCTCTCTCTCTCTATGTCTCTCATGAATGGATAAATAAAAATCTAAAAAAAAAAAAAAAGATTTAAAAGAAATGTGGCTTTGAAAGGAACAAAAGTGAGCTAGTAGTAGCTAAAGGAAGATTTTGAAGCAGTTTCTTTTTTGTTTGTAACATTTGGGAATAGGAGGAACTTAAATATTTTTTAAGTGAATAGGAAGGATCTAGCTGCTTGAGAAGGAGCAGTTGAAATTACAACATATATATAAACATGCATGCATATATATCATATATGCAGGCCCATGAATACACAGACATAAATAAATGTGCAAAAAATGGAATCACTACTCTTAAAAACTGATTTTTCCCCAAGATCTTATTATAAAACTTTTCAAACATATATAAGAGTTGGAAGAATTGTACAATGAATACCCATATATCTACCACCTAGATTCTTTCAACATGTCATTATACTTGGCCGTGTCACTTACCTATCCATCCATCAAGCCATGTTTTGTTGCATTTTAAAGTAGCAGACGTTAGTATATCCTATCCCCAAATAATTGAGAATATGTATCATTAGGTAGTCAGTATTTATTTATAATTCTTTTTTTTCCATTTTGAAGTAAAATTTACAATGAAATGCACAAATCTTAAGTGTATTCACCGTTCCATGAGTTTTGACCAGTACATATTTCTGTGTAAGCTAAATAAACCATTTCCAGATATAGAATGTTAACTCAAGAAAAGATCATTCTGGGAAGCCCAGGTGGCTTAGTGGTTTAGCGCCGCCTTCAGCCCCCGGCGTGATCCTGGAGTCCCGGGATCAAGTCCCACATCGGGCTCCCTGCATGGAGCCTGCTTCTCCCTCTGCCCGTGTCTCTGCTTCTCTCTGTGTGTGTCTCTCATGAATAAATAAATAAAATCTAAAAAAAAGAGAAAAGATCATTCTATTTCTTCCTGGTCTTCCCACCATCCCCAAGAGGCAATCACTGTTGTGCTTTTTTATATCATAGATTAGTTTTGCCTTTTCATATAAATAGGATCATACATGCACTCTGTGTAAGACTTCTTTTGAGACTCATCTCTGTTACTGATTGCATAAGTAGTTTGTTCCTTTTTATTGCTGAGTAGTCATCCATTATATAGATGCTGCATTTTGTTTATCCATCCTCCTGCTAATGGACACCTGAGCTGTTTCCATTTTTTAGTTTTTATAAATAAAACTGTTAAGAACTCGAACAATCTTTTGTGTATTTTTCTTGAGTCAATAATTAGGAATGGAATTGCTTAGTCATAAACTGATGTGTGCTTAGTTGTATAAGAAATTGCCAAATCTTTTCTAAAGTGTTCGTACCATTCTTCATTCTTGACAAAAATGTATGAAATTATGGTTGCTCCATATTCTGATAAAATTTGATTTTGTCAATTTTACTAGTTTTAGCAGACTTGTTGGTTGTAGGTGTATATAAATGTTTGTATATTTATGTACTTTTTATTCATGAGAGAGGCAGAGACATAGGCAGAGGGAGAAGCAGACTCCCTGCAGGGTTCCTGATGTGGGACTTGATCAGGATCCCAGGATCGTGACCTGAGCCAAAGGCAGATGCTAAACCACTGAGCCACTCAGGAATCCCTTGTTGATGTACTTTTTAAAAGGTATAATTGATACACAGTTAAGTGCATACATTTGCAGTGTATGGTTTGCTAATACGCACCCAAGAAATGATACCATAATACCACAATCAAGATAATGAATGTATCTATCCCCTAGAGGTTTCCCTGTGTTTCTGCCCATGATGTGTTTAACACCAATAATTCATCTACTGTTTTCATTTTTAGTTTTAATTGGACTAAGAAATTAAAATGGGAATGAATGCAAAATCTTAGATTTTTATTAAAATTTCCCAATATTTTACAGAATTCTCAAATTCATGGAATCTGACAAATTAAAATTAAGATTCTCATCATCTTGGATAGGTTAACAGATTGAATTATGAATTTTCATAATTAGGCATATAGTTTTCTTATAATGAAACAATCCTTGGATGAATTAAGAGGAAAGCAATAGATTGGGTTTTATATTGTGTCATTTAAATTGTCTTATAGTATCCCAAGTATCTGTGTGTGTATGTGTGTGTGTGTGTGTTTGAGAGAGAGAGAGAGAGAGAGAGAGAGAGAGATTCTGTCTTTAATTGTATGATTATAAACAGTAAAATGTATGGATCTAAACTATATAGTTTTGTATATTTAACTTGTATATTTAACTATATAGTTTTGTATATTTAACTTGTTATATACATATATGTATATTTGTATATTTAACTTGTATATATATAACTGTCACTCTAATAAAATATGGAACATTTCCCTCATTGTAGAGTTTCCTCATGTCTGATTCTAGTCAATACCCATTTGCCTAAATTTTTCATTATTGTCCAGTGCTTGAACTCTGTCATTTGTGAAACATCTTTCTGCCTCCTTTAGTCTGAGTTCTGCATCAGCCAGTTTGCTCATGTCATTCTCTTGCTGAATTTAATAACTATTTTCTGCTCATTGGTTTTTTTCCTCAGCCATGCTTCCTCAACTCCTCTCTTTTCCCACTGTGCTCCACCCCCAAATCAACTGGATTTCAAACTGCTGGCGAATACAAATAAGTCTTTCATCTAAACTTCTCCAGTACCTGGCATAATACCTGACATGTCATAGATTTTTATTGAATTTGAATATGTTTTTATTGAATGCATTAATGAATTTTAAGTTAGATTAGGTAATCATGTGTTATAGTTTATATTTAATGATCCCTATATGTTAGGCTCTGTGACCAGCATTTTCTGTTAAGCATCTATGTTAATTAGGCATTATTACCCCCATTTTTTGGATGAAAAAAATGGAAATTTATTGGTACATCATGTAAATTGCCCAAGGTCACATAACTAGTATAAAACTGGTTGGTCAAACTCCAAGGTATTTTGCCATAACTCCTGCATTACACTGACTTACATAATATGGGTTAGGAATGCAAATTTTTTAGAATATTTTGAAACAAAAAAAATATTTTAAAAATCAGCACAAGTTTTGACCATTATTTTATAACTATTTTATAATCTTAGATAACAGAATTTGTTGAAAAGTCTACTTAATTTATTGCAATATACAAGATTGTATATCGAGATAAGATTATCTCCTTATTTTGGTAGAATGATGCTAATAAAAATAGCTCCTGTTTATTGAATCATTGATATGTATTAGATTGACATTTTACATTTTTTAAAGTTTTTTCAAGAACTAAACTAATGCTGATTATACCTTAAATGCACAAATGTATCTCATAAAACTAAGTTATAACTTAAAGAAATTTTTGAGATGAAATTCACATAACATAAATTAATCATTTTAAAGATACAAGTTGTTGAGTACATTCACAATGTTACACAACTCCCATCTCTCTTTGTTTCAAAATTTTTCATCAGCATAGATCACCCTGGAAGTAAGTACCTTCATTTCCCTGGCAACTGCTAATTGGCCTTTTGTCTATATGGATTTGCCTTTCCTGAATATTTCGTGTAAAAGAAATCATTTTACAATTGTGACCATTTGTGCTTGGCTTATTTCATTTAGTATGATGTTTTTAAGGCTTATCCAAGTTGTAGCATATATCAGTACTTCATTCTTTTTATGGCTGAGAAATATTCTATTGTATGTAAATACCACAATTTGCTTATCTATTCATCCTTTGATAGACATTTGGATTGTTTCCACCTTTTGGCTGTTATGAAAAATGCTGCTATCATGTACAAGATTCTGCATGGACGTATGCTTTCTTTTCTTTTGTTTATATATGTAGTAGTAGAATTTCTAGGTCATATGGTATTTCTATGTTTATTTTTTTGAGGAACTGCTATGGCATTTTCCATAGTGACTGTACCATTTTATATTTCCACCAGCAATGTGTGGAAATGCACACGTTTCCTATTTCTGCGCATCCTTGTCAATACTTATTATTTTACTTTCTTCCTTATACCCATTCTAGTGCATGTGAAGTGGTATCTCATTGTGGTTTTGATTTGCATTTCTGTAATGACCAAAGATGTTGAACAACTTTCTTTGTGCTTTTTGACTATCTGTCTGTCAGCCTATCTGTCTGTCTTCTTTGGAGAAGTATATTCAAGTTGATATGTAGATTGAATGTCTGTGTCTCCCTAAAATTCATGTGTTGAGACTCTAATCCCCAGTGTAATAATTATTATTTGGAGGTGGGTTTTTTTGGGGGGGTAATTGGGGATGAGATTAGAGACATTGTAAGAAGAGATAGGAGAAAGTTTGCTTCCTCTCTGTTCTTTGTCATCTGAGGATACAAGAAGACTGCAAGCCATCTGCAAACCAGGAAGGGGGTGGGCTCTCACCAGATACCAGATCTGCCAGAACTTTGACTTGAATTTCCTAGACTGTAGAACTATGAGAAGTGAGTGTTGTTTAAGCCATGCAGTCTATGGTAATTTGTTATAGTGCCCCAAAATGACTAAGATGCAAGTCCCTTCCTCATCTTTAAACTGAGTTATTTGTTCATTTAACACAAAATTGAGTATAAGGATAGTTAAACTGAACAATGGTATAAAACAAAAATATGAGAATGGTCTTGTTCGGTTATCAGCAATTTTGTGTTAATTACTTTCTTCTAATACCTTGTCTGTCTTTTACACCTTTGTGTTTTGATGTAAATCAGTTTGTCAAGTTCCATGAACACATCTTTTAGGATTTATTAGGATTATGGAATTCAATTATATTGAATTTATAGAACAGTTTGGGGATAATTAACATGGAGTAATAGATTGAATAATTTAGGTCTTTAATTTCTCTAGGGCCTTATAGTTTTGCATATGGGCCTTACACACTTTGTTATATGTAATTATACATTTTCGATCTATTGATTTTTTTTTTAGTGTTAAACTAGTTTTATATTTTTGAGATAAATCCAATTTCATCATGAAGTATTGTTTTTACATTTGCTGGATTTAATTGGCTAATATTTTAAGAATTTTTCCCTTTGTATTTATTATGGATATTGATCTATAGTTTTCTTGTATTATGTTTGTCAGTTTTGGTATTGAAGTTATGCAGACCTAATAAAATAAACTGAGAAGTGTTTCTTCCTTCTCTTTTTTCTAAAAGAATTGGGTAAAGTTTCTGTTATTTTATACTTAAATATTTGATGGAATTTACTAGGGACATCTTTTGGACCTAGAGTTTTCTTTGAGGGAAGGTTTTTGATAATGAATTCAATTGTTTTAATAGATATGAAGCTATTAAGATACTCAACTTCTTGCTGTGTCAGTTTGGTAAATTGTATTTTTCCAGGAATTTACCCATCTCATCTAAGTTGTCAAATTGACAAAGATTTCCATGGTATTCCGTTTTTAGTCTTTTAGTGCTTGTAGGACCTACGTGATACCTCTGCATTTTTAATGTGAATATTTTATATTCTGTTTTATTCTGTTTTTAAAAGATTTTATTTATTTGAGAAAGTGAGAGTGAGAGCACATGTACACATGAGTGGGGAATGGTAAAGGGAGAGAGAGATGCAGACTCCCCTCAGAGCTGGGAGCCCTGTGCTCTGCTTTGATTCCAGGATCCTGAGATCATGAACTGAGTGGAAGGCAAACACTTAACTGACTGAGTCACCTAGGCGACCCTCTATTTTATTCTTAATAGCCCGACAAGGTTTATTTATTTTGTTAACCTTTTCAAAGAACCAACTTTTAGCTTTGTTAATTTTATCTTTTTTTGGTATTTCATTTATTTCTGCAATTATTTCTATTATTTTCTTACAACTTATTTTGGATATTATTTATTATTATTTATTTATTATTTTGCTCTTCGATTTCTAGCTTGTTAAAATAGAATCTTTGGTCATTAATTTCATACCTATCTTCTTATGCCCTATTTTTATATCTGAACTTTGCCTTATCCATATTCCATAAATTTTGATGTTTTATGTTTTCATTTTCATATAATTCAAATTATTTTCTAATTTTTCTTGATTTTTTTTCTTTGGTTCTTGAGTTATTTTCAAGTGTGCTTGATTTGCCATTATTTTTTCCTAGATATTTCATGATTAATGATTTCTAATTCCATATAGTTAGAAAATACATTCTATAAGATTTCAGTATTTTGAAAAATTTATTGAGGTTTTCTTTTCTGGCCCATTTTATTAAACATACTATGTACATTTGAAAAGAATGTGTATTCTGCAGTTGGTTGTAGTGTTGTAGAAATATCAATTAGCAGATCAAGGTAATTGATAATGTTTAGATTTTCTATATTTTTGGTATTAAATATTGAGAGAGGAAAGTTAAAATCTATGATTGGAGGTTTGTCTATTTCTCCCTTTAATTTTGTCAGTTTCACTTTCATGTATTTTTAATTCTGTTATTAGAGTCATAAATGTTATTTATAATCACTACATCTTCAGTGAGGAATTGACCCTGTATTATGAAATCTTTATTTCTGGTAATACTACTGGAAATCTACTTTCTCTGATGTTAAGGTAGACACTTCTATATTTTTATGCTTGCTGTTTGCAAGTTGTCTTCTTTGCAGTCCTTTATTTCAAGCTATCTGTGTCTTAATATTTAAAATGTGTCTTGTGTAGCAGAAATAAACAAAACAGAAAGAAAACAACAACAACACAAAAAAACATTAGAAAAGATCAATAAAACCAGGTGCTGGTTCTTTGAAAAGACCAACAAATTTGACAAACATTTAGCCAGAGTCATAAAAAAAAAAAAAAAGAAAAGAAAAGAAAAAAGAGAGTACTCAAAATCAGAAATGAAAGAGAAGTAACAGCTAACACTACAGAAATACAAAAGATTGTAAGAGAATATTATGAACTAGAAGAAATGGATAAATTCCTGGAAATGTAGAACTCCCCAAAACTGAAGCAGGAAGGATTAGAAATTTGAACAGACCTATTATCAGCAATGAAATTGAATAAGTAATTGAAAAACTCCCGAAAAACAAAAGTCCAGGACTGAACAGCTTCCCAGGTAAATTGAACCAAACATTTAAAGAAGAGTTAATACATATCCTTCTCAAATTATTCCAAAAATAGAAGAGGAAGGAAAACTTTCAAATCCATTCTATGAAGCCAGCATTACCCTGATACCAAAATGAGATATAAATGATACAGAAATGAGAACTACAGGCCAATATCTCTGATGAACGTAGATACAAAAAAATTCTAAAAGATATTGGCAAACCAAATTCAACTATACATTAAAAGAATCATTCACACCATGATCAAGTGGGATTTATTCCTGGGATGTAAGAGTGGTTCAATAATTTATAAATCAATCAAGGTGATAGATCACCTCAATAAGAGAAAGGATAAAAAAACACATTGTATTTATAGGTACAGTAAAAGCATTTGACAAAATACAACATCCATTCATGATAACCCTCAACAAAGTAGGTCTCCAGGGAACATACCTCAGAATAATACAGGCAATATATGAGAAAAACCCACAGCTAACATCACAGTCAATGGTGGAAAACAGAGCTTTCCCCCTAAGGTCAAGAACAAGACAAGGATGTCCACTTTTGCTACTTTTATTCTGCATTGGAACTGAAAGTCCTGGCCACATCAGTGAGACAAGAAAAAGGACTAAAAGTCACCCAAATTGGTAAGGAGGGAGTAAAATTTTCACAATTTGCAGATGACATGATACTATATATGAGAAACTCTAAAGATTATACCAAAAAACTACTAGAACTGATAAAGGAATTCAGTAAGGTTGCAGGATACAAACTCAATGTACAGAAACCTGTCACATTTCTATACACTAATAATGAAGCAACATTGAAACCTTGAAACATTTTCAACCTTGAAAAAGAAAAAGTAGTAGGCATCACAATCCCAGATTTCAAGTTATACTACAAAGCTGTAGTAATCAAAACAATATGGTGCTGGTACAAAAATAGACACATAGATCAATGGAACAGGATAGAAAACCCAGAAACAAACTCACAATTAAATGATCAATTATTCTTTAACAAAGGAGGCAAGAATATACAATGGGAAAAAGTCTCTTCAACAAAGAGTGGTGGGAAATCTGGACAGCTATGTGCAAAGGAATAAAACTAGACCACTGTCTTACACCATACAACAAAAATAAACTCAATGAATTAAGGACCTAAATGTGAGACCTAAAACCATAAAAATTCTAGAAGACAACACAGGCAGTAATTTCTCTGACATTGATTGTAACATTTTTCTTGATATGTCACCTGGGGCAAGAGAAACAAAAGCAAAAATAAACTATTGGGACTATATTGAAATAAAAAGCTTCTGTACAGCAAAGGAAACAGTCAATAAAACTAAAAGACAACCTACTTAATGGAAGATATTTGCAAATGACATATCTGATAAAGGACTTATATCCAAAATACATTAAAAACTTAAAAACTCAACACCAAAAAACCACAAATAATATGATTAAAATGGGCAGAACACATGAACAGACATTTCTCCAAAGACATACAATAGACACATGAAAAGATGCTCAGCATCACTCATCATTAGGACAATGCAAATCAAAACTACACCTTACCCCATCAGTATGGCTAAAATAAAAAACCCAAGAAAAAACAAGTGTTGGCAAAGATGTGGAGAAAAAGTCACCCTTGTTTACTATTGATGGGAGTGTAAACTGGTACAGTCATTGTGGAAAACAGTATAGAGGTTCTTCAAAAAAATTAAAAATCGAACTAACCCTGTGATCCAGTAATTGCAGTACTGGGTACTTACCCAAATATAAAAACACTAAATCAAAAGGATATATACACCCCTACGTTTTATAGGATTTTTTTTAAAGATTTATTTATTTATTACAGACAGAGAGAGAGAGAGAGGCAGAGATACAGGCAGAGGGAGAAACAGGCTCCATGCTGGGAGCCTGACGCAGGACTCAATCCTGGGACTCCAGGATCACACCCTGGGCCAAAGGCAGGCGCCAAACCGCTGAGCCACCCAGGGATCCCCACCCCTATGTTTTATTGCAGCGTCCTTTACAATAGCCACATTATGAAAGTAGCCCAAGTGTCCATCAATAAATGAATGGATGAAGAAGATATGGTATCTGTATCTATATACACACATGCAAAAACATCATGGAATATATTATTCAGCCATAAAGAAGAATGTAGTCCTGCCATTTCCAACAATGTAGCAGGCAGTCAGTCAGAGAAAGACAAATACCATATGATTTCATTCATATGTGGAATCACATATGATTCATATATGAATCCTATTCATATATGGAATAAAACAAAGGGGAAAAAGACAAACCAAGAAACAGACTCTTAACTAAAAAGAGGTGGTTTATCAGGGGGAAGATGAGTGGGCAGATGGGTGAAATAGGTGAAGGAGATCAAGAATATACTCATCTTGATGAGCACTGAATAATATATAGAATTGTTGAATCATTATATTATGCACCTGAAAATAATATAACACTGTACGCAAGCTATACTGGAATTAAAATAAAAAAATAAAGTAGACAACTCTATGATTTTGGTAGTCTTTGATATTTAATTGGAGCATTTAGTCCATTTACACTTAATGTGATTTCTGTTATATTTCGATTTGTACATATTATTTTACTTTTTGTTTGAACAGGCTGTTTTCTGTCTTACTCTTCTTCCATTCCTTCTTTCTTTTTGGTTGCTAGGATATTTTCAAAAAAATATTTCAGTTCTATTGGCTTTTTAATATTTACATTTTTTTTTTGGTGGTTACTCTAGTGATAAAAATATACATTCCCAACTTTTCACAGTGTGCTTCAAGTTAATAATATAGCACTTCATGTAAAATGTATCTTGAAATGAAATGGGTTGTCCTATTATTATAATGAAACTAATGTTAGAAAAGTTAAGTGCCATACCTAACATACCTAATACCCATACAATATCTATATTTTGAAGATTAAAACAAGCTTACATTCCAAGAATCAGCCCAACTTGGTTTTGATATATATTTCTTTATTTTTTCTGTGTTACATTTGCTAATATTTTAAGGATATTTTGCTTCTATATGAGTAAGAAAAATTGGCGTATCAGTCTCTTGCATATAATATTATTCTTGTCATATTTTCTTATCAAGGTTATGTTGAACTCATAAGATAAGTTGAGACCATTTTTCCCAGTTTAGTATCTGGAAGAATTTAAGACATGCATATTTTCTCTCCCCTTCCTTCCTTCCTTCCTTCCTTCCTTCCTTCCTTCCTTCCTTCCTTCCTTCCTTCCTTCCTTCCTATTTCATTTTTTTTTTAAGTAGGCTCCACACTGGGTGTGGAGTATGGGGCTTGAGATCTAGACCTGAAGTGAGATCAAGAGTTAGATGCTTAACTCACTGAACCACCCAGCTGCTCTGAGACTGGCATTATATCTTTCTTAAGCATTGGTAGACTATTGATGAAGCCATTTGACCTTTAGTTTTCTTTGTGTAAGGTTTGTAAATGTGTATTTAGATTTCTTTAATAGGTTTATGAATATGTAAATTTTGCTTTTTCTTGTGTCAGTATTGATAAGTTCTGTTCCTTATTCTAAATTTTTAGTGTCATATTTTTATATGCTTTGTGTGTGTATGTGAGTGCATGTGTGTGTTTGCGCCTTCTCTTAGTTTTTTATTAATTTTCTAGAGGCTTATCACTTTTTAAAATCCTTTCATAGAATGATCATTTGTCTTTGTTCCTTTTTATTATATGCTTTTTCACTTAACATTTTGTATATAATTCTGGTTTTTTATGTATGACTTCTGTATTTTTATTAATTTTTGAAATAATTTTCTTTATTAGCAGCTTTTCTTTCCTAATATAGGCATTTAAGTCCCTAAAACATGATTTTAGGTGTAGTCCACAAGTTTAATATGCAATATTATTATTGTTTAACTCAAAATATATCCTAATCTCAATTGTGAAATACAAATGTATTCTAATATACTTTATTTTTAATTTTTATTTTATATATATATTTAAAGATTTTATTTATTTGAGAGAGAGAGAGAGAGAGCGTGGTAGTAGAGGCAGAGAGGGAGAGAGTCCCAAGCAGACTCCACACTAATTGCAAGCCCAACACAGGGCTCGATCCCAGGACCCTGAGATCATGACCTGAGCTGACAGCAGATACTTAACCAATTGAAGTACCCCTTATTCTAATATACTTTAAAGTATATTTCTTCTTTGAAGGATTTTTCTTACTTTATAAATATTTGTGGATTTTCTTCTTTTGTTATTTCTAGCTTCTCACATTGAAGAACATATTCTATATGATTTTTATTGAAATGTTTTGAGATTTGCTCTATGACTTTGTATGATGCCTTAGTGTAAATATTTCATCTGTGCTTTATTATAAATTTTTTTTAAAGATTTTATTTTTTTGAGAAAGAGCACACATGTGAGAAAGAGCATGCGCAGAATGGGGGCAGAGGGAGAGGGAGAAGTAGACTCCTTGCTAAACAGGGAGCACAGTGTAGGGCTCAATCCAAGGATCCTGAGATCATGACTGGAGCTGAAGGCAGATGCTTAATGGACTGAGCCACCCAAGCACCTCTCATGTGTACTTTAAATGAAACTGTGTTTTGCAGTAGTATACAGTTTTTGATTAAATGTTCATTAGGTCACATTTGCTAAGCATGTTATTCAAATGTTCTGTATCTTTACTGATTATTTTGATTGTTCTTACTGAGTTATTTCAAAATCTTACCATTGTGATATGAATTTGTCCACTTTTATTTCAGTAAACTTTTCTTTCTTTGCTTAACAATTTATACTTCTCGTAACTTCCACATGAATTAAGTTTTTAATATCAAGCCTGAAGTGTCTTTTTAATTAATTCCATAATTTTTTTTGCCTCAGAGTCTATTAATATAGCTATATATCAAGTTTCTTTTCATTTTTGTTCACATGGTCTTTTTCATTTTTTTTTTACTTACACTTTTTTCTATATCTTGTTTTAAATTTTTTTGTGTGTAAATGACATATTTTATGGACCTGACGATCTTTGTCTTTTAATTGTAACATTTAGTCCCTTCTATGTAATGTGCTTTCTAATATATTTTGATTTAAACCGATTTTATTATTGCTTTTTATTTGTTGTATGTTATCTTTGTTTATTTTCATGTTCTCTTTGCCTGCTTTTGGTTAGATCATTTTATATTTTTCTTTTATCTCTCTTAATAGGATAGTACTTACACATTGATGTATTTTCCTTCTAGTGGTTACTCTAGAGATTATAACAATTTTTAAAAATATTTTATTTACTTATTTGACAGAGAGCACAAGTGGGGGGGGGGGAGCTGCAAGCAGGGGAGGGGTGGAGAGAGAGAGAGGGAGGGAGGGAGAGAGAGAGAGACCCCACTGAGCAGGGAGCCTGATGTGGGGCTCAATCCCAGGATCCTGGGATCATGGCCTGAGCCAAAGGCAGACACTTAAGCAACTGAACCACCCAGGTGCCCCCACACATTTTTGACTTATCAAAAAATCTAACATAAATTAGTACTTTTATTTCCTTTTGAACAGTGTAAGGACATCAGAATATTGTAACTGAGCTGGGCCCTTTCTGGCTCATATACATTTGCTCTCATATCTCTTAGTGCTTTTATTTAATTTCAAGAAGACATTTTAGTTTTGTTCAATAATATTAATATATATATTTATATTTTCTATGTATTCACCATTTTTGTTGCTTTTAATTTTTTCCTGCATCACTGACAATCTACATATAATTTTCCCTGTGCCTGAACACATCCTTTCATTGTTTCCTTTGGCTTTTTGATGAATTTGTTCAGTTTTTGTCTGAAAATATCTTCATCTTTATTCTTAAGTAATATCTGTATTGGGTATAAAACTAGGTTGCTTTTATTTTCTTTAGCATTTTGAAACTATCATTTAATCTATATAGTGTCTTTCATTGTTTTTGCTGCAAGATCAGCTAGTCCAGTTGTTGCTTTTTTGGAAGGTAATTTATGTGTTTTCCTTTTGCTACTTTTAATTTTTTTTTTTTAATTTTTTTTTATTTATTTATGATAGTCACAGAGAGAGAGAGAGAGGCAGAGACACAGGCGGAGGGAGAAGCAGGCTCCATGCACCGGGAGCCCGATGTGGGATTCGATCCCGGGTCTCCAGGATCGCGCCCTGGGCCAAAGGCAGGCGCCAAACCGCTGCGCCACCCAGGGATCCCTCCTTTTGCTACTTTTAATATGTCTTTTTTTTTTTTTTTTTAGACTCAAGTTTTGAGCAGTTTTTCTATGAAACACCTACTTGTGGATTGATTATTTATTTATTTATTTATTTATTTATCTGTTTGATGTTCTTAGTGGATCTGAAATATATGGCTTGATTTTTTTTAAAGTGTTTTTAGAAGTTTTCAGCTTATATCTCTTCAAATACTTACACCACTCTTTTTCTTTTGTCATTTGGTATTCAGATGGTAGGTAACCATACTCATGTTAAAAACACTATGTTTTTGAGTTTTTCTAATTTTCTCATTTTTTTTCTTTAGGTTTTGATATTTATATAACTTTTCTAAAGTCCTGATTCTTTCCCCTCATAATTATACCCTAAATACTTTCCCTCAATCTTTAAAACAACTCTGCAAATATTTATTTTTGCTATTTTCATGTATTTTTATGGTTATTCAGAGATTAACCTGCCCAAGTTTACATAGCTGCCAAAGCAACTAGGCTGAAATTTGAACCCAAATCCAATTGATTAAATATTTCTTGCTCTTCATTTCCTTTATTATGTCTCTTTGTCTATCTTACTTGGTATTTGGAGAATAGCTGTTATTCCAAGTGGTTTGTATATTGATGAATTGTCTTAGTCTATCGTAAAGTAACATTCTGTCATTCCATTTATAATTATTAGATCAATAGAAGTGTACAACTTTATGAGCCAAATATTACTCCCTTAGGGGGTTTATTTTCTACAGGGAAAAAAGAATGTCTATAGTTTATTCTAGTAGAGTATATGAAGAGATAGTTTCCATGGAAAGAAACAAATAAGAAAGTAATGTCCTACCCGATGAGATCAAGAATGAATTCATTGAGTAGATAGAACTTATTGTGGAAGAGATAGCCACGTGAGAATTCTTTTTTACTGTATTTAAGGGTAATGTGTACTGTACATTTGTTTGTTAGTATATATAAAGAAAACCAATACTACTATTTCATGTTGTTTTTCCCTGTAACAAATCTATTTGTACATACTCAAATTTTCACTAATTGGGTAATCATGTAAACCATAAATTTTGTCTTGAAACATTTACACAATAATTAAAAAGTTGTTTCTTTTCTCTCAGGTTATTTCATTTTTGGCTGCAGTTTTGCATAAAAAGGGAACTCGTGAAGATATTGAAAACAATATGCCAGAGTTTTTACTAAGAAGTATGAAAAAGGAGCCTCCTTCTTCTACAGCAAAAAAGGTAAGATGTTTAGAAACATAAGGTTCGTAAAGCTGGTATTGGTAAAGTATATGGAAACTTGTAAATAGCACACATTATAGTATGCATTTAAAGCATAGAACTTAGAAACATTATTAAAATATTTGTTTTATAGACCACATTCTTGAAAGATGATCATTTTCATCCTCAAATTGAGTATGATTGACTCTCAAAATGGCAAAATACAATTTTAGCTTAAATTTTTTGGAGTGTTTTAGTCTTTTTCTTGACTGGATTTTTTTACTTACTTTTATTAACTTGTTAAATTTCCATAAATGTGTATGTGAATTTAATCAAAGTCCATTGTATTGTTTTTTATTTATGTGACAATGAAAGAGAGATCATTACAGATGTTGCTAATAAAGGTACATCACTGATAAAGTTGTTTAGCAGACTAATTACATCCTGAAAATTTGAAACAAATTCTTCCTACATGAGGACCATTGAAATTGAAATCAGAAAACTTCGGTTTAGGTGTGTCTTTGTCTCTTCCCTTGTGACTCAATGCTATTCATGTTTACATTTCAGTTTTCTCCTTTGTAAATACATGTTTATAAATACATATTATATTTATAAATATTATAAATATATATTATTAATACTAATATTTTAGTATTATACATCTATATTACTCATAAAAATAAGAGATTTCTAATAAAATAATGAAATAATAAGAAATAAGAGATAAATAAGAATAATAATAAGAAAAAGTATACTTTTGTATCTTTTATATTCTGAATACCAGGAAACTGGATAGAAATAAAGATGAAGTGATTTTATGAAATCTGTATCTTGTTATGGTAATGAAATTATTTTCTATATGTCAAGATTTAAAACACTTTCATCTGTAATAGTCTTATACATAAGATTGCTGAGGCCAGTTTACTAATTTCTATTATTGGAGCAGTTATTGCAAAATTTTGAGATATATTGGCTTATGATATTATTACTTTAAAATTTTTATTTTTAGTATTATAAATATATCCTATGTCAAATTTCATTTGATCCTAAAGAAGTATTATAATTTTTTCTTCTTTTTAAAGCATATTCTTTTTTTTCACTTGAGCCATTTTATTTTTTTATTTAAGTTCAGTTAATTAACATATCGTGTATTATTAGTTTCAGTGGTAGAGTTCAGAGATTCGTCAGTCTTATATAACACGCAGTGCTCATTACATCATGGGCCTTCCTTAATGTCCATCACCTAGTTACCTGCCCCTTCCCCAACCAACCCTCAGTTTGTTCCCTAGAGTTAAGAGTCTCTTATGGTTTGTCTCCCTCTCTGATTTTGCCTTGTTTTATTTTTCCCTCCCTTCCCCTTTATTTATTTATTTATTTATTTATTTATTTTTAAAATGATTTTCTAATAGACATAAATGAGGATTTTATTGTTTTTTTTTTGAGATTTTATTTATTTATTTGAGAGAACAGCAAGAGAGAGAGAGCACAAGTGGGGTAAGGGGCAGAGGAAGAAGCAGACTCCCCACTGAGCAGGGAGCCCAAAGTGGGGCTCCATCCCGGGACTCTAGGATCATTACCCTATCCAAAGGCAGATACTTCACCGGCTGTGCCACCCAGGTGCCTCTCCCTTTCTCCTTAAAGCACATTCTTTTTTTTTTTTTTAATAATAAATTTATTTTTTATTGGTGTTCAATTTGCCAACATACAGAATAACACCCAGTGCTCATCCCGTCAAGTGCCCCCCTCAGTGCCTGCCACCCAGTCACCCCCACCCCCTGCCCTCCTCCCCTTCCACCACCCCTAGTTCGTTTCCCAGAGTTAGGAGTCTTCCATGTTCTGTCTCCCTTTCTGATATTTCCCACTTATTTTTTCTCCTTTCCCCTTTATTCCCTTTCACTATTATTTATATTCCCCAAATGAATGAGACCATATAATTTTTGTCCTTCTCTGATTGACTTATTTCACTCAGCATAATACCCTCCAGTTCCATCCACGTTGAAGCAAATGGTGGGTATTTGTCATTTCTTTTTTTTTTTCTAATTTTTTTTTTAAATTTTTATTTATGATAGTCACAGAGAGAGAGAGAAAGGCAGAGACACAGGCAGAGGGAGAAGCAGGCTCCATGCACCGGGAGCCTGATGTGGGATTCGATCCCGGGTTTCCAGGATCGCGCCCTGGGCCAAAGGCAGGCGCCCAACCGCTGCGCCACCCAGGGATCCCGTATTTGTCATTTCTAATGGCTGAGTAATATTCCATTGTATACATAAACCACATCTTCTTTATCCATTCCTCTTCTGATGCACACCGAGGCTCCTTCCATAGTTTGGCGATTGTGGACATTGCTGCTAGAAACATCGGGGTGCAGGTGTCCCGGTGTTTCATTGCATCTGTATCTTTGGGGTAAATCCCCAGCAGTCCAATTGCTAGGTCGTAGGGCAGATCTATTTTTAACTCTTTGAGGAACCTCCACACAGTTTTCCAGAGTGGCTGCACCAGTTCACATTCCCACCAACAGTGCAAGAGGGTTCCCCTTTCTCCACATCCTCTCCAACATTTGTGGTTTCCTGCCTTGTTAATTTTACCCACTCTCACTGGTGTGAGGTGGTATCTCATGGTGGTTTTGATGTGTATTTCCCTGATGGCAAGTGATTTGGAGAATTTTCTCATGTGCTTGTTGGCCATGTCTATGTCTTCCTCTGTGAGATTTCTGTTCCTGTCTTTTGCCCATTTCATGATTGGATTGTTTGTTTCTTTGGTGTTGAGTTTAATAAGTTCTTTATAGATCTTGGATACTAGCCCTTTATCTGATAAGTCATTTGCAAATATCTTCTCCCATTCTGTAGGTTGTCTTTTAGTTTTGTTGACTGTATCCTTTGCTGTGCAAAAGCTTCTTATCTTGATGAAGTCCCAATAGTTCATTTTTGCTTTTGTTTCTTTTGCCGTTGTGGATGTATCTTGCAAGAAGTTACTGTGGCCGAGTTCAAAAAGGGTGTTGCCTGTGTTCTCCTCTAGGATTTTGATGGAATCTTGTCTCACATTTAGATCTTTCATCCATTTTGAGTTTATCTTTGTGTATGGTGCAAGAGAGTGGTCTAGTTTCATTCTTCTGCATGTGGCTGTCCAATTTTCCCAGCACCATTTATTGAAGAGACTTTCTTCCTGTGGATAGTGTTTCCTCCTTTGTCAAATATTAGTTTTATTTATTTATTTTTTTTAAATTAATTTTAATTGGTATTCAATTTACCAACATACAGAAAAACACCCAGTGCTCATCCCGTCAAGTGTCCACCTCAGTGCCCGTCACCCATTCCCCTCCAACAACCGCCCTCCTCCCCTTCCACCACCCCTAGTTCATTTCCCCGAGTTAGGAGTCTTTATGTTCTGTCTCCCTTCCTGATATTTCCCAAATTTCTTTTCCCTTCCTTTATATTCCCTTTCACTATTATTCATATTCCCCAAATGAATGAGAACATACACTGTTTGTCCTTCTCCGATTGACTTATTTCACTCAGCATAATACCCTCCAGTTCCATCCACGTTGAAGCAAATGGTGGGTATTTGTCGTTTCTAATTGCTGAGTAATATTCCATTGTATACATAAACCACATCTTCTTTATCCATTCATCTTTCGATGGACACCGAGGCTCCTTCCACAGTTTGGCTATTGTGGCCATTGCTGATAGAAACATCGGGGTGCAGGTGTCCCGACGTTTCATTGCATCTGAATCTTTGGGGTAAATCCCCAACAGTGCAATTGCTGGGTCGTAGGGCAGGTCTATTTTTAACTCTTTGAGGAACCTCCACACAGTTTTCCAGAGTGGCTGCACCAGTTCACATTCCCACCAACAGTGCAAGAGGGTTCCCTTTTCTCCGCATCCTCTCCAACATTTGTGGTTTCCTGCCTTGTTAATTTTCCCCATTCTCACTGGTGTGAGGTGGTATCACATTGTGGTTTTGATTTGTATTTCCCTGATGGCAAGTGATGCAGAGCATTTTCTCATGTGCATGTTGGCCATGTCCATGCTTCCTCTGTGAGATTTCTCTTCATGTCTTTTGCCCATTTCATGATTGGATTGTTTGTTTCTTTGGTGTTGAGTTTAATAAGTTCTTTATAGATTTTAGAAACTAGCCCTTTATCTGATATGTCATTTGCAAATATCTTCTCCCATTCTGTAGGTTGTCTTTTAGTTTTGTTGACTGTATCCTTTGCTGTGCAAAAGCTTCTTATCTTGATGAAGTCCCAATAGTTCATTTTTGCTTTTGTTTCTTTTGCCGTTGTGGATGTATCTTGCAAGAAGTTACTGTGGCCGAGTTCAAAGAGGGTGTTGCCTGTGTTCTCTTCTATGATTTTGATGGACTCTTGTCTCACATTTAGATCTCTCATCCATTTTGAGTTTATCTTTGTGTATGGTGAAAGAGAGTGGTCCAGTTTCATTCTTCTGCATGTGGCTGTCCAATTTTCCTAACACCATTTATTGAAGAGACTGTCTTTCTTCCAATGGATAGTCTTTCCTCCTTTATCGAATATTAGATGACCATACATTTCAGGGTCCACTTCTGGGTTCTCTATTCTGTTCCATTGATCTATGTGTCTGTTTTTGTGCCAGTACCACACTGTCTTGATGACCACAGCTTTGTAGTACAACCTGAAATCTGGCATTGTGATGCCCCCAGCTATGGTTTTCTTTTTTAAAATTCCCCTGGCTATTCGGGGTCTTTTCTGATTCCACACAAATCTTAAAATAATTTGTTCTAACTCTCTGAAGAAAGTCCATGGTATTTTGATAGGGATTGCATTAAACGTGTAAATTGCCCTGGGTAACATTGACATTTTCACAATATTAATTCTGCCAATCCATGAGCATGGAGTATTTTTCCATCTCTTTGTGTCTCCCTCCGTTTCTTTCAGAAGTGTTCTGTAGTTTTTAGGGTAAAGATCCTTTACCTCTTTGGTTAGGTTTATTCCTAGGTATCTTATGCTTTTGGGTGCAATTGTAAATGGGATTGACTCCTTAATTTCTCTTTCTTCAGTCTCATTGTTAGTGTATAGAAATGCCATTGATTTCTGGGCATTGATTTTGTATCCTGCCACACTGCCAAATTGCTGTATGAGTTCTAGCAATCTTGGGGTGGAGTCTTTTGGGTTTTCTATGTAGAGTATCAGTGAAGAGGGAGAGTTTGACTTCTTTGCCAATTTGAATGCCTTTAATGTCTTTTTGTTGTCTGATTGCTGAGGCTAGGACTTCTAGTACTACGTTGAATAGCAGTGGTGACAGTGGACATCCCTGTCTTGTTCCTGATCTTAGGGGAAAGGCTCCCAGTGCTTCCCCATTGAGAATGATATTTGCTGTGGGCTTTTCGTAGATGGCTTTTAACATGTTGAGAAACGTTCCTTCTATCCCTACACTCTGAAGAGTTTTGATCAGGAATGGATGCTGTATTTTGTCAAATGCTTTCTCTGCATCTATTGAGAGGATCATATAGTTCTTGTTTTCTCTTGCTGATATGATGAATCACATTGATTGTTTTACGAGTGTTGAACCAGCCTTGCATCCCGGGAATAAATCCTACTTGGTTATGGTGAATAATCTTCTTAATGTACTGTTGGATCCTATTGGCTAGTTAGTATCTTGTTGAGAATTTCTGCATCCATGTTCTTCAGGGATTTTGGTCTATAATTCTCCTTTTTGGTGGGGTCTTTGTCTGGTTTTGGAATTAAGGTGATGCTGGCCTCATAGAACGAATTTGGAAGTACTCCATCTCTTTCTATCTTTCCAAACAGCTTTAGTAGAATAGGTATGGTTTCTTCTTTAAACGTTTGATAGAATTCCCCTGGGAAGCCATCTGGCCCTGGACTTTTGTGTCTTGGGAGGTTTTTGATGATTGCTTCAATTTCCTCCCTGGTTATTGGCCTGTTCAGGTTTTCTAGTTCCAGTTTTGGTAGTTTATGGTCTTCCAGAAATGCTTCCTTTTCTTCCAGATTGCCTAATTTATTGGCATATAGCTGCACATAATATGTTTTTAAAATCGTTTGTATTTCCTTGGTGTTGGTAGTGATCTCTCCTTTAAAGCACATTCTTAATGTGTCTTTAAATCTTTCAGAGTTCAAGTACTATTTGTAGTCCATTTTTCAATTGTATTTGATTCTAAATATCAGTGCAGAATTTATGAATATCTTATGTCAGTTATGATAACTAACAGAAGAGAAAACAGAATGGAAAAGTAATACTTTAAATATTTAAAGATATTTATAATATATATTATTTACATTTATGTATTTATGTAGGCACACATGCATATATATGTGTAATTCATTGCTGTGATACACACTGCTATTTTTCTATCTCCTTCAGTTCAATTCTTAATTATTTTTAATCTTTCTTATATTCTAATAAATTTCACTAGAGTTGTATATGTTTTTTGGAGTACTACTTTGGCTGCATTCCATAATTTTCATTAGGTGATCTTTTCATTATTTCCTAAATTATTTGTGACTCTATAGTTTTTCTCTTTTACTATTTAAGGTGTAGTTTAAAATTTCCAAGTGAATATATATTATTGAGGGGTGGTGAATGATGGGAGTATTTAGCCTTTTTTGTTGATTTCTACTTTTGTGTTCAGATAATACAGGTTTAATATTTGTGTGTGTGTGGTGGGGGCTAAATCCAATTTCAGGTGTTTTTAATGCTGTGATGTCCATAATTGTAGATATTTTAAAATTTATGCAAATATTTTGTGCATTCTATATTATTATGGCCACATAGTTCTACATATATCTGTTTAATCAAGGTTGTTATTTGTATTGTTAAAACTCTTAATACCGTTTTGTTTTGGGTTTGGTCTGTTTGAGCAATTAGATCTTGAGAGAATTATATTAAATTTTCCTGCTTTGTCTTTCAGCTTTCTCATTTCTTCTTGTGTTTGTACCACTTTTTGCTTGTTTAACAACTTCAGTTGTTTCAAAAGTTTTATATACTTTTATATTGCTGTCATGTTGGACTGATAGTTTATGTGTGTAGAATTCTAAGTTAAAAATTTTCTCTTAAACATAACCAAAATAATTTTATTTTCTTCTGTCACTCCGTATTGTGGATGAGGTTCCAGTACTGAACTAGTTTTTTCCTTGGAAAGCAAATTTTCTTTTTGTTTCAAAGTGTATAGGACTTTTTCTTCAACCTTGAAATTTAGAAATTTCCTCAGCTGCAACACTCATTATGAATTTTGAAGAAGTTCTCCTGCTTTGGAAAAATATACACAGTATGTTATATAGGGGAAATGGAGTGCTGCTTCTCTGAAGCAGATGATTGGCATAATTGTTTCTTCTTTAATTAATTACTCTGCCATTACTTTGCATTGTTTTCTTAATTTCCTTTTCTGATAATTCATTGCTAATGTGTAGAAACAGTTGATTTTTGTGTATTGATTTTGTGTTCTGCGTATTTACTGAATTTATTTTTACTGAGTTCTAAGAAGTTTTTTGTTTTTATGGCATCTTTAGGATTTTCTACATGTAATGTCATGTCATCTGCAAACAGACAGTTTTACTTCCTCCTTTCCAATCTGAGTGTCTTTTATTTCATTTTCTTACCTAATTGCTTCGACTAGGACTTCGAGCACTATGTTGAATAAAGTGGGTAAGAATAGGCATCTTTGTCTTGTTACTGATCTTAGAGGAAAAGTACTCAGCTTTTGTCTAGTGAGTGTGATGTTAACTGTGGGTTTGTCATATATAGCCTTTATTATATTGAAGTATATATTCTCTATGTCCAATTTACTGAGAGTTTTTATCATAAAAGAGTGTTGAATTTTGTCAAATGCTTTTTTTGCATCTATCAAGATATGATTCTTATCCTTCATTTTGTTAATGCAATGTATCACATTTATTGATTTGCATTTGTTGAACTATCAGTGCATCTCAGAAAAAAGTCCCACTTTGATCATGATGTATGGTCCTTTTATTTTATTTTATTTTATTTTATTTTATTTTATTTTATTTTATTTTTATGGTCCTTTTAATGTACTGTTGAGTTTGTTTTATATTTTGTTGAAGATTTTTGCATCTATATTTATTAGGGATATTTGCCTGTAATTTTCTTTTCTTGTGATACTGTTGTCTTTGATATCAGAATAACATTGGCCTTGAAAAATGAGTTTGGGATTGTTGAGAAGGATTGACATTACTTCTTCAGATGTTTGGTAGAATTCACTAGTAATGCTGTCTGGCCCTGGAGTTTTCTGTGCTGGTAAGTTTTTGGTTACTGATTCAGTGTCTTTATTAGTAGTTTGTTCATATCTTCTTTCTTCATGATTCAGTCTTGTTGGGTTATATTTTTCTGGGAGTTTTTCCATTTCTTCTAGGTTATCTAATTTCTTCATATATAATTGTATAATTTCATATGATCCTTTGTATTTCTGTGTTATCAGTTGTAATGTCTCTTGTTTCACTAATTTTATTTGAGTGTTCTTTTTTTCTTATTCTAGCTAAAGTTTTGCCAATTTTGTTTATCTGCTCAGAGAACCAGCTGTTAATTTCAGTGATCTTTTCTGAAGATTTAATTTACTTCTGTTCTGATCTTGGTGATTGCCTTCTTCTACTAACTTTGGGCTTAATTTCCTCTTATTTTTTTAAAGATTTATTTATTTTAGAGAGAGGGAGTGTGCACAAATGGGGGTAGGAGGGGCAGAGGGAGGAGAGAGAGTTCCAAGCAGACTCCACACTGAGTGCGAAGCCTGAGAAGGGCTGGATCTGATGACCCTGAGATCACAACCTGACCAAAACCAAGAATTGGATGCTCAACTGACTGTGCACCCAGGCATACCCTGTTCTTCTTTTTATAGTTTCTTGAAGTGTGTAAGTTAGGTTTATTTGCAATTTTTTTTTCTCAGTGTTGGTTTTTATCACTAAATTTTTCTTTTTAGAACTCCTTCTGCTGCATCCCATAAGTTTTGGTATGCTGTGTTTCAGTTTTTATTTGTCTCAAGATATTTTTTTATTTCTCTTTTGATTCTTTCTTTGACCCCTTTGGTTGTCAGGAACTTCTTGTTTAATATCCACATAGATGTGGATTTTTCAGTTTTCCTCTTGTTATGAATTACTAGTTTCATACCATTGTCAGAAAACATGTTTGATATGATTTAAAGCACACATTTATTAAGACTTGTTTTGTGGCCTAACATACTAACTGTCCTAGGGAAAGTTCCATATGTGCTTGAGAAGAATATACATTCTGCGGCTATTAGATGAAATGTTGTGTGTCTGTCTCTTAGGTCCATCTGCTGTGTTGTTTAAGTCTGGTGTTTTCTTTATTGATTTCCTGTCTGGATGGTCTATCCATTGTTGAAAGTAGGGTGTTGAAGTCCCCTATTATTATTATATTGCTGTCATTTTCTCTCTTCATATCTGTTAATATTTACTTTATATAGTTAAATGTTTTGATATGGGTATAATATTTACAGTTGTTATATTCTGTTAATAAATTGACCCCTTTTTTATGATCTGAGGACCTTCTTTGCCTCTTTTTACAGTGTTTGTCTATTTCTAGAAAAATTCACTGTGTTTTTTGGGGAAATTTTCTCTTACATAGAGGATAGATTCTTGTTACTCAAGTATGTCAGTTTTCTTCTACTTTTACACATTTCTTGTTATCTGGCAGCACCACTTCCAAGCATTTTACACTATTGTGGATTTATTTTTGTATTTGTTCTTTTGTTTCAGTTGGCAATCAATAAATACATTTGTTTAATTTATCATTTGAACTGGAATTTCATAAACCTTTTAATGAGATTACAAGTGACATCCTAAATTATTCCCCTGAAGGAAATTCAGACAAGTAGCTTTTTTTGTGTTATAAAATTCTTAAAAGATAAATTTGTATTGGACCAGTTAAAATTTTGTGCATTTTTAAAAGATAGTCTATGAAATAGCTAGGAAAGAAATAAATTCCTTTATATTTATTATGCTAATGTGAGAAAAGCAATGGAATCCTGAAAAATTAATGTTGGATCTACTTGAAAAAAATCCTTTTAATGAGTCAAATGTTACAAATTAAGGAGTGGTGGATTTTAGGTGTGTGTGTGATATGATACATCTCATATACATTTTGAAACTTTTTAAGTGTGAATAAATCATCTAAGAATTCATGAAATAGATGTTTCCTGCCAAGAATAAATTCCTAAAGGAAAAGACATAAAGTATGCATTTCAATATTAATTCTTGGAATGAGTCTTTAGATTTAGGCTATTAGGATTGGAATTCAATCTTTAAGAAAATCAAAGTAAATTAATTTTAAATATTGCTGTCTCATATGATAAATCTTTAGATAGTCTATGAAAATTCATAATCAGTATTAATGTAGAGGAGAATTGTTCTAGTAATAACGGTATGAAAAGTGGTTTCAGTGGTGATTGAACAAAAATATGTTTCGAGTATTTTATTTACTATGCACTATTTTAGTTTCTTCTTTTTTTTTCTTCAAGATTTTATTTATTTATTCATGAGAGACACAAAAAGAGAGGCAGAGACACAGGCAGAGGGAGGAGAAGCAGGCTCCATGCAAGGAGCCTGATGCAGGACTCAATCCCAGGAATCCAGAATCACGCCCTGAGCCAAAGGCAGATACTCAACTGCTGAGCCACCCAGGCGTCCCCTATTTTAGTTTCTGATGTATACCAAAAAGATTATCTTGCAAATAATGCTGCTGTGAAAATCTTCTTGCATATATCTTGCAACTTTTGCCATCCTAACTATAGGATAAATTCTTGATATTGGAATCACACTGTCTGTGGTACTGAAATTATGGGTATATTACAATTGACAGCTACAGTCAATTGCCTTTCAAGTGCTTGTGCCAATTTGTATTCTCACCAAGAGTGTAAAATTCTGTTTCCCACCTTTTCATTTATCCTAGGAGTTAACAAACATAAATTATATCAGAGATGTAGAAAAATTAGATCTTGCTTTGATTTCTGTTGCTTTAATTATGAAGTTGAGTATCTTTTTAGAATCTTAAAAGACTTTTAATAGCTTTTTAAAACATCAAGTTCCAGTTTTAATCATATTTCTTAATAGTCCTTAATCATATGTTCTATATACCAATCTTTTGTCCATTTTATATTCTGTAAATATTTCTTTCCTACTTTTACAAAGTCAGTGTTTGACTTATTTATTATATATTTTTAAATTTGGGTAAATATGTCTATGTTAATAGCTTCTGGGTTTTATGCCTGCCTAGAAAAGTTTTTTGTACCTAAGATTGTAGTTCACCCATGATTCTTTTATACTGTATATGTCTTTATTTTATAACTTTATATCTCTGTGTTAGCCTGAATTTATTCTGCTATGAGGAGTGATCTAGTAGTACAGCTTTATTTTTTTTCAAATGGGTAGCCAATTATTTTAATTGTCATTTATTGAATAAACCCAATTTTTCACAATGATTTGAAGGGTCACTTTTGAGTAAAATGAAACTCATTTGTATATGTGTGGGTATATTTCTGGATATATTATTCTGTCCTGTTGGTTTATTCATTTCTCTTTCAGTGCTAACCAGTTCAAATTTTTTTGGCTTTATAATATGTTGTAATGTTTGGTAAGACTAGTTTGTCTTCAAATTTTCTTAGTTTTCTCGTAAAAACATATTGATATTTTAATTGGTATTCTCTGTGGAGAATAAACATTTTCATACTGTAAATACTGCATATCCAAGAATAGTTGTATCATTTGCTTAAATCTTATTGTATACCCTTCAGAGTTTCTAGCTTTCTTCATATGACCTAGTTTCTTGTTTATTAAGTTTAACTAGGTATTCTTTCTTTTTTGGTTGCTATTGCAAATGGTAATGTTTTTATATATCTTAAAGCCACATGCTTGTCCAGGCTCTTTAAAAACTGTTAATGACATATTTTATTAGTTTCAGGTGTGCAAATAATGATTTGATATTTGTGCACATTATAAAATGATCACAGTAAATAAGTCTATCACCATACATAGAAAAAAAATTTTCTTTTTTTTCTTGTAATGAAGACTTTTAAGATCTACTGTATTAGCAACTTTAAAATATGCAATATAGTACCCACTGTAGTCACCATGGCAGGCAGTGTATCTTCATGAATTATTTATTTTATAACTGGATGCTTGTGCTTTTTTTTTTTTAAGATTTTATTTATTTATTCATGAGAGACACAGAGAGAGAGAGGCAGAGACACAGGCAGAGGGAGAAGCAGGCTCCATGCAGGGAGCTCAATGTGGGACTCGATCCCAGGACTCCCAGGATCATGCCCTGGGCCGAAGGCAGGCGCTAAACTGCTAGGCCACCCAGGGTTCCCCGATGCTTGTACTTTTTTGACCTCTTTCACCTATGTCACATACCACTGGTCTGCCTGGCTATGTTCTTTGTAGCTATGAACTTGATTTTTTTGGTTTACTTTGTATATTCTACATATAAGTGAAATCAAATGATATTTCTCTTTCTTGATCTGACTTGTTTCACTTAACATAATGCCCTTAAGGTCCATCCATGTTATCACAAATGGCAAGATTTCATTCCTTTTTATGGCCGAATAGTATTCTATGTATGTGGGTAGGTGGGTGGGTGTGATATATGTATCTTCTTTATCATCCATCAGTGGATACTTGGGTTGTTTCCATATCTTGTCTATTGTAAATAATACTGCAGTGAATATGGGAGTACATATATCTTTTCAGATTAGTGTTTTTGTTTTCTTCAGATAAATATGCAGAAGTGAAAATATAGAATCATAATTTTATTTTTAAAATTTTGTTTTTAATAGTGAATGCACTAAAATTCCTACTGATAGTGCATAAAGGTTTTCTTGAAATTGTCATGAACACTTATTATTTCTTGTTGTTTTGAAAATAGGCAGTCTAACAGATGTGAGGTGATATCTCATTGTGGTTTTGATTTGCATTTCTCTGATGACTAGTGATATTTTTCATGTGTCTGTTGGCCATCTCCTTTTCTTCTCTGGAAAAATGTCTATCCAGATTCTCTGCCCATTTTTAAATTGGATTTTTTTTTTTTGCTATTAAGTTTGTATGTGTTCTTTAATAATTTGGTTATTAACCCCTTATCAGAAGCTTTTTAATTTGATATAGTCCCTTCTGCACAGCAAAGGATATCATCAACAAAAAGAAAAGACAACCAACTGAATAGGAGAAAATATTTGCAAATCATATATCTGGTAAGGGGTTAATATCCAAAATAAACAAATTTTTGTTTTTCTTGCCTTTGCATTTGGAGTTACATTTAAAAAATCATCACTAAGACCATAGTCTAGGAGCTTACTGCCATGTGCTCTAGTTTTATGGTTTTCAGTCTTATATTCAAGTCTTTAATCCATTTCATTTATATAAGATAGTAGTTTCATTCTTTTGCTCTGGCTGTGTAGTTTCCCCAACACCATTCATCGACATGACTATCCTTTCTTATTGGATATTTTCGCCTCCTGTGTCATAAATTAATTGGCCATTTAAGTGTGGGTTATTTCTAGGTTTTCTATTTTGTTCAGTGATTTATGTGTCTCTTGTTATGCAGTAGCATATTGTTTGATTATTATGGCTTTGTAAAGTAGTTTGAAATCAGGGAGTGTAATTCGGCTTTGTTGTTCTTTTTCAAGATTGACTGTGGTCTTTTATGGTTCTATACAAATTTTAGGATTTTTTTTTTTTTCTGTGAAAAATGTCATTGGAGTTTTATAGGGATTGAATTGAATCTGTAGATTGCTTGGGTAATGTGGACATTTTAACAATATTTGTTATTCCAATCCATAGCATGGAATATCTTTCCATTTATTTGTGTCTTTTGTAGTTTCTTTTTTCAAAGATTTATTTATTTATTTATTTATTTATTTATTTATTTATTTATTTATTTATTTATTTATTTTAGAGAGACAGAGCATGGGGAGGGGCAGAGGGAGAGTAAGAGAGAAAATCCTCAAGCTGACTCTCTCCTGAACTTGGAGCCTGATGCAGGACTCAGTCCTAGGACCAAATATCATGACCTGAGCCGAAATCAGGAGTCAGCCACTCAACTGACCGAACGACCCAGGCACCCCTTCTATAGTTTATTTTTTCAGTGGCTTGTAGTTCTCAGTGTCTAGGTCTTTTACCTCCTTGATTGAATTTATCCCTAGGTATTCTACTCATTTTGATGTAATTGTAAATGAGATTTTTTTTTCATTCCTGTTACTGATAGTTTGTTGTTAGTGTATAGAAAAGCAACAGATTTTTCATATTGATTTCGTTTTCTGCAACTATACCAAACTGTTTGTCCTAACAATTTTTTTTTGGTGGAGTCTTTAGTGATCTCTATATACAATATCATGTTGTATGCAAACATTGACAGTTTTCCTCTTGCTTTCCAATTTGGATTTCTTTTTCTTTTTTCTTTTTTAAAAGATTTTATTTATTTATTTGACAGAGAAAGAGAGCAGAAGCAGGGGGAGCAGCAGGCAGATACAGAGAAGCAGGCTCCCTGTAGAGCAGGGAGCCCAACGTGGGCTCAATCCCAGAACCCTGGGATCATGACCTGAGCCAGAGGCAGCTGCTTAACTGACTGAGCCACCGAGGCACACCTCCAATTTGGATTTCTTTCTATCTTTTCTTTCCTTCTTTTACTCCCTTCTTCCCTCCCTTCCTTTTTCTTTCTTCCTTTTTTTTCCTTTCTCCTTCCTTCCTTTCCTTTCCTTTGTTTTCCTTTGCTTTCCTTTGCTTTCCTTTGCTTTCCTTTGCTTTCCTTTGCTTTCCTTTCCTTTCCTTTCCTTTCCTTTCCTTTCCTTTCCTTTCCTTTCCTTTCCTTTCCTTTCCTTTCCTTCTTTCCTTCCTTCCTTCCTTCCTTCCTTCCTTCCTTCCTTCCTTCCTTTCTTATTGGTCTGGCTAGGACTTCCAATACTATGTTGAATAAAAGTGGTGAGAGGGAGTAACCTTGTTCTTGTTCTTGATCTTAGAGGAAAAGTTTTTATCTTTCACCGTTGAGAATAATATTGTTGTGGCTTGTCATATGGCCTTTATTATGTTAAAGTACTTTCCCTCTATACTTGCTTTGTTGAGTTTTTATCATAAATGGATGTTGAATTTTGTCAAATGCTTCTTTAGCATCCATGTGATGATCATGTGATCTTTATTCTTCATTTTGTTAATGTGGTGTCTGTGTGATTGATTTGTAAATTTGAACAACCCATCCTTGCATCGCTGGAATAAAACCCACTTGATCATGGCATATGATCCTTTTGATGTATTTCTGAATTCACTTTGCTGATATTTTCTTGAGGATTTTTGGACCTATGTTCATCATGGATATTGGTTTTTAATTTTCCTTTGTTGTGGTGTCCTGTCTGGTTTCTGTATCAAGGTAACAATAGCCTTGTAAAAATGAAGGATTCTCCCTGATTTTTTAGAAAGGTTTGAAGAGGGTTTGCAATGTTTAGTAGAATTCACCACTGAACCAGCTGGTGCTAGACTTTTGTTTGTGGGATGAGTTTGATTATTGATTCAAAAATCAATAGTAATTCATCTTACTAGTAATTGGTTTATACAGATTCTCTCTTTTCTTTATGATTCAGTCATGGAGGGTTGTAGTTTTTAGAAAATATCCATTTCTTTTAGGTTTTCCAATTTGTTAGCACATAATTGTTTATGGTACTCACTTAATGATTCTTTGTATATATGTGGCATCAGTTGTACCATCTCTTTCATTTCTGATTTTATTTATTTGAGCCCTCTATTTTTTTTTTTTTTTTTTTTTTTTGGTGAATCTAGCTAAAGTTTTCTCAGTTTTACCTTTTCAAAGAAGCAGCTCCTAGTTTTACTGATTTTTCTTATGTCTTTTTAGTCTCTAATTTTTTCCATTCAGATCTTTGTTATTTCTTTCTTCTACTAACTTTGTTCTTTCTAGTTCTTTAAGGTATAAAACTAGGTTGTATGTTTGAGATTTTTCTTATTTATTGGGGGTAGGCATAGATCGCTGTGAAATTCTCTCAGAACTGTTTTTCTGCATCCTATAAATTTGGCATGTTTTATTTCCATTTTCGTTTGTCTCAAGGTATTTTATTTCTTCTTTGACCCTTTAGTTGTTCAGTAGCATGTTGTTTATTTTTAAAAATTTTTATTTAAGTTCTACTTATTTAACATATAGTGTAATATTGTTTTTGGGTGTACAGTGTAATGATTCAACACTTCCATACAGTACCCAGTGCTAGTCACAGCAAGTGCACTCCTTAATCTCCTTCACCTATTTAACCCGTCCTCCCCTCATCACCCCTTTGATAATCATCAGTTTGTTCTCTATAATTAAGAGAGTATATTTATTGGTTTACCTCCCTCTCTTTTTTTTTTATCCCCTTTGCTTGTTTTGTTTCTTAAGTTCTGCATATGCATGAAATCATATGGTGTTTGTCTTTTTGTAACATACACATATATATGTGATGTGTGTGTGTGTGTGTGTATCGCACATCTTTATCCATTCATCAGTCAGTAGACACTCAGTCTGTTTCCATAATTTGGCTATTGTAGATAATGCTGCTGTAGATATCAGGGTACATCTATCCCATTGAATTAGTATTTTTTTATTCTTTGGATAAATACCTCGTAATGCAATTGCTGGATTGTAGTCAAAGTGGTTGCATTTTTAACTTTTTGAGGGACCTCCACACTGTTTTCCAGAGTGGCTTCACCAGTTTATATTCCCACCAACAGTGCATGAGGGTTCCCCTTTCTCCACATCCTTGCCAACATCTGTTGTTTCCTGTGTTGTTGATTTTAGCCATTATGACAGGTGTGAGGTGATATTGTAGTTTTGAGTTTTATTTCCCTGATGATGAGTGAGGTTGAGCATCTTTTCATGTGCCTGTTGACCATCTATATGTCTTCTTTGGAAAAATATCTATTCATGTCCTCTGCCCAGTTTTTAATTGGATTATTTGTTTTTTAGGTGTTATATAAATTCTTTTATATTTTGGATATTAACCCCTTATCGGATATGTCATTTGCAAAAATCTTCTTCCATTCCCATAGGTTGCCTTTTAGTTTTGTTGATTGTTTCCTTCACTGTGCAGAAGATTTTTATTTTGATGAAGTCCCAGTTGTTTATTTGCTTTTGTCTCTTTAGCCTCTGGAGATATGTCTGGAAAAAAGTTGCTAAAGCCAATATCAAAGAGAATACTTAGGTATGTTTTACTTCCATTTTCTGGGATTATTATGTTTTCCTCTAGGATTATTATGGTTTCAAGTCTCACATTTAAGTCTTTAATACATTTTGAATTTTTTTCTGTATTGTGTAAGAAAGTGGTACAGTTTGATTCTTTTGCATGTTGCTGTCCAGTTTTCCAAACACTGCTTATTGAAGAGACTTTTTCCATTGGATATTCTTTCCTGCTTTGTTGAAGATTAGTTGACCATGTAGTTGTGGGTTTGTTTCTGGGTTTTCTATTTTGTACTATTGATTGTGTGTCTGTTTTTGCTAGTACCATACTGCTTTGGTCACCACAACTCTGTAATATAGCTTGAAGTCTGAAATTGTGAGGCCTCCAGTTTTGCTCTTCTTTTTCAAGGTTGCTTTGACTATTCAGGGTCTTTTGTGGTTCCATACAAATTTTAGGATTTTGTTTTAGCTCTGTCAAACATTCTGTTGATATTTTGATAGGGATTGTGTTAAAGTGTAGATTGCTTTGGATAGCATATACATTTTAACAATACTTATTCTGATCCTTAAGCATGGAATGTTTTTCCATTTCTTTTGCCAGTGTTTATAGTTTTCAGAGTACAGGTCCTAATCCCTTTGGTTAGGTTTATTCCTAGGTATCTTATTGTTTTTGGTGCCATTATAAATGGGATTGATTCCTTAATTTCTCTTTCTGCTGCTTCATTATTAGTGTATAGAAGTGCAGTAGATTTCCATATGTTGATCTTGTATCATGTGACTTTACTGAATTAGTTTATCTTTTTTTTTTTTTTTTGGTGGTCTTTTAGATTTTTTATATAGTATCATGCCATCTACAAATAGTGAAAATTTTAGTTCTTCCTTGCCAATTTGGATGCCTATTATTTCTTTTTGTTGCCTGTTTGCTGTAGATAGGATTTCCAGTTCTATGTTAAACAACTGTTCTTTAACAGTTGAAGAGTGGATATCCCTTTCTTTTCCTGATCATAGAAGAAAAGCTCTCAGTTTATCCCCATTGAGGATGATGTTAGCTGTGGGTTTTTCATATATGGCCTTTTTAATCTGTCCTCTTAAACCTACCTTGTTGAGGGATTTTATCATGACTAGCATGTTGTTTAATCTCTACATATTTGTGAATTTTCGAGTTTTCCTTATGTAATTGTTTTCTAGTTTCATACCTTTGTGGTTGAAAGACGTTTGATATGATTTCAGTCTTTTAAAGTTTATTAAGATTTGTTTTGTGTCCTGACGTATGATCTATACCAGAAAGTGTTAGTTACAGTTACAATATGCTCTTGAAAAGAATGCATATTCTGCTGCTTTGGAATCAAATATTCTGTATATATCTATTAAGTTCATTTGATCTAACGTACCACTTAAGGTGCAACACGTATTTGATAAATTGCACTTTCTTAATTTTTTTACTGTTCTTAATAATTGATTTACTGTTTGAGTGGCTCAGTCAGTTGAATGTCTGACTCATGATTTCAACTTAGGTCATGATCTCATCTCTCATGGTCATGAGATGGAGCCCCAAGTTGGGCTCTGCACTCAGTGGGGGAGTCTGCTTGGGATTCTCTATTCTGCCTCTCCCCACATTTGCACATGCAGGCACACTCTCTCAAATAAATAAAACTTTAAAAACATTAATTGATTTACTGTTCATTTTATTGTTTTACCTATATTTTCTATAAATATTTATACTTGTTATTTTCATTCTCATCCTTTATTTACTTCTCTTGTTTAATTGCAAGATTTGATATTTATTAGTTTGTTGTCCATTAATTTAAGTGATATAGGTCTATATTTTCATATTTTTTAAGAATGTCTAGTTTTGGCATACTTCTTATGCTGCTTTCCAAAAAAAAAAGATTTGGAGAGGCTCATGACTTGAATAGATTCTAAACTTAAATTCCTATATTAGCCACAGTATTCCAAAGGAAAAGTCCTCAATTATACATAATATTGTTTAAATTAATTAGGTTTGGCATTTTTGAAAGAATTAGTGTAATAGAGGTAGTTACAGGGAATATTTTTTAGAACTTTGAGTTAAATAGCAAAAATTCAATTTTATGGTTTGTAATTTCTCTTACTATAAAGGTACATATTATTTTTCACTTTAGTATCTCACATCCTCCTGTGTGAGACCTTTGTTTTGGTTCTATATGTCTGTTGGTCTCTGAATATACATCGCTCTTCCTACCATGGCACTGTCATGCATGGTTGCATTTATTATTTAATTTATCACTTGAGCACCTTTGTTTTCTAAATGCTATACAAAGTTTTGGAGTTACAATGGTAAATAAGAAAGCTATATGTCTCATAGTCATGGACTTTCTGAATTACAGTACTAACACAATATGGTGATTATAAGCTTTGGAATTAGGCAGACATGGATTCAAATACTTCTTTTGCCACCTAGTAGCAGTATGACCTTGGGTGTTAACATCTCTACACCTTAGTTTTTTCATCTCATCTCATCCTTTAGAAAGGAAATACTAAATACTTCTACTTGATAGCATTTTTATGTAAAGTCTATGTAAAGAGCTAATATTTGTCAACTACTTTGCACAGCCCTTGAGACACAGAAAGTCCTCAATAATGGTATGATAATTATTGTTAATACTAGAACTACTTCTACCACAAAAATCATTGCACATGAAAATATCTTTGAGTATTTATATCACATTTTTCTAAGGCCATAGAGCATGAAGACTCAGACTTTAAAAGCATGCATTTCAATAATTGAGCCAGATTTATTGAAAGAGAAAAGCAATTCAGTCTTCTCTAGTTGAATGATTAAATGTGGTCTCTGTTGATTTTAGTAATATTTAAGTGAGCATATTTTTATTGTTTGTATTATATTTTAGATCTAGTTTTATAAAATTGCTTCTTGGCTTCAGAATAACAAACGTTATTCTAACGTGTGTGCAGTGAAATAGCAACTGGACACTGCTTTCCATTTTACTGTTTTGGCATCTTTTGCTTAAGTAAGGCTTATTAAATGAAATATTAATCACAGCATGGTAGTAAATACTTCACATTCTTGTACCTTCTCTGGACTTTGCAAATGGCATAACAGTTCTCTGACCTCTTTTAGTATTAAAATATTACTGAACCATTTTACTTACCTTTTGCAATGTCAAAGGCCAATAAGAAATGTCTTAATTTTAAAACTTTTTGAATCTTTGGACTGATTTTAGGAATATTTAGATTCATTGCCAACTTTGATGAATGATACCTGAAGTGGAAAACTGCTCAAAGTGGGCAATAGAGTTTGGACCTATCATTTTCATCTTGTAATATACAAAAATGGGGGAGGGCATAAGACTATACTTGGACTAAGTACTTGGATCCAAAATTTTGTATCTGAAGGTAGGAGAATAATGGAATTCATAGGATAAACTCCAAGTCAAAAGGCAAAAGTTTTTAAGATGAATCAAGTATGACAAGAGAGTATGTGTATTTGATGATGGGGTGGGAAAAAGAACTCTCACACTGAGTTGGCTAATCTTTTGTTCTTTTTTTCTTCTTTCTCTTTACAAAACAGTCAAATTTGACTTTTTATAGCTGACAAATGGCCTACCTGAAATATTTCACAGAAGAGAGAGCAGGATTTAAACTAGTATTGTGTTATTTTTTTGCTAAACTGAAAATTTTCAGTATGTTTAATTGGTTCCTCTTTATTTAATAGGGCAAAAATAAAACTTTTGGAAAGAAACTTGTAATGTTATTAAGTATAATAGCTTAGAAGTAGTGATAACAGTGAGAAATAAAAACATTAAAAAATTAAAATGGGTAATAACAGGATTTGGGGTTAGTACAGGGAAGATCAGTGGAAGTCTCACATTCATGTAAAGACTAAACATATATATTATTAATCTTAATAAAGACTGCTTTGGTTGGAGGGGTTAGGACAGAAGTCCCATTTATATGAATTCAAGAGAGAAGAGGAGGAAAGTAAGTAAAAATGATAAGTATTGATAACTCCCGAGTATCATTGCTAGAAAGGCAGTAAAGTAATGAGGGATAGTTAAAGAGAGATGTAGGGGTTAAGGAAGGGGATTTGGGGTATTGTTTTATTTTTTAACACTGGAAAATATTAGAACTTACTAGCTCATGGATAGATCTGGTCCATTAAAAAGTGAAAGTTAGTCACATAGGGGAGATTTGTTGCAATTTTTCTAGCATTGACAAGAAGTGATGGTAACTACTGTGTAAGATTAGGGTTTGCCTTTAGATAAGAACATGATTAGTTCATCCATGGTAACGTGGGAGGGCAGAATTTATGAAAATAAATATAAGTAGATTATTGATCTAATGATAAAAGAGAGAGAGGTTCTCTTCTAATTGCTTCAGTTTTTAAATGATTTTTCCAGGTCTTCAACTGACAGTATCTGAGAGAAGGAGGATAATTGGACTAGGGCCCAATACAAAAGAAAGAGAGCTTCAGAAAACCATATAATTTAAGAAAAAAACCTGGCCTGCTTTAAATATTTATATTACCCACTTGGCTCTAGAAGTTATTATTTCAGATCCTGATTAAACTCTTTTCTCTGTTTTGGAGAAATGTTTCTCTCTTACCTCTCAGCTCCTTATTTAGGGTGAAACAAAAAACAGTTATTCCGTTGGACAAAGTTAGATATCTGTTTTATCTTAATAAAAAGATGAACAACAAAGTATTTTTTGGCAGTCTTTTATATCCAGTCACTAAGTTGTGTTTATTCTTATCAATTGCAATGTCAAAAATTAAAGGACTATTGACATTCTGATTTCACTTTTTTCATTTCTTAAAAAATATAATTTTGTTTTTCTTCTTCTTTTAGATGTTCTTAATAGTTGCTCCTCTTTCTGTCCTCTACAACTGGAGGGATGAATTGGATACCTGGGGATATTTCAGAGTCACTATTTTACATGGTAACAAAAAAGACAATGAACTGATTCGTGTAAAGCAGAGGAAGTGTGAAATTGCTCTAACAACTTACGAAACGCTACGTTTATGTCTAGATGAACTTAACAGGTAATGGAAATGATTGCATTAATATTCTGTTTACATCCACAGTATCCTTTTACGTTGTGATTTTTAAAAAGTTCTAAATATTCTTTAGCATTGAATTTCATTTCAAAATTATTGAAATACATAGTTTATAATAACTTGTTTTCTAAGGAGGAAGAACCTATAGGTGCCTTAGCATGGAGCCTGCTTAAGATTCTCTCCTTCTCCTTCCTCCCCCTCTTAAAACAAAATAAAACAAAACAAAACAAACCTGCATCAGATTTTATTATAGTCCATTCTTTTTCCTTTATTCTATTTCCAAACAATGCATCCTAAAGGAGGGTAATACTGTTCTAAATTTCATGCATATGGCACCTCTAGATTAAGACAGCAGTTTTCATGAATGATTTTAATTACGGGAATTTGTTGCAATTGTTGAGCGGCAAAAAATATATATACATTTCGAGGATCAGTGTTCCAGGACTGTAAGTACCCAAAAGAAATGAGCTGGTAACGTGTGCCTACCTACATCTTCAGATTTTAATGGGGCATCTCAAGACATAACTATAAAGCCATGTAAGTGTTTGATATGTAACAGATGATGCATGGGAGCACGTAAAGAATCTAACTCTGCTGCAGAGTGAGTAGAATGGTCAGGGAGCTTCCCAGAGAAGATGACCTATGATCTGAGTAAGAATTGGATGGATAAGTAAGAGTTGAAGAATAGAAGAATAATGCAGGAAGAGAGACCAAAGCGCATTTGCAGAGGCCTTCAACCAACAAACATCACGGCTCATTTTTGAATAAATGAAAGCAGTTCTGATACTTTCTGTGTCTTCTGGCTATAGCATGTGTGTAAGAGGGAAGTGGCTAGGAGACAATAACAGTGTGGGAAGCAAGGAACATTTTATAAAAGATACTGAAAGCTCTCTGGAGGAATCGAGGTCTTTATTTATCGAATAGTAAAGTATCCTTGAAATGTTTACGGTGGATTACTAATATGGTAAAAATGGTCAGATTTGCATTTTATAAGTAACCTATCGGCTATGTATGCAGACAGAGAAGAACCAAACTAAATGGAGAAAGACCAACTAAGAGGCTTATTATGAGCTAAATTGTGACCCTTCCAAATTTGTATGTTCAAGTCCCAGTCCCAAGGCCTCAGAATGTAACTGTATTTGGAGATAATATTCTTAAAGAAGCAATTAAGTTAAAATGCGCAGCCATCAAGGTAGTCTAGTCCAATCTGTCTGGCGTCCTTAGAAGAGAAAGATACCAGGAACTTGAGTACACAGAGGAAAAGATACATGGGGACACAGCAAGTGTCATATATATAAGCCAAGGAGAGAGGCCTCAGAAGAAAACAAACCTGCCAACACTTTAGTCTTGGATTTCTAATCTCTAGAACTGTTGTGTTTAGCACCTTTTGCTCATAATAATATTTTTGAGATTCATCTATGTTGTTGAAGTATCTATGATTGTTCTTTTTTAAAGCAGACTTGTATTGCATTTTATGAATATACCACATTTTGTTACCCATTAATTTGAGAATAGATATTTATATTTGGATTTTCTAGTTTTTGGTTATTTTAAGTAAAACTCTAAGAAATGTTTCTGTGTAAGCGTTTTTTTAAGGATACATTTTCATTGATCTTGGGTAGACATTCTTGCATTTCCTGGGAGTGGAACTGTTGGAATATGTAACTGGAGAAGAAACTGTAGAAGAAACTGCCAAACCATTTTCTTGATGGGTTGTACCATTTGTTCCAACTAGCATTTTTGGGGACTTCAGTTGCTTTACATATTCTCCGACATTTATCATTGTCAGTCTTTTTGTTTATAGATATTTTAGTGTGTCTGTGGTGGTACTGTGTTGTATAATTTGTATTTTTCTGAGGTATGTATATATAAAAAATATGTTTATTCTACAGTTGTTAGATATAGTGTTCTATAAATATTAATAAGGTCAAGTTGGTTAAGAGTTGTTCTTAAGTGTTCTCTATCTTTACTGATTTTCTGTTTTATAATTTCTGAGAGAGAAATGTAATCTTCAGTTATATTTGTGTGTTTTTAAATTTCTTTCAGTTTTGTCACCTTTCAGTTCATATATTTTTAAGCTCTGTTATTAGGTATACACACATTTAAGATTAGTATTTTTTCTTATCAATTGATCCTTTTATCTTAAAAAATGTTCTTTTTATATCTTGAAGTTTTATTTGATATCAATATAGACATAGAGTCTTCTTATATTTACTGTATATTCATCTTTTTATTTGAATATATCAGTTCTTTATATTTACATTGAGGATTTTATAGGTTTTTATTTTAAAGATTTTATTTATTCATGAGAGACACAGAGAAAGACAGAGGGAGAAGCAGGTTCTCTCTGGAGTGCCTGAAGCAGGACTTGATCCCAGGACCCCAGGGTCACAACATGAACCAAAGGCAGATGTTCAACCACTGAGCCACCCAGATGCCCTGAGCTTTTTGTGGTTAATGATAGCTAGATCTTTTTTTTTTTAATCCATTCTGATAATCTGCCTTTTTATTTGCAGTATTTAATCCATTTAGATTTAATATAATTAGTAGTAAGGTGGATTTCCATTTTTGTCAGTTTAGGATTTGATTTTATCTCACTTAGAAGCTAATAATAGCTTGCTCCTGTTTCATAGATGCTATCAGAAAGACAGGAGTAATCTGAGGCATGGAGAACTTAAGTGACTCACCAAAGCCTACACAGCTAAGTTGTTGGTAGACATGAAATTTAAACTTTGACCAACTAACTCCAGAACTTGGGCTTTTATTTAGTATATCATATGATGCCAAAAGATGTTCTTTATGTACATAAATGTAATAAGATATTCATTCATCATAGTATCAATTGTATTTTAATTTTTAACTATCTACCCCTTTAGGCTGAGGACGTTGGTATAGGATAATTTCTGTATTTCAGAACTTAATAACACTTCTAGCACATAATAATTGCTGAATAAATGTTTATTAAGCCATTATCTTCTGTGATTGTTACAAACACAGACACAGTTTCAGGTGTACAACTTAGTGATTCAACAAGTTTATATGTTATGCTCTGCTCAAATATTAAGTAATTTTTGTGAGAATAGTACCCTGTGTTAGAACAGGATTAAACATTAATCACAGGGGATCCCTGGGTGGCGCAGTGGTTTGGCGCCTGCATTTGGCCCAGGGCACGATCCTGGAGACTCGGGATCGAATCCCACGTCGGGCTCCCGGTGCATGGAGCCTGCTTCTCCGTCTGCCTGTGTCTCTGCCTCTCTCTCTCTGTGTGACTATCATAAATAAATAAAATTTAAAAAAAAAAAAAAAGTTCTGCTTCAAAAAAAAAAAAAAACATTAATCACAGATAATCCAGAGTAAACACACTATATGAGTGAGCTGTATCTCCTTTTGTTATTATATGTTTTGCTTCATTTTTATTTTTGTTATATATTATATATGTATATTATTAAAAAGCCAAATATGAAAAACTGCAATTTACTCCTGCCTGCCACCTCTATTACCTATTCTTCAGACACAAACACCTTCTATTCTTTTACTTATATTCTTAATTTTACCTCTGTATTTCTAAGGAGCATTTTTATGCTGTAACTTAATTTTTTATTTTATCTTCTTTTTTCTTTTTCAAGTTTTTTTTTTTTATTCATGACAGATACACAGAGAGGGAGAGAGAGAGAGGTAGAAACACAGGCTGAGGGAGAAGCAGGCTCCACACAGGGAGCCTGACGTGGGACTGGATCCTGAATCTCCAGGATCTGGCCCTGGTCTGAAGGCGGCGCTAAACTGCTGAGCCACCCGGGCTGACCATTTTTTAGTTTTCTAAAACTAAATTCACTGATTTCTTTTTAAGGAAAATGAGGATTTTGCCCTTCTTTTGCTTACTTTAGAAGGTGACCTGACTGGACTATTTTATGGAATAGGAACTACTTATCTAGGAGATCCAACTGCTTCTTAGACTTGAATATTTACTTAAGTCTGATTAATGGAGGAATCTGGTACCACCAATTCCTAGCTTTTTATGACCTCAATAATATGAATCAGATTGCTTCTTGGCTTTCTCCACTACTTGCATAGGCTACTGCTTTCTCTGCTTTTGTAAGTCATCTTGTTCATTTTCTTCCCAAACTCTAAAATTTTGTTTTTTTCTCTTTCTCTTTGTTCTTTTTTAATTTTATATTAAGAAATTACCAAACCTGTAGAAAACTTGAAGTAACAGTATATGACCATCTATATACTTACCACCTAGATTCATCAGTTGTGTGTGTGTGTATGTATTCAGATGTTGGTAAAATATGTTAATGTGCATGTGCCTATGTCTATGTACTGTGGTGGAACTGAGTCATTTCAATAAGTTGTATATAACATGACAATATTATCTCTAAATATCTTAGCACAGATTTCCTAAAACTAAGTATATTTTTTCTCATACACATTATCATTGTCACACCTAAGAAAATTAACAGCAATTAAAATTTCCTTATCATCAAAATATGTTAATATACAGTATTTGCAAAGCAGGATTCCATGAGTGTTCAAGTGATGGATTTGTTGATTAATGTTTAATCTCTTCTAATCTAGGACATTCCCCAACTTTTTTTTTTTTTAATTATATGATACTTTGAGGGGATCTGGCCAGGTATCTTTTAGGATGTCTCAAATATTAGATTTGTCTATTTGCTTTCTCAAGGAATTGTGTATTCCTTTAACATCTGTGTTTCTATAAGCTGATTTTGGTCTAAAGGCTTAATTATATTCAGGTTAAACATTTTTTTTATATGAATACTTTATAAGTGATACTGTGGGCTTCATATTTATTTCTGGAGCTCTTAATGTCTGGTTGTTTCACTATTAATGATACCAAGTTTGCTCTACAGGCTAAAGAAGTGGTCATCTGAGATTATAAAGTTATGTTTCTCCCTTTACAATTAGAAGTAATTTGTGAGGTGATACTTTGAATCTATTTGAATATTCTGATCCTTCAATTCTTTTGCTTAGTGGTGTGAGCATACAAAAAATATTCTTGCCTGAGTCAGTTGTTTTATTGGGTTTTGCAAAATAATATTTTCGTAAATTAATTTCTTTTACACTTAATAACTGACATTCTCCTTTAATCAGGAATTTTAACTATGATATCAACTAAAAAAGCAATGCAAATGCTTGACTCTGGCGAATTTTCAGACTAAGATGTTGGTGTAATGGTCATCTACGATGATAGCAGTTTTCCTCCCATCTCCCCCTTATTTTGAGTGTCACTATGGATTAATTGATTGGTTAGTGAAGTACATTTGACATACCATAGAATATATCCATTCTAAGTATAGAATGATTTTTAATAAATTTATTTATTTATTTATTTATTTATTTATTTTAAAGATTTATTTATTTATTCATTCAGAGAGAGCGAGAGAGAGGCAGAGACACAGGCAGAGGGAGAAGCAGGCTCCATGCAGGAAGCCCCATGTGGGACTCGATCCCAGGTCTCCAGGATCACACCCGGGCTGCAGGCTGCGCTAAACCGCTGCGCCACCAGGGCTGCCCTTTTAATAAATTTATAAAGTGATTATCACCACAATTCAGATTTAGAACATCTCCATCACCTCAAAAAGTGTTTTGCTTAGAGTCAGTCTGTGGTTCCATCTCCAGTTTCAAGCAATGCAGTGTGCTTTGTTCTCTGTAGATTTGCCTTTCCTGGAAATTTCATGTAAATGGAATCATTCACTGTGAAGTCTTTTGTGTTTGGTTTCCTTCATTTAACAATGATTTTTGAGGTTCATCGTGTTGTAGCATGTTTCAACAGTTTGTTGCATTTTATTGCTGAACAGTACTGTTATATATATATACACCTCAGTTTGTTTATCCTTCCCCCAATGCAAAGACATTTAGATTGTTTCCAGCGTGGGGCTGTCATGAATAGTGCTGCTGTGCACATTTATGTACAAGTTTTGCGTGGACGTAAATTTTCATTTTTTTTTTTTTTGGACAGATTCTTAGGAATGGAATTGCTGGGTGTTTTGAGAAATTTAATTTTTTAAGAAAACTGCCAAATTGTTTTAGAAAAGTAGCTGAACAAAAAAAAGTAGCTGCACTTTCCCCAAAACAGTTACTTTTTTGTTTGAGTATTTGTTCCCCTATCCTGTCAATACTTGATATTGTCAACCTTTTTTTGATTATAGCCACTCAAATGGATTTGTGGCAGTTTCTTGTGGTTTTAATTTGCATTTTTCTAATGACTAAAGATGTTAAGAATCCTTTATGTACTTATTCATCCTTTGTATATCTTCTTTGGTTAAAAGACTATTAAAATATTTTACTCACATTTAAATTGGATTCTTTTAGCTTGTGTTGAATTGTAATAATTCTTTATATATTCTGTGTATAAGCTCTTTACCAGATTGTGATTTGCAAGTATTTTCTCCTAGGCTGTATGTCTTTCATTTTCCTTGTGATTTCTTTGGAAGAGAAGAGTTTTTAACTTTAATAAAGACCAATTTATAAAAGAATTTTTTTGTTGATATCTAGGAAATTTATACCTAACCCAGAATCACAAGATTTTTTTCCTATGTTTTATAAGTTTTATAGTTTGGGTTCTTATTTTTAGGTTTGTGATCTGTTTGAGTTCATTTTTGTTTATGGTGTGAGGTAAGGATATAAATTTTTTTTTCATAAAATTTTGGGTTTTTATTTATTCAATGTTTTATATTCAATTATAATCATCATTCTTAATGATGCTCAAATTTTCCAATTACTCTGGCTTCTGTGTCCTTTGGCTCTTTGCTGTTTCCTCTGCTGCATGTCTGAAATCAATCATGTCTCCATGGGGCTCTGTTTTGTTTTATTTTTAGGAGACTGACTACTATGGGTGCTCACTGCTACTGGGGTAGCAATTGATTCTAAACCTTTTTAGCAGACAGAGCTACGTATATAACTTTTTAAAATCATAAGTTTATATTGACTTTTTTCATTCAGATTTAACATTGTAAGTTTTGCTTTTATTTTATATTTCTCTAGTTTATTCTTTTTAAAAATTCCTTTTTTTTGTCATTTTAGTAATGTTTAAATGACTGTTTTCATTGTACTATCATTAAACAGAATCTGTGCCCTTTTCTCTCCCTACATATTTAATTTTTATGGGTTGCTCAAACCCATGACCATTTAACTAACAGAATCATATGGAATCATCAAAGAGTAAATAGGGGAAAAGCTCTAAAACCATGGTAGAGAAAGTTGCTCTCTAAAAATTATACAGAGTAAGAAAGGAAAGCTTTCTCAAACCAACCACTTCCCCACCTTTTTTCTCACTTTGCAGTTTGGAATGGTCAGCTGTCATTGTGGATGAAGCTCATAAAATCAAGAATCCAAAGGCTAGAGTAACAGAAGTTATGAAAGCTTTGAAATGTAATGTTCGCATTGGCCTCACTGGAACCATTCTTCAGAACAACATGAAAGAACTGTGGTGTGTTATGGATTGGTGAGTGAAAACAGTTTTTCTTTTTGGGAAAATTTTTAATATTTCTTTAATTTAGTGTTACCTTGTTTGCTCATTAATCATTTCTTAAAAAAAAAAAAATCATGTCTATTTATGGTCACGTTTGTCCCAAACACATTATACAGAGTAGAGAGTCTCATGTATACCTATCTTTATATAATACTCTTGGTCCCGAAGTAAATATCTGAATTATTTACCGATTCTGTCATTTTGTAGTTATACATTCTCTTTTCTTGTATTTTGTTATTGTTATCATTCATGAACAAGTAACTTAGAATATTTCTTAGAAGCAAAAAAAGTCAATGTGTTTCTTTTTAGATAATTTAATAAAGCCATAATATTTTTGTTGTTGTTGCCTTTAAAGGGCTGTGCCAGGACTTTTAGGTAGTAGGATCCACTTCAAGAAGCAGTTTTCTGACCCAGTAGAACATGGTCAGAGACACACAGCAACAAAAAGAGAACTAGCTACTGGTCGAAAGGCCATGCAAAGGCTTGCAAAGATGATGTCTGGATGGTTTCTCAGGCGTACCAAGACTCTAATCAAGGATCAGTTGCCTAAGAAGGAAGACCGGGTGAGAACTGCATTTGTTTAAATCATTAATTTCTCATCGTTTAAGTTATTGATTTTTCATCATGTTTTATTTTTTCTGAAAAAAAATTCTTTTTAAGAAGAAATCTATTTCCTGTGGTACTTTATGAATATAATTTTTTTTGTCTTTTACTAAGTGTGGAAAAAGTTGTTATATGCAAATTCAGAAAGCATTAATTGAGCCCAATCTAACAGGTTAGTTGACAGGTTTATTGTTAGTATACATAAAACTCATTTCTCTTATTTTATAATAAGAAGGCTTTTGGTGTAATTCTTTCTCAATGAAAAAAGAACTCTCTCCCTAATTTGTTTTCTGTTCATATTTTGCCCTCATATATTGTGCACTATTTGTAGCCCCTTATATTCTTTGAGACCTTGTAACAGATACAAGACTATAGTGTTTAAAAGGTTTGTTTTATAGGTTTGTTTCTTTTAAAATGCTGTTTATTTTATACAACCAACTTAATTTGAAAAAGTTTAGGAAAGTTATAATTAAATTCCAGTAATTGTTTAAGAAAACTTGAAGAGTAAATCTTCAGAGTTTTTTTTACATGTAGTGTCCTCTCTGATAGTTTTTAATTCTGTGGTTCTTCTAACTCAGGTAATGGAATAAAGGTTCTATAAATTACCATGAATTAAGCTTAATTAATATTGTCCCAAGTATGGGTAATACTATCAAATATTCTCTAGTCTTAGAATATCCTGTTGATTATTACTTTTAAAAGACAGATTTGAAAGGCAAATATACTGATATACAAGTTGGGGAAATTGACTTTTTGATCTAAAGCAAATACTACTATTTAATTGAAATACTTAATGAATCCCCACCTTTAAAAATATTTTGTGCAATTTTATGTATATTATTTAGTTGTCTATCCAATAGGAGGAATAACTATAAATATATGAAGAGAGAATTGTGCATAGAATGTTTAGAGCATGGGCTCTGAGATGAAATAATATAAGCTTGAATCCTGGCTCCCCTACCTAGGAGTTTTGTGACTTTGAGCAATTTGCTGTCTTCCAAACCTTGGTTTCTTTATCAGTTAAATAGGAATGATGATAACAGTGCCTTACATGGTTGCTCTGAAATGTGTGGCATGTAAAAAGTGTTTAGTAAATGTTACTATGTGTTTTAAGGTACTTAGGAATAAATTTAACCAAGGATTTGAAAGACCTATATACTGAAAACTATATAAGAAACTGATGGAAGAAATTGAAGAAGATACAAATAAATGGAAGGATACCCATGTTCATAGATTGGAAGAATTAATATTGTCAAATACCCAAAGCTATCTATAGATTCAGTGCAATCCCTATCAAAATTCCTATGGCATTGTTTTATAGGAATAGAACAAACAATCCTAAAAGTCATATGGAACCACAGAAGATCCCAAAATAGCCAAAACAGTCTTGAGAAAGAAAAGCAAAGTTGGCAGGCATCACATTTCCTGATTTCACAGCATGTTCCTAGGCTATAGTAATCAAAACAGAATGGTACTGGCATAAAAACAGACACATAGATCGGAGGAGTAGAATAGAAATAAACCCATGCATATACATACAGTCAAATATAATATTTGACAAGGGAGCCAGGAATACTCAGTGAGTAAGAAAGGAAGATACTCTTTTCAATAAGTGGTGGTGGGAAAATTGGATATTCATATGCAAAGAATGCAATTGAACTTCTGTCTTAACACCACTCACAAAAATTAACTGGAAATGGATAAAAGATTAATACACAAGACAAAATCTTATAAAACTCCTAGAAGAAAACAGGGAAAAAGCTCCTTGATGCTGGTCTTGGTGATGATTTTTTAAATATGATATAAAAACTATAAGCAACAAAAGCAAAAATAAAATATAAGACTATGGGGTGCCTGGGTGGTGCAGTTGATTAGGTGTCCAACTCTTGGTTTCAGCTCAGGTCGTGATCTTGGAATGGTAAGATCGAGCCCTGAGTTGGGCTTAACACTCAGTGTGGAGTCTGCTAAAGTTTCTCTTTCCCTCTCCTCTGCCCTTGTGATTCCTGCTCTCTTTCTCTCTCTCTTTCTAAAATAAATAAATCATTATTTTAAAAAAAGTGAGACTACATCAAAGTAAAAAGTTTCTATAACACCCAAAGAAACAATGAGCAGAATTTTTTCTTTTTGCAGTATTCTTTTGTAGTGATTTAAACATATAAACATTCATAAATAGATGGCTTTTCCCTTGTATTCACATTTTTGAACTCTTACTATGTGTTTTATGACCCTCGTTACATACAGCTACATCCAGAGGACTTTTACCAATTTCCAGTGCTACTAGAAATCTAAGGTAAATTACATCCTACATAGCTTAGTGGCATGATTATATCAAATTTTCTTTTTTTTTGAATTTGGGCATAAAACAGAAACTTGTAGTTGCTTTTATGTGTATTAAGTTCTTAACCTTTACTAACCTTAGGAATTTATAGCAGGAAATCAAATACAAATCGTTACAAATAGTAATATAAAGTTTTAAATTTTTTTCTAAGTTTTCAAGTAGTTCAGTAAGTATTATTCATACCATTGTTCTAAAGTTTCCCTTTTCTCTTTACCTACTATTTTTTTTTTTTAGAGATTTTATCTATTTGAGAGAGAGAGAGAGCAAGTAGGGGAAAGGAGCAGAAGATAGCAAGCTCCCCAGTGAGTAGGGAGTCCAACTCAGAACTCCATCCCAGGACCCTAGGGTCATGACCTGAGCCAAAGGCAGACGCCTGACTGACTGAGCCACCCAGGCACCCCTTCTTATCTGGTTTTTTATTTGACCTAAACTGTAGTCACTTATTTGCATGATGGGCTAATAGTATGAAATCCTGAAAAGACCCAGAATATATTTAGAAATATATAAGGAAACCACTTGTTTTTTCATATTTTAATTCCTTTCAATTGAAAAACAAACTCTGTGAGATTTGAAAATAAAGTTATCATTTATAGGGTTTAGATTAGGGTGGGAGAAATTGTCATATTAAAGTATCTAAAAGAAAAATAGTTTATAAGCAGTTTCACTTTTATAGTCTATAAAATCTGATGTGCATTGTGATTATTATTGCTATAAAAAAGTACCAATAAGTACTTCGTGTTTCATCTTGGCAGATGGTGTATTGTTCTCTGACAGATTTTCAGAAAGCTGTCTATCAAACAGTATTAGAAACCAAAGATGTGACTTTGATACTTCAGTCTTCTGAACCTTGTAGCTGCAGCAGTGGCCGGAAAAGGAGAAATTGTTGTTATAAGGCAAGCGTTTCTGTGTGGTATCTTCACAATCTTGCTTTTGATTACATAGTTCTTTATTCCGGTGTCGGAGGTAAGGAGCAGATAAAATAACTTTTCCTCAATTCCTTTAGAAGCCATAAGTTAATAAAAAGGAATAGTTTTTGAAATTATTTTATAACATCAAATGGTAATAATAGCAAAATACAATTTTCAAATATATTTTTGATAAACTGGTCTTTCAGTAGCTCTCAGAAACTAGTAGCTTCAATTTGATATCCTCCCTTTCAATTTTTATTGGGAAGTAGCCTACTTCATCTTGAAATTTTATCTTATTTTCAGAAGTTTCACCTTATCCCTTAATAGTAAACTTAGTCTTTGATAGCAGGCTTAAAATATTATTCTGATAGAATGTTAATTAATTTAAATGCATATCAGTATAATAAAGTATTTTATTTTTTATTTAGAAACAAATACTGGTTTGTATTTTTTTAACCTTCTATCTGTATTTATTTCCTGCCCTTTTTTCTACCTCTCTATTTTATTATCAAGTTAGCTGTCAGATATCCATGTACATAGAGGGATCCTACATAACTATCCAGATTGATATTTATTCCATCTCTCATCTATTTTGCTGTTTTTTTACATCACTTTTTCCTAATAGCACAGTTTCTTACGAAACCTTGTAATATAAATGAGAGGACAATGAAATATAACCCTGCCCCCCATGCCATATTTCATTGCTAGGAACTTCTTACAGCAGTGTTTCTGACACTGTGTATCATGAGGGCAAATACCTTCTGGAATGAGTACTTTCTCCCCTCTTTTATTAAAAACATCACCAAAAGTATGATTCCACATTAAGTGATTCATGGATATTTTGTGTATTGTGCCAGTAGTGACCAAATGATAAACGTTAGTGTAACTGATATCATTTATGAAGGCAGTAGTGACGTAGCCATGTTAGTCTCTTGCTTGTTTTCATTTTCTCTCTTTTTCTGTTTACAGACCAATTCCCATGGTGAAACAGTGAAAACCTTGTATTTCAGTTACCTTGCAGTCCTTCAGAAGGTAGCTAACCATGTTGCACTACTGCAGTCTGCTAGCACCTCCAAACAACAGGTTTGAGTTGGCTTTTTAAATTTCTTTGTGATGCTATTTGGTATAAAGATATTATATTTGGTACTAAATGTCATAGCCAGATATCTTTATTTTTGTATGCAATTTAAGAGAAAACTGACTTGCTCATTTTTTAATGTAGGTATCAAAGAAATATATGCTCTTAAGTTTTTTAAGAGAAAATTGAAGCCTAATTTAAAGTAATACCTCTTTTTTCTATCTCTGATAATGTCGATATATTTGTTTTCCTAACATGTTTTGATGCAATTATTGGTTAGATATTGATGAGTCAGTCTTACTCCATTAATAATATATCTAATTGCATTTATCCAACCTACCTGATTAAAATGCAATCATTTACTTTGATCATTTCAATTGTAACTTATTCTAGAACACAACGTAAAATAAAAAATCTTCTTTAGGCCTTTCTTATATAGTGATGTTATATATTTTTTTGTGTTATATTCTTCATGCTGTTCAAATATAAGCTTAAAATCTAATAAGCATTCAATACTGTTTTTTGATAGTATTGTCTTTGGGAAGTATTTGATTCCTTGCTTTAGAAATTATAAAAGAAAAATGATAAAATTATCATTATCTCAGAACTCATCAAAGCAATATATGATTAGCATGATCACTTTAAGGTTTTCTGAATTATTAGTCTGACTGATAATATCTTCAAAGTAATATATTCCCTCTAAATAGATTTTTTTCAAAATCAATATCTGTATAGATATAAATGTATTAAGTTGAAATTTCTTTTCTTCTATCTTTTCCTCCTAAGGAAACACTTATCAAAAGGATATGTGATCAGGTATTTTCCAAGTTCCCAGATTTTGTGCAGAAAAGCAAAGATGCATCCTTTGAAACCCTTTCTGACCCAAAATACAGTGGGAAAATGAAGGTAAATGCTCTTTCAGGCTGCATATACATGAGGATGATATACAAAATATTTATCAATGGTATGACAGGGACACCAACTAGTCAGAACAGGTACCCAGTCATTCAGAAGAGACTGTGGCCAAAGACAAGCGATATAGCATTTACTAGCTTACAGTGAACCATGCATGTAGCTGTTTCTCAATTAGGTGGTTACATCAAATATACTTCAGACTTTCTTTATTGATGTATTAGATGTATGCCCTCTTTAAAATATATGCTGTTGCCATATGTATAATTGCTTATCTTCAAATGTTTAAGGAGATATCTACCAGAGATATAAATGCTAATGCCAGACACAAGGATGGGGATAGGCAATAGCTCAAAATTAGAGAAAGAAACATCTTAAAGAGTTCAAGGTGGACAAGATGTCTAGACTGAATTTTCTAACCTCTTATTTTTACTTACCAATCCATATTGGAAGCTTGCTAAAAGTCTCATTTGTGGCAAGGGAACATTTGTTCTACACTAGGAAACTGACCTGTAGGTGCTGCTCTTGGTGATGTATTATGAAAGGAGGGTGGGAAAAGTAAGGCTAGGTTCTCCAGCCAGGACCCAGGGCTTGAGGCATTACCTGTGACAGCTGCATGACTTGCTGATCGCTTACAGCCTTTTTGCAGCCACTTTGTTTATTTAATCATTTAGTAACTATCAAGAATCTTTATTTATGGGTGCAGAGACTATTACTGAACAATTCTCAACATTGTGGTTTAATTTTTAAAAAGTAAGTTATTTCTTTTGGCTAAATAAATAAGAATTAATTCAAAGTAGTCTGATGGTGATTTTCTTAAAATCCTGGAAATATTTTTAGCAATTAATCAATATAAACTCATCATAGTTTAGTTTGCTTGGACCTCTAAATTTAATGAAATAAAATAAAAGCCAAGTAGATTACTTTAAAAACTTGTCTATGTATTTTTTTAATTGAGATATAATTTACATATAACATTATATTAGTTTAGGTCTAATCTATCAAATTAGATTTGATATATATGTATATGGCAAAATGATTGTCACAATAAGTTTAATTAATATCTATTACCATACATAGTCTTTTTTATTGTGATGAGAGCTTTTAAGATGTACTCTCTTAGCAACATTCAAATATGTAATATAGTATTATTAATTATGGTCACCATGCTATACATTAAATCCCCAGGATTTATCTTATAACTGGAAGTTTGTACCTTTTGACCACCTTCACTCATTCTGTCTGCCTCTACCCCCTGTTGCTGGCAACCACCAATCTGTTCTCTATACTTAAAAATACAACCTTTTTCTTTTTCCGGTTCCACAGATAAGTGAGATCATTTTGTTTAACTCTTTCTCTTATTTAATATAGGATAATGACCTTCATGTTGTTGCAAATGCCAGGATTTCTTTCCTTTTTATGGCTCAGTATTCCATTAAATATGTATATACCATACTTTCTTTATCCACTTATTTGTCAACAGACACCTAACTTTTTCCATGTATTGGCTATCATAAATAATGCTGCAGTAAACATGGGGGTGCAGATGTCATATGGGGATCAATTCCATTCTTTTTGCATGAGGCTGTCTTGTTTTCCAGCACCATTTAGTGAAAAGACTATCTTTTCCCCATTGTATATTCTTACCTCCTTTGTCATAAATTAATTGACTATATAAGTGTGGGTTTATTTCTGGGCTATTTTGTTTCATTGATCTGTATGTCTGTTTTTATGTCAATACCATACTGTTTTGATTATAGTACCTTTGTAATGTAGTTTGAAATCAGGAAATGTGATGCCTCTAGCTTTTTGGCTCTTTCTCAAGATTGCTTTGACTCTTCGGGTTTTTTTTTTTTTTTTTGTGGTTTCATGCAAACTTTAGTATTGTTTGTTCTATTTCTGTGGAAAGTGCCATTGGAATTTTGATGGGGATTGCGTTGAATCTATAAGTGTTTTGAGCAGTATGGACATTTTACCATTAGTTCCCAACCTATGAACACTGAATATCTTTTTATTTGTTATCTACTTCAGTGTGTTTTATTTAGTTCTTAGTATACATCCTTGGCTAAATGTATTTTTAGTTGCTTAATTCTTTTTGATATAATTATAAATGCAATTATTTTCTTAGTTTCTTATATTTTTCCTTATTAGTGTACAGAAATGCAATGAATTCTTGTAGTTTGATTTTGTATCATATAACTTTATTAAATTTATTAGTTCTAACAGTTTTTGGGTGAGTCTTTAGGGCTTTCTATATGTATAAGATCATGCCATGTGTAAGTAGAGACAGTTTTTCTTCTTCCTTTCCCATTTGGATGCTTTTTTTTTTTAATTTTTATTTATTTATGATAGTCACACAGAGAGAGAGAGAGAGAGAGGCAGAGACACAGGCAGAGGGAGAAGCAGGCTCCATGCACCGGGAGCCCGACATGGAATTCGATTCCGGGTCTCCAGGATCGCACCTCGGGCCAAAGGCAGGCGCCAAACCGCTGTGCCACCCAGGGTTCCCTTTGGATGCTTTTTGTTTCTTTTTCTTGCCGAATTGCTCTGGCTAGGATTTCTAGTATTGTGTTGAATAACAGTGGCAGGAGTAGGCATCCTTGTCTTATTCCTGATTTTGAAGGAAAAGCTTTCAGTTTTTACCAGTGGGTTTTATGTTAGCTGTAGGCTTCTCATATATGGCTTTTATTATGTTGATGTATGCTTTCTCTATATCCACTTTGTTGAGAGTTGTGTATTTTTAAAATAAGTAAGTCTGGGGGCACCTCGGTGGCTCACTGGTTGAGTATCTACTTTTGGCTCAGGTCATGATCCCAGGGTCTTGGGATTAAGCCCCGCATCAGGCTCCCAACGGGGAGCCTGCTTCTCCCCTGCCTATGTCTCTGTCTCTCTCTCCGTGTCTCTCATGAACAAATAAATAAAATAAAGTGTACTGTTGGAGTTATATATCTAGGAATAATAATGTCTGCTTAAAATAATTATTACATTTATTTTTTGTCATGATTTTTAGACGGGAAAGAGCAAGCATGAATTATTTCTGGGGGCTGGATAGTTGGCTTTATATGTGAAAGAAGCCTATAATTTATTTGCTTTGCAAGAGAACACCAACAAGATAGAGACTGATAGTCTAGGGTTCTGTTTTTTAGATTGTGTTGATCATTTGATTATCAACATCATCTGGATTTAGTGATCCAAAATGAATAGGCTTATAATCTATTGTCTGTGGGGAGAGTTAGGAAATCCAGGTTGCGTATACTTTTTGAATTCAGGTCATGAAAGATACTAGTTCTTCTCTTATTATAGGTCAGCCTGCAGCTGCGATTTTTTTGTTGATGTTATGCTCACTGTACCCTCCCCATACCCTCCGAACTATACTTCATGAACACCAGCTCCTTCTCTTATATATGAAGGTCTTTTTTGATCTCAGCTACTATTCAAGTGGATTGGCACAAGTTGTACCTATTCCCCTGATAAGAGAAAATGAGGATTTTCTCTTCCCTTGGGAAATACCACAGAGCCACTTACTGTTGGGAGGGAGGGGAGTAGAAAAAGACGTAGGAAACCCAGTTTAGTGCTGTTGGGATCAGATATGGGTGATGTTCATCTCCAGGCCTAACAAATTCAAGAAAAGTTAGGCCCAAGATTTCTTACCTGTGAACATTGTTATTTACAACACTCCTTGGTATTTACTCAAATAAATTAAAAATGTATGTTCACACAAGAGCCTGTACACAGATATTTATAACAATTTTACCTATAATTGCCAAAACTTGGAGGCAACCAAGATATCCTTCAGTAGGTGAATAGATAAATTACGATACATTCAGATAATAGAATATTATTCAATAATAAAAAGAAATGAGCTATCAAGCTACAAAAAGACATGAAGCAGCTTACATGCATATTGCTAAGTGAAAAAAGCCAATCTAAACGGCTACATACTGAGACGCCTGGTTGTGGTATGGGGTCCTGGGATCGAATCCTGTGTCAGACTCCACTCAGGGAGCCTGCCTCTCCTTCTGCATGTGTCTCTGCCTCTGTGTCTCTCATGAATAAATAAATAAAATCATAAATAAATAAATGGCTACATACTATATAATTCCAGCTATATGACATTCTGGAAAATGTAAAACTCTAGAGAAAGTAAAATGATAAGTGGTTGCCAGGAGTTTACAAGGAGGGATGGATGCATAGATGGGGCATGGGGAGTTTTTGTGGTAGAGAAACTATTCTGTGTAGTACTGTAATGGTGAGTACATGTCATTATATACGTGTCAGAATCCCTGGAGTGTACAACACATGAGTGAACCCTAATGTAAATAGACTTCAGTTAATAATAATATTAGTTAATACTATAATACTATTATTGAATTAGTATAGTGAAGTTAATAATTTAATAAGTAAATGTATTATTAATAATTATTTACTCACCCACCAGTTGTTACAAATGTACTACCCTAATGCAAGATGTTAATAATAGGGAAAGCTATGTGCAGGGGAGGGGCAAAAGTAAAAGATGGGGGAGAGGAGGTCTGTGGGAGTTCTCTGGATATTCTGTTCCGTTTTTCTGTAAATCTATAATTGCTCCAAAAAATAAAATCTTTTAATTTTAAAAAGTTAATGTATCATGTGAAATTCAAATGCACATACTTTATATAGAGTCCGTTATTTTATTAAAAAATAAAGCAAAGCTTACTTTACAAGTTCTACAGGTATTAAAATTATGTTCATCTAATCAGTAACATTTTTATTCACCATTTGATTGGTTATCTGAGTAGCTTTCTTTTTAACTCCATGGCTTTTACTGAGGGATTAGACGATGGGGGTCAGAGTTATTAGCATAGTGTCTTCTCTTAGTCAACTATTAAAATTAAATATTAATTAATATTACTATTATTTAAAATTAAAAATTAATATTAAAAGTCTTACATTTCTTATATTGAGTATAATTTCTTTTAAGATTTATTTATTTATTTATTTATTTATTTATTTATTTATTTGAGAGAGAGGTAGAAAGAAAGAGCAAGCGAGTATACAGAGGGAGATGGAGAAGCAGACTTACCTCTGAGCAGGGAGTCCAATGCAGGGCTCCATCCCAAGGCCCTGGGATCATGACCTGAGCCAAAGGCAGATGCTTAACTGACTGAGCCATTCAGGTGCCCCTGAGTATAACTTTTTCTTTAAGTTTATATGCTTATCAGTGAATAAACAAAATTGCTTAAGTGTTTATTGCATAATTCAGAACAACTTTAAGCTGAGTACAGAAAATTCTTTTTCTTTCCTTTGTGGATTACTTTTCCACAGTGTTCTGGAACTGTCATTACCAGATGTGGAAATGCCTGTTTTAAAAATAACAGTATTACTGTTATACACAGGGTTTGGATTATTTGCTTCCTCCCTAACAGACTTTGGATGGGGGCAAATTATTGACATTTTGAGGTCAAAATCAAGTCTGGAAGTCAGTGCTGACTGTAAATAGAGAAGCAGAAGGGGATAAAATGAGAAGAGGTGTATATGTGACTGATTATTTTAAGAAAATAAATATCAAGACTTTTAGAACTTAGATGTAATTAAACATATTTCATTACACCTATCTAGAAAAAACTTAAATACTTCCTAAAAGGAATGCTGTTCTGTAATTTAGTTTCTGAACATATTGTAGGTATAAAGAAAGTGTGTTTTGGAAATTAAATTAATTCATTTAAATGCATTCCATAATCTAAAATGCTTCCTTTTTATTAAAACCAGATGAGATGAAACAAAAGTCTTTGGGAACCTTACCTCATTATTGACAATATGATGATGAATAACATCTCATGTAATATCTAATACTTTATTTCTCTAAGTTGGGAAAAAGGAAGGGAATTAGGAGAGAGGACTGAGGTTATGTTGTATAAAAATAATTTTTAAGAAATTCTCAAGTGATGTTTACATGTATAAAGTGTGCTTTTAGTTGGAACTGGTTCACTAGTTGATTTCTGTGGTTCATTTCCAGGTCCTTCAGCAGCTTTTAAATCATTGCAGGAAAAACAAAGATAAAATACTACTTTTCTCCTTTTCCACCAAGGTGAGTTTCTTCTGAAGTATATTCTTGATTGACCCAGCCCTGACTCCTGAGGCATAAAGCCTAAGAGACACAGTGTGTCCAGCCACATTTTCTAACTTAAACATAATGTAGAAAATGGTAGGGAGATAAGGAGCTTTTAAAACAGATGATTAAATCTCAGTGATATCAGAGTTACTGCCAAATAGCAAACTCAAAGATAGATTTTTTATTATCTATTGATGTTTTTGTTATAATTAAAATGTTCTTTAAGACATTTAAGAGATTAAAAAAAAAAAAGACATTTAAGAGATTTTAGAATCTGGAAAATAGCACAAATAGTGAAATTCACTTACCTAAATTGGCCAGTACTTTTCTTTTTATTTGGTTTTAGTTTAAAAAAAATAAAGTTTGATTTTTTTTTTTTTTTCTCCTGAAAGATTTTTTTTTTCAGGGCAAACATTGGTGAACTTTAAAGTCAGTTTCAAGATAATGAGTAAGAAATATATGAGCCAGAAGCCAGGAAAATATCTGTTGCTCTTGCAATTGTAAGAAAGAACTTGTGAGCAGCAATTATTAATACTTAGTAAATCTTATCTCTACAATGATATGAAACTTATTAAACCATCAATTACTCTTTGCCCATCTCCATATCTTCTCCCTAGTTGCTTGATGTTCTGCAGCAGTACTGTATGGCGGCTGGGTTTGATTACCGTCGACTTGATGGAAGCACCAAATCAGAGGAAAGAATCAAGATTGTAAAAGAGTTCAACAGTACACAAGATGTTAACATTTGCCTTGTCTCCACAATGTAAGAAAATAAAATTTGATAACTTGATTTTTATCTAATTGCTTTTAAGATTTAGGGTAATTTAAAAATTATTACTGGATTAATTTTCAGTGGTTGTGCTTATATTGCTTTGTTTTATTTGGCTTTAAGGAGAAGCAGCAAAAATGCTATTAATTATAACTAAAATAACAATATCTTGAGTTTTACCTAACCTTTTCTCTCGATTTCCTTATCATCACTGAATTCTCCTTATATGTCTGGGTTTATAAAGATAACAATCAAAAGAAATGGATGTTTCCTCCCAAGAATTTTCTGTAATAGTGTTTTTATTCATGTCTTGTGGTCAGAACAGTCAGATTTAATTGAATAATTAATAACTTTATTAATCAGATAACTGAGGATCATTTTTAACAGTGGTTTTTAAACTGTGCCTCAAGGAACCCTAGAGAACCCACTGGGCTCAGTGGGCCAGGTCCTTCCTCCCTCTGTCTACCTCGTTTCAACCACAGCAGCTGTACATTAACAGGTTTTGTAAAAGTTAAGTTAGTTCTAACATCTATTTATGAATCTCTCATTAAACCTTTTTTTTAAAAAAAAGATTTTATTATTTATTTATTCATGAGTGACACAGAGAGAGAAAGAGAGAGGCAGAGAAATAGGCAGAGGGAGGAGCAGGCTCCATGCAGGGAGCCTGACGTGGGACTTGATCCTGGGATCCAGGACCACGCCCTGGGCCGAAGGCAGGCGCTAAACCGCTGAGCCATCCAGGGATCCCCTCATTAAACCTTTTAAAGAATATACATACTTTAGAGAAAGATTTAAGCCAATATAAACACCTAAGATGATTAATCCCTTTTTGGGGGTAACAAATCCTTACTTTGACATATAATGTAATAAGTATTTTATAGATTTGCCTCGACTATCTTTTAAAAAGCATTTCAAAAGACTTTAAAAACAAATATATGTAATATGTGAAAAGTCAACACAATAATTACTTAAAATGAGGAATAAAATTATATTTTTAGGGATATTCTAAAATGGTAGGAAAACAATATTCCATTGCTATTTGTGTTTTAGTCATCTTACTTTTATGATGTTAATGCAGTATTGTGTTGATTTGGTTGCAGAAACCTGGCACAATTGAATTAGAGGGCAACAATTATGTTTTGCTATTTTTAATATGCCCTTTTCTGTTTCCTCCAGGGCTGGTGGAGTAGGCCTTAATTTTGTTGGTGCCAATGTTGTTGTGTTATTTGATCCTACTTGGAATCCAGCCAATGATCTTCAAGCAATTGATAGGTATAATATTGACAAAATTTAAAGTGACCTACAAGTATTTTTTTCTAAAAATACTCCTTTCTGATTCTTTTAGGTTGCTATAATATTACTGTGATTAGATGATGAAAAAAAATAGTATTTGATAACCTTGAATCTGAATCCAAATGGCAGGCTGATAATAGCAAATTATTTTCTGTCCATCTCAAAATCCCATTATTATGACAGGACTGGTTTAAGAAGAAGGAACCCATAATAATACTGCAGGAAAATGGGAAATGTCTCTATTAGTAGACCAGAAGTTTTGAGAAACTCCTACAAGATAGAAGGCAAACAGAATCTCTGTGATCAGGAAACCAGCAGAGAAAAGCTGTAGTCCAAAGGAGAGTGCAGAGAAATTTCAAACCTAGGGTCAGCAACTACAAGATGTAGAAATAGACCAGATTGAACTCTTGTGGGAAATTAATTAATGTGCTAATTCTAAAACCATTTCCTCTCCCACACTCCATATATAAAAGGGGATTGGCCTTCAACAGATGCCCCTTGATCAAAGCTGAAAGAATTATTTAATAAATTTTATAAATAGTGGGTAATCAGACTGACAGAAGGTTTTCAGTGGACATTAGAACCAGATCAAAAAGCAGAGCTGAACCTAAAGTAATCCCAGGTCTCCATGGAACACAAAAAGGGGGAAATGATTAAATAGACCTGTGTACCTGCATGGAAATCCAGACCAGCTTTCCTGTGCAGTCCACCCAGTTCCTCATTTGTAATTATGAATGGAAAATTAAGAATCATGAGATAATCTAATAAAACCAACAGTATAAAAGAAAAGGGCCAAGACAAAAAAACAGACCCTGAGGAAATAAAATAAGAATAGGACACATGAAAAAAAGTGCTAGAAAAGAAAAATAGAAATTCTTAGAAACTAGGGATGCCTGGTGGCTCAGTCGATTAAGCATCTGCTTTTGGCTCAGGTCATGATCCCAGGGTCCTGGGATCGAGTGCCACATCAGGCTCCCTGCTCAGTGAGGAGTCTGTTTCTCCCTTCCCCTCTCCCCTTACCCACTGCTTGTGCTCTCGCTTGCTCACTCTCTCTCTCTCTCTCTCTCTGGCTCTCAAATAAATAACTCTTTTTTAAAAAGAAGAAATTCTTAGAAATTAAAACTATTGCCAAATCAGTACAAGTTCTGATCAATAAAGTGGAGAATACTGAAAGTGGAAATTGATGTGGAAAATAAAAGGAATAAATATTTTAGAATACAGTGAGAAGACAGGAGAGAAAACAAAGAGACATGTCTTGGTTATATTTCTAAGTTCCAGAGATAAAGGGGCTAAACAAATACCAGAGTGAGAAAGAGGGAGGGAAAATGATTTATAAAATAAAGATAAAAAGAACAAAACAGGTTACCAACAAATAAATGAGAATCACACTCATTTCAGCAGAACAGACTTTGAAGAATAGATTTTTCATCTATATTATAGAATTCTGAAAGACAAAGTTGTCAAAGTGACAAAATTCATATGGTATCTGTAAGAAAATAATTTTGACTTGTAGTTGTAATCAGTGGCTAAAATATGAATATGTGAGGGAAATAAAGCAACTGTTGACATCTGGGAACTGAGAAATTTATATTTGAGTCTAGATAAATGTAGAGTTGAGAGGCTTAATGCAGTTATAAAAGAATTCTCAAAAATATGAAGGGATGGTATAAGAAAATTAGTAAGAATTAAAAACTAAAATTCCATGTAATTTCAATAAAACATTGGGAAGTGGGGATAATTATGTTGAAATTTATATTTCATCAAAAAAGAATTAGGATATCCTGGTCAGTTTTCAAATATATGCCAAAAACTTGTTTTTAAATTTTAGCAAAAAAATTTAAGGGCAACAACTAAGAGAGTTGGGCATAATAATCACTTAGTTCACTTTTTTAAAACACAGATGTTCAAGCTCCATCCTCTTGGTATTCTAATCCTGTAGGCCTAGGGTGGGGATCTATAGTCTCCATTTTAAGAAATTCCTCAGGCTGTACATCAAAGAACAATGGCAACAGAGTAAAAGACAACTCACAGAATAGAAAAAAATCTTTGCAAATTACACTTGTGATAAGGACTTAATATTTAGAATCTATAAAGAACTTCTAAAACTTGGTAACAACAACCAGAAAATACAAACCTAGTTTAAAAAGGGGAAATGGACTTGAATAGACATATCTTCAAAAAGTTATATAAATGGCCAGTAAGCACATGACAAGGTAATATCACCAATCATTAGGGAAATGCAAATCAAAAGTACAGTGAGATATACTTCATACTCAGGATAATTTTTTTTTTTTTAATTTGAGAGATCTGTGTGTGTAAGCTGGGGTAGGCAGGGGCAGAGGGCGGAGACAATCATAAGCAGGCTGCATGCCCAGCACAGAGCCTGAGGTGGAGTTCAATCTCATGACCATTAAGATACCTATTACCAAAAATAGACAAGTCTTGATGAGGATATGAAAAAATTGGAGTCCTGTGCACTGCTGCTGGGAAGATAAAGTGATGCAGCTGTTGAAAACAGTATGATGGTTTTTAAAGCACTAAGTATAGAATTACCACATATACCCAAAGAATGGAAAGCAGGAATTCAGATATTTGTACAACCATGTGTATAGCAATATTATTTACTGTAGCCAAAATGTAGAAATAACCAAAATGTTCACTTATGGATGAATGGGTAAACAAAATGTATTCTGTACATAAAATGGAATATTCAGCCTTATAAAGGAATGAAATTCTTTGTTTTATTGAGATATAATTGACATAGAGCACTATATAAATTTAAGGTATACAGCATATGACTTGACTTACATATATTATGCATTGATTACCACAGTAAGTTTAGTTAACATCTGTCATCTCATATGTAGCTTCTCAAAAATGAAAAGGAATGAAATTCTGATACATGGCTACAGCATGGATAAATCTTTAAGACATGTTAATTGAAATAGTCAGATATATAAGGACAAATATTGTGTACTTCCACTTATATAAGGTGTTTGGAATAGTCATTAGAGACAAATTAGAATGGTAATTACCAGGAGCCGGAGGAAGGAGGGAATAGAGAGTTACTATGTAATGGATAAAGGTTTTAGTCTGGAATGACAAAGTTCTAGAAGTGGATGATGGTAATGGTTGCAAAACAATGTGAATTTTCTTAATGCCACTGAACTATATGTTTAAAAATAGCTAAAATGAGGAACATCTGGGTGGCTCAGTCAGTTAAGCCATCTGACTCTTAGTTTCAGCTCAGGTCATGATCTCAGGCTTGTGAGATTGAGCCCTGTGTCAGGCTCTCCACTGGACATGAAGCCTGCTTAAGATTCTTTCTCTCTTCCTTGCCCTCTGCCCCTCCCCACTCTACTCACATGTTCACTTTCTCTCAAAAAAAAAAAAAAATGTTAAAATGGTAAATCTTATGTATATTTTACCATAATTTTAAAAAACCACCCATGGGCTTCTGGGTGGCTCAGTTGGTTAACCATCCAAGTCCTGATTTCAGCTCAGATCTTTGGGTGGTGGGATCAAGCTCCATAGTTCCCCCAGAGTCTGCTTTTCTTTCTCCCTTTGCTCCTTTCCCCCTTGTTTTCATGCACTCTGTCTCTCAAATAAGTAAATAAATTAAAAAAGAAACACCCAAGGTGATCGTTATACAGTTGATCCCTAAATCCACTTTGAGAAACATTAGAAATTAGGTACAAAACATCCAAACAGAACTTCTGAAAGAAATTTTTTTAAAAATCACTGAGAAAAATGTGATTATTTCAGTGAATGATTGGAAATATGAGTATGCAGTGAAAGGTGGAAGAAACTAAGAAAGCATGGCAAATACATAACATAAACTGTGAAAAATAAGGCCACACATAAATATGAATGGGATAAAACTTCCTTATTTAAACAAAAAAAGAAGATGAAAATGGAAAGTTAGATCCAGGTTTATGCTTATTACTATATATATAAGATTTGAAAATAAATATTTTATTTTAAAATAAATATTTTATTTTAAAATAAATATTTTATTTTAAATAAAATCATGATGGGGAACTTAATATCTCTCTCTCAAAAATTAATAGTTCAACTAGGCAAAACAAGAAAATACATAAATTATTTGAATAAATTATTTAGCCTTTGACTTAATAATGTATATAACCATATAACAACTTCAAATACCCAATCTCAAACATTTTAGAGCATACTTTTAAATGACTATATATTTTAATAGAAATCATGAGGACTAGATTACATGGTTCTAATACAAAAGAAAAGACCCTAGAAAAACAATGAACATGTAGCTAATAAAAATCTAGTCATATGGATGTTTTAAAAAATATTTTTAAGTAACACTTATATTGAAGAAATCAAGGAGTGATACCAGCAAGATGGCAGACTAGGAAGCTCTAGGTACATGTTTTCCCATGAGTGAATTAAAAAAAAACTAGAGACTGATTAAAATAACTTTATAGGAGCTGTTTAAGGTCAGTCGAAGATCTACAGAAATCAAGCAAATTCCTAATCAAGAAAAAGCTATATTCAAAACTGGGAAATTTCATGGCATCTTTACTGATTCTTGCCTCACCCCTATTCATTGGTGCAGCACAACCAGGAGGAAGCAACCAATTCCCAGTTCCCTCCCTCCTGGGTTGGAAAGAGCAGCATGGAACTCCTTTGCAACTTTCTAACCTATCTGTGAGCTGCTAAGGGAATGGTTTTTATTTCACCTGACAGTGCTTAGATGAGGAATGGTGGCATAGCTTGGACCTCAAATGGGTAGAAGTTGTTGAAAGCAGTGATAGGCCCCATGATGCATGAAAGCTACAGTGGGACAGAGAAGACACTGAAATGAGACTCTTTGGGAAATTGAAATATTTAAAAGCACATACACACATGACCCAGCTGAGACACATAACCAGAAATGACCAAAGTAGATTTTAATCTTTACTCTGAGCTGTTTGTTCCCAAGACTCAAGATATACCCTGCTAATTAATGAATGTTTTCCATACTGGTTTGCAAAGCCTTGAAGTGGCTATTTTATTAAATGGCCTTTTTTTTTTTTTTTTTTTTTAACAGAAAAACACAGGGCATTTAAAGAAAGAGGAAAACATAGTTCAGAGGAACAAAATAAATAAATCTCCAGAAAGCATCCCTGAATAAACACAGGCATAGGACTGACTAGAGAAAGAGTTTAAAATAACTGTCCTAACTCTAAGAGCTAGATAGAAACTATGGACAAAGACCTAAAGGAAATCAGGAAAACAATATATAAACAAAATTAGAATATCAGCAAAGAGATAGAAATTATTTAAAAAAAAAAAAAGAAAGCAGAATCTTTGAAACTAAAGGATACAATAACTGAATTGTAAAAAAAAAAAAAAAAAAAAAAAAAATTCACTAGAAAGACTCGTCATACTCAAACAGGGAGAACCAAGGATCAGCAAACTTGAAGACTGATCTAAGGAGCAAAAAAAAACTAAAGCAAACCAAAACCCCAAAGAACAACAAGAGCAACAACAACAAAAACCAAACCTAAACAAACGAACAAAGGAAAATGAACATAGCTTAAGGATTTTATGGGACATATTAAATAAAATGATAAACACATTATAGGAATCCAAAAGAAGAGAGAGAAAAGGACAAAGCTATTTGAAAAAATAATGACTGAAATAATAATGTTCAAATTTGGGGAAAGACATGAGTATATAAATACAAGAAGGTTAACAACCTCCAGGTAGAATAAACCCAAAGAGACTCACAATGAGACTTACCAAGTTGTAGGAGAAAATGTAATGGAGAAAATGAGAGGCAAATGGCAATGAGATACAATAAACAAAATAGCAAAACTAAGTCTTTCCCTATTGTTAATTGCTTTCAATGTAAATGGGTTCAACTCTCCAAAAGATATAGATTGGCAGAATAGATTTAAAAAACATCAACACACCATATGCCAACTGTATGCTGTGTAGAAGACATTCACTTTGAGTTTAAGGTGAATATTGGTTGCACAGTTTGAAAGTGAAAGTTATGAAAGACAAAGGATAGTATACAATGGTAATTCTTTTTTTTTTTTTTTTTTTTTATGATAGTCACAGAGAGAGAGGGGCAGAGACATAGGCAGAGGGAGAAGCAGGCTCCATGCACCGGGAGCCCGATGTGGGATTCGATCCCCGGTCTCCAGGATCGCGCCCTGGGCCAAAGGCAGGCACCAAACCGCTGCGCCACCCAGGGATCCCTACAATGGTAATTCTTAATTTAATTCACCCAGAAGCTATAACACTTATAAATGCAGCAAAGAAGCTCTAAAATATTAAGCAAATATTGACAGAATTGAAAGTGGAAATAGCTCTGCAATAGTAGTTAGACTATTACTAATAGTAATAGACTTTAGTACTTCATTTGCAATAACAGATAGAAGGTCCAGTCAGAAGATCAGTAAGGAAAGAAAAACTTGACAGCTCTGTAGATACCTTGGGCCTATCAAACACATACAGAACTCTCCTTCCAACAACAGCATAATACATATGTTTCTCAAGCACACATGGAACATTCTCTATGATACTATTTGTGTGGAATATCTTTATCCATCCTTTTACTTTTTTTCCATGATAGGTCATATGTTAGGTTATAAAACATGTTAATAAATTTTAAAAGATTGAAATCTCAAGTTTTTTTTCCCTGACACAGTAGAATGAAATTAGAAATCAACAGCAGAAGAAACTCTGGAAAATCCACAGATACGTTGAAACTAAATGGGGCACCTAGGTGGTTCAGTTGGTAAGGCGTCTGATTCTTGATATCAGCTGACATGATCTTGGTATTGTGAAAGAAAGCCCCAAGTTGGGCTCCACACTGGGCATGGAGCCTACTTGGGATTCTCTCTCTCTCTCTCTCTCTCTCTCTCTCTCTCCCCCCTTCTTCTGCCAGCCCCACCCAGGCCCACTTGTGTGCTCTCTCTCTTTAAAAAAAAAAAAATATATATATATATAATATGTATAATATATATTTTATTAATATATATTTATATTAATTATATTTATATTATATATTTTATATTAAATATATTTTATTATATATATGTGGGGGGGGGATGCCTGGGTGGTTCAGTCTACTAAGTGTCCAAATCTTGATTTCAGCTCAGATCATGATCTCAGCTTCGTGAGATAGAGCTCCACATTTAGCCCCATGAAGCTCTGTGCTCAGCAGAGTGCTGGAGTTTCTCTCTCTCTCCCTGCCCTTCCCCAACTCACACTCACTCTCTCTCTACAATAAACAAATCTTTAAAAAAGTAAACAATACACTTTTAAACAACCAATGAGTTATAAAAGAAATCACAGGGATCCCTGGGTGGCGCAGCGGTTTGGCGCCTGCCTTTGGCCCAGGGCGCGATCCTGGAGACCCGGGATCGAATCCCACGTCAGGCTCCTGGTGCATGGAGCCTGCTTCTCCCTCTGCCTGTGTCTCTGCCTCTCTCTCTCTCTCTCTCTCTCTCTGTATGACTATCATAAAAAAAAAAAAAAATCACAAAAGAAATTGGAAAATATCTTGGGAAAAATGAAAATGAAATCAATGTATTAAAACTTATGCAATGCCGTGAAAGGAGTGCAAAGAGTTTATAGTGGTAAAGACTTTAAAAAAGAATAAAGGTCTGAAATCAGCATTGTAGGCTTATACCTTAAGGAACTGGAAAAAAAACTAAATCTAGCTAGCAAAAGAAAGTTAATAAAGATTAGAACAGAGATAAGTGAAATAGACTAAAGAAACAATTGAAAATAGATCAACAAAACCAAGAGGTTTTTTCCAAAGTGATCAGCAAACTTGACAAACTTTTAGGCAGATTGACTAAGAAAAAAAAAAGACTGAAATAACTAAAATCTGAAGGAAAAGGAGAACATTATTATTGATTTTACAGAAATAGAAAGGATTGTAAGATAGTATTATAAACAGTTGTACACCAGCAAATTGGATGACCTAGATGAAATGGATGAATTCCAAGAAACATACAACTTTCCAAGACTGAATCAGGAAGAAATAGAAAATTTGAGGAGAACTTACAACTAATGAAAAGATCAAATCAATCATCAAAAATGCCAACAAACAAAACCCCAGGTCCAGATGGCTTCATTGATGGATTCTACCAAGCATTTTAAAGAATTAATACCAATCCTTCTGAAGCTCTTGCAAACTCTTGAAGAGAAAGGAATGCTTACTAATTTATTCTGTGAGGCCAGCATCAGCCTGTTACCAGCCTGATACCAGCAAAGCCTGATAGTAATGCTTACTAATTTATTCTGTGAGGCCAGCATCAGCCTGATACCAGCCTGATACCAGCAAAGCCTGATATTTCATGGGAGAGGCACTATTATACCTATTGAGGAAGGTAGTGAAACACAACAAAATGAAGTAACTTGCTCAAGTTCACAGCCAGTGATTTCAGGATCTGAATTCATGCACCGTGATTTGTAAAGCCCACACTGTTAACCAGGCTTTCATCACTAACAGCTGTAAAGGAAACTAATCCAAGGAAAGCCACAGAAAAATCTACACTTTTTTTTTTGTCTTAACAATATTTGTTTTAATTTTGTTCTTTTTCATCTAGGCCATTAAGATCTAATATCTTATTTCTCCCAGGGTACTGTGTTTTGGTACTCAATTTAAGTTAGTTGACAATAAAACTAAATGAACAGCATTTCTTTTTCCCTCCCTGCCCTTCAGTTGACTGGCAGGAGGAACCAAGGAGAGAAAGGAAGATACAGACCTCCATACTGTGTAACAGTTTCTCCACACTTATTTTCATAGTAAAAAGACCATCAGTTAACATATCCCTTCTTAATGGACCTAGACACTGATGAGACATAGGTCCAAAGTAACATGTTGTAAGATTTTTTTCTGTAAAGATTAAAGAATATGTATTCTAGCAGAAACACTCCTATTCAAACAACTAAAGCACACACCCAAAAAACATTTCCTTAATTCCATTAAAAATTGTTTTTAAGGCTCCATTCCTTTGTGGAAACGGAAGAGATTGTAAATCCCTCTGTATCTAGGCTGCAGGATGGATGTGAGAATGTAGTAACTTACACTGGCTGTGCTGTGCCACAGGATTCCCCCATTCCCCTCTGTGGGTGCAAGATTTTCAAGGTCCCAGGATACCCTCTAGTAAAGACCATCTCTGTGAGGAGCAATGGGTAAAGGAGGCAGAGAAGAGCACCAGATAAAACAACATAGAGTGACTTTACAAGGTCAAAACTAAATTACCCCAAAATTTTAAGTTTCAGGCATGAGGCAGTATGGCCTTGCCCCTGATTCCTGCCACTCCCCCCACCCCGCCCCAGCCCATAACTGTAACAAATATTTAGAAATAGGTGACTTCATTCAGAACATCCAATAAAGCCTTCACCTGAGAGAAGCTCCCAGGCCTAGACCTACCGTTAACCAGTGTGGTGAATCTGGTTATTGTTTTTATTAGCACAATGTTCCCTGTCGAAATACATGGGAGGCTAGTCAACTGAGTGATTCAGTAAAACAGAAATCTCTGAAATTAGAGCTGCAAATCTGCATTTCTATAGGCTTGCCAGTTGATTAACTGTTCCCCTCCCCCACTTATAAATAGTTGAGGGTATATATAATTAACATACAAAAACTGTGCATACGTTTCTTTTTAAATTAAAACTTTAGTAACATTCCAGTTTTCTGTCCTAAAGCTACCTCCTGAACCCAAAGTTGTTTCATTTGATTTTTGTTGGCTTTTGTTTTTAATCTTTCTACAGAGCATATAGGATTGGGCAGTGCAGGGATGTGAAAGTATTTAGGCTGATATCTTTGGGAACTGTGGAGGAGATCATGTACTTGCGACAGGTATACAAGCAGGTAAATATATTTCCCTTAATTAAGAAGTAAATATTTTTCTATTTCAAAAATTTCAGAAATTTGTGTAAAATATGTTTTTCACTTTATTCTAATTTAATTTAATAAGATTATGAAAAATACTGTAGAATAGATTATGTAAAACATTCTTATGTTCATTGAACTTCAGAGCTGAAATTTTCTTTGAGTAGTACTTCTTAAACTTTAATGTGTACATGAATTACCTGGGGATCTTTAAACTACAGATTCTGATTTATTCTGAGTGGAGCCCAAGATTCTACATTTTTAATAAGCTCCCAGGAGTACCAACACTACTGCAGACCACAATTTGAGTAGCAAGGTCACAGCTCCCCAGTCTGTGGGCCAAAACATACTGGTATGCCACGGATGGGATACAGGTGCACTGACACATTGATCTCACAGCTCTCTGGGCAGCAAGATTACCTAACCAACTCCAGCCTTAGAAACTTTCTTCCCAGGTAGGTGTTCATGTTACCATTTTCTATATGTACCATTACATGAAGACAACTAGGAGGAAAATGCCTTAGAGATATCTAATGTAACCATTTCATGTTGTACGTAATGAAAGTGGGACCCAGGGACACCCCAGTAAATGGAATTATAAGAATAGAACTCAAGTGTACTGACTACTGTGCTGATGCTTTTACTGTTCATCTGAAATTGTATTAACTCTTTAATATCCTTAGGGTATCAATTACCTCACCATTTAGGTCTCTAAATAAAATTTATTTAGTTTATAATTGCTCACTTGAGAAGATCTGGAATAAGGTTCAATTTAATTATAAATGTTAAATTTGAATTACTCCCTATATATTCTGTTGGCATCTATTTAAGAGCAAACATCTGCCACATGTGGTGGTAGTTAACCTAAGAATGATCCAATCTTAAATTTATCCTGTTTTCTTAATTCCAAAATAGAATTGTACACAGCAGTTTTTGTTTTTTCTTAAAGCACTTAGCTCTGTAAGAAACCTTTCATCTTTTTGTTTTTTGGTATAGCACAACTGCTTGAACATTATTTTGTTCAGATATATTTAACCAGTCTTGGAAAAGAATAGAACATTATTCTTTTTATCTTAGGAGCAGCTCTTTAGAATACTTGTCACAATCATGTGTAACTTTTCTGTCCCATTACTATATATTTGTAGCAATTTTATATACATTATATATATGTATGTATACATATATTGCATAATACTATTACTTCAGAAGATGAGGATAATGTCAGTTTTTAGAAGTTGCTTGTTAAAATATTTCTTAAGCATGAGCCCTTTAGGGAAGATTCAGCCATAAAATTAATAGGCAAAAATCAAGATAATATGGCAATTGTGTGAGGAAAAGGCAATAGATATGGTTTAAAGGTTGACTGGAGTTTGAACTAAGAGTACATATGGCATACACACTCTAACTAGCTTCCTGAGTATTCCTCAAATCCCTTGGGGGAAAAATCCAAAAATGATTTTTAAAAAATGTTTATTATTTGAGAGAGAGAGAGCAAGTGCAAAGGAGCAGGGGGAAGACCAGAGAGAGAGGGAGAGAGGGGAATCTCAGGCAGACTCCGCTCTGAGTATGGATCCCCACACAGGGCTGGATCCCACGACCGTGAGACCATGACCTGAGCTGAAACCAAGAGTCAGATATTCAATGTACTGAGTCACCCAGGCACCCCAAAAAATGATGTTTTAAAAAAACATAAAAAATTTGTAAAGTAAGAAGAGTTCTTTCTGTGGCCCAGAGGTTATAATGAACCCTAAAAGACAAAAGGCATTTGAGATCAGATTGAAGGAAGAAACCAAGCTAAACTCAGAAAGAGACTACTGAAAAAGGTAGGTGCAGCTTCTGGATATTCCAAGTTAGAGTCAGCAGATACTAAAAAGAAAAAAAATAATAATAAGAGAAGAGAGTTGTATGGTGACTATAATGCCCCCTCTTTGGGGTATCATTGATGATCTAACAAAATGGGTTAGCCTCATATAATCTTACCCCATTTGTAGCAAGTTAGGTGTCTGTTCTCAAGTAGGAACAATAAATAGAAATACTGGAAGCAAAGAAGCAAGACAGAGCTCCGAATTTTGCTGAAATTGAGAAGAAAGTCCCTGCTGTTGCCTAGAAGATTAAATACTTGCACTTCCTAAATGATCACTGCAATAGGCTGAGATAAGAACGTAAGATATTTGAAGACAGATGAGTACCCAACAAAAAAATAATTGTTGAATAGTTTAGGAAAAGAAACACTATGAAAATGCCCTGAAAGATATCAAACTCTAATCCCTGGAACCTATAAATGTTACTTTATGTTGAAAAAAAGTATTTTTGCAGATGTGATTAAGAATTTTGCAATGGAGCAGGTAGCCTGGATTAGCCATGTGGGCTCTAAATCACAAGTGTCCTTATAAGAACAAAGCAAAGGGAAATCTGACACAGAAGAGAAAACAATGTTATCACAGAGGCAAAAATTGGAGTGATGTGGTCACAAGCTAAGGAATGCTGACAGTCACCAGGAACTAGAAGAGGCAAGGAATGGATTCTGTAGAGCATCTACAGAGAGCATGGCCCTGCCAAAACCTTGATTTCAGCCCAGTGATACTGATTTCAGACTTCTGGACTCCAGAACTGTAGGAGTAAATTTCTTTTGTTTTAAGACACCAAGTTTGCAATTTGTTACAAGAGCCATAGGAACTATTCTAGGCACTCAAAAAGGCAAAGAGGAAGAAGAAGAAGAATTAACATCAGAGAAAATAAAAATTAATAGAAAAGAGTAAAAAAAATTTAAAAAATATATAAGTAATATTTTTCAAAAGGTAAGAGGAACCCCTGTGTGGTTCAGTCATTAAGCTACTGACTTGATTTTGGCTCAGGTCATGATCTCATTGGTTGTGGGATTGATCAAGCCCCACATCTGGATATGCACTCAGTGAGGAGTCAGCTTGGTGTTTCTCTCCTTCTGCCCTCCTAGGTTGTAGGTTCCTAGAGATAAGAACAGATTACCAGAAAAGGAATCCATTAGCATCCAGAAAATGAAGAACTCCGGAAACAGCCTGAGTAGCAGAGAGCAAAGTTTTCCTCTAAAAGAGCCAACAGTTGTTCTAGATTACAGAGCAAAAAGACAAAGATAGAATTCATGTAAGAAAAGCTAGGGGAAATGAATTCTAGATCTAGAAGTTCTGATACTAGTCTTATAGTCAAAGAGGGGAATAGAAGGAAGGGAAGGAAAGAAACTCAAAATAAAGAAGCACATAAAAAGTAGAAAACAAGAGTCCAAGAATTAATGGGCCCACTGAGTGCTAAATGAAAATAGATCTACACTTACACTATCTTTCTATTATTATAAAACATAAAGGATATAGTGAAAAATCCTTTAAATTTCCAGAGATAAACCTTCTGGAGAGAAAAAAAAATTACCTATAATAGTACTAGAATTAGATAAACATCTAACTTCGTATTAGTGATTCTGGATACTTAGGAGCTATCATTTCAAATGAGAGAAAATGATGCCTTATGTGGTCAAAGAAAGTAAAGTTTTAATTCAGACCTTTCTTGTAAAACAAGATCCTAACCTAGACAGTGAATTCTGTCAAACAATTAACATTCTTTTTGGAAAGCAAAGGACGAGGGAACACATAACTTGTTTTAGAAAGATAGAAAAATGATGCCAAAACGTGACAAATATATTACAAGAACAGAAAATTATAGACCAATATCTCTTATGAACATGAATGTAAAAATCTTTAATAAAGTCTTTGTTAGAAGTTGAATTGTGTGCTCCCCTCCAAAGAGAAGGTATGTTAAAGCCCTAGCCCTATGTGTTACCATGAAGGGGATCTTATTTGGAAGTAGGGTCTTTGCAGATGTAATCAAGTTAAAATAAGATCATACTGGATTTGAGTGGGCCCTAATGCAATGACTGATACCCTTATAAGAAGGAAATTTGGATACAAACTGATGCTAGGAAGAATGCCATGTGATGAAGGAGGCAAAGATTGGAGTGATGTGGTTTCAAACCAAAATATCAAGGATTGGCAGGAACCTCTAGACATTAGGAAGGGTCTTCACTTGGAAACTTCAGAGGGAGCATGGTCCTGCCAACATCTTGATTTCAGACTTTAGCCTCCAGAACTGTGAGAGAATCAATTTTTGTTGTTTTAAGCCACCCAGTTTGAGGCATTTTGTTAAAGCAGTCTTAGGGAACTAATACAGCCTCAAAGGCAAATATTATAAATTTAACTAACATTTTTATGTGAAATTTCTGCATGACAAAGGACCTACAAGCCAAATTTAAAAAGTATCTAGGAGGAAAATTTCCATATTTATAATAAGCAAAGGATTAGCATCTATAGTATATAAAGAACTTTCACAAGCCAATAAAAAGACTATGATTAGACATTTTATTGAAGAAAAAATATAAATGGTTAACACATATATGAAAGGATGCGTAACTACAGTTTTAGTCTAGGAGTATAAGACAATACTGTGGTATGCACACCCCCCTTTTGGTGTGTGGGTTTTTTTGTTTTTGTTTTTGTTTTTTTTTTTTGTTTGTTTTTTTTTAGGGAGGTAGGGAGATTGGTGCTATTCATTGTTGGTGGGGGTATTTGTAAAGAGGTACTCATGCTATTTTTGAGAATATAACTTGGTCCATTTATTTTATAGGCTAAGTTAATAACGTTTTAAAACACATAGCACCGGGGATCCCTGGGTGGCTCAGTGGTTTAGCGCCTGTCTTTGGCCCAGGGCGGGATCCTGGAGTCCCGGGATCCAGTCCCACGTCAGGCTCCCCGCATGGAGCTGCTTCTCCCTCCTCCTGTGTCTTTGCCTCTCTCTCTCTCTCTCTCTCTCTGTCTATCATAAATAAATAAATCTTAAAAAAAAAAAAAACACATAGTACTTTCTTCCTATCTGACAGAAATACTCTCATATACATACAGTGAAGGATAAGGATTTATATTCAGCATTGTTAGTATTTGTTTAAAAAAATGAAAAAAAACCAGCCTAAATGTCCAGTAGTAGAAGGATGATAAGCTAAATTCTGATGCACAGAACAGAAAAAGAAATTATAGAGTAGATGTACTGTTCTGGCAAGACCTCTAAGACATTCTTTTTTTAATTTAAATTCAATTTGCCAACATACCGTGTAACACCCAGTGCTCATCCCATCAAGTGACCTCTAAGACATTTTAAGTGGGACCAAAACACCCAGCTTGCAGAACAAGTACATCAATTATATTGATGCATAAAGTTATTTCTATGTGTATATATAAATAGCTTTAACTACAGTGAAAAAAGATCTGGAAGGATATGCCTAAACATCACAATGTTACTAAGACTGATAAAAGATGATTGGTATTATTCAAGATGGGCTTTCTTTCACTTTGATATTTTTGTTTGCATTTGTTATAATATTGCATTCAGATATTTTATACTTAAAAAAATAAAAACATCACTTACATAGCAACTGTACTCCTTCATGTTTAGAGCATTTCATATATTCTAAAGTCTGGCATTCGGAAATTCACCTTCCATCATTATATTTCTTATAATTTAGAAATACATTTTTATTTGCAGAAGAATTGCAAATTGCAAGAATAGCTCAAAGAACACCCAATTAACTTCACCCAAATTCCCAAGTTGTTAACATTTTATCACATTTGCTTTTCTCTTTCAGCCATGATCTTTATTTTTCTGAACCATTTGAGAGAAGGTTGCAGATTTATCACTGCTCAGTTTTCTAGTGTGTATCTCCCTCAAGGGGAAGGACACTCTCCTATTAATATATACATATAAAAATAATTTTATGCATATAAGCACTCAGTTTTGTGTGTCATTCTGCACTTGCTTTCCACCCCTACTTTCCTCTCCAAAATGCAGTTATCCAAATCAAGGAACTAACACTGCACTGATACAACATTAATTTGTAATCCACAAAACTCAGTCAGATTTCACCAATTTTCCTTGCAATTTCACCTCTCCTTTTTCTTTTCTGGTTCAGGATCCAGTCCAAGATAATGATTATAGAGTATTTCTTTTCATGTCTCTTTAGTTTTCTTTAACCTGGAGTAGTTACCCAAGCTTTACTTGTCTTTCATGACCTTCACTTCAAGTGTTAAAAGAGTAAGGTCTTTCCTTGTGTTAGCTTTCTTTAAAGTAGGTCCATTTGATGTTTCAGTTACTTAGGTTGTAATTTAACTTTGGTGAAATACTGATGATTTTTGTAGGTCCTATTTTAATGAGTCTTGAAAGGAGAAAAGTGTATTCAAATGTATGCTTTTATCATTAAATATTTTACATTAAGTGAATATTGCATACTGATGGGATCTTGACTCAGTTGGTAGAAAACAGATAAAATAGGAAATGTAAAATCTCAAGATCTCTTCTTCAATAAAACTGGCCCAATTACTATTATTTCACCATAATGGCAACATCTGCCAGGGAAATTAAAATAAATTTTCTTCCCTAAGGAGATTCTGCCTCTCCAGCTAAAGCTGTGTATATACAGAGAATGCCAGGAAATTCTGACATATTGTTGGAGCAAACACTTCAAAAATATCTTGTGTTTTTTCTGTTTTAGCAACTTCACTGTGTGGTGGTTGGAAGTGAAAATGCCAAGCGATATTTTGAAGCAGTTCAAGGATCAAAAGAGCATCGAGGAGAGCTGTTTGGGGTCTATAATCTCTTCAAACTAAGGTCTCAAGGGTCTTGTCTTACGAGGGACATCCTAGAGGTGTGAAATTGTTCCCTGATCTTTTCAGTAATGTTTTAAATATAGTTTTCTTCCTCAGGAAACTTGAAATATAATTGCTAGTACCTTTTCAGAGAAATTTGTGGTTTTCCTGATAAAAAATGCCTGTGTTTAGGATTTCTACTTTTAGAAAAATAAATTTATCGTACCTCTAAGCTAAGATTTCCCTATGCATAATTGTAAATAATGTATATATACAAATACATATACATATATTAGATAGTATGACCTCTAATACCATTTTCAGACTGGAAAGAAAAGTATATTATTTTGAAAACAGCTGCTAAAGTCAGGAACTAAAAAAAAAAAAAAAAAAGGAGAGACTTTCCTAAATAAACAAAAATATAAAATGTGTTTTGATTAAGAATTACCAAATACTCCCTGAGATACACTCTCATGTCTCATGGAGATTTTTGTTTTCTGTTCCCAATAAAAATTCCACACCAATATTTCAGACTCTCCCAGTTATGTTCATCCTCAGCATACAGATGTTTCTTATTCTTCAAACAGAAATTTATATCTTTTTTTAAAAACCTAGCTTAAGTTCTTTGATATATCAGGATACTAAGGGTATTAGCCTATTTTCTAGTCGATATTGATGTATCGTAACATCCTGAAATATCCTCTTTCTCAATCCCCTCATCATGTAGACAAGGAAAATGAGTCTCAGAAAACTCAAAGACATTTTCCTTAACTTCCAGGACTTTGTAGTAAAGCCTTCACATACTTTATTGATTTCATCAGTTTTATAAAAACAGGTCAAGAACAATTGGTCCCTGTGCTTAAAGAACTTAGACCATCTTGACAAGAGGTAAAAGAGAATACTTACATAATGAACATGTAATATCAGTAAGCATGGTAAGATGGCTAAGAAGGAGGCACGTATGTGTGTATCCTGTGAATATTGCAGCTGTTATGCAGTACCTCATGTACTGCTGAATTTAATTTTATGGTAACTATTTGATTTCAATTGAGTGTCCCATTTGAAGTCCTCCTGTCCTGGGGTGCCTGTCTGAGTCAGTCAGAAAAACATGCAACTCTTGATCTCAGGGTCATGAGTTCAAGCCCCATGTTGGATGTAGAAATGACTTAAAAATAAATTTTAAAAATAAGTTCCTCTGCCTTTTTCTTCTTTTGAATATGCTGTCTCTTTCATGGACTCATTCTTTCCCATTCCTCTTTTATAAAGTAGCCTTGTTAGTATTTCGGGCCCCCCTCAGATATACTTCCTTCTCAGAGCAGTACCCAACATACCATCTCCTATTTGTGTTTCTCATTTGAAATTATTGCCTATGAAGTTTGTTAGTATTATATTACTTATCCTCTTTTCTGTCATTTATCAAATATTCAAGTTCTATATTTTATCAGAATAGCAACCTATCCCTTAAGGAAATGTTAGGGTAAGACATTCAGTATGACAGCTTATTAAATTGAAAGTTCTCTTGTTTTCTGGTTGTCCTAAGTATATCTTATTTTTCCTCCAGGATTGTTTATTAATGACAGGACTCTCCGTGTCTTATATTTTGTTTGTGGTAACATGTGCTTAACTTCTTACCGGTAGGCACATCATCAGCCCCGCAGTATTAAATTTTGAATTACAACTGCTCTTCTGGGGACACCTATTTAGCTCAGTAGTTGAACATCTGCCTTTGGTTCAGGTCATGATCCCAGGGTCCTAGGATCAAGTCCTGCATCAGGCTCCCTGCGGGGAGCCTGCTTCTCCATCTGCCTATGTCTCTGCCTGTCTCTTGTGTCTCTCATGAATAAATAACTGAAATCTTTAAAAATAAATAAATAAATAAAAATAAAATTGCTCTTGTGTTATCAGCCAGAATGTAAAATTATTCAGTCCAAATGTTTACAGGCTAGAATAAATGTCTCTCCCCATAGATAGATAGATAGATAGATAATTAATTAATTAATTCAGGCATAGTTAGATTCATGTTGCTTTTGGCCAAACAATGTTTTAAAATATTATTATTCCAAGCCCTATATAATGGAAGCATATATCTCAGAATAAAAGAATTATTTCACTTCCTGAGATATTTTTAATTTTTAAAGATTATAGAAAATTCCTTTTAAAATGTTTTAAGATGTAGAAATGTTTATTTATAAAACACTTTTAATCTGATGATTTCCAGGCAATTTAGTTCTACTTTGCACTGACTTGTTCTCTATATCAAGTTTCCCTTTAGAGATAGATATTGAGAGCTAATTTCACAAATATTTATTGAGTATATGCTAAATGTCAGGTATTATACATCCTAAAGCTAGGCATACATAAATGAATAAATACACAAAAAGTCCTACCTATAAAAAAACTTACATTCTGTTCTGAGGAAACAAACAATTTACAGAAAAAATGATGCGTGTAGTATGTTATGACAGTAGGCTCTAAGCACAAAAATATAGCAGGTAGAAGATGAATGACTTCTGGAGAACTAATGCCCAGCATCATGATTATAGTCAAATGATACTATTTTATAAACCAAATTGTTAACAGAATAGATTTTAAATGTTCTCACCACAAAAAAGTAATGATCATTCTGTGGCATGATAGAGGTGTTAGCTAAAGCTATAGTGGTAATCATATTGCAATATATAAATATTAAAACATGTACACCTTAAATGTACATAGTGTTATATGTAAATTATATCCTAATTAAAAAAAAAAAAAATAGACCAGGGGAGGGAAATAGGAAAACTGTCAAGGAAAAAGCATTGCAGTTTTAGATAGAGTAGCCAAGGAAGTGCTCACTTGAGGTTTCAATTGATTCCTTGAGGAGATGAAGGAGGAAGATGTGTTTTACAGAAGAACAAATACAGAGGTTCCACAGGAGGAGCATGCCCAGCAGAATTTCAAGATGGCAGGAAAGCCAGAGTGACTGGAGTGGAGTGAGGAGGAGAGCAAGCGATGGGGCCAGAGAGATGATAGGAAGCCAGATCATGTGGGAACCCTGACTTAGACAAAAAGCAATTAGTGGCTTCTGAATAGAAGAAAAACAGAATCTGACTGCCCAGTCTAGACTAAATAATTAAGCTACAGAAGTACAAAAGCCCAGTCTAGACTAAAGAATTAAGCTACAGAAGTACAAAAGCAGAAGCAACACACCAGGTAGGAGGATACTACAATAATTCAGGCAACAGATGATGAGGGTTTGGATCCGAGCAAGAGTGGTGGATGGTGTGAGAAGTGGCTGCATTCTGTATATATTACCTAGGTGGTGCTGACAGTTTTTGCTAATGAATTAGATATAAGGTCTGAGAAACAAGATATTTGGCCTGAGAAACAGAAGACTGGAGTTGCCGTTTACCTATCACAAAGGGCTTCCCACAGGATTGAGATTTCTGGTGCTGCCAGTTCCATTTGTTGTAGCCACTTGGCTTCTGTTGAAGGGATAAAGACAATACAGGGAGGGGACACCCCACACACACACACATACACACACACACACACTTCCCTTGCAGAAATAGCCTCTTGGCATTGGGAGAAAAGATCTCAAAGAACTGTTTATTATTCTCTACAGTTCTGGAGGGGAGATTCTTGTTACCTTGGATACCAGGTGGCTGGAACCATGCCATTGGTATATATGTGTAAGTTGGGCATTTGTAACTCCAGTGACGATAATAGTATTTCCCTTTGTTCAGTCAACAAATAAAGCCTTAAAAAGAGAAATAAGTTTATTTCCTTTTGAAGGAGAATTTAATATTCTAGAATCTAGGCCATTAAATACCTTTGCTGAATGGTATACCAAAATCTTTAAAAGCATAAATACTTTCCCAAAAGATATAAGAAGCCTATTACAAATGAAGATTTTTTTTTTTAGTTTCATATTAGATAGGCCTTTTCATTTGATGTTTATTACACCAAAGGAATCAATAAACATTTTAATGAATATGAACAATAAATACATTAGCAATATAGGCTACAATATCAAGTTCCCAATATTCAGCATTATCTGTAGGGTTTGAGATGCTAATAATGTCTTCTTACTACAACTGTTATGTAGACTATTATGCAGTTACTATGGATATCGTTACTGGGTAAATATATAATATTTTTTTTATTCTCATTCCCCTAATAGAATAATTAGTGGAGTTGGCTGAAAGGTATTATTTTCTATCTGAAAAAGAAACTTTAAGACAAGAAATTAGAGTACTTTATGAGTCCAGCACACTTCCACTATATCTCTCTACTACCTAAGAATTATGAGCATTTTAAAATGTGTAAACTGGGGCAGCCCGGGTGGCTCAGCGGTTTAGTGCCGCCTTCAGCGCGGGGGACCAGTCCCGGGATCCAGTCCCACGTCAGGCTCCCTGCATGGAGCCTGCTTCTCCCTCTGCCTGTGTCTCTGCCTCTCTCTCTCTCTCTCTCTCTCTCTCTCTCTGTGTCTCTCATGAATAAATAAATCTTAAAAAAAAAAAAAGGTGTAAACTGTATATGAGTTTGTATTAACAAAATTGAAAAATAACATTAAGGAAGCTAAAGCAGTGCTTGCTTTGGCAGCACATATACTAAAATTGGAATGACACAGAAAAGAGTAGCATGGCCCCTGTGCAAGGATGCCACACAAAATCATGAAGCATTCCATATTTTAAAAAGAGAGGTAAAGCATCCTGATCTCAGTCTGCCTTTCTTAACTCCAAGTTTTCGTATGCTATTGCTATTGTTTGTCTGGTTGTTTTTACCCCATATTTTACAGTTATTTGCATTCTTAATAGAGAGAAGGCAAAGTGGAGGCAGGAATCATGACAGCTACAACATGGTTGAAAGAGGAACCTCCAGTACACAAACAAGAGATGGTATGCAATTTTTGAATCTGTAAACTAGGACTCCTAGAAAACATTTACTGGGACAATTTTAAGTTATTTTTCCTTTTTTTTCATTTTTTCAATGTATAAAGAAAAAGGTCTTAAAAAAAGTCAAGGACACAAAATCAGAGGCCTGTCAGTTAAATTAACCATTCAGGCTAATTTAACATTTCATATAATAAGAACAAAGTCAAGAACAATTCACCAGTCATTTACATCCAAACTGGAATTTTAACTATACCAAACTATAAATTCAAAATTAAATACACTGAATAGGTTAACAATCCAACCTAACTAAATAGGTTTTCACTAAACAAAAAACTAAATGGAAAAATAATAAAATGTGTTTAAGATTATGAAATCCAAACATCAAAATTATTCTCTGACTCAAATATTTTATTTTATTTGAGACCTTGATCTTGTGATCTTTTTGGTAGTTTGTCATCTCACATTCTACAAAATCTATATTGTCATCATAAGGCCTCTTTAAAAGTAAAGAATGTACATAGGGAAAGTTTTTTGTTATTATTCTTGCTGATTTTTTCCTGCCTTTAGGGATTTAACTATACATTTATACCAGCTTAATGATTTGGAATATGGGATAAGTATTTATCTAACTTTATAGAAATACATGAGTAGTAATGTTGGCCGAGGTATTACCGGATTTAAAAAGTATTACTTGATAATACTTTCCCAAAATCTTTTACTAATAAATAATAAAGTCTCAGTTTCAAGAAACTGAAGGATATATTTAGCTCTGATTGATGTAAAAATAATAAATTCTGGATTTCAATTTGTAGCAAATTTTACTTCAGAATATCCAAAATATTTTATTTCTGATGGTCAAGATCCTGTCAGATCTTAATATTTTTAATCTGTTAGAACAATTTCCCACTTGTGAATTCCTTACTTTGTTAATGCCTACACATTTGTTTTTTTTCTTAAAGTGTGATTGGAAATGTGTGCTGGACTATATAGTAAGCAAGTTGTGTACTTTTCACTTTTGAGACCAGAATCAGTCCCTACATCTTAGAAGGTGACTGCTCTGCTCTGTGTTTTCCATATAGATAATTCGGTTACCTCGTATTCTGTTATTTATTTATTTACTTTTATTTATTTACTTTTATTTATTTTGGAAAGTTATTCAACTTGAAAAAAGACTGTACTAGACTGTAATATTCTGTACATTTGTTTATAAAAAAATTGTACTTTTAGAAAATATCAAGTGATATATTAGTTATCTGCCCAAATGTAATTCCCTTCCAATGTGATAGATTTGATACTATCTTGACATTTTCTAATGTTTCTGTAACTGTTTCTTATATAGTCTAGAGAGCCTGACTGTCAAGAACACAGAGGTCTAGAACAACCTGCAGAGTTGCCAACAAAAGAAACATGTGATCTCTGCAGTGATTTTAGTGATGATGAATCATTGGGAAACTCAAGAATAAAGACTACTAAAAACAAAGCATCTGACTCAAGTAAAGCTTCAGGTTCTCCTGGACAGCTTACCTTACTCCATTGTGGTTTCTCTAAATTGTTTGAAACAAAATGTAAAGCAGTTGAGAACAGTGATGGACATATTGCCTCTGATGATGAAAGTTCTGATGAACAGCCCATGTGTCTTTCAGTAGAAGCCAAAGATGTTGGTTATCAGAAAAGTCATGACTCTCTTGGTACTTCACAACATCAGAAATTAACTAACATCCTAAATCCAAATGAAAAATGTACTTTTGATAAAAGTGAGAAAATTTTTGAACAAAATATTTCTTCTGAGTCTGATGATGAGAAAAAATGTAAAAATACAGCTGACCACCATTGCATTTTACACAGTGCCACAGAAACAGAAGATAGTGATGTCATCTTTCCCACACAGTATACAACTCAGAGATGCCCTAAGAATGGTATAAAGTTTAAGCCACTCGTGGATGGATCTCAAGATTCTGAAACAGAAAATCCTATAAAAATAAGAAATAATGGTGATGATAGAAAGACTGATGTCAAAGGAAAGAGATCAATTTCAAAACAATTAAATCCTGAGAATGTGACCCTGAAATCTATTATGAAAAGAAAAGGAAGTAGTGATATTAGTGATGAGTCTGATGACATTGAAATTTCCTCTGAGTCAGGAGTAAGAAAGCGAAAAGCTACAAGTTCTTTGAGGTTTAAGAGAAAAAAGGAAAATAAAAAAGAAGTTCGCACTTTTCCTAAAACAATGAGGAAAACATATCAACTGTATGCAGCAGATGGAGATTGTAACTCTCAGGCTGTTGATGATTTTTCATCCTCAGATGACGATTTAACTGCTCACCACATCAGTTTCTCTAAACAGAGCCATACACCAAAAACTATAAAAGATAGAATCAGTTTCTCTTCAAAATTGCCTAACCATAAGAAAAAAAGCATGTTTGTGCCAAGAAAATCAATGAAATTTTCAAATGAGAGAGCTGTCAATCAAGAGGGAATGAATGAATCAATGGATAAATTTTTAGGTAACTATAGATACATTTTGAAAACTTTGTTACATATTTGTTTTTCACAAATAGTTCTGTAAGAGATTCTTGAATTAGCTTGTAAAATAGTTCTGTAATCAAGCTGCTACATTGAGGCACAAATGAGGAAGTGGGTGGATGTCAGGGTAAAGGAAGACCACCTAGGTCAACATAGAGAACTTTGTCATCCACCCCAGGACCTCTCCATGTGCCCCATCTGAATCACAGCCCCCACCAGACTTCATTTAGTCTTGACCTGTAGGTAACTAAAAATGTAATGCTCCTCCTCAGTCCTTTTTCAATGTCTTTCCAGTCAGTTTGGTTGTCAAAGCTTATTTTCTAGTAGATCCCTCAGGCAGCACTCATGAGAATAATATTCTCTGAGATTCCTACTGGTAACAGTTTGTGCCCTTTATACATAAAAGTCATTTTTGCCAGATAAAAAATCGTTGACTCACACTTTCTTAAGTATTGTAAATACTTTTGGCATGAAGTGTTGTATCACATGTTCTTTTTGTTCCCCCTTGATTCCCAAAAGAATTTCCTTTCTTTTCATTATTGTCCAGTAAATTTATTAGATTGTGTTTGAATGTTTGTCATAGTTCGAGTTGCTCTAACAAACTACTACATACTGGGTGGCTTAAACATTTGTTTCTCCTAGTTCTGGAGAGTAGAAATCCAAGATCAGGATGCCAACATGGTTAGGTTCTTGGTTAAGGCCCTCATCCTGGCCTACAGAAGGCTGCCATCTTGCTGTGTCCTCACATGGTAGAGACAGAAATCATCTCTCTTGCATCTCTTTTTTTAAGGGCACTAGTCCCATTCATTAGTGCTCCACCCTCATGACTTACTTACCTCCCAAAGGCCCAACCCCCAAGTACCATCACTGTAGGGATTGGGGCTTCAACATACGAATTTTGGAGGGGCACAAACATTTAGTCCATTGCAGTATTGGTTATTCTGGGTCAGTATTGCCGTAATATATTTTCAACTCAGTTTTTATTTCAGGAAAGCTTTCTTGTACTAGTATTTTTTTTTTTAAGATTTTATTTATTCATGAGAGACCCAGAGAGAGAGGCAGAAACACAGGCAGAGGAGAAGCAGGCCCCATGCAGGGAGCCCGATGCAGGACTCAATCCCAGGACCCTGGGATCACGCCTTGGGCCAAAAGCAGGTGCTCAACCACTGAGCCACCGAGGCATCCCTTGTACTAGTATTTTTAAGTTGCTTTTTCTATTCCTTTGCCTTGGCTTTCTTCGTTAGAGACTCCTGTTATTCAAATATTCAATTTCCTTTGCCTGTCTTCAGTATTTGTCATGTCTCAAATCCATTTTTATCTTTTTCATTTCTTTTCGCTTTTTAAAAATATCCTTCCATTTTTCTTTAAGCATTAGTTATTGTGTTTACTCCCTCTTTATGTTCCTTCTAGTTTAGTCTTCATTTCTGATATATTTTTTAATTTCTAAATTAAAATTAATTTTAATTTCCTGAGTCCTGTCACCCATTTCTGAGATTTTCTTATTATGTTATACTTTGTTTTGAAATCAGTTACAATTTTAATCTGCTTTGTGAGCATGTGTTTATGGCATATTTTCATTCTGCTGTTTATTATTTTTTCTCTTATGGTAATTTTTATGAGATTTGATCCTCTTGGCTCATTTTTATGGAAATAATTTTCTCTGAATTTTTTAAGCAAGAAAGAGTTTAGGAATTTTTTTCTAATTTCACAAAGATCCGTATCTTTTTTTTGTAGGGTGCTCAGAACTGTGGTGGCATTTACTGCCTCTGTCATACCCACTGCTTTGCTCTAGACCTTCTCTTTCCCTCATTCCTAATCTTCCTATCCTGTTCATTTCGACTCCTTCCCCACAGTTTTCCTTCATTGTGTGGCCCTAACATGGGAGCCTTGGTGGGTCAGTTGGGGAAGTTCTAAGAGCTAGTTTGCTTCAGTTTCTCAGGCTTTCTTATCATAAGCACCCTGCACCCACTCAGCACTGGAGAATGGAAAACCTTCCCAGGTTCATCTGCTTATCTCCAAGTGGCCCATTGTGCTGTCCAGGGCATACCTGTTGGCTATCCTACTCTCTCCTGTTTCAGATCCATTAGATGCCACCCTGTTGCTTCCTACACCACACTGTGATGTTGTGCACAGTGTAGCTATTGGTGGATTGTCCCCATCTATTTTTATTTTAGGGTTCATGGGGGGTGTCTTGTTATCTTCATTTGTTGTATGGTTTTCCGTGGCTTTTTGTTTTGCTCACTAATTGCTGGCTGTTTTATGTAAGGATTCAGAGATTGAAAAATTGCTTCCCCTGCCACCACCATCTGCTGAGAATCTGTTTAGTGATTTTAATTTATTTTTTATTTTTTTTTATTTTTTATGATAGTCACAGAGAGAGAGAGAGAGAGGCAGAGACACAGACAGAGGGAGAAGCAGGCTCCATGCACCGGGAGCCTGATGTGGGATTCAATCCCGGGTCTCCAGGATCGCGCCCTGGGCCAAAGGCAGGCGCCAAACCGCTGCACCACCCAGGGATCCCCTGTTTAATGATTTTAAAAGTTATCATTGCTTTGAAAGTATCTGACTCATTCCCCAAAAAAAACTATGTGAAAGAAGCAGATATATAAGCAAGGATAGTTTGTTACAGAAATTCAATCATTGTGTTTGACTTACATATCAAACTTTCTTTTGTGGTTATTCAAAAGTTCATTATGATACATATTTTGATAACCCTTGTAACTAAGCACTGGACTATCCTTTGGTTTGTCTGCTCTAATTAGATTTAGGTATGAGGAATTGTTGCATAAACTATACTTTAAAAGATCAGCTGAGTTTTGTTTTTGTTTTTTACTGTGTAAAAGATGTTAGTAGTGTGGGACTAATGCTATTTTGAATAATGCATAAAACATGTATCAAAATTAAGAAAAATCCGAGTAAGTTTTCTACCAGAAGAATCTTTGAATATACACACTACCTGATATTAAGAGATTTAAGGAGGATGTTATCGTAGTTTTTCTTTTTGTTATTTAACAACATCTTGTTTTTCTTACGATTGTCAGTTTTCATTGAAAGAGGTTCAGGACTGAAATAGCACAAGTGTTGAAGGTCATAATTAAGGTTCATTGCCAGAGATGTTTGAGGGAGCCTTCACAGACCTCAGTTCTAGCCTTCTTTTTTATGACCACAATTTAAAAGTAAATTATAGGTACCTAGGAGCAAAGCAATAAAAAAAAAAAAATGTAGCCATTTTTTAAACTCCTTCAGATAAAGGCTGTAAGTTAATTTTTTTCATTTCCTAAAAAGCTCCCAATCTTGACATTCTCTGGCATATGTACAAAAAAGACAAAATACAAACAGTAAAACTGAGCAAAGCCAACCAAATGAAACTCCCTGGTCATAAACCCCATATTCCCCCTCTACTGCTGTAATCAAGTACATGTTTAAAGGAACAGATAGATGAGGCCAAGCACTGCTGTTTAAATTAGTAAACAGGTTTTTTTTTAACCAACAGAAACAACAAATCCATAGAGATGACCCTTCACCGTGACTTTTCTCTTAGCTAAACCCCTCATTTCAAGTTTAAAGATTGTTATCTAATCTCAGAAGTTCTCATATTGATGATAAGTCATTTCCAAATTAACCTAGACAAATATATTTAAATTCTTTTCAATTTTTTAAAAAATAGAATATTGTGATGTTAACATATGAACTCAGTGTTTTTCTTGAGGATTAAAAATAAAATATAACCTCTTTTTTAATGTGTAGCTGATAATTTTTAAAGTGCACATGGAACCATATTGTTTCACAATGAGACATCACTTAATAAACACCAATTGCCTCTCAGATGGTGTTCAGGAAGTGGCTTATATTCACTCCAACCAGACTGTGATTGGATCCAGCAAAGCTGAAAATCACATGAGCCGATGGGCAGCACGGGATGTGTTTGAATTGAAGCAGTTTTCCCAGCTTCCCGCCAATGTAGCTGTTTGTACTTCTAAGGTAAGAGAACATAGGATACTGACATCTTTAGTATTTAGAAGTCACTCAATAGGATCTTCTCTAAATACTCCATCAAAAGCTGCTACTAAGACTATAAGTGCTGTACAAACAAGTGTAAAAAACAATGCCATTTGGAGCACTGCTGTCGCTAAAAATGTTTTATTTTAAAAGGCAAATCTATATCTAGATTGAATAATGTTGAGCTGCTTAACAGTTACCCTTAATAAAAGTTTGCTAAAAAAATGAGAAATCTGAGGGAATCATGCAGTTAAATCAGAACCAAAACCACTTCTACTTATATAGAAAATGGGAAGTGTATGATTAGATTTCTTTCAGAATTTTTCATCTAACATGAAGGTACACGTGAAAATTAACTTTATATAGAATATATATATATATATATATATATATATATATATATATATTTTGTTGTTGTTGTTGTTTGTTTGTTTTTGAGAGAAAGAAAGCATGCACGAGGATGAGCCAAGGGGTGGGGAGAGAGGGACAGATGGAGAGGGAGAATCTTTAGTAGTAGGCTCTACACCCAGTGTAGGGCTCTATCTCATGGCCCTGAGCCAGAATCAGGAGTTAGACACTTAACCTACTGAGTTACCCAGTGCCCTTAGAATTTGTATTTTTAGCAAAAGGATTCATAAAATGTTAAAAGTAATAAATACTTTTGTTTAAAATTACTGTTATATAAAAAATAAGACTTTATATAAATATGGTATTTTATTTACACATAGTCACTTTCATTAAATATTTTTTTTAAATATTTTCTTCTCTTTGGCTTATTCTTTATTCCTAAGAACTGAGTGTCTGAGGAGTAGTTTTTCTGTCACTTTACGTGTAGGAGTTAAGAACAGGTACTGCATATAACAATGATACTTGGTTTCTAGTCAATACTACTGTTAAGAATGAAGGGGGTAATGCCTCTGAACTGTCAAGCTGTCTTTATTTATTTGTGTACTTCCTCTGGTTCCACAAAGGATTTGGATTGTCCTCACAATAAAATCAGAATACAAAATGAAATTCAGAACCAAGGAAAATATAAATTAAATTAGAAGTTCAGGCCTGAGAGAAAGTTAGAATGCAGATATATAGGACATAGTGTTCTTACCTAGATATTTTTTTAAATGACAAATTTGATTGAGTTTCCTGGTAGATAAAACAAAGGAAGTAAACTATTTATTTAGTGTTTTCTCAGCTACTGCATTTGGAAATGTGTGTGGACACTTTGGGTGGTCACAGGGACCAAGTGGCATTAATCTCTGAAGACTGGGATACCTAAACAGCTGTCATGGGGACATTTCCTAAATGCCAAAATGCCGTAACACCCTGCTGAGAAACACTGAGCTAAATGGTTGCCCTTAGGAAAAGAAAAAAATATATATATATATATACTAGCTCTTCTAAGGAGAAAGCAAGCTCTTCCTAGCACTTAGAGGGAATTTGTCACCAGGGATTTTAAATGGTGTCTACTGAATGATCTATTGAGCAGTCAGTTGTCTTATCCTTAGACAAATGTAATAACGGACCCTGAAAAACTGTGCTTTTTAGCACTTTTCACTGTATTCCAAAGATATGATGCCACAATACAACACGTGAAAGCATTCTTTCATGACCCAAGTATGCTACCCTTTTATATTCTCATTAGATCTAGGAATACACCTTGTCTCAGCCAGCACTGTAGAGAGCATTTCCACAATTTGCCTGCCTTGTAGGAGCTATCTGCAAAATGTAAGTAGAAACATGCTGGGTTTGCCAGAAATTTGCTATATTGGAGTGAAGACCCCAATCAGAATCTCTTAAATAGCTAATTTTTTCTCATTTTATTTTTTTAACTATATTCCTCCTTTTTTTTAACCATACCCTTATCCAAAAAAACAAACTTTAATGTAAAAATGTCAGAATGTTTAGCAAACCCTTGTAGTAGATGCTAATAAAATAATTTAACTGGGTATTGATTATTGGTTTATTTAAATATTATTGGTTTATTTAAATATTTCTCAGAAAAGAGATTTGCAGCCTCATATATTCCTCCCAAAATGGACATGAGAAGCAACCACCTAAATATGAAAGCAATAAAACATCCCTTTGGAACCTTCTTTAGGCAAGTTGTAAAAATGAAAACACTAGATACATACTTTGCCCTCGATTAGAGGACTGAGGCAAAGGAATTCCTTTATCCTTACATTAGCAATCGCAGTAGTTCTCAATCTTTTTTAGTCCCAGCATTCTTGAGATAGACAGCACAATCTCATCAGAAACTTTGTCTCTTCACAGTGATATTTGGAGTGAGGGACATTTCTTACCAAGAAACAGATTGAAATATCCCCTAGGATTTCTGACATGCCCTTTGAGGCTGTTTGTCTCCCCATCACACACAGACTAACTTAATAAACCTTTTTCAGGACGTATGAAGAAATTTGTTGTTGAATGACTCAATCATAGTGGGTGTAAAATATTCAGGGAAGTTTTAAAGCCACTAAGCAGGAGGTCCAATCCCATGCCACCGATGCTAGCAGGCCAAGAACAGTCTGTACAAACATGCTCATCTCAGCAGCCAACTTCTTTAAATCAATACAGTAAAATTCCAATAGAATAAGATTCAGACTTTACCTCTGCCATTTAATGCATCAGGTTAATAATATGGCTGTACTTGCTTGAGAGTTGTAATGTATTACCTGTATACAAAAAATCACTTGGAGACAGTACATGACTTAGCATTAAAAAAGAAAAGTCTTACTTGTTATAAGAACATCAGAATTTTTAAATTGAATAGTGATCTTATATTTGTGATGCTTTAGTTTCTCGCTAACATCAAAAACTAAAATTACTGTATTTTTTACTAAACTACAATTCCTGAGACATGTCTTATGCTTTCCTCCTTTTAGTTTGGTTAGTAATAAAGAACTTAAACATTGAATTTCATTTTCCATTTGTTGAACTCTGTAATCTTCCAGGGACAGAAAGAATTTTGATAGTTACAACTAGCCTATGGCATGAACTCTACTCAGAATGTCACAGTTTGGATTCTAGCTCTACCTTGTCCTTCCTTTGTGACCAGGAGAAAGGTACTTACCTTCTCTGTGCTTCAATTTTTTTGTGTTTAAAATACAAATAATTATACTTCTTACCTCAAAAAGTTGTTGTGAAGACTGAATGAGGTAAAATGCCCCAAACAGTGCCTGACACAAAGGTTAGCACTCAGTATCTTTTTTTTTAATAAATTTATTTTTTATTGGTGTTCAATTTGCCAACATATAGAATAACACCCAGTGCTCATCCCATCAAGTGCCCCCCTCAGTGCCCGTCACCCAGTCACCCCCACCCCCACCCACCTCCCCTTCCACCCCCCCCTAGTTTGTTTCCCAGAGTTATGAGTCTCTCATGTTCTATCTCCCTTTCTGATATTTCCCACTCATTTTTTCTCCTTTCCCCTTTATCCCCTTTCATTATTTTTTATATTCCCCAAATGAATGAGACCATATTATGTTTGTCCTTCTCCGATTGACTTATTTCACTCAGCATAATACCCTCCAGTTCCATCCACATCAAAGCAAATGGTGGGTATTTGTCGCTTCTAATGGCTGAGTAATATTCCATTGTATACATAAACCACATCTTCTTTATCCATTCATCTTTCAATGGACACCGAGGCTCCTTCCACAGTTTGGCTATTGTGGACATTGCTGCTATAAACATCGGGGGGTTAGCACTCAGTATTGTTACCACCGGGTAATGTTGGGTCTCTGATTCCCCTAGGAGATGGAGATCAATGAGGTAAAGTAATCCATAAATAGTTGTATGCAACCATATTTAATTGCAAGTTAAAGGATGGATGATATTAGCAGATCTGGAGTTTTGACTCCCATAAAAAGAAAAACAAGACTATTCATGGTAGAATATCTTTCAGAATTTTATATGTGACTACTGCGTTTTTGCTTATGAAAATAGAAAGCCACTCAGTACTTTGTAATTTATATTAGTTTATTTTAGATATTCTGTGTTAAAATTGGAGATATTAGTAACTTTTCTATGTAAAGCTGATAGATTTACTTGGTTTTGATTCATCAATTAAAGTGACTGCTTTTAATTCAAAATATCTCCATAGCTGCTGACAGACATTCATTGAGTGAGACATCACTCTGCCATCAGACTAGTCATTTTGTATTATATCTGTACATATTGTAAGTCTTCTGGAAACTACATACCACTTCACTGATGTCAGGGAGATGGGACAATGGTGGTATCATTTTTCTCTTTACTAAAACTATTTGCAAAAATGGTTAAATTAAGGATTTCTGGAGAGACTTTTTAAAATAATATTATTTTACATAGATGGGATATTGATGGCATTTCAAAGCCATCTCACAGAAGTTCTAAGAAAAATATTCACAATCACCAATTTCATCATATGTGGTCAAAATTACTTCAGTGCCTTTAATGAGTAAATTACTGAAACACACCATCATTTTTGGTTAGAGATATGTATGTCACTCACTGAGAGGGTTGTAATGTGTTGGTGGCAATAGTCTGTGATGGCAATAGTGAATTTGAGTTTTGAAAAAATTAAAAATTGTTATGAAAAGAAAAACTAAGGTAAAGGGAAACAAAGCAAGGTGAAAACAAAAGAGACTCAGCCATAGTGTCAGAAAATATCTGCAAACCTCTTGCTTCTAAAGTCTCCAGAAATCCCCAGACCTCCCACCTACAGTACAGTATCTTTCATCTTGGGGCTCACATCCAGAATCTTTATTGCTGAGAATTCTTCTGAGTGCTTCTTGTCTGTCACCAAAATTTTATTAGAGACCTTTATTTGTGTTTGAAAAGATTGTGTGTGCGTGCATGCATGCGTGTGGTCTGTGTGTGTTGTCTGTGTGTCTGCAGTCAGATGCAGATGTGTTGTTTCACTTCCTAAGAAAATGAAACAAATCCTATTTATTTGTATGAAGGCAACACACAATTAACAGTGGTTACACTAAGTAAGTATTTCACTTTCCAGGGAATACTATAGTTGAGTCTAAGTAAGAGCTTTTAACTAAATGGCAAAGGAATCTACTAAATGGAAAAGTTACAAAACAGAAGTAATGTACACCACAATCCTAGGTAAACTCCAGTGGTCTTGAGGAGTTTCTCAGTCCTTTTGATGTAATTATTGATAACCAAAGTGACAAGAGCTCTGAACTGCTTTTCAAATTCAATAATTTATTAAGAGGCTAAAATATACTGTCTTTTCCATGTTTCCTTTGGTTTCTTATAGTTTATACTTTTATAAATTAATTTCTATTTATGTAACATTTTCTAAGTGTCTTGAATGAAAACCTATCTCTCCTAAAACAAATTTCTAATCATCCCTTAGTTTTGTAGTAATACAAACTATGTAAAATAAGAACTTGTTTTGTCTTAAATTGTACTTAGATATTTTAGGGCTATTTCTGAAAATAGCTTATCTTAAAAGATGAGATGTCTGATAACAAGAGGGAAAATCTGCATGATTTGGGTTTAAACTCAGACCAGAAAGAAATGTTTTTAAGCATCTGAAAGAACTGATAATACCTTTATTAGAGTTAATTTGTTTGTTCAATATATGGAAGTATGTCACAGAATTTAGCTATACCTGTTTGTGATTGCCTCATTTTTTCAATCAACTGCATGTTTTCAACTTAAGTATACTTTAAGTTTTCTGAAAAGAAGTGTACAAAGACAGCATTCAATTAAGGATTAATCACTATGGCAACTGAGACATGGTCACCAAGAGGAGGGGATGTATTCTCCCCTCTGTTTCCTGCCAGCTGTCATAGTCAACCTCTGTGCCTGAATCCAAGCCAAAATATAGACTGTGACCAACTCTAAGAAACTATATCTGTATTTTTATAAATTGGTACAAGTATCAGACTATAAAAGAAGACTTAATCCCCTGAATTGGATGACAGACACTTGGCACTCTTGCCAGTGTTTGACAGAGAAATAACGGGTCGCTTTGTAGTAAAACCTGGATTAATAGTAAACCCTTCTTTATGTTATTGCAGTGTGGTGTAAATGAGAGGCCTAAGCACACTGTCAGCCCAGAACAGGGGGAGGGTGGGGAAGGGTGCCTTTTATAACCCGAGCAGGTTTAAACACTGTTCAGAATACTGTAAATACAAAATGTTGTGTAAGAACTTCTCTTTCTTGTATTTGTATTAGATTGGCATTTTGTAGATTACTTAAGGAAAGGATTTCTATGAGCTATGGTGGATTTGATTGTGGTGTGTTTATATAGCTTTTGGAGTCAGCAAGGAGGGATGGACTGTTTACAATGGAGCAGACTTTGGGGAGATACAGCATTCCATTATCCTATTTTTCAGGATAGTGAATGGCATGATGGTTTAAAGTAACTGTTCACAAATGACTAGTTTATGAAGTAATTGAGTAAGGAAGGTTTATGTGTCATCATGTAATGAAATTAACTCTTACTGAGTGGGATTTCTCATGGCTTTATCATTTTCTTTCTATAGCTAGATGCTAATTTTATGGTATTTATATCAGAAAGTTATTCTTTCAAGTAATTTTAGTGGAGATCAAGATTTTTAAATTTTGTGTGTATATGTATGTAATTATGCAACTAGTATTGGTATGAAAAGTTTCTGTCCTTGAAACTAGGATAGATTCAGAAAGATAGTATATCATTTGTGAAGAACACCTGTTACCTAGTCAGAGGAAGGAGAATCTGCTATTAACTTTAAATATACACACCTAGTCCCCTCCTGGTTGGTGGCTATGAGATGTGGCATCCTTCCTCACAGTGGTATTACCAGTATTAATGGAGTAACATGACTGCTGAGCTATTGTGTACAAAACATATTTAACTCCTTGCAAGAAAGACATTGAAATTGCTCAAAATATAGTATAAATATTTATTACAATTATAATTATTGCTGATCAGTAAGGGCAATGAGTGAAACTCCTTTTCTTATGCTCTACAATGTCCAAATATGATTTTTGTTAATAGTACCAATAATAGTATATGTTAGAAAACCATAAAAGATGTCTAGTTCTCTAATTTTATAGATGAAGGACCCACCTTGAACTAAGGCTCATTTATCATGAAGATTTCTATGGAAAAAATACATTTGAAAGAAATTATAAACTAATTTAACAATAAACTTGACTGACGAAAATAACCTTTGCTTATCAAGAAGTAGTTGGATTCTAACTCTCCTCCTAGCTGGTCATTGTTCCAATTGCATAGAAGATAGATGTCACTTCTTGGAACAATTTCTCTGTTTAGAATAGTTGGAAGATTCTAAATAGTTAAAAAATATTCTTCAAATAATGCCTTTTCATTAACAGTGTCAAAGCTTAAAGATATAAGACCTCTTTGAACTCTAATCTACTCTACCTGATGACTTAAACACTTAACAGCCCTTTTCAAATTATATTTTATCCCTCTGTGAAAACCATAGTATCAATTGGCATAGCCACTTAATGGAAACATGTATTGCCTTGTCATCTGAAAATCCCATCTCTACACATATGAATTCTGAATTTTTATAGGATGAATAAACAAAATTTTATGACTAGATAATCATAGTATTTTAGAATTTAGAGGATTCTTGGAGACTGCTTAATGCAAATGTATTATTTTTACTGATTTTTAAAAATGAAATGGTAAGTGGCTTCCCTCAGGCTCAATGGTGTCCGTAAGCTTAAATCTCTATAGTTTTTTAATCCTTGTATCTTCACTTATGTTTTTTTCCCTCAGTTCCTTTGGTTTCTATTTTGTTTTGGAGGGTTTTTTTTTAAACTCCATTTTACTTTTCCAGTATGACAAATTGGTCTAATTTCCCAAAATAACTTGCCTGTGAAGAACACCCTCACTTTAGCAGTTAAACAAAATTCAGGTGGACTGAATGTATCCTTCACTTTAAAAAATATTTTGTTAGAGCAGCAATGTCCACAATAGCCAAACTGTGGAAGGAGCCTCGGTGTCCATCGAAAGATGAATGGATAAAGAAGATGTGGTTTATGTATACAATGGAATATTACTCAGCCATTAGAAATGACAAATACCCACCATTTGCTTCAACGTGGATGGAACTGGAGGGTATTATGCTGAGTGAAGTAAGTCAATCAGAGAAGGACAAACGGTGTATGGTCTCATTCATTTGGGGAATATAAATAATAGTGAAAGGGAATATAAGGGAAGGGAGAAGAAATGTGTGGGAAATATCAGAAAGGGAGACAGAACATAAAGACTCCTAACTCTGGGAAACGAACTAGGGGGTGGTGGAAGGGGAGGAAGGCAGGGGGTGGGGGTGAATGGGTGACGGGCACTGAGGGGGGCACTTGACGGGATGAGTACTGGGTGTTATTTTGTATGTTGGTAAATTGAACACCAATAAAAAATTAATTTATTAAAAAAATATTTTGTTAGATAGTTCAAACTATTGGGATTCAAGAAATACAGTGACATGGTTGGCAATATCTACTCTGCCAAAGATGCTTTGACAAAGACATGATTTTTTACTTCTTTCTCTTATGCTTTTTCTCTACCAAGAAATAACCTTGAGCCTTAATTTTCTTATCCCTTAAACCTCCAAACCTATTTACCTTTCAGAACCTACCTCAGGTGTTGTCATGTGTTCCACAAAGCCTGCTCTGTTTCCTCCCTAAGTTGGAAGTAAGATGTTCTTCCTCTTATCCTCTTTCTGCTTCACCCAATAGTACTTTCTATGGCCTGTTATTCTGAAGTATGACTTCCACACTTTTATTATAGTTATGTAAGTACCCATCTTTTTCTTCTTTTCAAAATAAACTCTGGACTTGTAAGTAGCAGGATATATCTCTAATTCACATTTGATAACCCCACAGATCTAAAATAGTGCCTTGCACACACACATATATATACACACATATATATTTACATACATATATATATATATATGGTGGTTCTCTATTATAGGCATATATTGATCCCGTTACATAGGTAAGATCTACGCAATCAAAACAGTTTCCAATAGTACGGGCCCCTATCTGTTCAAAGAGATCCCTTGATATTGTTGTATTCCTTTGGTGAAAGAAATCAGGATTTTTTACCTACATCCAACATTGTTGCTACTTGGCTTGGTATGCTGTATGTGATTACATAAAATCTTAAATCAAGGTAGATTCCATTTATATAATAACGCTATCAAATGAGAAATTGAAATAGCAATGCAAGAAAAAAAAGTATGCAAGGAAAGTCTCATGAATCTGGACTTTCAAGCATGGATAGAACTGTGTTGGGCAGAAAGCAAGGCTGAGGAAATTTGGTCTAGAAATGAAATCATGATGTGTTTGGCAGTAGTGAGAAGACAAGCCAAACCAGGCCAGCCTATATTGGATATCAGGAAGAGTAAAGCTGCATAGGGGGACAGATCATGGAAGGCCTTGCATGTAGAGCAATAATCAGAAGATGTTAAACTGACCTGAACAGACTGAAATGTCAAGAGTTTATACTCTGATAAGTAACTTTCAACATGTGCAGAATATCTAACCATTCCCTGGTGAAGAAGGCCAAGAACCAGGCCTAGAGCTGGTAATCATCATTCTGGACAGAAAAACTCTCCTGTTTTCCCTCAATAAAGAAGGGAGCCTTTTTCTGTTTGTAGACACAAAGCTGAGTGAAACCAAAATCTACTCTTGATCATTCTGGTCAGTTTCCAGTATGGAGGTATCAAGTATGTGCTCAATGAAAGCATGTCAGTTTATTGTTGATGAGCAGTTCTCAAAGTGTGGTCCATGGAATGGACCCCTAAGATATTTGAGACTCTTTCAGGGGTCTGCAAGGTCAGAACTATTTTCAGAATACTTCAAAGTACCCCTTTCACTAGTTAACATTTGTACAAACGGTGCAAAAGCAATGGTGAGAAAACTGCTGGCAGCTTAACATGAATCATCAATGGCCCCAACTTATACCTAGTGGTCATTGGATTCTGTACCACTACATACTTGCAGGAAAAGAAGACTAGCTTCTCTGATAAATATCCTTGATGAATTTTTATCCTTGATAAGAATGGCTAATTTTATCAAATCTCAACCCTTTATACTCATTTTTTTCTATTCTGTTTGATAAAATAGGAAGTGTACATAAGCACTTGTATAATTGAGCTGCAAACTGGACTCGCCATTTTTTTTTTAATAAAACATCACTTGTATTTGACAAACTGGTCATTTAAATTTGCCTATTTGGTAGGTAATTTCTTAAAAATGAACCTAGTCAGTTTTGTACGTCAAGGAAAACAAGGGGCAGTACACGTTGCCAGGGATAAAATTCAAGCTTTCAAGTAGAAACTAAAATGTTGATAAACCATACCCATAACATTTTCCCTATACTTAATGTTTTTTTCTGATGCAATAGTGGTGATAACAGCAAATATTATTTTCCATTGTTGTATAGTTGAATATATCATCATTTTGAAGATCTGCATAATTCAGTTAATGGATATTTCCAAATGACCAGTGAATGATACCACAGAATCATGCATGGGGAAAAATCTAGCCAAAATACAAGATATACCAGTGAACTTTAATTTTAACAATATGAAAAATGTACTGATATGGTTTCAGATTTTACATGTAACTAATGTTAATTGAGTTTTGATACAGTATCATCAAAGAATATCTACAATTATCTGAAAAGGCTATTAAAATACTCTTCCTTCTTCTAACTATATATCTATATGAGACTGATTTTCTTTATATACTCTGACCAAAACAAACTTGTTGCAACAGATTCCATGCAGAAGCCAGATAGGATCTAGCTATGTTTTATGAATCTTGCTAATTTTTTTTTTTTTTTTGGCTTTGGAAAATATAAAGCGTTTTGTTGTTGTTAGAGTTATTTAGGTTAACATGTAATTCACTTATTGTTATTTTTAATAGATTAATATTTTAAATGTTTTAATAGGTAAAACCCACACAGAATCTCTTTAGGGTCCTTAATAATTTTTTAAAGTTGAAAAATGGAGCGCCTGAGTTGCGCCATCAGGTAAACGTCTTGACTCTTGATTTTGGCTTAGGTTGCAATCTCAGGGTCCTGAGATTGAGCCCAGCATTGAGAGCACTGGGCTTGCACTGGGTATGGAGTATGTTTAAGATGCTCCCTCTGCCCCTCCCCTCGTTTGCGAGCACAGGCTCTCTTGCTTTCTGTTTTGTTCTTCATAGTAATCTGCATCAAACCTCACAACTAGTTGCAATGTCTCTGTGTCATTTGGAACATGGTACTTGAAATGATCTTCTCAAGATGATTGAGAACCATTGGTGGCTTTGTGAGACTATATTTAGAAGCCTTAACTCCAGCTAGAGGCCTGAAGGAGGCAAGTGAGGAGCCTAAGCTACCTGTGGGAAGAGCCAGCCACTAGAAGGGCAGGCAGGGACAGATACTTGCCAAGGAAGGTTATCTTTAATTAATTTTTTTTTCCATAGTACCACCTGTGATTTTTTCACATACCAGGTATTATTAAGTACAGGACCTTCACATAGTTTTTAAAGAAGTTTTTACACTAATGTAATTAATACATAGAAAAATTCAAAATTGTGTCAGGGCTATAAGATGCTAAGGACCTATATTCATTACTACTTTCTGGAGATCCTATAAGGACTAGTAGAATTGTAAATTTTAAATATGGAATAGACTGATGGAAGTCCCTGATCCAGATTCCAACCCCCTAGATCCTGATTCCCAAATCGCTCATTATCTCCCAGGGTACAAAAATTTCCAAGTTTCCCTTGAACCCTAGGGCCTGAGGTGCCGAGTGAAGTGCTCCAACTGCCACCCTAGAAGGCCCCAGATTCTGCTTTAGCCCTTGTCTGCAGGAGGTATTAAAGGGAATTTATGCCCTGACCACGCTGCCATGGAAGATTGAGGGTATTCATGAACACTCCCTTTTACTGGTCTGCAGACTTTGGTGATTGCCACTGTCTCACCTTGCCTTTTGCACAAGATGACTGCTATGGCAGTGTGTCCAGGGTTTTTTATATTTCTTTTTAGAAAAAAAAAATATTTTATTTATTCATGAGAGACACAGAAAGAGAGGCAGAGGAAGAAGCAGGTTCCATGCAGGGAGCCCGATATGGGACTCCAATCCCGGGACTTCAGGATCACGCCCTGGGCTGAAGGCAGGCGCCAAACCGCTGAGCCACCCAGGCATCCCCCTATATTTATTTTGGTAGTGTGTATTCCACAGTATTCACCTGCTCTCCCAAGACTATCACTTTGTTCTTTTAGATAAATGGGTCTGTCAGAAAATGAGAAGTGGACTCTTGTGGATAAAAAAGGAACTTAGGCTCAGTACAGCCAATATAGGGTTGTCCTGTTGTGACTCACCTAGAAAGCAAAGTACTATTAAAAATATATAGATAAATAAATACAGATAGATGTAGCTGGATTGTAACTATTATTTCTTCCAGGAAGAAAGCAGAACAATAATAACAAACTTTGATCTGTCTCCCCACCAAAAAAAAAAAAATTGGATTTGCATCTAAATGTTTTGTTTTGTTTTGCTTTTCAGATTTGAATGTCATATTTAAACATGCAAGAAAAAATATTAAATTAAAAATTAATTAATTAATTAATTAATTAAACGTGCAAGAAAATTTGACTTTAATATGTATTTGTGGTGGGTCCTCTAAACAGCTGGCTTTTCTCCAGAGGATGAGTAAAGACAATTTAGGGGTAGCTCATAGTTGCCTTACACTTTCCTGAATATTGGAAAACTACATTTACAGTAATATTTCCTACCTCCAGGCCAAAGCTTGAATGATTACTTTAAGCTTTTTCACACTTGTGCAAAGATCCTTAAAAGTCTTTGTCCTTTTAGATATTCAGATGCCATTTGAATGAATGTATTTACACGTGCTCTATGTTTTTATAATACTCCTGATTCTCAGTGGAATATTACTCAGCCATTAGAAATGACAAATACCCACCATTTGCTTCAACGTGGATGGAACTGGAGGGTATTATGCTGAGTGAAATGAGTCCATCGGAGAAGGACAAACATATATTCTCATTTATTTGGGGAATATAAATAATAGTGAAAGGGAATAGAAGGGAAGGGAGAAGAAATGGGTAGAAAATATCAGAAAGGGAGACAGAACATGAAGACTCCTAACTCTGGGAAACAAACTAGGGGTGGTGGAAGGGGAGGAGGGCGGGGGTGGGGGTGGGGGTGAATGGGTGACAGGCACTGAGGGGGCACTTGACGGGATGAACACTGGGTGTTATTCTGTATGTTGGTAAATTGAGCACCAATAAAAAATAAATTTATTATTTTAAAAAAAAGATATACAAAAAAAAATACTCCTGATTCTCTCCTTTGCAAAGACAAGGAAATTTGACTTTTTATGTGTTTACAGAGTTTGGCCCTTTCCCAAAAGCATATTTCTTTTTTAATCTCGTTTGAACAAATGTGTAAACAAAAACATTGCTGCCTCTCACACTTCACTATTTAAGATTTAATGAAGAAAACAAATGAAAGAGCACTTGATTTTTTTTTTTTAGTCTCTATAGCAGAGTTGGTGTGATTGGGACAATGTGAGGAACTGTGGCTACATGGTGCATCCACAAGTGGACCAGAGTGGCTTGTGAAGCTCTGTGCTGTTCTCAGGAACAAGGTGTAGACCAAGAGATTTCCTGTAATGGGTAGATCCTCTGGTGATCTTAGAATCCAGCTTTATTTATTTATTTTAATCTTTTAAAGATTTTATTTATTTATTCATGAGAGACACACAGAGAGAGAGGCAGGCTTCGTGCAGGGAGCCCGATGGGGACTCAATCCTGGGACTCCAGGACCACACCCTGGGCCAAAAGCAGGTGCTAAACCACTGAGCCACCAAGGGATCCCCAGAATCCAGCTTTAATTAATCTTTCCACCTAGGCTTCTCGGTGGGTCCAAGCCATCAGAACCTTTGAAAATCTCCCTGTTTTCAGTTTTCTCAATGATGAATCAAGCCTAAACTTCTGGTTATGGGGGGGGCGGGGGGGGGGGGGGAAACCATGAACGTGTCTGTTAAATATGCATTGCTCTTTGTTATGATGTATGTTTACAGGGTGTTTTCTGGAGAAACCAGCTCACCCAACAGATCATTCAAAAATTGCTTAATAAAACATTTAGGTAATTTCCAGTCACCTACTGTGGAAAGGCTACCCATCCTATTAGCTGTTCTGCTTCATTGTGCCCTATCCCTGTCCAAGCTTCCTCCGTGGAGGGCATACATGAGCAGGGGAGATAGCATCAGCAGTATCTGCACTGGCTGCGCATGTGTCTCCAGGAAGTAACCCCAAGAGTTTAGAAAGATGGCAGAGATTACAATAGTATTTCTCCTGCCAAAATGGGAAGTAGAGGCTACTCATGATTGCTTTTGAAACTCATTCTCCTGGATTGTAATGTTTCTTACCCCATTTGTTATAGGTGAATGGCTGTAGGAAAGACTGAAAATATGAACTTTTTTCATTTCCTTGCCATCCCCTTCTAGGTGCTCTCTGCAGTTCTTTAGTGATTTACTTCCAAAGTTATTTTTTACCTCCAAGACTATTAGTAGAAAGGTGGGTTTTTTTTTAACTTGAACATAAACATTCTCTGAACTATTGCCAGTAAAGTTTCCTAGTATATAATAAAGATAGATTTCCTACATAGCAAAGTAAATAGAAAAATACTAATGTAATCATATGACTGTGAGATAGGGCAATATGCCTTTTTTTTCCCTCAATACATTGATGCCAAAGATTGCTATCTTTAAACTTTTTAAAAGGGCCTTTTTTTTCTTACTTTCATACTGAAAATCTATACGTACTTTATCACCTTTTTTTAGCTTTGCCTTTCAAAAAATAACTTGGTTCAGTTAAAGTAATATAACTTGGCTTAGTGATCTAATGTCTTGAAATACAGACAATGCATTTTTGGTTCAAAGGAATAAGAAAGTATTACAAAAGCTATTTGAATGTTTCTTACTATTGGTCTAAAGATAAGGAACGGTAGAACCAACATAAACGTAAAACTTCTCAGTAAATTGTATAGAATTATATGCAGTTGTTTAGGTCTAATTGGATTCATTGTGGCTGCTCTAGAAGATGGAATTTTTCTCACAAAAGTGCCTTCTTATTTATTTATACTCCTAATGTATATCTTTTACAACTTAAAATAATTATAGCTTTTATTTTATAGAATGTACACATTGTACCTTTTAAATAATAATTTTTGTTATATATTTTCAAACACATTTTACAGATACATCAGAAAAATCAATAGTGATTTTATAACTTCATCAAATTAAATCAGAGCTGATAGTGAGGAAGTTTTTGAATATTTCCAAGTTAAACTTTTAGTTGTGAATAGATGAGACCATTTTGGCCAAAATATATTAGAACAATTATCACTTATAGAAATAATATATATTTAATGTTTTAGCTGAATTAAACAAATTTTTATATTATGATTTTTAGTTTTAATAACAATTACTTTTGTAGTGATAACACATCATGTGTTTAAATTCTTAATTACATAAATCAGATTAAGATTTACATAATCAGACATAGCCTTTTACCTTTTTAGCCTTGTTTAACTGTGGTCTGAAGGACAGTTTTTCCTTCACTTTTTCAATTCTCAATTGATTGCTCCATATAGTATGTTTATGTCTGTAGGAGGAAGACACATTATGGTTCATAGATTAGAATGATTACTTCAAGATTCTCTGATAAATCCACCTTCTTGAGTAGCTCCCCATTTCCATTCAACTAATCTCATTATAAATGGATTTTTTAAATTTTTATTTATTTATTCATGAGAGACACAGAGGGAGAGGCAGAGACACAGGCAGAGGGAGAAGCAGGCTCCTTGCAGGGAGCCTGATGTGGTACTTGATCCGAGGACCCTGGGGTCACACCCTGAGCCAAAGGCAGACGCTCAACCACCAAGCCACCCAGGCATCCTTCAAATGGATTTTTAACTGCATTTTTACCTTCCCTAGAAATGATTACTATGTTCCTTACACTTACTAAGTTTTATTTTTAATAAAGATTCCATAAATTGAATTTGACTTTTCATCCAGACACTATAGCAGAAACACCTAACAATACTCAGTAATTAAGCAAATAATCATAAATATAGCAATTACTAAGTTATAAATTATATTCTAATAGTGTCAAGCTTTCTAAAACACTAGCAGAAATATTTATATTATGCAAATACTGTACAAAGTTCTTCTCTATAATTCCTTATCATTATAATCAGACATTGTCATATGAAGGTAAGTTTCATAAGAACCACAGAATATAGAAATACTTCCTTTTTTTTTAAGGTTTTATTTATTTATTCATGAGAGACACAGGCAGAGAGGAGCAGACTCCATGCAGGAAGCACCATGTGGGATTCAATCCTGGGACTCCAGGATCATGCCCTGAGCTGAAGGCAGATGCTTAACCGCTGAGCCACCCAGGCATCCCTAGAAATACTTCCTTAAGGCAAATCTTGATGGATAGTTTTAAAGAAACTTTTTAAGAAAATATTAGGAACAATTAGGAGCTTTTGCAGAAACTGGCATTTCTGCTTTATTCAAGTCATGATTGCAATGTTTCTTTATAAATACAGACATAGTGTTCCAGTTGTTGGCCATTCTACTCTGTAGGGGAAAGAGGAGTAGATTCATTTTGCTTTCTTTATCAATCAACCTCACCTTCTCTCCTAGTGTTAAGGAGGGATAATGCTAATGTTGTCTTTTCAATTCCTAATCTAGCTCATTTTACTGAATTTTTCATTACTCAAGCCTTAATTACTATTGCTGCCTTATCATGTTGCCTCAGTATCATATGACTTCACAGTTTTGACATAGAGGTAGTGGATGAGTTTGAGTCCAATTCACATAATCTGGAATCTTTTCATATTGGCCTTAGGCCTTGAACTTTGCTTTATAATAAATTATAACTATCACTACAATTGCAACTGCACTTTGGCACTGCTTTCCTTGTATCAGCTATCGTAAAGGATACTATTTTACTAGAGTGAAACCAGCTTTATAATAAGACCACCAAGATGTTTATTAAGTTAATTAATAAAATTTTGTTTCACAGCCTTGTTTCAGTAAAGTTTTAAAGGACTGTACTAAAATGGAAATCTGAATCTAGATGGATTTTTTAAAAATAAAGGACAGGTTATTGAGCCCATGTGGGGAAAGAATGTTTTTCCTTTTTTATGATTGTTTAACATAATCAGGTTTTTAAATATAGGATATTTGGCAAAAACTAAAGAGCCACATGTTTGATACCTGTTGTTGGGAAAACTGAATTTCCCTGAAGAATTTATAGAACTGACTTTAAAAAAATGTATCCACATAAAATGTGAGCTTTGTAATCCTGCCAGAGTCAGAACCCAGAGTAATCATGTAAATTATTGAAAATTGCCATTGTCTGGCATGATTTCTCTGAGGCTTCAGAAAATGCACTATATGAGGAGGGATTGTTCTTGGTTGACCAGTTCCTTCTTTTGCTGTTTATTCTCTTTATCTTCATATAAACATCCTATCTCTCCTTACAATAATAGATCATTATTTGGGGGGGATCATTTAAAATGATGAGCCTTTTTACTGGAAACTTTCAACATTCAACTGTTTTCTCGTGATGTAAAATAAATGTATTAAATCTCTTTCAAATTTATCTTTAAAGGTCACAATTTTCCTCTCTGTTAATGTTTTAAAATTCAAGAAATGTTGTCTTTAAGGAAAGTACATTCAACATTTTGTGTTTGTCCATCTGGTTTGCAATAGATATTTAAGAAGTCAATTTATTTTCATTAGAATGGTTTGCTAAAAAAAAAAAAAAAAGAAAGAAAGAAAGAAAGAAAAAGAAATGGTTTGCTACTACAAAATATACAGTTACAGGGTGACTGAGCACGTGACTCTTGATCTCAGGGTTGTTAGTTAGGTACCCATGTTGGATATAGAGATTACAGGAAGAAAAGGAACGAAGGAAGGAAGGAACGAAGGAAGGAAGGAACGAAGGAAGGAAGGAAGGAAGGAAAAGAAACAAATTAATGAACAGCTGTATGTGTTATGTTCAGTTTTTCAAGAAAATGAACTTGAATATAAATTGAAGAAATAAATGATTTATTTTTAAAAGAAAACTAAATGTTCCATCTTTAAAATAAAAAATGGCTTGTTGCTTTTAAGCCCCCTAAGGGTTGGGGCCTCTTTGTATATATAAATATCTTTATTCTCAACTGCATCGTATGGCACCAGGAAGATAACAGGTGCTCAGTAAATATTTGTGGAATGAAAAACTATTCCCTACCCACATTCATTTTATATGTGCCATTTCAATCACAGTGAACTCCTATAAAAGAAAAAATAATTACGTCATCAACAGGAATATGTATCTAGTACTTTCTTATAGTCTATGTCTGAAAAAAAGAATAATGATAGTTTAACTGGGTATAGAATTCTAAGTTTATAGTTTTTCCTCTCTGCATATAGAAGGTATCATCTAATTATCTTCTGGTGATGATGGTATTAATGAGAAGTCTGTCTTCAGGTTATTGTCATTTCTTTGTGAGATATTTTGTTTTTTCTCCCTGTTGGTTTTTAAGATATTCTCTATGATATAACAAAGTATAGATTTAATGCTATTTTTCCCACTAGAGATTCTCTCTCCTTTTTTGGTTTGAGGATTCATGCTTTCTTCAGTTACCTGCCATTATAACTTTGCATTATCTTTTCTGTTTTCCCTATTCTTTCTAGTATCTTAGAAATTTTGTTATGTCTTCTTACTCTACCACTTTATCAACTGTCACTGTAGGGCTGTTTTTTAGTGTGTTGCTTTTACTCATATTTTGAGCTTGTTCCTATCTCTGCTTTTTATTTCAAAACTCTATTTCCATTTTAGAGTTTGTGTTTGGTTCTTTTTCAGATCTGCCTATATAATACCCAGTTCTTGTTGGCAGATTCTATTCCTTTATCTTTCTGGACATGCTAATGATTTAAAAAGTTTCTTTCAGGTTGCTTTATTATCTATAATTCCTCCAGTGTGTATTCTCACATTTGTTGCACCTGCCCATTTTCATGGTGGTGGATTTTATATGTTCCTCATAATTTTTGCCTGAGCAACTCGCCACTCCTCACATCCTGGAATCAAAAGCATTCTTTGGATTATGGAAGTCTTCCTATAGTATGTTTTTATATTCATCCTTCATTGAGATCTATAGTTTTCACTGATTCTGGGCCAGTTTTTTATGTTGGTTTTTAGCTTAGATTTCCCATACCACCCAGGTGCTACAAAATGAGATTCCACAATTGGCACAGGGTGGGCATTCCACATTTGACCAGTGATTCTTCCTATATAGAGTATAAAGATAGCCTGCTTCTATCCTGTGTTCCCAGTTTGGACTTTCCTAGCTTTAATTTGCAAATTGGATATCCTCTTAACTCCTCCTTTGTTTGTTTTTTAATGCAGAAAGTCATTTTCATTTCCTCTCTAGACATAGAGGCCTGCAGAATATAATTTAAGGCATTAAGTCCCATTCATCACTATGTTACTTCTTTGCTTTTGACACCTAGAGATTTACCTTTCTTACTTCTGAGCTCAAGTATAATTTTGCTATTGTTGTTATCAAATTGTATCCAATATTTCTCTTTTTGAAATGGGATAGCACTTTCCACATACTCACTGTAGCATCTTCTCAAGGAAATTGGAACCATATAGTTTAAAATTATTTTTTTCTTGACCCAGTGTTTTTAACCATTTATGTTAAACAAGCAACCCATATAGTCTGTAACATAAATAAGATTTTTATCTGTAATTTCAACCAACTGTAGTTAGCATCTTAAAATCACTAAATAGCCTGGCAATCAGTAGAGATTAAAAAGTAGGATTTATGAAAATGATTTCTTACTTACTGATCATATAAAGATTATTATTTGTTAAAAGTTTGGCTACTTACATAAAAGTAAATGCCTGAAAATCTGATTACTAATATTGAGAGAAATTATTGAATTTAAGAATTTTAAATATCTCATTTTTATGCCATTATTCTTATAATCATTACTTTCTATTTCACTTAGTATTATGGATATCACCATGTATATAGAATGAAATCAGTCTTGACAATGAAGGCATCATATTATTGCTATTACTTTTATTACACCTTTAGAGATATATCTTTAACATGTATCTTAAACCATAGACACCATGGAAATATCATAGTATTGCCATTACTTTTCAGAAAGATATAAAAGTAATTTTTCCCTACATCTTCTTTTTAAAAATCTAGATTAACATGTCTCAATGGAATTGGTTGGAGAATATGATATACTTGATTATAAAGAGCTTGGGGGAAAAATAAGGCCATCTCCTCATTTGACCAAAAATGACTATTTTTTTCAGACTTAGTTTTTGCTTTCCTTCTCTTTTCAGACGCATAAAGAAAAAATGAAGACAGATACATTGACATGTACAGAGAAAGGCCAACAACTAAGTGAAGGAAACATTTCATTTCCTCTCTACATTTCACACCCTGTAAGTAAGAAGAAGAAAATAGTCTACCGCACAGAACAGACCATCTTCATAATTGGAGAAACGCCAAAAGGGATCCGCAGGTATATCTATAAAAACACTGGACTTTGGGAATTATTCACAAAAGAAATATAGCTACTTAATAAAATACACAGATTATTTGAATTTTAACCATACTTGGCACCTGAATTTGTACACTTTAAAAAATAAATTCCAAATATTTTAAATGTTTTTAGAAAGCTAAACCCTGAATTGATGAAAAATGAAATCATTTTATATGGATACACAAAATACTTAAGTGCGTTATATGCATTCATTGAATATTTATTGAGCACCTAACATGTACTCCGGCATTGTGCTGGGTGATGAACATAGAGGGTAAAAAAGGACATAGAGCTTATAGTGCAGTGGGAGTTGGCATTGAACCATAAAATTTTCAAAAATAAAAAAAAACTTATAAATAATTATAAAATTATATAAGAAAGAAGTGGACAGGCCTCCTTGATAGAGAATAATGGGATCCGGAAGGGTGCAGATAGCTTTCAGGAAAGACCTCATGACAGAATTGACATCTGTGACCTGAGAGATAACCAGGCAAAGAACTAGAGTAAGAACATCCTTGTGAGACAGAACATGAGAGACTCCTAACTCTGGGAAATGAACTAGGGGTGGTAGAAAGGGAGGTGGGCCGGTGGGGGGGGGGGGGTGACTGGGTGACGGGCACTGAAGGGGGGCACTTGATGGGATGAGCACTGGGTGTTACTCTATATGTTGGCGAATTGAGCACCAATAAAAAATTAACAAAAAAAAAAAAGAACCTCCTTGTGGAGGGAAGAGGTCAGGTGTGTTCAAGGAACTGAGAGAAGACTTGTGAACTTAGCGCATGAACCAAGTAGACTGCCATGAGACAAAGGCCAAGACAGGTGGGGCTGGAGCATGCAAAACCCTATAGGTTGTGGACAAGTTTTGGATTTTATTCTGAGTGCAGCCGAAAGCTATTGAAACATGAACATGATCTGATGTATGTTTCCAAAAGATTGTTCTAGTTGCTGCGTGGAAGAAGCAGATTAGGGGAAACTGGAAGGAACTAGTCAGTGGTGGTTTGCAATACAGTGGTTGTCATGGAGACAGTTAAATACATGAATTCAGTCTGGTACTGGACTAGTCGTTGGAACAACAGACTGGATTTACTAAATAGGGAAAACTGGAAGAGAAGAGTTTGGATTGAAAAAAATCAAGAGTTCTCTTTTTGCTCATATATTAAATTTGAGGTTCTGTGGAAATTCCAAATAGGCAATAGATACGCTCCTCTAGGGTTTGGGGGCTGGAGATCTAGGTATGGAAGTCATCAGCATTGAGATTATAAATGATTTTAGAGCCACTGACTGTGTGAATAACCTAGGAACCTACCTAGCACTGAGAGGAGCGAAGAAGCCCCAAGACTAAACCTTCAGGTGACAGTGGCCCACTGGGTAGGAGGCACAATAAAAGGAAGGAGCACTTTACTTTATTAAATGCTTTTGAGAACCAGAATTAGATGAAGTGGGAAAGTGCCTCCTGGAACTGGCAGCAGAGAACTCATTGGCCACCTTGATGTGAGCAGTCCGTAAATCCATGGGCAGGTGCCGGGGTGAGGTAGTGGGCAAGCAGGGGATGGGCAGACCCTGTAACAGCTCTTTGAGAGTGAAAAGTAGCAGGAGCTGGAGGCCGTTATGGGTCAAAGATAAGTTTTTTTTAAGTTGGGAAGACAATAGAACCTGTTTGTGTGTTGAGGGAAAAGACTAATAGGGGAAAAAGAGATCATGCCAAAGACATGATAACAGAAGTCCCAGAGGCAGGAGAGGGTGTGATCCAGACCACTGAGGAAGGTCTAGCCTTCTAGATGAAGGGATGAAGACAGGCATTGATATGGTGATATTTCCTCAAAGTATTAAGAATTAAAGTATCGTTTCAGAGGGAAAGAAATTTCAGGAGAGAAAAGTCATATAATAAAGCACTTAAAAAGTAGGATAGCAAGCTTAGTGAGACTAGAATTCATGGCTCATGTTAAGTCCCTGATGGAGAGTAATTCCAATAGAAACATCCATGCAGGGCAGTCCTGGTGGCTCAGCGGTTTAGTGTCACCTTCGGCCGGGGTTGTGATCCTAGAGACCCAGAATCGAGTCCCACGTTGGGCTCCCTGCATGGAGCCTGCTTCTCCCTCTGCGTGTGTCTCTGCCTCTCTCTCTCTGTGTGTGTGGCTCTCATGAATAAATAAAATCTTTAAAAAATAAAAATAAAAGCTTTAAAAAAAAAAAACAAAACATCCATGCAGTTGTGCAGACTTTGTTCAGCAAGCTTCAATTGCTCCATTGCAGACACAGAATAGAGATGGCTGGGTTTTATCAGGAGTTAGAATGGAGGGAAAGAGAAGCAAGGAAGCTGAAGGTTGTTTGCAAAGGAGTAATTACAAAGTTGAACCTAAACGAGATGAAGGGGAGACTTGATGAGGTCAGAAGTATCTTCCAGCATTGTTGTCATTGGGGAATTGAATGATTGAGCTGGTGTATGAGGTGAGTGAATTCAGGGATTTGCAGGTTGTGCAATTGATGGTAATGATGGTAGCTGTCTGTGGTCTTGGGAATAGGGACCTGATATGCGGTTGAGTCTTGGGTCAGGGGTGGTAAAGAAAATTGGTAGGCCAGAAGTTGGAGTTAGGTGGAGCATCTACATGAATATTGGTGTTATCAAGAATGATGAGGGGCACCTGGGTGGCCCAGTCAGTTAAGTGTCTGCCTTTAGCTCAGGTCATGATCTCAGGGTCCTGGAATTGAGCCCCACATAGGGCTCCCTGCTCAGTTACAGAGCCTACTTCTCCCTCTCCCTCCACTCCTCCCTTTGCTTGTATTCTCTCGCTCTCAAATAAATAAATAAAATTTTAAAAAACAAAAGGATGATGGCAGGAGATGGGAAAGGAAGTAGAGTTAATCTTGAGTGTTCAGTCATTAGTGGGAAGCAATTAAAAGATCAGTTAACATGAGGGAGAGAATGGTTTAGCGAGATAGCATAAACCTAAAAGAGGGGAAGGAATCTCCAAGAGAAAGAGAATATTGGTCTGGAAGCAGCAATGTGAACCATGAACCCTGAGGTTTAGGGTGTAAGGCATAGGAGCCTTAGCTTGTGAGGGCTGCATAGGAGGAGGTGGTATGAGGGGACAGAGGGACCATTCCAGGAGAAGAACAGGGGAGTTGGTAGATCACAGCCTGGTTCTGGGGGCATCGAAGGACAGTCTGGAAGGGTGAGGGATTGAATTAGATTGGGGATGAAGAGACTAGGAGGGGATGAGAGATTAGGAAGGGATGAGAGGCTCCAGGTAAGTGAGGAGTAGCGGCTGAAGTAAGCAGGGATGCAAGTCGTGGTCAAATTGGCCCTGAAGACCTCTGCAGAGTGTGGGCAAATAGTGATGGCTCTCTGGGTTCGAGATTCTCTCTGCAAGGGTTTGGCAGCTCCTCAGCAGGTGTGGTGGGTTGGAGACTCTCAGCTGTCACCATTGCCCAGAAAGGTGAACACTCCACATGCTACAGTGGCATATCTCCTCTTAAACAGACTTATAACTCCGATTCTGGGCAAATTTGGGACAATTTACTTGAGGCATTTATTTTGCTGAGAGGCAGGCCATAATGCATTTTACCAGTTTTTGAGGAGCACAAGTGTCCTTATCCCCTTTAGCACTATATATAAAAATAAAACTATTAACAATGATTAGTTTTTGCCTTCTTCCTTCTTTGTCTATTCATCCTAGGGAAGAAATGTCTCAGGCTAAGTGAAAGGCTAACCTTAGAATACCAACATCTGAGCCAGGGCATGGTGTCAGAACTCCTGACGTCTTTCCCGCTAACCATTCCCCTGTTTGAGATTCTGGAATCTATACCAGCTGCAGCCCTCAGGTCACTGGAATGAAGTTTCAGTCCCCCCTTCACTTCAGAAAGCTCAGGCAAATAGAAGATGGTGTAGCTGGGTTCTACCCCTTTCCCTCAGTTCCTCTGGCAAAGGGGAGAGAACTAGTATTATATCATGACACACAACTACCCTGGATATATTTGCTGAGAGATACTGATCTCTGGTTTCCTTTTTTTCCTTTCTCTGTAGTGGCTTCTGAGTGTCTACTCTAGTTTACTAAATTGTTCTTAGAAAATGGCTAACGTGGGCAGCCCAGTGGCTCAGCTGTGTAGCGCTGCCTTCAGCCCAGGGCGTGACCCTGGAGACCCGGGATTGAGTCTGTAAACAAGTGGCTAAACTTACACCTCCTGATTGTAACTTGCACTTACTTAAATACTTAGAAAAAATTCTTTTAAAGACCAAAAATTATGAAAGCAAGTTAGAAGGCAAAAATAAAATGAATTATAATCGTAACTCATCCTGTGAGGGGCAACGGCAAACCTAATTTACTTGCATATTACTGACATAACATGGGTCAGAAACAGCTCTCCTCCCAGAAGTGACAGAATTGTAGGATTGTGAGTGAGTCAGCACAGCAAAGGTGAAAGTACTTTGGCAGCTGCTGAGACCCCACCAAGTCTTGGATAAATAAAAAGACATCAGCCTATAACTCTGCCATTAACTTAATCTTTGCAGCACAAATATTTGTTAGGAATGCCATGAAAATGGATTTGGAGATGATTAATAAACAAAACAATAATACCTCATTACTTCATATGAAGTGAAAACTGGAGCCTTTTAAGAATGTGCTTGTTGCTTTCCAACAAGAACACTGGCAATTTCCAGGACAGAAAATTGGAAGCTTGTATTTGTGTTATTAAATACCCTGGTGGCCATAAGAATGGCTGTTGATCAGGCGTAGATAATATCTGGATGTGGAACAGTTAACAGGACCCGTGTGGTAAGGACTAGGAGCCAGCATGCTCCTCTTGGAGCCATGTAAGAAAGTCCTGAGCATGCGGGATGGATTGCCACTAAAATCACAGGAAACACAAACTGTATGACCTGACCTGAGCAGCAAAAAATAACAGTGGCTTTAAAGCTCCTATTTACATACATTACAAATAAATAATTATTTTACTTTCAGGATTCTCTGTTGTGTTCAGGAGAAAATTCAAACTTCTGAAATTGACATACAAACCCCTCATGATTTTCAGCCTCTTCCTTAGCTGTTTCTCCTGCCCCCCTGTGCGCCAGGTCCTCTCAGAAGTAGGCCTGTGCCTGTTCTCCCTCTGCCTGGAAAGTTTCCTTGCTCATCCTTACCTGACTGGTAGCACCAAAGAAGCCTTCTCTGCTACCTTACCCATGACCCCATCGCTGGCTTAGGTACCTCTTCTGTGGGTACCCCCAGGGCCCTATATTTACATCCATAGTGGACTTATCACTCCCTTCTGGTTTGATTTGTATGCACCTGTCTCCCCCCAGCTTGACTATAAATGCCTCGAAGAATATAGTAGTAGGGCTGTTCACAGTGCCTATCACATAAAGGGTCTATAAATTTTGTTGAATGCATAAATGACTGTTTTGAGGAAATATTATATAAAATAAAAATATATTCTAGAACTTTGAGACTATTAACCATGTGCTACAACACTGTCTCTTGTCTCTGGCTTTTGTTTAAAAGAATATCTGACTGAACATTGAGCATTCCTGATACATGGCCCAAACTCAGCATCATCAGAGCAATCCCTCTGTCTTAGTCTACTCCGTCTCCCGTAACAAAATACCACAGACTGGGTCTTAAACAACAAAGTTATTTCTCACAGTTCTAGAGCCTGGGAAGTTCAAGATCAGGATGCCAGCTGATTTGGATTCTGGTGAGGGTTCTCCTCCTGGCTTGCAATGGTGACCTTCTCACCACATCCTCTCATGGTGGAGAAAGATCTCTCTGGTGGCTTCTCATGACCTTCTTTAATCTTAATTACCTTCTAAAGGATCTATCTCCAAACCCAGTCACACTGAGGAATTAGGGCTTCAACATCTGAATTTGAGGGGGACACACTTCAGTCCATAGCACTCTCATCTGGGGAAGGGAGCAGAGTCTGGTGTCTAGGCTCCTGAAATGATCTTTCTTTCTGCCTCTGTCTTACAAGGGTTCTGGAAGGCCCATTTCCTCATATATGCATACAACAGCTTTTATTAGTATTTTATAGCAAGAGTGAAACTCACTGCTTTTTTTTTTCTTAAGATTTTATTTATCTATCCATGATAGATACACAGAGAGAGAGAGAGAGAGGCAGAGACACAGGCAGAGAGAGAAGCAGGCTCCACGCCGGGAGCCCAACCCGAGACCCAATCCCTGGACTCCAGGATCACGCCCCGGGCCAAAGGCAGGCCCCAAACCGCTGAGCCACCCAGGGATCCCCAAACTCACTGTTTTAAATAGCATCTCACTTCTTAGTTTAGCTGTCTATACCCAAGTTGAACCAGGTGGGAGAAGAAAGAATCTAGGTTTATCAGTTTTGAATTTTCCTTTAAGATTATCAAAACGTTTGTGAAATTTCTATGTTATATTTGTGGAAGAAGGAAAAAGAGGAGAGAGAAGAAAAAAAAGCCCCTTTATTTTTTCAGAATTTTCTCTTTTTCCATTCATTAAGACCTTTCTTTGACAATTGTAGGACTTAAATGCAATATAGATTTTCAAGTACAGATTTTACAAATTATGATTCTCATATCAGTCATAAATTGGCTGGCTGGAGCCAAATTGCATGCTGCAATCCCACAATTCCCAGGAAATACTTAATAGCATAAATCAGAATGACTTAAAAAGCTGGTGAGGTGACTTCATGAGCTAAAGGTTATTTTCAGTAGCATAAGAGGTCACATCCTGCTAGTGTAAAATAAATGCATTTTCATTACAGAATTAAGCTAATGTACACTGCATGAATAGAATTACAAGGGGACCCCTGAACAACATGGGTTTGAACAGTGTAAATCCAGTTCTAGGCAACATTTTTTTGGTAAATACAGTAGTGTGTAAATGTATTTTCTTTATGATTTCTTAATGACATTTTCCTTTTCTCTAGCTTACTTTATTGTAAGAATACAGCACACAATACATATAACATACAAAATATGTGTTGACTGTTTTATGTTATCAATAAGGTTTCCAGTCAACAGTAGGCTAATGTTGGGGAGAATCAAAAGTTATACTTATATTTTCAACTGCATGGGGAAACCTAACACCCTTGTTTTCAAGGGTCAAATATACATTGCTTTATATAATATCAATGGTGATGAGTTCTTTAAAAATAAATGTAATAAAAATAACCTCTGCTTTTGTTCATTAAATCTTCAGAAAACAATTTCAAGAAATGGCTTCTTATTTTAACTTCCCTTCTGTAAAGGAATTTGCTAGCCATATAACCAATGCCACATCAGAAGAACGACAGAAAATGCTAAAAGACTTTTATGCTTCTCAATATCCAGAGGTAAAAGATTTTTTTGTGGATTCTGATGCAGAACTCATTAAATCTTCCCATCAGAAAAGAGAACGTGTCAGGAATAAGTCTGAAAAAAATGAATCTCTTATAAAAGAAAGGCTGTCAGATTCTGAAACTTTGTCATTTAAAGATACTTCCAAAAAAGTTTCTCAAATTTATAGCCCAAAAATACATAAAGAAAAATCAGTTAAGTTTCAAAATCACAGTTTCCATAGAGAAGTGGTGCTTTCTAATGATGGAGAAACTAATGAATCACCTCTAAGTTCAACCCAAGAGACTGACAATGGGAAAAACAGCCAAGCCCCTAAAAACATTATAGCATCCTGTTCCCTGAACACTAAGTCTGAAGCAGATGAATTAGAAAAACTGGAATATACCATGAAAGATGAACAAAACCTAACAAGAAGAGGCATTTCAAGAAATGAGCCCCTTTTCAAAGTGGAAAACAAAAAGATAAATCCAGTGTTAGGAGACACTTCTGTGGTAGGCTTACTTGGTGACACGTCTATTCTTGATGACCTCTTTAAAAGTCATGGGAATGGTCCCACACAACTGCCAAGGAAAGTTATTTCAGGGCCCATGGAAAAAGCAAAACAGAGACCAAAAGATTTCTGGGACATCTTGAATGAACAGAATGATGACAGTCTTAGTAAACTCACCGACTTGGCAGTGATAGAGACTCTGTGTGAAAAAGTGCCCCTTGCTGCATCCTCCAAAAGGAAAGAGGAGCTGGAAACCTCACTTTGGAAATCAAATGAGAAATTTTTGTGGAAAAAATTGAGTTCAAGTGATACAGATGAAAACACAATGAATGCACAAAAGTAATGCATAAAGAAACATAGAATGAATTACTGTGACCAGTGGACTTCAGCCACGTCTTTACAGCTCTGTATTCCACACTCACTACGTTTACCTGCAGCACAGCTGTCAACACACATTTTTATTAAACACTTGCTCTAGCGCTGTTTTAGCCTAAAAGGTTATCATGTATTTGTTTTCCTTGATATCTGACTTGATCTTTTAAAAATATGATTGAATTATAGTATAAACATCTTTATGAAATAGAAAAGGTCTAGATTTGTTATCAGGAAACCTGGGACATCTCCCTTATTGTGTAATTATGTGCCTGTAGATAAGTCACTTACACTTACCTTGGTGTGCAGATAGTTCCTAATATGAAAGATGAAGGGTTTGAACTCAAAGAACAATGTGTGTCCTTCCAGCTTAAAAAAAGCTTTGGTTTACTCTCCCAGATTCCAGTAAGTCACAGGCCAAAATATGGTCATCCCCCAAATCAGGTGTACATTGATGTCTTTCTTTCTTAGTAGCATTTTGAAAATTATTAACTGTTTTACTTTTTCCAAAGTATCATGTACTATTACTAAATTATTTGAGATGAAAGTAATAGCTAGTACTGAACATATGTATTAAAATAATAAGTTTATAACTGCTCAAAATCAAAGGGTTAATGTATAACTGTACTACAAAAGTCATATGTATAACTGTATGACAAGTCATAAAACCAATAGCCACAGAACGTAATGCCTCAACTTTTATACAACAGGATTTAATCAATATAAATTAAACTTTGTGTAGTATTTTTATATTAAGTATGGAGAAATGAAAACTTTTCTTTAAATTAAACTTTTATATTAAGTATGGAGAAATGAGTTTTATTTAAAACTCTTCTATTTTGTTGAATTTAATTTATATGGTATACAATCTACAGAATGTGCTTATTGTTGAATTCATTTATGTGGAAACATCCATTCAGGCTCTATGTATACTGTGCCAGAGGCTTGAGATGCACAGGTGAGTTACCACTACAGGCAAAAAAACAGGAAACCACCTCTGTAAAGAGTCACATCTATAAAGCCCCTGTCCTCATGCCTGGCATGTGGTAGCAGGAACCCGAGGCTTCTACTGATCCACATTCAGATGCACGGTGGCTCATTTCCTTCAGTGGAGCTCTGGGAGCTTGGGTGGGCAGGAGGAAAAATAGGAAATAGCAGTGAGCCAGGAAGGGGTGGTGCTCGGAGCCCAGGGCCTTCAGAGTACCCACCTTGCAGGAGAACCATGGCTGTAAATGGAGAAATAAAAACAAAAAAAAAACAAATCTTTTCTCAAGGGACCAAGTGACCAAATATGTTCTTTGGGATGTTGTTGAGAGCTGTGAAATCTATTTTATATCATGACCCAATACATATGTGTTAATACATATATAAGATTAAAATAAAATGTTTATGAAATAATATTTACCCATAAAGCATGCAGTGTACTTTGATATTTCCTTTCCTGTTACGCTTTTGGCTCTTAATATATGTGTGTTTTTTAATGTTCTCATAACCCACTAAATTGATCTTATGACCCATTAATGATTGGAAATCACAGTTTGCAAATCATTGTTTTAGATTATATAGATTATACATAGAATATATATATTATATATAGATTATAGAGAGTCTTTTTTTTTCTATTTGCAGCTGATCTATATCCACACTTATCAGATGCTGAATTTCACCACTGAGGTGCTTGCTACAGAATGAATATACTGTGTATCTGTGGTAGATATTAAATGTTGTTAGCCTGCTGTGGGAATAGCTGTAGGAGGAGCCCGGATAAGCAAGTGGACCTCTTCATCTCAGTTAAATACCAGATGGTAGAGTTCAGGCATTTTAATAAAAGTGGCTCTTGAATAAAATAAAGTACCTTTAAAAACTTTAATATAGATAGGACCTTCGAATCATAAAATGATATTCATACAATATAATGAAATAGTATTAAAGAGACTTTTACCAGTAAAAGTCAAAATGGGATCAAAAATATAGTCCTGAAGTTTAAAAATTAGATTTCAGCAGTTGCTGATGAAACGGTCATTAACATTGTGCAGGAATAGTGTCTCAAGCAGAGTCCAGGGTCCAGTATGGACAGGAGCCAGTCAGTTCCAGGAGGGAAGGTATGAGGGTCGACTTACCCTGCATTGGAGCAGCGGGAAGAGTTGGCTCAACCACTGAGGAATCTGGGAGCAGATGCAGTGAAGGGCTGACACACTAATGCTGCCTAGCCCATCCCGAGTTCTTCCAGTTGAGTAGGTGGCCCCAGGCAAATCCCAAGGCTTCTTTCAGCCTGTTTGCCCCTGTAAATTTGAAATGGACTGGATCAGTTGTGTTAAAGCTTTTTTTTTTTTTTTTTAAGCAATTGAACTCTATCTTAATTAGAAGATCAATTGTCGAAAATAATTAAAGTGGAGTTCTGTTGGTTCCAGCAGCACCACTGGGGCCTATGGAGCACGGGCTTGAAAAGTCACAAGGGTGATACCACTGCTAAAAAACATTCCAGCTCCAAGTTTTCAAGATTCTATTTGCCTCAGTCTATCTTGTTCACTTCTCTTTAAAGCACTCAACACACAGTTATTAATATTGGAAACTGAGGCAAATTACCGAGAGACTTCTGCGCTTGAATTCCTTAGGGTTCCCATAAAGCCCTGAAACCACTTCTCTGAGTAAATTAACATCATCTGCAAGTGGTGTGGCTGCCCCTGAGTGATCAAGGCAAAGGAGCCTTAGTTTGCAAAGAGGAGCTGGTGATAAACTTCTCCACAGTCCACAGAAAATGAGAAAGCCAAGGGTAGTCTAGTTCAAAGTTTTTAAAAGTCCAATGTGTGCAGTTTTTATATTCTGAAGTTATTCTTCCCGTATTATATTAAAATCGTTCTCTTTGTATGAAATGATAGATCATAGTTTTTAGTCTTTCATTGTCCTTGATATAAAAATTAATAACCATATGTCAGTTCCCAAACGTTTTATTTGACATTTACTAGTCTATAAAATCCCTAAGAATGGAATCACTGCCTGCCTCAAAGTTCACGAATGGCCACCTCCATGGCCACTATGTCATAAATCCAGTTAACGGTCAGTCTAGGACCAGGGATGTCAGTGAATCTATAAGATCCCGTAAGATGGACCTGCCTGCAAAGCCCAGAGCGCAGGGCACCTTAAACTCCTCACCAACTTCTCACTGGGTCGTGGTTGATGTAATCTTGTTCCCCAGTTCCAGCCCCACCTGCTTTTGCAAAGCATCCTCCACCCAGTGCTGCTGGAGCATTAAGTATTCCTAAGTTCAGGAACACATCCTGTCACTGGAGACCCTGTGCGCATGTGCCCTGGTGACAGCCTTGTGCGCTACCCTCCCCACATGCACACACGTACACCTGGTGCTGTTTTTAGCAAGTGGGAGGACCAGCACGCTCTTTCTCTGTTAATGGACAACCACAGGAGGGCTGTCTTGCCTCACGAGGTCTTACAGAGTTTTAAATGGAAACAGCCTTTTGGGGAAAGACCCGGATTGACCCTCACACTAGTGGGAAGTCCGAGGTGGTGGGGCTCCCAGCCCTGAACGTGGCAAGTGAAAACCACCTGCACAGGATTTTCCACACACAGGTGCCCAGGTCCCTGCCCAGGAGATTGCAGTTCAGGAGGTCTAGGGGTCAGCACAAGCACCTATTTTTTATTCCTAAAGTTTCACCCATGACATGACATGCTAATATTTTGTCTGAGACGGTGGCTGGGCAGGACACACCTGCCTGATGTTCTCTCCACTTCCGTGAGCCCCTCCCACCATGGATGTGCAACAGAACTCATCCTGGAGCCCTCCTGTACATTTTTAAGCCCAAAGTTGTCATTAGCATTGTTTTTCAACTTGGTCAATGTGTTCTTTATTTGCTTTGCTGCAAGTTAACAAACTTCAGGGTCATATCGATCCAGTAAGTGTCCAAGTTTAATTATATGAGTTGATGCCTTTCTGTCACTAGCACAGATAATGCCCCACTGACATTCTTGGTTTTGTAGGCTGTCTCTCAGGGCTGAAGATCAAGAATGCCTCTTCTGGGGTGCATGGGTGGCTCAGTCAAGTGTGTCTGACTTCCATTAGGCTTGTGATCTCAGAGTCCTGGGATCCAGCCAGGGACGAAGCTCTGTGCTCAGAGTCTGCTTCTCTCTCCCCCTCTCCCCCACCTTCCACTCCACAGCCCATGCTTGTTCTTGTTCTCTCTCTCAGATAAAATCTTTTGAAAAAATTATTTTAGAAAAAAGAATGCCTCTTTCTATAGATGTCTTTTTGGTTAGCTAAATGGGCCTCCTCCATCTTTTTGAAAGAAATAACTGTGACTTTATATTGTTTGAGCTTATGTAAACAAGAGGGAAAGCGTGCATCTCTGAATGTCTTACATGTCTCTACGGAAATTCTAGTGAGTCATTTTGTCAAACCAAAATATGAATTAGTCCCCTCCACACACATATATCTTTTAACTTTGATTTTATTTTTTTTTAAGTGAGACATACTTCTGAAATGAAAGACTTCAAAAGAAGGCTCATAATAGCTAATGCATATATTTTTTCTTTCCTAAAACTATTATAAAAGCATTGATAAGAACAAGAAGAGACTAAGTTTATAGAACATAAATGCCAACGTGTGCTTCACGAGAACTGATCTCACAGGATCACAGTACGCCCGCCCTGTCCCCCAGCCATCTGCCGGCGCCTGCCCTGTACTGCCAACCATTGACTCTCCCCAGCCAATACTCACTGCGCGAAGGTGTCTCCCTTCAGCGCTGCCTGGCAAAGGCCCCAGTTCTTTTCAGGGCAGTCCCTGACTCCCAAGTCCACCCCCTCTGCCCAAGCATTGCTCACCAGTGTCACAATCCTCAGTGTGGGGCCCTGCAGACACAGCTTCCCCCACTGAGCCCTCTTTTCCTACCCTCCTCAGATGTCTTCACTACTGGATTCCCCCAGCCTCCCCCTTTGCATGGGGGAAATGCATCAGCCAAGTCTAGCAGGCTGAGTGGGGCAGGAGGAGCTCTGAGTGTCCTTACCCAGGACCCTCCAGGAGCCAGATCACCAGGCAAGTCGTCTTGGAGGGCAGCAATTCGCTGACCTGCCAGGAGAAGGCGGAACCCGCCCTCTGTGGAGCTGCTGCCAGGAAGCCATCATGCAGCTCCTGACTTGGCCCAGAGCAGCCACCTTGCCTGCAAAGGCACAACAGCTCCTAAAAGATAATCTAGGGCCCAGCAGTGTGCTAGGGCATGTTGGGGTGGACAAGCAGATCTCAGGAAGCTCAGAGTGCCCCCCAGGAGAGTGGAAGAGGACAGGACACACCAAGGAGACCTAGTATAAAACGTGTGCTGCGTGGTGAAAACAGGATTCCTTCCAGAGACCAAAAGAAAAGAAACCTACTTTGGGATGAGTGGTCAGGAGAGGCCACCCTGAATTCTAGGGATGGGGTTGGGGGCCAGGCCTGAAAGGATGGGAAGGCCAGAACATCACTTCCTCCAGGCTCCCTTGGCTTCTAAAACCCCAAATGACAAGGCGTGTGGGCCTTGTAGAGAAGTTTGAGTTTGGGATTGGCCAAACATAAAAATGCGTCTGACTCTCTAACCCCCAGACATACAAAGGGGGCGGCAGGACCTTGGTGCCAGGGGCGAGGAGACAGTCCGGTGGGGTTGACGCCAGGTCCTGTGTGCGGACGGGAACCGGGGCAGCGCCGGAGCCTGGGCCGGGGGTGGGCGCGGCGGACCGGGCTGTGGGCTCGGCTCTGCCGCTGGGCCCTCCCGCCGTCGGGGGTCCGCCTGCCCGGGCCCCGCGCCCCGCGCCCCCTCCGGGTGCAGGCGGCAGAGGAGGCCGGCGGCGGGGCCAGCACACCGAGCCCGCCTCGCCGCCCCCGCAGCGGGGACAGCCTGCTCCTCCGGCCCACTTCATCTTGTCCCTTGAGGAAGAGGGAAAGCAGCTACCTAGGCCTCGCCCGGGCTGTCGCGGTGGGAACCCTGAGCGCCCACTCCAGGGGCCTGAGCCGCAGGGGGCGTCGTCGCGGCAGCCTTGGGTGGCCGGCGGCCGGCCTGGGGCGCCCGGGGGCTCGTGCCCCGCGACCGTGCGGACCGTGCGGACCCGTGCGGACCCGTGCGGCCGGGCGGGGGATGGGGCGCTCTGCGGGTCCCCTGGAGCGGGCTACCGCGTGCGGATTCCCGACCTGCGCCTCCCGCAGTCCGGGGACTGAGGCCGAGGCCGGTGGGGTCGGGGTCTCTCGGCTTGCGACGGCGGCGGCTGGGAGGGGGATTCCCAACTGGCGGGGGCGGGGGCGGGGTCCCTCGTGCGCGGAGCCCCGCGGGGCGGGGAGGGGGGGCCGCATGGCTGGGGAGGCGGTGCCCCCTAGTGTGCGGCGGCTGTGCAGGGGAGCCCCCGGCTAGGGTGGCGGTGGGGCGGCTGCGGGGGCCCGGCCTGCGGAGGGCAGGGGGTCCCTGTGCGCGCGCCCGTCCCAGGCAGCGGCGCCCGGCGGCCGCTCGCCCCCACGCGCAGAGCCCTGCGGCCCCGCAGGGTGAGGGTCCCGCGGGGGCCGAGGGGCGCGTCCCCCCGCGGGCCGCCGCCGGGGCTCGCCTAGCCCAGGGTCCCGCCCCCGCGGGTGTGGACGGCGGCGGTCCTGCGGCCTGGCGGGCGGCCCGCGGGGGAACCAGCCTCAACCTGATCCCCAGCGCGTCTAAGCGAGGTCGTGGGAGGGGAGGGCGCGGGCGCCGGGGCCGGGGGACGTAGGGATTCCGGGCGGGTCCCCAGCGCGGGGTGGGCGAGCGCCCGCGGCCCCGGCCTACGGTGCGGGGAGGACCTGCGGCTCAGCGCCCCGACCCGGCACCTAGGCCAGCGCTAGCTGCACCCGACAGCGGCCGCCGCCCCCTGCGGCCCGAGGCCCACCCCTGGGCCGCCGCCGCCCGTGCAGCCCGCCCTCCAGGGTTCGACACCTGCCCACCCCCCGCCGCCCCTACGTCCACCTTCCTCCAGCCCCCGCGCCCGTGCCCCCGCCAAGCGCCCTCGCCCAGCCTGCTATCAAGGCGTCCAGAGCGTTGCTCCGAATTCTTCCCAGTCCCCCTGCCAAGGGCCCTGGTTCCTGCCCTTCCACCTCCCATCTGGATGCCCGCAGACTTCTCGGATTTCAAGTCTTTAGCCTCCTCCCTTCCTAATCTATTTTCCACACCAACCCCCCCCCCCCCCCCCCCCCCCGGGCGTGTTAAAGCACACAGGGACCTCGGTGGTTGTAAACCCCGTATTTCCCCTGTTAACCAAGGTAAAAGTGCTTCATTTGGCTGGGGGATAAAAACTGACGGCTTTGGCGCCAGTTTATTGAGCGCTTACTATATGTCATTGTTAAACACCTCAAGTGGATTTTCTCATTCAACTGACCAACAATCCTTCTAGGTAGGTACTATTAGGTATTATCATTATTATCTCTGCTTTATAGCAGGAGAAATTGAGACATAGAGGGTCACACAGCTTATAAGCAGCAGAGACAATATGGAGCCATGGGGTCTGCTCTTGGGTCTGTTTCTCCAGCAATGTTCCTACAGAAAACCTTGACCTTCCCAACAGGGATGGAATGACCCACAGCACCGGCTGTGTCCTGGGGGCCAGGTGGCAGCAACCATCTGTTAATAGCAGCACTAAGTGGATGGGTGAATGGGTGTCAGGTGAGGTTTAATCTGGAATGCCTCAGAGACCCCACTGCTCTTCCCTGGCCTTTAGTGGATTAACAGTCTGAAGCTCTGGGCGTGGATAAACTAGAACAGTCTCCATCCACATTTATCCCCTCATTTGCTCACCTGATAGCTTTCTCGACCCTCAGCAGTCAGCTCCTCTTGCTCAGCAGCCTGCTGGAGACACCACAGGTATCCTACCCACAAGGAGGACCTTTGCCATTGTCCTCATCCTCACACCAACCCAGCCCCCTTAGAGCCCTCCACACCACCAGTGCCCCCCCCCCCCCCCCCCCAGCCCCTGCCAGGCATCAGCCTCTGACATCAGCCTTCGTGTGCAGATGAAGCTGTCTGGGCTGCCTTTGTCCTGGGAGGGACTGGGATTTTGATCACTAATTAGTGGCTGGCAAATCAGGAGTCAGCCTTCGTCCCCTTTCCAGGACCCACAGGTGATTCTTATGTGGGAAACAAGGGCAAAAGAAAAAAAATGAAATTTCCTTACTGCCTACAGCCCACTGGCATGTCCTTGAAACATGCTGAGTGACCTCTACCCCCCCAAGATAAACGTTAGCAATCATCTTCCAAGCATGTGACCCATCTGAAAGTTCTCATGACTAAGTTTTTACTAAACTAATAAGCAACCTTTTCCTAATGACAGCTAGGCCCTGCAGGATCCTGGAAACCTCTTTTCCAAAATACCTCCCCTTGACCCCCTCCCAACTTGAAAGCACCTAATGGGCCACTCCTCATGACCCCGGTGCACCTCTTCCTGCCCACAAGTCCTGTCCTGGTGCTTTAATAAAACCACCTTTTTGCACCAAAGATGTCTGAAGAATTCTTTCTTGGCCATGGGCTCCAAACCCCAACACTTCAAACCACATCAATACCACAAGGGTTCCTGCCCCCATTTCCTGCCTGGGAATTAGGGTGATCCCTGCCAGCCCAACCTCCCACCATCAGGATAAGATGGGCAGAGGCTCCCAGACAGCAGTGAACTGAGACTGTGATTCGCATCTGCTCTACCCTGTTTTTTATTTCTGTGAACTCACCTAATGTAATACTTAGGCTGTCCTTTTCTTCCTGGAATACCTACCCTACCCTAGCTTTACTGCCTTTTTTATAGAATTGTTAATTTTTCAATAGACTCATAAAATGAAATTCAAAGGGTACAAAAGAGCATACAGTTTCCCTCCTTCTTACCCAGGGACAAGCTCTTCCAATCCTCACGATCAGCAGCTTCCTGTGCATCTTTTTCAAAAATAATCCACACGTTTTACAAAATGTGCATCATTTCTTTTAACTGTGTTTTTGATGTCTTTTGTATTAACACCTAAAAAAGTATACTTTTATGCTTTGAAAAAAAATCAGCACAGTTTCAAAATGGAGCACTAAGATTCTCAATGTGGAGCTTGTATCCTGCCAGTCTAAGCCTTCTTCTCAGTCAGGTGGGGCCACAGCAGGAGCTGTCCACCTCCAGTAGAGACCGACATGCTTTCCCAGCCTCCTCTGGGTCCAGAACAAAAAATACAGGAGGATGCACAATCTACAAGATGTGGTTAGACTTAAACGAATCAGGATAGGAAGGGCTGCTGGAATCCCAGAACCCCCTGGGATGGTCCATCAGATGAAACCGTAACCAGAGATCCTAACCAAACAAGAGTGGCTTTCTCTTTCTCAAGATGAATTTTTCCATGTTTCTGGTGAGGGGTGTTTTAATATCAGCACTTGTTTACAAAGATGTCCAAATCTCAGGTTTCTTTAGTAACTTTACATCTTTTAAACACTAATTGCTTCCCAGAAGTGAACTGAAGTAACTACCTATAAAATACTACTAGGTGTTGCTCCAGTGACCAGCCAGGCTCCACTCATGTGCATGGCCGCGGGCAAATCACATCCTACGCAGACACTGAGCCGCAGACACTGTGCCTCCGAAGCTCTCCTTTCCTCGGTGGGAGTTCCTGGTTTAGGATTTTTTTCCCTTCCATCCTTTGGTGGAGGCACTGGTCACCAGGAGAAAGAGAAGATGGAAGCAGTGTGGATTAAAGGAAGTCATGTCCAAAGTGGTTTTCACCTCCAACTCATCATCCACTCATCATGCTTCTATGTTTAACTCCCAACTCAGTTCTACCATCAGTCTTCCACTTTGTTTCACAAATCTGAGCATGGTCTTTTTCAGTGGATGCCTGTGTCTCTGACTCACTATAGTGACTTAGTAACCAAGTGTTAATATTTCTTGACTCTACCGCCTTCTTTTCAATTTCCTACCACCATCCTAATGCTTCAGCCACCACTGCGGCTTCAAGTCTTCCACTTAAGTCTTCCAGAGAAATCTGTACATACCTCTGATAGAACTCTTGATTCCAGTGACAGAAACTGATGTAAGCAAAAAGTGAAACCACTGCCAGGAGGCTGGCTTCAGGAGTGGCTTGGTAGAGCAACTCAGTGGCCATCATGGAGACCCAGGGCCTCCAGTGCACCACTAGGCTCAATTCTTCAAAAGTTGGCTTCCTCCTCAGGCTACACACAGTGGCAAAATGGCAGCAGAAGCTCCAGCTCACATGCTTCCAGCACCATGTTCTCTAGGAAAGAGCCAGGCCTGAGTTATGTGTTACACACACACACACTGCCCCCTCTGAACCTCACCTACTGAAAGTCATGGAGGGTTGGAACGGAGCCAGCCGGTGGGAGTAGTGTGAGTGGCCAGCGAGCAACCAAAACACATCAGAAGCCCACCCTGCATCCCACCCTGCTATTCCTCTGCAAAGAATTCTCAACAGCTCCCTAAGTCCAACAATCAAAATCTTGTCAACATGATTTAACTTCAGTTGATACACAATCACAATCACTGTGGAGCTTTTTCATTCTGTTTGCACTGATATTTGCACCAGTCATCTTGAGTAAGAGTTCAAACTATTAAAAAAAGATTGTAAGTAATCTCTCCACCCAGCAGGAGGCTCGAACTTCCAACCCGAGATGGAGAGTCATTAGGCTTTACCAATTGAGCCAGCTGGCGCCACCAGAGTTGAATTTTAAAACTGACCATTTGGATTTGTCTCCACTTGCAAGGGAAGGTGAGCAGCGTTCAAGGGCCTAGAAGCTGGTGTAGTGAGTCGGTGGAGCAGATGGTGGCCTGAGGCCAGCAGGGGCGCGCAGACAGTGTCTGCAGCAAGGGGAGCCGGGCCTGCGAGCCCCAGAAGGGGCCCCGGGGACTTGATACCCCCCGCAGTGCCCGCCGTCCCCGGGGCCTCGGCCGCTCCCCTGGGCTCCGGGCAGAGGGGATGAGGCAGGCCCCAGGAGTGGGGGAAGCAACCCCCAAACTGGGAACAGCGGCCACTGCTGGGGTGATGCTGCCTGGACCCAGCAAGCGCCCGGGCCGCCGGCGCCCCCTGTCGGCAGAGCCCAGTAGGGCGGCCGCCCCGGAGCGTGGACAGAGCCAGAGTCCTGGGGTGATGGGGTGACAGGGTGACGGAGCGCCCAGGTGCATGGGGAGCTGCAGAGCTGCCGGAAGGAGAAGGGGGAAGAGGGCGGGGCCTGGGGGCAGGATGGGAGGAGGGGGCGGCGGGAACAGGGCCAGTTCTCCCACCGCCGCCGCCTCCGGGTTGTGGGGGCGCAGATGATCAAGCACCTTCCAGAGAGCCCTTCTCTTTCCACTTCACACCCTGGACTTAGTGACGCACCAGAGACATGCCCAACACGCCACACACCCCATACACACCCCATACACACAGCACACACCAGGCACACCTCATACATACCCCATACACACACAGAGCACACACCATGCACACCCTATGCATACCCCATACACATACAAAGCAGACCCCATGCACACCCCATACATACCCCATAAGCACAAAGAGCATGCCCCATACACACACACAGCCCATGCACACACCATGCACACACACAGCCCCCACGCACACCACACACACGCACACATGAGATTCTTCAGCTCAGGTGCAGTTCCCCAAGCAGTCCTAGGACAGGACTGGGTCTGCAGGTGACACATTAAAGTGCATCAGGGAGGTGGGTGAAGAAGGGAGGGAGGCCTGAAGGGAGGGGGAGGACCCCAAACGGCAGAATTTCAGGCTACATCCCCTGGAGGGTGATGGCTGAGGGCCCTGGCCCGCAGCCCATCCTCCTTCTCTCCCCTCTGCTGGCTCCATGCTACTTGTAATGCCGTGGACATCCCAGCTGTGTCCCTAGTAACTCCACAGTGCCACGGAATACCTGCCCCCTGGCCATCCTTTGAGCTTAGGAGGCCGTGCACAGATGCACACTCCAGAAGGACACCAACCTCAGCTTCCCTTCCCAATTTATATGCTTTTTAAAAAGATTTATGCTTTATCTCTTTAAGATGTCCACAGGACATTATTGTTGTTGTTTTATAAGATAAACCCATTTGCACCTTATGCCCACATTCTTACTTTCTTGTCCATCAATCCTTACTGCTTCTCAAATTGCTGATTAGGGGACTTTTCCCTACTAAATGAAGTGCAGCCCAGAATTTCCTTTAGTTAGTAGTTTTGGAGAAAAGTTTACCTTTTTCTGAAAAGCATTGATTTCAGCATTTTATTAACTCTTTAATATACTAAAGGATTTTCAAACAGCTTTTGTATTATCTGGTAAGGGTGGTAAAGAACTGAGAAGTTGACAATTATCCAATAAATGGAGAAGAGGAGGCAAAGCTAATCAACCAGATTTTTGTGGGTGCTTCTTAATGCAAAGACATCAAAAAGAAACACAGCTTTGAGAAAGATGTATCCACCAAAGAGAAAATGGTCATCATCAGTTTGATTTTCTTTTCTTTTTTTAAAAAATATTTTATTTAAATTCAGTTTGCCAACATTGTGACACCCAGTGCTCATCCCATCAAGCGTCCTCCTTAGTGCCCATCACCCAGTCCCCCCATCCACCCACCCACCTCCCCTTCCACTACCCTTTGTTCGTTTCCCAGAGTTAGGAGTCTCTCATGGTTTGTCTCCCTCTCTAATTTTTCCCACTCAATTCCCCGCCTGTCCCCATAATCCATTTCATTATTTCTTATATTCCCCATATAAGTGAGACCATATGATGATTGTCCTTCTCTGATTGACTTACTTCACTCAGCATAATACCCTCTAGTTCCATCCACATCAAAGTAAATGGTGGGTCTTCGTCCTCTCTGATGACTGAGGAATATCCTGTTGTATATATAGATCACATCTTCTTTATCCATTCATCTGCCGAAGGACATTGAGGCTCCTTCCACTGTTTGGCTATTGTGGTCATTGCTGCTATAAACATCGGGGTGCAGGTGTTCCAGCGTTTCACTACATTAGTATCTTTGGGGTAAATCTCCAGTAGTGCAATCGCTGGGTCGTAGGGTAGCTCTATTTTTGACTCTTTGAGGAACCTCCACATAGTTCTCCAGAGTGGCTGCACCAGTTTGCATTTCCACCAACAGTGCAAGAGGGTTCCCCTTTCTCCACATCCTCTACAACACTTGTTTCCTGTCTTGTTAATTTTCCCCATTCTCACTGGTGTGAGGCGATATCTCCTGGTGGTTTTGATTTGTATTTCCCTGATGGCAAGTGATCTGGAGCACTTTCTCATGTGCTTGTTGGCCACATGTAGGTCTTCTTTGGTGAAATTTCTGTTCATGTCTTCTCCCCATTTCATGACTGGATTTTTGTTTCTTGGTTGTTGAGTTTGATAAGTTGTTTATAGATCTTGGATACCAGCTCTTTATCTGATAGGTCATTTGCAAAGATCTTCTCCCATTCTGTAGGTTGTCTTTTAGTTTTGTTGACTGTTTCTTCTACTGTGAAAAAGCTTTTTATCCTGATTAAGTCCCAGTAGTTCATTTTTGCTTTTGTTTCCCTTGCCTTCATAGATGTATTATGTAAGAAGTTGCTGTGGCCAAGTTCAAAAAGGGTGTTGCCTGTGTTCTCCTCTAGGATTCTGATGGAATCTTGTCTCACATTTAGATCTTTCATCCATTTTGAGTTTATCTTTGTGTAATGTTGTAAGAGAATGGTCTAGTTTCATTCTTCTGCATGTGGCTGTCCAATTTTCCCAGCACCATTTATTGAAAAGACTGTCCCTTTTTCTAGTGGATATTCTTTCCTGCTTTGTCGAAGATTAGTTGACCATAGAGTTGACGGCCCATTTCTGGGTTCTCTATTCTGTTCCATTGATCTATGGGTCTGTTTTTTTTTGCCAGGACCACACTGCCTTAATGATCACAGCTTTGTAGTACAGATTGAAATCCGGAATTGTGATGCCCCCAGCTTTTTCAATATTCCCCTGGCTATTCGGGGTCTTTTCTGATTCCACACAAATCTTAAGATTATCTGTTCCAACTCTGTGAAGAAAATCCATGGTATTTTGATAGGGATTGCATTGAATGTGTACATTCATATACAATGGGAATATTTTTCCATCTCTTTGTGTCTTCCTCAATTTCTTTCAGAAGTGTTCTGTAGTTTTTAGGGTGTAGATCCTTTACCTCTTTGGTTAGGTTTATTCCTAGGTATCTTATGGTTTTGGGTGCAATTGTAAATGGGATTGACTTCTTTCTTCAGTCTCATTGTTAGGGTAGAGAAATGCCACTGATTTCTGTGCCTTGATTTTGTATCCTGCCACGTTGCCAAAGTGCTGTATGAGTTCTAGCAATCTTGGTGGAGTTTTTGGGTTTTCTATGTACAATATAATGTCATCTGCAAAGAGGGAGAGTTGGACTTCTTTTGCCAATTTGAATGCCTTTTATTGTTTTTCTTTTCTCTGGTGCTTACCTCTTTCTGAGGAGCACTGGATACTGTTTCTGTTCTCAGGTGGCCAAAGGCATTTGGACCACCTGAGCCTTGTCAAAGGAATTATTTATACTTGCTGGCTCCGTTTTATCAATTCCAACTCACTCTTAATTCACCCTGGTCCGGCTTCCACCCCCATTCCTCTGCCTAAACATCTCTCACTCAAGTCACTGAGGGCCTCCGTGCCAATCCTGGTCCTGCGGAAGCTGACTGAGATGAAATGAGAGGCATGAGGGCCTTAGTAGAGGTAACAACTGAAGGAGAAGGAGAAGACAGGGAGGCCTCCCCGATTGTGATACCGACCTGCCACCTGTGCAGGAGAGGGAGTGGGACAGGGTAGGGGGAGCACATGGAGTAGCCCAGGTGAGGCTGCAGTGCGGAGTTTACCCACATCAGCCTGGTGGGCTTGTGAGTCCTCACACCATCACTCTGCTCATTCATTGCCTGAGGGCTGCCTGGAGGACGGGGCCTTGCTCAGGCTCCAGGGCCAATTCTGGAGGCACCTGTAGCTGGAGGCTGTCTGATGTGCTCCTCAGGGCAGGTTCTTTCCTGAAAGGGGGCACTGAGTGCTGAGCCTCCATGCCACCATGCCACACGACTTCTCTGAAGCGTCAGGACAGTTGACCTGTCTCTTCTTCTGAGACACTATCTTGCCTTGGTGTCTGGAATTTTCTTGATTTGCCTCAAATGTGCTGGCTGCTGCTTCTGAGAATTCTTTGGAGGTTCCTCTTCATCCACATGGCCTCTCAGCATCACTGTTGTCCAAGCCTTATTCCTAGGCCTCTACCCTGCTTCTCTCCCAGGCGATCCCACTATGCCTGTGACTACAGTTATAATCTGCATCTAGAAGCAAGTCGTACATAAGCAGCCGTCAGTCAGTGGCAGCTTGGTCTAGTTTTGCACACGAACCTGAGTGTGGGTCTTCCTTTGTCTCTGTGGCCGTTGGCTTCCTAAGCACAGTGCCTCAGTGGTCAGTTTTGTCATCTGGGCTAGTAACTCTCACTCTCAGAATTGACCTACGTAATGTACTTGAAGGTGCTCTGTAATCTGCAGGACTTACACAAAAGCTTGGTATTATTCTGACACTTGCCAGATGGTTACTCCTGAAGTAATGCTGATAATCTATTTTCAAGATTCCCCATTTTCTAAGAAAAACATCCCAACCCCTATCTTTGCATTAAAAACTCAGCCCAGGGACGCCTGGGTGGCTCAGTGGTTTAGCGCCTGTCTTTGGCCCAGGGCATAATACTGGAGCCCTGGGGTCGAGTCTCACATCGGGTTCCCTGCGTGGAGCCTGCTTCTCCCTCTGCCTTTCTCTCTGTGTGTCTTTCATGAATAAATAAATAAAATCTTAAAAAAAAAAAAAAAAAACTCAGCCCAACATAGTTTTCCTCTATTCTCCTTCATTTGCGCTCTGTTCTGGATCAGCGTTTCCTAAAGCCATGTTCCTTGGAACAATAGAGTCCCTTGAGATAAAAGTTGATACTCCATGAAAAAAATCAAGTTTGGGAAATATTGCCCTCCTAAAGATTAAAATACATTCTTTCCTGGTAAAGGTGCCAAGAAGTATAACTTTTTTTAACCAGCTGTCCCAAATGACTTAGCCACTGGCTCTTTCCTTTCTCGTGCCACGCTGTAAGAATCTTGTAGGCCACTAGTGTTCACCCCAAGGACGGGAATCCCTGGCCTAGGCATGGGGGAGAAACTTACTATTTCATCCAAGTTCTTGATCCTCCAGTATGGGGAGTCTGATTCACATCCTGGCCATTCCCTCTTTTCCTTCTATTCTGTGAGCCACTTAGAATAGTTCTAGTAAACCTACCTTTCTGAGTCAAGTTGTTCAGGGTAAGTCGTGTTGCTCCCAGCTGCAAGACTGGCTGAAACACTAGTGGGCAAAAAGCCCAGGGAGGGGTCATAGTCCCAAACTGGAAATTCCCCAAACAGGCCTTAATATTTGAATGGGTAAATAAATTGTGGAGCATCCACACACTGACATACTGTCCGCAGCAAGAACCAACTATCTTCAACCCTATGCAAGGATAGGCGTGAATTTCATAACTATAATTAGAAAAAAAAACTAGACACAATACAAATCTGTATATGTGAAGATAAAAAAAAAACAGACAAAACTAACCTGGGCCATCAGACATCAGGACAGTGGTTACTGTAGGAAATGGAGGAAACATGAAAGGCCTCTACCAGCTGATAATGTTCTCTTTGATCTGAGGGCTGTTTGCCCGAGTGTATTCGGTTTGTGAACATTTATGACTGTACCTTATGCAATTCTCTGAATACACATTATACTTCAGTAAAACTTTGGGAGATGCGGTGTCAGAAAAGGTCATTCCCCACTGGGCGCTTCCTTGGCAAAACCACCCGAAGGAAACATGGCCATTTCAGGACCAGCAGAAATAGAACCATGCCCTGGCTGTCAGCTCACTCCCAGCGTGTGTGGTTCTCACACTGTGTAAGCTTCTACATTGCTATGCATGTCAAATGGGCCTTCTGTATTGATCATGGGTTTTGTTTTGGTTTTGTTTTGGGTTTTTTAGTCTATATTTCATGATACTGTGCCGTTCTTAGGGGTGTGGGGACAGAACAAGGGACTGCCCCTCCTGGAGTTTGCTATTTCCTACAGAGAGCAAGAACTTATCTGCAGGTCTTTCACATGCAAACTAACACATCCACAGCCAATACCCCAAGCCACCTCCTCTCTCTGGCTTTCACATTGAGAGAGGCAATATTCTCCTTTTGGAAGCACATAGTACTAGACAATGAGGGACCAGCCCCATAGCTCAGAGGCTGCAGAAACTATTCATACTAGCCAATCCTAAACCTGATCAGCTGCTTACCCTGCTGCTGGCTCCTTGCCGTGAAAACAACAATAAAGGCTCGTGTCCATGCCTTCTCATCCCCCCTTCTGCCTGTTGGACACGGCTGCTCCCCATGTGGCCATGCCTGCTGTGCCATGCCTTCCTCCTCCTATGGATCTGCGAGTGTAGACTTCTTCCTTCATGACAGTCATTTCTGTATGTCTTACTGACCTGATAAACCCTGGGCATATATTAAAGTACATTCACTCATTCTACAATGTATGTGTACTGTATTTCAGGTACTGTGCATATGCCAGGGATAGAGCTGTGACCATGCAAATAAGGTCCGTGCTCTCATGGGCCTCATGTCTAGGAGGACAGACATAATACTAGCAAAGAAATAAATATTTCCAAATAGTTAAGTGGTATGAATGAAAGAGGTGGTGATGGATGGTGATGGTGAAAGAGGCCGGGATGAGTCATTTTTATGTTGCTTTGTTCTATTTGTTTTGTTTGTCTGTATTTTTTTAGCAAGACTGGTCAGGGAAGGTCTCCCTAACAAGATGACAGGTCATCTTGCTGCTTGTACACCCGGAGATCTGTGCTGGGTGTCTGGAGGCATACAAAATAACCAGAATGATGTATCTCTTGCCAACGCTCATCCAGAACAAACTCTCTCCCTTTCTCAACAAGTGAAGCACGGTTTGAATCCAAGAGAAAATAATTTCCTGGCATCAGCAAAATCCACAGTCTGCTCCAATCAAGTTGCCTTCTAAATGCTAGAAAGCAAAGGTGTCCAAATGCCAGGACCCAGGGGATGGGTTGGCTGCACGCCAAAACCCTTAAGGCAGCAACCAGCTTGCATATATATATGTGTATAACTGTTTGTAAATACCAAGTAAGTGTGCAGATTCTTGAGCCCTCTTTGCTCCCCATTCTTGGGGTCCCACTGCCTAGTTCAGCTTTGCAGTAACACAAGCCTTTCCTGGTCACTGCAGACCTGACCCACTGCCTGCTACCCCGAGACCTGGTCTGGGAGCCCTTCATCTGAGCCTGCTCCGAGAGGGGCAGGTTGGTCATCATCCGCATTAATGACACACAGACATTCCACCATTTATTTTTATTAGATCCAGCTACTGTGGACAAGATTAGAGTCAAATAAGGGTGGTTAGAAAAAGTAAGTCACAGGCCCCCAGCTCGTCGGCAGCACATTGTGGGTCACTGGGCCGGCATGGGTCTGTCTGGGAGGCCAGCCCCGCACCCTGTGTATGCCTGGAAGGGGGTACAGCTTGCACACATCCCCTTTCCTTGGAGCTCCCAGGCTGGGCCCAGGGATCCCGCACTGGGAACCTTCTACACACACCTCAAGCCCCGAGGCCAGCACTCCACGCAACTTCTTTCATTAAGGAAGGACCAGGAACCTCAGAACTGAAAAGTCACTCCCATGTCTCCCCCCAGATCCTCCCGGAGAGAGCAGATCCATCTCATTTGGTGCAACCTAAGCGGAGCTGAGCAGGTCCTGCTTTTCTGAAACAGAAGTGCCCCGGAGTGTCTGGCTCAGGCTCTCTCCTCTCAGGGAAGCCGCCAGCCACAGGCCCTCAGAGAATGATTCTGACTCTTGCTGGACCAGCTTGTTTATCTTTGCCTCTGAGATTCTGAGAGTTTGTGTCTCCCATAGATCTCCCTGATGGGTCTGTTTGGGTATTTATACAAATGCAGCCCTTCAGCTTTGATAGTTGTCCCGTGGGAGCCCTTTTATCTGTCAGTAACATCATGCTCCAGGGCAATGAAAACCCAAAAAGATGCTCTCATACCTTGCAGCACTTAAAACTAGCAGAGATCTCACAGAGAGCCTGGCAGAGCCAGAGAAAGCTTCTGTGTGGCCGAGAGACAATGCTGGCCATCTCCAAGAGCCTTTGTGCTCAGATTCCATCAGACACCTGATGGCCTGTGAAAAAGTCCATTCCCCTGTATGTAGGTCAAATCTCAAATTCTCAAGGCTCCCAGCTGGCTTAAAAATGTCAACAAAGAATCTTTCTACTTATCAAGCACTTTATTTCCCCATTTAAGCAGGAAGTCTGCAGAGACCATGGCCCAAGCTCCTGTTTAATCTAAGAACCAGGACTCGAGGGTTGCATGTTGGCAGTTTAGTAACCTGTATGCATAGACACCTCTGTGGACAAATCAAAGCTTCCGTGGAAAGTGCCTAAATCCTATAAAAGTAATTTATTTGCTTACTCACCAAATTATAATATTCATTTTGTTTGTGTAAACCCATCAGTCACCAGTCATTAATATGAACCACAAGAAACTGTTTCAAGTAGGATTTCATTCCTGACATAGTTTCCAGTTTGAATCTGACATATTATACCTGGGAGGATTGCAGGAAACCATAAATAATTCCTAATTCCTACACTGGATCTATGTAGAATAAAGATTTTTTGCTGTTTGAAGAACACCACCACTACCAAGAGGCTGGGAACAAGGCCCCCCGGGCAGGAAGGCTGGCCTCAGAATCACCACACACCTCCTTGGAGCCATCTGAAGGACTGCTGCCCTTTCTAGCTGCAGGACATGCTGGCATATTACAAAGACTTAATTCTGAGTTGGGCACACAGTTCAAATCCAGTCCTCCTGGGCGGGACCTGAGCAGGACCAGCAGGCAGCATGTGGCTTCTCCCCCACGATGGGGCAGGGGGCCAAGGCCACTGTGGGACCCACTCCGGGAGAAGCTGAGGACAGGTGGCTGTCCCTCAGCCCAGCTGCTCAGGGTCATGGTGACCAGCTCGGCCCAGCCCACTACCCTTGAGTCAGGAAGTACATCAGAAGCCTGACCTAAAGCCTCCCTCTGTTCTCCCAAGTTGAAAAGAAAGACAGAACCTTCGGAGTGCTTCACAGGGGTTCACACCCACAGGCCCTGCTGTCTGCTGCCACCACTTGCCAGCTGTAAAGGATCCCTGGATTGCTTGGGCCCCAGAAACAGCCAGCAGAGGCCAGAGGGCCTTCCAGGCACCACTAGGGAGTTCCAAGTGGCCTGCATGCTAAAGCTTCCCTCCTCTGGCCATTTAAAATGCCTGACCTCGGGATCCCTGGGTGGCGCAGCGGTTTAGCGCCTGCCTTTGGCCCAGGGCGCGATTCTGGAGACCCGGGATCGAATCCCACATCAGGCTCCCGGTGCATGGAGCCTGCTTCTCCCTCTGCCTGTGTCTCTGCCTCTCTCTCTCTCTCTGTGACTATCATAAATAATAAAATAAAATAAAATGCCTGACCTCTTACTTTACAGCTTCTTACAGTGACAATCAATGCCAATGTAGGTGATCATGCAGCATGGGCACAGTGTGGCCGAGCCCTTCAGAGGAGGCTTCTGTGGCCTCTGACACACCAGCAAGAGTTAAATGGGTAGGACATGGGGCAGAGGCATTGTGATCAAGGACAGCTGGTGCCTTGGCTGGAGGCGCAGAGGCCCTGGAGGCCCTGGGAGGGCTGGCAGTCCCCACGGGGGGGGGGGGGGGGGACTCAGCAGGGATCCTTCTTCTCCCTCTGCCTCTCCCCTTGCTTATGCTCTCTGTCAAATAAATAAACAAAATCTTAAAAAAAAAAAATGAGGAGCACCTGGGTGGCTCAGTCCGTTAAACGCCCAACTCTTTATTTCAGCTCAGGTCATGATCTCAGGTCGTGAGACAGAGCCCTGCATTGAGCCCCACACTCAGCAGGGAGTCTGCCTGAGATTATCCCTCTCCCTCTGCCCCTCCTCCCATTCATGCATGTGGGCACGTGCGCACATGCGCTCTCTCTCAAATAAACAAATCTGTTTTAAAAAAGTAAATAAAGAATAAAAATAAAAAGACAAACAAAATGTAAGCCCTAATCGTTTATCAAAAATTTTAATTGAGATAAAATATACATAACAAAATTTACCATCTTAAGCATTTTTAAATCTACAGTTCAGTAGTGTTACGTACAGTCGCATTGCTGTGCAGCCATTCTCCGGAACTTTTCCATCTGGCCAAACCAGAACTGCTGTTGGAAAAGCAATTCCCCATTCCCCTTCCCCAGCCCTGCCAGCCACCCCCTCCTCTGTCTCTGTGAGCTTGACTACTGGAGCTAATGACCTCCTCTAAGCGGAATGATACAGTTTTGCATATAGCTTCTTTCACTCAGCATAATGCCCTCAAATTTTATTTAAGTTGTAGCATGTGACAGATTTCTTTCCCTTTTAAGGCTGAATAATACTCCACATTTTGTTTATCCTTTCATCCCACAATGGATACTTGGGTTTCTTCCACCTTTTGGCTATGAATAATGCTGCTATGAACATGGATGTACAAATAGCTCTTCATATCCCTGCCTTCAATTCTCTGGGGTAGGTGTATCCCCACAAGTACAATTGCTAGATCACACAGTAAGTTTTTGAGGAACCTCCATACTGTTTTCCACAGCAGCTGCACCATTTTACACTCCCACTAATAGGGCACAAGGATTCCAATGTCTCTACATCCTGGGCAACACTTGCTACCTTCTGGTTTTTTGATAGTAGACATCCTGATAGGTGTGAAGTAAAGCCCCAACTTTTTATTATGTGATTTAACATCTATAAAGTTATCCATTGGGTCTTGTAACCATTTAAAAAACTTCAGGATTATAATGTTTAAAACACCTACTTACTCAACCTCTGCACTTACCCATTACAGACCAATAACAAACATTTCCCAGATTGGCTCCAGTCTGTGGATCAGACCCTGTGTAGCACTGCCCAGCCAATGTCCATCGCTGGGGGGAAGAGACCCAGATGGTCAGAGCCACCCTTTCTGAGCTCTTACTCACTGGCGCTCTGTGTATTCATCACTTAACAGCACGACAAGCCTCAAAGTAGATGCTGTTATTTTACCTATTCTACTGATGAGGAAACAGGGGCCCAGAGGTTAAGGAAGGACCTTGCCTGGTCAATGTCAGCAGTTTGGGAGGTGACAGAGGAGGTGGGAAGCTGGCAACATGGCCTCAGCTGGGTTTTTCTTGTTACTATTGTTGTGTTGCTTTGTTTCCCAAGATAACTTGATTGGTCATAAGAGGGGAAGATGGAAGGCTCTGGGATTCTGGCTTGAGTGACGAGGTGGATGGGGATGCTACGTTGAGAGGAAACACTATTGGTCTAGTTTTGGACCTGTTGAGGTTAAGGTTCACAAAAGACATCCAGGTGGAATGGTGTCTGCACAGAAAGTTCTAAGCTCCTAAGCAAAGACTGGACTGGAAGTTCAGCTGAGAAAGGCCAGGGAGGGGGTGGAACATGAGTTGGTGAGATTCCCTCAGAGGTAGCAAGAACATTCCAGAAGAAAACAGGGAGCCAGAGGGATGAGCTAAAGGGGGAGAGGGAAAGAAGCTATCAACAGAAAGAAAGTATCAACAGGGAGTACAGGGCTATGTGGAAGCCACACAAGACAGGATAATCTGTGGAGCCGGCTCTGGGGAGGCCCCATCAGTATCACAGAGGCTGGGGAGGTGGAGGCTAGATTGCAGTGGGCTGATAGGTGGGTGGTAGTGAAAAGAGTGGGAGAAGTGACCCACAGTGCAGATCACACTTTCTAGAAGCCCATCTGTGAAGTGGAAGAGACATAAGACAGTCCCTGAAGGATGCTATGGGTGTGTTGTTGGGGTAGGGGTAAGAGTAGGCCAATATGAATGGTTATTTTGTTTTGTCTTTAAATAAAGAAAACCGGAACAAACCCAAGCTTGTTCATAGTTGGGCAGGGAACCCAGTTTAAAGGTGAGAGATCAAGAGGAATTTGTGCCGATTGCTGGAAGACTGGAAATTAGGTCTGGAATGGTCAAGCTTTTAGGCAAGAAGGAGAGAAGCCTCGCTTCCACTAAGATGGGAGGGAAAATAAGTTTATGATACAGACTCATTTGTGCAGAAGGAGAGGAAGCAATTATGTCAGAGGCAAATAGCCTACTGAGAGTAGCAGTGTCAGGTACCAAGGAGAGAGCTGAGCTTGGATGTACCACCAAGAAACAGCAGTGAGAGTCTGCTGGGATCACAGAGAAGATGTACCAGGAGCAGAAGAGCCCAGCAAGGCTGGAGCAAGTGCATCAGCCTTGCCCCCACAGCCTGTTTGCAGATTTTCTCCATGAGGGCTCATTTGCTTACACACAGAAGCAGAGAAGGTGGATGCAATTTCCATCCACAGTTAAGGCTACACAAGTGAACTCTGGCTGCCATCAAGGGGGCAGGGAAGCAGCCTGATTGCTCTCAGGAGAGGAAGAGAATCAGGTGAACTGGGGTGGTTTTAAAATAGGCCACTCACCCTCCCACAGCTGGGTGGGGGGGGGTGGCTGACTCCCCAAGCATGAATGTGGGCTGGCCTTAGGGACTTGCATCTAAGGAACAGAATGTAGCAGAAGTGACAGCGACGTGTGAGACTTCCAACGCCAGGTCATGAAAGACCACGTGGCTTTGTTTTTGCCCTTTTTCCTTCTTGGATCACTTGGTCTGGGGAAGACAGCTGCCATGTCATAAGGATGCTCAAGCAGCCTACGGGATGGCCCTCATGTCCAGAAGCTGAGGTCCTCCAGCCCAGCCTCCAGGCCCTGTGGCCCTGGCAAGCATCACCTATGCAACCTCAGGAAACACCCTGAACCATGGCTGTTGGCAGGCCCACAGACAGTATATGGGATAGTGTCTGTTTGTCTGGCCGATCAGCTTTGGGGTAACCTGTCTGGAGCAACGGATGGGCCGAGGCCCAGGGCAGACAGGGGGACTGCCCAGCCTGTGCCTGCGGGCCTGGCCGGGTCCCAGGGGCCAGTGGCACTGTGGAGCAGCACATGGAGTGGCACGAGCCTACAGGTGTGGGTGAAACACAGGGAGGGGGAGGAGGAGGGGGAGGGGGAGGTGGGCCAGAGGGAGGGCTGTGGTGCAGGGCAGCTGTGGGGCCACTGGACAGGAGTGTGAGCCAGGCTGCAGGCACAGGCCTCCCAGTAGAGGCCGCGGGTCCGACAGCTGGGGGTGGGAGGTATCAGGGGCAACGAGGGCAGGTGACCTTGGCCCCTCTGTGGCCAGGGCTCCGGAGCTTCTGACAGGCAGTGGGGGTCTAACTGCCGGACATGGCGGGTAGGACAGACGGCCGAGTCTGCAGAGGGCACCACAACCCCAAGAGACCAACGGCCTTTGGTTCTTGGATCATGGGGATGTGCTAGAGCAGCAGCCCCACTCATGCATTCATTTGTTTATTCATTCACTCGTTCCTCCCTCTTGCCTTCTGAGGCAGGATCCTCACCTTCCTTGTGACCTGGTCCTCCCCCTCCCCCCATCCCCATGCTGAGTCCAGTGGCTGCCGGATGTGACCTCCACCCAGCTGCTCATCCTTCGGTCCACACTTCCCCCCTCCCCTCCTGCTGAGTGGCCTTGGCTGCTGCATCCCCAGCAGGGCCTGGAGTCACTCCTGGTGGCACCTGCTCCTCTGCTGGATTCAGTCTGCTAAGGTGTGTCTTCTCTGGCAGGCCCTGCAGCTGGTCATGGGAGCAAATCTCAGCAGGGCCCTGTCACCAGTGCTGTGCAAGTCTGGATCCCAGAGCGGGCGGAGCTCCGCACCAAGCTCTTCACATTTATCCAGAAAGCCAAATATCTGTATCTGGATCGGTAAATTAACTAAAGTCTCCAAGTCTGGGCTCATCCACCAGGCCTGGAGCTTTTGAAAGGACAATGGCAACTCTTCAAAGGTAACCACCCCCCTCTACCCCTTTCTCCTCCTATATGGATGGACCCACAGCATCCTGTGAAGTGACAGGGTAACAGCATTTGCAGAGTAGTGAATATGACAAAGCCAGAAACACCTTCTGCAAAAAATGTTAGCAACTTAAAGGACAGACTTCTGTGCCTTGGACATCAGTTCTTATCCCTCTGCTTTGGTGGCTGTTTAATGTTGGAACAAGTCAACTTGAAGCTGTAGAATAAATGGATTCCATCTTGAGCTTGGCGGAATTTGTTTTGCTTGAGGGAAGTTGTTTACACTGACAGATGCCCTCCACCCCCAACATAGTTCCATTTCTATTATAGAGTCTTGTCTATCATTGGATGCCACTGTAAACAAGATAATCTTTGTCTACCAGGAATGAGTCCGATGCCAATAACTTTAAATAAACACAAGCACCAGTTTTGTATTTACATTGTCTGAAGAAAGGGCTGGCAAGAGTTTTCAATGGTGCGGGGCCTCTCCTGGGCTAAGGGAGTGTGGGCTTTGGGGAGTGACCTAGTTTGTGGAGGATTCACTTTGGCCAAAGATTTCAGACTTAGCAGGTGAGTGCTATACTCAGGCTTGCATTCCCTTGTGTGGTTTTGGCATTTTTTAATTCCATCAAGTTAGCATTGCCCCTTTTTGTGCTGGTTGAAGTGGAACAGGGGTGGAGGGGAAGTCCTTAGACATGTTCAGTGAGATTCTGAGCTCAAGCTACTTCATATCAACAGTGGCAAGGCTCTGAGTATATGTAAGTGGGCTCCAAAAACCGTGTTATTAATGGGGTTGTGATTGGTGTATGGAAGACATTGGTGCATTGAGCTGCATTCATGCAGGAAAAAAATGGAATTTTGCAGAACTCAGAGTGTCTGTTGCAATTCCAAACCAAGCAAACACAAAAACATACAGCTCTTCAAATAGTGATAAATTATCGCTGTGGAGGAGTGACAAGAAAAGCAACTTTCCCTGCTAATTTTCCTTACAAAGAAAGCAAGAACTATGTATGTGTGATTCATGCTCCCAGCCCTCTTTAGGAACAGATTGGAAAATGTGTTATTAACTTGGGTAATAGTCCAGACTTCAAATGCAGGACATAAGAGATCAGTTTTTTAAGAGCTAAATGGGCTTCTTATAGAATATCCTTCTGCTGAGGGATGGTGTTAGGGGAGGGTGGGAAAGTGAGCCTGAATCCTCCACATGGGAAAACATAATAGGAGTGAGATCTTTGTGGTCTCTTGTTTGAGTTCAGATTTGAAAATCTCTCAGGTCTGATTTATAAACCCACAAATTAAGATGAACAAAATCAAAGAGTCAAAAAACACCCACTTCATAATTGTGTACTTTATGGTGCCTGGTTTTATTTCTTGCAAAAGAACAGACACATTAGACCAACTATCAGACTGTCTAGACTGTAGGCGTGATAAGCCCAGTGGCATAAGGTGGCAATGAAGCCCCCTCACTTGATGACTCACTGTACATCCTGCAGCCAAGCCAGACAGCATGGTGACAAAGCCTGCTTTTGCCTCTTTACCCCAGGCAAATAATGTAATCCATCTGTGACTCAGTTTCTTCTTTAGGATGATAGGAGGGATAATAGTATGCGGCTCCTATGGCTATTGAGAGGATTAACAGCGTTAGTTCGGCACACTGCAGGCCATTATGTACTTCTCTGACAGACCTCGTCTTGCTTCGTACTACGTGGAATCACAGGAGATGCTCAAAATGGCTCTGATACAACAGCAGTGTCAGTGGGGGCTTGATTGTAGAGAATAGAATCCACTCTAGCTCATGTAAATGAGTCAGGCTTAATTAAGCAAAATGGTTTACAGACTCCACTAGAAGGCTAAAGAACCACCTGCAGGTTGAGCTTTCAAAGATGATTCCCAAACCACCCTGCAGAACTGAGCTGCCAGGGAGCTGCTGCCTCTTCTGTAAAATCAAGAAACAACCACTAGCTCTGCAGGCTCCAGGAACACACCTGCTTTCTGCCATCCGTTCCAGCTAAGTGGAAGGCCTCTGTGTCTCCCGATTCCACAGGCTTGCCCAGATGCCACAGACGCTGGTCCTGCTTCACTCACATCTTTTGAGCCTGTCACAAATGCATCTGAGCGGCTGACTCAAACTCAAGTGCAAAAGGTCAGGTGCAAGAGAGTTGGTAAAACTGTGTAGTGTTCCAGCCCCAGCAGACCAAAAGGGCGAGTAGAAGAAAGGTAGGACAAAGGCAGAGAGCCCCAAGCACTGTCTTACTGCGATGGCCATGAATAAATGCCTAAGGACAGGGACGTGTGAAACAGGACTCATCCCCTTCTCTCCTACCTTCCTTGTCCTTGGGCTCCTCAGCATCTGTAGCCGGGAATGAATCCCAATGTGGTTCTAAAAGCCGTGTTCTTTTAGACCAGTGAGGTGGGGAGTACTAGAAGTTTCTAGGAATTTTAAGAGAGAGGGAAAAATGGAAAATATTGATGAAATCAAAGCAGTTACTCCAGGACTAGAGATATTGGAGAGTAAATATGTATTTTTTTAATGCTTAAAAAACCCCAAAAGTTCTTCTCATGTTAACTAAAGCTCATTGTCTACTTCAGTAGGATTCTACGGGTATCAGCACCGTATGAAACGGCATTGTTCTTACTGGTTAGAAATGAAACAGCAGGAGGAAATACAAAAATAGTTAGTGGTGTTTACTTCTGGGCACTGGAAATAAGAGTGACTATTATTTTTTCCTTTGTATATTTCTTTACATATATATCAATATCTATATAGTGATTTTACTACCTATGAAAACGCAATTCATATGATTTTTCAAACCAATCAACCAAAACCAAAACTTTCTTCCTCTTTCTTTTTCTTCCTTCCTTTCTGATCTCTTAAGTCACCTGCTGATACTTAAAAGGGCTCACCAGTAGGTAAATCCTTACTCATAGAACTAACAGACCATTAGACATTTTCAAAGTATTATAAACACACAACTTTTGAACTAAATCAATCTGTTTGTCAATGGCTGGATTTTATCCCATCTTTTGAGTGAATTTGTCTATCAACATCTTAAAACTGAAATGCAGGCTCAGAAGCCATTTTAAAGTTGTTGCTTCTGGTTAAACTTGTTCCTCTAAAAACAATGTCAGTGGCAAAACACAAGAAGCAGACTATATTGAAGATTAATGTAATTTTTAACCCTCAAAAATGTGGAGCGTAGTCTCCATAACATAAGGTTAAAACTGGTATTTGTTTATTTAAAATATAGTGTATGTGTGTGCACCACAAAACATTCTTCTCATGAAAGATCTCATTTAGTCACATAGGGCCCCGGAGGAAGATGCTGTGTTCTGTATTTTATTGATGATGGGGAAACAGGCTCAGAGAGGTTGGGTGATTTATCAAGGACCACACAGCCCTTTAATTCCATCCATGGACCCCGTTCAGCTTCACACAAGCACAAGTATATGTGCATCCCCTTCTCCCCCTGCTCTATGCACACAGCCCTTGTCTCACTTGTCGCCGAAGGATGGTGTTATGCCAGCTGGCCTCGGGTAGCTCTCCCGTGATGACTCACAGCCTGGCTCCCACTCCTCAGCCCAACGTGAGAACTGATCGGGGAGCCGGCGGGTCCAGTCACTACCCACTCACCCCTCCGTGGTCCTGAGCTGGGCTACAGCCCTCCGGGAGCCCTTCCCCCCAGGCCCCAGCAGCACCTGAGGTCGGCAGCCTCCGGCAGCTGCTCAGGAGAGGCTCTGGGGGAGCAGGTCCGGGGGACAATTTGGTCCAAAGCATTGTTTCCCACAGGTTGGGATTTCACAGACTAGGAGCACTGCAGTTTGCCAACTTCTCTCTTTTTTTTTTCTTAAAAGGGCATTTCTCACCATGTAACACCCCTGCCCCCAAATCAAGAAAGCATACTTTCAGAATTATAACTTTTAAAACAAATTAGCTTCATGAGAAGATCAGTGCACTGCCAATTCCTCATTTTGCGGTGACCATACGTGCCATGCGTGTGAGCCCCCTGCTAATCCCGCAGCCCGTGAGCGCATGGCGGGCACAGCCAGGGGCACCCAGGCACAGGGAACTGAGGTTACTTGTGACCGCGCCTGACAGGCCAGTGAAATCGTGAAATCCCCGGGGGGGGGGGGGGGGGGGCGAGGGGGGGGCAGACTCGCCCCGCTGCTGCTACTGCCAGAATGCGAGGGCCGAGGGCCGTGAGCCCAGGAACGACGGCAGCCCCGGGAGCTGGAACAAGCAGGGGAACAGACTCTCCCCTGAAGCCTCCAGAAAGGAACGCAGCCCGCGGACGCCACAGTGGAACCCAGAGACTGAGACTAGAGAAGACCAGACATCTACGTTCTTGTCAGCCACTGAGTGTGCAGTGATTCGTCCCAGCAGCAGCACAAAACTCATGCAAACAGCAAACTTCGCCATGGCCTTAGCCTCACAGAGGTGCCTACTGGCCTCCGGAAGCCATCCTGAGCCTGTTGGGATTCCCCGCGCTGCAGGAGGACATCTGGTTTAAGTAGGTAGGATGACGTACCCGAAATCCTCTGCCCAGTGCCTGCCCTGTAAGGCCATCCTGCAGTGCCTAATGCCCAGTCCCCACCATGGAGCCTCAAGTGAGGAACTCGCTGGCCCGAGATAGGGGACAGAGGGCCAAAGGGAAGAACAGCCTTGTGGAGCATCAGCTGCCCAGGAGGGTTGGGGAAAGAGCAACTCAGAAGGTGCTGGAAATACCAGCACAAGCCCAGGAATAAAGACTGGGGTTCCAGGCAGCCCTGGTGGCGCAGCGGTTTGGCGCCGCCTGCAGCCTGGGGTGTGATCCTGGAGACCCGGGATCAAGTCCCCGCATCGGGCTCCCTGCATGGAGCCTGCTTCTCTTCCTCTGCCTCTCTCTCTCTCTGTGTCTATGAATAAATAAATAAAATCTTAAAAAAAAAAAAAAAGACTGGGGTTCCTAGTAACACTAGGAACACAGCAGGTGCCTGATAGATAATAGCTATTATTATTAATAATAGTATTTTTGCTGTTTAATCATTGCCATTATTTTCATTTCTTAACCAACGTAACCAATAAGGTCTGCTTTTAAGGAAGGGCACCCTGGGACTAAGACATGGAACAGCTCAGAGGCCAGAAGGGCTGGATCATAAGGAGAATGAGGAGGAGCCTCCTGGTCACACAACTCCCCAATATTGTCACACACAGAGTCCTTTCCCATAGGAGCACCTCTCGTCCTAACTTGTGAGTCTTGCAGCTGGGGAGAACAGGGCTTAGTGAAACCCAGAGACTTGACCCGGAAAAGCCAGCGTGTGCTGAAGGGGGGCTGATCCCAGGTTTGCGCACACAGGCAAGTGCAGGGATTTGTTTGCATTAGAAACCAAAATAGTCTCAAGGGCAAGCCTGCTACTCTGTCGTTTGCCTGAGGAAACTGCGCCTGAGTATAAACCCCAGGCTTTCCAATGTGCCATCGGCCAGGATAAGTAGACATGACTGTGACAACACACAAATCCCAGACACATCAGGGGTTTAACATAAGACAGGTCTGTCTTGACCACCTCCCAGTCCAGGGTGGGATGGAGAGGGAACCATGTTACTCCACACAGCCATTCAGGGATCCAGACCCCCTCCCCCTGTGACCTGCCCTCCTCCTGGTCCTGGAAGTGTCTGCATCCATCCAGTGGAGGGGGGAAGGGCCAAGACCACAAGTGGGAGGAGTACTGGGGGGGGGGGGTAATCAAACTTCTGAGGGAATTTCATTTACATGAAATTATAAGAAATACGGAAAGATCCTGTGGACCCTGCATGCAGTTTCTCCCAGTGGTAACATCAGACAAAGCTCCAGGACAGCATCCCAGCCCACATCCATAGTGACGAAGTCAAGCTGGAGAACGTTCTTTTCCCTCAAGGCCCCCTCACATTACCCTGCTATTGCCACACTGACTTTCCTCCCTCCTCTGCCCTTGGCGACTGCTCATCTATTCCCCATTTCTATAATTTTGTCATTTCAATAATAATTTATACGGAATCATACAGTATGTAACTTATAGAGACTGTTTTGTTTTGTTTTGTTTTTCCACTCAGCATAATTCCTTGCAGCTTCTTCCAGGTTGTCACACACAGCATAGTTTGTTCTTTTTGTGGCTGCCTAGTATTCCGGCTTTCGATGGACCACATTTGTTTAGCCATGCACCCACTGAAGGAGATCTGGGTTGTTTTCAGCTTGGGGCTACCATGAATAAAGCTGCTGTAAACATTTTTATAGAGGTTTTTTTGGGAACAAAGTCTTCATTTCTCTGGGATAAATGCTCCAGACTATAATTTCTGGGGTGGAAGATAGTTCATGTGTTTAATTTTTTTTTTCAAGACGCTGCAGAAGTATTTTCCAGATTGTCTGTACCATTTTATACTCCCACCAGCAAGACCGTATATGCGCAATCCAGTTCCCCACACCGTCACCATCATTTAGTGTTGCCATTAGCTTTTATTTCAGTCAACTTGGAAGATGTGTGATGATATCTCATGTGAATTTGCATTTTCCTAAGGATTAATGATATTAAACACCTTTTCACATGCTTCTTTGTTTCTGTATATCCTCTTTGGTGAAATATGTCTTCATGGTTATTTGTCCATTTTTCTCATTAGATCGTTTGCTTTTTGACTATTGAGTTTTGAGAGTTCTTTATATATTTTAGATATATGGATATACGGTTTGCAAATATTTTCTCCCAGTCCATGGTTTGTCTTCTCATCCTCTTAACACGGCCTTTCTCAGATTTTTAAAATTTTTCTAATTTATCTTGTTTATTCTTTTATGGATTGTGATTTTATGTCGAGCCTAGAACTCTTTGCTCAGTCCTGGGTCTCAAAAATCTATGTTATTCTAAAAGTTTCATAGTTTTATGTTTTACATTGAGATCTGTGATCCATTTTGAGTTAACTTCTGTATCATGTGAGAGGTTTCTATGGGCTGGGCCTGGATGTGGCATGTCACCTCTGCTCACATTTCATTGGCCAGAACCCAGTCACATGGCCCTACCTGACTACAAGGGAGGCTGGGAGTCTATATCTGAGATGTGCCTGGGGGAGGAGAGGAACACAGATATCAGGTATCATGAACACTGGGGTCTCTGTCAAGCCGATTAATAATGTCCAAAAAAGTTACTTCTTTCTCTGCTAACATGGTCCTGAATATTTGCCAAATACCTGGGAATTGGTGATTTTTCTGGGTCTGGAACCTAACGGATATTTGACAAAGAAATGTTTGCTGATGTAAAGAAAAGGAGAAAACTGACTTTCTCTTCACACTATCCTACAAGATCAAAATCGTGGTCTCTGTTTCACTGCTTGAGGACACCATGTGCTTCTGTCCCTTCTGGGAAGGCTGCGCAGTGGGGTTAACCAGAGCAAGGGCTGGGGCCTGGGATACCTGGGGCTGCTCTGGCACAAAGGGATTGAAGAGGAGCTCTTGGGTTAGAAGACGAGTGGATTTCTTTGGGAGGTGACATCCTCATCAGAGCTGGCATCAACCCAGCAGGGAGTGGAGGGAGGAAACCTTCCTGGATGTGTAGTGGCCATTCAGCCAGTTCAGCTCTGGTTCCATCTTTGTGGTTCACACTCTGGACAGGAGAAGCCAGGGTCAACGATCTCACGGCCTGGTCACAGCCTGGGAGGAGGCTTCCAGAAAACCCTAAGAAGCTCAGGAGAGAGAACTCACTGTTCTGCTGGTCTGCACTGCTTGAAGTGGAGAACTTGTGTGACCTATTGGAACATCCTGGGACTGTGTGAATTCTTCATTCCATACCAGGCCAGAACCTTGGGGCTTCCAAATTTGTATTTATTCTGGGCAAAATCGTCTTCTTATTTCAAAAGTGTGAGTGTAAGAAGAAAGAAGGCACACAAGTCTTCTGTCCAGGTCACTCTCCTTGAAGCACCCTGGTGAGAGGCAGGCGGGACAGACTGGGCAGGTGCCGGCAATCCCCTTCCCCACCTCCCACGGGTGGTCACACCACAGGGTGGGTTGGTGGGTGGCGAGGAGGAGAGACAGGAGCCATGGAGAACCTCTCAGGCCTTGCCAAGTCAGATAGGACAGTGATGTCCATCTGGACTAGGGCTTTAGGGAGCACAGCCCCTGAATAAGGAGCTACCCTACAGCATCTGACTGGGATGCTGGGACTGTGGGGGCAAGGGGTTGTGCTCCTCTCCCTGCCTTCAGTTCACATACTCACCCCACTCATTGTGCCTGGAAACGCTATAACTATTTCTTGAAGGAACTGACTCATTCTTTCTGGATCCACTGGAGCCTACATTTAAATAAAAGTTCAAAAGGGAAAAAAAGAAAACCAAAGATCTTCCAAACTTCACACAGGTCAGGCTCAGTTCCCCGCCTTTTGGAGTTTGCAGTCAAGGGCAGGGGGTGAGTAATTTTGCCCCGGTGTCTCCTAGAGGAACCGATCATCTCATTTTTGTGCAGCCCCATGTCCCCTGTGGCCAACAATGACTTATCTGATAGGAAGAAACGCTGTGTCCAGTTAGGCCACCTGATTTTTTGAATGGTTGCCTGGGGAGCGCCCTGGACTCCCAGAACTCGAGGGAAAGTTCCCACAAAACCAGCCTCATTCTTGGGGGATCTTGGGGGAAACGTGTGCGCTTGTGTGTGTGTGTGTTTCCTGCCTCCCCACACAAAGGTGATTTCAATCATCCCATTGAGCTCCTACTTTTCCTTCTGAAACAGCTGTGTTTAGGTGTGCCCGTTGGGGTGTGTGTGTGTGTGTATATGTGAGAGAGAGAGAGAGAGAGCTCTCTGTAGGGTCGGGTGTGCACTGCACTAAGCCATGTTTTCATCAGCTCATTGCTTACAAAGGACCACAGAAGCCCTGGAACCCCCCTGCCCCTGCTAGGATGCCAGTGAGGGCTCTCCTGCTGTCCTTCACAGCCAGTTAGCCCGTGTGGGGAGAGGGCGGGGAGGGAGACAGAGAGGGAGGAAGAGGGAGCGGGAGCGGGAGCAGCCGCAGTTCGACATGGCTCTGTGTGTGGTCTGGGCCGCAGTTCCTGAAATCCAGGCCTGGCTCCTGGCTGGGGTCAAGCTCCGGGTCCCTAAATGAGTCCCTTATCCACTTTCCAAAACACGGAGGAGGTTTGAAAGGGCCCCGTGGGCAGACGGTCCCTATCAGCAAAAACAAACAAGCCAACAGCTACCTAAGCTTCCTTTACTATTTCAGCGGACCAGCCTTCAGCCGGCTGCGGCCGCGGGGGCGCAGGCCCAGCTGGGGCACAAGGGCCACCTCCTCGCCGAGTCCGCACTCCCGGGGTCACCGGCCTGCTGCCCGGGCGGAGGTTGGCAGGGGGCCCCTCGGCCCCCGGGGGAGCCTGCCGGGAATTCACGCGCAGCCCCTGAGCAGAAGTGGGCTGAGCCGAAGGCCCGTGGTATTTCCCATCCGCGGAAAAATTAAAAGGCCTGGGCCGCCCTCCTCGGGTGAAGAGAAAGCTCTGTGGCGGCCGCGCGGCTCCGGCTGGGCCGGGAAGCGGGCGGCGAGGCCCGGCAGGTGCAGCAAGTCCTGTCCCTCGGTCCCCGTGCGCGGCCCGCCCCGCCCCGCCCCGCCCCGCTCCGGGACCTCGGCCCCGCCTCCCCCGCGGCAGCTCGGCGCGGACCCCCCCCCCCCCCCCCCCCCCGCATCTCCTTCCACCCGCTGGAAGGGCCTTTCTGGTTTATGGAGCAAGACAGAACGTCCAGTCAGTCATCCCCGTGGGCCAGAATACAGTCAGCTCCCCGCCCCCACCCGGCCACAGGAGCCTTCTGGAACGCCCCCCCCCCGCGGCCCCCCAGGCCCCCCCAGCCCGCCGCGGCCTGGCCGGGCTCCCGGGCTGGCCTCGGCCTGTGCCGCCGGGGCTGAACGGGCTCCCTGTCTGCCAGAGCAAACAAGCCCCCGCGGGCGGGGCCGGACGTCGGAGGGCCGCGGACAGGGGCTGTTTCTCTCTGGATGTTCCACCGGGGAGAGCCTGCCAAGGGCTCTGCCGAGGGATGTGCCAAGGAGCCCAAGCTGCTCCAACATTACGGATTCACCACTAAATAGCCCCATTCAAGGGAGACAAGGCCCAAAGGGCTTTTATAATGCAACTGCTTCCCTGTGGCCCAGCCACAGCCACCTCTCCTCCACCGGCGCCCCCCAGATTTCCTCCCTGCCTTGGCACCCCCACCCTGCCTTGGCCGCCTGGTGCCTGAGCTCCCACTGCTTCCTAATCCCCAACATGTGAGAACTGGTATCTGACCTCCTGGCTGTCCTGAGGTCTCGAAAAGGGCTGCACCTGGACAGCGTCTGGCCCCAGTGCCTCCTCCATTGGTGGCCACTGCTGTTACTACTCTAGCCCTGCAGCAGTGGAGGGGGTTGAAAGCCTGGGGGTCGGGGAGTGGGGGGCAGCAGAAGGCCTGAGGCCCAACGGCCTGCCCTCCACTCACCTCACCCAGCCATAGGCAGGGGAACTGGCCCGGTGGGTGGTAGGGAGACAGCAGGTGTCCCACGGTCTTGGCACCTCCTCCTTCAGTCTCCAAGCCTGGAGAAGCATGCTACCTACCCTCACTCCCACCTTCCCCCCAGCAGTGGACTCTAGGGAACCTCTCAGGTCGCTGCCCCCAACCCCCCCAAGTCCTAACCTGAGTCCTGGTGCAGCCTCTGATACCCATGCTGTAACACACTCAGAGCTGGAGCTCATGGGGCATCCCAGGAGCCCAGGCTCCTTAGGTTGTCAGGAGAGGCTGACGGCAGGGATGACCCACTTCCCCACCAGGCCCTCTGCTCGCACAAGTTCCAGAGGGCATCCTGTGACCACTTTCTCAGGAAGCCACCAGAAGGTGGACTTCTTGGGCCTATGGCCCCAGGAGGGTGATCTGAAACCTTGGAATCCCTTAGACAACTGTGCCTCCTATTTGGAACCTACAGGAAAGGGAGAAAATGTGTCCTACAAAGAGTAGCTGCTCAATAAACACTTGATTACTTCATTTAGTTTATCCTGAAACAAGAGGGCAGGAAAAATGATGAAGGAGTGTCTGAAAGGAGGCCAAAGCAGGGGTGAGAAGGAAAGAATTTCAAACTCAGAATTGTCCAAGAGGTGACCCCAGCACATACCACGGGACCAGAGTAGTGTCAATCCCGGGCAGGCAACCAGTATGTTGGCACTTCGGTCCCTCCATTGCAAAGGGCTGGTAACACCCATCCCTGTGATGGAGAGGAAAGGCCATGGCACATCCCAGGTGGCTGGCTCTGAGTCGGAGCACAACAAACAGTCCTTGTGTTCCTTAGTCTTCTGCAAGGCTAGGGATAGAGCCCCATGTCTCCGACTCCCAGAGAGTGTTCTCTTGTGTGATGGTGACCCCCTAGGGGACCCAGGGGCCAAGCATCTTTATCTGTGCCTCTTTGGCTTTTGGTTTCTGGACCCAGTTCCTCTCATGGTGGGCCTCACTGCCAGGTGGAGCATCTCCAAGGGCCCTTCGGCTTGACCTGGGCACAGATGCCCACTAGACTCCACATTCCAGCCAGGAGACTTCTGTCCCCAAAGCCACCACGTGAAAAACTGCAAGCCACCAAAACCACCAATAATAGAAAACTGGTTGGGGCAGCCCTGGTGGCGCAGCGGTTTAGCGCTGCCTGCAGCCCAGGGCATGATCCTGGAGACCCTAGATCGAGTCCCACGTCAGGCTCTCTCCATGGAGCCTGCTTCTCCCTCTGCCTGTGTCTCTGCCTCTCTCCCTCCCTCTCTCTCTCTCTCTCTCTCTGTCTGTCTCTATGAATAAATAAATAAAATATTTTAAAAAATAGAAAACTGACTGAATCAATTAAATATCACCATAGGATGGAATACAATATAGCCATTGAAAAGAATGAACCAGAGTTGGATTTTGATGATCTCCATAGGTAGTAGGTAAAATCAGCAAGAGCCCGAATTGTGGATATACAGAAATCCCTTTTATGTAAATGGCAAGTACACAGTCTTTCTAGATTTTAGAGTAACATTTTTCTGCAAGTACTCAGCCATTAATTAAAAGCTTCATTTGGGGAAGGACACGTGGGGTTTCACTGTACCTTTCTCCTTTTGTTGTTTTTTGAAAATTCTATGTGCGCCATGTGTTTGGTTTAAATGAGAAGAACTGTATGTGCCAGTTACCTGAGGTTCAAGACCCTGGAGGAGGTTTTGCTTAAAATAGAGCAGGAGCTGATGGATGGCAAGGAAGGGAGAGACCCTGAGGAGCTCAGGCGGCCTGGGATACCTCTCAGTGCTGCCTCTCAGCACCACCCTCGGATGAAAGGGATGAGAACCACACACCAATGATGAGAATCTCAAGAAGGAAGCTCCCCCTTCTGCCTAGCCCCCTCTTCCAACCACAAGGGTGGGCGGGGAAGGCAAAGCTGCCCCCTACTGCTACTAACAATCCTGTGGACAAATCCACTCTGTGTCACTCCCCTGTCTCCTCTAGTTTGGTCCCCTCTCCACTCTCCCTGCTCCCTACCCCTCCCCCTTCCCACCCCAGTGGAGGGAGATCTAAAAGATGCAGAAAGGGCAGCCCGGGTGGCTCAGGTGTTTAATGCCACGTTCGGCCCAGGGCCTGATCCTAGGGACCTGGGATCGAGTCCCACATCAGGCTCCCTGCATGGAGCCTGCTTCTCCCTCTGCCTGTGTCTCTGCCTCTTTCTCTCTCTCTTCTCTGCTGTGTTGCTCATAAATAAATAAAATCTTTAAAAATAAATAAATAAAATAAAATAAAAGATGCAAAAAGGTCACCTGGCTGGCTGGCAATTGTGAGAGTCATTTTTCCTGGAGAGCAAACAGAATGTAGACAGTAGGCCCCCCGAGAGCCATCATGCACTAAAAGGCCACACAGCTACTCTGAAAGGTATCTCCTAGAAAGACTCCATGTGGAAGTGCGTCTCCCATTCTTCCAAACCAGCTCCAACCTCTTATAATTTCCCTTGCCTTCTGCTTTGAAAGAAATGACAGGGTCGAGTCAACCTATATTTCCTGAGTACTTCTTGCACCCGGCGCTCTGTGATGAATGTAAATAGGAGGTAGGCCCTCATCTTTCAGGGTTGCCAATTCACTGGGGGTTTGTCCTACCAGACAGGTCAAAGAGTAACCATGACTATGGCCCAGCTGATTGGCCCCAGACAACAGGCTGGTGCTATTGTCTAACAGTCTCTGCTGTAGGTAAGGACACTGCATTTTACTCCCAAAGTGGCAGGGAGCTGAAGACTAATTTCAGGGGCAAGTCACTTTTCATCTCTTGGTCTATTTCCCCACCCACAGCATGTGGGGCAGCTTATACTCAGAGAAAATATTGTGCATGTAGATGAAACAACCCATAATCCTCTATCTGGCATATTTGCCTGAGTGAACAGGTGTGTTTGTTTCGGGAGGTTGACTTTTGGGACAATAGGAAAAAGTCATGTCTACTAAACTAAGTAGGTAGGAACAGGAGGTAGAAATGAATTTGGTGTAGAATGGGCACTGAACGGAAAAGGAGAAATGATTTTGCATGTAAGGTGCTGTGAGGGACAGGGAACATGGGTGGGTACAAGAAGAAAGGCAGTTGCTCAGAGACTTAGCCTTGTTGTGGTAAAAAGATGGATCTGCATGTTTGGAGAGTATGGGGAGAGGGGGAGGTGTGGGAAAAGAGGACTGACAAGAAAGGATGTTTGAGATCTAAAATCTGTCAGACCCTAGGAAGAAAGAAGAATCCAAGATCTGGACAGAACAGTGAAATGACACTCGAGGAGCTGAACACTATGTTTCGAGAGACACAGAGCTAGAAAATGCTCCTCTCTGGCTTCACACGTGCTGAAGTTCTCTGATGCTCTGCTGGCCCCTAGAGGGATGCATTATAACAAATACCATTAAGCAGACATCCAGATTTGTGCTCTGCTCCTGGGCTCTCCATGAGGTAACCACGCTGTGTCTTAGTTGGTTTTTCTAAGGAATTCTGAAATAGCAGTGGAGGGGAGCCCACAGAGAGGATGACAGAAGGGGTGGCTGAGTCTCAGAAAAGGTTGGGGAACTACTCTCAAGGTTTAGGGCTCTGCAAGGTGCTTTCTACTCTGTGGAAACTTGTTATGAAATGTCATGCTTACCAAAGAGACAAATGAAGGGCAAAAGTTGGAGTGAACTCCGTGAGGGGCAGGAGCAGAAGCAGAAGGGCTAGACGAATCTTATGATAAGGGAAGGTGGTATAGCCCTGCAGAGACTAGTCTGCTCTAAAAATACCAGCCAACACTGATGTGTGATGAGCCATTTCTGTGACAGGTGCTGCTTTATGCATATTAGTTACCTCACTTCATCCTCCTCTCAGTCCTGCAAAGCAGAAGTGTGTGATTGTTATCTTTGTTATCTTAATTCTGGTTTCAGAGATAAGAAAACTAGACAAAAATTGTTTTAGTGATTCCTTGCAATCACACAGATAGTAAATATATTAGTGATCCTTTGTTGCCTAACAAATTACCACAAACTTGGTGGTTTAAAACAAAGCACATTTATAATCTCACAGCTTCTGCAGGTCAAGAACTCAGGTACAGTGAGACTGAGTGATATGGCTGGGGTCTTTCATGAGACTATCAATCAGGTTTCATCGGAAGACTCAACTGAGGAAGGGCTTGCTTCTAGGTTAATGGGGTTATTGGCCCGTGGCCATTTCTTGAGTGCTGTTGGGTTCCCCCAACTGTTGGCCAAATGTCATGGGCATGACATCTCATCTCCTCTGTGATATTCTGTTGGCTAGAAATCACAAGTTCCCATCCCCACTCAAAGGGAGGGATCCCACAAGGGCAGAATACAGGAGGCAGGATCATTGGTGGCCATCTTTGAGTGGCCGTAGTGAGCAGTGTGCTATATTTGAACGCAGGCAGCTGGCACCAGAGCTTACATATCTAAACACTACGCTCTTCTTTTCACCAAGGGTTTTGCCATTTGGTTAGCACCCAGATCCTCAATGCCTGACCAAGTGTCTCTCCCTCTTTTCCATGCCTCGTGAACTCACAGAGCCCTCGTGAACAATAGCAAAGCCTCCACTGGCTTCCAGCCACCAAATTAAGGAAGGATGCAATCTGCTATTAAAGGATCTCTAAACTCTCCAGACTCTATCAAATAGAGTCCCAATAGGAAACATAGGACACACTCAAATTAGGATAATAGAGGAGAGTTTCTTTACAAATGGGCTACTTACAAGGTATGGGCTAGGGCAGCTGAGCTGTTGCCACCACTGGACCCAACGGCACAAGGGAGGTAGAGCTTATGGGAACCTCTTGAGAGATGACTGCAAAGAGGAAGTCAGGGCATTGAACACTCTGGCCTCATTCTCCCCACTCCTCTGATATCCCCCTCTCACTGGCCAAATTGACCCAGAAGGCAGAGGGCTTAGGAGCTGTAGAGTGCAGTCCACACAGGCCAGACTCCCCACAGAGAAGCACAGAGGGGAGGCTGGCAGGGGATAGGGAGTGGAGGTGGGGGTGGGGGTGTGTATGACAAACAGACGCCCTGCTCAGAGACCAGTCCTTTAGCAGGTTCCTCTAGAAGATTTAAGTGTTTACCTGATCTTAACCTCTGGTGGGAAGGGGGGAATGGTACTTAAAATTAAAGTTGTAAAGGAAACAAAAGTTTAAGGGAACACCAGAGGTTTAAAGGAAAAATTGAACACCAGAGAGGAAAATAGAGTCATTTTCAAATTTAGATGTGAATGTATGATTTCATTCATTAAATGTTTAGTTTGTCCCAAACTTTCAGGAGCACATCTATGGCTAACATTAGGCAAGCTATTGCTTTGTGTGTAATTCTTTAGGTTCCCACTATAAACCCAAAGTCAAGAGCTTAATCCATCACAATATTGTTACTATTATTATAACAATTATATTAGCAGTTTTATATCTTACAGATCATCTTAAATGTATTATCTCACTTAAGTATTATCTGTTCCAAGGAAGCTACCAATTACATTGGAACTTAAGGAAGAGAAGCACCAAAATTAAGGAATCCTCAAACAGGATTCAGTGTTTGCCTGGGATGGGGTCACTAGTTTCCCTGGTTCTCCTTTCTATAGATTCTGGTTTCATTAAGAAAAGTTAAGAGATGCAAGAGGGACATACCACAGAAAGTCCTATTCTGGTTGTGCTCAGGAGATGCAAAATGTGTTGCTCTGAAGATGATTATTGATCTAAAATACTATCCACTAGTGGGGTGCCTGGGTGGCTCAGTCAGTTAAGCATCTGACTCTTAATTTCGGCTTAGGTCATGGTCTCAGGGTTGTGGGATCAAGCTCTGCATCGCGCTCCATACTGGGTGTGGGGTCTGCTTGGAATTCTCTTTCTCTCTGCCCCTCTGCTCTCACCCCTCCCTGCTCCCCCCCTTAATAATAATAATAATAATAATAATAATAATAATAATAATAGAAAATACTATCCACTAGAAAGCATGAGTAGAAACCACTAAAAAATGATGTTGTGAAAGATTTCAGATGACAAGGAAATATATTCATCATACATAGTTGAGTGAAAGAGAAAACCTACAAAAGACTGTGATACTCAATTTTTGAAGAAATCAAATACGTGTGCATGTGTGTGTGTCTCTCTGTGTGTATTTTTAAGCTATAAAGAGTAGAGATGAAAATATTATCAATGTTTATCTTGTCAAGTGGAGTTCCAGGTAATTATTATCCTTCTGCTTTCTTGCATTTTTAAAAATCAACATGTATTTATTATGTAAAAAGGTTGTTAAGGCATGAAGAAAGGATTCTTGCTTCTAACACCTTGGAGAGAGACCAAAGCCCCAGAGTTCCCATGGAGCTCAGATCAGACTGCATTCTCTTCATTTCAAGCAAAGGGGGCCCTTGGAGTTTCTAATCTACCCCCTTGGGTGTCCCAGTGCTTATTAAAAATATACCAGACAATAGACAGGAGAGAAGACCAGCCTCATGCCCCAGGGGAGGAAGGGAAGGGGCCCACGATGAGCCACCCTGGGTACAAAGCACCAGTCAAAGCCAGGCTTTCTTCCTTCGCTGGCCCTCTGGGGTCAGGGTCTCGTGGCTATAGCATGAGCATAGACTCTGGAATTCTGATCATGCAACTTGAATCTCACACTTCCTTCTTTATGTCTCACTTCCTATTCACAAATGACGATGCTGTTTTCTCATCCAGGGAACAAAGAGGCTCTTCTAGGTGTCCCTGGACTCCTTCCCACATCCCATCCCCTTCCAGCTGGGCTCCAGATGAGAACTATTAACCAACACTTCCTCTGTGTAAAATCATTGCTGGTGATGCTTTCACTGAAGACATTCCCAGATCATATAAGGTCTTCTCACTTCCCAGCGAAGTACCTGAAGTGACCTCATCCTAGAGATGTACATTCGTAGCTCTCCACGTGTCCCTCTTTCACATGAAAATATTCTTTTGGGAGGTCTCCTTTCCCCAAGACTCCCCTCCTGAAGTAGTGATGTTTGCCTCTTTTCAGTGGTCCTTCCAGTTCTAGGTTCTATTATGTTCCCTAGTGAGTCTGTAAAGTTTCCCTTTTTGGAATTGTTTCAGATTGGGGAAGGTTTTTAAAGCCATGGTATTCCTGCTGATGAATGGATTCACTTCTCGGAATTTTTTTTTACCTCCCTTCAAAGGAATAGAAAGCTAGAGAACATCTGATAGCTAAGGGCCTAAATATTGAAGAATTGGGCCTGTTCTCTCTTTTCAAGGATTATTTCTCTACTTCTGGAATACCTTTCCCAGCTCTCATTAGTCTGTTTCATTTCTTGGGTTCAACTTTGTAATTCTTAAACCAGAGCTATAAAAATGAAGTACAATCAATCCCCAAGACCTGTGTCAGTGGGAGGTGGGGAGCACAGAGGAAGCTCCCTACCACCTGGAGACAGTGAGTTTGACCACTACCCTCTTCCAAGTCTCTCACTGCCTCAAGTCATCATGAGCTGCTGCCCTAGCCTGAGAGGAACACTCTTGAGGGATAGAATGACTAACAAAGCCCACAGAAAGTCTGGAAAGAAAGAGAAACAAAGGACAAGGACAGAGTATCGTCAAGTCCTAATACTAAGAGCAGTTAGCACCCTTAAAAAACAGCACACCTTTGGGTGAAGGGCATAGGAATTCTGTGAATTCATTAATTGGGGGGAATGAGTCACATAAAAGGCTTCATCTCCAAGCATCAAGGCATTGTGGTCCTGGCATAAGGATAAACTTACAGATGCATGGAATAGAACTGAGAGTCCAGAAACAAACCCACGTTGATTATGTTCAGTGGATTTTAGACAAGGTTGCCAATGCAACTCAATGGAAGAGAACTGTATTTCAAACAAATGGTGTTGAGACAAGTGGGTAGCCACATGCCAAAGAGCCTACACTATATTTTAAAAAACTACTTGCAATGGAAGAGCTAAAATGATTCTTAGCAAAAACAACCCAAGAAAAAAATAAATGAATTGGGCACCATCAAAATTATAAACTTTTGTGCTTTAAAGGACACCATCAGGAAAGTGAAAAGACAACCCTCAGGATGGAGAAAATATTTGACAATTATATATCTGACAAGGGACTTGTTCCTAGAATGTATAAAGAATTCTTACAATTCAATAATAAAAATCCTAATAACCAATTTAAAAATGATCAAAGAATCTGAAGAGACATTTATCTAAGGAAGATATGCAAATGGTCAACAACATGTGAAAAGAGCTTGACACCATTAGTTATCAGGAAAATACAAATCAAAAGCAAAAGGAACTACTACTTCACTTCCACTAGGGTGCCCATAATGAGAAGGTCAGATAATAACAAGTGTTGGCAAGGAAATGGAAACATTGGGACCCTCACACATTGCTGGTAGGAATATAAAATGATGCAGCTGCTTTGGAAAATAGTCTGGCATTTCCTCAAAGGGCTAAACATAGTCACTGTATGACTCAGCATTGTACATCTATACCTAAGAGAAATGAAAACAAACACTCACACAAGCTTGCACAGGAATGTTTGCAGCAGCACGATTCACAACAGCCAACAGGTAGAAGCCACCCAAAGGTTCATCAAGGGATGAACAGATAAACGAAAAGTGGAATATCCATACAGTGGAAGGTTATTCATCAATAAAAAGGACTTGTAGGAGTTCTGACAGGTTTGTGTAGTGGTCAAGGAACAAGGAATGGCAGCCTGTCTTGGGTAGCACCTGGACAGGGCGGTATTGCAAGGGGAAGCTCCTCATGGCGAGACCTGCAGAGGCTTAAGGCAAGGTGGCTGTGGTCCTGCAGGAGAAGAGGGCAGAGGCAGCACCAGGGGAAGGGCCAGAGAGGGGGCGCGTATGTAAGTTATGTCCGTCAGCAGCATGGTGGGCAGTCTTCAAGTCAGAGAGCTCTAGAGGGCCTGAGCACCTTTGGGCCTTGAAAGCCCAAGGCTTTCCCTAATCTGTGGGCGGCAGGTGCTGGGTATAGCCCCCCAGAGCATATTAGGCGGGCAAGCCCCAAATGGCTACAAATCTGCTTGTTTGAGCTCTTCCTAAAACAGTTAGATGTGCACAATTTGAGTGTGGCCCTAGCAGCCTTCAAGCCAAAGGGTCTCAGCCTGCTGAGAAGAAATAACCAAGGGCTATTTTTGGTTCATTTGTATAATAGGAATGAAGTTCTGATATATGCTCCAAGGTGAACGAACCTCAAGAACATTATGTTAAGTGAAAGAAGCCAGACATGGAAGAGCACATATTATGTGAATCCATATGAAACGCACAGAACAGACAAATCTGTAGAGACAGTAAGTAGACTTGTAGTTGCCTTGGCCTGGAATGACAGTTGGCAAATTGAATTAGCCTTTTCATTTTCTTCAGATGAATATCCAGAAGTGAAATTTAATGGGTCATATGGTATCTCTATTCTATTTTTAATTTTTGGAGGAACCTCTAGACTGTTCTCCATGGTGGCTACACCAGTTGGCATTCCCAGTAAAGGTGCACGAGGGCTCCCTCTGCTCCACATCCTCACCAGCACTTGTTGTTTCTTGTCTTTTTGATACTAGCCACTCTGACAGGTGGGAGGGGATATGTCACTGTGGTTTTGATGTGTTTCCCTGATAAATAGTGGTGTTGGATCACTGACCTTGACTGTAGACATCCGGCCTTCAGAACTATGAGAGAATAAATTTCTGTTACTTTAAGCCACCAAGTTTGTGGTAATCTGTACATCCATAAGAAGCAGATCCACAGCAGAGCACAGAGATGCTCCAGGGTCCTTCCTGCATCACACGAGGAGGCACTTTGTGAACAATGACTACTTAGATAAGGTCATGTTCGTCAGGTTTCTCGACTATAAAAATTACTATTTTCCTCCTGCAAATGCATAAATAACCTGTGAATATAAATACCCACTTTACCATCTATTTCCCCACTGGTGTTCGCATCTGATGATGATTCTTGCCTGGGTTCATTATTACCATGATGGTCAGAAATGGTGATTATCTAAAGCTACCTAATTACACAGATGTTAGTTGGTGTTAGGCTGTAAGAAAGCCGTCCCCTTCTCCATGTTTGTTTCTACCTGAACTTATTCCTTTCTAGCAATATAAACTCATTGCTATTTTATTCAGAAGGCTCTGAGCATTTACAAGCACTGCTTGTTTTATGTTCATATTCAAATCCTGGATTTGCCAGTGGGGCCCTTTTCAAGCAGGCTTCTGTGCCCTTTTTTCTTCTCCTTTTTTTCTTTTCTCTCTCCACCCTTACCCTGTGTCCTTTTGACAGGCTCCCATCATTACTTCCTAGCGCAAAAATCTATGTCAGACTTGTCTCTGACTTTCCTGACCCCAGTCTCAGAACCTGCCCTTTCCTCAAGGAGCCTAGGCATCACTCAGTGCAAATGGTATTTAGAAACCAAGATCTGGGCACCAGGGGAGCACCCATATTCTCCAGGGGTTTTGCTGAGCACAAGCCTGTGCCTGTGTAGGCTGCTCCAGGTGGGAGAAAGGGCTCAGGAGGCTCTCTAGGCAGCTTTGCAATGTGTCTGAAGCTTTGTGCTTTCATGGTGTCACAAGATGGGTGGGTCAGATCAGGAAAGGCTCTGTTCTGGGTTGAATTGTGTCCCTTCCAAATTCATATTAGCCCCGACCCCTAGGACTGCAGAATACGAACTTTTTTAGAGATGGGATCTTCACGGAGATAATCCAGCCAAGGTGAGGGGTTAGGGTAGGTGGGCCTTACCCCACCCAGATGGATGTCCTTACAAAAAGGGGAAGTGTGGACGCAGAGATGTTTAGATGAAAGACACCGTGAAGAACGAAGGGGCCACCTAGGAGTCAGGAGGGGAGGCCTGGAGCAGCCGGTCCTATAGCCCCCACAGGAAACAGCCCGGCTGTCGCTCGATCCTTGATGTCCGGCCTGCAGAACTGGGAGCCAGCAGGTCTCTGTGGTTTGTGGTACTTTGCCACGGCAGCTTTAGCGGACTTCTTGTTGCACCCCGCCCCCACCCCAGCCCCCACCATCCCCAACATGAAGTTTCCACTTGGCTTTAATTAATATTCTGTTTGAAAAACAGGATCTATTGGTTTAAAAGGAAAGTTTGGAAATTCATTGTTCCACATCCCTCTCATTTCATACGTGAGGGTGCTCCCAGCAATGATTTCTTTGCAGTCTGAAGGCCCCTTCTGGGGACACATTTTGTTCTCTTGGAGGTTGAAGGAGAAAACAAGGGACAATGAGGGGCAGCCGGTGTGTAGTTGCCATGAGGCCATGTCCTGGCACCTGCAGGTCTGTGCTGTTTGGGACAGCCAGGGCCTGTTCTACTGCAGCGTCGGGTACCAGCCAGCTCCAGGTGGGGCAGCAGGGCCACCAGCCTCCCAGGTGCAGAAGCCAGCCTCCCCCCTCATTGCCTGCATGGCCCAGGCCTTCTGGCGTCCTAGGCCCCGGGGCCACCCTCCCTCCAGGCCTGTCGGCAAGGATTGATTGCTGGGTGTCTGGGGATCGTCAGCCTCCAGATGTTGTGGAGCTGCCACTATAAAGTTCATTGGTTTCCTTCCACAATTTCCCTCCTCCACTCTTCTCAATGTTTCTTGCCTGGCCAGCCCACAGGCATATTTGTGACACATAAACATGAAGACACCTCTGGCGCTTTGGGTTCTACAAGGCTCTGGGTGCAAACAGAGTTGGATCATGTCTTCTCTAGAAGCTTTTCACAAGTTCCTTTGGCAGGAAAACCTTGTATCAGCTGAAGTTCAAGCTGCTACAGGCTATTCGTTGGAATGAGCAAACTCCCAAGATGCTTGTTTGGGGCCCCACGGTGCCTGTGCTCTTTGTGCTGAGTCCATCCCAGGCCATCGTCTCTGTATGGGTGTCAAGGCCACCCTGGCCTTCGGCACTGCAAGTGACATAGGATATAAAATCTTTTGCTCCAAGATGCCCTTGTGTTGATGACATCTATCCAGAATCACCATTGGGTTTGCCCTTGTCCTCACTCTGTGTTGGTGATGGAGAGAGTGGGGATGCTCCCCCAATCCGGTACAAAGCTCATGGGGGAACCATATGGCACCCTTCCCTCCTCTGAATACTGGCTCTCAATTCAGCTTTATTGACAGAAACAGTCCTGGGCCACATTTGGCCCGTGGTCTCTACAATATTGTCCCTTGTTGACAAGGCACTACCTCTGAGCTGTAAGGTCCGGAAATCGTCCACAGGGCCTTGTGACCTTCCCAGCTTATAAGCTGGGGGTAGAATCATTGGAACAATTTGACTGGAATCCCCACTTGCTCTGAGATGGTACATGAGCCCCCTCTTATCGTGTGTCCTGGAATCCCAAAGTAGATAAGTGTATGTGCGTGTACATGTACATACTATGTCATATACACATATCTGTACTAGTTAGAAATAAATAATCCCTCTGTGTGTGCTCCCCACATTCACCCACTGAGCTGCCTGTGCTCACCTCACCAGCTCCACACAGGCATATGTGGGTGCCTCGGCCGAATTGCTTAATGCACATCCCAACCACAGTGCCGTGCCCACCCTTGACCACCTGCCTGTGACCTCTGATTGCCCCTCTCCCAGGAGAGTCCATGTCCCCAGCAGGCACGGAAACTTCCCTCCTGCACACTATTGCCTGGACCCTGAAACTGCAGCCATATTCCTGTAGGATGGGGATCCCTAGCAAAGAGGCCTCAAAGTGCTGCTGGGGACAGAGGGAGAATATTTCTCCCTGGACTCCAATGCTTCCTCACACCCTACCTGGAGTGCAGCCTGCAGCATGCTGAATACCTTCCTCACACAGGGAAACTACTTAGGATTTTCTCTGCAATCTTATTCCCAGAGGTTTCCCTCCAATCTCCTTCTCCAGAGTCCTGAGACACTTGAGGCACACTTGTGGCTTAAGTTCTTTATCAGTAGGATACCAGGAAACCCAAGAGATCTGGCTGGACACCAGTTTATGTGACCCTGAAAATCTGGTCATGATGAAGGCATTTTTCTCTGCCCTGAGCACACAGATTCCCTAGGAGCTCACACCCAACTCCATACCCCATTGAGTCTGTCTTGAGTCATCAGAGACACCCCCAAGCTCTCAGAAAACAAGAAGCTTGACTCCATTGTATCCCAAGACCCTGTGACTCCACACTCCATGGTCTTCTAGCAAGAACTAGGAGGAAGGACAGCAAAGCTTTGGAAAGGCCATTCCTGGTACAATCAGAAAAGATGTATAAAGCCCATTAAATTTTTTAAACATTCTGCCTGAGTCAAGAACTCCAGATTTGGAAGCCTAACATATCCCCAGTTTCAATCACTGTTGTAATCAGACCTCTTGTATCAGGTTTTCCCAAAGCACAAGTATTACCAGGCCTCAGAGAGTGAATGCAAGCCCTGTGGTCCTGGGACTACATGTGCACACATTTTCAGGGCTCACCCAGAACATTCTTTTCTATGAAGGGACTTCCCCAGGCCAGTACTTGAACGACACCTAGGGCTTTATCCACATGGATTAACGTTGAGGCTAGCTAGCATACCCAAGGGCCTGGAGGTGGGGACAGGGGCTGCGGAGGTGGGGGATCACGTACTGTCCTTACATACTTGTTAAAGTATCTGACCTTTAGGTGCTCAGACTTAATTCCAGGTAGTAAGAATACTTTCTTCCCTTCGTATGTGCCAAGGCATTCCTTAGGCCACAAAGTAAATACAGTCAAACTCTTGCCTCTCTGCCTTGTAAGACATTATTCCTTTCCTGTCTCACCTTCTGTTCCCACATCTCTCCACCAAACAGCAAAACCAGGCACCCGGGAGATGTCATTCTGAGGCTTCCTGCTCACTGCCAGCTGTGTTTGTTCTCATTAGGAATATTAGCTGTGGGACACCTGGGTGGCTCAGCGGTTGAGCATCTATCTCCGGCCCAGGGTGTGATCCTGCAGTTCCAGGATCGAGTCCCACATTGGGCTCCCTGCATGGAGCCTGCTTCTCCCTCTGCCTGTGTCTCTGCCTTTCTCTCTGTGTGTCTCTCATGAATAAATAAATAAAATCTTTAAAAAAGTATTAGCTGAAAATGTGAAGAATCACAGCATAGACACAAACTGGCTGCATAACTTCTCTGTTGCTGAAGAAACCAATCCCAGACTCAGGGGTTAAAATGACACGATTTGCTATTTCTTTTGATTCTGAAAGGTGGTTTCTCTGCTGACTCACCTTGGCTCCCTTTCCTGGCTACACAAGCTGGAGGGTCAGCTGGGCCAGAAGGTCCAACAGTGACTCCCACTCAGCTTGCACTCGCAGGCAGACACCACTGGCTCTTAGCTGGGACAATTCAGTTCTCCTCCTGAGGTCTCCTACTCCAGGAAACTAGATTGGCCTCCCAATGTGGAGGCCTCAGGGTAGTGCCCCAACACGGCAAGGGCAGGAGCTCAAGGCCTTTGAAGGGCTAGTCGTGAAGGTCACATAACCCAACTCTGATACAGTCAATTGGTCAAAGCAAGTCATGTGTCATGCCCAAACTTAAGAGGAAGGGAAACAGACTCCATCTCCTGATGGAAGGAGTGGCAAAGTCCTTTCACAAGAGATTGTGGGACAAATTGCTGCAGAATCATTGGAAACATCTGGAGCAGCAACACAGGTGCAAAGTCCTCCTGAGCAGCCCCCACATTGTGGGGAAGGCTATGTGAGAGAGGCTTACACACATCTCTAGACAAAGGTCTTCTTTGTTACAAAAGGGTAAAAGGGCTCTGAAATCTTGGGGTTAGAGCTGCGAGTTGAGCTTCTGTCTCTGCAGGTTAGAACTATCTAGGTTGTTTGTGACAGAAACTCCACTGAAACTAGCTTCAGGGCAGCCCGGGTGGCTCAGGGGTTTAGCATTGCCTTCAGCCCAGGGTGTGATCCTGGGGACCTGGGATCGAGTCCACGTCAGGCTCCCTGCATGGAGCCTGCTTCTCCCTCTCTCTGCCTGTGTCTCTGCCTCTCTCTCTCTCTCTCTCATAAATGAATAAAATAAAATCTTTAATTAATTAATTTATTTATTTATTTATGATAGTCACAGATAGAGAGAGAGAGAGAGGCAGAGACACAGGCAGAGGGAGAAGCAGGCTCCATGCACCGGGAGCCCGATGTGGGACTCGATCCTGGGTCTCCAGGATCGCGCCCTGGGCCAAAGGCAGGCGCCAAACCGCTGTGCCACCCAGGGATCCCCATAAAATAAAATCTTAAAAAAAAAAAAAAAAACTAGCTTCAGCCAAAGGGGAGATGTTGCAGAGACCGTGGATCCCATGGCAGGAAAATGGTAGGTCTCAGGGACATTGGGAACCAGAGGTTTGATGGTCCAGGACTCTTTGACTCTCCTTCCTGTTTCTCTGAACACCTGGCTTCCCTCTGCTCACTCTCTGGTTGCAGATCCCTTTCTCCTTAGGGTGGCAGATATGAGTGTTCCAGAAAGAAGGAGTGGGATGTTGGGCAGACAAAACCATGAAAGGTCCACCTGATGAGCCCTAGACACAGGGCAGGGCAGTGGTTAGAACAAGGTCCAGAGTCAGACTGCTAGGGCTGGGGTTCCACTCCTACCACTCATCAGATGTGTATCCCTAGGTAAGGCACTAAGTCCTCTGTGCCTTCACTTCCTCATCTGTGAAATGAGCAGAGCTCTTTCTCCTATAGAGTTGTGGTGGTGAAAATGGGTTAAAATGTGCAAAGCTCCTTGCATGATCCCTGATTCCACAGTATGTGCTCACAGAAGGTTAATTATTATAAATAGGATGAACAGATTTTATTTACAGCAATTACATTTATATGCTATAAGATAATATATAGAAAATTAGAAAATTTTTTTGTTTCCTGGGAACTGAAATTCTTAATTTCAGAGAAAATACGTAGTAAGGGTCTTTTGTCCACTTCAGAAATGCTGAAGTGGAAGTTCACAAGGCAGACATGTGCTCTTTCGTTTATTGAACAAATATATCTGGAGTACCTGCCCCCCCATGCCAGCCACTGGTCTGGGCAGAGGGCACCCTGCCTGGGGCCGCAGAGCAGAATGCACGCTCTCATGGAGCTGACATCTGGTGCTGGGCCGCAGACCCGTTTAACATAGAAATGTGCTTTTAAAAGTTCCACGTGGGCCGAAAAAGGTTGTGTCAAATCAGAGCGATTTCCAAAAATGCCACCAAGGAAGGCCTCTGCTAGATTCTGAGCTGCAACCACAGCAAACCTTCACTTCTGGTCTATTCAGAAAGTTATTTTCTCCAATTTCCCCAAGTCCCCTCAACCTCCATTGCCAAACGGCCACCCAGAAACCCCCCACATTAACCCAATCCATTCTACTATGGGTTGAAGGAAAAGAAAAAAAAAAATCCCTGAGCATTGCCTGAAGCAAACCCCACAGACTTACGGCGTTACTTGGGTGTGAATTTCATAGGAAATCTGGCCCCTGGACCTTTTCACCACCTCATACACAGTTTGTGCCTGTGTCCCCCTCCCATATGAACTGCTCTGGAATGAGGGAGAACTATTTCATCCTGGGTGAAGAAAACTTGTCTCTAAACTGGGTCTCCTGTTTACTAGCTCCTGTGCTTTATCATCCTCAGTAGGTCACAGAGGCCTCTGAAGAGGCATGGGGGCCTGTCCCAGCACATGCAAGACCCCCACCCCACCGGCCCCTTCCTGGCTGCTAGAGGGACAGCTGAATGAGGTTGGGTGTTCATCCCTTCAGAAAAATATTTGAACACAGCTGTTACCCTTCTTCCTGCCACCCATGTGGTTGTGTTTTTAAATATGGCTTGAACTTGAAGCAGTTTCCATTTATAAAAATTCTTTAGCAAAATGCTCTTTCCAATAACAATATTCCCATGTGTGCCTTTTGCTTCTGATATTTTCCCTATAAATGAATCTGCTAAAACAGAGTCCTCTTAAAAAAAAAAAAAAAAAAGAGTCCTCTTGTCCTTTGGTATTTTTATATCCACAAACCAGCTGGCCCCCACCTTGTGGTTCTGGGACCTCTTGCTTTGGCACAAGAACTCAGAAAGGGCAGGATTCCCTCTTGTCATTCTGCAGAGTTTATCTCACACCATTACGACAGTCCATATGGGGCTCTGGGCCTGGTGTGGGGTGGCGTCCACACTGCCACAGCAGCGGAGCTACTAGGTTCTCCTGGGGGATGCTCAGGCCCTAGTGTCCAGGCAGCTCCACATATTCCCCGTCCTGCTCCTCTCCATGACCTTCCCCTCTGGAGAAAGAGAGAGAGAACCCAGGCCACCTAGGTAGTCTCAGCCCCCAAATACCAGGAGCCTCTAGGTCAATGACTCTATCAGGGTGGTTCCCAAACTTGGCTGGACTTCAGAATCACCCTTTGGAAGTCCAGTGCCCAGCCCCACTCATACCAACTGGGGAAGACTCTTCAGGGAGCATTCCAACTGGAGTATCTTTGGAATCTCCTCAGGTGATCCCAATGTGCCAGTGAAGTTGAGAACCGCTGCCCTCAGAACATCCCAAGGATGCAGGGTATCAGATCCGGGCACAGAGTGGAATGGGTGTTTGCCAACAGCTGTTTGCATAACACTGATAAGCCCTATGGTGATTTGGCTGTCAGGATAAGCGTTTCCCCCTTGCAGATGTTTCCTGTCTGCCACATAGGGATTTGGGTCAAGATAACTCTAAATGGTCTTATTAACCAGAATTATATAACATCACTCACTCCCAAAGGGTGGCCGCCTCTCAAGCTTAGAGATCACGGGGACAATCCTCTTTCGGTTATTACAAAATTCCTTTCATTCACTGAGTTGTGAAATCTAGAGCCATAAACCAATTAATATTTTATTTTATTTGTTCATCTTGCAATTTTTCTAGTATGAAGAAAAAAGAGACAAAAATAAAAGTGTAAATATATACATGCATATACACATACATACACAAGTATATATTCTTTAATATATCTGTGTAAACATATATACACATATGCCTAGAAATGATTCAGTGGCAATGCTGAGATTTTCAAGCCAAGAAAAGCCCTATTAGAGTAGGTTGAACCCAAAGAAAATCATCTGCAGTTGAGCAATGACCAGATAGCCTTAGCAAAAATTTGAAGGCCTTTACAATAGTGGAATTTATCGAATTAGACGGAAGATTTAATTACGGAAATTAAATCTGAAAATGTGAGTGCAGTGGTGGGGGCAGCAGGCTCTAGCTCCTCCCCCCACCCTGACAAGGCCCTGTGGCAGAAAGCACTCCTGCCTACCAGCCCCAGAACTACCAAGGTCTGTGAGGGTGGGGTCTCCTTGCTCATTGTCCAGCAAGTGCCTGGCATAGAAATAGATATACCTTCAATATCAGTTGGAAAAATAAATGAACGACCCAATACTTTCAAATGTTCATAACAAAACTCATGAATTGAGTTTTAGTACTAAATTTCAAAATATTATCAGTATAATCTGCCCCTCTGCACACAACCCTTCCTACCATTCCCCCAACCAATAATTGACTATTTTCCACTATGACTCTTCTGAAGAGCTGTTTTAACAGGGTCACTGAAATACTTTGATCAATAAAGGCAAAAAATAATTTGAAAAGGGAGTAACCATGAAGAACCCTATTCTGGGTCTTACCATTATGGAGTGTGAAGGTATTTTCTTCTCCAGGTCTGAGTCCCTTCATAAAAGTTGTCCGATTAGCTACTTCCTACCTATACTGTAGGGATTGCAGGGAAACAGGGAAGCTATATACACATGCACTATGGAGGAAAGATATTTTAAATGGTTTTCAACCAATAATATTGTAAAAATACCCCAGGGACTTGTGATGTGGAGCCAGACAGAGTCTAGGAGGTGAGATTATGTCTGCCTCAGGCCCCTTTGAAGCATTTAGAAATGTTGCAAACATAGAATAAACCCAATAATCTACAAAGGAGGAAAGGGGAGGTGTTACCCTCTGTGACTTAGGTTAGCTCGTCATTTGAACAGAAAGCAAAGTACCCATCTAAGTAAGAAAGTTTAAAGCTGTTTGGAAAGATAGAAAGAGATGGAGTACTTCCAAATTCGTTCTATAAGGCCAGCATCACCTTAATTCCAAAACCAGACAAAGACCGCACCAAAAAGGAGAATTACAGACCAATATCCCTGATGAATGTGGATGCAAAAATTCTCAACAAGATACTAGCCAATAGGATACAACAATACATTAAGAAAATTATTCACCATGACCAAGTAGGATTTATCCCCGGGACACAAGGCTGGTTCAACACTCGTAAAACAATCAATGTGATTGATCATATCAGCAAGAGAAAAACCAAGAACCATGTGATCCTCTCATTAGATGCAGAGAAAGCATTTGACAAAATACAGCATCCGTTCCTGATCAAAGCTCTTCAGAGTGTAGGGATAGAGGGAACATTCCCCAACATCTTAAAAGCCATCTACAAAAAGCCCACAGCAAATATCATTCTCAATGAGGAAGCACTGGGAGCCTTTCCCCTAAGATCAGGAACAAGACAGGGATGTCCACTGTCACCACTGCTGTTCAACATAGTACTGGAAGTCCTAGCCTCAGCAATCAGACAACAAAAAGACATTAAAGGCTCAAATTGGCAAAGAAGAAGTCAAACTCTCCCTCTTCACCGATGACATGATACTCTACATAGAAAACCCAAAAGCCTCCACCCCAAGATTGCTAAAACTCATACAGCAATTTGATAGCGTGGCAGGATACAAAATCAATGCCCAGAAATCAGTGGCATTTCTACACACTAACAATGAGACTGAAGAAAGAGAAATTAAGGAGTCAATCCCATTTACAATTGCACCCAAAAGCATAAGATACCTAGGAATAAACCTAACCAAAGAGGTAAAGGATCTATACCCTAAAAACTATAAAACACTTCTGAAAAAAATTGAGGAAGACACAAAGAGATGGAAAAATATTCCATGCTCATGAATTGGCAGAATTAATATTGTGAAAATGTCAATGTTACCCAGGGCAATTTACACGTTTAATGCAATCCCTATCAAAATACCATGGACTTTCTTCAGAGAGTTAGAACAAATTATTTTAAGATTTGTGTGGAATCGGAAAAGACCCCGAATAGCCAGGGGAATTTTAAAAAAGAAAACCATATCTGGGGGCATCACAATGCCAGATCTCAGGTTGTACTACAGAGCTGTGGTCATCAAGACAGTGTGGTACTGGCACGAAAGTTTAGCATTTCTTTAAAGATTTTATTTACTTATTCATGAGATAGAGTGAGAGAGAGGCAGAGACACAGGCAAAGGGAGAAGCAGGCTCCCTGCAGGGACCCCAATGTGGGACTCGATCCTGGAACCCCAGGATCATGACCTGAGCCTGAACTGAAGGCAGATGTTCAACCCCTGAGCCACCCAGGCGTCCCAAGTTTAGCAGTTTTAAAGCAGGAAAACTTTGAATGCCATAGGAACACCAAAGATTTTGCATACTAGATTAATGGAACCAATTGTTCTTTTTTACATTCCAATAAAACTCTATCTCTTGGAAAACTTCAAGCAATCTGTGAAGGAGGCATGTGTGAGCCCAATGGAAACAGTTCTGCCTCCTCTGTCTGAATTGGGACTGAAAAACCAACAACCAGAATTGAAAAGACTTTATTTCTTGCACAGAAATGTTTGGGGTTTTTACTGCCCTCCCTACATTTATAGATCTGCTTGCGAATAAGACATACTCACAAGTTTATAAAGGGGTTGTTTGGAGCTTGGAAAGCATGCTTGGTCCTGTATCCTCTGCCTGCAGCCCACTTCACCAGCCAGACTCCATACGTGTCTTTGCTTCCGTACCCCTGAATTTCCATTCCTCTAACTGGCTTTGGCTTCTGTGCCTCCATGAATCTGCCTGAGCCAGTACCTCTACCTGGGGTTCCCTTTCTTCACTCCTCTATTAAGCAAACACTTAGTCTTCTTTCAGAACCTCATGCCACCTTTACTATGAATCTTTTCTCAATTCGGCAAATATATTTCATTGCTCCTGCTCATGTTCTGCCTCACACTTCAGCTACTAGAACATGTAAGCATTAAGTGCACTTATTTTTTTTTTAATTTTTATTTATTTATGATAGTCACAGAGAGAGAGAGAGAGAGAGGCAGAGACACAGGCAGAGGGAGAAGCAGGCTCCATGCACCGGGAGCCCGATGTGGGATTCGATCCCGGGTCTCCAGGATCGCGCCCTGAGCCAAAGGCAGGCGCCAAACCGCTGCGCCACCCAGGGATCCCCATTAAGTGCACTTAAATATTATTCCTTTTTCTTTCCACCTATCTCCATCAATGGTCTGTGAAGCCCTCTAGGACAGATTATGTTTCATTGACCTCTGTATGTCCAGTGCCCAGTCCAGCGCCTCTTTGGTTCCTAATCTAGGATAATCATTCAGGAAGGTTGCAACAAAATATGGGAATACATGAAGAAAGAAGATCCATATCTTCTTTCCAAAAGACATAATGCCTCTGACCCATAGAGCAGTAATGGCAAGTCCAAGGATGACAGTTGTGCAGCAGTCTGAAATCAGTCAGTAGGGGGTGAGACTGAAGAACAGAAGGTCCTAGGAGAAAGGACTTATGAGGAAGAAGAAGGAGAGAATACCTGATATGATGGAGACTCAAGGGTAGAGTGGGGGTGTAGGGAAGCTGATGCTATAGTAATGACATGATGATAGCACATAAAAGGAGAGGCTAGTCAAAACTCTAGGAAAAAACAAAAACTTTACAAGAATTGTTCTTTCTAAGAAGAGAAATTGTTCGTTTCTTGGAGCTGAAGCAATATTTACATAGTCATAGTCATAAAAATAGAAATTTTAGTTATTAATTTAAGTACAAATAGTGACGTATCTGTATCAAGACATAGGTGGAAAGAAGATGTAACTAAGGGCCAGTGAAATCTGAGCCTAAGCTGTTGATAGGACTTATGGAAAAGCTCCTTAAAAGGTCAAAAAGCATGTGGGCATTCCCCTTTTTCTTTCTCTTGTCTCCTTTCTTGCCAGATGTAGAGCCCAGGGTTTCTATGGTAGCTCTATAGAGCTATCATTTCCGATCCAGCTGCCTTCTATCTTTCTGCTCCTTGTGTCTAGTTTCTCTTATGTGAGAGATGAACAAATTTTTATCTTGTTTCAAAAGCTTTTGCTGGATGTCTGTACTGGCAGCTGAACACAATTCCTATCTGATACAAGAAATACAGCATTTTATTTAGAGATTTGGAATTAGCCATCCAAAGAAACACAGACTTCTCCAGCTGTGTTTAAACAAGGTGGGGCATGCAGTGTGGAGGGGGTATGTGGAAGGGTATACACACTATTGACTGCATGTTCATCCCCATGTCAAGGGCTTGAGTGAGCATGTGGGGAGAGTCAGGCTGACTCAAGGGTCCATCCTCACAGTGGCAACTTTGCCTAATTTCTAATAGGATGCATATGTTTGGCCATTGATTTAAAATGGAGTTTGAATTATAGAATCACTGTTTGGGTCAACCTAGGCTGGATGCTGCTGGTTAAACTCCAGGGTTGATAGTCTTCCTATCCCCTTACCCCCCATCTTCTACCACTTACAGATCTTGGCTACCACGGTTAGCTTCATCCCTGATATTCCTGGCAGGGATGCAATGAATGGTTGTTCAAATCGTACACTGAACTAGTCATTAATGGAACTATTCAAAATCACAGACAGCCTCTGTATGGACTAATGCCTTATCTCTAATTGCCCTTTGAATCTAAAACGCTTGCCATGGCCAACCGTGGCCTCTGTGGTCTGTCCCCACCTATCTCACTGAACTCATATTGACTCTCCTTGCTCATGCCACTCTAGCTAATGTGCACCTCTCTCTCCCTGCCATATTCCTGAAGCCTAGTGCCACCTCAGGACTCCTATACTTGCCTTCTCTGCCTGGATGTTGCCCCTCATTGATCAGTCACTAGATGTGGGCTGTTCTCTAAATCGGACTTGACCCTGAAGGAGACAGCTTCCTGAGGGCTGACAGCTGAGGGCCATCTGCCATTAGCACCCCCTGCAGCTTCATTCCTAGGAGGTACCTCACAGTACCCACTACTTCTGTCTTGTTCATCACCACATCTCAAGTGCCTGGTTCCATAGGAAGGAACTCGGTAAGTTTTCAGCAGATGAATCTTAGTGGATTGAGAGGCTGTGTCCTTCAAAAGGCCATTGCATTCTTCCACTCCAAACCATTACGTTTAATCTTAAATTTCAATCCCTAAGGGACATGTTACTTCATTAATTTTGGAGCAGATAAGTGGACAGGAGACAGATCTTATCTTCACTGTCCCAAGTGTCTTACTGCCAAGACAGAGAGCCTGACAGAAATACACATTTATCAAATACTCCTTGACCTCAGTCACCCAGTGGGGTACTGTTTGCCTTCGCTGGTCACTACCCCAGCAGGCAGGCTCTCCCCCTAGCTCTGATGCATCCTTGGCTTTGGACCTGCTCTTGCATAATGCAAAGCAAAGGTCCTTTTATTCAGAGAATTCCCCTTGGCCAGCTTTTACTTAATCATGTCAGCCTCTCCACCTGAATCTTCTGCCTCCTAAAGAATATTCTATTGGAGCAAGGCCCTTCATTCAGCATAGAAGATGACTCCCCATGGAACATAATCCAGGCCTTCTACATTTATTATAACTTCTTTCTTCGCAGATCTTAAAATAAATACAGATGGAGACTGACTTCAAATTTAAAAAGATACAAAGTGCTGAGCTTGAGAATCTGAAGCATATTTTACTAGGAAATTAAACTAAAAGGAGATGATCAAAAACTTTGAAGTTAAGTATGGCCATATGACTTGTTCTGGCCAATGAAATGTGAGAAGACATGTGTGTCATTTCTGGGTGCAAGCATTAAGAACCAGTGCAGAATATAAGCTCCAGGATGTAGAGTCCCAGGGAACAATACATGGAGTCCCTTGATAAATATTTATGGGGGTGACAGTGTTATTTAGATGATAAAAAGGATTTTAGCTTCAAAGCAGAATTTATAGTAATAAAATAAAAATATTGTTTGGGAAAAAAAAAACAGTATAGAAGATGCCACAAACTGCCTTTGTCCTGTCTTGTCATTGGCGGCAGCACGTGTCAAGAGGGAGCTCCCATCAGCCTGGCTCCTCCTGACTATAATGCTAACATGCAATGGACCAGAAGTGTTAGTAAGAAGCAAACTTTTGTTTGAACCACAGAGATGTGGGAATAGTTTGTTACTGAAACATGGCTAGGCTCTCCTGACCAGGCAGTTTCTCTCTCTCACTCTCTCTCTCTCTCTCTTTCTCTCTCTCTTTCTGTCGTTTTTTGTTTGTCTCATCCTATTCACTTCTGTAAATCCAGGCAGATGCCTCCCACATACTTTGTTGCCTCTCCTATTTACCCGGACGTCTCTGCCCAACCACCCTATTGATTATCTCTGCTTCTCTGAGAGATCCCTGGTTTCACAGCCTGTCAGCATCCTGCAAGTGTTCAAACTCCAGCTACTGTGGCCCAACTGGTGCGGATCTCTCCCAGCGATCCTGCTTCTGGAAACAGCTGAGAGGAGGAGGGGGCCCACTGAGCCTACTAGTTTCCCCCATCTGATCTCACACCCCACCTCCCTTCCCCTCATTAATCTCAGAGATAATATATTTTCCTGAGGACAGGGAGAAAGAGATCAATGTGTCTTAGTTTAAAATTCATGTTTGTGACTAGATAATTCCTTTTTCCAGTTTCCATCCCTGCCCCTCATTTCAGTGCATGGTTCTAACTTTCTTTAAAATATGACTCCAAACTCCCCTCGTTCAGGAAACATTTCAGGACTGATTGCACATGAATTGATTCATTCCTTTGCCGGTTGCCCCCCGGAACTTAGCTATTCAAGGGCACTGTGTTAATGTTCCCTTGCTGATGAGTTCTTTTGTAAATGTGTTCTTTGGATTTCCATGCTGCCTTTTCAGACTCAATTCTACATGTAGGATTAGCAAAAACAGCTCAGAGCTGAAATACAAGGGGACAAATTAATCTTTCACTGAGAAATATTAAAATAGCTTACTTTACAAACACTAAGAAGTCATTTAATTGGAACCTTTTCAGAGACTAGATCTTCTATTTCTTCAGGAAGTGTGCCAAACTCATGGATCTGTACATCTTAGTCATCCACCAAGTATGTTTAACTGGCTTAGGAAACATTTTCTGAGGCAAAACTTTCAATTATTTTCAGTGAGTTCCTTTTATTTTATTTTATTTTTTTGTTTGTTAAAGTTTTTTTTATATATTTAAGTAATCTCTTTGGGTCCAACATGAGGCCCAAACTCACAACCTGAAGATGAAGAGCTGTGTGCTCTTCCTACTGAGCTGGCCAGGCACCCCCAGTTACTTTTAGAGAAAACATTTTGACGCACAAGTTTCATCTTGTAACATGGTTGATGGTTGATGATGTTACTTGTTCATCCACTTGCTTGTTCATTCGATTATTAAAAGGCACTCGATAAACACTGGGAACATGGCATCCTGTGAATAAGACAAGGTAAGGTACACAAAAGAAAATAGAAGGCATGGTGCCTTCTGTGGAACTTGACATTTATTTATTCAGACAAGAGGAGGAGGGAAAAGGAAACAGTGCCAAGGTCCCGATCATCTTGAGTGTGGCTGACAGGTCAACCAAATCTGGACATGGATTTCTACATAGTGCAGTGTGTGGCTTCCAATTTTTTAAGCTATCAGATACAGAGTAGGGACCAAGGTACAAATCTGCGGCAGGTCCATATTATTAAACTAAGGACAGAGTGGACAAATTGAAGGAAAACTTGATCATTTCCTCTCCTTCATTTCCTTCACTGCATTTTATTATGACTGCTCCTACCTTAATAGATTTCATTTACTGAATATCAGAGATAGAAATTGGGTTGAGGTCCTGGCCTGTGCTGATTTCTTCAATGCTTTGGTCCTCTTTTGAAAAATGAGCATTGTGGGGCACCTGGGTGCCTCAGTAGTTTCAGCATGTGACCCAGAGTAGGGCATCCATGGTGCATCAGGTTCCTGAGCATGGTGTGGAACATAAGAGGTAAGGACACAACTGGATGGAACTCATCACAGATCTTCTTGGGCTCTGTTGATTTGGGGTCCAGAAAGAGAAGCCCCGTTTCCCTTTTTATCTGCAAAACTGTTGCCATGAACCTGGAGTTGCTGTTGGCCACAGTGGCAGGTTTCTAAAGACAGCTGGAGCAGCTGGAGTTGGAAAGGATGAGTCCAACACACCAAGGGAATCTGGGGTTCACCACAGTACTCACACTGCCCCCACCCTGCCCTCCTCTTGGCTTGGATACATAAACCAGTAAAATAATGTCCTCTTTCTTTCTCATAAATAACTTCACACTGGGCTTCTATCACTTAAAACCTAACAGTCTTAATTGTAGAGGCCACGAAATACTCAACACTTCACACACGGTGTCATTTAACCCTTACAAAAAGGAGGTGGTGATAATTAATTTCATTTTATAGATAAGGAAACCAAAATTCTAGATCATATCACATTATCATTGCTCTCATAGTGTCCTTCCCTGTTTCTCACTATAGAGTCTTTATTTTTTTCAAATTAAATTTCTTTATTCAGAGGTGTCTAAACATCTTTTCATGCCCTCTGTCATTTTTAAAACAAATTTCTTTATTTCTTCATGAGACTCTTCCTTTAACTTTGGTCTCATTTTCTCACTCATTCAAAATAGTGGGTGGGGAGGGTCCTGGGTGGCTCAGTCAAATATCTGCTTTCAGCTCAGGTCATGATCCAGGGGTCCTGGGATGAAGCTGGCGTTGGGCTCCCTGCTTAGCGGGGAGTCTGCTTCTCCCTCTCCCTTTATCCCTCCCCCCAACTTGTGCTCTCTCTCTCTGTCTCTCAAATAAATAAAAATAAAATCTTTAAAAATAAAAAAATAATATATATTGAACAACCACAATAAACCAGGCACCGTGCTAGATTCTAGAACATCATCATGAGCCAGATGGGCACACCCACCATCTGCTCAAAGCCTGAAGACTACAGGGGAAGAGAGACAGGCAGTTACCCATCAGGCCTCTGTGCACTGCAGTGAAGAAAGCGCATGGTGCTGGGGAAACCCACAGGAGGAGCACTCCATCCTAGAAGGCTCAGGAAAGATCTGAACCAACACCTGAAAGATGTCTTTCCTTTTGCCCCTTACTACTGTTTTTCATCATCTCCATCTCACAAGATGTGTTTTCCTTATACTGGTTCTTCCATCCAAGGCCCTTAGACCCAAGTCCAACAAGCACCGATGGACCATCTACTATGTGTTAGAAACTGCCCTGGGGATACATTGATACACTGATGGGGAGACAGGAGCCGAAAAAGCATTTCACTGAGTGTAGACCCTTGTGATGAAAGTGGCCTGGGGTGCTGGAGAGTGGGGACAGGGCTTCTTGGTCCTGGATACCACACCCCTGTGGAGCCTTCCTTTGTGGTCCCTCCCCTCCTCATGGCTTGGAGCCTTCCTCTGTTGATTACCCGTCTGATTCCACATCTTGCTAATCCCCTTCATTTCCTCATCTACGGAGATTTTCACTCTTATTTCCTAACCCCTCCATTATTTACATGGAAGTGAGGAATCTGGAATATAAGCAAAGTGGTTGCTTTTATCCTATATTTTTTTAGGAAGTGAAAAACACAGGCCAACTACCAGATCCACTCTGAGATTTGATTGTATTGAACTGGAAAGAACAATGTTTCTCATTCTAACTCCTCTGTTAGCTTCATGCCTTTGTTTGCTTCCCATAAGTTCCCCTCACTCATTCCATCTGTGTTGTTGCTCTTATTTTTGATGATCCATTGTCTCTACATCTTTCCTGAAAGTGATGATTGGGAGGGGGTGGCATGAAGGATGAAGGAAAGAACGATGTACTGAGCAGCATATTTGGGGTGTACAAAAGGACTTGAGAGGGTGTAAAGTCACGTTTGCCCAATTTATTCCATCATTCATTTTTCTCCGTCCTTAGTTTCTATTAGTTTGGCTCTTCCTGGGCCTCTGTTGTTCCATTGCTTCATCGGGGTCCCCCCTTTTCCCGAGGGCCCCCACTCTTCTGAGACAAGAGTCCCTGACTCTCCAAATCTGCAACAAAACTGACAAGGACAAAAGGACAAGTCATTTTACCCTGGTTCAGGAAGCCTGCATAACCTTGGCTTCCCCAGTAAACTCTTCCTGGTATTTAAAACATGTGTGAACTGAGATAAGATTCCGAAAATATTAACAAAACCCAGGCCTCCACACAAAACAATCCTACAGGAATAATATTCATGACAACAGCACCCACCAGGGTTCGCAAGTCACGGCTAAAATGTTACTACTACTGTGCAATGGAAACTGCAGGCTCCCTGCTATGGAAGTGGAGCATGAGCTTGAATGAAACCACGCTGTGTGTTTCCCAAACCGTGCGGACAGCCCAATCACACTGTGATACACAAGGAACTCACTATTTTGTTTTATTTTATTTTATTTTATTTTATTTTATTTTATTTTATTATTTTATTTTATTTATTTATGAAAGTAAAACTTATTAGTTTTAAATTCAAAGTATGACAGCCAAAAAAATATTCTTAAATATTGCTTCCTTCAGTAGAAGATTCTTGTCTTTAGCACGCTTCTCTGTGGGCTCCCACCATTGAATGTGAAAGTGGCATTAAATCACACTTACAGCTTCTAAGCCAGGCCATTTGCCTTGTACCCTTTTCGATTAAACTATCCCAGTAGCCAGAAATCTAACCAGGGACTGTGGGGGAAGAGGAGCAGAAGTAAATAGCGGGGAGAAACAGTTGTAGGAAAGGAAGAAAAGAATTCCTCGCGCGTTCAGGACTACCAGGGGTGGCAGGATTCAGCTGCTTTGGAAACTACTCAGAAATATTCTACTCCAGGTCAGATGGAGCAGCTGCTATTTTAGGCGGAGGAAATCCTGGTCACCTGTGGGATGTTGATAGAATTGAGCCTGACTTCTCACCTCACCTTGAAATCTCTCCACTTCAGCTTCCATCAAAACCTGGAAATAACTCATTTAATCCACTTCTTTTCTCAGTGTTTGGAACTCGACACTTTATCTCTTCCAGGATTCTTTTTTTCCCTGAGGCTTCATGAGAACTTTGCCCTCTGATATCTACAATATTTAGTGTTGCTCATTTTTTCCTAATTTTTACTTTCCCTGGATTTTTTTAGATGATCCCCTCACCTCCCAAAGTTGTCACTCTCTTTCTTCTACTCACATGTTCCAGAATCCTGGAAAGCACATTCTTATTCGTAATCATGGAAATGACTACCCACTAAAGGTAAACCCAGAAGACAATTCCAAGTGAATCATTCCTAAACCGTCACTAGCAGCAACAGGGATTGCCCTGACCACAATGCTGGAGAGATGCCTGGAAGACTTGCTCACCTGGCGAAATAATCATTTACCCTCCTCCACATCTCCCATATTCCACAGGGAAGCCAAGATTTTCATTGCATGACATCTCCAAGATAGTAATCAGCACCATTTAATCTTCAGGTAAATGCGCAGGGTACCACACTGACCCTATAGGACATGAGAAATCAGGAGCTGATGTGAATCTGCTGATCATCCCATGGTTATAGGAATCATGGCATAAGTCCTGAGGGGGTTTCCCTTGTAGATCAACATGGCAAAGTGCTTGGTCAGGCTCTAAGCTCAGACTGCATGGGCTCAAATCCAAGTTCTACTGCTGACTAGCCGGGTGACTGGGGCAAGTTACTCAAACCTCGCGAGCTTCCATTACTTCATGCGTAAAGTGTTTCAAAGAGTGTCGGGCACAGCAATAAATGCATGCTCTTTTTTATCATTGCTGCCTTCAACACATTTGGGTCAGATTATGAGCCTTGTTAAATGAATAATTAATTAAACTGCACATTTATTTCCACCAAATATAATTAAAATAACAACTATGTTAAATTTGCATGGAAGTGAGGAATCTGGATATGAACAAAGTGGTTTGTGCCACTTTGCCAGCTATGTGCCAAGTACTGTATAAGGGCCCAGGAATATCAATGCCATTTAATATTTTCAATGATGCTGTAACTTAGGGATTAGGACTGGTCCCCTTTTATATGGGGACAATGGGGATTCAGGAGTGGTGATGAACTGCCCATGGTCATTCACTAATGTGAAGAGAGGCTATTTATTCATACCCAGTTCTCCGACCCCAAAGCCCATGCTTGAACTGCTATGAGATACTGTCCTTCTGACTAATAGCTTATACAAAGCCAAGGTCAAGAGGGCACCTGGGTGGCTCAGCAGTTGAGCATCTGCCTTTGGTTCAGGTCGTGATCTCAGGGTCCTGGGATCGAGTGCCACATTGGGCTCACCGTGGGGAGCCTCCTTCTCCCTCTGCCTGTGTCTCTGCCTCTGTCTATGTCTCTCATGAATAAATAAATAAAATCTTTAAAAAAGAAAAAAAGAGGCAAGGTCAATATGTCAGATGTGAAATGAAATTCAGCAAGGACCAAATTGTGTACGTATTTACACGTGTGTGTTTGCATAAGTCAGATTTAACAATGAGGAGAAAAACCTGAAATAGTTCTTTCCCGCTCACTGCCCCAGGCCTATAAGACAGAGATGCCTGAGGGGAAAATACTACCGTGCCAGCAAAATTACCCTGGAATGAAAGTGGACTCCCCAATTGAGTCTGACTGGCCTCCTTATTTCTCTTTGCTTGTTCTTGATCTTGGCTCTTGTATGAAAGGCTTATTTGTTCTAATTGTTAGAGTAGCCACTGAATCTGTCCTCAGGCAACAAATTCTTTACTCTTAGCCCTCGAATCTTCACTTCTCACCTGTTCAGAGTCATTCAGAACCCCATCAGTGTCAAATTACAGGAGGGCCCAAGAGTCTGCATGAGGGGAAACAAGTCCATTTTAAAAGTGAGGCTAACACATGGAAAGACACAAAAATGAGGAGCATGCTTATGATAATAAACTTAGAAACTTGAAAGCACACAAATTTATTATCTTCCAGTTTTGGACATCAGAACTACAAAATGGGTCTTACTAAAATCAAGGTGTCAGCAGGGCTGAGTTCCTTCTAAAGGCTCTAGGGGAGAATCCATTTCCTTGTTTTTCTAGCTTCTTTTTTTTTTTTTTTTTAAGATTTTATTTATTTATTCACAAGAGACACAGAGAGAGAGAGGCAGAGACACAGGCAGAGGGAGAAGCAGACTCCATGCAGGGAGCCTGATGTGGAACTTGACCCCAGGACCCCAGGATCATGACCTGAGCTGAAGGCAGACGCTCAACCACTGAGCCACCCAGGCACCCCTGGTTTTCCAGCATCTAGAGGCTGCCACATTCCTCAACTCTTGGCCTCTTTGGCCAGCAACCACATCACTCCCACCTCTGCTTCCATTGTCATACCTCCTCTGACTCTCCTGCCTCCTCTTTCTCTCTCAAAGACTCTAGTGACTACATTGGGAAGATAATGTCCCTATCCTGAGAGCCTTAACTTCATCACATCTGCAAAGCCCCTTTTGTCATGTAAGGTAACGTATTCCCAGGTTCTAAGGATTAGAATGTGGACATCTTTGGGGGACCATTACTCTGCCCACCACAATGGGTCTTCTATCTGTTTAGGTTCCCAGGATTCTCACCATAGCTGCCATGTTTTCACCTGTGGCATGAGACCTTCACTCATGGTGGGAAGGAGCTTGCAGAGCTCTGCACTCCCCAGAAAGCCTACTATAAGCATGTGGGTCGTACATGGGAAAGCCTTCCTGAAAGCTTTACAGTAGAAGGGATCCAAACAGATTACTGGCCAGAGGACTTGAATCATGGAGGAGTAAAAAAGTTCTGCCTTGTTTGTACCCTCTACTGTCTCTGCTTAGCTGGGCCCAGGAGAAGGAAAGGATGAAGGCAGGGTCTCACCACCATTTTTTACATCAGGAGGCAATAGCGCATCTCACAGGTGTCTCAGAAAGCCAAAAGCCACAACTCCGAGAAAAGAATATATTGCACAGCCCATGCACCTGCCTACTTGCCTGCTGTATTAGTCAGGAAGCTCTACCCTGTGGCCCTTTGACAATTACACCTGGGCCCTTCCCCGATTGGTCTTGGGAGAAGCACCTGTCTTTTGGGGGAAACATTTGAATGGCTTTTTTTTTTTCCAGCCAGCCTGTCTTGAACATGCCCTGTGATGGTTCTTTGTCCCTGGGGCTGTTTTGGGACTTTCCTTCTTGAACAAGCAAGGCCCCTAGAGATTATGAGAGTCGTGGCCTACAGACAATCCTACGGGGAAATGGCACTGTGTTCTACTTGCACATCTGTAATTGGACTCAGAACTTGAGAAGTGGACATTTGGCTGCAGGCTAAATCCCCCTGCAGCAAATATTGTCACAGCTGAGAATCTCTGTGGATCCACAGTATTTCTAAGAACACAGATGTCCCCTACAACTTTCTGCCTGTGATTTCTTGCGTATATCTGCTTTATCGGGAAGCTTAGCATCGCTGTGGTCTGAGGCTAGCTCCCAGTGCTATATAAATAAGTAGATGCACTCTTCTGTGCTATAAAGCACTTGGCTGCATCTGGGATTCTATTACTATCTCCTCTGGGCTTCTGTAGGCTCTATTTGGTGTTGGCCACACAGCTCTGCCCTATGGCTGGCTCTGTTCTTGTTGGGAGGTTGCGTCTGTTGGATGCAGGCTGTCGGACCACACAGGGACTGTTAATAAACTGTTTACTCCACGCTGGTGTTCAGGCTGGGACACCCAGTGTGGTCCACCTCCACCTTAATGACCGGATCTCTGTAGCTCACACCCCCTAATCAGGTACTTCAGAACCGGCTGGGGTTTCTTTCTTTAGTCTGGCAAGCTCTTTGCTTTTCATCCTTTGCCCTTACATCCTGCCTGAATTTTCTCTCCATTCACTCTGGAAAAGCAAAAAATCCAAATGTCAGACCCACCAAGTAGCTTTAAGTAATCGTTCTTATTTCTATACAAGAGGCATTTGGGGAAAAGAGAGCATGTTTTAAGAAACCACTGAGTTTTAGACATTACTCCAACACAAAAGCTGCTCATCTTTCAGGTAAGGTGATGGTCAGGGTCCGTGTAGCAATGGCAAAGGGAAGCTGACCGCCATTTTCCCTTCTAGAAGTCTTTTGGTTACATTTAACTTTGCCACTTGCACACTCTAGGAAACTTCTTCAGACCAGACGATGAGGATGAGCCCCCTGACCAGTGAGGAAGAGAGAAAGACCTTTGTGGCTTGCCCCCTTGGGAGAAGAAAGCGGAGATCTAGAGCCACAGGGCCCCTGCCCCCTGCCTCCCTGCGTGCCTCCCTCAGCCATTCCAAGGATGCTGACAGCCATAAAAAATCAGGCCTGTTAGCAACAGGAAAGATCACAGGCCTTGATTCCTGTCGAGCTCCTCCAACAACAGCTGCCATCTGGCTCACCATCACAGACGAATGCGGACCCTGATTTATGGGGCAGCCCGGGTCAGGGAGTGGGCCACGTGCATTGCCCTTTCCCCCACAAACACCCCAGTGGGCCGCGGCCTGGGAGAGGGCTACTGCAGGTCATCGATAAATCCTGGGGATAAAACAATGCAGAAGTTATTAAAGGGAGCGGGGAGGGGACCAATGTGAGTTATTCCAATTACAGGCATGGTTATCTTCTTCCGTGCAGTTCAAAGCGCGTGCACCCTAATGCATTTCAGCGGCTAATAAAAGTACCGAGGGCTGCTTTTTTCTTCTTGAAACCCACAGCGCTTATAAATTATAGTGTAGAGGGGTGTGAAAGATACATGGTAGCTTTGAAGCAGCGCCGACAGCCTCAAACTAATCGATCATTGAAGGAAGTCCACAGTAATAGATGATGCACCATTTATCTAAAGCAAAAATAGTCGCCCTGTGGGAATAGGAAGGAAAAAAAAAACTAAAATGAGGGGTGGGCATGGGGGGACAAATGTAACATTTCTGATGTTTCAGCTACAGGCTTTAAAACCAGAGGCTCAATAAGTAAATAAATAAATAAATAAATAAACAAACAAACAAATACCAGGGACGCTGCGGCTTCACCTGAGAAGAGGGGGTGGCACAGAGGGGCCGGACCACCATGGCCCGCGTGCGCCGAGGGGACCAAGACCTTTACCGTCTACAGCTTTTCCAGACGAAACTTTGAACAGAACCCTCCGCGGCCGGCCATGAAGTTCTCCTTAGCGTTTATTGTACTAAAAGGGAATTGGCTGGAAATTATAATTAAATTGTGTTTGTGTGGCCTGGTTGTGCGGGGGGCGGGGGGGGGGTGCAGAGATTTAGGGAAATGATCGGGTCGTACAAAATATGTTAGAAGATGTACCTGTGAGGACGCCTGGCTCAGTGGTTGAGCGTCCGCCTTCCACCCAGGGTGTGACCCCAGTGACCTGGGATCAAGTCCCTCATCAGGCTCCCCAGAGAGAGCCTGCTTCTCGCTCTGCCTATGTCTCTGCCTCTGTCTCTGTGTGAAAAAGAGGAGGAAGAAGAAAGAAGAAGAAGATGAAGAAGAAGAAGAAGAAGAAGAAGAAGAAGAAGAAGAAGAAGAAGAACCACCTGTGGTTGTGCAGCTCCCAAGCCCAGCCACATGCAGCACAGAAGTGGAGCACCGCTGGGCCCAGACCTCCCTGCAGAGGTCCACAGGGAAGTCCTGCACCCCATGTCCTTTCATCTGGGAGATCGAGGCACTCAAAGATAGTTTGCTCTTTCACGTAGACTGAGCACCTCCCAAGCCACATGTACATTTGATTAAAGGAAGACACTTTTTTTTTTAAAGAAATACAAAAAAAAAAAAGGAAGCTGTAGTCTGTTGTTCAAATACAATCCCTAGTTACACTTGATCAGAATTTTACTACATGTGCGTTATATGAGGGGGCCAGGCAAGAGTGGCCTCAGCTCCCGACTCTTGCGTCTCTCTCCAGACCCCTGCAGTGCTCACATGCCACCACGAGTTATTTAACTATAATCACAGGTTGGAGGGTGCTGCTCCTCTGCTGTGATTCTGCAGCCATCACGCTCCTCTCCGGCAGCTCCGCCAAGCCCTGAACACAACATTCCAGGACTTTCTCAACACATCCTTGGGCTCTAGCCTCACCATTGAGCGTGCCCTCATCTCACTGCCCTGTGGCCACACCCCACAACGGGCGGTTCATCCCCTCTCACCTCCCTGCCTCCCAGAGTCCAGTGGCATCTGCCTAGAGGGCCTTTGACTTCTGCCTGGAGGTCTCTCTGGCATGCGTCCTCCTAGATGCAGCCTGGTGATCACCAGTCCACCCCTCCTGTGGTTGGCATATTCTGTTGTCACAGGGGACTTTGATCCTTTGCTCTCAACCCCACACCCCACTGGGTGCTGCTTTTGGGGCTTGACCTTGAGCACGCACCTCGCCTCCTCCAAACCATGTGTGTGCCCACCCAGCAGGCCTCTCTGGTGAGCATGCAGTGAGTGGCACGTCTTCCAACTGGGTGACAGATGCAGAGTGATGGCTGAGGGGGCCTATGCTGTGGGGCAGGGGGTGACGGGGCCCACTAACAAGCAGTAACTGGGGACTCAGGCAGGTGCGCTGCCTCTGAGCTAAGTTTTCATCACGATGGGCTGTCATTTACCTTCTCCAGACCCAGTAAGCAGCCTGTTTCCATAAATTAAAACAGAGCGAGGGATCCCTGAGTGGCTCAGCGGTTTAGCGCTTGCCTTTGGCCCAGGGCGCGATCCCCGGGCTCGAGTCCCACATCAGGCTCCCGGCATGGAGCCTGCTTCTCCCTCTGCCTGTGTCTCTGCCTCCCTCGCCTCTCTATGTGACTATCATGAATAAATAAATAAATAAAAAATCTTAAAACACACACACACACACACACACACACACACACACACAGAGCGAGGCAGGTTTCCTGAGTTGATTTTAGGTTCTGCCAGTCACGAACCAGGAAACTCTGGGGTGTCTCTCACCTCCAGGAGTTATCGGAGTGCCCGTCCCAGACGGTTGCTGCAAGAATTAAATGAGGCAGGAGTGCAAAGTGACTGAGATAATATCTGGCACAAAGTCAGAGTTCAATGGCTGTTAGCTATTATTAGTTATTACTTCTAATGCTCACACACAACACAAGGTCAATTTCCCCATCCGGCAGCAAATAGGCCATGAAAATATTACAAATAAGGATTCTGTACCCAGAATTACAATTATTCCTTAGTTTTCCATGGTTCTAATGCTCTTCCCACAAATATTTTATCCCATATAGTAAGGAATGTGCTAGACGGTCCTAATTTCAAATAATCTTACCAATAGTTTTCATAAACCATCCAAACATCTGGGAAACAAAGTACTCTCACCACCCAAACGACACCCCCCAGACTGCCTCTTTTACCTAAAAGTGGAGCTTAAAAAAATATATATAAATATATGTATTTTTTACATATATGTATACATTACATGTTTTACATATATGTATACATTACAAAATATATGTATATATTTACATATATAAATATATGTATATATTTATATATATTTTTTTAGCTTAAGCTTTAACTCTTTTTTTACACTTGAAAAATATGACCTACATTCTATGGCCCTCGAGCTTACTGAGGTCATGGAGCAGCGGCCCCATTCCTTATCCACCAAGGCAGTCCGGGAGCAGCTGGGGGACCTCTGACTACAAGCCCATCCTCCTGGGCCATGGGGCCCAGGTCCTGCAAGGAGAACCTGCGCTCATCTCAAGGGCAGCTTGGAAAAGGCTGGAGAATCACCTGGCTCACTCAGATGCTTCAGAAACACTCACTGAATGAACGAATGGAGCAAACAGATGCACACACACAGCACCCGGCCCGGCACATGGGCCCATGCACACTCCATGGATGGGGTGGCCGGCAAGGAGAGGTTCTTGGCTCCTGCTCCTACCCCAGAGACCTCTCAAGCAGACCCCTGGAGGAGTGTGTTGTCCCCAGTGTCCCCTCTAGGTTCCCATCAGAGGGCATTGGTTGCCCCGAAGCCTCACTTGTTGTGTGAACTGTGTGTGGTGCGTGCGGTGCCCTGGAATTCAGGTTCCAGAACCCCCTCTCCTCCACCCAGCATAGCCAGTGTGGGGAGCCCTTCAACACAGGCATCTCTTCACTATCCTGCACGAAGGATATTTTTCCATTGGTGAACTGAATGCTGTTTGGTTTCCACGGTGAGAAGAGACCCTGGCGTTGGGAGCAGGTTTGGGGAAGGCGGAAGGACCTCCAGCCTGGATGGGGGGGACTGCCCCGGGGGCTGTGACTCGGGTCACTTGTTGAGCAGGGGTGAACCTCTTCTGTCTCATCCATCCCATTCCAGATGGCAGTGCGTGTCCCCAGGGGCCGAGGCATCCCCCCCCTCTGACTTCCCTCCCTCCTTCTGCCCTTTCCATCCTTCCTTAGTCCTCTCCAGCCTAGAATCTGATAAGAGTTGCAGGAAATAATTGGAAACCAACCTCCCCAGGTGTTCATCATATAAAAAAGGACAGCTCTGTCTGGCGTAGCTGTTGACACTGGTGCTTCTCCTGGTCGACCTGAGACTTTTAGTGTCCTACAAATGAATATTAGTAAATAAATAAAAGAAATGCCTTTTTTCACCTGGCGACTACTCAGCCTCCTGATAATTAACTCGCTCTTTTCTCCCCCCTCTCTTACCAACCGTGAGCAGTAACGTTCTCTGGCAAACAGGTTGCTCGTGACTGTCCTGCCAACAGGTGTTTTCCGTAGAGGATGAGCTGTCCCATGGAGGCACATGTTGAAAGCCAGAAGCTCACAGGTCAATTTGCCCCATGCAATGGGATTTTAAAGGTTGATCCTACATTGAAAAATAGAGACTTCACAAGAAAATTCATATTTTGGCCATTTCTTGGAAATTAGGAGATGCTTTTGGAGATGGTGGGCCTACATTCCTACTTGGCAGGAATTGCCTGGTGCCTACATTCCTACTTGGCAGGAATTGCCTGGTGCCTCTCAGCACCATGGCCTCACACTTCCTCTTAACTCTTGAGACCACAGCTGAATGTCAGATGTAATTTATCATTTTATTAGTTCTGTTGTTTCTCTTACAGTAGAGATATTTTTCCTGTGCCCATATGCTGTGAATTGACGATGACTGAAAATTCATGATCATTCCTCCCATCGAGAAAAAGGAAGTCAATTTCCCCTTTTGAATCAGGGCTGGCCCATGACTTGCTCTGTCCAACAGAATGTGGTAGAAGTGATGCTGCCTAACTTCTTAAATGGGGCCATTAGACATTCAGTTTCTGCTTTCATGTACTTGGAACACTCCATCTTGGATCTCAGCCATCCTGCTGTGAGAAGCCCACACCACTTATAGAGGCCATCTGGAAAGAACTAGAACATTCCATTCCACAACCCCAGTTGAGCTCCCAGCCAACAGCCAGCCCCACCATCAGCCATGTAAGTGAGCAATCCTGGATATTCCAGCCTGGTTGTGCCTCCAAATGATCACCACCCTGGCTAACACTCCATGCAAAAAAAATACCCAGCAGACCCCAGTCCACCCACCAAATCATGAGAAGTAGTACATGGCTGTGGTTATTTTATATCACTAAGTTTTGGGGGTGGTTTCCTCTGTAGCAATCACTAATCAAAACATCCTATCATTATCAAATTTGAAGAGGAAAGAAAGGTAGATAAGGAGACAGGTCTCAGGAAAAATGGAAGAAAGTAAACGTTTTTGGAACTGAAGACTCTTCCTACTGAATTGGTACATAAATATCCAGCTTGCTTCAAAAATTTACACCGCCAGTTCTCAAAAGCATTTCTGTCAAGGACTCTGGCTCTAAGGGATAGTGGCCACAGAGGCCTGCAGATCACAATCTAAGTTCCGCTTCTTTCTTACTAGCTTTCTAATGGTGAGCAATCATCAATTCTCTGACCTTCAATTTTCCCGTCTTTGCAAGTGTAATACCAGTATCTGCTCTGCTAACCTTAATGGATGTTTTATAAATTGTAAAGGACTTTGTAAATGCAAAATAGTTATTTGCATTTTATGTCCCCAATTTTTTTTTAAAAGGCTATACAACTCCTGGGATACTCTAAAAGTATGCTGTTTTTATTTGAAATGCTGAGAGTGACATATTGGAATTTGTCTATCCAGCTGACCTTGAATTCCAGGTCTATGGAGCAGGGATGACAAAAAGATTTCAACTCCTATGCCTATCCAGGTGTGTTTACTGCCTGGAGAACTGTGTTGCGAATGATCTGAGGCCACATCTGGGAAGGGAGATGTGTACATGCGGGCCATGAATTGACCCTCAGCATGAAAAATCTTCTTTTTTTATTTTTTTTAAGATTTTATTTATTTATTCATGAGAGACACACAGAGAGAGAGAGAGAGGTAGAGACACAGGCAGAGGGAGAAGCAGACTCCATGCTGGGAGCCTGACATGGGACTCAATCCCGGGAATCCAGGATCACGCCCTGGGCTGAAGGTGGTGCTAAACCGCTAAGCCACCCGGGCTGCCCGAACAATCTTTTTTTTAAAGGGCTTTTTCTTTTGTTTTTAAAGAGCCTTTGAATGAAATAACAAAGCATAAGTTAGGGGACTGGATTTGAGCTGTGTGACTGTGACCATGGACCACACATAACTTTTCTGATCTCCAGTCATGTCATCTGCAAAATGACAGTGAGGATGAGGATGATGACGCACTTATTGAACATTGACTCCATGGTGGATATTCTCTTTCTCTTGATCCCTACAACAACCTCTTGGAATAAGGTCTGTTTCATCATTACCCCCATTTTACACATGAAGACATGGAAGCACACATGGAGAACTTCCCGATGTCACACAGCTAGTAAGTCTGGGAACCAAGACTTGAACCCTGATAGTATAGACCAAATGTTGGCAAACTTTTGCAATAAAGGGCTAGAGAGTAGATATTTCAGGTTCTGTAAGCCACACAGTGGCTGTGCAACTACTCAACTCTGCTGTTGCAGTTCAAAAACAGCCAGGGACAATACGTAAACAAATGGGGTGGCTATCTTCCAATAAAATTTTATTTGCAAAAACAGGCAGTGAACTGGATTTGGCCTGTGGGCTGTAGTTTACCGACCTCTGGTCTAGGGAGGTGCTTTCCAATAGAAACAATGCAAGCCGCAAATTACACAGATTACGTATATAATTTAAAATTTTATGTAATTCATATTTTCTACTCACATTTTAAATAAAAGTTCAGAGACAGGTAAAACTAATTTTAATACTATATTTTAAACACAATATATCCAAAATATTGTTTCAATGTGTTATCAATATTTTTTAAATTATTGAGATAGTTTACTTTTCTTTTTTTTTTTTATATCTTTGAAGTCCAGTGTGTACTTTATACTTAGAGCCCATCACAGCTGGGACCACATGTAGCTGGTGACTACACGGAGGCCTCAGGTCTAGAACCCAGCCTTTCTGTCTGCCTCAGCAGGACCTTGGAGCTAATACATAAGAACACAGGAGAGAAATGCTAATTATTGGTTTTGATTCATTTGGGTCTCTTGGATGGTTCCCAGGTCCTACCTTGTATGAACCATTTCAAGAGTTTGATTTTAATTTAATGATTTGGAATTCAGAATGCATTTTTCCTTAGAAACAACACTATAAATGGCTGCTAGAGTGTTGGGCCCTTCCACAAAGCCCTAATTAATGGGCGATATACCTGTCAAACACAGTGTGGCTTGAATTACCCCTAATGATCATCCACAATGTGATTTTCTGCTAGCTCTAAGGATACTGGGAACAAACTCTGGCCTTGGGCAGCAGGTCAAAGCAGGTGCCCCCCCCTCCCCTGCCCCCACCCCAGATCTTTTGTGGCCAGATCTGAGATCTGAGTCATGGTCTGAGCAGTTGTCCCTTGTTGGCGAGAGCTCCGCTGCCCATGTGCTTTGCCTGAATTCTGGGAAGGCTGCGTTCCTAAGTCAGAGGTTGCCCAGCCCAAATGCCTCTCTCTCCACCAGTGTCTTATAAAGGGTCCAGTATATACATTTCATTGCTTCCTATAGGTACAAGTTCAGGCCTCAGAAAGCAAGCAATAGAGCATTCAGTAGTGATTCCCAGACTGTGGAGTTTAATGGATCAATAACATTTCAAAACCAAAACTAAACTAAACTAAACTGGAGAACCTATATAAAGTGGCCTTCTTGCAATTTTTCCAAGTAAACACATTAAGGGGGTAAAGACCCCTACCATACACTGGCACCAGTATTTTAACATCAGAACAGCGTTTTAATGCTGAGTAAAGGAGGGAGGGGGCTCAGAATTAGAGACACTTTTTTTTTAATCAAATAAATTTGATTTTGTAGAAAATTCCTACTGCATGGCCTTTATTTTTAGCATTTTGTCAAGGACCTTAAAAACTTTGCCTCCAGAGTCATGGGTTCTCAGGCTAGCATTTGGGAGCCCGAGTGACTAAAATGGCTCAGGGCAGTTGAATGGGATAATGAAAGGTCTGGGAAGTAAGCAGAGGGAGGGACATGGCAGCAGAGCCCTTAGGTGAGCTCGCCTCCCACCTTCAGGAGGGTTTTGGGTAAGAGACATAACTGAGACAGAAAACAGACCCTTTACTGGCACTACTATCTTAGGTTCACATCTCGTGGTGGACTTTAGAAGGTATTTACACATCCCTTTTACCTCCTTGGATCTTCTCCAAAACTCCACAAGTTAAACGGAGAAGATACGCCACGTATCGTATAGATTAGACGGTGCCACGGACGGAATTCCCAAGATCGCTGCTCTAAATTTTTTATTTTCCTTTTGGTGACTTTTTACTACAGCCCATGTTCAACACCCGAGGAATGGATTTGGAGAACTGGAACTCCTGTAAAAGGATGACTCTAACGCTCATTCATCTTATAACCTTAGATGTTGCCTCATCTATAGGACAAGAATTATAAACTCCATGACAATGAGGGCTCACTGATTCCTCTGTAAAAGGGTCTCAAAGCTCCTCTGATGAAAGGAAAGCAAAGTAGAAAGAATCCTTACAATATATGTCTCCAGGCCGTGGGTTTTCTTCTCAGGGGTGGGCAGGTCCCCAGCCACCCTCCTGCCGCCTTGGGTACAGGCTCCCTGGGTACGGGCTCCATGTCCTTTCTTCTCTCCTCTCTGCAGCAACCCCGCCCCACTCAACACCGCCAGGGCTGAGCAAACAAGCATGCAGGCTCCTACCTGGGTTTTGAAAAGTTACTTTAGTGACCTTTCCTGCCATTAACCATTTTGGAAGAGTGATTGTCAACGGTAATCTCATCCAGGGTTTTCCTGATGAGATTGTGTTTGAATTATCCCCAGTTTTCAAAGGTTTGAAAGACCATGCGCGCGCGCGCACACGCATACACACACACACTCACACACACACACACTCACACACACACTCTCTCTCTCACACACACACACACTCACACACACACTCACACACACACACAGCCAAATAAGGATGACAAGACCCCAGCTCTGGTTGTTCAGCACCTCAAATGAGTTCAGACACACTCACACACACACACACTCACACACACACACTCACACACACACTCTCTCTCTCTCTCACACACACACACACACACACACACACACACAGCCAAATAAGGATGACAAGACCCCAGCTCTGGTTGTTCAGCACCTCAAATGAGTTCAGTCTGGATATTTTGAGCATCACTGAAGTGGTCTGCGTCCACCCCATCTCCCCATCTCTACCGTTCCTGCTTCACATTTGCTTTTTAAAACCATGCTTCTGTTACTAACGGTTCCTTCTGAACCCAACATCCAGGGCTTTGAAGTAACCATATAAAGCAATAGACAGACTGCAAGCAAATGGCAGAGCACTGAGCCTCTGAGCACAGAATTTTCAGCTTACTCCTTCCTCTTGCTCTTCACAATCTCTGGAATTCGGCTTTGACCGGGACTCAGCCTTAGATGAAAAGGCGTCTCTCTGGTGTGTGGCAGCCAACGCTCCGTTTCGCCCACTCGTTTCTCCCCAGGCCTGGCGTGCAAGGCCCTGCAGCCCGGGGGCAGCCCACCCCCGGCAGAGGGAGACAGGGGTCCGGGGCGTCTGGGGCGCACCGGACGCTGACGCCCTGACCCTGAGCTTGTCCCTCGGGGCGGAGGTTCCCCACTGCTCGGGAGCGCCAGAGGGTTGGTAGGGAGGGAGAAGAAACAAATCTGCGTGCACAGCACCTCCCCCCGCAGGGTGCCAGCGCTGACGTCCTCCGCACCAGCTCCCCTGGGAAGCGCTTCCCGCTCCTGTGTCCTCCACCTTCCTCTTCCTAACTCTCCCTATTCTCTGTCCCCATCCCTTCTCCCGAAGCCAGAGACGGAGGCGTGGGTGCGAGTCCTTCTACTTGCCGTGGCCGTGGGAAGAGCGTGCTGCCGCCTCAGGCACAGCAGAGGAGGCTTGTGCAACCCCGGGTGCTCCACGGGGCATCTTGGGAACGTGCAGGTTTACACCGGGGGCATCTTGCCAACATGCAGGTCCACACCTGGGAGGGTCTTTGGGCTCAGAGGCTGCTCTTCCACCCGACAGCCGGGTGCCGAGGGCGCACCCGTCCCCACCGTCACAAGGAGCAGTGGGAGCCCCTCGATATTTCGATATTTCGTTTCTGTCTCTTGGCTCAGTAGCCCCTCAGGAGCCCCCCTCCTCCGCGCCGCCCACCGTGTCTGCTGCCCGCTCCCAGCACTCACCTGGTGTCTCCCGGGCCGGGCGGCGCTGCCACAGCCTCTGGCAGCTGAGGTTCGCAATACCCGCCACCCGTGGGAGACTTTCTTGCATACCTAGAAGCAGAATTGCCGGGTGGGCCTTGGGTGGACGTCACTGGATTAAGGGCACCCAGACTGTCCTGCTGTGGACCTCGCCTCATCCTACAATGGTCTGGCTGAGGGGCACCTGGGTGGCTCAGCGGTTGAGCGTCTGCCTTTGGTTCAGGGCGTGATCCCGGGGTCCTGGGATGGAGTCCCGCATGGGGCTCCCCAGAGGGAGCCTGCTTCTCCCTCTGCCTGTGTCTCTGCCTCTGTGTCTGTGTCTCTCAGGAATAAATGAATAAAATCTTTAATAAATAAATAAACAAACTGGTCTGGCTGAGACTTTCCACTATTATCGCAAACACTTTTGCGGTGGTAACAGTCACACCCGCGACAGGTGGTGGTGATGGGCTTGGGCAGCAACTGCGGTGGGTGGCAGCCTTAGGAACAGAGGCCCAAGGGGCTAAGGCGAATTTTGCCTGTGGCGTTTGACTTAAGCACGAAGTTGTTGTCTCCATGAAATTGCAAATAACTCTGTGTGGCTCTGGATTGGCCTGAGGGCAGAGCCAGGTAGGCTGAGGAGCACCGGGGTAGCCCCTGCGCTTACTGTCCTCCCTCTGCGGCCCTGAGGGGGCCTGAGGACAGCAGCCTCCCCTAGGAGATGAGACAGAGGCCCCAGGGGCCCAGCCCATCCTGACTCCTTGGGGGCGCTGCCCTAGGAAACTGCTAACTTCCCTGGGCCTCTTCACACACCATTGAGGACACCAAGGCACAGAGGGAGAAAGCCTGGCTCTGAGCAGCAGTCACCTGCCCATATCCTGGGGGCAGGACATCCAGGCAGGCAGCAGGAAGGAGCATGACTGCGGAGCATCGCTCACTACCGCCCAGGCGCCAGGGCCCAGACCCTGGAAGCTACGGGTGCATGATGCCCTATGCCCTGGCTCATTCACACCCTGCCCACCCCTTCCCACCAAGGAGGCTCTCCCACGGGCTCTGCGTGGGGACGAACTCTTGCAGCCCCGGCTGCGTAGGCCCCCTCATGACAACAGAGAGTGTTCCCCCACATTTTCAAACACTTGTGGGGGCGGAGGTGATGCTGCTCACAGCTCCTGGAGCCAAACTGCCCATCCTGCTGCCCCTGCTCAGTGTCCACCATACCTCTGAAAGAGCCTGGCAAAACAGCTTAGGAAAGAAGATTCTAGAGAGTAGAGGTGGTTTCCCTGAGACGACAGAAGTGTGAGCATGTCAGTGCAGGCAGGAGTTGTATCTCCCGGTGGTCAGATACCTAAGTCTCCAGCTCCTTGAAGAAGGTGTTTGTGGCCGAAACCCCGTGTTTAGGCCCTCAGCAAGGGCCGGGTGCTGGGCCTCCCAATGATATGTGTTACCTCGTCCCCCAAGGCCCTGGTCTCTTGTGCTGCCCATTGCACCCATGAGCTTTCTCGACAGCCTCATTGTCTTCATCTTTCTCCTCCTCCTCTTGCTTCTTCTTTTTGCTAAAAACACTTGCATTGTGTCTCCACCTGGAATAAGACCTGTCTGTCATCAATGTCGTGTGCCTTCTTATTCAGAGGTTGATATGTAATAAAGCAGAAATTGAACTTTAAAATACATTCACACTATACAGGCAAGAATTGTGTCTGGGGCAGAAAATGCTGCTGATGTTTGAGTGTTCACATGCCCATGAATGTCCCACGCTCATATTGCTCAGGATGCTGATATGACATCCTGAGATACTAAGTAATTTCCTCACACAAGAGTTACCCCATGACCCCCTACCTGCTTCTACTCATGGTTGCATGAACAGAGCCACAAGTAGAAGAAACCAAAGAAGTTAATTCTTGGATTTTCAGTGTTAAATACGTTCTTGAAACTCAGAATTCATGGCCTTGAAGCCCAGATCCAAATCTATAAAAGTTGAGAATTTTGAGAGAAGGCAGGAGGGTTGAATTTCAAAAGGCTACCCCTTCCCAAAGCATGAAAACAGAAAGTTTGTGTCATAACAAGACTGGAGAAAGAAGTAGACAAAGAGCACATGCCTTACCTCAGGGAGACTGGATAAATGTAGTCTATACCAGGGAGGGAGGAGCTGGGAAAGCAAGAGGGTCACTCGGGTGTGTGATGCCTCTGCTTACCCTTCCTGTTTACGAGCTTAGTCTAAGAGAAAGAAAAATAATGGAATCCCTTTTCAAGTTTGGAGATGCCAGGGTAGTGTCCACCCACCTGCACCTTATTTCCCTAGCAGATCATCAGACCTCACAGGGAAGCCTCTGCTCCACTATGGTGATATAGTAGCTCATGACATGTATGGGGTACAGGCATTAAAAGGAAGAGGGAGATAAGAAAGTCTGCATCTAAGACAAGGAGATGCTAGAGCCAAGGTTCATATGGGGACACTCTCAACATGTCTGCAGAATCACCCGTGGACAAAAGGTAGAATTCTCTCTCAGTTTAGGACCAAGACAGAGCAAGATGAAGACGGAGACCCCTTTGAACCAATGCCCTCAAAGTACCTGTGTCAACTCCCAGAGTTTCACATCACCTCCAGAAAGAAGATGAGCAAGACAATCCTAAATCTAACTAATTTCACTGGGTACAACAGGTTGGTTACAATTCCTACCTATGTTGAAAATGTTGGGCCCATGGGATCAAGGGGGATCCAGAGGCACCAACAAAATGGCGGTGGACCCTCCATCTTGTTACCCCCGCCTCAGAACTTTCCCATCACCAGCAAACCACCCAAGGGCACATCATCAGGGAGACAGGACCTATTCAGGAAACTTGAACTGTACCTTACCCAGACCCCATATAAGGGCATAAGCAGTTATTGCCCCATACCGATTCCACCAGTAATATGCCCTAATACCTATCACCCCAGACAGACACAACCCCTTACCCCACCCCACTTAAAAAGCTCGCAGGTATTCCCTTTGGGTGCAACTTTCCCGGCCCATGACTTCCCTGGCTTCACTCCCCTGCGGGGCTGGGGAACCTCACCCGAGAGCGATTCCATTAAAAGCTTGCCTCGACCCACCTTTGCCTGGCCTTTCTATTTCATTTCACTATCAACTGGATCAAACCTGACAGAAAAGTTCTCACATATCTGACAGGAAGTAGCCCTTCCCACCTGTGAGGGGCCACCAGATGCCTGGTGCTGCCAGGTACTGAAAGGGAAGCAGCCCACTCACTCCCTTCCTCCTCCAGCCATGGACTTGACCACCATGTTGCTCCTGCCCTGTGTGGAGCTCCACACCCATGTGACAAAGTCACTGTTGGTCCTCCCAAAGCCACTCTTCCCCGGGTGCCACATCAAGGTGGAGGAGTCCTGCGCAGAGGAGGGCACTACCCTCTGCCTCCCTCTGGACCATACATGGTGCCTCGAAGCAGCACCACCTATGCGTTTTGTTTTAAAATGTCTCATGGAAAGAGTTTCTTCATTCTCCACCCAGAGGAAAAATTCTCAACTTGGTATCTGCAGATAGAATTCAAGAGCCTGGTAGACTTGCTTGGGGGAAAAAATCCCACATATTTATTTTTATGAACCTCTAACTGAAATTTCCTTCTATGACCCTTTGTAGTACTGCAATTTTGTCACCAGTAGAATCACGGATATCTTTATATCATATATGCTCATCACTTCTTCACATTACAATAATTAGACCCACTACTGGGTCTTGTCATTTAAAATATTAAGAAAGAAGCACACATATTACTATTTGACAAAATGTTTGTTTTCATTCATAACTATATTTCGATAGAATTAGTTTCCTTTGTAATTCTATGTATTTCATTTTGTGCATTTAAAAAAAGGAATGTTTTTTTGATAAGGGGACCAGAAACTTACTCCGATGGCTGAAACTTACTCAATGCCATAAAAATACTTAAGAATCCCAATCCATAGTGACTGCACCAGTTCACATTCCCGCCAACAGTGCAAGAGGGTTCCCCTTTCTCCACATCCTCTCCAACATTTGTTGTTTCCTGCCTTGTTAATTTTCCCCATTCTCACTGGTGTGAGGTGGTATCTCATTGTGGTTTTGATGTGTATTTCCCTGATGGCAAGTGATGCAGAGCATTTTCTCATGTGCATGTTGGCCATGTCCATGTCTTCCTCTGTGAGATTTCTCTTCATGTCTTTTGCCCATTTCATGATTGGATTGTTTAAGAAGTTCTTTATAGATCTTGGAAACTAGCCCTTTATCTGATACGTCATTTGCAAATATCTTCTCCCATTCTGTAGGTTGCCTTTTAGTTTTGTTGACTGTTTCTTTTGCTGTGCAAAAGCTTCTTATCTTGAAGAAGTCCCAATAGTTCATTTTTGCTTTTGTTTCACTTGCCTTCATGGATGTATCATGCAAGAAGTTACTGTGGCCAAGTTCAAAAAGGGTGTTGCCTGTGTTCTCCTCTAGGATTTTGATGGAATCTTGTCTCACATTAAGATCTTTCATCCATTTTGAGTTTATCTTTGTGTATGGTGAAAGAGAGTGTTCTAGTTTCATTCTTCTGCATGTGGCTGTCCAATTTTCCCAGAACCATTTATTGAAGAGACTGTCTTTTTTCAAGTGGATAGTCTTTCCTCCTTTGTCGAATATTAGTTGACCAGATTTACCCCAAAGATACAGATGCAGTGAAATGCCGGGACACCTGCACCCCGATGTTTATAGCAGCAATGTCCACAATAGTCAAACTGTGGAAGGAGCCTCGGTGTCCATCAGGATGATGGAAAGATGAATGGATAAAGAAGATGTGGTCTATGTATACAATGGAATATTATTCAGCCATTAGAAATGACAAATACCCACCATTTGCTTCGACATGGATGGAACTGGAGGGTAATATGCTGAATGAAATAAGTCAATTGGAGAAAGACAAACATTATATGGTCTCATTCATTTGGGGAATATAAAAAATAGTGAAAGGGAATAAAGGGGAAAGGAGAAAAAATGAGTGGGAAATATCAGAAAAGGAGACAGAACATGAGAGACTCGTAACTCTGGGAAACAAACAAGGAGTGGTAGAAAGGGAGGTGAGCGGGGGGTGGGGGTGACTGGGTGATGGGCACTTGATGGGATGAGCACTGGGTGTTATTCTATATGTTGGCAAATTGAACACCAATGAAAAATAAATGAAAGAAAGAAAGAGAGAAAGAAAGAAGAAAGAAAGAAGAAAGAAGGAAGAAAGAAAGAAAGAAAGAAAGAGAAAGAAAGAAAGAAAAAAAGAAGAAAGAAAGAAAGAAAGAATCCCAATCCATGCCAACCCAACCCATCACCCAGAAGAAACACACCGTTCCCTCTACTGCCCTCCAGTGCCCTCTTAGGCTTGCTATTTTCTGCACTCCTCTCCCTCCTTTTCCTCTCTTCCACACAATATTTATTCTGTCTCTTGCTGTCATCTTCAACCCCACTCTCCAGCAACCAAACAGGAGAGGGCCATGGGAACATTGCCTCTCTCCCCAATGCAAGTGTAAAGCAGAGACAGAGGCCCTCCTTGGAACATAGCTTCTTGCAGCCAGGTGTGTCTTAGAGGAGTGCATAATTTACTTCCCGTTGGATGGCTCTTTGTTTAGGAAAAACAAATAAGGCCCTTTGGCCAAGAAAGCTGATACCCAAAAGGCCTGGATGAGTTGCCCTAGGGGAAAGAAAAAGAGGTAAATAGCTCTGTGAAGTAGGATGGGAAGAATTTTGACATTCTGTATTCAAAAGGGCGTGGCTCTGAGGAGGGGGGAGAGGAAGCATGGGGCAGGTGGCAAAAGGTTGAGATTTAAGTTAGGGCCTGCGCAGCACCTACTCACCCCCACTCAAAGGCAGCAGGCTATCACCCCTGTACCTATGTATCTGGCTTGGTGAGAGTGTCAATCACATGTGTTCCAGCAACCCAGTCAAGGGGAGGGCTGGCAACCCAGCCCCAGCCAGTCAGACCTCTTCCTTGGGTAGAGGGATTTTAGTGTGGGAAGGCAGAGAGCTGAGCCATCTGGGTGACCCTCCCTTAGTCCTGCCTCCCACCCCTCACCCCCAACCCTGACTCTAGGAGGTGCTGGCTCCCCTCCTGGCTGAGGTCTGGTTCTTCAGCTAGCCCTTCAATTTATCACTCATTCCTTACCCTTCCTAGAAATTGATTTTTTGTCCTTTTCGTTTTATGGGCCAGAAGTAGTTTCTGCTGCAAAAACCAAAATATCCTGTCTCAGGAAGGCTGAGAAGAAGAAATGATCTGTGGGAAGTACAATAAGAAAGGAGTGTAGCCAGAATGACAGCAGGATTTGAAAAAAATCTGGAGATGGTGTCCTAATCTCCACTAGCAAGTCCTTCGTTCCACATGAAGGGACTTAATCTCTCTCCATAACCCAAACCATAGCTAAGTGTCTGTTTTCCAAAATATTGTATTAATTCACATCCCCAGAATTGTGTATGAGAGTTTCTGTTTTCCTACTTTTCCCCTAGACTTTGATATTGTTAGATTTATCCATAGATTGGGATACAGCCTGCCCCACATCGAAGTGGAGCCATGTAACAAGTGATGGCGCCACTTCCGGGCTAAGGCAATTGAGAAGGCTATGCCTTCCTACCCCCTTCTTTCTTCTTCCACCAGCTGAATATGGGCCAGCACTACTACCTGGGAGATCCTGAAGTAAAAACCCCAAAGAGAGAAGGAGCCAAATCCCTAAAACCCACTTGGAGCACAACAACTTGTCACTGAGGACCATCCACTTTAGACTTTACATGAAGGAGAAATAAGCTCGTAGCTTTCCTGAGCCATTATAAATTTGCATTTACAGCATCTCTTGCTACTCCAATTAATAAGCTCTGTAACCTAATACAAACATATCTCATTCTATTGTGCTTTGTTTTATTGTTCTTCACAAATATTGTATTGCTGGGATTTTTTTACAAGTTGAAGGTTTGAGACATCCCTTCACTGATCATGTCTATAAACACCATTCTTCCAACATTAGCTTATTTCTTATCTTGGTGCCACATTTTGACATTCTTGCAATAGTTCAAACTTTCTCATTATTATTATATTTGTTATGATGATCTGTAATCAGTGATTACAATTTGCTTTAAGTCCAGAGAATGGTTAGCATTTTTTAGCAATAAAGTATTTTTTAATTAAGGTACATACATCTTTTAGACATAATGCTATCACACGCTTAACAGACTACAGTATAGGGTAAACATGAAAAAATTCATTTGACTTGCTTTATTGCAATATTCACTTTATTGCCATAGTCTGGAACCAAACCTGCAATATGTGTGATTATATGTCTGTAATTCCAATTCATGATAAAATAGCACTAATACACTATTTACAATAGAAAAGGAAAGAAAGCACTCCAAATGTCTGTTAGTAGAGAAATGAATAAATGAATTGAACATAGTCATATAAAGGACTACAAGAGTCCAAATGAATAACTAGATCTATATATCTCAATATAGATGGATCTAGAAAACAATTTAGAGTGAACAGAGCTAGCTTCAGATGTTAATACAATTTGATGCCATTTAAGTGATAATTAAAAAAAATAAATCTATTATGTGTAGACACATAAATGTATGAAAAGAGTTGATACCTGGACTGGAATGATACCATAGGGATGGTGGGTGGGGCTGGCAGGGGGCAGAATTGAGAGGGGAACTTTGGACACTTCATAATATATCTATAATAGTTTCTTTTTTTAGAAAAAGGGTTAGGACTAATTGTGTTCCAATATTAACATTAGGGATAAGTCATTTGGTATGGCAAATTCTTGGATATCTGTTTATTTTTTTTTTCAAAGATTTTTAGAAATGTATTTATTCATGAGAGACAGAGAGAGAGAGAGAGGCAGAGACACAGGCAGAGGGAAAAGCAGCCTCCATGCAGGGAGCCCGATATGAGACTCGATCCTGGGTCTCCAGGATCAGGCCCTGGGCTAAGGCAGAGCCAAACTGCTGAGCCACCCAGGCTGCCCGAATATCTTTTTATTATCCTCAGTGCTTTTCTGCTTGATTTCTTGTCATGTTTCAACAACAAAATTATACCCAAAGAAAGAAAACTCTCATAGGCTTCCTCAGCTTGGAGGCAGAGACCTCCCTGCTGGCTGTCACTCTGTGGGGGCCTCCTGTTTCATTACATGGGGGCCGTGACATTTTTCTGCTAAAAATGGAAATAACCCTCTTCTTAGGCCCCACAGTTTCTTCCCTTCCATCATTCCTTTTTCCATTTCTTATCTGCAAAAGCATCACCACCCCCAAAGGTAAGAACATTCTTCCACTTTTTTCCCATGGTGGAGATTCCAGCTAAAGAAAATTTCAGTTCCAATAGCAAGATAATTCCCATGAATAACAAATGGTAAAAGGAGCAAAGAGATATAGACAAGTGACATAAACATGTACCATACATGTTTAGAAGGGAAGGAACAATTTCAAATATGTAAAGAGCTTACAAAGTTCAATGTGGGTTCCCATTTTTTAAATTTAAATTATAGTTAGTGAACGTATCGTGCAATATTGGTTTCAGGAGAATTCAGTGATTCATCGCTTACACACAAACCTGGTGCTCATCTCATCATGTGCCCATCACTCCTTTAGCCCATCCCCCCACCCACCTCCCTCCATCAACCCTGTTTGTTCTCTATCATTAAGAGTTTTTATGGCTTGTCTCCCTCTCCTCTTTTTTTCTTTTCCTCCTTCCCACATGTTCTTCTATTTTGTTTCTTAAATTCCACATATGAGCGAGACAGTATGGTATTGTCTTCTTCTGACTGACTTATTTCACTTATCATAATACACTCTAGCTTTATCCATGTTGTTGCAAATGGCAAGATTTCATTCATTTGATGGCTGAGGAATATTCCATTGTGTTTACACTATGTGTTTACACTACATCTCCTTTATCCATTCATCAGTCGATGGACATTTGGGGTCTCTCATAGTTTGGCTATTGTTGACAATGCTGCTCTAAACATTGGGGTGCACATGCCACTTCAAATCTGTATTTTTTTTTTTTTGTATCCTTTGGGTAAATACCTAGTAATGCAATTGCTGGATTGTAGGGTAGCTCTATTTTTAACATTTTGAGGAACCTCCACAGTGTTCTTCATGGGTTCCCCTTTCACATAAAATAAACATGAGTCTCCACTGATGGGAGACCATAAAGTTTCACATGTGCAAGGATTTCATTGCAGTCCATATTGCAGGAAATGAATATTTATATCTTGTATTTTTACCTTTGTGACTGAGGAAACATTTCATTGTTAAGAGTCATGAAAACAAGGACAAAAAACCCCACAAGAAATTAGGTACGACCCAGTGCTACCCTTCTGCAGCAAGACACTTTCTATTTCTAGGATTCTCAGTTTCAAGGAGGTGCTGTGAGTTGTACATGCTTCTGGATCTGGAAGGACACACATCCCTCCCTAAAATACCATCACATCTATTTCCTAGTTCTATTGTCAGAGAAACTGTCGCCATCAATTACATGGACAGAATTGCCAGAAGGCCAATCCCAGAACATGAATGTCTAAAACAGGGCTACCGCGTGGCTTCCTGTTACATTTGACCTCCGCCTCCCTCCCTCCCCAGGAACAGTGCCAAACTCAAAATCCTTAGCTTGAGAGAAGTTGCCTTGCTATGAGACACATCCTTATTGAGAAAACTCCTGCACCCACTGAGACGAGAAGTGCACGGAAGACAGAGGGAGGCTGCTTTGCCAGCCAAGCTCCATGGACTAAACTGGAGTCCCGTGGGAAGGCGTGTGTTTATGACCGCGGCTGAGATGGAATAACGGGTCGAGTAGTTGATGACAGGAGACCCTATAGGAGTGCTGACCTGTTTCCCGCCTGCTTGGCTGGGTGGCGAGTAGTTCTGGTCAATAGTACGGACTTTGGCAAATGTTCTGATGATTACATAATTCTGGTGGTCGCAGTGCCTCCCTGCCACCCCCTGGAAGGAACAGATGTCCCCACCCTGGGGAGCAGGAGGTTTTAGTACATAGAATAGGGGCTCTTGAAGTGGATCAAGGAGGAGATGAGGTATTACCTCCTCCTGACATTCTGAGGGTCATTTTTTAGGGTTTGAAGCATGGAGATGTTCATTCAGAGTACCTCCAACGATGGAAGGAGGGAGCAGCCTATAAAGAAGCCTGGAGGGTCTGGGCCTTTCTCCTTATTGTACTTCCATCTCACTGGCTTCAAAGTTCAGAAAATTCTCATGAAGGTACAGTCTGAACGCCACTGTAGATGGAGAATTAAGGGGAAGGGCTGGTTGGGGGGATAGAGGGACACATTCCTCATTCTGGTCGTCACTGGGGACAGCTGTATACTGAGGGCCACTGGCAGCAGCAGTGGCTGAGACAGCACAGAGGCCCAGCATCAAGGAAGCTCTGTAGCTGCTGTAGGAATCATCCCAGGAATCCATCCAATCCATCCAATCCATTCTTGCTCCTCAGTGAGCAATGAGGACCCAATGCTGAAGCACCTTGGAGGACCTGTGGCAAATCAAGGAAGCAGCCTTGGGAGGTTCTGGACTTTCTATTAGCTTGGTCAATGGGATTTGGAGTTGTTTTATATGAAATGTCATATTTCCTAATATTCTAATATCCCCTTCTTTACTGACAGAATCTTTGAAATTTAGTTGGGTAGATGGCCTTTCTTGTGGTTACCAGCTTGAACTCAAGCATTATTCCTGTATAGATACATTTGACAAAATAAATTTCAGACTGAGTAAAATATAGCAGCTTAAACCCGATAAAAGTCTATTTCTCTCTCATGTAGAAAGTAGAAAAATTAGTGGCATGGACTGCTATAGTGGCTCCATCCATTAAGATGAAGAGAGCAACATAGGCCAAAGGGAATAAGCTAAAGTGAGTTAATGTCAGATATAAGAAGAAGCAAGATGTGCCTGCAGGTGAGTAACTCATATGATGGACAAGTGGACTTTCCTCTCAAGGTCTCCAGCAGCACAGGTGGGTGAAAATGAGGAATCTTGATTAGAGCATTAAAAATGTCGCAAATAGAATCAACCCACAGATAAATCAGTGGCATATCCAGACCCAGAATCCAGGCCCCGCCTGCCTAGCCTCCAGGTGTTACAGGGATAATGGTCAATACTCTAACCGCAAACTTACTTATATACTCAAAATAGTGAATACAGACTCATTGTCTGTAAAACACAGTAATTTGTTCTCCAGCTCCTTAATGCGGTTGGGGGATGGGATATGCCAGTGGACTTCAGCAAGGAGGACTTTAGCAAGGATGTGTATCTGAGTCCAAGTGTGTTTGAGGTTTGTGAATTATTTAGGACAATAATGGCTGGGTATTTATTTACTACATTGAAGTGGAGCTTTTGTGTTTAAATCAAAAGCACATATAAAAGCCTATTATAGAAAATCAGGCCCTATTGTAACATAAATGTGCATTATATAAAGCAAAAAGAAAAGGAGAAAAGGGGTTTAAAATTATAAATAAACTGTGGAACTTACAAATTATGGCAGAGTTGAGTATAGGATCTTGGGAAAGATCCAAGATAGCTCTTCTGATTTTTCCTGAGCAGTGGCCCTGTCACTACAATCCCCTCTCACGTCAGCCAGAAAAGGGGAAATGAAATGGCCCTTCTTTCCCCAGTCCTCAGGATATGATGACTGTGGATGGAGCCAAGTGGAGGAAGAATAATAGAATAGGAGAAACACAAAGAGATGGTAGGTGGAGCTCCCTCGAAGTCCTTGCACACGCTCAATAAAGAGAAGTGACATGAAAACAGTCCCCACCACCATCTTGAGTAGTCCTCCAACTTACAGGAATTTCCCAGATGGTTGCCTTTGTGGTCAGCCCGTACTGTAGTAGGGGACGTTACATGCTGGAGTTCTGGTGCGAGGCTGTATTTTCACTCTGGGTAGTTTTTTAACAGCTTACTTAAGATATGGTTCAAATATGATACTATTTAAAGTATGAAATTCAATGTTGTTTTTCTATATTCACAGTTATGTGCAATCATCGCCATGGTCCATTTTAGAAACTTTTCATCACCTCAGAAGGAAACCTGATACTCTTTAGCTATCACCTTCTTTTTGCCAGATCCCCCCTTTCCCACTTCCACAAATGTCTCTACATCCTGTCTCTCCAGATTTCCCTCTTGTGGACATTTTGTATGAATGGAACCATATAATATGTGCTCTTTTGGGGCTGGCTTCTTTCACTCAGTGCAATGTTTTCAAGATTTATCCATGCTGTAGCATGTATCAGTTCTTCCTTCCTTTTTGTAGCTGAATAATATTCCGTTGTGTTATATTGTATTGTGTACATTTCATTTCTCTATTTGTCACTGATGAACACTTAGGCTGTTTCCTTCTTTTGGCTAATGTGGATAATATTGCTGTAAATATTCATGTACAAGATTTTATGTGGATATATGTTTTTATTTCTCTTGGATATATTCCTAAATCAGATTACTGGGTTATATGGTAACTCTATAGTTAATCATTTGAGGAACTACCAAACTGTTTTCCAAAGTGGCTACACCACTTTACATTCCTGCCAGTATAGGATATGGGGGTTTCAACTTCTCTACAATCTCATCAACACTTGCAATTATTGGACATTTTGATTACAACCATCCTAGTTGGTGTGAAGTGGTATTTCATTCTTTCTATGTGCATTTCTTCAATAACAAATAAAATAAACCATCTTTTAGTGTGCTATTGGCCATCTGCACACGTCTTTTTATTTTATTTTATTGTATTTTATTTTTATTTTATTTTTTTTATTTTAGTTTTGTTTAAATTCAAGTTAGGTAACATACAGTGTACTATCGGTTTCAGGAGTAGAATTTAGTGATTCATCACCTGCTTATTACACCTAGTGCTCATCCCAACAAGTGCCCTCTTAATGCCCATCACCCATTTCTCATCCCCCTACCCTACCTCCCCTCCAACAACCCTCTGTTTGTTCTCTATAGTTAAGATTCTCATGGTTTGCCTCTCTCTCTGTTTTCATCTTATTTTATTTCTCTTTCCCTTTCCTTTTTTTTTTTTAAGATTTTATTCATTTATTCATGAGAGACACAGAGAGAGAGAGGCAGAGACATAGGCAGAGGGAGAAGCAATGAGCCCGATGCAGGACTCCATCTCGGGACTCCAGGATCATGCCCTGAGCTGAAAGCAGGTGCTAAACTGCTTAGCCACCCAGGTGTCTCTTCCTTGACTTTCCTTATGTTCATCTGTTTTGTTTCCTAAACTCCACATATGAGTGAAATCATATATTTGTCTTTCTCTGACTGTGCATGTCTTCTTTTAGAAATGTTTATTCAGATCCTTTCCTTATTTTTTAATTGAATTATTTGGCTTTTTATTATTGTTGTAAGTTCTTTATATGATGTAAATCTAAGTCTCTTATCTGATATAAGATTGTAAAATATTTTCTGACATTCTGTGGGTTGTTTTTCCATTTTCTTCATGATGTCTTTGGAACCACAAAAATGTATAATTTTGATGAAGTCCAACCTCATTTTTCTTTGTTGCCAGTGCTTTTGGTGTTTATAAGATATCTTTTGCCAAATCCAAGAACAAACTTCCGTGTGTTTTTTCCTTAAAGTTTTATGATTTTAGCCTTACATTAGGTCTTTGATCCTTTTTTAGTTAATTTTTGTATATGGTATAAGGTAAGAATTCAAACTTAAACTTTTGTATTTGGCAATTCAATTGACCCAGCACCATTTGTTGAAAAGACTATTCTTACCCTATAGGATAGTTTTGGCACCCTTGTGAAAAATCAGTTCACCATAGATATATGGGTTTATTTCTAGAATCTCCATTCTATTCCACTTATCAACTTGTCTATCCGTTTAACAATACCACGCGTCTTGATTAACACTACATTTGAGTAAGTTTTGAAATAAAGAAGTACGAACCCTCTGCTTTGTCCTTGTTTTTCAATATTATTTTGGCTGTTCTAAGACCCTAGAAATTCCATATGAATTTTAGAATCACCTTGTCAACTTCTACAAAAAAGCCAGCTAGAATTCTGATGCGAATTTCACTGAATCTGTAGATCAGTTTGAGGAGTATTGTCACCTTCTGATCCATGAACATGAAATGTTTTTCCAATTATTTGGATTATCTTTAACTTCTTTCAACAATGTTTTGTAGTTTTCAAAGGATAAGTTATGTACTTCTTTTGTTAGATTTATTCCTCAGCATTTTTTTGGTGCTAATATAAATGGAATTATTTTCTTAATTTTATTTTTGGATTGTTCATTTCAAGTGTATAGAAATATAATTTATTGCTATATATCGATCTCATATCCTACAAACCTAATGAAATTGCTTATTAGTTTTAATAGTTTTCTAGTGGATTCCTTAGGTTTTTCTGTATACAAGATCATGTCATCTGTGAATAGAGACAGTTTTATTTTTTCTTTTCTAATCTGAATCTTATTGCCTCTTGTCTAATTGCCCTGGCTAGAATTTCAAGTATAATGTGTAATAGAAATGATAAGAGCAAGTATCCTTGTCTTGTTTCTGACCATGGTGGTAAAGCATCCAGGCTTTCACTATTCATGATGATGTTAGTGGTGAATTTTTCATAGCTGTCCTTTATCAGTTTCAGAAAGTTCCCTTTTACTTCAAATTCGTTCACTCTTTTTATCATGAAAAGTGTTGTATTCTGTCAATTTATTATCCTGTATTCCTGAGACAATCATGTGATATTTCTTTCTTATTCTATTAATATGATATTTTACATTAACTGGTTATTAGGTAGTAAAAGTAAATCCCACTTGGTCAAATTCTTTTTAGATATTGCTGGATTTGGTTTGCTAATACCTTATTGAGGAATTTTATGCCCATTTTCATAAGAGATATTAATGTGTAATTATGTTTTCTTATGATGCTTTTGTCTGCCCTGGGTATCAGAGTAATACTGGCCTCATGAAATGAGCTGAGAAGTATTTCTCCTCCCTCTTCTATTTTTTGAAAGAGTTTGTGGAGAACTGGTATTAATTCTTCTTTAAATGTCTGGTAGAATTCAGTGATGAAGCCATCTGGGCATAAGCTTTTCTTTGCTAGTTTAATTATTATTATTACTAATTTAATTTCTTCACTTGGCATACTGTTTTTTTTCTTTAGTCAGTTTTATTAGTTGTGTCTTTCTAAGAATTGTCCATTTCATCATCTAAGTTATTTAATTTGCCAGAATACAATTGCTTATAGTAATCCTTTATGATGCATTTTATTTCTATAAAATAAGTTGTAATGTCCCTTTTTGTTTTGTTTCTGATTTTAGCAGTTTGAGTTTTCTCTCTTTTTATTTTTATTGACAACTTAGTTAAGTGTTTGTCAGTTTTATTGATCTTTTCAAAGAGCCAGCTTTTGGTTTCAATGATTTTCTCTATTGTAGGTCATTCATTGCTGCTCTAATCTTTGTTATTTCCTGTCTTCTGCTTGTTTCAGATTTAGTTTGTTCTTCTTTTCCCAGTGTCTTAAAGTGAAAGGCTACTGACTTAAGATCTTTCTTCTTTCTTAATATGGGCATTTACACCTTTAGAGTTCCTTCTGAGAACTGCTTTAGCAGAATCCCATGAGTTTTGGTATGCTGTATCTTCATTTTCTTTCATTTCAGACACTTTTATAATTTCTCTTTTGATTTCATCTTTAACTTGGTGGCAATTTATTGAGCATGTTACTTAATTTCCACTTATTCATAAGCTTCTCCAGTTCTTGCCTGCTATTAATTTCTACCTACAGGGCAACCTGGGTGGCTCAGCAGGTTGGCACTGCATTCTGGCCAGCGCACGATCCTGGAGACCTGGGATCGAGTCCCCGTCAGGCTCCCTGCATGGAGCTTGCTTCTCGCTCTCTCTCTATGTCTCTCATGAATAAATAAATAAAATCTTTTTAAAAAAATTTTACCTACATTTTCACTGTGGTTGAAGAACGTATTTTGTATTATTTTTATCTTTTAAATTCACTGAAGTGTGTTTTATGCCTAGCATATGGTCTATCATGGAGAATGTTCCATGTGCACTTGAGAGAGGTGTATATTCTGCTATTGTTGGGTAGAATGTTTTATAGAATGTCTGCTAGGTCTGTTTGTTTATACTGTTGTTCAAGCCTTGTATTTCCTTATTACTTTTCTGTGGAAGAAATACTTCTCAGCGCATTTCATGAGGCCAGTATTACTCTGATACCCAGGGCAGACAAAAGCATCATAAGAAAACATAATTACACATTAATATCTCTTATGAAAATGGGCATAAAATTCCTCAATAAGGTATTAGCAAACCAAATCCAGCAATATCTAAAAAGAATTTGACCAAGTGGGATTTACTTTTATCACCCAATAACCAGTTAATGTAAAATATCATATTAATAGAATAAGAAAGAAATATCACATGATTGTCTCAGGAATACAGGATAATAAATTGACAGAATACAACACTTTTCATGATAAAAAGAGTGAACGAATTTGAAGTAAAAGGGAACTTTCTGAAACTGATAAAGGACAGTTGTTCTACACATTATTGAAAGTGAGGTATTGAAGCCAACTATTATTGTTCTATTATCCACTTCTCCCTTTATTTCTGTTTTTGCTTTATATATTTTGATACCATGTTATTAAGTGAATATGTTTAGAATTGTTGTATCTTCCTGATGGATTGACCCTGTTATCATAAAATGTCCATTTTTATAACATTTTTTTGTTTTAGTCTATTTGTCTGACATCAGTTTAGCCATTCCAGTCTTCATGTGATTGTTGTTTGCATGCTGTGTCTTTTGTCGTATTTCTATTTTCAATCTCTTTGCATCTTTGAATATAAAATGTGTCTCCTGTAGACAGCATATAGTTGAAATATTTTTAAAAATATAGTCTCACAATTTTGGTCTTTTGGCTGGATTGTTTAATCCATTCACATTTAATGTTATTATTGAGATAGTTCAATTTATGTGTGTCATTTTGCTTTTTGTTTTCTATCTGTCTCATGTCTTTTTGCCCTCTATTCCTACTTTACAGTTCTTTTACATTAAGTAAATATGAGTATAATATTTTCTAATGTAGCATTGTACTTCTTTACTGATTTTCTTTTTTTACTATTTTTAGTAGTTCTTCTAGAGTTTACCACATACATCTTATCAGAATTAGCTTCTGGTTTACACTAGCTTAATTTCATTGATGTATAGAAACATTATTCTTATATATTCCTTGTCCTCCCTTTTTGTCATATTATTTTTACACATATTAGATCTATTGATGTTACAAACCCAAAACATCATTATAATTATTATTTTATAGTCTGAAGTAATTTCCTTAGCCTAATAGAGCTTTGCTCCCATTCGCATCCTTTGTGCTATTACTGATAAAATAAATATTCTTCATACTTATGTGTTCACAGGCTCCAAATACATTATCTACATATCGTTTTATACCAGTGTCCTAAAATCAATTAAGAGAAGAAGGGAGAACATGTGCATTTAAACTCTGTTTTGTAATTACATAATTTCTTGTGGTCTTTGTTAATTCACGTGAATTTGAATTACCATTTGGGGTCACTTACTTTCAGTATGAAGAAGTTCCTTTAATATTTTTTATACAGCAAACTAGCAACAAATTTTCTCAGTTTTTGTTTATCTGGGGAAGTCTTTATTTTACTTTTATTTTTTAAAAGATAGTTTGCCTGAAACAGAATTCTTAGTTTATATTTTCTCATTGAACATTTTGATTATGTTATCCCACTGTTTTTAGGCCTCAATTGTTTCTACTGAGAAGTTAGCTATTGATATTATTGAGGGTTCCTTGTTAGTCATTTTCTCTTGCTGCTTTCAAGATTTTCTCCTCGTTTTTAACTTTCAAAATTTTTACTTTAATGTGTCTCTGTGGCTTGCTGTGAATTAATCCTATTTGGACTTTGTTGCACTTCTTAGATGTGTAGGTTAATTGTTTTTCAATAAATTTGGAGATATTATGAGCAACTCTATATCTACAAATTTGATAGCCTAAGTGAAATGAACCAATTCCTTGAAAGACATAATCTACCAAAACTCACGGGAGAAGAAACAATCTGAATGGGCCTGTATCTAATAAAGAAACTAAATCAGTAATTTAATAGCCTTCAGAACAGAAAGTGTCAGGCCCACATGGGTTCACTAGTGAATTCTACAAATATTTAAGGAATAAATTATGCCAATTATCTACAAGCTTTTTCAGTAGATAGGAGAAAAGGAGGTCCTTCCTAACTCATTTTATGAGATCAGCATTACCTTAGGACCAAAACCAGACAAAGATTTATAAGAAAAGAAAACTATAGACCAAGACCAATATCTCTCAATAAATTTGAAAAGTTTTCAGCCACTATTTCTTCAAATATTTTTCTGCTCCCTTCTCTCCTCTCCTTCTGGTCTTCCATTACTCGTAAGTTGCTGTACTTTCTCCTCCCTAGGGACTCATTCTGAGTATAATATTTTCTCCTGCAGAGCTTCCTCCTGCAGACTAGCAGGCTTACAATTCGGTCTTCAGTATCTTAAATATTTTCCCAGCTGCCTATCACCACAACCTCCATGGTTTTTGAGAGCATGCTTAGTTTGACTTTCTCCAAGCACTGTTGCAAAAGAATTTAATTCCTTTGGAAAAATATTAGGAACTAGCTTTTTAATGGCCTACTTTTCCTCCTCTCTCCAGCCCCATTCTTTAGCAAAACATTTGAGCCAGGTTCTAGAGCTGGAGATAGGGACAATGGCAAGCTTCTTTCTGAGTGACACCTCTACTTTAGATGCTGAGGGGTAGGGGCAGCCAGGTAGAGAGGTAGAGAGGTAGGGGCAGCCAGAAATTCTCTAAGTTTACATCTTCCACCACCTCATGAGCCAGAGCAAGAGTAACCAGAGCCATACCCTTCTCAGCATGCCATGCTGAAGGGAGACGCTCTATTCTACAAGTGGCAGCTAAGTAACAGAAGAAGGAGCCCCACCTCTCAACCATACTCATCTGGAACTTAGTCTCAGAAACAGGTAGCTGTGGACAGGATGAGAAACACTACCATACTGCTTCTCTGGGGAAGAAAGTCCTCTGCATGCTGGAGGGAGAGGGAACCCTGTGTTCTTGGCTACAGAAGTTTGGAGTGGAATCTCCACCCTGCTGGACTGGAGCTGGGAAGGAAGGAAGCAGTTTCGGTTCAAATATCACAGACACTCACCTATCTTACCAAATTTTTGTAAATGTTCTTGAGTAGAAGTTTCTTCAGTTACTGTCTTTCCTTAGAACCATTCCCACAAGGTTGAAATGATCAGCATTCTATAATTTTTCTCCAGTTTTCCTACAGTGGGCCTGCAGAGCTCCTCATGCTGTCATGCAGAAGTTAATCTTACTCTGGGTAGTTTTATTTCGAGTATGGAGCTATTACTAATACCCTTGTATATAAATTACAAAGAACTTCTGGCATATTCTCTTAATGGTGACATCATGGACTAAGAATGGGATGTTGAAGTCCTAACCCCCAGTACCTATGAATACAATCTTATTTGGAAATAGGGTCTTCATAGCTGTAATCAAGTTCAGATGACAGCATACTGGATTCTGAGTAGGCCTAATCCAATGACTGATATCCTTGTAAGAGGAGGGAAATGTAGACACATACATATAGGAGGAATGCCATGTGATCATAGAAGCAGAGACTGGAGTGATATGATGACAAGCCAAGGAATACCAAGGATTGCTGGCAACCACCAGCAGTCAGAAGAGGCAGAAAAGGATCTCTCTCTTAGGGCCTTCCAAGAGACCATGGCCCTGCTCTTGATTTCAGAATTCTAGCCTTCAGAACAATAGCTATACAGGACATTTGGTAACATTGTCTGGTAGATAGTTGCTTTGAAAGGAATTTCAAAAAACCGTGTGGAAGGGTTACCTCTATTCCATTTCCCATTTAACATCATCCCTTTTATTTTTTTGTTTCATGAAAAAACCATGGAGACCATGGAGAGACTACATTTCTGTAAATTACTCTTTCAGTTACTTATTAAATTTGAGAAATTCTTGGTTTCCAGAAACTTGTCTTATAAAATATGTTTGAACTGCCACACCCAAAAATTTGCAATAACTCTGTCTCACTGTTTAACAAGGCAATAATTAGTCCTCAAGTTGGATCCTCCAAGGCCTCTGTTCAGATCCTTTTTTCTTTGGTGCCTGGGTTACTGCCTATAAAACAGCACAGTAGTGCTAAGGGTGAAAGGAAAGGACCATCCAGAAATCTGATTAATCAATGCCTTCCCCCCCCACCCCAGATTTGGCATAGCTTTATTCTTGGAAGCAGTATATAAAATACAGTCTGCAATATTTGTATTTTTATAACACCTAATAATTTACTCTTTTATGATGTAAAATCTGTCTATATGGACCTTTTTTCAATTTATTTCTTACATCTTTGTGTTTCTCTACAATGTGGCTAAGCCCCAAACAGCAAAACTTAAGCATGCCCACATGGATACATGTAATAGTGAAGGAAACTTTCAAATCCAAGCTAGTAATAGACCATTTTAAATAACTGATGGTAAAAAAAAAAAAAAAAAAAAAACTGATGGTAACTTTTGTATCTCTGGACAAAGACTTCTCTGAATTATACTTGCAAGCAATCCTATTATATGATGCTGTGCACTCAAAGGTTTTGAGAAATTTTGGATCATCTCACACTGCTCAGGATATTAGACTACAAAAACAATGTATGAGAAAAAAAGAGAGAAGAGAGGAGGATGCCCCAAAGAGTTACTATTTAGGAGATCATTAGCTCTTTCCCCCCATGTCTACCAAACTTGTTAAGGGAATGGGCAATATCCAAGCGAGAAAAACTGAAGTCTAAAGAACAAGGCAACCCAACCGTGAAATGATTGCTTTAGAAATCCAAGAGCACTGATGAGTTAGTGCATAAAGGAACTCTGTGTGTGTGTACATGCATATATATTTGAGTGTGTGTTGTCTGTGTGTGTTTGTTGCTACCATTTGAGCATGGGCTGGAAGGGAGTCTTCTCATCTGGCTTCCATCTAGAGATTACCACCCTGGCTTTCTCCATCTCTTCCTTTTCCACCTCCTCAGCTTTGGCTTTCCATCCCTTGGTTAGCCCCTCAGATGCCACCCAGCCACATAATTGCAGTCATATGGCTTAAAATCTAAGGAAGAAAACATATTAGACTATGTCTTCATAGGGTTTGCATTCTTTAATTATAAAAAGTATCATTTGGGTTTCTTTGGACATTTATCTAAAAGCAGAACACCCAGCCATTGTTCTTCCAGGACAACACTCTTTCTCAACATCTGTTAGAATCTTGGGAAGTGTAAAACCACAATTAATTAAAATTCTTCTCTCATTTCTAGAAAACTAAGAAGGGCCCAGATGAATAAGATCTTGATTCTAAATCTAATATTTTGTAAATAATGTGGAAGTTTGGGTGTTTTTTAATTTGGCAGTAGTGGACAGGACAAGTTGAATTGGGGAGAAGAACCTAGAAGCTGAAAGATCCCTGAGGAGCCTGTGGATAGAGCCAGAAACAGGACAAATATAGACAAAGTAGAGTCAGTGGGAGTGGAGAGTGGAAGAGATTCTGTTGGCCAATGGACTTGGGGAGCTACAGAGAGGGAGGAGTGAGCAATGACTTGATGATGTGATCTTGGCTGGCAGAACAGTGAGTTAGAAAATATTCCCTGAGGCAACATGGGTTGGCATTTGAAAAGCACCCCCAGAAACTACCTAGCCTCAGAAGCCAAAATTCCCTTTTGACATGACTAAAGGAGGTAAGAGTCCATTTCAAAGCCCTCATGAAATTTACCCTACTGAGATTTACCAAATGCGGTGAGTTGACCTTAAAGTTAGTCCTTCAACAATGTCACAAGATGGTTACTTCTTTATTTCACAGCTGATGCTCTCCTTAGGTTTTGGTTAGCCACTTTATTTGGGAGGCCTAGTCTCATTACTACTGCTGTTCACAGGCTCTTACCCGGAAAAAAACTCAGAAATTCAGTATCCTGACTATTCAGTGCACAATAAGACATCCATCTCTTCTCCCAGACTATGACCAGGGCAGGCAGGCAGGCAGGATCCTTAAGTCTCACAACCAAATGGATCATCACATATTTTCATAAATAAAGAGCCTGATGATGAGAGCTGTGTCATTTCCCAGATTGCCTTTCTGTTTTCTTTGCTTCACTTAACAATTTGTCCTTGCTATACCTGCCTAGGTTCTACTTAGAAGTTACTAATTCACAGAGAATGCCCCATTCCTAACTCTGCTTCTATTCCTGTCCTTTCCCCCATCTTCTGTCCTCTTCCTTTTCTAGATGCAAGGTCATCAAGAGCTGATTAAAGTCTCCATGAAAATGACATGGTAGTGGCAGTTGGGAGCCAGCAATAGTAGGCTGGCTGAAGGAATTGACCTGAAATTTGTGTTTTGGCTCAAGCTGTCCCTGGTATCTCCAACTTAAACTGGTTCTCCACCTCCACCCTCACCCTGCCCCATTGAATCTGCTTAGAAATTCTTGTCTTAGTCATGCCACATGTCATCAATCCTGAACAACAGGTTAAGATATTTAGAAAAATGCTCTCCTTGTCCTCTCCCCCACGCCCCTACTCATTTGGACAAAATGTGACCTTTACCTGCCAATGCTGGTCAATAGGGCATCTGGGTGGGCTTTCAAGTAAGAAATTCAGAACCTTCCATTTAAAATTGCAAAATCTAAATAAAACACAAACCTGAATGACAGCTATGCTCTCTACCTGTGCCAGCAGAAGGACCAACATGGAAGGTACCCACTCAAATTAACTTGTCTCAGCCAAAGCAGACTAGACAATGCCTTGAACAACAGGATTCCAGAGGCATCACAAGTCTGCTATACATACAGATTTAGCCCTAAAGATCAACTCTTCCACTGACAGTTAAATAGAATTCTAACTTCTTAGCATCACTTATTTCCTTGCCCTCTTCAAAATGCAAATGTTTTGGGGGGAAAATTATTATTTTATGCATATCTTTCTCACCTTAGTGTGAAATAATTTGCAAAATAACTTTCCAATCTGATTGCCAACTGAGACAGGCCCCATGAAAACAGAGAGCAAGGAAACCAACTGCAAATAGAAACACAACATTGATGTGCCCATGAGAGCACTTGGTGGCAAACAACAGGAACCAATTCTAACTTGAGCAGGAAAGGATTCTATTGTATTGATTTAAAGATCAAAATCATTGGAAAGCAATGTATGAAATTTATATGCAATCTGGAAGATCCAGTTCTAGGTATAGACAAAAACAAAGGGGTACTAGACAAAAATGTAGAAAAGCCACCCCCCAAGACCTGTTGCTTGTGCTACCATCAGTGGTGCAGCCCAGTGGATAGCACCACCAGGTCCCTGGGCCCTTGTTGCCACATTTCTTGTCTTTTTTCTCTACTGTCACCTCCATCAGTTCTTTATGTCACTCCTTCAAGAGTCTAGGGCCTGATGGGAGAGTCTGGCTGAACCAGTCATATTGTCTGCCTCCCAAAGATAAGTTGCTAGAAGATTCATCACACAGTGGGAGACATGGCCCAACCTCCCATAGATCTTGGCATTTCCCCCAAAGAGGCAGATTACTCAGTGCTGGGCTGCAAAACATGCCAAATGTCCCCTACAGTAGGTAAAACTGGAGAAGATTCTAGAGTGGTTGGACTTCAGCTGCATTAAGTCTGTTTACATAGGTTACATAGTTCATTTAATGTGCATGCCCAGGGAGAGTTCATTATATAAAGTTTTATGAATGAAGCAGCCTTTGAAGCCTTTGAATCTCTTTGAAGATTCAAAGAGATTGAGTAACTTGTTGAGGTTAGAAGGGAGTGAATAAGGATTGCAATGTGTCCCTGACTCCAACAGGCCAAGAGCAGCAATGGAGTAGAGGTGGTTTGTTCATCAGGAGCCTGTTTATAGAGCAAGGAGGGTTCTACCTGAAGAGCTGGGCTTGGAGAAGGTATATTAGGTTTCTTGGGCCAAAACAAAGTACCACAGACTGGATGGTTTAAATAACAAATTTATTTTCTCACAGTTCTGGAGGCTAGAAGTTCAAGATCAAAGTGTCAATAGAATTGGTTTCTTCTCAGCCTCTCTCCTTGGCTTGTAGATGATCATTTTCTCTCTGTGTCTTCACAGGGTCTTTCCTCTAGGTGTGTCCATGTCCTAACCTCCTCTTTTTGTGAGAACATGAGCCAGATTGGATTAGAGCCCACCCTAATGACCTCAGATAATTTAATTACCTTTTTAAAGGTATAGATAGGCTCCAAATACCATCAATCATATCATGAGGTACTTGGGGTTAGGACTTCAATATAAGAATTGGGAATGGGGGAAGGGGAGAAGAGCACAATTCAGCCCATAACAGGAGAGTAACCTGTCCGGAAACCCCTCTTTGCAGAATAATGAGGGAAGAGGAAGATAGTGGGACTAAACAGGTAACACCCTTAGTCCTCATTTTGCAGATCTGATGAATGACTGCCCCACCTGCCTTAACTACCATTCAAACTGTTGGGTTAGTCCTTAGAGCCTAATTAAACCCAAGGCAGTGTGTTCTCTCTTCCAGGTTAAATTATCCTTTTGTTTGTTTGTTTGTTTAATTTTGCCTGTTTTGTGCATCAGAGTTTTGTCCAGTTTCAACTACTAAATTGCCAGACCTTTGCTGGGAGATTTATGCAGTAAGACAGTGACTTGGATTGAGCTATGTCTCCCCAAAAGTCATGTGTGGAAGACCCAACCGCCAAGGAGATGGCATTTGGAGATGGGGACGTTGGAAAAACATCAAGTTTAGATCAGGTCATAAGGTTGGGGCCCTCATAATGGGATTAGCATCTCTATAAGAAGAGATACCAGAGAGCTTGCTCTTGCTCTTTCTCTGCACGTGAGCACACAGGGAGAAGGTCTACAAGCCAGGAAGAGAGTCCTCACTAGAAACCAACCATGCTGACACCCTGATTTTTAACTCCCAGCCTCCAGATCTGTGAAAATATTCATTTCTGCCATTTCAGCCTGTCTGTACTATTTTGTTATGGCCCTGTGAGCAGACCAGCCATGCCTCTCCCTGCCTCTGCCTCCACAGCTGTTCCCTCTCTCACCTCTTTGTCTTCCCGTCTTCCTACTCTTCTTTTCCAGATCTCCTCCATTTCATTTGTTTACTATGGCTGCTGCAACAAATTACCACAAATCTGGTAGCTTGAAACAATAGAAATTTACTCCTTCAAGGTTCTGGAGGCCAGAAGTCTGAAATCAAGGTGCTGGCAGGGCCATGTTCAGTCCAGAGGTTCTAGCAAAGACTTTTTTCCTTCCTGCCTCTTCCTTGGCTATGACAGCATCACTCCAATCACTGCCTCCTTCTTCACATGGCCTTCTTCCCTGTGTGTCTCTCTGGCTCAAATGTCTGCCCCCCTCCCCCTTTCTCTTGCAAGGACACCTACTAGTCATTGGATTTGGCCTACCCTAAATGCAGGATGACCTCATCTTGAGATCTTTTAATTGATCACACTTGCAAAGACTCTTTCCAAAAAAAGTCCACGGATTCCATAGGTTGACTTGGGCATATTTTGGGGAGGGGGGGCACTTTTCTACTCAGTACACTCACACTCCCCCTCCCTGCCAGAGCTCATCTTCCCACCTCCACAACCCTGCTGTCCTCCTTCCTTTCCCAGGCCTGGATCACAGAACCTTGGACTGGATTGGAGCCAGATATCGCTGGATCAAACATTGCATCCTGTCCCCACATCAGAACCCTCATACCTAGAGAGAACACCTTTTTTCATTCACCAGGTAGGAACATGAGAGCTGTCTTATAAAGAGCCTCTTCACTGGGAAGGAAATAGTTTACATATTAATAGTATTATAATATATAATATATATATAATACTATTATATTATATAGTATAGTATTAATAGTAAAATAGTTTACATATTAATACGAGTGTGTTTATACAAAGAGTACTCAACTAGCAACGTCACAGTGCTGCAGACAAGTCCTGACAGCCAGTTGTTAGAGATTTGATTTGTCATTGATTTTGGGTGGCTCAGATTCCATTGTCACCTATGATATGATCAATGTCGGCCAAGTTCCAAATGCCTTTGGCTGTGTTCAAAGCATGAAGAAGAGGGAGAGAGTTAAACAGCCCTCTACATGGAATCCAAAGGCTTTATTCATATGCCCCAGAACTTTTTCTCCACTGAATTCTGTACCCAAAGGGAGCCCAGTCCACAGCTGGTACCATTCCCAATGTCCTGCTGGCCTCCTGGCAGCCTCTCAGCACAGAATCTGCAAGGTCCACCAGGGACCCAGCTCCAGGATTCAAACTCTGCCCTATAGCCAAGAGGATGTCTGTTCCTGCAATGCATTATCAATGAGTCCTTGATCACCGTCTCCACCAGCAGAAACCCAGGATATAGCCTGTGAATTACCATGTCCTCAGCCTGGGGAAGAAATAGGCACAGCTCACCCATATTGTTCAGCTGAGAACTGGGCTCAGACCAGAAGGGCCACTCTCAGCCAGGATGCCATCGCTCCAAGCAGTTCTTGCCTTTTCTACAAACACCCTAGGGTGGGCTTTCGAGTCCCTCCAGCCCTCAATCCTACTTTTCCTCCATTATATCCAGAGAACTTTTTTTTTTTTTTTTTTAAGCAAAGGGCTAAAAAAGAGCAATGGCTGTTCTCTCAGACACCAGACGTTTTGTTGTGGGACTTTTCCCTCATACAACATCATTTTAAATTTGGAAGCTTTAACAAAAGCTTACGTTGTTATTTAATTCCTTAAGAAAAGTCTGGCATATTCAGAGTTACCTAGACCTGGGAACAGTGTCTAATACTCTAGAGATTAGCAGAGGTTTCTTTATCACCTGCTCTAATTCTGCATAGAAACTGGAGGCTCTTGCCATGAGGTTACCCCCACCCCCACCCCCACCACAACTAAGAAGTAAGGCCAATTCACTGGAAATGTGGTGGGCAGTTAGGAGACAAAGGAGTTGTCCCAAATGTGAATGAGAGATACACAAGTGGGTTGGTTAATGACTTTAGGTGTTATGGATTTATGAAAATTTATGTAAACATGATGAATTACACACAAATTCCTCTCTACTCCCTCCCAAAACACCATTAAAGTGACAGAAAAAAGATAAAAAGACATTGATCCACAAGGGCAAAAGAGGATATGCAAGAAGTCAGAGCAGAGGGAGGTCAGAAGGTAGCAGTCATATCTAATGGTGATTAAGTGAACAGACTAGAGGAGTCAGAAAGCCAGTTCTGGGCCCAGGGCTATAGGTGGGTTCATGCCTAGAGGAAATCTTGGGAATAGAAGCATCAGGTGTTTCTCTTGGGAAGAGTCCTGGTGGTCAGGTTGAGAATGAAGTCGCAGTCCCCTTGCTAACCCCACACAGCATAGGACCTGTGGGACCCAAGGAATTTAACAAAAATCCCCTACCCCTGGACAAGCAGAGCAGGACTAACTCCATTTTGTACTACACCCGCCATCTCATGTATAACCCCCACATGACCTGCTTATTGCTTAAGGCGCTGCCCCACCCTAGTCAAGCTGCTGAGCACACCCTTAGCCAAACTGGCTAAGAATGTAAACCCGCCTTTTGCCCTCCAAACCTGCACGCCAATTCTGACCAGAGTGATAGGCTAGTTCAAACGGTCACTATAGGGTAAACTGTAATTCAATCGGCCACCTGCGTGTGGACCGACATGACTATGCAACTTTCTGTGTGTTACAAACTCATTGGCCACTGGCCCCTATTAAACTGGTACGCCTCTTAACCTCGGGGTCCAAGTCCCTGCTCCGCTGTGTCGGGTATACTTGCACACAAGCTCGAGCTTGCAAATAAACCCTCGTGCGCTTGCATCAGTGTCGGCTCCTTGGTGGTTTCTTGGATACACAATCTTGGGCACAACAGATCAGCCCTCTGTTATCCAGAAAGAGAGTCACTCTTTAAAGATGATAAAACAGAGAGAGTCCAAGCCCAGGGACCTGGTCCCCAAGGTAAACAGCAGGTAAGGTCAAAGTCAAGCCTCTTTACTCACTTGGCTCTGAGCTCTAAAAGTCAGGCATGGACCCTCCCCTCCACCTCATCCCATAGCAGGAAATTAGAGAGTCCTTCTCTGGAAAAACTGATTGACTCCAGATACTTGACTATCAGTAATGACATTTGGGAGTTTCTAACAAAATAGCCAATTACCCTTTGGGACACTACAACAGAAGGAAAACCTTTGCACACAATACAGAGTTTCCTGTACTATTTTAACAGTCACTCTTAAATAAAATGCAAAGGTTAGCAGATACTTGAGGGAAGTCTTTGTGAACAAAGAGAAAAAAAAAACAAGAGGAAAAAAGAGATAACGTAGACATCAAGATATCTTTTTAAAATCTGTAATTCATTGTTTAAGTAAAGAAAGGAGATATTGTACTCATAAAACAAGATCAAGATGCCACATAAAGAAGAATTTACAAAAGTAATAACATGAATTTTAAAAACTTCATCATAGAAGTTGAAAGATCGAGTTGAAATGCATTTTTAAAAATATTTATTTATTTGCAAGAGAGAGAGCATGCAGGCAGAGGAGGGGCAGAGGGAGAAGGCGAGAGAAAATCCCTGACACAGAGCTCAATCTCACAACCCTGAGATCATGACCTGAGCCAAAATCAAGTCAGCTTAACCAACTGAGCCACCTAGGCACCTCAAGAAATACATTTTTTTTAAAATGGAAGACATATAAACAAGGGATTAGAAAATAAGATAGCAAATACCAAAATAATTAGACGGTTAGTCCACCAAATTTTAAAGCTGGACTTCACTCTGCATGAGGAAGATTATCAGAAAATAAAGTAAGAGAATTTCCCAGCACCAAAGTCTCCTGATGGAAAATTCCTACCAACTATTTGGCACGATAAATGAAACAAACAGCAAACAAAATACATCAGAGCAGACCACCTTAAATTTTCAGAATGTTTGAGAAAGAGATGATGCTACTATGTTCTTGAGAGAAAAACAGGGCACCCACAAAAGACCAGGAATCGAAATGGCATTAGACTTGTCAGAACCAGAACAGAAGCCAGAAAAGTAATACCTTCAAAATGATTTCCAATCTAGAATTTTATCACCCTCATCCAAGTTATCAACCAAAAAGTGAAAGTAAAAAATAAATATATTTTCATTTTCAGACATGTAAGCCTCAGAAAAAAACAAAACCAAAAATGGGAAGCTATTGGAAGGGTATAATTCACTAAAGCAAGGAAATATACCAAGAATGAGGAAAATATGGGATCCAAGAAACAAACATTCCAACACAAATTAGAATTCTTAGGGTGAGGGATGAGATCCCTAGGTTGATGACAGTGGCTCTACACTACAGCTGGTCTAAGAAAGAACCAGTTCACCAGAAGTGGAAAGAGGAATCCTCTGGGGAAAAAGTCTATGGAGAAGAGATTGAGTAAAATAACTCATAGATTGGAACAGAAATCCCCAGAAGGATAATCACCAAGAAAAATATGAATCACATAGATTACTAGATGCATTAGAATGTTTTGAGAAATGTATACTGTGGCAAAGAATTTGAGGATGAATAAATGATAGGTACATTACAAAATTTGAAAATGAAAATATGAAGCAATTTTTAGCTGCCAGAGAGACAAACAAGTGACTCTGAAAGGAAATAATCATAGTATACCACACAGCTCAGCTATTTATATAATCCTGATATTAGCAAAAATGAGTTTTAGTTTAATCAAAAAATTATAGAAATAACTGTATGGGGAGAATGTTGGGAAGGGCATATGAAAGGAGCCAGACTTTATATTCTATAGTTAGAAGTTAGTAGGTGATACCTATCATGCATTGAATATCCATCACACGCCCCCCCAAATCGTGGGGGGAGATATTTAAGTCCTACCCTAGAGTGTGATGGTGTTAGGTGAGGCCTTCAGGAGGTAATTAGGGTTAGACGAGGTCATGAGGATGGAACCTTTACACATGGGATTAGTGCCCTCGGGAGAGTCACAAGAAAGCTTGCTTCCTCTGCTCCCCATGTGAGGACACAGCCAAAGGTCAGCTGTGTGCAACCCCGAAGAGGGCACTCACCAGAACCTGATCACGCTGGCACCCTAATCTCGGAGATCCAGCCTCCATACTGTGAGAAATGAATCTCTGTTTTTTTACAAACTCCCCAATCAGTGGTGCTTTGTTATAGCAGCTCAGATAGATGAGGACAATATCAAAAACTATAAACTTACAGAATAGCAATGTAAGGTTATTATTTTACAACATGGAGATAAACAACAGAAGAAAGATCTGGAAGGAGTTACATTTGCCAGAAGGGTGGGAAGGGGGATGGGTAAGGCGGGATGGGCAGACTGCTTTGGTTTGGATGTCGCAAAACTGTTTCACTTTGTAAACCATGTACGTGTAAAAAAAAATGAGGATTTTTTAAAAAGATTTTATTTATATATTCATGAGAGACACATACAGAGAGAGAGAGAGAGAGAGAGGCAGAGACACAGGCAGAGGGAGAAGTAGGCTCCATGCAGGGAGCCTGATGTGGGACTCGATCCCAGGTCTCCAGGATCATGCCCTGAGCTGAAGGTGGTGCTAAACTGCTGAGCCACCCAGGCTGCCCAAAAATGAGGATTAAATGGAAGATGTTACTTGGAGGTCTGTGGCTTTTACATTTCAAAAATATTCTGTTGGCATAAAAAAGTACTTTACCAAGTACTTGCTCACACATAGCAAGTTTCAGGCTTCAGAAAAATGATTTATAATGCACTGCATTATTTTTTAAAAAGGGTTCTTTGGGTTTTTTTTTTTTTTAAGATTTTATTTATTCATTCATTCATGAGAGAGAGGGGGGGACAGGGACATAGAGGGAGGGAGAAGCAGGCTCCCTGCAGGGACTCGATCTCAGGACCCTGGGAACACAACCTGAGCCAAAGGCAGACCCTCAACCACTGGACCACCAGGTGCCCCTAAAGAAACATTTTTTACAGGCATTATCAGTTTTGTTCATAAACCGTTACAAAGCCCATACATGTTCTGTCACGGCAGGAGCCCTGGGGCCCAGAGGTGATAAAGCTATATCCTCAGGCCTGAAGGGGGACGGCATGGTGGGGAGGCCCACCTGAGGTGCCCCAGTGCCCCACACGAGCCCAGGGCACCTCTTGAAGGGCCTGTGTGTTTCCCAGCGAGCCACACTCCTCGGGTTATCCTAATGGAGCAGACACAGCTGCTACCTGCTTTCTTTCTGGTTCCTACCAAATTTTTACCCTGCTTATATAACCAAAGAAGTGCAATGAAAGGGTGGTTTTTGGTTTTTCTTTACACATATATCAATGCTGAGTTCGCCTCTGATGGTATCATTTGCCCCTCCAAATTTTTACTATAAAAAATTCAGTAATCTAAATAAGATCAAATACTCAGAGAGTTCTTAGAGATGACACTGCAGTCTGGACAGCAGAATAAAGAATTATATTATGCCCGAAAAATGTCTCACAACCACAGCTGCTAAAACGGTGTCTAATATAGTCACATGTTGAGTCCAAATGCCCGCTCCCAGGGATCAACAGCAGAAGGAATGATGGCGAGTCATCCGTAGCATCATCCATGTGGCACACCTACCACCCTTGCTCTGGTCATAGCCTTCTGGATCCCCTTTAGGAAACCACTCCTTCTTCTCAATGCCTGGGGAGGCCTGGGGGGGACCTCAGTCCCTGCACGGAGTGGTGGGGCATGGCTCAAGCCCCAGCTTGGGCTGAAAGGGGGCTATTTGAACCACAGAGTCCTCTCTGGGATCTGAGGCAGTGGGCTAGCCCTCACTCTTCATTAGAAGCACAGGCTGCACGGCTGTCACATCAAAGCTGCCTCATTCTTGAGGCACCTTGGAGACCAACACTAAGACCTGGAGCCTACTGAACCCTTACAGTAGGCCAGACCCCGTTCCAAGGATTTCCCATGTACTAACTTACTGAATCCTTACTGAGCAACCCTATGAGCGGATTGTAATATGATCCCCATTTTACAGAGGTGGAAACTGAGGCATGAATCCATTAAGTAATTTTTGTGGCCAGATTTCCAGATCTAACTTCTCAATCATCATGCAGAGCAGAAGTCACAAGTGGGAGGACAGGACTTGAGTCACTTGCAATGGAGAAAATTCTCACTCATTTCCAAGCCTGGACTGGTACACACCTTTTGTCTAAAACATAAACGAAGAGCTCTTTTCAACCTATTAGGCTAACTGAAAGAAAATGGGCATTGCTAATGTAACTTTACAGCAAAACTCAGACTAGCTAAGGTGCGGGTCCTTCAAAGTCATGTGTAAGGTAAGGGCACGAGCAGCCCAGGTGGCGGCCCCGCTGCCTCCCTCATGCCAGGTGTGGGGGAGTCTGGGTGGAATGCAGCCAAGTAGGCCAGTGAGGACTGAGGTCAAGGCCGACCTGCCGAAGATGACAAATAGAAAGAAAGAATCTGGGTTCCTGATGGTGTCATTTGAGCCATGAACTTAAGCAGCGGCCCCCCAACCTCCAGACCTAGGCTCCTGATAGATAATGAGTTTCCTCATTTCTAACTCAGTTGCATTAGAATTTTCTGCTAACTGTGGCCAACAGCATTCTATGTGATACTCCTGGCATCCTGCCCCTGACACTTGTTATCTGAATACTAAATATAACTATCATGTATAGCTTCCCTCCAACTCCTGGAGACTCGGTGTCATCCTCTGGAAAATGGGCTCACAGTGCCTGTCCCCAGAGGCCTTTATGAGAGGAAGAGTTGTATGTAGCAGCTGAAACAGGGCCGACGGTTTCCAAGCAGCTTGTCACACGCACTAACACACCATCCTTCCAGGTTAGTGTAGAACCACCTACGCTTAACAAAGATGCACAATGTGTTAAGCCTGAGGAAAGATAGTGCCACGAGTAACCTTAGGCTCTGACTAGAGGGCAGAGGGACCCCTGCTGGTGCTCAGATCTCTGTACCACATAGGGGAGCACCTCCTGAACCCATCCTACCAAGGACAGGAAAATATTCAAATCTGTGCAGCAGAATTGTTCAGTTAGGAACCCGAAGTCTGTGGTGAAGCACATGGCAGGGCTTCTAGCTGGGCTACGCGGTTAGAACCCACCCAGAAAGGCCCACAGGAGCTGCTCATCAGAGTCCGCCCCCGCCCCAAGGTGGAAATGCCTCGCAGGTAAAGTATCCGATATAATCAGCGACTGTTACAATCGTACCACCTCTGGCTCCTTTGTGTTTATCTCATCAGACAGGCTAACCTTTGAATAGGAAATGGAAACCAAGCTCCCAGCCCAACCTCCGTGGGTCCCCTGGTTTCTGACTAAGGCACATCATTAGAGGCTGGAGAAACGCCACTACTGCTCACACCGGCCGCCTCTTAGCCCATTCTGTTCATCTCTGCTTTGAAGCTAGTCCAAAAAATAACCGACTTTAACTTTAAATGGAATATTTTTTTTCTCTTACGATTTGCTCTAAGGGACTATGGACTCATACAAGTGGCTGTGCAGACGTTCTAGACTTTACTCAATCATTTCTTCTTTGGAGATGCCACCCATGGGCTGGGTGGTCTCAGCAGGGCTCTGGTCGCATATCCCTTTGCGCATCACCCCCCAACATCCCCCACCTCCAGTAGCTAACCGGGTCCCAGGTGGAGGAAGCACCCCTGGCTAAAGGAGCTGCCTCAAAGACAGGTGAGCCCCTAGGGCTGCTTCCCCAAGACTCTAATGGAGAGCAGAAATCGAACACCAGTGACTCCAAAATGCATGTGGTTAGGCCTGCATAACATTTTCAAAAGCAGAAACTTTTACATGAAAAGTCCAGATTTCTGGTTTTCTTGAAAATTAGAGGATCTGGAGACCCCCGGGCCACATCCGTGCGGTGGCTGGTCCTGGTTGTCACAGTGCCCCCAGCACATGGCCCTTGTCACACGTTTGTATTTCCTGCCTGGCCCCCCTACCTGCTCTGTAGAGCGGCAGCAAGAGACTGCTCTGGCCTGAAGCCCCCCAGAGCAGGGTGGGGGGAGGCTTTCCCCAGGGGGCTTCCCCAGGAAGGGGGGAAGCCTGTGCCTGGTGGGTAGGATGGGACAAGTTCAGAAGGTGGCAGAGACAACTGCCTAAGGAGACTGGGAGCCAGACTGAGTGGCATTCAGAGATCAGATTAGGGGGTTAGGGCCTCATGGTCCCATCCAGGCCCTGTCGGCCTCCAGATACAAGTCTTGTTCCTCACCCTGCTCCTCTGCAAAATGGGTTGGGGATAGGGCCATGATCATTGTGTGGCTTGAGGGTTAAATGCCCGGGCTAGTGCGATCTGTGCTCAGGATTCAGTACGTGTTTGCTTTCACTGCTACCCCTGGAATGCGCGCCTTAACCCATCTGGACTTTCCAGCTGCAGAAGCCCAGAAATCTCCTTTGCTGCTTAGGCCTGTGTGGGGCCTTCCGTCATTCACAAGTTTAATGGCCATTAATACAAGCACAAATCTTTGTTCCCAAAGAATGTTGCTTTGGACTTCCCAGGTAGAGGGACGCCTCAAAATCACTTTGCTGCAGAGACTCCAAAAGGCTCTGGTGTCATAGATCTGAGTAGGATTTGAGGCTTTTAAAACCCCTTAAGTCTCTGTCTCATCTTTTCTAAGGAGGGCTGGAAAGATTACTCAGGATATTTTAATTTGGAATAAATAACAGGCAACGTGCAAATGCTCTCTTTTGTTCTTACCAGGGACCCAGGAAACGAAGGTGCAGGACACTGGGCCCACGAGGGATGCTCCCCATTGCCGGGCCACTCCGACCAAGGGCCACCTGTTTTCTACTTTCTTTTTTTTCTTTTTTTTTTTTTAATTTATTTATGATAGTCACACACACAGAGAGAGAGGCAGAGACACAGGCAGAGGGAGAAGCAGGCTCCATGCACCGGGAGCCCGACGTGGGATTCGATCCCTGGTCTCCAGGATCGTTCGCTGGGCCAAAGGCAGGCGCCAAACCGCTGCGCCACCCAGGGATCCCCTGTTTTCTACTTTCAAGTTCCTCTGGTTCCACACAGCGCCCACTGGGTCTGAGGGCGCAGCCTTCTGAGAGATCCTAGGGCCTTCCGGGCGTGCTGCTCCCCAGACGGTGGGGTGCACACACGTGTGCATGTGTGTGCACGTGTGTGCACACGCACGTGGCTCCTGCCCGTTGGTGGATTGAGAGCCAAAGCCCTGGGTGGGTGCATTTGCAACTTCTCAAAGGGAGGAGAGACAGCCCATAAAAGGAACCGGGGCTTTTCTGGGGCTGTTTACAGAGAAGTAACCCCTGTGTCATTTTCTGCAGCAGGGAGGTCCTTGCCCTGATTGCTAATCGTCTGTGTACTTTAGCCATGTGTGGCGTAAGCCGCGCTCGGCCCCAGCACAGAGGTCCCTCCACCCGCAGCTTGCTTTTAACTGCACAGAACACAGCAGGCTGTGCTGGCCGGGCCACCCAGGGAGCCACCGCAGAGTTCTTCTGTGGGAGACCTCCCTGCATTCTCTGCTCTGCCTCTGCCCACCGGGACAGCTGAACAGCCCTCCCTGAACTCCCACTCAGGACACCTTCTCGTGCCTTCCACCTGGGTCAGCAGTACAGCCGCAGAGCTTAGCCTGCTGAGACTGTCTCTGAGTCAGCCAGCAAAGGGCTCTCTCTTGAAGCCTCACGAATACCCAGAAGGGGAAGTAGGCAGGGGAGTGGCCACTGGGGACTGTGGCCTCCGGCCTCACTACCTCCACACTGTAGCAGTGAGGGCAACTCTGGTACCTCCAGGAAAAGTGCGCTTGGGAGCCTCCCATGGGACCCTTGATGCTCAGAGCACTTGGGTCACACTGGAGGCTGAGTGCCTGGCTGGATTGAGGGACCGAGGGAGGAAGTAAGGGCCAGATTGTAGCATTCTTGTTCTAAGGATATGAGGAAGGGATTGATGGCCGAGTAAACTGACATGTCTCAAAGATCACTGTGACTTCAGTATGGAGATGGGTCAAAGGAGGAGCGAGGATAGAAGCCAGGAGACAGGGCCAGGGGCCCTCAGGGTCCTCCAGGGAGAGGGGAGGGGCGGGAAAGAGGATCCTGGCACATTCCAGGGGCCAAAGCCGTGACCTTCTGGGGGGTTTGTTCTAGAGGAGCTGCTAGGTAATAAATCAATACATAACACAACAAGATTTCCAGTTGTGATCAGTTCTGTGAATAAAACTAAGCAGCACGAGGGGAAAGTGGTGATGGAATTTGTGAGTACACAGATCCCGGGCCCCAGCTCACCGAATCAGCACATCCAGAGAGGGAGCCCAGAGAAAGTCTGTTCAACAAGTGTTATAGGTGAGTCTTATCGTCAGACAAGCTCTGAAAAGAGACACATGAGGACTGTAGTTGGTGGGATCAGACACCCTAGAGCTTTAGCACTGCTTCTGCCACTTTTCTTGTGACCGTGGGACCTCACTTAACCCTCCCCAGCCTCATCTTCCTCATATGTCAAATGGGAATCTAAACAGTGCTAGCCTGACAGGGTCATTGTAAAGATCAATGATAAAAGCACACAAACCACTTTGCAGGGTGCCTGGCCCATCCTGTGGAGGATAAAATACGGAGGAGAGGCTCCATGGTTTGCTATACTTGGTTATGTTTTATCAAGTCAATGAGTCTATATTAAGCTTCACTATTCATATTTTACATTTCAGAAATTGAACTCCTTTTCCTTGACCCCCAACCACATGTCCCATCCCCACGGCCGACACTCTGGCAAAACCATCATCCTACTGCAGCAGCCTCCCACAGGGGCCTTCCCACCACTCTCCACTACTCCACCCTGCTGTCGTCATAATCAGATTGGGGCAGTCTCTCACTTGATTTAACAGTTTTCCATTCTTCTCCAAATAAAACTCAGCATCATTACCGTAACTCATCCAGTTTCACCCTAATTGGGCTCTAGCTCCATATTCTGGCCTTGCTGTGGAAACTTTATACCAGGAATTCTCACTTGCAACTTAAATTTGTGACTTATTCTGAAAGACTTCAGACCCCCCTTTGATACACTTCTATAGCATAAAACTCACCAGACTTAAAATTTGTCAGCCTTGCAATTAGTCATTTAACGTCTATCTTCCCTGTGAAATAGTAAGTGCCATGAAAGCAACGGGATCTATCTTCTTAGAGCTGTGGATCGTATTGGGATTAAGAGTACCAACTCACGAGACAACTTCCTAGTTCCAGATCTTAGCTCTACCACTTATTAATTGTGTGATCTCAGCCAAATTATTTGGGCGTTCTGGGCTTCAGCCTCCAAATCTACCAAACTATGGGATTATTTTATAAATAAATTAAATAGTATGTGAGAACTGTGTAGAAGGTTGCCTGATAGCATTCACTAAAATTTTAACTGCTATTCTAATTACTCCAGGCCTGTATTTAGACATTATGTACTCAATAAATACTTGTTGAGTGAAGGATATTGTTTATCTTACTTAGTATGTGGCTTGCATATTCCCAGCAGCCACCATTTAGTGATACTTCTACTCCATAGCTGGGCAGTCTTGGATAGAGAACTCATGTATTTTGTGCAGTATTAAGAATGGAATTCCTATAGGATGATTTGGAAAAGAGATTCTGATTTCAGGAATAGAATATGTGTCATCAATCAGAATTTTCTTTTTTTTTTTTTTTAAGATTTTATTTATTTATTCATGAGAGACAGAGAGAGAGAGAGAGGCAGAGACACAGGCAGAGGGAGAAGCAGGCTCTGCGCAGGGAGCCCGACGTGGGACCCGATCCCGGGTCTCCAGGATCCCTACTAGGCTGAAGCTGCGCTAAACCCTTAAGCCACCCAGGCTGCCCTCAGAATTTTCTTAGTAGGAGATGATTTTGGAGTAACTCATCTGCAGAATGCTTTGAAAGCACTTTGGCTTCCAAGTTCTCAAATGGAATTAAAATAATGGAAATATTGTAGTATACTCTAATTTTTTTCCTTAGGGATTACTGACTGCTGGTTAAGGTTTTGTTTTTAGTGTATAGAAAACTATACAATATAGTGACATGGTCCAATAAATATCTTTTTAAAAATCTATGCTCTGCATCATGAGGTGCTGCCTATCTTCACTAACACCATCATAAGACAGAATCTTTGAAATCCACCTATGTGCTAGAAAAATATCAAGAGTATCCTATAGGCAAGCTCTGCAGAGCTCCCATACATTATTTGGTGCATTTGATGTGGGATTTGGAAATAGTACAAACTGCACAAACCTCCTTCTGGACCTACCCCAGCAGTCAGTTCCTTCTAAACATTAAGGTTTGTTTTGATGCCCAAAAGTTTACCTATCTTGTTAATTATCAGACTTCCATATGCATGACTGGGCCTAAAAGATATACTGGGAAAAGTGAGAACAGACACGGACCAGCCGCAGGCTCCCACAGTATCAAGCTGCAACTATAGATCCAGAAAGGTAGGGAGACTATATTCTTCTCATTTCCCAGGTAAAGCAGGGAGGAAATGGAGGGATCGGCTGAAACTCCCACATGCAACCGAGTTTTGACATTAGGAAAGTCTATAAATTGGACACCTGGGTGGCTCAGTGGTTGAGTGTCAGCGTTTGGCTGAGTGGGAATAAAACTGATGTGAAGATCAAGAAATAGGAGTGGGAATAAAACCCCGGAGTGACCCCGGGATCCTGGAATCGAGTCCCACATCAGGGACAGAGCCTACTTCTCCCTCTGCCTGTGTCTCTGCCTCTCTCGCTGAGTCTCTCATGAATAAATAAATAAAATCTTAAAAAAAAAAAAAAAGAAAGAAAGAAAGTCTATAAGTCACTTTTCCTCTAAAGAGACCAAAATGTTGTAGATCACCATTCTGGTACTTAACTACTCACCTTATGTCTCCATACTTTGGAGAACATACTTTCTCAATGTTTTTCCTTAAAACAAGCCATACCCGTCTGGAATAAACCCTATCACATGGTAATTTAAACTAAAACTCCTAATCTTGAATAAGCATAGGAATCCCCTGGGGATCATGATATACTGCAGACTATGACTCAAGAGGTCTGCAGTGGGGCCTAGGACCCTGCATTTCAAGCAAACTCCCCAGTGATATTGATGTTGCTGGTCTGTGGGCCTTGGGTTGCCAGGGTTAGCCAGCTAGGTGCCTGCAGGTGTGTGGGGTGCCCAGGAGGCAACAAGATCCTTGAAACAATGTTCATTTCAGTTATAAATCATTTCCCCATTTCCTATTTCCTGATCTTCACACCAGTTTTATTCCCACTCCGTGGGGTGAGTCCCCTTCACCCCAACCAGGACTGGTAAAAAATATGTTCATGTCAAGCTTGGAATGAATTCCTTTCTCCATGCTCCATTGTCTACCTCCAGAGGTGGAAACGACATTGCCTACTTTATTAGCTTCCCATGGTCTTCCCAGACTGTCCTGTTGTTGACTTTTACAGAGAAAATAAGCAAACAACTGGGAGAAAGGGAGCTGGTTAACGCGGATAATTCTGCTGTTCTGTTAACTTTAAAATTGTGAGGGGATTTCTCCTTTAGCTCAAAGTATCCGCCGACCTCATTCTCCAACGTCAGCGTTTTAAGCAGACCCTCTGCCCTGCAATCCCCACATTTGGTTCTGACAGAGTCCTGATAGTCTTAACGTGTGCAATTGGAGGCCAAGATGTTTGTGTTTATGTCCCAGGCCCAGAATAAATAAATAGCTACATGGTATTGAAATCACCTGTCAAAATAGCCTCTGCAGTTCTGGGGCACAAAGAGAAGTCTCCTGTGATTGGCTAACTTGCTGCAAGAATTCAAAGGCTGTTTATCTCATTTAGTAACAAAAAGACCTATAATTACTACATTTTGACCCCAAGGCAGGCAATTACTTCACAAAAACTCTCCCCAGGAAACCAGACATTAGCCTGGCTAATTAGGCTGACCTGGCTGCACTCTGCTCAGAGGGCCGCCCACACGGCTGGACGCGGAGGCTGGGCTGCGGGGCGGCTGCGGGGCAGCTGCCGTCAGAGGAGACCTGGGGGGGCGCTGCGCCCTGTGTTTTCTTTTTTTACTACTTACTTGTATGTGCTCCTTGAAGCCCAAGACCTCTCCCAGAAACGGTCTCTCCTCAAAAAGAAGTGGCTCCCAGACAAATTGATCTTTATTGCATGAGGAGGAGGAGGAAGCTGGCAAAAAGAAAAAAGAAAGGAAAAGCAACTGAGATCGTAAATTCTTTCCAACATAGGAAATCAGTCTTTGCCCCTTTAGGAATATGGTTTGTTGTGTCAGCCGATTAGGCGAATTTCCTAGCCCCCTTTTGTCCTTGAGCCGCTTGGAGGTTGACTTCTATTTGGGTTCTGGGTTCTTTTTTTTTTTTTTTTTTTTTTTAATTTTTTTTATTTATTTATGATAGTCATACAGAGAGAGAGAGAGAGGCAGAGACACAGGCAGAGGGAGAAGCAGGCTCCATGCACCGGGAGCCCGACGTGGGATTCGATCCCGGGTCTCCAGGATCGCGCCCTGGGCCAAAGGCAGGCGCCAAACCGCTGCGCCACCCAGGGATCCCTGGGTTCTAGGTTCTATGAGGCTGGGCTGATTTTTTTTTTTTTTTTTTTTTTTAACGTCCGAAGCCTGTAGAATTCTCCTGCTGAAAAATCAGATGAATCCCCAAGGGGTGCTGGGAGGTGGGTTACAAAGTCCTCGGACCCTTTCCACACATGGAGAAGCGCATAGAGAGACAATGTGCTGCACCTGGCTGGGCAAAATGCCTTGAAACCCAGGATACTGATTGAAACAAGGATCTGCACAGAGGGAGGTTTTCAAAAGGGTGGAAGGGGAATTGGCAATTCTCTTCTAGGGCTGCAGGCTAGAGGTGTCCAAGGGCGAGTGCACCAACAGGATGTCTTGGAAGGTGAAGAGATGGTTACCTGATTGGGGCAGGTCTCAGCAAGCAGAAAGCAGCCCAAGTCAGCTTGGGCGAACTCGGCAGAGGGATCAGAACGGCTAGGCTCACTCATCCCTTTGAGCTCACACCCTAATGGTGTTAATGAAAAAATTCATTCTGACGCTTCTAAAAATGGAAGGAAGACCTTAGCCAGGACTGTGGCGACAGGTGTCCTGACTGTGGCCATGGGAGAGAGACTGGGCTCCACTCTGAAGATAGCCGAGACAGCTGGGATTTACAACCAAGGAGCAGAGCAAGAGGGTCTGTGTATGAAAAAGTACTAAGAGTAGACATCAAGACCTATCTTGCTAACCTAATGTAAGATTCTTGCCAGAGGAGGACTGGGAGTGATCAGATACAGAGGGGAAGGGCTGAGGAATTTGATCCGATATGGGAGGTACAGTGGGGTTCCTTCTAACCCGACTCAGCAGGACTCGGTGCATCATGAGGCAGGCTGAAGGCAGGGCCCAAGGACGAAGCCTTGTTGAGAAAAGGGTTCAGAGGAGTCTAAAGTTTAGTCAGTGAGAGAGTCTTTGTCCAATGGAAGGTTGAAAGGCAAAAGGTGCGGAAGCACCTGGACCTTTTCCCTAATGGTTTTAAAACAAAGATCAGAAAGGGAAGGAAGGAAGGAGAGGTGGGTGTTCTCTGTGGAAGGAAGGAAGGAGAGGTGGGTGCGCATGTGGTTCCTCTGGAGCTGCTGGCTTCTGAATGGCTTCTGAATGGCTAAGCGGCTCCAGCTGCCTAGCCGCATGAGAACCAGGTGGAGAGGGTTCCAGGAGGTCCTGAAGCAGAACCTCCCCGGCTTCCTACATAAGAGTCGAGATGTGTTGTGACTACACTCTGAGCAACCAGCAGCATTTGGTGCTCGGTTGGCCGTCAGAAAGTCTGACCTTTACTCAACTCTTCCTTGGGTGGCACTTTAGGATTTCCAAAGCAAGGTTCCCAGAGCTGCATGGAAAAGCTAAGTGTAATGCTACATACTCATTCTTACTCAAAGACAGCTGGTGAGGAATAAATAATTACAAAATGACGATGCCAGCATTTTGAATGACCACTTCAGAAGCACACCACCTAATAACGTGCCAGGTGCATGGCTTGGCCTGTCGTCAGCCCCTGACCTCTATCTTTCACGAAACTAAACCATTTGCTCAGGGTAAGATAACTGAGCCAGAGTAGGGCCTATATATATGTATGTGTATGTGCCTGCATGGGTGTGAGAGAATTTTTCAAAGGTCAAACCATGGATCTCATAGGAATACCAAATGACATATGCCAATGATTTTTATTTAACTGATTAATTAATATTGTTAATCAGTAAGGTGTTAGCACTCGTTCAAAGGAGAACCCCAGGGACAGACACATACCTAGGGCATTAAGAATACCAAGATGAATTTGCTTAGTAGATGTCAAAGTGACCCCTTCCACAGTGGGAGACACAAATCAGTGGGACCTCCACCATGTGCAAAATGTGTTTGCAGTGCTACAAGTTATCCACACTTTACAGAACTTTAAAAAGCTCAACAACAGCCTTTCGGCCGGAACCGCCATCTTCCAGTAATTCGCCAAAATGACCAACACAAAGGGAAAGAGGAGAGGTACCCGCTATATGTTCTCTAGGCCTTTTAGAAAACATGGAGTTGTTCCTTTAGCCACATACATGCGAATCTATAAGAAAGGTGATATTGTGGACATCAAGGGAATGGGCACTGTTCAAAAAGGAATGCCTCACAAATGATACCATGGCAAAACTGGAAGGGTCTACAATGTTACTCAGCATGCTGTTGGCATTGTTGTAAACAAACAAGTTAAGGGCAAGATTCTAGCCAAGAGAATTAATGTCCACATTGAGCATATTAAACACTCAAAGAGCCGAGATAGCTTCCTGAAGCGTGTGAAGGAAAATGATCAGAAAAAGAAGGAAGCCAAAGAGAAAGGTACTTGGGTCCAACTGAAGAGCCAGCCTACCCCACCCAGAGAAGCACACCTTGTGAGAACCAATGGAAAGGAGCCTGAACTGCTGGAACCCATTCCCTATGAATTCATGGCATGATAACTGTAAAGAAAATAAAAGACCTCAGGATCATAAAAAAAAATAAAAATAAAAAAATAAAAAGCTCAACAACAATGAAAGAGGCAGACACCACATAAAATTAAATAATCTGGAAAACTGGACATAAAATCAAATAGATCTGGAAGTCATGCCAGACAACAGCTAGTTTTCCATTGAAGTTGCCCAGCTATCTTTTTGGTTCATTTGAAAGCCTTTCACAATTTTTCCCTAATATGTAATATATATACACACACACACACATACACATATGCAAGGGTGTGGTTTTCCATCTCTCTGGTCATGCATATGTTGTTTACTTTCTTTTTTCTTTTTCTAGAGAGAGAGAGAGAGAGAGAGAATGAGCACACAGGAGCTGGGGGGCGGGGGAAGAGGCAGAGGAAGAGGGAGAGAATCCTAAGCAGACTCCTCATTGAATGAGGAGCCCGACATGGGGCTCCATCTCAGGAGCCGGAGATCATGACCTGAGCTGAAATCAAGAAGTAAGACACTTAACCAACTGAGCCACTCATGTGCCCCCAAATGTTTACTTTTTAATTAAAGAACCCTTTCCCATTGTTCCCCACCAGTCCAAATGTGATTTTCCTGACCAGCCCTAGACCTAATAAATCAGAATCCAAGGGGGACTTTGGACTCTGCCTTTTAACCAGCTGCCGCAGCTGAGTCTCTGATGCATAGCATACACACCAGAGTGGTGGGGAGATGGTTCATGGATTAAAATTGAAACTTGAACTGTGGGTAGGATTTGGGAAAGAGCAGAAGGCATTCCATTAATAGGGTCTATGGGGGAAAGGGCAGGGAAGTACAAGGAGGTATGGGAGAGCCAGGGGACGCAGGGATGCCTGCCTGAGGGAAGCGTGGAGAGGAATATATTGGATGAGTGGGAGATGCAGGAGGGTCAGACTTAATCCTGAGTTAATGCACTTATTTTTCAGCAGAGAATTAATATAAGAAAATCAGTGTTTAAGGAAGGCTTGTGGGGGGCATGATAGACAGAATAGGCTCTGTTCTCCAAAAAGATGGAGGCATGTTTCCTGAATGTGCTGCTTCATTTCAGCCTTGGAAGGGAGGGGTGCTTATTGAGAGAAAGAGAGAGCAAGAAGTGGTCAATTTCTCTAGGTATAATCACTGGGGGACTGAATACACATGTGGGCAATGGCCAGGCCAAAGCCTATATAAAAATGGTACTCTGACCCACAGGCTGCATCAGCCACCCAGGAAACCAGCCCATGATAACTCAGTAACCAGCCCAGGATGCCAACCTGCTATCTACAAGTTTTTACAAAAACTCTGATCACTATGTCTAGCAGCTCTTCCAGGAAGCCAAATAATAACCTCTGTAACAACTGGACCCAAATAGCTAGGACTTGGTTAATCATGGACAACTACCCTAATTTTTTCTGGTTGCTTAAGACCAACCAGAGAAAGCCAAATGTGTACTCCGGACATTCACGTAGAATGCCCCCCCCCCTTGTAATTACCCCTCCTCCAGCTTTCCCAGGCCAAGCAGCCTCCAATAGGTGTACACTTGAAACCTTCCCTTCTTGCCACTATAAAGCTTTCCCACTCATCTGCCTGCCTTCAGTCTCTGCCAAATGCAAGTGATGGTGGCTGACTCCCTTGCTAAAGCACATTCTGGTCTGACAGTTGTGTAGTTATATCTCACAGTAATTTTTCAGAAACGGTTTATAATTTGGCACATACCAGTTCAACTACTTTGCATTACTGTCTTCTTCCTCTGAGCCACACTTTTAACAGAGAAAACTCATTCCACATCCACTTCTCTTTCTTCTCTTCATTATTCCTCGTGGGATTAAAGGAATGTAGAAAAGGTCCCCATTTTCTCTTGGGTCATACTGTCCCAACCAAGCCTCAGTGATGGCCTGTCCTTGCTTTCACCACTGGCGCTGTAGCCAGCAGGGAATGAAGGGAAGACACTGATGGCCAGAGGGCTACGGGCAGTGAGTCTGTCCTTTGTGTCTGTATATATTCATTTTCTAGCCACAGCACAGGTTGTTTTGCTTTCTGCTGCTTGGAGAAAGAGGGAAACGCAAATGTACTCGCTGTTGATTAAGCCTCCTGGACAGTAAAAACAAAGACAGCTCTACTGCTTTTTTCCTAAATAATGTAGGGTAACCCCTTTGAGAGCCCTTCAAAGATGATCTGCACATTTCAAAGACTTTTGAAGTTAGAAGGAGTCTTGAGTAAGACCCTCCACAAACATCACTTATGTGCCTACTGTGTGCCTGGCTCTAGGCGGGGCACAGGGCTAGAGCCCTGCATACGAATGAGCCAGACTCTCCATCTACTGTCAGCAGATACAGTTGAGGCAGGTCACATGCTCAGGAAGAAAGGACCAAGGGCTGCTGGGAGTTGGGAGGACTCCACAGCTCACTGTCAGGAATTGGGGAATGCAGTGATCAACTCCCCCAAAGCTTCTCAAGCCTGAAAAAGGCTGAGAATCATGTGAGATGCCTGCTAAAAACATAAATTCCTGGATCTCACCCCAGACGGACTGAATCAGAACCTCTGGAAGAAGAACCCAGGAAACTGTGTTTTATTTTATTTTATTTTTTTTCAGGAAGCTGTATTTTAAAACAAGCTATCCATATGTTCTGTGGAGTGAATTGTGTGCCCCCCTCGTCAAATTCATTTGTTGAAGTCCTAAACCCTGAGGGAATAGTATTTGGAGTTGGGGATCTTTGGGAGGTAATTAGGTTTAGATGAGGTCATGAGAGGGGGGGGGGGCCCATGATGGGATTAGTGCTGTTATAAAAAGAAACATGAGATACTTGCATACAAGGATAAATGACCATGTGAGGACGCAGCAAGAAAATGGCCATCTGCAAGCCATGAATAGGCCCCCACCAGGAAATGAATCAGCCGGCACCCTGATCTGGAACTTCCAGCCTGCAGAACTGTGAGGAATAAATTCCCACCATTTAAGCCCCCCAGTCTACGGTATTCTGTTGTGGCAGCCCCAACAGCCTCATACAATATGATTCTAGAATTATCCTGACTGAGAACCATTGACCCAACCCAGCCCTCTCATTTGTCAGGTGAGGAGATGGAACACAGTGAGGTACATATCTCACCTGGGGTCTCCATACCTAGTTCATGGCCCACTCATGACTGAGTCCTGGTTCTCTGACTTTCAGACCAGGGCCCCTGCTGCCACCTCAAAAATGACAAGTTTCATCTGCCAAGTCAACTCTGGTTGATTGCTGGTGGCTGCCTAGAGGACCTTGTCAGGAAGGGTTCTAAGAACAACTGCAGGCTCAGGTGATGTGGGCACACGGCTGGCAGAGAGGGCGTGTACAGAGTCAGAAGCATCATGGTTTGGGCAGGAAACCTGGACTTGGAATCCAGCTACCCAACCTGATAAAGCCCCTCCCACTTTTTAAAAATATTTTATTTGTTTATTCATGAGAGACACAGAGACAGGCAGAGACACAGACCGAGGGAGACGCAGGGGAGGCCCTAGGGAGCCCCGATGCGGGACTCGATCCCAACACCCCGGGATCAGCCTGAACACAAGGCAGGTGCTCAACCGCTGAGCCACCTGGCCTCCGCTGATACAGGCTCTCATCACTCGGCTTCAGGAGATCAGTACCTGATGGTGTCGCTCACGGCAATAGCAGCGGCGCCTGGAGCCTCCTAGCCAGGTAAATCCTGGGGTCCCGCCGGGACTCGCTGGCCTGGGTCCCCGGGCACGGTGCGCACCAATCTGCCCCAAGGCTGCGCTAGGGTGTGTAGCGGTACCCGTGTGTCTGGGGTGACCCCGATAAGGTGTGAGGCGCTAGGGGCTGCTTCGCAAACAGGCCAGCGATGCGCGCCACAGCACGGCCCCACGTCCTGGCCGGCTTAGCCCCGCATCTCTCACGGCCACCCCCGAGGTCGCGTGTGGAGCAGATGGACTGCGGGGGGACCTCCTGAGGCTGTCGGCATGCGTGTGCGGCCCTCAGCCCCGGGACCCCTGAAGACTGGCCAGGGCCGGGCGTTTCTGGTTGGCGACGCCCTGCAGCCGAGACCGCCTTTGAGCATGCGGCCCTCCCCGTGCAGCCGTGGCCTCTGTTACCAACCCTTCCATTTTCTGTTAAGCAATGTGTTTGGAAGCCTGAGTGAATTAGAGACAGTAAGTATTTGATTGCTTACATTATTCTGGTTCAAACATGGCTCCAGGCCCGGCACTAATTTATTTATTTTTATATGGCCCATTTCTACTTAACTTGGGGATCTGCCACCCCCGGCCTCTCCCCAGCTGCTGTCCCTCGCCCACCCACGCCCCTTGCCACCCTTCTTCCCGGTCCGACTCTCCCGTGGGGTGGAAGGTCCGTGACAGATGCCCCATCGGCAGCCTCCAACCCAGAGGCTCGGCTTCCACCCACGGGGTTCGGGGTTCGCGCGCCCTGCCCAGCCGGGGCCTCCGAGCTGCCGGGCACAGGCCACCTACCAGCGGCTCAGCAGAGCCCGGAGCTTTCCAGAGCAGCGGCCCGCGGCTCTGCGCCTGCACCACAGGGAGGGGCGGGGGGGGGGGGACTTCTTCCAGGAGGCCCTAAACCTGGGTGCGGAGATCGGGGCAGGTTTTGTTCATGGTCAACCTGGGGAGGAAAGCCAGCAACGTGGACACGACAGAATCAGTATCCCATTACAGGTCCCCTGAGCCAACCTGTCCCCTGCTTATCCCTGCCCCCATTTGCAAAACAGCCTGCTCTGCATATGGGATGGAAACTGTGTCCTGGCAAAACACAAAAAGTAAATATTTAAAGGGAAAAAAGCACACACAAGGAAACAAAATGCCTTGCGTTTATGTTTCCATGGTCTGCCGCCAAGTACCTCCCAGCCTCTCCGGCTCATGTTCAGCTCGCCATATGGTTTGAGACCAGCGGATTAAACCCCTACACGGTTGTGAAAAACATCAGTCCATTTGGTCTGGCCTTTCTCTGCCTGCATTTGTTGTTCATTTGCGAGTTTCTCACATCCCTCAGCCGACTGCTGTCAGTGTGTTTACAGGTTTTAGATTTCTGATGGAATCGAAAACACCACACCACACAGAGCCTGCTGCAGGCCATCTCCAGGAGGAAGGGAGGCGCCCGGAGGCCCTCAAATGAATGTTTGCGTACAGAGCCCTATGACATGCATGATCCAAACCCAGCTCACATTTGGATGCCTCCATGATGAGCACTTACACCCCACCCCACCCCCGCTGCCAACTCAGGCCAAAAGTAAAAAGTGATCCTCTGTGTTGTCCCTGTAACACCGCCCGGTGATACTGCTGACCCAGAAACTTGAAGGGTGGGCCTTGCCAGGCGGTGGGTAGAACACTGGCCAGCATTGGAGGGAAAGATACAGGAGATGAATGACGGGTAAGCCAAGGCCGTCCAGAACAAAGCCTCCTCTGCTTCTCACTTCCGGATGGAACTAGAGCCCTAACTTTTCATGTTGAAGCTATTGTAATAAATTGTCATAAGAAATGAAATTAAAATATCCTACACAAGATCTGACACTTCCTCACCCTAGTCTGGAGGGCAAAAGCACAGCACCCAGGTAATGGTTAAGGGAGACAAACAGATACAGGGAATGCCTGTGCTGTTAAGGAAGCTCAGAGAAACAGTTTGCACATCCACATTGGACTTCCAAGCCTTGGGCTGGTACCCTTTTCGCACCATGCCTCATATTTTGCCTGGTGACTTCTACACACAGGGCCATATGGAGACAATTCTGTTCTCATTTCTCACTCAGCTCTATCCAGTTCATGCTGGGATCTGTTTAATTCAGGCCCTGTTACACATTGAGTTGGTTGCAGAAGATTATTTAGCAGGATTCATAGGCGCCTCTTGGCTGTGGATATCTGGGTGGGCTAAGGAGCCAACAGATGTGTGTTCATCTTTGAAGACAGGGAAAGACATAATACAAACTCGTTGCATTTATTTTTTTTCAGCTTCCAGCCTGGGTCCACAGACAGGCTGTCACTATCATGATTTGGAAGTTCCCTGATTTGGAAAGATAGGAAGTACATTTCTTTATTATAATAAATCATGTCTTTAAGTTGCATGATTATTAGAGCGAAGACTCTAGGGACCTGAAGAAGTCCCTAGACTTCTGGTCCTTTGAGTACTAACTTTCAGTTTGGACTTCTACAGGACCCGTGATTTGATCAAATGTCTTAATGTGACACAATGTGTCTAGCATCCTTCATGTAAGTGAGCTATTTATGAGACCAGAAGTGATTGGACATTAACCCTTGAGTATGTCCTAGTAGAGAGGCTCAAAATCTAAGAGGTGACACCATAAGCTGACAGCACCAATATAGCTATGTCAGACTAGAACCACATGCCACAAAATGTAGTAAGTCCCAAAATGGGCATGAGAGACAAGCAAAGGAAAACTGAAGAGAGTGTCCCCAGATCTGAGAGGAAAGCCCCATTTTGACCAAAATAAAGAAGCAGCCATCCTCCTGAAGCTACAAAGAGATAAACAATCCTAACTGTGGAACAAAAGATCCTTTTGAAATATACTCACGTCATTTAAAGACTATAAATTTTCCTCAATATAGAGATCTGACCATAACTCTTAGGTTTTGACAGGAAGTTTTTCTTTCCTTAATTTTAAGATAATTTATCATTTTTTTAAAATTTAAATACAATTTAGTTAACATATATTATTAGTCTCAGGGATAGAATTTAGTGATTCATCAGTTGCATATAACACCCAGGGCTCATTAAATCACATCCCCTCCACAATGCCCATCACCCAGTTACCCCATCCCCCCAACCACATCCCTCCAACAATGTTGAGTTTGTTCTCTGTAGTTAAGAGTTTCTTATGGTTTGCCTCCCTTTCTGTCTTCATCTTATTTTACTTTTCCTTCCCTTCCCCTATGTTCATCTGTTTTGTTTCTTAAATTCCACATATAAGTGAAATCATATGGTATTTGTCTTTCTCTGACTGACTTATTTTGCTTAGCATCATACACTCTTTTTCCATCCACATCAATGCAAATGGCAAGATTTCATTTTTTTTTTTTAAAGATTTTATTTATTTATTCATGAGAGACACAGAAAGAGAGGCAGAGACACAGGCAGAGGAAGAAGCAGGCTCCCAGCAAGGAGCCCGATATGGGGCTTGATCTCGGATGCTGGGATCATGCCCTGAGCCAAAGGCAGACGCTCAACTGCTGAGCCACCCAGGCATCCCAAGATTTCATTCTTTCTGATGGCTGAATAGTATTCCATTATGTATACATAGACCACTTCTTTATCCATTCATCTGTCAATGGACATCTGGGCTCTTTCCATAGTTTGGCAATTGTGGACATTGCTGCTATAAACATTGGGATGTATGTGGCCTTTTGAATCACTATGTTTGCATCCTTTGGATAAATGCCTAGTAGTGCAAATTGCTGGGTTGTAGAGTAGTTTTATTTTTAACTTTTTTTTTTTTTTTAACTTTTTGAGCACTCTCCACACTGTTTTCCAGAGTGGCTACACCAGTTTGCATTACCACCAACAGTGTAAAAGAGTTCCCCTTTCTCTGCATCCTTGAGTTGTTCATTTTAGCCATTCTGACCAGTATGAGGTGGTATCTCATTGTGGTCTTGATACGTATTCCCTGATGCCGAGTGCCATTGAACATTTCGTTGTGCGTCTGTTAGCCACTTGTCTATCTTCTTTGAAGAAATGTCTGTTTATGTTTTCTGCCCATTTCTTCATTGAATTTTTTGTTTATTGGGTGTCGAGTTTGATAAGTTCTTTATAGATCTTGGATTCTAGCCCTTTATCTGATATGTCATTTGCAAATATCTCCTCCCATTCTGTAGGTTACCTTTTAGTTTTGTTGACTGTTTCCTCTGCTGTGAAGAAGCTTTTTATCTTGCTGAAGTCCCAATAGTTCATTTTTGCTTTTGTTTCCCTTGTCTCTGGAGACATGTCTAGCAAGAAGTTGCTGTGGCCAGGGTCACAAAGATTGCTGCCTATGTTCTCCTCTAAGATTTTGATGGATTCCTATCTCACATTTAGGTCTTTCATCCATTTTGAATATATCTTTGTGTCTGGTGTAAGAGAATGGTCGAGTTTCATTCTTCTGCACGTGGCTGTCCAATTCTCGCAACACCGTTTGTTGAAGAGACTGTCCTTTATCCAGTGGATATTCTTTCCTGCCTTGTTGAAGATTAGTTGACCATAGAGTTTCTGGGTTCTCTATTCTGTTCCATTGATCTATGGATCTGTTTCTGTGCCAGTACCACACTGTTTGATGATCACAGCTTTGTAATACAGCTTGAAATCCAGCATTGTGATGCTCCCGGCATTGGTTTTCTTTTTCAACATTCCTTTGACTATTCATAGTCTTTTCTGGTTCCATACAAATTTTAGGACTGTTTGTTCCAGCTCTATAAAAATGCTAATGGTATTTGGTAGGGGTTGCACTGAACGTGTAAATTGCTCTAGGTAGCTTAGACATTTTAGCAGTTTTTGTTCTTCCAATTCATGAGCATAGAATGTTTTTCCACTTCTTTGTGTCTTCTTCAATTTCTTTCTTAAGTGTTCTATAGTTTTTGGAGTATAGATCTTTTACCTCTTTGATTAGATAATTTATCATTTTTAATTTGCCCTTTTCCTTTTAACAGCTACCACCAGGTTATTTTCCCAAAGTGTTTGCCAGTTCAGACCCTGCTAGCATCGCAAGGCATGAGAGATAAGTCCCCCCACATCTTCACTGGCACTGATTATTATCATTATTTTTATTTTTTGCCAACCTGATGAGCAAACCATTGGATCTCTTTATTGTTATATAACATTCCTTCAAATACTGGTGATGTTGGGCAGTTTTTCAAATGTTTGACATTCATTTTAATTTCAACTTCAGTGAATTGTACACTTTCCTTCCTTCTTCCTTTTTTTTTCTTTCTTTCTCTTTCTTTTTTGCTCAATAATTTGTAAGAGATTCTCAATGTTAGAAATATTAGTCTCTCATATGTGTCAAATATTTTCTCTAGTCCCATCATCTCTATGTTAATATTTTTGTATTGTATTTGGCCACATAAAAATATTAACTTTTTATGTAGCAGGTTTGCCTATTTTCCCTTAAGACATTTTGGTTTCCTGTCTTGCTTTAAAAAACCTCCTAGAGGTTAAAAACATTATCCTAAATTCCTGATTAGAGTTGCATCAAATTAGGTACTAATTTAGAAAGCTCTGTGTTTACATTCTTGTGCTCCTCCAAGCAAACTATGGCGTGTGGGCCAACTTCAGCCCATCACCAGTGTTCCTAAATAGCATTTTATTGGCCCCAGACACTCTCATTCATTTACATATTGCCTATAACTGTTTTTGCACCACAATGGCAAAGTTGTGTATTTGTGACAGTTGTATGGCCAAATAACCTAAAATATTTATTTCTGGGGCAGCCCCGATGGTGCAACGGTTTAGCGCTGCCTGCAGCCCGGGCTGTGATCCTGGAGCCCCAGGATGGAGTCCCAGTCGTGCTCCCTGCATGGAGCCTGATTCTCCCTCTGTCTGTGTCTCTGCCTGTCTCTCTCTCTCTCAATGAATAAATAAATAAATAAATCTTTAAAAAAAATAAAAGAGGGGATCCCTGGGTGGCGCAGCGGTTTGGCGCCTGCCTTTGGCCCGGGGCGCGATCCTGGAGACCCGGGGTCGAGTCCCGCGTCGGGCTCCCGGTGCATGGAGCCTGCTTCTCCCTCCGCCTGTGTCTCTGCCTCTCTCTCTCTCTGTGACTATCATAAATGAATAAAAATTTAAAAAAAATTGAAAACAATAAATAAAAGAATAAAATATTTATTTCTGTCTGGCTCTTGACAGAAAAAGCCTGTCAACCTTTACACTGTTAAGATCTTTGCATATCTGTCCATTTCTTCAGATCCAATTCATTTCTTTCTTTAAATCTCTGTATGTCTCTCCATTTGTTCAAATCTTATTTTATTTCTTTCAATGATGCTTTATAATTTTTCATCATCTTTAAAAGGAGGATCATGATAGTACCCATCTATTGATGTGCAGATTAAGTTAATTAAGGTGAAATGCTTAGGACAATACCTGGCTCATAAAAAGCCTTAAAAAAAATAGCAGCCACTGTTTTACCCTGGCACAAAGAGGTGCAAAAGACAATAAGACATAATTCTCACCATTCTGAATTTCCTGATTACTGTAGCTTTTCTTTAAGTCATCAACTGTCTTGTTAGAATTTTTTTCCTGATTGTAAAATTAATAGAAATACATTCTAGAGATTTGAGGAGATATATCAAGTAGGACAATTTTAAAAATTAAAATCTCCTCTGATCCCTCAGCCCACAGAAACCAGTGTTACTACACTGATGAATATCTAGCATGGTTTTGTTTCTGTGGATACATATCCATGTGTTCATGTGTCGGGTGGAACCCAACTGTTCCATGACATTTGAGTACTAGAGACATCATGTTTCTTTTTCTAAATCAAATCCTAATCTGGCTGAGCTTAGTGAGAAGGCTAATGTCAGTCATTTGGGGGCTCCATTCTATGTCTTATATTAGACCAACAAAGGACCTATACTACTCTGCTTGGGGAAAGAGGCAGGTATGGTCCTTGCTGGGGGTGGGGGTGGTCACTGCTGACATTATGCACCACCAGCTAATGGTGCTGCTGCCACCAGACAGCAATTCTTCACCATTGGTAGGCACCATTACCCCAGATGGCATCAGGTTGCCCTTCATAGTGGTCCTTCCTGCTGACTACTTGCTGAGTCACAAAGACCCTTGCTACCATTCCAAAGCCACAGCTTAGTGACCCAGCTCCACAGGCACTCATGAAGCCAGTCACCTGGGACCACACCTGAGAGCAAAGCTTCCATCCCTTCACAATGTCCTGAAGTATCTGCCAACCCACCTTCTCATCTGGGCACCCTGCCCCTCTCCACCTTGGAAGTACAAAAGCTATGCCTCTCTTCAGGGGACTAAACTCTTTTCAACAGAGATCCAGGTGGGTCCTTGAAACATTTTTTAAAGGCTGTTAAATTTTAAATACCCCCTTAGTGGCAGGGCCTCCTTAAGAGGAAGAAGGGAGATACTTCCATTTTTCCTTGGTACATCTACAAATACAAAGTAATCTAAAAGATACTAGTTAATTTTTCATTTGAGATGATTCTTTAACACTGTTTCTGCAGCCTGCTGTTAATGAATAACATGTAGGCATATTTTCATTTTCCTAAATAATCTTTAAAATATTATAGTAATAGATAAATATGTGTGTATTATATATCTGTGTATGCATATATAACTATACATATACAATAGTTTCCACTAAATGTAAGAATGCTCCTATATTTGAATTGAACCTTGAATTTTTGCCAAAATCTACTTCAGACTTGGCATCAGCCTTTGGAAGGTCAAAGAGCTGAATGCTGACTTCAACATCATTTCTGGTATCCCGAAACTTGTGTACGACCAATGATTGTGAGAACCCATAGATTTTCATCATATCTAATCAAGGGAACAATAGTAATATGAATAAAGCAAGACATCATGAACTAATTATTAATATCTTATTATTTACCTTAAGGTCTAGGTAAGCATTATGGATATAATATGAGGCAAAATCTCCTTATCTGTTTTATATAAACAAATAATATAGAATTTTTATAAAATTCTATCAGCTAGCTGATACATAAATAAATAAAATGATGAGATAAATAATATAGATCATGAAAAATATTAACTTCACATGGAAAACAATTATCAGTAACTTTCCAATGATTAAATGGGGACACAGACAAAAGGTTAATACAAGGGATCCCTGGGTGGCACAGTGGTTTGGCGCCTGCCTTTGGCCCAGGGCGGGATCCTGGAGACCCGGGATCGAATCCCACATCAGGCTCCCAGTGCATGGAGCCTGCTTCTCCCTCCGCCTGTGTCTCTGCCTCTCTCTCTCTCTCTGTGACTATCATAAATAAATAAAAAATTAAAAAAAAAAAAAGGTTAATACAAATGTTAAAAGAGCATGTAAAGCTAAGTAGCTCAAAAAGTTGTATCTTTTTAAAGCAAATATACATCAATAAAACTTTCAACAATATAAGGGTAAAGATAACCACTAGATTATACTGTAATTCTCATATTTAGAGAATTATTTGGCACAGGAGCATTACTAATTTCACACAAAGTAAACTTTAAGAACTATGTTGAATTTTTGGTTACTTAACTCCACATAGATCAGGAGTCTTTCCAGGAAAGTTCCCTACTTAGGAATTCTTATCTATGAGAATGAATTTGAGGCAGAATTTCATACTTTTCACCCTGAAATTCCTTCAGGAGGAAAACAAATCCAGAATCATGTGCTATAACCTACACAGCCTGATAAATAACTGTTAATCCAGATATAATAAAGAATAAAAATTAATTAAGAAATACTGCAGATAAATGAGATACCCAAAGTATATATTTTTACTAGCCATCAAAACAAAAGATGATATTAATTCTTTCAAAAGATAATTTTTATGGTTTGAGGTCTATGAAACTAAAATTTTGATCAAAAACTTGTCAAAATGTTGCTCTGGTGAAGATTGGTGTCAGTAGATGAAGACAAAGGACTTTTGCAATTTGATTTACTCAAGTGATAAGCTACAAAGTTACTCCCAGAAAACACATTTTAAGAAGCTTTTTTTCTTGAGTCATATTCTGCTATGTGCAGAAGGCTTAGTGGTATTATTAAATGTGCTACTTTTGTACTTTCTACATCAGTTTGAAGTCTAGTGTACTTCATCTATTTTGATGCCAAGAGGCTGATTCTTCCCAGCAGAGCAAATCTTATTGAAGAAATATTTATAAAATGAAAAATCCATCAAGAAAATTGTTGGGCAATTGCCTCTGACAAGAACAAACACAGCGAAGGCTACAAGTGATTTAGGAGTCACAAGCATCCCATGGTCATTGGCATTCTTCAGTTGCATACTGAGGAAGCTATGATGGCATAGAATTGCTGCCTGCAACCACCACTGAGTGGGCCTTCCATCATTCCTTTCCACTCTGAGTGGGCCTTCCATCATTCCTTTCCACTCTGAGTGGGCCTTCCATCATTCCTTTCCACTCTGAGTGGGCCTTCCATCATTCCTTTCCACTCACAGACAAACCACATGACACAGAAGAGACTGTGGAACTGTCTTATCGTGTGATTTTGTAAAATGTTCCAATAAACTGGAATAGCTGCTATTGCATGTTCAGAGGCTGTTTGAGCAACCAAAAGCCTTAAATTTGTGCCATGAAGAGAATACCAATTTAGCGTGAGTCCAACCAAAGTTTGCTTGCAGTGCAAGTAGCTCATTTGTGGGCCATGCCAAAGAAGTGCACCACCTCATGGGCTTTGAGAAGGCAAGTGTCTCATTCCCCAGCCTGCTGTAAGGTCCTCCTACATTCCCACTGCTCAGAAGGTATTGGGCTTGGCACACATGCAAGGGCAAACTGAGTGGCAGGTGGAAATTCAGATGATAGTGTTATAAGCCAATTACCTTGCTCCATGGCTCTATTTTTAGGGTGAACATTTTAAGGACAAATTTTTCCTCGAGTATATGCAAAAGTATTAGAAATAAATATGACCAAGGCTTGTTCTTTCTTTCACCATGGTTTGTTGGAGTTTGGGTTTTTCTTGCTTTTCCTGGGCTATCTAGTTCTTTCCAGGCTACTTTGCGGCAAGCTGAGTCTTGAGCACCACCTTCCACAAAACTGAAGATCAAGAAGGAGCTTCAGCCTGTGACTAGGTTTTCAATGGATTCACAAAAGAAACTTTACCCAACCTGGACCCCAGAGTCTTCTCAGATGTCCCAAGAAGAGAATTCCTAGGGAGGCTCAGCTGATCTCAAAAGTTTCAATAAAGAACCATAGTAAATTGACTCTCAACCTTAGTATCAAACTCCCTTCCCTTCTACAAACAGCAGGCAGAGAGAAGACCTCGCAGGGGCCCGTGGACCGCACACTCAACAGGAGGAGGGGTAGAGTAAGGGCATCGTTAACTGCTCGGAAAGAAAGGATGGAAAGGATAGTGCCATTTATTAAATACCAGCGCCACCTCAACCGGCACTCTACGCTGCAAAAAGAATAACAGTAGAAGGAAATTGATGTTGAATCAAGGTGAAAAGATCTAGATGTAGCTGTCATTATTGCCTGTATGACAGAGATCTGAGGATACCAGCATGGAGAATTATGACACAGAGTCGATGTAAACATAAACCTTACTCTTGTACTGTTTTTTCTTACTAGTAATGTTAGGGTCATTGTGCAGCAGCTTGGGAAAGCTGCTCCGTGTTAGGACAAACTGTATAATATTTTGATAATCTATGATGTAAGCTCTGTCTTTTTTGTGTCTTTTCTATCTTGATTACAGTCATGTGTGAAGAAGCCATGTAGTTTGCATTTGAAGACTTCGGTATACTTTAGCTCCACTTTTTGATTTGACCCAAAGAAGTACTAATGGGTCTTGAGTGTTGCCTGTGTATTTTTGAAGCCTGAGGTCATTAAGATAAAACCTAACATCAAAAATTGGATGCCAAGTAACTTGTGCAGAGGGAATATATAGAAAACACTGAGAGGTTTGGCTGGAGCACAATTAGGGCAACGTGCATAAACTAGATTGGTTTTCAAAAATTTGAATTGTAATAAAAATTTTTGTATGTTATTTCAATTTTCAGTAGCAAATAAATGTGTGTGCATAATCTTATTAAAATTGAGACTTATTTGGAAAAAAAAAGATGAAGTTATATTCAGAAAGGCTCTTCAAACTGCGCATTCATTTTCAATTTTGGGGGGCTGCTCCAGCTCCATAGACAAAATCTCCATGCCCAGGACATGAAGACCAAAGATTTGACTTTAACTTGTTATGTTTACACAGGGTTTCTCATTTGCCTTATTGACATTCAGAATCAATAATTTTTTGTTGTGAGGGGATGGCTGTATTGTGCACTGTAGGACGTTGAGCAGCATCCCTAGCCTCTACCCAATAAGTGTCAGTAATATCTCTCTCCCCAGTTATGATGCTCAAAAATGTCTCTAGACATTGCCTAGTGTCTCCTGGGGGACAAAATCACCCGGAGAACCATTGGTTTAGAGGAAGGAAATCTTAATTAATGGTACAAGCATTTCTTACATGATAAGCCTCCATAAACATGCTGCCATCAACCCCCGCTAGGCATTAGCAAGGGGGTTCTACAAGACCCAACACTTATAAAATTGCCCAAACTCACCACGTTCCCCAGGCTGATTTCAGTTGGAAACAGGCTTCTGTTTAGCTCATACCCATGAGCACAGAGTCACAGGAGCATTCTGTTTGTTGATGGTGCTAAGATGTCACTGTTACCACACTGTATTATTAAACTTTTAAAAGTTAACTACTGGGTTGGGGGGTGGAGTGCCTGGGTGGCTCAGTCAGTTAAGCTTCTGATTCTTGGTTTCTGCTCAGGTCATGATTTCAGTCAGGGTCATGAGACAGAGCCACATGTCAGACTCCACACTGAGCACAGAATCAGCTTCAGATTCTCTCTCCCTCTCCCTCTTCTGCTCTTCCTTTCACTTGTTTGTGCACTCTTGCTCTCACTCTCTCTAAAATATATTTTAAAAGATCTTTTTTTTTTAAAAAAAAAAAAGTTAACTATTGGAATTCCTTAGTGAACATTGATGTGTTAGGTAAGTTTTTAAGTAAAATTTCAGAAGTACCCATGGAGCACAAAGTTCTAAGATGGCAATATGTGGCTCTCACAGAATATCAGTTTATAAATATGTATATTCAACATTGGGTCAAACTATGTATTTAGAGTGTATGTCTGAGGAAAGTTTCCTGAAGACCCAGAATGGACCAGGGCCAGGGCCATGAGGGGTGCTCAGCAGTGTCTGCTGAATGAATGATTCGGTTAGCCAACCCTATATTGTGGAGCAGTGAAGTTATTTGCAATAATTTGGTTTTATAAATTACTTTGTGATGAACTTTTTAAATCACTATGCAGTTAAATCCAGTTATCCCCTTCAAAAAAATTTCTAGAAGTAGAATTATGGCATCAAAAGATCTGAACAACAAAAAAAAAAGAACAACAAAAAAAGATCTGAACATTTTTATGCTTTTTTTTATACCTATTATTGTGTCCTCCAGAAAAATCCATTTACACCATCAGTAATGTCTTGGAAGATCCTGGGCATTATGATTCTTTTCAAAGACCTTTACTAACATGATAGGAAAACATTGTATCTTCTTTTTATTATTTCACATTTCTTTGGTTTCAGAACGAACAACAATTACATCGCACCAAAACAACCATCCATCACTGTTTCTTTATCTGAGCCTCTGACGACATGGTTGGATGGCAGTTGGGGCACATGAGGTATGAGATATATGTAGCTTTAAAACCAAGAGTCACACGTGGCCTGGAAAAGTGTTTGCACGTTGAGAGCATGAAGGAACTGAAGTCTGTGAAGGAATAGCAGGTGCTTATTCCCCATATACAGATTCACTGAATGGAAGAGTGAACACACTCAAGCTGCCTTGTTTGAACAAGATATTTAAACATTCTGGAACTACATATATTTTTAACTTGGTCTGCTTTCGCACTCTCTCCCTGCCAAGGAGGAATAGTTGAATTTGCAAAGGATGAAGTCACCTATGATATAACCATAACACTGTAATCCTTAGCGAGCCACTGCCATGTGTCATGGATATCCTGTGATCCCACTCACTCTTTGAAACAATCTTCCAGGTAGACAGCATCTCTATCTTGTCAATAAGGAAACTGAGGCTTAAAAACTGGGTGGCTCAGTGGTTTAGAGCCGCCTTTGGCCCAGGGCACGATCCTGGAGACCCAGGATCGAGTCCCATGTCACGCTCCCTGCATGGAGCCTGCTTCTCCCTCTGCCTGTGTCTCTGCCTCTCTCTCTCTCTCTCTCTCTCTCTCTCTCTCTCTCTCTCTCTCTCTGTGTGTGTGTCTTATGAATAAATAAATAAAATCTTTAAAAAAAAAAAACTGGTCTTGGGTCCAAGGCTAGTGGAGTCACCAATCTGGGATTCACATCCAGTTCTGACTGATTCCAAAACTTCTACTCTTTTATTTCCTGTACCATATGGTACACTGAGATCAACCACAAATACTAATGTTTCCTCTTGACTCCCCCTCCCCTCAATAATGAAAAGTCCATGGTTTTCTCCAACTTAAGTTCAAAGAAAGCTACTGAAAATAATTAATTATTTTGATGACTATTATAGAACATCTGGTTCTCCTTTGCTCCCTGTTTTACAGCAAGGAAGAACAGGTGGGGTGGTAAGGGAATAAAAGGGGAATTAGATTTCCTGGTACAAGGAATCACAACATATTACAAAAGTAAACACTAGGTCATTTGTTTGTCTCTCAACATCCTCTGGCTTTCAGTTTTGTGTCACAGTGACATGATGTGGGCAGAGCCTGGCCCGGTCTGTATTTTCATGTTCCCACTTGAAAATGTCTGAAGGAGTACAATTATTTGCTTCCTCCCCAGTAGGACTTGAGGGACAGACCTGGCTTCCTGGGTTGGTGTCCCTCCAATGCCATCCTCCTATGATGATTTTTGTCTAGTCCTCACAGGCCCATGGTCATTATTGTATGACCATGGTATTCAAACCGCAGAATGGGTTGCCTCGCCAGCTCTACACCAGAATTCCCTGTCTTCCATGGGAGGAGAGTGAGCAGTTCCTGTCCAGTCCCCACTGAGCACCAAAAAGAGACAGGTGGTCGAGTTGCTGTGCTCATTTCTTAAGTTAGAGAACAAGGAAGGACACCCAGCACCTGATGATTTGCATTCCCATTCCAGAAAAATCATTGTGAATCCTGTGACCCTGAGGAATTGCCTTAACATTCCAGGCCATTTATTCTTGTGACAAGCACATAGAATACACATGTCCTGGCCCATGAAAATCATGAAGCCTCATGCAAATATAAGTTACAGGTTAATATTGTTCAAATAATACTTTCACCATTTAACCTACTATATACTTGACTTATTTATTTCTTTTCTAGCCTCACATTTTCTGAACTCCCTTCACCACCCCCCAATGTAAGTGTGATGTAAGTCCCATGAAGGCAGGGATTTAGGCACTTGGTTGGTTATTATATCCCCAGAGATCAGAGGAAGGACGGCATAGAGTCAGCACTTTATAAATGTTTGTTGAATGAGTGGATGAAAAAAATGAATTGATGATAATCCCAGTGGGGACTTACCAGTAGCAGGCAAGGCCTGACCAAATAAGTTTAGTGATAATGCTACCTATAGGACAAGAATGGGTCCAGGAAACTCTGACAATTACATTGAGTCCTGATTCTTTGACATTATGGCTTTCTATCCAGTATGGGTTCCACTGGGCCAAGCCACCACCATGTTCAGGTCAGGATTAAAGGTTCATCAACACCTTCCTTTAAAAGTCTATGAAATTCCAGCGCAGAAAAATCTAAAAAAAATTTTATAGATTGATCCTCTCCTCACTTATCCTGGGAGTAAAAAATGCATTTACTAATCATAGATTGAGCTACTGGGCACTCCAATACACCTGGGGCACCAAGTCTGCCCATGACCTTTCTAGGTAGCCTTCAACCTGACAGGCTACCAAGAGGCGATCCCAGGATTCTGGTGACTAGGCCAGCGGAATCCAGGGCTGCAATATTTAGTCAGCATGGAGCTTGTACATTCTGTCCCCTTCCCCCCTCCAGGAAAACATATGGTGAGAGCTGCTTTTTTTGGAGCAAATCCTTAAGGGAAAACAAACTTTTCATCTTAAAAAAATAAAAAAAAAGTTCCAGTAAACCCTTCTTACTGATTTCTAAGGAAATCACTTCAGAGCTTAATTTTGCATTTCCCATCACAATGATCACTCCTGTTACAGGAGAAAGTGCAGCTGATGAGAATTCTGAGTCAGCAGCAAGTGTGGGCTTGCGTGCCCAGGTGCAGGGCACATATACATGTGTGTACAGACCAATGTATACAGTATGCTTATTAATCACTGAAAGCAAGGCTCAAGAATAGTCCATTTGCTTTTCCAAAAATGGCCAAATCATGACACTTTTGACAGCCCAGCTAGGCAGCGTCTGCTGGAATGTTTGGCCCTGGAAGTGTCAGGTGTTGATGACTCCGTCCTTCCTCAATGCTTCTGAACACTAAAAGGGTTCTTCTGGGTGGCCCAGTGGTTTAGCACCTGCCTTCGGCCCAGGGCATAATCCTGGAGTCCTGGGATCCAGTCCCGCTTTCAGCTCCCTGCGTGGAACCTGCTTCTCCCTCTGCCTATATTTCTGGCCTCTCTCTCTGTGTGTCTCTCATGAATAAATAAATAGAATCTGAAAAGAAAAAAAGAAAAGAAAAGAAAAGAAAAGAAAAGAAAAGGAAAGGAAAGGAAGAAAGAAAGAGAGAGAGAGAGAGAGAGAGAAAGAAAGAAAGAAAGAAAGAAAGAAAGAAAGAAAGAAAGGGGGTTCGTGTGTGCGCGAGGAGCAGAGGGCACACGCAGATGCACAAGAGAAGGCAAAGGTGGGTTCTTTGGGTCCCTGCTTCCTTAGCTTCTCCTAACAAGGGCAGGATTCAAATGCCAGATGCCGAGCTGAGAGCAGCCAAGCATCAGCCCCAAAGACAGGAATGCCTTTGAAATTTGTGCCAATGCTAATTGTGCGAAAGAGGATCAAGCTCACTTTTGTCTTGGGTCTGGGGGCCACGCCCATAGGAAAGCCCTGTTTCTCTTTTTGTTTGCGGTGTTTAATGTAGGCTTCTGTTTTTCTCAAGAAATAGATGGAAGTTTAAATAACACAGTTTGTTCTTCCCCCGACACCTGCAATGTCAGCTTCACCAACACAGGAGCTGCTTCCATTCACTTTTCGAAAAACAGAGACTTCTCCTCATGGCTGCAGGTGTGCCCAGTCCTCAGAGCCAGGCTGGGTATTGTCCCTCAGCAGTTGCCAGATGGGGAGTTCAGCCCTGATTCTCTCTGGAACTTCCAACTCTTCAGAAATGCAGTGACTCCTGAAGAGAGCAGCAGGAGTGGTTGGGCAGGTAGACTAAGGCCATGTGTGGGGCAGTGATACCGGGCACCGCAAGCTGCAAGAGCGAGAGGGAAATGTCCATGTCGAGAAGTGAGTATCACGCCTCATGCCTCAATAATGGACAGCTCCAATTTTTATAAGATATTGAACATTCTGGCATTTATCATAGTTTCCTCCCAAATAAAAACACCACTGTTCTTCCAAAGAAAGAACAGAGCTAAAAGTCAGATAGAGGGAAGTGGGGTGAGAGGTGTGCACATATGTTCTTAACCAGGCTTTTGAAAAAGTTCAGGAATACCTTTGGGTCTCCACTAGGGTTTCCTGTGTCAGGTAACACGAAGGAGACGTCATTTGCTTCTTAATCTCCTGGTCCAGGATCTCTTGGTAGCTGGTGTAGCAGGAAGCTTCAGTGGATCAAATTCACAGCCATAAACCTGTGGGATACATTGTGAGGATGAGAGAAAAAGCATGTCCCTTGGGCAGCCAAAGCCCCCCACCAGAGGGCATGGCTTGCCGACCACAGCAGGTGGAAGTCTAGGCCCTGCTCCGTGTGGGAGCCTTCATGTGGTCGTACAAATGTACAAATAGGCACAGCAAAGCTCAGAGATTTGAAGTTGAGACTAAGGAAGAGAGAAAATACAGCTTTTCCATTAGCTTAGGATGCTACCAGCAAGGGCTGGTCCCATAGGAACATTTCAAAGAATTCCCCAAACTGGAAAATCTGACTTTCATTACCACCAACCATAGCAGTGGTCTTCTTCAGTTTCCTGCTTCAGAAATCAGAGTCCACCTGGCTTTCTCTCTATCTTCTCTCCATTGCTGGTACCCCGTCTAACACTTAGTGGTGCTCTGGTACAAAAGTGCTCAATAGATGTTTGGAATTGGCTGAATGCGCTTGTAGCTCAGCATTGTCAGAGGATGTGAATATTTTCCTTAGGCCAGGTTTTCCCTCCTGGATGCCTTGACCCCTTTGCTTCAGAAGACTGCATACAGGGGTGGTTCTCTGACACACATCCTGGTTTTCATGAAAATCCACAAATAACAACAGGTGAGGTCTTTGCTCCACACAGTTAGCACAGCCCAGACCATCCACACTTCCAAACAGCAGAGGAAAAAAAAAAAAGTAAAGCAACAGGCCAGGAGCAAATTGAGTTCATCTCACCCTGGCAACACTTCTTACAATGGAGTTGAAGAGAAGTAAATGTCTCTAAGGAAAGAAGTCTGGTGACCTCCTACTGGTCCTGGAGGTGATTCAACCACAACTCCATGACAGCCCTGCCTCCCCAACCACTCATGGCATCTGCCTCAGGAGCCTTTGGTGCAGTTGTAGTTGGTATTTTTTGTGGTTTCCTCTGGGGGAAAAATGCAACTCAGATGTGAAGAGACAGATGCAGAGACATTTCTTGGCCACAGAGAATCAGTTCCCCTTCTGCTTAGAGCAACTTCTCTAATGACTAAGCTGTTGATAGAAAACACTTCAGTGAATGTGGCTTTTCCAACAAGACCAACCCCAGGGAGACAGCACAGACATTGATACCTGTGCCATGTTAACCTCTGAGCCCACTGCTTAGTGAAGCTTTAAAGGTTAAGCTATATTGAACTCTGACTCACCACTTCAGGGTCACACAAAGTCGGGGGCCACCCTAACATCGTCGTGAATAGAAAATAGAAGCAACAGTTCTTTTTTTTTCCCCTGGGAACTAAACTTGTTTTCACAGCATGTTTAAGACTTTAAGTGCTAAGTACGTTGATATACATTTCTGGATGAAAATGGTTATTGCAGTAACTATCTCTTGATACATGGTCTAATTTCTCCCTTACCCTACCCCTACCCTGTTGTTAGCAGTGGCAGGAGAAAATGGTCTCACCAGTGAGTCACCTCAATAGGAGCTCTGAATAAAAGGTTCTTGCATATCTTCTGGTGCAGGACTCTCCCAGAAGAACACCATCAAGCTGGTGACTGTGTTGTAAATGGGCAAACACCTTTCAACATGAGAATCTTCACCGTGGGGCACGGGGGCAGGGGGGGGGGGGGTCCTGGTTTATATCCGCAGGGCTCGAGCATGCCTGCAGGCAGAGAAAGGACCTTACTGATATGTCCAGGATAAAGAGAGAACGGAGAGGTGAGACAAACAGAAGCATGAAACCAGAGATGAGTGATCCCACTTCCTGTCCCATGTCACCCTTACAAAACCTGCACTCCAAAGATGATTCTTTTTTTCGTCTTCTTGTTCCTAATGGGGTTTTTAGAATGTATCTTTTTTGTGGTTCTTAGCTAAAGTCTGCACTGTTTGATCTGAGACCCCACCTACACAGAACCATGAAAGTCTGTTTCCAAGGCAAGAATTAGAAGAAATCCAGGGACATATCTAAGAAAGAAGTCAGAGAAGAAGACATACTGGGAGAGAAAAAACAGTAAGAATAACAACAACAATATCAGTCCCAATGACTATTTAATATGTGCAAAGCACCATTTTATGTGCTTCACCACATCTCTTAGGAAGGGACCCTCCTGTTACAATTTTACAGATCAGGAAACTGAGGCTTAAAATCATCAGCTTAGGGGCAGGGGAGCCCATGTGCTTGCAGACGGTGATTCTAGAGCTTCTAAACTCAGAAGACAGAACATCTAAACACAAAGCTCACTGCAGTGAATGCAGACCTCTGGTGGGTTTGCTGATTTCCCAGACCACCTGCATTCTTGTAGCTTTCAACATGTTTCACCCCAGAAGCTCTTTCTTCAAGTAAAATCTTGCATAGAAGCCACAAATCTACACTAAACAGATAAAATGGAGGTCCTTGGGTCAAATGAGGAGGAGAAGCAAGGATTCCTGCCTTTTCCCATCCCTTGCTGGTGTCCTAGAAGGTTCCCCAAGGTTTCTGTGGAACACAGTTGGAAAACCCCTGGACTGTCTCTAGTTAGTCTCCTTCCACTGGTAAAATTGCCAGCTCCAGAGTTTCTTTCCAATTTGCTTCCAAAACTCCAGGGTTTCCTGTTGCTTCTAGGATAAGTTTTGAAATTCTGCGCTGGGAATTCCAGGTTTTCCCAATCCTGTCCACACCCCATGCACCCAGGCTTTCCTTCTGTACCCCCTTCCATCCAACTGGCCAGGCTTCCCTGCCGCCCCCGAACAGGCATCATTCTTTGAACCATCTGAGGTGACCTCAACTTTCTTCTCCTTTGCTGAAATTCTAACAGCGAAACCTGAGTAGAGTGCAGCTTCTCTATACAGCCCACCTGCGGTAGTCCTGCTCACGCTGACTTCCCATCATAAATAGAAACAGGTTCCACTCCTGGAACAGAGACCAAAACAACAATGACTTAAACAAGATACAAGTGTATTTCTCTTGCAAGAGCTGTCCCAGTGGGTTACCCCTGAGGGCAGCCCCACAGTGGGGCCCCCATGCCTCCTCCACCGTCGCTCCGCCATGCACCTGCAGCAGCCCGGCTCACCACCACCAGGAAGGGGGACAGGACAGGAGGACACATCTTTTTTTTAAAGGGATCCACCTCTACTTCGAATTGTATCCCACTGGCAAGATGAGAATGAGTATTTCAAAAACTAGCAATCTCTTCCACGTTGAGCCATTTCAAGGAAAAGAAAGAGGGGCATCTTCTCTAATTTGCCTAATAAGCTCCTAGAATAAAGGACCTCCATCCTACACATTATATTCCCATGGTGCCTGTCTAACCATGGCATCTTTCCATATATTTTAAATGTACTCAATATATATTAAAGAGTGAATATATAGATATAGGTATTAGGGAATGAGAAAATGAAGACATGGACATTTTTGGAAAAGTTAACTGTAAGATGGCCCAGTCTGTGCCGCCGGTGCATGTGCATGTGAACAGCATTTCTACAGAGGCCCCACCAAGGAGGCTGCACAGAAACACCCCCTCAGGGGCACCCAGGTGGCTCAGCCATTGAGCATTTGCCTTTGACTCAGGGCATGATCCCAGGATCGTGGGTGGAGTCCTGCATCGGGCTCCCCATAGGGAACTTGCTTCTCCCTCTGTCTATGTCTCTGCCTTTTTCTCTCTCTGCATCTCTCATGAATAAATAAATAAAATCTAAGAAAAATAAATAAAATAAAATAAAATAAAATAAATAAAAAAGAAAAGAAAAGAAAAGAAAGAAAAGAAAAAGAAAAGAAAAGAAAAGAAAAGAAAAGAAAAGAAAAGAAAAGAAAAAAAAAAAAAGAAAAGAAAAGAAGAGAAGAAAAGTCCTCTCAGGGACTAGGAATCTCAGAAGACCCTGGGCGCCGCTGCTCCTCTCTCTAGCCCCTGGGCAGGGTGGGACAAGGTGACACAGAGATGCTGACACAAACCAGACATGGATGGAAGCATGCCCCTCAGAGGAGGCCCCATCCTCCCCGTCCTCCCTTAGTGAGGCATCACCTGCTCTACCTTCCCTGCCCCTGAGGCCTGCTCTTGCCCTGGAGTCTGGGCTCCTGCACAGCCCAAGTGAAGCCCACCCACATCCTCGCTGCGCTGTCACTGCCACCCCGCAGCTTTCACAAGGTGACATCGTAGTTGGAACGTGATGCTTCTGACAAGGACTGATGGGCAAGGCCTGGAGACCCCAGGCAAGGTGCAGCCATGCTCAGCAGAAGCCCAGCAGCATCTCAGCTTATATGCTCTCCCAGGCCCCTTGAGGAAGTTGTGGGGATTTTCACCTCTCCTCACTACAGAGAACCTGGCTGGGAGAGACAGGCCTACAGTCATGCATGCATGAAAATATTCTAGGATTTAACTCTCCCCTGATGTTAGGTTTGCAGGGTAGGACACAGGCCAGCACATCTCAAGCAGACACAGGTGGCCTGTGTCTGCAATGTGCTCCTCAGGGGAATGGAATCTCTCATAGACCTCCTTCACAACACTGGCTCTCCCATGAGCCTTATCTTGAAGTCTTTCTCCAGAAGTTTCTATCTCTCTTTCTGTTCTAGCCCAGAGTCACTCGATGGTGGTACTTTCAATATTTTAGGTCAGATAATTCTTTGCTGTTCAGGCTGTCCTGTGTATTAGAGGATATCTAGCGATATCCCTGGCTTCCCCCCCACTAGATGACAGGAGCACCCCCCCTGTTGTGACAACCAGTAGTGTCTCCAGACAAGGCCAACTGTCCCTTTGGAAGCAAAATCACCGTCTGAGAACAGCTGTCTAACTGGTTGAATGCCGTCCTATACTGAAGGCCTCAGGCTGCTTTTCTCTGAGGCCACTGGAGTACCCCATCCCTCTCAACATCCCTAGGGCCTCTCAACATAGCCTTTAGTTACTAAAACTCTTGTATGTTTGTAAACACTTGTAATGCAGGTGACCCTGAGTTTCAAGCTCTTTGAGCTCATGCTTCCCCACCAATCATCAGTGGCTCCGGTCTGCTTGCCCTTTCTGTGGAACTGCAAGAATATCCTTTCATGGGCATTTCTGCAAATAGCTGTTTTCCCACTCCCCCTGAGCCCTGCCATCACTGCCGTGCTGCTTCAGATTATCATCCTGTGTAACCATAGGATTAGGGTATTTCTTAAGCTATTCTGGAAGGAGACAGTCACGCTTAACGATCTTAACTAGCAACCTTGAGGAACCTTCGGAAGGAGTCACACCAGCTGACACAGGCTCAGCCAGGACCCACTTCACGACTGGTGACCTGAAGTATAATCAAAATCATGATGACCTCGGACCTTGCTAGAAGGAGGATGCCAAGAGGAAGAACCCAAAGGGCTCTCCTAGACTAGGGCAAGAGGCCCCCCACCCCGCCCCCCCGCTAGAACCACCAGAGCATCTGAAGTACACAACACTCAACCATGGAAGGCTTTGGGTAAGACTCTGTTCTTATCCTCCAGAAACTTAACATTTAACTGGAAGGAAAAGTAAACCTGCTAAGTCACATAGTGAAAATTTCAGTAATTTGGTCAAGATAACAAGAGACATCATGAGATCGCAAATAATTAATTGCATCTTAAATAACTTTCCTAACACTTGTTACATTTTATTTTATTGACATTATTTAATTCGCGGTCTTCCTTAATATAAGAAAGAAATGCCATGAGCACAGACAGAATCTTTTTTGTTGACCGCAGACAACCCCCCTCTGGTGACTAACAGGTGGTAGGTGGCCAGTGGTCAATATTTGTCAGGGTAGCCCCACTCTGTCCAGATGGCTTAGGCACTAACTAGTCACCAGGTGGCAGGACGTGAATGCTTGACTGTACTTGGTCAGAGACTTTTGAAGCACTTTTAATTAAAAATGTATATATATATATCCCTTGTTTTCCAGGCAGAGTGTGCATGAGAGAGACAGAGACAGAGCTCAGCCATGTAATGGAAATTTTTCTGGGCAGGGAAGATTTCCGAGGCACCCTGGGAGGAGAGACCTCTTCTCTCTCTCCATCACTGACCTTTGTCTGCTTTTAATGCTCTCAGTGAGGCCAGTGGGGGGCAGATAGGCCAGGACAGGCCAAGCAGGCAGGGCAGGGATGAACTCGGGGCAGGAAAGGACGACACAGCAATCCACGCCCGTTAGCCGGCCCCCCGCGTCCATCACTCGTTCACTCGTGGAGTGCGCGTGGAGCACCTGCCCAGCAGCGCGCAGACCCGCAGGGGACCAGCAGCCAGGCCCGACCGCACGCGGAGCGGGGAGAAGGGGACCGCGTCCGCCGGGATCCCGACCCGACCCGACCCGACCCGACCCGACAGGCGGGGCCACCGACTGCCCGGGAGGGGCTGCGGGCGGGCCTGGGCGGTGCGGGCTCGGGGCAGGGAGGGCTCCCAAGGGAGCACCGGGACCCCCGAGAACCGCAGGCCCGCGGTCCTCCCGGCTCGGGACACGGAGACCCGGCGACCCGCCCGTCTGTCCGTCCGGGCCCGCTGGGGGGGACGCGGCCGCAGCCCCCGGACGCCCTCCCTGCCCGGCCCGCGTCGCGGTGTGTGGTCGGGGCGGGGGCGGGGGGCCAGGCCCGGGTCCGCAGGGGGGCTTGCGGGGTGAGCGGGGGCAGCGCCGCCACCAGCGCCTCCGCCGGTTTATTTACTCAAACTGCAAACATCCCGCCTTGCGCGGGGCCGGGCCCGGGGCAGTCCTGGAAGCGCCGGGCACCGCGTCTCCGCAGAGGGGCCACCCACGTCGCCGGAGGCCTGCGGCCCCGCCCCGCCCCGAGGAAGGAAGGACGGGGGGGGGGGGGGGGTGCCCGGGAAGGTGAAGGTGGGTGACGGCCCCCTCCGCGGGGGCGCCCTTCCCTGTCCTTCCCCTCCCATCTCCTCCCCTCCTCCCCCCCACCCCCACTTCGGTCTCCTTTCATGTTTCCTGCGGAGTTTCTAGTCTTCCCGGCTGCGGTGCTGATGCAGAAACACAGATAAGGGGGGGGGGGGGGAACAATTGTAAGCTTTCTCCCACAGAAGGGAAAACAGAGCTGAATAAACAGAATGTCACTGAAAAGACAAACAAGCTGTTTCTGGAAGACCCAGATGGACTTCCCAGTGGCGGGGGGGGGGGGGGGGGGGGGGCGCTGCGCTGGGCGGGCGGGGACGGGGACGGGGACGGGGATGGGGATGGGGTCGCGGGGGCCGCGGGCTGGACCCACTGGGAACTCGGAGCAGGGTTCCGGGGCCCGCGTGTCGGCCTGTGAAAATGCGGGCGACCTCGGAAACCCCAAACCCACTGAAGTGAAATACAATATAACAAGCCCTGTATTATCTTCGTTTTTTTCTAGCACGTCCTATGTCATTACTTTCTTTCTGACAGATCATCAACGTCTTGAATAAGGAATTGCTGACCTGATTTTTTGTTTCTTATTCCAAAAATGAGGGAAAGTTGGGTGTTTGTTTTTGTTTTCGTTTTTCTGTAGCTTTCCCAGACTTAGCTAAATGGCCATGCTCATAGCTAAATGGATCAGTTTCACCGGCCCTTTCACCTTATCTATTTAATGGGGTCCTTTACCCACTAAAACAACTATGTTTTTAAAAACGATATCTAACTAATACTCAAATTCCTCTAATAATTCCAAACAGCAGGGTGATGCATGCTAAGCAGATTGAAGGGGAAAACATTTGCCTTAACAACCATTTTTCCATTCTCTACGGATAAATTGTATTTTTTTGAAAATAGACTTTCCTTTTTGAGCAATGTTAGCTTTGTAGCAAAATGGAGCCAGTACAGCATTTCCCACATAACTCCTCCCCCCACACACACACAGTCTTCCCCACTATCCACACCACAGCAGTGGATTTGTTACAATCCATGAGCCTACACTGATACAACATTATCACCCAAAGTCCATAGTTGACACTAGGTTCATTCTGGGTGTGTTATATCCTATAGGTTTGGACAAATGTGTAATAATATGTATCCACCATCATAGTATAATACAGAGTAACTTCACTGCACTAAAAATCCTTTCTGGAATCCACCCAGGTAAATTCTATTTTTCAAAAATAATCACATTGGAATGTATGAAGCATCTCCTACTTGATATTTATATGCCACTCATTTATTAAGAATTTTTTTTTTTTTTGGTCAAGTCTTTTTGAAAGTTTTGAAGAAGGGCAATAGCTCTCCGAGTTCCTAGAATAAGTGCTGGTGATATTCCCTGAAATGAGTGTGATATATGCTGCCAACATCACTTGGGGTGGAAACCTAGGTCCCAGGCATCAGGGGAAACTCAGGCTCTAAGGTCTACCAGATCCACACAGTTCTAAGAAGGATGGCTTGGAACCCTCAATGCCCCACTGGACAATTGTCACTTGGAATTCTACCCCTTGGAACTTCCTTCCATACTATGGATGTCTCAGGGCTTACCTTCAGAGGCTCCTCCAGCAGCACATTTGATAGGGACACAGAAGGGTTGGAAAAGAAGGCAGCACCTGAGAAGATAAAGGGATGGGGCAGCCAATAAACCCAGCCCACCTTGGAGTAGCCTCTAGACTCAATTCTCCCTGGGCACTGGTGAAAATAGGCTAAGCAGAAGGTATGGTAATGGCAGGTCACAATGTATAATCTAGTAGGCATGTGTGCAGCTGGAGGGCAGAAGTTGGGAGTTCATATATTGGCTCTAATTCTACTACAATTTACCAACTCCATCTTGGCTAGGCCGCTCTTCTCTCCAGGCTGTGCTGTCCTACCTGCAGAAATGAGCGGTCAGAAGCATCACTGGTTGTGGGAATGTAGAACACTAGTGTCTGTAAGGATTCCTTCACCATGATACATGTTTTCTTTGAATGAACGTTTATAAAGCAACCTTATTTCCAGGTATGTGGGATAAATGTAGATTAGCATCTGAAGACAGAGACATGGCATCAGATTTAAATTTTTGATGTAAAATCAAAAAGAAAGGAAGGAAAGAAAAATTAGGGCAGCCCTGGTGGCACAGCGGTTTAGCGCCGCCTGCAGCCCGGGGTGTGATCCTGGAGACCGGGGATCAAGTCCCACATCGGGCTTCCTGCATGGAGCCTGCTTCTCCTTCTGCCTGTGTCTCTGCCTCTCTCTCGCTCTCTCTGAATGAATAAATAAATAAATCTTAAAAAACAAAAAAAGGAAAGAAAAATTTTAAAAAAGGAAGGGAGAGAGAAAGGAAGGAAGAAAGAAAGAGAAAAAGGAAAAATGGGAAGAAAGAAGGGAAGGAGGAAAACAAAACCCAAGCAAAACTGGTCATGCATTTTTGGCAGCCCTGATAGAAGGGTTTTTCAGCTATGCCCTCAGTTTTTAGGTTGAATCCATGCCAAGGAGCATTACTTTCTAGTGTCAAAACCCCATTACAGGCTATAGTTAAGAACTAGAGTCAAGAGGAAAAATCTTCATCAAGGCTCATAAACTTGTTCACAGCAAAATTACAACATTACCTCATGGCTTAACGATTCCAGAATTTCCTAAATGTGGCCTAGCTTCAAAGGACATGGTGACATTTCATCAAAACATAAATTCATCGTTTCCCCAATGTGGCCTCCTTTTCACTGGTTAACAAACAAAGAATTTTTTCTAAGCAACAGTTTGTCAGGCACGTTTTATGAGCCTTCCCACACAGGAACAAAGCCACCAAAACCATGCCCAGCTGTGTTGTTCACTTGTCCATGTCCCATGCCTAGAGCAGTCATTCTCCTTCTTTAGGGTTGCTTCAGAGTCACCTGGAGGGCTTGTTAGGACACGGACACTGGGCCTCATTCCCAGAATCTCTGCCTCCAGGGGGGCCTGAGAGTTTGTGTCACTCACAAGTTTCTGGGTGACACTGATGCTGCTCATCTGGCTACATTTGATATCCAGGGCCTTGAATAAGACTTGGCACATACCAGGTCCTCAATGATATGTGTGCTATTTGCATGAAAAGACAGTGTCTCAGACTGTGCTTCTGCCAGTGAAGGGTGAAGATGGCTTAGTGCTTGGGTTGCACTACAGCATTTCTGGAACTTAGGAAAAAATTCATTGGTCCTCAGGGCCAGGTTGTATTAATCAACTCTACTCGATGACCAAAAGAAGAGCAACAGCACCCAATGACCTCCAATTCTTCCTGCTTCCACTTTCCCAAAGCTAGTTAGCCTTGAGTACTTAGAATTGTCACCCTCTTGTTACATTTCAACTACTGAGAACTAGTTCCACAGCAAGGCTTCTATGAGTTTTCATCGCCAACTTTGCATTCATTTCTGATTTTAGGCAAGTTCCCAAGTTTTCTAAGGATGAAGGAACTGAGGTAGTTACCAGAGATTTTGAGACTTCCTCAAAAGCTATACAAGAACTAGTGGCTCACAAGCTTGTGATGGAATTAACTTCCTCTTTTTAGCCAGTAGCCCACCCAACTGTTGTCCTACTGCCATCGATTACACACAGGCCTGGTTACCTGATGAGTCCAAGGAGGCACCCTGCTTTTCTAATGAAACACAGTGTGCCCCATCTAGGTCCATGAATGATAGAGATCTGACCAGAATATTCCTCTGAAGATAAGATAGAAGCATAATATCTCAATCTGCCCAGGCAAGAAGAGAGCAGTTTCATCTCTCAAGATATGTTAATATTAAGCGTATTGCCCCAGTCTTTGAGCCAGACCACTTCCTGTGAGGCAACAGCACAGAACTATTGCTATTCCAAGCTCTTTCAAGTAGCATCTTCCAAGCAGATGCTGAATAAAGGAGTGTTTGGGGGTCGATTGCTATGTTTGAATGTCCCCTTTGAACCTAGGTTCCATCTTTACAAGGAGCAAATCTTTGACATTCTACCCAGAGCCTGAAAGTCTTTGATGATGAGGAAAGGAGAATAAGCATAAGTTTGGTAGTTCCAACAATAGAGCCTACTACCAGGCTAGGGAAAAACACTTGCAAGGGCTTGGGAAAATAAGAGGGAAGGATGGAGAAAAAAGCAGGCCCTATTGGAGTACTCCGTATAAAATCACCGTTTTTGTAGGTCAAAAGTGATGTAATGTTGACAATTTCCTGTGGATCCACCTAACAGATAAGACAAGTGCTCACTTATTACCCATCTGGCACAAACAATTTCCCCTTCTCAGGGTCTGGGCAGTTCTACCTCTAAAATCAACTAACTCACTTAGAGCAAAAGTAAGGAGCAACATATGCTAACTTCAAGCAACTTTCGGTCTCTCTTTTCCTTTGGTCTTCAAAACATCAACTGCTTATAAATACCTCTTTTGGTTAAGCTCAAGCAGCATATGGTTAGTATTTTCTGAGTAGATACACCAACTCGAAACCAGTCATGAGCTGAGTGGGAAAAAGCACCCTTCATGGAAGAAAACCTAAAGCTTTATCTTTGGTAAATAAGTACATGACGTTAGTGGAGTTAAGATTCTACAACTATAACTGTAATAGAGTAACAAGATAAAGAGAGATAAAATGTGGGATGGGACTATTTTGAGCATGAGTCTTATGTAGACCAAGAGGCAGGATCCTACACCATGACCAGCTTTGTGCCCTTGGGAGCTTTGTGCCCTTGGGAATTCATTTCGCCTCCCTGAGCCTCAGATCCCTCCCTCATCAGTCAAAGGAGAAGACTGGATCCAGATCAGGTAAGGCTGCCCCCTGAACCACGCCCCCTTTAGAGTCCATGACCTCCTGGAGCTCTACCGTGAGTGTCCTGAAGGACACCACTAAATGATAAGCAGGTACCTACCTATAGGGTGACAATCATGGCATCAATGACCACTACACTCCCCTTTCCCCTTTAACTCGTATGGTTTCAAAATCATTCATTCCAGCCTCAATGAAAGAAAACTCCTATAGACTTCCAGTTTGAGATGCTTATTTAAGAAGAGCAAAGACAAAAGGCAATCACTCCCATTTGAGTGACAAGTTTGCCTCCACCACATATGTCCAGTGTTTGCCTGTTGTTTGTTCATTTGTTTGTTTCAAAGGTGATCAGTCCATACTGGTACAGCAGCACATAACAGGTAAAGAGTAAAGTCAGGGCCTTCGGCTGATTGCATGAAGTGATACTAAGGATGAACTTAACGTAACGAAAACTTTTCCTTTCAAACTTTAATAACTTCCGTCTTGGACATGATGGCAATCATCTCTTTCTGGCAATCGAAAGCAAATGTATTACAGCACAAAGCTGTTTAGCAATGGAGGTCAGAAGGTGATAACAACAATGTCAAAATTGTAGGCTCATTTCCTAAATGGCTGCATAGTGTTGATGGCACAAGATGGGGCCTAGGCCCTTCTGTCATGTTTACCTCTGTGTAGCCAGTGTCCCCACAGAGCAGACCCTGGTTGTTGAATACATGCATTACCTGTTTCACAAGATGATACACAATACAAATGAATCTCCAAAGTTTTAGAAATAAGATATCTTGAGTGGCTAGCAGAGTTGAAATCTCTCTAAACTACGGCAAGAAAATTCAACTTAGGGGATGCCTGGGTGTTTCAGGGGTTAAGCCTTTGGCTCAGAGTGTGATCCTGCAGTCCCACATTGGGCTCCCTGCTTCTCCCTCTACCTGTGTCTCTGCCTCTCTCTGTGTGTCTCTCATGAATAAATAAAATCCTTAAAAAAGAAAGAAAATTCAACTTAAATGACATCTACAGATTGTTTCTATCCCATATTCAGACTAAATTTTTACAATTAAGAAAAATTGTATAGGGTGCCTGGGTGGCTCAGTCAGTTAGGAGTCTGTCTTCAGCTCAGGTCATGATCCAAGGTCCTGGGATCAAGCCCCATATCATCAGGCTCCCATCTCAATGGGGAGCCTCCCTTTCCCTCTCCCTCTGCCTGCTGCTCCCTCTGCTTGTGCTCTCTCTGTCAAATAAATAAATAAAATCTTTTTAAGAAAAGAAAAAAAAAGGAGAATTGTGCAATGGTTCAAGGTAGATCTTTTGTTTAAAATATACTTATAAATAAATTTGAAAAAAAATGACTAGCCCATACTCATTTTTTACCACCTTTGTCCCAAAATATGCAAATAATAAAGTTAATGATTAATGTGAGAAGAAAGCATGTTGTATCTGCATTTAGTATCCTTTTACTGTTTGTTTTGAACCTATTTTTAACACAAAGTACTGATGAGGTTGGAGTTTTTCTAATTCTAAGCTCTTTGACCAAATATAGAAACCAGCTGAGGACAGAAGGCTCTAAACTTGTCCTGCTTAGAAAAATACCATGAAAGGAAACAGGGGTTATGCAGCTAACCCTGCCTATGAAAGAAGAGGAACCCTATTGGGGTGCATGGGTGGCTCAAGCAGTTAAGCATCTGCCTTCTGCTTGGGTCGTGATCTTGGGGTCTTGGGATCCAGCCTCGTATAAAGCTCCCTGCTCAGTGGGGAGTCTGCTTTTCCCTCTGCCCCTCCCCTCACTTGTGCACTCACATGCTCTCTCTCTCTTTTTGTCTCTCTCTCTCTCAGAAAAATAAATAAATAAAATCTTTAAAAAACAAAAATTAAAGGAACCCTACTAGTTCTTGGAATTTAGACACAATTAATCAATTATTTTCTGGAATTAGCAGATAGCAGTTAGGGAAAGGTTATCCCAGGACATTTGAAGATACCAAAGGAAATCTAAGTGCCGAAGAGCTGCAAGCTTTCCAAGTCTATAGTACTGAAAGTGAGAGAAAGACCTAAAGATTCTTTGCTCAAAACAATATAAGAAAATGAGGGGGGAAACCATAACTATCAAATTTTAATTTGAGATTTGCACCCAAGTGCTTGTTTCCCTTTAAATCTTGCTCTACAGTACATTACACCTTAATTTAAAAGGCATTTAAACATTCTTTTAAATGCCAATATAAGTAAATATTATGTTTTTAATTTTAATGTTTTATTTTGATTTAAAAAAAGTTTTTAAATGGGAAAATGCTCTATATTCTATCATTTCAGTCAACAACAACTATGGGAAGAGCCCTCTTTGGACCACTGAAATTAGCACAGGAGCCCCCATTCACACATATCAACACGTATAGGAAAATAAAGGTTTCCCTTAAGCGTGTCTCATAAAAGCAGGAATGAGGAGAAATATCCCCAGTGCTATCTACCTGGCTTTGAAATTTCCCATCTAAACTTTTAGTCTTCCTGGCTAAGTTAGACAAGCCACAATTCTCAATATAAGCATAAAATATGATTCAAATAAACATCTACTGAGTTTCCAGTTTTAAAATTTACCTAATATTTATTGAATGTCTATTATATACAAGGGACTTGCTGAACATTTCCAGAGAAACAAAGATGACCAAGACATAGATCTTGATCTTCAGGGAAGTCACAGCTACCAGAGAGGAAAAAAAAAAAAAAAGCACAAATAATATTAAACCCATATATACTTTCTTTAAGTGAAAATATTCAAAACTATCTTCTTAGTATTTAGAAGATGACTTCAGCTGAAGGATCGGGGATGAGATGTGAAGAAACTGTCATGTTATCTGGATCTTGACAAGTCAGAGAGGATTAAGAGAAAGGAACAATGACACAAGCAATGGAGTTTATTGGTTAAACATGAAAATCACAGACCTGCAGCCCATGGCCAAATCTAGCCAACAGATGTGCTTTCTTTGGCCTGAGCAATGTTTTTTTAAAACAGCATTTTAAAATTGAGATGCCACATAAAATTCTGGATGATTTTGCAGCTTCTCTTGAAAAAAAAAAAAACAAACATGGAAAATGTTAATAGTAGGTCCACAGGCCCACATACCAACAAGAGTCAGCTCGAGCTCTGTCACAGCTGTTCACTCCAGAAAGGGCACCCAGCTCAGCAGTGTACCGTGAACCCCACTCAGCCAACCACACCCTCCATGTATCCCATGAGCCCCCTGTGGGAGATTGCCAGGACTCCTGATGCAAAGTGGGCATGTGGGTCAGACCAGTGGTATGCTGGTGAGTGTTTAGCTGTAGATATCCTAAGAACAAAGAAAAAAGTCCCTGATTATAGCATTTGCCAGCCTCTGTGGTGGATGCTTACTATGGTCAATTTCTAGCTACCATTTTGTCACTGAACATGGAATTGGGAAGAAATGCATACAATGGGCCCTCACAAACCAGTAAAACCAACCCCAGCATATTGCCAGGTCACACAGACCTGAGTTCAAAGTCAGGGTTTCCTGGGGAGGTTTCTTACCTCTCTAAGCACCAGTGTCTTCTTGTGTTAACAGGGAGAAACAATTGCCTGCCTGCAGGACCAAGGTGAGTTATAAATAGTTCTTCAGCTCTGTCTACCAATTCAGCTGTTCATAGTTGTGCCTAGCCTCCCATGTAATTCTGGTCCTGAGTTTTTCATATCATACTGCATCTCTTTTTGTTTCTGGAATTCATATTTGGCTCTTTTTCTAAAATTTTCTATTATCTTAAAATAATATCTTGTGATATAATAATATCTTGTGATAAAGAGGATGTGGCATATATATATTGGAATATTATTCAGCCATCAAAAAGAATGAAATCTTGCCATTTGCCATGATATGTGGATAGAACTAGAGGGTATTATGCTAAGTAAGGTAGGTCAGCCAGAGAAAGACAAACACCATATGATTTCATACATGCATGGAATTTAAGAAGTAAAACAAATGAGGGACTCCTGGGTGACTCAGTGGTTGAGCATCTGCCTTTGGCTCAGGGCATGATCCCAGGGGTCCTGGGATCAGGTCCCACATTGGGCTCCCTGTGGGGAGCCTTCTTGCTTCTCCCTCTGCCTGTGTCTCTGCCTCTCTCTGTGTGTCTCTCATGAATAAATAAATAAAATCTTTTAAAAAAAAGAAATAAAACAAATGAGCACAGGGGCAGGGAAGGAAAAATAAAATAAGATGAAAATTGAGAGAGAGGCAAACCATAAGAGACTCTGAACTCTAGGAAACAAGCTGAGGTTGCTGGAGAGGAGGAGGAGGGAGATGGGGTACCTGGGGGATGGGCATGAAGGAGGGCATGTGATGGGATGAGCATCGGGTGCTTCATGAAACTGATGTATCACTAAATTCTACGTCTGAAACTAATTTTAAAATAAATAAATAAATAAATAAATAAAATACTATCTCACTTTTGCCTTCTGTGAGGTCATTACTTCTGTCACCTCTTTAAGGAGGTTGCTCCAAGTGACCCTTTGTTTGTGCTGTTGGAATGTGAGATCTCTGTGTCACCTCTGCGCACTACTTCACTGAGGGCTTGTTTTCTACTGCAGTTGCAAGCTCCTCATGAGGGATCAGCTTCAGGAGTTTGCAGTAGAATTGTTGCCTCTGCTCTGTCACAATGCAGCTGTGCAGCCTGCATTTGATATTAATTTTTGGGCGCAGGATTCCCACAGTGCAAGAGTAATGGAGACTACCAACTACATGGACAGCCTGAAGTTTAAATTTTAGCAAAAGTTTCTCTTTCTTCCTCAGCCTTGAATGAGCAACCCTTCCTTGCCACAGCCCTGAACTTGAGAGTAGAATTTTTTTCTCCAATGGGGAATGGACAGTCTTCAGAGACCCCTGGCTTTGTGCAGGGGGCTCACTTCTAGCCCCTTGCAATTCCTGGACTGAAGGCCTTCACCCATACATGACATTCTTGGTTCCAATTCTCTCTGACTCTGGCTTTGCTTCCAGCACCCAGGAATTCCCTTTCTGAATTTTGAGTTTACTTTGAATTTTTGTGTTAAATTTGTTATATTTGAGTAGTAGGAGGGGACTGTTGACTGCCTGCCTTTCTGTGAAGAGTTAATGAGAGTGGTAGCTAAGTACCTGGGACAGCTCCTGGCACACATTAGGTGCTCCATAAATGACGATTATCTTCATGGAGAAAGGAAAAGTTGCAGCACCATCTGTTGTGGGAACACAGGGACATGAAGAGGGACCCAAGGATGGGACTGAAAAGGGGGTTTCATCCAGATCGTGAGAGGTGAGGGAGCCACAATTAGACTATAGTACATCCTCAGACAAGAAGGCACAATGACGATCTTTGAGCAGGAGAAGATGAGAGTCCTGGTTTTAGAATTCAATTCTGGAAGCAGATCTGAGAAGGTTAATTAGGAGTCTCTTGCCACAGTAAAAGGAAGAGGCCATGGGAATCCAAGTTGGGGGGCGAGCTGGAGGGTGAAAATGAGGGAAGAGATGCAGGATCAGTACTTCTGGAGCCTGACTAGCTGTGGACTGTCATCAGGAGGGGGTGAGTATAGGAGGCTTTGAGAGGGAGGACACTGAGGGTTTGTTTAGTAATATTTTGGCTAAAGTCCTATCAGTAGCAGAAAACAGGAGCTGAGGATGGTGAGGAAGCTGATGCCACCTTGCACTCACTCATGTGAACTTAGTGTAAGCACGTGTCAGGCACCCGGGCAGAAGCCCTTCCATTGGCCTCTCTGGGTTTATTCTCAACCTTCTCCAATGCATTGGGTGCCCTGGAGGCTGCTCTATGGCAACACCACCAGATTACCTACCTTTATGGTTCCTGTTGAGTTTGGATAGCAAGGAGCCCCAGCTGGATCTAGAGGGAGGGAGGAGGTGAGGCTTGACATATATTCACTCTTTCTCCCTATAGGGTCATTTTAGTCAGTCTGCACCCCACAACTACATCCTCCTGTCAAGCGGGCCCTCTTATAAGCCCTCTCTAGCTTCTGGCAGTAGGTCCCTGCCCTCATCAATTCAGCTCTCTGTTGCTAGGCTCAGGTCCTACATGTTCCTTGTGGTTTCTCTACAAAGTGCCCCCATCTTTGTAGAGTCCCTTCTAAGTTTTTCAAGCTGATGAGAGCCCCAGAAGAGTTGGTCATTTTGACCAACCTCTGAATTTTATTGGAGAACAAATTGGAGCCAACCATTATGATTTGCACAAAGCAGGTCTGTGGCAAAGGAGGAACCAGGTAGAACCCAGGTTCCCTGAATCTTCACCAGAAGTGTCCTTCCACTCCATAAGTCCTCACCTCCACAGTGGTGACATCATCTTTCCAAAGCAATGAGTGAGCCCATTGTATGTGTGCACCTAACACACGTGTAGACATACACATGGATCCACACACATAATCAGATGTACACATAGAGATAGGTAAACACACACACACACAGAACGACACACAGAAACAGATACACATATACAGACACACCCACAGATACACACAGTGTTATGCAGGTACAATCAGGTTAGAGAAGTTATCAGAAGCCTTATTGGGAAAATAAGAAAGGGGCATACCTGAAAGGAGAGTAGAGCTGGCCACTTGCCACCCTGGTAGTGAAGATGCCTAGGGACTGACTCAAGGCCAGCCTCAGGCCTCTTCTTGCGCCCACTGGTCATGTCACTTCCTCCCTTTGCTTGCTTCCCAGAGTCAGTGAGAGTGAGCACAGGGTCCAATGGATATGATAATAATGCCTTCCAAATCCCAAATAAGGACACATGCATCAACATAGACCCATGGAGCAGCTTCCAGGTACAAAAAGCAGTTAGAGAAATGTGGTTTAAGCACTACTCTACTGAGATTTCTGGCTATCCCAATGTTTTATGGAGGAATAAGTAAAAAAATAGAATTCTAGGATTTTACTAAAAAATTCAGGACCTGCTGGAAGCAGGGGCAGTTAGGAGAGGGAAAAGAATCATTAAAACAAGGCTAAGAGAGTCCTATTTTTTCATCTTAGAGAGAGAGTTCTATAGATAATTGTGCTTTATTACACGCCCTTTCTAGGGGTGACTATCCAGAAAAATGCTGCCATCAGAGTTTCTTGTCCACCCACATTCTTCTGGCATCCTGAGCATCTGAGATCTGACTGCACTGGGAAATTCTAGCAATATAAAGAGCAGCCCAAAAATTTGTTATTGTTGTTATTGGGTACTTGTCATGTAAAATGACAAAGCATTTTATTATTTTTATTTTAAATTCTAGTTAATTAACATATAGTGTTATATTAGTTTCGTGGTATAATATCCAACAATTCTATACATTACTCAGTGCTTATCAGGGAATATCCCAAGAATTTGAGGGGAAATTTATTTTTGTAACTTAAAACACATACAAAGCAAGATTTACATTTCATGGCTAAAATCAAGAACACAAGAACAACAGGTCTTGGCAAGGACGTAAAGAAAAAGAAACCCTCTTGCACTGTTGGTGGAAATGCAGGCTGGTGCAAGCACTCTGGAAAAGTGTGAAGTTTCCTCAAAAAGTTAAATATAGAGCTAGCCTACAAACCAGCAATTGCATGACTAGGTATTCACCCAAAGAATATAGAAATACTAGTTTAAAGGGATACATGCACCAGGATGTTTATAGCAGCATTATCTACAACAGCTGGATTATGGAAACAGCCCAAGTGTCCATCAACTGATAAATGGATAAAGAGAATATACATATATATATGTATGTATATAATGTGTGTGTATGATGTATATATATAACATGTGTACACATACACACCATAGAACATTACTCAGCCATGAAAAAGAATAAAATCTTGCCATTTGCAATGACATGGATGGAGCTAAAGAATATGATGCTAAGCAAAATCAGTCAGTCAGAGAAAGACAAATACCATACGATTTCATTCATATGTAGAATTTAAGAAACAACAAATGAGCAAAGGGGGAAAAAGAAAAAGAGAGAGAGAGAGAGAGAGAGACCAAGAAATAGACTGTTAACTATAGAGAACAAACTGATGATCACCAGAATGGATGTGGGTTGGTGGTCCAATGATAGAAGCCAAATTTTTTATCTTGGATTAAAAAGCAAGCCACTCCTTTCTCTCTGAGCCTCAGTTTCCTCACTTATAAATAAGGTCTTGGTTCTGACCCGATTTCCATATGCTATGAAAATAGGTTAAGAGGAAAAACAGTCAGTACAACTCCTTACCCAAGAAAGAAATGACAGCGGCTCCTGGGAGCACCGTCGGTTAAGGTCTGACTCTTGATTTCGGCCCAGATTGTGATGGCACGGTCATGGGATCCAGCCTCCCATCTACTTAAGACTCTGTCTCCCTCTCCCTTTGCCCCTTCCCCCATTCTCTCTCTCTTTCTCTCTCTAATAAATAAATCATAGAAAGAAAGAGAGAAAGAGAGAGGGAAAGAAAGAAAAAGAAAGAAAGAAAGAAAGAAAGAAAGAAAGAAAGAAAGAAAGAAAGAAGAAAGAAAGAAAAGAAAGAAAAGGAAAGAAGAGAAAAGGAAAAGGAAAAGAAAAGAAAGAAAAGAAAGAAAAGAAAAGAGAAGAAAAGAAAAGAAAAGAAAAAGGAAAAGAAAAGAAAAGAAAAGAAAGAAAAGAAAAGAAAAGAAAAGAAAAGAAAAGAAAAGAAAAGAAAAGAAAAGAGAACGAACTACTCACCTGGTGATGGTTTGCGGGCTCAAGTTGAAACATGCCAGGTAAGAAATTGTCCTATATAAGGAAATCCTTTCAAATCTTTTTACTGGTCACGCAGTCTGTACAGTTATTGTGGGCTCTCCATGAGAACACCATGACAGTGCTGTGAGAAATACAAAAGGAGTAAAGACACAAAGCCATGAAGGCAATATTTGTGGCTCAATTTTACCATGGCCCCACTCAGCACCCTCTTCACCCACTTGGGTGGCGACCTTTTTCTCATTCTTACCTACTCACTGTTCTCTTGCTCCCCTCTGCCTCCCTCTAACCCCACTTCTTCATGTCAAAATCTGCTTTCCACAAAAAAAAAAAAAAAAAAAAAAAATCTTGGTGCTCATTTGTACTAGTGGAAATGACTGATAGCAGTTTAAAATACCCCAGGGAGATTTAAAATTTCTAGGGCTTTAAGGATTGAGGCTCTAATGGTGGGATCCCAGCCATCACAGTTCCATGCAAGAGGCATTTTGTGGGCCAGAAGCCCCATTCAACACCCAAAAGCCACACTGCAGAGGTTCTACTGAGACCAGCACTATCCAAAAGAAATAAAATGAGTCACAGATGTACTTTAAAAGGTTCTAGTAGCCACCTTAAAAAAAAGAAACTAAAATTCATTTTAATAATATATTTTCTTAAACCAAATATATCCAAAATATCAATTCAAGAGGTCATCTACATTAATAATATATTGTACATTATTTCGTCCATACTAAGTCTCCAAAATCCAGTGTGTATTTTACATTCGCACCTCATGTCAGTTTGCACCAGCCAAGTTCCAAGTGCTCAGTAGCCGCCTGTGGCCAGTAGCCACCACACTGGACAACAGAGCTCTAAGGAAGGAGATGCCCTCCAACTCTGAAAACCTGCAGAGTAAATAGCTGATAAAGCTGCCCTTTCTCCTTCTTGTCCTGCATTGCTCACCCTGCTGCTTCATAACGGCTCACACTCAGTGAGCACACACACCCATCTGTCCTTTTCTCTCAAAGGAGAAGCAGGACCCCCTGTCACACACTCAGAATACAGAGAAATATAGAGCACGAGCCTGCCTTCCAGGGGCTTTTACTCTCATTGGGTAGACAATGGAAAATACACCACATAACTCAGCCCTTACAGTCAATAAGCAGATAAAGAACTCAGAGTAATCAAGGTAGACTTCATGGAAGAGAGAACCTGGGGCTGAGCCAAGAATGAGAGTAGGAAATCTACTCTGGGAGGCTGTTTCAGGTAGAGAGAAGTGCCAAAGCCAAGGATTAGAGAGGAGGAGGAAGAGATGGGCTGCAACCCAGGGGAGGTGAGCCCCTGGTTATGACAGGTGTCAACCAGCTGTAGGGCATCAGGCTCTCAGTAGAAAAATGGCTGGAGCTATTCCTGATCTCTGACCCTCACTCCCACCCACCCTCAGGATGAGAGCTTCTGTCTTAGTATTCACAGAAAATATCCAGACATTCCTCTTGCTTAGATCACACACCCACTCTTCCATGATATGCTCTGCCCTGCGGTCTGGGCTGACATCGGCTCACCCAGAATCCCCTAGAGATCCAGAAGCAGCTGTTACAAAGAGGGAGAAGAGAATTATAGAAGGATAATGGAAATACATCCATCAAATGTCCAGGACACTGAGTCCCTTGGGTGTGCATATCTTGTCCAGGTTTTAAGGAGAAAGTATTGTGGGTTTGGCTTGGTTCCTGAAGCATTTTGTGTACAAGCACTTGGGCCGATGTTGCCGTGAGTGAGGATTTGAGGAAGCTTTTCCATCCTCCCATCTTTAGGTATTCACAACAAAGCAAACCACATTAAACTTTCGTGCCACAAAATCGAAGCATCTACGGCAGGGTTTTTTCACCTCAACACTATTGACAAGTGTAGCCAGATGATTGTCGTGGGGGCTCAAAGTGTAGGATGTTTAGTAGCATCTCTGGCCAGTTGCAAGTCATGACAATACAAACCATCTCCAGACATTGCCAGATGGTTCTTAGGGGGCAACACAGCTCATGGTGAAGAGCCAGTGCTCTGTGAAAGTTCCTCTCTGGAGGCAGCGGTTGCCACTCGGCCAAGGGCCAAGTTCACAGACAAAAACGCTGCACCGCACGGGGTCAGGGACCTGAGCTCTGGGATCAGCCCCATCCTCTTCTCTGCAGCACAGGGTTCCACAGTTCCTGCCTCTCGGGTCAGCTATAAACACTGCAGGAGATCGTGTGCATGTAATTCATCCAGAGGTACTTCTCAATACCATTAGCTATTTTCCTGGCCCTACAACGAAAACATATATTTTTTAGATTGCGTGTTTCTGGAGAATATTTGCAGGGGCAGGGGGACTGTTTGCTTGTTTGTTTGTTTTTTTTCCTTTCAAATTGGAGCCCTTCTGGGGAAAAGCAACAGAGAAAACTTCTCTACTCACTGTTATTGTGGTTAGACCTCCTTGAGTCTTCCCTCTTCCCTCTTAGAAAGGACTGGCCAGTAGAGACAAAAGTCAGACAACCTGCTGGTGAGCTGACAGCTCCAGAGGCCACCCCACACAGGCCCTGGTGTGTGCTGGGGGGTGGGGGGCAGGCGGCCCCAGGCCCTGCTGTGATCACCCCGCAGCACCCGGGCTCTCCCTGTGTGGTCCCAGCTGCGGGTTCCCAGGCCCTGCAGCCTCCACGGCCGTTGTGCAAGAGAAGATGGCAACTTTGCCTTAAGGAATAGAACCCTTCTTCCACGTAAGGCGTATGCTTCCTCTAAAATGTCAGCCATCGTCTTATCAGCCTCCCTGTCCCCTCCACTGCTTTCTAAAAAAGTCACACTCTCTCAATCTCTGAAACCCTTAACAAAGACTGTTGAAAACACGCAGTGGTACCAATCAGGAACCTCGGGGCTGCCCAACACGACATGGAAATCTGGGAAGCCGGATGTGGCAACCGTACTCTGATTTTATGAGCCCGACTTTACTGCCAAGCACAGAGGCAATAAAGAGGAATAATCAATGAAACAGCAGCCCAGCTCAGTCTGCACGTGAGCCTCACCTTTCTGCGCGCAGCTCCCTCTCCAGGGCTCCTTCACACAGGCCTTCCAGGTGGCTTCATAAAAAAATACATCAAATGCTGTGTTCCTGGGAAACTGTGCACAAGGGAGTGGCATGGTGATCAAGCCTCAGGAATGGAAAGGCAGATGAGATAGGGGTGGATTCTCAAAATTATGAGCTGGCAAACTGGAATATTAAAACATGAAAATGCAAAGAAATTTTGGGGGGTAGGTGTTACATCATGTACAACTGTTCTAAGTGAATTATCATCAGAGTCTTGGTTACTAGTGTATTTTAAGAATTTGATTCACTAAGTTTTTATAGGAAGGAGAAAAGATCCATTATTTTCTCAGAGAAAATCCTTGGAGAAAAGCATTTGTAAATTAGATTTCCATCTTTGGGCTTCCGTTTTCTGATTTGCAGAATGACATGAAGAAAAAAAAAAAAAAGAATAACAATAATTTAAGGTCTCAGGACATAAGAACAGTTAGCAATCGGCTCATGTTTCTGCTTTTTTGGTTTCTAGAACTGTTTATTTTAAGATGCTGTGCTTACATCCACATGACAGTGATAACAATATGTGACCTCATAAGGGGTACGATCAGTAGACACTCAAGAAATGGAGAACCATGTTATTTGTCTCAATTTTTTTAATTCCATAGAATCCTCATAGTATTGACATTTACTATTAAATAAATGATACCACACACACACACACAAACTATAGAAAAAGGGATCAGATATGTGGCGGGGATAGAGGAGGGGAACTGGATGAAGGTGATCAAAAGGCACATACTTCCAGTCAGGAGAAGAAAGTCCCAGGGATGTGGAGCGCAGCATCGCAACCGCAGCTAACACTGCTGTGTGGTACATGGCGAAGCCAGTAAGAGAGGAAAGGCTACAAGTCCCCATCACAAGAAAAAAAATTTTTTTCTTTTCATGCATTTTCTTTTTCATTGTATCTGTGCTCACCCCACAGTATATGTAAGTCAGACCATTATGCTGCACACCTTACATGTACACATGAGCTGCGTCAGTTAGATCTCAATAAAACTGGAAAAATATTAAATGGGTGATTCCAACTGGGAATCAAGGAACAACAGAAAACAGATAAATCTAGTAGAAATGTGTGCCCAGATGTATGTATGTGCATATTGTGGAAAGGATAGCTTAATAAGCATAACTGAAATGTGCTCCACAAAGTGTTGATAGTAAATTATAAAAAATCTCCCCCATATAAGGGAGATTAAAAGAAAGACCAAAGTGCAGTCATTCAATCTGGAAAGTGGAAATCCGAGTTGCCATAATTAGTCTCTGGTAGCTGGCAATGCCTCATTCTTGTCAGAGACACAGTAGAGTGACCTACTGTGACCATGGAATTCCGGGCCGAGAAGGGCTGAAAGAATGACCAGGGGAAGAACCACGTGGACACCATTTACCTCCGACTTTTGGTTGGCCATCCTGCCTTGGTCCGTAGGCCCCTCGCCTTCAGAAATGAGGATAAGATCCTTCGGCTAATTTAAGAAGCGGTTGTAAAACACAGTGCAGTGGAGGGAGTCCAAGTCACACTGCCACTAGGAGTGGCTGCCGAGAGTCTTCACACGATGTTTGTCCCAGAGCAAGACAGCTCTGCTCCCACTCTCATCCTGCCAGAGAGGCCTTTCTCTTTTGTTCTGGAGTCTTCTTAAGCACTCATTTATAAACTCATTTTGTGACACACAGGAAAGAAGCCAAACCAGAGGTCATCCTGCCAGCCCCTGGGACGCCTGGGATCAACACAAGCCTTATCTTTTCATAAACTTTTATTATGAAGAAAGATCATGAATTTTTACTGTTTCTTATCCAGAAGCACCACCCATATTTTTGTTTCAGAATGGAACCAGTTTTCAAAATCAAGATGACATAGATGCCAGATCCAATAGGGGTCTTGTCACAGCTCTGGAGTTAGTATTCTGTTGTGTTTATAGAAAGACCCTGAGGAGATAATTCTAAGAAACATTTGTATGTGGGGCCTCCTGACTAGCTGCTGGCCACAGGGCATGTCTCTTGTCCCCCTCTGGGGCACTGGTCATGACCCTCGTGTCAGCCATGGTTGAAGGACCTGGCCTTCTGCAGAGAGATGCCTGGGACCCCAAACTCTGTAGTACTGGAGTCCGCAGTAAAAAGACCATTCTGTCCCAGGGTAGCCAGATGCCACCCAAGGGGGAAGCACAGGCCTACAGAGCTCTCCTCACCCCCTCCTTAACTTGCTGTTCCTTCCCTACTCACGGTGGTTATTATTTGGGACACTATGGAGACACTATGGGACCTGGAGATAGATCCTACCTGGGCCATGTAAAATGCAGCCCACTTCCCACCTTAGATGTCCTTGCAAGGTGAGATCCTCAGGTAGAACTACCATGTTTAAGTCTTATTGGCTAGCCAGTCCTCACCTCCACCATGCTCTGTTTCCAGATAACCAGTGGGAGATTCTGTTTCCTTGGTGTCCAGTCAACCAAAGGATCAAGTTATTATTATTTTTTTTAATTTGAGAAAGAGAGAACACTTTAGTGGGGGAGGGGCAGAAGAAGAGGGAGAGAGAGGGAGAGAATCTGATGCAGATTCCCCACTGAGCACAATGAGGGGGGGCTCCATCTCAGGACCCTGAGATCATGACCTAAGCTGAAATCAAGAGTCAGATGCTTAACTGATGGAGCTGCCCAGGCGCTCCCAAAGGATGATGCTCTTAAGGAGATCTTCTCCCTGAGGGATGCTTCACAAGGGAGCCACAAAGGTCACTTGCCGGTGTTCAGCTAACAGATGGCTTCACTGCCATGTTCCATAACTGGGCAGGGACTGTAGGCAGGCTCACCTGAGACTGTCACACATGTGGCATCTGTGACCTGGTGAACCCCAGGAGGGCCTGTTCCCACTGCATTGCTTATGGAGGCCCAGCCCACTCCACCACACCCCAGTGGCCAAAACTGTCACCCATCTGCCCAGACTCAAGGGCTGGGGACATGGAGTCCACCTCCCACGTCACATGTGCCAAAAACCACAAGAGGTCGCATCTGCTGTTCCTGAGAAATATTCCCTCAGAATCCTGTTCTTCTGGTCTTCTCAGTGGCAGAAGGCCACTCTGTCCCATGTTAGAGGGCTCCTCCTTGGAGAACCCCCACCTCCCACCCAACCATTACCCTTTGTATGTGTCACTAGTGACTTGTACCAGGCTCTTCTTCAGAAAAGCAGTTTGACAAAACTTGTTCAAATTCCTCTAAGCACATGAATGAAACACAACAAAATGAGTCTTCCTTATTCTTTAGATTGAAAACCTTAATGATGTCCCATCACAAACACAATAAACAGGCCCTGGCTGGCCTGACCCTGCCCACCTCTCCAAGTCTTCGTTTCTTGTCACACTTCCCCACTTGTCCTTGCTAGCCGCACTGGTCTCTCTTTTTTCCATCTCACCAGGTTCATTCTCCCCTCAGGGCCTTTGCACTTCCTGTTGCTTCTATGGGAATGTCTATCCCTGTTCTCAACCTGGCCATTCCCCTGAGTCCTTCAAGTTCATCCCACACATCCTGAACTCAAGCCTCTCCTCACCACCTGTTGTATTCCTGGTTACAACACTCAATTCTACTGATATCACACAGACATCTAACATCATGTCATTAGTTCAGGCGAACCTGTATGGGACTACTAGCCTCCTCACATCCCGCTCAGTTCCTGACACATGAACAACACTCAGCTAATACGAGTTGAGTAAATGAATGAAAGAAACAATGAATGTTATTCCCCTGGCTGACTTCCCAACTCCATTGGCAGGACATGGGCTCCTTTTGGGCTCAGTATAAGATGCCACACAACTAGGTCAGAGCCCTCTACCGCCAGAGTGATGGGAAGGAAGTTAACTTGTCTCACCCTTCCCAGATTCAGAAACCTGAGAGGCTGAGTAATGCCTTTCAATGGTCCCCCAGGAACAAGATACAAATGCAGTCCCAGAAGTCTGGGCATCAATAACGCTTCAAGGTATGTATTCACCAAAACTGTTAGTAGCCCTGTCCATCACTGAGAACCCATCCACCACATCTGTCAGGGGAGCCCTACAGCCCAGAGGGCCACTGAAACAACTTAATCCTAAAAGGGGCAATGGAGCAGAGCTGATGTGGGTTCATACCCTGCTCCTCACACTTACTCCAACTTAGCTTCCCTCATGCTCAGTCTCCTCAGATACAAAATGATGTTGACAATGATATGAGAACTAAAGCATAGATATGTTCTGTGCTTAGAACATTGCACAGCACCTAGTCAGGGATGAGTGAGTATCCATCGATTATTAATCTGATTTTCAAAGCCTTGCATGAGCCAGCTCCCACTTATGCTAAAATCTCTCCTTCACTCTATGAAAATCTCTCCTTCGCTCAGTTTATCTGCCTCTCTGTCCAAGTTAGACCGGTCTTCTTGGGGCCTGAGAAGGTCCCAGGTGGGTTCCAACATCCATGTTTTTTCCCTGCTGGGAATATGCCTCATCAATACGTAGGCTGACTCCTCTGGCCACTCTACATTTCCAAATTCCACCTTCCTTTTTTCCCTGAACCAGTTCAAACTCCAACCCCTCCAGACTACAAAGAGTTGTCTCCTTCTGGCAAAGCATAATACATACAAATCATTGATCAGTTAACCATGAGGCAGCCACTAGTTTCAAATCACTTAAACCTTTGATTATAGTTTCAGATTTTCACATGTTGAAGTTTTATCTCTTCAATTAGACTAAAGCTCCTTGAGAACATCACAACTGAGTCTTCTGCAGAGTGGGCACCTGGATCATCATTCTGGAATTGCCATGATTGCAACCTGGGATTTGCCTAGTGTTTTAGACACATCTGGACAAACAGCCTAAGTAAAATTTAAGGTCCATTAAAAGCTTCAAGTCCAATCGGAAGAGATAATTTTTAAATAACAGCTCCGTGTTGACAGGTCCAAAGATCCCAGCAATCTGTCTTTAAATAACCAGCCTCCCAGAATTCATCCTCAGAGTCGTAAGGCAAAACATGTATTATATTCCCAGTCAATTGGCTGACTCTAGGACTTACACTTTACTGATTTTAAAAATTAAAGCTAAAGAGGCTCATTGATTATATGAAGCAAAGGTTTCATACCACCCAATGGTCTGACCCTATGAAAAGAAATACTGATGTTCCCCAAGTGGAGGATTCAATGGAAAGACTGCCAGCTGACTGCTCAGGAAAGAGATATCAACTTACGGGGTGAACGGGGGGCCACAGCCACGGACAGGCTGCTCTGCTGAGGGACTATCCCTCTCCTGAGGATAAAGAAGTTTAATAGCTAACAGGAGTGTTATCGGAGTGTTGTGAGTGCATGTGGCTGGTACAACTGGGGCAACTGCCTCAGCACATAACAGGTTTGGGATTTTTTTCAGAAATGCTTCTAAAATTGTAGAACTGTACTTAAACTCAGTGCCGTCTTCCTTTGAACATTGCTTGCCCAGAATCACAAAAGCTTATTCCTTATAAGATTTATTTATTTGAGAGAGAGAGAGAGCACCTCTTCACATCTGCAGCCCCCTCAGCTTCTGGCCTGCCCCATGCACAATCCTGTCTCTAACTTCCTTTCCTGAGAGGGTGCAGTGAGCTGGGGAGGGGCAGAAGGAGAGATAGAGAGAAACTGCAGTAGACTTCACCCTCAGCATGAAGCCTGATGTGTGACTCCATCAAACAACCCTGAGATCAGGATCTGAGCTGAAACCAAGAGCTGGACACTTAAATGACGGGGCCACCCAGGTGCCCAACAACAGGATATTCCTAAAGCACCCCAGGAAGGTCTTCAGAGATTTTCTTTTATGGTTTTGCTTTTCTCAGAATTAATTTTCTGTGGTCAGCATCCTACTATGTGGCCATGATCACAAGTCAGGAGCCTTGCTGTGTAGACACCCTACAGACTACAGACTGGAATATGCTTCTTTTCCAATATCTTTAGGTAAGGATTAAATCATTTTGGAAGTGAGTTGCAGCTAATGAGATTTCATCATTAGCAACCTTCTATATATATGATGGACATCCACTCTTTTTGCCAATCCTAAAATACCAATGGGCACAGACAAAAACAATCTGAAAGAAAGACCTTCTCTCTCTAGCCAAAGGACCAGGAAAAGGGCAGCCCATCAAGACAGAAACTTCTGGATGACAACAATTCTAGTCCAGCCAAACCATAGAAAAAACTAAGACCCCCAAATACTTCTGCCAGCAAAGGTTGGATAGCCTAGACTTCCATCCTCACCAAACTATAACAAGGCACACAGTCCCTCACCAGGGTGGTACCAAAGAAGGCCAAACAGGGAGCCAGAGCTTTCAACCCACTGGGCAATAATAAGCCCCTCCCAAGACACCCCACCCCTTCAGTGTCAACGGAGAGCCTGTGGGGAGCCTGGACTTCCACCTGCAGCTGCAGGACCCAAGGCACCCCTCTCAATCCCTGCCAGGGCAGTGTCAGGAGACCTAGCAGAGAGTCAAGGCTTTTGTCACTGCTCGGCAGTAACAAGGCCACATCTCCCATGGTCAGTGGAGGCCATGTGGGGAGCAATAATAAGGCAGTCTCCCCCATCCCAAGCAGAGTGGTATCACTGGAGGCCTAATGAGGAGCCTAAACTTTGAAATTTAAATATGGCTTAGCCTTTGAGAAATCGCATGGCCTTAGTTGGTGAGCACATGGGTCTGATGATGACAGATAACAGGCCACAGGATGATTTTCTCCATGTGAGCCTTTCCCACCATCTTACAAGATCTTATTCATGCAGCTAGAATAGCCCTAAACATACCCCCACAACTGCAAAAATAATTCCAACTGTAACCTAGGCTTTCAGATGTGCCCACTTTGGGGAAGCAATCATCAGGGCCTCAGCTCCCAATTTATCCAACTGAGTCACCTATTTACCAAATCCTACATTTACCAAATCCAAAACCAATGCAAATTGATGTCCATTGGTTTGGGATTTTATTTTAAGTGTGATGGAAACCACTGGAGGGTTTTAAGTGGGGTTAAATTTGATTTATGGTTCTTAAATTTCTCTCCTCTTAGAGCACTGTGGATAATGGATTTGGGAAAGGGGGGCAGGAGACCAGCAAGAGAAATACTCAGGTCACAGATGAAGGTGGCTTGAATAAGGGTGACGGAAACAGGGGGACAGGATCAGATGTGAGCCACATTCCCATGGCAGGGCCAGAAGGACTGCTGTTGGATTAAACATCAAGTGTGAGAGGAGGTGAGAAACCAAGTGTTTCTCATCAAGGCAGCTGGGTGGATGTTGAAACCATTAACTGAGCTGGGAAAGGCCAAGGAAGAAACAGGGATAGAGACCTTCCAGAAGCAGAAACAGGGAGTGAGGAGTCGACTAAGCTGCACCTCGAACCCCGAGGAGCAGGAGTGTAAGAGAACAAGCTGCCTCCACCACAGCAAGTGGGGAGCTCTGCACTCAGAGGCAAGCTGGCCCATACAAAGACTGAATGCCATGATGATGTCAGAAGGGCCTGAGGATGTGGGGGATCAGTTCATCCCCGGGCCATGAGCCCCTAGAGCATGGGGGATGGTGGGGGAGAGAAGGCCCAGAGCCATGGGGCTTTAAGGATGACAGAGGTGCCCAAGATACACAGGAGTATGGGGCCTGTCCCAGGTCTGGAAGAAAGCTCTAGTTGCTCTCTTCTGAGGAGTTCTGCTTTGGGGAAGGCTTTTTCCCAAGGCTGCACAGGAGCTGAGGGCATAGGGGTGTGATGGGTGAGAATTACCCCTGAGGCCTCCCCCTGAAGGAGTGCTCCCCACTCTCTGCCCCATTTCCTGCCCCATCCACCCCTTCAGATGAGGAAAGCCCAGGCCTTCATGTTCTTGGGGGCTGAGGTCTGGGAGGGAGATGAAGGAGCAAGCACAGGGAAACGACCAGCAGCTTCCACTGCAGCTGGTTTGCTCTGAAAACATCCAGAAGCCAACACACTGGCCTCAGTGAGGATGGATTTCACTTGTAGATGCTCATTTCTTACCTGTACCAGAGACTCATGTTCCTTCAATTAATGTGATGTTGGCCATATTTGTTATGGAATAAAAAGCTTAGCTTCATTTTGCTAAGGACACATGCCCTCCTTGCTCTGGTTATGTCACAAGGTGTCCTCTTAGTAATTGTTCATTCATTCATTCATTCATTCATTCAACAAGTGCTTCATGAGTACCTACTACATGACAGGCCCTGTCTTGAGCACTGGGGCTACTGAAGTGAACAAAATGGGAAGAAAAGTAAAAAAAAAAAAAAAAAAAAAAAAGCGGATTGAAATCTCCGCCCTGGAGTTTATATTCTAATGAGGGAAGCTGGAAAGCAGATAGAATGAAACAATAGAAGAAAAGAAAACAGCAAGAGAAGCTACCTGTAGGCAAGGAACCCATGCTGAGGGGAAAAGAAAGGCTGGGGGCAGTCAGGGGTTGGTGTGGGGGCAGGGTGGCTGGGGAGCTTCTGTGAGGAGTGCTCTGAGCAGAGCCAAAGGACAGGATCCCTCCTGCCCACACAACGGCTGAGGAACCCCTCAGTTTCTTTCCCAGCTATGCCCGAGGGGAGGAAGAAGTGTGCATTCACCCCACCTCTCGAGCCTTCTGGACCAGGTCCTGGCTGGAGCAGTAAATGCACAGCCCTGTTTTCCATGTTACCACCTACCACCTCAGAATTCTCTCCCTGCCCCTGGGTCCTGCTTCTCCCACCTGCCCCCTTCCTGCCAGCCAGCCCCCCGCCCCCCACTTGTCTGCATTGCTCTTGGCCTCTGGGCCCACTTGGAACTGATGTCTGAGGAATTTTGGGGTCCTCTCAAGGGCAGAGGGAGAGGAAATCCTTCCTCCCCGAGACTTACATGTGCACTGAATTCTCTCCCTGTAGCAACACTCTTCTAGTGGCAGGACCTTCCTGCACAAGCTTCCTTCTGTTACTAACAGCTATTTCCCATGTTTACCCCTCATCTGCCTCTCTTTTTTATATGATTTTTAAAAAGATTTTTTTTATTTATTCATGAGAGACACAGAGAGGCAGAGAGAGAAGCAGGCTCCATGCAGGGAGCCTGCCATGGGACTTGATCCTGGAACTCCAGGATCACGCCCTGGGCCAAAGGCAGGCACTAAACCACTAAGCCACCCAGGGATCCCCTCATCTGCCCGTCTTGCTGCTCCTACAACTATTGGCCTCTCCCCTCTCCCTCTTTGCATCTCTCATGGACAACTGCTCATTGTTGGGCACAAGGGGACAGCTGATGACAAGTCCTGACTTCACCGAATCCCTGAGGCCCTCCCTGAGCGGCAGACAAGCCTCTCTGGTCTTCCTCCGTTCCACTGGTTGGAAAGCCAGAATGATGAGCAACACTTCCCTGCAAACCAGAAATAACATCAACTTCAAGCAGAACCCTTTTGGACTAATATATTTTACCGAAAAGACAGACCTTCAATTGCCAAAAAGAGCATCTTGCGTCAATCACAGACGTGAAAGGGCTGCCCCATGCAAAGCTGGACTAAACCTTCAGGGAGAAGGAAAATTGCTGGAAAGAAATGAGAACATGTCAGGCAGCAAGAGCAGCTCGGAGGGGCCACGCTGAAACAGAGAGAGTGTGCAAGAGAGAAAAGAGGGAGCAGCACGATAGTCATGGGAGACAGAAGGAGGAAACACTCGAGACAATGAATAAACATGAGAAAATGGAAGTTAATAAGAGAAGAAAGTGGGGGGGGGGAGCTAAAATTGGGTTATAAACACATTAAGGTTCTTTTCCTGCAGCAATTGTAATAAGTAACATGCAGCACAGAGCAGGCTCCTCCGAGCTGCCACTGAGGCTGGAGCTCACAGAGGAGAGTTTCCCCATTGGGCTTGTTTGTACAGAAGTTCAGTTTCCATCCCAAAGAAACATCTTGAGGTCAACCATGAAAGGTGTAGTGAGCAGGCATGTAGCTACCACTGACTTTCTTTAGCATACGTATAGACACAAAACCTCTGTCGCACACTTGAGCATGGAGGGGGCTCACCTCTGATAGGGGAGAAAAGCAACTGGTAACAGGGGCTGGTTGGGGCACAGCAGTAGTAGGGCAGGTTACTGTTCATTATAGACCCTTTGAAATACTGCATATGCTTCTTGAACAGTCTATCTATTACCTCTTAAAAATCAAGATAGAGGGCAGCCTGGTGGCTCAGAGGTTTAGCACCGCCTTCAGCCCAGGATGTGATCCTGGGGACCCAGGATTGAGTCCCACGTCCGGCTCCCCGCATGGAGACCACTTCTCCCTCTGTCTGTCTGTCTCTCTCTCTCTCTTTGTCTCTCATGAATAAATAAGTAAATAAATCTTTTTAAAAAATCAAGATAGAGTAAAAACACAGATAAAACTCATGGCTATTTTTTGAGCCTCATAGAGGGATAAACATTGGCGGCAAGGGGAGGGGGGTTGGAATCTACAAAGCAAATTTCATTCCAAACGCTACATCCTCCATATTACCCCCAAATCCCAACAGCATGAGCCACAAGATAAGAGAGCACAATGCCACAAAGGGATCAATCCCAGCTTCCTTCCTTTGATCCTCTGGGGGGCACATCTTGGCTTATAATGTATAATATAAAATAAAATCATCTGCTCAAATGTGAATTTAGTCAGGGTTTGGACATGTCACATGGAATAATAAATCACTCACTGTCTACAAAAATTATCTGCGGAACACAGTACCACTGTGCCTATTTTTTTTTTCAGAGTATCTAATTGTGGTTTCTTCATGTCTCAGGCATCATAAAAAATGTCCTAAGTCCTGCATTTCTATAACCATGTAAGTGGACTGTGATCTGAACAGTAGCCACCCTACATCTTTATTTCTTGCTAGAGGCCCCAGGTCTCTTTCTCAAAATCAGCATTTTCTTTTCATTCCCCACTAACTCTAGCTTTGCATATTCAATAGTGAATGAAGAATTAAAAAATAGTAAAACTTTCTCCCTGAGAGATAGATTCAAACTAAAGGAGGAAACGAGTAAGACCTTTGCCTCTATACCAACCTGAAGTAAGTAGCGTTTTATTCACCCAGACAGTAGACAAACCAAGGACACACAGTCAGGTGATACAGTGAGTCAGGACAAGCCTCTAAATGAGAAAAATCATTAAATGTAAAATTCAATGTCAACACACAGTGTGAAAACAGACTTTAAATATGTGGTGTGAGAAAGTACACAGAGGACGCCTTTGGGTTCCTCCTCACCATTACTATTTTTGGTAAGCAGTGATTCACACGGTTTTCTGGAAGGTTTTTATTTGGCTGTGGTGTTGGATAGATGGCCCCAGGATGTTCCTGCCCAGGGTGCCCCTGGGAGCACAGGATCCTTGAGTTACCCCAGGAAGCTTCAGCAGATGCTTCCTCAGGGCAGTGCTCCCTCAGCAGGTGCTCCTTCAGCAAGGCACTCCCTCATCAGGGTGCTTTCTCAGTGTGGTGCTCCCTCAGCAGAATGTTCCCTCAGCAGGTGCTCCCTCAGGGCGGTACTCCTTCAACAAAATGCTCCATCAGGGTGGTGCTCCCTCAGCAGGTACTCCTTTAATGAGGTGCTCCCAAAGGGTAGTGCTCCCTCAGCAGGGTACTCCCTCAGGGCGATGCTCCCTCAGCAGGTGCTCCCTCGGCAAGTAATGTTCCTCTCCTGGAGCACGTGTGTAGACAGCCCAGTGGGTTGTTCTTCCCACATCCAGGCCGCGGGCTGTGCAGCCAACGGAGCCACACACGTCGACGATCTTTTAGGGTCACTGACGCCAGAAGTGCAGCCCTGGGGGCTCTGGGCCCACCCAGACACACGTTCTCAGAGGATCCTGTAAATCATGTGGGTGGACCCATGCCCCCCCCTTCCCGGCCTGGCCCCTGGCACCTGCTGGAGGCAGCCCACCTCCTGGGGCTCCCCTGGCCCATTGTGTCACCTTCCTAACCCAGCCTGCTTGCCCTGGGCGTTTCCTCATCCATGTGTCCCAGGGCAGCTTTGGCCAGGCTATCCCCAACATGCAGCCTTGCGATAGATCCCTGCCTGGTGGCCACCCCTTACCCTTGTCACCCCATCTAGACATCTCCCTCACGCTACACACTGCTGGGCTAAGACAAAGTGGTTGATGTGAAAGGCCAGCAAGCGTGTTTTAGGCCATGGGGGAAGCATGTGCAGAGTCCCTGCAGCCACACAGAGCTAGGGCAAAATGGGAGAGTGCAGAGACCAGTGTCGTTGGAAGACGGTAAAGAAGGGCCGGGACCACCCAGGGACAGACCCCAGCCTGTGAGTGTCACAGAGAAGCTCATGGAGGGGCTCCCAGCCTAAAGCTGGAATGGCCTCATTGATGTGGAGATCCCAATGGCTCCATGTGGAGAAAAGATCAAGACAGGGTTGGGATGGGATGGTAGAGATGAGGGCTTCCAGAATAGTCTGGGGTGAAGTGGTGGCAGCTTGCATCCCACTGGTGACCAGGAAGATGGGGGAGCCCACACACTCTAGACATCTGTGGGAGGCAGATAGGAAAGGATCTGCTGGTGTAGCAAATGTGTGAGGGGCCAGACAGATTGAGGAGAGAGGAAGAAACCAAGATCGACATCCAGGTTTCTGCCTTAAGCAGAGGGAGAGGGTGGCAACCTCCACTGACATTCTGGAAACTGCTGGGAAGATGAGCTTCTGAGCTCATGAGTTTGGTTCTGGACATGGGAAAGTTGAGATGCTCATGAGATACCCAAATGGAGGCTCGGAGAAGGCCGCTGGCTGTGTGGTGGGAGAGAGGCCTAGGGAGGCCCGCGCCGCAGCCAGGTGCCCGGGGCCACCAGGCGCAGGGCTCTCCGGGCAGCCGCAGGGAGCGGGAGCAGCAGGACACTCCCCGACACGCACACACCCGCCCTGCGGCAGAGCCCCGGCGTCCCTGGCCCCGGTGCCCGCAGGGCTCACAGAAATGCACCTCTGTCTCCCCGAATCCTGCCACACTGCATGGGCTGCCCTTTCCAACATGCTCGAAGCTTCCTAAGCAGATGTGAAAAAAGGTTGATTTTGAAATCCAGAGTACAAGAAAAGCCTGGCGAAAATGGGAAGGGTCCGATCTGACAAACCCGAGGTGGGTCCCAGGGGCTGGCGAGATTCCAGGCCCCCGGCCCACAGGGGGCTGCCAGGGCGGCTCAGCAGCAGGACTGGCCTGCGGAGGCACATCCCGGCCGTACCTAACGGCCTCGGGTAGCAGCCCCGAACCGCCCGCCCCAGGGCCTCTGCACACCCTTGTCTCTCCGGAGACCGCGCGGTGCAATCACCATCACCGGTCGAAGCTCAGAAGGGGCCTGGCTCCCAGGATGTGCTGAAAGGAGGCCGAGAGAGATTGATGGAGGGCGCCGCGCGGCCGGGCATGTGCTCGCCATCTGTCAGGCGCACGCAGCCCTGCCAGCCCCTCCGCGCTTATCCGGTACTGGAAGAGCACGCGTGAGTTTGACTGACACCCGGGGCCACCTCAGCAGAGAGAGAGAGGGGGGGGGGGGTGGGCTCTGGGGTCCAGATGGGACGCAGGGACCCCTGCTGTCCCGAGGGAGGGGTCGGCAGGGCCGGGCCACCCGGGGCTCGCGGGGGCTGTAGGGCGGGCGGAGCGTGTGGCCTGGGCGCGTGGGCAGGCCTGGGCCTGATGGCCTGGGCGTGCGCCTGGGCTTCGAGGCAAGGGTGGAGCTGAAAGAAAGCGTCCTTCGCACCGCACTGCGGCTCGGCTCCGCTCCGTGGGAGCCCGGAGGGAACACACACCCCCCCCCCCCCCCCCCCGCGGTGCTGCAACCGCCTGCGGGCTTCCTCCCAATAACCCCTCCTACACCTGTAGGCACCGGCTCGTACAGGTGAGTCCGCGGAGTCAGTTTCCGTCTGCGCGCAGGCCCTGCTGGCTGCGTGGAGGCCCCGGCCGCGCCCTGAGGCGACCCTCCTATGGGGGGGCACGAGGCACTCCCTCCCGTGGACGCCGGAGCGGCCGGGTGACCTGCCCTGGTTGAGGCCACGCAGGTGGCCAGGGCGGCCATAGGGCTCTCCCCGTCTCTGCCGGCCAGCGCCAGCCGGAGGTGCTGGGCAACCCGGGCTCCCCAACAGGAACGGGGCGCGGCCAGCCGGAGCAGGGAGTGAGGAGAGTCCGGTTCCCCCGGCTGCCGTGCGCTGCCACCGCGGGCCACCGCCGTGCCCTTCCCACGCCCTGGGAGGCGGCAGGAGTCTCCATCGGTCCACAGCAAAGACGCGGAGGAGCAGCTGGAGGAGCAGCTGGAGGAGGCGGTGTCATCAAAGCCGATGGCTCCCCGGACTTCACAACCGAAATAAGCGCCGGGCCTGGAGCCACAAGGAGGTGGCTTAAGAGGCACTGGGTTTGTGACAGAAATCGGTAAAAACGGGAGCCTCGGTGAAAGGAAACGAGCCCCAGACCTCTCCAGCTCTGGTCTGGGCGCGAGGCCGGGAGAGGGGGTGCGGGGCCAGGAACCGGGAGGCCGCACGTCGGGCGACACACCCCGCCTCTGTCCCTTGCACGCGTGCGGGCCCTGCTGCTGCTCAGGCTGCACCTCTGATGCGTCGGCCTTGGCGCCGGACCTCCTCCCCGGACGTGGAGGGTGAAGACCGAGCTGCCGTCGTGCCTACTCGGGTGAACGAAGAAAGCAGCATTCCGCTCCTTGGAGTCAGCCTCCAGTCCCTGGGGGGCTTTCAGCTGTGAAAACCGCCGGCTCCAGGCCGCCGGGAGCGCTGCCAGGGGCGGGTGGCCGGGGACTCCCGCGGGGGGACCCGGACGCTGTCACCCCGCGCCCAAGGCCCGGCATCCTTCCAGAGCTGTGCCCCAGACGCTCCAGTTGGCTCTCAGAACCGGACCCCACGCTTTCCCCTGGGTAGCAGGTCCCAGGGGAGCAGGCTTGGGGGGGGGGGTTGGCAAAAGAGGCCCTGAGAAGCCTGCGTTGGAGTCAGCGTTGGCCCAACAGCTTGGCGCTCCACCCAGGTGGAGGTCCTAGGAGGTGGGGGCACGCGTGCTGTTTGCACGGACACGCACGGCCACACGCATCCACTGGCAGTGCCCCGTCTGCCGCAAGGAGCAGGCCCCCCAGGGCCTTGCAGACGCCAAGACACGCGGGTGTCTCTCCACGCCGACCACAGCGCTCTGTGGCAAACGGCCCTCATGAGAGGCTCTGAAATAGGGAAATGTTTGTCTTGCCACAAAACTTTTATCTGGCAGGATATTTTTTTTCTTAATTTTCACTTTCTCCTTCCTCCTTCATTTCCTTCCTTCCTTCTTTCCTTTCTCTTTCTTCCTTCTTTCCTTTCTCTTCCTTCCTTCCTTCTTTCTTTTTCTTTCTCTTTCTTCTTCTTTCTTTCTTTCTTTCTTTCTTTCTTTCTTTCTTTCTTTCTTTCTTTCTCCATCCTTCCAAGTATCAACCTGGGAGGCCATCGTGTTGCCCTCTCATCCTCATCCTAGACACATACAACCACACACACACCATCTTGCCTCAGCTTACAACCACTAGAACCTCTGGTTTTATTATTTCTACCCATGAAGAAGCCTCAACTACCTAGCAGGGGAAAAAAAACATTTGTGGTAAAATCCAATGCTCTGAAGGGAGTTAATAGCAGTGTAAAAGGGAGCATGAAGAGAAGTGTGCTCTACCACCACACTTTGAAGTAACTTAGAAGGAAGCACAAATAATGGGAGACGCAGAGAAGGACGTTCCCTGTGGCTCACCTAGAGCATGCGCAGTGCCCCCCAGCAGACCTGTTCAACACCTGTTGAACGCTGAGCCTCTCCGGGGCTTGCTCTGTGTCACGTTAAGATGCTGCAGCTGGAGACTCCTTGGTAGTTTTCTTTGCAAGCGGCCTTGGCCTTAATTCTTCCCTCTTGGAAGGAAAGCACCCTTGGGAACTACAGCAATGGGGCTTCGTGGGCTTTAGGCAGGAAGTCATGGTTCTCCCCCATACCCCTGCCCTCTCTCAGGGCCCTCAGTTGTTTTGCCAGGGGACAGAACCATGAGTGGGGTCTGGCAGAGGCACCCCTATGCTGGTTTGAGGAGTCACTTGGATTAAGAACAACCTGTGCATGTGTCTTGAGGCAACACCAGAGAAACCTTCCCTTAAAATTGTCTAGACCTGCTAGTCTGACACTTCATCATGGGGAAGGAAGGGTCATTCCTTTGGGGCTTCTGGATTTTACTATGCACTTAGTCCCTCCAATAGGAAAAGTTGTGATAGGTCAAATCAAAGACACCCCCCCCACACACACACACACATAGCTTACAGGCAGCAAGCAGTAGAGCCTAATGGTTAAGGTAGAAGGTCTTGGAAACAGAAGGCCTTGCTGCATGACCTTAAGCAAGCTACTTAGCTTTTCCCCTTTTTTTTTTTTTCTGTAAAATGGGGACAGGAGAACCCACTTCTTGGGTTTGGCGTGATAGAAAAACAATATAAGGGAGGTCTCGTGCTCATTACCAGTGACTGGGTCCCTAAAAGGGTCCAGTGGACTTTTCTTTATTCTTAGATGTGGAGCTTGTGATGGGAGAAGCAGTTAAGTCAGGGGAGGGAGCTTCAGAGTTTCCTCCTCCTGCGGCTGGTGGAGCGGCAGCTAGGAGTTAGGTAACTCCACAACAGAACACGTCAGTGCTTTCTCACTCACAAGCTGAGTGCTTAGTGGGGGCTTTCTGTCTGGAGCAGCACCATCCCATGGAACTGGCTATAGTGAGGACAATGGTCTCTATCTGCCTGGCCCAACATGGTGGTCACTGGCCACACATGGTCATTGAGCATTCAAAGTGTTGCTACTGTAACAGAGGAACTGAAATACTAATTTTATTTAATTTCAATTAATTTTATTTTTAATTTAGTTAGCCTTGGTGGCTAGTGGCAACCATATTGGACAGTGCAGCTCTAGAGATTCATCCATAAAATCAGATAAAATTTCTTTTTATTTTTTATTTCTTCTCCTCCTCCTGGTTCCATTTTTGGCTTCTTCATATTTGGACACCCTTAACTGATTGTCTTGTGTTTCTTATATTTTATTTTTTCCTACCTCTGCCTTTTCGTTCTTCCTTTTGGGGCATTTAATTTCTAGTTCAACTATTCGATTGATATTTTTGCTTTCTTTTTTTTAAGCTTCAGAAGCTCTTCTTATTGTCTGATTGGTTTCTTATTGCATATTTTTAAAAAGGTCTTATACTTGTTATACAGATGTATTATATTACTTTATTTCTCAGAGTTTTTGTGGTTATTTTGTTGTTGTCTTTACTTTTCTTGTGTCTGGCCATTTTTTTTTTCTCTTTCCTCCAGATTCTTGTATTCTGACTCTGTCACCATTAGTGATGTTCCTTAAATGTCTGATGATCCAGGACTATGTGCTTCTGTGTAAGACTTGGGTGCTGAAGTCTGCCTGAAAGCTTAGTGTGGGAGCAAGAGCTTCTCAGTCTGTGGGGTTTCCCTTTGAACCGTTAGGCGACAAGCTCTCCTTTTTGATGGAGGTCCCCCGTACCAGTGTCAGGAGGGCTTTTCTCTGGGGCCATTTGCTTTCTTAAGACAAGCTCCTTCAGTTTCCTGCCTGTGATAGGGCAGGAGGAGGGCCAGCAGCGGGTCTGCCTTCTGATGTTCTGAGAATAAGAGGTTCGTTAAGAAATCTGGAGCTCCTGCTGTGTGATAGGAAGCCTTTCCCCATATCTTCCCATTTAAAACCCTTATCTGACCCTCTTCTCTGCTGTGCCTACTGTTCCCTAGCCCAGAGCTGATCTGGCTCAGTGTCTCACAGGATAACCTCCAGGCTCCTCAGGGAAGAGGGCTGTAGTTGCTGGGTGAATGGGCAGCTTCATCCACACCTTTATCAACCCTTGGCTTTTGGCTCCACCTCCCATGGTACCTGGAGGGCCTTTGTGGCAGCTACTGTGACAGCTACTGGGCAACGAGTAAACCATCTTGTCACCTGTCTTCCTTCTGCCAACACTTGCAGTGGACAATGTGGGCCCTGCTCTGTCCATTATTACTTCTCTGGCAGCTGTCTTCCCAAGATGTTCTAAAATCTCTCTTCTACTGATATGCTGGCCTTTGTGGGTTATACTCTTGTATTTCCTTCACTGTTATCTTAGTGATTTTTTGAGGGCATAGGAGATAAACACATGCAGCCAATCCACCATGTCTAATAAGAAGCCATCTTTGTTGTTTGAATCAGAGTGGAGTTCTCTACACAGCTTTTATCCATCAGTGGGCCCAACTTACACATTCACTCTGATCTCCCACCCTGAATTCATACAGGCCTTCACCTCTAAGCAAACGCCACACCCATTCCCAACTTCATTCTTTTGTTCGCATTGCTTTCTTCATTTGATATCACTTCCACGTTTAGTTTGAATGAATTTGACCTCAAATATCACTACCTCAATTAAGCATTCACTGATTGGGTCAGCCCATAATAACATTTTGGTTCTACCCTTTTTATGAATTTCATCATACATTCATTCTTTTAATTTTAATCTATTAATTGGGAACTTGTTTCTAAAAGTCTCTAAGTGGTTTATAAGGGAGCATAAAATATAATGCTATAATTAACACACTTTAGAATGTGGGGGGAAAGGGAGAAGTCAGAGTATAGATGTAAAATGGAACCAAGATAAGAGTATATACTATTGTGTATCAAGTTCTGTAATCTCAGTGAGTGCCCCTTAAACTCGGCTTCCCATGTTCTAGCAGTCAATATGAACAGGGAAATGTGATCATTTATTTGAAACTGAACACCTAACATGACAGAATCCACCTTGGGAAAGTTAGATTATCCAGCCTGTGCCTACTACTCAGGAGAATATCGATGGCTCATCCGCTGAGTTTTCATGAAGGAGATCCCTGGACAGGGAATGAACAGCCACCTCAGCTACACCATCTCTGGATCCCCTACAAAGGACTCCACAGGACCATTATGGAAGTGTCACTAAATTTTCACAGCTAATACGGCAAAGAAAACATTCTATCACATTCTTGTATCAAAGAGTGGTTGACACCCTTGTGAGAAACAAGGAACTGGACCACCAGGCTAAATCAAGATGGCATTTTCACTGGAACACCAGTAGGTCTCTAGGAAATATTTCAGACCTGAGCTTCAGGCCCAGGTGATCACTTTTCACATGAATCCCTCGTTTTCTCTGAATTTCAGTTTCTCTCCTTATGAAATGGAGTTATCCTGCCTGCCGCTCAGAATGAATGTGAGAACCAACTGAGTTAAACCCAAACACTATGAAAATTTTAAAATGCTGTACAAATGCAATGTATTATTACCTTGTCATCGTCTCTGATTTTTCCTGACATCTAAATTACCTTTGTGAGAAGTTGTACTATCAAACCTCACATGGTTTGAAGATGACACACCTTACAATATGCGGCTGACCTGAGTCCTGAGAAACAAAGCCATCTCTCACTCAGATCCAAATGCCATGAGCTTAGGACAGAGAACCTCACAGGGCAGATGCTCAGTACAAGCAGAAATACAGTCAGCCAAGATGGCAGTGATGTAGGGTGGGTAGCTTCAGAGCCCTTCCACATATTCTATCTCATTAGATGCCTACTGCAATCCCTTAAGGTATGAGTTTTACTCTCAACTCACAGAGAAGTTCAATGAATTATTTAAAAATCACTTTATTGTGATTGTATCATTACATTACATTGTATCATTACAAGATAGGGCACTCCTGAGTCTTAAATTTTGTTCAGTATCCATCACAGTCTAAAGAAGTTGTCTAATCAGGGACTAGGATGGGAAGTCAGATGGACAGGGGAATCTGGAGTTCTCCATTATCTGTAACAGACACCCCTAAGCACACGCGCATGCATTCATGCATGCGCAGACACACACACACACACACACTCCTATGCATGAACACACATGTACACACACACAACAAAGGATCCAGTGCAATCCAATGGCTCTAAGAATAATTGTAGCAGGCACAAAACAGTAATAATAAAATGAAATTCTCCCTTCCGGGCATGGGCTGGGCAAGTTCTTTAAAGGTTTAAAGCTAGATTGAGGGAAACATGCTTTATGGGATCTTTGTTTAAAGCCTTGGCATATAAAGTCCTTTGTTTTGAGTCTGTTTCATGCCCCAGGAAAAGAACATTTTCTTTCTTGAGCTTTGTCTAAAATCCCTAGAATAGAAGCTCCTCTGCTCCCAAACAAGCCACTTGAAACATCTCAGGCTGGGGGGGGGGGGGGGGGGGGGGAGGGTGGAAGGAAAAGAAGGCTATTTTCCCACAACCACCGGCACCCTCAATACCAACAGCTCACTGCTTGCCCCAAACTGCTGAGCACTTAGGAATCGCTTGGCTCCTAGGTCACCCTGTAGACAGCAAGACATGGAAGGTAGAAGGCAAAATCCACTTGGAGGCAATATAATTTTGCTTACTAGTGTATGCCCACATGGCTGATGGTGTGCAAGCCTGGGGGGCAAAAGACGACCAACATAAAGGTCTCCATGTGGAATTCCTAAGGCTCTGGTACCTCAGCTGGGCGGTATTTAAACCAACTCTCCCACTGAAAACAACCAAAAAAAATGCTGATTTTTTTTTCTTCTGTATAGCATCAAAGAATGATCATTATCAAGCCAAATCTAAATGAAAGCAGAAACCCAGAGAGATAGCTGTGATCTGAAGCTCTTTCGCCCCAGGGCCTCTGCTGAAGTTGGCCCATTTGAGCCCTAATTTTCACAGCCTCCTGGAGCACTGGGGAGATGACACCTAGGGACCACCCAAGGTGGGAGGTCTAATATAAAAATGTGACCATGGAGGCTGCCCCCCACCCAGGAACCGCAAGGAAACATTGCCTGGTGCTGGGGCGGTGGGGGGGTGGGGAGGTGTCAGGAGGGAACCAACCCTGAAAAGTTGTACCAACAAGCCCACCCTCACGGGTGTTTGCTTCCAACTATACAAAACCTCAAGCTGCAAATTTAGTTAAGAGTGTTCCAGACAGACAGTGGCCTCAGGTGGCAGGGTAAAGCACAGATGCTCCCAAAGACACTCCCTTATTCCCAGCCTCAAAGAATTACCATAAATAACTTTCTAAGGGAAAGAGTGACAGGGAAAATAAGTATGCTGGGGAGAAGGATCCTGACTGAGAAGCAGCAGAAGCAAAGTCAAGGTGCCAGGCTCTGGCGGAATGCCTATTCCAGAAGAGCCCCCATGGACCCGATCTGAGCACGCCAAGACCTGACAACACTTTAGGCAAAAAGAGAGCAGAGCTTTAGAACTGGGATTGTCCCCAGCATTCAGGAGCCCATTGGCTGACTTGTAGCTTAGTTCTCTGAAATTTAAAATCTCTGGAAAAGTAAAGATGCTTTGGGCAGCGCTTCCACCCTTCCCCTTGCCCCCCACTTCTTTACTCCCCCCAAAACCATGAGAGAAACTGTCTACACTCAGTTCCAACTGCTGGGCCCCTGCTGCTCCATCAATCATCGGCCTGCCCACCATTTCTGGGAACCCACTGGGGCCTATTCTTCATGCCCCAAGACCTGGAGGGCCCCCCAAATTCAAGATACCCTCAGAACTGATCTGGCCAAAATTCACTCCATGAAAACTAATGAGTTTTCTACTAACAAACACAACCAGTCTGATGAATACTGAACAAAACCCATTTTTATCTGCCTCAAGATCTTTGCACTCTCATGAATAACCATCTTCCATTCCGTATCAGCTTCTGTGAACCCAGGAGGTCTGGCTCTTAGACCCTCTATTGTCACTTCTCCTACAATGTTCCCAAGCACTGGGGCCAAGCACCCCCAGTACCACTATGCACAAGTGCCCAGAGGCAAGCAGGACTCTCTGGCCTCTCCCCCAGTCACCCCTGCAGCCTGATGGCCTCCCACTCCCCACCGCCCCTCAACTCCCTGGGTCCTACCCTCAGGCTGGAGCCTAAGGACTCTGCCCCTTCACCTCCCCTTATACTGACTTCTCTGCCTCCTCTGAGTTCCTGACCTGTCCCCATACCACGGCCCCCTCTGGGGGAAGCTCTGCTAGGTTTGCTCAACTCTGAGCTGAGACCCAACTGCCAAGCAGCAGCGGTCAGGCCCAATCTGAGGCAGGAGACTTCCAGGCAACATAGTAAGCAGGTGCAAAGACCCTGCAGCGGGGACAAGCTTAGTCGGTCCCAGAAACATAACCAGGCCAATGCCCGGGATGGGGCGGGGGGTTGAAGGAGGTGTGGCAGGAGAACAACATGCAAAAACTCAAGGATAGGCTCAGTAAAATCGGATTTCCTTTCCTTCTCTGACCTTTGGCACCCAAATACTCCCAAGCTTCCTACACTGAAAGTGTGGACATATGCCGGCAAATCACGTGAGAATGAGAGACTGGGGCAGAGCATTGCCATTCACCCCAAACCCACAGAGAGCTGCTGGAGGGTTTCACGCAAAGGAATGGCTAGTGGGAATCATATTTTTTACAACTCATTTTGGCCACTATGTGGAGAAAGGATCATCAGGAAGTGAGACCCATTAGGAAGCTATTGCCTTAGGAAAGTGGTCAGGGACAGCAGCTGGGCTAGGACACTGACCTCAGTAGCAGTTGAACGGAAGAGAAATGAGCAGACATTGTATGTAGAGCCCAGTGGGCTGCCAGTGAAGTAAGTCTTGGTGTCCCCTGGTCCCCCACAACCTGGCCCCCCGCTGCCAGCATCTGCATCTTTGGCCCAAGACTTCTCCCCCAGCACCTCAGAAGTCATTCTGCCAGGTTCCTGCAACAGGCAGGAAGGTGTGAGGGTCTAGTCCACACACCCCTGCCGCCCCCACTGAGACCCTTGAGTCTGTTACTCTCAATTTGAGTGTGTCAATCCCCCAACTCCCTTCGGCCTTGGGTTGGCTAATCTGAGATGTGGGCGTCCCTGAATTTTCACGTGGGACTGCCCCAGCCCTCCACTGGGCTTGTGGGCTGAGTGCTCACCTGCTATGGGCCACCTCGTCTCTTGCCTCTCAGGCCCCTCCAGGGGCATGGGCAGGAAGTCCCAAGCTCCCTGGTGGCATGCCAGGGCCCAAGGCCCTTCTGCTGCCCACGGGGAATGAAAGCCCATGTTTCTGAGTGGGCTGCGTTCATTCCCCCCAGGGCTCTGATTTTTAGAGAGGCTGAAAGACTTCTCCCTCCTCTCTGTGCCAGACCTGCAAGTTCAGTTAGAATCACACATCTGTCCACAGAGCCCCCAGGGGAATGGCAAGAGAGGCCACATGAGCACATCAGCATAGGATCACATCATTTCTGGCTGGGTCTGAGGATTAGCTGCAGAAGACAGCAGAGACTCCAGTGAACGTAAGAGGGTAAGTACTCTGTACAAAAACAGTGCTGATCTCTGGGTGGGGAGCTGGGAGTGAATTTTTGCCCTTCTCTTTGACTATACTTGTCGATTATCTAAACTATATAATGCATATAAGAAATGGGATAGTCACAAAACACTAATTATGAAGGCGGAAATTATAACTTTACATTGGAGAAACCTAGAGGACACCACTTCATCAAGTGAAAAGTAATTTCCCCAGCAGTGTGCAAAAGGACATGATCTGCCTCCTGACAGGATGTCCTGGGAAGAGCCCCGTGCCGCCTCTGTGGGGCTGTGCTCTGTCCCATCACAAGAGAACGTCAGACAAGCCCAACTCAGGGACTTCTTACAAAATAACTGACCTATACTCATCCAAAATGTCTAGCTCATAAAAGACAAAGCCAGACTGAGGAACTGTTCCAGATTAGAGATGCCGTAACTAACCCAAAGTGTGATCCCAAAATGGACGTTCGTGGGCAATGGGGTCTGGAGATGAAATACTAGTTACTGCCTTGGTGTTAATTTCCTGATTCGATCCTTAGACCGTGGCCATACTTTTAGGCAATACAGCCTGAAGCATCAAGAGGCAAAGGGGACATCACGTCTGCAAGTCACCTTCCAATGCTGCTATTATTGAGGGGATTTGAGTGAAAATTAAATGGGAACTGTTTGTATAATTTTTCCACTTTTATATAAGCCCCAAATTATTCCAAAATGATAAATTAAAAAATAAAACGTGCATTAACTTTATAATAAGTAAAACTTTCCAGAAAGAAAAGGTGTCCATATTCAAAGCCTGTGCTGTGAACCCATGGGAGAGATTTTTGCTGACCGCAAAGCTCCCAACAGCCGGGGAAGAACAAGGAACAAAAGCCCGGCCCTGCCCTCCCGAGCTGTCAGAGTGCCAGACACACACAACGCTTGGCCTCTGAGGGCTTTACTGAAAGATAAGTGCTGATAAGGCCTGCAGGTCATCTTCATCAGCCGCAGGCCCCCCAGCTAGTGAGAGGAGGCCAGCCCTGCTGGAGCTCTGTCCAACAGAAGCCAGAGTAGAACAAGCTTCCTTTAAGTTGAGAGCTGCAGCTGGTTCTCCCCACCCAGTCTGAGCACAGGCCCTCCTCGGGGCGCCGGGGCCGCGGCCAGCCTGGGGCACTGTGGCTCCCCTTTCTGCCTTCCAGTCTCCCCGGAGAGGCCAGGAGGTCACTGCCGAAGGCTCCTTCAGCTTTATAGGGATGGCGTCCTGTTTGGATGGGTTCAGGAAGTGGAAAGAAATCCCAACGTCTCTCTTAGTAAAAAGATAAGCTACCAAAACCAACCGGTGGCCCCAGCCTGGGTCTTTCTCATCAAGCCCATGCTGAGCGTGCGGGGGAGACCTGTCCTGGGACAGCGCCTGCCAGGCCCAGCAGACGCCCTGCCTGTGGATGGCTGCTGACCCGTGATGCTTTTCGTGTAGCAAAGGACCAAATTTCCCCTACCAATCCTGAAACTTTCTTCCCCCGCGGGCTGATCACACCGACTAGTTGTCCCAGGAAGTGTTACTTTGACACATTGTCCGGTCAAGGCCTGAGCCCTGACCCTTCTAAGCAGAGGCAGTGGCTAGACATCTCCCTGGGACCCTGGACACACTGACCTCAGCCTCATCAATGAAAGCAAACACAGGCCCTGGTCACAAAAGATGTAAGACGCTGCTCTCCCACTTATGGGGGCCCTCGTTATCCTACACCCTCGAATTTTTTCTAACTTCTGGAAGGTGTTCCGATGACTCAAACCCATTCCCACACTTCTTCCCAGCCTCACTGAGAAAGGGGGGGCTCTGGGGTGGGGTGAGGGCCTGGAGCACTAGCACGGAGGCACACTGCCCCCGTGTGGTGGCTCCCAGCACGCCCCTGGCCTACAGGCCCACCAGGGGCCCTTGCCACCGCTTCTGCCCCCCAGGCTGTGGGAGTTAGATTTCAGGATGGCTGGCCTGTGTCCCAGCTACAGATGGCTGGACCAAGCATCTGGCTGACTGATAACTGGGTAGGACGGCGTGCCAGACCCGGAGGTGAAGCCACAGTTGAAGCTCTGGCTCTGGTGCTGGAATTCTCTGTTCTCTTCTGCAAAGGCAGGAAAATAGTTGAAAACTGTGTTGCTTACATCCAGAGTAATTGTAAAGGTTACACGAGGTAATAGGTGTGATACAGACTGTACCACACACACATGCACACTCACAAGCACACACACAAGCTTGCACATGGCAAGATAGTCACTGTCCAGTTTTAAAAGGACTTTAAAGAAACACATTGCCTTCCGACATAGTGCAGCCTGGCTCTGGGGCTCTCCTGGGAGCCTTCGGTTGTAAGGAGCAGATACTCCAGACAAGGCGGGGGTACTGTGGCCTCACAGTGGAAACGGGCCAAATCTAAGGACAGGGCTGCCCTTCCACCGCAGTGCAGGCTTGGCCCTGTGGGGTGTCCCCTTGGCTGCCATGCCACATCATAGCCCCTGACTCCTCCCTTTGTCATTCACATGGCTTCTGGCTCCGAGATCTGTGTCCCGGTTGGGCTGTCCTATCTGTTCACGGTCACACGTTTACAAAATGCGGCCACCAACCTCAGTCTCCCTTTTTCTGATCCCCAGGCTCCTGAAAGAGAAATCTGATGAGCCCTTGGAGGGCCAGGACACTGAGGGCACTGACCCGCCTATGCAAGGATCACACCCAGACCCAGGGAAATGGTGATTTTTGCATAAAATATGCCTGTGCCTTGAAGGAGGGCCATGAGCCAAGCAGTGCAGTAATGAAGGCCAAAGCCCCGGGCAGAAGGTGGGGAGGCTGGGGGCGTACCCCCTGCTTGGTGCCAGTGTGTAAGCTCTTCTGTTTTATTTTCCTTTAGTTTCAGGGGCTTACAGAGGTACCCTGAAGCAGAGAGCAAGGCTTACTGTTAGTTTTTATTCTCAAAAAACTGGCCTATTCCAGCGTAAGGTCCAACCTGGCACTACCAAAAATGCGTTCTGTGAAACACTTCCAATTATCAAGAACCACTCAGAAGTGGGAATCAACATAGAAAATCATCACACCTGATTCATATTCAGAAACCATTAGTTCTTAAGCTTCCAGTAGGTTGAAAATGTGAAGCAAGCTTTGTGGTCAAAATAAGCTTGCATCTTTTTATTTGATGAAAAATTATTTTTTAATAAATATAACTGTTTAAAACTAAAAAAAAAATACCCTTCATGGCTATTAAAGATAGGGCTCAGCTGCACCTCGCCCTGGTTCTCTGAGCCTCTGGGAGGCAGGGGCCTTCCTGGAGGCAGGTGGAAGGTGGGTTCAGGGTCTGGGCTGGGGAGCAGGGTGGCCTGCCTTCCAGCGCCCTCCAGCAGAGCAGCAGCTTTGAGGACAGGCACAGGTCTGTTCTCAAACTTGCCAGAGGACAGACCTGAACCCTCAGCCCCACACAGTTTGTATCTCCTCACCCCCAAATGAAAGATTCCAATTCATCAAGTACTACTCTTCCTGAATCCCATTATTTTCAAAACTTTTTGCTCACAGAAAAACATTAGCAAGGTTTTCTGTGTCCTTTATCTCCAACTAAATGTAAAAGAGAAGCAGCTGGAGCCGAGGCCACTAAAACCAGGAACTTGAAAGTGAGTACCCCCTATGTTCTGCACTCTGCACACCTTGTTTGCCTTGCTAGAGTCTCAGCCCGCTTCTCAGCCTCCTGACTGCTGCAAGTCCCCAGGAGGCTTCCCGTACACTGGGTGCCCTTCTCTGCAGCGCTTGCCACAGCCATACTTCTCCCTCCGCTTCTGTGGGGTTTGGCTATCTGTCTCCTCCCCAGGACCACAGCTCCAGGGCAGCTTACACCATGTCTTCAGTGTCGTGCACACCACCAGGCATACACTAGCCACATGGTGAATATCAAATGGACATAACAGCATATTTTATCAAATGTTTATCAAATGGGGAGAAAGGAAAAAAAGAAAAAGAAAAACTTGAAATAGGGTCAAAGTCTCCAGACAGGGGCTCCCAGGAGGGCAGAGCCCCACTCAGTGACTCTAGTAGTCCCCAAAGGGATATAACCCAAACTGTCCTAGCCCAGAGAGAAGGATCTGACTCAGTTTCCTCTGGTACACTCCACTATGCAGCACATGTTCATCAAGCACATGCTGCTGGAACAGGAAGTCGCATGTAGATAATAAAGTCAGGTGGGCTCTTTTCTTGCCCTTGAGGGGAAAGATGCCGAGAGCATCAATGTCTGACTACAAGGCAGATTGCTACTGTAGTAGCAATGTAGGGAGATGGCATTCGTTGGGTGCCTGGATGAGCCAGGTCCTAGAGGCTTCACCTGCCTGTTATTTCGCAACGACACCAAGGATTGCGTTCTTTATCTTGTTTTGAAAATAAGAAAGTAAATATAAGAAATTACATAATATTTAAAAGACACGTGTACTTAACTCTGAACCGTATATCGTTCTTGCAGCATCATATAAAAGAGGTGCCAAGTGGTAAGAAGGTTCTGAGAAAGAAGAAAGATTGAATTTCAGATAGGTTTTGATGTTTTTAACATCAAGATTTCGACTGGCATAGATAATAGGAGTGTTCTAGAAGAAAATAGCTGAGTAGATTTTTATGTATTTAATTATATTTAATGGACCCTAGTCTTTTCATTTTAATTTATTTTATTTATTTCAGGTAGGTCCAGAGGACATTGTTCTATAAGGAGAATGAGGATGTTTGCAATGTCAAGCAGTGAATCTGCCCCACACAAGCTATAGAATTAAGGGAAATAAAAAGAAAGTTGAAGTATCTGCATGGCCTTCTACTCTCCTCTTCCACCTCACACACATTCCATAATTTTTGAAATGACCCTGTTTTGAACTCTGCTGCTTTGCCTGAACAGTGAGATCTCTGGGATCTCACCAATCCCAACAGGAGATGCTGCATCAGGTTCAGTCTCCCACATGATCCTTGGCTTCTTCCTCTCCACCAGGTTGATGAGCTATGACTTCCCAAGGTCTACAGGTGTTGTGCTTTCCCACATAACTCTTTTGAATCTTTTGAACTGCTGGCACTCAAATCCAGATTGGTGCCCAAGTGGTTTGCACATGTCTTCACTAACTTGGTTCCTCTTGTGCTTCCCCTATGACAGAGGGCAATGATGATTGACAATATTCTCCTGGAATGCATATCCACACTACATCTCCAATAGAGAGCTCTGGCCCTGGAGCCCACCTCATGGGGATAATGCTGATCTTTCCATTGCGTTTCCCCTGTGATATGACCTGAACTGTGTCTCCCCACATTTCATATGTGGAAGTCCTAATTCTCAGAACCTCAGAATGTGACCGTGTTTGAAGATAAGATCTTTAAAGAAGTTAGCAAATTAAAATGAGTCAATGGTTATGGAATAAGCTGTCTTAATTAAGAACCATCTCCCCAAAATATGCTGACCCAGGCAGTTGTAGAGGTAAGTTCTTTCAAACCTTCAGGGAATTGGAAATGTCTTTGCTATTTAAACTGTTCTGTAGAATAGAAACAAATGAAAAACTTCCAAGTTCGTTTTATTAAACTAGCACAATCCTGATGCCATGGCTGGTGGAAGGATAAATTAGCAGGCTTGGGGGCACCTGGGTGGCTCAATGGTTGAGCATCTGCTTTCGGCTCAGGTTGTGATCCCAGGTCCTGAGATCAAATCTCACATCCAGCTCCCCACAGGGAGCCTGCTTCTCCCTCTGCCTTATGTCTCTGCCTCTCTCTCTGTTTCTCAAATAAATAAAAATAAAAATCTTTTTTTAAAAAATTGCAGGCTTGTTCTGGAGAAGCCGGTAAGATAGAAAGAAATAAAGGTGTGATATCATGAAGTCACATAGATGACAATCAAAATAAGAACCCAGGAGAAGGACAAACATTATATGGTCTCATTCATTTGGGGAATATAAAAAATAGTGAAAGGGAATAAAGGGGAAAGGAGAAAAAATAAGTGGGAAATATCAGAAAGGGAGACAGAACATGAAAGACTCCTAACTCTGGGAAACGAACTAGGGGTGCTGGAAGGGGAGGTGGGCGGGGAGTGGGTGTGACTGGGTGGTGGGCACTGAGGTGGGTACTTGACGGGATGAGCACTGGGTGTTATGTTGGCAAATTGAACACCAATAAAAAATAAATTTATAAAAAGAAAAAAGAAAAAAAATAAAGTGGAGATAATATCTAAAAAAACAAAAAACAAAAACAAAAACAAAATGAGAACCCAAAAGTGACTGCTGGATTAACAAAATAAGGGTCATTGCTGACCTTGACAAACATAGTCACAGCAGAGACATGAGAACAGAAGCTGAATGGAATTGGCTGAACAGAGAATGTGAAGTGAAGAAATGGAGACAGTGACAAAGGGAAACTCTTTCAGGAAGCCCGTGAAAGGGAACAGAGACAGGAGGCAGCAGCTGGAGGATGATGTACAGACAAGTAGGAATATTATTTAATGGTACATACTAGAGCTTGTTTGCATCCTGATGAGAATGATCAAGGAGTTGGAGAAAAACTGACAATGAAGAAAGGAGAAGAGACAATTATAGCCAAGATGATATGGAAACCAAAGGACAGTGGCCTTGGATGAGAGCAGGAATCTTTCATTTTATAGTAAAAGGAGGAAAGTAAAGAATGTGGACATTTAGGAGTGTGCAATAATGATGTACATAAAGCTTTAGCCATAAGAACATTTATTGAAACATTGTTTGCAATAAAAATAAATAAATAAACTGAATGCCCAATAGAGGCATTGGCTAAATACACTAGAATATTAAAAGTGTTGTAATATACTCACAGCTAACATTTACTTAATTGTAAAAACTGAATACTTCCACTTAATCTCAGAAACAAAACAAGGATTTTTCTCCTTTCATTACATTTCCATACAGATTGGAAATGAAGAAAGAAAACTGTCCTTATTTGCAGATGACATGGCTGTCTATGTATAAAATAAAAAAGAATCTACAAAAAAGTTCTTTTTTAAAAAAATATTTACTTATTTATTTTAGAGAGAAAGAGAGAGATCATGTGTGTGCCCAAGGAGGGAGAGAATCTTCAAACAGACTCTCTGCCAAGTGCAGAGCCCAACATAGGGCTTGATATCACAACCCATGAGATCATGACCTGAGCTGAAACCAAGAGTCAAATACTCAACCGCCTGAGTCACTCAGGCACCCCACAAAAAAAGGTTCTTAGTACTAATAAGTGGCCTTAGCAAAGCCACAGAATTTAAGATCAGCATGCAAAAAATTAATTTCTATATTTTAGTAATGGAAAGTGAAATTTAAACCACAATACCTTTTATAATTCCCGGGGCCGGGTGGGGGGGGTGGGGGGGAGGGCATTGTGTAGAAGAAGAGAGAGAGAAAGGGTTAAGTAACTGTAACACAATATGTACAGGATCTGTGTGCTTAAAACTACAAAACTCTAATGAAAGAAATTGAAGAAGATCTAAATAAATGAAGAGATATACCATGTTAATGAACTGTGAAGACTCAACATAGTAAAATATTAATTATTCTCAAAATGATCTACAGGTTTAACATAAGTTCTATCAAAAGTCTTGGCAATATTCTTTGCAGATTTAGATAGACAAGCTAAATCTAAAGTTTATACAGAAAGGCAAAGTAACTAAAATGATGTTTTTAAAGTATTACCTGATTTTAAGACTTACTATAGCTATAGCAATAAAGCTAATATGGGGCAGCCCGGATGGCTCAGTGGTTTAGCGCTGCCTTCAGCCCAGAGTGTGATCCAGGAGACCTGGAATCGAGTCCGACGTCAGGCTCCCTACATGGAGCCTGCTTCTGCCTCTCTCTCTCTCTCTCTCTCTCTGTCCATCATGAATCAATAAATAAAATCTTAAAAAAAAACCAGCTAATGTGGTGTCAGAAGAAGCATAGACACATAAATAAATGAAACAGAGTAGAAGTTTCAGGAATAGGCCCACACAAGGGTGGCAAACTGAATCTAGACCAAGATACAATAGGCAACCAATGGAAAAGGGGTGGTCTTTTCACAAGATGACTGACTACAAAAGACCCATAATAGTAAGAGGATAAAATGACAAGCCCACAGACAGGAGATGGGAGAAGCAGAGGATTGCAAATCATATCTGCAAAACTCAAAGAACTTCTATGCAGAGTACATAAAAATTATCTAGACTCTACAGTAAGAAACAAAAAAAATCTATTTCAAAAATGGGTAAAAGACTGGAATAGGTGCTTCACCAAAAAAGATACATGGATGGCAAAAAAAAAAAAAAAAAAAGTCCATAAAAAGATGTGCAATATCATCTATTTGAAATAAATAGAAATAACTCTACACCAGTTTTATTTTTTAAAAAGATTTATTGGGAACCCTGGGTGGCGCAGCGGTTTGGCGCCTGCCTTTGGCCCAGGGCGCGATCCTGGAGACTCGGGATCGAATCCCACGTCGGGCTCCGGGTGCATGGAGCCTGCTTCTCCCTCTGCCTGTATCTCTGCCTCTCTCTCTCTGTGTGTTTGACTATCATAAATAAATAAAAATTAAAAAAAAAAATTTAAAAAGATTTATTTATTTATGATAGACCTAGAGAGAGGCAGAGACACGGGAGGAGGGAAAAGCAGGCTCCATGCCGGGAGCCCGAAGAGGGACCCGATCCCGGGACTCCAGGATCGTGCCCTGGGCCAAAGGCAGGCGCTAAACCGCTGAGCCACCCTGGGATCCCCTATACCAGTTTTAAAAACACGTATTCTACAAATTCACTGGGACACTCTCTGTTGAAGCTAAGTTGCCAAATAAGACGATCTCTATACTGTGTGGAAGCTCACGCAGGGAGGCTTCAATCAGCTCCAGCTGAGGTCCTTGCCAATAGCTCACATTAGTTGCTAGATGTGTAAATCAAGAGACCTCCATATGATTCCAGTCCTCAGCCATTGTCACATCCATCCATCAAAACTTCCCAGCTGAAACTGATACTCTGAAGCAGATATAAGTCTTTTCCACCATGCCCTATATGAACTCCTAACCTGCAGAATCCGTGAGCACAATAAAATAGTTGCTCTAAGCTGCTAAGTTTTGGAATCATTACCCAGCATTAGTAACCAGAGCAAACTGGCCCTCTTTGTTCTCTCTTTAAAACCTACTGACTGCAAATCAGTGAGTATGCTTACTAAACATCTACTACGAAGCATTAAATTCCTCTCTGCTATGCACCCTTTCGTTTCTTCCTACCCATTGAGTTCTGTGCTTATTTAAAAGGCATTATGTTGTTCCCAAACCTGTTAATGTCAGTTGTATTTATTATTATAATCATACAATTGATTTTAAAATTATATAAACCAATAAAATTTTGGCATCAAAAGAAAAAGCATTATTATAAGGAAAACTACAGTGAATTCTTTGGAAATAATAAAAGCAAATTGATAAAAATGACTTCAGTTAAATTAGATGTCGACAACTGTAAAAGATTGTTGAGGGTCTGAAAATCCAAAAGGATTCAGCATTCAAATTGTTTTAAAATGTCTTTAAGTTCTCATTCCCCTTTAAAAAAATAAAACCTACATGTTGTAGTTGATGCATGATATAGATGTGATTTATGTGAGAAAGACTAGTCGCAATTCCAATCAGGGGATGAATACTTAAAAGAAAGGACTTGGCCCTACATCAAAAGGTTGGCAAAAGAATATACTTTTATATGTTTTAAGTTAAAATAAAGTGTTTAATACACTAACCTAGTACATTCACTCCTGGGTATAAACCTAAGAGAATGGAAACATATGTTTAAAAAAAAAAAAAAACAACTTTGGGCAAAAATGTTCATAGAGTACTTATCATGATAACCCAAACTAGAAAACTAAATGCTTATCAAGAGAAGTATGAATAAGCAAATTGTGATATATTCCTACATGAAATAATACTTAACAGTAAAAGGAACGAATGCAACAACATGGATGAATCTCACAGACATGATACCAAATAAGCCAAACATAAAAGAACCCATACTGTAGATTTCATTTATATAAAATTCTAGAACGCAAAACTAATCTATAGAGACAGAACTTAGGAAACTTTCTGGGGTAATGAAAATGCTCGATATCTTGATAGGACACACCTGTATCCATTTGTCAAAATTGTATAGCTAAGATTTGTGTATTTTAATGTAAGTAAATTTTACTTAAAGAAAATGGAATTTTAAAACTTAAGTGAGGGATGGGCAAGAAATGAAATTATAGATAAAGCAAGAATGGCAAAATGATGATAATTATTGATTAGTATAATGAAGCTATAATATACTATTCTTATTATTTTGTGTATGTTTGAAATTTTCCATAATAATTTTTTAAATTAGGGACGCCTAGGTGGTTCAGTGGTTGAGTGCCTGCCTTCAGCTCAGGGCGTGACTGGGGTCCCAGGATCAGCTCCCACATCAGGCTCCTTGCATGGGACCTGCTTCTCCCCCTGCCTATGTCTCTGCCTCTCTCTCTCTCTCTCTCTCTCTCTCTCTGTCTTTCATGAATAAATAAAATCTTTAAAAATAAATAAATAAAAATAAATTTTTAAATTAAAATGCTTAAGGTACGTATTAAACTCTGATTCCCAGAATTAGCCAACTTTTTTGATGAGCTGCCCAACTTCCTGCCCAAGTCAGGGGCCTCTGCCACACAGATCCTGTGTGCTCTCTCCAGAGGGCTGAGTCACAGCTCTGGTGTGAGGTCGGCACATGTGTGCTTTTAAAACCACAGCCTACTGCTGGGGAGAGACTACAGCTCTCTGCCACATATTCTAACACTTAACAAATATCTGCCTTGTTTTATAATTGATTCATGCCTTGCTACCTCATTAAAACTTTAAGTGAAAGGTAATGTGATATACCAGGAGAAGAAAACTTGAATTTTGTTATCAAGCAGAGTAAGGGTAAATCTCAGGTCTCCCTTTTTTTTTTTTAATTTTTATTTATTTATGATAGTCAAAGAGAGAGAGAGAGGCGCAGAGACACAGGCAGAGGGAGAAGCAGGCTCCATACACTGGGAGCCCGATGTGGGATTCGATCCTGGGTCTCCAGGATCGCGCCCTGGGCCAAAGGCAGGCGCCAAACCGCTGCGCCACCCAGGGATCCCCAGGTCTCCCATTTTTAATCTATGAGGCTTATGACAATTTAATATCCATGCCCTTTTCTGTAAAATGGGAGGGCAAAAACTGTACAGATTGCTGTTGTCCCCCTCTCTCTATTGCCCATTTTTTCACAGTAATAGAAGTCTTAGGATGTGTGTATGGTGTTGCAGAAAGCCAGCCCTCCCTGCAGCCAGGGGTGGCAGGATGACTGAGCTCTGTGTATGAGAAATAAAAGAATGTATTACGTGTCAGCTTCTAGGAATCTTCCTTAAAGTGAAAATGGCATACACTCTCTGCTCCTTTTTTTATCATTCCTTTCCTCCGTCTTGCTGCCTGAATGTGAATGGATGGCTGGAGATCCAGCCACACTAACTGGACACTCTAGGAGTAGGGTAGTGGTAAGCCAGCTGGACCCCAGGCACTTCAAAGCATCGTTCAGCTGGGCTACCATTCCTGCCCTCCATTGCCTATCTCCAAACCTGCAGATGAAAAAGAAATGCATGTCTTCCTTTTTAAGCCACTGCTGGAGTCTTTATTACACAATTACAAGTGAAATTAAACCTAACTAACATGATAACAACTTCGTATTGTGCAGTGATATGTGGAAAGGCATATGTCCACAACACATATTAGGTATCAAAATAATACTAAATAATAGCTTTGTATCCTTTGAGTTAAAGTCTTGTTGGTTTTCTGTAAACTACTCTGGGTCTAGCATTAGATAATAAATAATTGTGGGAGTAAATTAAATATATCACACACAGTTTTTGTTGAAGGAAGACATACTGATCCAAAGGAGAATAATTAAAAATTACAATGGTTTATCATTTGGCCAGGCCAAGAATTGATGGGGGAAAACAATCATATATTGAGACAGACACCCTCATAAACATCAGTTTATGTTTCTGTTCAGTGATGTTTCTCACATCAGTACCATTGACTTTTGGGGCCAAATAATTCTGTCTTGGGTGGAGGGACAAGGGCTGTGCTGTGCATTATAGAATAATTAGAAGCATCCCTGGCCGCTACCCATGAGAGATGCCAGTAGCATCCTCCTTTCCATTTTCGGACAACCAAAATGTCTCCAAACTTTCTAAAATGTTCTCAAGGGGACAAAATCACAACCCTGGTTGAGAACCACTGCTAAAGATGGAGGTATAAGTTTATACAACTTCCCTAGAAAACAATTGATAATAAGTACTAGGAACTTTAAAATGTTTAAATGTTTTCATCCAGAAATTCTACTTCAAGGAAATAGTAAGTAAAGATGCACACACATCAATTTAGAAAGACAACCTCATTTCAAAATGAGCAAATGATTTGAATATATATTTCTCTATACAAATGGCCAATAAGCACATGAAAAGGAGCCTAACATCATTAGCCAACAGAAAAATCAAAATCAAAACCACAGTGAAATATCATTTTATATACACTGGATGGCTATAATCAAAAACACAGATTATAACAAGTATGGTGAGGATGTGGAGAAATTGGAGTCCTTACACACTGCTGGCAGGAATGTAGAATGTAGAATTCCAGCCACTTTGGAAAACAGCCTAGCAGTCCCTCAAAAGTTTACCATATGATCCACAGCTCCACGCCTAGGTAGCTACCCAAGACAAATGAAAACATATGCCCACACATAAGCATGTACACAAATGCTCATAGCAGCATTAGTCATAATAACCAAAATGAATCAGTTCATCAACTGATGAATTGATAATTAAAATGTGATCTATCCACACATTAGACAATTATTCAGCAGTAAAAAGGAATGAAGTACTGATACACACTACAACATAGATGAACCTTGAAAACATTATGCTAAGTGAAAAAAAGCCAATAACAAAAAGTCACATATTACATGATTCCATTTATATTAAAAGTCCAGCACAGGCAAATCCACGGAGATGGAAAGTAAATTAGCAGCTGCCTGGGGCTTAGGAGGCTGTGTGGGGTGGGAAGTGACTGTTGATGGGTACAGGGCTCCCAGGTAAGGTGATGAAGCGTTCTAAAATTATCCCAAAATTGATTGTGGCAATGGTTGCACAATTAGAAACAATCTGAATGTAAACTTTAAACAGGAGAGTTATATAGTATGTGAATTGATAAGCCATTATAAAAATACATCATTAATATCAACAGAACAAAAAGATACGTGTCCAAGGATGTATGTTGTTATGAGTTATTTGTAAGATTTTAAAAGTCAAAAATACCTAAACGCAAAGCAAAAAGAATGATAAAATAAATTATGTTTGCTCATATGTACAAGTATTAGGTAACCACTGTAAATCATCTTTTGAATACTTATCAACACAAGGAAACCTCATAGTGCAATCTTAAAAGAAAAGGCAGAACAGAAAATCTGCACTTAGACACACACACACACGCACACACACACACACACACACACAATTTATTTTAAAAACCCACAATAGGGATCCTTGGGTGGCTCAGCGGTTTAGCACCTGCCTTCAGCCCAGGGCATGATCCTGGAATCCTGGGATCGAGTCCCACATCGGGCTCCCTGCGTGGAGCCTGCTTCTCCCTCTGCCTGTGTCTCTGCCTCTCTCTCTCTCTGGGTCTCTCATGAATGAATAAATAAATAAAATCTTTTAAAATTTTTAAAAAATAAAATAAATAAATAAATACCCACAATCAATGATGAATGGTTCATATTGGGTGGTGGGATAAATGATTATTTTTCTTCTCTTCTCTTTCTTCTATGGGTTCTGTATTTCCTACACTGCATAAATGTTTATAATCAGGAATTTAGTTTTTAAAAGTTGAGAAAGAAAATTTATTTCCAAAGCTGACTTAAAATGCATAAACTATAAGAGCTGAATTATAGAACATGTGGTCAGACCTTCTAATTTTACTGATGAGGTAACCAGAGTGCCCTAAGAGGCGCACTGTCAGCCATCTCATCAGTGTCTGAATCTAAAACAATCATTTTCTCTTCTTTACTCCTTTTCTTTCTCTCTTAATGAACCCCCTACACACCTACACATACACACACACAAAGAAAGCACTAAAAAAATGGAGAGAAAACCCTTAAGGGCATTATGCTAAGACACATAAGTCAAGCAGAGAAAGACAAATACCATATGATCTCACTTATATGTAGAGATCATAAAAAAAAAAAAAACCTGTGCCCGTAGATACAGAAAACAGACTGGTGATTACCACAGGTGGGGTGTTAGGGAGTGGGTGAAATGGGTAAAGTGGTCAAAAGGGGCAGACTTCCAGTTATAAAATAAATAAGTCATAGAGATGTAATGTACAACATGGTAACAGTCATTAGCAATATACCATATTCTACATTTGAAAGTTGCTAAGAGAGGAGATCTTCAAGTTGTAAGAAAAAAATTGTAACCATGTGCAATGATAGATATTGACTAGACTTATTGTGGGATAATTTTGTGGTATACACATGTATAAAATCATTATGTTGTACACATGGAACTAATATAATGTTATGTGTCAATTGTATCTCAATTTTTTTAAAAAGCTGAAAAAAAAAAAGATTTGAGGGATTTCTTTTCTCAGATTAGATTTTGTTCTAAAATTCCTATAAAATTAGATAGAAAGACCCACTCAGCCCATTAGAGGGCGGTAGCAAGTCAGACCAGTCTGAGCCCTACACACAGTGGATAAACTGAAGTGAGAATAAACATCATTCTTTGGCGTCAGAAGCAGACAAACTTGACTAAAATCAAGCTGACCCTGGGATGACTGTCTTCAGTTTTCTCCAGCAAGTGTTGGGTAAAGGAGTCTGTTTGAAGTGGGGCATTCTGGTTCCAATCCCACAAGAGCAGGACATGGATGATGCCCCAGGGAGCTGCCCTATCAACAGCTCCCAAGTTTTTTCAGAACAGCAACCCATAATCACCTCATTTTCTTGCTCCAAGTGTTGTCAGAGGGATTCTCCAGGCTCTGGCATCCTGGGAGGTAGACAGATGGAAGGCCGGAAGAACACAAAGTGAATCCTTCTATCAAACGACCAGCTGCTTGTACTGTTCCTTTGGGTTCCAAGCCGTCCGAACAAGAAGAGAATCAGGCGAGACGCAAGAGCCCAGGACTGCTCAGCGGAAACAAAAGTTCAGAGAAATTTGGCAAGCCTCCCTCTTCCCAAATGATTCCCAGACGATGGTAAATTTGGAAAGTGGTCAGTGTTGAAATTGAGGTGCGTGGGCTTGGCTGCAAAGCCTGATTGCTCCCCTCTCTCTGCAATGTGTGTTAGTGAAAATGCAGTGTTGGCGAATAGTGCTCACCCTTTGCTCTTGAGCCCAATTAAAAAACCTTATCCCAGGTGAGTAAGGACCATGGCCTGGAAGATGACCCGTGTTCCATCCCCAGCTCTACCACTCACTGGTCAGGTGAACCTGTGGGCATTATTCAATCTCTCTGTGTCTTCGTTTCCTCATCTGTAAAATGAAGGTAATAATAATAGTTCCTACTTCCTAAGTTGTCATGAGGATTTACATCGTCCCTGACTCATTATTAGTACTCAACAAATGTCAGCCAGTTTCTAGTGCTAGTAGTTACTGGATAAAGATCTTTTACCCTCACTTTAATTCAACATGCTAGGGCCTTTCCTATGAGGAAATCCGCTTTTAATTTAAAGGCTCCTGGGGCACCTGAGTGGCTCAGTTGGTTAACTGCCCAATTCTTTATTTCGGTCGTGATCTCAGGGTGGTGAGATTGAACCCGTTGCTGGCTCTGCACTCAGGAGAGAATCTGTTGCAGATGCTTTCCCTCTGCCCTCCCCTTCTCAAATAATAAATAAATAAATCTCTTTTAAATATAAAACAAAATAAAGGCCCTCATAAAGCTTGCTAGACAATCATTCAAATCAACCCAGGATTAGTACACTGGATAAACCCACATATTACACAACTAAAAACTGTACCTAAAATCTGCCCTAGGTTGTGTATGCTGACGCACATTCCTTTGCTCACCTAAGCTGCAGGTTGTGGAAGATCCTTCCCAAAGGCAAATTTACTAGGATTGGATGTATGAAGAACATAATGTCTACCTTTTTGTAAGTGGCTCCATCAATAGTTAAAATGCCAAGTAATTCCTCATGATCCATGCTAGGGCAAACACTCATTGTAAGATTAATGAGTATGATTCATTGTATTTTTTAAAGATGGCCACAACAGTATTCCTTATTACACACGGTACTTCCATCAGGAGTTGGGCATTGTGTTCCTTTCCTCTGAATCTGGGAGGATTCAGAGAATATCATGTGACTTCAAGTCTAGTCATATAAGACAGTATGACTTCCTCCTAGTTTTCCTAGGGATGCTCATTCTTTTTTTTTTTTTTTTAAGATTTTATTTATTTATTCATGAGAAACACACAGAGAGAGGCAGAGACATAAGCAGAGGGAGAAGCAGGCTCCCTACAGGGAGCCTGATGTGGGACTCAATCCCAGGACCCTGGGATCACGACCTGAGCCTAAGGCAGGTGCTCAACCACTGAGCCACCCAGGGGTCCCAGGGTTGCTCATTCTGGAAACCCAGCTGACAATGCTGCGAGTAAAACCAAACAGAACATAGAGGGGCTGTGTACAGGTTTCCATCCAGAAGCCCCAGTGGGGTCCCAGGCAGTAACTGCCATCAGTTGCCAGACATGTAGATAAGCAATCATTCAGATGCTTCCAGCTCCAGAGGCTGACTCATTTCCAGTCTTGGAGTCTTCCCAGCCAAGCCCCAAGATATCATGGGGTAAAACCAACCATCCCACAAAATCTGTGCCCTTTTTGACCCACAAAATCTGTGAGCACAAGAAAATGGTTGTCATTTTATGCCACTAAGTTGGGGGATCACTTGTTACATGGCAATAATAACTGAAATGCTAGCAAGCATGATTGTCTCATGTTTAAGTAGATTAGGCTTTAATGTCTGTGAAATAGCTCCTACTTTGCTGAAATCTTGAATTCCACAATAAGACACTTATTCTTTGGGTTTAAAGTATCACCCCTTTTGAAACATAGAGTATAGGCACAAGCCCAGTGTCCTAATTCAGGAGCTACCAACTATTAGTGGTGTATGACTTTGAGAAAAGCACTTAATATATGGGTGTTATGTTGCATCCCATCTCTCCAAATCCAATCTTGGTTCTTCCCCCAATCCCCAACCTGGTGCCTCAGGAGATTAACCTTATGAATTACATCAGTGAGCTAGCTTCCAGTTAGATGACCAGTGAGAGGCACCAGCAAGAGACCCAGAGGACAGCAGAATGAAATTGAGAAGAATGAAATTTAGTCCTGCAAAGGAAAAATGCTCTTATTTCTCCTCTCAACACTCTCAATAATTCTGGTCATCAAATGTGTAGAGAGGTTTTCCCACACCAAGCCATTCTCAGACACCAGGTGAGTGTCATACAATTTAACTCAATTCTGACACTCTACCTGAAGAGAGCATCAGATCCTATAAGACTGCTCCCACTTCGGATGCTTACTGCAAGCCCAGGTTGTCACCTGAACTTCTGACCAATGTACTGGCTATAAACTGAAAGTCCCCATGACCCCTCCTCAGGTTCAGTCATTTGCTGAAATGGCTCACAGAACTGAGGAAAACTACTCACTAGATTACCAGTTCATTGTAAAAGAATATGCCTCAGGAACAGCTAGATGTGAGAGATGCATAGGGCCAGATATATGGGTAAAGGTGTGGAGCTTCCATGACCTCTGCAGGCATGCCACCTTCTTAGCACCTCCACATGTTCACCAGCCTGGAAGCTCTCCAAACCCCAAAGTTGGCATAGCCTTCATTACATAGGCATGATTGATCAAATTACTGATCATTGGTGATTGAACTCAACCTCCATCCTCTCTACCCTCTCCAAAGGTTGAGGAATAATACTGAAAGTTCCAACCTTCTAATAACATGGTCAGTTTCCCTGGCAAACAGCTCCCATCCTTAGGGGCTTTCCAAAAGTTATATCATTAATATAAACTCAAGTGTGGTTGAAAGGGGCTTGTTATGAATAACAAATGGCACATTTACTGCTCTTATCACCCGGGAAATTCCAAGAAATGGGGATGAAGATGACATACATATTTCTTTTTTTTTTTTTTTTTTAGATTTTATTTATTTACTCATGAGAGACACACACACACAGAGAGGCAGAGACACAGGCAGAGGGAGAAGCAGGCTCCATGCAGGGAGCCCAATGTGGAACTCCATCTCGGGTCTCCAGGATCACGCCCTGGACCAAAGGCGGCGCTAAACCACTGAGCCACTCGGGCTACCTGACATACATATTTCTTATAATAGATCACAATATCACAATTCTTCTCTCCCTCTCTATGGGGTGGTCGCAATCTGGCAGCATCTCTCAGCTACAGGTCACACACAGGTCCTCTGAGGCAGTGCTCCTCATACTGCTCTTAATCCTTCCCTCTTCTTCTTCCTCTCCGTTCCCCCAACCACCACCTCTCTCTCTCTGTCTCTCTCACCGGGTCTATGACTGCTCCCTTCCCAGTCATCTTGGGCTTTAGGGTCATAAAAGCATCACTCTACTAACTTCAATAACTTCCCTACACCCTTCCCACACATTTGCAAATAATTCCTCCAATAGCTTAATCATGTCTGCTGTTTACTCTGGGGACCCTGACTAATGAGGAGTTTCTGATTCTTCACTGTCAAAAAAAGAGTCCATCCATCCAGCCTGCATCCCAGATCAGGCAAGATAATCAACTGAGAGTCTCAGTCAGGACCAGTGACAAAGGGAGAAAGTACACTGAGCACTTCAAAGAGAAGGAACATAGTAGAAGGAATTGGTAACACCAAAGTCAGGAGGCTGAAAGAGCAAAAATAGGATACTACGTAAGTCAGTTATCAGTAACAGCAGAGGAGTAGTGTTTTTAGGAACTGGGTGTTCCAAGGAGGAACCTCTGAATGGTTAATGCTCAGTTCCCTAAAGGCAGCACAGTGGGACCAGTGCTAACATCCTTACAGGCTGGCTCCAGGTTGGTGCTGAGTCTGGCTAAATGCTGTCCCCTAGGCTGAAGGACAGTAACAAGAATGCAAACAGGAAGGAGTTTTCCTCGCCCTTCAATCTCCTCTTACTCTCCCAAATTTGCCTCCCATGGGCAGAATCTCACACAAAGCCAGTTGGCATAAGTGTCTTAAGACCTGAGTCTGAAATTTCCCAGCCCACCATCAAAGATCAGAGTATGAAAGGTGGGGCTGAGGAGAAGATGACAGTAAATAACCAATATCTATGGGTAACATAGAAACTGTAGTTATTATTGTTATCCATAACTGAGAAAATTTAAACAGAAATCCATACCTCAGAATGGACAACCTGTCCCAGTCCTTTCCCCAGAGCAGGTTTAATAAAATCAGCCCATGATTCCCAAGCTTACCAAGGTTTTAAATGTTCTTTTTTTTTTTTTTTTTTGGTTTTAAATGTTCTATCTATACAGTGCTTCCCCCAAAACAGCAAAATGCCCCATAAATTGCAACCAAACCTCCCAGACTCCTTTTATAACTAGAGCAGCAGTACATAAATTCTTTCTCATACCATAAGTGCCAGTGATGGTCTCAGAAAAGATGAGTGCCACCAAGTGTTCAGTGTCTAGAGCATGGTGATGTGTTGGGGGAAGCACGGGGTAGATTAACCAATGTCAGCCAGAACAGGGTCGCCAGCTGGTGTGCTCCTCCTCCAACTTCCCCAAATGCTGAAGGCTAGTACTTCCCTCAACACACCATCCCCAATGTGTTAACAAGTAAAGCACTCAGTCCAGTACCCCAAAAGCTGGAGACCTATAAATTTCTGCAGATATCAACTCCTGCATTAGAGAGCAATGATTTTTGAACTATTTGTATCAATGTATGCTTTTCTGTTTAATTTTTGTGAATACACTCTGATATAGAACCCCAAATATAAATAAAACTGATAAAACTGGTTTGCATCAATTGGAATGGGAGGCTCCAGAAACTGGCCTGATGTAGCTGTGGCTCCCACATATTCCCCTAGAGTTTCCTGGGTCTCTAAGAAGCTGATTTTGATGCCTTAGAACTACAGCACTCTTGGTAAAGTTTAGTAACCTCTGACATTCTTTAGCATAGCTATAAAAGTTTATATGCATAATTATTCTCAATATTCGAACTATCAAAGGCTTTCTTCTCAGCACATTTATATTATAATCCCACGTAGAAATTCTTCCAGTTTCTCCTTTAGACACACTCATCATGTCACACACAAAACCCTAAAACCCCATTGAACAACACATGTTTTTATACTACAGTATTCCCAAAGATCTCCAGACTCAAGTAAAATGGCAAAAAAAAAAAAAAAAAAAAAAAAAGTTGTATTTTGGAACTGTGTGTGTTACATAGCCTCTTCAGGAGAGTGGCAGGGGCTGAGCTGCTCCTTCATTTTCTGCAGCCAATAGGGAACATGGAGAAGAGAATGATGCTGGATAGCATGTCAGTGCACTTGGACTATATAGTGCCAGTATTCTGCTTGAGGTAGTCCTTGTATTTCTTCTGGAACGTGCTGCTGTACAAAACCCATGACGGGATCAGGCTCAGGAAGATCCGCTTAAATAGACAAAAATATGAGTGTTTGTGGAAGAATGAAGAACAAGCAAGTTAGAACAAAACATCTCAGTGTATATTCATCATCTTTAAAAATATTTTTCTGGGGCAGCCTGGGTGGCTCAGAGGTTTAGTGCTGCCTTCGGCCCAGGGTGTGATCCTGGAGACCCGGGATTGAGTCCCACATCAGGCTCCCTGCATGGAGCCTGCTTCTCCCTTTACCTCTGTCTCTGACTCTCTCTCTCTCTCTCTCTCTCTCTCTCTCTCTCTCTTTCTCTCCCTGTCTCTCATGAATAAATAAATAAAATCTTTAAAATATATATTTTTTTTTCTGACTGCTGAACTTAAGTCTCAAAATCCCTTAAGCACATGCTAAATTAAAAACTTTCTCAACAAACAAGGTTTTCTCAGAAACCAGTCACCTGTAGAATCAGAACTGAGCAAATTCTAAATTAAGAGAACTCTGCCTCCAGTAACACTCTCCTCCCCTTTCTCCTTCTCTCAGCAAGTACTCTTCTTCCTGGTGCTCAAACTCCCAGTGTCTTCAGGTTCTTTTTACCAAGGTTCTACTACAGTGAAATTCCAGAAAACAGTTGGAAATGCTTTTATCACCTGGCACAATAGCAAAGTATAAATCAAAACATGGAGCATTTGCTTGGAAAAGCTGAGGTGGGGGGAGCTTTGAGGAGGACTTCAAGTCAAGGCATGAATGCTTAGTTGGATTCACATCATGCAGTAGACACAGGCATTGGAAGGTTTCTTGCCCTCAAATCACACCCATGTCCTCTAAGACAGGTCCAGGCCTCCAGAAGCAATTATTTTGTCCATAGTGTAATCCTGGGCACCCAACATTCCTCAACCTACCTACTCCCCACCAAACAACAGAATTTCAACCAGAGGAAAATGTGGGCTTTTCAGGGAGTGTTCCTATTCTTTAGACAGCTGAGATTCTCAGATCATTGCATTCATTGAGATATTTCAAAGCAGGGAACCAAAGATGGCTTCTGTGGAAACAAAATAGAACCTTTCTTCCTCTAGCCAAGCCAATGAGTGAATGCAATTTTTTTTCCTCAAGGACTTCATTTTTCTGCTCTTTAGAGCTTTTTAATCAGCAAAATCAAGTGCTTTCATTAGCTTTGCCTTAAACTAAATGTTTTGGCTTAGTGAAGTCAGCCATAAAGAAAATAAATTAAAATTCCAGGTCCCTAGAAAATGTTCTAAAAGGTCCCTTCTTTCATCCCCATTGTTGTTTACCTCCTCCCAATCTATAAGGAGGGTGTGGAAGACACCAGGAAAAGCATGGCATTGGACAAAGGTGAGCTTAAACCTGAGCTTCACCGTTACTCATCCAGTGGCCTTGGGTAGCTGATGTAGCTCTGAATTTTGATTTCCTCAACTGTAAACAGGAGCCAAATGACCTATCTTACAAAATTATTAGAAGGACTAAGTAAAGTAACCTCAGGTATCTACATTAGAGGCTCCATTCCAGCCCCAGTTCCTGTCCCAGAACTCCTTGGGAGTGAAGAGCATGCTGTCTTTTTGCCTTGCCCTTTTGTAATAAATACAAGGGTTGCTTGCTTACCAGTCAATTCTTTTTTTTAAAATATTTTTTCAATATTTTATTTATTTATTCATGAGAGACAGAGACAGAGAGAGAGAGAGAGAGAGAGAGAGACGCAGAGACACAGGCAGAGAGAGAAGCAGGCTCCATGCAGGGCGCCTGATGCAGTATTCGATCCTGGGACTCTAGAATCACCCCGTAGGCCAAAGGGAGGCGCTAAACCACTGAGCCACCCAGGGATCCCCCTTACCAGTCAATTCTACTTGATTGCTCATACCTTTAGATTCAATAATCTTTTCTAAACTCCAAATTGGCATTAATAATTTGTGTGTTCTCCTTGTTTTTTCTTTTGCTTCAACAAGCATAAAGACTCTTTTGCCTAGTCTGTTCTCAGCATCTATTTGCCAGAAGAGATTTGATTTGTTGCATAAGAAATCAAAAGAGAAAAGCTAAAATTTTTTTCAACTTTTGACCTCTAGAATTGCATTATATAGCAAGATGATAACCTTGCAAGCCAGGCTACAGTCTCAAGAAACATTTTCTAAATACTGATGGATTCCATCAACATCCCAGAGGGTGTGTGTCCTTCTCTATGTGGGCCTAGGCTGGGTGGAAGACAGGGGGGTGGGGGGCCGGGGTTTCAGGTGAAAAATATGAACATTTAATCAATAAATAAGAATGGCACTGAGGCCAAGGGAAGAGATATTGGCCCCATCCTTTGAGAGTACAACCACAGAACATTATCTCAGCATGGCAAGAGAGGAGCTGACATTCCAGTGTGAGTCAAGTCCATGCTGATGCTAATACAGAAGTGAGAGCCAAAGGGCCTTTATGAACCAAAGCTCCAGAAGGACCTTAGACCTGTGGCTGCTTGAGGGAAGTAGCAGAGATTCAAGGCCCTGCAGTCATCAGTAGCTGGGAGTTCATTGGCCAAGCCAAATGGATAAAAAAGGTCATCACTCCCCATAGCCACAAATTAGCAAGGTGCACAACCACCAGCTGGATGTGGGACATTGACACACATACTTAAGGACCAGCAGGAGGTCATGAAGATTCTTCTCCCTGATACCATCTTACTGAGAAAGGCAGGAAAAAGGGATGCTCCCAGAAAGATTGAACACATTAAGTAATAGACAAAAACACATTTCCTCAATATCCAGTTTAGAATACCAGGTCAAACTAAATTTAAACTCATTGGACATTCCATTAATTTATTTTTCTGCCATGCAGCAAGTGGTAATCTGGAGAAAGACCAGATCAGCATAGGCAAAATCAAAATCTTATATTCTTTCTGCACGTCCACTTTATAGTATGTTAAATTGGTAATGCTGTGCATTGTTGAGGTTCTACAGTAAAAGTAGCAAGGAATCCTTTAAGACAATTCAGATCTTGTAGTCTTCAGAAGTCCCAGGGAGTAACTGAATGCTTTGGGAAGATTTAGCATATTCACCCACAAATCCTTCTGAGAGAGAAAGAGAAGGGGGAGGAACCTAATTCCCATGGCAGAAAAGCACATGAGGCAGAGGACAAAGTTGACATATGTAGGGAAAGTAATGATCTGTCTAAGATTTTTTGACACTATGTGTGTTTGTTTTCAGTATCAGTGTGCAAAAGTCAAGTCTACCTTTGTTTCACATTTGTGATTGCTTCTAAAAGCAGCATACCATATGCCACTGAATTTTATTTCCATATTTGATGGAGTTCATGTTGTGCTAAAGCCAGCTTGTACTTGCTCACAAGAGCCAGTTATGCACATTCCTAAACTCAGAGGCAGTGATAACGCAATGGGAGCTTGAAATCAGTCATGGGGGCAGTATTTAAAGCATGGAAATCAGCAAACCCTACAAATCAAAGTGTTTGGGGTTTTTTTCCCCCCTGGAGAGCCAGATACTAAAAGATTTCTTAACACAGGGAGCCAGAGAAGACAGCAGCAATCAACTCCCATCCCTACCCAGGAAAGGTCCCTGTATCTTGGTCTGCCCTTCCCAAGAGCTCGGGAAGCCACCTTACTTTCTGAGGAAAGAGGTGAGGCAGCCAAGGGTGATATTTGACAACTTGGGGGTTATGTATGGGCTGAGCACCCAGGCCTCCAGCTTTTCCCCTTTGCTACACATGGCTCTTTCACTGGCTACATTACTGTGTATCCTCGCCACGAGAGGACGTGGTTGATGGCAAGGAAGAGCTCTGCTAGGACAGCCTGCACACCGCCTCCTGTGCTTTAGGAAAGAAGTTACCAGTTACCAAGATTTCATGCGTGAAGCAGCCACAGGTTTCATCTCCAATCGCGACATAATTCAGTGATTCTTTTACAAACTCATCAGCAGTCTTGGTTATCATGTTGGTGTTTAGGTACTTTGTCATTGGGGTTGAGATAGCATATGGGGTCAACACCTACAACGGGGAATAAAGGCCATCACACAGGAGCCATCTGCCCACCCCTGAGAAATTCACACCTACTGTAACCACCCCTTAGTTTTCCATCTCTGTTCTTCCTACAGAAAGCCTCAGGATCTCAGCTGACAATGGAGCACTGAAAAGTGTAGAACTGGCATAGGGCTGTGAATCAGAAAAACTGGTTTCTGGCTTACCTTTATCACTAAGTCAAGCTGAGCCCTTGACCACACACGTCAGGTGGCTCAAATGTACACAGAGGGACTGGGGGCATGAGTTAAGCCTTTGAACATGGTTGCCAGACTAACAGTAAAAATGCAAGATGGCTAAATTTGAAATCCAGACAAATAAGGAAAAAAATTTCAGTATAGTATGTCCCAAGGATTGCATCAGATATATTTATACTAAAAAAAAAAGTTATTATCTGAAATTCAAATTGAACTGGATGTCTTGCATTTTATCTGACAACTTTAACTGAGAAGTTTACTTCTAACACGTTACATGGAGCCAAAGTTGGAGCAATTTAAAGCTCTTTGGATTCCCACATTCATACTTCAGTTAGGAGCCAGGAGTGGCACGTACCTCACAATCTTTCCTGTTGTGGTAAGAAAAATAAACAATCACCCATTGTGCCCTGCAAATCCAACACCATCAGTAGAGACAGCAATAATTTTCAAGATTTAACTGTGAGTGTACCTTTTCCACTTCTAATAGTCTGTCATAAAACTTCTCCCAAACAATAATAAAAATGTCTGCAAATTGTTTATTCCAGGTTCCAGAAAGCACTTAAATCTAACTGTGTTTCTGAACAAAGCACAGGTATGTCACGGACACCTCACGACATCACTACACAGCCTACAGATGCTGTGACAATGCAGCTCTGTGTCCAGCTAGGTAAGGGCATCTTCATGATGGCTCTGCCATCATAGGTGAAAGGGGAAGCCAGGACCTCTTCCCAAATGCTCAAGAACCGCAGTGTGGGGATCTGTGTGTCCCATCCCAGCTGAGCAGCTCCCAAAGTACACTACCACCACCCCCCACCGCCTCTTCCCAACGTGGATGGATTGCTCAGTTTTCTTTTGTTTCTTCTCCACAATTCCTCCAGCTAACCCCATCTCCTATACCTGGGTCAAAGAGTAAAGGGTGGTGAGACAAGACCCTGATATCTGTCCTGGTGCTCACTCACCCCACCCCATTAACTCCTCCAGGGCACGGAGGAGAGCTGTGGGGCACAGTTGCCCCGGATGGGCATAGGATCTCATGTGCTGTCATCCAGAACCTCCCTCCTGGCCTGGCACATACAGCCTGTCCCAGACTCCATGGGGAGCCACACCTCCTAGTCCCAAGGGCCCAGAGCTGTTGACCTCACCTGGATAATGATCCCTTTCCTTTTGTATTCTGCTTGCAGTGCCTTGGAAAACGTGCACACAAAAGCCTGGAGCAAGAAGGAGAAAACACAGGACGGGAGAGGTAGCTTTGTCATCATTCCTCGATTCCAGAGGCCCTGCAGGGAGCCTACCCACCCCACCATTAAGACACAGCAGCTGGTCTGATGGGAGCCAGGAATTGACTTCTGGGCCTGCGAGGAGCCCCACCAATGAGCAGGAACACCCATGTCAGGATAAATACCAGCCAGGCGCCCCTGCATGGAGACAACCCTTCCCCAGGAGCCCTGCCTGTCTTCTCGCCCAGGACATCCCCACCTCTGAGGGTTTGTTTTTATGACGAGGGCCTGGGGACACCTGGCTGGGCCTCAGGACAAAGAAAGCTACCATGTGTCTTGCCCACAGCAAGAAAGCAGGGCTGAGGGTTGGGGCGAGGAGGTGAGCGGACCCGGGGCCCCGGGGACGCACTAGTCCGGGTGCTGGCCAGGGGCTCCACCAGCCCCGGCAGTGCTCTGGTCTAACAGGGCTGCTGAGCCCTGCACACAGAGGCCCGGGGCATCTGCCCTTGGGGCGAATCTGCCCCCCAGCTTGCCAGACGAGCCAACGTCCAGGTGAAGATGCCAACTGGGATAAACCAGGGGAAGGCAAAGAAGGAAATTTGGGCTACATGCTGGCGCTCACCTTGGAAGCTGAATACATGGAGTACAGAGGCCAGGGATAGAGGGCCACCCCGGAAGAAATGTTCAAGATAAGCCCTTTCTGCCTAAAAAACAAAGAAGTGAAGTTCTGAATGTGTTGCTGCCTGATCCCACACATCCTGTGGAGAAAGCAAAGGGGCTCCTGGGACCACTGGAGTCCTTCCTCGCTAAGCTCCCATGTGCACCACAACTTCTGCTCCCCAGAACTGCCAGTGGTGCTTCCCTACGGCCTGGATTATGACACTGGTGATGCCACCCAGTGCTCTGCGGACACCATGGGCTTGGGACTGGAAACGAGCTCTGCCACAGCGAAGATCCCCCCCAGAATGCCAGGGACCCACTCAGCTCAGACAAGACTCAAGTGAGAAGGGACCCTTCTTTCTCAAGTGGGACCACATGAGCTCAAGATCCCTTTTAACTCCTAGAGGTGACCCACACCAGGACAGATGGCAAGTGAAGAATCCTGTCTGGGGTGGCATTTGACAGTCCATCATCTGCTCACCCAGGAACCCACACCTGAGTCTCCAGGGATCTTACTTAATCCTTTTCAAATTTGGTAACTTTAATTCTTCCCAAATAGATGAGTTCAATCTGGAAAAACCAAGAAACCCCAAATTACACTATAAGGCCAAGCCCCTTCTTCCTCTAGGAAAGATCAAACTGTCAACCATTTGCATTTAATGAATACCACATGAGAAAAACCAGTTCCCAAAGGCATGTTGTAATAGAGTAATAAAACCATGGACTAAATAGAGACACCAATAGGTGGCGATTTTTACCACAAAATTTGAGTAATAACAGGAGCTGGCCTTCATCTCAGGCCAACCTCTGAAGTTTCCTTTATGTTCAACATGAGTTAATATTTTTAATACAATGTGTGCTGAAATGGCTATTCTCTTCCTCCCGTAGATGCTACACTTGACCTTCAAATATGCTTATCTGTTTGCCAAGCTGGCCTGGTCCAGAATGTTACATTTTCTCCTGCAATCTCCATGTCCTTCATGACAGTTTTACCACTGCTTAAAGCTGCAGCCGGATGAAGCCTATCCCCCCACCACCTGCACTCTGTCCCAAGTGCCCAGATCAGCTAACTGCCCCGCCAGGGAGGCCATGCAGCTCCATGCTTTTTTCAAAAAAAAAAAAAAAAAAAAAAAAAAAAAGACCTTACCTTGATTCCATGTGTTTCAGAATTAGCTGTGTCATCTATAAGAGAAGGGATAGAGTTAGGCCCTCTGACAAAGGAGCTGAGTATCCAGTGGGTGGGGGCTTGGGGAAACAGGTGCTGGAGGAAGCCAGGAAAAGAGCTTAATCTCTCAGGTGGCCTTGAAAATCTGCTGATACTTGTAGGAGGTAATTCTGGCCACACTGGAGTCTGACTACAACCCACAAAAGGCAACCTAGATAAACAGCACACTGTTAGAGGCCTCTGGTTTCTTCCCCATAAAGTTAAAGTCTTCTTGGAAAATGAGGGCTGTGAAAATTCATGGAAATTGGCTTCCAGCCATGGGATCAACATTGAGGTTCCCCAGATTCTCATCATTCTGGGAGATAGGCCTGAGTAGGTTGGCCATCATAAACCTCACCATGAGTCACAAGTGAGGGGACGTCAGGAAACCTAACCAGTGTCCATGAGATCTCACAAACAAGGCACGAGCTAAAGAAGGATATCTCTTCAATCCAACAGCAGCCATGTAAGCAGTTTGCTGTTGGCCTGCAAAATAGCTCCATAGACAGACCAGGTCTGTCTGTCCATCGGAAGTACGCAGTGTTGATAAGTCCCTCCCATGTGCCAACTTGCTGGCCCCAGAGAGTTCTTCCCTGCTGGTTCTGGAGCTTAAATATCCCAGTACAAAAGCTTTTCACTCCATAATTGCAAGACACCCCTTTTAAGAATTAAGGAAGAGGCAAACCCACAGACTGAAATGTTCTCAAATGTACAATTAAGTGGCATTGGGCCTTCCCTCCAGAGCAGGTTTGAGAAGAAAGGATCCAAACAGATGGGGAGGCACAGAAAAGTAAAGAAGACTGAATATTTTGCCTATTTTTCCATATTGTCTGGGGGCTCTGCAGGAGCTTCTCAGTAGGCTCAGTCCCCACCATCGTCCCTACATCATAAGGCAGGCTCTGGAGCCCAACCCCAGGGCCCTCTAGATAATATTTCCACGCTCTGGAGCGGCAGCAGGGGCAGAGTGTTAATAGACTACCTCCTGAAATACTGGGTTTTGAAGGAGGCAGGAGAAGCATGAGGACTAGGTCCTGCTGTCACCTTGCCCTTGGCTCTGCCCGCCTCCTGAAGGGCATGACAGGGGCACTGTTGGAGCACACCAGCATTACCTCAATGCCTCCCCACAAGTGCACTGGTCTCACTGAATGAATGATCCCAACAAAGAGACAACGTTGGACTTTGTGAGTCTCTCCTCTGTCTCAAAGCTCCCAAAATTCAGTCTCTTACCCCACCTTACCTTTGCACACAAACTCATTCCCATGTTCCTGCTCTTGACTATTTCGAGATGGCTCCTTCGGGGTAACTAAGTGATGCTATTCATGCTTCCAACCAGCATGGCCATCTGAGGCACAGTGACTTACACAGCTAATCTTCAATGGGTTTTCTTTGCTATTTAAGGAAATTAGTGTCTACCAATATATATAAAAAAAATTTTTTTTAACAAATCAAAGCGATTCTCAGCTACAGGAGTCAGAAGGTTGTCAAATACATTTGGGAAATTTTGTGACCAAATGGACCAAGCCTGAAAGATCAATGTGTAAAATAACATGAAAGATTTTAGTGGTAGGGCAGGAGACAACAGTTGGACACATAAAACTTACAATTACATCAGCTGGGGCTGTAAAAACCTACTGATTGCTCAGCATAAAAAGAATGTATGTACCAATAAAAACAAAGCAGGAAACTATAAAATAGCAGTATGCTTACAGAGGAACGATCAATGGTAAAAATAGTTTTTGTCAGCTCAACTCACCCACCTGAAAATAATTTTACATTGGTTTGTTCAGCACTCATCTCTCTCCTGTTAACAGCAACCTGCTTTCCTTTGGGAACCCAAGCCTCCTCTGCCAGGCCACACTATGTTCAGAAGAGACCTGCTGCTCCCCAACTGGGCTCCCAGTGCTGGGAAACCAGGGATCATACCTAACTCACTACTGCAAACCAGAGCGGTCACAGGGCTACCAGGCACAGTTGTGAATGCTGCATACTGAGCAAGGTGTCCAGCTGTGGGGGTGACTATCAGTTGAAAGCTCAGGGTTCGCTCACAGGCGGTGAGAAGAGCTCTCCCCATTCAGAGGAAAGGGAAACATTGTGTTCACACAAAAGCGTCATCTATCCACTTGTAAGCAGCACCTTTTCCCAAATTGTCCACCCAGGGGGGTTCCTTTTTCTTATGCTCTCAAAGGCACAATATAGGACAGATTTGTGGTAGTCATGCCTATAAATGCCGATGTGGCTGATGCAAATCAAAGAACCTGATCAGCACCTGACACATCTCTCAATCCAACACTCTTTTTTTGTTTTGTTTTGTTTTGTTTTAAAGATTTTATTTATTTATTCATGAGAGGCCCATAGAGAGAGGCAGAGCACAGGGAGAGGGAGAAGCAGGCTCCACGCAGGAAGCCCGATGTGGGACTCCATCCCGGGTCCCCAGGATCACACCCCAGGCTGCAGGCGGCGCTAAACCGCTGCGCCACCGGGGCTGCCCCCCAACACTCTTTGAACAGCAGATGAAGAATCTGAGTTCAAGGGTGTGGAAGGAACAGCTACACTGCCCAACTAACTAGTAGTTGAGATGAGCTCAGAATGCATATGAACTTGAATTTCACTTCAATAAATATTTATTGAACATTAGAAGTCCAGAAAATCCAAGCCTGGCCTTCTGTCATTTTTCCAAACTGACTGAACTTTCCACTGTTAACAAGAACTAAAACTAGAGGAAACTAAACCACTATTTTTTTTTTCAAGTTGCCCTGAAATCCTGAATAAGTTTCAGTGTCATCAGGCCTAACATGTTCCAATGTGTGACAAAACTGGATGCAAAAATAAGATTCAGATCCTCTGGAGAATAAGTTTGTCACTGTTTTCTTGATGAAAACAGAATAAGACAATTAAAAGACCACTACATGGCCTCTCAGTCAAGTGCAGTTCAATTTCAAAGACTTCTGCAGGAAAGAAAGCAATTCTCCTGAGTTGCTAGATTCCAACAGCTATATTTTAATGCATTTAGAACATATATTGACTACATACCTTCACTACCGAGGTGATGTTACAATGGATGACACTCTGTAACAAAAAATCACAACTGCCAATTAGCTGGAGGACGTAAGAAATTCTCTTAGTGCTAAAGAACCATAAAGTGGGCAAAAGTGCATGTCTGAGCAGTGCTCCTCCCTTGCACCACCCGGAAATTAGGTTCCTAAGTGATGCCCACCAAGCATGCACTGGAACCGATAAACATCTGACATCTACTATGATTCTCTGAGAATCTGATCTTGAACAGAAGTTAATTAAGAATTTCCTTCAAAATTTAGGGATTTTCCTTCAGAACACAATATTTCAAAGGGAGATGTTTACTTTCCATGTGGAAGAAGGGCGGTTAGCCTATGTGGGCCTAGAAGACAATAGCGGAGAGAATAGAAAGGCAAGTGATAATATAAGGTAGAGGTCCTGGGTTACAAGTGCCAGATAAAGAAACTACTAGAATCACCCAAGACGGACAGAGAGAAAAGGAGGGACCAATAGAAGCAGGCACAAACGCAGACATAAATAAAGAAAAGCTAGAATGGAGCCTGCTTAATCAAGAGACACAGACTTGTGCCAGAAACAGGGAGTTAGATGGGGTGAGACAAGTGACCAAGAGGGGAATTTTGCAAAGATGTGCAGTGGGGTCCAAGACACCCAGCGTTGATCAACCTCACGATAGACTTGGGGCTTAAGTAGGACTCCAGGGGCCAGGACAGCCTGTCCAGGATGGGGATAACGCCATGATTTCCAAAGTCAGGGCCTGGGGAAGAGTCAGCAGACAGTGCTTTTGAGGACATGCCCTGCAGTGGCAGCCACGGCCCTGCAACACCCCCAAATACAGACGTGCCTCACAGAAAGTTGAAAGAAATCTCATGACTTGGGAAGACAAAGAAAGCCAAAGAACTGGCCTTCTCTCACTTAGAACCACAGAGGTCAATTTGTTAGCAGACACAAAGCCCTAAAAGATTAAAGCAGGATGCAGAACCCCAACAAAACGGGACAGCGGGCAGGTGCATTCTGAGGTGCAGAGAAGGAAGGTGTTGGTATTCCAGAGCTGGTCATGAAGAGCGGCGCCCTTGCCTGCTCTTCATGCAAGTACTAAGGTGAAGAAAGGGAAGGGCCACAGGCATCCACATGCAATACAGAATTCCAGCTCCACCATCTCCCATGCACTGTTCCCAGACCCTAGTGACTACCCAGCCAGGCCGCCCAGACCCCAGAGAAAGAAACCCCAAAAAGGGCCCAGGCCTACCTGGATGTCATCTGCTGTATCAAGAAAGTGGCTCGGGAGGAGGTTTGGAAGCATCCCCACGTTGTTGACTGGCAATGGCAAAGCAAAGATGTCAGAAGAGCCGGGAGCAAACATTTATTAAAAGCCTTAAAAATGTTTATATTCAACCCCAGCAGTTTTTTCCCTTGGCAATTTTCCTAAGGAAACATATGCAGAAAAAAATTTATGGACAAGATTGTTCTTTGCAACATGATTCGATAACAGTGAGGAAATTGAGGGGGAAAACGATTGTCCGCTAATAGGAAGCACATCCGGGGAACCGCAGGGCAGCCACATGGTGCAACACAAGGGGCTCCATCAACGCCACAGCTGCCTAGCAGTCTGAAGACACAGGGAACATTTGTGGTGTAGGGTTTTTTAATAATGTTCTGAAATACTGTGTAAATTTCATCCCGGTTTTGAAAACATGTGTGTATGTGTCTGTGTCTGGAAGGATATGCACCAAAACAGGATCTCAGGCTGTTGGGATTTTAAGAAATTTCTAAGTATTCAATGTGCTCACGTATTCTTTCTGGTTTTCCTGCAATAATATGGTTTACATTTTTATTAGTAAAAAATATTATTTTAAAAATTCAGCAGGAAGTTTTGAAATCAAATCTTCCTTCCAAGTACAGTACAGACACCGTGTTCTGTATGAGGTCATAAAATAACTTGTCTCTAAGTCCCCACACACTGACTTACCTAAGAAAAAAAAATTACCTTGTTTTCTGAATAAGAGAGTCAATTCTCAAAGAACCATGCTGACTCGCTATTTCATAAATCAATCACAGCAATGTTTGTTTGCTAAACTAATTCTTTAGGATGGTATTTCTGAGACTCTCCTAATTAATGTCAGTATTAGTGGAAAAAAATCCATTTTGTATTGTAAGATATGATCAGGAAGGTTGAAACATCTTCATTTCATGCATTCCAGAGCACTTTGCAATTTACTTACTTAAAATTCCAATTTCTAAGCCTTTAAGTTTTTCTCCAATATACTCATAGATGTTGTCTTTGGTAAAATCTGCTTGTATAATCTTCACACTACTCCCCGTAGCGCACTCTGCAGGAGAGACAACAGTTATTCTGGAGTGATGGGAATCCTAATCCCTCCCTTGCTCAGGGACTTTTCCAATGCTCCTATAATGTGCTCGAAGATTTGTGAGCGGTGGTTTCTGGTATTTCTGAGTCACTACGGTGACCAGCACCGTAGTGCACCAAAATAAATCTAATGCAGTGGTTCTCGAAGCAGGGTCCGCAGACCACAGCATCAGCCTCCCTGGGAACTTGCTAGAAACACAGATCCTCAGGCTCCACCCCGACCTACTGAGCCAGAAACCCCGAGACTAGGCCCAGCCATCTGTGTTGGCATGCACTCCCAGTGACTCTGCCGCACACCCAAGTGGGCGACCTCTGGTGTGGAGACTGTAAGAGCATAGGGTGATGCTGCCTCTGCTCCACACCAGTCCCCTTGGCTCAGAAGGAGTGACCCCTGGTGTTTGCCCAACACTTTGGCATTCACAGAGCACTTACATGCACCATGTCTTAGTTTAATCCTATCTACAACCCCATAAAGCGGACATCACACTCACTTTCAGGAGAAAGCTAGGGCTCAGAGAAGCGAGCTAACCCAATGACATCCGCACTCCATTCCCACCAAGCCCATGCCACTCCACTGTCCCATGTGGACCTGGCCCTTGGGTGGGAACTTTCAGCTGATGCAAGAGCAACACATCGACTCCACCAGCGGCTGCCTGCTCACCTTTGGGGTTAGACCCAGTATTTCTGGGACAAGTGATCTGAGACTTAGTTTGGAGGGTGGGAGGTGCTTTCAGGCCGAAAGCACTTCTTGCTTTTCAAGAGGACAATAAAAAGCACATTTCAGCATCATGAAGGAAACACTGAAGAATGTCTTAGTCCTTATCAGAGTTACTTATGATACCCAGACATGAAACAAAGGGAGAATTCATTAGATGAAGGGCACTGAGCCTTCACAGTGCAATGCCCCCACACCTCCCACATCTGTCTCCTATCCCAAGTCTCCTCCAGGGACACAAGGCCATCCTCTGACAGTCTCTCCCAGTCTTCACAAGTTTTCATAATTGAAGACTCATGTCTTTGAGTGAAGGAGATTAGGAATCACCAAATTAATAATTAATGATTAAAATAAACTACCCCAAAGCGGATACAACTATTATTAACTATGAATACGTCACACTGAATTATAATAATAAAACATTGTAATATAAATAGAGCTGTGCAGTGTATAAACTTCACAACTGTACATTGCAGCCCTGGATCAAATCTTTTTTAAAAAATCTCTGAACCACCAGTAAGCATCGTCCCTCACCTTCCTGCAAGGAACAAAGCATAGACATGGGGAAATGAATTCCCAAACATAGATCCTGCTTTTCAAGGGTGTAGCAGAAGCAATAAGGCAGCTGGGACCTCTAGATGAACAGAAGTAATTCTAGAGATGAAGACACTTACAGCATGAGTCTGTTCTGACCTCACTCAGCCAAGGAATCCCTGATGAACTAAAGCTCTTCATACCCTGCACTTCCCTTTGTCCAGTGAGCTTCCTGCGCATCGGCCAGTCCCCAGGCTGCAGGAGCAGCCTCAGGCATGCTGACAGATCTTCCTCCAACATCTCCCTATGTCTCGGGGTCACTCACCAATCTCTGCAGCGGTGGCCTGTAGCTTTTTAAGTGTCCGGCTGATAAGTACGACATTGAGTCCTTGTCTTGCTAGCTGAGCGTGGGAAGTGGGAAAACCAGAAAAGAGAAAGATGATGAGCAGATAGGGAGGCTTGTTTCTTTCTTTTTTTTCTTTCTTTCTTTCTTTCTCTTTCTTTCTTTCTTTCTTTCTTTCTTTCTTTCTTTCTTTCTTTCTTTCTTTCTCTTTCTTTCTTTTTCTTTCTTTCTTAAGAATTTATCTATTTATTCATGAGAGGCACAGAAAGAGAGGCAGAGACACAGACAGAGGGAGAAGCAGACTCCATGCAGGATGGAGTTGGGATTGTGGGACTTGATCCCAGGACCCCAGGATCACACCCTGGGCCAAAGGCGCTCCACCACTGAGCCGCCCAGGCACCCCCGAAGGCTTGTTTTAAAGCTGAGTTGGAGCATCACCCATGCGGTCGCAGCATGCAGTGCCTGCTTCTCCTGGGTTTAAATGTGGCAAAGGCTTCTGGATTATGAGCACAGCTACAGGCCAAGCTACATGTGACAAAACAATAGTAGTTTACTTTTGTGTTCATTATGTGCCAAGAACTTGGCTGAGTGTTTTTTGTATACAGGCCGGCAATCTGAATCCCCTCTCATCAGAAACGTCTGGGTCACCTATAAGTTGGAACTCATCATTTGGAAGATTTTATACTATAATCACGAGCCAAGGGCAGCACCCCCTGTGAAAAAGTGGTATTTCTGCAGGAACGTTTCAGCTGCTTGCTATCCACAAGGGCCTTCATCTCGTGGTCACTCTGCCACATCTTGATCAGAAGCCGGAGCCTTCTCCTCTCTCCTTGTTCTCTGGCCCCCAGCAAGACAACAAACAGAATAAGGACCCAAGGGTAAGCAGAAGCTTTCCCAAGATCAGGGAGGAAGGAGCTTCTCTTCAGGGTGAATGGTGCCCCAACCAGGGGGCCAAGCGGCAGCACAGAAGAGGCCCAGGGGCCAGGACGGGACGCCTCACACCTGGAACTGCCATGGTGAGAAAAGCTAGAGCTTTCCCTGAAGACAACATGAACAACCAGCATTCATTTAAATAGAGACTGATGACATTTGAGTTAGTGGCAAAGGGGCCTTTTACTGAAATCTTTCTCTGTGGTTTTAATGAAGTGATTTATACTTTTATTTTTTTAATTGTGATAAAATGCACATAGTATAAAAAGGAGAAGAAATGTGTGAGAAATATCAGAAAGGGAGACAGAACATAAAGACTCCTAACTCTGGGAAACGAACTAGGGGTGGTGGAAGGGGAGGAGGGCGGGGGGTGGGGGTGACTGGGTGACGGGCACTGAGGGGGGCACTTGACGGGATGAGCACTGGGTGTTATTCTGTATGTTGGTAAATTGAACACCAATAAAAAATAAATCTATTTAAAAAATTGACATCTTAACAAATATATGGAATGTTTCACGAATGTGCATGTCATCCTTGTGCAGGGCTGTGCTCATCTTCTCTGCAACATTCCAGATTCCGTATATGTGCTGCCAAAGCAAGCGCTGTACCGTTATTTTAATATGGAATTATATATTACAGAAAATACGTAAGAAGCTGATTTAAACACTATAATATGTGATCTCCAATAGCCAACAACTCAATCTTCAAGCCAGTGGTTTCCAAATCACCCAGGGAGATGTCAAAGAAAAACCAATTCCCATCTAAACCATCCAAATAAAAAAGTCTAGGGTTGAAGCATCAGCATTTACAACTTTTCTGTTTTAATGTATTAAATTATACTATGAAATACATGAGGAGAAGCCCATTGTAGACAATGTCCCCAAAGCCCCCCAGTCCCACTTCCCTACCCACCCCTAGCCTCCGGCCACCTTTAGTCTGCTCTTGACCCTCTTGCCTTTTTCTCTGCACCTACGTGCATATATAAGTACATACAGAAATATTCATTTTGTGGGGTTTCTTTCCATTCACACACTATAAATGGCATTGTAAATATTGTATTTTTACCTTCATGGTGTGTCTTATCTCCATGAATCCCACATCTATCTCCACATCAGTCCAGTCTGAGCCACTTGATCCTTTTCTATTGCTTCATAGTTTTCCATAGTTCACTTTTGGGTGAGCACTTAAGTTACTTTCAAGTTTACCAATTACCAATATTGCTATAATAAACCCCCTTCTCTCTAACTCTTTGTGTATACAAGTGAATTGATTCCTCAAGTACACAGGCAAAGAAGTGGAATTGTTGTATAAAAGGGTGCATGCTTTGTATATCTTAACGGTTTGCCAAAATGCTGTCCCTTAAAACGATCCCACCAAATATACAACCATAGCTATTTCTTCATATTCTGCCAGTACTTTTTATTAGCAACCATTTCAACATTTCCCAATCTAATGGTCAAGAAATTATATCCCTATATTTTTTTAATTTGTGTTTTTCCAGTTATCAGTGGGGCTGGCCACTTTTTTGTATGTTTCTATGAATTACCAGTATATACACTTTGCCCATTCTTTTACTGGGTTGTCATTTTCTTATAAATGTGTAGGTGTCTTGTGTTTTTTAACATATTCTGAATATTTATTATTTGCCTACTAAATATTTAACAAGTATTTTCTCCTTTATTTATGGTACCTTGACCATACATTATATGTTAATTTTCATGTTATCAACTTTCTGAATATTTGTTATGGCTTCCTAAAAATTTCCTTTTTGAACTTCCTTACTCCAAGATTATAAATATATTTTCCTATAACCTTTTACAGTGTTTTTATCTTTCTTGTTTATTTTTGAGAATAATGTGAGTGTGAAACTATTCGGCATTATTTTTCTCAAGATGAGTGGCAATTTTCTTGACAACATTTTTCTATTTTTCCATTCCTTCTTTTTTTAAAAGCTTTATTTGTTTGTTTGTTTGTTTGTTTATTCATTTATGAGAGACACAGAGAGAGAGGCAGAGACACAGGCAGAGGGAGAAGCAGGTTTCCTGAGGGGAGCCCGATGTGGGACTGGATCCCAGGACTCCCGGATCACAACCTAAGCCAAAGGTAGATGCTTAACCGCTGAGCCACCAGTGCCCCTGGATACCATTCTCTAAGATCACTTTTCATTTCATTGCATAGTAGTGAACATAATGGTATTTTTTTGCTATTTGTAACTTATCATGATTTTCTTTGTTGCCCAATAAGTGGACTTTTATGGATATTCCTTGTGTGTCCTTACAGAATACGTATTTGCTCTTTGTTGGCTAGGTTTTATGTATTTTTGTCTCTTAAATTAGAGTTTTACCAAATGACTTACCAAGTTCTAGTTAAACCGGTATTGAGAGGGTATTCAAATTCCTTATAACCTTAATTGTTTTTACTTATATAATAAGATGTTAAATTATAGGTTTCAACAGAAGTGCATAGACCTAATAGAAATCAGACCACAAAGTGCTTTCAGGGAGAGAACCAAGAAAAAAAGTTTCAAAATAAATCTAAGAACCAATAATGTGATTCTCGAGCCCATCCTCAGGGCACCTCTCACTCATATAAAAAAAATATATATATGACAAGATAAAGAGTGTAGCAATTCAGAGGTTTCATCAAGAGGATTTCTTAGGTCTGTCTGCTGCCATGCTGTGACTCCTATCCCCAAGGGCAGGGTGAGGGAGGAGCACAATGCACTTCACGCCTTAGGTCAAGGGAGAGGGCTGCCATCCTATCTCATTTCATGTTTTATGTGCCTCCTGCTTTCCTGTTTATCACTCCCCACCTCAGTTTTGCCTGAATCAGCTAACCAGCAATGCTGTGGTCACAAGTTAACCTTGAAATCTCAGCAGTTTACCATGACAAAGGTTTATCTCTTACTTATTATGCTCAAACTATAGACCCATCTGACCAGTGCTCCCCAAAATCTAAAGAGCAAGAATCATGGCTTCTCGGTGCTGTGTCTGACACTGGAGCTTTCCACTGCTATGGGCTAGGCCACCATTCAGACTGGTTTGAGTTTTTTTCCTGGACCCACTATAGGAAAGAAGCTGTGTGAGGTGAGATTCTATGCCAAATGTCCACCCCAAGGCAAACAACCCTCAGCAGAAGCAGGGCTGGGGGAGGAATTCAGGACCCAGGAGGTCAGGGTGCAAGACGAGAGCCCACTCACTAGAGCCATGTGACAGAAGCTCGCTGTGGTGGAGAACCCAGGAAAGTACCCCTCCGGGAGTGAACATCAAACAGTTACCAGGCCCAGATGGCCTGGCTCCTTCTCATGGTAGGAGGCGTAGCCTTCCTTCTCTCTGCCCACCTTCTCCTAACTCCTGCTCCCCGACCTGGCAGGCTCGGACACCTCAGCTGGCAACCAAGAAAGAGAAGCAGACCAAGGCACTATGTCACGTCCCATGAGCATGGTCTCAGCTGCAGGAAGGGAGAAGATTCAACTTTAGTTCACGTTCAGCATTTTGATTATTGCAGGTAACTGGACACTGGGACTGTGGAATTGCAATCTGCCCGAATCTGGAAGTAACCAGAGGACTTTGTTTCACCTAAGAGGGATCAGTGAAGTACCAGGAGCAGAGGCAGAGAAAGAACCAGAGCTGTAGAACAGGTTCAAAGAGACAAAGAGAACCTGTGATCATGATTATGCCCTGGGAGTCCAGCGAAGCCCACTTATCTAAAAAGACTGTATACTTCTGTTTCTGAAAGAGTCATGGAAATCTCCAATGGTGGTTACAAATTCATCAAATGTTTCTATTTCAATCAGTTTCTACTCTCAGTATTTCAAAGTTATATTGTCAGAAATAGAACAGGCTCAACATGAATCTTATGAAGCTTATCAGTATGAACATTTCTCTTTTATTATCTTGAATTTTATTTTGTTTAATACTGATATTGCTTCCACTCCATTCCTTTCTTTTTGCATTTTCCTAGGATATGTTTTTCCATCCCTTCAACCTTCACCCTTCGACCTTCCTGTTGGAATCCATTGGATTTCAGTTTTAGCTCTTTCTGAATATCTGTTATTTATCAGGAAATGTAACCAAGTCGCATTTATTGAGATTGCAAATTTACCACACTGACTCTAGCTATCTTGTTTTAGTTTTTCTATTCACTGTGTTTTCTTTGTTATTGTTCTCACTTTGTAGTAAGCAAGACAGGACAGGCAAAGCTGGAGTGACAAAATAGCCCCAAATCAGCGGCATGATAAAGAGAGGTTTGCTTTTCCCAACACTATGTCTTCTGCAGAGAATCCAACAGTTCAGGCCACACTCCTCCATGCAATGACTCAGGGATCTAGGTTTTTTCCCCAGGGCTCAAACTGAGATGAGACAAGCAAAGGACCCAGGTGCAAATTTTGAGAAGGGTCTCACTCTCAGGTTCACAGTCACCACACGTGCCTCACCTCAGTCTCAGCCCTACTTTTTCTATCTAGACTCCACTATCTCAACAGAAGGCCTCTGCAGCTTCCCCTAATATTGGGCAATTGAGAACTGAACTTGATTATACTATAGCAAAGACAAATTCTATCTTACTGAAAAATAAATTACAAAAACAAAAACAGCCATTTTCCTCAAACTAAATACAGAAAGACCAGTTCTGTATCTGGACTACTAAAATATTTCCATAAATGAAAATATGTTCACAAAACAGTACACATTTCATAAATATACATATAAACAAAAGGACACAAAACATATTAGCAAGGCTGCATGTGGGATAAAGAGAAATGAGGGATGGGAATGAAAGAAAAGAAATTGAGAGAGGGACCTCGTATGGATCGCTGATAACAATTTAATCTTCTGTGTCTCTGATTGGCAAATGAGAGTCTATTTCTGATTTTTGTTTGTTCATTTGTTTTGTTATTAGAGTCCACATGTAAGTAAAATCATATGGTATCTGTTTTTCTGTCTGGCTTATTTCACTTAGCATAAAACCCTCTAGGTCCATCCATATTGTTGAGAACGGTAAGATTTCATTTTTTTTTATGACTAACCTTCCATTGTGTATACATATCCTATATTCTTTATCCATTCATCCTTCAATGGACATTACAATGTTTCCATAACTTGGCTACTGTAAATAATGCTGCAATAAATATAGGAGATGGGCCAAATAGGTGAAAGAGATTAAGAGGTACAAACTTCCAGTTATAAAATAAATAAGCCACAAGGATCAGAAGTACAGCATAAGGAATATAGTCAATAATTTGTAATAATTTATGGTGGCAGAGAGCAACTACACTCATTGTGGTGAGCACTGAGTAACGTATAGAGTTGTATAATCATTGTGTCGTACACCTGAAACTAACATAATGTTGTATGTCAACTACATGTCAATTAAAATATATGTATATTAAATTCTACTGTAAAAAAAAAGAAGAGAAGAAAAAAGAATAAAAAGAAATTGTGGCGGGGGATAGGGAAGGAAGGAAAACAGAAAACACTAGAGCACACCTGCCTGGTAGACCTATATTTTCATGGGCATAAGTGTAGCTGTGTCATCTCCCTGCCATCTGTTACTTATTAATTACACCAATTCTAAGTTTTACAATAGCCATACTACCAAAGTTAATTTTCGTGTTTATAAAAGCTTATTTTACAGTTGCCTTTGGCCATTCTAGCTAATTTTTTAGCTAAGGTTACCCCTAACCTTATCAATGAATAAGCCCATTTGCACTTTCTGACAAAGAATTTTATATTTCCATGTTAAATTGTGAAAGAAAACTTCATCCCAAGCTTAAATACAGGCAAAATGATGATTGCTTGGTGTTTTGTTGTTGTTGTTGTTGTTGTTGTTGTTGTTTTTAAATCACCCAAGGATGTTTTCAAAGAAGCCTGCTTGACCTCATCTGACACTTTGGGGCACTTTACTGTTAGAGAATTTTTAACAGTCATCAGCCAATTAAGGTACAGATAGCTCACAGCCAGCAAGATTAGGGACAAGGGAGTCATCAGGACTTTATAGTCTGGCTGAGAAGCTAACCCAGAGGTGACATGGTTATTACCCTGTAGAAAGTTAGCCTATCTGGTACCTCACTTGGCAATACTATTGCACATTCCTTTCCAACTGACTATATAAATCTTTATTCTTCTAACACTCTGCAGTCAGCAATTTGGCTTCCTACTGGATCCTTCCTTACTAAGTTAAATAAAACTTTAACAAGTGCTACCATGTATGTTAGTCTGAGAATTGTGTTTTTACAACACTGAAGATAAAATGTTAGTCTATCCTTTGAGTTATTTGGCTAACAGTTAGACTGTAACCCTAATATCCACAAGATTTCAGGAGTATACTACCATGTTCTAGTAAAGGCAAAGAATATAAGAGAGGAGTTTTTCAATCTCACTTTATGATATTTTCAAGAAATACACCTAAAACATAAGGTCACAGAAAGGTTGAAACTAAAAGAAGAAAACAATTTTATACATAAAGTGAATATCAACCAAAAGGAAAAAGGCATAGCTTTATTAATGTCAATCAAGACAGACACTAAAGCACGTATTACTAGAAACAAAGACCAGTAAAAAGCTCAAGTCATCAAAAAGATAAAGCAATTCTAATCCTGGATTCCCTAATAAAATAGCTTTACATAAAGCTGCAAGGAGATTTGAAAAATACAGCATAAGAATAGGAGATTTTAATTTCCCTTTTTGGTAATTGTTGGATGACACACACAAACATTTGGTAAAGATACAGACTATTGAATCTACATTTGATCTAATGGATATATACATATAGTAAACAATTGCAGGCAACATTCTTTTGAAAGCTGAGTCTTCGAAAAAAAACTGATGAAACTAGCAAATCTCCAACAAAATTAATCAAGAAAAAAGAGAAAAGGCACAAATAAACCATAAGCAATACTAGGGATGAGGCATAATTCGAGATCCAGATGAGATTTAGAATACAGAAGAGGGGTTAAGAGAGGAAACTGAACGCACAGTTAATTTTGCTACCTCCCGAAATCCCATTAAATGGGAAGCAACTTTTTTCAAGAAAAAGATGAATCCACAAAGAGTAATAAGAAACAGAGCAACCCCAAATTTTTGGTTCTTAGAAAATAGATGGGTAGGATCCCAAGTCTCACACCAGCAATGGGGTAAGCTGAGAACTGACAAAATGTATGCACTAAAATCCTCAAAAGTCTCAGGCACTGCCAGCACCAAACCTGGGGTAGAGGGGAGCTAAACAAGGGGAGATTGGGTAAGAACTGTTGGAGAAGCCCTAGATGTCCACCTCCATCCCACATGTTGAAGACAGGGTTCCTCTCTGAGAGCAAGGAGAGGCACAAATTATGCCCCTGCCAGTTCTGACTCCAGGAAGATGGCAGCCAGGCCTTTGCTATTCAGGCAGGAGGCTAGCTCTCTCTGGGGAACTTTACCCACATCAAGCCACGGGCCTGGGGGCTCCCCAGCATAAGCCATCACCCCACACTCAGACAGTCCAGGCAGAGTCCTCATCCCCTTCGCCCAGCTCTCAAACCTGGACAGACGAAGGATTATCTGTGGAAAGCTGCTAACATGAAAGACAGAGAGCCAACAGGAGGAAAAGCAATTTGGAAGGAGAAGACAGTTTTTTGAAAGCAGAAAAAAAAAAAAATCTATCTGTCCCAGAGGGATAATAGAAGCTGTTACTCTATACAAAAAAAAACAGGCTGCTCAAAACAAAAACAGAAACAAAAACAAAAACAAAAACAAAAAAAACAAAAAACAAACAAAAAACAAAAACAGGCTGCTCTACAAAGGTGCAAACAAAACACAAAAGAGCTCTCAGGAATGGAAACAATTCTTAATTTTTTCTAAAGACTTATTTATTTATTCATGAGAGACACAGAGAGTGAGGCAGAGACGCAGGCAGAGGGTGAAGCAGGCATCCTACAGAGCCTGATGCGGAACTCGATCCCAGAACCCCGGGATCACACCCTGAGCCAAAGGCAGACGCTCAACCACTGAGCCACCCAGGTGTCCCACAGTTTTTAATTTCTTTAAAAATTTTTCATTCTTAATTTTTTAGAAATTTGAAATTTTAAGAACAAATAGTTAAAAGTAAAAAATTCAATAAAACATTTGGAGGATAAAATTAATGAAATCCTTTTGCAGAAAGGAAAGCAGAGACAAAATGGAAATTATGAGAAAAAAGAGACAAATAGAGAATGATTTCAGGATCTGAATAAAAGGAGTTCCAGAAAAAAACTACAAACAGCATCTGAGTAATTGGAATTCCAAAAAGAAGAAAGTGAGGAGAGTGAACATCCTGGTGTGACTTATTTTATGGGGTGACCTGGCTGTGTCCCCACTGCCTAACCTCTCGATATTTCTGCTCACCTTCTGAACAGTCTCAGTTATTTTTCGAACTAGATGACAGCCTCGGACTAAGTTCATTTCCTGCCTTTGTTTTTTGAACATAGGAAGGGGATGTTACAAAAAAATATGCCAATAAATTTAAAACTTAGATGAAATGGATATATTTTGAGAAAAATATAAATTTCCAAAACTTATTCAAGAAAAAAATTAAAAATCCAAATAGTTCTATAACCACTAAAAAAAAGAACAATAATAACAGTAAAGTGATGCTGATAATGGTATAAATGAGTAGTTTAAATTGTCCCACAAAGAAAACTCCAGTGACAGATGGTTTTATGGATAAGTTCTATCAAATATAAAAAAAAAAAACATGTCTAAATTGCACAATCTTTTTCAAATATTAAAAAAAGGTAAAATTTCCCTTCATGTTTATGAGGTTAATATAACTTTGACACCAAAACTTTGGAAGCTAGTTGGCATTCTCTAGTAATGTTGACAATGCATAACCTATTAGCCAGCAATTCTGCCCTGATCATGTTCTCAACTGCGGCACAAGACCTTCAGAAGACATGGACAAAGAGTTCATAAAAGTAGACTACCAAAACATCTGTCAACCAAGGAAAGGATAACTAAACTGGGATATATGTACGTCACAGAATATTATGCAATACTGAAAATGAATGAACCGTGTTCTATACACATATCAGCATGGGTGAATTTCAAAAGCATAATATTGACCAATAAGAAACAGATTACAGAAGGCCTATGAATTGATTTGCATTAGGTTCAAAACAAACACTGCAACCAATATATTGTGTAAGGATACATGCATGTGTAATGGAACTTTTTTCAGAAATCTGTTAACATAATGTTCATGATCATTCTATCTGTGGGAGTAAGAGAGGGGACACACCAAGAGAAGGGAAACACGTGACATACGTGACCAGATGGCAGGCTTCAAGGACACTGGTGAGGTTATAATTCTTAAGCTGAGTGATAAAAATTTATTTTTACTAATAAAATGAGTAATGTGTTAATTTTACTCATTTTACTTTTTGAGTCACATATATGGATGACATACACTCCTGTTTGATACATCTCTGTCTCTGTCTCTCCATCTCACACACACAAACACATGCTCGCACAGCAATGGCACACTACCATGAACCTGAGGTCATCAAAGCCTAGATCAGAAATGAGAGGGTTGAATTCAAGCCACACAGCAACAGAGCAAAGAGTCCAGGGGAACATAAAGCTAATGAAAAGTTGCTATTTTCACTTCAGGCAAGATGAAAGAGAATAAGCTGAGAGTGCAACAGGACTACTTTAGAGGAGAGGAATTTTGACACTAGGAAGAGGAATTTCCTTGCTGAAATGACAAAACACCACCATAAATTGCCAAGTAAATGTGTGATGATATTCAAAAATAGGGCAAAGCAGTTATATTTCTTGGGCTGGTTGAGGCAGAGCAGGCCAAGTGATTATAATCCAAGGGCCAAATCTGTGCCATTACCTGCAGCTGCCAGGAGCGCTGACTTGAGAAGCACCATGCCCTGATCCACCACATTGGGGTTGGGGATAGTGCCTGCATCTGCACCATCCCAGATGTTGGGGAAGGCCACTGGAACTGCCAGAGGGGAACGAATGAAAGCAAAGCATCTCTGGTCATGCAATTTGCTTCTAGTGTTCTCTGGGTGTTAACAGTAAAGAATACATGCATCAGAGAAACAAAAAGTAAAATTTATAATATTTAAATATATATTGTATATTGTATTACATATGTACTCTATATAAATATTAAGCCTTATAATAATAGGAGATGGGTTAAAATTTGTTCAGTCTCATATAAAGAACTATTTAGCAAGGGTGTCCAACATTTTAAAATGATTTTATCACATTTTTGTTTTAATTCCAGTATTGTTATACAGTGTTATGTTAGTGTCAAGTGTGAAGGGTATCCAACATATAAGTGCACATACTCATGGAGCCAGCAAGCTTATTGAGAGGGGTGTATACTTGGATGTGCGTTAAGTCTATATGCGAAAGTGTATCTTGGAACATTATTTGTGAAAATCAACCTGAGTGCCTATCTCTAAGAGGCTGACAAAAGAGATATGGTACATCCCTGGGATAAGATAACCCTGAAATCATTCAAAAGAATGCAAGCCACCTATAGAAGATCTCCACGCTGTGTTATTAAATGAATAAAGCAAAGTTTAGAGTAAGAGTCATGGTTGTAAGATCCCACTTGTGCCCACATGGGCAGAAACTAAACATACAAGTGTAAATTCTGTTGGAGACTGCCAGTGGCCACTAAGGCCTTCCTCCTCCCCTTCCTGGCCATGTGACTAGACCATGCTACTGGCCTTCCTTGTGCAGGTGGGCTCACGGGACACAGACGTGCTGGTGACTCAGCTCCAACCTTGAAGATAGAAGGAACATTGCCGAAGCACCTGCCAGCCAGGAAAGCTCACATTTTTTTTTTTAAGTCTCTGCATTACTGTTGGGTCTCTGTTCTATAGCCAATCTTTACTGTAGTATCAGCGTGGAAGTATGGGAACGGCTATAATTTTTCCTTATATTTTCTGAAAGGAATCTCAAGACATTTTTAACACTGGTGGCCTTCACAGAGCAGCTAATGGCAGTGGTGTGGAGAGGACTTTATTTCTCTTTTTTGTGCCTTTCTGTACTACGAGTTTTCCATTTTATACCTGCATTACTTTTATCTGTAATAGGAATTATCTAGGCAATGGCCTAGATGATGGCCTTTTTGCTGTTTTCTTCTTTATATCTCTTCAAATTAAAAAAATATACATAAAGATCATTAGGCATCAGAGAAATGCAAATTAAAACCACAATGAGACATCACTACCCAGCTATTAGAATGGCTATAATTAAAAAAATAGTGACGAGACCAAATCCTGGTCTCTCAAAGATTTTGATGTCGATTTTGACTGATTCTAGATGAAGCTCCATTCTGGCCAGAGTGAGCAAAGGAAAGGAAGGGAATGTGGGAAGAAGGTTCTCTAAAACAAAAACATTTTCTGCTGCGCACGTGTCATGCTTTCCTCTAAAAAAACAAGCACTACAGAAGAATCGAGCCAAGAAGAGTGAACCCTGAGGTAATCTACGGGCTCTGGGTGATAAGCGTGAATGTAGGTTCATCCATTGTAACAGACATGCCGCTGCCGTAGGGGATGTCAATAGTATGTGGCTACACATGCTTAGGGCAGAGGGGATATGGAACTCTCTGTACCTTCCACTCAAGTCCGTGGTCAACCTTAAATTTCTTTAAAAATTAAGTCTAGGGATCCCAGGGTGGCTCAGTGGTTTAGCTCCTGCCTTCAGCCCAGGGCGTGATCCTGGAGTCCTTGGATCGAGTCCCACGTTGGGCTCCTTGCATGGAGCCTGTTTCTCCCTCTGCCTATGTCTCTGCCTCTCTTTCTCTCTGTGTCTCTCATGAATAAATAAATAAAATCTTTAAAAAAAATAAATAAAAATTAAGTCTATTTAAATTTTAAAAAATTAAATGGAAAATAAAAGGTTTTAAAAAAATAAAAAACAAAAGACTGTCCCATTTCAAGGCTGATCCTTCCAGTGATATCCCAGAGTTTTTTTTTTCTCTCTCTCTCTCTCCCTGTGGAAATACCTCCCACATGCACCTCCAAAGCCTCATTTTGAGCGTTGGTATCCACCAAAATTGAGGCTAAAGAATTAAGCACCTTTGTCTCACAATTCACTTCTCATCAGCCTACTGAAGAGAAGATTGCCCATTAAATGAAAAACAATTTGCATTTTCAGCACAAAAGATGCTTGCTTCCTGGTGGGTGTCCAGCCTCTCCTGAATTGTGCCATTTCTCTCAAGAGCCACAGACGTTTTAAAGGTTCTATGTGAAGTGGTCTGGGCCAGGAGGGGGTGGGGCACAGAAAACACTTATTTGTCCAGCTAGTATTTGTTCCCTTTATCCACTTGAGCAGTGTTCAATTTTATTCCTAGAATGTCCAGGCTGACGGGCTCCATACACAGGTGTTTCCTCTTTTCCTTCAAGAGGTTGAGCTCAGAAGCACCCCATCTCCCAGAATGCACTGTGGCCCCATCCTCCAGAAGGGCCGCAGCAGAGATGAAGGTGCCCTGCGGCTGGGAGGGCCTGCCCCAGGAAATGTGTTTGCTGCTGCTAGTCTGTAACAGGTGCGTGACACCAGGGAAGACAAGGCCTCCTCTGGATGGTTCTGAATAAAAGAAATTCAGGTGTAAAGGAGCACAACTGGTGTGAAGACAGGGTGAAGCAGTGGCCTCAGAGGGGGGAATAGCAAATCCCCTCATGCTTCCCCCCATCCCTCACCACAATTGTTTTCCACCTCCTTCCAGTACCACTTGAAATTCCTTTAGCAGGAGGCAAAGCCTCTTTTGCTCCACTAAGTATAAATACAGATTAGGTTAAAATGCAATATAGAATAGACTCCCAGAAAGATGGAAAAGTACTTTTCCCCATTTTTACTATGATATGTAACTAAAGTGTGCGACATGCACGTAATGAATAGAAAATGACTCCAAATGATAGGGAAAAGATGAGCAAAGGGCCTCAAGACCTGAGACACAGCACAGTGATGAGTTCAAGGGTTTTCTATTTGCCTCACATATCCCAGACTTATTGGTGGAAAAGCTGGCAATTTAGAAACACTGCAGGTACAGACATAGAAAGTCACAGCAAAAGCCTGCTTTCTCTAACCAAAGAACCGAAGAAGAGGAAGCCTTGCAAGGCAGAAAACTATAGAAAAGAACTGCTTTACTCCAGGCAAACAGCTTAAAAACAAAATTTTTATGATCACACCCCACCCCCACCCACAGAAGCTGAGTCAGGATCTGAGTCTTCCACCCTGGAGACCACTGGAACAAGGGTCCCCAGCCATGGCCAGGCTGGCATCAGGGAAGGCTGAGTGGGGAGGCAGGACATTCATCCCAGCCACCTCCTCCCATGTCAGCGGACCTTAACTTCTATTTGCACCCGGCAGTGCCAAGGCAATCTGTCCCTTCTTCCTCTCCCCCTTCCCTGGAACAGTAAAGGAGGAAGCTAGTGGAGAGTCAGGACTCTCATTACTTTCACTACTACCCCAGGGGTGGTGAGGCCACTCTTCCCCCAGCAGGGAGCCAGCAGTCCCACCCTTACCCAGCAGCGACAAGGAGGCAGTGCTGTCCCCTAATGGAGACCAAGTGGAAAGCCTAGGCTCCTTACCTGGTAGGAACAAGCTGGCACCCCCTCCTCCCTCTGCTGATGCAGTGTTGGTACAACCCAAACCAGATTGAAATAAGATCCAGAGTCTCATAACAAAAAACTAAAAATGACCACAATTCAAAGGTCACTCATCATACCAAAAACCAAAAAAAATTGAGAAAGATCTCAATTTGGATGAGATCAAGACAATCGAGCTGCCTGGGTGGCTCAGCGGTTGAGCCTCTGCCTTTGGCTCAGGGTGTGATCCTGGAGTCCTGGGATAGAGTCCCACATCGGGCTTCTTGTGGGGACCCTGCTTCTCCCTCTGCCTATGTCTCTGCCTGTCTCTGTGTGTCTCTCATTAATAAATAAATAAAATCTTAAAAAAAATAAACAAAAACAAAACAATCATCATGCCCACATCAAGATGACACAGATGTGAGGGTTCTCGGACTAGGATTTTTTCTTTAAGACTAAGCCACCCAGGCATCCCTCAAACTAGGGTTTTAAAGCAGCCATCATAAGAAAGCTTTGAAAAGCAACTGCAAACATTTTTTAGACAAATACAAAAAGAGAAAGTTTAAGTAAGGAAATAGATGATTTAAGAAGAACCAAATGGAAACTTTAAGGGCTGAAAAATAAAATAAATGAAATAAAAAACTCAACTGATGGGCTCAGTACCAGAATACAAAGGACCAAGAAAAGTATCAGTGAATTTAGAGAGAAAACAATAGAAATTACCCACTCTAAACAACAGGGGAAAAAATACAATGAAGAAAATTAACAGGATCTCGGAAATCCACTGGGCTATAAGAAAGATCTAATATCCATGTGATTGGAGACTCAGAAAAAGAGAAGAGGGCTGGGCAGAGAAAGTATTCAAAGAAGAATGAATGGGGGCACCTCGGTCATATTTGAGTGTGGAGATTGAGGAGACCACTCAGCAACCTTTTCCATACCTTGTGTCTTCTTCACCCAAAAATCAGAAGGAAAGCTTTTCCAGCGGTTTGCATTAGAATTATATCACCATTTATATAACTATTTTCTACCTGAGGCAAAGTTTCTGGAGAGGACCTAATCTCTCATACAAAAGATCCATGGCCTTACCTCTTAGTTCTTTGGGTTGCCTTGAAATCCATGATTTTCTTCATGATTTTCCAGATTCTTTCCTCAAATTCATACTGACCTGACCTACTAATTGTCCCCTTGATGGCTTAAGACTTGGCCCTTTTTTTCTACTTAGAGGAAATCATGTGAAAACTTAGCCATTCATTTCTTCACTGTTTCCAAATGCAATGTCCGGAGTGGGCACCACAGTTCATCCGAAAGTTGCTATCCACAAATTAAGATAAAGAACCCAGGACCCCTGATGGCTCAGTGGTTGAGCATCTGCCTTCAGCTCAGGTCATGATCCCAGGATCCTGGGATCAAGTCCCACATCAGGCTCCCCACAAGGAGCCTGCTTCTCCTTTTTTTTTTTTTTAAGGTTTTATCTATTTAATCATGAGAGACACAGAGATAGAGAGAGGCAGAGACACAGGCAGAGGGAGAAGCAGGCTCCATGCAGGAAGCCCAACGTGGGACTCGATCTTGGTTCTCCAGGATCACACCCTGGGCTGCAGGCGGCGCTAAACCGCTGAGCCACCGGGGCTGCCCCCTGCTTCCTCTTCTGCCTGTGTCTCTGCCTCTCTTTCCGTGTCTCCCATGAATAAATAAATAAAAATTTTAAAAATGTTTCTAGCAAGTGCTTCCGATGCACCTTGCACTGTCCATTTCACACACGATGGTTTGGCGTCTATCACGATGTGGGCTTTGGGGATGAGAGGATGCATGGGTACAGCACTGTCATTGAATGTGGTTTTTGTAACTGAAGTACTTTTCAGTATATTTCTAAAGCGTTATTGATTTTTTCATCCTTTTATAATTTCAAAGATTGTTTCTTCTGCTGTATTTTACATGGTTCTAGAGGTCAGTAATAGGCATGATGAAGGAATAAAATAAGAGGAACTCCAGGAAACAATATTTCATGAATGAAAATGTGGAATTTGTAAGAATAGCAATCATAACAATAATGGCAATATACAAAACTACATATGCTAGAAGTACATTTTTAAAAATGATAATTACCCATATATCTATCTGCAGGTAAATAAGAAGCCTGGAAGGAAATACTCAGAGATACTAATCATACTCCAGTGACTCTCAGTCCTATCAGATCCTCTCTTTGTATAATACTTTATAATGTCCATTATTCTTGAAATGACAGTTGTAGGTAGTATGTCCTGCCTACACACACACACACACACACACACACACACACACACACAAATTTTTTTAATCAACATACCCTAGCTATAAAGTAAGGATAAATAAAAGGAATTCATAGACAATCACAATGTCCCCATAAATTCCTAAAACAACTCCTAAGGGATGATAATGGCAACTCTGAATATCACTGTGGGTTTTTTTTAAAGGTATCTAGAGAGTGAGATTATAATTTTTAAATTTTCTTTTTTATAGAAAATATTTGTTTTCCCAAATTCATGTCTGTGACTTTTATAATCAGAAAACTAGTGTTGGGGGTGGCTGTCACATGATCATGGTGAGTCTAATACAAGGGAGGGGAAACTCTCCAAGAACACAACTTACCTCAAATGAATAAGCTTTCCCAATCCCATCTCCTGCTCCAGTGATCACTGCAAAAAGCAGAAAAGGTTTTAAAAGACAGAATTAATCTCTAAAGTGCTCTTTCTCACCAGTTACATTTTTTTGCAGGCTTACTGCCTAGGACACAGCGTTTCAAAACAGCATCCTTCAGCTACACAGCCCTATTCCACTCAACTCCGGAGCAACCAGCCCTCACTTCCCTTATGAAATGTTCCAAATGAAGCTTTCTTTCTTTCTTTCTTTCTTTTTTTTTTTTTTGAAGAGTAGGTGAGGCTGTGGAAGATACCCTCCAAAACAAAACAAAGAACCTCAGCCAGGGAACATTTCATTCAGACCCCAAAGAGTGTGTCCTGTTATCTCTCTACCAACACATCCAACTATCACTGTAAGGAAGGACATTTCAGAGTGTTTTCCTCTTCCCATCCCCCCCACAGGTCAGCAGTGCCCAAAGCCCAGGGAGATGAGGAACATAACAAAGAGGAAAACACAGAAATGCCAAAAGAGGATACAGTGACATAAAGGGACCTGAAGAATCTGCACTCAGCTTATCTATTGATTAACATGTAACAACCAGATGGGCCTAGACCCTTTGTATCCAAACATTAGACCGATATTTTATGAGCGAGTTCTAGGTAAGCCTCATTCTCATGAATGTTGTGATTTGAAACAGTGCTACAGTTCAGTATTTATGTGTCTGTGCTTGCCTTTGCACATCAATGGGAGGCTGTACTGTCCACAAGTGTGAATAAAACATACATTTAGCTTATTGGAGAGTAAGAGCCAAGCTGTACAAGCTTCCAGAAACACACTGGCAGAGCACGCTCATTTTTTTTTTTTTTAGATTTTATTTGTTTGTTTATTGATTTATTTGAGAGAGAGAGAGAGAGAGAGAGAAGGAGAGAGTGTAAGCGAGGGGCAGAGGGACAAGCAGACTCTGCGATGAGTGTGCATCCTGACTCAAGGCTCCATCTCACGACCCTGAGATCAAGACCTGAGCTGAAATCAACAGCCCAATGCTTAACCAATGGGGCCAGCCAGGTGCCCCGGGCCACTCTCATTGCAGAACTGCTAATGGTTTTATCTCTCCACTGGGGTCCCTTTAGGTGCATCCATGCATATCACTAGATCCCCTTGAAACAGGTGCTTTGCTCAGGGTTATCTACTGTCCCCCCACCTTTTATGGGAATCTTCAAAATAGTTAAAATAATAACATCAATAAATGACTGGTTTCTGTGGAGTGCTTACTTTCTGCCGTGTACTGTTTCAAGTGTTTTAACATTCAAAACAAGCTCCTAATGCCCAGACCATTGTTTTCCTTAGTTTATAGAGGAGGAGGCTAAGGGAGAGAAACTAACTCAATCAAGGTCACATTGCTAAAAATGATGACAAGAGGGTTTGAAACGCGGCTACCTGACTTTGGGGCCACAAATCTATAAAGATACACCAGTGACATAATTGCCTAATCGACCACAGAGTTCTGAGGAGTTGAACACTTTCGTCTTTAGTGATTGGATTTTCTTCTGGCTCCCCACCAGGAATATATACTCTCCCAGAGATCTGCCTATGCTCAAAGACATTTTAATCTCGCTAGTGATGACTCTATTCAATATTGATTCAAAGGACAGGTTAAGATTATGTTTATTCAATGTGAGGCAACAAAATACACTTGTCTCTGGCCCCACGTGAACTTCTTCTAGAGTGTGTGTTTTCAGAAGGGCTTCGCCTTACACTGATGAGCAGTACTGTGCAGAGCTCTAAGCACTTGAAAAGTGCATGGCATCTGGATCTGTGTAGAGCAAGATATTTAGATCCAGAACGGTCAAGTTCAAGCTACTGAGCACGTTTTCTGAAGATATTGCCCCAAGAGTGAAGGAATGTTCACAAACCACACACAAACACACAGTTCAGATGTAACATGCAACAGTTAAAAACCCATTTTTCATTCCAAATGACTTTCATGTGTCAATTTTTCTTATTTCTGCTAGTAGGGTTGCAGCTGCCAGCTTTAGCAAGTAAAGATACAGCATGCCCAGCTAAATTTGAATTTCAAGTAAATCATAAATAATTTTTTAGTAGAAGTATGTCCCACATAATATTTGGGATGCCATATACTAAAAAATTATTCCTATTTATTCAAAATTCAAATATAACTCAGTACCTTATATTTTATCTGGCAGCCCTATAAGGTTGTTTATAATCTCGCCTATTTAGCCTGGCATGGTACTTTTGAAGCTGTTTGAATTCTTTGTTGTTGTTTTTTAAGTCACTAGATTTCTTCATGTAACGTTAGCACTTCATTCAAAGAGATGCTGAAATCATAGCCTAATGTTTTTCACCTTAAACCCAGTCATCAGGCTGAAATTCTGTGAGAGTGTTCCAGAAGATAAATCCCATTGGTTGGTGATCAGTCTACTTGGGATGTAAACCAAACCGAGATTCTATATCTAACCATCTCTAACATGTGTTCCTGTAGGGACCTTTGTTACCTTGATTTTGTAAATACCCTCACTTCATGAAAGGGCTCAGCAAAATTCTTTTAGATAAAGTGAAGTGAAATTATTTGTATTTCCGAGTTTTGAGACACTCTTCATAAAATGGCAGTACCCTGAGCCTTCAAAAATCTGGAGAAAAGGATGCAGAAGTTTCTGCAGTACTATTATTTGTGTCACCAGAAACTCCAAAAAGGAGAAAATCCAGCTAATAAGGATGAGAGGACAAACAGAGGCAAGAATCAGGTGGCATCCTTCTGGTTAATTCTCCTCATGCCCCACCTCTTGTCTTTTAGATAATTCCAATTTCACTCATGCTTTCCAGGCACCCAAATAAAAGTCACCCAAAGGAATTACATCTTTGCTCTCAAAAGGAAAGGATGCAATTTATCTTTTGAGATATACATAACAATAAGACATAAACAAGAAACAGGAGATGGAAAGCTGTATTTACCTGCCCACTGTCCCATTGACTTCAAGAACGACTTTGGCAAAACTTTCCAGAAGTGTCGGAAAATATACCTGGAGAATCTCACACTCTTCACCAGGCACACCAGGCACACCAGCAGCCCTACAAAAATGAAAAACTGTTCCAGAGCCACCCCCATGACTGCACTGGACCAGTTTCAGATGTGGCTGGCCCCTCCACAGACCTCTGAGGGTGTGGCTGCTCCAGAGGCAAATTGGTCACCCTTTGGAGTCACCAGCTGCATTCCACTGTGCAGAGACATTTAGATTAGAGTAACTTCTTTACACAATCTTCTGATTCATGGGCTTTGAAATAAAGTATTCTTTCTAATATTTTTATAGCACTGTTGGACTTTTGTCACCACGGGGGAGCCTGTTTCTCCCTCTGCCTGTGTCTCTGCCTCTCTCTGTGTGTCTCTCATGAATAAGTGAATAAAATCTTAAAAAAGAAAAAGAAGCTATGAGCTTCCTGAATCTCTTTCCTTTGTAGATAGAAGCAGTCACCAAATCCAACATTAGAACCAATCCCTCCCAGTGATTCTTTCCTTTCCATGCCCTGCCACCTCCACAGCACAGCTCATGATCTGAGAGGCAGCTGGGAGGAAGGCATGGACTCTGAGAAGGACATTCCAGATGTGCATTTTGGCTTTGTAAACAGTGTGGTCCCAATTGTACATTTAGATGTGATAATTAGCAGAAAAGAAATATAGGTATATTCACCAAAATGTTAACAATGTTTTTATATTGAGATAGTAGATTTAAGGGCTTGTTTTTTCAATTGCATCTTTGTGCTTTTTTATACTTCTTAAATTTCCACAATGAAGGTGTATTATTTTTATAATTAAAAATCATGAATTTGAATTAAAATTCCACCAAACCATTAAGGACCAGCTGAGTTGATACTTCTTTTGTTAAAACTTCTCAGCTCTTTCCATTGCCAGAGATCCTTCTCTGAGCAAGTTATGGAATCACTCTGAGACCTAAATTGCTTGCCTATAAAGTGAGGACTCGTGCGCCTGGGTGGCTCACTCGGCTGGGCATCAGACTCTTGAGTTCAGTTTGGGTCTTGAGCTTGAAGTCGTGAAGTGGAGCCCCACCTCAGGCTCCATGCTCAGGGCAGAGTCTGCTTGAGATTCTTTCTCCCTATCCCTCTGCTCCTCCCCCCATTCAAGCTCTCTAAATAAATAAGTAAATAAAATCTTAATAAAATAGAATAAGGACTAAACCTTTAAATGAAAAATATATATACAGTATTATATATATAATGTGTTATAAATATATATTTATGCATCGTATATTATATATTTTTCTATATATAATATTCTCTCCATATATTGAAATAAATATGTATGTATACTTCAAATCCTGGGCTATAGAAGTACTTGATAAGTGCAGTTTTCTTTTTCTGAATACCAGAAACAAGCAAAAAAAAACCCCAAAACCAAAAAACTATAACTATGTGAATGGCTGTGTTCTGATAAAACTTAATTTACAGAAAGTCAACGGGTCAGATTTAGACTACAGGCCATAGTTTGCCAACTCCTGCCCTAACAGTTGGTTAGATTCGAGGTTCAATTTCCTAGCAAGCCATCTTCACAGGCTGTGCTGTGTGTTTCTAGAGGAGGTAACTGATGTCTGGTTGTCTCTTTTTCTGAAAGTAGCATGATTCATGATCAGTGCCTAGATCCAGTCTTTAATTATGAGTTGCAAAATGGTGACTTTCTAATTCTATCATTTTTCTTGCAGTATTCTAAACAACCACAACAACAACAAAACACCTGAACTACAGGATTGCACAGAACACTGAAGTATAGTTAATACAGAAAACGTAAAGCAAGTGCTGGACTCTTTCTCTTTTATTTACCAATTTCAAAGTAATGAGTTGGTTTCCTCGTGTCCTAAAAGGTGGACCAAAGACCTGGTTGGTTGTTTTCTGTGGTTTGTCTGGTTTTTGTTTTTGCAGGGTTTTTTGGTGAGAGAATCATTATGAAACATGGATATTAACATTTTTTATTTGTTTCAATCCTTTGCAGTTATTATTCTTTTTTTTAAGATTTGTATTATTTATTCATGAGAGACAGAGAGAGAGAGAGAGAGGCAGAGACATAGGCAGAGGAAGAAGCAGGCTCCATGCAGGGAGCCCGATGTGGGACTCGATCCCGGGACTCCAGGATCATGCCCTGGACCGAAGGTGGCGCTAAACCACTGACCCACCCAGGCTGCCCTGCAGTTATTATTCTTACCAGTGCTCAGAGCATCCCACCTTCGGTCAGTGGGACCTCTTCCAGTTCACTCCTGGATTCTTCGGACAAGATTGACGAGACCCCAGCAGTCTTTGCTAGTGTCTATGTTTTTCCAGAATGACATTTTGTCTAATTTGTGTTCAGACATGGAATGTGCCTTTTCTCAGAGGAGCCTGAGTCCTTTTAGTGGAAAATGACATCTAGAGACTATAAACTGGACACCAAGAGTACTCTTTGTTGCCAAATTTGTCATTAGTTCTAACCCTTTATAGGGCAATACTGGGAAACTCTTTTAAGTCAATGTACTTCATGAGTCAAAGTTAGAAATATAAGAGTTTTACTTAGTATCTTTTATGTGTGGATTATTTTTCTCTGACACTGAAAATCTTCATTCTTAACACATTGGCTTTGTCCTCTGGGGTGTAAATATATTTGCTCCTTTTGCTTTCACTTTTTTTCAGAGATTGCATTTTTAAAAATTCTCTGTGGTTTAACTTTGTTTTATAAATGTATAAACTTGTTTTATAAATGTATAAATTTGACTTCAAAGTCAAATTTACAATAGAAAGTTCATTCAGGAAAGTCTTGAGTCTATCCTTTATTTATTTGAGAAAGAGAGAGTTAGGGGAGGGGCAAAGGGGGAGAGAGCAAGTGAATATCAAGCAGACTCCACACTGAGCATGGAGACTGACACAGAGCACTATCTCAAGACCCTGAGTCAAAAGCAAGAGTTGGATTCTTAAACAACTGAACCACCCAGGTGCCCCATCCTCTTTTTTAAATTGAAGTATAGTTTACACATAATGTCATATTAGTTTCGGATATACAATGTAGTGATTCAAGAACTCTTCACATTTCTCAGTTCTTACCACGATAAGTGTAGTTACCATCTGTTGCCACACAAAGTTATTATAATATTATTAACTATGTTCTTTACTCTTCCATATCACGTATATCCTGAGTATGTAAAAGCCAATTGGGATCCCAGCTTCATGGAAGATGTTATTATACTAGACTCTTCCTAAGTCCATTTTTGTCCTCATAAAACTGATGCTCAATGTCACCCCATTTAGCAAATGTAGGGCTAATGTGGTTTTAATGCTCTAGACTGGAGTTTACTCCTACACTGCAATATCTTGCTGTCTTGATAGCTTTTCATGCTTTTAAAAGATTTTTAAGAATACATCTTCCTCTACCTACAAAACACGAGTGAAAATCAGACATTTTGTTGAGCAAAAGAAGACATAGAAAAGTACTGCATTATTTTTCTATTTGGTAGGAAAATTAAGCCAAAACTTCAGGCCTTACACTTTTTTTTTTTTTTAAGAGTCGTCCTTCTTCCCTGTGTGGGATGAGAGCTTTCTTTCCCTTTTTTTTTTTTTTTGAAGATTTTATTTATTTATTCATGAGAGACACAGAGAGAGAGAGAGAGACAGGCAGAGAGAGAAGCAGGTTCTCAGCAGAAGCAGAAGCAGAAGCAGAAGCAGGGCCTGATGTGGGACTGGATCCCGGGACTCTGGGCCACGCCCTCAGCCAAAGGCAGAGAGGCTCAACCACTGAGCCACATAGGCATCCCATTTACAACACTTCTTATTATCTCATGAATCCTGCAGGCTAGGAATGCAAGCATGGATTGGCTGGGTGTCTCTTGTTCAAGATCTTTCACAGGCAAAGTTCAAGAAGTTCAAGAACAGGCAAATCTATTCTTTAGTAAAATAAATCAGAATATTGGTTTCTTGGTAGAAGTACAGGATTGGTTAGGGTCATAATGAACTTTTCTAGGCTGATGAAGATGTTCTATATTTTGATAAATGTGTGTGTTTCTTGGGAGTATGCCATTTTTTAGAACTGCTTGTACTACACACTTAAAGTCTGTGATTTACTGAACATAAATTATTATACTTCAATTTCACAAATTTTATCCTACAATTAATGGTGTAGATAACTAAGCGTTACATAATTACTAGAAATGGAAATGGCAGCTCACTTGTATGCTTGATTTTATTTATTTATTTTTTAATTTTATTTATTTATTCATGAGAGACACACACAGAGAAAGAGAGGCAGAGACACAGGCAGAGAGAGAAGCAGGCTCCATGCAGGGAGCCCAATGTGGGACTCAATCCCGGGATTCCAGGATCAGCCCTGGGCTGAAGGCAGGCGCTAAACCGCTGAGCCACCCAGGGATCCCTGTATGCTTGATTTTAGATCAAAGTTCCCACTTTTACCTCTCAATATACAAAATACATTCAGAGTCACCTGGGTGGCTCAGCAGGTTAAGCGGCCAGCTCTTGATTTTGGTTGTCATGATTTCAGGGTTCTGGGATGGAGCCTGCACTGGGCTCTGTGCTCCATGGGGAGTCTACTTAAGAATTCCTTTCTTTGGAAATAAATAAATAAATAGATAAATAAATAAATAAATAAATAAGTAAATATAATTCCTTCTTTTGGGACACCTGGGTGGCTCAGCGGTTGAGCATCTGCCTTCAGCTCAGGTCCTGATCCTGGTACCCCAGATCAAGTTCCCCATCCGGCTCCTTGTGGCGGAGCTTGCTTCTCCCTCTGCCTGTGTCTCTGCCTGTCTCTGTGTGTCTCTCATGAATAAATAGATAAAATCTTTAAAAAAAAAATTCCTTCTCTCTCCCTTGCCTTTTGCCCCTCCCTGTCCTTGATTGTGCTCTTTCAAATAAATAAATAAAATTTTAATATACATATGTATTTATATATTCAACACCTTTAATAAGTTAAGAAACTACATGCCAATGTCTGACTATGGATTTAGAAAAACGTTTAAATAAATTTGTCTTTTACTACTTGAAAATCAAGGTTTTCAAAGCAGAAATGTTTTTTTGTAGTCAGCTGTTATCTCCCCTACTCAAAAAATATGACTAAATGGGGCAGCCCAGGTGGCTTAGCGGTTTAGTGCCACCTTCGGTCCAGGCCGTGATCCTGGGGACCTGGGGTCAAGTCCCATGTTAGGCTCCCCGCATGGAGCCTGCTTCTCCCTCTGCCTGTGTCTCTGCCTCTCTCTCTCTCTCGCTCTCTCTCTCTCTCTCTCTCTGTGTCTCTCATGAGTAAATAAAATCTTAAAAAAAAAAAGAAATACAACTAAATGAGTGATACTATTATAGCAACATTAAAAATAGCATAAAACTTTTAAATATGGGCAGCCCCGCTGGCGCAGCGGCTTAGCGCCACCTGCAGGCCACGGTGTGATCCTGGGGACCTGGGATCAAGTCGAGCTCCTGCTTCTCGACTGAATGGAACCTGCTTCTCCTGCTTGTGTCCTACACCCTCTCTCCCTCTCTCTCTCTCTCTCTCTCTCTCTCTCTCGCTCATGAATAAATAAATAAAATCTTAAAAAAAAAACTTTTAAATACATTTTTTAGTCTTTTAAAAAAATTTATCATATACTTTTTATTTTAAAAACAACTGTATGGGGGCGCCTGGGTGGCTCAGTTGGTTAAGGTTGCAACTCATGATTTTGGCTCAGGTCATGATTTCATGGGTCATGAGATCGATCAAATGCCATGTTGGGCTCTGCGCTCAATGGAGAATCGGCTTGGGATTCTTATTCACCCTCTCCCTCCATTCCTCCCCACCATGCTGTCTCTCTCCCAGTCTGTCTCTCAAATAAATAAATAAATAAATAAATAAATAAATAAATAAATAAATAAATAAATCTTTTTAAAAAACTGTATAAGCTGGAAAGCTATCATAAGTGTACTTAAATCAGCAAAATTTTAAAATGTTTATTTTGGTTTTTTATTGAGATATAATTGACATATAACATTATGTAGTTGTAGGTATACAGCATGATTTGATATTTGTATACATCCCAAAATGATCACTACAATTAATTTAGTTAATTCATCACCATACATAGTAACAATTTTTTTTTATGATGAGGGGTTTTAAGACCTACACCCTTAGCAACTTTCAAATACGCAATACATTATTGCTAACTATAGTCACCTTGCTGTATGTTACATCCCAGGACTTATTTATTTTATAGCTGTAAGTTTGTACCTTTCGACCCCCTTTGCCCATTTCACCCATTCCCTCCACCCCTCTGGCAACCACCAATCTGTTCTCTATAAATACAATATTATTAAAGCTCAATAAATAGTAATGAGAAAATTTCCCTGCCATACATATCTAGCAACTCCACATAGTATGGAGACAAATAGTTTGAGAACTGGCCTCTGGAACGAACTGGGATCAAATATGCAAATGCTTAAGGCCTGGCCCAGATTATGGGCCCAAGGGGGGTCTCCAGATTCAGGACATAATGTTGAGGCCAACGGTCAAAGAAAATTTTGAGGTAAAAGACATAAACAAAGAATTAAATACAGAAATATAATGAATATGCAGATGTGTGGAATAATATTTAACTCCCTGTATCATTAGAAAAGCAAATTAAGTGAATAAAATACTACATACATGTAAATTAAATTAGCAAGCAGAATTTGAGGCTGTTACTCAGCACTCATGAGGGTGCAGTAAACCTCATATTCGTCCTTCATGCCCTAGTACTACCCTCAAATAACTGGAAAATTTTCTTGACATGCATTATAAACAAAACAGGCTACTGGTTCCCTAGGGCTGGGGGTGGATTGGAAATTGTCTAGAAATGGGATGAAGGCTCTTTTTGAGGTGATGAATACATTCTCAAACTGAATTTGGTGATGGTTGCACAACTCTATACATTTACCAAAAATATCATTAAATTATATACTTGCAATTGGTGAATTTTGTGGCACTTAAATAATATCTCAATAAATCTGTTTTTCGAAAAGATTTTATTTATTTATTTAAGAGAGAGAAAGTGAGAGTGAGAGCATGAGCAGAAGGGAGAGGCAGAAGGAGAGGGAAAAGTAGACTCCCCACTGAGCAGGGAGCATGACCAGGGCTCAATCCCAGGATATCCCAGGACCCCAGGATCATGACCTGAGCCAAAGGCAGATGCTTAACCGACTCAGCCCCCGGGTGTCCCAGTAATTTTTTTTTTAATTGACAGAGCTAGGATGTAAACCCATGCCATCTGATGCTGGAAGCTGCCCTCACACAACTGTTGCCTTCCTGTACAATCACCAACAGGAGAATAATATCACAGTTGGAAAATGCAAGTCATCTAGATGTCAGCAATTTCCTCATTTGGTTTCCAAGATAAAATATGCATGACCATTCGGTTCAAAACTGTGCACATGGTAACACTATCCACCCCTTGCTCCTCAAGCCAATACCACAAGTTTGAGACTGGAATGCTTGAAAAACTCAGTCTAGAAGAGTTGCCCAAAACAGAAGTCCCCAATCCCCTGTAGTTTCTGAAAAAAGAAACTGCCACCCTTAAGTAATTTTCAGTATCCCTAAAAACCCAAATTACACAATAGCAGTCCATCCCAAAGCCACAAGCTCTAAGAGAGAGCATAGAGTGGAATTTACCAACTGTGGGATTTCCATTGTTCTCTCTCTGTGGAGTCAGGACACTAACTTTCCCAGTATCGGTGTGTGATAATATGCATGGAGTATTGCCAAACCAAGCCTCAGGGTTCAGAGTCTTATTGGGGCTCTATTACATAACATGATTGATGGCCCAGATAGCTGATCTCAGTCTCCAGCCTCCTTGGGCCTCACAGAGTCCCCATCCTAAACCACATTATTGGCTTTCCCATCCTAAATCATCCTAAATCACACTGTCAAGACTATCCAGTATGACCTGAAGACACCAGGCAAATAATAACGTTTCTATCAGGCATAATATTCCAAGGGCGTAGAACTACCTAGAAGCCAAGGGCAAAGGCCAGACATCTGTTTTTGTAAGGTCAAATTCTTTCCTGCACAGATTGGCTCTTTCGGGCACGCGCTCTGAGCCTCAGCTATGAATGCCAGCCAGGCAGTAGTCTCTGGTCTTGTCAGCTTCAGGGATCAAAGCTCCGCCCTACAACCAAGTTGGGGTGAGGGTGATGGGGAACTCAGGATTCTTGGTTTAACACACCTGGGGAAAGCCTCCATCCAATGGGTGGGGGTTAGACAGGGAGGCCCTGTCCATCTGCCACACTCCGTGGGAGCCAGGCCTCTCCAATGGGGAGAAGATGGGAAACCTGGGCAACCTGTCCCCCTGGTCAGGCACAAACCCCACTGGGTGCCAGGAGCAGGAGCCCCTGGGTCTGGCCTCAGCCTCCTGGGATGCAGCTTCCCCAAGCTGAGCTCAGGGCATTGATAAGGAGGTGGGTCAAGGCTCCAGTGCCACACTCTCATTACCAAGTGTATTACGTTTTCTCAAATCCATATTTCTTCCTTTGCTACCTGCCCCTAGGATAACTTCTAGAGATCTTACTTAAATGGTTGTTTTTGATCATTTTCTCCAGTTTTGCGTGTTTCACCGGAGAGAGGTTCTGCAAAGCTCCTCACGCTGCCGTCCCACCCTCTCATCAATAGACCTTTAACATTACACCCCAGGCAAGTGGTCACAGAATTGGAAGAATAAGGTTCTGTACTGTGACATGACTGAGGATCCCTGTGTCTGTTCTGACCTTCAAAGCGGTGGCTGCAGCAGAGAGCCTGGCTGCCCTTGTCTGTCCCTCTCTTGCTCCACTCTTTCTGGCTGTGCAGCTGCAGACAGCCGGCCCTGGGCTGAAGATGACCCCCTCCCACCAGGCGGCAGATGCAAAAAAAATGCTCCTGGGCACATCCACACCCATTCAGGCCACAGATCTCCACTGGTAGAAAGGCCAGCAATGGAACAATTTCCAGAGAAAACATATTAATCTGGAAATTTCTCTTTCCCTCTAAGACAGAGATCCTTCCCTTTTTTCAGTGCCATGGACCACAGCAGTCGTTCAGGGGCAGCTACCGCCTCCTTCCTGAAATAATGGTTTTAAATCCCTAAAATAAAATACATAAAAAGATAAACAGATTCCCCCCAAAAAAGCTATCACAGTATTTTCTAAATATGATGTATGACACATAAGCTTCTTTGTGAACTAATGCTAACATCAAGAACTGGTGGAAGGTCTAGTAACTCAGAGTCCCCAGCAGGACATAAATGATTTTTCTGCAGAAACTGTACATGATATGAAAATATCTCAACCTCTCCTGATAATAAAATCAGAAATAAAGCTACTACTACATGGTTTTGTCTACATTTTCAAATGAAAAATGCTAAATTTTGGTCAGGGAAAATTAAGATGTATTCTTTCCCTATCCCCAGTCACCAGCCAGCCCCCTAAATCCTGTGAACCCCTGGCTAAGAACTGGTACTCAAAGTGTGGTCTGGACCAATCTTCTGCAGTGGTGCTTCTCAAATCACCTGGGTAAAAATGCAGCTTCTGCTCGTGTGCACCCCAACATCCTGCAGGGGGTCTCTTTCTAACACATCCCCTAACATGCTGGTGTTCTGGTCCAGGCTGCGGACACACAGCATGGAGAAAAGGCCCTGAGCTCATCATGGGAGGAGTGGAGGTAAGAGTTGAAGGCACACAGAAAGTGTTTCCTGACCCGGAGCATCCCCAGGAATAGGATTGGGATTTTCTGACTTCATTCTAGGGGCATGTTTTCTTTTTCCACGTTTCAGTGTCTGATGACAGAGAGGAAACAGAGATTCTGAGCTGCTGGGACCCTCGGTTTCCTGAAAGCTGCCACAGAGCAGCACCTGCTGGTCAACTAGGGTGCTGATCCTTGCCAAGTCCCAGCACCCAAAACGTAAGCCCAAGTACACATATCCATTCACAGAAAACAGCAATGATTAATAAGGCCAAGTAACCAAGACTTTAGAGTTCAAGTGGTCTTCTTCCCTCATCCCCAAGTGATAAATTCCTAGTCATTCTTCCAAATACACCTTCTCTGTAGAGCGAAGCTCTCTTTGCAGTTCCTCCCCACTGTAATTAGAAACAAGAATGATAACAATAATATTATTATTATTAACAACAGTAATTAACTTTTATCAGTCGCTAGGGGCAAGCAGTGGCAAAACACTCTCCACATGTTATCTCATGTAATTCTTATAACACTTAGAAGAAGGTGCTGTCTCCATTTGATGGATTGGATGGTTGTAGGCTGGGGGAGAAAAATGCCTGTGGCCTCTATCTCTGTGCCTTGCATACCTGCTCTGTCCTAGCACTTACTGCACACCCCCAGGGCTCACCATCCTTGTGCTTCTGTCCTGCACAAGCTTTTGCATGCTGACAAATTGAGAAGTTATCTTCTGGAACACAGGACAGATTATATAAATGGTTACCACCGCATCATGCCTGAGTGTGGAAGGATGATAGGCACAGAAGATCAGATAGACCAAGACATTCAGACAGTCTTGAGGATCTGCTCAGAAGCCATCCAGCAGCTAAGAACACAAGCCCTCAAGGAGCACAGGAGTGCTGTTTCAGATTTTAGGGCAGCTTATTTGAAGAGTATACAAACTTGACTCAGAACAAAGAGCCACCGGAGTCCAACAAGTAGTGGTGAGAAAAGATGATGTAAGTTGGAACCAGATCCAAATACAAAGACAAGAGAATTCATGTCTTCTGAGAAAATTTCACAGAAACCCTCAAAAGATTCTGATGAAAAACCCATCAATGAGGAATATCCAAACAAGACTCCATGCAGAGCACAACCTGACCTGGGCACCTGGGGAGACGGCAAAGGGGAAGACGGCAAAGGGGAAGACGGATCATCCTCAGAAAAAAACACAAATGTTGGAACAATGAGAGCCTAAATGGTTGAGTGAATGGCCTGTTGGAGGAAGCAGGGCAAATCAAAGGAAAAGTGGTTGGAATTTCCAGATTCACAGATAGTCACAGAGCTTTTACAGCAAGAAGCCGAGATTGATGGCATTCACCGATTAGCTGGAGAGGGAATGCAGCTATGGAGGGGGATGAAGAGAGCCAGGAAGAAGCATGCTTGGAGCTGGAGGAGTTCTTCCTCCCGGTGATGTGGTCCTCCTCCTTGCTCCTCCCTATCCACAGGATGGCTGTAAGCAAGCTCTGTGCCGGGTGCTGCCCCCACCCTTGATCACTGGCAAACAGTATGCTGTCCTGGGTCTCCAGCATCAGAGTGTGGTTTATGATAGGAGGTTATCCCAGAGCCAACTGGGGGGAGGGGCGGAGGCAAACATGTACTCTCACAGCAGGTACCCCCAAACCTGTGGTTTTAAGCTGATTTTGTAGCTAAAGACAATGAAGTTGAAAAGAAAGGAGAAAACTAAGTTTAAATGATTGTGCAAAAAAAAGGTGACTAAAACTCTGAAATTATTGACATAGACAACTTCATCATTTTCCCAAAGGCGCAGATAATATATACAAATATAAATATAAATGTGTGTATATGTACATATACATAATATAATATATAACTTTTCTCTGACCTAGGTTCTATTCTTTAAGCAAATTCAGCTGTCCAAACCTCCAGTGTCCCCCCAACTTGAAATACATTTAATATGCAGGAAAAATATTAAAACAGCAGGAAAAAGTCCAAGTTAACAGGTGGTGTCACTGTTATTGCAGTGCAATAGCCAGAAGTAAGCAAAATATTGAGGATTTTAATTTTCATTGTCCCATCCAGACTGGCTTTTACAACTCCTTTTAGTAAGGAAAAAAGAAATCTGGAGACCTGAAGCATGAGGCTACATTTACCCTTTAGCCTCCTTGAGGCTCACAAATCCCTTTCGTACCAACTCTGGACTCCTAGCTTCAACTAATATTAATTCAAAAATCAGATTGGAGCTCCCACCACAATGCCACCAGCGACACCGCGGGAACTGGGTCTCTAGAGATTCTAGAAACTGTGGATGACAGAACATGAGAGACTCCTAACTCTGGGAAATGAACAAAGGGTAGTGGAAGGGGAGGTGGGCGGTGGGATGGGGTGACTGGGAGATGGGCACTGAGGGGGGCACTTGACGGGATGAGCACTGGGTGTTATGCTATATGTTGGCAAATCGAACTCCAATAAAAAAATACACAAAAAGAAACTGCAGATGCCGCTGGGCTGCTCTTCGCTGCCCTCTGCTGGCCACACATGGAAGCAGGACAAGTCTCCACAGGTAAAAAGAAAGGGTCATGTGAGAAAAGGCCAAAAAGCATTCAGGGTGATTGCAGAAGAAAAAATTTAAATAGGAACCCCCAAAGAGGCGTGTTGACTATGAAACAAAGGATTGACCATACTAAGAGTAGAAAAGTAGAAAATCATCTTGTTTAAGAATTCAGAGAATGAAAACCAGAAAAAAAATTGTTGGAAGAAAGCAAAAATGTGCCCATTTTGTTTTGTCACTAAAAAAATGAGGAATGGATGTTCACATCTTTTAAATCTTAGCACTTTTGGTCTCTGGGTTTCAGGACTGATGTTCATGGTGCAGGAGAAGGTGGTTACAGCAGCTCCAACGCCTCTTCAAAGTAAGGTAAAACAATGAAGAACTCTTTTTTTTTTTAAGATTTTATTTATTTATTCAGGAGAGACACAGAGAGAGAGAAGCAGAGACATAGGCAGAGAGAGAAGCAGGCTCCAAGCAGGGAGCCCGATGTGGGACTCCATCCCAGGTCTCCAGGACCACACCCTGGGCCGAAGGCAGGCACTAAACCGCTGAGCCATCCAGGGATTCCCCAATGAAGAACTCTTGAACTCAACAACAAAACACACAACCCAATTCAAAGCTGGGCAAAGGAATTAGATAGCCATGTCTCCAAAGACATACGAGTGGCCAAGAAGCACATAAATAATGTCCAATGTCCAACCCCACCAAAAATTAGGGAAATACAAATCAAAACACCAATGAGATAATCACCTCACACCCGTCAGAATGACTACTACAAAAACAAAACAAAACACAATGCAGAAAATAACAAGTCAAACAAGATATGGAGAAATTGAAACCCTTGTGCGAATGTAAAATGGTGCAGCTGCTATAGGAAACAGTAAGGATACCTACACCCCCGGGTTAGGAGAGCTCTGGGCTGGGGAACACATCAGTGTGTGGGAGGTTGGGGTGCACCCAGAGAGGGCACAGAAGGTCCACACTCCTTTCCACACACCTCTTCCTATGCATCTCTTCTTTCTGTTCCCCAGCTGTATTCTTTATAAGTAACCAGTAATAGAATTCAAGCACTCCTCTTTGAGTTCTGTGAGCCATTCCAGCAAATTATCCAACCCGAGGGAGGGTATGTGCAAACCCCTGATTCATGGCCAGTTGGTCAGCAGAACAGGTCACAACCTGGGACTTGGGATTGGCATCAGAAGTGGGGGCAGCCTTGTGGGACTGGGCCCTTCACCTGTGGGGTCTGCACTCATGCCAGGCAGTTAGAATTGAACAGAATTTGCAGGACACCTAGTTGGTGTCCAGAGAACAGGAGAATTCCTTGATAGGAGTAAAAACTCCACACGTTTGATGTCAGAAGTGTCTGTACAGAGAGGAAATTAATTTTAATATCCAAAGGAATTGAAAACAGGGTCTCAAAGACACATCTGCACACTCTTGCTCATAGCAGAATTATTCATAAATAGCCAAGTGTCCATTGCAATGAATGGATAAGCAAAATGTGGTATATCCATCCATATGATGGAATATTATTCAGCCTTTTCAAAAGGAAGAAAATTCTGACAGCTGCTATAAGAAGGATGAACCCTGAAGGCGTTACCCTAAGCAACGTAAGCCAGGCACAAAAAGACAAACACTATGCGATTCCCCTTATATATCTAGAACAGTCATGTTTACAGAGACAGAAAGTAGAATGGCAGTTGTCAGGGGCTGTGGTGAGCTACCATTTCAAGAGTGCAGAGTTTCAGTTTTGCAAGACGAAAATGTTGTAGAGATTGCGTGCACAACAATCAGAATGTACTTAACACTACTGAACACACTTAGAAATGGTTCAGATAGTAAATGTTATGTTCCGTGTGTTTTACAATTAAAACTAAATTTCCTTAAAAGGTACTTTGAAACAACACATCAATACAATCATTCCTTCACTTGCTCTCTGCCACACATTTGACTCAGCTTCTAGAAACTGAGAAAGTGAGACCTAGAAGGGATTTGGAGATCCTGCTCAATTTTTACAGAATAAAGCAATGCAGACCCCAATGGCGAGGTAAGCTGTGAGGATGTTGGATGGTTAGTGGTAGAGGTGGGATTAGAAGGGCTCGAGGCTCCCAGACTGGGGCCTTACCTGACACCTGAACCCCAACAGGGACAGCCCATTGCTTTGTTTCTTTTAAGCAGGCTCCATGCCCAACGTAGGGCTTTAACTCATGACCCTAGATTGAGAGTTGCATGCTCCTCCGACTGAGCCAGCCAGGCACCCCAGCTCATTTTTTGATGTTAATGAAAATAATAACGCTCCTCCATTCAGGGCTCCTGGCCCACTGGGAGGCCAGATGAGTCCATGAAGGAATATACATTTGGTTAAAATCCAAGTGATCTGAATTTCAAAGCCCACTGAACAAACCTGGGAAGGTGGGGAGAGAAATATAAGCTACTGAAATGTGAACAGGACACATGGAGGGTTTTTCTCCCCCACTGAGTTATTTTGTAATATTTTCCAGCATGAGCCTTAAAAGGAATATCTTCCTCCAGGCAGAGTCTTCCTGTCTATCTACAGTAATATCACAGTATGAGGCTGCGTATAAATTATTTTTTATTTTGCTTTGATGATTGGGAAAAGATACCAGTATATATGATCAAATCAGAGCTAACAACTTGCAGTTAATTTGGCTAGTTTTATTAAAATAAAGACATGTCTGTTTAAACTGAGAAGAAAAATGTTCTCACTGGCACTTTACTTTGGCTGGGATCCTTGAAATTAAGGCCAACGTGCTGATAATAATCACTCTCACACCATCGGCCTTGTTCGTCCTCTGAAGCACACGTGGTACTGGCAAACAGCAGCTCAGAGATGTGAATGAGTGAGCAAACAGTCAGTGCTCTGCCCACACAAGACCCTGGGTTACAATCCCTTTAATCAACGGTTTACTCTGAAAGATCTGCTTTCAGATGGTAAGGCTTTGCCAGGATGAGTTTCTCAGGGCCGACGATGGCTCACTGTGCAGTGGCATGTGAGGTAGATTCTCTTCACATTTTGCAGATGTTCCTGTTGTTCTTTAACCGGGGGTGGGGGTGGGGAGGTGAGTGCTGTCCATGACCAGAACATCTGGATTCACATTCCTACATGGGGGGAATGCCTCCCCATGTCCCCAATCTGCAAGCCAGTCTGCAATTCTGCCTCACATTCTAACTCTTCAAATCCAGAGGAATGTTTTCTTCATCCACAGGTTGTTTAGGTTTTAAGTGACCACTCAGAGTTAAGAAGGAATATCTCAAGCCCCCTGCCATGCTGAAAGGAGGGGGGGGAAGTGAAAATAAATAAATCTCACAGGTAGTACCACCAGATCTTCATAAAATATACATCTTTATAGATATAGCCAGCTTATTGAGACCTCTGTTTTTCTCCTAGTTTGTAGATTACTTGATGAGAATTACCCCCCTCTTATTTAGAAATCTGTAGAGGCAGAAAAAGAATAGATCATATCTAATACAAAACTTTGGAGAGGGGATCCCTGGGTGGCTCAGCAGTTTAGCGCCGCCTTCAGCCCAGGGTGTGATCCTGGAGTCCCGGGATCGAGTCCTGCGTCGGGCTCCCTGCATGGAGCCTGCTTCTCCCTCTGCCTGTGTCTCTGCTTCTCTCTCTCTGTCTCTCATGAATAAATAAATAAAATCTTTTTAAAAAAAAAAACTTTGAAAAAAAAATAAACATTTGTTTATTGCTGAATAAACTATACTATTATCCTAAGACAGTATCCCACATCTAGGATCCCAAAATGCCTTTCAAAGGTATCTCAGCCACCCCTCCCAATATCCTTAGTGTATGGTGCTTTGACAGAGCAGGACATAAGTAAGGCCCATTTCACAAAAGGAAGACAAATAACTTAGGAGACTTTTTTGTGAGAAAGACACACGGATTAAATTCACATCTCAGCCCCTTGAATTTTCATCATACATGTCCCCACAATCCATATGAAGGAACATGTCATAAAAACAGATGAATTGAGGGATTTAAGTAAAATTATCTCAAAAACAGAAATGTCAAAACACCTCCCATTCTTTCACTTCTAATAGATGAATCAGACTTTTTAGAATTCACATTTTACTAAAATGATGTTCATTTAGAAATCCCACTTACCAAATATTTAACCCTACAAAGTTTAACACAGAAAAAATGTAGTCTCCACCAACTAACATCCCAATGTAGGCAATGGATACATTCTGCAGAAAAAGAGAGAGGATTAGTCATTTTCAAAGTGAAGGGTTTAGGGGGAAAATACATATAGTAAATATATATTTTTACCATATATAAAATACATATGGTAAAATCTGAAACTAAATATTTTACTTTGCCCAGAGACTTGTACACAGAGCTGTTCACAAAATGTTGAATAAATGAATAAAAAACCATTACATATGGCTTTATAAAGAATGTGAACCATGGCATGATAATTACAGAACACTGCATCATTCATGCCCCTTACAATTAATACATAGGAAAAGAGATATGAGTTAACTTGTCATCAGCTTTCCATATCCCATTTCTTTACCATCACTGGGTGGTGAATTTTAATCATACGGACCCTAAACTTGCACAGATTAGACATCCAGCGAATTCCAAGCAGTGCCCTGCATTGAGCATTCCAGAAGGACCTAGGTGGCCAATGGAAGAGTCTACTGTTAAAGCAGGCGGTCTTTCTCACTCTATCCATGTGAATAGGAAAATAAAGCAACTGTAGCATAGAACACAGGACACCCCCCTCTTCATTCCTGTGTATCAGGTGCACAGACACAAAACATACCTACATGCAATCCATGAGTTTAGTACCTTACAACTGAGCATATATCTAGATTAAAAGCAGTTCTTCACAAGGCTTCCCTTTCTTAGTCAACAGGTTCTCCCAGAAAACCAAGTTGTACAAGCAAGGTATAGAATAAGATATGTCGGTGAGTCCAGAAATTTGGGACTTTTTCTGCTTTGCTTTTTTTTACTACATTTGCCTAGACCATCCCCTCCTATCAACCCCAAAGTAAACATCAAAATTTGTCTCTCCTTTTTAAATTAGTGAGCCCTCCCTCTGTTTATGGATTAGGGGATGAGAAGATCTAAGAAGAGATCACCCAGCTACAGCTGAAAATGTCACCAGCCTCCATGCTTGCATTATCTCCGTAACCACAATAAAATCAAACTCCGCTTCTTTCGTGACAACTGGATTCACAGCTAGTTCCTCAACACCCAAGTCTTCACCCACTTACCTTGATGGCTCCAACCACCGCTGTAGTGAGGGCTGAATTGTAATAGCTGCACAGAACCGTGGAATACATCAGCAGAAACCTGGATCAAGGAAGGAAGCGCCAGATGCATGCCTTACTGTGCCAGGTATAATAACAGATGAAGAAGAATCTGCACGTGAGCCACCCACAAGTACTTTAAACAAGTAAAAAAGAAAAGATTTTATAACCTACACCTTAAAACATCTCCTTTATAATTCCATCTTTGTACAGTAAAGTGGTCCAGCTGGGCATTAGCGAAAGTTTCTACCTTCAGTGTCCTTTTCATTCTGTCTGTGCATTTCCCATTATGTTTCCATGTAAAGAGGGTAAGAACACGGAGATTGTTTTTTAATGGTCTGAAATCTTTTAACAGCTATGTCACAACGGTGGTCTTTAATCCTCTGTGTATATTAGAATCACCCGGCACACTTTTAACATACAATGATGCGTGACAGTTTTCCCTCAGTGGGTTTGAGGTGGGGTCCTTGGCTGCGTGCAGTAGCAAAGCTCTACAGGTCATTCTCACATGCTACCAGCTGAGAACCACTGGTGTTTAGAAGGGAAAATGAGCAAAGCATTGCTTTGGATGGAAGAGAGTTAAAGGATTCCCTAGCAATCAGACAACAGAAAGGTCATCCAAATTGATAAGGAAGAAGTCAAACTTTCACTATTTGCAGGTTTATACTACTTATATTTATTCTATACTGTATATAGCAAGATTCCACAAAAAAAAAACTGCTAGAACTGATAAATGAACTCAAGAAAGCTACAGGATACAAAAATCAATGTACAGAAATCTGTTGCACTCCTATACACTAAAAATGAAGCAGCAGAAAGAGAAATTACAACAACAATCCCATTTACAATTGCACTGAAAATAATAAGATACCTAGGAATAAACTTAACCAAAGAAGTAAAAGACCTCTACTCGGAAAACAATAAAACATTGATTAAAGAAATTGAAGATGACACAAAGAAATGGAAAAACATCTTCATGCTCATGGATTGGAAGAATATTGTTAAAATGTCCATACAAAGTGATCTATACATTTAATGCAATCTCTGTAACAATTTCATTTTTCACAGCATTTTTCACAGAACTAGAACAACCAACCTTAAAGTTTGTATGGAACCACAGAAGACCCAGAAGAGCCAAAGCAATCCTATAAAGCCAAAGGTATCACAATTCCAGACTTCGAGTTACATTAATGTAGTGATCAAAACAGTATGGTACTGGCACAAAAACAGACACATAGATCAATAAAACAGAATAGAAAAACCAGAAACAAACCCACAATTTTATGGTCAATTGTAGACAAAGGAGGCAAGAATATACAATGGGAAATACAGGCTCTTCAACAAATGGTGCTGGGAAAACTAGACAACAATGTGCAAAAGAATGAAACTGGACCACTTTCTTATACCATATACAAAAATAAACTCAAGATGGATTAAGGACCTAAATGTGAAACCTGAAACCATAAAAATCCTAAGAGAACACAGGCAGTAATTTCTTTGACATTGGTCATAGCAACATCTTTCTAGATAGCTCTCCTGAGACAAAGGAAATAAAAGCAAAAGTAAACTATGGGGCCTACATCAAAATAAAAAGCTTCTTCAGAGCAAAGGAAACAACAAAACTAAAAGGCAACATACAGAATGGGAGAAGGCATATGCAAGTGATATATCTGACAAAGGGCTGGTATCCAAAGTATATAAAGAACTTACAAAACTCAACACCCAAAACACAATTAAGCCATTTAACAAGTGGGCAGAAGACATGAACAGACATTTCTCTGAAGAAGACACACAGATGGCCCAGAGATACATGAAAAGATGCTCAACATTACTGATCATCAGGGAAATGCAAATCAAAACTACAGTGAGATGTCAAAGTGGCTAAAATCCAAAACATAAGATACAAGTGTTGGCAAGGGTGTGGAGAAAAAGAAATACTTGTGCACTGTTGGTGGCAATGCAAACTAGTGCAGCCACTGTGGAAAACAGTGTGGAGGTCACTCAGAGTTAAACAGAGGACCACCTCTATGATCCAGTAATCACTACTGGGTATTTACCCACCAAATACAAAAACACTAATTCAGAGGGATACGTGCACCCTGATGTTTATAGCAGCATTATCTACAACAGCCAAATTATGGAAGCAGCCGAAGTGTTCATCCACTGATAAATGGATAAAGAAGTAGTGGTCTTTACACACAATGGAATATTACAAAGCCATCAAAAAATAATGAAATCTATTTGCAACAACATGGATGGAACTAGAGTGTATTATGCTAAGTGAAGTAAGTCAGTCAGAGAAAGACAAATACCATATGATTTCACTCATCTGTGAAATTTTTTAAAAAGGTGAGCAAAGGGGAAAAAAAGGAGAAACAAACCAAGAAACAGCCTCTTAACAATAGAGAAAAAACTGATGGGTATCAGAGGGAAGGTGGGTGGGAATGGGTGAAACAGGGTTGTTAAAGAGTACACAAAAGGAAAGGAAAGGAAAGAAATAAACTAATGGATTCCACATGCCAATAATACTCCTGTGCCCTTGGACCAAAGTTAGTTCATCAGGCATTCAACATTGAGCACTATATTGATGCTTATGTCAAGAAAATGACTATAGAACTGGGACCAAGCACCAGCCAAAGAATACATATGTACAGGGAAGAATACAGAATCTAATCAGAAGAAATATGTTCATTCCAATCAAGAACTGAAGAAAATAACCTAAGTGGGGTGCAAAATTCCATGTGCCCAAAGGATACAGAGAGATCCTAGGTGTGCTGGATTTTAAAGCTAAATCCCCGTTAGGAAGCATAAGGCTGGATCCCCCGGGAATCAGACTCTAAGGAATGGGCTCAGCCCCTGTGTGTTAGGTAGCCTCTTCCTGCAGAAATCTAGTGCCCCTGGTCCAGGTCAGAATCCCTACTAGTAACAGAATCTGGATCACAAATCAATAAACGCTTTCGGCCTGAGTATGTTTCTTACCAGGGATGGTAAAGAAAAAAATCTTAGAGATAAAGTACACCAAGCTTTTATGTTAGGGAATAAACTCAATTACAAACTTAAATTCTGTAATCTTCAGAATAACATGTGTCTCTGTTATTAAGGTAATTACAGCAATTTGACAAGTTTGAGGACCCAACGTCTTGACCTCTGTGGTTTGAAACTGAAATGTGCAATTGGGATTAGATTTGCAATTTTCAGTTGCAAGAAGTAAAATAATCTGAGTCAGTCCGAACACAGTTGATGTTTAAAAAGAAGGTGACATCACATTTTTAAGTTTGGTTTACTAGATTTCGAAGAGTTGCTTAGGTATGTAAAGCAACCTGGCTCATAAACTGCAGGGCTGCATTAGGGCTTGAACTAGCTGGAGAAATATCAGGTGAATCGTATTTGTAAGTGGTGTTTAAAATGTTTAATGTTTTTTTTTAATTCACTGAGTAGTAAACAAGACCAACTTATAGTAAATTGTTCAGGAGATTTTAATCAACTAAACTTGAGTTAAGAAGCCATTAATCAAATAATAAAAGTAAATGTTCTTATGGTAATACAAAAATTACTAGCTTTATAGAGCAACAGTATTTATAAATTGAACTTAAAAAAATTTAAGTTTTTTTTTTTAAGATTTCATTTATTCATGAGAGACACGGAAAGAGAGGCAGAGACACAGACAGAGGGAGAAGCAGGCTCCCTCTGGGGAACCTGATGTGGGACTTGATCCCAGGATCCCAGGATCATGCCCTAAGCCGAAGGCAGACACTCAACTGCTGAGCCACCCAGGTGCCCCAAAATCTAAGTTTTTTTAATGTTTATAATTTTAATAAATTCAACATTAATTCAGAGCCCAGGAACTATAAATAATCCTATTCATGCATAAAATTAAAAGATTAAAAAAAAACTCAATGTGGGGCGCCCAGGTGGCCCAGCGGTTGAGTGTCTGCCTTCGGCCGAGGGTGTAATCCTGGAGACCTGAGATCAAGTCCGACGTCCAGCTCCCTGCAAGGAGCCTGCTTCTTCGTCTGCCTGTGTCTCTGCCTCTCTCCCTGTGTCTCTCATGAATAAATTTTTAAAAATCTCAAAACAAAAAAACAAAAAAACAAAAAACAAAAAACAAACAAACAAAAAACCTCAATGTGATGTTACTGAGTATCTACTGTGTTTGCCCAGATAGTGAGAGTACATAACACAGCAAGCACCCTGGAGGAGGTAAGTCTAATAAAATACTAGAGATAAGAGCACAGGGAGGGGGTCTACCCCAACTTAGGGAAAAAAGAAAAGTTTCCTGCAGGCTCCTAAATGAAGTCCTGCAGACTTCAACCCAAGGCAATCATGGATGTTATTTTTATTTTTGTTTAAAAATTCCAACTCCAGGGTTCCAAATATGCAATGTTTTCTCCATCCTACCTTTTAGTGAAATCACCTCCACCTGCATCAGAATTGGCTGATACCTTGAATATAAGATTCCAGTATCTATCCACCATGAGTGTGGACAGCTAGGACACAAACTCACCAGCTGGGCTGGGCACAGGAAGAACCCCTCTCTGAGGCCTGGGGGTGCTTGAAACAGCCACTGTCCCTAAGGGGCCTGCAGACAGAGGCTGCACTTATCAGTGTGTCCACTAGGTGTCCCCAGAGAAAATAAGGGGAAAACCACAAGGCGCAAAGTAGTCAGTGTAGGACAATCTGTATTACAATTTTCTAAGAAAAAATTTCTACATGAGAGTATGTTCCTATATAATCCTTTGGCTAAGAACACCAAGGTTCTAAATTAAAAGAACCTCTGCTAATTCAGTACAAAGGAAAACATACCACTTTTAACACTAAAAATATCCACCTCCACATGACAGTAGTTTTGGTTTTAGCATCTATGGATTAAAAAAATGCAAAGATATTTAAAAGTATTGCTGAATTATCAGTATCTCCTTGCCATTCTGAACTTTTAAATCATATATCTTCTATGTACACTTGAAAAATAATAGCACATGTATGTGATATACATTCAGACAACATATGCCAGCTGTATGTTTGGGTTTACAGGTCCCCAAGAGATGGATGTGCTCACATAGAAACCCCTGGAGCAGAATTCCTGCTCCAAGGTTCTTACTATTTCTGAAAATGACATGAAAAATAACTTATCTACCCAAGGCTGTATGGCACACTCATACAGTCACTCTATTTGTGACAAATAGAATTCAAATGAATTCAAAGGACCTCATTTACAACTTGCAACAGTTATCATTCCATGAAGGAGCATTTATATAAATTAACACAAATGTTCAGATAATAAAAGGCCACATTTATCTCCCTTCTCTCAACCACAGTGATACCCTAGCACATGACTCTAATTCCAGATTTCAAAGAATTTCAAGTAATCTCATCTCACTCATCTCTAGTAAGAATACACTCCTACCCAAGGCCTCTGTGGTGTGCCAGGGATGTCAAAGTCATGGGATATATGTGGTCCATCTTCCCAGGGCACTGATTTTACATGAAGATTGGTTTATTGGGAATGTGGGAATATCTGCACTCTCTGAAGTTCTGTTGCCCTGTGCTATCCACAGAATCCTATATCAGGGAAGTTTTAAGGAATAGAATATTTTTTATCCTGGGATTAGAAAATATTTGGTACTTTTGTGTTTTTATTAAGGAATATATTACTGCTTCACTGGGAACAAAAGGTCCGCTACTGGAGCAGAAACAGATTAGACTAATCACCACCAAGGCCTGAGGGCTACTGCCAGCAGCTGGTATGAATGAACCAGAACCTGTAATTTTTCAGCAAGATTGAAAAGACTTGCAGAGCTAGGTTTTTATTTTATTTTATTAAAAGATTTATTTATTTTAGAGAGAGTGTGTGTGCAAGCAGAGGGAGGGGCAAAGGGAGAGGGAGAGGGAGAGCATCTTCAAGCAGACTCCTCACTGAGCACTGTGCCTGCGGGTATAGATCTCCCAACCTTGAGGCCCTGACCTGAGCCAAAATCAAGAGGCAGACACTTACCTGACTGAGCCACCCAGGTACCCCAGAGCTAGCTTTATAAAATCGAGTTAGTCAATTCAGATTTGTCTATATTTTATTTCTGCCTGCATTAAACTATCTTAGTACCCACAATCCAGTTTACCTTCCTGACATAATTAAACTCCATCATATGCTTTACAAACTCCTGATTACAAATAGCATTTCTGAAAACAGTCTTTCCATCATAACTCAAAAGAAAATTAAAAGTCTGCTTTTTTTCACCATTCCATTCACTTAACATGAATTTTTATTTTTTTATTTTTTAACATGCATTTTTAAAGCATTAAAATTTTATAATTATGTTTTCAACATGGGATAGAGGTTTAGTGGTTAGAAAAAGCAAGTTTGAAATGCAAACTTGAAAGAGTGAAAAAAGTGAGAAGCTGAGCATCAGAGCCCTCTGAAATCAAGGGCTGGGATGCATATATATGAGCCTCAAGTCATTCCTTGAGCAGGGACTAAGAAAAGAGACAGATGAGCCTAGTACCAGTTGTTCTGAAAACCAAAAATGTGCTCAAAACCTTACAATGGCTTCTTTTACAATGAAGAAATAAATGACTCAATCCTTTGAATGAGAAACTTTGATAAAGGATTCTGAAAAATCCAACATGCCAAAATTGGAGCTTCCTTCCAGAGCCGTTTCAGAATTAAAATTTGACCACTGAAGGTAAAGTACAGTTGACCCACTGCAGGAGTTTGGGTGCCGGCCCCCTGCACAGTCAAAAATCCAAGGTATTACTTTTGACTTCCCCAAAACTTAACTGCTAATAGCCTGCTGTAGACCAGAAACCTGATTGATAACATGGTCAATTAACACATATTTTGTATATTATGTGTGTTATTCACTGCATTCTTATACTATAGAAAGCTAGAGGAAAGAAAATGTTATTAAGAAAATCATAAGAGGAAATGCACTTACAGTACTATATATATATATTTTTAAAACTCTGTACATAAATGGACCCACACAGTTCAAACATGTGTTGTTCACGGGTTAAGTATATATGTAATAGAAGGAAGAGGTCACAAGAGAGCACCCAAACTCTCCTCCTTTAAAAAAGGAGGAACTGGATGCAGTGATAAAGAATTAGGACCAGGCAGGAGTCAGAGCAGCAGAGTTAGAATGGAACAGGAGTGGGGCCTCAGGGCAGAGACCTTAGCAAAGCAGCACTGAAGAAGAAAGAAAGAAAGAAAAGAAAGAAAAGAAAGAAAGAAAGAAAAAAAGAAAGAAAGAAAGAAAGAAAGAACTGAACCTTGAGCCAAATTCCAAGTTGGGAGTTACACTTTAGCCCACTGAGCCCAGACCCTCGAAAATGCCTGGAGTGGTGCAGGTCAGGGGCAATACCTGGATACCAGCTGGAGCAAAAGCAATTTTTCTCTACAGGAAAGTTTCTCAAATTTTTAATTTGAAAATTGGTAATCAGCCCACAATATTAAGACTGAAGCAATATGCTCACAATCACAAGTCACCAACCACACACAGTTTGGCAGTCGCATTCTACATACATATTTAGACTCTTAAACACTGCATATATTGAAATCATTAGATACAGAATAGCTAAGTGTATAACATTTAAAGAAATGAAAGTTAAAACAATCACAAAGATCACCAATGAGAGAATACTAGGAATGAACAGTAAGTTTGGAGGAAAAAAAAAAACAACTGTGAAACTTTTACAAACAAAATATAAAATTATTGAAATCAAAAAGTCCTGAGTAGGTCAGTCAGTTGACTGACTCTTGATTTTGGTTCAGGTAATGATCTTGTGGTAGTGAGATCAAGTCCCACATCAGGCTCCATGTTGAGCTTAAGATTCTATCTCTTCCTCTGCTTCTGTGCCCACCCCCCACCCACCACTCATGTACTCTCAATCTTAAAAAAAAAAAAAAAAATCAGGGATGCCTGGGTGGTTCAGTGGTTGAGCATCTGCCTTTTGCTCAGGGCATGATTCTGGAGTCCTGGGATTGAGTCCCACCTCGGGCTTGCTGCATAAAGCCTGCTTCTCCCTCTGCCTTTGTCTCTGCTTCTCTGTGTGTCTCTCATAAATAAATAAATAAATAAATAAATAAATAAATAAATAAATAAATAAATAAAATCTTTAAAAAAGTTTTTTTTTTTAAAAGACTCCATCACCAGGCTAAACATTAAATCAGACACAGCTAAGGAGAGAATTAGTGAAATGGAAGACATACATAAATGTTTTTATTTTATGTGACTAATCACTGCAATTAAAATTAAGTTTGAGAATTTTTAAGCGTTGATCAAAGAGATTGTGAGTTGCTCTTAGTTCACTTAAATGTAATGAAAAGGGCAGCGTGGGTGGCTCAACGGTTTAGCACTGCCTGGTTTAGTGCTGCCTTCAGCCCAGGGCGTGATCCTGGAGACCCGGGATCAAGTCCCATGTCAGGCCCCCTACATGGAGCCTGTTTCCCACTCTGCCTGTGTCTCTGCCTCTCTCTCTGTGTGTCTCTCATGAGTAAATAAATAAAATCTTAAAAATAAATAAATAAACAAACAAATAAATAAATGTAATGAAAATTATAGTATTGGAAGTAAAAAAAAAATAAGGGGAAACTCATCTTTCTTCATAGGAAAAATATTTTGATGAGTAATTTCCTGAGACAGTCATTCAAAGCACCTTTCCATATGGGATGAGACACAGGTATTGTATATGCAGGAAGCCCAGCTCAGGGACGATACTCCAAAGACTGAGCAGTGGTGACCTCTGGAGAGGTGAACCACAGTGCTAGAGGGCAGGGAAGAAGGGGGGCTTATGTTGCCCGGGCATTCTGTTGCAACTCTTGGATTATTTACTAGGTTGTGTGTATTATCTGTTCATGAAAAGGAATTTTCAAGCTTTTGGGGAAAAAAAAAAGCTACATGGCTTTTCAAAAGGAAGACAGAAATAAGGAAAATTTTAAGAACAAAAGCCTAAAATTATTGGACAATATAATGGCCTGGACATCTCACCTCAGAAATTTCCCTGAATATAGCAGGTACAGCACTAGAGTAAATGGTCATCATTTCCACATATTTAGGTGAGGTAGAAAATCTTGAAAAACTTGGGACATCATGCCCAAGACGACGAATAGTACTAAATTTGATACATCAACTGATGTCATTCAGACTTTCAGAAATCAATAGGCAACATCATATTTTGGAGTAGAATGTGACATTAGCATGACTTTCAAAAATAAAACTGATTCCTGCTTGCTCCTGGTCTTTTAGGTGGTGTTCCCAGGGACTCTGAGTCCTATTCCTCTGCTGCAGGGGTCCTTTCCAGAGAAATCTGGAGAAGCACAGACAGAGGGATTCTGACAGGGCAGATGGAATGTATATTTTGACTCGATTTGTCAAGAGATATCATAGATCAAGCTTCTAATTATGCATGGTTTCTTACCCCAAAAAACAGGAAAGAAGAAACTGTATGATAAATAAAACATTCTTCCATTCATTGAATTCAGTAGCCTATTATAAAAAAGAAAGAAAACCAATGATTAGACTAATAATATTGCAGTTCAAATCTATGGCTTTTACCAAATTGTGTGTTTTAATACAGGAACCACTTTCCCAAACAAGAAATACAGCTTAAAAAATCCCAGACAACACCAATTGTTTGATGTTGGGCAGATTGCTTTTACTCTCTGAATCTCAGATTCATTTTACAAAACAGGGATCTTATTTTAAAACTTCCTCAAAAGGTCAAGGTGAGGATTTAAAGAAATTGTTTAGAACTCAGCAGGTGGCATGTATACAACATAGCTATGTTGCTGTGACTGTCTCCTTACTAATCCATACTCACAAAATTATGGTTGGGTTTACTTTTTATAAATAATCTTAGAAGAAATCTTATTATAAAATTAGTGATGTTAGCAGGTGGTGCAGCGGTTTGGCGCCGCCTGCAGCCTGGGGTGTGATCTTGGAGACCCAGGATCGAGTCCCACGTCGGGCTCCCTGCATGGAGCCTGCTTCTCCCTCTGCCTGTGTCTCTGCCTTGCTCTCTCTCTCTCTCTGTATCTGTCATGAATAAATAAATAAAATCTTTAAAAAAAAAAAAAGAAAGAAAAAAAGAAAATTTTAAGTCCATGAACTGTTTTCAAGAATTTACAAATGCTTGGGGTGCATGGGTAGCTCAGTCTGTTAAGCATCGACTCTTGGTTTTGGCTCAGGTTATGATCTCAGAGTCCAGGGACTGAGCCCCATGTTGGGCTCTATATGCAGCAGAGAGTTGGCTTGAAATTCTCGCCCTCACCCTTGCCTTCTGCTTCTCCCTGTTTACTCATGCTCTCTAAAATAAATAAATACATAATTAAATAAAATCTTTAAAAAAGAAGAATTTCTAAATGTTTAGTAAGTATTATAAACAAATAAACTATTATTTGCTATTTACAAAGCAAGCAAGTAATCAGGGTGGAAGAGCTGGGACAAAGAAGCTTACGAGACAGTTTCAGCTCTCCAAGAACTGAGTCCTTAGCTGAGAAAATGAAATTAACCTTCTTGAAATGATAGGTCACAATAAAAAGGAGCATGTTATTCATAATTTGTCCTTTGTCTGCATCCAAAAATGATTATAAAGTGACTCAAGATTATACATTAAGAATGTGCTGAACAACATAATTCAGTATAAGTTCTATTTACTTTCTACTAGATAAAGCTTGTTAGCCATGTCTTAGTAATTTTATAGATTGAAAACTATTTAAATCTTTGTTAAGTTTATAATTCAAAAATTTTAAGCCAATTAGAATGGAATTCTCTTCATCTAATAAATACATCCTTGACATACTTGTCATTGTTTCATTGGTAAGACTTCACTCACCTCTCTCAACAAAAAGAGACACATTAAATGTTAATAATTGTTGAACCTAGTTGTTATACTACTTGTTCTCCTTCTGTATAGGTTTGAAGGTTTCCATCATCAAATTATTTTCTTTAAATGCTTACTGGTGAAAGAAAAGTAATAATAAATATAAATCTGTCTTACTGGCAAGCACAAGCCAATCAAAGGGGCAGAAAAAAAATCCAAGGTAAAGATCAAAGCCAAACAAAAACTATAGAAAACACTTTATATCTAAAATTAAAATAATACTGGCAATAAGAGAAAACCATATGCTCTAAACTTCAAACCAAGAGTAGGAAAACACTGATTCAACAAGCTGGAAGTATTTATGCAAACAGTAAAAAACTATATATTCCTGATACTATATAAACCACTAAGGGGTACACAGTACTTTTCATAAAAATATTTGTATTCTTTGCCAACCTAAATTTTAACAGATTTTGATTTGATTTTGTTCCTTTAATAATGATGAGGCTATGCAGGTGGCATTGTAAAAAATTATATAGTATGACATTTATTTTAAAACACAGCGGCCTCTGGGTGGCTCAGTTGGTTAAGCATCTGCCTTTGGCTCAGGTCATGATTTTGGATTCCTGGGACTGAGCCCAGTGTCAGGCTTCCTGCCCAGCGGGGAATCTGCTTCTCCCTCTCCCTCTGCCCTCTGCTCATGCTCTCTCTCAAGTAAATAAATAAAATCTTTGAAAAAAAAAAAAACAAAGCAAAATAAAGATGAATAACAATAACGTACTGCTTCCTTATGACTTGCTATTGTTATAAAATTATGATAGAGTGTGAATCTGTTTTGCATATATGTTTTTTTAATCAGAAAAATAAGTCCTATTTATCCCTATTCATCAGCTGTAATAAACGATGTACTCTGAACCAACTGCAGCAATTCGAATGACTAAAGAAAGGTGACCTTTCACTCAATCAGTATTTTCCAGGGGCCTAAACTGTTGACAAGAGTTGCTGGTATCGCTGACTATGCTAATCAGAGAGAATCAAGGTGCTGTTACCAGATTTGTTGACCACGTAAGTCCAAGGTCCAGGTGTGAACTCTAGGGCGGTGAGTCAGCTGCACTCGTCTTACCACAACCTCTGATACTCTCCAGTCAACAGGAAAAAATGACTCATCAAAGTACTTCTTCTATTAACAAGTTAACATTTCGCCCTAATTCATCAATTTTTGTACAATCACACCAAACTGGGCAAATAAAATGCAATTTTATAGTCTAACACACCTAATTACGTAAGTTCTCTTCTTTATTGTATCATTTGGTTCACAATCTAAAATGGATTCAAACATGATTAAAAGTAACCAATTGGAAGAAGCTTGTCATGGTTCAATGGAACACAGCAGAACGATCTTACTAGTAAAAAGTGTCATTATTTTTTCTACAGGGCTTTAAAAATGATTATAATAAGTAACCCATGTATTTTGGCATCTCCTATCTCTAAATTAAAAGAGTCAAAGTTTTAATTTTATGACTTTGTATTTTGTCATTTTTATAGAAGGCCTTTTTTCCAGTTATAAAAACACTCTATTTTTTTCTAAATTATAATTTTCTTACAGATTTTTAAATAAATCTATATATTTAGCTCTGATCCATCTGGAATTACAGTGAATAGTAACCACAACCGGGGCTCTAAGATACCTAGAGGATCTTCTGTTTGAAATCCTAGGAGCCTGGTCAAACAGAAGAGGCTACACGGGGTAAATACTGAGATAGTTCAGTCAAAAGCCAGAATAGGAGCATAATATTCTCCTAGAACACCACTATTTAATAAGTTAAAGTATATGTTTGGCCACTTATACTTTCTAAGACATAAGTGATGGGTTATGGTTTTTCATGCATGAAGGAAAGAAACAAACACTTTTCATATACAATAAAGTAACTAGGATTACAGTGGAGGAAGTGCTCCAGAGCCAGGCTGCCTGGATGTACCACCTGTACCTGAAAGCTATTTAAACACTGTGCTCTAGATTCCTTCTCTAAAAGCTAATTAGCAGTACCCTCTCCTCAGAGCACTGTTGTGGAAAGCAGTAAAACAGTTAACGTATAATGCTTTCAACAATGACAGAATAAGTTCTCAGTAAATATTAGATATTATTTTTAGTATTAATTGAGAAAGTATAATAATTCTGCAATCCTAAGTATTACAAGCAGGTGAAACTTTTTTTTTCTTTTTTTTTTTTAAGATTTATTAGAGAGAGAGATTATGTGCGCATGCACGAGAGCGAGGACCGTCAGAGGGAGACAACTCTGAAGCAGACTCCCTGCTGAGCACAGGGCCTATGGTGGGGGGGGCTTTCCCATGACCCTGAGATCATGACCTGAGCTGAAACCAAGAGTCAGACACTCAACCAACTGAGCCACCCAGGCGCCCCACAAGCCACACAGGTGCCCCACCTGGGCATCCCACAAGCAGGTGAAACTTCTGAGAGCACATGCTACAAGTTGATAAAGCAATGGTTTGGATGTGGGAACACATTCCTACTGAAACAATGTTATAAATTATTAACATGATACATCTAGTGGATTTAATTCATAAGGTAACCTAAAATTCAGTTTCTGCTCACCATGCCATTCATAACACTGCTGCTAAGCCTTCTGCTGTCCCCTCTTTTGGAAAGAAATTGTACAAATGAGAAAGTATAGCTTTGAGAGAGAATAACGTCCACCCAAGGAACCCACAGGAGCCTGCAGCCTTCTCAAAGTATTCCAACAAATGGGATCTACTCAACCTGTGTGCACCACAGAAGCATGCTGATTAGTAAACTCATAAATACTGGCACGTGGAGGGGGCATGCTATTGCACAGGGCCCCTCTGAACCGCACACCAGATCGAGCAACAGGAGAGTTAATGTCTGAGGGCTGGTTCTGTGGGCAGAGGCCAGGCCGAACCATCATTTTTGCCTAGCAAATTTTCTCACATGAACTTAAACATCTCCCTTGAGATACAGGCAAAATTCTTAGAAGTGGTGTGGCTAGCAATTTTATGAGAAAGTAGAGTTTGGCGGGGGCTGGCACACTTCAAGACCATCACTGTGGGTGCTACGGGGTGAATATTAACCCTGTAGACTGAGACTGGCCTTCACTCCCTCCAACTGGGCCGCCTCTATTTCTACTAATTGCCCATTTTACTTGTCTCTCATCTGTGTGCAGCAGACACATGAGCAGGGCAAATGCCAAATGCACAACACATTCTCAAAATTCTAATATATGTCCTGGAATATTTTGGTGCAAAATGCCGTGATGTCTGGAATTTGCTTTAAAATATTCCAGGAGGAAAAAAAATGAAAGCAGATGAATAAATGAAAAATGAATAGATGAAATGAGAATGGCAAAATGCCAAAAAGTGTTGACACTGGGTGGTGGGTATGTGAGATCCATTAAATAATTCTGCTTTGCATAGGATTCAAAATGTCCATTATAAAGGTAGTAGATAAACCCATTTTAAAACTGTTAAAATCCCCTTTTAAGTTAGTTTTCCCAGGATCCAACATCAGCAAATAGGGATATTAAAACTCAAACTCAGATTTTTGCTGTGATTGTTTTCAAAAAAAGCTTCAAGTCCAGAGTTCTTTTGACTATTTCTTGCTGCTTCCCACATGTCTAAAAATAAACAGTACAGAAAGGGTTGTGCCAAAAGGTGTTACTCTGGATATCACAGACCTTACTTTCCTGGGCCCTCCTGGTACTCCTGGTTACTGGGACAGTTCCCACTGCAGTTACCACCAGAAGTTACCTATTAAGGCTTTAAAAGACTGCTCAGCAGGAATGTCATGACTGTCACCATCTCACCTGTTGAAGGTCTCCAGTAGAGACACTGATGATAAGAGTTGGTATAATCATGAAGCAGGCATTGTAGAAAAGCACTCCATATTTCCCTAACTCCTATAAAAACAAATAAAACATTGAATTTTTGAAATATAAAGCATCAGATTTCCAAGGGCCAATTATACAACTACATATTTATTGAGTTAAAAATTATTCTGAAAAAAATTATTCTGACCAACTTTATATTGGAATATATTCAGAAAATTCCTTTTTTTTAAATCATATTCCTCATGTAAAAGGCTTCCCTTCAAGTACATCATGATAGCAAAATAAACATTTGTTTTACACAAAAATGAGAAATAAAACAAATGAACATGGAGGGCCTCTGAGGTCCCACCCATCTCTAACATTCTAATTGGGTATTTTTTTAAAGTATTATATTCAAAATAGGAAATCTGGAATAAAATAAAGAACATTTAAAATGTTAATATAAACAGAACTCCTTAAAAACATCTGCTCTTTCTGTTAAGGAGCAGCAGGGTTAAAACATCAGGTTTCTTGCTTTCTAATCTTGCATAAATTTACTTTTCATTAATGTGACTACAGCACTTCACCATTTTTCATGAATGGTGACATACTGTGACCCTCAAAGGGCAACAAACCTGTTTTTGTAAAACTGCCACCAGTAAAAAACAAAGGAGGCTGCACAGAAAAAAAAATAGCTCATAGAAATAAATCTGTCCATCAGAGCAAACTCCCTCACTCAACACAAAGAACTTGGAACAAAGCAACATATGCCTGGCTCATCCTCCCAAGCTTCTGAAACAGCTGGGGGAGTGGGGAGGGTGGGCAGGGGCCTGGACTCGGACTGGGGGGAGCCCCAGCGAGAGGCACTCATCTGGCCGCCATGGGGAGCCTGCTCAGTCACTGCCAGGAAGGGAACTTCCTGCCGGGCCGGCCCTGCCACCTGGGCCATTTCACAGAGGAATCTGACCCTTGGAGAAGTCGGTCCAAGTCACAGTGACCCGTCAGCAGCACAACTCCTCTCTGTAACCCACACCTTCAGACTCAAACTCAGTTGCTTTAGAATACCCCTGACTTTGCCCTGGTCACTGAGGAGGATGGCGAAAAAACTTCTTTTAGTTGGCCTTTCAAAATAATCTCTTTCTATATTCTGACTTTGCATCCAAAATAGTGGTACCTTTTCCCTCCCTGATTTTCACCCAAAACTTTGCAAGTTCAGGGGTCACAAGACCCCATACAGACTGAAAAAGATAACTGAAAAGAAATTAGTGATTTATAAAGCGTACCATGTAAATTAAATTATATGACAACTTTACAATCTCTTTTTTTTTTTTTTTTCATGCAATTTCAGGGTCCAGATGACAAAAGCCCAAAAACCCTAGGAGTGAAGATCTGGTACCTTTGGGTCCATTTTCTGTTTGGTATAAACTCCATTTGCTGCTGTGAAGATATCATTCAGGAATACAAAAATATAGCCTTCCAAGTTAAAGGCAAGGTCAGAACTGGGAGGGAGAACACAAAAAGGAGGACGATCATTCAGAAACTCACAACACAACTTGGCCTTCAACGCCTGCCAGCCTGTTTTATCTTTCCCTAATCAAATCCACTTGTGATGCTGGTAACTACCTTTTCTTCCTCTGGCAGATTTTCCCCCTTCTGTGGTTAATTCCTCTGCTTTGCCTTCAGACAAAACAAAACCAGGCCATCAGGTGGCTTCAATTTAATCATGAATGGCTTAAAACCAGAGGGACATTAACCATCCTCCTTTACTGCAAAGCCCTTTCTTTGGCTAACGATCCTATCCACTGGCATAATAATTGGTGAGCCCTGCTTTTTTTAAGGGGAATGGTTTGTCCAACCCACCCAGTGGCTTTGCTTATTGTAATCAACAGGGCCATCTCCAGGGTATAGTCCTGTGGGGACAGCTGAGCACTTACTGGGGCAAAGAGGGTCCAATGAGGAACTGACACCCCCCATCTGGTGCCCAGCTGGTCCCGTCATCCACCAGCACCACCCACCCCTGTCCAGCAGAAAGGCAAGGCAGAGATCCGTTCCTTCTCTGCAACTTCTCTAAAGTTCCTTTCGCCCCATTCTTCTGAAACCTCTTCTCTTCAATTTCCACTTTACACAAATAATACTAGTATAAAAATGTTCAGGGGGATATGGCACAGGAAGGAGAGAGAACGGCTGAGCCATGATATGACTCACCTACTACACTTGATCTTACAGACAGTACCAGACCCATGTCATAATTCATAAATACCCAGCATCAAGGTTTCCTCTACCCTCTTAGGTTCAGTGACTGGAGCCTTCAAGTTTGACTGACAGTAGGTTAACAAGAGAAAAGGAATATGACTTTAAGTAAATATTTTACATATACGGGAGTTCACAAAAAATTTCAAATAAGTAATTAGACTCTAAGGCTTATATACCATTTTAAAAAAGAAGAAGTTTGGATTCCAAGGAACAAATAAATTATGGGAAAAGGGCTAGGAAATTCATGGATGAAACTACTTGAAGATAAGGGTTATTGTAGGAGCTTTATTTATGCAGACCTCATCTTGCTACCGATTCTCTATCACCAGTGATAAGAACTGCTTTCCTATTACTGGAGAAAGGGGGTGGGGGGGGGGCGCAGGTGAGACCACCTCTACAAAGGGATATTTATGGTCTGCTTTTAGGCAGGAAAGGGGAAGACAGAACTCTTCCTACATCTGTTGATTCTCAATTAATGCCATCAGTTCAAAATAATGTTTATGCCAAAGCTGCAAATTTTGGAGTGGCATATCCTGATCCCCTGCAATATTAAAAAAAATGAATTTTTTAAAGGCTATTTCTAACCGAGGAGAAGGAAATAAAGAGGCAAAAATTAAATCAAAATCTGAATGCAAATTAGGCCAATTTGCCTGAGGCTTCTGCTGGTATGATATATTTGTAAGAATGCAAATTCATTTTAGATCATCATAAATCAGAATCTCTGGGCTCAATCACAAGAAATAGAATCTCCCAAATCTCATGTCTACACACATTTGGCTCCATGTTAACAAGAGTCTGCTGTTCCATAAAATGGCAAAGCTGAATGGATAAAAAAGCCAGGGTTCTAGGGGAGGGAAAGGGAGTCACTCACTCCCTCAGAGAGCCTGAGGGCAATTCCCAGAGTTCAGGCCTCCTGCTCCAGGGGCCACTGTCCCCAGCACCAGTTGTTTAGGCCACTGGTAAAAGCACAGAAGCTTGAAAAGAATTTACTTGCTTTAATAAATGAAAGCCAATTCATGGTTACTTAACTCTTGTAGTTGCCATTTAGGGCTGTTTACAGATGTAGTATTTCAACTTTTTCTGGCCACGTGACTTGCATTGGCAAATAAAATGTAAGAGGAGACATTGCCTGGCATTTCCAGGCAAAAGGTTGAAAAGCCAATGCAGGCTTGCCCACAGGCCCTCTTCTCTCCTGAATAAGTAAGGACGTCCCTTCTGAGGCAGGGCTTCCATCAGCCTCACCCCTGAGTAGCTACAATGAGCCCCGACGTGGCCGCCATGGCCCCACCGTGGCCTTAAGCCCAGCTCGGCTGGTCTGAGTGGGCGGCAGGATCAGAACACATTTGGGGTGTGGACATGGGAGCTGTTGGTTGCAGCAGTGCAACCCGGCCCCTCTGACTGAATCAGTTCTACACTTGCATTTGGATGAGGAGATCCGCAGGAGGACAGCACAGTGGGGTCATGGCAGGCCTGCAGCTACGAAGGCTGCTTGTCCCCTATGCACAGTGCCCATTCTCTGGGAGCTGAGGAAGGGAAGAGTCCAGAAGTGCTCTTCCAAGCCAGCTCTTGGGGGCAAGTTAGATGCTCTCAAAACCCTATTTACCCCTTCGGCTCATGAGAATGTCACATGTGGTAACGATGAGCTGAATTTCTATTCACCAGGCCTGGAAAGACACAGCGTCTGAAGTGCCATTCCTCGCCAGGGCTCCGCAGACCCGTTACCTTGTAAAAGTGCATGACTGGCTCTGTCAGGAGTTTCCAAACTGAGCTCTAAGAAGCTTAGAAAAGAGAGGCTGCCCAGCAGACACCCCAAGGCCCTGTGGGATGGGTGTACTCTTCACACAGGGCCTCCCTCTTTTAGCCACTTTGCTCCTCTGACTTCTTTGAAACAGAATCTTCATGAAGACACAGGCTATCAATGTTGCTGGGCCTGTGGGCTCCACCAGTGCTTGCAGGAGCTCAAGTCGGCTGTGGCCAGCACAGCGCCGAGGACGTCACACACGAAACCAGAAATAACAAACCTTGGTCCAGACAAAGGGCTAAACACATTTATAGTAAAAAATAGATTGCTAGTATGTCACCATCTGGCCTGCTATATCTTCTGTTTTGATCATTGTCTCCGCCAAGTAAAAAGGAAGCTCCGTGTCCATTCTGTTTCCTGCTGGGTTCCCCAGCACCTGGAAGGGCGCCAGGCAGCCCATGACTTAACACTCCACATGTTTCTGTTGAACTTGGCCACTCACTCATGTAAACCTCAGTTTATTGTTATCTTGTCTAATTCACACAAAGACCCTACTAGGTGGGTCTATTCTAATCTTCATTTTCTAGTTGAACTAACTGGGGTGCAAGGAGGTTAAATAGCCTGTCCTGATTATATAGCTAGTAAGCCAGGAGACTAGGATAATACCCATATCCTTATTTATTTTGCAACTGGTGATCCAGAACCCTTATTTTAAAAAAAAAAAGAAAGAAAAAATATTTTATTTATTTAAAAGAGAGAGGGACCAGAGAGAGGGGCAGGGAGAAGCAGGCTCTGCACTAAGCATGGAGCCAGACGCAGGGCCCAACCTAGGGACCCCCGAGATCATGACCTGAGCTGAAATGAAGAACTGGACGCTTAACCAATTGAGCCCACCCAGGCACCCCCAGAACTCTGATTTCTAAATCAGTTAAGGAAACTAGTTTAACTGAAATTCATCCAATCTTGGCATTCTTCCCTTCATTCAGGTAGGTTTTTCTTTTCCATTGCATTCTTTACTTTACAGATGAGTATAACTGAGGCACAGAGAGGTTGAGCAGAAGCTGGCAAGGGGCCAGGCTAAGTCTTGGACCCAAACATACTTTATTAACCACTAGTCTATAAAAGCCAGGAGTCTGAGGGTCTGCTTTCAAATGCAAACCTGGGAGTCCTCATTCCTGCTCTTGCATATTACCGAAAAAGATACCATAGTTGACCCCAAACAACCCAGGTTTGAACTGTGCTGGTCCATTTATCCATAGATTTTTTTTCAATAAATTCAGTACAGCAGCATAATGTATTATCTCTTCCTTAGGTTTTTCTTAACACTTTTCCTAGCTCGCTTTATTTTAGGAATACAGTATATAGTACACATAGCATACAAAATACATGTTAATCAATTATTTATGTTATCAGTTAAGCTTCCTGTCAACAATAGGCTATTAGTAGTGAAGTTTTTAAGGAGTCGAAAGTTACACTTGGATTTTCCACTATGTGGGTGCGGAGAGTTGGAGGGGAGGGTTATTGAGCCCTTCATCCCTGTGTTGCTCAAGAGTCAACTTGGTCATGCACTGGCTCATGCCCCAAATATACAAATACATTTAATGAGAGTATCCCACCCTTGGAAACAGACTGCTAAGACATCCCAGGTGATAAAACAAATCAGCATACAAGGGCTTTATAAAGCTGTTGTTCTTGACCAAATGCCCAAGAACTTTTCAAGTAAATTTTTTGTATTGAAGACAATCACTCAGTAATAAAAGCAAATAGCTTATTCCTTTTTATGAAGAAAAGCTATATTCATAGCTTCTAACGTTCCCATTATACGTTCTCAGAAATGTTCTGGCGAAGTTGGAACCCCATCTGACTTTCACAGAAACACATGGGGAATCCACTAACATCAACAGACTTGTCTCTTAGCTGCTCAATTCAACTGCAGCCAGATGGAAAATGGAAAATGAGGGCGGGGTGGGGCCTATTGTCAGAGGCACAAAGAGCTTATTGACCAGAAACAGTCCAAAGTCTTACCCAGCTGCTATGAAAGCACCAAGTATGATGGTAAAAACACTGGCAATGATGTTCAAGGAATACTGTTTCCTGTAATAAATAAATGGATGGATGGATGGACAGAAAAAGAAAGGAGGAGGAGAGGAAAAACACATGGATTATAATTCTTCAACTGAATATAGACATTGTTCACAGTTTTATAGCTAACATCAAACAGATATCAATTTACATAAAGAAAGCACTGTAAGTATCTATAAGTGGGTTAATAAATCACACCAAATCTATTTCTTAATCAGCTGTCTCATCTAATATAAATGTATTTCCGTTCTCATTGGAAAGATGTGTGACAAAATGGAGAAGAGGCCCTGCTAGCAGTTCTACTCAGTCTTATATCAAGCACCCAAAGATAAAGGTAAAATTCAAAAGCAGGACTTCGAACACTGAGCCATCATCCAAATTTCATCGCTAAATAATCTTCACAGCATAATTAAGAATCATCTTTTTTGAAATCAGCCTGAGTATCTTTATGAAAGATTTTTATAAAAATTAAATTAAATTCTATTAATTTATTCCTATGTTACATCATAATCACTGCAGCAGAATGGATTTCTGTGATTTCTTGCATTCCTATCTGGTATGTATATATGGACAATTTTTCCTCTGTATTCCAAAATCAGTGTATATTCCATCTAGGAAACATACTTACATTTGTTGGTGCATTGTTGCGTTTTTAAAATAATTTTCTATTATAAACATTTAAATATAAAGTTACAAGCAAAAAAAGTTAAAAAGTCACTCATTATGTTCTTAAGGAATCATGGAAACAGGAGACGCTTTTAAGTGAGTAAACCAAGGGGCCCTAAGTTACTGCAACTAGCAGTTCAAGTTAACTATTTGGAAAAATAGATGTTGAGAATTTGCTTTGCAAAAATAATGTGGGGTGAAGGGAAAGGACACTAGAGGAATAGAGGAAAAACAAAAATCACCCAAGTATGATGGTTTCCAGGAGTAAAGTGAGTGGAATGGTAAATTTCCTGAGCACGGTGAACATCGGCAAGCTGTTGGGAAAAGATTCAAGTATAATAACATCAGACACCAAGTATTTTTTTAAACATATTTTACATTTTTAATTAAGCCCACTAACTTTCCAAATTAAATATAAGAAATTAACCTTAATTCTCACATATGCTATTAGCAAATCACATTAGATAATAAAAAGAAATGGAGATTTAATAGTTTCATGCCAGGCAGCCTGGGTGGCTCAGAGATTTAGTGCCGCCTTCAGCCCAGAGCATGATCCTGGAAACCCAGGATAGAGTCCCATGTCAGGCTCCCTGCATGGAGCCTGCTTCTCCCTCTGCCTGTGTCTCTGCCTCTCTTTCTCTCTGTGTCTCTCATGAATAAATAAATAAAATATTTAAAAAAATAGTTTCAGGCCATTTTCGCTTATTAGCAATTTTTTTCACTTATTAATAATTTTTAAGAACCATGCTATTCAACTACCGCAAAGATTGTGCTAAAATTACAAAGTCCATTCTAAAAGAGTGTATGCAATGTAAACCAACAAACACACCCTTTGTCAAATCAAGTTGAAACTATGTATGAACAGTCATTTAGTGGTGCTAAACTTGGACCTAATTATTTCTTTTGGGAAACTTAACCAAAGGTAATAATACAAAAGAAAAAAATCATGTGCACAAATATGTTCACTGCAATTGTGTCTTGGGGAAAACATCAAAAATAACTTAAAAGTCACATAAAACAATGATAAAATAAATATGACACATCTACTTGAGGGAACATGGTATGTTACCTATATAATATAAAACTTTATACTGGGACACCTGGGTGGCTCAGTGGTTGAGCATCTGCCTTTGGCTCAGGTTGTGATCCCGGGATCTGGATTGAGTCCCAGGTCGGGCTCCCTGCATGGAGCCTGCTTCTCGCTTCTCCCTCTGCCTGTGTCTCTGCCTCTCTCTCTCTCTTCTCTCTCTCTCTGTTTCTCATGAATAAATAAATAAAATCTTTAAAAAATGAATATTAAATAAAACAAGGAGGACACAGAACCATGTAGTCTACAACTGAAACAAGACAGTTTACATATGGGAAAAGACTGAAATCAACATTTAAAATAGTATGTTAGGGATTCCCTGGGTGGCGCAGTGGTTTGGCGCCCGCCTTTGGCCCAGGGCGCGATCCTGGAGACCCGGGATCGAATCCCACGTCAGGCTCCCGGTGCATGGAGCCTGCTTCTCCCTCTGCCTGTATCTCTGCCTCTCTCTCTCTCTCTCTCTCTGTGACTATCATAAATAAATAAAAATTTAAAAAAATAAAAATAAAAATAAAATAGTATGTTAAAGGATAAAATTATGGGTTATTTTCCCCCAAAATTTTATGTAATAAAGCTATATTCACTGTCTTTTAAAAATCCTTAAAAACCTTTCAGTGGCTCTCAAAAGCCAGAGACTCCAAGACATAGTTCAATGCACAGTCAACGAACTGCCTGGGCTGGAACAGCCCACTTCCATCTGCTTCCAGGTATGACCCTGAGTAGATGGTGACCTGAAGAAAGAAAGTGAGAACCAGACCCAGGAGGGTAGTGGCCAGTTCCTCACAACCAGACTTGAGGAGGGGTTTCATGTCATCGATGACACCACATCCAGAGAGCAGGTAGGAAAGAATTTTCAGGAACTTTATATCCACAACTTAAAGATGTCTTATGAGACTGGTTAGAAGTGCCTTTTTCAAAGCAAGCCAAAAGTCAATTAATTCCAAAAAGTATTTTTAGATGATGTCTTTTAAAAGCAAGTAAGGAGCAGCCCTGGTGGTGCAGCAGTTTAGCGCCGCCTGCAGCCCAGGGTGTGATCCTGGAGACCCTGGATCAAGTCCCATGTCGGGCTCTCTGTATGATGCCTACTTCTCCCTCTGCCTGTGTCTCTGCCTCTCTCTCTCTCTCTGTCTCTATGAATAAATAAAATCTTTTTTAAAAATTAAAAAAAAATAAAAGCAAGTAAAGGTATATTTAATGATGAAAAGCTGAACGTTTCCCCCCTAAGATCAGTAAGAAGACCATAATATTTGCTCTCAACACTAACGTATCAATTTAACAAGTCCTTCAGAGTCTAGAAGGAGCAGTATTATCTAGTTATTGATTATGGACATATAATCAAAGGAACAGAATTTAGAATCAAGAAATAAATCCATACAATTATAATCAATTCAAGAGCTCTTTTCAAGAGCATGCCAAAACAATACAATGGAGAAATGTAATCAAAATCATAATGAGGTACTACTTCACAACTACTAGAACAGCCATAATCCAAAAGATAGACAACAACAAATTTGGCAAGAATGTAGAGAAGTTGTAGCCTTCTTACATTGCTGGTGTAAATTAGTGTAGCCACTTTGGGAAACAGTTCAACAATTCTTCAAAATTTTAAATAGAGAACTGTCATATGACCAACAATCCTACTCCCAGGCATAGATCCAATCAATGGCAATCCCATTCTTCCAAAACCATGAAGTCATCTTTGTCTCCTTTCTTTGTTTCACCTCACATGTTAATCATCAAGAAATTGTGTTGGCTGGTCCTTCACAAAATATCCAGTACCCAGATTGTGGCCTCCACATAATCTCTAAATTAAAAATAACCAGGGGATCCTTGGAGAAATGGCAGGAAAAGTCCAAAATAAGCCTGGGACGTCATGTGGTATACAGCAAGGAAATAATCAAACTACTGGGGCTCTAGAAGATAAGAGACAACTCAAAGGGGCTTCCATTGGCCTGAGATGGGATAATGTATCAAAAGAATTCTTTATATGATGAATTGAAATATCAAATAAATGAAATAGAGCAACAAAACAGATTAGAGAACCCAGAAATAAATATACACAAATATAGTCAACTGATCTTTGACAGAGGAGCAAACATAATTCAATGGAGAAAGGATGATCTTTTCAACAAATGATGCTCAAACAATTGGACAGCTACATGCAAAAAACAGAATCTAGATAGAGCCTACATCTTTCACAAAGAAACTCAAAATAGATCCTGCTCTTAAATATAAACTGCAAACTATCAAAAATCAACTAAAATGTATAACTAAAACCAATATTTCACATTTTGTTTTCCACAACCACAACCTGTTCTTTCCAAATAAGAGGAAAGACAACAGGTCTAATTTTAGTTCTCAGTTTTATATGATCTTCTCCTTCTACTCAACCTCCTACCTGCCCCCTTTTACTCTCACCAAACTCACAGGGCTTTCCTCCATCTCTGTCACTCTGCACAAACTTCATTTTCTCATTATTCATTTGTGTTAATTAGGCTACACATCTTGCACCATGTATTCTGATGGTTGGCTTGGTCTTTCTATACTTTCATTTCCACTTTTTACAGTGACTTTTAACAAAAGTAGTTAATCAAAGGACCCTGCAATACATGCAAATGCAAATTTCAGAAGTATACAACGCACTTAAAAATAACATCTATCACTTTTCTTCCTCTGTACCAAACCTGACCTATACCAAATCTGACAGAATGTTCCTGCTTTTACAAAACCATGATGAAATCAGTTGCACAGAACCATTCAGAGAAATGAATTGGATATTGGATATATAATATAAATAAATCCTCCTGGATAAATCAGACCTCTGTCTTGATGCCCACAGATCTCATGTTCTATGTTCAGACTTGATTATAAAGAAAAAAAATCAACTTTTTAACTTTCCTAAAAATATTAGCAAATCAAACTCAAAACTCCATTTAATTTCCTTAAATTATTAAATATTATTGTCTTCTGTATGTAGCCCATGCAGTACCTTCAAGGTCAAACTTGGTCTTTGTACCATTGGAAACAAGAGTCAAGAACCTCCCATCAACCATTCTCCTGCACTCTACCTTAATTTACTTGTGCTTGATAATCCACTTATGTGATTTCCAATGTAGAGAAGAGGCAAAGGAAACAGCTTCCATGAAAAAAAAGAGAGAATATTTGATTAGGACTCCAAAAATGATTTTCCTTCACATGTATGAATGGTGACACTCCCTGTCAGTAAGCAAATCATTCTAGTCCATTTCCCTGTAGCAGCTGTGAATTTTTCACAACCTAAAACACATCATGAGTTTCTCCATGTGCCCAAATTAGTTAGGTGAGCAGTGATAGCTATAACCATGGCAGGGTGGGGTAGAGCTGCACTGAAAGAGAAATGTTGACCCTGACAACGTTAGCAGACTATTTCTGTACAGGAAGGCTCTGAATAAGCATCTCTCTCAAGTGGAAACCCCTGGGTTTCAGATGACAAAATTGCACGGGACTGTTTCAGCTAATAATGGGTATTTATAGTATATGCATAAGATTCAGAAGGTCCCCTGAGAAGGTGGACAAACTTGCTACCTATGCATTATGCACTTTTCTGGATAACAACAAAGGTTCAGATCTCACTGGAATTAACAAGCTTGGTGACCCTTTCAAAAAGTTGTGTCTACCAGCCACATTACTTTGGAGTTACTTTATTTGTTTTCAAGGTGCATAATAATTACCTATTTACCAAGGTTAAACAATGTTAACAGTAGTATTTGAGTTAGGTTTAACTGAGCTCTTAGCTCCTGAATTATCTTCTGATTATCAAGAGAAATATTGTTCAAAACATACTGAAGAAACACATGACATGTAAGACCTAGTCTTCCATAAAACGAAAAAATATATATATATCCTTTCATTAGGTCACACAATAACTGAAAACTTTTTGACTGATACAATAATCCATAGCTATTAAGGTGAGCCTAGCATTTCTTTTTCCACTAAAAAGACATTAAGCATGCAACTCAGATAAGATACTCTTTGAAGGATTTTAAAATAGTAAGTGTCATCTACCCCCCCCAAATTTATAAAATGTTATTATTAGGAGATTTGTTCAAGAAAGAAGACATAGAGGACCTCAGATCCAGGACCCTCCCCTTCATTCACAACAATCTGGCTAGCAGCCTACAACTGATCCTGGAATATTAGAACTTTAGAAGTTATTAGGCATTGAAAAGAATCAATTGGCCCCCTTTCCTTATATGATTCAAAATAAAAACAATACTGACTTCTAGTTTTTAGTAACAATGGGCTAGATTATTTGTATTAATCTCCCCACTAAAAACAATTTAAAATGTTACATAAAATAATTCAAAACCTTCATAAAAGTATGAAGGGAAACTTCCAAAAGTATGTGGGAAAATAGAGAGTCCCTAGGCCAAAACTAAGGTGAAAACAGAAACCCAGAGAGAAACAATGAAAGCCAGAAGACCGCAAAACTGCCTCCTCGAAGGTCTGTCAAGTTAGAATGCTACCCCCAATGACAATATCTTTCAAAAGCAAAGAAAACCGTAGTCTTTTTCAAACAAACAAACAAACAAAAACTAAGGGAATTTAATCAGACCATTAATAAAGTACATCCTAAAGGAGGTATACTTTAATCAGGAGGAAAGTAGAAAGTGTGAGATGCAAAAAGGAAAAAAAAAGCAAAGAAAGCAATAAATACATGGGTAAATATACATGGATAAATATAAACAAATATTGATGGTTTAAAGAAAAAAGAAAAGAAAAACATACTGTGAGATTTACATAAAGCTAGAGGATTAAAGTACCTGCTGACAAGAGCAAAATAAATTGGGAGGAGAGGTAAATGTTGACAAGGAAGACACATTTATTAATCAACTTTAGATTTTGGTAAGTTAGGTATGCTTGCTGTAATTTCCAGGGAAATGTAAAAGAACTCAAACAGAAAGGGTACACCTCATATACAGTTGACCCTTGAACAATGCAGGGCTTAGGGATGACAACCCCCTGCACAGTTGAAAATCCATGTATAATATTACTTCCCAAAAACTTAAGTATTAACAGCCTACGTTTGACCAGTAGCCTTAGCAATAACATAGTCAATTAACGTGTATTTTCTATGTTATATGTATTATATGCTATACTCTTACAATAAAGTAAGCTACAGAAAATGTTAAGAAAATTATAAGAAAGAGAAGACACATCTACAATACTGCACTATACTTATAAAAAAAAAATCCACGGAGCAGCACCTGGGTGGCTCAGTCTGTTAAACATCTGCCTTCATGAGTTTCAGGTCATAATCCCAGGGTCCTGGGATCAAGCTACCTGCTCAGTGGGGAGCCTGCTTCTCCCTCTCCCTCTGCCTGCCACTCCCCCTGCTTGTGCTCATTCTCTCTCTGTCAAATAAATAAAGTCTTTAAAAACAAGAAAAAGAAAAAACAAAACAAAAAACAAGAGAAAGAGACAAATCCATAATCAGAGATGAAGGCTGCAATAGGACTCCCCATTTCATATGCTCTTAAGACATGACTTTGACACTTCCTTCCATCCAGAGGTAGGATCTAGGTCCCTTCCATTTAAAATTGCATGGGACTGTTTCAACTAATAATGTACAGATGAAATGAAACTATGTGATCTTTGAGGCCAGGTCACAAAAAGCAAGGTAGTTTTTCCCTGCTTGCTGGAACACTCGCCCTTGTAGAATTCAGTACTATGTAAGAATTTTGACCACCTGGAACCTGCCATTTTGTGAGGAAGCCCAAACTAACCTACATAAATGACATATAGAGAGGCCTGAGATAATAAGAAGAGAAAGATTTGGGACCAGGTTCCAGCTGCACAAACCAGAACCCCCATTGTTGTTTCCACTCTGCTATTGTCTGTCTGAAACTATACAGATGCCTTAAGCCAGAACTACCCAGTTGAAAACTGTCCCTAATTCCTTAACCACAGTACATGTGAGAAATAATACAGTGATTATTGTTTTGAGTCACTAAGTTATGCAGCATAAGATAATTGGAACAGGGCACCTGGGTGGTTACAGTCAGTTAAGTATCCAACTCTTGGTTTTGGCTCAGGTCGTGACCTCAGAGTTGTGAGATCAAGATACACATCAGGCTCTGCTGGGCATGGAGTCTGCTTGAGGTTCTCTCTCCCTCTGCACCCCCCCCCCACAAATAAAAAATCTTTTTAAAAAAGATAACTGGAACAGACATATAAGGTATCTATAAAAACCCTACAGCAAACAACATACTTAATGTGAAATGTTAAAAACTTTCTCTTTGAAATCAAACATGTCAGTATAACCATTTCAGTCAAAATTGCACCTAGGGTCCTACACTATACACTAAGGCATATAAAAGAAATAAAAGTTAGAATGTTGGAAAAAAATGAAGCAAAACTGTCATTTTTGCAGATGAATGTGAATGTAGAAAAAAATCTAAAGGAAACCAGAAGTAAATTATGATATATTAATTCAATAATTAGTTCTATAATTTTGTGGATATAAAATAATATATAAATACACTATAAAATATATCTCTCTAATTTTCCAAATAATATATTTTTTAAAGATATATAAAAGCAAAAAAGGAAAGAAAGGAAGAAGTACCTTGGAATAAATTAACAGAAATGTTAGACCTCTACAGAGAAAATTATAAAGTTTTACTGAGGGCAATTAAAGAAGGTATACGTATACTATGTTGACAGATTGAAATATTCAATATTTTTAAAATATCAATTTGTCCCAAATTGACTTATAACATCAATGAAATCCCAATTAAAATCCCAAAAGGTTATTTTTCTGAAACTTGACAAGCTGCTTCCAATATCCATATAGAAATTTGAAGGATCGGGCAGCCCGGGTGGCTCAGCGGTTTGGCGCCGCCTTTAGCCCAGGGCCTGATCCTGGAGACCTGGGATCGAGTCCCACATCAGGCTCCCTGCATGGAGCCTGCTTCTCCCTCTGCCTGTGTCTCTGCCCCTCTCTCTCTCCTCTCAGAGTATTCTCATGAATAAATAAATAAAATCTTAAAAAAAAAAAAAAAAAAAGAAATTTGAAGGATCAAGAACAAAGGAAAGATTTGCTCTAGTAGATAGCAAAACTTTTCACAAAGCTATAGGAATGAAGACTGTGTGGTAATGTTGCAAAAAAACAGACAAATGAAAAGACATGGAGAGCACAGAAATAAAATATGTGAATACCAATGCCCATTATTTGGGGAAAAAAAATGAAATTGAACCATTACCCCACACCATCCACACAAATTAACTGCAAACAGATTAAAAACCAAATTCTAAAAAACTACATATTTTTTATCTAGAAAAATATATTCATAACCTCAAACTGAGGAAGGATTTCTTAAGAATAGTGATTAATCATAAAGGAAAAGACTGATAAAATTTAACTAATTTTAAATTAGGATTACTGCTTATGATAGGAAATACATGATAAATACATGTAAACAAAATAAAAAGATACACCCCAGAGGGAGAAAATGTATTTGCAATACTGTATGTAATTAACAAGAGGATTATCATTAATAAATTTTCTTTTAACTCCTAAACAGATCAGTGAAAAAAAGACATCAACCCAACAGAAAAATGGGCAAGTCTTGAACCAATACTTCACAAAAAAGGATATCCAAAATGGGCATTAAAAAAAACCTCATTAATAGTCAAGAAAATGCAAATTAAAGCCGAGGTCATTATATCCCACCAGATTAGCACAATTTAAAATGACTGACATATCAACACATAGTAATTAAAATAGCAAAAAAGTAAAAAATAAATAAAATGACTGACCTATCAAGGATTAGCAAGAAGGCAGAGCAGCAGGGACTTTCACGCACTTTTGTCAGGAGTGTGAACTAGTACCACCACTTTGGAGAACACGTTGATGTTATCTACTCAACCACTGCAACCATTCCACTTCTTTTCTTTTTTTTTTTTTAAGATTTTATTTACGTATTCATGAGACACAGAGAGAAACAGAGACACAGGCAGAGGGAGAAGAAGGCTCTATGCAGGCAGCCAGATGTGTGACTTGATCCTGGGAATCTGGGATCACGCCCTGAGCCAAAGGCAGATGCTCAACCACTGATCCACCCAGGCGTCCCCCATTCCACTTCTTAATAGACCTCCCAGAGAAACTCATGCCACAAGTGCCATTTTAGACCAAGTTGTGTCCCCTTAAAATTCATATTTGAAGCCCTAATGTCCATGTGACTATTATCTGGAGATAGGGTTTTTAAGAGGTAGTTAAGGTTAAATGAGGTCATAAGGATGGGACCCAACCCAACAGGACCGATGTCCTCCTAAGAAGAAGAGACACCAGGGCAGCCCTGGTGGCACAGCGGTTTAGCGCTGCCTTCAGCCCAGGGCCTGATCCTGGAGACCTGGGATCGAGTCCCACATCAGGCTCCCTGCATGGAGCCTGCTCCTCCCTCTGCCTGTGTCTCTGCCTCTCTCTCTCTATGAATAAGTAAATCTTTAAAAAAAAAAAAGAAGAAGAAGAAGATGAGGAGACACCAGGAGTGCACGCACCAAACATAAAAGGTCACGTCAGGCATAGCAAGAAGGCAGCTATCAAAACACCAAAGAAAGAATTTATACCTCAAACCAACCCTGCCGACACCTTGATCTTGAACTTTTTGCTTCCAGAACTGTGAAACTCATTCTTGTTGTTTAAGCCCCCAAGTCTGTGGTTTTTGTTATGGGAGCCCTAGCTGACTGATATATGTGCTCTGAGATCCAACCCTAAGTATGTTCAGAACAGTATTCTCTTTCCAGAACATGCAAAAATAACAAAACATAATTCAGGAATGTGTATTAGAATAATTACAAAGAAAGCAAGAAAAGTATATTATAAGAGAATAATGAGTAAGGAAGATTTTGTGATCCCATCTCATGACCTAGGCAAGGACTGCACAGGTTATTATTCATTCAACTATACATTCATGTTGATGCCTTTTTACCCTGCATTTAGATTCGGATTTCACAATTTTAAAATGTTTAAAAACTATAGTGTATCATAAACTAAGTGTAAGCAAGCCCAACAATATTCTGATTTTTCCTATTATGGCTGGATTAATAGCTTTCATTATACTTCAATATTTTTTCTCTTTATGTGGATGTCCCTGATTACTGATGCCTCATGCATGTGCTTAGTCAGACTGATGAACAATTTAGTGATGAATAATTTAGATGCCAGCATCTTTCAGATCTTAGAGACACAGTAGTGAAGAAGCCATGCAAGTCCTCATCCTCAAGGAAGTGACAGTCTGATTTAATTCCCTAAATCTAAAAATGTCTTCATAATCCAATCAATACCACCTGTTTATAGGATCGATCTAAGAATTAAATGTCTGGCTTAAAGCAACTATTTATTGAACCACCAACTGTTTTAAAAAGGTAGTTCTATTCCACATTCCCAGGAAGGAAAGGCAGGTTTTATGTTTCTAGTTCCTCCACAGAAAAATTCGTATATTTCTAGGTATATCAAATTGTATTCTTCATTCCACTCACAGCTCTTATCAATCCAAGCTACAAATGAAAACGTCTAACAAGATCAGAAAAGTAGGGCTTACCAGCCAAATCTCACCCATTTTTTTGTCCATGTAAATAAAGTTTTATTAGCACACAATCACAGCAATTCATTTATATATCAGGATACAGTGAATAGTTCCAACAGAAATGGTCTGTCCTACAAGCCTAAATATATATTACATGGTGTGTTTTTCTTTTTAACCAAAAAAGCTTACCAATTTCCATTTCAGAAGATATAAAGTATTTATTTAATGTCATTTGCTAAGCACACACTATTACTATTACTACATTACATTAATGGACAACTGAATGAATAACAGAATATCTTTATTAAGTTTCTACTCAGTGTAAGCAGGAAGCACAGTGTGTGTGGAACATAACGTGTATTCTCAGATCAATTTATAACTCTATAGTATTTTCACATCTTCCAACAAAGCTGTATTTACTCTTCATCACATACCTTCACTGGAATTTTCTTGTCAAAATCAGGGAAGTGAATTATTTTATTGAGTTTGGACACATATAGTATTATTATGGTAGCTGCCATCTAAAAAAAAAAAGTAGAAGGTAGAAACTTCAGTAAAATATCTGAAAAGACTATTTGAGGTACAAAGACATCATCAGAAGAAAATACATTCATCAAAAAGAAAATATTATTCAGAAAAAATCCATACTCTAGGTTCCAAAAAATAACTATTTCTTAGAATATTAAAATTGTTTTTCTTGCCAATGTATGAATTCCATCAGAACTATAGGCAAAAAGTACAAGATCAAATAGATTTACACACATACATATGATTATCAAGGGGCTCAAGGAACAGTGACAGAGAGGAATAAAGAAATGGTGTCCCCAAAACTGGTCAGAGTGACCACAGTCATGAGGCCACTCCTTGATGCTGGACCATAATTCCTGTGTCCCAAGCATATGGCCACCTTCCCACATAAAGTGAATCTGTGGGTAGGGCAAAGGGGGAAATCTCCACACATAAACACACTTTCTGTTAAGTCCAATATTCCTATAATACAGAAGACAAATTAGGAGAAAAACAATTTTAAAAGAGATTTATTGTTCTCTTCAATCTAGCCAGTACTATGAAAATGTCTCATTCAAACCCTATTAATCTGGAGTCCATCAAGTAAATTAGAAATACTCCAGATTATTATTATGAAAGAAAAAATTTTAATATCATCTTCCTATGCAAATTTTAGAACTTACTCAATTTTCTCTATTTTATGATGCAAGAATTTAAGAATTCCTTCAACATGATCATCATCCTAAACCTTGAGCCTAATGAGCTTACAAATGTAATACTTATGATAAATATAACATGAGCCCATCTTGAATTATAATTACAGTTTATATTTATGACTTACTTTATAATTTTTACAGAAATATATTAACACTTACTTAAAATATTCTATAACTCAGGCTTTTTAAATTAGGTCTACTGCTCTCTTCCCCACAAATTGCATATCAGAAAGGCTTTACCTTGAGTACAAGCCAGTGAGTTTATTTGCCTTGGGGATTACTAGGGGCACATTATCACATATTCACTGATCTTTTAAAGTACTTTTTTCTATGTGTTTCACATTGAAAGACTAAGATAATATATTTTTGACCTCAAGGAACTATTTTCATTTCTTAATATTTTTTCTCCCTAAAACATTGTCACAAAGAATACCTTATCAAAAACATTTAACCAGAATAATGCTTAATCATATAAATGACATCCTTTCCAAGATTCGCAATTAAAAATTTAGCTAACAGATACAATTTTAATAATTTTACATTTTTCTCCCTATAAATTAAAGCAAATCCAAACCAAAAAAAAAAAAAAACCCTTGGGTGCCTGTTACCACTTGCCTATTAGAAATCACCAGCATATGATCAAGAGAGTAAACAAGTCACAAATTAATATTAATGGGAAATTTCAGAAGTAGCCAAATGGGGATAGTCTGAAAGCTTATCCAACCTTGTCTTTATACTCGAGAACAAAAAAAATCACAAACCGCAAGAAGCAGAATGCAAATATGTTTCGTTTGGCCCATAGAGAGTTTTGTAAAAATTGGAATGTGTGGCCAGCATTTACAAATTTGATGTAAAAATTCAAAAGCCTTGCTTCTCCTGAAACACCTCCAGAGTTTTGATAATAAGGGCATAGTGAATGGGATTGCATCTCCCCAGCCCTTTCTCTCTGGGTACAGTGGCCCGTCCCACCCCAGTCTCCAACCCATTCATTTGTCATCCACCAGGTCTTGTAGGCTTTCCTTCTCCTGGCTCCTTGCTTTACAGCAATTAAATTCAATTAAGGAAGTTGAAACAAGTAGTTCATTTTTTTTCCCTCCAAATACAACTGTTTCTAAATTATAGAAAGACATAAAATGTGTATCATTATTTCATGCTATTTAACCACAAGTATCCTGATCCTCTGGCCCTCTGCCAGCTGAATAAATTTGTAAACCACAGTCTTAAACAAAAGCACTTAAAATTTCATCATGTATAATGACAACTAAGCAGTTAATCTTTCTTTTTCACTTACCTGTCCAATTCCAAGAAAAATTGGTGATGGGAATCTACAAAAAAAAAAAAAAAACCAGAATAACAAATAACTTTAGCAACTGATAAAAATTTGCAGTCTTTAATACCTAATGGCAGGAGTTATTTAAAAAGATATTACTTTTTTTTCATTCTTAGACAATTAAAACTTAACATAAAATTCATTGACTTTTCATTTGTTCTTTTTTTTAAAACTGATTGTTGCTAAACTTGGTGATTTTCTATTGTCCCTTGCCTGTCACGATATTAACAGACAACATGACTATGTATGTAGAAAGCCAAAATAATCTGGGGATAAATTATTAGAATTAATAGATAACTTAAGCAAAGTCATGGGCTACAAGATGAAAATATGAAAAAATCATTTGTATATCTACATGCCAATAAGAAACAAAGTGAAAATTTTAAAAAGATCATTTTATAATAGCACTAAAAACACATCAAATAATCTTAACTGTTCATTTTATGATATTAAGGAATTATTTTTGCTTTTTTAGGTATGAAAAATATTAGGGTGGTATTTTTTTAAAACAAAAGAGCCCTTCTTATCTCTTAGAAATACATACTGAGGGACACCTGGATGGCTCAGTCAATTAAGCATCCAACTCTTGATTTCGACTCAGATCATGATCTCAGGGTGGTGAGATTGAGCCCCATGTCAGGCTCCATGCTCAGAGCAGAGTCTGCTTGAGATTCTTTCCCCTCCCACACCCTTCGCCTCCCCTTGCTCACACAAGCTGTCTCTCTCTAAAATAAATAAATAAATAAAGTCTTTTGAAAAAAAGAAATACATATTGAAATGCATGTGATGATATATTTTTAATCTGCTTCAAAATCATCTGAGGGGAAATGGTAGGACTGAATGGAGGGGGGAATAAAAATGTAGTAAGGTTGTTGAAACTGGGTGAGGGCTTTATGATAATTCATCATTATACAGACATATCTCATTTCATTGCGCTTCACTTTATCATGCTTTGCAGTTACCACTCTTCACCATACAAAGTGAAGGTTGGTGGTAACCCTACTTGAGCAAGTCTATTGCCACCATTTTTCCAATGGCATTTGCTCACTTCATATCTGTGTCACATTTTGATAATGCTCCTAATATTTCAGACTTTTTCATTATTATTATTATACTTGTGATGGTGATCTGTGACCAGTGATTATGACCCGCTGAAAACTCAGATGATGATTAGCATTATTTCAGCAATAAAGTATTTTTTAATTAATATATACATTATTTTTTAAGACATAATGCAATTCCACACTTAATAGACTATAGTATAGTGTAAACCTAACTTTTATATGAACTGGGAAACCAAAAAACTCAGTTGACTCACTTTATTGCAATACTTACTTTTTTGTGGTGGTTTAGAACCAAGTCCATAAGACCTCAGAGGTATGCCTATACTATTTTTTAAAAATCATATACCGGGATGCCTGGGTGGCTCAGCAGTTAAGTGCCTGCCTTTGGCTCAGGGCATGATCCTGGAGTCGCAGGATCGAGTCCCACATCAGGCTCCCTGTATGGGGCCTGCTTCTCCCTCTGCCTTTGTCTCTGCTTCTCTCTCTGTGTCTCTCATGAATAAATAAATAAAAACATTAAAAAAAATCATATACCTAGTTGGGGCGCTTGAGTGGCTCAGTTGGTTAAGTGTCTGACTTCCGCACAGATCATGACCCCAGGACCCTGGGATCGAGTCCTGCATCGGGATCCTTGCTCAGTGGGGAGTCTGCTTGTCCCTGTCCCTTTTTTTCTCCCTCTGCACCTTCTCCTACTCAGGCTCATTCTCTCTCTCTCAAATAAATAAAAACTTTAAAAAGTAATAGTATACTCTGGAACAAATCTAATAAAAGACTAGTTAAAGATTACAATAAATGCATTTATTATATTTGATGAGAGAAAAAAATCTTTCAAGGCCTGAGATAGAAGAGAAGCTATTTTTTTTTTATTTTTTAGAGAAGCTATTTTAGATTCCCAAGTCAGCATAGCTATACATAAACTTTGTTTATACCAAAAGCCCGATTTATGGTCCATCAAGCATATATTGTATACCTGTTTTACAAATGAGTAGCCTAAAGGAAAACCATGTTGTCCTTAAGATAGCAATCAATGCTACTCCCTGCATTCCTTGATGTTAAAACTTGCGGTTCTTGCATATATGTTAATATATAATCTTTTGAGCTTTTACAAGATGTAAAAACAATATGTAACCCTATAAAAACTGTTCATTCTCTGGAGCTCTTTCTTCCCTGTGAAGAGCATGTTTCCCAGGCAGGTGTCCTAACTTGGGCTCGAATAAAACTCTCTTACTCTTAGAGATTCTGAAGATTGTTCACTTTGCATCGACATAATGGATGAGACAGAGATGAGGACAGATACACACAGATATGACAAAGATGACAGTGCAGAGCTGTGAGGGAAAAATGACCTTTCCACAAATGGCATCGGGTAGTTTAGATACTTCACACTGTATTTAACAAGGCAGCACACACACCCTGTTCACTGCCCAAACCTCCACTGGCTGCCAGTCATTCTCTCAGGCTACTAAAATAGAGGGAAATAACACGCACACACACACACACACACACACACACACACACACCCTCAGCCCTCAATCTGTATATTACCTTTTCAGATAGGGCAAGATGAGGATAAAGAACTGACTTACCTTATCAAAGAAAACAGAATGAATGTCTGGACAGCACCACCAGGAGAATTAAATTAACTGCAAGGGATGTGTGCCAGTTGTGCCACCCAGACAGCCCTCTGGACTGAGCAGTCCTTCTCCAGTTGTCTAAGAACATCCTCAACTGAAGAAAGCTGCCTTGCCAATCACAAACATCCTCCCTGTGAGCATCCTGCATCCAATCTCTGCTCTAAGCAAAGGTGTAAAAGGCCAGGGCCCCCACCCCAGTTCAGAAGTCTGTTGAGCCATCCCAGCTCCAGAGCCCCTGGGATCAGGCTTTGTTGTGCTTGCAGAACAGCCAAGTCCTGCTGCCCTCACTCCACCACAGGAGTGATCCTAAGAGCTCTCCCCCATACACTTCCTCCGCATCTCACAGTCTGCTTCCCAGAGAATATAACCTTCCACATCAAAGGAGGCCACGAGACAGCAACATAAACAAACAGTAAAACAACAACAACAAAAGGCTTACAGAAGACAAAGAGATTGAGTCAGAGGAAAATACAATACAGGGAGAGAAGGAACTCAATAAAGAGAGAAAATGATTCAAAGATAAAAAGCAAATTTGTTGACACAAGGAAAACAGATTGAATCTTCTGATCTAAAACCACATTGTTAAAGAATGTTCAATGTAAGTAATGTTCAATGTAAGTAAAGCAGCAGCCATGAAATCCATAAGAAAACTACAGACAATGGTTCCACCAATCAGGAGTCAAATCAAAATAATGAATTTGGGAATGGAGACATTGTGGTAAAAGGCTGTTGCTGATGACTGTATCCATTTAAATACAGAACAGATTCAAACAGCTGTAGGATTATAATTACACAATAGGACATTACATTATAAAACAGGATATGGAGGTGGGGCGGGTTAGGAAGAAACTCGCAAACATCTTCATCCTTCAGAGCAGAGAGGTCTTCCATTGACACGTGTTTACAATTGAAATGTTGTTTACAAAATAAACATGACAAGATCAATTTCTTCAAAAAAAAAAAAAAAAGATTTATTTATTTATTTATTTATTTGAGAGAGAGAGAGAGCCCAAGGTGGTGGGTGGGGCAGAGGGGAAGGGACAAGCAGAAGCCCTGGTGAGCCGGGAGCCTGACGTGGGGCTCCATTCCAGGACCCTGGGATCATGACTTGCGCTGGAGGCAGACACTTAACCCACTGGGGCACCCAGGTGCCCCAAGAGATCAACTTCTTAATGTTTTTCATGACCTCTTCATCTTAGAGGGGTCTTTTAAGAAATACAAACATTTGTAGTAAAGAAATCTGTATTTGAAAATCAGTTTTACCTTGCAATCCCCACCTAAAATAAGCCTTCAAATGTAGCCAGCATGACAAAGAGTGAGACAGCCCCAGATATGATAGAATATGAATTCACAGGGTCAGCTATAAAGCAACCCTGCCAAAAAAAGTTTAATCTGGATGTAATAAGCTCTTAGATCTAAATTTCAGTTGGGAAATAAGGTAAGCAAGACTTCAAAAACATAACTCAGACAATCCATAATGTGGGACATTTTATAAAATACCTGGTCCAGGCTTTTCAAAAAGTCAGTATCATGGGAAAGAACTGGGATGAGGCGCTTTTCTAGATTAAAATAAAGTATAAAGACATAACTGTGCATTTCATGAAGCCTGACTGGATCTTGATTTACATGTTTAAAACAACCATAAGGGATGCCTGGGTGGCTCAGCAGTTAAGAATCTGCCTTCGCCTCAGGGAGTGATCCTGGGGACCTGGGATCAAGTCCCACATGGGACATCCTGCATGGAGCCTGCTTCTCCCTCTGCCTGTGTCCCTGCCTGTCTCTCTCTCTCTCTCTCTCTGTCTCTCATGAATAAATAAATAAAATCTTTAAAAATAAATAAATAAAACAACAATAAAAATATCTTGGGACAAATGGGAAGATTACATATTTAGTATTACATTATTTTAGGAAATCAATAAAGATTGTTAAAAGCAAAAATGATACGATGCAGGAGACTATCCATATTTCAGGAGAGACATGCTAAAGAATCTTGGAGTTCAATATCATGATGTTTGTAACTTACTTTCAGCAGTTGGAGGGGGAAGCAAATATAACAATGTTCATTATTGCATCTCAGTGATATGTATATGGTTGTTCATTGTACTCTGCTTTCCATTTTTCTGTATGCTTGAAACGTTTCATAATAAAAAGTCCTGGAGGGGCATATAGATGATCCTTAAAAAATAATTAAATAAAAGCCCCTCTTTCCAATGTCCACAATAGCCAAAATATGGAAAGAGCTCAGATGTCCACTGACAGATGAACAGATAAAGAAGATGTGGGAGATACATATATGAATATTTCTTAGCCACCAAAAAGGATGAAACCTTGCCATTTGCAATACAATGACTGGAACTAAATAAGTCAGTCAGAGAAAGACAAATACACATATGATCCCACTCATATGTCGAATTTAAGAAACAAAACAGATGAACATAGGGGAAGGAAAAAAAAAAATAAGATGAAAATTGAGAGGGAGGCAAACCATAAGAGATGCTGAACTCTAGGAAACAAACTGCGGTTGCTGGAGGAGGGGAGGGAGATGGGGTAACTGGGTGATGGGCATTAAGGAGGGCACCTGATGTAATCAGCACTGGGTTTTATATGCAACTGATAAATCACTAAATGCTCTCTCTAAAACTAATTTTTAAAAGTGCCCCCTCTTTCCAAATACTTACTGGATTAAAGAAAACAATTTATAAATAAAAGAGTAAATAACTGGTATCTATAATATGGACTCTCTTTAAAAAAGTAATTTAGGGACACCTGGTAGCTCAGTTGGTTAAGCATCTGACTCTTGATATCATCTCAGGTCATGATCTCAGGTCTGTGACATCGAGCCCCACTTCAGCCTCCACCCACAGGGGGGAGTTATGCTTGAGATTCTCTCCCTCTGCCCCTCCCCCTGCTCATTCCGTCTCTCTAAAATAAATAAATAAATCTTTTTAAAAAAGTAATCTATACATCTTCATAATATTTTATTTTATTTTTAAAAGATTTTATTCAGGGAGCCTGCAGGGAGCCTGATGCTGGCGGGACTCGATCCCCAGGACCCCGGGATCACGACCTGAGCCAAAGGCAGATGCTCAACCACTGAGCCACCCAGGCATCACCATAGTATTTTTTCTTATTTCACCTTAATATTTTGTTTGAATTCTTTGTAATGATCATGCCAGAATGACTTTTCTTGAAAAAAAAAAAAAATAGAGGGGCGCCTGGCTGGCTCTGTCAGGAGATGACATGAATCTTGATCTTGGGGTCGTGAGTTCAAGCCCCACATTGGGAAGAGAGCTTAGTTTAAAACAATTTTTATTTTTTCATTTTTATTTTTAATTTTTTTAAAAGATTTTATTCATTTATTTATGAAAGCCACAGAGACAGAGAGGCAGAGACAAAGGCAGAGGGAGAAGCAGGCTCCATTGCAGGGAGCCCAGTGTGGGACTCAATCCCCGGATTCCAGGATCAAGCCCTGGGTGGAAGGGAGGCGCTCAACCACTTAGCCACCCAGGCATCCCCAATTTTTTTTAAGTAGATATTTCAAGACATCTATTCTAGGTAGTGGGAATATAGATAATTATTTTTGCCTTCTTTATACATTTCTGTATTTACATAATCTCCAATTTTTTAAAGAATTCTTGTAGGAGTGAACGTGAAGAAATGAAGATAACTTTTGAAGTCGTCTCTAAAGAAACAAATGAGGGTCCATATGGGTTCAAGCAGGGGTTATTTCAGCTTGAGAAATCTGAATATGTCTTCAAGGGCCAGAGGCTACTAAAGCGGAGAGAAGAGAAGACAGAAGGAGCTGGGGGACAGACCTGCAGGAGGAGAGGGCCGGCCTTCCCCGGGGACAGAAGCTCCCTATGTGTTCACAGCAGCCTCACCCACTGGCTTCCACTTTGCCAACAGTACCCGGGAGGGGAGTGGAGGTTGGGGGTGAGGGAAGGTTCTGGGAGGAGAAAGCGTCAAGGAGTCACTGTGGAGCTGAGCACAGCAAGCCTCCAGCCGGCAGAAACCAGCGAAGCCGGGCAGCCCCAGGTGCGCGTGGTCCCCTCCAGCCTGTGCTGTGGAGGCTGGAGGACGGAGCAGGTGGTGGGGAGGCCGCGGCCGCCCGGAGCCCCGCGGTGGGCCTGGGTGGGACCCGCAAGGCTGGCTGCGCAGACCGGGGTGGCTCAGGCCGAATGACCCGGGGTGGCCGTGGGCAGCGAGGCCGCAGCGACTGTTAGGGTCCCTCGGTGGATCCGAAGTCCCCAAGGTCACCGCCAGTCCAGGTGGAGAGGAAGACCAGGGCCCATCGTCACCTGAGTGTCGGGAGCTCAGGAGACACCACAGAAGAGGTGAATGTGAGCCGTGGGGAGGCTCGAGGACCCAACCCCATCCTGGGCAGCCCTGGGTGACAAGGAGGCCTAGCCGCATCCAGGGGCTGGGAAGGGTGCCTTCCCGAGGGGGCAGGCTTCTATCAGAGTAGGAGAAAACTACAAGCTGTCTGTCTTTAATATGGATTTCCAGCTTCCACCATTGCAGACGATTCAACAGCTTTTATAAAACCTCCCCGAGTAATTCACACTCCCAGGCAGGGTTGGAAACCACTGTGTTAAGTGATCCCCAAAGTCCTGGGATGCAGAAAGAAGTAGAGAGCAAATACTTGCTAAACTGAATACAACTAAGCTCAATATTTTTATTAAACACCATCAGTAAATTCTTGCGTGTCACAGAGAACAGTATATCACAGTGGCAACCAGGCCACCTCACAACCCTCATGAACCTGATTCCAAATGAACCATATGAGTCTAGCGTAACAAATAATGAAGACCACCCATCAGTCTTGTCCCCAGAAAGAAACAATCTGTTCAAAATGGAAGAGAAAAAACATCCCTTGAGGTACATTCCTATGACCCTGTGGATTAGGTAATTACTGAAATGTTCTTCCTTCTATTCTATCTTATTCCTTATTCTATCTTCCTTCTATTCTATTCTCCAGCTAATGCTTGGATCAGATTTCTATGGTTTATTGTTGTAACCAAATCAGCCCAACCTTCCCCTCAAAAATGTGTTCCTAAGGCACACATTGATAGGAGAGAATGAACAGTGTTATTTGAACAGCATTCTCTAATTGCTTGTTACATTACAGAAATGTGAAATGTTTACTTCTAAGGATAAAAGAGTTTTGTCTTGCAGAGACAAAAATGCCATTTCTTCAATCACAGAACTCAAAATTTTAAAGGTGGAAAGACTAGAACATGAGATGTTTCATATAATAATAATTCTTCCCAGTTGGTTGCTGCCCTTCATCTTCGAAGCACTTAACCAGTGCTTACTGGTCCCTGCTTCCAACAAGATGACACATGTTTTGGGAGGCAGTGACTGACATGGCCAGAGAGCACACAGCCCACTCAAGTGCAGAAAAGAGAGACTGACCTTCAAACTTCACCCAACATAACTGCCAATCACTCCCAAACAAGCCTCTTAACACCATTCTCTTGTTTTGTTTTGTTTTGTTTTATCATAGATGTTTTAAATTTTCTTTTTCTTTCATTAGCTTGCATAGTAAGTGTTAAATGATACAGGCTTAGGTATACATTCATTCTAATTTCTTTCAGACAGTGTTTGTATTTTCCTTGGACACCAGCAAACATGCTTGCAACGCACTGGTTGAGATCTTGTAGGTCTATGGGATTGCCAAAAAATATCCTAAATCTCTCTCTTCCTGCCTATGTGCTGCTATCCTTAACCCCAGTCCAGGCCATCTCTTAGAATTATCTAGAATACAGCAATCACTTCCTACCTCCTCTCCCGGATTCCAGTGCCATCAGTACTCCAACCACCTGCCAGCCAATGAAATCTTTTTAATCACATAAGTTGTCATGTCACTCCTCATACTGAAACCTTCTAAGGGACTGCCAAATGCATTTAGACTAAAATTAAAACTATTTATCATGGTTTCCCTGCTTCCACCCTGGCCCCCAACATCTGCCTTCAGCACAGCAGCCAGAGTGATTTAGTTCATGTTACCCTGCTCATCACCTTCTAGTGGCTCCCATCTCCCTCAGAGCTCCCACGGGGCTTCATAGGCTCTGTAGGATCTAGCAATCCATTACCCTGGGACTTCACCTAATAACATTCCCACCCAAACACTCTTATCTTTCATGTCTGCAATGTTTTTTCCTGTTTCCCTCACCTCACTCATCTCTTGGCTCCTCAGCGAGGCTTCCCTGATCACACTGAGATGGCAGACTCCGCTAAACTCCCCTTCCTGCCTTATTTTTTTACTCCTGACCACACAACTACATCTGACATAATATAAATCCTATCAGCTTATTTACTGATTCACTAGAAAGTTCCATGTAAGCTCTCGGAGGATGGATGCTTGCTCTGTAACATTTGGGATTTTGATCTGCTTTATTCACTCCTATATCCCAAGTGCCTAGAACAATGCCTGGCACTTAACAGGTGCTTAAAAAATATTGAATGAATGAAAGATCTGATCCTGCCTTCCCTGCCTCCCTCCTCGTCATCTCTCCTACCTTCTTCTTCATTTGCTCATTCAGTTCCTCCAGCAGACCAAACTCATGCCCATTTTGTCACATTCCCTTCAGTTTGGAATGCTCCTGTGCCAACCACTCCACCCCAGTCACTCTCATAACATACCTGAAATCACCCTGCTTCTTTATGAACCCACTTCTTTTCTGTATGGAATCTCCAGAGCAGGGGGCTCTGTGTTGATCACAGCTGCTTCCCTGGTGCCTGTCATGGGCTTGGCTCATAGTGGGCTCTCAGTAAGCACCTGTTGGAGGTGTAACCAGCCACGCTCATGTGGGTCTCAACTTTCTCAAGTATAAAATAAGAAAGCTAAAGATATTCTCTGAGGTCTCTTTAGGGTCTCTCTATACAATTATGATTTCACATTCTTGTAGCACTAGTATAGTTTACAAAGAGTCCTCACTTATGTCAGCTCCTGCAAAGCTCTGGGAGGTAATGAACAGGGTTGTAATTATCCAGCTTTTGTATCTGAGGAAACTGCTGACTATAGGTGTAGCCCAAGACGCACAGCTATTAGGTGGTACAGCCGGATCTAAATCCACTATGCTTTCAGGGCTGCTACATGGATAGCAGAAGTAAACAGGAATTTCTAGTCCTTCTAAAGAAGCTCAGAGAACCACAAAACTGGCTTACTGCACGCTAATCCAAACAAGTACATCATGTGCACTTCTAATTGTTTTTTTTCCCCAGTTTTCCACCAACACACTGGTAATTTGAAAATAAACGATCAAACAATGCACATAAATTTATCCGCTTAGGACTCATCGGATTGTTGAAAGTCTAGGTCTGTGCAAAGAACTCTTCGCCTTTAGAGTTCACATCAAGATGACTTGTTTGAGCTCCCCGGTGCATCTGAAAGCCTCCGGGCGCAGGGCTACCAGCTGCGCGGTAGTAAGCGGTGCTGAGGCGTGTCCACATTTGCTGGTCAGGTCGTGGTCCGGTTTTCAGCAGCGGGGGCAGGTCCGGGCTCCGGCCTCCGCGGAAACGTGCTCGGTGCACGGAGCACACGGCCAGCACGCCAGCTCCGGAGCCCCGGGCCCGGCCGCCGCGCCCCCCCCCCCCCCACCCGGGACCCTGTGCGGCCCCCTGCGCCCCGCTCACCGGTAGGCGGTCAGCAGCGCCTTGTTGACCAGCACGATGAGGAAGGAGCAGGTCCCGTAGAAGAGCGCCGACAGCAGCCTGGCCACCCGGGAGGGCAGCCGCGCGGAGGCCGGGTCGGGGTCGGGGTCGGGGTCGGGGTCGCGGGCGGGGTCGGGGCCCGGGCCCGCGCCCTCAGCCTGGCGGCCGCTCGTCATGTCCTGCGGTCGCAGCCCGCCGCCGCCGCCGCCGCCGCCCCGCCCCGCCCCAGTTCCGTCCCCGCCCGCCGCCGGCCCGAGGGAGGGCGTCCGAGACAGGAAGGGCTGCGGCCGCCCCGAGTGCGCGACCCGCAGCGCCCCCGCAGCGCCCCCGCAGCGCCCCCGCAGCGCCCCCGCAGAGCCCTCGGCGCCCAGGGCTCAGCGCCTCCTCCCCGGGACCCGCCGCAAACCTGGCTTCCTGCTGCCCCGCTGGGAGCAGGGGGGGCTTCAGTCTGAGCGCCTGGTTCGCCTTCCCTCCAGTACAGGGTCAGACGTGTAACGGACGGGCCATGGAGTGGCTTTAGGAGCCCACCGCTGGTTTGGAGACGTGCGCGCCCCGACACTGCCCGCATGCCCGTTTCCCGCACCGCCGTCGGCGCCTCCGTGCCCAGCTGAAGTCCCGCCCGTCTCCTTCTGACTTGTTATCTATCGGCCTAGAGTTTCCGTTTCTGGAATTTCATAGAGGTACGGTCCCTTTCGAGGCCTTTACCACCCACCTTGTTGTTTCTTTAAACTGCTGACTGGGACACAGTTGACTCCCCAGCTGATGGGGTCACAGTGGCTGTTCCCCCGTGGGGTTGTGACACGAAGCGCTTCCATGAACCTTAATGCCCAGGTTCCTGTAGGAACACACGTTCCTTTCTCTCCGGTAAATACATAGTAGAAAGGGCGAAGGTGGTGCAACGTCTCAAGTCTTCTTGCCTCTGGGTGCTGGGTGGCTGCTTCTCCCAACATCAGGGCCCCTTTCTTTCCTAAGCCAACAGCAACTAGCTTCAGTGTTTGTATTCACCCAAATCCAAGGAGAGTCTCCCAGAACTGCCTACTCTGACCAATCTGATGGAGCATTTTTTCAAGTAAGTGTCCCATATTTTCATTCTCAACTATTAACTTTAAGAATCTGAAATTTTAGCTTTTTAGAAAAAAAGCTAAAGATTTCAAATGAAAATGTTTGGGCCAACTGTATTGATGCCATTCAATTGTATTTCTGTTGTAGGCACTGAACAACCAGGAACATTTTCAGCACTGGTAAGAATTAAGCCAGAACTTTTAACAACCAGAGTCCATGTTACCCAAAATAAAAAAAATAAAATAAAAAAAATAAAAAAAAAGCAGGGGCACCTGGGTGGCTCAGTGGTTGAGCATCTGCCTTTGGCACAGGTCATGATCCTGGGGTCCTGGGATCGACTCCCACATCCGGCTCCTTGCACAGAGCCTGCTTCTCCCTCTGGCTGTCTCTCTGTGTGTCTCATGAGTGAATAAATAAAAATCTTAAAAAAATAATAAAAATTTAAAAAGCAGACACACATTAAGACCATTTTAAAATTGAAAATGGGGTGCCTGTGTCACTCAGTGATCTCAGCTCATGTCTTGATCTGAAGAGTCTTGAGTTCAAGTTCTGCCCAGCATGGAGCCCACTTTTACAATTTAACATTAAACTCACTTTTAATAACAGCCTTAATCATATTTGCACTTAATTTGCTTCTACATGCATACTTTCAAGACCTTATTGGCTGTCAAAATCTCATCCCAACTGTTTAAATCACAACTCATACTGAAGAGTTCCCTATGAAATTCTTTTGCTCAAAGCCTAGACAGATTGAACCTTGCCTATTGCAAGTATACTTTAAAGATTAGTAACTAATGAAAAAAATTAGACCAACTTGCTGGACTAAAATATTAACAGGCCCTAAGTGGCTTCTCAGGGAGGTGACCACATGCAACACATCCAGATTATAAGTGAAATAAAATCCCAGTTCCTGATCACCATTACCATATGGCTGGAATACAGACGGTAATACTTATCTAAGCCAGTGTATTTTAACACTGTAATGATGAATGAGATGAGGAAGTTAAATTAATATGTACAATCTAAAAAGCCATAATTTTAAAGTAAGAAAAAGCAATTCACACTATGGTTTCTACTAATGCTAAACAGATGCCTGAGGAGACTGGAAATGAAACATAAAACGCTCCAAAATGACAATGAGGGGAGGCAACATTTTTACCTTTTCAATTTTTTATTTTATAGTTATATTGTTGAGAGGAAAAGTATAAAGGGTTCAAAAATGGACATGTACTTTAAACTGTAAATTAAAATAAAATTTTATTCAAAGCATCTTTTAAAATCACAGCATGTTTATTCTTATGCTGTCATCTCTGCCAACCTACAATTTAGCCATATGAAGCATAAAACACTTCAAAAATTTGAATGTAAACCACATTTTTAAAACAAAAAGCAGTCTTAACACACCTCAAATTTTAGATGCTAATGTATTTTGTCCAAGTATATAGCTTATATCAAGAAAGAACATTTTAAATATTTCTATAGTTAGTTGTAATAATTTCTTAAACTTCCAATTATACAAATAAAAAATGTTTGTGAATATAACAGAGTTGACGAAAGCTGACCAGAAAAACAAATAAAAACCCTTATTTTTGAAGGCCTTAAATTTTATTAACCATGAAATGGCAAGTATTTGTATTTTTTAATACAATTTTACTGTCCTTCTTTCTTTAGGTAAGTTCATCAAATTTTAAATTTCAAGACTGATGAGTATTGCTTTTTAATATTTCATTTAAGTTATATTCGAGAGGAAAAATTCTAGAGAAAATGCTGAAGCCTAACCCATAAAGATTCTGATGCTACAGTATCTCTTACTGTGCTTATAAGTGCTCCAAGTTAAAATTCTATATACCAGATTACAAACAAAATTCTTAGACCATTACAAATATAAATTCTTATTACAAAAAAAATCCCTCAAGATTTGTAATTTACTGTACAGAGGAATTACATTTTTAAAGTATGTCCTCATTCATACACATTATTTGTTACTATCATCTTTCACACTTTTGCTTCTTTCCAAGACATTTACAAACCACCCCTTCCCCATGGCTACGTATTTTAAACTATGTGTGTACTGCAACACACTGGGATTTTTGGATGAAGAAGCCTACATTTTAGATAATGTTTAAACTACATCTGTAGGCTACTACTTCAAAAAAGGGGGAAAAAAAGGCGCTGAAGAGCCCATATTTCCTTCTCATTACTCTGAGGTTTACTCCAATTAAGCAATCTATCAAATTATCATGCTATGCATGTTGTTTAGTTTTTGCTTAAAACAAAAGCTTAAATGATGAAGGTTTATGCCTACATAAAGGAGGTGAACTGCTCAGGTTTTTTTCTGTTCATGCTTCAGTACATAAAGTGGTATTTAAAAACTTCATTTGGAAAAATGGCTTAAAACCACCACCACACAAGTTAACACACTTGCAGTCGAACCTATTCCAGAAAACTGCTTATCTGAGTAGCTAATATTTTCTGCAGTGTTTAACTGATAACTAAATTTAGTGAACACAAAATAGCCTGGCATGTTACTCTGAAGTAAAAGCAAGAAGGTGGCTTTATGCACTGAAAATATAAATAGGAGGCTTCCATTTGCTAATAATTCTAAACAAGCAGTACAATTAAAATTTAGTGTTTGCTAACAAAAGATCTAAAACAGTTCACTACAAAACAACCCTGTAGATGTCCCTTTTATCAATAAAAATCCAAGTGCCAAATCTCCTTACAGGGCCCATAATTAAAAAACAAAACAAAAAACAAAACAAAAAAAAAAAAACCCAATCACCAAGTTACCTAGACTTTGCAAGATTAACCACTCAATTTCAGCAAATGAGAAATATGCAATGTGCAAAAGTTCCCAAGTTAACATAATAGGGATGCCAAGTGCTTTTCAAACCTAAACATCATAGTGAGTTGTAAAGCCTCAGGAAAATAGAATAAGACTGATATTACTCCAATTCTGAAAATCCTCAACTACTGTGCATCTTACCAAGATCCTCAAGTATCTCTTTTCTTCCAAAGTCCACAACCTAGAACATTTTCCAAAATAGTCAGTTTTCCACTTCTCATTAGGCACACTATTTTGCAATTTAAAAATACGTATCTTATACACATATCTTATACTTTCTGGCTTGCTTCAGTGTTTACAGTATTGTTAAACATACTAATATACATTGTTAATGATCTTATAAATAATCTATTTCAACGTTCTTTGGCTACATGTACCATTGTTTTTTCATACAAGTGTCTTATTCAGAAAGTGCTTCCTGTGAGAACTGCTTCCAATGAATGCATTAAACTTGCAAAATCTAGCTTCCCACAATATGTCCTTTTCTACCCTGTACTAGAAGTCCCGTATTTACAAAATATTTTAAACTTTACAACAAATCCATTACCATATAAAAAAAGTGCAATTCTCTCTCACCCCATATTATGGGGCAATGACATTCTTCATAAATTTCTACAGAATAGCAGCCTATGATAAGCAAATAAGGTGCTTAGCTTATGCCCAAGGATCTACTTTGTAAGTACGCTGGGCAGTACTTTTGTACAGTGGAAGAGTCAGAGTTCAGGCTACTGGCGGAGCGGCGCTCCAGTCAGGTTGGCGAGCTCTATGAGAGCAAGGGCTCCATGCAGCCGCTCCCGCTGTTCCTGCAGCCGGCGCTGGGCACCGCGCTTCTCGTCATCCTCCTCATCGGACTGAAGGAATTCCAGAGGGTCCTGCTGCTCCTGATCAGCCTTCTGAACGAGTTTTCCTTTCAAGGTGGGGGCACGCTGCTCTCTGGTTTCCCAATACCTATATGAAATGCATGCGCATTAGCTATATATAAACATGATCTTTTCAATTTTTTTCTTTTGAAACCAGGTTCTTGACCACAGTATTACTTTCTGTGTTTTAGCTTATAAAGCTATAAAGTGATTTTATATATATATTACATATATTTTCCATTATAGAGGGAAAAGTTCAAGATCAAGAAATTGAGGGACTTGCTCAGATTTCCAAAAAATCAAACACTGGCAGTTCTGAGTCTTTTATTCAATTCTCTCGTCATGGGTTTTCACCAATAAACCACAGCTGCCTTTAAGGTTATATGTTAAAGGGACTACAGTAAAATACAGTCATAGAACAAATGCTGTATGTCAATTATGCCTCAAAAAGAAATAAACTTAAAAAGTAAGATAATCATTAGAAACCTATTTATCCTATTCACAGAGAGATGGTGACTTCTGACGGCGTTAACTATGAGAAATTTGAAACCTCACACAAAATGACAGATTAGTATCTGTAACAGAGAGCTTATTCAAAAATTTAAGAGGCACTACCATTATTTCTGTTACATAGCCAACTGATAATTTCCTAGAGAAAACATTCCACCTTTAGGTAACTGAAGAAAGGCATATTTAGGACAGCCCGGGTGGCTCAGCGGTTTAGCACCACCTTCGGCCCAGGGTGTGCTCCTGGAGACCTGGGATGGAGTCCCACATCGGGCTCCCTGCATGGAGCCTGCTTCTCCCTCTGCCTGTGTCTCTTCCTCCCTCTCTCTCTCTCTCTCTCTCTCTCTGTCTCTCATGAATAAATAAATAAATCTTAAAAAAAAAAAAAAGGCATGTTTAAAAACAGTACCACTCCACATAAAAATGCCCCATACAAAGACCTGTATAACACTCACAGCTTTATTTGTAATAGGCAAAAACAGCCCAAAGGCCACAGGTGAATAAATAACCTGGGGTGTATCCATACAATGGATTATGACTCAACAGTAAGAAGGAATAAATCTAGGGTTGTAAGGTGACAGATAGTAGTCATACTTGAGGTGAGTAAACATAATGTACAGACTTAGTCACTATGTTGTACACCTGAAACTAACATAAAATTATGTGCCAACTATACTTTCAGTAAAAAAATAAACTGAAAACAAAACAAAACAAAACAAAACCCCATCGATACAAAAAGCAGGGAAGGGAAGGATAGATGAATTACAAAGAGGCATGAAAAAACTTTTTCAAGTGATGGATACGCTCACCATCTTGATTGTGATGATGGTTTCACAGATATACACATATGTTGAAATGTATCAAATTCTACACTCTTTTTTTTTAATATTTATTTATCTGAGAGAGAAAGAGAGACCACAGACAGGGAGGAGGGATAGTGGGATAGGGAGGAGCAGACTCCCCGCTGAGTGGGGAGTCGAGATGGGGCTTGATCTTAGGACCCCAGGATCATGACCTGACTCCAAGGCAGACACTTAAACCAACTGAGTCATGCGGGTGCCCCAAATTGTACACTCTAAATGTGTACAATCTATTGTGAGTCAATTATACCTCAGTAAAGCCTTTTTTTTTTTTTTTTTTTTTTAGTAAAGCTGTTTTTATAATTATACAAAAATAATACAACTACTAGATTTCAGGAAATCCAGACATTCCAGGAAAAATCTGGGCAATGCTCAAAGATATAAAAAAAGAAATCCAAATAGTTCAGCATGGCTTGAAGGACAACTAGGAATAGAGAAGGGCAAAGAAGCTTTTAGCAAGGTCAGCAAGGACCAGGAATCAAGGACTTTGAATGCCAAAATAAAGGGTTTAGACTTTACACTGAGTAGATGGGAGAAAGGATGAAAGCAAATGACCAACAACTTTCGGACTTGGGCAAAATTAGAGCTAATGGGGTAGCAGAGGCCAGCCAGAAGGAAAGAGGGAGGAAGTGATGCAGTACTCAAGACAAATACAACACCTGCCCAAGTGGAGCTTCCAGTTCAGCAGGGAGGATAGACATCGAACACAAATAAGTGTGTGATGAAGGTTTTGAAAGAGAAAACAGCGTGTTGTAAAAGCATCTCTTAAGTCAGTGTAACCTTGTTTGTTCTGGGGGTTAGTGAACAGATAAGGGAAGAACTTCCTGAAGGGATGTTCGACGGGTAAAAAGAAGAAAGAGAGGGTGGCTAAATGAAGAGGAAAGCAGCATTCTGGGCAGAGGGGGCACGGAGGCATGGGAGCCACAGTGAGAGTGGTGCTAACAAATCAGAAGCCCAGGTAGCTGGAGACAGTTGTGTTGTTAGAGGGAGGCAAAGCTACAGCAGAGGGATTCCGGACTTCATTCTAAATGCAGAGAAATCTGAAAAAGTAGGGAGTGTCCCAAACAGCTGATGTTGGTTTGTACACAACAGATGACTCCTTAAATCAGAATACCCTAAGAGAAACTTTTTTCAAATGGCCCCTTATTGCTGTTAAAAGGAAAATTAAACTGGGTGTTCCGTAGAGCTTTACTTTAGAAGAACCTCTAGCTTGTATCCCAGTAATAATCAGCACATATCTAAAATGAAGAAAATGAGGAGAGGCTGCACCGTGGAATACAGTACATATAAAACATCCTGAAAATGAGGAAAATCTTGCTTTTAAAATAAACTCTGCGCTGGGCACTCAGACTAATTAATATCTCATACTTGTTTTCTACCACACACCAGATCCTTGTGCTGCTAACAATTCTGTGGTTTAAGGAAATAAAGAACCATTTCAAGTTATTTTATAAACTGTGTATAAAAGCAACTTATTTAAAATGAGAAAACTGTCAAAGCTCCCAACTTCAACCCATGTGCTAGGTGGTATCCTGCAGTGGAGCATAGGGAAACCTTACTTTGCCAACCACTCAGCGGCAGCCTGGTTGTCCACAGCCTGGTGCTTACTGAGAGCATCTGTGGGCTCCTCCCGTTTGAGCCTGGCATAAGGGTGCTTCGGACAGTGGCGGTTTGCATGGGTGAATCTGCTTAGGCAGCCTTCAAAACATAAGAGGGAAACACTTATCAGAATCTGGACATCCAGCAGACATGGAAAATGTTCAGTTTCACCTGTACCCAAGGAAAGTACATTAAGACCCTGGGATTTAACATTCTGTAGCGTAGAGGAGGGAAAAAACCACCTGAACAGGAAGCCATTCCTTCACTGCTTGTGCACAGCAGCATAAATACATCAACCCCACCAGAAAGTGATTTCATAGCAAAAGTGCTCAAAACCACTGACCAAGAATTTCATTCTGGGGTAAGGAAACATCCTATAAGACGAACAAAGCTTTAAGGGGGACACCATGCCCCTCAGCTTTGTAGGCAACAAGCACATTTAAAAACATTCAATATCCAACACTGAGGCAATGCTTAAGCAAATTAAAGTGTGTGAACATTTCTTTTGGGTGTTTTGTTTTTTATTTTAATTTAAACTTGAGTTAGCTTACAGGGCAATATTGGTTTCTGGAGAAAAGTGTAGACATTTATAACAAGTGACAACAGTCAAAAAAACTACAGAGCAACAACACAAAACTCTATTGAATTTCAGCTATAACTATGTAAAAATGTGCATAAGGAAAACATCAAGAAATTGTGCTATGAGATTCAGAAAATCACTTAAGAAAAAAAAAAAAAGAAAGAAAGAAAGAAAAAAGAAAATCACTTAAGAAAAGTGATAAGAGGACAGCCCAGGTGGCTCAGCAGCTTAACGCTGCCTTCAGCCCAGGGTGTGATCCTGCGGCCCCGGGATCGAATCCCTTGTCGGGCTCCCTGCATGGAGCCTGCTTCTCCCTCTGCCTGTGTCTCTGCCTCTCATTCTCTGTGTCTCTCATGAATAAACAAAATCTTTAAAAAAAAAAAAAAAAGTGATAAGAAATTACTAACAGTGGCAGTAGTAAGATGGTAAAATCTCCCTTTTTGTGAAAAATTTAGACAATGATGTGTTTCCTTTAATACTTAAGTTTAAAACCAAAATAAAAGACTACTTAAAGGCTGTATTTACTTTTATAGATCTTTCTACCACCTCTAACTAAATACTGCTATTCTTTTTAAAGTAATCTCTCTGCTCATCATGGGGCTAGAACCCCAAGATCAAGAGTCACATGCTCTACAGATTGAGCCAGTCAGGCACCCTCTGAATACACTACTTTTAATTGCCCTTTAAGATTTTCACCTAAAAAGAATATTTTATTTAAAAATCAATCATTTCCCAGAAAATGAGCAGGGATCACAATTTACAAAGAGGGCTTATGATGTTTTATAAAATTTACATCAAAATCTCTCCTCCTAAAAACTCATTACATAAACTTAACTCCTAACACCATACCATTTTCTGAACAAACAAAAGGTTTCTCTCCGGTGTGAAGACGCTGATGTGTTTTGAGCTGTCCACTTTGAACGAAGGCTTTTCCACAGTCTGGATAATCACACAGATAGGGTCTCTCACCTAAGTAGACAAATATTATATATTATTTCTGAGACATATTGTGAAAAGAGAAAGGGACAGAGAGAATCAACCTCTATGTAGGTCATGACTCAACAATAAAACATGTCACAGCCTCTATAAAGCTGCAAGTGTTAATGCTAACAACAGCACTTTGATGCCTACCAAGCAGCTATCTACTTGGAAACACAGTAATATGGTCTTTAGGCCTTGAGCTTTTAGGTTCCCAGGTTCAAGCCTTGAAGTTATCTTCAGCTTATCCAGTCATTTTTCTCCCCATAATCTAAAATACTAGCTCTTGGATTCTTCAAAGTGTCTCCCACTCCTGCAACTTTCCCTGGTCAGACTGGCAGCCCCTCCCACCCAGAAGGAAGCCTAACTGACCTCTATTCTCTACCCCTGCACAGCCCTTCTGGAGTGAATGACACTGAACTCTTGCTTTTGTCATCCAAACTACCGCCTACATCACTTCAAACCCTACTACTTCCCTTAAACAATGAGTGAAATGATCTGCTGACTTTCAGTGATCCCCTAACAACTGCACTATAGCTACTGTATTAGAGAGCAGGGTTGATCTTACTTCACACTCCTGAGATTCATCCCGGGAGGCAGTTCCTCAGTTCGTTCTACTCCTTGAAAATCCAAAATCTTCCAACCCTGTAGGTCCTCAGTGGAACTCCCTGCTACCTCCAAATAATTGAACTATATATCCCTTCACTAATTCAGCACCTACTGCTATTTATGCATCCTGGTGCTCTACTGATACAAAAATGTACAATACTTTGTACTCCACTGCAATTTATTTTTTTTTTAAAGATTTGTTTATTTATTTATTTTAATTTTTATTTATTTATGATAGTCACAGAGAGAGAGAGAGAGAGAGGCAGAGACACAGGCAGAGGGAGAAGCAGGCTCCATGCACCGGGAGCCCGACGTGGGATTTGATCCCGGGTCTCCAGGATTGCGCCCTGGGCCAAAGGCAGGTGCTAAACCGCTGCGCCACCCAGGGATCCCTCCACTGCAATTTATACATACAACACAGTGCTAGAGAAGGCTTGAGAAGGTGTTGGAAAATATTGTTCAACCAACCATAATTAAACTTTATCATTTTTTGAAAAATCATTCTTTGATCAGTAATTATGCACTGGTCCTTCCCACATGACTCAAAGAACAGTAACAATTCCTCCCTAAATTTCTTATTATTTAGAAATGTACTAAATGAATGTGATAATTAAACACAAATTAATAAAACACAGGATATGGGAGGTTATTGAAAATAGTAACAGAAGTTTCTTACAATGTATATATATACTAGAGCTTAATCATACCATGGAGATCTTGGGCTCAGTTCTCTGGCATACAGCAAAGCCTGAAGTATTGGGTGACATGTGGTAGGCTGGCGTAGATCAGGCCTGAGACTCGGGGGTCTCATTATGCCACATGGTCCTGAATCTTATCCACACTGGCAACACATACTTTATGGCCTGTGAACCAGTTATTTGGGGGTATTTCAGACTAATTAGATTATTAAAAATCTGAAAATTCTCAAAATCAGATTTCTCATTTAGTAATGGTTTTACTGAATGGTACACCTTAAGTCAAAACCTCTTGGCCACCTTAGTTTATAATGATTCAAAATTAAAACTTTACCCTTTTTCAGGGAGTTAGCTAAGAAATGTATATTCCAACATCTTATTAAAATGTATCTTTTCAAAAACAAAAAAACATGTGATGACCATAAACACAGTGGGGAAAAAAAAGGGAACTAAGGCTTAAAAGCCCAAGTTCTAGACCAGTACTCCCCAATGGAAATATAATGGGAACCACTTCTAGTAACTGCATTACAAAAGCAGAAAGAAACCAATGAAATTAATTTTGATAATTTATTTACCCCAATAAATCTAAAATATAATTTCAATATGTAATTAATATCAAGGTTATCAAGAACACCATTTACTCTTTTTCATACTAAGTATATTTTATACATGCTGCCCATCTCAATATAGACTAGCTAAATTTCAAGTGCTCACGAGCCATATGTCCTACTATATTGGCCAGCATCACCTTAGACTCAAGGGTGTGGGAGGTTGTAAGGCAGTGGTCATTGCTTTTTTGGTGCCTCAGTTTTCTCATCTGTAAATTATTAAATACCATTATTAGAACCAAAAGGCTCCTACTTCTGGAGCTAAATTTCTCTATGGAAAGAACAAGGGCCATCTCTGTGTCATTTCTTTGCTCTCTATATGGTATTTAAAATGTAAATATAGTTTCTCTACACAAATAGAGATATTTGATAGTCCTGGGATAGCTACCTACAATAGATTTAATTCTGAAAAATTCTACTTCATCTTAGATTAAATGGCTAAGTTAAACATATTGATGGCACACTGAGGGTTCTAGAAATTCTACTAAACACTTGACACTTAATGTTTTAGAATTTGGCCTACAAACCAGTTTTAACAATTATACAGACAATTAATGGGCTTATCAAGTAAAATTTGGGTAGGTAAAATGACAGAACTACATTTAGCATTAACATTCCTAGGACAATTAGATTAATTACCATAATACCTTTACAAGTCACATGGTACCAATGTTGAGAAAACCATTCCTTCCTACCAAAAAAGAAATGGACTATACAATGCCTGTTTGAGAAACTTCACAATGATGAAATATAAGGCAACTAAAACATTAACTTATGGGCCCAAACATCAAATCAGCTGTATTCTACTCAGCTTACCTGTATGAGTCCTTTTGTGAGCCTGGAGCGATTTCTCCCGTGGAAATACCCTATTACAGATGTTACAACGGATTCTGCTGGATGAATGCTCTCCTTCATTTATTAGATCCCGGACAGTATCTGCTCTGGGTCTGCCACGTCGGATTCCATCCTATTAACAATTTGTACAAACATTAACATAATTTCTTGTATCTACTCATTAGAATAGACTTTCACAATAAATCACTTTTCATATTCTTGAGTGATATCAACGAAAATGGTCGTTCCAAAGGTCAATCCCACCACAGATCACTGAAAAAAAAATCAAACTGTCAAAATCACCTTTTATCACGACTCCAGAAAATAGAGATTTACAGCAACTCGTGAACACTGAATCAGGAAGAGGCACCTGGAAACAGCAGGAAAGCTTTGCAGCATTTTTACTGCTTGCCCTTGCTGCTCCCTGTTACCCACAGTGGTCTTGAAGAACCTTCTTCATTCTCAATGTGGGAACTTAGTCCCTGGCTACAGAGAAAGCAAAGTAGACCTGATTCTAAAAGAATTGTGTTTGTCTGTCTTAATCTGTCTGGGGGCTACCTGAAGAACTGACACAAGGTATATGTCCTTGTTTTACCTAACTCTCAGGGCAGAAAAGCAGCCCTAACACCTTTACCTAACTCTCAGAACTCTCAGGGCAGAAAAGCAGCTAAACAGAAGGCATTGCTCATAAACTTTGTAAAGCTAATAATAACTTGCTGCACCCTAGGGCAAAAGATTTCAACTGAGACGAAAGGATACATCAAAAGCCTGAGAGGAAAAGCTAGAGAGAGAGTTTCTCTGGGAAATTAGGGCATTGAAAAGTGCTCGGGTATTAAAAAAAAAAAAAAAAAAAAAAAGTGTTCTGGTATCCTAAAGATAAAAATGTAGACTCGTAATCAGTTCAGGAATTGAAGGAGAACCATAACACAGAGCCATTTCTGCAAAGTCAAGAGTTTTTTCTCAATTTTTGGCTCCAGGCATTCAAGGAAATATCTACCAATGTTGAACGAAACAGAAATTTAGAGAACACAACAAAGAATAGAGTTTACAAAAATAGTTTAGAGGGACACCTGGGTGGCTCAGTGGTTGAGCGGCTGCCTTTGGCTTGGGGCATGATCTGGAGTCCCAGGGTCGAGTCCCACATTGGGATCCCTGAATGGAGCCTGCTTCTCACCTCTGCCTATGTCTCTGCCTCTCTCTCACTCTGTCTCTAATGAATAAATAAATAAAATCTTAAAAAAAATAGTTTGGAAAATTCTCGAAACAAGTAACTACAACCTGCAGCACACAACAAAAACTGAGGAAAGAGAAGAATCTGATTTCCAGACTCATCACATTATAATATTCAAAACAGCCCATTTTTAATAATATGTAACTAAACATGTAAAGAAACAAAAGTATGGTCCATACATCGGAGAAATTAATAAAAACAGACCATGAGGAAATAGACACTGGTCTTACTAGGCAAAGACTTTAAATAAATGGTCTTAAAATATGCTGAAAGAGTTCATGGAAACCATGGACAAAGAACAAAAGGAAAAACAGGAGAACACTTTCAACAAACAAAGTACCAATAAAGAAATGAATTATAAAGGGGCACCTGGGTGACTTAGTTGAGCATTTAACTCAATTTTGGCTCAGGTCATGATCTCAAGGTCTTGAGATCAAGCCCCAAGGCGGGCTCTGCACTGAGCAGGGAGTCTGCTTGAGATTTTTTTCCCCTGTGCCCTGCCCCTGCTCACTTGCTGTCTTTCTAAAATAGATACATAAATCTTAAAAGTAAAATAAAATAAAATAAAATAAAATAAAATAAAATAAAATAAAAAGAAACCAAATAGAAATTCTGAAGCCAAAAAGTATAATAAATGAAAAAAAAAAATCACTGAAGAATTTAAATGGTAGATTTGAACTGTCAGGAAGAATCCGCAAATTTCAAGCAGGTCAATTGGAATTATCTAGTCTGAGGAACCAAAAGAGAAAAGAATGGACAGAGCCCAAGACACCTGTAGGATATCAAGTGTCTTAGTACATTTAGGCTACTGTAACAAGATAAGAAACAACAGAAATGTATTTCTCACAGTTCTGGAAGCTGGAAAGCCCGTGATCACAGCACCAGTGTGGTCAGGTGAGGGCCCTCTTCCTAGCTCATAGTTGGCACCCTCTAGCTGTGTCTTCACATCAGAGCTCTCTGTAGCCTTTACCATAAAGGCACCAATCAGTCCCCTTCAAGAGGACACCACCCTAAGAGCATAAGCACCTCTCGAAGGCTTTAATTCCTAACAACATCATCTTGGGAGTCAGGATCTCACTCACCAAATTTTGGGGTACATAAACACTTAGACTGTAACATCAAACATACCAATATACACATAATTGGAGACCCAGAAGGCAAGAGAAAGACAAGCAAAAAGAATATTTGAAAATAATGGATGAAAACTTCCAAAATTTGATAAAACATAAATCTAAACATCCAAGAAGCTCAATGAACTTCAGGAATGAGACACATTAGATCAAACTGTCCAAAGACAAAAGGCAGAGAGAACCTTGAAAACAGGAGAAGCAATTCATCAGGTATAAGGAATCTTCTCTAAGATACACAGCTGATTTCTCAGGAGAAACTATGGAAAGCAGGATGACATGTTTAAAGTGATGAAAGGAAAAAAAAAAGTCAGCCAATATTCTTTCATCCAGTAAAATTATCCTTCAAAAATAAAAAATAAATTAAGACACTCCCAGATAAACATAAGCTGAGAGTCCATGGCTGGCAGACCTGCCATGCAATAAATATAAAGAGAGTTTTCCAGGCAGAAACAAAAGGGCACTAGATAGAAATTCAAAGCCATACAAAGAAACAAAGAACACTAGTAAAGGTAACTACCTAAGTAAATACAAATGCCAAAAGTGTTGTATTTCTTGCTTACAACTCCTCTTTTTACCTATATAATTTGAAAGACAAATAAATGCCAGGCACACCTGGCTGGCTCAGTCACAGTGGTGTGCAACTCGTGATCTCAGGGTCATGAGTTCAAGCCCCATGATGGAAGTAGAGATTGCTTAAATAAATAAATCAACTTTTAAAGACAAATGTCAAGTGTATTTTAAAATCCATAAATCCATGTTAATGGGAACATAATATAAGAAGATGTAATTTGTTACTATAACAAAGAGGGAGCAACAGAGCTGGAAAGGAGCAGAGTTTTTGTATACCATTGTAGCTACAGTGGTACGAATTCAAAATAGATTAAGTCTAAGAGATGAATTGAAATTCCCAGTGATCACTAAAAAAAAAAATCTAAAAGTCAATAAAAGAAACAAGGAATGAAAATAATACACTACAAAAGAATAATAAACACAAAGAAGTCAGTAAGAGAGGAATTGAAAAACAAAACAGGTATAAGACATATAGAAAATAATAAAGGTTCTTCCTTAACAGTAATCACTTTAAACGTAAATAGCTTAAATTTGCCAATTTAAAGGCAGAGATTAGCAGAATGGGTTTTTAAAAAGTAATCCAACTATATATGCTGCCTATAACAGACCTCTATAAATCCAAAAACACAAATAGGTTAAAGGAGAAAGTATGGAGGGGCTCTTGGATGGCTCAGCCAGTAGAGCATGCAACTCTTGATCTCTGGATGGTGAGTTCAAGCCCCACCTTGGGCCCAGAGCTTACTTTAAAAAAGGGGGAGGGGGGTGGAAAAAGGAATAACAATTATAAAGACTCACTCACCTAACAACAGAGCTCCCAAAAAGTATGAAGCAAAAATTGACAGAATCGAAAGGGGAAGGAGTTCAAAATAGCTGGAGACTTTCACTTTAAATAAGACAGGACTACTAGACAGGTCAACAAAGACATAGAAGACTTTAACACCAGTCTAAGCTAACTAGACCTAACAGACATATGCAGAACACTCCACATAAAAACAGCAAAATATGCATTTTTCTCAAGTGCACATGGAATATTCTCCAGAAAAGACTATCTGTTAGGATATAAACCTAAGTATTGATAAATGTTAAAAGACCGTATCTTCTTTGACAGACATGGATGAAACTATAAATCAAAAACCAAAAGAAAACTGGAAAATTCACAAACAGTGAAAATTAAACACAGTCTTTTTTATTTTAATTTTTATTTATTTATGATAGTCACAGAGAGAGAGAGAGAGAGAGGCAAAGGACACAGGCAGAGAGAGAAGCAGGCTCCATGCACCGGAAGCCCGACGTGGGACTCGATCCCGGGTCTCCAGGATCGTGCCCTGGGCTAAAGGCAGGCGCTAAACCGCTGCGCCACCCAGGGATCCCCTAAACACAGTCTTAAACAGCCAATGGGTCAAAGAAGAAATCACAAGGGAAATCAACAAATACTTTGACACAAATGAAAACAAAAACACAACATATCAAAACCTGGGGGATACAGTTCTTGGATCGAAGGACATGATAACAATGCTATCCAAAATGATGTACAAAGTTAGTGCAATCCTTATTAAAATTCCAAAGGCCTTTTTTATTTTGCCAAAATGGAAAAAGTGATCCTCCAACTCATGTAAAACTGGATGAGGCTCCAAATAACCAAAACAATATTTAGAAAGAACAAAACAGAGGACACACACATCCCTATTACAAAACTTACTACAAAGCAGCAACTTATGGTAGTCGCATAAGGAAAGACACATAGACCAATGAACAGAATTGAGAGTCAAGAAATAAACCCTTATCTACAGCAAACTTACTTTCAACAAGGGTGCCAAGAACAATCAATGGGTTAAGAACTGTCTCTTCAACAAACAGTTCTGAGACAATTACATTTCTACATACAAAAGAATGAAGTTGAATCCCTACACCTCATGATATCCCTGCATGGAGCCTGCTTCTCCCTCTGCCTGTGTCTCTGCCTCTCTCTATGAATAAATAAATAAAATCTTTTTAAAAAAAGAAAAAAGAAAGAAAAGACAGCATATACAATACAATGGAAAATTATTCAGCCTTAAAAAAATTAATCCTGCCATGTATTATAATGTGCATGAACCTTAAAAACACTATGCTAAGTATTCTTAATTCTACATGATTCCACTTATATAAGGTATCTAAATTAGTCAAACTCTTAGAAACAGAAAGTAGAATTGCAGTTGCTAGGGACTGCAGGGAGAGAGAAAAGGAGAGTTCAATGGGTACAGTTTTGGTTTTGCAAAAATAAGTTCCTGAGATCTGTTACACAACAATGTGCATATTGTTAACCAAATATTATCAAGATGATAAATTTTGTTATACTTTTTGCCATCAAAAAAAAAAAAAAAAAAAAAAGACCGTGGAAAGGCACTATGGCAATAATAACACTGTGAAAATATTCAGTGCCCCTCTCTCACTGTGTGTGGGTACCAATGAGGCCAACGTGACCACATGACTTGCTTTGGCTAATAAAATGTGAATGGAAAGTATATGTAGGACTTCAATGCAAAAGCCTTAAAAGCCATCACATGGTTCTTCTGCCTTTAGACCCAAATGTCCCAGGTAGGGGATGTTCCTTCTGGGTCCCAGGATGAATAGGACAAGGCACATATCTGCAGTCAACCCTCATAGGATATAACATGAACCATGATTAGGCTGAGATTGGGATTTCTGAGTTTGTATTCTACAGCATGCTTTCACTTAAACTGACTTGGGCACTTTGTTAGTAAGTAAAAAACCTTATACAACACCAAAAAAAAACAAAAAACAAAAAACAAAAAACAAATAATGTGATTAAAAATGGGCATAGGACTTGATCAAACACTTTTCCAAAAACACACAGATGGCCAACAGACAAAAAGATGCTCATCATTATTCATCATGAAAATACAAATTAAAACCACAGTGAGATATCACATTACCCTTGTCAGAATGGCTAAAATCAAAAAGACAAGATATAACAAGTGTTGGCATGAATGTAGAAAAAAAGGAACACTATTGGTCAGAACGCAAACTGGTGCAGCGTCCTATACCAGGAAAACAGTACAGAGGTTCTTCAAAAAATTAATAATTAATCTGATCCAAAACTTCCACTACTAGATATTTACCCAAAGAAAACAAAAACACTAATTCAAAAAGATATATGCATCCTGTGTGTATTGCAGCACTATTTATAATAGCCAAGATATGGAAGCAACCAAAGTATCTCTCCATCAATGAATGGAGAAAGTCTTACACACACACACATTACTCAACCATTAAAAAGAATGAAATCTTGCTATATGCAACATGGATCTAGACAGTATAACATTAAAGGAAATAAATCAGAGAAAGACAAACACCATATGATTTCACTCATATATGAAATTTATGAAACATAACAAAGAAAAAAAGGAGACAAAAAAACCAGATTCTTGGGACATCTGGGTGTCTCAAATGAGTTAAGCATCCGTCTTTGGCTCAGGTCAGGACTCCAGGGTCCTGGGATAGAGCCCCACCTTGGCAGCCTACTTCTCCTCTCCCTCTCGTGCTCTCTCACTCTCTCAAATAAATAAAATCTTTAAAACAAAAACAAAAAAACCACAGATTCTTAAAGAACTGGTGGTTGCCAGGGGGAGGTAGGTAGAAGGATGGGTGAAATAGATAAAGAGGATTAAGATTACGCTTATCTTGATAAGCACTGAGAAAAGTATAGAATTGTTGAATCATTATATTGTACACCTGAAACAAATAACATGGTATGTTAATTATACTTTAATTTTTAAAAAACCTTAATGATACAACTCTTGTGCCATAAAACACTCTTTTCCCAATATTTTAAAAAAAGATGAGAGGGAGGGAGCCCGAGAAGGAGAGGAAGAGGGAAAGAATCCTAAGCAGACTCCACACTGAGCACAGACCCTGAGATCATGACCTGAGCTGATACTAAAAGTCGGATGTTTAACCAACTGAGCCACCCAGGCGCCCCTCCCAGTATTTTTAAATACATAAAAATATACTGTTGCCTCTATTATACTTTGAAATAACTGATGAGTTAATATCCAAATTTTTAGGTTATCCATTACTATTTTCCCTTTCTAGTAAAAAAAAAAAAAAAATATATATATATATATATATGTATGTATATGTATTTTCAAGTATGTTTTATGGGGGACTGAGGTTTTTTTTGTTCTGTTTTTTTAAAGATTTTATTTATTTATTCATGAGAGACACAGAGAGAAAGAGAGAGAGAGTCAGAGACACAGGCAGAGGGAGAAGCAGGCTCCCTGTGAGGAGCCCAATGTGGGACTCGATCCCGGGATCCCGGAACTCCAGGGTCACACCCAGAGCAGAAGGCAGACGCTTTTAAAAATATATATATATATATTTTATTTATTTATTTATTTATTTATTTATTTATTTATTTATTTATTTATGAGAGATAGAGAGAGGCAGAGGGAGAAGCAGGCTCCATGCAGGGAGCCTGACGTGGGACTTGATGCCACGTCTCCAGGATCACACCCTGGGCTGAAGGCCGTGTTAAACCGCTGAGCCATCCCGGCTGCCCAGAAGGCAGACGCTTAACTGCTGAGCCAACCAGGCATTCCCAAGGGACTGAGTATTTTAAAAGTTAACAATTTGGCTGTTTCCCAGCTTAAATCACATATTTGCATTTTCCAAATGAGAAACAGAGAGCTAAAAAATATAGTATGACACAACATCCTATATACAGGTAAGGCTTCACTGAGTGTTTCATTTCTTCTGAGAAAATCAAAGAAGGTAAATAATCATCTGATGCCCTAAGTAAATGAATAAAGAGTATCTTTTAATGATACATACAAAAAGAAGCTGTTACTTAAAAAAGGTTCTCTTTATTTTGGCCTTAGCTATAAAACCATGTTTCTAGGTACATTCTGACAATAACAGAGTGTTAACTAACTCATTAGCAATCAAGCATACCAGTAGTCTAACAGATCTTGTCAGAACTGCCTGCTGGTTCACAAGAGCTAACAAGAAATGCAACACATTCTATTATGTGGCAACACCTGTGACATAAGCTACTAGAAAGAAAATGATTTGATTGCCAAAAATATTTGCACACTTCAGTACATTTAATTTCTAATACAGAATTTCAGTACCACTGGAAGGTAGATTAGTGATTTTCCAAGTGATTTCTGAAATAGTACATGATGTTTTGAGTTTTCAATGTCAATAACTATCTTTAAAAGGTTATTTTATAAAACACTGGTTATTTCTCAAGCCATTTAGAACAATGTACACATTTACCTAGATTTTAGAGAAAGTTGTAGTCAAACTGGGTATTCATGTGAGAACCAAAAAACCTAAGTCAACACATTTTCATACAAACTAAAATTCAAATAAAGTGCACAAACACAACCTACAAGGAAATGGGTCTCAGAGGAAGGCATATGCACCTTGACAAGAAAATGGAAAAAAAAAAAAAGTAATTAATCATCTTTCCCTTTTCAAATTCAGGTTTAGATACAAATTTCCTTTGGCTTTCATATCTGCTTCCTCATTCTATCCCCCACCTCGACCTATCTGTGCAACTCTCTGAGTCTTAATTTGCATTTGTCTGCTCTACTGTGTGTACCCTCATAAAGCATTTCAGTTGAGATACATATAGGTGTAAATAGTGTATATTTCCTAAGTCTGCTTTCATCAGCTTAATACTAAAAAAATAAATCCCTAAAGTCAATTTACACATGTTATATACAGGAGTAATATCATGTAGGGATTAAGAACAATGGCTCTGGAAGGTTGCACTCAGTTCTACCACTTACTATATGATGTTAACTAAACCTAATCTTGGAGACTCTTTAATTCCTCCTTGTTCAACCAGTTAACAAGATAAAGAATTCAAAACACTCAGCACAGACCCTGGCAGTTTTGCTATGCTAGGCAATAAACGGTGGCTACTATGTTACATGTTTAACATGGTGATCAAAATTATATGTACTAATCTATTTGTAAGACTGTGTAGTGTGCAGGTGATAGAAAGGGTAAGTGGGATAGGCAGCTGGCAAGTCCTGAAAAGTGAATAGTATCTGAGGCTATGCACAGAGAAGCGGAACCACAGATCTCACATTGAAGTAACCTCATGAACACAGTCTGAGTAGAGGGCACAACATGCAGAGGCTTGGAAATGACCTATGGCAGAGAGAAATTAGACCTGTTCCCTTCCTTCCCCTCCCGGAATTCTATAAACTAAGAAGATAGTGCTAATATATAATTATACCCTGACGGTGCTAAGCAATCCTGTAATGAGGGGCCAAAATCAATTAGTAGATGATGGATGTTCTCCCCACAAGCAGGGGAGGAGGGAGCGTAGGGCAGAAACAAGAGAGCAAGCAAGAGCCTACACTTGGTAGGAGGGTCTCAGATGTTAACACCTCCCCAGGAAGCAGTGGCAACAAACAGACAATAAGAACACAAACGTTGTTCTTAAACTCACAGCTGTTATTGCCTCAAATCTGTAACTGAGAGAAGGGGATGGGGGAAACATGTTACTGGTCTCCCATCTTTCCATAAAGTAAACAGATTCAGTCTGCATGATTCACCCACGATGCATGTAGAGATAAAGAACTACAAGTACTTTAGAGAAACAAAACAAGGAAGAGGGCTGGATCTTCCTATCTTTAGAGTGTACTGATCACAAATGAAGCTGGTTAATATCCTTAAATAAAGGTATATTCTAGACCCTTCCCCTCAAGATGGGAAAGCTAAGTGAATTTTTGGAGCTGCAGTTGGATTGCTACATTGACTAAAAGGACAAGTTAAAATGAATTCATCTAGTAATTTTTAAATATTACTGTGAAGAGGAAAAAAAGTGAAATATAAAACAGCATTTTCACTTTTTCATGTTCTTCATAATTTCAGGTATATTTTACCCCTGAAAAGAGGTAGACAAACGAATTAAAATTCAAACCTATGCAATGTGTGAGCAACTTTTATGCAACATATGTGAAGCTAAGTCTATTTTGGGCCACAAAGAATACACCTATAAATTTCATTTATCTATTATAACACTAATATCCTGGATAATGCAAAATTAAATTGAGTTATCATTAATAGTCAATGCAAAATCTTCCACAATTATTTGTGCATGTATGCCTTTATGGTTCTCAGCTATATATCCTAGTTTTCTAAAAGGCTAAATATGTTAACATGGGAAAGATCTCTAGGCTATCCAGCCAGGTTCCCAAGGGCTACCTAGAGACAGCAACAGGGATTGTTTCCTCTACAAAGTCACTCGGCACTGTTATTAATATCTCCACTGCTTGTTCTTTCAAATTTGTTTCAAATTTTTACTCAAGTGACACTTCAAGAGTCAAAAGGGCGTCAAAGCAGTTTTATAACTTTGTAGTTCTTTGATAACAATGACACTAGCAACAAAGTATATCAACTTCCTCGGGGCTCAAAAAACGGAGTTTCAACATCTTTGCTACTGCAGTAAACGGACTTGCTTTATCTTCAGTCAACTGCTTATCTAACCTACTATTTAGCAAACAGAACCTGAATATTAACCTTATATCGGCACAATTCATTCACGATAGAAATTTTTACCAAGCACTTTTATTCAGCATTTAGAGTGTGAGGTATTATAGTTGAACAGTCTTCCAGAGAAAACGATTCCCGCCCTCGAGGAGCTCAAAGTCTATAGAGATAACTATGTCACCATGAACACATGCTTCAGGAGCACGAGCCACACAACACCTCGACTGTAGTCCCCGTTCTCCCATCACCTAGCTGTGACCTTGGGAAAGTCCCTTCACCAATCCCTCTCAGGCTTAGCTGCCTGCTGTCAAGCGTAGACTTGAACCAGAACCAGGTGGTCACATCTTTCCCAGCTCTAAGCAGTTCGCGCGTCCCGCCGCACCGTGCGCTCTCAGCAACAGGCCCAGCGGCACTCTGGCTGCACGAGCGGCAGAGGAGTGCCCCGAGTCCCTTCTCGCTCCTCGGCCATCTCCGCAGGGCACCCTTAGCAAAGCCGGGGTGTCTGCTCGGATGGAGCCGCACCTGCGCAAAGCCCTCCCTTCCCGCACCGAGGAGCGGCGGACCGCCCGCAGCCCCTTCAACCTCTCTTCAGCTCGCCGAGCGTCAGCATCCGCGACCTCAGGCTGCGCCGCGGCTCACCGCATCTGCCGCGGGGTCCCCTCGGTCGGCCACCGCCCCTCCGCTGGCGTCACGTGACCGCCGCCCCGCCTCTCCCCCGCGGGGACCCGTTTTTGGCGCGCGGCAGTGACGTCAGCGTCCTGTCAGCCGCCCCCGCCCTCGCCGCGGCCAGAGAGACCTCGCGTTTTAAACTCGGCCCCGCCCCACCCGCCGCGTCCGCGGGCGCTGCCGGCTCCCGGGCCGCGCCGTTAACGGGCCCCGGCTGCCCCGCGCCCCCCACCCGCCTCGCTCACCTTGAGGTGGCCGCTGTCCGGGCTGCTCGCCTCCTCCTCGTCTTCGCCTCCCGAGGCGGCGGGCGGGGGCGCGCCCCGGCTTCGGAGCCCCGGGTGCTCGGCGGCGGCGGGCAAGGCGGCCGAGGCGGCGCCCCCCACGGCCCCGGGGCTGAGCGTCACGTTGTGCGCGTTCTCGCCCCAGCGCCACGGGTACACCATGAAGTCGCTGAAGCCGGGGCTGGTGGGGATGAGCGGCGGCGGCGGTTCCGGCTCCCCCCCGCCGCCGCACGTGGGCTTGATCGGGGTGGTCCTGATGACCGACACCAGCACCCGCTTCGGGGAGTCGTGGCAGAAGATGACGGGCGGCGGCTGCGGCGGTTTGTCCGCCATGGGCGCCTCCGCGCCCCGGATCATCGCCCAGCCCCGGTGCAGCTCGGCAGCCGCACTCCCTGCGCCCCGCTCTGGCCCCTCGCTCCGCTCGCCCGCGCTGCTTCCGAGGCGCCGGCGCTCAGTGCCGCCGGCTCATGGCTGGCGGACGTTTCCCGGAACCCTCTGGCTCGGCCGGCAGCCGGCGGCCAGCCCCAAACCCCAGCCCCGGTCAGGCCCGCCCTCCGTCCTTCGTGCTCCCAGCGCAGGCTGCAGCGGCGGGAGCTGCGGCCGGCCAGCCCTCGGTGACGGGACAGCAGAACGTGATGCGCCGAGCCCCCGAAAATAACAACCTGCCGCCTGGGTCACCGCTCCGGCTTTTCCCGCGTTACATTTCGCGCCTGGGCGGAACCAGTCACCGCGAGGCCCCTGCCCGCTGGCCGCAGCGCCGAGCGACAGGCCGCGCCAGCCAATGGCCGCGCCCGGACGTGTCTGCAGCCGGGGGGCGGGGCCGAGCCTGCGCGCGGGCCCGTCCTGCCGCGCGATTGGTCACCGCGCTGCTCTCTTTTCTGCCTCGCGGGCCAACCGCGTTCGAAACTCCGGGGAAGCGCGCAACAGCTGCCCTTGGGCAGACACACCCTTCGGGAGCGCCGCCCCGCGGTCTGCGCGGGGTGTCGCGTCGGGGGCGCGGGCCGGGGCGGGAGGCGGCCAACCTGTGCTCGGAGAGGCGTCGGCGAGGGGCCAGGCCGGGGGGGACGGTCGTTGGGCGGCGGGGGCTCGCTCCCTGCAGCCCCGCCCGCGGCTGTTGGGCAGCCGTTCCCCCGCGCAGGGGCTTTAAAGCGCTTGGGCCCCCGCCACCGCTGGTTTCTGGTAGACACCCAAAGGTGCCTAGTTTCCTAGCCGACTCCCTTTGCCCAGCTCTTGGCTCCGCTGACCCTGCCACGCCCCCCAACTCCGTCTCCCCCCGCCCCCGGGCTGAGGTGGGGTCAGGTGGGATCGCCTTCCCGGGCTGGGTTTCTCCTGTATAGATGGGGTCTCCCATCCACAGGTAGGAAGTCGTCTCCCAAGCCCCCATGTGCCGCTCACAGTGCGGAGGGGACAAGAAGGCAGGCAAGGATCTGCTCCCACCCTCGAGATCCCCACCCCTTTCCGGGGCTGCTTTCACGCCGTCACGGGGCCGGCCTGCGTCCCCGCTCCTGCATGGAGTTTTCCGCTCATTCCGGACTCCTCTGTCTGCCGGCTCTGGCTCAGGGATCCCACCCCGCACGGGAGGGATGCTGGACGGCGAGCTTTGTCTGACACCCCACCCCCCCCCCCGGGAGCCGCTGGGGGCTCAGAAACCCCAAGCTGCAAAGGATGGGGCGAGATGGAATGTGCAGCCTCGTATTCACTAGATATGAAAGAAGTGACTGTTCTTTGATGCGTTGCCCTGCCCAGCCTGACTCATGGTAAGCCTTCAGTAAATACTTGTTCAATCAATGAATATTTTTGGGTTAAAATTGATAATTAAATTGGAACGTGACTATATAATAGATGGCTAAGTAGTATGTGTGTGTGTGAGAGACGTACAAATACACAGCTATGGCTAAATTAATGTAGCCGCAACTGTTTAAGAACATTTAACCTATATAAGTAACTTCTAAGATACATTTCAAGCAATAAAAAGAAAACCTTGAATTGTGGCATTTCGGTCACACACAAAAGGGAGAAGTATAAATTCTTGCTTTTATTTTTTTTAAGACTTTGAGAGAGAGCGTGAGCTTGAGTGGGGGCAGGGGCAGAGGGAGATGGAGAAGCAGGCTCCCTGCAGAGTAGGTGCTAGATCCCAGAACCGCAAGATGGTAAAGTGAGCCAAAGTCAGAAGCTTACTCCACTGAGCCACTCAGGCACTCCTAAATTCTTGCTTTTAGATATACACAATATCTCTTGCAAGATACACAAGAAACTGACACATCAGCTATTACCAGGGAAGTGTAATATGTGACTATGAAAAATAAGTGAAAAGATTTCAAGAGATACATATAACTCTTTGTATGTTTTGCACCTTGAACCAAGTGAAAGCATCTTTTCAAAAAATGAAGTTGTATATAGTTACCATTTTTGGAGGCCTACTATAATAGCATATGTCTACTGATACACATTTAATATGGTTGGGTAATATTCTACTACTCTCAACAATTCTGTGATGTTGAGATATTACAATTCTCATTTTACAGATGAGGAAACTTGTCCAAGGTCACATAACTCATAACTGATATATAGAAGCCAGGGTTTCTGGCCTCTGAAAATTACTGGTTTATACCTCACGGAGTCTGCTGAACAAAAGGCACTGAAAAATGGGGCCCCCACATTTCTGAGAACTTTCTCATATTTAAAACCTTCACATTTTAGGGGTTAAGTCCAACTTTATACTTTAATAGTTGATGTGGAAAGCTGAAAGTTCATTTTTCATTTCAGTTAATTTAGTAAACTTTTTTTTAACAATTTAATGCCAAATGACTGCATGATATACTTCTGGAAGGGAAATATAACACATCCAATTTATACTTGAAAGATAAGAAAAAGTGATATATCCATCATAGACACTCAAATCATGGGTTGAGTAAGATCCAATAGATTAAGCACCAACCAATAGTTACTGTTTAACATGCCCCAGAGAGCAAGATAAATTATTCAGAACCAGGACACTGACTTTCTGTTTCTAAAAACTACTCTTCATCAACAGTAACCTGGCAACTCTACTTGTTCTCTGCACAAGAGAATGAAAGACATGCCAGGAATGTGTGAAGTGAACAGAGGGTGATTCCAGGAACAGAGCTGAGGTCATGCAAGATCTGCTTCTTTGGCTCCCTGTTCATGCAACTAGGAAGCTGAAGTGTGTGAGATCGTATTTTTGATGTCTTTGTCCTGCCCAGACATCAACATCCCACAGTGTATAAACTCTGAAGAATACTAAAACCCATTTCAGGATACTTTTTATTATTATAGTAATCTTTCCAGTTGTTAAAAATATAGACATCTTCTGATAGAGATACTGTTTTTTAAAATTAATCTGAGTAAGGGGATCCCTGGGTGGCGCAGCGATTTGGCGCCTGCCTTTGGCCCAGGGAGCGATCCTGGAGACCCGGGATCGAATCCCACATCGGGCTCCCGGTGCATGGAGCCTGCTTCTCCCTCTGCCTGTGTCTCTGCCTTTCTCTCTCTCTCTCTCTCTGTATGACTATCATAAATAAATAAAAATTTAAAAAAAATTAATCTGAGTAAATTGTAAAGATTTGTTGGGCTTTATTCAGTGATTCATGAATCGGGCCCCATCCCATCTAGTAGATAGGAATTCTGAAGAGCTATACAAAAAGAAAGACTTTTATAGGTAGAAAGGGAAGTAATTAGCCAAGAGTGGATTGTTTGCAACAAGGTAATCTCCTGAGGGAACTGCAGGGGTCTATATCAGGAGGGTTATCTCCCTAGAGATAAGGTAATTGTAGATTGACTGGTTTAAGATTTCCCTCCTAGGAAAGGTTGAAACTAATTAAGTTAGATATTAAATCTGTTTAGTGACATGGGGCTTAGCACAATTGACTCCATTTGGGGCCTGTTTTGTCTTAACAATAGCCCCCTTTTAATCATGCTTTCAGCCTAATGGAAAGATGTAATCAAAATGTAAGATATTAGTACCACTCCCAGAGACAACTCTGAGGTTCTGGCAGTGTTTGCCAGTGCTCTGTGATAGTCACAGGGCATGATGTCTTTTTGCTGAATCATTGTGGTATTCACACATCATCACTTCAGGTTCACATTGATTAAATTGGTCATTCTCTTTATTACATTCATTTCCTGAAGAGCCAGTCTCAGATTATCTGCTTGGTGATTTGCAGCTGTGAACATATATTTAAAGCTTTTGAGAGAGAGAGACCCCTGGGTGGCTTAGCGGTTGAGCATCTGCCTTTGGCTAAGGGCATGATCCCAGGGTCCTGGGATTGAGTCCCACATCGGGCTCCCTGTGTGGAGCCTGCTTCTCCCTCTGCCTGTGTCTCTGCCTCTCTCTTGTGGAGGCTGAGAAAAATCAAGGCCATTCCACCTCAAGTTTAGCATTAGCACAAGTACAGCCATCTTAAGCCCCTCTGAATAGGAGCTGAACTTTATGGGAAAAACTGCAGAATGTCCTCGGCAGGTAATCCCATATCAGAAAGACAACAGACCCCATGGCAGTGGTAAAAAGTCCCATATTAGAATGAGAACAGAGCTCAATGCCCTTGAAAGCCCCATATCAGAATGTAAACAGAACTTGAGAAATTCCTCCACCCCTTCTGAAAATCCCATAGACCAGTGTATAAAAAACCCAGCTGTAACCCACTCCAGGGTCCAAGTCCCTGTTCCGCTGTGTCGGGTATACTTGGACCCAAGCTTGAGCTTGTAAATGAGCCCTCTTGTGTTTGCATCCTTGTCGGCTCCTTGGTGGTTTCTCGGATTCGCAATCTTGGGCACAACATCTGTCTATGTCTCTCATGAATAAATAAATAATATATTAAAAAATGAATAAAGCTTTTGACAAAATATAGCACACAGGGAGACTATTCTGATTATTATGAACCGGATAATTCCAGAGTGTACTATCTGGAGTGTACTTCAAAGCCATGGTCTCCAAGGCCCAAATCAATCAAAATCAAATAAGTCAGAGGAGCAGCTGGGGAGCTCAGTCGGTTAAGCATCTGACTCTTGGTTTTAGCTCAGGGCTTGATCTCAGGGTCCTGAGATGGATCCCCATGTATGGCTCTCCCCTCAGCATGTAGTCCTCCCTCTCTCTCCCTCCCCTACTCCCCCTGCCCCCATGCACTCTTGCTCTTTCTCTCTCTCTCTCTCTCTCTCTCTCAAACAAAAACAAAAAAAAAAAAGTCAAAGAAAGATCCCATTGAAGAAGTCACTTTCTTAAGCCAAGAGGCCTATTCAGTGATCTTATGTAGCTGAATCTCAACTTCCCTGGAGTGTCCATTCAAGTGTCACAAGTGATGTTGTCCACAGCACAAATACTTCATTTAGTTAAAAGATAATCAAAGGCTATGTTATTGTTAACTTGTGGATTCTGAAATATTTTTAAGAGTTAAGGAGAGATCCCTGAACATGGGCTCCTTTGAACTCACTCCTAGCCAGGAAAGTGAAATCTTGCCATAATAAGCAAATCCTGAATTGTGAATACCTCCTGGTATGTCTTTTTCTAATTTGACAATGTAAATTCGGGGGAATTGACCAATGAGATGTCCCAATTTGTTTGTGAACATTTAGAGGAACAGTTAGACAACCTTGCCCACAGCACATTCCCAGTTGTGCACCCACCATGGAAGCATTCACAGGCTCAAGGAAAATAACCACCACAGACAAGTACAAACCCTGTCAGGGAACAAACTGCTCCCACTAAGTTGAGACTGTTAATGGAATCGTTCATGGGGATTGTTGCATTTACCCATTCAAACCAGGGAGTCAGTTAGGTTTTTAGTGCATTTGAAAAGTAAATATCTTGGCCTGAAATAAAAAGTTGTTCTAAATTCCTTGCCAAGATGGGTGCTGATAGATCCTTTCACAATTGGGGGTAGGTCTGATATAGGATAACCATAAGAACATGGGAATGCAAATGTACTATGATTTACAAAGATATTTATGTCTAATTGTGGCAAGTACAGGGGCCCTTGGGTGGCTCAGTAGGTCAAACATCCAAGTCTTGATTTCAACTCAGGTCACCATCTTGGCATTGTGAGTAAAGTCCTATGTCAGGCTCCACACTGGGCATGGAGCCTCCCTAAGATTCTCTGTCTCTGGGGCACCTGAGTGACTCCAGTGGTTGAGTGGCTGCCTTCAGCTCAGGGCATGATCCCAGGACCCTGGGCTCCCTGTAGAGAGACTGCTTCTCCCTCTGCCTGTGTGTCTCTGACTCTCTCTGTGTGTCTCTCATGAATAAATAAATCTTTAAAAGAAAATCCCTTCAGATTTTGTCCTATGTTTTTCTTCTTTCTCATTATAGAATAATGAATCATTTTACTTTCCTTACCTACCTTTTATACAAACTTGTTTCCTCTTACCCTTATTAGTTCTAACTAGTTTAATTACATATACTGATTAGAGTTCTCAACCCATAGTTGGGTTACCTGCCTGGCTCAGTGGTAAAACTTGCAACTCTTGATTTTAGGGTTGTAAGTTCAAGTCCCATGTTGGGGGTAGAGATTGTTTTTAAAAAGAATTTAAAAATTCTTTTTAAAAAAGAGTTTTCTACCCTTAGAATCCTTAATTCCTAGTAAAAGCAGAAGTAAGTAGTTGTGTACTGTCTTTACCTTAACATTCTGTGGGTTGGCAAATTTATAAGTACATTTTATAATTTCTAGAAGGATATTCTTCCTCACAGTAATATTTCCAATGTGGCACGAAACATGTTTTCTAATACACCCAAATATGTTTAGTTCTTTTCTAAAAAGAAACCAAAATATGGATAAAACTATGTTCAGTGATTTATGTTTTAATATTTTATTTCATTTGCAAATGATTTGGATATTTAATCCATCATTTACTTTATTTCAGGATATCTTTAAGGTTTTAAGTAACCAACACAATTTTGGAAACTAAAAGTTCCAAAAGTTCTGAAAAGTTCACCTAGAAACACTTAGCTAACTACTCTATTTAAATCCTTTGTTCTTAACAGTTATGTTTAGACCACCTGTGAAAAGTTAAGAGAAGTCAGCCATCATCCCAAAGTATTTTTCTTGCTGACAAATTTTTAAAGAGATAACATGAACTTAATTGGCCTTTACTAAATCGAGGCAGAATAAAATTACTATATTTAATGCTAATTACTCTAAAGACACATGCCTGTTTTAATTAAATCAACAAACTTGGGGCAGCTGGGTGGCTCAGCGGTTTAGCACCGCCTTCAGCCCAGGGCGTGATCCTAGAGACCTGGGATCGAGTCCCATGTCGGGCTTCCTGCATGGATGGAGTCTGCTTCTCCCTCTGCCTGTTTCTCTGCCCCTCTCTCTCTCTCTGTTTCTCTCATGAATAAGGCATATAAAATCTTAAATAAAAACACATTAAGATGGACAAAAATATTTTTAAAAAATCAACAAACTTAAACTACTTTTATTTACTAATAATTAAGCCTAGATCACATAAAGTTGAAAAACATTTGAGTTAGTTTCTATATTTCTGAGAGTTTAGAGAATCCTTAATTTTCTATAAGCTAATTAAATAGAATTCCTTTGCAAATTAATTGTGGCTCTATCATCTGGAGGTAGAAAAATACCATGTATCTACAACACATGAATATATGTGTATATACAGATACCCATAATCACAGACACAAACTGAGACTTTTCTAAGTGGCTCCCATTCTAAACTTTAACCCATGAATCACTTACAATAATACAAAACCTACTGGTTACAAAAGAAGTTAGATCCAAATTATTTTTGGTAGATGGAATAAGTTAAGGTTACCTGCTTAGGTGCCTAAAACTTTTTACTAATATTTGTGGAGAGGACTCCTAAGATTTTTTATTTGCCTGAGTTTCAAATAACATTCCCCCTGCCTTTGTTTTCCTTCTGATAAGAATTACTTCCTTACAGTTTGTATTTCAAAGAAATGACCTAGAAGGGTTCCTGAGAAGGCCAAGTAGACCATTTATGTCTCAAAGCTACTAGGAAAGAAAGCAAGTTCCTCTAAGAAGGATTTTTGTCTCCTAAAGCCAGAAATTTTACAATATTCAGAAGTTCGTTTGGTTTTGTGGAGGTTTGGGGATTGGTAGAAAGGATACGTAAAAGTAGAACTATTTATGAAGCTGTTTTTCTAGTTTTACTAAGATTTTTAAAGATAAAGACGTTAGCTTTTTCTTTTTCTTTTTCTTTTTTTTATAATAAATTTATTTTTTATTGGTGTTCAATTTACCAACATACAGAATAACACCCAGTGCTCATCCTGTCAAGTACCCCCCTCAGTGCCCATCACCCATTCACCGCCACCAAGACGTTAGCTTTTAATTCCTTAAGAAATTGGGTTATATGGGCAGCCCGGGTGGCTCAGCGGTTTAGCGCCACCTTCAGCCCAGGGTATGATCCTGGAGTCCCCGGATGGAGTCCCACATCTGGCTTCTTGCATGGAGCCTGCTTCTCCCTCTACCTGTGTCTCTACCTCTCTTTCTCTGTGTGTCTCTCATGAATAAATAAATAAAATATTAAAAAAAAGAAATTGGGTTATGATTTACATCATATCATGGGTTGATCTACCCATCCAACCACATTATCCTCACTTCTTTATAAGGGAGAAGATTTTTATCTTAGATAGGAATGAGAATTCATGGATTTTGTGTTCTAGATTGAGAGCTGTGTGTCCTTGGGATGTTTTAATAAATCCTTTCGCAAAGGCTTCAGAAGTAAAGTGTTGTTTGCCACTGTGTACTTTTAGCACAGTGAAGGCCAAAAAAAGGTCCTATCAGGCTCTTCCAATTTGGCAATTTCAGGCCACAAATCAACTTTGGAAAAATAATCCTTTCAACTATCTTGTCAGTTTTCAGTGGGGACAAGTAGTAAAGGAAGGGACGGTGTAAAAATTTATTTTCCTCTGCTGGGCACTGCAGCAGATTCAGGAGAGCTAACTCCAGTAAGAATTTTTTGTTTTTATTTAAATTTCAAATAGTTAATATGCAGTGTAATATTAATTTCAGATATACAATATAGTGAATCAGCACTTTCATACATCACCTGATATTTATCACAGCAGGTGCCCTCCTTAATCCCCATCACCTATTTTATCTGTCCTCCCACCCACCTCCCCTCTGGTAACCAGCACCTTGTTCTCTATAGCTAAGAGTCTGTTTCTTGGTTTGTGTCTCTTTCTCACCCCCTCCCCGCTTGTTTTTTGTTTCTTAAATTCCACATAGGGGTGAAATCATATAGCATTTGTCTTTCCCTGAATGATTTATTTTGCTTAGCATCATATTCTCTTGCAAATGGTAAGAGATCATTCTTTTTTTATGGCTGAGTAAAATTCCATTATAGATATAATATATATTATATATAATATATATGTCACATCTTTATTTATTCATCAATTGATGGACACTTACTCTGTTTCCATAATTTGGCTATTGTAAACAATGCTGCTATAAACATCAGGGTGTGTGTATCCCTTTGGATTGTTATTTTTGTAAATACCTCATAGTACGATTGCTGCATCATAAAGTAGTTGTATTTTTAATTTTTTGAGGAAACTCCATACTGTTTTTCAGAGTGGCTGCACCAGTTTGCGTCCTACCACCAGTGCAAGAAAGTTCCCTTTTCTCCTCATCTGCAACAACACCTGTTCTTTCTTGTGTTTTTTTTTTTTATTTTAGCTATTCTGAGAGGTATAAGGTGGTATCTAATTGTGATTTTGATTTATGTTTCCCTAATGATGAGTGATGTTGAGCATCTAGTCTATTTTCCATCACTATGTCTCCCTTGGAAAAATGTCTATTCATGTCTTTTGCTCATTTTTTAATTGAATTATTTGTTTTTCAGGTGTGGAGTTCTATACGTTCTTTACATATTTTGGATACTAACCCTTTATTAGATATGTTATTTACAAATATCTTCTCCCATTCTGTAGGTTGCCTTTTAGTTTTGTTGTTTCCTTCTCTGTGCAGTTTTTATTTTGATGAAGTCCCAATAGATTAATTTTCTTTTTGTTTCCCTTGCCTCAAGAGACATATCTAGAAAGAAGTTGCTCTGGCTGATACCAGAGGAATTACTCCCTGTTTTTTCTTCTAGGATTTTTGTGATTTTAGGTCTCACATATAGGTTTTAAATCCATTTTAAGTTTATTTTTTTGTATGGTGAAAGAGAATGGTTCAGTTCCATTCCTTTGCATGTGGCTGTCCAGTTTTCCCAACACCATCTGTTGAAGAAACAGTCTTTTTCCCATTGAATATTAATTCCTGCTTTGTCAAAGGTAAGTTGACTGTATAATTTTGAGTTCATTTCTGGGTTTTATATTCTGTTCCATTGATATATGTGTCTATTTTTGTGCCAGTACCAAGATGTTTTAATTACTACAGCTTTTTAATATAACTTGAAGTCTAGAATTGCTTTTCTTTTTCAAGATTGCTTTGGCTATTTGGCTCTTTTGTGGTTCTATACAAATTTTAGTATTATTTGTTCTAGCTCTGTGAAAAATGCTATTGGTATTTTCATTGGGATTTCATTGGCATTAAATTTGTAGATTGCTTTGTGTAGAACAATATTTGTTCCTCTAATCCATGACCATGAAATGTCTTTCCATTTTTATGTGTGTCATCTTCAGTTTCTTTCCTCAATGAAAGAGGTCTTTCTTCTATTTGGTTAGGTTTATTCCTAGGTAATCTTATTATTTTTGGTGCAATTGTAAATGGGATCGATTCTTTAATTTCTCTTTTTGCTCCTTCATTATTGGTGTATAGAATTCAACAGATATCTGTACATTGATTTTGTATCCTGCAACTTTTTAAAGATTGTATGTATTTATTCATTAGAGACAAAGAGAGAGAGGCAGAGACATAGCCCAATGATGGGACTAGATCCTAGGACCCCAGGATCACAACCTGAGCCAAAAGCAGATGCTCAACCACTGAGCTACCCTGATGCCCCCTGTATCCTGCAACTTTACTGAATCTCTTTATCAGTTCCAGCAATTTTTAGCAGTCTTTCAGGTCTTCTATATATAGTATCATGTTTTCTGCAAATACTGGAAGTTTTACTTCTTCCTTGCTAATTTGGATGACTTTTTTTCTTTTTGCTGTCTGATTGCTGCGGCTAGGATTATTTGAGGTTTTTTGTTTTGCTTCTTGAGGTATGCCTGTATTGCTACATAACATCCCTTTGCTGCATCCCAAAGATTTTGGACCATTATGTTTTCATTTTTTTGTTTCCAAGTGTTTTTTATTTCTTCTTTTATTTACAGGTTGACCCTTTCGTTGTTTAGTAGCATGTAATTTACCCCCCATGTATTTCTGGTCTTTGTAGATTTTCTTGTGGTTGACTTCTAGTTTCATAGCATTATGGTCATGAAAATTGCACGGTATGAATTTGATATTTTTGAATTTGTTGAGACTTCTTTTGTGGCCTAATATGTGATCTTTTCTGGAGGAAGTTTCATGTACATTTGAAAAGAATGTACATTCTGCTAATTTTGGATGGGATGTTCTGAATGTATCTTTTAAGTCCATCCAGTCCAGTGTGTCATTTAAAGCCATTGTTTCTTTGTTGATTTTCTGTTTAAATGATCTGTCCATTGAAGCAAGTAGGGTGTTAAAGTCCCCTACTATTATTGTATTATTACCAATTAGTTTCTTTATGTTTATTATTAACTGTTTTATGTATTTGAGTGCTCCCACGTTGGGTGCATAAATATTTACAATTATTACATCTTTTTGTTGGATTGTCCCTTTTGTTATTGTGTCCTTCTTTGTGTCTTGTTACAGTCTTTGTTTTAAAGTCTGTAGTTTGTCTGATATAAGTATTGCTACTGTGGCTTTTCTTTGAAAACCATTTGCATGATAAATGTTTCTCCATCCCCTCAGTCTCAATCTGCAAATGTCTTTAGGTCTAAAATGAGTTTCTTATAGGCAAGCTATAGATGGGTCCTGGTTTTTTATCCATTCTTATACCCTATATCTTTTTATTGGAGCACTCAGTCCATTTACATTCAAAGTAATTATTGATATATATGTACTTATTGCCATTTTATTACTTGTGGGTTTTTTTGGAGATATTTTCTGATCCTTATCTTTCTCTCTTTTATGGTTTGCTAGTTTCTTTAGTGATATATTTGGATTTATTTCTCTTTATTCTTTGTACATTTATTAGTAGTTTTGGATTTGTGGTTAGGTTTGTATATAACATCTGCGTATTAACTTGATGGTCTTTTATGTTTGAACCCATTCATTACTTCTATCTTCCCCATATTTTAGTTATATGTTGTCATATTTTATATCCATTTATTTTAGGAGTTCCTTCACTGATTTTTTAATAGAAATATTCATTTTTACTTGCTTTTGTGTTTACTACCTTCATACTGTCATTTTTGGTCTTTCTTTCCACTTACAAAGTCACCTGTAGTATTTCTTACAGGGCTGATTTTGTGGTGATGTACTCCTTTAGTGTTTGTGAAACTCTTTATTTCTCCTTCTAATCTGAATGTTAGCCTTGGTGGATAGAGTATTTTTGGCTGCAGATTTTTCCCACTCAGTACTTTGAATATATCATGCCAGTCCCTTCTGCTTTGGAGAGTTTATGCTGAAAAATCTGCCGATAGCCTTGTGGGTTTTCCCTTATAACTGTCTTCTTTAGTCTTGCTACTTTTAAGATGTTTTTCTTTGTTGCTATCTGTTTGCCAGTTTAATTATAATGTATCTTGGTGTGGATCTATTTTTTGTTGATTTTGTTGGGGGTTCTCTTTTTCTTCTGGGTCTGGATATTTTTTCTTTCCCCAGATTAGGGAATTTTTCAGCTATTATTTCTTCAAATAAGTTTTTTGCCCCTTTTCCTCTCTCTTCTTCTGGGACCCCTATAATAGTAGGAATGTTACTATGATGGAGTCACTGAGTTCCCTAAGTCTATTCTTGTTTTGCATAATTCTTTCTCTATTTTGTTCAGCTTCATTGCTTTCCATTACTTTGTCTTCTAGGTCATGAATTCATTCCTCTTCTTCCAGCTTGATGTTTATTGTAACAAGTGTGTTTCTTAGCTCATTGATTGCACTCTTCATCTCTGACTTTTTTTTTTTTAACTCTTTTATCTCTGTCATAGGGGTCTCACTGATTATCTTCTATTTTTTCTCAAGTCCAGTGAATATCCTTATGATCATTGCTTTAAATTCTCCACCAGGCATGTTATTTATACTGTTTTGTTTAGATTTCTGGCTGTGGCCTTATCTTGTTCTTTGATTTGGGATATATTCCTCTGTCTTCTCATTTTGTCCAAGTCTTTGTATCTGTGTGTTAGAGAAGCCAGTTATGTCTCCTGCTTTTGAAAGTAATGGCCTTACGAAGAAGTAGTCTGGGCCTGGCATATCAGGGAGTGTCTCTAGTGTGTGCTGCAGGCACTCTGCTGTTGTGTTCTGGCTGTTCTGTCCTTCAGGCCAGTCATGTGTAGTGCCTTCTGTGGGCACTGTTTAGTCTCTGGTCTGAATATGACAAGTTTTAACTAGCTGTGCTCTGGTCTCCTTGTGAAATGAGACTTGTCACCACCTTCTCCAGAACCAAGGCCATGCAAAACTCTCTGGTCAGGAGACATGATAGGGGCGGGGTTTTGTGCCAGTCTTCTAGTGAATAGGACCCCGGGATCTGGGACTGAGGTAAGCTTGACTGAGAAGGGCAGTTCCACAAGAGGGCAGGGTGTGGGGCTTAGTGTAAGCAGCTCAGCCTCTCTGGTTGCAAGGACTTACAAAATTCAGCCCCTCTTGCTTTCCAAGCCAGTAACTATGGGGAAACATCCTCCTTGTGTGTTTCCCTCTGCGCTCCTCTCTCTCACCCTTCTCGGTGACTATGGCTCCCTCCCCTCCACAGTACCATGATCCATTTCTCCCCTGAACCATGTCTCTGCACTTCCTACCTTCTTTGATATGTTCTCTTCTCTAACTTTAGGTGTGGAGTTTGTTTTTCCAGGCTTCAGGTCAATTTCTGAGGGTATTTAGGATGATTTGATAGTTATCTAGTATATGTGACACAAAGCAAGCCTAGGATCCTCCTACACTGCCACCATCTTCTCCCCTCTCCTTCTGGTAAGAATTTTTACTGTTGATTGGCTTCTGCCAGTTTTCTGAGGATCTCATCTGCAGACTCTGTCTATCAAAACTTGGCAGTTTTCCATTTAATTTTAATTTTAGTTTCTTCAGGCACCCTAGGTGGCTCAGCGGTTAGCACCTCCTTCAGCCCAGGGTGTGGCCCTGGAGACCCGGGATCGAGTCCCACGTCAGGCTCCCTGCATGGAATGGAGCCTGCTTCTCCCTCTGCCTGTGTCTCTGCCTCTCTCTCTCTCTCTCTCTCTTTCATGAATAAATAAAATCTTTTCAAAAAAATAATAATAATTTTAGTTTCTTCTTGGCTGTTTAAAAGAATATCCTATCATTGTATCAGAAAATCCCTCAAGAGTACCATCAACCCTAGGAGGGGCTCTATGGGGGTACTCCTTCAAGGGTAGATATGGAGGCATCTGTAGGGCCATCAACTTGGTGAACTTTTGTTTATGATCTTGTGATGTCTTCAGAGAAGAAAGACAACTCAGAATTACTACAATAAGTACCTTTAAAAAGGAAGAAAGAGGGGAATCATAGGAGTTAATGTCAGTATTTTTTATATCTTTAATTTTTCATTAACCATTTGTAATGAATCTATCAATAAAGCTATTTTGGAATGTTGGAAGCCTTTTGGAGACTTCTGAATGCCAGTTAAACTAAGTGTCACATTTATTGGTTTGACTTGAGTTCACTTGATTTGAAGTTCACTTTTAAATGAATGATCTTGTCTAACTAGATCATTTTCTCATACTGGCCACGGTAAACTTAGATTGAGGGCTGACAGTTTGGCAGGACCCTAGCTACAAATGGAGTTTAACCCATAGTACTGTCCAGCCATATATTGGGGCCCCCAACCTGAGAGTTACCAAGCCAAGTTCTCAGGACACAAATTTTAGTAAGACCTTGCCATTTGTGTAGACATCTACAGCTTCCAGGACCACAGTTCTTAGATATAAAATAAACAATTGTGCTAGAAAGTGACAAGCTCAACTCTTTGGAACTAAGGATCACATTTCTTTAGTTAAGCCTTATGTCCCACAGAGTCAAATTACTACCTAAGAGGAGCATGCCACTGTTTGGGGGATTGTGTGGTATTTTACAGTGTACCTCACTGCATGGAAATTTTCTTGAGATTGGCAGGTGACCTAGTATCAGTCTAACTCAATCTGTGACCAAGTTATCCTAACCCAGAAGTCTTTGAGTTAGTGGTTAGCACTGAAACGGCTTTTAGGTCTTGACTCATGCCCACTAATTTTATTTACACAAAACAAGATAAACGTGTGCACATCAACATACCACAGTAACGAAAGAGATGTTACTATGGACTGGCTGAGAGAGGCCTTGAGTGTATCAGCAATTGTCAACTGAAGAAAGTACTGAACCAGCAAACCCAAACAAATGGGGAGTACAAACTGAACCAGCAACAGTTCCTAATGTGGGATTAGGACTGAACCAAGAGCTGAAGGTTTCAATTAAATGGGGAACTGTAGACTTAGCTAAAGGCTAGAGACTTGGGCTCCAGGTGGAACTATCTGCCAGCTCAGGCTGACATGCTGAGCCCTGGACAGGAAAGCCAATTAGATTGTGATCTTGACAGAAAGAAAGTGAAGTTCAGAATGGAGAGGAACTTACCCACAACCCTCAGAAATGACAAGAAAGAGAACACCAGGGGTGCCTGGTTGGCTCAGTAGGCTAAGTATCTGACTCTTGGCTTCAGCTCGGGTCATGATCTCATGGGTCATGAGATGAGCCCCAAGTTGGGCTATACACTTAGTGCGGAGTCTGCTGGAGATACTCTCTCTTCTTCTTCTGCCCGCTCCCCACCCCACTCATGCTCTCACACACTCTCTTTCTAAAATAAATAGATAGATAGATAGATAGATAGATAGATAGATAGACAGATAGATAGATAGACAAATAAAATCTATTTGAATTCTCTTCCTTTCTTTTTCTTTTTAAAGAGTTTGTTGTGTACCAGTGTCTGTGTTTCTCATTGTCCCTAAAGCCAACAGAAGTTTCTCTCAGATCCCACCAATGCCACCAATATTGTTAAACAAACAAATGAAATTCATCTGAGTAAATTTTAAAGACACCTTATTGGCTTTATTCAATGATTCATAAATCAGGCAGTATCCCGTATAGCAAATAAGAAGGGAGCTCCAAGGAGTTGTACAAAATGACTTATAGGCAGGGTGGGGGAAGTGGGGAAAGGACAAGAAAGTAGACAAGAATGGATTGTTTGTGACAAGCTTATCTTTCTTTAGAAGACAACATCGGTCTGTCAGAAAGGTTACCTTACTAGTGCTGACCAGGTAATTCCAGACTGACTAGTTTAAAATTCTACTCCCAGGAGAGGTTGAAACTATAATTAAGTTAGGCATTAAGTCTCAGTTTGATGGTGTGGGACTTAGAATAAGTGACTCTGTCTGAAGCCTTTTGTCTCTTTTTAACAATATATAGATCAAACCTGACTCTTTTTAAAATGTATTTTAAAGTTTCAAGATAAATCAAAACCTGAGTAAGACAAAGCAAGATTTTCTCACTTTGAAAACATATCAATAAGAGTATTTGAAGCTGCTTGATTGCTACAAAATCTAGTTATTGTGGGAGACTGAGCATAACGTAAATCCTTTTAAATGATGTCTTCACAAAGAAAAGTGCAAATAAAATAGCTTTGCAAATAGGTGTAGATGAAATAGGATAAAAATATCTGATCACTTGTTTTGAGAGTAACAGGAAGATATTTTACCATAAAAATTCTCCAAAATAATTTTCTCAATGTTTTATTTGGCAACAGACTCAAATTTGAGTTCCCGAAAGTTATCTTACAAAGACAAATCTAAGGAGGAAATCATTTCCCACAATATTTCAAAGCAATTTTTAAGCACAAACCAGGTACATTTTTCATACAAAAGACCATTCCCCCCCAAAAAATTTAAGAACCTTGCCCATGAAAGTTTCAGCAAGTCAAGAGAGTAAGGAAATAATTTTTAGCATTGATTTGCCCTATATACTGTCACAAGTGCCCAAATACCTCCTAATAAGCAATGATAGTATTGCTGATATTCTTAGAAATAACTTTTGGTTTCAAATAGGAGATCTGATTTGGGTTGCAAGTAATAGTAAGCCTGTCAGACCAGCTCAGAGAACAAAGAAAATTATTAAAAGAAAACAAGTGTGTCTAGGGGCACCTGGGTGGCTCAGTGGTTGAGATTCTGCCTTCGGCTCAGGTCATGATCCCCAGGGTCCTGGGATTGAGTCCTGCATTGGACTCCCCAAAGGGAGCCTGCTTCTCCCTCTGCCTGTGTCTCTGCTTTTCACTGTGTGTCTCTCATGAATAAATAAATAAAATCTTAAAAAAAAGAAAAGGAAAAAGAAAGGTGTCTAATGGACTCCAAAGTCAGGGTTAGAACCTGGAATTGGTCAGCAGAACCTTCTGAAAACACATGGCCTCAGTTCCTCTCATTATAGATGTGCTTCATTCTTTTCTCTCTGTAGATACATTTCTACATCTTTTATGTGAGTGGGAAATAAACTCTGGTCTTGTTTAAGTCACTCTTATTTCTGAAATATATCACTAACAGCCCAAAGCAATTCTAACTGGTAGAATACTTACCTATATCCAAGTTAGATTTTGCCTGGATGGCATAAATGATAGGGTTTGCTGGTGTGTCATACGACCTGATGGCCACCAAAGATTTGTGCTTCCCTTCCACAGTGTGGAGTTTTGCTACAAAAGGATTACTCAGGTAGAGACAAATGTTTTGTTAGTCCTTACATCTGGGTAGGGCCATGTGACTTGTTCTCAGTAATAAAATGTGAGCAGAAGTGATGCGTGTTGTTTCCAGACCAGCAATGTTAAGAAGAGAATATGCCTAGCCCACAGTCTCTTGACTGTAAGCTAGATGCAGAAAATCAAGCCAAGAACACTGAAGCCCTAGGAGATAGCAGAGCCCCAATCAGGCTCTATCACTACAAAGACAGAAATTGCTAGCAATTAAGAATCTCATGAAACTTCACATGAGTGAGAAATAAGCATCTATCATGACTGAGCTTACATTTTTTGGTTCATTTGTTAGAGCAGCCAGATTTACCTTAACTAATACAGAAATTAGTATCAGAAATAGGATATTTATGTGACAAAAATCTAAAGTATATGAAGCTTGGTTAGTGATCAGGGGAAGCAGTCAAAAACTGAATACACACAGATTTATTGTTTCATGCAGCCACAAGACATTTGGCAAAACTGATGGATTGGAAAGAAGACTAGAGTCTACAAGTTAGTAGCCTGAGTGGAAATGGTTAGTAAAGAGTAGGCATGTTAGTGTATGCTAACATTTACTTTGCTTTTAGCAAGTTATCCTAAGTCATGGACATCTGGGAAGAACTGGCCAGCTTGCAAACAGAAAAATGGAAGGTAATGAGAATCCAAAGTTTTGGGACTTCTGAGGGTTGCAGAAAATGACTGCAGACCCCAACAGTAAGAGACCAGCCTGAAAGAGGTCTTAGATACCAAAACTTATATCTACACCAACAAGCCATCAAGAATGCGACATTTTCACCTACTGTTTCAAAAGGGCCTCAATGTAGTCCCCATTGAGAGAGCAATAGTGGGGAATCCCTGGGTGGCTCAGCAGTTTAGCGCCTGCCTTCAGCCCAGGCTGTGATTCTGGAGTCCCGGGATCGATTCCCACATCGGGCTCCCTGCATGGAGCCTGCTTCTCCCTCTGCCTGTGTCTCTGCCTCTCTCTGTGTGTGTCTCTCATGAAGAAAGAAAGAGAGAAAGAGAGAGAGAAAGAAAGAAAAAGAAAGAAAACCTTAAAGAAAAGCATTTCTCTCTTTTTTTTTAAAGAGCAATAGGGGACAAAGAAATAGAAAAGTAGATTTAGGCTTCAGAATTCTGCCTAAAGTGCAGTTATAAGCACATTGAACTGCCTGATTGCAAATAGATCAGAAGCCTACTAAGGGTCACAATGAATTCATGACCACAAGCATCACAGATTATGGCCAAAGGGAGTTCTTTCTAGACAGCATGCTTGGATCCACTAAGTGAACTGCTTTCCCGCTCCTACCCATGCCTGTCCTACAGGATTTTGTCATTGCTATGGACAAATTGCTATGACTGCTGTGTTTCTCCATTTTTCTTGTCTAAATGGGCATTTTATCCTATCCATGTTTAACCATTATGTATTGTAGAGCAAACAATTTTTTGGTTTATAAGGTGTAGACCATGAGGAGACACTTTTGGGTTTTGTAAAGAGGATTGTAAAGAGGATATAGTAAATTGGATAGGTCTTTGGAGGAGTTGAGTGTGCTCTGTGTGTGGGAAATGGGTGCTCTTGGAGTTATGTTGGTTACATGCTAGACTAGAGAGAAGTGGATATATATCCACTAAGGTTCATTTTCTACAAAAATTATTTTTCAGTCAAAGGGATAAGATTTCCTAGTTCTCTATGTGTCTAGGTGGGGTCACGTGACAAGAAACTTTAGGGATAAGACCCAGCAACCTATAGGTTAGCAAAACCTCCAGGTGATTCTGGTGACTGCTCAAATGTGAGGGTCATTGCCTTAAGAGATAAAGGAGCTCAGTTTCTAAAAAGCTGGAGTCCTCTCCCCAAGGAGGAAAACCATTCATTGATTAGGAACACTTATTTTGGACTTAACCTGAATGAAGAGTAAATTTTTTCATATTTGAGCAACATACATTTGGAATTTATCTGTTTCTAACAGCTTAATTCACTTGGAGAGATTGAAAAGGGGGGCTAATAACCCAAACCAACTACATTCCACCTACCCTGGACACTGAGAACTGAAACTACTTCACTTACCTTATTCTCTAACCTATTTTTTTTTAATTCCTCTATCTTCATTACTTTTCTAGGAGTTTCTTTTTCCAGCAAGCTTTGAGAGTTCATCACAGAACTTCCCAAAAGAAAGTCTCCAATGGAAGGCGTCAACAGGCAGTTTGTGCCCTGCAATTCTTTGAAGTTCTATCCTCAAAACCCATTCCTTATTGTTTCCACCAATCCTTACCCAATTCTAGTCAAATCTCTGCATTGATAGACTCACCTTAAGACAAACTTCAAATTCTCAATAAATTCTGACCTGACCTTACCCTCTTTGAGACATTGCCAAAGCTCTGTGGAGGTGTGCTTCTTGCCAATCCAAGCAGTAAACTCAGCTTTATCTTATCAAAACTGTATTGCCCATATTTGGGAACCATCACTGGACAGGACTAACAGAATGCCACTGTATCCATGAGTTGCTTAGTAAATAGGGTAAGTAGAAATCATGTAAATTAAGAACATATACTAATTTATGTGCTTTTAACTAGAAGAATGAATCATGACCTCTCCTCCTCCCTAGACAGAGTATGACCTTGACCAAGAATTTAATCAAGAACTTAGAAGTACTGATTTCACAGCTTCAGCTGAGTCTAAGACAGCTAAGGGAACATCCAGGAAAACATACAGTTTATGAGCTAACAATAGGATTTCTTTGTTTTCCTAGAAGACCCGAGAGGTCATAATTTGAAAGCAGAGAGTGGAGAAGGGGGAGAGGGAAGAGAACCAATACTGCTTATATTTGTGCAGTAAATAATGTACAAGACAGATTTTATTGATTGCAAATTATGAGTCAGCAGGAAAATACTTCTCTTCCTCCTCATGACTTTACTGCACGACTTCTGAGAATTAAAATTTGTCCTTGGGAGATGGTATGATAAACATGATGATATATTTGTGTATTTTATTCTGTAGTTAGCCTGGATAGGCCAGAGAATAAAAGTTATGTTCAACTTCCAGTGGAGGAGAGCTATCAAGAGAACTCAATTTTAAGTTACCCACAGCTACTCTGACACGTTTCCTGAGATTGGAACACCAGTCTTCCGTCACACCTATGCCCACCTGTTCTGACACTTGAGAGGCCACCACCAACTTTGGTTCCTAGGCCCTCTTCTCTGGAGTATATAACTCCAACCTGGATGAAGTAACTCATACTTTTTTTTTTTTTTAAGATTTTATTTATTCATGAGAGACAGAGAGAGAGGCAGAGACACAGTCAGTGGGAGAAGCAGGCTCCCTGTGAGGAGCCCAATGCATGACTCATCCCCAGGAGCCTGATGCGGGACTCGATCCTGGGACTCCAGGATCACACCCTAGGCCGAAGGCAGGCACTAAACCACTGAGCCACCCAGGGATCAAGTAACTCGTACTTGAACACATAGAGTCCTGAGAGAAGTGTGGATCTCCAGTAAGACTAATCCTTATGTGTTGGGACTAGAGTTTCCAGGAAAGTGGCAGGGGTGGGGGACATCTATATATGACAGGATTTAGAAGGAGATACTTTCATAGGCCTAATGACAGAAGCAAGAGATTCAAACAGGAATGAGGAGTCCCTGTGGAGGGTTAACTCCTTCAGCACTTATATCTAGGACTTCAGGAATACTTTCAAATTTTTCCACCCTCTTGTGATAATTCCAAACGTTTGATGAGCTTAGCGTATCCTCAGAGGCATGGGGCATAGTCATATGAAAAACGCGGGACGAAGCAGAAAGGAAAGTCTGGCTGTCTCCTCACTCATGATTCCTCGGCCTGTGTGGACAAAGCAGCATCCTATTCTAGAGCCCATGAATTCAGATGGTGACTGGCGGAAAAAAAAAAAAGCTGATGGGGGCAGGGAGCAGCAGCTGATGCGGGACAATTCAGGAGGACTTAAAAATGAGCTCACCCCCCATAAATATATACTTACATACTTCAACTATGCGTATGTATAACTTTGAATGTATAGTAGAAAAAACAGGGTAGTGAATAAATTACATATTTTGATAAAGATCAAATGAGAGATTATCTCATTAAATTGGACATTATTTGTATATGATGATATTGAGGGCTCCACAAAGTCTATAAAAATTTTTATAAAATGATCCTTTTTACAAATCCATGGAGACTGAAAATAAATTAGTGGTTGCCTTGGGCTAAAGGTAGAAATGAGATTGAATGCGATTAGGTAGAGGGGTCTTCTGTGGGTGAAGGGAAAGCTGTAAAATGAGATTGTGGTGACATATGCACAACTTCATAAACTCATTAAACTGAATTGTACATTTACAATAGGATTTTGTAGAATGTAAATTATACTTTAATTTTTAACAAAACCCCAAATTGCCCTTTTCAGTTAAAAAGAATACTTACTTGGGGCACCTGGGTGGCTCAGTCAGTGAAACATCTGCCTTTGGCTCAGCTCGTGATCTCAGGGTCCCAGACTGAGTCCTGGCATTGAGCTCCCTGCTCAGTGGGGAGCCTGCTTCTCCCACTGCCTCTGCCTCTGCCTCTCCTCCAGCTTGTGTTCTCTTGCTCTCCAATAAATACATAATTAAAAAAAAAAAAAGAATACTTACTTAAATCCTCATATTATCAAAAAATTCTCTAAAGAACCTGCATCCTAAGCACTGCTTGGCCTTTAATCAGAGAATAAATTAAGAAAAAAATAATTCCAGAGCATTCCATGTGAAGTGCCAAATTGATGACTTCACTGAAGATATAGTGCACATCAACTTTTAAATTAATTAACCAATTAATTAAATCACACCTACTTTTGCAATTGGTTGTGAAATACCTACTAATGTAGAAAATTGTTAACTGTATATGTACAATATGTTAAAGTTCCTGTTATTATCTGTTATTATAATCATAACTGTTATTATCATTATGATTTTTTCATGCCTTAGAAAACACCTAAAGCTAATGATACCTCTGTCTCAAAATTTTTCAAAGCAAATGATCTGAATTCTTGTTTATATTGCCTGACCTGAATCCCCTGGCTAAAGCTGAGCAGAACTTGGAATTGGGTCTGAGAAAACCAGCCAGTTTGTGGGGAACTGGCATGTCAACAGGTATGTTGAGGTGCTGTGGGGCAGCAATCTGCCATGTGGATGGGGAAGTGAAGCAAGATAATGTAAGGGACGCCTGGGTGGCTCAATGGTTGAGCGTCTGTCTTCGGCTCAGGTTATGATCCCGGGGTCCTGAGATCCAGTCCCACATCAGGCTCCCTACGGGGAGCCCGCTTCTCCCTCTGTGTCTCAGCCTTTCTCTGTGTCTCTTATGACCCACAGAGCCCATTCTGCCTGACCTCTCGATGACCCTTCAGCTCCCAGAGGCCTTGGCCCTTTTCTGAGGCCCCACTGCATTTCTGCCCATGGTCTCCAGAAGACACCTGCTTTCTGTTTTGTGTTACTTAACTAAGACAGACCATAATTACATACACAGAAGCACAATTAGGAGGATAGTCCCCAAAATGGCAGCATTGGTTCCATCTGGGTAGCCAGATTGCCAGTGATGTTTATCTCCTCATGCTGGTATAAATAATTTTAAATTACCATTTTGTAATAAGGTTACTTTTTTATTGCAGTAAAATAGATATAACATAAACTTTATCGATTTAACCATGTGACAATGAAAATTCAGTGGCATTTAGTGGCAATGTCAGGCAATCATCACCACTCTCTAGCTCCAGAACATTTTCATCACTCCAAAAAGAAACCCTGCCCTCATGAAGCAGCGGCTCCTCCTTCCTTCCTCTCTCCCCAGGCTGTGGCAACTACTAATCTTCTTTCTGTCTCTAAGGATTTGACCATTTTTGAAGGTTACAATCATTTTTTTTAACTTAACATGAGAAAAACAATAGCAGACCCCCTGATGGTCTGATGGTCTGATGGTCGGGGGCTCCCTTGCTAACCTGAACTGGAATGCCTCTGACATTCTCAAGCACTGCTGGGGAAATATCTGATCTATTACAACACTGAATTTATATTAGGCAATAAATTTCAAACTTTTCTAATTAAAAGTCATAAAGTGAATGAATATTACAAATAAGTTACCTTAAGCACTCGTATATTCTTTCTTCTTCTTTTTTTAAAATAGGCTCCAACCAGCATGGAGTCTAATGCAGAGCTTGAATGCATGACCCTGAGATCAGAACCTGAGCTCAGATTGAGAGCCAGAGGCTTATCCGGGGGAGCCACCCAGCACCCCTAAGCACTGATATTTCCAAATGTGCACATGCTGAAGTAAGAAAAATTATCCCCTAAATATAACCTTCCTGACCCTTTTTGAATGATCTTTGTCCTTATTGCTAATATTTGTGTGGCTTTCATGGAGTGGAAGTGGGATGATTCATAGGCTTAATGATATTGTCTTTTTTTTCTGTATCTGGACTTAAAAAAAAACATATGACAACATTTTTACTATTATTTGGAGGCTCTAAGAATTATCTCAAGTTTAGTAGAATATGTAGGGAAATATATAAATTTCAAGGGTAAAAAATAAAACTATTTTACGAAATTTACAAGAAGAGGCAAAACAAATCTTAAAAATAAAAATAGGGCAGCCCGGGTGGCTCAGCCTTTAGTGCCGCCTTCAGCCCAGGGCATGATCCTGGAGGCCCAGGATTGAGTCCCACGTCGAGTCCCACGTCGGGCTCCCTGCATGGAGCCTGCCTGTGTCTTTACCTCTCTCTCCCTCTGTCTCTCATGAATAAATAAATAAAATCTAAAAAAAAATTAAACCAAAGAACTTCATAAAGAGACATGTCAATGATCAAGACTCATTATGACACTAATTCTTCTACTTAGTGAATGAATTAATGTAAGTAGACACTACCACTAATTTAACTTTGAAATATGGTGTTCATGCTTGAAAATCTCAAAACTCTGATTAGCTACATAAAGATGCAGTAAACAATTACTGGTTTTGAAAAAGATTCAGTAGCTATGCACATCAATTTATAATGACAAATCAGAAAATGCTGACTTACTTAAGAATAATCCAGCTTTAAAAACATTAATAAATGAAGCTAATACTTTCCTCATGATTGTATAAGGAGTAAATGAGATGGAGTGTGAAATTTGGCACTCAGTGTATAGTTTTTAAAAATTAAATTGACTCTCTTTGCAAGTCATTTCTCCACATTCTCTATAGCACTGATTACAGTTGGCCCTTGAACAATGTGGAGATTCAAAAACCTGCATATAACATTGGACTCCTTCAAAAACTTAACTGCTATTAGCCTAAGGTTGGCCAGGAGCTTTACCAATAGTATAGTCAATTAATACATATTTTGTGTACTATGTGTATTAATATTGCATCCTTACAATAAAGTAAGCTAGAGAAAGAAGTTATTAAGAAAATGATAAGAAAAAATACAGTACTGTATATACTGAAAAAAATGGGCACATAAGTGGACCCATGCCGTTCAAACCTATGCTGTCCTGGAGTCAACTATATAATACTCTTCAGTGAACACATGTGAATTAATTATATAAAGTATGCCACAAAGGTATGTATGTATGTCCCTAATTAGGAATGATTCTGGGCAGCCCGGGTGGCTCAGCAGTTTAGCGCTGCTTTCAGCCCATGGTGTGATCCTGGAGTCTCTGGATTGAGTCCCACGTCGGGCTCCCTGCATGGAGCCTGCTTCTCCCTCTGCCTGTGTCTCTGCCTCTCTCTGTGTGTGTGTCTCTCATGAATAAATAACTAAAATCTTTTTAAAAAAAAGAAAAAAGAAAACTGAAATTTTAAAAAAGGAATGATTTTGATGTGTAAATAATTTTGCTGATCGTTTCTCTAAAAATATATCCTTTCACTTATTTTTTTAAGTCTTTATTGTGGTAATATATATATAACATAAAATTTACAATTTTAATTATTTTTAGGTGTATAATTCAAGGGCATTAAGTATACTCACAATTTTGTGCAATCATCAATACTATTCACATCCAAAACTTTCTCATCAACCTAGACAGAAACTGTGAACACCATTTCCTCCTCCCTCAGCCCCTGGCAACCTTTATTCCACTTACCATCTTTAAGAATTTGCCTATTCTTGGAATGCCTGGGTGGCTCAGCGGTTGCGGGTCTGCCTTCAGCTCAGGGCGTGACCCTGGGGTTCGGGATTGAGTCCGGCATCGGGGTCCCTGCAGGGAGCTTGCTTCTCCCTCTGCCTGTGTGTCTCTGCCTCTCTCTCTGTGCCTCTCATGAATAAATAAATAAAATCTTAAAAAAAGAATTTGCCTATTCTAGATATATTCTCATATAAGCAGAATCAACCTTTTATTTGCTTTCAACTAGAAGAGGAAAAAAATAGCAACAGTCTTCAACTTTGACTCCACTTTCCTCCATATTCAATGAATGGCCAAATCCTATCTCCAGAATGTCTTCTGAATTTATTCCCTCCTTTCCATTCCCGCTGCCACTGCCCTAGTTCAGACTTTGCTTGTTTCTTCTCACCCTGTTATAAAGCCCTCCTCCCCGGGGGGTGGGGGTGAATGGGTGATGGGCACTGAGGGGGGCACTTGACGGGATGAGCACTGGGTGTTATTCTGTATGTTGGTAAATTGAACACCAATAAAAAAATAAATTTATTATAAAAATAAAATAAAATTCTAAAAAAAAAAAAGCCCTCCTCCCCGGACCCCCTTCCGTCAGTCTCCCTCCCCTGGTCCTATTCAACTTCCTGGAAGTGAGCTTCCTTAAGTATGAAACCAACAGCTAAGGATATTTATATCTTTGGGTCCCCAGCACTTTGCATTGTGTCCAGTACACAGCAGGTTCTCAACCAAAGTTTATTCAATCAAATGAAGCCAAGTTGAGTAAACTAATTGCCCTTGAGGAGATGACAGTCTAGTGGGGAAGACCAAATAACAATAACTTAAATCCAATGTGATTGCCCAAAATTAAAGACTGATGTGAACTGTACTAGAGCAGATAACAGATTGAGTAATTACACTTATAAAGATGGGTATCCAGAAATCCTCAACGAAAAAAGGATATATTAGCTGTTACTGGAAGGATATTATAGAATGTAGTTGTATATTTAGGGTTATTCCTGCCCAACTGCATCCTCAGTAGATTGCAAACTCTTTGAGGATTTTTTGTGCCGATTACAAATACAATTACTTATAACTTTAAAGTTTTGGGATTTTTATTTACTGCCTTCCTCCCAGATGGTAAACTCTATAAGGGTGGAAAACGTATCTTAGGTACTATTGTCATCCCAGAGCCTGGCACATAGTAAGTGTTTGGTCAGTATTTACTGAATAAATAAATGAATTTTGTAAGCCTTGCAGAAACTAGCAAGTGCTTTTTGTAATCTCATCTTCTGTTGCAGGCCTTTCTGATGCTTGAGAGGTAAATTAAATTGCTTTGGTCCTCCAATTTCACACGTGGTAGGAGTTGACAATCTTCCCAGAGTTCCTGAGATTGAGGCAGACTCCTCCTTCTCTTAGCTCTCTCTGTTTCCCATATTCTGACTTCCTCATGTGCAACATCCACTGGCCCATGCTAATGTACACCTCTACCCCTTTTTCAGTGTATCACAACTCAAAAATTACACAGTAGTATGGATACCAGAGCTGGGGGAAGGGAGAATGGGAAGTTATCATTGAATGGGTACAGAGCTATCCATTGGGATAGTGGGATTTGCATTGAGATAATGGAAGAGTTTAGCAGACAGTGGGGAGAGCTGCGCAATGTCCCAATATTAGCTGTCTCCCTAGAAGGGATTCTGGAGCCACATGAAGTAATATCATTTTCTTCCTTTAAAAAATTATTGATGTATATAGTTCACATGCAGTGTTATGCTATATTATCTGAACAGTGTACAACACAGTAATACACTATTCTATACATTACTCAATGCTCACCATCTGTAACCATGTAAATAATAACATTTTCTTCACTTGGTTACATCGTACCTACTACTTTGAATTTTTTTTAAAGATTTCATTTATTTGAGAGAGAGAGACAGCAAGAGAGAGCAAGAACAGGGGCAGAGGGAGAAGCAGGCTCCCTCCTAGGAGGGACCTTGACATGGGGCTCGATCCCAGAACCCTGGGATCATGACCTGAGCCAAAGGCAGACACTTAACCAACTGAGCCACGCAGGCACCGCTAATTTGTTGTGGTTTTTTTTTTTTATATTTTACTTGCTTTGTTGTTTCCTATATTTCTATTGTTTTATTACCAACGATATTTTATTTTTTTCAAAATCAACTTTAATGAAATAAACTTGCATACAATAAAATTCAGATTTGTGACTTTTGACAACAGTATACACCTGCCTAAATGCCATCCCAGTGAACACAGCACATTTCCATCCATCTAGGTAGTTCTCTTGTGCCCCTTTGCTGAAGAGTTTCTAAATTCAAAGTAGTACGAGAGTAAAATGTGTACTGCTTTGAATTTAGAAACTCTCTAGCTAAAGAGAAAGGATCCCAAAGATTTCTTCCCAACACTTTTTGCCCTATCTTCAGCAATTCCCAAGCTTTCAATCTCCAGAGAACACCCTGCTTGGAATATTTGGAGAGTGTTTGACCAGCTACCTTTGTGCCACATGGCTGACTTGCAGCAACAGGTAGGAAAATGATCTAACATACCCCAGTGGCAAAAACAAAAAACAAAACAAAACAAAACAAAAAAAACACAACAAAAAATCAAAGCAAAAAAGAAGGAAGAAGGGAGGAAAAGGAGAGAAATAAAATAAATAAACAAACAAACAACGTGGTTTAGAAAGGAAAATGTAAATTAGTTATTAATAATACATCCAGATATTTTCTCCTAAAGCCTAACTCCAATGAAGCATCATATTTTCTGCAATTAACATCATCTTAACATTGGGCGTTTTGTTTCCTGTAAGCGAGGATATATATCAATATCGTCAGAGTAATACAAAATGTAGCTTCATGTAATAATCATGAATTAATGTAATAATATTCATATTCACATTATGTAGTGAAAATTTAAACTAACTTAGTATTATCATGATAGCCTTAATGAAAATTACTTTGACAAAGAATTTCTCAGCTCCGGTGGCCCAGCGGATTCGAGCCACCTTCAGCCTGGGGTGTGATCCTGGAGACCTGGATTGAGTCCCACGTCAGGCTCCCTGCATGGAGCCTGCTTCTCCCTCTGCCTGTGTCTCTGCCTCTCTCTCTCTCTCTCTGTGTCTCTCATGAATAAATAAAATCTTTTTAAAAAAGAATTTCTCTATTAGAATCATAGAAAACTCAATGCCATTCTGGACGTGTCCAATTGTGATGAACATTTTAATAAAGTAAAAATGCCTTTAGCCATAAATAAAGAATTAATCTGCATATCCAAACTGATGCTTTGATGAAAATATTTCAGATAAATATAGTTTGAGATCTAGCTATATCGATCTATCAATCTGATTCTTATATATGTACAGTCTTATGTTATCAGTGCCCTGCTCATATCCTCTCATATTTATCTTTTCAGCACATACTTTTGCTGGACTTCCAGCTGCTAGAACCTGCAGCTCTTTGGGAACTTATTCTCATCCCCGGAATCCCCATTTTATGTTAGGGCAGTGCATCAGAAGTGCTGGGGAATTAATACCACTGCCTCCTCCCAGCACCTCTCCAACAATGGAAACAGTTGGTGTATACATACTCAGCTCCTCTCGGGTGTGATGGGTCAGGTGCATGATCTTCACTCGCTCCCAGCATTTCCCCAGTGAAATTCACTTTCAGTTGCCCACAGTGGTAATTTGCTTGCTTGAAAAGGCAGACTTTACCAACTGCTTTCCCTTCCTTGTTTCACTTCCCTACCCTCCAGCCAGGGGTTTCCTCTCTCCCAAAAAAACTTACTGTCCTCAGATCCTTGTCTCAGAATCTGCTCTGGCAAACCAGAAATGATAAGCTGCGATGTCATTTATTTAGATGTATACATATGCATAGGAGATAATGAGGAAGATTGTGTATTGAGGGGATGGAGTTAGGATATAGATTTCCTTCTTTTTGCTTATCTCTATTTTCCAATTTTCTTTTAATGATCACATTATTCATATCACTTATTTGTTATTGATATAAAATTTACACAACATAAAACTTATCATTTTAACCATTTGAAAATATACAATTAAGGGTTTTTAGTAGATTCACAGCATTGTGCAGCCAGTGCCATTATCTATGTTCAGAACATTTCCATCACCCCAAAGGAAACCCCACAGATTCCAATTCTCTTCCCCAATCCCTTGGAAATCACTAATCTACCTGCTCTATAGATTTGCCTATTCTGGGTACTTTGTATCAACGGAATCATACTACATGTGACTCTGTGTCTGACTTCTTTCACTTGGCATGTTTTCAAGGCTCATCCATTTATCAGTTTATGAATATTTGGGTTATTTCCACTTTTTGGCTATTATTAATAATGCTGCATGTATAAGTTTTGTGTCTATACATGTTTTCAATTCTCTTGGATATATACCTAACAGCGGAACTGCTGGTTCATGTGATAACTCTATATTTAACTTTTTGAAGAACTCCCAAATACCCTCAGTGGCTATACCATTTTACATTCCCACTAACAACGTATGAAGTCCAATTTCTTCACTTCCTGAAAACACACATGTTATTTTCCTTTAAAATTCATAGCCATTTTAGTGGGTGTGATATGCTATCTCATGTGGCTTTCATTTGTACTTGCCTAATGATTAATGATATTAACCATCTTTTTATGTGCTTATTGCCCACTTGTGTGTCTTCTTAGAAGAAATGTCTATTTAAATACTTTTCCTAGGGGTACCTGGGTGGCTCAGTCAGTTAAGCACCTGCCTTTAGCTCAGGTCATAATCCCAAGATCCTGGGATTGAGCCCCACATAGGGCTCCCTACTCAGCAGGGAGCCTTCTTCTCCCTCTACCCCTGATCATGCACTCTCTATCTCTTTCTCTCTCTTTTTCACATAAATACATAATATCTTTTTAAAAAAGAAATACTTTCCCTAGTTTTAATTGTGTTATCTTTTTACAAGTGAGTTATTAAGAGTTCTTTATATATTCTGAATACTAGACTTTTCAGCTATATGACTGGCCAATATTTTCTCCCATTCTGTGCATCCTTTGACTCTCCTTATAGGGTATTTTTTTTCTTGGGGGGGGGTCTTTTAATTTTGATGAATTCAATTTGTTCCTTGTTCCTTTGATGTTATATTCAAGAAACTACTCATTAAACAGTTTCATATCATTTTTAAGTATTTTACATGCCTAGTTCTTAGATCTTGATTTCTTTTTTTTAAATTTTTTAATTTATTTATGATAGTCACAGAGAGAGAGAGAGAGAGAGAGAGAGAGGCAGAGACATAGGCATAGGGAGAAACAGGCTCCATGCACCGGGAGCCCGATGTGGGATTCGATCCCGAGTCTCCAGGATCGTGCCCTGGGCCAAAGGCAGGCACTAAACCGCTGCGCCACCCAGGGATCCCTAGATCTTGGTTTCTAATAAAAATCATCAATATTAAGAACCAAGGTTCCTTGGAGAAATGGCTGATACTATGAAATACTGAAGATGATCCTGAAGCTTCTTGTAGTGCCAAAAAATAAGAAAAGTGCTAAAAAGAAATCAGTCAAAAAACAAAAAAGCCCTACATTGATATGAGTATGACAAAGGGACAGAAGAGTAAATGGAAAGAGCTTTCAATTGTCAAAACTGGAGTCATTTGAGCAATACCATATGGTATAGGACTATAACATATAGTATAAAACAAATATCCATGCGTCCATATTATATGAATAAATGATTGATTAAATTAATAATGGGGGAGAAGAGAGAAATCTCCAATGCAGAAGAATTCCAAATAAGAATATAGTATGGAAAGAGGGGGTCAAAAAGTAACTTTACATTGGGGAAACATGACAAACACTACTTAAGCCAGGGGATAAAGGTCAATAGCAGCAATAATAAATCATGTTGATAGTATGTAACCTGATGATGTGATGAAAATGGTACTTTGCCTCTGTGATCTTCCTCCCACAAATCCACATCCCTAGTCTAACCGTCGGAAAAATATCAGACAAATTCCAACAGAAGGACATCCTATAATATATCTCCCAAATTCCTCAAAAATGCCACCGTCATAAATAAAAAATCAAATCTGAGAAATAGCACAGCCAAGAAGAACCAAGTTTCCTTGACATAGCAATTAAGTGTAATATAGTATCCTGGTAGAATCTTGGAAAGAAAAGGACATTATGTAAAAACTAAGGAAATTTGAATATACTATATACTTTAGTCAATAATAATGTATCAATACTAGTTTATTAATTGTAATAAACATACTATACTTAATAAGATGTTAATGACAGGGAGAATTGTTTGCAGGGAACATTTGGGAACTCTGTACTATCTGCTTACTTTTCGAATAAATGTAAACTGCTCTAAAAATTAAAATCTATAAAAAATAGTATTTATAACGGCATCAGAAATAGAAATAATTAGGATTAAATTCGACAAAACGTGTGAAAGACCTATACACTGATAACTACAATATACTATTTATTAACATTTTATAATTTTGAAATTTAAAAAAATCTTTAAAAATAAGAAATGGAGAGATACACTGAGAAAAACAAAACAATGTTTCATGTTTATTTCAGGCGGTTTTCAAGTAATCAAATTTTATCTAAGACATAAGAATTGTTTTTCAAGTATCAAAAAAAAAGAATTGTTTTTCAAGTATCAAAATGAAAGGGTGGGAGGTAAAGAGAATATTGATCTACATATAATTACTTTACGTTTGTGGATTTATTCAATAAAAGTGATTTTTAAAGCCTCTCTAAAAAGTTATTAAAAATAGAAACAACAGGGACACCTGGGTGGCTCAGTGGTTGAGCGTCTGCCTTTGGGCCAGGGCATGATCCTGGAGTCTCGGGATCGAGTCCCACATCGGGCTCCCTGCATGGAGCCTGCTTCTCCCTCTGCCTGTGTCTCTGCCTCTCTCTGTGTGTGTCTCCCATGAATAAATCAATAAAATCTTTAAAAAAAAATAGAAACAACAGATTGTGATTATTTTATTTTCCCAAGATACTGGTATTAATACTTTTTTGGGACCTACCAAAAAAAGTAATGCCAATGGAGTGTTTGTCAAAAATATTTACTGGTAATATTTTTTTTTTTTACTGGTAATATTTTAATGCTATGACTGCCAGAGGTGACAGATAATGATTAAGTGCAATGTAATAGTTGAGGCAAACAATAGACTATCAGAAAAGCTTGACAGGAAAAGATGAAAAATGAAATATCCATTCAGACTTTGAAAAGCTCTGATATTTTTTTGGAACCTAAGAGGTCAGACAAATGTGTGAAACTTTGCACTTGGTCAGGAAAGACCTGAGTTTTCACCTCCGGCTAATCTTGAGGTTCTTCATAAGCAGAGAGTGAAGGCTAAGGCAGAATAGCAAACTTTGCAGCTGAGTGTTGAACTGTGTGCCAATAAGCACTGTCTCCTTAGGAAAGACTGTAGATTCATTGGTTCCAGGCATTGAAGAGCATCTCTGTGCAATCACTAGTTGACCACTAGGCTAACAAAGCAGAGAGGTTAGCATGGACATGCAACAAAGTATACTGATTTTATAGCATTCATTCAGGAACCTCACTAAACAACAACTAAAATAAGTAGCAGCAACCAAAGCTGGGGACAGATCCAGTTTTCAGAGTTGCCACACTATGCTATTTAAAATGTCCAGTTTTGGGGGCTCTTGGGTGGCTCAGTCAGTTAACATGTTCAAAAAATGTTCAAAAAAGCCTAAGGATATGTCTAAAAAACTAAAGGAAAGTATAAGAATGATGTCTCAACACGTAGTAAATAAAAAAAGATGGAAATTATAAGAAGGAACAAAATAGAAAGTCAAGAGCTGAAGGTACAATAACAGAAATTAAAAATTTACTAGTGGTTCAGTGTTAGATAGGAGCTAGCAGAAAAAGAATCCATGAACTTGGAGATAAGTCACTTGAGATTATCCAGTCTAAGAAACAGAAAGAAAAGTAAACAGAGCCTAAGAAACCTGCGAGACATCATCAAGCATAGTGACGTGTGCATAGTGGGAGTTCCAGAAAAAGAGGAATATAAAACTGGTCAGAAAAAATATTTAAAGAAAGAATGGCCAAATTTGCTTAAAAGCATAAATACAAGAAAATCAATGAACTACAATTAAGACAAACTCAAATAAGGCTGGTCAGACTATAATGAATTATTTCAATTGATTATTCAAAGTTATACACGAAATAGACCCTTTCCTAGATATAATTGCACGAAGAGTCTTGAAATTATAAATGAATCACATGGTAACCACAAACCCAAACAAAACCTATAATAAATAAAGAGAAAGGAAGTCAAACATAATACTGAGAAACTCATCACAAAGAAAGAGAGCAAGAGAAAAAGGAACAGAGAAGAAATTAAAAGAAAACCAGAAGATAATGAACAAAATGGCAATGAGTACATATCTATCAGTAATGACTTTAAAGTTAAATGGCCTAAATGCTCCAATCAAGACATAGATTGCCTGAATGGATTAAAAAAACAAGACCCGGGATGCCTGGATGGCTCAGCGGATGGGCGTCTGCCTTAGGCTCAGGGCGTGATCCCAGGATCCAGGATTGAGTCCCACATCAGGCTCCTTGTGGGAAGCCTGCTTCTCCCTCTGCCTGTGTCTCTGCCTCTCTCCCTGTGTCTCTCATGAATAAATAAATAAAATCTTAAAAAAAAAACAAGACCCATCTAAATGCTGCTTATAAGAGCTCTCACCTCTAGCCATCCAAGATGCTAAAAGAAAGAAGGATAAAGGGAAGAAGGTGGCCCCAACCCTGCTGTTGTAAAGAAGCAGGAGGCCAAGAAGGTGGTCAATCCCGTTTGTGAAAAGACCCAAGAATTTTGGCATTGGACAAGCCATCCAACCCAAACGAGACCTCACCCACTTTGTCAAATGGCCCCACTACATCCAGCTGCAAAATAAAAGGGCTATTTTCTATAAATGTCTAAAAGTGCTTCCCACAATTAGCCAGTTCACCCAGGCCTTGGACTGCCAAATAGCTACTCAACTGCTTAAGCTGGCTTAAAAATACAGACCAGAGACAAAGCAAGAGAAGATGCAGATTGTTGGTCTGGGCTGAGAAGAAAGCTGCTGATGAAGGGAATGTCCCCACTAAGAGGCCAACTCTCCTTCAAGCTGGGGTTAATACTGTCATCACCTTAGTAGATGAGAAGGCTCAGCTGGTAATGATTGCACATGATGTGGATCCATTGAGCTGGTTGCCCTGCATTGTAGGATGGGGGTTCCTTACTCATTATCAAGGAGAAGGCAAGGCTTGATCCACAGGAAGACCTTCACCACTGTGCCTTCACACAGCTTGACTTGGAAAACAAAGGAGCTCTGGCTAAACTGGTAGAATCTATCAAGACCATTTACAATGACAGATATGAAGAGATCTGCTGTCACTCAGGAAGCAACACTCTGGATTCAAATCAGTGGATCACATTGCCAAGTTGGAAAAGGCAAAGGCTAAAGAACTGGCCACCATACTGAACTAGGTATATGCTGTTAAATTTTCTGTATATAAAAGTAATAAAAAGTTCTCTTTCAGCCAATGTCAGATGCATACATACATATGTACATACATACTGCCTACAAGAGACTCTCCTCAGACCTAATGATACATGCAGACTGAAAGTGAAGGGATGAAAAAAACATTTACCATGCAATGGAAGCAAAGAAATAGCCAGGGTAGCAATACTTATATCAGACAAAATAGATTTCAAAGCAAAGACCATAACAATAGACAAACAAGGACATTACATAATGATATAGGAATCAATCTAATAAGAAGAGATAGCAATTGGAAATATCTACATTGGGTGCACCCAACATCTTTGTTTAGATGTATTTAGAACCTAAATACACAAAGCAAGTATTAACAAAAATAAAAAGAGAAATTGATGGTAATACAATAATTGTAGGGGATTTTAATACCCCACTTACATCAATAGATAGATAATTAAGGCAGAAAATCAATAAGAAAACAATGTCTGAATGACATATTTGACTGGATGGGTATAAGAGACCAGATGGACATATATAGAACATTCCATCCAAAATCAACAGAATCAGCACATTCTTTTTAAGTGCACATGAACATTTTCCAGAATAAGTTACATGTTAGGCCACAAAACAAGTCTCAATAAATTTAAGGGGACTTCAGTCATACCATGCATCTTTTCCAACACAGCAATATGAAACTAGAAATCAATCACAAGAAAAAAAAAGGAGAAAACACAAACAAACATGTAGAGGCCAAACAACATGATACCAAGTAACCAATAGGTCAATGAAGAAAAAAAATTAAGAAATAAAAAAATACATGGAGACAAATGAAAATGAAACCACAATGTCCAAAATCTTTGGGATGCAGTGAAAGTAGTTCTAAGAGGGAAATATACAGTGATACAGGTCTATCTCAATAAACAAGAAAAAGCTCAAAGAAGAAATCTAATATTACACTAAAAAGAAATAGAGAATGAAAAACAAAGCCAAGGGTGATGAGAAGGAAGGAAGTAAAGATCAGAGAAGAAATAAATGACATAGAGGTGAAGAAGGAAGGAGATGAGATGGAGATGGAGATGGAGAAGGAAAAGGAAAAGGAAGAAAGAAAAAGAAAGAAAGAAAGAAAGAAAGAAAGAAAGAAAGAAAGAAAGAAAGAAAGAAAAAGAAAGAAACCAAGAACTATTCCTTAGAAAAAATAAACAAAATTGATAAACCCTTAGCCTTAACTGGACTCATGAAATAAAAAAGAAGGACCCAAATAAAACCAGAAATGAGCAAGGAAAAGTCACAACTGACACTACAGGAATACAAAGGATTATGAGACTGCTATGAAAAATTATACACCAAGAAATTGGACAGCCTAGAAGAAATGGATAGATTCCTGGAAACACAAAATCTTTCAAAACTGAATCAGGAATAAATAGAAAATCCAAACAGACCAATTACCAGGAACAAAACTGAGTCAATAATCAATTATTGGCATGCCTAGCTGGCTCAGTCAGAAAAGTAGGCTTCTCCACAATCTCACAGTTGTGAGTTTAAGCCCCATGTTGGGTGTAGAGATTACTTAAATAAATCTAAAAGCAATCAATTAACTACCAATAAAATAAAATCCAGGACCAGATGGATTCACAGGCATATTCTACCAAACATGTCAATAAGAGCTAATACTTATTCTCTTCAAACTATTCCAAAAAATAGGAGAAAGAAATCATCCAAATATATTCTACAAGGCCAGCAATCCTTCATACCAAAACCAGGTGAAGACACCACACACACAAAAAAGAAAACTATAGACCAATATCCCTGATGAACAGAGATGCAAAAGTCCTTAACAAAATATTAGCAAACTGCATCCAACAACACATTTAAAGAATCATTCACCATGATCAACTGGGAATTATACCAGAGATGTAAGAACAGTTCAATATTCACAAATCAGTCAACGTGATACAACACATCAACAAAACAAAGGATAAAAATCAAATTATTATCTCAATAGATGCAGAAAAGGCATATGATAAAATTCAGCGTTAATTCATTATAAAAATTCTCAACAGAGTGAATTTAGAAGGAATATACCTCAACAAAATAAAGGCCATATATGAAAAATCCACAGTTAACATCATACTTAAAGGTGAAAAACACAGCTTTCTCTCTGAGATCAGGAACAAGACAAGCATATCTCACCACTTTTATTCATCATAGTATTGGCAGTCTTAGCCACAGCAATCAGACAAGAAAGAGCCATCCATATTGGTGAGGAAAAAGTTGTAATGTTACTATTTGCAGATGAGATGATACTACACATTTTAAAAAAATTTTTAAAAATTTAAAAAATCACTCCACCAAAAAAAAAAAAAGAAGAAGAAGTAACAAATGAATTCAGTAAAGCTCCAGGATACAAAATTAATACCCAGAAATTAGTAGTGTTCCCAAACACTAATTTGAAGTAATGGGGAAATTAAGAAAACAATGCTATTTACAATTGCACCAAAAGAATAAAATACCTAGGAATAAACTTAACCAAGGAGGTGAAAGACCTATACTCTGAAAACTATAAAATATTGATAAAAAAATTAAAGATGACACAAACAAATGGAAAGATATTCCACGTTCATGGATTGGAAGAATTAATATTGTTAAAATGCTCACACTACCCAGAGCAATCTACAGTTTCAACGCAATCCCTATTGAAATATCAACAGCATTTTTCACAGAACTAGAACAAATAATATTAAAATTTGCATGGGATCACAAAAGACCCTGAATAGTCAAAGCAATCATGAGAAAGAAGAACAAAGCTGGAGGTATCACAATTCCATATTTCAAGATATACTACAAAGCTATAATATTCAAAATAGTACAGTATTAATGCAAGAAAATAGATACATAGATCAATAGAACTGAACAGAGCCCAGAAATAAACCCGTATTTAATGGTCAATTAATCTTTGAAAAAGGAGGCAAGACTATACAATGGGGAAAAGGCAGTCTCTTCAATAAATTTTGCAGGGAAAACTGGACAGCTACAAACAAAAAAAGAAAGCTGGATGACTTTCTCACACCAAAATACACAGAATACCCCCCCCAAAAAAAACCCTCAAAATAAAGACCTAACTGTGAGACCTGAAATCATAAAATTCCTAGAAAACAGTTTAGGCAGTAATTTCTTTGACATCAGCTGTAGAGACATTTTTCTAGACATATGTCCTAAGGCAAGGGAAACAAAAGCAAAATTAAACTATTGGAACTACCTCAAAATAAAAAAATTTTGTACACTGAAGAAAACTATCAACAAAACAAAAAGGCAACCTAGTGAACTAGAATGCATTTGCAAATGGCATATTCAAAAAGGGGTTAATATCCTAAATATATAAAGACTAAGCAACAAAAGTCAAATAATCCAATTAAAGTTAGGCAGAGGACCTGAATAGCCATTTTCCCAGAGAAGACACACAGATGGCCAACAGACATATGAAAAGATGCTCAACATCACTCATCATCAGGAAAATGCAAATTAAAACCACAAGAGGAATAAATACCTGCATGGCTCAGTCAGTAAAGCGTCTTCCTTTGGCTCAGGGCATGATCAAACCCTGCACTGGGCTCCCTCTCCTCCCTGCTCATGTTCTCTCTCTCTCTCTCTCTCACTATCTTTGTTGACAAAGATTGTCTCTCTCTCTCAAATAAATAAAATCTTTTTTAAAAACCCACAATGAGTGACCAGCTCCGGCCTCGGCTCCCCCTCCCAGAGCCCCCTCCCCGGAGCGGAGCCCACCCGAGGGCCCCTCTCCCGCCCCTCAGCCCAGCCACCCGGCCAGAACATCAGCCCCCGGGGGCAAACCAGCCCAGCCTACCTTCCACCAGCCCAGCCCTGCCAGACCCCCCCCCCAAAGCATGAATCTCTTCTGATTCCTGGGAGACCTCTTCCACCTCCTAGCCATCATCTTGCTACTGCTTAAAATCTGGAAGTCCTGCTCTTGTGCGGGGATTTCAGGGAAGAGCCAGGTCCTGTTTGCTGTGGTGTTCACTGCCCGGTACCTGGACCTCTTCACCAACTACATCCCACTGTACAACACGTACATGAAGGTGGTCTACATTGCCTGTTCCTGCACCACAGTCTGGATGATTTACAGCAAGTTCAAAGCCACTTATGATGGGAACCATGACACATTCCGAGTGGAGTTCCTCGTTCCCACGGCCATCCTGGCATTCCAGGTCAACCATGACTTTACCCCTCTAGAGATCCTCTGGACCTTCTCCATCTACCTGGAGTCGGGAGCCTCCTGCCACAGCTGTTCATGGTGAGCAAGACCGGCGAGGCAGAGACCATCATCAGCCACTACCTGTTTGCTCTGGGCGTCTACCGCACACTTTATCTCTTCAACTGGATCTGGTGCTACCACTCCGAGGGCTTCTTTGACCTCATTGCCATCGTAGCAGGCCTAGTCCAGACTGTCCTCTATTGCGATTTCTTCTACCTCTACATCACCAAAGTCCTGAAGGGGAAGAAGCTGAGTTTGCCGGCGTAGCCCTGGGCTCGGCAATCCCTCTCCGCGGCAGCCCGAGAGACGCAGAGGAAGGAAGCGAAAGACAAAGAGCCTTCCCTTCCCGTCCAGGGGTGACTTTTTAAAGACCCAACCTCTCCGCACTCCCCAACCCCCCTCCTGCCAGGTTTCAGAGGGATGGTGGAGGACCCAAGTCTTGGGGAGCTCAGGACCTGGGGTGTTGGTAGTTTTTTGCCTTTTAGAAAAGAAAAAAAATCTTTCCACTGTTTAGTTTTTGATTCTGATGATTCCATTCTCTTCTACTCTCTGGCCCCCAATTTTTATAAACTGTTTTTGAGTGTCCCATGGGGCAGGGTCGCATATCTTTGCCCTCCTCCAAGCGGCTGGCCCAGATCCTACCCTCCAGCCTCCCAGCCTCACCAGTTGCCAAACACTAAATCTGCAGACACTCACCTGTCTGACCTCCCACCATGGCCATGAACACAGCCTCCCCCACCAAACCCCCCTCAAAGTTCAGGATTGGGGAGACTGCAGATGGAGAGCTCTGTAGTTACTGCGGGAGCTGAATCCAGGGCTCCAGAGCTGGCCCCGCCACTGCGGTTGTTCCTCCCGGGGCCTCACGGGGTAAACAATCCCCACTGAGCCCTGCACCAGGCAGGGGCAGAGCAGCTCCCCCAAGTGCTAACACCTGAAAATCAGCACAGCAGGCCCCTCCCCCAGAAGACCAGCTAGACGGACAAGTTCCAGGGGAAGTCAAGAGAATTTTTTAAAAATATTTATTCATTTATTCAGAGAGAGCAAAAGAGAGGCAGAGACACAGGCAGAGAGAGAAGCAGGCTCCATACAGGGAGCCCGACGCGGGACTCGATCCCGGGTCTCCAGGATCACACCCCCGGCTGAAGGCGGCACTAACCGCTGCACAACCGGGGCTGCCCAGAATCAAGGGACTTAAAGTATACAGAATCAGAAGATACTCCTTGGTGTTTTGTTTGTTTGTTTGTTTGTTTTTGTTTTTGTTTTTTTTTTTGCTTTTTGCTTTTTGTTTGCTTCCCCCACCCTTTTTCCCCCTTTCTTTCCTTTTCTTTCTCTTTTTCTTCTTTTTTTCTTCCTTTTCTCTTTTTTCTTTTTCTCTTTTCTTTCCTTCTTTCTCTCCTCTCTTTTTCTCCTTTTCCCAATACAACTTGTTTTTGGCCACTCTGCACTGAGCAAAATGACTAGAAGGAAAACCTCACCTCAAAAGAAAGAATCAGAAACAGTCCTCTCTCCCACAGAGTTACAAAATTTGGATTACAATTCAAAGTCAGAAAGCCAATTCAGAAGCACTATTATAAAGCTACTCGTGGCTCTAGAAAAAAGCATAAAGGACTCAAGAGACTTCATGACTGCAGAATTTAGATCTAATCAGGCAGAAATTAAAAATCAATTAAATGAGATGCAATCTAAACTAGAAGTCCTAACGAGGAGGGTTAATGAGGTGGAAGAACCAGGGAGTGACATAGAAGACAAGTTCATGGCAAAGAGGGAAACTGAGGACAAAAGAGACAATTAAAAGACCATGAGGATAGATTAAGGGAAATAAACGACAACCTGAGGAAGAAAAACCTACGTTTAATTGGGATTCCCGAGGGCGCTGAAAGGGACAGAGGGCCAGAATATGTATTTGAACAAAGCCTAGCTGAAAACTTTCCTAATCTGGGAAGGGAAACAGGCATTCAGATCCAGGAAATAGAGAGATCCCTCCCTAAAATCAATAAAAAATGTTCAACCCCTCGACATTTAATAGTGAAGCTTGCAAATTCCAAAGAAAAAGAGAAGATCCTTAAAGCAGCAAGAGACAAGAAATCCCTGACTTTTATAGGGGGAGTATTAGGGTAACAGCAGACCTCTCCACAGAGACCTGGCAGGCCAGAAAGGGCTGGCAGGATATATTCAGGACACTAAATGAGAAAAACATGCAACCAAGAATACTTTATCCAGCAAGGCTCTCATTCAGAATGGAAGGAGAGATAAAGAGCTTCCAAGACAGGCAGGAACTGAAAGAAAATGTGATGTCCAAACCAGCTCTGCAAGAAATTTTAAGGGGGACTCTTAAAATTCCCCTTTAAGAAGAAGTTCAGTGGAACAATCCACAAAAACAAGGACTGAATAGATATGATGACACTAAACTCATATCTCTCAATAGTAACTCTGAACGTGACCGGGCTTAATGACCCCATCAAAAGGTGCAGGGTGTCAGACTGGATAAAAAAGCAGGACCCATCTATTTGCTGTCTACAAGAGACTCATTTTAGACAGAAGGACACCTACAGCCTGAAATTAAAAGGTTGGAGAACCATTTACCATTCAAATGGTCCTCAAAAGAAAGCAGGGGTAGCCATCCTTATATCAGATAAACTAAAATTTACCCCGAAGACTATAGTGAGAGATGAAGAGGGACACTACATCATACTTAAAGGATCTATCCAACAAGAGGACTTACCAATCCTCAATATATATGCCCCGAATGTGGGAGCTGCCAAATATAATAATCAATTAATAACCAAAGTCAAGACATACTTAGATAATAATACACTTCTACTTGGTGACTTCAATCTAGCGCTTTCTATACTCGATAGGTCTTATAAGCACAACATCTCCAAAGAAACGAGAGCTTTAAATGATACACTGGACCAGATGGATTTCACAGATATTTAGAGAACTTGACATCCAAGCTCAACGTGAATCAATGTGAATACACATTCTTCTCAAGTGCACATGGAACTTTCTCCAGAATAGACCACATACTGGGTCACAAATCTGGTCTGAACCAATACCAAAAGATTGGGATCATCCCCTGCGTATTCTCAGATCATAATGCCTTGAAATTAGAACTAAATCACAAGAAGTTTGGAAGGATTTCAAACACGTGGCGGTTAAGGACCATCCTGCTAAAAGATGAAAGGATCAACCAGGAAATTAAGGAAGAATTAAAAAGATTCATGGAAACTAATGAGAATGAAGATACAACTGTTCAAAATCTTTGGGAGGCAGCAAAAGCAGTCCTGAGGGGGAAATACATCGCAATACAAGCATCCATCCGAAAACTGGAAAGAACTCAAATACAAAAGCTAACCTTACACCTAAAGGAACTAGAGAAAAAACAGCAAATAGATCCTACACCCAGAAGAAGAAGAGAGTTAATAAAGATTCGAGTAAAACTCAACGAAATCGAGACCAGAAGAACTGTGGAACAGATCAACAAAACCAGGAGTTAGTTCTTTGAAACAATTAATAAGATGATAAACCATTAGCCAGCCTTATTAAAAAGAAGAGAGAGAAGACTCAAATTAATAAAATCATGAATGAGAAAGGAGAGATCACTACCAACACCAAGGAAATACAAACGATTTTAAAAACATATTATGAGCAGTTATACGCCAATAAATTAGGCAATCTAGAAGAAATGGACACATTTCTGGAAAGCCACAAACTACCAAAGCTGGAACTGGAAGAAATAGAAAACCTGAACAGGCCAATAACCAGGGAGGAAATTGAAGCAGTCATCAAAAACCTCCCAAGACACAAAAGTCCAGGGCCAGATGGCTTCCCAGGGGAATTCTATCAAACGTTTAAAGAAGAAACCATTCCTATTCTACTAAAGCTGTTTGGAAAGATAGAAAGAGATGGAGTACTTCCAAACTCGTTCTATGAGGCCAGCATCACCTTAATTCCCAAACCAGACAAAGACCCCACCAAAAAGGAGAATTACAGACCAATATCCCTGATGAACATGGATGCAATAATTCTCAACAAGATACTAGGCAATAGGATCTAACAGTACATTAAGAAAATTATTCTCCATGACCAAGTAGGATTTATTCCCGGGACGCAAGTCTGGTTCAACACTCATAAAACAATCAATGTGATTCATCATATCAGCAAGAGAAAAACCAAGAACCATATGATCCTCTCATTAGATGCAGAGAAAGCATTTGACAAAATACAGCATCCATTCCTGATCAAAACTCTTCAGAGTGTAGGGATAGAGGGAACATTCCTCAACATCCTAAAAGCCATCTATGAAAAGCCCACAGCAAATATAATTCTCAATGGGGAAGCACTGGGGCCTTTCCCCTAAGATCAGGAACAAGACAGGATGTCCACTCTCACCACTGCTATTCAGCATAGTACTGGAAGTCCTAGCCTCAGCAATCAGACAACAAAAAGACATTAAAGGCATTTGAATTGGTAAAGAAGAAGTCAAACTCTCCCTGTTCACCAATAACATGATACTCTACATAGAAAACCCAAAAGCCCCCACCCCAAGATTGCTAGAACTCATACAGTAATTTGGCAGTGTGGCAGGATACAAAACCAATGCCCAGAAGTCAGTGGCATTTCTATACACTAACAATGACACTGAAGAAAGAGAAAATAAGGAGTCAATCCCATTCACAATTGCACCCAAAAGCATAAGATACCTAGGTATAAACCTAACCAAAGAGGTCAAGGATCTATACTCTAAAAATTATAGAACACTTCTGAACGAAATTGAGGAAGACACAAAGAGATGGAAAAATATTCCCTGCTCATGTATTGGAAGAATTAATATTGTGAAAATGTCAATGTTACCCAGGGCAATTTACACATTTAATGAAATCCCTATCAAAATACCATGGACTTTCTTCAGAGAGTTAGAACAAATTATTTTAAGATTTGTGTGGAATCAGAAAAGACCCCGAATAGCCAGGGGAATTTTAAAAAAGAAAACCATAGCTAGGGGCATCACAATGCCAGATTTCAGGTTGTACTACAAAGCTGTGGTCATCAAGACAGTGTGGTACTGGCACAAAAACAGACACATAGATCAATGGAACAGAATAGAGAATCCAGAAGTGGACCCTCAACTTTATGGTCAACTAATATTCGATAAAGGAGGAAAGACTATCCACTGGAGGAAAGACAGTCTCTTCAATAAATGGTGCTGGGAAAATTGGACATCCACATGCAGAAGAATGAAACTAGACCACTCTCTTTCACCATACACAAAGATAAACTCAAAATGGATGAGAGATCTAAATGTGAGACAAGATTCCATCAAAATCCTAGAGGAGAACACAGGCAACACCCTTTTTGAACTTGGCCACAGTAACTTCTTGCAAGATACATCCACGAAGGCAAAAGAAACAAAAGCAAAAATGAACTATTGGGACTTCATCCAGATAAGAAGCTTTTGCACAGCAAAAGATACAGTCAACAAAACTAAAAGACAACCTACAGAATGGGAGAAGATATTTGCAAATGACATATCAGATAAAGGGCTAGTTTCCAAGATCCATAAAGAACTTATTAAACTCAACACCAAAGAAGCAAACAATCCAATCATGAAATGGGCAAAAGACATGAAGAGAAATCTCACAGAGGAAGACATAGACATGGCCAACACGCACACAAGAAAATGCTCCACATCACTTGCCATCAGGGAAATACAAATCAAAACCACAATGAGATACCACCTCACACCAGTGAGAATGGGGAAAATTAACAAGGCAGGAAACCACAAATGGAGAGGATGTGGAGAAAAGGGAACCCTCTTACACTGTTGGTGGGAATATGAACTGGTGCAGCCACTCTGGAAAACTATGTGGAGGTTCCTCAAAGAGTTAAAAATAGATCTGCCCTACGACCCAGCAATTGCACTGTTGGGGATTTACCCCAAAGATGCAAATGCAATGAAACACTGGGACACCTGCTCCCCGATGTTTCTAGCAGCAATGTCCACAATAGCCAAACTGTGGAAGGAGCCTCGGTGTCCAACGAAAGATGAATGGATAAAGAAGATGTGGTCTAGGGGATCCCTGGGTGGCGCAGCGGTTTAGCACCTGCCTTTAGCCCAGGGCCCGATCCTGGAGACCCGGGATCAAATCCCACGTCGGGCTCCCGGTGCATGGAGCCTGCTTCTTCCTCTGCCTATGTCTCTGCCTCTCTCTCTCTCTCTCTGTGACTATCATAAAGAAATAAAAATTAAAAAAAAAAGATTTAAAAAAAAAGAAGATGTGGTCTATATATACAATGGAATATTACTCAGCCATTAGAAATGATAAATAGTCACCATTTGCTTCAACGTGGATGGAACTGGAGGATATTATGCTGAGTGAAATTAGTTAATCGGAGAAGGACAAACATATGTTCTCATTCATTTGGGGAATATAAATAATAGTGAAAGAGAGTCGAAGGGAAGGGAGAAGAAATGGGTAGGAAATATCAGAAAGGGAGACAGAACATAAAGACTCCTAACTCTGGAAAACGAACTAGGGGTGGTGGAAGGGGAGGAGGGCGGGGGTGGGGGTGAATGGGTGATGGGCACTGATGGGGGCCCTTGACGGGTTGAGCACTGGGTGTTATTCTGTATATTGGCAAATTGAACACCAATAAAAAATAAATTTATTATTAAAAAAAAACATCCAGTAATTTTGTTACTGGTTATTTATCCAAAGAAAACAAAAACACTAATTTGAGAAGATAAATGCCTCCCTATGTTTATTGCAAAATTGTTTACAATAGCCAAGATATAAAAGCAATCCAAATGTTCATCAATAAATGAATGAACAGGGATGCTTGGGTGGCTCAGCAGTTGAATATCTGCTTTTGGGTTAGGTCACAATCCCAGAGTTCCAGGATTGAGTCCCACATCGGGCTCCCTACATGGAGCCTGCTTCTCACTCTGCCTATGTCTCTGCCTCTCTTTGTGTGTCTCTCATGAATAAATAAATAAAATATTTAAAAAATAAATGAACAAGGAAATTGTGGTATGTTATGTAAAATGGAATATTACTCAGCCATCATAAGAATGAAATTTTGCCATTTGCAACAAATAGGTAGATGAAGAGGGTATAATGCTTAGTGAAATAAGTCAGAGAAAGACAATACTATGATTTCCCTCACACGTGGAATTTAAGAAACAAAGCAAGAGACAAAAAAACAGACTCTTAAATACAAGAATGAGCTGGTGGTTGCCAGAAAAGAGGTGGGTGGGGTGATGAGTGAAATAGGTAAAGGGGATTGTACTGTTATTGTGATGAGCATTGAGTAATATATAGAATCGCTGAATCACTGTATTGTACATCTGAAACTAATATACACTGTATGTTATTTATACTTCAGTTAAAAATTATAGAAGAGAACACAGGCAGTAATTTCGCTGACTTCAGTCACAGAAACATTTTTCTAGATATGTCTCCTAAGGCAAGGGAAACAACAGCATAAATAAAAAATTGGGACTACATCAAAATAAAAAGCTTTAATACAGTGAAAGAAACCATCAGCAAAAAAAAAGGCAACCTATTGAATGGAAGAATATATTTGCAAATGGTATATTTGATAAGAGGTTAATATCCAAAATATATAAAGAATTTATACAACTCAATACTAAGAAACTCCCAAACAATCCAATTTAAAAAATAGGTAGACGATCTGATAGACATTTTTCCAAAGACATAGATAGCCAAAAGATACATCAGTAGCCATCAGGGAAATACAAATCAAAACCACAATGAGATAACACCTGACACTGTCAGAATGGCTAAAATAATAACAAGAAATAACAAATGTTGGCAAAGATGTGGAGAAAAAGGAACCCTTGTGCACTGTTGGTGGGAATGTAAATTGGTACAGCCACTGTGGAGACAATATGGAGATCCCTCAAAAAATTAAGTAGAGAAATACCCTATGATCCAATAATTTCTCTACTGGGTATTTCCTCAAAGAAAATGAAAACACTAATTTGAAAAGATATATACACCCCTATGTTTATTGCAGAATTATTTCCAATAGCCAAGATATAGAAACAACTTAAGTGTCCATCAGTAGATGAATGGATAAAAAAGATTGCTGTACATGTACAATGGAATATTACACATCCATAAAAAATGAGAGCTTGCCATTTAGGACAGCATGGATAGACATAGAGAGTATTATGCTAAGCAAAATAAATCAGACTGAGAAGACAAATACCATATAATTTCAGTCATATGTGGAATATAAAAAGCACAAAACAAATGACTAAACAAACAAACAGTAGAATTAGTCTTATGAATACTGAGAACAAACTAATGGTTGCCAGAGAGAAGGTGGTTGGGCAAAGTGGATGAAGTGAAGAGGAGTGGGAAATGGAAGTTCCCAGTTATGGAATGAATGAGTCATAGGAATAAAGGGCACATCATAGGGAGTATGCTCAGTGATATTTTAATAGTATTGTGTAAGAGGTGGTAGCTGTACTTGGGGAGAGCACAGCATAATGTATAGAGAAGTTGAATAACTGTGTTGTACATTGTCAACTATATTCAAAGTTAAAAAATTTTTAAATAAAATTGTCCAAAACTGAAAAAAAAGAATCTTGAAAATAGTGAGAGAAGCAAATCATGTACACATGATCCTCACTAATATCAATGGCTGACTTCTCATCAGGGGCCATAGAAACCAGAAGGCAGTGGGATGACATATTCTTAGGAGTAAGATTTTTTTTAAAGATTTTTTATTTATTCATTTATGTGAGAGAGAGAGAGAGAGAGAGAGAGAGAGAGAGAGGCAGAGACACAGGCAGAGGAATAAGCAGGGTCCATGCCGGCAGCCCGACGCGGGACTCGATCCCGGCACTCCAGGATCGCACCCTGGGTCAAAGGCTGGCGCCAAACTGCTGAGCCACCCAGGGATCCCCAAGAGTAAGATTTTTAAAAATTGTCCACTGCCAAGCAGTTTTCCAATGTAGTTATTTAATTTTACATTCTCTCACCATCGGTTTATTAGAGTTGTCATTTCTTCATGATCTTGCCATCCTGGCATATAGTCAGTCTTTTTCGTTTTGCCAGCCATTTCACTGCACATATAATGGTATATCCTGCTGTGATTTTAATTTGTATTTTCTTAATGATTAATGATGTTAAGCATCTTTTTATGTGCCTGTTTGATCCATAGATCTTCTTTGGTGAAATGTCTTCACATATTTTGTTTAATTTGTCATTAGTTTTCTTATTATTTAGTTTTGAGTGTTATTTATGTATACTGTATACAAGTCAGCTATCAGATGTGTGATTTGTAATATATTCTTCCCATCTCTTTTTTTTAATTGAGATATAACTCACATATAACATTATATTAGTTTCAGGTATACAATATAATGATTCAATATTTCTATATATTGCAAAATGATCACCCTCAATAAGTCTATTATCTGTCACCATACATAGTTACAAATTTTTTCTTGTGATGAGAACTTTTAAGATCTACTATCCTATGCTAAGTGAAGTAAGTCAATCAGAGAAGGACAAACATTATATGGCCTTATTCATTTGGGGAATATAAAAAACAGTGAAAGGGAATAAAGGGGAAAGGAGAGAAAATGAGTGGGAAATATCAGAGAGGGTGACAGAACATGAGAGACACCTAACTCTGGGAAACGAACAAGGGGTGAAGGGAGTGGGCGGGGGGATGGGGTGACTGGGTGACGGGCACTGAGGGGGGCACTTGACGGGATGAGCACTGGGTGTTATGCTATATGTTGGTAAATCGAACTCCAATTAAAAAAATATACAAAAAAAATCTACTCTCCTAGCAACTTTTAAACATGCAAAACAGTATTACTAATGCAGTCACTTTGCTGTTCATTACATCTCCATGACTTATTTCATAATGGGAAGCTTGTATATTTTGACCCCCTTCACCCATTCTCTGTCTTCTCTGGCAACCACCAATCTGTTCTCTGTATCTATGAACTTGGATTTTGTTTTGTTTTGTCTTGTTTTGGGGGGATGTTTGGGGGATTTTTTTGTTTTTGTTTTAGATTTCACATGTAAATGAGATCATGCAGTATTTGTCTTTCTCTGCCTTATCAGTTGAGTGTGATGCCCTCAACTTCCAACCATGTTGTCCCAAATGGCAAGATTTCCTTCTATTTTATGGCTGAAAAGTATTCTATTGCATTTGTATAACACATCTTCTTTATCCATTGATCCAACAATGGACAATGATGTTGTTTCCATATCTTAGTTATTGTAAATAGTGCTGCAATGAACATGAAGATACAGATATCTTTTCAAGTTAATGTTCTTATTTTCTTCAGATAAATGATTGGAAGTGGAATTAATTGATGGATCATATGCTAGTTCTTTTAATTTTTTGAAGATCCTCTATACTGTTTTCCACAGTGACTGTATCAGTTTACATTCTCACCAACAGTGCATGAGAGTTCCTTTTTCTTTACATCCTTGACAACACTTGTTATTTCTTGTCTTTTTGATAATAGTGATTCTAACAGGTGTGAGGTGATATCTCATTGTGGTTTTGGTTTGCATTTTCCGGATGATTAATGACATTGAACATCTTTTCGCATACCTGTTGGCCATCTGTATGTCTTCTTTGGAAAAATGCCTATTCAGATCTTCTGCCCATTTTAAAATCAGATTTTTTTTGCCATTGAGTTTTATGAGTTCTTTACATATTTTATGTATTATATAAGTTGGAAATATTTTCTCCCATTCAGTAGTTTACCTTTTTGTTTTGTTGATGGTTTCCTTTGCTTTGTAGAAGCTTTTCAGTTTAATGTATTCCCATTTGTTTATTTTTGCTTCTGTTGCCTTTGTTTTTGGTGTCAAATTCAAAAAATCATTGCCAAAATCAATGTCAAGAAGATTATCACTTGTATTTTCTTTTAGTTTAATGGTTTCAGTTCTTCCATTCAAGTCTTTAATCCACCTTGAGTTAATTTTTGTGTATCATGTAAATTTTGTTCTTTTCATACTTTTGCATGTGGCTGTCCAGTTTTCCCAACACTGTTTATTGAAAAACTGCCCTTTCCCCATGTATAGTCTTGGCTCTTTTGTTGTAAACTAATTGATGATATATGCATGAGTTTATTTCTGGTTCTCCATTGTGTTTTGTTGATCTATGTGTCTGTTTTATGCCAATATCATACTGTTTTTATTACTACAGCATTTAATACAGTTTGAAATAAGTCGTATGATGCCTCCTGTTCCCATTTCTTAATAGTGTATTTTGCAAGAGTTCTTAATTTTTATTAAGTCCAATTTATCAATTTTTAAAAATATATATATGCAACTGGAGTAAAATCAGGAGGTTGTGCATGTGTGTGTGTTGTCCATTCATTCATTTTTTCAGACCTCAGTGGGAAGAACTCACTTCTGTGTTTCTCTTTTACTGTCACACTACAACACACAACACTTCTGACACTAGATTTTTTTTTTCCCCAAGCCAGGCAATTCCATGGCACCAGCTGAGTGTTCTACAATTTAACACAATTCTGATGCTATCCACATAGAGGTAGCATCAGAAACCACAAGTTAAGGGCTTACAAGGCTGCCCCACCCCCACCCTCCCACTAAAGGTGCCAACATCAAGCCACGGTTTTAACCCATGCTTTTGACTGATCAACTATAAATCAGAGGTTCCTGCGAGCCCTTCCTCATGTTCAATTAACTTGCTAGAACAGCTCACAAAACTAGGAAAACAGTTTGCTTACTGTTTACCAATTTACTATAAAAGAATATGATAACAGATACAGATGAACATCCAGATGAAAGACATGTAAAGCAAGGTGTGTGGGAAGGGGCACAGAGCTTCCATACCTTCTCCAGGTGCTCTACTCTCCTAGTGCCTCCACATGTTCACCAACCTAGAAGTTCCCCTAACCCCAAGCCTCTTCTGGAGGCTTCATCACATAGGCATGATTAATCTTTAAGTCCATTTCCAGCCCCTCCCCTCTCTGGAGAAATAGGAGGGGAGCTGAAAATTCCACACTCCTTATCATGACTTGGTCTTTCTGGTGACTAGCCCCCATCCAAGAACTTACCAAGTCACCTCATTAGAACAGAAGACACTGCTATCTCCTAGGAAATCCAAAAGAATTTAGGAGCTGTATGTCAGGAACCAGGAACAAAGACAGATATATAGATTAGATATATATTATTATTTTACAATACTTCACTCAAAAGAATATCAGGTAGGCTACAGAAGTCAATGAGTAAGGAGTTAAATTTCCAAAATAAAATATCATCAAAGAGATATATAACAATTTTTATAACTTCCAAGTCTGTGGACTCAAGATTTATACCATTTTCTATGTAAATTTCTCCTTTCTCACATTCACTAATTTTCTTTTCCCCCCAGCATGTAGCTTTTATCACATCTTTAAAGAACACAAATAAGTCTGAAAAATAATCTAGCATTTTGCTGTTTCTATCGATGGACAACTTAGATTTTATTCATCAGGCTGCTAAACTGTTCCTTTTTCATAAACATAGATACCATCCTAAATTTTCTGGTATCCTTGCTTTTAACTGTTGTGGCTTGCTGAATCAGAGCAGCTCTGAATTTGATACAAGTTCAATGTCATTTCCTTCAAGAATTAACTCATCTTTCTGGGATCAAGATACTGAACAAGTAAAGCTTGGTCTCATCCGAACCCTGGAGATATATTTCTCACCCAAGCATTTTTGGATTTCAATAAGAGAACCATTTTACTGAATAACAACATTGATGAGGAAGTGAACATTCACAGTCCTTGTACCAGAAGCCCAGCCCTTTACCATGTTCTGTACATGACTACAGATGATGTGAACAGTAATCATTTCCTTCTATTTCCTCACCACTTGTCAACTCTGAATCTCTTTTTTTCTTTTCAAGGAGACTGAGTTCTGTATTGATGTGATTGAAGTCCCTCCATAAGGTTCCTCTGGGTCCCTTCACTATAACAGTGCATCCCTTAGAGTAAGGTCAACATTTTCTGGGATGTCAACAATCTGACTGCTGAGAATGGACTTCATTCTTAGAGTAGATATGGCAAAAGCCCACTAATTTTCTTTAATAACAAGATGAAGTCAACCAAAGACTTCCTGCCATTTCCCCCAACTTCAATCAGTAACATCCCACCACACAGCCAACAACTGAGCCCCAAATACTCCCCAAATTCACCTTGAAGTCTGGCTGCAATCTTGTTCACAAGTCCCTCTGACTCCAGACATCATGGGCTGATCTCCTGAGCTCATCCACATCATCACACCCTTCCTTTTTTGTGCCTTTTGTTCATCATATACTTCTATTCCATTTTCTCTGAAACTTTGTGTGTTGGTTCTTTCTATGCTCACTTCCCCTTTCCACCTCCCTCCATTCTTTTACTTCTTTACTGTTGTTGCTCGTATCACAGCTTCCATGAGATTTGATCTTCAAAAGTCACCAAGGATTTCCCATCAGCAAAACCCAATTTTTAAATTCTTTTAAATTCAGTTCCTATGTTCATCCTCAGACAAAACCTTTGTTGTCAGTTTAGTAATCTCTTTCCAGACTCCTTAAAATGCACTTAAAAACGTGCACATAAAAATGCACAGTACATTTTATGGCTTTTTTTAAAAACCTCACTGAGTTTAAGCTGTTTCTACTGCTTTGTAATTTGCTTTTTCACTTAGAAAAGTATATCCTAGAGATTTCTCCATGTCACACATTCAGCTTATCTTTTTTATTCACTGCATAGTATTCCGTGGTATGTATTGATAGTGTAGTTTGACAATATTATTCTACTGATGGACATTTAGATTGTTTTTTTTTCTAATATTTTAAACAATAATTCAATAAACATAATTAGTTGTGTCATCTTATGTACAGGGGAAAATGTTGCTGTATTGAATAATTACTAAGTTAAAAGCTATAGAAATTTTTAACCGATAGATATAGTCAAATTCCCCTTCAAAATGCTGTGACAATTTACATTTCTCCCAAGAGCATAAAAGAGTACACATTTCCTTGCATGCATTTTAATACTAAACATGATGAATACTTTTATTGTTGCCAAACTGTTCAAATCTTTTGTGTGTTTTTCCATTGAGTTATCTTTTTTCAATAATTTTATAGGTATGTGCACATTCTATATTTTTATATACTATCAGTAATATATATGTTGTAAATATTTTCTTCTGATCTCTTACTTCTTTCACTTGTTTACTTGTCTTTCACTTGGTTGTTCAGAAGTTTTTAGTTTACATATAATTAAATGTGCCAGTCTTTTCCTTCATAGTTTCTGGGTTCTGTGATTTGCTTAAAGCCTTTCCAGCCCCAACACCATAAAAAAAAATATTTTTGTAATACTTTCATAGTTGAGTTTGGTGTTAGCTCATTTTTAAGGTGTTAGCTTATTAATCTATCTTTTTCTTAAAAGATTATTTATTTATTTATTCATAAGAGACACAGAGAGAAAGAGGCAGAGACAGGCAGAGGAAGAAGCAGGCTCCCTGTGGGGAACCTGATGTGGGACTCAATCCCAGGACCCCGGGATCACCCCTGAGCCAGAGGCAGATGCTCAACCACTGAGCCATCTCGGTGAGCCTTATTAATCTATCTTAAATTTGTTATTATGGGTATGATATGAAGTATAAATGTAGCTTATTTTTAAAATCCAAATGGAGAACTATGGAAGAATATGCTGGATGCTCAAACCATTTCTTCTTCCTGGTCATACATTTTTTTTAAAGATTTTATTTTTTATTCATGAGAGACAGAGGCAGAGGGAAAAGCAGGCTCCATGCAGGGAGCCCCACGTGGGACTCGATCTCAGGACCCCGGGATCAGGCCCCAAGCCAAAGGCAGACACTCAACCTCTGAGCCACCCAGGCATCCCCTTCCTGAACATACATTAATCTACCTTTCTTTTTTCTTTTTTTTTCTTTCTTTCTTTCTTTTTTCTTTTCTTTTCTTTTTTTTGTAATCTACCTTTCTAAGCCTTTGCAGTTAAGTGTGGCCATGTGACTCAGCTCTAGGGAACAAATGTGGACAGAGATTGTGGACTCCATTTAGGCCTGGCCTATGCAAACTTCCCACACTCATCCCTGACCTTCTTCCCCCTCCTGGCTGAGGCAGCCAAGTATGCACCCTTGGAAACTATGTTTTGAAGTTAGAAGTATCCTAAAATGGGAAAAGTCTTAATCCCTGAATCACTGCTTGGAGGAAGGCCACCACCTATCAGGATGACCCATTGTAGACCTTAAGGGAGAAATAGTCTTTTATGTTGTTAAATGACTAACGATACAGCAGCAAATATCACCTTTGCTAATCTTAGAGCCAATTTTTCCAGTACTATTTACCGAAAAATTTGTTCCTTCACTATTGAATTGAGATGCTTTTACCTTTATTGTAGAACAATATTGCAGTTAAGAACACAGCCATGCCATTGTTTTGTGCACATGGGCCTTGTACCTAATCTAAGTTTTCCCATAAGTAAAATGGGGTCAGTGAGAGTATGGTTGTGGGCGACCACGGACTAGCTGGAGTAACTGAACCAAACCAGGCCCCGACTTGCGTCCCTCATTCACTCAAGAGGCTCGGGAGCCTAAAGGGTGAATAGTTGGTAGACGCTTGAGAAAGGGCTTTGAGCAATGGTTCTCAGGGCTCATTTGTACGTGATCACCCACATAACACAATAGATACAACTTATTCTGACCTGGTCATAAATGTAAATAAGGGTCTGTGCTGTCCTTGTTGGTCTGTTTACCATACCTAATATTCCTTTGAAGTATGCACATCTGGAGCAACAAGCTTATCTATTTACCAAGGTCTTCTGGCACCCATGAGTCTGTCTTGCATGCTGAGAAAGGGGAACTTTGGAGGGTTTCACAAACCTGCTAAAAATAAACACCTTCTTAGCTTTGTTTTGCTCATGCTATAAAATGTTGTAAAACCTTGAATAAAGCTGGCACTGCTTGGAGATCATCCACTGTGTCCCTCCTGTCCCCATATCTTTACTTTTCTTTTATTTTCTTCATCCCCTTATCCTCGAGACCCTGATTGTATTGCTGCAGCGCATGCAACATATGGTATGTAGTGAGCTCTCAATAAATGCTTGTTGTTTTTGATGTTATGTTATATGCTAAATCCCATTAAGCATGTGTCTGCTCTATCCCATGATATATTTGTCTATTGTTTGTTTGTTTATGGTGCCCTACGTCTTTCCTTGGGATTAAACTTTCATTTTGCTGGACTTAGTACTACTCCTTAACCTGGACAGTGTCTCTGCCACAGGCCCCAAGGCTTATAAGGCCCCACTGGCCTTCCTCCAGCCAAGCCCCTTGGCTGGTGAAGAGCGAGTGAAGTGTGTAAAGAGTCCATAAGGACTACTCAGACCTCATGCCCATACCCTCAAGATCATGTTCTGAGTACCTAGGAATTCAGAATTTCCTGTCCACATGGCCCCAAGCCCACTTCTAGGACCTGTGCAGTCCTCTTCTTTGGACCTTACCTCCTGTGTGTAGATCACACTTCTAGTTAGACCTGCAGCCTTGCAAGGGGGAGGCTGCTTTAGGTAGGGTAGGATGAAACTTGGACTTGCAGGTTAGGGTTCTACATGTATGATGTGGTTTCCCTCGCAGAAAAAGATGGAGCTAGTGGTAGGAAGAAAGAGAGGGAAATGTCACAATTTGGAAATCTTCATCTGTACTCCTATCTAAACTCTGCAAAGGTTAAGGAAGCACTTGGCTGGATTATATCCTTTGGAATTTTTTTTTTCCAGTGAGCAACTGTGGGAAGAAAATTTATGAGTCCTCACATTAAACAAAGCTTATTCCTGTCATTCCACTGGACTGCTAATTTAGCTGGGGCTAGATATTCATCTATCTATATTTTTTTAAAATCAAACTTTGAAAGTATTGCTCTAATATTTTTCAGCATGTAATTTCATTGATGAAAGGTACAATACAAACTGATTCTTACCCTTCCCCATTCACCCACTCCCCAGAAGGTTTGTTTTGTTTTGATTTTCTCTTCATCCTTCATATTCTGAAATTTCACCTTGATATATCCAGGTATGCATCTTTTTTTATATACCTTGCTTTTCACTTGTGGACATTTTAGATCTGCAGATTCTTGCCTTTCTTTAGTACCAGAAAATTTTAAATTTACTCTGGATATTGCCATTCTCATTTTCATAAATGTCAACTATAAGATTTTGACCTCCCAGATTGATTCAATTTTTCTCTCCCCCTGTTGCCAATGAGGGACACGAAGAACAAGGCATGTGCTTGGCTAATGTATACCACAAATCTTTCTATATCTTTGCAACTAAATTGATATGTGTACAGGTTAGCTATAGCTTCATAACAAATAACTACAAACTTCAAGGGCATTCAACAAAGGCATTCCTCGTGCAACTGCAGGTTGATTGGGAGCTGTGCCCTTGACTGGGGCAGTTCAGTTCTGCAGGTTAGTCATCTTCCTGAGGCTAGAGGGCTAGCCCTGGTTTATCTTCCTGGGGATGCTAAAAGCACAAGAGTATATAGGCCTAATGATGTATTCACGGAAAATTGCTTCACTTCTGCTAACATCCCACCGGTCAAAGCAAGACACTTACACCCTGGCACTGTGTGAGGGCACTGCAAAGTTACATGGCTGAATGTGTGGGTGTAGGGAAGGGTGAAGAATCAGGCCTTAGCACCATCATAGTCTGGGTGCGTTACTACCCTCCCAGAGTACTCAGGTGGCCAGCTCTGGTACCACAAGTTGAAAAAGCCTGACAGAAATGTTCTCCAGTGCACACTTGCAGCTTTGTATCTACAAAGGCCCTGATATGTGACTTAAGCTAACAAAAGACCTTTTGTAACAAGAGGGCTACAATTCCATATAAATACAATTTTGTCTTGTAAATTTGCTCATGTAAACCGCATAGAAAAGATAGTGTTGGGGGACCTGGGTGGCTCAGTCAGCTGGGTGTCTGCCTTCAGCTCAGGTCATGATCCTGGAGTCCTGAGATGAAGCCCTACTTAGGGTTCCTTGCTCAGTGACGAGTCTGCTTCTCTATCTGCCTTTCCCCTCCAGCTTGTGCTCACTTTCTCTCTCTCACTCTGTCTCTCCCAAATAAATAAATAAATTTTTTTTTTTAAAAGGTAGTCTTGGGACACCTTTAAAAAAAGGTGACTTGGTGACTCAGTCAGCTGGGTGTCTGCCTTCAGCTTGGGTCATGATCCAGGTCCAGAGATTGAGCCCCGCATTGGGCTCCCTGCTCAGTGGGGAGCCTGCTTCTCCTTCACTCTGTGCACACACTCACTCTATCTCTCTCTCCCAAATAAATAAGTAAAATCTTAAAAAAATAAAAATAAAGATAGTCTTACATTCATGAGAGCACAGTAAAATTCTTCTTGGGCTGACTATAACTTGAATAGCCAGGTATTAATCATTGCCCGCAGCCTAATTATACTGGGAATAACCTGATAAACCTCTTCTTCTTCTTCTTCTTTTTTTTTTTTGTTTAAAGATTTTATTTATTTATTCATGAGAGACACACACACAGAGAGGCAGAGACACAAGCAGAGGGAGAAGCAGGCTCCCCGTGGGAAACTCGATCTCCACACTCCGGGATCACAACCTAAACCAAAGGCAGACACTCAACCACTGAGCTCCCTAGGCATCCCTGATAAACCTCTTCAACTCATGATTGCCATGTCCATAGTAATATAGAAAGAAGAGGGATCCAGAATTCTCACACCAGAAAAATAAAATCTTTAAAAAATTATATAATTTGGATTGTTTGAATAAAATCCAAAATAGACTAAAATGAAGCAGTTTAATTAAACAATTGATTGATAATACCTTCAACAAGCACTTAAATCTTATAAAAGGTGATTGAGCTGTCTCTTGGAATGACTTCCATTTTTATCACACTTAAGATCTGTAGATATGTTGAGGGCCCCAACTATAAGCTTCTGCCAAAGGTCGTCAATATGTTTTGTATCTACAGAAACTTTCTGCTATGGCATTTTATCTTAATTATTGTCAAAGTAAGGTAAGTAAGGACAAATACATCTTTAGTTCAAGTTTTATTCCTCCTTCTGGTGTCAGAGATTAATTCTGAAGAACAGTGTCAGTACAGTTATTGTTGATATTATTTTTCATGCTTTTTATCCAGAACTGACTTTGGATTTATAGGAAGGTTTGCAAAAACAGCAGAGAGTTTTCATATATCCCTCACTCATCTCCCTCTAATGTATAACCACAGAAAATGATCAAAACCAGAATCAACAGTAGTACAATGTTAATTTAGTACAAGGTTACTACAACTATAGTAAACTACAGTTCTTTTTTTTCTAGGATTTTATTTATTTATTCATGAGAGACACAGAGAGAGAGGCAGAGACACAGGCAGAGGGCGAAGCAGGCTCCCTACAGGGAGCCGGATGCGGGACTCCATCCTGGACCCCGGGATCATGCCCTCTGCCATAGGCAGATACTCAACCACTGAGCCATCCAGATGCTCCTAAACTACAGTTCTTATTCAAATTTCACCAATTTGTGGTGCCTGGCTGGCTTGGTCTATAGGGCATGTGGCTCTTGATCTCAGGGTCAGGAGCTTGAGCCCCACATTGGGGGTAGAATTACTTACATAAATAAACAACATTTTTTTTTCACAAAATTTTTTCAGTAATACCTTTTTTTTTCTTCTAAAATCATATCTGGGATCTCACAGAACATTACGTTATCATTCATGATTTATCCATACTTCCTTCTAGTCAATAATAGTTCCTCAGTGTTCCCTTGTCTTTCATGATCTTGACAGTTTGAAGAAAAATAATAATTTTTTTGGACATCCCTCAACTTGGATTTGCAACCAGCTTCTTTCACTTCACATTTTTTTAAAAAAAACTTTATTTATTTATTCATGAGAGACATAGAGAGAGAGAGGCAGAGACACAGGCAGAGAGAGAAGCAGACTCCATGCGGGAAGCCCGATGCAGGACTCGATCCGGGGACTCTAGGATCATGCCCTGGGCCAAAGGCAGGCGCTAAACCGCTGAGCCACCCAGAGATCCCCACACTTCACATGTTTTAAATGCTTATCCACGTTATAGTGTAAATCAATATTTTGTTCCTTTTTATGACTAAATAATGTTCTATTCCATGGATATATGATGTGTGTAAACCACATTTTGTTTATCCATTCATCAGTTCATAGGCATTTGGGTTGTTTCCATTTTGTAGCTATTATTAAGAGTGGTGCTATGAGCATTCATGTACAAGTTTTTATGTGGGTGTATGTTTTCATTTCTTTTGGATAATACCTAGGAATGGAATTGCTGGGTCATATAGCAACTATATGTTTAACTTTTTGAATATTGCTAAATTGTTTTCTAAAGGTACCACACCATTTTACATTCCCACCAGCAATATATGAGGATTCTAATTTTTTCAGGAACACTTGCTTTTATCTGTCTTTTTCATTATGGGTATCATGTCCCATAGTTTTTAAGAGTTCTGTATATTGTAAAATATTTGGCCTCTTGTTTATGTATATTTTCTGAGTATTTTCTCCCCAGTTGTCAATTGTTTTTGACTTGATTCATGGAATTTTTGTCAAACAAATTTATTAGAGATTTTATCTTCACCTTAGTGATTTAAGGTGTCACCTTTGTCACACACTGCTTCCATATATATTTGGGTCTGATTCTAACTTTTATTGTACTCCAGTGGCCCACTTGCCTATTCTTGCACCAATACCATACTGTTTTGATTATAATGACTTTTATTTATTTATTAATACCTAGTAAAGTTAGTCCCAAACCATTTTTCTTTTTCAGTGTTTTCTTGGTCATTCCTACATGTTTGTTTTTCTATATGAACTTTAGTATCAACTTGTCTGACTGTATAAAACAGTTTGCTGATAGTTTTCTTGGAACCGCATTAACTTTACAAATTAACATAGGGAGAACTTACATCTTTGGGATGTTCAGTCACTCTATCCAGGAACAGGGAATGTCTTTCTATTTGTTCAAGCCTATTTTATTGTCCTTAAGTAGTGCTGTAAGATTTTCCTCATATAGGGACACCTGGGTGGCTCAGCGGTTGAGCATCTGCTTAGGGCATGATCCCAGAGTCCCGGGATCGAGTCCCACATCAGGCTCCCTGCGTGGAGACTGCTTCTTCCTCTGCCTGTGTCTCTGCCTCTCTCTGTGTGTCTCTCATGAATAAATTAATAAAATTGTAAAAAAAAAAAGTTTTCCTCATATAGCGTTTATACATCTGTTGTTAAAATTAATTCTAACTACTTAATCTTGTTTGTTTTTATAGTAAAGAGGGTTGTCTCTAACATTGTTTTCTGTTTATTGTTTGTGGATATAAAGGCTATTGATTTTTATATGTTAATGTCATATACTTCACTGAATTATTTTATTGAGTAAATTAAATTTATCATTGATTTTTTCTGGGTTTCCAGGTATAGTATCATATCATCTGCAAATATAAATAGTTTTACTTCTTCTTTATCCATTCCAATGCCTCTAATTGATTTCTCTTGTCTAATTGCATTGGCTAATACCTCTAGTACAATGTTGGATAATAGTGGATAGTGTGCATTCATGTCTTATTTCCAGTCCTAAAAGCATTGCTGGTGGCATCCAATCAATAAGGAATTAGCTTTAGGAGCATGAGTGTGTGTGTGTGTGTGTGTGTGTGTGTGTGTGTGTGTGTTAAAGGGATACATGCCCCCTAATGTTTTTATAGCAGCATTATTACAATAGCCAAATGCAAATAGCCCAAGTGTCTATCAACTGATGAATGGCTGAAGAAAATATGGTATATATTAAAACGGAATTTTAGTATTACTCAGCCATCAAAATGGAATGAAATATTGCATTTTCAATGACATGGATGGAGCTAGAGAGTTTATGCTAAAAGAAATAAATCAGAGAAAGACAAATGCCATATGATTTTACTCATATGTGGAATTTAAGACAAAACAAATGAGCAAAGGGGAAAAAAGAGAGAGGCAAGATAAGAAATAAACTCTTTTAAAAAATATTTTATTTATTTATTCATGAAAGACAGAGAGAGAGAGAGAGGCAGAGACACAGGCAGAGGGAGAAGCAGACTCCATGAAGGAAGCCCGATGCGGGACTGGATCCCGAAACTCCGGGATCATGCCCTAAGTCAAAGGCAGACTCTCAACCACTGAGCCACCCAGGCATCCCCCAAGAAGTAAATTCTTTAAGTGTAGAGAATGAACTGATGGTTACCAGAAAGGAGATGGGTGGGAGGATGGGTTAAATGGATGATGGGGATTAAGGAGGGCACTTGTGATGAGCACTGGAGATTGTATGGAAATGTTGAATCACTATATTATACATCTGAAATTAATATCACACTGTATGTTAACTAACTGGAATTTAAATAAAAACTTTTTAAAAAGGTATTCTTTAATTCCTATATTTCTGAGTGTTTTCATGATAAATGGGTATTGATTCATTCAAAGGCTTTCTCAGCTTCTATACAAACATAACATGATCTTTTCCTTTGATTTATTATTATGGTATGAATTAATTAATTTACAAATATTAAACCAGGTTTGCATTTCTGGAATAAATCCCACTTGGTTTTGATGTTTTATTTTCTTAATGTGGCATTGAATTCTTTTTGCTAATATTTTATTTAAAATTTTTATATCAATGAACATTATGTTGGTCAATAGTTTTCTTTCTCTGCAGTGTATCTAGTTTAGATATCAGTATTATGTTTGCTTCATAAAAGAGATTAGAGGGGCACCTGGGTGGCTCAGTCAGTTCAGTGACTGCCTTTGGCTCAGGTCATTATCCCAGAGTCCTGGAATAAAGCCCTGCATGCAGCTCCCTGCTCAGCTGGGAATCTGCTTCTCTTTCTGCTCCTCACCTCATTTGTGCCTCTCTCTCTAGCTCTCTTTCTCTCTCTCAAATAAAATCTTTTAAAAAAAAAGAAATTAGAAATTTTTCCTTCCTTTTAAGTGTCCTATATTAATGTTTTGGTAGAATTTTTCTGTGAAATTGTCTGGGTCTGGTACTTTTCTCTGGGGGGTAGTTACTTAATAATTTTCTGTATCTTCTATGGAAATTGATCTTTTAAATTTTTCTAATTCTAACGAGTTCAATTTTGCCAATATGAATTTCCCTAGGAAATTACCAATGTCTCTACTATTTGTTTATTTTTTTTAAGATTTTATTTATTCATAGCAAGAGAGAGAGAGGCAGAGCCATAGGCTCCATGCAGGGAGCCCGACCTGGGACTTGATCCTGGGTCTCCAGGATCACACCCCAGGCTGCAGGCGGTACTAAACTGCTGTGCCACCGGGGCTGCCCTACTATTTGTTTATAAGTCATGTATGATTTCAAGTTTTTTCTTGTCTCAATGGTTATTTCCTCTTATTGAGATTCATTTAAAGTGCATTTTAAAAGAAACCAAATATGGGGTGCCTGGGTGGCTCAGTCAGTTAAGTGACTTTTGATTTTGGCTCTTTTCATGATTTCAGGGTCATGGGACCAAGCTCACATTGGGCTCTGTGCTCAGCACAGAGTCTGCTTCAGGTTCTCTCCCTCTGTCCCTCCGCCTACTTGAGCTCCCCCTCTCTGAAATAAATAAGTAAATAAAATCTTTTTATAAATAAATAAACGAACAAATAAACCTCAATATGATGGGCAAAGGAACGAAAGACTTTTTCCTTCTTGGTGCACTTCTATATTACATTTCTCCCCAGTAGAAATATTCATGTAGTACTTATATAATTTTTAAAATATTTTATTTATTTATTTCAGAGAAAGAGAAGCATGAGGGAAGGGCAAGGAAGGGCAGAGGGAGAGGGAGAGAGAGGGAGAAAGCAAACTCATACTGATCATGGAACCCGATGAGGGGCTTGATCCCAGGACCCTGAGACCATGACCTGAACCAAAATCAAGTCAGCCACTCAACCAAATAAGCCAGTTTTATAATTATTTATTACCCTATTTTTATATAATTTTAATATTTATAAATTTAAATTTAAATATATAATTTATTAATTTTATAAATTTATAAAATTTTATAAATTTTGACCATTAAATAAGATATTAGTTTTAGGAGCATGAGTGCGTGTGTGTGTGTGTGTGTGTGTGTTTGTGTGTTAAAGGGATACATGCCCCTAAATAAAATAAATTTAAATATAATTTATTTATAAAATTTTACCCTATATAATTTTAATATTACCCTATTACTTATATAATTTTTAAAAAGCAATATGAACAGAAGAATAAAGTCCAAAAGGACACAGACACATGCATACACTGAGGGGTGGCCTCTAACTAATAAGAGGTCTATGGCTCATTAGCCCCCTTTGATATAAATTAACATGTCAAGATACAATTTGAATCAGTTGATTCTTTTAAAAATTACATTTGTATCTGAGACATATTCTGGAGATGATTGCATTATTAGTTAGATGAGCAAATTTTTAAGGGGCATGCTGTCACCCATCCCTCCAACAAAAAGGAAAGCCTCTCTGTCAGCTTAAATATAGACTCCTCCTGCAGCTCTAGCATGGTCCCCCAGTTATACCAGGTGCTTAAAAGTTGATGACTGAGGGTCATCAATCCCTCAGTCAGTTAAGCATCTGACTCTTGATTTCAACTCAGGTCTTGATCTCAGGTTCGTAAGTTCAAGCTCTGTATTGGACTTCATGGTAGCTGTGGAGCCTACTTCAAAAAAAAAAGTCGATGATTGATTATTACTGTGGCATAATTATACCACCTTATGTTTTCATGATGCTTTTCAGGTGTTCAAAGCACTTCTACAAAACACTTCTACACTTATTTGACCCTCACAATACCAAATTAGGTAGACTTGGTAGGGTATCTTCATTTTACAGGTGAAGGAAAAAATCTCAAAGAGCTTACGTGGCTTTACCAAGGCCATCTGGCTGACATGGGGTGGGTTAGAACTGTCACTAAATCCACTTCTCTTCCCTTTTATGCTATGGTGCTATTGCAGCTTGATTTCTTCTAGGACGTGTTTTAAAAAATCACAATGTTTGCTAAATGATAATGTCAATAGCAGAGATGTTATATAGGCAAAACAATTTAGAAATTGCACTTTTAAATGCTCACTCAGCCTTAAGAGGTAATTATGTAATGACTTAGGAAACCCAGCCACTTTAGAAAACTTACTATAATGGCAAAATTATCTGTGATGCTAAGCAAAAGAATCAAGTATACTTTATTGCTTAGCATTTCTATTTAGCTGCAAGTAGAGTTTTGAGACATTCCACCCCCATCCATTCAACAAATATTTATTGAGTGCCAAGTACATGCCAATCACTTTTTTCAGCACTGAGGATACAGCAGTGGACAAAGCAAAGTCTGTGTTCTCAGAGCTCACACTCTAGTGGAGGGAGACAGATAACAAACAAAAATAAATATACACTATGGAAAATGCTATGGAGGAAGAAATGGCTCTCTTGCTCTCTCTTGCTCACTCAAACAAAATCTTTTTTTAAAAAAAGAAATACTGAACGTTTTATTTATTCATTTATTTTTACCTTCATATCTTCACCACATAGACCCTGTCTTTTGTCTCTTTTTATAATAAATTGAATTTTTCCCTAAAGGACTAAAGCTACATAGCATGGGACTCTTGGAAACTTTAGTTAATAGGGAAAACAATCAGGAGAGATGCACTATTAGCCAGGCATTTGATGAGCTGAACTGCCCTTTGTGTTTCAGAAATCATACTTCTTGCTTAGAATGTTTCTTTATCTTCTTCCTTTATGCAAGGGAAATATCCAGGATACTTAATGTTTTGTGTTACTGTTATCCTCACAGTCTAATGACCTCCAAACCCAATACTCAGTGACTTAAAACAGCAGCCATATCATTACCTTATAATTCTATGGGTTGACCTAACTCAACGGGGCAATTCTGCTGGCCCTCTTGGTGTTTCCCAGCCAGGTGCATCACATGGTAGGGGAGGTTATTGTCATGTGGAAGTTTGCCAGTGATGCAGGAATGGCTGAGTCTTCCTCCTTCCCCCAAGTAGTGTTGGGCTTCTCCTCTCTATTTGGGTTTTCCACTTGGCTGCTTGGGCTTCCTCACAGCATGGCAGCTAAGTTCTAGAAGGTAATGGAAGCTGCGTTTCCTTCTAAAGGATGGGGCCAGAATTGGCACAGCATCATCTCCATTTCATTCTATTAACAGAATCATGGCCAGTCCAGAGTCAATGAGGGAGAGGACTGCACAAGTACATGAGTAGCAAAGAATTGCAGTGCACTGAGATCCATCTTTGGAGACCAGTTATAGCCTTTTCTCATCCTGCATCATTGTTAGGTGCGTTTACTTTTGTTTATAACCAAATAGAAAGTCTACAACACATGCTGATAAAAAATATTATGCAAACACAGAGAAAGGAATGAACAACACTTTCTGGCAGGGAAAAGAAATGTCTTTGAAGGAAAGGATATTTCAAGCCAAATCTTGAATGATGGATTGTCTCCCTGGGCAGCTCAAGTAGGGTAGATGAAGCAGAGAAAATAGCGTGTATGAGCTTGCTGAAGCATAAAGGAGCCAGTAATATTTGGGGAGCAGAGGACTTAGGAACATGTGAAGGGGAGGGGGAGATGGTGGGAAAAAATAAAGAGGATAGCTAGGGTTTGATCAAGGCAGGATATTCCAGGGGCTTAGAGAGTACTTCCACTAGCTGAAAGAAAAGCTAGAACCCCTTTGGGTAAAGTTAATTCCTCAATACACACCATCTACCTGTATTTTGGAATACACATTGAGAGTGTAGGCTTTTGCTTGCCTGGGCTGGCCCGGCCCAGGTGGTTGCCATGACACTAATTTATAAATATCCTCATTCTCCTCTCCTGAGTACAGGGGATTGTGCTCCCTTAATCCCTTTGAAGATAGGGATAGCCTTAAGACTTGCTTAGTTGAAGACATGTAAGTAGAAGTGCTGAGCACGCAGAAGATTTAGAAGTCTATGAAAGAGTGTGCTCTCTTCAGCAGCACATATATGAAAATTGGAACAATACAGAGAAAATTAACATGGCTCCTACACAAAAATGTCATGCAAGTTTGTAAAGCATTCTATATTTTTAAGAACTTATAAAACTCAACATCCAAAAAACAAATAATCCAATTTAAAAATGGGCAGAATATACAAACTGATATTTCTCCAAAGAAGATGTCCAGATGGCCAATAAACACAAGAGAAGATGCTCAACATTACCATCAAGGAAACGCAAATCAAAACTACAATGAGATACCATCTCACATCTGTCAGAATGGCTAAAATCAAGAACACAAGAAACAACAGGTCAAGGAACACTTGTGCATTGTTGGTGGGAATGCAAACTGGTACAGCCACTGTGGAAAACATTATGGAGATTCCTCAAGAAGTTAAGAATAGAGCTACCTTACAATCCAGTAATCACACTACTGTGTATTTACCCAAAGAATACAAGAACACGAATTCAAAGGGATACATGTACACCTATGTTTAGAGCAACATTATTTGCAGTAGCTAAGGAATGGAAGCATCCCAAGTGTCCATCCATTAATGAATGGATAAAGAAGATGTGTTGTGTATATATACATGTGTATATACTATTCAGCCATAAAAAAGAATAAAATCTTGCCATTTGCCATGACATGGATGGAGCTAGAGTGTATTATGCTAAGCAAAATAAGTCAGAGAAAGACATGCACCATGTGATTTCACTCATGTGGAGTTAAACAAGAAAGAGAAAATGTAAGAGAGCAGGTGAAAGCAAGAAACAGACTCTTAATAGAACAATCTGATGGCTACCAGACGGGAAGAGGCTGGGGAGATGGGTTAAATAGGTAGTGGAGATTAAGAAGTGGACTTGAAAAGATGAACACAGGGTGCTGTCTGCCATTGTTGAATCACCACATTGTTTTTGTTTTTTTTTTAGTTTAATGTATTTTAATAGCAAACTTACAGCAACAGCACAGAAGACAGACAACATTAAAAACATGTACTTGCATGTAGGACAACTCAGAAAAGTATAGTGAATGGATGGAATCTACTGTATGATAAAAATGCTACAAACACCATTTAGTTGCCATCAATAAGAAATTTACTTGTTTTAAAAAAAATCCAAATGCTGGTATTGTCCAGAAAAATTTAACAGGTTTATTTATAATTGTTATAAAGTTGAACTGCTGAAACGTGTTCACTGAAACATTTGGACTTGCATTAATGCTTTATGTCCCCGCATTTATATTAAAAATTTTCACACAAATGAAAATGGAAAAACTGCCAATACCTGATTTCTGTCCCCTATTTTTCCACTTGCAATCATATACTAGGTATATGACCCCATGGGAAAAAAAATATCTAACGTTCAGGGAACTACCAATAACAGGAAAAAGAGAAAAAAAATTTTTTTTAAAGAATGAAATGTTTTCCATCATAGTGGATTCTTAAGCACGTTCTCCACGTATGCGGCGTGCTAGCTGGATGTCTTTTGGCATAATTGTGACACGTTTGGCGTGGATAGCACACAGGTTGGTGTCTTCAAAGAGGCCCACCAGATAGGCCTCACTTGCCTCCTGCAAAGCACCAACAGCTGCACTCTGGAAGCGCAGATCTGTTTTGAAGTCCTGAGCAGTTTCTCGCACCAGACGCTGGGAAGAAAGTGTGAGGATCAGAAGTTCAGTGGACTTCTGATAACGTCTAATAAATATCACGGAGTGCCACAGTACCAGGCCTGTAACGATGAGGTTTCTTCACCCCTCCAGTAGAGGGCGCACTCTTGCGAGTGGCTTTTGTAGCCAGTTGCTTCCTCGGTGCTTTACCACCGGTCGACTTGCGGGCAGTCTGCTTTGTACCAGCCAGGGTGCAGAGACCTCCTTACTTACCCCCTTCTCCTTCGGCTGGAGCTCGGCGAGCTGGAGGCGGCTGCGAACACCCAATCACCACATTGTACTCCTGAGACTAATATAACACTGTATGTTAACTAAGTGGAATTAAAATTAAAATTTTTTTAAATTTAAAAAAGAAGTCAATAAGAGATTCATCACATATTCTTTCCCCACCTGAGGCACCAAAGAACATGGACTGAGATGGAGGCTCCATGAGCCTGGGCCCATGAGTAATCATGAAGAGCTTGTGCTCTGCCCTAGTCCTCAATGAACTTGCAGTGTGAATGACATAGGGATTGTTACTGCATATATCTTAGTCTATCTTGGCATTATACTGTAGGTGGTCTTAAACAAGTTATTTGGTTTCCCTGTGTCTTAGTTTCTTTCTTTTTAAAAAATATTTTATTTATTTATGATAGACATATATATATATAGAGAGAGAGAGAGGCAGAGACAGGCATAGGGAGAAGCAGGCTCCATGCAGGGAGCCCGATGCAGGACTCCATCCCAGGACTCCAGGATCACGCCCTGGGCCAAAGGCAGGTGCTAAACCGCTGAGCCACCCAGGGATCCCCTTAGTTTCTTTGCCTATAGAAAAGGAAGAATAGTACATCCCTCTTAGGGTTATGCTGAGAATAAGTGACTTACACATTATATTACTTTGCTAGGGCTTCCGTAACAAAGTACCACAGACGAACTCGGCAGACATTTTTTTTCCACAGTTCTGGAAGTTGAAAGCCAGAATCCAAGTGTGAGCAGGATTGGTTTCCTCATGGCCTTTTTCCTTGGCTTTTGTACATGCCTGTCTTCTCCATTCCTTCATGTGATCTTCCCTTTGTGCACATCTGTGTCCTAATCTCTTCTTCTTAGGACACCAGCCACATCGGACTAGGGTCCACCCTAGTGACCTCATTTTAATTAATTATCTCTTTAAAGACCTTCTCTCCAAATACAGTTACATTCTAATGTACTGAAGAAGAGGACTTCAACATGTGAACTGGGGGGATGGGATACATTTCAGCCCATAACAGACATGAAAAGCATTTATAGAAGAGCAGTATATGATACATAGTAAATAGTCAATGAATTTAGCTATTATATTACTACCATTATCTTTTAAATATACTGATAAGGGATGCCTGGGTGGCTCAGTTGGTTGGGTGTCTGCCTCCAGCTCAGGTCATGATCTCAGGGTCCTGGGATGGATCCCCATGTCCCTGCTTGGTGGGGAGTCTGCTTCCCCCACTCTCTCCTTTGCCTCCCCCCCACACTCATGCTCATTCTCTCTCAAATACATAAAATCTTAAAAAATAATAAATAAATAAATAAATAAATACACTGGTAAGAAAATATATTCAAGATACAGTATTACCTAAAGAAATAACATATTTTATATTATCCCTATTTATTTAATTAATTAATAAGCAATAATATTGTGTACTTGAAGAAAACAATCTAAACAATATGCCATCTGAAAAGGCTGTATACTGTACAATTCCAACTATACGACATTCTGGAAAAGGCAAAACTATGGAGACATTAAAAAGATCAGTAGTTGTCAAAGATTGTGGGAAGGAAGGAATAGATGGGAGTACAAAGGATTTTTAGGATTTTAGAGCAGTAAAACCTGTATGAACCTGTATGATGCTATAATGGTGGATACATGTCATTAAACATTTGTCAAAAACCATAAAATGTGCAACACCAAGAACCTTAATGTAAACAATGGAGTTTGGGTGATAATGACACATCAATGTGGATTCACTAATTTATAGACTATATTTTGCACACTACATTTGCAGTGTAACAAGCATATCACTCTGGTGGAAGTTGCTGACAGTGGGAGGGGTTTTGTTTACTGAGGGGCAGGGAGGAATATGGGAAATCTTGGTACTTTTTGTTCAATTTTGCTATGAATCTAAAGTTGCTTAAAAATAAAATTTAAAACATTTAAAATACACAAAAAAGCCAAATTGTAATTATTTGGGGTGGGGAGGGATTAAGGGACAAATTATGAGGATTTTTCCATTACATATTTTTGTGATTGAGTTTCTTAATTTTTTTTGTGTTGTAAATGTATAATCAGAAACAAATATATAAGAAAACAAAAGTAAAGGATGGCTGACTCCTTTGGGATGAATAATAAAAAAAACAAAGATGGCAGAATCCACACTCCATATTTCTGTCTCATGAGGCCTAATACACAGCTGATGCTCAATAGAAGTTGACATGATCTTCAAGTGCTTGTTAATGGTCTCAGCCAGCATACCACCTCCAAGAGATGCCCAGGGCCCAAGGCTCCATCCCCTCCAAACCAACCATTGCCCATTTGCCAACGACCCCTGATTGGGACTAATTACTTCAAAGGACATAATGGGGACTTGCAGGTCTTTGTTCCTGAGAGAGGAGAGAGGTATTCAGATATCTACCAGAATGGTCCTCAAAGGGGGGCCAGCAGGCCTGGAACTGGCAGGGCAGGAACCTCTGTCGGGGCCCTGAGAGACCACTGGGCATGATGAGGATTTTGAGCCAATACAGGAGACAGCAAGCCTATTGGGGCTTTTCTCTTGTTAATTGTATTCTTTCTGAAATGTGATAGCAGCTTGGACTTGGACTTGGGGTCTGGTTTCTAATTCCAGTTTTATTACTCACTGCTTCTGTGACTTGGAAAAACCATTCAGGCTTTTTCAGTATCATTTCCTAAGGGGTCCCTGGCATAATGTGTGTACTCTGCTGATTAAGGGATAGAGGTCTGTCTGCAAGAAACGAACAGCACTAGGGTGAATTTGAGGGATTTCCAGGTAGGAACTGAGAGGTATAAAAAGCGGAAGAAAGGCAGGACAAAACAAGCCTTCCATGCAATAGACAGGACCTCTGGGGCCTTTTGTTCTGTTTTCCAATGTCCATAAATGTGGAATCTAATATAACAATACAAATTTTAAAATATTCCCAAGGAGAATAAGAGAATCTCTCAAGGGGATAAAAATAGACTCCTGAGGTGTCAAGTAAAGAAGAAGCTGAAAAGCCCTAGTGGTCCTGGAGGTGTCAGGGCAGAGGTCTGTTACACTGGGACAGGACTGAATGGCTGAGGGCTTGGGTTTTGATGACCATTCGGAGGTGGGAGATGAGGCCTAGGTGTAGGAAAATTTCTTAAATAGAAGTTCTCTCTGGTAGTTATAGTGATTCTTAGAAAAGCAGCTGTGGCCAACAGTAAAGGAAACTTTTAGCCACCTCTGAGTGATCCAGGCAGCTGCTGACTTCCATAGCATTTCCCCAAGCCAACTGTAGCTTTGATTGATTAATCCAAGAATGGATGTAAATCTCATGTCCACCTCCTCATTTTAATACCTTCTTCTACTAATCACTCAAGTGTTCAAATCTATGTCTAGAGTCATGCATACCAGCATTATTTGGGATGGCAAGACATGGTAAATACAAAACATTCATTAGTAGAAAGCTGGTCAAGTATGCGGTAGTGTGCAGGTATTGACTTAATGCCACATGGCCCAGGTACACCCTTTATTGCCTTCTCTTCAATAATGGATCTGGGCCCGTAAATAGCTTTTCTTTGCCAACATAAAATGTTAGGCTCCATTAACAGAGAGTGCTGGAAGGACATTGAAAGAAAAAGAGTTTTTCTCTTCCTAGGTCTCAGGTAGATTATCACCAGACTCAGGCAGAGTATGCTTTTTCTCCAGTGCCAGACTCCAAGTGGTGTTTTCTCTACTATATGCTAGGCCTCTGTTTTTTTTTTCCAGCTCTCCAGGGGCAATGGCAGGATAGCTAGAAGCCCAGAATGCATGCATCTGTGTCCACCCAGGTGCCTGCTTTTGTTATCCTCTTCTCTGCCCCTTCTGTGCACACACCAGGGCCTGTGCAACTGGCCATATCATGTGCCAGCCAAGCCAATTTTGTTGCAGGCAGTGTCCTGGAGACTCCCGTCACCCCACCTCCCAGAGCTGCACGTAGAAGTATGCTCCATTCCTGCAAAGCAACTCAACAATGGCACCTGACTTGCCTGGTACACTCCTTTCCGTGTCAGCCTGGACTCTTCTGAGGCCTGGAGTGCTGCTCCTCCCTTCCCAGTAAATGTAGGCCATTCCAGCCTGACAACTCAGCGAACTTCTCCACCATTCAGTTCACTCTGACCACACCTTCCTCAAGGAAGTCTGAATACCTTTCCAACTTTGTCCTTTCTTAGGTACCCACCCCTAGCCCTAAAGTATTTTTTTTTGAAGATTTTATTTAGGGGCTCCTGGGTGACTCAGTCAGTTAAGTGTCTGACTTCAGATTAGGTCATGATCCTGGGGTCCTGAGATGGAGCCCCACATCAGGCTCTGTGCTTTAGCAGGGAGCCTGCTTCTCCCGCTGCTTGTGCTCTCTCTCTTACTCTCAAATAAATAAATATTTTATTTATTTACAAGGGAAAGGCATGGGGAGGAGGACAAGCAGACTCCCCACTGAGCATGGAGCCCATTACAGGGCTCAATCCCACAACCCCGGGATCATGACCTAAGCTGAAGGCAGATGCTTAACTGGCTGAGCCACCCAGGTGCCCCCTAAAGTACCCTTTTCAGAATTTCTTTTCTTTCTTCTATTTTTATCAAAGTATAGTTGAGAATATTAGTTTCTTGTGTATGACATAGTGATTCAACAAGTTTATACATTGTGTAGGCTCCCCATGAGTGTAGCTGCTGTCTGTCACCACACAACACTGCTACAGTACCACTGACTACTGTTCCCTATGCTGTACCTTTTATCCCTCTGACATTTCCTGACAGGAAGTCTGTACCTTTGGGGATCCCTGGGTGGCGCAGCAGTTTGGCGCCTGCCTTTGGCCCAGGGCGCGATCCTGGAGACCCGGGATCGAATCCCACGTCGGGCTCCCGGTGCATGGAGCCTGCTTCTCCCTCTGCCTGTGTCGCTGGCTCTCTCTCTCCTTCTATCTCTCAAGAATAAATAAATAAATAAATAAATAAATCTAAAAAAAAAAAAAAAAAAAAAAGGAAGTCTGTACCTTCCACTCTCCTTTACCCATTTTCCCCATCCCTCCCCTCTGGCAACCATCAGTTTATTCTGTGTATTACAGGCCTGTTTCTTATTCATTTGTTTTGGTTTTTTTAGATTCCACATATAAGTCAAATCATATGGTATTTGTCTTTCTCTGACTTATTTCATTTAGCATAATGCCCTTTAGGTCCATCCATGTTTTTACAAATGGCAAAGTCTCATTCTTTGTATTTTCCTATCTTTATAGTTACTCTCCTATCACAGCTTAATAATTCTCTATATTAAGTCTCCCATTTATATTACTGTGTATTCCTGTTTTCTTATTGGACTCAGACATATGTAAAGCATTCACACACAACATAATATATTGTGGCCATTAAAATAATGATGTAGATATATATTTTTTAAAGATGTTATTTGTTTATTCATGAGAGACACAGAGAGAGAGGCAGAGAGAGAAGCAGGCTCCATTCAGGGAGCCTAAGGTGGGACTTGATCCCAGGACCCCGGGATCACACTCTGAGCCAAAGGCAGACGCCCAACTGCTGATCCACCCAGGTGTCCTTGTAGATATATTTATTGATACAGAACTGTGTCTGTGACATTGCTGAGTAAGAAAAGTAGAGACATAAAATTATGTGTGTATACGTGCATGAAGTCTAGAAGGGTGTCAGAAACTGTCAGTGGATATTTCCAGGTAATGAGATTTTATGAATTTTACTGTCTTTGTACTGTTCTTAGTTTATTTTCTTCCCATGAATGTGTATAATTTCACTAAAAGCAATAAAGTTAATTCCTTCTAACCCTCAAAAAACTCAGAATACATGCCCTGGCTCTTTTGGTTCTGGCACCAATTCCAATGCGTGTAGGAGTCCCACACAGAACCTAGCTTTTCTCCAGATGCCAACAGAGTGTCTGAGAACTCAACTGAATTCTGTCACTATCTACCCAGGAACAGCTTCTGATTCCCCAGAAATAGCATATATTCCACAGGTTAAGGTTTCAGTCCTATAAGACTGTTTTCTGCTCCAGATGCCAGTCACAAGTGCTAGTTGTCATCTATGCTTCTGGCTATAAATCAGAACCTTCCTCAGGTTCAATTAATTTGCTAGAGAAGCACAGGACTCAGAGAAATATATTACTTACCAGATTTCTGGTTTATTATAAAAGGATACAATTCAGGAACAGCCAGGTATTAGAGATGGATAGGCCAAGGTACAGGCAAAGGAGAGCTTCCATGCCCTGTCTAGGCACACCAGTCTCCCCAAAGCTCCACATGTTCATCAATTCGGAGGCTCTCTCAATTTCATCCTTTTGGGTGTTTGTGGAGGCTTTATTACATAGGCATGATTGATTAAATCATTGGCCACTGGTGATTGATTCAACTTCCAGTTCCCCTGCTCTCCCAGAGGTCAGGGGTGGGAATCCAAGTTCCAACTCTTAAATCACATGGATGGCTCCATTGCCAACCAACCTAGCTACCAAATTCTGAGGATCTGGGAGCTGTGAGCCAGGAGTTGTGAACAAGGACCAAATATACATGAGAAATGTATTTTGGTCATCTAAATGGCCAAATATTTTTTTATACATCACAATATTGCACTGGTGACACCTTTGGTTTTAAAAAGGTAAAGTCCAAACTCCCTACCACAGTTTATGAAGTAATTCAAGGTCTCACCCCTCTTTATTGGTATAGCCCCATATTCTGTCATTCTACACCGAAATTCAAATTAATCTGAAGGTCAATCATTCATCAAACCTGGCCTAAAACTCTCTCCTTTTTGGGATCTTTTCCAATTCATTCCCCTTATCCTTGTGTTAGGGTATTAAATTCATCAAGGGTTATATGGCTAAGGACCTTTCAGTGGGAGAGGTGGTCTGAGACTCTGCAGGTGCAGAATCTCTGTCCTTCTTTTGGGGGGGGTGTCGGCTCTTTTTCATAAGCTTCTGAGCACCCTGAACATACCAGCTTCTAAATAAGACTGAACTGTCTCAGCGACAAAGGACAAGCAGGTTTCCAGCAGATGATACTGACAGATCCAATTGCTGGCTTTGTATTTGTACTTCAGCTCAGTGCTTCTCAAATTTTACTGTGCACAGACATCCTTCAGGGTTGTTGTAAAGTGCAGGTTCTGATTCAGTAGCTCGGAGGTAGGCCCAAGATCATGCATTTCTAACAAATTCCTGAGGGATGTGCATCCTTAGACAATAAAATATTAGCTTATTTTTAAATACATTATTGAAATATAATCTAAGTAGAAAAGCAGCCCTACAATTTACACGTTTAATGGAATCCCTATCAAAATACCATGGACTTTCTTCAGAGAGTTAGAACAAATTATTTTAAGATTTGTGTGGAATCAGAAAAGACCCCGAATAGCCAGGGGAATTTTAAAAAAGAAAACCATAGCTGGGGGCATCACAATGCCAGATTTCAGGTTGTACTACAAAGCTGTGGTCATCAAGACAGTGTGGTACTGGCACAAAAACAGACACATAGATCAATGGAACAGAATAGAGAACCCAGAAGTGGACCCTGAAATGTACGGTCATCTAATATTCGATAAAGGAGGAAAGACTATCCATTGGAAGAAAGACAGTCTCTTCAATAAATGGTGCTGGGAAAATTGGACATCCACATGCAGAAGAATGAAACTGGACCACTCTCTTTCACCATACACAAAGATAAACTCAAAATGGATGAGAGATCTAAATGTGAGACAAGAGTCCATCAAAATCATAGAAGAGAACACAGGCAACACCCTTTTTGAACTCGGCCACAGTAACTTCTTGCAAGATACATCCACAAAGGCAAAAGAAACAAAAGCAAAAATGAACTATTGGGACTTCATCAAGATAAGAAGCTTTTGCACAGCAAAGGATACAGTCAACAAAACTAAAAGACAACCTACAGAATGGGAGAAGATATTTGCAAATGACATATCAGATAAAGGGCTAGTTTCCAAAATCTATAAAGAACTTATTAAACTCAACACCAAAGAAACAAACAATCCAATCATGAAATGGGCAAAAGACATGAAGAGAAATCTCACAGAGGAAGACATGGACATGGCCAACATGCACATGAGAAAATGCTCTGCATCACTTGCCATCAGGGAAATACAAATCAAAACCACAATGAGATACCACCTCACACCAGTGAGAATGGGGAAAATTAACAAGGCAGGAAACAACAAATGTTGGAGAGGATGAGGAGAAAAGGGAACCCTCTTACACTGTTGGTGGGAATGTGAACTGGTGCAGCCACTCTGGAAAACTGTGTGGAGGTTCCTCAAAGAGTTAAAAATAGACCTGCCCTACGACACAGCAATTGCACTGTTGGGGATTTACCCCAAAGATTCAGATGCAATGAAACGTCGGGACACCTGCACCCTGATGTTTCTATCAGCAATGGCCACAATAGCCAAACTGTGGAAGGAGCCTCAGTGTCCATCGAAAGATCAATGGATAAAGAAGATGTGGTTTATGTATACAATGGAATATTACTCAGCAATTAGAAACGACAAATACCCACCATTTGCTTCAATGTGGATGGAACTGGAGGGTATTATGCTGAGTGAAATAAGTCAATCGGAGAAGGACAAACAGTGTATGTTCTCATTCATTTGGGGAATATAAATAATAGTGAAGGGGAATATAAAGGAAGGGAAAAGAAATGTTGGGAAATATCAGGAAGGGAGACAGAATATAAAGACTCCTAACTCGGGGAAATGAACTAGGGGTGGTGGAAGGGGAGGAGGGCAGGTGTTGGAGGGGAATGGGTGACGGGCACTGAGGTGGACACTTGACGGGATAAGCACTGGGTGTTTTTCTGTATGTTGGTAAATTGAACACCAATAAAAATTAATTAAAAAAAAAAAAAGAAAAGCAGCCCTATTTCAACATCTTAGTCAACTCCACCTTAGCATGGACACAATACAGCTTTCACCCCACAAACTGATATGAGGGGAGACGGTCTTAGTAAGGCATTTTTCTATTGGTGATAAAATTATGGACCTCCACTCAACTCCTCTTTAGGGCCTCACCTGCACATAATGTCTGCCCTCTGCTCATATTGTTTTGTTTGTTTGTTTAGAGAGATTGAGAGAGAGAGAGAGAACATATGCACACACAAGTGGTGGAGAGGGAGAAGCAGGCTACCCACTGAGCAGGGAGCCCGATGTAGGGCTTGATCCCAGGACCCTGGGACCATGACCTGAGCCAAAGGCAGACAGTTAACCAACTGAGCCACCCAGGTGCCCCTAATATAGCTTTTTAAAAAGAGAAGCCATGTCCTGCTCATATCTCAGCTTTTAGTTCACCACTTAGAGGGAAGCATAATGGTTCGAAGTGCTAGTCTGCCTGTGTTCATGTCCCAACTCATGTCCACTTACTGAGGTACTTCTCTTACTATAAGATGGGGGTAGTAGAAGCATCTACCCCCTCAGGTTGTTTTAAGGATTAAATGAACAGAATTAGAATGATGGCTAGTGCCTAGCAAGCATTATGAAACAATTTGGCTGTGATTATTAGTGAATGTGTAGAATAATGAATCTTTCAGAAATAGTATCACATCCATTTGCTCATGTAGAATGTATCAGTTAATTTTCACACGTTAATTAATGTGTTGCATTTTTATTTTTAACATGTGCAAAATTATTTGTCAGGAGCACATGGATGCAAACAAGAAACTCATTCATTCACACAACAAATATTTCCTGAATGAAGGGCACCTCTGCAGGCACTGAAGATGAGGCCAGGAAGAGGAAAGAAGGGATACAGAAATGAGCTAAATACAACTTCTGGCCTGAAGGGAGAGAAATAAGAAGAAAAATTTACAATTCAGGGTGCAAGAGTCCAATGCTACAAGAGGCACAGCAATAATATGTTCTTGCTAGTCATCACTGGGGAGGATTCTGTGTGTTTCCTGCCCAGCATCTATTCCTATATGCAAGTATTAGAAACCATATTTTCCTGGGGGAACCACCCCCCTTTCAGTCTGTCCCAGCATTCAGGGAGCTGACTACAATTAGACCCCAGCACAGCCTTGTGACCCAGGCCTGGCCGATCAGAGAATTAAATGCCCTTCACTATAGCAACTGGTTCAAAGGTGTACACATGACCAAAGATAGGCCAGCAATTCAATTCTGGTATTCCTGAATAAATGTGGAGCTAAAAAGGTCTAAATTCCAAATTGTTTTATTTAGCTTTGGCTAAAGTTTCAACCAAGAATGAGCTTTTAAAGGTAAGAACTTAGAATAAAATTCTGTTCTATTAGCACAGTGAGGATATAAACAACTCTGCTAGCCAGTCCCATCCTGCCATAAGAAAAAAAGCTAGAGAGAACCTCAGTGATACCAAGGCTACAAATATTAGTAGGTTGAGTACAGGTCCTTTCTGGATTTAAATATTCTGTATTTGGTCATCATGAATGGATTTTGGCTTGCACAATGTTCTGTTGCATCCTTATTGTTAATGCTTTATAGTTCTACAACCACTAATTTTGAGACTATATATTCACTTTATTCATTTCCTGTGGGAAACTGAATTTAAATTCACTAATCAGTCTTTTAACAACTAGATCAGGAACTTTATTGATCTTATTACAATTGACTCAACTACATAAAAATATGAGATCCTCTTAGAATTAAGAAAAATATTTTTGTTTTTATATAAGTAGAAACAATTGTAAGATAACATAATTTTTTTTATCCTTTTCAATTTACTTCTTTGCTTTTATCTTCCCATCAACCATATGAGGAACACAGTGCTGATTAGAATCATCCTAATTTTATTGAGGAGAAAGCAGACAAAGCAGTAGTGGTAATCCATTAGCAAAACAAAGTATATAGAAGGCAACTCATTGGTGATTCACAAAAACTCAAACTCTTTACAGCTTGACTGGCCCCTGTGCCCTGGTCCTCACCTAAGCATCGTTCCCTGCATGTAACTGAAAGTAATACAGCTAGGCATTTTTAAACTCTGGACTGAGCTTTCTGTGAATTTCAAGTCAATCTGGGAGATTTTAGTGTATTTTATTTTGCTGTTCCTAGTGCAATTTGTATATTAAGTAACTCAAAGTAATTAGCATTTTGTAAGTAGTTATATTTCACTGCATTTCCACTAGTGTCAATAGATAACTGCTACGGAAGGGCTGGTAGTATTATACATTTTCCACATCCCATTGCTTTTTTGGTATGCTTTGTTTTCTAAGTTATATGGGGGTGTGTGATTTCTGTTATTATAATTACTAAAGATGGTTTTTAAATCTTGGATGATTAAAAATATCAGTCTACTAAATTGACATTAAATGCAATGTTACAAATAACTCAGGCTAATATGGTAGCCTAAATTTCAGGAGTGCATTTAAGGATGCAGTCTCCCCGCAGAAAAATAGAGAAAATTGTGAGGTTGCTTAATAAGTTACCATCAGTAAATTCTATGGGAATCAAAAGTCCCAAAGGAAGCCCATGGCCAGCTAAGGCCAGCCAGAGGCTACTCATGTCTATTTCAGTGGTTCTAAACCTAAAGCAACTAGGATTGGTTGACTTACATGTTTTAGGCAGCTATGATTTGGAAATTAGGATGCAGTGCTCACAGGGCATGCCTTAAGAACTTGCTGTAGTTGGCTATAGCAGAAATAGGAAGGAAATGGGGGAGTGGGCTGTTTCCAGATGTCCAGTAGAAAGATGACAGGTCCTCTCTCAAGTGGTAACAGCTCTTTGGTATTGTTCTTGATGATGGGCAGCTTAAAGATGCCAAAGACAACTCTGGCTTGAAGCAGGGCTTCTCACAGTATGATCTCTGGCGCATGTGGTGATTCTGTTGCGTGAAGAATCTTTGGAAATTTCATCCACCTCATAATGAGGTCTCATAGGACTCTACCTGGTCTTAAGTCTGATTCAAAATGATGACAATATACTAATAATGATGATAATGACTTTTATTGAGGACTTAGTTTGTGCCAAGCATGGTGCCAAATGCTTCTATGCATTATCTGACCCAGTCTTCACAATAACCCCCTGAAGTAAGTATCACTATTTTTTCTCCAATTTACAGATGAGAAAACTGAGGCACAGAAATAAGGAACATGTCCAAAATCACAAAGTTAATTAGTGGTAGAGCCAAGATTCACATCATGATCTAACTCCAAAATATATGCTTTAAAAATTGTGATAAGAGGGGATCCCTGGGTGGCGCAGCGGTTTAGCATCGGGCTCCTGGTGCATGGAGCCTGTTTCTCTGCCTCTGTCTCTGCCTCTCTCTCTCTCTCTCTCTGTGACTATCATAAATAAATAAATAATAAAAAATTAAAAATTGTGGTAAGATACATATAACATTTACCATTGTAGCCTTTTTTTACATTCATTCATTCCACAAAGGAAAGAACACGTCTCCATGTGTACAGGCATGCTCATGTTCCCATGTAACTGAACTTGCTGAAATTTACAGCCAGACCAACATTCTATCTGATGTGTACTCCCAAGTAAAGCAGGTTTATGAGGACTATGAGCAGGCGCAGGACTTGCTTTCAAAGCTTTCCTTCCTTTATCAGCACTCCTGATTTTATAAACTCATCAACCTCATTCTTACCCAAATATCCTGATGAATTTGGGTATAGTAGGGCTTCATGAGGACCCAAACATTTTTAACAAAGCTTTGAAGCATCTCAGCACAGGATCCCTGGCTCAGGCAGCCCCCACCCACAGGGCCAATGACTCCCAAAGTCCACCGAGCGCACTAGTATGGCCATTTTAAAGTGACATTTAGTACATTCACATTTTGTACAACCATCACCACTACAAATTCCAGAAAATTTTCATCACTCCAGAAGGCAACCTCATGCCCATTACATGGTCACTTCCTGTCCCTTCTCCCCTGAACTCCTGGGAACCACTAATGTGCTTTCTATCTCTATGGATTTGCCTATGCTGGACATTTTATATAAATGGATTCATATTATATGTGGCTTTTTGTGTTTGGCTTCTTTCAGTAGGCATAATGTTTTCAAGGTTCATTCATGTTGTAAGAGGTAATAGTACCTCATTCCCTTTTATAGCCAAATATCAATCCACTGTACCACATTTTGTTTACCCATAAATTGATGTACATTTGGGTGGTTTCCACCTTTTGGCTATTGTGAGTAGTGTTGCTATGAACATCCATGTGTAAGTTTTCATTTGAACACCTGGTCTCAATTCTTTTGTGTAAAAAGAATAGGCTTTTGATTATAAACCTCTGCTGATTCCAAAAAGGAGATGACCAAATATCTTAAAATTTTCAGTCATTCAACAAAAACTGAGAATCTACCACATCACTACCTAGAATGCCAATACTGGGAATATAAATTGCAATGAATAAGAATGAGGTGAATGACAGGTATCATGCCTGTCCTCCTTGGGAATGACAGAAAATTGAGTAAAACATGAATCTGGCAGCAGTCAGGCTTACGGGTTCCTTTCCCATTTGCTATTAAAGGAAAACAAAAGCTGGTGATAACACAGCTGAGCAAGATGCTCTAATGGGATGCTTTTGAATCAACAAATATAACTAAGAGTAGATTAAGCTATGTTATTTATCATTTTCTATAATAAGTCTGAGGTAGGGAGTTTCCCCAGTGGGACAGGTCAGCAGCTCAACAACACCAAGGAGTTAGGTTTTCTCCATCCTTCTGCTCTGCCAGGCTCATAGTCACAATAAGAGACAGCAGGTCTAGGCATTATGTCCTTTTCACATATAACAAAGAGCAAAGAACAGAGGTGGGAAATGGCAGATCCCTTCTCAATCCCTTTTTAGAGGGATTGAGAGATGAGATGAGATGAGAACACGCAGCCCGGTAGCCCGCACAGCCCGGCAGTCTGCACTCGCAGCCCCGCGGCTCCCTTTTTAGATATCCCTTTTTAGATATAAGAAAAATGTTCCCAGGAGTCCTCCAGAATACTTCCCTCAGGGAAGATCTGCACCAAGAGCCTATTCCTACACTAATCATTGGCAGGAGAATGGAATTACAGTGCATGATTTAAGATTAATCAAGATTTGAGGCTAGAAGGGGGCCCAGCTTCCCCTGGCCCATACAGGCACCTGATACCATAAAACACAGGGGTTCTGGGGGAAAATGTAAGAGGAAAAGGAAGGGCTATGAGACAAGCAGCTGGGTGCCAGGCAAAACTTCCTGGAGGACTGTCCAGTTCAGAGTTCTCTGAGCTCCAGGCCTTAAATGAAAACAAACAAATGAAACAAAACCTCAACATGTCCAGAACTGATTTCATGATTCTCATCAAAATGGTCTCTTACAGTGCTCTATTTCCTTGGAATGCACCACCTTGGCAGCTGCACAAGCCAGAAATATAGGAGTCATCATACCCTCTTCTTTTTCCTCAACACCCGTACCTATTGCGTCACCAAGTCCTGTTGATACAACCTCCTGAATAGCTCTTGAATCTACTGATCCCTTCCCCTCCACTGCCACCATTCTAATTCAAGTCACATGCATCAACTCTTCCCTGGAGCTCTGCGACAATCTTTTGCTTGGTCTCCTTGCATTTACTCCGACCTGCCTCCTATCCAGCCCTTCACGTTGCAGCTGTGGCATTTTAAAATACATGCTTAAGCTTAAAATTTGCTTCCCGCTACTCTTAGAATAAAGACCAAGGTAAGGGTCTCCGCCAGCTCTTTGCAATTCAGTTACAACGGTTTCCTTTGAGCGTTAATGGCTTGTGCTCCATCCCACCTCAAGACCTCTGCACTTGAGGATGCTCCTGCCCCCGCCATTCCTCGTGTCTCAGTTTAACCGTCACTTCGAGGGAAAGCCTTTCCAGGCCTCCTAATTAGGTCAGGTCCCTCTGCTTCGGGCGCGTAAAAAAGTCCGTGCCTTCCGTTTAGGGCGCTTTTCTGTCTGTAGACTAAGATTGATGAGAACGCGGAGCTCGCATCCCTTACAGCACAACCCCTTACAACACCACTGCGTAGCTGAACGGCTGGAGGAATATACACACGTCCAGGAGTGGCCCGCAAGGACTGCGTCCCGTGTCCCGGAAAGAGTACGGGTAACAGCCGGAGCGCGCCCGCGCAGCCCGGTAGCCCGCACAGCCCGGCAGTCCGCACTCGCAGCCCCGCGGCTCCTCCCGGTAGCCCCGCCCCTGCGCCCCGCCCCTGCGCCCCGCCCCTCTCTGCTGAGTCTGGGGGAGGGGCATAGAGGTCGCGTGACGTGACAGCAGCCCGCCGTTGATTGGGCTTCCAGGGACGCCGGCTAGGGGAGGGGGCGTGTCCTCCTGTGCTGATTGGCTGCCGGGCGGCGCCGGGGTGGGCGGTGGCGGCGGCGCGGCGGCGGCGGCGGCGGCGGCGCGGGGGCAGGTGCCGAGGGGACGGGACCCCGCAGGGCAGGGAGGGCGGCAGCTGCGGGCGGGATGGGTCCTCGCCGCCGGCTTTGCTGAGACTCGCTCGCGGGCGCTGCCAGCCGCTGGCCGCAGTGGCCGCGGGGCATGAAGGGCGTTCTGGGAAGTCCCGTGGCCGCGGCCGCCGCCGGCGCCGCGATGCAGGAGAGTTTCGGCTGCGTCGTGGCCAACCGCTTCCACCAGCTGCTGGACGACGAGTCGGACCCGTTCGACATCCTGCGTGAGGCCGAGCACAGGCGCCAGCAACAGCTGCAGCGCAAGAGGCGCGACGAGGCGGCGGCGGCTGCCGGGGCCGGCAACCGCGGCGGCAGGAGCCCGGCCGGGGCCTCGGGCCACAGACCTGGCGCGGGTGGCGGCCGGAGGGAGTCCCAGAAGGAGCGCAAGAGCCTCCCGGGCCCCGGCGCGCCGCAGCCGGACAGCCCCGGGGTCGGCCCGCCGCCCCCTGGTACGCGCGCCCCGCCCGGCACCTGGGCGCCCCCGGATAGGCGCGGGGGTCGGGGGGCAGGACAGGGGGGTCACGGAGGTCATCGTTCTTGGCCGCCTCCCGACCTCCGCTGCGAGACCGGGGCCTGGGGGTCCTGGTCCAGAGGGAAGGGGCCTTGTGGCGTTGGAAGGTAGGAGAAGAGGACGGGAGGGGGCGTCACGCCCCTCGTGGGGGTGGAGGGAGCGGGCGTGGAGCGAGGGTCTCGGCGTTCTGGAGCTGAGCCCTTACAAGTTGGGCAAAGTTGAGTCACACTGCTCGGGCGGTGCGTGTGGCGGAGGTGACCCCGGGGAGCTCAGAGGTGGAGCTTGCGGAGCCCGACTCCATCCTCCAGCCGGACCTCTGTCTGCAAGATGCCAGTCGGGAGGCCGCGAGGGAAGCGTGGTGGGGAGGGGAAGGAAGGAGGGCGCACCCGGCCGCGGGGTGCTGGAGCCGAGGCCTAGGTGACCGCGGGGAAGGGCTGTGACGTCAGGGCCAAGAGCGGAGTGCGGCGGGGACGGCCGCGGGGTCCCCGGCTGCGTGCGGGCGCCGCGCCTGCACCCCATCCCGGCACCCTCCCGCACCCGGCCGGTCGTTGTCCAGTGCAGCATGTAGTGTCCTTGGGATATGTGACATGTCCTTAACTCGGGCTGCTTCAAGAAAAGCGTTTGTAACCTTTCACCTTTTCAACAAGAACAAAGTTCCCCACACCGCGTGTACCAGAGACCGCGGTCCGCATCTATCAGGGGGGGTGCTCAGGACTCGCTTATCACCTGAACTGCATCAGCCCATAGTCTGCAGGACGCCACCTGTGTGCCATCTGTATTCCTAAAATGAGGCAGTGATGCTGAGTGAGGCTTGCTTGCTTGCTGAAAGTATTAAGGTTAAGATGTGTCGTCCGACCGCTCAGCCGTTGTTGGGCAGTGTATTCAACTCGCTTCTCTGGCTCGTTCCTTGCTCATGACAGCTGTGCTCCCAGCTGAGATTACAACTCCTGACTTAAGGGTTGGGTCTTTGACTCGGGCTAGCTAGGTAGTATTTACCTGTAAAACTTCAGTCCAACAGTATCACTTGCGAATCAGAAAATTCACTGCAATAAAGATGTTGGAAACTATTTTAAATGCTTCTGGATATCTCAAGACCCCCATGCTGGTAGGGCCAGTACGTTTATGGGCCTATTTAAGGTGAATGAAGCTTGAGATACATTGTACATTTTGTGTTCTCATTTTTCTCATACATCTATTTAGATAAACATAGTAATGAAAAAAACTGAGGAAGGCTAAGCTTTTCCTCTCCCTTTTTAACAACTGAAAACGATGTATTTTATCCTTTAGAATAGTGTGAAACTCCATTTAGTGCTGTTAATACATTGCTTTTTAACCTTTTTAATGTTGAAAATCATTATTATAAGAATTTTGAACGGTTCCCTAAATGTATGGAGTAAAGTAAAAATATCCTGTTTTTCTTACTTGTTAACACTTTGCATTTATGTACATACAGAACTATTTCTTTTTTTCTAATTTAAATGATATATGAGCTGAGTTGCAATCTGCTTTCCCTTAGCATTGTAATCTGGGTTTACTAACTTTTCTGTCAGTTGTTCATGATCCAGATGATCTGGCTTTTGAGATCCATATTAAAGATCTTTAGTTAATTTTGTAGTTAAAATGGAAATTTTGTCATTTGTCAATTCTTTTTCAGGCCTGTGTTCAGTTCATTAATTTACATTCATGTAGTTACTGTACTAAATTTTTAGAGAGCTACTCTCTCAAGGTTTTGTAGCCCTAATTGATATGGATTGTGCTTTTCTAACATTCAAAATTTTTAATTTAGAGTCTTATAAGTGAATGCTCAGTATGGACAGGAATCAAAGTCAAAACATATTTGACATATATTGGAAACATTTTTGGATATGGATGTGGAAAGCATAAGATTTTCCCATATAAACAGGTTTTTAACGTCCTTCACTATTGAACAACATATATAGACCGTACCCAAGCCTTGTTCGATAAATTCATTCTTGAAATTCATAGAGGCTATTTAAACTTTGCTCTTCCTAACCTTTCAGAACTACTGTCCTTGAGTCAAAGCTCAACTTTATTTTGTAGGACATCTCACTGTAAATTTTATTATACTCTGTTCCTTCATATGGGCTTGGGTATAGATCAGTGCTTAGACAACATGTGCCAGCCTTTTATTGGAAAGAGCTAGAGAAATTCAGTGTTTGCATTATCCACTTGGTGCTGCTGACCCAGCACAGAAACACTCGGTTCAGTTGCAGTCTTGATCTCTTAGCACTAGATTGTGGGGAAAAAACTGGACCCCTTTTAATCTTTGGGTGGTGGGGAGAGAATGAAATGTTCACAGTGTACTTATAACTATTCTAATAAGTAGCCAGTTATACTTAATGGTTTTTAATTTATGTACCAAAACTTGGGAAGAAGTTTTAGTACAAAGTATGCACTAAATGTCATTTTAAATTTTGAATGGTGAATTCCAAATTTAATTGAATTAAAAAAATAACCTTGAGGAAGCAAATAGGGTGGGATAAGCTCTTAAGTAATTCTGTAGTTGAGTGGAAATATTAAGATTTTTAAAAATAAGTTATAATTAAGAACTTTGAAGCAGCATTAAAATAACTTTTTACATTGAGGGGAAAGTATTGAAAAGTAGAGTTTAGACTATTGTCATAGTCTGTTTTCAACTTGTTAGATAATTAACTTTCATAATAACATTTTCTACCTAACATTTCAAATTTGATCTCTTTTGGTAATGTACGTGCCCTCAGATTTGGCATTGCAGACTCCTGGGATAAGTGTCAATCTCTTTTTTTGCTTCTGTGAGAGGGGCAGGATGATCTGTTTATGACAGCATCTTTCCCATATCCCCAACATGTCATTAGCTCAAATTGTGACATCAGTACAGGATCCAAATTGGACTTAAGCATTTCTAGGTTGTGGGACAATGACTTAAGATTGAACTTAGATTTATTGTATAACTTTTCACATTTGAAAAAAATAGTTTGTTAACAAGTAATAAGTTGCACAATTTTATGTTAGTGGTGTCACAGACTTGATTTTTGCTTTAAAATGGGACCGGTAAGGTATTGGAACTATGTTAATACTTACCTGTGCCCAGTAAAAAGTTCAGATAGGAAATATTTGGTAGGAAAAACAGAAAAATATGTATAAACATATATTCCTTAAGAGTCATGTGTTATCTAAGTAAGAAAGGAATCCAGGAATTTAAAAAATACCCATTAATTCAAATACATTTAATATTTTTATAGCCATACAACGAATGTGAAGGGTAAGTTATACCAAGGAAAATTGAAGTTACTATAATAAAAATAATGTGTCCTGTCTGAGATGGAGACCTTTTAAATGTATATAGAGAAAAATAAACACATTTTTGGAAGATGATTTAAGAAGTGACAAAGTTAAGGGGATCCCTGGGTGGCGCAGCGGTTTGGCGCCTGCCTTTGGCCCAGGGCGCGATCCTGGAGACCTGGGGTCGAATCCCACGTCGGGCTCCCGGTGCATGGAGCCTGCTTCTCCCTCTGCCTATGTCTCTGCCTCTCTGTCTCTCTGTGACTATCATAAATAAATTAAAAAAAAAAAATTAAGAAGTGACAAAGTTGTTCATTACTGAATTTATCGAGTATTGGCTGCCCTCAGAAATAGTATCTACTTAAAAATTTTAAAGTCAAAAGCAGAGAAGAGTCAAGAGAGAAAAAGAGACTGAAGCCTGTAGTGGCCCCAGCTGAGTGCTGGCTTCTGCAAAGATGAGATACCCCTTCGAGTGCTGACTGGCCCTCGTATGAGTTGGCAAATAGCAGTTTGGCCTCCTATTGAGAAGTATGATCCTAAATGTATGAAACAAACAAAAAATAAGTAAATAAATGTATAAAACCCATCAAAGAGCAGGAGAGCAGGAAAATCTGTTTTCAAACAAAAAAGATGATAGTAGTATAGACTATTTAGAAACTAAAACCTTAATAGCCAATGATGAATCATAGTTCATTTAAAGAACAATCTGCAATATAGTGTCTGTCCTTTAACTTTTCTGTATGGAGCTTAACTACGACATTTTACTAAAGTTTCTGTCAAAAACAATTTAGCAAACATGAACTGTCACTTATTGTGAGATACCTGTATGTTAGTTGGTATAATTTATATTGCCTAGGACAGAAGAGAAAGAGAATATAAGTATCTTAAAAGTTTTATTAGGAAGTACAGTTGACCCTTGAGCAATGTGGAAATTAGGGACACCACCCTCCTGTGCAGGCAAAAATCCACATAACTTTTGACTTCCTCAGAATTTACCTAATACCCTACTGTTGAGTGAAAGCCTATGGATAACAGTCAATTAACATGTATTTTGTGAATGTGTTGTGTATTGTATTCTTAACAGCAGATAAGCTAGAGAAGACAAAATACATTTACACTACTGTACTGTATCTCAAAAAATCCATGTACACATGGCCTGCACGCCTCAATCACAATGTTGTTCAAGGCTCAACTGTAGTTGCTTTGGGCCGTGACAGCATCTACAACTTCTTCTCTGAATGTTTTCAAACTTCCCAGATTTTCCTATGACTTCAACTTCTAGAAAAGTAGAATTTAAAACTCTCTCTGGACAGTAAATGTACCGTCATGGACCCGGTGTCCCAGCTCTCCCTTCTGATTTGTCGCCAGCAGGCCAGAAGCGAGCTCCCAGAAGAGGGGAGCAACAGGGATGGAATGACAGCCGGGGGACAGAGGTGACGCTTGACAGAGCAGAGCGGAGATCCTACAGGGAATATCGACCCTATGAGACTGAGAGACAGGCCGACTTGACACCTGAGAAGTTCACAGATGAAAAGTACGTACTGCAGGGAGTGGGGAGCCAGAGGGTTTTCAGAGAACTGCTAGCATTTGCAACCTCTTCATGATGCCAGTCCTGGGAATATTTTGCCAATTTTAGTTGGGAGTTTATGTGACATGGAAGGAAATGGTCGTATGGTGAAAAAAAAAATTATTTATTGGTAACTGAGCAAAGACTCCCTAAAAAACTGCACAGGAGTCTGGGAAACTGGTTACATTTTGTTTTGCAGTGTAGGCTAGGGATATAATTATGGTTTTGATTTAACATTACTGATTTAGACTACTAAAAATGTAAACAAGTTTCTGGCCCTATGGTTGGTTAGGTCAGTTGGCTCTCATGATGACAGACATTTTAAGAAAAACTGATACAGTGTGTGACACCAATTCTTGGCTCCCCTACCTTCCTCTAGAAAGTGCTGTAACCTGGCAGGTGGTGCCGTCATGTGGAGCTGGACTCCTGAGTGATGGGGCTGCATGCAGGCTGTGTGTGCCTACCTGTACCCGCAGAGCAGTCCTCGAGGTCTTATGCTTGGTACTACCATGGCAGGGGCTTGCTGCCTGAAGTTTTTAATTATTCGACCTGCACGACACTGAATTTAGATTAAGCAAGCAACTTGTGAATCTCATTTAAAGCAAAGTAGGTAAAAAAAAAAAAAGTCTAGGGAGACTAGAACCGTGTATGTGGACTCTATCAGCTGTCAACAGTTTCATGTCAAGGGAGCCATTATTCCCAAAGTCTTTCAACTTCTTGACTACTCATTCCATTTAGGATCCTGGCTACAAGTTTTATCCAAAGGATATGGCTTTGTAAAACCATGCCCTACCATTAAACTGCCTTACCACAAAAAAAGTACAAAAATCCAGCAGGGGGGATCCCTGGGTGGCGCAGCGGTTTGGCGCCTGCCTTTGGCCCAGGGCGCGATCCTGGAGACCCGGGATCGAATCCCACGTCGGGCTCCCGGTGCATGGAGCCTGCTTCTCCCTCTGCCTGTGTCTCTGCCTCTCTCTCTCTCTCTCTCTATCATAAATAAAAAATAAAAAATAAAAAGAAAAGAAAAAAAAATCCAGCAGAGAATAAATAGCTCAGTCTGGGAGGGCTGAGGCAGGTGGTGACTTTCACAGGTCTAGTCCCTAGAAGTCACATATTCAGAACATGAAGATGGTGTATCTGCCACCATGTCAGAGGGTAAGGGAAGAGAAAGGCTTAATTCTGCAATTTTTGGTGATTTCTTCAATTTTGCTGTGTAATGGCCATGGTCTGCTGGCTTACAAAAAAGGTTTTTGGATCAGAGCAATTTATTTGGGGAAACCTATGTGTATTTTTTTTTTCATGTTTCCAGCTTTTTATAGTAGCAAAACTGTGAGTCTTTAAAAAGGATGAGTATATATGAACACAAAATGATACCTATTAAGTGAAATCACACATGTATGCAGAGGTAGGGTGGGATATGGGATTATGGAGGGGTTTTTCTTTTTCCTTTAAAAATAATTTCAGATTTACAGAAAGTTGCAAGAATTATACAAAGAATTCCCATATACCCTCATCCAGATTCCCTAAATGTTAACATTTGCTTTATCCTACTCTCCCTTTCTCTTTCTGTCTCTTTCCCTTCCCTTACACACACACACACACACACACACACACACACACATATACCCTTTTTGACATTTAGGAGTAAGGTGCGGAAATATCTCTTTATTTCTAAATACTTTAAATGTATTTCCGAAAAACATGGTACAGTTATCAAACTCATTAACAGTGATACAGTACTGTTACCTAATTATCTAAATCGTGTAATCTACAGAGTACTCCACATTTCACCAATTGTCCCATCCCTTTTAGCAAAAGAAAAAAAAAAAAAAAGTGGGTTCAGAATGAAGTCCAGGAATGTGCACTGCATTTAGTCGTCTTCAGCGTAGACCAGCTCTTTAGTCTTCCTTTATCTTTTATGACTTTGACATTTTGGAAGAGTGTGGGCCAGTTATTTTGTAGAACAGCCCAGAATTTGAGTTCGTCTGGTGTTTCTTCATGGAATGATATTCACTTTGGCAGGAATACCACAGAAGTGATGTCTTGTGTCCTCAGTGTATTACGTTAGGTATATGTAGGGAATTATTACCTTCAAGGAAATTATTATTTTTAAAAAAGATTTTACTTATTCATGAGAGAGACACAGAGAGAGGCAGAGACACACAGGCAGAGAGAGAAACAGGGTTCTGGGATAGAGTCCCACATCGGGCTCCGCACAGGGAGCTTGCTTCTCCCTCTGCTTGTGTCTCTGCCTCTCTCTCATGAATAAATAAAATCTTAAAAAAGGAAAAGATATTTTCCTTAATTTCTTAAAAAGTACTCTTCTATTAATAAAGATCAATAAAACAATTTGGGCAGTTTAGAAAATACATACAATTATAAAGAAAATTAAAACTACTTATCTTCCCATCTAAGATAATTACTCTTGACACTTGGCCTAATTTTTTCCTTTTTTTCTTATACATAGATCTACTAAATTTAAGTTGATAATACACATGTACTGAGTCCTTCATATTCTTTCAATTCTGCTTGACAGGGCAGAGTGTTTTCCATGTCCTTAACAATGTTTTGTAAACATTTTTTATGGTTCTCTTTTGTTGTCTGGATGCAGTACAGTGTAATCATTCCCTTAGTATTGGACCTTTACTAGATGTGAGTTCTAGAAGTGGGAACTTCAGTTAGGGCCATGAACCAGTGGTTCTCAGCTGGGCATCCTGTATCCTAGGATCCAGTTTGGGCATCATGTATTCTAGGATGCAGTTGTTACAGTGAAAGTTTTGATGGATACATGTAATGTGAAAACAAATTTGAATAAGGGGGGGATCTTTTGATACATAATGACCAATCCCTGTCCTAGTAACCTGTCCGTTTACTCTGTCAGTAATAATCTATATGAGAATTTCTTTTTTTATATATTTCTTTATTTTTTTAAAGATTTTATTTATTTATTTGAGACAGAGAGATACTGAGAGAAAACATGAGCAAGGGGAAGGGCAGAAAGAGAGAAGGAGACTCCCCCCACTGAGCAGGGAGCCCGATGCGGGCTTGATCCTAGGGCCCTGAGCCAAAGGCAGATGCTTAACTGACTGAGCCACCCAGGCACCCCTATGAAAGCATTTCTCATAACTCTTTCTTCAGATTTGAATATGATAGATTGAACTTTCATCTTTGCTTATTTAATAGTGAGAAATTGTGTCACCTTGCATTTTCTATGATACATATACATGTTAGAATTATAGCATCTTGAAAATCTTTTTTTTTTTTTTTTTAAGAGCATGCATGCATGGATGGGAGGGACAAAGGGAGAGAATCTTTTTTTTTTAAATTTTTTTATTTATTCATAAGAGATAGGCAGAGACACAAGCAGAGGGAGAAACAGGCTCACCGAAGGGAGCCCAATGTGGGACTTGACCCCAGAACCCTGGGATTATGCCCTAAGCCGGAGGCAGACACCCAACTACTGAGCACATCACACATCCAGCACAGAGCCGGTCACAGGGCTTAGTCTCACAATCCTGAGATCATGACCTGAGCTGAAATCAAGAGTTGGATGCTTAAATGGCTGAGCCACCCAGGTGCCCCTAGAATCTTGATAATCTTAACAGAGTATCTAATTCAGTCCTCTTCATGTTTATGAATAAGGGAACAAAGACCCAGAGTTGCCGTGATAAGTACTCTGGTCACAGCCAGCTCACATGGATTTTTTTATTCCACTAAGGCAAAACACATGTGTTCACATAGAAGCAGTGTCATAAATGGTGCCGAGAGTAGCTTCCATGTGGTTCAGGTGCAGAGTTTAGCCACATCACTTGCGCATAGTCTGGGAGCGCAATTACTGTTTTTAATGCAGTAGGAATTTTTCTTTAGGCTCCAAATAATGAATTTAAGTGAATCTTTGAACATGGGCTATTAGGAAATTAGTCTACCTCTGTCTGGGTATCTTTTGACTCTCTGGCTTTTCCTGAAAGTTTACTGCTGGTCATTCAAAGTCAGTTCCAGTTCTGAGAGAATCACTTACTCAGATGTTTAATTTTTTTTCCTCCTCATAAGGGAAACATTTTTAAAAATTGGGGTAAGATATACATAACATAAAATTTACCATTTTAACCACTTATAAATGTACGATAGTGCAGTGGCATTAAGTACATTCACATTGTTGTGCAACCATTACCACAATCCATCTCAGAACATTTTTATCTTCCCAAAGTGAAACCGTACCCATTAAATGCTAACCCTCCTTCTCTCTTCCATGAACTTCAGTTCCTTTACCTGTAAAACAGGTACTCATGTCTACTTGCTAGGGTTGCCACCAGAGAGTGGCTTACAGGGATGTACAACAGGATTCTTCACTGAAATGTTATTTTCCTTGCTTTTACTTGTGAGTACATCACAAAGCTTCCTTAAGCAGAGTACAGGATTTCTCCACGCTCACTAACCTGTTTAAAAAAAAAAAAAAAAGACATGTTTTAATGTTCCAATTTTTAGTATATATGCTGCCAACATGAGCACAAAAAGGATATATTTTATAACCAAAGGAATATAAAGAAGCAACTGAGAATATATTTAATTGAGGGTGGGGTGTGTGTAACCTGTAGAATAAAGAATAAGGTAGTTTAAGGGATTAAAATACCACACAGGGCTATTTCAGGGTCAGTTTCAATCACTGTTATATTTCAAATGACTTTGTATTTTTCTGGTATCTGATCTAGATTACATGTAAACTTAGACCTATTCTGACTGTTGGCATTCTTTTCACGTGTGTTTGGTGTTTCACTTCCCCTCAATATTTAGATTTTTTTTCTTTTATGGCCCTGTTCAACTTCCTTGTTAAAGAATGTATTGTTTACTTGAATTGTGTCATTGTTTTATTTTTTTTTTATTTTTTATTTTTTTTATTTTTTTTGTGTCATTGTTTTAGAACTCTCCTTCAGATATTTATCATATGTGTAATGGATTTTACAACAATCTCTATTTAAAATTTTTGTTTTGGGGTGCCTGGGTGGCTCAGTTGGTTAAGTGTCTTGACTCTTGATTTCATATCAGGTCATGATTTTAGGATGATGAGATCAAGCCCTGAGTGGGCTCCACAGTCAGTGGGAAGTCTGCTTGAGATTCTCTGCCTCTCCCTCTGCCCTTCCCTGCTAAGTGCACATGTTCACGCACACATATTCTCTCTCTCTCTCTCTCTCTCTCAAATACATAAACCTTAAAAAAAAAAAGGAATAGAAATTTTGTTTTGCTCAGGGGTGGAGGGAGGTTGGAGACAGAAAAGCCAACTTGGAGAATGTATTTAGGATGATGTTTCTAGTAAGAGACTTGCATAAAGTTAATAAGTGGTGCTTCTGTATTTTTTTTCTTTTCCAATAGGAGAATGAGTTTTGTATCTTTTTCCCCACATCATATAGTAGCTTTTTAATGTAACATTTTCAGCCATAGCAGTAGACAGGAACATACCTCTGGTTTTGGTGTTTGAACCACTAATGCCACTAGAGTTCAATGAGTAATTCTTCATGATTTTAAATATTTTTAAAGCCTTGACAAATTAAAAAATACAATTTTAAAAAAAGATTTTATTCATGAGACACACGGAGAAAGAGAGGCAGAGACATAGGCAGAGGGAGAAGCAGACTCCCTGCAGGGAGTCTGATGTGGGACTTGATCCTGGGCCCCAGGATCACTCCCTGAGCCATAGGCAGACACTCAACCACTGAGCTACCCAGGCGTCCCTAAAAAATAAATTTTATCTTATTAAAGTAATATTGTAATGATGAAAAAGATGGGATCCTTCCTGCAGTAGCTTCAAGCCTAATGGAGGAAAGGCTGACCCTCATAAAAATTAACAGTGGCCAGAGACAGAGCCAAGAAGAGGTGTGAGAAGAGGGTGGGCAGTCAGGCCTTGGCACCAGTGAATGTGGCAGAGGAAGAAGGGAAGAGTGTAGAAGACACTTGGTTCTTGGCTTAGGTACTTTTTCATGCTGTAAGTTAGGGACCATAAGAGGAGCAGGGGGTCAGCATTGGTCATGTATCTGCAGGGCCAGGGCATAGACAGAGGGTATGTCCAGGAAGTAACTGGCTTTGTGGCCTAGGATCAGAGACTACGATGAGAGATGTAAGGTCACATAGCAATAGCATAGAGATGAAGGACAATGTGTGCCTAGAATGGGGAGTCAGGCATGCAGGGTCATGTAAGGACAATCCGGTATCCAGAAGAACGAGGGAGGCAGCTGTGTGTGAAGCATATGGAGACGAGTTAAATGAAAGAGGCAAGATACGGAACTGGTCCTTTCATGTGAATCTGGAGGTGCCTACTACCTCTTGGGAGTAGAATTGGGTAGCTAGGGAGCAAGGGACGTAGCTTGTGAATGTGTACTCTGTTTCAGTATGGCCTGTTACAAAAATACTTTTTAAGGACAGGCAGGGAAGGAGAAGCCAGAGAGGTCAGAGGAAGATGAATGGTCACTGGTTTCAAATGATGAATGGGGTCAAATGACATAAAGACAAAAGTTGCTGTTGGCCTTAACAAAGCGCTTCAGCTGTCCTTGGAAGGTCCTGTAGGGCAGCATGGTTGTTAGCGTTGAGGTGGTTTACAGGTTCATGTTTTCAGCCCCTGTGTCACTGATGGGTTGTTTGGGAGAGGGAGATTTGGGAGGGGGTGTAACTTGAAGTTTAATTATTTCTGTTGTACAAAACATTCCAAATTTAACTTAAATACTGAGTATTAGGGCTGGAATGAATCTTAGAGTTTATCTAACCTCCTCATTTTATAAGTGAGGAAACCAGATCCAGAGGGAAAAAGGGATGTCTTTCCACAGGTTAGTGTGAGACCTGCCCAGGACTTGCTTCTCTGGTCTGGCTCCCTCACCTCGCAGCTGTACGACTGTGGGCAAATTATCCTCCTTTGTGCCTCAGTTTCCTTATCTGTGGACAGTAGTTGTATGCTATAGTTCTGTTTATGAGAATTAATTCCTGTACGTGGACTACTCAGAACAGTGCCTCAGGTACTATCATTCAGTGAAAGTTAACAGTTACTTTATTACTCCAGCCACCATTCTTTCCAATGTATTACAGCCATCATGTCTTTCTAGAATTTTTTTTCTGAAAAAAAGCCTTAGCCCTTAATCCAGTTCACCGCTTTTGATTATGCCCCTCTCTTCCTAGACCCATTGACAGGTTTGATCGGGACAGACCACTGAGAGGCCGTGGAGGCCCCAGAGGGGCCATGCGAAGCCGAGGCAGAGGTGGCCCCGGGAACAGAGCTTTTGACGGTTTTGACCAGAGAGGAAAACGAGATTTCGAGAGGTATGGTGGGAATGAGAAAATGTCAGTTCCTCTGTAACTGCCATTTTTGCTTCATGATCTTGATAATACATGGTATGAATCTGTTTGCTATGTGTTAATATTCATGGTACTCTTATTCCTGAGGGAGCTGATCCTGGGACAGCTTTTTTGACCAACTTCTCTGATTTGGAACTACCTTCCAGTTTAAGGGAATATTCTTTCTTTCTCTAGAGCAATCAGAACTGAAGACAACATGGGTGGATGTGGAGTTCGAACCTGGGGATCAGGTAAAGATACCAGGTATGGTGCAAATGTGTGCCTTCTGTGAACCTATAGCTAAGTGGAAATCTCTGGATCTTTATTTTCCTTTTCTTGAAAAGTATTCCTCTGTTGTGCTTGCAGCATCTTTGTGCTTGCGTGCCATTAGATAGAGATTCACTTTAGGCTTTTGTTTAGTGAGATGACTTGTTTAAAGCATGGTTGTTATGTTGCAATTAGATTTGAAAACTACTTTTTAAAGTTCTTTTATCATATTTTAGCCAGACAAATTTGTATTTGCTCACGCCCCAGTACATGGCACTGTACATTTGCATAGGCCTCAGAATGCTTTCTAAATTACTGAATATTCTGTATTTTCCTGTGACCTTCCCAAGTTCTTATATACATTGCATCTTGATTTTATGAAATCATTTGCAGGCTCAAGCTCAATGACAAGTTTCGCCAAAGGTTCAAATTTGACATTTTTCTGAGGCTTCTTGGTGTCTCAGATCTGTGCCAGTTTTGCTACTTAGAGGAGCTACTTGGTTCTGTTGTTTCTGTCATTTCATAGCCGCAGGGACAATGCCTTCCTGTGTCTGCATAGAATAGGCAGCAAGTACTTCAGGGCCCTGCCTATGTTGTAGGGCAGGCTTTCTACAAGTTTGAAGGCTTGAGGGAATCCAGGCTTCTGCTTTTCTTCTTCTGAAGAACATAAGCTTTTTACATAAACTGATTTTCCTGAAACCTGTCCTTAAAGTCAATAGTATACAAAACAATACCAAATGTAATATTGCATGTGCTACCACTGCGTTTCTGTGTTCTTGAAAGGAAGAAGAAACTTGCTGAATGTTTCTCAGTATAGGGCTTCATAGGATCTTGATTATGAATCTTTTAATTTTGTTTTATTTTACTTTGAAAGTATATATCTTATAAAGTAATACTTCTGAGTCACCTGAGCCACTCCAGGGGCACCTGGGTGGGTCAGCCAGTTAAACGCCTGACTCTTGGTTTCAGGTCAGGTTGTGATCTCAGGTTCCTGGCGTGGAGTCCTGTGTCTGGCTCTGTGCTCAGCAGAGTCTGCTTGTGGGTTCTCTCCTTCTTCCTCTGACCTTCCCTACCCCCTACCCCCACCCCTCCTGCTTGTGCTTTCCCTCAATCTCTGTCAAAAAAAATTAATTAAAATAGTACCACTCCATTTCAGTTTGCATTGGAACTTAAAAATAATTTTGGCTGAAAGTGATTATGTTCCCTACGGGGTCAGCATTGGTCTTATCACATGAAGAGGTAACCAGGTGCCGGGGTGCCTCTGGTGGACTGGCATGTCCCAATGCTAAAATGACTCACATCACATGTTATTTTGAATTGTCTGTGAGTTATTAAGTCAAACCTCTGAGGCGGCAATAATTTGTAATTTAAAGATTTTTGGAGAATAAGACTTGGATTTCTTTTTTTTTTATTTTAAGATTTTATTTATTATTTGAGAGAGAGAATGAGCCGTGGGGAGGGGTGGAAGGAGAGAGAGAGAAGCAGATTCCGTGCTGAGTGGGAAGCCCAACAGGGGCTCGATCCCAGGACCTGGAGATCATGACCTGAGCAGATGGCAGGTACTTGACCGACTGAGCCACCCAACTGCCCCAAGACTTGGATTTCTTATTTAACAAATGAAGATATGGATTTTGATCATGAAAACAGTATAGTACACTCGGGTTATATGCTGCCTTTGATTAATGAGAAAAGAGCAGAGGTGAGCCTAATGTAATAAGGCTGTTCATGGCTGGCAAGGCCAAACACTGTGTTGAAAGTTTTGGGGGTTTTGGGGCACCTGGCTGGCTTAGTTGTTGAGTGTCCAACTTTTGGATTCAGCTCAGGTAGTGGGGAGCCTGCTTGAGGTTCTGTCCCTCTGCCCCTCCGTCTCCATCTCTAAAATAAATAAATCCTTAAAAAAACTAAAGGTTTAAGGATTTTGCTGTGGTTAGTATTCCTCGTTGAAGGCATTGGCAGTGCTAACTAAAGTTATGGATAAGATGTTTTCAAAATCATACAGAGCCATTTCCAACGTTATTGGTTTTCTTCAACAGTTTGACAGTGGGTGCTTATGCTGAAAGTAGAATTTTCTCCATCTGTGGTAATTAAAAAAATGTAATATCAGATCTCAGATATTTTCTTGTTACTGGTTGAAACACACCTATAAAAACACTTTTCAGTAATGGTGCCTTCCAAATTTTATTTCAAAGGGCAAGATGGTCTTATGTAATAATCAAGTAACATTCAGTTAAAATCTGTTCACTGTCGTAGATTTGGGTAAGTGTGAATTCTGATTGAATTTGAACTAGATAACAAAGCCTTGAGGTATTTAACATCACTTGATGCAATGTACCTGTGCAAACAGGCATTTTCTGCATTCATATAAGTGAAATCAAAATATACACATGGCCCCTGATGCTTATCTTTCTTCTGTAAATCCAACATTGGTTTTCTACTTTCAACAAAATAACAGAATCTACTAATGTAAATTGTCGCTAATTTTGAAGTCCCATTGTTCTATAGTTTTGGTCACGCGGTTTTATAAGAGCTATAAGCACATTAGTTTTTTGTTTTCTCATTAAATAATTTAGGTTAACACAGGAGGGAGATCTGTGATTTTTTTCTCTTTGTTTAAATCGGCTGCTCAAGTTTTAGAAATGCTGGTGTTCATATAGTCAGCCCTTTTATGATTTGTAATTTTTGAAAGCTACAAACTGTCAATAAACCTATGGTTTTTATCCCCTTGGTTTATTATGTTGCAAAGGGAATAAAGAGAAAGTTGGAGTAATTGCTGCTGCTTCTGCTGCTAGACTTGAGGGCTCCTGGGTACCCAGACTCCGTGACCCTGCTGGGGTCAGGCTGATGTGCAGAGGCAGCCTGCCAGCCAGAGCAGCAGCTGCATCCTTCCAAACTCAGAGTACATTTGATTTAGGACGTTTTTTAAAGTAAAAATTAATTATTTGGGGTGCCTGGATGGCTCAGTCAGATGAGCATGCAACTCTTCATCTTGGGGTCATGAGTTCAAGCCCCATGTTGGGTGTAGAGATTACTAAAAAAAATAAAATTAAATATTCAAATTCTGTTTTGAAAAATTCATTTTAAAGTTCAATACAATAGCTTTGCATTGTGAATAAGAAGTTTAAATGTAAAAAAGTCAACCCTGTTATTACAGTTTATCTTTCTTTTAAAGAATAGCTTATGTTGTGATATTTTTTCATAACGGAAGATGGAAAAGTGCTGGATTCTGCATGTAGAGTATGAAATGTTTCTAATGAATATACTTATATTGACTAATTTTTAGCATTTTCCTGAAAATGAAATTTCTTTTGCTGAGACTGCTTTTTTCTAAAGTAATATTCAGATAGGATTAACATTAACATAAAAAGGAAAAATTAAGATCATGTGTATTAGAATTCAAATTGTGTCTCACTGTTCTGTCATTTCCAATTTATAGATTGTATTTAGATGTGACAGTATATAAATTGATGTTTCAGAGACTGACTTTTCTGGTGCAGCTATCACCAGCCTGTGTGTATTCTGTACACTCATTTTTGTGGAATGTATTTATCATTTTTTAAAAGTTTGATATGGCGTATTCTTGTGTATTGTGAGTCATTTAACACTTGTAGGTTGAGAATTTTTTTAAAAAATTATTATTGTTGACATACAACATTGTATTAACTTGAGGTACATAACAGTGATTTACCAATTAGATACATTATGAAATGCAAACCATGCTAAGTGGAGTTCTCATCTGTCACCACCATAAAAGGTATAACAGTATTATTATTTATATTCCCTATGCTGTACTTTTCATCTCCATGACCTTGTTATTTTACAACTGGATTTTATACCTCTTAATCCCCTTCATTTATTTCACCCATCCTCCTCCACCCCTTTGCCCCTGTAGGAACCACCAGTTCTCTGTTTTTATGAGTCTTCATTTGTTTTGTGTTTTAGATGACACACATGAGTGACATCATATGTATTTGTCTTTCTCTGACTTATTTCACTTAGCATAATACTTTCAGGTCACGAATGGCAAGATTTTATACTTTATGGCTGAGTAATATCCCACTGTGTGTATACAGTACATCTTCTTTATCCAATCATCTATCAGTGGGCACTTAGGTTTCGCGCCACCCAGGGATCCCCAGGTTTCTTCCATATTTTGACTATTGTAGACAATGTTGCAATAAACATAGGGGTGCATATATCTTTTAAATTTAATCTTTTGGGGCACCTGAGTGGCTCAGTTAGTTAAGTGTCTGATTTGTGATTTTGACTCAGGTTATGGTCTTATCAGTCATGGGATAAAGCCCTGCATCAAGCTCCACACTTGGCAGGGAGTCTGCTTGGGATCCTGTCTCTCTCCCTCTGCCCCTCCCTCTGCTTGCACTCATGCATGCATGTGCACTCTCTCAAATCTTTAAAATAAATAAATTCATCTTTCCATTTACGGGTGGTAAATATCCAAAGTGGCGTTGCTAGATCATATTGTAATTTTATTTTCATTGTTTGAGGAACCTCTATATTATTTGCCATAGTGGCTGCACAAATTTACATTCTCACCAGCAATGCACAAGGATTCCCTTTCTCCACATCCTCAGCAACAACTGTTGTTTCATGTCTTTTTGATACTACCTATTCCAACTGTGTGAGATTATATCTCATTGTGGTTTTAATTTCTGCATTTCCCTGATGATGAGTGGTGTTGAGCATCTTTTCATGTGTCTGTTGGTCATCTGAATGTCTTCTTTGGAGAACGTCTAGTCAACTCCTCTGCCTGTTTTTAAATTGACTGTTGGTTTTTTTGGTGTTGAGTTGTATAAGTTCTTTATATATTTTGGATATTGACCCACTTTTGGGTATATCATTTTCAAAGATCTTCTCCCATTCAGTAGGTTGCCTTTACATTTTCTTAATGTTTTCTTTCACTGTGCAAAAGCTTTTTATTTAGTTCAATGTAGACCCAATGGTCTATTTTTGCTTTTGTTTCCCTTGGCTGAGGAGAGAGACACAGGAAAATATTGCTAAACAGATGTCTCAGAGTTTACTGCATATGGTTTCTCTCTCTCTCTCTCTCTCTCTCTCTCTCTCTGAAATTTTATGGTTTGAGTTTTTACATTCAGGTCTTTAATCCATTTTGATTTTATTTTTCTGTATGATGTAAGAAAGTGGTCCAGTTTCATCCTTTTGCATGTAGCTGTCCAGTTTTCCCAACACAGTTTGTTGAAGAGGCCATCTTTTCCCCATTGTATATTCTTGCCTCCTTTGTCATAGACTAATTGACTGTATATGCATGAGTTTAGTTTTGGGCTCTTTTCTGTTACATTGATCTGTATCTTTATTTGTGTGCCAATGCTATATACTGTTTTGTTATTATAGCTTTGTAGTATAGTTTGAAATCTGAGATTGTAGCTCTGTGTTTCTTTCTCAAAAGTGCTTTGTCAGGGGCACCTGGGTGGCTTGGTTGGTTAAGCATCTGCCTTCAACTCAGGTCATGATCTCCAGGTGTTGGGATCCAGCCCTGTATCAGACTCCCTGCTCACTGGGGGTCTGTTTCTTACTCTCCCTCTGCCCCTCCCCCCCCCCATCTCCTGCACTCTTTCTCTCTCAAATAAATAAATAAAATCTTAAAAAAAAAAAAAAAAGGAGTGCTTTGTCTGTTCGGGGTCTTTCATTGTTCCATACTTGTTTAGGGTTATTTTAGTTTTGTTAAAAATACCATTGACATTTTGATAGGGATTGCATTGAATCTGTAGTTTGCTTTGGATAGAGTTGACATTCTAACTATTCTTCCAATCCATGAGAATAGAGTATTTCATTTATTTGTGTTGTCTTCAATTTCTTTTGTCGGTGTCTTATAATTTTCAGAGTACAGGTTTTTCACCTTCTTGGTTCAGTTTATTCATAGGCATTTTATTCCTTTTAATGCAATTGTAAATGGGATTGTTTTTGTAATGTCTCTGCTAATTCATTATAATATATAGGAATTCAGGGGTACCTAAGTGGCTTAGTGGTTGAGCATCTGCCTTTGGCTCAGATTGTGATCCCAGGGTCCGGGGATCAAATCCCACATCGGGCTCCCTGCAAGGAGACTGCTTCTCCCTCTGCCTATGTCTCTGCCTCTCTCTCTGTGTCTCTCATGAATAAATAAAATCTTAAAAAAATATGTATATTATATATTCTTTAAAGTATATATATTATACATATATCATATGTATAATATATCATATGTATAATATATGTATATATATATATGAATGCAACAGATTTCTGTATGTTCATTTTGTATCCTACAACTTTACTGATATCATTTATTCTAATATTTTTTTCGTGGGTAATGTAGGGTTTCCTATATACAGTATCATGTCATCTGCAAATAGTGACAGTTTTATTTCTTACCTATTTGGATGCCTTTTATTTCCTTTTCTTGTCTGATTGGTATAGCTAGGACTTTCCGTACTATGTTGAATAAAAGTGGTGAGAATGGACATCCTTGTCTTGTTTCTGAAGTTAGAGGAAATGTTTTTAGTTTTTCACTGTTGAGTATGATGTTAGCTGTGAGTTTTTCGTATATGGCCTTTATTATGTTGAGGTATGTTCCTTCTCTACCCATTTTGTTAAGAGTTTTAATCATAAATGGTTGTTGAATTCTGTGAAATACTTTTGAGATATTTGCATCTTCATGTTAATGTATCATGTTGATTGATCCGTAGGTATTAAATCATCCTTGTGCACTTGGAATAAATCCAGTGTGATGGTGGTAAATGATCCTTTTAATGTATTGTTGAATGCTGTTTGTTTACATTTTGTTAAGGATTTTTACATCTATGCTCATCAGGGATATTGGCCTGTAATTCTTTCTGTGGTGTCTTTGTTTTGATTTTAGTATAAGGGTAGTATTGGCCTCATAGAATGAATTTTTTTTTAGTTTTTTTTTTAAATTTCTTTTTATTGGAATTCAATTTGCCAACATATAGAATAACACCCAGTGCTCATCTCAGCAAGTGCCCCCCCTCAGTGCCCATCACCCAGTCACCCCAACCCCCCGCCCATTTCCCTTTCCACCCCTTGTTCGTTTCCCAGAGTTAGGAGTCTCTCATGTTCTGTCTCCCTCTCCGATATTTCCCACTTATTTTCTCTCCTTTCCCCTTTATTCCCTTTCACTGCTTTTTATATTCCCCAAATGAATGAGACCATATAATGTTTATCCTTCTCTGATTGACTTATTTCACTCAGCATAATACCCTCCAGTTCCATCCATGTTGAAGCAAATGGTGGGTATTTGTTATTTCTAATGGCTGAGTAATATTCCATTATATACATAAACCACATCTTCTTTATCCATTCATCTTTCGATGGACTCCGAGGCTCCTTCCACAGTTTGGCTATTGTGGACATTGCTGCTATAAACATCGGGGTGCAGGTGTCCCAGCATTTCACTGCATCTGTATCTTTGGGATAAAGACCCAGACCTTTTCTGGGTCGTAGGGAAGATCTATTTTTAACTCTTTGAGGAACCTCCACACAGTTTTCCAGAGTGGCTGCACCAATTCACATTCCCACCAACAGTGCAAGAGGGTTCCCCTTTCTCCACATCCTCTCCAACATTTGTTGTTTCCCATCTTGTTAATTTTCCCCATTCTCACTGGTGTGAGGTGGTATCTCATTGTGGTTTTGATTTGTATTTCCCTGATGGCAAGTGATGTGGAGCATTTTCCCAGGTGCTTGTTGGCCATGTCTTCATAGAATGAATTTGAAGCATTTCTTCCTCTTCTATTTTTTGGAATAGTTTGAGAAGGATAGATATTATCTCTTCTTTAAATATTTGACAGAGGGGCACCTAGGTCGCTCAGTTGGTTAAGTGTCTGCCTTGGGCTCAGGTCATGGTCCTGTGGTCCTGAGATCAATCCTCAGGTAGGGGCTCTCTGCTCAGCCAGCAGTCTGCTTCTCCCTCTGCACCTGCCCCTATTCATGCTCTCTCTCCCTCTCTCAAATAAATAAAATATTTTGAAAAATAATTATTTAATAGAATTTACCTGTGAAGCCTCTACTCCTAGAGTTTTTTTTATTACTAACTCAATTTCATTACCAATAATTGGCCAGTTACAGATTTTTTATTTCTTCCTGATTCAGCTTGGATGATTGTATGTTTCTAGGAATTTATCCCTTTCTTCTAGTTGTCCAATTTGTTGGTGTTTAATTTTTTTGTAGTACTCTCTTATGACTCTTTATATTTCTGTGGTATCAGTTGTAACTTCTCTTACATTTGTGATTTATTTATTTGGGTCCTCCCCCCGCCCCTCTTGATGAATCTGGCTAAAGGTTTATCAATTTTATTTATCTTTTCAAAGAACCAGCTCTTGGTTTCATGGATCTTTCCATTGTGCTTTTTGTCTCTATTTCATTTATTTCTGTTCTCATCTTTATTATTTCTTTTCTTTTACTCCTTTGGGCTTTGTTCCTCTTTTTCTAGTTCCTTTAGGTGTAGAGTTAAATTGAGATTTTTCTTGTTTTTTTGAGGTGGGCCTGTATCATCATAAACTTCCTTCTTAGAACCGCTTTTGGTGTGTCCCAAAGATTTTGGACAGTTGTGAGGGTTTTTTTTGTTGTTGCTGTTTTTAAAGATTTTATTTATTAGAGAAAGGGAGAGAGAGTGAGCATGAGAGCATGTACATGTGTGTGGGGAGGGGCAGAGGGAGATGAAGAAGCAGGCTCCCCAAGAGCAGGGAGCCCAACTCAGGATCTCAGTGCCAGGACCCTAGGATTATGACCTGAGCCCAGGACAGGCGCTTAACCGACTGAGTCCCCCAGGTGCCCCTGGACCATTGTGTTTTCATTTCATTAGTCTCAAGGTATTTTTTATTTCCTCTTTGATTTCTTTGTTGACCCATTGATTTTTTTAGTAGCTTATTGCTTAGCATCCACATGTTTGTGTTTTTTCCAGTCTTATTATGGTAATTGATTTTTGGTTTTATGTTGTCATGAGAAAAAGATGCTTGATATGATTTCAGTCTTTTAAATTCATGACCTATTTTGTGGCCTAATGTGATTTATCCTGGAGAATGTTTCATGTATACTTGAAAATAATGTATAGTCTGCTGTTTGGGATGGTTTGTTCTATATCTGTTAATTCCATCTGGTCTAATGTGTCTTTCAAAGCCACTGATTGATTTTCTGTCTGGATGATCTATCCATTAATGTAAGTCGGAGGTTGAAGTCTTGTACTATTATTGTATCACTGTTGAGTTCTCCTTTAATGTCTGTTAACGTTTACTTTATATGTTTAGGTGCTCCTGTGTTGAGTGCATACATATTTATAATCATTCTTTTCTTAGATTGATCTCTTTATCATTATGTAATACCCTTTCCCTCTTGTTACAGTTTTTGTTTTAAAGTCTATTTTATCTGATCTATTTTATTTTTTGCTTCTATTTACATGGCAAATGTTTTTTCCATCTCTTCACTTTCAGCCTGTGTATGTCTTTAGGTCTGAGTGAGTCTCTTATAGACAGCATATAGATAGGTCTTGTTTTTTTATCCATTCAGTCACCTTATATCCTTTATTGGAGCATTTAGTCCACTTACATTTAAAGTAATTATTGATAGGTATGCATTACTGCCATTTTATTAATCATTTTCTGGGGTTTTTTTAAATTTCTTTTGCTTTCTTCCCTTGTGATTTGATGACTTTCTTAATATTATGTTTGGGTTCTTTTCTCTTTATTTTTTATGTATCTATTATAAGTTTTTGGTTTGTGGTAACTGTCAGGTTCATATATAACATCCTATGTATTTAGCAGTGTCTGTGTTATCGATGGTTGCTTATATTTGAACATATTCTAAAAGCACATGTTGAGAAATTTTATGGCTCCTGTTGATACTTGGAATTTTCTAGGACAGTAAGTTTTAAATAATTATTCTGGTCATTTATAATCTGTTTTTATTTTTAGGCCATTCATAGAAACTTCTATTTCTAAGAGTACTTATCACATTTTTCAAGTAATTTCAAAGGATTAGCAGTTTTCTCATTTTCATTTTGATGTGGATTACCTGTATGTGTGTATAATTCCTTGAATGATATTTACTTAAGCAAAAGGATATTGAAATGTATTTTTTCTATCTCAAATATGTAAGAGGACTAATGTGAACATATTTGTGTGATCAGAACGATTCTCACTGCTTTTCAGTGACATGGAGCAGACTGCACCAATGGAAGAGATCACAGCGGTAGAAGAGTCCCCAGGCCCCCTGGAGGAGGAATCTCCAGACAAGTGGGTACTTTATTAATTTCTCCATGGGTTGTTGGTGGCCTTCTTCTTAATAATTTCAGAGAGTCCTTCATGGAGCAGGAAACTCAACCTTTAATTATGTCACAGAAGGTTGACCTTAATGTGTTAATGGATAACTGAACTCATTAAGAATTCAAATAATCTAATGAATGATTATTAATGATAATTAATGAGTTAAATTTAGATATTCCACCAATGCCCACATCTTTTCTGTCAGCAGTTTGTACTATAATTAGCCTTCCTCTTATCAGTGCCCTTATCTCTTATCTTTTTATTCTCTCTGAGTCCATCCTCCCTCTTTTCTTCACAGAGCTTAGGTCTCTGGTCCACCTCTAGCATCCTCTCCCAGTCCTTTAACTCCCTTGCCCTTGGATCTTTTGTCGTGCCTTGCTAGTAAAACCCGCCTCCTGGATGACTGCTAACAATGGCTTTCTCTCTGCCTGCATTCACAGGCCAAGCACCGTGCCTCACTCAGTAGAGCCCACAGGAACCCCTATAAATTCTTGATTCCCTGCATTCTGAAACGAGCCTTCAGCACTGCCCAGCATTCCTCTATTCTTGGGTTCACTCAGTCTCCCAGCATCTACAATCATCAGTTCCATCCTTTGTGTTTCCTCAAAGCGCCAACACTGCTTCACTTTCCCCTTCCCCCGTCCTTCCCATACCACATCTCCTCTTTCATTTTCTGGATACAGCTTTGCCTCCCATGTCACACACAAATTGGGAGCCATCAGATGGGAACTTTATCACCCTCCCAGTCTTAAAGGTACAAACCGGCCTGCACCTGCATGCCTCTGAACCTTCCTCCCCTGTGGTAATATAGAGGCACCGTCTCTCCTGCCACTTGGTCAGGCTTTGCATCCTGTTCCTGTGCAGAAACCTCACCCTGGCAGCTCCTTCCTTTTGAGATATATTCACCTTCCTTCCACCTTTGGTCTTCATCACCAGTTTAAACATGTTCAGCGTCTCCTAGTTTAAATCTGCTGCTCTTGCCCTACATTCTCACTCTGCTACCTTTTTCAGGGTTGTATATACTCTTTTTTCATTTCCTGTCCTCTCACTTAAGCCTTACTTCACTCCAGGTCTGGCCCTGTCCCCACTGCCCTTTGGAAACAGTCACCACATGTCTCCAGATCTAATAGATGTTTCCGTCAGCATCTTGCTTGACCTGTCAGAGCATTTGGCTTTATTTTCTTAAGCTCATCATCCTTGGTTTCGGTGATATCTGTACTCTTCTTGTTTTCCTTCTGCCTCTCAGTTCCTCCTTTGCAGACTCATCCTTGTCTTTCTGGTCTTTTAAAATATCAAACCCTCAGGGCTCTGCCATAGGCCCTCTTTTTTAGTGTCTTTTATACGATTTCATGCACCTCTGCAGCTTGAATCATCATTTATATGAGGACTCCAGACTGTACACCTCTGGCTCCCACCTTCATTGTGGGCTTTGGGTGTGTATATCTAGCTGCCTACTGTGGGCAGCTCCCTGTGGGTATCGCAAATGCTGCTCCTGCTCCACATGTCCAGGAGAAGTCCAGAAACTTCAGTCCTTATTAGGTGTTTCCATTTTGTGGAACAACCCATTCTCATCCATCGAGTTGCACAAATCAGAAACCTAGGAGTCATCCCTGAGACTTCCTTCTGGAGACTTCCTTCTTCCCCCAAATCCTGTCACTTTGTCTGTCACTTTGCCCTGATGATAGGTACCTTCTCATCTCCTCTCATCTCCACTCATAATCGTCCTTTTATCCAATCTGTCACTGTACCTCCTGACGGGGTTTCCTGCTTTGTCACTTTCAGCCAGCCATTTCCATACCACAGTGGCTTTCACACTAGCATTCTTGTTGTCATGTCCTCGTCCCTGGTGCAAGACCCCAGTGGCTTGCTGTTCTTTTCCTGTCCCTTGATCAGACCTGCACGGTCCTACATGGCCTGTCCCCCTCAGAACCCTCAACTGCAGCCGCTCGTTGCCTTCTGTGGGTTCAGCACGTGGCCCTATCTGGTGTTCTCAAGCACCTTTCTCAAACCCTCTTCGACACATGTCTGAGTGCTTCTGCAAGTGCCGTTACCTTTTTTTTTTCCATACCTTTCTTCCAAACCCCCTTCTCCCATTTAACTCTTATTCATTTACCTGCAATGAAGCAAGGTGTCTAGTGGTTAAGAGCATGGACCCCTGGCCAGCATGTGGGTTCACATCCCCAGCTCTGCCACTTGCTAGTTTGGGCAAATGGAAATAAGAATAGTACCTACATCTTAGTGTTGCTATAAGGATTGTGTGTGTGTGTGTGTGTGTGTGTCACATGGAGTACCTGGCATGTAGTTAATGCTAAATAAATATCTACTATTATTATTTTCCTTATTGCAAGAGTAAAATGCTGCATTGATTGATTATGAAAGGTGTTCATTTACTATTCAGAACAACAAATAAATAGAATTAAAGAAATAAACAATATGAGTATTTAGATAGTTACCTAAGGAAGTAGATTCATAGTTTATATGAATGTTGAGAAAATGAATTAACTAGATACCTTCAGGAAAAATTGTATCTTTTTTGAGCCAATAAAACATTTATGCAAATTCAGACTATGTAAGGCAGAATAATAAGGAGTAAATTATAGCATAACTCTTATCTGTGGAATTGATTAAGGTACTCTAGCTTTCATAATATTAGACAAAATAATTCAGTCAGTAACTCTAAAAGACAGAATACTATTTAATGATTTTGTGGCAGTCTCCTTGTCTGCAGTATCCTAGCAGAGCTAGCTGACAAACCCCCTCTCTCCTCTCTGCTGACTATAGTGGACAGTGAGCATCTAGTAGGAGTTGCAGGACCTGCGCACCCTTGAGCAGCTGCATGGCAGTCTGGTGTCTGACTGTGCTATGAAATTCTTGCTTCTGCACTGCCCTGTCAAACTGTAAAGTTATCACTAAAATTCCTAATAAAACAGGTACAATTTTTTGATAATTTCAAAATTAGGTTTGTATTTGAGATGTACATCCGATGATGGTGATGCTCTCTGACCTCAGCTTTATCTGAATGCTGATCTAACACTCAAGCTTTCAGCACCCAGCCAAAATGTATATTCAGTGCGCCTCTTGGGTTAGAACTTCCTGATAGATTGATTTAATGTACCCTCACTTATGTTCAAACATACACTGCAAAGAACATATATTTTCCTTAAATTGGACACATTTTTGGGATCCCGGGTGGCTCAGCAGTTGAGCCGCCTGCCTTTGGCCCAGGGCGTGATCCTGGGGTTCCAGGATCAAGTCCCACATTGGGCTCCCTGCTTCTTCCTCTGCCGGTGTCTCTGCACCTCTCTCTCTCTTTCTCTCTCTCTCTTGTTTCTCATGAATAAATAAAATATTTTTTAAAAATTGGACACATTTTCTTGACAACTAAATGTGCTATGCCCATCCTGCCTTCCCTCCTTCCCCCTTTCATTACAGAAGTATTATGTGGTCCTGATCACATGGTGTTTTCATCTCTCAGGATGCTTGTGACAGTTTCTTGGGAGTATTTTGCTACAAGACTATAAGAATAAATCTAACATTTATAGAGCATTTGTTGTGTGCCAGGAACTGTTCTAAATGCTTCCATGTCTTAACTCCTGGACCCTTTGCTGCCCTTTGGTGAAGGAGCAGACAGTTACCTCACCTGGAGACATAGAGGTTAAAGGGCTTGCTGAGAGGTGCAGAACTGGACTTTAAACCAGATGTTGTTGGACAGACATTTGTAGTCCTCCCTGTAGTGGATGGCATGAATGGTTGAAAGGTCCATTTGCACCAGTTTGCTATGAAGAACCGAAAGGGACGAAGTTCGTTCTGTGAGCAGAGAAGGGGCTGCTGGGGTGGCTAAGGGCTTCCCTGGTCAGGGATATGGAACAAATGCTCCCTCCCTCCCTTAAAATTCAAAAAGTCCTCATGAAGAGAGAGTGTTGAGGAAGCATCATTACAAAATATCTGCAATGAAATATTTTTCATTGTAATGTGTTTCCAAGTATTTTTTGCTTAGTGAAGATTGTTATGTACTGAATTTTCTTAAAACCAGAAAACACCTCCTTATTTTATTTATTTTTATTTTTATTTTTATTTTATTTATTTATTTGTTTGTTTGTTTATTTATTTATTTAGAAAACACCTCTTTAGAATGTATATGGCAAATTTCTGGGGGAGTTCACAAGTTTAGCATCAAATTCACTTCCCTTTCAGTATTTGGGAAGGAAGGAAGGAAGAGGTATCATTTACATGGTAGGTTAAATCCACTTGCCCTGGTTAAGTAGGCCGTAATAAAATTTTATTTCTAGAACTCTTTTTTTGGTTCCCTGCACTCTTTCATATATTGAGGTGAAAAGGTATTGCCTGAATGGATATTTGGACATCTGGCATTGTGTATGTTTTCTCTGTCCACATCTTAACTGTATTCTATCTGAGTGTATTTCTTTGCCTTCTTATACCCTAAAGGGGTTGAGTCTGGGCTTTGGAGTTAGAATGAATGGATATGAAACATGGCTCTTTCATTTATTAATGATATGACCTCTGCCTCAGTTTTCTTACTTGTAAAATGTAGCTATTGATTGGATCTAATTCATGGGATAATTAACATGACCAAATTAATGTAAAGCATTTTGAATAGCATTGGCACCTAATAAGCAAACAGTAAATGTTAGCATTATTGCCCCATTTATTTTTAAATTAACAGTTGTTAAAATCATTTTCTTCTGTAATTCCACCCATTTCAAAACAAATCTATAACTATCAAATTTGTATATAGTATTCTTTATAATACAAATCATAAATTAGACCACCTATTATCTCTAAGCAGCTCTGATATAAAGTCATCTTCCAAGATGTTTGATAATATACCAAGAACCGTGAAGGTCTTTGAATTAGTCAAATGGTGGAGGGGTTGTTAAATTAGAGTGATAGCAATTATAGTGCTTTTATAACTGCTAGAAATATAACCACTTTCGTCCCTTCTGGAAATGAGGGATTAATTATACATCTCTTCCTGTTGAAAATCCAGTCTGCTGAAACTGCCAGTAAAAACTGCATTTGGTGCCATTTCAAATAGGAAATGGGATCTGCCTCACAGAACTTGTATAGAATGTGTTTTTTGTAAGAATTTGTAGTCAGTAGAGATTAAGGTGAAGGAGCCTTGCTTGGTGGTTTTACACTGCTCCCAACATGGCTTGTTGCAGTGACAGATGGTAAAGGATGCATCAGGAACATCTACACATACACTCATGAATGGTATGCCCCAGTGTGCATGGGGTCAGGGCGATCACTTTCAAGGAGGGAATCACTTGCAGTAAATGCTCTCCTTTGAGACCTCTGTTTTCTTCACTTTGGGTATGTGTGTGTGTGTCACTTAAAGACTGCACTTTTTATCTGCCTTACACTTCTTGGTATTACCTTCATGTTTGGATATGATGTTCTTTAAGACAAGCAAACAGAAAAAGTACTTCTTTTGTGGTTTTAATACAAGATCTGTTCTTACTAAAATTTTTGGAAATCATTAACTTCTATTAAGTAATCTGAATTATGAAAGAGTCCTCAAATTCACAGTGTAAGTTCTAGAAATCAGAACTAGATTATAGTCTGTAAGAAATCACTGATTTCCTGATTCTGTCACAAGTAGCCTAAGAACCTTTATAAATCCTTAATATTTCTTTTATTTTTAGTGGTGTATTAGAAGATTGTTATAGAAAGATATATATGAAAAATAGTACAGTGAACCTCCACCTAAGGTATTCAGCTTAAACTTTTATCCAGTCTTCGCCATTCCTGTTTCATATGTTTCATATGTGTCTACCCATTTCCTCTTGCCCTTAGGATATTCTATATCATTCATAAATGTTTCAGAATGCTATACCTAAAAGTCTACTTAAAAAAAATGTTTTAAGTCTACTTAAAAAAAAGATTCATTTATTTGAGAGAGAAAGAGAATGAGTGTGGGGGCAGGGGCAGACAGAGAGAGGGTAAGAGAGAGTCTCAAGCAGACTCCCTGCTGAGCAGGGAGCCCAATGCAAGGGCTCCATCTACGACTCTGAAATGACTACCTGAGCCAAAACCAAGAGTCAGATGCTTAACTGACTCTGTGCCACCCAGGTGCCCCTACAAGTCTACTCTTTTTAACTAGACTAGTGTTATCCTCTCTAAAGTTTTTAACAATTCCTTAAATATCTGGGCAGTTTGTCAGTTTCCCTGTCTCAAAATCTTTTTAAAACAACTTATTTATTTGAATTAATATTTAAATATACATCTTAATTGGTGTGTCTCTTATCTCTTTTTAAAACAGTACTATTGAAATACAGTTCATATCCAGTGAGTGGCATATATTTAGAATGTACAGTCTCACAAGCTTTGACATCCGTATATGCTTGTAAAAACCATTGAAACCACACAATGAAAACAATGAGTATGTCCATCAACCCATAAAGTTTCCCTTTATCCTTTTGTCATCCCTCCCTCCTGCCCCTTCTCCCCAGGTAACCAGTGATCTACTTTTTGTCACTAAAGATTAGTTTGCAGTTACTATAGTTTTCTATTAATGAAATCATCCATCATGTATTCTTTTTTTTTGCCTGTATTCTTTCACTGAGTATACTTTTGAGATTCATCCATGTTGCTGTATTTACCAATAGTTCATTCCTTTTTATTCTCAAGCAGTATTCCACTGTACAGATAGACAGCAATTTCTTTGCCCGTCTACCTGGTGGTCATTTGGGTTGTTTCCAGTTCTTGTTCTTACAAATGAAGCTGCTATGAACATTTTTGTGTACAACTCTTTCTGGGATATACATTTTAATTTCTCCTATGTAAACACCTAAGAATGGAATGGTTGGACTATATGACAGGTGTATAAATAACTTTTTAAGAAACTTAAACTCTTTTCTAAAGTGGTTGTTCCAGTTTTTATAATTTCTGGCCATTATAATAGGTTTATATCTCATTGTGGTTTTAATTTGCATTTCCCTATTGACTGATGATATTAAAGCAACTTTTTAATGGGTTATTTGCCGTTTATATAGCTTCTTTAATAAAGAGTGTTGAAATTGCTCATTTATAACTGCTTTCTTATTACTGTGTTTTGAGAGTTCTTCATATATTCTGGATTTAAGTCCTCTGTCAGATAAATGATTTGCAGATATTTTCTTAATCGAATAATTATCTGTCTTTTCAATTTCTCATGCCTTTTGAACAGCAGCAGTTTTTAATTTTGATGAAGTCTGCTTTATTATTTTTTTCTTTTATTGATCTGGCTTTTGGTCTCAAAACTAAGAAGTCTTTGCCCAATTTAATATCACAAAAGTTTTCTTTAAACTTTCTTATAAGTTTAACAGTTTGAGTTTTTATATTTAGGTCTGTGATCCATTTTGAGTTGATTTTTATATACAGTGTGAGGTGGGGATCAAAGTTCCCCCTTTTTTTTTTAGCATGTGTATTCAGTTATTACAGCAGATGAAACAATGATAAAAATCAGTTTTCCATTTATGTGAAGGCCTCTTTCTATGCTCAGTGTTCCATTGGTTTATTTTATACTAATATTATACTGTTTTGATAATTCTTTTGTTTTTTGTTTTATTTTTTATTTATTTTTTATTCATGAGAGACACAGAGAGAGGCAGAGACACAGGCAGAGGGACAAGGAGGCTCCATACAGGGAGCCTGATGCAGGACTCGATCCGGGGACTCCAGGATCATGCCCTGGGCTGAAGGCAGGCACTAAACTGCTGAGCCACCGAGGTGTCCCTGTTTTGATTATTCTTAAGTCACTCTAACTCTGCATGTTTTTTATTTCCCTTGTAATACACTTGTCAAAAAAACTGGGTCATATGTCCAGAGTCAGAATTTTACTGAGTGCCTCCCTGTGAGCAATGGTATGCTGGTAGATAATCAACATCTGACTCTCTAGGATGAAAAAGCCTGGGTCCATTGGCACTTGCTGTTTTCTGTGGTGTAAACATTCCCATCATGGCTGATTTAAAACTACCAATGTGTCATCTGAACACAGAGCTAGGAAGAGATGGGCAATAGCACACTATTATGTAGCATTTACAGTATTCACATACATTAGATATAATTCATCTCAAGAGCATAGATAAAGGTAAAATAGAGTGAATTAGGGAATAGTGAATTGTGATTTTTAAATTATCTTTGTTATAGTTACTTATAAGTTTATATAATTTAATTTTTAATAGTCATTAATAGCCAGCTCACAAAACTCATGAAAATGTAACAGTTGAGCTGGCTATAAGCCAGTTCAAACTGGTGCAAGCCAGTTGTAACATAACATTGCTCGTAGAGTAGTCAAACATGTTCTCTGTCTCCTGTATTTTCTGTATTCCCTGAAAATTAATACTGAACGTCAGAGGTTTGATCAAATTCAGGTTCAGCTTTTTGCAAGATTATTTCATAGGTTTTAAAAGGCCATCATTGCCTGTATACATTATTTTATTAAGGCTGCATATTGATGATAAGTGTAATAATCTCATTCTTTCTCCCCTTATTATCTGGCGTGATCTGTAAGGAAAAGCTTGCCTAGAACTAGTTGATTATGTGAGGTAGAAGTTTAAGAAATGTAGGATGAATAAAAGGATAAGAAGTACTTTTTATCTATTTTTAGAATAGTGAGTTGATTTGGTTCCCTATCATACTTCAGAGGTGCAAGTGACTTTTAAGTGTCATTATGAATTTAGAGATTTAAACATTATTTCAATTCACTGACTTTTTTATTCTTATGGGTTCTTAAACTGACCCAGTTTTTAGCTAGAGGGAATTTCTTCAAGTTGATCTTGGTCCTTTACACACACACTAGTCATCTTTGATGGCTTTCTTGCATTTTGGTATGATGTGTTCTGAGCTCATCATCTATACTTCCTACCCAATACAAAATACCTCATATCAAGCCATTTTTCCAAAGAGAGCAATTTTCTTTTAATAGAATATGGTAGTTAGAGACCACAGTCTGAGCAGTAGGGGTGCTCACTGCTACTAAGTTCTTAGTTGTCTCTAGGACATTTTAAGTAGACACAACTGAGAAATATACACATACACTTTTTAGGTAAAATAGGAGTTTATTATTTCCATTTGAAATTTAAGACTATGAATTTTTAGCAAAACTTTCTTACATTTGTTTCTCTTTTACTTCCATGCTGAAAATCCCAGTTGTCAGTAACATCACTCATTGGCTACACACACAGATAACAAACATTACCAACATTGTGTCCAATAATATGATTACTAAAAAGTTACAATGAGAAATGAGTAATCAAAGTTGTCTTAAAGATCCTTTAGTTTCTCCTGATGGTTGTGTCACCAACTCGATAAACATTAGGTTAATTTGATTAATTTTGCTTTCAAATTTTAGGGATTGAATTTTAATTTAGATCTGTTTTATAGTTATATAAAACATTTGTGTTTCCAAAGTTCCATCTGATTAAACAGTATACTTTCCAACCAGCTTCTGTGTTATTTCTCTGGCCTATATTATAATTTTTTAAAACCTATATGTATACAGGTTTCCCCTGCTATCTGAAAGTAGGGTGTTCCTTTGAAACATAGGCTAACTCTAGGAAATTAATGGTAAGTTTATTACCATTAATTTATATTAAAAATTTTTTGAGCATTCCTAGAGTCATAAATTAACTGCTTAGGCTTTTCTGATACTTTAGGACACATCTTGCTCCAGATGCACAAAATAAATTGAGATAAAGCACAGATGCTCACAGACATTTCAAAGCTATCAGCTTGATGCTGAAATGTACCGAGTGTAGTTCCTGGGAAAGAAGCTTGGTGAGGCTGCTCTTGCTGCTCAGGATACACTGCCTCACTGCAAAATCAAAGCTGAACACTTTTCAGCAAAAGTCCTCTTCTGATTTCTTTAGTTTGCAGAAACTGGTACTGATGTAGGCTTTTTATAAAAGCTTCATGTGAACTTCTAGAAAGTGGGAATTAGTGATATATTTATATGTCTCACTACTTCTTCGGTGAATGGTAATGTACATTCCACTTTGCTTTTCCATGAACAAATCAGCAAATGCTCCATAGCAATATATAGAGATAGTACTCATTCCTTTTTTAAGCTTTTTAAAATTCATGTTTAATATCCATAATTTTTCTACCAAATTTCTCCTTAGATGAGTTCGGGTTATTTCCAGTATTTTGCTACTACATATTTTTAATGTCTTTTCTTTTTTTTTGCATATATATATATATATATATATATATATATATATATATATATATATATATATATATAAAATTTGGGATGTTTTAATATTAGCATTTTTCTAACATTATATTATGAAAATTTTCAAACACGCAAAGTTTAAAGAATCTTATAGTAAACACTTAATCCATCACCTAAACTGATGTAAAATTAGTTCATTGTAAAGTTAAAAAATAAGTGTACATTCATTTTTTAACAAATGCGTATGCTTGTGGAACCCAAACTCCTCCATCAAGATGTAGAATATTACCATCATGCCAGAAAGTTCCCTTATGCTCCTTCCTTCAGAGACAACCACTGCTTTGATTTTTTTTTTCTACCATTTGCTTGATATTTTAAAGGCGCTTTATAAATATGCCTGTTTTGGATGCTCTATGATTAGGTTTCTCTTCTGATTTCACTAATAGTTTTCATATCATGAACCTGTAACTTCATGTGCAGCCATTACCACCATTCATCTCCAGAACATTTTCATCATCACAAAGAGAAATGCTGTATCCATGAAATAATAAATCCCCATTTCTCCATCCCCTTTACCCTAATAACCTCTATTCTTCTAGATCTCTATGAATTTGCCAATTCTAGGTACCTCATATAAGTGGAATATAATACTTGTCCTTTTGGGTCAGGCTTATTTCACTTAACATTATGTTTTGGGGTTCATCCATGCCATAGGATGTATGTATACTTTCTTTTTGGTGGTAAATACATATAAATAAAATTTACAGGCTTAACCATATTAAAGTGTACAACTGACATTTACTACATTCACAGTGTTATGCAGCCATCACTGTTACTGGTTCCAGAACATTTTTTTTTTTTAGATTTTATTTATTTATTCATGAGAGACACAGAGAGAGATAGGCAGAGACACAGGCAGAGGGAGAAGCAGGCTCCCCACAGGAGACCGATGTGGGACTCAATCCCAGAACTCCAGGATCACACCCTGAGCCAAAGGCAGATGTTCAACTGCTGAGTCACCCAGGCATCCCAGATAAACCATATTTTGTTTATCTTTGCATCAGTTGATGGACATTCATGCTGTTTCTACTTTTTGGCTATTAGGAATAATGCTGCATTATGAATAAACAGCATTATTGAATTTCCATTTGTGGTGCTGTGTGTTTTCACATGGACATATGTTGTCATTTCTCATAGGTATATATGTAAGAGTGATATTGCTAGGTCAGATGGTAACTCTCTTTAAATTTTTGAGGGTTTGCCAGACTGTAATTCAAAGTGGCCACACAATTTCATATTCCCATCAGCAATGTATGAGAGTCCAATTTCTCCACATCCTCACCAGCACTTGTTAAATGTCTTTTTTATTCTAATCATCCTACTGAGTGTGGAGTGTCATTGCAGTTCTGATTTGCATTTCCCTGATGGCTAATGATATTGAGCATCTTATTGGTTATTTGAGATCATCTTTGGAAAAAATATCTATTCAGAATCTAGCCTATTTTCCATTTGGGTTATTTCTTTTCATTGAGTTGTAAGAGTCAAGATGTAAGATGTAAGTCCTTTATCAGATACATGATTTGCAATATTTTCTACCATTTCATGAGTTGTTTTTTTTACTTCTTAATGGTGTCCTTTGCATCACAAAAGTTTTAGTGATGTCCAGTTTGTCTACTTTATCTTTTGTTACTTACACTTTTGGTGTCAGCACTGCTTAATGTTAAATCATGGAGATTGATGCCTGTATCATCTTCTAAGGGGTTTGTATTTCTAACTCATATTTCTGGTGTGAGGTAGGGATCCAGCTTCCTTCTTTTGCATGTGGGTATCCTGTTTTCCTAGCACCATTTGTTGAAAAGACTATTTTTTCTCCTTTAAATTATCATTGGCACCTGCTTGAAAAAAATTATTGTAAATATAAGGATTTATTTTTGTGCTCTGAATTCTAGTCCATTGAATTTGCAGGATCACTCATGGTGTCCTTTCCATTTGTGAGGGCCTTATTTCTCATATATCTGTCTTCTCTTTTCTTTTAAAATCTCATGAATTCAAAGAGGATATTTACAAAAGTATGTATGTGTAACCCACCATTTTATGATTCTGTTCATGGTTGCCTATATTTGTTTTGACTCAATAGCTTCTTCCTTTTCTTTTGCAGTTATCTCATTTTGTGTGTAATGCCATCTGGGAAGGGAATGCCTGGAGGTGAAGTGTAATGTCAATGGGATGGTGATATTCCCATATTTCAAAGACAGCTTTGAAACAAACAGATGGGAAGTGGGGGGTCTAGCTGGCTCAGTCGGGGAAGCATGTGCCTGCCTCCCGATCTTGGGCTTGTGAGTGTGAGCCCCACAGTGAGCACAGAGATTACTTTAAAAAAAGGAAAGACAGACAAGAAGTATCTTTAGTTAGCAGTGATACCATAAAATGATTAAAGTAGGGAAGCTTGTGGTTCAGAGATTTTACCTTATGTAAATTAGAGATGTGGGACCATGAAAGTGGCTAAACTAAGAGTAATGACTGCGTTTGAGAACACAGGCATTTTAGAACCATCAAAAACTTCTGCTTCTTTATAGAGTTCCTGAGTTGGAGTTAGAAGAAGAAACTCAAGTTCAAGAGATGACCCTCGATGAGTGGAAAAATCTTCAAGAACAGACCAGACCAAAGCCTGAGTTTAACATCCGAAAACCTGAGTCCACTGTCCCTTCCAAAGCAGTGGTGATACACAAGTCCAAGTATAGAGATGATGTAAGCATGATGTTTTCTTCTCTAGAGGTGATCTTCTGGATTAACTGACTAGGAACTGGATGGACCCTCTCCACTTCTGAGGTGCAAATGGGACATTAATAGTTGGCGTTCTGCTTTCTACCTAAGAGTAATCAGATGTGATGTGTGCCTAATTTTATTAGTATTGTTCATAAAACGAGTTGAAACTTGACCTATTGACACTTCATACAAAGCAGTTGTGGTGACAGTGCATCTTCTGCTCAACCCAGAGCTGTGCTTTGTGCAAATACTGAATGTTAATGGCATTTCATTTTTATCTCAAAAGAGAGGTACAGTGTTTCCTGAGCAATGCCATTTCACAGGATAACTGCTCTGCATTTCATGATTAGATTAGGTTCAGCTCAAGCTCTTTAGAAGAGCATTTAACTGGGAGTACTTGATCATTTTAAACAACCTGGAGTTCTGTACTCTGTTAATTGCAGCAGCTCTGCTTCCTCTGCCTAACTGCGGAGACTCCAAAGACAGGCCCCCAGAGGAGGAGCCCCTGAGAGCCAGTCAGCCGTATGATCATTCACAGTGTCCTTCTCACTTGTGAGGGCCTTATTCTCATAGTTTGGGTTCAGTCCTTTTTTGGAGGCCTCTGCTTTGGAAAGATCTCCCAGCCTATGTTGTGTGGGATGGTCAGCGTGTCATTTAATCACATTCTGTTTGTGTTCCTGAACTTAAAGGTATCCTGAAGCATTCTCATTTTAAAATTTTAAAATTTAGAATTCACATCATTCAGTCGTGGCCATTTATCTTGATACATATTTCTATGTTGATGATGGGAGTGAACAAACCCTTTCTTCTGGGTATCATTAATTGGTTTTCCATTTGAAACTCAGGGATTTTGTACTGTAGATTTGTCTGTGTTTCCATTTATACTTTGATTAGTGCTAGTCTTTGAATGGATACTTTAATTAGAGGGTCACTTATGATACAGGATCCCCTCCCACCTCCTGTTCTGATGAGTCCAGTCTCTTAGAGGCCTTACTAGTGAGTTTTGAGCTGTTCGACTAGAAGTGGCTTTTTTTTTTTTTTTTTTTTTTTTTCCAGCAGCATGGAGGCAAGAGCCTTATTTTCTTGGAAATCTCTGTGAGGTATTTCTACAAGTCCATCAGCTGGCTGGGTTGGCTCTTTTCCTATTCATTTTGTTCTTTTTTGTTCTGGGGCATTGTAAATAAAGCTTTGCCTAAAACAAATGTGCTGTTAGGATGTGAAATATACAGCTGACATGTTAGGTAAAAATAGAAGCTGTTTTTCCTGCATCCACACCAGATTCATCCTCCCTGAAGAGAGAGGCTCCAGAAAGAGGTCTGCTGCAATATCTGAAGCAAGTGGGTTAGCTGACTCATCCAGTTTGTCTCAGTAAAGCACACGGGTCCTTGTTAATCTGATGCCATTGGAGGTTTCAGCCAGGAATCGTTCTGAAAGCAACAGAAGCCAAATCTCGGGTGACTAATGTGCTTTGTCCTGGGCACCCTAAGAGACCAATCACTGTGGTGGGATCTCATGTTTGCAAAGTCCAGAGCAACGGGAGCCCCCAAAGTGAGCTGGGCCCTGGAAAGCACACTCAGCTCTGCGCCAGGAGCCCACTGTCCGCTAGGATGCAGTGGGCTGTTTCTAGGTCTACCTTTTTACCATGGTGCCAGTGCGCCCAAATTGTCCTTTCTTCCATTTACCTAAGGTCTCTGCTTTATTTTCATGTGCAGCTTGGAAGGCAGCACACATGTTAAACATGAACTCTGTACCAAACACATGGCCAGAAGGGACTAATATGTTTGGGGAAACCTGATTCCATTTCCTAGACAAGTTGTAGGAATGTTCAGCATTAAAGCACTTTGGAGATTCTCCTTGAAGACCATTGGCATATTTCTTGTAGATTTATATTTTACTCATAAGTGAGAGGTTTGTTTTATCTGTTCTTAGGAATCGAAGCCAAATCAAATTTGGAGCAAGATATATTTAATACAGTTTTCCTTTAACAAGACACAGAACTTATTTGACCTCTTAAAATGTAATTTCTCAAAGTATTTTGACCAAAATAGTTCATAAAAAGCAGCTTGAGTTCTTTCTGCAGCATTGGGAACAATCCTTAGATAACCATACTCTGTTATTTTACTATTCCCCTATATTTTGAGTCAGAATTGTTTATTGTAAATCATGCAGTTTTTAACATATGGTATTTGTACAGTCAGCACCCACATTGAGAGGAATTTTTTCCATCAAGTTCTATCCTAGGAAGGTAATATTTCCTTATTTATCAAACTAGCATTTGTGAACAAATAAAAAAGGCAGAAATTAAAACTTTTTCATCTGAGCAGAATGCATTTCGACATTAAACATTTATATCAATTACTGTTAGGCATGTCAAATCTTACAGGTTATTAGCCTGCCAAGCTCATAGCAACTTGGTCTCATTAATTCAAATTAATATAATAGTAAGTTCACAGATGTTTGGATGAAGACCGTGAGTATGAGAACGTGTGGCTGGGAAATGGCAGATCCCCTGTGCGCTGAGCCCAGAGCAACAGGGGCGCCACCTCTGTCTTGCCGTGGGGCAGCAGGGGTGGGGGGCACTGTCCTGCCAGATGTCACAGTGGCTCCCGGGCAGTGTAGCTCTGGGACGTTAAATGGAGTAAGTGTCCATGGAGATGGCTGTGTGTGTGATGCTGAGATGCTGTAACTGTGTTCCAGATGGTAAAGGATGACTATGAAGACGATGCCCATGTTTTCCGGAAAGCAGCCAATGACATCACATCCCAGCTGGAGATTAATTTCGGTAACCTCCCTCGTCCCGGGCGTGGAGCCAGAGGTGGCCCACGGGGAGGCCGGGGAAGGATCAGAAGGGCAGAGAACTATGGACCCAGAGTGGAAGTGGTGGTGAGTGCTGGTGTTCTGTGTCCTGGATGGTTCTTCTGCAGGAAGTGAGAGGATGAGGAGGATACCCTGGGCTGTGCAGTTGGGAGGGCCACCAGGGTCTGCTGTCCATTCCTCTGCTAGTTTGGAACAGTTATATCAGCAGCATGGTCGTAGTTGGGCACAGACCATCCGGTGGCCCATGGTCACCAGGGGGGTCCACAGTCTGCTGTGAGTGCACACTCAGAACCAGAGATAAGCTCATTCATCTGCATCACACAGGATTCCCAGCTCGGGATGCAGTCAGACCACCTGGTGGTCGTATGCCCTGTGCCCTTCCGGTGCTTTCCAGGCAGATAGAATCTTTCCTAAGGCTTCAGGGCCTCCTTGGGACCTCCCCAGGCTCACCTTCTCACCTCACACCATCCTTTCTCTCCTCAGCCAACACTGCTCTAGCTCTAGTTCTTTAGACAAGCATGTTCCTGACCCCACAGGGGCTTTGCACCTGATGGTCCTTCTACCCCCTTTGCTTGCTCACCTAGAATAATATCCTCTGACCTTGCTTCCTCACAGGAATCTTCTTTGGTCACATTTCCTTCCAGACCGGGTCAGAGTCCTTGAGCAAAGAATTTTATTTTTCTTTGAAGTGTCATTTTCATTTGTAGTTGTATTCTCACAACTACAATGGTGTGATTATTGATCAGCACCTGCCGTCTCTACCATAGGTGACAGAAACATGTCTGCTTTTGCTCATTTTTAGTTCCCCCAGCACAATGGATGGGTATAGTAGGCGATTCATAAGTGTTTTGTGAACAAATCTCTGCATTTTCCAGCTCAGAACTGCCCTTGGGCCCCCATCCCTTCAACTGTCCAGTTGCTCCATTTCGGGATCTGTATTCTCTTTGCTCCTTCGCTGAGGCTTATCTCTGGAAGAACCTTCTCTGGTAGAAAACCCTACCGGACCGTGACGTGCCTTCCGCCACCAGACTGCTGTGGGCACCCCTTCTGTGGGCTGTTCACGGGCCAGCTGTTGGCTGAAACTACCACACTGTGACTTCTTCAGGACTTACCCCCTCAGCCCAGGGGCCCCCAGGGCAGGCAAGAACTGTCTCTAATCAACCTTGTGTCTGCACGTAGTAAACATTCTGTATGATGTTTACTGAATGAGGGAAGTGCCAGATACAAGAAAGAGGCACTCGGTAAGGTTTTGTGGGAGGCAGGGAGGCAGGCAGGCACTGCTGGCCATCTTGCAGGGGCCAGGAGCAAGTCTGAGCGGGAGAGGCACCCTTCCTCATCCCCCTTTCTGCATGTCCTATTTGCAGTGGGGCCTCCTCTCCCGGGGTGTTTGAGCCACAGCCGCCGTTTGTGCCCCCCGCCCCTTGAAAGCGCAGGCAGGTGTTTCTCAGAGGGCTCTGCCCAAGTGGGAGTGCTTCAGGTGACTGGGTTTCAAGACTCTTCTTTTCTTCTTTAGACACAAGATGTTGCTCCCAACCCAGATGACCCTGAGGATTTTCCTGCTCTGGCTTGAGAGAGCCCTGTTTCCCTAGCAACCTGACACCGTGTCCGCGTACCTATGAAGAGACTTTTCTTGCTGTGAGGAAGAGTCAGACTCTAAGAACAATAGATGTTGCTTTTTCCCCCGTGTAGTGTGAATTTGTTGCACTTTTTTGGCCTGGGGGCTGTGGGATCGGGATTTCTCCAGACACAAGAGCAGCAGTTCCAGCCAGGGGGTTAGTCTGGCACTTACCCAAGAGGGTGGAGAATGGTGATTATTTTTTTATTGAAGGAATCCCAAATGAAGTTCAGAAATAATATTTAAAATGTATATATAGAGATTGTATTGAATCCTCCACGGAAACCAGGAGAGTAAAGATGTAAAATAGAATCTACTGAGCCGGCTCTGTGAACTGTACAGGCCAGAGGGCCATGTTCTTTAATGCCAGAGGAAACACACATAGCGAGGTCACAGCCTACTTTTCAGAGACAGGGGAATTAAAATATAAATGTACTGACTGTTTACTTGTAAATGTTATACTCTCCTGGAAATTTTTTGAGTTCTGGTTTTCATGTAACCAATACTTTTAAGCAGCTAGTGCGCGGCTACTGGCTTCCACTCTATGACAGAGAACTAGGAAAAGTATTAATTTTTTTAATGGTGATTTAAACTACCTCGTGGTTTCCGTGTGTGTATGTACACACACATACACACATGCTTAGTATAAATGTGCATATTTAGGGTTTGGGTGGTTTTTAGGATGAGTATCAAGCATACGATTTTTAAAATCATGTTATTTAACCCATCAATGAAGTGAGAGGGGGATCCAGGCAAGAGTATTATAACTTACCACCGTATCCTTTTCTCCCTCAAAACTAGTATTTGAACTCAACGCCCATGTACAGATGTCCTCTGTCCTTGTCCTGGCAAGATTTGTAAATAGTATTTATTGAACGCCGTGTGCAGTTTTTCTCACTCAGCCCTTATACCAGTTTGAGTTCCTCTTTCTTGCCTTTGGCGAGCGTTTGGGGTTAGGGGACACCTTGGAGGTTCAGTAAGTCACTTAGTAAGTCACTGAGTCCTGCCCTGCCCAACAGAGCAAGCCCTGAAGAGCCCGCTTGAAGAGCCCACGCCAGCGCCAGCGGGCTGAGCGCTTCAGGGCAGGGCCTAGGGCCAAGGCAGCTGGAGCAGCTGTGGGCAGCTCCGGTGAGGCTCTCCCCACTTTGCTGCAGAAACTCAAGATAACATTTGCCTGTTGTTACACAGTTACTATGCTTGTGCTGGACCTGAACCCGGTCCCAAGATCTGTGCTTTTCCCCCACTTTGCTATGCTGTTTAAGATGGCTCTGACCTTGAATCCAAGTGTAAATAAAGGTTGGTATTCCCTCCTGACTGTGTATAGAAAGCTGAATCCTTTTGGTCACTCCCAGGTCAAGAGAAAACGTGGAAAGAGACCCAGCAGGAGGAATCAGCTGTACCCCTCCTCACCATGTGATAACCAGTTAAGGACCTTTGCTGTGGGGGACTGCCTACCCTTGGGCTCATTATTAAATTAATATCTAAGCACTAAGATCTATTAAGTGATTGCTGTATTCCCTCTCCCTGGAAAGGACACGATGAGTGGGAGTGTCCTGACCCAAGTCAAGTCTCAGGAGAATGAATGTCAGGTTCAGCCACAATGATCAGCTAGTACAGCGTGAGGCTTTCGTTCCTCAGCAGGCTTGATGCTGTCACATGAAGTCACTCTGCCTGCCTTTGCTTTGAAGGTTGGCAAAACCGAGATCCCTTTCAAGAAAGTTCCCTAGTATTGTAGATAATGCTTGGAAAGCCCATAGAGCTGGATTTAATACTGTATTTGCAAACACCACATCCTTCCCAACATACTGGAGATCTCTGTACCACGGAGCAGTCTTGGGTCCTGTGGTCGGAAACAGTTTAAGGGTATGGCATACACTTCCTGAGCCTGTATAAGACTTGGTTGCTCACCAGGATTACCTCTTACCAACTGGTAGGGCAGATGGATGGCAGGTTTTGGTCATGTGGTGGTTTACAGTCCAGTGCACCAGAGAAGACCGGGCAGAAGCACAGAGCAGAGGAAATCCCTAACAGCATGTTAGGGAAAAATCCGAGTTGACAGGAAGATTATGTTCAGACCCATACACAAGAGAAGGCCTTCCTGATCAAAGTTCCCCTACCACACTCAGATGTGTGGGTGTAGACAGGCCATGAGGCAAGGCATGTTTCTAGCTGGCAACTTAACACTGAGCAAATCAACCCCACAAAAGAAAACTAGTCAGGCTCAAGACTCCCGGAAGGCAGAGGCCAAGTACGTTTGAATTGCAAAGTCAGGTGTGCTCAGCCGGAGGAGCTCACAGTTGGATGAAGGTGGGAAGAGTAGTCTGGAGCTGGGAGAGCTTCACAGAGCCATCACCCTCGAAGGGAGGGGGCTGCTCCCAGCCCTGACCAGATGAAAACCCAGGATGCTTCTCTGACAAGGTCTGGGAAGAGGCAGGCTCGCTGGAAGCCGCTGCCTGGGAATTGCCTCAGGAAGGTTGACATCCTGCACTGGATGATTTTAACATGTGGCCAGGCTGCTTTCAGAAGTAGCATATCTTTCGCCTAATGTGGCTGCTAAGTGTGTAATGTTTTCGTCCCATGCAAGGCAGGCCCCTCCAGAGCCCGAAGGGCCGTAAGGGCCACGCCCCTGCTACTGGGTCACTGGGTCAGGGCTTTTCCTCTGTTAACTGGCCTCTCCAGGCCATCCTGCACACAGCTACTTTAGAGGTGAAGGCATTTTGAAACCACACATTGTGGTGTAGGAAAGACCTGTGGAGCTATGGGACCTGGGTCTCAGAAGCTGGGAAAGATCAGCCGTCAGAAACAGGAACTGACCTCTTCTGGGCTATTCAGGAAAGAGCCACACTGCCAAGAGCAGGTGGGGCTGCCCTGCCCAACACGGCATCACCCCGCTGGATAGTTTCCCCGAGAGAGGAGGTCTGCCCGTTTCCTTCACTGCTGCTGTCTCTCCCTTAGCCTCTACGAGGGTCATGGTCTGTAGAAGCAGCCACCAGGGGTCTGCCCTCCTCTCTTGATCCTCCAACACCAACCTGAAGGCCCTGGGGCAGCTGGCACCACTGCCCGTGACACGCCCCACATATGTGAGGCTTTGCCTGGCACATCCTGGATGGGTCTGTGTTTACATGGTAAAGGGAACGAGGAAGGAAAAAAAGGTATTTTAAAAAACCTTTACTGTAGGGGCACCTGGTGAGCTCAGTCGGTACAGCATGTGACTATCTTGGGGTTGTGAGTTTGAGCCCCACGTCAGTGTGGAGATTACTTAAAATATTAGAGAAAAAAAACACTTAATTGCAAAACAATATGGATAAATGCACAAAACTTCCTTGTAAACACCACCTAAGCCAAGAACCTCATTTCCCCAGGAGCCTGTTCATGTGCCTGCGCCAATTGCCGCCTCCCCTCCCTCTGAACAGAGTCACCAGCCCAACTGAGTCCTGAGGGTCACCCTGAGCATTAAGGCTCTGTGCTTCACTTGGGTGTCTTAGCAGTGTGCAGGGGCCCCTTCCCGCCCTGCCCGGGGAACCTATGACGTGGGGAGACAGGGTGCAGGAGGGCGGCTCCATGCTGTCCTGTGGGTGGCACACTCCGAGGCAGGGAGTAGGGCAAGAACGTCTCGGCCCCTGACCAGTCCCCTGGGCAGACAGAGGCAGGACGTGAGGAAGGCACGGGACTTGGTCCTCGAGCCCGGCATTCCTTCCACACGCCTCAGACTCCCACGTGTGTAACCAGGCTCCAGGGCACAGCTGCCGGGGAGGGAAAGGGGAGGCCAGGGGCCGGGTAGCGCGGCCTCGGCCAGGCCCTGCCGGGGCAGCAAGGCAGCGACCACACTTGGCACAAGGGAGTCCCTTGACACGGTCCTGAAAACATGATGGGGTGAGGAGTGCTCTTGGCGTTTTCAGGCCTCCGGGGCATCAGAGGTAGTGACGCCCGAGAGGCTGCGGGTCGAGATGAACCAGAGCACGGCTCCCGGGAGCCAGCCCTTGGCCTGGCCCTGTGGCTGAGAGGACTCCTGCACTCCAACCACCTCGCCCTGTGAGCACCACGACCATGCAAGACTCTGGCCCCATGGCAGGGGCCGGCCTGGGAGAAGTGCCTGGCCTAGGTGCCCATCCTACAGGGTCAGAGCAGCGTCCAGGTGCATAGCCGTCTCCCCGGAGCTTGCAGGGCTCCCCAGTGTTCTTGGACAGCAAGGTGGGAGCAGCCACCCCGCCAGGGGGCTCACCTGCACGACCCCGCCACCCCCAAGCACCACAGAGGACGAGATACCTGATGTGAGTCCTGCGATCCCTGCAACACCTGGCGGTCAACACCCAGTGGGTGTCAGCCCTCAGTGGGTGTCTCGTGGTGAGGGCGGCGGGGAGAGAGGGAGCAGGGTGGTTGGAGCAGTTCTCAGCAAGATAGAAGGTGGGAAAAATGTGGGGGCCGCCTGGCCTGGCGAGTGAAGTGGTGACCCCAACCCTGGTTCCCCTGCCCCGGAACCCAGGGAGCTAACCCTACGGTAGGAAGACAGCCCACAGGGATTTTCACCCACCTTGCAGGTGCCCAGAGTGGGGCCCTGGGAAGCCTGGTGAATAGGGTCCCTGAAGGTACCCGAGGGGCTGCCCTTCGCACTGCATCTGTCTGAGCAACACCCCTGGGGGTGGATGGTGCACAGCCAGGGAGGCCACACACGGCCTATGAACTCACCAAAAAATTCAGCCTGAACCGTTCTGGGGAAAGAGAGAGACCAGCTTCCATCGGAGAAGTCATAGGGGCCCCTGATATCAGAAAGTTCCAAGAAACACTTTACTGGGGGCTTGGGAGGGAACGGCCCCCCAGGAGGGTGCCAGCTGGGACCCTGTGCATCCCAGTCATCCCAGCAGGTCGCCCACGGGTAAGCCCAGCTCTTGCCTCGGCTGAAACTTCAATGCCCAGAGGAAGACGACGACACACGGTCTTGCTGAGGCTGAGGCACAGGCTTAGACGTGCACCTGGGCAGCATCTCTGCTGTTGGGTGCTGCCGACCGGCAGGTCCTCCTGGGAGCACTAGTCCTTGTGGATCCCAAGCCAGATTAAAAGCCGGTCTAGAAAGGTTACGGCTCGAGACAGCCAATTATCGCTGCAAAAGGGAGAAGGACAGCATTGTATTTGTGATGCCAGAAGCTGTCTGAGGGGTTGCTGGGCAGGGCCAGGCCTAGCTTCAAGCGTCCCTAGACAAGCCAGGAGCTGGAGCAGAGGTGCTTCCAACAGTGGGAGCGGCCCGGGGCGGCAAGCAAGACCCCCTCTGCCCGTCCTGCCCTGAGAAACTGCCGGCCACCGCTGGCAACCACGCAGCCCTCGCTCGGGGAGGAGACAGTCTCTGCGTGGCGGCCTGCGGGGGCAGATAAGCCCGGGCCAGGCAGGAAGGCGGCTCACTGCGTCAGGACCCCCTAGTCCCACAAACAGGAGCCCCATTCCTGAGGCCCGAGTCCCCCACTGCTTCCTTGGCCCATGAAACCTTCCTTGCAGCCCCTCTGCCTGCTGGGCCTCAGGCCAGAGCAAAACAGGCAGCAGGATTCACTTGGGGAGGTCCTCAGAGCAGCCAAGCCTGCTCCCATGACTCTGCCCCACGACACTGCTCCCCAGTCCCCAGCGGGGGGGGGGGGGGGGGGGGGGGCAGGGTTGCCTCCTGAGGTGGCCCAAAGTGTGCACGAGGGTGTCTGCATTACCCCATGGCTGGAGCTGTGACTGGAATGTGGTGGGTGGGGATGCCATTCTCTGCAGAGTCCTACACAAGGAAGAACCGTCATCTGCTTTCATATGAAGAAACAACCCAGAGAAGAAACCATTGTTTTCTCCGATGAAAAGAATGCACAAATCATGCTACCTCCTCCTCTCTTTCTTTTCCCTCCCAAAGCCTCTCCCGGGTTAAACACATGACATTCAGCCAGTAGTACAGGCATCCAAGGGGCCATAGCCAGGCCCTGGTGATGGCCGGCCCACGTGGGATCCATCCGGCGAGAGGCCTCCTTACCTGGGCATGCCAGTGGGGATGGAGCACCTGTGATCCAGAAGCATGTCAAAGCCATGCAGACTTGCTAGCAAAGAGATGAGACACAGTTAGAGACCAAGGCCAGGCAGCAGGGGAGGGCAGCCATTCCTATAGGGGCTGGGCCAGCACCCCCAGGGCAGAAGGCAGGGGTGTCTTGGGCGGGGGGCGCTCAGAAGGCTGTGCCCGGAGTGCATTTGTTCTCCCAGTAAGCTCAGAAATTGAGCCTATGATAGGGACATACTGTGTCCGTGGTGGCAGGGCCCTGCCACTGTTCTGAGGGGGGCACACAGGGGCCTGTAGGAGAGCAAGAGGGCAGTGAGGCTCTTGGTACGGCCAGCCGCTTGTTCTAATGAACGGATTAAGTCACTTAATCCTCATACAACCATCATCCTGGCCCAGGTGACATAGCTATTCAGCAGCAGTTCGCACCCAGCCCGCTTCCAGAATCCCTGCTCCAGTTACACCGAGCTGCTCCCGGCAGAGCACACCTGCACCGAGGCTTTACGTTTCTGCACCTTTCGGCATGTTCCTGTGCAGCACAAACGCCTTTTGTAAGACTTTCTCCTAATAACCGGCCCTGCCCAGGAAGAACCCCACGGAGCGCTGCTCCAGTGCATGGCTGGCGGGGACCCCGACCCCCTGGGCCTCTACGGTCCAAGTCCTGGTCTCCTGGTCCCCATCCCGCCTCCGCACCGCGTCCCTGGGGACGAGTCCCCTCCCTGGCCCCCCCCCCCCCCCCAGCACCACAGTACTCCAACCCCGGGAGGTGGGCAGGACGCCGGTGCTGGCACCAGCACCCCAGATAACACCCCACTGGTACCAGAAATGGAGGGATTGGGATCCATCATAATCTTTTGTTTCCTAATTATCTACAGAAAAGTTATCTTAAATGTATGAAAAAATTAATGGAAAGCTCCGTGCCAGCACTGTTTTAAGCACTTTGCATGGATTATCTCCTTTAACTCTGATACTAATCATTAAGATCGGAATTCCTTTTCTTATTCTACTTAAACGAAAAGCAGAGGCGTCTCCAGCAAGCGTGTGCGGTAGGCAGCGCGAGCTGGGCTGGTCGCCACGGGGGACGGCGACAATCTCCGGGGCTGGGCTCCCGGCTCGCTGCCCACACTCCGCAGCCTTGTGCGCTGGCCCCCCCGGGGCCTTCCGGGCACCGTGCGTGACCCCTACCCAGCACTCACACTCGGGGTGGGGGCCCCCCTGGCCGCCTGTGGGTTGGCCTGTGGGCCACACTCCGTGAGTGGCAGTGCCCTAGGGGTGTGGATGCAGGGAGAAGGCGGGTCCCCATGCTTTGTACTTTGAAACCCTGTATCCTGGCATGAATCAGAGTGGAGTTTCTTCAGGAACAGCACGGCACTCCTCACAGAACTAGCTCCTCCATCACAGACGCCACCTCTGTGTTAGTTTGTAGGGCGCAGGCCGCAGGAGAGGGGCAGAGGGGCGGCGGAGAGGCGGCACGGTGGTGGCATCCTGGGTTGGACATCAGACTGCGGGTGCCTTAGCGCTGGTCCTGCCCCTCGCCCAGCTCTTGAGCCCTGATCTTGGCAGGCACCATGAGGGGGTACAGTCTACAACCCCCAAGACTCCGAGGGCCTGATACACCCAGGTGGCTCCGCGGTTGAGCGTCCACCTTTGGCTCAGGGCGTGACCCCAGGGGCCTGGGATTGAGTCCCACATCGGGCTTCTTACGGGGAGCCCGTGTCTCCCTCTGCCTGTGTCTCATGAATAAATAAAATCTTAAAAAAAAAAATGACTTGGAGGGCCTGACTCTGTATCATATACTCAGTAATTTCTCCAAAGGCAAACCCTGGCAGAAGTTGAGCTAGTGGTGGTATTTACAGAATGACTTCCTAACAGCCCCTAGCTCACTATCTTAAGGGAGGTGTTGTGGACAGAACTATATCCCCGACATTCTCAAGCTGAAGCCCTAAACCCCCATGCCTCAGAGGGTGACTATGTTTGGAAACAGGCTTTTTAAGAGGGAATTAGTTACAGTGAGGCATTAGGATGGACCCTTCTCCTCATGACATGATAGTGTCAGGAGAGGAGGACAGACTGGACCCAGGGACTGGGGTGCATGAAGAAGCCCAAGAGCAGAGGCATCAGAAGACACCCACCCTACCGAGAGCGTGAGCCTGGATTTCCAGCCTCAGGACTGGGAGAAAATGAATCATTGCAAGCTACCCAGTCTAGTAGCAAACTAATACAGAAGCTTATATCCACTTTGTATTTTGACCACTGCCTACCATGATTGAGGATGGTAAGTGAATACAATAAACTGAAAGGCTGTTTGGTTAATACTTTTAATTATATGATTATAATTATACAACTTTCACTATTCAATATTTTGTATAAAACCAGTACAATACACAAGATTTTCAAACTCAACAATATATATCAAACTACATAGATATGCAAAGTTTACAGGCCATTATGAAGCTTTATCTTAAAAATACCTTCAGGAAAATAAACATTCAACCAGTTCTCTAGGCTTTATAAAATATGATTAGAAATATACATTTTAATAAAAAAATCAAGACAGTGATTGATCAAATACTGATTCATCAGTTACATTTTAAAACTTTTAATAATCTGTACACGAGTGCAGGTTAGATAAAACTCTGCAAATTATTAATATAAAACTGCAATACTATAATCAGATGGACACATCTGCTGACAGTTAATTCTACTGGGCAATTAAGGAGGTAATGTCCTACACAGTATACGTGAATTGTCCAGTTTTTTAAAGTCATCTGTAGTATTTCCACTTGGCGACATGAGTACTCAGATTTAGAGAAATGGAAGAGCAGGAGCCAGCCTTACCAGAACAGCTTTAGCAGGAGGTAACTGGTAAAGAATTAAAATGTTTTTAAAGTTGTCTTTGATGAGCACTGCCTTCCAAGCTGCAATAATTACTTTTAAAAATGTACAAAGAGAAACAAGCTACTTTTAGAACCAACATCGAAAGACAGCATTGCTCATTTGCCATGAATGGTGGTGATTCAAGCAAAGGAAAGCCTCCAGGAGCTCTTGGCACCACACACCCCAAGGCCTGGAGGCCCGCATGGTGCACACAACCGGCCATGAGGCTCCAAATGCAGTTGCCTCATGAGAACACTGGGGAACTCCTCTAAAAATTGTCTGGGCCCAAGAAAAGAGTAGAAATCACCCCTGTGAGAGGAGAGGAGAGAAGAGGATGAAGTGGGTGAGTGACAGGCTAATGGGGCTAAGTTTGGACCAGAAGAATGCTGGAGACTAGAAGAGCAGCGTGCCACCCAGAAGTGGCAAAGTGGACAAAGAAGGCTACTTGCTTTGGTGAGACGCTGCTCAGGATTTACCCCTCTTCGTGGACAACTAAGAGATTTTTAGTTTTTCTTTAGCATTACAAAATAGAAGTCTGTCTATACTTCTAGATACCCAGTTTTACAGACACCCTTCCTTTGGACTGTCTCTGACTTTGGACACAAGTTCCCCAAGAGCTTCAAGGACACCTAAAAATATTCATTTCTAATTTTAATTCCAATGGAAACTGTCTTGGTGTACTTTGAAAGTTATTTAAGGCTCTTAAGTTTAAAGGATTCTCTCTGACTCTCCCTATTTCATATTCCATAGCAACAGTCTTTCCATGACAAGGACTTGAAGTTAGAATTTCAGAAGATTCAGGGTGTGTTTCAGTTTCTGTTGGGGAAAAAAAAGAGTCCGCTCTTATTCATAGCAGGAAGAACGTTCCATCAGTGAGACCCAGAGGCTTCCTGGTTTCCAGATCCGCCCTCAGTAAGTTGAACAGTGAGCTATGAAATCCCCTGAAGCACACCCTAGTCTTGGTGTGATCCAGGGAACACTTCTTGATCAAATCACTAGTTTCCTAGGACTCGTTTCAATGAGACAGTTAAATACAAAGATTTTTTAGAAAGAGCCACAGTGATAGCAATTTTAGCTGGTAACTTGAGCAGCCAACACAAAAAGGCAATTTGTAAAATAAGAAGTACTGTGGTTAACACTGAAGCCCAGATTTTTCACTCTTGGCCAGGACACAAAATGGCTTATTCCCTGTGAAGGAGACAGCACACTGAGCTTGTTCTGATGGAATAAAAAGCCAAACCAAGGGCAGTTCAGAGGGAAGTTTGATTTTCAGAACTACCTGGATTATTTAAACAGGAGATGGCCTTTAAAACTGTCGAAGTAAGAAGAATTGCCCTGAGAAGCCAATGTTTTATGCAAGGGCACACAGTCTGAACACTTAGTATTGTCTCCTAGCACAAGACAGCAAGTGGAATGTTTCTCTTCCCATCCAAAGCTTACCCATGAGGGGTCTTCCTGTCTCCCATTTGGTACATGGGTCTTTGTACCTCGTTCACTTCCAGGGATAGGAACCCACCTTTCCTCTGAGATCTAGTCTCTGGGGTTTAAAAACTGGCATTACACCCATTACACCTGGCAGGGAAGAGCCCCTTGTCTGACCAAGATGATGGGCATGTGCCATCTCCCCTCGAAGCCAGTCAACCTTATCATTTACTCCACAAGAGAGGAAATATCAAAATGGAGCCATGCCTTCCTGTAACTTTTTGCATTAACAGACGTTGATCTGTTTATTCCAACTGCTTCTTACTGTTCTTAGTTTTGTTAAAAAGGCAGCTTTTAAAAATGGAATTGCCTGCTCACCTGGTTCATTCATCTTGCAATGTGAAGACATGTGCCTTCTATACCCTTTCCATGTTGTATCCCCTGTTCTTCAAACCAGGACAGGCAAAAAATTCTATTTGGGGCTCCACTGTTTTGTTTTAGCAGCAAATAAATTGTTTTTGTGATTGCTTTATAACACAGACTCTGCTGTGTTTCTGTGGTGGGGGTGGGGGGTGGGGGGTGAAGGCACTCTGCAAAGAGTTAGTTGTAGTCCCTAACCAAAGGCAACGGTGAGTCTCTTATTTACAAACAACTGAAATCCGGATGCAAATAACTCGCACTGAAATCAAAGGGGGCGTGAAAGGCCTTTGGCTGATCACATAAAAACAGAAATCCACAATGCTACAGAGACAGACCCTAATAAAGCAGTACCTTTTTTTTCCCCCTTTTTAAAGCCATTTGGGATGGCTATTTCCAAGGAGAAACACCAAAAGTTTGTTGTGTTTTTTTTTATCATGCATGGAAGGAACTAGGGCTTTGATTTCTATGACCCGGCAGCTGCTCAGCGGGCAGCCGTGGCGTCCATCCTGCAGTCCCTCGCCCACACACAGGAATGACCTCGCCATCACCTTCCAGCTCTGTGACTGGTTGCCCTCCCAATTCCTCTAACACTACCCTCATAGTCTCTTCCAGTTTAGGTTGCCAAAGTCCCACTTTGTATCAGAACATCCAACAGTCTACAAACACGGTTTTCACAGGTTCTTGTTAATAAAGCACTCTTCGGTGGAAGACAAACAGCTTGGGTACTTAATGGAGTTACCAGTACAACAACAGTACAAATACTAAAGTGAGGATGGTTAAACCAAATAGTATCAAATTACAGAAAGTACCACTTCAGTAATGCCTGTTTTCTCTTTATAAATTTTGACACAGGGTGAACAGAAAATAAATACGTAAAAAACCTCCATCAGATCGTCACTTCTGAAGGCCAGCAGCTAAAATGATTGCCATCACAGGGACACACGGGCAGCACACAGACTGGTCAGCTTTCCTGACAGCAGAGGGCTTTGATATTTACACCTGAGACGGAATTTATAACAGCTTTGTCGTTTAACTTGAGACGTTTCTACCAAAAGAGAGCTGGGTCTTCTTCAAGTCACTGCTTGTGCCCAGACTCAAGTAGTTATTTAAACTCCCGTGGACATTGTCTTCATTGAATAAACTTCTTAGGTGGAAAGCAGCTAAGGCCTTTGCAATTTTGCTTTGTTTCCAAAGAAATTGTGCTAAGTCTTGCTGTAGTTCTCTGTTCCTAGAGTCTTCCTTCAGTTCTGGTCACAGGTTTTTATTTAACGCAAGACTGTTTTAGTCCTTGAAATGGAGGGACTACAGGGGGAGAAAAAAAAGGATTTTACCATGAAGGTTTCCAAGTGTCCCGTACAGAGTTACCCAAGACAAGGAAGGCAACATAATAAAAGTGGTGACATGCTAAGAGGTATACACTTTGTATAATTCTTTAATGACAAATATTTTGAAAGAGATAGTACAGTATCAACCATAAAGTAAAGACAAACGGGAGAGAAAGGCAGAACAGAAAGAGGTTCGGTTCTGCAAAAAATAATGATAAAAACAAAACGAGAAGGGTGGGCAGAAGCAGCAGAGCAATGCGAGTACCATAATGCCATTAAAGGCATTTGTTGCAAAGCATTCCTTTTCCTTCCTTCCCTCTGAGGAACCAGGCTGTGGGAAAGGTGGAAAGAATGAAAAGATAAAGAAGTGTTACTTGGTTATTTCCAAAGCCAGAATTTGGTCACAGAAAAAGCTCTGGCACCTCAAGCAGTTTCCAGGGGGGCAGCTGCACAGGGAAGGCACCCACTGCCCGCCATCCTTGGGCTGCACCACGGACCCATCTCTGTATGAAATTAGCCCACACTGATTCTTACCCTATCTCCCTTCTGTCCTTCCCCAATTTATTATGTCAACTTTCATCCAGACAGCAACTAGCAGAGGAGAAAAGTAAGCAAAGACAAGAGCCAGAGAAGCCAGTATCATCTAGAGACATCCCTCACTGCCTGACACTGGCGCTCACTCAGAGGAGCACATCTGAATCGCTCACTCAGTTGTTGGGAGACCCAACAGAATACGGAGTACAGAGGTCCAGGTCAGCCAGTGCAGCCGAGTGGGAAAATGTCTGGAATTACAAAGGGAAATCAGTAATTTAGAGGATTAGAGGAAACCAGCATTGTTTTCAAAAAGGATATTTAGCAACCACATTCTGGAGCTTCTAGACTGATGTTTTTTCAGAGATAATGGTAGTAACTAGAAGTTGGGAGCCCAGAGGTGGTAGAATGGACACTGAGATCTGAGCCTGGAAGGAGTGGGCAGACATGATGATGATAAAAGTCATAAATGAGAAGGCTTAAAAAGTCAAAGAAGTCCTAAATATAGTACTCCCAACAGAAGGGCTCATGAAGACACATTTTCAGAGGCCAAGGAAGGCACCCTGAGTGTTTCTCTTTCCTCATAGTATCAAAAATTGGGTACAAAACACCCCCAAAAGTCACAAACATTAGGTTGGTTTGACAGGTGGAACAGAAAGTGATGGTTCCTGGATGGTAACTTGGAATTAAAAAAAAAAAAAAAATCACTTGTCCACGACCACTTTTCTAGAAAATGAAGTTATAATTAAAAAGAAAGAAAGAAAGAAAGAGAGAGAGAGAAAAAAAAAGGAAAGATGGAGAAATCGCACAAGCTTACAGAAACATGCACTCGATGGTAAGTTGTATCAACACATAAACTGAACTGCATGGTATTACGAGGTGGCTGCAGGTCTTCAGTCAGAGGCATAATGGTGGAATTTTTAAGACTTTAAGACAGTTCGTCAGAGAGTTAAGAGAGAATACTGAGAACAGGCCAATTCTCCACTGAATTTAGCAATTCTTAAGAAAGAAACAATAGAATGATGTACAGCTTTCACAGGAATCGGGAGGGGTGGAAGTCTACTGATTTACTTCTTCAGACTTGACAAAGGGGATGAGGAAGGTGCTACACAGAACCCTGTCAGCCACCACCAAACCAAACCCTCCAGTGCTCTGGGCCTGAACTACACAACTGTGCCAGAGTAGAGCCTGGCACCCAGGAGTTAAGGTTAGATGTGGCTTGTGTTCAATGGTTACATGAGGGAATGATCATCTACCATGAGAGAACATGGTGGTATTTCTTCCCAGCAACAAAGATTTATGACAACACATAGTTTTGCAGCCTCCAAATAATTGCTCTTTTAATGTTTGTGGAAAAGCTGTCCCAGATTGTAGAGTGTCTCAGTAAACTGTCAAAAATCAAAAGAGCCAAATCAGTGGAAAGTGAGCTTAGGTGAGGTCTTCATCCTGGAAGCCTCTAAGAGAATAGAAAACGGGAATAAATGGTCAAGTTCCTATGGCAGGACAGGTATGACAATGACGATGATGAGTGAACATCAACCTGCAAAGAGAAGGCCTCATGGCAGGGGGAGGGGGTAACAGTGGACTGGCAACCCTGGCACCTTGGAGGCATTTATTTTATACTGAAAGGTATACTACTTCATTTCCTCATATTGCTGTCTAAAGCAAAGTTTTCTATTCAATACTTTACAATTACTCAACAATTTTATATTCTTTTGTCTTGAATCAGATTATGCACAAATGTGTTAATTCCCTCATTACCCTCCAACCAAAAATGAATGCCATTCAGTAGGATAAAAGTCTGAGGCTATACAGCTGGGCTACATCAGCTCCCACCTGGAACTAATGTATTTGCCTCCGTTTCCTGAGCTCATGGTTAAGGTGATGCGAACACAGGCCAAAAACCCAAAAGAGGCCAAGACGACCCTGCGTGAAGGGAGGTGGGTAAACACACTTGAAACCCAATTCTCTCTCACTGATTTATTTCTTCACCTCTCCCAATCTCTGAAAATCCATTCCAAGAATTTAAAAAGAAGCCTTTTGGTTATCAACACTATCCCAAATGCCTGGAAACTGCTTTGGGCCATTTCAAAATTCAGTCAAGTGTATTCAGTCTGAACTCTACTTTCAACCCCTCAAAGCATCCAGTCCAGGGACCTCAGGCAGATGCTCTCTGCAATCAGAAACCACTTCTGAGAAGCACATGTTTAGATCACTAGACAAGACCTAGATGGAAAAACTGCCGCAGGGCCACGGCCCCCAGGGGCACATGGTGTGACTGGGCATGCGTGGTCCTGGCTCCTGGACTCTATTCCCCTGTAGCCTGAAGAGCACAATCCAGAAAAGCAGAAAGCAGAATTAAATGTGCAAGACATATTCAACTGTAATGGAAGCCTGAGTAATTAACCTAAAAGGAATATGTTCATTCAAAATATCTAACAGCAGGCTTTTTATTTGAATTTTTAATAGTTTAATTCACCTAAATATGTCAAAGTTAAACTGCTCCCATTTCCCTCTACTTCTTGTTAAAAAGTTGGGAGAGAAACAAAATGATACAATCCGTAACTGTCCTACCAACTAGAAGAACTGTTAACATCATGGCATATTTTTCTGTTACCTTATTTCCATACATGCATAGAAATGTATGTATATATATTTAAATATAGGTGTAATACATACAAGCTTACATATTACACATAAATATATCTATAAACATGTAGTTGTATGCATTTCTATACATAAAGTATATTGTACATTTATAAAATTATAGTTAATACTTCATAATTTTTATGTGTAGCTCTTTTCACTTATTGGTTCATGAGCATTTATCGAGGTCATTAAATTTTCTTTAAAAACATGGCTCTTGATTCACTTGGTATAATTCAACAATCTTTAGGCCATTTCCTCTTCCTCAGGGTTATACATACCCTTCTGATATGTAATAAAGTACCTGAATCCTTGACTTTCTGTCAGTATTTCTCTAATATTCTTCAAGTTGAACTAGAGAGTAAACAAAATTATAAATATTTGATAGCTTTCTATGAAAAATCCAAAATCCCCAAATTATGAGTTGGTGCCCTCAAAGCCTTGTACTAAGGCATGATCACATTCTCATGTAAGTAAACGTATGTAATGAAATTATATGAATCAGCAAAGAGGGGGAAATGGCAGAACTGAACAATCCCTTAAAACAACAACCCCCCCCCAACACACACACACACACACACAGCTCTTCGGTTTGTACCAAGTCCCTCAGGACACAGGCTGCTGGGACCTGTCCCAGAGATTAACTCAGCTGTTCCATAGCCTCAAAGATATGAGGACAGGAAGTTAAAAAGAAGCAAAGAAAATTGGGAAAGATGCTTTGGAGTCTGGTTCAGAATTTCTTCAGGCCGCTTGTGGTCTAAGAGAGGTGCTGGGCCATGAGCACAGGACTGCACATGTTGTCAACACCAGGCAAAGATACACAAACACAAAAAGGGTGCCTGCCTTCTACTCCTGAGATAACAGTATGTAGGTTATCTGTTCTTCCCTCAAAGGGGAACTGCTTCTAGGATATGTTAGATTCTAGAAATATCTGCCTTCAGTTCATGATAAACATCCAAAAACAATAGTGAGTAATGGATTTGGTCATGGATTGTGTGCATTTTCTTGTCATAGCCTGTAAGAATGAAGGAAAGGAAGATGCTGGGCTCTGGGGGGAAAGTATGAGGCTCCTGGGTGTGGACTGTGGCCAAGAGACCAGGCCCTATGTAAAGAAGGATCCCAGACTCACTGGAGTTCTCATTTCCACCATCGCACTTATTTGCAGCTAATTCTCCAACAATTATGCTGTATCTGATATATAGAAAAATTTCCTCCGAGTCCTGACAGAGAGCTTTGGAAATTCAAAAACCTGTAAGTACAACCCTCTCAACTTCCCCATAACCTGACCCCAACCACATTTTCAGTGTTGAGAACCACCTCTGAAAAACAAAACAAAATAAATCCTACATTAACAGTGACCCAGAGTTTCTGAGATGGTGAATAAGTCGAACACATTTGATTAATTTCCCATCACAGGGACTCTGCTTTCTCCTCTCTTCCTCTCTTCATTTCTATCTCCAGAAGATTAAATTGGAAAACCAATGTATGGAACTTTTCAGAAGAGTAGGATTCTTTTCTCACCTTTTAAAACTGCTTTTTCTTGAAGCAGATCTGGTGGTTCTTTTAGTAATGCCTGCACTGCCAGAAATGTTAGGTTCAGATGTTTTACAGCTCTGAACACTGGACTGAAGAATTACTCTGAAAACAGTTGGAAAAAAATAAGATTATATTCACTGAAACAATTTTCAAATACTTGACAGAGGAAAGCATCTTTGCAATTTAGTGCAAATTAGTTTATTGAGAATTGATAGGATTTTCCATTAATACATTTGCCAGAAAAATCTGAAACACATTTTCACATCAGTCTTTCGAAATGAAGCATCTCATTTCCCCATGAAGCTTATAAAAAGAACATACTTTGCTTTTAGAAAACAAATGACCTGGCATTTTAAAGCAATTCCCGCACCAAAAAAAAATCAATCAGTAAAACAAATTTTTGTGCCCCAAAGTAAAAGTAGATTCTCAGAATTCTAATCATAAAGACAAGAAATCATTTAAAAGCTCTGAATTCTAAGGAATATGAATATGAAAATCTATAAAATAGACTCTTCAGAAATGAAAGTATGGGTAGTAAGCCCCAAATCAATATTAATTTTATATAACATTTCAAATTTTAAAAATTTGAATTTTGAATTTTCAAGCAAAATTTGAATTTTGTTTTTTTTTTATTTGAATTTTGTCTGGATTGCAACTACTTACTAAATCACTAAGTACCATTAACATGAGAGCAAAACTTGAAATTTTGTGAAATTTGATTTAATTAAACTCTAAAATAATCTCAAGGAACCAATGCCAATGGGTGAAGGTTTCCCAGGAGGCAAATTCATGAGTCAGAAGAACAACCCTCAGATGAAGCCCAGATAGAGTACCTTGCTCAAAGTAGAGGGTGTTTTATAATTCCTCACTGAATGGTCACAGCAGAAAACATCAAAAGATTTTATATGTAAATCTTTTCTTCAACAGATAACCAAAATGCTGAACCCCATACACACACATTTATATATACTCAACTTCTATGTATCTATAATTGAAAACACTGCTTTAAAAATAAGCTTCCTCCTCTCATGTCCAAATAGAGGTGAGAGCCGCTAACAACTTAGGAGGACCCAGCTCATGAGAGTAGAAGGAACCCTTACAACTCATGGTCCTCCCTCCTTTGTATTGCTGCCATGTTAATCAGTAACTGAAGCCGGGTCCTTGAAATACAGCAGTAAATTCCTGGTATTAGCCAAACCACAGCATATTCAGCACTTAGTAAAATGCTTAACTTCTCATCACTAAAAAAATAGCAGGTATCAGTGTCCCAGGGCAGAAGCCAAGAGGCCAGTGGTTTTCAAGCTGTTTGGGGGAGGGGGTGAGGGCGGAGTATTGCTCTCTCAGCCGTTTTGCCTTATCCCCATAGTATTTCTCAAAGCGTATAAAACAGGCATTCAAAGGGAAACTGATCCTGAGTAAATGAGCCAATGCTTGACTCAGGATTTTTCACAGTTTTATCATTCTAACAAAACAGAAAAGGTATATGCAGACATAGTTGTTTAATCAATGAAGCATCTATTTAAATATCTTTCTGATCATATCAAATGCAGGGGAGGGACAGTAGAATATTTAACGGTCTCTGTTAACAGGATTTGAATATAGGATTTTTTCATAAAGAAAAAGAAAACAACATGGGACGCCTGGGTGGCTCAGCGGTTTAGCACCTGTCTTCGCCCAGGGCGTGATCCCGGAGTCCCAGGATCAAGTCCCACATCAGGCTCCCCGCGTGGCGCCTGCTTCTCCCTCTGCCTGTGTCTCTACCTCTCTCTCTCTCTCTCATAAATAAATAAAAATATTTTAAAAAAACAACAACAGAACTTCCACTGCTATTTCTGAAGCCAAGGCTCAGGGTGTGGTGCTGCCACTGTGGTCCTGAAGCCTTGCACCTGCTCCAGGCTCCTGGGTTTTACCACCATTTATACAAGTAGAGAAAGTAAGACTCCTGTTGGCTTTTTGGAAATACCACACCAACTTGTTGAAGAATTGAGGCCACTTACGGCCAGAAGAATGGACAATCATCACACTGTAAAATCATTAATGTGAAAACAAAACCAAGAGCCAATGTATTACTTGCTTAGGACATTTAAATCTTGATTTCTTAAATTAACTACTAACTTGATTTCTTAAATTAACTATCTCAAAAATTTTTTGAAATGTGTACTATTTCAAAAAAGAAATCGCTGTTAAATCCAAATTTAGGTTGACAGGTCACATCTTTTAAAAAGTACTTATTTCTCTATAAAATTACTATAAATAATTTATGTGGATTTTTTAAAGTAAGAGCATGACAGAAATTTGGAATGCATTAATGACACCAGAAGAGATTCAGGTCACTAGTTATTTGCATTAACAACAGAGCAGTTACTTTATCTGTAGGTTATGTGTCAATAAACTGGAAACCCCCCGGCAAACACACTTAGAGACGACCCGTGATAAACTCACAATACCACAAGGTGGGATAAAGCTGGCACATGTGGCACCTTCACTCTGCCATAGGGTATGGGGGAGCCCAGCACCTCTCACCTTGTGCAATCCAGGCAGTCACAGGGCTTTGTGGAGCAAAAGCCTCCTGGTGTATTTTCTCCTGTCAGCCCTTCCCCGACAGAACCCACAGTCCTGCTCTATGTCTTGCCCTCCTGGGAGTTCACCCTCTCTGTGGCCTCTGCTGAGGCCCGCTCTTCCCAGACTGACACTTGCACCTTAAGGCACACAGCAAAGCTAGTAACTGACAAGCCAGCTCTCTTACCTCTCCAACTATAAAATATAAAACACTTTGAACATAAATGCTCGATTCCAGAAAAAGAAATCCACTAGTGCGACTATGCATGGTGTACACTTGGTTATCATCCACACAAAATGAGCTTCCAAAATGGTGGGCCTGCACCCTCAGAGACACCAGCCCCCGCCTCAGGGTCTGACACAGCCGTGAGGTGTCGGGACAGCCTGACCTCCCAGGCACGCCGGGTGACAACGTATCAGGCCACGCCACGTCACTAGCCAACAGAGGTGAATACCAACCCCGGTGCCTATAAGGAGTACCCTCAAAAGATAACTCCGAGGATTCTACCTCTTTACATCATTGTTACTACTGGAAGTTTTTGTGTCTGTAAATTCCAAATTAATCAGGGAAGCTAAACTGAATACTCCGATTTCAGTCTACAAATGCAATGGCAATAAAAAAGATTCTATCTTATATAGGGTATTGAAAAGAAAGGTGTCTAAGAGAAACCATTTTTAAACTTACCCTGGGAAAAGTAATACAACCACAAAGTGCCTAACTATTATTAGCAATGACTCCACCTGCTTAGAACTCATCTATTCAAAATACCTTTCCTACTTAGAATAGTTTGAGAATAAATCTATGTAGTGCATTATGCTCCTGAGTCAGAATATGCAGAAATCTAACCTTACTAAGAGAAATGGAATAAAGGAAAAAAACCCAAAAAAACAAAAAAGATCATCTATATCAGGAATATAACGTATCTGTCTATGCAATAATAAACTTGTATTGATATACAAGAAAATGTCATAAATAGGAACATGTTAAGCAGCCTTTCCTTAATTTTGAAAAGAATGGTCTCTGCTGGATTTTGAAATCCTAGCCATCTGAAGACACTCCATTAAGCCACAAAGTATGAGAGTTGTTGCAACGGAACTCCACTCTGGAGATCCCAGAAGGAACTTCCATATTCCTTTACAACTCCCAAGTCCAAGTTGGAGCAACAGAATAAATTCTTAAAATATGAGCGAAAGGAAGAGTTTTAGCGAAAAAAGAATGCAGCATAGATATACATAACGGGGTAGTGGTAAACCACACCTTACAGCACACACCCTCCTTCCTGTTCTCTTGGTCTCAACGGCATGGTGTTCCCTGGGGAAGCTTCCTGCCACATTCTACTGCAGAACAGAAGTCTCTTCACTGTGAAGATACTCACTGAAGGGTGAAAGATATCAAGAGAATACAAATTCTGCAGTATTAGCCTAATAAGGGCGTTTTGATTACTTCTGGGAAAGGAAAGTGTGAGGATGAAAGCGGAGTGACCATCATGCAGAAACATGAGACTGAACAAGGGACTCCAGTCTTCTCTGCTGTCCTATTCCCATTTAACATCATTTTTGAAAACTGTACTAACTATATTCCCTAAAGGGGAGGATGTGAAATGCAGCAGAGGAGAAGAGTCTGCTTACTCAAGACAGAGACTTAGCAGGAAGTAGCTGCAAGCTAAGAGCACTGTGTACAATGGCAGTTGGAGATGAAACATGATGTGACACTCACTACCTGCAAAATCAAATCTTTCTGAGCAGCAGAAAAACAGTGGGTAAGTTCTTTTTTGTTAGATTGAAGGAGATATGCTGAAGATATTTACTCTGGAAAATGAGAGGAAATTGAAAGAAAACCACCCCATTATCCCAAACTCACTAAATATTTTTGACAGGGAAAATAAACTATTTCAGTGACTATAAAAATTGCTATTTCAAAAAATGTGTTAAGAGTAAGCACAATTTAAAAACAAAATCTGTTATTTTTAATATCCCTATATGAAAGGATCAGGCAAGGGCTTCCCCCTACCACCATCCCATTAAATGACAAGTTTCAGAAGAAGAACCTTTGAAAAGGAGCAAACCAACAAAGCTAGGAGAGCTGAGAGAAAAACATGCACCATGAGAAACACACTGGCCACCAGAGGTAACCACATAGAGAAATGGAATGGGACACTTACACAGCAGCTATTTGCCAAAGGGTCCCGACGGCTACTGTGTTCTGAAACCATCAAGACAGAATAGCAGGATGGGAAGAATGTAGTCACAAACAATCCACCAGATGACAACACTACACAGTGCAGAGGTCAGCACAGCTAGGGAACATCTGGAAGGGGGTGAAGGGGAAAGAACAGATGTTCAAATTGGGAAGCCAAAATAAATAAAATAATAAATAAAGCCACATGTGAATTTTAGACACCCTGTGATAGATACAAAGGGGTGGGAAACAAGGATGGATTTTTGCTATTTTATGCTGGGGAGAAAATGCTATCTTCAGTTTTAAATTGATTTGATATTTGGTAACAAAAGATGAGACCCAATCTCTAGCTGATTAACCGCCCCATGTTAATTTAACTGTATGATACAGAAATCAGAGTTGTAGTTACATGATTGAAATTCTTCAAAAAGCAAAAGATATGCACACACAGAAAACCATACCAAACCAGAGAAAAAGGAGACAAAACCAACCAAATCACAAACAGCAGCCCTGGACTGATAGTTAACAATGATTCACGGGAGGCACAATAGTACATGAACACAGCACAGCAGAACTAATGTAATTTCCATGCTGTCATGCACTGGTCATCCAGGAGTTGAGGCAAACTGCATATTCTGACAATAAGGACTAAGGAAGCATGCCCAACCCTGGGCAACACAAAATGAGGAAAATTTAGCCTACATAGGAACATTGTATGTATTTCCTTAGTTGTTTTCCTCATTCATTTTCCTCTTGTGGCCAAACTTGGCTTTCAGCTCAGTATTTCTTAATCTAGTAGTCCTAGTCATCTAGGATGATGACAAAGGGAACCTCACAGTTTGAAGAGTGGTGACTCCTTCCAGCTACTTCCAACTGGTCACTACATCTGTGATTAAATAGAAAAGGCTCCACTGAGCATTTGCTTTGTGGGACTACTGGGCTGGATGAAGTCATAAATCACTGGTCTGGCTTACTGTGTGCTCTTTCTCGGCATCCTTGTCATCTTGATCACTAAATAGGTACCCTCTGCTATCTAGCGACAAGGGATTATATTAAGGATGGACCTGAAATCAAATCTAACCTCACCCTGCAAACGACACCTGGCACCACCTTATTTACTCCTTCCACAAAAACACAAACCTACTAATTACAATATCTAGACAGGATGGAATAAAATGGCCTAGGAACACTGAAGAACTGTCTATCCACCCCAAATTTCATTTGCAATTACTGATTTAACAGTGATCTTAAAGGCAAAACGGTCTACATCCAAGTGTCTACACCACAGATTTTTCTTCGGTCCTCTATGAAAGCTCATGGCCTCAGAGTTTTTTTCCAATGATGAAAGCATACTCATCCATAGTGTGCTGTTAAGGGAGATTTAAAGCAAATTAGGTCTATATTCTCACCTTATTCCCAGGTAGGGTACACCTGACTCTTGACGCACCGTTTCATTTAACCCTAACAGACCTAGCAGAATGATGAGTATGCACAAAGACAGGCAGCATGGATGACGTTATAAAATCTACCAAATCTATTTTAGTGCAGACAGTAATATACTTGCCTTCACGTCCTGCAGATCACATCAAGGTCATGGTACTATGTGATTTATTGTCTTCATGATAGTCGGGATCAGACTGATTCTCTGAGATAAGGACCACTTGACAATATCTAACAACTTTAACTCTCCCCCAAATACTGTTTGTAAAATAGAAAACAGTAATTGGAATGCTGTTTTGTGTATTACAAGCTTGCTCTTAAGAATCACCAGTACTTCTATATTTTTCCCTAACTTTCCTTCTTAGAAGTATTTTTATTCCACTAAATATCCGTAGCAAAGTGACTGAGGTTACCTGCGGAGACAGAGGTGTCCCAATCTGGAGACAGGGGCTGAAGTTAGATTTCTCACCTCAGGCTGCTGTTGAAAACTCTCTCTTTTGTTTCTAAGACAACAACACAACTTTGGAGGGAAAGGAAATCCCCAACTGACCTCTTCTTCTAGGGCCAGAAGAATTACATGTAAGAGCAAAAGAGAGAGGATTCCAACAGCAAGGAGGGTCTTAAAAGCAGAGGAAGGATAAGTGAAACGTACAAGAGGAGGAAGGGAAATCCTCCCAGAGTAATCTAGACTTCCCCAGGGTTTTTATACTTATGAGCTTAAAAGGATCTTAGTATTTTGTTTTTTCCTTTAAAAGTAGAGAGGGAGGGCAGCCCCAGTGGCGCAGCGGTTTAGCACCGCCTGCAGCCTGGGGTGTGATCCTGGAGATCCAGGATCAAGTCCCACATCGGGCTCCTTGCATGGAGCCTGCTTCTCCCTCTGCCTCTCTCTCTCTGTCTCTCATGAATAAATAAATAAAAACTTTAAAAAAATAAAAATAAAAAATAAAAGTAGAGAGGGAGATGGCGTGGGGACTTTTCTACTGTTTTTAGGATTACAATGATAATTAAAGAAATCCTGAACTAGTGGCCTTTTTTTTTTTTTAACTTTTACCATTTTCCTTGGTTTATAACTTATGCCAAATGCCTCAGAGAAAAGGGCCAGTGTCCTTCAGGGGGTAGGGTGGGGTGTAAGTCCAGAACAAGTGATCTCGGAGGCTGGTCTCTTCTTCAGCCCTCACGGACTCCTTCACCCCAGGATACCTCACACACTCACCCATATCTAGCGTCGTCTCTGGGTTCCAACAGTATTTAGAATTTTAGGCTTCATTCAGTGTTTTCTCTTATATTATCACAAATCTATCAGCTATGAAAGAGACTTTTATTGTCTCATCTGTAGGAAAGAGCAGCAAGTCCTGTGAATCTCTGGAACATATACTCACAGGGCAGCAGGCTCAGTTACTGAAGGAAATTTCTTATAAGTCCTATTTAACAGGAACTTTTGACTAAGCAGAATTCCCATCCCGACTCCCAACCTGACTTTTCATCAGAAGCTTTTGAGAAATGAACTGATGCTGCAGATTCATAAAAACAAAACAAAAAACCAGGGCATGATTAAAAGCAACCCACAAACCACCCATTTTCTAGGGCTTGTGAGTCAAATAGGTCCCCATGCCAGCATTGCGGGCAGCACCTGGAAGCTTGCTAGATGTGCAGTCACAGCTCATAGCCCAGGCCCCACAACCATAATGTGCATTCTGCAAAGCTCCCAGGAGACTCAAATGGTGAAGTTTGAGTATCGCTCTAGGGAACTGCCTATGCCTATCACGTCCCCTCCCGCCTCAGAAGGGTTATCTGGAGGGACTACAATATTTCCAAATAAAAAGAACATTAGAGCCTCAGATGAAGACTTACTGAATTAAAATCAACATGGCATTTGGATTAAATAAATGATATAAAATGCACCCTTGTCAAAGCTTTCTCAGTTATGTGCCACACCCCCACACCTCAGAGAAGGCTGTGACTGTCTACAACCTATTCCAACGCCCTTGTAACTTTGTTCTTCCCTGTGGGTCTTTTAAGAACGTCCCAAGGCAGTTGCCCCTGAGCATACATGTTTTCTGCATAATTCTACTTTAGAACTTTAGATAATGAGGAAGTGCCAGTGAAGAACCACTGTTCTTTTAATTAAAAAAGAAGGCCTGAAAAAAAAATAAAATAAAAAATAAAAAAGAAGGCCTGAAAAAAAATAAAATTAAAAATAAAATTAAAAATAAAAAGAAGGCTTGTTCTTCTCTGCATGAACACTTATGTCATTAGGTCCTCACCATATTATAAGATGATTACCGAACAAAATGACCAGTCTCCAACACCAAAAAAAAAAACAAACAAAAAAAAACCAGCCAACCTCAAAAAACAGAACTGGAGGGGTGCCTGTGTGGCTCAGTCGGCTAGGCATCTGACACTTGATTTTGGCTCAGGTCATGATCTCAGGGTTGTGAGATTGAGGCCTGCACTGGGCTCTACCTGGGCATGGAGCCTGCTTAAGATTCTCTCTCCTGGGCAGCCCAGGTGGCTCAGCAGTTTAGCGCCTGCCTTCGGGCCCAGGGCCTGATCCTGGAGACCTGGGATTGAGTTCCATGTCGGGCTCCCTGCATGGAGCCTGCTTCTCTCTCTGCCTGTGTCTGCCTCTGCCTCTCTCTCTCTCTCTCTCATGAATAAATAAATAAAATCTTAAAAAAAAAAGATTCTCTCTCCCTCTTTCTGCCTCACCCCCCCCCAAATAAAATAACTGGAAATGTGGTAACCCATAATGAAAAGGAAGGTTACTACAAGGAAGGAATCCTAACAGGTAAATGAAAGCATATACTAAAAAATATCCTAGAAAAAAGTGTAATGGCCAAGTTTTTAAATTCTACGTATTTTTTCTAACAATCCTGGATGTGCCATGAGATCGAATCCCAACTAGCACACAACCAAGTACAGATGGGCATACACACACACTAACTGTAAAATTTCCTAACCCCATATTAAACCTTCTTTTGGAACTTGAAATAGCTTCTCAAACAAAAAATTCATACAAAATTATTATTTAATCTAGTTCATTATTGCCCTAAAATTATAGGGCATTAAGCCACAGTGTCATCACTGATTAAAGTTTACCTTATTCACACAAACTGTCTATAACATGGTAGTGAATTTAAGGAAATTCAGTTTCAGTAACTGGACAAGTCTGTTATTCTGCGATTTACATCTGCTGCCACTCTCCTGAGAAGAAAGAGCATTCCCAATACTGCTGTCCCGTGTACACAGGCTAGACAATGGACATAAAGTACAGTCAGGAACTTCTTGGGTAACACCCTAAATTTTAAATAATGCATATAACCATTTCAAAGTGGCATAATGGACATGCAACTATGGAGAAAAACACAGAGGAAAAAATGCTCAGGAAGGACCTTATATACATATTAAATCATATCAACCACACAAAGGAAACCAGACTCACGTGAGGGGAATAGCATTTGTTTTTGACTGTCTTCTGCTTTTCAGGGCCCGAAGTCTATCCCCTTGTGTCACTCCATGGATTTCATCATCATCACTGTACTGTATAAGTAAAGAAACACTGAGCTAGTGACTTAAGTTGCACTTACAAAGGCAGTAAAGCATAGCAGTTACGTTTATCCATATAGACACATACAAAAAAACAGATCAACTCTAAAATATTCTGCTTTCAAAATAAAGCTATGGCTCATATTTCAAGATAACCAAAAGTTGACTTTCACAGACAAAGATCTCAACAGTACTCTTGTTATAAAACATACTGTGAAGAGGCATAATGGGTTTTCAAGAATAACATTCTTTTTGAAATTTCACAATCCACTTAATATAGTACCACCACTCAATATAGTATCACTAGCCCCCAAACTCTTGATTCGTTAAAGCTTTCCACTTGAGAAAAATTAGTTCCGTAAATCAATTGTCACGAAATGGGAAAAAGGCAGGGACAGGGGGCAGGGGGAACATAAGGGGAAGCGTCACTAGGTTCCTCTAAAGAGCTTACTTCATGTAGCTCTTTTTTACAGTATCTAGTGAGTAAACAAACAATTTTAGTTTTATGGACATATGATTTTATTTTAACTATTTTGAGTAAAAAGTTCCTAGAGGGGGCTGTAAGTATAAAAAAATTGTGTGACGATAATCCCTCAAAATGTGCTTTATTATTTTTATCTACAATTTTCCCCATGCCCTATAAGGTCCTCAACAGCACTGAAAACAATGACAACAGCGTGATAGGGATGGTTCGATTACCAGTTCAGGTTCTTGCTTGTCTTGATTCTCGACCCCATTGATTGAAATGTCGTCAACAGCCAAGAGGAGTTTTGAGACAGCTGCTCTGTGTTTTCCATTCTCCTGACCCCTTAACTTTTGACGAAAATAGTCACCTTCCAACCAGAGGCTTGCCTGTTTCCTAGAGCATTTAAATAACATCATCAAAATACAGCTTTCCAGAAAGACACGTGCAAACGATGCTCTCCTACAGATGATCTATTGTTGTTTTTTCTTTTTTTAAGATTTTATTTATTTATTCATGAGAGACACACACACAGAGAGAGGCAGAGACACAGGCAGAGGGAGAAGCAGGCTCCATGCAGGGAGCCCGATGTGGACTCAATCCCAGGACTTCAGGATCATGCCCTGGGCCCAAAGGCAGGCGCTAAACCATTGAGCCACCCAGGGATCCCCCAGATGATCTATTGTTACTGGAGACTAAGAAAAATCCTACTTCCCATCATTTTCCAGACCCATGGTTCCCTGAGGAATGACAAAAGTTCTCCGTTACTTACATCACCAAAAATTGCTGCTGCGGTCCAATTACTGAGCCAGGTCTGCAGATTCTGACCCAAGCAATGGTCTCGGCTGCTGTCATCCTGTAATGCTTCATGAGGTAACAGGCTATCAGAGTGCCTGTTCGTCCAAGGCCAGCTAGAAAAGAAACAAATCAAAGGGTCCTAGTCTCACGTACTTCAGAATTTTGTTGGGCAGGTAGAATTTTTTAGGCTTCCCATGAATCTACTTCCCTAAACAGTGCCTCTCAAGTTTGGATATGCACAGCAATCACCTGAAGAGTGTCAGAAATACTGGGTCTCATCTCCAGAATTCCAAGTTAACTGGTATGTGATGCAGCCTGGACACGGAGATTGCTAACATCCCCCAGATGGTTCTATGAAGTCAACAGTGAAAATCACTTTCTAAAGTGATGATTCTAAGTTGTTTAAGTGCATTGTTTTCCACTATGGGTTTTCTGTTAATGGTACTATCGTCTCTCCAAACACATGGGCTTAAACTCTCACATTTTTTCCCCTCATCCAACAGTTTTTTCTACTATACTTTTATTTCCATTTTCACATGGATTTCCTTTATAAATTGTATTTCTGCTGTCCCCCTTTACTCTCATCTAGACTACCATCATTACCTCTTAGAGTGATTAATTTTGTATGTCAGCCTAGTAGGTGTATTTGGAGGAACTGACATTTAGATTGGTGGACTGTCAATAGCAGATTACCTGCCCCTCCGTAATGTGGGTGGGCCTCATCTAATCAGTTGATGATCTGGACAGAAGAAAAAGACTGGCATCCCCAAGGTTGAGAGAATTTTCCAACAGCCTGCCTTCAGACTGAAGCTGCACTATTGGCTCTCCTGGGTCTCCAGCCTGCCTACTCACATGACAGATTTTGTACTTATCTGCCTCTGTATTTACATGAGCCAATTCTTTATATCTTCCTCTCTACATACGTTCCATTGGTTCTATTCCACTGGAAACCCCTCACTTATACAGATTTTGGTACTGTGATATGGTGTACTACTGTAACATATGTAAAAACGGGAACGACCTCTGGAGTCAGAATTGTAAAAGCCTGGGAGTTTTAAGGCACAATGTTAAAAAAAAAAACTTAGACCACTCTGAAGGGTCTGTTGGTAGGAATATGGGTGTTGGTAATTCTGGTTCTGACTCAGATGGGAATGAGGAACAGGTTACTGGGAACCAAAAGAAAGACAATCCTTGTTAGAAAGTGGGAGAAAAACACCAGCCTGGCTAAATTGTTTTAGTGATTTTTGGAAGGTAGAACTTATTTAGCAAAGGAGATTTATAAGCAAAGTATAGAAAGTACAGCCTCGTTTCTCCTCATTAAAGTAAAACATCAGAGAAGACAGATGAACTGAAGAAGGGACTGTTAAAGCAAAACAAACATTTAGAAAATTCTAGGCCTGTCTATACTGCAAACAGAGAGAACGTTTTTTCTGGAGAGAACCCCAAAGGTGTGGTCAATGATCCACTGGCATAAAGAGATTACCTAGGGATCTAATCAGTCATCTCAGCAGAAGCCAAAAACAGGGATGGGATTGATTATACCAAGCAGACACAGTGCCAGTCTGAACTAAAAGGGACATACACAAGATGAAATGAAGGAAGGCTTCCAGATTTCTGGGGTTTTAATAGGACTAACAGAATTATCTAAATGAAAACACTCCTTGTCCTTCAAGAAGAGAGAAGTATAACCCCAAAGGACCAACAAGGCTGCCACTGCCCTAATAAGTCCAGGGGCAAGGCTACCTACTCCTGGGTTTTAGGGGGTAGGGCCAGCTCTGTGGTCAGGGGGCCAAGCTGTCCCTGCCCACCATCTCAGGGGCAGGGCTGCTGCCCAAGTGGGTCTGTGGAACAGGGAATGGATCAGAGCATTACTTCTGGGCCAGAGGATCTCACAGCATTTGCCTTGCTAGGTTTTAGACTTACTAGGACCCCGTAAACCCTTTTTTCTTTTCTTTTTTCTTTTTTCTTTCTTTTCTTCTCTTTCTTTCTTTCTTTCTTTCTTTCTTTCTCTCTCTCTCTCTCTCTCTCTCTTTTCTTCTTTCTTTTCTTTTCTTTTCTTTTTTCATGAGAAACACAGAGAGAGAGGCAGAGACATAGGCAGAGGGAGAAGCAGGTTCCATGCAGGGAGCCGGATCCCGGGACTCCAGGATCACGCCCTGGGCCAAAGGCAGGTGCCAAACTGCTGAGCCACCCAGGTATCCCTTGAACCCTTTCCTCCTCCTGATTTCATTTGGAATGGGAATGCCTACCCTAGGCATGTCCCACTACTGTATTTTAGACACACTTAACGTGTGTCAGGGTCCACAGGTTCACAGCTGGGGAAGAGTTCTGCATCAGGATGAACTGTACCTGGTGTCACCCATTATCTGTCTTAGAGGATATTTAGAAGAGACTTTGGACCTGAACTGATTTTGGAATGGATTACGTCTTTGGAGACTGCTGGGATAAGCTGCCCTGAGAGGACAAAAATACTGATCAACCGGAGAACACAATGTTATGGACTGAATTGTATCTCCCACTCCCTGCCTCCCCAAAAATCCACGTTCAACTTGTATTCCCAATGTGTCTATCTCTGGGAAAAAGCCCTATATGGAGGTAAATAAGGTTAAGTAAGGTCATGTGGGGAAGGCCCCACAAATCTCATAGGACTGGTGTCCTTAGAAGAAGAGGAAGGGACACCAGGAGTTGAGTGTACACAGAGGACAAAAAGAAAACAGCTATCAGGCTCCCCACAGAGAGCCTGCTTCTCCCTCTGCCTATGTCTGCCTCTCTCTGTGTCTCTCATGAATAAATAAATAAAACCTTAAAGAAAAAAGAAAAGAAAAGAGCTGTCTGCAAGCCAGGAAGACACCTCATCAGAAATCAACCTTAGGTTTCTAGCTTCTGAAACTGTGAAAAAATACTTTTTGTGTAATCCACACAGTTTGTGGTACTCTACTGTGGTCCCCCAAGCAACTTAATACATTCCCTAATGGATCTCACTTTCCAATTAATAATCCAAACTTTCCATCGTCATCAATTTTCTTGCCAAAACAAAGATCCAATCCTATCAAATCCTCTTCAGGTTTTTAAATGGTCACCAGCTGACTTCAGGGTCTCTCAACCTCAGCACTAATGACATGTGGGGCCGGTGTGGATGCTGTCCTGCACACTGAGGGCTATTTACGAGCATCACTGGTCTAAAGAATTGTAGCATCCTCCCACCACTTTGTGAAAACAGTCGTTTTAAATTCTTTGTCCAGTAACTCAGAGATCTAGGTTTCTTTAGGGCTGGTGTCTGGAGATGGTTTTAGTCATTTCATTTTTAAGTGTACATTTCAGTGGCATTAACCAACACGCTGCTGTGCAACCATTACTACTATGTCCTCTGTGTACCTGAGACAAATGTGTATTCCTTTTTTGGGGAGCAGTGTTCTCAGTGTGTCTGTTATTTCTGTTGGTTTACTGTGTTGTTCAATTTCCTTACTGATCCTCTATCTGGTTGTTTTTTTTCCATTATTAAAAGTGAGAGAAGTTGAATAAACCTTAGTATATCATACAGTGTATTATTACACAGGCATTCATTCAATAAATACTTATTAAGTGCCAAGGCACTGCTTTAGTTGCTGAAAACATAGCAACTTAATAGATATAAGCTCCACAAAGACAAGCCCTTGGAGTCTGCTCTGTTCACTGACATATTCTAGAACATATCAAACAGAAGACACTGAATAGGTATTTGAGGAATAAATGAATGTATTTCTTTTTTTAAGATTTTATTTTTTGAGAAATAGAGATAGCGGATATGTGCATGTGTGAGAGCAAGGGGAAGGGCAAAGGGAGAAGGAGAGAGAATCTCAAGCAGACTCCCTGCTGAGTGTGAGCGGAATTCGATCTCACAACCTTGAGATCAGGACCTGTGCCAAAACCAAGAGTCGGGTTCTTAACCAACTGAGCCACCCTAGCGCCCCTAAATGAATACATTTCAATGTGCTAAGGTTTTGTAGGGTTACTTATGAATATAATTTAATTTAATACTGTTCATATGAAATTAGGGCTTTAAAAGCCTTCTGTATATGCACAGCTTTATAATGTCAATCATCACTCAATAAAGCGGTTTTAAGAAAAAAGCAACTTACAAACAACAACAAAGTCAGTTCATGTGTCCTTGCATATAATCTAAATGGGCATGATGTGCTTCTAAAGCATACATACATGCATGCATGTCTACCATTCTTTACCCAACCCTGGAAACATACCTTTACAATGTACTGCAATGGCACCCTCTGCATTTTCACAAATATCCAGAAATTCTTTGACAATGGCATCAGTAGGGGTGCTGCCATCCGCAAAGAAAAGATCATAGTGATCGAAACCAGCATTCGTAAAGCGTTTGGCATCATACATCCTTTTATTCAGACGAATGATGGTAGAAACGTTGTGATTCTTAAAATACGGAATATAAGCCTCAGGAGAGTGTTGGTGGTAACCTAATAAAGAAATTCACCAGATGTTGTCAAATGCAGAAAGAAAATGGATAACAATTTTACCTATAATTGGGTGGAAAGAGTATCTTGACTAGGGACTGAATACCAATTTGATTATAACTGTAAAAGCACTAATTTAAGAAGTTAAAAGCCAGGCAAAATGATGTACTATCATGACCTAGTATATTTAAATAATTTAGACAAATGTGGTTTAACTGTTTGACCTCTTTCAAAGGAAAACACAGGATAGATACTTCTTTTAATAACAAAACAATACTCTAGGTCCCCTATTTTCGCATACCGCTTTCAAGTCTGGTTCTTGAATGAGGTCCACAGAAGGCAATAAATCGGTCTGGTATTATCCAGTTTAAATCTCCATTTTCCGCTTTCTGCAAAGGGAAGACCAGTACAATTCATTTTTAGACCTGATTTCCTGTCTACATCCTTTTTCAATACCGAGTGTCTAAAGGACTTCAAATCCATTTGTTTTAGCACAAAAACTATTTACAAGTGATCAGGAGACAGGAAACTAAAATTTAGCCTGCTACGAATATTCCCAGGGAATAGTCAGTTAACTTTTGCTGATCCTAATCACTTTTCTTAAAACAGTGTTTCTTTCCTAGGATAGTCAGCCTTTGGAAAATAGAGTTGATTGCCATCCAATTTATACCAAAATATTTTGTTTTTTTTTTTTTATCCAGGTAAATTCTCATGTAGTCGCTGCTACTCAGTAAAAAAAAAAAAAAGCATTTTTTTTCTTTTTACTATGAGGGACTAGAAACTTCCCTATTTTCCTAAATGACAAATTGGCTTCTAATATGAACAATCTTGACTCCTTTAGGAAAGGGAAAAAACCAAAATTTTTGACTTCTTGATATTTACACCTGTATGATGGATACACTTCCATCATTTTGTTAGCTATTTAGTAAGGAGGTCAATGAGAATCTGCACTAAACCCAGCAGAAAATTTGAAATTACAAGTACACTAAGGTCACAGTGTATCTCTAGAAAGAAAACATGAATATGAACAGAAATTTAAAACACTTTACTTTTAGTTATTAAGTCCTTTCAACTAAGCTACCATAACAATTGTCATAATATAGCTCAACTTTAACAATAGAAATGGATACAAAAAGACTTAAGCAGGAATTAGAAGACACTTAATAGTGGAGGAAGAGAGAACTAGCGATAAAAAGATCAATTAGCTTTGCAATTGCAGTATACATATGTGCACCTAAGAACAAGTAAGAAGTAAACTGGGAGTTGCTTGAATATTTCTACAAGACAGGCAACCCACATCCAATTTACTTAATTATCAGTGAGGGGAATTAGTGAGCCCATGTTCCATACTAAAAGGCCTAAGCAGGAATGAGAATGTGTCCAGATGCTACAATTTTGAAATGAAACCAGAAATCTGGAGTTTTGTTTCATCAGAAATCTGTAATTCTTAATGAGAAACCTATGATTAGATTTCACTGAATTGCAGAAATTACAGATTATACAATGCATTCTGACTTCAGAGAAGTTAAAATGAGAACAAAATGGTCATCATGGAATCAATGAAAGACACTAATCCAAAATTTCTAAATACACTGTACAGACAAAGCAAAACTACCCATGGTCTGTAGCTACCTCAACAATTCCTCTTATTTCAATGCAGTTTCATTGAAAGTAAATAGCATTTGTGTGCAACCCTGCTACTCCCCCAACACTACAATGTCTGCGTTAGTGAGAGGGGAACTAATTAGCACCTATATATTACTTCTTAGTAACACACAAAGACATCACTCTGCTCCACTGAAGAACCCCAAATGGCATTCAGAGTAGTTTTACATGCCTAAAAAGAGAAATGTTAAATTTTATGTTTTAAATGTTTAATTTTATGAGGACAAGCATGAAAATAATGGTAAATCACATTTACTAGTTTAAGATGCAAATTAAATATATATTGTATTTCAGAAAGGTACCACTGTTACAGAGAAGGAAAGACAAGATTGGCCTGAACGAATCAATAACGAAATATATTTTAGATCTTTGTACAACGCAGTATGACTAATTGTAACTATTAAAACAGTTCAGTTACATTGAACAGATTAAAATAATAGTTACTCTAGAATATGATTGTGAAAGGACAGTTATCCGAGGATTCCATATACTGTTGCATAAAGTACTGCCTGTGGAATCACTCCATTATGAGTGAGAATGTCCACTCAAGATAACCACATACGATAAAAAGACCAGATTCCACAAGTATTCTTGGTGAAAGAAACCTTTAGCACAGCATCTTACTACCTATTTAAAAGGTTAGAATGGTAGAATTAAATTACTTATTCTTAAAAAAATAATAACACTACATTAAAAAATGTAGAGGACAAGTATTGCTTTGCCTTTCTGGACTTCCTTCTGTCCTTCTGTCTGCGCTGTTTGATGGAGCCAATCCCAGCACTCTACTACAACTACTGAGATGGCCCATCCGACAACCACCCTCACCAAGAACACAGTCTGGTTCAGGCCCAGGGACATGATCTAAGGCCAATGAAGAACTTGTGGGTCTTTTCTGATGATTTGCCCAGTGAGTAAATCAAAGCTGCTGGTCTCCATCTTCATCACTACTGGGGAGGGCTGGCCTAAGAACAAAACTAGCTCTAGCCCAATTTCTGGTAAGTACTGGAGTACATTAATCTCGTCATGCATGAAGTCACACCAGTTCCTGGACTCTTTATTTATATAAGTCAATTAATTTTCCTTTTTTATTTAAGCCACTTGTATTTACTTTTTGTAACTTGCAACCAATAGTGTCTTGACTTCATACAAACAGTTATGATAAAAACATATTTTCTAGAGGTAATCAGATATACAATGACTTTTATTCATCTCATCAGATCCTATGCTAAGGGTTTTATGATCTCATTTAATCACTATATGAAAATCATCAATACTAAAAAAAAGATTAAATACTAATTTAAAATGCCCATAAGCACATTCATGCACTCTGGAAAGATGTATTAAATGCAGAAATCACCACTAAGAAACTGGACTGTAGAACTGGGGATGAGAAGATAAATACTTGAATTTCTTTTTTTACTCTATACACATCTAAATTGTTCACTTCTTTAAAAACCAAGAATATTACCTCTGTAAGTAAAACATGAATAAGGGAGTTAGTTAAAGCAATATCCTTGAAAACTTACTTCATAGTGTTCATATTCATCAAGGTTAAATGAGTTGAAATTAAGGAGGTCATACTGCATTGCCTAAAATCCAAAGGAAAGCTTTTAAGAATAAAGATGTAAGTAAGAAAACAATTTCTAATCCAATTTCCTAATTAAAAATATCAAGAGGTACCCCATAAGAACATTATTATATTTAGATTTTGTTCCACTCAATAGTTTTCAAGGAAGGTAGACTATGTGTTTTCAATGCTTCCATTATATGGAAAATCAGTTATAACAGTATTTATTTTAATAAGATTTGCTTTTTTTTTAAAATTTTCCTTCATCAATCAACCTATCCATGCAGAGCTGAAAAACCATGTCTTCAAAGTAATCCTACCAACTTATTAGATCAACCCTAAATAAGAAAGAAAAAAGAAAAAAACCTAGGTTAACTTATCCTAAGTAAATCCCACCACGTCATAAATATCTTCACTTTCACATTCTTCTGAATTTGAATTAAAAGATTAATGTCCCTGAAACGAAAAAAATCAAAATTTTGAGAAAATTCTTTCAATAAAAAAAGTTCTGCTCTGTGGCCTCACTCTGAGTTGCAGTGGGCAGATCATGGTAAGCAAAATAAGCAGTTTTCTCATTTCTGAGACAAAGACATGCTGGTGGCCTCTGAGAAGTGTTGTCCCTGCTCACTAATCCATGAGCCAAGCAGTATGTAAGCAGGAATTTTTTTTAATTAAAGTACAGTTGACACACAATGTTTTACTAGTTTCAGGTGTCTAACATAATGATTTGACAATTTTATACATTACTCAGCGCTCACCACAATAAGTGCAGTCACCAGACAATGTTATGATACTATTACTGACTACATTCTCTACACTATACTTTTCATCTGTAAGTAAGAATTTTTTTTTTTAAGATTTTATTTATTCATGAAAGACACAGGGAAGCAGAGACACAGGCAGAGGGAAAAGCAGGCTCCCTGCAGGGAGCCAGAGGCAGGACTCGATCCCAGAACCCTGGGATTACACCCTGAGCCAAAGGCAGACGTTCAACCACTGAGCCACCCAGGCATCCCATAAGCAAGTTTCTTGATCAGCAAGATATTCTTGGTTTAAAAGGGGTGACTCTGTAAACTCAGCTTTCAAAATGTAAACTACTGAAATACAAATGAAAAACAAGGCTATAATATCAAACAAAAAGTCCCTGTTTTAAAAAATATAGCCATTTAAAAAATATATATATATAGCCATTTAATACTAATTCCAACACCATATATTTCTTTGAATTCAAGATACTCAATATATATCATACTATTTGAACTAGACATTTCTAACAGAAACATACAGTAAAATGTAGATTATAGGCAATTTCTATTCATAAGGAGAGCCTATTAGAAGTTGCATTAAAATTAAGTCACAATTATATTTATAAATGTTTTATACATGCAGTAATATTTCAAATCAGATACCAATAAAAAAGTTTAAATTGAAAATCAGAAAAAAATAAATAAAGAGTGAGAAAAGCAATCTTAGCCTATAGTTCCTGCTAATTAATGAGACTTTGGATGTAATAGCTGATTAAAAAAAAAAAACTAAGCTGAGAAATAACAACAGAAACTGCTATAAAAATGTTGCAGTAGACCATTTCCAGGGCTAAGTTTCTCCTTTTAAAGGAGAGAAGGGAGCTCTAGGATCAAGACAAGTTTGCCTGCCTACATCAGAAGTTCCCAGGGGTCCATCTGGCAGGAACTGTAACTGCAGTTGGAAGGGGTCATTTATACCTGCTGTCTCTCCATCTCTTGATCACTCCCTCTGCCTATGACCTACCTAATCGGAGACCTGATGGAGCTGCCTCAAAGCCTACAGCAACAAACTCAACCAGTTCCATCATAGTCCACAGACTCAAACCCCAAAAAAAACCATTAAGTTCCATACTTTGTTGCCTAATACCGGAAAAAAAGCATACTAATTAATCTCTGAATTTGTATACTAATTAGTCCTCACAATTCTCAGAAAGCCACCATGTTTCATTACATAAGAAAGTAAACCCGGTTCCTTTTGCCTCTGAAAATACAAGTCATACAAAAGTTGAGATGTTGTTGAAGACTTATTTGACGCGTGGACAGCTGATTTATAGTCTTTGTTTCTTGTGCTGCCCTGACATTCAAGACACATACCTGAGGGAGGGAATGTTATAACCAGAGTCTGCTGCGTCACATAACTCCAGGGAACCCCATTCATTTAGAATGTGATATGAAAAATATCCCTGGGAGTCAAAGACAGCAGGCAGCCCTGGTTATAAAACACAAGAGTTATTTTTAAATAGCTTTGACAAAGCAGTGGTGACCTACTTAGTCTTATATAAAACCTAGTAACAAACTAATGGGCTATACAAATTCTTCTGTTGAACTAAAAACTGAATACTTTAAGATACAAAAATGAAGTGTTTATTTCAGTTACTGTGTTCTAGAAATGTCCGTTGTAAATAGGATTGGTGGATATTAGACCCATAAAATACATAAATCAAAGAGAATTTGGAAACCAGTAATCTATTTACTTTTTATTTTTCTTTGAAATCACAACATACTCAAAGCAAGTCTGGATTTAGCACCTAAGTATGTAACTATTCTCTTATCATCCTCTGTTGTTCAAGTAGCTTTTCTATCAACTCATTCAGAGAAACACTCAGCTTCAGAAAAACTTTTCTGGTTTGACATCATTCTAACATTAGTGGAGAAAATGGGGTATCTCTGACATCATACACATCTTGGAAAATCTTTGTGGAAGAAGGACCAGGTTTCCTTGGACTGTAACTTTCCAATTTAACACTGGGCTCATCCTATGAATCACTTACCTTCTTTACTGCATGAAAACAGTCGAGAAGTGTAATGTAGAAATTGCAACTTCCATAGGCAGCATCTCTGAAATCCCAAAAGTATTGAAATACATAGCTTAGTTAATTTAATTTTCTGTAGTACGCTTGCCTCAAGAAAAAGTTGCCTAGAATTTAAAATCAAACCACAAACTCAGGACAAGGATTTGAAAAAAAAATCTTGCCTTTTGGGTTTTAATCAGGGATAAGTCACTGTTATAAATTTCACTGCAGTTTCTACCTATTCTGGTAGATACTGTTTTATAGGTGTGAATCAATGACCACTATCTGAATTTCAAATGATCTCCCAAGATCATTTCTGGCCGTGATGGCTAGACTTCAAAAGTATCTTCTTGAGCTCTAATCTAATATGTACCCCCACACACACACACACAAAAAGGCAAAGCATTGCATTTTTTCTTCAAACTGGAAGATACCACATGAAATTGTTACCAGGAAAGATTTACTTTTGACTCCATATTTACGTACATATATGTGTGCAATATAAGTATGTGTCCATCCACATAGAAAAAAGATAATGGGAAATCACAGTAATATGTAATACTACATGTGAGCTAAAAAGCAGTCTGCTCTTCTCATTATGCATTCACAATCTTTAACAAATGAACTGAATAACTTCTTTCTGATTTTTAGAAGATTAGAGTACCTAGAAAACCACAGTGCTCTTGGGGAGGTGTTTAAATTAGTTTACAGACAACTCCGCCCAACACCACAGCAACATCTATCACTAATCTTACCACAGATCTCTTAATGTCAGTTAAGAGTTTGTCCAGAAAAATAAGGCCACCCTCTACTCCCACTGGCTTCTCCTTTCCAGCTACCCTGAGCCATTACGAAATGAAAACATTCAGAATTAGGCAACATTAAGTTTGATCATTCTAGAAATGCTGAACAGCTAGGATTCTCAAATGGTTCTTATCTGGACTTTCGTTGGAACCAGACTGCTGCCGAAGCCATCATTACCTGCCTGCCTTGGTTGGGTTTTCACACTGTAATGTCACTTAGCTGAAAACTCAAACTGCACACTGAAAAATTTCAACTTACACAAACCTTATAGCAACATGAACAAGGTGGAAAAGGACATCTTTTTCACTGAGAATAGTTTGACATTACTGTCTGAACTGGCTCGGATTCCTGAAGTAAATTCTATGTTAGCCGTCAGAGGATTGCACACAGTCTTACAACAGGCCATTTTTGTCCTGTAGGCCTCTTAATTTAAAAAGCTGCTCTTCTAAAACCTAGAAAAGTTCTCTACAAAGCCTAGGAAACGATTTTACCAACAGTTTATTGGCAATCTTCAGGAAGTAGAAAAATAATACGGCCCACAGCAGTTTGCAGTGTGGTCCCTGGTCAAGCAGCATCACTCAACCCTGTTGGAAATGTCAATTCCCAGGCTCCCCCCCAAACCTACTGAGTCAGAAGTTCTATGGGTGGGCCAGGGAATTTTTGCTCTTACAGGTCCTCTGGGTGATTGTGATGTATGTTCAAGTTTAAGAATCAGTGACCTAAAGAATCAACACAAAACATATGTTTTGTAGGAATAATTTTTTTCATGGAATAAAGAACATTTTAGATAGAGAACCTAGGATAGGGAAATGAAGTAATTTAATCTAAACCCAAATAAAAATTATCAGTGGAAGGGTGGGCGCCTGGTTGGCTCAGTTGGTTAAGTGGCTGACTCTTCATTTCAGCTCAGGTCATTATCTCAGGGTCCTAGGGAGACAGCTTAAGGATTTTCTCTCTCCCTCTACCTCTCCCCCTGCTTACATTCTCTCTCTCTCTCTCTCTCTCTCTCAAATAAATCCTTTTTAAAAATTATGACTGGATATATGGTGTTGCATCCTCATGTTTTTAACCCTGTCTCCACAGTTACTTTTATTATCTTCTTTATCTACTGAGAATTCTTCCCAAGTCAAAGGCATGTTGATTCAATCTTTGTGATAACTTGATGCATTTATTCAATGGATATTTTTGAGAACCTACTACAAGCCAAGCCCTGCTTTAGTCAATGAGGATTCCACAAACTTTAATCTGGGCTTAGCTGAAGTTCTGCCTCACATATCACACTACCTGATTAGACAACAAAAATCTTTCTTTACTCATTCATGTTTATTTCTTAATACCTCCAACTTTAAACACACCCACACATTATTCCTTCTACCCAAGCAATCAGGCTTATTCCAAACAGGAGAAAAGTAGCTATGAATCTGTATATAAGGCTGGGGCAGGGATGTGTCACTAAGATCGTTCAACAAACTTAGAAAAGCAATGAGGGGGCACCTGGCTGGCTCAGTTGGTGGAGTGTGTGACTCTCAGTCTCAGGATTCAAGCCCCAAGTTGAGTGTGGAGGGAGATTACTTAAAAATAAAATCTTTTAGATAAATAAGGCAGATGAGAATCAATGAAAGCGTACTGCTGAGAAACTGCAAAACAATGTCAAATACTAGTTTTAAAATAACAGCTTTTGCAGCAGCTTGGTAGCCAAAAACTGCAAATAATCCAAGAATTCATCAAAAGGACAAAGAACAAATAAACTGTGATGTGTACACTGAGTGGAATGCTACAAAAGCAGTAAAAAGATAAAGCATGATACCTACTGATACCTGCCACAACATGGATAAATCTCACAGGCATTATGTATTTAAAAAGTTTGGTCCCAACTCTCTAAAATGCCTACTATATGACTTCATTCATATCAAGTTCAAAGGCATGAAAAACATGTGGTGGAAGTCACAGAGATATTAGGTGGGGGGGGGGGGGGGGTGAAGGGAATCTTCAGGAGTGCTGGCAGTGTTCTGTGCCTTGAACTGGATGGTAGTTACATATACGCGAGAGACTAGTGGGGGGTTTTAACTGTAGTAAGATATACATCATGGTGTTTAATCCTCATACCCCATTAAAGCGATCCTACTGTCATTCCCATTTATGAACTAGGAGACCAAGGCTCACATTTGTAAAGAACCAAAGTGGCAGAAGTTAAGAGTCAAACTCTCCTCGGTCTGATGTCAATAGTAAACTATACAACACTATCTCCGAAGAAAACAGAAAGCAGAGCACCCCCTTCCCCAATCATTTAAGAAGCAAAGGTGTATTAAGGGTAATACCAAAGAACGGCAGTATATGCTATTGCTGACAATAATCCTAAAGTATCAAGAAAACACTGAACTACATTTTATACTATATTTTCATTTAAATGGCAGAAAAATCGTGATATGATCCATTAAGAAATCATATATATGTATATATAAACATATGTAAATTCAGTGGTTAAAGAATTATATCTTAGTTGAATTAAATCTAATTAAATATTGCTATGGAGCATAAAATGTTTAACTGCAAATTAATGCTATTCTTGTTTACAGCTATATTTATACTGTGCACTTAAAGTGCATATATTTTTTTAAAAAGTGCATATATTTATTCTACATACTTAAAGTGGCAAGGATGAAAGACTATAATGCAATTTCTTTCAAAATATTCAAGCTTAAAAAATATATCAAGCTTTATTAATTCTGATTGACCTACTCTCTAATTAGTAAGTTAAACAGAACACTAAAATGTGAAGTACAGGTTTTTTTATTCTGCTCTGCTGATACTTTCGTAAAATTCAGTAAGTGTGAAATACAATAGTATTGTATTATTACATACCCCAAATAACATTATAATTTCTACATGTAAAAAATACTTTCTAAAAAAAAAAACAAAACTTTCTATCTAAAAAATACATATGTATTTTATGTTTTACTTATAAATAAAAATGAATTACTAGAAGAGCAAAAGAAAAAACACATTAAATACAAGCCCAAATTCTTAATATTTGATTCCACAGACATTAAAATACTCTATTGAATTATTATAAAAGTCTCTAAAATCCTACTCGCAATTCTTTTTTTTTTTTTTTTTAAGATTTTATTTATTTATTCATTAGAGACGCAGAGTGGGAGGGGGAGAGGGAGAGAGAGAGAGAGAGAGAGAGAGAGAGAGAGAGAGAGGCAGAGACACAGGTAGAGGGAGAAGCAGGGTCCACGCAGGGAGCCTGCTGGGACTCGATCCCGGGATTCCAGGATCACACCCTGGGCCAAAGGCAGGCACTAAACCGCTGAGCCACCCAGGGATCCCCTCTACTTGCAATTCTTATTCTCATCACAGCTGGTAACAAAAAGTTCGCAGATTGACACTAATTTACAGACCATATCTGGAGAAACAATACTTTAGATATATCAAATATTTGGCATCTAGGACTACAAAGATTCAAATTTTACAAACTTGAGCTGCTTCTAGCCAAGTCCTATTTTTTAGAGAATTACTCACTTTGCTCCTGGGACCAGGAGTGCCAAACTTCATTTCTCAGTGCCAAACTTCAGTAATTTTAAACACAGGTAATGGCAAAAAAAAGCAAAATTTATTCTATTTTGGCCTTTGCATTTAAATTAATGCAAATTCTCTTTTACATCAACAGTTTTCCATGGACCTTTACCTGGGTGATATGAAATGTGTGTGCTTATTCTATTTCAGGACCTTAAGTTATAAACTTTAAGAATGGCACTATTATAAAGGAATACTGATATAAAGAAGCTAACAACAAAATTATCACTGTATACCAACGTTCTTGTGACTCACAGACCACAGATACAAGCATTTCTTCTCAAGGAATTTATGGCTGCTGTTATATTTCAAGTTGAGAAATAGAGCACTCTCCAGTTTAGAAAATAACCTTCATCTCTTCCTACCCACCTCAAATAACAGAAGACTTAACACAATCCTTGCACTAGAAAGAAAGGTGATGGTACTGGGTTCAAAGCAATTCTCCTAATTTGCTAAATCACTTAGTACAGTCTTAAGGTAATATAGAAATGAAACAACTATCTATTTCATGGAGTAAGTCCATGGACAGTCCTACAGTTACTGAAGAAGATTCTGCTAAGGTCAGTGGGAGACCCAACCTGTCCACAATGAAGTCAAATTCACAACCTTACATTTTAAAAGCAAGGACATACCTTCAAAATCAGGCATCCAAGGCATATGCAACAATACTAAAATTACTAACTTATGAGTGGAAGAAAATGCAGTACTTGAAATTATCAACACAGTATGCAATCAGTTAAATTATTTCATGTTTATTACATCTTAAGTGCCATACAATATCTTGATTATGTACCCACGTCAAGGATTTTGAGAAACTTTTAGAACTTAAGAACACAAGTTTTTTTCAAAATATCTTCAACACAATCACCTGGTAAGTTGTGAGATGAGGATGAGGCTGTTACCCATTTACATACAGACTTTACTTATATACCACTTCTATGACACAGCCATTTGGTTTTTCCAGTAGTGGAGCACACTTGGCAACCTCACCCAGCCACCATCTCTGCGGGCGTATCGCTAGGACAAAGAGATTCCTTTATGCCACTGAAATTAACTACTATTTATCGGAAAACTTATTTCTTAACTCTTCAGGACCCAAATTTCTCAGGGGTGGCTCTGAGTACCATAATTCCAGGACTGTCATCTGATTACAAGGCATAGTTTCCATAAGTGGCAGAGGTTCTCACATAGAAGTGATTCACTGCCACGAGGGACATCTGGCAATGTCTAGAGACATTTTGCTTTCCACAATTAATTTCACGGAGGTGGAGGTGTTACTGACAACGAGGAGGCAGAAGCTGGGGATGCTGTTAAACATCCTACAATACGTAGGACAGCCCCCACGACAAAATGTCAGTAGTTGAGCTGCCCAGATCTATGGTGTTATTTGTACCCACTCTAACAAGACTATTTACCAGGTCTTCTTTTTTTCAGAAACAACTATAGTAAGATATTTCTGGCAAGTACCTGATTGAATGAATCTACCATATCATTCTTATAGTTACCTGAAAGGAATGTAGGATGTAGCTCCACACATTAATATTCTATATGCTTCTTCTGGAGCTCTCCCCAAATATATAACCTATATTTGAAAAGAGAAGAAAAAAGCAATTTATTTCTAAATGAAGATACAGTGCTGTCACTGCAAAAGTTTGTATAATTTCTCTCTGATTAACTGAGCCTGATTCTCCAGCCTTCCCAAGGACCTTGGGAGTCACCCAGGACCCTATCAGCCAATTCCTTTTTAGCTGGAATCTGCTGTAGCTATTTTCTGTTGCTTGCACTAAGAGCGCTGAACAACTCCCCAACAACCTTTTGTGGTAACAAGTAGAGCATTTTAAAAACAGATTTTCTAAATCAAGATATTAGACTGAGCACATGCTTTTAGCCTCATCCCTTTCCTGAAAATCCACTGAAATGACTATAAAGAAGTGTGTGGGGGATGGAGCTAGGAGGTAGACTGAGAATGAGGACGAGGACATAAGGCAGAGCAAGAGTTTGATTAATTCCATCCATTTAAATTTAACTACTTAAAAGTACTGAACAGGTTTCCTATAAAACTGCATTTGCTTCTTATTTTCATTGGCTTCTTTTATCCTCAGAACTACATTAGGCTTTCACCTTATCTGGCAGAATTACTTCAAGTAGATTCTTTAGCATTTCGGGTCCAAAAGCTTCTTGTTTTCTGCCCTGACATTTACTATGCATATGATTTTTGGTGGACAGTTCCTTTCTCTCAATAATTCATACATGTTGTTCCACTGTCTTCTCAGTTCTAGTGTTGCAGAAATATTTTACTAGCCTCATCCTCTCTTCCTCTTATAAGAACCTGTTTCACAAATTTGGAGTTTGAGAATTTCACTGGCCTCCCTCTAAGTGAGTCATCTTCAATCTCCAATTTAGTTTGCCTGAGACTTCCTGACCCCCATTCAATCTGAAGGCACAAGTCTTTTTCCAACTCAGAATCTTCCCATAAGGCAGGACATTTTCAGCTCATACATGGTGGAAGGAGAGGTGGCCACCAGCATCCGATTTGGCACATATATTTTTACATAAATTAGATTCCATGCTAAGGCTTATTTTTTTTTTAATTTTTATTTATTTATGATAGTCACAGAGAGATTGAGAGAGAGAGAGGCAGAGACACAGGCAGAGGGAGAAGCAGGCTCCATGCACCGGAAGCCCGACGTGGGATTCGATCCCGGGTCTCCAGGATCGCGCCCTGGGCCAAAGGCAGGCGCCAAACTGCTACGCCACCCAGGGATCCCCGCTAAGGCTTATTTTGGGATAATATACTTGAAATTTTGAGTAGTAGGGCACCTGGGTGGCTCAATGGTTGAGCATCTGCCTTCAACTCAGGGCTGATCCGGGATCGAGTCCCACATCAGGCTCCCCACAGGGAGGTTGCTTCTCCCTCTGCCTATGTCTGCCTCTCTCTTTGTCCCTCAGGAATAAATAAAACCTCTAAAAATTTTTTTTTTTACTAGTAAAAAGAAATCACTAAAGAAGTCCCTGCATGGCTCAGTTGGTTAAGTGTCTGACTCTTGATTTCAGCTTAGGTCGTCATGATCTCAGGGTTATGGGTTCGGGAACCATGCTGAGCTCCATGATCAGCAGAGATTCTGCTTGAGGATTCTCTCCCTCTGTCTCTCTCATGCATGCTCTCTCTCTCTAAAATAAATACATTGAAAAAATAAATAAATAAAAATAAATAAAAAACAGATAAATAAATATATTTTTAAATCACTAAAAAAAATTGTAAACCTCTAATCTCCATCACTTACGTATATGAGCTGTTTCCTCAACCTAATTGTGAGCCCTATGAAGTGAGGACCCATCTCTTAGGCTTCATTTCAAACTCCTGGTTCATATACTATACATGGACTCTTACTGAATTTTTAATTCACTAATCTAAATCTACTTAGAATAGTAAATTTTAAAAAATCATTGGATTAAGAGAAATCATACAATCACAGATCCAACAAGGATCTTTAAAACTCTGAGAAGGACATATCCCAAAACTAGTCGTAACAGCTGAGTCACCTTCCAAAGGGCATTCTACCAATTTTCTGTTTTAAGAATCATAAATGGAATCTTTTCCCAGTGTCTATGCTGTTTCTTTTCTTTTCTTTATTTATTTGAAAGAGAGAATGTGCACACACACACAAGGAGGGAGAGGGGCAGAGGGAGAAGCAGACTCCCCAGGGAGCAGGAAGCCTGATGTAGGGCTTGATCTCAGGACCCTGGGATCATGAACTGAGCCAAGGCAGCTGCCTAACTGACTGAGCCACCCAGGTGCCCCTACACTGTTTCTCAATATGGTTTCACCCCATTTACTCTAAAAAAAAAATTACAAAACTTCAATTAACTATACAGAATCTTGTAGCGTTTATCTAGGGCAGCATACAAGTCCACAAAAAAGGTACAAGAAAAAAACATCAATTCCAAGAATAAATATTTTGTTACCTAGAACCTAGTACAAATTTTCAAGTATAATATTCATAACTCATGGGCAGCCCAGGAGGCTCAGGGGTTTAGCACTGCCTTCAGCCCAGGCCGTGATCCTGGAGGCCCGGGATCGAGTCCCACATCGGGCTCCCTGCATGGAGCCTGCTTCTCCCTGCCTGTGTCTCTGCCTCTCTCTCTCTCTCCTTGTGTCTCTCATGAATAAATAAATAAAATCTTTTAAAAAAAGTATTCGTAACTCATATAAGATTGCAATTTATCATGAACTAAAGCACACATAATCATTTGTAATCTTACTCGTCTTAGTTGTCTATACATTACTTCTCTTTTAGGCTTCAACTTATCACATGACTTTCTATTTTATTATTATTCATTTGGAAAAACAGCATGATAATTCTTTTAGGAAACATTAAAAATAATTTTAAATCCAACCCCCTCCTTTGCAAATTTCCTCATTCTTTGTTAGGCTCCAACATCTTTCTTTTCTCTTCTAAGGTTTACTGTACAGCATCAGAAAAGTCTTTTCTTCTCTTTCTTCTATTTTGGGACTTACTAGTAGATAAAGACTCCCCTCCAAAGACCACCCTGAAACCAAAACAAACAAAAACCAAATAAAAAAACACCTTGAAGCCAATGAGAGGGAGAACAAGATTTGATTCATTTGTATTTATGCATGTATGTGTATGTACACAGAATTTAAATTAAATGAAATCGAGACCTCTTTCAGGTTTCCCTATTTCTAGCAAGACTGTCTCTAAAATTATATAAATTTTTCCTCAAGAAAAAGATAATTCCTCTTTATACACTAAATGCCTCTTCATACATTAAATAATTGTTGGTCAGCCTTGGAACACAAGTTTAATTCAAAGAACACAAGGGCAATGTAACATTTTCTCCTTTGGGGGAATATTTATTTTTTATTATTGTTTTAAAGATTTATTTATTTATTTATTCATGAGAGACTCAGAAAGAGAGAGGCAGAGACACAGGCAGAGGGAGTAGCAGGCTCCCTGAGCCTGATGTGGGACTCGATCCCAGATGCCCTATCATGCCCTGAGCCAAAGGCAGAGATTCAACTGCTGAGCCACCGAGGCATCCTTTGTAATTTTTATTTATTTTTTATTTTTTACAAGATTTATTTATTTATTTATTCATGAGAGACACAGAGACAAAGGCAGAGACACAGGCAGAAGGAGAAGCAGGCTTCCTATAGGGAGCCCGATCCTTTAGGGGAATAAAAACTAAATCCCTAGTAGTAAACTTTTCAAAAACATTATTTTAAACCCAGTTGTGGAATGACTGTACATAATGTACATAAATAGATACTGGGTATAATGAGATAAGTTAAAGGAAATTTATAGACTCAGAATGAGTCTATTTATATAATGCTATAGTCTGAATGTGTGTCCCGCCTTGCAAATTCCTATGTTAAAATCCTAACCCCTAAGAGGTGATGGTATTATTAGATGGGAGCTCTGAGATAGTTAGCCATAAGGGTGGAACCATCATGGATGGGAGGGGGTGCCTTATAAAAGAGGCTCCAGAGATCCTTAGCTCCCTTCTGCCATGTGACAGCCCTCACCAGGTTGCTGACACACCCTGATCTTGGAACTCCCAGCCTCCATAAGAGAAATAAATTTCTGTGTGTTTATAAGCCTCCCAGGCTCTGGTAGTTTGTTATACCTACCCAAAAGGACCAAGACACACAACTATTAAGTAAATATTTGCAGCTAGTATCATTTCTAATTGTATACCCACGCATCTTCCCTAGTCAAAAGGCCTTGCCATATGAAATTATTCTAAATATAAGAAAAACCCTATAAATGGCTCCTATATTAACACAAATCCTCAAATTAGTAAACTCTAAATCAGTGTAATTTTACGAACCGTCAGTGTTCCTAGCAATTTGGAAGCTAGGTCCTTTTCAAATTCCTTTGGTATATTTTCATGAGAAGCTATGTACAAATATAGAATGGTCATTCTAATTCCACATTGCTGTCCAAAAATAGGAAGCAACAAATGAGGAACAAGAGAGAGATTAAACAGCTGCGGTAGCTAGCTTCCAAAACAGCCCTCATGATGCTCACCTCCTGGCATTCTCACCTTGCGGAGCCCCCTCCCACAATGAATAGGGCACCCATGTGTAAACAATGCACAAATGGCAGTGTGTGGCTTCTGAGGCTAACTCATAAATGACACTGTGGCTTCTGTCTGGGATTTCTCACTCTGGGTACCTCAAGGTGTCATTAAGTGAGGGTACTCGGGCAGCCCATGTGGCAAGAAGAGAAGCCCCATGCCAATAACCAGTGTTAACTGACAAGCCTTCAGATGACTGCAGCCCAGTGGGGTAATTCGTCAGGCAGCAATAGGTAATAGAGTAGCATGATAAACAGTGAGTAAGGAAATAGTCACTTCAGTTAAGAGAGGATAAATAAGCAAATAGGTGACAAGTGCAGAGGTAAACGCAAGCAAGCCCCATGGCTTAGAAAGCATCAGAAGGGGGAGCATGCTGTCATCTCTCTCTCTGAGGTAAGTAATCTCTCTGAAGAAGCAAATGGCAATCTCACAGGATGAATAAAATATTGTGGGACAAATATCTGATAAGTCGGTAGTGCTTTTTGAAGTCACAGTGCAAAGATCTTCTTTGCTGAGTAGTACCATAGTCATTTCTAGGACTTCCATGTCCGTATTTTTAAATTACCATCTGCATGCCCCAGTCCATGTAAAGACTCTGAACCTTAGACTACAGACATATGTTTTGAAACCTGGGAAGGGCTCGACCAGTGATGAATGAAATCAGTGGATTGAAAGAAAAGAATTACAGCCTGATCATTTGGTTTCAATCCTGACAATTCAGGCCCCAAATAATAAAGCCCAATCATTTTAACACATGCTTCTTATTCTTACATACAACATTTTGGGTTTTTTAAAGATTTTATTTATTTATTCACAAGAGACACACAGAGAGAGGCAGAGACACAGGCAGAGGGAGAAGTAGGCTCCATGCAGGGAGCCTGATGTGGGACTCATCCCGGAACTCCAGGATCATGCCCTGGGCCGAAGGCAGACGCTAAACCACTTAACCACCCAGGGATCCCCACATACAACGTTTAGAAGCTTAAGCTATGTACTCAGAGAACCTTTGGTACAGTTTTAAAAACTAAAATATTACACAATCATCATGAGAATGAAGAATAACAAAGGGTGTTTAAATTCTACAACGAATGTGGCAGCCTGATAAACCCATAGCCATTTTCAAATATTTTTCATGGAGAAATATCACAATGTTTCCAGTATTAACTATTTTCACTTCAACCAGATGACATAGTCTTTCTTATGCCAACACTTGAATGATCTTTAAAAAAAAAAAAAAATCACTCTCCAGACTAACACAGAATGTTCATGAACCAGCACACGTTGGAAATAAGCTTCAAGATCCAACTGCTGAATAAAAATGATGAGCAGGGACAAGACTATATACAATATACAATTTTATATGATAAAATAAGTAAACAAGGTAAAATCACTTTCACAGCTCCTGCACTAATATAAAAAAAAATTCTATCACTTAAAAAAAATCAGATGGCCTTATATTTCAGTAGTTTTAACTTTTCAGTTATTTATAAATATAGTAGGTTGGTATAATGATCCTCAATTTAGATAAAGGGAAACTGCAAGTTTGGCATAGCAATCATATATCTACCAAGACCAGACATCTAATAAACGTGAGGAAACTGGGCTCTCGGTCTTAGTGCACATGGCTATACTATGTGGGCAGTAGGGATATTTTTTCAAAACAAAGCAAAAATCTTAATTTTTCTTTTTGCATGAAACCTAATTTTTAAACATTAGCAAAAACAAACTACTATTTATAAATAGTTACATAAATCTAGTAGGTCACTACTTTCCAACCTGTGATATTTGCTGGTCACCCAAAATCACACTGCTTGTTACTGGATGGAGAAAGCCTACTGCTCAGACCTTATTTATAGACAAGAAACCATACTATCTAAAACAAGTACTGAAACAGGGACAGGATTCCAACATTCCAGAGAGCTTAAAAGATCTACAATCAAAGCTTATAACAGAGAGAGCCATTTATCTTCACTCTTTCCCCAAATTGTGTCCCAGGTGGCTCTAATAGCTGCGGTCAGGCTCACTAGGGCGAGAAAGGAAGCAAGGCTGACATCAGCAGGGATACCCACAGCTACCTCCACCACATGGCCTTGTCCCCTTCTGGGCACACCTCACACTAACCTGCCTTCTGGTTGCTATTCACAGCAGCCTGTTGCTGTTGCCCTGCCTGTCACCGACACCACGGTATCTGCCCAAGGATGAGTACTTATAAAAACTTGAGCTGTTGGGATCCCTGGGTGGCACAGCGGTTTGGCGCCTGCCTTTGGCCCAGGGTGCAATCCTGGAGACCCAGGATCGAATCGCACGTCGGGCTCCCGGCATGGAGCCTGCTTCTCCCTCTGCTTGTGTCTCTGTCTCTCTCTGTGTGTGTGTGTGTGTGTGTGTGTGTGTGTGTGTGTGAGACTGTCATAAATAAATAAATAAATTTAAAAAAAAAAAAAAAAAAAAAACCTTGAGCTGTCCCTCCCACCCCCTTGGTCCTGTAGTCTTTGCTGCCCCAGCTAGACTATTTCCTGAACTGGATTCTTACCTGTGGCGTTCAGATCCTTTCTGCTCCCTTTGTCTTAGCTTCTTACATGATCCCTTCAACAGGTAGCCACCTTCACCTAGCACTGACTACTCTGGGTTGAAAATCATCAAATCCTTAAGAAGTAGACCAGAGATTCAAAAGACCATCATTAACTAACAAATTAAGTCTCTGAGCTCTTATCATGACTGTTGAAATAATCTCAAATCTGACACAATTAGGATTCTATTCACAGACTGCTGAATTAATAAATTCTTAGGATTTAATGAGTACAATTTTCAATGCAAATGTTTATAAGGTAAGCCATTCTAAAGGTTACAAAAATTGCTTAGAAATAAAAAATACTACTTACAGAGTGATAAATTTTGAACAAGGAATCTACATGTTAGCACAATTAGCTCTCCCAAAGTAATCTCTTAAAACATTAAGGAAAGCAAATTTGCAAGCTATGTACCAAGAGTTTGCTTGCATCATTTATTTTATACTCAGAACACAGCCACAAATATGTTAGAAAAAAGGGTTAATTTCCCAGATTAGCCCTCAAATACATTTAACTTGTGGAAGAGCTGAATACTATATATCTGCAGAAAAATATAACTGCTGGTCAATAAGATCTATCCAAAGTTGATGACCAGTAAGATAATATGGCAACTTTCTTGTTTTTTAATATAAAAAGAATATTTAAGGTATGATAATAGTCAAAAGAAACAGGAAATAGAAAGAGAAAGACATTTAATGAATGCTTATTAATTGGTGCCAGATACTCTACATAAATTGAAATTAAAAGCCAGCTCAGTGGCCTCTTCCAAAAAACTGCTTTGCGGGCAGCCCGGGTGGCTCAGTGGTTTAGCGCTGCCTTCGGCCTGGGGTGTGATCCTGGAGACCCAGGATCAAGTCCTGTGTCGGGCTCCCTGCATGGAGCCTACTTCTCCCTCTGCCTGTGTCTCTGCCTCTCTGCCTGTGTCTCTCATGAATAAATAAATAAAAACTTAAAAAAAAAAACTGTTTTGCAACTAAAAATTAACATTTAGGGCAGCCCGGGTGGCTCAGCGTTTTAGCGCCGCCTTCAGCCCAGGGCCTGATCCTGTAGACCAGGGATCGAATCCCATATCAGGCTCCCTGTATGGAGCCTACTTCTCCCTCTGCCTGTGTCTCTGCCTCTCTCTCTGTGTGTCTCTCATGAATAAATAAAATCTTTAAAAAAATAAAAATTAACATTTATACCCACTAGTATAATAACACACCACCACTTCTATTACAAAGTATACACATAAAAAAATAAATAGTAACAGAAAGTGACAATCATTTCTTAAATGATTAGTGATTGTGCTTTAAAATAAAATAAAATATTAATAAATTTAACAGTTAATGCTTCATTTTTTAAGTATCTTGATTTAAAAGCCTTGTTGTAAGTTCAGCTCCCTTGCTTGCTTTCTTTTTGGTTGCTTGGGGGGAAAAAAAAAAAAACAAAACTTATGGAAGTGTAACTTACAATCAACGAAAACATACATTTTAAATGTATATAGGTCAATAGATTTCAACTGTCCACAGCTATATGACCACAACAATCCAAGTAGGAAATGTCCATCACCTCAAAAGCTCTCCTGTGGATCTTCTCAGTTAATCCCAAATGTTTCCCCCTTCCCCACAAGTCTGAGGCAACCACTGATATGCTTACTGTCACTATGGAACAAACACATCTTTCCAAGAGCTTCATATAAACAAAATCATGTACAGCTGTTTCAATTCTTGATTTAAATGGGTGCTGTGACTAAAAAAGAAACTTTACTATGATAAGTAAATGCAAATATGGGAATGATTACACTCATTTTCTTTCATTCCCTCTAGCAATGATGGACATTTGGTTAGTAAATTCCCAATTTCCTAAATGCTAATCAGATGTTGTTAAAAACTAATGGGGAAAGTGCTGTACATTTTTTAGATGTTTAGCAAATAAGTATAAGATCCACTGAAACTTCATTTAGATGATTTTAAGAGAGGTTATAACATTTTCTTTTGTGGCTATTAATATAACCCTTGACTGAAAACTGCACTTAAAGGGAGAAGACCATTCATTCTGCCTTTTTAGTAGGAAATTGGTTTCAGGATAACCAGAGCCTCGGCTGGAAGAGGGGAAGTTCAATTCCCATAAAAGAAAGTCAGCTAATAAGTGAAGGATGAATAAAATCATTAGAAATTATGGTTTTACTGAAACTCAAATATACTTAATGTTTGAGGCAAGTACTATTAACTGTTGTTTTAAAACACTAAATATTGGGCTGCCTGGGTGGCTCAGCAGTTAAGCACCTGCCTTCAGCTCAGGGTGTGATCCTGGAGTCCCGGAAGCCTGCTTCTCTCTTTGCCTATGTCTCTGCCTCTCTCTCTCTCTCTGTATCTCTCATGAATAAATAAATAAAACCTTTAAAAAAAATAAAACACTAGATTCATAGTTGACAGGGTACTGAACATACAAATAGTTCCAAAATGATACCATACAGAACCCACTAAGTTATAAAGGAGAAAACCATACATTAAAGGAATTTGATAGCACCAAATCCAGTGGTCATTTTTAGCATCCATAACGGTAATTTAGGTATCATTTGTTTTCAGATACGATGCAACATATACTATTAATGCATGAGGCTATAGATTTAACTTCCGGTTCACAAGACATACAGAGAATGGAGAAACAAGTTAAAAAATACCACAAGGAAAAAAACAGAGAAATTCAAAAAGTGGAACAGTCCATAAGAGGTCTGGTCTCATAAATCAGTGTTAGCAAAAAGGGACCATGCATGTGTGAAAGAGATTAAGGGCACAATAGTCACACACAATACACGGTCCTGGATTAGATATTGCTCTGGACATTTTAGATCAATGGAGGAAATATGAATATAATCCAGGTACAGAGATGGTGGAGTATGTGCTAAAGTGGAAGGACAGACCACTGACTGAAAAAAAACAGGTGATAAAACTATACTGGTGAACATAAAACATATGGTTATAGTACACACACATATACACATATCCTACTTATATAAATATAAAAGGTTTCTTTTTAAGGAAAATTTTCTAAATTTTCAAAGGTATAAATGTACATGACATTTTCACAACAAAATGACAAAACAAAGTTTCAAACTTTTACTTTCAGAATACTCTCTTCACTATCATGAATTTGTTTTGAAGGGCACTTGCTTTTCCTTTTTTTTTTTTTTAAACAACTTTATTTTTTTTTTAATTTATTTATGATAGGCACACAGTGAGAGAGAGAGGCAGAGACATAGGCAGAGGGAGAAGCAGGCTCCATGCACCGGGAGCCCGACGTGGGACTCGATCCCAGGTCTCCAGGATCGCGCCCTGGGCCAAAGGCAGGCGCTAAACCGCTGCGCCACCCAGGGATCCCCGCACTTGCTTTTCCACTTAAAATTTCACCTTTAGGGGATCCCTGGGTGGCGCAGTGGTTTGGCGCTTGCCTTTGGCCCAGGGCGCGATCCTGGAGACCCGGGATCAAATCCCACATTGGGCTCCTGGTGCATGGAGCCTGCTTCTCCCTCTGCCTGTGTCTCTGCCTCTCTCTCTCTCTCTCTCTCTCTCTGTGACTATCATAAATAAATAAAAAAAAAATTAATTAAAAAAAAATTTCACCTTTACTTCAGGGGCACCTGGGTGGCTCAGTCTGTTAAACATCTATCTGCCTTCGGTTCAGATCATAATCCCAGGGTCCTGGGATCGAGCCTCACATCGAGACCCACACTGGGCTCCCTGCTCAGCGGGGAGCCTGCTTCTCCCTCTCCCTCCCCCTCAAATAAATACATATAATCTTTTTTTAAAAATTCACCTTTCCTTCAAATGACAGCTTAAATGCCACCACCCCCAAAATCTGGCTAGATAATAACCACTGAGTTATCACAACAGGGTAAACTGATGACTTCATAAAATGATGTGATATTTATCTTTCTGTAAGAAGAAAAATTCAGTTATCTTTGTTATTCTTCAACTATATAAAAGAATTTTACCTTCACCACAATTTGTTACCAAAGCTCCTACCATTCCAGATAGTTGGTAAAACCATTTACCAGGCCACATAACATGCAATACTTGGAAATACACAAAGACAAATGAATAGTTAAGCCAATAATCTCACTTCTTCTGCCACAGGTGGCACCTGACCAACTGACAAAAGGGACTAACAAAGGATGAGCGTATCAATCCTGTTTTAATAGTTGAGTATTTGCAAAACTTAACCTCCTCTGCTTTTAAGACAAAAAAAACAAAAAAAAAAAAAAAAAAAACAAGCCTGCTCCACACTCCGTATTAGGTCCTTTGGAATACATGAAGATGAAGAAGACATTCGTTTCAGAGGCCCAGAGTATAAAAAGATGGATAGAGAGTCAGCTTATTGGGAATACTTTCTTACTGACAGTTCTTCCTCCAGATTTTTTGTTCTAACATTACCACACCATCTTCCACGTTAATCACTAAAAATCACTACTATCTCCAAATTCCTCAACAACCCCAAAAAATGGTTATGAAGGCTGCAGATCAATTTTAGGGAACTTTCACTCTTTCTAAAAATCTTTAATCAGAGGATTCAACAGACTTCAACCAGATCAAATTTTCACTTACTTACTTTGATATTTGTTTTGAGGTATCTATATTATATCTTGACACTCCTCTGCTACTGATCAGTTTCCTTTCTCAGGGCTCCTGGGTGGCTCAGTTAGCTAAGCCATCTTGCCTTTGGCTCAGGTCATGATCCCAGGGTCCTGGGATCCAGCCCAGAGTCGGGAGAGGGGGGTGTCCCTGCTCAGCAGGGAGCCTGCTTCTCCCTCTCCCCTACAATTCCCGCTCGTGCTCTCTTTCACACACTATCTAATAAAGAAACAAAATCTTTAAAAATAAATAAATTTCCTTTTCTTGGAAGTTTTTCTCCTGTCTTCCCACCTACCATCATTTCAACTCCAAGCCCCTACTTTAGCCAGCCAGTCATGGCTGCAAAGACTTTTGCTACAGCCAAGAGCTGTAATCCTCCTGCCAAGCTGGCTTTTTAACTAAGCAGAGGAATGAACTCAAGTGAATGTCCAAATTACTTACCTGGCACTTTCTTAACCAATCAAATCAGTGCCAATCTGAGAGTATAAAATCCCGAAAGGATTTCTAACTCTAAATATGTTAAATATAGAAAAATAAACTTTTACATGCCAAAATGCAAACATAAACAAAGTCAAAAGACCAACAGCAAACTTAGAACAAATATGACAACAAATTTTCAGTAAATATGCCAAGGGGTCATTGTTTTTTTCCAACAGCAACAAGATTTTTAAAAAGAGATTTCTTATTTATAAAATTATTAAGCACTGTTTTTAACAAAATCCTTGTTTCCCACCATGCTTGCAACAACCCTCTGAGGGTTCTTCACTGACGTCCCCATGTCTGGCTCCCTGTAGCCTTCTCCCCGTGCCCCATCTTGGGAACAGGTCATGGACCAGGGATGAATGACTGAGCCAAGAGCAGTGCAAATAGAGCTGTGTGTGTTCTACTCAGGAGCACGTTCTCTTAAACAGAGTGTCTTCCTCTATTTTCTCCTGGATGGGTAAATATTTTCACTGTCACACTAAGGGCCATTTCTCCAGGGTTCCCTTTAATATTTTACAAACCCCAAGAATTCTGGCTGCATCCCTTTTTCTGTAAAGCTGTCATCGTTGATTCTAATCCATGGGGTCCTCTTCCCAGTGATGGGCTAAGTAATGGGACCACATGCTCCAGTTATTCAAAGAGCCACCTCTCCATACTCTTTTTCTTAAGAACTAGTCTAGGCTTTTTACCCCTAAGAATTTTTCCTAAGCACAATACACAGCAGGAGAGATGGGAAAAACACAAACAAAAGCACCACATCTGGGTATGCTTAAGAAGTCAAATTTTAGTAGGCCTAATCTACAAACCTGTGTTTCACACATTTAGAGATGATAAGAAAACTTAGAAGTATCCCAGAAATATTTCTTTTTTTTTCTTTTTTTTAAAGATTTATTTATTCATTCATTCAGAGAGAGCAAAGAGAGAGGCAGAGACACAGGCGGAGGGAGAAGCAGGCTCCATGCACCGGGAGCCCGATGTGGGACTCGATCCCGGGTCTCCAGGATCACACCCCAGGCTGCAGTGGTGCTAAACCGCTGTGCCAGAGCTGCCCTTTTTTTTTTTTTTTAAAAAGACCAGAAATATTTCTATCAAATACTTCTGTAAGTACTCGAAGAGGAAGTTAAAAGCAAAAAGGCCCTAATTACATTTGTTAACGATTTACCTTAAACACAGAAAGGAAATTAGTAAATGCTTAGGTGCAATTTCAGCTAGTACCATCAACCTATGGTTTAATCACTATATATTCCAAATCATTAAACTATGTACCAGAAAATAATTTTCAAAGGAAGGAAAGCATGACAGAAGCAAGTAGCAAGTTGGGGAAGAAAAAAAACTTATCTAAAGAATTTCAAAAACAATCCCCTAATGGTGAGTGGGAGTAGAAGACACATCCACTAGCTATTCTTCTTCCATCAATAGGGCAGCCAGGTTCCACACCAACAAACAGATAAGGGGCACTATTCTGGACGAGCTCTCAGCCTACTCTGGAAAAACTGTTGCTAAAGTATTCCCATAGATGAAAGTACTAGGCAGTAATAAAATGTGACTCTAAAGAAACAAAGATATTTTGTGATGCTTAAAATAAATGAAGTTTATGACTCTTGTATAAATATTGGCTATTCCAAAGCATATTTTCCAATGATTCAACTAGACCTCTTGATGTCCTGTGTAGCCTATGTAGCATGTACCCTTTTTCCTGTAATACGGACTCACCATATCTTCATGCTAGATGTATTGATGAAAATGGAAAGAATCTGTAAGAATACACCTAAGAGTCACATCTTAGTTAGGAAAAAATCACTTATATTCAAATTATAAAGCACTCTTACCTCATGTGCTGCACTTTGATGTTTCTCTAGGAAAAAATTTACTGGTCCTGGTTCTACTTTCACAACCTCACTAAATGATCATGGGTTTATAAAACAAAGCTTTGGGGGCTGTTTTTTCTAACCTTAAGTGCCATAACATATACAAAGGTCTTCCTGGGAGTTGGTCAATTTCTTAGAAAATAGACTTTTTAAAGAGCGGTTTTAGGTTCAGAACAGCAAACTGAGTAAAAAGTACAGAAATTTCCCATACACCCCATCCCCCCCAAAATGCACAGGCTTCCCTGTTGGTCAAATCTTTAAAAGCAAAACACGTTCCTTCTGGAAAGAAATCAAGATACTATCTTAGAAAAAGTAATTTCAAAATTTCAATTGCTTTGAAGTAGCACCATTGGATGCATGTTCACTATGCAATATGTTAGGAAATCCATTAAATACTCACCATATAACATCCAATAAGGAAAGCAGCATTTGCTTGTTTTCTCTGATCAGAGCCAGTAAAATGAATAATTTTCTTCCTCATCATTGTGATGGACTATATAAAGATAAACAGCTGTTAGTATTCTCTCTTTTAATTTTGAGTCTTCTAAAACTTCATTTTGTGATGAAGATAAATTCCAAACCTTACAATGTATAAGCATTCATCTTAGCAAGATCTTGAAAATGATTGACTTTGATAGCCCAAAATACCACGTACTTTCCCAAAAAAGACATGTTCTTGGACTGGGATGAAAGTACAGTTAAGGGGTTAGGGAGGGGACATGAAGAGATATATGCTTGGAGCATAAGCTCTGAAAGAATACATAAGATGCTGGAAAAGGCAGTGATAGGGGAGGCTTTTTCTGTTTTTGTTCTTAAGTACATTCCCCAAACCTTTATAATTAAAAGGGTATATTAAAACAGGCAAAAATAATTCATTCTGTTAGAAATCAAGATGATGAATGGGGTAGGAGGACAGCGTGAGGGTGGAGCAAAGACAACAGCATAAGTGGGCTCTTGTGTGGCATTGTTAATGTTCTGTTCTTGATTTGATGACCAGGATGGTAACCTATATTCACTTTGTGAAAATTCATTGAGTTGTGCACTCAAGATCTGTACCTATTGCTGTTACATACATTGTACTTCAATAAAAAGTTAAATAAAAAGGATATGGAATTTAAAAACCAAAAAAGCATATGATTAGTTAGCACCTCCTCACCTGTATTTCACTAACGTGAGCAGAAACAGATTCAGGTAGGCATAAGGAAAAGGATATATTCAGTTCAAAAAGCACATATTGCTTGGCTTCTGTGATTTAATGATGAACGTGTACATATTTTCCTTTAGTTGTTTACACAGTGTAAGAAATCAAGTTGATTTTAAAAAACAAAACCCAAACCCAACCAGCCATAGAGTAACACAAGTACAAGACAACTTTAATTCAAACTCTCAGCACACTTTTGTCACTAATTAAACAGGCAGTAGTATTTCATCAGGCTGGGTGGTCAACACCCTGGAAGTTGTTTTGCTAAATTATAGAAAGTTAAAAAAAAAAAAAAAAAAGGCCAATATACCAGTACATTCTTGTTGCAGTCAAAGGATAAAACGTGGAGTATAGGGGTGATAAAGTCTTTCAAAATTAAGCAAAGAAACACAAGTTGGGGGAGGGGGTATTTTTAGCTTCCCAGCCCTGTATGAACAAAAGATCTGCCATTAGCAACCAGAAAAGAGGAGGAGGGTGTGGACATAAATATACAAAGCTATAAATGCTTACACTCTTATTCAAGAGAAAAATAAAGTCCAGAAAGAAGAGTCTCCATCTCTACATAAATCTGTAGGGCAAACATATGGAATACAAAAAAGAAAAGGCAATCCTACTACTTCCATTCTGCAGATCAGTAACTCCTTTGACAAGTGCTTCTAACATTTATAATGGGGAATTTTAGGTTTGAGGCTCAAGGGAAAAAAATCTGCCTTACTCATAAATTTTTAATATGATTTAATTTTTAATTGAAAATAAATATTATTTCTTCTGTATATCATTAGTATGGTAGGTAATCAATTGGGTAATGTTTCCAGAATTTTCTATTTGAGAATTTACAGTGACAAGTTTGGAATTGCTAGAAACACATAAACACTTTTTATTGATGTCACCATAACTTACAAGTTTTTAAGATAGAAGAATGGTGTCTAAATTCAAACTAATAGAAATACACTTTTGCAACTCTCATACATGGTCTTAAAAAAACAGTTTGCCCCTGCTTCCCTGGTGAGGGGAAGGTGAGGGGAAGGTGAGGGGAAGGTGGGGTGAAGAGTCACGAGTAGTACAATACCATGACAGATTAAAGACAGAATGGAAGTTGGGGCACCTGGGTGGCTCAGTTGGTTAAGTGCTTGCCTTCGGCTCAGGTCAGGATTCTGGGATTGAGCCCCATGTTGTGCGCGCTCCCGCTACCCCTTCTTTCCCCCTTCTTCCCCCCTCCTCCTCGCCCCCCTCCCCACCCTTCCTCTGTCTTTGTCTCCTACTTGAGCGCAGGTTCATAATTCTCTCCCAAATAAATAAATAAAATCTTTTAAAAAAAAAGAATGGAAGTGAGATGAGCCAGTATCTTTTATTAATTTGCTAGCACTCTGTCCAAGTGAAGCAGAAAGAACAATGACCAAAGCAAGGGTTCAGTCCCAATTAGATCAGAGAGCAAGAGGTTTTATTTCATTAACCAATTTCTACTTTGGCTTTTCAAGTATCTGAGCATCATCAATCCAAATCAGAACCAAATGACCCAATCAATCTTAAACCACTCAGCCAAAACTGTGGAAAACAAACATAAATACTATGACTATATATAACAAAAATCACATGTATGTCCCAAAACCACTGTAGTAAGAAATAAGGTGTTTTATGTGTTATTGGTTTTTTAATAAAAAAAAAAATAGAGGTATATTTTCCTTTATTTTCCCTCATCAGAATCAAGCTAATAATGATTACCTAAGTCAAATCTTAAGTAAAAAAGATTTTACCTTTAATTTCTTATTTATCTTGCAACAATATCTGTAAACCATTGCCAGATTGAGTGGTCCAAAATCTGCGTAGAAGCTTTAAAAATGAAAAACAAAAACATACATATACATTCTAGATCCTCTAAATATAAACGTCTTTTTGGAACTACAAGATCCAACTAAGACAAGAAAGCATACACCAAATTGTTATTGGTCATACAACTTAATGATACTGCCCTACTAGTGGCAAACTAGTAGGCAAACTACTAGTGCTATTCTGGTAAATAACTCCTATTAAAAAATATGACAAAAAAAATATGACAAGTGCTACAATGCTGAAGTCTAGCCTCAATAACATCTGAATGAAGAAGCTGTTTTTCCAATGGTAAAAACACCACATCTTACTTATTAATATACTAGTTTATATCTCATTATACTTTAAACTGTTAGGATTTCAAATACAAGTTGTTAAATTTAGGACGTTCCTTCATTTTGATATTTTCCCTAAGGATGTACTCTATTACCAAGGGCTATACTACCAAGAAAAAAAAGCATTCTGCAATTATCCATCAACAAATTTTTAATTTTCCAAGGCTATTCTATTTACAAACATACCTTTAGATTCTTCAAAATAAAAAAGTTAGTAACAATCTTTTAAAAAGCAATACTTACTTCTCATATTCAAGTTCATTATCTATGCTGAAATAATGTACATTTGATGAACTCTTTGGTCTGCTGTAGAGAATGGCAAAACAAAGGCGATCTGCAATGGAAAAATTGCAATGTTCCTTCCTTCAGGTTATTAAAAAAACGTTTCACATATCATGATGCAACTCTTTTCAGATTAAGTCAATTTTTAAGTTTTTTCCATGCATAGTAAGGGTGCCAATGGGTAATTTCAAAATGTTCTGCTATTTTGGTAGGTAACATAAGCAACATTTTTTTTTTAAGGGAGAAATTGTTTTTAACCAGAAATGTCAATAGCAATAAGTAATTTTTCACATAGCAACATGGCTAAACTTCTAGAGGAACCTCTCATTACAAAAGTCTAGTTCCCCTGGGCTAAGGAATTTCAGCAAAGGGCAGCATGCATTTGGTAGTTCGGCATCAACCTAGATTACTCGCGGTATGTTTTGCTAGGTTTTCAAGTCATCCTAAGAAGTCTTCAGTAAGAAATTCTGCTTTTTAAAATAGAAGCTAAAGAACGCTATCAAAATCGCTGTAAAATTAATGTTTATGGCTATAGAACACAAATGAAACAAACCATATGTTTATTCAACTGTTCTTAGGGGTCCCTACTTCTTAATTCAGAATCATTATTATTTTTGTGTGTGTGATTTCTACAATTAGACAAATTACCATTACGAACTAAGCAATGAGAGGTGTCTCCAAGATGAGTGAGAGATGGACTTGTGTTGCGTAAACGCAGCTGGGCTCCATGGAGTTTAGCAAGAGTGCTCTGAGGCTGCACCCTTCCCCCACCTCACCCCAAGGTGCTGCCTGGAGATCCTAGGTGGAGCAGTCACCCACCTGTAGTACCTAGTGGTGGTCATACGTGTGTTAGCAGAGCACTCACACTCGGATTGTAGCAAAGTCAAGGGCAGCCTTCAACATAGTAAAGAACAAAGAATGCCAGCTGGCATCCTTTCCCCAAATGGTAATTTACACAATTTGTGTCTGCAATTCAACTCTCACCGTCGCTGTCTTTATTTCCTTGCAAACTCCTCAACTGAAACGTCTTGCAACCAGACACTCAAGCAGCTGACGGAGCTTACTTCTTCCCCACCACGAATGACCCTTGGTCCCCGCGCACAGAGTGACCTGGGATCTGACCCCAAGGGAGCAGAGGCCAGTTTTGTGGCAGCCACGGAGGAGGACAACCGGGTGCCCCCCGCACGTCCGGGAGGGTTCCCCGGGCGGGGTCCTGGGAGGGCAGCACCGGCTGGCCCGAGGGTGGGCGTGGGGGCCCACGGCAGCAGCAGGAGCCGCCCCGCCCCGCCCCCGCCCCCGCGCCGCGTCCCGGGCAGGTCGAGACCCCGAAGCCGTCCCCCCAAACGCCGGAGTGCGGGTGTCGCGCCCCCGCGCCCCAGCACTCACCTCTGATCACCTCCACCACCAGCGGGATCCCCGCGCCCGCCCGGCTCATGACTCCGCGGCATCGGGAAGGGGAAGGCGGGGCGGAGGGAAGGCCCGGGCGGCGACCCAGGACCCGGGACCGCCCGCCCGGAGGGGAGGCGCAGCCGTGACCGCACCCGCGGAGTGAAACAAACAGAAAGTTGGAAGGGCGGCGCCCAAGAGCGAGCACAGCGACAGCCCCGGCCCTCCTCGGGCCCTCCTCGGGCCAGCCCACCCCGCCGCCTCGGAGGGATCCTCTCGGACGGCACCACACGGAGGGCACAGGGCGGGGCGCGGGCCGGGCCGGGCTGGGGCTGAGCCTTGGCCGCCGTGGGGCCCCGCCGCTCTGGTCTCGAGGTCGGGCTGCAGCCTCGTCGGCGACGGGCTCCAGCCGCCATTAAGAGGACTCTCAGCGGAGAGGGACTGGGCGAGGACCTGCCTGGGGCGCGGGGGGCGCGGGGGGCGCGGGGGGCCTCCCGCAGCCACGCGCTCCGCGGCCGCCAGGGGGCACCACGGCCAGGCCGGGCCGGGCCGGGACGGGACGGGCGGGGGCGGGGGGGAGGAGTCGGCAGCTCGGCAGCTCTGCAGCTCGGGCCTCCGGGTGCAGACCCCCCTGGGCGCCCGCTCGGGGAGCTCTGTCCCGTCTCAAATCGGCTCCCGAAAACCGTTCAGGACGCAAAGGTAAACCTACAAACAGACCAGGCGTTCTAAATCTAAAGCCTTAGATTTCGCAAACAAAAACTCGGACACAATACTAAGCATCTATTTAAAGTATTTTCTAAGTCTGTGTTACTGTGTTAATCTCAAGTGAAAAAACTTAATGTCCCGATTTTGTTATATATACTGGTGCTGAGGCCGTGGGTGTTTTACATTTGCCCTACGGAAAAGTGTCGCTTTCTTTATCCATCAAAAAACTTGCAATGACTCTCCCTTACAGAGAAAGGCAATACAGTAACAACTCTTTCCCCCAAATCACTTATAATCTCCATACAACATGCACATTATATCACAGGATATGCATCTTTTTATCAGAAGTAAGCCTGCATACCTCCTAACCTTATTCTAAAATTTCCAGATGGATCAAAGATTTTAAATTTTTTTTTTAATTTTTTTTTTTTTTTTTTTTTATGATAGTCACAGAGAGAGAGAGAGGCAGAGACACAGGCGGAGGGAGAAGCAGGCTCCATGCACCGGGAGCCTGATGTGGGATTCGATCCCGGGTCTCCAGGATCGCGCCCTGGGCCAAAGGCAGGCGCCAAACCGCTGCGCCACCCAGGGATCCCAGGATCAAAGATTTTAAATGTGAAAAACAAAATGAATTATTTCTGTACTCTTCAACTTGGCCTTTCTCAATGAAACAAAATATAAAAGCCATAAGAAAATCGACTATTAATGCACATTTTTAAAATGGTCTTCATGGCAAATAAATCAAGAGACACAATGGAAAAAAAAACTTTTTTTTAATATTTCTTTCTTTGCAAGAGAGAAAGAGAACATGAGCTGAGAGGAGAGGCAAAGGCAGAAGAAGCAGGCTCTTGTTGATCAAGGGGACGGCACAGATTCGGGGCTCTATCCCAGGACCCTGAGACCATGACCTAGCAGATGCTTACCCCTTGAGCCACCCAGGGTCCCCTGGAAAAATATTTTTAAATTCATCTCAAGTTGATACTGAACTTCAAAATAAAATTAAAAAATACAAACTGAAACTACAAGATACTAGTTTACCTTCAGACTGGCAAAAATCAAAAGAATTTGATAAGACATTGTGTTGGTGAGTCTGTGGAGAAACAGGCACTTTCTCTCACGTTTCCTGTGGGTACGAATATAAACTGGGACAACTTACCTGAAGGGTAAGGAAGGGCAACTTGGCAGAAATTTTCAAGACTGAAGACTGGCAAGGTAGGGCGCACTTGGGTGGCTCAGCAGAGCAAGAGGCTGTCTGATTCAGCTCAGGTCAGGAGCTCAGACCTCAGGGTCACATTACCAGCTTCCTGCTCAGTGGGGAGCCTGCGGATGCCTCTGTCCCATCCCGCCACCCCCCTCCGCCTTGTGCACCTGTGAGCAGGCTCGGCTCTCTCAGGTAAATAAATAAAATCCTTAAAAAAGAGTGCCAAGATAGACTACTATTTAAATACTACCATTTCTACTGTTTATCTGAGTGAATATATACACATTCGTGTGACTGTGTATGAAACCCTGCATAGCAAATCTCTGGAAGGATATACAAGAAACTGGTAGCAGTGGATGCCTTTTATAGGGGGAAACTGGGTGTCCAGAAACACAAAAGGGCAAGTGAGATTTATGCCTTTTAGAACTTACAGGTTTTGTACCATATATTACCTATTCAAAATTAAGAAGCTTTTGAAAAGTGAACGTGCAGGCTGACAATGTTTTTCCAAAGCCAACTCTTCATCATGATACAAAGCATACTGTAAGCATAGCACTTTGCACACATTTTAAAAACAGAAATAGTTTAGTAACTTCTTTTGATTTGTACCTATATGTATCTTGAAATCCAGTTTCTTTTAACAAACCCAAATAAAACTGGGAATACCTAGAAGGAAGTGGGGAAGAGGTTTTTATATATTACAGGGAAGAAAAAAAGAATCGCTGATTTTTGATATGCAATTGTCCTTGTAGAGTATATTCTCAATATTCTATTGTTAGAATAATATTGTAATTAACTGCTACAGAGACTAGAGTGCTATGATGAGAGCTATTTATTCGAAACCTGGAGCTAGAAACAGGGATCTTTACAAAGTTTTGCTTAAAGGTTCATGATTAAACTTATAAACCTACTGTAAACCCATGTATCTTCCATTTAATGTCTCTGTTGTCAAAAACAGAAAACTAAAGTTTTAAAGTAATAAACCTTCTTGTCTATACATTATACATATCTGTCACATAATGTTGCCTCTCTTGCTTCTCTGAGAAAAGAAGGAAATGTTAACAGAAACATTCAATATCCTTGTGCCAAAGTTGTCGTTCTTGATTTGGCTTTTCAGCCTCCAGTTTGCTACTTCTTCCTTTAATAACTATGTTAAATAAATGAAAAAACGTTTTCCTGCATAACAGCTGTAGATATTTGGGGACGCCTGGGTGGCTCAGCAGTTGAGCATCTGCCTCTGGCTCAGGTCATGATCCCTGGGTTGTAGGTAGGATGAGTCCCACATCAGGCTCCCCACAGGGAGCCTGCTTCTCCCTCTCCCTATGTCTCTACCTCTCTCTGTGTGTCTCTCATGAATAAATAAATAAAATCTTTAAAAAAAATTGTAGATATTTGGGAATAATTAATCAAACAGAGGGGTATGTTCTAAACCAAGTGAGAAGTATATGGAGGAGTCAGGTGGCATTGATAATATGGTATATACCACTTTTTAACAGAAAAGATGACAATTTCTACTTGGACCTCATAGACACTATGGACTTCCTACTATTTCTCTTCCTACTATTTACCGCTGGTACTGACACTTCACAGATCCTGGCAGAGCAGCTAGAGACATGAACAGCTTTCCTACAGCATAAGGGAGCTCACCTACAAGACAAGCAGAAAGGAGGATTCATATACCTACGCAACAAAAGAGAACAGGTAAAAACAAAACAAAACAAAACAAAACAAACAGCCTCCACCTAAACACTGATTGTCCTTGAGAGAGGACCAGCAGACATCAAACTCTCATCTGTATTATGATAGTTACACAACTTTAAAGGGAAGGAGTATGGGATCCCTGGGTGGCGCAGTGGTTTGGCGCTTGCCTTTGGCCCAGGGCGCGATCCTGGAGACCCGGGATCAAATCCCACATCAGGCTCCCGGTGAATGGAGCCTGCTTCTCCCTCTGCCTATGTCTCTGCCTCTCTCTCTCTCTCTGTGACTATCATAAATAAATAAAAATTAAAAAAAAATTTTTTTTTTTAAATAAATAAAGGGAAGGAGTAACCAAGGGGAGCAGGGGAAGAAATGTTCATGAAAGTACTGATTTAAAAAAAGAAAACAGGCATCTGGGTGGCTCAGCCAGTGAACCATCAGCCTTTGGCTGGGGTCATGATCCCGGGGTCTTGGAATGGAGCCACACTGGGCTCCCTGTTCACTTCTCCCCCTCCCCCTGCTCGTGCTCTCTCATTCTTTCCTGCTCATGCTCTCTAAAAATGGAATATTTTTTAAAAATGTTTATAAAGAAAATAATGACAGCGAGCATAGAGAATTTAGTGTCACAGACTGCATTAATAATAAGCTCTTTACAACCTATGTGGTAGATACACTACTGCTACCAACAGTGTATGTTCCAGGAAAGGAAACCTAACCTTAAAGAGGCCAAGTGCCTAACCTAAAAGCAAGGTCACAAAACCTGTAGTAAAGTAGCAGAATTAGGACAGACTAGTAGACTGAAACCTAAGATTTTTAAAATCCCTGACTCAGAGCCCAGTCCTAATATCAAGCAAGAATAATTAAAACAATATGATTTTAGCACAGCAATCACTCCTATCATTACAATAACTGGAAGTTCTGGCTGATGCCAAGATAAGAAAAAGAAATGAGAGAGACGAATTGGAAAGGAACCAACTGTCCTTATATATAGACAATGATTATCTTTCCCCCAAAATACAAGAGAATCTGTAGACAAACTACTAAATAACCTAATAAACTTTTGCAAAGTTTCTAGGTATACATGGTTAACATACAAAAACCAAGAGTTTTTCTATATACCTGTAATAACCAATTATGAAATATAATTTAAAAAACCATGTGCATCTCCTATGGAAAGGTAAAGCAGGTTTATAATTGAAAAAAACTCACTATCACAAAGATGGTGATTACCCTCAAACTAAAGGCAATTCTTACTAAAATCTCAATAGAGCTGATCCTAATATTAATCTAGAAGACCACAGGGCCAAGAAGAACTGAAACCACTTTGAAAATGAAAAGGAAGGAGGTCCTTGCCCTATCAAATAGTAAAACTGAATTTTAGGTACTGCAGTACTGGCCCAGTAAGAGGCCACGTATGCATGGAAACTTCACATATGGTGGAGATGGAATTACAGATCATTAGAAAAAGAATACTCAATACACAGTATGGGGATAAATGGATGTGCATATTGCCAGGGATGGTAGGAGAAGACGGATCCTGATCTCGCATCATATGCCACCAGTCCCCCAAAAAGAAAAAAATCTCGGGTGGATTACAAGCCTAGATACAAAAAGAAAGCTTTAAAAGTTTTAGAATATAGAAAAGTATAACAGTGAAGGGATGAGTTTCTTTAAGAAACAAGACATAAAAAAAAAAAAAGAAACAAGACATAAAAGGTACCAACTATAAAGCAAAAATTTAAGAAATTTGGTCACATTAAGATTTAATGTGTCCCTTCAATACAAGACCCCATAAATAAAATTTAAAAAGATAATTCACACTAGGAGAAGGCAAGTACAATGCACAAAAGCAAAAGGGATTAGTATTAAAATTTACAACCAAATATAAGTGAAAGAGAAAAAAGCTAACACCCAAATAAATAAATGGGCAGAAGATGAGAGTAAGAAATTCACAAAAGAAGAAACAAAACTGTCCTTTTCTGATCTTCTTTTTAGGACGTATGAGTATGAGGATGGTTTTAGTCTATGCTATGCCTTGTGATGAAGTGCGCTAATTGTTCAGGAAAAACTATGGCAACAACTAACCCTGAGATCTTAATGATTTAGTTCACTACGACAAAAGCTTATTTCTTCTTGGTGCTACATGTCCATCATCAGTAGGAGGGTGAAAGAGGCTGTATTCTACAGACTCATGCAAGGATTCAGGATTCAGTCAGCAGATTCACCATCTGGAATTTACCCGTGGTTGGTTGTCTGATGTGCCAGTGACTGCTTACACAAGTAACTCCAGTTGCCTGCAGACCTAAATGCAAACAGATATAAATCAACTCCCACAAATTTATCAGTAATAATGCCTACATTTTTTTTATCTGTTTAACTCCTGTGTTCCTCTATCAGTTGGTCTGGAACTAAGGTAAGGAAAAGAGTAATCTTATCTAAAGAGATCCAAACATCCTCCCCCAATGTTACGTTAATCTCCATACCTATTATTTCTGAAATATTTTATAAGTGAATTTTTTTAAGGGAAGCCATTAGAAGAACTATAAAGGTTTTCACACCTTCCAAATCACTAGAGCCAGAGACAATGTAACTAAGAAAATGTAATCAAGGCACCAAACAACTTGGAAAAACATGGCAAACAGAAAACAGAATGAGATGGTAGAAGTAAGTCCAAATGTACTACTACTAATAATAAAATGTAAACTACTTATATTCATCTCTAAGATTTTCCAGTTGAGTTTAAAAATATATGTTTAATAAAGACTACTAAAAGCCTTACAGAAAAAATTTAAACGAAAGGATAGAATATAGTACCTTATCTTATTACACTTTGCTTTACTGCACTTGACAGATACTATGATTTTTGCAAATTGAAGTTTTGTGGCAACGCTGCTTTAAGCAATCTCTTGGTGCCATTTTTTCTAACAGCATTTTCTCACTTTGTGTGTGAGTGTCACAACTTGGTATTCAATTATTTCAAACATTTTCATTATTATTTGATATGGTGATCTGTGATCTTTGATGTTACTACTGTAATTGTTTCGGGATGCCACAAACCACATCCATCTAAGACAGTGAACCTAGTCAATAAATGTGTGTATTGTCTACTCCACCAACTAGCCATCTCCTCACCTCTCTCAGGCCTCCTTATTGCCTGAGACACAACGATACTGAAATGAGGCCAATTAATAACCCCACAATGGCCTCTAAGTGTTCAAGTGGAAGGAAGAATAACACATCCCTTACTTTAAATCAAAAGGTAGAAATTACTAAGCTTAGTGAGGAAGGCATGTCAAAAGCTAAGGTAGGCTGAAATCTAGGCCTCTTGCACCAAACAACAGAGTTGTGAATGCAAAGAAAAAGTTCTTGAAGAAAATATAAAGCACTATTCCACCGAACACATTAATGACAATAAAAGTGAGACAGCCTTATTATGGATTTGGGGAAAGTATGTGTGGTACTCCGTAGAAGATCACACCAGTCATAACATTCCCTTAGACCAACACCTAAGCCATAGCAAGGCCCTATCTCTCCAATTCTGTGAAGGCTGAAAGAGATGAGGAGGTTGCAGCAGAAACTCCTGAAGCTAGCAGAGGTTGTTTTATAAAGTTTACAGAAAGAAGCCATCTCCATGACATACATACAAGTCCAAGGTGAAGCAGCAAGTGATCCAGGAAATCTAACTAAGGTAATTCATGAAGATGGCTATACTCAACAACAGACTTTCAATGCAAATGAAATAGCCTTCAACTGGAGGATGTCATTTAGGACTTTCATAGCTGGTGAAAAAGCCAATGCCTGGCTTCAAAGGCCAGGCTGACTCTCTTCTTAGGGGCTAACATGGCTGGTAATTTTCAGTTGAAGCCACTGTTCCTTTACCTTTCTGAAAATCCAAGGGCCCTTAAGAAATATACTAAATCTACTCTGTGCTCTACAAATGGAACAATAGAGCCCGGATGGCAGCACATGTTTACAGTATGGTTTACTGAATATTTTAAGCCCACTCTTGAAACCTACTGCTCAGAAAAAAGATCCTTTCAAAATATTACTGCTCATTGGGACACCTGCGAGTGTCTGTCTTTGGCTCAGGGCATGATCCCGGTCACGGGATCGAGTCCCACATCAGGCTCCCTGCGAAGAGCCTGCTTCTCCCTCTGTCTGTGTCTCTGCCTCTCTCTCTGTCTCTCATGAATAAATAAATAAAAATCTTTAAAAAAAATATTACTGTTCATTGACAATGTTCTGGGTCACTCAAGACCTCTGGTGGAGATGTACAAGGAGATAAACATGTTCACATCCGGTAACAAAACATCCATTAAGAAATACATTTTATAAGACTATAGCCGCCATAGATAGTGGTTCCTCTGATGGATTTGGACAAGGTAAGTCAAAAACCTTCTGGGAAGGATTCACTTTATAGATGCCATTAAGAACATTTATGACTCATGGAAAGAATCATTAACATTCATTAACATTCATTAACTTCATTGTTGTCCTATTTTAAGAAATTGCCCCAGCCACCCAACATTCACAACCACCACCCTCATCAGCCAGCAGCCATCCTCACTAAGGCAAGATTCTCCACAATCAAAAAGATTTTGGGTCACTTAAATCTCAGATGATAGTATTTTTTAGCAATAAAGTATTTATTTTTATTTTTTTTATTTATGATAGGCACACAGTGAGAGAGAGAGGGGCGGAGACACAAGCAGAGGGAGAAGCAGGCTCCACGCAGCGGGAGCCCGACGTGGGACTCGATCCCAGGTCTCCAGGATCGCGCCCTGGGCCAAAGGCAGGCGCCAAACCGCTGCGCCACCCAGGGATCCCGCAATAAAGTATTTTTTAATTAAGGTATGCACATCGAGGGATCCCTGGGTGGTGCAGCGGTTTGGCGCCTGCCTTTGGCCCAGGGTGTGATCCTGGAGACCCGGGATCGAATCCCACGTCGGGCTCCCGGTGCATGAGCCTGCTTCTCCCTCTGCTTGTGTCTCTGCCTCTCTCTCTCTCTCTCTTCTCTCTCTCTCTCTCTGTGACTATCATAAATAAATAAATAAATAAATAAATAAATAAATAAATAAATAAATAAATAAATAAATAATAAAAAAAGTATGCACATCGGGATTTTTAGACGTAATGATATTGTACATTTAAGAGACTAGACTATAGTGCTAACATAACATTTATATGCACAGGAAACCAAAAGGTTCATTTGATTTGCTTTATTGTGATATTCACTGGGTTGCAGTGGTCTGGAACTGAACCTAAACATACCTCCAAACATGTCTGTGGTATGCTTGTAGAATTCATAGCAAAAAGCAATAAAAAGATGAACATGTTTCATGATTAAAGATATAACCTACCAAGAGATTACAATGATCACACATCTTATGAAAATAGATATAAAATCTATAAAGCAAAACTAGTGAAAATAGGAGAATAAATCCATAATCATAAAACACTAACATACCTCCAAAAAATAAAATAAGGAATCAGAAGTTTGATCTAGTAAATACAGAATACTGTTTCAACAGAGAATATAAACTTTTCAAATAGGATATACACTGAAGTCATCATATATTAAGCTCAAAAGGAAATCACAAGAAATTCTGGAAAGAAGAACCATATATGCAGACCATACAATGACCAGAATACAATAATATTTGAAACTTCTTGGTGAAAGGATAACACAAAAAAATCTATTTCTAAATAACTTGCAACATAGAGAAATTAATGCAGAATTCAACACAAGTACTTTAAAATTAATGTAAGAATTCATACTAAAATCTGTGGAAGGGGATCCCTGGGTGGCGCAGCAGTTTAGCGCCTGCCTTTGGCCCAGGGCGCGATCCTGGAGACCCGGATCGAATCCCACATCGGGCTCCTGGTGCGTGGAGCCTGCTTCTCCCTCTGCCTGTGTCTCTGCCTCTCTCTCTCTCTCTCTCTCTCTCTGTGACTATCATAAATAAATAAAAATTTAAAAAAATAAAAAAATAAAAATAAAATCTGTGGAATATGGTTAAATAAAATTCCAAGTATTCAAGATTATAGCCATAATACAAACCATTTTAGGGACCCTGGGTGACTCAGCGTTTGGGTGTCTGCCTTCAGCTCAGGGCATGATCTCAGGGCCCAGGGATCAAGTCCCACATTGGGCTCCCTGCATGGAGCCTGCTTCTCCCTCTGCCTATGTTTCTGCCTCACTCTGTGTGTCTTTCATGAATAAATAAACACAATCTTTTTAAAAAAATACAAACCATTTTAGAAAACTGGCAGTGTCTAGGAGCACCTGGGTGGCTCAGTCAGTTGGGTGTCCGCAACTCTTGGTTTCAGCTTGGTGGTGGTCATGGGGTCATACGGGATAGAGTCCCATGTTCAGGCTCTGCACTTGGTAGGGAGTCTGCTTGGGATTCTTTCCCCTCCCTCTCCCTCTTACCCGCACTCTCTCTCTCTCTCTCTCTCTTTCTCTCAAAATAAATAAATCTTACAAAAAAAGAAAAGAAAAATGGGGCACCTAGGTGGCTCAGTCATTAAGCAACTAAGTCTTTATTTCCACTCAGGTCAGATCTCAGGGTTTTAAGATGGAGCCCCACATCGGGCTCCACACTCTGCAGGGAGTGTCCTTGAAATTCTTTCCCTCTGCCCTCCCCCGCACTCTCTCTCTAAAATGGATAAATAAATTCTTAAAAAAAAAACTGGCAGTATCCATAAAAAATGAACACCACACATTTTATGATTTAGTACTTCCACTTCTAGATATATATAACAGAAACATATACATTCACTAAGAAATATCCAAAAAGAGTTCATAGAATCATTTGAAAATAATGACCAAAACCAAAAACTGAAAACAAACCAATGTTCAGAAATACTAGAAACACTGATACTTGCTCACAATGGCATATTAAATAGCAATAAGAATGAATGAACTATGACCATGTACAATTATCACAGATGACCCTCACAAACATACTGTTTACTGAAAGGAGTCAGACACCAAAGAGTACATATAGTATGATTCCATTTATATAGATTTTAAAACCAGACAAATCTTTGGCAATAAAAAATTAGGATGTTTATCCTTGGAAGGGTTAGTGATTAGGAAAGGGCACAAAGGGGTAGTCTCTAGGGTGTGGTGATGTTCTGTTTCTCAGTCCATGTTCTAGTTACTTACCCATGATGTACACAAGCTATAAGTTATTCATTTTGTGCACGTTTCTGTGTATTACTATATACATATATATGTATACATAACATGAATATGTATATATGATTAAATAAGTTTAGTTATGTTATACTCAATAAAAAGTGATAATGTAGTAACTGTGGTCCACCAGCCTGGGTCACAAGAGCAAGGAGATTTAGAACAGGTTTTACCTCACCAGTGATGGCTATGTGTCATGAACACAAAATATACCTTTGCTTGTTACACTCCACTAAGATTTTTGGAGTTGTAATCACAACATAACCTAGCCTATCATGATACTTATCTTCAGATGTGTAAGAAAGGGTTTAACTAAAACACAAAATGCAAAAGCTATAAAGAGAAAGGACTTGATAAATTTAAAAAAGACACCTTAACAGTATTTTTTAGAAATGGAGTAGAGGGACAGAAGAATACTACAGCCAACCTGAAAAAACTCTCAACAAACTAAGTATATAATATTGGATTATCACCCTGCATATAAAATATGCACAAATACTGATATAAGCGATTAAATAAACAAACGCAGAAGAGACAAACCTTCCTTACAGAAGAATTCCAAATAAAATACGTAGGGGGCGCCTGGGTGGCTCAGTCAGTTAAGCATCTGCCTTGGCTGTGGGGTCATGACCCCAGCATCCTGGACCCAAGCCCTGCGGCGGGCTCTGTGCCTGGTGGGCTCTGTGCCTGGCGGGGAGTCTGCTTCTCCCTGTCCCTGCTCTTGCTCTCTGCTCTCCCCCTCAAATAAATAAATCCTTTAAAATAAATATGTAGATACGTCCCTCTGAGAGGTGGAGCTTAACCTCTCCCCTCTTTGACTGTGTGCTGAACTTGGTGACTTGCTTCTAAAGAATACAGTATGGCAACTTTATAGGGGAGAAACCCGGCCAACACTACTGCAAGCCAAGTGGTCATGAATAACCAGTGGTGTCATATGGATTTCATATGCCCCCGATATGATAAGAAGGGCACTTCACTGTGGTATTCATTTCCAAAACCCAGTCTAGTCATGAGAAAATATCAAACACAACTTAAAAACATTCTATTAAATCCCTGGCCAGGATTCCCCAAAACGGTCAAGGAAACTGTCCACGACCTTAGATGACTAAGAGGATGACACCAAAACCAATGTGGTATCCTAGAATGAATCCTAAAATAGAAAATGGAAAATCTGTGGATACCTGAATCAAGTTTAGAGTATACTTAATAGCAATATACCAGTGCTGGTGTCTTACTGCACCACAGTAATTCAGGATGACATAGTGACTAAACCGTGTCCCCCTAAAAGACGTATCTTGAAGCCCTAACCCCCAACAGGTCTGACTATACTGGATAGAGCCTTTAAGGAGATGAGCAATAAAACTCATGTCCTTATAAGAAGTAGAAGAGGGGCACCTGGATGGCTCAATCAGTTAAGCATCAGACTCTTGGTTTCAGCTCAGGTCATGATCTCAGGGTAGTGAGACTGAGCCCAGAGTTGGGTTCTGTGCTCAGTGCAAAGTCTGATTGTCCCTCTCACCCTCCCCTCTCCCAACTCTCTCTCTCAAATAAAATCAGAAAGAAAAGAAAGAAAAGAAAGGAAAAGAAAGGAAAAGAAAGGAAAAGAAAGGAAAAGAAAAGAAAAGAAAAAAAAAGAAAGAAAGAAAAGAAAGAAAAAGAAAGAAAAGAAAGAAAAGAAAAGAAAAGAAAAGAAAAGAAAAGAAAAGAAAAGAGAAGTGGAAGAAATACCAGATCTTTTTTCTCCCTGTGCACACACAGAGTAAAAGCCACCTGAGGTCATACCAAGCCAGGAGGAGAGGCTTCACCCAAAACAATCCTAGTGGCACCTTAATCTTGGAACTTCCAACATCCAAAACTGTAAGAAAATACATTCTTGTTCAAACCACCCAATCTGTGTATTTATTTTGGCAGCCTGAGGTGACAAATGCTAAGGGTAACACTAAAGGAAACAGAAACTACTAAAGAGTATAGAGGAACTCTCTGTTACTATCTTTGCAATGTTTCTGTAAATCTAAAAAGTTATTTTTAAAAAAAGCAACTGGCGATCCCTGGGTGGCTCAGCAGTTTAGCACCTGCCTTCTGCCCGGGGTATGATCCTGGGGTCCTGGGATCAAGTCCCACGTTGGGCTTCCTGCAGAGCTGTTTTCTCCCTCTGCCTGTGTCTCTGCCTCTCTCTCTCTATCATAAATAAATAAATAAATCTTTTAAAAAAAAGAAAATGTAGTATTCTGGGGAGTATGGAAGGGACGAGGGAGGGACCTTTCATCATCTTTCCAGATCACCTTCCTCTCAACCGGTGTGGCCTAATTCCCCGGTAGTAAGTGCCATGAAACAACAGCTATTTTCAGCCATGACAAGATCTACTGTCCCAGGGCCGACATCAGTTTAAATAAAGCATTAGTAACTAGCACTCTTAACTAGAAGAAAGAGTTAATAACTCCTGCCAGCTGCCTTTCACTGTCCTCTTTTTATCTTAGTCTATCCTTTGTCCTTGGGCTAGAGATTCACAACTGTTTGACTCTCTGTGCACTTTATGGGGACCACTAAGGGGTGGCAAAGATAAGACAGCTCTCTCTCTGGTCTTGAAATTTAAATCACTGGGAGTGGGGACAGGGAGTAGGTGAAGGGGAATAGCTTTAGCCCTCTGTCTCATGTGTTCTCTGGCTATGCGACAAAAAGCAAAATAGTTCTAGACTAGTTTTGTCTTTGAATGTTGTGTAATTACTCTTATATGACACTTCTAATGTATTTACTAAATTTATCAGAAGGTGCATTACACAGATGAATTCTTTTCTTGTCTTCTATAATGGCACTGGAATAATGTTAAATTTGCTTTCAAACTGCACAGACAAGGTCAAAATGTATACAATTTGGTTTAAGCTACACTGTGGGACAATCAGTTAATCTGGGGGCAATTGCTCCAATCAGAAACTCACACTCGGGATCCCTGGGTGGCGCAGCGGTTTGGCGCCTGCCTTTGGCCCAGGGCACGATCCTGGAGACCCAGGATCGAGTCCCACATCAGGCTCCCAGTGCATGGAGCCTGCTTCTCCCTCTGCCTATGTCTCTGCCTCTCTCTCTCTCTGTGTGTGACTATCATAAATAAATAAAAATTTAAAAAAAAAAAAAAAAAAAGAAACTCACACTCCAAAGATGGACACCTTTAAAGCAGGAAAATCACATTCCAGAGATGATACAGCTTTTCTATTATCCGTATATCTGGAGAATTTATAATTAAAATACTGAATGCCAAGTGGTTTTTATTGGTAAAATCAGTAGCTTGCTTATCAAAATCACAGCTGTTAGAAAGGACTCTCACTGGTTAAATGAATGGCTGTCCATATATGTAGATTGCATAATCTGTCTATAAAATATTTTAGACAAACAGGGCACCTGGGTAGCTCCATAAGTGTCCAACTCTTTGTTTCAGCTCAGGACATGATCTTGAGGTTGTGGGATGGATCTCCATGGCTCTCTGTGCTCAGCACGGGAGTCTGCAGGTCCCTCTTCCCTCTGCTCCTCCCCTTGCTAGCGCTATCTCTAAAATAAATAAATAAAATCTTTAAAAAAATATTTTAGACAGTTTATAAGAATCAAATGTGACTCTTATTTAGGGGTAGTTCTTAAGACTAAGATCCACATGTCTAAAGTGGCCCATGTCCAGCTACTAGCTGTGAGAATTTCTGGTTGACTGGTGCCAACTATAAGGTTAACAGAATCCTATACCCGGAATATTGTCCTATTTGACTCAAGTGAACCAGTCATAAAATCAGGGCTCAGAATACCTAAAAATTCAGGAGCTAAGCCCATAGGAAAAGGTATATCATGATTTATGCCTGCTTGCTAAGAATACTTAGTAAATGACTGTTGTGTAGAATTATTGTTATCTGAAACTAGCTTTCATTATAACCCCATCTACCTCAAGTTTTCCTGCAGTTATTGTTCTATATGAAAAAGTCCTAAGAGCTGTGCATGACCAAACTGGCTCAGTTTTCATCAGTGCAATAAAAAAGTTAGATTAGATCTGGCATCACTAATGTGTCCTAAAACATTTGGATCGTAGTTATGGAAGTAAGACACAAGCCAGAGAAAGGGAGTCACACTGAAATAAAGCAGTCAACTTCAGCAGACAGATATTTTTCTAGGATCCTCAGCTAAGAACTCTGATAGATAAATTCTAATTTATTTACCTAAATAAGTATTTCAAAGGGGGGAGGGGAGACGGCCATAGCCCGTCTCATCTCAAATTTCTTGGCAGTGAATGTAAAAGACTTACTTTAATGAGTATTTTTAATATAATTATCTTATCAGAAGCAAATTCTTATTCATAATACTCATTATCTACAACAGTATTTCAAGACCCTCCTAACAATATTTGGGACAAATCACAATTCTAGGCCACTAGTCCTACCAACAAGTAATTTTTTCTTTCTGTAGAAAAACATCAAAGGAAGGTCTTTAAAACTTATGCCAATTTGGCTATGGTTTTTATGAAAATGGTGTAGAGAGGATTCTGAGTACACATTAATTTTTTTTAAGGAAAATTTGAAGGCATTTTATGAAAGAAGTTACAGGAATGGCCTATAAGCTCATGAAAAAGGCATTCAAATATGGGAAATGCAAACTGAAACTATACTGAAATACCTACACCCACTAGAATGCCTACAATTAAAATAGCACCACCAGGGGCACCTGGTTGGCTCAATTTGTAGAGCCTGCAAATCTTGATCTAAGGGGGATCCCTGAGTGGCTCAGCGGTTTATTGCCCGTCTTTAGTCCAGGGCGTGGTTGTGGAGTCCTGGGATCAAATCCCACATCAGGCTCCCTGCATAGGGCCTGCTTCTCCCTTTGCCTGTGTCTCTGCCTCTACCCCTCTGTGTCTCTTATGAATAAATAAAATCTTAAAAAAAAAAATAAGGGTTGTGAGTTCAAGCTCCCCAATGGGTGTAGAGATAAACTAAAATGTCAAAAAAAAAAAAAGATGACAACACCAATTGCTGTGGAAGATACAGAGCAGTTAGAACTCTCCAACACTGCTAATGGGAATTTTAAATGGTGGTAAGACAAAGGACATATACTTACCCTATGACCCAGCCAACCTACTTCTAAGCATATATTCAAGAGAAGTACAGTGTGTCTACAAAAAGACTACAGGAATTATCTGTAGCAGCTTTACAAGAGGCCCAAACTGGAACAATGAGAAATGTCCACCAACAGGTGAGTGGATAAACACTCACATATACAGATTGCTGTATATTCATGCAACTGAACGCTACTCAGTAAAAACAAAAGAATGAAGTGTTGATACACAAAATAAAATGGATGTGTCTCCGAAGCACTATGCTGAGCAAAAGAAGACAGACACAACAGTTCACACTACAGGATTCCAGATATGTAAATTCCAAGAGCAGAGAGAAACTAATGTCACTGACAGAAACCAGAACAGTGGGTACTTGGGCTAATAGGGAGTTGACTAGAATGGGGCCCAGAGAGAACAGTGGTGCACAGGGGTATATAGTTGTTAAACTTCAAATTGTACACATAAGTCTGTGCAGTCTACCGTATATAAGTTATACTGGGGAAGCAAAAAGAATCTTAACTGGTACACATTCATGAAAAGATTACAGAATAAGTATTTTGTATAGAATACAATTAAGAATTACCTTGACCTAATTAAGTGTATAGCCTAGACCATGAATAACAAATTACAATGCAAAAAAAAAAAAAAAAAACCTACCAGAAAAGATAATGTGACCAGTAGAAAGATTGTTGAAATGTAAATATTTTTATTCTTCCTCAATCTGTAAAAGACTTTATTAAAAAAAAAAATTTTAAGCAGTTCCTCAGGTCCCAAAATCTATAATTCCTATAAATCTATATTTCCTAATTCACAGATACAGGGCCTCTTTTTTTTTAAGATTTTATTTATTTATTCATGACAGACATATATAGAGAGAAGCAGAGACATAGGCAGAGGGAGAAGCAGGCTCCATGCAGGGAGCCTGACGTGGGACTCCATCCCAGATCTCCAGGATCACACCCTGGGCTAAAGGTGGCGCTAAACCGCTGGGCCACTGGGGCTGCCGAGGGCCTCTCTTTTAATAGAAAGAATATCTGCCATTCTTTACATTCCATCAAACACATTATTTACTAAAGTACTCTGGATTGAAAATACGGAGAACAGTAACGATCCAACACTCCTACACCACCTACAACATTGCTGCCCAACAGAACTTTCTGCAATGATGGAAACATGTGGCATTTACAAACATGGTTAGTGGTTACTATAACACAGACTTAGAGGAAATTAGTCCATCAGTTTCTAATCTATACATTCTGACAAGTGGATACTGAGAAACAAAAGGCCTCCACAAAAGCAAGGAAAGTATGGCTTTCCTTCTGCTTTTAGGACCTTTGCTTCCAAGAGTCCTCATCTGAACACCAATCCTCAGGGCACAACTCTGATTTTCTCAGGGGTTTGGAGAGAATATGAGCACCTGCAGTCAGAAACACACCCTACCTAGTAGGACAGTGCCTACCACTGTGCTTAGTCAATGCCTGTTTAAGAAACCAATTTAATAAATGGAAGATCAGACAGGGCCAAAGCAAAGTCATTTATTGATTACATCCTGGCTACATACTTTATACATATTATCTCACTTTATTTTTCACCATAGTCCATGATACAGGTATTGTCATCCCCATTTTACAGATTGTCATCCCCATTTTACATTTTGCACTTCCTTCCAGTGCTAGGAAGAATAAGTAACTTGCAGAGCTCATGACAGTGGGGGTAAAATAAAGCTTTTAACAAACATAACCATTTAATTCATATATAAAGTAGCATACAGGGTTGCCTGGGTGGCTCAGTCAGTTAAGCGTCTGCCGTTGACTCAGGTCCTGGGATCAAGCCCTGCACCCAGCTCCCTGCTTCTTCTCCTTCAGCCATTCCCTTTGCTTGTGCTCTCTAGCTTTCTCTAGCTCTCTGTCAAATAATGAAACCTTTTTAAAAAATAAAATAAAGTAACATATATATCAGTAATTGCCATAAGCATTATTTTAAACACCTCCTATTTCTCATTATTATATTGCAGTCTGGCTTCCGTCTATGGAAAAATAATTAAGTGGCTCAAGTAGATGACTTCCAAAACTGCTCATTTTATATGATATCTTTCTAATTTTAGTATTTTAATATTTTTCTCAAAAGTAAAGAAGGACCAAAAACCCTGAAATCTGCATCATATAGAGATACTTTATTTGAGCTTTTCCAGGCTCAATTCCCTTCAAAGCTTGTTTCTTTCAGGGGAGCTATGACACCAGAACACACACACTGGGGGGTCCAGAAGGAGCTCTCGAAGCAGCACAGCTTTGTGGAAATCTAAGAAAGAGATGTGGGATGTTCACTGAAAGCCCTCTATTAACCCAGCCACAAAATGTTATTCAGCAAAAGAGCATTCTATCTTGCTTACAGGTCGTTTTTTGACACAACAGATTTTCACAACAGTAACATTTAGCTCTCTGTAACAGCCCTACATGAAACAGTAAACCCAGAGATTTTAAGAGAAATTTGTTTATACTTTGAATTTGAGGAGGAAATAGCTCTTGCTAAGTTTAACATAATTTTGAGGTGGTTTTCTCTATGTTCTTAAAGCTTTTATTTTTTAAAGGAAGTTTTAGAAGTCATTAAATATCCAGGAATTTAATGTTAACACTGAATTATAATTATTATCTGCTTTACAACAATGTGATTTTTTTTGTTTGTTTGTTAAGATTTATTTGAGAGAGAAAGAGCAAGCAGGAGGTGGGGCAGAGGGAGAGAAACTCAAGCAGAATCCTCATGGAGCAATAGCCATAATGCAGGCCACAACCCTGAGATCAGGACCTAAGCCAAAAACAAGAGTTAGTGGCTTAACAACTAAGCCACCCATGTGCCTCCAAAATGTGAGATTGTTAACTATGAAGCAGCTTTATGTTTTACAATATTACTTAAATACTTGTAATTGAAAAATACTGCCTGAAGGCAGAAGTGAAATTTCCTGTTGAAAAAAAACCATAAAGTATAAAGATGTTAATAAAATTTATACCTGGTAGGTATATTTTTTATCTTTTTTATTTGTTGAATAGATACGTGTATTCTGTTAATGCTTAATCACACATTCTCAATTTTCCTCAACAATTCTAATTTCAAATATTCTGTTCCATGCCTAAAAGTAATCCTTATATTTATCAGATGGACTTATTTGCTTAAGATACAAGTAAAACATTTTCTGAAATCTGTACTCTTGATCTGCAAGAGCCTAATATATTCCAGAGGACTACACACACAAATAATAATATTAAGTTCAGTCAACAAAAAGATATGAACCGTGTGTGTGTGTGTGTGTGTGTGTGTGTGTGTGTGTGTGATCAAAAACAGCTTAACTTAGGGGCACTGGCCAGCTCAGTCAGAAGAGCATGCGTCTCTTGCCCTCAGGGTTGTGAGTTTGATCCCCATACTGGGTGTAGAGATTACTAAAACTAAACAATTTTGAAAATGACCTCATTAATATTTGTAATCGATCAAATATATATATTTTAAAAAGCAACATAAAATTTACCATCTTAACCATTTTTAGGTGTGATGTTGCCTATTTATACATTGTGGTGAAAACAGATCTGGAGAAGTTTTTCATCTTGAAAAACTGAAACTCTGTATCTACTAGAACAGCAACTGCCTTCTTCCACCTCCCCAGAGGGCAACCACCATTTACTTACTGTTTCCAAGAGTTTGACTGCTTTAGATACTATGTAGAATCATACAATATTTTTCATTTTGTGATTGCTTCATTTTACTTAGGCATAATGTCCTCAAAGTTCATCAATATTTTTGGATTGCCTTTAAGACTGAATAATATCCCACTTTACGTATACACCACATTTTCTTTATCCATTCACTTGTTACGGACACTTAGGTTGCTTTCACCTCATGGCTACTATGAAAAATGCAGTGAACGTAGGTATGTTAGCTCTTTGAGATCTTGTTTTCAGTTCTTTTAAATATATACTCAAAAGTGACATTGCTGACACAATCACATAGTAGTTCTAATTTCACTTTTTAAAGGCCGTCATATAGTTTTTCATAGTGGCTGCAGCATTTTACATTCCCATGAACGATGCACAAAGGTTCTAGGGATTCCTGGGTGGCTCAGTTGGTTAAACATCTGACTCTTGATTTCAGCTGATCTGAGAATCATGAGTTCAAGCCCTTCATTGGGCTCCGTGCCTGTGTAGAGTCTACATTTAAAAAGCAAACAAATACCAAACATCTATGAGAGAAAAAGGATGGTGGGGCATTACCAACATTTTCATCATTAAAAAATTTTGAGGACCTCAAAAAGCGTACTTAAAAAAAAAAAAAGACACAGAAGATTCTAATTTCTGGGACACCTGGTGGCTCAGCGGTTGAGGGTCTGTCTTTGGTTCAGGTCATGATCCACATGATCACATGTCCTGGGATTGAGTTCCACATGGCGCTCCCCAGGGCGGCAGTGGGGGTGGGGTGGATGCTGCTTCTCCCCCTGACTGGGTCTCTCATGAATAAATAAATATTTTTCTTTAAAAAAAGATTCTAATTTCTCCAAGTCTCACCAACACTTATTTTGTTGTTGTTTTTTTATAGTGCCCAACCTAGCAGGTATAAAGTAGCAACTTATTGTGGTTTTGATTTACATTTCTTTAATATTAGTGACGTTAAGCATTTTCTCATATGCTTGTGTGAGATGACAGAAAATATATATATTGGTCTCTGCCCCCAGTTCCTGAATCCTAAAACCTTTGTAATTTCCTAAGTTCTAGGAACACTTGAAATATCTTTGTTCTAATATTTGGTCTGATTCTGAATTTCTAGAAATTTCCTGGGTGATAGGAGTGTCTTTCGTTCTATGAGATGATGCTGGTGGGCCCCTGGATCAGGGCTGGTCACCAGAAAGAGCAAGCTATATTACAAGCTTAGAATTTTCAGCTCTGCCCTGAATTCTCTAGAGGAAAGGAGCTAGAAATGGGAGTTGATAAATTGATCATGCCTACGTGAGGAAGCCTGCATAAAAATCTCAGTAGTATGGGTTTTGGGGAGATTCTAGGTTGGTGAACAAATAGAGGTACTAGGAGAATAGTGGGTCCAGAGCAGGCATGGAAGCTCCATCCCATCCCACATACCTTGCTCTATTTTTTCCATCTGGATATTCATCTGTATCCTATCATATTCTTTTTTACAATAAACTGGTAAACAGTAAGTAAGCTGTTTACCTAAATTCTATAAGCCTTTCTAGCGAGTAATCATACCTGAACAGGAGTCATGAGAACCTGATTTACAGACAATCAATCAAAAGTACAAGTAACAACTTGGATTTGTGATTAGTATCTGAAGTCGGGGAGGGCAGTCATGTGGGGCTGAGCCCTTCATCTGTGAGATTTGATGCTATCTCCAGGTTGAGAGAGTCAGAATTAAGTTAAATTATGGGATCCCTGGGTGACTCAGGGGTTTAGCACCTGCCTTCGGCCCAGGCCATGATCCTGGAGTCCCGGGATCAAGTCCCAAATTGGGCTCCCTGCAAGGAGCCTGCTTCTCCTTCTGCCTGTGTCTCTGCCTCTCTCTCACTCTCTCTCGGTATCTCTCATGAATGAATAAATAAAATCTTAAAAAAAAAAAAAAGAATTAAATTATAGGACATCCAGCTAGTGTCACAGAATTGCTTGGTGTGGGGGAAATCCCCGCATACTTGGTAACCAGAAGTATCAGAAGTAACATGTTCTGCGTAAGAATATAAAGAACACACAGGAGGGAAACCCGAAAGGCCTTTTTCTAATATAGCTTATTGGCTCTTTGTCTTCTTTGGAGAAATGTCTGTGCAAGTCTTTTGCCCATATTTTAGTTGGATTTTTTTTTCTGGATTTTTTTGTTGTTATTGTTGAATTGTATTCTTTACAGAAGTTCTTTATATACTGTAGATAAACAACTCCTTAATTTATCAGATACATGGCTTGCATACATTTTTCTCATTCCACAGGTTTCAGTCCTTTGATGTGCAAAATTTTTTATGTCTAATATACTCCCATTTGTCTACTCTTGCTTTTTTTGGCTGTGCTTTTGGTGCCATATCCATGAAATCACTGCCAAATCTAGTATCTTGAAATTTTTCCCCTGTATTTTCCTCTAAGAGTTTTCTTTTCTGGTTTTACATTTAATCTTTAATCCATTTTGGGTTAATTTTTGTACATGATGTAATGTAAGAATCCAACTTCATTCTTTTGCATGTGGATATAGTTTTCCCAACATCATTAATTGAAGAGCCTCTCCTTTCACCATACTGTAGCCCTGGCACTTTTGTCAAAGATCATTTGACTGTATACATAAGGGTTTAGTCTGTTGAGCTCTAGTCTATTCCATTGGTGTATGTCTTTCTTTATGACAGTACCATACTGTTTTGTAGCTTTGTAATATGTTTTGAAATCAGAAGTGTGAGGCCTCCAACCTACATCTTTCTCAAGATTGTTTTATGGAGATCCTTTGAGATTCCACAGGAATCTTAGAATTTTCTTCTATTTCTGCTAAATATGCCATTGGGATTTTGATAGACATTGTATAAAATCTGTAGATCACTCTGGGTAGTATGGACATCTTAACAATATTAAGTCTTCCAATCCACAAGCACGGAATGTCTTTCCACTTATTTTGTGTCTTTAATTTCTTACAGCAGTGTAAAACTAAGTTTTTAAAAGGCCATTTTGTTTCTCAAGCAAATTCCTATTCATTTATCAAACAAAGAAATCTATGGTCATCATTAGTTATACTAACTTACTCAACAGAGTTCAAAAAAGGTAGTCAGTAAGGCTAATAATAGTCTCATTTACAAGAGCTATAAGATAAAATACCAACATGATCAGAACAATCAATTCCTGGGGCACCTGGGTGGCTCAGTGGGTTAAGTGTCTGCCTTTGGCTCAGGTCATGATCCGGGAGTCCAGGGATTGAGCCCTGAGTCAGGCTCCCTGCTCAGCAGGAGGTCTGCTTCTCCCTCTCCCTCTGCTCCTTTCTCCCCCACCCGTTTGTGCTCATCCTCTCTCTCTCTCTCTCAAAAAATAAATAAAATCTTTAAATGAAAAAAAGAGGGATGCCCGGGTGGCTCAGTGGTTGAACATCTGCCTTTGGCTCAGGTTGTGCTCCTGGGGTCCTGGAATTGAGTCCCACACTGGGCTCCCTGCAGGGAGCCTGCTTCTCCCTCTGCCCATGTCTCTGCAGTGGTTGAGCATCTGCCTTTGGCTCAGGGCATGATCCCAGGATTTTGGGATCGAGTCCCACATCAGGCTCCCTACAGGGAGCCTGCTTCACCCTCTGCTTGTGTTTCTACCTTTCTCTGTGTCTCTCATGAATAAATAAAATCTTAAAAAAGAAAAAAAGGCCCAATTCAAGCTTTTCTGAAGACAAAGACTATAATATTCCTCAATATAAAATGAGGAACACACTGGATGGGATTAATGGGAAATAATAGAAGAAAACATTAGTGAATTGTAAGGCACATTAGTGAACCTATCCCAAAGAAACAGAAAAAAAAATTCCTCCCAAACAAAAAGAGATCAGTGAGCTATGGACAGTGTAAATGGCCTAATATACAAGTAATTATATATTATGGAAGTGGGGCAGGCAGAAAAAAAAATTTTTTTTAAAGATTTTACTTATTTATTCATGAGAGACACAGAGAGAGAGGCAGAGACACAGGCAGAAGGAGAAGCAAGCTTCATGCAGGGAGCCTGATATGGGACTTGATCCCGGGTCTCCAGGATCACACCCTGGGCTGAAGGCGGCACTAAACTGCTGAGCCACCCGGACTGCCCAGGCAGAAAAAATATTTTAAAAAATAATGGCTGAAAACTTTTTAAATCAATGAACTCTATAAACCCACAGATCCAAATTCAATGAATCCTAAGCACAAAAAACAAAAAGCCACACTGTAAGCAAATTGCCCAAAAGCAGTGATAAGGAGAAAATCTTGAAGCAGCCAAAGAAAAAAGTACATAATACTCAGAGAAACAAAGAAAAGGATATCAGATTTCTTGTTGGAACCAATTTAAATGATAACACACACACACAAAATGATAACACAAGACAGCAACATCTTCAAAGTACTGAAATTAAAAAGAAAATGCCGACCTTGAAATCTATACTAAGCAAAAATCTATCAAAAATGAAGACATAATGAAGATATTTTTAGATATTCAAAAGATGAAAGAGTTCATCACTAGCAGACCTGCACTAAATAATGTTACCAAAAAAAAAAAAAAAATCCTTCAGGCAGAATGCACGAGAACAATAGCTTAAGGGCCAAGACAGGAGAAATAGAAACACATAAGAATTTCTTCATAACTTTGTTGAGTCCAGCTATGACTGAAAACCCAGAAGCCTTAAGAGAAAAGAGCATCAGGTTCACCTATAAACTTAGCATGGTAAGCACATATCACCACAACTGTAAGGAAATTAAAAAGTAAATGACAAATAGAAAATTCATTTGTAAATCCTAACACATAATAACTTCCCTAATGTTTAAAGAGCCTAAAGCAATGCATATAAATTGGAAATAGCAAACAGCCAATAAATAAATGGATGAAGAATATTTATGCCCAGTTTTTGGAAATTCAGCCTGTGCTCATTAATGAAAAACTACATTGAGACTATAATTTTCCACCTCTCAGAGTGGCAAAATCCAAAAATTTGGTAACCCACTCTGTTGGTGAACTTTTAAACAAGTTCTCTTATACACTGAAGGTGGGATTATAAATGGGTATAGCTTCTACCAAAATTACAAATGGATATACCTCTAACTCAGCAATTCACTTTTGAAAAGTCCTTTCTATACACATCTGTTCATATGACATATGTAACAGGTTATTCAAAACAGCATTATTTTTTATTGCTAAAGACTGAAAGCAATCCTAATGAGTATGAATAAGGGCTTAAAGACCTTATGTGCATTATAAAGTGAAAATCTGTGCAGCTATAAATATGAATGAGAAAGTCTCTACGAAATAAAATTGAAAGATCTCCAAGATATATCACATTCCATCAATTCTAAGATGTATATTTTTTCACATTTGAAAATCTCTGAAATTATTCTGTAGCTTAAGATCTGTGACTTAGGTTATAATTGGCAGCATGTCTCCTTTCTTTGAAGTACTTAATATATTCTCTTGTGTCTTAGAATCACTGACATGTGGTGTCAGTAGAGAACAGCAAGGTGCAGAACCATGTGTAGAATATGCTTTTAGTTCAAAAACAATCTATTAAATGCAATATAGTATTCTGGCTTATAGCCTGGAACAGAAGAAAAAAAAAAAAGATGTTTATGTGGGGAAATCCAAATAAAGTCTGGAGTTTAGTGAATAGTTCACATCAATGGTGATTTCTTGGTGTTGACAAATGTCCTGGGGTAATGTAAAGTAGCATCAGGGAAATGGGGAAGGCATATACAGGAGCCTTCTAAAATCTTAAATTATTCCACCATAAAAAGTTTGTTGGGATCCCTGGGTGGCGCAGCGGTTTAGCGCCTGCCTTTGGCCCAGGGCACGATCCTGGAGACCCGGGATAGAATCCCACGTCCGGCTCCCGGTGCATGGAGTCTGCTTCTCCCTCTGCCTATGTCTCTGCCTCTCTCTCTCTCTCTCTCTCTCTCTCTCTCACTCTGTGTGACTATCATAAATAAATAAAAAAATTTTTTAAAAAGTCTGTTGAAATAGTAATTTTTAAAGGGATCTATTTTTTTGCATTTTTAAAAACTCAAGGCAAACTTAACAAACTAAAACCTCTGGGGAAAGGCAGGGTGAGAAGTAAACAAATATAGACCGAGAGAGAGGAGCCACAGAGAGGGGCCAGTGGAAGACTGCTCACTTTATACTTGTGTCAGAACCATGTAACTGTATTTACCTATCCAAGTATCAAGTTTAAAAATTGTAAGGGGCACCTGGGTGGTTCAGTGGGTTAAGCATCTGCCTTCAGCTCAGGTCGTGATCCCAGGGTCCTGGAATCAGGTGGACATCAGGCTCCCAGCTCAGTGGGGAGTCTGCTTCTCCCTCCTTCTGCTCTTGTGCATGTGTGTACTGACTCTTTCTCTCTCCTTCCCTCTCTCTCTCCCCCTCTCTCAGATAAATAAATAAAATCTAAAAAAAAATTTTTTTGAAAACAGAAGTACCACATTACTGGCTATCTACCTAAAGAATATAAAACACTAAGTCAAAGGGATATATGCACCCCTGTGTTTACTGCAGCAAAATCTACAACAGCCAAATGATGGAAGCAGCCTCAGTGTCCACTGACTGATGAACAGAAAAAGAATATATGATATGTGAATGATGGAATAATATTACTCAGCCACAAAAAAGAATGAAATCTTGCCATTTGCAACAACATGGATGGATCTAGAGTATAAGGCTAAGCAAAATAAGTCAGAGAAAAACAAAACACCATATTTTACTCATATGTGGAATTTAGGAAACCAAACAAACAAAGAGAAAAAAAGATACAAACCAAGAAACTGACTCTTAACTATAGAGAACAAACAGGTGGTTACCAGAGGGGAGATGGCGGGGGTGCAGAGAAGGGGGCAAAATAGGTGAAGGAGGTTGAGAGTATACTTATGTTTTTAGGTTTTTTTAAACATTTTTTTCATTAGGCTACACACCCAACAATGGCCTTGAACTCACAACCACACAATCTAACGCTGCGTGTTCTACCCACTGAGCCAGCCAAGCACCCCAAGAGTACAGCCCTGAGTAATATATGAAACTGTTCAATCACTGTATTGTACACCTGAAACTAGTAGAACACTGCATGTTAACTCTACTGAAATTAAAATTTTTAAAAATACATAAAATGTATTTACCGGATTTTAATAAAGTAACAGCGACAAGAAAAAAATAAAAATAAAAACTATAGGGTGCCTGGGTGGCTCAGTGGGTTAAGCATCTGCCTTTGGCTCAGGTCATGAGCCCAGGGTCCTGGGATCCAGTCCTGAGTCAGGCTCCTTACTCAGTGGGGAGTCTGCTTCTCTCTGTCCCCTGCCCCTCTGCCTCCTTGTGCATGCATGCTCACTCTCTCTCTCTCAATAATTAAAATCTGAAAAATAAAAAAATTAAAATAAAATAAAAACCATAAGAAGGTACTATATGAGGGGCAGAGGGGATAAAGAGGTTATTCTAAATAGAGCTTATATTTACAACCTAGGGGCCATGACAAGAATCCATGACTTGGCTGTGGAAGGTCTACAATCTAAAATTCTCCACCCAATTTTATGTAAATGAATTCATGGACATTTTCCTCAGTAGAGGGACATATATCCATCCGTACACTAGAATAATATGCATCCATATATATCTCTTAATATACATTTAGACACATATTTATGACAATGAAAGATTCCAGTATACTATATCAAGTAGAAAAAAGTAACGAAAAGTATTTATAGTGTTTATTTTGTTAATGTAAAAACATCTCTTTATAGAGATGTCTATGTATATAAATATGCACTGAACAATCTAAAAGGCTAAATGTGGTAACCATTAATGCTGTTCCTCACCAAATATTTCTGGCTTGCTGCCTAACAGACACATTCCTGCTCCTCTGTGGTTGGGTGGGAACTTGTGATTAACTCTGGCCACAGAGTTATGAGTGGAAACAAGCATTAATTATGGATTCAAGACCCTCCACAGGCACTTTTTCCTCTAACATAGGCACCAACAATATCAGAGATGATTGTTGCTCATAGGCCTAAGTCCCCAAGCATTTACAATAAGCAGAAGTCCCTGCTGACCCACAGTGGATTTGAAAGAGATTTAAATTTTTGTTTTAACCTGCTGTGATTAAGGAGGGGGAGGGAGGGTTGTCATTATAGTAAAACCAAGTCTAAACTAACTGATAAAGAGAAAACATCCTTGCAAGTAGGATCTCTGACGATTTTCTGTGTCATCTTTTTAAAAAATAACCAGCACCTCAGAACTCTAACACTGATTTCCCCTCAGGTCACGGTCTCAGGGTCCTGGGATAGAGCCCCAAGCAGGGCTCTGTGCTTAGTGGGTTATCCTGCTTAGGAGTCTCTCTCTCAACCTCTCCTTCTGCCCCTCCCCCTACCCACTCCTGGTCATGTGTGCTCTCTCCCTCTCTCTCTAAAATAAATACATAAATCTTTTTTAAAAAAATAAAAATAGGGCAGCCTGGGTGGCTCAGCGGTTTAGCGATGCCTTCAGCCAAGGGCGTGATTCTGGAGACCCAGGATCGAGTCCCACGTCGGGCTCCCTGCATGAAGCCTGCTTCTCCCTCTGCCTGTGTCTCTGCCTCTCTCTCTGTCTCTCATGAATAAATAAATAAAATCTTAAAAAAATAAATAAAAATAATAAAAATAATGAGCACTTGTATCTTAGAAACTTTATTTTGGGATAGAGGAGAGACACAGGTCTTAGCATGGGCCAGAGCATCAAGCAGACACTGACTACTCAGAGATTATTATCATCATATCTCAATCTAGAGCAAGCTGAAAGCATCCTCATTAGGATCCTTCAGCTTTGTTTCATTCCATGCTCACTGAGCAATCTAACAGTAGTGAAAAAAGAACAGATCATGAGAATAAACTGCTGTATTTTGCATGAGAGGATACAAACATGCATATATCTGTACACACATATATATGTTTGCGAATACACAGAAAATCTCTGTAAGACCTAGAAAAGGTTATGTCCATTCATTCTGAAAAGAGAAGATAAGTAGGTGACAAAGTGAGAGCTTACTCTGTGCCATTTATTCTTTTATTTTTTTAAGATTTTATTTATTTATTCATGAGAGACACAGAGAGAGAGGCAGAGACAGAGGCAGAGGGAGAAGCATAAGCACATTCCCTGCAGGGAGCCCGATGTGGGACTCGATCCCAGGACCCCAGGATCACGACTTGAGCCAAAGGCAGATGCTCAACCACTAAGCCACCCCGGTATCCCTGTATCTTTATTTTTTTAAGTATTTTATTTTTAAGTAATCTCTATAGCCCATGTGGGGCTCAAACTCATGACCCTGCAATCGAGTCACATGTTCCACTGAGTCAGCCAGGTACCCCTCTTTTATAACTTTAAGTTCTGAATTATGCGCATGCACTATCTATTTAAAAAACAGATAAAAGAAAAGCTTTAAGAAAAACACAAGCAACTCTAAGTGAAGAGATAGTGTTATTTAGTGGGTCATATTTCAAAAATATAGAAAGCCTACTAAAGCGGCTCGCATGGACCAATGATGAATGCATCATGAATCCAGAATCATAAAGCACCTCAATAGCACGGAACATGATTAAAGGGCAAGAAAGATGACGAGCACTACTTTCTCAAATAAGTTCTAGGAGCTGCCAACTGATATTCAAGAAAATGAAGAAAAATTATTTCCACTGCTTCAAGGCTTTTATTACTGAATCTCGATCCCATTTGAAAGCTTCAGCATTGTTAGCAATATGACTTATTTTTTCTCCTCCATTAAGAACAACAGACTGGGGGATCCCTGGGTGGCCAGGAGTTTAGCGCCTGCCTTTGGCCCAGGGCGCCGTCCTGGAGTCGGGCTCCCGGCATGGAGCCTGCTTCTCCCTCTGTGTCTCTGTCTCCCCCCAGCCCCCGTATGTCTATCATGAATAAATAAATAAAATCTTAAAAAAAAAAAAAAAACAGACTGAATTGTTGTTTCCAAAGAAAAATCAAAAGGTACTGAACAAAGCTTTAATAATATGGGAAAAGTGAACGCCTGGATGGCTCAGTCTGTTAAGCAACTTGATTTCTGCTCAGGTCACGACCTCAGGGTCTGTAGACAGCATCACCTGGGTGGCATGGAGCCTGCTTAATATTCTCGCCGTCCCTGCTTGTGTGCCCCTCTCTCAATTTCTCTCTTTCTCTCAAGGAAAAAAAAAGACCACAATAAACTTCCCATACATATATTACTTTAATTAGTAAATAAATAAAAATGGGGAAAGAATCTCAAAAGGTAGGAAAAGAACACTTACACCATATATAGTAAACTGTGATTTCTCTAATTTATATCTGTGTAATATTTTGTACACATGATACACAAGTTACCAACTCTTGAACAATTAAATTAGTATATACTTATTCATCTTGAAATTCCCAAAAGAACCTAATACTTATTATCTGGCCTTATTAGAAATAAATGACATAGGGGCACCTGCTGGCTCAGCTGGAAGAGCATGTGACTCTTGATCTTGGTTGGGGTCATGAGTTCAAGCCCCAAGTTAGGTGTAGACATTACTTAAATAAATGGAAACTTTAAAAAAAAAAAAACAAATGACATAAGGTAGTTGACTCCACATTTTTGCACAAACTTCATTTAGCTGGGGATGAGGAGTTTCTGGAAGCAGAACTGCACAGAAACTGCAGAGTCTCCATGGAGATTCAGTCCTGGCATTCTACATTGGCAACGGCTAAGCTCTTCCAGCTACTTCACATTCACTGAAGTCAGAACTGTCTCTGGCCATAATTCTTCTAGGTGCTAATCACACAGTTGTTAGTCAAACATCCAAACTACAGTGTTTGTAAAGCCTTTCGTAAAAAAAAAAAAAAAAAAAAAAAAAGTCACAACTTCCAATCATCCTTACCTGCGGGCTGATCTTTACCTAGTTTCCTTAAACAATTCCTTCCAAAGGTCTCTAAGCTACATTTTAAACATCCAGCTCTCCCACTGCTTCTAACAAACTCACCCTGTCCCATGCATATGGTTTCTCAACATTTGATATCAAAAATACCCCATATCCCACCAAGACACAACAGAGTGACAATAATGTACTCAACTCAGGATAATAGGTGAGCACTAACTAGCCAAGAACTTAAAAAAAATAGCACAAGGAGCACACAGAAAAAAATTAACAACACCCTAACTGCCTCGGAGGCACACTGTAAGATTTCTGACCAGCAGCACTTTCCAATTGCACCAACATCTCTTTGAGGGCTTTCTCTAGACAACAGGCCCTATTTTGGCCATCCTCACAGCACTTCAAAACTATCACTCACTCAGCCCTGAGTTCCTGATTAAAAAATATCCCAAGCCCCCTCAACCCTCATTTGTTCTATATGTACTGCTGTCAGATTTCCCCTATGGGATCAAACTCCAGTTAGCACAGAAGTAATCTGCCTCATAATCAGCATCCTTTCTCACTCATAACCCTCTCACGTCCCACTCCCCTTGGAGAGTTTTCTGGGATCCTATCCCAAAGAAAGGACTTCGTTGGAATCCTTGATTCAGTCTGTGCTGGGGAAGCCAAAACAAGACAACGGCCACAGTTTTATATATGCCTATATATTTAGTAAAATTATTCTGAAAACAATCTAATTACAAAAAAGCAGCATTGCACAGGGTTATGTTAAATGAGGTGTGTAATAGGTACACAAAAAATTGACATTATTTAAAAATTGCTTTTGGAGCATAAAACAACAAAACTTAGTAATCCTATTCATAAATATAATAAGAATAACATTTGTTTTCTGACCATTTTAAAATAAAGCCCTTGGGATCCCTGGGTGGCTCAGTAGTTTGGTGCCTGCCTTCGGCCTGGGGCATGATCCTGGGGTCCCACATCAGTCTCCCTAAATGGAGCCTGCTTCTCCCTCTGCCTGTGTCTCTGCCTCTGTCTCTCTCTGTCTCTCAAAAATAAATAAGTAAAATCTTTAAAAGATAAAAATAAAATAAATAAAATAAAATAAAGCCCTTAATCCAAAGCTTTGATTTGGGGAAAAAAATGCTTATTGCTTAGCCTTCAAAAAACCCCAACACTGTTATTTTGGAAATTCCTAAAAGTATCACATTACCAAAAGAAAAAAGGCTCCTCCTCTTTTGGAGGAAATTCCCATTGCTGGTGGGAATGTAAATTGGCATAGCCCCTGCAGAAAACAGTATGGACGTTCCTCAAAAAATTAAAAATAGGGGATCCCTGGGTGGCTCAGCGGTTTGGCGCCTGCTTTTGGCCCACGGCATGATTCTGAAGTCCCGGGATCGGGTCCCGCATCAGGCTCCCTGCATGGAGCCTGCTTCTCCCTCTGCCTGTGTCTCTGCCTCTAACTCTTTCTGCGTCTCTCATAAATAAATAAAATATTTTTAAAAAAAATAGAATATATGGGATCCCTGGGTGGCGCAGCGGTTTGGCGCCTGCCTTTGGCCCAGGGCGCGATCCTGGAGACCCGGGACCGAATCCCACGTCGGGCTCCCGGTGCATGGAGCCTGCTTCTCCCTCTGCCTGTGTCTCTGCCTCTCTCTCTCTCTCTCTGTATGACTATCATAAATAAAAAAAAAAAAAATAGAATATATGATCCAGCAATTCCAATACTGGATATGTACCCAAAGAAAATGAAAATATGAGTTTGAAAAGATATATGCACCTCTATGTTTACTGTAGCATTATTTACAATAGCAAAGATACGGAAGCAACCTGCACATCCATCATCCATAGACAAAGAAATAAGGAAGATGTGGTGTGGGTGTGTGTGTAAAAATATATGCATGTACATACAGTGGAATATTACACAGCCATAAAAAAGAGAGGGGATCCCTGGGTGGCTCAGCAGTTTAGTGCCTGCCTTCGGCCCAGGGCGTGATCCTGGAATCCTGGGATCGAGTCCCGCATCAGGCTCCCTGCATGGAGCCTGCTTCTCCCTCTGCCCCCCACCCCGTCTCTCATGAATAAATAAAATCTTTAAAAAATAATAAAAATAAAAGAAATGAGAGTGCCATTTGGTACAATGTTGATGGACCTAGAGGGCACTATGCTAAGTGAAACAAGTCAGACTGAGAAAGACGAATACTATATGATTTCACTCATAAGTGGAATCTGAAAAACAAAATGAATAAACAAACACAAAGCAGAATTAGACCTGTAAATACTGAGAACAACTGTGATGGTTGCCAGAAGGGAAATGGGGAGGGAGGTAGGTGGATGGGCAAAATGTGTGAAGGTGAGTGTGAAATACAGGTTCCAGAACAATAAACAAGTCACAGGGATGAAAGGTACGTCACAGGGAATACAATCAATGGTACTGTACAGCCTCGTATGATGACAGATGGTGGCAACCCTTGTGGGGAGTATAGCACAAGGTAGAGAACTGTTGAATCACTGCATGTGTCCTGCACATCAAACAGATGTAACATTGTGGGTCAACTATACTTCAAGTAAAAAAGAAAGAAAAAATTAAAAAGAAAAAGAAAAACATTCCTTTGCCGTTGTACCTAGAAATGGTTGTCTTCTGAATCTATACATTTAACCCCTAAACATTGATTTGACCAAAATAATCTGAATAGGTTCTAATAGATAAAGGATGCTTTCTTCAAGGTTTATGTTCCTTTTCCTGGAGATTACGTTAAAGTATTTTTTCATTTTGGAGCAGAGTTATTATTCAATTTAGGTTAACTACCATGTCTTGATTCTCGTTACTGGCAGAATGTAAGAGCGCTGGGAGACAAGTCCAGGGGATACAAAAAGGATATACCCAAGATATCCAGGGGGTAGACTCTACCCCCAAACCCAGCAATCACCAACCCCTGACAACTGCCACCACAGTAGGGTCAATGGTGCTGTCAGCAGGAAAGAAAAAGCAAACTGGTGTCACCGTGATCAAGAATGGTTCCTGCTGGTTCTAGAGGGGGAGAAGGGAATCTTTTAAAACAAACCTCAAGGCTCCTTTCACATTCATTCAGAGACATCCCTGTTGGAGCATCAGTAACATTCACTGATAAGCCCCTCAATGCGACAGATTTAAGAGATGTATTACCCTGTTCTACAGGCTCCAACACTTCCCAGAGATCTGGGTCAAGTGTGAAATCTGTTACAGCTCTTGCAGCAGCCACTGCATGGATGACACCATAAAATGCACTCAAATATATCCTCAGTAAATTTGTGCTTCAAGCTCTTTCAGTCACATTTTAAAATTAGAATATATTAATAGTTGTTAAAATCCCAACCTCGATTGTATTTGCTAGCTAAATCCTAAGCTCTTATTTGACAGTTTATTGTCAAAAAGGAAATAAATGCATGTTAAGATGATTCAGTTTCATGTATAAAGTGCACCCAACAAGCTATCTAATGACAGTATTACAATAAAAAAATTCCAAGAGCAGATTGAGAACAGCTCCGAAAAATGTAAAAACCGTAACATTAATTCTGTTATACATTCACGTCAAAGCAGTTCTTCCTCAGCACCTATAAAAGAATGTGAAAGTCAGAATGTTTTTCCAGTTCTTAGTTCAAGTCACACACACCAAATCTAGTTCTTAAAATACTTGGCAATTTTCGTCTTTAGTGCCTTCAATTCAAGAAACAATACTCAGCTTAAAAGGTGCTCTGTAATTACTTCTTACCAATAAATAATGTATTTTTAAAAATAAACAGGGTGGGATGTCTGGGTGGCTCAGCGGTTGAGAGTCTGCCTTCAGCTCAGGGCATGACCCTGAGGTCCTGGGATCAAGTCCTACATCGGGCTCCCCATGACACACCTGTGTCTCCCTCTGCTTGTGTCTCTGCCTCTCTGTGTCTTTCATGAGTGAATAAGTAAAATCTTTTTTAAAAATTTTAAAAATAAATAATAAACAAACAGGGTATCTCATTTTAAATTCTATTGTCTGGGATGCTCCTGAGATTCAAATTAGAGATACAGAATTAACTAGAATGGAGACCTTTTACTTGAGCTGTGTCTTATTTTTATTTTTTTTTAAGATTTTATTTATTTATTCATGAGAAATACACAGAGAGAGAGAGGCAGAGACACAGGCAGAGAGAGAAGCAGGCTCCATGCAGGGAGCCTGACGTGGGACTCGCAGGGTCTCCAGGATCATGCCCTGGGCTGGAGGCGGCGCTAAACCGCTGAGCCACCCGGGCTGCCCTGAGCTGTGTTTTAATAGAAATACGTATATTATTAACCATAGGCATTTATATATAGTATATATATAGTATTCATATATACAGTGCATTCATAATTGGATATGATTCATTATATACCACAATTAAGCTTTTTCCCCTCTTCTTTTTAAGGCTTAAAACACAAACCTACACCCACACCCCCCAGTCCCATGAGAAAGACACCTTAAGACAGATCGTTTTCATCACACACTGGAAAAAATAATTCACTTTGTGTAGGAATTATGGAGTGACATTTCCATCAAAGAATTCTCTCAAACTGACATTGTGTAAATGAAGAGAGCAAAACTACATAATGACTGATTCCTTCATTACCTGTCTTCACTGAGATGACGATTTAATAGTCTCATTCTTTCAGAGTTATTGCTATAAATCTTCATATCTCCTCCTCCCTTCCTCAATAATACCTGGCTCAATCCCTTGTTCAACGTAGTTGCTCAATAAATATTTGTTACATGGATACACTAATTAATTCCATAACACAATTCATACAACTACAAATGAGCATAAATGAGCAAAATGCAGAGAATGATTCAGCTGAGATGATCCTAAAATTAAGGGCTTTGCAGAATTCAGAATCTGTAATGATACTATAGCATTATGGATTGGGTATAAAAAGATCAATGTCAGAAACTGCAGTGCCAAGAAAGTAATTTTACTTTCAAATTAGAACTTGAAGGAACAACAAATACCATCCACATTGGGAACAAGATGTTTTTCTTTTGTGAAAAGTACACTGCTGCCCAAATTGTAATAGTATAAAAGTGAACTACCTGAGAAATGAAGTAATGTATGATATTACACAATTAGAATGAATTTACCCAGCCTAGTTTCCGTCGCTTTTCAGACTCAAAGACAATGGGACCAAATCTTTGAACTGACTGGTGAATTCTATGAGAACTGCTCCTCTAGAATGTAAATGATACTAGGAATTAAAGGAGCTGAATAAAAGACCAAGAGGATAAAGGCAGAAATTTTTTAAATTAGAAATATTATACATATGGAGCCATTTGGATTTGTTCTTTTCATAACTGGCCTTATTTGAGGTACTTGAAAATGAAATGGAATCAGAATACTTTTAATTTTTAATAGAATATGAGAGAGCTTCCCCATTCCCATAGTTTAAGTTGGCATTTCATGAGATTTGCCTCTTGCCAAAAATAATAAATAAGATATAAGTCTGTCCATTAAGCAAAGAAATGCCTAGAAAGAACTAAGGGCCCTCACAAAAGATAATTAAAAAGTCAAGAATAGTTGTTTTGTTATAACAACTCATTCTAAGCATCCTTTCAGCAAGAATCTACAAAAGTGAGATTCAATTATAACAGAAAAAGTTTCGTATTACCAAAAATATCTGCTATCGAAAACATAACATTAATAATTAACCAATAAAGTATCACAGAAACTACTGTCAGCATTATCTATACACAGAAACCAACAAAACTGTTCATATAAAGACAAATTTCAACTTAAGTCATAAACATACAAAGGATACTCTACAGTTATAGAAAACTGAATCTGCTACCCAAGACTAAGTTTAAGACAAGCAAACAGGAAGGGACGGAACCAAGAATGACAACTAACATTAAATCTACAGTTTTAAAATCATCAGAAAGCACTGCAAAGTAGAGTCAATGGTCTGAATACCTTTGTTGGAGCAGTATCCATGAAAAGCTATAGAAAAAAGAGAAAGAGAGAGAAGGGCGTAAAACTTTCATATAAACTAGAGAATCCAGATGAAACGCACACATTCCAGTTAAATACCCTTGTATTTAGGAAATTAAAATTAATTTTATTTTAGAAAATGTTTTCTAAGGTAATCCCTAATACAGTGGTCAGCACTTCTAGAAAGGGACTAACCTCAGAAGCTAAAACCCAAATAACGTAAAGAAATGATACTTGAAGGTCAGTTGGCTCCTACCGACACAGCCTCTGCATCTCTGTCTCCATCTGTGCGCTTTGCCCAGCACCCCCGCACCCACTTACCTCACTCAGAAAGGTGCCTGTCCTAAGCGAGGGACAGCTCTGAAGTGTTTGAAATCAGTCTATCCAGGCTTTTCACCCAACTTACAGATAATTATGTAAAAGTAACTCTAATGTGAAGGACCTTAAAGGATTTACTAAGATTAAAAATAATACTCTGTGGCTAGTATGGGAAGGAAAATAAAATACTGGCTACTAGAATTTTGTTTTCAGTTTAATTACAGGAAAAGATTTAAAGATATAATTTCTTATCAAATCTAACTACCACCTTTGCCAAATACATTGGGTCTCCATGCCCCCTGAAAGGCCCACTGAAGGGCAATTTTGTTTTATTCAAAATAACAACAGAAAAATGTCCTGTCTGTCTATAATATAGACACCGCTCTGTGAAATACTTTTAAAACGATGTTCTAGGGCACAGTCATGCTTTAAATTAACCATTCTGAAAAGTTTATATTCTCTCAGTAAAGAATTTAATGTATTTGTTTTATTTTCTATAACTCTCTACCTGAAGCTCTCCCATGAGGCCTCTTCATCTTTACAAAGACCCTCCCCACAAAGGTTAGCTGCAATTTATAAGGCAATATACAATCTCTTCAGTGTAATAAAAATACATAACAGCCTCAAAAAGAAGAAATAGCTTTGCTTTATTCTTCCTCTTACAAGGAATCTTTAAAGAGAAATGGTAACATTTTTCCCAAGGCAGAAAAGATTGTCAAGGCAGTGCCAAATCTCTTCCACTGCTCTGACAAATACCAAGCCAGCCTCATCTGGAGCTCTTCTGCCCTGAAGATCACTCTTAGAAGCAGAGAAAGGAACACACTGCATTTTCACTGTGCTGATTCACTGGACCTTTGGAGTATTTACACGTATGGGGGAAATGTTTGCTTCTGAGCTTGAAGTCTTTCCAACCGAGATGACTGTCTCAGTCTGCCTTTGCAATCCAGGCCCAGTCCTGGCATACTTCTCATACTTAGAAACCGTTTATGGAGCCCTGGCTGTCAAGGAGGCACCAAGCCAGGCACTTCGCATGCATCTGCATCACTTCTTCCTCCCAACAACACTGTGCACTTTTTACTTTCAAACAGAGGAGAGAACAGAGGCTCCGAAAGGTTAATAATCCAGCTGTGTTCAATCCGCTTAAGGGCAGACACTAGCTGTGTCTCTGCTGTCCTCATACCTAACCACTAGAACTAACTCTTTGAATACCCTCTGAACAAAGTTTTTCTTCCCCAAAGATTTCAACCATGAGGTGGCTTCTCTGTATGCTAGTTATTCTTCAGACTCTCCAAGTTTCATTTTCTCAACACAAGACAAACTCTATGAGACCAGGGATTATCTCCAGCAGTGACCTATTTTTACCACCTAAGGAAGGAAAAAACAAAACAAAACAAAACCTGGCAGAGTAGTTATTCATTATACATGTGGTTGAATGAATGAAATATCCAGAAAACCTGGGCTGTGATGACAGCCAATTTGGAAAACAGCATGAGCACAGGAGGACGTGAATTGTGTATATAGTTTGCTCATATTTCCAAATTCACTAGGTAATTATCTAAATTTAACTTTGCAGATACCACTTATGGAGCATCTAGTAGGACATCACCTATAAGCCTATGTAAGCACAAGACTAAATAGTACACGTCCAACAAATCATTATCTGTAACTCTGCTAAAATAGCTTTATCTGTTGTAAAAAAAAATAATAATAAAAGCCAGGTAATATGGTTTTCCCAAAAAGAAAGTGCATCAATTTGGCCAAAATTACTTCTCTCTAGCCTTAGCTTCTGAGGGAAAAGTGGATGGTTGTGGTATTTCAAGATGATCTCTTGAAATTCTGTTTAGTAATGACACACTTGTCCTGTCAATTCATAGGTGCCCAGAGACCATCGCAGAAACTTCCAAGAGATGTCATTGATATGTATCCAATGCCATCCTTCCATTCTAAAAATCTACAATGTGGTTCAATTCATTCCCATTCAAGGCACAGAGAAATTATAGTTTGCACTGACTGGTAACTCCTAGCATTAGTACCATCTCTGTCATCCAGTTATTCCACTTTCCCTTCATCCCCATGCCCAACCACTCTGTCCAGTGAAACAGTAACAATGCCAACAATGTTAACTTTTTGTGTGTGGTGCCCCAGTGCCTAAGGAATTAGACCTAAAACAGGTAACTAACACGACACCATCATAAGTAAAGACGTTGAAGAATTAAGCATATAAATCAAGAAAGTAAATTAGAAAGAGGTCATAAGCAAGAAGGAAAACGAACACTACATGCTTTGATGAGCTTCAATTATTTTTTTTTGAGCTTCAATTATTGAAACTCAATAATCTGCTACATGAAAGTCTTGAAGAAAAATGAATTTATTTCCTCCCTGAATCAGTGCCCAGGTAACCATATTCCTTTTTTATCAAAAAGAAAAAAAAAAATGCTTCTATCACTGCAAACAATGAATATGCAAGACTATTTTACATACTAAGCATTCAATAAATACTTTTTGAATTAATGAATAAATTTTCCATGTCTAGTGTGAATTTTTTAAATCCTAAAAAGAAAAGGAGGCTGGAGGCAGTGCTATATCTGTTTAATCTGGTGAGTATCTGATATACCATTAATCAGTGCTTTTAAATGACAATCCTGACCTCAACTAGAGATTCTCCAAAAAGATTATTTACCATTATAATATAGACAGCCTTAAACTATCATAGCAGACACTGAAAAAAATTTTTAAGACAAACCACCAAGAATCTTTTTTCCCAAAAAATCTTTTTTAACCAATAATTACCAATTATTTTTACTAGTCAGAAGTTTAAAAAATAAAAAAGTAAAATAAATTGAAGTTCTGTACCAGCTATTAATCCTACAAATTGTCAAGCATAGGGATAATACAGTAATTTCATACTCCTTAATTTTTTTTCCTTTATTAATAAAGAGGAAAGGAGAATGTGCACTATCATTTATGGCCCTCTTTAAGGGATAGGAATATAGAGATCAAAAGAGTCAGACTTCTGACTGCAAGGAGGTTCATAGGAAAATCAAAAACCTGCGTCCAACATTTTTCCTTTGGTATTTCTCCCACCTGTAAATGATGATACTTAATTCCAAAGCCAATCAAAAACCCTCCTCTCTTCCTTTCTTCCCCAGCTTCTCTGACTGATAACAACTCATTCTGATTATGTCTTTACTCAGTATCTCTTTCACATTAATGTATACAGTTTATAGTTTTCATTATCTTTTTTTAACATGATGCACTGGAACTGCATGATGAATATAGCTTAGGTAAAAATTCATGTCATTGCACATGGCAAGAACTGAGTGAACAATCAAGGAGAGGGGATGGGGACCACATGGGAATAAGACATAGGTAAGCTCCTGGTAAATGCCCAGTGCAGCCAGGGGGCTGGCTAGACACTAAGAAAATAGTGGCCACATAACAAAGGACTACAGGAAACAAAAATAGGCATTCAGCATCTTACATTAATATATACACGGGGGCGCCCCAGTGGTTCTGTGAGTCAGGAGCTAGGCTCCATTGTGGCTCAGGTCACATCTTGGGGCCCTGGGATGGAGCCCCAGTGGGCTGCCTGCTCAGTGGGGAGTCAGCTTGAGATTCTCTCTCCCACTCCCTCTGTCCTTCCCCACCCCTCGAAGGTACCAGCACTCTCTTATTCTCTAAAATAAATAAATCTTTTTTTTAAAATGTGAACCATGAAATACCTTGCAATCTATGGGAATGAAATTTGACTTAACAGATTAAAATAGGTTGCAATAAAAATAACAAGGGACTAAAAAAAATAAAAAATAAAAAATAACAAGGGACTAAAAAAAAAAAATCCGTGTATTTCAGGGCAGAGTGGGCAGAAGTGATAATGTGCATTAATCTTTACAAACCAACGCCACTGGTAAGTCTGCAATCCTGTTAGCAAGTGAGGAAGTGGAATGAATTGCTGGGGGGAAATGCTGGTAGTACAGCAGCTTTGGAAAAAAGGCTGCAGGTTAAACACGGCCTTACCATGCAACTCTGCAATTCCCCTCCTAGGTGCATATATGCAAAACAGAAAACATCTCTACGCAAAAACCTGTACATGAATGCTCATAGCAGCATTATTCATAATCGCCAAAAAAGTCCACCAATGAATGGATAAACCTATATATATTTTGGCCAGGCCTCTTCACTTCTACTTTACAGATACAATCATACATGTAGGTAGGTAGATACACTGATGCAGTAGCTGCCATCTGCAGGGACTGAAAACCCCCACATAACCATTTATTTATTACCATTATATAAATCATAATTCAGCCACATAATGCAATACCGTACAGCCATCAAAAGAGGACTCTTCGTGGGGCACCTGGTAGCTCAGTGGTTGGGCATCTGCCTTGGGCTCAGGGTGTGATCCTGGGGTCCTAGGAGCTAGTCCCCAATTGGGCTCTGTGTCTCTCATGAATAAATAAAATCTTTTTTTTTTTTTAAAGGACTCTTCTTGCTGATATGGCAAAATCTGTATAAACTTAAACATGCATAGAAAAAGGAAAGAAAATATTACTGGGGAGATTAACTACATTTATATATCTCCTTTGGTAATGCTCAACTTAGAAAACATTAAGGAAACAAACCGAGGAAAAAAACAAGTTGGGGAGGATGGGACCAGGCTGTCACTTGCTGAGGTTCAAGCCCAATAAAAAGTAATCTGCACTCTAAAACAGACTAATTCAGTACCATTTTTCTAGGAAACTAAGACGGTCACTAAGAGATACCTGGACAAATTCCAGGCAAAGTTGACTCCCTTAGATTTCCCACACACACACACTGAGGCTGGACCTTTCCATAATCTGGGTTTTGTTTTGTTTTTTTTTTTCATAATCTGGGTTTGTAATCTAAATAACAGAATTTTGATTTTATTTTTTAAGTTCATTTTTAATTAACTAATTTAAAGATTTTATTTATTCATGAGAACCACAGAGAGAGGCAGAGATACAGGCAGAGGGAGAATAATTCTTCCAAGGGACTAAGAAGGTGGTCGGGGATTTCAAGGTCAGATGTGTCTTCTCCCATTTTCTGGGGACTCTGAGGTAGAACAGTTTATAAGAATGCATCACTTTCCAATGAAGCGTCTGGCTTTGGAGGTAGACCACCTAAACATTCAAAGGGGAAATACTGCACTAAGGCTGGCTTTTACTTGTTTTTAAAGATTTTTTGAATACAACAAATCTCTCAAAGCTTTTAATTTCAAGCTGAAGAGTTTAATTAAAATACTTTGTTTTTCGGTACTTGAGGCTATAGGAGATGCCTGGCAAACCTAGAAATGTCAAGTTTTGTGGTCTAAATGGAAATAGAGGCCAAGAAAGAACCAATGAATATATCTGTTCTCCAATTCCTTGGCCTCTCTGTATCTTGATTTTTCTCATTTATAAAATCTGAACAGTGGTATGTTTTCTTGGGTTGCTTTGTTTACTGTTCAATGCATAAAGCTCTTCAAAATACAGCTTTTTATATTAAATAAATCAGTGACCGGAAGAGAGAGATAAACGTTGGAAATAAACACAAATACCAAAACGGCTAAAAAAAAAAAAAAAAAAGATTTTATGATAGGGGACTTGATCCCAGGACCCCGGAATCACAACCTGAGCTAAAGGCAGATGCCCAACCACTGAGCCACCCAGGCGCCCCCCAGAATTCTGATTTTATATAATGCACCAGTTCTTTCCTCAATATTCGGCTTAGCAATATTTTCTGAAGTTAAATCATTGTGTTCAGGAAAGCCAGCCATAAAGGAGGAAGATCTAGCCCAATGACTTTACTGTCAAAAACTTTCTTTTTGATGGAGACAATCTAAATGTTCATCAATAGGAAGCTGTCTAAAGAAATTATAAAACATATGTGTATTTAGGGGCACCTGGCTGGCTCAGCAGAGAGTACGTCAGACTCTTGATCTTGGGGGTGTGAATTCCAGCCCCACATTGAATGTAGAGATTACTTAAAAAAAAACAAAATCTTAAAAAACATATATATTTAAATACACATGTACTTTATGGTTTTATTTTCTAAAACCATATCTACTTTGGCCTATGCAGTAATCAAAGTCAAATAAAGCAGGTTCACATGTACTAATCCTTCTGCTAAGAGAGAACACTGTGAAGAAAAAACAATGTACAAAACAACATGTATGCTACCATGCTTGAGTAGGACAGATAACATATAGGTGTATGCACACACAAGTTTCCTTCTGGAAGGGTTCACTGGAAACTAGGAACTTCAGTTGCCTCTGGGGAAGGACACTCGGTAGTGCCACCAACTTTTCACTATAAACTCCTGTGGACCTTCCGAAGGAAGAGTGCCCTACTTGCCCTAAAAATTAAATGCTACGTAGCAAAGTTCCTTTGAAGAGATATGAATAACAAAGACGTAAGTAATGTGTGGGGTCGTCCAGGCGGTCTCCTGGGCCAGGCCAGGGGGGTGGGACCCGCTCTCAGCTTCGGCCAAGCAGGTCACCGGCATCAGTGCCACGTGCTGCGGTGGGGCCGGGCACGTGCCAGCGGGGACCCGCCCGTCAGGTGACCCCTCCCTCCCTGAACGGTTCCCAGGGGGCATCCACCCCGCGCCCAGAAACCTTCCCCTCCACTCACAGCTTCGTTAAAGTCGACCTTAACTTTCCAACTGTCCATCAACCTGGGAAACAATTTCTATTAAATATGCGTTTGCCTGGACACTTTCCAAATTCATATTCTGACCACTCCAGCTCACCCGGCTTATCAAAGGCGACGGGTGGGAAACAGTTTATGAAAGTCCCACACGCCAAAGCGTACACCGTTCCGCGCCACAGAAAACACTGCACATCCCCTCAAAATCGTAGCCAGCTCTGCTGTTTACAAAGCGTTTCCACATACATCGTGACATGTAATACCTTCACACACTTCAGTGTCAATCCTGGCAAACCCAACAGCTGCCACACTGGATTTACTGGTCTTCAAGAACTGTAGAAGCAGCACTGAGAATCAAACGGCTACCAAAGGGCTGCTCTTCTCCAGCCCAGGCTGGCTGCGATTTCTCCAAAGGGACCCCCCCAGGCTCTGGGCACGCACCGCGGCTCAGGAGCCGTCAGTGTCACACCTGCCTGGTGGAAGCGCGGGAGGGGCGCTGGCCCCCGGGGAGGAGCTGGCCTGTCGGGGCGACGACGTGGCCCCGGACGGGGGGCAGGCCCCGGGGGCCGCTAGCCTGGAGGGGGAGGGGCTGGCCCGGGTCGGGGAGGGCGGGGAGGTGGCCCCGGGGGCCGCAGGTGCCGCGCGCTGGGGGCGGGCCGGGGGCGGTGCGGCCCGGAGCGGGGACGCGGGAACGCCGCCGAGGCCGGGCGGACGCCGGGTGAAGCCGGCCGCTGCTCCGGTGCCTGCGCATTCCGCGGGCTCGGGAACCCTCCGGGGTGATTCAGGGCTTCCGACCCCTCCGTGGGCCCACGGAGCCTGCAGCCCCGGGAGGCGCGATCACCCCGACTTAGGAAGAGCCCGAGGCGCCGAGCTGACGCCAGCAATTTAGAAAGGTGACCCTCGGTGCCTTTTGCTGGGGTAGCAGCGTGCAAAACGGATAAAGTTACAGCTTGCGGCACACCCGGAGGGAGAGTCGGGGGAGGCACCCGGGGAGCCCGGCCGCGGAAGGGGCGTGGCGGGTGGGGCTCCGAGGGGGGCGGGGGCGGAGGCGTGCGGGTCGGCCCCGAGGGGCGCCTGCACTGCGGAGGAGGGGCTCGGGCCCCGGGCCCCGGGCCCCGCGCGGGGGGCCGCGTGTCTGGGCGCCCCGGCCCGCGCCCGCTCTCCGGCTCACCGGTGATGTCCAGGTACAGGTCATCCTGCAGGTCCAGGCGGTGCCGTTCCTGCGACGTGGAGCTGCGACTCTTCTTCACTCCGGGCGAGGACGCCGAGCAGCGCCGCGAGCAGGGGGGCGCGGCGGCCCAGTTCGGCCGCCGCTCGCTCTTCCGCTTCATGGAGGCGGCCGCGGCCCTTCAGGGGGCCACGACCATGGCCCAGCGCGCCCGCTCGCCCGCCGCGGCCCCCGCCAGCCCCCCGCGTGGGTGCCCGGGGACGGCGGGCGGCGGTGCAGCCGGAGGAGGGGCCGGGCCCAGCGCGCCTGCCCCGCGCCCTCCCGCCGCCGCCAGCGCCCCCAGCCCGGCCCCAGGTGTCTGCAGCCCGCCGGCGCGGCCGAGGCGACGCTGCTGCCTGCGGCGGGGGGGCTGCCCGGGGTCACCGCGCGCGCCCACTGCGGCCGCGGACGCTGCTGCCGAGGCGCCGCAGCACAGCGGGCCGCGGCTCCCGGGGACCCCAGGAGGGCTGCTCCGTGCAGCTTCATTCACAAAAAAGGGCCCACAACCCTCCTCGGGGCCCTCAGACCTGGGCTTTTCATTGGCCGGTGCGACGTGACGCCACGCCGACGGGGCCTTTCTACAGGCAGGTGCCCGGTGACGCCATAAAGAAAAGTCTGCGCGGTTCCACCAATCAGATATAAACGTGTGCTCGGGCCCCCTCCCCCCACCGCCTGCCCCCAACTTTTGTCTGCCGGTGCTCCTGCAGCGCCGAGACCCCGGGTCGCGCTGCCTTCGGGGCGTCCGCGGAGCCCCCTCCAGCCCACCTGGGACTGACCTCCAGGGCTTCGGCGTGTACGTTTGTAAGAATATTTCTGGGCTTTCCTTGTAAGCGCGCCCAGTGAAAGGGTTCGTGCCACGGCTGCTGGCTTGGGAAAGAGTAGTGACCGATTAAACTGTTCGTAGACTTAAGGTGAAGGTGATGTCACAACTGACCCCCACCCCTTCCCGACCTGGGTGTGCCCGGCACTCACGGGGACGAAACGGGGACTAAGAGGTCGGTCAGCCCGCCGTGCAAACACGATCCACCTCCTTCCCCTTGGAAGCCAGGGCCCGCATTTCACTCCGTAATTGTGTACACCAGTTGCTGAATTTTTCTTAAAAGTATCGACAGATCCAATTATTTAAGTATGGAAGCAAGTAGGGGATTTAATCCTTGAACTTTAGTCTTGCAATCTGGCTTCCTATCTTATTTCTTCTGGGTATCTCTGGAACATACCCAAAACTGTCATTTTGGAGACACTTTAAACAAATGTTCATGGTGGCACCTAAGAAGGTGAATAGATTGGAGTGTAATCTTTAGGCCTCAGAGCCCCGAATTTGACATCTTGCAGTCTATTCCTAATTTTTCACCAGCATTTTAACGTCTTATCCTGCAGTTCCGCAATGACTGCCAGCCTCTGGAAGAGAAAGGTAAATTCGAGTCAGTCCCCATTGAAGCGTCTCAGAAATGCAAATTTTGATGGAGTACCTGGGGCGGGGGACTATTTGACTTATATTGTTGAAGGCCTTTATCCTTTAGCACTGCTAATTAAGGAAGGAAAGGGGGTTGGGGAAAGAAGATTCTGACTCAGCTGAACAGCCTGGAACTACGATCAGCCACTTAGACCAGAAGCTTAGTAATCATGTCCTTTCATCCCGTTTTCCCCTAAGGAAATCAGTGAAGGCCTTAAATATAAAAATGGCCTACCTGTTTGTCTGCAGGGGCAGCAACGAAGGGAAAGAACTCGGAGCTTGAGTAATGCTATGCAAACTCTGCAGAAACCTATCCTCCCACGTCCTCCGCTTTAACCGGAAGTAGGAGGCCTTGCTGGCCTTAGGGGCTCAGCAGGGGAAAGGCCACCTTTGCCCAGACTATCTGGGATTTTGCAAAAGCAAGTCGTTTGTTTCGTTTATTGAGGTATAATTGACATGAAACGTTATATTAGGTTCAGGTGTACAACATGTTGCAAAATAATCACCACAGCCAGTCTAGTTAACATCCAAGTAGGTCTTGTTTTGAGTAGGTATTACATGGAATTGTCGTCTTGGATCTCTAGAATGAAAGAAATGCAAATACCTCCATATACTGTTTATTTAAGGATCCCTTATGTAAGTGTCAAACTAAGATTGAAGTGCCAGAAATTGCACTTACATACTTAACATTTTCTCCTTCAAACTTATTATTGAGGCTGGAAATTCTAACAAAACACCTATGATTCCAATAAAAGAAAAAAAGTGTAATAAAAATAAGCACAGATAATTATATTGTTTGAGCATTTTCACATTTTAGAAACAGAGAATTAAGGTTTTGTTAGTATAACATCATTAAGAGAGAAAATACATAATTATACTTGTAATTTTGCAGAAATGTCTCACATTCTTGAGAGTAGGAAGTCCGTATGCTAAGTACACATATCGAAATTTTAAACTCCATTTATATTTTGTTTTTAGGTCATGTTTAGGTAATGATATTTGTTAGTGATATTTGTTTTTTGTGTGTTGCACTATTTCTTAGTGATATTTGTTTTTTGTGTGTTGCACTTGAGTAATTTGGCTTTTCCTGTTGTTCAATAAGCTGATTCCTAGGCTATGAGAAATTGGCCATAGGAAATGTAGTTTAGTTTGCTTGGTTGATTGGTTAGTTTCTTGTCTACTGTTTGACCATTGATCATAAAATTTTAGAGCTTGAAAACACTACACGATATTTAATCCAAGGCTTAAACAGTGAAGACAAGGGGATCCACAGAAGCGACAGGCGCAGGGCTGGAGTAAGAACCTAAATACTCTTCAGGACTCTGGCTTTCCCTGGCCTGTCTGAGCTTAGAGAACAGATGCGTCTGGTTGTGATCCTCAATATTATGAGCAGCACAGTGAAAAGCAAGAAAGGAGGGAAGGAGTTCTCTAAAATATTCCTCTCTCCTAGGTAAATTCACCCAGAAAAGAATATGATTATGCAACCTTTACTTTTATTTTGGGGGGGGAACATTTTCTGATATGTGTATTTCAGACAAGTCATACTCTGAAAATTTGAAATCTTACCCTAAAATTAGTATAAACTGATCCATAGATACATTGTTAAAATTTCAAATGATGGAGAACTAGCCCAGCTCAGTGTGTAGAGCATGCAACTCTTGATCTCACAGTTTTAAGTTTGAGCCCCATGTTGGGTGTAGAGATTACTTAAAACTAAAATGTTGGGCAGCCTAGGTGGCTCAGCGATTTAGCGCTGCCTTCAGCCCAGGGTGGATTCTGGAGACACGGGATTGTATCCCGCGTTGGGCTCCTTGCAGGGAGCCTGCTTCTCCCTCTGCCTGTGTCTTTGCCTCTGTGTGTGTGTGTGTCTTTCATAAATAAATAAATAAATCTAAAATAAATAAATAAATAAATAAATAAATAAATAAATAAATAAATAAATAAATAAATAAATATCTTTAAAAACAAAACAAAGGGATCCCTGGGTGGCCCAGCGGTTTGGCGCCTGCCTTTGGCCCAGGGCGCAATCCTAGAGACCCGGGATTGAATCCCACGTCGGGCTCCCGGTGCATGGAGCCTGCTTCTCCCTCTGCCTGTGTCTCTGCCTCTCTCTCTATCTCTCTGTGACTATCATAAATAAATAAAAATTAAAAAAATTAAAACAAAACAAAACAAAACCATGCAGTCTATGATACTTTGTTATAGCAGCCCAAGACAAGTGATAATATCTATAAAAATTCATACTAAAGAATTTATGGATAAAGTATTAGAGTGTAACACTTAAAAATGGCTCAATAAACATATTCTCTATCTTGTTCTATCTACCTATTTACCTATCTATCTACCTATGAAACAACGATAGCAGAGTATTAAGAATTGTTGAATTCAGGGAAAAAAATTGTTGAATACAGCTAATGGTTATTTTTTCATTCTTCCTACTTTTTTATGTTTGAAAATTTTCATAAAGTCAATTTTTCTCTATATTCTTACATATTTTAAAGACTTTATTTTTAAGTAATCTCTGCACATGTAGGTTTGAACCCCATGATCAAACCTACAACTCTAAGATCAAGAATCACATGCTCCACTGACTGAGCCAGGCAGGTGCCTCTATATTCTTATATATTTTTAAATTCTTGGGCAGCCCAGGTGGCTCAGCAGTTTAGTGCCACCTTCAGCCTAGGGCATGATCCTGGAGACCCGGGATGGAGTCCCACGTCAGGCTCCCTGCATGGAGCCTGCTTCTCCCTCTGGCTCTGCCTCTCTCTCTGTGTGTCTCTCATGAATAGATAAATAAAATCTTTTAAAAATAAATAAATAAATAAATTCTTTCCTTGATTTTGCCTAGGGTAGTATTCAATTTCTAGATTAACTTGAAGAAAATTGACATATTTACAATATTGAATTTCTTTCACAGTAATTTCTTAAAATATTGATTTTCTTTAATTAAAGGAAAAGGTTCACCTTTAAATTTCAGTCCTTTCTGACTTCAGTAAGTAAACTACCATAGGTTTATTATAAGCATGATTTTGTGTATTGTTCTTCAATCCTACCACTGTTACTAGAAGGTACAGCCTTCTTACAAACATTATTCATTAAACATAGGCTTCTCAGCTTTTTTTGTTCACAAAGGAGATATTATTTTACTGTCCAGATTAATTTCAGTTCCTCCTCCTGGCTTCCTACAAGGCCCAGAGGCCTACCGGGGCAAAAAAAATTATACCTATTACTATATAACCAAAGCAGAATCCACTACATCTGGGACACTTAAATTTACACCAAGGCCCAACAGAACTTTGAACTTAAATTCTTTTCTTTATTTTAGTATGGAGTTTTGGGCAGCACGGTCTCTTATCACCTCATTTTTTGTAAGTAACAAGGAGGCTTTTGCAAGGATTTGTTAACCTCATATTCACAGTAAGCTCTGGGGGCACCATAAGATTATGATTTCAGCTACAGTAATTTCCTGCTGTTTTTACTTTCAATGAACTTTTTAAAAGTTGAGACATACTTAACAAGCAATAAAAGCAAAGATCTGGATGTTAATTCAGTGACTTGTATAGTTATATACACCTCTGTAACCACCACCCAAAAATAAAAAATACAGAATCAGTGGTCCTTACAGAAATACCATCCATGTAGACATGAGCATGATTCCCTGTGCCAAGCCTATGTCCAGACCTTCCCCCTTGCTATTCCAGTCTATCTGCCACCCTTACATTGTCCCTGCTTGCTGCTCTCCATCTCACTTTAAAAAAAAAAAAAAAAAGTTTGTATTTATTTATTCATGAGAGACACAGAGAGAGAGAGGCAGGCTCCATACAGGGAACCAGATGTGGGACTCAATCCTGGGTCTTCAGGATCATGCCCTGGGCTAAAGGCAGACACTCAACCGCTGAGCCACCCAGGTATCCCATCTTCTTCTCACTTCTGACACCCCTTTGGCACTGCACCTCAGCTTCTAAACCTTCCCTCCCACTCACCCTTGACTGAATGGGCCAGGCTCTCCTGGCTGGGATCTTGGTCCTCTTCCTCAGATAGCACTGAGCTACAAAATTGCTGCAGACCCAAGTTCCTGCATTTGGCCCTACCTGCCACCAGACCTCCCCCATCAGTGCTAGGTAGTAGTAGAACTGAGCATGCTACAAGTGGTAATCAGCAGAGATAATCAGGTAATGTAATGTAGCTAATAGCCTCCTTCACCTTCACTACACACATTTGTCTTTCCAATTGTTGCAGGACAAGAAAGACATCCCTTGTCTGACTCTGCCCTTATCCACACAGAAGTAAACTAAAGGCATCAATTTCAAGTCACTTCTGTAGCTATAGAAGTGTAAAAGCAATTTATTCTTTATCTCCTGTTGTGGCTGGGAGAATATTCCCTGCAAAGACTTTAGAAGAGAACTAGCCACCGATTCCAATATATTGAATGATTTTTCTGTCTTTTTGTTACAAAATTTCTTGTCTATGAGGAGATCCTAGCCCAGTGTTGGTTCTCCCTCTCACCCGCTGTTCTCCATAGGAATAGGGAGGACAGGAAAAAGTAAAATACATATTCTTACTTGGTGGGGGGTTCCACTACTTTTTTTTTCCCTCTTCAATGATACCAGAGCACCAATGGCAGATTAAGTTGGGTTCTCTATTTCACTTTTTTCAGATCTATTTATTTATTTGAGAGAAAGTGGGGGGGAGAGGGGCATTGGGAAAGGAAGAGAGAGCCTCAAGCCAACTCTGAGCAGCACAACCCTGAGATCAGAACCCTAAGATCAGACCTGAGCTGAAACAAGGAGTCTACCACCCAGATGCCCTAATTTCATTTTTAATTGCAGATTCGAGTGAGCAGACAATTGTTTTATCCAAAGTTAGGGGCTGTGCAAAAGACAAAAACAGAAAACTAAAAAGACCCATAATATAGGCAGTCAGCTTCTAGATATTGTCCATAACAGTGAATTATCATTTAATAATACTTGTGGAAAGAAAAGCAATTATGTTTCCACATTTAATATATTAACTTAATTCTTTTAGTTTATGCACTACTAAACATTATATAAAAAAGAATATGGGGGCACCTGGGTGGCTCAGCAGTTAGGCGTCTGCCTTTGGCTCAGAGTGTGATCCCGGGGTCCTGGGATCGAGTCCCACATAGGGCTCCCTGCAGGGAGCCTGCTTCTCCCTCTGCCTGTGTCTCTCCCTCTCTCTATGTGTCTCTCATGAATAAATAAATAAAATCTTTAAAAAATGAGATATGTAGGATGGTCTGGAAGATAAATTTAAGACTCTTTAGATGGGGCAGGGTGCTGTTAGCACATTTTAGTTGATAAAATTATATGATTAGATTTGCTATTTTGAAAGTTTACTATGGAGTGGGTGGGACATGGTCCAGGAAATGGACGTGCTGCCCAAAGGACAAGTTTGATCACAAATTCTTCACTTCTAAATACGTTGTAACATTATTTTGGGAGCTAGATTTAAGTCAGGAACATGTTATTTATTTATTTTCTCCAAAGATTTTATTTATTCATGTGTGAGAGAGAGACAGTGTGCACCAGCAGGGGGAGTGGCAGGGGGACAAGCAGACTCCCCACTAAGCAGGGAGCCTGACACAGGGCTGGATCCCAGGACCCGGATAACAACCCAAGCTGAAGGCAGACACTAACCCACTGAGCCACCCAGACGCCCCTGGACTATCCTACATATTTCTGAGAGTCATGTTTATTATTAGTTTAGTTAAAAAATTTCAAACCTATGCTAATTTAGGGGGGAAAAGTTTAATATTTGAACCATTTGAGAGAATGTTACAGACAGCATGACCTCTATCTCCTCAGGGCAGTGATGTTTTCCTACCTAACCATAATGTCATTGTCAAATTCAGGAAGCTTAACATTCCTACAATTATCAAATATTTAGTCCATCTTTACAATTTGCCAATTGTCCTAACAATATTCTTTATAGCCTTTTTTTCCCCCCTGACCCAGGAAGCAGTCCTTAACAGCCTGAGGATGAACATTTTTGAGGAGTTCTCTGCCCTGATGGTGCATTCTCCATGTATCAGGTTAGGAGGTCCAGGATGACAGTTTGCCGTATTCTGGGTAAATATGAACTTTGATCACTGGCTTCATTTAAGGTGCTACCTGCCAGTTTTTTCCACTATGAAGGTCTAACTTTTCCCTTTATAGTTAATAATTTGTGGGGAGATACTTTAAGATCACGAACTTCTACCCAGTGACTTAGTACACATTGGTGATTCTGAATCAGGTGTTACTATAATGGTATAGACTGGTGATTTTCAAATTATGTTCTACATTTATTAATTGGCATTCTTTAGAAAGAGGGGCTTTCTTTTCTCTTCTTTGTATCTATGTATGCAGATGGATGGATGGATGGTGGATTATGGATTATTCATTTCTTGTTTTGTATATTGGGTTATAATCCGAGTGTCACTATATATTTTGATGCTCAAAGTGTCCCAGATCTGATTAGTGGGTGTCACTTCATATTAGCTTCCATGTCCTTTCGATGTGTCCCCATCAATGTTTTAGTGCTTTCTTTCTTTCTGGCACAAGATGTTCCATGTTTACCTTGTGCTCTCCCTGCCCCTGCCCGGGAACCAGTTATTCCTTCAGGAAGGTCCACTTCTCTTCACTAGGTCATGGTGTTTAAAAAGTATCCAAGGCTCTTGAGACCTGATCCTGGCCTCATCTACTCCTGATGTGATTCCTTTGCTGCCTCCTTTGCTCACTCACATATCCTCTCATGTCCCCCAAGTGCCATGCTCCTCTAGCCTCCTGCACTTGTCCATGCTGGGGCCTCTTTCTAGAGGCTCTTACCGCCACTTTTCTGTGTGGCCAATTCTTTTTTTTTTTTTTTTAAGATTTTATTTATTTATTTGACAGAGAGAGAAAGAGCACACAGGGGAGTGCAGACAGAGGGGGAGGGAGAAGCAGGCTCCCCACGGGGCACAGAGCCAGATGCGAGGCTTGATCCCAGGACCCTGGGATCATGACCTGAGCCCAAGACAGACATTTAACGGACTGAGCCACCCAGGCACTCTTTGTGTGGCTAATTCTTACTCTTTGTCACCACATTCAGGTTTTAACAGATGCGTAGTTTTCTCTGACCACTTTAGAATCCCACCTGTGACCTGTGCTCCTGGCAGCACTAACTCTGTAATCCTCTCTCCATAGGAAAATAGCATCTCATTGTTGTTTTTTGTTTTGTTTTGTTTTTATTATTTATTTATTTATTTATTTTTAAAGATTTTATTTATTTATTCATGAGAGACACAGAGAGAGAGGCAGAGGCAGAGGCAGAAGCAGGCTCCCTGTGTGGAGCCCGATGTGGGACTTGATCCAGTGATGCTGGGATCACGCCCTGAGCTGAAGGCAGCCGCTTGACCGCTGAGCCACCCAGGCATCCCTGTTTTGTTTTTAAATAGCTTTTTTTTTTTTTTTTTTTAAGTAATCTCTACACCCAATGTGAGAGTTCAAACTCACAACCCTGAGATCAAGAGTCACACACTCCACCCATCTCATTGTTTTAATTTACATTTGGCCGGTTACCAAGGTAAGCATATTGCTTTCTGTTTGGGAAATAGAAAATAATACTGTTCAAGAGAACACAAGAACTGGCATTATGAAGCAATGAGGCTAAGGAAATTCCGTGTTGTACTGCATTTTTAGTTGAGTCTTCTGTAACTAAACATGGATCATTGTTTCCAGTATGGTTTTTTTATTGAGTTATAATTGACATAACATTATATATATATACAGACACACACACACACCTCTTTATTCATTCATCAATCAATGGACATCTGGGCTCTTTCCAGTTTGGTTATTGTGGACAATGCTGCTATAAACATAGAAGTGTAGGTGCCCCTTCAAATCACCATTTTTGTATCCTTTAGATAAATGAGTGCAATTGCTCGTTGTAGGGTAGTTCTATTTTTAATGTTTTGAGTAACTCTACACTGTTTTCAAGAGTGGCTGCATCAGTTTGCATTCCCAACAGTGAAAGAGGGCTCCCCTTTCTCTGCATCCTTGCCAACATCTATTGTTTCCTGAATTGTTAATCCTCCCAAAACATTTTTTAAAGCATTAATTCACAGGAGGCCCTAATACTTGCCAAAACGGACATGAGCAACAAAATACCAAAATGTGAGCTTTCAGTCTAGAAAAACAGGAAGTGTACTGGTTTAAGAAGAAAGAATGATGAATGTTGTGTTTATGAAAGATGTATGCATGTTCTTAGAATTATGAAGCTATTCTTTATTTACACCAAGTTAGTAAATACATTCACATATGGCATTTTAAATCCTTAGGAGTGGAAGTCTGGAAATGTTAGTGATTACAGGCTGCTGTCAGAGTAAAGTTAAAATAACAGAGCTGAAATGATTTTTAAAGAAACCTTAAAAATACTTTGAGTGCTTACCTATTTTTTAAAATGGCATGTAAGAAGATTGGTGTAATAGACACATTTTCCATTTTACTGAGTATTACTAAATTGCTCTGCAAATTATTTTCCAGTTTACATTGTGTGAGAATACCCATGGCTCAATCCTCAAAACTTGTCATACTTTTTATTTCTTGCTAAATTCCTAAATATAAAATAGTATGTCATTGTGGACTTAATTTGCAAGTCCTTAAATTATTACTGAAGTAGGATATTTTTTCTTTTCTTTTTTTTTAAGATTTTATTTACTTATTCATGAGAAACACTGAGAGGAGAGAGCGAGAGGCAGAGACACAGGCAGAGGGAGATGCAGGCTCCATGCAGGGAGCCTGATGTGGCACTCGATCCCTGGCATCCAGGACCACACCCTGGGCCGAAGGCAGCACTAAACTGCTGAGCCACCCAGGCTGCCCTGAAGTTGGATATTTTTTTCATGTTTATTAGCCATTTATGAGATTTTTCCCGATGAATTTGTAGTTGTGTACTAACAAATGTGGTGTACCCTCAAAAGAGGTCTGTCTGGCCTTTGCCCTTAGCTGCTTAGAGATAAATCTCTAAACCCTTGGAATGTCTTTCCTGATAAGAGTGGCAGATAAGAGTGGCTTTGCCTGAGGTCATGCCAGATGATATTGTGATTTGAAAAATAGTGGTTTACAAATATTGCACTGATATATTTATCTTTTCCTGTAGATAACATCCCAGCACCACTTATTAATACTCTATCCTTTCTCCAGTTATCTGCAGCATGTCAAGTGTCTATAGATGTGTTTTTCTGTTTCTGAGCTTTGTATTCTATTCCATTTGTCTCCCTCTCTATACATATGTCCTGACAGTTTCACACCATCTTAATTGCTATGACTTTATTCTGCAATTTTTTAAAGATTTATTTTTATTTATTTGAGAGGGAGATGGAGAAGCAGGCTCCCTGCTGAGCCAGGAGCCTGATGTGGGGCCCCATCCCAGGATCCTGGGATCATGACCCGAGCTGAAGGCATATGCTTAGCTGACTGAGCCACCCAGGTGCCCCTATTCTGCATTTTGATTTCTCACAGAACCATCTACCTCTTGCCTCTTCAGGAATGTCTTAGTTTTTGCTCTTCTACATAAATTTTAGAAAGAAGTACAAGTTCCATGAAAAACTTGGTAAGGATTATTAGGAATCTGTAGACCAATTTGGGAACAGCTAACATTTTTAGGATAATGAGAATTCTTCTTCATAAATATGTTATCTCTGCGTTTATCAAATCTTTTAAACATTTCTTTAATAAAGATATGTAATTTTCTTATAAAGGCTTAATATGTTAGATTTATTTGTGGGTCCCTTATCAGCTTTATTGCTCTTATAAATGATTTTAAAATCAAATTTCCTGTTTACCAAGGGTTTGTGGCAATGCAAACTAATTTTGAATATTGATATATCCAGCTACTTATTTTATTAATTCTAAGAATTTGTCTTTAGATTCTTTTTGGTTTTCTATGTAGACAGTCATGGCATATATTATTATTTTTTAAAGATTTATTTATTTATTCATAAGAGACACAGAGAGAGAGAGAGAGAGAGAGAGAGAGAGAGGTAGAGACACAGGCAGAGGCAGAAGCAGGCTCCACGCAAGGAGCCTGACATGGGACTCGATTCTGGGTCTCCAGGATCACTCCCTGAACCGAAGGCGGGCATTAAACTGCTGAGCCACCCAGGGATTCCCCCCATAGCATATATTATATATCATTTATCAATGAGGGTTTTAGTTCTTCTTCCTTCTAAATCTTATACCTGTTATTTGTTTTGTTGTGGTTTTGTGCTGGCTAGGACTCATAATGTCAAAAACTAGCAGTATTAATGGGCACTTATCATTTTCCTTTTTTCAAAGAAATAAATGTAACATTTTTTCGATTAAATATGATAAATGTTGAAGGTTTTTTGGCAGACAGGTTTTATCAGATAAAGGAAATAATTTCCTTTAATTCCTAGATTGCCTAAGGTGTTTTTTTTTAAGATTTTATTTATTTATTCATGACAGACACAGAGAGAGAGAGGCAGAGACACAGGCAGAGGGAGAAGCAGGCTCCTATGGGGAGCCCCATGTGGAACTCGATCCCAGGACCCCAGGATCAGGACCTGAGCCAAAGGCAGACACTCAACCGCTCAACCGCTGAGCCACAGGTGTCCTAGCCCTAACATTTTCAAATACTGTCTTTTGTCTCCACTTTCTTGCTTCCACTTTTCTTCAATACATAACTTTTACAAGATAAAATTCATCATATAAATTCTCCACTTATAATTCTCTTCAATATTTCACCAAATTTTGATGCTACATAATCACAGGCAATTTTGTTCCCCTTTTTCCCATTTCTTTTTTTTTTTTTTTTTTGATGAAAAAGTTTATATTTAGATTTATAGCCGGCTAGACTCAGTTTAGATGATCCCAGTTTTGTTGGCAACATCCCGAGCATCATAGTCAGGAGCCAGTCGAACATATGCTTTCTTCTCTCCATCAGTCCTGATCAAGGTGTTGACCTTGGCCACATCAATGTCATAGAGCTTCTTCACAGCCTGTTTGGTCTGGTGCGTATTGGCCTTGACATCCACAGTGAACAGGAGTGTGTTGTTGTCTTCTATTTTCTTTATGGCTGACTCAGTAGTCAGGGGAACTTGATGATGACATAGTGATCAAGCTTTTTTTCTTCTGGGGGCGTTCTTTCGTGGATATTTGGGCTGCCTTCGGAGACGCAGGGTCTTGGGTCATCGGAACTAGGTGACATGCGTATCTTTTTGTGTGTGTGTGTGACTGTGCACACCTTTCAGCACTGCTTTCTTAGCTTTCAAAGCCTTTGCTTTGGCTTCAGCTTTGGTAGGGGCAGGGGCTTCCTTCTCCACCTTCGTGAAAGGCTCATTTTATTTTTATTTTTATTTATTTATGATAGTCACAGAGAGAGAGAGAGAGAGAGAGAGAGAGGCAGAGACATAGGCAGAGGGAGAAGCAGGCTCCATGCACCGGGAGCCCGATGTGGGATTCAATCCCGGGTCTCCAGGATCGCGCCCTGGGCCAAAGGCAGGCGCTAAACTGCTGCGCCACCCAGGGATCCCTCATTTTTTTTTTTTAAGTAATTTCTACCCCCAATGTGGGGCTTAAACCCACAATCCTGAGATCAAGAGTGGTGTGCTCTACCAAGTGAGCCAGCCAGGTGCCCTTCCATTTCATTTTTTTAAGGAATTATTTATTTATTTTAGAGAAAGCTCACATGCAAGTCAGGGGAGAAAGAAAGAGAGAAGCAGACTCCCCATGAGCATGGGGTGCAGAGCTTGATTTCATGACCCTGAGATCATGACATGCTGTGAAATCACAAGTCAGACTCTCAACTACTGAGCCACCCAGGTACCCCCATTTCATTATTTTCTGATACAGAATTCACATTTATTTACCCAATTAAAAATAGGAGCTCCATCATAAACTGTAAAGCAAAATTACAGAATTTCAAAATTAAATATTTTATCCTATTTGAGCTTTCAATTATTTATCCTGTTTAGCTTCCTTCTTATTAAAAGTCAGATTTCCATGTTTTCCTGTTTGTAAGGCTTGTTATTTGCTAAAAGTTTCAAAATGAGAGTTTTTTTGGCACACCATTCATTAAAATCATTAAAGATTTCCAACTTAAAGAAATCAAAACATATAGGACCCATTTAAAAAACATGTTCAGGGATCCCTGGGTGGCGCAGCGGTTTGGCGCCTGCCTTTGGCCCGGGGCACGATCCTGGAGACCTGGGATCGAATCCCACGTCAGGCTCCCGGTGCATAGAGCCTGCTTCTCCCTCTGCCTGTGTCTCTGCCTCTCTCTCTCTCTCTGTGACTATCATAAATAAATAAAAATTTAAAAAAAAAAAAAAACAGTAAGTTAAAATAAATAAATAAATAAAAAATAAAAAACATGTTCACTACCAATGGGGACAACGCAGGTTGATTTACAAAAGCTGCTCTTTAATACTTCAGACATTTTTTTTTTTTTTTTAATGTAGTCATACAGAGAGAGAGAGAGAGAGAGAGAGAGAGGCAGAGACATAGGCAGAGGGAGAAGCAGGCTCCAAGCAGGGAGCCCAGCGTGGGACTTGATCCCAGGTCTCCAGGATCGCGCCCTGGGCCAAAGGCAGGCGCCAAACCGCTGCGCCACCCAGGGATCCCCTACTTCAGACATTTTTAATGTCTGCTTAACAGTGGGCAACAAAGTTCAGGGTACCATGTTTCTTTTTTTTTTAAAAAAATATATTATTGGGTAGCCTGGGTGGCTCAGTGGTTTAGCGCCACCTTCAGCCCAGGGCGTGATCCTGGAGACCTGGGATCAAGTCCCACGCTGGGCTCCCTGCTTGGAGCCTGCTTCTCCCTCTGCCTGTGTCTCTGTCTCTCTCTGTGTGTGTGTGTGTGTGTGTGTGTGTGTGTGTGTGTGTCTTTTATGAATAAATGAATAAAATCTTTAAAAAAATTATTTGAGGACGCCTGTGTGGCTAGTCAGTTAAACATCAGAGTCTTGATCTCGGTTCAGGTCTCAATCTCAGTATTCTGTGATGCAGCTCCATGCCAGACATGTGGCTTAAAAATAAAAAATAATTATTCAACATCACCTGCTCATAGATAATGTTTTGGGGGGTTATTGTGTATACATGTTTATAAATCGGTAAATTTTGTCAAAACTGCAATAAGATATCACTTCAGACCCATTAGAATGGCTGCTATGAAAAAAAAGGGGGCACCTGCTGGCTCAGTAGAGCATGTGACTCTTGATTTCAGGGTTGTGAGTGCAAGCCTCACCCTGGATATAGAGATTACAATCAATCAATATCTAAAAAAATAGAAACAAGTGTTGGTGAGGATATAGAGAAATTGGAACCCTTGTACACTGCTGAGAGGAACATAAAATGTATGTCTGGCTGCTGCTGTGGAAAACAAATAGTATAGTGGTTCCTTAAACACAAAATGCGTATATTATCCAGCAATTCCACTCCTGGGCAGGGAATCAAACAGATAGTTGTTTATCAGGGTGTACATTCAATATTGAGGGATGGATGGATGAATAAAATGTGTACATACATACAATGAAATATAATTTAGCCTTAAAAAGGAATGAAGGCATGCTCTACACCACTGATAAAACTTGAGGACTTTATGCTAAGTGAAATCAACACAGACATAAAAGGATAAATATTGTATGACTCCACTTATATGAGGTTCCTGGGGTCATCAAATTTATAAAGGCAGAAATTTAGAATTGTCATTAGCAGGGGCTAGGGGGAGGGAGCAATGAGAGGTATTATTTAATGGGTACAGAGTTTCAGTAAGATATGACAAAATTCTGGAGGTGGGTAGTGGTGATGGTTGCATGATACTGTGAATATACCTAATGTCACTGAACCGGGGACACTTAAAAATGGTAAATTTTTATCTTATGTATATTTTACCACTATAAAAAGTTTTAAAAATTTGTTAAATTTTAACAACTATAATATCTATTTTGACTGACAGCTTAGACACAATTACAAATTATATGTATATCAAAACAAATACCAAGTATATTCTGCTCCGTAGGTTTCTTAATTTAGTATATTATTTTTATCACAATAGGTAATCATTCAAATTTATGTAATGCTGATATAAAACTGACATCTTGTAACTATTTTCAAAGTTTTCTGCTAGTAGAGCCAGTATATATGAATAGCTGCCACTCTACTTTTTATTGGGTACAAGAAAATGAGCGAAATTAATTTAAAAGAACTCTGTTCTAAATGAAAACTAGGAGCACCTGGCTGGCTCAGTCAGTAGAGCGTGTCTCTGGATCTCAGGGTCATGAGTTCAAGCCCTATGTTGGGCATGGAGCCTATTTAAATAAATAAATGAAAACCAATTTTTCACATAATGATGTGTAAATGTACCTTCTGCAACTACACACCTTTAATTTTCTGGAACACTCTTCTTAAAGTAACTAGGAACTTTGGAGTAGATGATGTTGCTTCTTTACAAAGTCTGTCTCTCAGTTTCACATGGTCCATGTTATCACTCTGGCCCCAGTGGTAGATGGTAACATAAATAAGCATTTTATGCAGGTTACTAGCTTATTATCAATCTTCTTGAAAAATATTTGCTTTTTAAATTAAACATGCACTTTCATCTTATTAAAATTTTTGTTGCCTTAGTGATTCATTGTAGAAGTCTTACAACACTTCCTCACTGGCCTCTTTGTCTATAGAGTTGTAGCCCTTAGAAGCCCCAGGTCTCAGGCATAGGTCTCAGGCCACAGTTTATGCACTAGTCTTGGTTTTAACTCTGTACTGCACAAGGCCTTTGAGTTGGCAAAGAAACATTCCTGGGATGAGCACAAACTCCAGAGCAGGCCACGGCTTCAGGGCATGGTCATCAGCCTTGTTTCTGCTTCTGCTTTTGGCCCTGGTGATTTCCATTTCCTCACTTTCTTATTAAAAGCAGTTTAAAAAAAAAAATGTTTCTTCTCTGTGAAACGGGCATGATGATGATGCCAATTCTATAGAGCTAATGTATGTAGAACACTTGGCATACTACTTGATAAATAATTAGCATAAAAGTGCTAGATCATATTCTTCTACTAGTATTTCTTTGTATTCACTTTAGGAAGGTTTTTCAAAATTTTGAGTCTAGTACATTATTGGGTACAGAGCATGTTTATAGATTTCACAGTACCTATGAGAAATTTTTGTTTTGGAATGCCTGGGTGGCTCAGCTGGTTAGGTGTCCAACTTTGGTCTCTGCTCAGGTCATGATCCCTGGGTTGTGGGACTGAGCCCTGCTTTGGGCTCTGTGCTCAGCACAGAATTTGCTCTTGTACCTCTCCCTCTGCTCCTCCTCACCCTCAAAAAAATAAAATCTTTAAAAAAAATATTTTGGTACTAAATATGTTTGTTTGGGTCAGCAAACCACTGCACCGTGTTTGTATAACTATCTCCCTGAAGCCACACAAAGAACATTTATGTATCTTAGGGAAATGTGCTATACGTTTACAAACATATAAAGTTTTGTGTAAGCTATGATTCAGCAGTGTTAAGACTAAAATCAGCAGAGGGATCTGGGTCACCAGTGTTTCCTCAGTATAAAAAATAGCACAAAACTGCTTAATTTTAAATTTCATGAGAAATTTCATTTTTATTGATTAAAAACATGATTGTCTATGTGTATATACACAAACATACATTAAAATATTTGGAAACTTAAAATATATTTTTTGCATGTGACCTCATATGCTTGATATAAAAGCTTATAAAAATTCAAAGCAGTATACACTTGCTAATAATTACCAAGAGTTTGATCTTACTGTATTTTCGTCAGAATTTCTCAGAAAGAAAATGCTCCGCATCACTTGCCATCAGGGAAATACAAATCAAAACCACAATGAGATACCACCTCACACCAGTGAGAATGGGGAAAATTAACAAGGCAGGAAACAACAAATGTTGGAGAGGATGCGGAGAAAAGGGAACCCTCTTGCACTGTTGGTGGGAATGTAAATTGGTGCAGCCACTCTGGAAAACTGGTGGAGGTTCCTCAAAGAGTTAAAAATAGATCTGCCCTACGAACCAGCAATTGCACTGCTGGGGATTTACCCCAAAGATTCAGATGCAGTGAAACACCGGGACACCTGCACCCCGATGTTTACTTTTTATTTATTTATTTTTTAAAGATTTTGTTTTTTTTTTTATTTTTAAGATTTTATTTATTTATTCCTGACACACACACACATACATACACACACACACACAGAGAGAGAGAGAGAGAGAGAGAGAGAGAGGCAGAGACACAGGCAGAAGGAGAAACCGGTTCCATGCAGGGAGCCTGATGTGGGACTTGATCCCTAGTCTCCAGGATCATGCCCTGGGCCAAAGGCATGCTCTAAACCACTAAGCCTCCCAGGGATCCCCCTACCCCGATATTTCTAGCAGCAATGTCCACAATAGCCAAACTGTGGAAGGAGCCTCGGTGTCCATCGAAAGATGAATAGATAAAGAAGAGGTGGTCTATGTATACAATGGAATATTACTCAGCCATTAGAAATGACAAATACCCACCATTTGCTTCGACATGGATGGAACTGGAGGGTATTATGCTGAATGAAGTAAGTCAATCAGAGAAGGACAAACATTATATGGTCTCATTCATTTGGGGAATATAAAAAATAGTGAAAGGGAATAAAGGGGAAAGGAAAAAAAATGAGTGGGAAATATCAGAAAGGGAGACAGAACATGAGAGACTCCTAACTCTGGGAAACAAACTAGGGGTGGTAGAAAGGGAGGTGGTGGGGGTGGGGGTGACTGGGTGATGGGCACTGAGGGGGGCACTTGATGGGATGAGCACTGGGTGTTACTCTATATGTCGGCAAATTGAACACCAATAAAAAATAAATTAAAAAAAAAAGAATTTCTCAGAAACTTCCCAACTAAACCTACTAGAGAAATTAAAGAGGACAACAATACACTAAATAAAAGCCATCTGGCAATCAAAGCAGTATACATTTAAATTACAAATTTTTTTTTTAGTTTAAACAATTCTTAAAATCCTTTCAGAAAATATACTGAACCATATTTTAAAATATATAAGACTTTTTTTCTCCTTTTACTGCTCCTTGCAAAAATCCTAGAGAAATGGATAGTGAGTGTGCTGGTACAAGGTGCTTTGAACACAGGCTATGCAGAAGGTCTGGTTTGCTCTATTTCCTCTGAGTAAAGCAATGAAGATAGAAACATGTGGACAGCAACCTACATAAGTGCAACTTTGTGGAGCTTGCTATGTAGTAATATATTCTTCATATAATTTTTAAAGAACTTCTCCTAGCCAAAAAAATGAATCATGCTCATTATAGGACAGTTCAGAGATAAAAGTATGGAAAAGAAAATAAAGACACCTCTACCACATAGAGGTACCTACTGACAATATTCTGGTGTGTTGATTTCCCATATTTTTTTCCCTAAGCAAACAAAAATATAAACATATTGTATTATTTACAGAATTAAATATCCTGCTTTTTCCACTGGGTAAAATGGTAGTGAGTTGCTTACCTTTCCCTTTATATGTTCTTTGAAAGAATTTATTTTTTTTTTATTTTTTATTTTTTTAAATTTTTTTTAATTTTTATTTATTTATGATAGTCACAGAGAGACAGAGAGAGAGAGAGGCAGAGACATAGGCAGAGGGAGAAGCAGGCTCCATGCACCGGGAGCCTGATGTGGGATTCGATCCCAGGTCTCCAGGATCGCGCCCTGGGCCAAAGGCAAGCGCCAAACCACTGCGCCACCCAGGGATCCCCAAGAATTTATTTTTTTAATGGCCAATAGAAACTTTCATTGAATGGATATACCATAATATAAAATAAAGAATGGTATTTCTAATTTTATAGCTTTAATTTTATATAAATAAAATTTTTATGTAAAATTTTAAAAGCTATAGAATTATAAATATATGTCACATTTTTGACAACTAATGCCTCCCAGAATGCAATAAATAGTACATGGTCTCTTCATGTTTTCATAACTCCTTAAAGGCTGGCAAAAGCCAACAAGTTAGACACTGCTCAAGGATACCACGCTCTGAACATTTCAGGTCATATCTCAAGGGTCCGTTTGAAAGTGACAAGTGTCTATACCATCACACATGGATAATTGAAGGTCTGCTTGTGAAGTCCACGTGCTGAACTCCTACAAGCTGTAAAACAGAGTTGATGGGTTTGTGATCCATTCTATTTCTATCACGGTGTATAAAATGGATGTTGTTACCTAAAAGAGAATAGAATAAAAGGCAGAAGTTGACATATAGTATTATTCTTTTTTTTAGATTTTACTTATTTACTCATGAGAGACACAGAGAGAGAGGCAGAGGCATAAGCAGAGGGAAAGCAGGCTCCCTGTGGGGAGACAGATGCGCCACTCAATCCCAGGACCCCAAGATCACAACCTGAGCCAAAGGCAGACGCTCAACCACTGAGCCAACCAGGCGTCCCAGCATATAGTATTATTCATTATATTTATTGCTTATTAGAATCAAGGAAGCCTTTCAACTTTTAATTAGTCTAAAGGGAAAAATTAATTGCCTGAAGTTCATAATATTCTCTATATAATGCCCTAATAATTTTTAATTAAGGTAATAAAGCATAACAAGGATTATGGTTTAAATGAGTGATACTTAATGTTTTATGAGATCCAAGGGGAAAGATTCTTAAATTATAACCTCTGTTAGGTTTTATTAGATGTAATTAAATAAAATGTCCTGTCAAACAGGCAGAATATGGAACTAATATAGATATCAAGCTGGAAAATCACATCTGTTTCTCAAATGTAATAATGGAATAAATCACTCACTTCAAAAAAAAATTCACTCCCAAACACTGATTTAATAGGCTATCTGCATTACAACCATAGACCAAAAGAGGCTGAAAAATCAGGACATTGACAAAGTCAGTTATAATACACTTAGATGTCCACAATCCTTTTATCCGTTTAAATAACAAATTCATAATTTATAGGTCTAGGGTCTTTTTTACTTTAATTTTTGGACTCAAGACTACAATTTTAATGTAAAACATACAATTAAGTAAATATCATAAGAGGTATGTTTTCTGCATTGTACTTACCTGTGGTATTTATAGTAATCACTATAAATTTAATATCATAAATTGGCTGATTATCAAATAAGGCAAAATGAAATATAGGTTTAACCATGAAAAGTTTGTATAAATATGTATACCCAGCTCTTTACTTAGAGGAACTACATTTCTTCCAGCAGGCAGTATCAAGATATTCTCCTTATTATGTTCCCAACTTGGCACACAAATGATGGTCTCTGTGTGCTCGTCACTTACACACCTGAACATGTGGTTAAATGATGCTGAGACATGGAGATTAGGGACTCAAAATAGGTCTGAAGATGGAAACAAGCCATCCAAAAATATGGCTCAATATCATTCAGGGCTAATCTAGAGGACTTATTCTCATAAAACAGGGCCTCTTTTTCTTTTCTAGTCTAACTGGTATAAATCCACAAGAGAAGGATAGATAAAATTATAGGTTTTAGCTAGCCACAGTGCTCCAGCTGCAGAAAGCCCAAAAGCCATAATGTGTGGTCAAAAGCCTCCTTCTAAAGACTTCAGACATGTGGAGTTTATTAAAGTAAATGTTAATTTTTTAACTTCTAGAAGCTACATTCACTAATGTGGACAATTTTAAAGAAGAAGAACAACAGAAAAATGTATTCACAATTTAGTGATTCACACTGTTATATGTGAGTGCCTGTCCCTGACTACAATACTTGATCATGGTAGAGATCCAACACTCAACCATGTAGCCAAAGAAATTCCAGGTGGTCCAAAGTGATCAAAAGGCTACTAAAACTATGTGGCTTATAGTAATTGTTACCAAATGAGCTGTCCCTGGAGCAGAGTTCCCTGACACTGAGCAAGTTCTGGAATCTTGTTAGATAGAAGTAACTGGACTGATTTCTGCTATTGAGCAAAAAAAAGAGAAAAAAAAAAAAAAGAAGAAGAAGAAGAAGAAAGGCTTGATGGTTTACTCTCTGTGAAAATGTTAACTTCCATGAACTTTTTTTAAGATTAATTTTTTTAAAGATTTTATTTATTTATTCATGAGAGACAGAGAGAGAAAGAGAGAGAGAGAGAGAGGCAGAGACACAGGCAGAGGGAGAAGCAAGCTCCCTGTGCAGAGCCTGATGTGGAACTCGATCCCAGGACCCCAGGATCACGACCTGAGCCAAAGGCAGATGCTCAACCCCTGAGCCATCTAGGCATCTGAAGATTTATTTATTTTAGAGACAAAGCATGCGAGTGTAGAGAAGTGGGGGAGGTAGAGAAAGAGAAAATCTCGAGCGCGGTCCCCGCTGATTACAGCTCATGCAGGGCTTGATCCCACAACCTTGAAATCATGACCTGAGCTGAAATCAATTATCTGATGCCTAACCTACTGAGCCCCCCAGGCACCCCACTTTCATGAACTGTTTGGTTTTTTTAAAGATTTTATGTATTTATTCATAGAGACACATATAGAGTGAGAGAGAGAGAGGCAGAGACACAGACAGAGGGAGAAGCAGGCTCCATGCAGGGAGCCGGACGTGGGACTCGATCCTGGGTCTCCAGGATCACACCTCGGGCTGCAGGCGGGGCTAAACCGCTGAGCCACCAGGGCTGCCCCCATCCATGAACTGTTTAAATAGTTTTACAGACATATATAATTCACCAAACCACTACGGATTTTTCTACCCCAAATACCTGAGATCATTCAGGCACAGAACGATAGGCACATTACAACCAGTAAAAATACACAGATGCCTTTGAAAACAGAGGTGACCCCTACAAGCACAGAATCATGACTGTTACAATGTCAAATTGCTATTTTTACATAGTATCTATTTTATGAAGAAATGCACAAAAAGAGTGCTGGCTTTGGACTTTGCTGCTTACCTGGACCTAGGATGAGGGTTCCACCTTGCTGAGCAGGGTCTCCTTGAAAATCAAACAGAGGGCCAGTCACTGCCCTGCACAGGCTCCGAATGCTTCCTGAGAGTATATTTGATTTTATGTGAGGGCTCTTTCCTGAAATATTGGGAAGTGTCTTTAGATACTTATCATTTTATATTCAATCAGATATCAGAAGATAATGGTAGTGCTCCTGTAAAACATTCTTGTTTTGAAGCACAGTTGACACAGAATGGACATTAGTTTTGAGCATACGATGTAGTGATTGCACAGCTCTATGGTTGGGTGAGGCTCCCCACAAGTGTAGCTGCCATATGTCACCACACAACACTGGTACAATACCACTGACTACATTCCCTATGCTGTACCTTTCATCCCCATGATTTCTTCATTCCATCACTGGAAGCCTGTACCTCCCCCTCCTTCACCCATTTTTGCCCATCCCCTTGAAATATTCTCTTTTTTGTGTTATCTTACTTTCAACTTGTCTTCTTCCTTCAAAGAAAGGTTTCTCAGCCTTTCACTGTTGACATTCTTGACCACGTCTTTGTCCAGTGCCATGTAGGCTGCTGAGCAGCATCACTGCCTGTGTATCCACTAGACGCCACAGTACCATTCACTGAAGTTCTGACAAACTACAAATGTCTGCAGATAACACCAAATGTCCCCTTGGTTGAGAACTACTATGTTGAAGGAAGAAGTGATGAGATATCCCAGTCATCTGCCACAGAAAAATGTCAGCTGTAGGCTCCTCAAACTGGCAGTGCTTCCCCCTACTTTTTCTTTTATACAAATTTTAAGTAATCTCCATGCCTACCATGGGGCTCAAACTCTCAACCCCAAGATCAAGAGTCCCATGCTCTACTGACTGAAACAGCCAGGTGCCCTTAATGCTTTCCCTTTTCATACCCCATTTCTTATCTGTTTAATCTCTCACCTACTACTATGTGTCTACACTCCTTTTCAAGAGACACTGTGGCACAGACTGGTATAGGCTCATCAAAACCCACTTGCTCTTTCGGGGCCCACAGCTAAACTGCATTTCCAGTCTTCCTGGCAGTTTGGTGCAGCCAGGTGACTATGTTCTAACTCATGGGTAAAATGATGTGGGTCTTTTCCTGGTCAGCTCCTCAAAACTTTCATGTTCCTTCTACATTCTTGGAGGCCTTGGGTTGAAAATGCCAGAGCCACGAGATGAGAGAGGCCCAGGTCCTTCTCCCTGTGTCCCGGCTGCTTGGAGGAAAGGCATCTCAATAGATACACCCGTCTTGAAATGAACAGAGAAGGAAATGGCCTCTCCCAGGCTGGGCTACCAAGACCTCGGGAGTTGTCTGTAACGACAGATAGTCCAGCTGCCTCTCCATCTTCCCATGGCTGTCAACTTTTCTAACTCCTTTCCCACAGTGACTAATACTGCACTTTCTCTTCCTCTGAGCAAAGGGAACCAGTCTCTTTACCTTTCTTATAATTTATCTTTCTCCTATCCCTGCCTTTTATGTCATACTTTTTTTTTTTTTTTGGCTTTTTGTTTTGATGGTTATGCTGCCTTTGACCTGCCTGAATCCTTAAGTACTTCCAGATATCTATCCTTTTCTTTCCTCTCTCTGAGTCTTCTATTTCCATGATGATGCACAGTCATCTTACCAAGAAACAAATACGGCCCAGTAGCTTAGAGACCTGAGTAAAAGACTAAATTTTCCTGTTCCCTAGGATTTTATATCTAAAACATTTAAAAATCCAAATATCCTAAGAAGGGGTCATTTAATATTTCCAAAATATTAGAAATTCAATTGAAGGAGATTCCATGACCTAAAGTTTAACAGTCTTTGCTTCAAACACAATCTAATTTTGCCCAGTTAAATTTAGTCCTTATGTACAAAACTCCTGTTTTCCAGTCTTCTACAAACCCATTACTCCCTGGTATTTAAGGGTTTTATTTTCTTATTCTTTGTCTTTATAAAATTTCCATTAATTTAAAGTTATTATATACTTTAGTTCCTTAATCTTCAAGTAGGACTATTCTCAGATTGATTCTGAGATTTCTGCTTATTCAGAGAGAAACTTTAAGAGATTATTTTTTAAATGATTTTATTTATTTATTCATGATAGACACTTAGAGAGAGGCAGAGACACAGGCAGAGGGAGAAGCAGGCTCCATGCAAGGGGACTGATGCGGGACTCAATCCTGGGCCAAAGGCAGGCACCAAACTGCTAAGCCACCCAGGGATCCCCTAAAAGATGATTTTATGAGAGAATACTATTTCCTGGTTGGAAATATAGCACTTTAACACAGGTCACAGGACTTTAAAAGATGTGAATATAACTTCTCTAATAATTATAAGCATATATTTTGTTTAGAATCCATTTTTACAATTCTGTATTTTTATTGTGTCAATGAATGGTGTGGTGTTACTAAGGTGAAACTCACAGTTTAGATCTGGAGTGCTAAATGATAACTTACGCTGGGACTGTTAGAACACAGAAAACAGTCTGCCGGTAAGTAAGGCTCTCAATCTATACATTGCCATTTCCTACACTGAGGAGAAACACTCTTGGTACACTCTACGTGTATGCTAGTTCATCGTTAGTTTTAATAAAGTTTAGGTTGCTTTTCTCAAAAACATCAGTAAAGGCATCATGTCAACTCTATGACGTGACAGTTCCCAACCCATCCCCTCCTCTCCATCTCTACTTCCTGCCCTGTCATTTCTTTCCAGCCTATTACTACCCCCTACTACTCGCTCTGATCTGGCAAGTTCCAACTACTCATCCACAGTGGACACAGAACTATCACTTCTCCACCTCAAATGCCTGATGGTGCCCCCACTGCCTCCAGAACAAATCCAAGCTCCTTGGCAGGTCACCCCAGACTCGGCCTGAATTAGCCACAACCTGTCCCTTGGCTCACACCAATTCCCAAACTGGCTCCTAAATTCTGGCCTGACGTAGGGACCCCCACTTCTCCAAGAGTCAGTTTTTCATCCCTATCTGCCTTTGCATGTGCTACTTTCCGCCAGCAACACCCTTCCCCAGTCTCACTTCACCCAGCTAACTCCTTTAAGAGAGGGCTTAGATGACACCTCCTCTGAGAAGCCTTCCCAGATTCTTCTCTCCCCTCATATTTCTGGCATCGGTATTCCCAGTACATGTTCTCTATTACAAACCCTTAAATTGTAATCAGCTGTTTGCCTCTGTCTCCCAGAAGAGAGTATGAGTTTCAGGATGGTAGGGTCTGTTTATCACTGTCCTCCTGGGAGCTTCCACAAGGTGGAGATTAAGGACAAAAGCTCAACAATATTTGCTGAGGAAGAATTTGAGTCTGAGTTCTCTCAACTGGCATTTCAGAAGCCATTCTTTCTACCTAATACACACAGAAATAGTTCACCTAAGGCTGATGAAGCTCTGTTAATTACAAAGAACTGCGTTAAAGGCAGGGAATGTGGACCTTGTGAAGACAAAATCTCAAACTTCGACTAACTCTACTATCTGGCCACCTTAAAGTGCATTAATAGGGCATATGACACAGTACAAGGTGCTATTCAAGTTCAATGAGGGAAACAGCTTCGGCTTGGAGGTGGGCTTCAAATGAAAACTAAGATTTCATCAGTTACAAAACATGCAGCTTTAAAAGCCACGGTGTTAAGAAAATATAACAACTCAATCAACATTACTTTTCATTTAATGGCAGAAGTAAAATGTACTTGTTGTTAAAAATACAAAAGCCACTTTTCTAACTTCCATATTTTGGGGTAAGCATGGCAGTATCTTTTAAAACCTTTCTCATGACACATACACACATATGTACTCTCCATCTTTATGAAAATAAAGTTTTTTATTTCCACAAAAATTGAATCATACTGAAAACACTGTTCTCCAACTTGCTTTCTTCACTCATTTAGTACTTCACAAACAGCTGTCTATGTCATTATACCCAGGAAACGAATCTTTGAGACTCCGGTGTATCGGGCCCACTTACTAGAATCATAAAAAGCAGCCTGATTTGTGAATTTACCATTTGTTTTCCTGTGCACAAGTGTGAAAATGCACCATCAATGTTTTCTGATGAGATGTTTCATGTCTTACCTGAGGAGGCAATTCCTTCACCTCTTTTCATTCCCAATCTTTTATAAATTTCTCTCTCAGGATCAACATAGATTTCATGAGAATACCCAGTCAGTTTGCAGAAAGGCTAAAAAAAGATGTTTGGAATTTGTATAAATAAAAGTGAGAGAAAAGTAATGATAACCTATCTTTATTTTAGCAATGCAATCTACAGTTAGCGGTTCAAATAAAATAATTTTAATGTCTGAAACAGATTTGTTAGTTTTTCAATTTCTGATATATTTACCTCAATATGATGGTAGGATGACTGTCCAATTACTATAAGGGTGATATCTGCTTCCTTTAGGAGAAAAAAGGGGCAGGTACATATTACCAGAAATTATATATATTTTATAAAACCTCCCCTTATCCAACTCTTCTGTTCCATTCGAATGCCACCTATAGGCTTCTAGAAGAATGGAATAAACAGCAAAATTGTGCGAGTCAAAGCAAAGCAATGTCTGCCAAAATGTTCATTCAGTCGATCTCTTGTTAAGAACTTCAAGATATTATAGTCAATATCTCCAAAAAAAAATCTCAATGCTCCACCCAAAGGCATACACTAAAAAAGAATAAAAATTATTGAAGTAGGCTTAATCAGACAGGTTTTATATTTTCACATCCCAATTAGTAGGGCCTGATGACAACAGATCTTAGTTTTACCACGGTTGTCCAATTCTTTCACTCAAAAGCTCATCTGGGGACAAATGTATATGTGCCTCAGAAATAACATATATATGTGGTTGTCACAGGAATGTGGAAGGCACATCCTAACAAATACAAATTTTAACCTTTAAGATATTTTAGTATTTTCCTAAACAACTATTGCGAGTGGGTTTATTTTTAAAGGTTTTATTTATTTGAGAGAGTGAGCTAGAGAGAGAGAGAGAGAGAGAGAGAGAGACCCAGAGCGAACTAGCTGGGAAACAGGCTCCCCCACTGAGCAAGGAGCCCGATTTGCCTGGACCCCAGGACCCTGGGATCAGGACCTGGGCGGACGGTGGACTCAACCCACTGAGCCACCCAGGCGCCCCTATTTGGAGTGCTCTTATTTAAAAATAAATAAAGGGAATAAAATATCAATAATTTCTAGCACTTGCGTTTTTGGTTATTATCATTCAACATTTGCAAATAGGTTACTAACATCAAAATTTTTATGGTTGGTATGTTAAGAAGCAGGTAGTAGCTAATAAAGGAGGAGAGAAAAGACCTCGAAGGTCTCCCTCTCTTTCCTGAAGGTGTTGGAGAGATGCGCGGGAGGGTGTGAGGGCCCGCGGCGGGGAGGGGTCGTAGCCTGCACCTCACCCCACCCCACCGCGCTTCTTGTAAGACGACTTTGAAGCTGGGCGCGCTGCGGCTCTCAGGAAACTTACCTGTAAAAAACTCTTGGGGATTTTGGCCAGATCTTCTACGTATTCCTTGCAAATGTAACACAGGAAATGCTGAAATCCCAACACGGCACAAAGGACAAGTTAGCGACCCGAGCCCTCGATTCGGCGTGACGCGGACGAACGCCCCTCCCGGCTGGTCGGGAAGTGTGGAGGGCGCCCGAGCGCCTCAGAACCGGGGCGCGGCCACTCCCCCGGGCCTCCGCTGCGGGGCGAGGCCTCGGCTGCGCACGGCTCGCAGGCCCCCGGGAGCTCGCGAGCGCAGCCGCAGATCGCCCGGGAGCCCCAGGAAGCCGCAGGGGGGCGCCCGGCCCCGGCTCCCGCAGGCCCCGACGGCCCCCCGCCCCGGCTGGAGGGCAGCCTCGGCCCGGCCCTGCGCTCACCCGCACGAACACCACCACCGCCCGACGCTCCCGGAACAGCGCGCCGAACGGCACCCGCCTCCCGGAGGCGTCCAGCACCGGTAGCTCGGCCACCGCGGCGGACAGGGGCTGCCCGCGCTCGGGACCGCTCGGGGCCGCGGCTGGGACGGCGCGGCCGCTGACCTGCTGCGTGACCGGGCCGGGGGCGGGCTCGGCCATGGCGCCCTGCACCTGACCCGCCGGGCTCGCGCCACCGGGCCTGGGCGGATACAGCCGCGAGGAGAGTCGGGTGGCGGCCGAGCTGGGCGCACCGGGCGTGGCGGGAGGACCGGGAAGGCCGCAGGGCCAGGGGCGGGGCGGGACGCCGAGGGCGGAGCTGGGGTCCCGGCAGGCGCGGGGCACACTTCGGGGCGGTGCCGGCCGTGCAGGCGGTGCGGGGGCTGCGCGGGGCGCCCCCGCCGCCCGAAGGTTAGGCTCCGGGGGTCGAGATGCGCAGGAAAGTGCGTTTTTTTTTTTTTTTTTTTTTTTTTTTAAGATTTTATGTATTCATTCATGACAGACCGAGAGAGAGAGGCAGAGACACAGGCAGAGGGCGAAGCAGGCTCCATGCACAGAGCCCGACGTGGGACTCGATCCACGGTCTCCAGGATCACGCCCCGGGCTGCAGGCGGCGCTAAACCACTGAGCCACCCGGGCTGCCCAACAAGTGAGGTTTAAACCTCCTGCGCGTTTTCTGACTCCGCCTCCGAGGCGAGAAAAGGTAGTTGAGGAAGGAAGCAGGCTCCTCCTTCCGTAGCTGCCTGGGCTGGAGTGTTCTCAGCTCTCCTGCAGAAGCAGTTACCAACTTAAAGAATTTTCTACTCAGAACAGCCAAATCAATGAACCAACAGATTTGTTCTATTTTACTTCTATTCCGTTTTTAACCCATCCCCTCCTTAGTTCTTCTGGTGTTTTGTTTTTGTTTTAAGGTATCATTAATATACCATGTAGCGAACACATCTTAGGTGTAGAATTAAATTTTATTTCTTTTTATTTTATTTCTAAAGGATTTTTGCGGGAGAGCTTCTGGGTGACAAAATGGGTTAAACACAGTGGGACTCTTCGTTTTCGCTCCTGTCTTGATCTCAGGGTCCTGAGATTGAGCCCCACCTCAGCTCCCCCTGAACCCAGCGTCTGCTTAGGACTGTCTCTCTGCCCCTGTCCCCCCGGGAGCGTGTGTGCTTTCTCGCTCTTTCAAATAAATAATAATTTAAGTAAAGAAACACTTATTTAGGGCAGCCCTGATGGCTCAGCGGTTGAGCGCCTGCCTTTGGCCCAGGGCGTGATCCTGGAGATGGGGGATCGAGTCCCACGTCGGGTTCCCTGCATGGAGCCTGCTTCTCCCTCTGCCTGTATCTCTGCCTCTCTCTCTCTCTGTCTGTCTCTCATGAATAAATAAATAAAATCTTTTTAAAAAAGAAACACTTATTTGGGGGCGCCTGGATAGCTCAGAGGGTTAAGTGTGTGCCTTCTGTTAAGGTCATGATCTCAGGGTCCTGGGATGGAGCCCCATTTAGGGCTCTCTGCTCACTGGAGACTGCTTCTTCCTCTCACTCTCCCTCAGTGCTCTCCCCCAACCCTCTCTCAAATAAATAAAATCTTAAAAAAAAAAAAAAAAAACACTTTTTGTTTAGAAGTATACTTCACTCCCATGCAGGGCTTGAACTCACCAACTACAGAGGAAGACCTGAGCTGAGATCAAGAGTCAAAGGCTCTGGCAGCCCTGGTAGCTCAGTGGTTTAGCGCCGTCTTTGGCCCAGGGCCTGATGTCCGGCTCCCTGCATGGACCCTGCATGTGTCTCTGCCTCTCTCTCTCTCTGTAGCTCTCATTAATAAATAAATAATAAAATAAAATAAAATAAAATAACATAAAATAAAATAAAATAAAATAAAATAAATAAAAAAATAAAATAAAATAAAATAAAATAAAATAAATAAAATAAAATAAATAAAATATTCAGAGGCTTAATTGGTTGAACCACCCAGGTGCTCCAAGTTAAATTTATTTTTAAAATAAAACTTTAGGGACGCCTGAGTGGTTCAGTGGTTGAGTGTCTGCCTTCAGTTCAGGGCATTATCTTGGAGTCCCACATCAGGCTCGCTGCGTTGTGCCTGCTTCTCCCTCTGCCTGTGTCTCTGCCTCTCTCTCCCTGTGTCTCTCATGAATAAATAAGTAAAATCTTTTTTAATAATGAATTTATTATTTTTTTATTGGTGTTCAATTTGCCAACATACTGAATAACACCCAGTGCTCATCCCATCAAGTGCCCCCCTAAGTGCCTGTCACCCATTCACCCCCACGCCCCCATCCTCTTCCCTTTCCACCATCCTAGTTCGTTTCCCAGAGTTAGGAGTCTCTCATGTTCTGTCTCCCTTTCTGATATTTCCTAACCATTTCTCCTTCCTTCCTTTCTATTCCCTTTCAGTATTATTTATATTCCCCAAATGAATGAGACCATATAATGTTTGTCCTTCTCCGATTGACTTATTTCACTCAGGATAATACCCTCCAGTTCCATCCATGACGAAGCAAATGGTGAGTATTTGTCATTTCTAAAGCTGAGTAATATTCCATTGTATATATAAACCACATCTTCTTTATCCATTCATCTTTCGATGGACACCGAGTCTCCTTCCACAGTTTGGCTATTGTGGACATTGCTGCTAGAAACATCGGGGTGCAGGTGTCCCAGATTTCATTGCATCTGCATTTTTGGGGTAAATCCCCAACAGTGCAATTGCTGGGTCGTAGGGCAGGTCTATTTTTAACTCTCTGAGGAACCTCCACACAGTTTTCCAGAGTGGCTGCACCATTTCACATTCCCACCAACAGTGCAAGAGGGTTCCCGTTTTTCCACATCCTCTCCAACATTTGTGGTTTACCGCTTTGATAATTTTCCCCATTCTCACTGGTGTGAGTTGGTATCTCATTGTAGTTTTGATTTGTATTTCCCTGATGGCAAGTGATGCAGAACATTTTCTCATGTGAGTGTTGGCCATGTCTATGTCTTCCTCTGTGAGATTTCTGTTCATGTCTTTTGCCCATTTCATGATTGGATTGTTTGTTTCTTTGCTGTTGAGTTTAATAAGTTCTTTATAGATCTTGGATACTAGCCTTTTATCTGATAGGTCATTTGCAAATATCTTCTCCCATTCTGTAGGTTGTCTTTTAGTTTTGTTGACTGTATCCTTTGCTGTGCAAAAGCTTCTTATCTGGATGAAATCCCAATAGTTCATTTTTGCTTTTTTTCTTTTGCCTTCGTGGATGTATCTTGCAAGAAGTTACTGTGACCGAGTTCAAAAAGGGTGTTGCCTGTGTTCTCCTCTAGGATTTTTATGGAATCTTGTCTCACATTTAGATCTCTCATCCATTTTGAGTTTATCTTTGTGTATGGTGAAAGAGAGTGGTCTAGTTTCATTCTTCTGCATGTGGATGTCCAATTTTCCCAGCACCATTTATTGAAGAGACTGTCTTTCTTCCAGTGGATAGTCTTTCCTCCTTTATCAAATATTAGTTGACCATAAAGTTGAGGGTCCACTTCTGGGTTCTCTATTCTGTTCCATTGATCTATGTGTCTGTTTTTGTGCCTGTACCACACTGTCTTGATGACCACAGCTTTGTAGTACAACCTGAAATCTGGCATTGTGATGCCCCCAGCTATGGTTTTCTTTTTTAATATTCCCCTGGCTATTCGGGGTCTTTTCTGATTTCACACAAATCTTAAAATAATTTGTTCTAACTCTCTGAAGAAAGTCCATGGTATTTTGATAGGGATTGCATTAAACGTGTAAATTGCCCTGGGTAACATTGACATTTTCACAATATTAATTCTTCCAATCCATGAGCAGGGAATATTTTTCCATCTCTTTGTGTCTTCCTCAGTTTCGTTCAGAAGTGTTCTATAGTTTTTAGGGTATAGATCCTTTACCTCTTGAGTTAGGTTTATTCCTTGGTATCTTATGCTTTTGGGTGCAATTGTAAATGGGATTGACTCCTTAATTTCTCTTTCTTCAGTCTCATTGTTAGTGTATAGAAATGCCACTGACTTCTGGGCATTGATTTTGTATCCTGCTACAATGCCAAATTGCTGTATGAGTTCTAGCAATCTTGGGGTGGATTCTTTTGGGTTTTCTATGTAGAGTATCATGTCATCTGTGAAGAGGGAGAGTTTGACTTCTTCTTTGCCAATTTGAATGCCTTTAATGTCTTTTTGTTGTCTGATTGCTGAGGCTAGGACTTTGATTATTGTGTTGAATAGCAGTGGTGAGAGTGGACATCCCTGTCTTGTTCCTGATCTTAGGGGAAAGGCTCCCAGTGCTTCCCCATTGAGAATTATATTTGCTGTGGGTTTTTCATAGATGGCTTTTAAGATGTTGAGGAATGTTCCCTCTAACCCTACACTCTGTAGAGTTTTGATCAGGAATGGATGCTGTATTTTGTCAAATGCTTTCTCTGCATCTAATGAGAGGATCATATGGTTCTTGGTTTTTCTCTTGCTGATATGATGAATCACATTGATTGTTTTATGAGTGTTGAAACAGCCTTGTGTCCCGGGGATAAATCCTACTTGGTCATGGTGAATAATTATCTGAATGTACTGTTGGATCCTATTGGCTAGTATCTTGTTGAGAATTTTTGCATCCATGTTCATCAGGGATATTGGTCTGTAATTCTCCTTTTTGTGTGATCTTTGTCTGGTTTTGGAATTAAGGTGATGCTGGCCTCATAGAACGAGTTTGGAAGTACTCCATCTCTTTCTATCTTTCCAAACAGCTTTAGTAGAATAGGTATGGTTTCTTCTTTAAACGTTTGATAGAATTCCCCCAGGGAAGCCATCTGGCCCTGGACTTTTGTGTCTTGGAAGGTTTTTGATGACGGCTTCAATTTCCTCCCTGGTTATTGGCCTGTTCAGGTTTTCTATTTCTTCCTGTTCCAGCTTTGGTAGTTTGTGGCTTTCCAGGAATGCGTCCATTTCTTCTAGATTGCCTAATTTATTGGCGTATAGCTGATCATAATATGTTTTTAAAATCGTTTGTATTTCCTTGGTGTTGGTAGTGATCTCTCCTTTCTCGTTCATGATTTTATTAATTTGAGTCTTCTCTCTCTTCTTTTTAATAAGGCTGGATAATGGTTTATCTATCTTATTAATTCATTCAAAGAACCAAAGAACCTCCTGGTTTTGTTGATCTGTTCCACAGTTCTTCTGGTCTCGAATTCATTGATCTGCTCGAATCTTTATTAACTCTCTTCTTCTGCTGGGTGTAGGATCTATTTGCTTTTTTTCTCTAGCTCCTTTAGGTGTAAGGTTAGCTTTTGTGTTTGAGTTCTTTCCATTTTTTGGATGGATGCTTGTATTGAGATGTATTTCCCCCTCAGGACTGCTTTTGCTGTATCCCAAAGATTTTGAACAGTTGTGTCTTCATTCTCATTAGTTTCCATGAATCTTTTTAATTCTTCCTTAATTTCCTGGTTGACCCTTTCATCTTTTAGCAAGATGGTCCTTAACCTCCATGTGTTTGAAGTCCTTCCAAACTTCTTATTGTGATTTAGTTCTAATTTCAAGGCATTATGGTCTGAGAATATGCAGGGGACGATCCCAATATTTTGGTATTGGTTAAGACCTGATTTGTGACCCAGTATGTGGTCTATTCTGGAGAAAGTTCCATGTGCACTTGAGAAGAATGTGTATTCAGTTGAGTTTGGATGTAAATTTTGCGGAATCCATCTGGTCCAGTGTATCATTTAAAGCTCACGTTTCTTTGGAGATGTTGTGTTTAGAAGACCTATTGAGTGTAGAAAGTGCTAGATTGAAGTCACCAAGTATAAGTGTATCATTATCTAAGTATGTCTTAATTTTGGTTATTAATTGATTGATATATTTGGCAGCTCCCACATTCGGGGCGTATATATTGAGGATTGTTAAGTCCTCTTGTTGGATAGATCCTTTAAGTATGATATAGTGTCCCTCTTCATCTGTCACTACAGTCTTCGGGGTAAATTTTAGTTTATCTGATATAAGGATGGCTACCCCTGCTTTCTTTTGAGGACCATTTGAATGGTAAATGGTTCTCCAACGTTTTATTTTCAGGCTGCTGGTGTCCTTCTGTCTAAAATGAGTCTCTTGTAGACAGCAAATAGATGGGTCCTGCTTTTTTATCCAGTCTGACACCCTGCACCTTTTGATGGGGTCATTAAACCCGTTCACGTTCAGAATTACTATTGAAAGATATGAGTTTAGTGTCATCATGATAACTATTCAGTCCCTGTTTTTGTGGATTGTTCCATTGGACTTCTTCTTAAAGGGGAATTTTAAGAGTCCCCCTTAAAATTTCTTGCAGAGCTGGTTTGGAGGTCACATATTCTTTCAGTTCCTGCCTGTCTTGGAAGCTCTTTATCTCTCCTTCCATTCTGAATGAGAGCCTTGCTGGATAAAGTATTCTTGGTTGCATGTTTTTCTCATTTAGTGTCCTGAATATATCCTGCCAGCCCTTTCTGGCCTGCCAGGTCTCTGTGGAGAGGTCTGCTGTTATCCTAATTCTCCTCCCCATAAAAGTCAGGGATTTCGGGATCCCTGGGTGGCGCAGCAGTTTGGCGCCTGCCTTTGGCCCGGGGCGCGATCCTGGAGACCTGGGATCGAATCCCACATCGGGCTCCCGGTGCATGGAGCCTGCTTCTCCCTCTGCCTGTGTCTCTGCCTCTCTCTCTCTCTCGCTCTCTATGTGACTATTATAAATAAAATTAAAAAAAATTAAAAAAAAAAGTCAGGGATTTCTTGTCTCCTGCTGTTTTAAGGATCTTCTCTTTATCTTTGGAATTTGCAAGCTTAACTATTAAATGTCGAGGGGTTGAACGTTTTTTATTGATTTTAGGGGGGGGATCTCTCTATTTCCTGGATCTGAATGCCTGTTTCCCTTCCCAGATTAGGAACGTTTTCAGGTATGATTTGTTCAAATACATATTCTGGCCCTCTGTCCTTTTCGGCGCCCTCGAGAACCCCAATTAAACGTAGGTTTTTCTTCCTGAGGCTTTCATTTATTTCCCTTAATGTAATCTCATGGTCTTTTAATGGTTTGTCTCTTTTTTCCTCAGTTTCCCTCTTTGCCATCAACTTGTCTTCTATGTCACTCCCTGGTTCTTCCACCTCGTTAACCCTCCTCGTTAGGACCTCTAGTTTACATTGCATCTCATTTAATTGATTTTTAATTTCTGCCTGATTAGATTTAAATTCTGCAGTCATGAAGTCTCTTGAGTCCTTTATGCTTTTCTCTAGAGCCGCCAGTAGCTTTATAATAGTGCTTCTGAATTGGCTTTCTGACATTGAATTGTAATCCAAATTTTGTAACTCTGTGGGAGAGAGGACTGTTTCTGATTCTTTCTTTTAAGGTGAGGTTTTCCTTCTTGTCATTTTGCTCAGTGCAGAGTGGCCAAAAACAAGTTGTATTGGGAAAAGGAGAGAAAGAAGGAAAGAAAAGAGAAAAAGAAAAAAAAAGGAAGAAAAAAGAGAAAAAGAGGAAAAAGAGAAAGAAAGGGAAAAAAGGGGGTAGGGGAAGCAAACAGAAATCAAAAAGCAAAAACAAACAAAGAACAAAACAAAAAACAAACCAGAAAAAACAAACAAACAAACACAGGGGAGTATCCTATGATTCTGTATACTGTAAGTCCATTCACTTCACCTGGAACTTTCCAGTGCTGCTTGGTCAATAATTTGTTTTTTCCCTGTCTGTCTAGCTGGTCTTCTGCGGGAGGGGGCTGCTGTGCTGATTTTCAGGTGTTAGCACTTGGGGGAGCTACTCCACCTCCTGCCTGGTGCAGGGCTCTGTGAAAGTTGTTTATCATGTTTACCCCGTGAGGCCCCAGGAGGAACAACCACAGTGGTGGGGCCAGGTCTAGAGCCTTGGAGTCCGCTCCTGCAGTAACTCCGGAGCTCTTTGTCCGCAGGGCCTGGAGGCTCCAGGGCGGGGCCGCTGATCTGCTCAGCTCGGGGCAGGAGCGTCCTTGCGGTCCTGGGCCCTCCCGGCCTCTGCCTGTCCCGGGGGGAGGCCTGATCCTGGGCTGTGTCCCGGCGCCCTGTGCTCCGGGGCCTGCGCTGTTGGATTCGCGCTCCCGCCCCGCAGCCCCCTCCGCGGAGCCGCCGCCCGAGCCCCTCTGAGCTGCTCCGGGTCCCGCCGTGCGCGCTGCAGCCCTTAGGGAGCTCGTTGCACTCTCCCCCGGGGGCAGGTCTCTGTTAGTGTCCCAGGGAGCCCGAGGGCATCCCCGCCCTCCTGGGTCCTGCTCTAACTCCCTGCAAGCCCCTTTCTGACCGGGAAGATGGTGCAGCTCCTGCTTCTCCGGGACGGGGCTCTCCTGCCCTGGGGACACTAGCCCCGGCCTCAGCCCGGCTCCTCGCGGGGCCCCTCCCCCTTGGAGGCCTTTTGTTTCTTTATTTCTTTTTCCCCGTCTTCCTACCTTGATAGAAGCGGGAACCCTTCTCACTGTAGCATTCCAGCTGTTCTCTCTTTAAATCTCAGGCCGAATTCGTAGATTTTCAGGATGATTTGAAGGTTATCTAGGTAATTTGGTGGGGACATGTGACTTGGGGACCCTACTCTTTCGCCATCTTGCCCCTCCTCAAAGTAAAATCTTTAAAAATAAAATAAATATTTATTTTTTAATTAAAAATTTTCTGACATTTTATCATGGACATTTCACTTCTTTATTTTTTTTATTTTTTATTCTTTACTTTTAAATTTTCATTTAATTTTTATTTTTTGTTTAAAAATGTTCTTTCCTCCTGAATTGGGAAATGATCAAAACATAAGTCATTACATAACTTGATGTACAATTATTAAACATAAAAAGCAAAATTATCTATGATATTTGTTTCTTAAGGACATCAACACACTTTACCTCCAATTCTTGTACCTGTGAATAAATATTACTCATTTTGCCAATAGAATTCTGCTCAGTATGAGTGATGCCACTGTAAGATTTAAAATACATGTCTCCTGATTTATGTTTATTCATTTCTGTTGAGTATATACTCAGGACAATAGTGAATGGGCCACTGGATGTGCGTTTTTTATCTTGATAAAGCAAGGAGTTTTTATTTTTCATTTTTATTTTTTATCAAGTTTTCAAAATGGTTTTTTATTTTTATTTTTTTATGATAGTCGCAGAGAGATAGAGAGAGGCAGAGACACAGGCAGAGGGAGAAGCAGGCTCCATGCACCGGGAGCCCGACGTGGGATTCGATCCCGGGTCTCCAGGATCGTGCCCTGGGCCAAAGGCAGGCGCCAAACCGCTGCGCCACCCAGGGATCCCTTTATCAAGTTTTCAATTTTAATTCCAGTATAGTTAACATACAGTGTTATACTAGTTTCAGGTGTATGTGTCATAGACATTTTAAAACATGTGAGAACTCTGTATTGGCCATTTAGTTTTTACTGATAATTTTCACTCTGTCATTTTTCTATGCATTTCTCTACAGTTGAATGAGTTTTTCCTGATTGTACACCTCTGTTGTTCACACCCCTATGAAAATATGGGACATTTACAACACTGGAGAAAACTTATTTAGTTCGACTCTGTGTGTGTGTGTGTGTGAGAGAGAGAGAGAAAGAGAAAGAGAGAGACAGTGTTTTAAATATTTTTGTATAAGTCTTGCAACAAAGTAGGATTGCAGAAGTTGATGCAAGTATCACAGACAACAAAAAGCTAAGAAGCATAATTTCAACCTCTTTGAGCAAGACAACTGATTAATTAATTTTGTATTTGAGTGTTGTATTGACATACAATGTTACATTCATTTCAGGTGTACAACCTAGTGATTCAACATGTTTAAACATGCTCTGCTCACCACAAGTGTAGCTACCATCTGTTACCATACAACACTATTATAATATCAGACTGTATTCCTTTTCTTTTTTAAGATTTTATTTATTCATGAGAGACAGAGAGAGAGGCAGAGACACAGGCAGAGGCAGAAGCAGGCTCCATACAGGGAGCCTGATGTGGGACTCGATTCCGGGACTTCAGGATCACGCCCTGGGCCGAAGGCAGACACTCAACTGCTGAGCCACCCAGGCATCCCATCATTGACTATATTCCTTATGTTGTGCCTTTTATTCCCGTGACTTAATTCACTTTTATAGCTGGAAACCAGTATCTCCCACTTCACCCATTTTGCTTACCTACTCCCTACCCCTCTGGTAACCATAAGTTTTTTCTCTGTGTTTATGGGTCTGATTCTGCTTTTTTATATGCCTATTTGTTTTATTATTTAGAGTCCACATATGAATGAAATTGTATGGTATTTTTCTTTCTCAGTCTGACTTATTTCATTTAGCATAATACTCTTTAGATCCATCCATGTTGTCACAAATGGCATGATCGTGTCCTTTTTTATGGCTAGATAGTATTCCCGTGTGTGTGTGTGTGTACACCACATCTTCCTTATCCATTTGCCTATCAATAAACTCTTAAATTGCTTCTATCCTCAGTTTCCTCTTCTGTTTTTTTAAAGATTAATTTTCTAGGAGGGAGGGGAAAGGGGGAATGGAGAGAGAATCTCAAGCAGAATCCCTGCTGAGTATGGACCACCCCCCCACCCCCCCCAATGCAGGCCTCGGTCTCATGATTTCTCAAGACCTGACTGAAATCAAGAGTTGAACACTTAACTGCTCGGTCCACTTTTCAAGAGTCAGTATAATAAAGCTATTTTAGGAGCACCTGGGTGGCTCAGTCAATTGAACATCTGACTCTTGATCCTAGCTCAGGTCTTGATCTCAGGATTGTAAGTTCAAGCCCCACACTGGGCTCCATATTGGGCATGGAGTCTACTTAAAATAAATAAATAAATAAACCTATTTTAGAAATGTACTAGAGTGTTTCAATAGTCTTTTATTCCCCCTAGATGTTTTTTAACTAAAGCTATTTGCCACACTCTTCAGGTGAGATAACCCATCTGTGTGTGTGTAAAAGGTGGGCTGGGAGGGACAATGGAGTTAGATGGCTCAGCATCAATTTTGGAGAAGTCTCTACCAGTGTGAAAATGTGCACCTCATTTAAAATGAAGTCCAGAAGACCTGAAGGTAAAGCTTTCATGCAGGTAGCACTCCTTGCAGCCTGTATAACAAGTGGGAAGAAGAAAAATAAGAATCCTCTTGAAAAGAGAGGCACAAAGGAGTTTATCTCTTGTAAGAGAAAGGAAGATCTCTCTCCGCCCTAGGAATGTCCTAACCACTGCAATGTCCTAACCACTGCTCGCAGCAAATGAGAAACCCCGACAACCTCGGACTCCTCTCCAGTGAACTTTTTTTTTTTTTTAAGACTTTATTTATTCATAGAGACACACACAGAGAGAGAGGCAGAAACAAGCTGGCACCATGCAGAGAGCCCAACATGGGACTCAATCCAGGGTCTCCAGGATCACGCCCTGGGCTGTAGGCGGCGCTAAACCGCTGCCTCACCGGGGCTGCCCGTGAACTTTTGTTTAAAACAAACCTCCCAGATTTCCCCTAAAACCTAATAAGAGCTGAACTTCCCTTTGTTTCCTTAGGCTTGACTGTGGTTTTCCATAGTTTGTTCCAAATTGCAGTTCCTCTGCTATTGCCAAGGAAGCTCATTTTGCTGGTAAAATGACTGGTTGTTTTATTTTGGAGGGTGAGGTCAGGTAGTCTTTGAGGCATGCTTTCAGTTCTACCTTAATTTCTCCTAAGGCAGGCTGCGGGAAGGCAGACAGGCAGAGGGGATACTAGGAATTCCTGCAGCCTCTAGGAGACAGAGCTGGCTCTGGACTGGGCTTTCTTATGTGGTGACCATGTGTCCAGAGTCCAGAACTCCTAGGGCAGGGCCATATAACAATCTTCATCTTTATAAGTTCACCCACCTTTGTATCTGGATTTGCAGTTCAGAAAATACGATCCTCTGTTGTATTTGTCTAGTTGAAGCCCTTTAGAATCACTCATATGGAGGGCAGAGTGCTGGTGAGGTATATATGGCAATGTCTGCCACAAGGTGCAGAAGAAACTGATTCTGAAGCCCCTTGGCTTTAATCTGTGTAAAGATGTGTACATTATTGGACACATATTTAAGTGCTCTCAGTGTGAGAAGCCCTGTGGTGGGTTTAGGCATTTTAAAGCACAGATCTATTGCTAAATCAGGATATAGGTATTGAGGTGCCATGGTGCCTTTATAGGATATTTACAGCAAGATATTTTAAATATTTGAGGAAACAGAGGTATCTGTCTGACATCTTGCCTGTACATAGGGATAGTTCAAGATTTGACATTTCTTTCTTCTACATATCTTTGCAAAGCTGGGTTTCAACAGTTTGGTAAAAAGCTAGAACCACACAAAAGTCACTGTGGAACAGGAAATGAGGGGTGGTGTCCAATCTGATTTCAAGGTTTGAGAACTTCTGTAGTGCCCGACAGGCACATACATCCTAGACTGAAATAAAAATATTGCATTTTCTTTTTTTTAATATTGCATTTTCTTTTACTTTATAGGCATATCTTCAAGCAGGTATTAAGCTGTTCAGATATAAATAGCTATTAAGTTTTTCTAAACAAAGGGAACTGATAGGAATTTCTTTTGGCCTAAGGGTGCTGTGAACCAAGAATGTTTGGTAAGCTCTAAATGAGATGGTAAGCTCCTAGCCTTGTGCAGCATTGTACTGTCTTCACAGACAGTGAGGCTTGCCGCATGCATGGGATACGTGAGGAATGCTGGTACAAGGACAGCTGTCACCCGCCAGTGTGGATAGAGTATGAATAGGAGCAGGACTGCCATTTCCACTGGTTGAAACAGAGGCCCATCCACAGAAGCCTAGTCCACAGAAGCCAGCCAACCTAACACCCAGACGGTTCTGCTCCATTCAGACTATTCCATTCAGACGAGCCTCACCTGACTGTAGATATTCAGATTTCCTTGGCTTTGTCTCTAACCACTGACCCTAACAACAATTTTCACACCAGTCTCCCAACAGCTAGTCAAAACTCCCCAAAACTGCCTGGTTCAAACCCAGGTATCTGTTATAATTCATCAACCATTCTAGCCCAGCTGCAGAACCCTGTCCTGATACCTTCTGGCTGTTTGGTGCACCGCACACCTTATTATTTTTAAGCATTTGTTGCAATTATGATTAAACAATGCTTTGTTTGTTGTCCATTTCTTAGGTGGACTATAAACTCCCTAAAAACGAAGTCCATGTCTCCCTTATTCTATCTCCAAAATCTATCACAGAGCCGGATACATAAAAAATACCCATTAAATATTCATGAATGGGTGAACTTCTTTTGCTTGTCCTTAAGCTTTCCTCTTGTACTTATGTCTCCTTCTACCTACCTCCCTCAGCCTCTCCTCTCCCTTCTCCCCAAACATATCTGGCTGAGTGCTGTAACTGTACCTTGGTCTGAAAATAGTGCATTACTGGTTTATTCTTCTCTGCTGCTGTCACTAATGCACCTCGGTTTTCCTGAAGCAAGGAATGTAGCCCTCAAAAGATTAATTTATCAAGGGGTAACTTAGGCAGGGGGCACCTGGCTGGCTCAGTTGGAGGAGCATGCAACTTTTGATCTTGGGGTCATGGTTTCGAGCCCCACGATGGGTGTAGAGATTACCAAAAAAAAAAAAAAAAACCCACCCAAAAAACAAACAAAACAAAAAACAGAACTTTAAGAAAAGAAAAAAGAAGTCACTTAGGCTGAAGGGACAAGTTGGTGCCAATATGCTCCATCAGCCTTTTGAAGAGGACCTTGCCCAGAGAAAGGCAAACGTAAAGGGCTTCGTTTTGCTGCCTTTGTCTATATGCTCCTAAGAAAGAGAAAAGTGTAGTAAAAAGAAGGTATCTTTGAGGGGCTCCTGGGTGACTCAGTTGGTTAAGCATAACTAACTCTTGATTTCAGCTCAGGTCATGATCTCAGGGTCATGACATCAAGCCCCATGTTGGGCTCTGTGCACAGAGGGGAGTCTGCTTGAGATTCTTTCCCTCTCCCTTTCCCTCTGCCCCTCCCCCATTCATGTGCTTATACACACTCTGTCACTCTCTAAAATAAATAAATCTTTTTTTAAAAAAGCTATCTCTGAAAGGCAATTTTTGGGCTTTGTAATTAGCTGTTAAGTCTTAGTGTGAATACAGTGCAATATTAGTGAGGTAAATAAAATACACAGCTAATGGAAGATTTGAGGAACCATGTGGACCCAGGGAGGTCAGGAATCTGACCCTGTGGGGGTACCTCACAAGTTCAAGCCAGTTCCTTTTGGGCCTGCCTGCTCCAGTTCACTGACCGTGTGTCCAAGCTTCATTCCAGCAGGTGCTAATAGTGCTGCTCCTTCCATGAAGGCCTTCTTGTATATCTGGAGAAACATTCTTTCTGAGTCACTTCTACAGGTGGAGGTGAGAATCACCAAAGGAATGTACTGATGTTGGTTTGTAAACCATATAATGTAATACACTTGTAAGGCATTATTATTACTACAGAAGAATTCTAGATGGTGCTGGCTGGCTTAGTCAGTAGAGAAATGTGATTCTTGATCTTGGGGTGATGAGTTCAAGCCCCATGTTGGGGGTAGAGTTTACTTAAAAAAATAAAAAATAATAATTTCTGGAAAGCTTTAAAAATCAAGAATAAATGGGGAAGTGAAAAAAATCTCTAGATAAACAAAAATTGGGGGACATTCTATAAATACCTGGCCAAACTCTTATATGTTAATATTCATATAAGTCAAAAATCAAGAAACCATCACAGATGAGAGATAAGGAATCATGACAACTAAAGACAAAATGGTATCTTGAATTGGATTCTGGAACAGAAAGAGAACATTAGTGGAAAAACTGGGGAAATCCAAATAAAGTCTGTACTTTAATGAGTTGGATTGTACCAATGTTAATATTTTAGTTTGGCAAATGTATCATAGTCATGTAAGATTTTAACAGAGGTGAGTAAAGGAAAATAGGAGCTCTGCACTGTTTTGAAATTCATCCATACACCTAAAATTAGATCAAAACAAAAAGTTTTTTAAAATGGTCTAGAGTCTAAGTGATCAGGAAAAAAGCATGGGCATAGCCACAAATGATCACCACAGAATATGTCTTATTCTCAAATGTATTTTTTTCAGAGTATTAACTACAACAATGTAGTTTCCTTCATATTTTAAGGATACAAACTGTGGGTTTTTTTAAAGATTGTATTTATTTATTAGAGAGAGAGAGAGCATGAGTGAGGACGTGGGCAAATGCAGAGGGAAAAGCAGGCTCTCCATTGAGCAGGGGACCCAAAGCAGGGCTCGATCCTAGGACCTCAGAATTGTGACCTGAGCCAAAGGCAGATGATTAACCAACTAAACCACCCAGGTGCCTCTAAACTGTGTTTCACAGAAGGCCCTTAATTCCTGCACTCAGGATATATAACAGGCAGAACTAGTCACACAGTCAACAAACATCTACTTCCCTGTGTCAGGCATTGTTTGAAACTAGAAAGATTAAGATAAATAAGACAAACCTAAGGAGATGAGCTAATAGTCTAGTTGGGAAGATAAGCTCTAAATAAATAGTTGTGATGAAAAGCAATAGATAGTACAGGAGAAATATGAATAAGTATAGCGAGAACATATCAGTTACAATGCTTTTGGTTTCTTTTTGTTTGTTTGTTTGTTTTTTTTTTTTTTGCTTTTGGTTTCAAGTAAAAGAAAACCTTGATTCAAACAACAAAAGCAAAAATTAGTATGTGGGACTCCATCAAATTTAAGTCTCTGCAAAGCAATAGAAACAACAAAATGAAAAGGCAATCTACAGAAGGGGAGAAAATATTTGCAAATAATATATTGGATAAGGGGTACCTATCTGAAATATATAAAGAACTCAGAACTCATGAACAAAAACAATCCAACTTTAAAAAATAGGCAGAGGAACTAAATGGACAGTTTTCCAAAGAAGACATCCAAATGGCCACTGGGTACAAGCAAAGATGCTCAACATCACTAACCATCACTAGCCAAATGCAAATCAAAGCCACAAGTAGCTATCACCTCACATCTGTTAGAATGGCTATCATCAGGAAGACAAGAAATAACAGCTGTTGGTGAGGATGTGGAGAAAAAGGAACCCCTAATCACTGTTGGTGGGAATGCACAGCCACTGTAAAGAGCATTAATGGAGGTTCCTCAAAAAATTAAAACAACCATATGATCCAGCAACTCCACTTCTGGTATATAACCAAAAAAAATGAAAACAGGATATTGAAACAATATATATGTACTTCCATGTTTATTGTAGCAGTATTTGCGTTTGCCAAAATATGGAAACAACTTAAATGTCCATCAATGGATGAATGAACAAAAATAGGGTGTCATATATATTATATTAAATATATATTTATATTATGTATTATATATTATATATATTTAATATATTATATATATAATGAAATATTATTCAGCCATGAGAAAGAAGGAAATGCTGCCATTGTGACAAAGTGGATGGACCTAGAGGATATTATGCTAAGTGAAGTAAGCCAGAGAAAGACAAATTCTATGTTGATAGCACTTATAGGGGAACCTAAAAAATACTAAACTTGTAGAAACAGTAAAATGGTGGTTACTGTCATCTGCAGTTCCCTTTCCTGCCTCTGCACCAACCTCAGTTATTGAGTTCAGCCAAGAAAGAATTCAGGGCCAAAGTCTCAAGTAAGGAAGAGTTTAATAGCCGTTAAAGAGAAAGAATACTCTTGGAGCACTTGCATGGCTCAGTTGATTGGGCATCTAACTCTTGGTTTCAGCTCAGGTCACGATCTCAGGGTGGTGAGAATGGAGCCCCACGCTGGGCTCCGTGTTTAGCATGGACTCTGAGATTCCCTTTCTCTCCTTCTACCCCACCTCCACTCTTGCACATGCACTTTCTCTCTCTAAAATTAATCTTAAAAAAATCTTTTAAAATATTTAATTAATTTATTTATTCATGATAGACATAAGAAGAAGAGGCAGAGACACAGGCAAAGGGAGAAGCGGCTCCCTGCAAGGAGCCCAATGTGGGACTTGATCCCGGGTCACCAGGATCAACCCCTGAGCTGAAGGCAGATACTCAACTGCTGAGCCACCCAGGGGTCCCTTAAAATTTTTTTAAGGAGAAAAAATATTCTCAAGATGGGAGAACAGGCAGGCCCAGAGGTGGTCACTCTGCTGGGGGTCAAGGCTATCTTGTTTTTTATGCTTGCATGAGTTATTGATCATAGGGAAGGTGGTCTAGAACTGAGGTTCACTCCAAATATGTAAGGGACTGCTGCCCACTGGTTGGAAGGCGGAGCTTCTGGCCCTATTTGGTCCTTATTGGTAATGTCATGGCAGCCTTCCCCCAAGAGGTGGAGATCAAAACGGCAATGGGAATGTATTATCATGAGGCTATAGGTTACTGTAGGGCAGCCTGTTATATGGAAAATGCATGCATATTCTCCAGGGTCTTTCCTGGCTGTTTGGAACTTGGTTTCTGCCCTTTTTATTAGTCTGAAAGCATTTGTTCCCTGTTCTTATCTAGCTAACTGCCTATTCCATCAGTTACCAAGGTCTGGAGGGTGGAGATAGGAGAAATTATTTAAGGATATAAACCTGATAAATAAGTCTTTGAGATCTAATGCACAGTTTGGTGATTATAGATGACAATATTGTGTTATAAACATCAAATTTGCTAAGAGACTAGATCTTAATTATTCCAATTACCACAGAGAAGAAATGATAATTATGTGAGGTGATAGATGTGCTACCTAACACTACATTGGCAATCATAATGCAATAATAAATGTATCAAATCAACATGTTGTACACCTTCAATTTACACAATGTTATAGTCAAATATACTTAAAAACCCCACACTTTTTAGATAACTGGAAACCATAAATTGGGTTTTAGGTGATAATAAGGAACTATCATAACTTTTGTTAGATGTGATCATGTCAATGTTATTATGTATTTTTAAAGGTCCTTCTCTGTTAGCGATACATACTTTTCATAGGTAAAACAATATAAAGGTGTAATTTGCTATTTGCTTCAAATTATTCCAGGCTCCCACCAAAAACAGAAAAGATGAAAGAAGAATAGATGAAACATGGTTAGCCGACACCGGCTAGACCCCAAGACCTGATCTTTACTGCCTGCCTGCTGGTGCTCACCAAACCTTGTCCTACGTTTTCACTTCAGCTTTTCTTCCCAGTTTATCTCTTATCTCAGGCAGGTGGGAACTGATTTTAGTATATGTGCTGTCGAAGCGAGCACTGGCAGCTGGGAACTGAAACCACCCGGAGAGATAGCAGCAGCCCTGATAAGACCTCCAGGCAGCCCAGACCACCCAGACCAGTTTGAGCTTATCCATGACCTGCTTCTGGGCAGTTAGGCCATGGAGTCACCCACAGCTACCTTCACCTCATTATAATACCAAAATCTGAGCCCAAGGAGGAGCACAATCTTCACGTACTTAACATGCAGTGTGTGTAGGCCTGTTTCCTTAAGGTGTATGTGTGACCTTTTGTCCACCTGTACATGTGATGACAAGGCTTTCCTGCCTAAATATTCATCCTAACCATAAACAAAAGCTGCCCATTACCCTTGCTTGGGGAGTCATGGCTTTCAAAGTTATTCCCCATCATCTCCTCATATGCTGCAAATAAAGTTTTCTTTGTGCAACAACTCCACCTGCTGCACTTTCTGACTCCCCCAGAAGCGAACTCACGTTGGTTCATTACATGGTCCAATGATACTTTTTGAAGGTGCATGATGGTTCAATGAAGATTCATTATACTATTCTTTCTTCTATTTCGTATAGTTGAGATTTTTCATATTAAATTGAAATATGGGGTTGCCTGGGTGGCTTAGATGGGTAAATGCCCAACTCTTGATTTGGGCTCAGGTCATGATCTCAGGATTGTGAGATCATGTGGAGTTGGGCTACATGCTCAGTAGTGAGTCTGCTTCTGTCCCTCTGAATGTACTCTCACTCTCTCTATAACAAATCAATAAATCGTTTTAAAATATAAAAATATAATATTTTAAAATATTGCTGCATAGTTTGTCCTCAGGCTGATAAGAAGTATAGTTAGCTGGTTTCCTAGTGATACAGATGTAGAAAATTTCTTTCTTTCTTTTTTCTTTTGACTATTAGAAATAACATTTGAGTCACATCCTTTTGCAAATACCAGTTTTAAATTGGGAGAGTATATGCCTAGGATAAATTGCTAGAAGTGGAATTTCTGAATGAGAAGATGTATTCATTTTACATGAAGGTTATTGCCAAGTTTATCATGGCAGAGGTGATCTCCAGCATCCCTACTTCCCCATCCTCTTTCCAGCACTGAGTATTAGCGAATTAATTAAGATAATTTAAAATGTTTGCGAAGAGTGAGGTTATTTCTAAACTTCTAATTCCCTGTAGGGTTTATGTGGGATTTAAAATTGATATCTCCATCCTCTTTCTTGTTTGGGAATCATCAATTTGAGACATCAAGGAAAGAGAACATGTGTTTACATTAAAGACCTCTAGCCAGGGGCAATTCAGTACCAAAAGCTTCTGGCCTATAGAGAGGGAGCTTCTTGACTTTCTGGTAATGAATGTATGACTGGAGGAGAGTAAAAGGCAGATGGACAACACTGACAATAGGCAAGTTGCCAGAGAAAGATGTGACTGCATTTATTACTAGCAGAGTTCTGCAAGCAGACGTAGGTTTGTAAATACTAAAAACGGTTGCTCCTGTTTTGACAGCTCTAATTAATTACTAATATCAATAGATTTAAAATTTTCTTTGACATTATTGCTCTTATGGTTCTATTTCATGTGAAATAAGGATTATGGATTAGACTATTTTTTAAAGATTTTATTTATTTATTCATGAGACACACACACACACACACACACAGAGGGAGAGAGAGAGAGAGAGAGGCAGAGATACAGGCAGAGGGAGAAGCGGGCTCCATGCAGGAAGTCTGACGTGGGACTCTATCCTGGGTCTCCAGGATCAGGCCCTGGGCTGAAGGTGGCGTTAAACCGTTGAGCCACCGGGGCTGCCTCCGACAATTTATTTTCAAATATAAAGAGACATAGGATTTAGTCATTGTTATTTTTTTTTTTTTAAAGATTTATTTATTTATTCAGAGAGAGCGGCAGAGACACAGGCAGAGGGAGAAGCAGGCTCCATGCAGGAGGCCCGACGTGGGACTCAATTCCGGGTCTGCAGGATCACACCCCGGGCTGCAGGCGGCGCTAAACCGCTGCGCCAAACCGCTGCGCCACCGGGGCTGCCCCAGTCATTGTTATTTTAGCAGCGCAATGAACTCAGGCATCATTACAAAATAATTTTGTAGTGAGGATAGTAGGGATAGTAACCAGGCACAAATGCAGAAATTAGAAAGGCTTGTGGAGGGAGCATCAGAACATGAGTGAATGAATGAGACTCTGAGGCATAAAACTCCTGTGACAGTTCCAAATATATTACCTCCCAGCTCTGAATAAATCCTTCAGTGATCCTGGATGGATTGCCTTCAAGCATCTCTCTCATTTACAGTAAACACAATGTTAAGCATTTTCAGTAGAGGGCATGGCGGAGTGGGTGGGGGTGGACATGTGTGGCTGCAGGAAGAAGGGGTTCTCATGCTGTTTCCAGCTGCTGCATGTTGGGTCAACGAAGACACTGGGTGGATCTCTGCCCAGTCAGGTGCCCAGGCTGTGCATTTCTTCAGCAATCTTGCATTCATGGCCTGATCCACTGTTAATCTTCCTGCACCTTGCTTGATGTGGAAACTGCCAGAAGCCCTCCTGCCTTCACCAGTGGCCCAATTCCTCACCTGTACGACAGGGAGCTCCTGTCTAGCCACTTCTCTGCAGGCCTGCACATGGCCTCCCTGCAGCCCTGGCCACTCCTTTTTTTTTTTTTTTTAAGATTTTATTTATTTATTAGAGACACAGAGAATGAGAGAGAGAGAGAGAGAGAGAGAGAGAGAGAGAGAGACAGAGACAGAGATACAGGGAGAAGCAGGCTCCATGCAGGGAGCCCGACGTGGGACTCGATCCCAGATCTCTAGGATCACACTCTGGGCTGAAGGCGGCGCTAAACCGCTAAGCCACTGGGGCTGCCCAGCCCTGTTGCCACTCCTGCACACTCATGTCTCAAAGTCAAGCTTCTGCCAAACACCATACAACTATTCTATCTATAACCGAAAATAAACTACCCTTTTCCCAGAAAAGAATGCAACATCCCTGGGTGATATTCACTCTCTTCTTTGATATCTATAACTTAAACACTATTATGTAAAATTAATGTATCTTATGTTGCATGCTAAGGGCATAAGAGAGAGAAGAAAACAAAGATAGATATACGTACACATACACGTATACACTCCTATATACCTACACACAAACGTTGATAACAAAATAAAGAAGATATATTTCTGCAACTTGTTACTGATTATAGCTGGCATTTATAACTAACTTCTGCAACATGTTCCCTATGCTTTTACCCTCAGCAGCTTGTTGTAGCTCTTTATCAGGTGGATAAATGAAATGGTCATTTCTGAAGGGTTTGGGCCGTTAGTAGTCTCATCTGAATTGGGATGTTACAGTTTTCCATTCACTCAGTCACAGGGATTGGTAAGACTTAGAGACACTGTGATACTGTGAAATAATAAGAAATATATGTTTTGGGTTTTATTTCTGATTCCTGATACAGAGATACTAAGACCTTTGTAATTTCCTGAGTGATAAGAGAGGAGCATCTTTTTTGTTCATAATAAGCCCCTTTGAAACAGTTTATAATTCAGCATAACATGAGCATACTCAGTTATGCTAAGGACATGTGACTCCTGGAGAATGGGGGCTGGTTACCAGAGGAACCAACCGTGTGATTAGAGAGTTAGAAGTTTGGGCACTACCCCTCAACCTTTGGGAAGGGGGGGATTGAGATTGAGATAATCACTGATGGCCAATGACCTAATAATGCCAATATAATGGGCACTCCAAAAAACCTTACACAATAGAGTTTGGAGAGCTTCTGGGTAGATGAATACATTGAGATACTGGGGAGGTAGTGCACTCCCCAGCCCTGCATCCACACCTTGCCCTACGCATCTCTTCCATTGGACTGTTTCAGAATTGTTTCCCTTATACTAAACCAGCAATGGTAAGTGACTTGTTTTCTTAACTTTTGTGAGCAGGGCAGGCCCGGGTGGCTCAGTGGTTTAGCACCCCCTTCAGCCCAGGGCTAATCCTGGGGACCCGGGATGGCGGCCCATGTCGGGCTCCCTGCATGGAGCCTGCTTCTCCCTCTGCCTGTGTGTGTCTCTCTCTCTCTCTCTGTCTCTCATGAATAAATAAATAAAATCTTAAAAAAAAAAACTTTTGTGAGCAAATTATCTAGCAAATTATCAAAGCGGAGGAAGGTGTTTTGGGAATCCTTGACTTATATTCAGTTGGTCAAAATTACAGAGGATAACCTGAGACTTAAAACTGGCATCTGAAGTGGAGGGGAGAAGGTCTTGGGTGACTGAGCTTTAACCTGCGGGGTCTGCACCGTGGGTAGTTAGTGTCAGAATTGCTTTGTGTGGAAAATCCATACATTTGGTGTCAGAAGTACATATAGAGAAATAAATAGTTTTCCTTTTAGATGCCCTAAGAAATCTCCTGATGGAGTGTCTAACTTTCTGGCTTGATGGGTCAGATAATATCACGTGCATGCTAACTTGGTGGCCCATGATTAGGTGTTCAGTTTCTACTAAGGCCTAGTTCAGGCCAAAAGCTGTTTCTCAAAATGAGAACCTGTCCTCAGTGGAAGGAGCGGCTTTGCTTTAAAATCCTAAGATTCTGCACTGTGATTCACCTATAAAGGCTGCCAAAGGCTTCAAACAGCATCTCTATCAGCCACGGACACCTCAAGCACACTGGATCTCCTGGATCACATGGTCTAAGTGGCATAGCAGCTGGCACAGCAGCCTGGATCTATTGCAAACCCTTTTCTTGTCTAGGCCCCACTCAAAAATAGTAGATTTTAAGTTACTCTTTAAATGGGTCCCAAATGACCCAAATGGGTATGTGTCTGAAATCCAAAAAGAGTCCTACAGGTGTTGTGCCTCTTTTTAGGTTGTAAGAGGGACCAGATGCAAAAACTTATTCTCCACTTTGGAAGAGATACCATGACATGCCCCATGCTACTGAACCCCTAAGAAATTTTACTGAGGTAGAAGGCCCCCAAATTTTGGATATTTTTCCTACCCTCTGACATGCAAATGTCTAGGGTAGTTACTCCTTCTCACCCCTAGGTCTAGTCAACCTAATGTCAATGTAATGGATCACTTGGTCTTGCGGAAGGGAAAGGCAATCATGTTTCACGTGGACTATTATGACATAGGGCTGGATAGTTATCATATCCCTGAGGTAAGACATTGAAGTTATATTGTTGGCTTTGCCAGATGAAAGCAAACTGCTTCTGGTGGTCTTTTCTAATAGATGTTGAGAAAAAAAAGCATTTACCAGATCAATAGCTGCATACCAGGCAACAGGGATGTACTTATCAATTTGCAGCAGCAATGAAATCCTATCTGGTACAGCAGTTGCAACTGGAGTCATGTTTTGGTTAAGTTTGTGATAATCCACTTTGTTATCCAAGATCCATATGTATTGTGCATGGGCAAGTTGAATGGGGAGAATCACCACCCTTGTTTGCTCCTTGTCCTTAATCATGGCACAAATTTCTGCAGTACTTTTAGGAATGCAACATTGCTTTTGGTTTTCATTTTGCTAGGTAAAGACAGTTCTTGTGGTTTCCACTTTCCTTTCCTCCCATACTGGCCCTCATTCCACAGGTCTGGGACCCAGGGTGGGAATTCTGCTAGTCACTGAATGGGTCTGTTCCAATTGGAATTCAGGACATGGGAAAATAACCCAACATGGTTTTGGTGTTCCACACTGTTGGATGAAGCTGAGCTAAAACATCATTAATCACCTGACCTCCCACAAGAAATAACAGGTGTTGATGAGGATGTGGAGAAAAAGGAAAGAAGGAAACTTCTTGCACTGTTGCTAATACATCCACCATGGAAAACAGTATGGAGGTTCCTCAAAGTTAAATTAGAACTACCTAAAGGTCTAGTAATTACGTGACTGGATAATTACCCAAAGAATACAAAAACACTAATTTAAAGGGATACATGCATCCTCATATTTGTAGCAGCATTACTTATAATAGCCAAGATATGGAAGCAACTCAAGTGCCCATTGCCTAATGAATGGATAAAGAAGATGTGGTACCATAAAACGAGTGACATCTTGCCATTTTCAACAACATGGATGGAGCTAGAGAATATAATGCTAAGTAAAATAAGCCAGTCAGAGAAAGACAAATACCATATGATTTTGTTTATATGTGGAATTTAAAAAACAAAACAAACAAGCAAATAGAGAGAGAGAGAGAGACAAACCAAGAAACAGACTCTTAACTGTAGAGAACAAACCGATGGTTACCAGAGAGGAGGTGGTTGGGTGGATGGGAGAAATAGGAGATGGGGATGAAGGGGTGCATTTGTCCTGAAGAGCACCAGGTGATGTATGGCAATGTTGAGTCACTACATCATAGACCTGAAACTTATATAATACTGTATGTTTACTAACTGGAATTAAAACAAAAACTTAAAAAAATAATCACTTGACCTCCATTAGCTCCTACTGTGGCGAGTAGACCACAGTGACATTTTGGGTCCCTTGGAATCATTTTAAGTTAGAGCTGGTGTCCAGTAGTCCACAAGAAGTCTGATTATTTCCTTTTTCCTAATTTAGTCACCCTGATTCTAGGCCATTGGGCTCTTTGGGGAAAGTGGGGGAAAAGATTAACAGTATAAATTTTTGTCAATATACTAGGGTCAAGGGGACCTAGCCTCTTCTTCATTGAAGGGATTTTGAGACTGAAACAGGCTCAAATCTGGGGAATTGGTTGAGGGATCATGACTCTGTACAAGCTAGGCTTTTGTTCATTTGACCGAGAAGGCTTCCACTTACACAGATCAAGTAAAAGTTTAATAGATTGCCCATCTATTTCATGTGTGGGTGACACCATGATCAACGAGTTAATGCCATAAGTCTCTGAAGACAGCAACAATGACTACCTTGCTTTTGGTGATTAAGGGCCACCACTTGACCCTGCCCCTTGAGACCCAATCAATACTCCCATTGCTTTTGGGTTTCCCAATTTAGTGGCAACAGTTCCCACTGTGATTGCTAACCTACAGAGAAAAGTGAGCGCAGAGCTCTTCAAGGATGCTGGGGGCTCCCTCTCACAAATTTATTTCTCATATTGAAAGGTGGCGTATCTTCTGTATGCTCGTAGGGTTGTTGAGCAGGACTTAAATGATAAATGTACTCTAACACCCCAATTGCCTTAGGCCTTTGGCTATCTTTCTCTAAGTATTCCAAGGAAGTTCTGGCATTTCAATCTTTTAGTTTAGGCCACATTTTTGGTGCAAACAACCAAACATATTAGAGATCATTTTAACCCCTTGAGCTGCAGCATTAAATCTGGAATCTTTGCTATGAGGGCACATATCCATAAATTTAGCTGATCTAATCTTCCACCATTATCTCATACTCTTAATTTCTGTTAGGATACCCTGGATTTCTGCCTGTTTACACTGGAAAAATAATGTAATTCTTTTGGAAGGTAACACCACCTCATGAGTCACACTTCACAGCTCACCTATAGGGGCTTGGTGGAAATTGAGTCTAGTTATAGGTCTAGAGGCAAAGACAGGTAGTAAGTGTTGGTCTTGAGGAGAATCAGCATTGTCTTGCAAGGTGACTACCTTAAAGGAAGTCATTATGAGTTCCTCAGCAAATGCAGGATTGATCTCAGATATGGGTTGAGTGGTGTTTCTACTGGCAAAGAAGACTCCTCAAAATTTAGGTGTTATATTCCATCCCATCAGGATCTTCCTATATGTCTCCATTCCAATTTTCAGGATCCCATTTTTTCCAATCAATGCTTCATTTTAACAGTAGATATCCTGTGAGATTGAGAATTCCATTTGTGTTGTGATTCAGTTATTTCAGAACAAAACTCTAGGTTTGTTTTTCAGCCATCTCAGCTCTGCAGCTACAGGAGATAAGGAATCTTCAGGACGTATAAAACTTTAAGTAGGGCACCTGGGTGGCTCAGTGGTTGAGCATCTGCCTTTGGCTCAGGTCATGATCCTAGGGTCCTGGGATCAAGTCTAGCATCGGGCTCCCTGCAGGGAGCCTCCTTCTCCCTTTACCTGTGTCTCTGCCTCTCTCTCTGCTTCTCTCTGTGTGTCTCTCATGAATAAATAAAAATATTTTAAAAAAAGAAAACTTCAAGTAATTTGTTCTGCACTCATCTGGGACTTCAAATTGCTGAGCTCTTCTTATCTTTCCTCACTCTGTCCAGTGCAATTTGGAGTAACCAGCCAATCTTTGTATATTTGTTAGTTTGACAAAATGTTCTGAGGTATCAAATACATGGTCACCCAGGACCATTCGTCTTATTAATATTGATTAGGAATATTCAGTGGTAATATTTATCTCTATTACCACATCATGGTATGGACCATCAGTGTTCTCTTTCCTACTGAAAATGGAGTTATTAGTGCCTTTAAATGTAATTAGATTAAGAGAACCAATTCCAGAAACCCCAGAATCAATTCAAGAAGCTCAACTTTGAGATTGTGTTCCTCTAAAACCATTCTCAGTACCAAAATTTGTATTATTTGGTGTTCTCTAGAGAAGTAAAACCAATAGGATATGGGGGTTGGCAGGTTTGAAATCTATATAGCATGCCAGCAGGCTGAAAATTCAGGGATGAATTGGTGTTGCAGTCTTGAGTCTGAGATATGCAGGCTAGAAACTCAAGCAGGGTTTTTATATTGTAATCTTTTTTTTTCTTAAAGGTTTTTATTTATTTATTCATGAGAGAGAGAGGCAGAGACAGGCAGAGGGAGAAGCAGGCTCCCTGTGGGGAGCCCAATGTGGGACTCGATCCCAGGACCCAGGATCACGCCCTGAACCAAGACGCTCAACCGCTGAACCACCCAGGCATCCCGTATGCTGCAATCTTGACGCAGAATTGCTTCCTCCTCAAGAAACCTGACATTGTTAAGAGCCTCAGTTGATTAGATGAGGCATATATCATATTATAGAGGATACTCTGCTTTATTCTAAGTGTATTGAGTTGATAGAGATACAGATACAGATATAGGTACAGATATGGGTAGCAAACTGGAAGCAATATTTAACCGTGAACAGTGGTTATCTTTGATGCAGAAAGGAGAATTGGAGTTATGAGGAGATTTTGGTGTTTTCCTGTGTATGCTTACGTATGGTGTGAATGACCACAAGAGTATGTCTGTGTAATACTTAAAAACTGAGAGAGAGAGAGAGAGAGAGAGAGAGAGAGAGAGAGACTCTTAGACTAAATTTTCTCTAAAATGCTAGTTGTAGGAAACCTGAGCTCATGGTCTGGTTCCCCAGTCTTTCCACTCCTTCCAATTTTAGTCTGGCTGGTCTCTCAAACAGGACATATGTGAATGTGTACCTTTGAAAAGACATGTTCTGCTCTGTTGCCTAAGTTGTATAGAAGTCCAGTGTGCTGAGAAAGAGAGCAGAGCACTCATGCAGACAGACTGTGTGAAAGATAAAAATTTGCTGGCACAAATGAATCTTTGGCTTCAGTTCATTACTGAAGCATGGGCTGCATCTCAGTCCTAGGTTCTGTGAGTCACCTTCAATCCTGATAACAAATATCTCTGTGACTTAAGCTGATTCTATACTGTTTTCCAACTTGTAACTAAAACTATTGCAACTCACTGTAGAAATTCTACTGACCCTATGAATGATGGTGATTTTGGTTGTCGAGAACGAATTCTCTAGAAGATTTAGTTCATATATATTGTTCTCTGTAACCCCAGCACCTATAACTGAATTTTTCTTTCTGCAGATAGCTGACATATGTTAAGACAAAGTGAAGTTACAAGTCACCATCTCTTTTGCTTGCTGTTGAAAACATAGAATGGAAATAGCTCAAAAGTAAAATCAAACCTAAGTTTTCGTGAATTTATCTGAATTATTCTGTCAGATTAGAAAAAATGAGTTAAAATTCTTTTTTTGTGTGTGTGTTCAACAAATGCTTTTATTATTATTGCAGAAATAACAAATTTAATATATATATTTTATAAATTTATTTTTTATTGGTGTTCAATTTGCCAACATACAGAATAACACCCAGTGCTCATCCCATCAAGTGCCCCCCTCAGTGCCTGTCACCCAGTCACCCCCCACCCCCCGCCCACCTCCCACCTCCCCTTCCACCACCCCTAGTTCGTTTCCCAGAGTTAGGAGTCTCTCATGTTCTGTCTCCCTTTCTGATATTTCCCAATGAGTTAAAATTCTTATGTTTCATATATCAGTTGGTTCATTAAACAAGAAGATAAAAAGCATATATGCTAAAGAATCAACTTTGATCTACTAAAACTGGCAAATAAATATTTTGCAAAGAATTTTATTGGATGAAATCTCAAGAATAGTGTGCCTGGGTGGCACTGTTTGCTTGTGTATATTGTAAACAGAAAGACAATTCAGATTCAGTTGCATTTTGTTTTTGGTAGAAGGAAATTCAAAAGTGCACTCTTGAGAAGACCTACTTCCTTGGTTCTGTTAATTATTCTTATCTTGGAAAATATATATGTCTAAATCTTCACTCAGACCTGGTAGCAAAATGATGTTACCAGTTTTTTTTTAAAAGTAATTTCTATACCCAATGTGGGGCTCAAACTGACCATCCTGAGATCAAGAGTTGCATCCTTTATCAACTAAGCCACTCCAGGCACTCCAATCTGTTACTAGTCCCCCCCCCCCCATATTTGATAGTGCCTAACAGTCTGTTGTCATTCCTAGACATCATGATTCAGATAGTATCATGTGGGACTCAGCCATTCCAGGCCAGATTCTAGTTATAAACATTACTGATAGACTTGCATACCTCTTGTAAACCATATTTGCTCAGAATAGTGGCTCACCATGCTGAACCACCAACGGTCCTTTTCATATGCCATAACATGCTCCTGGAATGCATGCTCCTGACTGGAAATCCTCTCAACAAGGAGAGGTGAGAAGACAGAAATAGGAAGTACTGGGCCCCAGGGACATATCCTGTCCTATGACAGTATCGAGTCCCACATTGGACTCCCCACAGGATTGGCCTCTGCTTACTGATTACACTCTGACTGGGGAGGTGTTTCCTGGAATTTTGGGGACTTTTGAGACTGTGAAGACCACACTTAGAAGAGTGAGGTCTTGCCAGGCATGGAAGAACCTTCAGAAAGGGTGACTACTGGTATTATTACTGAGACTGAAAGAGAGTCTTACAGTCTTGGAAATTCTTTCTTCCTAGCACTAGCTCAGACAAGGGACACTCTTTCTGCTACTTTTTCTTGGGCCTGGACATTAGGGGTCGAGATGTCCAGCAAAAAGTTTGTAGGTGAGGGGGCTAAATATTATCCCTTTTGTGAGGGCTGTCCCAGAACTAGAACGAGAGGTCTCCCCCCTGGTAAAGTGTGCACTGAAGATGAGAAAATTAACATATAAGTCAGATTAATTGGGTTGCAATACTTTAGACATTTATTTCCTTTTCTTTTCTTTTTCTTTTTTTTAAATTAATTTTTATTGGTGTTCAATTTACCAACATACAGAAAAACACCCAGTGCTCATCCCGTCAAGTGTCCACCTCAGTGCCCGTCACCCATTCCCCTCCAACACCCGCCCTCCTCCCCTTCCACCACCCCTAGTTCGTTTCCCCGAGTTAGGAGTCTTTATGTTCTGTCTCCCTTCCTGATATTTCCCAACATTTCTTTTCCCTTCCTTTATATTCCCTTTCACTATTATTTATATTCCCCAAATGAATGAGAACATACACTGTTTGTCCTTCTCCGATTGACTTATTTCACTCAGCATAATACCCTCCAGTTCCATCCACATTGAAGCAAATGGTGGGTATTTGTCGTTTCTAATGGCTGAGTAATGTTCCATTGTATACATAGACCACATCTTCTTTATCCATTCATCTTTCGATGGACACCGAGGCTCCTTCCACAGTTTGGCTATTGTGGCCATTGCTGATAGAAACATCGGGGTGCAGGTGTCCCGACGTTTCATTGCATCTGAATCTTTGGGGTAAATCCCCAAAAGTGCAATTGCTGGGTCGTAGGGCAGGTCTAATTTTAACTCTTTGAGGAACCTCCACACAGTTTTCCAGAGTGGCTGCACCAGTTCACATTCCCACCAACAGTGTAAGAGGGTTCCCTTTTCTCCACATCCTCTCCAACATTTGTTGTTTCCTGCCTTGTTAATTTTCCCCATTCTCACTGGTGTGAGGTGGTATCTCATTGTGGTTTTGATTTGTATTTCCCTGATGGCAAGTGATGCAGAGCATTTTCTCATGTGCATGTTGGCCATGTCCATGCTTCCTCGGTGAGATTTCTCTTCATGTCTTTTGCCCATTTCATGATTGGATTGTTTGTTTCTTTGGTGTTGAGTTTAATAAGTTCTTTATAGATTTTGGAAACTAGCCCTTTATCTGATATGTCATTTGCAAATATCTTCTCCCATTCTGCAGGTTGTCTTTTAGTTTTGTTGACTGTATCCTTTGCTGTGCAAAAGCTTCTTATCTTGATGAAGTCCCAATAGTTCATTTTTGCTTTTGTTTCTTATGCCTTTGTGGATGTATCTTGCAAGAAGTTACTGTGGCCAAGTCCAAAAAGGGTGTTGCCTGTGTTCTCTTCTATGATTTTGATGGACTCTTGTCTCACATTTAGATCTCTCATCCATTTTGAGTTTATCTTTGTGTATGGTGAAAGAGAGTGGTCCAGTTTCATTCTTCTGCATGTGGATGTCCAATTTTCCCAGCACCATTTATTGAAGAGACTGTCTTTCTTCCAATGGATAGTCTTTCCTCCTTTATCGAATATTAGATGACCGTACATTTCAGGGTCCACTTCTGGGTTCTCTATTCTGTTCCATTGATCTATGTGTCTGTTTTTGTGCCAGTACCACACTGTCTTGATGACCACAGCTTTGTAGTACAACCTGAAATCTGGCATTGTGATGCCCCCGGCTATGGTTTTCTTTTTTAAAATTCCCCTGGCTATTCGGGGTCTTTTCTGATTCCACACAAATCTTAAAATAATTTGTTCTAACTCTCTGAAGAAAGTCCATGGTATTTTGATAGGGATTGCATTAAACGTGTAAATTGCCCTGGGTAACATTGACATTTTCACAATATTAATTCTGCCAATCCATGAGCATGGAATATTTTTCCATCTCTTTGTGTCTTCCTCAATTTCTTTCAGAAGTGTTCTATAGTTTTTAGGGTATAGATCTTTTACCTCTTTCTTTAGGTTTATTCCTAGGTATCTTATGCTTTTGGGTGCAATTGTAAATGGGATTGACTCCTTAATTTCTCTTTCTTCAGTCTCATCGTTAGTGTATAGAAATGCCATTGATTTCTGGGCATTGATTTTGTATCCTGCCACGCTACCAAATTGCTGTATGAGTTCTAGCCATCTTGGGGTGGAGGCTTTTGGGTTTTCTATGTAGAGTATCATGTCATCGGCGAAGAGGGAGAGTTTGACTTCTTCTTTGCCAATTTGAATGCCTTTAATGTCTTTTTGTTGTCTGATTGCTGAGGCTAGGACTTCCAGTACTATGTTGAATAGCAGTGGTGAGAGTGGACATCCCTGTCTTGTTCCTGATCTTAGGGGAAAGGCCCCAGTGCTTCCCCATTGAGAATGATATTTGCTGTGGGCTTTTCGTAAATGGCTTTTAAGATGTCGAGGAAAGTTCCCTCTATCCCAACACTCTGAAGGGTTTTGATCAGGAATGGATGCTGTATTTTGTCAAATGCTTTCTCTGCATCTAATGAGAGGATCATATGGTTCTTGGTTTTTCTCTTGCTGATATGGTGAATCACATTGATGGTTTTACGAGTGTTGAACCAGCCTTGTGTCCCGGGGATGAATCCTACTTGGTCATGGTGAATAATTTTCTTAATGTGTTGTTGGATCCTATTGGCTAGTATCTTGTTGAGAATTTTTACATCCATGTTCATCAGGGATATTGGTCTGTAATCTCCTTTTTGGTGGGGTCTTTGTCTGGTTTCGGAATTAAGGTGATGCTGGCCTCATAGAACGAATTTGGAAGTACTCCATCTCTTTCTATCTTTCCAAACAGCTTTAGTAGAATAGGTATGATTTCTTCTTTAAACGTTTGATAGAATTCCCCTGGGAAGCCATCTGGCCCTGGACTCTTGTGTCTTGGGAGGTTTTTGATGACTGCTTCTATTTCCTCCCTGGTTATTGGCCTGTTCAGGTTTTCTATTTCTTCCTGCTTCAGTTTTGGTAGTTTGTGGCTTTCCAGGAATGCATCCATTTCTTCTCGATTTCCTAATTTATTGGCGTACAGCTGTTCATAATATGTTTTTAAAATCGTTTGTATTTCCTTGGTGTTGGTAGTGATCTCTCCTTTCTCATTCATGATTTTATTAATTTGAGTCTTCTCTCTCTTCTTTTTAATAAGGTTGGGTAATGGTTTATCTATCTTATTAATTCTTTCAAAGAACCAACTCCTGGTTCTGTTGATCTGTTCCACAGTTCTTTTGGTCTCGATATCATTTAGTTCTGCTCGAATTTTAATTAACTGTCTTCTTCTGCTGGGGTGGGGTCTATTTGTTGCTTTTTCTCTAGTTCCTTTATGTGTAAGGTGAGCTTTTGAATTTGAGTTCTTTCCAGTTTTTGAATGGATGCTTGTATTGCGATGTATTTCCCCCTCAGGACTGCTTTTGCTGCATCCCAAAGATTTTGAACAGTTGTATCTTCATTCTCATTAGTTTCCATGAATCTTTTTAATTCTTCCTTAATTTCCTGGTTGACCTTTTCATCTCTAAGCAGGATGGTCCTTAACCTCCACGTGTTTGTGGTCCTTCCAAACTTCTTGTTGTGATTAAGTTCTAATTTCAAGGCATTATGGTCTGAGAATATACAGGCGACTATCCCGATCTTTTGGTATCGGTTCAGGCCTGATTTGTGACCCAGTATGTGGTCTCTTCTGGAGAAAGTTCCATGTGCACTTGAGAAGAATGTGTATTCAGTTGAGTTTGGATGTAAAGTTCTGTAGATATCTGTGAAATCCATCTGGTCCACTGTATCATTTAAAGCTCTCGTTTCTTTGGATATGTTGTGCTTAGAAGACCTATCTAGTATAGAGAGAGCTAGATTGAAGTCACCAAGTATAAGTGTATTATTATCAAAGTATTTCTTCAGTTTGGTTATTAATTGGTTTAAATATTTGGCAGCTCCCACATTCAGGGCATATATATTGAGGATTGTTAAGTCCTCTTGTTGGATAGATCCTTTGAGTATGAGATAGTGTCCCTCTTCATCTCTCACTATAGTCTTCAGGGTAAATTTTTATTTATCTGATATAAGGATGGCAACCCCTGCTTTCTTTTGAGGACCATTTGAATGGTAAATGGTTCTCCAACCTTTTATTTTCAGGTTGTAGGTGTCCTTCTGTCTAAAATGAGTCTCTTGTAGGCAGCAAATAGATGGGTCCTGCTTTTTTATCCAGTCTGAAACCCTGCGCCTTTTGATGGGGTCATTAAGCCCGGTCACGTTCAGAGTTACTATTGAGAGATATGAGTTTAGTGTCATCATATCTATTCAGTCCTTGTTTTTGTGGATTGTTCCACTGAACTTCTTCTTAAAGGGGAATTTTAAGAGTCCCCCTTAAAATTTCTTGCAGAGCTGGTTTGGCGGTTACATATTCTTTCAGTTCCTGCCTGTCTTGGAAGCTCTTTATCTCTCCTTCCATTTTGAATGAAAGCCTTGCTGGATAAAGTATTCTTGGTTGCATGTTCTTTTCATTTAGGACCCTGAATATATCCTGCCAGCCCTTTCTGGCCTGCCAGGTCTCTGTGGAGAGGTCTGCTGTTACCCTAATATTCCTCCCCATAAAAGGGACTTTTTTTCTCTTGCTGCTTTTAGGATCTTCTCCTTATCTTTGGAATTTGCAAGCTTCACTATTAAATGTCGAGGTGTTGAACAGTTTTTGTTGATTTTAGGGGGGGATCTCTCTATTTCCTGGATCTGAATGCCTGTTTCCCTTCCCAGATTCGGAAAGTTTTCAGCTAGGATTTGTTCAAATACATATTCGGGCCCTCTGTCCCTTTCGGCGCCCTCGGGAACCCCAATTAAACATAGGTTTTTCTTCCTCAGGCTGTCATTTATTTCCCTTAATCTATCCTCATGGTCTTTTAATTGCCTGTCTCTTTTTTCCTCAGTTTCCCTCTTTGCCATCAACTTGTCTTCTATGTCACTCACTCGTTCTTCCACCTCATTAAGCCTCGTGGTTAGGACTTCTAGCTTGGATTACATCTCATTTAATTGATTTTTAATTTCTGCCTGATTGGATCTAAATTCTGCAGTCATGAAGTCTCTTGAGTCCTTTACGGTTTTTTCTAGAGCCACCAGTAGCTGTATAATAGTGCTTCTAAATTGGCTTTCTGACATTGAATTGTAATCCATATTTTGTAACTCTGTGGGAGAGAGGGCTGTTTCTGATTCTTTTTTTTGAGGTGAGGTTTTCCTTCTAGTCATTTTGCTCAGTGCAGAGTGGCCAAAAACAAGTTGCATTGGGAAAAGGAGAAAAAGAGAGAGAAGGAAAGAAAAGAGAAAAAGAAAAAAGAGAAAGAAGGAAAAAAGGGGGGAAAAGAGAAGAAAAATAGAAAGAAAAAGAAAGGAGAAAAAAGAAAAAAAAGGGTGGGGTGGGGTGGGGGAAGCAATCAGAAATCAAGAAGAAAGAAAGAAAAAAAGCACAAAACAAAAACAAAAACAAAAAAACAAAAACAAAAAAAACACTGGGGAGTATCTTCCCATTCTGTATACTTTAAGTCCCTTGACTTCCCTTGGAACTGGTCCGTCTCGCTGGTCTTCTGGGGGAGGGGCCTGCTGTGCTGATTCTCAGGTGTTAGCACTTGGGGGAGCTGCTCTGCCCCTGCCTGGTGCAGGGCTCAGTGGGGGTGTTAACCCCGTGAGGCCCCGGGAGGAAGCCACAGTGGCGGGGGCAGCTCTGGGACCCTGGAGTCAGCTCCCGCAGTAACTCCGGGGCTCTCCTTCTGCAGGGCCTGGGGGCTCCGGGGCGGGGCCGCTGATCTGCTCAGTTCCAGGCAGGAGCGTCCTTGCTGTCCTGGGCCCTCCCGGCCTCTGCCTGTCCCGGGGGGAGGCCGGATCCTGGGCTGTGTCCCGGTGCCTTGTGCCCCGGGGCCTGCGCTGTTGGATTCGCGCTCCCGACCGTGCAGCCCCCTCTGCGGAGCCGCCGCCCGAGCCCCTCCGAGCTGTTCCCGGAGCCCCGCAGCCCCCTCCGCGGAGCCGCCGCCCGAGCCCCTCCGAGCTGCTCCCGGAGCCCCGCAGCCCCCTCCGCGGAGCCGCCGCCCGAGCCCCTCCGAGCTGCTCCAGGTCCCGCCGTGCGCGCTGCAGCCCTTAGGGAGCTCGGCGCATCTCCCGGGGCGCAGTTCCTCTGTTACTGTCCCAGGGAGCCCGAGGGCATCCCCGCCCTCCTGGGTCCTGCTCCAATTCCCCGGGAGGCCTTTCCGCGGGGAAGGTTGGTGCAGCTCCTGCTCCTCCGGGACGGGGCTCTCCTGTTCTGGGGACACTCGCCCCGGCCTCAGCCCGGCTCCTTGCGGGGCCCCTCCCCCTTGGAGGCCTTTTGTTTCTTTATTTCTTTTTCCCCGTCTTCCTACCTTGATAGAAGCGCGAACTCTTCTCACTGTAGCGTTCCAGCTGGTCTCTTTAAATCTCAGGCCGAATTCGTAGATTTTCAGGATGATTGGAAGGTTTTCTAGGTAATTTGTTGAGGACAGGTGATTTGGAGACCCTACTCTTCCGGCTTCTTGCCCCTCCCCCTCTTTTCTTTTTCTTGAATACTTTAGCAGATCCCAATTTGAAGGTCCCAGCTTACTCTGGAATCCCTGGGGTTTTTTGTTTTGTTTTGTTTTTGTGTTTCTTTTTAAAAAATGTATGTATGTATGTATGCATGTATTTATTTATTCATGAGAGACACACAGAGAGAGGCAGAGGGAGAAGCAGGCTCCCTGGGGGCAGCCCGATGCAGGACTCCATCATGGGACTCAAGGATTATGCCCTGGGACAAAGGCAGATGCTCAATCACTGAGTCATCCAGGTGTCCCAGCAAACATATTTTATACATGTTTATATATGGTAAATTAGTGTATATATAGTAAATTAGTATGTATATATACACATATTCTGTCTTCTCTAAAAAGTGATACTTTTGGGATTTGTTTCAGTCAACATTCTACCCCCAAGTACACCCAAAATATAATCTGGCATATAACATACATAATAGACAATTATAAGTTTATGCTGAATAAATGGTAAACCAAACACACAAGTATTGTCTTCTTTCCCTTTCCCATTGCTCTATTCAAAGAAGTTTATTTTATTATTACTATCTTTTTAGAAAGAGAGAGCATTAGCAGGGAGGGGCAGAGGGAGGAGAGAGAGTATCCTAAGCAGGTTTCAGGCTCAGCGTAGAATCCAACACCAGACTCTATCTCACAACCCTGAGATCATGACCTGAGCCAAAATCAAGAGTTGGCTGCTTAACCAACTGAGCCACCCAGGCCTCTCCCATTCTCCATTTAGAAAGTGAGACTATTTGGCTGGGGAAAGGCCCTTGGCTGGGCAGCTCAGATAGAGAGGAAGCAACTAGGCAGACATTTGAGTGAGCTCCTGGAAGGGGATCCCTTTAGATGATCTCAGATGCCCAGGCTTTAAGTGTCCCAGCTGAGGATGTGGCTGAGAAAGACAAACCAACCGCATTGTGTCCTGTCTCAATTTTTGACTCAAACCAATCTTTTACATGTTTATTTTGTGTTAAGCCACTAAGTTTTGGGGTGATTCGTTAAGCAGTAAGAGATAAGTAATCTACAAGCGGTGCTATGTGACCCCTGCGGATGGATATGTCTTAAGAAGGACTACCTTACGTCTGGGTCTCTCACATGATTGTAGTCCTGGATAACATCTTGACTGCAAACTTGTGAGAGACTGAGTCAGAGACACCTCACTCACCTGTTTTACACAACAAATGCCTGTTGTCACTCTTGGGTACTGGTGGAATTTGTCCAGCAGCAGTAGATAGAGCACAAATCACCATCATAATCACAACCTTTGCTTTCAGCTTCCCCTTAGCACCTGTGACTGTCTCATATGCCAGGTGTTTTACTATTTTATTTCTGTCTTCTCTGCTAGAATCTAAGATCCATGTTTATTATTTTTAAATATGTTTTAGTCATTGTTTCACACTCCAGTTCCTATAACAGAATCTGGTACATGATGGACAATCACTGTGTTGAGTAAATGAATGACAATAACAACCATGAAGAACTTGGCCCTTTGCCTCCCCTTTTCACCAGGGAAGAATCCCATGATGAGGGAGAACTCTGGCAGAACTCTTTTCCCAACAGGGGTGGAGAAATACACCTGCATTTTTTTTTTTTTTTGCCTTTCCTGGTCAAATCATATTTGTATCACCTCTTGAATTACTCAATATCACTTATTTCATTCACCAATTGATTGATTCCACATCTTGGGTAGGTAAATTAGAGGGCCTCACCCTCGACATTGCACGACCCCCTCTCTCCATGATAAGAAAAGTACCAGATATTTTCCCTGTACTGTGTTCTACCCTAAACTCCCATGGGTATAATTGGAGGTTATAGTAACTGAAGATTATTAGTGGGAGATTGGCCTCTTCTCCACCAAAATTGAGACACTGTTTTTTCTGCCTGACTCCCTCCTCCCTGAAAAAGTGGCTTTTGAGATGAAGAAAAGCCTGGCATCTTTTGATGCCTCACACAAGAGCTCCAATCTGAGAGCTCTGCTCTCCTCCATCTTCTTCAACATATTCACACCCACTTCGACCCCAATCTAACCAGGTCCCTCCAGCAACAACCTCTCCTGCAAGTCTTCTCCCCTGAATCTCAGACACCATTTCTTCCCAGTTTAATATACTTTCAAACATGAAACAAAAAAAAATATACATAGACCATATTTTTCACTTACAGAAAAGAACATTTAAAGTAAAAAGCATACATAGCCAGTGAAAACTGTGTAACACTTTACCATTATATGTGTGAGGGGTAGGATAAATCAGAGTTCATAGAAATTTTTACTACAAACACTGGCATGTAGTTTCACCATTAGGTGGGAATCTTAGGGAGATACTTTATTACTGAACTAGCAGAGTCCTTATGTGGATCCAGTGAAGACAGGAGGTCCCAGTGGAGACAGGAACCTGGGAGATTATGTTTTCTGTGGAACTATCTGAGGTTGATCTAGGGCTTACAAAAAAAAAGGAAGGGGAAAAAACACCAACAACCTTGTTAGAAAACAAGATGAGCAAGACTGGTGACCAGTCATGAAAAAAACAGAGGTATTACCTAAGAGGTTGGAGAAACACTGGGCCTGTACCTTCAGATTCCTTCAGAGCCACTCCTAACGCAGTCTCTTCACAGGCCAGACTTTCCCTTTCCTTAGGGATAGAAGCTTTTACCTCTTGCTTTGATCTTTTGACCTACTGTCTCTCAGCTCCTCCTGTTTACCTACCACTCCCTCAAGGTTAAGGGGGTAAGATGTGTTAAGCTCCTCTAAATATTCAGATGCCATCTTAGAGAAAGGGAGGAAGTCTGAAAGATAATTTTCTTCTAAAGACAGCTATCCAAAAAAGACCATTTACCTGGAAGAGACTAAGATACTATTAATTAATAAACTTAAAATGCCTGATACCAACTTGTGGACTACAACTGAGTGAGTTGTACACACTCAGTCAACACACTCTGAGTGAGTTCAAATACTATGAATACTTAAAATAATAGGATGTGGCAGACCATGAGGCCAGAGAAGGCTTCCCCAAGAAAATAATACTTGATATGTATAAGATTAGAGTTATCTAGGTGAAGACGAGGAAGGAAGAACTTTCCAGGCAGAGAGAACAGAAGGACAAAGTCCCCGTGACAGAAAGGAGTGAGACAGGGAAAAGGGATTAAGAAAATGTTACTTAGTCAGAGCTGAGAGAGTGAGACATGATGTCATGGGAGGTGAATCTGGAGGGGGAGGTAGTATATAGGTAGATAGGCAGGGGTCAGACACTGTAAGTCTGGTAATCCCTATAAAGAGTTAGTTTTATCTTTTTGTTTTGTTTTGTTTTGTTTTATCTTAATAGCAATGGGAAGTCACCGAAATGCCCCACAAAACTCACAGTTGCTGCAATGTAGAAGATGGATTCATGGGGGTAAAGGTGGGGTGGTCTACATTTGATAAAATTAGATCAGTTAGGAAGCCACTGAGGCCTAAATTTTTTGTCTGGCAGGAGTAGTTTAAAAAATCTATTATTTCACTCAAAATAATTTTAAAAATATTTTTTAAAGTAAACTCTAGATCCAATGTAGGGCTCAACCTTACAACCCCAAGATCAAGAGTCATATGCTCTACTGAACTGAACCAGCCTGGCTGGTATCCTTCAAAATAATTATTTTTTTTTCCATAATTGAGTTTTTACTGGCTGTTCTGGGTATCAGTATAAACATTATAATTTGTACACTATTTTTTTAAGAGACTCTTTTTACGAGATTTATTTTATTATTTATTTGAGAGAGAGAGAGAGAGCACACAACAGGGGTGGGGGTGGATAGGGAGAGGGAGACAGAATCTCAAGCAGACTCCTAGCTGAGTACAGAGCCCAACTGGGGCTCCATCCCATCATCCTGGGATCATGACCTGGGCTGAAACCAAGAGTCAGATGCTCAGCTGACTGCACCACCCAGGTGCCCTAATTTGTACACAATTCTTAATATATCTACCAAAAATCTAAAAAATCATGTAGTTGTTATTCTTTTCTAAAAGTTATTCCAGGGGGCAGGACTGGGGGCGGTAGGGACGGAGAAGGCCACTGCGGCCTGTTCTGGCGGGGTCTGGCGGCTTTGGCCGGCCTGGCCATGCTGCAGCTGCGGGACTCAGCGGACTCTGTGGGCACGAGCCCCACCGCGGTGCTGGTGGCGGGCGAGGAGGTCGGCGCGGACAGCTGGGGCGCGGGCGGAGGGTGGCCGGGCACGGGCACGCCGCTGTGCCAGACACTGTGGCCACTCAGCATCAGCATCCACCACACCACTCGCCGCGCCTGCATCAAGGAGTACCCCGTGTTCCGGCCGGGCACCATAGAGCCGGTGGTGGAGGAGATGGGCATGGTGGTGCGGCCGGTGGAGGACAGCGACATCCAGGGTGTGTGGCTGCTGACCGAGGTGGACCACTGGAACAACGAGGAGGAGTGGCTGGTATTCATCACGGACCAGGTGCAGCTCATCTGCAAGTACGACTTCATCAGCCTGCAGGGCCAGCAGGTGGTCCGCATAGCCCTCAACGCGGTGGACACCATCTCCTGCGGGGAGTTCCAGTTTCCCCCCAAGTCGCTCAACAAGCAAGAAGGTTTTGGGAATCGCATTCAGTGGGACAAACAGAGCCGCCCTTCATTCAAAAACAGATGGAGGGGATCCCTGGGTGGCGCAGTGGTTTGGCGCCTGCCTTTGGCCCAGGGCGCAATCCTGGAGACCCAGGATCGAATCCCACATCGGGCTCCCGTTGCATGGAGCCTGCTTCTCCCTCTGCCTGTGTCTCTGCCTCTCAGTCTCTCTCTCTCTGCATAAAATAAATAAATATTTAAAAAATAATTAAAAAAATAAAGCTCTTGTTTCTTTGGAGATGTTGTTTTTAGGATATCTGTGGATTGTAGAAAGCGCTACATTCAAGTCACCAATTAAAAGTGTATTATTATCTAAGTATGTCTTAACTTTGGTTATTAATTGATTGGTATACTTGGCAGCTCCCACATTTGGGGCATATATATTGATGATTGTTAAGTCCTGTTGTTGGATAGATCCTTTAAGTATCATATAGTGTCCCTCTTCATCTCTCACTACAGTCTTCGCGATAAACTTTAGTTTTACTGATATAAGGATGGCTACCCCTGCTTTCTTTTGAGGACCATTTGAATGGTACATGGTTCTCCAACCTTTTATTTTCAGGCTGTAGGTGTCCTTATATCTAAAGTGAGTCTCTTGTAGACAGCAAGTAGATGAGTCCTGCTTTTTTATCCAGTCTGAAACCCTGCACCTTTTGATGGGGTAATTAAGCACATTCACGTTCAGAGTTACTATTGAAAGATATGAGTTTAGTGTCATCATGATAACTATTCAGTCCCTGTTTTTGTGGATTGTTCCCTTGGACTTCCTCTTTCTATTACAGAATCCCCCTGAATATTTCTTGCAGAGCTGGATTCGTGGTCACATATTCTTTCAGTTTCTGCCTATCTTGGAAGCTCTTTATTCGTCCTTCTATTCTGAATGAGATCCTTGCTGGATAAAGTATTCTTGGTTGCATGTTCTTCTCATTTAGGACCCTGAATATATCCTGCCAGCACTTTCTGGGTTGCCAGGTCTCTGTGGAGAGGTCTGCTGTTAATCTTCCTCCCCATATAAGTTAGAGATTTCTTGTCTCTTGTTGCTTTAAGGATCTTCTCTTTATCTTTGGAATTTGCAAGCTTCACTATTAAATGTCGAGGTGTTGAGTGGTTTTTCTTGATTTTAGAGGGGAGATCTCTCTATCTCCTGGATCTGAGTGCCTGTTTCCCTTCCCAGATTAGGAAAGTTTTCAGCTATGATTTGTTCAAATACATATTCTGGACCTCTGTCCCTTTCGGGGCCCTCGAACCCCAATCAAACGTAGATTTTTCCTTCTGAGGCTGTCATTTATTTCCCTTAATGTATCCTCATGATACTTTATCTCTTTTTTCCTCAATTTCCCTCTTTGTCATCAATTTATCTTCTATGTCACTAACTCGTTCTTTTACCTCTTTAACCCTTTTCATTAGGACCTCTAGTTTGGATTGCATCTCATTTAATTGAGTTTTAATTTCTGCATGATTAGATCTAAATTCTGCAGTCATGAAGTCTCTTGAGTCCTTTATGCTTTTTTCTAGAGCCACTAGTAGCTTTATAATTGTGCTACTGAATTGGCTTTCTGACATTGAATTGTATTCCAAATTTTGTAACTCTGTGGGAGAGAGGACTGTTTCTGATTCTTTCTTTTGAGGTGAGGTTTTCCTTCTAGTCATTTTGCTCAGTGCAGAGTGGCCAAAAACAAGTTGTATTGTGAAAAGGAGAAAAAGAGAGTAGAGAAAGAAGAAAAGAAAAAGAAGAAAAGAAAAAAAAAAAGAAGGAAAAAAAAGAAGAAAAGGAAAAAAATGGGGCGGGAAGCAAACAGAAAACAAAAAACAAGGGGGAGTATCCTCTGATTCTGTATACTGTAAATCCCTCCACTTTCCCTGGAACTTTCCAGTGCTGCTTGGTCAATAATTTGTTTTTCCCCTGTCTATCTAGCTGGTCTCCTGGGAGAGGGGCCCGCTGCTGTGCTGATTCTCAGGTGTCAGCACTTGGGGGAGCTGCTCAGTCTCCTGCCTGGTGCAGGGCTCTGTGAAAGTTGTTTATCCTGTTTATCCGGTGAGGCCACTGTGAGGCTCAGTGGGGGTTGTTTACCCCGTGAGTCCCCAGGAGGAACAACCACAGTGGTGGCGGCCATCCCTGGAGCCCTGGATTCAGCCCCCGCAGTAACTAAAGAGCTCTCCGTCTGCAGGGCCTGGAGGCTCCAGGGCGGGGCCGCTGATCTGCTCAGCTTGGGGCAAGAGCGTCCTTGCTGTCCTGGGCCCTCCTGGCCTCTGCCTGTCCCGGGGGGAGGCCTGATCCTGGGCTGTTTCCCGGCGCCCTGTGCTCCGGGGCCTGCGCTGTTGGATTTGCGCTCCCGCCCCGCAGTCCCCTTCGCGGAGCCGCCGCCCGAGCCCCTCCGAGGGGCTCCTGGTCCCGCCGTGCGCGCTGCAGCCCTTAGGGAGCTCGGCGCACTCTCCCCGGGGCGCAGGTGTCTGTTAGTGTCCCAGGGAGCCCGAGGGCATCCCCGCCCTCCTGGGTCCTGCTCTAACTCCCTGAGAGCCCCCTTCCGCCTGGGAAGGTTGGTGCAGCTCCTGCTTCTCCGGGACGGGGCTCTCCTGTCCTGGGGACACTCGCCCCGGCCTCAGCCCGGCTCCTCGCGGGGTCCCTCCCCCTTGGAGGCCTTTTGTTTCTTTATTTCTTTTTCCCCGTCTTCCTACCTTGATAGAAGTGCGAACTCTTCTCACTGTAGCATTCCAGCTGTTCTCTCTTTTCATCTCAAGCTGAATTCGTAGGTTTTCAGGATAATTTGAAAGTTATCTAGGTAATTTGGTGGGGACAGGGGACTTGGGGACCCTACTCTTCCGCCATCTGGCCCCGCCTCGGATTCTATACTTTAGCTGAATCTTGAACATCGAGTAATCGGAGCTACAGACAAAGAGCAAAGTGAGTCTAGCTGTTCCTGCGTGGCCGGTATTCCATCTTCTAGAACTTATTTCCGTGTCTTTCCTGGAGCGTCTCCGTGTGCCTCTCTTGGCCCTTCCCCAGCCCTCTATCATGTTAATAAACGTGTGCTCCCACTGGAATCTCCCTGCTAGCACTTCAATTGTGCAGATGCCTATACCCAGCGGAAGTTTTGAGACCCGGTGCCCATAGGTGCAAATACCTTTCTACTTGGTGTCAAAGTTTGTATTTTGAAATGTAATCCATTTTTTAAAGCTTAATGCAAAACAAGCCAGCAGACTATTGAACTTAAACCAGTCTGCCTTGTTGGCTCCTTAGTGAACAGTGGCTTTGTGTAAATATGTTTGACCTAAAGTCCTACTTTTCCTAAAATTATATTGTGTTCATACCTATGGCATCTTTCCCGGGCCCAGAATTTCACAGGAAGTCGTGTGTAGACAATTCATTGATATGAGAGTTACCTTGATAGTTCTTTGCCAACAATTTGACACCCATGCCTATTCTAGGTTTGGGTTGCCATAGTCACATTTAAAATGGGGATTGCTCAGTTTGCTTTTTAAGGAAGGGACCTTGTCAAATTCTTGTCTCTCATGCTGCTGACACTCAGCTGGGATCCCACCATGCCCATGCAGACCTGAGGCCGCCTGCCTTGCCCTGAACATGCCTGAGCTGTGGCAGCCTGCAGAGCCTCCCCTCCGCGGAGGGGACTGCGGGGCGGGAGCGCGAATCCAACAGCGCAGGCCCCGGAGCACAGGGCGCCGGGACACAGCCCAGGATCCAGCCTCCCCCCGGGACAGGCAGAGGCCAGGAGGGCCCAGGACAGCAAGGACGCTCTTGCCCCATGGGTCCAGGTTCCCATGGACCTGCAGCATGCTGCTCGAGCTCCCACCTGTCCTCAGGTTGCTGGCTTGACTGGCAGCACTTGTTATCAACTGGAAGTGCTGGCTCTGGTTTCTTCCTCCTTATTTACAACTCTGGTATAGCGTTAGTTGGTATGGATATGATCCAAATGCAGCAGCCTGCTCAAATTGGAAGGCTGCCTCCACACCACCTGGGTCTTGAGCATTTGCTTTTGGTCTCGTAGTAAAGACATTTACAGTTGAAAAAAATAAATAAAAAATAAGTTATTCCAGTGACCTTTCCAGTTTAGAATATGGAGGTAAAGTTTCCTTAACAGTATGTCAAGTACCAATATCTTCAAATGTTGATATGCTATTGCATTGTTGAGTTCTATTGATTCACATTTTAATATCTTATACAGTACATACTCAAATTTTCAATCTTGCACAGCACATTAGCAAAGTTACTAGGAAAATTGGATTACCACGACCAAGATGTTACAAAGTGTACAAAACTCTGAGAGGGAGAGCCAAGATCAAGGAATGCTTTTCTCTAGGAAACAATTCTACCAACAACAATATGGGAATAAGAGTAACTTAAAATATGGAAGACATATTAAATGCATGACTGACTCCAAATTGCCATGTACTGTGCTTTGTATTATAGTATATAAAAACTACCCCATCTATGGAATGTTAAGCTAACACCCAAGACAATGAAAGCTTCCCCAAATCAATTTCCCACCATTTTCTAGTTTTACCAAAAAATAAACAACCAGAAATGATTTCACCACTTTAAAAAAAAGCATTTACACTTTAAAAAATGGGATGAGGGGATCCCTGGGTGGCTCAGCAGTTTATTGCCTGCCTTTGGCCCAGGGTGCGATCCTGGAGTCCCGGGATCGAATCCTACATCCGGCTCCCGGCATGGTGCCTGCTTCTCCCTCCCTCCTCCTGTGTCTTGCCCCTCTCTCTCTCTCTATGTCTATCATAAATAAATAAATAAATCTTTAAAAAATGGGATGAAGTCAGATTCCCTTCTTCTTAACACACTTCTACTAAAAAACTTGCATTTACAAGATAGTTGATAAAAATATTCCTCTGGATTATACAAGAAAAGAGACAGGGACTGCTGAAAGACCAGGTATAGGATATTAATCAGACCAGTCTTCTTTCTGTTCACCAGGAGCTGGACTCCTTGTTTTTAGTTTCTCCATTTTCTGCCAGGTAAATCTTCTTTGTACTTTTTGTTGTCTGAAGTTTTATCTTTTCCTGCTACCTTTTTGGCATCATTTCCACTCTTATATAGGAGCAGGTTTGGCCAACAAGCACGCTGATCTCTTGGGCTGTTCCTTAGCTGCCCCTCTGCCAGGCTGCCCTTCCTCTTGAGGATGGTGGCAAGTATGTGCCCACTGGTGCAGACCAGGTGCATGAGGATACCCAGAGACTCTGTGATGTGGGGTGCATGGCTGCTGCTGCTCCTCCTACTCCTGGAGCTTCCCTCAGAATAATTCTTAGTAATCTTGTCTTGGGCTATTACTTTGCAGTGTTTTGTCAAATCATATTCTAATATTTTAAATAAAATTGTATTAAATCTATATTTACCTAATGAGTACTGTTACATTTCCTAGTTGAACTAAACAAATCAGCTACATAAAACTTAAAGTGTCTGTATGAGGCTCTTAACCTCAGTCTTTTTTTTCCCCCCTTTTTTTTTCAGATTTTCTTTTTTATTTGAGAGAGAGTGCGCGAAAGCACAAGCAGGGAGAGGAGCAGGTTCCCCACTGAGCAGGGAGCCTGATGTAGGGCTTGATCTTAGGGTTCTAGGATCCAGTTCTAAGCCTAAGGCAGACTTTGACCTACTGACCCACTGAGGCACCCCAGTCTTTTTTTTTTTTTTTTAAGATTGTGTCTTGAACCTAGTTATGGGTTTCAAACTCACAACCTGGGGATCAAGAGTTGCAGGCTGTCCTGACTGAGCCAGTCAGGTGCCCCAACCTCAGTCTCAACTATCAATTATCACTGCTTTAAACAGCTTTCCTGTCTCTAACAAAACAAAGCAAAACAATTAAAAAAGAAAAAAAGTTACTGAATCACAATTCAACTACCTCATATAAGATTAAAAAAAAAAACTAAATTAAATTGAGTTTGAGCCAAGCTGCTCCACTCCTCCAAGATATTCAGTGATTTTTTTTGTGGTATCTTATAAGGCTTACAGAGAAGTCTCATTTTGTACCTCCAGTTTTGTTAGAATCATTCACATCGAAAACTAAACTCTATTGCCTGCAACTCACTAGCAACCAAACATTCTTCTCTAGTGTAATTTCATTGTACATAATAATACAGGCTCCAGAAAGGAGAAATATTCTCAAAGATATTGTATAGACAAATGCTGTCAAAGAATATGTTCCAACGTTTCTTTCAAAACACAGAATTAGTGGGGAGTGCCTGCTGTAGTGCTGAGAGCTAGCCTCAGCTATCAAGAGTCATGCTGGGGAAGCAAAAGTCCAATTCAGATAAAGAAGAGAGAGAGAGAGAGAGAGAGAGAGAGAGAGAGAGAGAGAGAGAGAGAGAGAGAGAGAGAGAGAGAGAGAGAGAGAGAGAGAAAAGAAGGGCAGCCCCGGTGGCTCAGCGGTTTAGCACCACCTTCAGCCCAGGGTGTGATCCTGGAGACCCGGGATCGAATCTCACGTGGGGCTCCCTGCATAGAGCCTGCTTCTCCCTCTGCCTGTGTCTCTGCCTCTCTCTTTCTCTCTCTCTCTCATGAATAAATAAAATCTTTAAAAAAATAAAAAAGAAGAGAGACCTCTCTGAGGACCCAAGGCATTTAGCTGATGTCCAGAAATGCCACACCTTAGCAATATGGACCACACTGAGAAAAGGCCATGCTGTCGGGATGAAAACACATAAGCCTGTCTTAATCAAGAATAAAACCAAACCTGAAGAGATCAAAAGGATTTATCAGTCATTTAACAGGAGGCCAGAACAACATATTTTAAAGGATGACAACATAATCCAGACTCCTTGTGATATATCACACAAAATGTCCAGCATAGGATAAAAAATTATGCGGTATGTAAAAGAGGAACAGTATAACCCATAATTAAGAAAAAAACAGCCAAAAGAGTCAAGATGTTGGAATTAGCAGATAAGGGGCAGTGAAAGTATTTATAAACATGCCCAAGGATATATGGAAAAGCCTATAATGAGTAAAAAGATGTAAGCTATACACAGAGAAGTGGAAAGAATTAAAGAACAAAGTGGAAATCCAAGAAATGAAAAGTACAATATCTGAAATGAAAACTTCACAGGATGGTCTTTTAAAAAAATATTTATTTATTCTTGAGAGACACAGAGAGAGAGAGAGAGAGAGAGAGAGAGAGAGAGGCAGAGACACAGGCAGAGGGAGAAGCAGGCTCCATGCAGGGAGCCTGATGTGGGACTCGATCCCGGGACTCCAGGACCACTCCCTGAGCCAAAGGCAGGTGCTAAACCACTGAGCTATCCAGGGATCCCCTGGGATGGTCTTCTTCTTCTTCTTCTTCTTCTTTTTTTTTTTGTTTTTAAACACAGCATATACTGCATTATTAGTTTCATGGGTATAATTTAGTTATTTGTCAGTTACATATAACACCCAGTGGTCATCATATCACATGCCCTCCTTAATGCCATATATCCCAGGTACCCCATACCCCCTTCTCACCTCTCCTCCAGCCACCCTCAGTTTGCTCCCTATAGTTAAGAGCCTGGTTTACCTCCCTCTCTGATTTTGTCTTATTTTATTTTTCCCTCCCTTCTCCTATGATCCTCTATTTTGTTTCTTAAATTCCACTTATGAGTGAGATCATATGATAACTGTCTTTTTTTCTGGCTGACTTATTACACTTAGCATAATAACCTCCAGTTCCATCCATGTTGTTGCAAATGATAAAATTTCCTTATTTTTGAAAGCTGGATAATATTCTAATATACATATATATATATATATATATATATGCCACTACTTTGTTATCTATTCATCTGTCAATGGACATCTGGGCTCTTTCCATATTTTGCCTATTGTGCTATAAACATTAGAGTGCAGGTGTCCCTTCAAATCACTATGTTTGTATCCTCTGGGTAAATACCCAGTAGTGCAATTGCTGGGTTATAGGGTAGCTCTATTTTTAACTCTTCAAGGAACCTCCACATTGTTTTCCAGAATGGCTGTACCAGAGTGGCTTTTCCAGAGTTTGAATTTCCATCAATAGTCAATAGTGCAAAAGGGTTCCCCTTTTTCTGAATTGTCACTAACATTTGTTGTTTCCAGAGTTGTTAATGTTTGCCATTCTCACTGGTGTGAGGTGGTATCTCACTGTGGTTTTGATTTGTATTTCCCTGATGGCAAGGGATGTGGAGCATTTTCTCATGTGTTTGTTGGCCATATGCAGGTCTCCTTTGGAGAAATGTTTGTTCATGTCTTCTGCCCATTTCTTGACTGGATTATTTGTTTTCTGGGTGTTGAGTTTGAGAAGTTCTTTATAGATTTATAGATTTTGGCTACAGATACTAGCCCCTTATCTGATGTGTCATTTGCAAATACCTTCTCGACTCTGTAGGTTGTCTTTTAGTTTTGCTGATAGTTTCCTTTGCTGTGCAGAAGCTTTTTATCTTGATGAAATCCCAGTGGCTCATTTTTGCTCTTGTTTCCCTTGCCTCTGGAGACATGTCTAGCAACAAGTTGCTGTGGCCAAGGTCACAGAGGTTGTTGCCTGTATTCTCCTCCAGGATTTTGATGGATTCCTGTCTCACATTTAGGTATCTCATCCATTTTGAGTGTATCTTTGTCTCTGGTGTAAGAGAATGGTTTAGTTTCATTCTTTTGAACGTGACTGTCCAATTTGCCCAACATCATTTGTTGAATAGACCGTCCTTTTCCCAGTGCATATTTTTTCCTGCTCTGTCAAATATTAGTTGACCATAGAGTTGAGGGCCCATTTCTGGGTTCTCTACTCTGCTCCATTGACCTATGTGTCTGTTTTTGTGCCAGTACCACACTGTCTGATGATTATAGCTCTGTAATACTGCTTGAAATCTGGCATTGTGATGCCCTCAGCTTTGGTTTTCCTTTTCAACATTTCTTTGGCTATTCAGGGTCTTCTCTGGTTCCATCTAAATCTTAGGATTATTTATAATAGCTCTGTGAAAAATGTTGATGGTATTTTATAAAGTAGTTTTTTTTTTTAAATTTTTATTTATTTATGATAGTCACACAAAGAGAGAGAGAGGCAGAGACACAGGCAGAGAAACAGGCTCCATGCACCGGGAGCCCGATGTGGGATTCGATCCCGGGTCTCCAGGATCGCACCCTGGGCCAAAGGCAGGCGCCAAACCGCTGCTCCACCCAGGGATCCCTGTTGATGGTATTTTAAAAAAGATTTTATTTATTTGAGAGAGAGTGTGTGAAAGAGAGCATGAGCCAGGGGAGGGGCAGAGGGAGAAGGAGAAGCAGACTCTCTGGGGCTGGATTCCAGGACCATGGGATCATGACCTGAGCTGAAAGCAGTTGTTTGAGCCACTCAGATGAACCTGTTGATGGTATTTTGCTGGAAGTACATTGAATGTTAAGATTGCTCTAGGTAGCACAGATATTTTAACAATAATTGTTCTTCCAATCCATGAACATAGAGTATTTTCCCGTTTCTTCGAATCTTCCTCATTTTCTTTCATAAATGTTCTACAGTTTTCAGAGTATAGATCCTTTACCTGTTTGGTTAACTTTACTCCTAGGTATTGTAAGGTTTTTGATGCAATTGTAAATGAGATCATTCCTTAATTTCTCTTTCTTCTGTCTCAGTGTATAGAAATGCCACTGATTTCTGCATTTATTTTATATCCTGCCACTTTGCTGACTTGCTTTATGAGTTCTAGCAATTTTTGGGTAATCTCTTGGGTTTTCAACATAGAGTATCATGTTATCTGTGACGAGTGAGAGTTTCACTTCTGTGCAGATTTGGATGTCTTTTATTTCCTTTTCTTGTCTGATTGCTGAGGCTAGGGCTTCCAGTACTATGTTGAATAACAGTGGTGAGAATGGACATCCCTGCTTTGTTCCTGACCTTCAGGGAAAATTTCTTGGTTTTCTCCTGTTGAGGATATTTTCTGTGGGTTTTTCTTTTCTTTTTTTTTTTAAAGATTTATTTATTTATTCATTCAGAGAGAGCGAAGAGAGAGGCAGAGACACAGGCAGAGGGAGAAGCAGGCTCCATGCCGGAAGCCCGATGTGGAACTCGATCCTGGGTCTCCAGGATCACACCCTGGGCTGCAGGCGGCGCTAAACCGTTGCGCTACCGGGGCTGCCCGCTGTGGGTTTTTCATATATGGCTTTTATGATACTGAGGTATGATCCTTATGTCCCGACACTGTGGAGTTTTAATCAAAAAAGGATGCTGTGTTTTTTCAAATGCTTTTTCTGCATCTATTGAGAAGATAATATGGTTCTTGTCCTTTCTTTTATTAATGTGGTGTATCATATTGATTGAATGCAGATGTTGAACCACCATTGCAGCCCAGGAATAAATCCCACTTGATCGTGGTAAATAATCCTCTTAATGTGCTGTTCGATCTTACTGACTAGTATCTTGGTGAGAATTTCTGCATCTGTGTTCACCAGGTATATTAGTCTATAATTCTCCTTTTTGATGGGGTCTTTGTCTGGCTTTGTTTTTTGTTTTCTGTGTTTTTTTTTTTTTTTTTGGAATTTTATTTTATTTTATTATTTTTTCTTTTTTTTAATAATAAATTTATTTTTTTATTGGTGTTCAATTTGCCAACATACAGAATTCAATTTGCCAACATACAGAATTCAATTTGCCAACATACAGAATTGTCTGGCTTTGAAATCAAGGTAATGCTAGTCTCATAGTGAGTTTGGAAGTTTTCCTTCCATTTCTATTTCTTGAAACAGATTCAGAAGGTAAGTATTAATTCTTAAATGTTTAGTAGAATTCCATTGGGAGGCCAGCTGTTCCTGGACTCTTGTTTTGGGGAGATTTTTTATTGCTGCAGTTTCTTTGCTGGTTTGGGTCTTTTCAAGGCTTCTATTTCTTCGATTTATGTCTCTGGGAATGCATCCATTTCTTCCAGATTGCCTAATTTGATGGCATATAGTTGCCTATAATATATGTTCTGATAATTGTTTATATTTCCTTGGTGGTGGTTATGATTTCTCCTCTTTCATTCATGATTTATTTATTTGGGTCCTCTCTGCTTTTAGAGAAGTCCAACTAGGGTTTTTTTTTTTTATCTTATTAATTCTTTCAAAGAACCAGGTCCTAGTTTCATAGATCTGTTCTACTGTTCTTTTGTTTTCTATTATTTCTCTTCTCCTGCTGGGTTTAGGCTTTATTTGCTGTTCTTTTTCCAGCTCCTTTACATGTGAAATTAGCTTGTGCATTTGAGACTTTTCTTGTTTCTTGAGAAAGGCCTGTATTACTATATACTTTGCTCTGAGGACCACCTTTGCTGCATCCCAAAAGGTGTTGAAGTACCTGTTTTCATTTTCATTTGTTTTCATGTATTTTAAAATTCTTCTTTAATTTCCTGGCTGATCCATTCATTCTTTAGTAGGATTCTCTTTAACCTCTACATATTTGTATTCCTTTCAAATTTTCTCTTCTGAGTGATAACAAGTTTTAAAGCACTGTGGTCTGAAAATATGCAAGGAATAATCCCAGTCTTTTGGTACTAGTTGAGACCTGATTTGTGACCCAATAAGTGATCTACTCTGGAGAATATTCCATGTGCACTTGAGAAGAATGTATATTCTGTTGCTTTGGGATGAAATGCTCTAAATATATCTAAGTCTTTCTGGCCCAGTGTGTCATACAAAGCCCTAGTTTCCTTGACCTTCTGCTTACACAATCTATCAATTGCTGTGAGTGGGGTGTTAAACTACCCTGATATTATTGTATTACTATCAATGTGTTTCTTTAATTTTGATATTAATTGGTTTATGTATTTGGCTGCACCCAATTTAGGGGCATAAGTATTTATAATTGTTCGATCTTCTTTTGGATAGACCCTTTTATTATGATGCAACATTTTTCTTCATCTCTTATTACAGTCTTGGGTTTAAAATCTAGTTTGATATAAGGATGGTTACTACTTCAGCTTTAATGTTCATTAGTATGATAAATGGTTCTCCACTCCCTCACTTTCAATCTGGAGGTGTCTTTAGGTCTAAAATGAGTCTTTTGTACACAGCATATTAATGGATCTTATTCGTTTTATCCAATCTCTTGCCCTACATCTTTTGATTGGAGCATTTTGTCCATTTATCTTCAGAGGAATTATTGAAAGATATGAATTTAGTGCATTGTATTACCTGTAAAGTCACCCTTCTTGTAAATTGCCTCTGTTCCTCTCTGGTCTTTGTTACTTTTCACCTCTCTCTTCACTTGAAGCATCTTCTTTAGTGTTTGCCAGGCTGGCTTAGTGTTCATGAATTCCTTTAGTTTTTGTTTGTTTTGGAAACTCTTGTTTCCTTCTTCTTCTCTCCTTCTATTCTGAATGGCAGCTTTGCTGGATAAAATATTCTTGGCTACAAATTTTTCCCATTTAGCACATTGACTATATTGTGCCAGTCATTTCTGGCCTGCCAGGTCTCTGTGGTCAGGTCTGTTGCCAGTCTTGTTTCTACTCTTCTAGCTGCTTTTAGAATTTTCTCTTTCTCAAAAAAAAAAAAAAAAAAAAGAAAAAAGAATTTTCTCTTTCTCTCTGAAATTTGCACACTTCACTATTATATGTTGAAATGTTGATGTATTTTTACTCATTTTTAGGGAGGTTCTCTATACCACCTAGACTTGAATAGCCTGCTTCCTTCTCCAGGTTAGGGAAGTTCTCCGCTATAATTTGTTCAAATAAACCTTCTACCCTCCCCTTTCATCTTCTGAAACCTCCATAATCCATATTTTATTTTGCTTTATGTAATCACTGATTTCTCAGAGTCTCCCTTTATGACCTGGTAGTCTTTCTCTCTTCTTTTTAGCTTCCTTATTTTCCAACATTTTGTCTTCTGTATCACTGAATCTCTCTTCTGCCTCATTTATCCTTGTTAGAGCCTCTATTTTTACCACATCTCAATAATAGCATTTTAAATTTCAGCCGGATTAGATTTTAGTTCTCTAATTTCTCCAGTAAAGGATTCTCTAGTGTTTCAAGCCCAGCTAGTTTATAATCATTGTTTTAAAATCTAGTTCAGGGAGGCCCCGGTGGCTCAGCAGTTTAGTGACTGCCTTCCATCAGGGTGATCCTGGGGTCCCGGGATCAAGTCCCACAAGGGCTCCCTGCATGGAGCCTGCTTCTCCCTCTACCTGTGTCTCTGCTTCTCTCTCTCTCTCTCTGTGTCTCTCATGAATGAATAAAATCGTTTAAAAAATAAAATAAAGTCTAGTTCAGACATCTTGGAGATAGGAAAGATGGCAGAAGAGTAGAGTCCCCAAGTCACCTGTCCCCACCAAATTACCTAGATAACTTTCAAATCATCCTGAAAACCTATGAATTCGGCATGAGATTTAAAGAGAGAACAGCTAGAATGCTACAGTGGGAAGAGTTCGCACTTCTATCAAGGTAGGAAGATGGGAAAAATAAATAAACAAAAGAAATCCAAGGGGGAGGGGCCCCGTGAGGAGCAGGGCTAAGGCCGCGTGGGGAGTGCCCCCAGGACAGGAAAGCCCCAGCCAGGAGAAGCAGGAGCTTCACCAATCTTCCTGGAGGGAAAGGCACTTGCAGGGAGTTGGAGCAGGATCCCAGGAGGGGAGGGGATGCCCTCAGGCTCCCAGGGACAGTAACAGAGCACCTGTGCCCCGGGGAGAGCACGCCACACACCGTGGCTGAGCTCCCTAAAGGGCTGCAGTGCTACCTGGCTGGGCCTGGGAGCAGCTCGGAGGCGGCGCTGCGCGAAAGAAGCTGCGCAGGCCTGGAGCGCGATTCAAGCAGTGTAGGCCCCAGAGCCCAGGGCGCTGGGGGACACAGCCCAGGATCTGGCGCTCCCCCCCGGGACAGGCAGAGGCCAGGAGGGCACAGAACAGCGAGGATGCTCCTGCTGCCTGGTGGCCCGGCCCCAGAGCATCCAGGCCCCTGGGACTGAGAGCTGTGGTGGTTACTGTGAGAGATGACTCCAGGGCTAAGAGCTGGTCTCCGCCACTGTTGTTCCTCCTGGGGCCTCACAGGATAAACAACCCCCACTGAGCCTCACAGTGGCCTCACATGATAACTCCCACTGAGCCATGCACCAGGCAGGGGGCTGAGCAGCTCCCCCAGGTGCTCACACCTGAGAATCAGCACAGCAGGCCCCTCTCCCAGAAGACCAGCTAGACAGACAGGGGAAAAGCAAGTTATTGACCAAGCAGCACTGGAAAGTTCCAGGGGAAGTCAAGGGATTTACAGTATATAGAATCAGAGGATACTGCCCCTTGTTTTTTGTTTTCTGTTTGCTTCCCCCACTTTTTTTCCTTCTTCTTCTTTTCGTTTTTCTCCTTTTCCCAATACAACTTGTTTTTGGCCACTCTGCACTGAGCAAAATGACTAGAAGGAAAACCTCACCTCAAAAGAAAGAATCAGAAACAGTCGTCTCTCCCACAGAGTTACAAAATTTGATTACAATTCAATGTCAGAAAGCCAATTCAGAAGCACAATTATAAAGCTACTAGTGGCTCTAGAAAAAAGCATAAAGGACTCAAGAGACTGCATGACTGCAGAATTTAGATCTAATCAGGCAGAAATTAAAAATCAATTGAATGAGATGCAATCCAAATTAGAGGTCCTAACGACGAGGGTTAACGAGGTGGAAGAACGAGTGAGTGACATAGAAGACAAGTTGATGGCAAAGAGGGAAACTGAGGAAAAAACAGACAAACAAAAGATCATGAGGATAGATTAAGGGAAATAAATGACAGCCTCAGAAGGAAAAATCTACGTTTAATTGGGGTTCCCGAGGGCACCAAAAGGGACAGAGGGCCAGAATATGTATTTGAACAAATCATAGCTGAAAACTTTCCTAATCTGGGAAGGGAAACAGGCATTCAGATCCAGGAGATAGAGAGATCCCCCCCCCAAAATCAAGAAAATAAATTTCAAAAAATAAATAAATTTTATTTTGGGTGACGAATATTTGAAGAACAATACTGTATATTTCTGAGTATTAAGAACATTTAGTAAACTTTTGAAAATATCCTAAACACGAGTCTTTGAGTAGAGCTCACAGCAATAATTCTCCTTAACTATTAATAATATATGAATAATCCTAAAAGATCATTGCAGTATCAAGAGAAAATATGTTCAGATTTCATTTTGACAGTTCCACCTTCACCAAGTATTTCTGAGTGCCCAATATTTAGAGGGTCTGTTTCAGTTGCTTGGGATATATTATAAACAAAACATTAAGATTCTTGCCTTAAATGAAGGCTTTTAAAAATTAGCAGAAAGACCCTCACTAGGCAAGGACAGAAAATGGACTCTTCCAGGGTCTCTAGATGTGGCATCCACCTGTTGGAATAAAAGCTGGAAAGGTGATCAGCCAGGCAGGGAGAAGGGAGCCTTTGTGGCTGTAGCATAGACTACGGTCTCCAGTTGATAATGTATTACACAGAGAGGTGTTCTTGGGCCTACCCCAGCAACGGGACAGCAGATAAAGCCTAAGTGCCCAATAATGGGACTGTCACCTGGACTTCCAATGAATGACTCAGACTACTTATGTGAATTCATTTCATCCTATTGGGTAGATGATTTTGAACTTAATAGCAAATCCAATCATAATTCTAAAAGTATATATATATAAAGGAGTATGAAGGGGATGATTTGAAATATTTTGAGAAACTGAGAAAAAATTCTAAGATGAATGACTTTCTTTATATTCCACCTAATTATAAAAATAGAGCAAACAGTAATCTCTTATTTTCAGGGAACACAGCACTAATTAGTTATTATCCTCTGTTTTTGCAGATGCATCTTGGCAAAGGTGCTGGCAGCTCTAGTGTGTGATGTTCTATTTCCAAAGTTCTAGGTGTTCTTCATTTCCTGATTGAAACACTTCAGTGAAAAATTCAGTATCAGGCTAGAAAGTTGTAGTATTTCAGTTCATATGAGGTATATGCCAGCCCTGATCCCAAAAGGATATGTTGCTAACAGAATGTAGGGATTGGGTCATGAGCAGTCTTGTGCAATGTCTTTAAGAATGACAATTTGGTATGTGATCATATTTAAAATCAGTAGGAAAGGGATGAATTATCAAATGGTATGTGGAATTGGGTATTAATACACAAGAAAAAGACTGTAGATTCTTAGGGCAATTGACATCAAAGGGAGCACTGGATACAGAGGATTTTACTTTGTATGCAGTTAGGATGGTGAATATTTTGCTCTGTCAGTATGATGATGGATCCAGGTAGCAATGCTGGCCATTAGTGTAGTGAAGTCTTGCTCAGTAGCTTGATTCCAGTGTTATCACAGAATAGTCACTCACCAAGGGCATCTAGTTTGACAACTCAGATGTGCTCAGCAGCTGACTTTCCTCCCACAGTTGACAGCACCAAAGAGGGGTGCTTTTGTCAGCAGTTTTACTACTGTGTGTCAAAAACCTAGGCAGTATAAGGACCAGAGTCAGTAAAAATGCCCAAAGTTTCAAATGGAATATTTGCCAGTGTTGAGAACATCCTTAAGTCCTGCACAAGGAGAGCAGCCACATCAATTTTTAGGTCTGCATCATGGCACTGAAGTTGAGTAGTCAGTGTCCAGTGATGCCCACTAGCCTGTCAGTTAACCAAGCCCAGTTCGAGTAAGTTCCATGAATGAAGGGCCCTACCAAGCCAGCAGCTTTGCTTCAGGCAGCAGAATGGACGGTAAGTTTCCTCTGCTACAATTCGACATACAGCTAAGATACTGCTGGGACCAGTACAGCTGTATTCTTAAATATACCATGTACATTTTACACAAGGCTTGTATCCTCTGTATCTTTTTAGCCAGTTAAGATAACACACTCTAAAATTGGAATATCAAGTCAGAAGCTCCTCTGAGTCAGGTGTATAGTGTATAGAGTCCAAGAGTAAGCTAATAGTTGCTTTACAAAAAATATATATACTTGTTAGGGTATCAAGTCAAACTACCCTTTCCCACACCTCCAGGCCATCTCCTTTTGCCAGAAATTCCAATCAACAGAATGACCAGTCACAGAGACTGAAGCCCAAAGTGGTCATTAAGGGCTGTGGGAACTCAAAGGTATCTTCTTTACACACAAATCTTCCTGACTGGGAGAATCCCTTCTGAGTTATGGGAAGGGTAAATATGACATATACCACACTCCTACTACACTTTCATATTTAGAAGTAACCACAGTACACAGCACTGGCCTAAAGGCCTCATTTATTCACAGGGTCACATTCATTTCACCCCCTCCTACTGTAACCCTTACCCTAACAGCATTTTCTAAATCTAGATCCTTCTTACTTCCACGTAAAGTGGTAAAATTTTGACTTGGGCACTTGTATCCCATAAAACCATAAAAGTTTGAGCCTCTCTTCTCCCTTAAAGTTCCCCCAAATATTTGGGTAGGTGCCAATGAATATATGCCCCCTTTGGAGTCAGAAAAATTTATTTTCCTTGAAACAGCTGATATTGGGGCATAGAGAGGTACAACAAAGCGTGAAGGGAGAGCAGCTTCAACCAAAAATTTTTTCAACTTTTTAGGTTCACTGAAAGCCTTTGAACAGGTGGCATCTATTTCATTACACTGAAGGGAGATTTTTTTTTTTTTAATGAATTCTCTGATGATCTTAGAGAGACTCCTCACAAACCAACCCTTTAATAAGTGTTGTACCCACTGACTGATGTAAGCTTGGCTTACACAGTAACTTTCTACCTCCCCAACAGAGGGATGGCTAAATTATGTTCAAAAGGAAACAGACATGAATATGTGAGAGCTCAACAGAATACAAGCTTACTGCTTGATCACAAAATGTTCAAAAAGTAAAGACATGAACGAGAATTTTGTTGTACATTTCAGGCACCCTGGCTTTTACCTTGTAAAAGCTGTGCCATGTTACAACATGATACTCCAGGTTGTCCTGGGTCATCTCCATTCTATTGTGACAGCATCCTAGTAGTTCATCAGCGAGGTCTTTTGTCATGACTGGGTGTGGCATAAAACATGAAAATCCACAGTCCCAAAGCCCTACTTGGAGCAAAAGGAGACCTGGAAATTTTGTGTGAGTTATTTAAAGGACATGGCTTCATTCAAAAGGGCTTTCCATAGTATCCTAAAAGAATTATCAGCCTATGTGTATTCTCTGATATCCTTTCAGGATTGCTTTTTGGATAAAATTCTTCCTACGTTCATATTTATATAGTTTCTCTCCTGTGTGGGTTTCCTGGAGTCAAATGGCTTGGTCCTTCAACCATACGGATTTTCCAAAGTTATTTTATCAATGGGGTTTTCCGCCCTCCTGAATTCTCTGGCAAACATTTAGAGTTGACTTCTTATATAACTTTCCAAATTCATTACCTTCATAAGATTTCTCCCCATTGTGAATTCTCTGATGTATTCTGAGGTTTGATTTCTGGCCAAAAGTTTTCGCACATTTGTTACACTGAAAAGGTTTCTCCCCTGTATGAATTCTCTGATGATCACTAAGGATCGCCTTCCGGACGAATTTTTTGCCACATTCATTACACTTAAATGGTTTCTCCCCAGTATGAATCCTTTGATGTACTCTAAGGGTTGATGTCCGGGCAAAAGTCTTCCCACATTCATTACATTTAAATGGTTTCTCTCCTGTGTGTGTTTTCTGATGTTGAATAAGATGGTCTTTTCTCCAGAAGGATTTTTCACATTCGTTACATTGATATGTTTTCTCACCGCTGTGAGTTCTCTGATGTATTCTAAGGTTTGACTTCTGACCAAAAGTTTTCCCACATTCTTTACACTGAAAAGATTTCTCTCCTGTGTGAATTCTATGATGATCTCTGAGGGTTGACTTTTGAACAAAAGTTTTCCCACATTCGCTACATTTATAGGGTTTCTCTCCTGTATGAATTCTCTGATGTCCCCTGAGGGTTGACTTCTGGACAAATGTTTTCCCACATTCATTACATTTATAGGGTTTCTCTGCTGTGTGAATTCTCCGATGTGTACTGAGGTGTGACTTCTGGGAGAAAGTTTTTCCACATTCATTACATTCAAATGGTTTCTCTCCTGTGTGAGTTCTCTGATGTTGAATGAGATGTCCTTTTTGAAAGAAGGATTTACCACATTCTTTACATTTATAGGGTTTTATCTCAGAGTGAGTTCTCTGGTGTACTTTGTGAGCTGATATCTGGTAGGATTTCCTGCTTTTATGATACTCAGAGGATTTATCCTCAGTTTGTGTTCTTTCATTACACACCAATGGGTTCTCTTCCGTGATAATTCTCTGAAGTTGAGTGAGGTGTGACTTCCTGTTGAAATTATTTCCACTTGCATTACATTCATTTTGTTTCATAGCCATGTTAAACTTACTATACTCCTTAAGAGCTGACTTCTCACAGATGGATTTCCCATATTGGTTAAAAGGAGAGCATTTCTCCTCTATCCCAGTTCTTTTACAGTCAAAGATAGTTGTTTTTTTGTTTTCCCTACATTCATCTTTATAGGATTTTTCTCTTGTATGAATACTCTTATGTGTAACACAAGTAGCCTCATCATAGAAGGCTTTTCCAATTGCATTATATTTAAAAGCTTGCTCCAACGTTTGACACTTTTGATTCTCAGGAAGATTTTCCTTATAACTAAGAGCTTTCCCATTTTTATTATATTCATGAAATTCCTCTTCAGTATGAGTTGTCTCAAACTTAATTTTGAAAGACAAATTTTCACAGACACTATAGCAATTTGTTTTTTTGGTTAGGTAAGTTCTACTATTAATGACAAATTGGGAAATTTTTTGCAAATTTACTCCCCAGGAGTCATATTTATGGGACATTTTTGTTGAAACAGGAGCTATGTGCAGATTAAATTGTTTCCCCCAAACTTCCTCTTCCTCTCCAGTCAATGGTTTATTATTGATGAATATTATTTCCTGCAAGTGTTTATCTTTGATTTTCTTGTTCCTCTTCATCAGGTCATCATCTCTGTAATCTTCTAAAACAGAGATAAATTGAAAACATCTTAAGAATCTTACATTTATTATGGGTGGGACCTATAGACAAATAACCTATATTGCATTTTGTTTTTTCGTTTTCCAAGATTAAATAATTTATGTGTGTGTGTCCTCACCCTTCTTTAAAAAACTTATTGGTACAGTGAAAATGAGAGAGGAAACTGGTAATTAATACCTATCTGTATTTGGATTGTGATAAGTTGCCCTTCCAACTGAGGTGGAGAAAGAATAGAAATTAGACTTTATAGGAGTGGTTATTTTGAGCAACAGGAAAACCAGATAATGGGATGAACACAACAAAACTATATAAACTTAAGTTCAGCAACAAAATAATTAGGAGATAATGAACACTGATAGATTAGGACCAACAGGGGAAGAGTTTGCTTTGAGGAAATATATTATAGTCCTATGCTACCTAGGATATACTGATAGACTACTCAAGAGTCTACTACTTCCAATTTGATATCTCTTATTTCTATTCAATCCTTCAACATCAAATCAAAATTGATTTCAACTTTCCTCATGATTAAATGAAGCAGCTCAGGATCTAATCCATCTCATAGTAATAAGTCATGGAAGTACAAACAAATATAAAACTGACAAAAGGAAAATCCTTCTTGCAACTAAATTAGATTTGCTGCTCAATTCTGCTTTGGTACCTTTATTTTATCAAAATTCAATGATAAGTGAACCTGATCATCTCATCCTAAATTTCCACACTTTAATTTGATATGAGGAGTTCATGTATTTTATGTATGCATGTATATATGTAGGCTCTATGCCCAGTGTGGGGTTTGAACTCAAGACCTTGAAATTAAGAGTTGCATGCTCTACCAACTGAGCCATTGAAGTGCTCCGAGGGATATGATTTTAAATGGGGTATCATGGAAGGCTTTACTGCAAAGACGGCACTTAAGAAAGTCAAAATAATTTATGCATTATAGATGGCTGTCCTTTGAGATTTTTAGGAGTTGTAAATACCATCTACTATTTTTGGTTCATCTCTTCACTTTCTTAAGTATGAAACATAATTTATATCTGCATAAAACTTATATGTGCAACTTAACAGTACAGAGTTAACACTAGTGTAATACGAAACAATGTCAAACTGAAACCAATACTACACTGTATGTTAACTTGAGTTAAAAAAAAAAAAAAAACATGCCGAGAAACACAACACAAAAATGGCTCTGCAAAAATCCCTATTTATCTCTGCCTAGTTACAATCCTTCATGCTTAAGAGTTGACTATGCTTCTAATATTTATGTAATTGTTTCTTTGATTTTTTTTGAGGTTTTACCATCAATGTATGAATTCCCAAAAACGTAATTGAGTTTTGCATTTCTGACATCTACACAAATGTAACCATACATGCATATTTACATTGTTTGGTTTCTTTTAAGATTATGTACCTAATTTTCCCTTAAGGAATATAACTCTTCATCTACTGCTGATGAACTCAATTTTTAACAAAAACAAACAATATTTCCATAAATATTGTTTTATTCATCCTAGGGAATACAATCATGCCTTTTGGGAGGGCATATAGTTAGGAAAAGAATTCTTTGCTCACAGGTTATATAAAACTTTAACCTGACTTGGTAACACAGGGGTTTTACCAGTTTACATTTTCCATCAGAAAGATTCTTTAATATTTCATATCCCCATCAGGATTTGGCTTTGCCATATTGTTAATCTCATCTCGTACTGTGTTTCTCCTTTTGCTTTGTATTTTATTTTGAAATCCATGAAAGCTAATGAAAGCTTGAACATATTTTCCAAGATTTAATGGCCATTTAAAAGTTCCTGTTCAGTCTTCTGCTTATTTTTCAATTGGGTTGCCACCTTTTCCTATGTTGACTTGTGAAAGTTTTAACATTTTCAGGATACTAATCCTTTCAAGGATACTTGTACTATATACCTATTCTGGTACTCTGTGCTTGTCTTCTCATCCTTTTTTTTTTCTTCTCATCCTTTTAATAGTATCTCTTATAAACAAAGTTCTCAATTTTTATGTAGTCAGGTTTATTAATCATTTTCTTTTGATTGGTGCTTTTTTGGTCTTTGAGCCTAAAAGAAAAAGTCTTGAAATACAAAGGTGTTTATTCCTAAACTGACCTTCTTGAGTTTTAAATACCCCAAGAGAATTCTGTCTGCTAGTGCTTAGTAACTCACCTAGGTGGCTCTGGTTTGAGAATTCTTCCTCCAACAACCAAGGCTCCTCTCCTTGCTCCAACTTGAAGATTACTGCTGGTTTAAAAATGCAGTTCCCTGTAGACAGAGAACAATGGAGTACTTAGGACAGATGATGAGCTTTTGGTTTCTTTTCTTTTCTTTTCTTTTTTTTTTTTTTTGAGCTTTTGGTTTCTTAATTGTAAAAAGATACAGCTTTAGAAGTAGCACCCTGAAGATCCTGATTTAAAATCATCATGTGGAATTGACAACTCCTCTTAATTCTCAAGAGGCTTAGTTAATTTTATACTCCTGAATGAAATGCCTCAAAGACATTACAATCTAAATATTCATATATATTAGTGCATAAAAAGGAAATGCCTTCAATATGGTGTGATGAGGATAAGTTATATTTATATGCTCACCCACTGAGACTAGGTTGTTGTAGTTCTCCAGCATCACATCTCTATATAGGGTCCTTTGCATAGGACCCATTTGCTGCCACTCCTCTTGGGTGAATTCCACAGTCACATCCTTGAATGATATTGATGCCTGTAACAGTACACTTCTGTTCAATCTTAAGGGTTCAAAATTAGGTGACATACTCATAAAAACAATTCTTTACTGTAAAGAATTTAAAACAAATGAATAGGGCGCCTGGGTGGCTCATTAATTGAGCATTTGTCTTTGGCTCAGTTCATGATCCTGGGGTCCTGGGATCAAGTTCCACATTGGGCTCCCCACAGGGAGTCTGCTTCTCCCTCTGCCTCTGTCTCTGCTTCTCTCTGTGTGTCTCTCATGAATAAATAAATAAAATCTTAAAAAAATGAATATAAAGAATGCTTATTTTGAATCTAACTTTAACTTATATTTTGGAGGTAGTCAATGAGTAAAAATGTTTATAACTTAATTTCTATATATTTATGAGTTCTCTGCACATACTCTAAGTATATTAAACTTTGTTTTAAAAAATTTTTTAAAGCAAAAATGATAAATTTCCTACAATTTTTATCCAACACCCTAATATCTACCCTGGGCATATTGTAGGGTAAGAGTCAACAGATTATGACCTGTGGCCAAATCTAGCTTGCCACTTCTTTAATAAATAAAGTTTTCTTGCAACATAGCCACCCACCCACCCCCATCATTCTGTACTGTTCATGGTAGTTTTTGTGCTGTAACCACAGAGTCTAGTAATTCTATTGGAGACCTTATGACTATCAAAACTATCTGACCCATTACAGACAAGATTTGCCAACTTTTGGACTATCCAATCAATTAAAGGAAAGACTAAAAACAACAGAGAAAACACAATTAACAGAGAGGGATATATGTAGATCGAAAAAATATACATAATTATCAGCCAAAAGAAAGTTGGTGTGGTTATGTTACTATGAAAACAATAAGAGTAAGAAATTATCATTAAACATGGTAACTGGGCAGCCTGGGTGGCTCAGCGGTTTAGCGCTGCCTTCAGCCCAGGGTGTGATCCTGGAGACCCGGGATTGAGTCCCACGTCAGGCTCCTTGCATGAAGCCTGCTTCTCCCTCTGCCTGTGTCTTTGCCTCTCTCTCTCTCTGTGTCTCTCATGAATAAATAAATAAAATCTTAAAAAAAATAAAATGGTAATTATTTATGATCCTTTTAACAGAAGATGTAAGAAACATAAATTGTTATGCATTTGAAAACTTAGCTTCTAAATACAGTCAATTCTCATTATTTGCAGGTGCTGTATCTGTAAATTTACTTCACTAAAATATACTACTAACCTCAATACTCATGACTTTGTAATATTTATGGACACTTGGAGAAAGGTAAAAAATTTGAGTGTCCAACACATTTTCCCAGCTGGAGCTGAACAGCATAATGCTTTGTCAAATGTTTGTTTTGCAATCTATTTATCATATTCTTTGCATTTTTGTGCTTTTGCTTGGTGTTTTCATTTTTAAAATGCTCCTCCACCCATGTAATGCAGATATGCTGTCTAGTATTCCTGAGTGCAAGAAGGTTGTGATATGCCTTAGAGAGATCAAGGGTGTTAGATAAATTTTGAGAATTAATTATGCTGCTCTTAGCTATAGTCCTTGTTCATGAAGTAATATATTAAATAAGATATTTGTAAACAGAAACACACATAAAACAAGGTTGTATGTTGAATGGTTGACCAAAATGTGACTAGAAACACAGGAACTTAACCTTGTCTTTACTCTAGAAGCAATGATTCAGTATTTGCTAATTTAGTGATCACAGCAATTTTATAGAAAACCCCTGAGAATAGTAAGAATCAACTATATATAAACAAAGTTGATAGAAATGAGAGATGGATCCATAATTAATTATAAATAATTTTAACACAACTCACAGGGCAAGGTGACTGAAAACACCAATAGAGATTTAGAAAGGGGTCAGCAGCAGCCAAGAGGGAAAATCTGGTCTGCTCATTTTTGTTTTGTTTTGTTTTGTAAGTAAGATTTTATTGGAACACAGTCACATTCATTTGTTTATATATTATCTACGACTGCTACAGCACTACAACCATAGAGTTCAATATTTCCAAAAAAGACCGTATCTCCCATTAAGCCTACTATCTGACATTTACAGATGAAGTTTGCTGATCACTGATACAGAAGGTTTAAATGATATAAATAACAATTTGAGTAACTGAAACATATAGGATAACCTAATTATAACAAATCATTTTCTGGTGCATTTTGCGTATTGGAAATAAAAACAGTAAGTCTCATCAAATTAGAAAAGACTACAATCATACAGTGTAGCTCTGGGTTTTAGCTCAGATGTAGAGAGCTGAAAAGAGCAATACTATCATCCTTACAATAAAAGCAAAGGTAGGCAGGTTGAAAAATGAAGGTTTTTGTTTTTTTTCTTAATTCATCAGAGAAATAAAACGGCTTAACAAACAATTTGAATCAGGAGAGAGACAGGTATCTGTAGGGAGAATCAGGACCTGCTTGTTTGTTTACTGGACCATATGCTACCAAACTTCATATAAGATGAAAGGAAGATAAAGCTAGAAAAATATTAACAACCTGCTAAAGGCCACATGTGCACAAATGTTAGAGTATGAAGTCCCTGAGGAGGTGGTGTGTGTCACAGACATAGTGTGATTTCTAGCTTTTCGTGAAATTTTCTCCAGGAACCTAGTCTGTTCATAGAGATGACTGGGGGAGAAATTGAAGGAAGTCCTTTCCTGCCCCATGTGCTACTTGCTAGTGTAGGGAAATAATAGTCACTGCTTAAATCCACTCATACATATATAGATATATTGCTTATTTAGGGAAAGGTCAATAAAACAAATAACTGTGTAAGGAGCCTCGGTGTCCATCGAAAGATGAATGGATAAAGAAGATGTGGTCTATGTATACAATGGAATATTACTCAGCCATTAGAAACGACAAATACCCACTATTTGCTTCAACGTGGATGGAACTGGAGGGTATTATGCTGAGTGAAATGAGTCAATCGGAGAAGGACAAACATTATATGTTCTCATTCATTTGGGGAATATAAATAATAGTGAAAGGGAATAGAAGGGAAGGGAGAAGAAATGGGTAGGAAATATCAGAAAGGAAGACAGAACATAAAGACCCCTAACTCTGGGAAACGAACTAGGGGTGGTAGAAGGGGAGGAGGGCGGAGAGTGGGGGTGAATGGGTGATGGGCACTGAGGGGGGCACTTGGCGGGATGTTATTCTGTATGTTGTTATTCTGTATGTTGGCAATTGTTATTCTGTATGTTGGCAAATTGAACACCAATAAATAAATTTATTATTAAAAAACAACAACAACAAATAACTTAATGTATTGGTTGTGTCCCCTTGCACATAGTTTTCAAATGTTGCCCAGACCCATCTACTTTATCTCTCCTAAGTAATAAAGTATCTAAATGGTGAGATGTAAATTCTTAGTGCCTAAAACTGAGGTTAAATTAGAAGATAAGCCTCAGAGAACTGTCATTATTTGACTTGTCTTGTAGCTCCCTGTAACATCCCACTCATATAGCTGTCTTCATTTCACATAACTCAAAGCTTGCCCACTGCATACAGCATTTTCTCTGGGGAGCATGACATTAGTTAAGAAAGAAAAAAACTCATGAGATATTGTTTACCATCATAGCTATCTCAGGCAGTTTGTAACAATTAAAGGGAACAACAGTCTAATTAAAAAGCTTAAAAGGAAAAGCTGAAGCATGATATATACAGAAGGGGCTTTGAAAAGCTCAGACATCTCTCTGGGAATCTACAAGGTGGCACATATGCCCTGGGCTATGAGAAAGTACTAAACTTGCTTCTCATTAACCTTGAGGCTCTGTGAAAAGTGAAGGTGAATACAAAATAGTAAATGCCAGGCTAACTGTTGAAGGGATGCCCCAACATATACATCTTGGCAAAGATTAGAGCCTTACCGGTTACATGTCCTTAAGGAAATTATTGTCCAATTATTAGCTGACTATTTAGCTAATAGAGTGGAGACGTCAGTGGCCAGACATGACAAAGAATATAGGTTGTACAGAATCCATTCAACAGAGTCACTAAACAAATGACAGCTGTGGTGCAGTGATATTATGATGATAAATCAACACAATATATTTTAAATGTCAAGTTTTCAACAAAAATTTAAGACAAACAAATGAAAAAGTATATGTATAAAACAGTGTAGAAACTGTCTCTGAGGAAGTCCAGACACTGGACTTACTAGACAAAGACTTTCAATAAACTTAAATATATACCAATAACTAAAGAAAACCGTACCTAAAAAAAACAAAAAAAAAAAGGTATAAGAACACATTTTCACGGAATAAAGGATACATATAGACAGAAAATAATATATATATGATGAAAAAGCAAGCTGAAATTCTGAAATAACAGAATTTGAAAATTTGAAATCCAAAATATGAAAATGCAGTAATAGAAGTGAAAAATTCACTAAAAGTCTTAACAGTAGATCTGAACATGAAGAACCAATTTTGAATATAAACCTAGTGAGATGATACAATCTGAGGACAGAAAGTTAAAAGCAGGGAAAATGAACAAAAAGCCTCAGTGACCTGTGGGAAAAAATCAAATATCCAAATACAGCAATATCCACATGAAAGGAGGAGGAGGAGAGAGGAAAAGGGGCAGAAAAACAGAGTAAATCTTGAAAGCAGCAAAAGGGAACTGACATCACTTTTAAATGCTCCTGAATAAAGTTAACAGTTGATTTGTCATCAGAAACTGGGGAGACCAGAAGACAGTGGTATAACAAATTTTAAAGGATGAAAGGAAAGTCTATCAATCAAGACTTCAACATTCAGCAACAGTGAAGAAGAAATTATGGAAGTCCCAAAAAAAACAAAGACTGGGAAAATCTGTCACTAGTACACCTGCCATATAAGAAACATTAACAGAGAAGTCATTCACTTTGTAATGAGAATGCATTAGATAATAGCTCAAATCAATATGAATAAAGAAAACTATGTAGGTAAAAGTTACTACACAGCTGAAAATACAAAGGGCTCTATAAGCATATTTTTTTGGTATTTATTTTTCTCCTATATGATTTCAAGAAAACTGCATAAAGCAGTAATTAAAAATCTCACACAATGCATAAAAATGTAATTTAGATAATAACAGCACAAAGAAGAAGGGGATGGAACTATAGAGGAGGAAGGTTTTAGAATATTCTTGAAATTAGGGATCCCTGGGTGGCACAGCGGTTTAGCGCCTGCCTTTGGCCCAGGGCACGATCCTGGAGACCCGGGATCGAATCCCACATCGGGTTCCTGGTGCATGGAGCCTGCTTCTCCCTCTGCCTATGTCTCTGCCTCTCTCTCTCTGTGTGTGACTATCATAAATTAAAAAAAAAAAAAAAGACTTAAAAAAAAGACTTAGAATATTCTTGAAATTATAAGTTGGTATTCATCTGAGTAAGACTGTCATGGTTAAGATGTTAGCATTAAGATAACAACTAATGGAAAAAATGCAGTAAAGTCACAAGGTAATTAAAATGGTACACTAGGAAAATAATAAAATGGTACACTAGGAAATATTAGTTCAATAAAAAAGCAAAAAAAACTGAAATATAAAAACAAAAAGGACTTGTCATATACTGAAAAGAAATGTCTAAATGGAAGACATACATGCTACTTATTGGTAATCACATTAAATGTTAGTGGCTAAATACTTAAATTAAAAAGTGGAGACTGGCAGAATAGATAAAAAAAAAAAAAAGACCATTATCCAATTATATACTGTCTGCTAGAGACACTTTACATTTAAAGACACAATAGCGTGAAATTAAGACTGGTGAAAGATATACTATGTAAGCAGTAACCAACAGAACCCTGGACTGCCTATATTAGGAACAGACAAAATAGACCTTAAGGCAAAAATAGGAGAGAATAAGGACATTTTATAATGGTAAAAGCATCAATACATGAAGACAATATAATAATTATAAACATACCTAAAATACAAACACTTGAAGAAAAAACTAATAATTAAAAAGACAAACACTTCAACAATAACAGCTGTAAATTTTAATGCCCCACTTTCATAATGGATAGAACTACCAAATAGAAAACTAATATGGGAAAAGCACACTTAATACTGTATCAATTAGACCAAGACAGATACAAAGATAAATATCTACAAGACTACCCAGGCCAACACCTGTGGCATACACATTCTTCTCAAGTACACATGAACACTCTCCAATATAGATTACACATTAGGTCACAAAACAAGTCTTAATACATATTAAAGGTTAAAATTTTATATCTCCTATGATGAAAATAAAACAAGGAATCAATGAGAAGGAAAATTGGGAAGTTCAAAAATATGTGAAATGAAACAGCACATTCTAAAGAAACCCCCAAAAGATTGAAGAATACTAACAAGGGAATTACAAAATACTTTGAGAGAAATGAAAATGAAAACACAACATACATCAAAAGTCATGGGATACAGCTAATACAGTACTTATTGGGGAAATTTATAGCTGTAAAACCTATATTTTAAAAGATCTTAAATTAGAGGCACCAGGGTGGCTTGTGGTTAAGTGTCTGCCTTTGGCTCAGGGTGTGATCCTGGGGTCTTGGGATTGAGTCTCACATCAGGCTCCTCGCAGGAAGCCTGCTTCTCCCTCTGCCGTGTCTCTGCCTCTCTCTCTGTCTCTCATGAATAAATAGGTAAAATTTTAAATAAATAAATAGATCTCAAATCAATAACCTACTTGTACACCTTAAGCAACTGGAAAAAATAAGTGTGAACTAAACAAACTAGCAGAAAGAAATAATAAAGATTAGGGCAAACAAACAAACAAGAATAACAGAATAACAATAGAATCAACAGAACAAAGCTGGTTCTTTGAAAAATCAAATGAATTGATGAACTTTTAACAACACTCAAATTTGCTAAAATAAGAAATGAAAGTGGGGGATGTTACTACCAACCTTTCAGAAACAAAAAGGACTATCAGAAAGTACTATAAAAAACTGTATACCAACAAATGAGATAGCCTAGAGGAAAAGGACAAATTCTTGGAAACATACAAAGTACTAAAGCTGACTCAAAAAGAAATAGAAAATATGAACAGATCCATAGGAGACTGAATTAGTAATTAAAAACCTCCCAATAAAGAAAAGCTTAGGACCAGATGGCTTCACTGATGAATTCTACCAAGTGTCTAAGAAGAATTAACATAAATCCTTCTCTAACTCTTCCAAAAAATAGAAGAGGGAATCTTCTTAGCTTATTCTATGAGTTACTTTGAACTAAAGCCAGACAAATCATAAGAGGGCATTAAGGATCAATATCCTTTATGAATAAGATGCAAAATTCCTCAATAAAATACAAGCAAATAGAATAGCAGTATATTAAAATGATTATACACCATGACTAGGTAGGATTTATCCCAGGAATATGAAGGTGGCTCACTGAATGAAAATCAATCTATGTAACATACTACAGTAATAGAATGAAGAAATAAGCCACATGATCATCTCAGTTGATTACAGAAAAAGCATTTAACAAAATCTAATACCCTTTCATGATAAAAAAAAGAAAAAAAAGAAAAACACTCAACAAACTAGGAATAAAAGAGAACTTCCTCAACACAATGAAAAAAGCATTTATGGGGAACCTGGCTGGCTCACTCAGTAGAGCATGCGACTCTTGGTCTCAGGGCTGTGAGTTCATTGTGGACATTGGGGGTAGAATTTACTGGAAAAAAAAAAAAGCAGTTATGATAAACCCAGAGCTAGCATCATGCATAATGCTAAAAGACAGGATGTTTTCTTCCAAAGATAAAAAATAAGACAAGTATGCCTACTGTAACCAATTCCATTTATTACACTGGAAGTTCTAGCCCAAGCATATAGGGAAGAAAAAAAATCAAAACTGGAAAGGAAAAACATATCTTGTATATATGTACACAAGTCTTGAATGTTAATAGCAGTACTATTCACAACAGCCAAAAGACAGAAACAACCCAAATGTCCATTAGTTGATGAATGGATAAATAAAATGTAGTATATCCTTACAATGAAACCTTGAGAAAATTATGTTAAGTGAAAGAAAGTCACAAAGTCCAAATATTATATACAATTTAACTTATTTGAAATGTGCATACTAGGCAAATCTATAGTAACAAAATTAGTGGTTACTTTTGGCTGGAGTGGGGAATGTTGGGATGGCGGGGTGATAGCTAATGGTACAGTTTTTTTTGGTTTTGTTTGTTTTCTTAGGTGATAAAAATATTCTAAAATTGATTGTGATGATGACTGTACAACAGCTAATAAACTAAAAATCCACTGAACTGTATATTTTAAACATATGAATTGTATGGTATGTGAATTATACCTCCATAAAGCTAAAAAAAGAACACAAAAATAATATTATTCAGATTTTCTTATGCTTATTAAAGAAATTGAATTTATAATTAAAAACCAACTACAGGGATCCCTGGGTGGCGCAGCGGTTTGGCGCCTGCCTTTGGCCCAGGGCGCAATCCTGGAGACCCGGGATCGAGTCCCACATCGGGCTCCCGGTGCATGGAGCCTGCTTCTCCCTCTGCCTGTGTCTCTGTCTCTCTCTTTCTCTCTCTCTGTGACTATCATAAATAAATAAAAAAAAAAAAAAAAAAAAAAAACCAACTACAAAGAAACCTCAAGGCCAGGTTGCTTTATTGGCATATTTTCCCAAACGTCTAAGGAAGAATAACAGCAATCTTAAACTCTTCCAGAGAAAAGAAAATGAGGACCTGCTTTTTATGAGAGCATAATATTGATGCCAAAACTCAACCAAGACATTACATGAAAGGAAAAGTTTGGGCCAATTATCTCTCCACTAATGCACATTCAAAAATACAAACTGAAATATAAAAAAATTGAATCTAGAAACATATTAAAGGACAGTATTTTATGACCATGTGGGAATTATCTCAGGAATCCAAGATTAGTTAAACATTGTTCACCTTGTTAACAAAGAATAAAGGAAGAAAATGATATGATCTCACTAGATGTAGAAAAAGCATTTCAAAGTTTAATATCTATGTATGATTAAAAACTCCCAGGAAACCAAAAACAGAACTTTTTTTAAAAAAAGATTTTATTTATTTATTCATGAGACACAGAGAGGCAGAGACACAAGCAGAAGGAGAAGCAGGCTCTCTGTAGGGAGCCCGATGTGGGACTCGATTCTGGGACCCCCGGATCAGGCCCTGAGCTGAAGGCAGATGCCCAACCGCTGAGCCACCACCCAGGTGTCCCAGAACTTCTTTATTCTAACAAATGGTGTATAATAAAATCCTATAGTTAAATCCAGACTCAATGGTGAAATATTGAGCTCCTCCCTCGGGTTGAAATATAAGAAAAGGATTTCTATTATCATCACTTGTATTCAACCTTGCAGTGGAAAGACAAGAATAAGGCTAAAAAGAAATTAAAGATATAAAGATTGGAAAGGAACTAGTAAAAATGTCTTTATTTGCAAAAGATATGATTGCACATACTTAAAATCCAAAAGGATCTACAAATAAGTTACCAGAATAAGTGAATTTAACAAATAGCTTGATATAAGAATATTAAAAATCCACTATATTTTAATAAACCAACAATTAGAAAATGAAATTAAAAAACAGTATTTGGAAAAATAAAAAACAAAAACAAACAGTATTTGGGCAGCCCCAGTGGCCCAGTGGTTTAGCGCCACCTTCGGCCCAGGGTGTGATCCTGGAGACCCAGGATCAGGTCCCACATAGTGCTCCCTGCGTGGAGCCTGCTTGTCCCTCTGCCTGTGTCTCTGCCTCTCTCTCTCTGTGTGTCTGTCATGGATAAATAAATAAAAATCTTAAAAAAAATAAAAATAAAAAACAGTATTTATAATAGTATCAAAATGGGGGGCCTGGGTGGCTCTGTTGGTTGAGCATCTGACTCTTATCTTTATTTAGGGTCAGGTCATGATCTCAGGGTCATGAAATTGAGCCTTGCATCAGACTCCGTGCTCAGCGTATAGTTGGCTTATGATTCTCTCTATGCCCCTCCCCACACTTGCACACTCACTCTAAATAAATCTTAAAAAAAAAAAAAAAGACTAAAACAAATTAGATCAAATACATAGGAACAAATCTAATGAAAAATGTCAAGAGACTTCACCTCTACTTTGAAAAATTACCTAGCCAGAGTTTTTATGGAAACTGATGAAATTTCTATGAAAATACAAAGGACTTAAATTAGCGACTAAAGTTTTTGAAGAAGTAAAATTTTAAGGCCTCCGACTACTATACTTTATGACTTAATGCAATGCAATAGTAATTATGGCAGTGAAGTACCAGGAAAAAGATAAATAATTGGATCAAAGAAGTAGAATACATAGTCTATATATATATATATATATATATATATATATATATAGTCATATATATAGTCACTTACTTGACAACAAAGGCCTTGCTGTAATTCAGTGACAGAGGATGGTCTTTTCTACAAACGGTGCTAGTGCAACTGGATATCCACATGGAAATATGAATCTTGACACTACCTTATACCATACACAAAAACAACTGCAGGTGGATCAAGCTCAAATAATCAAGCATCTGCTAAGAACATAGGAGAATATTTGTGTGATCTTGGAGAAGGGAAAGAGCTTTCAAACAGATGCAAAAAGAGCTATAATTAAAGAAAACCTGATACTGATCTTTATTAAATTTAAGAACTTGGTTTATCAAAAGACATTACCAAAAAACCCCAAAAAGTCAAGCCACAGAATCCAAAAAAGTTGCAACATACACATCTAGTAAATGACTTGTATTGATAATACAGAAAAAACTCTGATCAATATAAAAGCAAAGAATCTAATTAAGATAAAGATCTGAGGGATCCCTGGGTGGCGCAGTGGTTTGGCACTTGCCTTTGGCCCAGGGCGCGATCCTGGAGACCCGGGATCGAATCCCACATCAGGCTCCTGGTGCATGGAGCCTGCTTCTCCCTCTGCCTATGTCTCTGCCTCTCTCTCTCTCTGTGACTATCATAAATAAATAAAAATTAAAAAAAAAAAATTAAAAAAAAAAAAGATCTGAACAAGTATTTTACATAAAAGAATATCTATACAGCCAAAACACAAATATGGTACTTGCAATTAGTATTTATTACAGAGAAGCAAACTATTAATTTCAATGAGAGACCATGATATAGCCTCAGGATGACTAAAATAAAAAACACTGATTGTAGCAAGTGTTGGTGAGAATTTGGTATAGCCAGAACACTGGTAGTATTAATTGGTTCAAGCACTTTAGAAAGCTAATTGTTGTATATGTTAAAGCTGAACATATGTTCATTCTATGAATCAGCCATTCTATTTCTAGGTAGAACCAAAAGAAATGAAGATATACCAAGAGACACAAAAGAAAGTTCACAGTGGCTTTATTTATAATAGTCCTCAAATGAAAAAAATACAAGTGAAAAACTCACCAACAAAAGAACAAGCAAATAAATCATCATACAGTTATATAATGAAATACTGCCCAGCAATAAAAAGGAAGTAGTGAAACACAGCAAGACTGATGATCTCAACAGTGTTATGTACAGAGAAGCAAGTCAGGTCTCCCCTATCTCTGAAAAAGAGTACAGATTATATATGATTCCATTCATATGTGGTTAAAAATGAAGTTATTCTTTTTTCCTGACATATGATATTAGAATAGTAGTTGTCTTTGCAGAGCAGAGCAGTAGTTATCATCTGGAAACTTCAGGGGTATGAAAATGTTCTTCATCTTAATCTGAGTAGTAAATTACATCTGTACATATGAATACAGATGTAAAAATCCACCCAGTTCATACATAAAAATGCACTTCACTAGTATTAAAATTGTACCTCAGTTAAAGAAATAACTAAAAGGAAAAAAAATAAAGAGTGCATGGAGAAAAATTAACCAAATTTTACTTAATATTTTGGGAAAGTAGGAACATGTCTATTACATTATCCCTTTGTATCTTTCCATAAGTTAAAAATTTCCCAAGATGTCACTGGTAAAAATAAAAGAAACTGGTCTAGCAAACTATGTTGAGACAAATGATGAAACAGGGAAATATATGTCACACATGTCAGAAAAAGGATTAATTCATTAGTAATTAAAAAGCTTTTTTTTTTTTAAGATTTTATTTATTTATGCATGAGAGACAGAGAGAGAGGCACAGGCAGAGGGAGAAGCAGGCTCCATGCAGGGAGCCCGATATGGGACCCAATCCTGGGTCTCCAGGATCTCACCCCGGGGCCGAAGGTGGCGCTAAACCACTGAGCCACTGGGGCTGCCCTAAAAAGCTTTTAAAATTAGCAAAAAGAAGGCTGATTAACAACTGCATGTGCATACCCATGTGTGCACACATGCAGACACACACAACTTAGAAATATACTAAACTGTGCATGATCTCTGCTCTCATTCACTTCTGGAACAGGGATCATCATCATTCTGCCCGTGTCAAGAAAAACTTAAGTCATCTTGACTCTTATCCCTTTCACATTGTTCACATTCTGCTTGTACTTCCAGATTAAAAACAAATTAAAACAGATTAAAAACAAATAAAAACATTATAAACAAAACTGCATTTATTGTATGAATTTCTTTCCCATGTTCTGTTAGAACTCAGATAAAAGGATGGTATCCAAGGACTTATAGTGTTATATGCTTTTTGTCTGATGCAAAATGCATATATTGAGGTTGTTAGGGTGGGCCCTAACCCAATTTCATTAGTGACCTTTTAAGAAGAAATCAGGACACAGATATGTATGGAGGGGAAATTGTGTGAAGACACAGGGAAAAGCCCTCCATAAGAGTCTTCTCTCACATCCCTTAGAAGGAACCAACCCTGCCCATTCCCTGATTTTGGACTTTCAGCCTTCAGACTGAGAAAGTAAATCTGTTGTATTAATCACACAGTCTGAGATACTTTATTATGGCAGCCCTAGCAAACTAATAGACCTAGTCTGGTCCCAACTTTTATCTCGATCTCTATCTCTTATTATTCCCTAAGAGGAATTCCAGAGCATAAGATTCTCACTGGACCTTGGATGCTGTTTAGGCCTTCACATTGTTCCCTCAAAATGCAATAATCTCCCTCTTCTCTACACCAATTAAAATCCCACCTGTTCTTCAGGACTGACGATCCTTTCCAACTATCTGCCTTTGATCAACTAAGCCTACCACATTAATCTTTGACAATTATAAATTCTGATGCTGATTCAATTCAAATGCTCAATTAATCAACTAGTTCCTTTAATTATAACTTGTTTTCTATTTAGGAGGAAGAAATGTTCACATTATTCCTATTACCTCCTATGTATCATCTCGTACAAGGGGATTGTGCTTGCCCACAAGAAGTTCAGTACTTCTTTATAAGCATGCAAGCAGTCTGGAGATGATCTGGTCTTAAAGATGAAGAAGCTAACTGACATTTTGAAGAAAGCAAAAGACAGGGATGTCAGGAAAACTTTCTTTTGGAGAGTCCGTCATTCAAAAGAATAGGTCTTTTTGTCATGCACAGAATAGGTATGCACAGATTTCTAGAACAAAATATAGTAACTGCTTGGGCTCTGTCCATCTTGTAAGAAATGAGGTGTTTTTCCGAGAAGAATAGAAACCCAATTTGTTCAGTGGCTCAGTTCCCTACAGAGAGGGAATAATCTTTTATTCAAAACAGTTTAATGAGCAATCTCAACTAGAGAAACTCAGGGTTTAGAATGGAGCCTATGAAAATGAACCCATGGTAGCTCCCAAACTTGGAAGATAATGGTCTAACTGGACAAATACACTATCAGGTGACTTTTGCCAATGTTATGAGATAAAGTTGGGGCTGTGCAGATTCAGTAAAGGGGAAACTAGCCTAGAGGGAGACAAGGGGGAAAAAAAGAACACTGTTTCCTGGACTTGGCAACCCAACCTGACTTAGGATAGATCAAAAGTAAAGAGCCAGACCTCACATCCATTAGAATGGTCATTATCAGTAAACATCAAGTGTTGGCGAGGATGTGGAGCAACTAGAATCCCTGTGCAATGCTGGTGGGAATTTAAAATGGTGTAGCAAAAATAAAAATAAAAATAAAAATAAAAATAAAAATAAAATGGTGTAGCTCCTGTGGAATAGAATGGTGGTTCCTCAAAAAATTAAGCAGAGGCCATGTGCGAAGATGGCAGAAGAGTAGGGTCGCCAAGTCACCTGTCCCCACCAAATTACCGAGATAACCTTCAAATCATCCTGAAAATCTATGAATTCGGCCTGAGATTTAAAGAGAGAACAGCTGAATGATACAGTGAGAAGAGTTCACGCTTCCATCAAGGTAGGAAGACAGGGGGAAAAAAGAAATAAAAAACCAAAAAGCATCCAAGGAGGTGGGGCCCCGAGAGGAGCCAGGCTAAGGCCCCGGCGAGTGTCCCCAGGACAGGAAAGCCTCATCCCAGAGAAGCAGGAGCTTCACCAATCTTCCCAGACAGAAAGGGGCTCCCAGGGAGTTAGAGCAAGACCCCAGGAGGGCGGGGATGCCCTCAGGCTCCCTGGGACACTAACAGTCACTTGCGCCCCGGGGGGAGTGCGCCGAGCTCCCTAAAGCACTGCAGCGCACACGGCTTCACCCGGGAGCAGCTCGGAGGGGTTCGGCGGCTCTGGAGAGGGGGCTGCCTGGCCGGGAGCACAGGGCACTGGGGACAAAGCCCCGGATCAGACCTCCCCCGGGACAGACAGAGGCCAGGAGGGCCCAGGACAGCAAGGACGCTCCTGCCCCAAGCTAAGCAGATCAGCAGCCCCGCCCCCGGAGCTTCGAGGCCCCTGCAGACGGTGAGCTCTGTAGTTACTGTGGGAGCAGAATCCAGGGCTCCAAAGCTGGCTAGCACCACTGTGGTTGTTCCTCCTGGGGCCTCATGGGGTAAACAACCCCCACTGAGGCCCTGCACCAGGCAGGAGGCAGTGCAGCTCCCCCAAGTGCTAACACCTGAAAATCAGCACAACAGGCCCCTCCCCCAGAAGACCAGCTAGACAGACAAGTTCCAGGGGGAAGCCAAGGGACTTAAAGTATACAGAAACAGAAGATACTCCACCGTGTCTTTTGGGTTTTTTTTTCTTTTTGATTTCTGATTGCTTCCCCCACCCTTTTTTTCCCTTTCTTTCTTTTTCTTTCTCTTTTTCTTCTTTTTTCTTTTTCTTCCTTTTTTTTTCTTTTCCTCTTTTCTTTCCTTCTTTCTCTCCTCTCTTTTTCTCCTTTTCCCAATACAACTTGTTTTTGGCCACTCTGCACTGAGCAAAATGACTAGAAGGAAAACCTCACCTCAAAAGAAAGAATCAGAAACAGTCCTCTCTCCCACAGAGTTACAAAATTTGGATTACAATTCAATGTCAGAAAGCCAATTCAGAAGCACTATTATAAAGCTTCTGATGGCTCTAGAAAAAAGCATAAAGGACGCAAGAGACTTCATGACTGCAGAATTTAGATCAGGCAGAAATTAAAAATCAATTGAATGAGATGCAATGCAAACTAGAAGTCCTAACGACGAGGGTTAACAAGGTGGAAGAACCAGTGAGTGACAAAGAAGACAAGTTGATGGCAAAGAGGGAAACTGAGGAAAAAAGAGACAAACAATTAAAAGACCATGAGATTAGATTAAGGGAAATAAGTGACAGCCTGAGGAAAAAAACCTACGTTTAATTGGGGTTCCTGAGGGCGCCGAAAGGGACAGAGGGCCAGAATATGTATTTGAACAAATCATAGCTGAAAACTTTCCTAATCTGGGAAGGGAAACAAGCATTCAGATCCAGGAAATAGAGAGATCTCCCCCTAAAATCAATAAAAACCGTTCAACACCTCAACATTTAATAGTTAAGCTTGCAAATTCCAAAGATAAAGAGAAGATCCTTAAAGCAGCAAGAGACAAGAAATCCCTGCGTTTTATGGGGAGGAGTATTAGGGTAACAGCAGACCTCTCCACAGAGACCTGGCAGGCCAGAAAGGGCTGGCAGGATATATTCAGGGTCCTAAATGAGAAAAACATGCAATGAAGAATACTTTATCCAGCAAAACTCTCATTCAGAATGGAAGGAGCGATAAAGAGCTTCCAAGACAGGCAGGAACTGAAAGAATATGTGACCTCCAAACCAACTCTGCAAGAAATTTTAAGGGGGACTCTTAAAATTCCCCTTTAAGAAGAAGTCCAGTGGAACAATCAAAAAAAACAAGGAGTGAATAGATATCATGATGAAACTAAACTCATATCTTCCAATAGTAACTCTGAACGTGAATGGGCTTAATGACCCCATCAAAAGGTGCAGGGTGTCAAGACTGGATAAAAAAGCGGGACCCATCTATTTGCTGTCTACAAGAGACTCATCTTAGAAGGACACCTACAGCCTGAAATTACAAGGTTGGAAAACCATTTACCATTCAAATGGTCCTCAAAAGAAAGCAGGGGTAGCCATCCTTATTATCAGATAAAATAAAATTTACCCCCAGACTGTAGTGAGAGTTGAAGAGGGACACTATATCATACTTAAAGGATCTATCCAACAAGAAGACCTAACAATCCTCAATATATATGCCCCAAATGTGGGAGCTGCCAAATATATCAATTAATAACCAAAGTTAAGACATCGTTAGATAATAATACACTTATACTTGGTGACTTCAATCTAGCGCTTTCTACACTTGATAGGTGTTCTATGCACAACATCTCCGAAGAAACGAGAGCTTTAAATGATACACTGGACCAATTGGATTTCACAGATATCTACAGAACTTTACATCCAAACTCAACTGAATACACATTCTTCTCAAGTGCACATGGAACTTTCTCCAGAATACACCACATACTGGGTCACAAAACGGGTCTGAACTGATACCAAAAGATGGGGATAGTCCCCTGCATATTCTCAGACCATAATGCCTTGAAATTAGAACTAAATCACAACAAGAAGTTTGGAAGGACTTCAAACACGTGGAGGTTAAGGACCATCCTGCTAAAAGATGAAAGGGTCAACCAGGAAATTAAGGAAGAATTAAAAAGATTCATGGAAACTAATGAGAATGAAGATACAACCGTTCAAAATCTTTGGGATACAGCAAAAGCAGTCCTGAGGGGGAAATACATGTCAAAACAAGCATCCATCCAAAACCTGGAAAGAACTCAAATATAAAAGCTAACCTTCACCTGAAGGAGCTAGAGCAAAAACAGCAAATAGATCCTACACCCAGCAGAAGAAGAGAGTTAATTAAGATTCGAGCAGAACTCAATGAAATCGAGACCAGAAGAACTGTGGAACAGATCAACAAAACCAGGAGTTGGTTCTTTGAAAGAATTAATAAGATAGATAAACCATTAGCCAGCCTTATTAAAAAGAAGAGAGAGAAGACTCAAATTAATAAAATCATGAATGAGAAAGGAGAGATCACTACCAACACCAAGGAAATACAATCGATTCTAAAAACATATTATGAGCAGCTATACGCCAATAAATAAGGCAATCTAGAAGAAATGGATGCTTTTCTGGAAAGCCAAAAACTACCAAAGCTGGAACAGGAAGAAATAGAAAATCTGAACAGGCCAATAACCAGGGAGGAAATTGAAGCTGTCATCAAAAACCTCCCAAGACACAAAAGTCCAGGGCCAGATGGCTTCCCTGGGGGAATTCTATCAAATGTTTAAAGAAGAAACTATACCTATTCTACTAAAGCTGTTTGGAAAGATAGAAAGAGATGGAATACTTCCAAACTCATTCTATGAGGACAGCATCACCTTAATTCCAAAACCAGACAAAGATCCTACCAGAAAGGAGAATTATAGACCAATATCCCTGATGAACATGGATGCAAAAATTCTCAACAAGATACTAGCCAATAGGATCCAACAGTACATTAAGAAGATTATTCACCATGACCAAGTGGGATTTATTCCCGGGACACAAGGCTGGTTCAACACTCATAAAACAATCAATGTGATTCATCATATCAGCTAGAGAAAAACCAAGAACCATATGGTCCTCTCAATAGATGCAGAGAAAGCATTTGACAAAATACAGCATCCATTCCTGATCAAAACTCCTCAGAGTGTAGGGATAGAGGGAACATTCCTCAACATCTTAAAAGCCATCTACTAAAAGACCACAGCAAATATAATTCTCAATGGGGAAGCACTGGGAGCCTTTCCCCTAAGATCAGGAGCAAGACAGGGATGTCCACTCTCACCACTGCTATTCAACATAGTTCTGGAAGTCCTCGCCTCAGCAATCAGACAACAAAAAGAAATCAAAGGCATTCAAATTGGCAAAGAAGAAGTCAAACTCTCCTTCTTCACCGATGACATGATACTATACATAGAAAACCCAAAAGACTCCACTCCAAGATTGCTAGAACTCATACAGCAATTTGGCAGCGTGGCAGGATTCAAAATCAATGCCCAGAAGTCAGTGGCATTTCTATACACTAACAATGAGACTGAAGAAAGAGAAATTAAGGAGTCAATCCCATTTATAATTGCACCCTAAAGCATAAGATACCTAGGAATAAACCTAACCAAAGAGGTAAAGGATCTATACCCTAAAAACTATAGAACACTTCTGAAAGAAATTGAGGAAGACACAAAGAGATGGAAAAATATTCCATGCTCATGGATTGGCAGAATTAATATTGTAAAAATGTCAACTTTACCCAGGGCAATTTACAGGTTTAATGCAATCCCTATCAAAATACCATGGACTCTCTTCAGAGAGTTAGAACAAATTATTTTAAGATCTGTGTGGAATCAGAAAAGACCCCGAATAGCCAGGGGAATATTAAAAAAGAAAACCATAGCTGGGGGCATCACAATCCCAGATTTCAGGTTGTACTACAAAGCTGTGGTCATCAAGACAGTGTGGTACTGGCACAAAAACAGACACATAGATCAATGGAACAGAATAGAGAATCCAGAAGTGGACCCTCAACTTCATGGTCTACTAGTATTCGATAACGGAGGAAAGACTATCCACTGGAAGAAAGACAGTCTCTTCAATAAATGGTGCTGGGAAAATTGGACATTCACATGCAGAAGAATGAAACTAGACCACTCTCTTGCACCATACACAAAGATAAACTCAAAATGGATGAAAGATCTAAATATGAGACAAGATTCCATCAAAATCCTAGAAGAGGGATCCCTGGGTGGCGCAGCGGTTTGGCGCCTGCCTTTGGCCCAGGGCGCGATCCTGGAGACCCGGGATCGAATCCCACATCGGGCTCCCGGTGCATGGAGCCTGCTTCTCCCTCTGCCTATGTCTCTGCCTCTCTCTCTCTCTCTCTCTCTGTGTGACTATCATAAATAAGTAAAAATTAAAAAAAAAAATCCTAGAGGAGAACACAGGCAACACCGTTTTTGAACTCAGCCACTGTAACTTCTTGCAAGATACATGCACAAAGGCAAAGGAAACAAAAGCAAAAATGAACTATTGGGACTTCCTCACGATAAGAAGCTTTTGCACAGCAAAGGATACAGTCAACAAAAGTAAAAGACAACCTACAGAATGGGAGAAGATATTTGCAAATGATGTATCAGATAAAGGGCTAGTTTCCAAGATCTATAAAGAACTTATTAAACTCAAGAGCAAAGAAACAAACAATCCAATCATGAAATGGGCAAAAGACATGAACAGAAATCTCACAGAGGAAGACACAGACATGGCCAACACGCACATGAGAAAATGCTCTGCATCACTTGCCATCAGGGAAATACAAATCCAAACCACAATGAGATACCACCTCACACCAGTGAGAATGGGGAAAATTAACAAGGCAGGAAACCACAAATGTTGGAGAGGATGGGGAGAAAAGGGAACCCTCTTACACTGTTGGTGGGAATCTGAACTGGTGCAGCCACTCTTGAAAACTGTGCGGAGGTTCCTCAAAGAGTTAAATATAGACCTGCCCTACGACCCAGCAATTGCACTGTTGAGCCCAAAGATACAGATGCAATGTAATGCCAGGACACCTGCACCCCGATGTTTCTATCAGCAATGGCCACAATAGCCAAACTGTGGGAGGAGCCTCGGTGTCCATCGAAAGATGAATGGATAAAGAAGATGTGGTTTATGTATAAAATGGAATATTACTCAGCCATTAGAAATGACAAATACCCACCATTTGCTTCAACGTGGATGGAACTGGAGGGTATTACGCTGAGTGAAATGAGTCAATCAGAGAAGGACAAACATTATATGCTCTCATTCATTTGGGGAATATATTTAATAGTGAAAGGGAATAGAAGGGAAGGGAGAAGAAATGGGTAGGAAATATCAGAAACGGAGACAGAAGACAGACTCCTAACTCTGGGAAATGAACTAGGGGTGGTGGAAGGGGAAGAGGGTGGGAAGTGGGGGTGAATGGGTGACGGGCACTGAGGGGGCACGTGACGGGATGAGCACTGGGTGTTATTCTGTATGTTGGCAAATTGAACCCATAAAAAATAAATTTATTATTAAAAAAATTAAACAGAGAATTACCACATGATATAGCAATGCCACTTCTAGGTATATATATCCAGTAGACTGACAGATTTTCAAAGAAGTATCTGTACACTTGTGTTCATAGCAGCATTATTTGCAATAACCAAAATGTGGAAGTAACCTGTGTCTATCACCTGATGAAGAGATAAATAAAATGTAGTATATACACACAATGCTGTATTACTCAGCCTTGAAAAAGAAGGAAATTCTGATACATGGTATAACATGCATGAACTTTGAGGATTTTAAGTGAAATAAGCCAGTCACAAAAAGACAAATACTGTAGGATTTCGCATATATGAGTAGGGAAATAGAAAGCAGAATGATGTTTGCCAGAGGTGAATGGTGGGAGGAATGAGAGCTGTTGTTTCACAGGTATACAGCTTCAGTTCTGCAAGATGAAGAGTTCTAGAGTTTGGGTGCACAGCAATATGAATGTACTTAACATTACTGAACTGTACAGCTTAAAAAAACGGCTAAGATGATAAATTTTATGTTATCTGGACTTTACCATAAGTAAAAATAAAATGAAAACAAAGAGAAAGTAAAGAGCCAGGGATCTTAGTTGCACAGGCTATCATAATGAAATACCACAGACTGGCTTATATGGTAGATATTTCTTTCCTCACAATTCTGGAGGCCAGAAGTCCAAGATAAGAGTATTAGGATGCATGGGTTCTGGTGACATTCTTTTCCAGACTTACAGATGGCTTCTTGCTGTGTCCTCACATGGCCTTTGCCTGGTGCCTATGTATTGAGAGAGAGAGACAGAGAAAGACCTCTTCCTTTTCTTATAAGACCATTAATCCTATTGGATTAGTATCCTACCTTTATGACATCACTTAATCTTCATTCCCTTCTGAAAGCTCTATTTCTACATACAGCCACACTGGGGGTTAGGGATTCAACATATGGATTTGTGGGGGGACACGACTCAATCCATAGCATCAGGTGAACAGAATGAGGATGTGGTTCTAAAGTCATTCCAGAGAAGACAATGAGAAGATGATATGAAGCGGTTAGGAATAGGAGGATATGTTTAAAAAACCAAATGAGGTTTTGCTGTACAATAAAGTCACATAGTAAAATTTTAAATATTGCACCCCCTACTAGATTGTGAACACTGTTTGGAAAGAAAAACATCTGTATAGTTTAAGCTTTAAATATAGCACATATCACTTCCTTGGAACATCTTGGCTGCTCAGTAAAAGGCTGTCAAAAAAGTCAGAGCACCAATAATGTAAAAAACAGAACTAGGAGCTGGTAAGGCCTCTAAAGCCTAAACGTTATTCTGAGAAACTGGGAATTTTATTGTGTGGGGTGAGGAGCCAGTGAGGTGATTTAAATAGAGATGAGACATTACCTCACTAGCATTTAGATGAACTACCCATGTGGAAGATGTGCTTGAGTAGGTAAAGAAAGAAGTAGGCAGGTTAGTAAAGAAGCTGTTCCAACAGTTCAGGTATGAGACCATGAGACAGCAGTTTGAGGAATAAAGTAGAGGAATGCATTTAAAATACATTAGGTTTGACAATGTAAAATTGGTGTATCTTTGACAAATAGGAAAAGTAGCAAGACACAATTACACACCAGATCATGGCAGGAGTTGAGACAGTGAGAACAAGAGAAGCCAGGGATGTACTGCACTTCCATGGCTTGGGTGTCTGGTTGACCAGGGATATTCTATTTTCCATCGAATAAGGAAAGATGAGGGGAATTAGTTTGGGAAGGACTGTAAATATTAACTTTTACTTTGAATCAGTTGAGCTGGAGTTGCCTTTTAGATACCTGCACAGAGATGTTGAGTCACCTATGTTCAATAGGGCAATCCCTAGCCATGTGAGACTATTTAAAACTTAAATTAAAAATTTGGTTCCGGGCAGCCCCGGTGGCACAGCGGTTTAGCGCCGCCTGCAGCCCGGGGTGTGATCCTGGGGACCCGGGATCAAGTCCCACATTGGGCTCCTTGCGTGGAGCCTGCTTCTCCCTCTGCCTGTGTCTCTGCGCCTCTCTCTCTCTGGGTCTCTCATGAATAAATAAATAAAATCTTTAAAAAAAAATTAAAAAAATAAAAATTTGGTTCCTTAGTCACACTAGCTGCATTTCAAGTATCTAACAGGTATATGTGGCTAGTGGCCATCATTTGGGACAATGCAAATATAGACCATTTCCATCATCATAAAAAGTGCTATTGGTGGGGCACATGGGTGGCTCAGTTGGCTAAGCATCCAACTCTTGATTTTGGCTCAGGTTGTGAGATCAAGGCCCAAGTAGGGCTCCACACTTAGCCGGGAGTCTGCTTGGATTCTCTCTCCCTCTCTGATTGTCCCTCTCCCTATTCATGCTCTCTCTCAAAAAATAAATAAAATTAACAATAAAAAAAATGCTATTGGTCACAGTGGGCCACAGAGTTCTATCTGTGAGAACTAGGAAATACATCATTGTTGAAACCAGAGTGGGGATGAAATGAGTCAAGAAGACCAGTTGGAAAAATAGTGAGAAGGCATGGAAATTGTGATGAGACACATGAAAGGGCAAAAAAAAAAAAAAAAAAAAAGATGATTCCATGAAAGAAACAAGAGGCAGGACAGTAGCAGAGGCTGTCACAGACACTAACATGGGAGACCTTCCAGAAGGACAGAGTAGGGGTAGAGTCAGGCACTGCAGACAGGTCTGTGAGGTAAGCACAAGGTGAGACCCACTGGATTTGACTGTAGTTATTAGGTCACGGATGAGTGCAGGTCACAGGCAGAGGAGGAGAGACTGAAACGTGAAGAGACTGAAACGTGAATGGCCATGTGATAGCATTTGCTAGAGAACAGAACTTTTAAGATCTTTGCTAAACAACTTGTTTGAATCAGGGACTTGAGAGAAATATTTAAAAAGAGCTATTTTTAGGACATGAACATATGACTTATTCATGTTGACCTCCAATTAGTTTCAGTATTACCTCTGGATCTAGCAGGATGATCAGAAAAAGGTCTACTTCTAATTTATTTACATTGACAGCTGCATTAACAAAAACCCTGCTTTGGCAACATGCCCCTTACTTCCATTGAGGAAAAAGTGAAAACAATATTCTACAATTATTTCTGGGTTGTTATTGGAAAGATCTGGACTATCCTCTATCTGAAGACCAACAAAGACACTGTGCCTGACTTTAGGATCATGAGGAACGTCTAATTTAAGATTCTTATCGATGCAAATCTTGAAACAAATACTGTCCGACTCTCTTCCATGGCTATCTGAAAGGTCAGGAAGAGATCTGCACCTGCACTGGGGACAATGTGTAACTTCAGAGAGCAGCATCTATCTATAGGCCAACTCTGCTGAACTACTCATCTGCTTTTTTGTACCTTCCCTGAATAGTTTGGATCCATTTCTATTGCTACTTTTCTGTGTTAACTACCTTTAAATTCATTATAAAATAGGTATATATAAATTAACTCACCTGAGATGTTTTCATTTTCTGCTGTTGTTGGGGGAGTACAGAGAACTGTGAAGGATAAGCTGGGGATAAGGAAAGAGGAATGGAATTATAAGAGGTCTGGTGAGCTTCCAGATTCAGTTGCCTAAAAATCTCATCACATCAGCTGGGGAAAGGGCCTCCCTATGGAATAATGTTCTGTTGACATTTGAGAAGGGGCAAGAAGCACCACATAGAGACAGCACTCCCTGAATATGTAATACAGTCTGATGTGATCCTATGGATGTAACCTTGCTGTTTTTCACTGGGTCACTGTAAATTATTTTCCTATTAATTTTATGTCCCCCTCTAATTAACACAAAATTAAAAGAGGGTAATATTAATATCCTATTATTATTTATACCTTGAGTTATAAAATCAACAGAAAACTCTGGGGGGAAAAAAGATGCTTAGTGCCAAAATATTTTAAAATCATTTTGTCAGGATCCCTGGGTGGCGCAACGGTTTAGCGCCTGCCTTTGGCCCAGGATGCGATCCTGGAGACCCGGGATTGAGTCCCACATCGGGCTCCCGGTGCATGGAGCCTGCTTCTCCCTCTGCCTATGTCTCTGCCTCTCTCTCTCTGTGTGTGTGACTATCATAAATAAATAAAAATTAAAAAAAAATTTAAAATCATTTTGTCCTTTTGGTAAGATTTTTGATAAGGCACTTCTAGTGACTTATGTGTGACAAAATGAACCACACTTTGCTTTGCTCCTAGCTCTGTCCTGAGTGACTGGGGATATACATCTCAGGCTCCACTTTTTTTTGTTTTTTAAATTTAAAGTCAGAGGTAGAAATCCCCTCTGATACTGTCAGTCATTTTATAATTCTATGTGTTCAAGATAAAGGAAGCCTCAGCCTATATTTAGATGCCACTTGTGACAGACACAATGTGAAAGTGGCTCAGAATCTGGCAAGAGGGAAAATGAAGAAAATGGGGGGCTGTTTAAGAAGGACTGGACTAAATTTCCTCAGCCCTGGCTGTGGCTTCTCCCATATGGCCTGATAATCACCTATCTCTTTCAACCCCAGCTCACTACTTTCTGCAACCTGGTCCAGTTTCCACTGTCACACAGTCTATAATGCCTTTTGGATGTGGTGACATCATCAAGTCTGGCTCTTTCTGGACAAGGTAATTTAAGAACTGCTTCTGTGGAGCAAATTAGGAACAACTCCTTTCTGGGTTCTTCTGCATCTGTTCTGAAGTTCTGGTGAGGGTGGTTCCTGCCAGATGAGCTCTTCCTCCAGGTGGGACTCCTGTCCCCAGGTGGGGCTCCTCTCCTCCCTGCTACACAAGAGCTACTTTGTTCCAGAGGCATGGAGACTTAGGCCTAGGAAACAAATTCCTTTTAAATGAAACTTTCATTGAGAGGAGTTTCTCAACTTCAGCAATGCTGACATTTTGGGCTGTTTAATTCTTTGTCATGTGGGGGCTGTATAATGTCTACCAGAATTTCTGGTTTCTACTCACCAGATGCTCTTAGCACTCCTCCTCTGTTGTGACAGCCCAAATCATCTCCAGCCATTTCCAAAAGTCCTCTAGAGAGCAAAATCATCCTGGTTCGGACCCATTGGTAGGGCTTTAAACTTGATTGTCTTCAAATTCATTAGAACTCCTTACCCATTATTGTAGCCACTTGCCACATCCCATTGTTGAGCATTTGAAATGTGGCTAGTGCCACATGTTGAATAATGTTTTGTATATATTGAGATAAAGAGTACGCTCTAAAACTAACTTCACATTTTAGTTTTTAATGGGGCTACATTTAAAATTATATATATGGCTCACTTTATCTATTGGACAGCACTGCAGTACAATATCAGACTGAGCCTTCAAGACCGAGACAGCCTGAACAGTACAGGAGGTGCCAGGAGGCTGTCTTATCCAGCTCTGGAGACATGTCAGAAACCCCGGAATATATATACCTGTCACAGAGTGTCATTTAGTTAATGTTGACTTTACAGTCATAGTCCTGGGAATATGGGGACAAGTCACTTTGCTAGTGCTGTGAAGGCTGCAGTGCTGGGTTTCTGGTAGGCAGGATATTAGGAATAGCTAAATTTGGGAGTAAAGCATATCTGTATTTATATCCTGGCTTCCTTATCTTTTTGACCTTCAGTCTATAATTTCCCTCTTCTGAGTCCATTTTGTCTTTTTATAATTATATGGTTAAAACTATGGAATGAGCCCAGATGTCCATCGACAATACGTGGATAAAGAGGAAGTGTATATATACACAATGGAGTATTACTTAGCTATCAGAAAGGATGAAATCTTGCCATTTGTGATGATGTGGCTGGAACTAGAGGGTATTATGCTAAGAGAGATAACTCAATCAGAGAAAGACAATTATATGATTTCAGTCATATGTGGAATTTAAGAAACAAAACAGGATCATAGTAGAAGGGAGGAAAAATAAGAGGAAATCAGAGAGGGAAACAAACCATAAGAGACTCTAACTATAGGAAACAAAAGGGTTGCTGGGGGAGGGAGAGGGGGAAACTGGGTGACAGGCATTAAGGAGGGTATGTAATGTAATGAGCACTGGGTTGACATGCAACTAATGAATCACTGAACTCTGCCTCTGAAACGAATAATACACTGTTTTAACTAACTGAATTTAAATAAAATAAAATTTAGAAAAATTCTGTGGTTATACCTATAAAGAGTGGCTGTGAAGGTTAAGTTAAATATTAAATAAAAAAAGAGCAAAGTGTCTTCTAAATATGATGGGAGACAACACTACCAGTCGGCTTATACCTTGAACTTACTGTTTAGTAACTCACACAGACAACATGCTTCATAGATGCTGACGTACCTCTTTCCAAACAACGCCAGGAAGCAGTTTTTACTAATATCTTTATTTTCAGATGAGAACCTGACTTATACCTGAGTGACAAAGGCGGAATTTACTCGGTCTTTCTGGCTTTGATGCTCAAGCCCGTGCTTCATGCTAGGTTCACGGTCAACATGCAGTATCCTAAAGGCACACTGCGCACCGCCGCCAGCAAGGCATCTTCCCCTGCCGGCGCATCAGCGCCCGTGCTCGGGCTACTGGGAACGTCGTCTCACGGCACTCGCCCCATCCAGGCCCCAGAGCCCGCGGGGAGGGCCCACCCCGCCCGCCCCTCAACCGCCTCCGCCAGGGCGACGCTCGTATCTGTCTCGGGTACAGGCGGGGTGCTCCCGCCTTGGGGTCAGCTGGGATGCCCCTAGTCGTCCGGGTGCCTTCCTCTGGGAACAAGCCCACCCCACCAGGCGCGCGGAGGACCAGGCACCGGCTCCCCTCTCACCTGAAAGTAATGAGGCCGCGCCCGCAGGGCCAGAGAGGGCGGAAGCCGGGAAGTGAGGAGAACTTCTCACGCGCAGGGAGAAATCCGGGATATCCGTTCCCACAATGCCGCGCGCTGAGCCAGGACCTTCAGGACTACATTTCCCAGGGAGACACCGTGGCTCCTTGCGGATTTCCGGTGTGTTGGGCGGGCTTGGGGCCAGTAGGCAGAGGGTTAGCACTGGGTACGAATATCTTGCGCCGTGGTTCTACCAAAGCCCCAGAGGTTATGGCTTAGACTTTGACAAAATGTCAAATATAGGATGTGTTCATGGATCAGATCCTGGTTGGAGAAAACCAGAAGACATTTGGGAACAACTGGGGAAATTTGTGTATAGATCTGATATTAGAAATATTAAGGGAAGTTATTGTTATTTTTGTTAATTCTGGTAACATTGGGATTATGCAGGGAAGGTTAATTTTTTAAAATATTTTTTTATTGAAGTTTTATTTACCGACATATAGTGTAACACCCAGTGCTCATCCCATCAAGCGCCCTCCTCAATGCCCATTACCCAGTAACCCCATCACCCCACCCACCTCCCCTTCCACTACCCTTTGTTCGTTTCCCAGAGTTAGGAGTCTCTCATGGTTTGTCTCCCTCTCTAATTTTTCTCATTCAGTTCCTTTCCTTTCCCCTATAATCCCTTTCACTATTCCTTATATTCCCCATATGTGAGACCCTATAATGATTGTCCTTCTCTGATTGACTTACTTCACTCAGCATAATACCCTCCAGTTCCAACCGCTGGAAGCAAAGGGTGGGTGCTCGTCCTTTCTGATGGCTGAGGAGTATTCCATGGTATATATAGACCCCATCTTTATCCATTCATCTACTGAAGTACATTGAGGCTCCTTCCACAGTTTGGCTATTTTGGACATTGCTGCTGTGAATATTGGGGAGCAGGTGTCCTGCCGTTTCACTACATCTGCATGTTTGGGATAAATCCCCAGTAGTGTAATTGCTGAGTCACAGAGTAGCTTTATTTTTAACTCTTGGAGGCCCTCAACACTGTTTTCCAGAGTGGTTGCACCAGTTCACAAACCCATCAAGAGTGCAAGAGGGTTAACCTTTCTCACATATTCTCCAACATTTGTTTCCTGTCTTGTTAATTTTTCCCATTATCACTAGTGTGAGGTGGTATCTCATTGTGGTTTTGATTTGTATTTCCCTGACGGCAAGTGATGCAGAGCATTTTCTCCTGTGCTTCTTGGCTGTATGTATGTCTTCCTTTGTGAAATTTCTGTTCATGTCTTTTGCCCATTTCATGATTGGATTGTTTGTTTCTTGGCTGTTGAGTTTAATAAGTTCTTCATAGATCTTGGATACTAGCCCTTTATCTGATATGTCATTTGCAAATATCTTCTCCCATTCTGTAGGTTGTCTTTTAGTTTTGTTGACTGTTTTTTTTTTTTTTTTTTTTTTTTGCTGTGCACAAGCTTTTTATCTTGATTAACTCCCAATAATTCATCTTTGCTTTTGTTTCCCTTGTCTTCATACATGTATCTTCCAAGAAGTTGCTGTGGCCAAGTTCAAAAGGGTGTTGCCTGTGTTCTCTAGGATTTTGATAGCTTCTTGTCCCACATTTAGATCGTTCATCCATTTTTGGGTATCTTTGTGTCTGGTGTAAGAGAATGGTCTAGTTTCATTCTTCTGCATGTGGATGTCCAATTTTCCCAGCACCATTGATTGAAGAGACTATTGTTTTTCCAGTGGTAATCTTTCCTGCTTTGTTGAAAATTAGTTGACCATAGACTTGAGGTCCCATTTCTGGGTTCTCTGTCCTGTTCCATTGATCTATGTGTCTGTTTTTGTGCCAGTACCACACTGCCTTGATGACCACAGCTTTGTAGTACAGCTTGAAATCAGGCATCATGATGGCCACACATTGGTTTTCTTTTTTAATATTCCCCTGGCTATTCGGGGTCTTTTCTGATTCCACACAAATATCAAGATCATTTGCTCCAACTCTCTGAAGAAAGTCCATGGTATTTTGATAGGGATTGCATTAAACCTGTAAATTGCCCTGGGTAGCATAGACATGTTCACAATATTAATTCTTCCAATCCATGAGCATGGAATGTTTTTCCATCTCTTTGTGTCTTCCTCAATTTCTTTCAGAAGTGTTCTGTAGTTTTTAGGGTATAGACCTTTGACCATTTGGTTAGGTTTATTCCTAGGTATCTTATGATTTTTGGTGCAATTGTCAATGGCATCGACTCCTTAATTTCTCTCTCTTCATTCTCATTGTTAGTGTATAGAAATGCCACTGACTTCTGGGCATTGATTTTTATCCTGCCACACTGCTGAATTGCTGTAGGAGTTCTAACAATCTTGGGGTGGAGTCTTCTGGGTTTTCTATGTACAGTATCATGTCATAGGCAAAGAGGGAGAGTTTGACTTCTTCTTTGTCAATTTGAATGCCTTTGATTTCTTTTTGTTGTCTGACTGGTGAGCCTAGGACTTCTAGTACTATGTTGAGTAATATTGGTGAGAGTGGACATCCCTGTCTTGTTCCTGATCTTAGGGGAAAGCCTCCCAGTGTTTCTCCACTGAGAATAATATTTGCGGGATCCCTGGGTGGCTCAGTGGTTTGGCGCCTGCCTTTGGCCCAGGGCACCATCCTGGAGTCCCGGGATTGAGTCCCGCATCCAGCTCCTGGCATGGAGCCTGCTTTTCCCTCCTCCTGTATCTCTGCCTCTGTGTGTGTGTGTGTGTGTGTGTGTGTGTGTGTGTGTGTGTATCATGAATAATAAATAAATCTTTAAAAAAACAGAGAATGATATTTGCTGTGGGCTTTTCGTAGATGGCTTTTAAAATGCTGAGGAATGTTCCCTCTATCCCTACACTCTCAAGAGTTTTGATCAGGAATGGATGCTATATTTTGTCAAATGCTTTCTCTGCATCTATTGAGAGGATGACATGGTTCTTGTTTTTCTCTTGATGTGATCTATCACGTTGATTGTTTTATGAGTGTTGAACCAGCCTTGCATCCCGAGGATAAATCCCACTTGGTCAAGGTGAATGGTCTTCTTAATGTACTGTTGGATCCTATTAGCTAGTATCTTGTTGAGAATTTTTGCATCTGTGTTCATCAGGGATATTGGTCTATAATTCTCCTTTTTGGTGGGGTCTTTGGTTTCAGAAACAAGTGGATGGTGGCCTCATAAAATGAGTTTGGAAGTATTCCATCCCTTTCTATCTTTTGGAACAGCTTTAGTAGAATAGGTATGATTTCTTCTTTAAATGTTTGATAGAATTCCCCTGGGACGCCATCTGGCCCTGGACTTTTGTGTTTTGGGAGGTTTTTGATTACTGCTTAAATTTCCTCCCTGGTTATCAGCCTGTTCAGGTTTTCTATTTCTTCCTGCTCCAGTTTTGGTAGTTTGTGGTTTTCCAGAAATGCATCCATTTCTTCTAGATTGCCTAATTTGTTGGCATATAGCTGCCTATAACGCATTTTTAAAATCATTTGGATTTCCTAGGTATTGGTTGCGATCATTGGTTGTGATCAAGTGTTTCATTCATGATTTTATTAATTTGAGTCTTTTCTCTTTTCTTTTTAATAAGGCTGGCTAATGGTTTATCTATTGTATTAATTCTTACAAAGAACCAACTCCTGGTGTTGTTGATCTGGTCTACAGTTCTTCTGGTCTCTATTTCATTGAGTTCTGCTGGGATCTTTATTATCTCTCTTCTTCTGCTTGGTGTAGGTTTTACTTGCTGTTCTCCCTGCAGTTCCTTTAGGTGCAAGGTTAGTTTGTGTTTTTGATTTTTTCCAGTTTTTTGAGGGAGGCTTCCATTGTGATGTATTTCCCTCTTAGGATGACTTTTGGTGTATCCCAAAGATTTTGAACAGTTGTGCTTTCATTTTCATTAGTTTCCATGAGTCTTTTTAATTATTCTCTAATTGCCTGGCTGACCCATTCATCTTTTAGTAAAATGCTCTTTAATCTCCATGTGTTTGAGTTTCTTCCAAACTTCTTCTTGGGATTGAGTTCTAGTTTCAAAGCATCGTGGTCTGAAAATATGCCAGGGACAATCCCAATCTTTTGGTATTTGTTGAGACCTGATTTGTGACCCATTATGTGGTCTATTCTGGAGAAAGTTCCATGTGCACTTGAGAAGAATGTGTATTTAGTTGCTTTCGAATGGAAAGTTATGTATATATCTGTGAAATCCCTCTGGTCCAGTTTATCATTTAAGGCCCTTTTTTCTTTGGTGATGTTGTGCTTAGAAAATCTGTCATTTGCAGAAAGTGCCATGTTGAAGTCTCCTGCTGTTAGTGTATTATTATCTAAGTATCTCTTTACTTTGGTTATGAATTGATTGATATACTTGGCAGCTCCCACATTAGGGGCATGAATATTCATGATTGTTAGGACTTCTTGTTGGATAGACCCTTTAAATATGATATAGTGTCCCTCTTCATCTATTACTACAGTTTTGGGGATAAACTTTAATTTATCTAATATGAAGATTGCTACCCCAGCTTTCTTCCCCCCCCCCAGCTTTATTTTGAATAAATAAAGACCCATTCTTTCTTTTTCAGGCCAGAGGTGTCTTTATGTCTAAAATAAGTCTCTTGTAGACAGCTAATAGATGGGTCTTGTTTTTTATCCTGTTGAAACCCTGTGTCTTTGGTGGGATCATTTAACCCATGCATGTTCCGAGTAAGTATTGAAAGATATGAATTTAGTGTCATTGTAATACCTATTCAGTCCCTGTTTTTTGTGGATTATTTGTTTGGGCTTCCTCTTTCTTTTACAGGATCCCCCTTAATATTTCTTGCAGAGTTGGTTTGGTGGTCACATATTCTTTCAGTTTCAGTTTCTGCTTATCTTGGAAGCTGTTTATCTCTCAGAAAGATGTATATTAAAATATCTCACATACATATTGCATATTTGTAATTGAAAAATAATTAGAGAAGGCCAATGTAGCAATATGTTAAGGGTTTCTACCTCTAGTATATGGGTATGTGCCTTTTACTATTTTCTCCTTTTCTGCGTGCTTGGGAGTTTTGTATTATGCAACTTATAAAGGGAAGATTTTGGACTGTTTTTTCAAAAGTGTGCCTTTTAACTCAGAGCTGCCAAGAGAAGAAAAAATATGTATCAAATAACAAAACTAAAACAGTAACAAGTTTGATGTATTTTATTTAAGGAAAAACAAACCATAGAGCACTGTTCTAAGGGATTTGGGGCAAGAGCGAATTTTATTAATTGAGATTTCCTTATAAGCCAAAGGTAAGTTTCCTTATGAAGGTAAAGTCAGCTAGCTAAAGCTGAGTGTTATAAGCATACGTTAGGTGTCTTTGACAATGAGATGAGTACCATGAGATCAGGCAGACTTAGGTTTAGATCTGTGACTTGGGCTCCCATTTTGTGGGTACCAGTATACAATTGACTTCATCTCATGTAAACAGCTTTTGTGAATAAAACAGTAAAATGTAACAAATACCAGGAAATGGAGCCTATCATTAACATAAAAGAATAGTATTTGTGTTCCTCAGAGTTTATCTTTGGGGCAAAAAAGAAAAAGAAAAAGTAAATTTTTCAATCTTCCATAAGTAATCCCTGAAAGTACACACTACTCAATAAAAAAACAATTATCATGCAAATTATGCATCTCTTAGGAATAAACTTGTATTTTCACACTTCTGAAATTAGGAACCTCAACATATTTAGATTGTCTTTGTGTATGGGTATGTATACATACAAAATGTACCTATAATTATATATAAGCAAACACACTTTTCTTGGTTGTTATTTTGTAATATAGATTATTTTATATGGCAATGATAAAAATAATTTTGATTAGCAAGAAAAAAAAGATTAATGTTGCCAGTTAAGTTATTGCAACTTATGTGAATCAAGGTATAAAACTTTATTCTGTTAACACTTAAAAAACTTCAAAAAAACTTCAATAAATACCGGTTTTCTAGATGGAAACAATATAATTAAAGTTCCAATCAGAATTCTAAAAAAAATTTTCTGTGTTTTTTTTCTCTTTGACATTTATATATTTTATTTGTTAAACATAAAGGAACAATTCCAACCTTTATTCCAATAAAAATTTTTAGTAATGTTCAAAAGAGAATAGAAAATGTATAGCAATATTAATAAGTACATTGCTAAATATATTGCTAAAATATTTAAAAACTGATCCTGCAAAACAACTTCAAGAAGAAAAGAAAGTAAGTAGGTAGTATGTGTTAAAGCCGGGGCTTAAAGCAGTGGAAGGAGAACATTCAGTAATTTTGTTAGAACAATGAGGAAGGTGCTGGAACATAGCAAGGCCGTATCCAATGGAATTCATATTACAATAAATAAATTTCATAGCAATTCAAGTATAAGCAATTAAAATAATTTCTAGAGTTTTAAAGTTTAAGTGTCTGAAGTTCTTTAAGAATACAAATGTTTTAAAAATATAAGGCCTCTCAGTTCCTTTCCTAGGAAACCATATCTCTTCATTCCTATACCATGCCTGAGACCCTGCTTCATACCTGAGAAAAACTGGCCTGAGTGTGCCAAGATGGACCACTGATGCCCCACCCCCTACCCCAAATCCAGTGTTGTCAATGTAGATGCAACACCATGACAGTTACTAATAAATATTTGCCGAGGGATACTTTGAGGTTATAAAACATCCTCATCCTTGGGTTTTGCCTGATTCAGTTATTACTCTGGTGTTCTTTTTTTTTAAGATTTTATTTATTTATTCACAAGAGACACAGAGAGAGGCAGAATATAGGCAGATTGAGAAGCAGGCTCCCTGTGGAGAGCCCAATGTGGGACTTGAGCCCAAGGCAGATGCTCAACTGCTGAGCCACCCAGGTGCCCCTACTCGGTGATTTTTAATTTCCCTCATTGTTTGAAAAAGCATATAGCAGCCTGTGTTGTCCAGGAACTGGCCTGATACTTAGAGAGAGCCTGGCTGTGAATAAATGCTGTCCTGGTTGCTCATAGCTGAACAGTGGTGTTTTCCTGTAGGTTTTAAACAATATCACTGAACACAAGCAGATAAGGTAATTTTGTGACTGTTGTGATGTAACATAAAGACTATTGTTTTGCATGAATAAAGACAAAAATGCAGTTGCTCTACCACTCTGAAAATACCAAACATCTTCTTCTCGACTGATACAAGGGACTGTTGCTTTTTTTTTAAACAACACCCAATCCTGAACAATTTTTTTTTTTTTTAAACAACACCCAATCCTATTTCGGAACTACTGCAAAAGAAACTAAAGCTCAAGTCTTATAATTCCTTTCTAACACCCTCTTACTGAAACACTTTATAATTCCCATGTAATGTGTGCTCTCATTGTGATGACTATTAAAATCTAAATTGTTTAATTCGCATGTGTTCTGGTGGTATTTGGCTGAATTACATTGACGTCTTCTATAGTTATTGATTGGAATTCTGCAAGAAGGATGTGTCCCTTCTCCCCTATGTACTTATTTATTCAATCACGTGTTTTTATCTGTATGAACATGGAGATTTATTTCACTCTTTGGGCTACAATCCATTGCTATACTTATGATTTTGCTGAATATGTGACATCTTTGGCCATTGGGAGCTCTTTCAGGCTGGTTCTGTCTTTTTTTTTTTAATAGACTTTATTTTGTAGAACAACAAAATACTGCAGAAAATATAGAGTTCCTATATACTTCCTGCTTCCACACATATACAACCCTCTCCACTATAAACACCCTGCACCAGAGTGTGCCAAACCCAAGATCATCTAGATTTTCTTCTGTGTTATCTTTGCACTTTACATCTAGGCTTAAGATCCATTACAAGTTAATAGTTGTAAAAGATGTATAAAAGCCTGATATCTCTTTTTTTTCATGTGGACATCTAGTTGCATCAACACCATTTATTAAAAAATCTGTCATTTCTCCAATGCATTACTTTTGTTCCTTTTCAAAGGTAAGTTGACTATATTTGTGTGGGTCTATTTCTGGGCTGTCTATTCTGTTCCATTGATCTATTAGTCTCTTCTTTCATCTTTCTTTCTACAACATTATCTCGATTGCTGCAACTTTATAGTAAGTCTTGCAGTTGAGTAGTGTCAATCCTCTGAATTTGTTTTTCTTTTTTAATTACATTGGCCAGTGTCTCTGGATATTTTGCCTCTCTATATTACCTTTAGAATCTGTTTGTATCCATAAAATATTTATGGTATTTTGATTGAGATTACATTTCATCTATACATCAAACTGGGATTGACTGACATCCTGGCAATATTGAGTCTTCCAATTCATAAACTTGGAGTATCTCTCCATTTGTCTAGTTGTTCTTTTATTTCTTTCATCAGAGTTTTGTAGATTTCCTCATATAGATCTCATACATTTTTGTTAGATTTATATTAAAAATTTTACTTATTCATGAGACACACACACACACACACACACACACACACACACAGAAAGAATGAGAGAGAGAGAGAGAGAGAGAGAGAGAGAGAATGGCAGAGACACAGGGAGAGGGAAAAGCAGGCTCCATGCAGGGAGCCTGACATGGGACTCGATCCCGGGTCTCCAGGATCACATCCTGGGCTGAAGGCAGTGCAAAACCGCTAAGCCACCCCGGCTGCCCTGGTATTATGTTTTTAATTTCAAATTCTACTTGTTTATTGCTGGCATATAGGAAAATGATTGGCATTTGCATATATTCTTGTAGCCTACAACCTTGTTATAATTGCTTATTAGTTCCAGGAGTTTTGTTCATTCTTTCAGATTTTCTACATAGACAGTTATGTCATCTGTGAACAAAGAAGCTTTATTTATTTCTTTCCAATCAGTAAGTTTTATTTCCTTTTCTTGTCTTACTGTATTAGTAGGACTTCTAGTATTATGTTGAAAAGGAATAACAAGAGGTGATATCCTTGCCTTGTTCCTGACTTCAGTGGGAAAGCTTCTAGTTATTTGCCATTAGGCATGATGCTAGCTGTAGGTTTTTTGTGGATATTGTTTATTAAGTTGAGGAAATTCCCCTCTATTCCTAGTTTGCTGAGAGTTTTTTTTTTTTTTATCATGAATAGGTACTAGATTCTGTCAAATGCCATCTCAGTATCTACTGATATGACCATGTGATTCTTCTTTAGCTTGTTGGTGTGATGGATTATATTACATCACATTGATTTTTAAATATGGAACCAGCCTTCCATATTTGGGATAAATTAGCTAGTTGGTTATGTATTTTTTTATATATTATTTGATTCAATCTGATAGTATTTTGAGAATTTTGGCATCTACGGTATTGAGAGATATTGGTCAGCACTTTTCTTGTAATGCTTGTCTGATTTTGGTATTAGGGCAATGCTGTACTCATAAAATAAGTACGCACACATTCCCTCTGCTTCTGTCTTCTGGAAGAGATTATAAATGCTTGGTATAATTTCTTCCTTAAATGTTTGGTGGAATTCTTCAGGGAACTCATCTGGGCCTTGGTGCTCTATATTTTGGAAGTTAATAATCACTGATTTAATTTCTTTAGTAGATATAGGCCTATTCAGACTTTTTTTCTTTTGTGAGTACATTCTGTCTTTTGAGGAATTGGTTCATTTCATCTAGCTTATCATATTTGCATCCAGAGTTGTCCATAGTTTTCCTTTATTATGTTTTTAATGACCACAGGATCTGTAGTGATGTCCTAACTTTTCATTTCTGATATTAGTAACTAATATTCTTTGGATTGGGTAGAGGTTAATTAATATTAATATTAGTAACTAATATTCTTTGGATTGGGTAGAGGTTAATTAGTTTATCCTTTAAAAGAATCAGCTTTTGGTTTCATTGTTTTTCTCTGTTGGCTTCCTGTTTACAATTTCATTGATTTCTGCCCAGGTTATTGCTTTTCTTTTGCTTTCTTTGGATTTGTTCTTCCTTTTCTAGTTTTCTAAGGTGGAGTCGTAGATGATTGATTTTAGAGCTTTCATCTACAAGGCTACAAAATTTCCTCCTAACAGTGTTTTCACTGCATCCTCAAATTTTGAGAAGTTGTATTTTCATTCAGTTAAAAAGAGTGAGAAGAGTTCACGCTTCTATCAAGGTAGGAAGACAGGGGAAAAAAGAAATAAAGAAACAAAAAGCATCCAAGGGGGAGGAGCCCCGCGAGGAGTCGGGCTAAGGCTGGGGCGAGTGCCCCCAGGAGAGGAAAGCCCCGCCTGGAAAAGCAGGAGTTTCACTAATCTTCCAGGACGAAAGGCGCTCGCAGGCAGTTAGAGCAGTATCCCAGGAGGGGCGGGGATCCCCTCAGGCTCCCAGGGGCACTAACAGAGCACCTGCGCCGCGGTAGAGCACGGAACACCCTGCAGCCGAGCTCCGTAAAGTGCTGCAGCGCGCGCGGGGCTGGACCCGGGAGCAGCTTGGAGGGGACTCAGGCGGCGGCTCTGCACAGAGGGGGCTGCACCCCCAGAGAAGCTCCGAGGCGGCACTGGCAGAGGCTCTGCGCGGAAGGGGCTAGGTGGACGAGAGCGCGAATCCAACAGTGCAGGCTCCGGAGCACACAGCGCCAGGGACACAGCCCAGGATCCGGTGCTCCCCGCGGGACAGGCAGAAGCCAGGAGGGCACAGGACAGCAAGGACACTTCTGCCTTATGGTGAGCAGATCAGCGGCCCACCTTGGGAGCATCCAGACCCCTGCAGACAGAGAGCTCCGTAGTTACTGCAGGAGCTGAATGCAGGGCTCCAGAGCTGGCCGCCGCCACTGTTGTCCTTCCTTTGGGGCTTCACAGGGTAAACAACCCCCACTGAGCCTCACAGTGGCCTCACCGGATAAAGAGCTTAAACATCTTTCACTGAGCCCTGCATCAGGCAGGGGGTTGAGCAGCTCCCCCAAGTGCTAACACCTGAAAATCAGCACAGCAAGCCCCTCCCCCAGAAGACCAGCTAGACAAGTTCCAGGGGAAGTCAAGGGATATAAAGTATACAGAATCAGAACACACAGTCCCGTGTTTTTTTTTTTCTTTTTGATTTCTGTTTGCTTCCCCCACCCCTTTTTTCCTTTCTTTTTCTTTCTCCTTTTCTTCTCTTTTTTCTATTTTTTCTTCCTTTTCTCTTTTTTCTCTTTTCTTTCCTTCTTTCTCTCCTCTCTTTTTCTCCTTCTCCCAATACAACTTGTTTTTGACCACTGCACTGAACAAAATGACTAGAAGGAAAACCTCACCTCAAAAGAAAGAGTCAGAAACAGTCCTCTCTCCCACAGAGTTGCAAAATCTGGATTACAATTCAATGTCAGAAAGCCAATTCAGAAGCACTATTACACAGCTACTGGTAGCTCTAGAAAAAAGCATAAAGGACTCAAGAGACTTCATGACTGCAGAATTTAGATCCAATCAGGCAGAAATTAAAAATCAATTGAATGAGGTGCAATCCAAACTAGAAGTCCTAACGACGAGGGTTAAGGAGGTGGAAGAACGAGTGAGTGACATAGAAGACAAGTTTATGGCAAAGAGGGAAACTGAGGAAAAAAGAGAAAAGCAATTAAAAGACCATGAAATTAGATTAAGGGAAATAAGTGACAGCCTGAGGTAGAAAAATCTACATTTAATTGCGGTTCCCGAGGGCGCCAAAAGGGACAGAGGGCCAGAATATGTATTTGAACAAATCATAGCTGGAAACTTTCCTAATCTGGGAAGGGAAACAGGCGTTCAGATCCAGGAAATAGAGAGATCTCCCCCTAAAATCAATAAAAACGGTTCAATACCTCGACATTTAATAGTGAAGCTTGCAAATTCCAAAGATGACGAGAAGATCCTTAAAGCATCAAGAGACAAGAAATCCCTGACTTATAAGGGAAGAAATATCAGATTAAGAGCAGACCTCTCCACAGAGACCTGGCAGGCCAGAAAGGGCTGGCAGGATATATTCAGGGTCCTAAATGAGAAAAACATGCAGCCAAGAATACTTTATCTAGCAAGGCTCTTATTCAGAATGGAAGGAGAGATAAAGAACTTCCAAGACAGGCAGCAACTGAAAGAATATGTGACCACGAAACCATCTCTGCAAGAAATTTTAAGGGGGACTCTTAAAATTCCCCTTTAAGAAGAAGTCCAATGGAACAATCCACAAAACAGGGACTGATAGGTATCATGATGACACTAAATTCATATCTCTCAATAGTAACTCTGAACATGAATGGGCTTACTGACCCCTATCAAAAGGCGCAGGGTGTCAGACTGGATAAAGAGCAGGACCCATCTATTTGCTGTCTACAAGAGACACTTTTTAGACATAAGGACACCTACAGCCTGAAATTAAAAGGTTGGAGAGCCACTTACCATTCAAATGGTCCTCAAAAGAAAGCAGGGGTAGCCATCCTTATATCAGATAAAATAAAATTTACCCCCAGACTGTAGTGAGAGATGAAGAGGGACACAGTATCATACTTAAAGGATCTATCCAACAAGAGGACTTACAAATCCTCAATATATATGCCCCGAATGTGGGAGCTGCCAAATATATCAATCAATTAATAACCAAAGTTAAGACATCCTTAGATAATAATACACTTATACTAGGTGACTTCAATCTAGTGCTTTCTACACTCGAAAGGTGTTCTACGCACACATCTCCGAAGAAACGAGAGCTTTAAATGATACACTGGACCAATTGGATTTCACAGATATCTACAGAACTTTACATCCAAACTCAACTGCATACACATTCTCCTCAAGTGCACGTGGAACTTTCCCCAGAATACACCACATACTGGGTCACAAATCGGGTCTGAACCGATACCAAAAGATTGGGATCATCCCCTGCATATTCTCAGACCATAATGCCTTGAAATTAGAACTAAATCACAATAAGAAGTTTGGAAGGACTTCAAACACGTGGAGGTTAAGGACCATCCTGCTAAAAGATGAAAGGGACAACCAGGAAATTAAGGAAGAATTAAAAAGATTCATGGAAACTAATGAGAATGAAAATACAACTGTTCAAAATCTTTGGGATACAGCAAAAGCAGTCCTGAGGGGGAAATACATCTTAGTACAAGCATCCATCCAAAACCTGGAAAGAACTCAAATACAAAAGCTAACCTTACACCTAAATGAATTAGAGAAAAAACAGCAAATAGATCCTACACCCAGCAGAAGAAGAGAGTTAATAAAGATTCGAGCAGAACTCAACAAAATCGAGACCAGAAGATCCGTGGAACAGATCAACAAAACCAGGAATTGGTTCTTTGAAAGAATTAATAAGATAGATAAACCATTAGCCAGCCTTATTAAAAAAGAAGAGAGAGGACTGAAATTAATAAAATCATGAATGAGAAAGGAGAGATCACTACCAACACCAAGGAAATACAAACGATTCTAAAAACATATTATGAACAGCTATACGCCAATAAATTAGGCAATCTAGAAGAAATGGACGCATTTCTGGAAAGCCACAAACTTCCAAAACTGGAACAGGAAGAAATAGAAAACCTGAACAGGCCAATAACCAGGGAGGAAATTGAAGCAGTCATCAAAAACCTCCCAGGACACAAGAGTCCAGGGCCAGATGGCTTCCCTGGGGAATTCTATCAAACATTTAAAGAAGAAACCATACCTATTCTACTAAAGCTCTTTGGAAAGATGCTGATAGTTTCAAGGGGGCTCTCTTGTAACAAGTTGCCTTTTTGTGGCTTTTAAAATACATATTTTTTTACATTTGACAATTATAATGTGTATTGACTACCTTTAAAATTTAATTTAGAGACCTTTGACTTTTAAATCTGTGTAACCATTCTCTCTCCATGTTTTAGAAATTTTCAGCCTTCCTTTCCTCTGCCCTGCCCTGTCCCCCTTTTCTTTCCCCATGAAGGGGGGATTATGACTCAAGCTGAAGGCAAATGCTTGAGTGAGCCCCCCAGGTGCCCCACGATTGTTTCTTTCTTTTTTTTATTGGAGTTCAGTTGGCCAAAATATAGCATAACACCCAGTGCTCATCCCATCAAGTATCCCCGTCAGTGCCTGTCACCCAGTCACCCCACCCCTTGCCCACATCCCCTTCCACCACCCCTTGTTCATTTCCCAGAGTTAGGAGTCTCTCATGTTCTGTCTCCCTTTCTAATATTTCCCACTCATTTTTTCTCCTTTCCCCTTTATTCCCTTTCACTATTTTTGTATTCCCCAAATGCATGAGACCATATAATGTTTGTCCTTCTCCGATTAACTCATTTCACTCAGTATAATACCCTCCAGTTCCATCCACATTGAAGAAAATGGTGGGTATTTGTAGTTTCTAATGGCTGAGTAATATTCCATTGTATACATAGACCACATCTTCTTTATCTATTCATCTGTCGATGGACACCGAGGCTCCTTCCACAGTTTGGCTATTGTGGACATTGCTGCTATAAACATCAGGGTGCAGGTGTCCTGGTGTTTCACTTCATCTGTATATTTGGGGTAAATCCCCAGCAGTGCAATTGCTGGGTTGTAGGGAAGATCTATTTTTAATTCTCTGAGGAACCTCCAGACAGTTTTCTAGAGTGGCTGCACCAGTTCACATTCCCACCAACAGTGCAAGAGCGTTCCCCTTTCTCCACATACTCTCCAACATTTGTGGTTTCCTGCCTTGCTCATTTTCCCCTTTCTCACTGGTATGAGGTGGTATGTCTTTGTGGTTTTGACTTATATTTCCCTGATGGCAGTGATGCGGAGCATTTTCTTATGTGCTTTTGGCCATGTCTATGTCTTCCTCTGTGAGATGTCTGTTCATGTCTTTTGCCCATTTCATGATTGGATTGTCTGTTTCTTTGCTGAGTTTAATAAGTTCTCTATAGATCTTGGATACTAGCCCTTTATCTGAAAGGTCATTTGCAAATATTGATGATTGTTAAGTCCTCTTGCTCGATAGATCCTTTAAGTATGATATAGTGTCCCTCTTCATCTCTCACTACAGTCTTCAGGATAAATTTTAGTTTATCTGATATAAGGATGGCTACCCCTGCTTTCTTTTGAGGGCCATTTCAATGGTACATGGTTCTCCAAACTTTTATTTTTATTTTCAGGCTGTATGTGTCCTTATGTCTAAAATGAGTCTCTTGTAGAGAGCAAATAGATGGGTCTTGCTTTTTAATCATTCTGAAACCCTGCACCTTTTGATGGGTTATTAAGACCATTCACATTCAGAGTTACTATTGAAAGATATGGGTTTAGTGTCATCATGATACCTATTCAGTCCCTGTTTTTGTGGATTGTTACTTTGGACTTCCTCTTTCTTTTACAGAGTCCACCTTAATATTTCTTGGAGAACTGGTTTGGTGGTCACATATTCTTTCATTTTCTGCCTGTCTTGGAAGCTCTTTATCTCTCCTTCGATTCTGAATGAGAGCCTTGCTGGATAAAGTATTCTTGGCTGCATGTTCTTCTCATTTAGTGTGCTGAATATATCCTGCCAGCCCTTTCTGGCTTGTCAGGTCTCTGTAGAGAGGTCTGCTGTTAATCTAATATTTCTCCCCATAAAAGTTAGAGGTTTCTTGTCTCTTCCTGCTTTAAGGATCTTCTCTTTATCTTTGGAATTTGCAAGCTTCACTATTAAATGTCGAGGTGTTGAACGGTTTTTATTCATTTTAGGGGGGGAACTCTCTATTTCCTGGATCTGAATGCCTGTTTCCCTTCCCAGATTAGGAAAGTTTTCAGCTATGATTTGTTCAAATTCATACTCTGGCCCTCTGTCCCTCTCGGTGCCCTTGGGAACCTCAATTAAACGTAGATTTTTCCTTTTGAGGCTGTCATTTATTTCCCTTAATCTAATTTCATGGTCTTTTAATTGCTTTTCTCTTTTTTCCTCAGTTTCCCTCTTTGCCATCAACTTGTCTTCTATGTCACTCACTCGTTCTTCCATCTCGTTAATCCTCGTCTTTAGGACTTCTAGTTTGGATTGCATCTCATTTAATTAATTTTTAATTTCTGCCTGATTAGATCTAAGTTCTGCAGTCATGAAGTCTCTTGAGTCCTTTGTGCTTTTTTCTAGAGCCACCAGTAGCTGTATAATAGTGCTTTTGAATTGGCTTTCTGATATTGAATTGTAATCCAAATTTTGTAACTCTGTGGGAGAGAGGACTGTTTCTGATTCTTTCTTTTGAGGTGAGGTTTTCCTTCTAGTCATTTTGCTCAGTGAAGAGTGGCCAAAAACAAGTCGTATTGGAAAAAGGAGAAAAAGAGAGGAGAGAAAGAAGGAAAGAAAAGAGAAAAAAGAGAAAAGGAAGAAAAAATAGAAAAAAGAGAAGAAAAGGAGAAAGAAAAAGAAAGGAAAACGAAAAAAAAAGAAGTGAATAAGGCAGGGTGCCTCTGAGGCAGGGTGGAGAGCAAACAGAAAACAAATAACAAGGGGGAGTATCCTCTGATTCTATATACTATAAATCCCTCTACTTCCCCTGAAACTTTCCAGTTTTGCTTGGTCAATAACTTTCTTTTCCCCTGTCCGTCTAGCTGGTCTTCTGGGGGAGGGGCCTGCTGTGCTGATTCTCAGGTGTCAGCATTTGGGGGAGCTGCTCAGCCTCCCTGCCTGGTGCATGGCTCAGTGGGAGCTGTTTATCCTGTGAGGCCTTTGTGAGGCTCCGTTGGGGTTGTTTACCTGTGAGGCCCCAGGTAGAACAACAACAGTGGCGGCGGCCAGCTCTCCAGCCCTGGAGTCAGCTCCCGCAGTAACTACCGCAGCTCCCAGTCCGCAGGGGCCTGGATGCTGTGGGGCGTGGCCGCCGATCTGCACAGCTCGGAGCCGCACAGCGGCAGGAGTGTCCTGTCTGTCCTGGATCCTCCCGGCCTCTGTCCCGGGGGGAGCCGCGGATCCTGGGCTGTGTCCCCCCGTGCCCTGGGCTCTGGGGCCTGAACTGCTGGAATCCCGGTCCTGGGGCTGGGCAGCCCCATCTGCGGGGAGCCGCAGCCTGAGCCTCCTCCCCGCTGCTCCCGGGACCCCGCCATCGCCTGCTGCATCCCTTTAGGGAGCTCGGCCTGGTGTGTGGCACACTCTCCCCAGGGGCCCAGGTCCTCTGTTAGTGACCTTGGGACTTGAGAGCATGAGGGCATCCCCGCCCCTCCTGGGACCCTGCTCCAACTTCCTGCCAGCGCCTTTCCTTCCGGGAAGATTGGTGAAGCTCCTGCTTCTCCGGGACTGGACGGGGCTTTCCTGTCCTTGGCGCTCTCGTCCCTTAGCCCGGCTCCTCGGGGGTCCCCTCCCCCTTGGATACTTTTTATTTCTTTTTTTCCCCCGTCTTCCTACCTTGATAGAAGCGCGAACTCTTCTCACTGTAGCATTCCAGCTGTTCTCTCTCTCTTAATTTTTTTAAAAAGATTTTTTTTTAAATTTATGAGACACACAGAGAGAGAGAGAGAGAGGCAGAGACACAGGCAGAGGGAGATGCAGGCTCCATGCAGGGAGCCCGACGTGGGACTCAATCCTGGGTCTCCAGGATGAGGCCCTGGGCGGAAGGCAGCGCCAAACCGCTGAGCCACCCGGGCTGCCTGCTGTTCTCTTTTAAAACTCAGGCCGAATTCATACGTTTTCAGGATGATTTGAAAGTTATCTAGGTAATTTGGTGGGGACAGGTGATTGGGGACCCTACTCTTCCGCCATTTTGCCCCTCTTTCCCCACCATTGTTTCTTTAAATAGATACTCTCTCCCTGAGATTCTCATAATGAAATATTTTGCTTCATTTTATCCTATTAGTCCTATAGACTTTCTTTTACTCTTTTAAAATCTTTTTTCTCTTATGATTGGATGCTTTTAAATACTTTTTTGTGTTCACTAATTCTCCTGCTTGGTCGAGTCTTTTAAAAATTTTCTATTGAGTTCTTCAGGACAGTCACTCTTTTGTTTACCTGTAGAATTCTGGCTTTTTTGTTGTTTTATGTCTTTAGCCTTTGTTCATGTATTGTTTTCCTAATTTCATTTAGTTGTCTAACTGCATGTTCTCATAGTTCAGTGAACTTCAAGAGGATTATTCTGAATTATCAGACCATTCATAGATTTCCATTTCTTTATGGTTAGTTATTAGAATCTTATTAGTGTCCTTTGGTAGTATTAGGTTTACTGGATTCTTTGTAATTCTTATATTCTTGTGTTAGTTTCTGCATACTTGAGGAAATCTCCTCTTCTAGATTTTACAGGTTATCTTTGGCAGGGAAAGACCTTCATCACTCATCTCAGCTTCGGGTTCTGGCCAGGCTAGGTGATAGTGTCTGTGGGCAACTGGGGTTTCTGTCAAGGTCTCTAGTTGGGCAACTTTACTGCCTATACTCTGAGGCAGGGGGGAGACACTGGCTGGATCCTCCAGTAGGGTGGATTTCTGGTTGTGCTCTGTGTTTAAATGGGACTGCTAGCTGTGTTCTGTGGCCAGGTAGAACTATATAATCACTTCTGACTGTTTGCAGGTTGTGTTGCCTGGTAGTGCATTGATGTTTCTTGGACACCCTGGTTGAGTGAGCTTTCAGACTCTCTTTGCAACTCTTCTGGATTAGATGGGTATGTAGTCTACCAGCCATATAGTGCTCCTGGCTGGACTCCACATTCAGGAAGAGCGACAGGTAAGGCTTTGTAATTGGACAGGACCTCAGGCTGTGCTATGTGATCAGGTGGGGCTGCTGACTCTACCCTGGGGTTGGGCAGGGCCACAGGTTTGACTCTGAAATTGAGAAGGTTTTTGGGTAAAGCCACTGATAGGCTCCCTGATTTGGGAAGGCCTTAAGCTGTACTCTGCAGCTGGGTGGGACAGGAGGCTGTGCTCTAGTCAAGTGAGGTCACTGTCTGGGCCTTCTGGTCAGGATGGGACTGCAAGTTATGCTTTGCAATTGAGTGGGTAACTGGCAGGGATACTTGATGTGGTTGCAGGCTGTATTTGGTAATCAGGTGAAGCCATAAACTGGGATCCATAGCTGACTGTGGCTGTAGGCTAGGCCATAAGTTTGCCTGGGTTCACTATTTGGGCTCTCTGATCAGGCAGGGCTGAAAATTACACTCTGCAATGGAGTGGGACTGCTGTCTTACTTCCCTGTCTTTGTGGGACCATATAATGGGCTCCATAGACATATGTTCTATTGGCTGAACTCAAGACACGCATAACTGCCAGTTGAGCTTCATGGGTAGATGGGGTCATCAGCTCAGCACTGCAAATAGATAGAAGCACTGGCTGGTGTGTTGGCTAAAGTAAGATACCACTTAACAGCAGGCATGTGGTTTGCCAAGATCTTACTGGTTCTTTAAGTCCTGCCCCCTATCCTCATCTCTGATTCCTAGTGATCCAGCCCCAGTGATTCCTCCAGTGATTCCTATAGAATGAGAACCAGGTGAGCACCTTGGGAAGTATCTTGTAATGCCGGAGGATGCTTCATGCTCATCTTGGGTTCTTTTTTCCCTCACTGGAGAAAGTGTAGGCCCAGCAGAAATCTCTAGGCAAGGAGTTGTCATGGCCTGGGGTAGAGATGATGTAGTCAAAGGAAAAATGCCCCTCACATCTTTCCAATGTGGTCATTTTCTTTCTCTGTTGTTCAAAGGGGTTTTTCAATCTCACCTCTTGGTTCTGGGATTTTAACAACTGTCTTATCTATGAATGGTTGCTATTTAGTCTTTCTGTGAGAGGGACTGATTTTGGAGACCACCTATCCTTTTCATCCTGTTGATGCCACTCAAAATTACATCTTTAATGTAACAGAAACTAGAAAAGTAGTTTCTGTTACATAACTACTTGTTTCTTAAATAACGAATGTGACCAACAAATCTCAGTAATTTTACAGGATCCATGACAGTTATTAACAGAAATCAGAGATACTATCATATACCACATACCAATTATTGCACATGAAAATACTGTGTTCATGTCTACTGTGAAATTATAGAATCTAATAAGTCTGACACTAGATTTAGATATTTGATACATTAATGAAGTTCACGTTTCTTACTACACTGAAAATCTATATTTAAAAATAATTTTGATTACTTTCTTTTAGTTTTGGTTTTCATTGTAATCCTATATTTTATGCCTTTAAAAACTATTAAGAAGGACCATTGTTTTCACTGAACTACCAAAGTTGTCCATTGCAAAAAATATGTTAAAAAAAACCAGACACAAAATTTAGAATGCCATTGCAATAACCATACTAATCCTGAGTTACATTACTCAGTGATATTGGCCTTCACATTTTCCTACTATTTTGGTTTGAAATAAAACATACTGATTTCACACAGTGGAGTTACTGTTTTTGTTTGGCAGGGGGAGAGGGGTACAGGTAAATGGAGAGAGTCTTAAGCAGGTTCCATGTCCAGAATGGATCCCTAAACAGGGCTCAATTTCACAACCCTGGGATCATGATCTAGCCTATATCAAGAGTGGGATGCTTAACCAACTGAACAACCAGGTGCCACTAATTTTAATTAGTACAAGCCAACAAAAAACTTGAAGGAACTATGGTGATTTGTGAAAAGTAAGAAGGTACTACATTTTCATGAGTTTTTCTGCTCAGTGACTAACAGATATTCACAGGAGTCTTTGGTTTACTATCACTAAACAGCCTTTCCGCAGAAAGGAATGGCACCTGAAGGCCATATCTGATTAGAAAAATAAAAGATGAGTGAGATACAATAAATAAATTTTACAAGTAGTCTAAATGGGATGCACAAGGTAAAGTGAAATTAATATTAACTGATTTCAAGATTACCAGATAATGGGTAGGAAATTTATCTCTCAGAAAATTATTCAATAGAATTAAAATATCTTTCCCAAAGGCCTAAAGAAAAATGTTGTGAGTAAATTAAAGCACTTACAACACAAATCATCTGTCAAATGTTTGACCAAATGGTTTAAGCTTCTTAGAAACAATATACTGGTTTTTCAGTGATTGGGGATATTGACTTCATCTTTGAAAATTTCCAAGCCACAAACTGAAAAATATTCAGAAATAAGCAATAGTACTGAATACAGCTAAAAATGTTGTTATAGAAAGAGAACAAAACACTGTCCCCTAATTATTAACCACACTAAAGTTAAGTAATATGAAAAAGAGGTGGAGCTAGCTGGAAGATGATGGGATTAGGAAGAACCAGGAATCTGTCCCCCTGCCTAGAGGACAATTATGCTAGCAGAATATTCTGATGTAACAGAGGAAGGCTGAGGCCTGTCAATTGCAGTTAATTTCAGTTCGTAGCACCATATCAGGTACCCATCTCCCCATACCCCTAAACCCACTGCAGGTAGCCATGAATGTGTTCCGGGAACAGTTGGCATGCATCTTGTGGGTTTAGGGTGGGTGATAAGGACCCTGCCATCCAAATTCCAGGGATCTGTATTTTTATTGCTGATTGCTGGTTCTGATCTCAGAGGTGCAGACACAGAGGTGGACAGCCATTGTTGTAAACCCTATCTCCATTGTTATAAGCCCCTCCACCTATGGCTGAAGGAAACTTCTGGAAGATTTATCAGACAGTACCTTTTTTTCCACTTTCATCCCCCCCCCATTGTTTTGGAAGCCAGACATTTAAGGAGTATTACATTCATAACAACCATGTATGTAATGAAATTTAGAAAGTCACCATAAATGCCCAGAGAGAGGGACAGGCTCAGAGAAGCTCTGAGAAGACCTTACTCATACCTCAGGCTGACCCCTAGCACAGAGAAACCCTACAACAATTTAAAAACAAATAATACTGCAAACCAGGAGGAAAGAAAGAGACGTTGATTTCTAGAATTGCTATATTAAAAGACATACATATCTAGTTTTCAACATAGAAAGTTACAGGACACACACGTACACACACAAAAAGAAGAAAGTATTATTCATTCAATGGAAAAAATAAATCAACAGAAATTAACTCTAAAAACCCTGGATATTTGTTATACTAGACAAAGATTAATTTTTTAAGATATTTTATTTATTTATTCATGAGAGACACACACACACACATACACACACACACAAACTGAGGCAGAGACATAGGCAAAGAGAGAAGCATGTTCCCTGCAGAGAGCCCAATGTGGGACTTGATCCCAGGCCAAAGGCAGATGCTCAATCACTGAGCCACCCAGGTGTCCCATAATCAAACTTTTGAAAGGCAGAGAGAATCTTGAAAGCAGCAAGACAGAAGCAAAACATCTCATAAAAGGGATCCCAGTAAGACAATAAGCAGATTTCTCATCAGAAACTTTGGATGCCAGATGGCATTGATATATTCAAAGAGCTGAAGGAAAAAGAAAACTGTTAATCAAGAATCTTGTATATGTCACAACTATCATTCAGTAATGAGGCAGAAATTAAAGCATTCCCAGATAAATCAAAGCTAGTGACGAAAGTTCATAACAACTAGACCTCTCTGCAAGAAATGTTAAACGGAGTCCTTCAGGTAAAATGAGACTAGATAGTAACTCAAAGTCAAGTCATATAAAGAAACTGAGACCTCTGGTAAAGATAAATAAACAGATAAGTATAAAAAGTATTATATTATTATAATTTTGATTGATATCTCCACTTTTTGTGAGCCATGATTGGAGACTAATGAATAAAAAACCCTTGTTAGAAATATCAGTGAGGGTGACAGAACATGAGAGACTCCTAACTCTGGGAAACGAACAAAGGGTAGTAGAAAGGGAGGTTGGTGGGGGAATGGGGTGACTGGGTGATGGGCACTGAGGGGGGCACTTGTAGGATGAGCACTGGGTGTTATGCTAAATGTTGGCAAATTGAACTCCAATAAAAAAAATATACCAAAAAAACCCCACAAAACCCTTGGTAGTTTATGGTTTGGGACATACAATGTATGATGAAATTCTGAGACACTAAAAACTGTAAGGGGTTGAGATAGAGTTGTATAGGAGCAGAGCTTTTATATGTCACTGAAGTTAAGCAGATATAAATTAGAGTGGAAGTTAAATGTAATCCTGACGGTAATGACAAAAAAAATAGTTTATACATAAAAGGAATTGAGAAGGTAATTTAAATGTTTCACCAAAAATACCCCTTATGAAACAAACAAAATGAATATGGAAAATGAAGGAGAGAAAAAAGCTATAAATCATGTAGATAACACATAGAAAAATGAATTGAAGTAAAATAGAAATAATTCTTCTTTATCAGTAGTTACTTTAAATGTAAATGGATTACACTCTCTAATCAAGAGAGAGTTTGGCAGAATGGATTTTAATAAAAAACCTTGATCCATCTTCTTTATCCATTCATCTTTCGATGGACACCGAGGCTCCTTCCACAGTTTGCCTATTGTGGACATTGCTGCTATAAACATCAGGGTGCAGGTGGATAAAGAAGATGTGGTTTATGTATACAATGGAATATTACTCAGCCATTAGAAATGACAAATACCCACCATTTGCTTCAACGTATTATGCTGAGTGAAATAAGTCAATCAGAGAAGGACAAACATTATATGTTCTCATTCATTTGGGGAATATAAATAATAGTGAAAGGGAATAGAAGGGAAGGGAGAAGAAATGGGTAGGAAATATCAGAAAGGGAGCCAGAACATAAAGACTCCTAACTCTGGGAAATGAACTAGGGGTGGTGGAAGGGGAGGTGGGTGGGGGTGGGGGTGAATGGGTGACGGGCACTGAGGGGGGCACTTGGCAGGATGAGCACTGGGTGTTATTCTGTATGTTGGAAAATTGAACACCAATAAAAAATAAATTTATTATTAAAAAAAACCACCTTGATCCAAGTCTATGCTTCAGATGCAAAGACAAATTGGTTGACAGTGAAAGGATAGAAAAGATATTTTATGCAAACACTAACCAAAGGAGAGCAGGGGTACCTGTATTATCAGACAATATAGTCTTTAAATAAAAAATGGTTGTTATGCTAAGTGAAATAAATCAATTAGAGAAAGACAATTATCGTGATTTCATTCATAAGTGGAATCTAAGAAACTGTAAACAGAGTATCAGAGGGGAAGGGAAGGAAAAATAAAATAATATGAAAACATAGAGGAAGGCAAACCATAAGAAACTCTGAACTCTAGGAAACAAACCGAGAGTGGCTGGAGGGGAAGCAGATGGAGGATGGGGTACCTGGGTGGTGGGCATTATGAAGGGCATTTGATGTAGTGAGCACTGGGTGTTGTATACAACTGAACTCTACCTCTGAAACTAATGATACACAACTAATTGAATTTAAATAAAAAATTTAAAAGGTTGCTAAAAATACATTATATATTAATACAAGGTTCAATACAGCAAGAACACATAACAATTATAAACAATTACACATATAAAAATAGATCAAAATATAAATAGCAAAAATAGGCAGAATTGAGGGAGAAACAGACATTTCATAATAACCAAGAGATTTCTGTCTGTCAATAATGGAAAGTACAACCAGACAGAAGATAAATAAGGAAACAGAGGACCTGTACAACAAAATAAACCCACTAGATCTAACAAACATTTATAGAATCCTGTACTCAACAAGAGAATACACATTTGTCGCAAGTGCACATGGGGCATTCTTCAGGAGAGACCAAATATTAGGACACAAATTAAGTCTCAATAGATTTAAAAAGAAAGGTATCATACAAAGTCTCTTCTACGACCATAGAAGGATGAAGTTAGAAATCAGTAACAGAAGGAAAACTGGAAAATTCAAATTTGTGGAAATTAAACAACACTCTTAGACAAACAATAGATCAAGGAAGAAATCACAAGGGAAATTAGAAAATACTTAGAGACAATGAAAAGCAAAAGAATATACTAAAATCATGGGATTCAATAAAACAGGGCTGGCAGGGGTGGGATGGGGAATACATAGCTAAATAATATAAAAACATTGGAAACCTATGCCAAAGAGGAGGCTGAGCCATATTTTCTTCAAGAATTGTATTTTTTTCCACAAAAATATCAAACAATATGAAAACAAATGATGAGTGTATTCGATTTTTAGAAGCATCACTCAAGCACTGCTTTCTTTGGTAAATCTTTGTTAAGCAAGGTGCTGTGCCCAAGCTTAACAAATGTACACTTAGATGTATCTGTAGCTGCTCTTCCCTACTTCAGGTACAGGGGCCAGTCTTGCCCTCAAAGACCATACAGAAAAGAAGGCCCATGAGTGGAACGTGTTGTAAAGCAGCCTTCATCATGCATCAAGTTGACCATCACAGCTGTTATGATCCCCAGGGCCCTGAAGAGCCCAGCACCCTAGCAGCCAGCAAGAAAGAACTCTCTGCTGGTGTCACATGGTTACAAATCCCAGACTGCTCCTCTTCCATGAGGTCAGGCAGTACCAGAAAACACAGAAATCTGGATCCTCAAGTCTTTTACAGGTATGGTCTGAGAAGTTGCTCAAACGTTGCAGTCTGACCTGTGCTTCCAGAGCAGAGCCATTAGGGCTTTACAGGAAGCTCCCAAAGCCTACAGGGTTGGCTTGTTTGAGGACACCAAGCTCTGTACTATTTATTCCAGGAGGCATAGGTCCTGCCAGGTCCTGCAGTTGTGGCAAGGCTTCTATGGGACAAGCACCTGGTCTGTGGGTGTATGATAAAGTTTATCCGGGAGGCGGGGCAAGATGGCGGAAGAATAGGGTTCCCAAGTCAGCCGTCCCCACCAACTTACCTAGATAACTTTCAAATCATCCTGAAAACCTACGAATTCGGCCTGAGATTTAAAGAGAGAACAGCTGGAATGCTACAGTGAGAAGAGTTCATGTTTCTATCAAGGTAGGAAGACGGCAAAAAAATAAAGAAATAAAAAAGCATCCAAGCCGGAGGGGCCGCCCCACAAGGAGCCAGGCTAAGGCCGCACCTCGAGTGCTCCCAGGACAGGAAAGCCCAGGCCCGGAGAAGCAGGAGCTTTACCAGAAGCAGGAGCTTTACCAAACTTCCCGGGGAAAGGCGCTCACAGGGAGCTTGCGCAGGATCCCAGGAGGGGCAGGGAATGTCTCCCAGGGGCACTAACAGAGGACCTGCACCCTGGGGGAGAGTGTGCCACACAGCTGGCACCAGAAAGGGCTGGAGCGGGCATGATGGTGGGGAGGAGTCCAAGTGTCGGCTTGGGCAGCAGCTCTGCCCGAAAGGGGCTGCACAGCCCCAGGAGCAGCTCAGGCAGTAGCTCAGGCAGCGCCTCCGGGCGGGTGGGGCTGTGCCGCCCGGAGCACGATTCCAGTGGTGCAGGCCCCGGAGCCCAGGGCGGCAGGGGACACAGCCCAGGATCCAGTGCTCCCCCGGGATGGGCGGAGGCCAGGAGGACACAGGACAGCAAGGACGCTCCTGCCACCCGGCGCCCCTGAGCTGTGCAGATCACCATCCCCCCACCCCTGGAGCATCCAGGTCCCTGCAGACTGGGAGACTGCAGTAGTTACTGCAGGAGCTGACTATAGGGCTGGAGAGCTGACCGCCGCCACTGTTGTTCCTACTGGTGTCACCTTGTGCCTCAGAGTGAGTAGGGGCCTCACAGGATAAACAGCTCCCACTGAACCGTGCACCTGGCAGGGGGCAAGGAAGCTCCCCCAGGTGCACATACCTGAGAATCAGCACAGCAGGCCCCTCCCCCAGAAGACCCGCTGGAAGGCCAGGGGAAGAGCAAGTTCTTGACCAAGCAGCGCTGCAAAGCTCCAGGGGAAGTTGAGGGATTTACAGTATATAGAATCAGAGGATACTCCCCCTTGTTTTTGGCTTTCTGTTTGTTCCCCCCCTTTCTTTCTTTTTTCTCCCTTTTTCTCCTTTATCCAGTACAACTTGATTTTAGCCACTCTGCACTGAGCAAAATGACTAGAATGAAAACAGCACCTCACAAGAAAGAATCAGAAACAGTCCTCTCTCCCACAGAGTTACAAAATTTGGATTATAATTCAATGTCAGAAAGCCAATTCAGAAGCACTATTATAAAACTACTGGTGGCTCTAGAAAAAAGCATAAAGGATTCAAGAGACTTCATGACTGCAGAATTTAGATCTAATCAGGCAGAAATTAAAAATCAATTAAATGAGATGCAATCCAAACTGGAGGTCCTACTTCAGTTGCTTCAGCCTTTTAGCTATTGTGAATAACGCTGCTATGAATATTTGAGCAAAAAATAAAAAACTGGATTGTCACATGATCCAATAATTCCACTTCTGGACCCGTTTGACCAACTTCCATACTGTTTTTTACAGTTGTTGCAGGGTTTTACATTCCCATCAAAATCTCCAAATCTTCCAATTTCTCAACATTCTCACCAAAATGTATCATTTCCTGTTGCATTTTTTTTATAGTAGCTATCCAAAATTTGTGGGAGGTGGTATATCTAACTGTGGTTTTGAGTTGCATTCTCCTAATGATTAGTGATGTTGAGTATCTTTTTGTCAGCTTATTAACCATCTGTATAAATTCATTGGAGAAATGTCTATTCGAGTCTTTCACCCATTCTATACCTAAGTTGTTTTCATTGCTGTTACTGTTTTTGTTGCTGTTGTTACTGTTGACCTGTAGGGGTTCTTTACATATTCTGGACATTAACCCCCAAATAAGATATATGACTCAATATTTTTTCCCCATTTCACAGGTTGCCTTTACTCTGTTGACTCTGTCCTTTGATGCACAGAATAGAACACATGACTTCTTTTACAAGAAGACTTCATAGGATTTGAGGATGTGGGGAGGGGAGTCAGGGGTTAGATAATATAGGATTTTTACTATGCAGAGCTAAATGTTACATACACATCAAATAGAATTCTGCTCCTGACATTGAGGCCAAGGTGAGGGTGAAAACATCAGAACAAACAACATGGACAGCACCTAGAGGCTTTTTGTCATGGTAATTTGTGCTGAACCCTTTGATTCCTGAAAATTTGTATCCTGCTCACGTTGTAGTGAAATCTGAGTTATGGGAGCAGCATAACAGAGTCTTGGTCCTCAGGGATCTCATGGCCAAGGTGAAGAGATAGGAAACAGAGGACACAACAATGAAGAAACTATATCTTTAAAAATACTGTGGAAATTTGGGGTGTTTGGGTGGTGCAGTCAATTAAACAGCCAACTAAAATCTTGGTTCCAGCTCAGGTATTGATCTCAAGGTTGTGGGATCACACCCTGTGTTAAGCCCCACTTCAAGCTCTGAGCTTAACCCGGAGTCTGCTTGAGATTCTTTCTCCCTCTGCGTCTCCCACACATGCTTTTCTCTCTCTCTCACTCTCTTTCTCTTCCCCCAAAATAAATAAATAAAATAAAAAAAAAAACAAATATGAACTGGAGGTCCTAATGGTGAGGGTTAACAAGGTAGAAGAATGAGTGAGTGACAGGGAAGACAAGTTGATGGCAAGGTAGGAAGCTGAGGAAAAAAGAGACCAACAATTAAGAGATCATGAGGATAGGTTAAGGGAAATAAATGACAGCCTCAGAAGGAAAAATCTACCTTTCATTGGGGTTCCAGAGGGCACCAAAAGGGACAAAGGACCAGAAAGTGTATTTGAACAAATCATAGGTGAGACCTTCCCTAAATTGAGGAGGGAAACAGGCATTCCGATCCAGGAGATAGAGAGATCACCCCCTAAAATTAAAAAAAAAAAAAAAACGTTCAACACCCCGACATGTAATAGTGAAACTTGCAAATTCCAAAGATAAAGGAAGATGCTTAAAGCAGCAGAGACAAGGGATCTCTAACCTTTATGGGGAGAAGTATTAGGTTAACAGCATACCTCTCCACAGAGACCTGGCAGGCCAGAAAGGGCTGGCATGATATATTCAGGGTCCTAAATGAGAAGAACATGCAGCCAAGAATACTCTATCCAGCCAGGCTCTCATTCATAATAGGAGAGATAAAGAGTTTCCGAGATAGGCAGAAACTGAAAGAATATATGACCACCAAGCCACCTCTGCAAGAAATATTAAGGGAGACACTGTAAAAGAAAGAGGAAGTCCAAGGGAACAATCCACAGAAACAGGGACTGAATAGGTATCATGATGACACTAAATTCTTATCTTTCAATAGTAACTCTGAACGTGAATGGGCTTAATGACCCCATCAAAAGCCGCAGGTTTCAGAATGGATAAAAAGGCAAGACCCATCTATTTGCTGTCTACAAGAGACTCATTCTAGAGGTAAGTAAACCTACACCTGAAAATAAAAGGTTGGAGAGCCATTTACCACTCAAATGGTCCTCAAAAGAAAGCAGAGGTAGCCATCTTTATATCAGATAAATTAAAGTTTATCCCAAAGTCTGTAGCAAGAGATGAAGAGCAACACTATATCATACATAAAGGATCTATCCAACAGAGGACATAACAATCATCAGTATTGATGCGCGGAATGTGGGAGCTGCCAAATATATCAAACAATTAATAACCAAAGTTAAGACATACTTAGATAATAATACACTTATACTTGGTGACTTGAACACAGCACTGTCTACAATTGAAAGATCTTTTAAGCACAACATCTCCAAAGAAACAAGAGCTTTAAATGATACATTGGACCAGACGGATTTCACAGATATTTACAGAACTTTACATCCAAATGCAACGGAATACACATTCTCCTCAAGTACACATGGAACTTTCTCCCGAATAGACCACATACTGGGTCACAAATCGGGTCTGAACCGATACCAAAAGATTGGGATCATCCCCTGCATATTCTCAGACCATAATGCCTTGAAATTAGAACTAAATCACAACAAGAAGTTTGGAAGGACTTCAAACACGTGGAGGTTAAGGACCATCCTGCTAAGAGACGAAAGGGTCAACCAGGAAATTAGAGAAGAATTAAAGAGATTCATGGAAACTAATGAGAATGAAGATACAACCATTCAAAATCTTTGGGATACAGCAAACACAGTCCTGAGGGGGAAATACATTGCAATACAAGCATCCATCCAAAAGCTGGAAAAAACTGAAATAGAAAACTTAACCTTACACCTATAGGAGCTAGAGAAAAAACAGCAAATAGATCCTACACCCAGGAGAAAAAGAGAATTAATGAAGATTCAAGCAGAACTCAATGAAATAGAGATGAGAAAAACTGTGGAACACATCAACAAAACCAGGAGTTGACTCTTTGAAAGAATTAATAAGATAAATAATCCGTTAGCCAGCCTTAATAAAATTAGAGAGAAAAGACTCAAATTAATAAAATTATGAATGAAAAAGGAGAGATCACCACCAAGAGGAAAGAAATACAAACGATTTTAAAAACTTATTATGAGCAGCTATATGTCAATAAATTAGGCAATCTAGAAGATACAGACACATTTCTGGAAAACCATAAACTACCAAAACTGGAACAGGAAGAAACAGAAAACCAGAACAGGCTGATAATCTGGGAGGAAATTGAAGCAGTCATCAAAAGCCTCCCAAGACACAAGCGTCCAGGGTCAGATGGCTTCCCTGGGGAATTCTATCAATCGTTTAAAGAAGAAACGATACCTATTCTACTAAAGCTGTTCAGAAAGATAGAAAAAGATGGAATACTTCCAAACTTGTTCTATGAGGCCAGCATCACCTTAATTCCAAAACCAGACAAACACCCCACCAAAAAGGAGAATTATAGACCAATATCCCTGATGAACATGGATGCAAAAATTCTCAACAAGATACTAGCCAATAGGATCCAACAATACATTAAGAAGATTATTCACCATGACCAAGTAGGATTTATCCCCAGGATGCAAGGCTGATTCAACACTCATAAAGCAATCAGTGTGATAGATCATATCAGGAAGAGAAAAAACAAGAACCATATGATCCTCTCAACAGATGCAGAGAAAGCATTTGACAAAATACAACATCCATTCCTGATCAAAACTCTTGAGAGTGTAGGGATAGAGGGAACATTCCTCAGCATCTTAAAAGCCATCTACCAAAAGCCCACAGCAAATATAATTCTCAATGGGGAAGCACTGGGAGCCTTTCCCTAAGATCAGGAACAAGACAGGGATGTCCACTCTCACCTCTGATATTCAACATAGTACTAGAAGTCCTAGCCTCAGCAATCAGACAACAAAAAGACATAAAAGGCATTCAAATTGGCAAAGAAGAAGTCAAATTCTCCCTCTTCGCAGATGACATGATACTGTACATAGAAAAACCAAGAGACTCCAACCCAAGATTGGAGAACTCATACAACAATTCGGCAGTGTGGCAGGATACAAAATCAATGCCCAGAAATCAGTGGCATTTCCGTATACTAACAATGAGACTGAAGAAAGAGAAATTAAGGAGTCAATCCCATTTATAATTGCACCCAAAATCATAGGATACCTCGGAATAAACCTAACCAAAGAGATAAAGGACCTATACCCTAAAAACTACAGAACACTTCTGAAAGAAATTGAGCAAGACACAAAGAGATGGAAAAATATTCCATGCTCATGGATTGGAAGAATATTGTGAAAATGTCAATGTTACCCAGGGCAATTTACACATTTCATGCAATCCCTATCAAAATACCATGGACTTTCTTTAGAGAGTTGGAACAAGTAGTCTTAAGATTTGTGTGGAATCAGAAAAGACCCCGAATAGCCAGGGGAATATTAGAAAGGAAAACCATAGCTGGGGTCATCACAATGCCAGATTTCAGGTTGTACCACAAAGCTGTGGTCATCAAGACAGTGTGGTACTGGCACAAAAACAGACACATAGATCAACGGAACAGAATAGAGAATCCAGAAGTGGACTCTCTAGTTTATGGTCAACGAATACTTGACAAAGACTATCCACTGGAAAAAAGACAGTCTCTTCAGTAAATGGTGTGGGGAAAATTGGACAGCCACATGCAGAAGAATGAAACTGGATGATTCTCTTACACCATACACAATGATAAACTCAAAATGGATGAACGATCTAAATGTGAGACAAGAAGCCATCAAAACCTAGAGGAGAACACAGGCAACACCCTTTGTGAACTTGGCCACAGCAACTTCTTGCAAGATACATCCATGAAGGCAAAAGAAAAAAAAGCAAAAATGAACTATTGGGACTTCATCAAGATAAGAAGCTTTTGCACAGCAAAGGGAACAGTCAACAAAACTAAAAGACAACCTACAGAATGGGAGAGGATATTTGCAAATGACCTATTAGATAAAGGGCTAGTTTCCAAGATCTATAAAGAACATATGAAACTCAACAGCAAAGAAACAAACAATCCAATCATGAAATGGGCAAAAGACATGAACAGAAATCTCACAGAGGAAGACATAGACATGGCCAACAAGCACATGAGAAAATGCTCCACATCACTTGCCATCAGGGAAATATAAATCAAAACCACAATGAGATACTACCTCACACCAGTGAGAATGGTGAAAATTAACAAGACAGGAAACAACAAATGTTGGAGAGGATTTGGAGAAAGGGGAAACATCTTGCACTGTTGGTGGGAATGTGAACTGGTGTAGCCAGTCTGGAAACCTGTGTGGAGGTTCCTCAAAGAGTTAAAAATAGATCTTCCCTATGACCCAGTAATTGCACTGCTGGGGATTTACCCCAAAGATACAGATGCAGTGAAACGCCGGGACACCTGTCCCGATATTTATAGCAGCAATGTCCACAATAGTCAAACTGTGGAAGGAGCCTCGGTGTCCACTGAAAGATGAATGGATAAAGAAGATGTGGTCTATGTATACAATGGAATATTACTCAGCCATTAAAAACAATAATACCAAAAAAACAAAAAACAAACAATAATACCCACCTTTTGCTTCTACATGGATGGACCTGGAGGGTATTTTTTTTTTTTTTAATTTTTATTTATTTATTTATGATAGAGAGAGAGAGAGAGAGGCAGAGACACAGGCAGAGGGAGAAGCAGGCTCCATGCACCAGGAGCCCGACGTGGGATTCGATCCCGGGTCTCCAGGATCGCGCCCTGGGCCAAAGGCAAGCGCCAAACCGCTGCGCCACCCAGGGATCCCGGACCTGGAGGGTATTATGATGAGTGAAATAAGTCAATCGGAGAAGGACAAACATTAGATAGTGTCATTTATTTGGGGAATATAAAAATTAGTGAAAGGGAATATAGGAAAAGGAGAGAAAATTAGTGAAACTATCAGTGAGAGTTACAAAACATGAGAGACACCTAACTTTGGGAAATGAACAATGGTAGTGGTAGTGGAGGTAGGCAGGGGGTTGTGGTTTCTGGGTGATGGGCACTGAGGGGGGCACTTTGCACGTTGAGATTGGGTGTTATGCTATCTGTTGGCAAACTGAACTCCAATAAATAAAATAATAAATAAAAAAAGATAAAATTTTTCCTCTTATGGGGATATAGATGTTGGATTTTGCTTTACCCAAGGATGTTACTGAAACAAATGGTGCAAATGAAAAAAATAAGGATTGAAAACCCTCATAATATTTGGACATAAAGCATTAATGCAAGGAATAAGGTTTAGCGATTAAAACTAATGTCAGGATCCCTGGGTGGCGCAGCGGTTTAGAGCCTGCCTTTGGCCCGGGGTGCGATCCTGGAGACCCGGGATTGAATCCCATGTCGGGCTCCTGGTGCATGGAGCCTGCTTCTCCCTCTGTCTGTGTCTCTGCCTCTCTCTCTCTCTCTGTGACTATCATAAATAAATAAAAAAAAATTAAACAAGAAACTTAAAAAAAAAGAATGTCAACTTAATGGTTTCTGTTGCAGACTTATGTACAGTGGATGCCATCCTTTCACTATAATCTTCTATAGTGTTTCCCTATATCTTGTGAATACTGTCTTCTGCTGTGTTCCAGCAATTTCAACATAAAAATAAATTATACTATCAAACAAAGGACTAATTTTGGACTCATGCCATCTGATTTCATCCTCTCTGGCTGCTAAAATATTTACAGGAAGGGTCATGCCCACACCACTGAAATCACTTTTAATACAAGAGGGAAAAGAAAATACAACAGGGAAACAGAAGTTAGGCAGCAGTGGTATCATATGCTGAAAACATTTAGAGAGTGTGTGTATTACTAGCACTATGCTTAAGTATGAGTTCTTTCTAGAATGTTTATACATGTGGTATGTATGCCTGCTAACCTGGACTGTAGCAGAGCACCCAAGTGACAAGACTTCACCTCAGTTCTCGTTTCTAAAAGCTTCTATCAGAGAGAAGCTTAGCAGGGAAAGGGGAGACATAGAGTCATCGGGGGGAGGGGCTTTTTATGTCTTTGTTCAAAAGCAATTTCCTGGGAACTGGACACCTAATGTTTTGGGCTAAGTCATGTCAGTAAGTTACCAGAGCTGGAGGGTTCAAGCATTCCAGGAATAGTGTCATTATATAGAGTTATAAAAATTGTTGCCACCCGTGTGAGGAACTCACATTCAATCAAGGTTGAATCTCCTTTCGGTCTAATTTATCCTTTTGTTTTACTATAATCTTGCTTTAAGGTTTTTAAAGGAACACATTCACTTTTATTTTTAGTATAAGTATACACATATACTTGGATATTTAGTATAAAATAATGATTTTATTGCTCACTATTGCTCACTAACTGTGTGACAGGTATGGTTTTAAGTGATTGACATACATTAACTCAGAAAATGCTCCCCAAATGAACTGTAGGTAATTACTATCATTATGCACCTTTCACAAATGAAGAAACTGGGGAGCATACAGGGGAACTGATTTGTCCATTGTCACAAAGCCATATGGAAGAAGGGAATGAATACCCAAGTAGTCAACAAGCCACTTGGCACATGGTGGGTCTCCTAATATACCAAAGTTCACCTTTATAATTTTTAAAATCAAATGTACTGACATATAAAGTGTATTCATTTTTGGTACATTTTGATGAGTTGCCTTTAGCTTTGTAAACACTATCAATCTAAATATAGAACACTTCATCACACTAAAACATTCCCTTATTCCTCTACTCCTAGGCAACCAATCATCTGCTTCCTATCCCTCTAGATTAATGTTTTTTTTTCTAGAATTTCATAGAAATGGAATCATACAGGTTCTTGTGCTTGGCTTCATTTCCCAATTTAATCTTACTGAAATTTATCAATGTTAAAACATCCATTAATAGTCCTTCCTATTACTGAGTACTATTCCATTATAAGGTAATATCACTGTTTACATAATTTATCTGTTGATGGACATTCTGATTCTTTCTAGTTTGGGATTATTGTGAATAAAAGCTCCATTAACATCTAAATAAACTTCTTTAAGAAAACTTGAAAAAAATTTTGGCACAGTTTATGTTTCTTTGCGGGCAAATATCTAGAACTAAAACTGATGATTGTAGGTTATATCATTAGCTTTATAAAGAACTATCAAAGGAATTTGTAATACTATCACAAGAATATTAATTTGCACCTCCTTGATAACTAAAAATTTGAACATCTTTTCTAGTACTTATTGGCTATATATCTTCTTTTGTGAAATGCCTGTTTTAATCTCCTGTTTTGCCCATTTTAACTACTACTGCATTATAAAAATTCTTTCTCCATTATTAATATTCTTTACATACCGTGGATTCAAGTCCTTTGTTTGACGTAACTATCAGATTAGGGACATTTTCTCCTAAACTGTTTTTTTCCCATTTTCATAATAAAATCTTGAAAAGTACTATTAATAATTCATAAACTCCAATTTATCGTTTTTGCTTTGCTATTCAGTCTCAAATTAAAATAGCTTCCTCCTGTTTCCTAACAAATTTTGTACTGTTAGCTATCTTGTTTAGGTCTGTATTTTATTTTGAATAAGTAATTATGATGTAAACATGAAGGTATATTTAAAACACATGAATTCCAATTATTTTATCACCATTTTGAAGACAGTTATCATTTCCCATCAAATTACACTGGAACATTTATTAAAAATCTACTGAAAACTTACAGTATTAGCTCAGATAAGCAGAGAGCAGGAAAGCAGACTGCTCCCATCCATAAAAGAAAAGAGCTAGGCAGACTGTAACAATTTTCCTTAAATGTTACTGAACATTTTCAGAAATTTATCTGAGATTTCAGGGCAAAGAACTAACCTAGACTCTAGAGGGCTAGGTGGCTGCAGGGAGAAGCAAGGGCCCAAGGAGTCGGTTCACTGAGCCAGAGAATGTCAAATGTTGTATGAAATGCCTCTTTTGGAATAGCTAGACAACATGCTAGATTAGGTAGGTTATTTCAGGAGAGAGATGGAAAGTTTAATAAAATGCTAGATAAATGCTAAATAAATGCTAGAAATAAAAACCACAGTATCATAAATGAACGATGCCTTCAAAGGGCTCCTCAGTATACTTCTGCTGAGAAAACAGTGACATTAAAGATGTGTGTGTTTATGTGTGGGTATACTTAAATGTATGCTTTTTCATTTTACATATTTTAATGTTGACAAGCTTAGTATTTACAAGTGTTTACAAGTATACACTCTTAAAAATATATGTACACGAAGTATCCCCTTATCTGTTTAACTATACAATCATGTACTCTTTTATTCAACAAATCAGTATTATGAGTTTCAGGGGTAGAACTCAGTGATTCATCAGTTGCATATAACACCCAGTGCTCATTACTTAAGTGTCCTCCTTAATGCTCATCCGCCAGGTACCCCGTGCTCCCACTCCCTCCTTTCCAGCAACCTGTTTGTTCCCTGTAGTTTGTTCCCTGAGCTCTTAGAGGTGCCTGAGTGGGAGGATTACAATTCAATGTCAGAAAGCCAATTCAGAAGCACTATTATAAAGCTTCTGGTGGCTCTAGAAAAAAAGCATAAAGGACGCAGAGACTTCATGACTGCAGAATTTAGATCTAATCAGGCAGAAATTAAATATCAATTGAATGAGAGGCAATCCAAACTAGAAGTCCTAACGATGAGGGTTAACGAGGTGGAAGAACGAGTGAGTGACATAGAAGACAAGTTGATGGCAAAGAGGGAAACTGAGGAAAAAAGAGACAAACAATTAAAAGACCATGAAATTAGATTAAGGGAAATAAGTGACAGCCTGAGGAAGAAAAACCTACATTTAATTGGGGTTCCCAAGGGCGCTGAAAGGGACAGAGGGCCAGAATATGTATTTGAACAAATCATAGCTGAAAACTTTCCTAATCTGGGAAGGGAAACAAGCATTCAGATCCAGGAAATAGAACCCGCCCTAAAATCAATAAAAACCGTTCAACACCTCGACATTTAATAGTTAAGCTTGCAAATTCCAAAGATAAAGATACTTAAAGCAGCAAGAGACAAGAAATCCCTGAGTTTTATGGGGAGGAGTATTAGGGTAACAGCAGACCTCTCCACAGAGACCTGGCAGGCCAGAAAGGGCTGGCAGGATATATTCAGGGTCCTAAATGAGAAAAACATGCAACCAAGAATGCTTTATCCAGCAAGGCTCTCATTCAGAATGGAAGGAGAGACAAAGAGCTTCCAAGACAGGCAGGAACTGAAAGAATATGTGACCTCCAAACCAGCTCTGCAAGAAATTTTAAGGGGGACTCTTAAAAATAAAGTTAAAAGACTCTCATAGGTTGCCACCCTCACTTTTCCTCTTATTTTATGTATATCTTTTTCATTTCTTAAATTCAACATGAGTGAAATGGTATGTCTTTCTCTGATTTATTTCGATTAACATAATATCCTCTAGTACATCCACATTGTTGCAAATGGTGAGATTTCATTCTTTTTGGTGGCTCAATAACACACACACACACACACACACACACACACACACATACATACGCACACCCCACCTCTTCTTTATCCATTCATCTGCTGATGGACATCTGGGCTCTTTCCATATTTTATTATATGTTTTAAATGTACCAGTGACCGTGATATAATACAAAAGTACACAGAAAACATTGGCTTTTTGAAAAAAAAAATGGTTTAGCAACAATGGCCTTTCCTTTTCTAAAATTAATTAATTAACTAATTAATTTTAATAATAAGTTTATTTTTTATTGGTGTTCAATTTGCCAACATACAGAATAACACCCAGCACTCATCCCATTCATCTGGGTTTTCTATGTAGAGTATCATGTCATCGGCAAAGAGGGAGAGTTTGACTTCTTCTGTGCTTTGTGAGAATATGCAAGGGACGATCTGAATCTTTTGGTATGAGTTCAGACCTGATTTGTGACGTACTATGTGGTCTATTCTAGAGAAAGTTCCATGTGCACTTGAGAAGAATGTGTATTCAGTTGCATTTGGACGTAAAGTTCTGTAGATATCTGTGAAATCCATCTGGTCCAGTGTATCATTTAAAGCTCTCGTTTCCTTGGAAATGTTGTGTTGAGAAGACCTATCGAGTGTAGAAAGTACTAGGTTGAAGTCACCAAGGATAAGTGTATTATTATCTAAGTATGTTTTAACTTTGGTTATTAATTGATTAATATATTTGGCAGCTCCCACATTCGGGGCATATATATTGATGATTGATAAGTCCTCTTGTTGGATAGATACTTTAAGTATGATATAGTGTCCGTCTTCATCTCTCACTACAGTCTTCGGGGTAAATTTTAGTTTATCTGATATGAGGATGGCTACCCCTGCTTTCTTTTGAGGAGCATTTGAATGGTACATGGTTCTCCAACCTTTTATTTTCAGGCTGTAGGTGTCCTTATGTCTAAAATGAGTCTCTTGTAGACAGGAAATAGATGGGTACTGCTTTTTTATCCAGTCTGACACCCTGAGCCTTTTGATTGGGGTCAGTAAGCCCATTCACGTTCAGAGTTACTATTGAAAGATAGTGTCATCATGATATCTATTCAGTCCGTTTTTGCGTATTGTTCCATTGGACTTGTTCTTAAAGGGGAATTTTAAGAGTCCCACTTAAAATTTCTTGCAGAGCTGGATTGGAGGTCACATATTCTTTCAGTTCCTGCCTGTCTTGGAAGCTCTTTATCTCTCCTATTGTGAATGAGAACCTTTCTGGATAAAGTATTCTTGGCTGCATGTTCTTCTCATTTAGGACCCTGAATATATCCTGCCAGCCCTTTCTGGCCTGCCAGGTCTCTGTGGAGAGGTCTGCTCTTAATCTGATATTTCTTCCCTAACAAGTCAGGGATTTCTTGTCTCTTGCTGCTTTAAGGATCTTCTCTTTATCTTTAGATTTTGCAAGCTTCACTATTAAATATTGAGGTGTTGAACGGTTTTTTATGGTTTTTAGGGGGGATCTCTCTATATCCTGGATCTGAATGCCTGTTTCCCTTCCCAGATTAGGAAAGTTTTCAGCTATGATTTGTTCAAATACATATTCTGGCCCTCTGTCCCTTTCGGGGCCCTTGGGAACCCCAATTAAACATAGATTTTTGGGATCCCAGGGTGGTGCAGTGGTTTAGCGGCTGCCTTTGGCCCAGGGCGCGATCCTGGAAACCCGGGATTGAATCCCACGTCAGGCTCCTGGTGTATGGAGCCTGCTTCTCCCACTGCCTATGTCTCTGCCTCTCTCTCTCTGTGACTATCATAAACAATAATAATAAAAAAAAAAACGTAGATTTTTCTTCCTCAGGCTGTCACTGATTTCCCTTAATCTGTCCTCATGAGCTTTTAATTGTGTCTTTTTCCTCAGTTTTCCTCTTTGCCATCAACTTGTCTTCTATGTCACTCACTCGTTCTTCTACCTCGTTAACCCTCGTCATTAGGACCTCTAATTTGGATTGCATCTCATTCAATTGAGTTTTAATTTCTGCCTGATTAGATCTAAATTCTGCAGTCGAGACGTCTCTTGAGTCTTTTATGCTTTTTTCTAGAGCCACCATTAGCTTTATAATAGTGCTTCTGAATTGGTCTTCTGACATTGAATCGTAATCCAAATTTTGTAACTCTGTGGGAGAGAGGACTGTTTCTGATTCTTTCTTTTGAGGTAAGGTTTTCCTTCTAGTCACTTTGCTCAGTGCAGAGTGGCCAAAAACAAGTTGTATTGGGAAAAGGAGAAAAAGAGAGAAGAGAAAGATGGAAAGAAAAAGAAAAAAGGAAAAAGAAAGAAGAAAGAGAAAAGAGAAAAAAAGAAAAAAGAGAATAGAAAAAAGGGGAAAAAGGGTGGGGGGAAGCAAACAGAAATCAAAAAAACAAAACAAAACAAAAAAACAACAATGGGGAGTATCCTCTGATTCTGTATACTGCAAATCCCTCGACTTCCCCTGGAACTTTCCAGTGCTGCTTGGTTAATAATTTGTTTTCCCCCCGACCGTCTAGCTGGTCTTCTGGGGGATGGGCCTCCTGTGCTGATTTTTAGGTGTTAGCACATGGGGGAGTACTCAGCCCCGTGCCTGGTGGAGGGCACAGTGAAAGATGTTTAAGCTGTTTATCCAGTGAGGGCACCGTGAGGCTCAGTGGGGGGTTATCTTGTGAGGCCCCAGGGGGGACAACAACAGTGGCGGCGGCCAGCTCTGGAGCCCTGGAGTCAAATCCGCAGTAACTACGGAGCTCTCAGTCTGCAGGGGCCTGGATGCTCGGGGTCGGGCCGCTGATCTGCTCAGCTCAGGGCAGGAGTGTCCTTGCTGTCCCCTACCCTCCTGGCTTCTGCCTGTCCCAAGGGGAGTGTCGGATCCTGGGCCGTGTTCTCGGCGCCCTGTGCTCCTGGTCCTGTGCTGTTGGATTTGGGCTCCTGGCCCCGCAACCCCTTCCGCTCAAAGCCTCTGGCGGAGCTGCCTCAGAGCTGCTCTGGGCCGCGCAGCCGCCTCCGTGGGGAGCCGCCACCCCAGCTGCCCCCAGCTGCTCCCCGACCCCGCAGACCCTTCCACGCGGAGCCTCTGTCGGAGCCGCTCAGAGCTGCTCCTGGGGCGCACAGCCACCTCCGCAGGCGGGGCCGGTGACCGAGCCCCTCCGAACTGCTTCCGGGTCCAGCCGTGCGGGGCTACAGCCCTTTAGGGAGCTCGGTCAGGGGTGTGGCGCGCTCTCCCCGGGGGGCACAGGTGCTGTTAGTGTCCCTGGGGGCCTGAGGGCATCCCCGCCCCTCCTGGGGTCCTGCTCTAACTCCCTGAGAACGCCTTTCCTCCCAGGAAGATTGGTGAAGCTACTGCTTCTCCGGGATGGGGCTTTCCTGTCCTGGGGACACTCTCCCCGGGCTAAGGCCCGGCTCTTGCGGGGCCCCTCCCTCTTGGAGGCCTTTTGTTTCTTTCTTTTTTCCCCGTCTTCCTACCTTGATAGAAGCATGAACTCTTCTCACTGTAGTATTCCAGCTGTTCTCTCTTTAAATCTCAGGCTGAATTCGTAGATATTTCAGGATGATTTGAAGGTTATCTAAGTAATTTCGTGGGGACAGGGGACTTGGGGACCGTACTCCTCTGCCATCTCGCCCCACAAAGGCCTTTCCTATATGCACATGTCCAGAAGGCATCAGGCGAAATAAAATGTAGTATGGGATTCTGAGTTTTCAGTTACTTCCTATAAAGGTTTACTTGTTATTAATCTACATGTGAAAGTATAACTGATGTCATAATAGTTACTGAGCAAGGGGTAGATAATTCTATTAGAGTGATGTTTAGTTCCAATACACATATAAGTACCTGGCATGCATGAATACAAACTCACATAGATTAAAAAAAGAACTCAGAAAATATTCACATACATTCAATGCTGTTTAGTTTATGCAATTTATTTCTTATTCTTTTAAAGTGTCTTATTCTAGTGAATGTCTGTTATCAATATTGTGTTTCATTAACTGTTTTAATAATACACATGAAACAACAGTTTTATAGAACAATTTCTATGTAGATGCTATTACTTACCTTTCTCAAATTGATAGATTCTCCCCCTGTAACACATTCTGAGAAAGATTAAAGTTTGATGACTTGTTGAAAACTTTTATAATTCAATTATCAGATATTTAATGAGATGTTATTTTTTGGTAAATGTTTCCTACATATGTTGAAATGTTGAATTTCTTTCATTGATATTTACCTGACTGATGAGGAGTTGTGGATAAAAACTATTGTCAGGGGTTTCTCTTGTTGTCAGGTTTCTGATATATGTTGAGTTCAGATATCCACAGAAATCATATTCATAGGCTTTATTAGTTAAGGGTCGGTGAGTATTATGTCAGTATAAATTATACTCAAACCTGCAGAAGCTCAGTAGAGAACAAGATTATTTCCTTGCTGCAAAAAGTCTGTGTATATGGAGGAGAAAATTCCATTCCACAGTCACTCTTTACCCTGTTTCCTAGTGTCTTGTACTCTCCGATTTTCAGTGCATGAGCCCAGAGTTTCACTGAGAGTAATATCCACTCCATTCTGCTAAGGGACAGGAGAAAACATTGAGAATTTGAGGGATGTACTAAGTGAGACAGGTCATTGACCACCACATTCTAGTAGCCAGAGGTTGTTAATAGGACCCCATTTAGATGACACTGGTTGAAAAATGTAGACTAAGTGCAGCATGACGGAGAAGAGGAAATTTTTTTGGTGAACAATTAATAGTCTTTATATGGCATACAGGAATTACTTCTGTGTAAGTCCAATTGAGGGCTGATTTATAATAGAAGAGTTCCCCACATCCATTACCTAATGGTTTGTGAGGTCTCTAACCTCCGTGTATTTTCTGTTGAACTGAGAAAGCTGGCTTTTGGCAAAAGCTTATCAAAACGCTTATTATATGTTCAGTTTTTTCATTGTATCATTTCTCTGATGAGTAGATTTTGGTTACCGACACAAAATTTTCACATTTTTATTACATTACACTACTTTTCTGCAGTGTAAGTTTTCTGATGATTAAGTACAGAGTATTTTTCACATTAATTATCTTTGTAACACCTTTGCTGAGTGATCCATAATGAGGACTGCATTCTGGATGAAATACAGCCCATATAAAATATATTCCAAGAATTTCTCTCCTGTGTAAGTTCCCTGATGCAAGGCTGGCATCTTGCAGAGAAATTTGCAATTGTTTATTCGTATGGTTCTCTCTCTTTCCCTTTTATATTGTAAGATTTGATTTCTGGTTCAATGGTTTTCCAAATTCTTTACATTCATATGTTTAACTCCCTGTATGGGCTTTCTGATGTTCTCTAAGGCTTGATTTCTGGCTGAAAGTTTTCCCACATTTATCACATTTATAGGGTTTCTCCCCTGTGTGAGTTCTCTGATGTACTCTGAGGTTTGACTTCTGGCTAAAAGCTTCTCCACAGTGATTACATTTATAGGGTTTCTCTCCTGTGTGAGTTCTCTGATGTTTTCTTAGGACTGACTTCTCACTGAAAGCTTTTCCACATTCATTACATTCATAGGGTTTCTCCCCTGTGTGAGTTCTCTGATGTCCTCTGAGATTTGATTTCTGCCTGAAAGTTTTTCCACAATCATCACATTTATAGGGTTTCTCCCCAGTGTGAGTTCTGTGATGCACTCTGAGGTTTGATTTCTGGCTGAAAGCTTCCCCACAATGATTACATTTGTAGGGTTTCTCTCCTGTGTGAATTCTATGATGTCCTCGGAGTTGTGATTTCTGACCAAAAGCTTTCCCACATTGATTGCATTTATAGGGCTTCTCCCCTGTGTGAGTTCTATGATGTTTTCTGAGACCTGACTTCAGTTTGAAAGACTTCCCACATTCATCACATTTGTATGGTCTTTCCCCTGTGTGAGTTCTCCGATGATTCCTTAGGCCTGACATGTGGCTGAAAGATTTTCCACATTCATTACATTCAAAGGGTTTCTCCCCTGTGTGAGTTCTCTGATGTACTATAAGGATTGATTTATAGTTGAAAGATTTCCCACATTCATTACATTCATAGGGTTTCTCCCCTGTGTGAGTTCTCTGATGTATTCTTAGACCTGACTTTGCACTGAAAGCCTTCTCACAATCATCACATTTATAGGGTTTCTCTCCTGTGTGAGTTCTCTGATGTTTTCTTAAGCGTGACTTCTCACTGAAAGCTTTCCCACATGCATGACATTCATAGGGTTTCTCCCCTGTGTGATTTTCCAGAGGCTGAATCAGGAACGAATTCATAGAACAGGATTTTCCACATTCATTACATTCATAGGGTTTCACTGTTATGTGAGTTCTCTGATGTATGTTGAAACCTGACTGGCAAGTTAATGTCTCTGTACATGTGTCATAATCAGAGGATTTGTCTATCATGTGAGTTCTCTGATGCACTGGGAGGGCCAAATTAGGACTGAACTTCTTTCCATATTCAAAGTGTTCCACTCCTATATGATTTTTCTGATGTTCTCCAATGTGTGAATTTTGGCTGACAGATTTCCCTTCTGTATCAGTTCTTTGTGTGATCTTACTGAAATTATTTCTGTTTTCAGTACATTCAAATTCATTAAACTCATAATGATTTTTCTCTGGATTATTTCTATGAGAGATTGTAAGAGCTGGCTTATCACATTGTTTTCCCCCATATTTACTGAATTTATAAGATTTCACTTTGGGGTAGGTACTCTCAGATGTAATAAGGGCAGTCTTTTCAAAGAAAGCGTTTCCACATTCATTGTACTCAGAAGCCTGCTGCAAAGTCGGGATTGTTTGATGTTGAATGACTTTCTCTTTATAACTGAAGGCTTTCGCATTTTTACCATAAACAAATGATTTCTCTCTGGTATTAATTCTGCCCTCCTTAATACTGAGGAGCCATTTCTCACATACATTAAGCTCATGAACCTTCTTTCTTGAATACTGACAGTGTGGAGCCAATGAGCTGAGATGCAGGTAGGTAGGTCCTGCAGTGTCAAATTTATAGGGCATTGTTCTTGCACGTAAAATGTTTATGTCCAGATTACATGGTTTTCCTGAAATCTCTTCCTCTGTAGGCAATGATTTATTGGTGAATAAAACGTGCCACAAATATTTTCCTTGGCTTTCTAGGCTCTTCTTTGAAAGATGATTAGGTTGGGAGTCTTCTAAAAATGAGAAAATTAAAAATACTTTATGATATTTAACACACTTATTATGCAATGGGACTTATAGATATATGCCCTATTATGTATTTGATGCTTTGGTTTCTGGATCAGTTTCCCAACAATAAAGTAATTCTAAGCACATATTCTCTCTTTTTTATTAAAAAAACAACAACAACCCAAACCTTTTGTAGTAGAAAGAAAAGAAACTAGAAGTAAATATACACATGTATTTGGCATCATAAAGTATAGTTTTCAAAACTGGTTAAAGAAGAAAATATAAAGGAAAGGAACAATTGGTAATTGGGAATATATTCAAGAGAATTGGATCTTGGGAACAGAAAAAACAAAAGTAGTGAATGGGATGAATTCAAAGGTTAATCTAATTCAAAGTAGATTAAAGATTTCCAATGGATTTATTTGAAATAGAATTTGCACTAGGGAAAAATATGAGTCTAGATTCTTAGTCAAATATAGATTAAAATGGTAGCATAATCATTAGTCTCTATGATTCCCCTTGGAACTCCATTTTTTTCCAGTCTACAAAACACTAAAATTAATTTATAATGGCACCAACTTCCTCATGGTAAAAAAAAAACAAACTCTATTTGCCATGCTTTGATTTTCTCTGTGGTATCATTCACAGAAACATTAGTGTATCAGAAGTTTAAAAAAAAAAAAGATGGGAGCGAAAAGTAATTTTCCCACCTATACTGGAGTCAATGCTCTATCCTGGTTCTGGTACCTTGGTATTATATCAGGGTTGTTCAATAGTGAATATCTGTTGGTCATCAAACCTCATCTTTTCTCATTTCTACTTGCTCATTTTCCCCAAACTAGTCTTCCTTGCCCAATCTTCAATTCTGTTTTCCAACCTGTCTAGTCTTGACTGTGAGAATCTTAAGGATCATGTATCAAACTGGTCCTAAAAACTACAAGTATCTTTTATATTTATTCACTATAGGTGCCTTGTACATATTTGACTGTTGTTGCCCTGCTACTACACAGACTCCTAGTAAAAATGTCAGGCCTATGCTAAAAATATTTGAAAGCCTTGAATACACTGTACTAAGCAACAAGAGATGAAAGATTTAAGTGATTCAGGGAAACAAAGTTTAACACTAACTGCATGTTCATTATGCATTCTAGTTACCATTCCACCAGTCCACGGTATTTTCTACTCTAATCTTGATGTCAGTCCTCATTACACTTCCAGTAGTAACTTTATACACACATTCTTTCCCTAATTTACCCTCTCTTCTAGCCTTAGGACTATATAGCAAAGCTATCCTCCCAAAACTAAACAAGAAAAAGGCTTCTCATAGCTTCTCACAAATTTAAGCAACACTTATTTTGAAATAGGAAAGAAGTATCATTCTGCCTGTATCATTCATTTTAACAAGAAATATATAGAAAGCACCCATATTTGTGACTCATGATTTTTAAAGTAAATTACCATAATCAAACTCAGGATGCATCTTCAAATTGATGGCAAGTGCATAGGTGAATGGACAGCATGTTCTCTTTCTTGGTTGTATTCAAAAGTTATGTGGTTGTACTTTAATCAACAGCCCTTATATGATATGAAATGTATTTTATGCAGCTTTGCCCACGTTTCCAAAATGAAACCCTTACTGTGATATTCTCTGCATCCTTCTGTAGTGTAAGTTAAGTCAGTGGTCCATAAAAAGCAGTGTGCCTCAGAATTACCTAGAGAGCTCTGCATAAACAAGGGCCCAGAACGATTGCTCATCTACACCTAAGGATTCAAAAATCCTAGAAATTTGACTTGGGCATTGCATTTATGAAGAGTGTCTTCTGAATGAATCAATATGAGATAGTTATCTCCACCTAGCTTCAGAATCAATTCACAATGTTATTAAAAATATTTATTATATGATACATACTAAAGTAAGGAAGAATGAAATAGACCATTCTCTTGGAGGAAATCATAACCCAGGTGAGTAAAGAAGCTCATTCAACAACCGTATGTTATCTGGCACAGATATCTCATTGTTTTTTGACATGTCCATCAAATTAAAGAGCTTACAAAAGAGAGAAGGTATAGGGTAAAGTATTCCAAAATTATATTACAGAAGTAGGAATCTATCACAAAACTTATAATGAGTAATAGTGTTTTCTTTCCTTTTTTTAGCTGAGGTTAGTATTTTATTTTATTTCAAGAACTACCTTTTGATTTATAATTTATACCATTATGGTTTTTATTACATCTTTTACTTTACTTAAGCTTTCTTTTACAACTTTCTTGCTTGTTAAAAAAAAGTATACTTGACCTGTGTTTTCAAGATCAGCTGGTCAAAGAGTGCCAACCACCCCTATGCACAGAGAAAATCTGTGTATGTCTTCTGAATCCTCAAAACCTTAACTATTAATAGCCTATGGTTGACCGGAGGCCTTAACAATAAGATACACAGTTGATTAACACATATTTTATAGTTTACATGTATTATATACTGCATTTCTACAATAAAGTAAACTAGAGAAAAAATGTTATTAAGAGAAAATACATCTACAGTACTTTATTGTATTTATTGAAAAAACCCATGTATAAGTAGATCTCTGCAGTTAAAAACCTCTGCTGTTCAAGGGTAAACTGTATTTGAGATAAAAAATTCTTCACTGCTCTATCTACTGTCCAAAGGTGGTCATTTATAAAAAACGTTTTCAATAAAATTTTTTTCTAGATACTGTATAATTTTGATTTACCCTTTGATAAAATAGGTTGTTGAAAGATATATATTCATCACTGATTATAAGATAGAGGGATTTTAACTTTTCTCATATTGTTTGCAATTTACAGTGTTATTGTGGAATTTGTCTAAAATACATTTACATTTTCTCAATATTCCAAGGTCATTTATTTTTTTGTTTTTTAGAAGATTTATTTATTTATTTGACAGAGAGAGAGAGAGAGAGAGAAAGTGTAAGCAGGGAGGTGGCAGGCAGAGGGAGAGGGGGAAGTGGGCTCCCCACGGAGCAGGGGAGATGCTTAACCAACTGAGCCACCCAGGTGCCCCCCCCCAAGGTTATTTAAAAAGAGGTTTTATTTCTGTTTTCAGAAGAGAGTTTTGAAAGGCACTTAATAGGTTCATTTTATAAAATATGCTATGTATAATGTCTAGACCAGAGGCTGGTAAACTTTCTATATAAAAGGCCACAGATAATGTTTTGGGATTTGCGGGTCATGCATCTCTGTTCCAACTGTAGTTGACCCTTGAACGACATGAGGATTAGGGGTGCCAACTCCTCCACACACAGTTGAAAATCTGCATTATGACTTGTGACTCACCAAAAATTTAACTATTAATAGCCTGCCATTGACTGGAAGCCATATAGATAACATAAAGTCAATGAACACATTTTATATGTTACATGTATCATATACTGTGTTCTTTCAATAAAGTTAGCTAGAGAAAAAAACATAAATATGAAAAATATTTACAATAATATACTTACTGTATTTATTGAAAAAATTCCACATGGAAGAAAAACTGTGCAGTTTAAGCGTATGTTGTTTGTGTAGTTCAAACCCATGTTACTCAACTCTACTTTGGAGTGTGAATACATAAACAAATGGATATGCCTGTGTTTCTTTACCAAAAAAAAGCAGCAGGCAGGATTTGACCTAGGGGTAGTTTTCTGAGCATTATTCTAGAGTCCACTAGAGTCTGTTATGAAATCAGAGGGACATATTAGGGTCTTCTATACCTAATGTATACCTACTTCTCCTTACAATTCCTGCCAGTTTTTGTTTTATGAATCTTGATAATTTATTTGATGTACTAGTATTCAAAACTTTTATATGACCTTTAAAAAAAAACTTCTTTAGCTTGAGGAAGACACAAAGAGATAGAAAAATATTCCATACTCATGGATTGTTAAGAATTAATACTGTGAAAATGTCAATGTCACACAGGGCAATTTACACGTTTAATGCTATCCCTATCAAAATACCATGGACTTTCTTCAGAGAGTTGGAACAAATTATTTAAGATTTGTCTGGAGTCAGAAAAGACCTCAAATAGCCAGGGGAATATTAAAAAAGAAAACCATACCTGGGGGCATCACAATGCCAAATTTCAGGTTGTACTACAAAGCTGTGGTCATCAAGACAGTGTGGTTCTGGCACAAAAACAGACACATAGATCAATGGAACAGAATAGAGAATCCAGAAGTGGACCCTCAACTTTATAGTCAACTAATACTCGACAAAGACTATCCACTGGAAAAAAGACAGTCTCTTCAATAAATGGTGCAGGGAAAATTGGACAGCCACATGCAGAAGAATGAAACTAGACCACTCTCTTGCACCATACACAAAGATAAACTCAAAATGGATGAAAGATCTAAATGTGAGACAAGATTCCATCAAAATCCTAGAGGAGAACACAGGTAACACCCTTTTTGAACTCGGCCACAGTAACTTCTTGTAAGATACATCCACGAAGGCAAAAGAAACAAAAGCAAAAATGAACTATTGGGACTTCATCAAGATAAGAAGCTTTTGCACAGCAAAGGATACAGTCAACAAAACTAAAAGACAACCTACAGAATGGGAGAAGATATTTGCAAATGACCTATCAGATAAAAAGCCAGTATCCAAGATCTATAAAGAACATATGAAAGTCAACACCAAAGAAACAAACAATCCAATCATGAAATGGGCAAGAGACATGAACAGAAATCTCATAAGGAAGACATAGACATGACCAACAAGCACATGAGAAAATGCTCCGCATCACTTGCCATCAGGGAAATACAAATCCAAACCATGAGATACCACCTCACACCACTGAGAATGGGGAAAATTAACAAGGCAGGAAACCACAAATGTTGGAGAGGATGTGGAGAAAGGGGAACACTCTTGCATTGTTGGTGGGAATGTGAATTGGTGCAGCCACTCTGGAAACCTGTGTGCAGGTTCCTCAAAGAGTTAAAAATAGATCTTGCCTACAACCCAGCAATTGCACTGCTGGGGATTTACCCCAAAGATACAGATGCAATGATATGCCGGGACACCTGCACCCCGATGTTTATAGCAGCAATGTCCACAATAGCCAAACTGTGGAAGGAGCCTCGGGGTCCATCGAAAGATGAATGGATAAAGAAGATGTGGTTTATGTATACAATGGAATATTACTCAGCCATTAGAAATGACAAATACCCACCATTTGCTTCAATGTGGACGGAACTGGGGGGTATTATGCTGAGTGAAATAAGTCAATTGGAGAAGGACAAACATTATATGGTCTCATTCATTTGGGGAATATAAAAAATAGTGAAAGGGAATAAAGGGGAAAGGAGAAAAAAATGAGTGGGAAATACCAGAAAGGGAGACAGAACATGAGAGACTCCTAACTCTGGGAAACGAACTAGGGGTGGTAGAAAGGGAGGTGGGTGGGGGGGTGACTGGGTGACGGGCACTGAGGGAGGCACTTGACGGGATGAGCACTGGGTGTTATTCTGTATGTTGGCAAATTGAACACCAATAAAAAATAAATTTATTAAAAAAAATAAAAACTTATTTAGCTTTATCAAAATGTCCTTTTTCTCATCAGTTTTTGACATGAATTGAACCATAAGTATTAGCTAGGTAAATAAATATTGAGTTTTACGCCTTTGGCTTAACAATTGATGACTATATTTCATACTTTGTATATTACTTTGTAGGCATATCTCTGATACAATCTGATGGTATTTTATTTTAATAGGTGAATCAATTCATTTCTATTAATTGATATGGCAGGTGTGTTTACCTTATTGTATGTTATGTGGTGTGTTTACATAGCTTTTGTATAAAACATGTAACACAGCAGGCCTGAGACTGTTAACCTTTAGATGGTTGGCTTTTAAGATTAGTCCCTGGCTGACAAATGTGAACTTAGATTTTTGAGATGGTTCCCAAAAACCTAGTCTCTAATGAATTTTCCAAGTAGACAACATTTCGTATGTGTTGTCACATTCACCGCTCAGGATCTTGGAAGTTCACACCTGGTTTCCTCTGAACTTTGTCCTGTTTCTCTTTGCTGATTTTGCTTTGTCCCAATCATTTCACCTTATAAATCTTAGTTCTGAGTATGACTATATGCTGAGTAACAAAGAATCAATGAATGTGATATGTGGTGGTTGTCCTGGGGACTCTTTTCGTTTTATTTTTGTATTTGAAGTATAGTTGACATACAAGATTACTGGGGAGGACTCTTTATTCAGCTTTGTAAGAAACTTTTCTAGTAACAGGTCTATTATCTTTGCTCTGGCAAACATATTTAACTTCTAATAATTAGGAGGGCTACAGTTTGCCCTATTAGTCATCCTTTCCAATTATACAATTCCTTAATCTATATATTTAGATGGCATCTAGTAGCTCATTATTATATAATGATAAAATTATGGTTCCTTTCTCTTCTCTGATCTGCTGATTCTTAATTTTAGTTGCTTCATTAACTTTTCTTAGTTTTTATCTTTTTACTGTTAAGTATATGGAGTTTATTATTAAACTTTTCAGCTTCAAATGGAATAGTTGGTTCCCATTGTTACAGATGAGAATATTAACATGCTTACAATCTACTCCTTATGCAAGCTGGCCCCTTCCACATTTTATTAGATCTTTTATTTTCATAATTTCAAATGCAAAAGCCTCTAAAAGGACAGTGCTGAAAAATTCAAACTGCTCACTTGTAGCTGATTGCTCTGTTTTGTTCTTTTTTTTTTTAAGCTAATCACTTTGGATCTAATTTTCTTGGATGTCTTCTACCAGTATTCAATAACTCACCTGGGGAACTTTCTCTTAGAAATTCTTTCTTTAGTAACCATGGATCGTCTCCTTGTTCCAATGTGAAGATCAGTTCTGGTTTTGTAAAGCAGTACCCTGTAAATGGAAAATAATTTAGCACTTGAATTTGCTGCATAGGTTTTACTATTTCTGAAAATGAAGGAAGGTTCAAAAATGGCACATTCAGGGTGCTCACTACAACTTTTCTGGGAGGCGATCATAAAAATATTTTCTAATGTTTATAAAGGATCAATCTTCTTAAACCCCCAAATCATAAGCCTAAGTAATGTTAAATTCTAAAATGGTCAATGTCTATGTGTTAAATAGATTTCAGAAGAACTTCCTAAACTGGCCCAGTAGAGTAAAAGGAATTGATTTACCTCTCCATGTCACACATCTAGTGCACAAATTATATACTAATGGTTTTTTTTTTAATTTTTAATTTTTTATTTATGAGAGTCACACAGACTGTGAGAGAGAGAGAGAGAGAGGCAGAGACACAGGCAGAGGGAGAAGCAGGCTCCATGCACTGGAAGCCCGACGTGGGACTCGATCCCGGGTCTCCAGGATCGCACCCTGGGCCAAAGGCAGGTGCTAAACCACTGCGCCACCCAGGGATCCCCACTAATGGGTTTTAAACTTTAGACACCAGGCAGTGCAAACAGAGATACTTGAAAACAGAAAAATGAATGAGGTGAGTCCTATTAATCATCGCATGTTGATGTAAAATGAACATAAACTTTAAAAAATTTTAAAGAGAAAGGAAGAGGTTTTTTTGAGCCCAAGTCAGGACAACGCTAGGGGTGTACAATCCTTACAAGCAAGAGAGAGTGGTCCAGAGAATGAACATTTAGTGCAGGGTTCTTTACATAAACAGTTACAAATCCTCAAGATGAAGGATATTCCAGAAGGTTACAGATTGCATCTTATGTTTTTATTATATTCAAGGCTATGTGACTTTAATCTTATGGGAACCAGGGAGAGTTGTTTTGTTTTGTTTTTCATATTTTTATGTTTGGAATGCTCTTTTTTTTTTTTAAGATTTTATTCATCCATTCATGAAAGACACACACACAGAGAGAGAGAGAGAGAGACAAAGAGAGAGGGAAAGAGGCAGAGACACAGGCAGAGGGAGAAGCTGGCTCCATGCAGGGAACCTGATGTGGGACTCAATCCCAGGACTCCAGGATCACGCCGTGGGCTGAAGGCCAGTGCTAAACCACTGAGCCGCCCAGGGGTTTCCCCCCCCCCCTTTTCAAAGCAGATGTACAATGTGTGCATGGGGCAGAAATAGAGCCCAGGTTTTGAAGTTTTGCTGAGTCATTTTGGCCTTAATAAATGTTAAAGCATAACTTTCCTGAGAGTTCAGGAGCAGGGCCCATAAACATTACAAACTGAAAATTTCCCTTATCACACACACTACTACAAAGAAGAGTTTACAGCCTATAAACAATAAGAACCAAAAAAGCCTACCTGACTCCGTAACCTCAAATAACATAAATGAATTAAAGGAAGCCATGACAACTGGAATTCTTAAGGAAGAAATACTAAAGAAGGAAAGGAAGCACTGGTGCTGAGTCTTAAATATTTGCAAAAGAGTCTCCTAAATACTAACTGGTGTAAATTAACAAAAATACTCAAGGATGGGGAAAGACCAGTGAAAAAGAGCAGACGTAAAAAAATCAACGAAGCCATACACAGATGTAAGAAGTTTCTGTTGCCACTAGCCAAGGTAGAAAAATCTACTTCATGGCCAATGGAGAATACCAGAAAGATGTTCATTGCTTAATAGTGGAGCCAAATTAGTCTTAAAGTGAGCTCTAATCTAATATAACAAAGCTTAAAATGATCAAATCCATTCCAAGTAACTTAACTAATTAACCAGAAAAGGCCTCAAAAGATTTAATAATAAAACAAAAGTAATAGCTAATACTATAAAATTCACCACACTCTTCACCTATAAAAAAAATACCTAGTTATGAATAGAAGTAGAGATATACAACCCTTACTGGAGAGAAAATTAATTAGTAGCAACAGAGTAGGAAATGCATATGATAAAGCTAATAATAAAGGCTATTTGAAACAGTAAATATGTATCATATGTTCAAGAAGAGAAAGAAAATATTAACATGATGAAAACAAACAGGAACTTACTTAAAAACTTCCTGTTTGAAGAATATATGAAATGAGAAAACTAACCAACCAACAAGAAACAGGAAAACATTAAAGAGGATTAAGAAACCATATAAGAAAAGATAAATAACATAATGGATGACTTTAAGGCATGAAAGAAAAAGAAACCCACAGTGAATAAAGACTGTAAATAACAGTAATAGTAATAATAATAATAATAAACAGAATTCTGTGACCCATGTGATAATATCAAGTAATTGAACACATACGTAATAAATATTTCAGAAGAAAAAAAAGATAAAAACATTTGAAGAAATAATGGACAAGTGTTCAAACTTTGATGAAGTGTACAAAAAAATCCTAAAAGCTTAATGAATTAAGGAGAAGAAACATGAAGAAATCCACACCAAGATATACTGTGATCAAACTGCTAAAAACCACTGATAAACAGAAAATCAGCAATTCCATACGTTATTGAGTGCTAAATAAAAAAAATGTTCTCTTGATCCCTGTTATCAATTTCATCCTTCTCCTTACCTACCTCCCTTCTGGCAACCACTAGTTTCTTCTCTATATTTGTTTGTTCTTTTTCTTTGTCCTTTTTTGGGCTGTTCATTTCTTTTGTTTCTTAAATTTCAATATGAGTGCAATCATATGGTATTTATCTTTTACCTGATTGTCTCATTTCACTTAACATTATACCCTCTAAATCTATCCATCTTATTGCAAATGGCAAAATCTCAATTGATGAAGAGAAAACTTAAAGTAGGCAGAAAAAGGTATAGTGTATATTAAGGAAAAAAGAATGCTTACTTCTTGTCAGCAATTAAATATGCCATAAGACAATGAAGTGACAATTTTAAAGAAATAAAAGAAGTCAACCTATAATTCTATATTTAGCAAATATAAGACATTTTCAGACAAACAAAAGCTGAATTTATCACCAATTGACAAATATTACAGGAGAAACTAAAAAAAACAAAACAAAACTTCAGACAGAAGAAAAATGGTATCAGGTGGAAATTTAGATTTATACATAGAAATACAGAGCACCACAATCTGGAAACATGATGATAAAGATAAAATGCACTTTTCTTATTTTTAGAACTTTTTGTTTCTTAGTTTTTTAAGATATTTTTTATTTTTTTAAGATTTTATTTATTTATTCATGAGAGACACACAGAGAGAGAGGTAGAGACAGAGGCACAGGGAGAAGCAGGCTCCATGCAGGGAACCCAATGTGGGATTCAATCCCGGTTCTCCAGGATCACAGCCCCAGCTGGAGGCGGCACTAAACCACTGCGCCATTGGGGCTGCCCCATTTTTAGAACTTTTTTAAAAATGGTAAATTACCTTTTAAAATAACAACAGCAATATACTGTAAGGTTTGTAACATATATACATATCACGTATATGTATGTGTATGTAAAATATATGACAACAACACATAAGATGAAGGGTAAAAAGTGGGCAATTACAAAATTTTCATAAATGTAGTAAAAGAAATTATTTGAAGGTAGATTGTGTTAAGTTAAAGATGTATGCTGCAAATATTAAAGCAACCACATATCCATAGGAAAGGCAAAGCTAGTTAATTACCAATATAAATGTAATGAAAGCATTAAGAACATACAGTAAGGGGATCCCTCGGTGGCTCAGCAGTTTAGTGTCTGCCTTTGGCCGAGGGTGTGATTCTGGAGTCCCGGGGTGGAGTCCCACACCAGGTTCCCTGCATGGAGCCTGCTTCTCCTTCTGCCTTTGTCTCTACCTCTCAATCTCTCTCTCTCTCTCTGAGTGTCTCTCATGAATAAAGTCTTTTAAAAAAATAAATAAAATCATACAGTTAACCCAAAGAAAGCAGCCAAAGAAGAAAAATGGGAAAAAATAGATACCAAAAATTGTAAAGAGCCATACATGGTACATTTACTATAAAATGGAAGTGGTCTGATCATTACTTCTTTTTTTAATAAATTTATTTTTAATTGGTGTTCAATTCACCAACATACAGAAAAACACCCAGTGCTCATCCCGTCAAGTGCCCCCCTCAGTGCCCGTCACCCATTCACACCCACCCCCCACCCCGTCCATCACACCTAGTTCGTTTCCCAGAGTTAGGAGTCTTTATGTTCAGTCTCCCTTTCTGATATTTCCCACACAATTCTTCTCCCTTTGCTTATATTCCCTTTCACAATTATTTATATTCCCCAAATGAATGAGAACATACAATGTTTGTCCTTCTCCAATTGACTTACTTCACTCAGCATTATACCCTCCAGTTCCATCCACGTTGAAGCAAATGGTGGGTATATGTCGTTTCTAATGGCTCAGTAATACTCCATTGTATACATAAACCACATCTCCTTTATCCATTCATCTTTCGATGGACACTGAAGCTCCTTCCACAGTTTGGCTATTGTGGACATTGCTGCTAGAAACATCGGGGTGGAGGTGTCCCGGCGTTTCATTGCATCTGAATCTTTGGGGTAAATCCCCAACAGTGCAATTGCTGGGTCGTAGGGCAGGTCTATTTTTCACTCTTTGAGGAACCTCCACACAGTTTTCCAGAGTGGCTGCACCAGTTCACATTCCCACCAACAGTGTAAGAGGGTTCCCTTTTCTCCACATCCTCTCCAACATTTGTTGTTTCCTGCCTTGTTAATTTTCCTTATTCTCACTGGTGTGAGGTGGTATCTCATTGTGGTTTTGATTTGTATTTCCCTGATTGGCAAGTGATGCGGAGAATATTCTCATGTGCTTGTTGGCCATATCTATGTCTTCCTCTGTGAGATCTCTGTTCATGTCTTTTGCCCATTTATGATTGGATTGTTTATTTCTTTGCTGTTCAGTTTAAAAAGTTCTTTATAGATCTTGGAAACTAGCCCTTTATCTGATACGTCATTTGCAAATATCTTCTCCCATTCTGTAGGTTGTCTTTTAGTTTTATTGACTGTATCCTTTCCTGTGCAAAAGCTTCTTATCTTCGTGAAGTCCCAATAGTTCATTTTTGCTTTTATTTCTTTTGCCTTCGTGGATGTATGTTGCAAGAAGTTACTGTGGCCAAGTTCAAAAAGGGTGTTGCCTGTGTTCTCCTCTAGGATTTTGATGGAATCTTGTCTCACATTTAGATCTCTCATCCATTTTGAGTTTATCTTTGTGTATGGTGCAAGAGAGTGGTCTAGTTTCATTCTTCTGCATGTGGCTGTCCAATTTTCCCTGCACCATTTATTGAAAAGACTGTCTTTCTTCCAGTGGATAGTCTTTCTTCCTTTATCGAATATTAGTTGACTAAAAAGTTCAGGATCCACGTCTGGGTTCTCTATTCTGTTCCATTGATCTATGTGTCTGTTTTTGTGCCAGTACCACACTGTCTTGATGACCACAGCTTTGTAGTACAACCTGAAATCTGGCATTGTGATGCCCCCAGATATGGATTTCTTTTCTTAAAATTCCCTTGGCTATTTGGGGTCTTTTCTGAATCCACACATTCTTAAAATTATTTGTTCTAACTCTCTGAAGAAAGTCCATGGTATTTTGATAGGGATTGCATTAAACGTGTAAATTGCCCTGGGTAACAATGACATTTTCACAATATTAATTCTGCCAATCCTTGAGCATGGAATATTTTTCCATCTCTTTGTGTCTTCCTCAATCTCTTTCAGAAGTGTTCTATAGATTTTAGGGTATAGATCCCTTACCGCTTTGGTTAGGTTTATTCCTAGGTATCTTATGCGTTTGGGTGCAATTGTAAATGGGATTGACTCCTTAATTTCTCATTCTTCAGTCTGATTGTTAGTGTATAGAAATGCCATTGATTTCTGGGCATTGATTTTGTATCCTGCCACGTGACCAAATTGCTGTATGAGTTCTAGGAATCTTGGGGTGAAGTCTTTTGAGTTTTCTATGTAGAGTATCATGTCATCTTCGAAGAGGGAGAGTTTGACTTCTTCTTTGCCAATTTGAATGCTTTTATGTCTTTTGGTTGTCTGATTGCTGAGGCTAGGACTTCCAGTACTCTGTTGAATAGCAGTGGTGAGAGTGGACATCCCGGTCTTATTCCTATTCTTAGGGAAAAGGCTCCCAGTGCTTCCCCACTGAGAATGATATTTGCAGTGGGTTGTTCGTAGATGGCTTTTAAGATGTCGAAGAATGTTCCCTCTATCCCTGCACTCTGAAGAGTTTTGAACAGGAATGGATGCTGTAATTTGTCAAATGCTTTCTCTGCACCTATGAGAGTATCATATGATTCTTGCCTTTTCTCTTGCTGATATGATGAATCACATTGATTGTTTTATGAGTGTGGAACCAGCCTTGTGTCCCGGGGATAAATGATACTTGGTTATGGTAAATAATTATCTGAATGTACTGTTGGATCCTATTGGCTAGTATCTTGTTGAAAATTTTTGCATCCATATTCATCAGGGATATTGGTCTGTAATTCTCCTTTTTGATAGGGTCTTTGTCTGGTTATGGAATTTAGGTGAGGCTGGCCTCATAGAACGAATTTGGAAGTACTCCATCTCTTTCTATCTTTCCAAACAGCTTTAGTAGAATAGGTATGGTTTCTTCTTTAAACGTTTGACAGAATTCCCCTGGGATGCCATCTGGCCCTGGACTTTTGTGTCTTGGGAGGTTTTTGATAACTGCTTCAATTTCCTCCCTGGTTATTGGCCTATTCAGGTTTTCTATTTCTTCCTGTTCTAGCTTTGGTAGTTTGTGGCTTTCCAGGAATGGGTCCATTTCTTCTAGATTGCCTAATTTATTGGCGTATAGCTGCTCATAATATGTTTTTAGAATCGTTTGTATTTCCTTGGTGTTCGTAGTGATCTCTCCTTTCTCATTCATGATTTTATTGAGTCTTCTCTCTCTTCTTTTCAATAAACCTGTCTAACGGTTTATTTATCTTATTAATTCTTTCAAAGAACCAACTCCTGATTTTGTTGATCTGTTCCACAGTTCTTCTGGTCTCGATTTCGTTCAGTTCTGCTCAAATCTTAATTAACTCTCTTCTTCTGCTGGGTGTAGGATCTATTTGCTGTTTTTTCTCTGGCTCCTTTAGGTGTAAGGTTAACTTTTGTATTTGAGTTCTTTCCAGTGTTTGAATGGATGCTTGTATTTAGATGTATTTCCCCTTCAGGACTGCGTTTGCTGCATCCCAAAGATTTTGAACAGTTGTATCTTCATTCTCATTAGTTTCCATGAATCTTTTTAATTCTTCCTTAATTTCCTGGTTGTCCCTTTCATCTTTTAGCAGGATGGTCCTTAACCTCCACGTGTTTGAATCCTTCCAAACTTCTTGTTGTGATTTAGTTCTAATTTCAAGGCATTATGGTCTGAGAATATGCAGGGGACGATCCCAATCTTTTGGTATCGGTTCAGACCTGATTTGTGACCCAGTATGTGGTCTATTCTGGAGAAAGTTCCATGTGCACTTGAGAAGAATGTGTATTCTGTTGAGTTTGGATGTAAAGTTCTGTAGATATCTGTGAAATCCATCTGGTCCAATGTATCATTTAGGCTCTCGTTTCTTTGGATATGCTGTGCTTAGAATATGTATCGAGGGTAGAAAGTCCTAGATTGAAGTCACCAAGTATAAGTGTATTATTATCTAACTATTTCTTCACTTTGGTTATTGATTAAAATATTTGGGAGCTCCCACATTCGGGGCATATATATTGAGGATTGTTAAGTGCTCTTCTGGATAGATCCTTTAAGTATGATATAGTGTCCCTCTTCATCTCTTACTACAGTCTTCGGAGTAAATTTTAGTTTATCTGATATGGCTACCCCTGCTTTCTTTTGAGGACCATTTGAATGGTCAATGGTTCTCCAACCTTTTATTTTCAGGCTGTAGGTGTCCTTCTGTCTAAGATGAGTCTCTTGTAGACAGCAAATAGATGGGTCCTGCTTTTTTATCCAATCTGAAACCCTGTGCCTTTTGATGAGGTCATTAAGCCCGTTCACGTTCAGAGTTACTATTGACAGATATTAGTTTAGTGTTATCATGAAATCTATTCAGACCTTGTTTTTGTGGATTGTTCCACTGAACTTCTTCTTAAAGGGGAATTTTAAGAGTCCTCCTTAAAATTTCTTGCAGAGCTGGTTTGGAGATCCTATATTCTTTCAGTTCCTGCCTGTCTTGGAATCTCTTTATCTCTCCTTCCAGTTTGAATGAGAGCCTTGCTGGATAAAGTATTCTTGGTTGCAGGTTCTTCTCATTTAGGACCCTGAATATATCCTGCCAGCCCTTTCTGGCCTGCCAGGTCTCTGTGGAGAGGTCTGCTGTTACCCTAAATCTCCTCCCCATAAAACTCAGGGATTCATTGTCTCTTGCTGCTTTAAGGATCTTCTCTTTATCTTTGGAATTTGCAAACTTAACTATTAAATGTGGAGGTGTTGAACGGTTTTTATTGATTTTTTTTGGGGGGTGATCTCTCTATATCCTGGATCTGAATGCCTGTTTCCCTTCCCAGATTAGTAAAGTTTTCAGCTATGATTTGTTCAAATACATATTCTGGCCCTGTGTCCCTTTGGGCACCCTCAGGAACCCCAGTTAAACGTAGGTTTTTCTTCCTCAGGCTGTGGTTTATTTCCCTTAATCTATCCTCATGGTCTTTTAATTGGTTGTCTTTTTCCTCAGTTTCCCTCTTTGCGATCAACTTGTCTTCTATGTCACTCACTCATTCTTCCACCTCCTTAACCCTCGTCGTTAGGAATTCTAGTTTGGATTGCACCTCATTCAATTGATTTTTAATTTCTGCCTGATTGGATCTAAATTCTGCAGTCATGAAGTCTCTTGAGTCCTTTATGCTTTTTTCTAGAGCCACCAGTAGCTGTATAATAGTGCTTCTGAATTGGCTTTCTGACATTAAATTGTAATCCAGATTTTGCAACTCTGTGGGAGAGAGGACTGTTTCTGACTCTTTCTTTTGAGGTGAGGTTTTCCTTCTAGTCATTTTGCTCAGAGCAGAGTGGTCAAAAACAAGTTGTATTGGGAGAAGGAGAAAAAGGAGAGAAAGAAGGAAAGAAAAGAGAAAAAGAGAAAAGGAAGAAAAAATAGAAAAAAGAGAAGAAAAGGAGAAATAAAAAGAAAGGAAAAAAGGGGTGGGGGAAGCAAACAGAAATCAAAAAGCAAAAAAAAAAAAAAAAAAAAAAAACACGGGAATGTATCTTCTGATTCTGTATACTTTATATATCCCTTGACTTCCCCGGGAACTTGTTTGTCTAGCTGGTCTTCTGGGGGAAGGGCCTGTTGTGCTGATTTTCAGGTGTTAGCGCTTGGGGGAGCTGCTCTGACCCCTGCCTGGTGGAGAGCTCAGTGGGGGTTGTTTACTCCGTGAGGCCCCAGGAGGAACAACCACAGTGTCCGGGCCAGTTCTGGATCCCTAGATTCAACTCCCACAGTAACTACGGAGCTCTCAGTCTGCAGGGGCCTGTAGGCTCTGGGGCGGGGCGCTGATCTGCTCAGCTCGGGGCAGGAGCGTCCTTGCTTGGGCCCTCCCGGCCTCTGCCGGTCCCGCGGGGAGGCTGGATCCTGGGCTGTGTCCCGGCGCCCTGTGCTCCGGAGCCTGCGTTGTTGGATTCGCGCTCCCGCCGCACAGCCCCCTCTATGCGGAGCCGCCACCCGAGCCCCTCGGAGCTGCTCCGGTAGCCGCGCAGCCCCGTCCGCACGGAGCCTCTTCCTCTGCCGGAGCCGCCTCCGAGCTGCTCCCGGCGCCCCACAGCCCCCTCCGCGGAGCCGCCGCCTGAGCCCCTCCGAGCTGCTCCGGGTCCCGCTGTGCGCGCTGCAGCCCTTAGGGAGCTCGGCGCACTCTCCCCGGGGGGCAGGTGTCTGTTCGTGTCCCTGTGTGCCTGCGGGCATCCCAGCCCTCCTGGGGTCCTGCTCTAACTCCCTGCGAGGACTTTCCGACCGGGAAGATTGATGAAGCTTCTGCTTCTCCGGGACGGAGCTCTCCTGTCCTGGGGACACTCGCCCTGGCCATAGCCCGGCTCCTCGCGGGGCCCCTCCCCCTTGGAGGCCTTTTGTTTCTTTATTTCTTTTCTCCCTCCGTCTTCCTACCTTGATAGAAGAGCGAACTCTTCTCACTGTAGCGTTCCAAGTGTTCTCTCTTTAAATCTCAGGCCGAATTCGTAGATTTTCTGGATGATTCGAATCCAGATAACCTAGATCCAGGTTATCTAGGTAATTTGGTGGGGACAGGTGTTTGGGGGACCCTACTCTTCCGCCATCTTGCCGCTCCCCCCTGGTCTGATCATTACAATAAAAAGGCAGAGATTTATAGACTGAATATAAAAGCCAGATGCAAATGTATGATGTCTATGAGGATAGGAAGGAAAATTCCTAAATATCCTGTACCCAAGTTTCCCTAATGTTAACATTACTAGCAGATTTGTCACAACTAATAATACAATGTTGGCAATTATTAAATAAAGCCCATAGTTTATTCAGATTTTTCCCATTAATCTCATTTTTATGTTCCACAATTCCATCAAGGATATCACATTACATTTAGTTATCATGTCTCCTTAGATTTCTCTAGATTATGAGTGACTTGCCTTGGTTTTGATACCCTGACAGTTTAGAAGATATTGTAGAAAATCCTACACTACCCTGTTTTGGGGATAAAAATGGAGTTTGTGTTTGGGGATAAAGACTAGAGGCAAAAGGACTGTTATCCTTATCTTATGTTATCAACAGGACATCATTTTAACTTTTTATTTAAATCCTAGTTAGTTAACATACGGTGCAATACTGCATTCAGAAGTAGAATTCAGTGGTTCATCACTTACACACAATACTCAATGCTCATCATAACAAGTGCCCAGCTTAATACCCAACATCCAAATGAATGAGGGTATTGTCTGCACACTTCCCTCTATCAACCCTGTTTGTTGTTGTTGTTGGTTTTTTTATATTTCATTAATTTGAGAGGGGGAGAGAGTGAGAGAGTGAGCAAAGCAGGGGGAGGGAGAAGCTGACTCCACGCTGAGCTGGCAGCCCCATGCAGGGCTGGATCCCAGGATTCCAAGGTCATGACCTAAGCCCAACGTAGATACTTAACTGAGCCACCAAGGCTCCCGTCTTTTTTGTTTAAGGTATATGTTCACAGCTACAAATTTCCACCTTAGTATTACTGTTACCACATCCTGTAAGTTTTTGTATCCTGTGTTTTCATTTTTATTCTGTTAAGGTATTTTCTATCTAACTTCCCTGGTGATTTTTCTTTGACTCATTGGTTGTTTAAAAGTGTGTTGTTTATTTTCCATTTATTCATGACATTCATTTTCCTTCTGTTATGCTTTAGTTTCATTAATTGATTGGAACAAATAATGCATGTGGAGGGGGCTGTGTGCCCCGGAGCAGCTCGGGCCACAGCTCAGGCAGCAGGTCTGCGGAGGGGTCTGCTGTGCCTGGAAGCAACTCAAGCGGCAGTTCCTCACAGAGGAGGCTGTGTGGCCTGAGAGCAATTTAGGCGGTGGCTCCGTGTGGAGGGGGCTGCATGGCCTGGGAGCCCAAGGCACCAGGGAACACAGCCCAGGATCGGGTACTCCCCTTGGGACAGGCGGAGGCCAGGAGGACACAGGACAGCAGGGATGCTCCTGCCTCAGGCACCCCTGAGCTGTGCAGATCTGCGCCCCCACCCCCGGTGAATCCAGACCCCTGTGGCCTGGCAACTGCAGTAGTTACTACTGGAGTTGACTCAGGGGCAGGAGAGCTGGCTGCTGCCAATATTGTTCTTCCTCCTGGTGTCACCTTGTGCCTGGGTCTGAGCCGGGCCGCGAGTGAGCAGGGGCCTCACAGGATAAACAGCTTCCACTAAACAGTGCACCTGTCAGGGCCAGGGCAGCTCCCCCAGGTGCACACACCTGAGAATCAGCACAGCAGGCCCCTCCCCCAGAAGACCAGCTGGAAGGACAAGAGAAGAGCAAGTTCTTTTTTTTTTTTTCCTTTTTGAAGATCAAGTTCTTAACCAAGCAGTGATGGAAAGCTCCAGGGGAAGTCAAGTTACTTACAGTATATAGAATCAGAGGATACCCCTCCTTGTTTTTTTGTTTTTGTTTTTCCTTTTCTTTTTTTACCTTTTTCCTTCCTTTTTACAGTACAACTTCTTTTTACCCACTCTGCACTGAGCAAAATGACTAGAAGGAAAAACTTACCACAAAAGAATCAGAAATACTACTCTTTCCCACAGAGTTACAAAATTTGGATTACAATTCAATGTCAGAAAGCCAATTCAGAAGAACAATTACAAGGCTACTGGTGGCTCTGGAAAAAAGCATAAATGAATCAAGAGACTTCATGATTGCAGAATTTATACCTAATCAGGCTGAAATTTAAAAATCAATTAAATGAGATGCAATCCAAACTGGAGGTCCTAACGATGAGGGTTAATGAGGTAGAAGAACAAGTGAGTGATATGGAAGACAAGTTGATCGCAAGGAAGGAAGCTGAGGAAAAAAGAGAAAACCAATTAAAAGATAATGAGGAAAGGTTAAGGGAAATAAATGACAGCCTCAGAAGGAAAAATCTACATTTAATTCGGGTTCCAGAGAGCACCGAAAGGGACAGAGGACCAGAAAGTGTATTTGAAAAACTCACCCCTGAGAACTTCCCTAACTTGAAGAGGGAAACAGGCATTCAGATCCAGGCTATAGAGAGATCACCCCCTAAAATAAGTAGGATAAACAAGCAATATGTAGTAGTATGCAATAAGTAGAGGGGCAGTGGAGCCCCCAGGTTCCCTTTCAACACCCCAACATGTAGTACTGTTCTCACATTTGGAACATATGCCTCTATGTCCTCATTTTGTCTAACTTTCTGTGTCTGTTTCAAGGGATTAGGAAGGTCAACTACATTTTGTGCTTTTAAAAGTAGTTCCCTTATAAAGAAGAAGAGATTCTGTAGTGCCCTGCAGTGAAGTTTCCCCTGGTCACCAGAACCTAGGTGTGTTCCTTGTGCTTTCTTCTGTGGATGAGGCACCTTTTCCTTTAGTCCAGTTGTCTGCAATGTCTCTGCCTCTGGTGGGCAGGGTTTAGCTTCTATGGTGATAGCAGTCACTTTGGGGCTGCTGTGGGCTTGATCTGAGTTAGAACAAGTATTTGCCGGAGATGCAGTACCACTGAAGTGCAGGGCACTTTTGGTTTTGTCCCCTGAAAAGTTTTCCTTGGTGGAGGGGCCTGCTGTCAGACAGTTGTCTGTCCCCAGCCCACTGCAGGGGCCATAGTTTGACTGCTGTTATGTGGTTATCTTTCCCACCCCATTGCTGGCCTTTGTTGTGGCTGCTTGCACTCTGCCAGGCTTATCACAGTGATTTGGTTGGGCTCTAGCCAAAAGTGTAGTGGAGGGGGTGGATCCGCAGAGGTGCAGAGGGTGGAGGTTGAGGGTGGGGGTGCATAATGTTATTAACAAGGGTTGGGAGGATCCTCTGTCTGGAGGGGGCATGTCCATAGGGAAACCTGTGTGTGGGGACATTGTTAGCAAGTTAGGTAGCAAGTATTGACACTGTGCTGGTTCCCATAGGTTGCTATGCTGGGGGTGGGGGTGGGAGAGGGAAATGGTGCTGACCAACTCCTTTATTCCTGGAGAAGGCTCTGCATGATCCCTATCTCTCCAGCACAGGCTCTGACATTAGTAAACAAATCTACCTCCCATATACCCCAGCATATTTTCAAACTGCTACTCTTTTCTTTCCATACATGTACTTTTTATTGGTGTTCAATTTGCCATCATACAGAATACCCAGTGCTCATCCCGTCAAGTGCCCACCTCAGTGCCCACCACCCAGTCACCCCCACCCCCCGCCCACCTCCCCTTCCACCACCCCTAGTTCGTTTCCCAGAGTTAGGAGTCTCTCATGTTCTGTCTCCCTTTCTGGTATTTCCCATTTTTTCTCCTTTCCCCTTTATTCCCTTTCACTATTTTTTATATTCCCAGTAAGTGAGACCATATAATGTTTGTCCTTCTCTGATTGACTTATTTCACTCAGTATAATACCCTCCAGTTCCATCCACGTCAAAGCAAATGGCGGGTATTTGTAGTTTCTAATGGCTGAGTAATACTCCATTGTATACATAAACCACATCATCTTTATCCATTCATCTTTCGATGGACACCAAGGCTCCTTCCACAGTTTGGCTATTGTGGACATTGCTGCTATAAATATCGGGACAGGTGTCCTGGCGTTTCACTGCATCTGAATCTTGGGGGTAAATTCCCAGGAGTGCAATTGCTGGGTCATAGGGAAGATCTATTTTTAACTTTTTGAGGAACCTCCACACAGTCTTCCAGAGTGGCTGCACCAGTTCACATTCCCACCAACAGTGCAGGAGGGTTCCCCTTTCTCCACATCCTCTCCAACATTTGTGGTTTGCTGCTTTGCTAATTTTCCCCATTCTCACTGGTGTGAGGTGGTATCTCATGGTTTGGATTTGTATTTCCCTGATGGCAAGTGATGCGGAGCATTTTCTCATGTGCTTGTTGGTCATGTCTATGTCTTCCTCTGTGAGATTTCTGTTCATGTATTTTGCCCATTTCATGATTGGATTGTTTATTTGCTGTTGAGTTTTACTCAGGTTCCTGCTTTGCCATCAACTTGTCACTCACTCGTTCTTCTACCTTGTTAACCCTCCTCTTAGGACCTCTAGTTTGGATTGTATCTCATTTAATTGATTTTTAATTTCTGCCTGATTAGATCTAAATTCTGCAGTCATGAAGTCTTTTGAGTCCTTTACGCTTTTTTCTAGAGCCACCAGTAGCTTTATAATCGTGCTTCTGAATTGGCTTTCTGACATTGAATTGTAATCCAAATTTTGTAATTCTGTCGGAGAGAGGACTGTTTCTGATTCTTTCTTTTCAGGGGAGGTTTTCCTTCTAGTCATTTTGCTCAGTGCACAGTGACCAAAAACAAGTTGTATTGGGAAAAGGATAAAAAGAGAGAAGAGAAAGAAGAAAAGAAAAAGAAGAAAAGAAAAAAAAAAAGAGAGAGAAGAAAAAAGAAAAAAAAATGGGGGGGGGGGGGGGAAGCAAACCGAACTCAAAAAACAAGGGGGAGTATCCTCTGATTCTGTATACTGTAAATCCCTCGACTTCCCCTGGAACTTTCCAGTGCTGCTTGGTTAATAATTTGTTTTTCCCGTCCCTCTAGCTGGTCTTCTGGGGGAGGGGCCTGCTGTGCTGATTTTCAGGTGTTAGCACTTGGGGGAGCTGCTTAGCCCCCTGCCTGGTGTAGGGCTTAGTGAAAGATGTTTATCAAGTTTATCCCGTGAGGCCACTGTAAGGCCCCAGGAGGAACAACAGTGGCAGCGGCCAGATCCTGTTTATCCCGTGAGGCCACTGTAAGGCCCCAGGAGGAACAACAGTGGCAGCGGCCAGCTCTGGAGCCCTGGAATCAGCTCCTGCAGTAACTACAGAGCTCTCAGTCTGTAGGGGACTGGATGCTCTGGGGGCAGGAGCCACTGATCTGCTCAGCTCCACTGCCTAGAGGCTGGAGTGTCCTTGGTGTCCTGTGCCCTCCCGGCCTCTGTCTGTCCCAGGGGGAGCACCGGATCTTGGGCTGTGTCCTCGGCGCCCTGTGCTCCCGGGCCTGTGCTGTTGGAATCGTGCTCCCGGCTGCACAGATCCCTCCCTGTAGAGTCTCTGCCTGAACCGCTTCTGAGCTGCTCCCGGAGCACGCAGCCCCCTCCGCACGCTACCGCCACCTGAGCCGCCTCCGAGCTGCTCACGGGTCCAGCAGTGCGCTGCAGCTCTTTAGGGAGTTCAGCGGCGGGGTGTGGCACGCTCTCCCCTGGGCGCAGGTGTCTCTGTTAGTGTCCCTGGGAGCCTGAGGGCATCCCCACCCCTCCTGGGATCCTGCGCCAACTCCCTGTGAGCGCCTTTCCATCAGGGAAGATTGGTGAAGCCCCTGCTTCTCCAGGACAGGACTCTCCTGTCCTGGGGGCACTTGCCCCGGCCTTAGCTGGGCTCCTCGCAGGGCCCCTCCCCCTTGGATGCCTTTTGTTTCTTTATTTCTTTTTCCCCACGTCTTCCTACCTTGATAGAAGCATGAACTCTTCTCACTGTAGCATTCCAGCTGTTCTCTCTTTAAATCTCAGGCCGAATTCCTAGATTTTCAGGATGATTTGAAGGTTATCTAGGTAATTTGGTGGGGACAGGTGACTTGGGGACCCGACTCTTCCACCATCTTTCCCCGCCCCCTCAAACTGCTAGTCTGATGTTTTATCACTGCAGGCTGCTTGTGGTGCTGTCTGTAAAAGGGTGGGGAGACTCAGTCCCTGATCTCTAGGAGATCAGCTGATTTTTAAAGTTCTGAGTGTTAAGTCCCACTAATTTTAAGAACTCAGGAAATTTGGTCCTCTGGTTTTCAAAGCCAAGTGTTATGGGCATTAATCTTTCCTGTGTGTCCTTCTCAGTGTGAGAGTCTGTTTCACTCCCCTTTCCACACCCTTGGAGAGGGGCATCCTTCCCTTCCCATAGGCAGACCCATGGGCTGTTTAGCTCCATACTGCACCTTTGGCTTTCGTATCCTCTTTGATATGGCCTCTTCTCTACTTTCTGTCAGCCTTCAGTTTGTTTTCTGGGTTATTTACATTGATGTGAGCATCATCTTGTTGTATCCATGGGATGAGGTGAGCTTAGGGTCTTCCTACTCTGCCAGAGTTCCCTGAAGTCCTAATGAAGATTTCTGAAATATTTTAATAATTACCAAAATGTGATACAGAAAATGCTATTGGAAAAATGGCACCAACAGACTTGCTCAGTGGAGAGTTGCTACTAGTCTTCAATTTATGCAAGAAGCAGTATCTGTGAAGTGCAATAAAGTAAAGCACAATAAAATGTAGTATGCCTGTATTTGTGTGTGTATATACACACAGACTCTAATGTTAGGTGTGTATTTAACTGTTATATCTTCCTGTACAATTGATCCTTCCCTTATATAATGACATTTGTTTCTAGAGAGTTTTTTACTTTATGTCTATTTTGTTGATATTAAGTATAGCAGCCATGCTTTTTTCTGGTTACTATTTACATGAAATACCTTTTCCCAACCATTCTCTTTCAGTCTGTATGTGTCTTTAAGTCTAAAATGAGTCACTTGTAGACAGCATTATCTCCAGATCCTGTTTTTTAAAAATTATTCAGGTATCCTATGCCTTTTACATTGGGGGTTTAATCTGCTTACATTTACCTATTGGTAGGTGAGGACTTATGCCATGTTATCAGTCATTTTCTGTTTTGCAGGTTTTTTTTTTTCTTTTCTTCCTGCCTTGCTACCTTTAAACATTTTTTTTCTGTTGATTTGCTTTGTTTCTTTCTATCTTTTGTGTATCTATTACAGGTGTTTTGTTTGAAGTTACCTTGACTATCACATACAATGCCTTGTAATCATAACCATCTATTTTAATAACAGCTTAACATCAGTTGCTTATAAAAATTCTGTACAATTTATGTTCTTATAATCAGAGTTCTTTTTATATTATGTATCTATTTAATTTTTAAAGTAATTTACATACCACTATTGCAGTGTTACATTATTCTGTATTTGACTATTTTTATTCATGAGGTTTATGCTAACATATACTTTAGTGTTTTCATTTTGATTTGAAGAACTCTGGTTAAGCATTTATGTAATGCAGGTCAATGGCAATAAACTCCCTTGGTTGTTTTTTTTTGTGAGAAAAACTTTTAGCTCTTCTTCATTTGTAAATGATAATTTTGCCAGGTAGAGTATTCTTGGTTGGAAGGCTCTTTTTTTAGTGTTTTGAATATATCATCCTACTGTCTCCTATCCTGCAAGGTTCCTGCTGAGAAATCTAAGTCTTATGCATGTTACCTTCTATTTGATGAGTCACTTTTTGCTTGGTGCTTTCAAAATTCTTTTTATGACTTTTGATAGTTTGATAATAATGTGCCTTGGTGTGATTATTTAAGTTTATCTCATTTAGGGATCTCTGGGTGGTGCAGCCGTTTGGCGCCTGCCTTTGGCCCAGGGCACGATCCTGGAGACCCAGGATCGAATCCCACATTGGGCTCCTGGTGCATGGAGCCTGCTTCTCCCTCTGCCTGTGTCTCTGCCTGGCTCTCTCTCTGTGTGACTATCATAAATAAATAAATAAATAATTAAGTTTATCTCATTTAAGTCCTTGGAGCTTCATAAACCTGGATGTCCATTTCCCTCTGTAGATTTGAGAATGTTTTAGCCATGATTTCTTTAAATAAACTTTATGTTGTTTTCTTTTTTCCTGAGACTCCTAGAATGTGTGTACTGGTTCTTTTGGTGGTATCCCCTAACTCCTAAAGGTGTTCTTCATTCTTTTTCATTGCTTTTTCTCCTCTGACTAGATAATCTCATGACCTATCTACATATTTACAGATCATTTCTTCTTGATGAAGCTATTACATTCATTGTGTTCTTCAGCCCCCCAATTTTTTTTTAATGATTTCTATCTTTGTTGAACTTCTCATTTTGTTTATGAAATGTTTTCCTGGTTTCTCTGAGCTAGCGGTCTGTTTTTTTGTAGCTTACTGATCTTCCTTAAAACAATTACTGTTAGTTCTTTCCCAGCCAATTCATGGATCTCCATATCTTTGGGGTAGGTTACTGCAAATTTATTCTTTTCCTTTGGTAGTATAATGTTTGCTTGGCTTTTATTTCCTTTAGTTTTGTGTTGATGTCCTTTGTTAGGATCATTCACTTCTTTTAAACTCTACAGACTGGATTCAGTGAAGAAAGACTTTCACCTAAGGGTGGGTATGAAGGGGCTAGTTAGGTCAAGTGTGGCAGCTCCATCTCTGTGAGGGGCAGCAAGGTGTGGACTTCAGGAGCTCCATCAGCTAAAGTCAGCAAGTCAGCACTGGGGTTTGTTAGCAGTGAAGGCTGTAGATATCTACAGCAGCAGCAAAGGCTGCTGGACTACTCCTGGTCTCCTGTGCCCCATAGACAGATGTCATGGGCAAGAGATTCTCTCATGGTGCCGGGGTGCAGACACACAGAATGGCAGCATCAAAGTTCAGGACTCGAGCATGTTCATGATGTTTCCAAGGTGTCATGGCTTCACCCCCAAAGAGAACACAACAGTGTCTTCTGTTCCAGAGGATCACAGCAGCATGGACTCCAGGCAGCTCTATCAGCTAGGGTAACCATAGGCAAAGACTATATGTGTCCTCATTAAAGAAAGCTGCAAGGTGTCTTGTGACAGTGAGGACTGTTAGAGTCCTTGGTAACAAAGGCTGCAGGGGCCCTTCTGCTCTTCTTTCCCCCAACAAAGGAATATTTTTTTTTTATTTTATTTTTTATGATAGTCACAGAGAGAGAGAGACAGAGAGAGAGAGAGAGAGAGAGAGGCAGAGACACAGGCAGAGGGAGAAGCAGGCTCCATGCACCGGAAGCCCGATGTGGGATTCGATCCCGGGTCTCCAGGATCGCGCCCTGGGCCAAAGGCAGGCGCCAAACCGCTGCGCCACCCAGGGATCCCCCAACAAAGGAATATAGGTAACATAAGTCCTCTTGGCACCAAAGGCTGCCAGGCTGGGACATGGGTGGTACACGTAAAATGTTTTCTATGCTTTTCTAAGCCACTGTCCTCAGTTTTGCATGATGCTAGGTTGCTGCAATGTGTTAACTGTACTCCAGAGATGACCCAGGTCTATTTTCCTCAGTCGACAGTTGTTAGATCATTACTGGGGAACAAGAGCTGGGAACTCCTAATCCACCATCTTACACTGGACTCTCCTTCACTTTTTCCTATGATTACATTCTCATAACTTATTTTGTAAATGGAGGTTTGTACCTTTTAACTCCCATCACATATTTCAAGTTCCCCTACCACCTGCTGCTGGCAACCACCAATCTGTTCTCTGTATCTTATGAGCTTCGTTTTTGTTTTTAGATTCCACATGTGAGTGAGATCATATGCTGTTTGTCTTTCTATGTCTGAATTATTTTACTTAGCATAATGCCCTTAAGGTCATGTCACAGATAGCAAGATTTCATTCTTTTTGGGGGGCTGAATAATAATTCACCGTAAACAAGTAAATAAATACAAATATATATAAATATACATTTCTTAAAGTCCATTTACCTGTCAATGGACACTTGGGTTGTTTCGATTATCTTGGCTATTACAATGCCACAGTGAGGGATACCTTGGTGAATCAGGAGTTGAACATCTGCCTTCAGCTTGGGGCATGATCCCAGGATCCTGGAACCGAGTCCCACATCAGGATCCCTGTGGGGAGCTTGCTTCTCCCTCTGCCTATGTCTCTGCCTCTCTGTCTCTGTTTCTCATAAATAAATAATAAATCTTAAAAAAAAATCTACAGTGAACATGTAATATATCTCTTTAAGTTACTGTTTTCATTCAGATAAAGACTCAGAAGTGGAACTGCTAGATCATATGGTAGTTCTACTTTTTTTAAATTTTTATTTATTTATGATAGTCACAGAGAGAGAGAGAGAGAGAGAGAGAGAGAGAGGCAGAGACACAGGCAGAGGGAGAAGCAGGCTCCACGCACCGGCAGCCTGACGTGGGATTCGATCCCGGGTCTCCAAGATCGCGCCCTGGGCCAAAGGCAGGCACTAAACCGCTACGCCACCCAGGGATCCCTATGGTAGTTCTATTTTTAATTTCAATACTGCTTTCCATAGTGATTGTACCAATTTACATTCCCACCAATAGTACGGAAGAGATTTTCTTTTCTTCACATCCTCGACAACACTGTTATTTCCTGTCCTTTTGATAAAAGCCACTCTAAGTAGTGTGAGGTGACACCTCGTATTTTTTATTTGCATTTCTTCAATGATTAATGATGTTGAGCACCTTTTCATGTACTTGATGGCCATCCAAAATGTCCTCCTCAGAAAAAGATGTATTCAGATGCTCTGCCCATTTTATTTTTTATTTTATTTTAAATATTTTATTTATTTATTCATGAGAGACACACAGAGAGAGGCAGAGACAGAGACAGAGGCAGAGGGAGAAGCAGACTCCATGCAAAGAGCCCAATGTAGGACTTAATCCCACTCCTGGATCATGCCCTCGGCCAAAGGCAGACACTCAACTGCTGAGCCACCCAGGCATCCCATCTGCCCATATTTTAAATGAATTGTTTGGTTTCTGCTGTTGAGTTACAGGAGTTCTTTAAAGACATATGGTTTTCAAGTATTTTCTCCCAGTTAGGTTGTTTTCATTTTGTCGATGGTTTCCTTATTGTGCCGAAACTTATGTTTTATGTAGTCCCACTTGATTTTTGCTTTTGTTCCCCCCAAAAAATCATCACAAAGACCAATATCAAGGTACTTGCTACCCTTGTTTTCTTCTAGGAGTTTTATGGTTTCTAGCCTTACAGTGAAGTTTTTAAATACATTATGAGTTAACTTTTGTGTATGGTATAAGATAATGTCCATTTCATCCTTTTGCACATGGCTGTCCATTTTCCCAACACCTATTTTAGAGATTATCCTTTCTGTATTGTATTCTTGGCTACTTTGTCATAAGTTAATTGACCATATATGCATAGGTTTATTTCTGGGCTCTCTTTCATTGATCTGTGTGTCTGTTTTTATGCCAGTACCATATTACTGTGATTACTACAGCTTTGTAATATAGTTTGAAATCAGGGGGTGTGATGCTTCCAACTCTGTTCTTTCCGAAGACTGTTTTAGCTATTTTTTATCTTTTTGTGGCTCCATGCAAATTTTAGAATTGTTTTAACATTGTTTTTGTTTTAACAGAACTAACATTAGTTCTGTGAAAAATGTCACTGGAATTTTGATAGTGATTGCACTGAATCTGCAGACTGCTTTGGGTAGTATGAATTATTTATGATATTAATTCTCCCACTCCATGAATACAGAATACATTTCTATTTATTTCATTTCTTCAATTTTTTTCATCAATGTCTTGTTGTCAGTGTACAGGTCTTTCACCTTCTTAAATTTATTTGTAGATATTTTATTTTTTATAAGTGAGATTGTTTTTTTTTCTTCTGATAGTTTCTGTATATAAACACAACAGATTTCTATACAGTGATTTTTATATTCTGCAGCTCTACTGAACTGATATATTAGTTTTTCTGTAGAGTCTTTACGATTTTCTATGTGTAGTATCATGTCATCTGCATATAGTGACAGTTTTACTTCTTCCTTGTCAATTTGAATCCCTTTTATTTTTTTTCTTGCCTAATTGCTGTGGCTAAGACTCCCAACAGGATGTCAAATAAAAACGGTGAGAGTGGGTATCCTTGTTCCTGATCTTAGAAGAAAAACTTTCAGCTTTTCACCATTCAGTATGTTAGCTGCGGGTTTGTCATATGTGGCCTTCGGTATGTTTAGATACATTCCCTCTATACCCATTTTGTTGAGAATTTTTATCATAAGTAGATGTTGAATTTTGTTCTATGCCTTTTCTGCATATTGATATGATCACATGATTTTTATCATTTTGTTAATGTGGTATGTCTTGTTGATTGATTTCCAGATAGTGAAGCATCCTTCCATCTCTGGAATAAATTCCACTTGATCATGCTATATGATCCTCTTATATTGTAAATTAAGTTTGCTAACATTTTCTTTAAAAAGATTTATTTATTTATTTATTTATTTATTTATTTATTTATTTATTTATGAATGAGAGAGAGAGAGAAAGGGAGAGAGACAGTAAGAGTAGGGGCAGAAGTAGAGGGAGAAGCAGAGTCCCTGTTGAGCTATAAGCCTGATGCAGGACTCAATCCCAGGACTTGAGCTGAAGACAGACACTTAACCTACTGAGCCACCCAGGCACCCCATCAGTTTGCTAATATTTTGTTAAGGACTTTTGCATATATGTTCAGGATACTGGCCTGTAATTTTCCTCTTTGTGGTGTTTTGTCTGGTTTTGGTATCAGAGGAATGCTGGCCTAGTAAAATGAGTCTGGAAGTGTTCTAGCCATACTCCTTCCTTCACATTGTTTAACTGGACTTTTTTTTTTACCTTTGATTTTATGAGTTTATAGTAAGTTTACTGTGATATATAGGATTTGCATATTTCATATTAGTCTGTGACTTGTCTTCTCAGCCTTTTCTTGCAGTCTAAATTTTTAATTTTTTAAAAAGATTTTATTTATTTATTCATGAGAGACAGAGAGAGAGAGGCAGAGACAGAGGCAGAGGGAGAAGCAGGCTCCATGCAGGGAGCTGAATGTGGGACTCAATCCTGGGACCTCAGGATCATGCCCTAAGTTGAAGGCAGAAACTCAACTGCTGAGCCACCAAGGTGCCCCTAAATTTTTAATTTTGATGAAGTCCAATTCATCAGTGTTTTTGTTGTTGTGTATCTAAGAATGCATCATCAAGTTTTTGGTCCAAAGATCTTCTCCAAAATTATTAAGATTGTATTTATTTATTCATGAGAGATACACACAGAGAGGCAGATACATAGGCAGAGGGAGAAGCAAACTCCCCAATGCAGGACTTGATTCCCAGGCCCCAGAATCATGCCCTGAGCTGAAGGCAGATGTTCAACTACTGAGCCACCCATGCATCCCTGATTTCCTCCAAATTTTAAAAATTATGTCATTTTATATTTACATTTAAATTTATGGTGCATTTTGAGTTAATTTCTATATAGTGAAGTTTAAGTTGAGATCATTTTTTTGCCTGTGGATACCCATTTGCTTTGTAACATTATCCTTCTTCCACTGAATTGTTCTTTCCTTTGTCAAAAATCAGTTGGCTGTATTTTCATGGGTTAATTTCTGGGTTCTCTAAATCCGGTAGAGTGATACTTCCCACATTATACTTCTTGTTCAACATTATTTTATCTGTTCTAGTTACTTTGGCTTCACTTGTAAATTTGGAATAATGTTGTGTTTTTTAAAATGTTGCTTGGTCTAAGATTTACATTTAATATATCAGTTACCAATTTTATGAGATTTAATCCCTTTACTGCAATCCATAAACTATATACACTTATTTAGATATTTGATTTTTTTAAATCAGGGTTTTGTAGTTTTCAGCATTAAAGTCCTATACATGTTTTTTTTCAATTTACATCTTAGTATTTGATTATTTTGAGTGACGGTAAATGGTGTTGTAAGTAACTTTGTTTTCTCATCAGTTGCTAGTTCATAAAATATTTTTATTTATTTTTTTATGCTGGCAACTTGGTGAACATTCTAGGGAAGCTCAGCATTCCTGGGGTAAATTAAAATTAATCTACATAAACAAACGTAGCTCTGCAAAATTGTTAAGCCCCAGGAAACAAAAATATACAATCCAACTTGACTTCAGGGAGCTCAAAGAAATCTTTCTATAAAAAATGTGTGCCATTTTTTGAAGTTGGGTGGGGAGGGATTCACTGGACTATTTACTATTTTGTGAAAGTTTTCAAACTCAAAGAAAAAGAAATGTTAAGATAAAATGAAGCTTGAGTAAATCTTTAAGGAAAGTATAGGAATAACTGAAATAAGGAAATATGAGCATTCCAAGGAAAAGAACAAGTACCAAGATCCTTGTAAGAAAAGGAGACAGTGTGTACATGGTTCTAAAAACAGATGAGTAAGGCTGGAACAAAGAAAGCAAGAGGGCATATGGTAGAAGATGTGGAAGAGAATCAAGAGAATGGCTTTCTTGTGGAAGAGAATAAAAATATGGCTTTCTTGAAGCCATATTTTGACATTTTTAAGCAATCAACAGCCAGTGAGTGTTCTTAGTAAGGCAGTAATACAATCACATCTATCTTTAAGAAATATAAATTTGGGGCACTAAAATATTTTCAGATTCATTAGCTTTTACCCAACATCTCATTTCTAGGAATTTATCTTAAAGGTATACCTGCACAGATACAAAATGATATATGTACAAGGTTATTCAATACAGCGTTGCTGGTAACAACAGCAAAATATAAAACCTCAAATGAAAAAAAAAAAAAAAAAAAACTCAAATGTTCATCATTGACTAGTTAATAAACTTGTGTTGCATCTACCCACAAGTGAAGACCATAAATTCATAATATAGACAAGAGCTTATACATAGGCAATGAGTAATATTCAGTATAAAATAAAGAGAAGCAGAATACTGTGCAGAGAAAGCTCTCCTTTGATCAAGCAAGGAAGAGAGACAGGAATTATATAATTGCTTATATTTGCAAAAAGGAAACACTGGCAGAAAAATCAGAAAGTAATAAAAGTAGGACAGGAGGGGAAAGAATGAAGGGAAGAAGAATGGAAATGAGGCTTTGACCTTATCTTTGAATATAGTTTGGGTTTTTGAACTACATATATATTTCACATATTTAAAAATTACACTAAAAAAAAAAATTACACTAAACTTAAAAGCAATTCTTAAGTGAAAATTTCAGAGGCTGATGGTTCCAGATAAGATTAATTAGACATACTTTATTATGTCCCTCCCCTTAAGACCATCTTATATCCTAGACATTACATATAAAGCAAAATTACAGAGACTTTGGACAGTGGAACAAAGGAAAGAGATTGGCTAATGATCCCTGAATCTAAGAATGAACACCTAGTTTCCTGAGTTTTATTTTTGCCTAACATATCTAAATTCAATACTAGATAAAAGCAACCCACACAACCTAATCTGTGCAAGCAAATGTACACAGAAAAAAAAAATCCCATTAAAGACTGCTTTCTCTACACAAGTAAAAGGAAAGGGGTAGCCTAGAAAGAAAATTTTAGACAACTGCTTTACTTCAGCCGTATACCATGAGAAAACATTGATGCCTGCCTCTATCAGTAAAGACAGATTTCTACCACCATTCTGCAGTAACAAAGAACCCTTCCACCTTTCCAGTGGGATCATGTCAGAAGAGGACTAGTAGAGAGCCAAGACTTTCACCACAGACCAGCGGCAAACACTGGCCCCAATCCCTAACTCATGGTGTCTACACAGGCTAAGTAGAGAATCTGGACTCCAAACCTTACCTGGCAGTAAGAAACAGTATTTTCCTGTCTCCAGCTGCCAGAATGCCAGAGGAAGGTGAAACTGAAGGTGAAAAAGATTTAGAATCTCATAATTCCTAGAACGTCCAAGATAAAAATAATGATAACAATAACAATCTATGAGATGATTATAGCATAGGAATAACTTAATGATAACATTAGCAGAAGGGATGGCAAGGGCCACAGTTATGGTACATAGCTGTTATATGTGCACTATGTGTGAAGTGGTATGGTTATGTGTGAAGTGATAGTCTTATGGTTATAAGATGGACATAGATTACTTAAAAAGGTATAATGTAAATATCAAGCAACCACTAAAAAGATTTTAAAATAAGTATATGTGATACATTAAGAAAAGGAATAAATTGGAGTCATATAAAATGTTCCTGAAGGCAAAGAAGGCAAGAAGAAAAAAAGGAACCGGTAAGAGAAAATCAAAGAATAAATTCAATGAAAAGTTAAAAAATGTAATGCAACTACATCAGTTAGTCATCATAAATACGAATGTCTAAAAACACCCAATGAAAGAGCCTGTCAACACGATTTTAAAAAAGGTAGAAGGGAACTCTGTGCTGAATGTAAGAAATACGTTTTATATACAAAGACTCAGAATGGTTAAAAGTTAAGAGATAAAGAAAAATATGCCATGCTAATAATAATCAAAGAAAGAAAACTGAAATGCATTAACTCAGAGAAAGTCAAACTTCCAACTCAAAACATGGAAGATTACCAAACATCATACACATTACCAGGATATTACCCTCTATAAAACGGTCTACTCTCTATGAAGACACAACAATTCTAAATATTTATTCACCTAAAAACAGAGCTTGAAAACATATCGGGCAAAAAACTGAAACAACATATACACAAAACTTCCTGTTAGATTTGGATCCTTGAACTCTGCTCTGTCAGTATTAACAAACCAGGAAGGCAGATCTTTACTAAGGTTGTGGACAGCTTGAATATCACTAGCAATGAACATGGACCTACTGACATATATTAAGGCTATTCCAACAATAGAAGAACACACATTCGCCCAAAGTATAAATGAAATACTCATCAAAATAGAACATATTCTAGGTCAAAAGCATATTTTAACAAATGTGTGTCGAAATTAAAAAATATGTCCTCAGATTACACCAGAAGTAGATAAGAAATCAAGTACAGAAAGATAGCTAGAATATTCCTAAATATTTGGAAATTAACCAATATACTTCTAAATAATGCATCAAATAAGACAGGAGAAATTCTGAAATTTTTAGATGAAAATAAATTTGTGTGATGCAGTTAAGCAGTACTCAGAGAATAGTTTATAGCACTAAGTGCACATAATAGAAAAGAAGAAAAAAATAAATAACCTAAGATTTTTTTTTCTTTTTTTCTTTCCTTTTTTTTTTTTTTTTTTTTAGATCAGGCTCTTTTTTTTCTTTTCATCTTTCCCCCCTCCTCTTTTTTTGGAATCAGGCTTATAGTTTTTCTGATTGTCTGCCTGGGTTTTTGTTGTTGTTATTCCTTTTCCTTTTCTCTTTTTTAGGATCAGGCTTTTTTCTCTTTTTTCCTTTCTTTCCTTTTCAGATTTTTTTTTTTTTTTTTTTAACAAATCAAAGCCACCTAGATGAACTGCAAACACTCCCCACTGCAATCGAGGAGGAACTCTGCAGGGGATGGGCCAGTAGGAAAGAAGAGCCAAAACACAACAGCAGAGTGCACACAGCATACACCAGAAACAATTCCCAAATGGCCGGGCCCTGCACAGTGTTTGACCTCTTTTTAATATAGCATTACTCTGAGATGCAGGAAACATAATAAGCTTCCATTACATGAAACAGATAGAAACTTAGCCAAAATGACAAGATGGAGAAATTCTCCCCAGAAGAAAGGTCAGTAAGATATCACAGCCAGGGATTTGCTCAAAGCAGATATAAGCAATATACCTGAACAAGTATTTAGATCAACAGTCATAAGATTACTAGCTGAACTTGAAAAAAAATATAGAAGACACCAGAGAAACCTTTGCTGAAGAGATAAAAGACCTAAAAACTAGCTGGAGAGAAATAAAAAATGCTGTAACTAAGATGCAAAACAGGCTGGATAAAATCAGTATGAGGACTGAAGTAGCAGAGGAGAACATAGGTGATAGAGAAGATAAAATTATGAAAAAAAATGAAGCTGAAAGAAAAGGCGAAGAAAACTATTAGGTCATGAAGGTACACATAGAACTCAGGGATTCCACAAAGCGAAATAATATCTATATCATAGGAGTCCCAGAGGAAGAAGAGCAGGGAAAAGGGGACAGACGGTTTACTTGAACAAATTACAACTGAGAAATTCCCTAATCTAGGGAAGGAAACAGGCATTCAAGTCCAAGAGGGACAGGGAATGCCCCTAAAAATCAACAAAAGTAGGTAAACACCATGACATAGCATAGTGAAATTTACAAAATACAAAGATATAGAGAGAATTCTAAAAACAGCTCAGGAGGGAAGGGCTTTAACCTATAAGGGTAGGCATATGAGGCTGGCAGCAGACCAATCCACAGACACCTGGCAGGCCAGAAAAGATTGGCAAGATATATCCAATGTACTAAATGGAAAAAACATGCAGCCAAGAATAATTTATCCAGTAAGGCTGCCATTCAGAATAAGAGAGATAAGGAGTTTCCAAGACAAACAAAAACTAAAAAGGAGTTTGTGAACACTAAACCAGCCCTGCAAGAAATATTAAAGGGGATTCTGTGAGTGGAAATAAAGGCCGAAAGTAACAAACACTAGGAAGGAACAGAAACAATCTACAGGAATAGTAACTTTATAGGTAATACAATGGCACTAAATTCACATCTTTCAATAATTACTCTGAATTGCAAATGGACTAAATGCTCCAATCAAAAGACATAAGGTATCAGAATTAATACAAAAACAAGACCCATGCATATGGGTCACAGATTAGGACTCATCTGGTACAAAAAATCAAGAGCATACCATTCATGTTTTTGAACCACAGTGATATGAAACTTGAAGTCAATCACAAGAAAAAATTTGGAAGGACCATAAATACATGTAGGTTAAAGAACATCCTACCAAAAACTGAATGGGTCAACCAGGAAATTAAAGAATTAAAAACATAAATGGAAGGAAATGAAAATACAACAGTCCAAACCCTTTAGGATGTAGCACAGGTAATCCTAAGAGGGAAGTATATAGCAATACAGGCCTTCCTCAAGAAGCAAGAAAGTCTCAAATATATGACCTAAACTTACACCTAAAGGAGCTAGGAAAAAAGGGCAAAAAAAAGCCTAAATCTAGCAGCAGAAGGGAAATAATAGGGTAGAAATCAACGATACAGAAACTTTTAAAAACCCAGTAGAACAGATCAATGAAACAAGGAAATAGTTCTTTGAAAGAATTAACAAATTTGATAAATCTCTAGGCCAGCTTTATTAAAAAGAAGAGAGGACTCAAGTAGATAAAATCATGAATGAAAGAGGAAAGATCACAACCACCACCACCAATACCCAATTACAAAAGAATATTATGAGCAACTATATGCCAACAAATCAGGCAATCTGGAAGAAATGGATGCACTTCTGGAAACATAAACTACCAAAACTGAAACAGGAAGAAATAGAAGACTTGAATAGACCCATAACCAGCAAAGAAACTGAAGCCGTAATCAAAAATCTCCCAACAAATAAGAGTCCAGGGCTGGATGGTTTCCCAAGGAAATTCTACCAAATATTTAAAGAAATTTAATACCTGTTTTTCTGAAACTTCCAAAAATCAGAAATGGAGGAAAATTTCCAAACTCATTTTATGAGGACAGCATTACCTTGATCCCAATACCATACAAAGACACTAAAATCAAGAATTACAGACTGATATCCCAGTGAACGTGGATGCAAAAATTTTCAACAAGCTACTAGCTAATTGGATTTAACAATACATTACAAGGGTTATTCACCAAGACCTTTTTGGTCTTGGACCAAATGGGTACAAGGGTGGTTCAACATATGCAAATCAATCAACGTGATACATCACATTAAAAAAAAAAGAAGAAGAAGAAAAAAAATGGGCACCTGGGTGGCTCAGTGGTTGAGCATCTGCCTTTGGTTCAGGTCGTGATCCCAAGGTCCTGGGATCAAGTCCCACATCAGGCTCCCTGGAGGTAGCCTGCTTCTCCCCCTGCATATGTTTCTGCTTCTCTCTGTGTCTCTCATGAATAAATAAATAAAATCTTAAAAAAAATAAAAATTTAAAAAAGAAAGGACAAGAACCATTGTGCCTCTTAGTAGATGCAGAAAAAAGTACTTGACAAAATATAGCATCCTTTCTTGATAAAAACCCTCAAGAAAGTAGGGGTAGAAGGAATATATGTCAACATCATAAAGGCCCACAGCTACCATCATCCACAACGGGGAAAAACTGAGAGCCTCCCCCCTAAGGTCAGGAACACAACATGGATGTCCATTCTTACCACTATTTATCAACATAGCACTGGGAGTCCTAGCATCAGCAATCAGGTAACAAAAAGAAATAAAAGGCATCTAAATTGACAAAGAAGAAATCTAATTTTCACTCTTCACAGATGACATGACACTCTATGCAGAAAACCCAAAAAACTACACCAAAAAAACTGCTAGAAATGATACAGGAATTTAGCAAAGTTGCAGGATATGAAATCAACATAGAGAAATCTGTTGTATTTCTATACATCAATAATGAAGCAGTACAAAGAGAAATCAAGGAATCCACCTCATTTAGAATTGCACTAAAAATCATAAGATATCTAGGAATAAACCTAACCAGAAAAGCAATGACTCTATCTATACTCTGAAAACTATAGAGCACTTATGAAATAAATTGAGGAAGACACAAAGAAATAGAAAAACATCCCATGCTCATGGTTTGGAAGAACAAATGACACATTCAATGTAATCTCTATCAAAATAACAGCATTTTTCACAGTGCCAGAACAATTCTGAAATTGATATGGAACCACAAAACGCCACAAACAGCTAATACAATGTTGTAAAGGAAAACAAAACTGGAGGCTTTATAATTCCAGACTTCAAGCTGTAATATAAATCTGTAATCATGAAGACAGTATGGTATTCGCAGAAAAGCAAACCCATAGATGGATGGAACAGAATAGAGAACTCTGAAATGGACCCTCAACTCTACAGTCAAGTAATCTTTGGCAAAGCAGGAAGGAATATGCAATGGAAAAAGAAGTCTCTTCAACAAATGGTGTTGGGAAAACTGGACAGCCACATGCAAAAGAATGACACTGGACCACTTTCTTACACCATATGCAAAGATAAACTCAAAATGGATGAAACGCCTAACTGTGACACAGGAATCCATCAAAATTCTAAAGGAGAACATAGGCAGCAACCTCTTTAACCTCAGCCACAGCAACTTCTTGCTAGACAGATTTCCAGGGGAAGGAAAACAAACAAAAATGAACTATTGGGAGTTAATCAAGATAAAAAGCTTCTGGACACTAAAGGACACAATCAATAAAACTAAAAGGCAATCTACAGAATGAGAGAAGATATTTGCAAATGTCTTATCAGATAAAGGGCTAGTATCCAAAACCTATAAAGAACTTATCACACTCAACGCCCAAAACCAAAAAATCCTGCCAAGAAATAGGCAGAAAGTATGAACAGACATTTCTCCACAGAAGACATATAAATGGCTAACAGACACATGAAAAAATACTCCACATCACTCAACATCAGGGAAATACAAACGAAAACCACAGTGAGATACCTCCTTACATCAGTCAGAATGGCTAAAATTAACAACTGAAGAAACAACAGATGCTGATGAGTGTTAGAAAAAAGGGGAATCTTCTTACACTTTTGGGGTAATGCAAACTGGTGCAGCCACTCCAGAAAACAGTATGAAGGCTCCTCAAAATGTTAATAGAGCTACCCTAAGACCCAGCAACTGCACTCATAGGTATTTATTCTAAGGATACAACAGTGATTTGGAAGGGCATATGCACCCCAATATTTATAGCAGCAATGTCCACAATGACCAAAATATGTAGAGACCAGATATCCATTGAGTGATGAATGGATAAAGAAGAGATGGTATATTTATACAATGGAATATTACTGAGCCATCAAAAAGAATGAAATACTGCCATTTGCAATGATGTGGATGGCACTAGAGTATATTTTGCTAAGTGAAATAAGTCAGTCAGAGAAAGACAAATACCATATGATTTCATTCATAGGTGGAATTTAAAAACAAACAGATTGAACATAGGGGAAGGGAAGGACAAAATAAAGTAGGATGAAAACAGAGAGGGAGACAAACCATAAGAGACTTTTAACTCTAGGGAACAAACTAAGATTGCTAGAGGAGGTGGGGTGATGGGATAATTGGGTGATGGGCATTAAGGAGGGTACTTGATGTAATGAGCACTGGGTGCTCATTATATGAACTGATGAATCACTAAACTCTACCCTTAAAACTAAGATAAAAAATAAAGTAAAATAAAATAAAATAATATAGTTATAATTTTTTTTAATAATTTTTTTTAAAAATTTTTATTCATTTATGATAGTCACACAGAGAGAGAGGGAGGCAGAGACACAGGCAGAGGGAGAAGCAGGCTCCCTGCAGGGAGCCCGACGTGGGATCCGATCCCGGATCTCCAGGATCGCGCCCTGGGCCAAAGGCAGGCGCCAAACTGCTGCGCCACCCAGGGATCCCTATAGTTATAATTTTAAAAATAAAGGTCAGAGCAGAAATAAATATCACGGAGACTAGAGAAAGCAAAAGCCAACAGTTGGTATTTTGAAATAATAAACAAAATGAACACACCCTTAGGCTAGACTAAAAAAAGAGAGATGACTCTAATAAAATTAAAAATGCAAAGAGAAACGCCAATAAGAAAATATACAAAAATAATGCAAAGAGGAGATATTATAACAGATTTCTCAGAAATAAAAAGGATCATGAGGGACTAATCTAAATAAATGTCAACAAACTGATTAATGTAGAAGAAATAAATTCCTAGAAATATACAATCTATCACACTTGAATCAAAAAGAAAGAGAAAGCCTAAACAGACTTACAAATAAGACTGAATAATTAATCATAAGCCTCTTGACAAAAAAAAAAAAAAAAAAAAAAAAGGCTCAGGGTCAGAGGGCTAAACTGCAGAATTCAGTCAGACATTTAAGGAATACCAATCTTTCTTCAGCCTTTTCAAAAAATGGAACAAAGAACATTTCCAAATTCATTTTGTGATGCCACCATCACCTTGATTCTAAAACCAGAGAAAGACATCACAAGAAAAGAAAACTACAAGCTAATATCCCTGATGAACATAGATTTAAAAAATTCTCAAAAGACTAGCAAACTGAATTTAACAGCATATTTAAAGGGATCATATATCATGAACAAGTGAGATTTATCCCTATGATGCAAGGTTGTTTATATGCAAATCTATTTATGTGATACAACACATAAAGAAATGATAGGAAAAAAAACCCCATGTGATCATACCAAAAAACACAGAAAAATCATTTCACAAAGTTTCATTTGTAAACATTCATTCATGATTAAAATTCTCAACAAAACAGATCTAAATATATCAATTATGCTCAATACAATAAAGCATATATGAAAAGCCCACAGTAAACACCATAATCAATGGGGGAATACTACGTTTTCCCTCTAAGATCCAGCACAAGGCAAGTATGCCCACTCTCACCAATTCTATTCAATATAGTATTGGAAACCTTATCCAGTGCAATTAGGTAAGAAATAAAATGCATCTCAACCTGAAGGGAAGAAGTAAAATTATCTGTCTGCAGACAACACAATTCTCTATGTAGAAAACACTAAAGACAAAAAAGAAATGTTAAAATTAATAAATTCAGTAAAGTTAGAGTATGTAAAGTCAACACAGTTTCTATATGCTAACAATGAATTATCTGAAAAGAAAATTTAAAAGTACTTAGGAATAAATTTAACCAAAGAACTGAAAGACTTGTATAGTAAAGATTACAAAACATCAATAAAAAAATTTAAAGAGGATACAGACAAATGGAAAGACATCCCATGGATTGGAGAATTAATACTGTTAAAATGTCTATACTACCCAAAGTGCTCTACAGATTTAATGCAATTCTTATTCAAATCCCAATGGTATTCTTTACAGAAGTAGAAAAAAATCCAAAAATTCATATTAAACAACAAAAGACCCTGGATAGCCAAAGCAATCTTGAGAAAGAACAATGTTAGAGGCATCACACTACCGGACTTCAAAATATATTATACAAAGCTATAGTAATAAAAACATTATGGTACTGGCATGAAAACAGGCATATAGACCAATGGATTAGTACAGAGGCCCAGAAATATATTCATACATATAGAGTTGACTTAATGGTGCAAAGAATATGCGATGGAAATAGAACAGTTTGTTCAATAAATGGTGTTGGGAAAACTGGATATCCACATGCAGAAGAATGAAATTGGGCTGTTATTTCAAACTACATACAAAAATCAACTCAAAATGGATTAAAGACTTAAGCATAAGACTGAAAAATCATAAAATTCCTAGAAGAAAACATAGGGAGATGGCTCCTTGGCATCGGTGTTGGCAATGGTTTATTGGATATGATACCAAAAGCACAAGCAACCAAAGCAAAATTAGAGAAGTGAGACTACATCAAACTATAAAGCCTCTGGACAGCAAAGGAAACAAGAGTGCAAAGGCAACCTATGGAATGGTAGAAAATATTCAAAAAGTAATGAATAAATCAAAATATACAAAGAAGTCACAAAGTCACACAGCTCAATAGCAAAAAACAAAACAACAAATAATCAGATTAAAATAATGGGAAAAGCACCTGAGCTGACATATATCAAAAGCAGCTATGCATATAAACAAGTTAATGAAAATGTGCTTCACATCACTAAACATTAGTGAAATGCAAATCAAAACCACAATGATATATCACTTCACACCTGTTAGAAAATAGTGATTATCAAAAAGACAAAAGATAACACCTGTTGGATATGGAGAAAACATAACCCTTGGGCACTACTGGTGGGGATGTAAATTGGGACAGCCCTTATGGAAAATAGTAAGGTGGTTCCTCAAAAAGCTAAAAAGAGAACTACCCTGGGGTGCCTGGCTGTCTCAGTTGGTGAAGTATGTGACTGGATCTCCAGGTTGTAAATTCAAGCCCCATGCTGGGTGTAGAGATTATTTAAAAATAAAATCTTTAAAAAAAGTAGAATTACTCTATAATTCAGCAATTCCATTTCTGGATTCTATTTCTGGATTCCATTTCTGGATATATCCAAAGGAAATGAAATCAGGATCTCAAAAAGATATCTGCATTCCCATGTTCTTTGCTGCTTTATTCACAATAGCCAAGACATAATCTAAATGTCTGTTGATGGATAAATGAATAAAGATGTGTGTACACACACACACACACACACAAACACATTATTCAGCCAACAAAGGGGAAGGAAATTTGTCCAACATGGATAAATCTTAAAGGCACTATGCTGAATGAAATAAACCACATATAGAAAGACAAATATTGATCTCACTGGACCTAAAACATTCGAACTCCTAGAAAATAAAAGTAGAATGGTGGTTGTCAGGGGCTGGAAGATGGGGAATGGGGAGATGTTGATCAAGGGGTGCAAAGTTCAGTTATGCAAGATGAGTAAGTTAGGAGATCTAATGTAATCTGAGTTAATAATACTGAATTGTTTACTAGAAATTTGCCAAGAGGGCAGATTTTTAAGTGTTCTCATCACAAAGAAAACAAAGGTAACTAGGTCAGGTCATGGATATGTTAATTAACTTAATTGTGGCAATTGATTCACACACAATGTGTACATCTATCAAAACATCAAATTGTATACCTAAGATATATAATTTTTGTAATTATATATCAATAAAGATGGAAAAAATGCACAAAAGCCATAAACAGATATTTTCCTAAGGATATATAGATGGCATAGGAACATTAGGAATATTTAACATCACTAGCCATTAAGGAAATGCAGATTAAGACCATGATGGGCTACCATTATATACCCATTACAACCGCTAACAAAAAATAGTGATGATACCAAATACTAAGAAAAATAGGGAGTAACTGGATTTCTCATACACTGCTGGTGGAAATGCAAAATGGTGGTAAGCCATTCTGAAAAACAGTTCGGCAGTTTCTTTTCTTTTCTTTTTTTTTTTTTTAAAGATTTTATTTATTCATGAGAGAGACAGAGAGAGAGAGGCAGACACACAGGTAGAGGGAGAAGGGGAGAAGCAGGTTCCCTGTGGGAAGCTCGATATGGGACTTGATCCCCAGTCCCTGGGATCATGACCTGAGCCAAAGGCAGATGCTCAACCACTGAGCTACCCAGGAGTCCTAGTTTGGCAGTTTCTTAAAGACTGAAACATATATTTACCATACAACCCCAATCATAGTAGGCATTTATCCCAGAGAAAAATAATTTATGTTCATGCAAAAACTTGAACAGGAATGTTTACAGCAGCTTTATTTATAATAGCCTCTAATTAGAAACAACTAAAATACTAAAAAAAATTCAAATGACTAAAAATGTTTTTCAACAGGTGAACGCCTAAATAAATGTTATATATTAGGGGATCCCTGGGTGGCTCAGTGGTTTCACGCCTGCCTTTGGCCCAGGGCGCGATCCTGGAGTCCCGGGATCAAGTCCCGCATCGGGCTCCCGGCGTGGAGCCTGCTTCTCCCTCTGCCTGTGTCTCTGCCTCTCTCTCTATGTCTATCATAAATAAATAAAAATAAATCTTAAAAAAAAAATGTTATATTCATACAGCAGAATACCAGGTAGATGAAGAGTGTATTAGTAGCTGGTAGAGATTAGGGATGGTGTGGGAGAGGGGATGGGTATGATTATAGAGGTGGCATGAAAGAAATCTTTAGGATGATAAGACAGTTCTGTATCTTCATTGTTGTGGTGTTTACATGAATTTCCACAGATATAAAATGGCTACAGCTATTCATAAACACTGTATCAATGTCTATTTCCTGGCATTGATATAGTATAGTTATGTAAGATATAAGCATTAGAGGAAACTTCTGAAGAATAAAACTGTGCCATTACTATCATATAAAGTTTCTTCAAAACTATATGTAAAATAATTGGAAAATATTTTTTTTCTTAAAAAGGTAAGACAAGGGCAGCCCCAGTGGCTGGCCCAGCTGTTTAGCACCGCCTTCAGCCCAGGGTGTGATCCTGGAGACTGGATCCTGGGCAGGAGCCACGTTGGGCTTCCTGCATGGAGCCTGCTTCTCCCTCTGCCTGTGTCTCTGCCTCTCAATCTCTCTCTCTCTCTCTCTCTCTCTCTCTCTGTGTATGTGTGTGTGTCTCTCATGAATAAATAAATAAAATCTTAAAAAAAAAAAGGCAAGACAAAGTTTGCAAAACATATATTAGACAAAGGTCTGAACTTCTGAGAAGATGAAAAAAAAACAAAAAACTAAGCTAAAAATGGAGCTGAAAATGTGATCACTTCATTAAAGAAGATTATTACTGGTAAAAGAGCACATGAAAAGAGGTTTCATACTGTTAGTCATAAGGGAAACACAAATTAAAATGTCATTATGATATAAGTGATACTAACTAGAATGGTTAAAAATAGTAAGACTTACCAAACTAAATGTTGGTAACCTAAGAACATGAGAATCTTCAGACATTGCTAATAGGCATGAAAAACAGTAGAGCCAACTTGGAAACATCTGGCAATTTCTTATGAAGTTATATATAAGCCTACCAGAAGACCCAGCAAACCCACTCCTCAGTATTTACACAAGGAATGAAAACATGTTGATACAAAGACTTATATAGATCATTCATAGTTTTATTCATAATAGCCCCAAACCGGAAAAAAACCCACGTATCTATCAACTGAAAGAATGACACACATGTCCATGAGTCTCAAAAGCATTTACGCTAAGTGAAAGAAGCCAGACAGAATAGAGTATATACTTTATGATTCCACTGATATAAAATTTGAGAAAAGGCAAAGTGCTTACATTAGAAAGCATGTCAGTGACATAGCTGAGGGTCTGAGAGTTAGGGATGGACGTAGGGGACTCACTGCAAAGGGGTACAAGAATCCTTTAGGGGTGATGGAAACATTCCAAATTATGAGTTTGACGATGAAAATATACTATATAATTTTTCGAAATTCACTGACTTGTACACTGAAAAGTCCTAAATGTTATTATCTGTTAAACACACCTCAACAAAAGTGATTAACATTTTAAAAAGAAAAAAGAAAAACTAGAACATGCAGTCAAAAGGGAGTCACATAGTAAGGTCTGCTCACCCACTGAGACGAGGTGGCTGTAATTCTCCAGCATCACATCTCTGTACAGGGTCCTCTGAGCAGAGTCCATCTGCCGCCACTCCTCCTGGGTAAATTCCACAGTCACATCCTTGAAAGACACTGATGCCTGTAACAGCACAATTGTGATCAATCTGAGGGCCAGAATCAGGGACATGGAAAAATATTTTTGGAAACTAAGTGTTACTATGTTTAGTATTTAGAGTTTAAAACAAAATACTATAAAGGATGACTATCACGGTCCTAACTCTGTCTTACACGTTGGGGATATGTACACGATTAGTTAAAAAAAACAAAACTCATATTCTGATTTATTTATATTTACTTTTAATTTATACACATATATTGTCACTTAATATAATAAGAAAACTTAGGGCCTTATTTTTTTTAGGTAAGGTTATTATAAATAGGATTCCTGTATACATTTCCCACACACCAACAGATTATGCTGAGCACTCTGTACAATATACAGTATCAATCTGGAGATCTCTGCTGGGGTAACAGAAAACTAATAAAGAGATACTTGTAAGACTGGGGAAGTATTTACATACTACCAGATTCATATTTCAGGAGCAATGCTTTAGAACAGGATTTTTTCAACTTGGCACTACTGACACTATGGATAATGCTATTTTTGTGGAAGACTGTCCTGTGTACTTCAGGATGTTTATCAATATCCCTGTCTCCTACTGATTAGATGCCAGCAATAATCCCAGTTGTGACTACCAAAAATATCTCCAAACGTTGCCAAATGTCTCCCAGGGAGCAAAATCAACTCTAGTTAGGAACTATTGCTCCATATGAAAGGTGGACAGTTTTAAGTAGCAAAACAAAAGACCAATTTAAGAGATGACTTACATTAAGGCCAAGATAAAGAAGGGGAAACTAATCTTTTACAGGAACAAAATCTGGTCATTATTTTCCTGTGCAGCTATATACAGAAATGCTGCAAAAGCAACTGGGTAGATACGGATGTCATATGTAAAGACTGGAAGAATAAATAACAGTCAGAGGTTGGGTCATCATGAGGTAGATGTTCTTCAAAATATCTGTGGAAAATAGAGATGGAATTATTTAATTCATTGTTGATTGCATGATCTGGGGCCAGGGTCCAAAATGAAAATAAGGATCTAGGAGATACCAGTTATTAAGATGGCTAACTGAAGTCATTTGAGAAAAAGGGACAGCTCAAAAATGACAGAAACAGGAGAGAAAAGGACCCAGTAGAGAATTCAAGGGAAGAGTAAAATTTAAGAGGTAGGTAGAAAAAGAAAGTACATGAAGGCTGAGAAAGAATTCTGGAATAGTAGAAAGAAAAACTGGAAAGATTATAGTACTATAAATTAAGAGAAGACAGAATTAAAAGTATGATTCCTGTAGTTTAAGGGAATAGATGGAACATACACATTTACTTCCATGCCTCAGAAAACACACTCAGGTAAAATACAAAACCTACTATCAAAGTTCGACAAAAGGGGAATACTGAGAAACATCCCAGCAGAAGGCCCCAAAATTTGAACAAATTCTGGAAGATAGAGGATAAAACAGTATTAGATAAGCAAAAAGGACAATGTTGGCCACAATCTAACACAAACACAGAAGTGAGCAGAAGGAGCAGGGAAGTGATGAGAGCCTGAAAAGACATCCTAGCTTAAACTGAACAGGACCTAGAACCAAGTGTGTAATAGGAAGAATGATTAACAAAATACATTTCCTATTTGAATATAGGTGACATTCAAATGCATAAGGAACGTATGGACACAAAAATGTCACGGGGTAACTAGCTGGCCATCTGGGAAAAGAAATATCTTATACCACAGAGCAGCACAAAAATTAAAATATATTCAAGATCTAAATTAAAAAAAAAAAAGATCAAATTTCAGAAGATCACACAGAACAATTACTTTACAATATTAGAATGGGAAATGCCCAATTAGGACTGAAAATCCAGGAATGTTAATTAAAAAACTGCTAGATTTGACACAAAAATCAAATGCTTTTACAATCAAAAAAAAAAAAAATCATGAGCAAGTCAAAATTACAAAAAACTTCAGGGAAATTGTGCAACTTATATCACAGGAAAAGGGCAATAACAATATAGTGGATACCGTAATTAAAATCAGCACATCAATAGGAAAACAGGTAAGGGATAAATAGTTCAACAAAAAAGAAATATAGGTCTTTGAGGAACCTCCACACAGTTTTCCAGAGTGGCTGCACCAGTTCACATTCCCACCAACAGTGTAAGAGGGTTCCCTTTTCTCCACATCCTCTCCAACATTTGTTGTTTCCTGCCTTGTTAATTTTCCCCATTCTCACTGGTGTGAGGTGGTATCTCATTGTGGTTTTGATTTGTATTTCCCTGATGGCAAGTGATGCAGAGCATTTTCTCATGTGCCTGTTGGCCATGTCCATGTCTTCCTCTGTGAGATTTCTCTTCATGTCTTTTGCCCATTTCATGATTGGATTGTTTGTTTCTTTGCTGTTGAGTTTAATAAGTTCTTTATAGATTTTGGAAACTAGCCCTTTATCTGATATGTCATTTGCAAATATCTTCTCCCATTCTGTAGGTTGTCTTTTAGTTTTGTTGACTGTATCCTTTGCTGTGCAAAAGCTTCTTATCTTGATGAAGTCCCGAGTTAAAAATAGACCTGCCCTACGACCCAGCAATTGCACTGTTGGGGATTTACCCCAAAGATTCAGATGCAGTGAAACGCCGAGACACCTGCACCCCGATGTTTCTAGCAGCAATGTCCACAATAGCCAAACTGTGGAAGGAGCCTCGGTGTCCATCGAAAGATGAATGGATAAAGATGTGGTTTATGTATCCAATGGAATATTACTCAGCCATTAGAAACGACAAATACCCACCATTTGCTTCAACATGGATGGAACTGGAGAGTATTATGCTGAGTGCAGTAAGTCAATCGGAGAAGGACAAACAGTGTATGTTCTCATTCATTTGCGGAATATAAATAATAGTGAAAGGGAATATAAAGGAAGGGAGAAGAAATGTGTGGGAAATATCAGAAAGGGAGACAGAACATAAAGACTCCTAACTCGGGGAAATGAACTAAGGGTGGTGGAAGGGGAGGAGGGAGGGGGGTGGGGGGGAATGGGTGACGGGCACTGAGGGGGACACTTGATGGAATGAGCACTGGGTGTTATTCTGTATGTTGGTAAATTGAACACCAATAAAAATTAATTTATTAAAAAAGAAAGAAATATAGGTTATTACAAACAAAAAAAGATGTTCCACATATCACTTATGAGAAAAGCTTATAAAACTTAACAGATTATTTTAACCACATTGGTAAAAATTCAGAATTTGACAGCACTCTGTTTGCAAAGTTGTGGAAAAGAAACACACATTCTCAAGACTGTTGGCTCTACCTTAAATTACATCCACAGTTTTATCACTTCAAAATAACTAACACCGTTATGATCATCCTTTCTTGCTAGGATTATAGAAATAAGCTCCTATATTGTTCCTGCTTCTAGTCTAGAGTCTATTTTCAGACAGCAGACAGTGTTATTTTTGTAAACTGTAGTCAAAACTATCTTTTTAACACAAAAGGATAAAAATACCCTCAAAGTCCTCCATATCACCTAAGTGAATGAAGATAGATAGACACTGTATTCATGAATTGGAAGACTCATTATGATCAAGATGTTAACTCTGACCAACCTGATCCCTGCACCACAGGATTCTATGGATTCAGTGCAAGCAAAATCTCAGCAGGCTTTTTTGAGACAGACAAGAGGATTTTCAAAACTTTCTATAAAGAAGCAAAGGACCTACAATATCCAAAACAGTTTTTAAAAAGAACAAAGTTGGAAGACTCGCATTGTCTGATTTCAAGAATTACTGTAAAGTATGGCACCTTGGTAGCTCAGACGGACGGTTGGGCATCTGCCTTCAGCTTTGGTCCTGATCCCAGGATCCTGGGATGGAGCCCCATGTGGGTTCCCTGGTCAGCAGACAGTCTGCTTCTCCCCCTCCATTTGCCCCTCCCCACTGTTTCTGGGTACTCTGCCTCTCAAATAAATAAAATCTTAAAAAAAAAAAAAAAAAAGGGTTACTGTAAAGAGACATACAGTAAGATACTGTGGTATTAGCAAATGCATTAACAATGAGGATCAGAAGTTAACAGAGTCCAGAAACAGACCCTACATACATACTAATTGGTTTCCCACAGAGATGCCAAGGAAATTCAATGGACAAAGTATATTTTTGCCAACAAATAGTGCTGACAGGTGGGTATGCAAAGGTAGAGAGTACAAATATGAAAAGTATATGTCGGTCAATTCCCAATATTTGGAGTCTACTGCCCAGAGCCTACAGAATATTAAGACCTTCAGACCCTGAAATTTTAGGTTTCAGATTGAGACAACTGGAACATATTTTGTTTTTTTCTGATTAGCAGCCTTTATGCCAAAATAAAATTAAGCTGATCAAAAAAGGAACTACTGATAGAACAGATAAACACCTTGAAATCCTCAAAAAATGCTATTAACAAGCTCATGAAAGTACATTTAAAAATGTAAATAAAAATGAATAATTTTTTAATGAAAATGTAATGTCAGAAGTTATATTAAGAAAAAGTACATGAGTACCTGGGTAGCTTAGTCAGTTAAGCATCCAACTCTTAATTTCAGCTCAGGTGATAATCTGTGTTGTGGGATTGAGTCCTGCATTGGGCTCTGTGCTCAGCAGGGAGTCTGCTTGAGATTCTCTCTCTCTCTCCCCCTCTCCCAATGCTCCTCCCCACCCCATGCTTTCTCTTTCTAAAATAAATAAATAAATCCAGAAAAAAAAAATACAAATCCAATATAAGCTTATGACTAATAAATCAACAACCAAAGTCTTCATACAAAATGCCTTCTAAAAGTCCAAATCTATATGTAATTTCACAAAAATCCTCAAGCATTACAATTTTCTCATCTAAATTGCTAGAAAAGGAGCAGAAAAGTTCTCTGTTTCCTTTCATGAGACTATGACCATACTACCATAATTGGACAGAGAAACAAGAAAGTATAGTCTGATCCAACTTGTGGATACAGAAATAAAAGCACTGAATATAGTATTAGCAAAAGGCCTGAGGAAAATATGTAAGAAGCAATTTACCACACTTGTTAGCAACTAGGGTCTTTACAGGAATTTAAATTAATATTAGAAAATATGTTACACTATTTACAGTATTCACAGATGAAAGAAATAAGCTCTAGTTTTATTCCAATACATACACCAGAGGCAATCAATAATTCAATGCACATTCATGACTAACCTGAAATTTTAGCAACCTGGTATATGGAGGGAACTTAACCCTACTCTAACCATGGTTACCTACCAAAAGCTGAAAACAAACCACGGCTGATAGTCAAACAGCGCATATTTTTGCTCAAGAACGAGGTTTCTATTTCTCCTTTTCCATTTAATGCATGTATCCTTCTAAATCTCATAAATCCATTCCAATACAAAGTGGGGAATAAATGAAGAGCTCACCTGAGGTGTGTTCATTTTCTGTGGATCTTGGGAGAATGTAGAGACCTGTGGTGCAGCTGAGGGAACAGAAAGAAGACAGGGGTCACCAGATCTGTCCTAATAGCTCTTTCATTCACCTCCCCAAATTCAGTACCCCAGTAGAGCATCATCCTCCCCATGGGCATGGGGCCCTCTGGACTTTGAAAAGGAATGAGAAGAATCATGTACAGGCAGTACCACCTGTCTTTATGTAACTCTGAAATGATCATGGGCTTAAATCTGCAGTTTTTTAGTGAGCAAACATTAAAATTTTCTTGACTGATTTAATAATAATACATGTGTCCTTCTGACTAAACACAAAACAACAGAAGATTATTTGAATTAGAGTACACCAAAGGATGAGACACTATTCTTTCAGTAAAATTAACTTAGCAGACAAATACTCTCAGCATGCATCATTTGCATATTTTTCTCAGTAATATTTAATCCCTGGTATAGAAATCATGGCAAGCCTAGTTAAAAAAAAATAAGATGCTTCAAGACAGGAATGTTTTATTCTTTCAGCTGTGATGTATTTTTCAAAAGTCCCCTTTGATAAGATGCTTTTGGTGACTTACTTGTGAGAGAGTAAGCTACACTCTTTTCCTCCTGACTCTCTCACAAACCAACTAGGTTTTCCCCAGTAAGTCACTGAACCTTTCAGGTTCAATATCTTAAAGCTTTCAAAAGAGAAGTAGATGACTTTGGAAAACACTTTCCTTATCAGCATTCTGGGATCCTGTGAGGTCACAATAATGTCACTAGTGTCACATGTGGTGATGGACAATTGGAACAGCAGTGCAACCTCTGTAGCATGGGGGCCATTTAAGGGGAGTGGAGACAGAATCTCCTCTCTCTGCCTGGTTATCCCTTACTTCCCACCTCACCCTCACAAGCTCTCCAAGAGTGGCCTTTCCTGAGCAGCCTGCCCCTGGACCACCCTAGCTCATTTCACTCTTCTCAAGGCTGGCCCCAATTCCCCTATCACATAGTGAGGTGGCTTCTGAAGGTGATGTGACCACTAAATCTAGCTTATTCTGGGCAAGGGTATCAGGAACTGCTTCTGATCTTGCAAACCTATGATCTGCTCTTTTTTGGGCCCTTCTGTCTCTTCTCTGAAGCTCTGGAGAGAGGTCAGAGGAGTGCTCTCTTCCACGTAAGACTCCTAGTCACAGAGGTCCCCTGCTTCCTACCTACCTCTAGAGGCTTGCTTTGTTTCAAGGTAATTGGGACACGCACCTAAGAAATAATTCATTTTAGTGGCAAAACCATGACTCTTGGAATTCATTATAATATCAGACTTAATAGACAGCCTGATAATACAGAAAGGGCCAGGAACCTGTGTCTGACCCAAGGGACCTGAAGAGACATTAAAACATCAGAATATATCTGACATATGGTCAGATTCCATCTACATTCATCTTCTTTTATATTCTTGGGGACCTGGGGTCAGGCTACACTTACTAAGTGCTCTGAAGGCTCTGAATTGCTCGTTTTAGGCAGCCGTGATGGTTAGACAATGCCTGAGGCTGGAAGTAAAGCACATCTGCCCTTGAAACCAGACTCCCTCACTGCTAGCTTGTGACCTGGATGTATCGTTCCCCCAACCTGAGCCTCGGTTGTTTTATTTTTTTTTATTTTGTTTGTTTGTTTTTTAAGTGGTCGTGAGGTTATGTTAGATCACCCAACGAAAAGAACGATGTCTTTTAATGATAACTCAGGGCTAGTGCCCGGCAATTGTCTAAATACTTTACAAGTAAGGACTTAGAAGTTCAAACAAGCCCATGGAACAGTCATATTAATACGGTTTTGAGATGAGAAAGCTGACTCTCACCCGGTTTCCTCCTATCGCCTCTGCTGGAATTTCCCCGGCCTTTCCTGGCTCCCGAACTCAGGCTCTCACCGCAGACGCATGGTCGCCATCAGCGCTGTAAACGTACGTTCCCTCCCACCGCCACTAAGTCGGGCTGCAGGCGTGTCCAAGCATACTGTCCGCACACACCCAGGCCTGCACCCAGCACCTGCTCAAGACGGGCTCAGCCCCGCGGCCCGCCGGAAGCCCGAGGCTCTTCCCCTGCCTCCCCTGACACCCCCACCAGCCTCCTGTTGGCCGAGGGCCGGCCGGGCGCCTACCAGAGATGTCCCAGAGACTTCCCGCTCCCATCCCCAGACACCAGCGCGCCCTCAGAGGAGGTTCCGCAGCACTCTCACCGCAGGCGCGCATCCTTCTCCTCCCGAGACCTTCGGGCTCCAAGACCGCTTTCCCGCAGTCCAGAGCGGACGAATGAGGAGGCGGGGCTACGTCTGCGCTCGCGAGAAGGAGCCCAGAAGCCCGTTCCCAGAGTGCCCCGCAGTGAGGCCTAAGGATGCAGGACTACATTTCCCATAGACCTCCGCAGCAACGTTTGAAGTCACTCTTTCGGCATTTCCGCGTTTTAGAAAGCTGGAGGCTGGGATCCCTGGGTGGCGCAGCGGTTTGGCGCCTGCCTTTGGCCCAGGGCGCGATCCTGGAGACCCGGGATCGAGTCCCACGTCGGGCTCCCGGTGCGTGGAGCCTGCTTCTCCCTCTACCTGTGTCTCTGCCTCTCTCTCTATCTCTCTGTGACTATCGTAAATAAATAAAAATTAAAAAAAAAAAATTTAAAAAAAAAAAAAAAAAAAAAAAGAAAGCTGGAGGCTGCTGTTCTTGAGAGTCTCCCGCCCATCTGAGCCAGAAGAGGTTGAGGATGAAACTTGAACTCTTCTGCCAAATACAAAGAGCGTCCCTCTCTTGGCTCCGTATTGAAATAGCATTTTCTCCCTTAGGTTATTTGTAAACAATGGGAAAACTTGAATATGGATGGGATACTAAAAATACTAAAATTACGGTTAAGTAGGTGAAGTGTGAAAAAAAAAGCTTTGAAGTTATGTAGGAAAATTGATTTTGCTAAAAAAGAAATGTTATGACACCTGAGGTATTTAGGATTCAAATAATAAAGCTGTAAACCTGTAATCTTACAATTTTTCAACCTGAGACTTCCACCCTGTCCAAGCCACAGGACTGACCAATCTCTGAGGCTCTGTCCTGGTGCCCTTGGAGTCCAGTGTGGAGTCAACACGGGTGCTGCAGGTGTAGATGTATATAGGATGTTTTTTGATGAATTCTCTTTTTCAACAAATTTTTATATTAATTATCTTATATTTCCATGTGCATAACGACAAATTTGCTTTTTTGCTAACATTTATAATTCTTTGTCATTCTTCAAGGAATGACAAAGAAAACCACAAAAATGCTGGTCAAACTATATTAAATCAATAATAATTTACTTTAGCATAAAGATCACTAATAGAGGAAAAGTAGTCACTACATATGTTTATGTAAGACACATTTATCTTGGGACGCCTGGGTGACTCAGTGATTGAGGGTCTGACTTTGGCTCAGAACATGATACCTGGGGTCCTAGGATCGAGTCCCACATCAAACTACCTGCAAGGAGCCTGCTTCTCCCTCTGCCTATGTCTCTGCCTCTCTTTCTTTATCTCTCATGAGTGAATAAATAAAAAAAGTTTTTTTAAAAAAAGAAACATATATCAAGATGCTGGGATAACAACCTCAGATAGAAGATTAAATTCCCTATCCCAGATCATATCAACAAGAGAAAAAACAAGAACCATATGATCCTCTCAAAAGATGCAGAGAAAGCATTTGACAAAATACAGCATCCATTCCTGATCAAAACTCTTCAGAGTGTAAGGATAGAGGGAACACTCCTCAGCATCTTAAAAGCCATCTACGAAAAGCCCACAGCAAATATTCTCAATGGGGAAACACTGGGAGCCTTTCCCCTAAGATCGGGAACAAGACAGGGATGTCCACTCTCACCACTGCTATTCAACATAGTACTAGAGGTCCTAGCCTCAGCAATCAGACAACAAAAAGACATAAGAGGCATTCAAATTGACAAAGAAGAAGTCAAACTCTCCCTCTTCACCGATGACATGATACTCTACATAGAAAACCCAAAAGACTCCACCCCAAGATTGCTAGAACTCATACAGCAATTCGGCAGTGTGGCAGGATACAAAATCAATGCCCAGAAGTCAGTGGCATTTCTATACACTAACAATGAGACTGAAGAAAGAGAAATTAAGGAGTCAATCCCATTTACAATTGCACCCAAAACCATAAGATACGTAGGAATAAACCTAACCAAAGAGGTAAAGGATCTATACACTAAAAACTACAAAACATTTCTGAAATAAATTGAAGACAAAAAGAGATGGAAAAATATTCCATGCTCATGGATTGGAAGAACTAATATGATGAAAATTTCTATGCTACCCATGGTAATTTACACTTTTAATGGAATCCCTACCAAAATACTATGGACTTTCTTCAGAGAGTTGGAAAAAAACATCTGAAGATTTGTGTGGATTCAGAAAAGACCCTGAATAGCCAGGGGAATATTAAAAAAAGAAAACCATAGCTGGGGGCATCACAATGCCAGATTTCAGGTTGTACTACAAAGCTGTGGTCATCAAGACAGTGTGGTACTGGCACAAAAACAGACACATAGATCAATGGAACAGAATAGAGAATTGAGAAATGGCCCCTCAACTCTATGGTCAACTAATATTTGACAAAGCAGGAAAGACTATCCACTGGAAAAAAGACAGTCTCTTCAGTAAATGGTGCTGGGAAAATTGGACAGCCACATACAGAAGAATGAAAGTAGACCATTCTCTTACATCATCCACAAAGATAAACTCAAAATGGATGAACGATCTAAATGTGAGACAAGAAGCCATCAAAATCCTAGAGGAGAACACAGGCAACACCCTTTTTGAACTTGGCCACCACAACTTCTTGCAAGATACATCTATGAAGGCAAGGGAAAGAAAAGCAAAAATGAATTATTAGGACTTACTCAAGATAAAAGAGCTCTGGGGAGATCTATTTTCTGCACATTTTAGAACCACCCCTAAGTGAGACTTCAAATGCAGCAGCCATAATTTCCCAAGATGACACTATATACTCTTGGGTTAAAGGAGATTCGACTGGCCTCCTTGGGGATTTGGGGGTACGAATTAATTGTATATACTTATGACTAAGCTATGAGGAATTCTGTCAAAGTAACTCAGTTTGCCCTTCAGTCAAAGCCTCATATATATAAAGCAGGATATATCAAGGACTAGGAAAGAGGATCTGAAGCCCTATTATAATCACTAGTGTTAGTTTCTCCCCATGAGATCCAGAATTTTATATATAGATATATATATCTTAAGAAATTTCTTAGTATGGGGCACCTGGGTGGCTCAGTGGTTGATTATCTGCCTTCAGCTCAGGTCGTGATCCCAGGATCCGGAATCAAGTCCCACATCAGGCTCCCTGGACGAAGTCTGCTTCTCCCTCTGCCTATGTCTCTGTCTCTCTCTGTGTGTCTCTCATGAATAAATAAATAAAATATTTTTAAAAATGAGGTATTCTTGTATTCAAACTTTATCTAAATGGGTACTTGACATAAATTCCATCTATCAAGAGCCCAAGTATATTGGATCATTTTTAAACTGTTCAGACACCTCCATCTGGGAACTCTTCCTTTTGATTTCTGTAACTACAAATTTGTTTTGTCTTCTCTAGAATTTCATAAAAAAGAAATTGCATAGTGATACTCTTTTCTAGTGGCTTTTTAAAAAATCAGGGTAATAATTTAGAAATTCATCTGACAGTTGACTTCTAGCAAGGCAGAAACAGAGACACATAAAGAGAAAAAACTGCTTATGAGATCAAGGGGTACTTAAGGTGCCCAAAGGTTAAGGCTATATCTGAATCCAAGATATGTAAACATTCCAATTGTCTGGTTCTGAGACTTTCCCAATAAATGTCTCACATTTCATCTAATATAATTCCTCAAATGATGGGTCCAATAGCTATAATTTTTTGAAGAAATAGGGAAAAATGAAAAGGCAATGGAATGAAAATATTATTCAAAATACTGAAAGAAAAAAACTGCTCATGGAGAATTATTTATTCAGTGAATATCTGCCAGTTATAAAGGTAAAATAATGGCATTCCAAAATTTAAAAAGATTGAGAGGACTCCTTGATATCAGAACTGATTTATGACAAATACTAAAGAAAATTCTTTGGAATCGGGAAGAAAGTGACACCAGATGGTAACCCAAATTAACTAGAAGAAATGAAGAGCATGTTAGTGATAAATATTCATGTATAAAATAAAATAATCTAAATATATTTCATATTCTGGTAAATTCTTAAAATATGTAACTTTGTGTAAAGAGATAATTATAACACTGTAATATTGGTTTTGTAAGATATAGATGTAATACATATGAAAATAATAAAACAGAAAGGAAAAAGAACAGTTATTTTGGAGAAAATAATTTATATTTCATAGGAATCAAGTTGACATTAATTTGGAATAAACTATAATGAGGTTAGATGCATATTGGAATTTCTAGAGCAGACATCAGTAAAATAGCTTACAAATATAGTAAAAAATAATCAAGAGAGGAATTAAAATGATATACTTGGGCAGCCTGGATGGCTCAGTGGTTTAGCACCACTTTCAGCCCAGGGCCTGATCCTGAAGACCCGGGATTGAGTCCCATGTCAGTCTCCCTGCAGGGAGTCTGTTTCTCCCTCTCTCCCTCTTTCTTTCTGTGTCTCTCATGAATAAATAAATAAAATCTTTAAAAAATAAAAAAATGATATGCTAAAAGATTTATTTAATACAGAAGGTAGTAAAGGAAGAACAGAGGAACAAAGAAGGCTAAAGACATGGAAAACAAATAGCAAATTGGCAACTGTAACTCTGACACTATTCTTTTTTTTACTCTGACACTATTAATAACTGCACTAAATAGGAACAATCCAAACAACCCAATTAGAAAGTAGACATTGGAAAAATAGATAAAATACGATCTAAATATAATGATCTACAAAAGACAGACGTTAGATTCAAAGACACATAGGTTGAAAACAGAAGAATGCAAAAGAAGGGAAGATGATGGAAGAGTAGGGGACCTTTGTTTTATCTGGTCACTTGAATTCAGCTAGATAACTCAAATCATTGTGAAACTTATGAATTCAACCTGATATGGGAACAGAATAGCTGCAATTCTGCAACTAGACAAGCAACCACTTTTTGCAATCGGCACAGAAAGCCTTCAGGGAACAAAAGCCATATAGAGCAACCTGAAGCAGCTTGCACTGAGCCTGGCCCACGGGCAAGGGGTGGTGTAACTTCCCCCAGGTAGACACCTGAGAATCAAAGCAACAGGCTTCTCTACCAGAAGACCAACAGAAACATCAGGCTAATATCAAGTTTATGGATCACAGAACTGAAAATCTCGTATGATAGGGGAAAATAGTACCTAGAATTTCTCATGATTCTTTTTTTTTGGTATGTTTTTTTATTGGAGTTCGATTTGCCAACATATAGTATAACACCCATTGCTCATCCTGTCAAGTGCCCCCTCAGTGCCTATTACCCAGTCACCCCATCCCCCTGCCCATCCCCCCTCACTAACTCTTGTTTGTTTCCCAGGGTTAGGAGTCTCTCATGTTCTGTCACCCTCTCTGATATTTCCCACTCATTTTCTCTCCTCTCCCCTATAATCCCTTCCACTATTTTTTATATTCCCCATATGTGTGAAACCATATAATGTTTGTCCTTCACCGATTGACTTACTTCACTCAGCATAATACCCTCATAATACCCTCATAATACCCCAGTTTTATCCATGTTGAAGCAAATGATGGGTATTTGTCATTTCCAATGGCTGAGTAATATTCATTGTATATATAGACCACATTTCATGATTCTTTAGTCTTTCAGATTAAAATTTCCTTTTTCTTTTTTCATTTTATTCCCTTTTCAACTAGTTTCTAATTTTATCAATTCCCTTTTAAAAAATCTTTTTAAGGGATCCCTGGGTGGCGCAGCGGTTTGGCACCTGCCTTTGGCCCAGGGCGCAATCCTGGAGACCCGGGATTGAATCCCACGTCAGGCTCCCGGTGCATGGAGCCTGCTTCTCCCTCTGCCTGTGTCTCTGCCTCTCTCTCTCTCTCTGTGACTATCATAAATAAATAAAAATTAAAAAGAATAATAAAGTGTAAAAAAAAATCTTTTTAAAATTTTCACTTTTACATTTACATTTTACAGATATATAATTCATTTTTGCCTTCCTTTCACTGTAATCAATTTTATTTTTGTATATATATATATACACATAGTTTTTATATACAAAAATATGTAAAATTATATATATACACATAATATAATTTTATATATATTTTTTTCTTGACAATTTTGGGATTTACTGTCTTCTCAGAAATAGATCAAAATATACCCAGGATCAAGTGTATCACCCTATTTTGTCCACCTGTGAGATTAAATTCTGTATTCTTGGGCACCCCTTTTTTTTTTCATTTTTGGTTTCTGATCTCTTTGGATTTGTCTAGGATATATTTTGCTGAGGTCAGAGTTGATAGTTTTGAGTTTGTTCTCTCCATCTATGATTCCCTGGAAAAATGACTAGTCGGCGAAATTCACAACAAAAGGTAGAATTACTTTCTGCCATAGATTTAGTCAGTATGGATATAAGTAAAATATCAGACCTAGAATTCATAATGATTATAAATACTCTAGTTGGGCTTGATAAAAGCATACAAGACACTAAAGAATCCCTTAGTGCAGAAATAAAAGAACTAAAATCTAATCAGGCCAAAATTAGAGAAGATTCAACTGAGATGCAGTCTAAAGTGGACACTCTTATGCCTAGGGTAAATGAGGCAGAAGAGAGAGTCAGTGACACAAAATGCAAAATTATGGAAAGTAAGGAAGCTGAGGAAAAGAGAGAAAAACAACTAATGGATCACGAGGGGAGGCTTCGAGAAATCTGTGATACCATAAAGCAAAACAGTATTAGAATTATTGGGGTCCCAGAAAAAAGAGAGGGAGAAAAGGTATTTCCAAGCAAATCATGGCTGAGAATGTCTCTAATCTGGGGAAGGAAACAGGCATTCATATCCAAGAGGTAGAACACCCCTTTAATATCCATAAAAATAGGTCAACACTCCGACATATAATAGTGAAGCCTACAAGTTTCAGAGATAAAGAGAAAATTCTGAAAGCAGTTTGAGACAAAAGGTCCTTAACCTAGAAGGGTAGAAACATTAGACTGGCTGCAGACCTCTCCACAAAGACTTGGGAAGCCAAAAAGGGGTGGCAAGATCTATTCAGGGTAATACATGAGAAAAACATGCAGCCAAGAATATTTTACCCACCAAAGTTGTCATTCAGAATAGAAGGAGAATTAAACAGCTTCCAAGACAAGTAGAAACAAAAAGAACTGTGATCACTAAATAGCCCTGTAATAAATATAAAGGGAATTCTGTAAGCAAAGAGAGAGCCCAAAATAACAGATCAGAAAAGAATAGAGACAATATACAGAAACAGTGACTTTAAAGGTAATGCAATGGCAATAAATGAATATCTTTCAGTGTTTACTCTGAATGTAAATAGGCTAAATGCTCCAATCAAAAGACACAGTGTATCAGATTGAATAAAAATGAGAAGACTCATTCTAGACCCAAAGGTACATCCAGATTTAAAGTGAGGGTGTGGACAACCATTTATTATGTGAACGGACCTCAAAAGCAAGCTGGGGTAGCAATCCTTATATCAGATAAATTAGATTTTAAATAAAAGACTGTAGTAAGGGATGAAGAGGGACACTATATCATACTTAAAGGGTTCATCCAACAAGAAGATCTAACAATGACAAATATTTATGCTTCTAATTTGGGAGCAGCCAATTATATCAACCAATTAATAACCAAAGTAAATAAATAAATAGATATTAATATATTAGTAGTAAGGGACTCCAACACCCCACTCACTGCAATGGACAGATTAAATTCCTCTCTAATTTCCTGGTTGACACATTAGTTTTTTAGTAGGGTGCTCTTTAAACTCCAAGTATTTGATTCGTTCCATATTTCTTCTTGTGATGAGTTCAATTTCAAAGAATTGTGGTTTGAAAATATGCAGAGAATAATCCCAATCTTTTGGTATCTATTCAGACCTGATTTGTGACCCAGTGTGTGATCTATTCTGAAGAAGGTTCCATGTGCACTTGAGAACAATGTGTATTCTGTTGATTTTGCATGGAATGCTCTCTATATATCTGTGAAGCTGTTCTAGTCCATTGTGTCATTCAAAGTCCTTTGTTTATTTGTTGATTTTCTGTTTAGATGATCTGTCCATGCAGTGAGTCTTTCCTCATTTATCCTAGCTGTTAGATGCAGTCTAAACTGACTCCAGTTTAGACTGCATCTCAGTTGGAATATTTTTAGTTTTGGCCTTATCCCGTTTCTGCATGAAGGGATTCTCTGGATTCTTTTATGCTTTTTTCAAGCCCAGGTAGTAATTTTGTAATTGTTATCTTGAATTCCATTTCTGACATTTTACTTTAATCCATATCCTTTATATCTGTGTAGAGAGTATTACTTCTGGTTATTTCTTTTGTTGTGAATTCCTCTTTCTAGTCATTTTGTCCAGAGAAGAATGGATGAACAAGTAAACAGAATCAAAAATATCAATCACAACCCAAGCAAAATACACACTAACCAAATCCAAAGCAGTCAGAAACAAAAACAGAAAAGCAACATTAAAAAAAGGAAGAAGGGAGGGGAAGAGATAATATAATCTCATGGGATGGTCAAAACAGGTAATCCATTTGTTCCTGAGTGTATTTTCTTCCGTGTGTTCAAGGATGCTAAATCCCCAAATTGTAAAGAAAGAAAAATATATAGACAAAAATATAATTGAAAAGATTGAAAGGAAGCCAAAAATTATGCATAATCTATAAAATATAAATGTAAAAATGAAAGGTAAAAAAGGACTTAAAAACAGAGAGTTGATAAAATATAAAACCAGTTGGATAGGGAAGAAAGGGGAAATTTTAATTTGAAAGATAAAGAATCATGAGAAAAACTCCTCAAATTCTATATACTATGTTTCCCTAGTGCTGGAGTTTTCCAGTCTTGTGGTGTCTGTAAATAGGCTGTGCACTTGTTCTTCCAGTTGGTCCTCTGGGGGAGAGGCCTGCTGGGCTGCTTCTCAGGTGTTTTTGCTTGGGAAGACTTGCCCTACCTCTTGCCAGGGGGCTGGGCTCAGGGTAAGCTGGTTCTCAGTGTGGCTTTTCTTTCCCTGAAGGCTTTCTGTGCCTCTTTATTTATTTTTAATTTTTACTTTTTAATATTTTATTTATTCATGAGAGACACACAGAGAAAGGCAGAGACAGGTAGAGGGAGAAGCAGTCTCCCTGTGGGGAATCAATTTCAGGACTCGATCCCAGAACCCTGAGCCAAAGCCAGATGCTCAATTACTGAGCCATCCAGGTGCCCCCTGTGCCTCCTTAGAGGATTAAAAAACTCCCTGATCTCAAGCCCCAGAGCTGATAGCTCATGGTCCCCTCTTTTCAGCAAACCCCCAGGGATAAACAGGTTCACTTTTTTTGCGTGCCATGGTCTGCAGACTCCTGCAGTGCATGCCCACACTGATATTCCTAGGGGGGAGTAGAGTGTCTCACTTTCAGCAATTTTTAGGGCACTGACACTGAGAGTAGTTGCCGGATAGTCTGTGCACCTGCTCCCCCCTTGCTAAGGGCAGGTGGAGGGTTAGCTGGTATTGTCTTTTACAGGCCCTCCCCTGAGACATGGTGGCATGCACCTGCTCTACCCCTCCAGGGGATGGTGGATGCTCCCCAGCTTCCAGGCCTCTGTAGGGCCCCCAGAGGAGAATGGCCCCCTTATCCAGCACCTGCTCACCATCCATGGCAAACCTAGTTGAGAGTCCCTCCTGGGCTCACCCATCTCAACCAGTTTCCCTGCTCTACTCTCCGGGAACTCAATTGGCTCACACACCCTGACTAATTCTGTGACTCCAAAGATCCTGAGACCACACTGTTCCACATAGGAACCTTTCAGGCAGGGGTGCCTCTCACTGGAGCAGATTTCTAAAGGTTCCAATTTTGCCTTCTGGGGCTATATCACTTTCCAGTAGCCATCTTATAGAGGCCCCCTCCCTGCCATTGTCTTCCCATATCTCCCCTCATATTCACTTTTTTTGCACCTCTTACGTTGCAAATAGTAGTCACTTTTCTATTTGTAGAGTTCCAGATATTTCTTTCTTACATCCCAGATTGAATTTATTGATGTTCAGAATGCTTTGATAGTTATGTAGCTAAATTCAAGGGTTCAGATAAAAGGAGGCCCCCCACTGTGCAACCATCTTGCCCGTATTTGCTAATAGGATGTCCTTTTACTTCCATGTATTTGTGGTCTTTCCAATTTTTTTTCTCGTGGTTGACTTTAAGTTTCACAGCACTGTGATCTGAAAATATGCATTATATTGATCTCAATCTTTTTGTTATTGTTGAGGGCTGATTTGTGACCCCATATGTGATTTATTCTGTAGAATATTCCATGCACACTTGAGAAGAATGTGTATTCTGCTGCTTTAAGATGAACTGTTTTGAATATATGTTAAGTCCATCTGGTCCAGTGTGTCATTCAAAGGCATTGTTTCCTTGTTGATTTTCTATTTAGATTAACTGTCCATTGTTGTGAGTAGGGTGTTAAATTCCCAGTAGTTAGTTATTGTATAACTCTTATTGTAAAACTGTTATTGCATTATTATCAATGAGTTTCTTTATGTTTCTTATAATTTGATTGATATATTCAGGTGCTCCCAAGTTAGGGGGGCATAAATATTTGCAATTTTTATATCTTCTTGACAGATAGATCCCTTCATTATGATATATTGCCCTTTTTCATCTCTTGTAGTTTTTGGGTTAAAATCTAGTTTGTTTTATATAGTAAGGCTACTCCAGCTTTCTTTTGACCTTCATTAGCATGCTAGATGGTTCTCCATCTCCTCACTTTCAATATGTGGATGTCGTTAAGTCTAAAATGGTTCTCCTGTAGGCAGAATACAGATAGTTCTTGTTTTTTTTCCTCCGTTCTATTATCTTAAGTATTTGATTGAAGCATTTAGTCCATTTACATTCAGAGTGATTATTGAAAAATGTGAATTTAGTGCCATTGTATTACCTATAAAGTTGGTGTTTCTGGTGACATTCTCTGTTCCTTTCTAGTCTTTGCTGAGTTTGGTCTTTTTGTCCCCCCACTGAAAGATTCTCCTTTATTATTTCTTTCAGTGATGGTTGAATGGTCAAGAATCCCTTTGGGCTTTGTTTGTTCAGAAGTCTTTCTCTTTACTTCTATTCTAAATGACAGCCTTGCTGGGTAAAGTATTCTTGGCTGTAACTTTTCCCCATTCAGCACATTGCATGGGAAACCCAGCCTGCCACGTTTCCCGGACAGATCTACTATGATCATAATCTGTCTTCCCTTGCAGGTAAAGACATTTTCTCTTGCTGCTCTCAGGATGCTTTCCTTGTCTGTGTATTTTGTGAATTTGACCATGCTATGTCTTGTTGATGGCTGGCTTTTGTTAAACTTAATGGGAGTTCTCTGTGGTTCTTGAATTTTGATGTATATTTTCTTCTCCAAATTCGGGAAGTTTCAACTTCTTTTGTTGAAAGAAGCTATAATTTGCTCAAGTAAACCTTCCGCTCCTTTTTCTCTCTGTTCTTCTGGGACTCCTATGATACAAATGTTATTATGCTAAGGAGTCAATGAGTTCCTTAAGTCTACATTCCTGGCCCATTACCTTCCTTTCCCACTTCTTTTCAGCTTCATTCTTTTCTGTAATTTTATCTTCTATATCACTGATTCGTTCCTCTGCTTCATCCATCCTTGTCATGACATCCAGTGAGGTTTGCATTTTGGTCACAGCATTTTAAATTTCAGCCTTACTAGTTTTTAGTTCTTTATGAAATTCTGTATTTTTTAGAGAACTTAGGATATCATAAGCTTGTTTAAATTTAAATCATCCAGAAAATTCCTCATGCATAATAAATCATGATTAAAAAGATGAATTAGAAAATATATAAAAGAGGGATATATGGATGCCTCTGTGGTTGAGCATCTGCCTTTGGCTCAGGTTGTGATCCTGGGATCCTGGGATTGAGTCCCACATCGGGCTCCCTGCAGGGAACCTGCTTCTCCCTCTGACTGTGTCTCTGCCTCTCTCTGTGTCTCTCATGAATAAATAAAGAAAACCTTAAAAAAAGAAAGAAAATATATGAAATATACTGGGTTAAATTATTGCATTGACTTCTCATATTATTATTTAATTACATCTATTTACCTTGGATTTATTCCCTCTTCTTTTTCTAGCGTCTTAAATGGATCAATGGGTTTAACACTTTGTTATTTAAGCATTTTTCACTCACTATTTCCTTAGGTAGATCTCAACGTTTTTTTGGTCTTTTTTCATTATCGCTTAGTTCAATACATTTTTTACTTTCTATTGTGGTATCTTCTAGCATCCATGGATTATTTGGAAGTCTGTGGCTTACATTTTAATATATGTGATTTTCTTAGCATCTTATTGTTATTGATTTTTAATTTTAAGCTCAGACATTTGAATGGTTTTTATCTTATAAAATATACTGAAGTTTGTTATTATGCTTCAGCCTAAGAACTAGCATAGTAAACATTTCATTTGCACTTAAGTGTATTGTGCCATTTAGTGGTGTAACATTCTATTAAGACCAACAAAGTCAAATTGAGTTATTGTATTATTTAGTTGTCCTATATTTTTCCCGATTTTTTTTATTATTTCATTAATTACTGATTGAATGACATTGAAACACCCAACTATGATTTGTGTTGGTATATCTTCCATTTAGTTCTGACAGATACAGATTTTACTTATTATGGAGCTCTGTTATAGGTAAATGCACATTTAGAATTGCTATGATTTCAATTAAATGACAATTTTATAATTATGAAATGTTTCTCTTTTGCTATGTCAATCTAAATTTTCTTGAAGTGTATTTTATTTGAATTTAACATAGCCACACTAACTTTCTTAAGCTTAGTGTTTGCACAATAAATACCCCACCTTTTTATTTTTAACATCACTGTGTCTTTATATTTAATGTTTAAGAGACTATGTGTGCAGGTTTTGTTTTATAAGCCAGTACTATTATCTCTGTATTTTATTTAGAGGACACAGTTTACATGTATATACAGTTGAGTGGTAGTTGAAAATCTATGTATAGTTTTTGACTCTTCAGCCTAATGACTGAAACTTAACTACTAATAGCCTCCTGTTGACCAGAAACTTTACCAATATTATAAACAGGCAATTAACACATATTTTGTATGTTATATGTAATATATTCTATATTCTTATAATAAAGTAAGCTAGAGAAGTAAAAATGTTATTGAGAAAATGATAGGGAAAAGAAAATACATTTGTAGTACTGTATTGTATTTCCCAGTACCCTAATTTTACATAATCTCTTTACAAGATGAATCATCTGTCAGTACCTACATCAATATTGTCTTATATTATATAGAATACTATAGATGTTATACATATTACTGACACTAGACTAGCTTTTGAATTTCTCCAAGATCCATATCTTAAAACCCTACACCCCCACCTTTTTTTTTTTGCCACATCCATCATCTCTCTCATAATTTCCCAGATTAGCTCTGTTGTAAATCTTGTGAGGAATCTTCATACTTTTTTCTATAGTGACTGCTCCAGAATATAATGCTTAGTGAAATAAGTCAGTCGGAGAAAGGCAGAAGCTCTGTGATTTCACTCATTTGTGTAATTTAAGAAGCAAAACAAGCAAAGGAGAAAAGGGGAAAAATGAGAGAGAAAGAGAGAGAGAAAAAAAAAAAGAAAGAGAAAGAGAGAGAGAGAGATAAAATAGACTCTTCTAGAGAATAAACTGATGGACACCAGAGGGAAGACGGGTGAGGGAAGAATGAAATAGATGATGGGGATTAAGGAGGGCACTTGTGATGAGCACAGGGAGATGTATGCAAGTGTTGAATTACTATGTTGTACACTTGAAACTAATATAACACTGTATATTAACTAACTGGAATTAAAATTGAAAAGAAAGAAAAAAGCCCTTTTGTAAAAGTGCATGCACACACACACAGACACATTTCACAAAAAGTGCAAGGATTTTGTGCCTGCTGGCATAGCTGCAGCAAAAGCTTCACCAATATTCTTTGTTTTTTGGAGCTGGCCTTATGCTGGATTTATCTATCTTGAAATTGCAGGCAACTGCTCTGACAGCCCTCAGTCTATGGTAATAATAACATATCAAGCAATTCAACTTTTTCTTACAATGTCATGAACTTTGCTTCTTGGGAGCACTTCCAGAATCATGTTAGCACTTTCTATGGATCTCTTGGTGTTATTTAAGGTTTATAGTATTGCACTAAATATGATGAAAAATACACAAAAAGTGGGAAATATCAATCTTCTAGAGATAAGCTGCTCAGGCAGAGATGATAATGAGAGTCATAAGGCATTTTAAGCAGGTGCTCACATTTCTTTACCTCTCTGCGTTAGCAAAAGAACAAAAGAAAGTGGCTACAAAATTATTACTGTTGCACAGTACTGTTGTACAGTATGTACTACACTTAATTTTATGTGGCTATGATTTAATACTGCATCTTTACATTTGTTTACATTTCTCTCAACTCTGAATAGTGTAATGCAATGGACTAAATGCATGAGCAAATTTTGATAAATTTTAAATTTTATAATAATATATTTATGTACATTTTATGGTAGTAAAGGATAAAATAGATTAGTATCTACATATATTCTATGTGTTTATGACCTACTTAATTTTTTCTTATTTTTCCCTATTACTAGTCTCCATGTTTTATCTGAGTTCTTTCAAATTGTCACAAATCTCCAAAAAAATTTCCAATATATTTATTGAAAAAAATCCATGTCTAATTTAATCTGCAGTTCAAATTTGTCTTCTTCAATGGTCAACTGCAATGTAATTATTAATATGGTTCAGTTTAAATCTATCATCTTGCTATTTTCTCTTCCTCCTATCTGATCATGTCCCATAAAGTCATGTCAGCTCATGTCTTTTGCTTTTTTCTGTAACATTTTCTTCTCTATTTAAAAAATTTACATATCTGGGATATTAACCAATTATCTATGGTATATGTTACTAATATTAAATTTCTCATATGTACTTTTTAACTTGTCCTGAAGCCTTCATAGAGCAAAATAGCACCACCTAGTGGAGGCAGGCGCAGTCTACACCAAGCCCTGCCCCCCTGCGCCCTGGAGATGCATTTCCCCAGAAACAAGTCAGCCTTAAAATCAGCAGTGCAGTGCAGGCCCCTCTCCCAGAGTAGTAGCACAAACAACTTACAGCACAAATTTTATTGATCATAGAGTCCTGCAAAGCTTCAGCTCTAGAGTAAATAGGATCTATTTTCCAATTACTTTTTAGATTTTTATTGTTAAATTTTAAAGATTTTATTTATATTTTTTGTTTTAGGGTCTAGATTCTTTTAACAAGCAGACCAAAACACACACAGGATCCAGGTGTATTTTTTTTTTCTTTCTTGTTTATTATTTTTGTTTTCTTTGGTTTTCTCTCTCTCACTCCTCTCTCTTTTGTTTGGTTTGTTTGTTTTTGTTCTTTTTTCTCTTTCTTCTCTTTTTTTCTGGACAAAATGATGAGATGGAGGAATTTACCCTAAAAAAAGAAGATGAGGTAGAATTCATGACCAGGGATTTAGTCAATACAGATATAAGTAAGATGCCTGGAGTAGAATTTAAAACAATGATTATAAGGATATTATCTGGGCTCAGGAAAAGCATAGAAGACACTAGAGAATCCCTTACTACAGAGATAAAAGAACTAAAATCTAGTCAGGCCAAAATAAAAAATACTATAACTGAGATGTAGTCCCAAGTGAAGGCCATAAAAATGAGAATGCATGAAGTGGAGGAGTGAATCGTGATATAGAAGATAAAATTATGGAGAATAATGGAGCTGAAAAGAAGAGGGGAAGAAAGGTAATGGACCAGGAAGGTAGAATAGGGAACTCAACAACTTACTAAAATATAGTAACATTCATATCATAGGAGTCCCAGAACATGAAGTGAGAGATAAAAGAGCTGGTTTATTCAAACAAATTATAGCTGAAAACTTCTCTGATGTGGAGAAGGATACAGACATCAAAATCCAAAAATCACAGACCTATTCAATTCCACAAAATCCAGCCTTCTTCAAGGCATGTGATAGTCAAATTCACAAAATACACAGACAAGGAAAGAATCATGAGAGCAGGAAGGGAAAAAAAGGTCCTTACCCTACAAGGGAGGACAGATCAGGTTCACAGTGAATCTGTCCACAGAGGCTTGGTAAGCCAGAAATAAATGGAAGGAAATCCTCAAAGTGCTGAATTGGAAAAATATGCAGCCAAGAATTATTTATCTGGCTATTATTCGGAATAGAAAGAGATAAAGAGTTTTCCAGACAAAAACTAAAAGAATCCAGGACTGTTAGACCAGCCCTGCAAGAAATTTTGAAGAGGACTCCTCTGGTGGAGAAAAAAAACCCAAAAGCAACAAAGACTAGAAAAGAACATCACCAGAAACACCAACTCTGTAGGTAACACCATAGCACTATATTCATGTCTTTCAATAATCACTCAGAATGTAAATGAACTAAATGTTCCAATCAAAAGACATAGGGTATCAGGACTGATTAAATAAAACAATATCTAGGGGAGGCAGGGCAAGATGACGGAAGAGTAGGGTCCCCAAGTCACCTGTCTCCACCAGCTTACCTAGATAACTTTCAAATCATCCTGAAAACCTACGAATTTGGTCTGAGATTTAAAGAGTGAACAGCTGGAATGCTACAGTGAGAAGAGTTTGCGTTTCTATCAAAGTAGGAAGACAGGGGGGAAAAAAAGAAATAAAAAAGCATCCAAGGGGAAGGGGGCCCCCGTGAGGAGCTGGGCTAAGTACACGGCAAGTGCCCCCAAGACAGGAAAGCCCAGCCCCAGGGAAGTAGGAGCTTTACCAACCTTCCCGGATGGAAAGGCAGGGAACTGGGGCAGGATCCTAGGAGGGGCAGGGATGCCCTCAGGCTCCCAAGGGCACTAACAGAGGACCTGTGCCCTGGGGGAAACCGCACCACACCCCACTGGCCAAGCTCCCTAAAGAGCTGGAGCGCGCTGCCGGCTGGGCCCAGGAGCAGCTCTGGAGACTGCTACGATGGCCGCTCTGTGCAGAGGGGGCTACGCAACCCCGGGAGCGGATTCCAGTGGTCCAGGCCCCGGAGCCTGGGGCCCTGGGGGATGCAGCCCAATATCTGGCTCTCCCCCAGGACAGGCAGAGGCTGGGAGGGCCCAGGACAGCAAGAGGCTCCTGCTGCCAGGCGGCCCTGAGCTGTGCAGAATGCCCCCCCTCCCGCCCCCAGAGCTTGCAGGCCCCTGAGGACTGGGAGCTGTGGTAGTTACTGCAGGAGCTGACTCCAGAATTGGAAAGATGGCCACCGCCACTGTTGTTCTTCCTCCCTGTGTCACCTTGTACCTGAGACTGAGCAGGGGCATCACAGGATAAATAGCTCCCACTGAGCCATGCACATTGCAGGGAGGCTGCAAAGCACTCCCAGGTGAACACACCTGAGAATCAGCACAGCAGACCCCTCCCCCAAAAGACCAGCTAGAAGGACAGGGGAAAAGCAAGTTATTGACCAAGCAGCACTGGAAAGTTCCAGGGGAAGTATTGGGATCTACAGTATATAGAATCAGAGGATACTCCTTACTGTTTTTTGTTTTGTTTGTCCCCGCCCCCACCCCGTCTTTTTTCTCTTTTCTTTCTCTTTTTCTCCTTTTTCCAGAACAACTTGTTTTTGGCCACTCTGCACTGAGCAAAATGACTAAAAGGAAAAACTCACCACAAAGAAAGAATCAGAAACAGTACTGTCTCCCACAGAGTACATAATTTGATTTACAATTAAATGTCAGAAAGCCAATTCAGAAGCATAATATACAGCTACTGGTGGCAAAGAATTCAAGAGACTTCATGACTGCAGAATTTAGATCTAATCAGGCAGAAATTAAAAAGCAATTAAATGAGATGCAATCCAAATGGGAGTTCCAAATGAGGAGGGTTAACGAGGTAGAAGAACAAGTGAGTGACATGGAAGACAAGTTGATGGCAAGGAAGGAAGCTGAGGAAAAGAGAAATAAACAATTAAAAGACCATAAGGAAAGGTTAAGGGAAATAAATGACAGCCTCAGAAGGAAAAAAATCTACATTTCACTGGGATTCCAGAGGGCGCCAAAAGGGACAGAGGTCCAGAAAGTGTATATGAACAAATCATAGCTGAGAACGTCCCTAACTTGGCAAGGGAAACAGGCATTCAGATCCAGGAGATAGAGAGATTCCCCCCCCCCAATCAATAAAAACCACTCAACACCTCGACATTTAATAGTGAAGCTTGCAAATTCCAAAGATAAAGGGAAGATCCTTAAAGCAGCAAGAGACAAGAGATTCCGAACTTATATGGGGAGAAATATTAGATTAACAGCAGACCTCTCCACAGAGACCTGGCAGGCCACACAAGGCTGGCAGGATATATTCAGGACCTAAATAAGAAGAACATGAAGCCAAGAATATTCTATCCAGCAAGGCTCTCATTCAGAATAGAAGGAGAGATAAAGAGCTTCCAAGATAGGCAGAAACTGAAAGAATATGTGACCACCAAACCAGCTCTGCAAGACATGTTAAGGGGGACTCTGTAAAGGGAAGAGGAAGTCCAAGGAAACAATCCACAAAAACAGGGACTGAATAGGTATCATGATGACACTAAATTCATATCTTTCAATAGTAACTCTGATGTGAATGGGCTTAATGACCCCATAAAAAAGCACAGGGTTTCAGAATGGATAAAAAAGCAAGACCCATCTATTTGCTGTCTACAAGAGACTCATTTTAGCCCTAAGGACACCTACAGTCTGAAAATATAAGGTTGGAGAACCATTTACCATTCAAATGGTCCTCAAAAGAAAGCAGGGGTAGCCATCCTAATATCAGATAAATTAAAGTTTATCCCAAAGACTGTAGTGAGAGATGAAGAGGGACACTATATCATACTTAAAGGATCTATCTAACAAGAGAACCTAACAGTCATGAATACTTATGCCCCTAATGTGGGAGCTGCCAAGTATATCAATCAATTAATAACCAAAGTTAAGACATACTTAAATAATAATACACTAATACTGGGAGAGTTCAACCGGGCACTTTCTGCAAATGACAGATATTCTAAACACAACATCTCCAAAGAAACAAGACCTTTAAATAATACACTGGACCAGATGGATTTCACTGATATTTACAGAACTTTACATCCAAAAACAACTGAATACACATTCTTCTCAAGTGCACACGGAACTTTCTGCAGAATAGACCACATACTGGGTCACAAATCAGGCCTTAACTGATACCAAAAGATTGGGATCGTCCCCTGCATATTTTCAAACCATAATGCTTTGAAACTAGAACTCAATCACAAGAAGAACTTTGGAAGGATTTCAAACTTGGAAATCCTTGTTGTTTGGATTGGAGGCTAAGGACCATCCTGCTAAAAGATGAAAGGGTCAGCCAGGAAATTAGAGAAGAATTAAGAAGATTCATGGAAACTAATGAGAATGAAGACACAACCATTCAAAATCTGTGGCATATAGCAAAGCAGTCCTGAGGGGGAAATACATCACAATACAAGCATCCATCCAAAAACTGGAAAGAACTCAAATACAAAAGCTAACCTCGCACCTAAAGGAGCTGGAGAAAATATAGCAAATAGATCCTACATCCAGCAGGACAAGAGAATTAATAAAGATTCGAGCAGAACTCAATGAAATAGAGACCAGAAGAACTGTGGAACAGACTTACAAAACCAAGAGTTGGTTCTTTGAAAGAATTATAAGATAGATAAACCATTAGACAGCCTTATTAAAAAGAAGAGAGAAAACTAATAAAATTATAATTAATTAATAAAATCAAACTCAAATTAATAAAATCATGAATGCGAAAGGAGAGGTCACCACCCATAGCAAGGAAATACGAACGATTTTAAAAACTGATTATGAGCAGCTAGCTATACGCCAATAAATTAGGCAATCTAGAAGAAATGGATGCATTTCCGGAAAACCACAAACTACCAAAACTAGAAAAGGAAGAAATAGAAAACCTGAACAGGCCAACAACCAGGAAGGATATTGAATCATCCATCAAAAACCTCCAAGACACAAAAGTCCAGGGCCAGATGGCTTCCCTGGGGAATTCCATCAAACATTTAAGGAAACCATACCTATTCTACTAAAGCTGTTCGGAAAGATAGAAAGAGATGGAATACTTCCAAACTCGTTCTATGAGGCCAGCATCACCTTAATTCCCAACCAGACAAAGACCCCACCAAAAAGGAGAATTATAGACCAATATCTCTGGATGAACACGGATGCAAAAATTCTCAACAAGATACTAGCCAATAGGATCCAACAGTACATTAAGAAGATTATTCAGCATGACCAAGTGGGATTTATCCCTGGGATGCAAGGCTGGTTCAACACTCATAAAGCAATCAATGTGATTCATCATATCAGCAAGATAAAAAACAAGAACCATATGATCCTCTCAATAGATGCAGAGAAAGCATTTGACAAAAACAGCATCTGTTCCTGATCAAAACTCTTCAGAGTGGAGGGATAGAGGGAACATTCCTCAGCATCTTAAAAACCATCTACGAAAAGCCCACAGCAAATATCATTCTCAATGGGGAAACACTGGGAGCCTTTTCCCTAAGATCAGGAACAAGACAGGGATGTCCCCTCTCACCACTGCTATTCAATATAATGCTCGAAGTCCTACCTCAGCAATCAGGCAACAAAAGGAAATAAAAGGCATCCAAATTGGCAAAAAAGAAGTCAAACTCTCCCTCTTTGCAGATGACTTGATACTGTACATAGAAAACCCAGAAGACTCCACCCCAAGATTGCTAGAACTCATACAGCAATTTGGCAGTGTGGCAGGATACAATATCAATGCCCAGAAATCAGTGGCATTTTTATACACTAGCAATGAGACTGAAGAAAGAGAAATTAAGGAGTTGATCCCATTTACAATTGCACCCAAAACCATAAGAGATGTAGGAATAAACCTAACCAAAAGGTAAAGGATCTATACCCTAAAAACTACAGAACACTTCTGAGAGAAATTGAGCAAGACACAAAGAGGTAGAAAAATATTCCATGCTCATGGATTGGAAGAATTAATATTGTGAAATGTCAATGTTACCCAGGGCAAGTTACACGTTTAATGCAATCCCTATCAAAATACCATGGAGTTTCTTCAGATAGTTGGAAAAAATCATCTAAAGATTTGTGTGGATTCAGAAAAGACCCCGAATAGCCAAGGGAATTTTAAAAAAAGAAATCCGGGATCCCTGGGTGGTGCAGCGGTTTGGCGCCTGCCTTTGGCCCAGGGCGTGATCCTGGAGACCCGGGATCGAATCCCACATCAGGCTCCCGGTGCATGGAGCTTGCTTCTCCCTCCGCCTGTGTCTCTGCCTCTCTCTCTCTCTGTGTGACTATCATAAATAAATTAAAAAAAAATAAAAAAATAAATCCATAGCTGGGGTCATCACAATGCCAGATTTCAGGTTGTACTACAAAGCTGTGGTCATCAAGACAGTGTGGAACTGGCACAAAAACAGATATAGATCAATGGAACAGAATAGAGAATCCAGAAGTGGGCCCTCAACTTTACGGCCAACTATTATTCTACAAAGCAGGAAAGAATATCCACTGGAAGAAAGACAGTCTCTTCAATAAATGGTGCTGGAAAAATTGGACATCCACATGCAGAAGAATGAAACTAGACTATTCTCTTACACCATCCACAAAGATAAACTGAAAATGGATGAACGATCTAATATGAGACAAGAAGCCATCAAAATCCTAGAGGAGAACACAGGCAACACCCTTTTTGAACTTGGCCAGAGTAACTTCTTGCAAGATACATCCATGGAGGCAAGAGAAACAAAAGCAAAAATGAACTATTGGGACATCCTCAAGATAAGAAGCTTTTGCATAGCAAAAGGAACAGTCAACAAAATTAAAAGACAACCTACAGAATGGGAGATGATATTTACAAGTGACCTATCAGATAAAGGGCTAGTATCCAAGATCTATAAAGAACCTGTTAAACTCAACAGCAAAGAAACAAACAATCCAATCATGAAATGGGCAAAAGACATGAACAGAGATCTCACAGAGGAAGACATAGACGTGGCCAACATGCACATGAGAAAATGCTCCGCATCACTGGCCATCAGTGAAATACAAATCAAAACCACAATGAGATGCCACCTCATATCAATGAGAATGGGGAAAATTAAGAAGACAGGAAACAACAGATGTTGGAGAGGATGTGGAGAAAGGGGAAACCACTTCCACCGTTGGTGGGAATGTGAACTGGTGCAGCCACTCTGGAAACCTGTGTGGAGGTTTCTCAACGAGTTAAAAATAGATCTGTCCTACGACCCAGCAATTGCACTGCTAGGGATTTACCTGAAAGATACAGATGTAGTGAAATGCTGGGACACCTACGCCCTGATGTTTATAGCAGCAATGTCCACAATAGCCAAGTGGCTATTGTGGAAGGAGCCTCGGTGTCCATTGAAAGATGATGGGTAAAGAAGGTGTGGTCTATGTATACAATGGAATATTACTCAGCCATTAGAAACGACAAATACCCACCATTTGCTTCGACGTGGATTGAACTAGAGGGTATTATGCTGAGTGAAAAAGTCATTTGGAGGACAGACATTATATGGTCTCAATCATTTGGGGAATATAAAAAATAGTGAAAGGGAATAAAGGAGAAAAGAGAGTAAATGAGTGGGAAATATCAGAAAGGGAGACAGAACATGAGAGACTCCTAACTGGGAAACGAACAAGGGGTGGTAGAAAGGGAGGTGGGCAGGGGATGGGGGTGACTTGGTGACGGGCACTGAGGGGGGCACTTGATGGGATTAGCACTGGGTGTTATGCTATATGTTGGCAAATGGAACACCAATAAAATATAAGTTAAAAAAAAAAAAAGAAAGAAACCCGCAAACCTCTCCACAGAGACCTGGCAGGCCAGAAAGGGCTGGCAGGATATATTCAGGGTCCTAAATGAGAAAAACATGCAGCCAAGAACACTTTAACCAGAAAGGCTGTCATTTAGAATAGAAGAAGAGAAAAGAGCTTCCAAGATAGGCAGAAACTGAAAGAATATGTGACCACCAAACCAGCTTTGTAAGAAATATTAAGAGAGACTCTGTAAAAGAAAGATGATGTCCAAAGAAATAATCCACAAAAACAAGGGTTAAATAGGTGTTATGATGACATGAAATTCATATCTTTCAATAGTAACTCTGAATGTGAATGGGTGTAATGATCCCATCAAAAGACACAGGGTTTCAGAACGGATAAAAAAGCAAGACCCACCTATTTGCTGTCTACAAGAGACTCATTTTAGCCCTAGGGACACCTACAACCTGAAAATATAAGGTTGGAGAACTATTTATCATTCAAGTGGTTTTCAAAAGAAAGCTGGGGTAGCCATCCTCATATCAGATAAATTAAAGTTTATCCCAAACGCTGTAGTGAGAGATGAAGAGGGACACTATATCATACTTAAAGGATCTATCCAACAAGAGGACCTAACAGTCATGAATACTTATTCCCCTAATGTGGGAGCAGCCAAGTATATCAATCAATTAATAACTAAAGTTAAGACATACTTGGATAATAATACACTAATACTGGGATAGTTCAACACGGCACTCTCTGCAAATGACAGATCTTTTAAGCACAGCATCTCCAAAGAAACAAGAGCTTTAAATGATACACTGGACCAGATGGATTTCACTGATATTTACAGAACTTTACATCCAAAAGCAACTGAATACACATTCTTCTCAAGTGCACATGGAACTTTCTGCAGAATATACCACATACTGCGTCACAAATCAGGCAACCAATACCAAAAGAATGGGATCGTCCCCTGCATATTTTCAAACCATAATGCTTTGAAACTAGAACTCATTCAGAAGAAGAACTTTGGAAGGATTTCAAACACATGGAGTTAAAGACCATCCTTTTAAAAGATGAATGGGTCAACCAGGAAATTAAGGAAGAATTAAAACGATTCATGGATACTAATGAGAATGAAGATACAACCGTTCAAAATCTTTGGAATACACCAAAGGCAGTCCTGTGGGGGGAAATACATCACAATACAAGCGTCCATCCAAAAACTGGAAAGAACTCAAATACAAAAGCTAACCTTGCACCTAAAGGAACTGGATAAAGAACAGCAAATAAAACCTATACCAAGAAGAGGAGTTAATAAAGATTCAAGCAGTACTCAATGAAATAGAGACCAGAAGAACAGTAGAACAGATCAACAACTCCAGGAGTTGGTTCTTTGAAAGAATTAATAAGAGAGAGAAACCAGGGGTCTCTGGGTGGCGCAGCGGTTTGGCGCCTGCCTTTGGCCCAGGGCGCAGTCCTGGAGACCGGGGATCGAATCCCACGTCAGGCTCCCAGTGCATGGAGCCTGCTTCTCCCTCTGCTTGTGTCTCTGCTCTCTCTCTCTCTCTCTCTCTCTCTGTGTGACTATCATAAATAAATAAAAAATTAAAAAAAGAGAGAGAGAGAAACCATCAGCCAGCCTTATTAAAAAACAAAAGAGAAAAGACTCTAATTAATGTATATTGTGCATGCAATCAATATAAAATTTTGTTTTCTGGCAAATATTTTATCACTCTTATTGGTTGACAAAAATGCCCTGGGGTCAGGAACATCTTCGATTTTTAGCACATGTCTGGCATTGTTTATGGAATGTGAGTAGCACCAGCACAATAATACCCAAACTTATTAAAGAACTTTTATGCTAAATAAGCTCTATGCTAATAGTTCTAAATTTCCTTGGAACAGTATGGAATATGATTCTTAAGATTATAGATAATAAAGACTATATATATTGAAAGTAGATGGGAATCAAAGTTAAGAATTCAAAAGGCAATTTATCTTTGACAGACTTATTTTGTTTAGCATTATACTCTCTAGATCCATCCATGTTGTTGCAAATGTTAAGACTTCATTCTTTTTTCATGGCTGAATAATATCCATTCTATAAATGTACCACATATTCTTTATCTACCCATTCATCTATCATGGACAGTCAGGCTGTTTCCATAATTCATCTGTTGTATAAACAATGCTGCTATAGACATAGGGGTACATATATCCTTACAAATTAGTGTTTTTGTATTCTTTGGGCAAACACCCAGTAGTGTGGTTAGTGGATCTATCTTTTGGAGAACATCCATACTGTTTTCCACAGCAGCTGCACCAGGTGGCATTCCTACCAACAGCTCAAGAGGGTTCTTTTTTTCTCCACATGCTCATGATTTGTTGTTTCTTGAGGTTTTGATTTTAGCATTGTGATGGATGTAAAGAGATTGTGGTTTTGATTTGCATTTCCCTGAAGATGAGTGATGTTTTTGGGGTATTGACTTTGATATGCTCTTTGTAGATTTTTGGATATTGATCCTTTATCAGATATGGTGTCTGAAATATCTCCTCCCATTCTATAGGTTGCCTTGTAGTTTTATTGTTTCCTTCACTATAAAAAAAAGATTTTTATCTTGATGAAATCCCAATAGCTCATTTTTGCTTTCATTTCTCTTGTCTCCAGTAAGATGTCTAGCAAGAAATTGCTGTGGCTGAGGTCAAAGAGATTGCTACCTGTGTTCTCCTCTAGGAGATTTCCTTTCATTTCTATTTTTTGGAAAAGTTTGTGAAGAGTAGGTATTAACTCTTCTTTAATGTCTAGTAGAATTCCCCTGTGAAGCTATCTGGCCCTGGACTTTTGTTTATTGGAAGATTTTTGACTACTGATCTAATTTCTTTGCTGTTATGGTCTGTTCAAATATTCTATTTCTTCCTGTTTTGGTTTCAGTAGTTTGTATGTTGCTAGGAATGTGTCCATTTCTTCCAGGTTGCCCAGTTTGTTGGCATATAATTTTTCATAATATTCTCTTATAATTGTTTCTATTTCTATGTGTTGGCTATGATTTCTCCTCTCTCATGATTTTATTTATTTGGGTCCTTTCTCTTTTCTTTTTGATAAGTCTGGCTAGGGGTTTATCAATTTTATTAATTCTTTCAAAAAACCAACTCTTAGTTCCATTAATGTGTCCTACTGTGGTTTTTTTTGTTTGTTTCTATATCATTTATTTCTGCTCTGATCTTTATTATTTTCCTTCTGCTGACGTTAGGCTTTATTTGCTGTTCCTTTTCTAGCTCCTTTAGCTACAAAGTTAGGTTGTATATTTCAGACTTTTCTTGCTTCTTGAGGTAGGCCTCTATTGCAATAAACTTCCCTCTTAGGACAGCCTTTGTTGCATCCCAAAGGTTTTGGCCTGTTGTACTCTCATTTTCATTTGTTGTGGTCTGATCATATACATGGACAATCCCAATCTTTTTGTACTTGTTAAGGGTTGACTTGTAACCCAGTATGTAGTCTGTTTTGGAGAATGTTCCATGTGCATTCGAGAAAAATGTGTATTCTTCTGCTTTAGGATGAAATGTTCTGAATATATCTGTTGAATATATCTAGTCAAGCGTGTCACTCAAAGTCATTGTTTCCTTATTGATTTTATGCTTAGATAATATGTCTGTTGCTGTAAGTGAGGTGTTAAAGTCCCCTACTATTATGGTATTATTATCAATGAATTTCTTTATATTTGTTTTAATTTGATTGATATATTTGTGTGCTCCCAAGTTGGGGGCATAAATATTTACAATTGTTATATCTTCTTGATGGATAGGCCCCTTCATTATGATATGTTGCCCTTCTTCATCTCTTGTTACAGTTTTTGAATTTAAGTCTAATTTGTCTGATACACATATGGCTGCTCCAGCTTTCTTTTGATGCCCATTAGCATGATAGATGTTCTCCATCTCACTTTCAAACTGAGGATCTATATGAGGACTAAAATGAGTCTCCCATAAGCAGCATATAGATAGATATTGGGGTTTTTTTTTTGAGGAGAAAATACTTCAAGATTTATTATATAAAACCAACATTATGCAGACACTAAGCCAAAGACATTAAAAGTAAAGAAAACTTAGATCACTGTTTCTCATAAACACAAATGTAAACATTCTAAATAAAAGGTTAGCAAATTGAATCAAACAATGTAACAGGAAGATGATACATTGGGGCAGTTTTTCCCAGGAATGCAAGGATGGTTCAATATTTGAAAATCAGTCTAAGTAATTCATCATATTAACAAAATTTTTTTTTAAATTTTAGTGAACGTTTATATATCCATTATTTACATGCTGCAGTTACCAGTTTTCTGTACTTTACCACATATTTGCTCATGTACACATCACTCTCCCTTCCATCCATCCCTCTTACATTTTTGATGTACTTCAAAGTCAATTACTGATGTCAGTATACTTAACCCCAAATACCACATAATTGTGTTTTTTAATTTTTAAATTGATTAATTAATTAATTTATTATTTTTTATTGGAGTTCAATTTTCCAACATATAGCATAACACCTAGTGCTCCTCCCTCCAAGTGCCCCCCTCATTGCCCATCACCAAGTCACCCCAACCTCCCACCCACTTCCCCTTACACTGCCCTTTGTTCATTTCCCAGAGTTAGGTGTTGATCAGGTTTTGTCATGCGCACTGATATTTTAACTGTTTTCTCTCCTTTCCCTTTATTCCCTTTCACTAATTTTTATATTCCCCAAATGAATGATACCATAAAATCTTTGTCCTTTTCCAATTGACTTATTTCATGCAGCATAATACTTTCTAGTTCCAACCACATCAAGTGGTATTTGTCATTTCTAATGGCTGAGTAATATTCCACTGTATACATATATCACATCTTTATCCATTCACCTTTCAATGGACACCGGCATTTCACTGCATTTGTATCTTTGGGGTAAATCCCCAGCAGTGCAATTGCTGGGTCTAGGGCAGTTCTGTTTTTAACTCGTTGAGGAACATCCACACAGTTTTCCAGAGTGGCTGCACCAGTTCACATTCCCACCAACAGTGCAAGAGGGTTCCCCTTTCTCCACATCCTCTCCAACATTTGTTGTTTCTTGTCTTGTTAATTTTCCCCATTCTCACTGGTGTGAGGCAGTATCTCATTGTGGTTTTCATTTTTATTTCCCTAATGGCAAGTGATATGGAGCATTTTCTCATGTGCTTGCTGTCCATGTGTAGACCTTCTTTGGAGAAATGTCTGTTCATGTCTTCTGCCCATTTCATGATTGGATTGTTTGTTTCTTGGGTGTTGAATTTAATAAGTTCTTTGTAGATCTTGGATACTAGCCCTTCATCTGATGTCTCATTTGCATATATCTCCTCCCATTCTGTAGGTTTAGTTTTGTCAACTGTTTGTTTTGCTGTGCAGAAGCTTTTTATCTTGATTAAGTCCCAATAATTCATTTTTGCTTTTTTTCCTTTGCCTTCATAGATATATCTTGCAAGAAGTTACTGTAGCCAACTTCATAAAAGTTGTTCCTGTGTTCTCCTCTAGGATTCTGATGGATTCTTGTCTCACATTTAGATCTTTAATCCATTTTGAATGCATCTTTGTGTATCGTATAAGAGAATGGTCTAGTTTCATTCTTCTGCATGTGGCTGTCCAATTTTTCCAACACCAGTTATTGAATAGACTTTTTCCAGTGGATATTTTTTTCTTGCTTTGTTAAATATTATTTGACCATAAATTTGAGGGCCAATTTATGGGTTCTCTGTTCTGTTCTATTCATCTATGTGTGTGTTTCTGTGCCAGCACCACACTGTCTTGATGATCACAGCTTTGTAGTACAGCTTAAAATCTTATGTTGTAATGTCCCCAGTTTTGGTTTTCTTTTTCAATATTCCCCTGGCTATTTGTTTTTTTTTTTCTGATTCCACACAAATCTCAAGATTATTTGTTCCAACTCTCTGAAGAAAGTCCATGGTATTTTGATAGGGATTGCATTGAACATGTACATTGCCCTGGGTGGCAGAGAAATTTTCACAATATTTATTCTTACAGCCCATGAGCATGGAATGTTTTTTCATCTCTCTAAATCTTCATCAATTTCTTTCATAAGTGTTCACTAAGTTTTTAGGCTATATATCCTTTATCTCTTAGGTTAGGTGTATTCCTAGGTATTATATGCTTTTGGGTCCAATTGTAAATGGAATTGACTCCTTAATTTCTCTTTCTTTAGTCTCCTTGTTAGTGTATAAAAATGTCACTGATTTTTGGGTATTTATTTTGTATCCTACCACACTGCCAAAAAGCTGTATGAGTTCTAGCAATCTTGGGGTGGAGTCTTTGGGTTTTCTATATACAGTATCATGTCATCTGCAAAGAGGGAGAGTTTGACTTCTTTGCCAATTATAATGTCTTTTATTTCTTTTTGTTGTCTGATTGCTGAGGCTAGGACTTCTAGTACTACACTAAATAACAGTGGTAAGAGTGGACATCCCTGTTATGTTCCTGATCTTAGGGGAAAGGCTCTCAGTTTTTCCCCATTAAGAATGATATTCACTGTGGGCTTTTCATAAATGCCATTTATAATATTGAGGTATGTTCCTTCTATCGCGACACTCTGAAGAGTTTTAATCAGGAATTGATGCTATATTTTGTCAAATGCTTTCTCTGCATCTATTGAGAGGATAATATGGGTCTTGTTTTTTCTTGTTGATGTGATCTATCACGTTGTTTGTTTTACAAGTGTGAACCACACTTGCATCTCAGGTATAAATCCCACTTAGTTATGGTGAATAATCCTCTTAATGTACTGTTGGATCATATTGGCTAGCATCTTGGTGAGAACTTTTGCATCTGTGTTCATCAGGGATATTGGTCTATAATTCTCCTTTTTGGTGGTGTCTTTGTCTGGTTTTGGAATTAAGGTGATGCTGGCCTCATAAAATGAGTTTGGAAATATTCCATCCCTTTCTATCCTTCAGAACAGCTTTAGTAGAATAAGTATGATTTCTTCTTTAACCATTGATAGAATTCCCCTGGGAAGCCATCTGGCCCTGGGCTTTTGTGTCTTGGGAGGTTTTGGATGACTGCTTCAATTTCCTCCCTGGTTATCAGCCTGTTCATGTTTTCTATTTCTTCCTGTTCCAGTTTTGGTAACTTGTGGTTTTCCAGAAATGCATCCATTTTGTCTAGATTGTCTAATTTGTTGACATATAGCTGCTCATAATACGTTTTAAAAATCATTTGGGGGATCCCTGGGTGGCGCAGCGGTTTGGCGCCTGCCTTTGGCCCAGGGCGCGATCCGGGAGACCCTAGATCGAATCCCACGTCGGGCTCCCGGTGCATGGAGCCTGCTTCTTCCTCTGCCTGTGTCTCTGCCTCTCTCTCTCTCTGTGTGTGACTATCATAAATAAATAAAAATTTAAACAAATAAAATAAAAATAAAAATCATTTGTATTTCCTTGGTATTGGTTATGCTCTCTCCTCTTTCTTTCATGATTTTATTAATTTGAGTCTTTTTTCTTTTAAATAAGTCTGCAAGGGGTTTATCTATATTATGAATTCTTTCAAAGAACCAGCTCCTGGTTTTGTTGATCTGTTCTACCATTCTTCTGATCCCTCTTTCATGGAGTTCTGCTCTAATCTTTATTATCTCTTATCTTCTGCTTGCCTTGGGCCTTATTTGCTGTTCTTTCTCCTTAGTTCCTTTAGGTGTAAGGTTAGGTTTTCTATTCGAGATTTTTTCCAATTTTTTGAGGGAGGCTTGTATTGTGATGTATTTCTCTCCTAGGACCACTTTTACTGTATCCCAAGATTTTGAACAGTTGTGGTTTCATTTTCATTAGTTTCCATGAATCTCTTTAATTCTTCTCTAATTTCCAGGTTGACCCATTTACTTTTAGTAGGATGCTCTTTAACCTCCATGGGTTTGAGTTTCTTCCAAATTTCTTCTTGAGATTGAGTTCTAGTTTCAAGGAATTGTGGTCTGAAAATATCCATGGGACAATCCCAATCATTTGGTATCAGTTGTGACCTGACTTGTGACCCAGTATGTGGACTATTCTGGAGAAAGTTCCATGTGCACTTGAGAAGAATGTGTATTCAGTTGTATTAGGATGGAATGTTCTGTATATATCTATGACATCCATTTGGTCCAGTGTGTCATTCAAGGCCCTTGTTTCTTTTATGATGTTCTGCTTAGAATGTCTTTTGCTGAAAGTGCCGTGTTGAAGTCTCCTACTATTAGTGTATTATTATCAATGTATCTCTACTATGGTTATTATGATTGATATACTTGGCTGCTCCCACATTACAGGCATACATATTCATAATTATTATGTCTCCTTGTTGAATAGACCCTTTAAGTATATATAGTATACCTCTTCAACTCTTACTACAGTACTTGGTATAAACTTTAATTTATCTGAGGATGGCTATCCCAGCTTTGTTTTGAGGACCACTTGAATGATAAATGGTTCTCCAACGTTTTATTTTCAGGCTGTAGGTGTCCTTAGATCTAAAATTAGTTTCTTGCTGCCTTTAGAATTTCTATCTTTGAAATTCCCAAGCTTCACTACTATATGTTGGGGTGTTGATAGGTATTTGTTGATTTTGGGGGGGTACTCTCTTTGTCATGGATATGAATGCTTGTTTCCTCCCCCAGGTTAGGGAAGTGTCAGCTATGTTTTACTCAAATATACTTTGTGGTTCTCTCTCTCCATCTTCTGGAAACCCAAGAAGATGAATGTTATTCCTTCTCATGTTATCATTTATTTCCCTAAGATTTTCCTCATGGGTTCTTAATTATTTTTCTCTTTGTTCCTCAGCTCCTTTCCTTTCTAACAACTTGTCTTTTTTCTTATAATAATGAATTTATTTTTTATTGGTGTTCAATATGCCAACATACAGAATAACACCCAGTGCTCATCCCATCAAGTGCCCACCTCAGTGCCTGCCACCCAGTCACCCCCACTTCCCACCCACCTCCCCTTCCACCACCCCTAGTTCATTTCCCAGAGTTTGGCGTCTTCCATGTTCTGTTTCCTTTTCTGATATTTCCCACTCATTTTTCCTCCTTTCCCCTTTATTCCCTTACACTATTATTTATATTCCCCAAATTAATGAGACCATATAATGTTTGTCCTTCTCCGATTGACTTTTTTCACTAAGGATAATACCGTCCAGTTCCATCAACATCGAAGCAAATGATGAGTATTTGTCATTTCTAATGGCTGAGTAATATTCCATTGTATACATAGACCACATCTTCTTTATCCATTCATATTTCGATGGACACCGAGGCTCCTTCCACAGTTTGTCTATTGTGGACATTGCTGCTAGAAACATCGCGGTGCAGGTGTCCTGGTGTTTCATTGCACCCATATCTTTGGGGTAAATCCCTAGCAGTGCAATTGCTGGGTCGTAGGGCAGGTCTATTTTTAACTCTTTGAGGAACCTCCACACAGTTTTCCAGAGTGGCTGCACCAGTTCACATTCCCACCAACAGTGCAAGAGGGTTCGCCTTTCTCCACATCCGCTCTAACATTTTTGGTTTCCTGCCTTGTTAATTTTCCCCATTCTCAAGTAGTGTGAGGTGGTATCTCATTGTGGTTTTGATTTGTATTTCCCTGATGGCAAGTGATGCAGAGCATTTTCTAATGTGCTTGTTGGCTATGTCTATGTCTTCCTTGTGAGATTTCTGTTCATGTCTTTTGCCCATTTCATGATTGGATTGTTTATTTCTTTGCTGTTGAGTTTCATAAGCTCTTTATAGATCATGGAAACTAGCCCTTTATCTGATATGTCATTTGCAAATATCTTCTCCCATTCTGTAGGTTGTCTTTTAGTTTTGTTGATTGTATCCTTTGCGGTGCAATAGCTTCTTATCTTAAAGAAGTCCCAATAGTTCATTTTTGCTTTTGTTTCTTTTGCCTTCGTGGATGTATCTTGCAAGAAGTTACTGTGGCCGAGTTCAAAAAGGGTGTTGCCTGTGTTCTCCTCTAGGATTTTGATGGAATCTTGTCTCACATTTAGATCTTTCATCCATTTTGAGTTTATCTTTCTGTATGGTGCAAGAGAGTGGTCTAGTTTCATTCTTCTGCATGTGGCTGTCCAATTTTCCCAGCACCATTTATTGAAGAGACTGTCTTTCTTCCAGTGGATAGTCTTTCTTCCTTTGTCGAATATTAGTTGACCATAAAGTTGAGGGTCCACTTCTGGATTCTCTATTCTGTTCCATTGATCTATGTGTCTGTTTTTGTGCCAGTACCGCACTGTCTTGATGACCACAGCTTTGTAGTACAACCTGAAATCTGGCATTGTGATGACCCCAGCTATGGATTTCTTTTTTTAAAATTCCCTTGGCTATTCGGGGTCTTTTCTGATTCCACACAAATCTTAAAATAATTAGTTCTACTCTCTGAAGAAAGTCCATGGTATTTTGGTAAGGATTGCATTAAATGTGTAAATTGCCCTTGGTAACATTGACATTTTCACAATATTAATTCTGCCAATCCATGAGCATAGAATATTTTTCCATCTCTTTGTGTCTTCCTCAATTTCATTCAGTAGTGTTCTATAGTTTTTAGGGTATAGATCCTTTACCTCTTTGGTTAGGTTTATTCCTACATATCTTATGGTTTTGGGTTCAATTGTAAATGGGATTGACTCCTTAATTTCACTTTTTTCAGTCTCATTGTTAGTGTATAGAAATGCCACTGACTTCTGGGCATTGGTTTTGTATCCTGCCACACTGCCAAATTGCTGTATGAGTTCTAGCAATCTTGGGGTGGAGGCTTTTGGGTTTTCTATGTATAGTATCATGTCATTGCGAAGAGGGAGAGTTTCACTTCTTATTTGCCAATTTGAATGCCTTTGATTTCTTTTTGTTGTCTGATTGCTGAGGCTAGGACTTCTAGTGTTATGTTGAATAGCAGTGGTGAGAGTGGCCTTCTCTGTCTTGTTCCTGATCTTAGGGGAAAGGCTCCCAGTGCTTCCCCATTGAGAATTATATTTGCTGTGGTCTTTTAGTAGATGGCTTTTAAGATGCTGAGGAATGTTCCCTCTATCCCTACACTCTGTAGAGTTTTGATCAGGAATGAATGCTGTATTTTGTCGAATGCTTTCTCTGCATCTATTGAGAGGATCATATGGTTCTTGTTTTTTCTCTTGCTGATATGATCTATCACATTGATTGCTTTACGAGTGTTGAACCAGCCTTGCATCCCAGGGATAAATCCTACTTGGTCATGGAGAATAATCTTCTTAATGTACTGTTGGATCCTATTGGCTAGTATCTTGTTGAGAATCTTTGCATCCGTGTTCATCAGGGATATTGGTGTATAATTCTCCTTTTTGGTGGGGTCTTTGTCTGGTTTTGGAATTATGGTGATGCTGTCCTCAAAGAACGAGTTTGGAAGCACTCTATCTCTTTCTATCTTTCCAAACAGCTTTAGTAGAATAGGTATGATTTCTTCTTTAAACGTTTGATAGAATTCCCCTGGGAAGCCATCTGGCCCTGGACTTTTGTGTCTTGGTAGGTTTTTGATGACTGCTTCAATTTACTCCCTGGTTATTGGCCTGTTCAGGTTTTCTATTTCTTCCTGTTCCAGTTTTGGTAGTTTGTGGTTTTCCAGAAATGTGTCCATTTCTTCTAGATTGCCTAATTTATTGGCATATAGCTGCTCATAATATATTTTTAAAATCGTTTGTATTTCCTTGGTGTTGGTAGTGATCTCTCTTTTCTCAATCATGATTTTAATAATTTGAGTCTTCTCTCTCTTCTTTTTAATAAGGCTGGCTAATGTTTAATCTATCTTATTAATTCTTTCAAAGGACCAGCTCCTGGTTTTGTTGATCTGTTCCACAGTTTTTCTGGTCTCAATTTCATTGAGTTCTGTTCAAATCTTTATTAACTCTCTTCTTCTCTTGGGTGTAGGATCTATTTGCTGTTTTTTCTCTACCACCTTCAGGTGAAGGTTAGCTTTTGTATTTGAGTTCTTTCCAGGTTTTGGATGGATGCTTGTTTTGACATGTATTTCCCCCTCAGGACTGCTTTTGCTGTATCCCAAAGATTTTGAACGGTTGTATCTTCATTCTCATTAGTTTCCATGAATCTTTTTAATTCTTCCTTAATTTCCTGGTTGACCCTTTCATCTTTTAGCAGGATGGTCCTTAACCTCCACGTGTTTGAAGTCCTTCCAAACTTCTTGTTGTGATTTAGTTCTAATTTCAAGGCATTATGGTCTGAGAATACACAGGGGACGATCACAATCTTTTGGTATCGGTTCAGACCTGATTTGTGACCCAGTATGTGGTCTATTCTGGAGAAAGTTCTATGTGCACTTGAGAAGAATGTGTATTCAGTTGAGTTTGGATGTAAAGTTCTGTAGATATCTGTGAAATCCATCTGGTCCAGTGTATAATTTATAGCCCTCGTTTCCTTGGAGATGTTGTGCCTAGAGGACCTATCGAGTGTAGGAAGTGCTAGATTGAAGTCACCAAGTGTAAATGTATTATTATCTAAGTATGTCTTAACTTTGGTTTTTAATTGATTGATATATTTGGCAGCTCCCACATTCAGGGCATATAATTGATGATTATTAACTCCTCTTTTTGGATAGATCCTTTAAGTATGATATAGTGTCTCTCTTCATCTCTCACTACAGTCTTCGGGATAAATTTTAGTTTATCTGATAAAAGGATAGCTACCCCTGCTTTCTGTTGAGGACCATTTGAATGGTAAATTGTTCTCCAACCTTTTATTTTCAGGTTGTAGGTGTCCTTATGTCTAAAATGAGTCTCTTGGGATCCCTGGGTGGTGCAGCGGTTTAGCGCCTGCCTTTGCCCCAGGGTGCAATCCTGGAGACGCAGGATCGAATCCCACGTCAGGCTCCGGGTGCATGGAGCCTGCTTCTCCCTCTGCCTGTGTCTCTGCCTCTATCTTTCTCTCTCTGTGTGACTATCATAAATAAATAAAAATTTTAAAAAAATAATAAAATGAGTCTCTTGTAGAGAGCAATTAGATGGGTCTTGCTTTTTTATCCAATCTTACAGCCTGAGCCTTTTGATGGGTCATTAAGCCCATTCAAGTTCAGAGTTACTATTGACAGATATGAGTTTCGTGTCATCATGATACCTATTCAGTCCCTGTTTTTGTGGATCGTTCCATTGGACTTTTTAAAGGGGAGTTTTAAGAGTCCCCCTTAACATTTCTTGCAGAGCTGGTTTGGAGGTCATATATTCTTTCAGTTCCTGCCTGTCTTGGAAGCTCTTTATCTCTCCTTCTATTCTGAATGAGAGCCTTGCTGGATAAAGAATTCTTGGCTGCATGTTCTTCTCATTTAGGACCCTGTGTATATCCTTCCAGCCCTTTCTGGCCTGCCAGGTCTCTGTGGAGAGGTCTGATATTAATCTGATATTTCTTCCCATATAAGTTATTGATTTCTTGTCTCTTGCTGCTTTAAGGATCTTCTCTTTATCTTTGGAATTTGCAATCTTAACTATTAAATGTTGAGGTGTTGAACGGTTTTTATTGATTTTGGGGTGGTGGTGGTGGGAATCTCTATATTTCCTGCATCTGAATGCCTGTTTCCCTTCCCAGATTAGGAAAGTTTTCAGCTATGATTTGTTCAAATACATATTCTGGACTTCTGTCCCTTTGGGCGCCCTCGGGAACCCCAATTAAACATAGATTTTCCTTCCTGAGACTGTCACTTATTTCCCTTAATCTATCCTCATGATCTTTTAATTGCTTGTCTATTTTTTCCTCAGTTTCCCTCTTTGCCATCAACTTGTGTTCTATGTCACTCACTGGTTCTTCCACCTCCTTAACCCTCCTCGTTAGGACCTCTAATTTGGATTGCATCTCATTCAATTGATATTGGGAAAAGGAGAAAAATAGAGAAGAGAAAGAAGGAAAGAAAAAAGAAAAAAGGAAAAAAAAGAGAAGAAAAGAAAAAAAGAGAAGAAAAGGAAAAAAAGGAAAATGGGGGGAGCAAACCTATAAAAAAACAAAACAAACATACAAAAAAAAAAAAACCAACAACAACAAGGGGGAGTATCCTCTGATTCTGTATGCTGTAAATCCCTAGACTTCCCCTGGAACTTTCCAGTGCTGCTTGGTCAATAATTTGTTTTTCCCCTGTCCATCTAGCTGGTCTTCTGGGGGAGGGGTCTGCTGTGCTGATTTTCAGGTGTTAGCACTTGGGGGAGCTGCTCAGGCCCCTGCCTGGTGCAGGGCTCAGTGAAAGATGTTTAAGCTGCTTATCTGGTGAGGTCACTGTGAAGCTCAGTGGGGATTGTTTACCCTGTGAGGCCCCAGGAGGAACAACCACAGTGGTGGGGCCAGCTCTGGAGCCCTGGACTCAGCTCCCGCAGTAACTCTGGAGCTCTCCGTCTGCAGTGGCCTGGGGGCTCCGGGGCGGGGCCGCTGATCTGCTCAGCTCGGGGCAGGAGTGTCCTTGCTGTCCTGTGCCCTCCTGGCTTCTGCCTGTCCCGGGGGGAGGTCGTATCCTGGGCTGTGTCCCTGGGCCCTGTGTTCCCGGGCTTGTGCTGTTGGCAACGCCTCCTGGCCGCAGAGCCCCCTCCGCGGAGCCGCCGCCGGAGCCCCTCGGAGCTGCTCCGGGTCCAGCCGTGCGCGCTGCAGCCCTTTAGGGAGCTTGGCCGTGGGGTGTGGCGCTCTTCCCTGGCGCAGGTGTCTGTTAGTGTCCCCGGGAGCCCAAGGGCATCCCCGCCCTCCTGGGGTCCTGCTCCAACTCCCTGCGGGCCCCTTTCCGCCCGGGAAGATGGTGCAGCTCCTGCTTCTCCGGGACGGAGCTCTCCTGTCCTGGGGACACTCGCCCCGGCCTCAGCCCGGCTCCTCGCGGGGCCCCTCCCCCTTGGAGGCCTTTTGTTTCTTTATTTCTTTTTCCCCGTCTTCCTACCTTGATAGAAGCGTGAACTCTTCTCACGGTATCATTCCAGCTGTTCTCTCTTTAAATTTCAGGCCGAATTCGTCGAGTTTCAGGATGATTTGAAGGTTATGTAGGTAATTTGGTGGGGACAGGTGACTTGGGGACCCTACTCTTCCGGCATCTTGCCCCGCCCCCTCCATCAACTTGTTTTCTATGTCACTCAATCTCTCTTCCACCTCATTAACCCTAGCAGTTAGAGCACCCAGTTTAGACTGCATCTCAGTTAAAGTATTTTTAATTTTCCCTCACTGGATCTCAGTTCTGCAGTAAGAGTACCTCTAGGCCCCTTTGTGCTTTTTTTTTCTAGAGCCACCAGTAATTTTATAATTGTACTTCTGAATTGTATCTCTGACATGGTACTTAAATCCACATCAAGTAGGTCTATGGCAGAGAGTATTGCTTCAGATTCTTTTTTGGTGAATTCTTCTTCTAGTCATTTTGCCCAATGCAGAGTGGTTGTATGAGCAGGCTGAGTCAAAAATATCAACAGTATCTAAGTAAAATACACCCTAGACGATTATGATGAGGTCAGAGACCAGAAAATAAAAGAATAAGAAAAACAGAACAAAACAAAGCAAAAGGACCACAAAAATGAAAACCAAAATTTAAAAAATATTAAGAGTTTTTTTTTTTTTTAAAAAGGGTGGTGAGGAAGTGGTGATGGAGAGAGAACATAGTCTCACCGAGTGGACGTAAATGGTGATCCTCTGGGTTCTGGGTGTATTTTGTTTTGTATGTTAGAAGATGCTAAATTCCAAATTTGTATAAACCAGCAAATCTTATCCTGGCATCAACCACAAAAACAGAAACAAGATGAAAAAGGGGGGCAGAATGGGAAAGGAAAATATAGTCTCACAAAATGAACCAACATGTCCCACTAGGTTCTGGGTGTATTTTGGTCTATGTGTTAGAAGGTAGTAACTTCCACCATTATAAAACAAAAAAAGACAGAAACAGCAAAAACTCATAACTCATATATCTACCAAAATTAAAATGAATACATAGAAAGGAATCAAAAGATGAAGATTACATCTAAAGATATGTAATTGTAGAAACATGAAAGCCAAAAAGAAAAAGCATAAAAATTAAGAATTGGTAAAATATTGTACCTCAGGCAGGAAAAAAGAAAATATTGGAAATTTTTAGCCTGAAAGATAAAAAAATCATAAGGAAAAAACTTTGAGTTCTGTATACTATTTTCCCTCATTCTTGGAGCTTTCTAGTGCTGTTTGGTCAGTAAACTTGCTCTTCCCTTGTTCTTCCAGCTGATCTTCTGGGGGAGGGGCCTGCTGCACTGATTCTCAGGTGTGTCTGCATGAGCAGAGATGCCCCATCCCTGCCAGGTGCCAGGCTCAGTGTGAGCTGTTTATCCTCTGAGGCCTTTGTTCCTAGAGGCCCTGCCTCTCTCAGGTGAAAGGCAAAAAGAAGGAAAAAAAATGGTGGTGGCCAGATCTCCCTCCCCAGAGCCAAGAATTCCCTGCAAGTACCAAGCTGCAGTCTCCTAGTCCTAGATGCTCCTGGGGGCAGGTGTGGGACACTGATCTGCACAAATTGAAGGGCAGCCAGTGGCAGGAGAGTTCTGGCTGCCCTACTGATTCCACCTGTCCCAGAGGGAATGGAGATATTTGGCTTTGTCCACAGTGGTGCCCTCCAATGGAGGGCCCTGCACCACTTGATCCATGTTCCCAGGGTCTGCCTCTCCCCAAGGGAATGGAGGGCACCGTCCCCTTGTCTGTTGCTGGGCTCTAGGGTAAAGAGAGCTCAGGTGCCAGCCCATGAAACCTGCCGGCTTCTCCCAGATGCCCTGGAGGGTTGTGGCATTCCAGCCTTTTACCACAATCCAACCTTGGTTTGGGTGAGCTTTCTCCAGGTGCCCCTATTCTTATGTTCTTGTAATAATGAGACTTCAATGCCCCTCCTGTGATTCTGCCCTATTTCCCCACTGAGCACTTTTCATTCAGGGAAAACTCTTTCAGGTGCAGATTTCTAAAGTTCCCATTGTCCACTCCTCCACTTTCCTGCCCCAGCTTTTCACGGCTCCCCTCCCTTGCCTTTCCTCTTCTCCTTCCTACCTCGTCAAAAGTTATCACTTTTCTCTGTGTAGCATTCCAGCTGTTCTCTCTTTACATCTCAGGTTGAATTTATAGGTGTTCAGGATGGTTTGAAAGTTTGGGGACCAGATGAATCAAGGACTCCTACTCTTCTGCCGTCTTGCCTCCCTCTCCCAAAAATCTTAATTTATAAAAAGCAGGTATCAGGTTGGATTTGACTTAAGGGCTGTAGTTTGCCAACCTTTCTTCTAGAACTTCAGTTGTTCTCTACTATATTTGGTATAAAACCAAAGAGTATATTAAGGTTTATTATATCTAATTTGTTTCCCTCTCTCCTTATATCTTTTACAATTTTCGTTTTATGGGTCCTGATAATGTATTTGATACACAGATCTTTAAAACTTTTATTATCCCTTTAAAATGGTCTTTTAAAAATATCATTTGAATGTTCTTTTTCTCCTCAGTAAATTGAGGAGACAGTGTTAGGAATTTAGAATGCTGAGGCAACTAGAATTTTCCAGACAAAATACTGGAGAAGAAAGAGCTGTACTGAGCCATGAGATCTTCAGAAAGGTCTCTGTGAGTCTTTGGCTGAATATAGACTTGTGCTTGCATGTAAGAAAACTAAGTAGTTGGGGAAAGAACCAGGGGGAACAGGTAGAGTGGAAAATCACCAAAGTATACTTAGAAAAGGGAAGTTTTTAATCCCACTAGCCAGAGTAGAAAGAGCTCTTAAATCATGGGGGATTCAGTATAATAACCTGAAAGATTCTACATTAGCCCTAAATTAGAAGGTGTTCTAACAAAACTAAGCTTAAAAGCAGAACTTGAAAGGATCAAAGTAATTCCAAATAACTATTCCAGAGAAAGCCTCAAAATATTTTAAAATACAAAAAAAAAAAAAAAAAAAAAATAGCACCCAACAATGTAACATCCACAACTAGCATCCAATTTAAAAAATCACAAAGTATGCAAAGAAGACACCTATGATCTCTAACCAGGAGAAAAGTTAATTAATAGAAACCAAACAGGACATGACACATATGATAAAAGTAGCAATCATGAACAAACAGGATTGAATTCTTGAAGCAATGACATAGGGTCATAGGCAGGTCTGCTCACACACTGGGATGAGGTGGCTATTGTTTTCTAGGATCACATGTCTGTACAGGGTCCTCTGAGCAGGGCCCAGGTCCTTCCACTTCTCCTCAGTGACCTCCACAGTCACATCCTCGAATGGACAGTGCTGCCTGTAACAGCACATTTCTGATCCATCTGAGGTGTTTAGAAACTGGTGACATGACAAATACCTGTGAAAACTTTTATATAATGCTTACTGTTGAGAATTTAAAACAAAATATTATAAAATAATAAAATATAAAATATTATTAAAGCCCTAACTCTCTTATACTCTGGGGTATCACATAATTAGTACAAATGTTCTCATGCCGCAATTCAGTTTTTGTATATATTTCTAAAATATGTACATGTGCTACCAGTTAATATACTACTGATAAAGCTTAGTATCTTTTTAAAGATAAAGTCATTATAAATAGGCTTCCTGTAATCATTTCCTGTATGCCAGTGACCCTTTATGGAGTACTCTATAGGATACACTCCCCCCATACTAAATCCTCTGCTGAGGTAATGGGGAATCAATAAAGATATACAATTAAGCCCTGGAGGTAGTACTCAGAACCATATTTGTATTTCAGAAGCATATATTTATATTAAAATGATTCCCAGCAGAGATATCAAGGCAATTCAATGGAGAAAGTGTACCCTTCTCAACAAATGGTGTATAACTTTCAAATGTATATAAGGGGAAAAAGTGAAATGCTTGTGACTGACTGGGCACCTGGGTGGCTCAGTGGTTGAGCATCTGCCTTTAACTCAGGTTGTGATCCTGGGGTCCTGGGATTGAGTCCTACGTTGGGCTCCTCGCAGGGAGCCTGCTTCTCCCTCTGTGTCTCTGCCTCTCTTTGTGTGTCTCTCATGAATAAATAAATAAAATCTTAAAAAAAGAGAAATGCTTGTGACCATATTAGTTAAATATTTATTAGATAAAACAAAAAAAGAGTATAAGTCACTGTTATGGACTGAATTGTGTCCCCTACATATGTTGAAGCCCTAACCCTCAATGTGACTGCATTTGGAGTTAGGGCCTTTATGGAGGTAATTAAAGTTAAATGAGGTAATAAAGGTGGGGTCCTGATCTGATAGAACTTGTGTGCTTAGAGCAGCAGGAAGAGGCACTGCAGAGCTCTCTTTCCGTGTGTGCACAGAGGAAAGGCCATGTGAGGACACAAGGAGGAGATGGCCATCTGCAAGCCAGGAAGAGAGGTCATACCAGAAACCAGCACTGATCACATCTTGCCCTTGAATTTGTTTAACCTACTTGGTCTGTGGTATTTTGTTATGGCTGCTTGAGTAGACTAATACACTCATAAAGGAAAAATATTTTTTAAACTATGAAAATTGATATATTTAAAACCTCTGCTCTTTTAAAAAAGATTTTATTTAAATTCCAGTTAGTTAACATAGTGTAACATTAGTTTCAAGTGTACAAATTAGTGGTTCCACACTTACATACAACACCCAGCAGTCATCACAAGTGCACTCCTTAATCTCCATCACATAATTCATTCCCCCACCCACCTCCCCTCTGGTAATCATCAGTTTGTTCTCTAGAACAATCTGTGTCTTGGTTTCCCTCTCTCTTTTCCCTATGATTGTCTGTTTCTTAAATTCCACATATAAGTGAAATCAGAGGTATTTGTCTTTCTCTGACTGACTTATTTGACTTAGCATAATACTCTCTAGCTCCATCCATGTTGCTGCAAATGGGAAGATTTTGTTCTTTTTTATGGTGGAGTAATATTCCATTGTATGTCTCTTTTCTAGGGTGGCTGCACCAGTTTGCATTCCCACCAATGGTGCACGAGGGTTCCCCTTTCTCCACATCCTCAACAACATCTGTTGTTTCCTATGTTGTTGATTTTAGCCATTCTGACAGGAGTGAGGGGATATCTCATTATAGTTTTGATTTGTATTTTCTGGATAGTGTGTGATGTTGCATCTTCCCATGTGTCTGTTAGCCAGCTGAATGTCTTCTTTGGAAAAATGTTTATTCATGTTCTCTGCCCATTTCTTAATTGGGCTATTTGGTTTGGGGAGTGTTGAGCTGCAAAAAATCTTTACATATTTTGGATGCTAACTCTTTATTGTCAGATATGTCATTTGCAAGTGTCATCTACCATTCCATACGTTGCCTTTTAGTTTGTTGATTGTTTCCCTTGCTGTGCAGAAGATTTTTATTTTGATGAAGTCCCAAAAGTAATTTTTCTTTTGCTTCCCTTGCCTCAGGAGACATATCTAGAAAAATGTTGCTACAGCTAATGTCGAAGGGTTTACTGCCTGTGTTCTCCTTAGGATCTTAATAATTTCCCATCTCACATTTAGGTCTTTAATACATTTTGAGTTTATCTTGTGTCTGGTGTAAGAGGATGATGGTCCAGTTTCATTCTTCTGCACGTGGCTGTCCAATTTTCCCAGTGCCATTTACTGAAGAGTCTGTCCTTTTTCCAGTGGATAGTCTTTCCTGCTTTGTCGAATATCAATTGACCATAGAGTTAAGGGCCCATTTGTGGGTTCTCTATTCTGTTCCATTGATCTATGTGTCTGCTTTTGAGCCAGTACCACACTGTCTTGATGATCAAAGCTTTGTAGTACAGCTTGAAGTCTGGAATCATGATGCCCCCAGCTTTGCTTTTCTTTTTCAGAATTGCTTTGGATATTTATGGTCTTTTGTGGTTCCACACAAATTTTATAATTGTTTCTTCTAGTTCTGAAAAAAATGCTGGTGGTACTTGGATAGGGGTTACATTAAATGTGTAGATTGCCTAGGGTAGTATAGACATTTTAACAATGTTTGTTCTTTCAATCCATGAACACAGAATTTTTTCCCATTTCTGTGTGTCCTCTCCAATTTCTTTCATAAGTGTTCTGTAGTTTCCAGAGTACAAAACTTTTACCTCTTTTGTTCAGTTTATTCCTATTTTTTTCTTACTGGTTTTGGTGCAATTATAAATGGGATTGATTCCTTAATTTCTTTTTCTGCTACTTCATTATTGGTGTATAGAAATGCAACCAATTTCTGCACATTGATTTTTATATCCTGACACTTTGCTGAGTTCATATATGAGTTCTAGTAATTTTCTGGTGGTTTTTTTTTTGGGGGGGGGGGGGGGGTTCTACATAGAGTATTATCTCATCTACAAACAGGGAAAATTTGACTTCCTTCTTGCCAATTTGGATGTCTTTTATTTCTTTGTGTTGTGTGATTGCTGAGACTAGGAATTCCAGTACTATGTTTTTATTTTTGTTTTGAGATTTTATGTATTTATTTGACAGAAAGACAGCACAAACAAGGGAAAAGGCAGACAGAGGGAGAGGAAGAAGCAGACTCTGCACTGAGTAGGGAGCCTACATGGGACTTGATCCCAGGACTCCAGGATCATATCCTGAGCTGAATGCAGACACTTAACTCACTAGCCACCCAGGTGCCCCCTGCAGTACTATGTTAAATAGCAGTGTTCGGAGTGGATATCCTGACTACAGAGGAAAAACTCTCAGTTCTTCCCCATTGAGGATGGTATTAGCTGTGGGTCTTTCATATATGGTTTTTATGATATTGAGGTATGTTCCATCTATACCTACTTTGTTGAAGGTTTTTATCAAGAATGGATGCTTTATCTTGTCAAATGCTTTTTCTGGATCTATTGAGAGGATCAAATGGTTTAAAATTTTTTTTTTTATTTATTCATGATAGACATAGAGAGAGAGAGAGGCAGAGACACAGGAGGAGGGAGAAGCAGGCTCCATGCAGGGAGCCCGACACGGGACTCGATCCCGGAACTCCAGGATCGTGCCCTGGGCCAAAGGCAGGCGCCAAACCACTGAGCCACCCAGGGATCCCTCAAATGGTTCTTATACTCTCTTTTATTGAAGTGGTGTATTATGTTGCTTAATTTGTGAATATCAAACCACTCCTGTAGCCTAGTAATAAGTCCCTCTTGATCAAGGGGAGTAATTCTTTTAATTAACTATTGGATTTGGTTTCCTAGTATCTTGTTAAGAATTTTTGCACCCATGTTCATCAGGGATATTGATGTATAATTCTTTTTTTAATGGGGTCTTTGTATTTCCCTGATGGCAAGTGATGTAGAGCATTTTCTCATGTGCTTGTTGGCCATGTCTATGTCTTCCTCTGTGAGATTTCTGTTCATGTCTTTTGCCCATTTCATGATTGGATTGTTTGTTTCTTTGCTGTTGAGTTTAATAAGTTCTTTATAGATCTTGGAAACTAGCCCTTTATCTGAAACCACAATGAGATACCACCTCACACCACTGAGAATGGGGAAAATTAACAAGGCAGGAAACCACAAATGTTGGAGAGGATGTGGAGAAAAGGGAACCCTCTTACACTGTTGGTGGGAATGTGAACTGGTGCAGCCACTCTGGAAAACTGTGTGGAGGTTCCTCAAAGAGTTAAAAATAGACCTGCCCTATGACTCAACAATTGCACTGGTGGGGATTTACTCCAAAGATACAGATGCAATGAAACGCCAGGACACCTGCACCCCCATGTTTCTAGCAGCAATGTCCACAATAGCCAAACTGTGGAAGGAGCCTCGGTGTCCATTGAAAAATGAATGGATAAAGAAGATGTGGTTTATGTATACAATGGAATATTACTCAGCCATTAGAAATGACAAATACCCACCATTTGCTTCGACGTGGATGGAACTGGAGGGTATTATCCTGAGTGAAAAAAGTCATTCGGAGAAGGACAAACATTATATGGTCTCATTCATTTGGGGAATATAAATAATAGTGAAAGGGAATAGAGGGGAAGGGAGAAGAAATGGGTGGGAAATGTCAGAAAGGGAGACGGAACATGGACGACTCCTAACTCTGGGAAACGAACTAGAGGTGGTGGAAGAGGAGGTGGGCGGGGGGTGGGAGTGACTGGGTGGCAGGCACTGAGGTGGGCACTTGACGGGATGAGCACTGGGTGTTATTCTGTATATTGGAAAATTGAACAACAATAAAAAATAAATTTAGTATTAAAAAAATGGGGTCTTTGTCTGGTTTTGGAATCAAGTTAATGCTGGCCTTGTGGAATAAGTTTGGAAGTTTTCCTTCCATTTCTATTTTTTGAAACAGCTTCAGAATAATAGGCACTAACTCTTTTTTTTCTGGTAGAATTCCCCTGTAAAGCCATCTGGTCCCAGAGACTTTTGACTACCAATCCAATTTCTTTGTTGCTCATGGTCTGTTCAAATTTTCTATTTCTTCCTGTTTCAGTTTTGGTAGACTGTATATTTCTAGAAACTTATACATTTCTTCCAGATTGCCCAGTTTGTTGGTATTTAATTTTTCATAATATTCTCTTATACTTGTTTATATTTCTGTAGTGTTGGTTGTGATCTCTCCTCTTTAATTCATGATTTTATCTATTTGGGCCCTTTCTCTTTTCTTTTTGATAAGTCTGGCAAGTGGCTTATCAGTTTTATTAATTATTTCTAAGAACCAGCTCATGGTTTTATTGATTTGTTCTATTTGGTTTTTTTTTTTTTTGGTTCTATATCATTTTCCCCCTGTTTAATCTTTTTTATTTCCCTTCTGCTGGCTTTAGGCTTTATTTGCCATTCTTTTTCTAGCTCCTGTAGGTGTAAGGTTAGGTTGCATATTTGAGACTGTTTTTGTTTCTTGAGGTAGGCCAATATTGCTATATACTTCTCTCCTAGGACCACCTTTGCTACATCTCAAAGGGTTTGGACTGTCATGTTTTCATTCTTATTTGCTTCCATGTATTTAATTCTTTAATTTTTGTTTAACCCACTCATTCTCTAGTAGGATGTTCTTTAACTTTCATGTATTTGTGTTTTTTCCAATTTTTTTCTTGCAATTGATTTCAAGGTTCATGGCATTGTGGTCTGAAAACATGCATGGTAAGATCTCAGTCTCTTTTTACTTGTTTATGGCTGATTTGTGACCCAATATGTGATATTCTGGTAAATGTTCCATGTGCATTCGAGAAAAATGTGTATTCTGCTGCTTTAGGATGAAATGCTCTGAATATATCTCTTATGTCCTTCTAGTCCAATATATCATTCAAGGTTATTGTTTCCTTGATGGTTTTCTGCATAGATAATATGTCCATTGCTAGAAGTGGGGTGTTAAAGTCCCAGTACTTACTGTTATTGTATTATTATCAATAAGTTTCTTTGTATTTGTTATAAATTGAATTATATATTTGGATGCTCCCAAGTTGGGGGCATGAGTATTTGCAATTTTTTAGATCTTCTTGATGGATAGATGACTTCTCTATGATATATTGCCTTTCTTCATCTCTTGTTAGTCTTTGGTTTAAAATCTAGTTTGTCTGATACACATATGGCTACTCCAGCTTTCTTTTGTTGTTCCTTAGCATGATCGATGGTTCTCTATCCCCTCACTTTCAATCTGGGATGTCTTTAGGTCTAAAATGAGTCTCTTATAGGCAGCATATGGATGGGTCTCATTTTTTTGTCCATTCTCATACTCTATGTCTTTTGATCAGAGCATTTATTCTATTTACATTCAAAGTGATTATTGAAAGATATGAATTTAGTGCCATTGTGTTACCCATAAAACTGGTGTTTCTGGTGGAGTTCTTTGTTCCTTTCTAATCTTCGTTGTTTTTGGTCTTTTCCCCCCATGCAGAGTACCCTTTAATATTTCTTGTAGGGCTGGTTTGGCAGTCACGAACTCCTTTGATTTTTGTTTGCCTGGGAAACGCTTTATCTCTCCTTCTATTCTGAATGAAAGCCTTGCTGGATAAAGTATTCTTGGCTGCATATTTTTTCCATTCAGCATGTTGAATATGTCATACCACCTTTTTTTGGCCTGCCAAATTTTCTTCTTTGAACCTTATCTGCCTTCTTTTTTTAAAAAAGATTTTATTTATTTATTCATGAGAGACACACAGAGAGAGGCAGAGACACAGGCAGAGGGACTCCTTATGGGGAGCCTGGTGAGGGACTTGATTCTAGGACCCCAGGATCACGCCCTGAACCAAAGGGAGACACTCAACTGCTGAGCCACCCAGGTGTCCCCTGATCTGCCTTCCCTTGTAGGTTAAGGACTCTTTCTCTTGCTGATTTCAAGATTCTTTCCTTGACTGTTCATTTTGTGAATTTGACTATGACATGTCTTGGTGATGTCTGGATTTTGATGAATTTAATGGGAGCTCGCTGTGCTCTTGGATTTTGATGTTTCCTTCCCCTGATTAGGAAAGTTTTCAGCTATACTTTGCTCAAATAAGTCTTCTGCCCTTTCCCCCCCTCTTTTCCACTTCTTGGACTCTTATGATATGAATGTTATTACGCTTTAAGGAGTCACTGACTTCCGTAAGTCTACATTTGTGATCCAGTACTTTTCTTTCCCTCTTTTATCAGCTTCATTTTGTCCATAATTTTGTCCATAATTTTATCTTCTATATCACTGATTTGTTCTGCTTCATTCATCCTTATGGCAATGCATGCATTTGGTTTTGCATCTTGGTTATAGGATTTTTAGTTTAGTCCTGACTAGATTTAGTTCTCTTATTTCTGCAGTAAAGGATTCTCTAAGTGTTTTCTATGCTTTTCTCAAGCCCATCCACTACCCTTATGATTATTAATTCTGGTTCAGATATCTTGCTTGTATCTGTATTAGCTAAACCCCTGCCTGTGACTTCCTGTTCTTTCTTTTGCAGTGAATTCCTCCATCTTGTCATTTTGTCTGGGTCACTGTGTTTTTGTGTATGACTGTTAGGAAAATCTGTTGTATTCCTGCTCCTAAGAGTAATGGCTATATTATGAAGTCAAAAAAAAAAAAAAAGGAAGGTAGATATAGGTGTGTTTTGGTTTGCTTGGTAAAAGAAGCTAAGAAGCTAGAGCCAAAAAACAAAAACAAAAAGGAAGCTAGATTCAATTTCCCCTTAGAGCTTAAGCTTTGCAGCACTCTATGATCAGTGGAGTTGGTATCTGTGAGTGGTTTGTGCTGATGTTCTGGGGAGGGGCCTGCTGTGCTGATTCTCAGGTGGACTTGCCCTAGTGGAGATGCACCTACAGGGTGCAGGAAGATGGGGGCTCTGGCCTCCACTAGGTGGCCGTGTTTTGTTCACTGAATTTGGTCAGTGCTGATGGGGGGAATGGGGGGGACAGGGCAGGGAAATTACATTGCCTATTCTTTTTTCCCTGGAGTTGGGAATTTGCACTTGCTACTCTTTAGGATGCCCTTTCAGAAAAGCAAGCACTCACCTCTCTTGTGTTCTGCTTCCACTAAATCCCTGCCTTCACTCTGAGCTGTCTGCCTGCCAGGCAGCACAGCAGTCCTGTGTTTTATCTCAGGCTTGTGGCTAGGTTTCAAAACTCCACATTTTAGAGATCCACGAGGCTGGACTCACACTGACTCTCTGGGGGAAGATCTCACCACACTTTTACCATTTGCCAGTGTGTCATTGAATGTAATGGTCACTCAAGCAGTTGTTCAAAGTTTATGGTAAAGGGCATTAAAAAGCCAGCAATCAAGGCTTGCTGCCCTCAGGGGGTATCTTTTTCCTATGCTAGGGGTCTTTTTATTCCCAGAGAGGCCACACTGCCACTCCCAAATGCACTCAAAGGAGAGGAACTGTTTCTCCTCATGTGACCCAAGGGGATCCTTAAACCACACTGCCTGGTCCTGGGTCTCCACCCTCCTTCCCCACCAGAGCTAGTATGGACCTCCAAACTTCAGACTTTGCACTCCACTGCTTATAAAAAAAACTTGCAGTTTAGCCCCTATCCTTTTCCCAGCAAATATTTTTTGGGAATAGTTTATCTTGTACAATCCCCTAAATGCTGATTCTCTTTCTTTTTTAAAAAATAAATTTATATTTTATTGGTGTTCAATTTGCCAACATACAGAATAACACCCAGTGCTCATCCCGTCAAGTGCCCCCCTCAGTGCCCATCACCCATTCACCCCCACCCCCCGCCCTCCTCCCCTTCCACCACCCTTGTTCGTTTCCCAGAGTTAGGAGTCTTTATGTTCTGTCTCCCTTTCTGATATTTCCTACCCATCTCTTCACCCTTCCCTTCTATTCCCTTTCACTATTATTTATATTCCCAAATGAATGAGAACATACAAAGTTTGTCCTTCTCCGATTGACTTACTTCACTCAGCATCATACCCTCCAGTTCCATCCACATCGAAGCAAATGGTGGGTATTTGTCGTTTCTAATGGCTGAGGAATATTCCATTGTATACATAAACCACATCTTCTTTATCCATTCATTTTTCGATGGACACCGAGGCTCCTTCCACAGTTTGGCTATTGTGGACATTGCTGCTATAAACATCGTGGTACAGGTGTCCCGGCGTTTCACTGCATCTGTATCTTTGGGGTAAATCCCCAACAGTGCAATTGCTGGGTCATAGGACAGGTCTACTTTTTACTCTTTGAGGAACCTCCACACAGTTTACCAGAGTGGCTGCACCAGTTCACATTCCCACCAACAGTGTAAGAGGGTTCCCTTTCTCCACATCCTCTCTAACATTTGTGGTTTCCTGCCTTGTTAATTTTCCCCATTCTCACTGGTGTGAGGTGGTATCCCATTGTGCTTTTGATTTGTATTTCCCTGATGGCAAGTGATGCGGAGCATTTTCTCATGTGCATGTTGGCCATGTCTATGTCTTCCTCTGTGAGATTTCTGTTCATGTCTTTTGCCCATTTCATGATTGGATTATTTGTTTCTTTGCTGTTGAGTTTAATAAGTTCTTTATAGATCTTGGAAACTGCCCTTTATCTGAAACGACATTTGCAAATATCTTCTCCCATTCTGTAGGTTGTCTTTTAGTTTTGTTGACTGTATCCTTTGCTGTGCAAAAGCTTCTTATCTTGATGAAGTCCCAATAGTTCATTTTTGCTTTTGTTTCTTTTGCCTTCGTGGATGTATCTTGCAGGAAGTTACTGTGGCCGAGTTCAAAGAGGGTGTTCCTGTGTTCTCCTCTAGGATTTTGATGGAATCTTGTCTCACATTTAGATCTTTCATCCATTTTTGAGTTTATCTTTGTGTATGGTGTAAGAGAATGGTCTAGTTTCATTCTTCTGCATGTGGCTGTCCAATTTTCCCAGCACCATTTATTGAAGAGACTGTCTTTCCTCCAGTGGATAGTCTTTCCTCCTTTATCGAATATTAGTTGACCATAAAGTTGAGGGTCCACTTCTGGATTCTCTATTCTGTTCCATTGATCTATGTGTCTGTTTTTGTGCCAGTACCATGCTGTCTTGATGACCACAGCTTTGTAGTACAACCTGAAATCTGGCATTGTGATGCCCCCAGCTATGGTTTTCTTTTTTAAAATTCCCCAGGCTATTCGGGGTCTTTTCTGATTCCACACAAATCTTAAAATAATTTGTTCTAACTCTCTGAAGAAAGTCCATGGTATTTTGATAGGGATTGCATTAAATGTGTAAATTGCCCTGGGTAATATTGACATTCTCACAATATTAATTCTGCCAATCCATGAGCATGGAATATTTTTCCATCTCTTTGTGTCTTCCTCAATTTCTTTCAGAAGTGTTCTGTAGTTTTTAGGGTATAGATCCTATACCTCTTTGGTTAGGTTTATTCTTAGGTATCTTATGCTTTTGGGTGCAATTGTAAATGGGATTGACTCCTTAATTTCTCTTTCTTCAGTCTCATTGTAACTGTATAGAAATGCCACTGATTTCTGGGCATTGATTTTGTATCCTGCCATGCTGCCAAATTGCTGTATGTGTTCTAGCAATCTTGGGGTGGAGTCTTTTGGGTTTTCTATGTAGAGTATCATGTCATCGGCAAAGAGGGAGAGTTTGACTTCTTCTTTGCCAATTTGAATGCCTTTTATGTCTTTTTGTTGTCTGATTCCTGAGGTGAGGACTTCCAGTACTATGTTGAATAGCAGTGGTGAGAGTGGACATCCCTGTCTTGTTCCTCATCTTAGGGGAAAGGCTCCCACTGCTTCCCCATTGAGAAAGATATTTGCTGTGGGCTTTTCATAGATGGCTTTTAAGATGTTGAGGAATGTCCCCTCTATCCCTACACTCTGAAGAGTTTTGATCAGGAATGGATGCTGTATTTTGTCAAATGCTTTCTCTGCATCTAATGAGAGGATCATATGATTCTTGTTTTTTCTCTTGCTTGTATGATGAATCACTTTGATTGTTTTACGAGTGTTGAACCAGCCTTGTGTCGGGGGATAAATACTACTTGGTCATGGAGAATAATTTTCTTAATGTACTGTTGGATCCTATTGGCTAGTATCTTGTTGAGAATCTTTGCATCCGTGTTCATCAGGGTTATTGGTGTATAATTCTCCTTTTTGGTGGGATCTTTGTCTGGTTTTGGAATTAAGGTGATGCTGGCCTCATAGAACGAATTTGGAAGTACTCCATCTCTTTCTATCTTTCCAAACAGCTTTAGTAGAATAGGTATGATTTCTTCTTTAAATGTTTGATAGAATTCCCCTGGGAAGCCATCTAGCCCTGGACTTTTGTGTCTTGGGAGGTTTTTGATGACTGATTCAATTTCCTCCCTGGTTATTGGCCTGTTCAGGTTTTCTGTTTCTTCCTGTTCCAGTTTTGGTAGTTTGTGGGTTTCCAGGAATGCATCCATTTCTTCTAGATTGCCTAATTTATTGGCGTAGAGCTGTTCATAATATGTTTTTAAAATCGTTTGTATTTCCTTGGTGTTGGTAGTGATCTCTCCTTTCTCATTCATGATTTTATTAATTTCAGTCTTCTCTCTCTTCTTTTTAATAAGGCTGGCTAATGGTTTATCTATCTTATTAATTCTCTCAAAGAACCAACTCCTGGTTCTGTTGATCTGTTCCACAGTTCTTCTGGTCTCGATTTTGTTGAGTTCTGCTCGAATCTTAATTAACTCTCTTCTTCTGCTGGGTGTAGGGTCCATCTGCTGTTTTTTTCTCTAGCTCCTTTATGTGTAAGGTTACCTTTTGTATTTGAGTTCTTTCCAGTTTTTGGATGGATGCTTGTGTTGTGATGTATTTCCCCCTCAGGACTGCTTTTGCCGTATCCCAAAGATTTTGAACGGTTGTATCTTCATTCTCATTAGTTTCCATGAATCTTTTAAATTCTTCCTCAATTTCCTGGTTGACCCTTTCATCTTTTAGCAGGATGGTCCTTAACCTCCACGTGTTTGAAGTCCTTCCAAACTTCTTGCGATTTAATTCTAATTCAATGCATTATGGTCTGAGAATATACAGGGGACTATCCCGATCTTTTGGTATTGGTTCAGACCTGATTTGTGACTCAGTATGTGGTCTATTCTGGAGAAAGTTCCATGTGCACTTGAGAAGAATGTGTATTCAGTTGAGTTTGGATGTAAAGTTCTGTAGATATCTGTGAAATCCATCTGGTCCAGTGTATCATTTAAAGCTCTCGTTTCTTTGGAGATGTTGTGCTTAGAAGACCTTTCGAGGGTAGAAAGAGCTAGATTGAAGTCACCAAGTATAAGTGTATTATTATCTAACTATTTCTTCACTTTGGTTATTAATTGGTTTAAATATTTGGCAGCTCCCACATTCGGGGCATATATATTGAGGATTGTTAAGTCCTCTTGTTGGATAGATCCTTTAAGTATGATATAGTGTCCCTCTTCGTCTCTCACTACAGTCTTCGGGGTAAATTTTAGTTTATCTCATATAAGGATGGCTACGCCTGCTTTCTTTTGCAGACCCTTGTTTTGTTTGTTTGTTTTTAATAAATTAATTTTTATTGGTGTTTAATTTACCAACATACAGAATAACACCCAGTGCTCATCCCGACAAGTGTCCACCTCAGTGCCCGTCACCCATTCACCCCTACCCCTTGCCCTCCTCCCCTTCCACCAGCCCTAGTTCATTTCCCAGAGTTCGGAGTCTTTATGTTCTGTGTCCCTTCCTGATATTTCCCACACATTTCTTCTCCCTTTCCTTATATTCCCTTTCACTATTGTTTATATTCCCCCAATGAATGAGAACATACACTGTTTGTCCTTCTCCGACTGACTTACTTCACTCAGCATAATACTTTGAGGACCATTTGAATGGTAAATGGTTCTCCAACCTTTTATTTTCAGGTTGTAGGTGTCCTTCTGTCTAAAATGAGTCTCTTGTAGACAGCAAATAGATGGATCCTGATTTTTTATCCAGTCTGAAACCCTGCACCTTTTGATGGGGTCATTAAACCCGTTCACGTTCAGAGTTACTATTGACAGATATGAGTTTAGTGTCATCATGATATCTATTCAGTCCTTGTTTTTGTGGATTGTTCCACTGAGCTTCTTCTTAAAGGGGAATTTTAAGAGTCCCCCTTAAAATTTCTTGCAGAGCTGGTTTAGAGGTCACATATTCTTTCAGTTCCTGCCTGTCTTGGAAGCTCTTTATCTCTCCTTCCATTCTGAATGAGATCCTTGCTGGATAAAGTATTCTTGGTTGCAGGTTCTTCTCATTTAGGACCCTGAATATATCCTGCCAGCCCTTTCTGTCCTGCCAGGTCTCGGTGGAGAGGTCTGCTGTTACCCTAATACTCCTTCCCATAAAAGTCAGGGATTTCTTGTCTCTTGCTGCTTTAAGGATCTTGTCTTTATCTTTGGAATTTGCAAGCTTCACTGTTAAATGTCAAGGTGTTGAATGGTTTTTATTGATTTTAGGGGTGGCTCTCTCTATTTCCTGGATCTGAGTGCCTGTTTCCCTTCCCAGATTAGGAAAGTTTTCAGCTATGATTTGTTCAAATACATATTCTGGACTTCTGTCCCTTTTGGCGCCCTCGGGAACCCCGATTAAACGTAGGATTTTCTTCCTCAGGCTGTTGTTTATTTCCCTTAATCTGTCTTCATGGTCTTTTAATTGTTTGTCTCTTTTTTCCTCAGTTTCCTTTTTTGCCATCAACTTGTCTTCTATGTCACTCCACTCCCTGGTTCTTCCACCTCGTTAACCCTCCTTGTTAGGACTTCTGGTTTGGTTTGCATCTCATTCAATTGATTTTTAATTTCTCCCTGATTGGATCTAAATTCTGCAGTCATGAAGTCTCTTGAGTCCTTTATGCTTTTTTCTAGAGCCACCAGTAGCTGTATAACAGTGCTTCTGAATTGGCTTTCTGACATTGAATTGTAATCCAGATTTTGTAACTCTGTGGGAGAGAGGACTGTTTCTGATTCTTTCTTTTGAGGTAAGGTTTTCCTTCTAGTCATTTTGCTCAGTGCAGAGTGGCCAAAAACAAGTTATATTGGGAAAAGGAGAAAAAGAGAGGAGAGAAAGAAGGAAAGAAAAGGGAAAAAGAAAAAAGGAAGAAAAAAGGAAAAAAGAGAAGAAAAAGAGAAAGAAAAAGAAAGAAGGGGGAAAAAAGGGTGGGGGAAGCAATCATAAATCAAAAAGAAAAAAAAAAACATGGGGGAATATCTTCTGATTCTGTATACTTTAAGTCCCTTGACTTTCCCTAGAACTTGTCCGTCTAGCTGGTCTTCTGGGGGAGGGGCCTCTTGTGCTGATTTTCAGGTGTTAGCACTTGGGGGAGCTGCTCTGCCCCTGCCTGGTGCAGGGCTCAGTGGGGGTTGTTTACCCCGTGAGGCCCCAGGAGGAACAACCCCAGTGGCGGGGCCAGCTCTGGAGCCCTGGATTCAGCCCCCGCAGTAACTCCGGGGCTCTCGGTCTGCAGGGCCTGGAGGCTCCGGGGCGGGGCCGCTGATCTGCTCAGGTCGGGGCAGGAGCGTCCTCGCTGTCCTGGGCCCTCCCGGCCTCTGCCTGTCCCCGGGGAGGCCGGATCCTGGGCTGCGTCCGGGCGCCCAGCGCTCCTGGGCCTGCGCTGTTGGATTCGCGCTCCCGCCCCGCAGCCCCCTCCGCGGAGCCGCAGCCCGAGCCCCTCCGAGCTGCTCCGGGTCCAGCCGTGCGCGCTGCAGCCCTTAGGGAGCTCGGCGCACTCTCCCCGGGGCGCAGGTGCCTGTTAGTGTCCCAGGGAGCCCGAGGGCATCCCTGCCCTCCTGGGTCCTGCTCCACCTCCCTGCAAGCCCCTTTCCGCGGGGAAGGTTGGTGCAGCTCCTGCTCCTCCGGGACGGGGCTCTCCTGTCCTGGGGACACTCGCCCCGGCCTCAGCCCGGCTCCTCGCGGGGCCCCTCCCCCTTGGAGGCCTTTTGTTTCTTTATTTCTTTTTTCCCCGTCTTCCTCCCTTGATAGAAGCACGAACTCTTCTCACTGTAGCATTCCAGCTGTTCTCTCTTTAAATCTCAGTCCGAATTCGTAGATTTTCAGGATGATTGGAAGGTTATCTAGGTAATTTGGTGGGGACAGGTGACTTGGGGACCCTACTCTTCCGGCATCTTGCCCCTCCTCCTGATTCTCTTTCTCTCTCTCTCTCTTTCTCTTTCTCTCGCTCTTCCCTCAGTGATCAGTTTCCCCTTTGCAATACCCACACTTCCTTTCTCCCCCAAATCAACTCTCTGCCACTCCTACCTTCCATGATGTGTCTGTTTTTTCAACCTCTAGTTGTGGATTTTTGCTTTCTCAGTCCTCAGATCAATTTCTTGTCTGTTCAAAATGATTTGATATTTATCTAGCTGTGTTCTAGGGATCAGAGAAGCTTGGATACCCTTACTCCTCTGCCATCTTAACTTCTCCCCTCTTTTTTCTTTTTGATAATTCTGGCTAGGGGTTTATCAATTTTATTAACTTTTTTCAAAGATCCAGCTCCTGGTTTCATTGATCTGCTCTATTCTTTATTATTCTCTTCCTTCTGCTGGCTTTAGTCTTTATTTTTTGTTCTGCATTTTTGTTTTTTGGGTTCCTTTTGGTTTAAGGTAGTTTAAGATTTTTCTAGCTTCTTTTTTTTTTTTTTAGATTTTTTAAAAATTTATTTATTCAGAGAGAGAGACAGAGAGAGGCAGAGACACAGGCAGAGGAAGAAGCAGGCTCCACACGGGGAGCCCAACATTGGACTCCATTCCGGGTCTCCAGGATCACACCCCAGGCTGCAGGCGGCGCTAAACCGCGGCGCCACCGGGGCTGCCCAGATTTTTCTAGCTTCTTAAATATAAACCTCAGCTCTTTGAAAAATACTGTTAGGAATATGAAAAAACATAAGCGGAAGGAAAATATCTATAAATCATTTATCTTAGGAAAAATTTTTATAAAATATATATAACTCTTCAAATCAGTAAGAAGTTACTTTTTTTCCAGGTGAGTAACAATGTCACAATTGAAGAATAAAATTAAACTCTGTAGTTAAAGAAAAAACTTAAAAAGTAAAATGGGAAAAAGATCAAACAAGCACTTCACCAAAAAGGAACATGAAAGGAATACCTGAGTGGCTAAGTGAGTTGATGACCTGACTCTTGATTTTGGCTCAGTTCGTGATTTGGGGTAATGGGATTGAACCCCATGTCCGACTCTGTGCTCACCATGGAGTTCGCTTGTCCCTGTGCCTCTTCTCCTCCCTCACATTCTTTCTCAAATAAGTAAATAAAATCTTTTTTTTTAAAAAAGGATACAAAACATAGAAAAACATAATCATTATTAGACATGAGGAAAATCAAATTAAAACTACAATGAAATACCATTACAAACTAATATAATGGCTCAAATAAAAAGCCTGTAATCATTAAATGCTTGTGAAGAGTCAGAGGAGCTAGAACCCTCACGTGCTGCTAATATAAATGAAAACTGGTACAGCCATTTTGAAAAAGTTTGATAGTTTATTAAGTTAAAATATACTTATTATGAGACCCAGCAATCCCATTCACTCCTTGGTATTAACTCAAGAGAATGAAGATGTATGTCCACACATAGAAATCTGTATATAAGTGTTTATGGCTGGAAATAATCCAAATATGTATCAAGTGGTGAATGGATAAATAAACTGTGAAATAGCCATATAAAAGATCACGACTCTTCAATAAAAATAAATTAACTGAAACTTGGACCTGAGACCAAATGAATGGCACTGCCTTTGAGTTCCAGATCTGTCAAATAGGTAGCCCTGGACATTGCACTGACACTTTAAGACCCAATTTCTCTAAAGTTTTAAATGAGTCAGAAGTAGATGAGCATGGAAATGCTTCATGAACAATCATTATGAGATTCCACGAGGTAAGGATAACATCACTAGTACCACATGTGGTGATGGACACATGTGACAGCAGCATCTGTAAAGCACAGGGCTATTTAGGGAAAGTGGAGGCAGAATTTCTTCCTTCTTCCTGCTTAAGGCTATCCTCAGACCTCACTCTCAAAAGTTCTCCGATGAAGTGGCCTTTCCTGAGTAACCTACCCCCAGGCCAACCCAGCTTACCTTGCTCTTCTGAAGGCTGGCCCAAAGTCCTCACTGTCACACAATGTTGTGGCTTCTGAATGTGGTAGAATCACCAAGTCTGGCTCATTCTTGACAGGGGGATCAAGAACTGCTTCTGGCTGTACTGACCTTTGTGGGCTCTTTGTCTCTACTCTGAAACTCTGGAGAGAGGTCTAAAGTGAAGGGGTGCTCTTTTCCAGGGAAGACATTCCTATCTAGAATCCCTTTGCTTTCTGCTTCACAAGAGCTACTTTGCTCTAAAATGAAGGACCCGTCACAAATCGGGTCTGAACCGATACCAAAAGATCGGGATAGTCCCCTGTATATTCTCAGACCATAATGCCTTGAAATTAGAACTTAATCACAACAAGAAGTTTGGAAGGACCACAAACACGTGGAGGTTAAGGACCATCCTGCTAAAAGATGAAAAGGTCAACCAGGAAATTAAGGAAGAATTAAAAAGATTCATGGAAACTAATGAGAATGAAGATACAACCGTTCAAAATCTTTGAGATGCAGCAAAAGCAGTCCTGAGGGGGAAATACATCGCAATACAAGCATCCATTCAAAAACTGGAAAGAACTCAAATTCAAAAGCTCACCATACACATAAAGAAACTAGAGAAAAAGCAACAAATAGACTCCACCCCCAGCAGAAGAAGAGAGTTAATTAAAATTCAAGCAGAACTAAATGAAATCGAGACCAAAAGAACTGTGGAACAGATCAACAGAACCAGGAGTTGGTTCTTTGAAAGAATTATAGATAAACCATTAGCCAGCCTTATTAAAAAGAAGAGAGAGAAGACTGAAATTAATAAAATCATGAATGAGAAAGGAGAGATCACTACCAACACCAAGGAAATACAAACAATTTTAAAAACATATTATGAACAGCTCTACACCAATAAATTAGGAAAACTAGAAGAAATGGACGCATTCCTGGAAACCCACAAACTACCAAAACTGGAGCAGGAAGAAATAGAAAACCTGAACAGGCCAATAACCAGGGAGGAAATTGAAGCAGTCATCAAAAACCTCCCAAGACACAAGAGTCCAGGGCCAGATGGCTTCCCAGGGGAATTCTATCAAACGTTTAAAGAAGAAATCATACCTATTCTACTAAAGCTGTTTGGAAAGATAGAAAGAGATGGAGTACTTCCAAATTCGTTCTATGAGGCCAGCATCACCTTAATTCTGAAACCAGACAAAGATCCCACCAAAAAGGAGAATTACAGACCAATATCCCTGATGAACATGGATGCAAAAATTCTCAACAAGATACTAGCCAATAGGATCCAACAACACATTAAGAAAATTATTCACCATGACTAAGTAGGATTTATCCCCGGGACACAAGGCTGGTTCAACACTCGTAAAACCATCAATGTGATTCATCATATCAGCAAGAGAAAAACCAAGAACCATATGATACTCTCATTAGATGCAGAGAAAGCATTTGACAAAATACAACATCCATTCCTGATCAAAACCCTTCAGAGTGTTGGGATAGAGGGAACTTTCCTCAACATCTTAAAAGCCATTTACGAAAATCCCACAGCAAATATCATTCTCATTGGGGACGCACTGGGAGCCTTTCCCCTAAGATCAGGAACAAGACAGGGATGTCTACTCTCACCACTGCTGTTCAACATAGTTCTGGAAGTCCTCGCCTCAGCAATCAGACAACAAAAAGACATTAAAGGCATTCAAATTGGCAAAAAGAAGTCAAACTCTCCCTCTTTGCCGATGACATGATACTCTACATAGAAAACCCAAAAGCCTCCACCCCAAGATTGCTAGAACTCATAGAGCAATTTGGTAGCGTGGCAGGATACAAAATCAATGCCCAGAAATCAATGGCATTTCTATACACTAACAATGAGACTGAAGAAAGAGAAATTAAGGAGTCAATCCCATTTACAATTGCACCCAAAAGCATAAGATACCTAGGAATAAACCTAACCAAAGAGGTAAAAGATCTATACCCTAAAAACTATAGAACACTTCTGAAAGAAATTGAGGAAGACACAAAGAGATGGAAAAATATTCCATGCTCATGGATTGGCAGAATTAATATTGTAAAAATGTCAATGTTACCCAGGGCAATTTACACATTTAATGCAATCCCTATCAAAATACCATGGACTTTCTTCAGAAAGTTAGAACAAATTATTTTAAGATTTGTGTGGAATCAGAAAAGACCCCGAATAGCCAGGGGAATTTTAAAAAAGAAAACCATAGCTGGGGGCATCACAATGCCAGATTTCAGGTTGTACTACAAAGCTGTGGTCATCAAGACAGTGTGGTACTGGCACAAAAACAGACACATAGATCAATGGAACAGAATAGAGAACCCAGAAGTGGACCCTGAAATGTATGGTCATCTAATATTTGATAAAGGAGGAAAGACTATCCACTGGAAGAAAGACAGTCTCTTCAATAAATGGTGCTGGGAAAATTGGACATCCACATGCAGAAGAATGAAACTAGACCACTCTCTTGCACCATACACAAAGATAAACTCAAAATGGATGAAAGATCTAAATGTGAGACAAGAGTCCATCAAAATCATAGAAGAGAACGCAGGCAACACCCTTTTTGAACTCGGCCACAGTAACTTCCTGCAAGATACATCCACGAAGGCAAAAGAAACAAAAGCAAAAATGAACTATTGGGACTTCATCAAGATAAGAAGCTTTTGCACAGCAAAGGATACAGTCAACAAAACTAAAAGACAACCTACAGAATGGGAGAAGATATTTGCAAATGACATATCAGATAAAGGGCTAGTTTCCAAAATCTATAAAGAACTTATTAAACTCAACACCAAAGAAACAAACAATCCAATCATGAAATGGGCAAAAGACATGAAGAGAAATCTCACAGAGGAAGACATGGCCATGGCCAACATGCACATGAGAAAATGCTCTGCATCACTTGCCATCAGGGATATACAAATCAAAAGCACAATGAGATACCACCTCACACTACTTGAGAATGGGGAAAATTAACAAGGCAGGAAACCACAAATGTTGGAGTGGATGCGGAGAAAAGGGAACCCTCTTACACTGTTGGTGGGAATGTGAACTGGTGCAGCCACTCTGGAAAACTGTGTGGAGGTTCCTCAAAGAGTTAAAAATAGACCTGCCCTATGACCCAGCAATTGCACTGTTGGGGATTTACCCCAAAGATTCAGATGCAATGAAACGCCGAGACACCTGCACCCCGATGTTTCTAGCAGCAATGGCCACAATAGCCAAACTGTGGAAGGAGCCTCGGTGTCCATTGAAAGATGAATGGATAAAGATGTGGTTTATGTATACAATGGAATATTACTCAGCAATTAGAAACGACAAATACCCACCATTTGCTTCAACGTGGATGGAACAAGAGGGTATTATGCTGAGTGAAATAAGTCAATCGGAGAAGGACAAACAGTGTATGTTCTCATTCATTTGGGGAATATAAATAATAGTGAAAGGGAATATAAAGGAAGGGAAAAGAAATGTTGGGAAATATCAGGAAGGGAGACAGAACATAAAGACTCCTAACCCTGGGAAACGAACTAGGGGTGGTGGAAGGGGAGGAGGGCGGGTGTTGGAGGGGAATGGGTGACGGGCACTGAGGTGGACACTTGACGGGATGAGCACTGGGTGTTTTTCTGTATGTTGGTAAATTGAACACCAATAAAAATTAATTAAAAAAAATAAAATGAAGGACCTGGACCCTGAGGAACTAATTTTAAAGTCTCAAAGCTTACTCTCTTGGAGTTCACTATAATCTCAGACTGAAAACATAGCCTGCCAGTGCATCAGGGTCTAGGAGGGTCTGTTTGACTCAGGGATAAAAGGGACCCCAGAAATCCCAGAAGACATTTGCCAAGTGGTAGATTCTATCTACATTCACTTCCCATTATATCCTTGGCAATTTGGGGACAGGTCACTCTGCTAAGTACTCTGAAGGCTGCAGCGCTGGTTTTAAGCAGATGTGATATTTACACAATGCCTGAGGCAGGAAGTGAAGCTCGCCTGCCCTTGAATCCAGATTCCTTCACTGCTAGCTTTTGACCTAGGCACATCACTGCACCAATCCGAGCAAATAGTTATACCGATATCAGAGAATGGTTGTGAGGTTTATACAAGTCATCCAATGAAAGGAATAAAGTGTCTTCTAAATCTAACAAGTTGTCACTTATTCAGGGCTTAGTACCCTGAACTAGTCTATTTGATTTACAACTTAGACTTATCTAAGTTTCAAAACAACACCATAAAGCAATTATTATTAATATCCTCATTGTCTGTTGAGAAACTTCTTACCCATGTTCCTTTTCTAGGCCTTGCTTACAGGTGGCAGCTGGAATTTATCCTGGTCTTTCTGGCTCCAACACAGACCCACCGCAGCTGCTTTCTGGCAAGCTCACAGTCTGCAAAATAAACACAATTTCCCTTCCGGCCACCAACAGGGCCTTTTCTCAGGTTGTGCTGCAGGGTGTGTGTGTGTGGGGGGGGGGGGGGGGGGGGGCGCAAGGTCCTCACACTTTCTGGCCTGCTCTGAACACCTGCTCCTTACATGGGCTCAGCCCCATCTGCACCTGGGAGCCTGATTCTGGAGTTAGAGCCCAGGGTGTCTCTAAGACTTCCTGCTTCTGCCCTCCGGGTCACAAGCCCGTTCCTCTCAAAAATTCACAGGTCGATCCATCTGGTAGCATGAGCCAGTCAGACCCACGATCACTTTTGCCTTAAGCCTCCAAGGCTAGACACTTAGAACCCGCCCCTGCAAGCTCCTTTCTCAGTCCCTCCCAATCCAGTGAGGCTGGTGCGGACCCCTGGGCCTGCGGAGGGCAGCGGGCGGCGGGCGGAGCTCTGCAGGTGCTCACAGGTGCCCTCAGCCCTCCTCTGGCCCGCAGCGCCACTCGGCTCCGTTGCAGTCACGGCGTACCCCGGAGTCCCGAGGCTTGGCGCACCCTTTTGCCCTGCTGCTCCGAGTCCTGGGACGTCCTCCCGCCTACTCCTTCCTGGGGGCCTTGTGGGCGCGGATCCTCCCGACATCCTCCCGTCTCAATAGGTGGGGTCTGGAGATGGTCCTCCCTGCCGCGGCGTCTCGGGCCAGCGTGAAGGGAGTCTGGGTTTACTCGGGTTGGGAAAGGAGTAGTCTTTGTTGGACAGTTCCCGAGGGTCATGCACATATCCCCTTAATCAGACTTTTTTATCTTTGCAAAAATGGACCTTAAGTCGTGTTGGCTCTTTATGGGAAGGTCAAAAAATTTTATTTTCCATAAACAGTGCAATTGGTTTATTAAGAATCAAATACCCTTCTTTTTAATGAAATACAGCTTTCTGGGGGCACCTGGGTAGCTCAGTGAATTAAGCCTGTGCCTTTGGCTCAGGTCATGATCTCAGGGTTCTGGGATGGAGCCCCCTTATGGGCCCCCCTCCCCCAGTTCAGCAAGGAGTCTGCTTATCCCTCTCCCTCTGCCCCTCCCAGCTCTCTCTCAAATAAATAAATAAAATCTTTAAAAATAAATAAATAAATAAATATAGCTTTCTGGATAAAAAATCCTTGAACTTGTAAATGCAGAAGCTAAATATGACAGTATAAGAAATAATCAGCCCAACTACATTTAATTGTTTTGTAATAAGCTTTGCAACTTGATATTTTATTGTCCTTATGCTCTGTGCTAAACAAGACTTATTTTTTAAACACTTGAGTTACACTTGTTTATTTTTAAAGGTAAATATATCTAAATGTTTCTTCCTTTTTTTTAAGATTTTTATTTATTTATTCATGAGAGACACACAGAGAGAGAGGCAGAGAGAGAGGCAGGTTCCATGCAGGGAGCCTGATGTGGGACTCGATTCTGGGACTCCAGGATCACGCCCTGGGCCAAAGCCAGGTGCTTTACCGCTGAGCCACCCAGGTGCCCCTATTTAAATGTTTCTTTTGAAAATGCAAATACTTGCTCAATTTGATGAAAATTCAGCAGTGATGATGGGATAATGGAAGCTAGCTCCCTCCTTTCTATCTCATCTTCCAAATAAAACCAATATTAACTGATGCTTAACTCTAGACTTTATGCTAAAGCTAACAATGGATTTTTAAAAAGGCATGATTCCTACTTATTTACAATTTGTTTTTACACTTAAAGTTATCTGGTCAGTCTTTGTAGGACTAAATCATTCTTTTTTGCATTGTAGGGGCATATCATGCTTATTCAATCAATCTCTTTGTGGTTCATGTTTAGATTGTTTCTAGTTTTCACTATTATAAAGAATACATAACAAGCGTCATCATCCATGTATCTTTTGCATATATATGTGATTTTTTTTGGCACAAATACCTGAATGGTAGATTTGCTCAATTAAAATGTGTACATGTTGACTGGCACTGAGGAGGGCACTTGATGGGATGAGCACTGGGTGTTATACTATATGTTGGCAAATCGAACTTCAATAAAAAATAAAATGTGTATATGTTAAATACTTGTTAAATGCAAAGTCTTCAGAAAGGTTATTCCCCAGATTAATTTTAACAGCAGATATCATGCATTTTTGAAAACTGATTATTAATGATGCTTAAATTAAAAATGTTTTATTGGACAGAAAGTGGATGAAACACATATTCATTCGACAAACATTTGTTGAAAACCTACGGTGTGACAGACCTCATTCCAGATGCTGGAATAATAAGCAATACAAGTCTGCACTCCTGTGTAGTATTTGATCAGGATTGCTGTGGTCAATTAAGAAACAATGGGATACTTAAGGAGATATAATAAAAAAATATGTGCAGGGTTGGTGAGTCATCTATTACTAGTGACAGCAGGGAGCCATTACCACCACAAGAACTACCGTGGAGGCAGAAACTATTACTACATCCTGGCAGAAAAGACTGCACCAAAGGGAGCCTTACAAAGAGAAACATATTCATGGCCAACTTTTGGCTCAGTATAAGGAGCCAAAGGTATAAACATCCATATTTCATTTGCTTTCCACCATCTCATAAGGTATCCCCTAATGAGCATTTACATCTCCTCACTCTGTGCCATTCTTAGAAATGCATCCACATAGTCTCCTCTGGAGTTCCTTGCTAATTTTGCAGTTATATTTTTTCCTAGCCCTGGAATACCAATCAACTCACTGAGCCATTGGTCATGAATCAGTGTGATTCTTAATATGTCTCCTTTTGTGCTTGTTTTGGCAGCACATATACTAAAATTGGAACAATACACAAGGAGATTAGCATTGCCCTGCACAAGGATGACATGCAAATTCATGAAGTATTCCTTATTTATTTATTTATTTATTTATCTATTTATGTTTTTAAATATTTTATTTATTTATTCATTAGAGACAGAGAGAGAGGCAGAGAGAGAAGCAGACTCTTTGCAGGGAACCCAATGCGGAACTCAGTCCCAGGATCCCAGGATCACGCCCTGAGCCAAAGGTAGATGCTCTACCTCCTGAGCCACCCAGGCATCCCCCTCTTTTTAAAAAATGATTTTATGTATTCCATATTTAAAACAAAAGCAAAACAATACACATCTCCTTCCATACAAAGTGGACAGCCAAATATACTTCTCAAAAATCCTGCCCATAGGGAGAATTTTTCTGTACCAGAGTCTTTCATGGTCACCCCTGAATGGAGCTGTAATACAGTCATTCTCTTCTAGATGACGCTACCACACCTTGCAGATGATATATTTATAACCCAAGGAGGGCTCTTTTTTCTTCCTGTGGAAATGTCAAATGTTTATGGTGGACTTCCCATGGGGAGGATACATGGAGGATTATGTATTGGGGAAGTAGGAATATGTACCATGTGAATGTGAACCACTTGCTTATACAGTTTGCTTATACCTTCTGGTCTTGCACATACCATCCCATTTAACAAAGGAATAGCCTTGCACACATCTAATATTTTGATTCAGTGAAATTGATTATCATGTTCATGATAGATATTTTGGGTCATTTTGCTATCCCGTGTTTAGGGAGTTTAGTCTCTATTGGGATCCAGTAGCAAATCAGAAGCTGCTTTTCAAATGGAGGATAGATATCATGAAGTGAAGGCATACCTTACTCCAAAATTCTGGGAACCTGAGCTATATTGAGTCTTCCAATCTATGAACATAGTCTGACTCTCCATTTATTTAGGGCTTTGATATTTTAATAAACATTTTGAATTTTTTGCCATACTGATCCTGCATATGTTTTATTAGATTTCTTTTAATTTTTTGGAGCAATTGTAAACAGTACTACATTTAAAATTTTCATTTCCAATTTTTTCCCTAATTTATAGAAGTATGATTGATATTTGTGTATTGACCTTATATTCTATGATCTTTCTAAACTCAATAGTTTTAGAAATGTTTGGTAGACTTCTTGGGATATTTTTATGTAGACAATCATATACTCTGCAAATAAGATACATTTGTTTCTTTCTTTCCAAATTATATGCCTTTGTTTTGTTTTGTTTTCTTGTGTTATTTAAATGGTCAGGATCTGTACTATGTAAATTGTTTTAGGGAGAGTGAACACTCTTCCCTGGCTCTTAATTTTAGGAGGAAAAACATTGAGACTCTAGCCATTTACTGTGCTGTTAGCATTGGTAATTTTGTGGTTCTTTATCAAATTGAGGAAGTTTCCTTTTATTTCTAGTTTGCTGGGAGTTGTTATTATGAATGGATATTGGATTTGGTCAAGTGCTTTTTCTGCATCAACTGATCTGAGTATATGGTTTTTCTTCTGTAGTCTGTCAAAATTGTAGATTATATGGATTGATTTTCTTTTTTTTTTTTTTCTTTTTTTCTTTTTTTAATGATAGGCATACAGTGAGAGAGAGAGAGAGGCAGAGAGACAGGCAGAGGGAGAAGCAGGCTCCATGCACCGGGAGCCTGATGTGGGATTCGATCCTGGGTCTCCAGGATCGCCCCTGGGCCAAAGGCAGGCGCCAAACCGCTGCGCCACCCGGGGATCCCTGATTTTCATATATTGAGCCAGCCTTGTTTTTGTGGTATAAATCATACCTGGTAGTGGCAATCTTTCCACATATTTATGGACATGATTTACTTATATTTTGTTGAAAACTCGTGTGTTTTGTTCCAAAGATAAATTGAACTGTAGTCTTTTTTTTTTTTTTTTTTTAATACTGTCTTTGTTTGACTTTGATATTGGCCTTATAAAGTTGGGAAGTGTTCCCTCCACTTTTGTCTTCTGGAAGGGTTTGTGTTGAATTGGTGTTATTTCATCTTTTCCCCCAGCTCTGAGTATACATATACATTGTAAAATAATCATCACAATCAAGTTATTTAAGATATCCATTACCTCATATAGTTACTATCTCTTTCTTTCTCTTTTTCTTTCTTTCTTTCTTCTTTCTTTCTTTCTTCTCTCATGTGGTGAGAACACTTAAAATTTACTCTCATAACAAATTTTGAGTACACAGTACAGATTTGTTAACTATAGTCATATTGCTGTATATTAGATATCTGGAACTCATTCATCTTGCATAACTGAAATTTTGCACCCCTTGATCAACATCCCCCCATCTCCCCTCTCCCCCTGGCAACCATAATTCTTACTTTCTGCTTCTATGAACTTGACTAGATTCCATGTCATTTTATCTTAAATGTTTGCTATATTTACAAGTGAAGAAAACTTTGGAGATTTCCATTTCAGGCAGGTTTTTTTTTTTTTTTTAATTTTTTTTTATTTATTTATGATAGTCACAGAGAGAGAGAGAGAGGCAGAGACACAGGCGGAGGGAGAAGCAGGCTCCATGCACCGGGAGCCCGATGTGGGATTCGATCCCGGGTCTCCAGGATCGCGCCCTGGGCCAAAGGCAGGCGCCAAACCGCTGCGCCACCCAGGGATCCCTCAGGCAGGTTTTAAACTACATATTCAGTTTATTTAATGTAAAACTAAATAATCTATTTCATCTTGGGTGAGTTTTGTGTTTGTGGTTTTCAAGGAATTGGACCATTTTGCGTAAGTTGTTGAATTTCTATGTATATACTTGTTTGTATTTTTCACTTATTATCCTTTTAAAGTCTGCAGGTTGTGTAGTTAGAATTCCTCTTTTATTCCTGATGTTTATAAATTGTATCTTCCCTTTATATGTGTCAGCCTTGCTAGAAATTTATCAATTTTATTTGTCTTTTCAAAAAACCAAAACTGTTAGTTTGATTTTCTCTTTGGTTTTTGTGGTTTTAATTTTATTGACTCCTCCTCTTATTGTTATCATTCTCTTTCTTCTAGTTTTCTGTTTATTTTGTCCTTCTTTTTCTATTTTCTTGTGGTAGAAGCTTAGATTGTGGATTTGAGGATTTTTCTTTTCTAATATAAACATTTATTTATTCTGATCATATATTAACAGAGATCTAAAAATAATAAGAAAGATCATATCCATATTAAAAGTATTCAGAATTTTATTAGCCAACTATTTGACATTTATGTCAAGTGATTGAAAAAATAGATAAAAATGGACATAAATTCATGTAGATTAGTCCATTTATGTCTTAAGATTCTATATACTTATACAAAGAAAGAGATTTTAAAGGCTATGAGAAAGGTGATGAGATTTGAGTTTTTTAAAATCAAAACTACTTGTGGAGTTATTGGAGGGAAGCAGCCTTAGTTACTTGGAATTTTGGCATTTTCATCTATTATTATTCATAGTAAAGTCATATGTGTAGCCTTTGTCCAGTACATTTTTCATTATTTCTTTATGCAAATTTCACAGGATAAATTCCTTTTAAGCTTGAGCAGCAATGGAAAATTGGGCATTTCTTTACCCCAAAGATACAGATGCAGTGAAACGCTAGGACACCTGCACCCCGATGTTTATAGCAGCAATGTCCACAATAGCCAAACTGTGGAAGGAGCCTCGGTGTCCATTGAAAGATGAATGGATAAAGAAGATGTGGTCTATGTATTCAATGGAATATTACTCAGCTATTAGAAATGACAAATACCCACCATTTGCTTCAACGTGGTTGGAACTGGAGGGTATTATGCTGAGTGAAGTAAGTCAACCGGAGAAGGACAAACTTTATATGTTCTCATTCATTTGGGGAATATAAATAATAGTGAAAGGGAATATAAGGGAAGGGAGAAGAAGTGTGTGGGAAATATCAGAAAGGGAGACAGAACATAAAGACTCCTAACTCTGGGAAACGAACTAGGGGTGGTGGAAGGGGAGGAGGGCGGGGGGTGGGGGTGACTGGGTGACGGGCACTGAGCAGGGCCCTTGATGGGATGAGCACTGGATGTTATTCTATATGTTGGCAAATTGAACACCAATAAAAAATAAATATATAAAAAAATTGGGCATTTCTAAAAGAAAGATAGGCTTCCTCTAATCAGGGATTTTGAGTTATCCTTTGATTCTCAATTACAGAAATTACATTAATATATTGATGAGCATATTCTTTTTATTTTATTTTTTTCCTATTTCATTTTAAAAGATGACTTTCATTACGTATTTTAATCTCTATTCCTTGTAAACTATGGAGCCACCAAGTCTCTGATTGAAAAAACAATCATAAAAACATTGTTAAAAGGCATCAATCTTTTGTTCTCAGTCACGTGGCCTGAGTTTTATATGTTTGTTTTAACTGCATACATATTTATTTTTATTATGTGTCATTGTGAAATGTCAGTGCTATTACAGAAATTTTAAATTCAAAAAGCACATTTCATTCTTACACTCATGTCCCAAAAACTCCAGCTGAAATTTTTCCTTTACTATAATTATCACCACTGAACTTGTAGGATGGATGGCTTAAATCAGTCATTGGCTCAGTATGAGAATTCTCTCTTCTGTTTGTATAACATATGAACATATGTGATCACTTGAATCATGAAGGAACAATACAGAGAGAATACCAATTAGTTCTTCTGAGAAGAATGGGGATTAGGAGATGGAGAATGGAAAAAGTGATAGGATTCTGAGAATATGACAAGAGTGAAAGCAGAGTTGATTGATTGCTCTGAATTGCCACATTAAAAAAGGTAGAGCAACTATATAACAAAGCAAGACTAAACATTACACATCAAAAACAAATTTATAAAAATAAAAAGATGGTAAAGATATCTCCACAAGTCCCAGAATATGAGTTGTATCGACAAACCCCCTACCTACTAGTAGTCTGTGCAGGAAGAAGCAAGGAAAGTAATGAGATGGGACAGTTGGAGAATAGCAGCTCTGAAAGGAGATTTATTGTCTCCAGAACCACATAAGGGGCGTGTGTTAAGGAGGATGAAAAGGGATAGAGCAGTATAGCTTCTATGAACTCTGAACTAACTTGCCAGGGTTCCCTTTTTAGGACAAGGTCCCACGCTGAGAAGAAATTGCTTATAGTGGAATCAAAATCAAGCCGTTCCAGAACGGATGATGGAAAGAGAAAAGTTAGATTAATGTGAGAAGGGAGAATAAAGATAGGACATTTCAGAAAGCAAAGCCACAGTATATTTGAACTCTACACACAAGAGAGAAGGTAGTGTTGGAGGGGCTAGGATTCCATACTTATCTGGAATTTCATAGGTCTGATCTCCCCCTCATGATAGTATTAATGGAATCAAGTATTGAGCTGAGGTTCCACTTCCACACGGTCGCATTGAAACTTCACAAGCTAGTACAAGGCAGAAACAATTAGTTAGGCTTCATCTCTCCTGCCTCTGTCATCAAGGCCCATTGGGGAGCTGACCCTCCACCTTACCTGGCATCAGTGAGGATGAATAGAGTGGTACAAGGAGGCATAGTTGACAACCTGCTTCTCCTCTCCCATCATGTCAGTGGGGCCCAGTGGAGACCTGACCTTCCACCCCTACCCATAGTAGTAACAAAGTGGTGTCAGTCAGCCTTCTACTCTGCTCACTTTCCCACAGTGGAGGCAGTAGAGCCAAGCAGTGAGCAGCTCATACAACTCTACTCAGAGTCCACAGGTGGTGTGAGTCAGTGCACTTTTGCCAGAAAGGTGACAATGAGGTGAAGAGGGACCTGAATTTTCACCCCACCCATCTCTAACAAAGCAGTGTGAGTCAGTGCCCCATTTTGGCCAGGAAGTTTTGGAGGAGCCTGACAGGGTGTTAGCCCTTGCTAGCCCTGACTCACCTTGCCCTTGCACTATACCTGCTAAAAGAGATTAAATAAGATCCATAGTCTAATATAATACACAAAATATCTAGGACTTAGCAAAGCACTCATCATACCAATCACAACAGGAATGAGAAAGAGACAATGAACAGACACCAACATCAAGATAAATTAGATACTAGAATTATCTGACAAGGGTTTTTAAGAACCCACTATAATACTTCAACAAACAGCTACAGTTTTTTGGAAACAAATGAAAAAATAGAAAATCTAATGCAAGAAATATAAATTATAAAAAGATAGCAAATGCAAATTAGAGAACTGAAAAGCATAGTAATCAAAATGAAAAATTTGCTGTATAAGTTCAATAGTAGAATTGCCATAACAGAAGACAGATTCTGACAATCTTAAGACAGATCAAAAGAATTTATCCAATGTGAGCAACAGAAAGAAAAAAAAAAAGGCAAAAAAAAAAAAAAAAAAAAAAAAAGCATCTCAAGGATGTTTAGGGCAAAAACAAAAGGGTGAACAGTGCTGTCAGAAGCCCAGGAAGAGAGGAGAGGGAGTGCAACTCAAAAAATATTTGAAAAAAATAATGTCTGAAACTTTTCAAATTTGGAAAAAGAAATATACCTACAGATTCAAGATCTCCAATGATTCAAATGATCTCCAAACAGGATAAATTCAAAGAAATCCATGCTAGGACACATTGTAATTAAATTTTTGAAAACTAAGGACAAAGAAAAAAATCTTGAAAACATCCAGAGAGAAACAACATATTTTAATAGCAGTATATTTCTAATCTGTAACCCTGGGGACAGAAAGTAGTGAAGGAAAAAACTTCAAGCCAGAATTCTATATCCTGTAAAAATATCCTTCAAAAATGAAGGGGAAAATCACAACACTAGCAGATGAAATAATACTAAGAATTTTATGCTAACAACCTTACTCTTTAAAAAATGGCTAAAAAGGGGCACCTGGGTAGCTCAGTGTCTGCCTTCAACTAAGATCATGATTCCAGTGTACTAGGATTGAGCTCTCAAGTCAGGTTTCCTGCTCAGCCAGGAGACTGCTTCTGCCTCTGCCCCTCCCCCACACTCATACTCTTTTTCTTAAATAAATGAATAAAATCTTTGAAAAAAATAAAAATTAAAAATAGCTAAAGAAATCCCTCTAAAAGAAGGTCTTGGAACTTCAGAGATGAAAGAACATCAAAATAGGTAAAAACAGGGGTAAATACACAAGACTATTCAAACTTTTATGAATTTCTTATATTATATTTGGTTGTTGATACCACCTCATAGGGTATTTGAAATATAGGTAAGAAATACAATAATTATATTTTAAAAATGTGTGTGCATGTAAAGGGATCTAAATAGAAATAAGGTTTCTATACCTCACTTGAAAGGGTAAAACATCAATATTAGTACACTGTAATAAGTCACACATATATATAGGAACACCTAAAGCAATGGCTAAGAAAGTTATATGAAGCTATATACTCAGAATAAGTAAATCAAGGTAGAATTTTTTTTTTTGATCTGTAAGAGGAGGAGGAGGGTGATTTTTATTTATTTTTATTTAGTTAGTTTTTAAATTTAGATTCAATTTGCCAACATCTAGTACATCATTAGTTTCTGATGTAGTGTTCAATAATTCATCAGCTTCATATAACACTCAATTTTCATCACATCACATGCCCTCCTTAATGCCAGTCACCCAGTTACTCCATCCCACCCCCCAACCCAACTCACTTTCAGCAACTTTCACTTTGTTTCCCAAAATTAAGAGTCTCTCATGGTTTTTTTTTTTTTTTTCCTCTCTGATTTTTTTTCCTGTTCAGTTTCCCCTCTTTCCCTTATGGGCCCTGTAACTATTTCTTATATTCTGTATTTGAGTGAAACTGTATGATAATTATCTTTCTCTGATTGACATATTTCACTTAGCATAAAACACCCCGGGTCTACCCACATCGATGTAAATGGTAGGTAGTCATTTCTAATGGCTGAGTAATGTATATATATATTCTCACTTCTTTATCCATTCATCTGCCAAAGGACATTTTGGGTCCTTCCACAGTTTGGCTATTGTGGACATTGCTGCTATGAATATTGGGGTGCAGATGCCCCTTTGTTTCACTATATCTGTATCTATACCCAATTGTTCAATTGCTGGGTTACAGGGTAGCTTTATTTTTAACTTCTTGAGGAATATCCATACTGTTTTCCAGAGTGGCTGCACCAGCTGGTGTTCACCTTAAGGTAAAATCTTAATTTTCAAATAACCGACAAGGTAAAAAAAGTGAAATGGGAACAAGAAACACACGAAGCAAATAATAAAATGGGAGTAGCAGTCCTAACAGAATTGTGTTAAATATAAATAGTTTAAATGCACTAATTAAAAGGCAGAGATGACTTCTGGGAAAGCTGACACAGAAGGAGAACCTTAAAATCACCTTGTCCCATGAATACAACTAGATAACATTCATATCAGTGCAAATGACCCAGAAAATGACCTGAAGACTGGCAAAACAGACTCTCCACAGCTAAATATAGAGAAGAGGGCACATGCAAGAGGGAAGGATGGGCAGAGACACAGTTAGGAGCCAAATGGACCACAGGAATGTCCCTGGGAGGCAGAAATGCTACAGACATCAAGAGGTGAAAGAAACAGGTGCCCATCAAGAGGTGAAAGAAACAGGTGCCCATACCAGGGAGGCCGCATGAGAAAAATGAATTTCCTGATTTCTTACAATCCATTAAAACCTGGAACTTTAAAAATCAGTGGGTTTGGCTCTGGGAGAGCTGGGAGGGTGAGAAGAAACTGAGTCTCTACCCTTAAAGAGACAGCATAACAAAGATCCCACAGAGATAGAGTCTAGAAGCAGCAGTTTGAAAATGCCTGAGGCATATGGTAGGGGGATTTCTTTACTCATCTCACAGCATGCACTGGAGGGGTAGGGATCATTAGGAGACTTCTAGAACAAAGGAGCTGGCAGGCACCATTTCCCTGCTGCACTCCCTCCACCCCCACCCCCAACCCCACATAAACACACTGCCACCTGCAGGACTCAGTTCAGTGATGATACTACCAAACTTGCTAACAGTACCCTGCCCTGTGTTCCTTCAGACATACTCCCTCCAGCCAGGCTTCTGCTCCAGGTCTCCTCCCACAGCTTTCCTACACAAACCTTGCTAACACTGAGCATGCAGCCTTCCCTTCACATCCTTTCCTCCTCCCATCCCTCACTTCAGTAGATCTGCCCCCTCTAATATGCTCTTGGCTGTATCTCATCCAAAGTGGTACTGCAAACCTGGCAATATGCTAGGGGCCACCACTCTCTGAAGTGACTCCTGCCCCAGGGAGAGCGAAAGATAACCACACACAATAATCAGACTACAGCCCAAGCAGTGGGCAGGGGGTAAACATTTGGTCTGACTGCAGGCCCCACCCACCAATGAAACTTCTCAGGAGACAAGATGAGGCTACTTCATTTCTGGCAAACACCTGGTCTGACTCAAATCAAGCCGAAGGGGGGCCCATATTGGCCCACTAATGAGATAGGGACCAAACCCTGCCCACACAGGTGGAGAGCCATTGCAGATGGCTGGACTGAAGATAAAAGCAGCTCAGCCACAACAGCAGTGTGCACAGTGTACACACAGCACAGATAGGAGAAATGCCAGGTTCTGGTGACAGGGGGCACTGCACTGCAGAGCACTACGGGAACTCTTCATGAGGCTGCTACTTTCAAGAGCAGGAGACATAGTTAACTTTCCTAACACTTACAGACACAGAGAATTAAACAAAATGAGGAGATCAAGGAATATGTCCTAAATGAGAGAACAGGACAAAATCACAGCAAGAGACCCAAACAAAATAGAGAGAAGTAATATGCCTGATAGAAGATACAGAAAATGGTCATAAAGATATGCACTAGACTTTAGAAAAGAGCGAAAGACTTCAGTATGACCCTTAACAAAGAGATAGAAAACATTAAGAGCCAATCAAAGATAAAGAACTCAGGGACAAATTAAAAATACACCACATGAAATACATAATAGACAAAGGAAGCAGAGAAACAGATCAGTGATTTGGAGAATAGAGTAATGGAAAGCAATCAAACTAAACAGGAGAGAAAAAAATAATAAAATAGACTTAGGGAGCTCAACAACCCTATCAAGTATAAAAACATTCATATTAGAGGAATTCTAGAAGAGAGAGAAAAGGGGGCAGAAAATTTATTTGAAGAAATAATAGCTGAAAAATTACCAATCTGGAAAAGGAAATGGAAATCCAGATTCAAGAGGCACAGAGAGCCCCCAACAAAACTGACCCAAGGAGGTCCACACCAAGAAACAGTAATTAAAAATGGAAAAAAGGGACAGGCCTGGTGGTGCAGTGGTTTGGTGCTGCCTGCAGCCTGGGGTGTGATCCTGGAGACCTGGGATCGAGTCCCACGTCGGGCTCCCTGTGTGGAGCCTGCTTCTCACTCTGCCTCTCTCTGTGTGTGTCTATGAATAAATACATAAAATCTTTTTAAAAAATGGAAAAAAGTAGTGAAAAAGACTTTTGAAATTAGCAAGAATATAGAAAACAATTGCACACACATAGAAACTCCTTAAGTCTATCAGCTGATTTTTCATCAGAAACTTTGTAGATCAGAAGACAGTGGCAAATATTTGAAGTGCTAAAAGGAAAAAAAAACCCTACAGCCAATAATACTCTATCCAGGAAGGCCACCATTTGGAAAAGGGGGAGAGATAGATTCTTCCAGAGAAACAAAAGTTAAAGGTATTCATAACCACTAAGTCTGTCCTACAAGAAATGTTAAGGAAACTGTGAGTGGAAAAAAAAAAAAAAAGGAAACTGTGAGTGGAAAAGAAGGACTATAAGCAACAGTAAGAAAAGTAGAAAGGACAAGAGGAGTAAAAATAAGTATATTTATTAAAAACCAGTCAAAAAACTCACAAAATAAAAAGATATAAAATATGACATAATATGCTTAAAATATAGGGGGAGAGAAGTAAAGAATAGGTTTGAGGGACACCTGCATGGCTAATAGTTGAGCATCTACCTTTACAGGGTGAGATCCTGCAGTCCCAGAATCGAGTCCTATATCAGGATCCCTGGATGGAGCCTGCTTCTCCCTCTGCCTGTGTCTCTGCCTCTCACTGAGTGTCTTTTATGAGTAAGTAGAAAAAATGTTTAATAAAAAAAAGAATAAGTTCAAACGTAAATGACCATCAACTTAATACATACTGCTAGATGCAGAAAATGTTATATACAAACAAAATGGCAAACAAATTTCCAAAACCAATAATAGACATTTAAGGAAAGAGCAAGGAATCCCAGCATATCACCAAAGAAAGCCAGCAAGTAGTGAGAGAAGGCAAGAGAAGAAAGAAAAATTGAAGAACTGCATTAACAAGTATAAAACAAGTAACAAAATGTCAATATTTATGCACCTATAGCTAATTATTTTGTATATAAATGAGCTCAATGCTCCAATTAAAAGATACAGGGTGTCAGAATGGATAAAAAAAAAAGCAAGATGCATCTATATACTGTCTACAAGAGACTTGTTTCATATCTAACGACATGCATGAGATTGAAAGTGAAGGGATGGAGAAATATTTAACATTTATCATGCAAATGGAAGTCAGAAGAAAGCTTGGGTGGCATACTTACATCAGACAAAATAGGCTTTTAAAGAAAAACTGTAACAAGAGACAAAGAGGACACTATAATCATAAAAGGAACAATCCAAGGAGATATGATAATTTTAAATATTTATGCAGCCAACATAGGAGCATCAAAATACATAAAGCAGTTAATAACAAATATAAAGGAAGTAATCAATAGTAATACAATAATAGTTGGGAACCTGAACACCCTATTTACATCAATGGATATTTCATCTAAACAGAAAATCAATGAGGAAATAGTGGCTTTCAATGACACATTGGACCAGATGGATCTGCTAGATATATACAGACATTCCATCCTAAAATAGCAGAACACACATTCTTTTCAAGTGCACATGGAACATCCTACAGAGTAGATCACATATTAGTCCACAAAACAAGTCTCAACCCTCAAAAAGATTGAAGTCATACTGTGCATCTTTTCTGACCAAATGCTATGAAACAACAAATCAACCACAAGAAAAAATATGGAAAAAGCACAAATACATGGAGGTAAATAACATGCTACTAAACAATATATGGGTCAACCAAGAGGTCAAAAAAGAAATTTAAAAAAAGATACAGAGAGACAAATAAAAATGAAAACACAATGGCCCAAAATGTCTGAGATGCAACAAAAGCTGTTCTAAGAGGCAAGTTTCTAGTAATACAGGCCTGTCTTCAGAAGAAAAAAAAAAATCTCAGATAAAACATCTAAATCTTACACATAAATGAGATAGAAAAAGAATGAGCAAATCTCCAAACCAGTAGAAGAAAAAGAATAATAAAGATTAGAATAGAAATACATTTATTTTGTTTTTTTTTTTAATATTTTATTTGTTTATTCATGAGAGACACAGAGACACAGGCAGAGGGAAAAACAGGCTCCCTGCAGGGAGCCAGATGTGGAACTCATCCCAGAACCTTGGGATCATGACTTGAGCCAAAGACAGACACTCAACCACTGAGCCACCCAGGTGCCCCAAGCAGAAATGAACTTAATAGAAACTAAAAAAACCAAAAACAAAGAAAACCCCAAAAGCCCAATGGAACAGATCAATGAAACCAGGAGTTGGTTCTTTGAAAAGACCAACAACATTGATAAGCCTTTAGCCAGATTCATCCCTCTGCCGCCTCCAAAAAAATAGAGTACTCAAAGAAACAAAGTCAGAAATAAAAGAAATAGCAACTAATGCTACAGAGATACAAAGGAGTATAAAAGTTTTATGAAAAATTATATGGCAACAAATTGGACCACCTAGAAGAAATGAATAAATTCCTAGAAATATATAACCTCTCAAAACAAACAGGAAGAAATGGAATATTTGAACAGACCCATTATCAGCAATGAAATTGCATCAACAATTTAAAAACTCCCAGGGGGGATCCCTGGGTGGAGCAGCGGTTCGGCACCTGCCTTTGGCCCAGGGCGCGATCCTGGAGACCTGGGATCGAGTCCCACGTTGGGCTCCCGGTGCATGGAGCCTGCTTCTCCCTCTGCCTGTGTCTCTGCCTCTCTCTCTCTCTCTCTCTCTCTCTCTCTCTCTGTGACTATCATAAATAAATAATTAAAAAAAAATTAAAAACTCCCAGGGCAGCCCTGGTGGCACAGCGGTTTTGTGCCGCCTGCAGCCCTGGGTGTGATCCTGGAGATCCGGGATCAAGTTCCACGTCGGGCTCCCTGCTTGGGGTCTGCCTCTCCCTCTGCCTGTGTCTCTGCCTCTCAGTCTCTCTCTCTCTCTGAATCAATAAATTAAAAAAAAAAATGCTTATTTTTCTCAAACTATTCCAAAAAATAAAGGAGGAAGGAAAACTTCCAAAATCATTCTTTGTAGCCATCATTACCTAGATACCAAAACCAGATAATGATACTATAAAAAAAAGAGAACTACAGGCCAATAACTCTGATAAACATAGATGAAAAATCTTCAAAAAATATTAGCTAACCGAATCCAACAATTCGTTAAAAAAAATCATTCACCATGATCAAGTGAGATTTAGTCCTAAAATGCAAGGGTGGTTCAATATTTGCAAATCAATTAATGTGAAACATCACATCAACAAGAGAAAGGATAAAAACTATATTATTATTTCAAAATGTAGAAAGTTTTTGACAAAGTACAACATCCATTCATCACAAAAACTCCCGACAAAGTAGGTTTAGAAGGAACACACCTCAAAATACTCAAGATAATAAAAGCCATATATAAAAAACCCACAGTGAACATCATGCTCAATGGTGAAAAACTGAGAGCTTTTTCCCTAAGGTCAAGAACAAGACAAGAATGTCCATTCTCACCCTGTTATTCAACATAGTATTGAAAGTCAGGCAAGAAAAAGAAATAAAGGCATCCAAATTTATGAAGATAGAAAGTAGAGTAGAGATTACCACGGGCTGGGAGGTGGAGAGGAGGGAAAGATGGGGAGTTATTGTTTAAGGGGTACAGAGCTTCTGTTTAGGATGATAAAAAAATTCTGGAAGTGGATAGTCGTGGTTCGTATGACATTGTGAATATACGTAATGCCACTGATTATAAATGGTTAAATGGTGAATTCTTAAATTATGTATATTTTTCCACAAAAATAAAATAGTACAGTTAGGGACACCTGGGTGGCTCAGTAGTTGAGCATGTGCCTTCGGCTCGGGTCATAGTCCTGGGGTCCCTGGTATCGAGTCCTGTATCAGGATCCTCCCCACAGGGAGCCTGCTTCTCCCTCTGCCTGTGTCTCTGCCTCTCTCTGTGTTTCTCATGAATAAATAAATAAAATCTTTTTAAAAAGGAAAAGAAAAAAGAAAAATAGAATTAGAAGACACTAGTACTTCTGATTTAGCATACAAATAACGAGGATTCAATATTTAAATTATTGAAAATTTACATTTTTCTTTTTTATGTAAAATTTACATACTATAAACTGCACAAATCTTTTTTTATTGGAGTTCAATTTGCCAGCATAAAACCCAGTGCTCATCCCATCAAGTGCCCCCCTCAGTGCCCATCACCCAGTCACCCCACCCTCACCCACCTCCCTTTCCACCACCCCTTGTTCATTTCCCAGAGTTAGGAGTCTTCATGTTCTGTCTCCCTCTCTGATATTTCCCACTCATTTTTCTCCTTTCCCCTTTATTCCCTTTCACTATTATTTATATTCCCCAAATGAATGAGACCATATAATGTTTGTCCTTCTCTGATTTATTTCACTCAGCATAATACCCTCCAGTTCCAACCACGTCGAAGCAAATGGTGGGTATTTGTCATTTCTAATGGCTGAGTAATATTCCATTGTATACATAGACCACATCTTCTTTATCCATTCATCTTTCAATGGACACCGAGGCTCCTTCCACAGTTTGGCTATTGTGGACATTGCTGCTATAAACATCGGGGTGCAGGTGTCCCGGCGTTTAATTGCATCTGAATCTTTGGGGTAAATCCCCAACAGTGCAATTGCTGGGTCGTAGGGCAGGTTTATTTTTAACTCTTTGAGGAACCTCCACACAGTTTTCCAGAGTGGCTGCACCAGTTCACATTCCCACCAACAGTGCAAGAGGGTTCCCCTTTCTCCACATCCTCTCCAACATTTGTTGTTTCCTGCCTTGTTAATTTTCCCCATTCTCACTGGTGTGAGGTGGCATCTCATTGTGGTTTTGATTTGTATTTCCCTGATGGCCAGTGATGCAGAGCATTTTCTCATGTGCTTGTTGGTCATGTCTATGTCTTCCTCTGTGAGATTTCTGTTCATGTCTTTTGCCCATTTCATGATTGGATTGCTTGTTTCTTTGCTGTTGAGTTCAATAAGTTCTTTATAGATCTTGGCTACTAGCCCTTTATCTGATAGGTCATCCACATGCAGAAGAATGAAACTGGACCATTCTCTTATATCATACACAAAGATAAACTCAAAATGGATGAAAGATCTAAATCTGAGACAAGATTCCATTGAACTGCACAAATCTTAAGCTTATAGATTTTTGAGTTTTAATATTGTCATCAACCCAGAAAGTTCCCTCATGACTTTCCTAGTGAAATGCTCTGATATCATTTTTAAGAACAGAATTGAGAATCCAAAGCCAAAGATTTGCTTTTTAGCTTCTACTTATCTTGGCCTTCCCTCTGAGTGTTGTGTGAGTAGCAATCTAGTGCTGTCCTTGGATGTGGAAACCGAGGAAAGGGTATAGAAAGCTGAGAAAAGGACGCTTCTGCCCCAGTGTTGGGATATGGGGGGGGGGCATGTTGGGACAGAGGGAAAGAAATAGAATACAAATTCTGGAATTCAGACAAGAATCAGTTTTCTATTCACACCAAAGTGGTCTAAGTAGAGTTGTCCTTTGGGGGTACCTCGGTGGCTCAATCAGTTAAGCATCTGTCTTCGGCTCAGTTCATGATCCCAGGGTGCTGGGATCCAGCCTCACATTGGGCTCCTGCTCAGTGGGGGTCTGCTTTTCCCTCTCTCTGCCCATCCTCCTTGCCTGTGTTCTCTCTCTCTCTCAAATAAGTAAATAAATTCTTAAGAAAGAACTGTCTCTTGGTATATTCGCTTGTTGACCCCCTCTCCTTTGGCTCTCAGCAAAATCCCTCTCTACCCCTCTTGGCTGAGGCTAATGACTTTGAACCCACAGTCCATGGCTCTTGAGAAATTCTATGTTGCTGAGACTTGCCTGAATAATACTGGCAGCTGATTGGCCAGTGGCAGTTCCTCGTGTGTGTGTGTGTGTGTGTGTGTGTGTGTGTGTGTGTGTTGGGTGAATGGACTGGCTGAGCAGTGTCGGTGTAAATCTCGGGAGGATAAATCCTCCAAACAGGAGAATTGCCTTTATTCAAGTTATCTAAAGATGGTCTGTTTGTTTCCCTTCCTCCTCCTTCTTTTCCTTTACCAACTCTTTAGTTTCTTAAATTGAACTATATTATCTCATGAGAAGAATGCATGTTAATTATTTTTAAAAATTGAAGTAATACAGCACAAAGAGAAAGTGCCTCTTTTTAGCACCTCCAAGGAGCATATCTTAGTTTATAATTGTTGAGAACTTTTAAAAATGCTTGTACAGAAATGTGTATGTCTCTCTGCATTTAAAAAAATTATACCAAATTATTCATATTGGTCTGCAACTTGCTTTTTACCTGAAGGGTATATTTCATAGGCATGACTATGTGTCTCTTCTGCTATAAGATCAAGGAAATGACTCACATAACTCAGGGAGCTTCATTTTAATTTTTGTGGTTATTCTTTTCAAAGTCAAGTGGATTAATTTAAGTGTCTCAGATAAACCTTAGTTATAAAAGGACGTGGTTGGCCAAGAAAAACAACTTTGGTACTCACAATTTTCCATCCACTAACTTTTGAAGATTTTTAAGAAGAATTTCTCCCAAGTCTGGTTTTAAAGAGTGCTTAAGTAATAAATCTGCTTGAGGAATTGTACTTAACCACTTCTTGACTGAGGGATGAGCAGAAAAGAAAATAAGCAAAGTGAGGAAGAAAAACTTTGAGTTTCCTTATCACACCCAGAAGTGGCAAATTCCAACTCATAAAATGGAAGACCAAAGGCCCTAATCTTGAGTTTTGTTGGAGGCTATTCTGTATCAAGTGAAATTATGTAACACGAAGTATTTTGTAATTCTCCATAAATGCTATGTATTATGTTATTATTTTAATTCTTATTTTGGGAAGCAGTTTCACATTGGAAACATAAACTCTGGATCATGGAATGTTTGGTGACTAGGTGGCCCCAGCATGAAGTTAAAACACTTTCACTTAGAATGTATTAACTAAACAACAGCAACAGCTTACTGGGACCATCTTGAAATATTAGAATAATAAAAAGAATAACTATTTTAAATGTAAATGTGTGTATGTGTGTATGCATGTATGTTGGGGGGCATAAGGTGTGTATGACAGCAAGAGGAGGACCAGGTGGAAAGGTGAAGAAGAGATGATGGGGAGGAAGAGATATGAATCAAGGAGAAAATCCCTGTGATGTTTAAATGTTATGTGTCAAGTTGGCTAGGCTATGGTGCTCAGTGGTTTGGCCAAACACTAGTGTAGATGTTGCTGTGAAGGTATTTAGTACACATAATTAGTATAGATAATTAGTTGACTTTGAGGAAAGCAGTGTATATATTATAGTGTGGGTGGGTTGAAGGGGTGTTATTTGTTAGTTGTTCATACGCTGATGTATATCCTACTTTGGAAATGACATTAAGAAGTCATATGGCCTCTGTTAGTCTCCCAGATGGTCCAGTAATTGAGCCTTCTGGTGACAAAGCCTTTCACGTATTTTTTATTAGTCCATTCACCCTCTCAATTAGGCCTGCAGCAGTAGGACTGGATGGCAGATGAAAAGTCCTTAATATATCCTGGGTCTCTGCCCATTCTTAGACCTCATGGATGGTAAAATATGTCCCTTGATCACTAATGTGAGTCCACATTACCTACATGTTCTGTAGTTTTGTTAATCCTTTACACTTGCTTGTAAAAGTCCTACGAAAGTGACCATGCAGGCCAGCATATCCTTGTGCCCTTCCAATGCCAGCAAAGGGCCTATGTAATCCACCTGCCAGCAAGAAATAGGACATGTAAGCCATTCAATATGCCCCAAGGCATGGTGCAACAGTCATCCCCCGAGGTGACACTGGGGGCACTCCTTGTCAGCAACTTGCAGATGAGAATAATTTAAAGGCAAGTGTAATCTCTTTACTATTTTTCATGTAGTTTTGGGACCACAGTCTCCCAATTTATTGTGCATCCATTCCATACATCAGACACACTCAGCATTTCTTCCAGCAAAAGCACTTGTACCTGAACTAGAATGTCTGCTTTACAATTGCCTGGCAATGTGGATGGGAAGTGTGGGCACACAGCCATACTTGGACAGTTGCACCGAGCTTATTACATACTTCCTAATTATCTTTCCATAGTTCTGCTCTCCACAGGGGTCTATTTAATACAGCCCAGACTTTTCTGTGCCATGGAGGCATCCATTCCACTATGCCCAGCTGTCAGTGTTCAAGTCAATGGGCATAAGTTCACACATCAACACAATCCATACTGCTCTCAATTCCATGTACTGGACTACTTTTGGTTCCTTCTTTGAATCAAAGTACATCAGAATCCAGGGAGATGGCAGAGGGATACCAAGTGGGGGGATTTCCCATGCAACTGCCATATATGCACCATGTGTTCACTGGAAGTGAGCTTACCCCTTCCTGAACTTAGAGAAGGAGGGGCACAATGTTATTGACTTCTGGAAGTTGGCTGGGTCAACCTAAGTGACCAGTCCTAGTAATGAGTGTAGTTCATGAGACAGCAAGCTGGTATTATAAGTGCCTTCCTGCTATAGGTAAGTGTGTCATTTCTGTGAGGTAATTATCTGGACACAGGTACTCTTAGGTTTGATGAACGTGTAGTTAACCTATTCTCCTAACTGATAGGGAGAGCCAGAGTGTCTCAGGCAGGTGGTTGTCAGTCCTTCAGTCTGTTGCAGTGCAAAATAAACAGCTGATAATTATTCCTTGAGGAGATTATTCCTGGTTTCTCCTCTCTTCCATAATTGAGACCAGAATCTAAATGGGATTCTTTCCCATTTTTCATTGTCAAAGGCCACAGGCAAATCCTTCTGGATATGAATTCACATTTCGCATCTGACTTCAATACTTTCAGGGACTGTATTGGTTTTACTACCATTTTTGCCTTTTAAAAAGCCTCTTGTTTGGGCAGCCTGGGTGGCTCAGTGGTTCAGCATCACCGTCAGCCCAGGGCATGATCCTAGAGACCCAGGATTGAGTTCCACATCGGGCTCCATGCATGAAGCCTGCTTCTCCCTCTGTCTCTGCCTCTCTCTCTCTCTCTCTTCTTATTTCTATGAAGAAATAAATAAAATCTTTAAAAAAATAAAAATAAATATAATTAAAATAATTAAAAAATTAAAAAGTCTCTTGTTGGTTAATCCCATGAGCTTCCAATTTTTTTTCCTGGAGTAAGCGTTTTAAAAAATTTATTTATTTATTTATTTATTTATTTATTTATTTATTTATTTATTTATTTACATATATATATATATTTTTTTAAACTGAAGTTCAATTTATCAACATATAGTATAACATCCAGTACTCACCCCATCAAGTGCCCCACTCACTGCCCATCACCCAGTCACCCCATCCCCTCAGGTGTTTCCCCTTCCTCTACCCCTTGTTTGTTACCCAGAGTCAGGAGCCTCTCATGGTTTGTCTTCCTCTCTAATATTTCCCATTAAGTTCCCCTCCTTTCCCCTCTAATCCCTTTCATTATTTTTTGTATTCCCCTTATGAGTGAAACCATATGATGCTTGCCCTTCTCCAATTGAATTACTTCACTCAGCAAAATACCCTCCAATCCATCCACATCGAAGCAAATGGAGGGTATTCGTTGTTTCTAATGGCTGAGTAATATTTCATTGTATATATAGATCACATCTTCCTTATCCATTCATCTGTTGAAGAACATCGAGGCTACTTCCATAGTTGGAGTATTGTGGACATGGCTACTGTAAGCATTGGGGTGCAGGTGTCCTAGCATTTCACTGCATCTGTATCTTTGGGGTAAATGCCCAGTAGTGCAATTGCTGGGTTGTAGGGTAACTCTATTTTTAACTCTTTGAGGAACTTCCACACTGTTTTCCAGAGTGGTTCCACCAATTTGCATTCCCATCAACTGTGCAAGAGAGTTCCCCTCTCTCCACATCCTCTACAAATTTGTTGTTTCCTGTCTTGTTAATTTTTGCCATTCTTACTGGTGTGAGGTGGTATCTCATTGTGGAAATACACATTTTGATTTGTATTTCCCTGATGTTAAGTGATGCAGAGCATTTTCTCAAGTGCTTGTTGGCCATGTGTATGTCTTCTTTGGAGAAATGTCTGTTCATTTCTTTTGCCCATTTCATAATTGGATTGTTTCTTTGCTGTTGAGTTTAATAACTTCTTTATAGATCTTGGATACTAGCCCTTTATCTGATGTCTCATTTGCAAATATCTTCTCCCATTCTGTAGGTTGTCTTTTAGTTTTCTTGACAGTTTCTTTGGCTGTGCAGAAGGCTTTTCTCTTGATTAAGTCCCAATAGTTCATTTTTGGTTTTGTTTCCCTTGCCTTCATAGATGTATCTTGCAAGAAGTTGTTGTGGCCAAGTTCAAAAAGGGTGTTGCCTGTGTTTTCCTCTAGGATTTTGATGGATTCTTGCCTCAAATTTAGATCTTTCATGTATTTTGAATATATCTTTGTGTATGCTGTAAGGGAATAGTCTAGTTTCATTTTTCTGCATGTGGCTGTCCAATTTTCCCAGCACCATTTATTGAAGAGACTGTCCATTTTCCAGTGGATAGACTTTCCTGCTTGTCAAATATTAGTTGACCATAGAGTTAAGGGCCCATTTCTGGATTCTCTATTCTGTTCCATTGATCTATGTGTCTGTTTTTGTGCCAGGAGCACACTGTCTTGATGATCATAGCTTTGTAGTACAGCTTGAAATCCAGCATTCTAAAAAAATGAACAATAAAAAAAGAAATCCAGCATTCTGATGCCCCTGGCTCTTTTTCAAAATTCCTATGGCTCTTCGTGGTCTTTTCTGATTCCACACAAATCTCAAGATTATTTGTTCCAGGATCCCTGGGTGGCGCAGCGGTTTGGCACCTGCCTTTGGCCCAGGGCGCGATCCTGGAGACCCAGGATCGAATCCCACGTCGGGCTCCTGGTGCGTGGAGCCTGCTTCTCCCTCTGCCTGTGTCTCTGCCTCTCTCTCTCTCTCTCTCTCTCTCTCTGTGACTATCATAAATAAATAAATAATTTTAAAAAATATTTTAAAAAAGATTATTTGTTCCAACTCTCTAAAGAAAGTCCATGGTATTTTGATAGGGATTGCATTGAATCTGTAAATTTCCCTGGGTAGCATAGATATGTTCACAGTAATAATTCTTCCAATCCATGAGCATGGGATATTTTTCCATCTCTTTGTGTCTTCCTCAATTTCTTTCAGAAGTGTTCTGTAGTTTTTAGGGTATATCCTTTACCTCTTTGGTTAGGTGTATTCCTAGGTACCTTACACTTTTGGGTGCAATTGAAAATGGGATTGACTCTTTAATTTCTCTTTCTTCAGTCTTATTGTCAGTGTATAGAAATGCCACTGATTTCTGGGCATTGATTTTGTATGCTGCCACACTGCCGAATTGCTGTTTGAGTTCTAGCAATCTTGGGGTGGAGTCTTTTGGATTTTCTATGTACAGAATCATGTCATCTGCATAGAGGGAGAGTTTACCTTCTTTGTCAATTTGAATGCCTTTTATTTCATTTTGTTCCCATGTTCCTGAGGCTAGGACTTCTAGTACTATGTTGAATAGCCGTGGTGAGAGTGGGCATTCCTGTCGTGTTCCTGATCTTAGGGGAAAGGCTCCCAGTGTTTCCCCATTGAGAATGATATTTGCTGTGAGCTTTTCACAGATGGCTTTAAGGATGCTGAGGAATGTTCCCTCTATCCCTACACTCTGAGAGTTTTAATCAGGAATGGATGCTGTATTTTGTCAAATGCTTTCTCTGCAGCTATTGAAAGGGTCATATGGTTCTTGTTTTTTCTCTTGTTGATGTGATCTATCATGTTGATTGTTTTATGAGTGTTGAACCACCCTTGCATTCTGGGGATAAATCCCACTTGGTCATGGTGAATAATCTTCTTAATGTATTGTTGGATCCCATTGGATAGTATCTTGTTGAGATTTTTTGCATCTGTGTTCATCAGGGATGTCTCCTTTTGGGGGGGGTCTTCGTCTGGTTTTGGAATTAAGGTGATGCTGGCATCATAAGTGAGCTTGGAAGTATTCAGTCTCTTTCTATCCTTTGGAACAGCTTTAGTAGAATAGGTATTATTTCTTTTTTAGACATTTGATAGAATTCTCCTGAGAAGCCATCTGGCCCTGGACTTTTGTGTCTTGGGAGGTTTCGGATGACTGCTCAAATTTCCTCGCTGGTTATGGCATGTTCAGGTTTCTATTTCTTCCTATTCCAGTTTTGGTAATTTGTGGTTTTCCAGAAATGCATTCATTTCTTCTAGATTGCCTAATTTGTTGGTATATAGCTGCTCATAATACGTTTTTAATATCATTTTAATTTCCTTGGGATTGGTTTTAATCTCTCCTGTTTCATTCATGATTTTATTAATTTGAATCTTTTCTCTTTTTAATAAGGCTGGACAATCATTTATCTCTTTTATGAATTTTTTCAAAGAACCAACTCCTGGTGTTGTTGATCTGTCCTACTGTTCTTCTGGTCTCTATTTCATTGAGTTCTGCTCGAATCTTTATTATCTCTCTTCTTCTGCTTGGTCTAGGTTTTACTTCCTGTTCTTTCTCCAGTTCCTTTAGGTGTGAGGTTAGCTTGTGTATTTGAGTTTTTTCCAATCTTTTGAGGGAGGCTTGTATCACGATGTATTTTCCTCTTAGGACTGCTTTTGCTGTATTTGAAAAACTTTGAACAGTTTTATCTTCATGTTCCTTAGTTTCCCTTGTTTCTTTGGTTATGTTTTGCCTAGAAGATCTGTCATTTGCAGAAAGTGCCGTGTTGAAGTCTACTACTATTTGTGTATTATTATGTATCTCTTCCCTTTGGTTATTAATTGACTGATATACTTGGCAGCTCCCATGTTAGGGGCATAAATATTCATGATTGTTAGGTCTTTTTGTTGGATAGACTCTTTAAGTATGACATAGTGTCCATTTTCATCTCTTACTACCATCTTTGTTTTTTTTTTAATTTTTTTTTTATTCATGAGAGAGAGAGAGAGAGAGAGAGAGAGAGAGGCAGAGACACAGGCAGAGGGAGAAGCAGGCTCTATGCACCGGGAGCCTGACGTGGGACTCGATCCCAGGTCTCCAGGATCGCGCCCTGGGCCAAAGGCAGGCGCCAAACCGCTGCACCACCCAGGGATCCCCTCTTACTACCATCTTTGGGATAAACTTTAATTTATCTGATATGAAGATTACTTTGTTTTGAGGGTCAGTTGAATTGTAAACGGTTTTCCACCATTTCATTTTCAGGCTGGAGGTGTCCTTGGGTCTAAAATGAGGCTCTTGTAGGCAGCAAATAGATGGGTCTTGCTTTGTACCCAGCTGAAACCATGTTTCTTTTGATGGGATCATTTAGTCCATTCAGTTCAGAGTAATTATTTGAAAGATATGAAATTAGTGTCATCGTAATACCTATTCAGTCCCTGTTTTCGTGGATTATTTCCTTGGGCTTCCTCTTTATTTTACAGGGTCCCCCTTAATATTTCTTTCACAGGTGGTTTTGTGGCCACATATTCTTTCAGTTTCTACCTATCTTGGAAGCTCTTTGTGTCTCCTATTCTGAACGACAGCCTTGCTGGATAAAGTATTCTTGGCTGCATGTTCTTCTCATTTAGTACCCTGAATAGATTATGCCAGCCCTTTCTGGCCTGCCAGGTCTCTGTGGAGAGGTCTGCTGTTAATCTAATATTTCTCCCCATATAAGTTCAGAATCTCTTGTCTCTTGCTGCTTTAAGGATTTTTCTCTTTATCTTTGTAATTTGCAAGTTTCGCTATTAAATGTTGAGGTGTTGAAATGTTTTTTATTGATTTTGTGGGTGCACCTCTCTAACTCTTGGATTGAATGACTGTTTTCTTCCCAAAATTAGGGAAGTTTCCAGCTATGATTTGTTCAAATATACTTTCTGGCCCTTGGGCCCTTTTGGCATTTTCTGGTACCCCAATTATACATAGATTCTTCCTTTTGAGACTATCATTTATTTCCCTTAGGCTTTCCTCATGGTATCTTAATTGTTTTTCTCTTTGTTCCTCAGTTTCCTTCCTTACCATCAACTTGTCTTCTATATTCCTCACTCTTTCTTCCACCTTATTAACCCTAGCCATTAGGACATCCAGTTTGGATTGCATCTCATTTAATTTATTTTTTTATTTCTGCCTCATTTGATTTAAATTCTGCATTAATGAAGTCTCTAGAGTCCTTTATGCTTTTTTCCAGAGTCACCAGTAGTTTTATAATTGTGGTTCTGAACTGGCTTTATGACATCGCATTATAATCCATATTCTGTAACTCTGTGGCCGAGAGTATTGTTTCTGGTTCTCTCTTTTGTGGTGAATTTCTCCTTCTAGTCATTTTGCTCAGTGCAGAGTGGCTGTATGAGGGGACTGAGTCACGAATATCAACCACGACTTAAGCAAATGTCACCCTAGTGACTCTGGCAGACCAGAGACCAGAAAATGAAAACAAAGATCAGAACAAAATAAAAGGACCGCTAAAGTGAAAAACAAATTTTAAAACAAAGTAGTAAGAAATAAAAGGTCAAAAATCCCAAAGAAAAAAAAAGAAGAGAAAGACAAAAGTAAAGAGGAAAAAGAAAAGAAAAAAAAGAAGAGGAAAACACCCTGAACACCTAAATTTGACCTGAGATTTAAGAGACAATAGCTGGAGTGCTACAGAGAGAAGGGTTTTTGCTTCTAGCAAGGTAGGAAGGTGGAAAAAAAGAAAGAAAAGAAAGAAGGAAAGAAAGAAAGAAAGAAAGAAAGAAAGAAAGAAAGAAAGAAAGAAAGAAAGAAAGAAAAAGAAAGAATAAAGTGGGGGAGGTGCCCCATGAGGAGCCAGGCTAAAGCCAAGCAGTGAGAGCCTCTGGGATAGGAAAGCCTAGTCCTGGAGAAGTGGGAACTTTAAAAATCCACACTGGTATTTTTCCTGGAAGGAAAAGTGCTTAGCAGGGAAATCGGGCAGAGTTGCAGGAGGGGCAGTGACATCTCCAGATTCCCGGAGTCACTATAAGAGGAGGGGCACCAGGGGGAAAGCTCACTGCAAACCATGGACCGATCTCGGTAAGGGCTGGAGCGCCACAGCCCATGGGGCATCTGGGAGAAGCCAGTCCAGTATGCAGGCCAGCTCCAGACGAAGGTGTCTGTGCCCTGCTGCCTTTGGGAGCCGCAGTCCCCGGGAGCACCAATCCAGCAGCACAGGGCCCCAGATCCCAAGGCAACTAGTGGGACAAAGCCCAGGATCCTGCCTCCTCAACCCCACCCCACCCCCGCCCCGCTCCCCCAGAGCAGGCAGAAGCGGGGAGGGCACAGGACACCGGAGCTCTCCTACCACTGGATGCCCCCAGGCTGTGCAGATCAGCACACCCATGCCTGCCCCGGGAGCATCTAGGCCAGTGAGGACTGGGAGACTGTGTTAGTTACTAGTGCGGAGCTGACTCCAGAGCTGGAGATCTGGCCGCTGCCATTGTTGTTCCTCCACATTGCACCCTGTGCCTGGAAGAGGCAGGGCTGCCAAGGAACAAAGGCCTCACAGGATAAACAGCTCACACTGAGCCTGGCACCTGGTGGGTGCAGGGCATCTCCCCCAGGTACACACACCTGAGAATCAGCACAGCTGACCCCTCCCCCAGAAGACCAGCTGGAAGAACAGGGGAAGAGCAAATTCTTGATCAAGCATGCTGGAAAGCTCCAGGACCGAGGGAAATGATATACAGAACTAGAGGGTACCCCCCTTTTTTATTTTATCTTATTTTATTTTATTTTATTTTTTATGTTTTCCTTTTTCCATTACAACTTGTTTTTATATCAGACTAAAAATTTCCAGTATTTTTTCTCTTTTCCTACATTAACTACAATATTTTACCAGCTCTTCGTTATAAGTTTCATCCTTTTTGGCTTTCATATTTCTACAATTACATGTCTTAGATAAATTTTCCACTTCTAGATTCCCTCAACTTACTCAATTTAATTTTGGGAGATATACAAGATATGAGTTTTTGTTTTGTGTTTTTTGTTTTCTCTGCTTCATTTTGCTCCACAATGTTGGAAGTTAATACCTTCTAAAGCATGACTAGCTTGCACCCAGAACCAAGTGGAACACCATGCTGGATCATTCTGTAAGATTATATTCTCTCTTCATTCCCATTCTGCCCCCCTCTTTTATCTCATTTATGTTTTGGTGGTCAATGTTGGGGCTCTCTACAAGTATTGTGGCTTTATATAAATTTGGGACTGAGCATCTTCTAACATACAGAACTTAAGACACTCAGAACCAAGAGGATCACCTTCTAGGATCCCTCAGGTAGACTACATCCTCCCTCCAATACAACTTCTTCCCACCACGATTTCCCAGTAACCCCCCCCCCCACTTTCTTTCTTCAAAAGTTATCTAGGTAAGTGGTGGGACCAGGTGGGTTGAGGACCCCTAATCTTCCACCATCTTGCCTGGCCTCCCACCAGCTTCTGTTCTTAAGCAAGGCATAGAAAGGTCTCAATGTGCTAGATGGGGAATAAAAGGTCTCCAGTAATCCAAAGGACCAACAAAAACCTGTAATTCCTTACCAATTCCAGGATTGGGAGGGCTTGTATTTTATCAATGACTGCCTCTGGCATTACTTTTGTCTCACTCATCCAGATGATATCCAGGATACTAATTGACCTGGCCTCTGATCTGGTCACTATTTACTTCCCAACCTTGTGACTTTAAGTATACCTGTATGATGCAGCTGCTTGAGACAGGGAGAATAAATCATCACAAATTAACATCACCTATGTAATGATAAATTACCATCTCTTCTGGCAATATCTATTTTTCCAGACCTCTGGCTACTATCCTGTGACAAACTGAGACTATGGAGGTACCCTTGGGGCAATGCCTGGAAAGTCCATTGTCTCCTGTTCCATGTGAAGGTGATTTGGTCTTGGGATTCAAGTCCTAATGGAATGCTATAAAGGGGGCTAGATAGGTTCAGTACATAATGATCTGTCTTAATGAATGCCATGATTTTTCTTTAACATTAAGACTGTATTAGGTACCATGGTATGGATGGGTGGAGTAACTTTATTGAGTTCCCTATAATCCATTTTCGCTCACCACCTTGATCCCATTAGATTTTTTATAGGCCAAACCAGACTATTGAATTGAATTTGAGCAGGTCTGATCACCCCCACATTTTCTAATTCTCTACTATTGGCAGTGATTTCATCATGTCCCCCAAGCAGCTTATAATGTTTTACATTTATTACCCTCCAGAGAACTGGCAGCTCTATAGACTCCCATTTTATAGAATGAAAGGTTTCATTACTTGAATACACAACCTGAATTTGCCTATAGTTGTAGTTAGATCTAGACCCTGTAAAACATCTATACCCAAAGTATATCCTGGAATGGGGGAAATATGCACTCAAAAACAGCAGCCAGGAGCTACATTTTGGGTTTGTCCAGCCCCCTTAGGATTTCCTGGGCCAGAACAGTTAGCCATGGCAGCACCAGGGCTCACCCATTTGTTTCCTGTGTTAGAAGCTATGATAGATCAGTAATAGTCTCATGTGTCCACTGGAGGTTGACCTAATTTATTTTCATTCTCCAGGTCCCATTAGATTTCGTTACAGGCCAAACTAGACTATTGAATGGGCTTTGAGCAGGCCTGATCACCCTTGCCTTTTCTCATTATGTAATAGTGGCAGTAACGTCATTATGCCAGGTACCTTATATTGTTTTATGCTTATTACTTTCCAGAGGAACCAGCAGCTGCATAGATTCCCAGTTTGCATGACCCATGAGGACAGGTTTCACTACTCGAATATGCAACCTGAATTTGCTCTCATGGTAGTTGGATCCAGGTCCTGTAAACACCTACTCCCAAAATATACTCAGGTATGCAGAAAATATGCACCAAAAGCAGCAGGGAGGGAATTTGTCAATCTGTAGGTAGACACTAGTCTGTCTGACCTTTGTAATTTGTCTCCCATAACACCAATTGCTTTTATTTCTCCCTGAAATATTGAGAGATTTCCATAGATAAGTATGCATTTACCAGTGTTTATTAGAGCTAGTAAAGTCTGTTAGTGTGAAACTAATAAATGGTTAATTCAACATGGGACCTCTGGTCACACCTTATTGTACTCACTAGATGGAAATTTTGGCCTAACCCCTAGTCTCTAGTGGTAGAGACTCTGTGAGCAGAGGGGCTCTCAGGAACACATTCTGGCCTTTTTGAGCTTTCTTTCAAGGGAGTAAACTGCTTTCCCTTAGGCAATGCCTTCCATGGATTTAGCAAGACTCAATTGGATTGTTTGTCTATATTTTCTCTCAGTGTCCCAGATAATACTAGATCTTGTCACAATTGTTTACTAAAGAATCCGATGGCCCCCTTTTTGCCATTTTATTATTGTCAGCATCTTTTGTTTTTCTGTTTTTCAACCTATTTCCCCTATGCCTGATTCTTTTGGTTTCATGTAAGTCAGCCAACTTACAGAGGCTACTATAGCAAGGGGTTGATTAACCATAGGTGCAAAGACACATACTGAAGTCCCATACCATGCCCCAGGGCTGAGTGTACGATATGGTCTTTCATATAAGAGGAAAATAAAAATTTAAAAAAAGAGGAAAATAATTATTTGGTCCTCTAAAATGCTGAGTGTGAATGGCATGTTTCATTCCCAATTATGATAGAATTTCTTATAGAGGTCCAGTGCAATAGAAGGGAGGGAACATCCCCTTCATTAGGCCAGGTCATCTTAATGCTAGAGTTTTTATCCAATTCATCAAATTAGCTGAATGCTCATTCATACCTGTGGCATATAACCTTTGTTGCAAGGCAGGTTGAGCAGTAACTAAGATCATTTTTAGCATCTTAGACCCATCTAACATACCATCTGCCCCAATATCCCACCCTTTTAACATCCAAGCTGTCACCCCTTCTTGGCCTTTTCACTTAAAGTGGCTTATTAGCTCTAATTCACCAGCAGACTATTCCCTTGTAGTCATTTTCTGACTTGGTGGAATTTATTCTATGTAATCTCAAGGTTCATGAATATCCTGGGTCTTTGTTTTAATCAAAGGACATGACAGTAAAACATTTTCCTCCTCCATGATAACGTCCTCCTCATGAGAGTAGTCATTATTCCAGGGATTCCATGCTTTAGGGTCCCAATTATATCTTATAATATATCTTATTATATCTTAAGATATAATAGTTTTCACTTTAGTGTATGGTAGTCAGCATCTTTGCCATCTTATGTGTCATAATTTCTTTTGTGTGTGTGTGTGTGTGTGTGTCATAATTTCTAAGCATTCCTCTGCTGTTGGATTCTTTTAGACATGTCCATATTAGAGAACACGCCTGTTAAAGATGTGCCTGTACATCTTTCACCAAAGTCAATGCTTCTGTTAGTCTGTTCTTATTCTCTTTTTACTTATTTTTCTGCATAGTCTCGTCGTGTACCTAGCAATGGCCAACCTACCACCATAATAGCTTATTCACTTCTCCATACCTTTCCCCTACCATTTTGGATAGGATATCTAATAATCCCTTGGGCCAGTTCATGGTATCCTTGTATTCATACACTGCTCCAAAATGCACCCCCCAAAATAGTTGAGTCTCCTCACATGGCAGTGGCTGGCCAGCGTGGGACCTCCCCTACAATGGGCTTTCCCCTGGTAGAGCCCCTTTATCCCTGCTTGCTTTGTTTTTGTTCTTTCGCCTGGATCACCAACTGTTAGTTGTTGGAATGGTAAAGTGTCCTCCAAACTGAGAAGGCACTTTGAGACCAAAAAATGAAGCAAGCCACTCCATACCATTTATACAGTTTTACTGATCTGGAGATTGGGTGAATGATGATCCAGGTGTTTCACAGCTCTTCTCTGCAATGTCAGGACCTTAATCCACAGATTTTATAGAGCAAGGAGATGTGCAGAGATCATCATGGGGTCAGAGTATTTAACAGATCATCTATGCACCAGAGTGTGGGAGGGGAAGAAACAACGATATCTCTACCAGTTGTCCAAACATCTTTAGGGAAGATCTGAACAAACCTGCCTGTATTTTGGTCAGGGGATACATTAACCTTCAAGGGGCCTGGAACAAATAGCCCTGAAGGAAATCATTGCAGAGACATTAACAAGATGGAGGACCAAAGAGTAGAATCAGTATTACCTGCACTCCTACACCTATACAAAATGGTAGTTGAGATGCTTTGGTACATTGTAGAAGGGAGATTGAAATGTTAGAGTCTATTTGTCATGTAACACTGCTCACTCACCTCAGAAGGGTATAGAGGACACACCTTCCACTATGACTGCAAGAAATAAATTTGTGAGGGAAGTCCCAGTATCCTTGAAAAGCTGTGGTCACTCTCCTCTACAGATGAGAGATTACAGTGGAAACTGCTGTCATTGTTGACATGGGATTCTTGGTTTTTTTGACATGGGATCCTTAAATGCAATGGGAATAATTGGATTCTGGGGGGCAGGGGCCAAATGGTGGCAATTTAATAACCAAAGATAAGGTGGATATAGAGGCTGATTTTAGGCCTCTAAAACATGCATGAGCAATGGAAACCTGCAAGGCAGAAGGGCCCACAGTGACTACCAAGTTGATGCAAACTGGCTCATTAAATGACCTAGACCCACCCTGACATAGCCATAGGCCTTAATTAACCAATGAGCTGCTTACAACCAGGCACTGGTACCAAAAAAAGGAAAATTCCATACATTCCCATACTTCCCCACTATACACCATAACTATAGCCCCTCACCACAGCCCTGTGGCAGTCTCTCCTTTGCTGTTCTGCCTGCTGCTACCTTGCAGTGTATTCAGTAACTTCTATCTCCTTTGTTCTGCCTCAGGTGACCTCTGTCACCACCACAGCTGCCAGTCCCTACTCAATTGGAACACACCACAGTGGACATGGTTACTACAGTCGACAGCAGAGTCAATGCAGTAGTCTAGTCTGACTTGCAAAACCCTATGGCATTGGCTAGCTGATCATGTTGTCCCTAGGAGAGAAGTAGATGGGCTGGCCACTAAATTCTTACTTGATCTACATAAGCAGAAGAGTTCTAGGTCAAGTTAGCAGAAGTCTAACTTGAATTTAAAAAAAAGTAAATATACTTTGGAGATGGTGATGGAAATATGTGCACCAAATGGCAGTTTCCTAATTATAGTAGTTTTCCCTTCTTTGTGGGTAATAGATTCCCAGACCCCCCCCAGTGGATGTCTGAAACTTCTATACATGTTTTACCCTTGAACAGAGGTTTGAACTGTGCAGGCTCACTTCTTTTTTTTATAGTGTAGTTTTAATGAGTTAAACATAAAGCTACTCCCACATGCTCTTACATAAGTTTACAAACCCTTTTATCTAAATGAAAATGTCACTTGAAAGATGGATTATACAAAGTGTAGTTTCAATCAGTTATGCAGACGTATTCCAATATGCTTTTCTTTTCTTTCTTTTTTTTTAAGATTTATTTTAGAAAGAGAATGTGAGCTGGGGGAGGTGAAGAATCCTCACACTCTCAACAGACTCCCTCGAGTGGAGTCTGATGAGTGGCTTGATCTCAGGACCCTGAGATCATAACCTGAGCTGAAACCAAGTTGGCTGCCCAACCAACTGAGCCACCCAGGTGCCCAGCTCTATGCTTCTACACTAAGTTTACATAAATTTATACCTCAAAAATGCTATTTGAAAGTTACAGTGTAGCATCAAGGTTTAAGCATGTGTAGGCTCACTTTTATGTGGATTTTTCCTTAAGAATTTAACATTCTCTATTGTGAAAATACAGTACATAATATGTAGAACATACAAAACACGTTAATTGGCTATGTTATTAGTAAGGTTTTTGGTCAACAGTAGGCTATTAAGATTTTAGAGAATTGAAAGTTATATAGAATTCAAATGCATGAGGTGGGGGTAAAGTTGGCATCCCTAAAGCCCACATTATCCAAAGGTCAATTGTACTGTTTTTTCCTATACATACATGATAAAATTTAATTTGTAAATTAGGCACAGGATAAGATTAACAGTAAAATAGAATGGTTATAAAAATAAACTATAAGGGAGCCTGGGTGGTTCAGCCGGTTAAGTATCGGACTTGGTTTTGGCTCAGGTCATGAGATTGGAGCTTCACATCAGGCTCTGTGGAGAGTCCGCTTAAAGATTCTCTCCCTTTGCCCCTCGCTCCACTCTCTGAAAATGGATAATCTTTAAAAAATAATATACAGTAATAAAAGTTATGTGAATGTGGTCTCTCTCAAAATGTCTTCTAGTACTCATTCTACTTGTGAAGGAAGATAGTATAGTGCTTATGTGATGAAATGAAGTAAGGTGAAGGATGGGCATTGTGATGTAGCATTAGGCTACTGACCTGCTCATTTGTCAAAAGGATCATTTGCTTCTGTACTACTATTGCCTGAAACCGGAACAAGAGAAAAATACAGTGCAAAATGGGGAGGGGGACTACTGTACTGAGCACTTTCCCTCCCCTAATAACATGCCAAAGTGACATAGTTATAAACCCACAGGAGGGAATTCCTTCCTCATAACTTGCCTAATTGACTCACCTTTCCTTACTTCCTTTGGAATATAACTAGGATAAGGAACCATTTGGATGTCTGGACTATAGGAAATACCGGGAGCCTACTCTTCAGATTATAGTGATAACATTTGTTTCCAGCTCTTTATTTCAAGTCTAATGGCTCCTTTGAAATTGTTTTAAATGATAGTTGTAGTTTGGTACTTCATGACATGAAGAAAACATCATGTTTAAAGAAAACATCAAACAGTTTAGACACATGAGGAGTCCTTTGCTTTGACAGACTTGAACCTTTTTTTAAAAGGAAAAAGCCATCACACTTTCTTCCAGTTTAGCACCCAAATGTTTCCTTATTTTGAGTTGCTCCAGGATAATCTGTGAAGAGGCAGTTAGCGTACTATTGCAAGATGAAGGAGTCCCTTCTCAGAGAAAACTTATGACTGAATGTGGGTGATTGTATTTTCTGAAAATGGCCACAGAAAAGGATACTGAAGGTTTTGGGGAATAGAAGGTTCCAGGTGTCCTCCATCTCATTCCCTTCTTAATGGATTATGGCTAGATTAAATATTTCACCAATTTAGTTGTTATATTTTCTTACTTATGAAGAGCATGAAATTTTTAAGCACATGTATACAGGCTTCTTTAACTTGCACAAAGTAGTATATTTTGACATTTTTCCTCCTACATGTCTCCTGCAGAACAAGTTAAAGAAAAGAATCATCCATAATCCACCCAAGCGTTTGGCAGATTTCCTTTCCATCTTTTAAATATACAAATATATTGTGTCATTTGTATTTACTGCCTGTGCAACCACAGGCTTAGGCTGTTTTGATCCCTTCCAAGGTTTTTTTATTTTTATTTTTTTTAAAGATTTTATTTATTTATTCATGAGAGACACACAGAGAGAGGCAGAGATAGGCAGAGGGAGAAGCAGGGAGACGGACATGGGGCTCGATCCCAGGTCTCCAGGATCATGCCCTGGGCGGAAGGTGGCGCTAAACCACTGAGCCACCGAGCCACCAGGGCTGCCGCCAAGTTTTTTTTTAATTCAAAGATTAGCTAAGCCCAGGTTTGGCCTAGTGATCACTCATCCAGCTTCCTAGGCCAGGACTATTTCTGCAGTCTGTGCTCATCTCTTGTGGATCTTTAACACATTTCTCCAGTTCTTACCAAGTATCTGAGACTTGTTCATCACAGCCATTAAATTTACTTTTGTTAACATTAGGTAACAAAACTTCTCCTAGAAGAGTAATGTGGAAAGCCAACAGACTTGGCAGAACAAAGATAAGACAGACTTCGGAACCTAGAATCTGGTCCTCTTTCAGCTGCAACGTAGTCACATGATCTTCACCAGCAATTCAAAGACATTGCTTCAGTAACTAACTGGCTCTGAGGCTTTTATTCCATGACCTTGTTAGATTTTAACCATTTTGAGTCAAGAGGATCTCCCTTTCTAGTATGTAAAGCCTAAGAATCTGTATGTTTATTCACTTTCCTAAAGAGTGAATTGTTAAAAACTATTAAAACTTTATTAAAACAATTTACCTTTGTCCTTAGCCTGTCATATCTTGTCAGATTCAAGGGTTGGCTCAACATAGGCAATGGGCAGCTGACATATTTATAACTAGAAGATGCTGAGGGCCAACCCAGTGTCCTCCTAATTCAGCATTGGTATATTCAGTTGTCTTTATAGCCCAATTATATTTCCCGACTACACAAAAAGTTAATGTATTGGAAGCAGAGAAGTTCCACCTCTACATATTCAATTAAAATTTATTTCAAAAGGCAAAGTTTTATATATATTTTGAAAAAATGAGAAGTCAAAAGTCTTAGAATTAAGCAATGAGTCTTCAACGTTATAAAGCCATATATAACAGTAATTAAAGTAGTGGTAATGTTTTACCCTGATAAAAATGTCACAGAATTCAAATCACAACTTGGATCCTCAATGATTCAAGTGTCTTATCTTACACAATAAGAGTTTGGTCAGCTTTAAGATAAAATTCCTCCAGATATGCTGCCTCCAAGTCCTCTAATCTTGCGATCCATCAGCTCACACAGTGGGATAGCTGGCTGCTGTGGCAATTCCACAGTGGTTGTTCTGGTCTTTGGCCATTTTTACATAGCCATTCCAGCCCCATTCTGGACCCCAACTGAAAAGAAGAGCATATTTTTTCTTTTATGCAAAGAATTAAGTACACACTAACTTCATTAATAATAATAGCTAATACTTAAGGTTTTCCACTTACCAGGCACTATTCTAAGTGCTGTTATATAAGTATATTAATTCCCATAGGTCCTTAACTTTTTAAGACCGGAAATTGAGGCAAAGCTAGAATTCCAATGTAGCAGTCTGTTTCTCTGCAGGCTATCTTAGCCCTCATCTCAATTAATTGATCCTGACAATCCTCAAAGCCTTGGAGAGTTAGGAAATACAATAAAATGGCAGGGTAAGTGGTAACAGGAAGGACGCACAAACTCCACTGGACTCTTGGAAAATCTTTTGGACTTAAGAGTCAGCAGTGGTTTCTGCTCAGTATACCTTGTTGAAAAACTGGGACACAGAAAAAAGGAAAACCAGCCCTTAACCCTACAGGTGCAAAATCCTTTATCTGAAACTCTTAGGGCCAGATAGGTTTCTGGATAAAAACAATTTCATAATTTAGAAATGCAATGTTACAAATACATAGTAATAATTACAACAAGCTTGCTAAAGAGTCTTGTAATCAAGTATCAGTAAGTTTTACCTTTATAAAAATGTCAGTATTCACTCTAAGTGGGAGAAAGACTTCTGGGATTTTGAAAGTAAGCTTTTTTTGGACTTGAAATCAAAAACCTATTCCAAACAAGCATTCCCTTTCAATTTAATATATACAACATTTGGAGTTTTATACCTGTTCTTGACAATCCAAAATTTATTATTTGAATCTGTTTCTTCAAAGCCATAGCCAACCACCAGAACACCATGATCTAGATCTTTGCTGCTGCATTCTGGATCAAAATAAATGCCTAGAAGAGTAAAATTTGATGTCAGGGTAAGAAGCTCCAGGGAACACATGACATTAACTCACTCTACTACAGTTAAGAGAGACATCTCAAAATGCAATGAAATGTCATCAACAAACTCCAAATAAAGTCAAGTATTTACCAAAAGATTGTTATGGCTCATAAAAAGGAAAAAAAGCCAAACTCAACTCACTAGAAATCAACACAATTCAGTTAAATCAAAGATATTTTCTTATTTAATTTTAAAAGATTTAATTTATTCATGAGACACACACAGTGAGAGAGAGAGAAAGAGAGAGAGGTGTCCCTATTTTCTCCTTAAAAAAAAAAAAAAAAGATTTCCAATAATAAGATCTAGTTATCGGGGACACGCCTGGGTGGCTCAGTAGTTGAGCGTCTTACCTTTGGCTCAGGGTAAGATCCGGTGGTCCTGGGATCCAGCCCCACATCGGGCTCCCTGCATGGAGCCTGCTTCTCCCTCTGCCTATCTCTGCCTCTCTCTCTGTGTCTTTAAAAAAAAATCTAGTTATCAAGGCTAAGGTTATTTAGCCACTTCCATTATTTAGCATAATCCTTTATATTCCTAAAAGGAAACAACACCAGTATTTATATTCCATAGTAAACATTTTTTGTAAAAGATATCCAACAATTGGGCAATAGTTACATCAATTGTTTGTATTTACAGAATTACTTTAAAATCAGAAAGAAGGGCAGCCCAGGTGGCTCAGTGGTTTAGCACTGCCTTCAGCCTAGGGTGTGATCCTGGAGACTTGGGATCGAGTCCCACGTCGGGCTCCCTGCATGGAACCTGCTTCTCCCTCTGCCTGTATCTGTGCCTCTCTCTGTGTGTCTCTCATGAATAAATAAAATCTTAATAAATAAAATAAATAAATAAATAAATAAATAAATAAATAAATAAATAAAATAAAATAAAATGAAATTAGAAAGAATTTGTCATGAAAAAATGCCTAAAGCATGTCAAGTGGAAACATCACTATTTTAAATGCACACTCAAAATTCTACTGTCTTGGAAAGCAGGACTCCAAACCAAAGTCAATCACGGTGTTTTCCAATTTTGCCTACTTGAATTTCCACAGTAAAAATACAAATACCCACCTGATTTGTAGAATTGGAAAGACTGATGGCCTGCATCAATAGCAACAGAGATGGGCCCTAGAGTTGCCACTGCTTTCATTAGGGCCTTCTCCCGTTGAGGGAGGTCCACAAAGCCAGTGTCATTGGCAGCAGAACACTCAGGCTTGTAGTTGCAGGTCTCTGTCTCCTTTTAAAGGTAAATGGAAAAGAACGTTGATCACTACCATCTAACTCCTGGGGAACAGGAGTTCTAGGACCTCAACTCAGCAGTTTGTAGCTTAATGATTTCCAAGTTGACTCTGTTGTCAGTCAACAGCAAAATGCTACTGGTTGATTTGAAACTGAAAAATTAGCAGATGTTTCTTCAGTGAAACCCTTAGGCCTACTTGTCCACAAGAAACTTCACTGTGGAGAAACTTGCATTATGTGCAGAATAGTGTATAAACTCTCCAAATTACACATAGAAGTAAGAACAGCTATATGCCAACCATCTATTCAGAGAATTTATGCAAAGGCTGATAATTTATATGGACAGTTCTGTCAGTTTGCATCTAAACTGTGAATGCTTAATAAAATGTCATCTTTCAAAATGTTCAACTTTCAAAAGCAGAGCTTGAATCACAAGGTAAGGAGTCCCATTTACCTTTCCAAGATATGGATAAGATTCCTCTGAGTCCAGGCCTCCATTGTCCTTAACATACTGGAAGGCGTTATCCATCAGGCCACCATTGCAGCCCTGGTTACCTTGATCCCTAGAGCAGTCCACCAGGTTTTGCTCACTCAATGGCACAAGTTTGCCCGTTTTCCGGAACATCTGTCCTTCAAGGGCACCAGTTGCACTAAAAGCCCAACAAGAACCACACTGACCCTGAAAATAAAAAAGTTACCAGTTTACAATACAAACAATAGCTTATATACCTGAATACTCTTAAAACAAAAAAGCAAACTGATGTTACTCCACAGTCTACCAAAGCAAGGACACTAATTCCTTTTTGGCTCTACTCTTGGAGGGAGATCTGCTAAATATTATCATACCTGATTCTTCACAGGAGTTACATAGCCTTTCTCTCTCCAGTCCACTGATTTGGGGATCTCAGCAAAGAGAGGTTCTTGGAACATTTTCCCTTTCTTGTGCTTCTGGTTTTGAAAGCCATTCATCACCTGCCTGAATTCTTCATTGGTCTTTATGGAAAGGTAAATTAGATGTTGAAAAAGCAAGAGGTTATTTTGCTCAAGTACAGAGAGGAAGCATAAAACATTCAGCAATCTATGCCACACTCACCATGTCACCAAAGGCATTCATTGCCATTGTGAAGCCATGTTTCCCTTGGCTATATTCCCGATTATGCAGTTCAATCATTTTCATATTCTTCTCCCATACTGCTCTCCTCCATCCTTCTTCATTCTAGAGGTAAATATATAACTTATCTTTATTTCTACTTAAAACCCAGCCCATCCTCACCATGGGGATTTACAGACAGGGAGAAAAAACCATGGCCAGGGATGGCTTTATGCTTCTGGGAGCTGTTCAACAACCATACAACAGGAATTATGCCTATATCGTGCTTAGTAACAGGTGCCATGAAGTTATTGCGTTGGTAAAAGCTAACTTCTAGATGCTACTCTCTAGCTATAAATTCTCAATGGCAAGGGCCTTTCTCTTGGGGTCCCTCTGGACAGTTTCATGTTACTAACCATGCCATATAATCTCCTGTGCGTTGCCTTCCACTGGTACCACTGTGCATTTAAGCTTTGATCAAATTTTGGAGCTGCTGAGGCTATTCCCAAGCAAAGGGCAGTCAAGAAGAGTGAAGGATTCATGTTTCAAAAACCTAATAAGGAAAACAAAATGAATATTTGAGGAGACTGATCCTTTAAAAAACCCATCCTATTTTCTCCTGAGATGTTAAGTAAAAACACTTAAAAACCATTTCCCCAAATATTTACAGGTCTGTGGAAGAAGGCTATGGATGTGGGTGGAGAAAAACAGGCCAAGGACTTAAACAGAGGAACTATATATGACTCAGACTTCAACTGAAAAACAGGCTGACAAGTGCTGTAGGAATTGAAATAGACTTCACTGTAATAGTGCAATGACAATTTAGGTTTTGATAGAGGTCTCAGAATCTTAAGACAGCTCAGAAACTGTTGGTCCAAGTTATTTACTGAAAATACCGAGGTGACCCAGGAAATCTTATCAGGACACTTGTTCCCAAGTAGGGACAGGGATCCCCCAGGACTCAAGTAGCCCGTCACACCTTTCTTCTGAACTAATGTACAGCATGAGGTGAGACATGCCTTCGGACCTCTAGTTCTTGAATTGAAACCTTTCTGAAAGGCATTCACAGAAGGGAGACAGGAGTGCACGCGGTGCCCCCACCTCTCCGGTCCCCCAAATCAAGGACGTGGTCCGAGGCACGACGGAGTCCAGAGCTGCCAGTTCCCGACCCGTACAAACGCGGCGCGGCAGGCGGGGCTGGGCCAGGGGGCTCTCCGCCGCGCTCACCGCCCTCCGCTCCGGGAGGATGTTGGCGGACCACCGCACAGGGCGCCGGGCCCCGCAGCCCACGCCGCGGTCAGGCTGCCGCGAGCCCCCAGCCACCGCACCTGTGTCCGCCACGGCCCAGAGGCGCTCCGGTTCCCGCGCAGCCTAGGGCCTCCTGGGGGTCTCAGCGCCGCCCTGGGTTCCCCCAACCGTTCAACCCGCACTTCCCACCTCCAGGCTTACAGGATCCCGGCAGCGTCGACTTAGCCTCATCAACTCCAGGTAAGCAGATACTCGTACCCAGCGGGTCGCACCCGCCCCTCGCCCGAGCCCCGGGGTGGACCCCCGCTCCAGTCCCGGTGCCCGACGCGCTGGTTCCGAGACCGAGACGCTGACCTGCGGCGCCCACAGCTGCGCAGGCGAACCCCACCGATCGCCAAGGCCCAGAAGTCTGGGCCAATTGCGCCTGACTCAGCCTTTAAGGCCCCGGGAATTCGGCCTTCTCGGGCCCGCCCCCGCCGCCTGCTCGCGCAGCGATTGGCTGCGCCGGCTTGTGGGCGGGGCCTCCGGGCGTGGGGCCTCCGGGCGTGGGGCTTCCAGCGCGTGACGCAGCGCCGTCTGGACAGGTCCCGAGGCGGCTGGGGCCGGCGTCAGGGGGGTGGGGTATAGCGCCGGGCGCGGGGGGGGCTGTGGGGGTGGGATCCCGAGCCAGTCTAGGGGCCCCGATGACGTCATGACCTCGAGGTTAGCCAGGGCCTGCTTCAGGGGGGCCAGGGATAGCGCCGACGGGGCGAGGCAGGGTGGGCGGGGGGTGGTGTCCAGGGGCCAGCCTGGGGACCTAGATGGCGTCCTGACCCCGACTCACGAGATCGGTGGGGGAGGTCGCTCTCGAAAGGAAGCTCACCAGCATCCCCCTGCGTGTCCTTTAGTCCTACAGTCTTCTGTTAAAATCTCCTGGAAGGCTGAGTCAGGATAGTCTGTCTAGTGGTTCCTGTTTATTCCAAGCAAAGGTGGGGCGGGGGGAGGATGGGGGAATGCGGTGCCTCTCGGTTTGGGAAGAATCTGGAAGGGACTGGAAATCCCCCAAAAACGGATGCGATAGTCAAGACCTAAATCCTTGGAAAGTGAAGGGACAGACTGGGTAGGTGTACACAAAGGCCTGGTATTTCGTAATGCTTCGCTCCTGTATCTCTGCCTTCTTCCCTCTCCAGCCTTTCTCAAAAACAATGAAACAAATTATTTACAGAAAAATTTGGTTCAATGAAAAACGCTGTTGAGAAAGGTGGAAACTTTTATTTCCCTACACTTTACATTAGAGGTTGTTTGGTCTTTCTCAGTATCCAAAGTACTTCTCTTGAGCTATAAGGAATATGCTTTCTAACACTTATTGTCAGGGTGCTGCTCCAATGATAACAAGCAGTGACTAACATATATATTGTCTGTATTGTATTCTTATAGTAAGCTAGAAAAAAAAATACGTTACTAGGAAAATCATAAGGAAGGGAAAATACATTTACAGTATTCTAATGCATTTATCAAAGGAATTTGGATGTAAGTGAATTCCACATTTCAAGCCTGTGTTGTTCGAGGGTTAGCTGTATGTAGAAATTTAAGGAAATCAATTTAGAAATGTTTCTAAAAGTTTCTTTTTTAAATTGTGTAAGAAACATTCATTGTAGAAAATATATTTTAGAAAATGAACAACCCTGTGCTCTCCCTCCTTTTTTCTAGGCCTATAAATATATATATATATATATATTTTTTTTAATTTTTACAGAAATTGGTGCATGTGAATTTGCTTCTACAAAAGTTATCAATTTAATTTTAACTAAGTACAAAGTCAGACAGATATTTTTAAAAGTCAACCTATTGGGCAGCCCCGGTGGCTCAGCGGTTTAGCGCCGCCTTCAGCCCAGGGCTAGAGACCCAGGATGGAGTCCCATGTCGGGCTCCCTACATGGAGCCTGCTTTTCCCTCTGCCTGTGTCTCTGCCTCTCTCTCTGTGTCTGTCATGAATAAATAAATAAAATCTTTAAAACAAAAAGTCAACTTATTAAAAATTTCATTTTATGTCCTTGGAAAGTAGAATCCTTTTCCTCTCACACACAGCTAAGGGCCCCAAGTTTTCAGGTAGTTACAAAAATGTATTGCATATGGCTGGACTTTGATTTTGCTGTTTTATCCTTAAAAAAAAAAGTAACAATGCTGGTCAGCACAAGCATCATATGCAAATAGAAATAAATGAAGACCATCCACGATACAAAAAGACAATTCCAAAAAAGAAAAGAAAAAGGACACAATTTTAAAACAACCAGAGTGAGGAAAAGCTTTAATTATGTAAAAAGAGGGAGGCTTCTGTTGTCATGGGGAAGCTGGAGGACGAATAACTAGAAATGGAACTTCATTTATGTGATTGGTTTGGGGGAGAATATTTGGATTTCTCTGGTTTGTCCTGGGTTGGAAGTGGAGGCAAAGATAATTAATAGCCATTCAGCAAGTCTTGACTGTTTTGAGACAGTTGCCAGAGAGGTTTCTTTTGTGGGTCAGAGTTCTTTGTTATGTAAAGTCTGGCCATTGTTTGCCTGTTTACTCAGTCAATCACAAGAAATCTAAATTATTCTAGCACGTGGGTTTTATAGTTGCCCTGGGGTCACAGCTCCATTGCACAGAGTGGAAAAACCTGCTACTGTGTGAATGCCTGCACCTAGGTAATAGCCTGGCAGGAGGCTGGCTGACTGGCAGGTGCTGCTCCAAAGAATGGCATCACCTTTGCTTGATGGAATGTGATACAAACTCAATAGAGGAGAAAATGGTGTCTATGCTCAAAACATAAGATTAAATCAAGAGATATATAAATTCAGGAGAAATATGGGAGAAAGTCATTTAAGCAAAAGAGTGGAAGATATTGCTCCAACTCATGACATGTACTTCTACATAATCTGTTAAATAATGCATTACAGAAATGTGTATTACTAACCATTGTGTCCATTTTCTTCTTATTCCTTTGCAAAATAACTTAAATGGGTGCTAATATTAAAATTGTCTAAAATCTTTAAAAAAAAAAAAAAAAAAGGGATCCCTGGGTGGCTCAGCGGTTTGGCGCCTGCCTTTGGCCCGGGGCACGATCCTGGAGACCTGGGATCGAATCCCACGTCGGGCTCTCTGCATGGAGCCTGCTTCTCCCTCTGCCTGTGTCTCTGCCTCTCTGTCTCTCTCTGTGTGACTATCATGAATAAATAAATAAAATCTTAAAATAAAATAAAATAAAATAGTCACATTTTAGTCAAGCAGCCAAAATTTAGTTCTGCCTTTGATAAAATTCATTTATCAGGATTTCCCAATTCCTATTTAAAATGCAGTCTCGGGCATCCCGGGTGGCCCAGCAGTTTAGCACCGCCTTCAGTCTCAGGTGTGATCCTGGAGACCTGGGATCAAGTCCCATGTCAGGCTCCCTGAATGGAGCCTGTTTCCCCTTCTGCCTGTGTCTCTGCCTCTCTCTCTTTCTCTCTCTCTCTCTCCCCCCCCCTCTCTGTGTCTGTCATGAATAAATAAATAGAATCTTTAATAAAATAAAATAAAATAAAATGCAGTCTCTGTGAAAGTATATTCTCATGTGCATGTCTAGATTTCTTTTGCTCACCAGTAAAACAGGATATAATTCTTCACCTCATCTCTGGAAGTTTTAAACCATGGGGCAGTGAACAAATCCAGGGTAATGGTATTCAAGATCCTGGGGCCACTTAACATCTCTCCTCAATATAACAACTACTCCAATTTGTTTAAATTCAATGAGCCAAGACTTACTCTTAAAAACATTATCCAGACAACTGTCTATTTGTAAAATGGTTTATTATAATTTATAATTTTATGAAAAAGAGCCTATTTATGGTTAGATGTTCATATGAAATTATGTATGAAATAATATATATTTTTTAGCTACTGTAACATTAAACAACCAGCCAATTTATTAAGTAAATCAATTAAGAATTTAATTAAACTCTTACTTTGTGATCATTGTCGTCTCAGGGTATAGTTTGTTCATTTACTTAGACATGTTCTACATGTAACTTCCCTACTAGCTTTACTGAAGCTCAGCATTTCCATTTTAAAATCTGATATTGACACCTGGGTGACTCAGAGGTTGAGCATCTGCCTTTGGTTCAGGTCCTGATCCCATGGTCTTGGGATAGAGTCCCACATTGGGCTCCCTGCAGGGAGCCTGCTTCTCCCTCTACCTGTGTCTCTGCCTCTCTTTGTGTCTCTCATGAATAAATAAAATCTTTAAAAAAAATAAAATCTGGACAGCCCAGGTGGCTCAGCGGTTTAGCCCAGCCTGCAGCCCAGGGTGTGATCCTGGAGACCCAATATAGAGTCCCATGTTGGGCTCCCTGCATGGAGCCTGCTTCTCCCTCTGCCTGTGTCTCTGCTCTCTCTCTCTCTCTCTGTCTCTTGTGAATAAATAAATAAAAAATCTTTAAAAAAAATAATAAAATAAAATCTGATATCAACTATGGTAATCTTGATTTTACAGCATATGAACACAGCCATTACCAGTATCATTTAAATAAAATTACGGCAAAGTGTCTTGATGTAGAAGGTAACAAAGGTGCTGACCTTGTGGGGTTTTTCCCATTGTCAAGACTATAATCCACAAGCTCTCCTTTGGCTGCCAGAGGATGTCTTCCTCAAATCTGAAAAAACGTCTTTTCATGAAACAAGAAATATCAGTTTCTTATGACTACTATAACACATTTCCACAATGGGTTAAAAGAACAGGATTTTGTTCTCTCACAGTTATGGAGGGCAGAAGTTCAAAATCTCATCACTTGGGCTGAAAACCAGTTGTCACAGAACAGTGCTCCCTCTGGAGGTCTAGGGGAAAACCTGTTCTATCCAGCTTCTGGTGGCTTCAGCCACTCCTTGGCTTGTGCACATCACCCAATCTCTCCCTTTTCTTTTGTCTAAGTCAAATTTCCCTTCACTTCCCTCTTATAAGAACCCTGGTGATTGCACTTAGAGCCCATCCAGATAATCCAGGATATCTGTCCCTCTCAAAATCCTTAATCACATTTGGAAAATATTTGCTATGTAATATTTAAGATTCTAAGAATTAAGATCTGATATCTTTGGGGACCATTATTTAATCAACTACAACATGGCATAAATAAAAACTAGTTTCTTGAGAAGACTGATTGAAACTTTTTGTTTAACATTTTTAGGCTGGCTTGACTAGCACAGCTAGGCCCTAAACTCTGTGTGAACTTCCCACTCCGAAAATTTGCTCACGTCCCTGACTACAGACATTTCCTGCCTTGACTCTCCTGTTCGTGCAATGTTTGGCACAGTTTTTTAAGGTTCAAGACTCCTACACAGCAAGTTTTTATTACCTTTTTCTTCCCCAACCCACCTTATATTTCCAGAGCCACCAATTCCAGGATCTCTGCATATAAAAGCATTACTCACCCATCCTTTCCTGAAAACATTTCTGAGTTAGGCTTTGAGCATCTCCTTATGTCAATTGCCCCCATTAATACAGTCTTTCCTTACAAATGTAAGTTTTTGCATTTCCTCTCCTGGCACCTTGTGTCATTATGATAAGTGGTCAAGACAGAGAAGACCTTTGTGTTATTAATAGTCACCTTGAACATACATGTGCTAGGGCTTTGTTCTACAGGATAGGCATCTCCATAGGAGAGTACCCAGCACTCCTTGGAGATTAAAGTGTTATTAGAAAGGATTCCTGCAATGATGATAATTGTGATGATCATGATGGTGCTGATGGTGACTATGATGAGGATACCAACAGCTAGATAACACTGAGTGTTGGGGGCCACGTGCCAGGAAGGGGTTAACTGATGGAGCAATGGCTCTCTGTTGACTCTTCCAACCATGGCCCACCTGTCTCACCCTTGTTGTTAAAGGCTTGTGGCTCAAGGACGCATACTATTGCTATCTATTGTGAAAGGACATGTCTGGAGAACTAAGCTTAAAATATCCTGCTTGTTATACAACCCTGCTTTATAAAAGAGTGAATAATACAAATAAAGTTGGCATTGTGGCTGAATCCGGCCATATGTCCCTCCTGCTCCCATTCTGTCTATGTCTTCTTTCTTTCCTCATTCTCTTGCCCTCATCCCTGGACGGTTGTCGCCCCCATCGCGCGCGACAAGTGGCACCCGAACAGGGACTTGAGCAAGAAGCACATAAGAAGGTCCCGGAATTGAATTATTCAGGTAAGGGAACCAGGCAGGGTCCTGGAACGGCGGGAGTAAAATCATGGGACAAGAGCAATCCGCAAATCAGGTTTTATTTATAGCTGGATTACAAACCCTTCTCCAAGAAGGAGGGTTCAAGGTACCTAATAAGGCCTTGAGAAGCTTTTTCGAAACTGTCAGGGATTTATGCCCGTGGTTTCCGACTGAAGGATCCTTAGATTTAGAACATTGGAGAAGAATTGGACAGGAACTGAAAAATCAAATTTCCCTTAGAGGCGAGACAGCAGTCCCAGCAGGGACTATGGGATTGTTTCAGCAGTTGCGACAAGTCATTGACCCTTTGCATAAGATTGAGATTATTTCCTTGAAACTGGAGGGTATTATGCTGAGTGCAGTAAGTCAATCGGAGAAGGACAAACAGTGTATGTTCTCACTCATTTGGGGAATATAAATAATAGTGAAAGGGAATATAAAGGAAGGGAGAGGAAATGTGTGGGAAGTATCAGGAAGGGAGACAGAACATGAAGACTCCTAACTCTGGGAAACGAACTGGGGGTGGTGGAAGGGGAGGAGGGGGGGGTGGGGAGGAATGGGTGACGGGCACTGAGGGGGACACTTGACGGGATAAACACTGGGTGTTTTTCTGTATGTTGGAAAATTGAACAGCAATAAAAATTAATTTATTAAAAAAAAAGAGATTATTTCCTTTAAATCTGAAACCGAGAACAAAAATGATCAATTTGAAAGTGAGTTTGAGGGTGATTCTGAGGAAATTCTGCCTCCCTCAGCAGCTATGATACAAATGGCCTTATCATCCTCTTTTTCTCCTGACTCTCCCCCCACTCCAGTTGGGGATCACTCCTGTGAAGTTATTCCTGAGCCTCCTGGGGTCATCCCCTCTGCCCCACCGCCTATATCCGATCCAACAAGAACTTATGGGCCTCATAAGACAGACCTTAGGGGATCCCCTTTGTTGAGATCGGGAGGAGATGAATTCGGAAACGACGATATGTATTTGGACAGTGATAATAAAAGTCCTCCAAAAGGATACATGCAAATGACAAAATTTTCTGGTAAAAATTGGAAAAAGGGGCCAGTCCCCGGGTATAGGGATCAAGCTACTAGTCCCTTGCCTTTATATCTTACAAGCTCCAACCGCAGAGATAAGATCTGGGAAGGAGCACCTGCTGTCCCTTGGCAGACTTTCCCCATAATGACTAACCAACAATCAGCCGGGGGGTTTGATATTAAAGGTGTGACCCCCTTACAAAGGGCACTGTATGAGGCCGGAAGATGCGGAGAGGACACCACTGGATTTACTGCTTTCCATGTCTCTTTGGACAATGCCGGTCGGTGCATGTATTCAGCCCTAAACTTCAAAGTGTTGAAAGAATTAAAAACTGCATGTGCCCAGTATGGGCCCACTGCCCCTTTCACTTTGTCCATGCTGGACAATTTGAGTCAAGAGGCCCTGTGCCCTGGGGATTGGCATGTTGTAGCCAAAGCATGTCTTTCGGGGGGGGGGGGGGGATTATTTGATTTGGAAATCTGATTATCATGACAGATGTAATGATCTTGCCAATTACAATAGGAGGACTGGAATTCCTGTCTCATATAAAGTATTTGCAGGAACAGGTGCAGTTGGAACATCTTGTTCCTTCCAACAGTCTTTGGAATACTCCTATCTTTGTCATTAAAAAAAAAAAATCAGAAAAATGGAGATTATTACAAGATCTCCAAGCGGTTAATGCTGTTATAAAGCCCATGGAAACTCTTCAACCCGGGCTGCCTGCTCCTTCAGCCATTCCTTTGAATTATCAATTACTTATCTTAGATTTAAAAGACTGTTTTTTCACCATCCCTCTATCTCCTGATGATTGTGAAAAATTCGCCTTTCAATTCCTACTACTAATCTACAAGCCCCTTATGCCAGGTATCATTGGAAGGTTTTACCTCAGGGCATGGCCAATAGTCCTACCCTATGTCAGGAATTTGTAGGCAGAGCTTTGACCCCCTTTAGACTTGCTTTCCCATCTGTATATTGTATTCATTATATGGATGACATTTTACTAGCCGCTGATGAGGAAGGGACTCTCTTAAGAGCATTCGAGGGATTGCAGTCTTGCCTTCAAAGATTTAATTTGATAGTGGCCCCCGAAAAGGTTCAGAGAGCTGAACCTTATGAATATCTTGGATATATTATTGAACAAAAAACTATTAAGCCACAAAAAATTCAAATACACACTGCCCCTCTTAAAACATTAAATGATTATCAGAAGTTATTAGGAGATATGAATTGGACACGTTCAACGTTAACTATAACTGCGGAACAGTTAAGCCCCCTCTTTGATATACTAAAAGGAGACTCTAATCCAGCCTCTCCTAGAATGTTAACGGAGGGCGCCAAACAAACATTAGAACTGGTCAATAAGGGATCCCTGGGTGGCGCAGCGGTTTGGCGCCTGCCTTTGGCCCAGGGCGCGATCCTGGAGACCCGGGATCGAATCCCACATCAGGCTCCCGGCGCATGGAGCCTGCTTCTCCCTCTGCCTGTGTCTCTGCCTCTCTCTTTCTCTCTGTATGACTATCATAAATAAATAAAATTAAAAAAAAAAAAAAGAACTGGTCAATAATAAACTCTCGGAGACTCAGGTTACAAGAGTTTCTTTGGTGGATTCACTATACTTAATTTTATTGAACCCTGCCATCATGCCCTTGGCTGTCCTTTGGCAACCTCATGGCCCTTTAGAATGGATACATCTCCCCGTACATTCTCTGCATGTTATGAATTCTCTTCCTAGCATGCTGGCTCAACTCATCACTCGGGGAAGGACGCGTTCCCTACAACTCCTAGGCAAGGAGCCTGACTTTTTAATCTGTGCTATGTTTACTAAAGAGAAGTTTGAGAATTTGCAACAGTTTGACCTTGATTGGCAAATTGCCCTCGCCTCATACCCGGGCCAAGTTAAATTCCATTTGCCGGCAGATAAACTTCTGCAATTTCTAAATAAGGTTTCAACAATCCCACAAGATTCCCTTTCTCACTCCCCAATTGAGGAAGCTGCAAACATTTTTGTGGACGCCAACAAATCTGGCAATATTGCAATTTATTATGTCTCTAAAAATGAGAAACATATAGAGAAATATCATTACTCAACTAAATCAGTGCAAAGAGCAGAATTAAAAGCTGTTGCTATTGCTTTACAAAAATATCCTGAACCATTAAATCTTTTCACAGACAGTCTATATGTTGCTCAAGCTGTGCCCTTACTTCCCTCTGCCTTTTTATGTTGTAATGATGAAGAGTTATATATCCTCTTCTCATCTATTCAACACAGTCTTCTTAAAAGACATAATCTGATTTATATTTCTCATATTCGAGCTCATTCGGGCCTGCCTGGCCCATTATCCTATGGAAATGCAATTGCTGATGAAATCACGCATATCAATTTTCTCTCTTCCTTTGATGCTGCTAAGAAAAGCCATAACAAATTTCACCAAAATTCAGCAGCTCTTCGAAGACAATTTAAGATTTCATGCGAATTGGCCAGACAAATAGTAAAAGAATGTCGGACTTGCCCTGAAACCCTCAACCTCCCTTCATTTACTGTTAATCCCCGAGGCCTCTTACCTAATCATCTATGGCAAATGAATGTTACATTATATCCTCCATTTGGTAAATTGAAATATATCCATGTTTCTGTTGATACCTTTTCAGGATATATTTTTGCCTCTGCCCACAGTGGAGAAGCCTTTACTGATGTACAGAATCATCTATTTGCTGCATTCTCCCAACTAGGCCTCCCCAAGACTATTAAAACAGACAATGGATCTGCTTATACCTCGTCTTCTTTTCAGCAGTTTTGCTTAACTTTCGGCATTTCACATCCCACTGGTATTCCATATAATTCACAGGGTCAGGCCATTGTTGAAAGAAGTCATTCCACCCTAAAAACTTATTTACATAAATTAAAAGAGGGGGAGATACTTAAGGGAAAGACTAAGTATTCACCACATATGCATTTGGCATTAACTTTATATGTCTTAAATTTTTTGAATGTTGATGCAGTAGGTAAGACTGCAGCTGAGAGGTTTTGGGCTCCAGAACCGGAGCCCTTCCTCTATGCACGATGGAAGGACCTGCTGACGGGACAGTGGTCTGGCCCAGATCCAGTCCTCCAGCGAGGACCAGGGTTTGCTTGTATTTTCCCACAGAAGGAGGAAACGCCGTGGTGGCTGCCGTTGCGGTGCGTTCGATTTACCAAAGAAAATGGCCCGCCTCTCCCTTCAACCACAAGTTCCTCAACAGGACCAGACAGTGAAACCCCGGAGGAGAAGGGAGAGGAGAGCCCCATTGCCTACTTGGGGACAAGTAAAAAAGGTGGTTGGTGAGGCCAAACAAACCGTACGTAAAGCCCAGGCCCCCCTTACTCCTACTAACCTGTTTTTGGCTCTTTTAGCAGGCATCTCCGCCTCTACTGAGACAGCCGAGGCGTCCTCTTATTGGGCTTTTATGGTGGACCCTCCTTTTGTACGGCCCGTTACTTGGGATAATCCCAAGCCTCATGTACCTACTAATCTAATAGATGCGCTGGGCGGGCTGGAGGCATATTCCATTGAGGCTGTCGCAAGACCCATCAGCTGGACTGGGTTGGCAGATCAGGTTCCAATTTGTTTCCAGGCCGCTGAATATGGTCAGTCCCCCTCCTATGGGTGCCTTTTTACTAAGCAGGTGACTCACACCGTCAAACGTCAGTATTGGGATGACAAAAGACATAATGGAGATGGAAGGGAGGAGGAAATGGTTGATTATTGGGCGCTTAATGAACCATTCTTCGCACCAGGGGCTACTTCTAACCTTCGAGATTCTCCTCCTGGAATGAGCCCTTGGGACTATCCTGACTGCCCTACAGTGCCCAATTGGAAATCATCTCTCCCGGTTTGGAGAGAATGCAGAGTGCTAGACCCTGAGACTTTGCACCCAGTAATGATACCCTCTTTGCGTATAACGGACTGGTCAAAATCAAAATCTGCAGCCTCACCAGAAGTGCGAGTCAGAGTGGGGTCCCCAGGACTCCGTGCTGTCTATGAACATTATGGATACGTGCCTCCCGGCACGCTTTCAACACCACACATGATACATTCGGACCTTTGGAAGCTGGCTTCGGCTCTCCATCCCCTTAAAACAAACTCTACTACTGGACCTATCTACCCCCCTCATGTTGATCTGTATATTCAGGCTTGCGTACCATGTCCCTTCCTGTTGGTGGTGGGGAGAGGCAAAATTGATAAGCTTCAAACCTCTCAGGACAAATACCAGGCTAGTTGCCAAAATTGTGTATTGACTAATTGTTTGCCTGTTCATCTGCCCCCTGGAGATGCTCGCCCTGTTACAGTTATGTTAGTACAGCAACCCCCGTATGTCAAGCTCCCGGTTAATATTACAGGGCCGTGGTATACTAGCTACGTACGGGTACTCCTTTGCTAGACAACTCACTGATATGGTGGTAAGAACGAAAAGGTTTTTGGGTCTATTGGTGGCAGGAATAGTTGCTTTTGTGTCTTTGGTAGCCTCTGCCACTGTTTCTTCTGTGGCACTCAGCCAAACCATCCACACCGCTCAACATGTTAATTCCTTGGCCCATAATGTATCTGTGGTTCTTGCCACACAAGGGACTATTGGCCAAAAAATTGTTGCCCTACTGCAGGGGTTGGAGGAAGCGGTAGAGTACCTGGGAGGGCAATATGCTCGGCTACGAGCTCAGTTATCATTGCAATGTCATGCGGGCTTTCAGCATATCTGCGTCACCGCACTACCTTATAATGAGACAGAACATACATGGGAACAAGTGCAGCAACATTTAAAGGGGATTTGGAACAATACAGATTTAAGCTTAGATTTGCTAAGCCTGGAACAGCAAGTGGCTGCACTTAACAATGCTCATCTCTCTATTGAGAACCCTGCTGAATTGGCAGATAGATTTTTGAAAGGTATCCGAGATATTAACCCCTTGCAATGGTTTGAATTCAATTCCCCTGGCATTTGGATTATGATTGCTGTCGCTACAACCTTAGTGATTGCTTTAACTATTGGAATATGCTTATATGCGTCCTTTAAAAGTTTCCAGCGCAAAGCCCTTAGAAATCTCTATTTTCAGGATCTCAAATTAAAAACAATAGGGGGAGATGTTGGGGGCCACGTGCCAGGAAGGGGTTAATGGATCGAGCAATGGCTCTCTGTTGACTCTTCCAACCATGGCCCACCTGTCTCACCCTTGTTGTTAAAGGCTTGTGGCTCAAGGATGCATACTACTGCTATCTATTCAAAGGGCACATACTATTGCTATCTATTGTGAAAGGACATGTCTGGAGAACTAAGCTTAAAATATCCTGCTTGTTATACAACCCTGCTTTATAAAAGAGTGAATAATACAAATAAAGTTGGCATTGTGGCTGAATCCGGCCATATGTCCCTCCTGCTCCCATTCTGTCTATGTCTTCTTTCTTTCCTCATTCCCTTGCCCTCATCCCTGGACGGTTGTCACCCCCAACGTGCGCGACAACTGAGGTACCATGTTCAGTGGAGCATGTTCTTCTAGCTCCTCTATCATTCACTCTTCACAACAACCCTGTGATAGCGATTCTCAAACTTGAGTGAGCATCTGAATTACCAGAGTGCTTATGAAACTGATGGCTGACTTCTATCCTCTGAGTTTCTATTGCAGTGGATCTGACATGGGGTTTGAGAATTTGCTTCTCTAACAAGTTCCCAAGCAATGCTGATTCTACTAATCAGGGGACCCACTTTGAGAACCACTGCTCTAGGAGATGGGTGCTATTGTACACTCCATTTTACAGATGAAGATGGTTATGGTGGGGAGTGTACAAAATCAATGGTGATACAGGTTTCTCTCTAGCGTGAAGAAAGAACTTAAGTGTACTTTAGGATAGCAGGGCTTAGAAAAGGAAGCTGGACTTTGGGGGACTTTGCCCTCAGCCCCAGCCCCCATCACTTACTTGGCAAACTGAACTTTGGGTGCCAGAAGACAGCAGGAGAAGTAGAAAGTGAGCACTTATCATTTCTCTCATGTGCCTCAAAATATTTCTTTTTCTCCTCAATAAACTGCTAGAGGCTATAATGAGATAAAGTGTCAAACCTCTCCAGGGCCAGGCTCTCCTGCTTGGACTTCAACATAGGCTTGCCTGACATTGGGCTGAAAGGAGAGGAAGACAGGTGAGCCATGCAGAAGGCATTGCTGCCCTCACTGGGCTGGGCCGCCACATCTTCCTGCTCCACCAGCTTCCTGGAAGGCATTTTGCCCTGTGCCCCCAGGGTGTTTCCTTGCTTGATCATTTCCAGAAGACAAAAGTCTTGTTACCTTAGCTATAATCAATTCATTTTCAAATTTAAGACTACCTCTGATGACAATGCTTCAGTGACTCACGGGTTTTGAGAAGCTCAGGTATTTAAAAAGTGAGGTTCATTCATTCACCAATTCTAGAAACACATGTGTAAATTATTCTTTTTAAAAAAATTTGAGACCATAAAAAGGAAATAAAACTGTGCAATCAAGGACCCCCAATTTCCTATATGCTCTCAAAAACCAAAACCAGGGAAATGTTTTCAATAGAAGCTTTGATAATTTTGCTGAGTCACTGACTCCACTCTGGTGGTTTACATTTGTTTTCTCTTTTGTCATGTGTTCCCTCTCTGCCCTCGCCCATCCACCACCCACCACCCAACAGTTGCTGCCTTCTTATCTTGGTTTTACTGTCCTCAGAGCAGACCTGTAACTGTGGTCTTGAGTACATGTAAACTTTATTCTTTTTTTTTTTTTTTTAATTTATGATAGTCACAGAGAGAGAGAGAGAGAGGCAGAGACACAGGCAGAGGGAGAAGCAGGCTCCATGCACCGGGAGCCCGACGTGGGATTCGATCCCGTGTCTCCAGGATCGCGCCCTGGGCCAAAGGCAGGCGCCAAACCGCTGCGCCACCCAGGGATCCCTAAACTTTATTCTTAAATCCATAGCATCCACTGAAGAACCTAGCTTTTATTTTTGAGAACTAACTCACTCTCTGAGTAAAGAATCTGATTTTATTTCAAGATTGCTGCTTACATGGTCAGATAAATGGCATGTAAGAGTTCAGTATAGAATAGACAGTTCTGACCCAAGGAAGCAACAACTACTTCTTTTAAAGATTTTATTTATTTATTTGAGAGGGGAGAGACAGAAAGGAAGAGAGAGAGAGAGAGAGCATGCACAAGTAGGGGTGATGGTAGAGGAAGAAGCAGACTCCACACTTAGCAGGGAGCCTGATGCAGGACTCAATCCCATGACTCTGGGATCATAACCTGAGCTGAAGGAGATGCCTAACTGACTGAGCCACCCAGGCACCCCACCAACTACTTCTTTCAAATTAACAGAATTCTTCTTATTATTATTAACAGAATCCTGTGCCAGGATGGTATTCTTTTACTCTAGGAGGATAAATCAGGCACATTGCAGAATGCACAAATCCCCCCAGTGTGTAGTCCCACTGCCCACTGTATTAGTAAGGCTTGGAGCCTGGTTGTCCTGCCTGCGTGCTTCCTTGCCCATCATCCCAGGTTTCTCATCCCGGGAGCAAGATCACATAAGGTGGCGATTCCAAAGCTAATTAGTGTCTACTGTGGATATGGCATGTGTGTTTTCTAAATCCATCCACCTCTCTGCATAGTGCCCTACACCCTGGCAAACACTTTACCGGTTTATAAATTTCCATTGGCTCAGTGTAGAAGCTATTGACATGCAATGCTTACTGATGGTATCCAGGGATGGTTTGCATGACTGTAGAAAGTAAATGGAATTTGACTGAAAAAATTTGGGAAGTAGTAAAGAAGAGTTTCTCCAAAGAGGGAGATGGAAGTAGATGATAATTTGAATGACATGAGAAAGTGTTTTCTTTGTATCAGGAGGACAAGCAAAACTAAGTTACATGTCTTGTCTCTCCAACAAAAGTGTTTTGAGGAACAAAGACTTTGTTTAATAGTATTGAGGTCCCCAGAATGTGATGAATATCATTGCAAATATAAATATCACTGCAAAATGGCAATTATTGGGCTAAGAGAGGAATTGTTGCCAATTTGGGTAAACTCCCTGGGGACCCTGGCACTGGGCTCAGAGCTTAGGGTCTGGTGTACTTGGGAAACTTCTCTTAGGACACAAATCCTAGATCCTCCTCACTGTCCTTGAGATGCTTAGAAATGCCACAAGGAACATAGAACTACCTCTTTCCTTAGACAGTCCCTAAGACAGAAACTAGCCATCAAGGGTCTTTTAAGGCCTGAACACCCCAATCCTTAGGGTGCTGGTGGATTTTAGAATGCTGCTAGAGTCCACTTAGGCAGTATAAGAGCTCCCTGTGGGTGGCCTTTTGGGATGGTAAGCCAAGTGTCTACTATTGCTCAACTGATCCCAGGGAAGGGAGACCCTCTTCTGTTGTTCTACTCCTTTGTGAACATTTTATTGAGGATAAAAAGAAATAGTTTGAGGCACATGAGAAAAATGGTAAAAATGAGCATCGAGGTTAAGACTCATATTAGTCGAGTGTTTAATCCAGTGATTTCCAACAATACTAGCATAATAAAGTCATTTGGTGTAATATTGTATTTCCTCCTGTTGAGGACTCTGAAGGAAGCTTTCTGTAAGCACAGTAGGGACTTGCCATCTAAAAACAGATGATTTAATTGCTTTGCCCAATTTATGAAAGGGAGGAAAATTGGAGACTTACCTGAATTTCATTTCTGTTTTATCTTTTTGGATTTGAGAAGTGATAAAAACTCATTAATACTTTTTCTTTATTATTTTGGTTGAGGTAGAAGAGCTGATAAATAAGGATGTTTGCTGTAAATACTAACTTTGATAACCCAAATTACAGAATATCACAAAGCTCCTATCACAAAGCTTAAAATCTTTTAATGTTAGAACCATATCTGCATTAAAACAGTCAATGGAAAAATGACAGGCCAATAAAAGTGAAGAAACCCCCCCTGTAAGTAGGATCAGCCCTAATCCAGAGGCAGCCCATCCAGGTGCCTTCCTGAAGTTTTAGCAACAAAAAGCATTCTGTTTGTGATAAGAAAACCATTTCCCCCCACACCCTGATTGGAATGTCCCTGAATAGGTTCATGTTGACCTTCTGAGAAATCAACCTGGATGCTATGGGACTCCCACCGTTCTTTTGTCTTTAAGCGTTTTTTTTCTTTTACCTTTAAAAGATACCTGTAATTGCTAATCGGGGCTCTCTTCCTCCTCGGAGGCGGAGAGCCCGTTTGCGCAAACGTTCAATAAACCCTCTTGCTAATTGCATCTGCCTGTCTGGGGTCTGAGTCTCTGGGGCGTCCACCAGGACACGTTGGCACCCGTGAGCCAGGGTCCAACATTTGGGGGCTCGTCCGGGATCCGAGACGCCCCAGGCTCAATCCTAAGACTGGTAGGAGGTAAGACCGAGCTCGCTAAATGTCATATCTGTCTCGTCCGTTTGTCTGACTGGCCGGGTCTGTATTGTGCCGGGTCTGTATTGTGCCTGCAGGACGCTGTACTCTGTATTTGGACCAGCGCGGGAGGCAGACGTGCCCGAGACCCCTGGTCCCCCTCCGGAGTCGGACTCCGGAGTGGTCTGGAAGAGGAACGGAGCCCCGGCACTCCCTCCTCTTCGGGGAGGGTCGTTGTTCGCGACCGCTCCCATCTGAATCTGCCGCGCCAGTCCTGTCATCTGTGTACGTCTGTCTGTTCTGTGTCTTTCTTCCTGTCCTCTTCCTCCCCGCTCACCTCTTTTCTACACCCGCGGGGCAAACTGTAACCACCCCTTTAAGCCTCACTCTAGATCACTGGAAAGAAGTCGCCGGCCGGGCACACAACCTTTCGGTCGAAGTCAGAAGACGAAAATGGGTCACCTTCTGCTCCTCAGAGTGGCCGACTCTCAACGTCAGGTGGCCCAGGAATGGAACTTTTAATATTGATATTATCTTGCAGGTGAAGGCCCCGGTCTCTCAGCCAGGACCCCATGGGCACCCTGATCAGCTCCTGCAGACTCTCCTCACCACGGAGGAGAGACAGCGCGTCTACAGAAAAACGTCCCCGGGGCGGATGGGAGGCCGCCCCAGCTGCCTAATGAAATCGAGGATGTTTTCCCCTTGGTTGGCCCGACCTGGGACTACGACACTGCTGCTGGTAGGGAGCGGCTCCGTCTCTATCGCCAGGTACTCCTAGCGGGTCTCAAAGGGGCAGGGCGACGCCCCACCAATTTGGCAAAGGTACGTGCTATAGTGCAGGGAAAAGATGAGACACCGGCAGGTTTTCTGGAAAGATTAATGGAGGGCTACCGTATGTATACTTAGAGAGAGAGAGAGAGAGGAAACGCAGTAAAGAACTGACTGGGATACTGGCCACCGTAGTACAGGGCTCAGGGCAGAGTAAGTCAGGACAGAGTAAGGACCTGGGAGACGAAAGAAAACCACGGGTTGAATGAGACCAGTGTGCCTACTGCAAGGAAAAAGGACATTGGGTTAAAGATTGTCCAAAGAAGGGCCTAACGCAGGGACCTAAGAAGAAGCCCATTCCCGTACTGTCCCTAGAGGATGAAGATTACGGATGTCAGGGCCAGGAGCCCCCCTCCCCCCCCCCAGCCTCGGATAACCCTTAAAGTGGGGGGGGGGGGGGTCAACCAGTGACCTTCCTGGTTGCTAAGGGGAACTCAACATTCAGTTTTAACTGAGGCAGAAGGACCCTTGAGCTCTATCTAAAGATGCATTCTTTTGCCTAAAGTTAAGCTCTCAAAGCCAGCCTATTTTTGCCTTTGAATGGAAAGATCCTGAGACGGGATTCTCAGGACAACTCACTTGGACAAGGCTACCACAGGGATTCAAAAACTCCCCCACCTTGTTCAACGAAGCCTTGCATCAGGACTTGGCAGAATTCGGAGTTGGCCATCCAGACCTCGTTCTCCTGCAGTACGTGGATGATTTACTCATAGCGGCTAAGACAGAACAGGATTGTGTAAAAGGTACGGGGGCCCTGCTCGAGAGACTGGGAGGACTGGGGTATGGGCCTCCGCCAAAAAGGCCCAAATAGGCCAGAGACGAGTGACCTATCTGGGATATCTCCTGGAAGGAGGCCAGAGGTGGCTGACGGAGGGCCGCAAAAAGGCTGTAGCCCTGATCCCAGCACCCACTGATGCCAGAGGGCTACGAGAGTTCCTCGGCAGTGCTGGGTTCTGCGGCCTCTGGGTACCCGGGTTTGCAGAGCTGGCGGCTCCCCTATATCCTCTCACGAAATCCAACACCCCCTACCACTGGGGAAAGAGGCAACAATTGGCTTTTGACAAAATAAAAAGGGCCTTATTGACTGCCCCTGCCCTGAGCCTCCCAGATGTAACCAAGCCATTTGCGCTATATGCTGATGAACGCTGAGGAATAGCCAAACGGGTCCTAACTCAGAAACTGGGACCCTGGAAAAGGCCCGTGGCATATTTTTCAAAAAAATTAGACAGCGTGGCGTCAGGATGGCCCCCATGTCTCCGAATAATAGCGGCTGTGGCAGTCCTGGTAAAAGATTCAGATAAGTTGGGCCTTCAGCCAACCCCTCACTGTGGTGGCCCCCCCACGCCGTAGAGACAGTCATCCGCCAGCCCCCTGATCGATGGCTCTCAAACGCTCGGGTCACCCATTATCAGGCCATGTTACTGAATTCCGAGCGGATACGGTTCCTAACGGCTACATCCCTAAACCCGGCCACCTTGCTTCCAGAAGCCGAGTCCCCCTCCCTGCTAATGCATGATTGCCACCAGATCCTAGCCGAGGTCCATGGCACCAGAGGGGACTTGACGGACCAGTCTTTGCCAGATGCTGAAGCAACCTGGTACACCGAGGGGAGTAGCTTTCTACGAAATGGTGAACTTAAAGCCGGGGCGGCCGTGGTAGATAATTCACTGTCTGGGGCATCAGCGAGGCAACGACCCAGTAGCAGAGGGGAACAGGATGGGCGATGAAACAGCACGAGCCGCTGCACTAGGCCCACAGGAGGATGGACAGAAGCCTTCCCCACCAAACGAGAAACTGCCCAGGTGGTTGTCAAGAAAATCCTAGAAGAAATTTTCCCCTGGTTTGGACTGCCCAAGGTAATAGGGTCGGACAACGGCCCCGCCTTCGTCTCCCAGGTAAGTCAGTTGGTGGCCAGATTACTGGGGATAAATTAAAAATTACATTGTGCATACAGACCCCAGAGCTCAGGGCAGGTAGAAAGAATAAATAGAACAATTAAAGAGACCCTAACCAAATTGACATTGGAGACTGGCACTAGAGACTGGGTCCAACTCCTCCCTATGGTTCTGTTCCGAGTCCGGAACACTCCCGCGCTCCATGGGCTAACTCCTTACGAGATTCTCTATGGAGGTCCCCCACCAGTAACGGACTTACTAGATTCTGCTATTGACCCTCTTGCTAACACTCCCCGTTTACAGGACAGGCTAAAGGCGCTCCATCAGATTATCCAGCGCCAGATCTGGAAACCCCTTGCGGCTGTCTACCGCCCGGGAGACACAACCGACCCACACCCGTTCCAGATCGGTGACTCCGTCTACATCAGGAAACATCAGTCCAGGACGCTTGAGCCCCACTGGAAGGGCCCATACACTGTACTACTGACCACCCCAACCGCCTTAAAGGTAGACGGCATTGCTGCTTGGGTCCACGCCTCACACGTCAAGCGCGCCCCATCAACGAGCACCGCTGACGCCAGCCAGGACGGACCGGGCGAGCCACCCCAATGGAAGCTCCACCGCACCCAAAACCCGCTCAAGATAAGACTTTCAAAAATTGTTCAATGACAGTTGTTATATTCCTACCTCTCCTAGCGCTCTTCACATCCGCCAAAGGTGACCCTCATGCCCTCAAAAGGTTAACCTGGCAGGTACTAACGTCTGGGGGTGACGAGGTCTGGTCTATAACTAAGACCGCCCCCGTGGGAACCTGGTGGCCTAACCTATATCCTGACCTATGCAAGCTAACCATAGGGGCCCCTAGCCCATGGGACCTAGAGGGATACTTCGACACCTCTAGAGCCCCTAACCGAGAAAGCCCTCCAGGGCGACTGGGATTAGACCCATGGGGAGGATGTGGCACGCCTGACAGAAGGGCCATGCTAAGCACTCTTCCCTTTTATGTCTGTCCCGGGTACCACAGAGATCGCAGGCTAAATCCCACCTGTGGAGGAGGGGAATACTTCTATTGTAAAAATTGGGGGTGCGAGACTAGGGAGACACAGGATGAGAGGCCCTCCTCCTCCTGGGATTACATCACTGTCAAGGCTAACTATACTCACCCGGGGTTACCAGGAACTCTGCAATACTACCGCCCCGATTTTAGGGACTGACTCTTACCTGGAGCCCCAGCCGGGAACTTGGTGGGCATGCAACAAAGTCCTCACCCCCTGTGTGTCAGCTAAGGTTCTAAATAGCTCAAACGACTTCTGTGTCATGGTGCAGATCATACCCAGGGTGTTCTATCACCCTGCTGAAACTCTAGAAAATCAGTATGATGAACATCCCACCCGTTTTCGGCGCGAACCTGTCTCCCTAACCCTAGTCGTTATGTTGGGACTAGGGGTCGCTACTGGGGTGGGTACTGGCGCAGCTGCTCTGATCCAGGGCTCACGACGTCATATAGAACTCCAGGCAGCTGTAGATGAGGATCTACGGGCACTAGAGCAGTCCGTTTCTAAGTTAGAACAGTCCCTCACCTCACTTTCAGAAGTAGCACTTCAAAACAGGAGAGGCTTGGATTTACTATTCCTGAAAGAGGGAGGACTGTGTGCGGCCCTGGGAGAGGAATGCTGTTTCTATGCAGGCCATTCTGGAGTCATCAGGGACTCCATGGCCAAACTCAGGGATAGGCTAAATAAAAGACAAAGGGACCGGGAGGCCCAGCAGGGCTGGTTTAAAAGCTGGTTTAATCAGTCTCCCTGGTTGACCACCCTAATCTCTACCATTATGTGCCCTCTAGTTATCCTGCTCCTGCTGCTAACTTTCGGCCCCTGCATCCTTAACCGGCTGCTCCAGTTCATCCGAGAAAAATTGTCTATTACCCAAGCTCTGGTATTAACAATGTCGGGCCCTCCAAACTGAAAAAATAAATGTTCCCTAAGATTTTAAGGTTAAAATCAGCCCAAACAAAGAGGAGGGAATGAAGAAACCCCCCCTGTAAGTAGGATCAGCCCTAATCCAGAGGCAGCCCATCCAGGTGCCTTCCTGAAGTTTTAGCACCAAAAAGCATTCTGTTTGTGATAAGAAAACCATTTCCCCCCACACCCTGATTGGAATGTCCCTGAATAGGTTCATGTTGACCTTCTGAGAAATCAACCTGGATGCTATGCGACTCCCAGGGTTCTTTTGTCTTTAAGCGTTTTTTTTCTTTTACCTTTAAAAGATACCTGTAATTGCTAATCGGGGCTCTCTTCCTCCTCGGAGGCGGAGAGCCCGTTTGCGCAAACGTTCAATAAACCCTCTTGCTAATTGCATCTGCCTGTCTGGGGTCTGAGTCTCTGGGGCGTCCACCAGGACACGTTGGCACCCGTGAGCCAGGGTCCAACAAAAGAAACAATTTCTAGTACTTCTGGACCCAGTTTACCACCCAATTGCACTGTCTTTGGAATGTAGATAACTCCTATCTCATCTTTAGAAGGCATAAACTTTGCACAAATAATTTACTTTCTCCAAGCCCTGGTTTTACCCACTATAAAATGTGGATAATACTAAGGACCTCATAAAGTTGTATTAAAAATTAAATAAGATGATAATATAAATGTTGATATAAAGAGCCATTTATAGAATTTCTCCCTTGAAAATTGACATGTCTTTGAGAAATAATTCAATCCAAAGTCACACTAACATTGCAGAAAAAATTGTTGCCATTGCGATTGTGTACTGACCATGCTTAGGGCTTTGACCATTCTTACATATCTAGAATCCTACTGTAAGGCATTAGAGGAGTTTGTAACTTGATTCAGGGAAAACAGCTCTCAATAACCATAAAACCATGGGAGCTAGGGATCCCTGGGTGGCGCAGCGGTTTGGCGCCTGCCTTTGGCCCAGGGCGCGATCCTGGAGACCCGGGATCGAATCCCACATCGGGCTCCCGGTGCATGGAGCCTGCTTCTCCCTCTGCCTGTGTCTCTGCCTCTCTCTCTCTCTCTGTGACTATCATAAATAAATAAAAATTAAAAAAAAAAAAAAAAACCATGGGAGCTGGCATCCTTCCCATTCCAGACAGTCCTCTGCCAGATTTCTTCCATTTTTTACCTTATTGTCCTAGGAAGCCCTCCCCTCCAGGGATTCAATTGGACTTATGAATGCATTTGAAATCCTCTAAGAACAGTTACGGAATCGTATAATATGCTTCCTTTCCATTTGAGGAAAAGTGGTAGGCGTGAGACAGGTCTTAAGGAGTTGAGGCTTACTTTACACAGCACTGGCTCAAAGTGCCAAGCCTGAGCCAAGAGTGACATGAAAGACCGGCCCTTGTCCTTACTGCTAGCTCTCTAGCCAAGTCTGTGGGATTGAGTGTCCTCTCCATTTCTTCCTTTGCAAATGACCTGCATTCCGTTACTCCTGGGGATACTGTATAAAGTGTTAAAAAGGGAAGGGCAGGGATCAGGATAATGACAGTACAATGGCTGTGATGTAGTTTTGGAATGTAGATGAGGTTTGGTGGGGTGGCGTCTGGAGCCCACAACCAAGAAAGAATTCTTGAGATGTCTTGGTGCAAAATGGTGGTTTTGTTAAAGCCTGGGGACAGGACCCCTGGGCAGGAAGAGCGGCTGCCCTGGGGTTGTGAGGGGTGGCTAATTGTATACTTGGGAGTTGGGGGAGGGCAAGAAAAGGGAGGTTTTTCAAAAGGACTTTCATGTGCTAAAGAGGACTTACAAGGTACTGGAGCCCTTGCCATTGTCAAGTTAAGGTTGTTTTTCCCTCCAGCGAGGAGGAGGTAGCGAATCAACATTAAGACAGCTGGAGCTTCCTGGAAGAACATTATACTCTGCCTGCCTCAAGTATTTGTCAATGGGCTGCAGGTTATAAAGACATCTTATTTCCTTTATAAAGACATCTTATTTTATCTACATTTCCTTCTGGAAGTTACGTTATTGATAAGAATGCTTTTTTTCTTGTAAATCTCTAAGACATCTATCTGTAAGTTGAAGGAGACTCATGTCTTGCTGGATTATAATCTTTATAAATTTTACCATTTGTTTTTCCTTCCCTTAGCTTTAGGGCAGCCAGGAGTGCCTGAGGAATATCATACTTATCTCACCTGGGGCGGGGGAGGGGGTTGCGGGGTGTCAGCTCGTGCTTTGTTCGCAGCTTGCATTCTGCTCCCTCATCAGCTGGATTCAGGAAATGATGTTTTGCCACTCATTCATTCTATGAGTCCTTACTAAGTCCCTATTATGTCAAGTCCTGTGCGGAGGAATCAAAGATGAATGAACACTGACATTCCCTGCACTGGAGGAGCTTACATCCAATGAAGCAGTAGGTATGAGTCAAATATTCTCTTTGGATAATATATAGACTTGTGCTTTCTTTCTTTGCCATTGACCTAAAAGTCTTGCCAGCTTCTCATTTTGTGGGTCCCCAAGTAATGAGGTTTCCATGTAGCTGTCCCATCCCCTGATAGAAGGAGCCTGAGAAACTATAGCAGCCTCCCCTTCTCCAGATTTCATCAGGAAAAAGAGAAGGCCTAAACGACATAAAATAAAAGACATTCTGACCACGGCTGCATGTGCTCATTTGATCATGGATCAAATGAGCCTTGTTGATTCAGTTATTTCTGCCCAAACTATATGACCCATTATCTGTCACTTGATTCAGTTCTACTTCATTTGATTGTGACCTGCTGTCTGGTCTCTATTTTCAAGAAGTCATCTCATTGCACCATTGATCCTAAGCCTGTCTGCCCAAAGAGTCCCTGTGGCGACCTCACTATTAACCTTTGCAGGTCCTCCTGTGTTCACAGAGAAAACAGGTATTGGTATTCTAATCTGAGAGAATAGTCAGAAGCATATGGTACAAACTTTGAAGTTTTAACCAAACCAACATCAGTATCTTAGAGTTCTTTCTCAGGAGGCAGAATGTTCATCTGAATGGAATGGGCACAAAATTCATCCCCTGCCCACCACCAAAGGAAATGGCAAAATGTCTAGGATCCTAAATGGCATCAAATAATATAAACTCTTCTATTTTCAATTTAATACTATGGCATAGATATCTTTCCATAACAATACATAGAGCATTCCAGTGTTCACCCCTACCATGACTTCAGTACTCTCCTTTTCTCTTATTGATGAACAGTTAGTTTTTTTGTTTTTCACTTACAAGCATTACTGCAATGAATATTTTTGCACATGTATCATCTTTTTTAGAGAAGGGGATAGAGAGAGAGAGTGAAAGAGGGACAGAGAAGGAGAGAGACAGAGGTAGGGAGGAGGGGCAGAGGGAAAGGGAGAGAGAGATAGAATCTCAAGCAGGCTCCACACCCAGTGTAGAGCTGACATGGGGCTCGATCTTGCAACCCTGAGATCACAACCTGAGCTAAAATCAAGAGGGGGATGTTTAACCGATTGAGCCATCCAGGTGCCCCTTGCAACATTGTGTCTTTATGAGGGTGTGCAAATATTATAAAACTAACTTCTGGAAATGGAACTACTTACTGAAGTTATTCCAATGTGTCTGCCTACCTGTAGCAAATGAAAATGTTCATTTCCTCAGAATTTGTGAACCGTCTCATTTATAAGCAAAATGTGATCTAATTGCTGCTTTACAACATTGAGAACCCAATATGCCAGAGATTTACATACACAGTTGGAATGGACTTAATTATTTTTCACAATAATCACGTGAGGTAAGAACTGCTAACTGATTTACAATTGAAAAACAAAATGTGAAATAGCTGTGTGCCCTTAGGTAAATAAGTTAAGCACTCTGTGCTTCCATTCCCCTAGTGGAAAACGGAAGTGGTAGTATCGTGTTTATTACATAGATGTGATGGTCAGTTTTATGTGCCAACTTGGGTCCGGTTATACTCCCTAGTTACTCAATCAAACACTAATCTAGGTGTTGGTTGTGTTGCTAAAAGTCCCTCTCAGTTGGTTTTAATTAAGGGTGATTACCCCGGGTAGACTGAGTGGGCCTGGTATGCAATCAGTTGATTTGTTCTTATTGGCTCTGCCACTTTGGTTGAACACAGTGGGGGTGTGTTAAAAACTAAAAGTACTGTATAGCTGAAAGGTATTTTATGGTGCCTGTGAGTAATGGGTGACCTGGTGCATTTACAGTTTAAATGTGCTGGGAGGACAGCAGAATAGAAAGAAATCTGAAAAGACTGGATGCCTGGATGTGGTTCTGCAGCTAGTAGGCTGTGTATCATTTTGAATAAGTGACACAATCTCTCTGTGGACCTTCATTTCCTTACTTATTTGACATAAAAGAAAGAAGTTACACCAAATGGTCTCTAAAGACTTTTTCAGGCTAAAAAGTCTACAATTATAAGTTTTTTTTATACAGGCAAGGAGGCTTTAAAATCATTTTATTGTTGGCTTTGAGGTATCATTTACAAACTAAAATCTGTCGATTTTAAGTGGACAGTTTTAAGAAATGAATCCAGTAGTGTAACCACCATATCACCCCACAGATTTCCCTTCCTGCCCCTTGCCATCCATCTACTCCCCCAAGCCCTGCACTGGACAATCACTGCTTTCTGCCATGATAGCTTTGCCTTTATTTGAATGTCATATAAATGGTTCATATAGTCCGTTTTCTTATGTGCTGTGTTCTTTCACTTAGCCCAATGTTTTTGAGATTCAGATCTTTGATTATTAGCGTTTTTTGTTATAATTTCATACCACTTATTTGTATTTCTTCTAAGATAGACTGTTTATGTCCCTGTCCATTTTCTATTGGGTCATTGATCTTTTCATAAATTTATAGAAGTACATTTTTAAAAAGTCAGTGAATGATATGGAAGTTGACTTTATTTTTCTAAAGCTGCCTGAGAGTCTTCTCCTACCAAATGGACCACGTGGCCATACATGCTGCCATTCTTTCTCCGCCCCCTGGAGGTGCTTCCAGCTGGCTTCCACCTGCCAGCTTGCTGTGGAGATCCACATGTTGGCCTATTTCCTCACAGTGCCCAGTTAGGAGGTGGGGCTTTGAGAGGAAAATGAGAAGAACTGCTTCTACCCCTGCTCCTTGGCACCCAACTGGGGGGTGGTTTACCAGCAGCAGATGTATAGCCCTGGGCCTGCTCATTGTCCCTAAACCTGTACCCCAGCCCTGGGACCAGAGACCCTTCATGGCCAAAGCCTGGATTTGCTCAAACCTGCAGACAAGCTGCCTTGTAGTTCTGTTCACTGGGCTGTACCAAGGGGCGGGGAAGGGACTGTTGCCCTCATCTCATTCTGCCTCATTATCTGCCATAAACACTCAGGAAACCTCTGGAGGGTGGGGCATTCTCTGAAGTGGCCACTTCCAAATCCTTAGTGATAAGGAACTCCTGTGCAGATCTGTGGGCCTGCAGAAACAAAGAGGGTGATGGGAAACCTACTAGGCAAGGTCACTCCAGCCCCAGAGGCTGCCTGGATGCCACCCTGATCTCTCTCCTTTGTCAGGCTGCACTGTCCTGCCAGGGTGCCAGGAAGGGCCCACATCTCCTGCTGCCCCACTTGGGGCAGCTAGAAGGTCAAGTCTTGATCATCTGCACTGGAACAGATGTGTACCTGGCTTCCCAGGGAGATCTTGTAGCTCACAGGAGTTAGGTTCCATTAGGTGACATCACGTGGCACCACTTCTGGTGCACTGCCAGGTAAGTGGAGTGTCCTGTTCCAGTCTCAGGGCTTAACCACCAGGAGCTCAGTCCTGGAGGAAAACAGATCTGATTTTCCTAACATCCCATTGGATGGACACTAAGGGCACAACCTGCTTGTCACCTGGGGTTACCCTGTCCTAATCTCCTAGGAAGCTTTGAGTGAGTTTCTCAGGTGCTAGTAGACTTTGTTGTTTGGTGTTTTTATTCTGCTTCTATCCTAGTACAAGATAGAATGGAAGAAAATATACAGCATCAAGGAATACTTTAAAATCAGAATGGTAACAATGGTGAAAAATAGTCTTGGTTCAACACCAGTGCCCACTTCAAGTCTCTAATTAAAGCTATTAAGTAAAAACATTTGTATCACGGTTCTCCCCTGAAAATTTCTTTTTTTTTTTAATTTTTATTTATTTATGATAGTCACAGAGAGACAGAGAGAGAGGCAGAGACACAGGCAGAGGGAGAAACAGGCTCCATGCACCGGGAGCCCGATGTGGGACTCGATCCCGGGTCTCTAGGATCATGCTCTGGGCCAAAGGCAAGCGCCAAACCACTGCGCCACCCAGGGATCCCCTCCCCTGAAAATTTCAAGTGTGTTTTTGTTCCAGGGTTTTTGTTTTGTTTTGTTTTGTTTTAATAGAAGTCTTTGAAATTTCCATAGCGTAACCTACTGAATCTTCTTTGGAATCTTCAAATTCCTCAAATCTTTAGAGACTTGGTGGTCACTCCCTGGCCAGGGGCACTGTAAAAGGATTGTGGAGATTTCAGCTCAGAGTCAGCAAAAGCCATCCCAAACCTTTAGTGTGATTCTGGAACCTTTTTCAGGATCTTTCATGTGGGAAGACCATCTGCTCTATCCTCTGATGCAACACAAATAACCACGGTGAAGCTCAAGGTGAATTTCCATGAGTTTATTCTTACCATGTGTGACCCAGATACACTAAGATTCATAGGTATGTTTGTGTTATGTTTCATATTCAAATGCACAGTTCCAGTAGTTTACTTTATAAGTTGTACTCTTTGTCTACCTTGTACTCTGTCAAGCATCAAGTACAGTGTCATCTCTGTGTGGCTGCTCTACAAATGCTAATTGGTCATGATCAGGATAATGATGTTGACAAATGACTTCATCAAACAGATGAATCATTTGATGGAAGAGGCCAGGTACAGCAGTTATGTAATATTTCACCAAACAGGTAATGTTTCATACCTCAAAGCAACCCAAAGCATTTTGCCTGTCAGTGTTACTATTTCCAGTCAGAGCCAAAAAGCCATCTTTAAAGAGAGTCGAACTTTTTTAATTTAAAGATTTATTTATTTTAGAGAGAGAAAAAGGGAGAGCACAAGTTGGGGGGAGGGGCAGGAGGAGAGAGAGAATCCTCAAGCAGCCTCCCTACTGAGCACCAGCCTGAGTGTGGCCTTGATCCCAGGACCCTGAGATCATGACTTGAGCCGAAATCAAGAATTGGATGCTGGGGATCCCTGGGTGGCTCAGCAGTTTAGTGCCTGCCTTTGGCCCAGAGTGAGATCCTGGAGTCCCAGGATCGAGTCCCACGTCAGGCTCCTGGCATGGAGACTGCTTTTCTCTCTCTCTCTCTCTCTCTCTCTCTCTCTCTCTCTCTCTGTCTATCATGAATAAATAAATAAAATCTTAAGAAAAAAAAAAAAAAGAATTGCATGCTTAACTGACTGAGCCACCCAGTCACCCCCGGAAAGGTAGAACTTTTGAAGGATAGTAACTCTGTAAATAGACTCTTAGAAACATACAGTTTGTTTCCTTTGGTGAAGGCTACAACCAAAACCTGGCTCTCTCATGAGTTGGCAATGAAATAAACAAAAGATGAAGCAAGAAGTTTGAATCAGCTATAAAAACAAACTAATTCATAAGAGTATTATCACTTCAATGGTATTGTTCTTACTCTCCTGTTGAAAGGTCTGGACCTTTTAAAATAAGGTAATGTGGCATAGACAAGTTTACAGAAAAGTTTTTGATTTACATAGGAGATTGCTGACATTCAACTATTTCTGACCTTCAAAATGTCAATTTCATGTAGTTCGACTTAATAAAAAAATTAAGAATTCTCTTAATTGGAATGTGTGGAATTGAATTGAATCGAATGTGTGGAATACTTGCTTCTTGGCAAATTCATAGTTATTTTCAGTTGATCTTCCTTTATAGGTATAAGTGAGTAAAAAAAACCCACATTATATGTTTTCCAAAAAAAATTAAGTTTAATCTTAATTTTTAAACAAAATTAAGTCAAAATCTGAACTTAAATTTAAAACAAAAAGATTTAGCTAAATATTAGAATTTTGAACATAAGGGATTTTTTCTACAGAGGCCAAAATCTAATACTTATATGTATTTCTTCGGACAATTAGATTCTTTGTCATTTTAGATCAGGGGTTGCAAATTTGTGGCCAAATCTGACTCATAGACAGGTAATATTCAGTCTGCATAATCATTAACACTTTTATAAATGTGAATAACATCATCATTCTCCAGTTATCAAAGCCCTTACAAACCTCTATTAGACTCCCTTTCAGAATTTATTTACATTTTCCTGCAGAGTCCTTCAAAACTTTTCAATGTACTGCTCATCTTAGATGTCATTGAGGTTCCTGTGCTTTTGCTTCTCTGAAGAAAACATTCTGAGTCAAGAAATCAAGGGGAAATGCTGTTCCCACCATAGATTCCACCTCATGGCCTATCTTGTTCTGAATATGAGCAAAAGGAGAAGAAAATACCAGAAGATACTTACCTTCTCATAATGAAAGTGAGGCAAATTAAAACAAGCTATCTTTCTATTTTTAACCTCTTGGTTTTGCAAAAGTAAAAAGATTAATGATATTTAAGAGTGTGGAAAAATGGGAATTTGCTGGTATATTGATGAAATTTTGATCTCAGGATTGTGATATCGAGCCCCCCATTGGGCTCTGTGCTGGGCATGAAGTTTGCTTGAGATTCTCTTTCTTCCTCTCCCTCTGCTCCTCCTCTCCTCGCCCCCCCCCCCCCCATGCACACACTCTCTCTCTCTCTCAAAAAAAAAAAAGGTTTAAAACAATGAGATGTGGGGCACTTGGGTGGCTCAGTCAGTTAAGCAGCTGCCTTTGGCTCAGGTCGTGATCCCAGGGTCCTGAGATCAAGCCCCATGTTGGGCTCCCTGCTTCTCCCTCTCCTTCTGCCCCTCCTCCCTGCTTGTGCTCTGTCTCTCAAATAAATAAATAAGTAAATAAATAAATAAATACAAACTTAAAAAAAAAAGAATGAGATGTATCTGTGTGTAATAGAAAGGTGTCAAGGATATGATATAACTGAGTGCAAAAAGCAAACTTCAGAATACTTCATAATATAATTCTATTAAAAACCAAAAAAGATAATGGTGTATGTGTATTTTGATAAACATATATAGGTATATGCATAAAGTCTAGAAGAGTGGTACTTGACTTTGCTCTGTCCTCCCAGGGGACATTTGGCAATGTCTACAAATGTTTTTGAATTTCATGACTGGGGAAGGGTGCTACTGACATCTATTAGGTAGAGGCTAGGGATGCTATTAAACACTTTACAGTGCATAGGACAGATCCTACAATAAAGAATTAACTGGCTCAAAATGTGGATAGTGCTGAAGTTGAGAAACACTGGTCTATGAGAATACGTAGCAAACTATTGCTAGTAATGATGGGGTGGGAGTTTAGGAGCTCTTTTAATGTTATTTTGTATTTTGATGTATTACATTTCTTTTTTTCCCCCAATGTATTCCTTTGAAATTAAAACAAATGAGAAAGAATTACAGTTGTAGGAAGGCCTTATTCATTTTCATTCACAATGATGGGCAGTCCACTTCCAACAGCTGGGAAAATAAGCAATAATTTAAAAATTGAGGCAAAGTAGCTTTTTTTTTTTTTTATTTATGATAGTCACACACAGAGAGAGAGAGGCAGAGACACAGGCGGAGGGAGAAGCAGGCTCCATGCACCGGGAGCCTGATGTGGGATTCGATCCCGGGTCTCCAGGATTGTGCCCTGGGCCAAAGGCAGGCGCCAAACCGCTGCGCCACCCAGGGATCCCCAAAGTAGCTATTTTGGACAAAGAAGTATATATCAGTAGAAAATGAATTTGCCCTCTCAGTATTTATTTTGCTCCATTTAGATGGACAGTTTCACATCTAAACAGCCAGTGCTTCCTTACCCTGGATTACTTCTATAAAGCCCTCCAGTGCTATCTGCTTACATGCTCTCTCCAAACACTACACAGGACTGAGAAATCTCACACACCCATGTATGGAGAGCTGCAGGCAACCTCAGGTCAATAGTCACCAGGAACAGAAGCCCCCAGCCCCTCAGCCCTTGTGTAAGTGTGACAGAATTATTTCCTAGCCACAACTTCAGGTGGCTAAATTGGTCAAATGCCAGCATTACAGCCTTACGAGAGGACAGAGGAACTGCTGAGCTGTGTCTGGACTCCTTCCCCAGAAAAACTGTGAGATAAGGAATATATGCTGTTTTGAGCCACGAAGTTGGTGGTGATTTGTTATATATAGATAACTACTAAAGTTACTACTTTCTGGTATTTATTCTGTGTCAGGCATTGTTTTAAGTGACTGGTGCAGATTACCTTAGAAAATATTCCCTAAAAGAACTGTAGTTAATAAGAATCATTATCGACCATTTTGTGGAAGAGGAAACTGGACTTTAGTGGTGAGACATGACTTGCGAAGGATCATATAGCCACCTGGAAGGGGGTGGAGCAGGGAATAATAACCAAGTAAGGACAATAAGCAATTTGATTAGTTCAGAATTGACTGTCTCACCACAAAATGAAGTCTTGAAACTCACCTATATACTTTTTTAAATCAATCAAGGCATGATTTATATACCATAAATACCAATTTTCCATATACTTGGATGAGACTTGAAAATTTATACTTCTATGTACTCACCACCATCTATGTTTAAAACTTTCCATCATCCCAACAGGTCCCCTGATTCCCTCCCTAGTCAATCCCCATGTCTACCCTCAGGCAACCGCTGATCTGTATTCTATCCCTCTAGATTAGATTGATCTGTCTGATAATTTTGTGTAACCATCGTCATAGAGTTGTACTCTCTTGTGTCTGCCTTCTTTTGCTTAACATAACCTTTTAAGATTTATCAATACAGTTATGTGTATTAGCTACTCCTTTGTATGGTTGTATATTTTATTCATTTTAGGAGGCTAGCATTATAATTTAAAAATTTAATTAATGAACTTTAAATGCAATTAACCAATTTATTCCTTTTAAAAAAAAGATTTTATTTATTTATTCATGAGAGACACACAGAGGGAGGCAGAGACATAGGCAGGGGGAGAAGCAGGCTCCCTGTGTAGAGCCTGATGTGGGACTTGATCCCAGGACCCCAGGATCACAACCTGGGCCAAAGGCAGACATTCAACCACTGAGCCACCCAGGTATCCCACATACTTAGTTTCAAACATAGTGTGCAATGATTTATCAATTGCCTATAACACCCAGTTCTCATCCTATCACGTGCCCTCCTAGTACCCATCACCAAATTAATCCATACTCCCATCCATTTCCCCTCCAGGAACCCTCAGTGTGTTTCCTATAATTAAGAGTCTCTCATGGTTTTTCTCCTACTCTAAGGAGTATCCATTCAGGTACAGTCCTTTACCCTATGATCCTCTGTGCTGGTTCTTATATTTTACATATGAGTGAAACCATATGATAATTGTCTTTCTCTGATTGACTTACTTTGCTCAGCATAATACCCTCCAGTTCTACCCACCTTGATGTAAATGATAAGTATTCTTCATTTCTGATGACTAATATTCCATTGTGTATTTGTACTGCATCTTCTTTATCCATTCATCTGTCGAAGGACATTGTGGCTCATTCTATAGTTTGACTATTGTGGACACTGCTGCTGTGAACATTGGGGTGAAAGTGCTCCTTTGGATCACTACATTTGTATCTTTGGAGTAATTACCTAGTAATGAAATTGCTGGAACATAGGGTACCTCTATTTTTAACTTCTTGAGAAACCTCCACACAGTTTTCCAGAGTGGCTGCACCAGTTCACATTCTCACCAACAGTGCAAGAGGGTTCCCCCTTCTCCACATCCTCTCCAATGTTTGTTGTTTCGTGGCTTGTTAATTTTCACCATTCTTACTGGTGTGAGGTGGTATCTCATTGTGGTTTTGATTTGTATTTCCCTGATGGCAAGTGATACAGAGCATTTTCTCATGTGCTTATTGGCCATGTCTATGTCTTCCTCTGTGAGATCTCTGTTCATGTCTTTTGCCCATTTCATGATTGGATTGTTTGTTTCTTGGGTGTTGAGTTTGATAAGTTCTTTATATATCTTAGATACTAGCCTTTCATCTGATATGTCATTTTCAACTATCTTCTTCCATTCTACCCATAGGCTGCCTTTTTCTTTTGACTATTTCCTTCTCTGTGCAGAAGCTTTGAATTTTGATGAAGTCCTAATAGTTCATTTTTGCTTTTGTTTCCCTTCCCTTTAAAGATGTGTCTAGCCAGAAGTTGCTGTGGCTGAGGTTAAAGAGGTTTCTGCCTGTGTTCTCCTCTAGGATTTTGATGGGTTCTTGTCTCACATTTAGATTTTTCATCCATTTTGAGTTTATCTTTGTGTAAGGTGTAAGAGAATGGTCTAGTTTCATTCTTCTGCACATGGCTGTCCAATTTTCCCAACATCATTTATTGAAGAGACTGTCTTTTCTCCATTGGATGTTCTTTCCTGCTTTGTTGAAGATGAGCTGACCATAGAGTTGAGGGTGCATTTCTGGGTTCTCTATTCTCTTCCATTGTCCTATGTGTCTCTTTTTGTGCCAGTACCACACTGTCTTGATTATAGCTTATTAATAGAGCTTGAAGTCTGGCATTGTGATGCCCCTGGCATTGGTTTTCTTTTTCAACATTCATGGTCTTTTTTGCTTCCATACAAATGTTAGGATTATTTATTCCAACTCTGTAAAAAATGTCAATGTATTTTGACAGGAATTGCACTGAATGTGTAGATTGCTTTGACATGTACATCTGTTAAAATGTTAGACATTCTCACAGTATTTCTTCTTCCAATCCATGAGGATGGAATGTTTTCCATCTCTTTACATCTTCCTCAATTTCTTTCAGAAGTGTTCTGTAGTTTTTAGAGTACAGATCCTTGACCTCTTTGGTTAGGTTTATTCTTAGGTATCTAATGGGTTTTGATGCAATTGTAAATGGGATTGATTCTTTAATTTCTCTTTCTTCAGTCCCATTGTCAGTGTATTGAAATGCCACTGATTTCTGTACATTGATTTTATATCCTGCCATATTGCTGAATTGATGTATGAGTTCTAGCAATTTGGATGTGGAGTATTTTGGCTTTTCCACATAAAGTATCATGTCATCTGCAACGAGGGAGAGTTTGACTTCTTCTTTTCCAGTTTGAATGCCTTTTACTTATTTTTTTGTTGTTGTCTGATTGCTGAGGCTAGGACTTCTAGTACTATGTTGAATAACAGTGGTGAGAGTGGGCATCCCTATTGTGTTCCTGATCTTAGGGGAAAAGCACTCTATCATTTCCCATTGAGAATGATATTCACTGTGGGTTTTTGTAGATAGCTTTTAAGATATTGAGGTATATTACCTCTATCCATACACTGTGAAGAGTTTTAATCAAGAAAGGGTGCTATATTTTGTCAAAACCTTTTTTTTTTTTGCATCATTGAAAGCATCATATAGTCCTGTATTTTCTTTTATTAATGTGATGTGTCACATTGTTTGATTTATGAATGTTGAACCACCTTTGCATCCCAGTAATAAATCCCACTTGGTCGTGGTGAATAATCCTTGTAATGTGCTGTTGGATCCTATTGGCTAGCATCTTGGTGAGTATTTTGACATTCATGTTCATCAGGGATTTTGGTCTATACTTCTTTTTGATGGGGTCTTTGTCCGATGTTGGGGTCAAGATAATGCTGGCCTTATAGAAAGAGTTTGGAAGTTTTTTCTTCCATTTCTTTTTTTTTTTTTAATATTATTTATTTATTCATGAGAGACACACAGAGGGAGAAGCAGGCTCCATGTAGGGAGCCCGATGTGGGACTTGATCCCAGGACCGGGGGATCATGACCTGAGCCAAAGGCAAATGCTCAACCACTGAGCCACCCAGGTGTCCCCTTCCATTTCTATATTTTGAAATAGCATCAGTAGAATAGGTATAGTTCTTTAAATGTTTGTTAGAATTCCCCTGGGAAGCCATCTGGCTCTGGACACTTGTTTTTTGGGTGATTTTTTATTATTGCTTCAATTTCCTTGCTGCTATGGGTTTATTCAGATTTTCTATTTCTTCCTGTTTTAATTTTGGTAGTTTATAAGTTTCCAGGAATTCATCCATTTCTTTCAGATTGCCTAATTTGTTGTCAACTAGTTGCTCATAATATGTTCTGATAGTTATTTGTGTTTCATTAGTGTTGGTTGTGATCTCTCTTTTTTCATTCATGATTTTATTAATTTGGGTCTTTCTCTTTTTGTTAAGTCTGGCTAGGGGTTAATTGATCTTATTAATTCTTTCAAGAACCAGCTCCTAGCTTTTGTTGATATGTTCTACTGTTTTTGTTTTTTTTTAGTTTCTATATCATTGATTCCTGCTCTAATCTTTATTATTTCTTTTCCTGCTTGGTTTAGGCTTTATTTGCTGATCTTTCTCCAGGTCCTTTAGGTATAAGATTAGCTTGTATAGTTTAGGTTCTTCTAATTTTTTGAGAGAAGCGTGTATTGAAATGTACTTCCCTCTTAGGACCACCTTTGCTGCATCCTAAAAGTTTTGAACAGTTGTATTTTCATTTCATTCATTTCTATGAATTTTAAAAATTCTTCTTTAATATCCTGGTTGACCCATTCATTTTTCAGGAAGACACTCTTTAACCTCCAGTCAGTGTTTGAATTCCTTCCAAATTTCCTCTTGTGATTGAGTTCAATTTCAAGTTTCAGGCATTATGGTCTGAAAATATTCAGAGAATAGTCCCAATCTTTTGATATTGGCTGAGACCTGATTTGTGACCCAGTATGTGGTCTATTCTGAAGAAAATTCCATGTGTACTTGAGGCAAATATGTATTCTGTTGATTTTGGATGAAATGCTCTGTATATATCTGTGAAATACATCTGGTCATTGTGTCATTCAAAGCCCTTGTTTCTTTGTTGATCTGCTGCTTAGATTATCTATCCATTGCTCTGAGTGAGAAGTTGAAGTCTCCTACTATTATTGTATTATCAATGTGTTTCTTTACTTTGGTTATTAATTGGGTGCTCCCTAATTAGGAGCATAAATATTTATAATGTTAGATATTCTTACTGGATAGACCCTTTAAGTATGATACAGTGTCCCTCTTCATCCCTTACTACAATCTTTGGCTTAAGATCTAATATTTCTGTGTTGGTTTTTTTATTTTAAGATCTAATATTTCTGATATGAGGATTGGTACCCTGGCTTTCTATAGGGGTCCATTTGTGTGGTAACTCATTCTCCACTCCCCTAATTTTCAGTCTGAAGGTCTCTTTAGGTCTAAAATGAATCTCTTGTAGGCTTATTGATGGGTCTAGATTTTTATTCAATGTGATACCCTATGTCTTTTGATGGGAGCATTTGGCCTGTTTACATTAGAAATAACTATTGAAAGATATGAATTTGGTGCCATTGTATTACTTGTAAAGTCCCTGTTTCTGTAGGTTGTCTTTGTTTCTTTCTGGTTTATGTTACTCTAGGGCTCTCTCTTCACTTACAGTGTTCCCCTTAATATCTTTTGCAGGGCTGGCTTGGTGGTGACATATTCTTCTTCTCCTTCCATTTTGAATGACAGCCTTGCTGGATAAAGTATTCTTGGCTGCATGTTTTTCTCATTTAGTACTCTGAATATATCATGCCAACCCTTTCTGGCCTGCCAGGTCTCTGTGGAGAGGTCTGCTGCTATTCTGATGTTCCTATCCCTGTAAGTAAGCCACCTTTTGTCTCTAGCAGCTTTCAAGATTTTCTCTTTGTCTCAGACATTTGCAACCTTCACTATTATATGTCACGTTGTTAATCTATTTTTATTGATTTTGGAAGGGGTCCTCTCTACCTCTTGGACATGAATGCCAGTTTCCTTCCCCAGATTAGGGAAGTTGTCAGTTATGCTTTGCTCAAATATACCTTCTGGCTCCCTTTTTCTTTCTTCGTCCTCAAGGCACCGCAGTAATTCTGATATATCTTCATTTTATGCCATCGCTAATTTCTCTAAGCCTCTCCTTTATGGTCCATTAGTTGTCTTTCTCTCTTTTCCTCAGCTTCATTCCTTTCCACGAACTTGTCTTCCATGTCACTGACTCTTCTGCCTCATTTACCCTAGCTGTTAGACCATACAGTTTAGACTGCATCTCAGAGTATTTTTATTTTCAGCCTGATTAGATTTTATTTCTGCATTACAAGATTCTCTAGTTTCAAAAAAAAAAAAAAAAAAAAAAGATTCTCTAGTTTCTTTTATGCTTTTTTTTCAAGACCAGCTAGCAGCTAGCAACTTTATATTTTTTATCCTTAGAGATAAAAGGGATTTTACTTTATCCATATCAATTAGATCTGTGGCAGAATATTACATCTGGTTTTCCTTTTTTTGTTGCTTTTTCCTTCTAGTGATTTGCCCAGAAGAGAATGGATGAACGAGTAAGCACTATAAAAAATCTCAACCATGTCCCTAGAGAAATACACCCTAGAGAAATCCAAAGAGGTGAGAAACCAGAAAAGAAAAGATAGAGAAAAAGAAAATAAAACAAGAAAAAAATAAACAAAAAAGGAGGAATGAAGAAAAAAATGTGGGTGGGGGAGAGAGAATTTAATCTAACAGAGTGAACAAAACAGGGTGATCCACTTGGTCCTGATCAAATTTTGGTCTGTGTCTTAGAAGACACTAAATTTTAAAATTATAAAGAGAGCAAAAATTATATATGTACAAAAATAAAATTGAATAAAGTGAAAGGAATGCAAAAATGAAGAATATATCTATAAAATGAAAATGTAAAAAATGAAAGTTAAAAAAGACTTAAAAACAAAGAGTTGATAAAATAAGAAAATGGTTGAGTCAGGGAAAAAGAAAAAAATTGGAAAATTTTAAACTGAAAAATAAATGATTCGTAAGAATAAAAACCTCGAGTTCTATATACTATTCTCCCCTAGCACTGGAGTTTTCCAATCCTGTTTGGTCTGTAAACTTTGGATTCACCTGTTGTTCCAGCAGTTCTTCTGGGGGAGGGACCTGCTGCCCTGATTCTCTGGTGTCTGTGCCTGGGTGGAATTGCACCACCCCTTGCCAGGGGGCTGAGCTCAGTTTAAGGTGTTTGCTGTGTGAGGCTTTTGTTTCCTGAAGGCTTTCTGTGCCTCTTGAGAGGGTGAAAATATAAATGCCTGAGCCTGATCTCTCCCCCAGTGCTGAAAGATTGAGGTATGTGCCACCCTTGCAGACTCCTATGGTGTATGTCCACTCTGATCTTTGGGTGGGGGGCGGGGGGAGTGGAGCCATGCTGATTTGTTTACTTTGCAGGGCTCTGGTAGGGAAAGAGTTTGCCCAGTCATTCATGCACCTGCTCTGCCTTCCCAAAGGAAGGTGGAAGGTTGCTGTGTTCCAGTCATTTGCAAGGACCCAACAAGGAGACTTGTCACCCTATTGGACCATTGACTGAAGTGTATGACTAATGAGCTGAGAGCCCATCCCAGGCTGGCTGACTTTTTAAACCATTTCCCTGCTCCAATAATGTTTGGGAACTCTGCAGGCTCAGGCACCCGTGTTCTTTCTGTGACTCCAGGGATCTTGAGACTTCACTGTTCCACCTGGGATTCTGCTCTGTTTCACCACTAAGCCCCTTTCAGGCAGGGATGTCTCTCACTGGAACAGATTCCTAAAGGTCCCAGTTTTGCCCACTTGAGCTATATCACTTTGCAGTAGCCAGCTCATAGAGGCCCCCTCACTGCTGTTTATCTTTGGATATATCCCTTCCATTTCTCTACTCTGCACTCCTATCTTGTAAAAAGTAGTCGCTTTTCTATTTGTAGAGTTCCAGCCATTCTTTTCTTACTCCTCAGGTTGCATTCATAGGTGTTTAGGATATATCTAGCTAAATTCAGAGGGCCAGATGAAATGAAAACCCCTCCTTTTCCTCCATCTTGTCTCCCCAGCATTATCTTAATAGCAAAACCAGACAAAGATATTCCAAGAAAACAAAACTAAAATCACCAAAATCATGCAATCACTGAATCAATTCACCAAAATTCCTTGTATATGGTAATCCTTAGTGGAATAATAGTAAATGGGACCCAGAAATACATAAAACGAATAATATATGCTGACCAAATGGGGCTTATCTGAAGAATTCAAACCAAATAGGGCTTATCTGAAGAATTGAAACTTCAAAAAAAAAAAAAAAAGAAGAAGAAGAATTCAAACTTAAGGGTACCTGGGTGGCTCAGTGGTTGAGTGTCTGCCTTTGGCTCAGGTCATGATCCCAGGGTCCTGGGATCGAGTCTCCCATCAGGCTCCCCACAGGGAGCCTGTTTCTCCCTTTGCCTGTGTCTCTCTCTCTCTGTGTCCCTCATAAATAAATAAATAAAATCTTAGAAAAATAGAAGAATTCAAATTTATCTGAAGAATTCAATATATACAGTATACTGAATGTACTGAATATACAGTATATATATATATATATATACTGAAAAATATGTATATATTGAATATATATACTGAATATGCAGTGTATATGTATTTATATATATTATATATGTGGGAGAGCAAGACCTCAATGGGTAAAAGAAACAATAATAACATAGACATGCATAAATGACAACAGCTTTATGTGTATGGCAAAAGCCAACTATTTCTGCTATCCATTGGTACGGAAAACAGTACATGCTGCAAATAGCAATGACAGTGGATAAGATAGCCAGGCCTGCCAAAGTCGGTTCTCCCATCCCCTGCAACCCCCTAGTTAATGCTTCTCTGAGACCTGTGCAGATAGTCACATATGCAGTTCCCTGCTGCCCTTACATGGTTGGTTTCTTGAGTTCTTTTTCCTTCCTTGTTTCCACATACTTTACATTCTATGATAATAAAACTGAGAGCCAGTCTGGACTCGGGGCTTCACCTCTGTACCTGCACTTCTTGGTGGTGTCTTATCATATGTAGCTCATTCAGGCCTCTCTTTGTTTCAAGATATTGGACTCTGAGTAATCATTTTGTCTCTCATTGGAATGTGCCATGCAGTGTGTGTGTGTGTGTATATATATATAATTTTTTAGAGCAGTCTTAGGTTTACCACAAAATTGAGTAGAAGGTAGAAGGTATAAAGAGTTTTCATATAGCCCCCATCTCTACACATGCAAGCCTTCCCCACTATCAACATCCTGCACCACTGTGATGCATTCTTTATAATCCATAGATCTACACTGACACATCATTATCACCTTAAGTCCAGAGTTTACATTAGGGTTCACTCTTGGTGTTGTATATATTCTATGGGTTTTGAAAAAACTATGACATATATCTACCATTGTAGTACCATACACAATAGTTTTACTGCCTTAAAATTCCTCTTGTTCCACCTCCTCACTCCTCCTGAATCCCAACCCCTTGGCAATCACTGATCTTTTTGTCATTGCCATAGTATTGTCTTTTCCAGAATGTCATATAGTTGGATTCATACACTTACCAGCCTTTTCAGATTGTTTCTTTTTCACTTAGTAAAATAAATTGATGTTTCCTCCATGTGTTTCCATGGCTTGATAACTCGTTTCATTTTAGTGCTGAATAATATTCCAATGTCTGGATGGACCACAATTTTTTCATTTGCCTACTAAATAACATCTTGGTTGCTTCCAAGTTTGGGCAATTATGAATAAAACTGCCATAACTATCCATGTTCAGGCTAAAACATGTGTGGACATGTTTTTAAATTATTGGGTGAATACCAAATACCTCAATTGCCAGTTTGAATGGTCAGAATATATTTAGTTTTGTCAGGAACTGCTAAAATGTCTTTAAAGTGGTTGCATTTTGGGATCCCTGGGTGGCGCAGCGGTTTGGCGCCGGCCTTTGGCCCAGGGCGCGATCCTGGAGACCCCGGATCGAATCCCACATCAGGCTCCCGGTGCATGGAGCCTGCCTTCTCCCTCTGCCTGTGTCTCTGCCCCTCTCTCTCTCTCTCTCTCTCTCTCTCTCTCTGTGACTATCATAAATAAATAAAAATTAAAAAAAAAAAAGTGGTTGCATTTTGTATTCCTTCCAGTGTAACCAAGTCATTGATTTCACTCCTCAGTGAGTCAGAAACTGCACCAGGTAGACTTGTCACACAAAGAAAATTATTTGTAGCAAATAAGGAGATTACGGGTAATGGCTTCCAAAGTCATGACTCCCCAAGCAAGGGTGAATGGGTTCCTTTTACTTATGGTTAAGATGAGTATTTAGGTAGGGAAGCCCTGTCAATCCATGTACAGGTGGACATAAGGTCACACATGTGCCTTAAGGAAACAGGTCTATACACACTGCATGTTATGTAAATTAGGCCTGTGCTGCCTTGGGCTGAGATTTTAGTATTATAATGAGGCAAAGGTAGTTGTCAATTATTCTTGAGGTCACTCCATCACCCATCTGCACAGATCCAAGTCAAGGCTTAAGTTCAAACTGGTTTGGGTGGTCTGGGCCAGCTGGAGGTCTTGTTAGGGCAGGTGCTATTGCTTGAGGGGGCGGTTTCACTTTACTTCTGCCTGAGTTAAGAGAAGCTGGAAATAAAAGCTTAAGGAAAAATATGGGACAAGCTTCAGTGAGTACCAGCAGGCAGGCATTAAGTCAGGTCTTGGGGTCTAGCTGGTGACAACAGCAATGAATGAGGGTTTCTGTTGATCCACATCTTTACCAGAATTTGATGGTGTTAATACTCTGGATTTTGGCCATTCGAATAGATGTGTAGTGGTATCTCATTGTCGCTTTGATTTGCATTTCCCTAATGACATAAGATGTGGAGCATCTGTTTTTACGCTTACTTGCAATCTATCTTCTTTGGTGAGGTGTCAAGATATTTGGGCCATTTTTTAATTGAGTTGTTGGTTTTCTTATTGTTAAATTCTTTGTATGTTTTGGAAAACAGTCCTCTATCAGGTATATGTTTTAAAAATATTTTTTCCCCAGTCTGTGGCTTGTCTTCTTATTTTCCTGACAGTGTCTTTTGTAGAGGAGACATTTTTAATTATCATGAAATCCAGCTTATCAATTAGTTTCTTAAAAATGGATGTGCCTTTGGTGTTGTGTAAAAGGCTTTTTTTTTTTTTTAAAAGAGGGAATGAGAGGGCGGAGGGCCAGAGGGAGAGGGAGAGAAAGAAACTTAAGTGGGCTCCCTGCCCACTGTGGAGCCTGACATGGGGGCTCTATCTCACAACCCCGAGATCATGACCTGAGCCAAAATCAAGAGTTGGATGGTCAATCAACTGACCCATCAGGCACCCCATAAAAGATCTTTTTAAACATAATTTTGACATCTGAAAATATTGTGTTAACCTGACAAAATTTATTGAATTTCCTATCTCTAGATTATTTTCTAATTTTCTCTACTTACTATCACTGCCTTGAGAACTTCTTTTAAGTACTAGGTATTTTAAAATTGAGATATTCACATACCATAGTACAAGACATAGACATAAACATAGACAATTCAGTCTTTATTATATTCGCAAAGGTATGGGACCAACACTACTATATAATTGCAGAACATTTTTATCCTCTTCTAAAGAAATGCAGTACCTATTAGTTGTCACACCTTATCCCACTTACTGACAACCACTAATCTACTATCTGTCTAAATAGGAGTTGCCTATTCCAAACATTTCATATAAATTAAATCATATAATATTTGGCCCTTTGTCTCTGGATTCTTAGAATAATGTTTTTAGGGCAGCCTGGGTGTCAGCGGTTTAGCGCTGCCTTCAGCTCAGGGCGTGATCCTGTAGACACAGGATCGAGTCCCCACATCGGGCTCCCTGCAAGGGGCCTGCTTCTCCCTCTGCCTGTGTCTCTGCCTCTCTCTGTGTCTCTCATGAATAAATACATAAAATTTTTTTTTAAAAAAGAATGTTTTTATGATCCACTTTGGTTTAATTTTTGTGTAACATGAGGTATGTGCTCTAATTTTTGCCTATTAGAGTCTGAAACAAGGAAGGCACCATGAAAAGAGGTAATTTCTAAATGTACATACACTTATAGAATTTTAAAATGCTGTTTTTAGTTACTAATGAGCTCTTGTAAAATCAGACCTTTGATAGAGACTGATAGTTTTCTGGCTGCTGCACATATTTTTGAATGGGTCAGTTTGGTTCTAGGAAAACAAGATGACCAGGGTTTCAGAAAGCCTTGGCTTGTTACTGGGACTTAAAACACCTGCTGCTGGTGCATGGGGTGTTTGTTTTGCTACCAGCAGAACAAATGCTGCTGTTTTTTTCCTGGAATTTAACTCATAGATCCTAATTGCCTGAACCTGATTGTAAGCTAAAACCTGAAACTCTCTGCTGGGGGCTGCTTCAGCCTCAGCACAAACTGTGCTAGGCTAAAAGCAGACATCACTTAGCCTGGGGTATCACTGCAGATTCAGAGCACCCCTGCATGGGGCTATAGGCTGAAAACATCATGGACACTGTCTGAGCTGCTTGGGTCACATGCAAATGTCCATAGGAAAGAGCTTGTTCTCTACTAGGACCATCTGGAATCAGGCTGCTGATTAGCTCTATATTTCTAACACAAAACTAATTGCATTCTAACCTGTGATTTCTGCTAAGAACTATGTACAAGTATGGGGAGGACATATTGAAAGGACTGTGAACTTTCTGCCCACTCCTAGCAGAATGGACTCTTGACCCCCTCTCAGGGGTGGCTCACTGTTGTTGATGATTATATTTGGCTTTCCAGATTAGCTGCAGTTTGCATCTGATTATTAAGTAAGCTTTATTTAGTAAAGCAAAATGATCATGAAGTGCAGCTGTTCCTCATAAGGGATTAATTTTTTTCTAGGTGCTCACTGAATAAAATATCAGGGTGGGAGGGGTGGGAGTTTATGAAAAGCCATTTTTAAATTTTTAAAAATTCAAGATTTTCTCATGGATTCTTGAATATGCCAATTCTTTCTATTTGAGTTGTTTAAAAATATTTTTTTTCCTGTGAAAATACATTTATTCCCCTTGCATACAACCCTTCCTGATGAAATGTTTGCATAAGAGTAGGGAAAGATTAAAAAACATAAAGTCATGATTGTTGAAAAGGACACATTGATTTTGCAACAATGAGAAAAACAAAACCCCAGTAGGCATGGGATTGGGGGGCAGCATTATAACCTTTGTTTTTCAAAACTGTTCCTGGAAACTTTCCTCTCTGGAAGGAAACTCCCTGTGCTGCCTTTCGAAACTGCTGAGAATGCTCTGATTCAGACTGCTGATGGTAGATCACACCTGATAGTGCTGGCAATGGGACAGATTGGGTGGCCCTAGCTCTTGCGCTTTTTATGCAAAACACAGTCAAAGGATGGGTGAGCTGATGTCATAGCTAAACAAAACTGGAACTGCCTTCATGCAGTCCCTCTAAAACCAAGGACCCAACTAAAGTTTTCCAACTAAACTGAAAATCCTGGGGCTGGAGGGCCCAGTGGGGGTCCACTGGATGCTCTGTTAACCTGGGGACCTACTGTGTGTCCTACTTAGGGTGCACTAACAGTTGAAATATGCCCTCAGAGGTCGTACTTATTTTGTATGGCCCCTGATCATTATGACACTATCTCAGCTAGGCAGCATTTACGTAGCTTCAATCTACGGCCAGGTGATTCTGTGCCTGAATTGATGCCTTAGGTCACATAAAAAAGATTTGTACAAAAACTTGAGGAGGAAGCCTCCTCACTTTCTAATAAAGAGCTTTGTAATTAATGGGATTTGTGTTAAATCTCAAGGGGCATAACTGAGATTAATAACAATACTGATCTCATCCTCCTGCGTGGAGTCCTACTGATAAAGACAGTTTGGCTGAGGGCCAAGGGATGGACTTTGCTGAAGAAAATTATGATATCAGGCCTGGGACATCATCTTTAGAAAGATCTCCTTGCAGGCAGCCTGAGTGGCTCACGAGGAAAGACAGTGTCTTTTGCTGTAAAAAACAGTAATTATGGAATATAACAATTTCTGGGTCCTGTGAGTCCTTCAAGTGAATCATTGAATCATCAGGCTGGGGTTTATCTTGGAAATCTGACACAGAGGTCTTGTTCTAAACCTGTGTTTTTTGGTTGGTTTGTTTTCTGAGAAATATATGAAATTCTGTGTATATATCTCCCTTTAGTGATCTTATAAATACCAGAAGAGAATATTTTTATCTTTCCAAAATTAAGATGTTGGCAAGGCCACAGCTCTAGGGGAGAATCCTTCCTAGCTCTTACAGCTTCTGGCATTTGCAGGTAATCATTGACGTTCATTGGCTTCTAGATCCACCACTCTAGTCACATGGCCATCATATCCCTGCATGTCTTCATATTGTCTTTCCTCTGTGCATGTCTGTCTCTGTGTCCTAATTTCATCTTCTTATAAGGACAGCAGACATACTGGATAAGGGCCCATCATTTTAACTTGATTACCTGTGTAAAGATCCTTTTTCCAAATATGGTCATTTTCTGAGGTACTGGTAGTTAGGACTTCAACATATCTTTTGTGGGGGACCACAATTCAACTCATAAGAAGCTCCTAAATCCATCCTTATTAGAAACCCACAGAAAAAGCCTCACTCATCTGATTTTTTCCTAATATGGCTGCTGTAATTTCTAGGAACATCCCAGTGGCAATATTCTCTTTTGGAGTTAAATATGTTCTAGGTGACTTAGGTTGGAATGTAGTTTTAGAGTGTGAGCTGGGGGCTTTTCATTTGTACAACCTGCCTTTTGAGCAGTGACTGTGAACTATCTCAACTCATTAAAAGTTGTACTTAGGAGGAATGTCTGGCTGGCTCAGTCAGTAGAGCATGCGACTCTTGATCTTGGGGTAGTGAGTTTGAGTCCCAACGTTGGGGAAAGAGATTACTTTATAAATAAAAATTTAAAAAACTGTTGTACCTATAAAAAACTGTTGTTACCTATAGGCAACTTCATGTTCTGGTTATTATATTTTGGCTTTTGGAATATTGGGTTAAAGTTTGAGAAGACTGGGTGAAGGAAAAGTACACATGGCCAGTGAAGGTGAGTGGGAACTGAATCTTTAATGTAAAGCTGGGATGTTTTCCAATCAGGTCATCCTGACTTTACTTTCATTTACAAGAAAATGAAGAGATATCTCACAAATTATTTTGAAACAAGTGATAATCTAGAATTGGCTGTCTTGAAAGGTAAGTAGAAACTAATAAACCACTTCCAGACAAGAATGAAAAGTAGAGTGAAAAGCACAGCCAAACATGTACAGTTGGAAGAGCTGTGAGATGGGCAAACAAAATTGTTAGACAATTATGTTTTTGTCATCCAAAATATGGTCTTGGATTTGAGCATAACAGATGGAAGCAACTGCATCCAGCCCCACACATAAACATGAAGCAGCAACCTGTCAGAATTCAGCTTCATGGAATAATATCAGAAATTCACTGCATGGCATGAAAGGAAGTTTAGATCTACTTCTCATTTACTTTTTATTCTCATTGCCTGTGTCCTACCACCAATTTATACAACAATTCTACTGAGCACTGTAACCTATTTTCTAAGCACTCTGCATTTTCCCTCCTCTGAACAGTTGCTTATCCTCTCTTCTGTTCACTTCTTTACCCTTTAGTCTCTTTTAAAATGAACCACAACACAATATAGAACAGAATAAATGCTGAAAATAGAACAAAGATGTGTTTATGGAAAATCAATGAAGAAAGGATTAAAGTCAGTAATGAGGAATTAAATATATATTCCACAAGTAGGTAATATATAAAATAAACCTTTGCATATCTAAGCAGGATCATACAGGTCCACTCCAGCTGAAAGACAGAAATCTGGCAGTGGAACTGATTGAACATTGACTCTATGCAGGAATCGTTCTGGATGCTTGCTACATGCCATCTTGCTTAACCTCTCAACAACCATTCAAAGTAGTCATCATTCACAGATGATATAAGATAAACCCAAGGCTCAATAATTTTCATGCAAGTACAGCTGATGCCATAATTATAACTTAACTTTTCCACCCCCAAAGTCCATGTTTCTACTCCTGTAATCCCAAAGCACTTACCATGATGCAAAATTAAGGTTAAATTTGGCAAATGCTGAATATCTGAGTGTATCTGGTGTGTGAAGCACTTGAGGCTCAGTTAAGTGAAAGACTCTTGATTTTGGCTCCAGTTGTGATCTCAGGGTTGTGAGATCGAGCCCCACATCAGGCTCTGCACTGGTTGTGGAGCCTGCTTACGATCCTCTCTCTCTCACCCTCTGTCACGCACCCCATCCCATCACGCACACAAACACATTTGTGCAACAATCCATGCAGCAGGTAACAAGGCCCTTGACAAGGTGTAAGTAATGGTAACAGAAGGCAATAGGGTAAGAAAACCATATGGGGTTAAACCTGGAATCATGTTAGATGTAGATGTTCAGGGAGAATCAAAGACAAGTGTGATATTTTAAGCCCAATAGTGCTGTCATTAATAAAAATGTATAATTTCCTCTAAAACCCAAACCAAAACAATAAAAAAACAAAAAGCAGGTTTTGAACAGCAGTTCTAAAAGAAGCTGGAAAATTGTCATCTAATTGCTGGCCCTAGCCTTAACATGATGATGTCTTCAATTATAGTGAGGGCCACAGGCTGAGCACGGGCACCATAACCAGAGGCAGGACTAAGACCTGAGATGTGGGTTGCGGGTCATAAGATGAAGACATATTATGCCTTGCTTGAGTTGGCTATGTGCTGAGGCCCAATTCCTTGCTGTGGCCCACAAGGAGAGTGGATATTCCCAGTGTCCATCTCAGGGGAGTAAATTCAGGAAAGGAAACTGCGGTTTATCAGGTGGATCTATAAACAGGTTGATACAGTTTTCTCTCTAGGACATTCTGCTCTGGTCCTGGATCTCTGAGGTTGACTGCTGGGGGAGGGATATGTCTTTCTGTAGTTTTCAGTGGCAAAAGCTAAGACGGTAATACTGCATTGAGTCTAAATAGGGGTTCAAATGAATTTGGGTGGCAGGCTCTGGAGAGCCCTCCATGTCCTGAAACTGTCTTTCCTCTTTTTTTTTATGCTTTCTGTGCATTTTCATGTTTAATATATCCTTCAGTTGTTAAAATTATACTTTGCATATTTCAGCATTTTATTGGATTCTTTACAGTAAAGACCTAAAAATGGCACTTCTCATATGAGTCTACTAGAATATATGTGTGAATAAATATTCTCTTTCTGGGGGATCTCTGGGTGGCTCAGCAGTTTAGCGCCTGCCTTTGGCCTAAGGCGTGATCCTGGAGTCCTGAGTTTCGCATCGGGCTTCCTGCATGGAGCCTGCTTCTCCCTCTGCCTGTGTCTCTGCCTCTCTCTCTCTGTCTCTCTCATGAATAAATAAAATCTTAAATAAATATATTCTCTTTCTGTAGTCCAACTCAGAAGCTTTTATATATTTTATTTCAGGAATTGATAACCTGATTTGTGTTCTTCTTCCTTCGAACATAATAGTAGATCAGACCAGCTATATTAACAAATATGTGATTTTCCTTAAAATACCAGTTTCTTTAGGAAGTTAGACCTCCAGGATATGAAAGTGTCCTTAAGAAGAAGTTTATTGGCTTTTCTATGTTTGTAAAGGCAAAATAAGGCACTGACACATAGATGGTCCCCAGTAAAGCCTTCTCTATTCTAAAACAGACTTGGGAGAAAGGATTGGTGTGGTCCTTGGAATTAAGGCTTGAATACATGAAGTTGTTTGTTCTATCTTTCCTGATGTTCTTTATTATTTGAAGCATAATTTCAGCACCAATGATGAAGCTTCTCTATATACACTTAGCATTTTTACTTCCCAGGAGACAGGAGGATACTGCTGCTACTGGGGAGAGAGATGCCCTTCCCAGCAGATGTGGTTAGGTCACCTCAGAAACAGTCACTCTGTGGTAGAGTTGCCTTCATAGAATAAACACTTCGAACACAATTTTGTTATTTTACTGACTTTTGATCAAGAAACTGCTTGTCAAATACAACATTTTATGTTAACTATACTTCAATAGAAAAGAAAAAGAAAGAAGGTAACTGCCTGTGGAATGTGCCATGAAACAGTACATGAGAATTTAGATATCTAAAATCTAGAGGTCACAATAACACAAGATTTTAGATTTTGAAATTTTACTGTCGGACAGCCCGGGTGGCTCAGTGGTTTAGCGCCACCTTCAGCCCAGGGCGTGATCCTGGAGACTCAGGATCGAGTCCCATGTCGGGCTCCCTGCGTGGAGCCTGCTTCTCCCTCTGCCTGTGTCTCTGCCTCTCTCTCTCTCTCTCTCTCTCTCTCACATGAATAAATAAATAAAATCTTAAAAAAATAAAATAAAATTTCTCTGTCATCAGAAAAGTTTCTAAGACTTCAGTCTTTGAGAATTTTTTGAGACTTCTGTGACCCATAATATGGATTGTCTGTAAATGTTATATCTACATTTGAAACACTGGTCAGGTCAAGTCTCCTGCAAATATTTTAAAAATCTTTGATAGCCTGATAGATTTTTTATTTCATTGGTCTATTCATTACTGAGAGTGAAGTGTTGTTTTAGTCAGGGTTCTCAAGAGAAACAAGATGTATAGACATTTATTTTGAGAAATTGGGACATGTGATTAGGAACTGGCAAGTCTGAAATTTGTACAGCTGGCTGGTAGGTTGGAAATTCTGACAGGAGTGAAGGTTCAGTCAAGTCTGAAGACAGTCTTAACTGAATGAAGTCTACATAGAATAAGGCAGACAATCTGTTTTACTCCTAGTGTACTGATTTAAATGTCAATCACATCTAGGAAATACCATCACAGCAACTTTTAGAGGTATGACCAAGCAACTGGGCACCATAACCTAGGTGAATCAATACATAAAATTAACCATCACTGTTCATTCCTTGTCAACTTGGTACCCATACACATTCCCTTAAACTATACTTAATCACCAAATAAAGACAACAAGTTCATGATTCCTCTTAACATGATATAACTGTCCTATGTACAACTGAAAATGGACTAACCATTTTAAGGGATAGTACTTGTCCACAGAGGCAGGGTTTCGCTCAAAAATCTTAAGGGTCTGCATTGTGGCTCACCTTGAGGACTTGCCAAAGGCTCTAAACAGCATCTCTAATCTGCCAGTAATGCTGCAAGCACCATTGGATATGCTAGATCATATGGCCCAAGTATCAGAGTAGCTTGCATAGCAGCTTGGAGCTGGTGTAGAGCCTTCTTTGGTTCTGGGCCCTACCCAAAACTAGCAACTTTTTCAGTTATTTGTTAAATGGACTGGAATAGCACACACAAATGAGGAGCATATTACCTCCAAAATCCAAAGAAGCCCAGAAGGGGCTATATCTTGTTTTTGCTTGCAGGTAAGGCCAGATGTGGTGACTGATTTTTTTCACCTTGGAAGGGATATTACTAGGTCTCTAGAAACTTTAATGAGGTAGAATGCCTCCCTCTTTCTCTTTTTCCCCCACTATGCTTGTTTGTTTTTGTTTTGTAAATTCCACGAGTGACATACTTCACTTAGCATAATACCCTCCATCCATATCATTGCAAATGGCAAGACTTTGTTCTTTTTTATGGCTGAGTAATGTTCCATGATCTATCGATCTATCAATCAATCTGTCATCTATCTCATATCTTCTTTATCCATTCATCAGTTGCTGGACACTGGCTGTTTCCTAGTTTAGCTATTGTAGATAATGCTGCTATAAACATTGAAGTGCATGTATTCCCTTGAATTAGTATTTTTGTATTCTTTTTTCTTTTTAAAGATTTTATTTATTTATTCATGAGAGACAGAGAGAGAGAGGCAGAGACACAGGCAGAGGGAGAAGCAGACTCCCTGCAGAGATCCCAATGTGGGACTTGATCCTAGGACCCTGGGATCACGCCCTTAGCTGAAGGCAAATGCTCAACCATTGAGCCATGCAGGCGTCCCGTATTTTTGTATTAAATAAACACCTAGCAGTGCATTGCTGGATCATAGGGAGTTCTATTACTAGCTTTTTGAAGAAACCTCATACTGTTTTCTAGGGTGGCTGCACCAGTTTGCATTTCCACTAATGGTGCTGGAGGGTTCCCCTTTCTCCATATCCTCCCCAATACCTGTTTCTTGTGTTGTTGATTTTAGCCATTCTGACAGGCCTGAGGCGATAACTCATTGTAGTTTTGATTTGTATTTTCCAGATGCTGAGTGATGTTGAGCATCTTTTCACGTATCTGTTGGCCATCTGGATGTCTTCTTTGGAAAAATGTTTATTCGTGTCTTCTGTCCATTTTTACACTGGATTCTCTGGTTTTAGGGTGTTGAGTTTTAGAAGTTCTTTATATATTTTGGATACTAACCCTTTATCAGATATGACCTTTACAAATATCTTCTCCCATTCCATAGTTTGCCCTTTAGTTTTGTTGTGCAGAAGCTTTCTATTTTGATTTTTTCAGTAGTTTTTTTTTTTTTTTTTTTGCTTTTTTCCCCTTTGCCTCTGGAGACAATGAAGAAAAAAGTTGCTACAGCTGACGTCAGAGAAATTACTGCCCATGTTCTCTTCTAGGATTTTTATGGTTTCAGGTCTGGTCTCACATTTAGGTCTTTAATCTCCTTTGAATTTACTTTTGAGTATAATGTAAGAAAGTGGTATAATTTCATTCTTTTGCATGTTGCTGTCCAGTTTTCCCAACACTACTTATTGAAGAGACTGTCTTTATCTCATTGGATATTCTTTCCTGCTTTGTGAAGATTAATTGACCATATAGCTGTGAGTTCATTTATAGGTTCTCTATTCTGTTCTTATGTCTATCTATGTGACTATCTTTGTGCCAGCACCATCCTGTCTTGATCACTACAGCTCTATAATATAACTAGAAGTCTGGAATTGTGATGCTTTCAGCTTTGCTCTTCTTTTTTCAAAATTGCTTTGGCTATTTGGGGTCTTTTGTGGTTATATACACATTTTAGGATTGTTCATTTTGGCTCCATGAAAAATGCAGTTGGAATTTTTTTTTTTTTTTTTTTTTAGATAGAGAGTGCAAGTGGGGGGAGGGGCAGAGGGAGAGAGAGAGAGAGAGAGAGAGAGAGAGAGAGAATATTAACTAGGCTCTGCTCCCAACGTGGAGCCTGGCATGGGGCTCAGTCTCACAACGTGGAGATCATGACCTGAGCCAAAATCAAGAGTCGAATGTTGAACCAACTAAGCCACACAGGTGCACCAATGCTGTTGGTATTTTGGTAGGTAATTGCATTGAATGTGTAGATTACTTTGGGTAGTGTAGACATTTTAACAATATTTGTTCAATTGAGCATGGAATGTCCTTCTGTTTCTTTCTGTCAGTTTGAATTTCTTTCATCAGTGTTTTATTGTTTTCAGAGTACAGGTCTTTCACCTCTTTGATTAGGTTTATTCCTAAGTATCTTATTATTTTTGGTGAAATTTTAAGTGGGATTGTTTTCTTAATTTCTCTTTTGGCTGTTTCATTATTGGCATATAGAAATGTAACAGAGGGGTGCCTGAGTGGCTCAGCAGCTGCGCATCTGCCTTCAGCTCAGGGTGAGAATCTGCAGTCCCAGAACTGATTCCCATATTGGGCTCCCACCATGGAGCCTGCTTCTCCCTCTGCCTGTGTCTCTGCCTCTCTCCTGTGTCTCTCATGAATACATAAATAAAATAATTTAAAAAAATGCAACAGATTTCTGCATGCCTTTTTTTTAATATCCTGTGGCTTTACTGAATTGGTTTATCAGTTCTAGCAGGTTTTTAGTAGAGTCTTTGGGGTTTTCTACATGTAGTAAGTATCATGTCATCTGCAAATATTGAAACTTCTTCCTTGCCTATTTGGATGCCTTTTATTTCTTTTTGTTGTCTCATTGCTGAGGCTAGGACTTCCAATACTATGTTGAACAACTGTAGTGAGAGTAGGCATCCCTATTGTTTTCCCAACCTTAGGGGAAAAGCTTTCAGTTTTTCCCATTGAGGCTGATATTAGTCGTGGGGTTTTCATAGATGGCTTATATTATATTGAGGTATGTTCTCTCTAAACCTAGTTTGCTGAGGTTTTTTTTTTTGTCATGAATGGATGTTGCCCTTTCTCAAAAACATATCCTGTGTCTATTGAAATGATCATATCATTCTAATATTTTCTCTTACTGGTGAGAATCAATATCAAGATATTGATTTGTCAATAATGAACCTCCCTTTCAACCCAGGAATACATCCACTTGATTGTGGCAAATGATTCCTTTAAAAAAATTTTTTTAAATTAATTATTTATTTATTTTAGAGTGAGAATGTGAGTGGGGAGGAGCAGTAGGGGAAGGAGAGGAAGAGGGAGAGAATCTGTAGTAGACTCCACACTGAGGAAGAGGGAGAGAATCTGTATGCAGCCCAAAGTGGGGCTTGATACCAGGACCCTGAGATGGTAACCTGAGCTGAAACCAAGAATGGCTCATTTAACTGACTGAGCTAGCCAGGCATCATAGTGAATGGTTCTTTTAATGTATTGTTGGATTCAGTTTGCTAGTATTTTGTTGAGGATATTTCATCCATGTTCTTCAGAGATATTGGCTTGTAGTTCTCTTTTTTAATTTTTATTTATTTATTAAAGTTTTTTTCCATTGGAGTTCAATTTGCCAACATACAGCATAACACCCAGTGCTCATCCCATCAAGTATGCCCCTCAGTGCCCATCACCCAGTCACCCCAACCTCCCGCCCACCTCCCTTTCCACCACCCCTTGTTCGTTTCCCAGAGTTAGGAGACTCTCATGTTCTGTCTCCATTTCTGATATTTCCCACTCATTTTTTCTCCTTTCCCATTTATTCCCTTTCACTATTTTTTATATTCCCCAAATGAATGAGACCATATAATGTTTGTCCTTCTCCCATTGACTTGCTTCACTTAGCATAATACCCTCCAGTTCCAACCACATCAAAGCAAATGGTGGGTATTTGTCATTTCTAATGGCTGAGTAATATTCCACTGTATACATAGACCACCTCTTCTTTATCCATTCATCTTTTAATGGACACCGAGGCTTCATCCACAGTTTGGCTACTGCGGATTTTGCTGCTATAAACATTGCAGTGCAGGTGTCCTGGCGTTTCATTGCATCTCTATCTTTGGGGTAAGTCCCCAGGAGTGTATTGCTGGAACTTAGAGTAGTTCTATTTTTAGCTCTTTGGGGAACCTCCACACAGTTTTCCAGAGTGGCTGCAGCAGTTCACATTCCCACCAACAGTGCAAGAGGGTCCCCCTTTCTCCACATCCTCTCCAACATTTGTTGTTTCCTGTCTTGTTAATTTTCACCATTCTTACTGGTGTAAGGTGGTATCTCATTGTGGTTTTGATTTGTATTTCCATGATGGAAAGGGATGTGGAGCATTTTCTCATGTGTTTGTTGGCTATATCTATGTCTTTCTCTGAGATTTCTGTTCATGTCTTTTGCCTATTTCATGATTGGATTGTTTGTTTCTTTGTAGTTGAGTTTAATAATTTCTTTATAGATCTTGGATACTAGCCCTTTATCTGATATGTCATTTGCAAATATCTTCTCCCATTCTGTAGGTTGTCTTTTAGTTTTGTTGACTGTTTCTTTTGCTGTGCAGAAGCTTTTTTATCTTAAGTCTCAATAATTCATTTTTGCTTTTGTTTTCCTTGCCTTCATAAATGTATCTTCCAAGAAGTTGCTGTGGCCAGTTCAATAAGGGTGTTTGTTGCCTGTGTTCTCCTCTAGGATTTTTATGGCTTCTTCTCTCACATTTAGATCTTTCATCCATTTTGAGTTTATCTTTGTGTATTGTATAAGAGAATGGTCTAGTTTCATTCTTCTGCACGTGGTTGTCCAATTTTCCCAGCATCATTTATTGAAGAGAGTTTCCTTTTTCCAGTGGATAGTCTTTCCTGCTTTGTCAAATATTAGTTGATCATAGAGTTAAGGGACCATTTCTGGGTTATCTATTCTGTTCCATTGATCTATGTGTCTATTTTTGTGCCAGTACCACACTGTCTTGATGATCACAGCTTTGTAGTACAACCTGAAATCTGGCATTGTGATGCCCCCAGCTATGGTTTTCTTTTTTAATAATCCCCTAGCTATTCGGGTTCTTTTCTGATTCCACACAAATCTTAAGATAATTTGTTCCAACTCTCTGAAGAAAGTCCATGGTATTTTGATAGGGATTGTATTGAACGTGTAAATTGCTCTGGGTAGCATTGAAATTTTCACAATGTTAATTCTTCCAATCCATGAGCATGGAATATTTTTCCATCTCTTTGTGTCTTCCTCAATTTCTTTCAGAGGTGTTCTGTAGTTTTTAAGATATAGATCCTTGACCTCTTTGGTTAGGTGTATTCCTAGGTATCTTATGCTTTTGGGTGCAATTGTAAATGGGATTGACTCCTTAATTTCTCTTTCTTCAGTCTCATTGTTAGTGATAGAAATGCCACTGAGTTCTGCGCATTGATTTTGTATCCTGCCACACTGCCGAATTGCTGCATGAGTTCTAGCAATCTTGGGTGGAGTCTTTTGGGTTTTCTATGTAGAGTATCATGTCATCTGCAAAGAGGGAGAGTTTGACTTCTTCTCTGCCAATTTGAATGCCTTTTATTTCTTTTTGTTGCCTGATTGCTGAGGCTAGAACTTCTAGTACTATGTTGAGTAGTAGTGGTGAGAGTGGCCATCCCTGTCTTATTCCTGATCTTAGGGGAAAGGCTCCCAGTGCTTCCCCATTGAGAATGATATTTGCTGTGGGCTTTTCATAGATGGTTTTTAAGATGCTGAGGAATGTTCCCTCTATCCCTACACTCTGAAGAGTTTTGATCAGGAATGGATGCTGTATTTTGTCAAATGCTTTCTCTGCATCTATTGAGAGGATCATATAGTTCTTGTTTTTTCTCTTGTTCATATGATCTATCACGTTGATTGCTTTATGAGTGTGGAACCGCCTTGCATCCTGGGGAAAATCCCACTTGGTCGTGGTGAATAACCTTCTTAATGTACTGTTGAATCATATTGGCTAGTATCTTGCTGAGAATTTTTGCATCCATGTTCATCAGGGATATTGATCTATAATTCTCCTTTTTGGTGGGGTCTTTGTCTGGTTTTGGAATTAAAGTGATGATGGCCTTGTGGAATGAGTTTGGAAATATTCCATGCCTTTCTTTTGGAACATCTTTAGTAGAATAGGTGTTGTTTCTTCTTTAAATGTTTGATGGAATTCCCCTGGAAAGCCATCTGGCCCTCGAGTTTTGCATCTTGGGAGGTTTTTGATGACTGCTTCAATTTCCTCTCTCGTAATCGGCCTGTTCAGGTTTTCTTCCTCTTCAGGTTTTGGTAATTCGTTGTTTTTCAGAAATGCATCCATTTCTTTTAGATTGCCTAATTTATTGGCGTATAGCTGCTCATAATATGTTTTGAAAATTGTATCTCCTTAGAATTGGTTGTGATATCTCCTTTTTCATTCGTGATTTTATTAGTTTGAGTCTTTTCTGTTTTGTTTTTAATAAGACTGGCTAATGGTTTATCTATCTTATCTTATGAACCAACTCCTGGTTTTGTTGATCTGCTCTACAGTTCTTCTGGTCTTTATTTCATTGAGGTCTGCTCGGATCTTTATTAACTCACTTCTGCTGGGTGTAAGTTTTATTTTCTGTTCTTTCTCCAGTTCCTTTAGGTGCAAGGGTAGCTTGAGTATTTGAGTTTTTTCCAGTTTTTTGAGGGATGCTTGTATTGCGATGTATTGCCCTCTCAGGACCGCTTTTGCTGTATCCCAAAGATTTTGAATGATTGTATCTTCATTCTCATTAGTTTCCATGAATCTTTTTAATCCTTCTCTAATTTCCTGGTTGGCCCTTTCATCTTTTAGCAGGATGGTCTTTAACCTCCATGTGTTTGTGTTTCTTCCAAATTTCTTCTTGTGATTGAGTTTTAGTTTCAAAGCATTATGGTCTGAAACTATGCGGGGGACAATCCCAATCTTCTGGTATCGGTTAAGACCTGATTTGTGACCCAGTATGTGGTCTATTCTGGAGAAAGTTCCATGTGCACTTGAGAAGAATGTGTATTCAGTTGTGTTTGGATGTAAAGTTCTGTAAATATCTGTGAAATCCATCTGGTCCAGTGTATCATTTAAAGCTCTTGTTGCTTTGGAGATGTTGTGCTTAGAATATCTGTCATTTGCAGAAGGTGTCATGTTGAAGTCTCCCAGTATAAATGTATTATCTCAGTATGTCTTAATTGGTTATTAATTGATTGATATACTTCATAGCTCCCACATAGGGGAAAAATATTCATGATTGTTAGGTTTTCTTGTTGGATAGATCTTAAGTTGATATAGTGTCCCTCTTCATCTCTTACTACAGTCTTTGGGATAAACTTTAATTTATCTGATTTGAGGATGGCTACCCCAGCTTTCTTCTGAAGACCATTTGAATGGCAAATGGTTCTTCAACTTTTTATTTTCAGGCTGTTGGTGTCCGTAGGTCTAAAATGAGTCTCTAGTAGATGGCAAATAGATGGGTCTTGCTTTTTTATCCAGTGTGAAATGCTTTATCTTTTGATGGGATCATTAAGGCTATTCACATTCAGAGTTACTATTGAAAGATATGAATTTAGTGTCATCATAATACCTATTTGGTCCCTGTTTTTGTGGATTATTTCTTTTTTTTAAAAAAAGATTTTATTTATATATTCATGAGAGACACAGAGAGAGAGAGAGAGATAGAGAGAAGAGAGAGAGAGAGAGAGGCAGAGACACAGGCAGAGTGAGAAGCAGGTTCCATGCAGGGAGCCTGACTTGGGACTTGATCCCATGTCTCCAGGATTAGGCCCTGGGCCAAACGCAGCACTAAACTGCTGAGCCACCCAGGCTGCCCTTGTGGATTATTTCTTTGGGTATCCTCTTTCTTTAACAGAGTCCTCCTTAATATTTCTTGCAGAATGAAATGTTGAGGTGTTGAACGGTTTTTATTGATTTTGGCGGGGGGGGGGGGGGGATCCCTCTATCTCCTGGATCTGAATGCCTGTTCCCCTCTCCAAGTTAGGGAAGTTCTCAGCTATGATTTCTTCAAATACACTTTCTGGTCCTCTGTCCCTTTTGGCGCCCTCTGGAACACCAATTAAAAGTAGATTTTTCCTTCTGAGGCTGTCATTTATTTCCCTTACCCTTTCTTCATGATCTTTTAATTGTTTTTTTCTTTTTCCTTAGCTTCCTTCCTTGCCATCAACTCGTTCTTCTACCTCATTTACCCTTGTTAAGACCTCCAGTTTGGATTGCCTCTCATTTAATTGATTTTTAATTTTGGCCTGATTAGATCTAAATTCTGCAGTCATGAAGTCCCTTGAATTCTTTATGCATTTTTCCAGAGCCACCAGTAGGTTTACAATTGTGCTTCTGAATTGGTTCCTGACATCAAATTGTAATCCAAATTCTGTAACTCTGTGGGAGAGAGGACTGTTTCTGATTCTTTCTTTTGTGGTGAGTTCTTCTTTCTAGTCATTTTGCTGAGTGCAGTGTGGCTAAAAACGAGTTGTACTTGTTAGAAGCACAAACTCTTCTCTCTGTAGTATTCCAGCTGTTTTCTCTTTAAATCTCAGGCCGAATTCATAGGTTTTCAGATTGATTTGAAAGTTATCTAGGTAAGTTGGTGGGGGCAGGTGACTTGGGGACCCTACTCTTCTGCCATCTAGTTTTCTTTTTTTTATGATATCTTTATCTGATTTTAAGTATGAGGGAAATGCTCACCTCATGGAATGAATTTGGAAGCTTTCCTTCCTTTCTATTTTTTGGAATAATTAGAGAAGAATAGGTATTAAGTCTTCTTTAAATGTTTGTTAGAATTCCTTTGTGAAGCTGTCTGGTCCTGGACTTTTGTTTGGAGATTTTTGACTATTGGTTCAGTTTCTTTGCTGTTAATCCATATGTTCTAATTTTCTATTTCTTCCTGTTTCTGTTTTCATGGTTTACATGTTTCTAGAAATTTATCCATTTCTTCCAGGTTGTCCAATTTGTTGGCATATATTTTTTCATAATATTCTCTTATCTTGTATTTTTATGGTGTTGGTTGTTTCTCTTCTCTCATTTGTGATTTTGTTTATTATTGTTTGTGCTTTTATGGTGCTGGTTGTTATTTGTCCTCTCTCATTTGTGATTTTCATTGAGACCTTCCTCTTTTCATTTTATTAGTCTGTCTAGAAGTTTATCAAATTTATTAAATTTTTAAAGAATCATTTCCTGGTTTCATAGATAGATGTGTTCTATTATTTTTCTACTTTGTATATAATTTATTTCTGCTCTAATCTTTTATTTTATTTTTGTGCTAGTTTTTTGTTGGTTGTTCCTTTTCTAGCTCCTTTAGGTGTAAGGTTATGTTGTTTATCTGATATTTTTCTTGCCTTTTGAATTAGACCTATATTGCTATAAGCTCCCCTCTTACAAATGACTTTGTTGTATCTCAAAGATTTTGAACTATTGTGTTTTCATTTTCATGTGTTTCCATGTAGTTTTAAAATTTCTTCTTTGATTTTCTAGGTGACCTATTCATTGTTTAGTAACATGTTATTTCACCACCAAGTATTTGTGGACTTGCTTGATTTTTTTTCTTGTGGTTCACTTCCAGTTTCATAGAATTATGGTCATAAAAATTGCATTGTATGAGTTTGATATTTTTGAATTTGTTGAGGCTTCTTTTGTGGCCTAATATGTGATCTATTCTGGAGAATGTCTCATGTGCACTTGAAAAGAATGTGTATTGTGCTATTTTAGGGTGGAATGTCTAAATATATCTGTCACCTCTATCTGGTCCAGTGTATCATTCAAAGCCATTATTTCCTTGTTGATTCTCTGTTAGATTATGTGTCCATTGATGTAAGTGATGTTAAAGTCTCCTGCTCTTTGTTTTATCAATTAGTTCCTTTGTGTTTGTTATCAACTGTATTATGTATTTGGGTGCTCTCATTTTGGGTGCATAAATGTTTACAATTGCTGTACCTTGTGGGAGTATCTTTTTAAAATTATGTAGTGTCCTTCTTTGTCTCTTTTTTCAGTTTTTGTTTTAAAGCCTATTTTGTCTGATAGAAATACTACCATTCCAGCTTTCTTTCTTTTCCATTTACATGATAAATGTTTCTCCATCCCCTCATTTTCAATCTGCAAGTGTCTGTAGGTCTAAAATAAGTCTCTTGTAGGCAGCATATACTGAGTTTTGATTTTTTAAATCCATTTTGACACCAGATGTCTCTTGATTGGAACATTTATTCTATTTACGTTTAAAGTAATTATTTATACACATGTATTTCTATTTTGTTACTTGTTTTGTGGTTGTTTCTGAAGATTTTCCTTGATCCTTTGTCTTTTTTTCTTCCATTGTTTACTGGTTTTCTTTAGTGATATATTTGGGTTTCTTTTTCTTTCTTATTTGCATATTTATTAGTGTTTTTTTAATTTGTGGTTACCATTAGGCTTGTATATAATATCTTCTGCATATAGCAATTTATATTAAGTTTATGGTTGCTTAAGCGTGAATCCATTCTTTATTCCTCTCCTCCCATGTTTTAGGTATATGGTGTCATGTTTTACATCCTTTTATTTGTGAATCCCTTGACTGGTTTTTACAGATGTTTATTTTTACTTCTTTTGTCCCACTTTTTAAACTATTTTAAAAAAGATTTTATTTATTCATGACAGACACAGAGAGAGAAGAAGAGACACAAGCAGAGGGAGAAGCAGGGAGCCCAATGCTGAACTTGATCTTCAGACCCAGGGTCACACCTGAGCTGAAGGCAGAGCCCAACCACTGAGCCACCTAGGTATCCCCCTCTTTCTAAACTCTTATTTATGGTCTTACCTTTCCACTCAAAGTGTTTCTTTTAATATTTCTTGTAGCGTGGTTTAGTGGTCATGATCTCCTTTAGTTTTTGTTTTACTGAGAAATTCTTTAGTGCTCCTTCTATTCTGAATGAAAGCTTTCCTGGTTAGAGTATTCTTGGCTGCAGGTTTTTCCCATTAATACTTTGAATATATTATGCCACTTCTTTCTGGCTTGGAAAATTTCTGCTGCAAAATTTGCTGTCAGCTTTCTTTTGTAACTATCTTCCTTTGTATTGCTACTTTAAATTTTTTTTCATTATCATTAGATTTTGACATTTTATTTTATTTTAATTTTTTAAGGATTTTATTTATTTATTCATGAGAGACGTAGAAAGAAAGGCAGAGACACAGGCAGAGGGAGATGAAGGCTCAATGCAGGGAGCCCAATGTGGGACTCAATCCTGGAACTTCAGGATCATGCCCTGAACCTAAGGCAGACACTTAACTGCTGAGCCACCCAGGCATCCCAGATTTTGACATTTTAATATGTGTTAGTCTGTATCTGTTTTTGTTGATTTTGTTAGTGGTCTTCTGTGCCTCCTGGATCTGGTTTTCTGCTTCTTTTCCCAGATTAGGGAAGTTTTCAGCTATTATTTCTTAAAATAAATTCTTTTCCTCCTTCTTTCTCTCTTCTTCTGGGAGCCCTATAATACAAATGTTGTTATGTTTGATGGGGTCACTGCGTTCCCTAAGTCTATTTTGCCTTGCATAATCATTTTCTATCTTTTGCTCAGCTTGATTACTTATCTTTTAGGTCATTAATTCATTATTCTGCTGGTTTCAGCCTACTGTTCATCCCATCAAGCATGTTGCTCATTTTGTTTATTGACCCTTTTATCCCTGCTATGCTTTGTTTTTTTAATTTATGTGTTAATGTTCTCACTGCTTAAATCTCTTGCCCTGGCATTGTCCTGTTCTTTCATTTGGCACAAATTCCTATGTTTTCTCATTTTTCTGAGTCTCTGTGTCTATTTCTGTGTGTTAAGAAAGTCAGCAACAGGGGTGCCTGTGTGGCTCAGTGGTTGAGCATCTGCCTTCAGCTCAGGTTGTGATCCTGGGGTCCTAGGATCAAAACCTGCATCAAGCTCCTGCGGGAGCTTAATTCTCCTTCTGCCTCATCTCTACCTCTCTCTGTGTGTTTCTCTTGGATAAATAATCTTTTAAAAAGTCAGTTACATCTTCCTCTTCTTGAGGTAAGTAGCTTCATGAAGTAGGGGTCCTCCGGTGTCGTGCTATGTAGTATCCCCTGTTCTCCAGGGCCTGTTGCTTCTGGGAGTATCTCTAAAGTGTGCTGTGTATGCTTTGTTGTTTTGTCCTGGCTGTTTTATCATCAGGTCCATCATCTGCGAGGCTTATTTTGTGTGTTGTGTGTAATGTTGTGCCCCTGGCCTGAATGTGGTGCTTTGTTATGAGGTGTGCTTTGGTCTCCTTCAGAAATGTCAGAGGGCTTAGCCTTCCTGATTCCAAAACTTATTATAAGCTACATTAATCAATAGTGTGATATTAGCATTAAGGTAGACATATAGATCAATGAAACAAAAGAGTCCAGAAACAGACCCACACTTTACAATTTATTTTTTGACAAACGTGCCAAGGCAGTTCAAAGGGAGAAGCATAATCTGTGCTTCCATTATTGCTGATATAATCGGATAGCAAAATGTGAAAAATGGACCCCCAACTCTTGTTTTATACCATAAAATTACCTGGCAATGGATTATAAACTACATAGTATATCTAAAATTATAAAATTTTTCAAGGAACACAAGAGAAAACCTTAGTGTGTAGAGAGAATTTGCCTCACCTGATAAATGTTTGGCCCTTTTCCAGCTCTTGGAGAGGTAAGCCCTATGCTCTTGGGATATCCTACGTGGTCAGATTTTATTTACCTGAGGACTATACTACGTTATCTATGGTGGGTGGGGTTTGGTTCACATGGTATCATAGTTTGACCTCTTGAGGTCATAGCAGATGGTCAGTTATGCTCATATGACTGACCCCCAATAAAAATCCTGAATACCAAGGCTTGAGTTGAGCTTCTGTGTTTGGCAATACTCTGTATGCACTGCCGTACATTACTGATCATAAAATAAACTGTACAAATGACATGGAAGCTTATGCCTGGTGTCTCCTGGAACCTGCTCTACATGCCTCTTTATTGATTTTAGTCTGCATCCTTTTGCTGTAATAAACTATAATCATAAGTACATGGCCTTTCTGAGTTCTGTGAGTCCTTCTAGTGATTTGCTAAACCTGCAGGTGATCTACAGGACCATCCAAACTGCATTTAATGACTCTGCATTAGACAGATTTCTGAAATAGGATGTAAAAAGCATATAAAGCCTCATTAGTTATTAGGAGAATGTAGATGCAAACCTAATAACCTATGGTTAGACATCCAACAGAGTGCTGAAAAATAGTAAGACTTAGAATACCAAATGTTAAATTGTAGAGCAACTAGAACTCTCATACATTGTTAACAGGCATAGGAAATGGCATAATTGGCATAGGAAATTGGCAGTTTTTAGTAAAATTACCTATGTACTTAGCATATAACCCAGGAGTCAACACTTCAGTATTTATACATGAGAAATGACATGTTCACATGAAGATTTGTACTCAAACATTCGTTAGTTTTATTCATAATGACCTCAAACTAGAAACACCCCAAATGTGTATCAGTTGTTAAGGGCATAACAGATTGTGGTATATGCACACAAATGAATATGACTCAGGATTAAAAAGAATAAACTACTGATATACAAAACAACATGCATGAATCTAAAAGCATTATGGAGGGAAAAAAGCATTCTGCCAAATGAAATAAGCCAAAGGAGAGTATACATTGTATCATTCCATTTATATATAATTTTTTATGTTTTTAAAACAATTATGGCAGGAAGCCAAACAGTGGCTGCTAGGGCCCTGAGGAGTGCTGGTTGAAGGATGTCAATGACTGCAAAGGGCTATAAGGACACTTTTTGAGATGATGGAAATATTATGTTATGTTATGATTTTGGTTAGAAATCAGTGCATACATTGCTTAAAACAATGAATTGTACAATAAAAATTGCTAAGTTTTATTTTCTGTTAAATATACCTCTCAAATGTGATTAATATTTTTAAAAAGAACAAATAGATTATATTTTTGAAGGAATCATATGGTATGGTGTGCTCACACACTGGGACAAGAGGCTGTAGTTCTCCAGCATCTCATCTTTTTCCAGCATTCTCTTAGCAGGGCCCAGGGGCTTCCCCTCCTCCAGGGTGAACTTTATAGTCACATCCTTGTGTAACACTGCTGCCTGTTATAGCACATTTCTGATCAAACTGAAGAGTTCAGAAACAGGAGACCTGGAAAATATCTTTGGGCTTCTGTTTACTGTTGAGAGTTCAGACAAAATGTTACAAAAGATGATAATTATGGCCCTAACTTTGTCTTATACTTTGGGGTACTCATACAACTAGTAGAAACATTATTCTTATGCCCTAATTAATTTGTATTTATTTATTTATTTTATTTATTTATTTATTTTTGCATTTTAACACAACAACACTTTATTGAACTTTCAACAGCAATCAGGGGCTTAGAGCCGAGGGAGGACCCCTTCCCCTGTGGAAGGAGACCTTCCTGTCCTTTTTATTTTTTATTTTTTTATTTTTTATTGGTGTTCAATTTGCCAATTTGTATTTATTTATATCATATACATATAATGCCAGTTAATAATATAATGATTTTTGTGCACAGAATAATGGTGCCCTAAAGATATTTGCCATGGCAAAAGTGACTTTATAGATGTGATTTTTTAAAATTTTTATTTATTTTTTATTTTTTTAATAATAAATTTATTTTTTATTGGTGTTCAATTTGCCAACATACAGAATAACACCCAGTGCTCATCCTGTCAAGTGCCCCCCTCAGTGCCTGCCACCCAGTCACCCCCACCCCCTGCCCTCCTCCCCTTCCACCACCCCTAGTTTGTGATTATGGTCAAATACTTTGACGTGAGGATATTTTCCTAAATGACCTAGGTATGCCCATCCTAATCACATGCAGCATTAAAAACAGAGAACATTTCCCAGCTTTGGTCATAGTTTGTTCTGACAACAAAGATGGCTCAGGGAATGTGACATTCCTGGCTCTGAAGATGGAGGAAGGTCGACGTCAGACAAGGAATAGGTGGTGGCCTCTAGAAACAATGAAAATGCAAAGAAACAAATTTTCCTCTACAAACTTCTGGTCATTAATTTCTTGGGTAGCTAGAGAGAGAAAATGCTAGAGAGGGAAAATGCATGAGCAATTGGGTGTGTGCTATGCCATAAACTAAGATTGGAAGAACAGGAGAATAGGGTTGGGCAGAGGGTTATAGTGAGGCAGTTGTGCTCGTACTATACTATACTCAAAATTTCTGTGAACAAAAACATGGAATTATCCACATCACAGTTGTTTATATAACTTTGGAGCTCACAATGGATGTCTAAGATGAAGACAAAAATTTAGGAGACATTAGCCATTAAAAGGTAGTAATGGATGCCACTCAGTAAGTTTACCAGCCCAAAGGAACTACGTACTGATTAATGCAGCAGCACATGCAGGGGGATGAATTTGCCCAGATTAGCTGTCAACTAAGGACAAAAATCAGGTGATAAATACTCTCTCCTTTCTCAGAAGGAACCCTCTGAAAGGCATCTCCTGTACTTCCTTGGAGTGTTCCCACAGAGACAGCCTACAACCCACTGTGATCACTATGATCATTCTTGACTGGTTCCCCTTTTTCCTCTTTTAATCTTCTTTCTTTCCTCACACTTTTTTCCTGGGAATTTGTTCTAACATATACCACCTGCACTCAAACTCTGGTCTCAGGGTCCGTGCCATGTCACTATTCACAACAGCTGGATTGACAGCCTGTTCCTTGCAATAGCCTTGAGGGCCCACATGACCCATCTCTCTTAGTCTGTTTTATTACTCTTCCATTACTTATTCTGCTCTAGTCACTCTGGCCTGCCTGCTGTCCTGGATATTACCCTATTTCAGGACATTTGCACTAATTACTTTCTCAGGATAAAACATTATCTAGAGAATGGCTATTTATCTAAGTGGCTTATTATTTCATTGTCTTTTTTTTTCACTTTCTTTAAAGTTTCTCTCAAATATCTTCTCATGAAAGCCTATCTATTATTTAAAATGATTATTTAGGGACGTCTGGGTGGCTCAGTGGTTAAGTATCTGCCTTAGGCTCAGGGAGTGATCCTGGAGTCCTAGGATCAAATCCCACATCAGGCTCCCTGCATGGAGCTTGCTTCTCCCTCTGCCTGTCTCTGCCTCTCTCTCTGTGTCTCTCATGAATAAATAAATAAAATTTGAAAAGCAAAACAAAACAAAAATGAAATGATTATTTATCCTACTAAACCCTCTCCATGAAACTTCTACATCTTTATTTTTGCCCAAAGGCAATTCTTCAACTTCTGACATACTATGACATATTTTCTAAAGTTTATTGTCCATTACTTGTCACTAGAATGTATGCTACATGAAGATTTTTGTCTATTGTGTTCACTACTATCTTACCAGTGACTAAATTATTATTATTTATTTCATTGGAGTTCAATTTGCCAACATATAGCATAATACCCAGTGCTCATCCCATCAAGGGCCCCCCTCAGTGCCCATGACCCAGTCACCCCCACCTCCCGCCCACCTCCCTTTCCACCACCTCTTGTTCATTTCCCAGAGTTAGGAGTCTTTCATGTTCTGTCTCCATTTCTGATATTTCCCACTCATTTTTTCTCCTTTCCCCTTTATTCCCTTTTATTATTTTTTATATTCCCCAAATTAATGAGACCATATAATGTCTGTCCTTCTCCGATGGACTCATTTCACTCAGCATAATACCCTCCAGTTCCATCCACTTCGAAGCAAATGGTGGGTATTTGTCGTTTCTAATGGCTGAAAATTATCCATTGTGTACATAGACCACATCTTCTTTATCCATTCGTCTTCGATGGACACTGAGGCTCGTTCCACAGTTTGGCTATTGTGGACATTGCTGCTATAAACATCGGGGTGCAGGTGTCCCGGCGTTTCACTGCATCTGAATCTTTGGGGGTAAATCCCCAGCAGTACAATTGCTGGGTCGTAGGGCAGATCTATTTTTAACTCTTTGAGGAACCTCCACACAATTTTCCAGAGTGGCTGCACCAGTTCACATTCCCACCAACAGTGCAGGAGGGTTCCCCTTTCTCCACATCCTCTCAACATTTGTGGTTTCCTGCCTTGTTAATTTTCCCCATTCTCACTGGTGTGAGGTAGTATCTCATTGTGCTTTTGATTTGTATATCCCTGATGGCAAATGATGCGGAGCATTTTCTCATGTGCTTGTTGCCCATATCTATGTCTTCCTCTGTGAGATTTCTGTTCATGTCTTTTGCCCATTTCATGATTGGATTGTTTGTTTCTTTGGTGTTGAGTTTAATAAGTTCTTTATAGATCTTGGATACTAGCCCTTTATCTGATATGTCATTTGCAAATATCTTCTCCCATTCTGTAGGTTGTCTTTTAGTTTTGTTGACTGTATCCTTTGCTGTGCAAAAGCTTCTTATCTGGATGAAGTCCCAATAGTTCATTTTTGCTTTTGTTTCTTTTGCCTTCGTGGATGTATCTTGCAAGAAGTTACTGTGGCTGAGTTCAAAAAGGGTGTTGCCTGTGTTCTCCTCTAGAATTTTGATGGAATCTTGTCTCACATTTAGATCTTTCATCCATTTTGAATTTATCTTTGTGTATGGTGCAAGAGAGTGGTCTAGTTTCATTCTTCTGCATGTGGCTGTCCAATTTTCCCAGCACCATTTATTGAAGAGACTGTCCTTTTTCCAGTGAATAGTCTTTCCTGCTTTGTCGAATATTAGATGACCATACATTTCAGGGTCCACTTCTGGATTCTCTATTCTGTTCCATTGGTCTATGTGTCTGTTTTTGTGCCTGTACCACACTGTCTTGATGACCACAGCTTTGTAGTACAACCTGAAATCTGACATTGTGATGCCCCCAGCTATAGTTTTCGTTTTTAAAATTCCCCTGGCTATTCGGGGTCTTTTCTGATTCCACACAAATCTTAAGATAATTTGTTCCAACTCTCTAAGGGAGTCCATGGTATTTTGATAGGGATTGCATTAAATGTGTAAATTGCCCTGGGTAGCACTTACATTTTCACAGTATTAATTCTTCCAATCCATGAGCATGGAATATTTTTTCATCTCTTTGTGTAAACCTCAATTTCTTTCAGAAGTGTCCTGTAGTTTTTAGGGTATAGATCCTTGACCTCTTGGTTAGGTTTATTCCTAGGTATCTTATCCTTCTGGGTACAATTTTAAATGGGATTGACTTCTTAATTTCTCTTTCTTCAGTCTCATTGTTAGTGTATAAAAATGCCACTGACTTCTGGGCATTGATTTTGTATCCTGCCATGCTACCAAATTGCTGTATGAGTTCTAGCAATCTTGGGTGGAGTCTTTTGGGTTTTCTATGTAGAGTATCATGTCATCTGCGAAGAGGGAGAGTTTGACTTCTTCTTTGCCAATTTGAATGCCTTTTCTTTTTGTTGCCTGATTGCTGAGGCTAGGACTTCTAGTACTATGTTGAATAGCAGTGGTGAGAGTGGCCATCCCTGTCTTATTCCTGATCTTAGGGGAAAGGCTCCCAGTGTTTCCCCATTGAGAATGATATTTGCTGAGGGCTTTTCATAGATGGTTTTTAAGGTGCTGAGGAATGTTCCCTCTATCCCTACACTCTGAAGAGTTTTGATCAGGTTGGATGCTGTATTTTGTCAAATGCTTTCTCTGCATCTATTGAGAGGATCATATGGTTCTTGTTTATCTCTTGCTGATATGATCAATCACAGTGATTGCTTTACGAGTGTTGAACCAGCCTTGCATCCCGGGGATAAATCCCACTTGGTCATGGTGAATAATCTTAATGTATTCTTGGATCCTATTGGCTAGTATCTTGTTGAGAATTTTTGTATCTATGTTCATCAGGGATTTTGGTCTATAATTCTCCTTTTTGGTAGGATCTTTGCTGGTTTTGGAATTAAGGTGATGCTGGCCTCATAGAACGAGTTTGGAAGTATTCCATCTCTTTCTATCTTCCCGAACAGCTTTAATAGAATAGGTATGATTTCTTCTTTCAATGTTTGATAGGATTCCTCTGGGAAGCTATCTGCCCTGGGAGTTTTGTGTCTTGGGAGGTTTTGGATGACTGTTTCAATTTCTTCCCTGGTTGTTGGTATGTTCAGGTTTTCTATTTCTTCCTTTTCCAGTTTTGGTAGTTTGTGGTTTTCCAGAAATGCATCCATTTCTTTTAGGTTGCCTAATTTATTGGCATATAGCTTCTCATAATCAGTTTTTAAAATCGTTTGTATTTTCTTGCTATGGGTGGTGATCTCTCCTTTTGCATTCATGATTTTAAGGCTGGCTAATGGTTTATCTATCTTATTAATTCCTTCAAGGAACCAACTTCTGGTTTTGTTAATCTGTTTCACAGTTCTTCTGGTCTGTCTTTCATGAATTCTGCTCGTGCAGAGTGGCCAAAAACAAGTTTTACTGGGAAAAGGAGAAAAAGAGAGAAGACAAAAAGAAAAGAATAGAAAAATAGAAGAAGAAAAAAAGAAAAAAAGCGGTGGGGGTGAGGGGGACGCAAAACAAACCAAAACAAGGGGCAGTATCTTCTGATTCTGTATACTGTAAATCCCTCGTCTTCCTTTGGAACTTTCCAGTGCCGCTTGGTCTATAACTTTCTTTTCCCCTGTCCTTCTAGCTGGTCTTCTGGGGGAGGGGCCTGCTGTGCTGATTCTCAGGTGTGAGCACCTGGGGGAGCTGCTCAGCCCCCTGCCTGGTGGATGGTCAGTGGGAGTTGTTTATCCTGTTTATCCTGTGAGGCCTTTGTGAGGTTCAGTGGGGGTTGTTTATCCTTGAGGCCCCAGGAGGAACAACAACAGTGGCGGTGGCCAGCTCTCTAGCCCTGGACTCAGCTCCTGCAGTAACTACTGCAGCTCCCAGTCCGCAGGGGACTGGATGCTATGGGGGTGGGGGCGCTGATCTGCACAGCTCGGGATGCCCAGTGGCGGGAGCGTCCTTGCTGTCCCGTGCCCTCCCGGCCTCTGCCTGTCCCCGGGGGGAGCGTGGGATCCTGGGCTGGGTCCTCCTGCTCCCTGGGCTCCGGCCGGCGCTGCTGGAATCGCGCTCCCTGCAGCGCAGCCCCCTCCGGGCTGATCCGCCTCAGAGCTGTTCCCAGGTCAAGTGGGGCACGTGCCACAGCCCTTTAGGGATCTCGGCCGTGGTGTGTAGCGTGCTCTCCCCCTGGGGCTCACGTCCTCTGTTAGTGCCCCTGGGAGCCTGAGGGCATCCCTGCCCCTCCTGGGACCCTGCTCCAACTCCCTGGGAGTGCTTTTCCTTCGAGGAAGATTGGTGAAGCTCCTGCTTCTCCGGGACTGGACGGGGCTTTCCTGTCCTGGGGGCACTTGCCCCAAGGCCTTAGCCCGGCTCCTGGCGGGGCCCCTCCCCCTTGGATGCTTTTTATTTATTTATTTTTTTCCGTCTTCCTACCTTGATAGAAGCAGGAACTCTTCTCACTGTAGCATTCCAGCTGTTCTCTGTTTAAGTCTCAGGCTGAATTCGTAGGTTTTCAGGATGATTTGAAAGTTATCTAGGTAATTTGGTGGGGACAGCTGACTTGGGGACCCTACTCTTCCATCATCTTGCCCCCCAGTAACTAAATTAAATGAATGATGAATCAACAAATACTTTGCATGCAAAATGTTACAATCTCTATGAGAGACAGTGCAATATTTATCAAAACTAAAAATGCATTTACCCCTGACCAAGTAACCCAATTTCTAGCATTTAACCTGTAATTCTCCTTCCCCTACCCTTGTACACACACATTTGGAATTATTTATATATAAAGTCATTCACTGTAAACAATTTAAGTATTATTCTTAAGCTTTTCAATACGTGGTAAAAAATCAATGGTACTTTCATAAAATGGAATACAGTGCAGTTTCAGAAAGAAAATAAAGAATTTCACTAAGTACTGATAGGAAAAGTGTCTAGAATACCTTATGTAAAAAAAATACCAAGGTATGGAACAGGATATATAGAGTACAAATTGTTGACTAAGAATTAGGGTATATGTAACCATATTTGCTTGCCTTTTCATAATTAAACAATGGAAGGATATACAAAAAACTTACAATAAAAGTAGTTTCTGGGCAGCCCTGGGGGCGCAGCAGTTTAGCGCCGCCTGCAGCCAGGAGTGTGATCCTGGAGACCCGAGATGAATCCCAGGTTGGGCTCCCAGGTGGAGCCTGCTTCTCCCTCTGCCTGTGTCTCTCCCTCTCTCTCTCTCTCTCCCTCTCTGTGTGTGTGTCTCAATAAATAAATAAATAAAATCTTTATTTATTCAGTGTGACCTCTGGAGACAAAGGTCAGCCATGTGGGAATTCAGCCATGCCCATGTGACTAATTGCCAATTAAATTTCTGGAGATCAAGGCTTGGGTGGGCTTCCTGGCTAGCGATTCTCCATGTTTGCTGTCACATATTGTTGCTGGAAGTATGCAGTGCCCACATGACCACCAGGAGAGGACAACTGAAAAGTTGACCTCTGGTGTCTTCTGGATTCTGGGCTATGTGTATCTTTCCTTTGCTGATTTTTCTGTATCTTTTTTGTGTAATAAACCATATCCTTAAGTACAATGAATTTTTTGAGTTCTGTAAATCCTTCTAACAAATGATTAAACTTGCAGACCTCTCAAACTGCAATACCTTTTTAGATTTTATAACCTTATGAATAGATGAACATATTTTGCTTTTTTAAAAAATTTGGTCTCTGTATTAAAATGAAATTTCAAAAATAATGCAAATAGGAATTGCTGTTATACCAGATAAAATAATGTTAAAATCATGAGAATAATATAAATTTAGAAAATACATTAAAAACAAAAAACTATAATTCTTTATGAATTTGTAATGACAAATATTAAAAAGTAGAAGGATAAACCCATGATCACTTAATAAAGTCGTTCAATAATCAAAATCTTCAGTTTTGTATGATTCTGTAGCCCTCACAAGACCCTCAGTATAAGTTTCAGAAAATCTACAAATAAGAGGTAATTTTCTCATATAAATTATTAGAAAAAACAAAGTAGAGAAAAGAAAGAGCAAGAAAGCATCCTAATTCATTTTGTGAGCCTAAAAAACATGATAGCATAATTGGGCATGCATGTTAAAAAATTATAGACTGAACTAACTTGTTATATAGAAATGAAAATTCTAGGGATCCCTGGGTGGCGCAGCGGTTTGGCACCTGCCTTTGGCCCAGGGCGTGATCCTGGAGACCCAGGATCGAATCCCACATTGGGCTCCCAGTGCATGGAGCCTGCTTCTCCCTCTGCCTGTCTCTGCCTCTCTCTCTCTCTCTGTGACTATCATAAAAAAAAAAAAAGAAAAAAAAAGAAAAAAAAGAAATGAAAATTCTAAAAAAAGTATTGGGGAAAAGCCCCTCACAATATTCATATGTATATAATATAGCACAACTCACCATACTCAATAGCTAGTAGGTTCTATGCAGTAATTCAATAAGTTTATGTTAGAAACTCCATCATACTATTCATAATATTATAAAGAAAATAAATTATACCTTTCCTTCCATAGATACAGAAGAAGTACTCAATATAACTCATTGTACATTTATGACTAAGTTGAAATTTAAGCAAATTAGAGGTAACTTACTTATTCTGGCAAAGGTTACCTACCAAGAGCCAACAGCAAACATCAGAGTTAATGGGGAAATTGTATATGATTTCCCTCAAGATTAACTTGATCTATTTTTATTCTTACTTTTCCATTTAATACATGGATCCTTCTAAACTTCACAAATCCATTATAATACAAAATGAGGAATGAACATAAGGCTCACTTGAGATGTATTCTTTTTCTGAGCCTTGGGAGAGGGTAGAGAATTGTGAAGGTCCAGCTGAGGGGACAGAAAGAGGATGGGGTCTTGAGATCAGGCCTACCTTATAACTCCTGCATTCACCTCCCCAAAAACACACCCTTGCTGGAGAGCAGTCCCCCTATAGGGAAAGAGCCTTGAAACTTGAAAAAACACAGGAAGGACCAGGTGGCACTACTTGTTCATGTATGGATATGAAGTGATCATGGGAACTTAAGGTTTGAGTTACATAAAAACTTTTTTCCTATTTACTTAATAATTTATGTGTGTTTATGATTAACAGAAAAACTAAGAAAACAGGATTATTAAAATTAAAGTACATGAAAAGATAAGCAAATAAGCTAAATATTGCTGTAGATACAGAAAAGTATTTGATATAACTCATGCATATCTATGACTAAAATCAAATCTATGCAAATAGCAGCTGGTGGGAAGCTACTTACTCTTTCATTAAAATTGTTATGGGGTGCTGTAAGGCAAGGTTTTTTTTTTTTTTTAAAGAACTTTTAAATGGGTTGAAGTTTCTCATAAGACTCTTATAGTAAGATGCTTTTGGTGACTTACCTGTGAAAGAGAAAGAAGAGCAGTTTTTACCTCCTGGCTTTGTCACAACCTGGGTATCTATCCCTGGACAATTCACTGGTGTTTGGAGGCCCAATTTCTTTAAAGCTTTCAAATGAGACAAAGATGACCATGGAACTATCATTCTGGGATTCTTTGAGGTCAGTATACATGTACTAGTATACATGTGTGAAAGCAGCACAGCATTTACAAAGAGTGAAGAAGGGACTAGGGGACTTTCAGGGACAGTGGAGACAGAATTTCCTCCCTCCACCTGATTATTCCTTACACCAAGACCCTACCCTCACTAGCTCTCCAGCAAAATGGACTTTCCTTAAGCGGCTTGCCCCTGGGCCACCCTGCTCACCTTGATCTTCTCAAGGGTAGTTCAAAACCCTCATTGACACATAGTGTGGTGGCTTCTGGAGGTGGCATTATCACTTAGACTGGCTCATTTTGGGTAGAGGGATCAAGAGCTGCTTCTGGCCATGAAAATCTAGTTCTATCTAGCTCCCTTCTGCTTTGAAGCCCTGTAGAGAGATCTACAATTAAAAAGGATGCTATCTTCCAGGTAAGATTCTTGTTATTGGAAGCTTCCCTGCCCCCCTTGCCTTCCTACAAGAGTGGCTTTGTTCCAAGGGAGCTGGCACCTGAGCCTGGGAATCAAATCAATGTTATTTATTTATTTATTTATTTATTTATTTATTTATTTATTTATTTAAAAAGTTTGTTTGTTTATTTATTTATTTATTTATTTATTTATTCATTCATTCATGAGAGACAGAGAGAGAGGCAGAGACAGACGCAGAGGAAGAAGCAGGCTCCATGCAGGGAGCCCGATGTGGGACTTGATCCCGGGACCCCAGGATCACGCCTTGGGCCAAAGGCAGGCGCTAAACCGCTGAGCCACCCAGGGATCCCCCTCAAATTAATTTTAAAGTCACAAGCCATATTCTCCTGGAATATCGGAGTTAAAACATAAACCACTTGTAGAGCCATAAACCACTTAATATGACCCAAGGGATCTGAAGAGACACTAGAAATCTCAAAATACATTTGTCATGTGGTGAGATTCCAGCCATATTTACTTAGAATTTTACCCTTGCGGATTTAGGGACAGTTGTTTCCTAATGCTGTGATATTAGAAAGAGTGCAAGATTGGGTATAAAATAACACATTTGCATGTAAACTGCTTCACTGGCCAGCCTGTGACCCGAGCATATTATTTCACCAATCTGAGACTCAGCTTGTTTTTTAAATAATGAATTATTTTCTAAAAATGTAAATAATTCTGCCTCACAGGATAGTTGTGAGATTTAATAACTACTCAACAAAAGTAACAGCTGTTACCACTATTCTTAGTGAAGATACTTGGCTACATGCTTTACAGGTGACATTTTTCAAATTGCCAAGAGACAGTCATTATAAATGTCCTTGTTTTCAGGTAAGAAACCAGACTTAGGCAGGTTCCTTCTGTCCTTTTGGATTTGTCACCTGCCTTACAGGTGACAGACATAGAACTCAGGCACATAGTACCCACGCACCCTGGTTCTCACGAGCACCTGCTTCTGAGGAAGACTCTGCCCCACCTGCATCCCCAGAGCTGGAGTCACTCCCCCTGCCTTTGGTCTCGAAAAGGTCCTAAGGGTTGTGACTAAGTTACCCCTAAGGGGGTAACTGGGACTTCCAAGGACCATACCAAGTGGTCTCCTGGCCTCAGAGAATTAATGCTCTGCTACCTTGTCAGCTGAAGTGCCAACCCTCCACAGGTGCAAAGACACTAGAGCTCGGAGATACCCAGCCAGCAAATACTCGAGTCTCTGAGGATAGAGGTGGAATGAAGGATCCATGATTCCAAGGAGCCAAAGAGAATGGTTCCAGAATTCTGTGTATGAGTGGGTGCGATTCAGGACTATATTCCTTATGAACTTTGTCTCCTGAGCTTGAGGTGATTTCTACGGCTTTTCTGCATTTTAAAAATGGAAGATGTCAGTGAAACTTGAATATGGTCAGGACATTAGAAATATTAAGGAAAATTACAGTTACTCTTGCCAAATAAGAAAAGGCAAGGCTGTAAAACAATCAAGCAAAGCTGTAAAACTAAGGGTTTATTTGGGGTGTTAGGAATTGCAATTTGGGAGACACAGATTTAGATTTTTTAAAGGGGGAATTTTAAAGGAGGAATTTAGGCACATTACATAATTTCCTTTTTTTTTTTTTTTTTTAATGATTGCTACTGGCACGGTTACAGTAACACTATTCTGTACACAGCTGTTTGGTAAGGTTGGTGCTAGGCAGAAAGTCCATTGAACTCCATGCTTGCACGCTGCTGTTGTTGATCCAGGCTGCTTGCAAGTTGGCAACTAGTCAAATTCATCATTCTGAGACTTGAGACAGAAGGCTTGTAGAGGCTGTATTTCCTCAGTGTCCACTGTATTTTAGATGACTCAACAATGTTTCAGTTTATTTTTATCACTCTTGTAATTATGAAAATAATGTAGGGTTATGTAGAAACCCTAATTGCTTGAAAAATTTTGTGGTACAAAATTTTCTTTGGAATAAAACTTCAAAAATATGGATTTTGCTCTACTAGTGTGCCTTTTAAGCTCAAAACTGCCAAAAGAAATCAAGGTACACATTTCTTAGGAGTAAAGCTGTGAAATATAAATAAAAGGGTAGAATATGGAGCATAGCATTATGATAAAATAATAGCATCTGTGACCAACATTTTACCTCGGAAAAGGGGAAAAAAAGCAAGATAACTTTTTGGAAATTCAGAAATAATATACAAAATACACACAATGAAGATAAGAAAATGATTATCATACAATCAATGCATCTTCCAGAGATGGGCATAGTAGAGACAATCTTTTGACTAATTACACATATCGAGCTTTTTTTTTTTTTTGCTTAGTATTATTTTTCATTAATCATTTCTTCTATGACGATGACAGATTTTTAAAAAAATGGATCCTACTCTAACTGAAGGAGGCTATGAATACTCATCAAGAAGTGCAATATTTGTGAACACAAGCATAAAGTTCTTATACTAAGCAGCTTCTCTGGAAAACGTTCCCCCTCATTGCACTTGGGACCCCACCCTAAGCCTTGCTCAGCGCTCAGGAGTCTGGCGTGGGAATCACGCTCTGCCTCCTCTGCCTCCCATCCAGGAGTTAGGGACGCGGTGCGGGGGCGGGGGTGGGGTGGGGGGGTGGGAGGTGGGGAGCGGGTGGGAAGGGAGTACTTGCCCAGGTTACCTGGAGGGCTCCAGGAGGTGGAGTGGCCATCTCCGCAGCTCCTGGGCACGTCTTGCTACCTCGCTCCGCTGAGATTGGGTGAGTCCTCTAGCGGTGCTCCAGGCTCTTCTGCAGGTCTGGTGCAGGGGTGCCTCTGTGGCCGCTCACCGGCCACAGTGAATGGGTCTTGGTCTATATCTTAGCGAGGAACCAAATCCTCTATGTCAGCCAATTCCCCAGGGTCGTGGATTTGCTCTGTTGTACAGATTGAAGTTTCCAATTTTTTGCAAAAATGGATCCTACTTAGTACCATGTGGTTTCCTTTGGGAAAGGCAAGAAATGCAAAAGCATGAAGCTTTAATGCAAAAGATAAATGCAATAGTAGTGACAGTTTAATAAAGTGTGGACCCACTAGCATTTATTCATTTCATGCAGTTTGTTCTTCGTTTTTATGTAGACTTAGAACATCAAGAATAAGCTTTTGTGGGGAGAGGGACGCTCCTCCCCTTCTTGATTTCTTTTGTCAGTTCTAATAATGAAATGGACAAAAGACATTAGCAGGAGAAAAAAAGATTCACACATATAAAGAGATCTGGGACCTAAAGAAGTGACCGAGATAGGCAGCTTTTAGACTTTTAAAAAAAGAAACAGTAATTTGTGAGGAATGGGCAAAACAAAGAGAGTATTCTTGTACTGGCTGTTTCTTAAGTAATTTTAATTAAATTTAATTAAATTTTAATTAAAAAAAGCAATATTCCACTGTGGAATTATTATGGAGTGGCTTGACATGAGCACCAACACTTTGCAACTTGGATTTTTTAAATCATCCTTAAGTTCTGTGCTGAACAATTCTGTTAAGCCTGTTAAACACTTCATAGAGTTTTTCTTGTTTTTCTTTAAATATTTATTTGAAAGTTATAAATATCTGCTCAGTTGATTAAAATTCAATGCACAATGGGATATTGGAAGTTTCCTCTCACTGTCTACTCCACTTTCCAAACATAACCCATGTTAACTGGACTTTATGTAGTGTAGCAAAAATAAACAGACATTTTTCAAAAAAAAATTCTATGTCCACCCTTCACTTATTTGCATTTTTAAAACATTTAAATTGAATTAGCCATTATAGAGTAAATCATTAGTTTCAGATGTAGTGTTCAATAATTCATCAGTTGTGTATAACACCCAGTGCTCATCACATCCAGTGCCCTCAATGCCCATCACACAGGTACCCCATCCCCCCATCCACCCCTCCTCCAGCAACCCTCAGTTTGGTTCCTATAGTTAAGTCTCTCATGGTTTATCTCCCTCTCTGATGACTTCCCATTAAGTTTTCCATCCCTTCCCCTATGATCCTCTGTGCTGTTTCCTATATTCCACATATGAGGGAAACCATATGATAATTATCTTTCTCTGATTGACTTATTTCCCTCAGTATAATGCCCTCCAGTTCCATCCATGTCAATGTAAATGGTAAATAATCATCCTTTCTGATGGCTGAGTAATATTCCATTGTCTATATATCCCACAACTTCTTTATCTATTCATCTGTTGATGAACATCTCAAATCTTTCCAGTTTGGCTACTGTGGACATTGCTGCTACAAACATTGTTGGGCAGGTGCCCCATTGGATCACTACATTTGTATCTTTGGAGGAAAATACCTACTACTGTAATTGCTGGGTTGTAGGGTAGCTCTATTTTTAACTTTTTAAAAAAGGTTTTCTTTATTTATGAGAGAGAAAGAGTGGGAGGAGGGACAGAGGGAGAAGCAGACTCCCTGTGGAGCAAGGAGCCCAACTCTGGAATCATGATCTGAGCCAAAGACACATGTTTAAACGACTGAGCTACCCAGGAACCCTATTTTTAACTTTTTGAGGAAATGCCACACTGTTTTCCAGAGTGGCTGCACCAGTTTGCATTCCCACCAACAGTGTGAGAGGGTTCCCCTTTCTCCAAATCCTCTCCAACATTTGTTGTTTCCTGTCTTGTTAATTTTAGCCATTCTCACTGGTGTGAGGTGGTATCTCATTGTGGTTTTGATTTGTATTTGCCTCATGGCAAATGATGTGGAGCATTTTCTCATGTGCTTGTTGGCCTTGTGCATGTCTTCTTTGGAGAAATGTCTGTTCATGCCCCATTGGTTATGGTGAGTAATCCTTTTAATATACTATTGTATCCTATTTGCTAGCCTCTTGGTGAGAATTTTGGCATCTATGTTCATCAGGGATTTTGGTCTGTAATTCTCCTTTTTTTTTTTTTTTTTGTAATTCTCCTTTTTTTAATAAATTTATTTTTTATTAGTGTTCAGTTTACCAACATACAGAATAACACCCAGTGCTCATCCCGTCAAGTGCCCCACTCAGTGCCCGTCACCCATTCACCCCCCATCCCTGTAATTCTCCTTTTTGATGAGGTTTTTGTCTGATGTTGGAATCAAGATAATGCTGGCATCATTTAAAGAGTTCGAAAGTTTTCCTTCCCTTTCTGTTTTCTGAAACGGCTTCAGAAGAATAGGTATTATTTCTTTTTTAAACATTTGATAGAATTCCCCTGGGAAGCCATCTGGCCCAGGACACTTGTTTTTTGGGAGGTTTTTGATTAATATTTCAACTTCCTTACTGGTATGGGTCAGTTCAGATTATAAATGAACTCTTCATCAAAATTGAAAGGCAACCTACAGAATGGGAGAAGATATTTGTAAGTTACATATAAGATAAAGAGATAGTATCTGAAATTTATAAAGAACTTGTCAAACTCAACACCCTAAAACCAAAAAATCTAGTCAAGAAATGGGCAGAAGACATGTATAGACATTTCTCCAAAGAAGACATACAAATGGCTAACAGACATGTGAAAAAATGCTCCATATCACTCAGCATCAGGGAAATATAAATCAAAACCACAGTGAGCTACCACCTCACAGTGGTTGGAATGACTAAAATGAACAACTCAGGAAACAACAGATATTGGTGAGGATGCAGAGAAAGGGAAACCCTTGTACACCTTTGGTGGGAATGCAAACTGGTGCAGCCACTCTGGAAAACTGTATGTAGGTTCCTCAAAATCTAAAAAAAGAATTATCATATGCCCGTCAATTGCACTACTAGGTATTTATTCAAAGGCTACAACCATAGTGATTTAAAGAGGTACATGCACCCACCCCAATGTTTTAGCAGCAATGTCCACAATACCTAAAAAAAGGAAAGAGCCCAGATGTCCATGGACAGGTGAATGGATAAAGAAGAGGTGATATATATATATATATGATATATATGTGATATGTATCATATATATATATGTAACAGAATATTACTCAGCCATTAAAAAACATGAAATTTTACCATTTGCAATGACATGGATGGAACTAGAGGTTATAATGGGAAGCAAAATAAGTCATTCTGAGAAAGACAAGTAACATGATTTCACTCATATGTGAAATTCAAGAAACAAAACAGATGAACATAGTGGAAGGGAAGGAAAAATAAAGATAAAAACAGAGAGAGACAAACTATGAGACTTTTAGCTATAAGAAACAAGATAGGTGGGAGGGGGAGGGGAGCTGGGGTACCTGGGTGATGGGCATTAGAAGGGCACTGGATGATATATGCAACTGATGAATCACTAAATTCTACTCCTAAAACTAATAATTTAGTATATATTGACTAAATTAAATTTATGTTGAATTGAGTTTAAAAATTTTTTTAATTGAATTGAATTTAAATACAATTAAAAAAAAATCAATTGGTCATAAACGTATGGGTTTATTTCTAGACTCTCAAGTCTATTCCATTGTTCTATATGTCTATCTTTATTCTAGTATGCCATTTTGTTTACCGTAGCTTTGTAGTTAGTTTTGAAATCAAGAAGTGTAAGGTCTCCAATTTTGTTCTTTTTCAAGATTGTTTGGCCTATTTGGGGCCCATTAGATTTCCACATGAATTTAAGGATCAGCTTTTCCATTTCTGAAAAAAGAAAAAAAAAACACCATTGGGGTTTTGATAAAGACCGCACCAAGAGGTGATGGCTGATGCAATTCACTGAGTGTCCAACTCTTGGTTTTGGCTCAAGTCATGATCTCATGGGTCATGGGATACACCTGGCATCAGGCTCTGCTCTCAGTATGTAGTCTGCTTGGGACTTTGCCTCCCTCACCCTCTGCCCCTCCCTTATTCTCTCTCTCTCTCTTTTTTTTCCTGTATCTCAAATGAATAAATAAATCTAATAATAATAATAAAAAAAACAGATTGCACTGAATCTGCAGATCACTTTGGCTAATATTACCAACTTAATAATATTAGGTCTTTCAACCCATGAATACAACATGTATTTTTTTGTTTATTTGTGTCTTCTTTAATTTCTTTTAGCGTTGTGTTGCAGTTTTCAGGATACAAGTCTTTCACCTACCTATTTAAATTTATTCCTAAGTATTTTATTCTTTTGGATACTAGATTTTAAAAATATTTTATTTATTTATTCATGAGAGACACAGAGAAAGAGAGGCAGAGACACAGGTAGAGGGAGAAGCAGGCTCCCTGTGGGGAGCCTGATGTGGGACTTGATCCCAGGACCCCAGGATCATGCCCTGAGCCAAAGTCAGATGCTCAACCACTGAGCCACCCAGGTGCCCCTTTTGGATACTATTTAAATTTACTTTTCATTTGCTCATTGCTAGCGTTTCTTTGTATGCTTCATACTTTTTGTTGTTGTTGTTGTTAATACTTAAGCCATTTTAAATATTATAAGGTAGTATCACTGGAAATTCAGTTGTTCTTCCTCTTCAGAGTTTTGTTTTTGTTATTTGCTTTAGGCTGTAACTTGTTCCAAAATGGAAAATAACAAATTTAAGAGAAAAATGATGCTTGTTAATACACATTGCTTGTTTTTTTGTCATACAGTGCTGTCCAACAACAAGTATAGGAAATGGTGTGGGGTAAAATATTCTTTCCATAATTTATGAATTATGCTATCACAACTTTCTCACTGACAACAGCATCAAATTCAAACTCTTTGGAGTGACAAACAAGACTCACCTTGACTTGGTCCCTCCTGCCTCTCTGACCCTGGCTCAAACCAATTCCCCAGTAGGTGCCTTCACTCCAGCCGGGGGCAGGGAACTCTTGGATGAGTGTTCTCAGGAATCTGCCTAGAACCTCTTTCCACCCCCATCTTCTTTTGAACTTCTATTTATCCTTAGTTATTTAGCTTCAGTTTCATTTCTTCCGTCTTAAATATTTTTCTTTCCTCATCTTTCTGGCCTAGCTGCCCAAATACGTGCTCATTTTTATCATAAGTCTTTAAAATATATTGTAATAGTTTGTTGTGATCATCTCCCTAAATAAACTCTCAGTTCCTGCAGGGCAGGGGTGACATTTTTCATTCCTGTCCCCTGAGGGCAGGTATCAGAGGCTAGTGCTTAATATTGTCTGACAGCCTAAATGAGTTGAATTTGAATTTCATCTAGCTACCTACTACTTACATAAACTTTCACTTAATATTTATTAACCTCTACTAAGGACAAGATAATATGCTAAGGGCAGGTGATGCTGAGATATCAGAATAGAAATATAACAGCTCCTTTCATTAACTGCTAGGATAGAGGTGAATAAATACAAGGTGCTACCAAGTTGGTATAGGAAGAAATTGCTTTTTATTGATAAGACATTAATGAGGCATTTGATTTGGATCTTATGAGATGAACAGAACTTCATTAGTCCAGAGAACAGAGAAGTATTCAAGGCCATGGAACTGAAACCTGGAAACATGTTTACTTCATCATAAAAATAATATATGTTCATTGTAAAAATGCAAACAATACAGAAGTACTTTAAGTCATGACTCCCCAATTCCATATTCAGAGTGGAATTCTAACATCTTTGATTATATGCATTTGTTTTTGGTTGTGTGCAGTTTTTGTTTTATAAAAATAGTATCACGCTGCATGTATTTTCTGCAACTTGATTTTTTGCTCATATCATAGACTACCTTCTATGTCACTACATCCAAATCAATAAACCTTTAAGCCATATTTTGGTATGGCTGGATGCCCATTAGATAATTATGCTTTTTGACAGAATGATGGAAAAACTTAACAAACTGTGTTTTTTTCTATGGTTTATGCACATAGTTACATGCACACTCATGTGAAAAGAAACCACTTATGTTTTTTATACAGAACATGACACAGAAAATGTGAGACTTACCTAGAGAACATATTGTTTTGCCTCTTTTTATTCTAAGAATTTTATAACTTTCTCTCTTAGGTTTATATTAGGCTTTATGAACATCCCATTCAGATTGCAGAAAGGCTTAAAAAAGAGAAGAGCTATGGCTTTTATAAGAAAAAATAGGTAAAAACTAACATCAGCCTGGCAGAGTCAGAAGACTCAACTGGAACTACATAATGAGATGATTCATATGAAATAAATAGACTTATTTATTAAATAAATATATTTCTTCTCTTGTTTCCTTAACTTATTGATGTTTGCCCCAATGTGATGGAAAGATGATTGTCCAATCTCATTAAGATATTACTTTCTTTTGGGAGGAGAAAAAGTAAATGCAGAAATTATTGGGAACTCTTTATGTTGTATCTTCTTTTCTACAAAAGTGATTCTTATGGTAACACCTGAAGAACTTCTAGAATATCAGGGCAAGATTTTGTGAATAAAAGCAAAAAAGTTTAGTGAAAAAGTGTTAGGCCTATGTAAACAATTCTTTCACAAACGAAGTTCTCTAAATTTTTGCTCTTTACCCAATGTTTTAGGTTGAACATTAAAATCTGCTGATATTCAATGTTTTTTTTTTTGACGAGAAACAATAGCCATTTCATATGATTTAAAGTAATAAAAAATAAAACTATTACAATTAAGGCAAGTTAAAAGACATTTCTATTTTTATACATGCAGCTAAGACAGTCTGCTTAAAGTGGAACTTTGTAGAAAAAACCAACAAATCTGAAGCCCAACATTGATGTAAAAGTGCATGTACATACATTTATTCTTTAAAATTCAAAGTAGTGACTTTTGCAGCCAAGAGTTGACCTGAGAGTACTCAGGATCTTAGATCATGAGAGAAAATATTTGGATATGGTTGTGTAGAGTATGTTTTCATTAACAGTATACCAAACTTAGAAAAGAAATTTCCCTATTAATCCCTATTATCTATATTTTAGATATAGTGTTTTCCTATGATACACTAAAGCTAAAAGCACACGTGTATCTAATGAAATAAAGTCTATGGTGTATCTAGAGCTCTGGCCTCTAGTTTTGCTCTGGCTCCTGCCACTGTTTTGTGTGATTTTGGGTCATTTAAGGTCTTTTGGTTGTTTCCTCCCTAAGAGAGTTCCACTTAGGGTGATTTCTAAAATTCTGGATTATCTGTGCATTTCTTCCTTTTTGTTAATATAATACTATGCTGCTGAGTCAACCACAAAATTATTCTCAGACGTGTTTGTTATTGCTCCTTCCTCTGCCTTAGGAATGTGCACTTAGAACAACAACCAAAGGAAAGGAAATAAAATGCTTGACCCATGCCTGGTATAGATTGTTTGATCAAAACAAGACTCTACTTGCATGACTGACAAGGCATGATACAAAGGGCTACTCCTCTGGGCTTATGATACAATTTCTATTGTTTAGAAGAGTTGAGGGAATGGAGGCTGTTAAAGGAAGAACAGAAACAAGAAACATAATAAAAATGCCTATTGGGCCACAGGGTGGGTGAATTGGGAAGCTTACTGGGTAGTAGCCCTGGGTCTCACCTAGATTTTCACATCTTTCATGCATATCAATGACAATTGCTCCTACCTCCTTCAACTGCTGGGCTATTGTGTTCACTGCAGGGTAGTGAGTGTGGGTGTCTGCTTCCCTGAGCTTGTTTTTCAAAGTTGAAAAAGGTTTGACTTCCCCTCCTACCTCTCCTTAAACACACTCTTGGAGGCAGAGGCAGGCTTAAGAGGAGCTCTTAGAAGCAACTGCTGCCTCAATATTTTCCCCTGAAATGACAATATTAAAATATTTGTCATTGTGTCTCAACTTTTGATTAGGGATTTATTTGTTTAACCAATCCAATTAATCTAAAGCCAGCAGCCATGCCCACTTTGTTGTGGTCAGCAGCTTTCCTCTGAATACCTCACTAAGCTAGGGTTGACCTGTGGGCATATAAGGGGTAGAGGAGGGGAGGGTTTGCTGCATGGGGTGAGGTCAGAAGATGGGGTTTCAATGTGTGGAGACAAAGGAGGCAAAAAAAGATTTGAAATAAAAATGAAATAACAAATGTTGGCAAGGATATAGAGAAAAAGGAACCCTCATGAACTTTTGGGAATGTAAACTGTTGCAGCCACTGTAGAAAACAGTATGGAGATTCCTCAAAAAATCAAAAATAGAAATACCATATAATCCAGTAATTCCACTTATGAGTATTTCCCCAAAGAAAACAAAAAACTAATCCAAAAAGATGTGTCACTACATTTATTGCAGCATTATTTACAATAGCCAAGATATAAAAGCAATCTCAGTGTCCATAAATAGATGAATAAAGAAGATGAAGTATTGGGAAGCCTGGATGGCTTAGCAGTTTAGTGCCACCTTCAGTCCAGGGCGTGATCCTGGAGTTCTGGGATTGAGTCCCACCCACGTTGGGCTCCCCACATGGAGCCTGCTTCTCCCTCTGCCTGTGTCTCTGCCTCTCTCTCTCTGTATCTCCCATGAATAAATAAATAAAGTCTTAAAAAAAAGAAGTATTATGCAGCCATAAAAAAGGGTGAGATCATGCCATTTGTGACAACATGGATAGACCTAGAGGGTATTATGCTAAGTGAAATAAGTTATACTGAGAAAGAGAAATATAATGATTCCACTCATAAGTGGATTCTAAAAAACAAACAAATGAATAAATAAACAAAAACAGAACCAGAGAAAAAAATACAGGGAACAAACTGATGGTTGCCAGAAGGATGTGGGAGGTTGGGCAAAATGTGTGAAGGGGAGGGGGGAAATACAGGCTTCCAGTAATGGAATGAGTAAGGTACAGGAATAAAAGCTACAGCATAAAAAATACTGTAAATGATGTTGTAATGGCAACATGACAGGACAGATGATAACTACACCTGTGATGAACATAGCATAACACATAAACTTGTCAAGTCACTAAATTGTATACCTGAAGCTAATTTAACATTGTGTGTCAACTATATTCAAACAAAAAACCCTTTTTAAAAAAGATTTATTTATTTTAGAGAGAGAGAGAGAGCACAAATAGGAGGGGCAGAGAGAGGGAGAGAATCTCAACTAGATTCTAAGCTGAATGTGGAGCCCAATGCGGGGCTCAATCTCTCAACCCCGAGATCGACCTGAACCAAAACCAAGAGTCAGTGGCTCAACTGCCTGCACCACCCAGGCACTTCCAAATAAAAGAAAAATTTTAAAAGGATATATATATTTTAAAAAAGGATATATAAGACTCTGACAAAGATAGACTTAATTTATTTGGATATTTGACCTGCAGGGTTTGTAGCACTAGAAAAATAACCAGCAATCATGAGAGGATCTGAAATGCACAAATAAACAAATAAAATGATTTAAGACTAGTCAATTCTAGAGTATATTCTGATAAGAAATACTGCTTCAATTTCTTAACATCCGTATCTATCATTTGCAATTCAGCCACTAGATGACAGCCCAGCACTGTGCTTTTATATGGTGTCTGAGACCATCAAGCTCTACAATATGTTGCCAGTCTGGGAGGACACATTTTATTTTTTAAATAAGTGTTTTGTGATTCTTTTTTCTTCTCATGGTGTGTTATCCCACATACAGTAATCATTTCAATGTGGTTTCTTCCTATGTTTTCCTACTTGTCTTCTCTCATGATTAAGAATATCATAATAGAAAATGGTTGGAAGGATTTTTGATAGTTTCCTTGCCCAGATACACTTGCTGCCTGTTAGTTTAGATCTCAGCCTAAATCATTGTTGGTGTAGATAGATGCCATGACTGTACCTTCAAAGCTTTTCTCTCAGAAAAGAATTTTTTTAAACAAAATCATTTTCCAAAAATTATAACAGGAATTTAAAAGACATATTTAAAAGGGAAAATTTCCTGAATAGCCTATGTATAAAACAGATAATGAAGAAAATATTTATTTGGCACTGCATATAATTTAGTTGCCTGTAAAACATTTATTCACTCAATAAGTATGAATCAGGGGTCTGCTTTGAGCAACTGAGATTACTAGAAATCATATAGACCTAGCATGAATTGGCAATCAGAGCTCATAACTTAATGTACTCTTTTGTCCAATTATCTTTTTGTCAAAACCACTTTACTGTGATAATTTACATGTCATAAAGTTTACCCATTTGAAGTATATAATTAAATTATCACTATAGTAGTTTTAGAACATTTTCATGACCCGAAAAGATCCTTTGTGCTCATTTGCACACAATTACTTTTTAAATCTAGTTGTAACAGGAAGATACACTTGCACAAAATTATTTAATACTTAATGTATTTAATGGAGGAAAATGTTTATTTTCCCTTTGGGAATATGTCCTCAAATCACCTACATACATTTTGCTCATAGCCCTTCATCACAACCTATGTGTTCTAACTAACACATTTTTTCATCCTCACAATATCATAGGTTAATTCACCCTGCCAGCTCTTTGCTTCTACAAGTCCCCTTGCCTAGAGTCCTCTTTGGTCTGGTTTACTTGCCCAAATCTCTTCATGTATTAGGCTGGACCTCACACTGCACCATTTCCCTGATGCCAATACCCACACCTCTCTACCTCATCACTTCTGGTTTGTTGAATATGCTCTGTAGAATATGAAGATGTTTCATTTCTCTGCAATTAAGCCTTGAATGCTTTCAGGCTGGGCTGATCAGATGAACTTTCTCCAATATCCCTGACCTCTGATACTCAACTCAACAGACCTGAGTTGATTGTAGAGCAACAGAGGGAAGTAGTGTCAAGAGGGGCCATGGTTCACACAGCTGAATTTCAGTCAAGTAAGTCCAAAATTAGAGGGACAATTCAATTTGTGTGCCTGGTGACCCTCTAAGGTAGGAAGGAGAGAGACAGGAAATGAAATGTATTGAGGGACTATTTGCCAAGCTATTTTTCCATACAGTATTTGGTATAATTCTAACGAATTTGCAGGTGAGATAACTGGGGCTCAGAGAAGCTAAGAAACAGGACCAAGACCATACAGCTTTAAATGAAGTTAGAATTCAAACCCAGGAAGAGAGAAGCTGCTTATCAACTCTCATAACTAGAGTTCATTCACCTTGGAAATCATCTGAGAGAACTGGGATTTGGCCCCATAAAGTCATCTTATACTTTGCCACAGTGGAAAGACATGAGGAATGAAAATAATCAATAGTTATTATACAAAATAAAGTGAGGTCATTACCATGAGTGATGTTCAAATGCTAATGGGATTCAAGGGAGGAAGAGTTATTTCCTGTTAAGAGAAAAAGAAAAGCTTAATGGAAAATGCAGTGTTTGAGATAAGTCTTCAAGACTGGAAAGACAATCCAAGCTGTGGAAACAGGATGTATAAAGGTGACTGTGCAGAATTAATGAAGTAGTGTTGAGATTGCTCTCCTTAGGAAGCCTGGCTTGCAAGACTGGTGCTTGGCTGGTGTCTGGGAAATTAGTTGATAAATAGTTCTCTACATTAATATGAAATTTTCCCTAAGTGATAGGAATTGTTCATCATGCCAAAACTGTGTAAAAAATGTGGTTTATGCTGAGTACCAGCTTTCTTTCTGGAAATCTGGAATTCTGGTAAGTGCTAAGCATAGTGTACCTATGTAAGGAGCCACTAATACATACCTTGGAATCCCTAATGAGCTTCCCTGGTCAAGATCACATGCACATGCTGTCACCCTCATGCTTTTAGATTAGTGGATACTGGGTACTGTGCTGGGGGAAGACGGGATCAGGGGATCCTGGGTCCCGTGGTGAGACTTTGTCCTTTGAGCCTTTTCCCTTTCCTCATTTTGTTTTGTATCCTTTCACTGTAATAAATAAATAAATATGATTGTATGTTGAGTCCTGTGTATTCATAGCAAATCATTGAACCTGACAGTGGTCTTGGGGACCACTGACACAGTAACTGAATTGAAAATATGTGTTTTAAAATTGGCAACGTTTGGGACACCTGGGGAGCTCGGTGGTTGAGCATCTGCCTTTGGCTCAGGTCATGATCCTGGGGTCCTGGGATCCAATCCCACATTGGGATCCCTACAGGGAGCCTGCTTCTCCCTCTGCCTGTGTCTCTGCCTCTCTCTCTGTGTTGCTCATGAATAAATAAGTACAATCTTTGGGGAAAAAAGTCGGCAAAATTTGACTGGACTTTAAGTTATTTATAGGCAGAAAAAGTAGACTGAGGTCATTTCAGGAACAGTATTACCTGCCAACGCTCTGTTTTCAAAGTTAATTTCCCTTTAGTTAGAGAATACACTAATGTATTTGACATCTACACTACATCACACTAATGCATGGTTCTACATCTTTTAAATATGTTGAATGTAAAAAAAAAAATATGTTGAATGTCTTCCTATGATATGACCATATCCAAGGTCTCTCTTATTGAGTGCACCATATTCACTTGAGAAGAATAAATATTCTTTCCTTGTTGGGTGGGATGTTTTATAAATGTTGGTTAGGTCTAATTGGCTGGTGGTTTTGTTCAGTTCTTCAATACTTTTACTGATTTTCTATCAATTTGATCTGCCAATTACTGAAAAAAATTTTGAAGCCTTCAACTATAATTTGCCCATTTTCCTTTCAATCACATTATTTTTTAATCCATCTATTTTGAAAGTATCTTGTTAGGGGCATACACATCTTATAATGTGTATAGACTATTATATCCTCTTGGTAGATGATTATATTACCATGTAATTAATGTCCCTCTTTATCTCTTAAAACTTTCTTCACTAGGAAGCATACTATTTTTGATACAAATATAGCAATTCCAGCTTTCATTTGAATGATGTTTGCATGGCACACATTATTCATCCTTTTACTTTCAATCTACCTACATTTGTGTATATATGTATGTATTTATTTATATTTATTATTTACTATTTTCAAGTTTTTATTTAAATTCCAGTTAGTTAACATATAGTGTTAATTATTAGTTTCAGGTATAGAATTTGGTGATTTATCACTTAAAAAACCCAGTGCTCATCACAAGTACCCTTCTTAATCTCCATCACCCATTAACCCATCCCTACTACCCACTTCCCCTTCAGCAACCCTCAATTTGTTCTCTATAGTTAAGATTCTGTTTTCTGGCTTGCCTCTCTTTTTCTCCCCTATGTTTATCTGCTTTGTTTCTTAGAATCCACATATAAGTAAAATCATATGGCATTTGTCTTGCTCTAACTGATGTATTTTGCTTAGCATAACACTCTCTAGCTCCATCCATGTCATTGCAAATGATGGCAAGATTTCATTCTTTTTTATGGATGAGTAATATATATATATATATGAATGATCACATCATCTTTACCCATTCATTAATAGAAGAACATTTGGGCTCTTACCATAGCTTGGCTATTGTTGATAATGCTCCTATAAACATCAGAGTTGCATGTATCCCTTGGAATCAGTATTTTTGTGTCCTTTGGGTAAATACCTAGTTGTTGATCCAATTGCTGGATCATAGGGTAGCTCAATTTTTAACTTTTTGGGGAACCTCGATACTGTTTTCCAGAGTGGCTATACCAGTTTGCATCTCACCAAGAGTGTAAGAGGGTTCCCCTTTCTCCACATCCTTCATATCTATGGTCCAAGTTTCCTTCTGGTATTTTTTTCCTTTCTGTTTGAAGCATTTTATTTACCACGTCTGTTGGATAGTTAATTCATTTGACAAGGTTTTTATTTCACCTCATTACTAGGCTATTTTTAAGGGATATTGAAATTTGTCTTGACAATTGTTTTCTTTCTTTCAAATTGTTGTGTTATTTTTCTGGTAAGAGATTCACAGTCATTCAAATCATTGTTTCCTTGAATGAAATACCTTTTTATTCTCTGACTTCCTTTTTTTCTTCCCAGGTTTATTAAGATATAATTGACATATAATATTGTAAACAAAAGACATACAATGTGATGATTTGATAAGTATTAAATCAAAATTGTGAAATAATTATTATAATAAAGCTAGTTAATATTTCCATCACCTCACATAATCACCTTTCTTTGTATATATGGTGAGAACTTAGCAACTTTCAAGTATAAAATAGAGTTAATTATTGTCACATGCTGTACATTAGATCCCTAGAACTTATTTATCTTGTAACTGGAAGTTTGTAAACTTTGACCAACATCTCCCCATGTTCCCCACCCTGAGATTCTGACAACCAGTATATTTTGTTCCTGTGAGTTTAGAATTTTAAAAATTCCACATATAAGTGTGATCATATGGTATTCGTTTTTTTCTGTGTGACTTATTTCACCTAGCATAACGCCCTCAAGTTTCATCCTTGTTGTCACAAATGAGAGGATTTCCTTTTATTATTTTAAAGACTTTATTTATCTTTTCATGAGCAACACAGAGAGAGGCAGAGACACAGGCAGAGGGAGAAGCAGGCTCCCTTTGGGGAGCCCAATGTGGGACTCAATCCCAGGACCCTGGGATCATGCCCTGAGCTGAAGGTAGACACTCAACCACTGAGTCACCAGGTGCCCCTGAATTTCCTTTTTCTTAATGGCTGAATGACATTCCATTATGTACATACACACATACATATGTATCAGCTGACCGTATATACATGGAGTTCTTTCTGGGCTCTCATTTCTGTTCCATTTGTCTAAGTGTCTATTTTTATGCTAGTACTATACAGTTTTGATTGCTATAGCTTTGTAATAAAGTTTGAAATCAGGGAGTGTGACCTTCCAGCATTGTTTTTTCTTTTTTTTTATATGTGTTATATATTGTATTTTTACCATAAAGAAAGTTATTAAGGGAATCATAAGAGAAATACATTTACAGTTCTGTACAGTACAAAAACAAAGATCCACATATAATTGGAAAAAGAAACACAAAAAACCAAACTTCCTAGCTTTTATCTGGAAAAGTCTTAATTTTTCCCTCTCCCCCTGCCCCCTGCTAGAGAGAGTGTGCACATGTCTTTGCCCAAGTAAGGGATGAGGGGTGTAGGGAGAGAGAATCTCAAGTAGGCCTCACAGCTTTGTTTTTTCTTAAGAAAAAGAAAAAACTTTTGTACTTTTGTGTCTTTTGTGGTTTCATATGAATTTCAAAAAATTTTCTATTCGTGTGATAATGCCATTGGAATTTTGATAGGGATTTCATTTGATCTGTAGGAGGATCTGGGTAGTATGGACATTTTAACAATATTAATTCTGCTACTCCATGAATGTAAGATATCTGTTCACTTATTTTTATCTTCTTATTTCTTTCATCAGTGTCTTACAGTTTTTGGTTTCATTTTCAGGTTAAATGTATTTTTGTTGCTACTATAAGTGAATTTTTTTCAAATACTTTTTTCTTTTTCTCAGATAGTTTATTGTTAGCATGTGGTAACAAAACTGTTTTTTAAAATATTTTTTTATTGGAGTTCAATTTGCCAACATACAGTATAACACCCAGTGCTCATCCCGTCAAGTGCCCTCCTCAGTGCCCATCACACAGTCCCACAATGCCCCCACATACCTCCCCTCCACTACCCCTTGTTCATTTCCCAGAGTTAGGAGGTACTCATATTTTGTCTCTCTCTCTCTAATTTTTCCCACTCATTTTCTCTCCTTTCCGCTATAATCCTTTCCACTATTTCATATACTCCCAATGAGTGAGACAATATGATGTTTGTCTTTCTTCGATTGACTTACTTCACTCAGCATAATACCCTCCAATTCCATCCACATCGAAGCAAATGGTGGGTATTTGTCTCTTCTGATGGCTGAGTAATATTCCATTGTATATATATACTACATCTTCTTTATCCATTCATCTGTCAATGGACATTGAAGCCCCTTCCACAGTTTGGCTATTTTGGATATTGCTGCTGTGAACATTGGGGTGCATGTGTCCCAGCATTTCACTACATCTATATCTTTGGAGTAAATACCCAGTAGTACAATTGCTGGGTCATAAGGTAGCTCTATTTTTAACTCTTTGAGGAGCCTCCACACAGTTTTCCGGAGTGGCTGTACCAGTTCACATTCCCACCAAGAGTGCAAGAGGGCTCCCCTTCTTCCACATCCTCTCCAACATTTGTTATTTCCTGTCTTGTTAATTTTCACCATTATCACTAGTGTGAGGTGATATTTCATTGTGCTTTTCATTTGTATTTCCCTGATGGTAAGTGATGTGGAGCATTTTCTCATGTGCTTATTGGCCACGTGTATGTCTTCATTGGTGAAATGTCTGTTCATGTCTTCTGCCCATTTCATGATTGGATTGTTTGTTTCTTTGCTGTTGAGTTTAATAAGTAATTTATAGATCTTGGATACTAGCTCATTTTCTGATATGTCATTTGCAAATATCTTCTCCTATTCTGTAGGTTATCTTTTAGTTTTGTTAACTGTTTACTTGCTGTGCACAAGCTTTTTATCTTGATTAAGTCCCAATAGTTCATTTTTGCTTTTGTTTCCCTTGCCTTCATAGATGTATCTTGCAAGAAGTTGCATGGCCAAGTTCAAAAAGGGTGTTGCCTGTTTTCTCCTCTAGGATTTTGATGGATTCTTCTCTCACATTTATTTATTCATTTATTTTTTAAATATTTTATTTATTTATTCATGAGAGACACACAGAGAGAGGCAGAGGGAGAAGCAGGCTCCATGCTGGGAGCCCGATGTGGGATTCTATCCCGGGTCTCCAGGGTCACACCCTGGGCTGAAGGCAGGTGCTAAACCCCTGAGCCACCCGGGCCGCCCTTGTCTCACATTTAGATCTCTCATCCATTTTGAGTTTATCTTTGTGTATGGTGTAAGAGAATGGTCTAGTTTCGTTCTGCATGTGGCTTTCCAATTTTCTCAACACCATTTACTGAGGAGACTGTCCTTTTTCCAAGGTTATAGTCTTTCCTGATTTATCCATGAAGAAAGTCCATGGTATTTTGATAGGGATTGCATTGAATGTGTAAGTTGCCCTGGGTAGCATAGGCATGTTTACAGTATTAATTCTTCCAATCCATGAGCATGGAATATTTTTCCATCTCTTTGTGTCTTCCTCAATTTCTTTCAGAAGTGTTCTGTAGTTTTTAGGGTATAGATCCTTTACCTCTTTGGTTAGGTGTATTCTTAGGTACCCCTTATGCTTTTGGGTGCAATTGTAAATGGGATTGACTCATTAATTTTTCTTTCTTCAGTCTCATTGTTAGTGTATAGAAATGCCACTGCATTCTGGGCATTGATTTTGTATCCTGCCACATTGCTGAATTGCTGTATGAGTTCTAGCAATCTTGTGGTGGAGTCTTTTGGCTTTTCTATATACAGTATCATGGGATCTGAAAAAGGGAGAGTTTGACTTCTTTAAATTTGACTTCAAATTCTCCAATTTGAATGCCTTTATTTCTTTTTGTTGTCTGACTGCTGAGCCTAGGACTTCCAGTACTATGTTGAATAGCAGTGATGAGAGTGGACATCCTTGTCGTGTTCCCGATCTCAGGGGAAAGGCCCTCAGTTTTTCACCATTGAGAATGATATTTGCTGTGGGCTTTTCTTTTCTTTTCTTTTTTTTTTTTTTTGCTGTGGGCTTTTCATAGATGGCTTTTAAGATGCTAAAGATTGTTCCCTCTATCCCTACACTCTGAGAGTTTTGATCAGGAATGGATGCTGTATTTTGTCAAATAGATGCTTTCTCTGCATCTATTGAGAGGATCATATGGTTCTTGTATTTTCTCTTGTTGATGTGATCTATTTTGTTCATCGTTTCCCGAATGTTGAACCAGCCTTGCATCCTGGGGATAAATCCCACTTGGTCATGGTGAATAACCTTCTTAATGTACTATTGGATCCTATTGGCTAGTATCTTGTTGAGAATTTTTGCATCTGTGTTCATCAGGGATATTGGTCTATAGTTCTCTTTTTTGGTGGGTTCTTTATCTGGTTTTGGAATCAAGGTGATGCTGGCCTCATAAGTGAGATTGGAAGTGTTCCGTCCCTTTATATTCTTTGGAACAGCTTTAGTAGCATAGGTATTATTTCTTCTTTAAATGTTTGATAGAATTCCCCTGGGAAGCCATCTGGCCCTGGACTTTTGTGTCTTGGGAGGTTTTGGATGACTGCTCAAATTTCCATGCTGGTTATTGGCCTATAAGATTTTTTATTTCTTCTTGTTCCAGTTTTGGTAGTTTGTGGTTTTCCCAAAATGCGTCCATTTCTTCTAGATTGCCTAATTTATTGGCATATATAATGTGCCATTATAATATGCTTAAATGTGCTTTTAAAATCATTTGTATTTCCTTGGTATTGGTTGTGATCTCTCCAGTTTCATTTGTGATTTTATTGAGTCTTTTCTCTTTTTAAAAAAGCTGGATAATAGTTTATCTATCTTATGAATTCTTTCAAAGAACAAACTCCTGGTTTTGTTGATCTGTTCTACAGTTCTTCTGGTCTCTATTTCATTGAGTTCTGCTCGAATCTTTATTATATCTCTTCTTCTGCTTGGTCTAGGTTTTACTTCCTGTTCTTTCTCCAGTTCCTTTAGGTGTGAGGTTAGCCTGTGTATTTGAGTTTTTTCCAACCTTTTGAGGGTGGCTTGTATGGCAATGTATTTACCTCTTAGGACTGCTTTTGCTGTATCCCAAAGATTTTGAATGGTTGTGTCTTCATTTTCATTAGTTTCCATGAATCTTTTTAATTCTTCTCTAATTTCCTGGTTGACCCTTTCAACCTTTAGCAGGATGCTCTTTAACCTCCACTTGTTTGAGTTTCTTCCAAATTTCTTCTTGTGATTGAGTTTTAGTTTCAAAGCATTATGGTCTGAAACTATGCGGGGGACTATCCCAATCTTTTGGTGTCAGTTAAGACCTGATTTGTGACCCAGTATGTGGTCTATTCTGGAGAAAGTTCCATGTGCACTCGAGAAGAATGTGTATTCACTTGCGTTTGGATGTAAAGTTCTGTAAATATCTGTGAAATCCATCTGGTCCAGTGTATCATTTCAAGCTCCTGTTTCTTTAGAGATGTTGTGCTAGAAGATCTGTCATTTTCAGAAAGTGCCATGTTGAAGTCTCCCAGTATTAGTGTATTATTATCTGAGTATATCTTTACTTTGGTTATTAATTGATTGATCTATTTGGCAGCTCCCACTTTAGGGGCATAAATAGTTCCTCTTGTTGGACAGATCCTTTAAGTATGATATAGTGTCCCTCTTCATCTCTTACTACAGTCTTTGGGATAAACTTTAATTTATCTGATATGAGAATTGCTACCCCTGCTTCTCTTTTTTTTTTTTTCTCATTAATCTTTTGTTTTAATGGGTCAAAATTCTGTGACAGATTTTTGGTCAAGTTTTTTTCATTAAAAATTACTGATTTTAAAAACTAATAACTTAAAAGTGTCATACACACACACACACACACACACAAAACCAAATGGTCCCCCAAAACATTCTCCTTTCCTTCTGAAGGTTTTACAATGCGTTGTTATCATTAACCAGTCTTTTGCTATTAAACTTAAATGGCCTATTGACACAAACAGTTCTGAGACCATTCTTCCACCATTGAGTAAGACTGGGGTGGCAGGTATTGGGGATAATATTCATTTAGCCTTCTGAGCTTTCTGGGCAGACTTGGTGACTTTGCTAGCTCCAGTTGCCTTCTTGTCCACTGCTTTGTTGACACCCACAGCAACCATCTGTCTCATGTCATGAACAGCAAAATGGCCCAGAGGAGGATAGTCAGAGAAGCTCTAAACAGGCATAGGTTTGCCAGGAACCATATCAACAATGGAAGCATCCCCAGATTTCAAGAACTTGAGACCATCTTCCAGCTTTTTCCAGAATGACAATCTATCTTCTCCTTCAGCTCAGCAAACTTGCAAGAAATGTGAGCTGTGTGACAATTCAGCACAGGTGCATATTCAGCACTGGTTTGGCCTGGATGGTTCAGGATAATCACCCTGTGAAGCCAGCTGCTTCCATTGGTGGGTCATTTTTGCTCTCACCAGCCATGTGGCCACGAGATGAACATCTTTGACAGATATATTCTTGATATTGAAGCCCACATTGTCCCCAGAAAGAGCCTCACTCAAAGCTTCATGGTGCATTTCAACAAACTTTATTTCAGTTGTAACATTGACCAGAGTAAAGGTGACTACCATGCCAGGCTTAAGAACACCAGTCTCCACCTGACCCACTGAGACAACACCAATACCACCAATTTTGTAGACGTCCTTGGAGAGGCAGACTCAAGGGCTTATCAGTTGGACGAGTTGGTGGCAGAATGGAATCCAGAGCTTCAAGCAGTGTGGCATTCCCATCTTTACAGATGACTTTCCATCCCTTGAACTAAGGTATGTTAGCACTTGGCTCCCACATGTTGTCATCATTCCAACCAGAAATTGGCACAAATGCTACTGTATCAGGGTTGTAGCCAATTTTCTTAATGTAGGTGCTGTCTTCCTTAACAATTTCCTGTGTCTCTTCTGGCTGTAGGGTGATTCAGTGGAGTCCATTTTGTTAACACCAACAATTAGTTCTTTTACACCTAGTGTGTAAGCCAGAAGGGCATGCTCATGGGTCTGCCCATTCTTGGAGTACCTGCTTCAAATTCACCAACACCAGCAGCAACAATCAGGACAGCACCGTCAGCCTGAGATGTTCCTGTAATCATGTTTTTTGTAAAGTCTCTGTGTCCTGGGGCATCAGTGATGGTCACATAATTCTTGCTGTCTCGAATTTCTACAGGGAGATATCAATGGTGATACCCCGTTCAGCTTTCAGTTTATCCAAGATCCAGGCATACTTGAAGGAGTCTTTTCCCATCTCAGCAGCCTCCTTCTCAAAATTTTCAATAGTTCATTTGTCGATCCCACCACATTTGTAGATCAGATGGCCAGTAGTGGTAGACTTGCCTGAATGTTGAGGTGTTGAATGGTTTTTATTGATTGGGGGCAGGGACCTCTCTATCTTCTGGATCTGAATGCCTGTTTCCCTCCCCAAATTAGGGAAGTTCTCAACTATGATTTGTTCCAATATGCTTTCTGGCCCTCTGGCCCTCTCGGCACTCTCCGGAATCCCAATTAAACATAGATTTTTCCTTCTGAGGCTGTCATTTATTTACCTTAACCTTTCGTCATGGTCTTTTAATTGTTTTTCTCTTTTTTCTTCAGCTTCCTTCCTTGCCATCAACTTGCCTTCTATGTCACTCACTCTTTCTTCTACCTCATTAACCCTCATCGTTAGGACCTCCAGTTTGGATTGCATTTCATTTAATTTCAGCCTGATTAGATTTAAATTCTGCAGTCATGAAGTCTCTTGAATCCTTTGTGCTTTTTTCCAGAGCCACCAGTTGCTTTATTTATTTATTTATTTATTTAGATTTTATTTATTTATTCATGAGAGACAAAGAGAGAGGCAGAGGGAGAAGCAGGCTCCATGCAGAGAGCCTGATGCAGGACTCGATCCTGGGACTCCAGGATCATGCTCTGGGCCAAAGGCAGGCACCAAACCACTGAGCCACCCAGGCGCCCCTCACCACCACCAGTTGCTTTAAAATTGTGCTTCTGAATTGGCTTTCTGACATCTAATTGTAATTCAAATTCTGTAACTCTGTGGCAGAGAGAGAGTACTGTACCCTGGTGGCCCTGCTCCATCCCAGGCACAGGGTGACACAAGGAGGAACAACACTGGTGGCAGCCAGTCTTCCAGCTCTGGAGTCAGCTCCCATAGTAACTAATGCAGTCTCCCAGGCCACACAGGCCTAGATGCTCTGGGGGCAGGGGCACTGACCTACACAGCTTGGGGCTGCCTGGAGCAGGAGAGTCCTTACTGTGCTGTGCCTTCCTGGGCTCTGCCTGTCCTGTGGGGAGCACAAGATCCTGGGCTGTGTCCCCCCTTGCCCTGAGATCTGGGGCCTGTGATGCTGGAATCAGGCTCCCTGGGCCACAGCTCCTGAAGTCAGCAGGGCACAGCCCCCTCCTCCCAGAGCCGCTGCCTGAGCTTCTCCTGAGTTCCCGCCAGGTGCGTGCTCCAGCCCTTAAGCAGAAAAGGATATCATGTTATTACTTGTAATGAGTAATACATTTGAACCCATATGAAAGGCAAAGATACTAACATATTTTCTTGTGGCAGAGCACTCATTCCTAGGAAGTAGGTGGACTCTTTTGTGTCTATTGGCCTGACACTGGACACATGGCCACCTCTAAGGCAGGATCCTCTGAATAACATATTGCTTCATTTCTGTTGGTTGAGCACTTTAGGTTTTATCAGAAAAGGTTATAAACTGATGACAAATATTCCAAAGCATCCAATACTTCAACTTATTATTTCCTCGATTTATGTAAAAATGATTAAGGAAATCTGTGAAACAAGAACATAAATTACTAGATGAACATTTGATATTTAGTAAGCCATTACTAATAATTAGAGAACAATCACAGTAGTAATAGAAAATTCTAAATTATGTGAAACTCAAGTTCTTTGGAGTGATTAGAAATCTAAATAAACGTGACCTTTTCTCATTTAAGGCATTTCTGAATTAACTATTGTGAAATTATGGATGAGTGAGAATTACAGAGGAACAGAACAGAACCTCTTCACTAAGGAAGCCCAAGTGGTAAATAATGGAGAGAGATGAAAAGTGAGAGGAATCAAAGCCTGTGGTGTTTTGTCTGCATCATTCAGCCTTAATCTATGCTCTTTTAAAATGTTTACTGGGAGGTTTCTCATGCCAGCATTTAATCATTTACTTTGCTATATGACCCTATACTACTCCTTTTTAAACTGCTCTTTAACTATAAATTAGTAATTAAGCAACAAAGTAATAGAGTAGAAAAAATTTAGTTCTTAACATACTTGTATTAGTCTTTATTCAAGTTCTGAGTCAGTTTATTTGATAAAGTGATTGCTGATGCCTGCTTTTGTACTCAGATGGAAGAGGCATAAGAAATCACATGTAGGAACTTGATAAACCTGTCTCAAGCAGGGCCTCAGAGGAATGAATAATCATGAGCCTTTCCAAATTAAACAACTGGGACCTTGCCTCTCTTGGCATTAATTCTTTTGATATGAGTAAGCCCTCACCGCAGAATGGCAAAGCTCTGAAGGCATTATCTCAAAGGACAAAAATAGAGCATGCAAGAATATAAACTGGAGCCCAAAGAGCTCCACAAACTGAAAATAGATGAGAGTGTGATAAATGATGAAAATTTCATTGGAAAGAACTTGAAGAAATGCCTGGTGGAAGAGTCAAAACCTCATTTCTCCTGATATCTTATAGAGATTTTGTTTAAAGAAGAAAGTAATTAGCTCAAGAAATCACCTGTCAATGAATGATGAAAGGACAGACTCCATCATCCATTATGACCTCCAGTAAGGATCAAGTCCTCTCTAGAGTTCATCCTCTGATCCTCCTGGGATAAGGGACAGGGGTACTTGTCAGCCTTCTACCTGTGGGAAGTGATTTATGCTCGATTGCATGCTGGACAAGGGAGCTGTCTGAAACCTAAATAGATAGTCATAAAAGCCATGGCAGGGACACTTCAATGTAAATGTCTGGAGGAGCTGAAATGGAGAAAAAAAAAAAAAAGATTTCAGACTATCTAGAGCCCTGAAAGAGCCTTCTAAATCCTACCTACCAACTGTTTAGATCACTGAATTCCTCCCTAAGAAAACATCAGAAAATTAAGGAGGTGAAAGCCAAACTCAAATCTTGCTGCAAGTTTTGGAAAACTTAGTCTTTGCTATGAACTCTTGTGTTTCATGGGATGATCCAATCAATGATTTAATAATAATAATAATAAAAACAGAGGAATCAGCTCTACTCGAACATTCAGAATCCAAGTAGTAATGACAAAATGATTTTGGAGACTTTAGTCCTTGTTTACAGAGCAAACAAGACTAGTGTCAGTGACCTTTGGAAAGATGTCCCTTCATATTTGACAATCTGAGTACATCTGATACAAATGGAAAATCTTGAGAAAATGTGAGTCTGTCTTTCTTCAAGGCCACCATTTATTTATTTTTTATTTTAATTAATTTATTTTTTATTGGTGTTCAATTTGTCAACATACAGAATAACACCCAGTGCTCATCCCCTCATGTGCCCACCTCAGTGCCCGCCACCCAGTCACTCCCACCCTTCTGCCCACCTCCCCTTCCACCACCCCTAGTTCGTTTCCCAGAGTTAGGAGTCTTTCATGTTCTGTCTCCCTTTCTGATATTTCCCACTTATTTTTTCTCCTTTCCCCTTTATTCCCTTTCACTATTTTTTATATTCCCCAATTGAATGAGACCATATAATGTTTGTCCTTCTCTGATTGACTTATTTCACTCAGCTTAATACCCTCCAGTCCCATCCACGTCGAAGCAAATGGTGGGTATTTGTCGTTTCTAATGGCTGAGTAATGCTCCATTCTATACCTATACCACATCTTCTTTATCCATTCATCTTTCGATGGACACCGAGGCTCCTTCCACAGTTTGGCTATTGTGGACATTGCTGCTAGAAACATCGGGGTGCAGGTGTTCCGGCATTTCATTGCATCTCTATCTTTGGGGTAAATCCCTAGCAGTGCAATTGATGGGTCGTAGGGCAGGTCTATTTTTAACTCTTTGAGGAACCTCCACACAGTTTTCCAGAGTGGCTGCACCAGTTCACATTCCCACCAACAGTGCAAGAGGGTTCCCTTTTCCCCACATCCTCTCCAACATTTGTGATTTCCTGCCTGGTTAATTTTTGCCATTCTCACTGGTGTGAGGTGGCATCTCATTGTGGTTTTGATTTGTATTTCCCTGATGGCCAGTGATGCGGAGCATTTTCTCATGTGCTTGTTGGCCATGTCTATGTCTTCCTCTGTGAGATTTCTGTTCATGTCTTTTGCCCATTTATGATTGGATTGTTTGTTTCTTTGGTGTTGAGTTTAATAAGTTCTTTATAGATCTTGGAAACTAGCCCTTTATCTGATGTGTCATTTGCAAATATCTTCTCCCATTCTGTAGGTTGTCTTTTAGTTTTGTTGACTGTATCCTTTGCTGTGCAAAAGCTTCTTATCTGGATGAAGTCCCAATAGTTCATTTTTGCTTTTGTTTCTCTTGCCTTCATGGATGTATTTTGCAAGAAGTTACTGTGGCCAAGTTCAAAAAGGGTGTTGCCTGTGTTCTCCTCTAGGATTTTGATGGAATCTTGTCTCACATTTAGATCTTTCATCCATTTTGAGTTTATCTTTGTGTATGGTGAAAGAGAGTGGTCTAGTTTCATTCATCTGCATGTGGATGTCCAATTTTCCCACACCATTTATTGAAGAGACTGTCTTTTTTCCAGTGGATAGTCTTTCCTCCTTTGTTGAATATTAGTTGGCCATAAAGTTGAGGGTCCACTTCTGGATTCTCTATTCTGTTCCATTGATCTATGTGTCTGTTTTTGTGCCAGTATGACACTGTCTTGATGATCACAGCTTTGTAGTACAACCTGAAATCTGGCATTGTGATGCCCCCATCAGCATCTTTTTTAAAATTCCCCTGGCTATTCGGGGTCTTTTCTGATTCCACATAAATCTTAAAATAATTTGTTCTAACTCTCTGAAGAAAGGCCATGGTACTTTGATAGGGATTGCATTAAACATGTAAGTTGCCCTGGGTAATATTGACATTTTCACAATATTAATTCTGCCAATCCATGAGCATGGAATATTTTTCCATCTCTTTGTGTCTTCCTCAATTTCATTCAGAAGTGTTCTATAGTTTTTAGGGTATAGATCCTTTACCTCTTTGGTTAGGTTTATGCCTAGGTATCTTATGCTTTTGGGTGCAATTGTAAAGGGGATTGACTCCTTAATTTCCCTTTCTTCAGTCTCATTGTTAGTGTATAGAAATGCTACTGACTTCTGGGCATTGATTTTGTATCCTGCCACACTGCCAAATTGCTGTATGAGTTTTAGCAGTCTTGGGGTGGAGTCTTTTGGGCTTCCTATATACAGTACCATGTCATCTGCAAAGAGAGAGTTTGATTTCTTCTTTAAGGCCACCATTTATTATGTAAACACTGAGAGCCCCCTTTGTTGTCCTTGCTGAGTCTGTACCTCACAGCTACCTTAGCACACATCCAACCCTGCCAGGTGCCCTCTGACCAGTCCTTCAGATGGATCTGCAGTCCCCTCAGAAACTTCGGGGTCATCTAGTGATGAGTTCACCAGGTCCCTCTGCACCCTGATGCCATTCTCCTCTATCTCCTCATGTGAGTATCCTGTGGTAAACAAGACTCTCACTCTCTCGTGAACATGTGAGACATTCTCACTTGGCTTGCTGCTAGCTGCTTGTCTAGCATCAAAAGGAGCCTCTCCAGCAGCATTGCAGACCACTACTTACTATGAAAATCAATCTGATGTCTAAAATGTGCTAGAGTGTCCTTCTGTGTGTTCTGTGTTGTTTTTTCTTTTTAATTTGAAAAACAAGGATGATACCAACAGCTATATTATGAAGTATTAGTAAATCGAGACTTATTATATGAAGAATTAGTCATGGCTTTAACAGTGCCCAAGACAGGGATAAACAGATATGCTGACATGAATAAAATGATGATGCTAAATGATTTTCATTTATTATTTTCATTTTATTCATTATTGAGTGGGTTGTCAAATGACAGAATTATTCTTTTATCAGCTTTGGTAGACTCTCATACCTGGGTGCCTAGAGCAGAATTCTTAAAATGAGACAAAGATGCATGTGCTGGAGGAGGAAGAAAGAATTCATTTATTTGTTCCACTAAATGGGTAAATGCCCTGTGATCAAGAGCTGGGAATCTAAAAACACTTCTTTCAATTTACACTAAGCAAAGTGACATTAAAGTTACCTTAAGTATGAACACTCCCTGCTTCAGCAATTAAAAAGAATGTTAAAAGTTGTCAGGCAATCCATTATCAGAACAATGCAGCAAAAAAATTGCTTGGATTAGGTCCTGGAGGAGTCCTCACAAGCTGGGAGATCTTGGGTAAGTCACTGAATATCTGAGCTTCAGTGTCCTCTTTTGTAAAATGTAGATGTCAACCTCACAGGACTGCTGTGAAGAGTAGATGTGACAATAAACTTGAGAACATTTTGTCAATGCTATTAAAATGGCCTCATTTTAAAATTCATTGCTTTTAGAGGTATGCAAATTGTGCATTGAGACACTTAAAAATTCTTTATCACTGTGGCAGGGTTCAGAGATCTCTGATTCACATGATGCTGATTAAAAAATGTTAGCCACATCTGGCTTTAGGACAATTCTGGGAATCTGTGGTGGTGAGCACTGCCCCCTGCCCCCCCCACACACACATGCTGCTGCTGCTGCTGCTGTTGGTGTTAAGTTTCATTTGTTCTCCCTCCCATTTCTCCTCAAAACTCCATGGCTTCCACCAGTAGCACTTAAGGTAAATTCAATGCACTTTTGTAGTTGACCTCTATGATTAAGTACTTAGCATAAACAAGCTTCCATATGAAAATGTCTTGCAATTTTCAAAGAACTGACAAACAAAGGCATATTTCAAGATCAATATATTTGGAAATTGAGGACTGCAGGCACAATATTTTTTCATGTATAGATCTGGCATGATTTTTCTCTAAATTAGATAAAGGATATTAGTAGCTAACAGCAATACCCTGATTAATGTTTAAAGCTATGGGCAGTAGTAAAATCATAAGTTGTGATTCCTTTTACAGTGTACTACCAAAGCTTAATTAAATTAAAAGTAAACAGAAATTCCTCGATCTAATAAAAGTTATAAAATAACCTACTGGGGCAGCCTGGGTGGCTCAGAGGTTTAGCGCCACCTTCAGCCCAGGGCGTGACGCTGGGGACCCGGGTCAAGTCTGGCATCAGGCTCCCTGCATGGAGCCTGCTTCTCCCTCTGCCTGTGTCTTTGCCTCTCTCTCTCTCTGTGTCTCTCATGAATAAATAAATAAAATCTATAAAGAAAAAAAAAGAATTGGTGGCCTTATAAGAAGATCTGTGTGTCTCTCATGAATAAATAAATAAAATCTTAAAAAAATAAAATAACCTACTGATAAACATGGTGAAATGTCAAATATATCCCCTCTCAATCGGAAAAAAGACAAGGATGTCCACTCACATCACCTTCTATTGAATCTTGTACTGGAGGTCCTGACAATATAGAAAGTTAAGGAAAAGAAATGAAAATTATAAAGATCAAAAAGGAAGAACTAAAGATGTATTTATTTGTAAATGGCAATTGTGTACATAAAGAATTCAAAGGAATTCACATGATGGAGCTGAAAATGTTATATATTTTGATCTAGGTGGTGGTTACACAGGTAGATACTCATGTAAAAAGTCATACACTTAAGATTTATTAATTTTTATTTTATATGAATTGTACCTCAGAATAAGCTATAAGGATTTAAAAATTAGGTACATTTTTCTATAACCACCGATACTTTCCTCCCTTCAATATGTGGAGCTTAATTCCTCACCCCCACAATGTGGACTTCACATGATGATTCAGTTCTAATGAACAGAAGTGGTGCTGTGTGACATATAAGACTAAGTCATAAAAAGGATGTAGGTTCCACCGGATTTCCCTCTTTTAGAATGTTTTCTCGGTAGGAAGCCAGCCATTACGTTATGAAGACACTCAAACAACTTTGAGGAGAAGCATACATGGTGTGGAACTGAGAACTCAAACCAACAAATAGTACCAACTTGCCAGCATTGTGAGTTGGCCAATATGTCCTCCACCCTATCAAGTCATTGGATCCCTGAAGTTCTGACCTGCATTTTGACTTACAACTTTGTGAGAGACCTGGAGGCAGGATCACTTGATTAAGATGCTCCCACAAAACTACAAGAAATATTAATGTGTATTATTATTTTAAACCAGTAAATTTTGAGGCATTTGTTATAAAACAATAGATAATATCTGTCTTCAGGGTTAGTGGTTATATTTGAGTAGTATAGTTCACAACTATAAATGATTGAAATGTTTGGGGTTCTTTATATCTCATGTCGTAATCTGGAAAACCAGTGTTGAGTACTGTGTATAAGACATTATTTAAATTAGAATATATCTAGATCTGATAGTAAAACATGCAAGTAATACTATACTATTAAATTTTTAGTTGTCTCTGAATAGACATTTTTCCAAAGAAGACATCCAGATGGCTAACAGATGCATGAAAAGATGTTCAATGTCACTTATCATCAGAGATACACAAATCAAAACTACAATGAGATATCACCTCACACCTGTCAGAATGGCTAAAATTAGCAACAGAAGAAACAACAGGTGTTAGCAAGGATGTAGAGAAAGGGGAACTCTCTTGCACTGTTGGTGGGAATGCAAACTGGTGCAGCCACTCTGGAAACAGTATGGAGGTTCCTTAAAAAGTTAAAAATAGAACTACCCTATAATCCAGCATTTGCACTACTAGGTATTTACTCAAAGGATACATAAATACTGATTCCAAGGGTTACATGCACCCCAATGTTTATGGCAGCACTGTCAACAATAGCCAAACTGTGAAGAGACCCCAAATGTCCATCAACTGATGAATGGACAAAATAAGATGTGGTGTATACACACACACACACACACACACACACACACACACACTGGAATATTACTCAGCCATCAAAAGAATGAAATATTGGCATTTGCAATGACATGGATAGAGCTAGAGTGTATTATGCTAAGTGAAATAAGTCACTCAGAGAAAGACAAATACCATACTGTCCCACTCATATGTGGAATAAAAGAAAAAAACAGGTGAACAGGAAGAAGGAAATGAGCATAAAGAGAGAGAGAAACAAGCCCATAAGTGACTCTTAATGATAGAGAACAAACTGAAAGTTGATGGAAGGAGGTGAGTGGGAGATGGGCTAAATGGGTGATGGGTATTAAGGAGGGTATTTGTTGTGATGAGTATTGGATATTGTATGCAAGTGATGAATCACTGAATTCTACTCCAGAGACCAATATTGCCCTATCTGTTAACTAACAAAATTTAAATTAGTTGTTTCTTCCCACTTTTGGACTCCAAATGATTACAAATTCTTTACATATTCAGAATAGGCTTTCTATAGCCATGGTGGGTAACAGAACAAACTAGAGTGAGAATGACAGAATAATACTAAAGTTACTTTCTGGGGAATTTTTCCATGGTAGCAAACCATGGCATAAAGATTGAGGACCCCTCATATCAAAGTGACAGGATGATAAAGAAGTGGAAGGAAACTTCCCCCTCTCCAGAAATAGTTCTTAGTCTCTAAGGAATTGCATGTTGATCTCATTATACTAAGTTTGTTCTTATAAACTAGATTTAAGCCCCCATAAATCATCTTTTTGTTTATACTTTTGAAGCACCAAGAAGTCAGGCTGGTACTTACCCAGTGATAAATGTCTGGTAAGGACAGTGTCTCCATCACCACAGCTCCTCCCTGGCCAGCTTCCTGTGCTTATGGGCCCCTCAAATTCAGCTTTTAGAGCTACTTAGAGCTTGTTGTTGTTATTACAAGACATAAATCCTCCTACACACACTGAATGATCACATTATAGCAATATGTGGCAATCCTCTTTTTTGCTTTCAGTGAACTAAGAAATTTAAGTCTCAAAAAAAAAAAAAAAGCCATGCTTTGCAGTCCCAGACTTCTTCATATTAACCCTTTCAACATTAGTGGAAAGAAAGCTGCACAGATGTTTCAGTGTGCCAGTGTTCCATGCCTCTTTTGCAGCTTTTCCATTCAGTGCATAATTTCAACAGTAAGCTTGTTAAATGAGCCCTTTAAAATACATGATAATAAATCATTTTAAATGATTTAAACTATAAGTACTAGAAACAAGCAAGCATTTGATAATGGACATATAAGAATTTCCCCTCAAATGATCATTAGAATTTCCCTATAACCATTTCTGGTTTTCTCAGAGCATCAGTTTTCTCTGAAAAGCAAGGAAAAGTTAAAGAACAGTAATAAATACCTGAACAAGGTAGTGTTCAGGATGTTTTTCTTGATGCTTTTTATGTACACAGTGTGACCTTATGTGAAAACATACACCTTAGGAGGAAAATGATAATATGCAGTTCAGCGAAAATTATTCTTAAGCTGACAAAGTTATGACTCAACCATAAAACCATTAATTTCAAGAAATGCAAAAGCAGACTTTTTTAATGTCAGGAGACAATTTATAAGTAAGAATCACAGTGGGAATTAATGCTTAATAATAATGATAATGATAGTGACAGTAATTTTAAAAACCATGAAAATAACACAAAACACCTCTCCCATTTCCCAACTGCCCCAACAGTTTTAAGTGCTTTCAGAATTAAATGGAATATGATATCACTGAAGTAAGATGAAGGAACTCTGGAAAGATTTCTTTGTTAAAGGAGCTTTGGAAAACATAAGATGAAGGTAGATAATAAAGTTTGGGGGAAATAAGTACACATTGTCACCCATATTGTACTCCAGTTGGATTTGACAGTTGATATGAAAGGAAATGAGCTGTGGTCAAGGGAAGAGGAGGTGAGGGTTACAGGGAACATGGTGCTGAGGAGAACACTCGGCAGAGGTGATGAAAGGCAGATTTGTAGATACAAAAAAAGGAAAAAATGGGGAGATAGGAGATGCCAGGCTGAGGGACATTTTTGGTCACTGAAACCTTTGGCTCAGTGGGGCCGAGGCTGGACAGGGATGGTGGTGGCAAGGGGACAGGTGTCAGAAGGTTTCACTCTGTGACCTCAGGACACAGAGGCGCCTCTCTCTCATCACCTCCTCAGACAGGAGCTCACAGGGTTATCTAAGCACGCTCTGATCTTACAGCAGGAGTGTTACACATTTCATTCTTGCTTTGATCCAAGAGATTAGTGTGCTCTTCACCACATTCTCTATGAAGAGAGTGGGGACAGACAGGATTTAGAGGAAACCCAGGGGACCTGCCTATGCTTAGAGGCAGAGAGCATTCTAGCTTTGCACCCAAGATAAAGTGAAACAAGATAGCCAGGACAGGAACCAACTCCCAGCCTGTGTCTGCACAAGGACATTCTCTACAGTGGAGGCAGAGCCTGGGGAGAGGGGGACAACTCATGGGCCCAGGGCTTTTTAGGGTTTTGTGTGTTACCAGTCTTGATCATCATGTGATACCTACTCTCAGACTTTTCATCAACCAGTGAGTCAACACACATCAAATAACCACAGTGTGTTCTCAGTGCTAAGTGTTCTATCATATTAAAATGCTTTATAGGGGCACCTGGGTAGTTCAGTCAGTTAAGTATTTGACTCTTGCTTTTTGCTCAGACTGTGATCTTATGGGTTGTGGGACTGAGCCCCAAGTTTGGCTCCCAGCTCAATGGGGAGTTTGCTTGAAGATTCTCTCCTGCTGCCCCTCCCCCTACTTGCATTCTCTCTCTCTCTCTCTCCTTCTCTCTGTCTTTCCCTCTCTCCCTCTCTCTTTGAAGTAGATGGATAAATCTTAAAAAAATAAAAGGCCTTATAACATAGGGCACATCTATTTCTACTTTCTATGGCTTTACCCAGAGAATCTTTGTATCACTTCAAGGGTGCCATTATAATATAAGTTGCCTCTAAAAATGCAGCAGTTAATGTCATATGGAGCAAAATGAAATGAGAAGAGAAAGCAATGGTTTTGGCATCAAAACTAGATGCCAAATATGGTCCAACTCCAGCTGAGAGATCTTAGGCCAGCTGCTTGACCTCTGAATGTTTTCTTTTCATCTATAAAATTAGGATACTGTTGTTGATGATTTTGATTCCTAGCTGTTGGTGTTATGAATAACAAAGTGTGAAGGGTAATGTGTCATTTGTTCTTGCTGTAACTCAGGGTTGGAGTCCTTGGTCCCATGAAAGGCTAGATCTATTTCTGGCCCACTGCAGGGCTTCTTGGAGGTAAGCCTGGCAAGCTTTCTGTGCAGAAACACAGAAAGTGTTCTGGAAGCAGACGCTTTCCTTGCAGGTCCAAGGAAAGCCATCTCCAGACCCCACTAGTAGCCCTAATGGATGATAGAGACTTCTCTGCAGATGTTGTGGGGCAGGGCCAGTCTTACTGTCTTGCAGGCTTATGCAAAATAAATTCTATTTATATTAATTTTTAGAAATTACAAATTTCTGCAGAGCTCTGAGTCTAGATTCAATAGTTTTGAAATCTTGATAAATAAAATTAAAGGAATACACACGACTTAAAGACTACCAGGCCTTTTCTTCTTTTATGAAAGGTAAAGTCTGAATTATAATTTTTCTGTTTGAGGAAAGGTAAAAAATACCTCTTTTACTATTAGTTTAGTTTTCCAAAGATGAAGCCAAGATCCAACTCTGTAATGGAGTTCAAGACAACATAGAACTACAATAATGCCAAAATGATCTTTACTGTGGGTAGAATTGCATTTCTCCATTTCTTCATTCATTCACTTATTTATTTAACTAGGATGCACTGAGCTACTGTGTGCCTAACACTCCTCTATGGCCTGAGTGCTGCCCTCATGGAGCTCACTCACAGTCAACTACTCATGCTGGGTACTGTGCAGTTGAGGGGTTGTGTGACAGGGGATGGGCTTGGTCTTGGAAAGCTTCCCTGAAAAAGTAACTTGAAACTAACATCTGCAGGATGAGTTAGCCTTTATAGTCAAAAGAGGGTGAGTACTCACTTCAGGGGCACAGACTAAACTTGGAACAATATAGAGAAGATCAGCACAGTCCCTGTATGAGAGTGACATGCAAACTAGTGACACCTTCTGCATTTTTTACATGACAACACAAATGTATTTAATGCTATTCAACTGTACACTTAAAATGGTTAAAATGCCACATTTTATGTTGTGTCTATTTTACCATAATAAAATAAAGGGGCAAGTGGTGTTGAGAAGGTCCTGCCGCAGGCAGAGAGAATGACAAGCAGAGATATGTAGTGGGGATACCTGGGTGGCTCAGTGGTTTAGCACCTGCCTTCAGCCCAGGGCGTGATCCTGGAGACCCAGGATTGAGTCCCACATCAGGCTCCCTGCATGGAGTCTGCTTTTCCCTCTGCCTGTGTCTCTGTCTCTCTCTTTCTCTGTGTCTCTCATAAATAAGTAAATAAAATCTTTAAAAAAAAATTTAAAAAAATGTGTAGTGGGAAGAGGAAGTGTAAATGAGATCAAAGCCAGTAGGACTGGTTTGTCAAGATTTAGGGGGTGGTATGTGGCCCAATATGAAGCTGGGGTTGCAGGCAGAGGCCACATCAAAGCTGGATATTGATCTGTGTCCTGAAACCAATGGGAGATTGTGGAAGACTACTTTCATCAGGGCAGTGATGTATTTGTGCTTTAAAAAAATCACCCTTGACTAGGGTGGAGAACAGGTGGAGGAGCAGCAGATGAGGCTGACCAGTTTCAAAAGTGTCAGAGTTCTTCAGGAGGGAGATGGGTGCCACTTGAACTAGGGCATTAGGGATGGAGACAAGTGGATAGATTTGAGATTTGGGGAGCAAATGGCTGAACTTGATGGATTCCTCAGGGTCAAGGGAAGAGATCCCAGAGAGTTTTGCATGTTTTTTGATGGATAGTGGTGTCAATTACGCACATAGAGAAGGAGTTTGGAGAAGTGTATCATGGTTCTGTTTTGTACGTGCTGAGTTTGTTGGTCTCTGGAGGTTTGCAGCTTCCAGTGTAGGGGCTTCTCCGTATAGGTGTTGACTCAGGGTTCATGAGGTCCACCCTAGTTTCTGTCAGAGTCTCTCATGTTACTACTTGGCTCACAGCACAGTGCTGTTTCCTGGCATATTTGTTAAATGCCACATAGTAGACATGTGAAGCATCAAGACTACTCCCAAGAGAAAACAGACCGAACCCCCAGACCTCATATAGCAGGTGGTCTGCTCAGTTGGGCTGCTGACAAAAACAATTTCTTCTTCTAATGGCTGCTCTCAAAGAAGACGATTGGCTTTGTGACAGAGTCTTGATTAAACCATATGTGGTGTGGGTGGCAGATAAAATTGGGTTGAGTATACACAGCTGGGATGCCATCTGTGTGTCCAGCTCTGCACCTTTAGATCCACGGAGGGACCATCATGAGTGCTTCTGAAACATCAGTATATGAAGCAGATGCTGGGTGATCAATAACTGAAGTTAAATGTAATGTCAGGTCATAAGCTTGAGTCCTTGGAACAACTGCTTTTTCATTTAATGATTTTGGAAAATAAAAAACATACACATTGGAGATAGAGCTACCCCAGGGAGAAGTAACATTTTATTTTTGAGCTCTCTTTCCTGCCTCTAGCCTCTCCATAATCCTGGGACTGTCCAAGAGTCATTCTGAAGTAATTCCATTCTTTATTCATGCCCCACTAATGAAAGATATGTAAGGCTTCAATTGAACAATCAAGTGTCGAGAAATCAATGTTTTTAAAGGCTCTGGCATTAGGACATACCATCTAGGCAATCAAGCATGTAATAAATGCCTACAATTAGTCACACATGCCTGAAGAAGTTAATACTGGCCAGTTTGACGGGTAACTTTGAATTATACTCACAGACTAAATTCTCTCCTAGTGTACAAAGATGTACAGACCAAATTCTGGGGTAAGGTCAGAAACTGATGCTCTGGAAGTGACTGGTCATAACGGATTTAAAAGTAGATTAAAGGTATGAGATAAGGGATGCTTGGGTGGCTCAGCAGTTGAGCATCGCCTTTGGCCCAGGGCATGATCGCGGGGTCCTGGGATTGAGTTCCGCATTGGGCTCCCTGCATGGGGCCTGCTTCTCCCTCTGCCCCCCACTGTACTCTCTCTCGTTATCTCTCTCCCTTGAAAAAAAAATAATAAAATCTTTAAAAAAAAGGTATGAAATAAACCCTCAAGTTTGATGGTAAATATGTACTGGGAGAAACTTGTTAAATCTTGGTTGACAAATGTCAATTAAGATGACCTTGATATGTCCTTGAGAAAATACAATATGATGTAAATAAAGGTTACATATAAAAAATAAATACTATAAGCATGTCTAATGAAACATTCTACCATGAAACAAAAGTGATTGTACACCTGGAGTTTAGGAAAAAGGGTCAAAAGGTAAGAATACAAGGGATTTTGCCCCTGTACCAATCCCACAGTCACCAAGCACAATTCTCTTATTTAATTTGTCTCTGAATATTGGCTTTGCTGTAGGTGGAAGAGGTGCCAAAAACCTGGTGCAATGATTCTCAATCACCCAATCAAAACATTCCTTATTGTAAATTGCTACATTGTTAGTCAGATTTATATAAACTCTTTGGTAAATTTAATTGGTGCTAGTCAGTTCCATAACCTTTATTTTATTATTTGTTTTTGTTTTTTGTTTTTATTGAAGTTTGATTTGCCAACACCCAGTGCTAGTTCCGTAACCTTTAAACTGATTTTCCTCATGAGCCTACAATTTGTGGCGTGCCAGGACATTTCAGACTTGCCAGTTAATAATATTTTGGTTTAAAAAGAACATTTTGAATTAGATTTATTTAAAGTCCCATTCCAGGGGCGCCTGGGTGACTCAGTTGGTTAAGCATCTGACTCCTGATTTTGGCTCAGGTCAGGATCTCAGGGGCTTGAGATCAAGCCTTGTGTTGGGCTCCACACTCAGTGGGGAATCTGCTTGATATCCTCTTTCTCCCTGCTCCTCTTCCCCTCCCCACCATGCTCTCACAGGCTTTGTCTCTCTTTCTCTCTCTTTCAAATAAATACATAAATATTAAAAACAAAACAAAACAAAGTCCCATTCCAAATGGGACTTTTGCCTTAGACAAACCTCAGTCTTCACAATGTAGCTATCCTGCTTTACCTCTTCTACAACCTTGTGTCACAAAGTATGAAGCTTGTTGTATAATAAAGAATTTGCCTGGCCTTTGTCCCTGGTTCCTGGCAGGGCATGGAAGCTCTGTGTTATGACTCTTCTAGACCTTGCCCTATGTATCTTTTCACTTGTTTCGCCATGATTTGAGTCTTTGATAATAAAATTGTCTCTTTAAATGCAGTGACTTCCTGAATTCTGTGAATTGATGTAGTGAATTAATGAAATAAAGGTGGAGAGGTGAGCAGGAGAACCTCCTGGACTAATAGTCATTTGGTCAGAAGTGCAGGTGGCCTGGAGATCCATGAATTTGTGGCTGGCATCATAAGTGGGGACAATCTTGTTGGGGACCAAGCCCTCTAACCTGTGGAGTCTGATGCTAACTCCAGGTATTTATATCAGACTTGAATTGAATTAAGATACATAAAAACTGTGCTCATGGCAGGGGCAAAGACATATCTACACTGCCCAGGTGTCCTCTGGATTTTTTCTGAGCCACGTCGCTCAGGTAAACTCAGTTTCTCTTCTTCTCTTTCTTTTTTTAAAAATATATTTTATTTATTTATTCATAAGAGACACACACACACAGAGGCAGAGACACAGGCAGAGGGAGAAGCAGGCTCCCTATGGGGAGCCCAATGTGGGACTGGATCACAGGACCCCAGGATCACACCCTGAGTGGAAGGCAGATGCCCAACTGCTGAGCCACCCAGGCATCCCAGTTTCTCTTATTTTCATTTCGTTTCATGTCTTTTGTCTCTAGAGGCACATATGTCTTGGGAGAGACTCATAAATATATAAGTTGACATTTTTGGTTATTGTTATTTTATTGGAACAGCTTATAACTTTTTAAGTAATTAAAAAGTCAAAATTTCTTTGGAAGTCTGAAAATCATATTTTCTTTTTTTTAAATAATAAATTTATTTATTTTTTTATAAATTTATTTTTTATTGGTGTTCAATTTGCCAACATACAGAATAACACCCAGTGCTCATCCCGTCAAGTGCCTCCCCCAGTGCCTGCCAACCAGTCACCCCCACCCCCACCCCCTGCCCTCCTCCCCTTCCACCACCCCTAGTTCGTTTCCCAGAGTTAGGAGTCTTCCATGTTCTGTCTCCCTTTCTGATATTTCCTACCCATGAAAATCATATTTTCAACAACTGATGTCTGTGCATCCAATATATGGGCTGTTATCTAGAATGATGTTGAACCCAAGGAATGCCAATGCCCTTCTCTGAAAAATTAATTCTAAGATCAAGCATTAAAGGGGACATAAGTTATTACTTGTGAGTACAGAAGCTCTGCTGCCTTAAGAAATAAACCTCTCCCAACTTGTCATTCAGAGGAGGCACCCCCACCACTACTCATCTCAGCCTGTTACACAAAATTCCTTGGGAGTGTGGTGTCTGCTGAGGGCTCTTCTGCCCAACTCTGGAGTATCTTTTCTCTTTGGGAGCAGTAGATGTTTCTCTGGCAGCAGGTGCCATCCTCTGCCAGCACCGGTACAGATTTCTCAACCCTGGTTGCAGGTTAGAATCACCAGAGAAGGTTTGATAAAATGTCCATAGCTGTCTCTACCTTCAGAAAATCTTGCTGACTCAGCCTAGGTAATTCTGGGTTCTGCTGGACACAGCCTCACAGTTCCCTGCAGTTGGCTGCAGCCTGCTGGCTTGGCTAACACTGAGGAAAAAGTCCCTATCTGAGGAAAAAGGCTAACACTGAGGAAAAAGTCCCTATCTCCTGATGCTAGGTACATTCTGTCTCTGTCTTAGCTTTTACTACCAGAAATACTTCAGTTTGAAGTATTTCATCTAGTTTTGCAGTTCCAATGAAGCATCTCCAAATAAATAATAAGAAAATCAACAACTAAAAAAAAAAAAAAAAAAAAAAAAGAAAATCAACAACTACCTTTTTAAATGAGAGCTTACACTGTGCTAAAGATTTTACGTGCATTTTTTTTCTTAGCCTTTTTGTGGTGAAATATGACACACAGAATTTACAAAACAAAAATATGCATCTGAGGGAATTATCACAAAGCAAACACTTCTGTAAGCATTGCTTAAGTTAAAAAAGAAATACAACATGGCTAGCACTCCAGAAACCATCCAGTACCCCCTTCTCACTAACCCCTTATTCCCCATCAAAGGTAGCCTCCACCCTGACATTAGGGTAATTACTTCCCTGTTCCTTTTGATTGCCCATCACAAAGTATGCATCTCCAAGCTTGGGTTTTGTCTTGCAGAGTGTGAATTTCACACACATGGACTCTCACACCGTGTATTCTTTTGTGTTCAGCTTATTTTGCTCAATATCGCATTTGAGATTAATCCATATTATTATATGTAGCTGAAATTAATTTATCTTCATTGATATATAACATTCCATTACATGAAATGGAACAGAATTTGCACTCTACTGCTGAATGGCATCTGAGCCAATTCCAGATTATAATTATTACAACAATACAGTTATAAACATTCTTGCACACATTTTCTGATGCACATGGAATTGCTGGGTTATGGGTCATGCTCATCCTTCACTTCAGTAGACAATGCTGAACTATTTTCCATAGTGGCTGCATTAATTTACATTCCCATAATCTATACTCTCAACACCTGGTATTACCAGTCAGCCTCTTGCTAGCTGTCCTAGAGTATGTATGGCAGCCCACCATAGTTTTGCTTTGCATTTCCCAATATAGTGAGGTTGAACACTCACCCTCTTCTATGTTCATTGGCCACCGGGGTATCTTCCCCTGAAAAGCATCTGTTCAGTTCTTTTGCTCATTTCTCCCCCAAATTCTCTGCTCATCTCATGATTTTCAGGATATTTTGTATGCAAGCCTTCTCTGTTAAATATGACAAAATAGCCCCTTCAGTGCAAGACTGGATTCATTCTCCCAAGTGATGTACGGAGACAAACTGAGGCTCCAGTTTTAAAGTAGACCATGTACATTTTCTCAAGTGATCCTTCCGGAATTCCTATGAGGCAGAATTATTGCCCCTATCCTAAGGATGAGGAAATTTATTTTTACAGAATATAGCTAACAAGTGGCAGACCTGAGATTAGCTTTCAGATCTGCCTGACTCCACAACCCATGAACTTAATCGCCAGGCTCTACTAATAATGACTTTGTGTTTGTGTCTTGGTCACAGTCCCAGCAAGCAAAATTTCTTATATTAAAATAACTGATTTCTTTGTTGCAGACAGTAAGCATTTCCAACCCCACCTGCCAGCCACACTGTTCAGTCATGGCACTCACCCATAGTTTAAATCCTTGCATTCTGATTCATTTTCAAATGGTCTTAAAAGAAAGCTTAAGGTTCTTCCCTTCTGCTTCTGGGTAAAGAAGGGCAATGCCTAGCTGTGACCTGGACACTCATAGTATGAGGCTGAGGAGAGAAGTTTCAGCTTTGACTTCATAATGAGATGTTGCCATTGATTGTTTTGCTTAAGACCTGGTGCTATTCATAGCCATGCTTATTCATGTGGGAAACTAAGGCAGAAGGAAAATTATTAAATTATCTTATTACCGACAGCCCATTTACAAGTCCTTGAAACAAGCAGAGTGACATTGCTCTGGGATTCAACTGCCTCTATGTTAATACTTTGCTAAGGGCAAAAGCCAGTCTTAGCCCAGTCCCCAGTCTGTAAGTCTACTTTAACATATAAAAATTCCTTTAGAAAATTCCTTTATCTCTAAACCCCCCAAGATACATGTTGGTGATCATCCCCCAAGCATATGGCCCATCAATATACCCATCTGAAGGGTCTCATGACCAAGGTTTTATTAGGCAGTAATAAATTACCTTTTCCCAACAATAGCTAGCCCCTCACAGTCCTGGAAACCTTGCTTCTAAAATTCCTTAGAGACTTACACTTTCCCTAACCCCATGCCAACTTGACAGTAATTTATAATGGGCCACTCCTCATAAACCCAGTGCAGCTCTTTCTGCCCACAAATCCTGTCCCCGTGCTTTAATAAAATCACCTTTTTTCACCAAAGATATCTCAAGAATTCTTTCTTGGTCCTTGGCTTCAAACCCTAACATCTTTTCCTACATCATTTATGACCAAATCCTCAGAGTCAGATAGTATGTGTGTTTAAAAAAAAAAAGGCAGGGATCCCTGGGTGGCGCAGCGGTTTGGCGCCAGCCTTTGGCCCAGGGCGCGATCCTGGAGACCCGGGATCGAATCCCACGTCGGGCTCCCGGTGCATGGAGCCTGCTTCTCCCTCTGCCTATGTCTCTGCCTCTCTCTCTCTCTGTGTGACTATCATAAATAAATTAAAAAAAAAAAAAAAAGGCAACAAGCTCCAAATGGAGTAATTCCACCTTCCCCACACTTCAGCACACAGCAAACCAAGATTTAATTATAGTTTTGATCTATCCCAGGAATATGACCCTTTAACAGGCAGTCTGATATTTCCTCATCAGCACTCGTGAGGTAATCTGTATTACCTGATGGGACTTTCCTGTCCAAAAGTCATCCTGGCCTGAGACAATCCTTTTTTTTTTTTTTTTTAATTCAATTTGTCAACATATAGTATAACACCCAGTGCCCATTACAGTACATGCTCTCCTTAATGCCCATCATCCAGTTACCCCATCCCCCTACCCACCTTCCTTTCAGGCATTTTTTTCTTCTTCTTTTCCTAATAACTTCCTTGCTTATCCTCCTTCCTATGAAAAAGACCTTCCATTTTATAACTCTTCAAGCATCTCTGTACTTGCTAGGTGGAATGCTGCCCAATTCATGAATCACTTAATAAAGCCAATTATATCTTCAAATTCACTTGTTTGAATTTTGTTTTTTAACAGTGTTATATCTGGAGGGAGGAAAGCACTTCTTGGTTGACCTGGAAACAGAGGGATCAGCCTAAAGGCCCCACCACTAGTAGAGGGACTGGGACAGGCCCAGGAGCCGATACCGAGGGGCATTGCTTGGTGCGCCTTCTTGGCAGCACAGGATGCCTGCAGACAAGTGAATTCTGATGAAAAAGGCTAGTTGCTTGGTCTAAAGTGTTCAGCCTGCTCTTCCTTTCTCTCTTACTTAACTAGAGAAAGAGAAGAAAAGAATAGGTAAAGAGAAACAGATACGTTGGAGAAAAGGTGAGAGGGAAAGACTCAATGTTTAGAATGTTGATCCTGGGGCACCTGGTGCTCAGTGGTTGAGCATCTATCTGCCTTCAGCTCAGGGTGTGATCCTGGGGTCTTGGAATCAAGTCCCACATTGGGCTCCTTATGTGGAGCCTGCTTCTCCCTCTGCCTGTGTCTCTGCCTCTCTCTGTGTGTCTCTCATAAAAAACTTTAAAAAAAAAACCCTAAAAAATAAAGTTGATCCTTGGAAATTCAGTCTCTAACATTGGGCCTCCCTTTGTGATTCACTCAACTCCCTGCACCAAGCACCTCTAGGTAGGGCCTCTGATGGAGCCTCCCTTTGCATTGTATGCCTCAGAACACTTGAGCTGAGTATATGCTACTATATGAATTTTTAATATACTGAAATACATGTGCAATTGTCCAAATCTGTTTTGTACTCTGGAGTGACTACAACACTTTCACAGACATGGATCAGCCCAGAGTAAGGCAAACTCTCTTCCTATCTTTGCTCTGGGACAGGGGTTCCAAATCTCTGCTGTTCCAATACTGGGACACAAGTTTCAACACATCTATGCACCATCTATTATTTGCTTACTATTTTTAAAATATATTCTCCTTCTTAGTTAATTAAATTTAAATAAAATAAAATTAAAAATATACTTGTTTACTTGAGTAAATGCATTTTTTATTTAAAAAAACCTTTATATTTCTCAATCAGGCTTTACCAATATATGAATATGTATACACATCTATTAAGCATTTTTTAAAAAACATTTTATTTATTTATTGAGACACAGAGAGAGAGGCAGAGACACAGACAGAGGGAGAAGCAGGCTGCATTCAGGGAGCCTGATGTGGGACTCGATCCTGGGTCTCTGGGATCACATCCTGGGCCGGAGGTGGCGCTAAAACTGCTGAGCCACCAGGGCTGCCCTCTATTAAGCATTTTTAAAAAGTCTTTGACCACTACTGGTCTGATTGCTACATAGGGGGTACTGGTGAAAAAAAAAAAAAAACTTGAAAAGACTGCCAAATGCAATCAAGTAAAGAGACACCCCCCACTCCCAAGCCAAGGATACTGAAAATGGCACCTGGGGATGAACAGGGTTTTAAAGAACCAGTCCATATTTATTGCACTGGGGTGTTGCCTGGGCTTCAAGGAGGTATCTGAAGGATGAGAACTTTCTCCTTGGGAGGAACTATAGTCTATTTTGGGACCTGACAAAAACAAAACAATATTGACACCTTGGCAAAGGTTCACAGGCAGGGGTATCTGATTGGTTAAGGTCACCACCTCAAGAAGTGTCCTTCTGAAATGCAGTGCAGTAATAAAGAGCCCACTCTCTTGACCACCTGCCATTTCCTCCCTCAGTTCCAAGAAAGTAGGATGTGTGCATTCCTAGAATCCTCCATATCTCTGTTTATCCCAATTATTCCAGTGTGAGCAATTCTAATAAAAAAAATGTATCTTGAATGGCAACATTTCTAAGATTGTAAATTCCAAAGGCACAAAAAAAGAAAAGAGAAAAATATCCTGAATCAAAGTCCTGAACAAACCTCAGTTGAGAAGAGCAACCCTATCCTGGCAAATGCATTGTGACCACAGTTTACACATGAAGAACCTCAGCCGGTGCTAAAGCCAGTGTGGAGGTCAGAAGTCAAAGTGACCTTGGCTCCCAGCTGACTCCTTTGATCTGGTGACTTAAGCCATACACTTCCACATTTTTTCTTTTAAGATTTTAAACCATGCCCTTCCATGCTCACCTCCTGTCAACAGGCCTCCTGCTATACTAGCAAGCAATAGAGCATAATTTGCTCTCTGCTCTGTTGGGGTTGTACTTGGGATATAAACACAAGTACAAGTAGAATGGAGCAGACTGTGCATTTGGTCAAGAAGACAAGAGTTTTTTGATAAAGCAATAATGGAAAAAGTTTACTGTGGACTGTAATGCTTAAATGTTAATTGCTAACATCTATTTTAGACTTTTGATGTTCCAGGTGCTGTTCAAACATATTGCTGATGTAATCTTCACAGCTGCATTAAGAAGTAGATACTCTAAAGATGAGGGAAGTCCACAATAGCCAAACTGTGGAAGGAGCCTTGGTGTCCATCAAAAGATGAATGGATAAAGAAGATGTGGTTTATGTATACAATGGAATATTCCTCAGCCATTAGAAATGATAAATACCCACCATTTGCTTTGACATGGATGGAACTGGAGGGTATTATGCTGAGTGAAATGAGTCAACTGGAGAAGGACAAACATTATATGGTCTCATTCATTTGGGGAAGATAAAAAAGAAAGGGAATAACGGAGAAAGGAGAAAAAATGAGTGGGAAATATCAGAAAGGGAGACAGAACATGAGAGACTCCTAACTCTGGGAAATGAACAAGGGGTGGTAAAAAGGGAGGTGGGTGGGGCTGGGGAGACTGGGTGATGGGCACTGAGGGGGGCCCTTGATGGGATGAGCACTGGGTGTTATTCTATATGTTGGCAAATTGAACACCAATAAAAAATGAATTAAAAAAATAAAGATGAGGGAACTGATGGTCAGAGAGTAGTTAAGTGACTTGCCTAAAGTCTTCAGTTTGGAAAGTGCAGCCCAGGACTCTCAGCTGGCAGCTTTTGGGCTGGATGGCATCTGCAAGCCCAGAACACATGGAACCATTGTAGAGTCCTAATGAATATTAGCATGCTATGAGTCTGAGAAGTTCAGCAGTGAACACTTAAAAATGAAGTTGTGTATAGTTCTTTAGTCCAGAGTTTCTCATACTTTACTGACAATGACCCCCTGCTCTTACCTTGTAAAATGAGATTATTATTCTGCAGAACATGTAAGGAGGTAAGCAAGGCCTCTGTGGGCATCTCTGTGCAGGTATGGGAGGAATGTCTTTTTCCAGGTCAGCTGCTGACCTGCCTGCCTCCAAGTACCCCCATCTTTGGCCAGCCAGACTCCTGGAAATTGTCAGGTGTGGGATTAGCCACTGAGGCCAAACAGCTGGCCAGAGTCAATAAGTGCCACCTAGTCAGGGCCCTGGGGCCAGTGCCTGTATATCGGGGGCCAGGCCCAGAGAAGGCCTTTTTTGCTTGTTCAAGACTTTTTTTTAATTGAGAGAGAGAGAGAGAAAGACTACAGTGATTTAGAGGGGAGAAGGGGGAAAGGGAGAGTATACATATATCAGCTCAAGAAATCAAAGGATCCAGGGAATAAAGCTGACTCCAGATCCATCAGAGTCCAGGGACCAAAAAAAGTCTCTCTCCACCATCTCTCAGCTTTGCCTTCCTCTGTATTGGCTCCACTCTTGGACAATACTTTCCCTGTGGTGACTGACAGGAGCTCCAGGCTTTATCAGCTTTACTGCTGGCAGACCCTATAGTTCTAGCCCAGGCCCTGACTCTGCCTCTTCCTGGACTCATCAGGGTCCATTGACCATGCCTGAGTAAATCTCTGGCACTTCTTTGATCTGCCAGGCTTTTGTGATAGGCTTAGGTGTGGAGTTAGCCTTCCCTTTGCCACATGAAAGGTGAGTTAGAGATCTGCATCTTCTCTGTTCCCATTTGGCCTGTTTTCTAAGGGAAAGGGGGAATCAACACCAGTCAAGAAAAACCAACAGCTCCACTACTGGGGGCTGCTGAGAGCCAGTTGTCTACTTTAGGGCTCATCTGTCCAGACAGTTCCACTTTTTAGAGTTTATCCTGAGCAGATAATTGAACAGACACACAAAAACAAAAACAACAAAACTTCAGGAAAAACCAAAAAACCACCAAGCTATCTAGATAGATAGATTATACTTATTGAAATATTGCTTATGGTAGTGAAAAAGTAGAAAGTCTATCAAAAGAAAATTGTTTAAATAAATTATTCACATCTGTTGGGAGAAAGCATTTGTTATATCCTTGAAGATCCTTCTAGCTGGACTAAGAATCAAATTGACATGAGCCAGGTGAGAAGAAAATCAGATTTAATAGTGGACATGCAGAGAGAATCCACACAGACATGGAAATTCCAAAAACGGTCAGACAACATGATGTTTTTATGAGCTAAAGAGAAGGACAGGGTCTAAGAATACAAAGGGGAGGAAGACTATTAGCAGGAAGATGAAAGGAGATGTCTGGAAAACAAAGGTTGCCCAATTATATAGTTAAGTATTTTAGGTAAAGAGGAATCTCTTAAAAGCTCTCATCCTGATATAGGCAGACAATAGAGGAGGGAGGTAGAGGTTTTCCTGAATATGCTGCATTTGATTGCTTTCATTTTATTTATATTTAGTTAGTTTCAGAGGTAGAATTTAGTGATTCATCAGTTGCATATAGCACTCATTGCTCATTATATAAAGTGCCCTTCTTAATGCTCATCATCCAACTATTCTCTGCATCCACCCACTCCCCTACAGCAACTTTGTTTCCTAGAGTTCAGCATTTCTTATGGTTTGCCTTCCTCTCAATTTTCATATTATTTTAATTTCTTATTCTCTTCCCCTATGTTCATCTGTTTTGTTTCTTAAATTCCACGTATGAGTGAATTCCTATGGTATTTGCCTTTCTCTGACTTATTTCATCAGCATAATACCCTCTAGTTCCATCCACATCAATGCAAATGGCAAGGCTTAATTCTTTTTGATGGCTAATATTCCACTGTATATCACCTCTTTTTCCTTAATTCATCTGTTGATGGACATCTGGGCTCTTTCCATATTTTGGCTATTGTGGACATTGCTGCTATAAACATTGGGGGTGTATGTTTGATTGTAAATCACTATGTTTGCATTCTTTGGATAAATACCTAGTAGTACAATTGCTGGGCTGTAGGGTAGCTCTATTTTTAACTTTTTGACAACCTACATATTGTTTTTCCAGAGTGGCTACACCAGTTTGCATTCCCACCAACAGTTTAAGAGGGTTCCCCTTTTTCCGCATCCTTACCAATATCTGCTGTTTTCTAAGTTGTTCATTTTAGCCACTCTGACTGGTGTGAGGTAGTAACTCATTTTGGTTTTGATTTGTATTTCCCTGATGCTGAGTGATGTTGAGCATTTTTTCATGTGTTTGTTTGCCATTTGTATGTATCCTTTGGAGAAATGTCCGTTCATGTCTTCTGCCTATTTCTTGACTGGATTTTTTGGGTTTGGGTATTGACTTCAATAAATTCTTTATAGATTTTGGATACTAATCTTTTATATGATAAGATATTTGCAAGTATCTTCTTCCATTCCATAAATTGCCTTTTAGTTTTGTTGACTGTTTACTTTGCTGTGTAAAAGTTTTCTATCTTGTTGAAGTCTCAATAGTTCAATTTTTGCTTTTGTTTCCCTAGCATTTGGATATATGTCTAGTAAGAAGTTGCTGCAGCTAATGCCAAGGAAGTTGCTGCTTGTGTTCTCTAGAATTTTCATGGATTCCTATGTCACATTTAGGTCTTTCATCCATTTTGAGTTTATTTTTGTGTAATGTCTAAGGAATTGGTCCGGTTTCATTCTTCTACATGTGGCTGTCCAGTTTTCCTAGCTGTATTTGTAGAAGAGACTTTTATCCATTGGATATTCTTAGTTGAATATTAGTTGACCATAATGCTGAGGGCTTATTTCTGGGTTCTCTATTCTGTTTCATTGATCTATGTGTCTGTTTTTGAGCCAGTACCACACTGTCTTGATGATCACAGCTTTGTAATATAGAAGTCAGGCATTATGATGCCTCCAGCTTTGGTTTTCTTTTTCCACAACCCTCTGGCTATTTGAGGTCTTTTGTGGTTTCATACAAATATTAGGATTACTTGTTCCAGCTCTGTGAAAAATGTTGAAGGTATTTTGATAGGGATAACATTGAATGTGTAGGTTGCTCTGGGTAGTATAGACATTTTAACAATAATTGTTCTTCTAATCCATGAGCATGGAATGTTTTTCAGTTTTTTTGTGTCATCCTCAATTTCTTTTATAAATGTTCTATAGTTTTCAGAATCAGATCCCTTACCTCTAGTTTTATTCCTAGGTATCTTATCTCTTTGAGGTGCAAATGTAAATGGGATGGACTCCTTAATTTCTCTTTCTTCAGTCTCCTTGTTAGTGTATACAAATGCAACTGTTTTCTGTGCATTGATTTTATACCCTAGCACTTTGCTGAATTTCTCCATGATTTCTATCAATTTTGGGGTGGTATCTTTCGGGTTTTCTACAGAGAGTATCATGTCATCTATGAAGAGTAAGAGTTTAAGTTCTTCTTTGCCAATTTGGATGCCTTTTATTTATTTTTATTGTCTGATTACTGAGGCTAGGACTTCTAGTACTCTGTTGACTAACATGGTGAGAGTGGACATCCCTGTTGTATTCCTGATCTTAGGGGAAAGGCTCTCAGTTATTCCCTGTTGATGATGATGTTAGCTGTGGGTCTTTCATACATAGCTTTTATGATATTGAGTTACGTTTCCTCTATCCCTAATTTGATGAGAGGTGGTTTTCTTTTTAATCAAGAAATGATGCTATATTTTATCAAATGCCTTTTCTGCATCAGTTGAGAGGATCAAATCGTTCTTGTTCTTTCTTTTATTAATGTAGGGTATCACACTGATTGATTTCTGGATATTGAATCACACTTGCAACCCAAGAATAAATCAAACGTGGTTATGGAGAATAATTCTTGTAATGTACTGTTGGATCGAATTGGCTAATATCTTGGTAAGAATTTTGGCATCCATGTTCATCAGGGATATTGGTCTATAATTCTCCTTTTCTGTATATTTTTTTAATGGAGTTCAATTTGCGAACATATAATATACCCAGTGCTCATCCCATCAAGTGCCCTCTGCAATGCCAGTGACCCAGTTATCCCATCCCCCCGCCAACCTCCCTTTCCACTACCCCTTGTTCTTTCCCAGAGTTAGGAGTTTCTCATGTTCTGTCAGCATCTCTGATTTTTCCCACTCATTTTCTCTCCTTTCCCCTTAAATCCCTTTCACTATTTTTCATACTACCCGAATGAATGAAATCATATAATGTTTGTCCTTCTCTGATTGACTTACTTCACTCAGCATAATACCCTCCAGTTCTATCCATGTTGAAGCAAATGGTGGGTATTCGTCATTTCTAATGGCTAAGTAATATTCCATCGTATATATAGACCACATCTTCTTTATCCATTCATCTGTCGATGGGCACCAAGCTCCTTCCACAGTTTGGTTATTGTGGACAATGCTGCTATAAACATTGGGGTACAGGTGTCTCAGTTTTTCACTGCATCTGTCTCTTTGGGGTAAATCCCCAGAAATGCAATTGCTGGAACATAGAGTAGCTCTATTTTTAACTCTTTGAGGAACCTCCACACAGTTTTCCAGAGTGGCTGCACCAGTTCACATTCCCACCAACAGTGCAAGAGGGTTCCTCTTTCTCCACATCCTCTGCAACATTTGTTGTTTCCTGTCTTGTTAATTTTCACCATTCTCCCTGGCATGAGGTGGTATCTCATTGTGGTTTTGATTTGTATTTCCCTGATGGCAAGTGATGTGGAGCATTTTCTCATGTGCTTGTTGACCATGTCTATGTCTTCTGTGAAATGTCTGTTCATGTCTTCTTCCCATTTCATGATTGGATTGTTTGTTTCTTTGCTGTTGAGTTTAATAACTTCTTTATAGATCTTGGATACCAGCCCTTTATCTGATGTGTCATTTGCAACTATCTTCTCCCATTCTGTAGGTTGTCTTTTAGTTTTGTTGACTGTTTCTTTTTCTGTGCAGAAGCTTTTTATCTTAAGTCCCAATAGTTCATTTTTGCTTTTGTTTCCCTTGACTTCATAGATGTATCTTGCAAGAAGTTGCTGTGGCCAAGTTCAAAAAGGGTGTTGCCTGTTTTCTCCTCTAGGATGTTGATGGATTCTTCTCTCACATTTATTTATTTATTTATTTATTTATTTATTTATTTATTTATTTAATATGTTATTTATTTATTCATGAGAGACACAGAGAGAGAGAGGCAGAGGGAGAAGCAGGCTCCATGCGGGGAGCCCGACATGGGACTCTATCCCCGGTCTCCAGGGTCATGCCCTGGGCTGAAGGCAGGTGCTAAGCCCCTGAGCCACCTGAGCCGTCCTTGTCTCACATTTAGGTCTCTCATCCATTTTGAATATCTTTGTGTATGCTGTAAGAGAATGGTCTAGTTTCATTCTTCTGCAAGTGGCTGTCCAATTTTGTTAGCACCATTTATTGAAGAGACTGTCCTTTTTCCAGTGGATAGTCTTTCCTGCTTTGTAGAATAGAAGTTGACCATAGAGTTGAGGGACCATTTCTGGATTCTCTATTCTGTTCCATTGATCTATGGGTCTGTTTTTGTGCCAGTACCACACTGTCTTGATGATCACAGCTTTGTAGTACAACTTGAAATCTGACATTGTGATGCCCTGGCTCTGGTTATCTTTTTCAATATTCCCCTGGCCATTTGGGGTCTTTCTGATTCCACACAAATCTTATGATGATTTGTTCCAACTCTCTAAAGAAAGCCCATGGTATTTTGATAGGAATTGCATTGAATGTGTAAATTGCCCTGGGTAGCATAGACATGTTCACAACATTAATTCTTCCAATCCATGAGCATGGATATTTTTCAATCTCTTTGTGTCTTTCTCAATTTCTCTCAGAAGTGTTCTGTAGTTTTTAGGGTATAGATGCTTTACCCCTTTGGTTAGGTTTATTACTAGGTACCTCTTATGGTTTTGGTGCAACTGTAAATGGAATTCACTCCTTAATTTCTCTTTCTTCAGTCTCACTGTAGAGAAATGCCACTGAATTCTGGGCATTGATTTTGTTACCTGCCATATTGCCAAATTGCTGTATGAGTTTTGGCAATCTTGGGGTGAGTCTTTTGGGTGTTCTATATACAGTACCATGTCATCTGCAAAGAGGGAAAGTTTAACTTCTACTTTGCCAATTTGAATGCCTTTTATTTCTTTTTTTGTCTGATTGCCGAGGATAGGACTTCTAGTAATATGTTGAATAGCAGTGGTGAGAGCGGACATCCCTGTCATGTTCCTGTTAGGGGAAAGGCTCTCAGTTTTTCCCCATTGAGAATGGTATTACCTGTGGGCTTTTGATAGATGGCTTTTTAGATGCTGAGGAATGTCCCCTCTATCCCTACACTCTGAAGGGTTTGGATCAGGAATGGATGCTATATTTTATCAAATACTTTTTCTGCATCTATTGAGAGGATCATATGGTTCTTGTGTTTTCCCTTGTTGATGTGATCTATCACGTTGATTGTTTATGAGTGTTGAACCAGCCTTGCATCCCGGGGATAAATCCCACTTGGTCATGGTGAATAATCTTCTTAATGTACTGTTGGATCCTATTGGCTAGTATCTTTTCTTTTTTTTTTTTTATTGGCTAGTATCTTGTTGAGAGTTTTTGCATCCGTGTTCATCAGGAATATTGGTCTATAATTCTCCATTTTGGTGGGGTCTTTGTCTGGTTTGGAATTAAAGTGATGCTGGCCTCATAGAATTAGTTTGGAAGTATTTCATCCCTTTCTATCTTTTGGAACAACTTTAGTAGAATAGGTATGGTTTCTTCTTTAAACATTTGATAGAATTCCCCTGGGAAGCCATTTGGCCCTGGAGTTTTGTTCTTGGGAGATTTTTGATGACTGCTTCAATTTCCTCCCTGGTTGTCAGCCTGTTCAGGTTTTCTATTTCTTCCTGTTTCTGTTTTGGTAATTTGTGGCTTTCCAGAAATGCATCCATTTCTTCTATATTGCCCAATTTGTTGGCATATAGCTGCTCATAATATGTTTTTAAAATCGTTTGTATTTCCTTGATATTGGGGGTGATCTCTCCTTTTTCACTCATGGTTTTATTAATTTGAGTCTTTTCTCTTTTGTTTTTAATAAGACTGGCTAATGATTTATCTATTTTATGAATTCTTTCAAAGAACAAACTCCTGGATTTGTTGATCTGTTCCACAGTTCTTCTGATCTCCATTCCATTAGTTCTGCTCGAATCGTTATTAACTCTCTTCTTCCGCTGGGTGTAGGTTTTATTTGTTGTTCTTTCTCCAGTTCCTTTAGGTGCAAGGTTAGCTTGTGTATTTGAGTTTTTTTCCATTTTTTTGTGGGATGCTTATATTGCCATGTATTGCCCTCTCAGGACCACTTTTGTTGTATCCCAAAGATTCTGAACTGTTGTATCTTCATTTTCATTAGTTTCCATGAATCTTTTTAATTCTTCTCTAATTTCCTGGTTGATCCTTTTATCTTTTAACAGGATGGTCTTTAACCTCCATGTTTTTGAGTTTCTTCCAAATTTCTTCTTATGATTGAGTTCTAGTTTCAAAGCATTATAGTCTGAAAATATGCAGGGACAATCTCAGTCTTTTGGTATTGGTTGAGACCTGATTTGTGACCCAGTATGTGGTCTTTTCTGGAGAACGTTCCATGTGCACTTGAGAAGAATGTGTATTTAGTTGCATCCAGATGCAAAGTTTTGTATATATCTGTGAAATTGATCTGGTCCAGTGTATCATTTAAGGCCCTTGTTTCTTTGGAGATGTTGTGCTTAGGAGATCTGTCATTTGCAGAAAGTGCCATGTTGAAGTCTCCTACTATTGGTGTATGATTATCTAAGTATGTCTTAACTTTGGTTATTAATTGATTGATATACTTGGTAGCTCCCACATAGGGGAAAAAATATTCATGATTCTTAGGTCCTCTTGTTGGACAGATCCTTTAAGTATGATATAGTGTCCCTCTTCATCTCTTACTACAGTCTTTGGGATAAACTTTATCTGATATGAGGATGGCTATCCCAGCTTTCTTTTGAGTACCATTTAAATGGTAAATTGTTCTCCAACCTTTCATTTTCAGGCTGTAGGTGTCCTTGGGTCTAAAATGAGTCTCTTGTAGACAGCAAATAGATGGGTCTTGCTTCTTTATCCAGGCTGAAACTTGCATCTTTTGATGGGATCATGAAGCCCATTCATATTCAGAGTTCCCACTGAAAGATATGAATTTAGTGTCATCATAATACCTATTCAGGCCCTGTTTTTGTGGATTATTTCTTTGGGCTTCCTCTTTCTTTATAGGATCCCCATTAATATTTCTTGCAGAGCTTGTTTGATGGTCACATATTCTTTCAGTTTCTGCCTATCCTGGAAGCTCTTTATCTCTCCTTCTATTCTGAATGAGAGCCTTGCTGGATAGAGTATTCTTAGCTGAATATTCTTTTCATTTAGGACCCTGAAAATATCCTGCCAGCCTTTTCTGGCCTGCCAGGTCTCTGTGAAGAGGTTTGCTGTTAATCTTTCTCCCCATATAAGTTAGGGATACCTTGTCTCTCGCTGCTTTAAGGATTTTTTCTTTATCTTTGGAATTTGCAAGGTTCACTATTAAATGTCGAGGTGTTGAGTGGTTTTTATTGATTGGGAGGGGGAACTTCTCTATCTCCTGGATCTGAATGCCTGTTTCCCTCCCCAGATTAGGGAAGTTCTCAACTATGATTTGTTTCAATATGCTTTCTGGCCCTCTGTCCCTCTCAGCACTTTCTGGAACCCCAATTAAACATAAATTTTTCCTTCTGAGGCTATCATTTATTTACCTTAACCTTTCATCATGGTCTTTTCATTGTTTTTCTCTTTTTTCCTCAGCTTCCTTCCTTGCCATCAGCTTGCCTTCTATGTCACTCAATCTTTCTTCTACCTCATTAACCCTTGTCATTCGGACCTTTAGTTTGGATTGCATCTCCTTTAATTGATTTTTAATTTTGGCCTGATTAGATCTAATTTCTGTAGTCATGAAGTCTCTTGAATCCTTTATGCTTTTTTCCAGAGCCACCAGTAGCTTTATAATTGTGTTTCTGAATTGGCTTGGTGACATTGAAATGTCATCCAAATTCTGTAACTCTGGGAGAGAGTACTATTTCTGATTCTTTCTTTTGTGGTGAGTTCTTCCTTCTAGTCATTTTGCTCAGTGCAGAGTGGGTGTATAGCATGCTGTATCAAAAATATCAACGACAACCTAAGTAAATGTCACCCTAGATGATTCTGAGGAAGCGAGAGACCCAAAATTAAAAACAAAGATCAGAAAGAAATAAAACAAAAGGACCACTAAAGTGAAAAACAAATTTTAAAACAAAGTACTAAAAAATAAAGCCAAGAATCCCAAAGAAGAAGAGAGAAAAAAAAAGAAAGAAAAGGAAAAAGAAGAAAAAGAAAGGAAAAGAAAAATGGGGGTGGGGACTGTCAGATAGTGGCGGTGAGAAAGTTCTAGTGGAGGGAGAATGTAGTCTACTTGAGGGCTTCTAGAGGGTGATCCTCTTGTTTCTGATTATATTCAGTTCTGTATGTTAGAGGATGCTCAGTCCCAAATTTATATAAATCAGAAATACTTGTAGAGGCTTTAGTATTGACCACCAAAATATAAACAAGGTAAAAGAGGGGGGCAGAATGAGAACGAGGAATCTCAGAGAATGAGCCAGCTCAGTATACCACTTGGTTCTGGGTGCATGCTCTTCATGTTTTAGAAGGCATTAACTTTTGCCATTGTAGAACAAAATGAGGCAGAGAAAATTAAAAAAAATCTTGTATATCTCTCAAAATTGATTATGTTGAAGGGAATCTAGAAGTGGAAAATATATCTAGGACCTGAAATTGTAAAAATATGAAAGTCAAAAAGGAAGAATCTTAAAAATGAAGAGGTGATAAAATATTGTAGTTAAGGTGGGAAAGGAGAAAAAAATTGGAAATTTACAGTCTGATATAAAAACGAGTTGTACTGGGGATCCCTGGGTGGCGCAGCGGTTTGGCGCCTGCCTTTGGCCCGGGGCGCAATCCTGGAGGTCCGGGATCGAGTCCCACGTCGGGCTCCCGGTGCATGGAGTCTGCTTCTCCCTCTGCCTGTGTCTCTGCCTCTCTCTCTCACTGTGTTCCTATCATAAAAAAAAAAAATAAAAAAAAAAAATAAAAAAAAAACGAGTTGTACTGGAAAAAAGGGTGAAAAAAAAATAGGAGGGATACCCTCTGGTTCTATGTACTGTAAATCCCTTTACTTCCCCTGGAGCTTTCCAGGGCTGCTTGGTCAAGAACTTGGTAATCCCCTGTTCTTCCAGCTGCTCTTCTGGGGGAGGGTGTGCTGTGCTGATTCTCAGGTGTGTGCACCTGGGGGAGCTGCCCCGCCCCTGCCGTGTACCGGGCTCAGTGGGAGCTGTTTACCGGTGAGCCCATACTGTCCCAGGCACACCGTGACACAAGGAGGAACAATACAGGCAGTGGCGAGGTGCCCAGGTCTGGAGTCAGCTTCCCGCTAGTAACTACCACAGTCTCCCAGTCCGCACTGGCCTAGATGCTCTGGGTGAGCTATGGGTTCACTGATCTGCACAGATTGGGGGCGCCCGGCGGCAGGAAAGTCCTCACTTTCCTGTGCCCTCCTTGCCTCCGCCTGTCCCAGGGGGAGTGCAGGATCACCAGCTGTGTCTTCTCAGCGCCCTGGGATCTGAGGCCTGTGCTGCTGAAATCAGCTCCAGGGCCGCATGTCCTTTAGCAGCAGGGTGCAGACCCCTCCACCTGGAGCCTCTGCCTGACCAACCGGCTTCTCCCGGATGCCCCACCGGGCGCCCGCTCCAGCCCTTTACCAAGATCCGCTGCAGTGTGTGGTGTGCTTTACTCCAGGGTGCACTTCCTCTATTAGTGAATCTGGGAGACTGGAGGCTCCACTGCTTCTCCTGTGATTCTGTTCGATTTCCCTGCTGAGCACTTTCCATCCAGGAAGAATCCAGTGCATATTTTTTAAAGTTCCTGCTTCTCCGGGGCTGGGCTTTCCTGTCCCAGAGGCTCTCGCCGCCTGGCTTTAGCCCAGGCTCCTCGCGGGGCCCCTCCCCCATTGGATTCTTTTTTATTTTTTTTTCCAGCTTTCCTACCTTGTTAGAAGTGAAAACCCCTCTGTCTGTAGCATTCCAGCTGTTTTCTCTTTAAATATCAGGATGAATTCTTAGTTTTTCGGGATGGTTTGAAAGTAATCTAGGTAAGTTGGTTGGGCCAGGTGAGTTGAGGACCCCTACTCCTTCGCCATCTTCTCCAACACCTATAATTCTCCTTTTTGGTGGGGTCTTTGGTTTGGGGCACAACATAATGTTGGCTCCATAGAATAAGTTTGGGAGTTTTCCTTCCTTCTATTTCTATTTTTTGAAACAGTTTAAGAAGAATAGATGATATTTTTTCTTTAAATGATTGGTAGAATTCTGCTATGAGGCCATCCAGCTCAGGACTCTTTCATATTGGGAGATTTTTGATTAGTGCTTCAAATTTTTTTTTTTTTTTTTTTTGCTGGTATGGAACTGTTCAGGTTTTCTTTTTCTTCCTGTTTCAGTTTTTGTACTTTATATGTTTCTAGGAATGCATCCATTTCTTCCAGATTGCCTAATTTGTTGGCATATAATTGCTCATAATATTCTTATAATGGTTTTTATTTCTTCAGTGTTAGCTGTATCTTTCCTCTCTCATTCATGATTTTATTTATATAGGTCCTTTTCTTTCTTTTTTTTTTTTTTTTGATAAGTTTGACTATGGGTTTATTGATCTTATTAATTTTTTCAAAGAACTAGCCCCTAGTTTTGCTGATTTCTTTTCTTTTGCTAGGTTTAGGCTTTATTTGCTGTTCTTTCTCCAGCTCCTTTAGGTATAAGGTTAGATTGTGGTTTTGAGTTTTTGTATTTTGAGACAGACCTGTATTACTATATACTTTGCTTCATCCCAAAGGTTCTGAACTGTAATGTTTTCATTTTCATTGCTTCTATGAATTTTTAATTCTTCTTTAACTTCGTGGTTTACTCATTCATTCTTTTTGTAGGATACTCTTTAACCCCCATATATTTGTGATCCTTCCAAATTTTTTCTTGTAATTGACTTCAAGTTTTAAAGCATTGTAGTCTGAAAATATGCAGAGAATATTCTCAGTCCTTTGGTATCAGTTGAGACCTGAGTTGGGACCCAGTATGTGATCTATTCTGGAGAATGTTCCTTGTGCACTTGAGAAGAACATATATTCTGTTGCTTTAGGAAGGAATGCTCTGAATATATCTGTAAAGTCCATCTGGTCCAGTGTGTCATTAAATTCCCTTGTTTTCTTGTTTCTCTTTTCTTTGATTATCTGTCTATTGCTGTAGTGTGGTGTTAAACTCCTCTAGTATTACTGTATTATTATAAGTATGTTTCTTAAATATAACAATTGATAACAATATTATCAATTATTTTATATATTTGGTTGCTCCCAAGTTAGAGGCATAAATACTTACAAATTGTTAGTTTTCCTTGTTGGATAGATCCTTTTATTATGACATAATGTCCTTCATCTCTTATTATAGTCTTTGGTTTAAAATGTGATTTGTCTGATATCACAATGGCTACTTCAGCTTTCTTTGAGGTCCAATAGCATGATAAATAATTTTCCACTCCTCATTTTCAATCTGCAGGTGTCTGGGTCTAATGAGACTCTGGTAGACAGTATGTTGATGGGTCTTTTTTTTTTTTTAATCCAATCTGATACCCTGTGTGTTTTGATTGGTGCATTAATCCATTTACATTCAGAGTAATTATTGAAAGATATGAACTTTGTGCCATTATATTACCCTGTAAAGTTATAGTTTCTGTATGTTGTCTCTGTTCCTTTCTGGTCTTTATTACTTTTGAGCTCTCTTCGTGCTCAAAAGATCCCTTTTAATACATTTTTGCAGAGCTGGTTTAGTGTTCACAAATTTCTTTAGTTTTGGTTTGTCCTAGAAACTCCTTCTCTCTTCTTCCATTCTTTTTAAAGATTTTTTATTTATTTATGACAGACAGACACACACACACAGAGAGAGAGAGAGAGAGAGAGAGAGAGAGAGAGAGAGGTAGGCAGAGACACAGACAGAGGGAGAAGTAGGCTCCGTGCAGGGAGCCTGACATGGGACTCGATCCCCGGTCTCTAGGATCACGCCCCTGGCCGAAAGCGGTGCTAAACCACTGGGCCACCGGGGCTGCCCTCTTCTTCCATTCTTAATGATAGTTTTACTAGATAAAGTATTCTTGGCTACTTATTTTTCCCATTTAGTACAATGAATATATCATGCCAGTCCTTTGTAGCCTGCCAGGTCTCTGTGGACAGGTCTTCTTCCAACCTTATGTGTCTACTCTTGTAGGTTAAGGGTCTCTTATACCTAGTGGCTTTAAGGATTTTCTCTTTATCTTTAAATTTTGCAAGCTTCACTATGATATGTCAATGTATTGATTATTTTTATTGATTTTGAGGGGTGTTCTTTGTGCCTCTCAAACTTGAATGTCTGCTTCCTGCCCCATATTAGGGAATTTTACAGCTATAAGTTGTTCAAATAAACCTTCTGCACCTCTCTTTCTATCTCTCTCTCTCCCACTCTCTCTTTCTTTATCTTCTGGGACCTCTATTAACCAGATAGTGTTTCATTTTATGGAGTCACTGAAATCTTGAAGTCTCCCTTCATGACCTGATAGTTGTCTTTCTCTCTTCTTTTCAACTTCTTTATTCTTCATCATTTGTCTTCTATATCACTCTTCCGTGTCATTTATCCTGTTAGAGCCTCCATTTTAGACTGCATCTCAGTAATAGCATTTTTAATTTCAACCTGATTAGATTTTAGTTCTTTTCTTTCTACAGTAAGTGGTTCATTAGTGTCTTCTATGCTTTTCTCAAACGAAGGTAGTATCTTTATGGTCATTGTTTTAAATTCTAATTTAGACTTCTTAGTTATATGCATATTGATTAAATCCCTGGCAATGAGTACTATGTCTTGTTCTTTCTATTGTGGAGTATTTCACCATCTCATCATCATGTCCAGAAAAGAATAGGTGAAAAGAGAGAAAAGAGAACACAAAAAACAGTAACAGAAAAAAAAGTTAAAAAAAAAACCAGAAGGAAAAATAAAGAAAACAAGATCAGAAAAAAATGAAGTCAGAAACAAAACAGAGTAAAACAAAATACTAGATCCTGCTGTATTTTGCTCTGATTGTTAAAAGAAACTAGATCTCAAAATAGGAAAAATGAAAAACTTACATATATATACAAAAATAAAGTTAAAATAAAATAAAATACAATGAATGGAAATCAAGATTAAAATATATATAATGTATATATAAAAGTAAGAACAAAAATAATTAAAAAAATAAGAAAATAGCTGAAATAAACAACCTGAAAGATTAAAGAATAAACAAAGAAACAAAAAGCCCCATAGATGCCATATACTGTTTCCCCCAAGACCTGAAGTTTGCAGTTCTCTATGATTGGTAAACTTGGTGTAACAAGTTGTTCCTCTTGGTTTTGTCATGAAGGGGTTTGCTGATCTAATTCTCAAGTGCTTTTGCACTCTTGAAGAAATGCTTCCCTTACCAGGGGTCCTGGCTCAGTGTAAGCAGCTCTGGATTACACTTTGTGGCACTGTTTTGCTCCCTGTAGGCATTCAGCACTGATGGGGGGATGAAAATGGTTGTGCCCTGATCTCAAATTCTATGCCCCCCACTCTTCAGCAGTCCCTTACAGAAAAGCAGCCAATCACTCATGTCTCCCTAGTTTCCAACCAAACTCTGTGTTCAGAGTTCTATGAACAAACATTTTTATCTCAGATGCATGACTGAGTTTCAAGTCTCCAAATTTTATGGACTCCTGCAGCACAGACCAATGCTATTCCTCCCTGGTGGAGAGAGAGGGGGTTTCCTGGCATTTCTGCCTTCTGCTGGGCCTCTGCCCCAAGAGTGGTCCCTTGACTGTTGCAGTGGTTCAGAGTTTATGGCAACACTAAGCAGAAAGCCAGTGTCTAGATTTGCTGTTTTCAGCCAGCTTCCCTTCCAATGCCTGGGAACTCTATCACACTCAGGCATCCCTGCTCTTTAAACAATCAGACCAAAATACAGCAGGATCTAGTATTTTGTTTTACTCCGTTTTGTTTCTGACTTGATTTTTCTCTGTTTTTGTTTTGTTTATTTTTCCTTCTGTTTTTTTTAAAATTATTTTTTCTGTTATTGTTATTGGTTCTGTTATTGTTCTTCTCCTCTCCATTTAAGATGTCCAGCAGCAAAAGTTCCATTTTTTTTTATTTTTAAAAGATTTTATTTTTTAAAATTTATTCATGAGAGACACAGAGGGAGAGAGAGAGAGAGAGGCAGAGATACAGGCAGAGGGAGAAGCAGGCCCCATGCAGGGAGCCCGATGTGGGACTCTATCCTGGGTCTCCAGGATCACGCCCTGGGCTGCAGGCAGTGCTAAATCACCTGCGCCACCGGGGCTGCCCCGCAAAAGTTCCAATTTTGTTCTCCACTGCTTACAATACTTTGTAGTAGCTTCCTTAAGCTGGCTCCTTCCCCACGAGGTATCCTTCAATATACTGCCTCTGATTCAAGTCTCTGCACATCCTACCTTCCAAAAAGTGGTTGCTTTTCTATTTGTAGAAGTGAAGCATTTTTTTTCCCCTCAGATCTCTAATTGATTTTGCAGGTGTTCAGAATGATTTCATAATTATCTAGCTGAGTTCTAAAGACCAGATGAATTTAGGGTCTCCTATTCCACTATCTTAACTCTTTGGGGTTTGTTTGCTTTTAACTCAAAATAATTTTCATGCCAAGTGGTCTATCTTGGGATGGCCTGCCCTTGTCTCCTACAAATCCAAATACTATGCAACTGACAAAGAAATGATGTAGATCTGTAATTATCATTTTTTGCATGTCTGGAACATATTGTTGAGTGGAAAAACAGCTTACAAAAATTATTTGTGACAAGATCCCACTTTTGGAAAACTATTATTGATCTTTTTTAGTTTACATGAATAGGGGAGATGATTGATAGTTTTCAAAATATTAGCAGTGTTTAGGGATGCCTGGGTGGTTCAGCAGTTGAGCACCTGCCTTCAGCTCTGGTCCTGATCCCAGGATCCAGGATCGAGTCCCACATCAAGCTCCTTGCATGGAGCCTGCTTCTGTCTCTTCCTGTGTATCTGCTTCTCTCTGTCTGTGTCTCTCATGAATAAATAAATAAAAACTTAAAAAAATATATTAGCAGTGTTTATTGTTGGGTGATGGACTTTGAGTAATTTTTGTAAGCTTTCTTGCTTTCCTGAATTTCTTATCATAAACATATATATTTTTGTAACTGGAGAAATTGCAATTATTCACTATTTTCAAAGAAAACTCATTATTTTCTAAACTAACATAGGATTCCTGGTGTGAGAGTATTCTACTGTTTTCCTTTAGAATCTGTACATTTTCAAAGAGCATGTTGGTGAGCAGAGGCTGATGGGATTGGCTGGAGCTCCTCTTTGTTCTTCTTCTCTTGCCCATGGTCATCTGGGGAGGCCTGGCTCTGTGCCTCCTTTGCACTTTAGCTATGCTTTAGTGCTCATGGTGCTGGGGGTGGTGGCCCAGCACTGAAAGTAATCCTCCAATTTACCCAATAGTCTTTGGGTATTGTCCATCTCATTTGATGATTAGGACAGTAAATCTTTCTAACCAGTGTCTTTCTCCCCCTCCCTTCTCCTCTCCATTTAAGGTGTCCAGCAGCAAATTCTCTAAGTGCCATTGTGTCTCCTAGTTGGGCACACCCATTTCAGCTTGTCTGTACCATACGGTGCATGGGCTTGGGCACTGCGCTGGAAGTCAAAAGTTCTTCACAATTTCACCTTTGAATTACTTTGTGAAAAGGGACATGTTCTGTTCTAATTTCTTCCTTCATTAATGCTGAATCATTTGCCCGATAGACAAAAGGACCTTTTATTGCTGCTCATTGCCAGACATAAATAAAGCTGTGGTTTCAATTCAGTAAGCCTTCTGAGCAGCTGAACTCACCTCTAAATTGGTGCAATTCAAGATTTTGTTATTTTTCAGTCTATATCTCAGGCAAAATTGTTAAAGGAAAAGTGCTAAATATTTTTAAAATAAAAGGCTGGAATTTTAAAGGTGTTGACCTTGAGACAGGGCATAAGACAGATTTGCTGTGTTTTTCATCACTTCGACCACACTGTTATTTGTACTTTACTCACCTTGGACCAAGTGGAAGATCACATTGGTATATTTTCCAAATCAGGCTGTTTGGATAATCACAGTTTTAACAAAGACAATCCCTAATATCTGTAGAGTGCATTCTCCACATGGCTGCCAGGGTTGTTTTACTCAGTTACTAAGACAAGTTCTTAGCAAGTTACTGCCCTGCTTAAAACGTTTGATGAGTCTCCATTGCCTTTGTGCTAAAGTCAAACTCCTTAGATAACATTTCAAGAGCCTCCCATTTAACCTCAACCTACCTCTCCTTTCCCTCCCTCCAATCCTCCTGCTGACACTACAGTTGATTCCTTCTTCGAGGCCTGATCTCACCCCTTCTGTGAGACCTTTACACCTCCCTGAGGTGGGACCATTTATAGCACCTCACATACTTTTCTTATGGCCTTACCACCCTGACTCAGTTTCCCTCCCTTTACCAAAGTATTATTGACCAATAAAAATTACACATATTTAAAGTACAATGTGATGTTTTGATACATACATATTTTGTGAAATGGTTACTACAATCAAGGTAATTAACATTTCCATCACCTCACATAAACCACATGTATCTGTGTTAACATTTAAAGTTTATACTCTCTTAGCAAATTCCAAGTATACGATACAGTATTATTAACTACAGTGGTAGCCAGAGGCTGCGAGGTGGGTGAAATAGTGAGATATTAGTCAAAAAGTGTAAAATTTCAATTGTGCAGGATGACTAAGTTCTGGAGATTTAATGTACAGCCTGGTGACTGGCTCAGTTTTGTCTTTTCCACTAGAACCTGTGTCCTTTAGGAAAGCTGTTCCCAAACCTACCTAAGTATCAGGATCTCCTGAGAAGCATGATTAAAATACAAAAATTCCTGAGCCCCAAACCAAACCAATAGAATTTGAATCTCTGGGAGTGAAGTCTAGGGATCCACAAATTTAAAAAAGTTTTCTGGGTGATTCTGACCACCAGGCAGACTTAGTGACTACTGCCCCATACAAGTCATTCATTTTCTGTGAGCCCAGTCCAGTGAAAGCAAGGGATGGGATGAGGCAGAGAATTGTGACACATGAGGTCTTGCTTTGTACCAGGTCCTGGTCTATTGGCTTTCACATCTGCTCATTTAATCCCAACCACCTTGAGAAACAGAGGATGGTATGCCCATTATTATAGATGAGGAAACCATACCTCGGGGAATCTGGCCCTGTTCTGAGTTCCCAGCAGTAACAGATCCAGCTTTGATGTCTCTTTAGGCTCATATTCTTTTTACTTAACCCACGTTAATTAAACATTAGTTAAAATAAATTAACATTTAGGAGTGCCTGGGTAGCTCAGTTGGTTACACATCTGCCTTCTGCTCAGGTCATGATCTCAGGGTCCTGGGATCAAGCTCCACCTTGGACTCCCTGCTCAGCGGGGAGTATGTGTCTCCCTTTTCCTTCCCTCACTAGTGCATCCGTGCTCTCTATCTCAAATAAACAAATAAATAGTCTTAAATAAAACAAATGAACATTTATATTTTTAGAATCTCCATGCCTTGCTACCCTACATTTGATCAACCTGCATGACCTATCCACTCTATCTGCTCAGCCCTGTTCTTTGCCATGTAGACTTTGGAAACATCTTAATTCACCTCCTGCCACCTCTCCTATTGTCCCAATTGCAAACAAATGATCATTTAAATTTTAAAAACTGCCAAAGCCACTGCTTATGGTAACTTTCACCACATATAAGCTTTTTATGTTTACATATTTACATATTTTAAAAACGTCTACTTTTTCCTCAATAGCTTTAAGGTTTTCAGACTTGATAATATGTGTTTAAGCAAGCCCTCCCTACCTTCCAGACTCCTAATGCAAAGTATAATCCAGGAGTTAGGTTTTGCAATGTATAAATGGTTTATACACATTGATATAAAAAGTCAAACCTTAGAAAAACACGCAGTCAGTTTAAGTAATTCACAGACAAGAAAATTAAGCTAATAAACAAACACATGAAAAGAAAGCCCAATCACTAAGAATCAAAGAAACCAAGTTATGTCATCTCTTAGATTAGAAAAAAAAATGAAGAACAGCTATGATGCTATGGTGCTTATTCCTGCAGTGATATGGAGAGAAGGGATGAACTCTTTATTAACTGCTTGTTCATGGGCAGCCCGGGTGACTCAGCGGTTTAGCGCCACCTTCAGCCCAGGGTGTGATCCAGTCCCAAGTCGGGTTCCCTGCATGGCGCCTCTGCCTGTGTCTCTGCCTCTCTCTCTCTCTATGTGTGTGTGTCTCATTAATAAATAAATGAATAAATAAATAAACCTTTAAAAAATAAACAAAAAAAATAACTGCTTGTTCAAATGGGAATTTTACCAGCCTTTCTGGAAAGCATTCTAGTAGCACTTAAAAAGTAGGAACTGCATTATTGTTTGTTCTTATTTCCAGTTTTTGGGAATCTATTTTCTAGTACAGAACCAATAGAATGAATAAATAAATAAATAGATAGATAGATAAATAAATAAATAAACCTTTAAAAATAAACAAAAAAAACCCCCTGCTTGTTCAAATGGGAATTTTACCAGCCTTTCTGGAAAGCATTCTAGTAGGACTTAAAAAGTAGGAGCTGCATTATTGTTTGTTCTAATTTCCAATTTTTGGGAATCTATTTTCTAGTACAGAACCAATAGAATGAATGAATGAATGAATGAATAAGTAAATAAATAAATACTCTTTTAATAAGAAAGCTGCCACAGTGTTTGAGTGACCAAAACCTGAAAATTATGTGACTGTCCATCTCTAAAAACATTGTTGGCTTTATTATGGAACAACTACATCAGGGTATCCCATTAAAAACATGAATTAGAGTTAGACTGGCCTAGCATTTATATGAAGAAAGGTTGAGTGAGGAAAGCAAGATGTAGAAGAGTGTCATATGATCTTATTTTGTAAAATATTACCACACAAACATATTCATACAAAGCTCTTTAGATGTAGAGTGTGTGCGAGTATGCATGCATATTTATGTTTGCATCAATGTGTAAGTGTGGGTGTGAATGTGTGTGTCTGTACACTGCTATGTGAACATGGAGAAAATATAGGAGGACTCACACCAGGTTATTAACATGTGTTATGGGGCACAGGGTTAATAAAAACTGTAATAAAAGCATGCCAACATATATGATATAATGATTTATGAAATTATATTGTGTGTGTATGTGTATCACAAAATTTGCAAAAATTAAAAATGCAAGTCTAATCAGTTAATTCTTCTGCCTTAAAATCTGTGTCAGTGGCTTTCTGTTCTCCTGTGGATTAATCCAGAATCTTTAGCCTGGGCTTTAGAGGCCCCTGTCCCCTTTCTACCCTCCTATAAAACAGCTCCCTCTTCACTCTGTGTCACAGACACACATTTCCCAGTTTTTTACTTCCTTGTAGATCCTTAGTCACCCTCTGCTCTGCAGTTCTCACGCTCCTCTTTGACTTTTCACATGTGTTATTCCCTTCTGTCATCATTTGATGACTTTTCTTTTCTTGGATGGACTCTTTTTCATTTTTATAGAGCTCATCTTAAACACCAGTTTTGCAGGGACTTTCCCCAACTGCTCTATATTGTTAGGTAACCTGATCTGTATTTCCATGGTTCTTTGTCCTTACTAAAATTGTATTTTATTACTAGCTTCTTTTCCCAAACTTTGATCAGATTTTCCCAGCTGTAGATTACTGCTTATATGTTGTATCTGAATTGAATAAGAACCTGTAGCAGGGGTCTGGATCTCATAACTGTGGGGATGTGGAATCCCCTCTCCAACCCTCTGGCTACCTCATGTTTCTCTTAGCTGTGAGAAGCCCTTTTAGTTTTCCAAGGGAAGCAGTTTATGCTACCACTGGGTGTTAGTGAGAGATGGATGCCTTTCCAGAACTGCCTCAGTTATCTCCCCTGGGTCTCTCTGGCTATCTGCATTCCTTTGTGCTCAGGGCTTCCCTCTCTGTTCTTGTCCCCCAGAGAGGAAACTATGGGCAGAAGAACCCTAGTTACCATGACTGTTAGAACCTGCCCAGCCTTGTGGTCATGCTCAAGAACTGAGAAGAGGCTACACTGAGGATGGCTAAATTCCACAATGTGTCTGGTGGTAGCTGGAGCTGACACTTGCTCTAGTACCAGAGAGCTAACCAAGATAGGCATGATGAAGGAGTTAACACAGGGCACATACCAGTTGAGGACACAACAAACAAGTTTATTAAGCATTATCTTGTTTTCATATTTCTAATTAAAGATGTTTATGAGAAAAATTCATATGAAGAGAAAGATAGTTCAGTTCATTTTCAAATGTATTGTTAATAAATTATTCTTTTTATAATAATAGCTTTATTTTTTAAAGTATTTGCATTTTATTCACCAAAAAGCAGACACAGGAAGAAAAGATTGACTCTGTTTTTTCCAGAAGATCTAGGGAAGCCAAATTCCCAACTAGGTCATTGCCTTTGGTAAGCTTAGATACAATATTCAGATTTAAAAACGAAAAGAAATTGTGGAAATAAATTACACTACATGGATCTTTGACACTTGGGGAGTGTTAATTCTAAGAGCTTTTTATATTAGATAACCTGAGCTTCCCTTTCACATTGGCTGTCACTCTGTCCTGTGCAGAGGGGATTGAGTTGGATAATGACTTCCATTAGCACTGGGGGAGATTTCACACATAAATCCCTTACAAATGGGAAAGCAAATAGAGAGTGTCCTGCTTAGTAAATCAACATAGGTTGAGTGTTAGATTTTTCTTCTAGAAGAGTGCCTATGGTGGCTTGTTATCTTTGAAGTGGCTGAAGCTGAAAAAAAAAATAATTTTTTAAAAAAATGAAGTGGTTGAAGCTGGAGGGTCTCGGCCCACTGTGCTTGCCTGCTTTTTCTTATCATTAGGATTGTCCAGCATCTGCATCCTTTTCTCCAGTCTCTGTTTCCATTCTTCCCTGAGCCTGAGGAGGGAAAAATACAAATGTTTAGTGCTTTTGTCTCCATATCTGCTGGTCCAATTGAGGTTGTTTTTCCCCACCCCCTAACAAATATTTTTAAGAAAAACACATGGCTTTTACAAATTAATGAAGAAAAAATCAATAAATGAGCAACATCTATGAATATATAGTTTTACAAATGTGTTCCTTCCTATACTGATGTGTGGATTCAAGGTAATGTCAAACAAAATCCCAGCAAAACCTTTTGGTAGATGTTGACAAGCTGACTCTAAATTTCATGTGGCAAGGCATTTTTAAAAAGATTTTATTTATTTATTCATGAGAGACACATAGAGACAGAGGCATAGGCAGAGGCAGAAGCATGCTTCCCTTGGGGAGCCTGATAGGAACTCAGTCCCTGGACTCAGGATCACTCCCTGAGTGGAAGGCAGATGCTCAACTGCTCAACCGATGAGCCACCCAAATGTCCCTAGGCAAGACACTTTTGAAGAAGAAAGTTTGAAGACTCACATTATTTTATTCTGTGACTTAATATAAAGCTATCATAATCAAGACAATATGGCACTGGTGAAGGAAACGACAAACAAGTCAATGGAACAGAATAGAGTCCAAAAATAAATGTACTCAAATATAGCCAATTGATTGTTGATGAGAGAGGCAAATGTAGCTCAATGGAGGAAGGATTTTTTTTTAAACAAATGGTGTTGGAGGATCATACATTCATATTTTTAAAAAATGGACTTTAATCCATACCCCATATCTTATACAAAATTAACCCCAAATGGATCATGGACCTAAATATAAAATGTAAGACCAAGACTTCTAGAAAATAAAAACCCACAAAATAATATCTTCATTATTTACCCTATGTTAGGGAAAAGTTTCCTAGAGACAACACAAAAAGCATGATTTGTAGAAAAAAGAAAATTTGGGTCTTTATCAAAGTGATACACTGTAAAAGAGAGTAAAAGGCAAGCCATAAGTGGAGAATATATTTGCAAATGACATATCTGTTAAGGGACTTGTTTCTAGAATATATAAAGTTCAAACTAAATGATAAGAAAATAATATAATGGTCAAAAAGTTTGAACATTTTACAAAAGAAGTTGTATAGATGGCAAATAAACACCTAAAAGTAATGCTTAACATAACTAGGAAAATGCAAATTAAAATTACAATGAGGTAACACTAACCTTATAGAATGACCCAAACAAAAAAGAAAACAAAAAAGTCCTCTTTTCCCCCCAAAAAACCCTGACAAAATTTAAAAAACCCTTACAACAAAACTCAAATCAGATATTGGTCAGGAAGCTGAGTAACATTGTGATGGAAATGCAAAATGGTATAGTCAGTTGGGAAAATAGTTTGGCATTTACCATATGACCCAGCAATCTTAGTCCTGGGTATTGACTCAAGAAAAATGGAAACTTATGTTCCACAGAAATTTGTATGCAAACGTTACAACAGTTTAATTCATAATAAAAACTGGAAATGACCTAAATGTCCTTCAGGTGGAGAGTGGATCATCAAATTATGATACATCCACACAACAGACTAATACTCAGCAACGATAAATGATATAGGAAAGATGTTAGGGTTTGAAGCCAATGGCCAAGCAAATTCTTGAGATGTCTTTGGTGCAAAACATTGGTTTTTATTAAAGGACAGGGACAGGACCCATGGGCAGAAAGAGCTGCAATGGGGTCATGAGGAATGGCCCATTATATACTGTCAAGTTGGGAAGGGGTTAGGGATAGTGTAAGTCTCTAAGGAATTTTGTAAATAAGATTTCCAGGACCTTGAGGGGAGCTAGCTATTGTTGGGAAGACCCTTCAGATGTATATCGATGTGTCATATACTTGGGGGATGATTGCTAACTTGTATCTTGGTGATAAATGAAAATTTCTAAAGGAAGTTTTATATGTTGAAGAAGGCTTACAGGATCAGGAGGCCAAGCTAGGATTGCCTTTCATCCTTAGCAGGTGTCAACATCAGGCAATTGAGTCCCTAGAGGAATGTCACTCTACCTGTTTCAAAGACTTGTCAGTAAACAATCAGTAGTAAGGAACATTAATAATTTTTCTTCTGCCTTTGTTTCCCACATAATAAGGAATAGACAACTGATATGCACAATGATAAATAATCCCAAATATATTTTGCTGAGTGAAAAAAAGCCAGACTCAAAAGATTACATATTATATATTTCATATGGCACTATAATGATAAATAACAGATCAGTGGTGGCCAGGGATTGGAAATTGGTAGAGGAATTGATCACAAAGGAACATCATGAAGGGATTCTTCAGTAAAAAAACTATACTATAGCTTGATTATATGGTAATTCCATGACTTTAAGCATCTGTCAAAACTCATAGAACTGTGTATACATACATGAAAAGAAAGGCATGGTGCTTATAAATCAAGAAAAAGAAAATCTATGGTAAAATGGACAGAGGATATACATTGGCACCAGAAGAAGAAATCCAGCTGTTTCCTATATATATAAAAAGATCCCTGGGTGGCTCAGTCAGTTAAGCATCTGCCTTTGGTACAGGTCATGATTCCAGAGTCCTGGGATCAAGCCTCACAGTGGGCTCACAGCTCAGTGGAGAGCCTGCTTCTCCCTCACCACTCTGCTTATTTGTGCTCTCTGTCAAATAGATAAATAAAATCTTTTTTTTTTTAAAGATCTCAACCAAACTTACAATTAATTACATTCAGTTTAAAATAGTAAGATATCATTTTTCACCTGTCAGATTGACAATAATCAAGAGTTTGATAACACACAGTGTGAGCAGCTATGGAAATTGGCACTTGTCTATTCAGGGTGGGAGTTTAAATTAAAACAACATCTTTGCAAGATAAGAAGTCAAGAAGCCAAAATTTAAAAAAACAACAACAAAAATTTATCTTTTGACTTAACATTTTCATTTCTATCAATTTATTCCATAATTCTTATCCACATATACAAAAATGTATGTACAAATATTCTTATTACAATATTGTTTGTGAAGCCAGAAAGTGAAAAACAATATAAATGTTCTTTGGTGTGATTGGTTAAATCAATTGTTAACATTTTTATAATGGAAAACATTAAACAAGAACTGAATTTACTGATATAGAAAGACTTCCAGGTAAGTTAAAAAAATAAGGCACAGATTAGTGAAGATACGATAGTCTCATTTTGCATAAAAATATAGCATATATATTTACTTGCTTATTCAAATTGAAGTTTTGGGAAATTTCACAAGTTTTGGGAAAGATACACAAGAAACTGTTGATGTCAGCTTTTCCTAAAGAGCAAGTCTAGGACCCTAAGTAAGGATACTCACTTCTAATTATATATGCTTCTGTGATGCTTGAATTAAAAAAATATATACACATATATGTATACATATATATATGCACTTGTGTTCATTTCATAAGTATAAAAATAACCAAAATGAAATGATTGGGTAAATGTTATTAGTTTGCTATAGCTCCCATAACAAAACACTACAGACTAGGGTATTTTCTCACAGCTCTGGAGGCTAGAAATCCAAGATCAAGGTGTCAGTAGACTTGGTTTCTCCTAATGCTTCTCTCCTTTGTTTGCAGATGGCCTTCTTGCTTCATTCTCATATGGCCTTTCCTCGGGGTGTGTGTGTGCATCCCCAGTGTCCCTTTGTGCATCCTAATCTCTTCTTATAAGGACATCACTCAGATTGGATTAGGGCTCACACTAAAAGTCTTACTTTAACCAAGTCACCTCTTTTAAAGGTCTTATCCCCAAATACAGTCACACTCTGAGATACTGATGGTTAGGACTTTAACATGAATTTGAGGGGATATAATTCAGTTCATAACATTGCTAAAGCAAAGTAATGCATGCTTACTGTAGGAAAACAAGAATATACAATAAAGGATTTAAAAAGTTGGATCCAGGGCAGTCTGGGTGGCTCAGCGGTTTAGTGCTGCCTTTGGCCCAGGGCCTGATCCTGGAGACCCTGGATGGAGTCTCAAGTCAGGCTCCCTGCATGGAGCCTGCTTCTCCCTCTACCTGTGTCTCTGCCTCTCTGTGTGTGTGTCTCTCATGAATAAAAAAAAAAAAAAAAACAGGGGGCGGGCAAGGTGGCGGAAGAGTAGGGTCCCCATGTCACCTGTCCCCACCAACTTACCTAAATAGCTTTCAAATCATTGTGAAAACCTATGAATTTGGCTTGAGATTTAAAGAGAGAACAGCTAGAATGCTACAGTGAGAAGAGTTTGCATTTCTAACAAGGTAGAAAGATGGGAAAAAAAGTAAATAAAATAAAAAAGAATCTAGTGGGTGAGGGGCCCCCCGCGAGGAGTCTGGCTAAGGCTGGGCAGCAAGAGCCTCCAGGACAGGAAAGCCCAGTCCCAGAGAAGCAGGAACTTTACCAATCTTCCTGGACAGAAAGGCACTCGCAGGATCCCAGGGGGTGAAAGGAGCCCCCAGGTTCCCGGGGTCACTAACAGAGGAACTGTGCCCCGGGGGAGAGTACGCCACACACCGTGGGCAGAGTGTGGTAAAGGACTGGAGCATGCGCCAGGCGGGGCCTTGGGAGCAGCTCAGGCGGCGGCTCAGGTCGTGGCTCTGCACAGAGGGGGCTGCATGGCCCCGGGAACATGGTTCCAGCACTGCAGACCCTGGAGCCCGGGCGCTGGGGGACACAGCCCAGGATCCTGCACTCCCCTTGGGACAGGTGAAGCCTGGGAGGGCCCAGGACATTGAGGACGTTCTGGCCACTGGGCGGCCCAGAACTGTGCAGATCAGCGCTCCCCACCGCGGAGCATCCAAGCCAGCGTGGACCAGGAGACTGCGGTAGTTATGACGGGAGCTGACTCCAGAGCTGGAGACCTGGCCGCCAGTCTTTTTCCTCCCTGTGAGACCCTGTACCTAGGAGAGAGCCGGCAGCCAGGGAACAGAGGCCTCACAGGATAAACAGCTCCTAATGAGCGATGCACCTGGTAAAGGGAGGGGCAGCTCCCCCAGGTGCACACACCTGAGAATCAGCAGAGCAGGCCCTTCCCCCAGAAGACCAGATGGAAGGACAGGGGAAGAGCAAGTTCTTGACTGAGCAGCACTGGAAAGCTCCAGGGGAAGTGGAGGGATTTCCACTATATAGAACCAGAGGATACCCCTCCTTTGTTTTTGTTTTTTGTTCCTTGTTTGTTTCTTTTTCCCTTTTTTCCTCTTTTTTTCCTTTCTTTTTCCAGTACAACTTGTTTTTAGCCACTCTACACTGAGCAAAATGACTAGAAAGAAGAACTCACCACAAAAGAAAGAATCAGAAATAGTACTCTTTCCCACAGAGTTACAGGATTTGGATTACAATTCAATTACAGAAAGCCAATTGAGAAGCACAATTATAAAGCTACTGGTGGCTCTGGAAAAAAGCATAAAGGAATCAAGAGACTTCATGATTACAGAATTTAGATCTAATCAGGCCGAAATTAAAAATCAATTAAATGAGATGCAATCCAAATGGGAGGTCATAATGACGAGGGTCAATGAGGTAGGAGAATGAGTGAGTGACATAGAAGACAAGTTGATGGCAAGAAAGGAAGCTGAAGAAAAAAGAGAAAAACAATTAAAAGATCATGAGGAAAGATTAAGGGAAATAAATGACAGCCTCAGAAAATCTCAAAATATCTACATTTAATTGGGGTTCCAGAGGATGCTGAAAGGGATAGAGGACCAAAAAGTGTATTTGAACATATCATAGCTGAGAACTTCCCTAACTTGGGTAGGGAAACAGGCATTCATATCCAGGACATGGAGAAATCCCCCCCTAAAATCAATAAAAACCATTCAACACCTTGACATTTAATAGTGAAACTTTCAAATTCCAAAGATTAAGAGAAAATCCTTAACATAGCAAGAGACAAGAGATCCCTAATCTATATGGGAAGAAGTATTAGGTTAACAGCAGACCTCTCCACAGAGACCTGGCAGGACAGAGAGGGCTGGCAGGGTGTATTCAGGGTCCTAAATGAGAAGAATGTGCAGCCAAGAATACTCTATCCAGCCAGGCTCTCATTAAGAATAGAAGAAGAGAGAAAAAAAAAAAAAAGAATAGAAGAAGAGATAAAGAGCTTCCAAGATAGGCAGGAACTGAAAAAATATGTGACCACCAAGCCAGCTCTGCAAGAAATACTAAGGGGGACTTTGTAATAGAAAGAGGAGGTCCAAGGGAAAAATCCACAAAAACAAGGACTGAATAGGTATTATGATGACATTAAATTCATATCTTTCAATAGTAACTCTGAACGTAAATGGGCTTAAGGACCCCATCAAAAGGCTCAGGGTTTCAGAATGGATTAAAAAGCAAGACCCATCTATTATCTACAAGAGACTCATTTTAGACATACAGACACCTACAGCCTGAAAATAAAAGGTTGGACAACCATTTACCATTTAAATGGTCCTCAAAAGAAACCAGGGGTAGCCATCCTCATATCAGATAAATTAAACTTTATCCCAAAGACTGTAGTTAGAGATGAAGAGGGACACTATAAACCACTTAAAGGATCTATCCAACAAGAGGACCTAACAATCATCAATATTTATGTACCGAATGTGAGAGCTGCCAAATATATCAATCAATTAATAACCAAAGTTAAGACATACTTAGATAATAATACACTTACTTGGTAAGTGTATACTTATACTTGGTGACTTGAATGTAGCACTTTCTATAATTGACAGATATTCTAAGCACAACATCTCCAAAGAAACAAGAGCTTTAAATGATACACTACACCAGATGGATTTCACTGATATTTACAGAACTTTACATCCAAACTCAACTGAATACACATTCTTCTCAAGTGCACATGGAACTTTCTCCAGAATAGACCACATACTGGGTCACAAATCAGGATTTCACCAATACCAAAAGATTGGGATCATCCCTTGCATATTTTCAGACAATAATGCTTTGAAATTAGAACTAAATCAGAAGAAGAAGTATGGAAGGATTTCAAACATGGGGAGGTTAAGGACCATGCTGCTAAAAGATGAAGGGGTCAACCAGGAAATTAGAGAAGAATTAAAAAGATTCATGGAAACTAATGAGAATGAAGATACAACCTTTCAAAATCTTTGGATACAGGAAAAGCAGCCCGGAGGGGGAAATACATTGCAATACGAGCATCCATCCAAAAACTGGAAAGAACTCAAATACAAAAACTAACCTTGCACCTAAAGGAGCTGGAGAAAAAAAAGCAAATAGAACCTACACCCAGCAGAAGAGGAGAGTTAATAAAGATTTGAGCAGAACTCAATGAAATAGAGACCAGAAGAACTGTGGAACAGATTAACAAAACCAGGAGTTGGTTCTTTGAAAGAATTAATAAGATAGATAAACCATTAGCCAGTCTTACTAAAAAGAAGAGAGGAAAGACTCAAATTAATAAAATCATGAATGAGAAAGGAGAGATGAGCTCCAATACCAAGGAAATACAAACGACCTTAAAAACTTATTATGAGCAGGATTTCACCAATAAATTAGGCAATTTAGAAGAAATGGACGCATTCCGGGAAAACCACAAATTCCCAAAACTGGAACAAGAAGAAATAGAAAACCTGAACAGGCCAATAAACAGGGAGGAAATTGAAGCAGTCATTAAAAACCTCCCAATACACAAAACTCTAGGGCCAGATGGCTTACCAGCCATCTGGGTTGAATTCTATCAAATGTTTAAAGAAGAAATCATACCTATTCTACTAAACTGTTTGGAAAGATAGAAAGAGATGGAACACTTCCAAACTTGTTCTATGAGGCCAGCATCACCTGAATTCCAAAACCAGACAAAGACCCCACCAAAATGGAGAATTATAGACCAATATCCCTGGATGAACATGGATGCAAAAAATTCTCAACAAGATAGTAGCCAATAGGATCCAACAGTACATTGAGAAGATTATTCATCATGACTAAATGGGATTTGTCCCCAGGATGCAAGGCTGGTTCAACACTCATAAAGCAATCAGTGTGATAGATCATATCAGCAAGAGAAAAAACAAGAACCATATGATCCTCTGAATACATGCAGAGAAAGCATTTGACAAATACAGCATCCGTTCCTGATCAAAACTCTTCAGAGCGTAGGGATAGAGGAAACATTCCTCAACATCTTAAAAGCCATCTACGAAAAGCCCACAGCAAATATCATTCTCAACTGGGAACCTTTCCCCTAAGATCAGGAACAAGACAGGGATGTCCACTCTCACCACTGCTATTCAACATAACACTAGAGTCCTAGCCTCAGCAATCAGACAACAAAAAGACATAAAAGGCATTCAAATTGGCAAAGAAGAAGTCAAACTCTCCCACTTAGCCTATGACAGGATACTCTACATAGAAAACCCAAAAGACTCCACCCCAAGATTGCTAGAACTCATAGAGCATTTCAGCAGTCTGGCAGGATACAATATCAATGCCCAGAAGTCAGTGGCATTTCTATACACTAACAATGAGACTGAAGAAGGAGAAATTAAGGAGTCAATCCCATTTACAATTGCACCCAAAAGCATAAGATACCTAGGAATAAACATAACCAAAGAGGTAAAGGATCTATGCCCTGAAAACTACAGAACACTTCTGAAAGAAATTGAGGAAGACACAAAGAGATGGAAAAATATTCCATGCTCATGGATTGGAAGAATTAATATTGTGAAAATGTCAATGTTACCCAGGGCAATTTACATGTTTAATGCAATCCCTATCAAAATACCATGGACTTTCTTCAGAGACTTAGAACAAATTATTTTAAGATTTGTGTGGAATCAGAAAAGACCCCGAATAGCCAGGGGAATATTAAAAAAAAAAAAAGAAAAAAAACAGAGCTGGGGGCATCACAATGCCAGATTTCAGGTTGTCCTACAAAGCTGTGGTCATCAAGACAGTGTTGTACTGGCACAAAAACAGACACATAGATCAATGGAACAGAATAGAGAATCCAGTAGTGGACCCTCAACTTTATGTTCAACTAATATTCGACAAAGGAGGAAAGACTATCCACTGGAAGAAAGACAGTCTCTTCAATAAATGGTGCTGGGAAAATTGGACATCCACATGCAGAAGAATGAAAGAGACCACTCTCTTGCACCATACACAAAGATAAACTCAAAATGGATGAGAGATCTAAATGTGAGACAAGATTCCATCAAAATCCTAGAGGAGAACGCAGGCAATACCCTTTTTGAACTCGGCCACAGTAACTTCTTGCAAGATACATCAATGAAGGCAAGGGAAACAAAACCAAAATGAATTATTTGGACTTACTCAATAAAAAGCTTCTGCACAGCAAAAGAAACAGTCAACAAAACTAAAAGACAACCTACAGAATGGGAGAAGATAGTTGCAAATGATGTATCAGATAAAGGGCTAGTTTCCAAGATCTATAAAGAACTTACTAAACTCAACAGCAAAGTAACAAACAATCCAATCGTGAAATGGGCAAAAGACATGCACAGAAATCTCACAGAGGAAGACATAGACATGGCCAACAAGCACATGAGAAAATTCTCCGCATCACTTGCCATCAGGGAAATACAAATCAAAACCACAATGAGATACCACCTCACACCAGCAAGAATGGAGAAAGTTAACAAGGCAGGAAACCACAAATGTTAGAGAGGATGTGTAGAAAGGGGAGCCCATTTGCACTGTTGGTGGGAATGTGAACTGGTGCAGCTACTCTGGAAAACTGTGTGGAGGTTCCTCAAAGAGTTTAAAGTAGATCTGCTGTATGAGTTCTAGCAATCTTGGGGTGGAGGCTTTTGGGTTTTCTATGTAGAGTATCATGTCATTGCGAAGAGGGAGAGTTTGACTTCTTATTTGCCAATTTGAATGCCTTTAATATCTTTTTTTATCTGATTGCTGAGGCAAGGACTTCCAGTACTATGTTGAATAGCAGTGGTGAGAGTGGACATCCCTGTCTTGTTCCTGATCTTAGGGGAAAGGCTCCCAGTGCTTCCCCATTGAGAATAATATTTGCTGTGGGCTTTTCGTAGATGGCTTTTAAGGTGTCGAGGAAAGTTCCCTCTATCCCTACACTCTGAAGAGTTTTGATCAGGAACGGATGCTGTATTTTGTCAAATGCTTTCTCTGCATCTAATGAGAGGATCATATGGTTCTTGGTTTTTCTCTTGCTGATATGATGAATCACATTGATTGTTTTACGAGTGTTGAACCAGCCTTGTGTCCCCGGGATAAATCTTACTTGGTCATGGTGAATAATTTTCTTAATGTGTTGTTGAATCCTATTGGCTAGTATCTTGTTGAGAATTTTTGCATCCATGTTCATCAGGGATATTGGTCTATAATTCTCCTTTTTGGTGGGGTCTTTGTCTGGTTTCGGAATTAAGGTGATGCTTGGCCTCATAGAACGAATTTGGAAGTACTCCATCTCTTTCTATCTTTCCAAACAGCTTTAGTAGAATAGGTATGATTTCTTCTTTAAACGTTTGATAGAATTCCCCTGGGAAGCCATCTGGCCCTGGACTCTTGTGTCTTGGGAGGTTTTTGATGACTGCTTCAATTTCCTCCCTGGTTATTGGCTTGTTCAGGTTTTCTATTTCTTCCTGCTCCAGTTTTGGTAGTTTGTGGCTTTCCAGGAATGCGTCCATTTCTTCTAGATTGCCTAATTTATTGGCGTATAGCTGTTCATAATATGTTTTTAAAATCGTTTGTATTTCCTTGGTGTTAGTAGTGATCTCTCCTTTCTCATTCATGATTTTATTAATTTGAGTCTTCTCTCTCTTCTTTTTAATAAGGTTGGCTAATGGTTTATTAATCTTATTAATTCTTTCAAAGAACCAACTCCTGGTTCTGTTTATCTGTTCCACAGTTCTTTTGGTCTCGATTTCATTTAGTTCTGCTCGAATTTTAATTAACTCTGTTCTTCTGCTGGGGGTGGGGTCTATTTGCTGCTTTTTCTCTAGCTCCTTTATGTGTAAGGTGAGCTTTTGCATTTGAGTTCTTTCCAGTTTTTGAATGGATGCTTGTATTGCGATGTATTTCCCCCTCAAGACTGCTTTTGCTGCATCCCAAAGATTTTGAATGGTTGTATCTTCATTCTCATTAGTTTCCATGAATCTTTTTAATTCTTCCTTAATTTCCTGGTTGACCTTTTCATCTTTTAGCAGGACGGTCCTTAACCTCCACGTGTTTGTGGTCCTTCCAAACTTCTTGTTGTGATTAAGTTCTAATTTCAAGAAACACTGGGACACCTGCACCCAGATGTTTCTAGCAGCAATGTCCACAATAGCCAAACTGTGGAAGGAGCCTCGGTGTCCATCGAAAGATGAATGGATAAAGAAGATGTGGTTTATGTATACAATGGAATATTACTCAGCCATTAGAAACAACAAATACCCACCATTTGCTTCAACGTGGATGGAACTGGAGGGTATTATGCTGAGTGAAGTAAGTCAATTGGAGAAGGACAAACAGTGTATGTTTTCATTCATTTGGGGAATATAAATAATAGTGAAAGGGAATATAAAGGAAGGGAGAAGAAACGTGTGGGAAATATTGGGGACACAGAACATAAAGACTCCTAACTCTGGGAAACGAACTAGGGGTGGTGGAAGGGGAGGGGGGGTGGGGGGGAATGGGTGACGGGCACTGAGGGGGACACTTGACGGGATGAGCACTGGGTGTTTTTCTGTATGTTGGTAAATTGAACACCAATAAAAATTAATTTATTAAAAAAAATAAAGTAGATTTGCCCTATGACCCAGGAATTGCACTGCTGGGGATTTACCCCAAAGATACAGATGCAATGAAACGCTGGGACACCTGCACCCCGATGTTTCTAGCAGCAATGTCCACAATAGCCTAACTGTGGAAGGAGCCTCAGTCTCCATCGAAAGATGAATGGTTAAAGAAGATGTGGTATAGGTATAGAATGGAGCATTACTCAGCCATTAGAAACGACAAATACCCACCATTTGCTTCGACGTGGATGGAACTGGAGGGTATTATGCTGAGTGAAATAAGTCAATCAGAGAAGGACAACATTATATGGTCTCATTCATTTGGGGAATATAAAAAATCGTGTCAGGGAATAAAGGGGAAGGGAGAAAAAATGACTGGGTAATATCAGAAAGGGAGACAGAACATGAAAGACTCCTAACCCTGGGAAACGAACTGGGGGTGGGGGAGGGGGACATGGGCGGGGGGGGTGATGGTGACTGGGTGACGGGCACTGACAGGGGCACTTGATGGGATGAGCACTGGGTGTAATTGTATATGTTGGCAAATTGAACACCAATAAAAGATAAATTTACAAAATAAATAAATAAATAAAAAGGAAAACCATATTGGGGGCATTACAATGCCAGATTTCAGGTTGTTCTATAAAGCTGTGATCATCAAGACAGTATGGTACTGGCACAAAAACAGACCCATAGATCAGTGGAACAGAATAGAGAATTCAGAAATGGGCGCTCAACTCTATTTTCAACTAATATTCAATAAATCAGGAAAGACTATCCACTGGAAAAAGACAGTCTTCAATAAATGGTGCTGGGAAAATTGGACATACACATGCAGAAGAATAAAACTGGACCATTTTCTTACACCATACACAAAGATAAACTCAAAATGGATGAAAGATCTAAATGTGAGACAAGATTCCATCAAAATCCTAGAGGAGAACACAGGCAACACCCTTTTTGAACTTGGCCACAGCAACTTCTTGTAAGATACATCAATGAAAGCAAGGGAAGCAAAAGCAAAATGAATTATTTGGACTTACTCAAGATAAAAAGCTTCTGCACAGCAAAAGATACAAAATGGGCAAAAGACATGAACAGAAACTTCACAGAGGAAGACATAATCATGGCCAGCAATCACATGAGAAAATGCTCCGCATCACTTGCCATCAGGGAAATACAAATCAAAACCACAATGAGATACCACCTCACACCAGTGAGAGTGGGAAAATCAACAAGACAGGAAATGACAAATGTTGGAGCGGATGTGGAGAAAGGGGAACTACTTACACTGTTGGTGGGAATGTGAACTGGTATATCTACCCTGAAAAACTGTGTAGGGGTTTCTCAAAGAGTTAAAAATAGAATAGCCCTATGACCCAGCAAATGCATTGCTAGGGATTTACCCCAAAGATACAGATGCAGTGAAATGGCAGGACACCTCCACCCCAATGTTTATAGCAGCAATGTCCACAATAGCCAAACTGTGGAAGGAGCCTCTGGTGTCCATCAAGAGATGAATGGATGAAGAAGATGTGGTATATGTATACAGTGGAATATTACTCAGCCATTAGAAATGACAAATATCCACCATTTGCTTCGACGTGGATGGAACTGGAGGGTATTATGTTGAGTAAAATAAGTCAATCAGAGAAGGACAAACATTATGTGGTCTCATTCTTTTGGGGAATATAAAAAATAGTGAAGGGGAGTAAAGGGGAAGGAGAGAAAATGAGTGAAACTATCAGTGAGGGTGATAGAGCATTAGAGACTCCTAACTCTGGGAAAAGAACAAGTGGTAGGGGAAAGGAAGGTGGGCAGGGGGTTGGGGTGACTTGGTGACAGGCAGTGAGGGGGGCACTTGGCGGGATAAGCGCTGTGTGATATCCTATATGTTGGCAAATTGAACTCCAATAAACAAACAAACAAACAAACAAAGGTAAATTGAAAAACAATGCAATTTTCTAAAAAAATAAAAATAAAAAATAAAAAGTTGGATCTTACCTTAATTTTTCACTCATACGTATTTCAAAAATGAATAGAATAATAATAATACTCTTTTCATATACTCCTCTATTTTCCTCAGAGGGATTCCTAAGGGCATGTAATTTAGAGCATATAAATATTCTGAGGATGTAGGCACCTATTACTATTCAGTTCTTGGCAGCTTCTCACTTAAAACTACTCAATATAGGCCCAAGGATGGATGGAAAGAATCTGGTATATTGGCCTGTTGTTAGGGATAGTTGTTGCTTAAGCATATTAGCAACCAAGGATTGAAAGTTGAAGTATTGAGAGAAGAATTAGGGATATGCGGAATAATGTTAAGACAGTTATATCCTTATTCTACCTGAAATTATATTAAAGTGATGGACATAAAAATACAGTTTGCTTGTTTGAAAGGTGAGATAAAACATGGAGTGCCTGCTTTCCTGTAAGCAGACAGCTGCCTTACAGGTCTTTTTGCACACTTTACTTAAGAAGTGTTGATTTATTGAGCTTATATGCCCTCCTGTTGTACCTATTAGTAAAGTAACCATAAGTTATTTTTCTTCATTATGCTTATTAAGTATCTATCTTGTATTTTAACTTGTAAGTAACCTCTCCAGGCTCACAAGCTCCCTTTATTAAGCATCTCTGAAAGATTCTGTAACTAAATCTGCCTCCAAATGTACATGACTTTTGTCATTGAGATCTTTAAAAGCTCACTAATGGTATTTGTTTTTAAATAAATTGCTATCTGTGCATTTCATGGAACTTGATGGACTCCTTAATATAATGTGGACTCATTCACTAGTTAAACAGTCTTTAACTTTTCCTGGATATAGTGCTGCTTTGCTGACTTCCCATCTGCAGCTACTTTCCATCTACATCTGCCTCAAGCATTTGCACCAAAGCCAACTTTTCTTGGGCTACCTTCCACCAGTGACTGAGCACAGCAGAGGTACTAATGCAGGCCTATCTCTGCAAGATGCAGAGTGTCTTTAACAGTTGTCTTTGACTCAAGGACTTCACACTATTCTGGTCAAAACTTTTTCTGGCTTGCCCTGCTGCCTAACCCTGTTCCACTTCCTTGCCTTTCTCCTTCATGGAGGCCAGACCTGTATCCTATGGCTCTACCTAAGGGTGTGCTTTTAGTTTGTGGGGAAAATCAATTTTTTTAGAAATTTTGTAAGCTGGTTATTAAATTTGGCCATCATTAAAAGTAAATTATAAAGTTACAATTAAATTATATTACTCTATTAAATTTATAAGATTAATTTAATGTTATATTAATTCCATTGATTCTAATTGTATTAAAAACAGTCATAACTATGTGAGATTCATCACTTTCTAATTATTTTACTGCATTTTACAATAATCTATGATCTTCAGGTTATTTAGGCTTATTATATTTATATGCTGAAATTACTATATGATGGAGTACACTGCATTCTCCACTCATCTTCACTGATGTCTCGTTGGAAGCTTGAAATAAACTATTTACAACACAGATGTTGGCAAACACTATAAGTCATGACTTGGTTTATTGCTTTGTTCATTGTCTGGACAGAGTATTGTCCCTCAGGCCAAATATGGCCAGCTGCTTGTGTTAATAAATAAAGTTTCATTGAAATACAGTCCTGACTTTTGATTACATATTGTCTATAGCTGCTTACACACAACAATGACAGGGTTAAGTAGTTGCAATAGAGACACATGTCTCCTCCCCTCAATATTAACTACCTTGTCTTTATAGAAAATGTTTGTTGACCCCTCATCTAGACTTATGAAATAATGGAGATAATTTTAATAATGCAGATTAAATTTAGAAGTATGGTGTGTCTATATAGGTATTACATTGCTAATATGAAACAAACAAATACATACATACATACATACATACATACATACATAAATTGTGTAAATGTTCTTCCAGTACTAGAAAACTATCCTTGACCTATTTGTCAAATTAATAGCAATTAAGTATTTATTCATTGTGTGATTTTGTCACATTATGGTTGAATTTCAACTACAGATTGGCTATAGATGAAAGAGGTTGGCAAAAACCAATAAAAGTATACTATGAAAATCAGGTGGCTTTATGGAATGTATAATAAAGAGCACTGTATATCTTCTTAATATTTATAAATTGTGTGCTATACACCCTTTATGCCTGTGAAATTTATGATAAACATGTATGTATGTACATTTTTTTCCCACAGTGAGCCAATTGTTAAACATTTATTAGCACACCATAACTTCCTCCCCATTTTTCTCTCACAGGTGTTTCCCGTAATAAATCTTATACCCATCAAATCTTGCCTTGCCCTCTGCTTCTCATCAAATTAACACATTTTTATAAGATTTTATTTTATTTATTAATGAGAGACAGAGAGGGAGAGAGAGAGAGAGAGAGAGAGGCAGAGACACAGGCAGAGGGAGAAGCAGGCTCCATGAAGGGATTCTGATGTGGGACTCGATCCTGAGACTCCAGGATCACACCCTGAGCTGAAGGCAGATGCCCACCTGTGAGCCACCCAGGCATCCTGCTCATATGCTTCTTGTCCTTTCTTTTTATTGATTTTTAATTAATTTTTTATTAATTTTAATCAGTCTTTGACTCTTTGAGTTTTTGTAGTTTCCAGGAATGCATCCATTTCTTTGGGATTGCCTAATTTGGTGGCATATAGTTGCTCGTAATATGTTCTTAAGATTGTTTGAATTTACTTGGTGTTGGTTGTGATCTCTCCTTTTTCATTCCTGATTTTATTATTTGGGTTTTTCCCCTTTTGTTTTTGATAAGTCTAGCTAGGCGTTTATCAATCTTGTTAATTCTTTCAATGAACCAGCTCCTAGTTTCATAAATCTGTTCTAATGTTCTGGTTTCTACTGTTCTATTTCATTGATTTCTGTTTTAATCTTTATTAATCCTCATATCCTGGGGGGTTTGGGCTTTATTTGCTGATATAGCTCCAGCTCTTTTTGGTGTAAGGTTCCTTTAGTGTATTCGAGATTTCTCCAATTTTTTGAGGGAAGCTTGTATCGCAGTGTACTTCTGTTTTAGGACTGCCGTTGCTGTATATCAAAGGTTTTGAACGTTGTGTTTTCATTTTCATTCATTTGCATGAATCTTGACCCATTCATTCTTTAGTAGGATGGTCTTTAACCTCCAGGTGTTTGAATTCCTACCAAATTTCTTCTTGTGATTGAGTTCAAGTTTCAAAGCACTATGGTCTGAAAATATGTAGGAATAATCCTAATCTTTTTTTTTTTCGATTTTATCTATTCATTCTTTTTTTAAATAATAGATTTATTTTTTATTGGTGTTCAATTTGCCAACATACAGAATAACACCCAGTGCTCATCCCGTCAAGTGCCCCCCTCAGTGCCCGTCACCCAGTCACCCCCACCCCCTGCCCTCCTCCCCTTCTACCACCCCTAGTTCGTTTCCCAGAGTTAGGAGTCTTTATGTTCTGTCTCCCTTTCTAATTTCCTACCCATTTCTTCTCCCTTCCTTTCTATTCCCTTTCACTATTATTTATATTCCCCAAATGAATGAGATGTTTGTCCTTCTCCGATTGACTTATTTCACTCAGCACAATACCCTCCAGTTCCATCCACGTCGAAGCAAATGGTGGGTATTTGTCATTTCTAATGGCTGAGTAATATTCCGTTGTATACATAAACCACATCTTCTTTATCCATTCATCTTTCCATGGACACCGAGGCTCCTTCCACAGTTTGGCTATTGTGGACATTGCTGCTAGAAACATCGGGGTGCAGGTGTCCCGGCGTTTCATTGCATCTCTATCTTTGGGGTAAATCCCCAGCAGTGCAATTGCTGGGTCGTAGGGCAGGTCTATTTTTAACTCTTTGAGGAACCTCCACACAGTTTTCCAGAGTGGCTGCACCAGTTCACATTCCCACCAACAGTTCATTCATTAAAGACATAGAGAGAGGCAGAGACACAGGCAGAGGGAGAAGGAGGCTCCATGGAGGAAGCCTGATGTGCAGGGATCACGCCCTGCGCCAAAGACATGCTCAACCGCTGAGCCACGCAGGCGTCCTGGAATAATCCCAATCTTTTGGTCTTGGTTGAGACCTGATTTGTGACCCAGTATGGGATCTTCTCTGGTGAAAGTTTTTTGTGTACTTGAGAAGAATGTATGATCTATTGCTTTGGGGTGGAATGTTCTATATATATCTGTGAAGTCCATCAGGCCCAGTGTATCATCCAGAGCCCTGTTTCTTTGCTAATCTTCTGCTTAAATGATCTATCATTGCTCTCTGAGTTGAGTGTTAACATTACCTTCTATTATTGTATGATTATCAATGTATCTCTTTAATTTGGTTATTAACTGGGTGATATAATTGGCTGCTCCAAAGTTAGGAGCATAAATATTTATAATTGTCAGATCTTCTTGCTGGATAGATCCTTTAAGTATGATATAGTGTTCCTCTTCATCTCTTACTTCAGTCTTTGGTTTAAAATCTAATTTATCTGATGAGGATTGCTACCCCAGCTTTCCTCTGAGATCCAGTAGCATGATAAATGATTCTCCACCCCCTTGCTTTCAGTCTGAAGTTGTCTTCAGGTCTAAAATGAGTGTCTTTGTTTAAAAAATATTTTATTCATTTATTTATTTATTCATGAGAGACACACACAGAGAGAGAGAGGCAGAGATGCAGGCAGAGGGAGAAGCAGGCTCCATGCAGGGAGCCCGACGCAGGACTCAATCCCAGGACTCCAGGATCACGCCCTGGGCTGAAGGCAGGCGCTCAACCGCTGAGCCTCCCAGGCATCCTGAAAATGTGTGTCTTGTAGACAGCATATGGATGGGTCTTTCTTTTTAATCCAATTTGATACCCTGTGTCTTTTGATGCAATCATTTAGCTCATTTACACTCAGAGTAACTATTGAAAGATATGAATTTAGTGTCATCGTATTACCTATTCAGTCCCTATTTTTGTGGATTGTTTCTGTTTGCTCCCTCTTTCTATTACAGGGTCCCCCTTACTATTTATTGCAGAGTCGGTTTGGTGGTCACATATTCTTTCAGTTTCTGTCTATTCCTGGAAGCTCTTTATCATGTGCATACTTGCTCCACCCCTCTCAGGGGAAGGCAGAGGATCTCTATGTTTCTGTCCTTTGCACAGTCCTCACATGGAAAGCTGTCACCCCATGGGACCACTGCTCACAGTTCATGGTGAACTGATCTCAGAGCCCCCTCCCAGACCTAACCAGTTTCCTGGCTCCAATGCTTGGGAACTCTACCAGTTCAGGCACCCCCATTCTTTCTGTGATTCCAGAGATCCTGAGACCATACTGTTCCGACTAGGATTCTGCCCCATTTCACCACCTGAACATCTTTCAGGCATTGATATCTTTCACTGGAGCCGATTTTTAAGGGTCCTTATTTTGCACTTGGGGACTATATCACTTTCCAGGAACCAAGTTACTGAGGATCCCCACCCCTTATCCCATTTATCTTCCAATATATCTCTTGGGATTCACTTCTCTGCACCTCCTCCTACTTTGCAGAAAGGGGCCACTTTTCTACTTGTAGAGTTCTAGCAATTCTTTTCTTACATCTCAGTTTGAATTTTGGGTGTTCAGAATGATTTGATAGGTATCTAGATAAGTTCAAGGGACCAGATGAAGTGAGGTCCCTCTATTCTTCTGCAATCTTGCCCCTTCCTCGGTTGCCTTTTTCTTTGTTTTTTAAAGATTTTATTTTATTTTTTCATGAGAGACCAGAGAGACAGAGAGAGAGAGAGACAGAGACAGAGACAGAGACATAGGAGAGGGAGAAGCAGGCTCCATGCAGGGAGCCTGATGTGGGACTCGATCCTGGGACTCCACGATCACACCCGTGGCCGATGGCAGGCACTAAACCACTGATCCACCCAGGAATCCCCCTTGGTTGCCTTTTTCATAATAGTATTTTGCCTAATTACAAAATGGCAGAACATCCTTGTAGACACTTTGGCAATACTAGGAGGGCTCATACACATCAAATCTGCCATTCTAGTAGTCAAAAATAATCACTCTTAGGAGCGTCTGAGTGGCTCAGTCAGTTAAGTGTCTGCCTCCAGCTCAGGTCATGATCCCAGGGTCCTGGATGGAGCCCAGAGTTGGGCTCCTTGCTCAGTGGGTTGCCTGCTTTTCCCTCTGTCCCTCCCCCTGCTTGTGCTCTCTCTCTTCTGTCTCTCTTTCAAATAAATAAATAAATAAATAAATAAATAAATAAATAAATCTTTAAAAAAAATCACTCCGTATCTTAGTGCATTTTCTTTTAATCTTTTGCTTGTATATACAGATAGACTGTTTATATATTTTGAGAAAAATAAAATGATATTACAAATTATACTTTTAACTCCACATTGTTCATCTAGAAGATGTACAGAGAGTTCATCCTGGGATCTGGCTCCCAGTGGGCTTGTGGGGCCAAGACATGGAGGCTGGAAGATGGCAGGAACCACACAACTGACTTTCCTCACTCTCCTGGAATCACTGGGACTGGATGCTCTAATATGCAACTATTCTAGCATGTAGAAAGGCCTGCATTTGCTTTCTAGATAAACAAGAATGTAGCTGGAATGGTGGCATGTCTCTTCTTTGGCTATGGAGAGAAGCTATACCCCCTCCAGAGATTAAAAGAAAAAAAAAGGTTTTTACAAGTTAATATTGGTTCAACACATGTGAATTACAATTATTTTCAGCTCAGCATGATCAGAAACATGGAGGCATAGTGCCTTGTGACTAGCAGAATGCTCAGTTGCCACTCCACTTTGAAGTAGGCATCTTGGCAAAACAGACAGCTTAGCTAGGTTGTTCCCATTTTAGGGAGAGAGGAAACTAGATAATATCTAAAAAGTTGGGTTGATCTGTCTGCTCCAAAGTTTTGCACTGTGAGGGAAAGGCTTTTTTATTCAGAGTTCTGTTGACACATGTGACCTCTCATAACTATATGTTCCCCTCAGCAGATTCCTTTGGCAAGAAAAACCAGTTTATTTGCCAAAGAGAGGAAGACCACATTTTCCTTTCCCCAAGAATATTAATATTTATCATCCTAGATGTGAGATCTTTTATACTTACATATACCTGTTGACCTAACCCTGAAATTCAGTGTTCCTCATGTCCTGGGGATTGCAAAGAGGAAAGGCGAGGAAAGTTTTTTTTCAGTTTATCAAGGTATAAATAATAGAACCTCATTTAATTTATATATAAAAGGCTCATCCTTATCTATGTCACTGGTTCTCAATAAGGGGTGACTTTGTCCTCTAAGGAATACTTGGTAATGTTAGAAGATATTTTTTATTGTCATAATGGGTAGGGGAGAGTCGTATTGGACTGTAAGGTTATGAGGGATGATGTTAAACACTTTACAAGGACAGGACAGCCCCCTAGCCCTGGCCCTAATTGTCAATAGTACAAGGTTGAAACACCATGGTATATGTGGTGATAAGACTGAATGAGTAGATGACTTAATTGTGTCTTGAATTTTCTATATTTATGATGTTTTGACATCTTAAGAAGCTTGTTGGTCATGGAAAAGCCCAAAACTTGCCTTTCTTAGAGATATCAAAAGGCTTGCTGTAAACGTGTCAACCAATCCCAAATCTGGGGTCCCAACCACCCCTAAGACTCACACATGAAGCCATACTTCCCATTTCCTAAATCATCCCAGGGCTAAGTGCCGTACAACTATAAACCACGTCTTAGCCCAAAGCCCTCTGGAATTATTCAAACTAGCCAATCCTAAACTGTTTACTCTGCCCTGATTTTCGCTCAGAAACTCCAATAACATTTCTGGACTAGATTTTCACCATGCTTCTGTCTTTTTTTTTTCTTTTTTTTTTTTTTTGCTTCTTTCTTTTGCCACTGCGCAAGACCTGGTGCTTCCTCTGTGGCCCTGCATGGTATGCAGTGAACATTTCTCTAGAACTCTGAATATAGTAAACTTCTTCCAGGTCTTGCTTCCTTTCTTCTCATGGCAGCCCTGACTTTACCATACCATACTGAATATTTTCATTCTTAGAACGTAATGATGAAAATAATTCAGTCTCCTATCTTCACATTTGGTATATTTCTACAGAAAGCTAATTTAGAAAATAGTAGAGAAATAATCCACATACTTTCTCAGTGCGCTCTTTCCCTGACGATCTTCCTCCAGTTCCCTGTAACAAGTCTGTTTGCTAATTTCTTTTTCCCAGAAACTTTTGAGCTCATGACAAGTTTCACAGCAAAAGACTTCCCGACGGATATATTGATTGTTCATCCCCTGAAAAATAGAAGAAAAAACAAATCCCAGTTCTTCAAATAAAACCACTCTAATTTTGGAGTGATGAGAGGTGAGTTTATTTATTTATTCATGAGAGACACAGAGAGAGAGAGAGAGAGAGAGAGAGAGAGAGAGAGGCAGAGACACAGGCAGAGGGAGAAGCAGGCTCCATGCAGGGAGCCTGATGTGGGACTCGATCCCAGGACTCCAGGATCTCACCATGGGCTTAAGGCAGGCACTAAACCGCTGAGCCACCCAGGGATCCTCAAAAGGTGAGTTTAAATCCAGCCCCTGCCATTTACACTTTTTGTGATTGTAGACAGATTTCACGATCACCATGATTTTGTTTCCTCAATTGCAAATGGGAATATAACAATTGTCAGAAAATGTAAAAAAAATTGAAATGAAAAAGATTTTAAAGGGTCCTAATAACCCCTACAGAGGATCTGATTTTATTGTCTTCAAGCTGCTTTACAACTCTGAAATAATAGAAAGAATATAGTAATGCAAATGATTCTTGAACATAGAGATTCAAATAAATTTTGTCTAGGGGATTGCAATTGATAGCTGTGTGGATACCAAGCAATTTAAAATACTTCTAAATTCACTTCAATATTCTTGATAGACTACATATGTGTTTTTAATTTTTTTTAATTACTTGTAATATCTTACTAGTTTTCTCATTAATAAGTTAAATAAAATATTTGACTCATGTTCATTTTATATTTGCGTGATAGTTATGATTTTAACTTAAAGAAATGATTCTTAACAGTTATGTCACAGTTGTGTGTGTATGTACACAAAGTGAAATATACATGCAGAAGCTCTAAACACAGTATATGGCAAGTAGATAATCGAGAGATGTTATGCTCTTTCTGTCTTTCCTCACAGAATAACAATAACCTCTACTATTTGTTGAGCACATAATATGTGATAGGCTTTCTATACACACTTACATTTGATCCTTCCTACAACTCTGGGAGCTGGGTGATTCTACACTCATTGTTCAGATGAGGAAACTGAGAAATAGAATTTGCCTATGTCCTCATAACTGAACACAAAGTGGTGGGAATTTGAACCTAGGTCTGTCCATTTTCAAGGTGGATACTTTTGGCCCTGGGATTCTCATCACAAGAAATGGTTGGCATATCTGGAAACGGTCACATCCAGAACAAGCTTGTGTGACATGTATGTGTGTCCCATGAAAGTGCACGTTTAATACTCAAAAATATTTACTTATGTGAATATTGCCCATTTTCCAGATCTTAGTGGCTTTAACAAGCAGGCAGATGCAAAGGACAGCAGAAAAGATCCTTTCCTGTCTGCTGGTAAGTACCTGTTCAGAGAAGGGCTTTGGCCCTGGCTGGAGGTTGGAAAGAACCTGGAGCTTACTGTTTTGCTATTGTTTTTGATATCTTGAAATATGTAATAGGTTCTTATAGGTTCTTAGTTATTCTTCATTAAATTAAATTAAATGACACTTGTCAAGTTAATTTTTTTCTAAAAAGACCTGGCCTGGGATTGCCAAAGGCCTCAGATGCTGACAGATGGTCTGGAGGGTGACTTTTGCACTTTCTGAGTAGGGGATGTGCTCAAGGCCTTCTGTAGTCTCAGGAAGCCTCTCTGGGTTTTCTCAAAGCCCCACTTGAGTTCTGAAGCTCTAGCTTGGAGCTAGCACATACTCCATCTTCTAAGAGTGTATTTCCCACTTATTTTCCCCCCAGGCTAATAAATTTAGTGCAAAGAATTCTAATAAATTCTTAGTCATTCAATATTAAAAGCGTTGTTAAAAACATATACCAGCATTCATGGAACTAGAGTTTAGGTGTGCTCCTCTGTAGCAATTAGGTTTCCTACGGATTTGTTTGAAGCTGCAGAGGTGTCTGAAGTTTTCTCATTTTCCTCATGTGACTCTGCCTGTATAAATGCTTGATAAGAAAATAGTGTTTGCTTTGAACAGACAAACTTGCAAACCTGTATCTTAAGTAGAGCAAAAGTAATGCAGTACTTATTCATATGTTCCTTTATTACAAAATGCTCCTAAACATTTCAAGTTGAATATGAATTTCAAGTTCATATTAGGTATTCCATATTCAGAGAAGGATAGTTTAGTTAAATAGGTGCTCAATGGAATTATTTTCTTTTCTTGAAATTGAGAATTAACATTTTTCTAAATAATTTTTCAAAAAAAAAGAAGCCTCTGCAGGCACACAGACTACTCATATAATCATGTCATTTCACATTCATTCTATTTGGGAAAAAGATATGGAAGGAAGATTTAGTCTACAAGGCACTGTAGCTACATAATTATGAGCTACTTTAAGAGAAATAGCTGAAAGCAGGGTGGTGTCCATACACTGAAAGAGTTAATTAAATCAAGGTGAGCCCAAAGGAAATCAAGCAGAAGGCTCTGGAGAATCTGATACATGCTGGTTCCATCTCCTGTTCCCTTTGGATCAGGAAGCATTTCTGGGGCTGTGACCTTTGGGAGGACTTAAGGCAGAGTCATGAATTTAAATACCTCAGTGCCCAGGTAGGTGTCATATAGGAGTGAAGCTACAGGACCCAAGTGACAGAGAGTGGTGGGCACTGGGATCATCTGTGGAGACACTTTATTCAAGAAGGAGTTGAAAACTGTGCTGGTCAAAAGGAAAGATGACTTTCATATGGATGCAGTTTAAAGGTTCCCTCATTGCCCTTCTTAAGAGATGAATTTTCTACCTGCAGCTTTGGCCCTATGTTTTTGTTTTTCTTGGTTTTTTTTGTTTGTTTGTTTTTTTTAGCTTTTCTCAAATCTCTTCCCTGTGCTTTCTCTACAGGGCAAGCTGAACTGTTTCACTTTCTCTGTGCTCGCTTCCTTCTGCTAAGCTTCTCTTTGTAGCCCCTTTCCTGCCTCTGTACCTGAGCATGGGATACCACCCTTGTTGGTCAGTCTTTCTTTTGCCATTATCCCTGAAGCAACTAGGATTGGAACTCTTCGTCAGGTCTCCCCTCATCCACTACAGGATGTGTGAAAACAACTATCCCAACTGCCAACCACAACCACAGTCCCACAGGGACTGTCACTCACCAGGACTAGAGGGTATGCCCTGACAGACAGGATGGCCCGGGAATTGAGGAGGGCAGAGGATTGTTGTCACTATTGTGACTTTGGACAATAAGCCCTTTATGTGCTCTGACCCCCAGTTTTATTATCTATAAAGTGGAGATGAAACGTAGTAATAAAGACAAAAGTTCCAAATACATTGCCTTTTATTCCCTAAATGTTCATCTACCAACCTAGAACATGCTTGCCCTGAGGGAGTTCACAATCTGTTGTCCTATCCCTGGTGAGAGATTTGAACCACCACCTAAGTTCTTGTCTTTAGTTTATGCATGACATTAAATACTTTGTTCCTTATTGACTCAACATGTAATTAAGGTTTATTTATTTCTGTTGCTGGGCTGTCAGAATTAGATAGCTTTAGATCTCAGGGATAAGATGCTTCCCTTCTCGTCCAAGGTCCAGTGTTGGAAAGCATACAGAGAAGCCTTTAGCAGAAGCTCTTGGTGATGAGTTTCACTCTTACATCATTTATGATGTTATATTTGGGGATCTCTGTAGTCAGGTCTTATAATCACATTGACTGAGGGACACCTAACATGCTTAAGAATATCAAAATAAGGCAGGAAACAGAAAATAAAAAGATACAGTTTTCCCTGGGCGTACTGATGGGAAACCTAAGCATGGACTGGTCTAGGTGGAGAAAACCACCAACTATATGTTCTGTGGATATGGTTCTGCCCCAATAGATGTTCCAATGAGAGTGAAAAGGTATCACTTTCTCAAATCGTTCTGAATAGGACCAGAAAGAAGAAAGCTGGTGTGATCTCCTGTGGGACAGATCAGTGGTGCCTTTATAGTCACAAAATAGAAATACTAAGGAATGTGCAGATACATAAATCCATCAGGTACCTGAAATCTCTTGAGATTTCGCATTTAAAGATTTTGAGATTTTCTTTTTTTCAGTAAATGTATTTTTTATTGGTGTTCAATTTGCCAACATATAGAATAACACCAAGTGCTCATCCCATCAAGTGCCCTTTTGAGATTAAGTTTCTATTTTGTACTGAGGAAATTTTCAAACTCAAGTGTCTTTATTCTGTTCTTGTGCAAGTGAATTTTTTATAAACCCAAGTTTAGATCTTTACATGCATCCTTTCTACAGTTCAGTTTGCTGCTTTCTTCTCATGGTATGTGCAGATTGGAAAAGAATAGACTGGGATGCCTCGGTGGCTCAGCAGTTGAGCATCTGCTCAAGGTGTGATCCCAGGATTGAATCCCACATCATGCTCCCTGCATGGAGCCTGCTTCGCCCTCTGCCTGTGTCTCTGCCTCTCTCTCTCTCTCTTTGTGTCTCTCATGAATAAATAAATAAATCTTTAAAAAAAGGAGAGGAATAGACCTCTCAAGTGAGTCCATGTGCTTGTTTTTGGTTCCCTCTAATCCTGAGATTCTCTAAGAATATAGGATAACTTTTTTTTCTTGATACCCAGAGAGCTGTGTTGTCCTTCACTCCCAATGGTTCAAAACTCAGGAGCAGAAAATTTAAATTGCTCTAGTGACCAGAAGTTTTCCATAAATGAGTTATTCTGGTTTGTTTCATAATCAACACTTAGGAATAGTATCTGCTTCTCCTCCTTTAAAAATATGTATCAGAGTCACTGTTCCTATCTTTTTTGTATCCTACTTTGATTTAAAAACACAAGTACAGTGATACATTTCTCTTCTTTAAGATAGAAACTAGGGTATTGGCAACGGATACTCCGCCTTGGTGGGAAAATAAAGAAAAGTGAGTCCATAGATGGAGCAGGACTCCCTCAACCAATGGGCCAGTAAAACTTGATGCCACACATTCACCACCTGGTTAGTGGGCTGCTAGTCTATGATTTGTGGCTTAGTTTTATAGCCTTTATTGAGTTCTTACTGAATACCCTTCACTCTTCAAAGGGCTTTACATCTTGCATTCAGTTGTCACGTTATTCTTATCCACATTTGACAGAAGAGGTGCAAAGAGGCAAGCCATTGCCCAAGGTCACTGTTGCCCAGGGCAACTTCATCAATGGTGGTGGAGCTGGGATTGAAACCTTGCCAAATTCAAAGCCTGTCAGAGGTGCTCACTATTACCTGTTTTATGTGTGGCATGATAAGGACTAAAACAAACACCTACATGGTGCACTGACCCCTCCTGCATCAGCACTTAATGAAATGTCATCTTCTCACCATTCTGCCGAATGCTCGTTCTAACAGCTGGAGATTCTGCCTCTGCAGCTGCTGAGGGACACAGACATTACCCCATTTCCTCTGAGGTGGTCTTTTTTCACCTTCACTGAAAATATCTTTAGGAATGATATTTCTAGGTCCAGTTTCTAAGATAACAGCAACTAATTATGGGCCTAAGATGTTTCAGTGGGTTTTCCTCCCATCCCACACTCAGACCCCACTTCTCCTCTCCTCCTTCACAGAGAGATTTTGGAGCATTATGTGAAAGAAGTTCTCCTCAGTGTAGTATCTTTTCAAAAAAAAAAAAAAAACACTTTTATTTTTACCTGCCTTCCAAAATCCAGTCAAGTTATTTGAATTTAAGTCTTGAATCTGTCTCTATAGTTTTCCCTCCAATTAATATCTTTCAAAGCCAGCTCAAGTTTTGACCACAGTGTGATATTTAGGTCTTAAGAAAAGGTGCAGGTGAAATAAAAGGCCACCTGGGGCAGTATGAGTGAGTTCTTGAGTAGTTGGAAATTTTAACTAAAAATAGATATATACAAAAAAATGTTTTAATGGAATGTGTCGATAATAATTCAGCCCTTTTATTTTCTGTGTAGCTTATCTGAATTAATTCGGCTGACACCAACAATTACTATGTAAGTAATTAATAATTATATGAGGGAAGAAGGGGCTTTGCATCCATGTAACCTTGGAAAATTTGTATAACCTTTCTAAAACTTAAGTTTCTCATGTAAAAAAACTTAATTGGGGGATCCCTGGGTGGCGCAGCGGTTTAGCACCTGCCTTTGGCCCAGGGCACGATCCTGGAGACCCGGGATCGAATCCCATGTCGGGCTCCCGGTGTATGGAGCCTGCTTCTCCCTCTGCCTGTGTCTCTGCCTCTCTCTCTCTCTCTCTCTCTCTCTCTCTGTGTGTGTGACTATCATAAATAAATAAAAATTAAAAAAAAAAGAAAAACTTAATTGTTCTAAGAATTAAATGAGATTACCATCCAAGACACTTATTGTAATAGCTAGCCCAAGGAAAAACTCTCATCATTATCACCATCGTTTATATTCGTATTCACAAACTGCACGGAGTACAGCACCAAATGTTATGTTATTTAATTCTCAACACATGGTGGTAGGTTTTATTATTCCCTTATTTGAGGTTGAGGAAGTGAATCTGAGAATTTAAATGACTTTCCTCCTGTCCCAGAGCTCCCAGAGCTAACAAGGGGGAGAGTCAGGGATCTAACCCAGACCTACTGATTTCACAGTCCCTCATCTGTTTGCTCATCCAGTGCTGACATCACGCATTAGTAACAGTGAGCAATAAATCATGCTTTGCAGTTGCTAATGAGATCTTGAAAATTATCTCATTTAATGATATCAATAGCTCTGGGAAGTAGGTATTATTTTCCCAGATAACAGACTAGAAGCCAGGCTTAGAAGGTTTAAGTTCTTGTCAAAATCTCAGAACCAGTAAATGCTAGAGCTGAGCTCTAAACCTATGCTGATTCCAAAGGTCCTGTCATCACCTCCCACAGTCTGAACCGCTTTCCCCACTCATTTAGGGGAAAGTTCATCTTCCCTAAAAAAATACGGATAATTATGTCTATTACCAGAGAATATAATTACCCCAGGATGCAAGAGCAATTCCCAACAGTCCCTGAGGGCTTGGTTAGGAGCCTTTTTATCAAGATTCAGACAACAGTTTGTAGAGGAGAGGAGCTCTAGGCACCCAGCTGGACATGAAGACCAGCAAGATCAGAAACTTCAATCTAGTTAGTTGAGCTGTTCAAAAATCAAATTTCAAAATGCTATAAAGGTCAGTGTTGAATCAATGGACAAAATTGGAATATGGACAATAACAGGATCACATTAGTGTTAAATTTCTTGAAGTTGACACCTGTGCTATATTATGGAAGAGAATGATCTGTTCTTGGGAAGTACACACTGAATTAGCTAGAGATGGAGGCTCATGATGAGTCAACTAATTCTCAAATGGTTCAGAAAAAATATGTAGATAAATAAAGCAAATAGTAAACAGGGTGGTGGTAGGTGCATCTGAGTTAATGGTATATGGTAACCCTTTGAACTATTCTTGTAATGTTTTATAACTTTGAAGTTATTTCCAAATAAGTGATTAAAAAATAATAAATCTTCTCTCTTTTCAAGAGAAAAATCGCTATTTACCTTACTTCTTTCATATTTACCCCAACCTCTTATTCAGATCACCAACCTAGACAGTAATCCCTAGACACACTTTACCTTTTAAGGTTTTTTTGTACTGAGCATTTTGAAATGCCAAAAAGTAAGAAAGTAAAATATAGATGGGGGGCATTGCAAAAGAGAGAGGAGTCAACTTCAAAGAGCTCCCAATCACCAAACAACAAAATACATAACCTGATTATTAGTTACAGCCCAAAGAATGAATCCAAACTGATATAAAGTATTGAAAAAAATAAATAAGGGGGAAGGAAAACTTTTTTTTTTTTCAGAAGAATTCTGATGAATTCTTAGAAGGAGAAGGAGAGAAGGAATAGAAAGTCATCATGACAACACCACAGTAATAATTGCTACAGGCAGGATCCACTGATGAATAATAAAATCAGCTGATGAAACTTTAAGGGCAAACAGGATATTTGCATAGCCTCAAAAACATCCCTCCCCAAATTTACTAACTCTTTTGGTTTTAACATACGACCACATGTAGAACTGAATTCCCTTCCCTTTGCATCGGGGATGACTTGGTGACTAAGGTGAAAACTGTAACTTTACAGTTGAGAAAAAAGCACCATTCTACCCATGTGATGAAGGTTCATGTCACTGGTAATGAGCAATGTTGATATTACATGTCCCCGATACAGTTTGACAGAGGAGCACATCACCTCTGTGGTATACCTCCCTTAACACCAGAAAATTGTCTATTCCTGAGAAACTGTAGATAAATTTAACCTTGAGAACATTCTACAAAATATTCATTAAAAGTGTCAAGGTCACAAAAGACAAGTAAACACTGAAAAATTATCACATATTGAAGACAAAGGAGGCATGATAAATATATAATATATATACTACATAAATGCAACGTAGTGTCTTGGATTGGGTCCTGGAGCAGAAAAAAAGGTTATACGTGGAAAAACTGGAGGTATCCAAATAAAGTCTGTATTTATTTTATCATATGAATGTTAATTTCAGAGTTTTGATAAGTGTATCTGGTTATGTAAGATGTTGGAGTAAACTGGGTGACAGGTTTGTGACTCTGTCAAATTCCAAAATGACTTCAAGATAAAAAGTTAGAAAAAGGCCTTTATGCAAGAGCATACATCTGACACTATGGACAGTTATGAATTATGGGTCATTCTCTTGCTGAGGAATGTTTTCATTGCACACAAAAATATCCTATCCTGGAGCCAACAGTGTCATGGAGCAGAGCCCTGCCCAGGGCATGAAAAGAGCCCTGGACTAGGATCTAGGAGACCTCTACGTCCCCATGTGGGCAAGTCACTTGCCTAACAACAAAACTAGTCTCTTTTCCCAGCTGTAAAATGAAACTATATACACTTTCACAAGGTTAATGAGTTTTCAACTGAAAAAGCTGCTATAGTAAATATTTAGCACCTGACACAGTAATGCTTAATAAAATCCTGGATTGTCTAATTTATATACATAATATTGATCACCTACAAATCAAAGGCCATAGATTCAGAAGCCCGTGTAATCTGGGTTATTCTTATTCTTATTCTTATTCTTATTCTTATTCTTATTATTATTATTATTATTATTAATGTGTTTAGAAGGGTCTTGGCAAATTCTAGAATACATGGTCCATTTGAAGGAGACACAGCCAGTCAGCTCCAACCAGCGGTTGCCAGTGGAGCATTGTTCCAGTGTTACCCAATATTTGAGTTTCCCAAGAGAAGCTAGAAATCCTGATATTTACAAATGTGTATAATCTCTTCTTATTTCAAAATGTTAATAATTCATTAAAGACATTTTAAAGTATTTTATGAAACATCAGAACATGTTTGTCAGTGGGTTTTGTCTTTTAGTCACCAGTCTTTGAACCCTATAGGGAATAGGAGGGAAAACCTGAGTTCCCCATGAGCCATGGGGGGTAGCTATGTCTTAGATTCCACAACAAATATACACTGGGCACATGTAGAATTAAAATAAAACATCATAAAACAAATGCAAACAGAATTCAGCCTCCTCTACCTCCCAGGTCACTGCTAACCAGTATAGGTTTATATTGGTCACTTCCTGCTGGTTCCACTTGAACCCACCGGTTAAGTGGACCTAATTGGGGCTGAGAGGGAACTGAGAGGCCATTAAGCCCATCCTACCATGCACAGAGAAGCCCCTGGGTCTGCATCTCCCCAACTCCTTTGAAGCAGGGAGAGCTTCCACACCTAGCTGAGTTGGTAGTAGGAGCCAGGTCTCTATATTCTTGTCCCATTAACTGGACTCTAAACCACTCTGGAGCAAAGACCTTGCTTTGTATGGTGCCCTTCACACAGCGCATTTTGGACTTGCTTGTTCAATAGGCAAAACACCTATGATTCTCTTGTGCTGACAACACACATCTGGTCAATTAAAATACTCCAAAGAAGGGCGCCTGGGTGACTCAGGTAAGTGCCTGCCTTCAGCTCAGGTGGTATCCTGGGGTCCTGGGATGATCCCTGTGTGGAGCTCTTTGCTGAGCAGGGACCCTGCATCTCACTCTGCTCCTCCCTCTCCTTGTGTGAATGCAGGCACACTTTCTCTCAAATAATCAAATAAAAATCTTTGTAAAAATATCTCCAAAGATTTTGAACTAAAAATGTTAACTTCTTTAGCAAATTTTGTATTCTATTTCTATAAGCTAAGTAGGCTAAAATACAAAATTTGGCTAAAATATTGTTTCCCTCCTTTACCAAAACTCCAGCCTAATGTCTGACTGTCACTTATCATTGCTATTTTTTATTTTTATGAATAGAAAGTAGGCCATGTATCTTTTTTTTTTTTTTAAAGAATGGGCTTTTACTATTTCTAACCCCAAATCGTTGCTTCCAGAACATTTTTTTTTTCCTTTTAGCAAATGGAATATCTGGAGCAAGTCCTATTTAATCATTTCTATTGCCCTGTTGAGTAAGAATAAAATCATGATGGTGTTGTTCCTAATTTCTGTCTCACAGGATGTGCTTTCTAAATAAGCTGGATCACTTATTATTAGTAGTAGCAGAATCCAACAATATCTTTTCAGGGACATTGCAGCCTTCACTTGTGGTGAGAGACAGCTCTAAATAAATTCTACTTCAGTAGAACTGAAGTTCACTGAAGTTTCCTCCAGCTCTAATAGTCAGGGAAATTCATCCACATCAAGTTCAAGGGAATAATCTGTGTTTTCAACATTATCAGTGATTTGTACTTCAGTTTCTTCACACCAGATGAGAATATCTGGTTGCCTTGCACATAAATAAAGGGCAAATACCAATAATTAGGCCTATAGCAGAAGGAGGCTAATGAACAGGTCCATTTCTCTGCATCCCCCATAGCAAAAGTTTTTTTTCAACTAGTTTTTTTTTTAACTAAAGTTTATATCTATTGAGAGGATTAGTTTTATTTGTAGTAACTCATTTCCAATTTGAAAGTCATAATTCCAATGGCAATTCTTTTTTTTTCTTTTATTATTTAAAAAAATTTTTTATTGGTGTTCAATTTGCCAATGGCAATTCTAAATTTACAGATTAATTTACACTTAAAGAGTACTAGAACTCCCTTTTAAATAAATATCACTTTAGTCAAATAATATTTATTAAATCTTGACTTTGTGTGAAGCTCATGTACTTATATCTAACAAGGGACTACATAATGGCCAATCATAGAAACTAAAACAAAAGAAAATTCTATAGTTTAATTTCTTATGTCCCAGATTACTCAGTGAAGTAAAACTCCAAATTAAAGATGAATCCTCCTGATAGTTTTCCAAGAAACCTCCGTAGTTTGGGGAGCTACATGAATGTTTCCTTGGGACTAAGTTATCCAACAATCAATATGAGTTATCCACTAATCAATATTCTCTATTTTATTTAATCTCAAGAGAGACTTGCTCAGTGAGATTGACACTAATTTGTTTGTTTGTTTTTTTAATACTCTTTAACTTGAAATCTATGCATTGTTGACACATAGAAATCAGAGATGGAAAGCCTCTATCTAAATCTATTCCTAAACTGGTGCAAAGTGGGGAGAAGATGAGTCCAAGTGGCCAACACAGGACAAAGGTATAAGGAATGTGTCTCAATTTCCAGCCCCAAATGTGAGCTGTTCCCACGCCTGACAACACAGGTTCAACGCACTGTACCTTAAAGATGAATTTGCAGGTGAGCTGATATCCCGCTGTGGTGCAAAGGAGTTCAAGTTTTACAGCTCTGTTCCTGAATCCTCAGCTTTGATTTGTGAAGGCTACAGGCACTGTCCTACAATCTTATTGTTACAGCCTTTTATATATGGAATGGAGGAATTACAGAAATCCCTGAGCCTTTCAAGGTCATTTGAGCCTAATTAGTAGTAGAATCAGACAACATCTTTTCAGTCACATTGCAGTCTTCACTTGTGGGAGATAGCTCTAAATAAATTCTGACCTGCTCCAAGGCAGGCGAGCTCCTGTTTTGGCTTGTCCCATGAGTACTATGACTTGGCCTGAACCAAGAGTGATGATTTAGAACATGTACTGGATTATCCATGTGCCCTGTCCTTCTGAGACTTGTGAAGAGCCATTCTCTAACCCTCGGTGTGCAAAGGGGACTGGAATGGTGGGAAACATCACTCTTGGGTGTAATATTACAGGAAGACTTAGAGAGGCATCTTGTACTTTGGAGCCATTAATCCTTGAATGGAATCTGGTGATGACATATCACGGTCTGTTTAGTTCTCTAACCATTTGGAGCAGGAATTGACCCCTGGTGAGTGGTTTCCAATAAAATGCATCCAAGTGAGATCGACTTCTCATTTTAGAGTGGCTCTTATCCTGTTGTGGAGGAGCATATTTTGTCCTTAGGAAAAACATTTAGAATACTCACTCATCTGATAATAAAAATAGCTCTGGTTTTTATCAAATCTTTCTACCATGCTATGAATTGAATACCTATTATTTGGTTCAGTGGGTTAGAAATCTATAATTTACACGATACATGACAATCTTGACTAATACTGATATTCAAATTTTATCTTGCAGAAGTGGCAATATTTAATGTTGAATCTATGAAAGTACTTTAATAAGCCAGTTTACTTTAAGCTGGATGCCTACTTTAATAGCAGAACCAAATTTTATAGATAAGGGTTTTTTTTTTTTTTCCATTAAGAGAGAGAGGGGTTAATTCTGAAATCATTTTACAGAATATCACCTACACAAAAGCAACCTTATAAGAGAGAAAACTTCAATATAAAATATTTCCAAGAAGTACATTGAAATCACAGTCATGAAGTTTATATATATATATACTATTTAAGAAAGTAGAGTGAAATTCAATAAAGCAGATGACAGACTATAGATAACAACCTTTCTTTTCCTTTCCCCTTTTCCTCCTCTCCTACCTTACTATCTTCCTTCTTTCCTCTTATTCTTTCTCTCTTCCCTCCTCTACCCTCTCCCTTTCTTCCCTCCCCTCCTTCTCTTTATCACTGATATTCCTTTTTTTTTTTTTTTGCTCAGGACACATTTTATTTAAGAAAAGGGTATTACAAATCACATAAGAATATTTTTTAAAAATAGTTTTGCTTTTTATTTTTATTTATTTAATAATAAATTTATTTTTTATTGGTGTTCAATTTGCCAACATTCAGAATAACACCCAGTGCTCATGCTGATATTCCTAAAGCCATGATAATCATTTTGGTTATATGAGATTCCTCAGTCTTTATTTAAGCCATTAGCAAATTTCCAAGAGAAAGGTTATCAAAGTGCTGTTGTGTGGTATTATTTAACCTGGTGTATGGCAATTCTGTAAATTCCTACTCCACTAACATGGAGTTTTGCACAATTAATCATTTGTTCTATTTCAAAGAATGAGATTTATGTTCTTCTTAGTTTAGCTGACGTTTTAACCTATAAGTATCTGTCTATCCAAATTTTGACCTTACTTTTACATTTTATTAGGTTGGGAGAAAAGGGGCACAGAGAGGTTATGTTACACAGCTAGGAAGTGGTAGAATTGGAATCTGAACCCAGGCTGTTCAACTCTCAAGTTCTTACTCAAATGAAATGTTCACTATTAAGGGATCCCTGGGTGGCTCAGTGGTTTGGCGTCTGCCTTTGGCCCAGGGCTGATCCTGGAGTCCCGGAATCAAGTCCCACGTCGGGCTCCCGGCATGGAGCCTGCCTCTCCCTCTCTCTATGTCTATCATAAATAAAAAAAATCTTTAAAAAAAATGTTCACTATTAAGACAGCATGTCTCTGCCCACCCCCAAGTGCTTTCACTTTTCATTCCCCTACATAAAAAAGAGGAGGAAAGAAGAAGACGTAATAGAGCACATGCTCAAGTCAGAGACCCTGCAGGACCCCTTTTCCTGGAGGGTCCGACATGGCCTAAAGAGTCTATGGCCAAGGCAGGTCCCCATGGGGGCAGGAACAAAGTAGGAGCACCTAGTTAGGCAGAGCCTCTTCAAATGCCTACAGAACATTTTTAGAATTAATGGAGGATGTCTCAGCATAGCTTCTGGCACAGACACCCACTCAATGGATTATTGCTATTATTACTATTATTAGTACTATTATTAGCTAGAGGCTTTCTTATTTTGAAACGGGATTTATGCCTTTTTTTGAACTTTACTTTTTTGCCATATTTACTTAAAATATCTGCCACCAACTGGGCCACAGTCAGCCCTGCCAGTGAGAGGGGACTGCTGAAACTAGAAACCTAACTCTCTTTTCTTGAGCATATATCTCTGAGGAGTCTTAATTCCAATCTAGAAGATTCACTGATGACCCCTTGAATGACTCCCCTGGGACTAGCTGGGGTAGGAGGTGAGGGTGATTATGCAAGAATCAAATGCAGATAAGAGGTGAGGGAAACTTGTCATTCATTTTTTTAAAAAAAGATTTATTTATTTATTCATGAGAGACAGAGAGAGAGAGAGAGAGAGAGAGAGAGAGAGAGAGAGGCAGGCTCCATGCAGGGAGCCCGACAAAGGACTCGATCCCGGGACCTCAGGATCATGCCCTGGGCTGAAGGCAGGTGCCAAACTGCTGAGCCACCCAGGGATCCCCTTGTCATTCATTAAAGGTGGAAAATTAGAAGTCTCTCATCTGATGTTTTACTTCAAACTGCCTGGTTTAAAAACTTGCATTGCAAGGGACTGATGCAAGTCTGACCATGGCCTGGGCCTGTGTTTTAGGTAGCCAACATTTGACCTTCCCTAGAACTTTGTTCCCAACACCATGTATCTAGGCTGAATTCCAATCCTTCCATTTCATGTGATACTAGTTCCAGTTTTGCTGTCAAGTATGTGTTAAAATTTGTACCTGAGACTTGTTTTTATCAGGTGCCGTAAGGCACACAGACATGGAAATGACTGTTATGAAGGAAGAGGTTGATACAGATCTCTAGAATTAGGAGGCATGGCACATTATGGCACTCAGAACCACATGAGGAAGACCAGAGTCATTCATAGGTAGAGAGGCACAAGAGGGAGAGCATGGCCTGGAGCCTTTACTGGTGTTTTTTTAGTGAAGAAACAGGTGAAGCAAGGTTAAGTGTTCAGAGTAAATTGAAGATTGGTTCATTTGAATAATTTTGGCAGGCTGAAGACTATAAGGGTGGTCCCTATTTGTTGGGTACCTGGCTCTGGGGTGATTTAGGGCAGGGGAAATATTGGCTTGGGGTGTGATAGTTTTTTTTAGAGGAGCCAGGTGGGGATATGGGTTCTGTACTAGTTGATTTGTCTATCAAAGGTGCCTTAGAAGGGAGTAATTTGCTTTCTATAGGAATTAGCTAACCCTGGGAGGTAGAACCTCCCCAGGATCAAGGCCCCAAAGGTCAGAGCATCAGGAATACAAAAATAAGAAACAAATAGTTAATACAGTATGGATAACAGCTAGTAGACCCTCCTTGATAACATCTCTATATTCTTTGTTGCTTCCAATGTCATGCCAGCTGATCTCAGAGCATAGACTTTTGGCCCTGCCCTCCTACTGCCTGTGGCCTGGGGACAGCTGCTCACTGTGGCTCAACCTGGCCACTGGGGTTTCTAGATAAATGGTTACTTAGGCAGAGTAAAACTCTGGGACCATCTTGTCTTCTCATAAGGGCCCTACATCTTTATTTCCTATTCTTCCAGCCTTCTCTTGATGGCTGTATCTTTCCAACCTGAGACCCCCTGAGGGGTCTTCCATTCTTAGCCACTAAGCCCTGTTAAGTTTGTCAGCAAGAGGTAGCTGGGATGGCAGAGGAGTCTAGGGGTTCTTGTTAAGGCCCCTGCTTTTGTCTGGGCTTGTGACCTTGGGGAACTTTCATATGCATACATCTGTACGTTGTTCTTTTCTAAAGAGAAGGTCATAACTTTCCTCAAATTCTCAAAGAGCTTCATGACTCTAAAAGTTTACCGATAATGGTAACAATAATAATACCACCTAACATCTTTTGAATATTTACTGTATTCCAAGCATTATTTTAAATTCTAAGTATTAACTATTTTAATCCTCACATGATCTTCTGATAAGATCAGAGAGGCTAGATAACTTGTTTGCAGTTCACAGATGGCAAGGAATCAGCAGCTACAGGCCCCCAGCCAAATCTGGCCCACTGCCTTTTTTTTTTTCTCTTTGTTTTCTTTATTCCTATTTTTTTTTATTGGAGTTCAGTTTGCCAACATATAGCATAACACCCCCACTGCCTATTTTTAATTGTTTATTATTATTGGGGTTAAATATGCTTAAGATAAAATTCGCCACTTTAAAGTGTACCATTCAGTGGCTTTGGCACATTCACAGTGCTGTGCAACCATGCCCACATTATAGTTCCAGAACATTTTCATCACCTCTAAGGGAAATCCCTGTCCATAAAGTAGTCAGCCCTATTCTCCCAATCCCAGTCCCTGGTAATACCCTTTCTGTCCTTGGATTTATCTACAGTAGTCCCTCCTTATCTGTGGTTTTACTTTCCATAGTTCTTATCACCCATGGTCAACTGTGCCCCAGAAGAAGATGATCCTCTTTTTGACGTATTGTCCAGGGTCAGTAGCAGTCTAAAACTCTATTATAATGTGTATGTCATTTACCTTACTTTATCCCATCACGTAGGCATTCTATCATTTCACATCATCACAAGGAGAAGAGGGAGTACAGTACAATAAGATATTTTGAGAGACAAAAACCACATTCGTATACCTTATTTTATTATAATATATTATTATAATTGTTCTATTTTATTATTAGTTATGACTGTTAATCTCTTCCTTTGCCTAATTTTTAAATTAAACTTTATTACAGGTATAAATGTATAAGAAAAAAACATAATATGTAAAGGACTTGGTACTGTCTTCAGTTTCAGGCATCCATTAGGGCCTTGGTACCTATCTTGCATGGATAAGAGGGGAATACTGTATTCTGAATAGTTAAATAAATGGAATCAAATGTGACCTTTTGTGTTTGGTTTCTTTCACTTTCCATAATGTTTTCAAGTTTCATTCATGTTGTAGCATGTATCAGAACTTCATTACTTTTCATGGATGAATAACATTTCATTGTATGGCTATATCACATTTTACTTATCATTTAATCAGTTGATTGACATTTGGGTTGTTTCCACCTTTTGGGTATTATGAATAGTACTGCCATTAAAATTTGTAAGTTTTTGTTTGAACACCTGGCTTTAATTCTAATAATACCTCTTTTCAAAAAATAAGGTTGTATTGAAACAAAAATATGTTCATTCATTTAGGCACTGTTGCTGTGGTGGCTTTCATGCTGCAACAGAATTGAGTAGAGAATTGCCCTTAACAGAAAATGTTTGCCAACTCCAGCATGAACCACTCCACTAAGCTGCTGAGAACATGGGTTAAGATATAACACTTCCTGAGATTATTTTAAAAACTTTCCACCTTCCCTTTTTCTAAGTGCAGTGCACAGCTTAGCTCTAAGCTTGTGTCTCAGATGAGGAAGCCTACTCTGATAGACTGCAAAACTTGGAAGGGTGGTTTGCAGAGGAGTTTTCAGAAATAAAGAGGGATCCCATTTCTTTACCAATCTCCTCTATCCCCAGCATCCATCACACTTCTCCCAGAATAGCAGGTGTAGCCTGGTATGCACCATTTCAGGAATGGTGGTCACAGAACCCATCATCATTATCATCACTGTTGGTACCATTATCATCATTGTCATCATCTTCACACATCCTGCTGCGGGGGCACCTGTGGAGTCACTGCCCCACCTGGCACCACACAGCAATGGGCTGGGCTGCTACCTGGGCACTCTCCTGACTCCCCCAGATGGGGCTTTCAGAAACTTGTTCAGCATGAAAATGATTTTACCAACTGTTTTTTTGGTCTTAGGTTTTAGTCTTAGGTAAACCAGTGGGGAGATCATTTTGTGCTTTTTGTTTTCCTTCCGTCTTGCATGAAATTCAAAATTCATAACACAGAAAAGGTTGTGTGTTGCTGTTGGGAGAAATGAAAGCAGAGGTAATAAGAAAAAGTAGGCAAAAGAATGGCATTTAGAGGAAGATTGTTATCAGTCAGCATTTCAACAATATCTGTAAACAAAATCACTCTGGGGAAATACAGTAATGAGAATTTAATGTCAAAATGATTGTAATTTTATGCCCAAACACACTCAACATGACAAAGAATTCTGTTAATCTTAATTAGGAATAGGTAGGGGTATTTTAATTTTTTTCCATAAACAGAACTAATTGCCTTCCAAGAGCAATAGATAACAAAAAAACACAATTGTATCATACGTTCTGGAGAACATAAACAGGATCTCACTGATTTCTTAGCTCCCTGAACTGGGAGCAGCATCTCAATCTAGCTGGTAGTAGTTAAAATTCCATATATCTATCTAAATAGAAGGCTTTACATTTTATGTAATTACTGTATAATCACCTTATTATCAATGAATTCCATGTGGAAATGGCAAAGCAAGTTTGAAGAACTGACTTGGTTAAGTACCTTTAACCTATTACTCCTGAATAAAAGTCTCAATGAAATTGTATGCTACTTAACATTTCAAGGAGTTTTGTCAATTGGTGAAACAAATATATTTTCTATGTAGATGTGCTTGTCTGAGACTCATCTCTTGTATTACTCCTACCCTACCCCTGCCTTCTTTTTAAATGAGTCACAGAACTACCTGACAGCCAGTCAGGGATGGCTAAACAAGCTTGATTAAATTTATTTTTTTTAAACTTTTAAAATTAATTAGTTAATTCGGGGACCCCTGGGTGGATCAGTGGTTTAGTGCCTGCCTTCGGCCCAGGGCATGATCCTGGAGTCTCGGGATTGAGTCCCACATCAGGGTCCCAGCATAGAGCCTGCTTCTTCCTCTTCCTGTGTCTCTGCCTCTGTGTGTGTGTGTGTGTGTGTGTGTCTCATTAATAAATAAATAAAATCTTTTAAAAAAATTAGTTCATTAATTAATTTGAGAGAGAGCATGCACAGGCTGAGGGGCAAAGGAAGACAGAATCTCTAGCAGTCTCCCTACTGAGTGTGGAGCCTGACACAGGGCTAGATCCTAGAACCCTGAGATGGTGACCTGAGCTAAAACCAAGAGTCAGATGCTCAACTGAGTGAGCCCATCAGGTGCCCTGTTTAAATTTAAACTCTTCACTCACCTGGAATTGGTAGAGCCTCCCTCAAAACCTACTGGAACCTCCCTGAAACTAAAACCATGGTGTCAAGGAAGGAGATTTCTTAGGGGGAAAAAACGGAAAAAAGTTTTCATTTCTTTCTCTTATTTTAGCTTTCCCTAAGACACTCTCTAACTTAAATTCAATTGGGCCATGAAAATTATGTTCTTAACTAGATCTGATATTATTTGAAGATGTATGCAGATCATTTCCAGTGAAACTTAAAATCCAGAATAAAAAAAAATAAAATTAGAAAAGAAGCATAACCAAAACCCTCAATGTGGGCTCAGGTTTTTATACATCTATAAGTTGATGTGAAATGCACACTGTCTTTTAATCAGAGAAGCATACTTATGTTCTTCCCTTTAGTAGAAGGCCTAGTTAAAAAAAAAAAGCCTGATGGGGAGCGGCAAGAAGTGGGTTCTTGTGGAACCAACAGGAAGTGACCAATATAAACCTATACTGGTTAGCAGTGACCTGGGAGGTGGAGGAGGCTGAATTCTGTTTGCATTTGTTTTATGATGTTTTATTTTAATTCTACATGTGTCCAGTGTATATTTGTTGTGGAATCTAAGACATAGCTACATGGCTCATGGGGAACTCAGGTTTTCCCTCCTATTCCCTATAGGGTTCAAAGACTGGTGACCAAAAGACAAAACCCACTGACAAAAATGTTCTGATGTTTCATACAATACTTTAAAATGTCTTTAATGAATGATTAACATTTTGAAATAAGGAGATTATACACATTTGTAAATATCAGGATTTCTAGCTTCTCTTGGGAAACTCAAATATTGGGTAACACTGGAATAGTGCTCCGCTGGCAACAGCTGGTTGGAGCTGACTGGCTGTGTCTCCTTCAAATGGACCATGTATTCTAGAATTTGCCACAAGCCTTCTAAACACATCAATAAAAATGGTAATAATAATATTAATAATAATAATAATTACCCAGATTACACGGGCTTCTGAATCTATGGCCTTTGATTTGTAGGTGATCAATATTATGTATATAAATTAGACAATCCAGGATTTTATTAAGCATTACTGTGTCAGGTGCTAAATATTTACTATAGCAGCTTTTTCAGTTGAAAACTCATTAACCTTGTGAAAGTGTATATAGTTTCATTTTACAGCTGGGAAAAGAGACTAGTTTTGTTGTTAGGCAAGTGACTTGCCCACATGGGGACGTAGAGGTCTCCTAGATCCTAGTCCAGGGCTCTTTTCATGCCCTGGGCAGGGCTCTGCTCCATGACACTGTTGGCTCCAGGATAGGATATTTTTGTGTGCAATGAAAACATTCCTCAGCAAGAGAATGACCCATAATTCATAACTGTCCATAGTGTCAGATGTATGCTCTTGCATAAAGGCCTTTTTCTAACTTTTTATCTTGAAGTCATTTTGGAATTTGACAGAGTCACAAACCTGTCACCCAGTTTACTCCAACATCTTACATAACCAGATACACTTATCAAAACTCTGAAATTAACATTCATATGATAAAATAAATACAGACTTTATTTGGATACCTCCAGTTTTTCCACGTATAACCTTTTTTTCTGCTCCAGGACCCAATCCAAGACACTACGTTGCATTTATGTAGTATATATATTATATATTTATTATGCCTCCTTTGTCTTCAATATGTGATAATTTTTCAGTGTTTACTTGTCTTTTGTGACCTTGACACTTTTAATGAATATTTTGTAGAATGTTCTCAAGGTTAAATTTATCTACAGTTTCTCAGGAATAGACAATTTTCTGGTGTTAAGGGAGGTATACCACAGAGGTGATGTGCTCCTCTGTCAAACTGTATCGGGGACATGTAATATCAACATTGCTCATTACCAGTGACATGAACCTTCATCACATGGGTAGAATGGTGCTTTTTTCTCAACTGTAAAGTTACAGTTTTCACCTTAGTCACCAAGTCATCCCCGATGCAAAGGGAAGGGAATTCAGTTCTACATGTGGTCGTATGTTAAAACCAAAAGAGTTAGTAAATTTGGGGAGGGATGTTTTTGAGGCTATGCAAATATCCTGTTTGCCCTTAAAGTTTCATCAGCTGATTTTATTATTCATCAGTGGATCCTGCCTGTAGCAATTATTACTGTGGTGTTGTCATGATGACTTTCTATTCCTTCTCTCCTTCTCCTTCTAAGAATTCATCAGAATTCTTCTGAAAAAAAAAAAAAGTTTTCCTTCCCCCTTATTTATTTTTTTCAATACTTTATATCAGTTTGGATTCATTCTTTGGGCTGTAACTAATAATCAGGTTATGTATTTTGTTGTTTGGTGATTGGGAGCTCTTTGAAGTTGACTCCTCTCTCTTTTGCAATGCCCCCCATCTATATTTTACTTTCTTACTTTTTGGCATTTCAAAATGCTCAGTACAAAAAAACCTTAAAAGGTAAAGTGTGTCTAGGGATTACTGTCTAGGTTGGTGATCTGAATAAGAGGTTGGGGTAAATATGAAAGAAGTAAGGTAAATAGCGATTTTTCTCTTGAAAAGAGAGAAGATTTATTATTTTTTAATCACTTATTTGGAAATAACTTCAAAGTTATAAAACATTACAAGAATAGTTCAAAGGGTTACCATATACCATTAACTCAGATGCACCTACCACCACCCTGTTTACTATTTGCTTTATTTATCTACATATTTTTTCTGAACCATTTGAGAATTAGTTGACTCATCATGAGCCTCCATCTCTAGCTAATTCAGTGTGTACTTCCCAAGAACAGATCATTCTCTTCCATAATATAGCACAGGTGTCAACTTCAAGAAATTTAACACTAATGTGATCCTGTTATTGTCCATATTCCAATTTTGTCCATTGATTCAACACTGACCTTTATAGCATTTTGAAATTTGATTTTTGAACAGCTCAACTAACTAGATTGAAGTTTCTGATCTTGCTGGTCTTCATGTCCAGCTGGGTGCCTAGAGCTCCTCTCCTCTACAAACTGTTGTCTGAATCTTGATAAAAAGGCTCCTAACCAAGCCCTCAGGGACTGTTGGGAATTGCTCTTGCATCCTGGGGTAATTATATTCTCTGGTAATAGACATAATTATCCGTATTTTTTTAGGGAAGATGAACTTTCCCCTAAATGAGTGGGGAAAGCGGTTCAGACTGTGGGAGGTGATGACAGGACCTTTGGAATCAGCATAGGTTTAGAGCTCAGCTCTAGCATTTACTGGTTCTGAGATTTTGACAAGAACTTAAACCTTCTAAGCCTGGCTTCTAGTCTGTTATCTGGGAAAATAATACCTACTTCCCAGAGCTATTGATATCATTAAATGAGATAATTTTCAAGATCTCATTAGCAACTGCAAAGCATGATTTATTGCTCACTGTTACTAATGCGTGATGTCAGCACTGGATGAGCAAACAGATGAGGGACTGTGAAATCAGTAGGTCTGGGTTAGATCCCTGACTCTCCCCCTTGTTAGCTCTGGGAGCTCTGGGACAGGAGGAAAGTCATTTAAATTCTCAGATTCACTTCCTCAACCTCAAATAAGGGAATAATAAAACCTACCACCATGTGTTGAGAATTAAATAACATAACATTTGGTGCTGTACTCCGTGCAGTTTGTGAATACGAATATAAACGATGGTGATAATGATGAGAGTTTTTCCTTGGGCTAGCTATTACAATAAGTGTCTTGGATGGTAATCTCATTTAATTCTTAGAACAATTAAGTTTTTCTTTTTTTTTTAATTTTTATTTATTTATGATAGTCACACACACAGAGAGAGAGAGAGAGAGAGAGAGAGAGAGAGGCAGAGACACAGGCAGAGGGAGAAGCAGGCTCCATACACCGGGAGCCCGACATGGGATTCGATCCCGGGTCTCCAGGATCGTGCCCTGGGCCAAAGGCAGGTGCTAAACCGCTGCGCCACCCAGGGATCCCCCAATTAAGTTTTTTTACATGAGAAACTTAAGTTTTAGAAAGGTTATACAAATTTTCCAAGGTTACATGGATGCAAAGCCCCTTCTTCCCTCATATAATTATTAATTACTTACATAGTAATTGTTGGTGTCAGCCGAATTAATTCAGATAAGCTACACAGAAAATAAAAGGGCTGAATTATTATCGACACATTCCATTAAAACATTTTTTTGTATATATCTATTTTTAGTTAAAATTTCCAACTACTCAAGAACTCACTCATACTGCCCCAGGTGGCCTTTTATTTCACCTGCACCTTTTCTTAAGACCTAAATATCACACTGTGGTCAAAACTTGAGCTGGCTTTGAAAGATATTAATTGGAGGGAAAACTATAGAGACAGATTCAAGACTTAAATTCAAATAACTTGACTGGATTTTGGAAGGCAGGTAAAAATAAAAGTGTTTTTTTTTTTTTTTTTGAAAAGATACTACACTGAGGAGAACTTCTTTCACATAATGCTCCAAAATCTCTCTGTGAAGGAGGAGAGGAGAAGTGGGGTCTGAGTGTGGGATGGGAGGAAAACCCACTGAAACATCTTAGGCCCATAATTAGTTGCTGTTATCTTAGAAACTGGACCTAGAAATATCATTCCTAAAGATATTTTCAGTGAAGGTGAAAAAAGACCACCTCAGAGGAAATGGGGTAATGTCTGTGTCCCTCAGCAGCTGCAGAGGCAGAATCTCCAGCTGTTAGAACGAGCATTCGGCAGAATGGTGAGAAGATGACATTTCATTAAGTGCTGATGCAGGAGGGGTCAGTGCACCATGTAGGTGTTTGTTTTAGTCCTTATCATGCCACACATAAAACAGGTAATAGTGAGCACCTCTGACAGGCTTTGAATTTGGCAAGGTTTCAATCCCAGCTCCACCACCATTGATGAAGTTGCCCTGGGCAACAGTGACCTTGGGCAATGGCTTGCCTCTTTGCACCTCTTCTGTCAAATGTGGATAAGAATAACGTGACAACTGAATGCAAGATGTAAAGCCCTTTGAAGAGTGAAGGGTATTCAGTAAGAACTCAATAAAGGCTATAAAACTAAGCCACAAATCATAGACTAGCAGCCCACTAACCAGGTGGTGAATGTGTGGCATCAAGTTTTACTGGCCCATTGGTTGAGGGAGTCCTGCTCCATCTATGGACTCACTTTTCTTTATTTTCCCACCAAGGCGGAGTATCCGTTGCCAATACCCTAGTTTCTATCTTAAAGAAGAGAAATGTATCACTGTACTTGTGTTTTTAAATCAAAGTAGGATACAAAAAAGATAGGAACAGTGACTCTGATACATATTTTTAAAGGAGGAGAAGCAGATACTATTCCTAAGTGTTGATTATGAAACAAACCAGAATAACTCATTTATGGAAAACTTCTGGTCACTAGAGCAATTTAAATTTTCTGCTCCTGAGTTTTGAACCATTGGGAGTGAAGGACAACACAGCTCTCTGGGTATCAAGAAAAAAAAGTTATCCTATATTCTTAGAGAATCTCAGGATTAGAGGGAACCAAAAACAAGCACATGGACTCACTTGAGAGGTCTATTCCTCTCCTTTTTTTAAAGATTTATTTATTTATTCATGAGAGACACAAAGAGAGAGAGAGAGAGAGAGAGAGAGAGGCAGAGACACAGGCAGAGGGCGAAGCAGGCTCCATGCAGGGAGCATGATGTGGGATTCAATCCTGGGATCACACCTTGAGCAGATGCTCAACTGCTGAGCCACCGAGGCATCCCAGTCTATTCTTTTCCAATCTGCACATACCATGAGAAGAAAGCAGCAAACTGAACTGTAGAAAGGATGCATGTAAAGATCTAAACTTGGGTTTATAAAAAATTCACTTGCACAAGAACAGAATAAAGACACTTGAGTTTGAAAATTTCCTCAGTACAAAATAGAAACTTAATCTCAAAAGGGCACTTGATGGGATGAGCACTTGGTGTTATTCTATATGTTGGCAAATTGAACACCAATAAAAAATACATTTACTGAAAAAAAGAAAATCTCAAAATCTTTAAATGCGAAATCTCAAGAGATTTCAGGTACCTGATGGATTTATGTATCTGCACATTCCTTAGTATTTCTATTTTGTGACTATAAAGGCACCACTGATCTGTCCCACAGGAGATCACACCAGCTTTCTTCTTTCTGGTCCTATTCAGAACGATTTGAGAAAGTGATACCTTTTCACTCTCATTGGAACATCTATTGGGGCAGAACCATATCCACAGAACATATAGTTGGTGGTTTTCTCCACCTAGACCAGTCCATGCTTAGGTTTCCCATCAGTACGCCCAGGGAAAACTGTATTCTTTTTATTTTCTGTTTCCTGCCTTATTTTGATATTCTTAAGCATGTTAGGTGTCCCTCAGTCAATGTGATTATAAGATCTGACTACAGAGATCTCCAAATATAACATCATAAATGATGTAAGAGTGAAACTCATCACCAAGAGCTTCTGCTAAAGGCTTCTCTGTATGCTTTCCAACACTGGACCTTGGACGAGAAGGGAAGCATCTTATCCCTGAGATCTAAAGCTATCTAATTCTGACAGCCCAGCAACAGAAATAAATAAACCTTAATTACATGTTGAGTCAATAAGGAACAAAGTATTTAATGTCATGCATAAACTAAAGACAAGAACTTAGGTGGTGGTTCAAATCTCTCACCAGGGATAGGACAACAGATTGTGAACTCCCTCAGGGCAAGCATGTTCTAGGTTGGTAGATGAACATTTAGGGAATAAAAGGCAATGTATTTGGAACTTTTGTCTTTATTACTACGTTTCATCTCCACTTTATAGATAATAAAACTGGGGGTCAGAGCACATAAAGGGCTTATTGTCCAAAGTCACAATAGTGACAACAATCCTCTGCCCTCCTCAATTCCCGGGCCATCCTGTCTGTCAGGGCATACCCTCTAGTCCTGGTGAGTGACAGTCCCTGTGGGACTGTGGTTGTGGTTGGCAGTTGGGATAGTTGTTTTCACACATCCTGTAGTGGATGAGGGGAGACCTGACGAAGAGTTCCAATCCTAGTTGCTTCAGGGATAATGGCAAAAGAAAGACTGACCAACAAGGGTGGTATCCCATGCTCAGGTACAGAGGCAGGAAAGGGGCTACAAAGAGAAGCTTAGCAGAAGGAAGCGAGCACAGAGAAAGTGAAACAGTTCAGCTTGCCCTGTAGAGAAAGCACAGGGAAGAGATTTGAGAAAAGCTAAAAAAAACAAACAAACAAAAAAAACCAAGAAAAACAAAAACATAGGGCCAAAGCTGCAGGTAGAAAATTCATCTCTTAAGAAGGGCAATGAGGGAACCTTTAAACTGCATCCATATGAAAGTCATCTTTCCTTTTGACCAGCACAGTTTTCAACTCCTTCTTGAATAAAGTGTCTCCACAGATGATCCCAGTGCCCACCACTCTCTGTCACTTGGGTCCTGTAGCTTCACTCCTATATGACACCTACCTGGGCACCGAGGTATCTAAATTCATGACTCTGCCTTAAGTCCTCCCAAAGGTCACAGCCCCAGAAATGCTTCCTGATCCAAAGGGAACAGGAGATGGAACCAGCATGTATCAGATTCTCCAGAGCCTTCTGCTTGATTTCCTTTGGGCTCACCTTGATTTAATTAACTCTTTCAGTGTATGGACACCACCCTGCTTTCAGCTATTTCTCTTAAAGTAGCTCATAATTATGTAGCTACAGTGCCTTGTAGACTAAATCTTCCTTCCATATATTTTTCCCAAATAGAATGAATGTGAAATGACATGATTATATGAGTAGTCTGTGTGCCTGCAGAGGCTTCTTTTTTTTGAAAAATTATTTAGAAAAATGTTAATTCTCAATTTCAAGAAAAGAAAATAATTCCAGTGAGCACCTATTTGATTAACTATCCTTTCTCTGAATATGGAATACCTAATATGAACTTGAAATTCATATTCAACTTGAAATGTTTAGGAGCATTTTGTAATAAAGGAACATATGAATAAGTACTGCATTACTTTTGTTCTACTTAAGTTACAGGTTTGCAAGTTTGTCTGTCCAAAGCAAACACTATTTTCTTATCAAACATTTATACAGGCAGAGTCACATGAGGAAAATGAGAAAACTTCAGACACCTCTGCAGCTTCAAACAAATCCGTAGGAAACCTAACTGCTACAGAGGAGCACACCTAAACTCTAGTTCTATGAATGCTGGTATATGTTTTTAACAACTCTTTTAATATTGAATGACTAAGAATTTATTAGAATTCTTTGCACTAAATTTATTAGCCTGGGGGGAAAATAAGTGGGAAATACACTCTTAGAAGATGGAGTATGTGCTAGCTCCAAGCTAGAGCTTCAGAACTCAAGTGGGGCTTTGAGAAAACCCAGAGAGGCTTCCTGAGACTACAGAAGGCCTTGAGCACATCCCCTACTCAGAAAGTGCAAAAGTCACCCTCCAGACCATCTGTCAGCATCTGAGGCCTTTGGCAATCCCAGGCCAGGTCTTTTTAGAAAAAAATTAACTTGACAAGTGTCATTTAATTTAATTTAATGAAGAATAACTAAGAACCTATAAGAACCTATTACATATTTCAAGATATCAAAAACAATAGCAAAACAGTAAGCTCCAGGTTCTTTCCAACCTCCAGCCAGGGCCAAAGCCCTTCTCTGAACAGGTACTTACCAGCAGACAGGAAAGGATCTTTTCTGCTGTCCTTTGCATCTGCCTGCTTGTTAAAGCCACTAAGATCTGGAAAATGGGCAATATTCACATAAGTAAATATTTTTGAGTATTAAACGTGCACTTTCATGGGACACACATACATGTCACACAAGCTTGTTCTGGATGTGACCGTTTCCAGATATGCCAACCATTTCTTGTGATGAGAATCCCAGGGCCAAAAGTATCCACCTTGAAAATGGACAGACCTAGGTTCAAATTCCCACCACTTTGTGTTCAGTTATGAGGACATAGGCAAATTCTATTTCTCAGTTTCCTCATCTGAACAATGAGTGTAGAATCACCCAGCTCCCAGAGTTGTAGGAAGGATCAAATGTAAGTGTGTATAGAAAGCCTATCACATATTATGTGCTCAACAAATGGTAGAGGTTATTGTTATTCTGTGAGGAAAGACAGAAAGAGCATAACATCTCTCGATTATCTACTTGCCATATACTGTGTTTAGAGCTTCTGCATGTATATTTCACTTTGTGTACATACACACACAACTGTGACATAACTGTTAAGAATCATTTCTTTAAGTTAAAATCATAACTATCACGCAAATATAAAATGAACATGAGTCAAATATTTTATTTAACTTATTAATGAGAAAACTAGTAAGATATTACAAGTAATTAAAAAAATTAAAAACACATATGTAGTCTATCAAGAATATTGAAGTGAATTTAGAAGTATTTTAAATTGCTTGGTATCCACACAGCTATCAATTGCATTCCCCTAGACAAAATTTATTTGAATCTCTATGTTCAAGAATCATTTGCATTACTATATTCTTTCTATTATTTCAGAGTTGTAAAGCAGCTTGAAGACAATAAAATCAGATCCTCTGTAGGGGTTATTAGGACCCTTTAAAATCTTTTTCATTTCAATTTTTTTTACATTTTCTGACAATTGTTATATTCCCATTTGCAATTGAGGAAACAAAATCATGGTGATCGTGAAATCTGTCTACAATCACAAAAAGTGTAAATGGCAGGGGTTGGATTTAAACTCACCTTTTGAGGATCCCTGGGTGGCTCAGCGGTTTAGTGCCTGCCTTAAGCCCATGGTGAGATCCTGGAGTCCTGGGATCGAGTCCCACATCAGGCTCCCTGCATGGAGCCTGCTTCTCCCTCTGCCTGTGTCTCTGCCTCTCTCTCTCTCTCTCTCTCTGTGTGTGTCTCTCAAAAATAAATAAATAAACTCACCTCTCATCACTCCAAAATTAGAGTGGTTTCATTTGAAGAACTGGGATTTGTTTTTTCTTCTATTTTTCAGGGGATGAACAATCAATATATCCGTCGGGAAGTCTTTTGCTGTGAAACTTGTCATGAGCTCAAAAGTTTCTGGGAAAAAGAAATTAGCAAACAGACTTGTTACAGGGAACTGGAGGAAGATCGTCAGGGAAAGAGCGCCCTGAGAAAGTATGTGGATTATTTCTCTACTATTTTCTAAATTAGCTTTCTGTAGAAATATACCAAATGTGAAGATAGGAGACTGAATTATTTTCATTATTACTGTTCTAAGAATGAAAATATTCAATATGGTATGGTAAAGTCAGGGCAGCCATGAGAAGAAAGGAAGCAAGACCTGGAAGAAGTTTACTATATTCAGAGTTCTAGAGAAATGTTCACTGCATACCATGCAGGGCCACAGAGGAAGCACCAGGTCTTGCGCAGTGGCAAAAGAAAGAAGCAAAAAAAAAAAAAAAAAAAAAAAAAAAAAGACAGAAGCATGGTGAAAATGTAGTCCAGAAATGTTATTGGAGTTTCTGAGCGAAAATCAGGGCAGAGTAAACAGTTTAGGATTGCCTAGTTTGAATAATTCCAGAGGGCTTTGGGCTAAGACGTGGTTTATAGTTGTACGGCACTTAGCCCTGGGATGATTTAGGAAATGGGAAGTATGGCTTCATGTGTGAGTCTTAGGGGTGGTTGGGACCCCAGATTTGGGATTGGTTGACACGTTTACAGCAAGCCTTTTGATATCTCTAAGAAAAGGCAAGTTTTGGGCTTTTCCATGACCAACAAGCTTCTTAAGATGTCAAAACATCATAAATATAGAAAATTCAAGACACAATTAAGTCATCTACTCATTCAGTCTTATCACCACATATACCATGGTTTTTCAACCTTGTACTATCGACAATGAGGGCCAGGGCTAGGGGGCTGTCCTGTGCTTGTAAAGTGTTTAACATCATCCCTCTTAACATTACAGTCCAATACGACTCTCCCCTACCCATTATGACAATAAAAAATATCTTCTAACATTACCAAGTATTCCTTAGAGGACAAAGTCACCCCTTATTGAGAACCAGTGACATAGATAAGGATGAGCCTTTTATATATAAATTAAATGAGGTTCTATTATTTATACCTTGATAAACTGAAAAAAAACTTTCCTCGCCTTTCCTCTGTAGCAATCCCCAGGACATGAGGAACACTGAATTTCAGGGTTAGGTCAACAGATATATGTAAGTATAAAAGATCTCACATCTAGGATGATAAATATTAATATTCTTGGGGAAAGGAAAATGTGGTCTTCCTCTCTTTGGCAAATAAACTGGTTTTTCTTGCCAAAGGAATCTGCTGAGGGGAACATATAGTTATGAGAGGTCACATGTGTCAACAGAACTCTGAATAAAAAAGCCTTGCCCTCACAAGTGCAAAACTTTGGAGCAGACAGATCAACCCAACTTTTTAGATATTATCTAGTTTCCTCTCTCCCTAAAATGGGAACAACCTAGCTAAGCTGTCTGTTTTGCCAAGATGCCTACTTCAAAGTGGAGTGGCAACTGAGCATTCTGCTAGTCACAAGGCACTATGCCTCCATGTTTCTGATCATGCTGAGCTGAAAATAATTGTAATTCACATGTGTTGAACCAATATTAACTTGTAAAAACCTTTTTTTTCCTTTTAATCTCTGGAGGGGGTATAGCTTCTCTCCATAGCCAAAGAAGAGACATGCCACCATTCCAGCTACATTCTTGTTTATCTAGAAAGCAAATGCAGGCCTTTCTACATGCTAGAATAGTTGCATATTAGAGCATCCAGTCCCAGTGATTCCAGGAGAGTGAGGAAAGTCAGTTGTGTGGTTCCTGCCATCTTCCAGCCTCCATGTCTTGGCCCCACAAGCCCACTGGGAGCCAGATCCCAGGATGAACTCTCTGTACATCTTCTAGATGAACAATGTGGAGTTAAAAGTATAATTTGTAATATCATTTTATTTTTCTCAAAATATATAAACAGTCTATCTGTATGTACAAGCAAAAGATTAAAAGAAAATGCACTAAGATACGGAGTGATTTTTTTAAAAGATTTATTTGTTTATTTATTTATTTATTTATTTATTTATTTATTTATTTATTTGAAAGAGAGACAGAAGAGAGAGAGCACAAGCAGGGGGAGGGACAGAGGGAAAAGCAGGCAACCCACTGAGCAAGGAGCCCAACTCTGGGCTCCATCCCAGGACCCTGGGATCATGACCTGAGCTGGAGGCAGACACTTAACTGACTGAGCCACTCAGACGCTCCTAAGAGTGATTATTTTTGACTACTAGAATGGCAGATTTGATGTATATGAGCCCTCCTAGTATTTCCAAAGTGTCTACAAGGATGTTCTGCCATTTTGTAATTAGGCAAAATACTATTATGAAAAAGGCAACCAAGGGGGATTCCTGGGTGGATCAGTGGTTTAGTGCCTGCCATCGGCCACGGGTGTGATCGTGGAGTCCCAGGATCGAGTCCCACATCAGGCTCCCTGCATGGAGCCTGCTTCTCCCTCTCCTATGTGTCTGTCTCTCTCTCTCTCTCTCTCTGGTCTCTCATGAAAAAATAAAATAAAATCTTTAAAAAACAAAGAAAAAGGCAACTGAGGAAGGGGCAAGATCGTAGAAGAATAGAGGGACCTCATTTCATCTGGTCCCTTGAACTTATCTAGATACCTATCAAATCATTCTGAACACCCAAAATTCAAACTGAGATGTAAGAAAAGAATTGCTAGAACTCTACAAGTAGAAAAGTGGCCCCTTTCTGCAAAGTAGGAGGAGGTGCAGAGAAGTGAATCCCAAGAGATATATTGGAAGATAAATGGGATAAGGGGTGGGGATCCTCAGTAACTTGGTTCCTGGAAAGTGATATAGTCCCCAAGTGCAAAATAAGGACCCTTAAAAATCGGCTCCAGTGAAAGATATCAATGCCTGAAAGATGTTCAGGTGGTGAAATGGGGCAGAATCCTAGTCGGAACAGTATGGTCTCAGGATCTCTGGAATCACAGAAAGAATGGGGGTGCCTGAACTGGTAGAGTTCCCAAGCATTGGAGCCAGGAAACTGGTTAGGTCTGGGAGGGGGCTCTGAGATCAGTTCACCATGAACTGTGAGCAGTGGTCCCATGGGGTGACAGCTTTCCATGTGAGGACTGTGCAAAGGACAGAAACATAGAGATCCTCTGCCTTCCCCTGAGAGGGGTGGAGCAAGTATGCACATGATAAAGAGCTTCCAGGAATAGACAGAAACTGAAAGAATATGTTACCACCAAACCGACTCTGCAATAAATAGTAAGGGGGACCCTGTAATAGAAAGAGGGAGCAAACAGAAACAATCCACAAAAATAGGGACTGAATAGGTAATACGATGACACTAAATTCATATCTTTCAGTAGTTACTCTGAGTGTAAATGAGCTAAATGATTGCATCAAAAGACACAGGGTATCAAATTGGATTAAAAAGAAAGACCCATCCATATGCTGTCTACAAGACACACATTTTCAGGATGCCTGGGAGGCTCAGCGGTTGAGCGCCTGCCTTCAGCCCAGGGCGTGATCCTGGAGTCCTGGGATTGAGTCCTGCGTCGGGCTCCCTGCATGGAGCCTGCTTCTCCCTCTGCCTGCATCTCTGCCTCTCTCTCTCTGTGTGTGTCTCTCATGAATAAATAAATAAATGAATAAAATATTTTTTAAACAAAGACACTCATTTTAGACCTGAAGACAACTTCAGACTGAAAGCAAGGGGGTGGAGAATCATTTATCATGCTACTGGATCTCAGAAGAAAGCTGGGGTAGCAATCCTCATCAGATAAATTAGATTTTAAACCAAAGACTGAAGTAAGAGATGAAGAGGAACACTATATCATACTTAAAGGATCTATCCAGCAAGAAGATCTGACAATTATAAATATTTATGCTCCTAACTTTGGAGCAGCCAATTATATCACCCAGTTAATAACCAAATTAAAGAGATACATTGATAATCATACAATAATAGAAGGTAATGTTAACACTCAACTCAGAGAGCAATGATAGATCATTTAAGCAGAAGATTAGCAAAGAAACAGGGCTCTGGATGATACACTGGGCCTGATGGACTTCACAGATATATATAGAACATTCCACCCCAAAGCAATAGATCATACATTCTTCTCAAGTACACAAAAAACTTTCACCAGAGAAGATCCCATACTGGGTCACAAATCAGGTCTCAACCAAGACCAAAAGATTGGGATTATTCCAGGACGCCTGCGTGGCTCAGCGGTTGAGCATGTCTTTGGCGCAGGGCGTGATCCCTGCACATCAGGCTTCCTCCATGGAGCCTCCTTCTCCCTCTGCCTGTGTCTTTGCCTCTCTCTATGTCTTTAATGAATGAACTGTTGGTGGGAATGTGAACTGGTGCAGCCACTCTGGAAAACTGTGTGGAGGTTCCTCAAAGAGTTAAAAATAGACCTGCCCTACGACCCAGCAATTGCACTGCTGGGGATTTACCCCAAAGATAGAGATGCAATGAAACGCCGGGACACCTGCACCCCGATGTTTCTAGCAGCAATGTCCACAATAGCCAAACTGTGGAAGGAGCCTCGGTGTCCATGGAAAGATGAATGGATAAAGAAGATGTGGTTTATGTATACAATGGAATATTACTCAGCCATTAGAAATGACAAATACCCACCATTTGCTTCGACGTGGATGGAACTGGAGGGTATCATGCTGAGTGAAATAAGTCAATCGGAGAAGGACAAACATCTCATTCATTTGGGGAATATAAATAATAGTGAAAGGGAATAGAAGGGAAGGGAGAAGAAATGGGTAGGAAATTAGAAAGGGAGACAGAACATAAAGACTCCTAACTCTGGGAAACGAACTAGGGGTGGTAGAAGGGGAGGAGGGCAGGGGATGGGGGTGACTGGGTGACGGGCACTGAGGGGGGCACTTGACGGGATGAGCACTGGGTGTTATTCTGTATGTTGGCAAATTGAACACCAATAAAAAATAAATTTATTATTTTAAAAAAGAATGAATAGATAAAATCGAAAAAAAAAAGATTAGGATTATTCCTACATATTTTCAGACCATAGTGCTTTGAAACTTGAACTCAATCACAAGAAGAAATTTGGTAGGAATTCAAACACCTGGAGGTTAAAGACCATCCTACTAAAGAATGAATGGGTCAAGATTCATGCAAATGAATGAAAATGAAAACACAACTGTTCCAAACCTTTGATATACAGCAACGGCAGTCCTAAAACAGAAGTACACTGCGATACAAGCTTCCCTCAAAAAATTGGAGAAATCTCGAATACACTAAGGAACCTTACACCAAAAAGAGCTGGAGCTATATCAGCAAATAAAGCCCAAACCCCCCAGGATATGAGGATTAATAAAGATTAAAACAGAAATCAATGAAATAGAACAGTAGAAACCAGAACATTAGAACAGATTTATGAAACTAGGAGCTGGTTCATTGAAAGAATTAACAAGATTGATAAACGCCTAGCTAGACTTATCAAAAACAAAAGGGGAAAAACCCAAATAATAAAATCAGGAATGAAAAAGGAGAGATCACAACCAACACCAAGTAAATTCAAACAATCTTAAGAACATATTACGAGCAACTATATGCCACCAAATTAGGCAACCCCAAAGAAATGGATGCATTCCTGGAAACTACCAAAACTCAAAGAGTCAAAGACTGATTAAAATTAATAAAAAATTAATTAAAAATCAATAAAAGAGAGGACAAGAAGCATATGAGCAGGATGCCTGGGTGGCTCGCAGGTGGGCATCTGCCTTCAGCTCAGGGTGTGATCCTGGAGTCCCAGGATCGAGTCCCACATCAGAATCCCTTCATGGAGCCTGCTTCTCCCTCTGCCTGTGTCTCTGCCTCTCTCTCTCTCTCTCTCCCTCTCTGTCTCTCATTAATAAATAAAATAAAATCTTATAAAAATGTGTTAATTTGATGAGAAGCAGAGGGCAAGGCAAGATTTGATGGGTATAAGATTTATTACGGGAAACACCTGTGAGAGAAAAATGGGGAGGAAGTTATGGTGTGCTAATAAATGTTTAACAATTGGCTCACTATGGGAAAAAAATGTACATACATACATGTTTATCATAAATTTCACAGGCATAAAGGATGTATAGCACACAATTTATAAATATTAAGAAGATATACAGTGCTCTTTATTATACATTCCATAAAGCCACCTGATTTTCATAGTATACTTTTATTGGTTTTTGCCAACCTCTTTCATCTATAGCCAATCTGTAGTTGAAATTCAACCATAATGTGACAAAATCACACAATGAATAAATACTTAATTGCTATTAATTTGACAAATAGGTCAAGGATAGTTTTCTAGTACTGGAAGAACATTTACACAATTTATGTATGTATGTATGTATGTATGTATGTATTTGTTTGTTTCATATTAGCAATGTAATACCTATATAGACACACCATACTTCTAAATTTAATCTGCATTATTAAAATTATCTCCATTATTTCATAAGTCTAGATGAGGGGTCAACAAACATTTTCTATAAAGACAAGGTAGTTAATATTGAGGGGAGGAGACATGTGTCTCTGTTGCAACTACTTAACCCTGTCATTGTTGTGTGTAAGCAGCTATAGACAGTATGTAATCAAAAGTCAGGACTGTATTTCAATGAAACTTTATTAACACAAGCAGCTGGCCAGATTTGGCCTGAGGGACAATACTCTGTCCAGACAATGAACAAAGCAATAAACCAAGTCATGACTTATAGTGTTTGCCAACATCTGTGTTGTAAATAGTCTCTTGAGTCCTTTATGCTTTTTTCTAGAGCACCAGAAGCTTTATAATAGTGCTTCTGAATTGGGTTTCTGACATTGGATTGTAATCCGGATTTTGTAACTCTGTGGGAGAGAGGACTGTTTCTGACACTTTCTTTTGAGGTGAGGTTTTCCTTCTAGTCATTTTGCTCAGTGCAGAGTGGCCAAAACCAAGTTGTATTGGGAAAAGGAGAAAAAGAGAGAAGAGAAAGAAGGAAAGAAAAAAGGAGGAGAAAAAGAGAGGAAAAAAGGGGGGGGGGAGCAAACAGAAATCAAAAAGCGAAAAAAAAAAAAAAAGAAACAAGGAGGAGTATCCTCTGATTCTGTATACTGTAAGTCCCTTGACTTACCCTGGAACTTTCCAGTGCTGCTTGGTCAATAATTTGTTTTTCCCCTGTCCGTCTAGCTGGTCTTCTGGGGGAGGGGCCTGCTGTGCTGATTTTCAGGTGTCAGCACTTGGGGGAGCTGCTCAGCCCCCTGCCTGGTGCAGGGCTCAGTGAAAGATGTTTAAGCTGCTCATCCGGTGAGGCCACCGTGATGCTCAGTGTGGGTATTTACCCTGTGAAGCCCCAGGAGGAACAGCCCCAGTGGCGGGGCCAGCTCTGGAGCCCTGGATTCAGCTCCCGCAGTAACTCCGGGGCTCTGGGTCTGCAGGGCCTGGAGGCTCCGGGGCGGGGCCGCTGATCTGCTCAGCTCGGGGCAGGAGCGTCCTCGCTGTCCTGGGCCCTCCCGGCCTCTGCCTGTCCCGGGGAAGGCCGGATCCTGGGCTGTGTCCCGGCGCCCTGTGCTCCGGGACCTGCGCTGTTGGATTCGCGCTCCCGCCCCGCAGCCCCCTCCACGGAGCCGCCGCCCGAGCCCCTCCGAGCTGCTCCGGGTCCAGCCGCGCTGCAGCCCTTAGGGAGCTCAGCCTCAGGGTGTGGCGCGTTCTCCCTGGGGCACAGGTGCTATGTTAGTGTCCCAGGGAGCCCGAGGGCATCCCCGCCCTCCTGGGGTCCTGCTCTAACTCCCTGCGAGCCCCTTTCCGCCCAGGAAGATGGTGCAGCTCCTGCTCCTCCGGGACGGGGCTCTCCTGTCCTGGGACACTCGCCTCTGCCTTAGCCCGGCTCCTCGCGGGGCCCCTCCTCCTTGGAGGCCTTTTGTTTCTTTAGTTCTTTTTCCTACCTTGATTGAAGCGTGAACTCTTCCCACTGTAGCATTCCAGCTGTTGTCTCTTTAAATCTCAGGCCGAATTCGTAGATTTTCCGGATGATTTGAAGGTTATCTAGGTAATTTGGTGGGAACAGGTGACTTGGGGACCCTACTCTTCTGGCATCTTGCCCTGCCCTCCGTCAATTCAGTGAGTTTTTAAAAGGGGCTAGGTCCTTCCCAAACATTTGAAGCAGCAGTGACAGTTTTCTGTTAGCCTTTAAAAAACAAACTGTAAAGCTTTGGAATAGGTCCTGAGGCAAGAAAGAACAGGCAGTCCTACCAACCCAAGGAACTGGATTCTATAGTGGGCTACGTAGGGTACCTGAAACTCAGGCAAGATAGCAGCTCTGGCTGACATCTTGATTTCAGCCCAGTCAAACCCTAAAATAAGGGACCAGTTAACTTGGGCCTTGACTCCGGTCTCATGGAAACTGAGATCATAAATTCTGTTTTTTTTTTTTTAAGCCTACAAAATTGTAAAATTTTTTTGTTATACAGGAATAGAAAACTAACACCAGAAGTAAAACACATCATACTGCATTGCTATTTCATGAAAGTTAATAAAGTCAAGTTTTCTTCATGTGACATTATATACCTTCTAAATAACAAATTCCTGAATTATGACATAATAGGATTTTCCTTTCTCTGGTGACTGACACTGGAAAGCTTTTATTTTAAGGATATGAATCAACTGAATTATCAATGAAGTTATTCTTTCAAATAGGTTGTTTGGAATTAGAAAAAGAACATTTGGCTTAACTTATGAGATGTGGACACTGAGTAAGTGTGTGGTTTGGAGAACATTTCTGTGCCTTTATGTCCATTAGTTATTTTAGCTGACTGCACTAAGGAAGGCAAACTCCTTATTTAAAGAACACAAAGGTATAATTATTGAGGTATAATTGACATAAAATAAATTATACATAAAATAAATTATACACCTACAATTAAGTGTAGGTTTGATAATGGTTGACATATGATTACACCCACGCAATCATCATCACCACCAAGATAATGAACATATCAATCACTGTAAAAATTTCCTCATACTCTTTGGACTCCCTCTTTGCTATCCCACTCCATTCCCCCCTCAGCTCCTAAATCCTCAGACAATACTTGATTTGCTTTTGTTACTAAAGATTAGTTTTTATTTTCTAGAATTTTATATAAGTAGGTTTATCTTTTTTAAAAGGTCTTATTTGTTGATGAGAGACACAGAGAGGGAGAGGCAGAAACATAGGCAGAGGGAGAAGCAGGCTCCCTGTGGGGAGTCTGATGTGGGACTCGATCTCAGGACCTTGGGATCATGACCTGAGCTAAAGCCAGACATTCAACCACTGAGCCACCCAGGTGCTCCTATATAAGTAGATTTAAATAGAGTATACTATTTTGTAAACTTCATTCAGAAAAAAATGTTTTAGACTCACATATATTGCATATGTTGACATTTGAGTTGTTTCCAGTGTTTGGTTATTAAATATAAAGTTTCTTTAAATATCCTAGACAAGTCTTTGCACAGACATATGTTTTATTCCTCTAACATAAGTATCAAGATTGGAATGGTGGGCCACATGGTATGTTTTCCTTGTTATCGAATTACAAGATCATTTTTACATTCCTTCCAGTGTTACAGTTGCTCCACATTTTTGTCAGCACTTGGTGTGTTCATCCTTTTATTTTCCCTCCTCCAGGGGAAATTCTTACCAACAATGTGCTTTAATTTTTTTCTAGTTCTTTTGAGTCTTAATTAACAAACTAAATTGTAAAATGTTTAAAGTGTACAACATGATGATTTGATATATGTTTATATTGTAGAAGGATTACACCCATTCAGTTAACATATTCATCACTTCACATATTTACCGTTGTGTGCGTGAATATTTAAATTCTACTATCTTAGTAAATTTCAGCTATACAATATAATGTTATCAACTATAGTCACCATGTTATACAACAAATCCTGAAAGTTTATTTCCTTTTACCAACCTCTTCTTTTTCTTTCACCCCTTAAACCCTGGCAATCATGTTTTTACTCTGTTTCTGAGTTCTACATTTTTCCCCCTTGGACTCCACATGTAAGTGATACCATGCAGTATCTGTCTTTCTCTTCCTAGCTATTTCATTTAGCACAATGTCTTCCAGATTTCTCCATGTTGTCACAAAGGATAGGATTCCCCACCCTCACCCCTTTTAGGAAATGCTTTAATTATTTTGATTGGGGGTATGGATTGAAAAAAATTTTTGAGGGGGTCTCTGGGTGGCTCAGTGGTTTAGCACCTGCCTTCAGCCCAGGGAATGATCCTGGAGTCCTGGGATCAAGTCTCATGTCGGGCTCCCTGCATGGAGCCTGCTTCTCCCTCTGCCTCTCTCTGCATCTCTGCCTCTCTCTCTCTCATGTGTGTGTATCTCATGAATAAACAAAATCTTAAAAAATTTTTTTTGAGTATAGATATCCAAATACTTAATCACAATGTTGAACTTTCACATTCAATTTTACTATTTATATAACTAAGTTTAAATATATCACCTTATTATTTATTTTCAATTATTTCATCTTTTTCTGCCTTCCGTGAGGCTGAGGGTTTTTGTTTTGTTTTGTTATTCCATTCAATCTCCTTTGTTGGCTTATTAGATATAAATCTAATTATTTGGTGATTGTTTCAGCTTTATAGTATACATCTCTAACTTATCACAGTTTACTTCCAAGAAACATTATACCACTTAGTGTACAACATAAAATATTTACATTTGTATATTTCCATTTCTCCTTTCCTGGTCTTTGTGCTGTTTTCACACAGTTGTTGGTTTTTTTTTAAATATTTTATTTATTTATTCATGAGAGACACACAAAGAGAGGCAGAGACACAGGCAGAGGGAGAAGCAGGCTCCCTGCAGGGAGTCTGATGCAGGACTCCATCCCAGGACCCCAGGATCATGACCTGAGTCAAAGGCAGATGCTCAACCACTGAGCCATCCAGGCATACAGACAATTATCTTTTAAAGAGATTTAATTAACTATTAAAAAATATTTTATATTTATACTGTTCCAGAACTTTAGCTCTAGCTAAGCTCCACTAATGTTTTTCTCTTATGTCCCTTTAGATCTGTAGGTGGAATCTCTTGCTAAATCCATCACCTCTCCCACAGCTCTCTAAGAGCTCCTTTATTAAATGTCCTTCAGAAAATCACTTTGTATGTGTGCCATCTGTTTCTAGAATGATAATGTACTGATAAAAAAATTAAATGCAATTCTTTTTTTTTTTCTATGAACCCTTGGAAAGACAGCTTTTGTGGATTATCCCAGAGGTTTCCATTATAAATGCCAATTCCCAAGGAAGTACTAATTTATCGTTCAGACATTGTACACTTTACTATTTTCAAGATCTTCAAGTTACATGAAGAAAACTGCATGTTTATACACATAGAGACATATAGATTTTGTTTGTGTCAGTTATTGTACATTTATTAAATTCCCAATCAGCCTGAATAGATTGTTCTGAATACTATAGAATTTCTCAAAGAACATGATTCTAGTTTAATAATTATCATTTTTTATTGAACTATAGTTGACATAAAATGTTATATTATTTTCAGGTGTACAACATAGTGATTTGACAGTCTATACCTTATGCAATGCTCACAACAGTAAATATAGTTACCATCTGTCACCATATTATTGACCATATTCCTTATTCTGTATTTTTCATTGTGATGACTTATTCATTTTACAACTTGACGTTTGTACTTTTTACTTTCCTTTACCTTTTTTGCCACCCCCCCATGCCCTTTCTGCTCTGACAAACCATCAGATTGTTCTCTGTATTTATATATCTGTTTCTATTTTTTGTTTGTAGGTTGATTGATTTGTTTTGCTTCTTAGATTCTACAAATAAGTGAAGTCATATATTTGTATTTCTCTGACTTACTTCGCTTAGCATAATACCCTCTAAGTCCATCCATTTTGTGAAAATGGTAAGATTTCATTCTTTTCATGGCTGAATAATATTCCATCGTGTTTGTATAGCACATCTGTATCCATTCATCTACTGATGAGTATGTAGGTGGCCTCTGTATCTTAGCTATTGTAAATAATGCTGCAATAAACATAAGGGTGTGTATATATTTTTGAATCAATGTTTTTGTTTTATTTGGGGAAATACCCAGCAGTGAAATTACTGACTTGTATTGTATTTCTTTTTCTCGTTTATGACTTTTTGAGGAAGCTTCATACTATTTTCCATAGTGGCTACACCAGTTTACATTCCCACCAATAGTGTATGAGAATAGCCTTTCTCCACATCCTTGCCAACACTTGTTATTGATCATCTTATTGTTGGTTTGACTTGATGTTAAGCACCTTGTGTCTTAGTTGGTCACCTGTATATCTTTTTTGGAAAAATGTCTATTTGGGTCCTCTACTCATTTTTCAATGGAATCATTTGCTTTATTGGTGTTGAGTTGGTTTATATCAATGTTTTGTAATTTGGGGTGTGTTTTTAATTTTGTTGATTTCTACACTGATATTTTAAGCATACTTTACATACTTTGGGGTGTTTTTTTAAAGATTAATTTATTTATTTTAGAGAGAGAGCACATGATGAGGGAGAGGGGTAAAGGGAGAAGGAGAGGGAGAAAATCTCAAGTGAACTCCCCACTGAGCACAGACCCTGATGTGGGGCTTGATCCCATGACCCTGATATCATGACCTGAGCTGAAATCAAGAGTTGAATGTTTAACTGACTGAGCCACCCAGACACCACAATAATGATTTTTCTATTTCTTCCTGATATTCTATCAGTTTTCTCTTGAGGTATTTTGAAACTATGTTATTAAGCACATACACATTTAAGAGTGTGCATCTCCTTGATAAATTGGCTCTTTCATCATTATAATTGACTCTCTGTATCATCTATAATATTCTTATCTCTGAAATATACTTTGATATTTGTAGTTAGGATCTCCACCCTCAACTCTAAGTTACTGGGCCCCTCCAAGCCAATATATAGCACGTGGTGTCCATTAATGACTCTAGGTCATTCCTTTTTGAAGTTGCCAAATGCAGATAACTCTGCCTCACTTTTCACACCTATAGGTTATATCCCCTCAGGCTCTCCCATTCCTCAAGTTGCAAGCACCTTCTGAAGACCTTAAAATGCACTAATGAAGAGAGTGAATGAATAACATAACATAGGACACACTTGCAGGGGTCTCCTGGACTTGTTTGCTATGCTCTATGTATACAGTACTTCCAAGATGTCAGTTCAAGGACCAGGTCCATAGGATAATTAAAATAGTAAGGATAATAGAATAAATGTCTCTTAAAACTAACTTGTTCAATTGGAAAGAATTGCATTTAATTCTGAAATTACACATGATTTAAGTGTTCTTTCTTTGAAAAATGTTAAAGTGGTCTTTCTTGATGAAATGTAAATCATGTTAGATATTTTTAAGTCTTCATTTGAAAAGAAATGAAAGAAAAGTCTTAAGTTTTAATTCTGCTGCACCAGAAGCTCTGTTCATATACTGGTGCAATAAATAGAAACGTTGGGGATCCCTGGATGGCTCAGCGGTTTGGCACCTGCCTTTGGCCCGGGGCACGATCCTGGAGCCCCGGGATCAAGTCTCGCATCGGGCTCCCAGCATGGAGCCTGCTTCTCCCTCCCCCCCACCCCCGTGTGTGTGTGTATGTGTGTGTGTGTGTGTGTGTGTCTCTATCATAAATAAATAAATCTTTAAAAATAAATAAATAGAAACCTTGAGATCATTCCTCCAAGACAGTGCTCTTCAATGGTGTACATATGCCCCAGGAATTACACAAGAAATCAATTTGGGTGTGGGAAGAAAGTATCAGAATCTACCTTTAAACATTCACTTTTTAAAAAGATTGTTTATTTGAGAGAGAGAGAGAGAGAAAGAAAGGTAGAGAAAGCACAAATTGGGGGAGGATCAGAGGGAGAGGGAGAAACAGACTCCCCACTGACAGGGAACTGGACACCGGGCTCAATCCTAGAACCCTAGGATTGTGACCTGAGCTGAAGGCAGATGCTTAACCAAATGAGCCACCCAGTGTCCCTAAGCATTCATTCTTATTTAAAAAGAAGAACTACTTATGCTTTACTCATCTTTAACAGGCAAAACAGCAGATTACTGCCGATGGTGCTTATCAGATGGTTCCTATTACATGGGATTCATGAGGTCTCCTGAGATAAGAGTATTGGGAGAGTCAATCTGCCAAGAACCCTGAATATCCCTGTACATTCTGTCTGGCTGTAACAAGAATATAAGGTCTTGACTATTCTTTATGGAAGCATGTCTCATGGCTATAGGTACAGCAAGTGACCTGGAGAGGTGAAATACTATTATCCCACAGAAAAAAAAGATTTACTACCGTTCACTGTAAAAAAAAAAAAAAAAAAGTGAATCTTCACAGCTCTCCTAGATCTCTACTATATTGCAACCCATTGCATGTGCAGACATCCATTATAGAACGTTTTCTTCACTCCTGTGGTAGTTGAGGGACTTGGGGACAGGAAACTGGAGACATGAAACTCTTGCTACTGCTTTTGCCACAAATAATGAAGTCTGTTGCCTCTCACCTCAGTGTCTCGTGCCATTCATGGAATAGTAATTATCTGTTAGTTTGCAAGTTCAACAAAATCCTAGATCTTGCATAAATCTTGATAGAACGCTGTCTCCGATATAAAAAGCTGGCAGTGGAGTCTCTTGCTGGTTTGCTCTCAGCAAGCATATGGTAACATATTACAGAGTATAGGTGCCCATTTATATGGATTTACTGATTACATCATCTAGCTTTAACCAAATAACCCTCACAAAATGGGCAAATAGCTTAAAAAGATTCCTTCAAGGAAACTTCAGATTAAAGGTCCTATTAATACAAGCACAGGGAACAACATAGAAAGCATTTAGATGGCAGATTCTAATTACTTGTTTAAACTCTTTGATAAAGAGATTTTTGCTGATAAAAACCAAGGACAAATTAATCAGATCTGACAAAATTCAGCCACCCAAAGTAGGTATTGTCAGAAATACATACAGATTTATGAAATAAATACAGATTTATGAAAAATCAATCTTATCCTAAATGTCTATTGTGCACTGAGATGTTATCTAGCCAAAATGATTAGTGACATATTAAACAATGCTTTTCATTTTTATCTATTATTTTAGTACTTATTTTTATATATGTTTCACAAAACTCACAATATATTGTTGTATTATGTATATTGTAGCATGGTTATCTATCATCTATCATCTATCTATGTGTCTTTTGGTTCTGATAAGGGGAGCAATCATGTGCCTTTACTTCAAGAATAAAGGCTTCTCTGCACATCAATGCTGGAAGTTATCATTATTCCTCAAGGCAGTAATAGAGACTAAGTTCTGAAATTCACAGAGGCACTATCGCAGGCAGTGGCACTGAACCCTTTTTCACTGTTACACACCTGGGGTCTCGGATTCACACCGTCAATAATAGTCATTTATTGACAGTGAGCCAGGGACTGAGGTAATAATGAATAATGAGTAATCACCTTTACTAAATAACCAGACCAGTATCCTTTTTTTACATGTATTAATTTTCCCATAATACATGTGTGGAAACTGCCAGAGTTATTGGGCAAGTGACTTGTACTGAGTCACCCAACTGGGGAGTGGCAGGGTCACATGACCTGTGAGGCTCCAAAACCTCTTCTTCAGTCACTCTCTTGATATGTGGACTGTTAGGGAGTGTGGAAAGGCCTTAGTAATCCTGCAAACATGCCCACCAGCTCCTGGAGACCCGGGATCCAGTCCCGCGTCGGGCTCCCGGCATGGGAAGCCTGCTTCTCCCTCTGCCTGTGTCTCTGCCTCTCTCTCTCTCTGTGTCTCTCATGAATAAATAAATAAAATCTTTAAAAATAAATAAAAATAAAAATAAATAAAAAATAAAAAATAAAACCATCCAAGGGCAGCCCCAGTGGTGCAGTTTAGTGCTGCCTGCAGCCCAGGGTGTGATCCTGGAAAAAAAAAAAAAAAAAAAAAAAAAGTGTTTTCCCAGCAGACTTTTTTAATGCTGAGTACAGTTAAGCCTTTTTTGTTTGTACAAAGAGCTATTTCCTGCCCCAGCCCCAGATGAGCTGTGGCTGTCATCCACTAAAGTTGTCAGGACCATTCTTCCTGCAGGACCCACCCAGGAACTTTCCAGCAACTGACTGGGCTGAGCAGATTCCTGTTGGTAATTCTCAGTTGTCTGCATAGGGGTGCACTGTCATTACACATGTAATTTAGTTTCCTATGTAAATGCTATGCCTTCTGTTTTTGTAGGAACACGTAAGCCCCAAAGCTGAAAGATGCTCAATTTACTTTTCAAAAGAAAATGATCAGTTGTATTCTACAAATATATTAATTTAAAAAAGGGAAATAGAGATTAAATTCCAAAAGGCAAGATACCAAGGAGCATTTTCAGACACCAAGAACATTCCTTTATAAACCAATTGTTAATGATACAAGAAAAGCTCCCACATGCAAATGAGAACCATGCAATGCTTCAGGGAGATCCCTGTGTTCATTATTCAGATTCATTATTCAGGCACTAACATCATGCACTTTTTCTTAGGTATGCTCGATGGTAGAAAATTATGCACAGGAGGCAATTGCTGTTTTCCTGTGGGGGAATTTGAAAGTCCCTTCTTGAAAAGGAACAATAAACACTTCTAGAGGATTCAGAAAACCTAAAATCTGTGACTCCATTTTTTTAAAGTGCAACTAAACTTTTCTCAAATGTGTTTTCTTCAAAATTATGACTCGTCAAGACCAATTCTTGTGAGGAGTGCACTAGTTATATTTGTTGACTTTACATTGTTCTGACATTGAGAATTATCTTCCCTCTTTGCATTTTATTGTTTTAAAGTATTTTAAGTAGGTAATCTTAAGCTTTGCTTCCCTGAAATTTCCTTCTGCTCTTTCTCACCCTCCCCTTTCTTACACTCAGAGCTGCATAAATTTTTCTACCATTAAAGTATGAATGAATTTTTAATTTGCTAATGAGTTTATTTTTAGATTGTTATATACCTCTCATTTCAACCTCTGGGCAAATTTGAGACGGATGTTGCAAGTTCTTTATAATTTATATCTGTAATATGAAGAATTAAGGCAAAATTTATCCAGGTTTCATATACCTTATATAATCATAAATATACTATAGTCCATACAAGGGAGATATTTTATTATTTCTCTCCTATTTTTCTTTTCTTCTTCTTCTTCTTCTTCTTCTTCTTCTTCTTCTTCTTCTTCTTCTTCTTCTTCTTCTTCGTGGCCAGAGGAAGAGTGAGAGAGGAAGAATCTTAAACAGACTCCATCCCCAGTACAGAGCCGGATGCAGGGCTTGATCTCACAATCTTGACATTGTGATCTGAGCCAAAATCAAGAGTTGGACACTTAACTGAGACACCCAGGCAACCCTCTTTGTCTTCATCTTGTTGTTGTTTCTATTTTGTTTTTAATATTTACTTTGAGAGTGGGCGGTGGGGGGAGATCAAAGGGAAAGGATCTCAAGCAGATTCCCCTTTGAGAAGGGAGATGCAGGGCTCCATCTCAGGCCCCTGAGATCCTGAGCTGAAATCAAGAGTTGGACATTTAACCAACTGAGCCACCCAGGCACCCCACCTCTGTTTTTTTCTTAATTAACCAGGAAAACCAATTTTTGTCAGTAGAGGAGAAAATACAGAAGTTAATTGGCTATTTACAAATTTTTAGTGCTTTTAAAATACTTATGTATAATGATATGTATATAATGGAAGGGTAGGAAATAATTCTTTATTTTGAAAGGTTAGATTGTGATTGCGGGACATGATGTTGATAGTCAACTGTTTGTACTTTTTGTAATCAAACTAAAAAGGTTTTGTTTTCAACAATATTTAGCAAACATGTTTTATGTTTATTATTCAGAAAGAATATAGGAGCTCAAATTGAAACAGGGGACTTGAATATTACAAACTCAAATTTGAAGAATATGCTAAGGATATCTTCTGCATTCTGTATACAAAGGAAGTAGTGGTAATTATGTAGGAAATAATTTAAAAAATATATAGTTATCAAGGGCCAATAATTGAATTCTATTGAAATATAGGAATAGATAATAAAATATAAAATCAAAACATTTTGTTGCCCATATATTCATTTTATTCATAATTTTCTTGGAAAGTTGATAAGCAAAAGACATATAAAAATTTATACTTCATTCAGGAGAACCCCTGGGCCAGATGGTCATACTCAGAAAAAATAAGTGGAGATGTCATTGAGAGAACACAGTAAATAATGAAGGAAAAGAAGATTGGAATAGACAGGCATTTGTCAGTGGAAAATGTTAATGGTATAATCCTTGAAAGTGAATCTTTGAAAGCAATATTTTTCTGTAACTACCAAAAAAAAGTTGGTCCTGAACCACAACCAGAAATGACAAATGAAGAATAAATAGGATAAAGAAACCCTGTATTAACCAGTATACATTGCAAGAGAATATCAAAGACCCCTGCAGAATCTGGGATCTGATGACCCCTTTTCCCCTAGTCTAGAACTGCAGCTCTCCCTCCAGCCATCAACACCAGAGCTCCAGATGTCTAGTCCCTGGCTCTTTGGTCAGGCTGCCTGACTGGCCTGATGACCCATGATAGAGAGAACATTGACCCTGACCTGGGGTACAGTGCCCAGCTGATCACAGACTGGAGAGCATGCATTAGACTTCCTCCTCATACCTCTGTAGGGTGAACTAGGAAAAGATATAATAAAACAAAACCCTCTTCCCTCAGAATGAGCCTAAGAACTTGTGACTGTCTTGGTTTGTTGACTGAGGATGATGCAACAGGCAAGCACCCTCTCCTGGGGCTGGGCCTGCATTTGCACTCCTTGTGTGGCTGTCAGCTAAATAATAACTTGATCCTAAAACCTGTGGAGGAGAACAGTGTGGTCAGAAACAGAGTGACACATGCATGTCCTGGGCTCGGCCTTAGGACAGAGTTGCCCTCTAAGCCAAAGGGAGAAAGGCTGTGCTGGGACCCTGAGGGTCTGATGTTTGGTTCCTAGACAACATGCTGCACAGGAACAGAGATGCACAAAGGGAAGCCAGGTATGGCTTCGTTCTTTGCCACAGCCCTGCCTGGACTTTCAGAGCCCCAGCCTGAGGGCTACAGAGACCTGTGCTCACCAAGATACATGTGTGGTTTCTGTGCTGGACTGAAACCATAGCCTAGGATGTGATGACCTGGGCTCTGCAGAGGTCAGTGCTCTGCTGGACTCCTGGCTGTGCCCAATCTCCCTGATTTCCCAACCTTGCCTAGCCTACTGCAGTGTTGCACTGTCCACCAGGAGCCAGGATGTGCAATAGTTGCCAACCTCCTGAGCAGACACACCATGGTACCAGATGCCAAGAAGCCCATGGGAGGACCTGGACTCTATTCCAGGTTCTCTGAACACAGACAAGAAAGGATGGTCCCAGCAACTTTCAAGGACCCAAATGTGAGAAAGAGAGAATGAGGACAGGATGGCCACTTGTGGGTGGCAGGATGTCAACCTAAAACAACTGAACTTCGGACAGCCCCGGTGGCACAGCGGCTTAGCGCTGCCTGCAGCCCAGGGCGTGATCCTGGAGACCCTGGATCGAGTCCCATGTCAGGCTCTCTGTATGATGCCTGCTTCTCCCTCTGCCTGTGTCTCTGCCCCTCTCTCTCTTTCTCTCTCTCTCTGTCTCTATGAATAAATAAATAAAATCTTAAAAAAAAAAATAAAACAACTGAGCTTCATGAGAAAGAACACACTATAATTTAGGACATTGCTGATCTCCATGATGAACTGAGTACCTAGGCTCTCCAGGCTTCTCCACTCACACTTAAGAGACTGCATCTCAAGAACCCCAGGAAGTAACACAGGACTCCCCAAACCTAGTCTCCCTTCCAAGATGGCACCTTCACACTGACTTCATACACACAAACAGGCAGGTCCTGCTGTCTCCATATTCCAGGACCCAGCATCACACTAGGTTGTGAGGTAAGGAATCTGGACCTCAAGGAAATGACCCCTGAGAGTAGCTCTGTTTTCCAAAGACAAATACAAATACTATTTGGCTTCTGAAACTTATGCAAACAAAAAAGAAATTCTAGTTTAACAGCGAATCATACTGTTTTTCATGAAATACATATTAAATAAAGCAATTAAAGCCCAGAGGCTTTTTTTATTTTTTTAAATTTTTTTATTATTATTATTTATTTATGATAGTTACAGAGAGAGAGAGAGAGAGGCAGAGACACAGGCAGAGGGAGAAGCAGGCTCCATGCACCGGGAGCCCGATGTGGGATTCGATCCCGGGTCTCCAGGATCGCGCCCTAGGCCAAAGGCAGGCGCCGAACCGCTGCACCACCCAGGGATCCCGCCCAGAGGCTTTATATGTAAAATTAAAATGGCATCTTGAGCTGTTTAAAACGCATCAGAAGATCGTATAAGACACAAGTCCAACTGTATTCTACAGGAGTTTAGGTAAATATATGAAAGGCAGATTGTAAGTAAAGCATTACTCCCAAACTATGGGTGTGGAGGTCTCATCCTATCACTTTGAAGAGAACTAAAACAGTGCAGCAATAGCTGGTCCCAAAGCTGATATGATACTTGCTACAAGTATAAAAGGCAGATCTTGAGCTGAGCAGGCCACCTTTCCTACGGGTCTTTCAGTTCTTGGTTATGTTTCCTTTTCTTTCCTCTTTTCATCTATTTCTTTTAAATTTCAAATTCAAATGCCAAAATATTCACCTATTAGTTTATTCTCTATCCAGCCTGAATTTTTTTAAATTTCCTTTTTCTGTAATTAGTTTTATATTCCTCAATTGTGTAATATTTCCATCTAGTACTGAGTTTTCATGCTTCAAATGTATGCCTTTCCATACTTTAATGCATATATATTTGCTTTATATTTTTAAATCAATTTTAAAAGTAACATTAATTTCAAACTCTGTTGTCAGAATTTTGTTGTGCTCAGCAGTAAGGATAGAAAAGCCAGAAGGAAAAAACATAGCTTTTATCCTCAGGAGGCTACAGAGAAATGTTTTCTGACTTTGTAAAAAGGAGGCCAGTTTCTTGTTTAGCCATTTCTGTTGACTTTGAATCTATAGGACTTTAAAATTATTTCCTACTTGTGTTTGTATACTTGTGTTCTGATCATCCCCCACAGTAGATCAATAATGTTGATATGGCTGAATTAGTGATACTTCTATAAAATGTTAGAGAAAGAAAAAATAAGAAAAAATTATGGATTTTTAGCATTCTGAATGTTGGCTAAGAGGCAATTTAACCACTAAGTACATTATTCCATTCCATTGTCATAATGTATATGTAATATACATATAAACACATATTTGCCATACATAATATATATTTATTTTTAAATTAACTTTATTGGGGGGTAAATTTACATAAAGCTAAAAGCACTCATATCTTAACAATAATGCATAGTATAGTTATATTAATTTTGACAAATGTATATAGTTGTGTACACACTACCACAGTCATGATACAGAAAATTTTCATTATTCAGAACATTTCCTCAAGCTCCTTTGTGGTTACTCTTCACCTCCCTACAAAAGCAAACCAATGATTTACTTTCAGTGATTAAAATTTAAATATTCTCAAATTTTATGTAAGTAAAATCTTTCAATGTTGTACTCAGTGCCTGTTTTCTTTCACTCAGCATCTTTTGAGATTCACCCATGTTGTTAATATATATTAAGTATTTAATTCCCTGTGGTTGCTGAGCAGTGGTATGGATATACCAAAATGTATTTATTCATTCACTTGCTAATGGACATTTGAGTTGTTTCCATTTGGGGACATCTATGAATAAAATTGTTGTTATGGACATTTGTTATGTACAAATTTTGTGTGGATATATGTTTTTATTTCTCTTGTGTAAATTTTTGGGTTGTATGGTAAATCAACGCCAAACTGTTTTCCAAAGTAGTACACCATTTCTTGAAAATTATTATTTTTTAATTTCAGTATAACTAACATAAAATGTTAGTTTCAGGTATACAATATAGTGATTTGACAATTCTCTACATTTTTCAGTGCTTATCATGATAAGTGTACTCTTAATCCCCTTTACCTATTTTACCCATGCCCCTGCCCATCTCCCCTGTGGTAACCACCAGTTTGTTTTCTATATTTAAGAGTCCATTTTCTTTTTTTCTTTGTTTCTTAAATTCCACATATGAGTGAAATCATAAGACAGTACACCATTTTACATTTTCATCAGCAACATATGACAGTTCTATTTGTTTCACATCCTTACCAACATTTTAAGGCTTTTTATCAACCCATGAAAAACATCTTTAAAAAAGGTAAGGTTACCCTCATATCTAATGTGCTAAGCCTTAACCTAGTAAGTCCTTAAGGTTGATGTTTTCCAAGGAACAAACTTTCTTTTATGCTGTGCAGTAATAGAGGTTTGATACAAAAATAACTACACAAAATGAAAAAAGCCAACAAATATATTGGTATCTCCACAGCTAAATTCTTAATATTCTGTGATATATATTAAAAATGAAAATTAGCAAATATTTTAGGTTAAGTACCATTATTATAAAAAACAACTTAGACTAAATCCCTAGATTTACCAATTTCATAAAATAAGCAAATAACAGTTTATAAATTAAAATTTTATTAAATAAATACAATTTATAAGATTTGTCAATCTAGACAATAAATGACTTGCCCAAATAGCAGACCCAGTAGGTGGATTCCAGGGACTACATTCTACAAAAAAAACTTATGGACTCTATAAAATAAATTGACACAGTAAATAGCTATGTAAAGTGTTACTAGTATAAAAATTGTGGTGGAGATAAAAAGTTTAGTGATGCTCCTCCAGAAATATCAGATATACCTGAACTGAGGATAGCTGAGTTTTAGTTTATCATTATAAACACATTGTAAAGATTATTAAATTACAGGGAGCAGATGCTTTTGATTCCATGTTCCAGAGTCAGAAAAAGAACTGAAGATACACTACAGTGGATGAGGGTGAGAAACTCTAAAATCAACTGCATTTCCCCAGATCCAGCAGGCCAGCTAACACACAAAAATGCTTAGAATCAAAGAACTAGGGATCCCTGGGTGGCGCAGCGGTTTGGCGCCTGCCTTTGGCCCAGGGCGCGATCCTGGAGACCCAGGATCGAATCCCACATCGGGCTCCCGGTGCATGGAGGCTGCTTCTCCCTCTGCCTGTGTCTCTGCCTCTCTCTCTCTGTGACTATCATAAATAAAATTAAAAAAAAAAAAAAAGAATCAAAGAGCTACATAATCCACATTTACTACAAAAGATGTTAGGGTTTTCTAGGTTCTCATCTACTGGGTCTGCATGCATTATTTGACAGTTATCTGGAATTTTCACCAGCACCACTTGCGTATCCGTGGTACAATGTGTCTGTGCAAGAGCACAGAGTGCAAGTTCCTGGGAAAACGGGCTTTTCAGGTTACCACAACCAGTGATAGCTGACCAGCTCAGGCAGAGAGGGGGCACAGCAGCAAACTAAATAAGGAAGGTGACTTGCAGCTGTTTTGAAAATACAGCAGTCCTTCTCCGATTGACTCATTTCACTCAGCATAATACCCTTCAGTTCCATCAAACATTATATGTTCTCATTCATTTGGGAAATATATATAATAGTGAAAGGGAATAGAAGGGAAGGGAGAAGAAATGGGTAGGAAATATCAGAAAGGGAGACAGAACATAAAGACTCCTAACTCTGGGAAATGAACTAGGGGTGGTGGAAGGGGAGGAGGGCGTGGGGTGGGGGTGAATGGGTGACGGGCACTGAGGGGGGCACTTGACGGGATGAGCACTATTATTCTGTATGTTGGCAAATTGAACACCAATAAAAAATAAATTTATTATTAAAAAATAATAATAAAATAAAATAAAAATGAAAATACAGCAGTCCACGTGACTAGGGACACAATGAAAGATGACTCTTGTACTTGAAATGATTATGAATCAGCCTCAAATAAAAGGCAGCAGTTATTACACCCCTAGGTCATCTAGATCTGAATGCTCCCTACTATGCCCAAGACCTAGTAGCCGTATATACTTGGGAACACTTCCAGAAATATATCTCTACGGTAGTTCGTAATAAAACGAATAAAACTAAAAGTATAATCTATCAAGAGGAATCTCTGTTAGGGCTTAATATTGTAGAACCACTACTTTGGAAAAGATCTTTATTCCTTGAAGTATTAAGAAGTCATCATCTACTATGTATTGTGTTCTAGAGTGCCTGATATATTGAAATCAGCAGGAGGCCAGTTTTAAATAAAAATTTATTTTAAACATGAGAGACTCCTAACTCTGGGAAATGAACAAGAGGTAGTGGAAGGGGAGGTGGGCAGGGGCATGGGGTGATTGAGTGATGGGCACTGAGGGGGACATTTGACAGGATGAGCACTGGGTGTTATACTACACGTTGGCAAATCGAACTCCAATGAAAAATATACAATAAATTTATTGTAAATCCAAATTTATAATATAAATTATCATGTAAAAAGTATGTCATCTATAGATTTGCTATCATTTTCAGCAAAATGATGTAAAATTTATTGAAAATAAAAGGGATCTCTTTTTGTTGTTTTCTCTAATTTTTGATATCCATTTCTTCTGGAAATATATAAATGGCAAAACTTGATAAAAAAATTTAAGATAGGTGAATATTACTAAAAATAAAAGCTGGCCATGGAGTCTGGAAAACTTAATATATTTTAAATAGATTGATTCCCCCTTGATTTCTTATTCTTAGGAAATGTGCAAGTTTATTCCATGAAAATCACACAAATCTGAAGCAACATATGACAGATGAATGTGCAATGACTGATGCAAACGTTTCTTTAATGCATATTGTTCATTGTAATTTTGCACAGCGTATTGAACTGTGAACTGTTAGTGAAGAACGACACATTCAACATGATATAGCAACAAACTACTTGTTATGGGCATTTTTCATGTTTCCAGACTTTTTGGCCACTCTGAACAATTTTAATTCAAAAGACTAAAGAATATCACTTATTTTAACATGGTTAAAATAGTGAACTTGAAAAAGATATCTTCCACTATAAACTTTTCCTAATTGAACCCATTTTGTTCTGATCAATAAATTTATCTGTGCAACTTGCACTGTAAAAGATGATTTGATAGAATGTTAGATGATATCCATGACCACATTCCACCATTTTATGATTCAATAACATCATAAAGGAATAAAGTTGAAAAATTAAGAGTTATAAATTAGTTATAAATTATTTAATTATAAATAAAAAGTGAATTTCTTGGTGAAATAAGCCAAAAGAGCTCTTATATCAGCCCTGCACCTCTTAGAGAAGGAATATACTGTGATGTCATCATCTCAATGGAAAATCTGAGAGACTTAACCAGTGACTAATGCTTGACAGTAGTCATTGAAACTTTATCAAGAACAATAGGTTGTATTGAGTGAGAAATACTTAAACAGTGAGAAATATGTAGTCTCATTGCAATCCACCCTTGGGAAAGTGCTGGATATATGTGAGACTTTTCATTATTTATTATAATATAAATATTGATTAAATGACTAACAATTCAGATGGATATATTAACATCTTTCTCAGTAATTTTATTAGACCATCTGTATAGCTCAAAAGTAGACATATATTTTGTAGTATTTCAAATTCATTTTAAGAAATGTGTTCTTTGTTAGCCCTGTAATAATATAAAGTAGATCTTGACTGCCTGTCTTAGAAAATGTGAATTTCACAGAATTAAAAATGAATCCTTCTCAATAGCTTGTTATTTTAACTATGTTAATTGAACATTAGGTCTGTGTCATATCCTGAAGACATGTATAATAATATAACAGTAAAAAAGAGTACTAAATTTGAGGGAATAAAATAATATTCAGAAGTATAATTTTGCTAGATGATATAATAGGAATAGTACCAGGAATTTGACTTATATGTGAAAAATCCTTGTTATTATTAACTTGTTAAAAAATAAAACCCCATAAACGTAATGCAAACTGTTAAGTGCAAACTAATATGTTAGTTACACAGACCTCTGGAAGGCAAGTGTGAGTCCAGATGTGTCTTTTCTGGTTTATTTCATTTCTAGAGTCCATTTGTTACAGGTCTTTATTATATTTCCAAAATAAATAAATAAGCCATTTCTAGTTCAGGCCTTGTCCCCAAGGGAATAAAGAAAATGTGACAGTGACACCATTTAGCTGGAAAATAACTAAAACTGGACAAATAAGATATTTTCTTTCATTGGAGACTGTTTTAGTTGCATTTAAAATTTTTCATTCTCAAGTTAATGAACACTTGTAGAAATTAATTTTGCAGATCTATATGTAGAATGGGTAATTTTTTGTTCAGAGCCAATAATATTACAAAAATACAAAAATTCCCAAACATTTCCCCAGAGAACCCCAATTAGTGTAATACTGACAATGTTTTAAGGCTCTCAAGAGGACACAACTGACAATCCCTCTTGTGCTGCCAGTTTGATAAGTGGTTTCATATTCACCAAGAAGGACTTGCCAATGGTTGCCTGCTTAAGATTCTGAAAAATGTATGCGAGGTCTCTGTGAGGTCTGTGTGTCGAATCTCTGTGGGTTATCTATGTAAGGTCTCAATGTGAAGTCTCTGTGAGGCAGTAGATGATCATTGTGTACTGTGTGTAGATGAAGTCTCTCTGTGAGGTTTCTGTGTGAGTCTCTCTGAGGCTACATGAGGTTTCTGAGTGTTGGTCTCTGTGTGAGGTTTGTATGGAAGGTACCTTTGGGATGTCTCTGAGAGGTTTGCCATCAGGTATCTGGAAAGTCTGTGAAATCTGTGCTAGGTTTCTGTCTGAGGATCTGTGGGGCAACATGAGCTCCCTATGTGAGGTCTCAGTGTGAGGTCTCTGTGGGGCAAATGATATCCACTGTGGAAGGTGTCTATCTGAGAGATCTCTGTTAAGAGTTGTTTCTATAAGATCTATATGTTATCTCTGTTGGGAGGTATATCTGTGTGTCTCCATTTCTGGCCTTACTGCATCTTATGGAAATCTGAGCCACAGAAGGGCAAAGGCACTTGTTTCTCTTTTTTGCTGATCCATCAGCATCCCTGTCTGTGGCACTTCTGGCAGGGGCCATGTCCACATCTAGCCCCCACTCCAGTCCCAGAACTCATCTCTCAGTGCCCCTAGAGGACCTAACAGCACCAGGCTCAAGGTTCCCACTCTATACTACCCTCCCCTGAGATCCCAAGAGCCCCAGGATACTCCCTTCCCACAGGTCTTGGCCCTATTTTTACTGCTGGATCTACTCTGGAGGCTGCCTCAGGAAATGGGGCCCAAAAGCAAGATCTGGTTTCAAGGAGAAACCAGCAACACAAGCAGGCCTATACCCAATCTGCTCCACCACCCCAGGTCCCAGTCCCAAATGTTGGGCTTCCTGACAGACGTGGGGGATAGGGTCCATTCCTATTGTCCTCTAAATCAGGGATATCTCCTGGAACAACACTCTTTACCATGGGAATGATGCCCTCTGCAGCTATGTACATTGTGTACCATGTGTGGCACAAAGCACAAATTAACTCTGGACAAATTTCTCAGTTCCCTGATTTCCCACATGGATAGAGGCCAGGGGAGGAGGAAGACTGTGGTAGATGTGGAAAAAACAGTAGACTACTCCTGGACTGCACTTCTAATTTTGGGTCACCTCCATGCTCTCCCCAACTCCCTTTGATAAATCCTGTCTGATGGCTTCTTCTGCTGGGCTTAGGAGAAAGCAGGAAGTTGGAGCCAGATAATACTTACTACATGATTACAGGCCGGTCCCTGGGCCTTTTAAGTCCCCACCACTCCTTGAAGAGCAGTCTTTAGGCCATGGTTTTAAGTAAAGGTCACCATACTGGGAGTCACATCCCAAGATTTCCTAGTCCTGACTTTTCCACCTATTATTAAGTCATACATTCTAGAATTCAGGAGGTGATGGTGTGTAAGCTTATTAAATATGTTATTAGATTAACCTTCCCTGATTTGCTTTACATCTACAAATTTGGCCATCTATTTTGGACTTAAGGTGGCTTTTCTAGGTCTGTGATCTTAGAGCTGGAGCAGGGTGGAGGCCCTAATGGGTATGGTGACACAGTGGGTCCTTAACTTTTTCTTCTCTCCGGACCTATAGATGGACTATCAAGGGACTCTTCATTCACTGCACACTATGGGCACAATGTGCCACTTTGTCTTCTTCTTTGGGTCCAACATTCCCAATTTGTCTCCCACATCCCACAGTGTTCATCCATAAAATAATTACTACACACAAACACTCCTGTTCCATTAACCCAGAACTCCTTCTCTGTTAGAAGGAACAGAGGGAAACTCTTGAATATTCATTTAGGTTAGAGGTGAACACAGCCCTCAGCAACCTCCCTGATGATCCCCTACTTACACACACACATAGAGCTGGAAGTGTCATCTTCATCACTAAAAGTACATGAAAGGCAGAGGTTGAAGGTGACACTGTACATTTCATTAAAGCTAAGCTAAGAGGGGTTCATAAGGCCTATCTCAACCCCAGATCTTCATCAGAGAGAGAAGGGGTTCTCAAGAGTATATATCATCTACTCTTCAACAGATTCAGGTGTCGACAAGATTTCTTCTGCTTCTGAACTTAAGGCTCAGTACCCTCTTCTAAACTTCAACCCACTTGGTTCTGACACTTGCTGGAGCCTGAGTGGTAAAGTCCAGCCCTCTGATGCCTCTGTAAACTTACCCACTATAGCTGTATAAAATTCAAAGTAGAACAGAAGCAGGAGAAAGATAAGTTGAACAGATCTTGGGGTAATGCCTTCATAGGTATTTCTCATCTTTTTGGAGTAGTTTTTGTTTGTATAACAGTATCATGAAAATATTGTGTAATGAAAGAATTCAGGGATAAGGTTCAAGCCTACAATACACACTGCCAAACACTCTTCATACCCCTCCCTTCTAGAGGCCAAAGCATACACCAAGCATAGCGCAAACAAAAGCAACCATACTACCCTCTTCTGGGAGTAAAACATATATATTAGGGAATATTAAGTATTTGGATGTGCTAAGGAGAAAAAATATTTTCTCCACATGGACTAATTTTCTTCTTGGAGACATGTTTTCCTACTAGGAAGAGCTAAAGAAGCATTTTATGGTTGACTAGACAAGATCTGTCCCTGAATAAGACAATGCCGTGGGCAGTGATGATGGTGGCCTGGGACACTTGGCATCCTTGGCCCATACTGGCAGGGACTGACTGGAGACAGAGTCTTCTTGGGAGGTAAGGATGAGAAGTTGCTCCCCAGCTGCTCATCCTTGAATCTTACACTTTTTAAGGACTGTCGATGTTTGACCTGCCTTTCCCTGATAGAGCTTCTCTGGCCCTTGGAGGAGGCTTGGTGACCATGGGCTGTAAAATTCATTATTCTCCCTTGTTCTGGGTAGCAGGGAAGCCTGTGGTAGCAGAAACACCCACATACTGGTGCTTGGAGTTCCTGTTTGTGCTCATTTAACTTTGTGGCATGAAATCCATGGTGAATTGCCATTTTCTCTTCTAGAATCTGTCCAACAGCTGTCATGAGTGCCTGAGCCTCGGGAGTCTCACTGGCCATAATTGACCTGCTTTTGACTGGTCCTTGGCTCTGGGCAGAGGCTGTTATTGGCCTACATTTTTGCAAAACATTCTGACCTTTGACTTTTTTATTGGGGAAAACCCACTGAAAAAAGCGCCTTACTCTTTTTCTGAAGAGGCTTTCGGAAGGACCCTGTTTCTTCTCTGGCAGGAGCTGGATACATCTGCTCCTAACAGAGTCTACTATTCTCCTAATTGAGGCAGGGTGACTCATGCACTCAGCTTGAGAGGTCCCCAATGCCTCAAACTGTTCATTCTTTCCTGAGTTGAGTCTCCTACAGTCCTCTCTTTTATAAGTAGGGTCAGTCATCTTTCTATGGCTCTTCCATGAGTCCCGAAGTTTAGAGATCATGGGATCTTGCTGCCTTAGGCAGTTCCTTTGGTCCACCATGAAGCCATATAACATCTTGTCTTCAGTAGGCACCCTCTGGAGATGACAGTGTGGCACCTGAGAAGCCAAGTTGTCTATATCAAGGAGCATGTGTGTAGGACAGTCTTGAGGCTGGTTCTCTGACTTTATCTTCACTTTGGACTTAAATTCACTAACCTCTGCATTTAGGCTTGACTCTCCAGACTGTGGTTGGAGACCAGGAGATTCCTTGGCCTCCACTATCTCCCTGGCCCTTTCATCCCTATAATATTGGGATCCTAAGTTCATATCCAGCATTGCTACCCTATGGCAGGGGACTTGTGAGGTCCAATCCCCACTTTCCTCTCTTGGCTCATTCCTGGCCACTGCTGAACTGGGACTCAGCTCTAGGCTGCTCTTCTCAGTGCATTCTGCAGAACCACTCTGCCAAGTTCTGCCCCTTAACTTGAGTGTGAGTGACTGAGAAGGTTGCCTGTCTTCCTGCCCAATTAGAGAGGCTTTTGAGGGCCCCTGGTTGTCACCAGATGGGATCCCTCCCAGCCCCCTCTGGATTTCTCCATACATAGGTGAAGAGGCAAGGAAAGGCCTTTTCAGGGTAGCAACTGACTCTTCTGTTATTGCATTCTTTCCCAGACATGCCTTAGGACGTTTTCCCAGAAATTCGGCAAACTTGACTATTGGGGACCCAGACACACAAGTGGCTGAGGGGGTAAAGGAAAACTGCAGAACGGGCAAAGGTTGAACCTTTTTCAACTTAAAGAGATTAACAGTTTTGAGGACCTTAAGGAGTAGACCCCACCTGTGCCTCACCCAAAATCTTTTGATATGTGCTTCCAGCACTTCTCGAATATCTGGATCAAGGAAGGAAACCCTGTGAGTTGTGTTCACATATGGTCTCCAACCCTTCAAGATTCCTGGATTTCTGGTTTCCATTTTAGTGTTGGACATTGGAGAAGCACGGCTGACAGCAAGCCAGGATTGGTGCGCACTCTCAGGGATTAAACCCTCACTGACATGCCCCAATTTCCTGCCCAAATGACCTTTCAAGATGTTTTCTAGATTATTATCTAAGCTCCTTAGTAAGTCACTTTCTGAGTCACTCTTTGACAGCCCCACGTCACTTTCTGATTCTTCAGAGCCTACTCCCTGAAACCTCATTAGGGAGCTTTCTGCATTCCTGGAGAATTCTTTTGGGACCTTCCCCAAAATATATCCCAGGCCCTTGCCCATTCCCTGGTTTATTTGGAATCCTACTTTCTGTGTATCCTTGCTGCTTTTACCTACAAATGCAGAGGGCTGTGAGGGTCGATGCTTGCCCTTTGCCTGACATGTCCCTGGTAATTCACCCTGAAGTTGTCTTAGTTCCAGAGACTCTTGGATCTTACGGGGAAGCTCCCAACGGTGTTGAATGAGCCACTTTTGTAGGTGTTGCTCCAGTTGTTTACGGAGCTCAGGACTGATTGGAAAATTCTCAGGAAGAATAGAGACAACCCAGCTGTCTTCAGGAAGGTTGGAAGTGAAGACACTAAAGACTTCTTGAGATCCTTTGATTACAGAGGATAAAGCCCACCCACTTTCTAATTGCTCCTGCAACAATGGCCATTCTGGATGTTGAATCTCAGTTGGGATGTGAAATTGTGACTTATCCTGGGCTGTAGGGCTAGATATTTTGCAGGCCATAATCTGAGGTGAAGAAGAAGGTGATAAGATTGGAAGAGAAGATTGGAGATGCTCCTGGGTCAGAATCTGAGCCAGAGGTGGGGGTTGGAATTGAGGTATGGTTGACAAGGGTTGAGACTGGAACTCCAATTGGGACAGGGGCTTGGATTGGGAAAGCAGTGATTTAGCCTGCATTTGAACTGGGCAGGTATTTGAGATTCCATTGAATAAGAAAGGAGACTGTAGTGCTGAAGAGCTCTCAGAGATCCAGGCAGTAGCGACCAGAGATTCACTGTGTAGAGAGGGAAGACCCCAAAAGAGCTGATAATATTTATGCTGTAAAGGGTGCCCCAAGACCTTAGGATATGAGAGCTGCTGAGGACCAGGCAACTGCTGTGGTTTGCTTTTTGTGTTCCAGAAGTGTTGGGGGCTTGTGGTGCTCGGCTCAGCACCCAATGATTTCAACATACTCCCCAAAGAATTCAGGTGGTAGTCTGGGCTCATTTGTTGTGGATATGATCCATCTTTTTCTTTTTCTTTCTTAATGTTGATCTTGACTCCCTTTGTGACTTCTATCTCCAGGAACTTCTGGTCATCAGAGCTGAACAAAGAGGGATTAGCATCTCCTACTTGTCTGTCAGTAGGATTTCCCCAGAATGAGGCCTCTAATGAGTGGTGGAAAAGGTGTTCTTGCTGAGACTCATAATTTGTTGAAGTTGAGAGACACAAGGCTTTGGCAGCAGTTTGCCACCACGACAAGGCTGAAATGGGACAGCTTGAGTGGCCAAGGCCTAAGGTGACTGGGTCAGGAGAAGCTGACCATGGGGTGTGAGATGATCTCTGTGTAATGGTGCCCAGTGGGAGTTCCATTGAGTCACACTGAGAAAGAGTCAGAATGGAGTCTGGAGGTTGTGGGGCAGAAGAGGCTGTCAGAGGTGGAGGGCAGGCCTCTGAATTAAATGGACATGGAGGGGGAGGGGAAAGGGCGAGTGAATGTGGTAAAAGGCTGTCCAGGGGAAGAAAAGGCTCCAGTGGCCAAGAAGCACTCAGAGATGAGTGGGAATGAACAGAAACTGAAGAGGTCGTTGGGCCAAGAAGTAGAGGGCGCTGGGTCAGAGGAACTGGGGTAGCCAACAAGGACATGGCAGGAGCGGCATCATCCACAGTCTCCCCACATGGCTGGTGGGCTCCAGTAGGCGCTGCTTTGTATACCTCACCAGGGGGATCTTGACATAAGAGCTGATGAAAGCCACCCGTGTCAGGGAGCCTCTCCAGGCAGCTGCAGGAGACAGGAGGCACAAGCTGCAACTAGAAGCTGACAGGGCAAGGAAGGCAGGGCAGTTTGGGCAGAGGTAAACACCTGTGACCCACAGCCCTCCACAGCCTCCATGCTGACTTCACACTACTCTTGGTATTCCTAACTCCAGAGCTTTATCCACACCTTGTTCCCATGACTCCTCCTCCCAAGACTCCCTGTAATCCCAGGGTCATATTAGAGGCTCTGGAACAAAGGAGGGCCAAGGAGAAGGGGAAAGATTCTTTACCCTTGCAGAAGTGAAATCAGGCTGCGAGCTCCTTCCAGTTCTTTCAGGCAATTTCTGCAAGCTGGAAATCAGTAAACTGGATTACTATGGTGAAAATAGGGGCCTAAAGGTCTTATAGAGGCTGAGTGCAATGTCCCTTTAGGGGGAGACTGTTGGCTGAGCCCAAGCATCAGTGAGCAAAGCCTCACAGTGATGACAAGGCCTAGGATAGGGGAGTGCTTTGTCATTTACAAATGGACTCTCTCATCCATTACCACCTGGAGCCCTCACAACTCCCTAGTTGGGGAGAAAGAGTAGGGTTCACAAAGGAACCTGAGCAAGGTTAAACCACTTGTCTACAGCTGCACCTGGAAGTTCCACCTCTGAATCCAGGCATTATTGGTCCACTACAACCCATACACCCTTGCTGGCCAACACCAATTTCAGCCTCTAATAGCTTCTTTCCCATCATGGGATCTAGGAAGTATATAGTATCTGATCTCCTTCTGAGGAGCCTCTCTGAAGGCTCTGTTTCCTGAAGGATGGTCTCTGCCTCTGGCATCCTTGGAGACTGTGGATCTGGACCATCAGGGGCACAAAAGATGGAGGATAACTTAGGGCACACAGAGCTAATGGCATATGTTTACCTTTCAAAGCTCCACTTTTCTTCTTACTCCTGTTCCTCTTCCTCAGCTCCACTTGATGCTAAGAGAAAAGATGAGGGGCTGGGACTCAATTCTCTCTTCTTTCTATATGGTCTGCAAATGCTCACTGTCCATGAACAATATGAACATCTACATTCTACATTTCTGCATCTAATGGGGGTCTGTGGTTATCTTTCCTTTTGCTCATTTTTTCTCCCTTTATTCATTTTTAAAGTGAATAAAAATAGTTTTAAAATTTTTCTTCTTTGAATAATGCAAAGGTAGATTTTCTATGTGAGATCACTATGGATTTCTTTCATTACTATTCCTCTACTCAAGAAACGCACATTTTCAAAACTATATAGGTCCTTGTCTGGTTCATCAGATAAGACTCTGTTTCCCGAGCTCAGAGTTCCATTCTAGCCCTTTAGAGGCTCTCCAGGGATCAGCACTGCTCTGAAATCAGCCCTGACACCGAGGCAGAGCTTACCTGAGACCTGCCACAGGAATGGGAAAGTGGATGGTGAAACAATGCTTAGGAGTCTGTCCTCCTGCAGAAAATGAACTCAGTATACAACCTACACTCACTGGTCACTGTGTTTGGGACTTTGCCCTGGAACCCTTTACCACACCTGAATTCTGGGTCTGAGACCTTGGGATAGAAAGCCTGGCCTGGCCTGGCTTGTCCCTAGGAGGATGATGTTCTGTTCTTTCCTGAGACTTCCTATCTCAGAAGTCTCTCAGGAAATTTAGAAAAGTGGATTAAGAATAAGAAAAAAAGATTCTCTCTTTTGGGGTTTACCCAAAATTTTCTTACCTTCCTGGTGTTTATATATTTCCTAGCTGGTGGTAAGGGCTGATTACTCTGAAAGCAGGGGAGCAACAGAAGAAACAGCCCAAGTCCACACAGGAAAGCAATGATGGTATCAACCACCCAGGAGGTGGGACTGGAGCTCAGCCAGGTGGTACCAGTGCTTCTCAGAGAAAAGAAATTCTCCATCTTTGGAATCGCACTGCTGCCCTCAGGCAACTGAGCACTGGGAATTTACTTGAAGACAGAACCCCAGGCCTGCATCACAGAGCTGTGACCTTGTCACAAAGGGTTCCTGAGAATGAGGGAGGGAACAGTCAGAGGAGCAGACTGGACTACCACCCCTCCCCCGCTATTGAGCCCCATAGAACCCTGCACCTTCCTAGGCCTTCAGATTCCTCTTTGGCCAATTTTCCATTCATTCCACCTGGAACTCAGATATTACCAAGTCCTCTTTGATATTAGCTATCTTGACTTAAATCCCACCACTTTCATAACCTTTGAAAATTTCAAGTTGACCCTAGAATTTTGGCTATTTTCCAGGGAATTTAAGGGGTTTTTTTGTCCTGAAATCCAGCTTCCCATATGTTTTTGTCTTGTATAAACCCCGGATACATAATTTAAATTTCTTTTGCACTTAATTAGTTTTATGAATTTTAGTGGTTTGTCTCATCTTCAGAAAGACATATACAAGATAAAACAATTTATTATCAAAAATTCATAAATCAAAGTAGGAAAGCTATAAATAGTTAAACCTTCAAATGATTTTTTTTAAGTTTGTAACATAATTCTGAAGTTAGAAAAGCTTTAAACTGCACAAAGACTTTTGGGACATGCTGGATACACACACACACACACTTATCCTTTCACAAACCAATCCAGTATTTCCAAATCTAAGAATTCACAATTTTATACTGGTAACATTTTTTAAAATGTTGTCTTGATCTGATTTTTTATTTTATTTTACTTTTGTTTTAGTTTTAATTTTTTTTTTATTTTCCACATAAGTTTTGAAACAATTAGGGTTTCCATGACAAAATACCACAGAAAGGGTGAATTGAATAACAAAAATTTATTTCTCACAGTTCTGAAGTCTGGAAAGTCCAAGATCAAGATGCCAGCACAGTCATCTGGTGAAGGCCCTGGTTCATAGAGGATTCCCACAGTGTCCTCACATGGTAGGAATCTATCAGGAGACTCTTTTATACAGCACTAATCCCCCTCACAAGGGCTCATAAGCATGTTCCAATAACCCTACCTCCTCTCTTCTTTAGGAGTTAGGATTTGAATATATGAATTTTGGAGGGAACACATTCAGATATAGGCACATGTGCTATACCTAGAAGCTAGGAATAGGTTAAATTGAGCTAAAGTAGTGACCTCCTTTATAATAATCTCAAGTCAAATTAAAATTTTATCAACATGTGGACTTAAATCTTTGTATTCATATTTGCCCTCTATATTTTCTTTATTACTTTATTTTCAATATATTTTGTTTCATGGGCTTTTTTGAAATTTAAAATCTTATCTGATAACTTTTACCTTGATTAATTTGCTATTCTATTATGATTTATTTCTGCCATCTTATTTTATGATTATTTTCCATATTTTCTCTATTGTTTCTTTTTTCTTCTCTTTTTGTGTCTCCCACTTAATAGGTCAAATGTTCTGTTTGTTGAAATTTGAAAATTTTTAATGCCATAATGGTTTTATATCATTAATTATATTAATTTTCCCCTCAGTTTCTGATGTGTTACTAATAATATCATCTCAGTGGAATGAGCAAGTACTCTTGCCTCCTCTAATTCTTGTTTCTCCATCTTGACAGCCTTTATTTCAAGGGAATATTACTGGAGTTTTGCTTCTGGGTTATTTTGGATATGCTACATCAATCCTTATATCCATACACCTATAGCATGTTCCTAAGTTTATTTTTCTTCCTATTGGACAATTTCTTCTAGGAGTATTTTGAACAGATTTACATAAAATAAAACTTTTGAGGACAGTTTTTCAGATAACATCTTTTTTCCCTCCCCTCCTAATTTAAAAGATTTTGGCTATACAAATCAAAGCTTAAAATTTCTTTTCTTTCAGCTCTTTAAGCATATTACTCCATTCCATTCTTGTCTCCAACATTGATGTTGAAAAGCCTGATATCAGTCAAAATCACAATTTATTTAAAAGATAATCTGATGTTTTATCATTTTGACAGGATGCTATAAAAAAGAAGTGTAAATAAATTTGCAACTATAAACTTAAGTCAGTTTGAACATAAGTAAGTTTAATTACTTTCATATTGAAGGGAATTAAAACCTTCTTGGAGAGATATTCAAATAAACAGGAAAATTAACTCATATATTCATTTAATTTTTTTAACTTAAATTCAAGTTAGGTAACATATAGTGTATTATTAGTTCTGGGATAAATTTACTGATCATCAGTTGCATATATAACCAAGTGATGATTATATCAACTCCCCTCCTTAATGCCCACCCCCCAATTAAACCACCCCCTGATCCACTTCCCATCCAGCAACCCTCAGTTTTTTCCCTATAGTTAAGAGTCTCTTATGGTTTCCCTCTATCTCTGTTTTTATTTTATTATACCTTCCCTTTCCCCATGTTCATTTGATTTGTTTCTTAAATTCCACATATGAGTGAGATCATATGGTATTTGTCTTTCTCTGACTTATTTCCCTTAGCCTACTGTCTGGATCCATCCACATTGTTGCAAATGGCAAGAATTTATTGATGGCTGAGTGCTATCCCATTAAACAAACAAACAAACAAACAAACAAACAAAACTACAACCACATCTTTATCCATTCATCAGTCGATGGACATTTGGGCTCTTTACATGTTTTGGCTATTGTGGACAATGCTGCTATAAACATTGGGTGCATCTGTGTCTTTGAATCATTATTTTTGTACCTCTAGAAAAATACCGATTAGTGCAATTGCTGGGTCAGAGTAGTTGCACTTTTAACTTCTTGAAGAACCTCATACTGTTTTTAAGAGTGGATGCATCAACTGGCATTCTCACAGTGTAAGAGGGTACCCTTTTTTATGCATCCTCACCAATATCTGTTATTTATTGAATAGTTATTTTTAAACATTTGGACTAAATGAGGTTGTATCTCACTGTGGTTTTTATTTGTATTACCCTGAGTGATATTGAGCATTTTTTTGTGTCCCTGCTGACTATGTGGATGTCCTCCTTGGAGAAATGTTTGCTAGTGTCTTATACCCATATCTTGACTGGATTATTTGTTTTCTGGTTGTTGAGTTTGAAAAATTCTATTTATTTAAATTTTATTTAAATTGCCCCCTCCTCCCGCGGCGTCTGCATGAAGCTCTCAGGGAGCAGAGCTCAGTCCCCAGCTCGTTGGCCCTCTGCAGTTTAGGTTCAGACCCCTAACAATTGGCCCCAAATATTGTCCCAAATACTTAATGGGACATATACTGAATGGAAATTATACTGAAAAGTTTATCTAAATTTGAAGTTTAACTGGGGGCTATTGCTCTTTAGAAAGCTAAAGAAGGAGGAGGAGGGGCAAGATGGTGGAAGAGTAGGGCCCCAAGTCACCTGTCCCCACCAAATTACCTAGATAACCTTCAAATCATCCTGAAAATCTACGAATTCGGCCTGAGATTTAAAGAGAGAACAGCTGGAATGCTACAGTGAGAAGGGTTCCCGCTTCTATCAAGGTAGGAAGATGGGGAAAAAGAAATAAAGAAACAAAAGGCCTCCAAGGGGGAGGGGCCCCGCGAGGAGCCGGGCTGAGGCCGGGGCGAGTGTCCCCAGGACAGGAGAGCCCCGTCCCGGAGAGGCAGGAGCTGCACCAACCTTCCCCGCGGAAAGGGGCTCGCAGGGAGTTAGAGCAGGACCCAGGAGGGCGGGGATGCCCTCGGGCTCCCTGGGACACTAACAGGCACCTGCGCCCAGGAGAGTGCGCCGAGCTCCCTAAGGGCTGCAGCGCATGGCGGGACCCGGAGCAGCTCGGAGGGGCTCGGGCGGCGGCTCCGCGGAGGGGGCTGCACCGCCGGGAGCGCGAATCCAACAGCGCAGGCCCCGGAGCACAGGGCGCCGGGACACAGCCCAGGATCTGGCCTCCCCCGGGACAGGCAGAAGCCAGGAGAATAGGGGACAGCAAGGACGCTCCTGCCCCGACCTGAGCAGATCAGCGGCCCCGCCCCGGAGCCTCCAGGCCCTGCAGACGGAGAGCCCCGGAGCTACTGCGGGAGCTGAATCCAGGGCTCCAGAGCTGGCCCCGCCACTGGGGTTGTTCCTCCTGGGGCCTCACAGGGTAAACAACCACCACTGAGCATCACAGGGGCCTCACCAGATAAACAGGGTAAACATCACTCACTGAGCCCTACACCAGGCAGGGGGCAGAGCAGCTCCCCCAAATGCTGACAGCTGAAATTCAGCACAACAGGCCCCTCCCCCAGAAGACCAGCTAGACGGACAGGGGAAAAACAAATTATTGACCAAGCAGCACTGGAAAGTTCCGGGGATGTCAAGGAACTTACAGTATACAGAATCAGAGGATACTCCCCCTTGGTTTTTTTTTGTTTGTTTGTTTTTGTTTTTGTTTTGTTTTTTTTTGCTTTTTTGCTTTTTGATTTCTGTTTGCTTCCCCCACCCCTTTCCTTTCTTTCTTTCTTTAAGTCCTCTTGTTGGATAGATCCCTCAAGTATGATATAGTGTCCCTCTTCAACTCTCACTACAGTCTTCGGGGTAAACTTTAGTTTATCTGATATGAGGATGGCTACCCCTGCTTTCTTTTGAGGACCATTTGAATGGTAAATGGTTCTCCAACCTTTTATTTGCAGGCTGTAGGTGTCCTTCTGTCTAAAATGAGTCTCTTGTAGACAGCAAATAGATGGGTCCTGCTTTTTTATTCAGTCTGAAACCCTGCGCCTTTGGATGGGGTCATTAAGCCCGTTCACGTTCAGAGTTACTATTGAAAGATATGAGTTTAGTGTCATCATGATAACTATTCAGTCCCTGTTTTTGTGGATTGTTCCATTGGACTTCTTCTTAAAGGAGAACTTTGAGAGTCCCCCTTAAAAGCGTCGGATCTTGGGCCGTGTTCTCGGCTCCCTGTGCTCCGGGGCCTGCGCTGTTGGATTCGCGCTCCCGCCCCGCAGCCCCCTCCGCGGAGCCGCCGCCCGAGCCCCTCCGAGCTGCTCCGGGTCCGCCATGCGCTGCAGCCCTTAGGGAGCTCGGCGCACTCTCCTGGGCGCAGGTGCCTGTTAGTGTCTCCGGGAGCCCGAGGGCATCCCCGCCCTCCTGGGTCCTGCTCCAACTCCCTGCGAGCTCCTTTCCGCCCGGGGAAGATGATGCAGCTCCTGCTTCTCCGGGTCGGGGCTCTCCTGTCCTGGGGACACTCGCCCTGGCTTCAGCCCGGCTCCTCGCGGGGCCCCTCCCCCTTGGAGGCCTTTTGCTTCTTTATTTCTTTTTCCCCGTCTTCCTACCTTGATAGAAGCGGGAACTCTTCTCACTGTAGCATTCCAGCTGTTCTCTCTTTAAATCTCAGGCCGAATTCGTAGATTTTCAGGATGATTTGAAGGTTATCTAGGTAATTTGGTGGGGACAGGGGACTTGGGGACCTAGTCTTCCGCCATCTGGCCCCTCCCCCTCAGGCTTTTTGTTTTAACTAGGCCTTCTACTAAAGGGAAGAACATAAGTATGCTTCTCTGATTGAAAGACAGTGTGCATTGATCTAGTTAAGAACATAATTTTCATGGCCCAATTGAATTTAAGTTAGAGAGTGTCTTAGGGAAAGCTCAAATAAGAGAAAGAAATGAAAACTTTTTTTCCGTTTTTTTTCCCTAAGAAATCTCCTTTCTTGACACCATGGTTTTAGTTTCAGGGAGGTTCCAGTAGGTTTTGAGGGAGGCTCTACCAATTCCAGGTGAGTGAAGAATTTAAATTTAAACAGGGCACCTGATGGGCTCACTCAGTTGAGCATCTGACTCTTGGTTTTAGCTCAGGTCACCATCTCAGGGTTCTAGGATCTAGCCCTGTGTCAGGCTCCACACTCAGTAGGGAGACTGCTAGAGATTCTGTCTTCCTTTGCCCCTCAGCCTGTGCATGCTCTCTCTCAAATTAATTAATTAACTAATTTTTAAAAAAGATTTTATTTATTTATTAATGAGAGACACACACACGGAGAGAGGCAGAGACACAGGAAGAGGAAGAAGCAGGCTCTATGCAGGGACCCTGATGTGGGACTCAATCCCGAGACTCCAGGATCATGCCCTGGGCCGAAGGCAGGCACTAAACCACTGATCCACCCAGGGGTCCCCGAAATAACTAATTAATTTTAAAAGTTTAAAAAAAATAAATTTAATCAAGCTTGTTTAGCCATCCCTGACTGGCTGTCAGGTAGTTCTGTGACTCGTTAAAAAAGAAGGCAGGGGTAGGGTAGGAGTAATACAAGAGATGAGTCTCAGACAAGCACATCTACATAGACAATATATTTGTTTCACCAATTGACAAAACTCCTTGAAATGTTAAGTAGCATACAATTTCATTGAGACTTTTATTCAGGAGTAATCGGTTAAAGGTACTTAACCAAGTCAGTTCTTCAAACTTGCTTTGCCATTTCCACATGGAATTCATTGATAATAAGGTGATTATACAGTAATTACATAAAATGTAAAGCCTTCTATTTAGATAGATATATGGAATTTTAACTACTACCAGCTAGATTGAGATGCTGCTCCCAGTTCAGGGAGCTAAGAAATCAGTGAGATCCTGTTTATGTTCTCCAGAACGTATGATACAATTGTGTTTTTTTGTTATCTATTGCTCTTGGAAGGCAATTAGTTCTGTTTATGGAAAAAAATTAAAATACCCCCACCTATTCCTAATTAAGATTAACAGAATTCTTTGTCATGTTGAGTGTATTTGGGCATAAAATTACAATCATTTTGACAATAAATTCTCATTACTGTATTTCCCCAGAGTGATTTTGTTTACAGATATTGTTGAAATGCTGACTGATAACAATCTTCCTCTAAATGCCATTCTTTTGCCTACTTTTTCTTATTACCTCTGCTTTCATTTCTCCCAACAGCAACACACAACCTTTTCTGTGTTATGAATTTTGAATTTCATGCAAGACGGAAGGAAAACAAAAAGCACAAAATGATCTCCCCACTGGTTTACCTAAGACTAAAACCTAAGACCAAAAAAACAGTTGGTAAAATCATTTTCATGTTGAACAAGTTTCTGAAAGCCCCATCTGGGGGAGTCAGGAGAGTGCCCAGGTAGCAGCAGCCCAGCCCATTGCTGTGTGGTGCCAGGTGGGGCAGTGACTCCACAGGTGCCCAGGTAGCAGCCCAGCCCATTGCTGTGTGGTGCCAGGTGGGGCAGTGACTCCACAGGCGCCCCCGCAGCAGGATGTGTGAAGATGATGACAATGATGATAATGGTACCAACAGTGATGATAATGATGATGGGTTCTGTGACCACCATTCCTGAAATGGTGCATACCAGGCTACACCTGCTATTCTGGGAGAAGTGTGATGGATGCTGGGGATAGAGGAGATTGGTAAAGAAATGGGATCCCTCTTTATTTCTGAAAACTCCTCTGCAAACCACCCTTCCAAGTTTTGCAGTCTATCAGAGTAGGCTTCCTCATCTGAGACACAAGCTTAGAGCTAAGCTGTGCACTGCACTTAGAAAAAGGGAAGGTGGAAAGTTTTTAAAATAATCTCAGGAAGTGTTATATCTTAACCGATGTTCTCAGCAGCTTAGTGGAGTGGTTCATGCTGGAGTTGGCAAACATTTTCTGTTAAGGGCAATTCTCTACTCAATTCTGTTGCAGCATGAAAGCCACCACAGCAACAGTGCCTAAATGAATGAACATATTTTTGTTTCAATACAACCTTATTTTTTGAAAAGAGGTATTATTAGAATTAAAGCCAGGTGTTCAAACAAAAACTTACAGACAAATTTTAATAGCTGTACTATTCATAATACCCAAAAGGTGGAAACAACCCAAATGTCCATCAACTGATTAAATGATAAGTAAAATGTGATATAGCCATACAATGAAATGTTATTCATCCATGAAAAGTAATGAAGTTCTGATACATGCTACATCATGAATGAAACTTGAAAACATTATGGAAAGTGAAAGAAACCAAACACAGAAAGTCACATTTGATTCCATTTATTTAACTATTCAGAATACAGTATTCCCCTCTTATCCATGCAAGATAGGTACCAAGGCCCTAATGGATGCCTGAAACTGAAGACAGTACCAAGTCCTTTATATATTATGTTTTTTTCTTATACATTTATACCTGTAATAAAGTTTAATTTAAAAATTAGGCAAAGGAAGAGATTAACAGTCATAACTAATAATAAAATAGAACAATTATAATAATATATTATAATAAAATAAGGTATACGAATGTGGTTTTTGTCTCTCAAAATATCTTATTGTACTGTACTCCCTCTTCTCCTTGTGATGATGTGAAATGATAGAATGCCTACGTGATGGGATAAAGTAAGGTAAATGACATACACATTATAATAGAGTTTTAGACTGCTACTGACCCTGGACAATACGTCAAAAAGAGGATCATCTTCTTCTGGGGCACAGTTGACCATGGGTGATAAGAACTATGGAAAGTAAAACCACAGATAAGGAGGGACTACTGTAGATAAATACAAGGACAGAAAGGGTATTACCAGGGACTGGGATTGGGAGAATAGGGCTGACTACTTTATGGACAGGGATTTCCCTTAGAGGTGATGAAAATGTTCTGGAACTATAACGTGGGCATGGTTGCACAGCACTGTGAATGTGCCCAAACCACTGAATGGTACACTTTAAAGTGGCGAATTTTATCTTAAGCATATTTAACCCCAATAATAATAAACAATTAAAAATAGGCAGTGGGGGTGTTATGCTATATGTTGGCAAACTGAACTCCAATTAAAAAAAAAAAAAAGGAATAAAGAAAACAGAGAAAAAAAAAAGGCAGTGGGCCAGATTTGGCTGGGGGCCTGTAGCTGCTGATTCCTTGCCATCTGTGAACTGCAAACAAGTTATCTAGCCTCTCTGATCTTATCAGAAGATCATGTGAGGATTAAAATAGTTAATACTTAGAATTTAAAATAATGCTTGGAATACAGTAAATATTCAAAAGATGTTAGGTGCTATTATTATTGTTACCATTATCGGTAAACTTTTAGAGTCATGAAGCTCTTTGAGAATTTGAGGAAAGTTATGACCTTCTCTTTAGAAAAGAACAACGTACAGATGTATGCATATGAAAGTTCCCCAAGGTCACAAGCCCAGACAAAAGCAGGGGCCTTAACAAGAACCCCTAGACTCCTCTGCCATCCCAGCTACCTCTTGCTGACAAACTTAACAGGGCTTAGTGGCTAAGAATGGAAGACCCCTCAGGGGGTCTCAGGTTGGAAAGATACAGCCATCAAGAGAAGGCTGGAAGTAAAGGAAATAAAGATGTAGGGCCCTTATGAGAAGACAAGATGGTCCCAGAGTTTTACTCTGCCCAAGTAACCATTTATCTAGAAACCCCAGTGGCCAGGTTGAGCCACAGTGAGCAGCTGTCCCCAGGCCACAGGCAGTAGGAGGGCAGGGCCAAAAGTCTATGCTCTGAGATCAGCTGGCATGACATTGGAAGCAACAAAGAATATAGAGATGTTATCAAGGAGGGTCTACTAGCTGTTATCCATACTGTATTAACTATTTGTTTCTTATTTTTGTATTCCTGATGCTCTGACCTTTGGGGCCTTGATCCTGGGGAGGTTCTACCTCCCAGGGTTAGCTAATTCCTATAGAAAGCAAATTACTCCCTTCTAAGGCACCTTTGATAGACAAATCAACTAGTACAGAACCCATATCCCCACCTGGCTCCTCTAAAAAAAACTATCACACCCCAAGCCAATATTTCCCCTGCCCTAAATCACCCCAGAGCCAGGTACCCAACAAATAGGGACCACCCTTATAGTCTTCAGCCTGCCAAAATTATTCAAATGAACCAATCTTCAATTTACTCTGAACACTTAACCTTGCTTCACCTGTTTCTTCACTAAAAAAACACCAGTAAAGGCTCCAGGCCATGCTCTCCCCTCTTGTGCCTCTCTACCTATGAATGACTCTGGTCTGCCTCATGTGGTTCTGAGTGCCATAATGTGCCATGCCTCCTAATTCTAGAGATCTGTATCAACCTCTTCCTTCATAACAGTCATTTCCATGTCTGTGTGCCTTACAGCACCTGATAAAAACAAGTCCCAGGAACAAATTTTAACACATACTTGACAGCAAAACTGGAACTAGTATCACATGAAATGGAAGGATTGGAATTCAGCCTAGATACATGGTGTTGGGAACAAAGGTCTAGGGAAGGTCAAATGTTGGCTACCTAAAACACAGGCCCAGGCCATGGTCAGACTTGCATCAGTCCCTTGCAATGCAAGTTTTTAAACCAGGCAGTTTGAAGTAAAACATCAGATGAGAGACTTCTAATTTTCCACCTTTAATGAATGACAAGGGGATCCCTGGGTGGCTCAGCAGTTTGGCACCTGCCTTCGACCCAGGGCATGATCCTGAGGTCCCGGGATCGAGTCCTTTGTCGGGCTCCCTGCATGGAGCCTGCCTCTCTCTCTCTCTCTCTCTCTCTGTCTGTCTCTCATGAATAAATAAATAAATCTTTTTTTAAAAAAATGAATGACAAGTTTCCCTCACCTCTTATCTGCATTTGATTCTTGCATAATCACCCTCACCTCCTACCCCAGCTAGTCCCAGGGGAGTCATTCAGGGGCTCATCAGTGAATCTTCTAGATTGCAATTAAGACTCCTCAGAGATATATGCTCAAGAAAAGAGAGTTAGGTTTCTAGTTTCAGCAGTCCCCTCTCACTGGCAGGGCTGACTGTGGCCCAGTTGGTGGCAGATTTTTTTAAGTAAATATGGCAAAAAAGTAAAGTTCAAAAAAAGGCATAAATCCCCTGTTTCAAAATAAGAAAGGCTCTAGCTAATAATAGTACTAATAATAGTAATAATAGCAATAATCCATTGAGTGGATGTCTGTGCCAGAAGCTATGCTGAGACATCCTCCATTAATTCTTAAAATGTTCTGTAGGCATTTGAAGAGGCTCTGCCTAACTAGGAGCCCCTACTTTGTTCTTGCCCCCATGTGGACCTGCCTTGGCCATAGACTCTTTAGGCCATGTCGGACCCTCCAGGAAAAGGGGTCCTGCAGGGTCTCTGACTTGAGCATGTGCTCTATCACGTCTTCTTCTTTCCTCCTCTTTTTTATTGTAGGGGAATGAAAAGTGAAAGCACTTGGGGGTGGGCAGAGACATGCTGTCTTAATAGTGAACATTTTTTTTAAAGATTTTTTTTATTTATGATAGACATAGAGAGAGGGAGAGGCAGGCTCCATGCCGGGAGCCCGACGTGGGACTTGATTCCGGGACTCCAGGATCAGCCCTGGGCCAAAGGCAGACGCCAAACCACTGAGCCACCCAGGGATCCCTTAATAGTGAACATTTCATTTGAGTAAGAACTTGAGAGTTGAACAGCCTGGGTTCAGATTCCAATTCTACCACTTCCTGGCTGTGTAACATAACCTCTCTGTGCCCCTCTTCTCCCAACCTAATAAAATGTAAAAGTAAGATCAAAATTTGGATAGACAGATACTTATAGGTTAAAACGTCAGCTAAACTAAGAAGAACATAAATCTCATTCTTTGAAATAGAACAAATGATTAATTGTGCAAAACTCCATGTTAGTGGAGTAGGAATTTACAGAATTGCCATACACCAGGTTAAATAATACCACACAACAGCACTTTGATAACCTTTCTCTTGGAAATTTGCTAATGGCTTAAATAAAGACTGAGGAATCTCATATAACCAAAATGATTATCATGGCTTTAGGAATATCAGCATGAGCACTGGGTGTTATTCTGAATGTTGGCAAATTGAACACCAATAAGAAATAAATTTATTATTAAAAAAATAAAAAGCAACACTATTTTTAAAAGTATTCTTATGTGATTTGTAATACCCTTTTTTTAAATAAAATGTGTCCTGAGCAAAAAAAAAAAAAAAAAAAAAAAAAGGAATATCAGTGATAAAGAGAAGGAGGGGAGGGAAGAAAGGGAGAGGGTAGAGGAGGGAAGAGAGAAGAATGAGAGGAAAGAAGGAAGATAGTAAGGAAGGAGAGGAGGAAAAGGGGAAAGGAAAAGAAAGGTTGTTATCTATAGTCTGTCATCTGCTTTATTCAATTTCACTGTACTTTCTTAAATAGTATATATATATATAAACTTCATGACTGTGATTTCAATGTACTTCTTGGAAATATTTTATATTGAAGTTTTCTCTCTTATAAGGTTGCTTTTGTGTAGGTGATATTCTGTAAAATGATTTCAGAATTAACCCCTCTCTCTCTTAATGGAAAAAAAAAAAAAAAAACAAACAACCCTTATCTATAAAATTTGGTTCTGCTATTAAAGTAGGCATCCAGCTTAAAGTAAACTGGCTTATTAAAGTACTTCATAGATTCAACATTAAATATTGCCACTTCTGGGATTCCTGGGTGGTGCAGCAGTTTAGCGCCTGCCTTTGGCCCAGGGCGGGATCCTGGAGACCCGGGATCGAATCCCACGTCGGGCTCCCGGTGCATGGAGCCTGCTTCTCCTGCCTATGTCTCTGCCTCTCTCTCTCTCTCTCTCTCTGTCTGTGTGTGACTATCATAAATAAATAAAAATAAAAAAATAAGAAAATTTAGATATTGCCACTTCTGCAAGATAAAATTTGAATATCAGTATTAGTCAGGATTGTCATGTATCGTGTAAATTATAGATTTCTAACCCACTGAAGCAAATAATAGGTATTCAATTCATAGCATAGTAGAAGGATTTGATAAAAACCAGAGCTATTTTTGTTATCAGATGAGTGAGTATTCTAAATGTTTTTCCTAAGGACAAAATATGCTCCTCCACAACAGGATAAGAGCCACTCTAAAATGAGAAGTCGATCTCACTTGGATGCATTTTATTGGAAACCACTCACCAGGGGTCAATTCCTGCTCCAAATGGTTAGAGAACTAAACAGACCGGGATATGTCATCACCAGATTCCATTCAAGGTTTAATGGCTCCAAAGTACAAGATGCTTCTCTAAGTCTTCCTGTAATATTACACCCAAGAGTGACGTTTCCCACCATTCCAGTCCTCTTTGCACACCGAGGGTTAGAGAATGGCTCTTCACAAGTCTCAGAAGAACAGGGCACATGGATAATCCAGTACATGTTCTAAATCATCACTCTTGGTTCAGGCCAAGTCATAGTACTCATGGGAGAAGCCGAAATAGGAGCTCGCCTGCCTTGAAGCAGGTCAGAATTTATTTAGAGCTATCTCCCACAAGTGAAGACTGCAATGTGGCTGAAAAGATGTTGTCTGATTCTATTACTAATTAGGCTTAAATGACCTGAAAGGCTCAGAGATTTCTGTAATTCCTCCATTCCATATATAAAAGGCTGCAACAATAAGATTGTAGGACAGTGCCTGTATCCTTCACAAATCAAAGCTGAGGAGTCAGGAACAGAGCTGTGAAACTTGAGTTCTGGATTCTGAGGAAAGAAAGCACTTAAATGTCAAAATTATACCAAATCCACTTCTGGGAGATACCTTCCCTCCTTTGTTCCCTGCCATCACAAGCTTGCCTCATATGTAGGGAAGTTCCACTGATCGTGGTGGCCCCAAAGTAATATTCAGATCATGGTGAGTGAACAAGACAATGCTGGAATATGGAAAGAAAATACGAAAACTTCATTTTGTTACTTATTTTATATCTTCCTTTTAAAGTGCTTAAAGTGCTTTTGTGTAATATTTATAACAAAATTATAGAAAGATACTGTATCCATGCAACTTACCAATAAATGAATATTTACACAAAAAAACCCAAATAAATGAATACACATAATTGTAGATGTACACTCAAAACACCATCTTCTTATGGCAAGAGTAATGCTAATGATGGAGTACACTGATGGATCCAGATTCAAATTTTGTTTGTTTTGTTTATTTATTTATAAATTTTCTTAGTTAACATATAGTGCAATATTGGTTTCTGAAGTAGGATTCAGTGATTCATCACTTACATACAACACAGGTCTTTTTCAATGAACACATCCAGAATCTACGATAACCATGGGTCCTGGATTGCTTGTGGGAACTTTTTATCAAGAGATAGTGAGGCCACAAATACAATCTGAAAGAGATGTTTCATCAAACTCTGAAATTCAGGAGCTCCATCAGCCTGCTTCTGCATTACAGTCCAGTTTGTGAATTATTTTCCCTCACTCTGTTGCAGAGACCACACAGATTCTCAAAGGAACCTTAAATCAATTACTATGGTTGTGTCAGATAATACAGAAAGATCAGCTTCAGTTAAAATAGAAAAGAGAGAGAATGGAGCAATCACCAAACCTGTCATGGCCACAGGGCTGCAAGAGTAAATAGTCCTCAACAGTAGTACAGGGCAGCCTCCCGTTGGAGAATGCTCAGCCTCAGATCTCTTTAAGTAGGTGCAGGAAGCTGCAATGTAGGCAAAACAGGTTGTATATTGTGCAAATTTTGTAAGGAAAACCAACCTACAGTTGTACATGTAGCAGCCATCAATAAAGCTTAATATTACAGTGACCTAATATGGTCACATGGATTAATACAGAGCATTTTCAGGTTGTAAATATCAGGGTTTGACTCCTGAAGTCATCATTGGTAAGGAGCACTATTACATTTTTGTGCTTTTTTCAGTCTTACAGGTTTACCACTGGAATGGCCAAGTAATGGGAATAATTCTATATTCTTCATAGGTGGATTGGACACAACTAGAGACAAATTTTATTCTTTTCAAATTTCTTCATGGAAATATCTGAGGAAACATGAAAAAGTGTTCCTGAAATGTAAACATTTTCTAGGCATAAAAGAATGATGTTGACAGTATATGATTTTGACAATAGCTTCATATAAAAATGAGTGGAGAACATCAATGCAATGATTTGCATTTTTATAGAAATTTATAACTTTAAATTATTTTTGAAATAAAGGAAACATTCTGAAGATAGTAGTTTTATTTGCCAACTTTTAATTTGGGGATTTTTTGTGTTTTTAAATATTTTTAATTGAAACTCCAGTTTCTTAACATACAGTGTAATACTAGTTTCAGGTGCAGAATTTAGTGATTCAGTACAGCCAGTGATACAACACCCAGTGTTTATCACAAGGGCACTCCTTAATCCCCATCTCATCTATTTACTCTATCCCCTGCCACTTACCTCCCCTTTTATAACCATCACTTTGTTCTCTGTAGTTCATCCAGTTTCTTGGTTTTCCTCTTTCCCCCCCTCCATGTTCATTTGCTTTGTTTCTTGAATTCCACATATAAGCAAATTTTTAAAAAAAACTTTATTTTTATATATGAGGAAAATCCAGCGGAAGACACTCTTTGGGATAATGTAAAAGAGTTCTGGGAAAGACAATAACATACTCTCACTGATCAAGTAATAGGACTAGATGTAGTGACAGGACTAATAAGCAGAGAGGATACTGCAAAAATATTTGACAAAATTAAATATCAGGTCAATATGCCTGGAGTGCAGAACCATTGATCATGCTCACAAACTAGTATATTAAGAGTCTTAAATGGCAGGCAGAGCAACTTTAGAGAGCCATTTTAGGTATTGATGTATCTGATAGCATATCAACAATCTGTGTTGAAAACAGGATCTTTAGCTATCAATGCTTGTCACAATGAAGGAAGATGTAAAAATAACAAGTTGAAATTAATTCTGGCCCCAAAATTAGTCACTTTGGGTCATAATACTAGGCATAGAAAATGGCTGACCCAATCCACAGTGTCTACATTACCATACAATTTGCTGCAGTAAAGACATCATTATTTGACACATTCCTTGATTATTAACACACTGTGGTACTCAGATATGCTTACCAGGATTAAGGTAAATGTCAATAAAGTAAAGGCATGAAATGTTTGTAACTTGACATCACAGCAATTTCCTGAGGGGTTCTGAGCTGTGGTTTTTAAACCAAAATGAATTAGTCTACCATTTTTCTTTCAAAACTGCTTGTAAATATCCTGAATGCTATTCAAGCCACTCCATCACTATAGTGTTTATATAACTGTTTCCTGGTGTATTTAATTACTGTCTTTTCAGTTGGATTCTGTGAAGTGGTGAGAGTGGGCAGGTGAATCAAGCTATTTAGAGATTTAAAATAGAAATCTTGAATAGAAATTCCAGTATTCATTGAAGTTAAAATCTTAACAGGCAAGATGGTGGAAGAGTAGGGGTCCTCAACTCACCTGGTCCCAGAAATTTACCTAGATGATTTTCAAAACATCCTGAACACCTACAATTTGGCCTGAGATTTAAAGAGAGAAGAGCTGGAGTGCTACAGAAGGAAAGGTTTTCCTTCTAACAAGGTAGGGAGGTGGAAAAAAATATATTAAAAAGAATAAAGTGGGAGGGGGCACTGCAACTAGCAGGGCTAAAGTGGAGCAGCGAAAGCCTCCAGGACCGGAAAGCCCAGCACTGGAGAAGCAGGATCCTTAAAAATCCATGCCGGAGTTTTCCCGGATGGAAAATAGCTTAGCATGGAAATCAGGCAAAATCCCAGGAGGGGAAGTGAAGCCTCAAGATTCCTGGAATAACAAGAAGAGTAGGGGCGCCCAGGGGAAAGCTCACCACAAACCACAGGGCAATATCGGTATAGGGCTGGAGAGCTGAAGCCCTCCAGTGCATTTGGGACAAGCCAGTCGGGTAGGCCAGCTGGCTCACAGAGGTGGCTGAGCCCTATTCTCTGCAGGAGAGGCAGCCCCGGGAGCACAGGTCCAGCAGCACAGGACCCCGGATACCCAAGGTACCCAAGCAAAGCCTGCAATCCTGCCTTCCCCTGGGACAGACAGAAGCGAGGAGAGCACAGGACAGCAAGAACTCTTCTGCCACTGGGTGCCCCCAAGCTACGCAGATCTGTGCACCTGTGCCACCCCGGGAGCACTAGGCCAGTGTGGACTGGGAGACTGCATTAGTTACTAGGAGAGAGCTGACTCCAGAGCTGGAAATCTGGCCACTGCCATTATTGTTTTTCCTCCTGTTTCACCCTGTGCCTGGGAGAGTCAGGCTGCCAGGGAACACAGGCCTCACGGGGTAAACAGCTCCCACTGAGCCCAGCAGCTGGCAGGGACAGGGCATTTTCCCCAACCAGCAGGGGTGGGGCAGCTCCGTCCAGTCACACACACCTGAGAATTAGCACAGCAGGCCCTTCCCCCAAACAAACTGCTGGAAGAACAAGGGAAGAACAAGTTTTGGACCAAACAGCTCTGGAAAGCTCCAGGACCCAGGGAAAATTGAGGGAAAATAGGATAATAAAACGAGAGGGTCCCCCCACCTTTTTCCCCCTTTTCCATTACAACTGATTTTTATACCAGACTGAAGTTTCCCATTTTTTCTCTTTTCTCACCATAACTACAATATTTTACCAGCTCTTCATTTTTAAGTTTTTTCCTTTTTGACTTTCATATTTCTACACTTGCTTTCTTAGATATATTTTTCACTTCTGGATTCCCTTCAATGTACTCAATTTAATTTTGGCAGATGTATGAGATATGGGATTTTATTCTGTGTTTTTTTATGCCTCATTTTTTTTCTACAATTGTGGAAGTTAGTACCTTCTAAAACATGACCAGCATGCACCCAGAATCAAGTGGAACACTGTGCTGGTTCATTCTGTGAGATTATATTCTCTCTTCCTTCCCATTCTGCCCCCCTTTTATCTTGTTTATGTTTTGGTGGTCAATGTTGGGGCTTTCTACAAGTATTGCTGATTTATATAAATTTGGGATTGAGCATCTTCTAACATAAATAACAAAATACACTCACAACCAAAAGGATCAGCCTCTATGACCACTCAGGTAGACTACATTCTCTTTCCACTACCACTTCTTCACCACCACCATCCAACCCTCCCCTTTTTTCTTATTTCCTCTTTTCTTTACTTTTTTCCCCTCTTTTTCTGTTTTCTTCTTATTTGTGGTTTTTGGCCTTTTATTTTTACTACTTTTTGTTTAAAAAGTTTTTCACTTTACTGGCCCTTTTGTTTCATTTTGTTCTGATCTTTTTTCATTTTATAGTCTCTGACCTCTTCAGAATCACCTAGGGTGGATTTTATTTAGGTTGTGGTTGATATTTTTTACTCAACCCGCTCATACAGCCACTCTGCATGGACAAAATGACTAGATGGAAGAATTCACCACAAAAGAAAGAATCAGAAACAGTACTCTCTGCTTTTTTTTGAGGTCCATTTGAATGGTAAATGATTCTCCAACCCCTCATTTTCAGGTGTCCTTAGGTCTAAAATGAGTCTCTTGTAGACAGCAAATAGATGGGTCTTCCTTTTTTATCCAGTCCGATACCCTGTGTCTTTTGATGGAATCATTTAGCCCATTCACGTTCAGAGTAACTACTGAAAGATATGAATTTAGTGTCATCATATTACCTATACAGTCCCTGTTTTTGTGTAATTGTTTCTCTGGGCTCCCTCTTTCTTTTACAGGGCCCCCCTTAATATTTCTTGCAGAGCTAGTTTGGTGGTCACATAGTCTTTCAGTTTCTGCCTATCTTGGAAGCTCTTTATCTCTCCTTCTATTCTGAATGATAGCCTTGCTGGATAACATATTCTTGGCTGCATGTTCTTCTCATTTAGTACCCTGTATATAGGTACTAAATGCCAACCCATTATGGCCTGCCAGGTCTCTATGGAGAGGTAGGCTGTTAATCTGATATTTCTCCCCATGAATTATGAATCTCTTGTCTCTCGCTGCTTTAAGGGTTTTCTCTTTATCTTTGGAATTTGCAAGTTTCACTATTAAATGTTGAGGTGTTGAATGGTTTTTATTGATTTTGGAGGGGGCCTCTCTATCTCCTGGATCTGAATGCCTGTTTCCTTCCCCAGATTTGGGATGTTCTCAGCTATGATTTGTTCAAATATATTTTGTGGTCCTCTCTCCCTCTCAGCCTCTTATGGAATCCCAATTATACCTAGATTCTTCCTTCTCAAGCTATCATTTATTTCCCTAAGCCTTTCCTCATGGTCTCTTGATTCCTCCTCTTTTTCCTCAGCCTCCTTCCTTACCATCAACTTGTCTTCTATGTTGCTCACTCTTTCACAACCCCATTAACCCTAGCAATTAGAGCATCCAGTTGGGATTGCATCTTATTTAAGTGATTTTTAATTTCAACCTGATTAGGTCTCCATTCTGCAGTAACAAAGTCTCTAGAGTCCTTTATGCTTTTTATGAGAGCCATCAGTGGCTTTATAATTGTGCTTCTGAATTGACTTTCTGACATCGTATTGAAATCCATATTCTGTAACTCTGTGGCAGAGAGTACTGTTTCTGGTTCTTTCTTTTGTGGTGAGTTCTTCCTTCTAGTCATTTTGTGCAGTGCAGAGTGGCTGTATGAGCAGGCTAACCACAACCTAAGTAAAATATTAACCACGACCTAAGTAAAATCCACCCTAGATTAATTTTTTTTATTTATTTATGATAGTCACAGAGAGAGAGAGAGAGAGAGAGGCAGAGATACAGGCAGAGGGAGAAGCAGGCTCCATGCACTGGGAGCCCAACGTGGGACTCAATCCTGGGTCTCCAGGATCATGCCCTGGGCCAAAGGCAGGCGCTAAACTGCTGCTCCACCCAGGGATCCCCACCCTAGATTATTTTGAAGAGGTCAGAGACCAGAAAATAAAAGAAAAAGAAGATCAACAAAATAGAACAAAATAAAACAAAAGGACCACTAAGGTGAAAATCAAAATTCTAAAACAAAGTAGTAAAAATATAAAGCCAAAAACAAAGAAGAAAAAAGAATTTAAAAAGTAAAGAAAAGAGGAAAAAGAGAAGAAAAAAAGGAGAGATGGTCATGGTGAGGAAGTGGTGGTAAAGAGAGAGTGTAGTCTACCTGAGGTGTCCTAGAGGCTGATCCTCTTGCTTCTGAGTGTACTTTGTTCTTTATGTTAGAAGATGCTCAATCCCAAATTTATATAAACCAATAATACTTCAGAAATCCCTAACATTGACCATAAAAACATAAACAATATAAAAGAAGGGGGAAGAATGGGAAGGAAGGGAGAATATAATCTCACAGAATGAACCAGCACGGTGTTTCACTTGGTTTTGGGTGTATGTTGGTTGTGTTTTAGAAGGTACTAACTTCCACCATTGTAAAACAAAATGAGGGAGAGAAAAAAAAAACAAAAAACAAACCCCAAATCTCATATGTCTCCCAAAATTAAATTGAATATGTTGAAGGGAATCCAGAAGTGAAAAATGTATCTAAGAATGTAAGTGTAGAAATATGAAAGTTAAACCAGAAGAAACTTAAAAATGAAGAGCTTGTATAATATTGTAGTTAAGGTGGGAAAAGAAAAAAAAATTGGAACTTTTAGTCTGATATAAAAATGAGGTGTAATGGAAAAAGGAAACAAAGGGTTAAAAAAAAAAAAAGCACTGTTTATATTTATATCCTATTTTCCCTCGATTTTCCCTGGGTCCTGGAGATTTCCAGTGCTGCTTGGTGAAGAACTTGCTCTTTCCCTGTTCTTCCAGCAGTTCATCTGGGGGTGGGGCCTGCTGTGCTGATTTTCAAGTGTGTGTGTGCCTGGGCAGAGCTGCCCCGCCCCCTGCCAGGTGCTGGGCTCAGTGGGAGCTGTTTACCCCATGAGGCCTTTGTTCCCTGGCAGCCCTGCCTCTCAGGCACAAGGTGAAACAAGGAGGAAAAACAACAATGGCGGCAGCCAGATTTCCAGCTTTGGAGTCAGCTTTCCACTATAACTAAAGCAGTCTCCCAGTCCACACTGGTAAGATGCTCCCAGGGCAACATGGGTGCACTGATCTGCACATTTTGGGGTCACCCAGTGGCAGGAGAGTTCTCGCTGAATTGTGCCCTCCCTGATTCCATGTTTTTGAACTTATCTAGGTAAGTTTGTGAGACCAGGTGAATTGATGACCCCTACTCTTCCGCCATCTTCCCCTCCCCCAGTCTTAGTTATAAAGTCTAGCTTTTCTACTCTGGCTTTCTTTTGACATTCAGTTGAGTGATAAATGTTTCTCCATCTCTGCATTTTCAATCTGTAGGTGTCTTAAGATCTAATGAGTCCCTGGCAGGCAGCATATAGATAGGTCTTGTTTTTTATCCATTCTGACACTATGTTTTTTCACTCTAGTATTTAGTTCATTTTCATTCAAAGTAATTATTGTGTATATTTAGTGCCATGTTATTACTTGCCATTATTTCTGAGATTTTCTTTGATCCTTTCTTTTCTTTGTCACTTTTGGTCTCTTCTTTCAACTCAAAGAGTTCCCTGTATTATTTCTTACAGGATTGGTTTAGTGGTCATGAACTCTTTTAATTTTTTGTTGTTGTTGTTGTTTAGGAAACTCTTAATCTTTTCTGTTCTGTAAAATAGCCTAGCATATAGTGTGTTTTTGGCTGCAGCCTTTCCCATTGAGTACTTTGAATATATCATGCCACTCTCTTCTGACTTGTTAAATTTTCATTGAGAACTCTCCTAGCCTTATGGGTTTTCCCTAAGTTAAGAACTTCTTTGGAGTTGGGATGTGCTTAAAATTTGCTCTAACAATAGGCACCAAATTCTTCAAATTCCTCTGTTATCCATGTGTCTCCTCTTGATACCGAGTTTCCCTAATTACTCCTCATCAGAGTCCGTGTTTTGCAGCTCTTTCAGTTGTAATCCAGTTATTATATGGGAGCCCTGTTGGTATACTCATCTGGTATATGAGAAAGGGAATGCTCTAAACATTCCAATTAAATCTCACTCCTTTATTGGGACTATTTCTCAGAACTGTGACCTTTACAAGTGTTTCTGACCCTTATCCAATGGTACAGTTCTCCCCCCAACTTCACTTTTTCCCCTTGCTGAATTCTAAATCTATTTAATTAAAGCCTCAACCTCTATTGATTGTTTTTTCCTTTTTAGGTAATATGACAAGGCTGAAGTGGACTAGAATGGAAATAATTTCCTTCCCTCAGCCAGGATAAGGCTCCCAAAAATCTTTTGTATGACTATGACTTTCTTTGGAGAAGGCTTTAGGTATATTTTATAATGATTCCACTTACTCCCCTCCTCCAGAGCCATGAGGAATATTTCTCAGATTTCCACAAGAACCTGAGGGGGTTCCTGTGAGTAAAGCTTATTAAAATGTAAAACTAAAACTGATGTCAGGACACAGAAATTTCTCCCTCTCAAAGCAGTGCATATTCAGACTGCAGTAATTAATTAAAATTACCATTTAAGTATTCCTACCTGCTATGGCTCCTATGGCATCTACCTCAGGTAAGCAGATCTCAGCTGTATATTTCTGGAAGTGCCTGTCCCTCTATGTTTTTAGTATGATGGTTTGACCTGTGATCTCAGTTCTCTGATGGGTTCAGAAAAAAAAATCTTTGATTTTTATTTCTTTCAGCTTTTATCATTGTATGGACAGAAGTAACAACTTCTAATCTCTTTCCATGTTGGAACTGAAACAGGAAATCCTATACTAGCTTTCTAAAATTTTCTTGTCTACTAATTCCATCATCTGTTTTTTTCTCTGAGTCTTCTACGGTGATCATTTTTGTCTTCATTATAGGTCACCATTTTGTCCTTCTTTTCATTCCTGGCAATATTTGACTATATAACATACATCTTGAATTTTGGTATCTGGATATCTTATTAAACATTCTTCATCGACACTATCACAAATAGCATCAAATATTACTGGCTCTGGATGTAATAAAATGGAGTGTAAAATAAAATTGTTACACTTTTGGGTTTGTCTTCAAGTGCCCAATGACTGAAGCTAATGATTCTAATATTATCAAAGGATTGGTACAGGACATATTCTATCACTTTATCCTCCTAGTTTCATTTCTTCAGGTGAATGTACTCACTTGACTGCCTGTGCAGTCTAACAATGGAGAAATAAACACCATATTCTCTGTTAACCTCAAAGTAACCATTTAATAAAAAACTGGAATTAGCAATTAAAATACCTGCTTCAATAAGTGGAGGGTGACAAAGGATAGAAGCACTAATCTACAAACTTTCAGTATTATGTTTTGCCACTTAACATAAGGAGTCTAACAGTGAGTCTTCATTAGATAAATCACTATGTTTTAAATAGATAAAATGTGATATCTTCATACTGTTATAACAAAATAACACAGACGTGGTGGCTTAAATAACAAGTATCTCTTTCTCACAGTCCTGGAGCCTGGAAGTCTGAGATCAGATTGGCAGCATGGTGTGTTAAGGTCCTCATGCTGGTTTACAGATAGCTTCCTTTCATGCTATATCTTCATACGAATCAGACAAAGAGGGCTCTGGTTTCCTCACCTTACAAGGACATTGACTCATTATGTGGGTTCCATACTCATGAACTCATCTAAACATCATTACCTCCTAATGCTCCAGACCTCAATACCATCATACAAGGGGGTTAAACCTTCAAAATATGGATTCTGGATGGAGGACACAAACATTCAGTCCATAACAAAGGAGATGAAAAATAAATTTACATAAAACTCAGCTTTACAATTTTCTTTTATTTTTAATGCCATATCTGGAAGGCCTTAATGGGGCTAAAATCAAGGTCCAAGAAATATTTCAAAACCAGAAACTATAGGTTATTAACTTGAAATGGTGAGAACTTTAAGATACTGACGGGATGGATGGTCTTCTCTTTATATTTCATATGGTTGGGCTTGACTATGCAAATATTTTGTTGCCTAGAGAGTCGAATAGCTGTGTTTCTCTGTATTTATCCAATCCAGTTCTGTATGACTAGGAATGGCCCCAAAAATAAGCCCTGGTCATCTCATCTTGTTACCATTACTATCACTGACTTCAAGGAGAAAGGTTTATTTTAAAATTAATGGTAAATGAGGGCAATGTGAGATTGTTACTGAGTGGAGAGGAGCCAACATTCAGGTGTTATAAATGTGGGGAAATCCGAGATAACTTTGGTGCCTTTTGAGAAGCTCAGACAAGTGAATAATATGCTCTTTTAGCTTAGACTCAGATGTCCCTTGGAGCAAAAGACTGCCAAAATTCCTCCACTTTCAAAGAAATGAGGGAGCTGTACAATAGCCAACATAATAAACATACTTCTAGGATTACTTTATGTCCTCCTAATCAATGAACAGATCAGAACTCAATGACTATGTAGGATAATACTAATATGGCTGTCTCTTATGGTTTCCATTTCACAGAATATTATGTCTATGAACTAGAACTGGCCTAAAGATTTAGACTTAAATGACGACAGACTGACTGGGTTCTTAATTAGATGTATACATAAAGTGCATATATCTATAGATCAGGCAGGCAAAAACAAAAGACAAAAATTTAAGAGACAATTTGTGCTGCATTCTAGGATAGTTTAAATGACACAATTCCTTACTCATTATTACAACTCTTTGAAATATGTGTCAGCATTTTGATTGTTTGAATATATGCTGTTGAAAGACATTTACATGATTGCTGTCAAACTAAGAGTGAATTTTGTTGTTATAAAATATTTTGACCCAAGATCAGGGTGGTAGACTTTGCGTAAGGGTTAAATTCTGCAGACCTGAAATACTGAGCTAACATATGTGCACATCTTTATCTGTTGGTTAAGGAATGAAATATATTAATAGTGTTTCTTTGAAACCAGCAGTCCAGGATGCTTGAGGGCAGGTTTTAACAGCTTATCAGCAGTGTTTATTAGTCACAGTGTGATTAATGATTTACACCTGTTTTCTCTGAGACCTTCAGAGTCCTCTGTTGTTAGGGCCTGGTTACATAGTAAGAATATGCTCACATATTTGAAAGGGTGTAAGAAACTCCAACAGTAAATCCATTTTGGTTTTGAGTGATTCTGAGTGATTCTGTGCACAGTGGTTCTTTCTGACAGTGAATTATATTCATGTGATAGACAAAAATGGAAGATCATGCCTGGCCCTTTTCCCAACCCCAGTATGAAGCAGCCTTTGGCTGTGATGCAAATCCTTACTTTAATAATGTTGCTATATTGCACCTTTTTCCTGTAATAACTTTTATATTTATCAGCATTATCATTTTAGGTCCTACGAGGTTTTTTTTTTAGCAATTTAGTTTAGCTGTCAGTGGTTAGTACAGCACAATCTCTGGCAATGTGGCAGTTTGGCATTTTTAGGCCATCTCCATTTCTCAAAGTATGACCTTTTTCTTTCTCTTGAGTTGTGTATCAAGATGTATAGTCTAGCTCTTTTTCCAGGTTCAGTTTATTCAATGATCTCTTGTTTCCTTATTTTCAGTACTAATGACTTTCTCACTGTGCTTCCTGGTTTCTGATCGTTCTCTCTCAGATTTACTGCACTCTGGTCATCAACAATCTTCCCTGGCTTCCTGAGTAGTATAACAAGTAAGATACTTGTTAGAATAAGTATATTCTTAGTATAATAAATATAATAATAATAATAAGATATTCCTGTTTATCTCAATAGGGACATGATTACATGTACCTGCACTGTTGCATTATCTTTTATCAGAGGTATATGCCTCTGTTTGAGAACATGTTTATCAACAAAACTGTTTTCTACATGGACTCCAATCAATAGTTCTCTCCCAGAAGTGCTGTTGTTATAAGAGTTCCTATTAGATTTTCACTTGCACTGATCTCTGACAATATGGATTGTATGTGTGCAATAACATGCCCATGTGTCTTGCTTCACTAGTAACTTGCTTCCTTATAATCCTTCCATAGTTTAGCTATTAAGGTATTATCTGGGAGTGACCGTCTGCCCCTACATCTTTATATATCTATGTCATTTACCTATGGATCTAGCTTGTATGTCTAAACTTAGCTTTCTAATGGTAACATACCCACCCCTTTTAAGTCTTCTGACTAGTACCATTCAATTTATCAATGTTTTTTAAAAACCCTTTACACTTAGCTTTTTAATATTACCTTATATATTATATTACCTTATATAACCTTTTAAAGTTTTACTTATTTCTCCTATTATCATAGATTTTAGTTATGATGGCTGGTCATTCTTCATATCTCCTATTGTTATCTGGGTTAACATAACAATCTAGGTTTATTAGCTCATGAAATGCAAACAAATTTACTTTCAGTCCTTTTATTACTCAAAGTCCAAACTCTAGGAATTAAATGGAATAGAAGAATTGGGAACCACTATAATGATGAAGTATGAAGATAAAATTCTGAAGCTAAATCCTTGGGGGCAAAGGACAATGATTCATTAATATTCCAATAAACATTAAAAACAAAAATTTTGGACTACCTACTGGATCTGTGTGAAGTTTCTAAATTCTAGGTGTTATTATTTTTAACCTATCTGCATTTATACTTTTTCCAACATTAATATCAGAAACATATAAAAAGGATTCTTAGCTTATGTATAGTGTGGTAACTTATAAAATAAATTATTACCAGTAGCATACTGCTCACCTACTCATGCTTTTGAGGGATACAAACCTAAATTTTTCATGTTGACAGCATATACCATTAATATGATGAGAATAGCATTTTATTTCTGTGGTCTTCCTACAAAACAAAAACAAAACAAATTTGTAATGCCAGTGCAATCATTAAATATATGTGTGTGTGTGTGTGTGTGTGTGTATACATAAAACATATATAAACCTAAATTGAGGGGTATTCTATAAAATTCTTGACAAGTACTCCTCAAAACTGTCAAGGAAACTGAAATATGGAAGATTTAAGAAGTTGTTACAGACCAGTAAAAGATAAGGAGACATGACTATTAGATGTAATGTGGTGTCCTGGATGGGATCTTGAAATACAAAAAAATAATAGGGAAAGGTGCAACTGGGTGGTTCACTGGGTTAAGCATTGGACTCCTGGTTTCAGCTCAAGTCTTGATCTCACATTCATGGGATTGAGCCCAGTGTTGAGGTCTGCACTCAGTATGGAGTCTGCTTCAGATTCTCTCTCCTCCCTCCCTCTCTCTAATAAAATATATATATTTTAAATTAGGGAAAAACCAGTGTGATCTGAAAAATGTTTACTTAATAATGTATCAGTGTCATTACTTAAGTAAGACAAATATACCACAGTAAGATGTTCGTAAGAGGAACTGGGTGAGTCTATAAGAACTTGTGTTGGTAATTTTTATTTAAACCTAAAACTATTGTAAATTGAAGTTAATTTTTTGAAAGTACTCTGGGTTTGATAATTTCCTTTTCATACTATAGTTTTCTGAAAAATCAGGCAGGCAGAAAAAAATGTTTCCTTTTGAACATTGTGCACTAAGCTCAGTGGTATCAAGGTGTCAGAGGTGGTGGTGCACACTTTATTATCTGCTGGAAGGAACCTCCTTGCTACAAAGAGTGCTGATTCAGGGGCTGGTCTACTAGCCCTGGTGGTATGATATGAAGGTACAGCCTTCATCCAATGGTGAGCTCTCACTACAGGTTCTTTTCTTTAGCAGTGATGCTGCTAAGTGGCAACAACCTAGTGTAAAAGAAATACCTATTCTCCCATCATATGCCATCATATTCCTCACATGATATCAGCAGAGAATTGGGAATAGAACTCAGGGAATCAATTGACTTATTGTCTTCATGCTCAATCTACCAGATCACACCTCAGAATGCAATGTGCCCAGAGTTGAAAGACATTTTGTGGTCCAGCTTTTTAAAAATGTGGGCTGCATTTACTTTCTTCTCTATGCTAAGCCATGCAGCCTCAAATGATGACAGACAGACCAATATGTTCTTGACTAAGACTATACAATACTAAATCGTTTTCTCAAAAGTTAGTCTGCCTTTCAATACCAGTGTGGTACTTATGACATGAAAGGAGACTTTTTCATTCCAATTCCAAAAACTGCTGTCCAAACAGAATAAAAATAATAATGGTTTGCAATGCTGCAGTGTGAGCACACATTATGAGGTTGGAAAAAGATCCTGTACAAGACGCTTAGACTACATGGCTATGATGTCCTTTATAATTACACAGTACAAAATAAACCACTAGTAGATACAACGAAAGCCAAATAAACATTTAAGAATCATTCAGCCCACCCGCATACCCACAGATACATATACACAAGGATACTTAGGAAATCTCATAGATCTCTAATGCCCTAGAAAAACAGGGCATGTCAAAATTTCATTGCATCAACAGCATCAAGCTGAGAGAAGCCAACAGAAGAACATAAACTGGAACTCAAAAAACAAAAATGGACAGGGTCGAGAGCAGGTTTGACTGCTGCCTTCTACTAGAACTAGTCAGTGGTAATGAATTGTTACATAAACTGATAGAGATGTACCACGTAACTCAGAGACTAGCCACAAACATGTATTGGTATTGTTCACAGAATTTGTTAACTTCCTCCATCTATAAAACTTCACATTTCACAGTGGGTGTGTGTGTAGGAGAATATTTTACTGTATTTTTTCTATAAAACTTGATGTTACATATGAACCACAAATTTAGGTACAATTCTAGGTGAAGATTTTATCCTCAATTCTGAAACTGATACGTTTCCTTAGGAAAAAAATTATCTGAAGCAAACTTTCAAAATTTAAAAATACGATTTATTAAAATATAAGACTTTGGTCAAATCTTATTTGATGATTTTAAGATTTTTTTTTAATTTGTTTTTTAGAGACAGAGAGAGAGAGAGGCAGAGACACAGGCAGACGGAGAAGCAGGCTCCATGCAGGGAGCCTGACATGGGACTGGATCCTGAGTCTCCAGGATCACGCCCTGGGCTGAAGGTGGCGCTAAGCCACTAAGCCACCGGGGCTGCCCTTATTTGATGATTAATATGTAGCAAAGGCTTTTGTGTTTTTTTCCCTGAGATTACTCTAGTTTCTAATGAAGACTTCTGATCAGGGAGGATATTGACAGTTTTCTGCCTCATGTGAAGTCTCTGATGCACAGTGACAGGCTGAATTTTATAGGTCTTCTGACATTATATTCATAGGGTTTTGTCCCACTATAACAGAGTTAATTAAGCTATGTGAATTTAACTGACAGAACAAAATCTTTAAGAGCTCAACAGTACATTTTTTAAAGCCAACCCATGAAGATCTGTTAGAGAATTGTTTCACCCAGTTATTCATATTTCAGCTTCTTTCACCTTATGCTCTAACATGCTTAATACAGAGCACCCAAGTCTAGGTGCTAGAAATCCCTCTATTCCAACATAACATAGGACAGAAAGAATGTAAGGTGATTTTTAAAGGCTAAACTTAGCTTAAATGTAATAGCATCATATTCCATGACCAGTGACTTAAATGAATAATAGACTAGGAAATCACTGGAAGAGGAAATATTTAAGTGAAAAAATCTGCCAATGTACGTGATATGAGCTTTTTTACTGTGTGTTATCAATTAAGGTAGGAGTCCCTTTAGGACTTCCCAAATTCACCACAATCAAGGCTTTCCTCTCTGGTGTGGATTCTGGTATGATGTAGTCTAAGAGCTGCCTTACGAACAAAAGTTTTCCTGCATTCATTACATTCATAGGGTTTCTCTCCTGTGTGAATTCTCTGGTGTACTCTGAGAGTTGAATTTTGTGCAAAAGCTTTCCCACATTCATTACACTCATAGGGTTTCTCCCCTGTATGAATTCTCTGGTGTGCACTTAGATGTGACTTCTGGGAGAAACTCTTCCCACATGCATTACATTCATAGGATTTTATGCCTGTGTGAGTTCTCTGATGTACTCTGAGGGTTGAATTATGGGCAAAAGGTTTCCCGCATATATTACATTCATAGGGTTTCTCCCCTGTATGAATTCTCTGATGTGCAGTAACATATGATTTCTGGGAGAAAATTTTTCCACATTCATTACATTCATTCATTACATAGGGTTTCTCCCCTGTTGGAGTCCTCAGATGCTCCTGGAGGTGTGATGCCTTGGAGAAAGTTTTCCCACATTCATTACACTCATAGGGTTTCTCTCCTGTGTGAATTCTCTGATGTGCCCTGAGGGCTGAATTATCAGCAAAAGCTTTCCCACATTCCTTGCATTCATAAGGTTTCTCCCCTGTGTGAATTCTCTGATGTACACAGAGGTGTGTCCTTTGGGAGAAAGTTTTCCCACATTCATTACATTCATAGGGTTTCTCTCCTGTGTGAATTCTTTGACGGACTATGAGGGCTGCCTTACAGACAAAAGATTTCCCACATTCATTACATTTATAAGGTTTTTCCCCTTTGTGAATTCTTTCATGTCCTCTAAGGTATGATTTCTGAGAGAAGGTTTTCCCACACTCACCACATTTATAAGGTTTCTCACCTGTGTGAATTCTCTGGTGTGTTCTGAGATGTGTATTCTGTGAAAAAGTCTTCCCACATTCATTACACTCATAGAGTTTCTCCCCTGTGTGAATTTTTTGATGTGCTCTGAGTGCTGAATAATGGGCAAACATTTTTGCACATTCATTACACTCATATGGTTTCTCCCCTGTATGAATTCTCTGATGTACTCTGAGAGCTGAATTATGGGCAAACACTTTTTTACAGTCACTACATTCATAGGATTTCTCTCCTGTGTGCATTCTCTGATGTGCTCTAAGGGCTGAATTATGAACAAAAGATCTCCCACAGTCATTACACTCATAGGTTTTCTCACGTGTATGAATTTTCTGATGTGCTTTGAGAACAGATAGATGGGCAAAAGACCTCCCACATTTATTACACTCATAGGGTTTCTCCCCTGTGTGAATTCTTTGATGTGCTCTGAGGTTTGAATTATCAGCAAAAGTTTTCCCACATCCATTACATTTATAGGGTTTCTCCCCCATATGAATTTTCTGGTGTGCACAAAGGTGTGTCTTGTGAGAGAAAGTTTTCCCACGTTTAATACACTTGTAGGGTTTTTCACCTGTGTGAATTCTCTGATGTGTTCTGAAATGTAATATCTTAGAGAAAGTTTTCCGACATTCAAAACATTTGTAGGATTTCTCCCCTGTGTGAATTCTCTGATGTTCTTTTAGATTTACCATCTTGAAGAATGTTTTCCCATATACATTACTTTGACAGGGTTTCCTTACTGTGTGTGTTCTTTGGTGTACTCTGAGAGCAGACTTGTAAGATTTCCCACATCCACTGTTTTCATAAGATTTCTCCTTTGTGTGAATTGTTAGATTTTCACAGAGGTTTGACTTCTGACAGAAAGTTTTTCCATATTTATTACATTCATAGAGACCGTCTGTCATATCAGTTCCAGGATAATGAATAAGGTGTGAATTTGAACAAAAAGATTCTCCACATTCCTCAGGTTTCTCTCCCGAATGGTTCCTCTGATGATGAATGAGTTCTGCTTTCTGGTAAAAGGATTTCCTGCATTCATGACATTCAAATGACTTCTCTCCAGTTTCACTTTGCTCATGTACACTGAGGGCTGAATTTTGATGAAAGGACCTCCCATATTTACCACACTGGTAGAGTTCTGCTTCTGTGTGAGTTCTCGAACATACTATAAGGTCTAATTTCTGGTAGAAAGCATTTATACATCTATTATATGTACAAAATTCTTCTCTAGTTTGTGTCTTTTTTCGTACTACACAGGTTGAGCTCTGGCTCAAACTTTCGTGACATTTATTGCTTGCAAAAGCACCCTGTTCTTTAACAGTTCTCTGAGATTGAATAAGAGATAAGATCCTGCTGAAGTTATTCTCATTTTCATCACATTCTGAGTGTGTCACAGCCATGTGAACCTTACTGTATTTCACAGTGGTGGTTCTGTCACAGGATTTCCCACATTTATTCAGATCAAAGCATTTCCCTCTTACGCCAGTTCTCACATACTTAAATAAAGTTGCTTTATCACAGTTTTTCCTAAATTCATCATCCTTATAGGATTCCCCTCCTATAACACAGACAGTCTTATCATATAAAACTTTCCCAAATTCATCATATTCAAAAGATTTCTCCAGGGATTGAAGTTTCTGATGATCTTTCCTATAACTGAAAGCTTTCATGATTTTATTATACCTATATGACTTCTCTCCAACATGCGTTTTCTCATGCTTCATATCAAACTGCAACTTTGCGCATACATTCATGCAATCAGCCTTCTTTCTCAAATAGTTTCGATCACAAACAATTAATTCAGAAACAACTGGCAAATTCATTCTACATGAGTCAGATCTACAGGGCAGTTTTTCAGAAGAATTTGGAGTTATGTCCAGATTAAATGGTTTTCCTAAAACTTTCTGCCCTTTATTCAATGTTTTGTTATCAGTGAGTATTACTTGCCACAGAGGTTTCTCTTCTTTTCTTTGATTCCCCTCAATGTGAATATCAACACTAAAATATCCTAAAATGAGAAAAATTGAAAACATCTTTACCTTTTATATTCCTTATGGAGAGGAACTTATAGCCGTATGTTTGTTACATATTGTATTCTGTTACAAGTCATATTTCCAAAGTTCAATAATACACATACATAGGGAAAAAGGTATACTCTCTCTTTTTATTTTTTCTCTTCCACGTTGTTTAAAGAAAACAGGTAGTATGGCCAAAATTGAGTAGCTCCTTTCTTCCCAAGTTCTCCTGCTTACAATTAACAAATCCCTGAAAAATCAATATATCAATAGTAAATAAGTAAGATGCTACAAAATGGAAAGTAAACTTTGGGACTCAAGAAATGATGTAGCAGAGGATTCCAAGGCTGTTCTGTTTCCCAGATATCTCATGTGGGGTACTAGAGTGTCATAAAAACCTACAATCCAAAGTTAACAATATACACAAAAAGAGCTACAAGAAAAGTGTGTTCTTGATTGCCAAATGGCTGAAATGAAACAAAGGTGATCTAACAGAACAGAAAATATTTTTGACAATATCCACCCTGCTCAAGCTAAACAAAAATGGAACATTCCCCTGTGGTTCAGCCAGGTTTAGCAGGGAATGAAAGTTCCACTGTGACAGGTCCTTTATGGACTGGACACTCTTACAAAATTTTTATGAGCCAAAACTAAGAGCTCACTTGAAAGATCATGAAGAATCCTAAGAAAGTTCTATTTATAGGACATTCAGGGATGGTAACAGCAATCACTACCAAAATTCTTCCTGGAACTACATTCCTACCTACTCTATGGAATCTGCAATAGCAAAAGCAATAAATCTGTTGTCTTAGGGTGTTTATGGCAACACAGCAGGTAGGGGATGGAAAGAAGGGAAAAGAGGCAGGAATACTACAATATCATAGCTAGAAGGAATAGAAAGCATCTGGAATAATGATGCTCTCAAAACCCAAGAATGCAATATATTTAAAAAATCAGTTTAATTTATATTATTCTCAAATGCACACGAAACATTCATCATGGAAGACGGCATTCTATACTGCAAGAAAAATCTTTACAAATGTAAAAGAACAGAAATCATATAAAGTGTAATCTCAGGCCATCAAAATTATACCAGAAATCAATAACACAAAGTTACCTGGAAAAACACAACCTATTTGTAAATTAATATAATTAACCCATCGGACAAAGAGAAAATTTCATAGGAAAATAAGATATTTAGAATTGAATGAAAACAAAAAATGTTTAGAATATATAGAAATTTGTGAGATGGGGATGCCTGGGTGGCCCAGCGGTTAAGCATCTGACTTCAGCTTGGATCATGATCCTGGAGTCCCAGGATCGAGTCCCACATCAGGTTCCCTGCATGGAGCCTGCTTGTCCCTCTGCTTGTGTCTCTGCCTCCCTCTCTCTGTGTCTCTCATGAATAAATAAAATAAAATCTTGAAAGAAAGAAAAAGAAAGAAAGAAAATCAAATTTACATCACCTCTTCTAGAAAATACAAGATCAATATCTCGAAAGAAAGAAAGAAAGAAAGAAAGAAAGAAAGAAAATCAAATTTACATCACCTCTTCTAGAAAATACAAGATCAATATCTCTACAGACCTAAGATGGCAGAAGAGTAGGAGTCCTCAACCACCTGATCTCACCAACTTACCTAGATAACTTTTAGAACATCCTGAACACCTACGAATTCGACCTGAGATTTAGAGAGAGAATGACTGGAATGCTACAGAGAGAAGGGTTTTCGCTTCTAGCAAGGTAGGAAGGTGGAAAAAAAATAAGTAAATAAAAAAGAATAATGTGGGGGAGGGGCCCCATGAGGAGCTGGGCTAAAGTGAGAGGCTCTGGGACAGGAAAGCCCAGAGCTGGAGAAGTGGGAACTTCAAAAATCTGCACTGGAGTTTTCCCGGATGGAAAAGTGCTTAGCAAGGAAATCGGGCAGAACCTCAGGAAGGACAATGAAGCCTCAAGATTCCTAGAGTCACAGTTAGAGGAAGTGCGCCTGAGGGAATGCTCAGCACAAACTCTGGGCCGATATCTGTAAAGGGCATTTGGGAAAAGCCAGTCGGTTAGGCAGGCCGGCTCTGGACAGACATGGCTGTGTCCCATTGCCACCAAGGGAGGCGGTCCACAGGAGCGCAGTTCAAGCAGCAGAAGACCCTGGATCCCAGGGTGCCAAAACAGACAAAGCCCACGATCCTGTGTTCTCCCTGGGACAGGAGGAAGCAGGGAAGGCGCAGGACAGTGAGAACTCTCCTGCTGCTGAGCGCCCTCAAGCTGTGCAGATTAGTGCACTCACGCTGGCCCCCAGGAGCATCTACATCAGTGCAGACTCGGAGGCTGCATTAGTTACTAGCAGGGAGCTAACTCCAGACTAGAGATCTGGCCACAACAGAATTGTTGTTGTTCCCCCTTGTTTCACTGTGTGCCTGAGAGAGGCAGGGATGCCAGGGAACAGAGGCCTCTCGGGGTAAACAGCTCCCACTGAGCCTGGCACCTGGCAGGGGGCAGGGCAGCTCCCTCCAGGCACACACAACTGAGAATCAGCACAGCAGGCCCCTCCACCAGAAGATCAGCTGGAATAACAGAGTAAGAGTTCTTGACCAAGCAGTCCTGGGAAGCTCCAAGAATGAAGGAGAAATAGAAGGAAAATAGTATATAGAACTGGAGGGTTCAACCACCACTTTTTTTAATTATTTTTTTTCCTTTTTCCATTACAACTCGATTTTATATCACACTAAACATTTCCAATATTTTTTCTCTTTTCCCATCTTAGCCACAATTTTGTACCAGCTCTAAATTGTAGTTTCTTCCTTTTTGACTTTCACATTTCTACAATTACATGTCTTAGATACATTTCTGTATCTTCTGGATTCCCTTCAACATATTCAATTTAATTTGGGGAGATATATGAAATATGGGTTTTTGTTTTGTGTTTTCTGTTCTCGGCCTCATTTTCTTCTACAATGGTAGAAGTTAATACCTTCTAAAACATGACTGGCATGCACCTAGAACCAAATGGAACACCATGCTGGGTTCATTCTGTAAGATTATATTCTCCCTTGATTCCCATTTTGCCCCCCTATTTTTACTCGTTTATGTTTTGGTGGTTAATGTTGGAGCTTTCTATACAAGTATTGCTGGTTTATATAAATTTGGGACTGAGCATCTTCTAACGTAAGGAACAAAATATACTCAGAACCAAGAGAATCGCCCTCTAGGATACCTCAGGTAGACTACATTCTATCTCCACTGCCACTTCTTCACCACCACCATTCCCCCGTAGTCCAGCCCTTGATTTTCTTTTTTCTCTTTTTCCTTTTTTCTTTTTCTTTTTTCTTCTTCTTTGGGGCTTTTTGCCTTTTTTATTTTTTATTACTTCGTTTTAAAATTTTTTTTTCACATTAGTGTCCTTTTGTTTAATTTTGTTCAGATCTTCTTTTTCATTTTCTGGTCTCTGACCTTGTTAGAGTCATCTAGGGTGGAATTTACTTAGGTTGTGGTTGATATTTTTGACACAGCCTGCTCATACAGCCACTCTGCAACTGAACAAAATGACTAGAAGGAAAAATTCACCACAAAACAAAGAATCAGAAACAATACTCTCTGTCACAAAGTTACAGAATAAGGATTTCAATTCGATGTCAGAAAGCCAATTCAGAAGCACAATTATAAAGCTACTGTTGGCTCTGGAAAAAAGCACAAAAGACTCTACAGGCTTTGTTACTGCAGAATGGAGATCTAAGAAGGGCAAAATTAAAAGCAAATGAAATGAGATACAATCCAAAGTGGATGTCCTAATGACTAGGGTTAATGAGGTGGAAGAAAGAGTGATTAACATAGAAAAGTTGATGGTAAGAAAGGAAGCTGAGGAAAAAAGAGAAAACAATGAAGAGACCATGACGAAAGGTTAAGGGAAATAAATGATAGCCTCAGAAGGAAGAATCTACATATAATTGGGATTCCAGAAGAGTCTGAGAAGGAGAGTGGGCTACAAAGTATATCTGAACAAATCATAGCTGAGAACTTCCCTAATTTGGGGAGGGAAACAGGCATTCAGATCCAGAAGGTACATAGGTTGCCCTCAAAATCAATAAAAACTGTTGAAACCTCGACATTTAACAGTGACACGTGCAAATTCCAAAGATAAACAGAAAATCTTTAAGGCAGCGAGAGAAAAGAGATTAACTTATATGGGGAGAAGTATCAGATTAACAGCAGACCTCTCCACAGAGACCTGGCAGGCCAGAAAAGGTTGGCAGGATATAGTCAGGGTACTAAATAGAAAGAACACACAGCCAAGAATACTTTATCCAACAAGGCTATCATTCAGAATGAAAGAAGAGATAATGAGCTTCCAAGATAAGCAGAAACTGAAAGAATATGTGACCACCAAACCAGCTCTGCAAGAAATATTAAGGGGGACTCTGTAAAAGAAAGAGGGAACCCATGAAATAAACAAAACAGGACTGAATAGGTATTATGATGACACAAAATTCATATTTTTCAATAGTAACTGTGAACGTGAATGGGCTAAATGATCTCATCAAAAGACGCAGGGTTTCGGGCTGGATAAAAAAGCAAGACTGATCTATTTGCTGTCTACAAGAGACTCATTTTATACCCAAGGACACCTACAGCCTGAAAATGAAGGAGTGGAAAATGATTTACTATTCAAATGGACCTCAAAAGGAAGCTGTAGTAGCCATTCTCGTATCAGATAAATTAAGGTTTATCCCAAAGACTGTAGTAAGGATGAAAAGGGACACTATATCATACTTAGAAAATCTGTCCAACAAGAAGACCTAACAATCATTAATATTTATGTCCCTAATGTGGGAGCTTCCAAGTATATCAATCAATTAATAACCTAAGTAAAGAGATACTTAGTAATAATACACTAATAGAAGGAGGTTTCAACACAGCACTTTCTGCAAATGACAGATATTCTAAGCACAACATCACCAAAGAAACAAAGGCTTTAAATGATACACTGGACCAGATGGATTTCACAGAACTTTCCACCCAAATGCAACTGAATACACAGTCTTCTCAAGTGCACATGGAACTTTCTCTAGAATAGACCACATACTGGATCACAAATCAGGTCTCAACTGATACCAAAAGATTAGGATTAACCCCTATATATTTTCAGACCACAATGATTTGACACCAGAATTCAATCCCAAGAGGAAATTTGGAAGAAACTCAAACACGTGGAGGTTAAAGACCATCCTACTAAAAGATGAATAGGTCAACCAGGAAATTAGAGAAGAATTAAAAAGATTCATAGAAACCAATGACAATGAAGATATAAGCATTCAAAATCTTTTGGATACAGGAAAAGCAGTCCTAGGAGGGAAATACACAGCAATACAAACCTCCCTCAAAAAACTGGGAAAAACTCAAATACCCAAAGCTAACCTCACACCTAAAAAAACTGGAGAAAGAACAGCAAGTAAAACCTACAGGAAGCAGAAAAAGGGATATAATAAAGATTCAAGCAGAACTCAATGACATAGAGACCACAAGAACTGTAGAACAGATAAACAGAACCAGGAGTTGATTTTTTGAAAGAATTCATAAGATAGATAAACCCCTAGCCAGCTTTATTAAAAAGAAAAAAGACTAAAATTAATAAAATCATGTATGAAACAGGAGAGATCACAACCAATACCAAGAAAACACAAACTAATTTAAAAATGTATTATGAGCAGCTATATGCCAACAAACTGAGCAATCTACAAGAAATGGATGCATTTCTGGAAATGCACAAATTACCAAAACTGGAACAGGAGGAAACAGAAAACCTGAACAGGCCAATAAACAGTGAGGAAACTGAAGCAGTCATCACGACACAAAAGTCCAGGGCCAGTCCAGAGGCTTCTCAGGGGAATTCTATCAAATGTTTAAAGAAGAAATAACACCTATTCTACTAAAGCTGTTCTGAAGGATAGAAAGGGAGGGAATACTTCCAAACTTGTTTTATGAGGCCAGCATTACCTTGATTCCAAAACCAGACAAAGACCCCACCAAAAAGGAGAATTATAGACCAATATCCCTGATGAACACAGATGCAAAAATTCTCAACAAGATATTAGCTATAGGATCCAACAATATATTAAGAGGATCATTCACTATGACCAAGTGGGATTTATCCCCGGGATGCAAGGTTGGTTCAACCCTCATAAAAGAATCAACGTTATAGATCACATCAACAAGAGAAAAAACAAGAACCACATAATCCTCTCAGTAGATGCAGAGAAAGCATTTGACAAAATATAGCATCCATTCCTGATCAAAACTCTTCAGAGTGTAGGTATAGAGGGTACATTCCTCAGCATTTTAAAAGCCATCTATGAAAAGCCCACAGGTAATACCATTCTCAATGGTGTAAAACTGAAAGCCTTTCCCCTAAGATCAGGAACACAACAGGGATGTTCACTCTCACCACTGTTATTCAACATACTGCTAGAAGTCCTAGCCTCAGCAATCAGACAACAAAAAGAAATAAAACACATTCAAATTGGCAAAGAAGTCCATCTCTCCCTCTTCACAGATGATATGATACTGTATATAGAAAATGCAAAGACTCCACCCCAAGACTGGTAGAACTCCCACAGCAATTTGGCAATGTGTCAGGATACAAATCAATGCACAGGTATAAGTGGCATTTCTGTAGACTAACAATGAGACTGAAGAAAGAGATTAAGGAATCAATTCCATTAACAATTGCATAAAAAAGCATAAGATACCTACAAATAAACATAACCAAAGAGGTAAAGGATTTATACCCTAAAAACTACAGAATATTTCTGAAAGGAATTGAGGGGCAGCCCAGGTGGCTCAGCAGTTTATCGCCACCTTCAGCCCAGGGTGTGATCCTGGAGTCCCGGGATTGAGTCCACATCGTGCTCCCTCCTCTCTCTCTCTCTATGTGTCTCATGAATAAATAAATCTTTAAAAAAAAAAAAGAAATTGAGGAAGACAGAAAGATGGAAAAGCATTCCATGCTCATTGATGGAAGAATTAATATTTATATTAATATGTTATCAGCATATTATGCTGAGTGAAGAAAGACAATCGGAGAAGGACAAACATTATATGTTCTCATTCATTGGGGGAATATAAATAATAGTGAAAGGGAATATAAGGGAAGGGAGAAGAAATGTGTGGGAAATATCAGAAAGGGAGACAGAACATGAGAGACTCCTAACTCTGGGAAACGAACTAGGGGTGGTGGAAGGGGAGGTGGGTGGGGGGTGGGGGTGATTGGGTGGTGGGCACTGAAAAGGCACTTGATGGGATGAGCACTGGGTGTTATTCTGTATGATGACAAATTGAACACCAATAAAAAATAAATTTATTTTTTAAAACAGATAATTTTTTAAATATCCATGTTAAGAGTTTTTTATTTCATTAACTTCTGTATTTATCAAATTATGTTGAGAACATTACTAATGGGATTCTAATTTATTGGATTTATTGAGGTTTTCTTTCTACAGTAATATTGTATTTTCACTATCATGATTAATCTATGGGAATGTAAAAGGCTTCTTTGATTTTAGGATACACATACAAATATATGATTCACTTTTTTTTTTTTAAGATTTTATTTCTTTGAGAGAGCCAGGGAAAGAACAAGCATGAGGAAGGGGCAGACAGAGGGAGAGGCACATTCCCCACTGAGCAGGGAGCCTGTCAACGGACTGGATCCCAGGACCCCAAGATCATGACCTGAACCAGAGGCAGATGCTTAACCCATTGAGCCATCCAGGCACCCCTGGTTGACTTTAATATAAATATCATTTATATCCCATATAGACATACTTATTTAATGTTCATAGTATCTCTAATCAGATGAGGTACACTATTATCTCCTAATCCTGGTGAGTTTTAAATTCTTAGAACCCCATTATTTTGTGTTTTATGATAGCTGGTATGATATTGCTTGGTGCAGTTACTCAAATCCTTAAGGGTTTACTTTGACCTGTGCTCTTGATCAGAGGGTCTTCTTTTAAGTTAATGAATTTATTTATTTATCTATTTATTTTAAAAATTTTATGTATTTGAGAGAGAGGGAGTGAAAGAACACAAGTGGGGTGTGGGGCAGAGGAAGCAGCAGACTCCCCACTGATTAGAGAGCCCAATACAGAGTTTAACCCCAGGACTCTGAGATCATGACCTGAGCTGAAGGCAGACACCTAACTGACTGAGCCACCTAGGCACCCCTAAGTTAATTCACTTACTGCCTAAACCTGAATAATAACACAAAACCCTAAATTATTTCATTTTTTTACTTAATAACTTTACTATTCTTTTACTGCAATATTTCAAAGATACTTATTTCAGGGTATCTTCTTTAGCCAACAATATGATCATATCATTCACAACTAGTGACTGGGAAATATGCCTGATCTAAAAATTATGTCAATCTTCATGTTATGTTGTCTGACTGAAAGCTTTACAATAAGAACTTTCAGTAAACACTTAGGATGATTTTACTCCTTTGCTCTAAGAACTATATTGAAACTATAATTTTTGAAGTTTCTGCAATTGTTTACTAGTTTACACAAATACCAATAAGCACTTGGAAAAATGCTTGACATCACCAGTGATCAGGTAAATTGTTAGGGACTGAATTATATCTCCCTTCAAATTCATACCGTTGAAGCTCTGATCCTCAAGTAACTATATTTGGTGATAAGGCCTTTGTGGAAATAATTAAGGCTAAATGAAGTCATAAGGGTAGAGCTCAAATTCTTAGGGGGTAGGTGTCCTTATAATAATAGGAAGAGACATCAAAGCTCTCTCTCCCTGAAAGCAAAGGGGAAAGGTTATATGAGGACACAATCTGAAGGCAGTCATCTGCAAGCCAGGAAGAAGCCTCACCAGAAATTATGTTGGCACCTGGATGTTGGACTTTTAGCTTCCAGAACTGAAATAAATTTCTGTTGTTTAGGCCATCCAGGCTATGGTATTTATTATGCCAGGCCAAATGACTAGTACAGAAATGCACATCAAAATTTCAGAAATATACCACTTCACATTTACTAGGATGGCTAGAATAAAAAAGTCAGATAATAACAAGTGTTGATGAAGATGTGGAAAAATTAGAACCCTCATATGCTATTATTAGGAATGAAAAATAGTACAGGCACTGTGGAAAATAGTCTGGAAGTTCCTGAAACAGTTACCACACAACCCAGCAATTTAACTATCAAGTATAACTCAATAAGAGAAATAAAAGCATCATGTCCCCTCACTGCCCCCCAAAAATGTACATCTATGAAAAACTTGTAAATGAATGTTTCTATCAGATTATTTAAGAGCCAAAAGGCAGAATCCCAAATGTAAATTGAATGAATGGGCAAACAAATGTGGCAAAAACATACCATGAAACATTATTTTGCCATAGGAAGGATCAATAAAGTACATATAAACCTTTTAATTCTATGTGAAAGAAACCAATCAAAAAAGATCATATAATGTATGATTGCATGGTACATGAAATGTCTGCAATAATCACATCTAGACAAAAAGTAGATTAGTGATTGCTTGGACAGAAGGACAGGGAGGAATAGCTAGAGTATGAGATGAGATTTCTTTTTTTTTTTTTTTTAAAGATTTTATTTATTCATGAGAGATACAGAGAGAGACAGAGAGAGAGAGAGAGAGAGAGGGAGAGAGAAAGAGAGAGAGAGAGAGGCAGAGACATAGGCAGAGGGAGAAGCAGGCTCCCCAAAAGGAGCTGATGTGGGACTTTATCCTGGGCCCCAGGATCACGACCTGAGCTGAAGGCAGACGCTCAACTGCTGAGCCTCCCAGGCATCCTAAGAGTATGAGGTTTCTTTTTGAAATGATGAAAATAGTCATATCTATGACTATATGAATAGGCACTGAATTGTACCCTTTACATTGGTGGATTATACGATATGTAAATAGTACCTCAGTAGAGCTATTTAAAAGGGTAAAAGAACCAACGAACCAAACAAAACTTTCAAAGGTATTCCCCTAAAAGTTTAACTACTCTAAGTGTTTCCTTCCATCAGTGCTCACCCACCTAGGTACCTCTGGTTTAGGAATTCTTCCCCTAAGGACTAGGACTCTTCTCCTTGCTCCAACTTGAAGATTATCTTGGGTTTGGTAGTGCAATACCCTGTAAAAATGACAATTGAGAGTATATATAGATCAAATCCATGGGCTTTTTGATACAGCAGCATGAGTACCAAAATAAATGTGCTCATTTGAAATTTTCCATTGTTTCTGTTTCCTCAAGTCTTCAGGTACCTTTGACCTCTTACTCAAAAGCCTGTATTACACTAATCTCTACAAAGAATCCATGTGTCTTGATAACTTTTAAAAAAAGGAAATTTAATTTAGAGTAAGTCACATAATAAGGTCTGCTTACCCACTGAGATGAGGTGGCTATAGTTCTCTAGCATCACATCTCTGTACAGAGTCCTTTGTGCAGGGCTCACATACTGCCATTCATCCTGGGTAAATACCACAATCACATCTTCAAATGACATGGATCCCTGTAACAACATGTTTTGTTCAAAGATTCAGAATTATGTTCAGAAAATATCTTTGAGAATTACTACTTTCCCTGTTTACTCTTAAGCTCTAAAAGACATGCTTATCAAAGATGCCTATTTCTGACCTAATTTTGTCTTTAACTGTGGAGTTACTCAGTTAAAAAGGTTTTTAACTTACAATTCATTTATCTGTTTATGAATAGATTTTCTATGTTTATGTATAGATTTTTTAAGACAAAAAATTTCAATGTAAAGAGATTTCCTATAACTCTTCCTCTTCATCCTGAGAGATTACTGTGGGTATTCTAGAGAATTCTAAAATGTTCATTCTCTCCTTAGACATCATCATTGTAAATAATGGGAGACAAAGAAGGTACATGCAAGCTGTAGAGATGTCTTACATGATTAAATTTAGGTATAAATACAGATATAAAGATATATAAATTTAGAGCTCATGATGAGCAAAGAACAACTTACCAAGAATATGGAGTCACAGAGACCAATATAAGTGAATGTTATTTACACAGAAGTAACAGCAATGAATATAAGGATAAAGCATAGTCACAGAGCAGAAGCAGCAACCAATTTGATAACTACTTTCTTATACAACCACCCAGTCTAACTGTACGAGCAGCTCCTGGAAGGCTAGTGCCAAACACCGACATTTAGGAAACAATAGGAAAAAGAAATGTTAGAAGTTTTAGTGAGACAGACCTGTTCATGTTGTTCCTAAAGAGTCTGTGAACATAAAGCTGGAACTATTCTTTAAATTAGTATATATGTGGTTTTAGAATATAGAAAGGAAGTCTAAGATGAAGACGATCACTTAGGAGTTACTAGCAATTTAGGTGGTTAACTAAAATTATAAGAGGCAGACAGCAACTTGAGCTATATGCTATACATCCCATATGGGACTGAGAAAAGAAAAACACCAAATAGCATTTAGGGAAGCATGAATATTAAAGAGGCTGGCATACAAAGTATAGGCCACAAAAGCCAAAGAAAAAGCTTTCTGAAAAGTAGTAAGAGTCAGGAAATGGTAGAATCTCAGAAAATGAGAAAAAGGAAAATTTCCATAACAAAAGACTTCAAAGGGGCTGGGGAGGAATTGGAGTTGCTATTCAACAGGTATTTAGTTTTAGTTATGCAAAATTATTAAGTTCCACCTAAAAATGTGCTGAGAGTAGATTGCATGTTAAATGTTCTTATAATAATTAAAAGTAGAAATGAAAGGGAAGACTAAGAGATCATAGGACAGAAAGAATTTTTTTCTCCCCCCAGTGTTATGTTTCCAATTATTTGTTCATTCATGTCTTCAGTATTACTAAGTGAGTACCTCCTGCATGTGAAACTCAGTATTTAGTAGCAGCTGGTAACTAAAACAAATAAATAAGAGAACAGGAATATCTCTTAAAAATTTTGATCTAAAAAAAGGGAAAATTTAATTATATTCTCCAAAACTAAAAAAAAAAATAGAGAAAAAAGTGGCACTACTTACATTTTTGCCAATCTCTTTAATATCTGACTTAATAAAATCACTTGGATTAAAAAATATAAGCTAACAAGTGACAAAATACTGAAGTAAAGGATCCAAGCAAATTCTCTCCTTCATAAAAACTATGCAAAAACTAGCAAAAATTAGGGCACCTGGGTAGCTCAGTTGGTTAAATGTCCAACTCTTGATTTCAGCTCGCGTAATGATCTCAGGATTGTGGGATTGAACCCGTCAGCCTCCACACTCAGCACAGAGTCTGCATGAAATTCTCCCTGTTTCTTTCCTGCCCCTTCCTCTCACTCATGCTCTCTCTTGCTCTCTCAATAAATAAATAAAATCCTTAAAAAAAAAACTGGCAAAAGTTATAAAAATTAACAAAGGCTATCTTCAAAACATTTGTAAAAAATAAACAAAAACAAAACAGGTGAATCACAGTAAGAATGTGACCTTTTAACTTACCCTGTTCTCATCCCTCTCCTTCCAAGTCCAAAATAGTTTGATAACCAGCAGCATGGCCACCACAACACCACCAAAAGTAGGCTAGAGATCCATCAAAGCCTCATTCACAAAAAATTGTCATTATTTGGCCTGTTTGGTGGTTTCCTGAAAGACTCTACTTATAAGGATGCCTTTATTTGAGCTAACTCAGAGCTCAGTGTGTAAAATATTGTCCTCACTTGTCATTCATCAAAAACTGAAGGCATTTCTTTAAATTAATTGGCTACCCAAAGTGGTAGATAACAGCTGAGGCAAACAATGGCTTAACCAAGAAGCTTGAAAGGAATAGCTGGATAATGAGATGTCCATAAATGTTTTTGAAAAGCTCTGATATATTCCTGAGAATCCAGGAGGCCTCATACTTGCAAAGAGCTATGCATATGCTTAAGGCTGTGAGCATACTGAGGAAAAATGTGAGAAGGCCCTGAGCTATCGCTTATAGATGCCCCAGAGGCGTGGCATTAGAGAAGTCTAGGCTAATGCAGTTATAAGGTATCTAACTGTTGAAAAAATTCTGTGACATGCAGAGAGCCCCTTAGCAAAGACTGGGAGACCTACTCGTTTTAGGCATTTAACGAAATTTCTGTAGACACTTCAACCGCCTCAGATACAAGATACACAGGCTCTACAGAATTTTTTAAAAAGTCACTGAACAAATAAATTTCAACAATGATCCCGATGGAGGAGAGAAATTCTAATTATATAATTGCTACATTCTTTTATTTAAAATGTCCTATTTTCAACAACAACAAAAAATTAGTAAACAAGGAAAGAAACAAAGGAAGGCCCATATACAGAAAAGGTATAATCAACAGAAATTGCTCTTAAGGAAGCAGACATTGAACTTACTAAACAATGACCTTAAATCAGCTATATTAAATATGGTCAAATACCTAGCAAAAACAATGTCCAAAGACTGAAGGAAAAGAAAAGAAAAACATTTCACTGAATAAAGAATATCAATAAAAAGAGAAATTTTAACAACAAATAGAAATTATATAGAAACTCAAGAGTTGAAAAATACAATAACTAAATCAAAATTTCACCAGAAGGATTCTCTAGCAGATTAGAGCAGGTAAAAGAAAGAATGAACAGACTGGACAATATGCTCATTGAAATTACATACTGTGAAAAACAGAAAGAAAAATGACAAAAAATGAACTATGGGATAGCATCAAGCTTACCAACATATGCATCAGTCCCAGACATAACGTCTGAAAGAATATTTGAAGAAATAATGGCCAAGAAGTCTCCAAATTTCATGATAAACATTAATCTACAAATCCAAGAAGCTCAATAAACTTCAATAAGGATAAATCTGGAGTAAGAGATCCACACTTAGACACATGATAATCAAATTGTCAAAAAATAAAGACAAAGAGACAATACTGAAAGCAGCAAGAAGTGATTCATCACGTACAACAGTATTAAAAGCAGATTACTAATCAGAAACCATGGAGGACAGAAAGCAGTGAAAGGATGTATGACAAGTGCTGAAAGAAAAAAGTTGTCAACCAAGGAAATTGTATATTCAGCAAAAATAGAAAAAATTAAAACCTTCCCAGATAAACAAAAACAAAATTTGCCATAGGCAGAACTGCCATACAGGAATAATACAGGGTTAGCAAATCTATACAGACAGAAAATAGATTAGTGGTTGCTTGGGGTTTGGGGAAATGAGTAGATGAGAGGGGATAAAATATGGAGTTACTTTTTAAGGTGATGAAAATGTTCTAAAATTGACTGTGGTGATATTTGCACAAATCTGTAAGTATACTAAAACATCACTGAATTCTACATTTCAAATGGGCCAAAGGCATAGTACGTGAATTGAATCTCAATAAAGCTTATAAAGAAAATAAAGAGAATGAAACCATTCCAAGAATAATAGAGCAGATTAAAGGGCCAGCATCATAAACTGGGAATAAGGAACATGAAAGGAAAGAGAAAGAAGATAAAGAAATAAGCCCTGGAAGGATGGAGTCAATGGATGGTGTCATGGATATTATTAACAAAGAAACCTTCCAGAAAGAGTGAAAAGTAGAAGCAAATGCTACAGAAAAATAAGATAAGGAAAGGATTGGACAAGACCCAATAGATTTGAGTATAATCAAGTCTCTGGTCACTAGATATGGCAGGCAAGTGGGGAGAGAAACCAAAGCATCATGTAGAGGTTTGAAGTGTGAATACAACAGGTTGAAATGTTTGAAAGAAAACACAATTTTAAACTGTCTGCTGAGCAACCTGAATATCATGGGTACTCAAAATATTTATGGAGAGTAATTTTAAGGGATATTCAGTCGATTCATTAGAACAATGTCGAATTCAACCCCTGTATTTGAACTTCTTCTGGAAAACAGAACTGACCAAGTTCACATTTAGCATTATGTCTCCTACTTTTATTGAAGAACAAGTAGAGACCATGTTCTATATTACTTTAGTAACTACTGAAAAGTTAACTAAATCATCCACTAGAAAAATGAAGATTTTTTAAAATCTATAAATGTTTTAACATTCCATGTGGTATCAGTTTGCTTAACCTTCTCACTAATGTCAACCTTTAAAGCAGTACTGTTTGACACCCTGACAAGGCTACCAAAACTCAGAAATAAATTTGGAGCTCCAATTTGGTAAATTTGTAATGTAAGAGGACCTGCATATCCATATGCCACCTTTACTCTGCTATTCATCTGTATTTCCATCTCTGAATGCATCTGATCTGTTTCTATTTCTACTTTTTCATGTTAATGGACACTTAAGTCCTTATAAAATCCACCGTAAACAAACAGGTTATTAAAAAAGAACTCACCTGCACTATGTTCATTTTCTGCTGCTCCTCAAAGAATGTAAAAAAATTAAAAGGTTCAGCTGGGAAAGAGGAAAAAGAAATAGGGTCATCAGAAACCTGGTCTGCCTTACAACTATTTTCATTTACCTAAAAATCTCATAACACCAGCTGGAAAAAAAGGTTTCCCTATAGAAGAATGCCCTTTTGACATTTTTAAGAGGAACAGGAAGGACTACACAGAGGTAGGACCTGAACATGTGCATCTCCGATATGATTATGTGGATTTAACCTTGCATTTTCACTGCTGTGAAACTCAGAAGTCAATGAATTAACAATTTCTGTCCCCTTCTAAATAAGAACAACAAAAAACACAAAATAAAACAAGAGGATAGTGGTTAAACAAATTCAGGTATACAAAGGTAAAGCTTTGCACCTTCACTTAAACTAATGCTTTAAAACCTATTTAGATGGGATTGTTAATCAAATTTGTATTGTCTTTACACCTTGAATTAGAGCTTCCCCAGAGAACTCCAAAATAAAGATGGGATTCTTTATGCAAGAAATATTTTTTCTAACTTTGTTTTCTAAATTGGTTGCAAATTCTAAAACAAATTTTTTAGTAAGATGCTTATAGTACTGACCTGTGTAAATAAACAGCACTGTGCTTAAGTTCTTGATTCTGCCTGGGTGTCTTTACAAAAACCATTCATTTCAGGCCCAATATTTTGAGCTTCCAAAAGTGTCTAATACAGAAAACTTTTTTTTTCCACTATCCTTTTGTCATTCCCTACACTCAGGAAAAAGGGAGTACCAGCATAACTCTAGATGCCACATGTGGTGATGGGTATGCTATGAAGGCAGCTCATAATCTGGAAAGAAGGGAGAATGAAGAAACTGGGTGCTATTTAGGATTTCGTCAGTTCTGGCTCGTTAAACCTTCCCTGGGCATCAAGTCCTTACCAGCCATCCAGTGAAGTGCCTTTTCCTGTACAGTCTGACAGTCACCTATCCCTCTCAATCTCAGGTCACCACCTTCTGCAAGCTAGTCCAGTGCCCACTGTCACACATCTGTGATGGCTTCTGCATGTGATGCTATCACCAAATCTAACTCATGCTATACAGAGATCAAGAATTGCTTCTGGTGGAGGGAATCAGGACCCGTGCTTGAAACTTCTGCTTCTGCTCTGAAGCTCCAGTGAGGAACCTGTCAGGACAGCTGTTCTTCTAAGTGACAGTTGTTCCTAGGGCTCTCTTTTTCCAGTCTTAAGAGTTACTTTACTACAGGGTAGCCCTGGTGGCACAGGGGTTTAGCGCCTCCTGCAGCCTAGGGTGTGATCCTGGAGACCCAGGATCAAGTCCCACGTGGGGTGTCCTGTATGGAGCCTGCTTCTCCCTCTGCCCGTGTCTCTGCCTTTCTCTGTCTCTATGAATAAATAAATCTTTAATAAGATTTTAATAAAATCTAAAGATTTAAAATCTTTAAAAAAAAAAAAGAGTTACCTTACTACATAGGGGCTGGGATCTGGGGCTGAGAAACAAATTTGATGTATTTGAAACCTCCACTTAACACTCTATACCTGACTTTGGACTCAACTACTACAAATGTACTATCCAATAATGTGGCCATCAGCTGCATGCAACTACTACACCTGAAGTGTGTGTGGCTAATGCCAAAAATCAAATAACAATTTGGATATACTGAGTTAAACACATCAGTATTATTAATTTTACCTCTTTTTATTGTTGCTACTGAAAAATTTTAAATTACATTTAGTTTCCATTTTCTATTGGCCAGCACTGCATTAGATTATCAGACTGTGCCTTTGAGGATGGAAATACCTTAGATGCTGCAGGAAGGCTCAAGAGTCTCAGGGGCTCTTAAAAGAATCCACAAATCCCAGGATATATTTACCACATTGTAAGACTCTGTCCATATTCACTTCACAATCATATCTCTGCAAATTTGGGGACAGGCTATTCTGCTAAAAGCTAAAAGGTTGCAACTCTTGGTTTGGGGCAGAAAGATATTGGAAGAGCAACGTATAGAGGGACTAAACCGTACTTGTATTTACATCCAACCTCTCCCACCTACTATCTTGTACCCGGGGGTATATCATTGGGCTTCCAGTAAATTCCTTTCACCTTTTAAAATGGCATATTTATAAGGGCAATTGCGAGGCTTAAATGAAATACCAAAGGAAACAAAGGGTCTTGTGATAGCAACTTACACACCCATTACTACAAGCGCTAGACAAAAAGCTTTGCAGATGACACTTTATTTCTCAGAGCAATTCCACAAGCTACTGTTAGTAGCCTCGTGTTCAAGGAACGCATTATAAAGTCCCCGCACCCTGCGCCCGTCCAGGCACCACGGAAGCGGGCGGGAACCCGCAAGCACACAGCGGCGGGGGAGGGGAAGTCCCAGGACCTGCCGCTCACAGACGCCACACACAAACCTACCCGACCTGGAAGGCCCCAGGCCTCCCGGAGCCGTGACCCCAGTGCTCTCAGCCCAGTGGGAGGCCTCTGCTCCCGCAGAGACCCAAAGAAGGCGAAGTCCGGTCCTTCTCGAGAGAGGATGCTCACAAGGGGCGAGGCTGACTGCGCGCTGCGCTGAAAGCGCCGGGAACACCGTTTCCAGAGGGCTGCGCGGTAGGCTCTTGACATTTAAGACTACATTTCCCATAAAACTTTGAGAGCGCAGGAAGTAATTTTAGAGGCTTTTCCTCCTCAGCGAGTTGGGACGTGACCATGGGACCTGACCCTTGGAGACTTTGGCCGAATCCCTAGATGTTGCAGATGAGGCTTGAACTCTGTGACATGACAACATATTGCGAAGCGTGGCTCTCGATTGGATCCTAGTTGGAAAAGCACAACAGCTGCAAGAGACTACAATTGGAGAAACGATTATAGACTAGATATTATAAATACAAAGGAGAATTACCATTACTTTGGCTAGTGTAATAGTAATTACCATTACTTTGGACGATGTAGGAAATTGTTCTAATTTTTAAAGATACATACGTGGAGTTTGAGGAGCAAGACAGATGAACATAGAGGAAGGAAAAAAAAATGAGAGAAGGGGCAGACCCTTGGAGGCTCTTGAATGTGGACAGCAGACTGGGAACTCCTGAGTGGAGGGGGAGGTGGGTGGGAATGGGCTGGATGGGTGATGGGCATTGGAGAGGATGCCTGTGGTGAGCACTGTGTGGCATGCGTGTGTGTGATGAGTCACTAAATTCTACTCCTAAAACCAGTATTGCACTATGTGTTCACTAACTGGAATTTAAATTAAAATTTGAAACATTAAAAGAAGAAATTTTCGACTATTAAATCATATACGTGACTATATAATATAAAATTGACTTTCTAAAATTCAGCAAAACAATTAGAAAAAGAAAATGTGGTTAAGAATTGTTAAATGTGTGTAATATGCATATGATGTTCATTTTACTATTTCTAGTATTCATTCTGAATCTATGAATTAATTTTTAATACATAGTAAAAATGGAAGCAGGGAGGCAGTGGTGGTGGTAGTGGTGGTGGTGGTAGGAGGATGGTTAGGGAGAGTCTACTGCCCCTCCAGAAGTACACCTTTTAAAATCAATTTTCCTGGATACACACAAGTATCTTTTATGAATACTGCTGTGCAATATAACAAATACTAGAAAATGGAACAAGAATTAACCTAAGAGTCGTATCTTGGCAGGGTGTATCTGGGGGGTGGAGATGGGGTAAGCTAGCTGCTCAAAATACATAGGACCCAAAATAAGAAAATTATTATTATCAATTATTATTATTATTATTATCAATTTTGCATTTCCATCAGTAAATTTTCTTTCAAAATTAATGCATGGATACATCAGACGTTTTTAACAAATTAGAGACCTAAGGACATGAAAACAAATTTTGAGTGAACCTTTTTAGAGTAGTGTTAGATTTATAAAATAATTGAGCAGAAAGTAGAGTTCCCATATATCCCTTCTCATCACTCCACACACCATATCCCCTATTTTTAGTATCTTACATTAATGTAGTACATTTTCTACAATTAACTAATGAAATAGTATTACTACCTAAAGCCCATAGTTGACATCAGCGCTCTTTGTGTTGTACAGTTCAATGAGTTTTGCCAATTTAATGTCATCCACTGTAATATCCACTATTACATTATCATAGAGAGCAGTCTCACAGACCTAAAATATAAAGAATATTTTTACTGCCCTAGAATCTGTGCCGTATCTATTCAACCTCGCCCCTTTGAATTTCCCCTTTGAACTCCTGACATCCATTTATCTTTTCATTATCTCAATAGTTTTGCCTTTTCCAGAATGTCACATAGTTAAAATCATATAGTAAGTAGTCTTTTTAGATTGGCTTATTTCAGTTAGGAGATGAATTGAAGCTCTCTCCCTGTCTTTTTCTGGCTTAATACCTCACTTTTTTTAAATTTTTATTTATTTATGATAGGCACACAGAGAGAGAGAGAGAGGCAGAGACACAGTCAGAGGGAGAAGCAGGCTCCATGCACCGGGAGCCGGACATGGGACTCGATCCCTGGTCTCCAGGATTGCGCCCTGGGCCAAAGGCAGGCACCGCTGCACCACCCAGGGATCCCACCTCACTTCTTTTTTATTGCTGAATAAAATTCCATTATATTGATTTACATAGTTTGTTTCTATTGAAAAGCATCTGATTTAAAATGTTTACAATCGCAAAATAAAACCTTTTGTGTATGTGTATGTGTACCTTTTTTAAAAAAGATTTTATTTATTTATTCATGAGAGACACACAGAGAGAGGCAGAGGGAGAAGCAGGCTCCATGCAGGGAGCCGGATGTGGGACTTCCTGAGCAGAAGCCAATGCTCAACTACTGACCCATCGAGGCATCCCATGTGTGTAGGCTTTTGTATGAACAGAAGATTTCAAAACAATTCAGTAAATAGCAAGGAGAGCAATTGCTGGATTCTATAGTGGAAACTGTTTAAATTTATAAGAAACTGCCAAACTGTCTCCCAAAAGTGAATATCATTTTGCATTCTCACCAGCAATAACTGAGTTTCCCTACTCCATATCCTCACCAGCATTAGGTGTAGTCAGTGCATTGGATTTGGATTTGTTCTATTAACTTTTTGGTTGATTCTTTCTCCAACATCACACTAGTTTGATCACTATAGCATTATACCAATTTTTGGCATTAGGTAGGGTCAGTCTTCTGACTTGGTTCTTTAATAATGAGTTGGCTTTCTGGATATTTACTTCTATACAAATTTTATAATCAATTTGATGGTATTTAAAAAGTAAATTTCTGTGATTTTGATTGAGACTGAGTGAATCTATTGATTAAATTAGTTGGAAATGACATCTTAACAATATTAAGAATTATATTCATTACCATGGAATATCCCCATCTATTTTGTTCTTCTTTGATTTGTTTCATCTGAATATTGTAGGTGCCTCATATAGATTCTGTAAATATTTCCTTAAATTTATTCTTAACTGTTTCATTGTAAATGGTATTGTGTGTATTTGTTTGTTGTTTTAGAGGAGGGTGCAGGGGGCAGAGGGAGAGGAATAGAGAGAATCAGAAGTGGTGCCCAAAGTGGGGCTCAATCTCATGACCCTAAGCTGAAATCAAGAGTCGTACACTTCACTGAGGAACCGCCTAGGCAGAACTGTGTTTTTCACTTCATTTTTTAAAATATATATATACATATCTTTTATTGGAGTCCGATTTGACAACATAAAGTAAAACACCCAGTGCTCATCCAATCAAGTGCCCTCCTCACTGCCCATCACCTAGTCCCCTATGCCCCCGGCCACTTTCCCCTTCCACTACCCCTTGTTTGTTTGAAAGAGTTAAGAGTTTCTCATGGTTTGTCTCTCTCTCTAATTTTTCCCAATCATTTTCTCTCCTTTCCCCTATAATATTTTCACTACTTTTTATATTCCCCATATAAGTGAAACCATATAATAACTGTCCTTCTCCAATTTACTTCCTTCACTCAACATAATACCCTCTAGTTCCATCCACATTGAAGCACATGGGGGGAACCTGTCCTTTCTGATGGCTGAGTAATATTCCATTGAATATATAAACCACAACTTCTCTATCTGTCCAACTGTTGAAGAACACCGGGGCTCCTTCCACAATTTGGCTATTGTGGACATTGCTGCTATAAACATTGGGGTGCAGGTGTCCCGGCGTTTCACTGCATCTGTACCTTTGGGGTAAATCCCCAGCAGTACAATTGCTGGGTCATAGGGTAGCTCTGTTTTTAACTCTTTGAGGAACCTCCACACAGTTTTCCCAAGTGGCTACACCAGTTCACATTCCCACCAACAGGGCAAGAGCGTCCCCCTTTCTCCACATCCTCTCCAACATCTGTTATTTCTTGTCTTGTTAATTTTCACCATTCTCACTGGTGTGAGATGGTATCTCATTATGGTTTTGATGTGTATTTCCCTGATGGCAAGGGATGCGGAGCATTTTCTCATGTGCTTGTTGGCCATGTGTATGTCTTCTTTGGTGAAATTCCTGTTCAGTCCTCTGCCCATTTGATGATTGGATTGTTTGTTTCTTGGGTGTCAAGTTTAATAAGCTCTTTATAGATCTTGGATAAGCCCTTTATCTGATGTGTCATTTGCAAATATCTTCTCCCATTCTATAGGTTGTCTTTTAGTTCTGTTGACTGTTTCTTTTGCTGTGCAGAAACATTTTATCTAGAGTAAGTCCCAATAGTTCATTTTTGCTTTTGTTTCCTTTGCCTTCACAGATGTATATTGCAAGAAGTTGCTGTGGCCAAGTTAGAAAAGGGTGTTGCCTGTGTTCTCCTCTAGGATTCTGATGGATTCTTGTCTCACATTTAGATCTTTCATCCATTTTGAGTTTATCTTTGTGTAATGGTGTAAGAGAATGGTCTAGTTTCATTCTTCTGCACGTGGCTGTCCAATTTTCCCAGCACCATTTATTGAAGAGACTGTCCTTTTCCCAGTGGATAGTCTTTTCTGCTTTGTCAAATATTAGTTGACGATAGAGTTGAGGGCCCATTTCTGGGTCCCCTATTCTTTTCCATTGATCTATGTGTCTGTTTTTGTGCCAGGAGCACACTGTCTTGATGATCAAAGCTTTGTAGTACAACTTGAAATCTGGCATTGTGATGCCCCCAGAACTCGTTTTCTTTTTAATATTCGTCTGGCTATTCGGAGTCTTTTCTGATTCCACACAAATCTTAAGATGAATTGTTGCAACTCTCTGAAGAAAATCCATGGTATTTTGATAGGGATTGCATTAAATGTGTAAATTTCCCTAAGTAGCATAGATATTTTCACCATATTAATTCTGCCAATCCATGAGCATGGAATAATTTTCCATCTCTTTGTGTCTTTCTCAATTTCTCTCAGAAGTGTTCTGTAGTTTTTAGGGTGTAGATCCTTTACCAATTTGGTTAGGTGTATTCTTAGGTACCCCTTATGCTTTTGGGTGCAATTGTAAATGGGATTGACTCCTTAATTTCTCTGTCTTCAGACTCATTGTTACTGTATAGAAATGCCACTGACTTCTGGGCATTGATTTTGTATCCTGCCACAGTGCTGAATTGTTGTATGAGTTCTAGCAATCTTGGGGTGGAGTCTTTTGCGTTTTCTATGTACAGTATCATGTCATCGGCGAAGAGGGAGAGTTTGACTTCTTCTTTGCCAATTTGAATGCCTCTTATTTCTTTTTGTTGCCTGATTGCTGAAGCTAGGACTTCTAGTGTTATGTTGAATAGCAGTGGTGAGAGTGGACATCCCTGTCTTGTTCCTGATCTTAGGGGAAAGGCTCCCAGTGCTTCCCCATTGAGAAAGATATTTGCTGTGGGCTTTTCGTAGATGGCTTTTAAGATGCTGAGGAATGTTCCCTCTATCCCTACACTCTGAAGAGTTTTGATCAGGAATGGATGCTGTATTTTGTCAAATGCGTTCTCTGCATTTATTGAGAGGATCATATGGTTCTTGTTTTTTCTCATTTATATGATTTCTCACATTGATTGCTTTGAGAGTGTTGAACCAGCCTTGCATCCAGGGGATAAATCCCACTCGGTCCTGGTGAATAATCTTCTCCATGTACTGTTGAATCCTATTGGCTAGTATCTTGTTGAGAATTTTTGTATCTGTGCTCATCAGGGATTTTGGTCTATAATTCTCCTTTTTGGTGGGGTCTTTGGTTTGGGAATTAAATTGAAGATGGCCTCTGGAATGAGTTTGGGAGTATTCTATCCTTTTCTATCTTTCCCAACAGCTTTAGTAGAATAGCTATGGTTTCTTCTTTAAACGTCTGATAGAATTCCCCTGGGAAGCATCTGGCCCTGGGCTTTTGTGCCTTGGGAGGTTTTTGATGACTGCTTCCATTTCCATGATGTTTATTGTCTGTTCAGGTTTTCTATTTCTTTGTGTTCCAGTTTTGATAATTTGTCATTTTCCAGAAATGCGTCCATTTCTTTTAGATTGCCTAATTTATTGGCGTATAGCTGCTCATAATATGTTTTTAAAATCATTTGTATTTCCTGGGTATTGGTTTTGATCTCTCCTTTTTCACTCGTGATTTTATTAATTTGAGTCTTTTTGTTTTTAATAAGGCTGCCTAATGGTTTATCTATCTTCCTAATTCTTTCAAAGAACCAATTCCTGGTTTTGTTGATCTGTTCTACAGTTCTCCTGGTCTCTGTTTCTTTGAGTTATGCTAGGATATTCATTAACTCTCTTCTTCTGCTGGGTGTAGGTTTTATTTGCTGTTCTTTCTCCACTTCCTTTAGGTGCAAGGATAGCTTGTGTATTGGAGTTTTTTCAGTTTTTTTTGAAGGATGATTGTATTGTGATGTGTTTCCCTCCTGGGACTGCTTTTGCTGTACCCCCAAAGATTTTGAATGGTTGTATCTTCATTTTCATTAGTTCCATGAATCTTTTTAATTCTTCTCTAATTTCCTGGTCGACCCTTTCATCTTTTAGCAGGACGCTCTTTAAACTCCATGTGTTTGCGTTTCTTCCAAATTTCTTCTTGTCATTCAGTTCTAGTTTCAAAGCATTATGGTCTGAAAATATATGGGGGACAATCCCAATCTTTTGGTATCAGTTAAGACCTGATTTGTGACCCAGTATTTGGTCTATTCTGGAGAAAGTTCCGTGTGCACTTGAGAAGAATGTGTGTTCAGTTGCATTTGGATGGAAAGTTCTATAAATATATGTGAAATCCATCTAGTCCAGTGTATTATTTAAATCCCTTGTTTCTTTGGAGTTTTTGTGCCTAGAACTCTGTCATATATAGAAAGTGCCATGTTGAATTCTCCTACTATCTGTGTATTATTATCTAAGTATGTCTTCACTTTGATTATGAATTGTCTCATATACTTGACAGCTCCCACATTAGGGACATAAATATTCATGATTGTTAGGCCTACTTGTTGTATAGATTCCTTAAGTATGATACAGTGTCTCTCTTCATATCTTACTATCTTTGGGATAAACGTTAATTCATCTGGTATGAGGACTGCTACCACAGCTTTCTTTTGAGGACCATTTTTTTTTCTTTTTTTTTTTTATTTTATATATATTTTTTATTTATGATAGCCATACAGAGAGAGAGAGAGAGGCAGAGACACAGGCAGAGGGAGAAGCAGGCTCCATGCACCAGGAGCCTGATGTGGGATTCGATCCCAGGTCTCCAGGATCACGCCCTGGGCCAAAGGCAGGCGCCAAACCGCTGCAACACCCAGGGATCCCCAGGACCATTTTTTTTTAAAGATTTTATTTACTTATTCATGATAGTCACACACAGAGAGAGAGAGAGGCAGAGACACAGGCAGAGGGAGAAGCAGGCTCCATGCAGTGAGCCCGACGTGGGATTCGATACCGGGTCTCCAGGATCACGCCCTGGGCCAAAGGCAGGCGCCAAACCGCTGTGCCACCCAGGGATCCCTTGAGGACCATTTTAATGGAAAGTGGTTCTCCAACCTTTCTTTTCAGTCCAGAGGTGTCCTTAGGTCTAAAATGAGTCCCTTATAGAATAAAATAGATGGGTCTTGCTTTTTTATCCATTCCAAAAACCCTTTGTCTTTTGATGGGAATATTCAGCCCGTTCACATTCAGAGTAACTATTGAAAGATATGAATCTAGCGTCATTGTAATGCCTATTCAGTCCTATTTTTATGGATTTTTTCTTTGGGCTTCCTATTTCTTTTACAGGGTCGCTCTTAATATTTCTTGCAGAGCTGGTTTGGTGGTCACATATTCTTTCAGTTTCTGCCTATCTTGGAAGCTCTTTATCTCTCCTTCTATTCTGATTGACAGCCTTGCTGCATAAAGAATGTTCTTATTTACTACCCTGAATAGATCATGCCAACCCTTTCCAGCCTGCAGGTCTCTGTGAAGAGGTCTGCTGTTAATCTGATACTTCTCCCCATATAAGGTAAGAACCTCTTATCTCTCACTGCTTTAAGGATTTTATCTTTATCTGTAGTGAATTTGCAAGTTTCACTTTAAATGTTGAGGTGTTGAATGGTGTATATTGATTTTGAGGGCCTCTCTATCTCCTGGATCTGAATCCCTGTTTCCCTCCCAAATTAGGGTAGTTCTCAGTTATGACTTGTTCAAATATGCTTTCTGGCCCTTTGTCCCTCTCAGCGTGTTCTGGAACCCCAACTATACATAGATTCTTCCTTCTTAGGCTATCATTTATTTCCCTTAACCTTTCCTCATGATCTCTTCATTGTTTTTCTCTTTTTACCTTACCTCCCTTTCTTAACATCAACTCTTCTTCTATGTTGCTCACTCTTTCTTCCACCTCATTAACCCTCATTGTTAGGACATCCAGTTTTGATTACATCTCATTTAATTGATTTTTAGTTTCGGCCTGACTAGATCTAAATTCTGCAATAATGAAGTCCCCAGAGTCCTTTATGCTTTTTTCCAGGGCCACCTGTTCCTTAATAACTGTGCTTCTGAATTGGTTTTCTGACAACAAATTGTAATCCATATTCTGTAACTCTGTGGCAGAGAGTACTGGTTCTGACTCTTTCCTTTGTGGTGAGTTCTTCCTTCTAGTCATTTTGCTCAGTGCAGAGTGGCTGTATGAGCAGGCTGAGTCAAAAATATCAACCACAGCCTAAGTAAATTTCACTCTAGATGATTCTGACTAGGTCAGAGACCAGAAAATGAAAAAGAAGATCAGAACAAAATAAAACAAAAGGATCACTAATGTGAAAAACAAACTTTATAACAAAGTAGTAAAAAGTAAAAGGTTAAAGATTCCACAGAAGAAGAAAAAAAAGAAAAAGGAAATCAGAGGGGAACAAAACAAAAGTAAATAGGAAAAAGATAAAAGAAAAAAAAAAAAACAACAAAAGAATGGATTGGAGATGGTGGTGCTGAAGAAGTGGTAGTGGAGAGAGAATGTAGTCTACCTGAGGTTTCCTAGAGAGTGATCCTCTTGATTCTGAGTGTATTTTGTTCCTTATATTAGGAGATCCTCAGTCCCCAATTTATATAAACCACCAATATTTGTGGAAAGTGCCAACATTGGCCACCAAGACATAAACGAGATAAAAGAGGGGGGCGCAGAATGGGAATGAAGAGAGAATATAATCTCACAGAATGAACCAGCATGGTGTTCTACTTGGTTCTGGGTGCATGCTGGTCATGTTTTAGAAGGTATTAACTTCTGTCATTGTAGAACAAAGCGAGGCAGAGAAAACAAAAAGCACAGAACAGAAACCCATATCTCATATATCTCCCAAAATTATATTGAGTTGAAGAGAATCCAGAAGAGAAAAATATATGTACGACATGTAATTGTAGAAATATGAAAGTCAGAAAGGAGAAAATCTTGGGCAGCCCTGGTGGCTCAGCGGTTTAGAGCTGCCTTCAGCCAGGGTGTGATCCTGGAGCCCCGGGATCGAGTCCCACATCCAGCTCCCTGCATGGAGCCTGCTTTTCCCTCTGCCTGTGTCTCTGCCTCTCACTCTCACTCTCTCTCTCTCTCTCTCGAATAAATAAATAAAATCTTTTAAAAAAACAAACAAAAAAAATAAAGGAAAAAAGTTAAAAATTTAGAGATCGTAAAATATTGTAGTTAAGTTGGGAAAAGAGAAAAAATATTGGAAATTTTTAGTCTGACATAAAAAACCAATTGTAATGGAAAAGGGGGAAAAAAAATTAAAAGGTGGGACCCTCTAGTTCTATATACTATTTCCCTCTGTCCTAGTGCTTTCCAGAGCTGCTGGGTCAAGAACTTGGTCTTCCCCTGCTCTTCCAGCTGGTCTTCTGGGGGAGGGGTCTGCTATACTGATTCGCAGGTGTGTGTACCTGGGGAGAAGCCCTGCCCCCCACCAGTTGCCGGGCCAGTGTGAGCTATTTACCCCATGAATTCTCTGTTCTCTGGCCGCCCCGCGTCTCCCAGGCACAAGGTGAAACAAGGACGAAAACCAACAATAGCAGCCGCCAGGTTTCCAGCTCCCTGCGAGTAACTAATGCAGTCTTCCCGTCTGCCCTGGCCTAGATGCCCCCAGGCTGCTGTGGGTGCACTGATGTGCACAGCTTGGGGGCACCCAGCGGCAGCCGAGTTCTCGAGTTCTCGCTGTCCTGTGCCTCCCCGCCTCTGCCTCTCCTGGGGGGAGTGCAAGGGCTCTGGCTTGGTCCATTCGGGTGCGCTGGGATATGGGGCCCTCTGCTGCTGGAATCACACTCTCGGTGGGGAGGCAGCTCCCGAAGGCAGTAGGGTGCAGACATTTCTGTCCGGAGCCGGCCTGCCTAACTGACTGGCTTCTCCCAAATGTCCCGAGGGTTGCCCTTTACTAAGACTGGTCACAGTTTGTGGTGAGCTTTCCCCCAGGTGTACTTCCTCTGTGAGTGATTCCCGGGAAACTGGAGGTTTCTCTGTCCCTCCTGCGATTCTGCCCAATTTCGCGGCTAAGCACTTGTCCACCAGGAAAACTCCAGTGCAGATTGTGAAAGGTCCTGATTCTCCAGGGGTAGGCTTTCCTGTCCCGGAGGCCGGTACTCGCAGTTCCCCTCCCCCCATTGTTAAAAAAATTGTTTTCTGCCTTCCTACCTTGCCAGAAGCAAAACCCCTTCTCTCTGTAGCATTCCAGCTGTCCTCTCTTTAAATCTCAGGTCGAATTCTTAGGTGTTCAGGATGTTTTGAAAGTTATCTCGGTGAGTGGGTGGGACCAGGTGAGTTGAGGACCCTACTCTTCCTCCCTCTTGCCTCTATACCTTCATTTCAAATTCCAGTTTTCCATCCCTGGTTTAGGAAGGTGGTTGAGTTTTACACAATAACATCGTATCTTTCAATCTTGCTATATTCACTTCTTAGTTCCAGATTTTCTTTCTGGTCAGTTATTTCACATAGATAATAATGTCATCTATGAACAAAGATACTTTATTTCTTCCTTCCCAATCTATATGTATTTTATGTATTTATTTTTTGTTCTGATGCATTAGCTGGGACTTCCAGTACCATGTCGAGCAGGAGTGATGAAAGGGGACATCTTTCTTGTGTTCTTTATCTTTGGAAAAATCATTTAGTTTTTCAGCATTAAGTATGAAGTTAGCTGTCAGTTTTCTGTAGATGTTCTTTATGAAGTTGAGGAAGTCCCCTCTATACCTTATTTCCTGAGAGAGTTTTTTGTGTATGAATGAATGCATATTGGATTTGGTCAAATTCATTTTATGTTTCTATGCAAATGCTTTTCTTCTCTAGCCTGTTCATATCGTTGATGGCATTAATTGATTTTTCAATATTGAAACATTGAAACTGGCATACCAGTGATAAATCCCACTTGGTTATGGTTCATAATTGCTTTTATACATTTTTGGATTCAATTTGCTAGTATTTTGTTGAAGAGGTATGCATTTACATTTTCATAATCTATACTTTTTTCTGAATTGTAATATCTTACCTGATTTTAATTGATTAATGCTGGCCTCAGAGAATGAGTTACGAACTGTTTTTTTTTTTTTTTTTCTGCTCTATTTCATGAAAGAGATTGTATAGAACTGGTATTATTTCCACCTTAATTTTTTGGTAGAATTCACCAATGAAACCATATTGGCCTGGAGCATTTTTTAAGAAAGATTGTTAATTATTGATCAGATTTATTTAATAGATGTTGGCCTATTAAGATTACATATTCATCTTTGTACATGATTAATGAATGCATCTTTTAAGAAATTGGTTCATTTTATCTAAGTTATCAAATTTGTCAGCATAAAGTTGTATATCATACACAAAATCTACACTGGTGGAGTTTTTCTTCAACATTAAATATTTCACTCCCTTATATTCTCACTCAAATGATTTCTGAAGAGAAGTCCACAGTAATTCTTGTCCTTACCCTATATCTAAGGTTTCACAACCACCACCACTACCACTGACTTCCTTCAAGAATATTTTCTTTGCCTCCAATTTTCTGAAGTTTGAATATGATATGCCTAGGTGTAAACTCTCTGGAATTTTTCATAAGTGATGTCTTCAAAGTTTTCCAAATCTATAGTGTCTGTTATTTAGAGAATTGTCTTTCATTATTACTTTAAATATTTAAGGTCTCTCTTCTTTCTCCTTTCCATGTCACCAGTATGTGTATATTACATTTTTTGTAATTATTGCACAGTTCTTGTATATTCTATTCCATTGTTTTTATTCAGTTATGTCTTTGCATTTAACTTTGGAAGTTTCATATTGACATATGTTCAGGTTTACTGATTAGTCTATTGAGCTCATCAGCACATTCTTCATTTCTGTTACAGTAATTTTGTTTCTAATATTTTCTCCTGATTCTTTCTTAGAGTTTCCATGTCATTACTTACCTTACCCATCTATTCTTGCATGTTATCCATTTCTTCCACTAAAGCCATTAGCATATTAACCATAGTTATTTTAAACTCCGTCTGATAATTCCAAAATCACTGCCAGTTGTGAGTCTAGTTCAGATACTTAGTTTCTTCAGACCATTTTTGCCTTTTAGCATGCATTGTCATTTTTAACAGTAAAATAATATATGTAATTATTATTTTTACAGTAGGTGCAAGATGCTGAGGTAGATTGGTCTTTAGATTAAGCTTTTATGTTTATTTGGCTAAGAGTTAGACTCTGTTTACTATTTGCTATAGTTGTGATGTTAGAGGCTAAAGTTTCCTCCACTGTCCTTGTTTTTGTCTCCCCTGTTGGCTTGGGCTGTCCGTAGACTCCATAAATATGATCTGAGGTTTTCAATTCTTTCGGCCATAATCCTCTTCTATTATGCAGGAGCCCTGTTGATGTGATTGTAATGCATGAGAGGAAAGCAAGCCTTTTATAATCCTATAATTAGATTTCAGTCTTTTTTTGGGCCTGAATTATGTATTTTCCTTCCTCTTTGTCAAAATCTAAAGAGGGCTGGACTTGGATGTTTCCTGTCCCAGGTTGGTTAGGCTTTGGTAAAACCCTCTTTTTTTAAATTTTTTTTTAATTTTTATTTATTCATGATAGTCACACAGAGAGAGAGAGAGAGAGAGAGAGAGGCAGAGACACAGGCAGAGGGAGAAGTGGGCTCCATGCACTGGGAGCCCGATGCGGGACTCAATCCCAGGTCTCCAGGATCGTGCCCTGGGTCAAAGGCAGGCGCCAAACCCCTGCGCCACCCAGGGATCCCCGGTAAAATCCTCTTATGTTAGGTCATGGTAAAATAATTTCCTTGAGGGCAGGCTTTGTTTAAGGGGAAAAAAGCTCTAGATATATTTTGAAAATGAAATGCTAGTTTTCTTCTTCCCTCATGGGAAGCACTACAGGATTTTTCTCTGATATTCTACAGTGAAAAACTGGTAGGTTCATTTCAAGAAAAACCATGGCAAGTGTATGGGGAGCCCCTTAAGAGTAGGTTCCTTATGAGTTTTAAGCTCTAAACCTAGTCCACACAGAAACTTCAGAAATTCATCAATTACAATTTAAATATACTGACTTAAGCTATGGACTTCTGTTCCTGGTAGGTTGTAATTCTCTATAATTGCCTGTTTCTTCAATTACCAGGGCAACAGTTTGTCTTATGATCTCAATTCTCTGATGAATCTAAGAAGAGTTGTTGGATTTCAGTTTGAACAGCTTTATTCTTATTGTGAGGATGCAAGTGATGTCTGCTAAGATTTTTACACGTCAGAAATCAGAAGCTTATGTTGGTTTATTGTCTTTTGAATTGCTGTTAAGTTATATGAATATGTCATTTGAAGTTTAGTCAGACTTTATAGATGATGCTCTGTGCTTCCTTTAAAAGTGTTCATGTAATTCTCAGGGTATCTTTTCTTAGCTTTTCATATTTTTAAAAAGTAGTGTTAAGTGTTTTATTATTTATGATATCTTTGGTCTATGGTTGTTAGGAAGGGGGCGATGATTAAATACTTTGTCATTGTTTTATGCTAATGATAGTGCCTTGGAATTAGAATGAGATCCTAGAACTGGCAAATAGAAAAATACACTTGCAGCAAAATGACAAAAGCAAAAATAAGGGATTTGTCTTCAAATGTAAGCTAAAACAAGAATTGAGGCTGAAAGATTGGCTACTTAGTCTCCTTTAAGTAAATTTGAGAAGTTTTTATCATGTAACTGCAAGAGACTAAAGGGCTAAGAAATGGCCCCTACTTATCTCAGAATCACGTCCTGTATACTCTTCTATACGTTCAATTTGTAATTGGAAAAAAAGCTTCTTTTTCATATTTTTTTCTTTAAACATTTAATAATGTTTGGATATATACATGCATGAAATAGAAAGATCTGAATACAAGCTATGTCACAATTTACATCATCAATTAAAGTGTTAAACATGAAGGAAAATAAACTTGGAAACTATGAAATACCTGACTCATAAATACAGATATTTCTACTTTTATTAAATAGTCAACCTTTACTGAAATTTTGAATTAAAATGCATGCTTTAAAACTATAGGGGAATATTTCCCTGGGCTCAGAGAGCACTTCATCTATCTCAGGCTCCTCCTGTCTGACCCTCATACAAATGGCACTTTTCCCACTTGGGAAATTGGCTGGCCTTTATGGTGTCACTCACTGGTCCCCAATCCTTTGAAGTTTGGAGCCAGGTCTTGGGGTGTGGTCAGGGCAGAACCTAAATTAGGGTTAGGATTAGGGCCCAGGGAGCTCGGATGGTTAGGGTTAGGGGTAGGGGTAGGGATAGGGATAGGGATAGGTGTAAGGTTAGGGGTAGGGTTAGGGCTAGTGTTAAGGGTTAGGGTTAGAGGTAGTGGAGAGGTAGGAGTTGGAGTTAGGGGTATGGGTAGGGGTAGGGGTAGGGTTAGTGGTTTGGGTAGGTGTGGGTAGTATTAGGGTTAGGGGTAGGGTCAGGTTAGTGTTAGATTTAGGCTTAGGGTTAGTGGTAGGTGTAGTGTAGGTGTAGGCTTACAGGTAGGGGGTAGGTTTAGGATTTTGGTTAGGGTTAGGCTTAGGGTTAAGTGTTGAGGTTAGGGGTTAGGGTAGGGTTAGGGTTATCCCAGGACTCTGGGATCACAACCAGAAACAAAGGCAGGCGATTAACTAACTGAGTCACGCAGATGCCCTATACATACTTAATTTTTGTAAAGCATGTTCATTCATTTTTCATTACCTCTAGACCCAACACAGGGCTCGAACTCACGACCCTGACTGAGATCAAGAGTTGAGCGATCTTCTGGACCTGGAATTTACCAAAAGCTCCTCAAACTCAGGAGGTATAAGCTAGCTCCACAGGAGTGGAGGGCCCATGAAAATGGTATGTAGTGAACTGTAAGCAACGAGCATTGTCCTAGAGGAGCTTTGAAACACTCTTTCAGCTACTATCCTTAGAAATTAGATCAAAAGCAGCTGTGGACATTCCCAGAAGTGCAGCCTATGGCACTCCTAGCCACAAGCATTCCTTGCAGGAAACTTCTGACAAGCCTCTAAATTTAGGGAATTGGAATCTATGCCAACAGTATGTGTGTGGGCCCAAGAGAAAGACCCTGTGCTCAAACTCAGAAAGAAGCAATGCTTGAACTCAGCCTTCAACTAGCCTCTCATCTATGAGATTTAGAGGTAGCTCCACTCAAGGTGAGGAGGTGCCACTGAAAGGCAGTTTTCTGAACTTTCAGGCGCAAGTATTCCAGGGCTGCAGCTTGCCACCAACATTTCACTATCAGAAGGTACAAGCTAGCTCCACTGGAGTGGAAGGCCGTGGAAATGCTATGTAGTGAACTGTGAGCAACTCGCTTACCTGGAGAGCAGCTTTGGACTACCCTCTCACCTACTGGCCTTAGAAACCTAGTCAAAAGCACATGTGGTGGCTCATGGGAAATGCGGCTACTGCACTCTGAGAAACAGGCATTTCTTGCAGTCAGCTTCTGAGAAGCCTCCAATATAAGGGAGTTAGGAGCTATGTCCACAGTAGGCGTGGAGGCCCAAGGGACAATCCTGGGCTCACGTCTCAGAAAGAAGCATTCCTTGAATGCAGATTTCAACTAGCCTCTCACCTATGGGAGTTAGAAGCTAGCTCCACTCTAGCTTCTGAGGAGGTACAATGAAAAGGCTTTATACTGAACTCTGAGACACAAGCATTCCGGTCCTGCAGCTTGCCACTAGCCCATCACCATGGCAGGTACAATCTAGCTCCCCAGTGGTAGAGGAACCATGGAAATGCTATGCAATGAACTGTGAGCAACCAGTGGTGCTAGAGAGGAGCTTTGCACTACCCTCTCACCTACCAGCCTTGAACCCAAAGCAAAAGTAAATTTGGTGGCTCTCGGGAAATGCGGCCTCCTGCACTCTGAGAAACAAGCGTTCCTTGCAGGTAGCTCCTGACAAGCCTCTAACATAAGGGAGTTAGAAACTAAGTCCACAGGCAGTGTGGAGCTGTGAAGGACAGGCTCTTTACTCAATTCTCCCAAAAGAGTATGCCTTGAAGCCACCTTTCAACTAGCCTCGATCCAGTCAGAGTTAGAAGCTAGCTCCATTTTGGGCAGCCCGGGTGGCTCAACGGTTCAGCGCCGCCTTCAGCCCAGGGAGTGATCCTGGAGATCCGGGATCGAGTCCCGCGTCGGGCTCCCTGCATGGAGCCTGCTTCTCCCTATGCCTGTGTCTCTGCCTCGATCTCTCTGTGTCTCTCATGAAGAAATAAACAAAATGTGAAAAAAAAGAAGCCTAGCTCCATTTTAGGTGAGTATGTTCCATGGAAAGTTCTGTACTGAACTTAGAGACACTATCTTTCTAGGTCTGCAGCTTGCCACTTGCCTCTCACAAGTCTCCTGACAAGCATCTTACATAGGGGAGTTAGTAGCTAAGCTCACAGGGGGTGTGGAGCTATAAGGGACAGTAAATGTTCTAAGCTCTCAGAGATAAGTGTGCCTTGAATCCAGATTTCAGGTACCCTCGCTCTTATGGGATTTGGAAGCTAGCTCCACTCTAGGTGATGAGGTTGCATGGTAGCGCTGTATTGAACTCGGAGTCTCAAGCCTACCGCACCTGCAGCTTGACACTTGCCTCTCACCCACAGGAGGTACAAGCTAGCTCTACAGAGGTGCACAGCCCATGGAAATGCTATGTACTGAACGGTGAGCACCCAGTGTTCCTGGAGAGCAACTTTGCACTACCCATTCACCTACTGACCTTAGAAACCAAATGAAAAGCACATGTGGCAGCTCCCGGGAAATGCGGCTACTGCACTCTGAGAAACAAGCATTCCTAGCAGGCAGCTTCTGAGATGCCCTAACCTAAGGGAGTTAGAAACTAAGTCCACAGTATGTGTGGAAGTCCAAAAGACAGGCCCTGTGTTCAACACCGAGAAAGAAGCATGCCTTGAATGTGACTTTCGACTAGCCTCTCAATTATGGGAGTTAGAAGCTAGTACCAGTCTAGGTGAAGAGGTACAATGAAAAGGCACTGCACTGACCCGGAGACGCAAGCTTTCCGGGCCTGCAGCATGCCACTAGCCTCTCACCCATGAGAGATACCAGCTAGCTCCACAGGAGTGGAGGGTCCATGGAACTGCTATGTAGTGAACTGTGAGCAACCAGCATTCCTGGAGAGCATCTTTCCACTACCCTGTCACCTACTCGCCTAAGAACGTAGATCAAAAGCACCTGTGGAGGTTCAAGGGAAATGCGGGCTACTGAATTCTGAGAAACACGTGTACCTTGCAGGCAGCTTCTGACAAGCCACTAAAATAATGGAGTTAGAAGCCATGTCCACAGTAGATGTGGAGGCCCAATGGAAAGGCCCTGTGCTCATTTCTCAAAAAGAAGTATTCCTTGAATGCAGCATTCAAAGAGCCCTCACCCATGTGAGTTAGAAGCTAGCTCCACCCTAGGTGAGGAGGTGCATGGAAGGGCACTGTCCTGAAAGTGAGACATAAGCATTCTGGCACTATGCTTTCCACTAGCCTCTCACAAAAAAAGGGGGGAAGAAGTTATCTCCACAGGAATGGAGGGTCCATTGAAATGCTATGTAGGGAACTGTGAGCAGCCAGCGTTCCTGGAGAGCAGTTTTGCACTACCCTCGGACCTACCGTCCTTAGAACCTAGATCAAAAGTACCTCTTGAAGCTCACAGGAAATGCATCCTACTGCACTCTGAAAACAAGCTTTCCTTGAAGGCAGCTTCTGACAAGTCTCTAACATAAGGGAGTTAGAAGCTATATCCACAGTAGGTGTGGAGGCCCAAGGGACAGGCCCTGTGCTCAACTCTTGAAAAGAAGCATTCCTTAAACACAGCTTTCAACTAGCCTCTCACCCATGGGAGTTCATAGCTAGCTCCACTCTAGGTGATGAGGTGCCATGGGAAGGTGTTGTACTGAACTCTGAGACACAAGCATTCTGGGCCTGCAGCTTGCCACTAGCCTCTCAACTAAGGGAGATAGAATCTATCTCCATAGGAATGGTGGGGCAATGGCAATGCTATGTAGCATACTCTGAGCAACTAGAGTTCCTTAGTGCAGCTTTTCACTACCCTCTCACCACCGGCTTTAGAAACTCTATCAAAAGAACCTGTGGAGGGTCATCAGAAATGCGATATACTTAACTCTGAAAAAAAAGCGTTCCTTGAAAGCACCTTCTAACAAACCTCTTACAGAAGGGAGTTAGAATCTATGTAAACAGGAGATGGGCAAGATGGAGGAGGAGTAGGGATCCTCAACTCACCTGGCCCCACCAACTTTACCTAGACAACTTACAAATATCATCCTGAACACTTATAAATTCGACCTGAGGTTTAAAGAGAGAACAGCCAGAACGTTACAGAGAAAAGGCAGGGCATTTGGGAGAAGACTGCGCTGGGCGTGAGGCTCCAGAAGGAGGTGACTGCACCCTGGCTGCCTTTGGGAGCTGCGTGCCCCAGGAGTGCGATTCCAGCAGTGCAGGACCCCAGATCCCAGGGTGCAGAGCAGACAAAGCCCAGGATCGTGCACTCCCCCCCGGGACAGACGGAGGCAGGGAGGGCACAGGACAGCGAGAACTCTCTGGCCACCGGGCGCCCACAAGCTGTGCAGATCAGTGCACCCACACCTGCCCCAGGAGCATCTAGGCCAGTGGGGACTGGGAGACTGCATTAGATACTAGTGGGGAGCTAACTCCAGAGCTAGACATCTGGCCGCTGCCATTGTTTTTCCTCTTTGTTTCACCTCGGGCCTGGGAGAGGTGGGGCCGCCAGGGAACAGAGACCTCATGGGGTAAACAGCTCCCACTGAGCCCTGCAATCAGCAGGGGGTGGGGCAGCTCTGCCCAATCACACACTTGAGAATCAGCACAGCAGGCCCTCCCCACTGAAGACCAGCTGGAAGAACAGGAGAAGAGCAAGTTCTTGACCAAGCAGCGTTGGAAAGCTCCAGGGGAAGTCGAGGGCTTTATAGTATGTAGAACTATAGGGTACCCCTCCTTTTCCCCCCTTTTTTCCAGTACAGCCGTTTTTATATCAGACTAAATATTTCCATTTTTTTCTCTTTTCCTACCTTAACTACAATATTTTAAATATTTTACCACCTCTTCATTTTTAGGTTTCTTCCTTTTTGACTTCCATATTTCTACAATTACAATGTCTTAGATATATTTCTACATTCCCTTCAACAAACTCAACTTAATTTCAAGAGATATACAAATATGGGGTTTTTTTTGTTTTGCTTTTTACTTTCTCTACCTCATTTTGTTCTACAATGGCAGAAGTTAATACCTCCTAAACATGACCAGCATGCACCCAGAACCAAGTGGTATACTGTGCTGGTTCATTCTGTGAGATTATATTCGCTCTTCATTCCCATTCTGCCCCCCTCTTTTATCTCATTTATGTCTTGGTGGTCAATGTTGGGGCTCTCTACAGGTATTTCTGGTTTATATAAATTTGGGACTGAGCATCTTCTAACATACAGAACTGAATACACTCAGAACCTAGAGGATCACCCTCTAGGAAGCCCTCAGGTAGACTACATTCTCCCTCCACTACAGCTTCATCACACCACCGACTCCCAGTCTACCCCCACTGCTTTTTTTCTTCCTCTTTTTTTTTTCTCTTTACATTTGCTTTTTTCTCTTCTTTTTTTTTCTTCTTCTTTGGGATTCTTGGCCTTTTATTTTTCACTACATTGTTTTAAAAATTGTTTTTGACTTTAGTGGTCCTTTGTTTCATTTGTTCTGATCATTGTTTTCATTTTCTAGTCTCTGACCGCATCAGAATCATCTAGGGGGACATTTCCTTAGGTCGTGGTTGATATTTTTGACTCAGCCTGCTCATACAGCCACTATGCACTGAGCAAAATGACTAGAAGGAAGAACTCACCACAGAGGACAGAATCAGAAACAGTACTCTGTGCCACAGAGGTACAGAATATGGATTACAATTCAATGTCATAAAGCCAATTGAGAAGCACAATTATAAAACTACTGGTAGCTCTAGAAAAAAGCATAAAGGATTCAAGAGACTTCATGACTGCAGAATTTAGATCTAATGAGGACAAAATTAAAAATCAATTAAATGAGATGCAATCCAAACTGGAGGTACTAACGAAGAGGGTTAATGAGGTGGAAGAAAGAGTGAGCAACATAGAAGAGAAGTTGATGTCAAGGAAGAAAGCTGAGGAAAAAAGACAAAAAACAATTAAAAGACCATGAGCAAAGGCTAAGGGAAATAAGTGAGAGCCTCAGAAGGAAGAATCTACAGTAATTGGGGATTCAGAGAATGCTGAGAAGGTCAGAGGGCCAGAAAGCATATTTAAACAAATCATAGCTGAGAACTTCCCTAATTTGGGGAGGGAAACAGGCATTCAGATCCAGGGGATAGAGAGATCCCCCCCCCCCCAATCTCAATAAAAACCATTCAACACCTTGACATTTAATAGTGAACTTGCAAATTCCAAAGATAAAAAGAATATCCTTAAAGCAGTGAGAGACAAGAGATTCCTAACTTCTATGGGGAGAAGTATTAGATGAACAGCAAACCTCTCAGAGTCCTGGCAGGCCAGAAGGGCTGGCAGGATATATTCAGGGTACTAAATGAGAAGAACATGCAGCCAAGAATACTATATCCAGCAAGACTCTCATTCAGAATAGAAGGAGAGATAAAGAGCTTCCAAGATAGGCAGAAACTGAAAGAAGATATGACCACCAAACCAGGTCTGCAAGAAATATTAAGGGGGATCCTGTAAAAGAAAGAGGAATCCCAAACAAATAATCCACAAAAACAGGGACTGAATAGGTATTGTGATGAAAAATTAATAAAATCATGAATTCATATATTTCAATAGTTACTCTGAATGTAAATGGGCTAAGTGATCCCATCAAAAGACACAGTTTTGGACTGGATGAAAAATCAAGACCCATCTACTTCCCATCTACAAGAGACTCATTTGAGACCTAAGGACACCTCCAGCCTGAAGGAGAAAGATTGGAGAACCATTTACCATTCAAATGGTCCTCAAAAGAAAGCTGGGTTACCAATCCTCATATCAGATAAATTAATGTTTATCACAGAGATGGTAGTAAGAGATGAAGAGGGACACAATATCATACTTTAAGGGTCCTCTCCAACAAGAAGACCTAGCAATCATGAATATTTATGCCCCTATTGTGGGAGCTGCCAATTATATCAATCAATTAATAACCAAAGTAAAGACATACTTAGATAATATACACTAATAGTAGGAGACTTCAACACAGCACTTTATGCAAATGACAGATATTCTAAGCACAACATCACCAAAGAAACAAAGGCTTTAGATGATACACTGGACCAGATGGATTACACAGATATATACAGAACTTTCCATCCAAATGCAACTGAACACACATTCTTCTCAAGTGCACATGGAACTTCTCCAGAATAGACCACATACTGGGTCACAAATCAGGTCTCAACAGATACCAAAAGATTGGGATTGTCCCCTGCATATTTTCAGATCACAATGCTTTGAAACTAGAACTGAATGACAAGAAGAAATTTGGAAGAAACTCAAACACGTGGAGGTTAAAGAGCATCCTACTAGAAGATGAATGGGTTAACCAGGAAATTAGAGAAGAATTAAAAAGATTCATGGAAACTAATGAAAATGAAGATACAACCATTCAAATCTTTGGGCAGCGTAAGCAGTCCTAAGAGGGAAATACATCGCAATACAAGCATCCCTCAAAATACTGGAAAACACTCAAATGCACAAGCTAACCTCACACCTAAAGGATGTGGTGAAAGAACAGCAAATAAAACCTACACCAAGCAGAAGAAGAGAGATAATAAAGATTCGAGCAGAACCCATGAACTAAAGACCAGAAGAACTGTAGAACAGATCAACAAAACCAGGAGTTGGTTCTTTGAAAGAATTCATAAGATAGATAAACCATTAGCCAGCCTTGTTAAAAAGAAAAAAGAGTAAATTAATAAAATCATGAATGAAAAAGGAGATCACAACCAATACCAAGGAAATCAAAACGATTTAAAAAACGTATTATGAACAGTTATATGCCAATAAATTAGGCAATCGAGAAGAAATGGATGCATTTCTGGAAAACCACAAATTACCAAAACTGGAGCAGGAAGAAATAGAAAACCTGAACAGGCCAATAAACAGGGAGGAAATTGAAGCAGTCATCAAAAACCTCCCAAGGCACAAAAGTCCAGGGCCAGATGGCTTCCCACGGGAATTCTATCAAACGTTTAAAGAAGAAACCATACCTATTCTACTAAAGTTGTTCTGAAAGATAGAAAAGGACAGAACACTTCCAAACTCGTTTTGTGAGGCCAGCATCAATTTAATTCCCAAACCAGACAAAGACCCCACCAAAAGGGAGAATTATAGACCAATATCCCTGATGAACACGGATGCAAAAAATTCTGAACAAGATACTAGCCAATAGGATCCAACAGTACATGGAGAAGATTATTCACCAGGACCAAGTGGGATTTACCCCTGGGATGCAAGGTTGCTTCCAGACTCTTAAAACAATCAACATGATAGATCACATGAACAAGAGAAGAAACAAGAACCATATAATCCTCTCAATATTTGACAAAATACAGCATTCATTCCTGATCAAAACTCTTCAGAGTGTAGGAATAGAGGGAGCATTCCTCAGCATCTTAAAAACCATCTATGAAAAGCCCACAGAACATATCATTCTCAATGGGGAAAAACTGAGACCCTTTCCCCTAAGATCAGGAACACGATAGGGATGTCCACTCACCACTGCTGTTCAACATAGTACATAGAGGTCCTAGCCTCAGCAATCAGACAACAAAAAAGAAACAAAACTCATTCAAACTGGCAAAGAAAAAGTCAAACTCTCCCTCTTCGCAGATGACATAATACCATACATAGAAAGCCCAAAAGACTCCACCCCGAGATTGCTAGAACTCATACAGCAATTTGACAATGTGGCAGGATACAAAATCAATACCCAGAAATCAGTGGCATTTCTATACACTAACAATGAGATTGAAGAAAGGGAAATTAAGGAGTCAATCCCATTTACAATTGCACCCAAAAGCATAAGATACATAGGGATAAACCTAACGAGAGAGGTAAAGGATCTATACCCTAAAAACTATGGAATATTTCTTAAAGAAATTGAGGAAGACACAAAGAGATGGAAAAACATTCCATGCTGATGGATTGGAAGAACTAATATGGTGAAAATGTCTATGCTACCCAGGGTAATCTACACTTTCAATGCAATCCCTATCAAAATACCATGGACTTTCTTCAGAGAGTTGGAACAAATCATCTTAAGATTTGTGTGGAATCAGAAAAGACCCCGAATAGCCAGGGGAATATTGAAAAAGAAAACCAGAGCCGGGGGCATCAGAATGCCAGATTTCAAGTTGTACTACAAAGCTGTGATCATCAAGACAGTGTGGTACTGGCACAAAAACAGACCCATTGATCAATTGAACAGAACAGAGAACCCAGAAATGGGCCCTCAACTCTATGGTCAACTAATATTCTTTTTTTAAAAAAAATTACTTTTTACTCCTAAGAGACACACAGAGAGAGGCAGAGACATAGGCAGAGGGAGAGGGAGAAGCAGGCTCCCTGTGGAGAGCCTGATGTGGGACTCAATCTCAGGACCCCGGGATCACGCCCTGAGCCAAAGGCAGATGCTCAACTACTGAGCCACCCAGGTGCCCTTATGGTCAACTAATATTCGACAAAGTAGAAAAGACTATCCACTGGAAAAAGGACAGTCTCTTCAATACATGTTGCTGGGAAAATTGGTTGCCACGTGCAGAAGAATGAATCTAGACCATTCTCTTACACCATACACAAAGATAAACTCAAAATGGATGAAAGATCTAAATGTGAGACCAGAATTCATCGAAACCCTAGAGGAGAACACAGGCAACATCCTTTTTTACTTGGCCACAGCAAGATGCATCTATGAAGGCAAGGGAAACAAAAGCAAAAATGAACTAGTGGGACTTAATCAAGATGAGAAGCCTGTGCAGAGCAAAAGAAATGGTCAACAAAACTAAAAGACAACCTGCAGAATGGGAGAAGATATTTGCAAATGACACATCAGATAAAGGGTTAATATCCAAGATCTATAAAGAACTTATTAAACTGAACACCCAAGAAACAAACGATCCAATCATGAAATGGGCAAAAGACATGAACAGAAATTTCACCAAAGAAGACAGACACATGGCCCACAACCACATGAGAATATGCTCTGCATCACTGGCCATCAAGGAAATACAAATCAAAACCACAATGAGATACCACCTCATACCAGTGAGAATGGTGAGAATTAACAAGACAGGAAACAACGAATGTTGGAGAAGATGTGGAGAAAGGGGAACCCTTTTGCACTCGGTGGGAATGTGAACTCCTACAGCCACTCTGGAAAACTGTGTGGAGGTTCCTCAAAGGGCTAAAAATAGAGCTACCCTATGACCCTTCAATTGCACTACTGGGGATTTACCCCAAAGATACAGATGCAGTGAAAAACCGAGACACCTGCACCCCAATGTTTATAGCAGCAATGTCCACAATAGCCAAACTGTGGAAGGAGCCTCCGTGTCCATCGAAAGAGGAATGAAGAAGATGTGGTCTATATATACAATGGAATATTACTCAGCCATTACGACGAATGCCCCCCATTTGCTTCAATGTGGATAGAACAGGAGGGAATTATGCTGAGTGAAGTAAGTCAATCGGAGAAGGACAAACATTGTATGGTTTCATTCATTCAAGGGGAATATAAAGAAATAGTGAAAGGGATTTAAGGGGAAAGAAGAGAAAATGAGTGTGAAATATCAGCGAGGGTGACAGAACATGAGGGACTCATAACTCTGGGAAACAAACAAGGGATAGTGGAAGGGGAGGTGGGCGGGGGGGATGGGGTGACTGGGTGACAGGCACTGAGGGGGGCACTTGATGGGATGAGCACTGGGTGTTATATGTTGGCAAATAGAACTCCAATAAAAAATACACACGCAAAAAAAGAATCTATGTCAAGAGTTGGTGTGGAAGCCCACGGAAATGCTGTACATAACTCCAAGAAACAGGGGTTCCTTGAAGGCAGCTGTCAATTTGCCTCTAAGAAAAAGAAGCGTTACTCTATCTCCACAGTAGGTGGCGCAGGAGCACTAAAGTGAGCAGTACTTAAAGTCTGAGAAAGGATTCTCTGAAGGCAGCTTTCAACTAGCTCTCACATAAGCGAGTTTAGGAAGTATCTTAACAAGAGGCGCAATGGAAAGGCCCTGTCTTAACTGTGAGAATCGGTCGTTCCTTGTATGCGATTTCCACTAGCCTCACACGTAGTGGTTAAGGACATTTCAGAACAGTAGGTGAGGGGACACAAGGAAAGGCACTGTGCTTAATTCTTAGAAAGAGGCATTTCATGAATGCAGCTTTCAACTAGCCTCTCACTCACAGGAGGTACAAGGTATATTTATTTCAACTAAATATATGGGAGTTAGAAACTAGCTCATTGTAGGTGAGGAGGTGTCATGGAAATGCGAGTACTGAACTCTGGGAAACAAGTATTCCTGCCCTGCAGCTCTCCACTGGCCCCTCACTCACAGGAGGTACAAGCTAACTACACAGGTGAGAAGGACAAAGGAAATGCTATGTGGTAAACTGTGATCCAGCGTTCTGGAGAGCAGCTTTCCACTACCCTCTGACCTACCAGCCTTAGAACCTTGATCAAGAGCACCTATGGAGGCTCAGGGAAATGTCGCCTAATGCATTCTGAGAAACAAGCGTTCCTTTCTGGCCTCTTCTGACAAGCCTCTAACATAAGGGAGTTAGAAGCTATGTCCACAGTATGTGTGGAGGCCCAAGGGACAGGCTCTGTGCTCAACCCTCAGAAAGAAGCATTCCTTGAATGCAGCTTTCAACTAGCCTCTCACCTATGGGAGTTAGAAGGTAGCTCCACTCTAGGTGAGGAGGTACCATGGAAAGGCCCTGTACTGAACTCTGAGACAAGCATTCTGGGCCTGTAGCTTGCCACTAGCCTCTCCCCCATGGGAGGTATGAGCTAATTCCACAGAGTGGAGGGCCCATGGAAATGCTATGTATTGAACTGTGAGTAACCAGCCTTCCTGGAGAGCAGCTTTTCACTACTCTGTCACCTACCAGCCTTAGAATTGAGATCAAAAGCACCCGTGGAGTCTCTTGTGAAATGCGGCCTACTGCACTCTGAGAAACCAGCGTTCCTTGCAGGCAGCTTCTGACAAGCCTCTACCATAAGGGAGTTAAAAGCCAAGTCCACAGTAGGTGTGGAGGCCCAAGGGACAGGCTCTGTGCTCAACCCTCAGAAAGAATCATTCCTTGAATGTAGCTTTCGACTAGCCTCTCACCTATGGGAGTTAGTGGCTAGCTCCACTCTGGGTGAGGAGATGCCACGGAAAGGCGCTGTACTGAACTCTGAGACACAAGCATTCTGGGCGCAGCTTGCCACTAGCCTCTCACCCACGGGAGGTACAGCCTAGCTCCACAGGGGTGGAGGGCCCATGGAAACACTATGTGCTGAACTGTGAGCAACCAGCGTTCCTGGAGAGCAGTTTTCCACTACCCCCTCACCTACCAGCCTTAGAAGCTACACCAAGGGCACCTGTGGAGGCTCGCGTGAAAAGCGGCCTGCTGAGCTCTGAGAAACAAGTGTTCCCTGCGGGCACCTACCGATAAGCCGCTCACATAAGGGATTTAGAAGCTATGTCCACAGTAGGTGTGGAGGCCCAATGGAAAGGCCCTGTGCTCATCTCTCAGAAAGAAGCATTCCTTGAATGCAGCATTCAGCTATGTGAATTTGAAGCTAGCTCCACTGTAGGTGCAGGAGGTACCTTGGAAAGGTGCTACACTGTACTCTGAGACACAAGCATTGTGGCCCTGAGGCTTTCCACTAGCCTTTCACCTAAAGTGGGTCGAAGTTATCTCCACAAGAGTGGAGAGGCCATGGAAATTCTACATAGTGAACTCTGAGCAACCAGTGTTCCTTGGTGCAGCTTTCCACTACCATCTCACCTACTGGCATTAGAACCTAGATCGAAAGCACCTGTGGTAGTTCAAGGGCAATGCGGTCTACCGACCCCGTGCCACCTGCGTTCCTTGCAGGCAGCTTCTTACAATCCTCTAAAATAAGGCAGTTAGAACCTATGTCCACAGTTTGTGTGGAGGCCCAATGGAAAGGCCCTTTACTTAGTTCTCAGAAAGAAGCATTCCTTGAATGCAGCTTTCAACTCGTCTCTCAAATAAAGGAATTAGAAGCTATCTCCACAAGAGTGGAGGTTCCTTGGAAATTCTATGTAGTGAACCAAGAGCAACTTGCTTTCCCGGAGAGCATCTTTCCACTACCCGCTTACCTACTGCCTTAGAACGTATATCAAAAGCACCTGTGGAGGATCGAGTGACATGCAGCCTACTAAACTCTGAGAAACAAGCGTTCCTTGCAGGCAGCTTCTGACAAGCCTGTAACATAAGGTATTAGAACCTATTTCCACAGTATGGGTGGAGACTCAATGGAAAGGCCTTGTGCTCAACTCTCAGAAAGAACCAGTCCTTGAACGACGCTTTCCACTAGCCTCTCACCTATGGGAGTTAGAACCTGGCTCCACTGGAGGTGAGGAGGTGCCACGGAAATGAGCTGTACTGAACTCTGAGACACAAGATTTCCTTCCCTGCAGCCTTTCCCTGGCCCCTCAACTAAGGGAGATAGAATCTATCTCCACAGGAATGGTGTGGCCCTGGGAATGCTATGTAGTGTACTCTGAGCAACTAGCGTTCCTTGGTGCAGCTTTTCACTACCCTCTCACCTACCAGCTTTAGAACCTCTATCAAAAGAACCTGTGGAGGTTCCTCGGAATTGCGATATACTTAACTCTGAAAAACAAGCATTGCTTGAAAGCACCTTCTAACAAACCTCTCACATAAGGGAGTTAGAATCTATGTCAACAGTTGTTGTGGAGGCTCATGGAAATGCACTGTCCATAACTCCAAGAAACAGGGATTCCTTGAGGGCAGCTGTCAACTTGCCTCTAAGAAAAAGAAGAAACATTCTCTGAATGCAGCTTTCAACTAGCTTCTCACATTAGAGAGTTAGGAAGTATCTTACTAGGAGGCGCAATGGAAAGACCCTTTCTTAACTCTGAGAATCTGTCCTTCCTTGTATGCGATTTCCGGTAGCCTCTCACATAGTGGTTAAGAACCTATCTGAAGTAGGGGTGGGGATGCAATGGAAATGGACAGTGCTTAACTCTCAGAAACAAGCATTCCTTGAATGCTGCTTTCAACTAGCCTCTGACATATGGTTCCATCAGGAATGCCCTGACTTTTGGGGAGGAATCGATGCTCGGTTCCCTTGGAGACATACTCTGGTCTTTGGTTGATTTGCTGTTGCAGCTTTTGGTACCTTTGCAGGAAACCAGCCCTGTTCTGATTTGAAATTGAAAACAAAGGATGGATGGGATCCACATGTGGTCAAGTTACCTGGTGTCTGGAGTTGTTTTCGTAAAAGGGGGATATTGGAACATCGGGTCTTTCAAGATCTCTCCACAAATAGGAGTGGTACAAAGGATAGAGTTCGTTGGCATCTTGCTGGTGTCTACGTGTCCGTATGTGTTCTCTGTGGGAGAGGTTTCTTCCGCCTCTGGATCCTATTGCTAAAATCTGTTTGTAAAGGAACTCTAGCTCATGAGTTGAAAGGCAGGCGTGGGTAAAAATTGGGCACCGTCCAGCTCAGAAAGTTAAAGACGAGCCTCAATGTTTTACAAGTTCCCATGATCTGGGATGAAATTCCCTACATTTGTAACACCTGTGTGGCTCAGCAGCTGAGCATCTGCCTTTGGCTCAGGGTGTGATTCCAGGATCTAGGATCGAGTCCCACATAAGGCTCCTTGCATGCAGCCTGCTTCTCCCTCTGTCTGTGTCTATCTGTCTGTCTGCTTGTCTCTCTCTCTCATGAATAAATATATATTTTTTTTTTAAAAAAAAAAGGGAAAAGAGAAAAGAAATCCCCTACATTCGGACTTCTAGGTCACCCCTTGCAAGATGGGACCCAAGAGGTGATCCAAAGAGATAAGGATAGATGAAAATTTTAGACACCTGACCCAACCCCCCACTTCCCAATAGTCAAAATCATGAAGAAGAGGGGAGAGCAGGCCAGGCAGACACCAGAAATCCGAAATCCACTCTTCCTCCCCAAGCACAAGCACCAGAACCGATGCCCAACCCACTGCCTGCTCTTCCACTCTTTCAGAGGGCTGAAAGGCATCCACAGACGAAGCCTGTATTGCAGAAGGAAAAGACAGGAGACCGAGATGAAGGAACAGGTGGAGGTGTAGGCAGAAGGGTGGAAGGTGAAAGATAAGAAAAGGGGAAAGAGGGAGGCCTGGTTGGCTCAGTGGTTGAGGGTGCGATGCTAGATGGAGGGGGTTTGGGGGTGTGTCCTGGGGTCCAGTCCCACATGGGGCTGACTGCGGAGAGCCTGCTTCTCCCTCTGCCTGTGTCTCTCCCTCTCTCTGTGTCTCTCATGGATATATAAATAAATCTTAAAAAAAAAAAAAACCCAAAATCTTAAATCTGCCTCAGGCCTTGCTGGTGGTTCTCCTGAGGCCTCTACCTCCCCCTCCCTCTCCCCTCCCCCTGTTTCTGCACCACTCCCTTGGCTGGAGTGGTCAGCCCCTCTGCCATCCCAGGTGCCTCCAGCGCCATCTCCTCCCCACCTCCCCACCCCCACCAAGGAGCAAAAATCACCCCAAGCTATTGGGCCACCTCCTTCTGAGGTTCACATTGGAGTACCTCCCAAATCAGCAGGCAGGAAGGGGCCGGAGAGCTCCCCTGGACCTAAACCACCCTCTTCAGACTTTCCCACAGGAGCCTGACAGTGGGAGTGGGGGAAAAAATCTACTGAATTTTTAGTGGACACAGGGGCGACATATATGGCTTTCAAGCCAATACAAGGTTGTTGTATTTTAAAAAGACGTGTCTTTGGAGTTATCAATGTCACATGTCATACAGATAACCAACTTTATCTCCCCTCCTGCCCCCCTGCCCCGTCGAGTTGTAAAATCCATTGATTTTCAGTTCTGTCTGCCTTACAAGCCTTTGGGGTGGGCAGTGGGATGTGCTGCACTCCTGTCACTTTTTGTGAGCCTGGAATGGTGGTAATTGAAATAGACCCTTGCGTACCTTTATACAAAGAAACCACATTTGCTGTCTTGTTATACAACAGGCACAAAAAAGGAAATGAGAACTACTTATGCTCTGATTTCACCCGGACTAACCCGGATGCTGGAGGGTCCAGGCCCGAGGGAGGGCCCTATTCAACTTTGCTGTTAACTCAGTGGATTAGCTAAATTGTACTTGTTGTGATTTGTCCACAGAAACTACGTAAAATGGTCAATTTTGTCTGTCTCGTATACTTTTCATTGTTAAGAGCCAATAGGTAAAATAAAAGAAAAAAGGTTTATAGGTAAACCTTTACAATAGTTTTCAAAATCTTTAGTGACCTGAAACTTTGAAGTTGTGCTAGGTTAATTGATAAATTGGGTTGAATTCATCCAATACCTACGTCTTTTCAACATAAGGTAAAATACTAAAGCATGAATGAATCACTAAGACACCCAAGGTAGTTTTTTGTTTTGTTTCATTGTGTTTCCTTCCTCCCCCACCCCTGCCCCCCATTTTCTCCTCCCTCCCTGTTTTCTTTTTATCTTTTGTCTTAGGAAAACTGCAGATACTTGGGTGTGTTAGTAAACATGTTCATGCTTTCTTAAAAATTGTATTATAAACACACACACACACACACACACACACACACACTGTGTCTCTAAAAGCTGTGACATGTATTCATACATTTGCCAATCTAAAGAATTCTGGTACAATAGACAGTGCACCATCGGTTCCTACTGACTTTTCACCAGAGACTGGGGTTCCTAGGAGTTTGTTTGTTTGTTTATTAATTAATTTATTATTTATTTATTTATTTATTTATTTTAAAGTCTTCTATATGGGGACCTCCTGGGTGGCTCAGGTTGAGCATCTGCCTTTGGCTCAGGGTGTGATCACCGGGTCCAGGATTGAGTAGCACATCCTGCTCCTTTCTGGGAGCCTGCATCTGCCTATGTCTCTGGCTCTTTCTCTCTCTGTCTCTCATGAATAAATAAACAAAATCTTAAAAAAAAAAAAAAAAAGAAAGATTTTCTCACCTCTCTCTCTCTCTCTCTCTCTCTGTCTCCCTGCCTCTCCCTTCCCCCCCTTCACACAAGTGCTCGGTCTCTAAAAAATGTAGATAAATACAATTTTTTAAAATAATAAATTTATTTTTTATTGGTGTTCAATTTGCCAACATACAGAATAACACCCAGTGCTCATCCCGTCAAGTGCCTGGGTGGCGGGCACTGAGGGCGGCACTTGAGGGGATAAATACAATTTTTTAAAAAAAGTCTGCCACACGGAATCGAGACTGCTGGAAAAACGATAAGGAAAACAACTCCGTGTGTAAGAAGTTAGAGGATGTGTAGAAGAGGTACAAGACATGAGAATACATTTTTTTTGTTGTTGAGGGAAAATAATTTTGTCCTGAAATGAGCCTGGCTATCTTTTTAAACATTTTTTAAAGATTTTATTTATTTATTAATGAGAGACACAGAGAGAAGGCAAGAGATATAGGCAGAGGGAAAAGCAGGCTCCCTGCAGGGAACCCAATGTGGAACTAGGTCCCAGAATTCTGGGATCAAGCTCTGAGCCTAAGGCCTAACGACTGAGCCACCCAGGCGTCCCCATTTTTTTTTTTTTTTAAGATTTTATTTAATTATTCATGAGAGACACAGAGGGAGGCAGAGAGAGAGGCCTCAAAGACAGCAGAAGCAGACTACTGACAAGGATCCTGATATGGGACTGGATCCTGGGACTCTGAGATCAAGCCCTGAGCCTAAGGCAGATGCTCAGCTCAACCACTGAGCTACCCACACTTCCCAGAGCCTGGCTAGCTAGAGAAAGAAAACTTAAGACTGATTCCAAATGCAAAAGGACATTGTAGAAGGTGTTTCTGAAGGAGACTTTTTGAAAAGGAATTGTCTGCATGGTCAGGACTGACTGAGATTGGGAGAAGTGAGTTTTACAAGTACACTGGTATAACATTGAGACTTGGCTCTTCTCTCTGTTAAAACAAGGTTTTCTTGCATTGTTAGTCTATTCTTGATAAGAGATTATGAACAAAGAAAAGGCTTTTTTTTTTTCTTTACCTGCCCATTACAACAAGGTTTTTATATTCGTTTTTATTGGGTCTTTACCTAAGTAAGAGAGTGAAAACTTCTCAATATTAAAGGAACTACATTTTGGTGACTCTATAACCTCCTGTAGAATCTCCTAGGGACACCTTGGAGAAACAGATACTGAAGTTTTCAGTTTTGTAATGATCCATGATCATTTGTAGGCATGTGCCTTGAAAACTTCTGAGATGGTTGGTTGGTTGGTTGGTTGGTTGGTTGGTTGGTTGGTTGGTTTGTTGGTCGGTTGGTTGGTTGGATGGCTGGTTGGTTTGGCTGGCTGGCCGGCCGGCCAGCTGGCTGACCTACTGTTCTCTGGTTTGTTCATTCATTCATTGATTTTCAGCAGATTCCCAGAAAGTCAAACCCTAAATAGAGTCTCTTGACTAATTAGCATAGTTTACCTGCTATGCAAAGTCACATGAGAAGCATTGTCAAACAACAATAAGCCCTCTTAGGTTATGCTGGGTGCATGAATGCTGTCAATGTTCCAAAAATGAAATGAAATTCCTAAAGTTGTAACATGTCTTGGTACAGTGCCATCACTCGACATTCTAATTGTTAAAATGCTATGTGTTACAAAAAATAATCAAAGTTTCTTACCGACTGCATTATAAGGAACTCTCATCAGGTCTTTAACCATGTCCATTTTTGTCTGCCCTGTCATTTATAGGTATTCTTATGATGGTCTTGCAAAAATATGATTCAGGTTCAAGAAGAGTTACGAAAAGGACTTTTGACAAACACCGGTCTCTGGTCACCCTGAGATCGTAAAACTAAAGTATGAATTTCCAGAACTAATGAAAAAGCTACATTTAAACAGAACAAAAAGAAACAACATGGCACTGAATGGGTTAAGGACAATGATGACCATTTTTAATGACTCTTATTCACAACATTGTTGATCCTCTCATGTTTGCTACTCCAGATTGAAGGCAAATTTGTCTCTAGAGATATCTATGACTTACAGAAAATTTATGAAAATGTTTTGTAAACAAATTAAAATATTTATCTTTTCTCCCTACCTGTAACCCTCCAGAGTTCAGAAACTCTCAGTGAGTATTCTTTCTTTTATGGCAATTGTAAATCATCTGCATAGTTTGGGTGGGAATCTGTTCTCATTGTAACCAGACACCGTTGGAAGGATTGGTTATATTACCAAGGCCTTGACTAGAATGGCATCGGTTTTTCTTTTTCTGCTCCCCCCCACCCCAGTTTTATCTATAAATAATCTCTACTCCCAAGGTAGGGCTCGAACTCACAAGCTTGAGGTCAAGAGTCATGCTCTCTACTGACTGAGCAGGCCAGGTGCCCCTGGAATCTCATCCTTAAGACACATGCATAGACTCAGATAGGATCACACAGCTTTAAGAAAATCAGATCGACTTTCTGGAGCCAATAAAGCCCCTTGGAAAATGTTGGCCTGATACCTTCCTTACAGAATTCCCCACAGCCTTACCAGGTGAGTCAAGAGTGGCACCTCCTGGCAGATGAAAGCAAGAATCAGATGCTTAATCAGACCGAGCCTCCCAGGTGCCCCTAAAAGGTGCTTTGAAATGCTGTAGTTCTTCCTTTTTGTCTTGCCTTTACAGGGATGATGTCAGTGACTATGTCTGTCTACTTGGAGAGGAAGAAAATATTCCAGAATGCTGGAACCTGGTTTTCCACACTGTGGATGACCGAACCCCCTCCAACCTGACACAGGAACTCCCTTACTCTGAGCCAAGGAAAGGGGGTCTTGTTTTAAGTTGTGGTTAAAAGTAGACATCATCTACAATGGGGCATATTAGCCATTTGTAAGCCTAGAGTTCAGCAGTATTAGGTATGTTCACATCCTCCTCACCACGTTATCTTTCCATTTCATTTTTTAAATTTTAATTTTTATATATTTTTAAAATGTTATTTCTTTAATTCATTAGAGATACAGAGAGAGAGCGAGAGCGAGAGGCAGAGACACAGGCAGAGGGAGAAGCAGGCTCCCCACAGGGAACCCAACTCGGGACTCCATGGATCCAAAGACCCTGGGATGATGTGCCCCCACCCCCCAGGGCCCAATCGCTGAGCCACCCAGGAAACCCATACATACTTAATTTTTTAAAAGTTTGTTCATTCATTTTTCATTATCTCTAGACCCAACATAGGGCTGGAAATCACCACCCTGACTGAGATCAAGAGTTGAGTGTTCTTCTGACTGAGCCGGCCAGGTGCTCCTTCCATTTCATTTTTTCAAGAACCCTGAGATCATGGCTCAGTGTCACCATTTGTCCAGTGAGGCCCTCCCACCTTCCACCCCTCCATGAAGAGGTGACATCTGTCAGGCTGGTTCATGTTTGTTCATCTTCCTTCCTCCTTTTAGTAGACAGAAGGTGTCTTGTGAAACAGCCAGTGACTATGTCAAATAAGACTGAAGATTTCCCTTGGGAAGTGGGTGCAAGAGGGAGGACAGGTGGATGGAGAACCAGTAAACTGTTGGCTTTAGAGGAAAGAGTGTGCTTGCTGGGCCCTCACCCAGGGTGAATGGGTCAGAACTGTCCCCTGTCAGGCCTCCCTTAGTCTTTCACCCTTATCACTCCATGCCCGTGTTTGGCCTTTGAACCCTAAGACACCACCGTCATGTGTCTAGGTGCCCCTCAGACTCAGCAGGCCACACCATGCCACGCCACGCCCTCCCAGATGCACCCCCATCCCTGGAAGGCATTAGAGTGAGATGTCATCCTCCACATCCAGGAGTCCCAAAGGGTTTATTGGGGTTTCCTGGGTTAGGAAACCAGGAGGGGACTCTTTTGGCCCCCAGACAAGGTGAGTTCTTCAGACATCCTCTTTCCCCTTCCCTTTCTCTTTCCCTTTCTTTTTCCCTCTCTCTCCTTCCCTACCCTCTCATCCCCTCCCCTCCCCTTCCCCTCCTCTCCTCTCTCTTTACCCTCCCTTCCCCTCCCCTCCCCTCTCTTCCCCCACACTTTGGAAGTTGCAGCCGGAGGGTTGAGGGAGAAAGCCATTCAATGGAGAATAAGTCCGAGGCTCTTACTTTTCAGACAGCCTTGAGCATTTGGTAGCACTGTCAATTTGAAAGGACCTATATGCCAAGGCATCTCTAAACATGGTCCCGGAAATCTTTGACATTCACATGCCTCTGATGAAATCATTGCTCTGGAAACTCCAGCATCTATAGCCGATCTTGTCCATGTTCTTCTAACCTTTACTCGCCCTCTGTTCACCTGATATTTTGCCTGATTGTTCACGGAGAAATTAGATCCCATCCTGCAAGAGCTGAATCTGAATCCTCTGCTCACCCAGACGACAGAAAAGAATATGCACAGGTCTGCACCCATCTTATCCTTCTCCATCGTGGCAGAAGAAAATGTGGCCCACCCTCCCTCCTCCTGTCAAAAGTCAAATCTGAGATAAGACTTGGATAGAAAGGAAACCAGAATACTTTTCTGAACTATAGACACTTTTATTTTTTTAAGATTTAATTTATCCATTCATGAGAGACAGACAGAGAGAGAGAGAGAGAGTGAGAGAGAGAGGGAGAGGGAGAAGCAGGCTCCATGCAGGGAGCCCCATGCAGGACTCAATCCCAGAGCTCCAGGACCACGCCCTGTGCCAGGAGCATGCCCCGTGCCGAAGGCAAATGCTTAAACGCTGAGCCACCCAAGCGTCCCCTATAGACACTTTTAAAAAGTAGCTGTAGCAGCAAAGAAACACACACAAAACACACCCCCTCCCCCCAGCAGGTGGAAGGAGGGTGTGCTGACTCCCCTCCTTTTCCTTCCGAGAAGCACACCTCCTCCCATGCCCCTGGAAGGTGATTTGGAGGGGAGTGCCAGGAGGGGAGTGAATGACATTCTTATCTTCAAGGACAGGAAGTGAGCATGAGAATGAGAATTCTGTACAAACAGATCTTGTTATGCCAATAAGCACATGAGAAAATGCTCCGCATCACTGGCCATCAGGGAAATACACATCAAAACCACAATGAGATACCACCTCACACCAGTGAGAATGGGGAAAATTAACAAGACAGGAAACAACAGATGTTGGAGAGGATGTGGAGAAAGGGGAACCCTCTTACACTGTTGGTGGGAATGTGAACTGGTGCAGCTACTCTGGAAAACTGTGTGGAGGTTCCTGAAAGAGTTAAAAATAGACCTGCCCTACGACCCAGCAATTGCACTGCTGGGGATTTACCCCAAAGATACAGATGCAATGAAACGCCGGGACACCTGCACCCCGATGTTTCTAGCAGCAATGTCCACAATAGCCAAACTGTGGAAGGCGCCTCGGTGTCCATCGAAAGATGAATGGATAAAGAAGATGGTCTATGTACACAATGGATAATTTTCAGCCATTAGAAACAACAAATACCCACCATGTGCTTCGACGTGGATGGAACTGGAGGGTATTATGCTGAGTGAAATAAGTCAATCAGAGAAGGACAAACATTATATGGTCTCATTCATTTGGGGGATATAAAAAATAGTGTCAGGGAAAAAAGGGGAAAGGAGAAAAAATGAGTGGGAAATATCAGAAAGGGAGACAGAACATGAGAGACTCCTAACTCTGGGAAACGAACAAGGGGTGGACGAAAGGGAGGTGAGGGGGGGTGGGGGTGACTGGCTGACGGGCACTGAGGGGGGCACTTGATGGGATGAGCACTGGGTGTTATTCTGTATGTTGGGAAATTGAACACCAATAAAAAATTAATTAAAAAATAAAAATAAATAATAAAAAATAAAAAAAGGAAGAAAATCCTTATGCTCTTTTAGCCTCCCCACATAGTTGAGTTACTCTTCCACAATGTCTTCCCCTTGTTCAACTCAATATACAAGCATTTAGGGTTTGCCACTCCTTGCCCACCCCCACCCCACGCCGCGGTTCATAGGACATTAAGGTCATCCTCATCCTCGGGGTCCGGCCCCAGAGGCTGAGAGGGTGGAGGTCTTGGTGGTGTCTCTGGGACGTCGTCCTTTCCAGCATCTTTGGATTTGACCTCCTTCATGGCCTTCCTTGCTCCCTTCAGGGTGCTTCCCCACCTCTCAGCCGCCATCTCAAGAAATGCCCTGGATAGGGATGATGCCTTTGCGAGCTGCACATGCTCTTAGTGGAGGATCCAGCGATCCCACTCCCTGGTATCAGTCCCGGGTGACCTAGAGGAGGCGAAAACAGAGCCATAGCATCTCTAAATCCCCTGCCTGTCTAGCTTGTCGAGGTCATCCTTACACCCCATCTGACATGGTGCTGGCACTTGGGAGGCATGCCAATCATGTGTGGAGGCACATGTTCCTCCAAAGGATGGAGCCACAGCCAGGTGCCCTGGAATATGTGTCCTTGAAAAACAAACGTGAAGTCTTCACCTCTGACCTTTCTCCTGCTGAGCAGCCTTCTGCCCAGTTGCCCTCTGGGTGGAGGAAATACCAGTAATGCATGTAGGTTAGCCAACTGAGGAAGAATTCACTTGAAAGAAAACCCTTCAAGTTTCTGATGTTTGGTCAAGCTTTCAACCCACTTGATGTCCAGCCTTCCTTCCGAGTCACATGACTTGCTTGATATCTCTCTTGTGGGCGTCTCATCAGTAGCTTTCATAATGCTCAGGATGTAGGATTTACAGGGAACAGTTTTTATCCCAGGGTAGGTGGATGCTGTGAAGTGGGATCAGGGATTCATACAGGTGAGAAGAAGGCTGAGAGGGAGGCTCAGAAAGGAAACCATTAAGAGCCCACAGCCAATTGGTGAGGCTGGGTGATAAAGAGTTACCTTTAATCAGAGGAATTCTTGCTGGAGGGGCTTGTGCCTTCTCTTGTCTGGATTGGAGGGTGAAGTTTTTGAAAGGTTCCTACTAGTCGCAGAAAGCGTTAAAGTGCTATAGCACCTAGACAGGATGCTGCTTTGTCACCTCCAGGGTCCTATCTCGGCCACCACTATTGTTTTCCTTTGACTGCTTAATGCTCACAGGTGTATATCTTTGATAGTTATTGCTTGTCCTTGTCCCATCTGTGGCCCCTTTTGTTTGTTTTTCAAAGCTTTTTATTGTGATTGACTGATTTTTAAGATTTTTTTTTAAATTTATTTATGATAGTCACAGAGAGAGAGAGAGAGAGGCAGAGACATAGGCAGAGGGAGAAACAGGCTCCATGCACCGGGAGCCCGACGTGGGATTCGATCCCGGGTCTCCAGGATCGTGCCCTTGGCCAAAGGCAGGCGCTAAACCGCTGCACCACCCAGGGATCCCCTGATTTTTAAGATTTTTAAAAATTACCTTATTCATCAGAAACATAGGGAGAGACAGAGAGAGACAGAGAGAGAGGCAGAGACCTAGGAAGAGAGAGAAGCAGGCTCACCACGGGGAGCCCAGTGTGGGACTCTATTCCTGCACTCTGGAATTACACCTGGAGCCAAAGGGAGAGCCTTAACCGCCAAGCCACCCAGGCATCCGAAAGCTCTTTAGTTTCAAGTGATCTCTACACCAATCCAACAGACATGGTGCTGGCTGGAACTCATGACCCCCGCCAATCAAGAGTCACGTGGAGCCAGCCAGGTGCCCTCTAATACCTGGACTAGAAAAACAAAACAAAACAAAACAAAACAAAACAAAACAAAAGGGGTGGGCGGGGGGAGAAGGAAAAAAGAAAGAAAAAAGTTTTGAACATGCCAAAGGAGGTTCTGCCCATTGTTTTCCTTTTCCCCTTAATATCCTGGACAAGTTGGTAATCAATATTTACCTCTTTTCCAGGGCTCCCCACCCCAGAGGGCACTGTGCAGATGTCCTGGAACTGGATTTATGTAGTGAATGGCTATTTTAACCCCCTTCCTCACACCAGCTTTCCCAGACTAAGCTCACACTAGGCCTCTCTCAGAGGCCTCTAAGACCCTGACTACCCAGGAGATGTGGGGGTGCAATGGAAATGAGCGGGCCTGAGTTCTGAGGCTTAGGCCTTCCCAGAATGATAGCTTCTCAAAGAAGGGAGTTCAAACCTTTCTCCCCAGAATGTTTGGAGGGGCAGTCCAAAAGTGTTGTAGGGCCCCTGGGACACCACAGTTCCTTGAGTGCTGCTCTCCACTGGCCCCTACTGTGAGGAAGGCCGAACCTCTCAGCCCATCAGAGGAGCCTGGGCAGTGGCAAGGCTGGGGGCTTTAGTCTGAGAACCAAGCCCTCCCTGAGGTTCCTGAGGGAACCTTTCAAGGAACCCTCACAGCTGAGGGAAGTTAGCATCTAGCTCCACCCTAGGTGGGCGAGGGGCAAGGGCAGAGGCCAGGTACTTTTCACAGAGAAAGCAGCTCTCCTGGCCTGCAGGTGACCAGGAGTCTGTCATGGCGGTGAGTTAGGGTACCCTCTCCACACAGGTTGTGGAGGTGAAATGACCCTGTGAGCTTCCAAAAGCTGAGGAACTAGCCTTCCTTGAGGGAAACTTTCAACTAGCACCCCCCACCCCCACCCCAGTTGGGAGGTGGACCTGGCCCCACCTTAGGCCATAAACCCAATGGAAGAAGCTGTCCTGAACCCTGGGCCCAAGGGGCCAGTGAGGGCAGGTTTCCCATGGCCTCTCCGGGAAGGGCTTGAGAAGCCAGATCCTCAGGAGGTTCCCCAGGGGTCCTGAAAGGTGCTGTACACCGCTAGGGCCCTAGGCCTTCCTGGAGTGCCCCTGGAGACTTGCTTCTCACCTCAGGTTGTGGGAATAGGTGTCTCAGCAGTGGTGGTGGCACCAAGGGGAAGCAGGAGACTTTCCTCTGAGGACAAAGCTCTCCCTGATTATGTTCACCACTAGGCCTCCCTCTCCCAGAGGCCTGGGAGACCCTGCCTCCCCAGCAGCTGTGGGGGTGCAATGGAAATGAGCTGGCCTGATTTCTAGAAGGCCTAACTTCTCGATGAAGGGAGTTCAAACCTGTCTCCCCACAAGGTGTGGAGGGGCTGTCCCAAGCACTGGAGGGCCTCTGGGACACCACAGTTCCTGAGTACTGCTCTCCACTGGCCCCTTCCATGAGGAAAGTCGAACCTCTCAGCCCAGCAGACAGAGGAGCCTGGGCAGTGGCAAGCCTGTGTGCCTCAGTGTGAGAACCAGACCCTTCTGCAGGGAAACTTTCAACATGCCAGCCCTCAGCTCAGGGAGGTTAGCAGCTAGGTCCACCCTCGTTGGGGGGAGGGGCAAGGGAAGAGGCCAGTTACTTTTCAATGAACAAGCAGGTTCCCTGGCCTGTAGCTGACCGTGAATCTGTTACCGGGGTGAGTTAGCACCACCTCTCCTCAGTGGCTGTGGAGGTGCATATTCCTTGCGACCTCCTGAACGCTGAGGAACTAGTGTTTCTTGAGTGAAACTTTCAGTTAGCCCTTCCCAGGTGGGTGGTGGGCCCTGGCCCCACATTAGCTTTGAGATGCAATGGAACTGGCTGTCTTGGACACTAAGCAGAAGCTTACCTTGATGTCAGCTATCCACTGGCCTCTCACTCAATGAGTGGTTTTTGAACCCAGCTCCTTAGTACGTTTGGAGGGGCCATGTAAGGCACTGTCCACCTCTAGGGAATATAGGCCTTCCTGGAATGCCCCTCTGACAAGCTTCTCACATCAAGGAGTTTATGTGTTTCAGCAGTGGTGCTGGTGCAAAGGGAAAGCAGTCTACTTATCTCTGAGGGAAGCTCTGCACTAGGCCTCTCACATAGGTGAGATAGACTCTACCCCCACAGCAGCTGAGAAGGATCAGTGGCAATGGACTAGCCATAATTAGAGACTGAGGCCTTCCTAGCTGGCTAACCTCTACATCAAGGCAGTTCAAAACTATCTCAACAGCAGATTTGGAGGTGTGATACATATGTGTTGGGGTGCCTCTGGGATACCACAGTTCCTTGAATGCAGGTTTTTACTAGCATCTTCAAAAAGAAGGTAGAGCCCTCTCCACAGTGGAAGGGCAATGGAAGGTTGTCTGCTTCACTTTGAGAGCCAAGCCCTTAAAAAGAAAGAAAAAGAGAAAGAGAAAGAGAGAAAAGAAAACCAAGCCTTCCCAGAGGTACCCTTCAACGAGCACTCACCCCTGAGGCAGCTTAACAGCTAACCCCACACGTTGGTGTGTACACACAGTGAAAAAGCCAGGTACTTAACACTTAGAAAAATCTTTCCTGGCCTATGGCTTGCAACTAGTCTAACACTGGAGTGAGTTAGAACCTCTCTCAAATGTTGGTGTGGAGGTGCAGGTACAAGGAGATAAAGGAACTCTGTGACACAGCGTTCTATGAAGGAAACTTCATCTAGCCTCTGTCTTTAGGGAGGTAGGCCTTGGCTCAGCAATGAACTGGAGGCCTAACGGAACTTGCTGTCCAGTACCCTGGGTGTGAGCATCCTTTGAGGGCAGCTTTCCACTCGCCACTCAATTAAGGGGTTAGCAGCTACACAGTGTGTTTGGAGGGGAACTAAAATGCACTGAAAAACACACTTGGAGACAAGCCTTTCTAGAATGCACCTTCCAACTAGCTTCTCACATCAGGGAGTTGAAACCTAGTATCCTCAGCTGTGTTGGAAGCGCAAAGGGAAAACAGTCTACTTATATCGGAGGACAAAGCTTTCCCAGAGGGAAGCTCTGCACTAGGCCTCTCTTATAGGCGATTTAGACCTTACCTTCCCAGCAGCTGTGGAGGCGCATTGGAAATGACCTGGCATTAATTCTGTGACTCAGGCATTCCTAGCCCGCTAGCTTCTCGATCAAGGAAGCTTAAACCTATATCCACAGCAGTTTTGGAAGCCTGGTAAATATGGGCTGGAGGGCCTCTGGGAAGCCACAGATAATTGAATGTAGGTTTCCACTAATCTCTTCAAAAAGAAGGTAGACCCCTCTTCAAGGGTTGCTTACTGGCAGTGGAAAGGTGGTCTGCTTCACTTTGAAACCAGCCTTCTCAGATGTACCCTTCAACGAGCACTCACACCTGAGGGATGTTAGGAGCTAGCCCCACGCTTTGGTGTGTTGGCTCAGTGGAAAGGCCAGGTGTTTAACACTGTGAAAGAATCTTTCCTGGCCTGCAGCTTGCAACTAGCCTATCACCAGAATGATTTAGAACCTTTCTAAAATTTTCATGTGGAGATGCAGTGACAAGCTGATGTAGTTAACTCTTAGACACTAGTGTTCTAGGGTTAGAGTTAGGGTGTAGGGTTAGGGTTAGGGCTAGGGGTTAAGGTTAGGGTCAGGGTCACAGTTAGGGTTAGGGTCAGGGTTATCATCAGGTTCAGGGTCAGAGTCAGGATTAGGGGTTAGGGTCAGGGTCACGGTTAGGGTCAGAGTCTGGGATAGCGTTAGGGTTAGGTTTACGGGTAGGGTCAGGGTTAGGGGTTAGGGTTAGTATTAGGATTGGGGCTAGGGATAGGGTTAAGGGTTAGGGGTTAGGTTTATGGTTAGGGTTAGGATTAGGGTCGGGGTTAGGGGTTGGGAGTTAGGGGTTAGGGTTAGGGTTGGCATTAAGGTTCAGTTGTATGTGTTAGGGGCTTGTGGTTTGTGTTTGGTTTTCTGTTAGTGATACATCTAGTGTTATGGCTAGGTTAAGGTTATGATTAAGTTTAAGTTTAGGGTTACTGTCTGTGTAGAATTTGAGTTTGTGTCTCAGCATGTGCCTGGCATCTGGGACTCCCAGTATCTTTGGTGGGCTAGTTTTAAGTGCTAAATTGTTTGTTGTTTCAAGGATGGCCTGGCTCCACCAATTCAGAGGCCTCTCCAGAGAATCCCACTCCAGGCCTCTGCTGGGGTGAGAATAGACATGGCAGGCATTTCCTGAGCTGAGATAAGGAGGGGATTTGTGGCTCTAAATACTCTTTATATGGATATTCAATTTACTTTCTGTTTTTATCTGTATGTGTGCACCTTTGTCATCAATACTAACAGTTGTTATTTTTAAAGTTTTATTTAAAATTCCTGTTTGTTGGGCAGCCCAGGTGGCTCAGTGGTTTAGCGCCACCTTCAGCCCAGGGTGTGATCCTGGGGACCTGGTATCAAGTCCCATGTCAGGCTCCCTGCATGGAGCCTGCTTCTCCCTCTGCCTGTGTGTGTCTCTGCCTCTCTCTCTCTCTGTGTCTCTCATGAATGAATAAATAAAATCTTTTTTAAAAAACCTAAATTCCTGTTTGTTAACACAGTATATATTAGTTTCAGTTGTACAACATAGTCATTCAACACTTGGATGCAATGCCTGGTGCTCATCACAGGTGCCCTCCTTCATCCCCATCTCCTGTTTTCCCAACCCCCCTCACGTTCCTCAGGTTTTTATTACTTTATTCTCTATAGTTAAGGGTGTGTTTCTTGGTTTGTCCTCTCATTCCCCCCACCTTTGCCAGTTTGTTTGGTTTCTTAAAATCCACATATGAATGCAATTGTATGGTATTTGTCTTTCTCTGACTGTCTTATTTCAGTTAGCATAATTCTTTTTAAGTTTTTTAGGTTGTAAATGGCATCATTTCATCCTTTCTGATAATTGAAAGATATTCCAGTCTGTATATTTACTACATCTTCTTTATCCATTCATCTGTTGATGGATATCTTGGCTGTTTCCATAGTTTGGCTATTGTTGATAATGCTGCTATAAACATTGATGTGTATGTACCCCTTCGAATCTGTACTTTTGTATCCTCTGGGTAAATACCAATTGTGCAATTCCTGAATCATAGGTAGTTCTATTATTAACTTCTTGAGGAACCTCCATACTGTTCTCCACAGTGGCTGCACCTATTTGCATTCCCACCAGCAGTGTAAGGGCATCCCCCTTTCTCCCCATCCTCACCAATATCTGTTGTTTCTTGTGTTGTTAATTTTAGCCATTATGACAGGTGTCAGGTGATATCTCATTGAGGTTTTGATATGCATTTCCCTGATGATGGGTGATGTTGGGTGTCTTTCCATGTGTCTGGTGGCCATCTGGATGTCTTATTAAAGACAATGTCCATTCATGTCTTCTGCTCATTTTCAACTGGATAATTCGTGTTTTGGATGTTGAGATTTATATTTTGGATTCTAACTCTTTATAAGATTTGTCATTTACAAATATCTTCTCTCATTTTGTATGTTTCCTTTTAGTTTTGGTTGTTTCCTTCACTGTGCAGAACCTTTTTATCTTGATGAGGTCCCAATAGTTTATTTTTGCTTTTGTTTCCCTTGCCTCCAAGGCATATCTAGAAAGAAGACCCTATGGCCAAGTCAAAGACATTACTGCCTATCTTTTCATCTCTTTATGGTTTCAGGTCTCACATTTAGGTCTCTAATCCATTTTGAATGTATTTTTTATATATGGTGTAAGAAAGTGGTCCAATTTCATTCTTCTGCATGTGGCTGTCTAGTTTTCTCAACACCATTTGCTGGAGAGACTGTCTTTTAACCATTGGATATTCTTTCCTGCTTTGTTGAAGAGTAGTTGAACATGGAGTTATTGGTTCATATTCTCATTTCGGTTTTCCATTCTTTTCTATTGATCTACGTGTCTACTTCTTGTGCCTGCACCATAGTCTTCTGATCACTAGAGCTCTGTAATATAACTTGAAGTTTGAAATTGTGATAGCCCAGCTTTGGTTTTCTTTTTCAATACTGATTTGGCTATTTTCAGTCTTTCATGGTTCCATACAAATTTTAGGATTATTTGTTCCAGCTCTGTGAAAAACTACTATTGCTATGTTGATAGGGATTGCATTAAATGTGTAGATTGCTTTGAGTAGTATAGCCTTTTTAACAATACTTGTTCTAATCCATGAGCAAGAAATGTCTTTCCATTTTGTTTGTGTCATCGTCAAATTCTTTCAGCAATGTTTTATAGTATTTACAGTACAGGTCATTCACCTCTTTGGTTAGGCTTAATGCTACGTGTCTTATTGTTTTTGGTGCTAGTATAAATGGGATTGATTCCGTAATTTTTCTTTCTGCTGCCTCATTGTGACATAGAAATGCAACATATTTCTGTGCATTAATTTTATATCCTGCAACTCTTCCAAATTCATGTTTGACTTCTAGCAATTTTTTTGGTGGAGTCTTTGGGTTTTCTACATAAAGTATCATGTGGTCTGCAAATAGTGAAAGTTTGACTTCTTCCTTGCCTATTTGGATCCCTTTTATTTCTTTTCTTTTTTTTCCTTTTATTTCTTTTTGTTGTCTGGTTACTGAGGCCAAGACTTCCAGTATTATGTTAAATAGGAATAGTGAGAGTGGACATTCTTGTCTTGTTTCTGAGTGTAGGGGAAAGCCTCTCAGGTTTTCCACACTGAGCATGATATTGGCTGTGGATCTTTGGTATATGGCCTTTAAGATGCTGAGGTATGTTCCTTCTATCCCTACCTTGTTGAGAATTTTTTTTTCTCAAGAAAGAACACCGTATTTTGTTGAATGCTTTTTCTCCATCTATTGACAGATCATATGCTTCTTATCCTTTCTTTTATTAATGTGGTGTATCACATTGATTGATTTGTGAACGTTGAACCACCCTTGCAATCCAGTAATAAATCCCACTAGATTCTGTTGAATAATTCTTTTAATGTACTGCTGAATTTTACTTGCTAGTATTTTACTGAGAATTTTTGCACCCATGTTCCCCATGTTCATTAGTGGTATTGGTCTGTAAAAAGTAGGGTCCTTGTCTGGTTTTGGGATCAAGGTAATGCTGGCCTCATAGAACGAGTTTGGAAGTTTTCCTTCCACCTCTATTTTTTTGGAAACGTTTGAGAAATAGGTATTAACTCTTCTTTAAACATCTGGTAGAATTGCCCTTGGAAGCCATCCAGCCCTGGACTTCCATATGTTGGGAGAGGATTTTTTGCTTTTTTTTTTTTTTTTAAGATATTATTTACGTATTCATGAGAGACACACGCAGAGAGAGGCAGAGACAGAGGGAGAAGCAGACTCCCCTGAGGGGAGCCCGATGCGAGACTCAATCCTAGGGTCCCAGGATCGTGATGAGAGCTGAAGGCAGACGCTCAATCGCTGAGCCACCCAGGTGCCCTGTTGTGAGGGTTTTGATTGCTGATTCTGTTTCTTTGCTAGTTATGGGTCTCTTCACATTTTCTATTTCTTCCTGTTTCAGTTTTGGTAGTCTGCACAGTTTTTGAGATTTGTTCATTTCTTCCAGGTCTCCCAGTTTGTCAGCATATAATTTTTCATAGTGTTCTCTTATAGTTGTTTTATTTTTGTGGTGTTGATAGTCACCTCTCTTCTTCTGTTTGTGATTTCATTTATTTAGGTCCTTTCTCTTTTTGATAAGTCTGGCTAGGGTTTTTATCAATTTTATTAATTATCTTGAACAACCAGCTCTTAGTTTCATTACTCCATTCTACTGTTTTGTTGCTGTTGTTTCTGTATCATTTATTTCTGCTCTAACCTGATCATTTTCCTTCTTCTGCAGGCTTTAGGCTTTGTTTGCTGTTCCTTTTCTAGCTCCTTTAGGTGTAGGGCTAGGTTGTGTATTTGAGACTTTTCTTGTTTCTTTTTTTAATTTTTAAAAACATTTATTTATTTATGATAGTCACAGAGAGAGAGAGAGAGAGGCAGAGACATAGGCAGAGGGAGAAGCAGGCTTCATGCACTGGGAGCCCGATGTGGGACTCGATCCCGGGTCTCCAGGATCGCGCCCTGGGCCAAAGGCAGGCGCCAAACCGCTGCGCCACCCAGGGATCCCTTTTTTTATTTTTATTTTTTTTTAATTTAACTTTTCTTGTTTCTTGAGGTAGGCCTGTATTGCTCTGTACTTCCCTCTTAGGGACTGCCTTTGCTACATCCCAGAGGTTTGGACAAACATGTTTTCATTTTCATTTGTTTCCATATATTTTTAAAATTTCTTCTTTAATTTCCTGGTTGCCCCATTCATTCTCTAGTAGGATGTTCTTTAATCGCCATGTATTTGTGGTCTTTTAAATTTTTTCTTGCAGTTAAGTTTCATAGTGTTGTGGTTTGAAAATGTACATAGTATGATCTCAGTCTTCTTGTACCTGTTGAGGGCTGGTTGATTGCCCATTATGTGATCTGTTCTGGAGAATGTCCCATGTGCACTTGAAAGGAATGAGTATTCTGCTGCTTTAGGGTGAAATATTCTTCTTTTTTAATACATTTATTTTTTATTGGTGTTCAATTTGTCAACATACAGAATAACACCCAGTGCTCATCCCGTCAAGTGCCCACCTCAGTGCCCGCCACCCAGTCACCCCCACCCCCTGCCCACCTCCCCTTCCACCACCACTCGTTCGTTTCTCAGAGTTAGGAGTCTCTCATGTTCTGTCTCCCTTTCTGATATTCCCCACTTCTTTCTTCTCCTTTCCCCTTTATTCCCTTTCACTATTTTTTATATTCCCCAGATGAATGAGACCATATAATGTTTGTCCTTCTCTGATTGACTTATTTCACTCAGCATAATACCCTCCAGTTCCAACCACGTCGAAGCAGATGGTGGGTATTTGTCGTTTCTAATGGCTGAGTAATATTCCATTGTATACATAAACCACATCTTCTTTATCCATTCTAGGATGAAATATTCTTAACATATTTGTTGAATCCCTCTGGTCCAGGGTTGACACCAAATCAAAGCCATTGTTTCCCTGTTCATGTTTGGCTCACACTCTGAGCCAAAGGCAGATGCTCAGCTGCTGAGCCACACAGGTGTTACAAATGTAGGGAATTTCATCCCAGATCATGGGAACTTGTAAAACATTGAGGCTCGTCTTTAACTTTCTGAGCTGTACGGTGCCCAATTGTTACCCACGCCTGCCTTTCAACTCATGAACTAGAGTTCCTTTACAAACAGATTGTAGCAATAGGATCCAGAGGCGGAAGAAACCTCTCCCACAGAGAACACATACGGACACGTAGACACCAGCAAGATGCCAACGAACTCTATCCTTTGTACCACTCCTATTTGTGGAGAGATCTTGAAAGACCCGATGTTCCAATATCCCCCTTTTACGAAAACAACTCCAGACACCAGGTAACTTGACCACATGTGGATCCCATCCATCCTTTGTTTTCAATTTCAAATCAGAACAGGGCTGGTTTCCTGCAAAGGTACCAAAAGCTGCAACAGCAAATCAACCAAAGACCAGAGTATGTCTCCAAGGGAACCGAGCATCGATTCCTCCCCAAAAGTCAGGGCATTCCTGATGGAACCATATGTCAGAGGCTAGTTGAAAGCAGCATTCAAGGAATGCTTGTTTCTGAGAGTTAAGCACTGTCCATTTCCATTGCATCCCCACCCCTACTTCAGATAGGTTCTTAACCAGTATGTGAGAGGCTACCGGAAATCGCATACAAGGAAGGACAGATTCTCAGAGTTAAGAAAGGGTCTTTCCATTGTGCCTCCTAGTAAGATACTTCCTAACTCTCTAATGTGAGAAGCTAGTTGAAAGCTGCATTCAGAGAATGTTTCTTCTTTTTCTTAGAGGCAAGTTGACAGCTGCCCTCAAGGAATGGAATCCCTGTTTCTTGGAGTTATGGACAGTGCATTTCCATGAGCCTCCACAACAACTGTTGACATAGATTCTAACTCCCTTATGTGAGAGGTTTGTTAGAAGGTGCTTTCAAGCAATGCTTGTTTTTCAGAGTTAAGTATATCGCAATTCCGAGGAACCTCCACAGGTTCTTTTGATAGAGGTTCTAAAGCTGGTAAGTGAGAGGGTAGTGAAAAGCTGCACCAAGGAACGCTAGTTGCTCAGAGTACACTATATAGCATTCCCATGGCCACACCATTCCTGTGGAGATAGATTCTATCTCCCTTAGTTGAGAGGCCAGGGAAAGGCTGCAGGGAAGGAAATCTTGTGTCTCAGAGTTCAGTACAGCTCATTTCCGTGGCACCTCCTCACCTCCAGTGAAGCCAGGTTCTAACTCCCATAGGTGAGAGGCTAGTTGAAAGCGTCGTTCAAGGACTGGTTCTTTCTGAGAGTTGAGCACAAGGCCTTTCCATTGAGTCTCCACCCATACTGTGGAAATAGGTTCTAATACCTTATGTTACAGGCTTGTCAGAAGCTGCCTGCAAGGAACGCTTGTTTCTCAGAGTTTAGTAGGCTGCATGTCACTCGATCCTCCACAGGTGCTTTTGATATACGTTCTAAGGCAGTAGGTAAGCGGGTAGTGGAAAGATGCTCTCCGGGAAAGCAAGTTGCTCTTGGTTCACTACATAGAATTTCCAAGGAACCTCCACTCTTGTGGAGATAGCTTCTAATTCCTTTATTTGAGAGACGAGTTGAAAGCTGCATTCAAGGAATGCTTCTTTCTGAGAACGAAGTAAAGGGCCTTTCCATTGGGCCTCCACACAAACTGTGGACATAGGTTCTAACTGCCTTATTTTAGAGGATTGTAAGAAGCTGCCTGCAAGGAACGCAGGTGGCACGGGGTCGGTAGACCGCATTGCCCTTGAACTACCACAGGTGCTTTCGATCTAGGTTCTAATGCCAGTAGGTGAGATGGTAGTGGAAAGCTGCACCAAGGAACACTGGTTGCTCAGAGTTCACTATGTAGAATTTCCATGGCCTCTCCACTCTTGTGGAGATAACTTCGACCCACTTTAGGTGAAAGTCTAGTGGAAAGCCTCAGGGCCACAATGCTTGTGTCTCAGAGTACAGTGTAGCACATTTCCAAGGCACCTCCTGCACCTACAGTGGAGCTAGCTTCAAATTCACATAGCTGAATGCTGCATTCAAGGAATGCTTCTTTCTGAGAGATGAGCACAGGGCCTTTCCATTGGGCCTCCACACCTACTGTGGACATAGCTTCTAAATCCCTTATGTGAGCGGCTTATCGGTAGGTGCCCGCAGGGAACACTTGTTTCTCAGAGCTCAGCAGGCCGCATTTCACTCGAGCCTCCACAGGTGCCCTTGGTGTAGCTTCTAAGGCTGGTAGGTGAGGGGGTAGTGGAAAACTGCTCTCCAGGAACGCTGGTTGCTCACAGTTCAGCACATAGTGTTTCCATGGGCCCTCCACCCCTGTGGAGCTAGCCTGTACCTCCCGTGGGTGAGAGGCTAGTGGCAAGCTGCAGGCCCAGAATGCTTGTGTCTCAGAGTTCAGTACAGGGCCTTTCCGTGGCATCTCCTCACCCAGAGTGGAGCTAGCCCCTAACTCCCATAGGTGAGAGGCTAGTCGAAAGCTACATTCAAGGAATGATTCTTTCTGAGGGTTGAGCACAGAGCCTGTCCCTTGGGCCTCCACACATACTGTGGACATAGCTTCTAACTCCCTTATGTTAGAGGCTTGTCAGAAGAGGCCAGAAAGGAACGCTTGTTTCTCAGAATGCATTAGGCGACATTTCCCTGAGCCTCCATAGGTGCTCTTGATCAAGGTTCTAAGGCTGGTAGGTCAGAGGGTAGTGGAAAGCTGCTCTCCAGAACGCTGGCTCACAGTTTACCACATAGCATTTCCTTTGTCCTTCTCACCTGTGTAGTTAGCTTGTGCCTCCTGTGAGTGAGAGGCCAGTGGAGAGCTGCAGGGCAGGAATACTTGTTTCCCAGAGTTCAGTACTCGCATTTCCATGACACCTCCTCACCTACGATGAGCTAGTTTCTAACTCCCATATATTTAGTTGAAATAAATATACCTTGTACCTCCTGTGAGTGAGAGGCTAGTTGAAAGCTGCATTCATGAAATGCCTCTTTCTAAGAATTAAGCACAGTGCCTTTCCTTGTGTCCCCTCACCTACTGTTCTGAAATGTCCTTAACCACTACGTGTGAGGCTAGTGGAAATCGCATACAAGGAACGACCGATTCTCACAGTTAAGACAGGGCCTTTCCATTGCGCCTCTTTTAAGATACTTCCTAAACTCGCTTATGTGAGAGCTAGTTGAAAGCTGCCTTCAGAGAATCCTTTCTCAGACTTTAAGTACTGCTCACTTTAGTGCTCCTGCGCCACCTACTGTGGAGATAGAGTAACGCTTCTTTTTCTTAGAGGCAAATTGACAGCTGCCTTCAAGGAACCCCTGTTTCTTGGAGTTATGTACAGTGCATTTCCATGGGCTTCCACACCAACTCTTGACATAGATTCTTTTTTTGCGTGTGTATTTTTTATTGGAGTTCGATTTGCCAACGTATAACACCCAGTGCTCATCCCATCAAGTGCCCCCCTCAGTGCCTGTCACCCAGTCACCCCATCCCCCCCTGCCCACCTCCCCTTCCACTATCCCTTGTTTGTTTCCCAGTGTTACGAGTCCCTCATGTTCTGTCACCCTCGCTGATATTTCCCACTCATTTTCTCTTCTTTCCCCTTAAATCCCTTTCACTATTTTTTATATTTCCTCTGAATGAATGAAACCATAGAATGTTTGTCCTTCTCCCATTGACTTACTTCACTCAGCATAACCTTCCAGTTCTATCCACATTGAAGCAAATGGGGGGCATTCGTCGTTTCTAATGGCTGAGTAATATTCCATTGTATATATAGACCACATCCTCTTCATTCCTCTTTCAATGGACACCGAGGCTCCTTCCACAGTTTGGCTATTGTGGACATTGCTGCTATAAACATCGGGTTGCAGGTGTCTTGGTTTTTCACTGCATCTGTATCTTTGGGGTAAATCCCCAGTAGTGCAATTGAAGGGTCATAGGGTAGCTCTATTTTTAGCCCTTTGAGGAACCTCCACACAGTTTTCCAGAGTGGCTGTACGAGTTCACATTCCCACCGAGTGCAAAAGGGTTCCCCTTTCTCCACATCTTCTCCAACATTTGTTGTTTCCTGTCTTGTTAATTCTCACCATTCTCACTGGTATGAGGTGGTATCTCATTGTGGTTTTGATGTGTATTTCCCTGATGGCCAGTGATGCAGAGCATATTCTCATGTGGTTGTGGGCCATGTGTCTGTCTTCTTTGGTGAAATTTCTGTTCATGTCTTTTGCCCATTTCATGATTGGATCGTTTGTTTCTTGGGTGTTCATTTTAATAAGTTCTTTATAGATCTTGGATACTAACCCTTTATCTGATGTGTCATTTGCAAATATCTTCTCCCATTCTGCAGGTTGTCTTTTAGTTTTGTTGACCATTTCTTTTGCTGTGCACAGGTTTCTCATCTTGATTCAGTCCCAATAGTTCATTTTTGCTTTTGTTTCCCTTGCCTTCATAGATGTATCTTGCTGTGGTCAAGTTCAAAAAGGATGTTGCCTGTGTTCTCCTCTAGGGTTTCGATGAATTCTTGTCTCACATTTGGATCTTTCATCCATTTTGAGTTTATCTTTGTGTATGGTGTAAGAGAATGGTCTAGTTTCATTCTTCTGCACATGGCTGTCCAATTTTCCCAGCACCGTGTATTGAAGAGACTGTCCTTTTTCCAGTGGATAGTCTTTTCTGCTTTGTCGAATATTAGTTGACCATAAGGGCACCTGGGTGGCTCAGTAGTTGAGCATCTGCCTTTGGCTCAGGGCATGATCCCGGGGTCCTGGGATTGAGTCCCACATCAGGCTCTCCACAGGGAGCCTGCTTTTCCCTCTCCCTCTGCCTATGCCTCTGCCTCTCTCTGTGTGTCTCTTATGAGTAAAAAGTAATTTTTTAAAAAAAGAATATTAGTTGACCATAGAGTTGAGGGCCCATTTCTGGGTTCTCTGTTCTGTTCCATTGATCAATGGGTCTGTTTTTGTGCCAGTACCACACTGTCTTGATGATCACAGCTTTGTAGTACAACTTGAAATCTGGCATTCTGATGCCCCCGGCTCTGGTTTTCTTTATCAATATTCCCCTGGCTATTCAGGGTCTTTTCTGATTCCACACAAATCTTACGATGATTTGTTCCAACTCTCTGAAGAAAGTCCATGGTATTTTGATAGGGATTGCATTGAAAGTGTAGATTACCCTGGGTAGCATAGACATTTTCACCATATTAGTTCTTCCAATCCATGAGCATGGAATGTTTTTCCATCTCTTTGTGTCTTCCTCAATTTCTTTAAGAAATATTCCATAGTTTTTAGGGTATAGATCCTTTACCCCTTTCGTTAGGTTTATTATCCCTGTGTATCTTATGCTTTTGGGTGCAATTGTAAATGGGATTGACTCCTTAATTTCCCTTTCTTCAATCTCATTGTAGTGTATAGAAATGCCACTGATATCTGGGTATTGATTTTGTATCCTGCCACATTGTCAAATTGCTGTATGAGTTCTAGCAATCTCGGGGTGGATTCTTTTGGGCTTTCTATGTATGGTATTATGTCATCTGCAAAGAGGGAGAGTTTGACTTTTTCTTTGCCAGGTTGAATGCGTTTTGTTTCTTTTTTGTTGTCTGATTGCTGAGGCTAGGACCTCTATGTACTATGCTGAACAGCAGTGGTGAGTGGACATCCCTATCCTGTTCCTGATCTTAGGGGAAAGGGTCTCAGTTTTTCCCCATTGAGAATGATATGTTCTGTGGGCTTTTCATAGATGGTTTTTAAGATGCTGAGGAATGTTCCCTCTATTCCTACACTCTGAAGAGTTTTGATCAGGAATGAATGCTGTATTTTGTCAAATATTGAGAGGATTATATGGTTCTTGTTTCTTCTCTTGTTCATGTGATCTATCACGTTGATTGTTTTACGAGTGTGGAACCAACCTTGCATCCCAGGTGTAAATCCCACTTGGTCCTGGTGAATAACCTTCTCCATGTACTGTTGGATCCTATTGGCTAGTATCTTGTTCAGAATTTTTTGCATCCGTGTTCATCAGGGATGTTGGTCTATAATTCTCCCTTTTGGTGGGGTCTTTGTCTGGTTTGGGAATTAAAGTGATGCTGGCCTCACAAAACGAGTTTGGAAGTATTCTGTCCCTTTCTATCTTTCGGAACAACTTTAGTAGAATAGGTATGGTTTCTTCTTTAAACGTTTGATAGAATTCCCGTGGGAAGATATCTGGCCCTGGACTTTTGTGCCTTGGGAGGTTTTTGATGACAGCTTCAATTTCCTCCCTGGTTATCGGCCTGTTCAGGTTTTCTATTTCTTCCTGCTCCAGTTTTGGTAATTTGTGGTTTTCCAGAAATGCATCCATTTCTTCTAGATTGCCTAATTTATTGGCATATAACTGTTCATAATACGTTTTTTAAATCATTTGTATTTCCTTGGTATTGGTTGTGATCTCCTTTTTCTTTCATGATTTTATTAATTTAGTCTTTTTTCTTTTTAACAAGGCAGGCTAATGGTTTGTCTATCTTATGAATTCTTTCAAAGAACCAACTCCTGGTTTTGTTGATCTGTTCTACAGTTCTTCTGGTCTTTAGTTCATGAGTTCTGCTCGAATCTTTATTATCTTTCTTCTGCTGCTTGGTGTAGGTTTTATTTGCTGTTCTTTCACCACATCCTTTAGGTGTGAGGTTAGCTTGTGCATTTGAGTGTTTTCCAGTATTCTGAGGGATGCTTGTATTGCGATGTATTTCCCTCTTAGGACTGCTTACGCTGCCCAAAGATTTTGAATGGTTGTATCTTCATTTTCATTAGTTTCCATGAATCTTTTTAATTCTTCTCTAATTTCCTGGTTGACCCATTCATCTTCTAGTAGGATGCTCTTTAACCTCCACGTGTTTGAGTTTCTTCCAAATTTCTTCTTGTCATTGAGTTCTAGTTTCAAAGCATTGTGGTCTGAAAATATGCAGGGGACAACCCCAATCTTTTGGTATCTGTTGAGACCTGATTTGTGACCCAGTATGTGGTCTACTCTGGAGAAAGTTCCATGTGCACTTGAGAAGAATGTGTGTTCAGTTGCATTTGGATGGAAAGTTCTGTATATATCTGTGTAATCCATCTGGTCCAGTGTATCATCTAAAGCCCTTGTTTCTTTGGTGATGTTGTGCTTAGAATATCTGTCATTTGGATAAAGTGCTGTGTTGAAGTCTCCTACTATTAGTGTATATTATCTAAGTATGTCTTTACTTTGGTTATTAATTGATTGATATAATTGGCAGCTCCCACATTAGGGGCATAAATATTCATGATTGCTAGGTCTTCTTGTTGGAGAGGACCCTTAAAGTATGATATTGTGTCCCTCTTCATCTCTTACTACCATCTCTGTGATAAACGTTAATTTATCTGATTTGAGGATTGGTAACCCAGCTTTCTTTTGAGGACCATTTGAATGGTAAATGGTTCTCCAATCTTTCACTTTCAGGCTGGAGGTGTCCTTAGGTCTCAAATGAGTCTCTTGTAGACGGGAAGTAGATGGGTCTTGCTTTTTCCTCCAGTCCAAAACTGTATCTTTTGATGGGATCACTTAGCCCATTCACATTCAGAGTAACTATTGAAATATATGAATTCATGATTTATTAATTTTTCATCATAATACCTATTCAGTCCCTGTTTTTGTGGATTATTTGTTTGGGCTTCCTCTTTCTTTTACAGGATCCACTTTAATATTTCTTGCAGACCTGGTTTGGTGGTCATATCTTCTTTCAGTTTCTGCCTATCTTGGAAGCTCTTTATCTCTCCTTCTATTCTGAATGAGAGTCTTGCTGGATATAGTATTCTTGGCTGCATGTTCTTCTCATTTAGTACCCTGAATATATCCTGCCAGTCCTTTCTGGCCTGCCAGGACTCTGTGAGAGGTTTGCTGTTCATCTAATACTTCTCCCCATAGAAGTTAGGAATCTCTTGTCTCTCACTGCTTTAAGGATTTTCTTTTTATCTTTGGAATTTGCAAGTTCACTATTAAATGTCAAGGTGTTGAATGGTTTTTATTGAGATTGGGGGGGGGGGATCCCTCTATCCCCTGGATCTGAATGCCTGTTTCCCTCCCCATATTAGGGAAGTTCTCAGCTATGATTTGTTTAAATATGCTTTCTGGCCCTCTGACCTTCTCAGCATTCTCTGAAACCCCAATTACTGTAGATTCTTCCTTCTGAGGCTCTCACTTATTTCCCTTAGCCTTTGCTCATGGTCTTTTAATTGTTTTTTCTCTTTTTTCCTCAGCTTTCTTCCTTGACATCAACTTCTCTTCTATGTTGCTCACTCTTTCTTCCACCTCATTAACCCTCTTTGTTAGTACCTCCAGTTTGGATTGCATCTCATTTAATTGATTTTCAATTTTGTCCTCATTAGATCTAAATTCTGCACTCATGAAGTCTCTTGAATCCTTTATGCTTTTTTCCAGAGCTACCAGTAGTTTTATAATTGTGCTTCTCAATTGGCTTTATGACATTGAATTGTAATCCATATTCTGTACCTCTGTTGCACAGAGTACTGTTTCTGATTCTGTCCTCTGTGGTGAGTTCTTCCTTCTAGTCATTTTGCTCAGTGCTTAGTGGCTGTATGAGCAGGCTGAGTCAAAAATATCAACCACGACCTAAGGAAATGTCCCCCTAGATGATTCTGATGAGGTCAGAGACTATAAAATGAAAACAATGATCAGAACAAAATGAAACAAAGGACCACTAAAGTCAAAAACAAATTTTAAAACAATGTAGTAAAAAATAAAAGGCCAAGAATCCCAAAGAAGAAGAAAAAAAAAAGAAGAGAAAAAAGCAAATGTAAAGAGAAAAAAAAAAAGAAAAAAAAAAGAGGAAGAAAAAAAGCAGTGGGGGTAGACTGGGAGTCGGTGGTGTGATGAAGCTGTAGTGGATGGAGAATGTAGTCTACCTGAGGGCTTCCTAGAGGGTGATCCTCTAGGTTCTGAGTGTATTCAGTTCTGTATGTTAGAAAATGCTCAGTCCCAAATTTATATAAACCAGAAATACCTGTAGAGAGCCCCAACATTGACCACCAAGACATAAACGAGATAAAAGAAGGGGGCAGAATGGGAATGAAGAGCGAATATAATCTCACAGAATGAACCAGCACAGTATACCACTTGGTTCTGGGCGCATGCTGGTCATGTTTAGGAGGTATTAACTTCTGCCATTGTAGAACAAAATGAGGTAGAGAAAGTAAAAAACAAAACAAAAAAACCCCATATTTGTATATCTATTGAAATTAAGTTGAGTATGTTGAAGGGAGTGTAGAAATATATCTAAGACATTGTAATTGTAGAAATATGGAAGTCAAAAAGGAAGAAACCTAAAAATGAAGAGGTGGTAAAATATTTAAAATATTGTAGTTAAGGTGGGAAAAGAGAAAAAAAAAGGAAATATTTAGTCTGATATAAAAACGGCTGTACTGGAAAAAAGGAGGGAAAAGGAGGGGTACCCTATAGTTCTACATACTATAAAGCCCTCAACTTCCCCTGGAGCTTTCCAACGCTGCTTGGTCAAGAACTTGCTCTTCTCTTGTTCTTCCAGCTGGTCTTCAGTGGGGAGGGCCTACTGTGCTGATTCTCAAGTGTGTGATTGGGCAGAGCTGCCCCACCCCCTGCTGATTGCAGGGCTCAGTGGGAGCTGTTTACCCCATGAGGCCTCTGTTCCCTGGCGGCCCCACCTCTCCCAGGCACGAGGTGAAACAAAGAGGAAAAACAATGGCAGCGGCCAGATGTCTAGCTCTGGAGTTAGCTCCCCACTAGTATCTAATGCAGTCTCCCAGTCCCCACTGGCCTAGATGCTCCTGAGGCAGGCGTGGGTGCACTGATCTGCACAGCTTGTGGGCGCCCAGTGGCCAGAGAGTTCTCGCTGTCCTGTGCCCTCCCTGCCTCCGTCTGTCCCGGGGGGAGTGCACGATCATGGGCTTTGTCTGCTCTGCACCCTGGGATCTGGGGTCCTGCACTGCTGGAATCGCACTCCTGGGGCACGCAGCTCCCAAAGGCAGCAGGGTGCAGACACCTCCTTCTGGAGCCTCACACCCAGCATAGTCTTCTCCCAAATGCCCTGCCTTTTCTCTGTAACGTTCTGGCTGTTCTCTCTTTAAACCTGAGGTCGAATTTATAAGTGTTCAGGATGATATTTGTAAGTTGTCTAGGTAAAGTTGGTGGGGCCAGGTGAGTTGAGGACCCCTACTCCTCCTCCATCTTGCCCATCTCCTGTTTACATAGATTCTAACTCCCTTCTGTGAGAGGTTTGTTAGAAGGTGCTTTCAAGGAACGCTTGTTTTTCAGAGTTAAGTATATCGCATTTCTGATGACCCTCCACAGGTTCTTTTGATAGAGTTTCTAAAGCCGGTGGTGAGAGGGTAGTGAAAAGCTGCACTAAGGAACTCTAGTTGCTCAGAGTACGCTACATAGCATTGCCATTGCCCCACCATTCCTATGGAGATAGATTCTATCTCCCTTAGTTGAGAGGCTAGTGGCAAGCTGCAGGCCCAGAATGCTTGTGTCTCAGAGTTCAGTACAACACCTTCCCATGGCACCTCATCACCTAGAGTGGAGCTAGCTATGAACTCCCATGGGTGAGAGGCTAGTGAAAGCTGTGTTTAAGGAATCCTTCTTTTCAAGAGTTGAGCACAGGGCCTGTCCCTTGGGCCTCCACACCTACTGTGGATATAGCTTCTAACTCCCTTATGTTAGAGACTTGTCAGAAGCTGCCTTCAAGGAAAGCTTGTTTTCAGAGTGCAGTAGGATGCATTTCCCGTGAGCTTCAAGAGGTACTTTTGATCTAGGTTCTAAGGACGGTAAGTCCAAGGGTAGTGCAAAACTGCTCTCCAGGAACGCTGGCTGCTCACAGTTCCCTACATAGCATTTCAATGGACCCTCCATTCCTGTGGAGATAACTTCTTCCCCCCTTTTTTTGTGAGAGGCTAGTGGAAAGCATAGTGCCAGAATGCTTATGTCTCACTTTCAGGACAGTGCCCTTCCATGGCACCTCCTCACCTAGGGTGGAGCTAGCTTCTAACTCACATGGGTGAGGGCTCTTTGAATGCTGCATTCAAGGAATACTTCTTTTTGAGAAATGAGCACAGGGCCTTTCCATTGGGCCTCCACATCTACTGTGGACATGGCTTCTAACTCCATTATTTTAGTGGCTTGTCAGAAGCTGCCTGCAAGGTACACGTGTTTCTCAGAATTCAGTAGCCCGCATTTCCCTTGAACTTCCACAGGTGCTTTTGATGTATGTTCTTAGGCGAGTAGGTGACAGGGTAGTGGAAAGATGCTCTCCAGGAATGCTGGTTGCTCACAGTTCACTACATAGCAGTTCCATGGACCCTCCACTCCTGTGGAGCTAGCTGGTATCTCTCATGAGTGAGAGGCTAGTGGCATGCTGCAGGCCCGGAAAGCTTGCGTCTCTGGGTCAGTGCAGTGCCTTTTCATTGTACCTCTTCACCTAGACTGGTACTAGCTTCTAACTCCCATAATTGAGAGGCTAGTCGAAAGTCACATTCAAGGCATGCTTCTTTCTCGGTGTTGAACACAGGGCCTGTCTTTTGGACTTCCACACATACTGTGGACTTAGTTTCTAAGTCCCTTAGGTTAGGGCATCTCAGAAGCTGCCTGCTAGGAATGCTTGTTTCTCAGAGTGCAGTAGCCGCATTTCCCGGGAGCTGCCACATGCGCTTTTCATTTGGTTTCTAAGGTCAGTAGGTGAATGGGTAGTGCAAAATTGCTCTCCAGGAACGCTGGGTGCTCACCATTCAGTACATAGCATTTCCATGGGCCATGCACCTCTGTAGAGCTAGCTTGTACCTCCTGTGGGTGAGAGGCAAGTGTCAAGCTGCAGGTGCGGTAGGCTTGAGACACTGAGTTCAATACAGCGCCACCATGGAACCTCATCACCTAGAGTGGAGCTAGCTTCCAAATCCCATAAGAGCGAGGGTACCTGAAATCTGGATTCAAGGCACACTTATCTCTGAGAGCTGAGAACATTTACTGTCCCTTACAGCTCCACACCCCCTGTGAGCTTAGCTACTAACTCCCCTATGTAAGATGCTTGTCAGGAGACTTGTGAGAGGCAAGTGGCAAGCTGCAGACCTAGAAAGATAGTGTCTCTGAGTTCAGTACAGAGCTTTCCATGGAACATACCTAAAATGGAGCTAGGCTTCTTTTTTTTCACATTTTGTTTATTTCTTCATGAGAGACACAGAGAGATCGAGGCAGAGACACAGGCATAGGGAGAAGCAGGCTCCATGCAGGGAGCCCGACGCGGGACTCGATCCCGGATCTCCAGGATCACGCCCTGGGCTGAAGGCGGCGCTGAACCGCTGAGCCACCCGGGCTGCCCAAAATGGAGCTAGCTTCTAACTCTGACTGGATCGAGGCTAGTTGAAAGGTGGCTTCAAGGCATACTCTTTTGGGAGAATTGAGTAAAGAGCCTGTCCTTCACAGCTCCACACTGCCTGTGGACTTAGCTTCTAACTCCCTTATGTTAGAGGCTTGTCAGAAGCTACCTGCAAGGAACGCTTGTTTCTTTCTCAGAGTGCAGAAGGCCGCATTTCCCGAGAGCCACCAAATTTGCTTTTGCTTTGGGTTCAAGGCCGGTAGGTGAGAGGGTAGTGCAAAGCTCCTCTCTAGCACCACTGGTTGCTCACAGTTCATTGCATAGCATTTCCATGGTTCCTCTACCACTGGGGAGCTAGATTGTACCTGCCATGGTGATGGGCTAGTGGCAAGCTGCAGGACCGGAATGCTTGTGTCTCAGAGTTCAGTATAAAGCCTTTTCATTGTACCTCCTCACCTAGAGTGGAGCTAGCTTCTAACTCCCATAGGTGAGAGGCTAGTTGAAATCTGCATTCAAGGAATGCTTCTTTCTGAGACGTGAGCCCAGGATTGTCCCTTGGGCCTCCACGCCTACTGTGGACATAGCTCCTAACTCCCTTATATTGGAGTCTTCTCAGAAGCTGACTGCCAGAAATGCCTGTTTCTCAGAGTGCAGTAGCCGCATTTCCCACGAGCCACCACATGTGCTTTTGACTAGGTTTCTAAGGCCAGTAGGTGAGAGGGTAGTCCAAAGCTGCTCTCCAGGTAAGCGAGTTGCTCACAGTTCACTACATAGCATTTCCACGGCCTTCCACTCCAGTGGAGCTAGCTTGTACCTTCTGATAGTGAAATGTTGGTGGCAAGCTGCAGCCCTGGAATACTTGCGCCTGAGAGTTCAGAAAACCGCCTTTCAGTGGCACCTCCTCACCTTGAGTGAAGCTACCTCTAACTCTCATAGATGAGAGGCTAGTTGAAGGCTGAGTTCAAGCATTGCTTCTTTCTGAGTTTGAGCACAGGGTCTTTCTCTTGGGCCCACATACCTACTGTTGGCATAGATTCCAATTCCCTAAATTTAGAGGCTTGTCAGAAGTTTCCTGCAAGGAATGCTTGTGGCTAGGAGTGCCATAGGCTGCACTTCTGGGAATGTCCACAGGTGCTTTTGATCTAATTTCTAAGGATGGTAGCTGAAAGAGTGTTTCAAAGCTCCTCTAGGACAATGCTCGTTGCTTACAGTTCACTACATACCATTTTCATGGGCCCTCCACTCCTGTGGAGCTAGCTTATACCTCCTGAGTTTGAGGAGCTTTTGGCAAATTCCAGGTCCAGAAGATCGCTCAACTCTTGATCTCAGTCAGGGTCGTGAGTTCGAGCCCTATGTTGGGTCTAGAGGTAATGAAAAATGAATGAACGCGCTTTACAAAAATTAAGTATGTATAGGGCATCTGGGTGACTCAGTTAGTTAATCGCCTGCCTTTGTTTCTGGTTGTGATCCCAGAGTCCTGGGATAACCCTAACCCTACCCTAACCCCTAACCTCAACACTTAACCCTAAGCCTAACCCTAACCAAAATCCTAAACCTACCCCCTACCTGTAAGCCTACCCCTACACTACACCTACCCCTACCACTAACCCTAAGCCTAAATCTAACACTAACCTGACCCTACCCCTAACCCTAATACTACCCACACCTTCCCCTACCCCTACCCATACCCCTAACTCCAACTCCTACCTCTCTACTACCTCTAACCCTAACCCTTAACACTAGTCCTAACCCTACCCCTAACCTTACACCTATCCCTATCCCTATCCCTACCCCTACCCCTAACCCTAACCATCTGAGCTCCCTGGGCCCTAATCCTAATCCTAATTTAGGTTCTGCCCTGACCACACCCCAAGACCTGGCTCCAAACTTCAAAGGATTGGGGGCCAGTGAGTGACACCATAAAGGCCAGCCAATTTCCCAAGTGGGAAAAGTGCCATTTGTATGAGGGTCAGACAGGAGGAGCCTGAGATAGATGAAGTGCTCTCTGAGCCCAGGGAAATATTCCCCTATAGTTTTAAAGCATGCATTTTAATTCAAAATTTCAGTAAAGGTTGACTATTTAATAAAAGTAGAAATATCTGTATTTATGAGTCAGGTATTTCATAGTTTCCAAGTTTATTTTCCTTCATGTTTAACACTTTAATTGATGATGTAAATTGTGACATAGCTTGTATTCAGATCTTTCTATTTCATGCATGTGTATATCCAAACATTATTAAATGTTTAAAGAAAAAATATGAAAAAGAAGCTTTTTTCCAATTACAAATTGAACGTATAGAAGAGTATACAGGACGTGATTCTGAGATAAGTAGGGGCCATTTCTTAGCCCTTTAGTCTCTTGCAGTTACATGATAAAAACTTCTCAAATTTACTTAAAGGAGACTAAGTAGCCAATCTTTCAGCCTCAATTCTTGTTTTAGCTTACATTTGAAGACAAATCCCTTATTTTTGCTTTTGTCATTTTGCTGCAAGTGTATTTTTCTATTTGCCAGTCTAGGATATCATTCTAATTCCAAGGCACTATCATTAGCATAAAACAATGACAAAGTATTTAATCATCGCCCCCTTCCTAACAACCATAGACCAAAGATATCATAAATAATAAAACACTTAACACTACTTTTTAAAAATATGGAAAGCTAAGAAAAGATACCCTGAGAATTACATGAACACTTTTAAAGGAAGCACAGAGCATCATCTATAAAGTCTGACTAAACTTCAAATGACATATTCATATAACTTAACAGCAATTCAAAAGACAATAAACCAACATAAGCTTCTGATTTCTGATGTGTAAAAATCTTAGCAGACATCACTTGCATCCTCACAATAAGAATAAAGCTGTTCAAACTGAAATCCAACAACTCTTCTTAGATTCATCAAAGAATTGAGATCATAAGACAAACTGTTGCCCTGGTAATTGAAGAAACAGGCAATTATAGAGAATTACAACCTACCAGGAACAGAAGTCCATAGCTTAAGTCAGTATATTTAAATTGTAATTGATGAATTTCTGAAGTTTCTGTGTGGACTAGGTTTAGAGCTTAAAACTCATAAGGAACCTACTCTTAAGGGGCTCCCCATACACTTGCCATGGTTTTTCTTGAAATGAACCTACCAGTTTTTCACTGTAGAATATCAGAGAAAAATCCTGTAGTGCTTCCCATGAGGGAAGAAGAAAACTAGCATTTCATTTTCAAAATATATCTAGAGCTTTTTTCCCCTTAAACAAAGCCTGCCCTCAAGGAAATTATTTTACCATGACCTAACATAAGAGGATTTTACCGGGGATCCCTGGGTGGTGCAGCGGTTTGGCGCCTGCCTTTGACCCAGGGCGCGATCCTGGAGACCTGGGATTGAGTCCCGCATCGGGCTCCCAGTGCATGGAGCCCACTTCTCCCTCTGCCTGTGTCTCTGCCTCTCTCTCTCTCTCTCTCTCTCTCTCTGTGACTATCATGAATAAATAAAAATAAAAAAAAAATTTTTAAAAAAGAGGGTTTTACCAAAGCCTAACCAACCTGGGACAGGAAACATCCAAGTCCAGCCCTCTTTAGATTTTGACAAAGAGGAAGGAAAATACATAATTCAGGCCCAAAAAAAGACTGAAATCTAATTATAGGATTATAAAAGGCTTGCTTTCCTCTCATGCATTACAATCACATCAACAGGGCTCCTGCATAATAGAAGGGGATTATGGCCGAAAGAATTGAAAACCTCAGATCATATTTATGGAGTCTACGGACAGCCCAAGCCAACAGGGGAGACAAAAACAAGGACAGTGGAGGAAACTTTAGCCTCTAACATCACAACTATAGCAAATAGTAAACACAGTCTAACTCTTAGCCAAATAAACATAAAAGCTTAATCTAAAGACCAATCTACCTCAGCATCTTGCACCTACTGTAAAAATAATAATTACATATATTATTTTACTGTTAAAAATGACAATGCATGCTAAAAGGCAAAAATGGTCTGAAGAAACTAAGTATCTGAACTAGACTCACAACTGGCAGTGATTTTGGAATTATCAGACGGAGTTTAAAATAACTATGGTTAATATGCTAATGGCTTTAGTGGAAGAAATGGATAACATGCAAGAATAGATGGGTAAGGTAAGTAATGACATGGAAACTCTAAGAAAGAATCAGGAGAAAATATTAGAAACAAAATTACTGTAACAGAAATGAAGAATGTGCTGATGAGCTCAATAGACTAATCAGTAAACCTGAACATATGTCAATATGAAACTTCCAAAGTTAAATGCAAAGACATAACTGAATAAAAACAATGGAATAGAATATACAAGAACTGTGCAATAATTACAAAAAATGTAATATACACATACTGGTGACATGGAAAGGAGAAAGAAGAGAGACCTTAAATATTTAAAGTAATAATGAAAGACAATTCTCTAAATAACAGACACTATAGATTTGGAAAACTTTGAAGACATCACTTATGAAAAATTCCAGAGAGTTTACACCTAGGCATATCATATTCAAACTTCAGAAAATTGGAGGCAAAGAAAATATTCTTGAAGGAAGTCAGTGGTAGTGGTGGTGGTTGTGAAACCTTAGATATAGGGTAAGGACAAGAATTACTGTGGACTTCTCTTCAGAAATCATTTGAGCGAGAATAAAAGGGAGTGAAATATTTAATGTTGAAGAAAAACTCCACCAGTGTAGATTTTGTGTATGATATACAACTTTATGCTGACAAATTTGATAACTTAGATAAAATGAACCAATTTCTTAAAAGATGCATTCATTAATCATGTACAAAGATGAATATGTAATCTTAATAGGCCAATATCTATTAAATAAATCTGATCAATAATTAACAATCTTTCTTAAAAAATGCTCCAGGCCAATATGGTTTCATTGGTGAATTCTACCAAAAAATTAAGGTGGAAATAATACCAGTTCTATACAATCTCTTTCGTGAAATAGAGCAGGAAAAAAAAAAAAAACAAACAGTTCCTAAGTCATTCTCTGAGGCCAGCATTAACCAATTAAAATCAGGTAAGACATTACAATTCAGAAAAAAGTATAGATTATGAAAATGTAAATGCATACCTCTTCAACAAAATACTAGCAAATTGAATCCAAAAATGTATAAAAGCAATTATGTACCATAACCAAGTGGGATTTATCACTGGTATGCCAGTTTCAATGTTTCAATACTGAAAAATCAATTAATGCAGTCAGCGATATGAACAGGCTAGAGAAGAAAAGCATTTGCATAGAAACATAAAATGAATTTGACAAAATCCAATATGCATTCATTCATACACAAAAAACTCTCTCAGGAAATAAGGTATAGAGGGGACTTCCTCAACTTCATAAAGAACATCTACAGAAAACTAACAGCTAACTTCATACTTAATGCTGAAAAACTAAATGATTTTTCCAAAGATAAAGAACACAAGAAAGATGTCCCCTTTCATCACTCCTGCTCGACATGGTACTGGAAGTCCCAGCTAATGCATCAGAACAAAAAATAAATACATAAAATACATATAGATTGGGAAGGAAGAAATAAAGTATCTTTGTTCATAGATGACATTATTATCTATGTGAAATAACTGACCAGAAAGAAAATCTAGAACTAAGAAGTGAATATAGCAAGATTGAAAGATACAATGTTATTGTGTAAAACTCAACCACCTTCCTATACCAGCGATGGAAAACTGGAATTTGAAATGAAAGTATAGAGGCAAGAGGGAGGAAGAGTAGGGTCCTCAACTCACCTGGTCCCACCCACTCACCGAGATAACTTTCAAAACATCCTGAACACCTAAGAATTCGACCTGAGATTTAAAGAGAGGACAGCTGGAATGCTACAGAGAGAAGGGGTTTTGCTTCTAGCAAGGTAGGAAGGCAGAAAACAATTTTTTTTAACAATGGGGGGAGGGGAACTGCGAGTACCGGCCTCCGGGACAGGAAAGCCTACCCCTGGAGAATCAGGACCTTTAACAATCTGCACTGGAGTTTTCCTGGTGGACAAGTGCTTAGCCGCGAAATTGGGCAGAATCGCAGGAGGGACAGAGAAACCTCCAGTTTCCCGGGAATCACTCATAGAGGAAGTGCACCTGGGGGAAAGCTCACCACAAACTGTGGACCAGTCTTAGTAAAGGGCAACCCTCGGGACATTTGGGAGAAGCCAGTCAGTTAGGCAGGCCGGCTCCGGACAGAAATGTCTGCACCCTACTGCCTTCGGGAGCTGCCTCCCCACCGAGAGTGTGATTCCAGCAGCAGAGGCCCCCATATCCCAGCGCACCCGAATGGACCAAGCCAGAGCCCTTGCACTCCCCCCAGGAGAGGCAGAGGCGGGGAGGCACAGGACAGCGAGAACTCGAGAACTCGGCTGCCGCTGGGTGCCCCCAAGCTGTGCACATCAGTGCACCCACAGCAGCCTGGGGGCATCTAGGCCAGGGCAGACGGGAAGACTGCATTAGTTACTCGCAGGGAGCTGGAAACCTGGCGGCTGCTATTGTTGGTTTTCGTCCTTGTTTCACCTTGTGCCTGGGAGACGCGGGGCCGCCAGGGAACAGAGAACTCATGGGTTAAATAGCTCACACTGGCCCGGCAACTGGTGGGGGGCAAGGCTTCTCCCCCAGGTACACACACCTGCGAATCAGTATAGCAGACCCCTCCCCCAGAAGACCAGCTGGAAGAGCAGGGGAAGACCAAGTTCTTGACCCAGCAGCTCTGGAAAGCACTAGGACAGAGGGAAATAGTATATAGAACTAGAGGGTCCCACCTTTTAAAATTTTTTTTCCCTTTTTCCATTACAATTGGTTTTTTATGTCAGACTAAAAAGTCCCAATATTTTTTCTCTTTTCCCAACTTAACTACAATATTTTACTATCTCTAAATTTGTAACTTTTTTCCTTTGTTTTTTTTTTTTAAAGGTTTTGTTTATTTATTCGAGAGAGAGAGAGAGAGAGAGAGAGAGAGTGAGAGGCAGAGACACAGGCAGAGGGAAAAGCAGGCTCCATGCAGGGAGCTGGATGTGGGACTCGATCCCGGGGCTCCAGGATCACACCCTGGCTGAAGGCAGCGCTAAACCGCTGAGCCACCAGGGCTGCCCAAGATTTTCTCCTTTCTGACTTTCATATTTCTACAATTACATGTCGTACATATATTTTTCTCTTCTGGATTCTCTTCAACTCAATATAATTTTGGGAGATATATGAGATATGGGTTTCTGTTCTGTGCTTTTTGTTTTCTCTGCCTCGCTTTGTTCTACAATGACAGAAGTTAATACCTTCTAAAACATGACCAGCATGCGCCCAGAACCAAGTAGAACACCATGCTGGTTCATTCTGTGAGATTATATTCTCTCTTCATTCCCATTCTGCGCCCCCCTCTTTTATCTCGTTTATGTCTTGGTGGCCAATGTTGGCACTTTCCACAAATATTGGTGGTTTATATAAATTGGGGACTGAGGATCTCCTAATATAAGGAACAAAATACACTCAGAATCAAGAGGATCACTCTCTAGGAAACCTCAGGTAGACTACATTCTCTCTCCACTACCACTTCTTCAGCACCACCATCTCCAATCCATTCTTTTGTTGTTGTTGTTGTTTTCTTTTATCTTTTTCCTATTTACTTTTGTTTTGTTCCCCTCTGATTTCCTTTTTCTTTTTTTTCTTCTTCTGTGGAATTTTTAACCTTTTACTTTTTACTACTTTGTTATAAAATTTGTTTTTCACATTAGTGATCCTTTTGTTTTATTTTGTTCTGATCTTCTTTTTCATTTTCTGGTCTCTGACCTAGTCAGAATCATCTAGAGTGAAATTTACTTAGGCTGTGGTTGATATTTTTGACTCAGCCTGCTCATACAGCCACTCTGCACTGAGCAAAATGACTAGAAGGAAGAACTCACCACAAAGGAAAGAATCAGAACCAGTACTCTCTGCCACAGAGTTACAGAATATGGATTACAATTTGTTGTCAGAAAACCAATTCAGAAGCACAGTTATTAAGGAACAGGTGGCCCTGGAAAAAAGCATAAAGGACTCTGGGGACTTCATTATTGCAGAATTTAGATCTAGTCAGGCCGAAACTAAAAATCAATTAAATGAGATGCAATCCAAACTGGATGTCCTAACAATGAGGGTTAATGAGGTAGAAGAAAGAGTGAGCAACATAGAAGAGAAGTTGATGTTAAGAAAGGGAGCTACGGTAAAAAGAGAAAAACAATGAAGAGATCATGAGGAAAGGTTAAGGGAAATAAATGATAGCCTAAGAAGGAAGAATCTATGTATAGTTGGGGTTCCAGAACACGCTGAGAGGGACAAAGGGCCAGAAAGCGTATTTGAACAAGTCATAACTGAGAACTACCCTAATTTGGGAGGGAAACAGGGATTCAGATCCAGGAGATAGGCCCTCAAAATCAATATACACCATTCAACACCTCAACATTTAAAGTGAAACTTGCAAATTCACTACAGATAAAGATAAAAATCCTTAAAGCAGTGAGAGATAAGAGGTTCTTACCTTATATGGGGAGAAGTATCAGATTAACAGCAGACCTCTTCACAGAGACCTGCAGGCTGGAAAGGGTTGGCATGATCTACTCAGGGTAGTAAATAAGAACATTCTTTATGCAGCAAGGCTGTCGATCAGAATAGAAGGAGAGATAAAGAGCTTCCAAGATAGGCAGAAACTGAAAGAATATGTGACCACCAAACCAGCTCTGCAAGAAATCTTAAGAGCGACCTGTAAAAGAAATAGGAAGCCCAAAGAAAAAATCCATAAAAATAGGACTGAATAGGCATTACAATGACACTAAGTTCATATCTTTCAATAGTTACTCTGAATGTGAATGGGCTAAATATTCCCATCAAAAGACAAAGGGTTTTTGGAATGGATAAAAAAGCAAGATCCATCTATTTTATTCTATAAGAGACTCATTTTAGACCTAAGGACACCTCTGGACTGAAAAGAAAGGTTGGAGAACCACTTGCCATTAAAATGGTCCTCAAGGGATCCCTGGGTGGCACAGCGGTTTGGCGCCTGCCTTTGGCCCAGGGCGTGATCCTGGAGACCCGGGATTGAATCACAGGTCAGGCTCCTGGTGCATGGAGCCTGCTTCTCCCTCTGCCTGTGTCTCTTCCTCTGTGTGTGTGTGTGTGTGACTATCATGAATAAATAAATAAAATCTTTTTTAAAAAATGGTCCTGGGGATCCCTGGGTGGCACAGCAGTTTGGCGCCTGCCTTTGGCCCAGGGCGTGATCCTGGAGACCCGGGATCGAATCCCACATCAGGCTCCTGTTGAATGGAGCCTGCTTCTCCCTCTGCCTCTGTCTCTGCCTCTCTCTCTCTCTCTCTCTCTGACTATCATAAATAAAAAAAATATATATATATATAAAATAAAAAAATAAAATAAAAAAATAAAATTAAAAAAATGGTCCTCAAAAGAAAGCTGTGGTAGCAGTCCTCATACCAGATGAATTAACGTTTATCTCAAAGATTGTAAGATATGAAGAGAGACACTGTATCACACTTAAGGAATCTATCCAACAAGAAGGCCTAACAATCATGAATATTTATGTCCCTAATGTGGGAGCTGTCAAGTATATGAGACAATTCATAATCAAAGTGAAGACATACTTAGATAATAATACACAGATAGTAGGAGAATTCAACATGGCACTTTCTACATATGACAGATTTCTAAGCACAATATCTCCAAAGAAACAAGGGATTTAAATAATACACTGGACCAGATGGATTTCACATATATTTATAGAACTTTCCATCCAAATGCAAGTGAACACACATTCTTCTCAAGTGCACATGGAACTTCTCCAGAATAGACCAAATACTGGGTCACAAATCAGGTCTTAACTGATACCAAAAGATTGGGATTGTCCCCCGTATATTTTCAGACCACAATGCTTTGAAACTAGAAGTGAATGACAAGAAGAAATTTGGAAGAAACTCAAACACATGGAGGTTAAAGAGCGTCCTGCTAAAAGATGAAAGGGTTGACCAGGAAATTAGAGAAGAATTAAAAAGATTCATGGAACTAATGAAAATGAAGATACAACCGTTCAAAATCTTTGGGGATACAGCAAAACAGTTCCAAGAGGGAAACACATCGCAATACAAGCATCCCTCAAAAAAACTGAAAAAACTCAAATACACAAGCTACCCTTGCACCTAAAGGAAGTGGAGAAAGAACAGCAAATAAAACCTACACCCAGCAGAAGAAGAGAGTTAATGAAGATCCTAGCATACCTCAAAGAAACAGAGACCAGGAGAACTGTAGAACAGATCAACAAAACCAGGAATTGGTTCTTTGAAAGAATTAGGAAGATCGATAAACCATTGGCCAGCCTTATTAAAGACAAAAAGACTCAAATTAATAAAATCATGAGTGAAAAAGGAGAGATCAAAACCAATACCAAGGAAATACAAACGATTTTAAAAACATATTATGAGCAGCTATACACCAATAAATTAGGCAATCTAAAGGAAATGGACGCATTTCTGGAAAATGACATTATCAACTGGAACACAAAGAAATAGAAAACCTGAACAGACAATAAGCATCATGGAAATTGAAGCAGTCATCAAAAACCTCCCAAGGCACAAAAGCCCAGGGCCAGATGGCTTCCCACGGGAATTCTATCAAACGTTTAAAGAAGAAACCATACCTATTCTACTAAAGCTGTTGGGAAAGATAGAAAAGGATGGAACACTACCAAACTCGTTCTATGAGGCCATCATCAATTTAATTCCCAAACCAGACAAAGACCCCACCAAAAAGGAGAATTATAGACCAATATCCCTGATGAGCACAGATACAAAAATTCTCAACAAGATACTAGCCAATAGGATTCAACAGTACATTAAGAGGATTATTCACCATGACCAAGTGGGATTTATCCCCTGGATGCAAGGCTGATTCAACACTCGCAAAGCAATCAATGTGATAGATCATATAAATGAGAAAAAACAAGAACCATATGATCCTCTCAATAAATGCAGAGAACGCATTTGACAAAATACAGCATTCATTCCTGATCAAAACTATTCAGAGTGTAGGGATAGAGGGAACATTCCTCAGCATCTTAAAAGCCATCTACGAAAAGCCCACAGCAAATATCTTTCTCAATGGGGAAGCACTGGGAGCCTTTCCCCTAAGATCAGGAACAAGACAGGGATGTCCACTCTCACCACTGCTATTCAACATAACACTAGAAGTCCTAGCTTCAGCAATCAGGCAACAAAAAGAAAGAAGAGGCATTCAAATTGGCAAAGAAGAAGTCAAACTCTCCCTCTTCGCTGATGACATGGTACTATACATAGAAAACGCAAAAGACTCCACCCCAAGATTGCTAGAACTCATACAGCAATTTGTCAGTGTGGCAGGATACAAAATCAATGCCCAGAATGCAGTGGCATTTCTATACAGTAACAATGAGTCTGAAGAAAGAGAAATTAAGGAGTCTATCCCATTTACAATTGCACCCAAAAGCGTAAGATACCTAGGAATAAACATAACCAAAGAGGTAAAGGATCTACACCCTAAAAACTACAGAACACTTCTGAGAGAAATTGAGAAAGACACAAAGAGATGGAAAATTATTCCATGCTCATAGATTGGAAGAATTAATATGGTGAAATTATCTATGCTACTTAGGAAATTTACACATTTAATGCAATCCCTATCAAAATACCATGGACTTTCTTTAGAGAGTTGGGACAATTCATCTTAAGATTTGTGTGGAATCAGAAAAGACCCCAAATAGCCAGGCGAATATTAAAAAGAAAACGAGTTCTGGGGGCATCACAATGCCAGATTTCAAGTTGTACTACAAAGCTTTGATCATCAAGACAGTGTGCTCCTGGCACAAAAACAGACACATAGATCAATGGAACAGAACAGAGAACCCAGAAATGGGCCCTCAACTCTATGGTCAACTAATATTTGACAAAGCAGAAAAGACTATCCACTGGAAAAAGGACAGTCTCTTCAATAAATGGTGCTGGGAAAATTGGACAGCCACATGCAGAAGAATGAAACTAGACCATTCTCTTACACCATTACACAAAGATAAACTCAAAATGGATGAAAGATCTAAATGTGAGACAATAATCCATCAGAATCCTAGAGGAGAACACAGGCAACATCCTTTTCTAACTTGGCCACAGCAACTTCTTGCAATATACATCTGTGAAGGCAAAGGAAACAAAAGCAAAAATGAACTATTGGGACTTACTCTAGATAAAATGTTTCTGCACAGCAAAAGAAACAGTCAACAGAACTAAAAGACAACCTACAGAATGGGAGAAGATATTTGCAAATGACACATCAGATAAAAGGGATTATCCAAGATCTATAAAGAGCTTATTAAACTCAACACCCAAAAAACAAACAATCCAATCATCAAATGGGCAGAGGACTGAACAGGAATTTCACCAAAGAAGGCATACACATGGCCAACAAGCACATGAGAAAATGCTCCGCATCCCTTGCCATCAGGGAAATACACATCAAAACCATAATGAGATACCACCTCACACCGGTGAGAATGGTAAAAATTAACGAGACAAGAAATAACGGATGTTGGAGAGGTTGTGGAGAAAGGGGGACCCTCTTGCACTGTTGGTGGGAATGTGAACTGGTACAGCCACTCGGGAAAACTGTGTGGATATTCCTCAAAGAGTTAAAAACAGAGCTACCCTATGACCCAGCAATTGTACTGCTGGGGATTACCCCAAAGGTACAGATGCAGTGAAATGCCGGGACACCTGCACCCCAATGTTTATGGCAGCAATGTCCACAATAGCCAAATTGTGGAAGGAGCCCCGGTGTTCTTCAACAGTTGGATGAATAGAGAAGTTGTGGTTTATATATTCAATGGAATATTACTCAGCCATCAGAAAGGACAGGTTCCCCCCATGTGCTTCAATGTGGATGGAACTAGAGGGTTTATGTTGAGTGAAGGAAGTAAATTGGAGAAGGACAATTATTATGTGGTTTCACTTATATGGGGAATATAAAAAGTAGTGAAAATATTATAGGGGAAAGGAGAGAAAATGATTGGGAAAAATGAGAGAGAGAGACAAACCATGAGAAACTCTTAACTCTTTCGAACGAACAAAGGGTAGTGGAAGGAGAAGTGGCCGAGGGCATAGGGGACTAGGTGATGGGCACTGAGGAGGGCACTTGATTGGATGAGCACTGGGTGTTTTACTTTATGTTGTCAAATCGGACTCCACTGTTGGTGGGAATGTGAACTGGTGCAGCCACTCTGGAAAAATGTGTGGAGGTTCCTCAAAGAGTTAAAAATAGAGCTACCCTATGACCCAGCAATTGCACTGCTGGGGATTTACTCCAAAGATACAAGTGTAGTGAAATGCCAGGACACTTGCACCCCAATGTTTATAACAGCAATGTCCACAATAGCTAAACTGTGGAAGGAGCCTCAGTGTCCATAGAAAGATGAATGGATAAAGAATATGTGGTATATGTATACAATGGAATATTACTCAGCATTAGAAATGACGAATACCCCCCATTTGCTTCAACGTGGATAGAACTAGGGGGTATTATGCTGAGTGAAGTAAGTCAATCGAAGAAGGGCAAACATTGTATGGTCTTTTTCATTCATGGGCAATATAAAAAATAGTGAAAGGGAATAAAGGGGAGAGAAAATGAATGGAAAATATCAGCGAGGGTGACAGAACATGAGAGACTCCTAACTCTGGGAAACGAACAAGGGGTGGTGGAAAGGGAGGTGGGTGGGGGGTTGGGGTGACTGGGTTATGGGCACTGAGAGGGGAACTTGATGGGATGAGCACTGGGTGTTATGCTATATGTTGGCAAGTTGAACTCCAATAAAAAAAAAAAGAAAAGAATTGCAGAAAAAAAAGAAAAAAGACTAAAATTAATAAAATTATGAATGATGCAGTATAGACCACACCCAATACCAAGGAAATATAAATGGTTTAAAAACACATTATGAGCTGCTATACATCAATAAATTAGGCAATCTAGAGGAAATGCATGGGTTTCTGGAAAACCACAAATTACCAAAACCGGAACAGGAAGAAATAGAAAACCTGAACAGGCCAATAAACGTCGAGGAAATTCAAGCAGTCATTAAAAGTTCCTAAGGCACAAAAGTCCAGGGCTAGATGGCTTCCCATCTAGTTAGATGATAGAATTCTATCAAACATAGATATATCATAGTTGAGTTGAGTTTCTATCCTCATGGACACTCTGTCCCTCAAGCTCCACACTGCTTGTCAACTTAGCTTCTAACTCCCTTATATTAGATCCTTGTCAGAAGCTGTGTGAGAGGCAAGTGGCAAGCAGCAAGCCTAGAAGCATCGTGTCTCTGAATTCAATACAGCGCTTTCCATTGAACATTCTCCACTAGAATGGAGCTAGTATCTAATTCCCATAGAAAAGAGGCTAGTTTTAAGCTGGCTTCAAGGCATACATATTTAGGAGATCTGAGCAAATGGAGTGTCCCTCTCAGCTGCACACTACCTGCGAACTTAACTTCTAACACCATTAAATAATGCCTGACCTTTTGCTTGCTTTTCTGAACATTGTGAATATTACACATTTCTTTCTAAATTATTCTAGAGTATGCAAATGTCAATGTTATGAAACCTGACAGAAGCCATGTGAAACAAGTGGCAAGCTGCAGACCAGGAAAGCTTGTGACTTCGACTTCAATAGAGCACTTTCCATGGAACCACTCATCTAAAATGAAGCTGGGTTCTAACTTGCATAGGAACAATGCTAGTTGAAAGCTGTATTAAGGCATCCTTATTTCTGAGAGTTTACCAAAGAGCCTGTCCCTGGAGGCTTGACACTAACTGTCGACTTAGCTTCTAACAACCTTATGTTAGATGCTTGTCAGAAGCTGTGTGAGAGGCAACTGGCAACATGCAGGCCTAGAAGGCTTGTGAGTCCAAGTTCAATACAGCACTTTCCAGGAAACCTCCTCACCTAGAGTGGAGCTACATACTAATTCCCATAGGATCAATGGTAGTTGAGAGCTGTGTTCAAGGCATACTTATTTCAGAAAGTTGAGCAAAGGGCCTGTCTCTTAATGCTCCACACTGCCTGTGGATTTGTCTTCTAACTATCTTATGTTAGATGGTTGACAGAAGTTGTGTTTGAGGCACGTGGCAAGCTGCAGACCAGGAAGATTTGTGTCTCCCAGTTCAATACAGTGCTATCCATGGAATCTCCTCACCTAGAATAGAGTTAGCTTCTAATTTCCATAAGTGTGAGTCTAGGTGAAAGTTGTATTCAAAACATACTTATTTCTGAGAGTTGAGCAAAGGACCTGTCTGTCCCTCACACCTCCACACTGCCTGTGGTCTAACTTCTAACACCCTTATGTTAGATGCTTGTCAGAAAATGTGTGAGAGTCAAGTGGCAATCTGTAGGCCCAGAAAGCTTGGTTGTCTGAGTTCCATACAGCACTTCCCATAAATCCTCCTCACGTATAATGGAGCTAGCTTCTAACTCCCATAGGAGTGAGGCTACTTGAAAGGTGGGTTCCAGGCATCTTTATCATTGAGAGGTGAGCACAGTTACTGTCCCTCACAACTCCTTGCTGCCTGTGAATTTAGCTACTAACGCCCTTATGTTAGAGACTTGTCAGAAGTTGTGAGGGAGGCAATTGTAAAGCTGCAGGCCTAGAAGGATTGTGATTCCGAGTTCAATACAGAGCTTTCCATGGAACCTACTCATCTAGGATAGAGCTAGATTCTAACTCCTATAGGATCAAGGCTAGTTGAAAGCTGGCTTCAAGGCTTACTTATTTTGTAGAGTTGAGCAAGCTCTAAATTATTCCTTCGCAGCTCCACACTGCCTGTGGGCTTAGCTTCTTTTTTATTTTTTTTAAGTTGCATAAAATATTTTTTTAATTGGAATTCAATGTGCCAACAAATAGCATACCACCCACTGCTCATCCTGTCAAGTGCCCACCTCAGTGCCTGTCACCTAGTCACCCCCACCCCCTGCCCACCTCCCCTTCCACCACCCCTAGTTCGTTTCCCAGAGTTAGGAGACTTTCATGTTCCGTCTCCCTTTCTGACATTTCCCACTCATTTTTTCTCCCTTCCCCTTTATTCCCTTTCACTATTTTTTACATTCCCCAAATGAATGAGACCATATAATGTTTGTCCTTCTCCGATTGACTTATTTCACTCAGCATAATACCCTCCAGTTCCATCCACGTCGAAGCAAATGGTGGGTATTTGTCATTTCTAATGGCTGAGTAATATTCCATTGTATACATATGCCACATATTCTTTATCCATTCATCTTTCTATGGACACCGAGGCTCCTTCCACAGTTTAGCTATTGTGGACATTGCTGCTAGAAACATTGGGGTGCAAGTGTCCTGACATTTCACTACACTTGTATCTTTGGAGTAAATCCCCAGCAGTGCAATTGCTGGGTCGTAGGGTAGCTCTATTTTTAACTCTTTGAGGAACCTCCACACAGTTTTCCAGAGTGGTTGCACCAGTTCACATTCCCACCAACAGTGCAGGAGGGTTCCCCTTTCTCCACATCCTCTACAACATTTGTGGTTTCCTGTCTTGTTAATTTTCCCCATTCTCACTGGTGTGAGGTGGTATCTCATTGTGGTTTTGATTTGTATTTCCTTGATGGAAAGGGCTGCAGAGAATTTTCTCGTGTGTTTGTTGGCTATTTCTATGTCTTCCTCTGATATTTCTGTTCATATCTTTTGCCCATTTCATGATTGGATTGTTTGTTTCTTTGCTGTTGAGTTTATTTTTTAATAATAAATTTATTTTTTATTGGTGTTCAATTTACCAACATACAGAATAACACCCAGTGCTCATCCCGTCACGTGCCCCCCTCAGTGCCCGTCACCCATTCACCCCCACCCCCTGCCCTCCTCCCCTTCCACCACCCCTAGTTTCTTTCCCAGAGTTAGGAGTCTTTATGTTCTGTCTCCCTTTCTGATATTTCCCACACATTTCTTCTCCCTTCCCTTATATTCCCTTTCACTATTATTTATATTCCCCCAATGAATGAGAACATATAATGTTTGTCCTTCTCCGATTGTCTTTCTTCACTCAGCATAATACCCTCCAGTTCCATCCACGTCGAAGCAAATGGTGGGTATTTGTCATTTCTAATGGCTGAGTAATATTCCATTGTATACATAAACCACATCTTCTTTATCCATTCATCTTTCAATGGACACCGAGGCTCCTTCCACAGTTTGGCTATTATGGACATTGCTGCTAGAAACATCGGGGTGCAGGTGTCCCGGCGTTTCATTGCATCTGTATCTTTGGGGTAAATCTCCAACAGTGCAATTGCTGGGTCATAGGACAGGTCTATTTTTAACTGTTTGAGGAACCTCCACACAGTTTTCCAAAGTGGCTGGACCAGTTCATATTCCCACCAACAGTGTAAGAGGGTTCCCTTTTCTCTGCACCCTCTGTAACATTTGTGGTTTCCTGCCTTGTTAATTTTCCCCATTCTCACTGGTGTGAGGTGATATCTCATTGTGGTTTGGATTTGTATTTCCCTGATGGCAAGTGATGCAGAGCATTTTCTCGTGTGCATGTTGGCCATGTCAATGTCTTCCTCTGTGAGATTTCTCTCCATGTCTTTTGCCCATTTCATGATTGGATTGTTTGTTTCTTTGGTGTTGAGTTTAAGAAGTTCTTTACAGATGTTGGATACTAGCCCTTTATCTGATACGTCATTTGCAAATATTTTCTCCCATTCTGTAGGTTGTCTCTTAATTTTGTTGACTGTATCCTTTGCTGTGCAAAAGCTTCTTATCTTGATGAAGTCCCAATAGTTCATTTTTGCTTTTGTTTCTTTTGCCTTCGTGGATGTATCTTGCAAGAAGTTACTGTGGCCAAGTTCAAAAAGGGTGTTGCCTGTGTTCTCCTCTAGGATTTTGATGGAATCTTGTCTCACATTTAGATCTTTCATCCATTTTGAGTTTATCTTTGTGTGTGGTGCAAGAGAGTGGTCTAGTTTCATTCTTCTGCATGTGGATGTCCAATTTTCCCAGCACCATTTATTGAAGAGACTGTCTTTTTTCCAGTGGATAGTCTTTCCTCCTTTCTCGAATATTAGTTGACCATAAAGTTGAGGGTCCACTTCTGGATTCTCTATTCTGTTCCATTGATCTATGTGTCTGTTTTTGTGCCAGGAGCACACTGTCTTGATGATCACATCTTTGTAGCACAACCTGAAATCTGGCATTGTGATGCCCCCAGCTATGGTTTTCTTTTTTAAAATTCCCCTGGCTATTCAGTCTTTTCTGATTCTACACAAATCTTAAAATAATTTGTTCCAACTCTCTGAAGAAAGTCCATGGTATGTTGATAGGGATTGCATTAAACCTGTAAATTGCCCTGGGTAACATTGACATTTTCACAATACTAATTCTGCCAATCCATGAGCATGGAATATTTTTCCATCTCTTTGTGTCTTCCTCAATTTCTTTCAGAAGTGTTCTGTAGTTTTTAGGGTATAGATCCTTTACCTCTTTGGTTATGTTTATTCCTAGGTATCTTATGCTTTTGGGTGCAATTGTAAATGGGATTGACTCCTTAATTTCTCTTTCTTCAGTCTCATTGTTACTGTATAGAAATGCCACTGACTTCTGGGCATTGATTTTGTATCCTGCCACACTGCCAAATTGCTGTATGAGTTCTAGAAATCTTGGGGTGGAGTCTTTTGGGTTTTCTATGTAGAGTACCATGTCATCAGCGAGGAGGGAGAGTTTGACTTCTTCTTTGCCAATTTGAATGCCTTTAATGTCTTTTTGTTGTCTGATTGCTGAGGCTAGGACTTCTAGTGTTATGCTGAATAGCAGTGGTGAGAGTGGACATCCCTGTCTTGTTCCTGATTTTAGGGGAAAGGCTCCCAGTGCTTCCCCCATTGAGAAAGATATTTGCTGTGGGCTTTTCATAGATGACTTTTAATTTAAAATGCTGAGGAATGTTCTCTCTATCCCTACACTCTGAATAGTTTTGATCAGGAATGGATGCTGTATTTTGTCAAATGCTTTCTCTGCATCTATTGAGAGGATCATATGGTTCTTGCTTTTTCTCTTGCTGATATGATGAATCACATTGGTTGTTTTATGAGTGTTGAACCAGCTTTGCATCCGGGGATAAATCCTACTTGGTCATGGTCTTCTTAATGTATTGTTGTACCCTATTGTCTAGTATCTTGTTGAGAATTTTTCATCCTTGCTCATCAGGAATATTGGTCTATAATTCTCCTTCTTGGTGGGTCTTTGTCTGGTTTTGGGATTAAGGTGATGCTGGCCTCATAGAACGAGTTTGTAAGTATTCCATCTCTTTCTATCTTTCCGAACAGCTTTAGAAGAATAGGTATGGTTTCTTCTTTAAATGTTTGATAGAATTCCCCTGCGAAGCCATCTAGCCCTGGACTTTTGTGCCTTGGGAGGTTTTTGATGACTGCTTCAATTTCCTCCCTGGTTATTGGCCTGTTCAGGTTTTCTATTTCTTCCTGTTCCAGTTTTGGTAGTTTGTGGCTTTCCAGAAATGCGTCCATTTCTTCTAGATTGCCCTAATTTATTGGCGTATAGCTGCTCATAGTATGTTTTTAAAATTGTTTGTATTTCCTTGGTGTTGGTGGTGATCTCTCCTTTCTCATTCATGATTTTATTAATTGGAGCCTTTTCTCTCTTCTTTTTAACAAGGCTGGCTAATGGTTTATCTATCTTATGAATTCTTTCAAAGAACCAACTCCTGGTTTTGTTAATCTGTTCCACAGTTCTTCTGGTCTCTATTTCATTGAGTTCTGCTTGAATCTTTATTAACTCTCTTCTTCTGCTGGGTGTAGGATCTATTTGCTGTTTTTTCTCCAGCTCCTTTAGGTGCAAGGTTAACTTTTGTATTTGAGTTCTTTCCAGTTTTTGGATGGAGGCTTAGCTTCTAACATCTTTATGTTAGATGTCTGACAGAAGCTGTGTGAGAGCCAAGTGGTAAGCTGAAGACCAGGAAGGATTCTGTTGCCCAGTTCAATACATCACTTTCCATGGAACCCTCGCACGCAGAATGGTGTTAGGTTCTAACTCCTATAGGACCGAGGCTAGTTGTAAGCTGGGGTCAGGTCATACCTATTGCTGAGAAATCAGCACAGGTGCTGTCCCTCATGACTCCACACTGCGTGTGAACTTAGCTTCTATCTCCCTTATGTTAGATGCTTCTCAGAAGCTTTGTGAGAGGGAAATGGCAAGCTGTAGTCCCAAAAGGCAAGTGTGTCTGAGTTCAATACAGCGCTTTCCATGGAAAATCCTCAAGTAGAATGGAGCTAGTTTTCTTTTCTTTTCTTTTCTTTTCTTTTCTTTTCTTTTCTTTTTTTCTTTTCTTTTCTTTCTTCCTTTTCTTTCTTTTTTTTTTTCTTTTGGAACTAGTTTCTAACCCCCATAAGAGTAAGGCTACTTGAAATTGGGTTCAAGGCATACTTATGTCTAAGAGGGGAGAACTGTTTCCGTCCCTCATGGCTCCACACTGCCTGTGAACTTAGGTACTAATGCCCGTATATTAGACACATGCCAGAAGCTGTGTGAGAGGAAATCGGCAAGCTGCAGGCCTATATTGTGTCTCCAAGTTTAATACAACACTTTCCATGGAACCCTCACACATAGAATGATGTTAGGTTCTAATTCCCATAGGAGCAAGGCTAATTGAAAGTTGGGTTCAAGTGATCCTTTTTTCTGAGAGTTGAGAACAGGTACAGTCCCTCACGCATCCACACTGCTTGTAAACCTAACTTCTAACTCCATTATGCTAGATGCTTCTCAGAAGCTGTGTGAGAGGCAAGTGGCAATCTGCAGGCATAGAAGCCTTGTTAGTCCGAGTTCAATGCAGATATTTCCATGGAACCTACTCCACTAGAATGCAGCTAGGTTCTAACTAATTAGGAGGAATGCTAGGTGAAAACTGTGTTCAAAGCATACTTATTTCTGAGAGTTGAGCAAGGGGCCTGTCCTTGTGCCTCCCCACCACCTGTGGAGTTAGTTTATGCTTGTCAGAAGTTGTGTCAGAAGCAATTAGCAATCTGCAGTGCCAGAAGACTTGTGTGTCTGAGTTGAATACAGTGCTTTCATGGGAACCCCCTCACTTAGAGTGCAGCTAGGTACTAACACTCATATGAGTGAGGTTACTTGAAAGCTAGGTTCAAGGCTTACTTATTTCTGAGATCTGAGCACAGTTACTCTTCCTCACAGCTCCGCACTGCCTTTGTACTTAGCTACTAACTCCCTTATATTATATGCCTTCAGAATTTTGAGAGGCAAGTCGCAAGCTGGAGGCCTATATGGATTGTGCCTATGAGTTCAATACAGCGCTTTCCATGGAACCTCCTCACCTAGAATGGAGCTAGCTTCTAAACCCCAAAAGAGTGAGTCTAGTTGAAAGCTGTATTCACAGTTTACTCATTTCTGAGAGTTGAGAAAAAGACCTGTCCCTCATGCCTCCACACTGCCTATGGACATAGCTCCAAACACCCTTGGTAGATGCTTGTCAGAAGCTGTGTGAGAGGCAATTGGGAATCTCTAGGCTCAGAAGCCTTGTGTGTCAGAGTTCAATACAGTGCTCTCCATGGAACCTCCTCACCTAGCATTGAGCTAGCTTCTAACTCCCATAGAAGTGAGACTAGTTGAAAGTTGTGTTCCAGTCATACTTACTTCTGAAATTTGAGCTAGAGGTCTGTCCATGGCTCCACATGGCCTGTGGAGTTAGCTTCTAACTCCCTTATGTTAGATGACTATCAGAAATTGTTAGAGGCAAATGGCAAGCTACAGACAAGGAAGGCTTGTGTCTCCAAGTTGAATACAGCACATTTTATGGAACCTCCTCACCTAGAATAGGGATAGCTTCTAACTCCCAAAGGAGTAAGGCTAGTTGAAAGCTGTGTTCAAAGTTTACTTATATCTGAGAGTTGAGAAAAGAGAACCCCATTCGCACCCCACACTGCCTGTGGACTTAGCTTCTAACACCCTTATGTTAGATGCTTTTCAGAATCTGTGTGAAAGTCAAGTGTATATCTGCAGGCCCAGGAGGCTTATGTGTCTGAGTTTCATACAGCGCTTTCCTTGGAACCTCCTAACTTAGAATGGAGCTAGGTTCTATCTCCATAAGAGTGAGGCTACTTGAAAGCTAGGTTCAAAGCATACTTATTTCTGATAGCTGAGCACAGGTACTGTCCCTCACAGATCCACACTGCCTGTGAACTTAGCTACTAACTCTCTTATGTTAGAAGCCTTCAGAAGCTTTGTGAGGGGCAAGTGGCAAGCTGAAGGCCTATATGGATTGTGTCTCCAAGTTCATTATAGAGTTTTCCATGGAACCAACTCATCTAGAATGGAGGTAGCTTTTAACCCCATAGGACTGAGGATAGTTGAAAGCTGGCTTCAAGGCATACATATTTTGGAGTGTTGAGGAAGGAGACTGTTTTTGTTTTTAACAGCTCCACAGTGTCTGTGGATTTAACTCCTAACACCCTTTTGTTAGATGCCTGAGATAAGGTGTGTGAGAGCAAAGTGGCAAGCTCCAGATGAGGAAGGATTCTGTCTCCTAGTTCAATACATCACTTTCCATGGAACCTTCACACATAGAATGGAGTTATGTTCTAACTCCAAAAGGAGTTCCAATAGTTGAAAGCTGCTTCAAGGCATACATATTTCAGAGCTGACAACAGGTACTGTCCCTCACAGCTCCAAACTGCATGTGTTTTTTAGCTCCTAACTCCTTTATGTTAGATTTCTGACAGAAGCTGTGTGAGAGGCATGTGGCATGCTGCAGACCAGGTAGAATTATTTCTCTGCGTTCAATACATTGCTTCCCATGGAACCTCCTCACCTAGAATGGAACTAGGTTATAAGTCCCATAAGAACAAGGCCAGTTGAAATCTGGAATCAAAGCATACTTATTTCTGAGAGTTGAACACAGGTGCTTCCTCTCACACCTCCACACTGTGTGTGAATTAGCTTGTACTCCCTTATGTTACATGCTTCTCACAAGATGTATGAGAGGGAAGTGGCAAGCTGTAGACCCAAAAAGCAAGTGTGTCTGAGTTCAATAGGGTACTCTCTATGTAATCTCCTCAGGTAGAATGGAGGTAGGTTCTAACTCCCATAGGAGTGGGGCTACTTGAAAGCTGGGTTCAAGGCATACTTATTTCTGAGGGGTGAGCACAGTTTCTCTCCATCACGGCTCCACACTGCCTGTGAACTTGGCTAACAACTCCCTGGTCAGACGCTTGTTGGAAGTAGTATGAGAGTAAAGGGGAAAGCTGCAGACCTAGAGGGATTGTGACTCCTGGTTCAATACAGAGTCCATTGAACCTACTCAACTAGAATGCTGCTAGCTTTTCACTGTATAAGGAGAAATGCTGGTTGAAAGCTGCATTCAAGACATACTTATATCGGAGAGGTCAGCAAAGGGCTGGTACCTTGAGGCTGTATACTGCCTGTGCACCTAGGCTCTAACACCATTATGTTAGATGCCTGACACGACTTGTGCGAGAGACAAGAGGAAAGCTACAGGTCCAGAAGGATTGCGTCTCCAAGTTCAATACAGAGCTTTCCATGGAACCTACTCATCTAGAATGTCATTAGCTTCTAACTCTATTAGGAGCAATGCTAGTTGAACGTTGTGTTCAAGGCATACTTATTTCTGAGAGTTGGGCCAATGGCCTGTGTCTCACAGCTCCACACTGCCTGTGGAGTTAGCTTCTAACTCTGATGTTAGATGACTGACAGAAGCTGTGTTAGAGGCAAGTGGCAAGCTACGCCCAGGGAGGATTGTGACTCCATGCTAAATACAGCTCTTTCCAGATAACCTCCTCACATAGAATAGAACTAGGTTCTAATTCCCATAGGAGTGAGGCTACTTGAAAGCTGTGTTGAAGGCATACTTATCCCTAAGAGCCGAGCACAGTTACTGTCCCTCACAGCTCCACGCTGCCTGTGAACTTGGCTGCTAACTTCCTTCTGTTAGATGCTTGTCGGAAGTAGTGTGAGCGAAAAGTGGAAAGCTACAGGTCCAGAAGGATTGCATCTCCAAGTTCAATACAGAGCTTTCCATGGAACCTACTCATCTAGAATGCCTCTAGCTTCAAACTCCATTAGGAACAATGCTCATTGAAAGCTGAGTTCAAGGGGATCCCTGGGTGGCTCAGCAGTTTAGTGCCTGCCTTTGGCCCACGGCATGATCCTGGAGTCCGGGGATCAAGTCCCACATCGGGCTCCCGGCATGGAGCCTGGTTCTCACTCCTCCTGTGTCTCTGCCTCTCTATGTCTATCATAAATAAATAAATCTTAAAAAAAAAAAGAAAGCTGAGTTCAAGACATACTTGTTTCTGAGAATTGATCTAAAGGCCTGTATCTTGAGGCTCCAAACTGTCTGTGGTCTCAGCTTCTTACTCTCTTATGTTACATGACTGACAGAAGCTGTGTTAGAGGCAAGTGGCAAGCTGTTGGCCTGGAAGACTTGTGTCCCCAAGTTTAATACACCATTTGCAATGGAAATTCCTATAGTCAAATGGTGTTTGCTTGAAACTCCAGTAGGAGCAAGTATACTCATAAGATGGCTACAAGACACTTACTTCTGAGTGTTGAACACAGGTGCTGTCCCTGGCACTTTCACACTGCCTGTGAATAGAGTTTGTAACATCTTATCTTAGATGATTGTCAGAAGCTGCGTGAGAGGAAAGTGGCAAGTTGCAGGCCTAGAAGGCTTGTGTCTCTGAGAACAGCAGAGTGCTTTGCGTGGAACCTCATCACCTACAGTGGTGCTAGGGTCTACCTCCATTTTGAAGGAAGCTAGTTGAAAGCTGCCTTCGAGACATAATTCTGAGTGTTGAGCATTGTGCCTATACCTCGGAGTTCCACACATCCTTGTGTACTTAGCTTGGAAATCCCTTATGTTAAATGTCTCTCAGAAGCTGCGTGAGAGGCAAATGGCAAGTTATAAAAAATGAAAGCTTCTATTTCCCTCTTCAATACAGTGCTTTCCATTGAAACTACTCACTTAAAGAAGAGCTACTTGGTAATTCTCATGACTGCCTGTAGACTTAGCTTCTAACATTTTACATTGGAAGCTGGCAGAATTTGTGAAAAAAGCATGTGGAAGCTGCAGGCCCAGAAGTCTTGTGTATACAAGTTCAATACAGTGATATCCCAGGAACATACTCAATTAGAATGGAGCTAGGTTCTAACTCGCATAAATGAAAGGCTAGCTGCTATCTGGCTGTAAGGCTTACTTACTTCTGAGAGTTGAGACTAGCTGCTGTCCCTCACAGTTCCACACTGCCTGGGGATTTAGTTGCCAACATCCTCATTCAAATGCCTGAGAGAAGAGCATGAGAGGCAAATAGCAAGCTGAAGACCTGGAAGGCTTGTGTCTCTGATTACAATACAGCTTTGCCTAGGAAAATCCTATGGAACAATGGAGTCAGCCCCTAATTCCCATAGGAGCGAGTCTAGTTGTAAGCTGGCTTCAATGCATGCCTACTTCTGAGAGTTGACCTTATGGCCTGTACCTCCCGCATTCTGATTGCCTGTACTCTAGGCCTCTAATATCCTTATGTCCGATGCCTGACAGAAGTTGTGTGAGAGGTAAGGGAAATTTGCAGACCCAGAATTCGGTGTCTCTGTGTGCAACACAGCGATTTCCTAGGAACATCCTTAGAATGGAGCACAAGTCTAACTGCCATAAATGAGAGGCTAGTTGAAAACTGGCTACAAGGCATACTTACTTCTGAGAGGTGAGCACACGTGCTGTCCCTCACAATTCCACACTGCCTGTGGATTGAGTTTCTAACATCCTCATTTTAGATGCTTCTCAGAAGCTTCATGTGAGGCAAGTGGCAAGCTGCTGGCCTGGAAGCCTTGTGTCACTGACTTTAATACACCATTTGCAATGGAAATTCCTACTGTTGAATGTTGTTTGCTTTTAACTCCCATAGGAGCAAGTATACTTGTAAGCTGGCTACAAGACATACTTACTTCTAAGAGTTGAACACAGGTACTGCCTGTGGATAGAGTTTCTAACATCCTAACTTACATGATTGTCAGAAGCTGCATGAGAGGCAAGCAGCAAGCTGCAGGCATGGAATGATTCTTTCTCTGAGTATAGTACAGCACTTTAATGGAACCTCCTCACCAAGAAAATTGCTAGGTTCTAACTCCAATAAAAACGAAGCTAGTTGAATGCTGGCTTCAAGGTATACTTACTTCAAAGAGTTGAGCTTATTGCGGGACCCTCCCACTCCTGACTGCCTGTAGATTTAGCTTCCAATATCCTTATGTTAGATGCTGGCTGAAGTTGTGTGAAAAACATGTGGAAGTTGCAAGCCCAGAAGTCGGCTGGATCTGAGCTAATACAGCGATTCTCTAGGAACATCCAAACTTAAGATGGAGCTAGAGTCTAACTGCCATAAATGAGAGGCTAGTTAAAAACTGGCTACAAGGCATACTGACTTCAGAGACTTGAGCACACATGTTGTCCCTCACAGTTCCACACTGCCTCTGGATTTAGTTTCCAACATCCTCATATTAGATGATTGTCTGAAGCTGCGTGAGAGGCAAGCGGCAAGCTGTATGCCTGGAAAGCTTGTGTCTCCAAGTACAGTAGAGTGCTTTGCATGGAACCTGATCACCTAGAGTGGTGGTACGGTCTATCTGCATTCTGATAGAAGCTAGTTGAAAGCTGCCTTCAAGAAATATTTATTTCTGAGTGTTGAGCAATGTGCCTATCCCTCACAGGTCCAAACTGCATGTGTAATTAGCTTGGAAATCCCTTATGTTACATGTGTCTCAAAAGCTGTTTGAGAGGCAATGGCAAGTTTTAGAAATAGAAGGCTTCTTTTTCCTACTTCAATACAGCACTTTCCATTGAAACTTCTCACCTATTGAAGACCTACTTGGTAATTCTCATAGGAGAGAGGCTATTTCAAAGCTGGCTTAAAGACATCCTTACTTATGAGAGTTGAGCATATTGTAGAACTCTCCTGCACCCTGACTGCCTATAGACTTCACTTACAACCTCCTTTGTTAGATGCTGTCAGAGGTTCTGTGAAAAACATGTGGAAGTTGCATGCCCAGACGTTGGTGTATCCAACTCAATACAGTGCATTGCTAGTAACATGCTCAATTAGAATGGAGCTGGGTTCAAACTCACATACATGAAAAGATAGCTGAAATCTTGCTTGAAGGCATACTTACTTCTCAGGTTCAGCCTAGGTGCTGTCCCTCTGACTTCCTCACTGCCTGGGGGTTTAGGTTCTAACATTCTCAATTAGATGCCAGACAGAAGAGCATCAGAGGCAAAAAGCAAGCTGCAGGCCTGGAAGCCTTGTTTCTTCGAGTTCAAGATAGCTTTTGCCTCAATAAATCCTACCGCACAATGAAGTTAGCCACTAACACCCATTGGAGCGAGTCTAGCTGTAAGCAGGATTCGAGGCATACTTACTTCTGAGAGTTGAGCTCATGACCTGTATCTCCCCCATTCTGATTGCATGTACACGTACTACTAACATCCTTATGTTCGATGACTGACAGAAGTTGTGTGAGAAGCAAGTGAACCTTGTAGGCCCAGATGTCTGGTGTGTCCATGTTGAATAAGTAGATTTTTTTGGAACATTGTCACTTAGAATGGAGATAGATTCTAACTGCAAATAATGAGAATCCTGATGAAAACGAGCTTTAAAACATACTTACTTCTGAGAGTTGAGCACATGTGCTATCCCACTCAGTTGCACACTGTCTGTGGATATACTTTCTAACATCCTTATTTTATATGCTGCTCAGAAGCTGTGTGTGAGGCAAGTGACAAACTGCAGGCATGGAGAGCTTGTGTCTCTGAGTTCAATACACCTTTTGCAATGGAAAATCCTATAGTAGAATGATGTTTGCTTGTAACTCCAGTAAGTGCAAGTATACCTGTAAGCTGGCGTACTTACTTCAGAGAGTTGAAAACAGTGCTGTCCCTGGCCCTTTCACACCACCTGTTGATACAATTTATACATCCTATTTAAGATGATTGTCAGAAACTGCAAGAGATCTAGACGGCAAGTTGGAGGCCTAGAATGTTTGTGTCCCCTTGTACACTACAGCGGTTTAATGGAAGCCCCTCACCGACACAGGCGCTAAGTTCTTACTCCAATAAGAACGAAGCTAGTTGAAAGCTGGCTTCAAGACATACTTAATTCTGAGAGTTGAGATTATTGCAGGAAACCCTCACATCCTGACTGCCTATAGACTTAGGTTCCAATACCCTTGCGTTTGATGCTCTGAGAACTTGTGTGAAAAGCATGTGGAAGTTGCAGGCCCAGAGGCCTGGTGTATCCGAGTCAATACAGCGATTTCCTAGTAACATGCTCAATTTAAATGGAGCTGAGTTCTAACCTGCATAAATAGGAAGCTAACTGAAATCAGGCTCGAAGGCATACTGACTTCTGAGAGTTGAGCCTAGGAGCTGTCGCTCACAGTCCCACACTACCTGGGGATTTAGTTTCCAACATCCTCATTAGATGTGTGAGAGAAAAGCCTGAGAGGCAAATGGCAAGCTGCAGTCCTGGAAGGCTTGTGTCTTTGAGTTCAAGACAGCTTTTGTTTGGCAAATCCTACCACACAATGAAGTTAGCCACTAACTCCCATTGGAGCAAGTCCAGCTATAAGCTGGATTCAAGGCATACTTATTTCTGAGAGTTGACCCCATGACCTGTATCTCCCCCTCCAGGTAGTGTGTACTCTTAGCTTATAACATATTTATTTTTGATGGCTAACAGAACTTGTGTGAGAGGCAATGAACATTGTAGGTCCAGATATCTCGTGTGGTAATGTTGAATACAGTGATTTCCCTGGAACATCGTCACGTAGAATGGAGCCAGACACTAACTGCCATAATGAGAGGCCTGAGGAAAACTGACTTCAAGGCATACTTACTTCTGAGAGGTGAGCACACGTGCTGTCCCTTGCAGTTGTGTGCTGTCCCATACTACCTGTGGATATAGTTTCTAACCACCTCAATTTATATGCTGGTGAAAAGCTGCATGTGAGGAAACTGGCAAACTGCAGCCATGGAGGCCATGTGTCTCTGAGTTCAATACACCTTTTGCAATGGAAAATCCTACAGTAGAATGGTGTTTTCTTGTAACTCCCATAGGAGCAAGTATACTTGTAAGCCAGCTACAAGACAAACTTACTTCAGAGAGTTGAACAGAGATGCTGTACCTGGCCCTATCACACTGCTTGTTGATAATATTTATGACATCCTATCTAAGATGATTGTCAGAGGCTGCAAGAACCTGAGCAACAAGGTTGCAGGCCTGGAAGGTTTGTGTCTCCTAGTACAGTATAGCGGTTTAATGAAGCCCCCTCACTGAGAAAGGTGCAAAGTTCTAACTCCAATAAGAACGAAGCTAGTTGAAAGCTAGCTTCAAGACATACGAACTTCTGAGAGTTGAGCTTATTGCAGAACACTCTCGCATCCTGACTAGGTTTGACTTAGGTTCCAACATCCTTATGTTTGATGCTGGCAGAAGTTGTGTGAAAAGTACGTGGAAGTTGCTGGGCCAGACACCTAGAGTAACTGATTCAATACAGAGATTTCCTTGTAACATGCTGAATTTGAATGGAGGGGGGTTCTAACTCGCATATGTAATAATCTAGCTGAAATCCGGTTTGAAGGCATATTACTTCTGACAGTTTTTTTTTAAATAAATTAATTTTTATTGGTGTTCAATTTACCAACATACAGAAAAACACCCAGTGCTCATCCCGTCAAGTGTCCACCTCAGTGTCCATCACCCATTCCCCTCCAACACCCGCCCTCCTCCCCTTCCACCACCCCTAGTTCGTTTCCCCAAGTTAGGAGTCTTTATGTTCTGTCTCCCTTCCTGATATTTCCCAACATTTCTTTTCCCTTCCTTTATATTCCCTTTCACTATTATTCATATTCCCCAAATGAATGAGAACGTACACTGTTTGTCCTTCTCCGATTGACTTATTTCACTCAGCATAATACCCTCCAGTTCCATCCACGTTGAAGCAAATGGTGGGTATTTGTCGTTTCTAATTGCTGAGTAATATTCCATTGTATACATACACCACATCTTCTTTATCCATTCATCTTTCGATGGATACCGAGGCTCCTTCCACAGTTTGGCTATTGTGGCCATTGCTGATAGAAACATCGGGGTGCAGGTGTCCCGACGTTTCATTGCATCTGAATCTTTGGGGTAAATCCCCAACAGTGCAATTGCTGGGTCGTAGGTCATCAAGACAGTGTGGTACTGGCACAAAAACAGACACATAGATCAATGGAACAGAATAGAGAACCCAGAAGTGGACCCTGAAATGTACGGTCATCTAATATTCGATAAAGGAGGAAAGACTATCCATTGGAAGAAAGACAGTCTCTTCAATAAATGGTGCTGGGAAAATTGGACATCCACATGCAGAAGAATGAAACTGGACCACTCTCTTTCACCATACACAAAGATAAACTCAAAATGGATGAGAGATCTAAATGTGAGACAAGATTCCATTAAAATCCTAGAGGAGAACACAGGCAACACCCTTTTTGAACTTGGCCAAAGTAATTTCTTGCAAGATACATCCACAAAGGCAAAAGAAACAAAAGCAAAAATGAACTATTGGGACTTCATCAAGATAAGAAGCTTTTGCACAGCAAAGGATACAGTCAACAAAACTAAAAGACAACCTACAGAATGGGAGAAGATATTTGCAAATGACATATCAGATAAAGGGCTAGTTTCCAAAATCTATAAAGAACTTATTAAACTCAACACCAAAGAAACAAACAATCCAATCATGAAATGGGCAAAAGACATGAAGAGAAATCTCACAGAGGAAGACATGGACATGGCCAACACGCACATGAGAAAATGCTCTGCATCACTTGCCATCAGGGAAATACAAATCAAAACCACAATGAGATACCACCTCACACCAGTGAGAATGGGGAAAATTAACAAGGCAGGAAACAACAAATGTTGGAGAGGATGCGGAGAAAAGGGAACCCTCTTCCACTGTTGGTGGGAATGTGAACTGGTGCAGCCACTCTGGAAAACTGTGTGGAGGTTCCTCAAAGAGTTAAAAATAGACCTACTTCTGAGAGTTGAGCCAACGTGCTGTTGCTCCCAGTTCCGCACTGCCTGGGGATTTAGTTTCCACCATCCTCAATTAGATGCCTGACAAAAGAGCTGAGAGACAAATGTCAAGTGCAGGCCTGGAAGGCTTGTGTCTCCAAGATCAATACACCTTTTCAAATGGAAAATTCCACAGAAGAATGGTGTTTGCTTGTAACTCCCGTAGGAGCAAGTATACTTGCGTGCTGGCTGCAAGATATACTTATTTCAGAGAGTTGAACACACATTCTGTCCCTTGTAATTTCACTGCCTGCTGTGTAAAATCTTAAATCCTATATTAGATGATTGTCAGAAGCTGTGAGAGAGCTGGGAGGCAAGTAACAGGCCTAGAAGTTTTGCATCTCCTGGTACACTACTGTGCTTTAATGGAACCTCTTCACTGAGATAGGTGCTAACTTGTAACTCCAAAAAGAATGAAGCAAAGTGAAAGTTGGCTTCAAGACATACTTACTTCTGAGAGTTGAGCTTATTGCAGAACACTCTCGCATCCTTACTGCCTGTCAACTTAGGTTGCAACATCCTTATGTTTGATGCTGACAGAAGTTGTGTGAAAAGCATGTGGAAATTGCAGGAACAGATGCCTGGAGTATCTGATTCAAAAGAGCGATTTCTTAGTAACATGCTGAATTTGAATGGAGCTTGATTCTAACTGGCATACATGAGAAGCTAGCTGAAATCAGGCTTGAAAGCATACTTACTTCTGAGAGTTGAGCCTAAGTGCTGTCGCTCCCAGTTCCACACTGCCTGGGGATTTAGTTTCCACCATCCTCAATTAGATGCCTGACAGAAAAGCCTAAGAGGCAACTGTCAAGTGCAGGCCTGGAGACTTGTGTTTCCGAGTACAATACACCTTCTCAAGTGGAAAATCCTATAGAAGAATGGTGTTTGCTTGTAACTCTCCTAGGAGCAAGTACTCTTGTATGCTGGCTGCAAGATATATTTACTTCAGAGACTTGAACACACGTTTTGACCATTGTAATTTCACTGCCAGCTGTATAAATTCTTACATTCTATTTTAGATGATTGTCAGAAGCTGCGAGAAATCTGGGCAGCAAGTAAAAGGCCTAGAAATTTGCGTTTCCTGGCAACTACAGCGCTTTAATGGAACCCCCTCACAGAGAAAGGTGCTAAGTTCTAACTCCAATAGAATGAAGCGAGTTGAAAGCTGCCTTCAAGACATACTGAATTCTGAGAGTTGAGCTATTTGCAGGACCCTCCCACATCCTGACTGCCTGTGGAACTCACTCACTACATCCTGTGTTAGATGCTGGCACAAGTTGGGTGAAAAGCAGGTGGAAGTTGCAGGCCAGATGCCCGGTGTATCCAATTCAATACAGCAATTTCCTAGTAACATGCTGAATTTGAGTGGATCTTGGTTCTAACAGGCATACATGGGAAGCTAGCTGAAATCTGGCTTGAAGGCATACTTACTTCTGAGAGTTGAGCCGAGGTGATGTTCCCACCTCCACACTGCCTGCAGATTTCACTTCAAATATCCTCAGTTAGATGGCTGACAGTAGAACATGAGAGACAAATGGCTGGCTGGAGGCATGGGAGGCTTGTGTCTCTGACTTGAAGACAGCTTTGCCTTGGGAATTCCGACCTCATGAGGAAGTTGGACACCAACACCCATTGGAGCGAGTGAAGCTGTAAGTGGGATTCAAGGCATACTTCCTTCGGAGAGTTGAGCTCCTGACCTGTAAATCCCCTGGACTGATTGCCTGTTTTCTCAGCTCCCAACATGCTTATGTTTGATGCCGACTGAAGTTGTGTTTAGGGGCAAGTGAACCTCGTAAACCTGGTGAGTCCATGTTGCATACAGCGATTTCCTAGGAATATCGTCACTTAGAGTGGACCTAGATTCTAACTGCTGTAAATGAGAGGCCTCATGAAAACTGGCTTAAAGGCATACTCGGTTCTGCGAGGTTAGCACACGTGCTGCCCTTCGCAGTTCCACACTACCTGTGGATATAGTTTAGAACACCCTCATTTTAGATGTTGGTCATAAGCAGCAAGTGAGGCAAGTGGCAGAGTGCAGGCATGGAAGGCTGGTATCTCTGAGTCTAATGCACCTTTTGCAATGGAAAAATCCCACCGAAAAAGGGTGTTTGCTTGTAACTCCCATAGGAGCAAGGATGCTTGTGAGCTGGCTACAAGACTTACTACTTCAGGGAGTTGAACAAAGGTGCCATTCCTGGCCCTTTCACACTGCCTGCTGGTATCATATATAACATCCTACCTTGGAGGATTGTCAGAGGCTCTGTGAAACTAAGCAACAAGGTTGCAAGACTGGATGCTGGGTGTCTCCTATTGCAGTAGATCGGTTTAATGGAAGCCACTCACCGAGAAAGTTGCTAAAATCGAACCGCAATAAGAATGAAGCTACAGAAAAGCTGGCTTCAAGACATACTGACATCTGAAAGTTGCGCTGTTTTCAGGACCCTCCCACATGCTGACTGCCTGTGGATCTCACTCACAACATCCTGTGTTAGATGATGGCACAGTTGCTTAAAAGCATGTGGACATTGCAGGGCCAGAGGCATGGGGTGTGCGATTCAATACAGCGATTTCCAAGTAACATGCTCAATTTGAGTGGATCTTGGTTCTAACAGCCATACACGGGAAGCCAGCTGAAATCCGGCTTGAAGGCATATTTACTTCTGAGAGTTGAGCCTAGCTGCTGTCGAACCCACTGCCACACTGCCTGCGGATTTCATTTCAAACATCTTCAATTAGATGCCGGACAGAAGAGTATGAGAGACAAATGGCAAGCTGTAGGCATGGTAGGCTTGTGTCTTCGAGTTTAAAACAGCCTTTGCCTTGGGAAATCCTACCTCACAAGGAAGTTGGCCACTAACACCCATTGGAGCAAGTGAAGCTGTAAGTGGAATTCGAGGCCTACTTCCTTCAGAGTTGAGCTCCTGAAGTGTTAATCCCCCGGACTGATTGCCTGTTCTCTCAGCTCCCACATCCTTATGTTTGATGCCTGACTGAGATTGTGTTTAGGGGCAAGTGAAACTTGTAAGCTCAGATGTCTGGTGAGTCCATGTTTCAAACAGCGATTTCCTAGGAGCGTCGTCATTTAGAGTGGACCTAGATTCTAACTGCTGTAAATGAAAGGCCTCATGAAAATAGGCTTCAAGGCATACTCACTTCTGCTAGCAGAGGACACGTGATGTCCTTCGCAGATCCAAACTACCTGTGGATATAGTTTAGAACACCCTCATTTTAGATGTTGGTCATAAGCAGCGAGTGAGGCAAGTGGCAGAGTGCAGGCATGGAGGGCTGGTGTCTCGGAGTCTAATGCACCTTTTGCAATGGAAAAATCCCACCGAGAGACGGTGTTCGCTTGTAACTCCCTGAGGAGCATGTATGAAGTTAGCTGGCTTACAAGACTTACTGACTTCAGGCAGTTGAATACAGGCGCATCCCCGGCCCATTCACACTGCCTCTTGGTATCCTATATAACATCCTATCTACAAGGATTGTCAGAGGCAGTGAGAAACTAAGCAACAAGGTTGCAAGCTTGGATGGTGTGTGTCTCCTATTATGGTAAATTGGTTTATTGGAAGCCCCTCACAGAGAAAGGTGCTAAGTTCTAACTGCAATAAGAATGAAGCTATGGGAAAGCAGGATTCAAGACATACTGACATCTGAGAGTTGCGCTGTTTGCAGGGCCCTCCTGCATCCTGATTGCCTGTGGAACCCACTCACTACATCCTGTGTTAGATGCTGGCACAGATTGGGTAAAAAGGTTCTGGACCGTGCATGCCCAGAGGCCCGGCGTGTGTGATTCAATACAGTGATTTCCCAGTACCATGATGAATTTGAGTCGAACTTGGTTCTAACAGACATAGAGGGGAAGCTAGCTGAAATCTGGCTTAAAGACATACTTATTTCTGAGAGTTGAGCCAAGGTGATGTCGCTCCCACTGCCACATTGCCTGCAGATTTCATTTCAAACATCCTCAATTAGATGCCTGACAGAAGAGTAAGAGAGACAAATGCAGGCATGGGAAGCTTATGTCTCCAAGACAGATATGTCTTCAAGACAGATTTTACCTTGGGAAATCCTACCTTGCAAGGAAGTTGGCCACTAACACCCATTGGAGTGAGTGAAGCTGTAAGGCGGATTCGAGGCATACTTCCTTCAGAGAGTTGAGCTCCTGACCTGTAAATACCCTGGGCTAATTCCAGTTCTCTCAGGTCCCAACATCCATCTATGTTGGATGCCTGACTGCAGGCACAGAGGCTCTGTGAAACTAAGCAACAAGGTTAGACCCCTGGAAGGTGTGTGTCTCCATATACGGTAGAGTGGTTTAATGGAAGCTCCTCACCGAGAAAGTGCTAAGTTTTAACTGGAATAAGAATGAAGCTACTGGAAAGCCGGCTTCAAGACATACTGACTTCTGAGAGTCCTGACTGCCTGTGGATCTAACTCGCAACATCCTGTGTTACATGCTGGCACAACTTGGGTAAAAAGTCTGTGGACGTTGCAGACCCAGAGGCCAGGTGTGCGCTATTCAATACAGTGATTTCCTAGTAACATGCTGAATTTGAGTGGATCTTGGTTCTAATAGGCATACAGGAGAAGCTAGCTGAAATCTGGCTTGAAGGCATACTTACATCTAAGAGTTGAGCCTAGGTGATGTCACTCCCACTGCCACCCTGCCTGCGGATTCCATTTCAAACATCCTCAATTAGATGCCTGACAGAAAGATATGGAGACAAATATCAAGTTGCAGGCATGAGAGGCTTGTGTCTCCGAGTACAAGACAGCTTTTGCCAGGGAAATCCTAACTCACAAGGAAGTGGGCCACTAATACACATTGGAGCGAGTGTATGTGTAAGTTGGATTCGACACATACTCCTTTGGAGATTTCAGCTCCTGACCTGTAAATCCCCCAGGGCTGCCTTACACTCAGGCCCCAACATCTTTCTGTTCAATGCCTGATTGCGGTTGTGTTTCAGGGCAAGTGAACCTCGTCAGCCCAGATGTCTGGTGAGTCCATGTTGCATTGAGTGATTTCCTAGGAACATCGTCACTCAGAGTGGACCTAGATTCTAACTGCGGCAGATGAGTGGCCTCATGAACACTGGCTTCAAGGCATACTCACTTCTGCGAACTGAGCACACCTGCCCTCCTTGCAGCTCCACACTACATGTAGATATAGTTTCTAATACCTTCATTTTAGATGCTGGTCATAAGCAGCCTGTGAAGCAAGTGGCAGAGTGTAGGCATGGAGGGCTGGTGTCTTGGAGTCTAATGCTCCATTTGCAATGGAAAAATCTCACCGTCAACTGGTGTTTGCTTGTAACACCCCTAGGAGCAAGAATGCTTTGAGCTGGCTACGAGACTTAGTGACATCAGGGAGTTGAACACAAGTGCCGTCCCTGGCCCAGTCACCCTGCCTTTTGGAATATGTAACATCTGTTCTACGAGGATTGTCAGAGGCTTGGTGAAACTAAGCAAGAAGGTTGGAAGCCTGGAAGGTGTGTGTCTCCTCGTACGGTAGAGCGGTTTAATGGAAGACCTTCACGGAGAAAGTGCTAAGTTCTACCGGCAATAAGAACGAAGCTACTGGAAAGCCGGCTTTGAGACATACTGTCTTCTGAGAGTTGCAGTATTTGCCGGAGCTTCCCGCATCCTGACTGCCTGTGGATCTCACTTGCAACATCCAGCGTTAGATGCTGGCAGAAGTTGGGTAAAAAGCCTGTGAACATTGCAGAACCAGAGGCCTGGTGTGTGGGATTTCCTAGTAACATGCTGAATTTCAGTGGATCTTGGTTCTAACAGGCATACAGGGGAAGCTAGCTGAAATGTGGCTTGAAGGCGTATTTACCTCTGAGTGTTGAGACTATGTGATGTCGCTCCCACTGCCACCCTGCCTGCGGATTCCTTTTCAAACATCCTCAGTTAGATGCCTGACAGAAGGATGTGGAGACAAACAACAAGCTGCAGGTGTGATAGGCTTGTGTCTCCGAGTACAAGTCAGCTTTTGCCTTGGGAAATCCTACCTCACAAGGACGATGGCCACTAACACCCATTGGAGCGAGTGAAGGTGTAAGTGGGATTTGATGCATACTTCCTTCGGAGAGTTGAGCTCTTGACCTGTAAATCCCCCTGGCTGATTGCCTGTTCACTAAGCTCCCAACATCCTTATGTTCGATGCATGACTGCAGTTGTGTTTCGGGGCAAGTGAACCTTGTAAGCCCAGATGTCTGGTGAGCCCATGTTGCATTGAGCGATTTCCTAGGAACATCGTCGTCACTTAGAGTGGACCTAGATTCTAACTGCCAAAACTGAGCGGCTCCATGAAAACTGGCTTGAAGGCATACTCACTTCTGCGAGCTGAGCACACATGCTGTCCTACACAGTTCCACACTACATGTGGATATAGTTTCTAATACCTTCATTTTAGATGCTGGTCATAAGCAGCCTGTGAAGCAAGTGGCAGAGTGTAAGCATGGAGGGCTCGTGTCTCGGAGTCGAATGCTCCGTTTGCAATGGAAACATCCTAACGTCAACTGGTATTTGCTTGTAACACCCCTAGGAGCAAGAATGCTTTGAGGTGGCCATGAGACTTACTGACAGGGAGTTGAACATGAGTGCCATCCCTGGCCCAGTCACCCTGCCTTTTGGAATCATATGTAACATCTATTCTACGAGGTCTGTCAGTGGCATGGTGAAACTAAGCAAGAAGGTTGGAAGCCTGGAAGGTGTGTGTCTCTTCATACGGTAGAGCGGTTCAATGGAAGACCCTCATGGAGAAAGTGCTAAGTTCTACCGGCAATAAGAACGAAGCTACTGGAATGCCGGCTACAAGACATACTGTCTTCTGAGAGTTGCGCTATTTGCCAGACCTTCCTGCATCCTGACTGCCTGTGGATCTCACTTGTGACATCCAGCGTTAGATGCATTGAACCTAGGCCTGTTAGGAGCGAACTGTACCTGCAGTCAGCATGTGGGAGGAACAGGCCATCAGTTCAACAAAGCAAAGGAGGCAGCCCTTTTGGTGACCCAGGTCAGCAACCACGCTACCCAATCCGGGGGCACCGACCCTGCCGGACACCACCAACTATAGTGATGCTGACTTACACTGGATCAAACACTTGCCTATGACCCAATGATTGTGTGGCTGGTGGAGGGCCGCAGACTCCAGCAGCATCTTGCCAGAGGAACTGGGACGGCGAGTCCTATCCAAAATGCATTGGAGTACTCACATGGGAACAAGGAAGATGGAAAACCTCATACGACATGCAAAGATCACTATTAAAGACTCTGGAGCAAAGATCGAGCAGATTGTGGCAAGCTGCTACTCATGCCAGTTAACTAATTGCCACCGCCCATGGATCTAACCCAGGCACCCAGCTCCGGGGGAACCTCCCAGGAGCCTACTGGGAAGTGGACTTCACTGAGGTAAAACCTGGAAAATACGGATACAGGTATTTATTAGTGTTTGTAGATACTTTTTCAGTATGGACAGAGGCATTTCCCACCAAACATGAAATGGCACAGACCGTGACCAAGAAACTGCTGGAAGACATCTTACCAAGGTATGGTTTTCCTGTTAAGCTTGGGTCAGACAATGGCCCAGGATTCTTCTCTAAGGTAACACAGGGATGGCACTCGTACTTGGGGCAGATTGGAAATTAGATTGTGTATATGTGGATATAGGCCCCAGAGCTCAGGACAGGTAGAGAGGATGAACAGAACATTAAAGGAGACCTTAACTAAATTAGCCCTGGAGACTGGCGGGGACTGGGTGACTCTCCTCCCCTTCGCCCTATATAGGGTGAGGAACTCCCCATATAAGATGGGACTGATTCCCTACAAGATCATGTTGAGTCTTCCTCCACCTGTTATCCCCAATTTAAAACCTGAGGTGCTTGCTGAATTTGATGATCACCAACTTCTTTTCTCCCTCCAAATGTCATGAACCCATGAGCAGGTGTGGCCTAAGCTGAGGGCCCTCTATGAGACTGGGCCACCCCCGGATCCCCATCGATATTGGCCAGTGACTGGGTGTACGTGTAGAGATACCAACACTGGACACTTCAACCTCGCTGGAAGGGACCTCACACCGTGATTCTGACCACTCCCACCCCTCTCAAGGTTGACGGGATTACTCCATGGGTCCACTACACCCACGTCTGGCCAGCTGACTCACACACCGTTCTCAAGAACTTTGTTCCAGAATGGAAAAGCCAACCAGACAAGGACAATCCCCTAAAGCTAAGACTGCGCCATTCTCACTAATTTTGCACCTCCAAGACTCCCTAGTCTGAGGTTGTCCTTCAAAATAGGAGGGGATTAGACTTAGTATTCTTACAACAAAGGGCGTGTGTGTGGGGGGGTGGGTTATGTGCTGCCTTAAACGTAGAATATTGCTTCTTCACTGGAATATAAATGGGAGCAAGAACAGCAACAAGGTTGGTTAAAATCCTGGTTTAATCATTCCACCTGGCTCACTCTAAGAGCAACCTGGACCCTTGATTGGATCCTGTATAGGATCCTCTGAAAAAGGGGGGAATGTGGGACCCAGGAAATTTAACAAAAATCCCCTACCCCTGGACAAGCAGAGTAGGACTGATTCCATTTTGTGCTACACCTGCCACCTCCCGTATGACCCCCACATAACCTGCTTATTGCTTAAGGCAGTTCCCCACCCTAGTCAAGCCGCTGGGCACACCCTAATCGGAAATCGGCTCATAACAATGTAACCCTGCTTTGTGCCCGCCAAAACTGCGTGCCAATTCTGACCAAAGTAATAGGCCAGCTCAAATGGATACTATAGGGTAAGATGTAATTCAAGCGGCCACCTGCATGTGGACCGACATGACTGTGCAACTTTCTGTGTATCCCATGGGCCACTGGCCCCTATAAAGCTGCTATGCCTCTTAGTCTCGGGGTCCAAGTCCCTGCTCCGCAGTGTCGGGTATACTTGGACCCAAGCTCGAGATTGTAAATGAACCCTCGTGTGTTTGCATCGGTGTTGGCTCCTTGGTGTTTTCTCGGATTCACAATCTTGGGCACAAGACAAGGGCCTGCTGCCCTGACATCCCTTCCAGGGTCACGCTGACTGCCCCGCAGGCCCTCTGTGCCCCAAGCACACAGGCACGGGGATGCGGGGAGGGGAGGAAGTGCCCCGGGACCCGGCCAGCCCAGGCCCCCTGGACAGAGGGAGCACAGACCTCCCAGGTCGCTTTGCACAGATCCTGGTGACCTGAGGCTCCCTGGCTGTCACTCTGTCCTCTGTCCCAGCCCCTCCTGGCCCGCGGGGCAGAGGCTGAGTCCCAGTAAAGTCTGTGGGGTCCTGACCCTGGCATCTGGCCGCCCCTGGAAGGCACATGGGGACGTCAGCTGTGTGTGCCTGGCGGTGCCCCTGCAGGGGCTGGTTGGGGCCTGGGTGGTGCCCCTCCTCCTCTCTGGGATCCACGCCCCATGCACAGAGTTCTGGGAGACACAGAAACGGGCTGGCTGTGCATTTTCGCACCACAACATTTTATTGACTTTCTATAGCAAACGGGCTCAGAGCCGAGGGTGCATGCCTTCCGCTGGGGAGGAGACCTTTCTGTCCTTTAGGGGAGGGCAAGAATCACAAGGGGTGGGGGAGGCGGGTGCTGAAGTCCCCCACCTGGGAGCATGTGTGGACTCTGGGTGGGGGCCTGTGTCCTGAGGTCTCAGCCTGAGAGACGGTTCTGAGGACAGCAGAGCTGACCTGGACCTGCAGCTCACGGGCTCCTGCACTTGGTCCCCGCAGGGCAGCTGGACCCCAGCCTGGGGTCCCAGCACCTGGAGGAGCCTGCCTCCTGGTGTGGGTGCCGGTGGGGCCCACCGGCCTACCACTGCTCTCCCCACCCTGGGGTGTCCCGGGATCCCCAGGGCTGCCCTAGGTCAGCGACCTGGATCTGTGGCGCACACCCAGGGCCCAGGAGGCCACATCCAGCTGTGAGAGGGCTCGCTCAGCCTGGGGCCAGAATCCAGGTCTGGCCAGGGCCATGGGGGGCTGGATCCCATTAATCTTTGTGTTGGGCCTGGGGGGGGGCTCAAATCACCCCAGTCCCCACAGAGCCCGGGGCCAGGCCAGCCCAGGTCCCTCTGGGTTAGGGGCTGGTGTCCTGTACAGGGTGTGCTGCTCTCCAGGAGGGACAGTGGGAGGAGGCAGGGCACAGTGCATCCTCTGCTCCACCCACCTGCACCCACCCTGTCGGGGGCTCCCTGCCTTCCCTCCTCCCTGCAACCCCTGGGTACTCTATGGGACACCCGGGCTTCTGATGGGAGCAGGCTGTCCAGAGAACCCTGGGGAGGCTGAGCATGTCCCACAGGGCCAGCTGCACTGGATCCTTGCTAGGGGCTCTTGGTGTGGGGGTGGGGCGGATGGTGTAGGGGCAGGAGTATGATGGTGGTGGAGTGTGGGGGATAGTGTAGGGGGCATGGTGTTGGGATATAGTGTGGGTGGGGATTGTATGGGGGTGTGAGGGGGATGGTGTAGGGGGGATGGTATGGAGGCGATGCCATGGGGGATGATGACGTAGGGGGATGGTGTGGGGGTGGGGAATGAGGGGGATGGCGTGGGGGGCCTGTGGATTCAGGGCATCCCTTTTCTCTAAGATGCACATGGAGACATCTACAGATAAAGGCGACCCCAGTCTGGGGTTTGCTGTGACACCTGCCCCTGGGGCCCCGTGTGGTCAGTGCAGGGCCCTGGCTGGACCGGGGGCATTATCTGGGAGTCATCATACTATGTATGTTTACAAATTGCAAATTGTCTCAAATAAAATGCATAGACTTTAGAAATATATAAAGCACCGAGGGTGGGTTGTCACCCTGACCCGTCCAACCCTCATCGGATCAATGTGTGTCCTGCTCCAGCCACGGCCATACCGCCTGGCCCCCTGGTCCCCTTACTGCCCCCCATGACCCCCACCCCAGCCCCCTGCTTTTCAGGGGGCCGTCCCTCACCCCTTTGGGGTTCAGCTCACATAGCAACCCCTGGAGGCCCCATCCTAGTGTCCTCCTCATCCCCAAGACCCCGGGGGTGGAGGCACGGGGGTCATCCCCAGCACCCTACCATGCAGCGGTGTGTTGTTGGCTGCTGTTGCTCCCCCTGGCCTCAGAAGCCCCGTGTTCCCTACCCAGAAGCCCCTGGGCCTTCCCAAGGGCCCCGAACACCCCTGGCCCAGCAGCCTCACCTGACCCCGTAGCAGTCCCAAAACATGGTGTGGCTGCGGAACGTCCTGTTGAGGTCCAGGTCTATCTGCGTGATGTCCCTGGAGGAGACCAGGGCCTCCTCCTTCATTTCCTGTGGGAAAACTGGGGAGGAGGAGCCAGCAACAGGGACACAGACCCCGACCTGTCACCAGCTGCCATCCTGGGCAGGGAGCCCTGGGGCCACCATGGGAGTGTGTCCTGCTGAAACCTCCTTCCTTCCCCTGGGAGGCCAGGGACAGCGGGAGTGCCACCGTGCCCATGGGACCTGTGTGAGGGCCTGTGCCCAGCTGTTGTGGGCGGGGAGGTGACTGAGGGTCAGCCTGGGTGGGAGGGGACAGGGGGTCAGCCCAGGTTGGGAGGGGACATGGGGGTGTTGTGCTCAAGATTGTGAATCCGAGAAACCACTAAAGACTGTGAATCCGAGAAACCACTAAGGAGCTGACACAGATGCAAACACACGAGGGTTGATTTACAAACTAGAGCTTGCGTCCAAGTATACCCAACACAGCAGAGCAGGGACTTGGACCCCGAGGTGGGTTTTAGCTTAGTTTTTTTTTTTTTTTTTTTTTTGGCTTAGTTTTAAGGGCTGATCTCATAGATATCCAGAAGGGCTGGAGCAATTCCTCAAGTTCTGTTTACATTTTGATATGGGGCCTTCAAGGGCATTGAGCTCTGTTCTCATTCTAATAGGGGCTTCCTGCCCTTAGCTTGGGCTCAGTTTTTATTCTAATGTGGGGCTTTCTAGGACATTAAGCTGTAAACTTTTGTTTTTTTTTTTTCCTGTAACTGAAGTAAGGTAAATTTCAGCTCTTATTCACAGGGGCCTGGGATGGCTGGACATGTGCTAACGCTGAACTTAATCTGGAATGGCCTTAATTTTCTCGGCCTCCACGCGTCCAGTCCCATCCTATCTAGCTCCTTCCCCCTTCCCCGGAGATCCTAAGAGAGCAATTGCAAATTACCTCTGGTGGCAGGGAGTGTTGGGGGACAGGCCCAGGGATTTGTGATTTGCTGCTGCAGACTCTTATTCCCTAAGGCTATCTTGACAACTGACTTTGTACACAGAAAAGCTCTCCTTTGTCTTTAAAAGATGAAGAGCAAGTCAAAGCATTTTTTCTCTGCCCATCTGATTGCTCAGATTCCAATCTGAGACGTATTTCCTCTTAATAAGGATAATTTACTATCCGTAGTACTATGGTTAAAATATTCTGACACAAGTAATTCAGAGGGATGAGGGTTTCTCATCTATTTCTTCACAGCTCAGTCACTCATCAGGAAATGCATCTTTATAGAAGATGTGGTTTATGTATACAATGGAATATTACTCAGCCATTAGAAACAACAAATACCCACCATTTGCTTCAATGTGGATGGAACTGGAGGGTATTATGCTGAGTGAAGTAAGTCAATCGGAGAAGGACAAACATTGTATGTTCTCATTCATTGGGGGAATATAAATAATAGTGAAAGGGAATATAAGGGAAGGGAGAAGAAATTGAAGAAACCCGCCCCCCTGGTGAGTAAAACCGGGACTGACCCGGAGACAGCCCATCCAGGCACCTTCTTGGAATCTAACATTCTGTTTTTCCGAGATAAGAAAACCACCCCCCCCAAAATCCTGACTAGAAAGTCCCTGAACATGTTCGCGCTGACCTTCAAAGGGATCAATCATGTCATAAAACCCAAATGCTATGCTACTCCCGCGTTTTCTTTACCTTTAAAAGATGCCTATAATTGCTAATCGGGGCTCTCTTCCTCCTTGGAGGCGGAGAGCCCGTTTGCGCAAATGTTCAATAAACCCTCTTGCTAATTGCATCTGCCTGTCTGGGGTCTGAGTCTCTGGGGCGTCCACCGGGACACGTTGGCACCCGTGAGTTAGGGTCCAACAAAATGTGTGGGAAATATCAGAAAGGGAGACAGAACATAAAGACTCCTAACTCTGGGAAACGAACTAGGGGTGATGGAAGGGGAGGGGGAGGTGGGGGTGAATGGGTGACTGGCACTGAAGGGGGCACTTGATGGGATGAGCACTGTGTATTAATCTGTATGTTGGTAAATTGAACACCAATAAAAAATAAATTTATTATTAAAAAAATAAAGGAAATGCATCTTTATGGATTTGGAAAGAACTGAGAGACATTATTACCAATGGTCCTATTATTATGTTAAGGATTCTTCCCTGAGATTCTTCCCCTGTTTTAACTGACACTGAAACACTGTGAACTCTTTGGAAGACAAATGTCAAGGAAATAAATGTTATGCATTGCTAATTTTAAATGCACTTGCAATATGATGTCTATTATAATAGAAGTATTTTTATCTGATTTTTGCTATTTCTTATCCTTTCCTGCTTTTCAGGTTGAGGAGGCATTATACGTGTTCATAAGTGTTTTTCTTTCCTTCTGATCTAAAATTCTTACTTTGTTCCCATCGAAGGAACTCTTTAAGAATAAGGCAAAAATTAATTAAACTATTCTTAAAATGTCTTCACACTTGGAGCCTGATTCATTTAAGTCAATTTTCAAAATAAATCTTATTTATTAGAAAAAAAAAACAAAGATTTATAGGGAAATTGAGAAGACAGTACAGAGAATTCTTATGCACTCACACTCAATTTCTCCAATTATCGATATCTTATATTAGTACGGTACAAATATTAGCTAATGAATCAATATTAAAATATTCGCATTAACCAAAGGCCATACTTTATTCAGATTTCCTTAGTTTTTGCTAAGTTACCATCCCTCACATCATATTCCATTTGTCCTCATGTTTTCTTAGGCTCCTCTGGATTGTGACAGTTTTTCAGGCTTTCCTTGTTGTTGTTGAACTGGAACACTTTGAGAAGTAGAGTATTTTGTACAATTTCCCTCAGTTGGGACATGTCTGTTGTTTATCTCATGATTGAACTGTGATTGTGGATTATATACAGAGATATACTGCCATTGTTATTATATCATATAAAGGATAGATACTATCAACAAGATTTATCAGTCTTGGGAGGCAGATGTCTGCTACCCACTCATACATGGGAGTTAGAACCTAGCTACACTCTAATTGAAGAAGGCCACTGGAAATCGCTGTATTGAACTCAGATACAAGTGAGTACAGGCCTGACGCTTCCACATGCTTTTCACACAACCTCTCCCAGCACCTAACATCAGGATGTTAGCAGCTACGTCTACAGGCAGGCAGGATACGGGAGGGTCCTGCCCTGAGCTCAGCTCTCACAAGGAAGCATGCCTAGAAGCCAGCTTTCTACTAGCTGCGTTCCTATGGCCCTGAGAACATAGCAGCATTTTAAGTCAGGAGGTTCCATGAATACTGCTCTACTGCACCTGGAGACACAACCATTGAAGCCTGCAACTTGCCCCTTGCATCCCATGAGCTTCTGGCAAACATCTCTAGTGAGGATGTTCGAAACTCCATGTGCAGGCAGTGTGGAACTGTGAAGGACTGGGTGTGAGCTCACTCTCAGAAGCAAGTTCCCTTTGGACACTGCGTTCAACTAGCTTCTCATGTATGAAACTTAATATGTAGCACCAATCTATGACAGGAATTCCTCGGAAATCACTGGATTGAGCTTGGAGAGACTAGTCTTTTGGGCCTGCACCTTCCACTTACCTCTCACACCACTTCTGTCACGCAATGAACCTAGGCCTGTTAGGAGCGAAGTGTACCTGCAGGCAGGATGTGGGAGGTACAGGCCATAAGCTCAGCTCTCAGAAATGTGTATGCCTTGCAGGCAGATGTCTGCTAGCCACTCATTTATGGGAGTTAAAACCTAGCACGACTCTAATTGAACAAGGCTGTTGGAAATCCCTGTATTGAACTCAGATACACATGAGTACAGGCCTGACACTTCCACATGCTTTGCACACAACCTCTTCCAGCACCTCACTTAAGGATGATAGGAGCTATGTCTACAGGCAGTCAGGATGCGGGAGGAAACTGCCCTGAGCTCAGCTCTCACAAGGAGGCATCCCTAGAAGCCAGCTTTCAACTAGCTGCATTCTTATGACTGTGGTGTCCTCCTAACCTAACCTTTACTTGGTCACTCCAGTCCCCAACTGGGCCTCAGCTGGACCTGGTGCCTCTGGTACTTAGCTTGGCTTCACTGGGACCGGGTGACTGTGTTCCCACCTGGGCCTCAACTGGTCTTATGACTTTTGTCCCCACCTGGGCCTCACCCAGACCAGGTGACTCTGTTCCACCTGGGCCTTACCAGGACCTGGTAAATCTGGTCCCCTCCTGGGTATGACCTGGACCTGGTGACTCTGGTCCTCACGTGCACCTCACCTGGACATGGTTACTCTTGTACCCACCTGGGCATCGTCGGGATATGGTTACTCTGTTTCCCAAGTGAGACTCTGGAACATTTAACTTTGGTCCTCACCTGGGCCTCACCTGGACCTGGTGACTCTGGTTCCCACATGAACCTCACCTGGACCTGGTGTCTCTGCTGTTCTTCTAGCCTCACCTTTCCCTGGTGACTCCAGTCCCCCTCCCCCTGGGCCTCACCTGGATTTGGTGACTCTGGTCCTCAGCTTGGTTTCACCTGGACCTGGTGACTGTGGTCCCCACCTTGGCCTCACCTGGACCTGCTGACTCTCGTTCCCACCTGGGCCTCACCTGGACCTGGTGATCTGGTTCTCACATGGACCACACCTAGACCTGGTGACCATGCTGTCCTTCTAGACTCACCTTTCACTGGTAACTCTGGTCTCCACCTGGGCCTCACCTGGACCTGGTGAATCTGGTCCCCACTTGGTCTTCAAGTGGACCTGGTGACTCTGGTCCTGAGGTGGGCACCATTGGGACATGGTTATTGTGTTCCCCACCTGTTACTCACCTCAACCTGGTAACTCTGGTCCTTACCTGGGCCTCACCTGGACCTGGTGATTCTGGTCTGCACCTGAAACTCACCTGGATCTGGTGACTGTCGTCCCCACCTGGGCCTCACTTGGACCTGGTGACTCTGATCCCCATCTGGGCCTCACCTGGTCCTGTTGACTCTGGTCCTCAACTGGGGATAATTGGGACCCGGTTACTGTGTTCCACAACTGGGCCTCATCTGAACCAGGTGACTCTGGTCCCCCTCTGGGTCTCACCCTGACCTGGTGACTGTGAACCCCACTTTGGCCTGATTTGGACCTGCTGACTCTGGTTGCCACCTGTGCCTCGCCTCGAACTGTTGACTCTGGTTCTTTCAAGGGCCTCCCCTGTACCTGGTGATTCTGGTCCCCACCTGGGCCTCACCTGGACGTGGTGACTGTTGTCCCTACATGGGACTCACCTGGACCTGGTTACTGTGTTCCACACCTGGGCCTCACATAGACCTGGTGACCATGGTCCCCAGCCGGCCTCACACAGACCTGTTGCCTCTGGTCCCCACCTGGGCCTCACGTGTACCTGGTAACTCTGGTCCTCACCTGGGCCTCATCTGGACCTGGTGACTCTGGTCTTCTGGACTTCACCTGGATCTGGACTCTGGTCCCCACCTGGACCTCTCCTGGACCTGGTGACTCTCTTTCCAACATGGACCTCACCTGGATCTGGTGACTCTGGTCCTCAGTTTGGCCTCACCTGGACCTGGTGACTCTCTTTCCAACATGGACCTCACCTGGATCTGGTGACTCTGGTCCTCAGTTTGGCCTCACCTGGACCTGGTGACTCTTGTCCCCACTTTGACCTAACTCAGACCTGGTGAATCTTGTCCCCACCTAGGCCTCACCCAGACCTGGTGACTCTTGTCCCCAGCTATGCCTCAACTCAACCTGATGAATCTGGTCCTCACATGGACCTCACATGGACCTGGGACTCAGCTGGGTATAATGGCTCTGGTTCCCACATGGGGCTCACCTGGTACTGGTGACTGTGGTCTCCTTCTATGCCTCACCAGGACCTGGTGATTCTGATCCCCATCTGGGCCTTGCATGGCCCTAGTGACTCTGGTCCTCACCTAGGCATCATTGGGACCTGGATCCTCTATTCCACACCTGGGCCTCACTTTGACCGGGGACCTTTGGTCCCACTCTGGGCCTCACACTAAACTGGTTACTCTGGTCCCCCCTGGGCGTCACCTGGCCCGGGACTCTGGTCCCACTCTGGGCCTCACCCTTACCTGGTGACTCTGGTCATCACGTGGGTCTCACCTAGACTTGGTGAATCTTGTCGCCACCTGGGCCTCACCTGGACCTCGTGACTGTGGTCCCCACTGGACCTCACCTGGATCTGGTAACTCTGGTTCCCATATGGGGCTGTCCTGGACCTGGTTCCTGTGGTCTCCTTCTTGGCCTCACCTGGAACTCGTGACTCTGATCCATATTTGGGCCTCACCTGGACCTGGTGCCTCTGGTCCTTACCTGGGCATCATTGGGACTTGGTTACACTCTTCTACACCTGGGCCTCACCTGGACCTGGTGATTCTGATCCTCAGCATGGCCTCACCTGACCTGGTGACTGTGGTTCCCACCGGGACCTCACCTGGACCTCATGTGTCTGGTGTCCCCACCTGGGCCTCACCTGGACCTGGTGTCTCTGGTACCCACCTGGGTAGCATCAGGACATGGATACACTGTTCCCTAACTGGGACCCACCTGGACCTGTTAACTCTGGTCTTCACCTGGGCCACACCTGGACATGGTGACACTGGTTCCCACCTGGGTCTTACCTGGACCTGGTGAGTCTGGTCCCCACCTGGGCTTACCTGTAACTGGTGACTCTCATTCCCACATGAACCCCATGTGGACCTGGTGGCTGTAGAGTTTCTAGCTTCTCATGTACCTGGTGACTCTGGTCCCCACCAGGGCCTCACCTGGACCTGATGAGTGTGGTTGCCACCTGCGCCTCACCCAGACCTGGTGACTCTGGTCACCATCTATGCCTCACCTGGCCCCGGTGACTCTGGTCCCCACCTGGACCTGGTGACTGTGGTCCCCACCCGGCCTCACCTGGACCTGATGACTCTGATCCCCACCTGGGCCTCACCTGAGTCTTACCGGGACCTGGTGACTCTGGTCTTCAGCTTGGCCTCACCTGGATCTGGTAACTGGTCCCCACCTGGACCTCACCTGGACCTGGTCTCTGGTACCTATCTAGGCATCATCAGGACAGGGTTTCTCTGTTCTCCACCTGGGACACACCTGGATCTGTTAACTTTGGTCCTCACCTGGCCTCACCTGTACCTGGTGACTCTGGTTCCCACACGGACCTCACCTGGACCTTGTGTCTCTCGTTTACTTCTAGCCTCATCTGTACCTAGTGACCGTGTTCCCCACCTGTGCCTCACCTGGATCTGGTGACTGTGTTCCCCAGCTGGGCCTCACCCGGACCTGGTGAATCTGTTTCCCACCTGGGCTCACCTGGTCCTGGTGACTCTGGTCCCGTCCTGGGCCTCATCTGGATCTGGTTTCTGTGGTCCCCACATGGGCCTCACCTGGATCTGGTGGCTCTAGCTTCCACATCAGTTTCACCTGGACATGGTGACTGTGGTCCCCTTCTTGGCCTCACCTGAACCTGGTGACTCTGATCACCATCTGGGCCACACCTTGACTTGGTCACTCTGGTCCTCACCTGGGTGTCATTGGGACCTGGTTAATCTGTTCCACACCTGGGCCTCACCTGGACCAGGGGATTCTGGTACCTTTCTGGGCTGCTCCTTGACCTGGTGACTCTGGTCCCCTCCTGGGCCTCACCTGGACCTGGTGCCTCTGGGCTCCATTGGGCCTCAACCTGGACCTGGTCTTTTTGGTCCCTACCTGAGCCTCATCTGGTCCTGGTGGCTCTGGGTCACACATGGGTCTCACCTGTACCTGGTGACTGTGGTCCTCACATGGTCCTCACCCAGACCTGGTGACTGGTATGTGAGGAGTCTGCTCCAGATTCCCCTCTCCCTCCACCCCTCCCCACTGCACCCTCTCTCAAGTAAATCTTCTGAAAATTCACATCAAGACATGTGAGCATCTTTATCCCCTCTTCAGAGGTTGACTTCATATGTGTAATGACCATCTTAATGCCTTTCATGGACCCACCATGAGTCCCATCAGAAACCCCTTTTCTTTGATATTATTGAAGTACAGTCAACACACAATGTTACAGTAGTTTCAGGGCTACGACTTAGTGATTTGACAATTCTGTGCATACTCAGATCTCCCCACGAGAAGTGTCATCACCATCTGTCCCCATACAAAGTTATCACAATAGTACTGACTTGATTGCCTAGGCTGTACTTTCTAAATATCTGTGACTTATTTATTTGAGAACCAGATGCTTATAGTTCTTAATATGCTTCATCTATTTTGCCCATCTCCCACCTGCGTCCCCTCTGGCTATCAGTCACCATGATCCATCACATTAACAAGAGAAAGGACATGGGGCAGCCCAGGGGGCTCAGCGGTTTAGCTCCTGCCTTTGGCCCAGGGCGTGATCCTAGATTCCTAGGATTGAGTCCCACGTCGTCGGGTTCCCTACATGGAGCCTGCTTCTCCCTCTGTCTGTGTCTCTGACTGTGTCTCTGCCTCTCTTTCTCTCTCTCTCTCTCTTGCTCTCTCGCTCTCTGTCTCTCATGGGTAAATAAATAAAATCTTAAAAACAAAAACAAGAGAAAGGACAAAGGCATATGATCCTCTCAAGAGTTGCCAAAAAAGCATTTGACAAAATACAACATAAAAAGCATAGTGGGTAGTGAAAGGGAATATAAAGGAAGGGAGAAGAAATGTATGGGAAATATCAGAAAGGGAGACAGAACATAAAGACTCCTAACTCTGGGAAATGAACTAGGGGTGTTGGAAGGGGAGGAGGGCGGGGGGTGGGGGTGAATGGGTGATGGGCACTGAGGGGGGAACTTGATGGGATGAGCACTGGGTGTTATTCTGAATGTTGGCAAAGTGAACACCAATAAAAAATAAATTTATTATTTAAAAAAAAAGCATAGTGGGTTTTTATTTTTATTTTTATTTTTTTTGGCATAGTGGGTTTTGAGGAAACGTATATCAACAGAATAAAGCCCGTGTAGGAAGGCCCGCAGCTGACATCATCCTCAAGGGTGAAAACTTGAAATCATCTCCCCTAAGAGCAGGAACAAGACAAGGAAGTCCCCTCTCAGCACTGGAAGTCCTACCACAGTCAACAGACAGGAAACAGAAAAGGTTCCACACCTGTAAGGGGGACGTCAAACTGTCCCTATTTGCTGAAGATGTGGCATTAGAAACAGGAAACCCGAGAGACTCCACCAAAAACTGTTAGAACTAATGAGTGAATTCAGTAAAGTTGTGGGACGCAAAATGAACAGAGATCAGTAGCCTTGCTGTGTCCCGACAATGAACACTCAGAAAGGAAATTCAGGACATGACTCCCTTATCAGGAGCATCCAAAAGAACAAAATAATTAGACTGAATCAAGGGAGTGCAAGACTTGTACACTGAAAATTACAAGACTTTGGGAGGACATCCTGGGCTCGTGGGGTCAGAGCCTTCATCTTGTTAAAATGTCCACAGTTCCAGAAGCCACCTGCAGTTCCAATGTCATTCCTATCAAAATCATGGTGGCCGATTTTAGAAATAGAAAAAGCACTCGTAACATTCGTCCGCCCCCACAAATGACCCTGGACAGCAAATCAGTGTTGGAGAAGCAGGACAGAGCTGGACACAGCACTTTCCTATTTCAAATGATGTCACAGAGACACAGGATAAAGCAGTGTGGTTCTCAGGCCCCCGGCTGGCTCCGTTGGTTAAGCATCCGACTCCTGACCTCATGGTCTTGATCTCGGGGTCATGAGTTCTAGCCCTGTGCTGGGCTGTGGACGAGGCATGGAGCCTACTTAGACAAACCAAACCTATAGGGGTGTGGTTCTGGCATAAGCTGAAGGAGCAGAATAGAGAGCCTGGAAGAAAATGCACTCCGATACAGTCAACTGATTTTTTAAACTTAATTTAATTTAAACCCAGTTAATTAACATATAGTGTATTATGCTTTCAGAGGTAGAATTCAGGGATTCACCAGTCGGAGATAACACCAGTGCTCATGACATCACATGCCCTCCTTCATGCCCCTCTACCAGGTACCCTGTCCCTCCACTCCCCTCCCCTCCAGCGACCCTCAGTTTGTTTCCTGTGATTGAATCTCTTTTTCCTTCATCTCTGTTTTCATCTTATTTATTTTTCCTTCCCTTCACAGATGTCCATCTGCTGCGCTTCTTTAATTTCACCTATGAATGAAACCATACGGTAATTTTCTTTCCTGACTGATTTCACTTAACATGATCCCTCTAGTTCTATCCATGTCATTGCAAATGGCAAGATTTCCTTCTCTTTGATAGCTGAGTACCATTCCTATCATCTATCTATCATCTATGACCATCATCTATCTCCCATCCTCTTTATCCATCATCTGCCCGAGGACACCGAGGCTCCTCCCACAGTGTGGCTACTCTGGACCCGGCTGCTGTGGACATTGGGGTGAGGTGTCCCGGCGTCTCACTGCATCTGTATCTTCAGAGTGAGCTCCAGGCCGTGCACCTGCCGGTCGCAGGGCAGCTCTATGGGTAACTTCCTTCGGAGCCTCCACACTGTTTCCAGGGCGGCTGCACCAGCCCGCGGTCCCGCCCACAGTGGAAGAGGGTTGAGGGAGTTTTGCAGGACGTGGTAAAAGTTTGGTCCACATTTCATTTTGTGTCCTGTGGGCTCCAATTCATTGTCCTTAAGTATTTCTGGGGAAGCCGGTGTTGGGCTCCGTTTCAGAGAGACGTTTCCGAAGCTCACAGGCCTCAGCTGGAGCCTGGAAGGAGGCAGGTGCGGCCCCTGGCACTGGGACACCGCCTCCTGCACGGCCTCCTGCAGTGCCTGAGCGTCCAGCAGGGGGCGCCCGAGCCCAGGCCCCGCCCAAGGAGCGCGCATGCACAGTAGGCCTCGTCCGCCTGCACTAACAGGAGCCCGCTGTGCTGGGGAGGCCTGAGGAGGATGTGGGGTCGCGTCCACGCTGATGAGCCCCAGACTCCTCAAGACCCGCGGTGAGGCTTCAGGAGGACATTGGGCAGCGTTCACGCTGTCAGGAGCCCGGGTCTCCTCAGGACCCGCGGGGAGGCTTCAGGAAGATGTGGCGCCGCGTCCACTCTGGCTAGAGCTCCTGGGCTCCTCAGGACCCAAGCTGAGGCTTCTGGAAGATGGGAGCCGCACCCATGGTGACAGGAGCCCCAGCCTCCTCAGAACCCGCGGTGACGCTTCGGGAGGACATGGGGCCACGTCCACACTGACAGGACGCTGACATCCTCAGGACCCCCGGTGTAGACTTTGGGAAATATGGGGATGTGTCCATGCGGACAGAAGACCCAGCCTTCTCAGGGCCTGTGGTGAGGCCTAAGAAAGTTGTGGGGACCGCATCCACACTGACAGGACCCCCGTCCTCCTCAGGACCTGCACTTTGGCTTTGGTACATATGGGGCTGTGTCTATGTTGACAGGAGCCCACAGCCTCCTCAGGACCCGCGGTGAGTTTTCGGGGGACGTGGGGCCATGTCCAGGCTACAGGAGCCCCTGGCCTCCTGAGGACCTGCTGTGAGGCTTCCAGAGGATGTGAGGCATAGTCCACAGTGACAGGAGACCCGGTGTCCTCAGGACCCGCTGACTATGACTCAGGAACACGTGGGGCCGCGTCCGCACTCACAGGAGCCCGGCTTCCTCAGGACCCCCTGGAGGATTCTGGAGGTGCCATTGGGGGCCACATCCACATGAGAAGGGACTAATCAGAACCACAGCGTAAGTGAATGGGTAGAATTAATGGTAGGGTTAGGGGAGGGGAGGCAGTTGGTGGTTAGGGTTAGGTTAGAAGTTAGGGGTTAGTGATTATGCTTATGGTTACAGATTAGAGGTTAGGGTGAGGGATAAGGGTAAGGGTCAGTGGTTAGGAGTTAGGATGGGGGTTAGGGATTAGGGAAAGGGGTTAGGGTTAGGGTTAGGGACAAGATTTAGAGTTAGGGTTAGGCTTTAGGCTTTAGGGATTAGGGCTGGAGGATAGGAGTTGGGGTTAGGGTTATGGTTAGAGTTAGGGTTGGGCTTAGGTTTACAGTTAGGGTTAGGGGTTAGGGTGTGAGTTAGGGTTAGGGGTTAGGGTTAAATTGAGGGCTAGGTTTAGGGTTAGGGTGAGGGTTAGGGTTAGGATAGGGGTTAGGGCTAGGTTTAGGGTTAGTGTTTGGTTAGGGGTTAGGGTTAGGGTCAGGTCAGGGTCAGGGTACGGTTTTGGAAAAGGGTAAGAGATAGCGTTATGGAGTGGGTTAGGAGTTAGTTTTAGGGTACGGGTTAGAGTACAGTTTGGGGTATGAGATAGGGTTAGTATTAGAGGGTTAGGGTTAGGGTACAGTTTAGGGTTAGAAATAGGATTTTAGTATATTAAGGTTAGGGTTAGAGGTTAGGGTTAGATTTAAGGTAGGGGTCAGGGTTAAGGGTTTAGAATAGGTTTAGGAATTCGGGTGAGGGTTGGCAGGAAGGTTCAGTGAATGTGTTTCGGTCTTGGGGTTTGTGTTTGGTTTTCGATTAGTGATAGGTCTTGTTTAAGGGTTAGGTTAACATTAGGCTTAAGTGTAGAGTTAGGGTTATGTCTGTGTATGGTTAGAGTTTGCGTCTTGGCATGTGCCTGCACTGGGACTCCTAGTATCTTCAGTAGTTTAGTTTTATGCACTATATTTAGGTTTTGGATTCAAAGATAGCCTGACTCCATGAAGTCAGTGTCCTCCCCAGAGAATCAAAATCCAGGCTTCTGAAGCTGGGGTGAGAATAGACATGGCAGGCTTCTCCTGAGCTGAGCTAAGGAGAGGATTTGTGGCTCTAAATACTCTTTATTTGGATTTTCAGTTGCCTTTTTGTTTTTATCTCTTGTGCGCACATGTTTCATCAATCCTACCAATTATTATTTTAAAGTTTTACTTGAATTCCTGTTTGTAAACACAGTATGATATAGTTTCAGGTTTACCACATAGTGATTCAACCCTTGGATAAAACGCCTGGTACTGGTCGCAGGTGCCCTCCACTATCCCCATCCCCTGATTCCCCATCCCCCCCCACCTTCCTCTGGTATTTATTAGTTTAATCTCTGTGGTTAAGAGTGTGTTTCTAAAAAAAAAAAAAGAGTGTGTTTCTTGGTTTGCTTCTCTCATCCCCCCACCCCCCGCCCCTTGGCCAGTTTGTTTGGTTTCTTAAAATTCACATGTGAATGCAATTGTATGGTATTTGGTATCTGTCTTTCTCTGAGTTCATTTAGCATAAGTCCTTTCCACTTCTCCCACGTCATTGTAAATGGCTTCATTTCATCCCTTCTGATGACCCAGTGATGTCACAGTGTGTATATTTACCACGTTGTCTCTGCCCATTCATCTGTCGATGGACATCTGGGCTGTATGCACAGTTTGGCTGTTGTTGATAACGCTGCTACAAACACTGGGCTGCGTGTCCCTCTTCGAATCTACCAGACTACTTTTGTATCCTCGGGGTAAATACCTAGCTGTGCAGTTTTGGAATCGTAGGGTAGCTCTACTTTTAACTTCTTGAGGACCCTCCACACTGTTTTCCACAGTGGCTGCACCTGTTCGCATGCCCACCAGGAGTGTAAGGGGGCTCCCCCTTCTCCATAGACTCAGCAACACCTGTTGTTTCTTATGTTGTTAATTTTAGCCATTCTGACGGCTGTCAGGTGACATCTCATTGTGGTTTTGGTTTGCATTTCCCTGATGATGGGTGACGCTGAGTGTCTTTCCGTGTGTCTGGTGGCCATCGGATGTCTTGTGAGAGACAAAGTCCATTCATGTCTTCTGCCCATCTGCAGTTGGATAATTTGTGTTTAGGATGCTGAGATTTATATTTGCTTTATGTATTTTGGATACTAACTCTTTATTGGATGTGTTCTTTACAAATATCTCCTCTCATGTTGTATGTTGCCTTTTAGCTTTGGTTGTTTCCTTCACATTGCAGAAGCTTTTCAATTTGATGAAGTCCCAATAGGATTTTTGCTTTTGTTTCCCTCGCCTCAGAGGCATATCTAGAAAGAAGATCCAATGGCCAATGTCAAAGACGTTGCTGCCTATCTTTTCTTCTTTTTCTGGTTTCAGGTCTCACATTTAGGTCTTTAATCCGTTTTGAATTTATTTTTATATATATGGTGTAAGAAAGTGGTCCAGTTTCACTCTTCTGCATGTGGCTGCCTGGTTTTCCCCACATCATTTGTTCTTATCCTGGGGTCAGGGTTAGGGTTTGTTGAAGAGACTGTCTTTGTGCCATTGGATATTCTTTCCTGCCTTGTTGTAGATTAATGGATCATAGAGTTACAGGTTTGTATCTTGTTTCGGCTTTCCATTCTTTTCTATTGATCTAAGCGTCTCCTGTTGGGAGATTTTTGATTGCTGATTCAATTTCTTTGCTGGTTATCTGTCTGTTCAAGTTTCTTATTTCTTCCTTTTTCATTTTTGCTATGTTATATGTTTCTAGGAATTGATCTATTTCTTCCAGGTTCTAGGTTGCTGGCATATAACTTTTCATAATGTTCTCTTATAATCGTTTGTATTTCTCAAGTGTTGGTTGTTATTTCTCTTTTCTCATTTGTGGTTTTATCTGGGTCCTTTCTCATCCTTTTATCTTTTTTAAATATTTTATTTATTTATTCATGAGAGACACAGAGAGGCAGAGGTATAGGCAGAGGGAAAATGAGGCTCCATGCAGGGAGCCTGATGTGGGACTTGATCCCCAAGGACCCCGGGATCATGACCTGAGCCAAAGCAGATGCTCAACCACTGAGGCACCCCGGTGCCTTGCTGATTCAATTCCTTTGCTAGTTATGGGTCTGTTCACATTTTCTATTTCTTCCTATTTCAGTTTTGCTCATTTGCACATTTCTAGGGATTTGTCCATTTCTTCCAGGTCTCCTAGTTTGTTAGCGTAGAATCTTTCATAGTATTCCCTTATAATTGTCTTATTTTTCTGGTGTTGATTGTGATCTCTCCTCTCTCATTTGTGATTTTATTTATTTAGGTCTTTTTTCTCGTTGATAAGGCTGGCTAGGGCTTGATCCAGTTTATTAATTATTTTGAAGAACCAGCTCTTAGTTTCGTTATTCCATTCTACTGTTTTGTTGTTTCTCTATTGTTTATTTCTGCTCTCATCTTTATTTTTTCCCTTCTTCTGTAGGCTTTAGGCTTTGTTTGCTATTCCTTTTCCAGCTCCTTTAGGTGTAGGGTTAGGTTGTGTATTGGAGACTTCTTGTTTCTTGAGGTAGGCCTGTATTGCTATGTACTTCCCTCTTAGGACTGCCTTTGCTACATCCTAGAGGTTTGGAGAAACATGTTTTCATTTTCATTTGTTTTAAATTTCCTCTTTAATTTCCTGGTTGCTCCATTCATTCTCTAGTAGGATGTTCATAATCTCCACGTATTTTTGGTCTGTCCAAATTTTTTCTTGCTGTTGACTTCGAGTTTCATAGTGTCGTGGTCCGAAAATGTTCAGGGTATGATATCAACCTTCTTGTACCTGTTGTACCTGTTGAGGGCTGATTTGTGGCCCATGATATGATCTGTTCTGGAGAATGTCCCATGTGCACTTGAAAGGAATGTGTATTCTGCTTTAGGATGAAATGTTCTGACTATATCTGTTGAGTCCCTGTGGTCCCGTGTGTCAAGGCTATAGTTCCCCTATTGATTTTCTGCATAGATGATCGGTCCATTGCCATAAGTGGGTGTTAAAATCCCCGGTTATTGTATTATTATCAATGAGTTCCTGTATGTTTGTTTTTAATTGGTTTCTATATTTAGGTACTCCCACGTTGGCAGCATAAATATTTAGTTGTTTGATCTTGATAGAGAGTCTTTTTAATTATGAAATAATGCCCTTCTTCATCTCTTCTTACAGTATTTGTTCTCTCTTTTTTTAAATTTAAATATTTTATTTATTTATTCATGAGAGATACACAGAGAAGCAGAGGCAGAAACATAGGCAGAGGGAGAGGCAGGCTCCCCAAATGGAAGGCGATGTGGGACTCGATCCTGGGATCCCAGGATCACACCCTGAGCCGAAGGGAGATGCTCAACCACTGAGCCACCAGGTGTCCCCCAGGGTTTGGTTTCAAATCTAGTGTGTCTGATATAAGTACGGGTCCTCCAGCTTTCTTTTGATGTCCATTAGCATGATAGATGATTTTCCATCCCCTGACTTTCAATCTGCTGGTGTCTATAGGTCTAAGGTGAGCATCCTGTAGGCAGCATACAGATGGATCTTGTTTCTTTTAATAAAGATTTTATTTAAGAGAGAGTGAGAGAGAGTGAGAGAGAGAGAGGGGGGCAGAAAATTAGGCAGAGAGAGAAGCAGGCTCCCCACCAGAAGCCCAATATGGGACTCGATCCCAGACTCCAGGATCACACCCTGAGTCAAAGGCAGAGGCTCAACCCCTGAGCCACCCAGGCATCCTGGATCATGTTTTTTAAGCCACTCTGATACCCTATATCTTTTGATTGGAGCATTTAGTCTATCAGCATTCAGAGTGATTATTGAAAGATATGAACTTAGTGCCTTTGTGTTACCGGTAGAGTTGGTGTTTCTGGTGATGTTCTCTGGTCCTTTCTAGTCTTTGTTGCTTTTGGTCTCTTTTTTTCCTCCACTAGAAGAGTCCCTCTTAAAATTCCTTTCTGGACTGGTTTAGTGGTCATGAATTCCTTTATTTTTTGCCTGTCTGGGAAACTCTTTATCTCTCCTTCTATCCTGAATGACACCCTTGCTGAAGACAGAATTCTTACAAATTGAACTCCAATAAAAAAAAAAATTTTAAAACATAAAATAAATTTTTGCTATTATGATTGAGGAAAATGGCATTTTATGTTCAGAAATTTTTAATTTCTTCCTAGGGAGATTAAATAAATTTTGATGATTATTCTTAAAAAAACAAAAGAAAGAATTCTTGGCTGCATACTTTTCCCATTCAGCATATTGAATATTTCCTTCCACTTCCTTCTGGCTTGCCAAGTTAGTGGACAGATCTGCAACAAACTGATTCATCCTCCCTTGTAGGTTAAGGACTACCCGCCCCCCAAAGCCCCATCTCTGCTGCTTTCAGGATTCTTTTCTTGTCTGTGTATTTTGTGACTTTGACTCTGATGTGCCTGGGTGATGGTCAGCTTGAATTTATTGGGAGTTCTCTGTGCTCTCGATTTCAGTGTCTGTGTCTTTCCTCAGGTTAGAGAAGTTTACATAGTTTGTTCAAATAAAACTTCTGCCCCCTTTTCTCTCTCTTCATCTTCTGAGTCTCCTATGATATGAATGTTATTGTTTTAATAAGTGGCTGAGTTCCCTCAGTCTGCCTCTGTGGTCCATAACCTTTCTTGTTTTTAAGGCTTCCACTTGGGACTGCATCTCAGTTATAGCATTTTTAACATTGGCCTGACTAGATTTTAGTTCTTTTATTTCTACAGTAAGGGATTCTCTAGTTTTCTTCTGTGCTCTTTTTCCAGCCCAGCTGCTATCTTTAGAATCATTGTTTTAAACTCTAGTTAGACATCATATATGTGTATTGATGAACTTCCTGGCTGTGAATACTACCTCATGTTATTTTATGGAGGTGAATTTCTCTATCTCATTATTTTTTCCAGAAAAGAAAGAAGGAAGAAAAAGAAAAACCAAGAAAAACAGTAACAACTGCCCTCCCAAAAAACCCACCAGATTATTTTGGCCTGCTTGTTAAAAGATTCTAAATCCCAAAATAAGAAACACAATTAAAGTACCATGAAAGTAAAAATAAGAAATATATAAGGTACATGCATAAAAATTAAAATAAAGCAATTAATAAAAATGAATCAATGAAAATAAAGCACAAAGTACAAAGGAAGCTAGACCCTACTTTCCAGGCAGAGCTGAAGCTCTGCAGCCTCTGTGGTCCTACCACTTGGTGGCAGCAAGTGGTCTGTGCAGAGTCTGGGGATGGGCTGTGGTGCTGATTGTCAGGTGCACATCTGCCTGGGAGATGCACCTGCAGAGTCAAAGGTGTGGTGGGCGTCAGAGCCTCTAGCCTCCAGCGGGTGGCGCTGTGCTGCTCCCTGAGACTTGGCGCTCATGGGCAGGATGCGGGTGGGGACACTGGGTCCTCTGGCTCTGGGGCTGAGCATCCCGCCCCCCAGTCTGCAGGGACCTCCACAGAAGAGCCCCCAAGCCCCCGGGTCTCCGCCTCTTCTCTCAGAACCCTGCGTTCACTCTGCCTGCGTCCCAGCTTCTTTTGGTTTTGTTTTTTTATCTCAGACTGTTGTGCCCAAGATTGCGAATCCGAGAAACCACCTAGAAGCCGACACCGATGCAAACACACGAGGGTTTATTTACAAGCTGGAGCTTGTGTCCAAATATACCCGACACAGTGGAGCAGGGACTTGGACCCCGAGGTGGGTTTTAGCTTAGTTTTAAGGGCTGGTCTCGGGGAACTTCAGAAGGGCTGGAGTAATTCCTTAAGTTCTGTTTACATTTTGATATGGTGCCTTCAAGGGCATTGAGCTCTGTTCTTATTCTATATGCGGCTTCTTGTCACTGGCTTGGACTCTGTTCTCATTCTAATAGGGGCTTCCTGCCCTTGGCTTGGGCTCAGTTTTTATTCTAATATGGGGCTTTCTAGGACTTAAAGCTGTAAACTGTTTTTTTTTTCTGTAACTGAAATAATGTAAATTTCAGCTCTTCTTCACAGGGGCCTGGGATGGCTGGACATGTGCTAACGCTGAACTTAAAGTGGAATGGCCTTAATTTTTTCGGCTTCCACGCGTCCAGTCCCATCCTATCTAGCTCCTTCCCCCTTCCCTGGAGCTCTTAAGAGAGCAATTGCAAATGACCTCTGGTGGCAGCGTGTGTTGGGGGACAGGCCCAGGGATTTGGAATCCGGAAGACCTGGAGCGCGGGCGTCCAGGCTGTGCAGCAGGATTAGATGCTGCAGACTCTTATTCCCTAAGGCTATCTTGACAACTGACTTTGTACACAGAAAAGCTCTCTTTTGTCTTTAAAAGATGAAGAGCGGTCAAAGCATTTTTACTCTGCCCATCTGATTGCTCAGATTCCAATCTGAGACGTATTTCCTGTTAATAAGGATAATTTACTATCCGTAGTACTATGGTTAAAAATATTCTGACACAAGTAATTCAGAGGGATGAGGGTTTCTCATCTTTTTCTTCACAGCTCAGTCACTCATCAGGAAATGCATCTTTTGGATTTGGAAAGAACTGAGAGACATTATTACCAATGGTCATATTATTATGTTAAGGATTCTTTCCTGAGATCCCAAGAAGGCAGTTTTTCCTCGGGCTTGCAGAGGCCTCTTGGAGTGAGGTTAGAATCAGAAATTGTGTATTTGGGCTTCAGATAATGGAACTGGTTAGCTAAGTAAACACGGACAGGCACTTAGGTTCTTTTTGAATTTCAATTCCCATAAAAGCTATAGAATAATTTCTAAACACCTCATTGGACTTTAGGATTTCTTTATTGCTAATATAAGTTAACATTCATATGGCACATATTATGTGCCAAGAATTGTGTCATGCTTCACATAAAAGAACTCATGGGATCCTCCAACAACCCTATGGGCAGATACTGTTCTCTTCATGGGCCAACTAAAGGATAGGAAGAAAACAACTTGTCCAAGGTCAAACAGCTAGTTAAGTGGATTCGAACTCAGGAAGCATGGCTCCAGCCTGTTATGGCTACCAGAAAATATTTATTAAGTACTTACTAACGTCCTAGGTATTGTACAAATGAAGTCCAACTCTTTACTCATTAGAACTCTATGGCACAGGCATTATCACTGTCCCAGTTTTGCAGAGAAAGAAGTAGGTTCGGAGCCTAAGCTCAAGGGACTTGCCCAGAGCCCTACAATTCAGAGGCAGAAATCTTCCTTTTCCTCATAATATTCTCCTTCCACCACTTACCTTCTCCTTTCTCTAAGTCTTAATATAAATGTTGCTTCTTCTGGTCATCTTCTCTGAGGGCCCAGTTAGACTAAACCTTCTTATATATGTACTTGTAGTAAGCTGTATATTTACCTTTATATTGGCTACTATAATCTTGTTTAGTTGTCTTTCTGTCACTTTTTGGTTAGTATCCGTCTTTCCCACCAGCATGGCCTAGAGGGAGATAGGGACTGCATCTATGTCTGGTTAACTTGGTATTCCGAGCACCTTGCACATAGTAGGCATGCACCAAATACTTAATAAATTAATGGATCCCTAACCTTCTTGAGTTGATGTTGATAAACATTAGAACATGAAATGGACAAAGATAAGAATGAAATTGCTGAATGAAATGATAAAAAGCAATTTTATCCATTCACTCATTCAGTATTTTATCAGGTGCCTACTGTGTGCCATATGTGAGCGAAGGAAAACGATACGTGATTCCATTAGGATATTATAATAGCAACTTAAAAATTGGCCTTCTAAGGCATTTGCTATAGTTGAAAGCTCTAACTAAAAGGCTCAGTGATTAGGAAGGAACTTAATAAAATCAAAATCAAGTATTATCTGGGCAGTAATTTCCCAGTAAATTTGGTTTAATAAAAATTTCACATGATTCATTTTTTAACTGACACTGAAACACTGTGAACTCTTTGGAAGACAAATGTCAAGGAAATAAATGTTATGCATTGCTAATTTTAAATGCACTTGCAATATGGTGTCTAATATAATAGAAGTATTTTTATCTGATTTTTGCTATTTATTATCCTTTCCTGCTCTTCAGGTTGAGGAGGCATTATACGTGTTCATAAGTGTTTTTCTTTCCTTCTGATCTAAAATTCTTACTTTGTTCCCATCGAAGGAACTCTTTAAGAATAAGGCAAAAATTAATTAAACTATTCTTAAAATGTCTTCACACTTGGAGCCTGATTCATTTAAGTCAATTTTCAAAATAAATCTTATTTATTAGAAAAAAAAACAAAGATTTATAGGGAAATTGAGAAGACAGTACAGAGAATTCTCATGCACTCGCACTCAATTTCTCCAATTATCGATATCTTATATTAGTATGGTACAAATATTAGCTAATGAATCAATATTAAAATATTCGCATTAACCAAAGGCCATACTTTATTCAGATTTCCTTAGTTTTTGCTAAGTTACCATCCCTCACATCATATTCCATTTGTCCTCATGTTTTCTTAGGCTCCTCTGGATTGTGACAGTTTTTCAGGCTTTCCTTGTTGTTGTTGAACTGGAACACTTTGAGAAGTAGAGTATTTTGTACAATTTCCCTCAGTTGGGACATGTCTGTTGTTTATCTCATGATTGAACTGTGATTGTGGATTATACGCAGAGATATACTGCCATCGTTATTATATCATATAAAGGATAGATACTATCAACATGATTTATCAGTCTTGGTATTGATCTGATCATCTTGCTGAGGTAGTGTTTGTTAGCTTTCTCCATAGTAAAGTGATTCTTTATTAGTATTATATTATTATTATTATTATTATTATTTTAACTTTTTCATTATATATTTTGTAGAAGGAAGTTACTATGTGTATTCCACACATAAGAGTGGGAAGCTATGCTCATCAACTTGAGGGTGGAATGTCTGCACAAATTGTTTGAAATTCTTCTACATGGGAGATTTCTCTTCCTTCTGTGTTTGTTTTTCAAAGATGTTATTTATTTATTTGAGAGAGAGAGGAGAGAAAAAGCATGAGTGAGAGGGGCAGAGGGAGAGGGAGAAGCAGGTTCCCTGCTGAACAGGGAGCCTGCCTTGGGACTTGGATCATGATCTGAGCCTAAGGCAGAAGCTTAACTGACTGAACCATCCAGGTGCCCCTCTTTCTTTCTTTTACAATTTTTAATATTAGTATAGATCCATGGATATTTATTTTACACTTTGGGTTATAATCCAACACTACTTACTTTGTTGCTTATATTGTCTCCGCTCTGGCCACGGGAGCTCTTTCAGTTGACACCTGTGCCCCTTTAACATATTTCCATCAGTATGGAGTCTTTTGTCTGTTCATAACTTTTTGAAAGACAAACTTTATGTAAATCTCATTTTTGATTGGCACTTTGTTTCTGTCCCCATCCCTATCTTTGCCTCCTTCCCTCTCTCTTCACTGTTTCATTTATTTATTTATTTATTATGATCTGAAAATAGGAAAGGACATAGGATTTCAAATTTTGCTATTTTAAGGTAGATCAATTCTCCTTGGTGCCTAGCCAGTGGTTCTCAAATGTTAGTGTGCAAAAGAATAACCAGGAGAGCTTGTTAATATGGCCAGCCAACATTTTCATTTTTTTTAAGTTAAAGGAAGGGGCAGGTTAGGATTCTGCATGTTAACAGGTACCCTCAGAAAATAATAATGGAGTTCTTTGAGGGCTTTGCTTTGAAAAGCAGTGAGCATGAGGGCAGATGGCTGTTCTGATACACATATTTATTATTTCTGGTGGCTTGGAACTATATACCCACTGCTTGTGATAAAAAAGGGATATAGATTTGGGGATTTTCTATCACCATAGGAAAGAACCCTAAAATACTCAGGATCTATGCTCAGAGTTAGTTTTATATTTTAGCATTTGAGTATATATAAGACCCCACGTCTTTTTGTACTCAGTATAGAGTATTTAGGACCCCACAGCAGCATTTTAGGTCTGAGAGGGAACTGAGGGATCATCAGCTCTGGTCCTCTCTTCTGAGGCACAGGAAAGAAACTGAGAGTTCCAGAGGATTGGATTTTCCAAGTTCACATGCTTATTGGTGGTGGAGCTAGGTCTGAAAAAGGTCTTCCTAGAGATTGTTCCATCAAGACAGACACCATTGAACATAACTAGTTTAGATAGGCTTTTGTGAAATAGATAATTTTGGGTTACTCTTTCTGCTTTTATACTTTCATATAAAGGTATGACTGCATCTAGGTTTCAGGATTACCCCTTCTGTTAGTTATAAGAGTAGATGATGTAAATATCAGTGTTTGCCATTTGAAATTCTCTGTTTAACTATTTTTAAATTGAGTTTTAAAAATATTAAAACTGGCACTTAGTCTTGGCTTGGACAAACTTAATCTGAGTAAGGTTGGCTTCTATGACAATATAGGCAGTTAGATATAGAAGCATGAAGACTTGGAAAGTGAAAGGGTAGGCAAGGTCTCACAGCTGAGGTGTTTCCGGAGAATACCTTTGTTTAATTAATTCATCAGGCAGTGTTCTGATGATGCACATGGAAACATAATTCGAATCCCTTTTCGGGTGCTTCATGAAATGTAACTAGCTGGCAGAAGAAAGACTACTTTGGTTGAATCTTTTATTGAGCTAAAGTGACACTAATTCTAGATGAGCCTGAAGCTGTGATGTTAACGTTTTGTGGTCGTTTAAAGAACTCTGGACCAGAATCGAGTCTTGGCTTTGCCCCTTGCCACCCGTGTGACCCTGAGCAGTGTGCATTACTTCTCTTGTCTTCTCAGTTTCCTTATCTGTTAGTTGAGGGGATCAGTTTCCATCCCGTTCATTAACTTTTTGTTTTTAATGACAATCATGGATTTGTCATTATTGGACCATCACTAATAAATATCACAAAAAGTGAATTCATTTCTCTTTCTCCCTCTCCCTCTTTTTTTGCATTTTTCCATTCTGGAACTTTGATTTGCTTTTCAGAATACTTATTTATTTGAACTGGGGAAAAGTTTCAGGTCATTTTCCATTCACATTCGTAACTTTTTTATGATCTACTGAAGGCCATTTCATAAATGAATTGCTGAGGATGGTTGAGCCGTCCAGTACCTTTTTTTAATTTAAATTTAAATTAAAAAAATTTTTTTATTTAAATTCAATTTGTCAACATGTAGTATAATACCCAGTGCTCATTACATCACATGCCCTCCTTAATGCCCGTCCCCCAGTTACCTATCCTCCCACCCACCTCTCCTTCCGCAATCCTTTGTTTGTTTCCCCGAGTTAGGAGTCTCTCATAGTTTATCTTCTGTGAGACCCAGGAAATTTAACAAAAATCTCCTACCTCTGGACAAGCAGAGCAGGACTGATTCCATTTTGTGCTACACCTGCCACTTCCTGTATGACCCCCACATAACCTGCTTATTGCTTAAGGCGCTGCCCCACCCTAGTCAAGCCGCTGGGCACACCCTAATTGGAAATCAGCTCATAGCCATGTAACCCTGCTTTGTGCCCACCAAAACTGCGCGCCAATTCTGACCAAAGTAATAGGCCAGCTCAAATGGATACTACAGGGTAAGATGTAATTCAATGGGCCACCTGCGTGTGGACCGACATAACTGTGCAACTTTCTGCGTATCCCATGGGCCACTGGCCCCTATAAAGCTGCTACGCCTCTTAGTCTCGGGGTCCAAGTCCCTGCTCCGCTGTGTCAGGTACACTTGGACCCAAGCTCGAGCTTGTAAATAAACCCTCGTGTATTTGCATCGGTGTCGGCTCCTCGGTGGTTTCTCGGATTAGCGATCTTGGGCACAACACTGCCTCTCTAAATTTTCTCCACTCAGTTTCCCTCCCCTCCCTTATGATCCTCTTCATTGTTTCTTACATTGAACATAAGAGTGAAACCGTATGATAATTCTTTCTCCACTTGGCTTATTTTATTCAGCATAATACCCTCCAGTTCCATGTCCATGAAAATGGTAGGTATTCATCCTTGCAGATGGCTAAATAATAATCCATTGTATATATAGACCACCTCTTCTTTATCCATTCATCTGTTGAAGGACATCAAGGCTCCTTCCACAGTTTGGCTATTAACATTGCCGTTGTGAACATTGGGGTGCAAGTGTCCAGTCATTTCACTACATCTGTGTCTTTGGGGTAAATACCCAGTAGTGCAATTGATGGGTTGTAGTATAGCTCCATTTCCAGCTTTTTGAGGAACCTCCACACTGTTTTCCAGAGTGGCTGCACCAGTTCACATTCCCACCAACAATGCAAGAGTGTTCCACTTTCTCCACATCCTCTCCAACATTTGTTGTTTCCTGTCTTGTTAATTTTCCCCATTCTCACTGGTGTGAGGTGGTATCTCATTGTGGTTTTGATTTCTATCTCCCTGATGAAAAGTGACGTGGAGCATTTTTTCATGTGCTTGCTTGCTCTGTGTAGGTCTTCTTTGGAGAAATGGCTGGTACCTTTAAGTTGGAGAAAAGATGGCATCTCAAGGGGTGTTATTTCCTGTCATGGCCACATACCAGAAGGCTCTTGAGTATGTGTGTGTGCGTTTGCCTGTGCCTGTGAGGAGAGGTCGTTGGATAGAATTTGAAAGCAGATCCTCTCCATATTTATAGGTCTATATCTATTTCTCTCTCTTTCTGCACACATCTATTTCTAACCATTTTGTCTCTATCTCTATAGGGAGATCTATATATGGACATATAGAGATTAGATATAGAAATATTTATTTTGCATATTTAAATATAAATATATAGTTCTGTTTATAGATAATAATTATTATATTATCAGTAATACATTTAATAATAAATATATTAAGTGGAAACATAGATTTATGTTTATATGTTTGTTTATATAAACATCTATTTATGTTCCTGAGATTGATCTATCAGTAGATCTATCACTCTATCATCTACCTAGCTAGCTAGCTATATATCCCAGGAAGAGAAAAATCCAGATCGAACAGATGGGAATGTCCCCTTCCAGAATGTGTCATACAAGAAGATAGGCAAAAATCTTCTGTACTTTCCTGATGTGTTGAAGCAATTAACTCAGAGATGTATCTGTGATGTACTGTGGGCCAGGAGCCAGTGGTCAAGAGAGAATCCTTGAGACATTTTCCATGCAAAAAGGTGTTTTTATTAAAGTATGGGGACAGGACCCCTGGGCATGAAGAGCTTCACGGGATTATGAGGAGCCTTGGTTATAAACTTTTAAGTTGCTGTGTGGGGTGGGGACTCTAGAGATAAAAGAAGTTTCCAAAAGGATTTTCACACATGCAAGATTTACAGGATCCTGGAGGTCTGGCTATCAGCAAACAAATGTTGCTTTTGACCTCTAGCAAAGCATTAACATTCAGGCAGCTGTGAATTCTTTGAAGAATGTCCCACTCTGTCCGTTTCAAGTATTTGTTTATGGACTGCAAGTTTGTTAGGAAATGTAATTGTAGGGATGCCTGGGTAGCTCAGTGGTTGAGCATCTGCCTTTGGCTCAGGGCATGATCCTGGGGTCCTAGGATGGGGTCCCACATTGGGCTTCCTGCAGGGAGCCTGCTTCTCCCTTTGTCTCTGTCCCTGTCTCTGTCTCTCTCTCTCTCTCTCTCTCTGTGTCTCTCATGAGTAAATAAACAAAATCTTTTTTTAAAAAAAGCAGATGTAATTTTAATCTATATTTCTTTGGCCTTAGTTCCCCCTATCACCTGGGTCTTCTCTCCCTCCCTGCATCTCTTGGTTTGTTGGCCTTTGGTGGTGAAGAATCCAAAGGATATGAGGCAGGAGGAGAGTGAGATGGGATTAAGCCAATGAAGTAATTTCCCAGGGAGCTTGGGTAAGAGAAGTGCAGCAGGTGGAATGAAGTGAGAAAGTCAGGTTCTTGTCTCACTGAGTCGAAGTGAAGAAACCCCCCCTGTAAGTAGGATCAGCCCTAATCCAGAGGCAGCCCATCCAGGTGCCTTCCTGAAGTTTTAGCAACAAAAAGCATTCTGTTTGTGATAAGAAAACCATTTCCCCCCACACCCTGATTGGAATGTCCCTGAATAGGTTCATGTTGACCTTCTGAGAAATCAACCTGGATGCTATGCGACTCCCGCGGTTCTTTTGTCTTTAAGCGTTTTTTTTTTTTTTTCTTTTACCTTTAAAAGATACCTGTAATTGCTAATCAGGGCTCTCTTCCTCCTCGGAGGCGGAGAGCCCGTTTGCAGAAACGTTCAATAAACCCTCTTGCTAATTGCATCTGCCTGTCTGGGGTCTGAGTCTCTGGGGCATCCACCAGGACACGTTGGCACCCGTGAGCCAGGGTCCAACATTTGGGGGCTCGTCCGGGATCCGAGACGCCCCAGGCTCAATCCTAAGACCGGTAGGAGGTAAGACCGAGCTCGCTAAATGTCATATCTGTCTCGTCTGTTTGTCTGACTGGCCGGGTCTGTATTGTGCCGGGTCTGTATTGTGCCTGCAGGACGCTGTACTCTGTATTTGGACCAGCAGGGGAGGCAGACGTGCCCGAGACCCCTGGTCCCCCTCCGGAGTCGGACTCTGGAGTGGTCTGGAAGAGGAACGGAGCCCGGCACTCCCTCCTCTTCGGGGAGGGTTGTTGTTCGCGACCGCTCCCATCTGAATCTGCCGCACCAGTCCTGTCTGTCATCTGTGTACGTCTGTCTGTTCTGTGTCTTTCTTCCTGTCCTCCTCCTCCCCGCTCACCTCTTTTCTACACCCGCGGGGCAAACTGTAACCACCCCTTTAAGCCTCACTCTAGATCACTGGAAAGAAGTCGCCGGCCGGGCACACAACCTTTTGGTCGAACTCAGAAGACGAAAATGGGTCACCTTCTGCTCCTCAGAGTGGCCGACTCTCAACGTCAGGTGGCCCAGGAATGGAACTTTTAATATTGATATTATCTTGCAGGTGAAGGCCCCGGTCTTTCAGCCAGGACCCAATGGGCACCCTGATCAGCTCCTGCAGATTCTCCTCACCACCGAGGAGAGACAGTGCGTCTACATAAAAACGTCCCCGGGGCGGATGGGAGGCCGCCCCAGCTGCCTAATGAAATCGAGGATGTTTTCCCCTTGGTTGGCCCGACCTGGGACTACGACACTGCTGCTGGGAGGAAGCGGCTCCTTCTCTATCGCCAGGTACTCCTAGCGGGTCTCAAAGGGGCAGGGCGACGCCCCACCAATTTGGCAAAGGTACGTGCTATAGTGCAGGGAAAAGATGAGACACCGGCAGGTTTTCTGGAAAGATTAATGGAGGGCTACCGTATGTATACTTAGAGAGAGAGAGAGAGAGAGAGAGGAAACGCAGTAAAGAACTGACTGGGATACTGGCCACCGTAGTACAGGGCTCAGGGCAGAGTAAGTCAGGACAGAGTAAGGACCTGGGAGACAAAAGAAAACCACGGGTTGAACGAGACCAGTGTGCCTACTGCAAGGAAAGGACATTGGGTTAAAGATTGTCCAAAGAAGGGCCAAACGCAGGGACCTAAGAAGAAGCCCATTCCCATACTGTCCCTAGAGGATGAAGATTAGGGATGTCAGGGCCAGGAGCCCCCCCCCCCAGCCTCGGATAACCCTTAAAGTGGGGGGGTCAACCAGTGACCTTCCTGGTTGCTAAGGGGAACTCAACATTCAGTTTTAACTGAGGCAGAAGGACCCTTGAGCTCTATCTAGAAGATGCATTCTTTTGCCTAAAGTTAAGCTCTCAAAGCCAGCCTATTTTTGCCTTTGAATGGAAAGATCCTGAGACGGGATTCTCAGGACAACTCACTTGGACAAGGCTACCACAGGGATTCAAAAACTCCCCCACCTTGTTCAACGAAGCCTTGCATCAGGACTTGGCAGAATTCGGAGTTGGCCATCCGGACCTCGTTCTCCTGCAGTACGTGGATGATTTGCTCATAGCGGCTAAGACAGAACAGGATTGTGTAAAAGGTACGGGGGCCCTGCTCGAGAGACTGGGAGGACTGGGGTATGGGCCTCCGCCAAAAAGGCCCAAATAGGCCAGAGACGAGTGACCTATCTGGGATATCTCCTGGAAGGAGGCCAGAGGTGGCTGACGGAGGGCCGCAAAAAGGCTGTAGCCCTGATCCCAGCACCCACTGATGCCAGAGGGCTACGAGAGTTCCTCGGCAGTGCTGGGTTCTGCCGCCTCTGGGTACCCGGGTTTGGAGAGCTGGCAGCTCCCCTATATCCTCTCACGAAATCCAACACCCCCTACCACTGGGGAAAGGAGCAACAATTGGCTTTTGACAAAATAAAAAGGGCCTTATTGACTGCCCCTGCCCTGAGCCTCCCAGATGTAACCAAGCCATTTGCGCTATATGCTGATGAACGCTGAGGAATAGCCAAACGGGTCCTAACTCAGAAACTGGGACCCTGGAAAAGGCCCGTGGCATATTTTTCAAAAAAATTAGACAGCGTGGCGTCAGGATAGCCCCCATGTCTCCGAATAATAGCGGCTGTGGCAGTCCTGGTAAAAGATTCAGATAAGTTGGCCTTCAGCCAACCCCTCACTGTGGTGGCCCCCCACGCATAGAGACAGTCATCCGCCAGCCCCCTGATCAATGGCTCTCAAACGCTCGGGTCACCCATTATCAGGCCATGTTACTGAATTCCGAGCGGATACGGTTCAGAACGGCTACATCCCTAAACCCGGCCACCTTGCTTCCAGAAACCGAGTCCCCCTCCCTGCTAATGCATGATTGCCACCAGATCCTAGCCGAGGTCCATGGCACCAGAGGGGACTTGACGGACCAGCCTTTGCCAGATGCTGAAGCAACCTGGTACACCGAGGGGAGTAGCTTTCTACGAAATGGTGAACTTAAAGCCGGGGCGGCCGTGGTAGATAATTCACTGTCCGGGGCATCAGCGAGGCAACGACCCAGTAGCAGAGGGGAACAGGATGGCCGATGAAACAGCACGAGCCGCTGCACTAGGCCCACAGGAGGATGGACAGAAGTCTTCCCCACCAAACGAGAAACTGCCCAGGTGGTTGTCAAGAAAATCCTAGAAGAAATTTTCCCCTGGTTTGGACTGCCCAAGGTAATAGGGTCGGACAACGGCCCCGCCTTCGTCTCCCAGGTAAGTCAGTTGGTGGCTAGATTACTGGGGATAAATTAAAAATTACATTGTGCATACAGACCCCAGAGCTCAGGGCAGGTAGAAAGAATAAATAGAACAATTAAAGAGACCCTAACCAAATTGACATTGGAGACTGGCACTAGAGACTGGGTCCAACTCCTCCCTATGGTTCTGTTCCGAGTCCGGAACACTCCCGCGCGCCATGGGCTAACTCCTTACGAGCTTCTCTATGGAGGTCCCCCACCAGTAACGGACTTACTAGATTCTGCTATTGACCCTCTTGCTAACACTCCCGGTTTACAAGACAGGCTAAAGGCGCTCCAGATTGTCCAGCGCCAGATCTGGAAACCCCTTGCGGCTGTCTACCGCCCCGGAGACACAACCAACCCACACCCGTTCCAGATCGGTGACTCCTTCTACATCAGGAAACATCAGTCCAGGACGCTTGAGCCCCGCTGGAAGGGCCCATACACTGTACTACTGACTACCCCAACCGCCTTAAAGGTAGACGGCATTGCTGCTTGGGTCCACGCCTCACACGTCAAGCGCGCCCCATCAACGAGCACTGCTGACGCCAGCCAGGACGGACCGGGCGAGCCACCCCAATGGAAGCTCCACCGCACCCAAAACCCGCTCAAGATAAGACTTTCAAAAATTGTTCAATGACAGTTGTTATATTCCTACCTCTCCTAGCGCTCTTCATCTCCACCAAAGGTGACCCTCATGCCCTCAAAAGGTTAACCTGGCAGGTACTAACGTCTGGGCGTGATGAGGTCTGGTCTATAACTAAGACAGCCCCCGTGGGAACCTGGTGGTTTAACCTATATCCTGACCTATGCAAGCTAACCATAGGGGCCCCTAGCCCATGGGACCTAGAGGGATACTTCGACACCTCTAGAGCCCCTAATCGAGAAAGCCCTCCAGGGCGACTGGGATTAGACCCATGGGGAGGATGTGGCACGCCTGACAGAAGGGCCATGCTAAGCACTCTTCCCTTTTATGTCTGTCCCGGGTACCACAGAGATCGCAGGCTAAATCCCACCTGTGGAGGAGGGGAATACTTCTATTGTAAAAATTGGGGGTGCGAGACTAGGGAGACACAGGATGAGAGGCCCTCCTCCTCCTGGGATTACATCACTGTCAAGGCTAACTATACTCACCCGGGGTTACCAGGAACTCTGCAATACTACCGCCCCGATTTTAGGGACTGACTCTTACCTGGAGCCCCAGCCAGGAACTTGGTGGGCATGCAACAAAGTCCTCACCCCCTGTGTGTCAGCTAAGGTTCTAAATAGCTCAAACGACTTCTGTGTCATGGTGCAGATCATACCCAGAGTGTTCTATCACCCTGCTGAAACTCTAGAAAATCAGTATGATGAATATCCCACCCGTTTTCGGCGCGAACCTGTCTCCCTAACCCTAGTCGTTATGTTGGGACTAGGGGTCGCTACTGGGGTGGGTACTGGCGCAGCTGCTCTGATCCAGGGCTCACGACGTTATATAGAACTCCAGGCAGCTGTAGATGAGGATCTACGGACACTAGAGGAGTCCGTTTCTAAGTTAGAACAGTCCCTCACCTCACTTTCAGAAGTAGCACTTCAAAACAGGAGAGGCTTGGATTTACTACTCCTGAAAGAGGGAGGATTGTGTGCGGCCCTGGGAGAGGAATGCTGTTTCTGTGCAGGCCATTCTGGAGTCATCAGAGACTCCATGGCCAAACTCAGGGATAGGCTAAATAAAAGACAAAGGGACCGGGAGACCCAGCAGGGCTGGTTTAAAAGCTGGTTTACAGTCTCCCTGGTTGACCACCCTAATCTCTACCATTATGGGCCCTCTAGTTATCCTGCTCCTGCTGCTAACTTTCGGCCCCTGCATCCTTAACCGGCTGCTCCAGTTCATCCGAGAAAAATTGTCTATTACCCAAGCTCTGGTATTAACAATGTCGGGCCCTCCAAACTGAAAAAATAAATGTTCCCTAAGATTTTAAGGTTAAAATCAGCCCAAACAAAGAGGAGGGAATGAAAAAACCCCTCCTGTAAGTAGGATCAGCCCTAATCCAGAGGAAGCCCATCCAGGTGCCTTCCTGAAGTTTTAGCAACAAAAAGCATTCTGTTTGTGATAAGAAAACCATTTCCCCCCACACCCTGATTGGAATGTCCCTGAATAGATTCATGTTGACCTTCTGAGAAATCAACCTGGATGCTATGCGACTCCCGCGGTTCTTTTGTCTTTAAGCGTTTTTTTTTTTTCTTTTACCTTTAAAAGATACCTGTAATTGCTAATCAGGGCTCTCTTCCTCCTCGGAGGCGGAGAGCCCGTTTGCGGAAACGTTCAATAAACCCTCTTGCTAATTGCATCTGCCTGTGTGGGGTCTGAGTCTCTGGGGCGTCCACCAGGACACGTTGGCACCCGTGAGCCAGGGTCCAACAGAAGAATGAATCTGGTGGACAAAGAAGAGTGAATAAAGCGACGGGAGTTTATTAAGCAAGGATACCGAGAAAGCTCTCAGGAGTGGGAGGGGCCCAGGCTGGGTTGCCCACATGGGCCTCCACTGACAGTTTTTCATTTAGAACTGATCAGGGAGCTTGTGGCCTTCTCATTCTTGGGATGTCTTGGTTTGAATAAGGACTAGTGATAACATCTTTAATGCTTTACTTCTTTTTAGAGTATGGTTATTCTTTGTTGGGCACAGAGGACTGTCATAAAAAAAGACCCTCTCTACCCATACCTAGGGCAGGGTGGTCTCGTTTGTTTCTTTATTTCTGGTTTCCTTGCATCTCAGCATCTTTAGGATCTTTGTGAGCCTGAATCTGTAGCCCCCTACCTATTTCTCCCTACCTAGACTCTCCTGTCCCTCAGTCAAGAACAGAAGAGATGTGGCTCTGAGAAAAGGTGCACTAAGAAACATTGTCACAGTTTCAATATTCCCTCCCCATGATTTGTGAGACCCAGTTACTTCCAAACTCCTTTTTCCTCCTTTTTGTTTTGGATGGCAATGCTGCTCTGTGACTGACCTACACAATCAATGACTCAGTAAGTATCACAACAGTTCAACTCTGTGGAGAGAACTCAAGGGTCTGCTGGGGAAGTATGAAGGAGAACTGTGGACTTGCTTGTTTTGCCTTCAGAAATCAGCATTAAGGCTCCTGATATGAAGTTCAAAAGACTGCAGGTAGTACTCTGGGACATAGATCGAAACCCGGTGGGGACAGAGCCTGTCTCTGTACCTGCCATATAGAAGGCCGAATAGACTTCTTTTTGGAATGAATGGGTGTTGAATAAATAGGAGAATCTGTGTATGCTGGGTCTGTTTCAGGTCACTGATTCATACTTAGGGAGAGACATTAATCCAGGGACTGGTTCTCTGAACAAGTCGTGGGAAAATGTATCCTAAGTTATTTGAAAAGGAGTAGTAAGATAGATAAGGAGTTCAGAATTGAGAAAAATATTAAAATCGTGTGAGGAAAGTAGAGGTGTTGATCACGGAAGTGGGTTTCTTGCAATTTACTCACTTATAGCTTGTATATTCTGAACAGAAAAAAAGAAAGGGAAGGAACCGCATGTGCTTGAGGTCATCAATTTCATCTATAAAAAGGAAATAATACCGCCTGTCCCACAACACTGTTGTGAGGACTAGAAGCGATGGCTGTTGATGTAAAGACTTGCTAGGTCCAGTCACCATAAAATGTAAAAACAACACACTTTATTAATATAGCTACCAATATAGCTGCAATATACTTTCTATTTATTTATTTATTTATTTATTGAGTGAGTGAGTGAGTGAGTGAGAGAGAGGGAGGGAGAGAGAGAGGCAGAGACACAGACAGAGGGAGAAGCAGGCTCCATGCAGGGAGCCTGACGTGGGACTCGATCCTGGGTCTCCAGCATCCCCCACTGGGCTGAAGGCAGTGCTAAATCGCTGAGCCACCGGGGCTGCCATGTAATATACTTTTTAAAAATATTTTTTTATTTAGTTATTCATGAAAGAGAGAGAGAGAGGCAGAGACACAGACAGAGGGAGAAGCAGGCTCCATGCAGGGAGCCGGAAGTGGGACTCCATCCTGGGTCTCCAGGATCACACCCTGGGCAGAAGGCAGTGCTAAATGGCTGAGCCACCCAGGCTGCCCCTTTTCAATTCTTCTTAAAACACACAATTCGACTTCTTTCTAGCAAAGTTTTATGTGAGTTGGTGTACCTATCAATTAAAAGCTGTAGGGTATGGATCCCAGGCTGCCCCTAAGGTGCATGTTCAGAGCCCTTCCAACTCCTCCAAGTGCAGCCTGGAAACCACCGAGCTGGTCTGACGACACATCCACAGCTGTGGGAACAAAGTGCCAGAGGCAGTCACGATTTACTGGATCAAAAACCCAGTTCTCTCCTGAAGCATCTGAGTCAGGTAATTGGTTTTTCTCAGGGCAGGGTGAAAAAACCTTACAGGATCAGGATTTCTCTGATCCCAAGAAAAATGCTTAGCGTTTTTTTGTTGGTTTCTTTTTTCTCATGTTGCTTGGCTGTTTCTCTTGTCACATTGCCCTACTTCGTTTGGTAATTAGTTTTGGAAAGAAATCAGTCACATAATGAAAATGATCTAGAAACTCAGGTTAACAAAATTTTCTAGCCAGCGTGGATATGTGTGATTCACAGTTGCTTTAAGCTGACAGAAGTTTGTTTGCACAAATTAATAACAACTTTTAATAAACGGACTTTACTGTTCACTGCTAAAAATATTCCTGTCAGAGGGGCAAGATGGCCGAAGAGTAGGGTCCCCAAGTCACCTGTCCCCACCAAATTACCTAGCTAACTTTCAAATCATCCTGAAAACCTATGAATTCAGCCGAGATTTAAAGAAAGAACAGCTAGAGTTCGCATTTCTATCAAGGCAGTTCCCACCTGGGCCTCACTTGGACCTGGTGACTGTGGTTCCCACCTGGGTCTCACCCAGACCTGGTGACTCTAGTCCCCAACTGGGCCTCACCTGGGCCTAGTGACTCTGGTCCCCATCTGGGCCTCATGTGGACCTGGCGACTGTAGTCCCCACCTTGGCTTCACCTGGACCTGGTGACTGGTCTCCACCTTGACCTCACCTGGACCTGGTGACTCTGGTCCCCACCTGGGCCTCACCTGGACATGGTAGCTGTGGACTTCATCTGGACCTGGTGACTGTGGTCCTCACCTGGGCCTCACCGTACCTGGTGACTGGGCTTCTCAGCTACCAATGACTAGGATCCAGGATGGACCCTTAGTTGCTACTGACACCAGGACCATCCCCAGGGTCTCACTTGTTCCTGGTGACTATGGTCCTTGTCTGGGCTGACCTGGCTCATCCTTGGCTCTGATCCTCTCCTGGGCCTCCCCTGCTCTTGCAGGTATGGTCCCCCCTCTCGTGGGTGTGTAGTGTCTATGGTCCCTTCTGGGCCTCACCTGATGGTACTGGGCCACGATATTGGCCCTTTGCAAGGCCAGCAGGGTCTCCGAGTCCTCCTGCATGGTGCTGGAATCCAAACACATCCAAGAATGATGGCACATGAGAACCTTCTGAGGACAGATGCATCCGGGTGCTCCCCGAGGGCAGGTCCCCCTCCATCTGACCGGAGCTGGAGACAACCCCATAGCCCTGAGGGGCACAGGCTGGGCTGGAATGTCACACATGGGCCCTCACTGCCTGTCTGTCACTCGCCCACCTACTGTCCACCTTCCCAGCCACTGTCCCAGGACACACCGTCACGCTGGGATCACAGAGCGCTCCCACCGTGGTATCAGGAGCACACGGGCAGGGGACCCAGGAGGCTCTGGGGAACTGCCGATCTGATGCTCCGGGTGATGTCTGGGGGAAATTGAAGGTTTCTCTTAGATTCCACAAGCACAACGACCGAGGGGAGAAAGCAACGGACTGGACTTCATCAAAATTAAAACCTGATGCCAGCAAGAGTGCGACCAAACTCCCCACCCTGAGGGCAACGATGCGTGAATAGCCTGAAAGGGGTCTGGGGGGAGCACGAGGGACTCCGCCTTCCAGTGCGTGAAGAGCAAGCCTGCTCACCGGCCAGGGGGACCCAGCGGCCCTGACCGTTCTTCTCTGACCACAGGGTGGGGCCGGGGGGGTGTCATCCCTGTCGGGGTCCATGCATCTAAGATGGGCTAGAAAGGTCATATATTGGGTATCCCTGCACAGCACAGGGCTTACAGGGGAGCAGGGGTCCTGGGGGAGCTGCTGAACTCCAACTGCAGCCTCCTTCCCTGGACAGGGCCTTGGGGGGCCGCCCTCACCCTGTGAGGCTGTGGAAGGGCTGCAGGAGCTACTCACGGTCATCGCATTGGGGTTGGGGTGTTTTGGACCCCAGCCCTGGAGACCAGCGCCCCCACCCAAGACCCACAGGCACCAGAATGGCCTGCGGGGAGCAGGCATCAGCAGCCACTCACCTGTGACCTGTCGCTGTGTGAGCACCTCCCCCTTATGCACCGGGGTACTGGGGAGAGTGGGAGAGTTGGGGTACTGAGGAGAGTGGGAGTACTGAGCTTTTGGGAGAGCGGGAGAGTCGGGTCGCTGTGAGCCAGATCTGGAGCACGAGTGCTTCGGAAGATCTGCGGATGCACAGTGAGCACCGGGCAGCGGTGGAACCCGGGGCGGCACAGTTCTACCCACAGTGGGGTCCCACATCATGACTGTGGGCAGGCGGGGTCCAATCAGCACTTAGCCCTTCACCCTGAAGGCTGAGGGTCCCGGGGGAGGGTCCTGTCCCCACGCCCTGTGGGAAGGGGATGCAGGCACCCTCCCACATCCTCAGTTCCCATCCTCAGGCCCTGCAGGTCTTCCACCCTTCTAGGCAGACTGGGGGTTATAGATGTCCCCGCGACCCCCAGAGTTCACAGCATGTGGTTGCACTTAAGAACATTTGAGGGGCTCCTGGGTGGTTCAGTCGGTTCCACGTCGACTCTTTAGTTTGGCTCAGGTCAGGATCTCAAGGTTGTGGTGTGGAGCCTCGCGTGGGGCTTGGGCTCCAGTGGGTGAGGAGTCCGTTCCAGGTTCCCCCTCTCCCTCCGCCCCTCCCCACTGTACCCTCTCTCAAGTAAATCTTCTAAAAATTAACATGAAGACATGTGAGCATCTTTATCCCCTCTGCAGAGGTGCCTTCGTGTGTGTAACTACTGTGTAAATGCCTTTCACAGACCCACCGGGAGTCCTACCAGCAATCCCTTTTCCTTGATATTTATTGAAGTACAGTCGACACACAATGTGACAGTAGTTTCAGGGCTACAACTAGTGACTTGACAATTCTGCGCCTTACTCAGCTCCCCCCACGAGAAGTGGTGTCACCGTCTGTCCCCGTACAAAGTTGTCACAACAGTACTAACTCTATTCCCTAGGCTGTACTTTCTAAATTTCTGTGACTTATTTATTTGAGAACCAGACGCTAATAGCTGTTACTATTGTTCATCTACGTTGCCCATGTCCTACCCACGGCCCCTCTGTCCATCGGTCAGCAGGATCCATCACATTAACCAGAGAAAGGACATGGGGCAGCCAGGTGTGGTTCAGCAGTTTAGCGCCTGCCCAGGGCGTGATCCTGGAGCCCCGGGATCGAGTCCCATGTCAGGTTCCCTACATGGAGCTGCCTTCTCCCTCTGCCTGTGTCTCTGCCTCTCTCTCTCTCTCTGCCTCTATCTCTCTGTCTCTCAAGGATATATAAATAAAATCTTTTTTAAAAAGAAAAACAAGAGAAAGGACAAAAAGCATACGATCCTCTCAAGAGCTGCAGAAAAAGCATTTGACAAAATACAACATCAAAAGCATAGTGGGTTTTGAGGAAATGTCTATCAACAGAATAAAGGCCACTAGGAAGGCCCGCAGCTGACATCATCCTCAAGGGTGAAAACCTGAAATCGTCTCCCCTGAGCAGGAACAAGCCAAGGAGGTCCCTTCTCAGCGCTGGAAGTCCTAATGTAGTCAACAGACAGGAAACAGCAAAGGTTCCACACGTGGAAGGGGGACGTCACACTGTCCCTATTTGCTGAAGGCCCGTTACTAGAAACAGGAAACCTGAGAGCCTCCACCAAAACCTGTTAGAACTAAGGAGTGAGTTCAGTAAAGTCACGGGACACAAACTGAACCTACAGAGCTCAGTAGCCTTGCTGTGTCCGGACAATGAGCACTCAGGAAGGAAATGAAGGACGTGACTCCCTTCTCAGGAGCATCACAGAGAATAAATAATGAGACTGAACCAAAGGAGCACAAGACTTGTGCACTGAGCCACACCAGGCTCTGGGAGGCCGTCCTGAGCTCGTTGGGTGGGAGCCTCATCTTGTGAAAATGTCTGCAGTTCCTGAAGCCACCCATAGGAAAAAAAACCCATAACATCCGTCCGCCCCCACAAATGACCCCGGACGGCAAATCAGTATTGGAGAAGCAAGACAGAGTGGGACGCAGCACTTTCCTATTTCAAACGATGTCACAGAGACACAGGAGAAAGCAGTGTGGTTCTCGGGCCCCCGGCTGGCTCCATCGGTTAAGCATCCGACTCCTGACCTCAACCTCCGGTCCTGATCTCGGGGTCCTGAGTTCTAGCCCTGGGCTAGGCCATGGACGAGGCATGGCGCCTACTTAAACAAACCAGACCCATGGGGGGTAGTCCCGGCATAAGCTGAAGGAGCAGAACAGAGAGTCCAGAAGGAAATGTGCTCTGATACAACAGATTTTTTTAACTTAATTTAATTTAAACCCAATTAATTAACGTATAGTGTATTATACTTTCAGAGGAAGAATTCAGGGATTCACCAGTTGGAGATAACAGCAGTGCTCGTGACATCACGTGCCCTCCTTCGTGCCAGTCCCCTGTTATCCCCTCCCCCCTCCCCTCCCCTCCAGCGACCCTCAGTTTGTTTCCTATTATTAAGAGTCTGTATTTCCTACATCTGTTTTCATCTTATTTGTTTTTCCTTCCCTTCACAGATGTTCATCTGCTTTGCTTCTTTAATTCCACCTATGAATGACACCACACGGTCATTCTCTTTCCCAACTGACTTATTTCACTTAACATGATCCCTCTAGTTCTATCTGCGACATTGCAAATGGCAAGATTTCCTTCTCTTTGATAGCTTAGTAACATTCCTCTCTCTATGACCATCATCTATCTCCCATCCTCTTTATCCATCATCTGCGCAAGGACACCGAGGCTCCTTCCACAGTGTGGCTACTGTGGACCCGGCTGCTGTGGACACCAGGGCGCAGGTGTCCCGGCGTCTCACTGCATCTGTGTCTTTGGAGTGAGCTCCAGGCCGTGCACCTGCCGGTCGCAGGGCAGCTCTATGGGTAACTTCCTGAGGAGCCTCCACACTGTTTCCAGGGCGGCTGCACCAGCCCGCGGTCCCGCCCACAGTGGAAGAGGGTTGAGGGAGTTTTGCAGGATGTGGTAAAAGTTTGGTCCACATTTCATTTTGCGTCCTGTGGGCTCCAATTCATTTTCCTTAAGTATTTCTGGGGAAGCCGGGTGTTGGGATCCGTTTCAGTGAGACGTTTCTGAAGCTCATAGGTCTCAGCTTGAGCCTGGAAGGAGGCAGGTGCGGCCCCGGGTGCCTGGACACCGCCTCCTGCACAGCCTCCTGCAGTGCCTGAGCGTCCCGCAGGGGGCGCCCGAGCTCAGGCCCCGCCCAGGGGGCGCGCATGCACAGTAGGGCTCGTCCACCTGCACTAACAGGAGCCCGCTGTGCTGGGGAGGCCTGAGGAGGACGAGGGGATACGTCCACGCTGATGAGCCCCAGCCTCCTCAGGACCCGCGGTGAGGCTTCAGGAAGATGTGGCACCGAATCCACTCTGGCAGGAGCTCCTGGGCCCCTCAGGACCCAAGCTGAGGCTTCTGGAAGCTGGGGGCCGCATCCATGGTGACAGAAGCCCCGGCCTCCTCAGAACCCGCGGTGACGCTTCGGGAGGACGTGGGGCCACATCCACACAACAGGACGCTGACCTCCTCAGGGCCCCCGGTTGTAGACTTTGGGAAATATGGGGATATGTCCATGCGGACAGAAGACCCCAGCCTTGTCAGGGCCTGTGGTGAGGCCTAAGAAAGATGTGGGTACCCCATCCACACTCACAGGAGTCTCCGGACTCCTCAGGACCCACTGTGAAGGTTTGGGAAGATTTGGGGCCACGTCCATGCTGACAGGAGCCCCCAGCCTCCTCAGGTCTTATGGTGAGGCTTGAGGAAAATGTGAGGCCACGTCAACACTGACAGGACCCCCGTCCTCCTCAGGACCTGCACTTTGGCTTCGGGACATATGGGGCTGCGTCTATGCTGACAAGAGCCCACAGCCTCCTCAGGACCCGCGGTGAGTTTTGGGGGGACGTGGGGTCATGTCCAGGCTACAGGAGCCCCTGGCCTCCTGAGGACCTGCTGTGAGGCTTCCAGAGGATGTGAGGCATAGTCCACAGTGACAGGAGACCCGGCATCCTCAGGACCCGCTGACTATGACTCAGGAACACGTGGGGCCGTGTCGGTACTCATAGGAGTCCGACTTCCTCAGGACCCCCTGGAGGACTCTGGAGGTGCCATTGGGGGCCACATCCACATCAGAAGGGACTACTCAGAACCACAGGGTAAGTGAATGGGTAGAATTAATGGTAGGGTCAGGGGAGTGGAGGCAGTTGGTGGTTAGGGTTAGGTTAGAAGTTAGGGGTTAGTGATTATGATTATGGTTATGGATTAGAGTTTAGGGTGAGGGATAAGGGTAAGGGTCAGTGGTTAGGAGTTAGGATGGGGGTTAGGGATTAGGAAAGAGGTTAGAGTTAGGGTTAGGTTTAGGCTTTCGGGATTAGGGCTGGAGGTTAGGAGTTGGGGTTAGAGTTATGGTTAGAGTTAGGGTTGGGCTTAGGTTTGCAGTTAGGGTTAGGGGTTAGGGTGTGAGTTAGAGTTAGGGGTTAGGGTTAGGAGTTAGGGTTAAAGTTAGGGCTAGGTTATGGTTAGGGTGAGGGTTAGGGTTAGGATAGGGGTTAGGGCTATGGTTAGGGTTAGTGTTTGGTTAGGGGTTAAGGTTAGGGTCAGGTCAGGGTCAGGGTATGGTTTTGGAAAAGGGTACGAGATAGGGTTAGGGAGTGGGTTAGGGGTTAGTTTTAGGGTATGGGTTAGGGTACAGTTTGGGGTATGAGATAGGGTTAGTATTAGAGGGTTAGGGTTAGGGTACAGGTTAAGGTTAGAAATAGGATTTGAGTACATTAAGTTAAGGTTAGGGTTAGAGGTTAGGGTTAGGGTTAGATTTAAGGTAGGGGTCAGGGTTAAGGGTTTAGAATAGGTTTAGGAGTTAGGGTGAGGGTTGGCAGGAAGGTTCCCTGAATGTGTTTCGGTCTTGGGGTTTGTGTTTGCTTTTTGATTAGTGATAGGTCTTGTTTAAGAGTTAGGTTAACATTAGGCTTAAGTGTAGGGTTAGGGTTATGTCTGTCTATGGTTAGAGTTTGCGTCTTGGCATGTGCCTGCACTGGGACTCCTAGTATCTTTGGTAGTTTAGTTTTATGCACTCTATTTAGGTTTTGGATTCAAAGATAGCCTGACTCCATCAAGTCAGTGGCCTCCCCAGAGAATCAAAATCCAGGCTTCTGAAGCTGGGGTGAGAATAGACATGGCAGGCTTCTCCTGAGCTGAGCTAAGGAGGGGATTTGTGGCTCTGAACACTCTTTATTTGGATTTTCAGTTGCCTTTCTGCCAAATATTTAAACCAATTAATAACCAAAGTGAAGAAATACTTAGATAATAATACACTTATACTTGGTGACTTCAATCTAGCTCTTTCTACCCTTGATAGGTCTTCTAAGCACAACATCTCCAAAGAAACAAGAGCTTTAAATGATTCACTGGACCAGATGGATTTCACAGATATCTACAGAACTTTACATCCAAACTCAACTGAATACACATTCTTCTCAAGTGCACATGGAACTTTCTCCAGAATAGACCACATACTGGGTCACAAATCGGGTCTGAACTGATACCAAAAGATTGGGATTGTCCCCTGCATATTCTCAGACCATAATGCCTTGAAATTAGAACTAAATCACAACAAGAAGTTTGGAAGGACCTCAAACACATGGAGGTTAAGGACCATCCTGCTAAACGATGAAAGGGTCAACCAGGAAATTAAGGAAGAATTAAAAAGATTCATGGAAACTAATGAGAATGAAGATACAACCGTTCAAATTTTTGGGATGCAGCAAAAGCAGTCCTAAGGGGGAAATACATCACAATACAAGCATCCATTCAAAAACTGGAAAGAACTCAAATATGAAAGCTAACCTTACACATAAAGGAGCTAGAGAAAAACAGGAGTTAGATCTTACACCCAGCAGAAGAAGAGAGCCTTTCTGATTTTATCTCTTATGCGCACATGTTTCATCAATCCTACCAATTATTATTTTAAAGTTTTACTTGAATTCCTGTTTGTAAACACAGTATGATATAGTTTCAGGTTTACCACATAGTGATTCAACCCTTTGATAAAACGCCTGGTACTGGTCACAGGTGCCCTCCACTATCCCCATCCCCTGATTCCCCATCCCCGCCCCCCCGCACCTTCCTCTGGTATTTATTAGTTTAATCTCTGTGGTTAAGAGTGTGTTTCTAAAAAAAAAAAAAATAAGAGTGTGTTTCTTGGTTTGCTTCTCTCATCCCTCCCCCCCCCCCCCCCCCGCCCCTTGGCCAGTTTGTTTGGTTTCTTAAAATTCACATGTGAATGCAATTGTATGGTATTTGGTATCTGTCTTTCTCTGAGTTCATTTAGCATAAGTCCTTTCCACTTCTCCCACGTCATTGTAAATGGCTTCATTTCATCCCTTCTGATGACCCAGTGATGTCGCAGTGTGTATATTTACCACATCGTCCCTGCCCATTCATCTGTCAATGGACATCTGGACTGTATGCACAGTTTGGCTGTTGTTGATAACGCTGCTACAAACACTGGGCTGCGTGTCCCTCTTCAAATCTACCAGACTACTTTTGTATCCTCGGGGTAAATACCTAGCTGTGCAGTTTTGGAATCGTAGGGTAGCTCTACTTTTAACTTCTTGAGGACCCTCCACACTGTTTTCCACAGTGGCTGCACCTGTTCGCATGCCCACCAGGAGTGTAAGGGGGCTCCCCCTTCTCCATAGACTCAGCAACACCTGTTGTTTCTTGTGTTGTTAATTTTAGCCATTCTGACGGCTGTCAGGTGACATCTCATTGTGGTTTTGGTTTGCATTTCCCTGATGATGGGTGACGCTGAGTGTCTTTCCGTGTGTCTGGTGGCCATCGGATGTCTTGTGAGAGACAAAGTCCATTCATGTCTTCTGCCCATCTGCAGTTGGATAATTTGTGTTTAGGATGCTGAGATTTATATTTGCTTTATGTATTTTGGATACTAACTCTTTATTGGATGTGTTCTTTACAAATATCTCCTCTCATGTTGTATGTTGCCTTTTAGCTTTGGTTGTTTCCTTCACATTGCAGAAGCTTTTCAATTTGATGAAGTCCCAATAGTATTTTTGCTTTTGTTTCCCTCACCTCAGAGGCATATCTAGAAAGAAGATCCAATGGCCAATGTCAAAGATGTTGCTGCCTATCTTTTCTTCTTTTTCTGGTTTCAGGTCTCACATTTAGGTCTTTAATCTGTTTTGAATTTATTTTTTATATATATGGTGTAAGAAAGTGGTCCAGTTTCACTCTTCTGCATGTGGCTGCCTGGTTTTCCCCACATCATTTGTTCTTATCCTGGGGTCAGGGTTAGGGTTTGTTGAAGAGACTGTCTTTGTGCCATTGGATATTCTTTCCTGCCTTGTTGTAGATTAATGGATCATAGAGTTACAGGTTTGTATCTTGTTTCGACTTTCCATTCTTTTCTATTGATCTAAGCGTCTCCTGTTGGGAGATTTTTGATTGCTGATTCAATTTCTTTGCTGGTTATCTGTCTGTTCAAGTTTCTTATTTCTTCCTTTTTCATTTTTGCTATGTTATATGTTTCTAGGAATTGATCTATTTCTTCCAGGTTCTAGGTTGCTGGCATATAACTTTTCATAATGTTCTCTTATAATCATTTGTATTTCTCTAGTGTTGGTTGTTATTTCTCTTTTCTCATTTGTGATTTTATCTGGGTCCTTTCTCATCTTTTTATCTTTTTTAAATATTTTATTTATTTATTCATGAGAGACACAGAGAGGCAGAGGTATAGGCAGAGGGAAAATGAGGCTCCATGCAGGGAGCCTGATGTGGGACTTGATCCCCCAGGACCCCGGGATCATGACCTGAGCCAAAGCAGATGCTCAACCACTGAGGCACCCCGGTGCCTTGCTGATTCAATTCCTTTGCTAGTTATGGGTCTGTTCACATTTTCTATTTCTTCCTATTTCAGTTTTGCTTGTTTGCACATTTCTAGGGATTTGTCCATTTCTTCCAGGTCTCCTAGTTTGTTAGCGTAGAATCTTTCATAGTATTCCCTTATAATTGTCTTATTTTTCTGGTGTTGATTGTGATCTCTCCTCTCTCATTTGTGATTTTATTTATTTAGGTCTTTTTTCTCGTTGATAAGGCTGGCTAGGGCTTGATCCAGTTTATTAATTATTTTGAAGAACCAGCTCTTAGTTTCGTTATTCCATTCTACTGTTTTGTTGTTTCTCTATTGTTTATTTCTGCTCTCATCTTTATTTTTTCCCTTCTTCTGTAGGCTTTAGGCTTTGTTTGCTATTCCTTTTCCAGCTCCTTTAGGTGTAGGGTTAGGTTGTGTATTGGAGACTTCTTGTTTCTTGAGGTAGGCCTGTATTGCTATGTACTTCCCTCTTAGGACTGCCTTTGCTACATCCTAGAGGTTTAGAGAAACATGTTTTCATTTTCATTTGTTTTAAATTTCCTCTTTAATTTCCTGGTTGCTCCATTCATTCTCTAGTAGGATGTTCATAATCTCCACGTATTTTTGGTCTGTCCAAATTTTTTCTTGCTGTTGACTTCGAGTTTCATAGTGTCGTGGTCCGAAAATGTTCAGGGTATGATATCAACCTTCTTGTACCTGTTGTACCTGTTGAGGGCTGATTTGTGGCCCATGATATGATCTGTTCTGGAGAATGTCCCATGTGCACTTGAAAGGAATGTGTATTCTGCTTTAGGATGAAATGTTCTGACTATATCTGTTGAGTCCCTGTGGTCCAGTGTGTCAAGGCTATAGTCCCCCTATTGATTTTCTGCATAGATGATCGGTCCATTGCCATAAGTGGGTGTTAAAATCCCCGGTTATTGTATTATTATCAATGAGTTCCTGTATGTTTGTTTTTAATTGGTTTCTATATTTAGGTACTCCCACGTTGGCAGCATAAATATTTAGTTGTTTGATCTTGATAGAGAGTCTTTTTAATTATGAAATAATGCCCTTCTTCATCTCTTCTTACAGTATTTGTTCTCTCTTTTTTTAAATTTAAATATTTTATTTATTTATTCATGAGAGATACACAGAGAAGCAGAGGCAGAAACATAGGCAGAGGGAGAGGCAGGCTCCCCAAATGGAAGGCGATGTGGAACTCGATCCTGGGATCCCAGGATCACACCCTGAGCTGAAGGGAGATGCTCAACCACTGAGCCACCAGGTGTCCCCCAGTGTTTGGTTTCAAATCTAGTGTGTCTGATATAAGTACGGGTCCTCCAGCTTTCTTTTGATGTCCATTAGCGTGATAGATGATTTTCCATCCCCTGACTTTCAATCTGCTGGTGTCTATAGGTCTAAGGTGAGCATCTTGTAGGCAGCATACAGATGGATCTTGTTTTTTTTAATAAAGATTTTATTTAAGAGAGAGTGAGAGAGAGTGAGAGAGAGAGAGGGGGGCAGAAAATTAGGCAGAGAGAGAAGCAGGCTCCCCACCAGGAGCCCAATATGGGACTCGATCCCAGACTCCAGGATCACACCCTGAGTCAAGGGCAGAGGCTCAACCCCTGAGCCACCCAGGCATCCGGATCATGTTTTTTAAGCCACTCTGATACCCTATATCTTTTGATTGGAGCATTTAGTCTATCAGCATTCAGAGTGATTATTGAAAGATATGAACTTAGTGCCTTTGTGTTACCAGTAGAGTTGGTGTTTCTGGTGATGTTCTCTGGTCCTTTCTAGTCTTTGTTGCTTTTGGTCTCTTTTTTTCCTCCACTAGAAGAGTCCCTCTTAAAATTCCTTTCTGGACTGGTTTAGTGGTCATGAATTCCTTTATTTTTTGCCTGTCTGGGAAACTCTTTATCTCTCCTTCTATCCTGAAAGACACCCTTGCTGAAGACAGAATTCTTACAAATTGAACTCCAATAAAAAAAAAATTTAAAAACATAAAATAAATTTTTGCTATTATGATTGAGGAAAATGGCATTTTGTGTTCAGAAATTTTTAATTTCTTCCTAGTGAGATTAAATAAATTTTGATGATTATTCTTAAAAAAACAAAAGAAAGAATTCTTGGCTGCATACTTTTCCCATTCAGCATATTGAATATTTCCTTCCACTTCCTGCTGGCCTGCCAGGTTTGTGGACAGATCTGCTGCAAACTGATTCATCCTCCCTTGTAGGTTAAGGACTACCCCCCCCCCCCCACCAAACCCTACCTCTGCTGCTTTCAGGATTCTTTTCTTGTCTGTGTATTTTGTGACTTTGACTCTGATGTGATGGTCAGCTTCTGTTGAGTTTATTGGGAGTTCTCTGTGCTCTCGATTTCAGTGTCTGTGTCTTTCCTCAGGTTAGAGAAGTTTACATAATTTGTTCAAATAAAACTTCTGCCCCCTTTTCTCTCTCTTCATCTTCTGAGTCTCCTATGATATGAATGTTATTGTTTTAATAAGTGGCTGAGTTCCCTCAGTCTGCCTCTGTGGTCCATAACCTTTCTTGTTTTTAAGGCTTCCACTTGGGACTGCATCTCAGTTATAGCATTTTTAACGTTGGCCTGACTAGATTTTAGTTCTTTTATTTCTACAGTAAGGGATTCTCTAGTTTTCTTCTGTGCTCTTTTCCAGCCCAGCTGCTATCTTTAGAATCATTGTTTAAACTCTAGTTAGACATCATATATGTGTATTGATTAACTTCCTGGCTGTGAGTACTACCTCATGCTATTTTATGGAGGTGAATTTCTCTATCTCATTATTTTTTCCAGAAAGGAAAGAAGGAAGAAAAAGAAAAACCAAGAAAAACAATAACAACTGCCCTCCCAAAAAACCCACCAGATTATTTTGGCCTGCTTGTTAAAAGATTCTCAATCCCAAAATAAGAAATACAATTAAAGGACCGTGAATGTAAAAAAAAAAAAAAAAAAGAAAAGAAAAGAAAAGAAAAGAAAAAGAAAGAAAGAAATATATAAGGTACATACATAAAAATTAAAATAAAGCAATTAATAAAAAAGAATCAAAGAAAATAAAGCACAAACTACAAAGGAAGCTAGACTACTTTCCTGGCTGAGCTGAAGCTCTGCAGCCTCTGTGGTCCTACCACTTGGTGGCAGCAAGTGGTCTGTGCAGAGTCTGGGGATGGGCTGTGGCGCTGATTGTCAGGTGCACATCTGCCTGGAAGATGCACCTGCAGAGTCAGAGGCGGGGTGGGCGTCAGCGCCTCTGGCCTCCAGCAGGCGGCGCTGTGCTGCTCCCTGAGACTTGGCACTGATGGGCGGGATGCGGGTGGGGACACTGGGTCCTCTGGCTCTGGGGCTGAGCATCCTGCCCCCCAGTCTGCAGGGACCTCCACAGAAGAGCCCCCAAGCCCCCGGGTCTCCGCCGCTTCTCTCAGAACCCTGCGTTCACTCTGCCTGCGTCCCAGCTTCTTTTGGTTTTGTTTTTTTATCTCAGACTGTTGTGCCCAAGATTGCGAATCCGAGAAACCACCTAGAAGCTGACACCAATGCAAACACACGAGGGTTTATTTACAAGCTGGAGCTTGTGTCCAAGTATACCCGACACAGCGGAGCAGGGACTTGGACCCCGATGTGGGTTCTAGCTGAGATTTATGGGCTGGTGTAGGGGACCTCCAGAAGCGGGGGGAGGAATTTCTCAAGTTCTGTTTACATTCTGATATGGGGCTTTCAAGGACATTGAGCTCTGTTCTCATTCTAATATGGGGCTTTCTGGGACCTTAAGCTGTAAGCTGTTATGTTGTTGTTGTTGTTGTTTTCTGTAACTGAAGTAATGTGAATTTTAGCTCTTATTCACAGGGGCCTGGGATGGCAGTACTTCTGCTAACGCTGAACTTAAAGTGGAATGGCCTTAATTTTCTCAGCCTCCACACAGACAAGTGACTGAATTTTAAAACTCCAGATTTTAGGGGCTGCCCTGGTGGAGATTTGTGCTCTTCCTGCCCGGGAGGGTGTCCTCCCACTCCTGGCCTTTGCTGATCTGTCCCAGGAATGCGGCCCCATGACTGCACAGGGGTTTGCAGCTTATGGCCACACAGGGCAGACAGCTGGCCCAAGTCCCGCTGCTCTCAGCTGGGTTCCCGCTCCTGTGCCTGGGAACAGTTGGCGCCACCGTCCTTGGGACCCTTGGGATCCTGAGCCCACCCTGTCGCTCCAGGGACTGCCCCCCACTTCTCCACCTGAACACCTTAAGGCTGGTGTGTCCCCCACTCTAGCAGACTTCTGAAAGTTCAGATTTTGTGCTCTGCTGCTTATAATATTGTGCATAGACCCGTCAGCTGGCTCCCTGCCCTTGTGGGATCCGGGGCTGTGTCTCCCCAAGATCAACTGATTGGTTTTTGTTAATATTTTATTTTTCTGTAATCTCTACACCCAACATGGGGCTTGAACTTGCTACCCCAAGAACAAGAGTCCCATGTTCTTATGAATGACACTGAGCCGGTCAGGCTCCCTTTGATTGATTGATACATGTTAATTGAAGCAGGGGTGTTGCATGTGTCAGGGCAGAAACTGAGCCCACGCCTTGAGGTGTGGTGGAGTCATTTGGACCTTGATCAATGTTAAAGAAACCATAGCTTCCCTGGGAGCCCAGGGAGCAGGGCCCACACATGTGAAAAGTTGATAATTTCCTTTACTGTAGTAGTTATTTTACTGACTATTTATTTAAAGTGCTATTCAATGGTAAATGTCAATCTAGGATTGGGATACAGTGAGAACATTCTAGGATTCGGAGGTAACTAACTCTCCCCGTCGAGGACTCAATGTTCCACTTCGATGCAGAGATAGGCAAGGAAGCAAAGAGTTATGAAACATGGCACTGGGGTGCCTGGCTGGCCTGGTTGGGGGATCTTGATCTCAGGATTGTGAGTTTGAACTCCATGTTGGGTATAGAGAGGACATAAAACTAAAACATTTAACAAATAATAAATGGATGAACAAATAAAGCATGACATCAAAGGTAAGTGCTTGCTTATGTCTCACCTGCGACCTATTCTTGATCGCCCCACTTGCACTACTTGGCCCAGATGACGTCCTCCACAAGGGACAGTCCTGCCCGAGTGGAAGTGGGTGTCTTTCATTGTAAGACCTGTGGTTCCCCTCGTTTTGCAGGGAGAGAAGAGCCGTGAAGGCACGAGTTTGGTGGATCAGCGTAAACCTAGGCAACGATCATTCCCGAACCCGGTAGCCAGAGCTCGGCCTCCTTTTAGGACCCGATGTCATAACGAAGCCTCTTTGGTCATTGGCTTGGATGCAGGGTGGAGGCTAAACTAGAATTAGGAAGAACAAAATAGGAGGAAAACGAGAAGCTGAAAGAGAGGACAGATTTCACCATCCGTAGCCTTCACAGGGACTTGGTGTCCTTTCCTAGGAGGGGCTCCCCTCTGTAGGATGCTTCCTGCCACTCTGTGCTCCTTGTTGGAACCCAGCAGGCACATCTCCGTGCCTCCAGCACCTCTGCAGTCATGGTTTATAGCGTCTTCCATGTATCCTATTGGGGACCACAGCGTCGTGTATGTAACCATCTGGCTGCTGTTTGACAACATTGGGGGGATTCCAACTTTTGTTGATGTTGGGGTGTGTGTGTGTCTATCACATGCAGCTATCACGTGCAGCTATCTGATCTTCTGGCTGTGTCACACTAACGCTGAAATGGTTGGCACAACATCATTTCTGCTGCTGGCGCTGGGCAGCTAGCTGGGCTCTCCTGGCCATCCCGGGGCTCGCTCGTGCAGTGACTTTCCGCTGGAGGGTCAGCTGAGCTGGAAGGTCCGGCTCGGCCACATTCCCATGTCCGGCAGTGGGTCCCTCCGAGCGCTGGCTGCTTCTCTTCTCCCCGATGCCTCTCCAGCAGGGAGCCAGACCTCGGGGCCCCCCTCGGGGGAGTTCCTGAGGAGCCGGCTGCCCATGGAGGGGAGCCCTGGGGCTGCCTGTGTGTGGGAGTCGGGGTGGGGACAGGGCTGGGGTTCCTCGGTCCCCTGTGCTGCCTGGCCTTCAGGCCGAGCCCCATGCTCACCCAGCCCCTACTCACTAGGGCGAGGAGGGTGCCCTCCACATGCTGGTGTGAGAGATCCAGCACCACAAGGTGTGCACGCTGAGTCCACCTGTGAGGGTGGCCCAGGAGCATGAGCTGCAAGTGTGGGACCCAGGAACTTAACAAAAATCCCCTACCCCTGGACAAGCAGAGCAGGACTGATTCCATTTTGTGCTATACCTGCCACCTCCCGTATGACCCCCACATGACCTGCTTATTGCTTAAGATGCTGCCCCACCCTAGTTAAGCCGCTGGGCACACCCTAATGGGAAATCGGCTCATAACCATGTAACCCTGCTTTGTGCCCGCCAAAACTTGCGTGCCAATTCTGACCAAAGCAATAGGCCAGCTCAAATGGATACTATAGAGTAAGGTGTAATTCAATCGGCCACCGGCGTGTGGACCGACATGACTGTGCAACTTTCTGTTTATCCCATGGGCCACTGGCCCCTATAAAGCTGCTACACCTCTTAGTCTCAGGGTCCAAGTCCCTGCTCCGCTGTGTCGGGTGCACTTGGACCCAAGCCCAAGCTTGTAAATAAACCCTCGTGTGTTTGCATCGGTGTCGGCTCCTTGGTGGCTTCTCGGATTTGCAATCTTGGGCACGACACAAGGGTCTGCTGTCCTGACATCCCTTCCAGGGTCACGCTGACTGCCCCGCAGGCCCTCTGTGCCCCAAGCACACAGGCACGGGGATGCGGGGAGGGGAGGAAGTGCCCCGGAACCCGGCCAGCCCAGATCCCCTGGACAAAGGAAGCACAGACCTCCCAGGTTGCTTTGCACAGACCCTGGTGACCTGAGGCTCCCTGGCTGTCACTCTGTCCCAGCACCTCCTGGCCCATGGGGAACAGGCTGAATCACAGTAAAGTCTGTGGGGTCCTGACCCTGGCATCTGGCCGCCCCTGGAAGGCACATGGGGACGTCAGCTGTGTGTGCCTGGCGGTGCCCCTGCACGGGCTGGTTGGGGCCTGGGTGGTGCCCCCTCCTCTCTGGGGGTCTCTCCACGCCCCGTGCACAGAGTTCTGGGAGACACAGAAATGGGCTGGCTGTGCATTTTCACACCACAACACTTTATTGACTTTCTATAGCAAATGGGCTCAGAGCCGAGGGTGCGCACCTTTCCCTGGGGAGGAGACCTTTCTGTCCTTTAGGGGAGGGCAAGAATCACAAGGGGGGGGGGCAGGTGCTGAAGTCCCCCACCTGGGAGCATGTGTGGACTCTGGGTAGGGGCCTGTGTCCTGAGGTCTCAGCCTGAGAGACGGTTCTGAGGACAGCAGAGCTGACCTGGACCTGCAGCTCATGGGCTCCTGCGTTGGGTCCCCGCAGGGCAGCTGGACCCCGGCCTGAGGCCCCAGCACCTGGAGGAGCCTGCCTCCTGGTGTGGGTGCGGGTGGGGCCCACCGGCCTACCCCTGCTCTCCCCACCCTGGGGTGTTCCGGGATCCCCAGGGCTGCCCTAAGTCAGCGACCTGGATCTGTGGGGCGCACCCAGGGCCCAGGAGGCCACATCCAGCTGAGAGAAGGCTCGCTCAGCCCGGGGCCAGAATACAGGCCTGGCCAGGGCCATGGGGGGCTGGATCCCATTAGTCTTTGTGTTGGGCCTGGGGGGGGCTCTAATCACCCCAGCCCCCACAGAGCCCGGGGCCAGGCCAGCCCAGGTCCCTCTGGGTTAGGGGCTGGTGTCCTGTACAGGGTGTGCCACTCTCCAGGAGGGACAGTGGGAGGAGGCAGGGCACAGTGCATCCTCTGCTCCACCCACCTGCACCCACCCTGTCGGGGGCTCCCTGCCTTCCCTCCTCCCTGCAACCCCTGGGTACTCTATGGGACACCCGGGCTTCTGATGGGAGCAGGCTGTCCAGAGAACTCCGGGGAGGCTGAGCATGTCCCACAGTGGGCAGCTGCACCGGGTCCTTGCTGGGGGCGGATGGTGTGGGGGTGGATGGTGTGGGGGCAGGGGTATGATGGTGGTGGAGTGTGGGGGATGGTGTAGAGGGGATGGTTTTGGGGTATAGTGTGGGTGGGGATTGTGTGGGGGTGTGTGGGTGTGAGGGGAATGGTGTAGGGGGGATGCCATGGGGGATGATGATGTAGGGGGATGGTGTGGGGGTGGGGAATGAGGGGGATGGCGTGGGGGTCCTAGGGACACAGGGCATCCCCTTTCTCTAAGATGCACACGGAGGCGTCTACAGATAAAGGTGACCCCAGTCTGGGTTTGCTGTGACACCTGCCCCTGGGGACCGTGTGGTCAGTGCAGAGCCCTGGCTGGACCGGGGGCATTATCTGGGGGTCATCATATTAGGTATGTTTACAAATTGCAAATTGTCTCAAATAAAATGCATAGAATTTAGAAATATATAAGGCACCGAGGGTGGGTGTCACCCTGACCCGTCCAACCCTCATCGGATCAATGTGTGTCCTGCTCCAGCCACGGCCATGCTGCCTGGCCCCCAGGTCCCCTTACTGTCCCCCACGGCCCCCACCCCAGCCCCCTGCTTTTCAGGGGGCCGTCCCTCACCCCTTTGGGGTTCAGCTCACATGGCAACCCCTGGAGTCCCCATCTAGTGGCCTCCTCATCCCCGAGACCCCGGGGGTGGGGGCACGGGGGTCATCCCCAGCACCCTACCATGCAGCGGTGTGTTGTTGACTGCTGTTGCTCCCCCCAGCCTCAGAATCCCCGTGTTTCCTACCCAGAAGCTCCAGGCCTTCCCCGGGGCTTCGAACACCCCTGGCCCAGCAGCCTCATCCAACCCCGTAGCAGTCCCAAAACATGGTGTGGCTGCCGAACGTCCTGTTGACTTTCAGGTCTACCTTCGTGATGTCCCTGGAGAAGACCAGGGCCTCCTCCTTCATTTCCTGTGGGAAAACTGGGAAGGAGGAGCTGGTGTCAGGGACACAGACCCCGACCTGTCACCAGCTGCCTTCCTGGGCAGGGAGCCCTGGGGCCACCATGGGAGTGTGTCCTGCTGAAACCTCCTTCCTTCCCCTGGGAGGCCAGGGACAGCGGGAGTGCCACCGTGCCCCTGGGACCTGTGTGAGGGCCTGTGCCCAGCTGTTGTGGGCGGGGAGGTGACTGAGGGTCAGCCTGGGTGGGAGGGGACAGGGGGTCAGCCCAGGTGGGGAGGGGACATGGGGGTGTTGTGCCCAAGATTGCTAATCTGAGAAACCACTAAGGAGCCGACACAGATGCAAACACAAGAGGGTTGATTTACAAACTCAAGCTTGGGTCCAAGTATACCCGACACAGCAGAGCAGGGACTTGGACCCCGAGGTGGGTTTTAGCTTAGTTTTAAGGGCTGGTCTCAGGGACCTCCAGAAGGGCTGGAGCAATTCCTCAAGTTCTGTTTACATTCCGATATGGGGCCTTCAAGGGCATTGAGCTCTGTTCTCATTCTAATAGGGGCTTCCTGCCCTTGGCTTGGGCTCAGTTTTTATTCTAATGTGGGGCTTTCTAGGACATTAAGCTGTAAACTTTTTTTTTTTTTTTTCCTGTAACTGAAGTAAGGTAAATTTCAGCTCTTCTTCACAGGGGCCTGGGATGGCTGGACATGTGCTAACGCTGAACTTAAAGTGGAATGGCCGGGATCCCTGGGTGGCCCAGCGGTTTGGCGCCTGCCTTTGGCCCAGGGCGCGATCCTGGAGACCCGGGATCGAATCCCACATCAGGCTCCCGGTGCATGGAGCCTGCTTCTCCCTCTGCCTGTGTCTCTGCCTCTCTCTCTTCTCTCTCTCTCTGTGACTATCATAAATTTAAAAAAAAATAATAATAAAGTGGAATGGCCTTAATTTTTTCGGCCTCCTCGCATCCAGTCCCATCCTATCTAGCTCCTTCCCCCTTCCCTGGAGCTCCTAAGAGAGCAATTGCAAATGACCTCTGGTGGCAGCGTGTGTTGGGGGACAGGCCCAGGGATTTGTGATTTGCTGCTGCAGACTCTTATTCCCTAAGGCTATCTTGACAACTGACTTTGTACATAGAAAAGCTCTCCTTTGTCTTTAAAAGATGAAGAGCGAGTCAAGGCATTTTTTCTGTGCCCATCTGATTGCTCAGATTCCAATCTGAGACGTATTTCCTCTTAATAAGGATAATTTACTATCCGTAGTACTATGGTTAAAATATTCTGACACAAGTAATTCAGAGGGATGAGGGTTTCTCATCTATTTCTTCACAGCTCAGTCACTCATCAGGAAATGCATCTTTATGGATTTGGAAAGAACTGAGAGACATTATTACCAATGGTCCTATTATTATGTTAAGGATTCTTCCCTGAGATTCTTCCCCTGTTTTAACTGACACTGAAACACTGTGAACTCTTTGGAAGACAAATGTCAAGGAAATAAATGTTATGCATTGCTAATTTTAAATGCACTTGCAATATGGTGTCTATTATAATAGAAGTATTTTTATCTGATTTTTGCTATTTATTATCCTTTCCTGCTTTTCAGGTTGAGGAGGCATTATACGTGTTCATAAGTGTTTTTCTTTCCTTCTGATCCAAAATTCTTACTTTGTTCCCATCGAAGGAACTCTTTAAGAATAAGGCAAAAATTAATTAAACTATTCTTAAAATGTCTTCACACTTGGAGCCTGATTCATTTAAGTCAATTTTCAAAATAAATCTTATTTAATAGAAAAAAAAACAAAGATTTATAGGGAAATTGAGAAGACAGTACAGAGAATTCTCATGCACTCGCACTCAATTTCTCCAATTATCGATATCTTATATTAGTACGGTACAAATATTAGCTAATGAATCAATATTAAAATGTTTGCATTAACCAAAGACCATACTTTATTCAGATTTCCTTAGTTTTTGCTAAGTTACCATTCCTCACATCACATTACACTTGTCCTCATGTTTTCTTAGGCTCCTCTGGATTGTGACAGTTTTTCAGGCTTTCCTTGTTGTTGTTGAACTGGAACACTTTGAGAAGTAGAGTATTTTGTACAATTTCCCTCAGTTGGGACATGTCTGTTGTTTATCTCGTGATTGAACTGTGATTGTGGATGATATACAGAGATATACTGCCATTGTTATTATATCATATAAAGGATAGATACTATCAACATGATTTATCAGTCTTGGTATTGATCTGATCGTCTTGCTGAGGTAGTGTTTGTCAGCTTTCTCCATAGTAAAGTGTTCATTATTATTATTATTTTAACTTTTTCATTATATATTTTGTGGAAGGAAGTTACTATGTGTATTCCACACATAAGAGTGGGAAGCTATGCTCATCAACTTGAGGGTGGAATGTCTGCACAAATTGTTTGAAATTCTTCTACATGGGAGATTTCTCTTCCTTCTGTGTTTGTTTTTCAAAGATGTTATTTATTTATTTGAGAGAGAGAGGAGAGAAAAAGCATGAGTGAGAGGGGCAGAGGGAGAGGGAGAAGCAGGTTCCCTGCTGAACAGGGAGCCTGCCTTGGGACTTGGATCATGATCTGAGCCTAAGGCAGAAGCTTAACTGACTGAGCCATCCAGGTGCCCCTCTTTCTTTCTTTTACAATTTTTAATATTAGTATAGATCCATGGATATTTATTTTACACTTTGGGTTATAATCCAACACTACTTACTTTGTTGCTTATATTGTCTCCGCTCTGGCCACGGGAGCTCTTTCAGTTGACACCTGTGCCCCTTTAACATATTTCCATCAGTATGGAGTCTTTTGTCTGTTCATAACTTTTTGAAAGACAAACTTTATGTAAATCTCATTTTTGATTGGCACTTTGTTTCTGTCCCCATCCCTATCTTTGCCTCTTTCCCTGTCTTCCCTGTTTCATTTCTTTATTTATTATGATCTGAAAATAGGAAAGGACATAGGATTTCAAATTTTGCTATTTTAAGGTAAATCAATTCTCCTTGGTGCCTAGCCAGTGGTTCTCAAATGTAGGTGTGCAAAAGAATAACCTGGAGAGCTTGTTAATATGGCCAGCCAACATTTTAATATTTTTTAAGTTAAAGGAAGGGGCAGGTCTGGATTCTGCATGTTAACAGGTACCCTCAGAAAATAATAATGGAGTTCTTTGAGGGCTTTGCTTTGAAAAGCAGCGAGCATGAGGGCAGATGGCTGTTCTGATACACATATTTATTATTTCTAGTGGCTTGGACCCATATAGCCACCGCTTGTGATAAAAAGGGATATAGATTTGGGGATTTTCTATCGCCATAGGAAAGAACCCTAAAATACTCAGGATCTATGCTCAGAGTTAGTTTTATATTTTAGCATTTGAGTATAAATAAGATCCTCCGTATTTTTGTGCTCAGTATAGAGTGTTTAGGACCCCACAGCAGCATTTTAGGTCTGAGAGGGAACTGAGGGATCATCAGCTCTGGTCCTCTCTTCTGAGGCACAGGAAAGAAACTGAGAGTTCCGGAGGATTGGATTTTCCAAGTTCACATGCTTATTGGTGGTGGAGCTAGGTCTGAAAAAGGTCTTCCTAGAGATTGTTTCATCAAGACAGACACCATTGAACATAACTAGTTTAGATAGGCTTTTGTGAAATAGATAATTTTGGGTTACTCTTTCTGCTTTTATACTTTCATATAAAGGCACGACTGTGTGGGACCCAGGAAATTTAACAAAAATCCCTTACCCCTGGACAAGCAGAGCAGTACTGATTCCATTTTGTGCTATACCTGCCACCTCCATGACCCCCACATGACCTGCTTATTGCTTAAGGCGCTGCCCCACCCTAGTCAAGCCCCTGGGCACACACTAATGGGAAATCGGCTCATAACAATGTAACCCTGCTTTGTGCCCGCCAAAACTGCGCGTCAATTCTGACCAATGTAATAGGCCAGCTCAAGTGGATACTATAGAGTAAGGTGTAATTCAATCGGCCACCTGCGTGTGGACCGACATGACTGTGCAACTTTCTGTGTATCCCATGGGCCACTGGCCCCTATAAAGCTGCTACACCTCTTAGTCTCGGGGTCCAAGTCCCTGCTCCGCTGTGTCGGGTACACTTGGACCCAAGCTCAAGCTTGTAAATAAACCCTCGTGTGTTTGCATCGGTGTCGGCTCCTTGGTGGTTTCTTGGATTCGCAATCTTGGGCGCAAGAAAACTCTCCCTCTTCGCCGAAGACATGATACTCGACATAAAAAACCCAAAAGCCTCCACCCCAAGATTTCTAGAACTCAAACAACAATTTGGCAGCATGGCAGGATACAAAATCAATGCCCAGAAGTCAGTGGCATTTCTATACACTAAGACTGAAGAAAGAGAAATTAAGGAGTCAATCCCATTTACAATTGCACCCAAAAGCATAAGATACCTAGGAATAAGCCTAACCAAAGAGGTAAAGGATCTATACCCTAAAAACTATAGAACACTTCTGAAAGAAATTGAGGAAGACACAAAAAGATGGAAAAATATTCCATGCTCATGGATCGGCAGAATTAATATTGTGAAAATGTCAATGTTACCCAGGGCAATGTACATGTTTAATGCAATCCCTATCAAAATACCATGGACTTTCTTCAGAGAGTTAGAACAAATTATTTTAAGATTTGTGTGAAATCAGAAAAGACCCCGATAGCCAGGGGAATTTTAAAAAAGAAAACAATAGCTGGGGCCTCACAATGCCAGATTTCAGGTTGTACTACAAAGCTGTAGTCATCAAGACAGTGTGGTACTGGCACAAAAACAGACACATAGATCAATGGAATAGAATAGAGAATCCATAAGTGGAACCTCAACTTGATGGTCAACTAATATTTGATAAAGGAGGAAAGACTATCCACTGGAAGAAAGACAGCCTCCTCAATAAATAGTGCTGGGAAAATTGGACATCCACATGCAGAAGAATGAAACTAGACCACTTTCTTGCACCAGACACAAAGATAAACTCAAAATGGATGAAAGATCTAAATGTGAGACAAGATTCCATCAAAATCCTAGAGGAGAACACAGGCAACACCCTTTTTGAACTCGGCCACAGTAACTTCTTGCAAGATACATCCACGAAGGCAAAAGAAACAAAAGCAAAAATGAACTATTTGGACTTCATCAAGATAAGAAGCTTTTGCACAGCAAAGGATACAGTCAACAAAACTAAAAGACAACCTGCAGAATGGGAGAAGATATTTGCAAATGACATATCAGATAAAGGGCTAGTTTCCCAGATCTGTAAAGAACTTATTAAACTCAACAGCAAAGAAACAAACAATCCAATCATGAAATGGGCAAAAGACATGAACAGAAATCTCACAGAGGAAGACATAGACATGGCCAACAAGCACATGAGAAAAATGCTCTGCATCACTTGCCATCAGGGAAATACAAATCCAAACCACAATGAGATACCACCTCACACCAGTAAGAATGGGGAAAATTAACAAGGCAGGAAACCACAAAAGTTGGAGAGGATGCGGAGAAAAGGGAACCCTCCTGCACTGTTGGTGGGAATGTGAACTGGTGCAGCCACTCTGGAAAACTGTGTGGAGGTTCCTCAAAGAGTTTAAAATAGACCTGCCCTATGACCCAGCATTGCATTGTTGGGGATATATCCCAAAATACAGATGCAGTGAAACGCCGAGACACCTGCACCCCGATGTTTATAACACCAATATCCACAATAGCCAAACTGTGGAAAAAGCCTCGGTGTCCATCGAAAGATGAATGGATAAAGAAGATGTGGTTTATGTATACAATGGAATATTACTCAGCCATTAGAAATGACAAATACCCACCATTTGCTTCAACCTGGATGGAACTGGAGGGTATTATGCTGAGTGAAATGAGTCAATCGGAGACGGACAAACATTATATGTTCTCGTTCATTTGGAGAATATAAATAATAGTGAAAGGGAATATAAGGGAAGGGAGAAGAAATGGGTAGGAAATATCAGGAAGGGAGACAGAACATAACGACTGCTAACTCTGGGAAACGAACTAGGGGTGGTGGAAGGGGAGGGGGGCAGGGTGGGGGTGAATGGGTGATGGGCACTCAGGGGGACACTTGATGGGATGAGCACTGGGTGTTATTCTGTATGTTGGCGCCTCACCTGGACCTGGTGACTGTGGTCCCCATCTTGGCCTCTACCGGACCTGCTGATTCTGGTTCCCACCTGGGCCTCATCTGTACCTGGTGATCTGGTTCTCACATGGACCACACCTAGACCTGGTGACCATGTTGTCCTTCTAGACTCACCTTTCACTGGTAACTCTGGTCTCCACCTGGGCCTCACCTGGACCTGGTGACTCTCTTTCCAACATGGACCTCACCTGGATCTGGTGACTCTGGTCCTCAGTTTGGCCTCACCAGGACCTGGTGACTCTCATCCCCACTTTGACCTAAATCAGACCTGGTGAATCTTGTCCCCACCTAGGCCTCACCCAGACCTGGTGACTCTTGTCCCCAGCTATGCCTCAACTCAACCTGATGAATCTGGTCCTCACGTGGGCCTCACATGGACCTGGGACTCAGCTGGATATAGTGCCCCTGGTTCCCACATGGGGTTCACCTGATACTGGTGACTGTGGTCTCCTTCTATGCCTCACCCGGACCTGGTGATTCTGATCCTGATCTGGGCCTCACATGGCCCTAGTGACTCTGGTCCTCACCTAGGCATCATTGGGAGCTGGATCCTCTATTCCACACCTGGGCCTCGCTTTGACCAGGGACCTCTGGTCCCTCTCTGAGCCTCACACTTAACTGGTTACTCTGGTCCCCCCTGGGCATCATCTGGCCCGGGACTCTGGTCCCCCTCTGGGCCTCACCCTTACATGGTGACTCTGGTCCACACCTGGGCTTCACTTGGACCTGGTGAATCTGGTCCTTACCTGGTCCTCACCTGGACCTGGTGACTCTGGTCATCACCTGGGTCTCACCTGGACTTGGTGAATCTTGTCGCCACCTGGGCCTCACCTGGACCTCCTGACTGTGGTTCCCACCTGGGCCTCACCTGGATCTGGTGGTTCTGGTTCCCATATTTGGCTCTCCTGGACCTGGTTCCTGTGGTCTCCTTCTTGGCCTCACCTGGAACTCATGACTCTGATCCATATTTGGGCCTCACCTGGACCTGGTGCCTCTGGTCCTTACCTGGGCATCATTGGGACCTGGTTACTCTCTTCTACACCTGGGCCTCACCTGGACCTGGTGACTCTGGTCACCATCTGTGCCTCACCTGGCCCCGGTGACTCGGGTCCCCACCTGGACCTGGTGACTGTGATCCCCACCTGGGCCTCACCTGAGTCTTACCGGGACCTGGTGACTCTGGTCCTCAGCTTGGCCTCACCTGGATCTGGTAACTGGTCCCCACCTGGGCCTCATCTGGACCTGGTGTCTCTGGTACCTATCTAGGCATCATCAGGACAGGGTTTCTCTGTTCTCCACCTGGGACACACCTGGATCTGTTAACTTTGGTCCTCACCTGGCCTCACCTGTACCTGGTGACTCTGGTTCCCACATGGACCTCACCTGGACCTTGTGTCTCTCGTTTACTTCTAGCCTCATCTGAACCTAGTGACCGTGTTCCCCACCTGTGCCTCACCTGGATCTGGTGACTGTGTTCCCCAGCTGGGCCTCACCCGGACCTGGTGAATCTGTTTCCCACCTGGGCTCACCTGGACCTGGTGACTCTGGTCCCGTCCTGGGCCTCATCTGGATCTGGTTTCTGTGGTCCCCACATGGGCCTCACCTGGATCTGGTGGCTCTAGTTCCCACATCAAGTTCACCTGGACATGGTGACTGTGGTCCCCTTCTTGGCCTCACCTGAACCTGGTGACTCTGATCACCATCTGGGCCACACCTTGACTTGGTCACTCTGGTCCTCACCTGGGTGTCATTGGGACCTGGTTAATCTGTTCCACACCTGGGCCTCACCTGGACCAGGGGATTCTGGTCCCCTTCTGGGCCACTCCTTGACCTGGTGACTCTGGTCCCCTCCTGGGCCTCACCTGGACCTGGTGCCTCTGGGCTGCATTGGGCCTCAACCTGGACCTGGTCTTTTTGGTCCCCACCTGAGCCTCATCTGGTCCTGGTGGCTCTGGGTCACACATGGGTCTCACCTGTACCTGGTGACTGTGGTCCTCACGTGGTCCTCACCCAGACCTGGTGACTAGTATGTGAGGAGTCTGCTCCAGATTCCCCCTCTCCCTCCACCCCTCCCCACTGCACCCTCTCTCAAGTAAATCTGAAAATTCACATCAAGACATGTGAGCATCTTTATCCCCTCTTCAGAGGTGCCTTCATATGTGTAATGACCATTTTAATGCCTTTCATGGACCCACCGTGAGTCCCATCAGAAACCCCTTTTCTTTGATATTATTGAAGTACAGTCAACACACAATGTTACAGTAGTTTCAGGGCTACGACTTAGTGATTTGACAATTCTGTGCATACTCAGATCTCCCCACGAGAAGTGTCATCACCATCTGTCCCCATACAAAGTTGTCACAATAGTACTGACTCGATTGCCTAGGCTGTACTTTCTAAATATCTGTGACTTATTTATTTGAGAACCAGATGCTTATAGCTCTTAATATGCTTCATCTATTTTGCCCATCTCTCACCTGCATCCCCTCTGGCTATCAGTCACCGTGATACATCACATTAACAAGAGAAAGGACATGGGGCAGCCCAGGGGGCTCAGCGGTTTAGCGCCTGCCTTTGGCCCAGGGCATGATCCTGGATTCCTAGGATTGAGTCCCATGTCGGGTTCCCTACATGGAGCCTGCTTCTCCCTCTGTCTATGTCTCTGTGTCTCTGTCTCTGTCTCTGTCTCTGTCTCTGTCTCTCTCTTGCTCTCTCACTCTCTGTCTCTCATGGGTAAATAAATAGAAGTCTTAAAAACAAAAACAAGAGAAAGGACAAAGGCATATGATCCTCTCAAGAGTTGCAGAAAAAGCATTTGACAAAATACAACATAAAAAGCACAGCGGGTTTTTTAATTTTTTTTTTTTTTTTGGCATAGTGTGTTTTGAGGAAACGTATATGAACAGAATGAACAGAATGAAGGACGGGTAGGAAGACCTGCAGCTGACATCATCCTCAAGAGTGAAAACTTGAAATCGTCTCCCCTAAGGGCAGGAACAAGCCAAGGAAGTCCCCTCTCAGCACTGGAAGTCCTACCATAGTCAACAGACAGGAAACAGAAAAGGTTCCACACCTGTAAGGGGGACGTCAAACTGTCCCTATTTGCTGAAGATGTGGCATTAGAAACAGGAAACCCGAGAGACTCCACCAAAAACTGTTAGAACTAATGAGTGAATTCGGTAAAGTTGTGGGATGCAAAATGAACAGAGATCAGTAGCCTTGCTGTGTCCCGACAATGAACACTCAGAAAGGAAATTCAGGACATGACTCCCTTATCAGGAGCATCCAAAAGAACAGAATAATTAGACTGAATCAAGGGAGTGCAAGACTTGTACACTGAAAATTACAAGACTTTGGGAGGACATCCTGGGCTCGTGGGGTCAGAGCCTTCATCTTGTTAAAATGTCCACAGTTCCAGAAGCCACCTGCAGTTCCAATGTCATTCCTATCAAAATCATGGTGGCCGATTTTAGAAATAGAAAAAGCACTCGTAACATTCGTCCGCCCCCACAAATGACCCTGGACAGCAAATCAGTGTTGGAGAAGCAGGACAGAGCTGGACGCAGCACTTTCCTATTTCAAATGATGTCACAGAGACACAGGATAAAGCAGTGTGGTTCTCAGGCCCCCGGCTGGCTCCGTTGGTTAAGCATCCGACTCCTTAATCCGTTGGTTAAGCATCTCACCCCTGGTCTTGATCTCGGGGTCATGAGTTCTAGGCCTGTGCTGGGCTATGGACGAGGCATGGAGCCTACTTAAACAAACCAAACCCACAGTGGTGTGGTTCTGGCATAAGCTGAAGGAACAGAATAGAGAGCCTGGAAGAAAATGCACTCTGATACAGTCAACTGATTTTTTAAACTTAATTTAATTTAAACCCAATTAATTAACAGTATAGTGTATACTTTCAGAGGTAGAATTCAGGGATTCACCAGTTGGAGATAACACCAGGGCTCATGACATCACGTGCCCTCCTTCATGCCCATCTACCTGTTACCCTGTCCCTCCACTCCCTTCCCCTCCAGCCACCCTCAGTTTGTTTCCTGTGATTGAGTCTCTTTTTCCTCCATCTCTGTTTTCATCTTATTTGTTTTTCCTTCCCTTCACCGATGTCCATCTGCTGTGCTTCTTTAATTTCACCTATGAATGAAACCATACGGTAATTTTCTTTCCTGACTGTCTTATTTCACTTAAAATGATCCCTCTAGTTCTATCCACGTCATTGCAAATGGCAAGATTTCCTTCTCTTTGATAGCTGAGTACCATTCCTATCATCTATCTATCATCTATCTATCTATCTATCTATCATCTATGACCATCATCTATCTCCCATCCTCTTTATCCATCATCTGCCCAAGGGCATCGAGGCTCCTCCCACAGTGTGGCTACTGTGGACCCGGCTGCTGTGGACATTGGGGTGCAGGTGTCCCCAAGTCTCCTTGCATCTGTATTTGAATCAGTCACATCTGCCCTGAGAGCAGGTGCCCCCTCCTGTGTGAGAAGCTGGCAGCCTGGTGCTCTGAGGCTGCCTGCCAACTCCCAACCAGGGCTTTGCTGCCTGAAGCACCAGGGAGCCTTGGTCTCTTCAAGGCAAACGACCACTGTTTAAATTTATGTTGGCCTTCGTCTGCCTCAAAAGGCAATCTGCTGAAAAGTTTATATCAAGTTGAAATGAAAAGGAAACATCTTAAATGAATCCAGCTGTTTGTTTCAGTTCTCATTTTCAACCAGTTGAGCCAAACATGTTGATTTTCAGGGGAGGAGAGGGCTGCAGAAGGATACAGCCCGGGATATTGACTTTGGGGAGAATATTCAGGCAAGTAACCAAAACGTCATTTCTGGGTAGGAGTCCCCATCTTTTTGGATTCTAGTTGGGAAATAATGCAAGCCTTCCAGCTGACTGAGGAGGAGATAGGAAATGGTTTTCCTTCTTCTCATGAGCAAATGGTCCATTAGAAACTGGATATAGAGAAACCCCTGAGAGAAGCTCCCAGGTTTTTAAGAACATCCTTCTGAATAGCTATCACAACCCTTCCCCAAGGTTGTTGATGTCCTGGCACGCATTAACAATGATTGCCCTTGCGTCATTGCACAACGTAATAAACAGATGGGGCCTTGCTTTAAGGGTAATTGGGGCAAAAAGAAAGTTTCTGATTATCATGTACTTTTACTATTAACCACCTGAATTCTGCAGAGAATGAAGCATATGTGGACTTTGCTAGAGGCCAGGGAGCTACCCACTTCCCCACCTACCCCCTCCCAGGCATCTACACCCAGAGCCTCCACCAGCCAAGCTCTCCTGAATTACTGGCTGAATCTGCACTAGGGCTTGAGGCTGGGCCCGGGGTGGGCTGGGGTGGGTCCCCCGGCAGAGACCATAGCCAGTGAACTATATGTAGACCAAGAGCCCGCAGATGTCACTGTGTGTCATGATTCTCAGCCAGAAGTGATTTTGTTCCCCACTCCCAACCCAGGCCAGAGGACATCTGACAATGTTGGGAGATATTTTGATTGTTGCCAATAAGTGTCTAGTGAGTAAAGCCCAGAGATGCTATTAAACAACCTGCCACATATGGACGAGCTCCCCACAAGCAAAAATCATCTGGTACAAATGGCCATTGTAAAAGGTTGAGAAACTCTACTCTTCCACCTGCCCCCACCCCAAACACGTGGTGAGAGGAGAGAGATGTCCAACAGGAGGAGAATGTTCTGTTTCTGTGAATGACCGTGTCTGGTCAGAAGCTGTGCTTCGTTAAGATGAAGAGTCTGCAAGGGAATGCATGACGCTGTGTGCAAACCGGGGCTTACACGGTGGGTAAAGCACGATGCTGCTGGCAGTTGTTTGGACCCGTAGGCCGGTGACTCTGGCAGGATCCACAGACCGTTCCCAGCAGGGCCTGGGCATGTCAGCCCTTCGAGCCAACAGCAGAGCCACGGGAGCAAGAGGTAGTGACAGAATGAATGATGGAGTTTGGGTTTTGTTTGAAATAGTGGCACTGGGACGCCTGGGTGACTCAGTGGTTGAGCGTCTCCCTTGGGCCCAGGACGTGACCCCGGGGTCCCGGGATTGAGTCCACATCGGGGTCCCTGCAGGGAGCCTGCTTCTCCCTCTGCCTGTGTCTCTGCCTCTCTGTGTCTCTCATTAATCAATAAATTAAATCTTAAAAAAAAAAAAGAAACAGCAGCACTTCCCATTTCACAGGCAAACAAACACTAAAGCTGGTTTTAAAAAGCATGCATTCTGTTTTTCCAGCTTTATGGAGATGTAACTGACATATTGTGTTCATTGAAGATATAGAATATAATGATTTGATAATTATATATGCTGTGGAATGACCACCACGATAAATAAGTCTAGCTGACATCCACCGCCACACATAGTTACACACTTGTTTCCCTTGGGATGAGAACTGCAATGAAATCTGCTCTCTTAACAACTTTTGAACGTACAACACAGTGTTGCTAACTCTAGTCTCTGTTGTACAATACATCTCCAGGACTTACTTAAAACTGGAAGTTGGTACCTTTTGACCACCTCCACCCATCTCACCAACCACCTACACCTGCCTGCCCTCCCACATCTGGCAAACACCAATCTGTTCTCTGTCTCCGTGGGTTTGTTTTTTTAGATTTCACATATAAATGAGATAATACAGTATTTGTCTTAAGAACATTTATCCTTTATTCTGGCTTATAACCTGGAACTTGTTCAATGCTAGTTAATACTTCTGAAGGACATTACGAAATGTCTTGCTTTCAGAGCGAAGGGATAATGGCCTCAAAATAAACTTGTAAAAGAAAACCCTCAGTGCTAAATTCACTGATAAGAACAGAAATGTATTTTCACAAGGAAAAGCATTCAGTTAAGCTTACTAACTCTCAGTTAAGCTTCAGTTAAGCTTACTAACTCTCCAACTCTGACCCCTGATGTATCTTCTGGACACTTCTGTCCATCTGGAGCCCTCAGTTTTAGGGACACTAGCAAATTCCCAGCCAGGTCTCACCCTGCCAAGGGCAACCCCAGGTGCTCAGGGCTGTTCAGTTAGGTCCCTCCCTCTGCCTAATCATGCACCGCCAGGCACCAAGGTTTTGATAGAACTACTTAGGACAGAGCTGGGTAAGCTATGGGAAGGAAGGGGACCTGCCTTCCCATCTGAATACAAATGGAAGCAGAAGGCCTTCTATGGTTGGGCCTACCCACATCCCTTCCCCTTGTATTTATGCCTGAGAAGGTGAAAGAAGAAAATAAAACTCTGCTTCCACCCTTTCTCTCCCCTTTCAATCCCAGTTTTTACCCCTCGGGCCAGAAGTTTCCAGCTGCACATTTACTTTTCTGTCCTGTGGTAGGTTCTTCCTTTACTAGGCTCATGGCCCAGACAACAGGCTGTGGCCCTTCCTCCTTCTTCCCTGCTCCAACCTCGAGGCTAAACTGAATGATGTCTGGGGAACAGGAGAGGGAACCCACGAGAGAACCTAAGAAGAGAGACAACCTTCAGCATTATATCATTATATTAGACATGATTAGAGTTCTTTACCTCTGAGAAAAAGAGGGTCAAAAGGACATGGTTACAGAGTTAGTGGGTGGTGGAGGCAGGATTCAAACTCAGTTCTCTTTCATCAACATGTGCTCCTCTGGTAAGAGCTATGGAAAAGCACAGTGGGAGAATCAGAGTCCACTTCTCATTAACTCTGTGATCTCTTTACGCCTCAGTCTTCTTATCCATAAAATGCTGGTGATTATAATAGCACCCGTCTCCTGGGAATGTTACAAAGATCAACTGAGTTAATATATGACAGTATAAAGCAGGAGGCAAATGTCAGGAGGAATTATCGTTGTGATAAATGCTGCACCCACCACGGTGGTGATAAGAGAGTTCACTCTCGCATACAGGTAATGCTGGGGTTCTGTTCCTCCATTGTTTTCAGGAATTAGGCTGCCTAATTAACAGCTCCATTGACTGTATGAGTGATTAATCTCTGAAGTCATTATCTAAAGAGATATTGCTATTACCATTCTACCTCTTAGGCTCCAGAGTCAGTGTTTACTCAAAAGCATAATCTCATTCTTGAGAGTTTACAGGTTGGACTGGGCTAGTCTCTGCAATTGCTCTTAAAAGCATAAGTCATAAAAGTGTATTTGTCTCTGTGAGCATAGTGTGAGTTTTCTTAAAAGGAGATTTACTTTCCAATTAAACTTGATTTAGTTTGTTATTAACAGAATTGTATATTACCTTAGTGTGTGTCATCACCTGTCATCTCTGGGAAACCTGTGTTGTAGTCCCATTATTATTCCTTTGTCTCCTTCTGTATTTATCCTCTATGTTACATGGTTAATTCTCAGGTCGTTGGCACCACCTCCCCCAGTGAACACCACCTCCCCTTCTGGGGCACCTCTTCACTAAGCGGAGTGTTGTTCAAATGGTTAGGATGGGACTGAATCTCCAGCAAACCAGATCCCCTTCTAACAGTGGCCGGCTCAGGGACAGGCACACAGCAGGGCCTGGGGAATAAGGGTCTTCCCAAGGACTTTTCTGCTGGAGCTTTCCAGGGAGACATCTCCAGGGGGTTCCTAAACTGTGGGTGTGAGCCTTGATTTATGACAGCCATCTTGCCAACGATCTGGGAAACACCTGCCCACGGAATGAATCTGAGCAGAGATAAAGTAAAATAGAAAGAGTGAAGCCCTGACAATATCTGAGCTCCTAGAAACTGGCTAACCTAAAAGCCTGCTACATCCCAGTTGTGTTTCGATAAATTCCTCCTCTACTTCCAATGTATTTATTTTGTTATGGCTTGAGTTGGGGGTCTGTCACTTGCAGTTAAAAGCACCCCAATTCGCAGCCCAACTGAACATTTGATTTTTATCTCTGTGAAAGTGAAGCACATCCTAAGTCTAGTGTCTGATGCCACAGACATACAATAGTTCCTTCCAACCATGATTTCTCTTCTACTTCCAGGTACCCATGGTCAACCAAAGTCTGAAAGTATAGGAGCTTCCTTCTGACTTACCGTCATAAGGTTGGCAGTAGCCTTACACAGCTTCACAGTGCCTACATCATCACGTCACTTCATCTCCTCACGGAGCATTTTATCATCTTACATCAACACAAAAAGAGGAAGAGTGAGTACACTACCATAAGATATTTTGAGAGAGACCACGTTCACATAACTTTTATTATAGTAAATTGCTATAGTTGTTCTATTTATTGTGAGTTATTGTTGTTAATCTTTTACTGTGCCTAATTTACAAATTAAACTTTATCCTAGGTATGCATATATCAGAAAAAAAAACATAGTACATAGAGGGTTTGGTATTATCCACAGTTTCAGGCATCCACTGGGGGTCTTGGAATATATCCTCCCAGATAAGGGGAGACATCTAGCCCTATACTCAACAGGATATTATCAGTGAGATAGTCTCAGTGGTTGAGAGTCCCCCCACTCAATGCCTGTGGAAGAAGAGTCAAAGCCCAGGGGATGGTTATTCACTTCCTCCCTCACTCATTCTTTCTTTATCTCTTTCATGGAGTCTGTTTATCTTGGTTTCCTCTTGGATTTCGAGTACTATCCTGAATTTTTAGAGTGCAGTAGAACCAAGATTCCTGGATCCTTGTGTGATATCAGAAAACCCATTTCTCTCTTAACTTCCTTATCTTCATATATCAAATCAAAGTGATGGGTTAATCTTGGAAAATCACTGGTACTCTTATGAAATCACTATGATACTTGGGTTTTAGTTGTTTTCTCCATTTGTCTTACTCTCCCACAGAAATCATAAGCTCTTTCTGTACAGAAATAAGATTTTAAACTTCTTTTGTGTCCTTACCATGGTTGGTTTATATCACTCAAAATATTTTGGCTGGCCAAATGGAAATGTTTTTGAAATAAAATTACTTTTTTTTTTTTTAATTAACAAAGCAATTGAAAATAGAGTGGTGAGAAAGTAGAGCAGTCTTTCACTGCTCTCAGTGAAAAGGGGGTTGAGAAACCCAGAAAGTTCCAAGCATTAGAATAAAATCTCCCTGACTGGCACCAATAGTTGGAACAAAGATTTCATCAAAAATATAAAAGCATACACCACAGAAGGATAATCAAGGATAATAACTTCTTAGCACAAGATTACTCATATAAATCTTTTTCTAAACATTAGTTTTTCCTCATTATAGAGTTAGTAACAATTCTTTTAAGTTCTGAAAATATTTTTCAAAAGAAAAGAAAAATCTTTTGTAATAATTTCATGCAGAAAAAATTTAATATTACAATCTGATCTATCTTTTCAATCTTTTTGGGAGGGACTACTATTTTTTAATACCCAAGGAGGGAGCAAATGATATGTCCTATTTCTTTTCACTTAATATTATAAACACTTTTTCATATCATTAGCTTTGAAATCATTTTTTATGGTTACAAAATATTCCACCCTGGAGGCAGACCATAGTTTATTTTATTTTCCCTACCTTCAAGAGACATTCAAAGTCATTTCTAATATTTTTTATTATAAATAACATTTCAGTGAACATTCTAGTATATAAATATTTGTGTGCACCCCCTCTTATTTCCTTAGTTGGATTAATCAGTTAATTAACTCATAATTTAATCATTATGATCATGGTATATTCATGGTAATGAATTAATTAATTTACTCATATGGAAAACCTTGAGATATTTAATGACCAAAGTTCTTGAAAGAGGTTTCTCAGCAAATACAGAAGCAGTTTCTATGCTGCTTCCTGTAGGGATCCTAATTTAAAGCCAAATATAGAATTTTAATATGCAATTTAGCAAAGGTGATTTTGAGAGAGGCCTCGGTGATGAAGTCCATGCTGCAGAATCTGATAGAAATATCCTCAGGATTAAATCTCAGGACGCCCCCAATGCTCAGAAGTGTGCTGTCCACTCAGCATTCATCCTCACAAGAGTTTCACCGTCTGATGCTATTCTGTGATATTAATAAGCATGTCACCTCTACATCTCGCTGCACAATTTACCAGGCACTTTCATAGGCACCATGTGATTCCCCCAACACACCTCCTACCAGGAATATTTTATCTCGTTCCTAGGTGAAGTAAATGAGGATCAGCATTCTCTCTCAAAAAAATAAATCTATGTCAAACCCCATTCTCTCTTTCTGAAAGTCTCTGTGACGGAAGATTGTATTCCATGGACTTTGACCTTCATGGTAAAATCCTCCATGGTAAAAGCATTCCTCAGCATGTGGCCTAAGACCCTCCTGAGATGACCCAAGCCTCCCTCTCCATCCTCTTCTTCTGCCTCATCTTCTCAGTCTCCCTACCCAGCAGGCCCTGCACACCTCCCTCCGGGCCCTTCCCCCATCCTTTGGGGCCTCTCCCTCCATTGCCTAATAAACTACTGTCATCCTTGTAGACTATTTCAAATGGTACTTTTTTCCAGAAACTATTTTGAATTCTTAAAGATATAGGTTTTTCATGTAGAGTCCAGGGCCCTGTATTACAGAACTTACTGCCTCATCTTTGTATTGTGTCTGATTATATGTCCTTTTCTCCAACTAAATGAAACCCCTTTAGGAAAAAAAAATCATTTCTTATTTATCTCTATAATCCTAGTACCTGGCATACTGCCTGGCACAGGGTGGGTGCTTTGTTGACTGAATTAGTTTGGGGACTGGGTCTCAGATGCTCAGTGTGCACTGACATGCTCTAGGAATCTAACAGAAGCTCCCAAACCACCATTAGAATAAAAACATTTGGAGAAAACCAGTGGTGTACAAACACAAGCATCTGAGTTCTAGTCGGTATGTTCCTGTCCTCCATCAAAAGTCTTATAATTGGAAGCAAAGGTAATTTTTTATAAAGTGAATTCTTAAAGGAATAAAGAAAAAAAGCTAAAAGCATTAAAGAATAATTTCACGTGGCATGTGGCAGAAAGAATCCCGGGCAGGAAGCCATGATGCTTATTTTTTGTCTTGATTTGGCCACTGTCTAGCAATTAATGAATTAATTGGCAAACACAGTACCTTTCTAGGTCCGGCTTCATCCTCCAGGAACAAAGAGACCAGGTTAGGTGACTCTAACATGCTACCAATTCTATTAATTAACTATGAAAACACTCTGATGTGTTCCACATAAAATCGATTCCTTTATATTATTTTATCATTTGGTTTTCTCCTAATTTTTTTGTCCCTGTCAATTTTCACTAAAATTACCTAATTCATATCTGTTAAAAGATTTTTCTGTAACTGAGAGGAAAACATAAAGTCTCCTTCTGAATTCTGTAAAGCCTTTCCCTTTTCCTGAGCCAGGAGCTTAGATGCATGTGAGATGGATCCGAGAGATGCGGCTCAGGATCAGAGGAGCTCCTCCTCAGAGGAAGCACTAGCAACCCCTCAGGCAGTGGGCACCTTCACCTGGACTTGCCAACCTAGTACATTCCATCAGAGGCAGCTGCCGGCTGCGTTAGTTTGGGAGCCGCCAAGGACACTGATCTATAAATGACATTAAATCATCACAAAACTCATTTAAATATGCAGCGCCAGTCACCTCAGCCTCATACATCCCTCCCTGAATACTCTGAAGAAATGAAAATTGGCTCCATCAGAACTGAAATGCACAATGCATTTATGCGAGGAAAAAGAAAACCACACACCAGGTATTTTTGCACCGTATGGGAGATGCGCTGGAGGGCCCATCGTCACAGTCAGATCACCAGTCGACACCTAGGTGAGGGCGGCAGAGCTAGCTGCTGAACCTCCAAAAGATAATAGTATGTGATGTTGCACTGTTCATGGAAATGAACCACTTATTTTAATATTCCAATTTTGGGCAATTTACTATGCCCCCAAGTAGTGGCCTGGTTTGGAAGAATTGCTCAGAAACCCTGACTGAGTTTAGAATCCCTGCAGATTTTAGACTCCAGTCTGCAATCCCAACTCTGAATTTCCAACCTACTGGCTTGCTTTACAGATTTCAGACTTGTCAGCTCCCACATTAGTGTGAGCCAATTCCTGAAAATAAATCTCTCGCCTTCTGAGCTCTCTCTCCCATATATATATATATATATATATATATGGAAAATGTGTATATATATAATGTATATATATGTGAAAAAATATATATAATGTATATATGTGAAGTGCTATATATATATATATATATATATTTGAGATACATACACATACACACACATACACGGTTTATGTGTGCATCCTATTGGTTCTGTTTCTCTGGAGAGCCCTAAATACATTCTAGCTCTACCAAATTCAACTTGAACCAGTTGAACTCGAAGAGTGCCTGCCGGCAAGGGCATTAAGAAAAACCCTGTACCAGTGGAGGAATGAGGGCTACAGAGTGGGTAAGGCAAGATTTGAAAGCAGCAGCCCTATTTGAGATCAGGGATCAAGGTGATTTTTCTTGAGAAGAGGTAGCTCCTAAATGTAGCCCCCAGACAACAAGATAATCTATCATCCATGTCCAACAAACAGCTGTGGTCCTTGCTGAGCACTTTCCCAAGGCCAGACACTGTTCTAAGCTCTTTACATGTAATAAACCATCCATCAGAACAGCAACCCTAATGGAGATAAATAATAAATTTATCCTATAACACAGAAGAGGAGAGTGATCCTCAAGGAACCCAAGTAAATTGCCATGGACTTGTGAACCTAGAATCTAAACCTATACTTGCCTGACTCTTAATCATGATCCTAAAACTGTCTCCCTAGAAAGAAACTGTCTGCTGAAAAATCAATGGAAGGGATAATACCTATTTTAAGTGCAAAGAAATTAGAGAATGTAATGGATCTTGTGGTATTTGGGGCCAAACTCCACTAATCTTATCCAAAGGCCTTTGTATTCCAGGCTTCAGTGCTCATGGGCTTCTTATCGGTTGAGAGAGGTCAGGGGTATGGAAGAAGAAAGAGAAACACATGTACTGAGCACTTGCTGTGTGCTAAGCACTTTACATATATTTTCTTGTTAAATCCTGACCATAGTTCCTGGGGCTGGGGGAGGCATATTATTATCCCATTTTTCAGATGAGAAATCTGAAACTCAAAGAAATTCAGTAATTTCCTCTGGAATGAGCATATTGAACTAGCAGATTCCAGGTTCAAACCCAAGTCCCTCTGATCTTTGTTTACACATTTTCTAAACACTAATAGCCACTCTCCTATAAACAAAGTGTGCAAAAGGGCACAGGTCACCATTTATTAGTTGTAGTTAGGATTCAGAAGTCTATGATTTGGTGTGGATTTCTGCAGCCTGCTTGAAGTTTACTCAGCTTCTAGAATCTATGGATTTATGTCTTTTGCCGAATTTGAGGACTTTTCAGCCATTATTTCTTGGAGTATTTTTCTGACCCCACTCTTTCTCCTCTTCTTCCAGACTTTCAAGAAAACAAATGTTAAATCTTTTGTTATAGTTCCACAGGTCCTGGAGGAATATTTTATTTGTTTTTTGCAGGCTATTTTTCTCTATTGTTCAGATTAGATAATTTCTATTGTTCTGTCTTCCAGTTCATAAGATTCTTTCTTCTGTCCCCTCCATTCTGCTGATGAACTCATCTGCTGAGTTTTTTTTTATCTTGTTGATTATATATTTCAGTTCTATACTTTCTAGCTGGTTCTTCTTTATACTTCCTAATGCTTTGCTGAGCCTTTTATTTCTTTGCTGGGACTTTTTTGTTTTCTTCATTTGTTTCAAGTGTGTTGATGGTTTCTCACTGAAGCATTTTTATGATGCTACAATGCAATTTTTGTCAATAATTTTAAATTTCTGACATCTTAATGTTGGCATTTATTATGGGGTGAATTATGTCCTCCTCAAGCTCATTTGTTGAAGTCCCAACTTTCCAAACCTCAGAATGTAACCGTATTTGGAAAAATGACTTTTCAGGAGGTAATTAAGGTGAAATGTGGTCATATGAGTGAGCCCTAAATTATATGACTATTTAGACATGGAGCCTTGAAAGCAGCAATTAAGTCAAAATAAGACTGATGGAATGGGGTCCTAATCCAATATATTGTGTCCTTATAAGAAAAGGAAGAGATAGCAGGGTTTTGCTGTTATATGAGGGCATGGTAAGAAGGTATCTACCTGCAAGCCAAGGAGAGAGGCCTCAGGAAAAACCAAGCCTGCCAACACCTTGATCATGGACTATCAGTCTCCAGAACTTTGAGAAATAAATTTTGGTTGTGTGAGCCACCCACCCTCTGGTATTTTGTCATGACAGCACAACCAAACTAATACAACATCTATTGTCTTTATTCATTAAGCTTGAGATCTTCCTAGTTCTTAGTATAATGAGTGAATATCAATTAAAATGTATACATTTTAGATGTTATGTTATGAGATTCTAGGGCCTATTTAAACTTTCTGTTTTAGCTGGGCTTCATGGGACGCTACTCCAGCATGGAAAGGGGAGGCATCACCTCATTACTGCCAGGTGGGGGAATAAGTTCAACTTTTCCATTTGTCCTCCATTGATACCTGAGAGGTCTCTTCACTACTATCAGCCAGGCTGGGAGATCCAGCTGTCCATTAAGTCTCCACTAGTATTTCCCTAGTTGGCAGGGTCAGAGCACCTTGTTATTACTCCCCAGGTGGCCTTCTATACCACAGAAAGGGGTGGGCTTGTTATCACTGGGCAGTAGTAAAGGCCTACCTCTCCATTAGGTCTCTTCTGCCCCTACTCTAGTGGGGAGAGCATGGAACACCTCTTCACTGCTAGTTTGGGGTGGAAGACTGGGCTCTCCACACAGTCTTCACAGATACCAGGGGGTGGTGGCTCTTTACTACTCAGTGTGGGGGAAAGCTCTGGTGCCCTAATCACCATTTTCTGACACCATCTTGGTGGGGAGATTGGAGTGTTATAGCCTAACAAGGGTGGGAGTCTAGACTCCCCACTGCTGGATGGGTGGGATGAGGCTGTAGCACAATAATTATTGCCTAAAAGTTTTCTGTTTTGCTAGGCTGCTGTTTTCCTGGTTCTTTAGCTAGAAAAGACAGGCTTTTGTCAGGGTTTTGTTTTTGTTTTTGTTTTGGTCTACATTCATGGACATTCTGGGATGATGGCTTCTTCAGCTCCTAGTCTGGGGTGTATTAAGCTAAAGGAAAACTCAAAGAACTCACCACTGTATCTATCATTCCTTATGTTCTGAGGTCTCTAGAAAGTCTGCTTTCTTCTCCCCACCTCTCAGGGCCTGCTTATGTTTGTTTTATACATAATGTCCAGAACTTTTATTTGCACTTAGCAGGAGGAATAGGGGGGAATATTCCTCTTAGAAACATCCTCTTAGAAATAAAAGATTTGACCCATTTTGAGCATTTGCAAAGACAATTTGTAAAACCATTTTATAAATAACCTTAAGTTGAAGGGTAGTCACTACAAATCTTAAAAATGTTTTCACAGAATCTAGTCTCAGCCTAACACCATCTTTTTGGATCTCTCCTGCCCTTTTCCCTTTCCATGTAGAGCAAACCCAACAAAATCTTGCCCATCCCTTCCCCAAAATCTCTGTAGTCTGTTGTGTGTCTGCCACGTGCCTAGTTCTGCAGATTGTATCCAGTCAAAACCTTCCTTTACCCTGAGCAGAGAGAAGGTTGCTGAAACATTATTGTGCTGCCGTTTATTAAGTGACCCTGACTTGTTTCAAAGCTAAATCATAGATGATGATTATTTCAGACTCATTCCACATTATCTTTTAAATCGGGTCCAGTTTAGAAGAAGCCACAATTTGCTTTAAAAGATCAGCCACTCAAAGTCATCTTTAGAAAAGTAGCAACAGAATGAGATAAAGGGCTTCAGATTTGTGCTTAGTGCTTTCTTTGCTTAAGTGCTATAATTTAATTAATGAATTAAACTTTGAAATCTTCAACAATGCATCTTGCTGCTGAAAATAATGGCTATTAGTGCCTTTTAATATATTTGGAACATATTTAAGTTTTCCTCTAAAATAAGTAAAGAATCCGGCATAACAGTGATTAAATAAATATATAATCTCATCTTCTGAATCATATATATGCATATATATATAAATTATATAATAATTCTAAATCATTTCTCATGTACCACAATGGTTAGCTTATTTTAAAAATAACAAATTCAAAAAGACGTGTTTGGTGAAACTCAGAAATCTACAGTCAAGTCCTCACTTTGGAATTCTCATATGAAAATATCAAATGAGGGTTTAAAAAAGAAAAACAGGTGGTTAGGGATGCCTGGGTGGCTCAGCAGTTGAGCATCTGTCTTCAGCTCAGGGCATGATCCCGGGGGGCTGGGGATAAAGTCCCATATCAGGTTCTCTGTAAGGAGCCTGCATCTCCCTCTGCCTGTGTCTCTGCCTCTCTCTGTGTGTCTCTCATGAATAAATAAATAAAATATTTTTAAATAAATAAATCATTTTTTAAAACAGGTGGTTAAATACTCTTTAAGAACAATTGAGGTAAAAATGTAAAGCATTTCAATTAAATATTCCCAAGATAGTCGATTTTGAAAGTAACACAAACATACTAAGAAGTGAAATATACTTGCAGAAATTCTGGATGTTATCTGTTTAAAAATCTCATTCCAACAAGTGCAAACAGGTATTTCTGGACAGTCGGTCTACTCTGCGCCAGCCCAGTGTCCCCACTGGGAAGTACTGTGGAGACAGGAGAGACAGCTGCTCTGTGGAAGACTGAAGATACACATATAAACAAATAAGGTGGATCATATCGGGGTTGCTTAGAAATGAAGAAAATAAAAGAGTGATGTTTTGGAGCACAACTAGAAGAAGAGAAGCACCTCCAGGGAGGGGACACCAGGGAAAGTCTCTTAGAGAAGGCAGCTTCTAAGCTGGTGCCTGAAGGGTGGGAGGATACTTCCAGGCAGAGGGAGGAGCAGGAGCAGGGCCTCTAGAGGGGAAACAGACACGACCTGTTTGGGAACCTGAATGATACCAGTGCCCTAGAGCCCAGTGAACACGATGGGAGCCAAACAAGATGGCCCAGAGAGGTGAGCAGCTGATATCGTCACTATGACTCTTCGAACCGCAGCAAGGACTTTGTACGTCATACTCCGTATCAGTAGAGCACACTGGGGAGAACTTGAAAGAAACAGGTTAAAGAGATCCTGAGCACTCTGGTATCCTCCGTTCAGGCCGAACTGTTTGTCAGTATTGAAATGCACACTTAGCCAGGAGGTTCGAAATATGAATCAGGAGCCCAGGAGAGAGTCTGGGCGGGAGAGGCAGATTAGTGACCGGCATGTACAGTTGCCACTTGCCCTAGTGTCAGTTCTGCCAGACACAGACCCCAAGTCAGGCATTTGGATACAAATAGATTATTTGGGAAGTGCAGAAAACAGTAGTAGGGAAAGCGGGAAGGAGTTCAAGCAAAGGAAGGTAAACATTTGAAGAGATAGTAGTAAGCCAGTTACACAAGCAGGGGTGACCAGAAAGTCTGGATAAAAGTACAAAACACAGTACCCAGAATTCCCCCATCTAAAAGCTGATTTCTGAAAAACCATTCATCAAGGATATCCTCCTGGCCTGCTACATGCCTAAGTAGAACAAACTTCATGGTATAAGACCCAGAGTTGCAGGTACTGGCAGTGGAAGTTGGCCAAGTGTCACTAGAAGACCCAAGAGAAGCAGGAGAGCCACTGCCAATGTCTACGATGCCCTTTTAAGACCATGAAAGCTGGAGCATTGCACATGAATCCCAGCTCTACCATTTGCCACCCATGTGACCTTGGGTCACGTGTAACTGAATCTCTCTGAGCTTCCTCATCTGTCAAATCTAGATTCTATTAGCCACGGTTCTCCAGAGAAACAGAATCAATAAGACAGATAGACAGACAGAAAGATAGATAGATACATAGACACACACATAGATCGATAGATGAGAGAGGAATTGGCTCACATGGTTATGGAGTCCAAAAAGTCCCACAACATGCCAGCTGCGAGCTGGAGACCAGAAAAGCTAGTGGTATAACATAGTCCAAGTGTGAAGGCCTAAGAACCAGGGTTTCTGATAGTGCAAATCCTAGTGCAAGGTTAGACAAAGACCAATGTCCCAGCTCAAGCAAGCAGGCAGAAAGAAAAAGTGGGGCAAATTCTTCCTTCCCTTGCCTTTTGTTCTATTCAAGACCTCAACAAATAGGATGATGCCCACCCACAGAGGAGGGCCATCTGCTTTAGTGAGCCCATCAATCCAAGTGTTAATATTGTCCAGAAATAACCTCACAGACACTCCCAGAAATAATGTTTAATCAGGGCATCCAATGGCCAGTCAGCTGACACAAAATTAATCCTCACAGGGATGAAACTCCCAATCTCAAAGGGGCTGTAGTAGATTAAATTATGGAATATATGCAGAGTGCTTACAATAGTACATAGCATATGGTGGTAGAAAAGTATCTTCTATCATTATTACCATCATCATCATCATCATCATCACAATTACTATTACATTATGTATCATCTGGGGCTAGATTAAGATTTCCTAGATCATTCATTTGAGAATGTGAATAAAGATGAAGGCTCGGAGCTGAGAGGACTTCAACACTTTAGAAGAGAAAAAGCTGGCAAAGAAGAAATGGAAGGAGGGAAAGAGTGGTGGGGGAAACCAGACCAAAATGACGACATGACCCATGAAAAAACAGCTTGTCAAGAATGAGTGAAATTCCCATGTGCTGAAAGATGCTGAGAGTTGAAGCAAAGGAGGATGGAGATGTGAACCTGGGGCTTAAAGCAAACGTTTATACACTGGGGACAGCAGGGTTCCACCTGGTTTGCCAGTGTAGACCTTTCTTTAAAGCATCTGTGTTAGTCAACGCAAAATCTTCATGTAGACACATCCTGGTTTTGACTGTTCTGGTAGCAGTATCCTACCTCCTTGTGAGATTCCCATGCCGAACTTAGTGTATGGACCCGGTGAACCTGTCCACTATGGGCTAGCTCAACAGAATCCTTCCCAGAATGGGCTATTTCAGAGTGTGGGGGGGGAATGCTGTACTTTTGTTGTTAAGCAGGTAGGATATTAGTCTGGGGTGATACACAGACAACTACTTAGCTGTGGCAAATGGGGAGGCCCACTGAGGGAGCCAATGGCAGAGCCCTGAGCACACTGTTGGAATGTAATGTCACGTCTTGTACACACATATTATAGAAAATATATATGTAACACTTCCTTAGGACTGGCTCTGGTGGATCATGGACTCATCGAGAAGGAAATGAAAATACAAGTAAAAGAGTTGGCAAAGTCCCTCAGCAAGTACCATATACATGTTAGCTGCTATTGTTGTGAGCACCAGATCAGAAAGCCAGAGGATGACTCATAGCAGGAGTGATATCAGCCAGTAATCACTTGAGCTATTGAACTAGAACTTTATACCAGCCTCCGAGGGAGAACAGGATTGATGCCAAATCCTGAGGCAAGGTTGAGCTCAGTCTGGCAACTGCAATTCTTCTACCTCCCAGCTAGAAAGCAGAACTCCTTGTTATGAGCTGAACCGTCTCCCTACTCTGGAAATTCATACGTTGAAGACCTAACCCCCACCTCCTCAGAATGTCACTGTATTTGGAGATAGAGCCTTCAAATGGGTAACTAAGGTAAAATGAAATCCCGGTGGTATAAAAGGTAAGGTAAAGATAAAGGTAATTCAACAGAATTGAAAGAAGAAATTAGGACAAACATAGAGTTGTATAGAGAGAAAACCATGCGAAGGCATTTATAAGTCAAGGGAAAAAGAGGTTTCCTCCCTCAGGAGAAACCAACCTTCTCGACACCTTGACCTTGGGCTTCTGGCCTCCAGAACCATGAGCTAAGGAGTTTCTGTAGCTTGAATCACCAGTCTGGGTACTTTGTTAGGGTAGCCCTACCAAACTAGCACACGTCTGAATTAGCAACATCAAAGTTCAGAGCATCATCGGCCTGCCCCAGTTGTGCCTGGCCTGTGAGTTTATGAGGCAAAGCATAAGAGGTCAGTAAACCCTGGAGGTATTACCCATGTTGGTAAGGAAATAATCTTCTAGAAACTTAAGTGATAGAAATGAGTTTGGCAATGCTCACTGGTAATCATAATCACCAATTAATACAAATTTCCGACGTAGAGAATACATCTTTCTTTTTTAAGTCATTAAGCAAGAATTCACAATAGCCAATAATTACTGAAGGTTTTAACATGCTAGATGCTGTAACTATATTATTTGCTATGTTAAGCTCATTTAGGGGCACCCCGGTGGCTCAGTGTGGAGCATTTGCCTTCAGCTCAGGGCATGACCCCGGGGTCCTGGGATTGAGTCCCGCATCAGGCTCCCCGCAGAGAGCCTGCTTCTCCCTCTGCCTGTGTCTCTGCCACTCTCTGTGTATCTCTCATGAATAGATGGATAAAATCTTTAAAAAAATAAAATAAACTCATTTACTGCTCATAACAACCCTATCAATATTACAATATTAATGTATGCATTGTTAATGTGAATGTAAACAGCATTCTAATTATATCCCTAACATAAAATCCCTTGCACAGATAAATAGATGAAGCACAGAAAGGCAAGATAATTTTCCCAAGGTCACACAGCCAGTAATTGGTAGATTTAAAAACTATAGTCTAGCTCCAACATCTGCACTCTTACCCATTCTTCCTTTTCCCCATCATGGAATTTGTTCATCACAATATATTTAGAAAATTTTGAAAACCCATTTTAAAAAGTGAAAAGTACTAAGAGTATCTGAGTTTGTGTGTGTGCTTGTGTGACTGTGGCAAACTGGAAAGTAAACCTCCTACCTTCTGTCACTTGAATTTTTTACCAATCAGAAGTCCTTCTTTTGCCCTAACAAATGTCAATGTGACCTTTTTTTAAAAAAGCAAAAAGAGGTTAACGTGACCATTTCTTTTAAGAGTGGTCAATGGATGGGCAGCCCGGGTGGCTCAGCATTTTAGCACCGCCTTCAGCCCAGGGCATGATCCTGGAGACCTGGGATCGAGTCCCACGTTGGGCTCCCTGCATGGAGCCTGCTTCTCCCTCTGCCTGTGTCTCTGCCTCTCTCTCTGTGTCTCTCATGAATAAATAAATAAAATCTTTTAAAAAAAAAAGTGGTTGATGGTCAGGAAGAGAAATCATCATGTGTGAAGTTTTGGTGACCCTCCCATGTAACCCTATTCCTTTGTCATCCTTTCTTCAGTATGAAAATTCTCATCATTAATGTGAATATGACCAGTATTCTAATTATGTGTTTACACAGAGACTCCATCTCTCCTTTATTTTTTCTCAGCCACAGTTTTCAGTATTTGGCAATCTCGGTGCTGACGGTCAAGGTTTGAAAGCTGCCCTGGGCCCCCCACCAGCTTTATTTACAACCTCACCGAGTTCCCACATAACTACAGATGGGTCCTTGGGCCTTAGTCTGCCACATATTCCTTCCTGTAATGCATGAGGAGTGACCCAGATTTTTTAAATGCCTACAACCTCCTCTGAAATAGCAGTTGCTTCAAAGGAAGCACTTATTATGGACAATACAAGCAAACTATTTCAGCTGGGAGCTACTCAGAGATTTTATAATTTACCATTAAATGGGATTCCTTGCATTGGCAACAAGAAGGCATCCCACCAACAGTGGACCATTTCAATCAATCAGAGCCACTGTCACGTGGCTAAGAAGGCAGAAATAATCTAACTGCCCCAGTGGCTCCGTAAACCGGCCAGAACACGTATGGATACACCTCCAGGGTGCTAGGCAGGCCACGATAGACCATAAGGCCTATCTACCAACTGAAAACACTTACTTTTTCCAAGTCCTTGGTCAAATAATTTTTTCTAGGTACTGTCTTAGAGCAAAAGACCTTTTTCCAAATTTCTTCCAAAGTGTGATATAAGAAAATGCCCACCTTCTTGGAAATTTCCCTAGTCTTCTTCTAGAACACTGACTTACAACAGTATGATATACCTTTGAGACAGATGAAATTTATAGTCTGTGACTTTTTCATCTTTATCTACACAACTGTTTTGGGAATGATACCTAAAATTCATTATGGTTTCAAAATAAAGTCCACAAATGTCTCATGCATCCTGTGCAAAACAGTCTACTCCATAGTGCTTACCTATTAAATATTTGCACCGTGATTGCCGGAAATCACAAGAGGCAAGGTAGCTGTTCTTGACTGGCACAAACAGATTTTTAATGTGAAAAAAATATATCCCCTTTTTGGAACTCAAGCCCACAGCTGGCATACAGACAGTATAAAAATCAAAATTAGAACCATCTTGAGGATAAACACCTTCAAATTGTATTTAGTATTTTACGCAACTTTCACTGCTCCTCTAACACCTTCCCTGGCGGGGGCAGGTACTAGCAGGAAAAGGTTACTTTTGAGAGGGCTTCCACCTGGCGCTGCCTTAGGACTCCGCTTGCGGAGCAGAGCACCTACATACCACCCTCGGCCCAACCTCCTCCGTACCCCCCACCCTCTACCCCTGCCCATCCCCAGCTGCTCTGGCCTTAGCCTGGCTCACATCCTCTGGCCCTCAGAGGCACAGTCAGGCAACCCCTGCACCCCGACTGCATCACAGCCCTTCCCCTTGGTGCTGTGGCCTCTGCTGCCCTCTCCCAGCTCCCCCTCCTAGTGCCATGGACTCACAATTGAGGAGAAACTAGTCTGGAGACCGGCACACAAGCACTTGGGATTAGAGAAATGGAGGTGATCAGAAATCACTGAGGTGCATTCTGTCTCTCGGGTGTCAGGGGCAGGTTGTGGAGTTACTCCCATTCCTTGGTCCGTAGCACATTACCATCAGCCATCTACACAAGGTTCGCTTTTTGTGTTGTAAAAAACAATAATTAAATCAATTATTTATTTACTATCTTGTTCTCATAGCCAATTCTATTTCCTTGACGCCCCTGTAGAAAACTATTCGGATATGTTTGTATATATTTTTTGATTAAGTGTGTTGCTGCAAAATGCTCATTGGTATGTGTACGTGTTACAGATCTCGTTCTATTTATGGCCTCACCTCAGATTATTTTTGAGATTCATTATGCAGCTATGTATAACCCAATCTGTTACTTTTAACCACTGCATAATGCTATGCCCTATGCCCATTCTCCACGCCGTGTCTATTTACTCTCCCAGGGATGATTACTCAGCTTGCCTACAATTTTCTGACACCACGAATGATGCTGGAAAGAACACCCTTATACATATCCTATATGGGACTTTGTGATCATTCCTTTAAGCTTATACTCAGGAGTGGAATTCTGAGCCATCCTCATGGCAATGTCTAGGAGTATCATACCCATATCTCCTTGGCCTCTGCACTGAACACACACACACACACACACACACACACACACAGGCTTCCTCAACTGCCTCCTGCCAGCATCTGCATCTCCTTGCCTCTGGGCTTTCTCAGCAGCCCCCAACCAAGTGAAATCCCTCCAGTGGACAAACTATGCAGTTCCTGTTCTCCACTGGTGCCTGGAATCCTCAGTCAAGCTCCATTAACCCACAGTGGTAACCTGCTTGAAAATATACTCTTTATTGAGTGCCTTTCCTTTTCTATCTTGCTTCTCCACTCCCCTACCAGGGTTTCCTGGGCTCATCTCCCAAATAAATCACTTCCCTTAAATCCCCATCTTGGGGTCTGTTTCTGGAAGAACCCAAGCTGAGACACGGGGTGTTTACTTACCTTGACTAAGTAGTAACTGGTTGCTCACCAGAATGACTGCATAGATGTCACTCCCACCAGCTGCGGTGAGGGTGGTACCCATTGTTCCACAGCCTCCCCAACACTGGCATTATCCAACTCTCTCATTTATGCTTATTTAATTTGTTTAAAAAGCTATCTCATTGTTATTTTAATTTCCAGTTCTCTGGTTACAAATCTTTGTGAGCTTTGTTTATCTGGTGTATTTCTACCCCCACCTGGCCTCTGCAGCAAAGATTAATGATACAGCTAACCCTAGATCATTTGTGCATATTCTGAGGCCATATTGCAAGAACACTCTCTCTATATTAACTCATTAAATCATGACAGCAACCCTAGGTACTATTCTTGTCACCCACATTTTAAAGATAAACCAAAACACAGAGATATTAAGTAAGTTTTCTCAAAGTCACGTTGCTGGCAGGTAATCGAGCCTGAGTTTAAAGCTAGACTCAATTTTTTATATTCCCCAAATGAATGGGACCATATAATGTTTGTCCTTCACCAATTGACTTATTTCACTCAGCACCATACCCATTCATTTGGGGAATATAAAAAATAGTGAAAGGGAATAAAGGGGAAAGGAGAGAAAATGAGTGGGAAATATCAGAAAGAGAGACAGAACTTGAGAGACTCCTAACTCTGGGAAATGAACAAGGGATGGTGGAAGGGGGGTGGGGGTGACTGGGTGATGGGCACTGAGGGGGGCACTTGATGGGATGAGCACTGGGTGTTATACTATATGTTGGCAAATTGAACACCAATAAAAAATAAATTAAAAAAAATAATGAAGCTAGACTCAAGCTGAGAACCTGCGCTCCTAATTCCCTACTCCGCTGTCTTTCCTGATTCAACATTTTAAGAACCTTTCCCTCTTCCATTCTAGGGTTTCCTCTTTGCCTGATTCCCCTTCCAAGCAAGTCAATAATGCAGGAATTGAGTCCTAGAAATGGGTGGGGATTCATTATCTGAGGAACTGTGAACCAAACCTCTTCAACTGCACAATACAAAGAATCCTTGATTAGCACAATCATTACAAAGTGAAATATTCTACTAATTACTCAGGCCAACTGAGGATGATGTGGCCACCACATTAAAACATAAAAAACAGTACCCTAAAATGATACTTTTATATTAGTTTTCTTTGCTGCTGCAAAAATTACCACAAACTTAGTGGCTCACACATTGCCAGTGTATTAGCCTACCCCTTAGGCCAGGTCCCAGGAACTCAGCGCGCGTCTCTGCTCTGCGTCTCAGGAGGCCACCCCAAGCACTGGTCTGAGGCTCTCAGCTGAACCTCCCTTATCTGCAAGGAGAATCTGCTCTCAAACCCATTCAGGCAGTTGGCACATTTCTGTTCCTCACGGGTGCAGGTTTGAGTTCTAGTTTCCTCACCAGTTGTCAGCTGGGAGCCCCCCTCAGCAGCCTAAAACCAGCTGTGCTACTCATCACACAGTGACCCCCCATCTTAGGACCAGCAACCGTGCATCAAGTCCCCCTCAGGCTTCTCAAGCCTGATCTCTCTTTCTGTATCTATTTGCCTCCAGTCAGAGAAAGTTCTTTGCTTTTAAGGTCTGATAGTATTAGATTGGACCCACCTCAAAATCCAAGATAGATGCCCAATTCTAAAGTCTATAATCTTAATTACACGTACAAAGACACTTTTTCATGCGACATAACATATTTAGAGGCTCCAGGGACTGGGGCATGGACATCTTGAGGGAGAGGTATTTATTGGTCATCACAGAATATGAACAGGAACCTGGGGTGCCATTCCAAATATCAATGGGGATAATAACAATACCTACTTTACGTGAGAATTACATGAGCTAATATTTGTAAAGTGCTTAGAAGAGCATCTGGAAAGTCCTTTATAAGTGCTTGCTGAATGAATGAATGAATGAATGAATGAATGAATGAATGAAGTTCTGACTGTACTTGAGAGATTGGAAGTTACTGGTTTGGTGGAGAGTAAGAGAGGAATGAGAAAAATCCCTAAAGGCAGCTTTGTTTAGTTGTCATTTGCAAAAGACAAAGGTAGCTGTTATTTAGGATATCCTGGTTATATGTAGGGTCACTGAGAAGGTAAAAATGTCAATATGACTGCTTGCATAATAACTAAGTTATTTTAAGTCTGGCTAGTCAACAAATTTCTGCTCTGGCATGGACTTGACAGTAGATAATCCCACGTGTTTCATCACACACTGTGGTTGTTAGAGAGCCCCTATGCCTTTGCCTTGGCATACCTAGAAACACAGATTTCCTGGCACAAGACCATCACCCTGGAAGTTGAGGAGAAAATACAGGCCTTTTCCTACACTTGATGGCATCTCTTAATCTCCACATTCCCGTTACTCTCTCCAATCCCTCTTGTTGTACCCAGGATGGCAGTAAGGAAGAGACCATTTGTAATAATAAACACTTGAGTATTCTCCAATTTCAAAATGTTTTCATCAACTAAAGAAGCAGCATGATATGGTGGATTTGAATCTTAACTCTGTTATATAGTGACTATTTGATTTTGGAAAACTTCCACACTTAAATGTAAAATTGAATTAGTAATAACTGCCTTCAACAGCTTTTAGCGTATAGCCAATGTAATCAAAGTACCTAGCAGTACCCCGCACATGAAAAATACTGAACAAATGGCTACTATTATTGCATATTATTTCTAGGAATGACAGAAAAATATAGGATGCCAGGTGAATTTTAATCTCAGATAAGTAACAAGTAATTTTTTTTAGTATTAGTAGTTCCACTATTGCATTGGGCATACTAATACTAGTATTATTTTTTTTTAAGATTTATTTATTGATTTTAAGGAGGGGAGGGGCAGAGGGAGAGGGAGACAATCTCCAACAGACTCCCCACTGAGCATGGACCTGAAGCAGGGCTCTATCTCACGACCCTGAGATCAAGACCTGAAAGGAAGCCAAGAGCCAGGTGTTTAACCAATTGGGCCACCGAGGCACCTCTTGGACCTCGGGGCATTGTTTTTATTTGCTAATAAATAATGGTTTTGGGTTTGGTGGAGAGACTAAACTTGGGGCATGATTTTAAATATGCCTGCAAAATTCTCCTTTTTTCCTTTCCATGTTGCTAGCAGTCTGATTTAGCACCTCCGAGAAGGAAGCCAGGACGGGGCATGGGAAAGAGTGGCCCCCCAGGGGAAACATCTCTGCTTCCCGACAACGCCTGTATCTCAGCTCATTTCTACACGCGTGCACTGGAAATACCTGTCAGGAGATTCCAATGGTTTATTCTCTAATAAATCTGCAAATTGCTTAGCTCACGAACGAGAGTTTCTTTAAATCAACATTTCTCAAATTATGGGTCATGGACCACCTGTATCGGAGTCACGTGAGATTCTTCTGTAAAAGGCTAACTTCTGGCTCCCACGCAGACCTAGTACTTGACTCGGAATCTGTAATTAATACATGTGGGTCTTTAAGATCTGGCCCCAGAGAATGTATAAATGTGATTTGAATTGAATTTTATGACTTATTTCTTCAATTGATCAGCCAGTGTGGTCTAGCTAATAATTGCTTGTGATTTCTTCACTTCCCCACCTTCTCTGGCCCACGTACCTAGGTAAGGAACACAGGAGGGAGCTTCCCAGGCACCACAGCCTAAAGCACACTGGGTACTCCTAAGGACCCAGCCAGGGAGAGGCCAGCACTGTGAGGTAGTGCCAATGTGCATGATTCTAGGATTTCTCCACGATGAGTTCAGTATCTGCAGGACATTCCCAGTTGAGACAGCCTCCGTTCAATCTACACCCAAGGAGGGAGTTACATAATTCCCCCCCAAAAATGGAGAATTACATAAACCTTATTCTAAAAAGTAATTCAAGTGTGAGGATATATGCTAAGACACTAAAACTACCGTTTAAATATCCTGTGGTGTTTCTTTTTTTTTTTTTAATTAATTTTTATTGGTGTTCAATTCTGTGGTGTTTCTATTAACGTTCAATCCCTTCTCATTTGGAATCAGGAAAATCCTTAGCCAGGTATGGTTCAAGAAATTATCCTCTTCCTGGTCTCATCTGGATTGTTTTTCCTTGCCTGGCACCTGTATTGTGCCTTATTCATCTCCTATTTTAGGCTGATCTCACTAGAATGGCCATTTCCTCATTATACGACACTTGATACCAGCATCCCAACATTTTCAGGCCTCCTGGGGTTGCTCCAAGTCTGTATCTTAAACGCTGAAACTGCATCAATTGGATTTCTGTGCTCCATCTCACTCCCTAATTACACAGAATTAGAGTTGTTCCCTCTGAGTCGCGATCTCTCCGAAAAATGTCTGTCCCTAGAGAAAAATGTGCAGTTTGCAGTCTGCCCCTTGGCTCCCAGCCTCCTACGGGCTGCCTGTCACTGTCACAGGAGGACTGCCTGTCTCCTCAATCTGGCAGGTGTGAAGGCCTTCTAAATTAAGCCCGTCTTCCTGGAAAAATTCACTAGCTACACGCACACAACACACACACAACCCTTGCGTTTTTATTATATTTCCTGTCACCAAACACCCTCAAAGCCATCTGAGTCACACTACCATGGCCTGCATGGCCCTCCCAACCTGTCTGCAGGTGGGACAATAAGGTGAACGCTCTCTCCCTGAGGGGGCAAAGTCTTTCTGCAGTGCATCCAGATCAGGTACCTAGAAATGGGGAAAGCAAGAGTTTATGGGATGCTTCTGTCAGGTGGGTGCTCTGACTTCACAGAGCAGCCCAGGAGCTGGGGCAGTTTCACAGGGTATCTGCAGGGAAGATCCTGCTCCTCGCTGGATGAGTGATCACGCACAACCCGGGGACATTAGTAATAGAACTTTGGATGGATAAGGAAGAGGCAATAATATTGAAGGAGCCACCTGCCCCTCCTCCCTTAAAGCATGAATGTAGTTAGTGACCACCAGGTTCACATAGACATAATCAGAGGGTTGGAAAAAAAACTAGATTTTTCGTCAAAAACTAAGCCATTGTTGTAATCAGATGACAAAAACACAATGAGTAAAAACATAGACTTTTCCTGGGTACGTGGTAGGTATTGATGGATCCTCCAAAGCAGGAAATTGAATTTTAAACTGTTCTTGGATTTTGTTCAAATTCAATTTTCAAAAAGATGAGGTGTTATAATTTTTTTAATCACTGCAGAAAATTAGGCTTTCTCAAAAATAACCTGTTCCTTAAGGAAGACATTCTATAATGAAAAGCAATAAAGATCTATAATTGCATGAAATGAGCATTTTCTTGTTAATTTGGGCAGAGAACTGAATCCGTTTGGAAATCTATGCCACCAATCTTTGATCCTCTAACTACAGGAGCAGCAGAGCCATTTACATTTGTTTTGTGTGTTTTTTGTTTTGCTAGAATTATTTTGACAATACTATGTAGGCCTGAATTATCAAAATGGAAACCTGATTTACTGGAATAACTTTCCTCATGGGAAGAACAAAAAGTATTATCACTATGACTTTTAAAAGAAAGAAAAATGGGGGAGGGAGATTTCAAAGTAGAAATCCCAGGCTCCCTCTAAGCAGAAAGCAGACTCACATAAATGAGGGGATAGATCCAAGGAATTCATTTATTCATTTAACAGATATCTATTTGCACCAGAGCCAAGCTAGCCTACACAGTAATGGCCATTGCATTTCTTTAGTCTTTTGGATCAAACAGCAATACATGCGTCAGGAAACATTTCCAAAGATAAAGATGTTTATAAAGGAAGGTTGTTTCTTTTCCTGTCTCCCCGAATGGGCATTAACAGCCCTTCGTTAAATCCCACTAAAAAATTCAAGCGAGTCCCTCTACACTTCCTTTATTTAACTAATGATATGCACATATATTTATCATTTTTACACTATGCATATTATAAACTATAGAATATATACATACATATTACTTTGTAACTTTTTTTACTTTATTCTATATCGATATAAAGACATGTGTATAGATATACTTCAATGTTTTATTTGGCTGCATAGTGTTCTGTAAACTAAAGCTCCATAATCTAAAATATTCAATCACTACCTTATTGACAAGCCTTTTTTTTTTTTCTACTTTTCGTAAATAAGAAAATCATCATACACTTGTTTTTTTTTTCTTTTTTTTGTCACACACTTGTCAATGTATACATTAAATTTATAAGGCAAATAATTTTTTGCTGCTGAATATATTCTCAAAGGTTTGCACTGCTGTGTTAAAGACATATGCATTTTCAATTTTAATAAAAATGCCAGATGACTTTTGTGTAAGTTCTGGCAATTTACAATCACACCAATGATGCATGTGAATTCCTCAGACCCTAGCTGGCACTTGATATTGTCATTATTTTTTTAAGATTTTTATTTATTTATTTATTTATTTATTTATTTGTTTGTTTGTTTGTTTATTTATGAGAGAGAGTGAGCAGGGGAGAAGGGACATGGAGGGAGGGAGATGGAGAAAGAGAATACCAAGCAGACTTCAAGCTGAGCCAGATGCAGGAGTCCATCCCATGACCTCAAGACCCTGACCTGGGCTGAAATCAAGAGTTGGACATGCAACCAAACTGAGCCACCCAGCAGCCCCAATATTGTTATTGTTTTCAATATTGGAACCTAATGGTTAAAAATGGTAGCTCATTTTTGTTTTAATTTGTATTTCCAGATGACACAGTTTCATATATTTTGTTGGACATTTCCCCTTTCTTTTTTGTGAATTGCCTGTTGATATCCTTAAGCCATATTTTTATTGGGTTGTTTATAATTTGCCTGCACATTTGCTAGAAGCTCTTTGAAATATAATCCTTTGCTTTGTGTACTGCAAGCATTTTTCTCCAGCCTGTCTTCTGGCTTTTTAATGTTTTCTTTTGTCATATTGAAAGTTTTAATTTCTGTGTAAAGTTCTCTCAGATTTTCTCATTTATTCTTTTTTCCTAAGAAGTTTACCCCACTGCAATCTGCACCTGAAAGATATACAGAGATTCTCTGCATTCTGTAGTCTTACAACTGTAGGTTCCATGACACTTTTCAGAGCCAGCCTTTGCTTATTTTTTCCCAAACTCTTTCTACCTATTCTCTGGCCATGCTGCATTCTCTAAGTCATCCTGGATTTCATGGGGAGAGTTTGTTTGTTTTTGTCTTTTTTGTTTGCAGACTTTATCTGTTTTGTCAAAGGAGAAAATAATATGGGAATATTATTAGCAAGGACATTTTTGTTTTACAAAAAGACTAGAGAGAAGAAAGTGCCTAATGCAGGGAGAACAAATACATGACATTAGCTCCTGCCACACATACCAACCGCTGCAGGTCACCACACTCCAGCACTCCCATGCGCCATGGATGTGGCCTGAAACCCTTCTCAAAAAGCACCTTTAGCAGATGGTGTTGCTTAAAGATGGCCAAGCTGTGTCTTTCTTCCCATGAGCTTTCCAACACTTTGTTGCTCCCCAACCAAGAGACGGAGTCCAATTCTCCTCCTCGTAAGTCGGGGCAGATAGATTTGTGGCTCACCTATAATCAGCGGAATGTAGCAGAAGCAACTCTGGTGGCCTTCCGAGGTAAGTCATCAAAGATGATGTAGCTTCTGCCTTCTTAGCAGAAATGCTCACTCTTAAAGGTGGAATACATGCTTCCTTGAAGTCTTCAGCCATTCAATTACCCTGAGGCCTATGAGGAAGCCTTGAGGAAAGACTATCTATGGTAAATCAGTTGCTCAATCGATAGATGTAGATAAATAAATAAAAAGGGAGAGAGACGCCCCTGTCAGTCCCCAGCTGCTCCAGACCCCCACTGCCGTAATCACTGTCTGACCAGTCTTCATGGAAGACATTCACATGAGGCCTTCCTGAATTCCCAACCTACAGAAGCCAAGTAATGATAAAATGTTTACTGTTGTTTTAAGCCACTAGGTCCTGGGATGGTAACATATAATTATAATGGTGCCCTTGATGGAGACCGCCAGTGGAATGGAGATGCCCATGAACTGAAACCCATTTACCATCCCTTGCCCAACTGTAAGTGAAATTTTAGGCATGTACAAGTAAGATATTTTTAAATAGATAACCTTTATACATTCTTCAAATCATTCAGTGGTATTTGTTTATTTATTTTCACCTTTAGGTATCATGCTGGCTCTGCTACCTTTCCGGAAAATTACCTCACCAAGATGTTCCCATCTTACCATCATGCCACACCCCGCAACCTCCCAGAAAAAGCATAAGAAAAATATGAGAAAAGAATCCACAACGGAGTGCCAGGGCAGCCTTAGAGCAGCCTACATCCTGTCTTCTGGTCCATATCAGCCCCCGCTTGACACGTCCAGGCAACACACCTTTCAGCAAGTGCCCCGGAATTGTCTGCGCTACACGAGCCCCTCCAAAGTCTGAAGGAGAGTTAATTACTTTCTACATCTTTCTATGATCTTAGAGATGTGCAACACTGTGATCACATACATGCTTCACCTTATTTTTTCTTGGCACTCACTTGCCTCTCTCCTCGCGGTCCCCCCCACACAACCCGTCTCCAAGGTAACTCATGTTAACTGCTTACATGCATCCATGTACCCTTCCGTATTTCCATCTGTGCCCAAATAACTCTACACAGCCAGAAGCACGCGTACATTACCATATAAAAAGCTAATGCTTTTAAACTTGTTAGTCACACAGACTGTAACTGCCACTGCTGAAGGCAAGCCACACCTCCATGCCTTCTCTTCCTCCCCATTTACCCTTTGATGCAATCCCAGCCCCCTTTTCTCCCTCTCCTGGGGCTTACTTCAATTCAGATCATTTGGAGCCATGACATTGCTATTTAGGTATTCATCTCTCCATCCCTCTTTCCATCCTTCCATCATGCTCTTCCTAGCAATGCTTATTGTTATTCTTTTGATTTCTTCTCAAGGAACTGGGGCAAACAAGTGAAAGCTGGACATTTAAGCAGAAACTCAGAGGATTGCTTGGCAAAGTCTCTTGTCCTTCTTGATTTGGAGAACAGACAATGCCTCACTGGAGGGCTCATCACTGACCTCGCCCTTCAGGAATTGCTCTGCTGCTGCTTTCGAATCTGCTACACATTCCAGAAGGCAAGGTAGAAAAACACTATTAGCTTTTCCAGCTATCATTGTCCTATTGTCACCATAGCGACAGATGTTATGTGAAATCAGCTGCTTTATTGTGAAAACAATGTAGGTTGGAAACTAGCCTTGAGGAAGTTGCAAAGAACATGAGATTTAATTCTGATATACTCCCCCATGGATTCTTTTCTATATTAGCTTTTCTTTTAAATAAACTTTATTGCACAACAATAATATAAAATAAAAGAAAAAGTCAAAGGGTCATCTTCTAAATTTCTACAATGGTTATTTGACTCAACACTATGAGAACAGATCTTGGTGGCAGATGTGAAAGCAAAATCAAATATGTACAAATCCAAAGAACTTCAGAGCAGCCAAAGAAACTATAATGGTTGATGTGTTGTGTATTGAACATTGGTTGAGGTAATTTTATTCCTCTGAACATTAAATTCTATCTCTGTGCCAGAATTAGGAATAAAAATACATACACTTGGAATCTGATCCTATCTCATTAACTGATTAGAATCCTGATTCGTCATAAATGAGATCATTCAGAATCCAAATGGCTGCTGATAAATCAAACTAAATAATGGCACAATAAAAATTTTAATCCCCAAAAAGATATATACATATCCAGAATGGAATAATACAATGGGGTGAAAAGAAAAGAGTAAGAAAGCTGTGTTATTATCGTCTGTTTGTGCCAACAATGAATTTAGGAGGCATGTAACCTAGAGAGCATGTTTCTGCAAGTGGTAGGTGTGTGTCATTCACTGAATGAGCCATTAAGGTCAGAGGAACTTTGGACTAAATTTGATTTCAAAGACAAGAAAAATGCCTGCGGTTTTGCATAAAATCACCCAGGAAGAAGCCAGGCACAAGAAAAGAAATTTACACCACCAGGAAATATGGAACTAGAAAAAAGAATTGGATGGTAGATAGACACAGTGTAGTTTCCATTTCTAATCCTACTGTTACAACCACACATTAGAATTTGGGTATATTGCAAAGACAAATTTTATGAACTTCTTTAAAAATCTCCTTTTTTTAAGTAAAAAAAAATCTTTTTTTTAGTATTTAATTTTTTTAGCAACCTCTACACCTAACATGGGGCTCAAACTCATGACCCCAAAATCAAGAGCTGCATGCTCTTCCAACTGGCCCAGCCAAGGTACCCTTTTTGAACTTCTTTAAACAATTACAGATACCAGGTGGAGTACTCACATCATCCATCAGCCTATTTCCTTGATGCTAAATATCACCATATACAGTGATTCATGTAGACAAAATTTTAAATTAAGAAATCAAAATATTTTGAAAACCAAAGAAGGAGATCTAGTGAATCTTAAGGAAAGGTATGACTATATTTCTATATGAATTATTCTAACTCTGACTAAGGAGACTTTCTAGGAGTATAAAGCATTGGTACCAAAAACCTGAATTCAAACCTGAAATCTGCTCCATATTAGTGAGTGATTGAGGTAAATTGCTTAATTTCTTTTTTTTTTTTTTTTTTTAAATTTTTTTTTTTTAATTTTTATTTATTTACGATAGTCACAGAGAGATAGAGAGAGAGGCAGAGACACAGGCAGAGGGAGAAGCAGGCTCCATGCACCGGGAGCCCGACGTGGGATTCGATCCCGGGTCTCCAGGATCGCGCCCTGGGCCAAAGGCAGGCGCCAAACCGCTGCGCCACCCAGGGATCCCTAAATTGCTTAATTTCTAAACATCAGTTTCCTTATTTGTAACATCCACTTCATGATGCATTGTGAGGATTAAATGAAAGAACACATGCAAAGAGCTTATTTCAACTCAGAACTTTGATGGTTACTGTTGGCATTCAGCTGTGCAACCCACCTAACAATTTCAACAGCTTTTTTCAAACCTTGGGTGTTTATAACTAATCATAGTATACATTTTAAAGCTAACTTTATTAGTGTTTGTTTGGAACTGGTGTAAAAAGAGACGTCCGTTGGTCTCCATATTTACATATGATGCCAAACAAGGCCTGAAATCTATGTATTTCATCTGGCGTTTCTGACCAGGACTAGAATTCATCACAGAAAAGACCTGAATCTGAAAAGAGTTTTTAAAGAAAGTCTGCAATAATCTGGACATAGCAGAATAAAAATAAGAAATAACGAGAAAAGGAAATTGGAAATAAACCCATGTGCTTGAAATACTTATTTCCACAATAAATACTAACCTTACATTTGCAACATCATATTAAAAGAATGTAAATGTCAACTTCTTTGGAAATTAGGTTGCCTAGGATTTATATCAACAAGCTAATGTCATTGATAAATGTGCTCCTTCAGCAATCCGCAGCAGAAGAATCAGGAAATAGTGAAGAATTATACAATTATATGACATTTGTTTAATTTGTGAAGTTGACAGGCAGTTATTTACCTCCGAAATTGGTTTCTGAGAAATGAAAAGAACACAGGGAACATGAAGAAAAATCAAATTAGGTTCGGTTAAGAGCGTCTCCGAAGGCAAGGTACTTCCATTCAGAAAGCCGCTCCTGCCTGGGCCTTGTTCCAGAGCACAACCTGCAGGATCTGACATGATTTGGACACAGTGGGTCTCAGACGTTTTTAGTATTAGGGTTTGCCGAAGAAGTCCTTAAGTAGCCCCTGCCCCACTCCCAGCCCTCGCACCGCCCTGTGCACCCAGTACGACCCTGAGCCCAGGGCGGCCCACCGGCCAGGCTGAGGTAAGGCCGGCGTCCGGCCAGGACGGCAGCGTCTGGACCCTGGCCACCTGTGTCACACCTGTGTCACAGAGGCAAGCCCCACTCACCCAACCCTAGGACCAGCAGCCACTTTCCAATCTCTACCAGGGACCGATGCATTCTGTATGATTCGGCTCAGAGAAAAGGCTTCAGGCGTCTGGAGGGGCCCAGTGTCTCCCGACGTCTCTCTCCTGGGCCCAGCCTCCAATTCTCCCTCGGCCCGGACTTCTGCAGGGACCCCGGAGACCCAGACTGTGGTGGCCCCAGCATTTCTGTGGGCAGGTCCGGGCCTGTCACAGCTGGACTGGGGTTCCGGATCGCCCTTCAGTCCTGCAGGAGGGGGGAGGGTCACACCGGGCAGATTCTGGCCAACACAGAACCTCAAAGAACACAGATTTCCTCAAGAAAATCAAACCAAGAAGCTTGGGAAAATCATTATACCACATCCCCCTCTCTTCAGTAAAAATATTTTTCATGGGGCTATAGGTAGGCAGAGCACTTGCAATCAGCGTGCTGGGGAAAGTACAAATTCTAGAGATCAACACATATTATTCACCGACCTCGTCTGTTCAGTGCATTAAAACTACGCTTACATGCCCTAAAACTATATTCTACAGCTGGCAGAAAAACTCAACCCTCTAAACTCTACCCTTGCTCTGGACTCCATTTTAGTTTGTCTTTTTATCTTGAACATGTCTCCATTAGAAATAAATCTTTTATTTCTCAATCAGGCCTGAGGTCCAGCTCCTTTGTCAAAGAGGATATTCTTGAACCAATTTCCAAGAAAGCCTTCTAGCAACACCCATAACCTGTGCCAAATGGTCTGGCTCATTAGGGAAAATGTCTGGTAAACATCCCCCAACATCTGGATAGTGGATCACTGAGGCTAACGACTTTGGCATCACTTCTGTTGTTGTTCACCTTAATGGTTATGAAAACCCAGACCCTGTTGAAGGACCAGAAGGAGCTAAGTGCTTTTAGCGGAAATTCAGTGAACACACAAAAGAATCAGACGCAGTTCCTGGCAGAGCATGCCAAGAGTGTTTTTTTTTTATTTTATTTTATTTTTCCAAACTCAAGTCCAATACCAGCTTAATAATCTCTGATTCTTCAGTGGTCACCTGCTTGACTTCTCCTCCTCTCTCCACAGGTTCTTGCCTCCCTGCGGAATCTCAGAGACAGGGCAAAGGCTGCCTGATTTACCTTCAGACCCTTAGGTCTGTTCAAGTTCAAGACTAAGTCTATCAATGAGTTTAAATTAGTTAATATACATATATTTCCCTCCCAACCCCATATCACACTGGAACTAAAAGGGAAGCTGGGAGGTATTCAAGACAAACTGCCAATGCTTTCACTGTATCAGACCTTCTTCAGGAGCAAGAAGACAACACATGTAGCTTCTTTGTGGAAGCACCGGATTCTCTTCCTTACATCTGCCGCTCCTCCTCTTCTTAGTTCTTTGAGCCTAAATAGATTTCTGGTAACCCACTCTTTGCCTGGGCTTGGTGACATGGCTCACTAAATATTAAAACAAATATTCATAAAGCACTAAAACTTTGTAAAGTGAGTAGTAGTGATAGCAATGTTATGCGACTTGCTCTCACAGTTGACTTTAAGAAACCACAAGCTTAGAGAATTTACATTTCTGATGCCTTAAAAATAGAAGGGGGATCTACCTAGATTTATCTAGATAGATAGATAAGAGTGGAAATTGCCATGTTCTATGTACTTCTAAACATGTATTTACTAAAATCTTTTTAAATTCACTTAGCTTTTTTTTCTTTCTAACTTTAGGAAACAAGTTTTAGCTTCCACTACTAGACTAGATTATGGTTATGTGAACAAAACAACATGGCTTACAATTAGGTATTCTCAGGGCACCAGGTGGGTCAAGTAGTTAAGCATCTGACTCTTAATTTTGACTCAGGTCATGATCTCAGGATTGTGAGATCCAGCCTTTTGGCTGGCTCCATGCTCAGTGGGGAGTCTTCTGGAGGTTCTCTCTTTCTGCTCTTCCCCTTGCTCTCTCTCTCAAAATAAATAAATAAAATCTTTTTTAAAATTAGGTATTCTTTTGTGCAAGGCCATACTTAGTTAGGCATTCATAATAAATATATTTCCCACACTGAAGTTACTGTTGTCCTACTTGATAACATAAAAATGTGTGACTTTTATTACCCATTGTTTAGTAGAGCATCTAGATATGTTTTGTTGGGGAAAAAAAAGGGAGGAAAAGAAAGAAGAAACGGAAAGAAAATGAGGGAGGAAAAAAAGTTGACTCTGTCTATGAATAATCCACTGCCCTATCTTCAGGCAGCCATCCAAGCACAAATGTTAGATTAGTTAGAAAATAGCTTTGTTGTCAAAACTACACAATTGATTCTCCTATCATAGAATTCCCCTTAATACATAATGCAGTAAGTTGTCCCCAATTCTAAGTTCTCTTTCCTCAAAATCTTAGTTACGCACTTTCATCCATCTCTCCTTTTTTATTTACCTGTATAAGTCACTCTTGTTGAGAATCTTCAAGGGAAAAAAATGTGAAAAGTGAAAGTGGGTATTCTCATATTCTGTTGAAATATAAATTGGAACAAACATTCTGGGGGGCAATTGAACAATGTGTACCAAAAATCTTTAAAATGTGAATAGATTTGGCCCGGACATTTTGTTTATATGGTTATAATTGAACAAACATAAATTTCTAGCCATTAAGTATTTTATATAGCATTTTTTTTCTTAAAAGGAAAAATATCAGAAGCAACCTCAGTACCCTACAATGGGTCAAACAGTTGAGTAAATTGATTGAAGTCCACACAATAGAGTAGAACACAATCACATCTAGTATTGAGGGTATGGTTTTCAAATGGTTAAAAAAGTGATTGTTGACAAACAATCATGAGTTTTGTTTAAATCCTTAGTTAATAAGGAAACATTATTATGATAAAACTGGTCCAAAGAGCATCTGAGAAGATAGGCATTTATAGGCAATGTAATAAACAAATGTTCAGAAAAGATTGCAGGATAAGAAACAAAATTAGTTAATGTCCAAGAGGGCAATGAACCATAACCTTTGGGATTACCAAATCCCCCCTGCATTGGCTCACCAACCCAAGAGAAATTCTCTGTGTCTCAACACAAATCTACAAGCTGACCTCTGCCTCTGCGGAGTTGCAAAATAATCCATTCAGGCAATAGAAAATCAAGATAAGTTGCAAGCCCAGCCGTGCCCTCAAAAGTCACCCACTCATCTCTTTTCCTTGCTTTTTAGGCTTCAAATAGTTTCTGACACTCTCTTGTAGGGCTGAATGAGAATTGCATGTGTTAATACATGCGAAGCACAGAGAAAAGTGCCTGGCACAGAATTGTCATCAGTTACCATCATCATGATCATCATCATCACACCTGGGCTTTTAGATTTTATTAATTAATTAAAGACCATTCACTTATAAAAAGGAAAGGAGATAAAGTAGATGACAGAGTAGGAGTTTTCTAATGAAACCATTTGTAATATACTGAAAGTTGAGGGGAAAAAATCATCACAGGACTGAGTCTTTTCTAAAAGAGGGTACTGGAACATTCTTAAGAGGTGCTATTTCACTCTATTTGTCTCTAGAACACCGTGGGCCTGGGAGGCGGGAATCAAAATCTTCTAGTGACCTTAAAAGGTCTTGAACATTGGAACCAAGAATGAAACTAAGTAGGCAGTAGGAGGCAGGGAGGAGGAGACCTTCTTAGAATACATATTATCAGCAGCAAAGCAAAATGAATTTGAAAGCAGCTCAATAGGGGATGATGAATAAGTTCTGCAGAGTTAGAAATGGTAAATGGAAATTAATTTTATAATGCCCATAATTAACTCTTGTAGGATTTATGAAATGTCATTTTTGCTTACTTATTGAACACGTTTCCCCATTTACATTGTTTTAATAGGTTTACAGACTATTATAACACCTTTCAGGGCTTCACTTGCATCCTCAATCCTGCCCCCCATAACCATTTCCACCTCAAGTCTTGGATTCCTTAATCACAAATTCTTCTTTCACAAAGATTCCAAGAACCCTCACAGTTTAGCAAGTCCCATTTGTACCTTAGAGTCTGTGCGAGAGATCATAGCCTTACAATCTCTATTTCTTTATTTTTTTAATGTTTTTTAAAAGTTATTTGAGAGAGGTGGGGGGGCGGGGGGCAGAGGGAGAGGAACAAGCAGACTCTGTGCTCAGCACAGAGCCCAACATGGGTCTCAATCTAACGACCCTGAGATCACAACCTGAGCCAAAACCAAGAGTTGGATGCTTAACCAACTGAGCCATCCAGGTGCCCTCAATCTCTGTTTCTTAATTTCTAGTAAAAACAATAGTTGCAAGAAATAATCCTCATGGAGTTTTGACCAGAGAAGCTATTTATTCCAATTACTAAGAATGTGATCAGAGTTTTAGACCTCCTCCCTAGAAAAAAAAAAAGGGCATACATTTATATAGACAATATTTTGTATATAAGTCTAGGAGATCCCTCTCTGGGTCAGATAAGCCTGTATTAAGAGCTGCTATTTTGAGTTTGTTTGTTTAACCTTTTCTTACAGAGAATCTTGAACACACAAGAACAGACCAGAATAAGCAGAATGATATAATGAACCTACACGTATGCATCACCCAATCCCAACAGCCATTAGTCCCAGGACAATTCTGTGCTGCTTTCATCTTAATCTGGCTTTAAATCAAGCCAGACAATCAGATAACCAGACATCTGAGTTATATTATTAGCCTCTGGATGGCTTTCACCAAATTACATTTAGCCATGGTTGTAACTTTGGAATGCTTTGATGAATACTCCATGAGACTCCTAGAAAAAAACTGCTTTTGCCCTTCTTATAAATCCATGCTCAGGAATTCACGCACTCCTTACACACCATTCGTCTCCTAGAGCTCAGTACTAGGACAGTATATATTTCTCCTGAGCTATTTCTCTGAAATTATTTTATGAATATTATGCATCTTATAACTGATCATTTTCTATTAAAGTTTTTGGTGTATGGTTTAAATATTGGTTGCAATTGTGAATACCACTTCTTTTTCCATTATATTTAAACTCATTCCTGGCTTAAAGGTTTACTTTTGGTGTCATTATCATGTATCCTGCCATTTCATTGAACTTTACAATCAATTTCTAGAAATTTTCTGTCAAGTCTTTTGAGCCGTCTATGTATGATAATGTATGATAGGTATAGGATAATGTCATCCAAAAATAATCATGTTGAGACTTTCTTTCTAAAATATCTATTAATCCAGTTTTATATCCTATAACACTGACCAGAAGTTCTAGACTGTTATTAAATAATGATATAGGATCACCTAATATATTTCTGAGTTTAAAGTTTGAGTTTGAGTTTCAGCAATAAATAGGCTCTAGGTTGTTGGTTTCAAACTGATTTGCTTTGTCACATTAATGAATGTTCTTTCCATTCTTACATCACAAAGAGGTTTATGTTATTTTATTTAAATAAAAAATGAGAGGATTCTCTCAAATACTTATATAACCTCCTTTGAGAAGAACATATTCCATTCTCAACTTACTAATTAATGTTATCTCAGTAAGTTTCCTAATATTAGATTTAACTGCCATTGTATTCCTAAGATAAACCCCATTGCACATGATAGGTTATTATCTTACATACTACTAGATTCTACTAGATCTTTTGTTTATGAATGTTCACATATAAATCATTAAGTAAGATTCACGATGGCCTCTTGCCTATATCTATTTGATATTGGGATTGTGTTTATTTCATAAAATGAAGTGAGAAATATTCAATATTTTTCTCCATTCTGAATTCATTTCTATAACCTGAGAATAAATTGATCCTGGAAAGTAGAAAGCAGTACACCTATAAATCGATCCAAGTTTAGAGTCTTTGGAGGAATATGGACAACTTTCTCATTTTATTCCATATTCATGTTTTGTCCAATTTTTTTAAAAAAATGTTCATAAGTGGTTTTACTTTTTCACTTATTTTTATTTTTGTTGAAATATAAAGACCTAAACTATGCCCTTAAAATGGGTGAATTGTACAATATGTAAATTATACTCTGATTTAAAAAGTAAATCAGAGTACAAAGAGATTTAAAAAGTAAATCAGAGAAGGTCGGAAGCATAGGAAAAATCTGAACTCTTTTGGATTTCCTAATGCTTAAAAAAAATTTAAGCCTTTACATTTAAGTGCAGTCTGATAGTCTGATATTTCACAGATATTTCATTTTTCTTCTATGATTATGAGAAAAACTATTCTTTTTCTGGAACAATAAAAACTGGAAAAACTATTGTTTGAAATAGTTCTAAAACTTCATTGTAACAAGCCGATGCTGTCTTGTACTATTGAAAATGAAAGCAGCATAGACTGGGAGGTACTGGTGACCAACTTTCATTGTCATGTGTTAATTACTGCAGCACAGAAGAAACCTAAATTTTTTTTTTTTTTTTTTTTTTTTTTTTTTATGATAGTCACACAGAGAGAGAGAGAGAGAGGCAGAGACACAGGCAGAGGGAGAAGCAGGCTCCATGCCCCGGAAGCCCGATGTGGGATTCGATCCCGGTTCTCCAGGATCGCGCCCTGGGCCAAAGGCAGGCGCTAAACCGCTGCACCACCCAGGGATCCCAAGAAACCTAAATTTGATGTTCGGTCCTAGTACTAATCTTTTTCAGTATGTGCTAAAGTATATTATATTAAAATCTATGGTACCTGGGATATGTTCAGTGATTGTGAATTGTATTCGTTTATTCATGTAATTCTGGTATCCTATTGAGGAACCTGTTGTCAAAATATTTGGAGGTTTATCAAAGGAAAGGGAAAAACTAATGGTTTCCCTCGTAAGCACAATGTGAATCACTCAGAGAAGAGGAACATCTGAGCTTGTTCTTTCCATTGTTAATACTCCGTCTTAAAAAAGAGAATTGGTAACCAGATAGGACAGACAGCAGAACTCTAAGTAAAAGAAATCATATTAACCGTGTGCCTGGTACAGGATTTCGTATCCAGCCCCTGATAAATCTAATAAAACCCAGGCCTCACCCGTGATTAAAGGAGTCAGTGGACAGAGTTAAGAAAACATTTGGAAGACCCCTGAAGCCTTCCAAGGACTGGTTAGGGATGAACTTCAGCATCGTCCAGCCACTCCTCAGTCACACTCCTCACTCCTACTGCCAATCCGCTCTTGGTAACTGAATCACTGTAGAAAACATACACCTATAAGAGGTGTAGACGTTGCCAAAGCTTTGGAACTTTTGAAAGGTTTCTGATGACAATGAAAACGTTGCCTCCCTAACAGTTTATAACGAATAGCGATGGTAGACAGGATTCCTCTGTTCACTGAAGTCTTTCAATACCTTGGCATTCACTGGGTCAGACCTAAGCAGAAGATGAACTGAGATCAAATTTATTAGCCCAAGCATATGGGCAAGTAGGACCCAACAGATAGATGGCTGTATCCAAAGGGAGCAGGGAAGAGCATCCCTGAGAAAAGGAAAATCAGGGGTGAGGTAGGGGCTGGGGGTATTGGGAGCATCCAGTACAAATGGGGAAGTTGGCAGAAGGACGATCTTTGAAACTCAGTACACCTTCTTCAGCTCATCCCAGGATACAGAGCTGAGTCCTGGCAGTCCCGTTGGCTTATGGCTGGATAATCAAAAACCCCATCTTACTGTAGCATCTACTGCAGATTCTTTGCCCACAGTGTATTAGTCTCCAGACTGGTGGGGACTGGCAACTAACAAAACATTATATGTTCTGCAGAAGAAAAACTATGTCAACCGAGGTTCCAGCTACTCAGAGTATCACAAGGATATTTCCCCAAATTCTTGGCAGTGTGGACTCGAAGGATCTCTGGCCTAATCTCAGTTTTTGGTTGGTTTGGTGAGTGGCACAGACCATGCTGTTCATCACCAGCATCTAGGGAACCCATTGTTCTGGGGTATTTGGGGAAAACCTCACAATCCTGTCCCTTCATGACCTGGTCAGGGTTTACAGTAGAAGAGTGTTCCTCTTCACCTAAGGTAAAGTCTACACTTTCTATCCTCATTTCAATGGGCACCTACTAATGAGAGACCCGTCCCTTCTCCTTCCTGCATCTCCGACCTCTGCCTCTCCAGTGCATCTTCTCTCACTAGAAACAAATAAAAAGCTCCCACCCAAGCCAGCTAGTTCTCTCTCTCTCTCCTCCCTTCGGTAACCTGATTTCTCAAAGTGGGGCCTGTTCTCAGCACGTCTGGTATCATTTTCTGGACAGTCTTGCACTGTCTGTGCTGCAGCAGCCGCGGCACCACTTCTTCCAGTGACACTGGCCCAAGCTCCCAAGGGCAGCTTCAGAGCAGCTGTTTGGCCTGCTGCTGAGACCTGGCCGGCCACCCCAGAGGCCTCGGCCCCAGGCCCAGCCATGTCACCTGCCCCCTGGGGCCCGGGCTCTGGGCTGCCCACCAGCTGCCCCTGCCCACGGGCCCTGCGGGGGCTCATCACCCATCGATGATGACCTCACCCCCCCAGGGCGCGGGGTACGCTCAGCGGGTCAGGGAGCAAGGCCTCCAGCCCAGCGCCGTCCCCATGTTCTTCCTCGGCGCCCGGGGCTCCACAAACTCGCCCAAGAGAGGGCGGCCTCGGAGCAAAGGACTCAGGATGGTGGTTCTGGGTGGTTCTGGGTGGTTCTGGGGCAGACGGCGGGGGTGGGGCGGCGACCAGAGGCCCGCGGCACTGCCCGAGGCCCCAAGGTGCAGGTCCCGCAGTGGAGCCCAGGCTGCAGCCCCAACAGCGACCCGGGCCCTCGCCACCTGCAAGGGCCTGACCTCGGGGATGACCTCTGGGCCTGACGGCGACGTTGGGGACGACCTCTGGGCCTGACGGCAATTTCGGAGACGACCTCTGGGGTGACAGCGACCTCAGGGCAACCTCTGGGCCTGATGGCAACCTCGGGGATGACCTCTGGGGTGACAGCAACCTTGGGGTGACCTCTGAGCCTGACAGCAACCTCAGGGACGACCTCTGGAGTGACGGCGACCTCGGGGCGACCTCTGGGCCTGATGGTGACCTTGGGGTGACCTCTGGGTCTGATGGCGACCTCGGGGATGACCTCTGCGCCTGACGGCAACCTTGGGGATGAACTCTGGGGTGACGGTGACCTCGGGGACAACGTCTGGGCCTGACAGTGACCTCAAGGCGACCTCTGGGCCTGACGGTGACCTCAGGGCCTGACGGCAACCTCCGGGACGACCTCTGGGCCTGACAGCGACCTTCGGGGATGACCTCTGGGGCTGGAGAAGCACACAGACATGGCATTTGCAGTTACTGAGCATCTTCTCCGACTGCTTGGCCTGCATTAGGAAATGGAATTCCTAATATGGACTCAGCCAGCTGCCACCCAGAAGACAAGAGCCAGGCAGAAGGTCTGAATTTGGTTCTCTGATGCCATTTGTTGGAACTTTTTCATCTCAAGATTTTGCTGTTATGCAAAGTGGCATCGGTTGTCCCCAGATCTGCAGCCGACAGCTTGCACCCTGCCTTTGCTCCTCTCCAGTGACCTTAGGCATATGACCACGTTTCCATTCTCCCGGTCATTCTTCCACTTGGCTTTCACTAATAGCCCTCTTTCTGAGCACTTTGTGTTTGCAGGACGTTGTGTCGGGTACAACAACGTGTGAGATGCCATCTGATTGTCCACAAACTGGTAAAAGACACGACGAGAGAGAGAAGAGGCGAAGTGCACACTTTAGAGTGTAAATGAGCATGTAATCCAAGCATCTGCAGGAGAGTGAAGCGCACCGGAGAGGCAACCCTGAGAAAGGAGGACAAACTGCACCCCAAGATGTATTCATCCTCAACTATTCATCGTGGTGGGGCTGTACCTGAATGCGATCCATGAAATCTTTATGGCCTACCAGAGCAGAAGACCAAGCCCCACGCTTACTTTGCATCGTTCAGGCTATAACCTCTTCTATAAAACAGGAGTAATAATGAACTAGTTTACAGGACTGCCATGTGTGCAAAGTGTCCGTGCAGTCTAACAGTACCTGCGTGTGTGATGTCGCGCTATGTCCCGCTTTCCCGCAGGGTGCTCTTAGACCCAGCCTTCGGAGGCTCTGCAACTACAAGTCAGGGACCATGCTTATGGGATAATCTAGGTTGAGTTTCAGGAACCTATGCATTCGTTTTTCATTAATTATCTATGAGTCTGTGCGCCTCTGTCCTCCCATCTGCAAAATGAAAGTAATAATCACGCTTATGCTAACAGACTCATAGGGTTGACATGAAAATCAAGAAAAGTAATGTTTGGAATGCTTTAAAAGTGGCTATAACTGTTAAGTATTAAGGAACAAAAAAGAAATTCATTTGCCCTTAAAAGGAGAAATGTTTTACTCCTCGGTCTACTCATTTTCCCTTGGAAAGCCAACCCCATGAAATAGAGCTATTAACATTTTGGTGGCTATCCTTTCTTGAATCTCTTTATGCCTGTAAAGCTCCTCACACACCCCTTCCTCACACATACGTAGTATTTCACTTGAATAGAATTTCACAACATATGATTTGTTTGTATTTGTTTTTTAACAGTATTTGGTATTTAAAAAACACAGTCGCATTCCTTCATCTTTGACCCCTTGCAAAAGCATTTGGCAATAGTCAACTCGAGCTACATCTCCTTTTTTGAACCCCTCCTTAAATACTGCCTCCACAAGGTGCAATTTCTCCTAAACCCCTGAACCCCATAAATGCCTCAGTTACAATACCCAGTGCTTTATGGCATTTCTTTCTCTCTCAGCTATTGTTACCTCTGTAAAAGCAAGGACTGTGTTTTAACCTCACTTCATATCACTATCTAGTACAGTACCTGGTACACTATAGGCACTGAAGAGATAATCAAGGAATGAATGAAAGAACAAATAGATGAATGAATGAATGAGTGAACTGCTACCTAAGATGCATGCACAAAACAATTTTAAATGGCCTCTTTCTAAATTAGGAGGCAAATCATAAAATCGTTTTCTTTTTTTTTTAAATAAATTAATTATTTATTGGTGTTCAATTTACCAACATACAGAATAACACCCAGTGCACATCCCGTCAAGTGTCCCCCTCAGTGCCCGTCACCCATTCACCCCCACCCACCGCCGTCCTCCCCCTCCACCACCCCTAGTTCATTTCCCAGAGTTAGGAGTCTTTATGTTCTGTCTCCCTTTCTGATATTTCCCACACATTTCCTCTCCCTTCCCTTACATTCCCTTTCACTATTATTTATATTCCCCAAATGAATGAGAACATATACTGTTTGTCCTTCTCCGATTGACTTACTTCACTCAGCATAATACCCTCCAGTTCCATCCACCTCGAAGCAAATGGTGGGTATTTGTTGTTTCTAATGGCTGAGTAATACTCCATTGTATACATAAACCACATCTTCATCCATTCATCCTTTGATGGACACCGAGGCTCCTTCCACATTTTGGCTATTGTGGACATTGCTGCTAGAAACATCGGGGTGCAGGTGTCCCGGCGTTTCATTGCATCTGAATCTTTGGGGTAAATCCCCAACAGTGCAATTGCTGGGTCGTAGGGTAGCTCTATTTTTAACTCTTTGAGGAACCTCCACACAGTTTTCCAGAGTGGCTGCACCAGTTCACATTCCCACCAATAGTGTAAGAGGGTTCCCTTTTCTCCGCATCCTCTCCAACATTTGTTGTTTCCTGCCTGGTTAATTTTCCCCATTCTCACTGGCGTGAGGTGGTATCTCATTGTGGTTTTGATTTGTATTTCCCTGATGGCAAGTGATGCAGAGCATTTTCTCATGTGTGTGTTTGGCCATGTCTATGTCTTCCTCTGCATAAAATCGTTTTCATTATGTGTCCCAATTATATGTGCACACCTCATTAAGGCATATATAATTTTAAATTACATATATAGTCAAATCCAAAATATAATGCTCATAAAAGTTCAATGATACATTAAGAATAATTTTTATGAAAAATCTTTGTGCTTTTTGCATGATTCCACTTATTTTTATTTTTTAAAGATTTTATTTATTTATTCATGAGAGACAGAGAGAGAGAGGCAGAGACACAGGCAGAGGGAGAAGTAGGCTCCCTGCGGGGAGCCAATGCAGGACTCAATCCCAGGACCCCAGGGACACATCCTGAGCCAAAGGCAGCCGCTCTGCCACTGACACTCAGGTGCCCCACATGATTCCATTTATATGAGGTCTCTAATGTAGTTAAACTTATAGAAACAAACAGTGGAATAATGGTTGCCAGGGTCTGGAGGGAAAGAAAGATGGAGAGTTGCTGCAGAAAGAATATAAGGTTTTAGTTTTGCAAAATGAATTAATTCTAGAGATATTGTGCCTCCAGTTAACAATGCTGTATTGTACACTTAAAAATGTGTTAAGAGGATAGATCTCATGTTAAATGTTCTTACTACAATAAAAAATAAAAAGAGGAGCTGTCACTACCTAATATATAATTAGGTTATTCCATTTACTCAAAGTCTTATATCACTTCCTTTGGTGTTCAGTAATCTGCTAAACTACAGTAGGCAAATTTTCTTTTTTAATCCCATTTTCCTTTGTTTAGCTCCTTGTTATACTTTTATCCATAAAGAAGCTTAAAATTAAAAAGAAATCTAAAGTGCACAGGTGAATCAGGAGAAATTATGAAGCCAACATGATTTAGTCAACCCTTGAAAGTCTGTCTCAAACGTCACCTCCTCTGCAAAGTATTCCCTAAATCCCAAGGCAGGATGAATCTCTCCTTCCTCTCTGTACTTAAAGCTTATATTTAATAATATATTTAAATAATTTAATATATTAAATAAATATATTAATATATTTAAGGGTTATATTAAGACATATTACCTTCCTAACTCAGCAAAGAGAGGAAGGGTGTTGTAACTAGCCTTGTATCCGAGCCTAGCACACCTGGCACACAGTAGATACTCAATAAATATTTGATTGATGAGTGAAGGTAAACACTTTTAGAGGTGCTTGAAACCTGTGTTATTTGCATAAAGCAGCAGCCCCCTTCAGTTGATTAAGTAGCAACTGAAATGGACTAAAACACTGAGATAAGGCAGACTGATTGCTAATTAGAAGTCTTCTCTAATAGTCCTTGCATTTGTCCAGTTACTAAGCACAATTTTTTTTTTTTGGAAAAATTTGCAAGTGATTTCTGAAGCCACTGACATTATCCTTTCACTATATTTCCTCATGTGTTTTTGCAAACCCCACCCCCACTGACAATCTTGAGGAATCTACTAAAGTGTTTCTCATGTTAATTCCTACAGTACTTGACAGATTAAAGCATTTTGTAATTCTGAGGTTCTGTTCCATGAACCCGTCTCAATATTCATGTTTAGCTTTTTTTATTCAAAGTCTTGTCAGAGAATATAGTGAATCAAAGTTGCTAGAGATCTCATGTGTGAAGTTTGAGAATCAGTGGGATGATGCTGTGCACTGGTAAGATCGCTGCTCCTTCATTCCTCTCCAGGATGAACTATGCCGGCTCAGATGAGCTGAGGGTTTGGTAATGGAGAATGAATGTGCAGCGCTTCTAAAATTTTAATTTACACAGAATCCCCTATGAATCATGTTAAAATACAGATTCTGATTAAATCTATCCTGGTAGGGTCTAAATTTCTGCATTTCTGAAATGTATCCTGGGGTTGTCCATTTTCTTGGTCCATGGCCTGCCCTTTGAGAAGTAAGGCAATGAAGAATAAGAAAAGGTAATTGCTGTCAACTTCATTTCCAGTGACAATATCTCAAGTCTTAAATCACTATGAACTTAACCACTGCCTATTGAGACCCCAGTTATTGAACTTGTTTTATGAGAAAGAGAATACTTATTATCAGTTCACTCACCCTTTTTATTTCTTGAATGGTTTCTATGGAGAACTAATTTAAAACCAGAAAATCTTACAAAATTTAATTCTGAGACATTATCACCTTTGCTGCCAGAGAAAACATTCCATCCACTCATGTGTATTTCCAAGATATCAAATTTAAAGGAAGAACAAGTAAAAAATGTATCATGTTCTACGTGCAGCACAAACTCCAGAGGCCGAGCCGGACACTGGCGATCCAGCTCAGAACACACGGGTGAACCATCCAGAAGGCAAAGCTCCCCCTGCCTAACGCAACGCAGACCCTACTAACAAAGATTGTATTGAACTCATCGGTCAGTGTGCGGGGTACTGACATCTGAACCAAAGCGAGTCTTCCGATTCATCAACACGGTGTATCTCTCCATTTTTCGAGGTCACCTTGGTTTCTCGCAGTTTTGTAGTTTGCACTATACTGATCTTACATGTATTTTATGAAAGTTATTGCTGAGTATTTCATGTCTGAGGAAGCGATGGTAAATGACTTTTTAAAATTTTAGTATCAAAAAACAAACAAAACAAAAAATATAATAAAATAAAAAAATAAAAAAAATAAAATTTTAGTATCTAATTGTCATTGCTAATCTGTCAAATACAGCTACAGTTTTGTATTGGCCTTGTATCCTATGACCTTGCTAAGCTCATTTACGAATTCTTCTAGCTTTTTAATGCAGTCCATGGGAATTTCTATGTATATAAGTATTTCATATGTGAATTAAAACCGTTTTAATTATTCCTTTCATTTTTTTTTCTTTGCTTTATTGCATAGGCTAGAACCCCTAATACAACAATGAATAGAAATTATCATGAGAGGAGGCATCCTTTCCTTATTTCTGATCTTATCGGGAAAGCATTCAGTCTTTCACCACTAAGTATGATGTTAGTTATAGCTTTTTTTTTTAAAAGTAAGTTGGGGATCTTTCTCTTTCTTTTTTTTTTTTTTTTTAAGATTTTATTTATTTAATCGTGAGAGACACAGACAGAGAGAGGCAGAGACACAGGCAGAGGGAGAAGCAGGCTCCATGCAGGGAACCCGACGCGGGACTCAATCCCGAGACCCCAGGATCAGGCCCTGGGCCGAAGGCAGCGCCAAACCGCTGAGCCACCCGGGGCTGCCTTAGCTTTCTTATATGTAGTATTTGCGTGGTATATATTTTCTCATCCTTTTACTTTTAACGTATGTCTTTATAATTAAAGTGTGCTTCTTATATATAGCATACAATTGAGTCTGGCTTTTTTCCAATTTAGGAATATTCGCTTTTTTAAAAGGATTTTATTTATTTATTCATGAGAGACACCGAGAGAGAGGCAGAGACACAGGCAGAGGGAGAAGCAGGCTCCATGCAGGGAGCCTGATGTGGGACTCGATCCTGGGTCTCAGGATTACACCCTGGGCCAAAGGCAGATGCTTAACCGCTCAGCCACCCAGGCATCCCATGCCATTCTTATTTTGTAACTGGTTTTTAGAAATGTCTGATTTGCCTTGGTGTGGGCTTGGGTATATGAAAGCATGGATATGTGGGTGTTTATCCTTGATTAAATTTATTGAGCTTCTTGAATTTGGGGATTTATAGTTTTTATCAAATTTGGATTTTTTCCGGCATTATGCCTTCAACCATTTTTTCTATCCCACACTCAACTGTAATATCTTCTTAAACCCCAGTTATAAGTAATGCCAGACTCTCTTTGATACTGTCTCACAGACCACTAAAGGCTCTATTTTTTTCCAACTGTTTTTCTCTATTTAATTTTGGCCAATTTTATTGCTGGGTGTTCAATCCCACTAATTTTTTTCTTTTTTAGTATCTAATCTGCTCTTAATCCTATCCAGTGAAATTTTAATTTCAGATATTTTATTTTTGATCTCTGGAAGTTCCATTTTTGGTCTTTCCCTTCTCTTCTCATTGTTATGTTTTCCTCTATGTACTTTATATACTTATAATTCTCGTTCTACCAATATTCTCTGCTAATTTCATCATTTTGGGATCTATTTCTCTTGACAGTTTTTCTTTTCATGGATCACATTTCCTGCTTCTTTGACTATCTAGTAATTTTTTTTATTAGATGCTGGACTTTGTCATTATGAAGTGTTGAGTATCTGGAGTTTGCTGCCTTCCATTGAAGATCAGTGGCCTTTGTCTTCAAGATAGTAGGCTATCTTTAGCCTGCTTTAAAACAAGCTTTGTTTTAAGCTATGTGAGAAGGGTGCTGGTCTTCTGTGTAGCTCCCCTTTTCCAGAACTCTGACCCATAACTTCCAGCCATCACAGCTTCTCTGAACATTGATCTCCACTCTCAACTCTGTAAGGCTACCCATGTTTTGGGAAGGCTCCCTTTCCAGTCTGGAAATTTGCCTTTGGGTGAAAGCTGAGGCATGTAGGGCTTGTTTCTTTCCTCTCAAGGATCACAACATTATTCTGCTTGTTTGTTTTTTTTTTTTAAGATTTTATTTATTTAATCATGAGAGACACACACAGAGAGAAGCAGAGACACAGGGAGGGGGAAAAGCAGGCTCCATGCAGGGAGCCGGATGTGGGACTGGATCCCGGGACTCCAGGATCACACCCTGGGCTGAAGGCAGGTGCTCAACCCCTGAGCCACCCAGGCGTCCCTTATCCTGCTTGTTTTCTAATATCTAAACACAATTGTGTTATATATTTTGTCCAGTTTTCAAGTTGTTTGTGGGGGAAAATTATCTCTGGTCATTGATATTTCATCATAGCCAAGAATGGACTTTTGAAGTCATTTTTCATGAGTGACATTATAAGACTAGGCAATGTGTTTAAAAGCCCAGATGATATTGTGCCACAATATTGAAGTGAGGGGAAGAACTCTCCATTTTGATTATTCTGTGAGAAATAATCATTCCTTTACCCCGTAAGTACTGATGGGAAGGCAGCAGCACTTTGTCGTCTGTGTTTTGGCCTTTGAGATGCAGCAGAGAACACTGCTCTGCCCTGGAGACCATTCTGAGAGGCACCAGAGGCGTACATAGCGAGCACAGGGAGTGCATGGCGAAGCTCCGGCAGCTGAGACTGGCCACGCCGGGCGAGAGAATGGCGGTGAACAGCACCTAGGGCGCAAAGTACTTGAGTCCTCTCAGGTGTTCTTGAAATATAGGGAAGAATGACCTGGAAAATGACATTTTTTACAGAAAATTGTCTAAACCTGCATTTCCAAAGCCATAGTATACTGTCTTTTAGGTCTAGAAACAATGGAAAAAAAACTATAATTCTCAAAAATTATATTTAGTCAAAAATATTTATTGAGACCTTACGTGTACAAAGAAAAAGTTCCTGTCACGGGAGGCGTCCAAGACACCTGAAGGAAGGACAGTTGCATTAAGGCCAAGAGTTCTAAGAGTGTGAGCGTGTTCACGGTGTAACGAGCACACAAAGAAGAAGAAGTATTTACTGCCGTTTGGGTGACAGCCAGACAGACAGTTCCAGACAGACCTTCCATTATAACATTCCTGAATTCAAAAGAGAGCAACCCAGCCAGAAGAAGTGGAGTTAATTGCATTTTCCCAGTTAGGTACGTATAAACAATGGCCTACTCATTTTTTAGTCTTTAGCACAGTTCTTTACCCTTCTCCAGCGGGGAAGACGTACCAGTGAAGAGTCCCCCGGTCTGATCAGCACGACGGTGGTGATCTAAGTAGAAATATCTAAATGCTGTGCTTGGTGATCAAACTACTCCATTTCTTGATCACAGACTTTCCATAATTTAAAACACAAAATTTTAAATAAACAGAGAACCTCAACAGAAATGCATTAAAAAATTAAAATGGGGGAAAAATCCATTTGTAATTATAACATGTTTTAAAGGAAACCCTAGGAAGTACAGAGCTGAGCTCATTGGAAAAGATCAACTCAAATTGCCTGATATTAACCATTGGAAGAAATGGAGTGAGTTTGCATGCAGCCATTCTCTAGGGTCTTCTCCACCCTAAACAACCCACAGCACATCTGCTTCCTTAGGGCTCTGTATCATTAGGAACGCCAGAGCAAACCAGTTTGCAACGTAGACTGCTCCCTGAGGGCCACAGTTCCGCATCCCCCACAGCACACGAGAGTGAATGTGTGTGCCTGTGTGCACCTGTGCGTGTGTGAGGAGAGCTGGAAGGGCTGGTTGCTGGTTCTGTTTACTCAGCAGGCACGGAACTCTGCATCCGCTCACCATGCTCGTCCGAGGGGAGTTCCGAGCACAGGATTCGTTCCCTCCCAAGTAAGGAGGGAGAGCAGCTCCGGCGCAGGAGGAATGTGCTGCTTATGGTGGAAGTGGGAGCGCATGGATGGAAGCTGCAAGTGCCCCTCAGGCCATAAAGTGCAAGCCTTGGCGCTTCCCGCCTCTCACGGATCCAGCTAATTCTGTCCGCACAGAGTTGTGCTCCTCAGCACAGCCGGAGCCGGGTGAACCCTGACAGCTGGGGAGGTCAGCAGTTTTCCAGGGAACAAGGAAATCTGCTGCTGAGGATTATCTCGCCAGCCACAGAATAGGTTCAAGTGCCCATCTAACTAACAGATTTAATTAAAAACTGAGTAATTAGGTGTCCGCATGCAGAGACCGAGGAGGTCTGCAGGGCGGCCAGTTTGCTTCCACCAAGCCTCGGGAGGACATGGACACGCCCGGAACAGAAGAGGCAAATCCGATGCACACGCTTTAGAGACGAGGCGCTCGTTACAGATGAAGGAAAACGGTGTCTCAGCAGTGTCTGCGGGACTTCTCCGCCTCTTTTAGGGTATCAAGGCATAACCCATGTAAGGCCTACAGTAACTGAGGCTTTCCTGTACTCCTTGATCTTGTATTCAGCAAAAATAAACATTCTTTTAAAAAATGTGTATGTGTTATGTTAAGTGAAAGAACATAGCCTCGGATAGATTCCTGCTGTATGATTCCAGTTATGTGCCCTGGCAGAAAAGGCAAAGTGAACAGGTAAGTGGTTAGCAGGGGCTCAAGGCAGAGGGAGGGTCTCAAGACAAAGGGGCAGCTTTCATTACTCTGCAGGATATGAAATTTTTTCTGGGTCTTGTCTGTGGTGGCGCTTACAAGAACTCACGCATGCATAAAAACTCATAAAACTGTAGGCCAGAAAAAGGAATTTTGCTGCATAGAAATGTTTGAAACGGCTTAGAAATTACTTGAGTGCCTATTTTGTGCCATGCAGCAACGAGACTCCCCCTGTTATAATACTGTTGGATTTTCAGCTTCTCACCTACAGTCTTACTTGGCACCCGTAGAGCCTTCTTACTTGAGCATCGTTAAAATGCTGCCTCCAGCATCCTGACAAAGTGGCTATTCCCTGTCACCTAAGCATTCGAAGCGGTCACCTAAGTCACCTGAGACTGAAGTAATTAATAGCGGATGTGAAGCACCCACTTCTCCCATTCCCCTCACTTTCCCTTCGTGCCCCCAGCTCTGGGCACTACGTTTAGATGCACAAGCAGCAAGATACGTGCCTGACGAGATCAATAAGAACAGGATTTTGATATCCCACCAAGGTGGGGCTCGCTGCAAATTCTCTTAATGTTTCCCTCACTCCCTTCTTTCTTTAAAAGCAAAAATAGAAATTGCAAGAAATTTTTGTCAGTTGCACGTTTTTGAAAAGCAGTTTGCTCTGTAACTGGGGAGCCACAGTGCCGTGGCAGGTGCACCTGGAGGCTCGTCCCCGGGAAATGAGAAAGGCAAACACTGTGTGTTATCACGTACACGCGGCATCCACAGGTTTTAGGAGCCAAGTTCGGGGGAGGGGGGTGAAGGGGCCAGAAGTGACACCTGCAGTGACCGCAGGGAGTCCCTCCAGGGTCCCACGTGCGGGCTGGGCCGTGACTACGCAGAACCACACAGAGGCCTGTGCCTGAAATTCACCGAGTAATTAGTGGGGTGCTGGGTGGACGCCCTAATTCCCGACCCTGGTAATCGCTCCACAGTGTGTACGGGCAGCAAGTCACCAGATTGGGCACTTTAAGTATGAACAATCATATTTGTCCATTAGTCCTCAAAAAAGTTGGGGAAAATGAACTCAGCCTTCCAAGTTCAAAAAAACCCTGATGCTGGGAACCCAGCGTTCAGAGAAGCCCTCGTGTGTGGCTCCGTTCCCCCCTTTGTCCCCTCCTTTCCCCTCCCCTGTCGTCCTTTACAAGTTGCTCAAGAAACCTGGTCTCTAACCTCAGGCTCAAACCGCACAGTTGCTGCAGAGTGTTGTCTCCAACCCCAGCAGCAGAAGCAGAGCGAGGACCCGCTCATAGGAGAGGACGGGCCCACGGCCACCCTCCCTCTGGCGCCTCCCCGACCCCCTCCCCGGGGGGCATTTTCTGTCTTGCTGTGCTCCTGGCGACATGCATGTCCACGCCATGCCTTCCACCAACCGCCCGGCCCTTCAAGTCCTGCACTAGCAGCAAATCCCCGAGGTGACCCTTGGGGGCGACCCTCTCCTTTGGGTGCGTTGCAGGGCCTGTCACTAGGGGTCCTGGACATTCACCCCAGGGGGCTCCTCGGGGCTTCCTGCCTCACCAGCTTTGCGAACCTGCACCCCCTCCCTCCCCACTTGCCCCCCATTCCCTGGTCCCCTGTCCTTGTCCACCGGGTCACTCCACTCATTCCCCACGTGAGACTGAGCTTCTCCTGAAGCCTCTGCTGCTCTGAACTCCATCCTCCAGTTCCCCAGCCCTGACCCCTGCGGAGTCCCTGGGCTTACAACTCCCAGGGCACCGACGGAGAGGGGATCCCAGCACCTTCCAGACCCTCAGTCACAGTCTCCAAAGGAAGCATCTTCAGAAATTTCTTGGGTATCCTTCCAGAACTTTCCAAATAGAAGCATATTATTGGTATTGTCTTGTGCTTTGCACTTTGCTTAATGTACTTACTGATCTTTACATTTCAAAACATCTCTATCCATTTTATTCTTTGTAACAGTGGCATACACCACAATGTATTAATCAGACCTATATTGATTGAATTTTAGTTTTTTTTTTTTTTTTTGCTGTGGTTGCCACCATAAGCTGTGGTGCAGTGAACATCCCTGCACTTACATTTTTGCAAGCACATGCAAATATAATTATAGAAAATTTTTTGCAGTGGAACTAAATTCTAGGTTAACATTTTCAGTTTATGTGTCTTCATAAATTTCACTAAATTGTCCTTCCAAAATGTTATATCTATACATATTTCTACCAAAATGATTAAAAAATTCCTGATTCACACAATTTCACCAACCTCATATATTATCAAACTTCTAAATCTTTGCTTGACTCTTTATGCTCGGAACGGTTTTAAAAAGGTACCTCATTACTGTCTTAACTTGTTTTATTTAATTATTAGGGAGGTCTGTATCTTTGCATATGATAACATGTTTTGCCAATTTATATCTTTCCATTTACTGCAGGTTTTGCCCATTGTGGGGTAGAAGCCAATCTCCCCAGCCCTGAGGCAACTGCAAACCCATCAGGCGGTGGAGGCAGCTGCTCTCACGCCTCCACTGGCCAGACGAGCCCTGCACCCCTTTGGCTCTTAGGGTGACTCGGGACAGCAGCCAAGGGGTCCTTCTTTCCTAAGCCGGCCGCCTCCCTGGCACTTCCACCAGAGAGGGCGGGCGAACAGGGGGCTCCCACCCTCCCCAGGGGAGGACAGGGGGGCCCCTGCCCCCGCCCCCCGCGGTGCCTCTGCCCCGGCTCAGCCCCTGGGACCAGGAGCCCGCGGGGGGGAGAGGCGGGAGGAGGAGGCCTCCCCGCAGCCCGAGGTCGGAGCCCCCGCGGGGCCGGCGGTCGAGGCACCAGGTTCGCAGGAGGGACCCGGCACCCGGACGCAGAGCGAGGCGGTGCGTGGAGAAAGCGGGCGGAGGCGAGTCACAGGGAAGGACCGCGGGCGGCGGGCGCGGCTGCCCCGGGCCTTGGGGCCACTTAGGCTCCCAGCCCCGCGGGAGGAGGCCGCAGGCACCCGGTTCCTCCGGGGGCTTCCGTCCCCCAGGAGTGGCCCTCGGGTCCTCTGGGCGGAAGGAGATGCTAAAGTTCCCAAAGGGATGAGGGAGGGATTCGCACTCAGACCAAGGGAGGTCGAGGGTCGGCTGGAACCCAGGGTGCCCTCAGGTCCGCCACCACCGCCCCCCCCCCCCCCCTGCCCCGGGAACTCCAGGAAGGGCCATCGGGGTCAGGGCCCCGAGCTGGGCGGGTCTGGGGCGCGGGATAGCCTGGATTCTTCTGGGGGAGCTCCCCTCTGCGGGAGGGCCGGCCTACACCCCGGCCCGCGTGCTCCTCCCCCTCCTCCTCCCCCTCCTCCTCCTCTTCCTCCTCTCTCTCCTCCTCCTCCCCCTCCGCCTCCCCCTCCGCCTCCCCCTCCTCCTCCCCATCCTCCTCCTCCACCGCAGGGGCTCCAGGAGGTTCACTTGGTTACCTGTCGACTCCAGATTTTGGCTCAGGTCATCATCTCCGGGGTTTAGGATGGAGCCCCACCTCGGTCTCTGTGCTTGGCAGGGAGTCTGCATGAGACTCTCTCCCTCTCCCCTCTCCCCTCTAATAAATAAATCTTAAAAAAAAAAAAAAAAGAATTGGGTCACTAGGAAAATCAGCCTTCTTTCTCTTCTTATTTTGGTTAGCCCTCCCCCCAAAGATAAGGTCTTATTTGAAATGAGGTGGGCGATGAGGAGAAACAGGGATTATAAAGAAAGGAATAAACACATCGTTCCAACAAATGGGTCTTTCTTGTACTAAGCACCCAGCCCAGTATCTGGCCCACGGGAAACACTGAATGAATGAATGAATGATTTCTGAGTAGTGCAATGTTTACACAGCACTTATGGCTCTGATGAAATCAACTGATAGCTGAACAGATTATTTTTATTTTAATGTAGGCTTTAAGATTTTATTTATAGGAATAAATGTTAATTACATGACATTTTTAAAATGCTCAAATGCACAAAATAGGAATTAAGCTCACTTGTAATCCCATCACTCAGAATTCATCACTGTTAATATTTTATAGTCATATATCAACATATTGTATAAGTTATTTAAAAGCAAAACTACTAAATGATAAAAGAGTAAGCTAGGTTATATGGTACAGAATTCATATAGCCTCAAAGTGCTACATCCTGCCTGGATTCTAGGGTTTGTTTTTTTTTTTTTTTGCACAATTTTGCTCAAGTTTTCTGTTGTGTTTCAGTTTGGCTTGTAGGTCCAACCTAGTCAGCTCTTGCTGCAAGAATGCTGCATAACAAAAAACCAGGTGACAGAGAACAGTAAGCATCTATTTCTGGCTCCCATATCTGCACGGGCACACCTGCTCGGGGCTGGGCTTGGCTCCAGGCTGCAGGGATGTTTCAGGTTTGCTCCTCAGATCTCAAAATTTCAAGCCTTGCTTGCTTCACATTCAGGTACATCCCATTGGTCAAAGCAAGGCAGGTGGCCATGCCCACCATCAAGAGGGCAGAGAAATACAATCTGCCTTTAATGGGATTAACTGTTAAATCACAGGAAACAGGCAATCACATGGAAAAGGGTATAGAGAGGGGTGAAGAATTGGTGCCAATAATCCAACCTACTCCGGCCTAACCATACTAATTTATCTCATTTTCTTCTAGCTAGATCTAGAATAGTTAGATTTCTTTTTTTAATAATTCATTATGGAAAGCAACAAACTATAAGGTTTATTTATCATAAGCATAAAAGGCAGGCATTGTGAATGCACTGAACACTGGTCATTTATCACGGAAAGTCTGAATCTTCCACGATCTATAGTTAATGTGATGGACTCATTTCCTTCTGGCTCTTTAGTACATCCCATTGGTGTAAATGTGCCACTGAGCTCTTCTCTGTATTTCCATGCATGTCATTTGTCTCAGGAATCCAACCTTCAGGTTTCAGTGGAGCCCATAGTAATAGCTCTTTCCCATTTTTATGTCTGAAATCTTTCTAGCATGCCTCTCGGGGAAAACCAGGATTGTTCATATATTAAGGCATTTCTGTACTTCTAACTTATCTCCAAATTATCATCTTAAAATATCCCTACATCTGCTTCTTACAGACTTTCGCTCTTAAGCACATAATGTAAAATATTTGTTTTTATGAAACAAGTAGGAAATAGCCCTATTATTATATTACCCATCATATGATATTGCTTTAGGATTCTAAGTCTGCCCCTCAAATTATATAAACCTTTAAAATCCTTTCAATGGTGACACCACTACCATCACAATTGATCCTGTCAATCATTTTCCAGGGACAGCAACCAGGTCTTCTGATCCATGTCGCATACAATGTGCAGGTGGGTTTTGTTCTTCTGTGTCGACCCGGGTATCCGGTAAAGCGTGGACAGAGTCCCCGTGAGCACATCCTCTTTGAGGCCTAAATTACTTGTTAAGAGTGGGCATGAGAGGGAGCCCAGGCTCTTCTGTGCTGCCAGGGGCGCACAGCTCAGTAGTACGCACCCCACTGGGGCTTACGTTGCCCCCAATCGGAGGGGATTTGGGGTGTAAGGCGCGTGTTCAGTTGTCACAAGGGCCAAAGCGGGCTGCTGACATTACGGCTGGAAGACAGGAATGGTCACTTCAGCCAGGAGCATCCCGCTCTGCGGAGACGTGTCCCATTCAAAATGCCAGTTGTGCTTGGTGTGCAAACACCGACTCAGGGGAGTGTAGCTGGTGTCAATCGGGAGTTTTAGTCGCAGGCAGCTTGTCGGCTGTAAGTTCACGAGGAACTTTAGAGTAAGGTACCAGGAGCTCCCAGAATCCCCAGGAAGTGCAGAGTATCAGGCTGGAGACCCAACAGCAGCAGGAAGACCCCACTTACATGGCCAGCTGCTCCAGGGGACCCCCAGGGGACCCCCCCTGCCACTACCATTCCCAAGGGCTGGCCACCCCTCCACCACCCTCACTGGAACGGGTTGAGTCCATGCAGTCAGCCCTCGCTCGGGGGACCTCAGGTCATGTGCCTGAACCCCAGTGACAAAGAAGGCTGACAGGGTGAGCTCTGGCCCCTACCTCAGGCCCTCTACCCTGGGGAAACGGGGCTCACGCAGTAGCAAGTTCTCTCCCAAGAGGAAGGTGTTCAAAGATGCTGGGAAGTCAGAGTTGGCAAATATCCATGAAATCCTCCGAAGCCCCTATCACAGCCCCTTCATACAGACATTTCTCAAGCAGGAACCGGAGAAAAATAGCTTCCGAATGTGCCTTCTAGAGTCTTACAAGGGTATACTTAGCTTCTCCCCACTGTTCCATAGTCATTCTATTTTTTCTGCCTCAATTACCATATCAGGTATTTTTTGGATTGGTACATACATATCACTAATGTTTCCTTTGTCAGAACTATAATTCCTGTCCAGGTATAAACTTACTCTTTTTGTTATCTCTCCGCCTGCAGCTTTATAGATCCCACACAAGCATTTACCAAAAAAAAAAAAAAAAAAAAAAAAAAAAAAAAAAATTTTTTAAATTATGGATACCATATATGTGTTTTCAGAAATAAGCCAGTAGAGGACACTGCACCTTGATTCAGACATTATCATGGTGACCTTGTGCCCACCCGGGTTCTGGCAGGAAGCGTGGGAAGCAATCTGAAGGGTCATGCCAGTTCGCTCTAAGGTTAAGAACGAGAGCCCTGAACGCCGTACAGCTGCTCAGGCTGGCAGGCCTGTAGGCCGGTGGGTCGGAGTCGTGCCGAACACACACAGGTATAGGGCAGCGCCCTGGGATAGTGGCTTTTCAGAAATGGTTTGAACCACTAAAGGGAAAGAACAGAAGTTTACTGGAAAGTATGAAGTGACTCCTCAGTTGTGTTATTCCTAACTTTGATGCTTTGACCTTAAGGACTTAATGACCTTCCCATAAGCGACCAAGGCAGACTCTGCAGAGGAGCAACTACTGCAATTTGCATCTTAAAATCATCCCAAGTTGCTTCAGGGTATCAGCTGCCCTTACTGGGTGCAAGTAAGCAGCTTCCGGTGTATCACATTGGTGATGCCAGTGCCCTCCTTCAGCACTCAACTTCCTTTTTATTCCCAGAAACATGATCCAGGGGGAAAGTTCTGTAGCTGTATCAGAATTTTAAATTCGCTGACTCAAAGTGAATTTCTTTAATATTCATGTTTACTATGAGTGAAATAATCCAAGGTTTTGTGTTATTAGCCTGCGTGCTGCTATCAAATTCATGTAGGGACTTGGAAACTATTTTTTTTAAAGTACACTGGATCTATTTATTTTTTATATGGGTTCTCTTTACCTGAGAAAGATTGGAATTCAGAAATGCATCTACAATTTGTCCAAAGAACAAATTATTATAATAGAATTTTTGAACATGATGAATACAATGGATAACAATCGATCATCCGAGTTATGTTTGGACATACTATAGGCTTATTGTCTTTAATTACTTAATGAAATAAATCTGAATTTGTCACATAACGTGGTAGCCGGTTTATGCATCTGTGAGTGCGTGCGGAAGTGCAAACGTATCTTATTGGTCACAGGTCTGAAATGAGGTGTAGAATATGCAGTTAACATTGATTGATTTACCTCCTTGGGAGAACACCTGGTGGCTGGAATAGCTGGGTGGGGGCACACTGGGGTTTGGAGAGAACAGTGTGAATCCTAAGTGTGCTCGCGCTCCCGGGTTGGCAGGTCTCACAGGGCAGTAGTTAGCCTAGACCAAGAAGTGGATTGATACGGTGAGAGAACGTTCTGCAAACAGGCCAAATGCAAAGCTGACGGACTCTTGTCCTGCTGTTGAAAATATAACTTTTTAACACCCCTTAAAGTAGTTATCTAGGATCTACCATTTTTCCAGTGACTGAAAGATGTTGGACTTTTGTTATAAACATAGGTACCATCGCAGTTTCCCTGCCTCAAGATGGGAACTAACACACATGGAGCAGAATGCAAAGCATCCAACTCTTGATTTTCAGCTCAGGTCTTGATCCTTCATTGGGATCCGTGCTGGGCACAGAGTCTGTATTAATAAAGAAAATCACTTCTCAGTGGTGGACGATCCAGAAGCCACAATGCATGTCCTGGACCAAACCAAGACCAATTAATACCATCTTAGGACAACATATTCTGGTGATGTAAACCTATAAGCAATTATTCTATGACTCTGATTAGTGGGGAAAGGTCATTTTGAATATTTCAGATCCCACACTTAGATTTTTACAAATTCTTCTTTGGTTTTTAGAATGGATCCATGAAGAAAACAACATGTTTTGCCGTATATTTTCCATTATTTTCGGAAACCTTCTTTAAAGGAAGATTTTATTGGTAAGAATTAGAATTTTTAAACCCTAAATTAAATATCTGGGGATCCGTCCTCTCCAGTTCCATCCTATCAGCTGACAACTCTGATGTTATAGAACTTCAGGGCTGCAGGGAGCTGGCTGAGTCACAAGAAAGTGACCCCCTTGGTTGCCCGTTAGTCCTTAACGTGGTAGAGAGGAAGTGTTGCATTGTGGAAAGTCGGTGGCTTTGAAGATCCAAGTCTAAATTTAGCCCCACCTTTTATTAGCTCTATAAATAGCCATTTAGGTTTACAGCCACTTAACCATTTACACCCCAGCCCCCCACCCTGTTTCCTAGCTTCCTAATCTGTAAAACAATCCTAGTAGCTTCCTAACAGGGTCAATGAAGGAAAGAAAAGTAAGGACGTGCCTAAATCACCTGGCACGCAGGCATCTAACCAATGGAAGCAATGATTCTTACCTAAGAGACCTGTAACCCCAAATTGCAAACAGGACACTCCCTCAGCCTTTCACTTAGTTTGGGAAGACTGGAGGAGTTCCTTGGGAATAAAGGTTATTTATGGATACAGGCTGAGAAGAGCTCTTTCTCCTGAAATCCTGTTAACCTGGCTTATGAACAGTGAAAATTGCCCCGGAAAGCTGAGATGGGGCCCGGGGTTGCAGCTCACGGCCAGCTCCCTAACAGCAGAGACCTTGCATTAGGCACTCAGTCTCCTAGAGGCCATTTCTTCATTTGAAAAACAAGGCAAGCCCCAAAATATCTTTGCTTCCTATCTTAAAGGTTTATGTAAGGAAGCTGTCTCGGAGCAGGAAAGCCCTCCACCATCAAGGGACTTCATGGTAGGCAGCTCCCTGCCTTCCAGCTGGAAGGTCTCACTCCTTTCATCTTTGCTCCTGCTGTCACTTCCCTGGCACATAATTAGCAGTTTGTGGGGTGCTATTTGGGTTTTCTTTGTGTTTGGCATTGTTTTGTTAATTCTCTGTGAAGCTAAGTGATTTGAGGTGATTTAAAAATCTGAAGTTGACGGTGCTCTGGCAATGGTGTTGTCCGAGCATGAAGAATAAGGACAAAAGTAATGGTGAAAACACACTGAAACTACCAGAGCTCCTGCTTAGGACTTCCTTACACCAACACAGCACCCACTTCCAAGAATGAGGAAAAAAGTGAGGAGAGGCAACAAGGGAAAACAATACATTTATTAAAAGGCATGAAAATGCATAAACTCATTTATAAATAAACGTAGGATTTACCCAGTGAAAAAATAGCTAAAATCCATGAGTAAACTGGATTTTACATTTGAAATGATTACATATTTGATCTTCAATAATTTCCCCTCCATCATGATCTCTTAGTAGCAGCAATTTTGCAATGACTTATAGAAAAAGCCGTTACCAATGAGTATCACGGGGGGGGGGGGGGGGGGAGTTTTTCAAGGATTTTCTTTAAAAATGAACCAGTGCAAACAAATTCAGGTTATAAGGAATACAGTAAGACCTAGGGCTTATCTTCAGAAAAGTAGAAAATAAAAATCCCAAACATTCATTCATTAAGAAATGAAAAAGCAAACTACATTTTGATCATTAAAAAATAATACATATGGATGTTATAAAACATTCTTAACCAGTAATTATAATAATTACACTTAGAAACGCTCATTCAAGTACTAGTGTTCAATAAACATTCAGATTCCCATTAAAAGTAACACTAGATAGAGACTTGTGTGGACAATACTACTTCTGATTTAATAGCAACAAAAAAAAATCACATCAACAGAAGGCAAGTGACCCTAAAATACTGTATTTTTTTTTTGTCTGTAAATGATTTTTCACAGTCTGTGCGCATCACCTGCGGGAACCCAAGGACCATGTCGCGACAGCTAATGAAGTCCTTTCTATAAAATGACTCTTGATATTACAGAAACAAACATGCGAAAGCACAGGGTCAGCTCTAAACACAACAGGGCAGAACCAGTTTTCTTTGGCAAGAAATCATCAGCTCCTGGTGGAGCGGTCGTGGCCTGTTGCGTGGCCGCGCTCAGGGCTCGGGCTGCGGGGGGGGCGCCTGGAGCACCTGGTCACCCGGGTCACCGCCGGGCCGGCTGCTAGCAGGTCTTCCTTCCAGAAGCTCCCTCCTTATCCTGGCCTGAGTCTCCGGCTTTAACAAGAGTTCCTTTATCTGCTTCACCTTGGACTTCAGACCCATCCTTTCTCGCCGCAGAGCTTCACGAATTAAGTCCCGGAGTCCAATGGGCTTCTTGCCTGTGGGGAGAAAAAATTATATGACACATTTTACATACAAATGCCAGTGAAAAGCATTACATAGGGCACACCGACTTACCAAAGGAGGTTAAAAGAAACCTTTATGTTGTTGCCCACGTTTTATTGAAAAGGTGGTTGCATTTTGCCAAAAAATATATCATTTGCACGAAACGAATTTGCTGTAAATAAAAGTCCCCGCATGGCAACAGCAGACGGAGGACAGACGTGAGACACTGTGGACCAATAGGGTGGAGGACGATCCTGACGGGCAGGGTCTTCGGTTTAGCACTTGCAGCTGCCGGCCAGGCAGCAGGGATGGCAGGGCTCCCTCTAGCCCAGGCCCTCGGTGGCCTTCCGTCTGTGTCCAGGAGGCACAGCCCAGAGCCACCCGCCTGGGCCGTGCGGAGGGCAGGTGGGACCTGGGCCCCTCTTCTCCCACAGTGACCCCCGCTGCCCGCGGCGCCATTTGTCCCCCATGGTGCTTCAGAAACGCAAGCACATCGGCCACGGACGTAGGAGGCCATCTCCACAGACTGGACGAGAGTCGGCGGTGCAGGCGGTGCGGGCGGTCGGTGGGCCCGTGGGCCCAGCAGAGGGGAGCAGGTGCCTCCCGGGGCAGGGGCCTGCCCGGGCCTCACCTCCCGCTCTGGTCGCCGTCAGCGCCACCCCGGTCAGCCGCTCGGGCCTTCCCGGAGCTCCCGTCCGCGGGCTTGCCTCTGCTCTGCGTCTCCTCCAGGTACTGCTGCACGGCCTTGAGCACCGCGTTCTCCACCAGCCTCTTGCTGAGCCTTAGCAGCTCAGCATCGTCAGGCTCCCCTCCGTTCTTAGCACCTACATTCCGCGACAGAGAAGAGAGATCACAGAGGTCATACTGCCACCGGGACTCGCACGCACGGCCGGCTAGCTCACTTAGCTAAAAAGTGCAAGTGTCCTTCAATCTGGCAAATTGGACCTTTACATCCGAGAACACAGGTTTGGCTTTTCATTCGGTATTTGCAGAAACAGGAAATTGCCTATTCCTGGAGATTTCAGATTGAAAAGTAGTTCAGTAACCCCAGTCTAAGAATACTCCACCTCCTCATGCTAGAAGCTTCCCATTTCTAGAATTTTTGTTCTTCTTTCATCCATGGCTGTTTGCTACTATGAAAGTCCATGTGCCCACACTGGGAGCCTCTGGCACGTGACTTCACCTACTACATCTGCATCTGCTTTTCCTTCGCCACTGCCAAATGTCAGGTCATTAGGATTTCCCAATCAACTCGTTTTTCCCAATCAACCTGCTGGCCCGCAGGTTGGTTGCTAATAAACTTGCAGAACTTCCGTGAAGACAATTACTACTGCTACGAACTGGTTTAACCTTGTAAAACTAATATTCTTTTTTTAAAATCTCAGTGCTATCACTGCAATTGAAGAAATAAAAAACTCTTCAAGAGTTAGGATGATGACAGTAAATTACCAGATGTTAATACTTCATAGCCATTTTATTTCCCAGCTAGTGATGATCAATGTTTGACTATTCCATCTTTCATTTTACTGTAAAAGGTCTGGTTCTCATCTATTCCTATGCTAGACATTTCCCACTCACTCTCTTCCTTGTCTCCATTAACTGGGGAAAAAACACACGGGACTCGTGGCTCATGCCCATTCAGTCCCTCATCTCTTTCCACCAAGCTGCTAACCCAGAAAGGCAGATGACTGGAGGCAAAGACATTCAAGCACTCAAATATGATAAACAAATATCAACAGATCCCAAGTAAGTGACAGAGAGCAGTAAAATAATAGTTGGGGATTTCAATATTCTACTTTCAACAATGAGTGGATCATCTGGCCAGAAAACCAACTGGACTTGAATGATACCCAGGGATCCCCTGAACAATACTTTAAACTAAATGGACCTAACAGATATATACAGAACATCTAATGGTAGTCAAAATAGTATGGTATTAGCATAAAAACAGACACATAGACCAAGGGAGCAGAATCTAGAGCCCAGAGATAAACTCATGCATAATATTTGACAACGGAGCCAAGAAAACACAATGGTGAAAAGACAGTCTCTTTGATAAATGATGCTGGGAAAACTGGACATCCACATGCAAAAGAATGAAACTGGACCTCTAGCTTATGCACATACACAAAAATTAACTCAAAGTGGATTAAAGGCTTAAACCTAAGACCTAAAACCAGAAAACATCTAGAAGAAAACAAAGGGAAAAAAGCTGCTTGACATTGGTCTTGCAATGATTTTTTTGGATGACCCTAAAGAGCAAGCAACGAAAGTAAAAACCAGCGAGTCAGACTGTATCAAACTAAAAATCTTCTTCAGAGCAAAAGAAATAATCAACAAAATGAAAGGGCAATATACAGAATAGGAGGATATATTTGTAAATCATATATCTGATAAAATATCATATATTTTGATATTCAAAATATATGAGGAACCCCTACAACTCAATAGCAAAGACATAAACAATCCAGTTTAAAAATGGGCCGAGGACTTGAATAAACATTTTTTCCATGACATGCAAATAGTTAACAAGTACATGAAAAGGTAAAAGGTGCTTCAATATCACCAATCATCAGGGAAATGCAAATCACTGTGAGATATCTCCCCACACCCATTAAAGTTATCAAAAAGCAAGAGACAGCAAATACTGACAAGAATGTGGAAAAAAAGGGAGCCCTTGTGCACTGTTGATGGAAATGTAAGTTGGTGCAGCTATTATGGAAAACAGTATGGAGGTTCCTCAAAAAATTAAAAATAGAATTACCATGGGATGCAGCAATCCCACTTCCAGGTATATATCTGAAGAAGACGAAATCACAATCCCAACAAGACATCTGGGCTCCCATGTTTATCACAATATATTTCACAACAGCTAAGACATGAGCGTATTGATGAATGGATAAAGAAAATGAGGTATTTATATAAAATGAAATATTCAGCCATAAGAAGAAGGAAATCCTGACATTTGTGACAACATGGATGGAACTTGAGGGCATGTTGGTTAAAGGACACAAACTTTCAGTTATAAGATGAATACCCCAAGATCTAAGGGGCCCCAGGTAACTAGAGCTAACAACACTGTGTCGTGCACCTGCACTGTTGCAATGAGAGTAGAGCCTTAATGTTCTCACTATAACAACAAAATAAAATTCTATGAGGTAAAGATGTGTTAATTAATATTTTTGTGGCAAACATTTCTGTAATCTACATGTGTACCAAACCATCACATTCTATACATGAAACTTACACAATGTTATATGTCAATTACATCTCCAAAAAGCTGGGGAAGAACAAGAGGTAACTAGAACGCTCGCACGTGAAGGTCAGCTCAGTTTTGGAATGTCATCCATGGCCTCCAGAAGGTAAAAGCCCAGTGTTGCGCTTGCATTCTTAGGTCTGGGGCAGGTAGTTACTAAGGGTGTTGAGCTGGAAAATGGACACTTATTTTTTATCCTTACATATAACAGGGATTGAAATTCAAAAGCACATATGCTAAAGGCCTCCAACCCTCCTTCGGAGCCCACCACGTCTACTCAACCCACATCCAGGAGCAGCTCTGTTTAAAACCATCAATCCTAGCAACATCCAAGCCAATGAGAGATAGGTTGAAGACCCATCTAGACTTGCTACAAGAGGGAGGCCTTGGCCTTAGCAATGGCTTTCCCCTCAAAAGTGGCAACATGGCACCCCAGACCCATGATCAAATGCTCTAGAAAGAACGTTTGTGGTGCAAAATATGCTCAGAATTCAGTAAGCTTCAACTCCATAATATCTACGTGGAAGTTATTAAATATAAATATGTTAGGATATTATTAAAAGAAAGATAAAGAAATTCATTACTAATACCACGTGTGAAGGCAATTTAGGACTATTTTTATTAGTAAGAATGAATGAATATATTGTGTAATACTTAAAGGATTACATCTTATAAGATGTTTATACTGTGTAGCTAATACCTCCAAATATGTTACCCATCTGGAACTATCTGTATAATGGCCCTTCAAATTTAAAAGGGAGGTTGTGCCTGGGGGGCTTAGTTGATTAAGCATCTGACTCTTGATTTCAGCTCAGGTCATGATCTCAGGGTGGTGAGATCGAGACCCGCCTGGGGCTCAATGCTCAGCAGGGAGTCTGCTTAAGATTCTCTCTCTCTCTCCCCCTCTGCCCACCCTTCAACTCGTGCTCATGCTTGCTCTCTCTCTCTCTCAAAAAAAAAAAAAAAAATCCCCCAAACATAAAAACATTAAAAAAGGAAAACTCAAATTGCAAATAAAGGAATGCTCTTTAAGTACCCTCCAAAACACTGGAGATGACTACACCTGCCACCCTACTTGTGCTGTGCGCCTAGGCCAAAGAATGCATTTCTCTGGGCTGTCCCTTACCCTAGTCAGCTTGAAGATAACACAGTCATCACATCACTGACAGGTCATCAGTAAGAGAGCAGGGGTTGTATTGGAGTCTGATCTAACTCATTCCCTAAAATCCTCAGGTCAAATAATCTCTGTTTCTGAGATTTTTTCTGTCTGCTATGAAATGTTCTCATTACTTCAAACACTAAAAGATTTAAAACACAAAAATCTTCCCACAAAAAAGTTAATTTTCCCTTCTGCTTTTCCTATTTCTGATCGTGTTTTTGCTCTTATCGAAGTCAACCAAGCTCAAGACTGTCTTCATCTCTGACTCTTTCATTTCTCTCATCAATTGATTTAATCACGAAGCCCCATCAACGTGCTTTTTGCAATTTCCTCTCGTCAGTGCATCTGGCATAATACCTCTAGATTAATATTTCTAAAATGTCCCTTTTGGTCTCCATTGAATCTATAGAAAAATTTAAACTCATCTTCCTAAGCTTTCTAAAATTGACCTTTGGTGATCTCCCACCACTGCTATGCTCCCACTGTCAGCTTCCAGTGTCTCCTGAGGGGCCTCCATATCATCCTCTATTTCTACATGACCCTCCCTTTCTCTAATTAAAATCCCACCGCTCCATGAAGCCTTCCCTGACTAACACAGCCAGGATAGTACAAGGTCATTTGGTCATTCATTCACATATGCACTGAGGACCTCCAGTACACCTGGCTAGTCTAGCCTATGGAAATGGAGCAGAGAACAAAACAAAGTCCTACTGGTTTTCCTTTAGAAATTATGAGCATTGTTTATGAATGTATTTATTCAACAACTATTGATTATCTGCTCTGCTTAACATACGGTCTTGAGTACAGAAGCCAGGTCCTAAGCTTCTCAGTCATCTCTCACTCTTCTAATGTATGACACAGTTTATCGAATACCATGAGAGCTCAACAAATATTTGTTAGTCTAATGAACTATTGATTAAAATCCTTGAGGACTCTAAATGTTGCTATCTTGCTATAAGGATAGCATACCTTGGCCAGAAATCTGCATTTAATATTAATTTAAAGCAAGAGCAGAGAATTCCAGAGTAATTCAAATAGTCATGTGAAAAATCTCCAAACATTTGGCTTGATAAACCTGGCCAATATGACAAAATATCCAGCCTATGGGACAAATATTAACCATCTACGATAACAAACCAATCAACCAAAAAAGCAAAGAAATTTAGAAATGAATCTTCCAGATCTGTCCTGAACTTTACCTTATGATTTCCATAAAGCATCATCAACCCTAACCATGAGCTCAAGGAAGACCCTACTGGAAGGTTCATCAAGGAGCCTCGAAAGAGCACAGCAATTCTAAGAATGTGTGTCTTCATTCCAGTAAAACCTTATTTGTAGTCCCGCTTTTAACAGACTTATTTTCAACTGACTTAACAAAAGGCATCCTAAGATTTAATAATACTGTATTTTTCTTCCGCCTACTACTTGAAAAAATGTATGTCTCCAGAGTGACCTCTAAGATAAATGGCTACCTTCCTTTTACCTGAAGCATAGAGTAAAATGGCATTTCAACATGTCATTGCAAGGTACACAAACTATCTTTTGATATTCCAACAAAGGTACACACAAAAATATTCCCAACCTGGGAAGCAATTTCTTGATAAAATTTTCTTTCTTGGTCTAGTTGGGTTATTTAATATCATACCTACTTAAAGTTACAGATTAACCTGTGTGTTTGACACTGTTATTTTAGAAATCTCACTAGAATATCTTCAATAAATTTCTTTTTTAAAAAAGATTTTATTTATTTATTCATAAGAGACACAGAGAGAGAGGCAGAGACACAGGCAGAAGGAGAAGCAGGCTTCCTTTTTTTTTTTTTTTAAAGAGTAAGTCATGCTAATCTTTTTTAAAAAGAACAAAAGAAATCTCTTTTACAATGCCATGCAAGACCAAGGGAGAAAGTACAACCACATTAAAAGTACTCAATTGTCCCAATCAAAATCCCAGCAAATTATTTAATGGATATCAATGAACTGATTCTAAAGTTTCTATGGAGAGGAAAAAATAACATAATATTGGAGGAGAAGAATAAAGTTGGAGGACTGAAACCACCCAACTTCAAGACCAACTATACAACTATAATAAGACCGTCTGGTATTGACAAAAGAATAGACAAATATATCACTGGAACAGAGAGAGCCCAGAAATAGACCTACGCAAAAACAGTCAACTGATCTTTGCAAAAGGAGTAAAAGCAATACAATGGGGTGGACAGTCTCTCTAACAAATGATGCTGGAACAACTGGACATCCACATACATTCAAAATAATGAATCTAGCACAGACTCACACCTGTCACAAAAATTTACTCAAAATGCATCACAGACCTAAATCATAAAAAGCAAAACCATAAAACTCCTAGCAGATAACATAAGAGAAAATCTAGATGACCTTGGGTATGACAATAACTTTTTTATAGAAAACTGTGAAGATACAGGGACACCTGGGTGGCTCAGTGGCTGAGCAGCTCCCTTCTGCTCAGGGTGTGACCTCAGGGTCCCGGGATCAAGTCCCGCATCCAGCTCCCTGCAGGGATCCTGCTTCTCCCTCTGCCTGTGTCTCTGCCTCTCTCTCCGTGTCTTTCATGAATAATCAAAATCTTTAAAAAAAATACCTGAAGATACAACCCATGAAAGAAATAACTGATAAGCTAGACTTCACTGAAATTAAAACCTTTGCTCTGTAAAGAAAAAAAAAAGTAAGGCAAATTGGAATACAAGCCACAGTCTGGGCAACAATAAGAAAACAAACAACTCATTTAAAAAATAGGCCAGAGATCTTAATAGAAATCTCACCAAAGAATATATATATATATATATATATATATATATATATATATATATATATATATACACACAGACGGCAAATAAACATATGAAACGATGTTCCGTGTCATAGGCCATCAGGGAAATGCAAATTAAACAACAACGAGATGTCAGGGCACACCTATCAGGATGGCCCAAATCCAGAACACTGACAATACCAAATGCTGACCAGATAGGGACTCCAGAAACTTTCATCCGCTGCTGGTGGGAATGCAAAATGTTTTAGCCACTTTGGAAGATGGTGGGTGGTTTCTTACAAAAACTAAACATATTCTTACCGTACAATCAAACAAGCACATGCGTTAGTATTTACCCAAAGTATCTGAAAATTTAGGTCCATACAAAGACCTGGACATGGATGTTAACAGCATCTTTTTTTTCATGTTAACTCTTTTAGTTCAATTTTATATTTATTTTTGTTTATAGCATCTTTACTCATAATTGCCAAAACTGAAGCCAAGATGTCCTCTAGTAGGTCAATGGATAAACTGTGGTACATCCGGAGAATGGAATATTCTACGCAGTGCCAAAAAGAAATACGCTATCAAGCTATACAGTGACACGAAAGAACCTCGAATGCACGTTAGTAAAGAAGCCGACCTGGAAGGGCTTCCTGCTGCCTGGTTCCAAGTCTATGACACTGTGGAAAAGGCAAAGCTATGGACACAGTAAAAGGATGGGAGCTCGCAGGATGGGCCGGGGAGGTGAACGGCAGAGGGACAGTAAGCTGTAGGACAGCATCGTGGGGGGACGCTAAGCTGTAGGACAGCATCGTGGGGAGAATGTGGCAGGGTGCGCTCGTCCAAGGCCTCGGACCACTGACACCTAGAGGCCCAGGTGTAGCGGGCCCACACAGGCTCTGGGGGGAGGCGCAGGTGGGGCAGCTGCATGCGAAGGGGATAGGGGGCCAACAGGAAATCTCTGTACCTTCCTCTCAATTTTTCTTTGAACCTAAAACTGCTCCAAAAAAACAAAGTCTTAAAAAAAAAAAAAAGTTCCCACTAGCTCACATCCCAGCTGCCAGGAACTTGCCGTGGTACCTGAACAAAGGCCTCCCAAGCTCCCCGGCCACTTGCCCCATTCCGCCTCCACTTCCCGTGGCATAACCGTGGGCTCCTTAGCAGTGCATTTTTTTTTTGGACTGAGCTTACCTTTTTTTTCATCTACCCAGGTAAAACGAGACGCTAATATAGATCTGTAGGTTCTTCTAAAGATTAGGGTGGCACAGTCAACTGCCCTGCACACCACTCCCAACTTAACTGTGATGAGGAACAGATCAAGAATTGTCCCCAAGTGCACATTTACACTCACATTGTCCTTGGGCGCTTATCCGCCCAAAGTGTTAGCTGTAACACTCCAGGAAATAGAGTTCCTATAAATAAAGCTTCCCTCTTCTTGCCAAATACCAAAATGCCTTTCTATCGCCAACACACACAGACATGCGCGTACACACACACACACACACACACACACACACACACCCCAGAAAATTTTAGAATAAAAAAACTAAAACTATATTTTAAATATTTCCTATAACATAAATTTCAAAAGGGGAAAAAAACATGCCTTTGTAAGTTTTATTCTGGATTCAGTAGCACAGATGGTGCTTTATGTAAAAAAAAAAAAAAAGGACAATCCCTCCAGAGGGATCCTGGAGATCCCCACATTGTGTGTCCCTCCATCCACCCCACCCTTGACATTATTAAATTGGAGGGGCAGATGGCATGCAGTTAAACTGAATACTACTAATAGCCTTAAGGGGAAACAAAGGAGAGATAAGGTCCCAACAGGCAGTCGACCTACAGCCGCAGCCAAAGCTGTCGTGATGACAAAGTTATGAGCCTCTCAGGTCTTTTGTTAACACACTTGGTGCTAGCATCTACAGAGTCCTCACTTCCTTCCACTGTTCCCCGGGTCGCAGCCTGAGCCCAAGCCCCTGATCCACACATCCTTGTAGGAACCTTGTAGGATCCTTGCAAACATTCCAAATCACGTGGCTTAGGATGGTTCTCAAGACTGCCCTTCCTACAGTCATATCACAGAAGGGACAAGACACATTTGCTGAATGTCTGTAGGCCCAACAGCCTGCCAAAGAAATCTTTCCAGACATCATGTAATCGCCTTGTAGATATTTCTCGTTTTCCTCCATCTGTAACATCGGTTCTCTGAGTCCTTATTAGGATCCACACTGTTCTCATACAAGTTTTACTGTAATGCTATCATGTCTTATTGGAAGCCTTGGTGACGAGCTAGAACTCTGGGTGGTGATGTGACAACTCCTGCCATGTGCGTAAGGACAGAAAACTATGTAGCTATGGGAGCCAATCTGCTACTTTCAATCTGCACAGCCTGTTCACAATCTCTCTAAACCTGAATTTTCCTTCACTAGGTCAATTCGTGAGGATAACATACTTTGCATTGCTGTTGGAAGCATGAGAGATAAGGTATGGAAAACACCTAACATTGTACCTGGAACATAGTAGGCTCTCAAAATACGGTGCCTATTTTATTAGTACATTTTATACATGTATTATGATTAGATCTGAGTTCAATGTTTCTTTTAAATTTTATTTATTTATTCACGAGAGACACAGAGAGAGAGAGAGAGAGAGAGAGAGAGAGGCAGAGACACAGAGGGAGAAGCAGGCTCCCTGTGGGGAGCCCGATGTGGGATTCGATCCCAGGACCCCGGGGTCATGCTCTGAGCCGAAGGCAGACACTCAACTGCTGAGCCACCTAGGTGCCCCAGAGTTCAATTTATCTTAAGAAGAATGAGCTCAATACTTACTATAAGCCAATCATTAATTTACTCAAACATTTTATTAAGTGCCTACTATGTGCCATTACTAAGTATTTAAAAATAAATGTAATTGGAGCACCTGGGTGGCTCAGTTGGTTAAGTATCCAACTCTTGATTTTGGCTCAGATGATGATCTCAGGGTCGTGAGATGGAGCCCTCGTCAGGTTCTGCACTGAGCATGGAACCTGCTCAAAACTCAATCTCTCTCTTTTCCTCTGCCTCTTGCCCTGCCCACCCGCCTGCGCTTGCTCTCTCTAAAAAATGAATGAATGAATGCATAAATAAAATCTAATCTCTGACCACACAAAAGTCAGTCTAGGAGGATGAGAAATAATGATTGTTAAACAAATACTTCAGGAACTGAAGGTACTTCCATGGTACTGGCCTAAAGTGGTGAAAGTGTCATGGGTAAGGTGGGGGTAGCACAGGAGGAAAGAAGGCTGGAGAGCAAGCACAGATGAAGGACCTGTACCATGTACTACGTACCATGCTATGGAGTCTAAGTTCATTCTATAGGCAACAGGCAATTATTGAAGAATTTTAAGCATAACATATTTTAGAAAATTCACTGTAATTGCCATGTGGAATATGGAAGAAGGGTTGGAGAGGAGTAAAAATAGGGACAAGTTTATGAAGACAAAAAGAGAAACAATGAGGACCTGAACTATGGTAGAGGCAGGAAAATACGAGACATATTACAGAGAGAGTTAAAACACAGGAATATTGGACCAGGGACCCAATTTAATTAGGAAAGGGTTTTAAGGAAAGAGGAAGTGGAGCGTGAAAAAATACATATGAAGAAATGTGACCAAAAATGTTTGAAATTCTATAAAAACTTAAACTCTAAATTCAAGAAGCTCAAAAATACCAAGTTTAAGAAATGTGAAGAAAATCATACCGAGTAACATCATGATCAAACTGCTAAAACCAATGTTAAGAGAAAACCATCAAAACAGCCAAAAGAAAAAGGATGCATTATACACAGAAGAACAAAGACAAGAACGACAGCAGACTTACTCATCAGAAACAATGCAAGCCAAAAGATAAGATTAACAACATTTTTAAAGTACTAAAAGAAAAAGAAAAGGCAACATAGAATTCTTTATCTGGACACATTATCTTTCAAAAATGGGGATGAAAGATTTTTTTTCAGACATATAAATGCTGAGTTAATCATCAGCCAACCAGCACTAGCAGAAAAACTTCAAGCAGAAAAAAAAAAAAAAAGATACCAGATGGAAATATGGATGTACTCAAAGACAAAAAAGAACTAAAAACTATGCATATGTAGATAAAAATTAAAGAATTTCTCTCATTCTTACTCTCTTTAAAAGACCGTTATTTGGGAGCACCTGGCTGGCTCAGTCAGTTGAGCATGTGACTCTTGATTTCTGATTGGGTGGTCATAGTCTCAGGGTCACGGGCTCTGTGCTGGGTGTGCAGCCTGCTTGAGATTCTCTCTCTCCCTATCTCTGTGCCTGTCCCCCCTTGCTCTCTCTCTCTCTCTCAAAAAAAAAAAAAAAAGGCACCCGTTTTAAATGGAGTTTATAAAATACATAGATATAAAGCCCATGACAGCAACAGCACGAAGACTGGGCAAGAAAATGGAAATAGCTATTGTAAGGTGGCATACTATTATTTGAAGGCACACCATCATAAGTTAAGAATGTATATTTTAAAACCCTAGAGCAACCACTAAAGTAAAAATTAAAAAGGGCATACCTAATAAATCAAATAATAAACATAGGTGGAATTCTACATTCTTAATACAAAATAAGCAGTAAAAGAGGAGGAAAAAGAACAAAGCAAGGTGGAGGATATAAACTCGCCCATATTGCTAATCGAATAGAACAAAGAATAGTCTAAACACTTCAATAAAATGTTAAAGATTGTTAATTTGGATAAAAAACAAGAATCAACTATGATGTCTACCAAAAATCTACTTTCAAAATACAGAAAGATTAAAGGTAAAAGGATGGAAAGTGATATATCATGCTAATGCTAATCAACAGGAAGCTAGAGAGTCATTATCAAACAAAAGCAGATTTCAGGGGAAAAAAAGAAAATTACTTGAGATAAAGAGGAACATTTTATAATCTTAAGGAAATCAATTCATCAAGAGGATATAAAAATCCTAAATGGGGAATCCCTGGGTGGCTCAACGCTTTAACACCTGCCTTCAGCCCAGGGCATGATCCTGGAGACCTGGGATTGAGTCCCACATCGGGCTCCCTGCACGGAGCCTGCTTCTTCCTCTGCCTGTGTCTCTGCCTCTGTCTCTCTCCTCTGTGTCCTTCATGAATAAATAAATAAAATCTTAAAAAAATAAAATAAAATAAAAATAAATTCCTAAATGTGTATACAACTAATTGCAAGAGCTCCAAAGTACCTGAAGTGCAAACCCATAGAATTGAAAGGATAATAGATAATCCACAATTAGAGTTTGGGATTTCAAGACCACTCTTACAGTTGATAGAACAGAGAGAGAGAGAAATTCAATAAAAATACAGAGGACTTGAACACTAGTAACCAAATCCACCAAACTGACAATTACAGAACACTCCACCCAATAACCACAGGACACACACTCTTTTTAGTATACAGAAAACCTTTACAAAAGGAGATAATATTCTGAACCATAAAATGAGTCTTGATAAATTTAAAATTATCAACTCATCCAAAGCATGTTCTCAAATCACAGCAGAACCAAATAAGAAATCATTAACAGAAAGGTATCTTGAAAATCCCCCCAATTATTTAGAAATTGAACAACACAATTCTAAATAACCCATGAATTAAAGAAGAAATTTAAAAAAATTAGAAAATATTCTGAACTATGGGCAGCCCGGGTGGCTCAGCAGTTGGGCACCTGCCTTCAGCCCAGGGTGTGATCCTGGAGACCCGGGATTGAGTCCCACATCGGGCTCCCTGCAGTGGAGCCTGCTTCTCTCTCTGCCTGTGTCTCTGCCTCTCTCTCTCTCTCTCTCTCTCTCTCATGAATAAATAAAATCTTAAAAAAAGAAAATATTGTGAACTAAATGAAAATTAAAAAGAAATTAATTAAAACATATCAATTCTGTAGAATACAGCTAAAGCTGCACTTAGAGGGAAATTTATACCATTTTATGCTAAGATTAGAAAATAAGAAAGGTTGGTCTCAAATCAGTCATCAAAGCTGCCACATTAAAAACATAGGAAAAGAGAAGCAAATGAACCCCAAAGTAAACAGAGAAAAGGAAATAATTAAAACAATAGCAGAATGAAATAGAAAACAAATACACAGTAGTGAAAAAGAAATAAAACCAAAAGCTGGCTGGTTGAAAAAAAGAAATCAGTAAGATTGATAACTCTCTATCCAAACTGATCAAGAACAAATAATAGAAGATATATATTACTGATATCAGGAATGGGAAAGGGAACATCACCATTAACTTATAAACATTAAGAGGATAATAATATTATGAACAATTTTATGCCAACAGATGCAACAAACTAACTACAATTAGCAAGTTCCTTAAAAGAAACAAACTACACAACTGTTCAGGAAGAAACAGATAACTTAAATAGCCCTATTAAAGAAATTGAAATTATAGTAAAAAAAAAAACAGAACTGTTTTGGGGTGCCTGGGTGGCTCAGTCAGTTAAGTTTCTGCCTTCAGCTCAGGTCATGACCTCAGGGTCCTGGGGTGGAGCCCTGAGTTCGGGGGGTGAGGGGGGATCCCTGCTTGTCCCTCTACTGCTGCCCCTACCTGCTTGTGCGCTCTCTCTTGCTCGTTCTCTCTCTCTCTCAAGTAAATAAATGAAATCTTGAAAAAAAATTTTTTTGACAGATGGCTTCACTGTTGGTAAATTCTACCAAGTATTTTAGGAAGAAATTTTTAACAATTCACAAAATCTTCTGGAAAAATAGAAGAAAAAGAGAATAATCCCCAGTTCATTCTATGATACCTCAGCTAGACAGACACTGTGAAAAAAGGAAACTATAGAACAATGTCCCTCACAAATAGAACACGAAAACAAAAACCCTTATGAAAATACCACCATATCAAATAGAGCGATGCATGAAAAAGATAATATATCATAACCAAGAGGAATTTATTCCAGAAATGCAAGATTGAGGTAAATTTGAATATCGGTATAATTCACCATACTAACAGACTAAATAAAGAAACACAATCACCTCAATATATTCAGAAAAAGAATTTGACAAAATTTAATATTCATGATAAACATGATGATAAGCACTCTTAGCAAACTAAAAATGGAAACAGGCTTAAAAGAGCTCCTATGAAAACCTATAGTAATGTCATACTTAACTGGTAAAAGGCAATGATTTTCCCCCGAGGTCCAGAACAATATTAAGATCTGCCCTCACCACTCCTACTCAGTACTGTACTACAAGTCCTAGTCACTGAGACAAAACAACAACTGAGTAAAAAGCCTCTTGAGTGAAAAAGTAGTAAAACTGTCTTCATTTACAATATATATGATCATCTCTCTAGAAATCCTAAAGAAAATCTACAAAAACATACCCAGTAAGGTTACAGGATACAAGGACTGTATTTTTAAAAGTAGCTGCATTTCTATATACTAGCCCAAACAACTCTAAATTGAAAATGAAAAAATTTTAAATATTTTTAATAGCATGAAATATAAAACATGTAGGGACAATTCAGCCAACTGTCTGCAACACCTATACATTCTGTATACACAACTACAAGATTTTCTGAGGGGAATTAAGACATAAATAAATGGAGAGAGAAACTATACTCATTGATCAAAAGATACAACAGTGTTCAGATGTCAAACCTCCTTCAATTGTCCGACAGATGCAAAACTATATCCATCACAATCCCATCTGGATTTGTCATAGAAATTGACACATTAATTCTTAAACGTATACAAAAATGTACTAGGAAAATGCAAAAGGTACTAGAACAGCCAAAACAATTTTTTTAAAAGAGCAAAGATGGAAGACTTCTAGTACCTGATTTCAGACTTATTATGAAGCTATAGAAATCGAGAAAGTATGGGTGTCAGCATCACCATCAATGAAACAAAACAGAAAATCCAGAAATAGATTCACAAACATATGGCCAATTGATTTTCAACAAAAGTGCCAAACATAATTCAACACACAGAGAGAATAATCTTTTCAATAAATGATGCGAGAGGACACCCAGGTGGCTCAGTTGGTTAAGTGTCTGCCTTCCGCTCAAGTCATGATCTCAGGGTCCTGAGATCAAGTTCCATGTTGGGCTCCTGTTCAGCGAGAGTCTGCTTCTCCCTCTCTCTCGCTGCCCCTCTCCCCCACTCATACTCTCTCTCAAATAAATAAATAAAATTGTTTAAAAAAACTAAAAGGTGCTATGACATGGTATAGGCACATGCAAAAGAAAACTATGACCCTTATTTCACATTATATATAAAATGAACTCATAACGGATCACGGATCTAATATAAGAGCCAAAAGTATAAAGTGTCTAGAAGAAAATATAGAATTTTTTAGTGACCTTTGATTAGGCAAAGATTATTTATTTATTTATTTTAATTTTTATTTATTTATGATAGTCACACACACACAGAGAGAGAGAGAGAGAGGCAGAGACATAGGCAGAGGGAGAAGCAGGCTCCATGCACCAGGAGCCCGACATGGGATTCGATCCCGGGTCTCCAGGATTGTGCCCTGGGCCAAAGGCAGGCACTAAACCGCTGCGCTACCCAGGGATCCCTAAGCAAAGATTCTTAAATAGGACCCCGAAAACAAAATCTACCAAAAAAAAGAAAAAAAAAGGATAAACTAAATTTCATCAAAATGTAAAACTTTTGCTCTTAAGACATGATTAAGGGGGAAAGGCACACAGACTGGAAGAAAATATTTGCAAGACGTAGCCATTAAAGAACGTGTATCCAGAATACAAAAAAAGAACTCTTTCAATTTAGTATAAGAACAAAGAAGAAGATTAAAAATGGTCAGAAGAATTGAAGAGTTACTTCACAAAAGATATACAGATGGCCAATAAACGTGAATAACGTGAATGCTCAACGTCGTTAGCCATCCAGGAAATGCAAATTAAAATTATCATGAGATACTGTCGCTCACCCACTAAAATTAAAATGTAAAAGATTAACAATATCAAGTGTTGGTGAGGATGAAAAGCAATTAGAACTCCTTCCTGTTTGTGGAAATGCAAAAATGGTACAGTCATTTTTGTAAAAACAGTTTCAAAACTTCTTATAAAAATTGTTCTTATGAGAGTTGGCCATAATCTTTTTTTTTATAAATTTATTTTTTATTGGTGTTCAATTCGCCAACATATAGAATAACACCCAGTGCTCATCCAGAAGTTGGCCATATTCTTGACATGTAACCAGTGATCTCATTTCTAGCTAGAATTGAAAACAAACGAAATAAAAGCATATGGCCACGCAAAAACCTATACATAAATGTTTGTAGTAGCTTTATTCCTTCTTTTTTTAAAATTTTAGTAGCTTTATTCCTAATTTCCCCACACAACCGAAATATCCCTCAACTGGCGAATGCATCAACAGACTGTGATGTACCACATAATAGAACAGGACTTGGCAATACAGAGGAATGAGTGCTGATATGTCAACAACACAGATGAAGCCAAAGTCCCTGATACGAAGTGAAAGAAGCCACACTCAGTAGATGCATAACGTAGGAGTTTACTTATATGACGTTCTGGAAAAGGCAAAACTATCAGCACCAAAGGACTGGGCACGAAGGCAGGGGTTGGCCTCAAAGGCGCACATGGGGATTGGGGCGATAAGGGAACACTTCCTGGTCTTGATTGTGGTGGTGGTTATGTGACCCTACATGTTGATCAAAACTCCCCAAACCATACGCACACACGAAAAGAGTGAATTCTATTGTATGACAATGACACCCCAATTTTAAACAAGCCTGAGTGAAACAATGTCCCTGTTATTTTATAGGAGAGCATCAGACACGCCACTAACCAACACTTTTACTTCATTTTGTTTTAGGTTCAAGGTAAATCACCAATCATTAAGCTCAGTGAGACAAAATACAACCATAACTACAAGGTGAGCAAGAGCATCGTAAATACTTCAATATCATGGAATGAGATAAGTCGTATTTTTAAAAATTATTCAAAGCATGGCTTCTTTTAACTCAGTTGCCTAAACCAAACTATTTTTGGGTGAGACTAGAGAACACATCTTATACTACAAAATCTTTCCATGTAACTACTCAACTAGCCAACTCATAAAATACATTAAACTGACACCATTTTCTCTGATGGCTTCAAAAAGTTAATTTTTAAAGTCTGGCCAGTGACAATCCAGGTACACACAAAGCTATTTGGTCATTGTGTTTTGCTTGTGAGTACTGACCAGTCGCGGACCGTACCTATCAGCTATTCTAAAAGCAGCAATAGCGGGTCAAACAGAGAATGTGTTTTGCTAAAGAAAACTTGCAAGATGATTCATCATTAAAATAAAATAAAAAATAAAATAAAATAAAATAAAATAAAATAAAATAAAATAAAATAAAATAAAATAAAATAAAATCAGAGGGGGTAGTGGAGTGGTTCAGTCAGCTAAACGTCCGACTTCTCGTCCCAGCTCAGGTCTTAAACTCGGGGTTGTGAGTTCAAGCCCCACGTTGGGCTCCATGACCAGCATGGAGCCTACTTTAAAAAAAAAACCAACTTTTTTTAATAAAACAAAATAAATAAAACCAAGAGAAAACACATCTTAAGGTCATTCTTGCCATTCTGCAGGGCATGTGATAAAAATGAATAAAGCAACAGAGCATATTTGTGAGCACTGAGTTCCTAGCCCTGGAACCAGCTTCTCCAGCTGAGAAAGGGGCCGGTCATCCTACTCTGCTGTCGCCTCAGACCGTTGAGAGGCTCCAAGGGGGAAACATAATTCCCTCAAGAGGGAGAGGCGCCAAGAGGTGATGCTCCCCACCCCCCAGCCCTGGCTGCCCTCACTTCCTCACCTGCACTGGCAGCTCGTCCTCGTGAGACGCAGTCTCATTACTCATTTAAAACAGACCGAGGCATTATAGGGTCTCATTCATTTGGGGAATATAAAAAACAGTGAAGGGGAATAAAGGGGAAAGGAGAGAAAATGAGTGGGAAATATCAGAGAGGGAGACAGAACATGAGAGACTCCTAACTCTGGGAAACGAACAAGGGGTGGTGGAAGGGGAGGTGGGCGGGGGGGTGGGGGTGACCGGGTGATGGGCACTGAGGGGGGCACTTGATGGGATGAGCACTGGGGGTTATTCTATATGTTGGCAAATTGACACCAATACAAAATAAATTTATATAACAAATAAAATAAAATAAATAAAAATAAAGCAGACCGAGGCGTGGGGAGCCCACACACGTGTTGCTTTAGCTTCAGGAAGAATGACCGAAGGACGTGATTTAGGATTTACTTTTCTTTTCTCAATGACCTGTAACTATCGATTTACCAGAGGCTTCCAGAAAAGCACTCCGACGAAAATGAAACAATCCTGAAGTTCCCTTTGGCGCTACCTACCATTTACGAACCTTCTCTGAATACGGGATTCCCACAGCAGGAGCTGGCCCTGGCATTTCCGCTTGTTGAGCAGGTGTGGGAGGCTCCACAGGGGACCGGACTCACCTTCCGGAGCCCCGACCCCTGTTCCCAGCAAGGAGTCTCGGGAGTGGGCAGGAGGCCGCCTGTGCGTCCGGGGGCCAGGGCACCGTCAGGGCCACACTGGGCTTCCTCTCCCGGTCCTCCGGGGGGCAGCCTGGCGCCCCGGGGACAGCAGACACTGAAGACACAGAGGAGGGAGATCAGAGGTGCCCGGGGCTTGCCCGGCATTTTTCTCTGAAGAATAAGCCAGAAGCTATCCTCCGTATGGCTGCTGGGGCCTCTTCTCACACAGCACCCAGGAGGCTGAGGAGCCACGTTCCCCATCACCAGCATCTCCGAAGACCCAGGGTCCTGCTCACGGAGCCCCGAGGCGCTCCCTGCCCATGTTTCCACAGCACCCACTCTTACTTTACTTACTCATAATAATCATATTTGTAGGTCCTTTCAATAATAGTAAACCTGCCTAATATTAAGTGCCTGTTACGTGCCTGGATTTCATTTAAGTGAAATGTTTACTATTATTATCACTATTTTACCAATGAGAAAACCAAGGATCAGAAAAGCCAACAGACTTGCCTAAGCCCATGCAACTAAATACGGCAAACCGGGACTCAAACCACACTTTGCCTTCAAACCACGATGCTGCTCCCTACCTGGCAGCGGGAAATATATTTCTATGATGCTTTCTATGATGTCTTCAGCACTAAAATGAGACTTCCAACCAGATAATGTTTATAATGCTTCCTATTACTCTATAGGGTCAGAACCCCAGGACTAGAATCCTAGCTCCTCCATTTACTAGCTCTGTATCCCTGTAAAATCTGCCTAACCCTTCTGAGGTTCATTTTCTTTACCTGCAAACCAAGGATAACAGAAGTTCTGTACCTTACGGCTGTTGTGAAAATTAAATAAGATAATAATACAAAACAGTGCAGCACCCCCTTATAGTAAGTATTCAACACAATTAGCTACTTCACTGTTTTGGTTGTAAGTGGAGGAGGTATCAAGACCCTCCCGTAACATATGAGGTCTCAAGGCTATCTGTTGACGACCTCCTTGCTGTACACCTCTGTAAGCAAATGCAGAACGAGTACCCTACTCACCGTACACAATATGTTTCTTAAAACAGTGTTGGAGTGACGCAAACAAGAAATGTATGCATTGTTCTTTAGAGCTCGAATTTACTTGCTTTTGCAACTGAACAAAGAAGAGCTACTGCTAGTTCATCTCGCAAAAGGCCTTTCAGCAGACGCATGAAGACAGCAGCTGAAACAGCGATTTTCTGTAAATCGTAATCGATAAAAACAATCACATGAGTCTAGTTTCTATGCAACTTTCCAGGGACATATCTACTTTAGGACGCACAGGATGCACGTGTAGTGACTGTCATGATCCTTGCTCTTGTTTTCCTAGGAGGGCCACTCCATTCCTTCAGCCGCATGCTTCTTTCTATCATTCGTCGGTTCCTCATCCCATCTCAGGAGATGTGAGATAATTAGTGGCAAGAAATATATGTAGTACGAAGTACACGATAAGTAAAGTAAAAATCGGCACCAAGGGAAGACATTAATTATAACAGCAAGAACAGAGGGAAGCGTAGACCACACAGGTGCAGATCATCAGAGCTACAAGCTGGACTCTGAGCTTCCCAATGTTTAGAATGAAAGGGGATGCACGGTGGTTCTCCTTGTCAAGAACTAGAAGACCATGGTTCCTCCAGGATCAGTGACGGCTCCACTGCGGGCCACGCCACAGGGCTCCAGGCCACATCCACTTTATGATTTCCTCCCTACCACCCACCCTTTCTGATAAGAGCCCCCACTTCACTTCTCCCCTGCGGTCAACGGCTCGTCGCACATCCCACACTCCACAGGACATGTGTTGTGCCCGTGTGAATGCGTTCAAGTGCCCCTTCCTCAAGACACTTCATTTCTACTGCTTCGAAATATTTTACAATGTACAACTTTTATAACTGTGCAGTTGATAACCCGTACCTTCCTTCAGATTCTATATGTGGGGATTAGAAAAGAGAGACCCATTCTTCTCAAAATGCTCCAAAGAGCTGCTGGAGTGAAGCTGAGAAGGGTGAGAACACAGACGCCGCTAGAAGGGGTGGAGGACTGACAATACCCGTCAGCCTCCAGGTCAATCGAGGTGCCTTGTTTGTATGTGGGAGCCTGTAAGCTCTCCCTTTAAAAAAAAAAAAAAAAAAAAGAATAAATTTGCCTTGATGTATGTGACTTCCTGGCATCTAACCTCACTGTCTTGACCCTTTTGACTGCTCTTTTTCTATTTCTGTTCTGACTGATCCAAGATCCTTTTAAAAATTCCTCAGACTTTTCAGAACATTCCACACCCTGCCTTGGCCTCCTGGCATCAGAGCCTTTGGTTCCCTTTAATTTCGAAAGCCATGAGAGCACCGCTTATCATTCCAAACGCCAATCTCTGCCTGGCTGCAGCTGTAACCCCTCACTTAATCCACTAACCTGTCCCTCTGTCATGCGTTCACTGTGAATATCATTAATTGGGACTGAGAGGATTGGTGTAAAGACATATTTGCCAAAATTATGTCAATTATATCTTGATAAAACTGGAAAAGAGAAAATATTCACCAAAAATATACTATACGTAAGACTGGTAAGATTGCAGAACACAAACTTTAAAAAGATAAATTATTTTTAACAAATTTCATAAACTTTATGAATTAGTTTCAAATTTTTTTTTTTTTTAGTTTCAAAAAATTTTGTTCTAAGTTTGCTACATTGGGCTGGGTGATGGGTTTCCTTAGAAACATCTTAACAATGGGTTTGATTACTACTACCTATTTCTTTTTTTTTTTAATAATAAATTTATTTTTTATTGGTGTTCAATTTGCCAACATACAGAATAACTTAATCCAGTGCTCATCCCTTCAAGTGCCCACCTCAGTGCCCACTACTACCTATTTCTAAACTGCATTTCTTTTGAAATATTCACATTTCTACCTAGTTTATAAATACTTGTGATATTTTATACCCCCATTATTTTAATACAATTATTATTATTTTTATCCCCAAAGAAATAAGGGCCACAAATTGACAAACCAGAAGTTTATCTTGGAAGAATGAAAATAAAAGACAAGTTTAAAACACAGCCAATTACTGTGAGCCAGTTACTAACCTACTGGCCCTCAGCTCTGGACCTTCGCTGTTCAGCTTTATGATCCTGGAGCTGGGACTCAGCAAATGTGTTTCTCCTTTGCCAGCGAGGTCTCTGATGCGTATGATAGTACCCTCCAGGTTGTGCAGTCTACAACCTGTACCTTCCACAGCTTTTATATGTGGTTCTTCCAAGAAGAAGCTCCAGAGGGACACTGGACAGCTGCACGAGGGGGAAAGGAACCTGCCCTTTGCTGTTTGCTCATTGTTCCCATAGGGTTGCCTCAGCTAGAGCTCGACCCCCTGACAGCGGCCACTAGTTCCGATTGGTTCCAGTTTTCATTTATTTCCTTGCTCCTGGAATGCACCTCACTGCCTTCCTTCAGAGAGAAGAGGGCCAGGGTCCCCTCCTTGGAGGCTGGCATCCTAGCCTCCCAGGGCCTGGCTGTGCTCTGGGGTACCTGCTGGGAGGCAGCAGCCCCTTCTCCAAAGCCTGAGTTTCAGCCCCCTGGGGTCCTTCCCCCAAGTGATCCCAGCCTGAAAGTCGCTACCTATGTTGTTCCTCAGTATTGGCTTTTCATTCTTTATTCCTCCAAAATCCCTGCATCATTTCCCTACATTAAATTCTCTCTGTTAAAAAACCTGGTGTAGTTCCTATTTGCTTGATGGGACCCTAACTGACATGATGGTTTCTAATCCTTCCCCCCCACAGTGTGGTATTTACACAGGACTAAGATATGGACGATTAAGAGCAAATGGTACAAAGTTAGGAGCAGCTGTAAAGCTGATTTTTTTTTAGAAAAACTGCATATTTCATGAACTTGCCTCCCTATAAAACAACTTATTATGCCTTTGAATTTAATATTCAAATTTCATATAGTTTTATGTACACATCTTTAAGTTCTATAAACCCTACAAATCTGTAAATCTTATTTTACATAGAAAATTAAGTATAGTGTACAGTACACAGCAGTGGCACACAAGGGCACCACAATGTATTGTTATCTTAAATTTACTATACCCATATTTAACGTAAAATCTAAATTTGGATAAAATGTTTTCATAAAAATTTCATTTATAAAGACAAAAGGCAGTGCACCTTAGCTTGATGACTCTAGAATTTATTGATGCCAACTGCCCACTGTTAGTACTGAATTCAACAACCAACATTTAATGTTGTACTTATGTCATACAACAACATATCTTGGTAAGAACCCAAAGTTGTATATTACATTTCAGTTTTAAATATTTATTTATCCATTCATTCATTCATTTGAGAGTGTCAACCTTGAGATCATGACCTGAGCCAAAATCAAGAGCCCGATGCTTATCTGACTGAGCTGCCCACGTGCCCCTACATTTCTATTTTAAAGCAAGTCAGTTGATCCTAAAGAAATTAATTTAAAATGATCATTTAATAGTTATTATAAGATAAAAAATAATAAAGAGGCATACATTTTTTTCATGAAAACTCTGGTCTTCCATTTAGAGTGGATCAAAATGAAGAATTATTAATGCAGAGGTGCCTACACCTAGGTGGTGTAGTCAGTTAAGCATCTGACTCTTGATTTTGGCTCAGGTCATGATCTCAGGGTCATGAGACTGAGCCCTTCATCAGACTCCTTGCTCAGCCAGGAGTCTGCTTGAGATTCTCTCCCTCTCCCTCTGCCCCTTTCTCTTGTGTTCTCTCTCTCTCTCTCAAATAAATACATCTTTTAAAAAAACTATTAATGGAAAATTTGACTATGATAATTTCTCTGTGTTTTAGGACTCCATTTCAGTATTTCCATTATTTTAAACAAGAGTTATCACAGACCTAATTAAAGTATTACTAGGTTTTATATACCTAAAACCACCAAAAGAAAATATGTAAAAACAGACACCCATTGTCCTAATTCTGGCCTGCTGGAACCATATAGAATAATTCTTCTTTTCTTTCCACATTAAAGGTCCTCCAGGGGCACTTGGGTAGCTCAGTTGGCTAAGCGTCTGCCTTCAGCTGGGCTCGTGATCCCAGGGTCGCAGGATCCAGCCCCTCATTGTGTTCCCTGCTGAGCGGGGAGCCTGCTTCTCCCTCTCCCACTGCCCCTAACGCTCTCGTTTTCATTCTCATTCACACACTCTCTCTGAAATAAATAAATAAAATTTTAAAAATAAATAAATAAAGGTCCCCCAAATATTTCAGGACCACTAATTCATCAGCCTTCCTTCCTTCTGGCTCAGCAGCCATGGTCCCTCTTAGGATGTGGTTTCCAGGCTCCTCGCCATCTTGGCCTCCCTCCTCAGAATTTAAGTAAGGTCCAACTGCTACAGATCTAGATAGAAGGTCTTAGATTAACAGATCATCTGTTTGCCACTTTATTAGCTATGATAAACATCAATCAAAACTCTGAAAAAGCTGAGCTTCACAGCTAACTTTAGCCGGATATTTTAAATGCTTAGAAAGTGTGAATTTTATTTTTGTTCTAACAGTCAGATGTGAGACCTCAAATTGAAACTTGCAGTAATTTACGTGGCAAATGCCAACACCAACAGTCTAACCACAAGACGAAGGGGGGGGGGGGAGCTGCAGGAACACGTGAAAAGTGGGTCATCCTTTTCCATGGAATTCTTTCTTCCCTCTCCCATCTGTGTCACCAACCGGGGGAGCTCCGGCTCTCGGGAAATCTCCTCTCCATCTACTCCAGGCACCCTGTTGTCATGTCACTTTGTCTCAGGCACTACCATTTTTCTGAATATATGTCTTAGGCTTACAAATGTCCCTGAATAAACTCACAAGTTTTGGGGACAGTATGTGGAAACAGAAAATTACAAACTTCAAATATCTTTGACTCAGCCTTTAGTAAAATTAACATCCCTCATAGCCAAGTTTCCACAGACTTTAAGTTAAAACCATTCTTGTTCTTTATATTTTCATCATGCAGCTCAGTTTCTGTCTATGACTACTTGCTAAGGGCAACGAAGTTGACTATACAATGGGAAGGTTGGTCTTACAGGTTCCAAGTTCTGCTCACTTGTACCTTTGGCATTATAAATGTTTGTTGTAGGAAACTTAATTTTCTAAAATGTTTGTTGTAGAAACAGTGTTTGCCTGCATCAAGCTATAACCACTGCCTGTGACGGGTGATTGAGGCGACTTCTAGTTGCAGCTCTAATGGACTCATTCTGACTGGACTTGGCACACGCAGCCATGGAACCTCCCTGGTGTGGAAGGGGTGTGGCCCTGCTCATCTGCGAACACCAAGACCTTTTATCTTGTCTTTTTCCATTCAGGGCATAATAAACACTGGGATCCAACACACCTCTTTTTATTTTTTTTTTCTTTTTAAGGATTTTTTATTTATTTGAGAAAGAGCAAGAGAGAGAGAGAGACAGAGAGAGGGAGAGGGAGAGGGAGAAGCAGACTCCCCACTGAGCAGGGAGCCTGATGCCGGGCAGATGCTTAACTGACCGAATCACCCAGGCGCCCCCCAATACACCTCTTTTTAAAAAGTCATGCAAATTAAAAAGAAATCCTTCAACAACAGGGACTGTGTATCATCATTGCACCTTCCAGAACACATGGTTCGGAGATTTCCAAATGTATGGGGCTCAAAATATTAGTTGAAGTGGACAGCTATCACTTAAAGCTAAATTTCATTGCCATTAAAATGGAACATGAAGGTTCAGAAGAAATCAACTTTTACTTCTTCTTCTTTTTTTTTTTTTTTTGAGTTTTTACTTCCTTGCCAGGTTTATAAATATTTGTTTCAGAATGGGCCCACTTTTACAGATACTGAGTATCCTCCATAATAGTATCTGAAGCCTTTTGGTTGTAGGTGACAACAATTTAACTCAAGCGAGTTTAAGCCAAGAAAAAGAGGAGGATTTAATGCTTCTTATAATGAAGAAGATAACTCAGAGGCTCAAATACTATCATCAAGACTGACTCTTTTCTCTCTTCTTCTCTGGCCTCCCTTCTTCTATGCTGGTTTCATTCTCAGGAAGACTCCCACTGGCTCCCTCCCAACTAGCAATCTTATGTTTATATCCTTTCTTCTCACAACCCAGAAGGAAGACAGACAGACCCTCTACCAAATCTTAGGGAAGACTCTCAGTTAACTCTGCTTGGACCACACCTCTCTCCTCAGGCAGGGAATTAATGCATCCTGATGGACAGACCCCCGGGAGAAGGGGAGGGAGTACCCCAAAGGAAAAATTGCCACACTGATAAGTCTACTCAACAATTCAAGGTCTGAAATTGTAAGTTCTTTTGTTTTCCTTCTGGGCATGATAGAAATAAAACCATGGTTCTGCCAAGTGGACTTCTAAAATGACTATAATTATACAGTACACTCTCACTGGCACAGAGAAATGATATTTACTGGGTTTACTCTATGCCAACGACAGTGTCAGACATTTTATAGACATTGGCTTATTTGATTCTCATAATATGTAGATATTTAAGATGAAAGTACAGAGGTTTAGAGAAGTTACATAACAAATAATAGAACCAAAAAATGTAAGTTGAGTCTACCTGTCTTCAAAATCCCTTGCTTTCAGCACTGAGAGTTTTAGGGCTCTTTTGGGTTTCTTTACTGTGGATATCGGAAATTTATGGATAAAATCTCAAAGACCTACAGATCAAACAAGGCCAATTTAATTAAAAAGAAGGCAGTTATGCATAGAAAGTGATTTATCAGATGCCCTGAGAGAGTTTTACTAGTTGCCCAAAATTCCTCCACTAGAGATTATTTTGGACTAAGTAATTACTGCTGCTTAGCTTATTTTATTTTTTTCACTATAAATACTTCCCAAGAGCACTTGGGATAATGAGCCTTGTTAAAATGCAAATGCCCCAAGAAGGGGTAATACATGAGGCTTTCTTCTATTAGCCAAGACCTTTATGTCCATCAGATCCTCCACTCCTTTTCACATGGCCCTTCCCCAGGAAAGAGACATGAGACAGGTCACATCACATTGCTCGACAGAACATCTTGGTAAAGCTCACAGCAGCCAGTAGACTGCAAAGAGGCTGGGAAAAATTCTGTAACCTTTGTACTCCCAATGAAAATTACTCAGCATTTGATCATATAACCCAGGAAAACTGTAAAAAGGCTTGAGAACAGCAACAAAAAGAAATACAGTTACTATACAGACTATGAATTAGCAAAGAGAATCAGGGAATTAAGGCAGGAATAGTAACTGTGAGAATTTGCACTAATGTTTCCATACTTAATTTTAGAAACATAAACCTCTTGGGTATACATTATTTAGTAAAGGGGGAAAAATTTAATCTTTAGTGACTATGGTTAAATGCTTTACATCACACAACATTACTGGTGCTACCACAATATTACCCACAGGAATTTCATACAAAATGTAGTCTCAGGTTACACAGAGCACCACTGGCAGGAAATATCAGAAAGGGAGACAGAATATAAAGACTCCTAACTCTGGGAAAAGAACTAGGGGTGGTGGAAGGGGAGAAGGCGGGTGGGGGTGGGGGTGAATGGGTGACTGGCACTGAGGGGGGCACTTGACGGGATGAGCACTGGGTGTTATTCTGTATGTTGGCAAACTGAACACCAATAAAAAATAAATTTATTATTTAAAAATAAATAAATAAATAAAAAGAAAGAAAGAAAGAAAGGGGGCAGCAGATAATGGGTCCCAGCCTCCTGCCAGCCTCCCGCCCCACAGCACCTCTGGACAACTTCCTGAGAACTGCCTCTTAACCACTGGCTTTCAGCCACTTCCTCTCTGAACTGGGACAGTTAGGAAGCATTTATTTTCTAACAGTTTCTCTTCATAAGCAATTTTGCAAATGAAATTTTAATTTGCATTCAACAAATTAAAAAGAAGAGGCAGTGGGGGTGGACGAAAAAGAGGGAAAGGAGGGAGGAAGAGACGGAAGGAGGAAGAACTACATTCTACCTATAATATTTATTTCCTAGACTCTTAGTTCCAAGGGACAACTGAAGAGAAAAAACTTTCAAGGTCATGATAGTTCAACCCCTACTTCTTCAATATGAGGAAGTGAGGCCCAGAGAGGTTAAGAACTTCCCCAGTATCAGGATGTCAGTAGCAGAGCTGAGTTTCTCGCCCACATCTCCTTACTCCCAGTCCTGTGCTCTTTCCATAGTCAAAACTTCATGCCAAGGGACAGGCCAGACGTTGTCAATAGGCAGCAGCAGGACTGGAGTTACGCTGCGTCCCTGTGTATAAAACCATTTCTGCAGGCGAGGAAGGAGGACGGGTGTTGTCGGCTGACGGGAGGTTCCCTATCACACATTTCTTGGGGCGCATGCTGTAGCATCTACATGAGAACACATTAAAAGGCTTCTCTGATACACTCAGTTACCAAAGTTCTTGACAGGTGACAGCATCAGCCAGAGTCATTCCAAATTCTGTCCTCTGCCAGGCTATGTACACCCAAGTGCTCTCGTACTTGTAACAGGAAATGCGTATCATTCTCCTCACCAACAAACATTTAGGCCACGCCTCCTCTTGAAAACACTAAGGCAGCCTCTGGAGCTATGAAGAGAGGTACATAGCTTGGACCCTTCATAGGCAGTGCTTTAAATCTGTGATGAGCTAGCACACACATATGAAAGAGGACCTCAAAGTTGGTGTATCTAAGTACAAATAAGAGCAAAGGATAAGGCTATAGGACTTCTAGGAAGACCTCCAGAGAATTAGAAAATCTAAACATAGACTTCCTTGAGTATAGCTGAACAATATCCACTGTGGTAATTAAGATTCAAAGATAGAAGTATTCACTGGACATGAAACACTGCTTATCTCAATTTTTATATTAATGTTATGGCATCCAATTGCAAATCATCAGAAACATACTATCTTGAGATATGGCTCATATTTATGAAACAAATACGATCCTGGTACCTCATGTAAACAAAAAGACTATATTGAAAAATATCTCAAATGTAAAATAAAGTATGTGTATATTGTTAAAACACCTACTTATAACCTCCCAACAAGCAAAAATCCAGGGCTGGATGGCTTCACTGGTGAACTTGACAAAACATTCAAAGAAGATTTAATACCTATCCTTCTCAAATCCTTCCAAAGAGTTGAGGAGAAAGAAGTGCTTACAAACTCATTTTATGAGGCCAGCAACCCTGAAACTAAAGCCAAAGACACCATAAAAACAAAAAGTTATAGGCCAATATTCCTGATGAATATAGAGGCAAAAATCTACAATCAAGTATTAACAAACTGAATTCAACAATCCATTAAAAAGATCATATGCCAACATTAAGTAAGATTTATTTCAGGGATGCAAGGATGGTTCAACATCAAATAATGTAATATTAATGAAGCGAAAAGATAAAAATCATATGATGACCTCAACAGATGCAGAAAAAGCATTTGACAAAATTCAACATCCATTTATGATAAAAACTCAAGAAAATGGGCATAAAGGAAATATACCTCAACATAATAAAGGCTATATATGACAAGCCCGCAGCCTTTAAGACCAGAAACAAGACTAGGATGCCAACTCTCCCCACTTTCATTCAACATAGTATTAGAAGTCCTAACCACAGCAATCAGACAAGACATAAAGAAGAAATCAATGGTACCCAATTTGGTAAGAAAGAAGTAAAACTGTCGCTGTTTAACAGATGGTGCAATATCATATAGAGAACACCCTAAAAATTCCACTCAAAACTGTTAAAAGTAATAAATGAATTCAATAAAGTTACAGTAACAAAATTAAAATACAAAAATCTGTTGCATTTCCATACACTAGTAACAAGCTATGAGAAAGAGAAATCAAGAAAAAAAAATCTCATAATTCCATCAAAAGATACCTAAAAATAAATTTAACCAAAAAGGTTAAAGACTATAAACTAAACCATACAATGTTGATGAAAAAAACTGAAAATGAAATAAATAAATGTTAAGATATTTCACACTCATATATTGGAAGAATTATTATTGTTAAAATGTCCATACTATCCAACGTAATTTACAGATTCAATGCAATCCTTATCAAAATTCCAATGGCATTTTTCACAAACTAGAAAAAATCATTTTAATAACTGTATGGAACCACAAAAGACTCCAAATAGCCAAAACAATCTTGGGGAAAAAGAACAAAGTTACAGGTATCACACTCCCTGATTTCAAACTACAGTACAAAGCTAGAGTAATCAAAACTATATGATATTGCCATAAAAGCAGACACACAGATTAATAAAACAGAATGGAAATAAACCCGTGCATACATGGTCAATTAGCTTATGACAAAGGAGGCAAGAGGATACAATGCAGAAAGGCGAGTATCATCGTTGGTGTTGAGAAACTGGGCAGCCACATACAAAAGAACAGAACTGAACCACTATCTTACACAATACACAAAAATTAACTCAAAATGGATTAGATTTGAATGTGAGACCTAAAGCCATAAAACTCCTTGAAGAAAATATAGCTGGTAAGCTCCTTGACAATAATGTTAGTGATGTGGTTTTGGGTCTGACTCCAAAGGCAAGGACAACAAAACCAAAAATAAACAAATGAGAGTACACCAAATGTAAAAAGCCTCTAAACAAAACAAAACAAAACAAAAGCTTCTACATAGTCAAGGAAACCATCAACACAATTAAAAGGCAACCTACCAAATGGGAAAAGATATTTACCAATTATATATCCCATAGGGGTTAATATCCGAAATATATAGGGAACTCATATAACTCAAAAACAAACAAACCACAACAAAATCTGATTTAAAAAATGGGCAGAGGACCTGAATAGATATTTTTCCAAAGAAGATATACAGCACTCGGAAGATGCTCCACATCAGTAAACATCAGGGGAATGCAAATCAGAACGGCAGTGAGATATCACCTCACACCTGCCAAAATGGTTATTATCAAAAAGACAAGAAATAAGAAGTGATGGTGAGGATGTGGAGAAAAAGGCACCCTCATGCACTGTTGGTGGGAATGAAGTTGGTGGAGCCACTGTGGGAAACAGTGTGAAAGTCCCTCAAAAAATTAAGAATAGAATTACCATGCGATCCAGCAATTCCACTTCTGGGTGTATATCAAAACACACGGAAACACTAATTTGATAAGATACATGCATACTCATGTTTGCTGCGGCCTTCTTCACAATAGCCAAGATTTGGAAACAACCTGTTGATAGATGAATGGATAAAGAAGGTGTATCACACACACACACACACACACACACAATACTATCCAGCCACCAAAAAGAGTGAAAATTACCATTTGCAACAACATGGACAGACCTTGACGGTATTATGCCACATAAGGTAAGCCAGACAGAGAAAGGTAAATACTGCAGGATTTCACTTATTTGTGGAAGCTAAAACCAACCAACAAAACAAAGCCCAGACTCATAGACATAGAGAACAGATTAGTGGTTGCTAGAGAGGAGAGGATGGGGAAGTAAAACGGGTGAAGGGCACCAAGAGGCAGACACCAAAGTCCACCTATGAAATAAGTCAAGGAAACGTAGCCTACAGCACGGGGAATCCAGCTGATAACACTGCATTAACTTGGGCGACAAATGGTCACTACGCTTATTCTGTTATCAGTTCCTGAAGTACACAGATGTCAAATCATGTGTTGTACACACGAAATTTATATAATATTGTATGTAACTTATACTTCAATAAAAAGACACAGACTTGTAAAATTAAAATATGTGCCTTGTTGAAATATATACTGTTTTATTTTCGGTATCACAGAAGATTAAGGCGAGAAAGTAACCGAGGCGCCAGTGTCTCCATTTATCAGCTGTTCCGCTCACCCTTTCAACATCCCTACCAGTGGCTTCTCATCCCATGCTTGAAAACCTTAAACTGTTGTGATTTAAACAAAATGGGTGCAACTGCTTTGTGCTGCATTGACTGAAGAATAAACCAAGATGGGTTCTACTATATTTGGCTCTTCACCCCATTACCAAGACTTCTAGCTACACATGGCGGGTAACTTTTCACACAAACCTAGGCCTCTGGCACAACTAGTTGATTAAACAATCCTCTTGTTTCCTATTGATAGATTAAAAGAGTAACACTAACAGATGAATTAAATGGCAACACTTTCCATCTATCACCACCACCAAGGGTAAAAGCAGGATAGAGCAGCCGTGGGAGGGGAGAAGGGGTCACTTGACTCTTACCGCTTGGCCAGCTGGGTCTATTCTCTGTGTACCTCTGCAGGACCGTAGAGGACGGGCTTTCCAACTCACCTGTGTTTTGAGAACGACATCCACAAATTTAAACTTTCATCAAAACCTCATTTAATTCTCTGTAATCTGAGCTGCCCTGAGGAGCCGTCATCCTTTACAGCAGAATTGCAGGGTGTAGGCATGTGCATGTTTGTGCTCTGCCTCTCGTACTCCCCGCTGAGCATGTGGCTCCAAGCAGACTAACCAGGCTCCTAGGTGGGGACACAGTGATGAGACCCAGGAGATACGGTAGCATCCAGCATGGATCAGAAACATGCTGGGCCCTCGCAAATGTCTGCTACGGATTCTTTTACACGTTACCAACACAACGTACGGACTGGCTACCTAGAGTTAGAGCTAATTTATGGCTAATGACTTCTCTGCCACTTTATTCGCAAGCCCCCTTTGTAAGTACTGTTAGACACGTGTTACCAGCAGCACAGCAGTCGGGGCCTGGCAGAGAAGCTTCCCTGAGATCCTCCGGTAGCAGAGAAATTACAGAGCATCAGAAAGCAGCTGATGGGATGTATGATGAGGGTGTGGAGCAGGTCGAGAGAAGCAAAACAGCGAAGGAATGTCAAAATCAAAGACAAACACAAGAATGGGGTGCAAAAGCACTGAGGATTCCAACCGTTAATTTGCACTTCTGAACTAGAACTTTCCTTCAAACACAGTGCCCTGCCTCATGTCTTTTTAAAATTTTGGAACTTGAGGAAGCAACCCCAAATGTCAGCATATACTACTCCCTATCAACCAGTATTAAGAAGCACTGTGCATAAACCACGAGACTTTGCACCCCACAACCCCAGATGAAAAAGACAGAGAAAGTGCAAATTCCTCAATGAGGTGAAACTTGACCTCTGTTAGCACCAAGAAGGCTGCTTAGGAGTGGGGAAAGAGAAAAACAGAGGGAACAGGAGGAGAGCAGGTGTTGCAAGGGGATGCCTCAAGCAGGAGAATAGGAAGCGGTGCCGGTAACGGAGGAGAGAGATGGCTTCACTACCCCTACAACCGTCCGCAGCACGGTTCCCCCCCCCCCCCCCAGATGTTCGACCAATGACTCCATCGACCAAAACCGTCAGGCACCACAAATAAGTCATCCTGACAGATACCTGAAAAGTTTCAGGCTGCCAAACTACTGCCAATGCTCAGTGTAAAAAAAATGAACAATTCTGCTGTAAATTCATCTCAGGTTTTAAGATCAGGACCGTCATGTATTGTACACTAGCATTTTCACAAGTAAAATTCAGAGAACAGTTATTGGCTCTTGTTAATAATCAAATGCTCTAACGTCTCCCAACATTTATTCCAAAGCACTCCCAGAAGATTTCTTATAAAAACGGGCATATTTCCCAAGTGAACAGGTATAGAATGTGTATCAATTTTTTAAAAACCTGTCCCTGGCGAGTTTCCTAAAGGACCAGCAGCAGGAATTATAAGCCAGATGTGGACCTTTCAGGGTCTGAACCAGATATGGTGAGAGTCTACAGACCTATTCGAATTTACTTAAATAAAGCCCCAATGTGACAGAAATATGGCTGCAAATAGGGTTAACTATGGACTACAAACATTTTTATGGAAAAAGAACTAAAGATTGAGCATTTGGGGGCAACCCCAGTATAAGGCAAATTCTATTCGGCTCACTAGTTAAAACGCCAGCACTGTGTCTAACAAAGCCGAGATGTACGTGAATACACGTAATTCAGAGAGGAAAAAAATTTAATGCAAGTGTCATCAGTTTAAGTTCTGCTTTCCAAACCATAAGCAGATGTTGACTCTGCCTGGCCTTAGCTTTAAAATATGCATCAGGCTTTTGCTGGGAAGCAAAGTGGCATCACTTGTTTGGAGATGTCTTACAGTTACACCTGAATCCCCTCCACGGAGAACAAAGCACAGGACACGTGAAACTACCTGCAAATGTGTAATATTCATCAGTTTACAGCCAGCTTTACTTCTCTGTGTGCTGTTATCCAAGCACTGCTCTGAAAACATCCCCATTCCCGATAAGAAAAATGAAGCCCGGCTTACACAACATACCAAACTGCATGCAGGGATTTAGAGAAAGTCCAACTAAACTCTGGCTCTAGACCGTGTGATGAGAATTGAGCTGTAGGATTTTCGCAAAGGGCGAAAATCAAGAATGAGTTTTCAGGATTTTGTATTTTTACCGCAGCCCATGCACTGGCTTCCTGCGCTCTGCAAACCCGTGAATTAACTACATACCTACAAACCCTTTTAAGCAGAGCACAGGAGGAATCGCAGCCCACTATTCTGTTACCCTTCCCGGGGGAAGAAAACCCAAACTGGGGCTGGGAGACAAGCACGAATGCCCGCTGCAAGCACACTTACTGATCTTTTCCTCATCTCGTGAGAAAGGGAAGCAGCAGAGCTGGCCCATGGCCCCGGCGCTGTCCCCCGCGCGGGGCTCGGCTCCCGGGTACCCCAAGGACCCGCCGCTGCTCGCCCGCCCGCCGCTGCTCTGCGCCCCGCGGCCTCCTGCAGCCCAGGAGCAGCCCCGGGCGGGAGGAGCCAGCGCGGAGGGGGGAGGGAGGAGGGAGGGCCGGGAGAGGGAGGAGGGGGAGAGGGGAAGAGAGAGGAGGGGGGGGAGAGGGGAGGAGGAGGCTCCCGGCTGGGGGGAGGGACGGGAGAGGGGAGGAGGGGAGAGGGGAGGAGGGAGAGGAGGGGAGGGGAGAGGGGAAGACGGAGAGGAGGGGAGGGGAGAGGAGGGGAGGGGAGAGGAGGGAGAGGAGGGGAGGGGAAGACGGAGAGGAGGGGAGGGGAGAGGAGGGGAGAGGAGGGAGAGGAGGGGAGGGGAGGGGAGGGGAGGGGAGAGGAGGGAGAGGAGGGGAGGGGAGAGGAGGGAGAGGAGGGGAGGGGAGGGGAGGGGAGGGGAGGGGAGAGGAGGGAGAGGAGGGGAGGGAGAGGTTCCCTGCTGGGGGGAGGGACGGGAGGGGAGGGAGAGGGGAGGAGGGGAGAGGGGAGGGAGAGGGGAGGAGGGGAGAGGGGAGGAGGGAGAGGAGGGCAGGAGGGGAGGGGGGAGGAGGGAGAGGAGGGCAGGAGGGGAGGGGGGAGGAGGGAGAGGAGGGCAGGAGGGGAGGGAGAGGCTCCCGGCTGGGGGAAGGGACGGGACGGGAGGGGAGGGAGAGGGGAGGAGGGGAGAGGGGAGGAGGGGAGAGGGGAGGAGGAAGAAGAGGGGAGGGGAGAGGGGAAGACGGAGAGGAGGGGAGGGGGCAGCTCCGGGTGGGAGCAGAAAGGCTCCGCCTCCCGCAGCTGCAGCCGAGGGGGGACCGCCTGGGGCTGAAGGGACCACATGCTCAGGCTCCCGCAGGACCGCCCCGGCCTCCCCAGGACCCCCCAGGGCCCCCCAGGACCTCTCAAGCCCCCCAGGACGCCCCCCAGGACCTCCTCGGCCCCCCAGGACCGCGGCTCCGCCTTCCGCGCAGCCCGCGGCCCCCAAGCTCAGGGCTCGGGCACGTCCGGCCTTGCCCGGGGGTCGCAGGGGGGGGCGGGGCCCCGCGTCCGCCGGGAAGGTGGGGGAGCGGCCTCGCCCCAGCGCCCTCGGCCCCTCCGGCCCAGCCCCGCACCTGCGCCCTCCTCGGACTCAGAGCCCCGCCCCCCGGGCCCCGCGCCGCCAGCCGCCGGCCGAGCCCGTAGCCCCCGCCGCCGAATGTGGGGTCGCGGATCCCGGGCTCGGAGAATAGCCCCGATCTGGAAGCCCGGGCGGGAGAGAGCAGGGGCCGCGGCCGGGCCCGGAAGGCTCCCGGGTCCGCAGCTTCGGGGCGCGGCGACCCCGGCCACGGCCCGACCCGAGCACAGACCTGGGGGGGCGGGGGGGGAGGGGAGGGGAAGGACCCAGGGGAAGGGACCCGAGGGACCCGAGGGACCGGGTGTCCTTACTCTGCACCAAGGAAAGAACTATTCCTAGTGAAGCGTCGTCATGAACAAAACGCGAAGCCCTGCAGGCCTAACCACCCCCCCCCCCCCACACACACCCACCACTACCCTGCTGCGGCCCAAGACCTTTGGAAGCAGCAAGACAGAGGCCCCCGGGGGCTCCGCAGTCGGGCGAATAAATAAAATCTTCCAAAAAGAGAAGTAGGAAGCCAGAGGTTTGAGTCCCAGACCGTGGGGTACCAACCGCTGGGAAATCCTGGCCTGAGTGTGGGGGCCTCCCTGTGGACCTCCAGGCCAGGGAGCTCAGGATCAAGTGTTTAAGTCGTTCCAAGGCAGACGGTCTGGGAGCAAGGCAAGGCCAGAGAGCGGGTTGAGAACCTGTCCGCACCTGCACCTGCGTGCACCTGGTCCCTTCAGCTTGGCCACCAATCTCTTCTCCTCCTCCTCCTCCTCCTCCTCCCCCTCCTTCCTCCCCCTCCCTCCTCCTCCTCCTCCTCCTCCTCCTCCTCTGGTTCCAGTTTCCTGCCCTGGAGCTGCCCTCAGAGCAAGAAGGCCCCTCCCTGAATGCGGCCCCCAGGGGCCAACACTCTGTCCTGAACCCGCACAGCAACTTCACTGTATTAACTAATTCTTTTTTTCTTAAAGATGTTATCTATTAATTCATGACACAGAGAGAGGCAGAGACCCAGGCAGAGGGAGAAGCAGGCTCCCTGCGGGGAGCCGGATGGGTCACTGCATCCTGTGACCCCAGGGTCAGCCCTGGGCTGAAGGCAGCGCTCAACCGCTGAGCCCCGGGGCGCCCCTATTAATTAATTCCTATTGGCACTACTTCTGACAACATGTAATTAAGAATAAAAATAAAAGTAAACCTCAGGATATTCTGCAATATAAGGAGGAAAGGTATATATATGGTATATTTATATAATATAATGTCATATATATATGACAGATATATATATATATAACGTCAGATCTATGTTTCATAAGCATTAACAGTGAATCAACCATAACACGAGATTAGAAAACAACTGAAAAATTCAAGACAGGAATTTTTAAACTGGCTTTTAACTGTGCAAATAATTAGCATATCATTTAACCTCTCCTAGAGGACAGGAGTCTGGTTCCCAGCACTAAGGTTCGTCTCTGTTCTGGAAGGCTATAGTTTCATGCTGTAGGTTACAGCTACTCTCAGCCCAGGATTTCCAGGAATGGTCTTCACATTGCAAACTTCTTTTTTTGATGAAGATGATTCACTAAATACACAATTAAATGTAATTTCTCTTCTACAGATTTCATAAGAGTCTCCATAAACCCAAAATTTTCAACTCAAAATAATAGAGACATTCCTAGGTCTGCATTTTTGTTAGTTTGAGAAACAAACCATAGATAGGTTGGGAATAGTGGTTAAAAAAAAAAAAAAAGATTCCCCACTGCCCCTGCCATCACATGTCCCTCCTCAAATTTGAAGAGCTACCCTACAGAACGACCTAAAAAGTAGTCATCATTTCCCCAATTGTTTGGGAATACAACAGGGTGTAACCGACCTGAACAGCAGAGGATCTGAGCCCCTCCCCGCCCTTCCCTCTCTAACAAAAACAATCAAGTAGTTGAACAAGAATAAATCCTAAGGTTTACTGGGTACTTATTATATGCCAGGCCCTTGCTCACTCCTTTACATTTACAAGTTCGTTTCATCCCTACCACAGTTCTGTGACGTAGGTGGCATTTCTATCCCCCTTTTACAGCTGGAAACAGTTGAGCTCAGAAAAGTAACTAAACCAAAACCTCTCAGACACTATAGGACGACAATGGGATTTGAACTCCATTTGTTCGGCTGCACAAAGCCTGAGCATCTCACCCCAGAGATCTTAGTATTAAACACATTTTGCAAGTGGTATCAGGTATACGCCTTATGAGGCAACTTACTACAATTTCAGAATATGCAGAAAAGTAGCTATTTAACCAAGCTCAACGATAATATGTTTAAATGTCTTGGTTTCTCATGTTTGGTCACCAAATTCCTTTATTAGTAGGGCAAGAGTAATATAATCGTCTTCTAAGGCAGAACCCTTACTGGAGCGGGGGCCTAGCTCTGCGGCCTGCATGCCGTGGGGAGGCCTGTCCAGAGCGCAGAGACCCCAGAATGGCCCCTGCAAGCAGGCACCTTCCAGGGGAAATAGCAGCTCATCCCACTCATGAATAACCCCTGAGAACATTAATGGGATTTTATCAGGAGATTAACAGACTCCTTTCAGTCACATAGAGAGATGTACCATAACTAGAAGATTTTTTAAAAAGTTGACCTGAATGAGAAAAATACCTGATACGATACCAGGTTCGTGACTTTAAAGCTATGACCTTTCCGCATTTTCTTTTCTCACAGGCCTCGCTGTGAACAAACTGTGGCTGGGACGGATACCTGTTTGCTGCGGTTGCTTGGATTCTTGTTATAATGGTTAAAATGGTAGGAGGGGAACCAAACAGCACGAGGGGGTGGCAGCCGCCTCTTCCCCATGGGCTGTCAAGTATCAGCTCTGACAATATTGTCTCTACTGGGAAAAGAGAATTCTATGACCCAAACTCTATTCTCTGTATCACTCGGTGACATTATTTTCAATCTGAAAACATATATATTTGAATTTCGGAGCAGCCTCACTATATAAAAATCTGACTCAAAGTAAAGAATAAGTCTCACTGTAAGATTATGAAGCTGTCCAGATCACCACCTCTTCTGAGGCCTCCAATTCATCAATTAAAGCTGGGTTTGACAATTTACAGAAACGCGTGAGAAAGGAAAGAAAAAAGTAAATGTTCCTTTATTAACCAGAGTAGACAGAAAGAGGACATTAAACCATTTAGTGTAAAGAGAAGGAAAAAATAATTTTAGCCTCTTAGGAGGGATATGTCTCAGGAGACATGCCTTCAAGCATAAGGGACACACTTTGGGAAGATTTCATTATACAGCAGGTGGCACACTTACGGAAACTGTTATGCCAAGAAATGTCACGGTTTCAGTGAAAATGTACGTAAGTTCAAGAAATGCTTGACAATTCATGAAAACGTGACTCATAAAAATCGGGATGCTCTGGAATCTATCGCAATTTTTTATGTTGACATCGGGGTGCCAAAAGACAGTCAATCAGGGCCTGAAGAAGGCTGGATGCATATACTCAATATTGTATTCTGTTTCTCTATGTTCTTAGAAAACCAAACTTCAATTCTCGATAATCAATCCACAAAGCATATATCACCCAGACCCAGCAGCTGCTCCTCTAGTCTTTACCTCCTGCTACATGTTTGCAGCCGTTTTGTAACCAAAGGGCAAGGTTCTGAAGCTACATGATTAAATACTGATCTTTGAGAGCTGTTCTTATGAATGTCTGTAAGGAAAAGAGGCTGAAAAAGTTGTAACTGAAAAACTTTATGGATTACTTGTAAATCTCATGGCAAATCCTGTTTTTAATTTACTAAGTAAAAGAACCTTGATCTAACTATGAAATTTGGAAGCCAAGAATATTGTTTTATTACCATGTTACTCATATTTTCTTTTTTTTTTTAAAGATTTTATTTATTTATTTATTTATTCATGAGAGACACAGAGAGAGAGAGAGAGAGAGAGGCAGAGAGAGGAGAAGCAGGCTCCATGCAGGGAGCCCGACGTGGGACTCGATTCCAGATCTCCGGGATCACGCCCCGGGCCAAAGGCAGGTGCTAACCCGCTGAGCCACCCGGGCTGCCCCCCAACTTTAAACAATTTATGTAGTCGTGGCCCTTCCCTTAATTGCTAAGAAATAAATTAGGGAGGAGAACTTATCTTCCTGCTCAGGGAACAGACAATAGTAGAGCTCTTGAGGTAGGAGCCTGGAGGATGGGCTGACAGGTCACATGATCTACTAGGACGCCTCCAATCTCTATTATACCATGTTATCAGGTCACTTTGATTGCAGCCACTATTTATTAAGCACTTGTGTGTGCTAATAATGATGACCACAGAGGCTCTCGAGGTGAAGTTAACTTTTGAGATGAGGATAAGTGAGAGAGAAAGCCAGGGCCAGACGGGGTAGGAGGCAGACATCTGCAGGCGGGAGGGGCAGGGGCATCGTGGTAAGTCCCACTGGACGGTTCTATTAAGGTGACGCAGCAACAGAACAAAGGCCAGCAACAGTCGTCTGCTCCAGTTAGCTGCGGTTCAGGCCTGCTTCCACACTGTCCTTCTTTTCAGGCATTAACAATGAAACCACAAAACCCGACATGAGTTATTTAACTCAAGGACAAGTTAAATGATAGCATGTTAAAACCTTCTTTTTTTAAAAAAAAAGCAAAGAATATACTTAATCTGCTGGCCAGTATTTGTATTATCTGACATAGCTGCCTTCTTATTCAACTGCTTTTAATCCTTTAATGCCCTGAGCCTTTCGGAGACAAAGCAACATCCTTCACAGCAAGGAAAAATGTATTTCAGGAAAGCCAGGAGGACCCAATGAGTAGATTTTATTCACAGTTTAACAATGTAAACAGCAAAAACTTGGTTGTAATGGTTTCTTATTTACTGGGGGTTTTCACAGTTCCTAATTATTCTTTATCTGGAATATCCTCAATCTATCTTTAGCTCTAAAAGTGCTCCACTGGGATCCCTGGGGGCTCAGGGGTTGAGCATCTGCCTTCAGCCCAGGGCGTGACCCTGGGGTCCCGGGGTGGAGTCCCACGTCAGGCTCCCTGCATGGAGCCTGCTTCTCCCCCTGCCTGTGTCTCTACCTCTCTCTCTCTCTCTGTGTCTCTCATGAATAAATAAATAAAATCTTTTAAAAATAAAATAAAAGTGCTCCACTGCTTGACCTTGGGCAAGACAACAGTCACATTGCCTGCTATATAAAAGACTGAAAGATTTCAAATAAAAGGTGCTTTAATAACTCCATGCACTATTATTCAAATTTTTTTTCCCCTCTAATAACAGTGAAAGGGATGAGGAAGAATGATATTAAATCCCAAAATAATGAAAAGGAAATTCTCTTATAGTAGATGAAAGGCGGTGAGATCAGGATTGGCTTTGGCAGGTCTCAGTACCCGCCGTGATCTGCTGGCCCAGGGTAACATTCCTCTGCTACATGATGTCAGTGCTCATTCTGTTTATGGACACTTCTAGCGTTTGATGACTGTTGTTTAATAAATACCCATAAAACCAGGGCACCTGGCTGGCTCCATCCAAAGAGCAAGTGACTCTCAATCTCGGGGTCGGAAGTTTGATCCCCATTTGGGTGTACAGATTATTAAAATAAATAAACTGAAAAAAAAAAAGTTTAAATACCCATAAAACCAAAATACTGACAATGTGGAAACCAAAGGCAAAAGAAATGTAGATAAATTTAAATGTCCTTACACCTTTGCAGTCCCAAGGACAAGTACTGGAGATATCCCCCCAAGGAACTCACAACTGCCTTAATGTCAGTGCTTTGCTTAGAGGCAAAAAAAAAAACAACCTTCGCCTGGCATTAGCTGGGTCTTAGCTAGGTGACCTTGGGGATCCCGTAGGTCCTCTTTAACAGATGAAAATCCTTTTGGAGACTTCCTTTATCTCTGTTTTTCCCCACTTAAAAGTAGATAATCAATAGCGCCTCAGGATCCCAGTGCAGCTCTTTCTGCTCAAAGGTCCTGTCCCTGTGCTTTAATAAAATCACCTTTTCTTGCACCAAAAACGTCCCAAGAATTCTTTCTTGACCGTTTACTCCCGAACCCCAACATCACATCACTATGACTATTTTCTGTTAATACATTTCTTATTTCACATCCAAAATGTGTATCTGGTGCACGCAGCTGCTTAGTAACAAAAAACTCTTGATTCAAACAGTTAAAAAATAAACTCGTTATCTCCTATAATCAGAGAACAGAGTGGCTTGAAGGTGGTTACTGCAGTGGCTTAACAAGATTGAAATTCACCTTTCCGGTCGCCCATACACGGTACCTATGTTCGTCAGTCCCTGGGGTCCCCTGGTTCGGATGGCGGCTAAGTACTGGCGTCACATGCATACCCCGTAATTTCCAGCTAAAAAATGACGTTCTCTTCCTGATGAAGTCTCTAGGTCTCACCCAAAAGATTGTTGTCTGAGGCCCCAAGTAGGTTTCCCCTCAAATATCAGAATTGGGTCACATGCCACTTCCTAAACTGATTCCGGGCAGGAAGAACGGGATCAGTCACCAGCAGGCCTAAGCCTGTGGCCGATGTCACCCCCCAGGGAGGGAGGAGGGAAGACAAGGGATGACCATGACCTGCTGGTGGTCAATTAAGATTTAGTAGAGTTAGTGAAAGGGCCAATGAATAATTTTGCATAGCAGGAAAGGTTAGAAGCTCTAAAAAGTAGATAATTGAAAAAGAATGCCATGCTAGGAAAAAACAAAGAGCAAAACTAAATGTCACCCCGTAGCTGGGGACAAGCCTCCCAGGGAACAAGTAGACTCCGATCTTCAGTCCTCGTGGTCTGTTTTTACCAGAACAAGCTTCTCTGCAAAAGAAGCAAACCTGCACCGTAAAGGAGCACTTTTTTAAAATATATATATATATATATATATATATAAGATTTTTACTTATTTATTTGACAGAGAGACAGGGCATGAGTGGGGACAGAGACAAGTGAGAAGCGGACTCCTGGCTGAGCAGGGAGTGGGATGCAGATGCGGGGCTCCATCCCAGGACCCCATTCCCAGGACCCGGGATCATGACCTGAGCCACCCGGGCGTCCCCAGGAGGGGACGTCTTTATGCCACAGCTGTCCTGATCCCGTAGACCAAGAAGAAACAATGAACAGATGTGTCATATTTGCTTAGCCAACTTCCACCACCTTTTATTTTAGGCCCTTGGTTTCAGATCTCCTTCCTCCCTCCGCAACAGTCACCCTGGGTGCTAACCTGGTGTGACGCCCCAGGCTCCCAGTGCCCCTCCGTGACGTCATTCACACCCACAGCTTTAACTTCGCACCTAATGCCGCCGAATCCTAAGTCCTTCTCCCGGAAGGGTCATCTATGCCCCACATCTCCTCTGGGGAAAGTCACCTCACTGGGCCACAGGTGTTTTAATACGTCTAATAGGTCAAAAATCAAATTCATCCTCTTGTCTCCAAAATCTGTTTTCTCTTTTATCCCCGACATTGGTGAGGGCCCTACCATCGACCCAGCAGTCACACCCCAAATATGGGAGCCCTCCTAGACCTCTCCCCTGCCGTAACCTGCCGGGTCATGACCTGAGCCCAAGGCAGACGCTCACCCCTAAGCCTCCCCTTAACTCCCTCTTCAGCCCTCCCTGTCCTAGGCATTAGGATTCTATACACATTGGGGCACCTGGTGGCACCGTCGGTGAAGTGACCGACTCTTGGTTTCTGCTCAGGTCATGTTCTCAAGGTCATGAGACTGAGACCCACACCAGGCTTTGTACTCAGTGTGGAGTCTGCTTAAGACTCTTCTCCACCCCCCTGCTCTTTCTCCCTCTCTCTGTCTCCCTCTAAAATAAACAGAATCTCAAAAAAAGGAAAAAGAATTCTACTGACACTTTGTAATAAACACGGCAACAATGGGCCCTAACAATGGGCACCGGTGAGTGAGCGCGGAGGTGAGTCAGGCACGAGGTGAAGTGCTTTCCTTGCAGTAACTCATCCAGTTGCCACAGCATCCTCACGAGCAGACCATCATTATAAGCCCACGTTACACTGGGGTGAGGGCCATTGAGTCACGCGCGCAAGGCTACCAAGCTGGGGGGTCTGTCTCACTCTGGGAACGTCTGGGTCCCTGTGCTTCTCCCTCCCTAGCGCGGGCACTGGCCCTCCACTGTTCTGCATCCTCTCTTAATTCCTTAGTGCTCCGCTGATACAGAGATAAACTTCATGAGCTTTACATATTTGTCTCCTGTGACTTTGTCACATTATCAAATTGGGTTTTACAAAACCACACTCCACTAAAGGGGACAGGCCGCCAACTTCGTCGTGTTTTTCCTACAGCCAGGAAAAAATCAAGAGAAGTTTTTTTTATCCTCCCGTTGTACTTACATATATAAATGACATAAATATATATGCATGGAAACTATTACCTAAATACATAAGTTAAAAGCACGATATATATCCATGCGTTTTATTTCTTGAATGCACCAATATTAATCACAGGCCATTAAAGGAAAGCATTAAGGGTAACGCAAGTCTGTACCTGAAATGGGTGTTCTGATGTTAGGACAGTAAGCATACCATGGCGATAAGCATTCTAATAGGACCACAGCTCATAGAGGACATATTACTAGTACAGCTATTAATATGACTAACTAACACTTTTATGACATTATGTGTTACGCACCGTACTAAGCACCTTTAGACCATTAACTAATGTGGTGAAAACGTGTATTCAGTCAAGCGATGGGCTAGTGAGTCATAACCTTTGGCAACCAGAAGGGTCTCCTACACTAGCTTTACAGCCCATCTTACTGCCTTGGTTTGATCACGGACTCTGCACTCTAATATTATCATCCACGTAGTGTTTTTTTTTTCTTTTTACTAGAAATTCAGTATTTACTTTCATATTTTCTAAAATACAATTAAAACCAAAGGCTCTACAAGTAAATCATAAAATAACATAAATTGCTATTGCATCATTCTCACACCGATGCTTATTGTCAGATCGTTAAATTCACCGCAGAGCACTGCTCCTTTAATACGCAGGGTTCCTACGGCACCTAATATAAATCGTAAGGTTTGAAACCAGGCCAACAGATGGTTGCATTTTCAAAATAGCCTGAGCCGCAGCTTCCACTTTGTGTTAGCATCAAGATTAATAGCTGATACGCCAGTTAAAATACAATAAGCCATCACTAAGATTAATTTTCTCAGTTACTTAATCTGAGGCTTCCTCTAACTCAAGCAAATGTAAAGAAATAAGCTGAGAGTTCCAATTATCAGTTGCTTTTTTATTTTTACTAAGGGTATATGACAATGAAATTTCAAACACTTTCTTTTTAGAAGGCACAGTTCACCAAAGAAATGCTTAAGAGGAGGACAGTTATATTAGGAAAGGGAACAATATGGGCCCTTGAGTAATTTTAACACATCAAAGGCTCCCCTTTTTCAAGAGCATTCTGCTTTCGAGGCAAGATGACACAGTCGCAGCCAAACCTGGACAGTCTTGGCTTTCTTTCTTCTTCCTTTTTTTAAATCCCAGCCTAGTACCCTCACAAGGGTACGTTTAAATGATCAATAACATGGTCACTCAATTTCTGTGTCAGAAAGTAAATAAATAATTAAATACTCTGTACTCAGCAATGATTAATTTACTTGATAATTTTGAACAGAGGAAATTTCCAACTGCTCAAGTTTTCAAGTGAAAAAAAAAATGTACGGTTTTCTCAGATGATAAACTGTCTTTTCACTTCTCCCTCTCCTAACACGCTCAAAATAGATCCATCTTAATTGGTCTAAGCAGAGATGAAATTTTCTTAATCATCTTCCCTGTCAGCCTGTGCAAAAGAAAACAAGGCAAACTTTTTGGTCCTGCCCACCACAAAAGAGACATTCTATATTATAGAATCTCAATTTCAAATAATTAGGATTTTTAAATGAGTCATTTGTATAGATATGCTACTGTCAGTCCGGGGTATTTTTGCACTTGTTACATTTTTACCACAGAATTAAATGGAAACTAAAGAGGGATGGAGAAAATAGTAGATAGCTGTGCAGCCATCAAAATTAATTTGTTGGGAGGAAAGGTTGGAAGTATTGATCAAAACTGGGTTTGGAGCAGGGCACCTGGGTGGCTCAGTCCATTGAGCGTCCAACTCTCGATTTCAGCGCAGCTCATCAGGGTCCCGAGCGAGACCCATGTCAGGCTCCTGCTCTGAGTGTGGAGCCTGCTTAGGATTCTTCCTCTCTCCCTCTCCCTTTGCCTCTCCTTCCCCCACTCATGCTCCCATGCACTCTCTCCATAAAGAAATAATAATAGTAATTAAGTTTGGAGAGTTGTCTGAGGATTTCATGGTTTTCTTGGAACATGAACTGAAGCAGCAATTTGTAAATATTTTGGCCTCAGGAACACTTTACAGTCTTAAAAATTACTAACAATCTCCCCATCTTCCTGCCCAAAGAACTTTGGCTTATGTGGGTTATTGATTCTCAATATTTACTATATTCAATATTAAAACAGAATTTTCTGAAAATTTACTAACTCATTTCAAAATGTAAATCCATATGATAAGTAATAAAATATTATTAAGAGCATTTTTATGAAAAACAACTATATTTTTAGTTAAAAGTCATTATAGGGTAGCCCGGGGGGCTCAGTGGTTTAGCACCGCCTTCAGCCCAGGGCCTGATCCTGGAGGCCCGGGATGGATTCCCATGTCGGGCTCCCTGCATGGAGCCTGCTTCTCCTTCTGCCTGTGTCTCTGCCTCTCTCTCTGTCTCTGTGTCTCTCATGAATAAATAAAATCTTTAAAAAAAAATGTTTTTTTAAAAAAGTCTTTACAGTGAGAAGAATGGCATAAATTTACATTTTTGCAATTTTCTTTAATGTCTGGCATAATCATAGACAACTTCATCCTCTTGTCTGATTCTGCTTTCAGTCTGTTGCAATATGTGGTTTCATTTACAGCCTAAGAAAATCCAGCCTCACATAGATACAATTTTTTTAAACAGGGGAGAATAATAGCCTTTTTAGATAATCGTGGACAGTCTTCTTTGATATCATACCGAAACTCAACAACCTGTAGTTTCTTAAAGTTGAGCTGCAATATGGAATCTTAAAACTTGAGAACTTTTCTTATTCTTTACAGTCAAATATTTTGGTATCTTGAACTTTCAGAGGATCTTTTATCTATCCACATCTTTATAACACTTATTGGTCATTTAAAAAATACTGAGTTATGCAGATTTTCCATATTTTGACATACTTCATTACACAACATCCAATGAAAACCACATTAGGGTACCTGGGTGGCTCAGTCAGTGGGGCATTTGACTCTTGATGTCAGCTCAGGTCATGATCTCAGGGCCACGAGATCAAGTGCATGGCAGGTTCTGCACTCAGCAGGGAATCTGCTTCAGATTCTCTCCCTCTGCCTCTCTCCTCCAGCTCACTCACTCTCTCTCTCTAAAATAAATATATCTTAAAAAAAGAATTTAAAACCCAAGGGAAGTGCAGCTCTGTAAATTATCAGGACATTAAATCATTCTTAGATAAGCACAGTGAGGCACATTTTTCTACAGCAAAAAGTAAATAGTTCACATGAGAAAACTAAACAGTCAAGCATACGTCTATCGCCAATACTCCTTCCCACAAAGCGGACCTTCAAGAGAACATGTTATTTAAGCAAAACAAATATTTCCAAAATAAACATTTTAAAAATTTGTTATTTATCGTTGATCTAAGTTTCAGATTGGAAGGATTCTAGAAAGCTCTAAGATTTTTGTGCTACTTATGTCTTTCACTTAAGGAAGAAAAATTGTTGACTTCCTTCTCCCTCTACCCCCTTCATGCTGCAACAGCCAATGGGTCGATTACATGGACAATATTATCTTCCATAAAGATGACCCTCATACCTACATACTTAACTAGGTGAAATCCTGAAGCGGACAACTCCGTGCTTTGGGAGCTCTGTCCTAAGGGGAAAACTCACTGAAGATTAAGCCATCAAAGTCAGGGCGCGTGGGTGGCTCAGTGGTTGAGCATCTGCCTTCAGCCCCAGTCGTGGCCCCAGGGTCCCGGGATCGAGTCCCACATCGGGCTTCCTGCATGGAGCCTGCTTCTCCCTCTGCCTGGGTCTCTGCCTCTCTCTAGGCCTTTCATGAATAAATAAAATCTTTAAAAAAAAAAAAAAGCCATCAAAGTCAGAGCTGAGGATTTCCCCAGATGTACCCCCGAAAGTCTTTATCTTCTGACTGAACCACCACCTAGAAACAACTACTAGAAATCCCCTGGTGAACCAAGTCAAACCTTTTAAGACTGACATGACTGTCTCAGCCGTCCAGGTCTCTAAAGGGGGATTCTCAAGTAAGATACATTTGGATGGAATAAATTCATTGACTCACATCACTTAGACTTCTCATAGTGTTTCAGCCCATAGAGTTTGAATCTGATATCTTGCTGGTATCTCTGAATCTGGTCTGACCTGGGGGGCATTGGATACAGCCTGGATTGACTATAGCTGCATCGACTTAACTTACCTAATCATGACCCTTTTTTCTCTTATAACCGTATCTGTGCACAACTATATGCTTCTATTTGAGTCAATGGCTGGCCCAAGCCTAACCCCCTCATTGCCTCTGTGTTAGAGTCTGAAACTAATTCAAAGCCTTATCTTCAGGATCCAATCCTTTGTCATTATGTGAAGTACTAAACTGCATCCTCTTTTATCCCACATCTACTTACTCAGTATTTTTTTATTACGTATCCAGTGTCTCAGTATGTTTGACTGTGTGCATCTCCTTTCCTACTCCACCTACTCCTCTACACAAACCTAGCAAGCTCCTTGCCATAGTTCCCTCTGCTAACTAGACTGCAGGTTCAGTCAGTACAGTTTTTGTAGTGTGCCTCCATTCACTAATATTGCCTCCAGCCTGCTCCCCAACCCTTTGCTTCTCTCCCCCATAAATCACATCTGCTGCTCTTGGAAGGTGTCCTTTCCCTGCTCTTCATCTGTCTACTCAGTCTCATCCTCTTCTTCCGAGCTCTCCTCACCCCCACACTAGAAGGTAAAATCCTAAGCTTCTTCCACTGCGTCCTCACAGAGCCCACTACTGTTAGGGGCAAACCCCTGTTCATCTATTCCTCCTTCCTCTCCATTTCTCACTGCCCACTGACTATCATCACTCTTAAGGACTTCTCTGTATCTCACGATACCAAAGAGATGTACACATGCATTGTATGTGCTTAATAACACTCATTAAATCAATGTTGAATAATTATTTAAATAAAAAAATAGTTGAGGTTCCCAGAAAAGAATGGTTTCCACCTCTACTTACAAAAGTAATAACAAAATATGCTGGCCTGCAAAACAAAAAACAAAAACCTCTAGACCTTTCCAAATTCCCCACTGCCTCCTCTAAGATACGTCTGAAAGTAAACTAGTCTTTGCAAGCATTAAATTGCTCGTCAACCTTACAAAGGGTGTCATTTAGTCAATTCCCTTCCCTAAGGAAATACAACAGGAATACAGCTGCCTGGAGAAAGATTAATTCACCCAACTCTAGTAAGTAGCTCACTGAGAGCAGCTTCTACCACTCTAGGGTATCTGAGCCATGTTTCATTCCTGGTTTCACCAAGAAAACCTTTTTTCTTTCTAAGTTTGAATTTTTGCCAATTAATGCAGTTAGGTTTACAATGAGTTGGAGCCCAATATTAAGTAGGCATAATTTCACCCAAAGTTTGGACTATGAGAGAACTAAATGGAGAACCTTTTCTGGTATCTGAAAATATGAACATCACCTCCATATCCTATCAAACTTCCCTAACACTCACATAGAGGTGTATGATGGTTGAAGACGGAGAGGAAAATGCTCGGCCTGGAAATATAAAGCAGGCACAGAGAACAGCAATAACTGGCAGGAGAAATCCAAATGAAGATGTCTCTAGGAGCCAAGCATGTAGTGTGAATGTGTTCAGCAAATTTATGGTAAGAACAACAGTGAGGGGGCAATAAAAGGCAGCTACCTCTAAGGTCAGTGTGCCGACGGCCCCATCCAGAAAACTGTTACCATGCAAGAATGTAGAACTAGTGTCACATCTTCTGACTGTTCAGAAGACAGTGGGAACCCAGATTTTTTTTACATAAAATTACCCCAATGTTGGCAAGTTATTAAAATTAGAAAAAAATAAAGCAGAACTCTGTGCAATGAAATAAAAAATGAAAGGCTGCTAATTTATGATCTCTGGAACACAGAGTTGGGATCTAGAAAATATTTTAAAATATATTGCTAAAATGAAATCTCTGCTTCATACTCACTTTTAGTGACTAGATTTCTGTATTAATCTTCTGGGTTTGAGCACTTATATTAATGATCATATCAGGTAGGTTAAAAGCTCAAATGCAAAAGCAACAACAAAAGCACTGGAAAAAATATAAATGAGTATGTATCAAATCCCTGATTTGGAGATGACTCTTAGAATTAAAGAAATCACAGAAGAGTTTTTAATCTATAGTTTAACAAAACTTAAGAATATTTATTGTGAAAAATGCCTTGTGACCAAAATTAAATGTAAAATAAAATCAGGAGAATATTTGAGCTGATATGACAAAGGGCGAATTGTCTTTACTGTAAACAAAACAAAACAAGCAGAACCTTCAGAAACTGATAAAAGACACAAAAATAATAAATTCTAACACCTTATTAACAAGGGTGATTTGCTGTTGCCAGCTTCTAATCCAGTTCAAAGCAGGGCTTTGACATCTAGGGCTGAGATATCTGCCAAACCACACAAGTACAACACAATGAGCTCTCAAAACCTAAAAAGTACTAGAAGAAAGGGAGTGCCACAAAAGATCCAACAAATAGAAGAATTCATACGCGAGGAACTAGCGATTTTAAAAATATGAAAAGTCCTGTTTGGAAAAATGTTTATTTAGCTCTTCTATCCATTTAAAAATCAGATTAGTTGTATTTTTGTTCAAAATGGTGAACAGACACATGACAATGTCACTCACCATTAGGGACACTGCAGATCAAAACCACAATGCCGTATCACCTCACACTTGTAAGAATGGCTATCATCAAAAGACAAGAGGCAACAGGTGCCAGCAAAGCTATGGTGAAAATGGAGCCCTTATGCACTTTTAGTGGGACTGTAAATCAGTCCAATGACTATAAGAAAGAATATGAAAAAAAAAAAAAAAAGAAAAAGAAAGAAAAAAAATAAAAATAAAAATAAAAAAAGAAAGAAAGAATATGGAGGTTCATCCAAAAATTAAAAATAGAAATACCATATGACCCAGTAGTTCCCCTACTGGATATAAACCCAGAGAAATGAGGATAGGATTTCGACAAGCTATATGAACTCCCATGGTTATCACAGTATTATTCACAATAGCCAAAATATGAAAACAACCCAAATGCCCAACAATGGATGAATGGATAAGAAAGATGTGGTACATACACACAAAGGAATATTATTCAGCCATCAAAAAGGAGGATATCCTTCCACTTGCAACAACATGGATGGGCCCCAAGCACATTATTTGCTAAGCAAGGTAATTCACAGAAAAACAAGTACAGTATGATACCACTTATAGATGGAATCTAATAAAGCTGTAAAAAACAATAAAATGGTGGTTCCCAGAAAATTGGTGGGTAGGAGAGTAAGATTAATAGTATTTTAAGGTGTACAAACTTATACCTTATTTACTACTTGTAAATTAGCAATAAAGACCTAATTACAGTATAATGAATATAGACAAAAATATTATACTGTAATTATGTAATGTGATAAATATCATATTACAACACATAAAAATGCCAAAGTAAAACCTTGTACTCCTTAAATTTATACAATATTATATATCTAATTTATTTTAAAAATAAAAATGAAATAAAATATTTTTAAATACACAAAAAGAACATTAACAATTAATTATATTAAAATCCTCAAAGAGATAAATGAAAGCATAGCATCCATGAAGCAAAGAACAGAAAAGGAAAATATGAAAAAGAATCAATGACAAATCTTGGAAATGAAGCATATAGTTCTTGATGTTTTTAAAATAATAATAATAATATGTCCTAAATGGCATAATTGAGACAGCTGAAAAGAAAATCCATGATTTGGAATCTAGTTCTCTACAAGAATGCACTATTAACAAATTAAGACATAGGAAATGATGCAAACCTAATGAATTCTCTCCCCAGAAAAATCCACTTATGTACCTACAGAGAAAGTTTTATAAACAAAGTTTTATAGACAGTTCTTAGAGTCTTTGAACCCAATTTCTACCCTAGAATTCTGAATGCAAAATATCTTAAAAATGGAAATCTGCCCCACTCTATTAATATAATATGATATCAACACAAGGAAATACTGGTTCAAGGTATAGAAAACAGACTTTAAATTTAAGTTAGGATCAAATTTTAAAAAAAATTAAATCTGATCAAGAAATGAAATTCACAAAGAAAGTGTCCTGAATCTTCCTAAATATTGTTACAAAACTCAGGTAAGATTAAGATAGAGAAAAATCAATAACTATCCACAGCAAATAAAGGACTTCTAGTGTGTATTAAAGTTGGTTAATTATAACATAATAATTATCATTTCAGATGCAAATATGATTTTAAAGTTCATTTTGGCATCACAAAATGCGACTGAAAAAGTAGAGCATTTGTAATAGGCAAAAACCATTTTTTCAAATAATATTAAATGATCAGTATGGGGATACAAGATTGGTGGAGTTTAAAAGAAGCTAAATTGCTCTGCATTAGAAAACATGAGAGATAAAGGAGCCTGAGGGGAAAATCTGGAGATATTGCCTAGAATAAGGGGAATTTTTAAGAGTAGGCTGAAAAGAGCAATAAAAAAAAAATCACTGTTTGATACGTTGTGATTTGGGGTGAGCTGAACAGAGCTGTCCTAAGGCAATGTAGGGGATACATGCTATGATACCAATCCCAGGATACCTTCAGGAAAATATACATACTGCTTGGGGTTTTTTTGTTTGTTCTTTATCCAAGAGTAGGAGAGTCAAGGAAGAACACTGAGTTCTCCTTCAACATTGGCCTAACCTGTGTACACGTGGACAGCTACCCAACATCTGTGTTACACAAGAAAGTCTTAAATTTGCCCTTTGCAATGAACCTAAACAGAAATGTCTGGTCCTCAACAAAACTTCGATGGAAGACAGCTCTCCAACCAAGATTCTGAAAACACAAAAATCTTCCTTAAAAGAGATGTGAAATGTTTCAGAATATGAACTCAAATGACATACTGAAAATCTTCCGTTTAAGACAGCTAAGATCTTTGGAAGGTAAAGTGATGACTTCTCTGAAGAGAGCTCTACTGAGAATTTATATTAAAATTCAGGATGTATATTTCCACAGGTTTTCTTGAAGCTGATGTGGAGAGACATTATCTTGATGAAGACCATGAAATGTTTAGATACAGGTATTTGTCTTCTTTGAGTATTGTCAAGTTACTTCAAAACCATACAATCAGATTGTCTTGATGTTCACAATTTTATTTTATTTTATTTTATTTTATTTTATTTTATTTTATTTTATTTTATTTTTTTACTTTTTTTTTTTGAAGTTCACCATCTTAGAAGAATGCTGCCTGGGTTTGAAATAGCACATTTGCATCACAACAGATCAGGTTCCTTTGAATACACTCAACACTGCAGAATAGCCCTGTTTTGGTTAAAAAAAAATCTCCGTTTGATGTAAACTTTCCACTTGGAAACATGATTGTGTATGACTCTGTCTCAGTCACAAGCCAACTCCCTGATAAGATGATAGAAGCATTCACGTATGAATCTTTGTTTCCCCACAAAATATGTTTCCTTTGGGGAGGAAATTGAAGGACAAGTTTTCAACCTTTGCAGGCCACCTAGACTTTATCTTCTCACAGTGAAACTTCTTAGCCTGGAATATTCTATTCCTAATTAAAAGCAGCAAACATGAAAATGCCTGGTGTGGGATGGTGTGTTCACATAGGCCTTCACTGAAGACAATATTTTCTTCATATTCATGAAATAAAATTAAACTGGAATGAATTTTGAATCAATATTTCAAGACTTCATTATATATAAAGCACAAAAACATAAAAACTAAAGGTACTAAAATCTTGACCACAGTGAATAATAAATGCGTTCTATAAAATTTCCAATGTACTAATGCCAAAATATAATATTTCCAAAAATATGTCAGAGAAAAATACATACAACTAGCCCTAAATATCTGCCAAAAGAAATGATGCTGAAGAAATCAAAACTAAGATAATAAGTAATTTTTAAATGGCACTCACCAATCACAATTGAAGACTCACAGTGATAATAACCATTACTTTGTTTTTTCTTTAGCATGGAGCAAAGATCTATGCGATGTACCATTTCTTCTCCAAATCTGTGACTGATAAATTTTTCATAGAATTTGGGGTCGATTTTTTTCACTCCCTTGAAATGATAAAACAAAATCACATCACTCAATCATTCCATCGAGGCAGCTAGTTCATATTTATATCTGTCTTAGAATGTGACATTATACTTTGGTATCTAGTTCTGCCTAGAGGCATTTGAAGACGGATACCCCAAAATGGTAGAATCTGTTTTTTAAGTCTCCCTCTCTAGGATGAGTTGTATTATTAAAAAAAAAAAATCATCAAAGAGTATTGGGTTTAAATTAGGTGGCATTCAGAACCTCATATGCTTTAAGCTTCTGAAATAATGAGGTATATCAAGTTGAAATTTGAGGTATCAAAAAAAAAAGAGTAATCATCAACAATGGAGAAATGGATGAATTTTTTAAAAGTGATATAGATCTTAATATTTTATAATGTATAAAATGTTTTAATAAGATGTATGCAATTTTGAAACTTCTGACATAAGAGTCATTTGAAGACGGTTAATGATTATTTGAATTGGAGGAGGGGACAGTGCATCTCCCAAGTCCTTCTCTATCTGCCCCTCCTTATTGTCAGTACCTTCCATAGCAGGAAGGGGGTGATTGGTGAAAACCGACAGTGGGAAACCTTGTTGTCTCTGTGGTTTCCCAAAACGTGGGAATGAACGTCTCCCCCGCCCCTGCCTATGTAATGGTCCCCCCCCACCAGCCTCACAGACCCAAACACAGTCCGTAATGTGAAGGTACAGTACTTTACAAGGCAAATTCACTGACTGACCATGTGTGCGCTTTTCCGTTCAATTTATAATTGGTAAAAATTTTACCCTGGCAATACCTGCTGTTCGTTAAAAATCAGAAAATATAAGGAATCTAGGGGCAGCTGGCTGGCTCAGTCAGTGAGGTGTGCAACTCTTGGTCTAGGGGTTGTGAGTTCAAGCCCCACACTGGGTGTAGAGATTAGTTAAAATATAAAATCTATTAAAAGGAAAGAAAAAAGAAAATATGAAGAATCTAAAGAAAAAGAAAAATCATTCATGTCCCTGCCATTTACAGAAAATATATGAACACTACGAGTACATCCTTCCACCCCTCAGGTCTTTTTCTATGCATACATATATTCTATTTAGATCATACTTAAATAAATAATATTATAATGTAGTTAGAATATATATTTTCCCTTTTTATTCACAAAAAAACTTTGATAAAAGTTTTAAAAAGATGTAAAAACAAAAAAATTAAAATAAAATCACCCCACACTGCAACTACTAAAATTTTATTATGTATTTTATTTTTCCTATGTGAAACAAAGTACGTTTTTTCTTTTTTATAGAAATATGGTTGAGCCATGATTTAGCAATCAGCTATTTTTGCAGTTAATACATCAATAAATAATATACAGATGTGCACCCTATTTTTAATATTTTAATTTCCATAGTACTTCACTGTATGGGGGTATCATTGATCTATTCATTCAAATTATTTATTGTTAGAGGGCATTTAGGTTGCCCTTAATTTTTAACACTGTAATCAACATGTTTTTGTGGATGTATGTTCTTGTTCTGTATCCAAGCTGAGCTGCTGACCTTTCCTACCGGCTCCATTCACAGACCCCCCAGGTCACTCAACAGCAACTCTAGTCCAGCTGATCAGGCAAAAAGCCCTGGGGTGTCCCCGAGTCCCCTCTTTCTCTCGCTGTCCCCTCTGATCCAACAGCGTTGGCTCTCCCCGCGACCTGTGACTCATGGCCACCACTCTCTTGCTACCCTTGTCTGAGCTTCCCCGATCTTTCACGTGTATCGTCCTAACAGCCCCTGTTTTCCCACCCTCACCTCCTCTACAGGCAGAATTATCCTATAAAAACATGCATCACCTCAGGTCACTCTTCTGCTCAAAATTCCCCAATCGGTTCTACTGCCCTCAAAGGAAGAGTCAACTGCCCCAGGAGAGCCCACCAGGTCCTGCCCTGCCCGCTCAGTGCTCCCTGGGCCTCGGCTCCTGCTCCTTCCTCAGCCTCCCCTCAGCCTGACCTCCTCCCTGGCCTCCTCCCCAGCCTCCACCCCAGCCTCCTTGGCCTCCTCCCCAGCCTCCTTGGTCACACCAGTGCCATCCCCTGGGACCTGGGTACTGGAAATGGTCTCCCCAGATCCCCTCGTGGCCCGTCTCCTGCCTCCCCGCAGCCCTTGCTCCAACCTCACTCTGAGGAGAACTTCGCCTGGCCACTCCCTTGAAGGCGCACCTCCAGGTCCTTCCCTCCTTTCCCTCCTTCTAAACACTATGTACAGTTTTCCACAGCACGAACCACCCTCTGCCATCCTGGAACATCTACCGTGCCCGCCTCTCAGGGGTGTCATTATCTGTCCCTCCCCATTCGACTGTATGCTCCGCACGGAAAAAGATTTTGGTCTGATGTGTATTTACTGAAACCCCCCCAGTGCTTAGCTCGCTGCTGGACACGAACAGTGCTTACGAAATAATCGTCACAAATGCAGATCAAGTTCCAAAGGCGGCATCAGACGCTGTTCACTCGCCGGCTGGAGTGGGGCCGGGGACGCTCGGGGCTCAGGGAGGCGGGCAGCAGGGCCTCAGAGCACCTGCTGGGGGCAGTGGAAATGTGTGAGCTCAATGAGCTCTGCTGCTTCTCAGGACGTGGTTTTGCTTCAGTTTCCTTGTCTGTAAAATGAGGTTAACAGTGGAACCTACTTCAAGTGGGAGATGGACTAAATAAGTGAACTTATAAAAGCGTTCAAAGCAGTGAAACAGAGTAAAGGCTACATATTTATGTGATATGATAAATATGATAACACATATATATTATTAGTGACTTTTAAGGAACTGCAGGAGAGATACGGTTTCAGAAACTTTATAAAGGTTCTGAGTAAACAGAAACTGGCCATTCTGATGGGTCTGAAACGCCAGCGTGTGCTGGCCCGCTGGCTGGGGAGGCAGCGGGCTGGTGTCACCCTGGGGCCAGCAGCGGGAGACCCGTCATGACCCTGCAGGGAAAAGAGGAACTTCAGTTTTCAAGATACCAGCGCTGGCCAGCTGCCGGCACCTCCGGTGTGGCTTTGTAAGACGTCATGATTTCTTTAAAGTAAGAAATAAGGGAAACGTGAACAGTGACCATTCGAGAGGCTTAATTTTGGCAAAAAAAGTAAGGGCCAACTATTTTTGCAAGAGTTCTTCACAGATGACTTCCAACATGAGTCTTTAAGGAGTGAATTTTTATTAGAGGGTGGAATGGAATTCATTCTTTAAGTCATAATTTATAGAGAGAACTGTGGTTCAAAAGGCCTGGCTTAGGAGGCACTGAAATTATACACCGTGAACAGAAAACACCTTCAGTGATAAAGAGCCTAGAAATAGATAAGAATCTGCTTGGTCTGATATATAATATTAACATGATCTTTGTTCTCTAGGGAATTTTCTGTTCGGCGATATATTTCTTCTTCTTTTTTTTTTCCCCAGGGTCTTTTTCCCATAGCAATAGGCATCGTTTCTAATAAAATGCATCTGAATCGGTGTCGCCACCCAGATGCAGCAGGTCGTGTTCTTCTTTCATAAGAAGAGAAAGAACTATCGTTCTGAGAAAATAGATGAGCATATCAAAATTGGATATCATTCAGGGTAAGGCTAAGAAGGCTCCTATTTTCTTTTTTTTAAAAAAATATTTATTTATTTGAGAAAGAGCCCAAGCAGGAGGGGCAGAAGGAGAGAGATTCTCTAGCAGACTTTGTGCTGGGCACGGAGCTGACGCAGGGCTCAATCTCACGGCCCTGAGATCATGGCCTGAGCCACGCAGGCACTCCAAGGCACTCCTTCCTATTTTCTGAATGCATCCACTGAGCCTCCAAAACAGTCCCAGAGACAGTACTCTCCAGTTTAAAGCTAAAAAGACTGGGTTAGCACGATTTTCATGTTTTAGGACCCCCAAATTATTCTCTGCTTCCCTCCTTCATAGGTCAGGCCCTTTCCAAGGTACTTTGTATTTAAGGATCAGTGAAAGTATAACACATTAAAAGAGTTCAAAAAAATTACCAAAAAAATAAAATAGTTAAAGCCAGAAAAATTGACCTGTAAAGGCTAAAAGAGTTGGGACTATTTCAAGTGCAGAGAAACAATGTATAGGGGGACTTCACCTAAACCAGGCGAAGGGTGCTGCAACCCTGAAATTGTGGACACGCTTGGTGGCTGCCTAGGACTAAACTTGAATGTTATTTTTGCCTTAAACCTAGCCGAGACAGGGCATATTTTCAAGGGCTTTGCATTTATAATTTTACCCAATATAACTGACTTATCAATTAGGCAGCATAACGCTGAAAGATAAAATAGGAAGTTAAATATAAGATATCTGACTTTCAAACAATAAATTAGTAGCAAGAAACATCAAACAGAAAAACTTTTCAAGACTGTCTTAATTAGTCATTAGAAATGACTAAAGTTTTACTTTCCTTTTAGCCTAGTTTCAGGCATGGTTTAGGAAGAATTATCAACGATGTTCAAAGCCACTTGATAATCCTTGATAAAATGTACTATTAAACCCTGAGAACTTCATTCTTGATTGTAACTTGGCACCCAAACAGCCAATCCAGGAAAAATGCCATTTAGACCATGATGAGTATTTTTAGAATCATCTGAGGCTGCATCTGCTAAATTATGGAACCTATTTACTCAGAAAGCATCCACCGTATCATTTACATTTAGCTAAATGATGTGTATAGTTTAATATGTACCAAAGAGGGCTCAGGCTTATGTTACTATGCACCAAATTCTATTTTCAATATAAATGATGTAAAGAAAGCTATGAAATATGAAAATTCACCTTAGTTAACAATCTGTATATGAAAGTCATTCTAGGTTCTGAAAGATAAAATTTAATTTTTCTATGACAAAGTTATTGTGATTAGAGGAACAAAGAAATGCCAGTTTCATTAAAAAAAAAGTTAAGACTTTTATACAGTAGCAGATAATTTCTTATTGTGACTTGTTATCTTATAATAATCACAACTTTCATGATGAAAACATAAATAGTCTGCATATCAGACAAAGAAATTATGTGTCCTACTGATGGTAAAGCCTGACACTCCTGGAGCTCGGCTAGGTTTCCTGATAGTTTATTCCTGTTCTGCAGTGGCTACACAGAGATGCATGTCTCCTGTGATAATGACTTGAAACCAAAATTCAGAAATAAATTAAGAGCCATACCAAAGTGGTTCATTCATCATTTTGGGGATCAGCTGATCAAAGAATATTGGTAGTCTTTTGTTAAAAAAGATTTTATTGGGATCCCTGGGTGGCTCAGGAGTTAAGTGCCTGCCTTCGGCTCAGGGTGTGACCCCTGGGTCCCGGGATCAAGTCCCACGTCGGGCTCCCCACAGGGGCCTGCTTCTCCCTCTGCCTGTGTCTCTGCCTCTCTCTCTGTGTCTCTCATGAGTAAATAAATAAAATTTAAAAAAAAAATTTTTAATAAAAAAGATTTTATCTATTTGAGAGCGAGCGTGCGTGTGCACACGTGCGTGAGCAGGGGGAGGCGCTGACGGAGAAGAAGAGAGACAATCTCCAGCAGACTCCCTGCCTAGCGTGGAGCCTGACTCAGAACTCGATCCCAGGACCCCAAGATCCTGCCCTGAGCTGAAGTCAGGCCGGGTGCTTAACCCACTGGGCTACCCAGGCGCCCCAAGAGTTTATGCATCAGCAGTGAGATAGCATCAGTCAAAAAACAAACATCATTTTGAAGGGTCCCTGCCCCTAATGAAAGGTCAATCCTGGAAATTCCAAGTGACTAAGGAACGTACAGGCTGACCCGGGACCTTCCGGAGGCAAACCCTCCTCTGCAGTTCTCAGTGCTCCCTCCCTCACCCCTTGGCCTCACTGCACTCCACTCCGCTCCATCCCTCCCCCCTGGCACAGAGCTGCCCATTGCCTTCCTGTCAGCCCCAGCCCTCCTCAGCCCCTCTCAGGGGGGTAACGGAGCCCCCCACCCCAGGCTCAGTCCCCCCAGCCTGTTCCCACAGGACAGAGGAGCCCCAGCACACGCGCTGCTGGTGGTTTCAGGCCCAGCGTCCAGCACCCCTGGGTGGGAGCTGCCTGGCAGCTTCCCGTGCCCTCTCCCCGCCCCCAGGTCATCCCTGGGGCCTGGGCTCTGCTCTGGTCCCCGACCAGCACCTGCTTCCTGCGTGAGGCCCTGACACCCTGCCTCACGCCTGTCACTAACTTCAGAAGTGATGAAGCAGGAGCACGGAAAATAGAAAAGACAATGTGGTCTCTTGCGCGTTGTTTTGAGCCAATCTGAAAAAAACTGATGCTCTGTGGCCTGTATGACCACAGTAATAGAAAACACTCACACGGTACTATGGGCAGGCACTGTTCTAAACACTTTTATTAACTCCTTTAATAATCACAATAGCTCCATGAGATTGACGCTGTTATTATCCCCAGAGGGGAAACTAAATCACAGAGAAATTAGGTCACTTACCAAAGGACCCAGAGCTAGTGAGAGGTGGTGTGGATCCACATTCAAGAGGAGAACGCAGACACATTGAAAAGAACAGAATGATAATACTCAAGCTCATCACTATTTCCTTTAAAATATTAAAATTCTAAGACTATTAATCATCCATAACATATAATGATATATACTATCATATTTCTAAAATCAATATGAGAATTACTTTGGGAATCTCTAGCATTCTAAAAATACCTGCCTTTAACATGCTGCATTAATATTAATAAATCAAGTGATAATTATATGTCCATAATAAATGAAGTCCACAGAGGGAAACGAGAAAGAATTCATAAATGTTACTTACAATATGGAAAAAATTACCTGCTCCTCCCATGCAAAGAACTCTTCTTATCCTGCCAATACCCAAATAATTGAGTAAAACATTGGCAGAGATTGCATTTTCTAAACCAGCTATTTGAGTATACAGTGTTTCTCAATTCTTCATTTTACTTTATGATGGAGCGTCACCATGGGGTTTTTAGATACGCCATCTCCTCAATCCCTCTATTTATAAATTTGCTTTTAGCATGACTGCCTTGTCTAATCCTGAGGCTTTAGAGAAAGAAACAGCAGAAACTCTTTAGCCTACCATTATGTCTAATATTTATAATACTACATCTTTCGGCAAGTAATAAGTAGACATAGAGCTGCCGGAGTTCTATGTTCTTTTTCTACTGTTGACACTTCCTTCTACCTATCTTAACACTTTGAGAGGAGCCAAATGCTCCTCAAGGGGCAAAGAGGAGTGAAGATGACATAGAACTCCAAACAGCACAAGCCACTTCACGAAATCACCAAGAGAATACGCGGTTTTGCCGCCTGGAGTTTCTTTCCATGAGGTGCTGGCATCAGAAAGCACAGAAGAATCCACATTAAGTTCATTTACACTGAGGACTTATTAAACAAGTTTGATGGTATCCAGGCCGTCCTCCAGGTCACCAGCTCCCTGGGAAAGTACACCATTATTTACAATACAGTCCATTGCTCCAAGCTCATTCTCCGACCACTTGGGAAACCTCAGTTTTCGGAGTTCCTCCTCAAGCCGCATGAGAGAGCCTACGCTGTCGGCCACGCGCGTCCTATAATATCTGCCTGTGGCTTTTCTCATCACGTTGAAACAAAGGACTCCTGCAAGTGAGGCACCCGAGACGGCTCCCTGTACAGCTCAGTCTCAGTTGGACTCTCCCTTCCCCGTGATCCGGCCCAGCTGTGTGCTTGGCTCAACACCTTCCTGTGGTCCCTCGGATGTCAACCAGCTGCAGCCTTCTTCCCTATCACATCTGTTTTCCTAATAGTTTGCTGTTTGGAACAAATAACAACGTGTTCTGAATTCACCAGCTTAGCCATTTATTTCTATAAACTAAAGATAACACATAAAACATCCTCCAACTCAAAATTTATCACCATATGTGGTCTATGCACTTACAACTTAACCTAAAATGTTCTCCTCCTTCAATCAATAGCTTTCCCTTCTAATCAATACTTCCCAACGTGAAGTAATGCCAGCAAGTCAATGGTGTGAAAAAGTCTCAGGGTCTCAAGAAACACAAGAGTAAAAAAAAAATCATTCAGAAAAATTCTGACAATTTTAATTCGTCCTGTAACACTGCAACAAACATATATTGTGGTTGAATGTATTCTGATTTTATAGCCCAGAGGTCAAAACCATTCACCTAAATTGGTCAGACTGTCTATATAGACAGAACTTCAGAAGTAATTATAAGGTTAAAATATGGTCCAAACAAGAGTTAAACACTTAGATAGCATACAAGGGGCTGTATATCTGACAAAATATTTTAATGCATCTACAGGCATCACTAACTGTAGCCTTATAAAATTAAGCAAGAAAGACCTAGAAGGTTTCTGTAGCTCATCATACTCCTATGCATCTAGTACTCACTTCGTTTTCCACTATCTTATGAATTAATCAATTTCCTTGGTTTTCTTCCCATCAACATTCTTCCTTCTTCCTGCCACCCCCATCATCCCCAACAGAGCGCTCTACCTCACTTGCCCAGGCCTATTCTGTACACATGACTTAGGACAGAGGAAGGTGTCCCAACGAGGGGATGTTACAAGAAGGGAGTGAAAGAGCAAGAAAGAAATAACCATGCTAAGACGTACACTGAGCATGCTGTAGGTTAGGAGATGGCACAAGGTAGAAAGGTGCCCAATGATGCATGCCTTTTCACTCAATTTGGTTGGAAACATTCCCTGGATATCCTATTAGCTAAAAGAGAGTTCGGTAGGGAAAAAAAAAAAATTACATATGAAACAGTCTTTAAAGATACAACCTGGGAATCCCATGTACTTCCTAAACTAATTTCAAAATCAGTACTTCTCTTCAGGTAGAGCAAGAAATGGATCCAATGGTTTCCTTTTTTAATATGATACGCATTGCTATGCAAAATAATTTTGTATATAATATACAACTGGAAACTTCCTTTTGTCCTCATTTCAGGCTTAATCACATTTGATGTTTCAAAAAAAAAAAATCACATTTGATGTGAAATCTCCCTGAAATCTCTACTCTTGAAATACAGAATTACAGGGATTATGTAGTTTCCCGAATGGACTCAGTGACAGTATATATATATCTATGAATATGATATTATATATTCTCCAAGAAAAGGTACAGAGAGAAAGATACCAGACTCATCAGGAATTTTCACACAACTTTCTCTTTTAGAAAATTTTTAAGTACCTTTTCAAAATTTTGGGAAGCACTTCTAGGCTAGCAAAATAAGCAGTGCGTTTGGTAGAAAAATAAATTTTTAATGGAAAAGTTAACAAGAAGCAAGGGGATTCACATCTGAGAATAAAAGTACACAAAAAAAATCACATGCACTGGCATATTCCTTTGGCTCAGCTGGTCTGGGCCATCGTGGTGGGCAAGCTAGCCTGGCCAAACCTGACCCCACCCCTTCCATATCCACTGAGCCTATCACGCATCTTCCTTTCCACCCCACCTGTCCCTACCGACAGGGATTACCATTTTGGTGCCTGCGGTAGGGAGGCAGGGATACGGAGGACAAACAGTTACCACCTGCTCCGCTGGATTTCCACACCCATTCAGCTTCTTCCCAGGTGACCCCTCCTTGCACACACACACAACTCCACTGAATGAAGTTCGAGAGATGTTTGTGTTGCAAGTCCAAGGGTACAGGGTACCCTATCTTCCATCCTTTGATCATCAGGGTAGGTCAGGGAGGGTGGGAAGTAGGAACCCAAGAGGACTAAACCATGGCAAGGGGACACGTAGGAAAGGGGGGACGTGGCTAATGGTGCAGCACAACAGGGGCAGTCCCACAGAACACCCTCCCGGGGACTGCTCAGTAAGATCTCGCAGGAGTGCTGGAGACCAAACCTGAAATTACTGTAAAAGAAATATTCTGGCCCAAAGTTATGTAACAAATTACTATAATCACATTCAGCTGTGGGGAAGGCAGTGGCCAAGGAGGGGCAAGGAGTGCTCTCATAGTCGGGTCATCGGCTTCAGGGCGCTGGGCGGCCACCGCTGCATTTCCAAGGCCTCAAGGACGCGTCTCCAGGGGTATCACACATTTTGGCAACAATTACAAGCGTAGCCAGCAGGGAGGCTTCGGGGAAAGAACCTTAAGGGAGGCTTCGGGGAAAGAACCTTAAGGCCGGAGCGAAGCTGGAGCTCCCGCGGTCACCAGTGGCTCAGCCCGTAGGTGACAGGAGCAAGTTTCGTTAGGTCTTCACACACAAGGTGAGGTTTGGCCGTGGCCTAAGAGCCCAATAACACTTTTTCCTTTAACTTACTAGAGTCGCCAATAGAGAGAGAACTGAGCAACTTAGTGATTAAAACTGGTATTACTCTGTTTTTAAGGTGCCTCTCCTGGAGAGAATAAGGTTCTACTGAGTGGCCGAAAGTCATCAGCTCGTATTTAGGAACAGAGGTGTAATTCCAACGTTAACTCGTACAGTTTTGGATTGCAACCTTTGTTTTCCCTAATCAAAGTGGGGCTCTCAAGAAAAAATACAGCTTTCTCTTCTTTTCTTATGGGATTCACTAAAATTAGCAAGAGGTAGATGACCACTCTCCAGTGGTGGAGAGAATCTTATTACCATCCGAATAATAAATACTAATTGGTTTGCTTTTATGTGACTAATCAAGTGCATAAAAAAATCAGCTACTGTGACTAAACAAACTAAATAATTCTGTATCAACGCCATTTTGGAACAAAGGTTAAGTTTTCTGGATCATGTGTTCTACTTTGCCTTTAACCATTCTACAGGTTTCAATATTAAAGACATATAAAGTATTAAATGGTTTCAAATGAACATTCAGTTTACCTGTATAGGTGTCGTTTTCGATTGTTAAATAATTGCAAACTTAGTGGGTTTTTTTCAACATAAGTGAAAGAGACAATACAACAGCATGAAGTTGAAAAATGTATTAGAAATATAAGTGAAGTCACTTGCTATAAATAGTGCTCTTTGACATGCAGTAGATGACACAGTTGACTAATGGCACCCAGAATACCTCAGAAGAAATTATTATTCCATATCACAGCAGATTTCGCTGAATTTTTAGTTTTAAAAAACCATTAAAATGGAGAGATGTGTTGCTGTGTTTTGTTTATTTGCTGACTTTTAATTGAGAAAAAATCCAATTTCACTCTAGCCTTAGATCTAAGTGCACCGGGTCATATGAAGAAATTCGAAAACAACTTCAATGTCACGAGTAATTTAAACATTTGGCATTGGGAGAGTCAGTAATAGGCTACGGAGGCAGTCCGCTCTATCTCGCACCAAGGATGTTTTGAGACAAGCTTTTGTCTGGAAGGAGAGAGGTCTGCTGGTCCCTCAGTGTCCTCCCGCAGGGAGGGGAGTGGCAGGGCAGCTCGTAGGCTCCTCTGCTAAGGCCTCCTCGTCTGCTGCAGGGCTGGGCTGCATGGATGAGGCCTGGCCTGCTCTGCCTCTCCAGCCCTGGGCTCCTTCTCTGCTGCTGGAGGGATTTCCTCCCCTTTAGAATTGGCACTTGCTGAGATTCACCTCCTCTGGGCCCCCTCTCTCGCTTTCTGTACCTTCTTAGGGCAGAATCCTCACCCTCTGGGAGTGAAAATGTGCTGATCCTTTCTGAGTCTGTCACCAATAGCCTGTTCCCTGCTCTACCGTCTTCCCCATCCTGAAGCAGCTTCTCATCAAAGTCCTGCTGGTCCCAGTTGCTTCTGGCCATACTTGCACGTCATTTGCTTTTTACAGATTTCTCGATCTCCTACTTTCACGGAAGATGCAGCTTGTGATGTTTTCCCCCTTTGTCTTTATTGCTCCGTGTGGTTTCCAGGAGGAGAAAGGAAAAGTCCAAATCTATATTACCACCATCTTTCTATACTTAAAGACCCCTCTCCTTTCTGCATACAAGAAAACCTATCTGAAGTTTAAAAAAACAAACATCTATGTGAAGCCAAATTTGCCAATTGGGTCAAAATGCTTACCTTATAGACATTTCAGAATAGCACAGAAGTCAGGAGTCATTAAGACTAAGCTCCTTCTTTAACTAGGAGTTAGCAAAGGTCAAGAGAGGTTATAAGATTTGTCCAAAGCTAAACAACAAAGCTAAAACAAGAAAACTCATGCTCCTTCAAATTTATTACAGAAACTCCTTGAAAAGTATAGTCTTCTGCTCCTAAACTAAACTATTACTCCTGAGTGTTGAAATGGCTTATAAAGGCACATTATCATGCAGGCCCAGGAGAGTGAGTGGCAGCTAAATTATACCAGGCCACTTATCAAAATCCTGAGGAAATGTGCTACTTGCTAGATACAGAAGAGTAAATAATGGCAGCAGGTGAGAAAAGACAGCAGCAGGGGCTTTTGGCAAGGGAAGGATGAAGGAGAAGCTTGGGATTCGGGCAATCTAGCATAGAAATTTTGTATTAAAATCTTGGTTCTGTAAATTGACTTACCGAACAATTTAGGGACTGGGTTTCCCCCTCAACTGTACTGTCAGAACACAGCCTTCGCCCACACGCTCTCCTCTTCCACGTCCCGTTGCCATTTCTACCGATCACTGCCTTACCCTCTTCCCTGCTCCCCCTCAGCCTCACCATCCTGGGGTCTGATAACCACCCCTCCACCTGGGCTTTGCGCATGTCAAACCCTGCACTCACAACAAACCAATCTAAGTGGCAGAAGCAGCTAACAATTTCAGGGGAGATCAGGTCTTTCATTCTAAATTTCTCTAACTCTGTAAAAGGCTGAGACAAGGAAGCGCCAGTTATAAACTAGCTTGGACAGTTTAGTGCTACATTACTAGTTTGAAAGAGCCACAGATCAGCAAAGGTATCTAAAAAGGCCAGAAAATAATTAGTGCTTAAAAACAACTGATTTATCCATGAAAAGATCACATTTATTTCTTAAGGAATCTAGACCTGCATGTAGATACTTGTTTGATTTGAAACTGGTCTTCTTCTGCCACCAAGTGTTAGCACACACTTCTAACCAACCAGTTTCTGCAATGGTTAAATAAATCACAATGTCACTCGATGAGGAAAAGACTTCCAAAATAAGGTCAAATAAACAAATATGTTCCAAGAAAATTACACAAAGAAATTGAATTTTAGTGACTATTTCAGACATATGGTGATTTAATAAGATTTTTTTGAGGCTCCATTCACTTAATGAAAGAAACTACAACTCTGAAAGCACAGTGATAATTGAACTAGCTTTAAAATACAATGACTAAAAAAAAATAAAAAATAAAAAATAAAATACAATGACTACTTTTAATATTCTCTTATGCAATATACCCTCCTAGAATTTCATGAAACTAAAACTATGCAAAACACATTAACTAAATGCCTCCTAGTGTTAGAAAAATATATAATGCCAAGAAAAATCTTAAGTGTCTCAGAATCTGAATTAGAGAACTCAGTTCTGACCTTGGGAACCAGAATACCAGGCTGTAGCAGAGGAAGATCCCTATCAGGAAATGTGAAGAAGAGTTTCTGTATTTTCAAAATTCTTTTCTTTTAAGGTTTTATTTATTTATATGAGAGAGGGAACATGAGCAGGGAGGAGGGGCAGAGGGAGAAAGGGAGACGCAGGCTCTCCACTGAGTAGGGAGCCCGATACCGGGCTCGACCCCAGGACCCTGAGATCATGACCTGAGCCAAAGGCAGACGCTTAGCCAACTGAGCCACCCAGGCACTCCTGTATTTTCAAAATTCTGATCACAGTCTATAACTTTTGGTTATCCCACTGGACTTTTGGTTAATTCTACTAAATGGTATTACCTACAAATACGAGCCTACCAAAGGATGGCATCCCAGAAGCCAAGGGACTTCTAGCAGCCAACACTGAATACCACTGGGAAATCTTCACACTAGATCTTTCAGATCAGTCCAGTGGCAAACATTTATCCCCCGCAGCAGACCTCCATCTACATCTTTCACGTCAAGGAGATGTTTTACCTTCATGAACAGACCAATTATGGCTCCATAATCTTTTTTTTTTTTTAATCTTTTTTTTTTTAAGATGGCATGGATAACAGTTTTTTAGAACATAAGAAATGACCCGGGATGTGGTAAAAACAAAACAAAACAAAACAAAACAAAAAAACTAAGGTAATATTACAGAATAACTGGTTACACCTCCTGTAGATAATAATGAATGGACTATCTTATCTCAGAATTTGCCTATAATGCTCCAGAGCATTCCTGTACCCAGAACACTCCTTTTACCAATAATGATCATGTCTACCCTGACAAGAGCACCACCACTATCTTAGGAGTATCTATCTACTCACTACAAAAAATTATTTCCAGTTGACCTTCTAAGAGGTCAAACTGGAATAGAAAGAGTATATCGACCTTCAAAACAGAGCATCTTAGTGGGAGATGTCGTTAGCTCTTTTCTAGATACTTTCATTATGCACCACACATCCATACTAGAAACTCAAAGAACATTCCTCAAGATAATGGAAAACCTTCAAGTTTTCTGCATCTAGTGACTTCCCTTGACCCTTGATTGTCATGAGACATCTAACTTGCCCATCACCATTTCTATGATCAACCCCGTAAGGCTCCACTCTTCCTCAGAACCTAAGCAAACAAACCCCCAACCAACCGAGAGAGAAATTTTGGGTGTGTCAAGGGGAATTTACTATATTCCAGATGACATTAAGGTCAGCTGTAAATACTGATCTACCAAAACAATTAAGGACTAAAAGAGCAATTGTGGGAATCCACGTTTTACCTCCAAAATACAAGAAAGCACATCAAGCTGTGTTGAGAAAACCCAAGGAAACTATCTTATACAACTTTAATTATGATTTATATTTTATTTACCCTTTTAATACTATTACACAGCTTGTATAAGTATAGCCTCTTAAATCATTTATGGTTTATTGTAATTGACTTGAAAATTCCGGGATCCCTGGGTGGCTCAGCGGTTTAGCGCCTGCCATTGGCTCAGGGCGTGATCCTGGAGTCCCGGGATCGAGTCCCGCGTCAGGCTCCTGGCATGGAGCCTGCTTCTCCCTCCTCCTGTGCTTCTGCCTCTCTCTGTCTATCATAAATAAATAAATTTAAAAAAATTTTTAAAAAAAGAAAATTCCCTCACTGTAAAGGAAGTTATTTCTAATTTTTCCTCTATTATAGATGGTGCTTCAGTAAACTTCTTTATACATAAAGAATTTATTCTTTAAAATTATTTCTTAGTTATAAAACAAATAAGTCCTGGGGATATAATGTACAACATAGTGATAATAGTTAAAAATACTATATCATAAAAAATATGTACTATATATTTGAAAATTACTAACAGTCTTAAAGTTTTCACAACAACAAAAGGTAACTTTATGAGGTGATGGATGTGTTAACTAACCTTATTATGCAATCATTTTGCAATATATTCATACATTAAATTATATTGTGTACCTGAAACATATGCAATGTTATACATCAATTTTATCTCAATAAAAAAATTATTTGTTTAGGATAATCCCCAGCAGCATAAACTTCTTAGTTAAAGAATATGAATATTTTAACTTTTTATGGGAATTGCTTAATTCACAACTCAAAGGGCCATACCAAGCCACCATTCATAATCTTTGATGGTCCTTCTACCTCAAGCTTATCCTAACAAACGCTCCTTTAATACAATGTGCTTGAAAGTATAAATTGGGGCCATTGTTTTCAAAGGCAATTTATGGTGTTTTTCAAAAGTTAAAATGTACAATATCCTTTGATCTTGACATTCTACTTCAAGAAATTAGTTCTTTGAAACTGGCATGTCTACCTAAAGGAAAATGAACAGGGATCCTCACTGCAGCAATGTTTGTCCTAGCAAAGAAATAATTAATATAATTATTCATCAAGAGAATAAATTATGACAAATCAAAATAATATATATTTATTTCTGCTTTAAAGAAGCTATATGCAGGTATTTGCGCCTATACGTATTTGCAGTGTATAGGAAAAAGTGAGGAGGATATACCAGCCATAACCTACAGAGAGAAAAATTATATTGGGAAGGGGGCAGTAGAGTGGTGGTAAAGGAAAACTTGTATATTTCACTCTATAGGTTTGCATCTATTTGGACTGCTTATAATGAGCAAACATTCACCTAACACTTTCATAATCAAAGTCACTTTTAAAATAAAAGAAAGTACTTGAAATAAGAGGAAATTTTAACACAAGTGTTAAGAATCTATTTTCTACTTCCCCCTCTCTCCTTTTACTACCTTATCAATCTAAACAACACTGAATATTAGTAATACATTCCACTACTGAGCGTATCAGCCCACTCCCTTACAAATGAGTGAACCTGAATAAAAACCCAGTAGAGAATTAGTGCTGAGAAAGTAGGACAGTAGGAGAGGTAAAAGGTCAAGGAGACTGAAGAATTTTCAAATAATCTGTATTCCAAACCACAAAGCATAATAAAAATGCACGTTTATGCATGCTACCTTTTCATACTGGCTTTAACTTTTACAGTGGGACAAATGATTTGCAGCATAAATAAAATGTTGGTTATTTATTTAAACCTGCAGGTTTCTGAGTAGACTACAGAGAATCTGGCCCAGAGTCACCTATGGCACGACTGAACATCAAAAGTCACAATCTTAAAAAAAAAAAAAAAAAAAAAAAGTCACAATCTTGAGGTACAGCTCCAGATCTGAAGCTAGAAGGTGGAAATCTGCAGCTTCGGTGCTGACACATGAATCCCAAAGTTTAAAATACATTTTCTTAAGCATTCAGAAACACTGGACATCCCAGTAGTACATAGGAACAGAATCATTCCATTATTTAAAAGAAAAAAATTCTCATTTGGTTTTCTGAAAGGCAGTGAGGTCATACTTCATTTTCTAAAGATGACACTTCCGAATCTAAACAAAATACAATCTGATTTAGATTTTATACATGATTCAGCAGGGCCTGTTTCTATTTTGATCATAACTCTGGGCCCCGCATCCGGTGTCCGGCATGTATTAAGCACGCAGTAAGTATTTATTGAATTAATACAGTTTGGACCAGGGAGCTCCTCATGTGAAGACAGAAATTAACTTGGATGAACTGGACGTGGCCAGTGGGAGAGATGAATCTGAGCCTGGAAAAGGGAGAAGATGGATTCTACACAGGGTTCCGGGACTGGAAGGATGGGATCTCATTTCAGCTGCTTAACATTTAAGTTTCATAACCCTTCTCTAAAAAATAAGGGGGCAGATTCTGGGAAATTAACTGCCAAGGAATCATTTAAATTTAGTCTGAAATGTTGAAATTGAGATTCTGGAGTAGTTTAAACACTCTTGATAAATGTCCTTGTGTGCTCTCATGTAAAATTTAATACTGCACAGACAAAAAAACACTCTGAAATGTGGGTATTACCTTCAACAGATTTTTCATTCTGTGACTAAGTTTGAAATCACTGGGAGGAGGACAACCCATTTGGAAGCAAAACAAGAAACATAACGAGTAAAAAAGTAAACCGTCAGTCTGCAAGTTTTGTCAGTTGTTATTCCAAATTTCAAAACGTATTTTTTAAAAGATTTTATTTATTTATTTATTTGAGAGAGAGAGAGAGAGAACATGAGCTGGGGAGGAGCAGGGGCAGAAGGAGAGAGGGAGAAGCAGACTCCCCAGTGAGTACAGAGCCTCACAGGGGGCTGGATCCCAGGACCCTGAGATCATGACCTAGGCCGAAATCAGACACTTACTAACTGAGCCAGCTAGGTGCCCCCAAAACCTATTATTTATCAAATTATTTTTCCCTAATTATTCAGGAATGGTACCTGATTCAGTTATTATTGAATGTAGGGCATAGTTATCAAAAGAAAAAAAATGCAAGATATCTTTTTGAAAAGGTATTCACAATAGTTTGGAAAACTCACGACCACGGGATGGCCAATCATCCAAACACGTGCTTTTAAAAGATCAAAAACACTTCTGTGCCAAGAGACGTTAAGTACAACCTGTGCCAAATGTAGGAAAGAGATCTACTTACTAATAAACACGACCTTCATTTACAGAGCTGCAAGTCAGTCTTAACTGCAGCAAGGGGTCATGGAGAACAGGAACAAATACAAATCTGCATGCCCATCTCCAAAACTCGGGTATATTAGAGCAGATCAGCAGATGGCTACACTTGCATGAGAGGCTCCCTAAGCTGAAATGGGGAAAACAATGAAGGGTGCCCTTAGGATTCCGGGAGAAAAGCTCATGAATCCAGAAGAAAACCAAAAGTTGGTGGCCTAGAAAGGCAGAAAGTCACCCTGAGATGTGAGAAGCCAAGAGACATGTCCCTCGGTTTGTGTCACTTCCGCCCATCCTCGGGGAGAAGTACTTTCAAGTAACAAGGGGATGGGGGCTCCTCGGTTACCCTCTTGCCCAGTCCCACAGTGCACCTGTTCCAAGCCCTCGGTGAAGACAACTCCTGAAAGCACAAGGTCGTCTTCTGGAAATCTTGAAAGAGCTGCATAAAGCAGGGGGGGGGGGGGGTTAAGAAGCTTGTCCCACTGGGGCAGCCCCAGTGGCCCAGTGGTTTAGCACCTGCCTTCGGCCCAGGGCGTGATCCTGGAGACCCAGGATCAAGTCCCACGTCAGGCTCCCTGCATGGAGACTGCTTCTCCCTCTGCCTGTGTCTCTGCCTCTTTCTCTCTCTGTGTCTCTCATGAATAAATAAATAAACAATCCTTAAAAAAAAAAAAAAAAAAAAAGAAGCTTGTCCCACTGAAGACCCCAGCTCCAGTGAGCAGCATCAGGCTTTGCAGGCCCGAGGAGGACGCATGGAGGACAAGCTGGCTGCAATACCACAAGCAAAGAAAGCAATAAAACAGGACCCTGGCCCTGCCTCGATGCTCTTCAAGGAATGAAGCCGATGCAGCAGCAGGAAATGTTGGTCAGAGCATGCAGCTAAATGTTGGCAGATCATGCAGGGTAAGAGCCACAGCAGCCAAGGAGGGCACAGGTGCAGCAGCCTGCATGGAGTCCCATGAGCCAACTCAGCATCCCTGGGAGTGGACTTGGAATCCCAGGACCAGCAGGGTGTCAAGACCCACTGCAAGTGCCATTCATGCCCCAGGCACACGTATTACGGCCGGTGTAGCAAGGAACAGAAGGCTTACGGTAAAAATGTTCACTCACCTTCCTCCGGAGCCATGGCGTCCTGGATAATTTCATAAAAGTCAAATGAGGCTTGAAACTCCTGTTTTCTCCTGCCATGAAGCCCTTTTCTTGAAATGTCCTTTTTGCAGCCTCTAAAGAAAATAAAAATACAAAAATGCTACTGTAATACATGGCTATCTTTTATTATAAAAATAGCAATTCAAAAAATAAATTACTTTATAATGAAGATTACTTTATGTGCCTGTATGGGATATTATTTTCTAAGAGAGGAAAAAAACTACAGTGTGTGGCAACAAACGTGTTATTAAATCTGCAGAGATTTCGAACTCTAAGTCCACAAAAGCAACAATTTGAAAAGGAAACATTTAATAAAGGAAATAACCATTTGTTACGATGCTGATTTTCACTGAATATCCTAGTGTTGCCCATATTCATAAAAAAAGGACTAGTTTATCTGTAATTCATAATACCTAAAACAACTACTTCTGACCAAGATGGCATAACACAATCAGGTTTACCCTCCCTTCTGAAACAATAAAAGGGCAAAGTATATAAAATGATGGTTTGTAAGATACTCTACTTATCAGGCAATGAATGTCAGTGATCCCTTAGAGATGAGAAATCAACAAAGTGAGCCCTACGACTGCCCCGCTTTCATCGCTGAGAGTCTAAGCCCCTGTGCAAAGAGGAGAAACCCAGGTGGAGCTGAAAGGAGAGGTGAAAGCATCTATAGTTCACAGGAAAGAGTCCTGGAAAAGTGAAATACACACAGAGAAAAACCCACAGATCTGCAAAGGGTTGTCCTAGAGTATTCAGCTGAGTATAGACCAGCACATGTATGTTAGCAAACTACCCGAGGATGGAGGAACACATTCAAAAGTGTTAGAGGGAACAGGGCCCGGTGCTCATACAGGGGCAGGAGAATTGTCTGGTCCCATGAGCCAGACTGAAAAAAACCTCGAGATTTGTGGAAAACTGGGTAGAATGAATCAAAAGGTCTTACCACAGCGGTGGGGAAAAATTAGCTTTGAACTGGTGCTGTTCTAGTCCCATCTAAAAAATCTTAGAAGCAAGATCCAAAAGGAAAAAACTGTTTCCAAGTAACTTGTGTCCCAGAACAAAGCCCAAGAGTATTTATAGGACTACAAAACTATCCAGACCCAACAAGGTATAGACTTCAAAACACCTGGCATCTAATAAAAAAAATGTTCAGGTATGCAAACAAAAAGGAAAATGTAACCCACAAAAAAAGAGATAAATCAATTCATCAAAGGGACCCAGAACTGACACAAATACTAGAATTAGAAGATGAGAGAATCAAAATAGTGACTATGATGGCATGCTTTATGCTCAAAACGTTAATAGAGACATGCAAGATAAAAAAAAAAGACCCAAGTCAAATTTATAGAGATGAAAACTGCAATGTCTAGACAAAAATAAACTGTATGGAATTAACAACAGCTTAGACATTATAGAATAATAAATTAATGAACTTGAAGACCGCAATAGAAGCCACCCAAAATAAAATACAGAGGAAAGAAAGAAAGAAAGAAAGAAAGAAAGAAGATAGATCGTTAAGTGTGGGGTAACAGCAAGTCATCTTATATACAAGTGAAGTCCCTAAAAGAGAGGTAAGAGGAAGACAGAGAAAAATACTTGAAGAAATAATGCCTGTTGGGGAACGAGAGTTGCCACAACCACGACAGAAAATAATCTAGGTAATAATCTTTAAAATTTAAACTGCACAAGTATTTGAACCAACAAATTCAATTCTAGGCAAATACACAAAATAAAATTATCAGCACATAAAATTCTATATAGAAGATATTTAGCAATGTTCAAATTCAAACAAAGTAGAAATAACCTCATCAATAAAGAAATGGTTGCTGAATTACCATATGGCATACTAAGCACTATCACAAGAAAAAGCAAATCAGAGCTACACATAATGTCCTGAAAAGATGCCCATGATCTATTAAGCAAAAAAAGGCAAGTTGCATGGTTAATATAATAATAATAGGATTCCACGGTTTATTTAAAGAAGGTAAATTCTCTGTATTTATGTTCTATTAGCATAAAAAATGGAACAAAATACCTTAGGATGAGGGTTGACATTGAATAGAGATAGATGAGACTAGTAACATTTTCTTTACACACCCGTACATTGTTTGAGAGGTTATAATGAGTGTTTATTACTTCTGAATAATAAAGGTGGAAAAAATTAAGTAAGCACAACAACTGACTATGCATGAGCCATACAACATTACAACATTATTACAAGGGCACAAGCATCACACTGGAATGCACGAAAAGAATTTTTGGCTATATATATGAAAAAAATCATACTTTTCAAAGATCTTTGGTAAACAACTTCGCATCTGTTCTCTCTACCACAAAATCAGGCAGGGCTAATTCCTAAGTTAATTTTAAAGATAAAAAAAAAAAAAAAAAAACGGAAACATAAGAAGGTCAACGCTCCAAGTCACACTCCTCGTCAGGAGGAAAGAAGGAACTGATCCAGATGCTGTCGTGTCTACTCTGGTCATGTTTGAAGCTGGCTAAAACCTCAGCTTCCAGCGGGCTCAGCGACGGGCAGGGAAGCTGCCCCAGCAAATGACTGAGGAAGAGGAAGGCAGGGCATGTGTCCCGGTCCACTATGTCCACACACGCTGGACGTAGTGTCCAGTCAGAGCAGCTCCCCGGTTTTACGCATTTGAGCTTCTAGGTAGCCTTTCATTTTCTAAAAGGATTCCAACATTTACCTGAAAAAAGTTTGAAAAATCAAGCCTCAGAAAACACACAGAGACGGTCCCTTTAGTAACAATAATCCTGCCAATAATGTCCATTAAAAAAAATGAACGGGTGAGTTATAAGGCAAAAAAAATGTCTTTGAAACTCAAATAAAACCACATCCAATCCAAACGTGTTGAGAAAAATTGTTCCTTTTAGATTCATTTACTTTTTAGCAATGGGAAATATGCTCTAATTTTTCTGACAATTAAAAATCACAAACCTAGTGGGAGACTATCTAATCTTTCCAGAAAACACCAGGAGGATGCCTGGGTGGCAGCCAGTTGAGCATCTGACTTGGTGTCGGCTCAGGTCCTAATCTCAGGGTCATGGGCTGGAGCCCTGCATGCATGCTCAGCGTGGAGTCACCTTGAGATTTTTCCTCTCCCTCTGCCCCTCCCACTCCTGCTCTCTCTAAAATAAATAAATCTTAAAAAAAAAAAAAAAAAAAACAGTGGGAGGATTAGACTAGGCTGGGAGGCTATGAAGCCAAGAAGATGTCCAAAGTGATGGTGGAGACCGGGTCTGCTGACACTCCACCCCACAGGGCCAGACCTGCTGCCACCTGCCTTACACTGGGGGTAGCCACCACCGAGGACACAACCCATCGCCCCAGAATAGACTCTGCACTGTCCTTTTTTGTTCAAGTTGCTGGCTCCTGATTCAAAGCCAAGACCAAAGCAAGATTGCGTTTCCAGCACCAAAGCCAACTGCGGAAGAAGGAATGTGACATGGGAGAGAGTGGGGAAGAGTTCAGATGCTGGGCAGCTACAAAGGGAAAGACAACAGTCCGGCGTATGCATGTGCTAACATAATAAGAGTGCATTTATCACAACTACTATTATAATTAACTCATCAGCGTTGGTTCACATAATGAATCATAAGCAGGTATGTCTTTCCTCAACTAGCCTGTCCTAACAGCTTTGGCCCTCTCTGTTGTGGCATATCCTCAACCGTTTTTCAACAGACCTACAGAGTTAAAATATTAGGCTGAATCATGCAAAACTGTCATTTTTATGGATCAAAAATAGTCAAATACTGGCAATGTCTGATGGCTTGACATATGCCATGGGGGACTAATGAACTAAGTTTCTAGGATCTGACTGAAGGGATCAGGGCATACTTTCTAAGTCTTCAAGTTTTTGAAGGATTATCATATACAAGAGTTGCTGATAGCGACTCGGCAACATGTTCATATCAACCCAGAAAACAGAAATGGCATGAAGGTGTGAAAGCAAAAATCCGTTTCTTCTTTTATTTACTGATCACTTCTCAGGTGTGCCAGGCACCGTCTGCTTACGACCGCGGACATGGCCCTGCTTTCGCTAAGTCTTAGGGACAGAGCTGGGCCCAATAAAGAGGACTCAACAATGTTCAGAATTATCAAAAACTATAAAAGATACAAGGAAAGAGGTTTTGTTAAGAGAAATTAAAATGGTAGGTATTTGTATCATTCATTACTACCTAGAGTAGTTTTCACATTTTATTTTTTTCATATAATAATCTCATTATCAATTGATTGTAAAGATACAATATTTTTCTATTTACTGGTTTCACTTACTTTAAATTTTGACCCAGCAGTTCTCATTACTCACTGGGTCTGAAATCTTTGATAATGGAGAGCCATCCATAATACTGCTTTAAATAATACTTGTCACAAAGCAGATAATTTGTTATTAATGTGGTTTTCCAGTACAGTACATTCTCTAGGGAGAAAGAAATAGGGAAAAAAGAAAGTGTTGCCTTCTTTTGGAAAAGTATTTCTTAGTGTTGTTCCCCCCCCCCCCCCCCCCATTAGCAATATTATCTATTGCTTAGCCAGACTACAGGGTAATGGTCAGGGAAATATCATTCTCGAGATCAGAAGAGTTTTTGAAAGAAGAGTGTGAAAACCACATGTCATTTTTCATCCCCGTTAACTCATGTTCTGGAGGAGAAGCTTATGAATAATTTAAGAGATTGTTCAATTCCTCCTAGTACCACAGACATTCCTCCAAGCACTAAGTAGAAAATCACACAGCAAATATATCAGATACCCTTCAAAAGTCAGCAAGGAACACTTCCTAAATAGTATAATTTACCTCATTGCTAAAGATGCAAAACGTCTGAAGAATCATTTCTTAAAATGTATTTTAAACACTAAGAGACTTGGCTGTATAAAAGAATACTGAGATGAATAATCTTTTTGAGATGAATAATTTAATAAAGAAACAATATTTTGTAATCCTAACAAATACAGTACAGTTTTATCTGTTTGGGCGAGTTTGTTTGTTTTATCCAGCAGACATTTATGGAGTATGCTAAGTACCAGGAAGTTTTTCCTGTTTTTTTAAATTCTAAATATACGTATTTTTACATAGGAGATTTTCTTCAAGTGAACTCTTAAGTATGTAGCAATGGGACGCCTGAGTGGCTCAGCAGTTGAGCTTCTGCCTTCGGCCCAGGTCATGACCTCAGGGTCCTGGGATCGAGTCCCGCATCTGCCTCCCTGCAGGGAGCCTGCTTCTCCCTCTGCCTGTGTCTCTGCCTCTCTCTCTCTGTGCCTCTCATGAATAAATAAATAAAATCTTTAAATAAAAAAGTATGTAGCAACAATAAATTCATATGTAAAATGTAAAGAAATTGCTAAAAGTTCTCTGAAAATAAACCGCAACAGATCAATTTTAATAAAATCTTAATTATATACACTTTTAAATTATATACACTTTCTTATAAATTTTCCTTTTTTTTTTTTTTTTTTGCTATTTTTCCCTGTTTCTAACACGGTGAGGGATATTTATATGATACCATGATATATATGAGAATAATCACAAAGGTTAATTTTTTTTATTGAGGTGTATAAATGAGATTATTAATAAAAATAGCCTAGAAGATGAAATGTAAATTAGGTAGTCCTAATATATTCTTTTTTTCTAATATATTCTTAAATTTAAATATTCTATTTCAGATACACCAGAAATAATAAGTTGGATTTTAGTTTTAAGAAGACCAATCTGTGATGAGACGATACACCACACAACAGGAGGTGGTAAGGTCTTCCCATCTGGAAGATACTTCCATATACCCTTGTAAGTTACAGTAAAACTATGTCACATATAATATGAAAAATCTCAATAGAATTTTAGAATCACTTTTTAGCCATTTAAAACTTTAAATAAAAGTGATACAACTGTTTTAACGGTTATTACTATTTAAAGGATTCTTGTTTCCATGCGCTACTTAAACTGTTCCATTTTTAGATGTTTTAGTAAATCACCTGAACTCTATGCTTCAACATAACGGCTGGCATAATGTTGAAATGAACTTCAATTTAAAATTTTTATACTCATCATTTTAAGCAGGTATTTCCAATCGATTACTTGTAAAACTGTCAAATAGAACTTTAAAACGTTTCATTCTTAAAAGCAAGTCTTTAAAATTACACCTTGATGCCAGAGGAATCACATTCATTCCACTGCAGTTGAAGAAAGAGACTCCAGGTGAGCATTCTAACACCAGCCTAGTTCTCCTATTATTCAACTTGTGTTCTTGGACACGTCACTTGCCCTCAACAGTGAAAGTGATGAGGCCATTACGTTTGGTCTCGCAGGTCCCTCTCCTTATCTTAACAATGAGCTAGTCCAAGTGAACAGTCAGGGAATGCTGGTGCATCATCCATCAGGGATTCTATTTTTTTTTTTTAAGGTGTTCTTTATTTATTAGAGAGAGAGAGAGAGAACAAGCAAGGGGAGGGGCTGCGGGAGAGGGAGAAGCAGGCTCCCCGCTGAGCACAGAGCACCAGGCAGGGCTCGATCCCAAGACCCCAAGATCATGACCTGAGCCGAAGTCAGATGCCTAACTGACTGAGCCGCCCAGGTGCCCTCCTTCAGGGATTCCAGACACCAGGCCTGGATTTTACTGTCATACGAAGATTTAGACATGAATATAAACAAGGGAAGAGAGACTACGTAAAGTTAAATGTTCTTTCAACTACACTTTTATGTTTACATCATACATTTTTTCATTTGTTTACATATCAATTTAAAAGATATTTATTGGATCTCTATTACATAACAGGCTCTGGGGACACAAAGAGGAAAGATTCCCTCAAAGAGCTCCCACTCTAATTGAGAAACATTGATCCCTAAACAATCAAATACAATGAAATATTACATTTTCTACCATAGATATCCATCTATAGAATACAGGGGAGATTAGGGGAGAAAATAGTCATTTCTATTTTGAAGAAATCAGAAAAGCCTTTATTTTGGAAGTAATGTCTGAAATAAGTTGTGGGTTTTTTTTTTGTTTTGTTTTAGATTTTATTTATTTATTTACTTGAGAGAGAGAGAGAGTGCAAGCAGGGGGAGGGGCAGAGGGAGAAAGCAGCAGACTCCCTGCTTATCCGGGACTCAGGCTCCCTCCCAGGACCCCGGGATTGTGACCTGAGCCAAAGGCAGACATTTAACCAACTGAGTCACCCAGGTGCCCCATGAAATGAGTTTTATAAAAGATCAATAATACAGTCTGAAAAAGAAATTAAGAAAACAATTCCATTGATAGTAGTACCAAAAATAATAAAATACTTAGTAATTAACTTTAACAAGGAGGCAAAAGACTGACAACTACAACATATTGCAGAAAGAAATTAAAGACTAAAGTAAATGGGAAATGGACATCTCATGGTCATGGACTGGAAACCTTAATGCTGCTAAGATGGCAATAACACCCAAAGTGATCTACAGATTTAATGCAATTCCTACCAAAGTTACAGTGACACTTTTTGCAGAAATAGAAAAAAAGTCATCCTAAAATTCACTGGAATCTCAAAGGACCCTAAATAGCCAAAAACTATTAATAAGAACAAAGTTGGAAATCTTACACTTTTTTGTTTCAAAATTTACTACAAAGCTACAGTAATCAAAATAGCGTGATCATACATGTCAGAATGGTTAAAATCAAAAACAAACAAACAAAAAAAAAACAACAGGCGTTGGTAAGAATGTTTAGGAAAAGCAACCCCTTTTGCACTGTTGGTGGGAATGCAAACACCTGCAGCCACTGTGGAAAACAGCGTGGAAGGTCCTCAAAAGCTAAAAATGGGATTACCCTATGACCCAGCAATTGCACTATTTGATCTTTATCCAAAAACACTTATGCAAAAACACTCATTCAAAAGGATACATATACCCCTATGATTATTACAGCATTATTTACAATAGCCAAGATATGGAAACAGCCCAGTGTCCATTGATATAGGTAAATGGGTAAAAAAATATGGTATATACATACAATAGAATATTATTCTGTCATAAAAAAGAATAAAATCTTGCCATTTGCAACAAAGTAGATAGAACCAAAGAATATAATGATAAGCAAAATAAGTCAGAGGAAGACGAATACCACATGACTTCACTCATATGTAGAATTTAAGAAACAAATGAACAAAGAAAAAAGAGAGAGACAAACCAAGAAACAGACCCTTAACTATAGACAACAAACTGACGATCCCCAAAGGGGAGGGGAAGAGGGGAGGGGAGAGCTAGGGGATGGGGACTGAGGAGGGCACTTATCATGATGAGCACTGAGTGATGTACAGGACTGCTGAATCACTATATTGTACACCTGAAACTAAAATAATACTATTTTAACTGCACTGAAATTAAAAATTTAAATATAAAAAAAATCCCTTCCCTAAAAAAAGTTTACAGATAGGCTTAAATAATGAGTGGACAATATACAGTGAGAGAGGAAAAGAGGGCGCGCACGTGCACACACACAGGTGGCTGAGGGGAGGCAGCGGGTGGGGAGAAACCAGCAAGATTTCGAGCTTAGGCCAAGTAGGATGCAGGGCTCCCACCCTGAGATCAGGATCTGAGCAGAGGCAAAACCAAGAGTCGGCATTCAAGCAACTGAGCCACCCAAGTGCCGCTAGAGTAAATCTTACAAGTTCTCATCACAAGAAAAAAATGTGTAACTATGTGAGGTAATGGATGTTAACCAGACATATGGTCCCATCTTTGGGGGAAATGACAGTCAATGTAAGAGAAAGTGCAATGTTCAAATGGACATCCTAAAAACCTTCCACTTTTCCTTGTGTGAGAGAAGTACACTTAGAATCTTCTATCATGCTAGCCAAGGGCACTTTCCTCATTAAAAAAAGAAAAAGATTTGCAAGAACTATCGTAATTCTAGCAGGCTAAATTTTTAGCAATCTCTCAATCTAATACACATCTTAACAAAATTATATTTTCGCTGAAATAAAGGAATGAGATCACATATTCATTTCTACACAAAAGCTTTGCAGTGCAATGTCATTATTGTAGGATGTGGAGAAATGCCATATAAATGCATAATTTTCAAAATCTTCTTAGCTCTATCAGCTCCTGCGTACTGCTAAGAAAGGAGAAAGTAGGTTCTGTTTTATTCTGGAAAAACAGGATCTCTCAAGGTCCGGCTAGGAAGCTGACAGGACACACAGAGCTTTGAGGCCACACACCCTGCGTGGACACTGTGGGCAAAGATGGGCCTAGTGTCTTCAGCCCACTGGCATCTACCAGGAATAACACTTGGCAGCAACGTACCTGTATGCATAGTTCAAGTACTGATGGTAAAACACATCTATTCAGACTGTATTAGTCCAAAATATAGAATACATGTCTTCAATTTTACATTAAAAATTCTAAATTATTCTTTATCCTGCAATTTTCAGCAATAAGTTAAAATATTAGAGTCTAAAATTCACTTCTTTTTTCATAACAACTATATAATTTAAAAACTTGTTTGAGGGATGGTCATTAAGGAGGGCACATGATGTAATGAGCAGTGGGTATTATATAGACTGAGGAATCGCTGACCTCTACCTTTGAAACTGATAATCATTTTATGTTAATTTAATTTAAATAAAAAAAATTTTTTTGGAGTTTGTTTCTTTTAACTTGCAAGTTTTAAAACTCTAAAAACTAGGTAAATCATACTATTCATGAGTTATAATGTTCAACTACTTTTCAAGGTAATTTTACTTCATAATATGAACTTAAACTTCTTTATTAATACTTTAATAATTAAATTTATTTTTTTAAAAAATTCTGCTCTTCCACTAAGTCAAACTAGCTCTACCTTGACAATTTTGAACAAATAAGATTTTAATATTCTTTTATCGGCATATACATAAACATAGTTTATTACAGTTTTAAGAAATGTAGGGCTCTGGTCAATTCTAAATGTAGAACTATATCATTTGAATAAGTAGTTTATAAAAAGGACACAAAAAATAAAAATAAAAAATAAAAAATAAAAAGGACACAAAGATAAATATTACATTATTTACTGACACTGAATAAGTAGTTTATAAAAAGTGACACAAACATTACATTATTTACTGACACTGTTGGACTAAAGCAATACTAATCCTGAGGCATTTTTGTCAAAATAAATCCAATAAAGTGAAATATTGACAAAAATTCCCTGTATTGAACACTGTATCTGAACATTATATATGTGGGGTATTAATCCATATATTCACTAAACTTCAATGAAAATTTTCCATATACATATTTAAATATTGATTTCTTATAAAAGTGCATAAAAGTATAATCAAAAGCAACAGTATAAAATACACAAGAGATTAAAAGCAAGCATAACAAGCAGTGATTATATGAGGACAGAATGCTATTCTCCCTCTATTTTCCATTTTTGTAACGTTTTGTTTAAATTTTAGAAAAGTATATATATATTTTTAAGTAACAGTCTCTTACATTGAGAAAAGAATTACAGGGGCAGTGGCCTTTCCTAAAATGACAAAGCAACACCCTTGGGCTCATAGTCATACGAAAGCTGGCAAGATCTCACATTCCTCAGCGTACAATGGATCTTTCATCAATTCTGGAAACTGCCTTTGTGAGAATATTTGCTAAGAATGGATGGAATTCTCAATGTTGCAAGCACCCATTGAATTATTTAAAAGAACAATGAATGAATGACTAATTAGAAATGTTTCTTGAGATCAGGGATATTTATATTCCAAAAGAAAAAAACCTATACCTAGCATTTTCTCCAGAGCAATTAGGAAGAACAGATTAAGTTTGTTATCTGTGGGCATTGGATCCCAAATGCTCTGCTCTCAAAACTGTTAGAGTTGCCTTTTTCTTGACCAACTAATAATTTTAAATCCTTCTTGACTCAAAAATATTGTTTGCATGTTTGTTTATATGTACTTTGCTCTACAAAAGAAAACATAACCAACAATAAAATGAAACTTGATCCTCACAATGTCTCCCTTAACCCAAAAAGAGATGCCCTTTTTTTGGGGGGGAGGGGTTGTTTTTTAAAATTATGTATTTATTTAAGTAAGCTGTATGCCCAGTGTGGGGTTTGAACTCACGACCCTGAGATCAAGAGTCATGTGCCCTTTAGACTGTGCCAGCCAGGCACCCCAAGAGATGTACTTCTGAATGGGTAACTATAAAACAACATAAAGACAATATGACCCTAAGTAGAAAAAAAAAAAAGTATGTCTCCAAAAAAAATCATACATAAGGTTAAAACCACTTAAAAATACATAGACTTTGGGAGAATATAAGGAAATAATAAACACTGACTTCAGGATGATGAAGGATGGCCATATAATGGATTAATGAAAAGGATAATACAGTTAAATTATTACCAGTGTCCAACTTTTGTTTTGTGGACTTTGTTTTGTGTGTTTTATTTGGTGGTGGATTTCCAGGTGATTATGATACCATTTAAAAATAGATGGATGGATGGCCAATAGATGACAGATAGACAGGTAGATAGATGGATAAAGTTAAATGAGCATGGACCAATGATGAGTCTGTTACAAACCAAAAATCACTAAACCTGAAATGAAAGGACACGAGATGATGTGACATGAAAATAAAAATTCTTTACAGCATGTAGATTAACACTCAAACTACAATCTGTAGATCAACTCAAAAGTCGTTCATCCAGATTTTGTAATTTTCTGCTTCTACTTCACTACACACTTTCAATTGTGCTACATGAAGTAACCTGTGATACCTTCTAACATCACCAAAGGACCTCCTGCTCAGAGTAGCACCTAAACAGAAAGCGGGGAAAGTACCATAGAGGAAAATGATGCTGCCTCACTCAGGGACTCAGGGACTCTCTGGAACGGGGTGGACAAGTCCCATAAGTCTCGGAATAGGCAATCAGTGATTCTTATCCATACTGTCAATACTTACTTAATGCCAAATATATGTCAAATGTCATGAAAAGCACTGGAATTCTGCAGACTTAGGATCAGGACAGTCCTAGCAGATACTGAAGTCCAGCCCATCACCATCCAGACTGCCCAGAGTCAACATATCCTCAGGTCGAAAAATCAAAATAATACAGTCACTGTAGAAAACAGTATGGAGGTTCCTCAAAAAATCACAAATAGAAACACCATATGATCCAATAATTCCACTCCTGAGTCTTTACCCAAAAAACAAAGACACCAATTCAAAAAAACATACACACCTCCATATTAATTGCAGCATTATTTACAATAGCCCAAATACAGAAGCAACCTAAGTGTCCATCAACAGGAAGATGTGGTATATATACACCAGAATATTACACAGCCATAGAAAAGGTGGGATCATGCCATTCAAGACAACATGGACGGACCTAAGCATATTATCCTAAGTGAAATAAGACAGAGAAAGATAAATACCATATGATTCTAGTTATAAGTGAAATCTGAAAACAACAAAACAAAACAAACACATAAACAAACAAAAAAGCAGAATCAGGCCTCTAAATAGAGACCAAAACAACAGCTGCAGGAAGGGAGAGCAGTGGGGGGTTGGGCAAAGTGGGTGAAGTGGTGGGAGACACAGGCTTCCAGGTATGGAATGAGTAAATCAGGGGACGCCTGGGTGGCTCAGTCGATGAAGCGTCCAATTCTTGGTTTCAGCTCAGGTCATGATCTGGGTCGTGAGATTGGGCCCTGCAACAGGCTCCCCACTCAGCGGAGTCCTCTCCCTCTGCCCCTGCCCCCAACTCTCTCTCTCTCTCTACAGTGGATCAATATTTTTAAAAAAAAAAGAAGTCATGGGAATAAAAGTCACTGCATAAGGGATAAAGGCTGTGGCTGTAAGAAGGATGTACTGGGTCAGATGGTAGCTACGCTCGTGGTGAACATAGTATAAACTTATCAAATCACTATGTTGTGCACCTGAAACTAATGGAGCATTGTGTGTCAACCATACTCAAAGAAAAAAAAAAAAAACTCAAGATAACTTTCAGGTGTTTTATTTGGCTGCTCACCTACACATGCAAATACCAAAGCAGCTCATTGCTAGCATAAGGTTATAATGGCTCTCCAAAGCTAAAAGGTGTCAAAGGTCTATTATGAGAATTGGGGATGGGAAAGAGATTGCTTCTTCAACACAGGAGATTTCCCATGGATTTGTTGCTGTTTTGCTTTACCTGCTATCTCCAAAAGTAGATTTATGTGATGTCCTTCTGCCAGCTTCACAAATCCAACCTGATTTCCAAAAGTGTCAACCCCTTGAAAGGGCAAAATCAACTCTTTTCCTTGGAGGATTTCTTCTATGAATGGTTTTAATTCCAAAAGAGCACCGATACCACTGGGAAGAGATGATATATTTTTAAGTAATGAAATATATAAAACCAAACAAGAAACAATCAGTTTTAGAAAGATAAGTTTTGATATTTGTTCTAATTAAGGTTCAAAATCTAACCCATGTGATTCAAATTAAACATTAATTTCCCACAAAAATTATGGAAGAAGTAAATTAAATCTTTACTTAATTGTAATTTACATTAAAGACATGAAAGAAAATACTATTTTATAGTTCACCAAGAGGTTTTTAATCAAGAAAATGCTGCATAAACAACTAAAAAAAAAATTACTGATAATATATTCCAAAAAAAATAATATCACAAAAGCTTATATTAGATTATATGGAAAGTTCTAGATTCTTATGAAAAGTACCAATATAGTAATTACTATCTGCAAAGCACTAAAACTTAATATTCATTATCTCTTAAACCATAACAGCCTCCATAATAAGATAATACTGTAACTGGATTAAACGAAAATACAAGCTTCTATTTGCCAACTACAACCGTCTGAGTTTATTTCTGTTTAATGTATGTGATTATAGGACTATTCTGTGTTTCAAATACTTTATTTTTCTTCATAATAACAAATGTTTACTATATGAATGAATCAAACATTATCAGATTTGGAATATTTTGAAAATTAGGATAAATTCCTTCCATCTTTAAGAGAATTCTAGTGTAGGTATGGCGTTATGAGAAAAAATTAAAATCTCACTAGATGGCAGCAATTACTCCAAAAAGAGAAAGGTACATTCTTACATAATGGAGACGGCCTTAAAATACCCTTCAGAGGAAACATCTTTATTTTCAACTAATCAGTGTGATTTGTTCACCAATAATTAGATGTCAAATGTGTGAAAAGAAATTTAGGTACTTTTCTAGCTCTTTTGTATTTCTAAATTAGTTTTCATATATAGTCTGTAACTGATTCCATCCATAACTTCACACCGAGTTTCAATTCTCGTCAAGGCCATAACATAACGTACAATAATACTTCAAAACACCTTCAGAGAGGTCAGCATTTGCCATTGTGCCTCCCAGTCCATGTCCTAAACCCAATCTGCGCTGACTGCATCCGTGCAGAAGACACAGTGTGCGTCCCTGGCCGGCCGTGGGACGGGCCTTGGCTGTGGGGGTTAGAGACGTGAGGGGAGGGCACCCGCTCTGGCCCATCACTCACTGATTGGGGAATTCGAGACACTCAATTCAGATGGAGGCCACAAAAATAAATGAATGAATGAATGAATGAATGAGTAAATAAATAAATAAATAAATAAATAAATAAAATAAATGTAGGCCACACAAAAGCCTAGGGCTTTTCATAGACAGCGAATCCTACGTGCTATTTTTCATTAAAAAAAAATCTAAATAATCCAACATCAGTCCAGTTTCAGCTTTTTCAGTTTTCTGGGTGCATAGAGCACGAAGTCCCAAGGAGACGTCACCCATCACCGAGAGGAAGAGTCCTGGGGTCTATTGGTAAGTATCACCGACTTCCAAATTCTTTGGAATAGCGTATCTTCTCAAGAATGGTTTACACAAAGACTTCTCCATGGTAAACCGAGGAGAAAGTGTACGCATCCAGGAAACGGCTCTGAAACGGGGCTTTAGCCCCAAAGGTGCGTCTGAAATTAAGGCAGGGAGCGCAGCCATTCTGCAGCTCAGCAGCTGGGTTTGGCCTTAAAATTTCTATCCCTTTCTCCCAAGTTCTGAGGACAAAGGACCTGACGTGGTGTCTGAAGAAATTCATGATTTTAAAAAAATCTTTTTTTTTTTTCTTTAAGTAATCACTGTAGCCACCATGGGGCTTAAACTTGTGACTCTGACATCAAGAGTCAGCCAGGCGCCCTGAAGAAATTCGTGATTCTAGAAACCGCTTCCGCGCACCCCACACCCAACCCACTGGTCGACCTCGATGACCATACTAGATTTTGAAAAGAACACAGAACAAGAAAATGACAATACAGAAGCCAGCTTACTATACGGTATAGGATGGAAGGTAAAATTAAAAAAAGATCAGAGACTGACTGACTAAATAAATAAATAAATAAATAAATAAATAAATAAAATCAGAGACTCAGAAAATCCTTGATATATATAATGTTTTACCAGGAAACCAGATCGGTTCCTCTCTCACTATCAAGCTCCCCGAGTGAAGACACGTCTTGATTCTGCTCCTCCTTTGAAGGTTCACGCTGCGGACGCCTGGGTGACTGGGTCCCTGACTCGGCTGGCTCATGCCCTGGGCTCAGGCTGTGACCTCAGGGTGCTGGGGTGGAGCCTGCTGGGGGCCCTGCTGAGGGGGGTGGGGGGCCGGGGGTCTCCCTCCACTTGTACCCTCCCACTCTCTCTCTCTCCCTCTCTCTCTGCAAGATAAATAAATAAATCCTTTTTTTTTTTAAATAAAATAAAAAATACAAGCTAACACACTGCCACAGACACTTCCCTGGCTTCCCAAACTAGTAGGAAATCTTTTGTCCTTTGAAATGCCATTACTGCTTCGTGCCTTTGGGACACGGCGGTTTGTCCTCGTCCTCTGCCATGGCCATTTCAGGTCAGCGGGCATCTAGTGACGGCAGCTGCATGACCCAGAGCGTAGGGGCCGTTCCTGGTTCGTCCTTTTCCCCAAGCACCTGGCTCAGGACCCTGTGCGGGCGAGTCCCAGGGGCTGTCGCTGTGGTTCCTACAACAGGCCTCGTTGGTTTCCTAGAGCTTTCATTACAGTTTTGTTGAGAAGAATCGCTAAGCTGCCAGTACATGCTCATCACCTCCGAGGAGGGACAATATTCCCAGTACCAGGAGGTCGCACAAGGTCGCCACTTCACGCCGCGGAGACTCGCTGGACATTTGGTTCTTCGCGAAACTGTGAGGATCTGCGAGGAGCCCCGGCTAGGGCTGGGCCGGATGGGGGCTGGATGGGGGCTGGATGGCTGGGCTGGATGGCTGGGCCGGATGGGGGCCAGATGAGGGCCGGATGGGGGCAGATGGGGGCTGGATGGGGGCCTGATGGGGGCTGGATGGGGGCCTGATGGGAGCCGGATGGCACGGGACCCCGACGGGCAGCCCAGCGACCCTCCCCTCACCGAGCCCCACCGTGACAACCCAGAGGGCCCCCAAACCTCCCTCAAAGCATCCTGCTTGCACCAGGACGTGGACAAGCCTGGGACGGAGGAGGCACCTGCCGTCACCTGGCCCTGCTGCCCACCACGTGCCCCTCACTGGAGGCCTCGGGCTGCAGGAGGCCATGGTACTCAAGCAGGGTCTCTGCCCCCCCATCCCCCATCTAGGCCTTGCAGCCTCATGCTGCCTCCCCGAGTGGTAAGGGGACCGACTGGCTCCGGCCTCCCTGCTGACCAGGGTTGGCTACTTCCTAGGGCTCCTGCCTCCTCGCTGGGGCCTCACTGCAGCCTCCACTGCAGCCTCCACTGCGGCCTCCACTGCGGCCTCCCGCGCTGTTAGGAGAACAAAGGAAGCCACATCCGTGGGGGTGCAGCCTGGGGAGCGGAGGCCCAGCTCCAAGGACACAGATGGACCCAAACCCGCTGATGATGGTGGCTCAACCTTTTCTGGTTTAAAAAGGTCTCCGGGGTACAAGCTTCCTTCCATGGGGGGAGCCCCCTCCCCTCCCCTTCCCGGGGCCTGCGCTCTCCTAGGAGGACTGAGGAGGCCCTCTGGTCGGCCTGCCCATGCTCAGGGTCCCACTTCGGGGACATGGCCTGGCCACGTCCCGGGTACCCCGGTGGCGCCCCACACACCCTTGCTCCTCTGGCCTTGGGAGCCGCACGTGCTGCTGAAGCAGGGGCCCTGCCAGCAAGCCCCGGGCTCCCTTCCTGCCCGCCCGCCTGGCCTCCGAGGCCACCCGGCAGGACACAGGCCCTGCGGCACCATGTCTGGGTCCTGGTGGGCCCGGGGACAAGGGTGCCCACAGAGGCACCTGCTGGGCTCGCCCATCTCCATGACCCAGGTCTCCCAGCCTCGCTGAGCCAGGGCTCCCCCAGAGTGTCCTTGCCGCCCGTGGCGGCTCCAGGTTGGACAGGACCCTGGGTCCTGACGGGTGGCCGCCCCCAGCCAAGCCATGTCTTTCATTCCCTTGGGAAGCGACATGCGATGGAGAAAACGGGAGCGACTGCAAGGCGGTCAGACTGCTTCTCCAGAGAGGTAGAACCCAGAACCCAGGCTGAACCAGAACCACACGGAGGGTCACCAGGAAGGAGCCATGACATGTGCCCGCGAGCATCCCGGGGGAGGGGAAGGCCGAGGCCCCCCACCGCAGGCTGGCGGCAGCGCCATGCACTGGAACTATTACGGTCCCCGTTTCCTCAAAAAGCGCATGATTTGCCCTGAACCAGGCAGCCATTCAGAGGTGGTTGGGCTGTGACTCCCGACCTTTACCAAGAATCCGAACCTGCGTGGTCAGCCCCAGAGGGCATCCGCGATCAACGCGGGCAGCAACCGCAGACCCAGGGCCACTATTTGACGACAGTAACAGAGTTTAAAAGCCTAGATTAGAAGGAATATTTGCATTGCTAATTCCGCACATTGACTATTAACTGAAATAAATTATAACAAAGGATGTTTCCTCAGAATTTCAGCGCCTCTTTGGGTTCTGCTATGTTCACTCATACCAAAGTAATAATCTGGAAAACGATATTCGAGGAAGACGTAGTACTCACAGGTTGACTTCATCTTCGTTTAATAGCTGCATCACCAGCAGGGTAACGTGAAAGGAGCCGTCACTGGTCATGGCTTTGGCTAGTCGCTCATCTTGCTGGAGTATTGCATTTTGCAGGATCTTAATTCCTCTTGTAATCTAATCGCACACACACATATACACACAGAACAGAGGTTAGGTAAGCAAGATTTCCTAAGACGACATGTCAGTCAAGAAGAAAAATAAGCAACAACCAAAATTAGAACGATGTCAAGATCCCTCAACTCAACAACGCTTAATTACCTATTTGTTCTCAAATACCCTGGATAAAATGAATTTTGGAAGCTTAATAGGATATATAAGTCTTGAAGAATCATACAATCCATGTCCATCTTAAAAACACCAAACCTACGGGCGCCTGGGAGGCTCAGTCGGTCAAACACCTGACGCTTGATTTCAGCTCAGGTTGGGATCTCAGAGTCATGAGGTCGAGCCCCACCCAGGGCTCTGTGCTGAGCAGGGCGTCTGCTTGAGACTCTCCCCCTCTCCCTTTGCCCCTCCTGTTCTCTCTCTCTCTCACACACAAATAAATAAATAAATCTTTTAAAAAAAATCAAGCCTAATACCCTTATTTTACAAACTGAGTCACTGGGTTGAACCCCCTGGTTGACAATCTCTCAGTGACCACGCAGCTTTTCAAAAAATGGTCCTTGGAATATGCAGTATGACTCATGATAATCATGATCTTTCCTAAAATAAAAAAAAAAAAAAAGTTTTATTCTTGCCACAGAAAGGTCAAGCCAGCAGACAACATTCCATTTCTGTTGGAAGTATTATTTATTTGTCCCCAAGTGAATGTGTCTGAGAACCCATTCTTCACGGCCTTTAAGATTTTTTAGGACAGCAAAAATCTCAACAGGAGTGACTATTGTCACTTGCTCAGATGTGTGAGGAGGGGCACAGCCGGGCAAGGAGAGTCGCCGAGGAGCTCACAGCTGACGGCAAAGCGAGCCGCCCTCGGAGAGGAGAGAGCGCCCAGGAGCCCGGAGGCCGGGCGCTCAGTCAGTGACCAGAGGGAGGGCAGGGGCCACAACAGGGGCAGGGGCCACTATGACACTGCGAGATCGGACAAAGGGGCTCGGAGCACAACGGACTGTCCTGATGCTGGAGTCGCTGCTTTCTCCCAACAACACTCCCAGTACACACAGGAGGGAACTGGGCAAACCCTGAGATGCCCTCGGGGACCTGGCCTCCTGGGGACCTGGCCTCCTGAAGACCTGGCCTCCCAGGGACCTGGCTGCTCAGGGACCTGGCCTCCTGGGACCTGGCCTCCCCAGGACCTGGCCTCCCCCCTGGGACCTGGCTGCCCGGGGACCTGGCCTCCCTGGTACCTGGTCTCCTGGGGACCTAGCTGCCCGGGGACCTGGCCTCCCAGAGACCTGGCTGCCCGGGGACCTGGCTGCCCAGGGACCTAGCCTCCCTGGGGACCTGGCCTCCTGGGGACCTGGCCTCCCGGGCAGCTTCACAGTAAATCTGTGTCCCCACAATCACCTCGCCGGTCTCTTTCCCTTGCCATCTGGGCGACGGCGACACAGGAAAGGGGGTTTTCTGGGAGGCAGTGATGTAGCAACACCTGATGTGTGATGGCCCAAGGCCAGGGGTCCCTTCAACGAATCCCAGAGCCTGAGAAACCAAGTGCTCCTGACCCGACCGCACATGAGGGTCGCAGGGAGTCCCTCTCCTCTAACTCTGTATCAATAAAACTCGACTGTCAACTCCTCCAGGGCCATGTTTATTTCTCTAACCCACCACCACACCTTGGCTACTCATAACAGTAAGAGAAACAACATGCAAAAGTACAGCTGAAACCAATACAACACTGTGTGTTCCCTGTGCCGGAATTAAAGTAAAGTAAGATAAAGAAGAGAACTGGCCTGAGGATACATCAGTAATGGTCAGGTCACATCATGCTGAGATGTGCTTTTGCACCTAAAATTTATTAGACATTTTCCAAATCATTAAATATATTGAATATCTTCATTTTCTTTAATGGCACGGGGTTCCAATTGTATAGATGCCCAATAATTTAATTATCTACTCCCTTACTTACAGAAATAAATTATTTTTTCTCAAAAAAAGTTTAATTAAGAAAACAAAACAAAAAATAATAAAGAACAATAGCACTAACTAACCTATATGGTGTGATCACTAGGTTCTAAGTACCAAAGTGAGCATTTTACACATATTAGTCCACTGAAGCCTCTGAACATCTCTATGTGGTAGGTATCGGTATTAACTCTATGAAAATAAACTGAAAAACAGAAGATCAAAAAAAAATCTGTTTAAAATCATATACCAAAACAAAGAAATTTAAGAATAAATTACAACACACAAGAAAAAATACAACAGATATAAGGAATTGGCTTGTTTTCTAGATGGGACAAAGGGGGCAGAGATGTGGGTACTGGCTTAAGAATGAAACACAAGAATGAAGAAGGAAAAAAGGAATTCAAAGATTTTTAGGAAGTCTTACTGGATACTGTGTGATGGAATACATTGGCCCTCTCAAAAAGACCTTTAAAGTAAATCTATATTACTCACAAATGATTTTAAATTTGAATTTTTGAGTTTTTTCCAGGTATAGCAAAATATTGAAATTGGCTTATGGTCCTAACAAAGCAACTCAAGAGGGTCAAGGTTCATATGGAAAGGGCCTCACCCAGTGTCAAGGGCATCAGAGGTGCTCAAAGCTGTTAGACTTCTGGCACTGGCACAAAAATAGACACAGAGATCAATGGGACAACACAGAAAGCCCAAAAAAGAAAAATACACTCATATGCTCAATTAATCTATGATGAAGGAGACAGAAATACAACAGGAAAAAGTCTCTTCAACAAATGGTGTAGAGAAAACCAGAGAGCAACATGTAGAAGAATAAAACTGGACCACTTCCTCAAACCATACACAAAAAATAAACTCAAAATGGATTAAAAGACCTAAATGTGAGACCTGAAACCATAAATCTCCTAGAGGGAAACAAAGGCCATCATCTCTCTTGGTAACATTTTTCTAGATACAACTCCTAAGGCAAGAAAAACAAAGCAAAAACAAACTATTGGGATCACACCAAAATAAAAAGCTTTTGTACAGCAAAAGAAATCAACAAAGTGAAAACCTACAGATTTTTTTTTAAGATTTTATTTACTTTTTTTTTTTTTTTTTTTTTGGTTTTATTTATTCATTTATAAGAGACACAGAGAGAGGCAGACACAGGCAGAGGGAAAAGCAGGCTCCATGCAGGGAGCCCAACATGGGACTTGATCCCAGGTCTCCAAGATCAGGCCCTGGGTCAAAGGCGGCGCTAAACTCCTGAGCCCTCCGGGCTGCCCTTATTTACTTATTTGAGACAGAGAGTGAACACCAGTGAGGAAGCAAGAGCGAGGGGAGGAGCAGTGAGAAAGGGAGAAGCCGACTGCTTGCTGAGTAGGGATCCTAATGCTGGGCTCAACCCCAGGGCCCTGGGATCATGACCTGAGCCGAAGGCAGACACTTTGCCGACTGAGCCACCCAGGTGTCCCTGGGGAAGATACTTTCAAATGACATTTGTTTGTTAATAACCAAAGAACATATACAACTCAACACCAAAAAAACAAATAATCTAATTAAAACATGGACAGAGGACCTGAAGAGACATTTTTCTAAAGAAGACATCCAGATGGCCAACAGATACATGAAAAGATGCTCAACGTCTTCATCATCAGGGAAACACAAATCAAAACCACAGTGAGATATCACCTTATACCTCTCAGAGGGGCTAGAATCAAAAAGACAAGATAAGACAAGACAAGACAAGACAAGACAAGACAAGACAAGAAAAGAAAAGAAAAGAAAAGAAAAGAAAAGAAAAGAAAAGAAAAGAAAGAAAAGAGAAAAAGAAAAGAAAAACGAAAAGAGAAAAGAAAAGAAAAAAAGAAAAAAGAGAAAAAAGAAAAAGAAAAAGAAAAAGAAAAAGAAAAAGAAAAGAAAATAACAAGTGTTGACAAGGATGTGAAGAAAAAGGATCCCTCATGCACTGTTGGTGGGAACATAGCTGCAACCACTGTGGAAAACAACATGGAGGTTCCTCAATAAATTAAAAATACAGTGTGATCCAGTAATTCTACTACTAGGTATTTAACCAAAGAAAATGAAAATAATAATTCAAAAACATACATGCACCTCCATGTTTATTGCAGCATAATTTACAATATTCAAATTGTGGAAGCCACCTGGTGCCCACTGATAGAGAAGATATTATACATATCTATATAATTCCACTATAAATATTTATGTATATTTATATATTGGAATGTTAATTAGGTATCAAAGATCTTGCCATTTGCAAAAACATGGACGGACCTGGAGAGTATTATGCTGAGCCACACAGAGAAAGATACATATCCTAAGAGTTGACCTCTATATGGAATCTAAAGCACAAAACAAATAAACAAAAACCAGAAACAGACCTATGGAAACAGAATTCACACTCACGGCTCCCAGAGGCGAGGTAGGAAGGTAGGACGGGCAGCGGGTGGGGGGTGGGAGACGCGGGCTCGCGGGTGGGCTGAGCAAGTCCGAGGATGAAAGGCACAGTGCAGGCAGCACGGCCGGTGGCATGAGCTGGGGCTGGGGGGTGACCCACGGGGGCTGCGCTCAGGGTGAGCATGGCCTAACGTAGATGGCCAAATCCCTAGGCTGTCCACCCGAGATGACTGGACGCTGTGTGCCAACCATACTTCAATTTAAAAACAAAGTCATGCCTCTAAACAATGTAATTACATCTCCAAATCTCAGGGGTACAAGTGGTAACTCTGGTTTGGCTGAACAGGAAGAGTAGCACAGGATGAGAACTCGCATACGCAGAGTGATGCTAATTAAGAATGCCGAACTTGGCTCAGAAATTCTGGATTTTAACCCGAGTCTACCATAGGTGTGAGGCCACACAAGTCACCTCGTCTCACAGAGTCTTGGCTTCTTCAGCTGCAAAATAGGAATGTTGGAATCTGCATGGCCGAACTCACAGAGCTGTGTCACGGGTCCCAGGACATAAGCTCCGTGAAAATGCCCTGTAAGCCCTACACCACTCGCCTGATTCGAGGGGTGGGACTGCCCCAATTATAATCCGTGGCCCTCTGCCCTTGTGGTTCTGCCTCCCGGGGACCGTTCAGCAATGTTTGGAGACGATTATAGCATTGCTAGGGACTTGCTGCTTGTTTTTGTTTGGTTGGTTCATTTAAAGGTTTGTTTTATTTATTTGAGAGAGGGAGAGTGTGTGTGTGAGTGGGGGCAGAGAAGAGCCCCCCCCCAGCAGACCCCCCACTGAGCACGGATTCCATCACAGGCTCCAGCCAGAACCCCGAGGTCATGACCTGGGCCAAAGACAAGGGTTGGATGCTCAGCCACCTGTGCCCACCAGGCGCCCAGGGGCTTGCTATTTGCACCTAGCAGGTAAGTTGTCTGCATTTTCATATAAACATTCTTCATTCTGGGCTCAAATACTAATTATATATAAATTCAGGATAATACTAAAAAACTGCATTTGTTTGTGTATTCAACATCTTAGTGCAATACCCAGCATGGTAAAATCGTTCCAGACCATCCAGTAGCTTATAAATTAAATATGGTAAAATAGTTCCAGACTATTTTAAATAAGTTAAATATTAAAAACCATAAAATACTTTGAAGATTAATTCCCTAATGTCACACAGCACTTATAATACAGGATTAACCTCAACCTACAAAAATTCTAAAGATAATGTAATCAAGTGATTTCTTTCCTTTTTTTAAAAAAAGTTTTATTTATGTAAATAATCTCTATATCCAACATGGGGCTCCAACTCACAACCCTGAGATTAAGAGTTGGATGCTCCTCCGACTGAGCCAGCGACACGCCCCAATCAGGTGATGTATTTCCAGCCACGCTTTGGTGCTCCCTATGACGCTCCAGATTAATTTACGTATTGCTTGATATCATCTTAAGAGCTTTTTAAATGTTTTTTTTTTTTATTCCTAATTACATTCTTAAAACATAAAAGAAAAACGAAAAAAACTTCAGTCTTCTTCTGCAACCCAGTGTATAAAGTACCAAAGTCAGTAAAGGCCAAAGGAAACTAATTGTTGCAGCCACTGTTTCAAAGTCTACAAAGCCCTTAAAGCTTATCTGTCACCACAATCCCCAGCCACTGACAGCACCATACAGGCACATTCAGAAAACCTAATACTTAGAGAGTCATATTTAAATAGAATATTGACAGAAACTTTGAAAAATAAGGCAAAGGCATCATTAAAATCCTAAATATTAAAAAAGTAATAAAAATTTAAAAAATCCTAAATATTTGTGTTTAGAGAATAAGCACACACTTCCACCTGTTAAACCTCACCACTAAGCCATGCCCCACATGCCTAAAAATAATGCAGTTAGAAAATTCACTTTTATACCTTTTAAGCTTTCTAATTGACTCAAAGCGTTCATGGGTGCAAAGGCAAAGCCTTAAAGTTACAGCGCTTCTGCACAAGGAAGACAAGCCACACGCCAGCACAGACGAGAATGTCTTTGACCCCCATCTTTTGACATTATTTTCGGAATTTTTTGAAGCTGTTAACTTATATTGTTCCCAAATTTGCTGCCTCATTAAGATTTACTAGAATTTTCACTTCAATTTGCTACCGTAACTTTTGTTCAATGCTGAGCACTTTCATTTTTCTTGCTTGTCTACAACCATGAAAAGAACTTGAAAGATTGATGACAGAGCAAAACTGGAGTAAAAGTAAAAAATCAATCTCCAACAGGAGGATTTTCCACATCTACCCAGTGGTTCACATGCACACCATGGTATCAAATACTTTCACAATTATACTTCCCAGGAAAGAACTGAATGCACAAATATACAATTATTATTGTGTAAGATCAGCAATTTTCATGTTACAAAATGATGAAATATGGGATTAAATGTTGCAAATGCCTTTTAAAACCCCCAAAGAATATTTTCCATTACTGTAAAAAATTATCTTGTAAAAAATTAACATATTCCTGAATTCAGTTTGATTGTTCCCTTGTGTTTTTTCAGCGCTGATTTCAATCTTATAATATTACTACTCATAAGAAAGCACATAAAACCAACAAGAGTAAATCCAACTAGAATTAACAATTAGACAATTCTAGCCATTTAAGAAACATGTAAGATTTATTATATTAAATATTTTTCTTCTTATTTTTAAGCTAATGTATAATTGCAGGTAGTGGAGAAACAGATTCTTTCATATACTTGAAATTAGGATATTTATATGTGGCCATTCTAATTCATTGTCCAGTTCTATTCCTAAAAAAAATATATGAATTTCCATTAAGGAAGAATTTCAAACATCTAAGAATGGGTTTTAAAATCAAAGACCCATGTAAATCTGAATCCTTTTTTTCTTTAAAACTAGATGCCAAAAAAAAAAAAACTAGATGCCAACAAGTAGAGGCCAAAAGTAGAGCAGCTCATTGTGAATGTGCTCCCTTCCAGAAGCCTGTTTGCAGGTCACTTAATTGGAACTTGGCACACAGTCTCCCATTGAAACACGTTATAAACGCCGCTTCTTTTCCCAGGCCTTCCCACGAAAGCCCATAAGCAGTTTTAAAAGAAAAATAACATTTGATACTTTAAAACAAACAAAAAAGACGTTCATATTAAAGATGCAAAATGTATGTCGTGACCCTGTCCCCTCCTGCCTCTGTGCCCATCGTCACCCACACAGCACCCTGGAGAGGGAAGCGGCCAACTCCTGGGCCTCCAGGCCCCTGGCCCCTGCAGTTGCCAAGCCACCCCGCCCCATGGCTGCAGGACCTCTAGCATGACCCGGGAGTTCCTGAACCCTCCGCCACTGCTGGTGTGACTGGGTGTGACTGGGTGTGCCCGAGCACCTGCAGCCCCTGTGGGCACCTGCAGCATCTCCGCTGCTGCCAAGCTCTGCTCTGGGTACAGAGGACAAGCCGGAGAGGCTGGGGAGGGTGACAACCGTGCTCAGGTGGCAGGGATGACAGGTCACGCAGGGGCCAGCGATTGGGCGGGGGTCACCAGTGAAGAGGGCAGGCTGAGATTTTGTCATTAACAAAACCAAGAGGAGAAAACCAAACCAAAACAAAACTCCCGGACAGGAGAGGCCTTCTCTGGGGGCAGAAGGAAACTGGCAGGTCCGAGGTCACAGGGGCTCAAGCACAAGGAACCGGTGCCAAAGCGGAGAAAGCGGGTCTGTGCAGAGCCTCGGGGGACATGGCAAAGCCTGTCTCCGTCCAGCAGGGAATAGCAAGACACAGAAGCAGGCAGGTGGCAGGTCCAGATGTGGGTTCAGAAAACAATGATCACCTCCATTTTACACCTAAAGAAATGTAAAAATGACACAAATCAAGTCACCTGCCCGACCTCCGCAGGGGTCTGCACCCGGATGTCTTCAAACAAGGCCCGTCTTCCCGCTGTCTACACCGCCTCCCAGAGAGGGAAAGGCAGACTCACAGGCTAGGGCAGCCTGCAAGGTGAGACCCAGGGTGCAGGCCATCCTCTCTTCCCCTCCTCCGGGCACTGCTGGGGCCCAAATCCCGAACAAGGTGCACAAGGAAAGAATGCCTGGGCCACGTGCCCTCCACACCTCATGACCCCAGCGATCTTCACCGGAGAGGCAGGAGGCCAGAGCTAGGCAAGGAGGGCCAGGCCGGCCTGGGGGGGTGGGAGGCTGCTCAGATCACCCCGCGGGCCCGGACGGATGTGTGAAGGGGGCAGGCCCCACGGAGGGCCGGTAAAGCAACTTAGAGAAGTGCTCCCCCAACTTCTACACTGAGGGAGGTAGTAGGACAAACTCTCTGCAGCAAACCAAAATACCGAACCCAGGGTCTCTCCCAATCATAGATTGGGGGTCCCTGCGAAGTCACCTTGCCTGTTCCACACTCTGGGTCCTGAGGACCTAGCTTCTGACTTCTCCATTAAACAGGACCACCTTTGCCCTCCAGCTGTCTTCTGACTTCCGTGTGTACCTACGATCCTAAATTTCAAAGAAAACCTGTCCAAATAACTCACAAGAATTTTATTTTATTTTATTTTATTTTATTTATTTTATTTTATTTATTTTAACGATTTATTTATTTATGAGAGAGAGAGAGAGAGGCAGAGACACAGGAAGAGGGAGAAGCAGGCTCCATGCAGGGAGCCCGACGCGGGACTCGATCCCGGGTCTCCAGGATCGCACCCTGGGCTAAAGGCAGGCACCAAACCGCTGAGCCACCCAGGGATCCCCCAGGTATTTTAATATAACATATAACATAATAGATCATTGCTGATGACATTAAACTTTGTGTCACCTAAACACTCTGAAGGACTATCATAATGTTAACACATCATATTTTACAGGTACGGACCAGTAAGATCATAATTAATTGTTTACTGCATTAAGTTCTAAAACCTCATATCACAGGGCAAGGTCGGTTAAGTGCTTTTGGCTCAGATCACGATCTCTGGGATTCCAGGATCGAGACCCGGATCAGGCTCCCTGGTCAGCAGGGGAGTCTGCTTTGTCCTCACCCTCTGCTCCTCCTTGGGCTCATGCCTGCATTCTCTCTCTCTCTTTCTCTAATAAATCAATAAAATACTTTAAAAAACTCTCTCTCTCTCTGTCTTTAATAAATAAATAAAATACTTTAAAAAATAAACTACAAAATTTTTAAAATAAATAGAAAATTCTATTTTTTACAAAAATCGCTAGGTAATACAAATTTCTTTTTTTATGTATCTTCTCTCCCCAGCTAAACTGTGATCTCACAGACCAAAAATTGCCTGGAATGCATCAAGAATATTTTTTTTTCTTTTGATATTTATTTGATTTCAATTTTCATTTGCTTTGATTTTTTTCCAAATTCATTAGCATTCCCCAGAAACATTCTAGTTAAATAAGGGAAGGAGCCACTGCAAAAGGTGCCTTAAAAAGAAACCAGAGGCCCAGAATGGAACCACAGGGGCGAAGGGCCTCGTGTCAGCAAGGCAAGAGGTCACACCTACCCTAACCACCCCAGGGACTTACCTGTCGCATGGGGTTTCCTGGTGGGCACAAGTAAGTTTACTGAGAGACCTGTCCTTTCTCCTTGAGAGGGTGACCTTGCCTAAAAGGATGGATCCTTTGCCCACAGTTTCCTTCTTTCCTCCCCATCTCTACCACTAAACCCTGCCCTCCTGCAGCTTGACGGAGCCCGTTCCTCTTCCTTCGCCAGATGAGAGGCTGCCCCATTCAGGACTTGCTCACTAAAGCCAACCGGGTCTTCAAATGTACTTGGGGTTTTTGTTGTTTAATACTAGTAAAGGGCATCATGGTCCACAATCAAACGGAAACTCAGATCTGCCTCTCGAACTGCACCAAGATGTGAAAACAGCCAGTCTTCCAGGGCAGCTTCCTTCTCCACCCCTGCTCCTTTAATTAGATAGCTTTAATTAGATACTGCAGCTCTCCGCCACATACAAGGGGTTCTTAGTTTGGGCCAATTGGCTGGTCCTGTTTCTTATTATTCATACCCCATTAATTTTTCAGATTTTTAATAGACTTCTACCCAAGTTTATCATGCAATATTAAATTGGTACAACAATGAGTAATTTTTAAAGAAACTTCTATGTTGCAATCATCCTCACCATACACAGGACTAAGCAGCAAGAAACCCACTTTACTTTCCAGAAGAGATTTCGGAATCCTCTTTTCCTACCTGGCCACTGCTCCCTGCTTCTGAAGGGGTCCTCCATTACGGCAAATACACACTTACAGAGAACCGACCCTGACATGCCACCTGGCAACACTTTTCAAAAGGCTTTTGCAAAATTAATGTTTAAATAGGATTGCTTAAATACTATTTCTCAAAATTACTGTTTAAATGCATTCTATTGTTTAAACAGGATTATTTCTCAGATACCCAGCTAAAATGCCACCAAAGACACTGAAGAGCTGAGAGCAAATGGGCTTACAAGCATTTAGTGTAATTTAAATTTAAAATAAACTTCAGAGTAAAACAGTTAAAAAAAAAACCTTTAAAAAAACAAAACAAATGAATAAACAAACAAAAAAGCAGAAACAAACCCATAAATACAAAGAAGTGAGGGTGGCCTGAGGGGAGTGTGGAGGGGGACGGGAAAATGGTGAAGGGGACGGGGAGGAACAGGCTTCCAGTCAAGGAATGAACAAGGCACGGGGATGAAAGGCACAGCGTAGGGGTCACAGTCCCTGGTGTTGACAGACGGGGGCTATCCCATCTGCGACGGGGTGCAGCCCACTGTACAGACCGTCACGTCCCCATGCTGCGCAGTTGAAACTAAAGTGACATTGCATGTCAACCATACTCCAATTTAAAAAATCAAAGCACCTCTTTGTTGGTGATCGGAATGGATAGGAAATAGTTGGGTTGATAACCTTTTTGCTTTTTTTTCCTCTTCTTTATTTGATCTTTACTGATCCGTTCATTTTCTTTACTTCTCTCCAAATTTATGTGGGGTACATCAGTGACTAGAGAGAAAAAGTCAAACAATAATATGTCTGATGTATTTAAACAAAGATAATTTAGTCCAAAAAAACAAACAAACAAACAAAGGAAACAAGCACTATATAAGTAGCAATCACCCATTAGAGTCATTTTCACATCGAAAGCAGGACTGAGCAAACTCTTCTGTAAAGGACCCCAGAGTAAATATTTGAGGCTTTGCATATCACATGGTCTTGGTCAAAACTATCCAAGTCTGCTGTAGACAAACACAGAGAAGTAGGTGCAGCTGTGTTCCAATAAAACCTCTTTACAAAGCAGAGGGTTGGCCAGATGTGGCCCATGATCTAGAGCTCCACTAACAACCATCCTCTCCCCGGGGCCACAATTCTCATGATACCAGAAAAGATCATTTTTTTCACCCATCTTGTATATGTCTATTTGTGACTTCCACAACATAACCACTGATAGCAACGCCACTCCAAGTCTGGTCTGTGGTCGGCGTCAAGAGACTGTTTTAGAAACTTCCATAGGAGGAAGCAAAGTAATTTTGTCTATTGAATTTTGGTTTCTATGTTGTGGGTTTTTTTTTTTTTCATTTTTCTAATAGTTCATTTTTTTACTCTATTTTACAAAAATATCAGTTGGCAACAAATAGGAAATTAAAACAAAACAAAACTGGTCCTTAACCACAAATAGTTGAGAAGCGCTTAGGAGCCTACTTGTTAACGTCATCTTCAAAAGACTCATTCACAACACCCAACAATTCTAATTATGAAGCTATGCCCCCAGAAATAATTACCAAATCAGTATGAAATGCTGTTGTCTCCTTTTTTCACAGACTCTATCAGCAACTCCCCTGTGCGTGCAAAACCACCACTGACAGTTTTCAGGCTGCGCCTTACTGAACAATAGCTTACTGTTCAGAATGGAGGGCCTTACGGAGACTTAGTAAAAATTCAAGTATAATTGCATATTCTGAGGTATAACCTTAGAAAAGGGGTGAGAAGAAGAAACCCCCTTATTTACATTCAATCCTAGAGGTCAGTTCCATCTTTGGGATCAACTCTAAGAGACCCTAGTGATCATTACACACAATGCCTTGTGGGAAGTCAGCTCAACCCACAGCATCCTGATCTTACTGAACTCCTTATTCTACATCAAAAAACAGAAATGCAGAAAAACTTAAAAACCGTTCAATGTCACAGAGTCAGATCTGGCAGTTAGACCTTTTAATTTTCTCCTTCTAGCGCATTTCCTACTGAATCCAACTGCTTCTCTGCGGAAGTTCTGGAAAACCAAACAGTAATCTTCCCTTTTTCTATTATTTAAAAAAAATTTAAAAAGAAGAAGATTTTATTTTTAAGTACTCTCTACAGTCAACGTGGGGCTCAAACTTACAACCCTGAGATGAAGAGTCACCTGTTCCAGCAACTCAGCCTGTCAGGTACCCCTACTGTTCTTTAAAATATTAAGAGTAAGGGCATCTGACTGGCTCAGTCAGAGAAGAATGTGACTCTTGATCTGAGGTCACGAGTTCAAGCCCCACATTGGGTGTAGAGATTACTTATAAGTAAACAGACTTTAACAAGATTTTTTAAAAATAAAAAAATGAATAAAATATTGAATAAACAAAATTTAAATAAATGTCACAAATAGTATTTTAATGCTAACTTCTAAGAAAATTAGTAGAGGTTCACCTGGGTGGCTCAGGGGTTGAGCATCTGCCTTCAGCTCAGGTCATGACCCTGGGATCCCGGGATCGAGTCCCCCATCAGGCTCCCTGCATGGAGCCTGCTCCTCCCCCTGCCTGTGTCTCTGCCTCTCTCTCTGTGTCTCTCATGAATAAATAAATAAAATCTTTTAAAAAATAAGTAAAGTATGTTTACAATTTAAAAACTAAAGGTTTGTAGAAATAGACATGCTGTCTTTCCAGGACTAACATACACTTGTGACATCTAGAAGGTAAGGGGTAAAGTTAGAGCAAGGCAACCCGGGTAATAAGTCTAAGTACAGCACTACGAGTTAGGGCAAAATTATCTGGTATGTTTGTGCATGAACTTCATTACTATCAACAATATACCTGATGATTAATATGGTTAAAATGATGTATCTTCACGGAGAACGTGTATTTGAAATATAAATTATTATATGCTACCTGTTTACAGGTAAGCTTGTCAGAACTTTATAAATCCTATTACTAAGAAAAACTTTGCCGCATTCTCATCTGCATCATGAGCATTGATTGAATTGCCTCATATGATGCCATTGGGTTTTATTTCCCACGCAATTCTTTAAATATGGAAAATCAAATCAATATGCTATCGAGCTGCTTGCAATTTTAGACATCTAAGAAACAGTCCTACATTTGATCGTAACAAACTAAATCTACTAATTTTAAACAGAAGCCACAAAATATGCTAATAAAGTACCATATATATTTGAAAGCACCGTCTGCAGACATTTCTAGCCCACCTCCATCTGCTCTTGGTAAACCAGTGCTCTAGAAATGGAAATCTGTTTTAATATAGTCTGGATCAGAGTTTGTGGGATGGAATTCTGGCCCCCCTACTTACTAGCTGTGAGACTTTAGATTAGTCACATGAACTCTCTTTACTTCAGTTTCCACCTGTACAATTTGAGAATAATAATAATAATAAATATATACATATTATTAATAATAATAATAAACAGCTACCTCACAGGGCCATTTTTGAGTGAGTTCATACATGAAAGCTCTTCAGCTACTTCCTGGTACAAGCTAAGCTACTAAATTATGAGATGGCACCCCAAACTACACAGAATTAGGGAGACAGTGTATCTGCTAACATCATTTAGAAGACTCCAAAAAGAAACTAAGATGAAGAATAAACTATCTACTGTTTTTCATCATCCAGACCACTTGTACTCTCTGTGATTATGGAAAATGAAGAACAATCTTGAGCAGTTTTCTAAAAATTAAAGATAGCACTGAAAAATATTTCTAAAGCAAAACACCCATTTTTTAAAAGTAAAATCACAAACTAATACTAGGTAAGTTTCCAGCATCCTTCCTTTTATATCCCATTGTCCAAATGAGGACACGAGGCTAACCCCAAGCCTCACTGGAAGCTGGGACAGGGAGCTATCAACCTATGCCTGTGTGGGAAAAGTAGCTACAAAAGGAAAAGGAGAGGTGCGCCCCGGTGGCTCAGTTGGTTGAGCATCTGCCTTTGGCTCAGGTCATGATCCCGGGGTCCTGGGATGAGCCCCCACGTCATCAGGCTCCCTGCCCAGTGAGGAGTCTGCTTCTCCCTCTCCCTCTGCTGCTCCCCCTGCTTGGACGAGAAAAAAAAAAGGAAGAAAGGAAGAAAGGAAGAAAGGAAGGAAGGAAGGAAGGAAGGAAGGAAGGAAGGAAGGAAAAAATAAGAAAAGAAAAGAAAAGAAAAAAGAAAAGAAAAGGAAAAAAAAGAAAAGAAAAAAGAACAGCTGCTGGCAAGGCAGCTAGCAATGTCTCAGTCTCGTAGAGGCAGCACTAGATAGTGGAAGGGACAATGACCCAAAGACTAGCCTTCCAGCAAGAATTTTCCATCAAGTCACTTCATTTATCTGAGAACTTAAAAAGTTGGCCAGTCCTTAGAGAAATAGCATATTCTAGGCCTGAGGCACAATATATACCAGAGGAACCTGGATCTCAGACTCCTGGCACCATATCAGAAGGTCTCTAGACCCAGTTTGCAAGTCCCCCCCGCTCTCCAGGGCCAAAGACAGCACAATTCGAGTATCAGATAGAATAACTCCAGTAGCGTGAAATAGATCAACTTTGTCTAAATCCATCAGCTCATTATAATACTCAAAGGAAAAATTATAAACAAAATTCACAGGTCACCTTTGGAGTAGCCTAAAGAACTATTATTCTACAAACCTGGTGATAAAAGAGGAAAAAAAATCAAGCATTTATCCTGCCTTTCCTTATAAGCAAAGAGTCATACAGGGAATCAAACTGTTAACTTAGGCAAAGTTCTTCTTTACAGAAATTTTCAGCTAATGATGCAAAAAGAGTTACAATATTAGCATTCTGAAACCTTTTAACAGAATGATGGATCAACACAAAGATTATCAATGGATGATCCATTGAACAGAAAGCTGAAGGGGAATTTTAATAAGGATACATGAAGTGACAAGATGGTAAATCTTAACATCACCAAAAGGCAGGACAATGAAACATTATGCCGCATGATGTCACACGATAGGAAATTCGCAGCATTCTTGCAAATATTCCAAAACTTAATCCAGGGTCCTTAATCTAGGGCACCTGGTGGCCCCACCACTTAAGTGTCTGCCTTCAGCTCAGGTCATGATCCCACAGGTCTGGGTTCTAGTCGCCCACTGGGCTCCCGAGGCCACTTCTCCCTCTTCCCCTCCTCCAACCCATTCTCTCTCTCTCTCTCTCTCTCTCTCTCTCATAAATAAATAAATAAATAAATAAATAAATAAATAAATAAATAAACAAACAAACAAACAAACAAACCTTTTTTTTAAAAAAGAGTCCTTAATCTACCAGTTTACTGGAATATAAAGAACAGAGAAATACATTAAATGACCACGATCTATACAACCTAATTTCTTTAACAAACACACACAAACACAAAGAAGGGGAAATCTATAGATGAAAAAAAACTCAAAAGACGTGTCAATCATATATAATGCGTAGACTTTGGATCTTAATTCAAAACAGTTTTTTTAAAAATTATAACAAAGAGAAATGTGAATATTGACAGAATATTCGATGACTTAGGAATTATTCTTATTTTTATGTCATGGGAAGGATATTTTGGATATGCTTTTTTAAAAAAAGATTCCTTATCTTTTAAAGACACATACTAAAGTATTTACAGATAAAATATGTCTGGAGTATACCTCAAAATAATCTAGTGAGAAAAAGGTGACAAATAATGAGGTTCAGTCTACTATCCTACTTTTGAAAATGCTTGAAAGTTTCCATAAATAATTATTAAGAAAAAAAAAAAGACAGGGGCAGGACAGCTAGATAATGTCTATTTAAAGTCTCTTCTAGGTACAGTTTTCTGTGATCAGTAATAAAGGTACTAACTTAACACCTGTACTAATTAGGACATTTCATGGTGAATTGGTGCCTTGCTGGCACCGTTGGAAGACCATGAGACTCTTGATCTTGGGGTCATGAGTTCAAGCCCCACGTTGGGTATAGAGATAGCCAAAAAAAAAAAAAAAAAAAAAGAAGAAGAAGAAGAAGAACGGTGTCCAAACTAATAATCCAGCTGATTTTATGACCTCTAGTTCATTTCAAAATTAACATAGTAGAAAGAGACTTCTGAACCTATAGTCTAGTTTTCCTTTTTTCAAACTGCTAGTATCAACCCTCTAGCAGGTTATGAAATCAACTTGAGAGATCATTAAAAAGCACATTTTAAAGGCTGGAATGGAGTGGAATGGGGTGGGGTGGAATGACACGGGGTAAACGGAGAACAGATGCTACAGAACAGGACGGAACACGAGCAGTATCGTCAGTACGTGGCTTCAGCAGGTGCTCCCCGAAACCCAGGGCCTCTGCGCACACCCGTCCTGGACGGCACCGTCCACTGTCAACTAAGCCACCGAATCACTTCTGCTGTTTTTTACTCAATACAAACAGACCTAAAAACATGGGTATTTAAGAGACCACTGAGGCTTTTAGCATTTTAAGTTGTTTTGTGCTTTAGATCTAAACTGCTCTTCCTGTAGCGACTTACCTTTGCCATTTCAAACGTTCCGTAAGTCAGTTTTAGGGACAACCAGGGAAGGAAGGCCATACTACTGGAAGGGGACATCTGTAATTGTTTGACTCTTAGCGATTCTGGTATCATGAGAATGACACCGCATAAAATCACAATTCAAAATACAACCTCCTGGGATCCCTGGGTGGCACAGCGGTTTAGCGCCTGCCTTTGGCCCAGGGCGCGATCCTGGAGACCCGGGATCGAATCCCACGTCGGGCTCCCGGTGCATGGGGCCTGCTTCTTCTCCTTGTGCCTGTGTCTCTGCCTCTCTCTCTGTGACTATCAGAAATAAATGAATAAAAATTAAAAAAAAAAACAAAAAACAAAAAACAAAATACAACCTCCTAAAAAACAAACAAATAAGAGGCCCCTGGGCAGCTCAGTCGTGAAGCATCTGCCTTGGGCTGAGGTCGTGATCCCAGGTCCTGGGACCCAAGCCCCGGCTGGGCCCCCTGCTAGTGGGAGGTCTGCGTGCCTCCCCCCCCGCCGCCCGCCCCCTTCAGCTCCTGCTCTGTGTGCATGCTCTCTCTCTTTCTCCCAAACAAATAAAATCTTTACAAACCAACCAACCAACCTCCGGCTAAAAATAAAGAAGTAGAGGGTTTTTCTAAATTCCCTTAGTTTTCTCTAATCTTATCCATTACTACTTAACTTTCTTTTCAATTGGATTATCTAAAATTCTCTTTTGCAGGGCACCTGGCTGGCTCAGTTGGTGGATTATGAGACTCTTGATTATGAGTTCAGGATTTTGAGTTCAAGCCCCACTTTGGGCATAAAACTTACTTTAAAAATAAATATGTAAAAATAAATTAAAATTCCTTTTGTTAGACATCACTGACAGGGCAAAGTTTAAAATTGTATGATGAGAGCTGGACCAAAAAGAAAAAGAATCCTATGAATATTTACTTCTATAGCATAGTTTTATTTGCTCTTGTAATAAGTTTGCTTTTTGTTTTTTTAAGTTCGGTGAGCCCTGGTGATTTGTGGTCAGGGTTATACACTGAGCCAAACCTCTTTTCCCTGGTTTGCATATCTTCTTTGCCCTTTATTTGTCAACTTTACTTGTATGGCTAGAGCATCAAATCCCCTCTTTCCTTACTGAACTTCATTTTATTTCTAACCTTAAAATCACAATCTACATATTCTAAAATATGATTTGCTGGAGCACCTGGGTGGCTTGGCAGCTAAGCGTCTGCCTTGGACTGAGGGCGTGATCCGGGGTCCCGGGTCCTAGGATCCAGGCCCATATGGGGCTCCCTGCACGGAGCCTGCTTCTCCCTCTGCCTGTGTCTCTGCCTCTCTCTCTCTCTGTCTCTCATGAATAAATAAAACCTTTTAAAAAAATAAATAGTAAAAAAATACAATTTGCTATTATTCTTTCAATTTACTTTATATGAAAATAATAATGAGCAAACGATTCATGTAACATCTAGTTTACTAATAAAAGCATTAAAGATCAGTGATCATAGAAGCAAAACAGAGAACGCTTGGCCATGCGCCCTGGATCTTTCTCTGGATTAGAGCTCATAACCTCATCTCATAAATTTAATTTATTACATTGTTAATTTTCATATGATTTCAGTAGCCATTTCAATGTGCTCTAATGAATCTAGTCTTGTTGATAAAGGCTGTAATTCTCTAACCCAATCATTTGTTTTTCTGCCCAAAGCATGTGTCGTTTTATGAAAGTTATTTAATTTTTCCTTAAGTTTTATTTATTCCCTCAAAAAACTACAAGAGAATGAATTATGGGAGAAACTGCTTTAATTAAGTAGACCATGTCATTGGTGGTTGTTCTCACACTTCCTCTTAGCCAAAAGGCTGAGAACACACTAGATTCTTTGTTTCGATAATCTTTTTTTTTCTTGTTCTGTAAATAGTCAAAATCTTTAAAGTAACCATTTTTAAGACTCCTGAACTTAAGACTTAACAATATTACTTTCTCTAATTCATTGAGAAACACATTACTAAAACTTCCTAAAAAAAATTTACCTCCCTCACTGAGTTTCTCTGAGGACTAAATAAGAAAATATAAAGCAGTTAGCAACATACAGGAAGCACTCAATAATATCATTATAAAATATTGCTCTCAAGATGAAAATTTGTTTAAATATTTAATTTAGCAAGTACACTTAGGCAAAAAATTTTGGTAAGATTAATAAAAATTTACATGTATTAACAAGCTGAATCCTCTCGACTCCTGAAATAGATCAATTATTATGCCAATTTTATAGATAATGAAGTTGTGCCTGGACACTTGTTTAATAGGCACAGTACGGATGTGTAGGAGCATGGTGCTAGGAAAACTGGGCAGTTACATGCAGAATGAAACCGGACCACTTTCTTACACGACACATAAAAATAAAGTCAAATTGATTAAAGATCTAAATGTAAGAGCTGAAACCATAAAACTAAAAGAAAACAGAAGCCATAACATCTTTGACATTGGTTTTAGCAACATTTTTCTAGATGTCTCCTCAGGCAAGGGAAACAAAAGCAAAAATAAACTAATGAGACCACAGCAAAACACAAAGCTTTTGCACACCAAAGGAAACCAACAACAAATGAATAAGCAACCCACTGAATGGGAGAAGATTTTTGCAAATGATATATCCAACTAGGGATTAACACCCAAAATATATAATGAACTTGAACAACTCAACACCAAAAATAAATAAATAAATTAATTAATTAATTAATTAAACATGGGCAAAGAACCTGAAGAAACATTTTTCCAAAGAAGACATCCAGATGGCCAACGGACACATGAAAAGATGCTCAACATCACTGATCATCAGGAAACTGCAGATCAAAGCCACAGCAAGATATCACTTTACAGAAAGGCTAGAATCAAAATGACAAAAAAAAATAAGAAATGCTGACAAGTATGTGGAGAAAAAGGATCACTTGTGCACTGTTGGTGGGAATATAGATTATTGCAACCAATAATCAGTATGGAGGAAAACAGGATGGAGGTTCCTTAAAAACTTAAAAATAGAAATACCATATGATCTATTAATTCCCCTAGTGAGTGTTTATCCAAAGAAAATGAAAATGCTAATTCAAAAAATATATGCACCCCTATGTTTATCGCAGCGTTATTTACAATAGCCAAGATGTGAAAACAACCCAGATATCCATGGGTAGACGAATGGACAATGAAGACATGTTGTGTGACACTCGATGGAATACTACTCAGCCATAAAAAAGAATGGGATCTTGCCATTTGCAACATGATGGAGCTAGAGGATACTATGCTAAGTGAAATAAGTCAGAAGGAGAAAGACAAATACCATATGTTTTTACTTACATGTGGAATCTAAAAAAACAAAGACACAAACAAAAACCAGACCCTTAAATACAGAAAACAAACTGATGGTTGCCAGAAGGGAAAGGAGGATAGGTGAAATAAAGGGGATTAAGAGGTACTAATTTCCAGTTATAAAATAAATAAGTTATGGAGTTGAAAAGTACAGTATAGGGAATAGAGTAAAAAATACTGTAATTACGTTGTGTGGTGACAGATGACAACAGAATAATGTAGAGAATTGTTGAATCAGTATGTCGTATACCTGAAACTACTATAATGTCGTATGTTAATTATACTTCCATCCCAAAAAATTCTGTAAGTTTATTTATTTATTTAAGGAATCTACACCCAACCTGGGGCTTGAATAAGGCCCTGAGATTAAGAGTCATATACTCTTCCAATTGAGCCAGCCAGATACCCCCCAAAAAATTTTAAGAGAAAGTGTAGAACCCTGACAATCTGCCCCCACAGCTGTAGCTATAACTGCCATAGTTTAACACTACTAGGAATAATGTTGTGGACAGGGTCAGAGGAACAAGCTCATCCAGCTCTCTATTTAATGAACCAATGGAGAGTACATCTTTTTTTTTACGATTTTATTTATTTATTCATGAGACACAGAGAGGGAGGCAGAGACACAGGCACAGGGAGAAGCAGGCTCCCTGCGGGGAGCCCGGTGTGGGACTCGATTCCAGGACCCCGGGGTCATGAAGGCAGAGGCTCCACCCCAGAGCCACCCAGGTGCCTCTGAATCAATGAAGTTTACATCTTTAAAGGCAACTTTTTAAGCACATTTTACAAATTCTAATTGTAGGGGCACTTGGGTGGCTCAGTCAGTTACGTGTCTGCCTTTGGCTCAGGTCACTCCATTCTCAAAGGACTTAGAACAGTACATTGTCACAAGTGATGTAGACATGACATTAAAATCACTGAGTATTATTTGGAAAAGATATTGCCAATCTGATAAGTTACAATCATATACCAATGTGCATCCTTTAATACTTCTAAGATTGGATAACTCTCCATATGTTTATTTGCTAATTGAATTTTATCTTCTACGTTGTTTACGCAGCACCAATAGTACCTGCTATGAAGTGGGCAAGTCAATATAAGTGTGTTGAATGACTTAAAGAATTCATTTGGGCTTTTCCAATTTTTTTGTTTTCCTGTGTTTTCTTTAAAGGAAAAAGATGTAAAACACTTGTATTATTTGAGACAAATATTTGCCTCAAGCCCCTTTCTAAAAATTTGGAATATGTACTCCACATTTCCCAATCAGAGATGACACAGAACATAATTTACGCTCCGTTCTAAGTTAATCTTTTTTAGTAATCTCTACACCCAACGTAGGGCTCAAAACCATGACACTGAGATCAAGAGTCACACGCTCTTCTGACTGAGCCTCCAGGTGACCCACTGTATCCTTTTTAAAAATTCATCTGGAGGCACCTGGATGGCTTGGTCGGTTGAGCATCTGCCTGTGGTTCAGGGCGTGATCCTGGGGTCCTGGGATTGAGAGCCATGTCGGGCTCCCTGCTCAGCCGAGAGTCCCCTTCTCCCTGTCCCTCTGCCACTCTCCCCTGCTCGTGCTCTCTCTCTCGGTCTTTCACTCTCTCAAATAAATAGATAAATTTTTAAAAAGCAAATTGATTTAAAATTGATTCAGGAATGGTGCCTGGCTAGCGCAGACTGTGCAGCATGCAACTCTTGATCTCAGGGTTGTGGGTTCAAGTCCCACATTGGATGTAGAGATTAAGATCACTTAACGACAACAACAAAGATGTAGGGCCACCTGGGTGACTCAGCTGGTTAAGCCTTTGACTCTTGATTTCAACTCAAGTCATGATTTTAGGGTCATGAGAGTGACCTCCAAGTCAGGCACCATGCTCAGTAGGGAGTCTGCTTGGGATTCTCTCTCTCTCTCTCTCTCCGTCTCTCTCTTCCTCTACCTCCCCTTCTGCCCCTGCATGTGCGCTCTCTTTCTCTCTTGGAAATAAATAAATCTTTAAAAACAATAAAAAGTTAAAACTGACTCAGGTTAGTCACTTACTACACCAGGTATTGATGTTCAATCTTTATTTGATACAGTATTTTTCTATTAAAAAAATTCTTTTCAGGAAAAGGTAGATTTCAATTGATATTCTAAAATATCTAAAAGTTAAAGTACTTTTTTAAAATACAACTTAATGGTATTAGCTAATAAACAAGTAACAAAATAATAATTTCCCATATCTTTAAAGTCTGCGATAATTATAAGGTTAGAATTCTGCATGAAGTCTAATAAGGATTATAATAACTTTGATATACGACCAGAATTCCACACTTATGAAAGACAAACTAAAAAAAAAAAAAAAGAAGACACTCAAATTATTTTATTTTCAATCTTGATTTAAATATGGCTTGATAGTTAAGGACTATGAGTCTCTCAAGAGAACTGAGCCAATTAAACTAAAGCTCCCGGGCAGCCCCTGTGGCCCAGCGGTTTAGCGCCACCTTCGGCCCGGGGTGTGATCCCGGGGTCCCGGTATCGAGTCCCACATAGGGCTCCCTGCATGGAGACTGCTTCTCCCTCTGCCTGTGTCTCTGCCTCTTTCTACATCTGTCATGAATAAATAAATAAAATCTTATAAAAAAAAAAAAGAAAGAAAAAAACCTAAGGCTCCCCACAGACTTACCCTCCATGGGACGCATGCTAAGCCATTCCTATCAGCGGTTGACTCTTTTTTTTTTTTTTTTTTAATTTTTATTTATTTATGATAGTCACAGAGCGAGAGAGAGAGAGAGGCAGAGACACAGGCACTAGGAGAAGAAGCAGGCCCCATGCACCGGGAGCCCGACGTGGGATTCGATCCCGGGTCTCCAGGATCGCGCCCTGGGCCAAAGGCAGGCGCCAAACCGCTGCGCCACCCAGGGATCCCAGTGGTTGACTCTTCATGGTAGACTCGTCCAACTTTCAGAGGCAAGACTAACAGCAGCTCGAGGCATTCTCTGGAGGTTTTGCTGGGTTTCTAACCAACTGACCAATGACACTTCCACCTTCTAAAGAGAACAGACCCACCCGGGCCCAGAGCAACAAGTCACTAATGTTATATTTTCTCCTGGAACATGTTCAACCTATAAAATCCAGAAGATGTGGCTCAGACTGTATTGCTCCTTCAACATTCCTAAGAGGATTTCTTTCATATACACTTGGATGTTTTATTTCCAATGTGTATATTTATATTCTAGTATATATAACTCTAATGCATTCTATATTTGATTCAATATTCAAATACATTTCATATTCCTTTTTTAAGTAGGCTCCATGCCCACTGTGGAGCCCAATGCAGGGCTTGAACTCACTAAGCCTGAGATCCAGGGTCAGATGCTTACCACACCGAGCCAGCCAGGCACCCCAAATACATTTTGTATTCTAAGATATAATTATCAAGTAAATAGTTCTCTTTCAAGTAAATAGAGTAAATTCAAGTAAAAAGTCTCTTTTTTAATTTTTTAAGTAAATTCAAGTAAAATAGTCTCTTTTCAAAAACAAAACTAAGAAAAACCATAAGGACAAATTTCAGCCAACCAGACGGCAGGACACCTAGTCATGACAGCGGCCGTGCTGAAGGTAACACAGTTGGCAACTAAGTCTGAGCCAAGCACCGGGGAGTGTTCTTACTGGCAAGGATCCTCCTTCCCACGATGTTCTTGTCAGCACCACTCTCCTCCTCGCCCTGCCAGGTTCCTATCAGCAAGAACGTCTTGGCAGTTCCCTCGCAATCTCTACCCACCAAAGGAAACTGGAAGAACCAAAGGCGACAACCAGCAACTTGAGAATTTTGAGGCTGCTGTCTATCACAGTCCAGTAAATCGATTAAATTGCCACGTTACTAAACATAAGAGAAAGCCGCATTGAGTCCCTTCGAGCCACAAACCGGTTATCCTTTTTTATTGAATACAAACACTATTGCTAAATCTATCTTAAGTTTAAGGGTTGACAACAAAACTCCCAGCTTTTGTGACTTTCTATAAAAATCTCATTTCACAAAAACTAGAGTTTCCAGTTTGCAAAGAATTTTAGCATTTGTTTCTAGGGTCTTAGGAAATGCTGCTGTAAAAATGGGAGAGAACGAGTTGTCCCCAGATAACTAAGGGATATGTTTCAAACTTTTTGTACGTAGCATCTGTGCGTTATTTTGCATTTTAATTGCCCCCTTTACACACATTACCTCCTCTGATCTGCACAGCCAGGCTGAGGGGTGACCAGGAGGGACTCAGCACTGGTGACCATGAGGAGTCCAGCTCATACGCTTTAAGGGTCCAAGGTTACGGGAGTAGAAAATGAAATAACTAAAACTCAAAACACAAGTTTTCTATTTCTCTGACACTGTGTAAGCTGGAGTTTGGAATTTGAAACCCATCTTCCCACCAAAGCAATACTGTACATGGTGGTTTGGAGGCTAGCCTAAGCCACGGAGACTTCTTCCTCCTGAAGACGGAACCTCCAGCAGGGGAGTCACACAGCTAAGGGACTCGCGTGGCCCGCAGGGGCCCTGAGCTTACACTAACATCATGTCTTTAGCGATGAATGGAACACATACTGAGGGAAAGGCCCTATTCCTATAGACCACCGGCCCGTTTTCCCAATGCCCCCCTGGAAGCAGCTCGGCCCTTCCTTCTCTCCAGTCCCAGGGGCCGTGGCCTCTCCCCACCAGTGGGGACAGAACACAGCGGCTGCAGAAACACTATCTGCCCCCTGGGAACTGGCAGTAGCTCGCTGCAGACTCAAGTGGAGGCTGTTGTTCCAACAGACAAGCCCCATGTCAGCCGCGTGAGGTCCCGAGGCCCTGGGGGACAGGTGCTCCTCTCGCCCCAGGCTAGCTGGGAGCACTGCGAGGGGATGATCCTGGCTGGACCGGGTGGGTGCAGAGGCAGGAAGGGGGGTGGGAGATGCCCCCGGGTGTGCAGGCATGGCCGTTCAGGAAAACTCTTATTTTATATCCAAATTAGAGAAAGTAGTGAAATCAGAAAGAAGTGATTGCACTTTTTAGGTATATTCATTTTATTTACTCAAAAAGTAGGAAATTAAAAAGGAAAACATGATTAAACCCTTGGTATCCTTGCCCCTCATTTCCAAAAGGGATCTTCTTCTACCTACCAGGTATACTAATTCTCCAAATGAAGAATTTCTCTAAGAACTGGAAAACACCCCCAAAACTGTTTTTCTCTATGGGCCAGGTGTAGAGGGAAAGATGGGAAAGCGTCCCATGACTGAGCAAATACCTCTTTGTCCTTCCTTTTCCCCTCGGATTATGGAATGGGGGGGGGGGGAGTGATTAACAAGTTATCAGAGATATGACTCATTTTAAGTATCCCTCTCTCCTTACATCACCCCAAAATACAAACCAGACTCGCTGGATAGGAAGACAGTGAGATAGAAAGCAGTGTGTTTCCGAGACTGGATGAGCACCAGAATCACATGGGATGCTTAAAAACCAAAAAGTTCCCTTGGCCCAACACAAAGGTGGAAAAGAGGTATCTGGAGTTTTCCATCACACCCCAGAAAACCCAGATGATCAGTTAAGTACAGGACAGTTAGTACAGAGGAGAGAATCTTGAAGCGTTCACCTGTATCCAGCAGCCCTCTCCTCCTCTCAAATCTCCAGGAAGGTCTTCCAGGGCACCCACCCACATCCAGGTGAGAGGCCTCTCTGACACACCTTCGCCCCAGGTAAGCCCACAGAATCATGTATAGCAATCATCTCAGGAGGTTATAGCTATTCATCAAAGAAAGGACTAACGAATCAGAAATCACAGATTCTGTAAGTAGTTCTTTTCTTTTTTTAAGATTCATTTTATTTGAGAAAGAGAGAGAGAGATAGGGTGTGTTTGCACGAGGTGGGGAGGGATCATCTCAAACAGACTCCACTCTGAGCATCGAGCTCAACGGTTGGGGCTCGATCCCATGACTCTGAGATCATGACCCAGGCCAAAACCAAGAGTTCAACACGCAACTGACTGAGCCACCCCAAAGTAGTTCTTTTCCATTATGTGAATTTAGCTGATTAACTTTTCTGAGTCTTATTTTTTTTTCTTGGAAATGAAGAGATCAAACTAATTTTTTTTTTCACACTACCACCAGGCTTTATTGCTCAAAATATAAGCTAAACATTGAAGGTAAATGAGGACCCCAAGAAGACAGAGTCCAGACCCATGGAGCCCAGGCAGCCCAGCCCCTCTGCCACCGGACAGACATTCCTTGCAAGGCAGCACCCCACCCTGGGAGAGATCAAACTAATTTCTTATGGATCCTCCAGTTTGGGAAGCCCATTCGAGACCGTATCAGATCACAGCAAGGTTCTACAGGAGACTTGATGTAAAATAAGTGGTACAGAGCATACAGTCAACAAACATTTGTGGAATACGTTGGTGTTTTCCCCTATTTTCTCTTCACAAGTAACCTGGGTAATAGGCAAATCTGTCTCATTTTCAATACTTACTTTCACAATCATCTTTAATATCTATAGTGGCAAATGGCATGTCTTTCAGAGAATCCATAGCATCAGCTTCAAATTCTTCTGACATTTCCTCTTCTCTCGACACATTTTCACACTCATTGGAATTTATTGCTCCTTTAACATATCAAAAAGAAAAAAAATGTATTATTTAATTTATTTTTTAATTGTATCCAAACTAAGACAAGTCAACTGAATTCAATATAAATTAACATTTGTTGAGAAATGATCCTTGTATTCGAATATATTATAGAGTAATATAAACATTATTTGTACCATAGTCTACATTTCTATTAATGTACTTTTATGTTAAACAGCTTTAACATTTTTCTGAAGCATAGTATTACACTCAGGGTTAGAGGAAGACTGAGTAAATCAACAATCCTCCAGATCTTTTATAGCTAAATTTTAACTCTAAAACTCCATTTTTAAAAAAAAATTAAAAAATTAAAAAATAAAACTCCATTTTTTTCCATACTTTTTGAAAACAAACCAATAGCTTTGTCTGTCTCATGTTTATTTTTAATAATATCACTTACGTGTTCTCATTTGTACAAGTTCTGACCTTTATTTTTTTTGCAATAAAGAGATATTTTTTCTCTCTGTTATTAATGAACATTGGTAATTCATGGCTCTAAATATGCTTTCCTAGAAATTTAATGATTAAACACCAAAAGACTGTATAGTTTCCCTGACTGCCCTCCCAAGGTTATTTGCTAATATTAAAGCCACATTTCACACTTGGTTTCTGTTTTTGTTATGGGTGGAACAACCATGTTTCGGGTGGAGGTTAAGGGAAAGAGAGTGTCTGTTTAAACTGATAAAATTGCTAAATGTCTCAGTAGGTGGTCGTCCCAGTACCATTATTTTCCACGCTTCTATTGACAAAACACAAATGTTGTTTGAACTAGGACTGAACAAAATCTTGGAATAATTGTATAATTTTTACCCTATGTATTTACTAAAGACTAACCTACCATTAAAGATATTCATGAAGTCATGTATTTCTTTCTGTTGTAATCCTCTATTTTCAAATATCTAAAAACCACATTCCATTAAGAATATGGCTTACGGGATCCCTGGGTGGCGCAGCGGTTTGGCGCCTGCCTTTGGCCCAGGGCGCGATCCTGGAGACCCGGGATCGAATCCCACATCGGGCTCCCGGTGCATGGAGCCTGCTTCTCCCTCTTCCTGTGTCTCTGCCTCTCTCTCTCTCTCTCTCTCTGTGCGACTATCATAAATAAATAAAAATTAAAAAAAAAAAAAAGAATATGGCTTACAACATAATAAGGTCATGAAAGGTCATAGTTAACATACATACCAAAAAAAAAATCTAAAAAAAAAAAATCTAAATTTTTATTGCAATTTGAGTGATCTTTACTACTGCTCGCACACACGTTTCAGATAAAAGTGAAAAAATAAAAATATAAATAAAAAAACCAAAAGATTTATATATAGTCATGTTTAATACCAAAACAAACAAAAAAAGTAATAGTACATTCTTAATAATGATACTATTTATTTACCAAATATGAGTGCCTGGCACACAAGTGTTCAACAAATATTAGTTTACTATAAGCCTATTCATAAACTTATAACAACTTGAAATATGAGAACAAGTAAATGTTTCCTATTTTTATGCCTGAATTGAAAAATACAAATGCAGATTATACCTAAACAAAAATTTTAATAGGTCAATATATATCTTGTACCTTCGGGCACATATAGCTACTCATAAAGAATCATCACTGACCATGCAGCTTACTCTTGAAAAGGTAGCAGCAGAGTATTTAGGCATGTAAATATGCACAAGGCAGAATGAAAATCAGAACAAAATGAAATAAACCCAACTTTTGTGTTTCTCTTGTATTCTTAATCTAAGAACGTATTACTAATCTCTGAAGATCTAATGTACAGCATGGTTACTGTAGTCAATACTGTACTATATATACTTGAAATGTGCTCAGAAAGTAGACCTTAAGCATTCTCACAAAAAAAAAAAAAAAGGAACTATGTAACTATGTCAGGTGATGGATGTTAATTAACTTGACTGTGGTAATCATCTCACAATATATACTTGTATAAAATCATCACACTGTACACTTTAAATACATACAATTTTATTTGTGAGTTACATCTCAATAAAGCTGGGAGGAAAAAAGAACTCGGTGATATGAAATTGGCCCATTAGCACTGACATTTCAATTGTAGCTTTAAAGTCTGTGTGCCCCTAGGAAATAGATTGGATTCTTGGCAATGTGTGGAATGGCCTAAGAGGCTGACTTTTGTACTCTAACAACATACTGTGAAGGCAAAAGGAAGACTTGAATGGCATGATGAATTGTTATTTTTTTCCATGAAAAAAGTTATCGAAATACTTTCAGTTTATCTCGAGCTCCATTAACCAATAGCTAGAGAAGTGCTACGTGGATCATTCTGCCTCTACAAAAGCAGAATCAGGAAGGAACAATATTAAAAAGAGTGCCATTTAGGTAATGACGCAAGGCAAGCTGGCTGATGTAACAGGGAGGGTTTAGTATCAGAAATTAGGAGGCAGATATCCTAGTGTGGTGCTTCCAACTCACTAGCAGTATGATCCCAGGAAATTCATATGAACTCTTCAGGCCCCACTCGGTAGCCCCTCTCCTAGATGACATCATTGTCCTACTTGAAAAACTATAAATCCTGGCTGCACTTTAGGATCACCTGGAGCTTTTTAAAATGACCAATGCCTGGGTCCCACTCCAGGCCAATTAAATTGGAATCTCTGGGGATCAAGGCAGCTGCTGGTATTTCTTAAAGCCCTTGCAGGGTGACTCTAATGTGCAAGAGAAGATGAAAAATGACTGTTCCCAAAGATCCCTTCTCATCTCTTCCACACCTTGATTCTTCACGAGACCAAGCGACTATGCTGACAGTTGAGAAGAATCAACTTAAAAGTAGAAACTCAGATTAGATGTTTACTGTTAAGGGAAACTTTTCTGATCCCCAGCTCAGAGCTGAGTTAGGTAATCCCATCTCCTTCCCAATAGCTAGTGCTTCCTCCAGTCACTGCACATGTAAGTGTCCATCTGTCAGTCTTGTCCATTAGACACTAAGTAAAAGTGATCATATACTTTACCACCCCAAACTGGGATGCTTCAGAAAGTGAAAGGGAGGACTTTTCATAATTACACTCCATCCATAAGTATAGACCCCCCATTCTAAGTTCCTTAAGTGCCACATCTTATCTTTATTTGATTCCTCAATGTCTAGTACAGTGTTCAGCTCACAGCTGGTGATCAATACGCTTGTACTGAATGACTGGATACAGGTAAGCACACATTCTAGAGTGTTTAATAATAAATCACTCAAGTTACACTGCAGTACAACTATTTCGATGCCCAAGAAAAAATAATTTGTGGTGTTTAAATGGCAGCTTCAGCACATCACAGAGTCTCATTTTCACAGGATGATGAAGGAAATGTACTGCCATCTCATTTGATATAAAGATAAAAAGTATAGTAGGACTTGCTCAATATCATCCTCCATCTTGTTAAATAAAGCATATAGAAACTTTTGAAATGCAATGCTACAGCAAAATCAATAATCCAGAACTTGAAATAAACTTTGTTCCATGAAACTACAGAATAAATAGAAACAATTTTTGTAGATATGAATCATTAACTCTGAAAAAAAGAGAACACCATTTCCAAATAACTCTTCAAAGAATTGCTGGTCATTCTCTAGAGCAATGTTTCTTAACAGAGTTCAAATCTGGAAGCTTTCCTCCAGTTCTCTAAGCTCCACTGTTTGGGCAAAGGTGACATGTCACTAAGACACCAACTACACTTTTCTTTCTACAGAAACTAGAAGTATTTTGCTTCTGAAAAACTGCCTTAAAATAACTGGCTCTTAAATAAAGCATTTATACCATAAAATGGTCATTTTGAGTACTTAAAATTTGGTCTGATTAAAACCCTATCTTTTGCACAAATCCAAATAAAATAACAGCTAACACTTGATCAGGCAATAACACTACGCAGAGCTGTAAGCACTTTATAGGTAATGACAGAGACAGCTATCGGGGAGGTACTATTAGTTGTTTACTGAGTTTACAGACTGGCCAATGAAGTAACTTGCTCAAGATCATAGCTAAGTTTAGGGTTGGAATTTGAATCCTGTCACTCTACTGTCAAAACTTCTTTTTCTGGCAACATGCTCCACTGCCTGTTAACATATGTAGTTCACAGAGCTGTAAACTGAGGGAATTCTTTCAAAAGGCACTCTGGCAATAGGTCAGGAGCTATAAAAATGTTCTTCTTACTAATGTATCTGTACCACGTAGGCTGACACGGGCAGGACAATTCCCAGCCTGTGTCCACCTGTATCAGAGTATAATTAACTAAACTCTTTATGTGCACCCTAACACCTCAAAAAGCAAGCAGGAAGAAAAAAAAAGGAAGAAAAGGTGGAACTTACATGCCTAATAATAGAGGAATGAATAAAGCACGCTCACACTAATGACAACTGAAAATAACGGCTATAAAGACTGCAACAACTGAAAAAAAATTGATAACTACTTTAAAAAGCAAATACAACATTGCATGTCTTTTGTCATTACGGTCATGCAAAGGCTGGAGGACATAGATTATTTCTAAGTTCTGGCCTAGCTGCACTCTATTTGTATTTTTCCCCTTTCTGTCATTCAAATATTTTAAATAGAATATCACTTTTATAAAAAGAATTAATGCACACATTTAAAATATAGGGTGTTATATGTCAGCAAACTGGATTTAAATAAAATATTTTTTAAATAAAATTTGAAACCATAAACTATACACCGATATTCAAATATACGTGCACTTCAGCAGATGACTTAAGGACAGTTTTGCCTTTTGTCACCCAAAATGCAAGCTTCCTATCTGGATAATGGAATGTGAGTCCCTGAAGCAGGCCTGTCAGGTGCCCTGTGTGGCTGTCCCCTGTGCGCCTGTTCCCCATGCCGCTGTCCTCTGTGCGCCTATCCCCTGTGCGCCTGTCCGTGCCGCTGTCCTCTGTGCGCCTATCCCCTGTGCGCCTGTCCCCCGTGCCGCTGTCCTCTGTGCGCCTATCCCCTGTGCCACTGTCCCCTGTGCGCCTGTCCCCCGTGCCGCTGTCCTCTGTGCGCCTATCCCCTGTGCCACTATCCCCCGTGCGCCTGTCCCCCGTGCCGCTCTCCGCGTGGTGCTCCCCAAGCCCCAGGGCAAGCGCCGCGGCCACGGAAACGGCGGCGTGTCCCACCCGCGGAGGGGCTGGGCTGCGTGACCCAGCCGGGCGTCCTCCTCACGGAAAGAACAGAAACACAACCCGTTACTAGAGAGAAATGGAGCGCGCAGTCCGCACGGCCCACAGGGCGCGGGGAGGCGCCGAATCAGGTCGCCGTCAACTTGGCCCGCGAGGAGCTGCCCCCGGCCCGAGGCGCGAGGCCACGCGGGAAGCTCGGGGCCGGGCCATGGGGGGGCGTGGGGGCGGTGGGGGCCGTGAGTCCCGCGGGCGCCCCCCGCCCCCCACCCCCACTGCAGGGCGGCCACCGGCGGCCGGGTCACGTCCCGGCGTCTCCTCCCGTGTTTATCCACGAGGGGCGCGTGTCACCGGCTCCGGCCCGTCCCCCCGTCCCCCGGGGCCTCGGGTGCGGGCTCTGCCGGCGCCCCCTCCGGGCCCTGCAGGCCGCGGGCGCCCAGGCGGGGCAGCCCTGGGGGTCGGGCCGCGAGGCCGGGGCGGGGGGGACGGCGGGGACGGCGGGGACGGGGCCCTCCCGGCCTCCCCCGGCCTCCCGCCCGCGCTCACCGGCTCCCGGGCGCTCCATGGCGGCGGCGGAGGAGGCGGAGGAGGCGGAGGAGGCGGAGGAGGAGGCGGAGGAGGTGGAGGAGGCGGGGCGGGAGCAGGCGGGCCCCGGCAGCGGCGGAAGGGGCCGGGCGTCCGCGAGGGACCCGGATGGGGGCGGGGAGGGCGCCGGGCGCCGCGGCGGAGAGAGGAGGGGAGGGGAGGGGAGGGGAGGGGAGGGGCCCCGCGTGCCCGTGACCCGGCCTCCCCGACCCCCTCCCCTCCCCCCGCCCCGCCCCCTCCCCCGCGTGCCCGTGACCCGCCCCTCCCCTCTCCCTCCCTCTTCCCCCCTCCCCCCTCCCCCACTAGCGCCTGGGGACGGGGGTGGCCGGAGCGGCTTGCAGGGCGGCGGCCCAGGGTCTCCTCAGGCCCCGTGGGTCTAGTTTTGCGAAGAGCTTTCGAGACAGTCCTCGTTACAAAATACTTGGGAAGAGCGACAGGCTCAGGAATGCGACCAGGTCCATCTGTATGACCGGAGGTTGCTGCGCTGCAATAGAGAAAAAGCCAGATTGTGGCAGAGTCTCTAACTTTTAACAATGGTTTTGTGCCTAGAAATGGAAACCAGCTAATTGATTTTTGCAGGTCAAAGCACTGGTGCGAGTTAATGGGGGAGAAAAGCAATTTACTTCATTTTGGGGGGAAAAATTCTTGGAACAGATTTCTACTGCGCTCTTAAGGGCAAAGAAACTCTGCAGCAAGGAAAACGAGGTGCACCCCTCAAATTAGTGTCGCTGTTTGGCGAAGACCCCTTGAGGTACCTTAAGGGACCGGCGCAGGCACCGCCTGGCACAGCCACAGGTGACATAGACCACACACGGGAAGGAATAAAGCTTGTCACGCTGCTTCTAAGATGATTCTAGCAAGTTGAGTATTGGAGTCGCACACTCGTAACAACCAGGGGCTGATGAGAGACACAAGGGGCTCCCCTAACGTTCACTAGGCCACCCAGGCGAACAGGACGGCCTTTTTCTTAAGGAACTGATCACCTAACAACAGAAAAACATGAGCATCTTCAATAAGTAATAAACTAAAAGCTGCAAAAAAAAGGGGGGGATCCAGGCCTATATTGAAAGGGATAAGAATGCAGCACCCCAAAATGTGCTGCTTGGATTTGGGGCTGGAGCTATTGAGAAACAGCCGCAAGAGACCGCTCCTTCCCCCTTTATGCTAAAAGCAAGGCTTACACTACGCTTTGTAGAAGGTGACGTAAGCTCCCATTTGTAAAGATTCTCCCCTCTTCTGGAACAGGTAGAAATCGAACCAGAAGAAGAGAAGAGTGGATATCTGCATTAGGAACCTTATGAAACAACCTTTATTTACCAAACGTTTCCTACTCTGACTGCCTGAAGGTGGAGGCAAGCGTCTATATTCCCGAGGGCATAGGGTTACTCAGTGAATAGTTGCTGAAGGAAGGAAATTTTGTGAGCCCTAGATCTGTTTAAGTAGTCAGATTTGTCAAAAAAGAAAGCAACACATCTAAATTAACTTCATAACAAAGAAAGAGGGTTATAAGAATGTCCTGAAGCTTCACCAGCCTGAGGCAGACTAATAACTGACATTGACTTTGACATTGACCCCCGAATGTTAATTGCTAAATGACCCGACCTGCCCCATCGCTGGCCGGTGCGACCCTCCAACCTACAGCGATCACTAACCTGCGTCTGGGTCCTACATGGGCCTGACGTGGCCTATGGACCATCCAGGCTGCTGTCCGGCCCAGCCTTTGCCCCACCGAGCCCGCCCGGGGCTCAGTCTCTGCCCCAGGAAGCACTGTGTCCTCACCAGACATCAGCTCCCTGGTGGTCCTCTGGCCACACGGCTCACCTCAGTCCTCAGGCTTACAATCCTCTTGCAAAGGAGAACACCAGTGCCCCTCCCCCCAGCTTACATTGTGCTTCGAGGTGTTGACAGATAACAGACCCAAGGTGGAGTCACTTATGCTAAGTGTCAGTGAACCAGGACTCCTTTCTGACCGAATTACAGTTTCCCCTCTCCCAGGAAATTGGAAACTAGTAAATCTGGAATGTCTTGGTCAGCACCGGTGAGGTAGTCCACCTGATGGACCCCTTCTGCTCCCCAAAGAAAGATCATGTCACCTGCCCTTTCCTTGTCCCTGGCACCCTTTTGACTATAAAAGTCTCGCATTTTGTTCAGTTCCTCAGAGCTCCTCTGTATTAGCTAGGGGTGTGCTGGCCCTTTTCATGAATCCTTGAATGAGGTCAATATGACCTTTAAATTTCTTCAACTGAATTTTTTTTAATTAAAGATTTATTTATTTATTTATGATAGACATAGAGAGAGAGAGGCAGAGACACAAGAGGAGGGAGAAGCAGGCTCCATGCCGGGAGCCCAATGCGGGTCTTGATCCCGGGACTCCAGGATCGCGCCCTGGGCCAAAGGCAAGCGCTAAACCACTGAGCCACCCAGGGATCCCCTGAATTTTGTTTTTTAACAATGGATGAAGTGACACCGAAGATAATTTGTGTGAGAGAGAGAGAATTCATTGAGACAGTATGTTCCTTTTGTCAAAAACAAGACAACACGCCGAAACAGAGTCACTTCTGCTAAGCCCCACATCACCAAACCAAGACCTAATTATAGTTTCGACAGCAAACCGGGCGGTGGGGAGTCACCTGCCCAGCAGCCTAAAGGAGTCAGCTTACAAGGATCAACACTCTGTGCCCCTAGTATGACCTCCGCCCCCACCCCTGCTGCTTATGACAGCTTTCACTTGGTATAGCCCCCCAGCCTGAGCTCCTGTCCCTCTGCGAGATTAGAGGCTACCCACTTCAAATCAATTTTTGTTCAAATTGATTTTGTTCAAATAAACTCTTAAAAGCTCCATATGCCTCAGTGTATCTCTTAGCAGGTCACACACACGGCCTTCTGCCCAGAGGACAAGGTGCAGTGCCCAGGTTGCGGGACAGGAAGGGTCCCATTCAGGCCGCAGTAACAGTCCTGCACAGCCACCCCCTCCGCCTGCAGGGCCTGCTGCGTCAGGCCAACTCCACTCGGTGTGCTGAGCTCTCTTCAGATCCCTCAGTTCTCCTTTGTGCTAGGGTCTTGTCCCCCTGCATTTCTGCCAAAACCGTTGTTGCTGCTTTAGTGTTCATCCTAGAAGGTTCTTTGGACCTCCCAATAAACTACACCCACCAATGGTTATCAAGGAAAGTGAGGGCATGCAGTCCACAAGGCACAGCCAAACATCAGTAGAAAGTCAGCTGGTTCCCTTGGTCATCGAGTGCGACTCAGGATGACATCTCATTTTGTTGGATGAGGAATATGTGTGTAACTATAAAACATGTATTTTTTTAAAGATTTTATTTATTTATTCATGAGAGAGAGAGACAGAGAGAGAGAGAGAAGCAGAGACCCAGGCAGAGGGAGAAGCAGGCTCCCTGCAGGGAGCCCAACGTGGGACTCAATCTCGGGACCCCGGGGTCATGCCCTGGGCCAAAGGCAGATGCCCAACCACTAAGCCACCCAGGTGTCCCTAAAACATGTATTCTTTAATATTTGGGTATATTCAAGAAATCACTGTATATCTCTCGATACAGGCATACACACACACGTGTGCAAGCACAAATGTGTGCCATAGTATATATTTTATAAAAATAGAATGATATTGCATCTGGTCTTATAACTTGCTTTTTTCCTTGCAATATATTGTGACTAATTTCTCAGTCCTTAAATATTCTTTTATACCATAATTTCAAAGGCTGGATATTAAACCTTTATGTAAATGCGTTCCTGACATACGCAGTATCCATTCACCCCGTCTATCCCTGCTGCTCCATCAGCATCCCCTGCTTGTGTGTGTCATGAGGATCAGTGCTGAGGTCCCAGGAGGCCCATACTTGGAAGTTTCTCTAAGCCGCGACATACTTGCTCTATCGGAGAGACACAGAGGCGATGCTCCATCCACAGGTGTCCCGTGTACACCTAATACCTCCTGACTCTTAGAACCTCTTGGTCCTTCCATCCCTTTTAACGTGCGACTACATGTAAAAGGTACATGTTTCACTTCCTATTGATCTGTGTGTGATACAGCCTCATTCATCTTCTATAACAGAAGAAACAATTATAACAGTTTTCTTAACATTTGAATATTTTTGTATAACATCTGAAATGCAACTGCATCTTACAGATATAACCCGATCCTCTGTCTAATCTGCTGCGATTTTAGCAAACCTACCTAACTCACCTTGGATATTTCAATTTAGCATCAGAAAATCTCCAGAAAGTCTGACCTTACCTTCTGGGTTTTATTTTTTTTTTAATTTTTTTTTTATTATTTATTTATGATAGTCATACAGAGAGAGAGAGAGGCAGAGACATAGGCAGAGGGAGAAGCAGGCTCCATGCACCGGGAGCCCGACGTGGGATTCGATCCCGGGTCTCCAGGATCGCGCCTTGGGCCAAAGGCAGGCGCCAAACTGCTGTGCCACCCAGGGATCCCAACCTTCTGGGTTTTATAGAACTCTCCTAGCACTGAATAGCTCCTACTTTGTTTCCAAGGTAACAATAAAAGGAAAAGGTAGTTGACCTGTCTAGATACTCCTCTTGGTTTTAGGATTCATACTTTTCCCACCTGCTTAGCTCCTTATTAAAACTCCTCTACTTTGGGGTGGGGGGAGGGACACCTGGGTGGCTTGGTAGGTGAGTGACTCCAGCTTAGGTCATGATCTCAGAGTCCTGGGTTTGAGCCCCCACTCAGGCCCCGTGCTCAGCAGGGAGTCTGCTTGAGATTCTCTCCCTCTCCCTCTGCCCCTCCCAAGCTCATGCACACTCTCTCTGTCTAAAAAATAAACAAATCTTTGAAAAATAAAAAAAAAGATAAAATTAAATAAAACTCCTTTACTTGGAATGTATCTTTGTATTTACCTTTGGTCTTCTTAGTTCCTTCAAAATTAATTCATTTCTTTAATTTATATATATAAATCATATACATGTGTATATATATATATGTGTGTGTATATATATGTATGTATAGGAGGAACTGCAGAAATGGGCTCCCTCTGGCTATGCGTTTATCTAAAGTTGCCCCACTCGGCCTATCCTTAGGGCCAATAAGGGTCCTCACCTTCCTTTTCCCTTCCTGGAGTTTTTTGTGGACAGCCCTGACACCTGAGTTTCCAGAGTAGGTATCCTCAGGAGGCACTGCCTTCCCTCCTGCCCAAGAGCTCTCAGCACACATAGTACAGGTGGAGTGACCAAATGTCCTGATTTGCCAAGGACTACTCAGTTTTAGCCCTGAAAGTCTCATGTCCCAGGAAACCCCTCAGTCCCTAGCAAACAGGACAATTGTCACCCTAATACAGATCAAAAAAAGAGGTGATGCATCCAAAGGATAAAGATTTCTGTGGGCTGCGAGAGCCAGGAAAGGCTTGGAAGAGGGGGTAATATTTGAGACCAGGTCTGGAAATGAGTGGATTAAGAGAGCTGGATCATGGGGGTAGCACATTCCAAGCTGGAAGTCAGGACTGCGCAAGTAGATACAAGAGAGAGGTGGGTCTACCAGTGTGACTGGTTCAGAGGACTGAGAGATAAAGCTGGAAAATTCAGTCGGGACCAGATTATAGAAGGTCTTAAATGTCAATATAAGCAACTGGGACTTGACTACATAAGAACTGGGATTTGCAAAAATAATAAAATAAAATAAAATAAAATAAAATAAAATAAAATAAAATAAAATAAAATAAAGAACTGGGATTTGCTAAAGACCTCTGCCCTTGGAACTGACCTGGTGAGTGATGGCTTTAGAGAGACACACCTTTCATGTCTGTGTAGGATTTGCTGGAGACGAAGGCGGAGAGAGTCAAGGCCCCAAGTCTAGTTAGTTCACTGTGTGCTGCAGTCATCAAAGCCTGAGAGACAGACACCTGAAGCAGGGGCAAAACAATCCCTCGCAAACTTAGCAAACAATAATGTGGAGAAAGAGAAAATTGGTTGGCCGGCACCAAGACATTAGAAGTGGGGTGAGGTGGGTGTTCCGGAGCAATCCAGAATGAAGAGGATGGATGAGAAGTGAGAGGGCGAGTGGAGTGAGCAAGAAGGCAGGAAGTGTGTGCTGGGCAAGGCAAGGCTTCTCATGCCTCAGGCATCTTGAGAAAAATCAGTAATTAAATTCGCCAATTTTAAATGTGAGCGATTTTGTTGTAGAAACCGAAGAGAAGGCTGAGGAGCACAGGAACACGAAGACACCTGTGCTTAGAGCCTTGGGATCCTCTGGTCATAAGTGCCTAAGAATTTGCAGCAATTGTACACGAGTGGTTGGACTCTCCTGTGCCACCAGAATTTGAGTGGTTTCAGCCGCTCTTGAGGGGTGTGAGTGCCATTCAACTCGGTTCCATTTAGAAGCTCATGGAAAGGAGCTAGTAGGGAGACATACAGTGAAGAAGGAAAACTGATTAAGCGATGTGGGGGGTATAATGTCGGAACAAGATGAAGCCTATGATCTTAGTGAAATAGGAAGGATTCGTAGGATAGATGGATTCTGGTGAGTTTTTGGATAGGGTTGCATCAAGGGGGGCTACTTTCTAGAGATGTCATGAAAATAGGTGGTGGAGTCATTTGCTGGGAGGAGAAGACACTGAAGAAAGAATCTTGGTGACTTAGGAGTTTAGGGATGTACCAGCAGTCGCTGAAACTATGGGTTTCATTGAAGACACCCAGGGAGAGTGTATGGAGTTAGGGAATGATGGCTGGAACTCTTTCATGGTCTTTGTTATTGCAGTCAGAATCTTTTTTTTTTAATACATTGCATCAGCTGTCTGAATTACTACCTTCTTATTACATTTCTTCCTTTCTGGGTAAAAATAAGAAATAATCACCATAAGAATATATTCATCAAGGATGTGAATATATTCTTCAGTCAAATGAAATGGGATCATTTAATTATGGTGAGGAATGTGCTGGTTTATATCATTACTTAGAGATAATAATGTTCTTATATTGTTGGTCTTGAGATAATCTCTATTTTTATACACTAAAGCAGTTAGTGTTTCTGACCACATTTAGTCACATGCCAAATTGTGAGATTAGGCTTAATAGCTCTAATTAGGCTTCCTGAATTTGATTAGTGCTAGGGATTTATTTCTCATTTGATAGTTTATCCTATAAGACTTAGCTCAGAACCACCTGTTTTCTTGGCTATTTTTTGCATCATATACATCATGTAAACCATCATGCTTTCCAATAATCATTCAGTATTCATGATTTGTTGTTACTTTCTGATAAGAGCTTCTGAATACTGAAATGAAACCATTATGAGCTATGTCAGACTCTACTTTGTGGGTCATCAAGGCTAAATATTATATGTTGGTTTCATTGTCCTCTAATGTGCTAGAAAGTATTGATGTGATTTATGTTTGAACTTCTCACCATCCATTTTAAATGTGTGTGATAATTCCTTTTCAGCAACATAGTAACAGATTATATTAATAGGATATTAAAACCTGGGTTAGCAGATTTCCAAATGTAATCACCTCACTGCTTACTTGGCATAAGTATTCTTCATTTTTCAGTTGTGTGATTGACATTTAAAACAATATTACACAAGATGGCACTGGCAAGACTAATCTTCTTTGTATGCCCACCAGAGTATGGTTGGCAATTGTATTATGTGGTTTTCTTTTAATCGTGTATAAGTTAGATGATATAAGGAAGGGAAAAAAAAATAGAAAAAGTCTAAAACTGCCAGAAAGAAATAGATTCAGAGTTCGAGAAAACTTCAATCTCCTCTCCGTTATACAGTAAGGGATTTCCTTAGTGATAATCATCTATTTGAATATATTCACTACCTAACAGCTTTTGCTCAGATATTGTGTGGTTTCTAATCAAAGAATATATTTTATTTTCTGTTGATCTAACTATATAATGAAAGCCAAAATAATTATAATCAACAAAACTGCAAAAATCTTCTCATCACAGCTGTCAACAACCCAAGGTACTCTGACTTTCAATCTTTATCACTTTGTAGTAACACTGTGTATTTTCTAGACATAATTTCTATATGTAAATAAATGATATATAATAGTTTATGTCACCTTTTTCTTTAATATTTTTGCTAATAGCTATTTTAAATAGGTATTATATATAATACCTATTTAATATATAATATATAAATATATATAGCATAATTATATATATATATAGCATAATTTGCACTATGTTATGGTGTTTTATTGTATCATGGCAGTCCCCAAATCTTGATCATTTTGACAACACTGGCTTCCAGTAGAATGTACTTACAAATATCCTTGGACTTTTTTCCCCATTAATTTGTATTATTTTCTTGATACATACATCAAAAATAAACTTACCAAAGTAAGAGATATTCATTTGACTTTAATGTCTTTTGTTAGTAGTATATCAGATTGATCTATAGATTAAAAAAAAGATAGTGTAAAGGCAAGGCATCTGCTCCCCAAAAGCCTTCACTATATTGGATTTACTGTTCACTTGGTACTTTCCAAGTGTTTACAGTTGCACTTCTTTTTCCCCCTTCCCTTATTTTTTTTAAAGTAAGCTCTACTCTCGACATGGGGCTTGAACTCATCACCCAAGATCAAGTCAGCTCATTTTGCCAACTAAGCCAGCCAGGTGCCCCTATAGTGGTACTTCTCAAATCATCAGCAATGCTGAAATTTTTCTAGTAGTCAAATATTTATCAAGTGCCTACTATTTTGCCAAAAATTCACTGGATCCTGTAAATAGGCATCCTTGCCCATAGGTAGCATAGTGGAATGTTTAAGAGCATGGACTTTGAAAGCTGCTTTGCTATCTGTGATGAGCTTTTGAGGCCAAATTCTCATGCAATTAAGATTGCCTACCAAATTAAGTACAAGTTCAGTTATGCATCCATGACCACCAATATTCATTTCTATACACTCTTTCCTAGTGCAATATTTGGAACATGCTTAGAGTGAAAAATTATTCATTGTTTATCTGAAATTTGAGTTTAACTGGGCATCCTCTACTTTATCTGGTAACCTTGGCAACCCTGCACACGTATAGCTTGAATTTGGTTTCAAACAAACATAAGGGCTTGCTTTAGGTTATGAAATCTCAGAGAATTTTGCCCGCATTCTCCCAGGGCAAATGTTGAGACGGGTTAATTTGAAAGACCTTCTTCTTAAAGGTAGTTTCATTTCTTGCTCACTCATACTAATAGTGTTGCCTATTGGAATCTCAAATCTATGGAATGATCTTGCATAGCTCCTTGGCCGTATCTGCTAACTTCCACATACTGTGTCATTTGCAAAATGTACAAAGGTCCCTTAGGTTGATCAAAGGGGTGAAAATCAGCTTTATAGATCACTTGTCTTTCAGGACTCTTCCTTTTTTTGTTGTTTCTATAGATTCCTTACTGTCCTGCCAACTATGATATCTTTACATAGTTCATCCAGTATTTCTAGTTGGTTTCAGCAGCAAGGAGTCAAGGAGAAGGGGTTGTGAGGGGAGAGACACTCATATATCTCAAATGAGATTCTATCCGAACCAGATGTCCTTCAATCCCTTGTTCTTGCTAACTCTGAAATCTGGTATCCTCCGTCTCTTTCAAGTTTTCACATTCCTTACCAGTCACTGGGTCTAGCCCAGAGGAGTTCGTATCATTTGACTTTGCTTTCATACTCTGCAAAGCCTGGTGATCCGTCTGTGACAGAGTATGGGAGCTTCCTCTGAGTTCCATCTAACAACTCGAGCCACTACCGTATTTATTTCCCATGAGTGTTCTTCCTCTCAGTCTGAACCCATTTCCCTGGTCACTAATCTCTTGAGTTCTATAGAATATAAATCAAACTAATGCTGTCACCATCAGCCTCCAACTTGTCTTCTGATTTAGTCCAAGGAATTCCATTCTTACTGGTGTTTCTGGAACCACATCTGAGATCCTCATGGGATTAGTTTTAGATTAGTTTTCTATTTGCCTTTAGGAAGATCACATTTCAGAGTGAGGTGCCCCTGGACACCCCTGCCTTCCTGGGTGAGTGACCAGCAGTTCTTTTTCCTGTTGATCCTGATGTCTGAATTTTAGCTTGTTTTTATCCTAGGTCCACCCAGCCCTGTACAGTCATGGTACCAATGGTGTGCTCAGCTGGCTCATGCCCGATTGCCAGAGCCAATTGTTTAGCTTCTGGAACTGAGACCTGGTAAATAAGAACAACTATGTTTCTAGAAGAAAACATAGGGTTCAATCCTTCTGCCTTGAGTTAGGCAATGATTTCTTTCTTTTTTTTTTTTTAAGATTTTATTTATTTATTTGACAGAGAGAGAAAGAGAGTATAAGCAGGGGTAGTGGCAGGCAGAGGGAGAGGGAGAAGCAGGCTCCCAGTAGAGCAGGGAGCCTGACCTGGGGCTCAATCCCACAGTCCAGGCCGATCATGACCTGAGCCTAAGGTAGACGCTTAACTGACTGAGCCACCCAGGTGCCCCAGGCAATGACAACTATGACACCAGAAGCATAAATGACAAAAATAAAAAAGTAGTTAAATTGGACTGCATCAAAATTTAAAAGTTCAAAGGACACACTAAGAAAATGAAAATACAGTCCACACAATGGAACAAAATATTTGCAAATCATATATCTGGTTAGGGATTTATATCCAGAATGCATTTTTTAAAAGACTTTATTTATTTATTCATGAGAGACAGAGAGAGAAAGAGAGAGAGAGAGAGAGAGAGAGAGGCAGAGACACAGGCTCCCTGCATGGAGCCTGATGTGGGACTAGATCCTGGGACTCCAGGATCACACCCTGGGCCGAACTAAAGGCAGAACTAAACCACTGAGCCACTCAGGGATCCCCAGAATACATTTTTAAAGACTCCTTTAACTCAATAATACTTTTAAAAAATAACCGAATTAAAAGACAGGTAAATGATTTGAACAGATATGTAACCAAAGATATACAAATGGCCGATAAGCACATGAAAAGATCCTCAACATCATTAGTCACTAAGGAAATGCAAACCAAAACCACAATGTATAAATACTTCATATCCACTAGGATGGTTATAAAAAAAAGATAGACAATAGCAAATATTGGCAATTCAATGGTTTTTAATACATTTATGGAGCAAATGGGAGGATGTGGGAAAATTAGGAATGTCCAGGCTAGGCATATTCATAGAAGCAGAAAGTAGATTTGTGGTTGCCTAAGGCTGGAGGGGAGACAGTGATGACTTGGAATAATCACAGGTGTAACTGAGCCCAAGAGCACGCAGCAAAGCCAATCACTGACTTATTAAGTAGGTAACAAGGAAAGAGTTTATTCCAGAAGCTATCAAATAAGGAGACAAAAGCATAGCTCAGTCTGTCTCTCCCGACTGAGATTAGAATAAGTTTTTATGATCTATAGGGGTTGGGGTAATACACATATTGATGAAAAGGGCAGGAAGATTTATGACTATTGGTGAGGAAGGATGGAGCATGTGCATTGAGCAACATATGTAACATCCATCCCATGTTCATTTAGGGTTGGAAACTTAACATTAAAATGAGGCAAATGAGGCAGCCCGGGTGGCTCAGCGGTTTAGCGCCACCTTCAGCCTGAGGTGTGATCCTGGAGACCCAGGATTGAGTCCCACGTCAGGCTCCCTGCATGGAGCCTGCTTCTCCCTCTGCCTGAGTCTCTGCCCCCCCCACTCTCTGTCTCTCATGAATAAATAAAATCTTTAAAAAATAAATTTAAATAAATAAATAAATAAATAAATAAATAAATAAATAAATAAATAAATAAATAAAATGAGGCAAATGTTGGCTTCTTACACCAGGAGGTCATCTGTAGGACAAGAAGAGGGGCTCTGGGCATGCTCTGGAAGAGCTGGGTCTTGGGCTCATTAGCTCGGGTAAGAAACGCGGGGCCTTGCTCACATAGGCTGGAATCATATCTGTGACCTTCATTTGTATCAGTCCAGGCCTCTGCGAAAACAGCTGGTGGTTTGTTAGTAGGGTCTGAAAAGAAACAAAAGCTGATTAGGGAGAAAGAGGTCTCTGAAAAATAGACTTTAATTTTCCCAATAGTCTTACCTTCATTAACCCTCTGGGGCACAGTTTCACAGACTTCCTTTTTGGAATATTGAACACGTTCTAAAATTAGATCATGGTGATGGTTGCACAATTCCGTAAATGTACTAAAAAACATTGAATTGTGCACTTTAATTGTGCACTTTACATACCACACAACTGTATGTGTCAGTCATATGGATTATATGTCAATAAGCTGTTAACCCCCCCAAAAAAAACAGAATCATACTCAAAGCACACCCCTTTTTGATTAGTTTCTAACATTTGAGTATTATCTGTGCTCTTGAAGTTATTTACTAAGAGGTGGTGCCCAAGTGGCCCAAGAATGTAGGGTCAGGCTGTATATGATATTAAACTGGCAAAAACTGTTTAGCTCAACTAAGATCTGGTTTATTTCTTTGTGTGAGAAGAAGCAGCCAGATGGCAGGGGTGATAACGCGCTGTGCTAATCCCTACCGAAGACTCCTTTGCCTGAGATTTAGACACAGACAATTATGATCCACACATTATGAGACATAGGATGATGCCACAAAGGGCTTCCTGACAAAACTATTAGAATCCGTGTGCGGTGGACCCAGCCAGCCATCCTGCTGCGCCTCATCAACAGATTTTAAGTATTACAGAAACTGCGAAAATGAATTAGATCCCATTTCTGTCTGCAAACCTCAGTCAAAAAGTAGAAACCACTTTAAATATTTAAAGCCAAAGGCATTTCATACAGAGAAACAGGTGCTTGGGAACTTCTGATTGGGGTTAAGGAGTGAAAGCTGGGGGGCTGCCACCCGCTTCCCGATTCACTAAAACTGCACCTGAAGCTTCTTGTGCTCATGCAGGAGTCAGAGAAACGCCTAGATGGAAATCAGTGGCCGTGGGGGTCTTGCAGTCCTGGGCTCCAGATACAGGGCAGGAAGGGAAACTGATGCAAAAAGTCGTGTCCTGATTCCCATTTCCACGGTGGGAGGAAGGCTCGGCTTCTCCCCTCCCCGCCTTCAACCCAGGCCTCCGCTCCGTGGCCTCCGTTCCCTCGGGGCTCGGAACTGTCCTGGCAGCGCTACCTGTGGCTCCTTTGGCCACTCGCAGGGCGACAGGCAGGGAGCGAGGGAGTCGGAATGATGCCAGGTCCCAACAGGTGGCCGACACTTGCCGCCCTCCGGGGCAGCCGGCTACTCCCTGGGAGCAGGGATGGTTTCCCAGACAGAGGGGTGCAGGCTGCGGGGCTTTCTCTCCCCTCCTGCCCTCCCTGCACCTGCAGGCCTTGGCCCGGGATGCCGAGCATGCACCTGCCCCGAGTGTGCGCCTGCCCCGAGCGTGCGCCTGCTCCAAGTGTACACCTGCCCCAAGCGTGCACCTGCCCCAAGTGTGCACCTGCCCCTGAGTGTGCACCTGCCCCTGAGCGTGCACCTGCCCCCAAGCGTGCACCTGCCACCCGCCGCACTGTGGCACCAGGATGCACACCTGTGAGGCCCCGCCGCTGGCAGAGTCAGGGACCAGGGCGCCGAGCAGCTGACACCCCTGCGGCCCGGGCGGGGCCAGAAGAGGGGCTCGTGGCTCGGCGGGCGACAGGACACAGTGCCCTGCCCCTCGGGGAGAAGCCAGCAGGTCCAGGGTTGCAGCTGCTGGGTACCGAGGAGCAGGCCCCAAAGAGCCTTCAGGCCGGTTGTCACTTTCCAGATGGAACCCGCTGAGCGCAGCGCCTCCTGGGCATCGAGCAGGGGACCGAGGACTTGGGGACAGCGACCACCACCCTCAGACAAACACAGAAACCCAAGTGCTAGCTTTACTTCCTGAACGAAACCGTGGCCCCTTCATGGAAAGCAAGCACGGAAGTGTATTTCCAGGAGTGCCTGGCTGGCTCCCCGGGGAGCGTGACTCTGCATCTCGGGATTGTGAGTTCAAGCCCCATGTTGGGTGTAGAGATTACTTAGGACAAAGTCTTTAAAATAAGGAAATACATAATAAAGTGTATTTATAATAGTTCCAACCAAACACTCTTTTTCCTGAGAACTGTGCTGTTCTCTTAACCTCTGACTAAAAAAAAAAGTCTATGTACATGCTTTACACCATTGGGCAAAGTGATTTGCAATATTTGATCAATAATTCATTATAACTTCTAAGGAGGCACAATAAAAAAAAAATCTTTGTTCTGAAAAACCTCCAAGGCCAATTTCAGCACGAGTTGGGACGCTCAGTTAGAATTCTCTGGAGGATCACTGCTGCAGTGTCTTGCTGCCCGAAATGAAGGAAGGCTGGCCTCCGGGCTGGAGCATGGGTCTGTGCTTCCCAAGCAAACAAACTCTCCGAGTTCAAAATCAGAGGTCATGACCTAAGCAAAAACCCCAGGAGTAGGAGGCTCAAGTGACTGAGCCGCTCAAGCACCCCAAGTGGTGGTAACTTTGATAGATCATCTACGGCTACTTGGTGATATTAAACACATAAATATATACCAAGCACTGCCCCCAAACTGCGAAGAAGGTGACCAGGAGAAGGGAGACACAATTACAAACTTTATGGCAAATGCTGTTTATAAAGTTATTGGACGAATGGCCTCAAAAATATGCTTATGCGACTACGTGCAGACGTAAGCTGAAGAGGAGGAAGTACTTTTTAAGAGTTCAGTCGGGATCTTCTGAAATATTAACTGCAGAAAGTCATAAAGTGTCCTTGGATAACTTTTATTATTATTATGAAAGAACCAGTTTATCTTTGGGGAACAATTCAAACATAGTCCCGCTTAAAGTCAGCAGCTGTCTGAAATGCTGCCCTTCTAGATCTCTTATTCTCTGGTGCTGTCTCTGGTTAGCGAGGTGTCCCCCCACCCTGTGACTTGAATGTCCTGTCAATCTGTTGGGAAAGAGCTGCGATACCAGCTGTGGATGTGCTTCCTGAAGTATGTGCCATTGAGCTCTGTGCCACCAGGCAGCAGGAACAAGCAGGTCTCGCTCCAGCTTCTAGCTGAGCCGCACGCCATCCGATTCACCAGCTATTTGCTTACAGTCTAGCCGATAGGCATTTATTATGCACATGCTATTACTAGATCTGTAAAGATTATAAAATAGCTTAATAACACTTTCTCCTATCTAGTAGATTTCGAGTTGCCTCGTCAAAACCTATGCTAGGGGCACGTATGAATTATCGCCCTCATTAGAAAGACCAGTGAAGACCAAAGGAAACGAAACCAGAGGTCAGCAACGTGGTCTGTAAGCAGCCAGACTGTAAATATTTTAGGCTCTGCAGGGCCATATGGTCTTTGTTGCAGCTACTTAACGCCCCATCCTAGTATAAAAGCAGCTACAGATAATATGTAAATGAATGGGTGTGGCTATGTTCCTATAAAATTTTATTTATAGACACTGAAATTTGACTTTCATATAATTTCCATGTGTCACGGAACATTATTCTTTCGATTTTTAAAAAAGTATTTAAAATGTAAAAACCATTCCTAGCTTGGCCATACAAAAGCAGGCCATGGGCCATAACTTGTTAGTCCCTGATCAATGAAATTACTGCCTAACACAGTTGTGGATAAACATGAGGATGCAGGCAGTATAACAAAATATTAGAATGTGTGTATGAAGCTATGGTAAATATTTAAAATATTTTCAGACCAAGAGTTGGAAAGATTTTACCATCTTTCCACTTATGTGGGTTCTGTATTTAGATAGCACAGACCTAGCTCTCCTTAAACGAGTAATTTCAGCACTGGTACAGAAGTCATTCAAATGACTGCAAACTAAAAGATGAAAAATAGACACTTAAAACCTTCAGATTTGTCATAGTTCTTAGCCTTATGTCACTGGAAGTTGAATTGCTTCCCATACAATTCTCTTATACCTGGCTTTTATTTTTGTTTTTGTCTTCTGAACAACTGACCTGCATATTTATCAGGGTTCTCCAGAACCAATAGGAGTATATATATATATGAATGTTCGGTTTTTTATTTTATTTTATTTTATTTTAAAGATTTTATTTTATTTATTTTTAAGATTTATTTATGTATGTATGTATGTATGTATGTATTTATTTATTTATGAGAGAGAGAGAGAGAGAGAGAGGCAGAGACACAGGAGGAGGGAGAAGCAGGCTCCATGCCGGAGCCGGACGTGGGACTCGATCTCGGGACTCCAGGATGGCGCCCTGGGCCAAAGGCAGGCACTAAACCACTGAGCCACCCAGGGATCCCAATGTTGGGTTTTTTAAAGGCAGGTCTAGGGTGGGGCCTGAGAGCCTACATTTCTTTTCTTTTTTTTTTTAAGTAGCCTCCATGCCCAACATGGGACTTAAACTCACACCCTTCTAGACCTATTATTGATGTATAGATTGATCTACGTCAAGAGTTGCATGCTCTACTGACTTAGCCAGCCAGGCACCCCTATATATGTGATTTTTTTTTTTAAATAAGAAATTGTTTCATGTGATTATGGAGGCTGAAAGGTCCCAAGACCTGCAGTGAGTAGGCTGGAAACCCAGGAGAGCCAGTGATGTAGTTCCAGTCCAAGCCTGAAGACCTAGAGACCAGGAGGGCCAACGGCGGAAATCCCAGTCTTAGAGCAGAAGACCAGTGTCCCAGCTTAAATAGCCCGGGGGAGGGGGAGCAAATTCTCTGTCCCTTCACCTTCTGAATTCTATTCAGCCCCTTGGCAGGACTGTATGATGGCCTCCTACCCTGGGGAGGTGATATTGTGACCTATAGTAAGGGATTATTTTCCAACAGTGATGACCTCCTCACAAGCACATGCCTCTCACAAAGGCTCTCCTTCATGGCTGTCCACAGAGTTGAAGAGGGACAACGGGGGTGCAGAGCCCCGGTGCTACTCCACGGATGTGAAACACCGGCAGGGAGTAAAGTCCCCGCCACCTTTGCCCGAACCACTCCACGGTCCTCTGGCCACTTGCAGGAGGACGGTCCTTCAGATGGGGGCGGCTGTAGGAGCACCCTAGACCAGGTGAGGGAGAAACTATCCCAATATGTACACTTTGGATTGTAAAGGTGTATGTACATTTGTCTGTCTACGCATTTGTACGTCTGTCCTTGTTACTGGTATAGAGCTCCCAAGTGGCTAGAATTTTCCGATAAAAGAAATTGGGAGGATCTTTTATTATAATAGACTCTTTTCCTCAGTTCCGAAGTCCCTTCAGAGCCCTCCAGGTGAAATGGTCGTGTTGTTGTGCAGAACAAGCCCTTTTCAACTACAGGTGAGTCTACGAGGTCACTTTCAGGAATCCTGGAAAGATGGGGGGTGAGGGGTGCTGCCTGTCTGAAGAATCAATCATGTGATTAGGGGGTGGAATCTTCAGTCTGATCCCCTGCCCTCCTGGGAGAGGAGGGGGCTGAAAATGGAGTTCAGTCATCAGTGCCCGAGGATTTAATCAGCCACACCTCTGTAGGGAAGCATCCATAAAAACCCGAAGGGAGAGGGTTCAGAGAGCTTCCCGGTCGGTGGATGTCAGGTTGAGGATGCCAGGGGAGTGTCTCCATGTCCCTTCCCGCATCCCTTGCCCTATGCATCTCTCCATCGGGCTGCTGAACCGTATCCTGTAATATCCCTTATAACAAATCCGCAGCCCGGTGCGTAGAATGTTCTTTTATTTTTTTGAAGGTGGGCTCCATGCTGGGTATGAACTCATGGGGCTTGAACTCACAACCCTGAGATCAAGACTTGAGCTGAGATCAAGAGTCGGACACTCAACAGCTGCCCGGATGCTCATGTAAAATGTTCTCCAGAGTCTCCGAGCTGCTCTAGCAAATTAAGTAAGCCTGAGGAGGAGGTTATGGGCCCCTCCGATCTATGGCGGATGGCAGCCGGGGTGACAGCCTGGGCTCGTGACCGGTGTCTGAAGTAAGAGTGGGAGCAATCCTGCAGGGCTGAACCCTTGGCCTATGGGATCTGACGTGATGTCCGGGTAGGTACAGTCAGAACTAAGCTGAACTGCAGGACCCCCAGTGGGTGGGGTCCCCACCCCACACCCTGGTGTTGGACGCCCCTTCGGAGGACCATCGGTTTTACTCTGTCTGCCGATTCCGACGTTAGCTTCACCCAGAAGCAGCCTCACAGACACACCTGGCTGCCCTGTAGCCCGGTCCAGCCGGCACGTAAAATGCATCATCACACCTATATTTCCAAAGCGATGCATCACTCGTGGATAGTACGATGGGAAGTAGATCAATGGTGTGTTGTGAGAAGACCAGTCAGCTCTCCCAATAAAATCAAATGTTGCATTGGTTTAACGCCCATGTGTAGCCACGGGCCTCCCTGATAGCATGGAGGGGGTGGGGGTGTTTGCTAGAACCTACCTGGCATTCGACAAAGTGCAGACTGGAAATAGGAGGGTATTCAGGGCTCCTGGGTGGTGTGGGACCCGCGCGGTGGGTCAGGTGCTCCACGCCTCCTTTCCTTAATGGCTAAATCTGAGGCTGCCTGGAAGGTCCTGGTAGGACGGCATCTGTTATTGGCTTTATCCTTTCTTATTCCTCAGGCTGTGAGTGGGGGTGAGCAGGGTGCTTAGAGCGCCTTCGTCCACCTGAGAGAACAAGGCACCACACACTGGGTGGTTTAAGCAACGGAAATGCATGTTCTCACCGTTCTGGAGGCTGGAGGTCCCCGCTCAAAGTCCAGCAGGGCCACTCGCCGGTGGGAGCCCCTTCCTGGCTTGCAGACAGTGACTGTGTCGCTGGGGCTTCCCGTGGCCTCTCCCCGGGCACGTGCCATAGGTGAGCAAGCTGCCTGGGACCTGTTCCATAAGGGCTGCTAATCCCACCCGACCAGGCCCGGCCCTCAGGACCTCACCTCATTCTAATCATCTCCCAAAGCTCCCCCTTGCCCCCCGCCCCCGGGTCTCCAGGTACCATCTTCATTATATGAATTTGGGGAGGACGCCAACACTCGGGCCGCAGCACGAGGCAAGACGTATCCGTCTCCCTTGGGGAGTCACTGAATTATTTTCACTGGCACGACGGTCCTGGCATCAGAGGCCACCACTCATCTTCCAGCCCTCTGATCCATCTGATCCGAGCCTGCTCAATCCCTTTACCAACAAATGCAGGACACGTGGGTGATGCTATTGTTGCCAGTCATGGGGGGCCTGGGCTGTGAGAGACTCCATTGGCCTCTGAGGCCTCGGCGGGAGCCTAGCTCAGCTGGCGGCTCTAAGGACTGGTCCCAGATTTGCCCTCGGTCCACGATTCTCAACCCTGAACCCTGGCTGCTCACGGAGTAACAGAATCACCTGGGGGGGGCGGTTCGGGGGGCTGGTGCCGGTTGGGAAAATACCAAAGCCCTAGACCACCCGCAGAATCGGATGTGGCAGCTCTGGAGCAGGGGCTGAAGCTTCGGTTTGCTCTAACGTGCAGCCTTCAGGGTGTAGGCGGCTGCCCCACAGGGGCCTGCGCCAGTTGCCCACCATCCACCGGGAGCTTTGTCTTTTGACATCAGCTTTGATGCAGGGTTATATTTGCCAAGAGGCCAAACAATAGTAAGCTTTAAAAAGTTGTTTGAGAGCAGCCCGGGTGGCTCAAGGTTTGGCGCCTGCCTTTGGTCCAGGGCGTGATCCCGGGGTCCCAGGATCAAGTCCCCCCTCGGGTTCCCTGCATGGAGCCTGCTTCTCCCTCTGCCTGGGTCTCTGTCTCTCTCTCTCCGTCTCTCACGAATGAATAAATAAAATCATTAAAAAATATTTTTAAAAAAGTTCTTTGAATCACCTAGGAGAAAACAAACATCGTTCTATCTAAAAACAAAACATTGCCGACCGAAGTACCAATGTGCACAGGAGCATTTTCCACAACCGCCCACAGGTGGAACCGCCCGAATGTCCATCAGCAGGTGAGCGCATGAAGCAAGTGTGCTGCGCACATACAACGGAATATTATTCAGCCTTAAAAAGCAATGAAATTCTGACGTGTTATGACATGAATGAACCTTGAAAACAGGAGGCTGAGTGAAATAAGCCGGACACACGATACAGATACTGTGTGATTCCACTTTCAGGAGATACCTATGGCCCGCAAACCCACGGAGGCAGAAAATAGAAGTTTCCAGGAACTGATGGTCAAAAGGAATGGTTGGTCGGTGCTTAGCAGGTAGAGTTTCTGTAGGCGTGATAGAAAGTTCTAGACATGAAAAATGATGATGGTTATATAACATTGTGAACATACTTCATGCCACTGAACTGTACACTTAAAATGGCTGAAATGGTAAATTTTATGTTCTGTATATTTTACCACAATAAAACAACACAAACCTCCTCTTTATAGGGCTGATGCTTCTGAGTCAAGATCCAGGCTACTCTGCTGTCGTCAGGCTTCTACCACTCGCAGTAAAAAGCTGAGTCGGCAATAGTGGAAGGAAATCCCATTTAACAAAGGTTTTTAGAAGGCTTCAGCAGTGTGAAGTCCATATAAGATGATTGTCATTGCAGGATGTTTTTTTCAGGTTTCTTTCTTTCTTCTTTTTTTTTAATAGCAGTAAGTATGTTCAAGTCTAGTAAAGGAAAAATATAATGCTTTCTCTGGAATTTATCTTTCTGAAAACATTGAAGTCAGAATTAATGTCTGAAAACACAAATAATGATCTCATCAACCTAATCTGGAACTATGGACTGACTATGGGTTTTTAGATACAAGGGTAGGAAGTGTGTAGTTCTCAGCCTCAAACATTAACCACCAGTGATCACCATGAAGTTGCAGCAGGTTACCCTGCTCACCCTGAGGGCTGCCAGAGGCAGCAGCCTATAACAAAGGGTTTGCTCAGCCTAAGACAATCGCAGAATTAGTTCTTTCGGAGGCCGCCTAAGAAGTGAGCGGAGTAGATGATTCTAGAGCAAAGACCCTCTTGTAGATGAACCGTCACCGGAACCCTCTTCTCTGCCAGTCAGTTCATGTGAACCGCTACTCCTTTAACCGGCCTCCCTCCCTCCCCCGCCCTCCTCTCCTTCCCCTCCCTCTCCCCCTCCCCCTGCCTCCTTCCCTCCCCCTCCCTCCCTCCTCCCCTCCCTCCTCTCCTTCCCCTCCTTCTACCCTCCCCCCTCCCTCCTCCCCTCCCTCCTCTCCTTCCCCTCCTTCTACCCTCCCCCCTCCCTCCTCCCCTCCCTCCTCTCCTTCCCCTCCTTCTACCCTCCCCCTCCCCCTCCCTCCTCCCCTCAGTCCTCTCCTCCCCCTCTCCCTCCCCTCCCTCCCCTTCCTCTCCCCTCCCTCCTCCCCTCCCCCTCCCTCCTCCCCTCCGTCCTCTCCTCTCCTCCCCCTCCCTCCTCCCCTCTCCACTCCCTCCGTCTCCCTCCCTCCCTCTTCCCCTCCCCTTCCCCCTCCCTCTCTCCCCCCCTCCCCTTCCCTCCTCCCCTCTGCCCTTCCCTCTCCCCTCTCCCTCGGGGTCTCAGTGACCACGGTGGGAAACCTCTTTGCAGAGGGCTCCAGAGTTAGAGACGCGGGTGCCCCCCCCCCCCCCCCCCGGCGCCCAAGGCCTCCCCTGTGAGGAGGGGCCCACGCTGGGGTACAGGTCGGGGTGGGGTGGACGCGCCAGGGGAAGATGCAGGCGTAGGTCACAGGCTCCCAGGGCCCTCCTTGCGCGTCTCCCTCCCACATCCAGACGCGCCCTTGCTCCGAGCCCCCCTACCCCCCGACCCCCTGGGCTTGTGGGCCTGTGAGGGGCGGCGGGCGGCAGCACGTCCCTCCTACCTTCTGCCTTGACTAAACTTCCAGAAGCTTCCCTTTCCTTCCCCGCTTTCTTGGGACCTTGGAGAATATTCGCCCCAAAGGCGGGAGCTGGGTTCTGGGAGGGGTTTTCTCCTTACCTGGAATGAAACAGGAGAGCGACCTTTCCCTCCAAGGTGACCCGGTCCCCAGGTGCCCCCAGGTGCGAGCCAGGCAGGCACCTGGCCGAGTGCCCCTTGGCCCCTCCTGGTCACTCACCGGCTCCACGTGAACCTCATTTTGCCAAGCGCGGTCGGGCTAAGGCCTAGGCCGGTGGAGAAGTGCAGCTGGCGTGGAGCTCGTCCAAAACAGTAAGACACTGAGGGTGTCAGGGGCGGTAAGAGCCAAGGAAAAGTAGAGGGGGGAGGGGAGGAGGGGAGGGGCGGAGGAGGGAGGAAGGGAGGGAGGAGGGGGAGGGAGGAGGGGAGGAGGGAGAATGGGAAGGGGGAGGATGGGAGGAGGAAGGGGTAGGGGAGATGATTGGAGGAGGGAGGGAGGATGGGAGGAGGAGGGAGGAGGGAAGAAGGGATGGGGGAGGGAAGAGGGGCAGGGAGAGCCCTGCGGTGTGAGGTAAGGACTCCGAGGCAGCGCCCTCTGAGGAGGTCCCCCTGCACACAGGTCTGCGGGAGGAGGGGAGGCCCGGGCTGCCTCCTGGGTGGAGCAGCATTCTGACCCGTGGCAGCAGCGGCTCAGCGAGGCATGAGGGAGGGTCCAGGAGGGGCTGGGGGGGGGATGGGAGGGGGGTGTCAGGGGCCGAGCCCTGGAGTCCTTGGGGGCGCTCGGGGTCTCGGCGGGGATGGAGCCCAGCACTGTGGTGGGCTGCCGGGCTGGAGCCAGCTGCACCCCTGCCCCCCTGCCTCGCCCCGCTTCTCCCCTGCTTCTCCCCTGCCTTCTCCCCCCCCCCCCCGCGCTCACTCTCAGATAAATGAAATCTTAGAAACCCCAGGAGGTCCTGGACCCAGTTACAGCCCCGGGGATGGGGGGGTTGGGGGGGTACGAGGCGACTGTGGGCGACGGGAGCCCCGAGCGGGACGGGGGGGGGGGGGGGGCAGATGCCTGGTTCAGAGCAGACGGGAGCAGGGGTGCAGGGGAGCAGGGGTGCAGGGGTCCTGGGGAGCAAGGGTGCAGGGGAGCAGGGGTGCAGGGGAGCAGGGGTGCAGGGGTCCTGGGGAGCAAGGGTGCAGGGGAGCAGGGGTGCAGCACAGGGGGCAGCTAGGGCGCCGGCTGGGCCTGGACCAGGAGCAGAGCGCGTGGCGGGAACCCTGGTGCCCTGCACCCCTGCCCGGCCTGGAGACAGCCCCCGAGGACCCCCACCCCCCCTCGCCCGCAGGGCCCGCAGGTCGCGGCCTCGCTCTGATTCCCAGCTCTTGTTTCCATCGACCTTTCCAGGCTCAGGGGCTGCTCGGGCAGCAGCACCCTGGGTTCCCCCCTTTCAGGTTCTGGTTTTTCGCCCCAACTCAGATGTGGCGGGGCCTCTGCATGCACCTGCTACTCAGGGGTTTCAAACCACCTGCGTGCTCCTGGCCCTGCGCACCATCCCCTGTCCCGGCTGGTGGGCTGGTGGGCGACAGCAGGTGGAGGCAGGCTGGCGCAAGAGCACCACGCACCCGAGCAATGGGACAAAAACCAGCCGATGTCATCAGTCTGAGGTGTCCTAGGGAGAAGAGGGCTCAGTAGAGAATGAGTTCTCTGCCTTTATCCAGGACCGACCGCCCAACAAAACAATTTTTTTTTGTTCCCACACTCCCGTCCCTGAGATAAACACATAGTCCTCTCAAGGATTTGCAGTGTTTATGCAGTTGGTAACAATGGAAAAATATAAAAAAATATAAAAAAAATAAGGGAATTTTTTAAAGACCCTATGCACCACCCCTTAGACCCTCAAGTGAAAAGCCAGTGTCACCTATCAACACAGGAACGGGAAGGTGGGAGCCAAGTGGAAGGGAAGCTAAAGGAGGAAAAGTTGCGCCTGGCTTGGCACTTCCAGGTATCTCATCATGTCACCGTCACCACCTTGTGTTGTGAGGGCATGTCTACACCCCGTGGGGGGCGGGGGGGGGGGCATCGTGGCTCCCAGCCTGATTCATGCAACTCTTCAGCAAGGGGTGGGAATTAAAAGCGAGTTCTGCAGACCTCCAACTGTGTCCTGTTTCAATATGGTGAACACGCACCAAGCGCACATACGTGGGATCTTACATGATTATTGAAGTCAACATTTAAATATCTCAGTGCTAAGTCGTTGTTCTCCCAAGGAGTAAACCTCTATTTGAATCACAATAGTTTTAAATGTCTAGGCCTGATTAATATGAGAAATCCAAGTGAAGTGGTAACGGTAATTTAGTTTCATTTTTCACAGACTTACTTTATAAGGAATTTATAACAAAAATACCTTCCTCAATGTAACTGTGGCATAACTTCCTCAGTTCTTTAATAGCTTCCAGATGTTTAGATAATTTTGTTTAGAAACTTTGTAAATTATCAAAGTTATTTGCTGGTTAAATAAGACTAATAATAAAGTAAGTCTTCTCTGCCCTGTTAGACCTCATGATGTTGAAAACCTTTTTGAAGTCGTAACTTCAAAGTAGTTTACATGGTTGTAGTCTCATAATAAATACAGGATTATAGACTTTTCTGTAAGATTATAAAAGAAATGAAATAGAAATAATGACACACTGATTTCCCATGTTCCTATCTCTTCCTTTCAATGTTTACCAATCCTCCAGCAAACTTGATCTGCTGAAACGTCTTATTGACATCAAAGGATTCCTTCTCTAGTACAAAGGGTCAAGTGGAGGGCCTTGTCCGCTCAGACCACTGGTAACGGAGTTAGACAATTTAATCGGACTTGAGATAATGTCAAAGGGAATGACAGTCCATGCAGTGGGAAGTACAAAAGTCCAGATTTGCAGATCGGAAACATGAATATTAAAGAGTTAGTGAAAGGTGGCAAACTGGGGAAAAGGTGGAGAAATATTCACGAGATGCTCAGATACAAGGGTTATACTCGCAATCCTAAAGGGTCCAAAGATCAGAGAAAGGAATTTGACTTAAAAACAGAAAAATCAAAAAAGGCTTATGACTGAAAGTGAAAGGGAAATTCTTAAAAATATTTTTTGGGGGGTGCCTGGGTGGTGCAGTTGGTTAAGCGGTCAACTCTCGGTTTCGGTTGAGGTCATGAGTCTCAGGATCCTGAGGTTGAGGCTCGTGTCAGGCTCCTGCTCAGCGTGAATCTGCATAGGACCCCCTTTCTCCCTCTGCCTCTCCCCTCTGCACACACACTCGCTCTCTCAAATATCTTTCAAAAATTTGTGATTTTTTTTAAGGTAGACAATATCGGAAAACTACAAAAAATACAAGAACAAGAAGGAAAATCTGAAATTTGAATGAGTGACTAATACAGCAGAGAGCGTCCCTTGCAGCTGTTGTCATTTCGTGCACGCGGTGCGTTTGCTCTCCTGCCGTCCTGTCGGACGGAGCCCTATTGCCTGGCCTGTCTTTCCTGACCATCACCTCCTTTCCATCTGAACTGGTGGGGGTACAAAACATGCATCTCTTTTCCAGAAGGACTTAGGTACGAGACAGCAGTAAGCCAGTGAGAATGGGTGAGGACTAAGACCTCAATCTTCTTAGAGTAAACTGGCTTTTGGAACGTAGTTTAAAGAATTTTAAAGGAGGCATACATTATTAAATATGTAAATATAATTATAGCAGAAAACTCCACCTGCTTAGAATGAACCCCATTATATACCAAACAATGGGTTAAATACTTATTTAGAAGTGGTTTTCGGTCCCTTGCTTTCCATTGTTTCCTGGGCTTGTTTCTCATCCTTTCCCCTGGCAATTCTCTGTACGAAGATTGTCCTACCATCTAACAAGGGGATCATGCTATCAAACCGGAAAATAAAATAACCTGTTTATTTAGCCTGTTGGTTTTGGTCTTAATTTGTTTTCTATCCTTTCTTATTTTTTCATTTTGGCTTTGGCTTTGGTTTTTTTGATGGATAACAAGGACGATCATAGTAGGGCAAGCCGTCCTCTACCTAAATTCTCCCACAGGCTATGACTTTTAAAAAACATTTCTTATTTTAGAATCTATATGTGATGAATGACTATTTCTTTAGCAGTGCACGTGTACCCAAACATAATTACACCACTATCCTAATTTCTTGATTATTCACAAGAATAATCCTATCCAATTCACGTTGATAGGTTGCTCAAAAATAAAGAATACAGACCTTAGGAACCAAGATCATATAGATAGAAATACATTTCCACCACATATTTATTGTAAAGTCAATAACTGGTCTTCCTGAATACAAGGCAAAACTGTTGTAGAGAAATATTGAATATATTTATTCAAGTAAGAAAACTAAAAGTATCTTTAATTTTGAGGAACAAAAGCATATTCAGTTTTGACAACCATGCTCCATTTAAAAAGTTTTTTCAGAAATAACAATAAAAGCTGTTACTTAGCAGTAATTAACAGGGTAGAGGTAAGAAGACCAATCAATCCTGGTAAATCAAATGTTAAGGGTAGAAGCTATGCTATTTTAAAACTGGTTTTAATACTTTTAAGACAATTTGAAATATATTCACAGTGTGAGGAGTCATTCCTTCTGTGAAGGCCGAAGGTGAATGCAGAGAGACACCACCACTTAGAGATCAAAAGATCTATATCTTTTTTCTCAGCTTTTTTTTTTAAAGTTTTTTTTTATTTACTTGAGAGAGGGTGAGCGAGAGATAGAGGATGAACCTCCTTTGGGGTGGGGGGCGCAGAGGGAGAAGCAGGCTCCCCCGCTGAGCAAGGAGCCCGACTCGGGGCTCGATCCTGGGACCCTGAGGTCATGACCTGAGCTGAAGGCAGACGCTTAACCGACTGAGCCACCCAGGGGCCTCTCAGCATTTGTTTTTAATGAAACTTTTTAAATTAAAGTTTAGCATTCATTCAGAAAAGTGTACAAATCACAAGTTTACCACACCTTTGTAACCACTACGCATATCAGGAAATAGATGGTTGCCAGCACCCCAGAACCCCCAGCATTAGTTCACCAGCAAAATCACCCTTGATTGCCATCACCATGCTTTTATCGCTTGTTTGAACTTCATATAAATAGAACTGCACTGTGCATATTCTTTTGTCTGGCTGTTTTCCTTCAGCATTGTGATGCTTGAGGTACGCCCATGTTTGTTTACAGCTACGATTACTTCGTTTTATTATCGTACTATCACTGATTATATGAGTACACCATAATCCTATTGTTTGTGGATATTCTGTTGTTCCTACTGTTTCAAAAAATGCTGCTATGCACATTTGCATATATGTCCTGGTGTGTTTATGTACACATTTCTTTTTTTTTTTTTTTCCAGATTTTGCTTATTTATTTATTTATTTGAATGAGAGCAATAGAGCACAAGCAGGGGGAGCAGCAGAGGGAGAGAAGCAGGCTCCCCACTGAGCAGGGAACCGGATGGGGACTCCATCCCAGGACCCTAGGATCATGACCTGAGCTGAGGGCAGATGCTTAATTGACAGAGCCACCCAGGCGCCCTACGCATTTCTTTACAATATATTCCCTGGAGTAGAATTTTGGAGCTTATGTAACAGGTGTGTATGTTCAGTATATACTGCCAAATAGTTTTCTAAAGTGGTTTTACCAATTTCTACTCTTATCACCCATCACATTTGGAATATCATTCTTTTTCATCTTAGCCATTCTGGCAGGTATACAGTAGCATAACATTGTGATTCACTTGCAATCCACTGGTGACTAGTGAAGTTGAGCGCCGTTTCCTGTGTTTATTGACCAATTGAGTATTCTGTTTTAATGAAGTTTTCATGTCTTTTGCCCATTTTTCATCAAGTTTTTGGCTTTTTTTTTTCATAACTGATCTTTATAAATTCTAGGAAAGGGTACTTTATCAGATACGTAAATTCCAAACATTCATTCCACCTCAGGTTGCCTTTCACTTTCTCTGTGATATCTTCTAGTAAACAAGTATTCCTAATATTAATGAAGTACAATTGATTAATCTCCTTATTTATGGTTAGTGTTGTGTGTGTGTGTATGCATGCATGGTTTAATTCTAAGATATTGTCATCTCTCATGAAGATGTTCTTCTATATTATCTCATAGGTAGAAGCTTTATTGTTTTACCACTTACACAGGTCTACAGTCCAGCTGCAACTGATTCTTATGTACAGAGAGAAGTACGGGTCAAGATTAATTTCTTTTCCTGTTCAGTCATCCAGTGTACTCAATATTATCTATTGACAAGACATCTTTTCTCCATTTCCCTGCAGTTGTACCTTTCTCATCAATCAAGTGACCGTATTGGGTGTGTGGCTTGGTTTTGGGGCATTCTGTTCTGTTCCAGTGTTCTATTTGTCTATCTTTCTAGCAATATCACATATCCTGTAGCTTTATAGTAAGTCTTGATAGAAAATACCGCAAAACACACCTAGATTTTGAGTTAAAAATATTTTTTAACTGAATAAAAGTAAAAATATGACATCAAAATGGCGTTTTGAGAGAATTTTATAGTCGTAAAAGTATATGTTAGAAAAGTACTGAAAATCAATTAGCCACATTATCTTTTTCAAAATTTTAGAAGGAGCCACAGTGTCTATCGAAAGATGAATGGATAAAGAAGATGTGGTCTATATATATAATGGAATATTACTCAGCCATCGGAAAGGACAAATACCCCCCATTTGCTTCAATGTGGATGGAACTGGAGGGTATGATGCTGAGTGAAGTAAGTCAATCGGAGAAGGACAATCATCATATGGTCTCACTCATACAGGGAATATAAGAAATAGTGACAGGGATGATAGGGGAAAGGAGGGGAACTGAGTGGGAAAAATTAGAGAGGGAGAAAAACCATGAGAGGCTCCTAACTCTGAGAAACAAAGGGTTGCAGAAGGGGAGGTGTGGGGGGGTGACTGGGTGACAGGCACTGAGGGGGGCACTTGATGGGTTGAACGCTGGGTGTGATACCATATGTTGGCAAATTGAATTTAAATATTTAAAATGTAAAATTTTTTTTAGAATAACAGCTGATGAAAGAAATAATAAAGATAAAAACACACTAGTTAGAAAACACTTGGGTAATGGAGAAAAATCAATGAAGTCAAAAGTTATTCTAAGTTTTAAAAAATCTTTATTATATTTGAGAAAGAGTGTGTATACGCATGTGTGCATTATTAACATGGTGGTGGGAGGTAGGGGCGGAGGGGGAGGGAGAGGGAGAGAGAGAGAGAATCAAGCAAAATCCCGCTGAGCACGGAGCATGACCCAGGGCTTGATCTCATGACTCAGATCATGACCTGAGCCAAAGTCAAAAGAGCCGGACACTCAACTAACTAACTAACTAACTACCCAGGTGCCCCCCTTTTTAAAAAGTAACTAATAAAATTGATAAGGCCCTGGGAAGATGGATCAAGAAAAAAGAGAAAAAGCACAAGGACCTAGGTCAGGAATGAAGTAAGGGACATCACTACAGATCCCTTTGACATGAAAAAGATAATAAAAACATTATGAACAATTTAATGTCTATAAATTTGAAAATTCAAAATTAAAGAATTCCCTAAAAATGCAACTAACTGAGACTTTAATAAAAATAGAAACCCATAATTAAACTTTTCCACAAGGAAAACTGTAAGCCCAGATGACTCTTTTAGCGAATGATTTATACACTAAGGAAAAATAACTCCAAGCTTACACAAACTTTCAGAAAAAAGAAAATGAGTGTAAACTTTCTAGCTTATTTTATAAGGACAACATAATTTTGATATCAAAGCCTGATAAGGAAATTACTTAAAAGGAAATGTTATAACATTTGGACTATATATATATAACTATAGTCCATTTACTCTTATGAAAGAAAATGCAAAAAACCTAAATATGATACCTGCAAATCAGATATGACAGGATGTGCAAAGATAACACATCACAGTCAAGTCGAATTTATTACAGCAGTGCAAAGCTTATTTAACATTTTATTTATTTATTTTTAAATATTTTATTTATTTATTCACGAGAGACACAGAGAGAGAGAGAGAGAGGCAGAGACACAGGCAGAGGGAGAAGCAGGCTTCATGCAGGGAGCCCGATGCGGGACTCGATCCCGGGACTCCAGAATCATGCCCTGGGCCGAAGGCAGGCGCCAAACTGCTGAGCCACCCAGGGATCCTCTTAACATTTTAAAATCAATTAATATAACTCACCTCATAAAGGAAATAAGTCATATATGATTATATTAATTAAATTCAACACCTATTCTTGATTTAAAAAAGAAAAAGTAGGGGTGCCTGGGTGGCTTAGTCCATTGAGCATTAGACTCTTGATTTTGGCTCAGGTCATGATCTCAGAGTCGTGAGATTGAGCCCAGTGATGGGCTCCAGGCCCACCCTTGGAGTCTGCTTAGGAGTCTCTCTCCCTCTGTCCTGCCCCCTCCACGCATGTGATCACATGTACGTGTATGCACACATACTCTCTCTCTAAAAAATTTTTTTAAAAAGGAAATCTTTAGCACGTTAGGAACAGAAAGGAGTATTATTACCCTGATGAAGGATATTTACAAAAAGCACCTATCATAACCATCAAACAATGATAAATAAATGACATCTCTTTGAAATCAGGAATGAGATCTGGAAGCCCACTAAGATCACTTCTGTCCCTAGCCTGGTGATCCCACCTAGTGTACAAAAGCAAGGAATAAAATAATAACAGGACTGAGAAGAGAGAAATAAAACTATTATTAGCAAATAAAGCATGATAGTCATATTCTAGTTATCTATTTGTGTATGACAAGTCACCCCAAACTTAGAAGCTTAAAGCAACTGGATTTATTATGTCACCGGTTCTGTGGACCAGGGATTCAGGAGTGGCTTCGCTGGTTGATTTGGGTGGAAAAGGCATTTCATGAAATCAGTTAGAGTCGCAGTCAGCAAAGGCTTGCCCGGGAGTCTGCGAGCGTCGGCTCTGAGATGCTCCTCACGCTCCTGGAAGCCTCAGTGCCTCCCCGCGCGTCCTCCAAAGCTGCTCGCTTGCTTCCCAGGACAGATCCTCCAACAGAGAACAAGGTTGAAACCACAAAGCCTTTTCTAATCTTGCCTTGCATGTCCCACTGTCATTTCTACAACATTTTATTTTGTTAAGAGCGGGTTACTAAGTACAGTCCACACGCTGTGGAGGGAAATTAGGCTCTTCCAGAGAGAGCTGTCTTGAAGAACTTATGGAAAGATTTTAAAACAACCACAGTGTACAGAGAAAATCCAAAAGAATTTACAGAAAAACAGAATTAAAAGGTGGGTTTATTGGGGCGCCTGGGTGGCTCAGGCAGTTAGGCGGCTGCCATCGGCTCAGGCCGTGACCCCAGCGCCCCCCGCAGGCTCCCCGCTCTCCCTCTGCTCTTCCCCCCACTCACTCGCGCTCTCCCACTCTCTCAAATACATAGATAAAGTCTTTTGAAAAAATAAAAAAGTGGTCTGGTAAGATCATTGGATATGAGCACACATGGTAAAACCGTTTGGATTTCTATTCAGTAATAGAAAATAGCTAGAAAATGAAATATTTAAGATGATAACATTACAATAGCATGAAAACAATCAAACACCTAGGAGCGAGTCTAACTCCAGTTATGTGAGGCTTCTCTATGGGAAACTGTAAAACGTTAGATTTTAGATCCCCATCTAACTGAATTTATAAAACTAAATCATTAACTATGTATTTTCTTCTAAATACTACCCAATTAAAGATCATCAATTACAAAAGAAATTGTAGCTTTTGCTAAAAGCTTAGAGAACTTTTGCGTGAGAGAAGCCGGTCTCCATTTTCTCTTTGGCCTAAAGCGTTCAGCTTAGAGCCGAGCCCACACTTAGTATCACAGTGTCCGAGTCTCCTGAAGTCCTGCGGCGGCAGTGGCTCCTGTTATATCTGGACACAGTCGGTTTTCCATCCTCTGGCCTGTTGCCTAGGTTTGCACAAAATTTTCCTTATCTTCTTTTCTTTCACTGTATTTCTGGCAGATTGGATATTTAATAAACATAGCTATAAAAAGCAACACACAAATAAATTCAAGACCATCAAAACAAACAAGTTTAGAAAATAGAACTTTCCAAATGTGAAAAAATCATAGTTGACTAAACACACAGGTATCTACCCTTTTTCTGACCCTTCAAGGAAACGTCATCTTGAAGTAGCTTTATGTCGGCGCAGTAATTACACGTGGAATAATCTCATTCTTCCAAAGAATCTATTTTCTGGTTTTCTCTAAGTATGTTCCAGGCTATTCAAGACTGGACCTCGTTTCCCCTGCATCTAAAATATCACTGAATGATTCAGACACAGTAGCAACCACAGTACCTGAGAGAGAACGGGTCCCAGGACCTTCCCTGAATAGGGGGGTTCATGTCGTCAACCACCCAACCGCATCCCCACCCCATCCACGCACCCCCGCATTGCACAGTCATTCTGACGGTTGGCTTTACATGTATCAACCTGACGGGGCTAAGGATAGACCAGATATTTTTGGATGTGTCTGTGAGGGCTTTAGGAAGAGCCCAGCATTTGCATCTACAGATGAGAACAGGGGATCTGCCTTTATAGCATGGGCAGACCTCATCCAACCACTGAGAGTGCAAACAGAACAAAGAGTGACGTAAGGGTGAATTTTATTTCTCTCTTCTTGAGCTGGGGCATCCGCTGTCTCCCGTCTGTGGATATGGGAGCTCCTGGTGTGGGGGCCTTCGGACTCCGGTACTGACCTCCCCAATAGTCCCCGGTCCCCTCCTGAACCTTCAGCCTGAGACAAGGAATCTTACTACCTGCTCCCTGGTTCTCAGGCCTTCACAACTGCCCTGAACCATCCCACCTGCTTCCTGGTTCTTGGGCCTTCACACCTGGCCTGAGTCTTACCACCTGCTCCCCCGGTTTTCGGGCCTTCAGACCTGGCCTGAATCTTACCACCTGCTCCCTAGTTCCTGGGCCTTCACACCTGGCCTGAGTCTTACCACCTGCTCCCTGGTTCTTGGGCCTTCACACCTGCCCTGAACCATCCAACCTGCTCCCTGGTTCTCGGGCCTTCACACCTGGCCTGAGTCTTACCACCTGCTCCCTGGTTCTCGGGCCTTCACACCTGGCCTGAGTCTTACCACCTGCTCCCCTGGTTCTTGGGCCTTCACACCTGCCCTGAACCATCCTACCTGCTCCCTGGTTCTCGGGCCTTCACACCTGGCCTTGACCATCCCACCAGCCCTCCAGGTTACCCAGCGCAGAAACAGCAAACGCTGGGGCTTCTTGTGCTCCATAACCATGAAGCCAGTTCCCATACCAGGTCTCCGCTATATATGGTATTGGTTCTGCTTCTCTCAAGAACCCCGAATAGTGCGGTCATCAGTTATTTGCCCACTCAGTCCATAGCCTGGCCAGTGACACGTGAGGTAATTTCCTGTGAAAAATACTATCATATGGCAGCATATATACAAATTTTAAATGCAAATACTCTTTTTATCCAATGGCTCCATTTTTAGAAATTAATCCTATATACTTGCACATTTACTTAGAGACATCTGTAGAAGAAAATTAATTTTATTATAAGCAATTAAAGCAAATACTTTACATACAGGCCAAGTAATTTTACTATAAGCAATTTGCTTTTAGAAGCAAAAAAAATTTAAGTATATATGTGTCCATTGCTAAAGGAATAAATGAGATACATTATAGTCTAACAATTCAACTATTAAGAAAAAGAATTACAGGGCAGCCCGGTGGCTCAGCGGTTTAGCGCCGCCTTCAGCCCAGGGCGTGACCCTGGAGACCCCGGATCGAGTCCCGCATCGGGCTCCTGGCATGGAGCCTGCTTCTCCCTCTGCCTGTTTCTCTGCCTCTCTCTCTGAGTGTGTCTCTCATGAATAAATAAATAAAATCTTAAAAAAAAAAAAAGAATTACAGGGGAGCCTGGGTGGCTCAGTCAGGTAAGTGTCTTCCTTCAGCTCAGGTCATGGTCCTGGGGTCCTGGGATCGAGCCCTGTGTCAGGCTCCCCACTAACCAGGGACTCTGCTTCTCCCTCTCCCTCCACCCCCTTTGTGCACACACACACTCGCTCAAATAAATAAATAAAATCTTTTAAAAAAAGAATTACACATTAATATGTTTCTTTCACTCTTTCTTATTTGCGTGCATATTACAGATGATTTTATCCTTGGGGATGTTTTGAGTTCTAGTTTGTGGATTTTGTCATCCAACTAACTTCTGGACAGCTTTATTAATCGTTTTGTGGCATAAGACACTACTTTTATTTTGGGGAGTTTATCCTTGTATGTTAGCCTTTTCCAAGACAGACCAAAAAAATTGTTCATATTAAATGTATTAAATGTATAACAAACCAGCTGGGAAAGTTATTCTGTGAGGTCAGAGTTTCTGGGGATCTGAGCAGATGCCCGCGAGGCAGCAAGGGACGCTGTCTGACCAGGGCTGGTGGTTAATTCCACTGATACATGTCACAGTCAGACCAGGCTCACATCCTCAATTTTTCTTCTCTGAAAACTGCCACGTATCCTGGAATTCTGTCCCGTGTTCCCACCCGAGTTGGTGGAATGTTCCGTGTTACTACCTTGGCAAGGCCGCTCTGACTGGCACCGCTGAGCTCAAATGCAGCCAGGCCTGACTTATCTCAACCTCACCTCTATCCACTTTCTAAAGATTCTTTGTCCCATTCTTTCAGTTGATCTCAATTTGTTTTTAGAGAACATTTTTTTAAAGATTTTTATCTATTTATTCATGAGACACACCGAGAGAGGCAGAGACACAGGCAGAGGGAGAAGAAGACTCCATGCAGGGAGCTCGATGTGGGATTCGATCCCGGGACTCCGGGGTCATGCCCTGGGCTGGGGGCAGGTGCTCAACTCCTGAGCCACCCAGGTGTCCCCTTATTTTATTTTTTTTTAAAAAAGATTTATCCATTTATCTTAGAGAGAGAGAGAGAACGAGCAGGGGGAGGAGCAGAGGGAGGTGGAGAGAGAAGCCCTAGCAGACTCCCTGCTGAGCGCAGAGCCCGTCTTAGGGCTCAATCCCATGACCCCAAGATTACAACCTGCGCTGAAACCAGGAGTTGGCTTCTCAACTGGGTGAGCCACCAGGCGCTGGGAACAGACGCGGTCGGGTGGTAAATCCCGGGTGTTAGAAACATTAAATCTTCATTTAAATCATATTAAAGTGAAGATTATTCTCTCACGAGGGTATACGAAACTCTCAGATGAAGAGTGCGTTGCTTTTTAGATGTAAACATTTCATGAGGCCACTATTTGCTCAGAAGCCATCAAGTCGAATGGTCATAAGCCAAGCACTAATATTTTTAAAGGGGAAAATAAGGGGGCTTGCCAGGCCACTTCGTTCATGGTCTATTACAAAGAAAATATTTGCTCAATTTATTAAGTTTAGGTTTAAGTGAGTTGAATTATTGTGCTTTGAGGGTTTTGCTTAACTAAGACTTGATGGGAAATTTGTATTTAATATAACAAATGGGTAAGACGTTTCATCATATGATGATCTCATGGAAACCTATCCTGAGTCCCAGATGATTATAGAGCGAGCTCTAAACTCAAGCTCCCCTTCAAAGCCTCCCTGCCTTTGCTCACGTAGTTCCATCAAGGCCATCTGGCCACTCTTGAACCTCCATGAGGCCCTTAATCAGAACTTATCGCCCCTTTCTACGCGTTTCTAGTGTCTGCAATTAGGACTCGAACTGCTGGGCCTGTTGTTGAGATTGGCTTCACGATCTCCGCATTGTGCTGTTCCCGTTGTGCTCTGATAGCCTACAATGACTTCAGATATATTTCATCTGTTCTTGTTTTCTGAGTGGTTCGGTTGAACTTTGTCTAGTTCCAGGATGGCCTACTAGCTATGGGGGGAAAACATTAAAATCTTAGGGGCTCAACGCCCCAAAGGCTTATTTCTTCCTTATTTCTTGCTCAGAGTCCAGTGGGGGTGGGAGAAGGCTTCGTTCCTCATCGTGGTTCAGGGACCCAGGCTTCCTACATTCTGGAAGGTCCCTCGTGCCCTAGGACCTTAGAGCTCTCTGGGTCCTCCGCACCTGGCAAAGGAAGGAGGAAGTGAGTGAAGGAGCATGCAGGAGATGCTTTTAGGGGGGACCCTGCGTGGAGACAGTGTACACCAGCCCTACCCGGATTCCACTGGTGCGTGGGCACCTTTTGCTGGCAGGGAGGCTGGAAGCGGTGGATAGGTCTGTGCCCCGGGGGACAAGAAAATTGTTCTGGTGACCAGGAAGCCTTGCCTCTGCCATGATCTGTTCTCCTCGCCAGCCAGCGTCTGTTTTATCACACAAAGCAGGACCAGGGACCCTCCCCAAGGGATGCAACCCAAAGCCCCACGTGTCAGTGGGTCTGGTGTGATGTACAGGGATGCGGGATGTGCAATCTTGTCACAGCTTCTGACCTCTTACAATGACTTCACCGTTTCTACGGGGCTCAGCCATGCGCCTGCAAAACAGCTTTAAGCCGAGCGGGACGCGCCACAGGCCAGGCCTTGGGACCCAGCATCTGCTCTGTGACGCCCCCGCCCCCAGAGGATGGGTCCAGCCGCTGAGACTTGCCCACCGACCCTACAGTCCCTGCGCCGGGTTCGGTGGGATTGGGCTGCTGCTTGCTCGGCAGCCCCGCAGCCCTTCCCTCCAAGGACCAGGGACACGGAAGCCTCCCTTGACTTGTCACGGGGAATTCTAGTAAAGTAACAGATTTCATGGGCTTGTGCTGCGTCACTGCGGGATGGAGCTGGTGTGCGTGGGACTCGGTGTGCCGGCCTGGACAACACTGCCTTAGCTTTGTGTGTCCCGTGACAGTCACCTGGCGGAATAAACGTCCGCGTTAGGCGATGAGGACAATCTAGGGGCACAGGTGGAAACCAGAGTTGCCGACTGCTCGGCCCAGTTAGTGCCCCTAGACTGCTCTGCACCGTGGGAGCACGCGTGTTACTTGCCTCTGCGTGTGCAGACACGGCGCGAGGCCCGTGGCATCACACCCCTCGGACTGCTCACGTCTTTGTTTCACTCTTTGCAAATGCAGCTTTCGACGGGGGGTTCTCATTGGGCCCTCTTCTGCTTCTGCTTCCAGCTCCGGGGAGCAATCGACGGTGACATCCATCGAGCGACAGCTCCAGGGGCCTCACGCGGGTGGGCGGCTTTCTGCCACCGAGACACACGGAGCAGGGCTGCGCGTGTGGCATGACCCCAGTCCAGCTGAGCAAGCAGCTCAGTTCGGCAGGTTGAGAAACATACTTTTACTAGCAATAGTTGGGAGTGTATTCATTTATTCCTGAGAGACCCAGAGAGAGAGGCAGAGACCCAGGCAGAAGGAGGAGCAGGCTCCGTGCGGGGGAGCCCGATGCAGGACTCTATCCCGGGACCCCGAGGTCACGCCCTGAGCTGAGGGCAGACGCTCAAGCATTTGCTTTCATGCCTCGGGAGCCAGGTGCCGGGGAGAGAAGCCCAGCCCATCCTGCTAGGAGGCCGCCTGGGGAGAGAGCTGTAAAAGGAGAGCTCCTGTGGAGGAGAAGTTAGGTTCCTCGTTGACAGGCGGCACCAACTGCCGGACCGGACCGGGTGAGGCCGCCTTGGACGGCTTGTCCACAGTTGACCCTTCCAGCCGACACCGCACAGCGCAGAGCGGAACCGTCTCGTTGAGCCTGCTCGATGCCCAAAGAATCCCAGCAACAAAATGTTTGTCACTAATTTGGGGGGTTGTGCAGCCACAGACAAGTGCAAAGCTCCAAGGATTGGCCTGGGGAGGGAGTGCCTCCTGCGACACTTACGTGGTGTCCCTATCGCGTAGGCCGTGGGCCTGGGAACACGCGTCTGAGATGGAGCCGTCTCCCTGCGGAGGACCCAAGGGCAGGTTCTCGTTCAAAGCCCACCCAGTACTGCTACCTGGTTGGGCTTGGCAGCCAAAGGCGCGAGGATGGAAGGATGACTCACCGGTATGGTGGGATCCAGATTCTGAGGAGCGCGTGGATGAGCTGGTGAGGAGGGCTCTGGAGATCCGGGGCCGCCTCCTACTTAGAAGGCCAGACTGGCTTTGCCTGCAGATGGTGCCTAAAATTGAGGCGGCGGCGCTAAATTTGGATAGGATGACTCTCGGGTCTGGTGTCCAGATTCCTGTGTTGTTCTTTGTGGGTCCCTCCCTGTTACTCTAGTCCCTCTGAGTGGGGAGACCCAGCCTGGCTTTTATCAATCCGTTTTCCTGGAGACAAATATTCTGCCTTGAACTCCCACCCGGTGGGCCTGCCCGTGTTGACTGCCCGCATCTCCGAATATCGCCCGTTCACACTCTGCCCTGCTTGGCCGTCCCAACTTCTTTTCTCTCCCGGTTAAGGCCTCCCCGCTCGCCTGGAATGCCACCTGTTGTCTGCTGACATCTGTGCCGTGCCACGAGCCATCTGTGTTGGTCCCTTCCTTATCGCTCCCAGAATTCCATTTTTCCTCCTTCAGTTCCTTGCAGGACATCACAGAGTCGGCTCCGTTCCACTGAAATGTTGTAAGGCTGTATCGACACCACAAAGTCTGATTCTTCCACACAAGAGCCTTCAGAGCTCTGATAACACCCTTGATCATCTCTTTAGCCTAAACCTTGCCGGCTCCCGCGTTAGCAAGGCTACACACCCGCGGATATAAATTCGCTTCTCGGTATCCCCCCTAAAAGGTAGCTTCCTGAAGTGACTCCCATGCGTCAGCGGAGAACAGAGGACAGGAATCATTTCCTACGAGAAGGGCATTATCGTTTATCGATTACACCTAGACTTATGTTATTATTTTGCATTAGCATTTTTAAAGGCTCTCACCAGGTCTAGACAAAGGTCTTATGGGTTTTAGAGCTTATATAACCTTAGGGACTCTCTTTCTTAAGCAAAAAATTTACAAATATAGTTAGTTTCAGGCCTGTGAGAATGAGGGATTCCGAAGCTTCAGTGTTGTTAGTCTCCTTGTAAATCGGCCTCAAAGTTCCTGTTGGTATCGTCTCACGACATCCCCGGCTTTCTCCCATCAAGGCTGCTCTCTCATCGGTGCTCTTCCCCCCATATCAGTGCCTCTGATTAAGGCCAGCGGGGTGCTCAGCGCACGCAGGATCGGGTGAGTTCACATACGTCAGGGGCTTAGAACAGCATCTAGTACGTGGAACATGCAATAGGTGTTAGCGACTACTAGTATTATTTTTAAAAAGATTTTATTTATTTATTCATCAGAGAGGGAGAGGACACAAGCAGGGGGGACACCAGACGGAGGGGGAAGCAGACCCCTCGCTCAGCAAGGAGACCGAATGGGGCCTTGATCCCCGGACTCTGGGATCATGACCTGGGCCAAACACAGGTGCTTCACCGACTGAGCCACCCAGGCCACCCGGCTATTATTACCTTTATTGCTTACCAGCAGGTCTTTAGAAAACAGTGTGTCTTCCCGACTTAATTTTCTTTGATGTGCTGGGGTTAATACTTGCCCTGCCCTTTCCCAACGGTTATTGGGAGGATCAAATGATAAGATACATGAAGGAGCTTTGTCGACTACAAGCACCAGGCCCCAGGAGACTGTAACTGAGCTTCCATGCGACACTGTTAGTTTTAGAAAAGATTATGTTTGGCAAAGAAAAGAGGACTTTGGCCCAGGCAGCGTCATTAAAGCCCTCGCTAAGGGAGGGAGCAAGAACGAGAGGTGCGCGGCTGGCACACCCTGGAGGCCTGCCCTGCGCCTCCCTCTTGATGCGCCAACGTTCAGAAAAGATGAAATCAGTAGAATCTGAGAAAAAGTGGTGCAATTTTATAAAAGAAAAGCAGCAGGGCCCCGGGAGGTATCGTGTGTCTTTCACAGCCTTAGGTCTGCAGCATCCTCAGCCTTGTCCTGCTCTGCAATCTGGGCTCCCAGGGTGCTGCCTGGAGGAAGCCTACTCACGCTTTGGGTTCGGTGTGAAAGTCCCTCCTCTGTGGGGTTTCCCCAAGCCCCCCAGCCCCTGCCGCAGGAAGAATAAATAGTTCCTTTTCTTTTTTCTTTCTTTTGAAAACATTTTTATGTATTTATTCATGAGAGGCAGAGAGAGGCAGAGACCCAGGCCGAGCGAGGGAGGAGCCGGACGCGGACCGGATGCCGGGACCCGGGGTCACGCCCTGGGCCGCGGGAGACGCGCCCCCCCCCCCCCCCCCCCCCCCGGGCCTTCTGCTCCCCGCGGAAAAGCTCTTCCCCGGGCTCCGCGGAAAGGGACCCGCGAGCCCTGTGCCCGCGTCCATGGGCTCAGTGACGGCTTAGGCCTCGCGCAGTCCGAGGAAAGCAGTTTGCAAAGTTGGTGAAACGGGATTTACGGGCGGAGTTCGCTGTCGGGGAGCGCATCCTTGCAGCCGCGGGTGCCGGGCGGCCGGTGCGGCGAATCCCGCGGCAAGCCCCGCCCCGGGGGCGTGGCCGAAGGGGGGCGTGACCATAGGGGCGTGGCGCGGCCGAAGTGGGCGTGACCAGCGGGCCGTGGCCGGGCGTGGCGCGGTCAGGGGGCGTGGCCACGGGGGCGTGGCGCGGCCGGAGGGGCGTGGCCGAGGCGTGGCCGGGGCGTGGCGCGGCCGGGGGGTTTCCGCGCTGGGGGCGCGTCCGGGGGGCGCAGGCGGGGCTTCCGCCGCGAGGGGCGGGGCGGGCGCCGGGGCTCTGACGGCCGGAGCCAGGGAATTTCAATTTGAAACGCGGCGGCGGAGGAGGCGGCGCGGCGGCCCCGAGGCTGCGGCTGGAGCGGGAGCGGCCCCGCGGGAGCGAGCCCCGGCGGCGCGGAGCGCGGTGAGGCGGCTCGCGGGGCTGCGGGGCTGCGGGGCTGCGGGCGGGGGCCGGGGGTCGGAGTCCTGGGGGCGCCGCGGGGCTGGGGGCCTGGGGGGAGGGTCAGGGGTCCCGGGGGTCCCGAGGTCCCGGGGTCCGGGCGGAGCGGCTGGTCCCCGCGGAGCGCGGGCCGCCCGGAGTGTCCCCGAGGCCGCGGCCGGGGCGCAGAGCCGGGCAGGAAGCGGCGGCGGGACGGCGCCCCGGGGGGAGGGCGGCGGCCCCGGGACTGCTGCCTCCCGCCTCGAGGCCCGGGTCCCGCGTCCCCCGCCCGCCTCTCCCTCCCCGGGGTCGGGGCCACGTCGGGGCGGCGCCGGGAGGGGCGGGGCGCCGGTGAGCCGCGCGGGCCCCGAGGTGCCGGGGTTTGGGGCGGCGCGTCCCGGGCCCGCGGGGAGGCCGGCGGAGGAATCCCGCTGCATCCCGGGCGCCGGCCGCGGGCCCGAGCGGATACCCGCGCGGAGCTGGGCGCGGGGGTGAGGGGCGGCAGGGGGGCGGCTGGGGACCGCCGCGCGCGTGGGCGGTGCCGGGGCTGGGCGAGGGGCCCCACGCGCGCCGTCCCGCCGCCCCACGCGCGCCCCGTCCCGCCCCGTCCCCCGCCCCCTCGCGCCCTGTTGCGGTCCCGGAGGTCGGGGGCGGCCCCCAGCGCCCGGGCCTCTGCGCTCACTGCGGGTCCGCCCGCGGGGCCGCTGCGAGGGGCGGGTGAGGGGTCCGAGGGTGCAAGTGCGGGGTCCGGGGGTGCGAGTGCGGGGTGCAGGGTGCGGGGTGCGAGGTCCGGGGGTGCAAGTGCACGGTGCAGGGTGCGGGGTGCAGGGTGCGCGGTCTGAGGCCCGGGGGTGCGAGTGCGGGGTGCAGAGTGCGCGGTGCAGGGTCCGGGGGTGCCGGGTGGGGTCCGGGGGCGCCGCTCCTCGGCGGCCAGGGTTGCGGAGAGGCCAGAGGAGCTGCCGCCCAGGCCGGTTACTCTGCGGCACGGCCTCCGGGGCCCCCCCGCTAATTTGCGGATCCTTCCATCCACCCGTTCCTCGTCGCTTCCACCGCGGCCGCTGCTTCTAAGACGGAGGGAAGGTGAACAGATCGGAGCAGTAAATGTGCTTTTTTTCTTTTTTTTTTGAATCCCGTCCTTTCCTGTTTCTTGAACTTCTTGCCTCCAAAATGTCTTTTGCATGTCGTCGTGCCAGCAGTCTTGTTCTTTTTACTGTTACATAAGCTTTTTCATATTTTTAATGACTCCAAGAGTCTTCCCTTTATTCGTCCATATTCTTCAGCTCCCCCCCCCCCCCAAGGTTTTCTTCTCCCACCGGAACGCATTATTTCTGTGTCCTCTGTCTATAATACAGTGAGAGAATTCGCAGTGTAGTTTGGCTTTCTATCTCATTTCACCTTGGGTTTAGCACTTGAGGGAAACTGAGTCATCTTTTTGGCTGCAGGGGCGGGGATGTAGGACTCCCAGGCCCTGAGCAGGTTCCCTGGGAGACCAGGGCGCTGCCCCTGTTCTGGTGCTGCGGGCAATCTTGGGGTGTGACGCGGGCCACCCAGCTTCCTCCATCTATGGACACAGTTTGCAAAGAACGAGGCAGTGTCACCTGTCAGCGGTGGCCAGTCCTGTGATTCAGATTGAGAACCACCTCAAACCTCAGATATCTCCTCTTTGGAGCTTGTGGGAACAATGGGGTGGATTTAGGGCGCCTCTGGTCCTAGTCTGCCTTCCCCACTCCCTGGGCAGACTTCCCGCTGGTAGTGGTCTTGTGTGCAGGAGGACTGCCTAGAACCAGAGGCTGCTCACGTGCACTGACCCGAGGGGACAGTTTCTTTCCTTTCAAAACACACTTCCTTAAGAAAGCCCGAGTCCTAAGCTGTTGCTCATCTTTCACCTCCAGCCCAAGTAGTTAGAGCACCTGTGCAGAGACGCTGCGGAGGAGGAAACAGGTGGGTGTGTTGAGCTCCCCACGGAATATCTTGGTATCTAACTTGGGTGGGGATTGCTTAAAATAATTAAAAGTAATACCAAAGTTACAATTTTAGTGAAATCATTGCTAACTTATGTAAAAAAATTTAACTGTTACGGAATATTTCAACTGGGTATGTATTATTAGATTGGGTAGGTATGCGGGTGGTATGTACGTTAAAATCAGAAATTTAATTCCAAGTAGGAAGAAGCAGATTTTCAGATTTAGGGGATGGACCCGAACGGAGGCCCACCAAAAATAACCGCAAACGTAAAACACGGAAATTCAGGGAATTCTTACTGTATTTCGAGAGCTGGCTTTGAGGACAGTTACGTATGTGCCTGTGTTGGTGGCTCTCGGGCCGGTGGTCACTAGGTCGTGAGCGCTCCGCACCTTCCAGTGTACCCTGTGCTGCTCTGAGTTGATGAGCCGGCGGCGTCCTTCCTTCCTAACGTAGCGTTCCTGTGGTTTACCCTTTCCAAATTACCGGGTCCAAAGAATCGAGTTTAGAAGACCTATCCAGTCACCAGATTTTAAAAATAGATTTTTAAAAATCATAACCATGTCCATGTGTACTACCCAGCCATTTGCTTTCAACTAAAAATACTTGCAAAGATGACAAAGCAGTCCTCAACCAAAATATTTATTGGTAAAATTACTCTGTAATTAGTAATATAGTATAGTTATGTTTAACATCAGGTTTTGCTCTGAATCACCAATCTCATATTACTGTGGCCAGAGAACTACAAGGGGTTTTATCTTTGCCGTTTTATTTAGGAATGTGGGGTTTGTATTTTATTTAGTAGAATGCTAAATATTTTTGAAGATTTGACTTTGTTTCTGTTTCCACAGGAAGCTATGGGCATTTGTCTTTGTTTTTTGAACCAAAGTAGTCTTTTTGAAAGCTGTGTGTGGACTTTTTGGGAGCGTAAGCTTTGCTCATATTTTTATAAGACAATATAGTAGTTTGTGCGGATACCGCTGAGAGTCAAAATTTGCATTTCTAAAATCTCTTGTTTTTACTTGGAGAAAACAAAGGAAATGTGCCTACCTCCCCCGCCCCACCTTTATTTAGAAACATTTCCAGTGGCCCTGTTTGCTTTTTCAGATTCAGAATTACTGTACTAACCCCTGAGTACCCCCCAGGTGCCCCCCAGGTACCCTTACAGAGTTAAAAGCTGGACGTCAGGGTTTCTGCTGGCTTCGGCCCTGAGTCCCTGCGCGTTCATAGAATCCTCAAGGGCTGCCCTTTCCACTCAGCGAATGGACGCGCAGCCCTTGCCCTCCGCCCTGACACTCAGACATTTGCAGACTCCTCGGGGGTCGGAGTTCATAGAAGATTTGTACAGGAACCCCCCCAGATTCCAGACAGAGCATCCTGTGGGAATGCCATGCTTCGGCCCGAAGCAGCCCCCTAATCGGGGGGGAGGCCATCGCTGGTGTGCCCCCCCCCCCAAGTCTCAGATGGGGTTGTGGCCGCTTGGGAGCTGCAGGAGCATGGCCTCAGGTGCAAGTAGTAGAGTCGTGGGGCGATTACAGGGAAGGCAGAAAGGGGAGCGGGCGGTCGTCCTCATAGCTAGAGGTAGCTGGCGGTGGTGACCAGTGCTTTTTAACGGTTTTCTGTAAAGTTCGTGTGTGCATTTTGTATGAGAGCAAATGTATTTACGTGGATGTGGATATATATTTGGCATGTAAAGTGATCTATAACATTGTGCTTAACTCATTTGACAAATCTATTCATTGAACTTTTATAGAATATTTTAGGGGTGCTTTTTGTGAAGATTCTTTGAAAGTTGGAGTTGGCGTAGAACCTAGTGGTAGTTCATGTAGCTGTGTCACGTAGGCCATATGGGTCATGTAGGCCATATGTCATAGAGGGGATTTGCTTTTCTTGCTGGTGGATTTTGTTTTCTCTCGCTTTGTGGTTGGATTGACATCCCTGTGGGTTTCTTAGAGATGTGTTTTTCATGTCTAGAAGGATAGATACTTTTGATGTATCATTTTTCTCAATACTCAGTGTTTGGGATAGTATTTGTTTTAATGAGAATTTCAGTGGTTTTCTCAATTTTCTCATTAAAAATTTTTTTTTACTTAGTGCAAGTTGGGTGAAGGGGCAGAGGGAGAGTTGAGCAAGGATCCTGCCCTGGGCTCGATCCCAGGACCCCAAAATCATGACCTGAGCTGAAGGCAGATGTTTAGCTGACAGCCACCCAGGCATACCTCAGTTTTCTCATTTTTAAAGTGATGTCACTTACCGTTTGGATAAGGTTATATACTGCTTCTGGATTTTTTCCCCCTAAAGATCGATATTGGGCTAACTTCATATTCTCAAGTACTTTTAAAATGGAATTATAATTTCATTTCATGGATACTGCCCTGAGTATTAGTATTTTTTCAATTTAGCATATTAGAGCCATGAAGGTCTACATGTCTGTAGGTTGCCTCCTAAATTATCTTTATAGTAATTGGAATATGTGTGAGGAATAAGAATGCTCTTTTTATTCGCTCTGAGAAATACCTTCAGTAAGGTTTTGTTTCAGGTAGCCACGTTAACATTTTGCGCATGTGACTAACTTCAGGGTCATGGGGACGGTTTCCGTACTTTCTAGGTTAAGAAGGAGAGGGTGTGGAAAGGGCTCCACGGTGATTTGTCTGCCCCTCCGTATGATCTTGTCTAGACCAGGTAGGGAGGGTCATTGTATCTAAACTAAAGCTTTTCGAAACTGAAAAGCCAGTTTCCTCTTGCTTTGCTCTTTTTATGGCCTCACTGTGAACCTCTTTGAAAGAAATTGCCAGATACAAAAAGACTGATGAATGGTACCTTTTGATTGCCTTATTCCAAGATGACTGTGGACTGTGATTTTTTTTTAAAAAGGATTTTATGTATTTATTTTACAAGACAGAGAGCATGAGCAGGGAGAGGGGCAGAGGCAGAGGCACAGAGAGAGTCTCAGGCACAGTCCACACTGAGCACGGAGCCTGATGCAGGGCTCGATTGCATGACCCAGAGATCATGGCCTGAGCTGGAACCAAGAGTCGGACACCTGACCGACTGAGCCCCCCAGGAGCCCCAGGAAAATTGTGATTTTGGAAATTTTTCATATAGGTCTGATTACCACCTATCACCTTTTGTAAGCCCTGAGTTCAGGTTTCTAGACCTCCTGTTGAGCTGGAACTAACACCATGATAACAAGTGTGCTGAGTTTAGTCATATTTTTGGGTTTCTACCAGTATAAACACACATCCCACTATCTCAAAGACATTAAATTAAAATGTAATTTGCACTTTGCCATAATTCCTAGGTTCTTTTTCTTTTTGTCCAGACAGGCCACACCTTTAGATTCATTCACCTAGAGGACCAGAAAGGAGCATGGAGATTATTTAGTGTAGACATGCTTGAAGTAGAGCGGGATGAGTGAGAAAGTACTGCCCAGTGTGGTTTGTGAACTGGCTGAGACTTTATTTATTTATTATTTTTAAAATATTTTATTTATTTATTCATGAGAGACACAGAGAGAGGCAGAAACATAGGCAGAGGGGGAAGCAGGCTCCATGCAGGGAGCTCCTAGGACCCCGGGATCATGCCCCAAGCCAAAGGCAGACGCTCAACCACCGAGCCACCCGGGCTTCCCAGGCTGAGACTTTAATAAAGTGTGCGCTTGTGTGCACGTGTGCACGTGTGTGCGTGTGTCTGAGTATTGGAGAGAGATTTTTGGGAGCAGTGTTTTGGAAAGTATTTTGGGAAACAGAAGATTAAAAACTGCTGTTTTAGTTCAGTTCTTATTTTTGAGGTTAGGAAACCTCCATCCTGCTGGACTGGTTTACTTCTGGGGCTCCTGTGCAGCTGTATTCTGGGAATTCCCTTTGCCTTTCTTTCTGGGCTCCCAGGTTACTGGGCTCTCTGTCTCTTTATTAACTCTTACTTTAACTATATCCTCCAGAAATTTCCAAGAAAGTGCCAATGGAAGGTGAATTTTTTGAAACCTTGCATGTCTTGAAGCAGCTTTTTTCCACTCTTAAATGCATTTTTTTCCCCAAGTAGGCTCCATGCCCACTGTGGGGCTTGAACTCATGACCCTCAGATCAAGAGTTGCATGCACTACTGACTGAGCCAGCCAGGTGCCCCTGAAATGCCTTTTTGTGCTCTTATGGTGAATGCTTTTATAGTTTGGCTGGGTATAGAATTCCAACTTAGTGACTACTTAGTCTTTTGACTTTTTCTGGCATGATTCTGTTGTGATCTGGCTTGCCAGTGCTGGTGGGCAGGAGCCCTGCAACTCTTAATGTTTGCCTAAGTGGGTGTGGCTGGTTTGCTCTTCTTAGGAGTTTTTAGGATTTTCTCTTTGAACTTGGTGTTTTGAAATTTCATGATGGTGTGCCTTGGGTATGGGAGGTTTTTCACTCATTGTGCTGGGCACTTGCTCAGTGGGCTCTTCCAGGTTGGAAACTCGTGTCTTCCTGAAATCTTCCTCTGTGATAATTTCTCCCTCTGTGTTCTCTGGTGTTTCCAAAACTTCTGTTATTTGGATTAAATTTTCTAGATTGACTCTCCAATTTTATTAGTGTTTTTTTTTATTTTTCCTCTCATACCATCCCTTTATTTTTTTGTTTGGTTTTTGCTTTCTTCTAACCTCTTCTAACCTCTCTTCTAACCTTTTTTTGTTTGTTTGTTTTCCTGTTTTCAATGCTGCTCCTTGGTCACTGAATTTTCTTTCTGGTAATGTCCTTGGTTTTTCCATGTGTGTAGTGTCTCCAGTCTTACTCTACTTATGGCCCTTTGCACTTGCTTCCCCTCTGGAATGTTCTTCCAGCAGATACCTGCATAGCTTACTCCCTTAACTCCTTCAGATCTTTGTTTCCCATGATCATTTATTTGAAACTACAACCCTGCTTGCACACCTAAAACCCTAGTATGCCTTCAATCTTTCTTTCTTTTCTTTTCTCTCTTTCTTTCTTTTCTTTCGTAGTATGTATTATTATCACCTCGGTATAGACTGCAAGAAGGCAAATATTTTTGTCTATTTTGCGCTTGATGAATACATGTTGCCTGAGTAGTAGGGCTTCCTTGTTTTCTGTGTTCCCCCCACATCTGCCCTCTGTGTCTGGATTCCCTCAGCCTGGAGACTTCCTTCAACTGCTCTAGAGAATGAACCTCTTGTCTTTTGGCTGCAAAGTTCAGAGAGAGGGAGGGAGAAGGAAGAGTTTCAGGAGTGCTCCATGTGCTGTTTTCAGCTCTGTCTCTCCCCTTGCACTCTGTGGCCTCTGGAACCTCCACTTCCTAGGCTCCTGGGGCCTCTCCCAGGGCTCAGTTTGCTTCTTGGAGGCCTCCACCAGAACAGGGATTCAGCTTTGGCTTCCTCTGCTTTGCTAAGTCAGTTACTTTGTACATCTGTTTTCCATCTTCTAAAATTCTGTTGATATATCTCATCTGCTGGCCTGTCCCCTCCTTTTTTCTTTTTTTTTTGTCCCTCCCCGTTAAAAAAATTTTTCCTTACTGTCATTTTAGTGTGGTTTTGGGAGGGAGCAGAAATTAACTCATGTTCAGTCCACTGATTTAGGGTTTTGAATTGATAAAAATAAAATCCCCAAGATTACTGTGGTAGTCACAGTTTGGTAAGGACTGCAGCCATAGTAAAATGGTCCTTTTTTTTATGCCAGATACTGAGTTGAACTTTATATATGTATTTTTATATATATAAAAATATATAATGTAAATATAATATCGTGTATATAACATATGTATATATCATAGATATGTGTATATATACATGTGAAGAGAGAGAAAGTCAGGTGATTGAGCCAACATCTGGGGTGGGTGGGAGTTGACGACTGATATGTCTGAATGGAAAGGTGCTGCTTCCTAGGAAGACTTCGGCAAATGTATTATTTTTTTTCTTGTGATAGTTTCATGGATTAGTTCAGTACAGATGCTTATAAATCTTACAGTACATACTTGAATTAGATTTAAAAATACACAGTAAAAGTTTGTGACTATGTTTCAGAAATGGCAACCTTATTTTAGAGCGTCCTGAATACCTTCATTTATCTTCAGACTGATATGTGGTTTGCATACACATATATTAAATATTCTTTGAATATTGATTCTGTGATTAGAGGAAACTCTGAACTCCTGTGGATTCTGTTAAATACTTTTAGGGTAAAAAATTTGGTTACTAGGGCATGAATAGGGAATGGGAATTACACTCATGAAGATATACATACTAGGGATTTTTTTTTGTATGGAGTTTAGGGCAACAGAAATGGGGTTCTGATAAGGTATTGGCTGTGAGGTCCGAGGAAGCTCCCAAAGACCCAAAGACTCATACGTGCGTGTGGTTAGTGTAGGTTAAACTCTTTGGTGGGTTTTACAGATTTATAAATTCAAATACTCTGTTCCTTAGTGTAGAAGATGTTGCAGGCAGTAGACCAGGATATATTTTCCCAAAGTGTGGTGTGTGTTAAAATGAGTTAAGGTGGTACACAGATGAATCTTTCTCTCTTACTGGTTAAATATACATGTCAGTGTACATCAGAAACATAGACAAGTGCCTCAAACCTATGATTTCATTGGTATTAACATAGTATAAGGCTAAAATGAAGTAGGTATTTTTGTAACTTGATTTAAAGGTTAAATATAAAGTAAAAAATACAGTGACAGTGTTTGGATTTGGCAAAAAATATAAAGTTGTTATGTGAGTGAACTTTGAGAAATGGTGCATATGTTCAAAATATCATTTTTTTGTTGAAATTTTTATTTATTCATGAGAGACACAGAGAGAGGCAGAGACACAGGCAGAGGGAGAAGCAGGCTCCATGCAGGGAGCCCGATGTGGGACTCTATCCTGGGGCCCCGGGATCACGCTCTGAGCCGAAGGCAGATGCTGAACCGCTGAGCCATCCAGGCATCCCGAAAATATCATTTTCTATCAAGGTCATTAATGGATTTTTTTTCTTTCTCCTAGTAGATAACAGCATAAAAACCATTATGTGGTGATTGCAGCTTAGACTTCTCATGGTTTTCTTTTCTATTAAATATGGTTTTAATTTGCAAAGTTTCGTTTTAATCTTTTCAAAGTAAATCGCTTTTCTCATTTGATTCTTAAAATACATTTCATACCGTGTGTCCAACAGATAAAAGCGGGTCAGGAAGAGGTTAAACTACCAGAGTCATTTGGTTTCCTAAGGGAGCGTCAGGCACAGCCAAGGCCTGCTTGTGTCCAGTTGTCCCCTCTGCTCTTTGCTCCTCTGCTGCTGATGGAGTTGCCAATTGAATTTTTCTTGGAGAACACAGGAAGCCTGCCAAGTTCTGTAGCTAGAGATCTGTCCTGTAGCTCTCATCTATTTGTATCTTGAGCCCTGAAGGTAGACAGAGCTGGGTCTTCCAAAAATAGTTCAATAAATGTGTCAACGTTTTGAGATACTGTTGGAAAAACAAGGAAGTAGAAGTCCTATGGGATTATTAGGAAACGGTGCCAAATGCCTTCACTAAGATTTGAAAAGCTAGTGTGGCAGGGTCATCTGCTAGATGGCGGTGCACATTCAGCCTTCATTCTGGGAGCCCACTTGCACCATGATAATCTTTCCCTTTTCCCCAGTATGCTCTGTTTAATTGCTCTTGGACTCTGGTAGGAAAGCTGCTAAGTGAACACCTCCCTTGAAAAGTTTTCTTTAATCCACTTCTCTTAAAGGGAGAAAGGAAAACTCATTTTTCTTAATAAAATGAATACAAATTGTGTATGGGAAAGGTTAAAATGTCAAGAAATGAGTTGGGTCTGTCTACTGACAGAGGAATCAAGAGTTTATCCATAAGCTTGTAACCAGAACTGTTTTTGGATCTCAGCCATTAAAATCAACATCAGTAAAGCCTGTGTCTTAATTTCTGTAATGCCAAGATTGTCTGCTTTAAGTTACACACATATGAGAATATGGATACATTTGTCCCTCTCCCTCCCCCACCTGCAGCAGGAAAATAAAGGTATGTTGCAGATATTCTTAACTTTGCAGCTCCCTGGCGAGGAGCCGTAGATGTGGGCAGCATGTGTCGTGCAGATGTGCCTCTAGCTTTTCTCCTAGCTGGGGCCAGTTCACTTTCGTCCCTGTGCCGCAAGCTTAAATGGAAAGACTCAAGGGTAGATTTTAGAGCATTTTATGGATCTATGATCTCTGTGTTGCTCGCTCCGTGCAGCCCACACGATAGCAGTGAGAGATAACGTGGCCTTTTTTCCGGGACCTTTTTTTGTTGTTGTTGGATTTTTTTAAAGTCATGTTTTTAATGCATCTATTTATTGAAACGCTTTTTGGCAGAAGGAATATACCATCATTAGTTACAGAAGAGTGTCTCTTTTAAAACTTTTTATTACGGGAAGTTGAAGATACATTCAGAAGTAGAGAGAACACTAGTGTAGTGAACCCTGGGTACCCTCACCCAGCTTTGATAATTACCAGGACATAGCAGTCGTGTCTCATCAACACTTCCCTTCCACTCCTGACACTACCCTCCTCCGAGGATGATTATGAAGCAAATTCTAGACATCATATAATTTCATTTGTATATAGATATTTCCTCCTGCCCCTTCTTTTTGGCACGTGCATTCTAGTCTCCAAAATAAAATTGATGTCCATTACTGCTTGTGTAGAGTCACAGAGATGAGTTCATTTGCGACTTAGGTCATGTTTTTGGAATAAATTTCTGACTGTGGTTTTAATCAGAGAAAGTTTCATCTAAACGTAGCTTGTGGACGTAGGAAATGCTCTAGCCAGTGCTAAAAAAACATAATACTTTCTAAACCAAATCAGAGCTGATCTTCAGAGTCTAGTATATTCTCAAGGTACTGTTGCTGTTCTGTATGTTTTTTTCCCCATTGCTCCTACATTTACCTTAATGACTTTAAAGGCTTTAATGATTTCCGATTTTCCTTTTTTCTCCTTCCTTCCCTCCCACACTCCCTTTCTCTCTTTCATTCTTCTTTTGCTTAGCATGGTTTTGTTGGCAATATGTTGGAAGTAGACCAAGCGAAACATTTTTTTTTCAGCTGACTGGATTTTAATGGGACTATACAGTTACTGTAAAATCAGATCAACCTGCCATGTGTATGGTCTGTCTGGTTTTATAGAGGGGAAAGTGCATGCTTCAAACATTGGTCATATGTTAGTTTATAAATCAAAAAGTTGGCATTATAGTTGAAGCTGACAATCACTTAATAGTTGAAATGTGTTTCCCAATTAATAAAGGCAGAATTTTTGGAAAAGATTTTATTTTATTTGAGGGAGAGAGACACAGAAATAGCAACAGAGAGCACAAGTGACGGGGGGAGCGGGAGAAGCAGGCTCCCTGCTGAGCAAGGAGCCCGATGTGGGGCTTGATCCCAGGACCCCAGAGCTGAAGAGACACCTAACCGACTGAGCCACCCAGGTGCCCCTAAAGGCAGGATTTTTATGTGAGAGGTAGTTTATTTTAAGTTTTACTTTTATTTATTTATTAAATTCCATTCATTCATTCATTCATTTTTAGAGAGAGAAAGAGTGCATGAGCAAGGAGAGGCAGAGGGGGAGAGAGAGTCTTAAGCAGGCTCCATGCCCAGCACGGAGCCCAACGAGTGGCTCGATTTCATGACCCTGAGATCATGACCTGAGCCAAGATCAAGATAATGGATGGAGCCACACAGGCACCCCTGATTTTTACTTTATTCTTATTTATTTTATTTTATTTTATTTATGATAGTCACAGAGAGAGAGAGAGAGAGAGAGAGAGAGAGAGAGGCAGAGACATAGGCAGAGGGAGAAGCAGGCTCCATGTACCGGGAGCCCGATGTGGGATTCGATCCCGGGTCTCCAGGATCGCGCCCTGGGCCAAAGGCAGGCGGTAGACTGCTGTGCCACCCAGGGATCCCTGATTTTTACTTTAAATTAAAATATAGTTTAGTATGTTTTCTTTGGGAGGTCATTATATACTGAATTATTTTAATCTGTGCTTTATTGAATCGTAGTGTATTTTCTTTGTAAAGGTATCACATGGTGAATTAGAAAGTATTGGTAATAACGGTCACATTCCTCGAGTACTTCGTCCGTGTCCAGTACTGTTCTGTTGCTTAGTTTGTTCGTTGTCCCCTTGCAGTAACCCCGTGAGGTAGGTACTGTCCTGGGTTACCTGTCGGAAGAGTGAGGGGCAGTTTCATTCAGAAGTTGGACGGCAGTTGGGGGGGTTCCAGGCCCGGTCCCTCTCTGGGGAGCTGGGCAGGAGGGAGGCGAGCACCGATCTGGGCAGGGGTGGCTGCCGCCTGCCTTGCTCTCTGTCGCTGCTTTATAAGTGGGACGTCGCGTCCATCTGCAGCGTGACAGGTCGCAGGGTGGCTGCCCAGGTTGGAGGTTCCAGGTGCCGCTGACCATTGGGAGTTTTGCCTCGTGCCGTCAGGGGTGTCAGAGCTCCGCTGTCCCTGAGCTGTCCCCTGGAGACAGGCTTGGGGGAGTTTGTCCCGGGTCCTTGGGGATGGGAATTTTAAGCAACCAGGTACCTGATAGTTTATCTCCCTTCCTTTTTTCCTGAAAGGAGCAGAGGGTGGAAAGGATATTGTTGCAGCCCCAAGTCCCGCTTCAACCAGTTGCTGGGTGTGACACTGGGGAAATGAGGTTGCTTCCTGTGTCCTTCTCTTAAATGGGTCAGGCGCCCTGAATTAAGTCCGGATCCGTATACGGTGTCTGGCTGGGCCCTTGGGCCCCGCAGAGGGTCGCTCCCAGGGCCTTTGTGTAGAGGAGCGACACAGACGGGCTTGGGCAGAACATTGGCTAAAGCTTTCATGGTATCCCCATGGCAGTTTTGGGAGTATGCTGTTCATTTGCGAGAACTCTGTGGTGGTGATTATTACTGAAATTTTAATCTTGGTCATCTAAGATATTTCTTGCCAGTGATTTTTATTATGACCCGATGGGGACTGCTGACGGGATGGATGGACAGACGCCAGGGACACTCGTAGGGAAGCCTAGCAAGCTGATGTGGCTTGTCTCGATGGCTACAAAACCGGTTGAAATAGGATGAAATTTTTTTGAAATGAAAGTTAAGTCTGCTGAATTATAAGCTCCTTGAAAGAGTTCTAGGACACAGCAGTGTTGGCCTTCTTTCCAGAGTGAAGATGTATTAAGAGGTAGTAGATGGCTCCGTATTCCCCAGCACGGAGCGCGTTGACTTGCGCCCCAGCAGTGCCCGGAAGTTCCTCTCACCGGGTAACGCTGGCCCCGGGGTCAAGTCTGTGGAGTACTGTCCCCTCCTGTTTTATTTTTGACCGTCTTGAAATTCCCCCCTGACCCCTTGCAGTGCTTCTGTTCTACTCCTCCTGTTCTCTGAAGACTTCCTTTCCTCTATCAGCTTTTCCCTGTTGCCTGCGGTTCTGTCCTTAGCTCTGAGATTTTCTTTTTTGCATCATTTCAGTGATAGAGATGCCAGTCAGCAAGGCACTAACTTGACTTCACACCTCACAAATGGACGGTGACCTGTTGGAAAACCCTTTTTCCCATGCGTAAACCAGATCTGGAGAAAGGGAGTTTCCTTTTTGGGAGAAGAGGAACTTTTTGACAGTTGGTGTGGGCAGAGAATGGAGTGACTTTCCCAGGGTTTGGAGGACCTCCGCCAGAGGCTGGTAATTGTTGGGAGGTGGGAGGATGATTCACCGTGTGGGAGGTGGGACTTTGGGGCCACCACGTGTTAAGATTTTATGATTCTCATTTTGTGACTTGCTGAAATTTTAAGGTGATTAAAGTGATTTCAAGATGAGAAGTACTAATTCTAAATATATTTGTTAATATGCTACTTTAGGTACAAAATGTCTCACTGTTCTATTTTAGATATTAAAATTTTTAGAAGTTAATTTGAAAAATTCATAAGCTAACTTTGTTATTTCCTTTTTAAATTTTTTTTTAAACGAAGCAGCTTTATTTGGAAAGTTTTAAATATGTAGCAAAGTAAATTGAATAGTATGATGATCCTCCCCATGAAGGGTCATCCCCTAACTTTAACAGCGATCAGCTGGTAGCCAGCCTTTATCTACATCCCTGTTCACTTCATCCCTGACAGGATTATTTTGAAGCAAATCCTAGGCATCTTTTTGTTTCATCTACTTATATTCAATATATCTTTCTTTTTAAAACTTTTTATTGTAAGTAATCTCTATACCCAACATGGGGTCGAGCTCATGACTCAAAGGTCAGGCGTCGCATACTCCTCTAACTGAGCCAGCAAGGTACCCCTCAATAGATATTTCTAAAAGCTAAGATTCTTGAAAAAAAATTACAATACTATTATTACACATAAACAAATTAATAGTTAATCTTTAGTATCATCAAATATTCACTCTGTTCAGGTTTCCAATTTGTTTCTGTTTTCTTTCAGGTTTTTTGGAATATGATTCAGATTAGGTGCACGCATTGTAGAGTAGTGATTCTCTTTATAGGTTCTGTCTCTCTTTTATATTTCCTTGTAGGGGATCACTGGGTGGCGCAGCAGTTTAGCGCCTGCCTTTGGCCCAGGGTGCGATCCTGGAGACCCGGGATCGAATCCCACGTCCCGGAGCATGGAGCCTGCTTCTCCCTCTGCCTGTGTCTCTGCCTCTCTCTCTCTCTCTCTGTGACTATCATAAATAAATAAAAATTAAAAAAAAACCCAAAAACTATATATTTCCTTGTAATTTATTTTTTTGAAGAAATTGGATTGTCTTTTATCATTCCTACAATTTTTATTTTGCTAATTTTATCTGTGTGGCATAGTTTTAACCTGCCTCTATTTTGTAAATTGATGGTTTCATAGACGCTTTTTATCAGCTTTAGGTTCAGTTAAAAATTTTTTTTTGCTGTGAATATTTTTTTTGTTATTTCTTAAAACCACTCAAAGAGTATACTAAGACTAATTGTAAAGGCGATTGGATTTCTTACTTAGTTCTTCATTTTCTCAAGTCATTCTAAGCCAAATTTCCCATAAAAACAGATGGAACTACTTAGAAATTTGGGAAGATTATTATCCTCTGCAAACACCACATCCAAATACAAATTACACAAGAGTTTCTAGTCTAGTTCCTTTCCAAAAAAGAAAGGGAAAGAGCAGATGCCTCAGTAATTTCTACAGACCACAAATCAGGTTTTCAGTTAAAGTGAGACATTTTACAGTAAAATCAGTCTGGATTTTTCTAGCACAATGTGGAAACATTTCGGTTTTGCTAGTTAGATTTCCCACCCAGTAAGCCAGTACTGCTGGTGCTAGTGCTGGCCCCCCCCCCCCGCCCCCCTGGGAGCTGCAGGTAGAGGGTCAGGGTGGGTGGGAAGACGGCACATCAGCAAGCAACCAGGAGGTGTGGAAAATCAAATCAGTGTGTTCTGTGGTGATCACTTTTTATCATGACCAACTTCAGATGAGCAAGGTGAGAAGATCTGTAACATTAACCGAGTGCCCCCACCTGCTTTCCCCGTCGTGTTTAGTCCACCTCGTAAGGGGTGGGTCCGGGTTCTGCCGCCATCCAGCTCGCCCGTTCCTGTCTTCCCTGGCTGGGAGTCCTGCGGCACAGGCCAGGCGTACTTTTCCTTTCTCTTGTCAGTGTTGGTAAATCTTTTGCTAGATCTTCTCTTACTTTAGTTGGTATTTGTTATGTTAGGTAGTAGGTGAAGAAGACGCTTTGGTTACGTGAAGGTGCTTTGCTTAGACTTCATTCTGTGCTTTCTTTTTAAAAAATTTTTTATAATGGAACCTATATGATAAACATAGAATAATGAGTCTCCATGAACCCATCTTGTAGCTAATTATTAACATGGTCAGTTTGGTGTCATCTAAGGGCCACCAACGCCTGTCTCCCTACCCTGTACCTTACTGGATGGTATTAGTTTTATTTTTATTTTTAAATTGCTTTTTATTTATTTATTTATTTAATAAATAAAGAGAATGTGCATGCACACATGAGCAGGGGTGGAGAATGGGGAGTGGGGGGCACAGGGGCAGGGGTTCCATCCCAGGACCCTGAGACTGTGACCTGAGCCCGAGGCAGAGGCTTAGCTGACTGAGCCACCCAGGCGCCCCTTGCTGGATGGTTTTAGAGCAAGTCCTTGTGAATAGTTTTTTTTTTTGTAAATAGTTTTTTATATGTCTGTAGTAGATACGCATTTATAAAAAAAACAAAACCACAAATCCATTGTCAGGTCTAAAAGTTTAATATTTCCTTAATAGCAAATATTTGTGAGTGTTCATATGTTCATTTGTTTCATAAATATCTTTCTGGTTGGTTTGTTCAAGTCAGGACCCAAATGAGGTCTACATTTCATTTGGCTGATACGTCTATTAAATACCTTACTATATAGTTTCTCCTTTTCTTTCAGTTTCTTTAGAATATCCCACATTTTGGATTTTGTTGATTATATCCCTTTGGTAGTGGTTAATATGTTTCTCTTACATGAATGTTCTCTTAAATTGGTAGGCAGATCCAGGGCCTAATCAGATTCAAGGTTGATTCTGATGGTGGTGATGGTTTGGAGAATTCTTCGTTGTAGTTCTTGTTTATTTCCTACTGCACTTCAGGACCCCCAGTGTATGGTGGCTGTGCTCTTGGGATGAAGGGTGATCAGTGGATTCAGGTGTTGTCGTCAGTCAGCTTGGTCTATTGTAAATTTCCCGTCAAGCCTCTGCCTCGTGTTTGGCAGCCGTTGATGACGTTGCCTACATACTTTTTTCATTTTATTGACATTTTACCATGTATTTTTTTTCTCTGAAGTAATTTACAATAAATTATGGAACTCATGACATCTCACCCCAATTTCTTTATTATGTATTTGTAAAAAGAATACGGACATACGTATATATGTGTGTATATATTTTAAAGACTTTTATTTACTTGAGAGAGAGAGTGAGAGCAGGAGAGATCACAGAGGGTGAGGGAGAAGTAGGCTCCTCACTGAGCAGGGAGCCTGATGTGGGGCTTGATCCCAGGATCCCGAGATCATGACCAGAGCCAAAGGCAGACGCTTCACCGACTGAGCCACCCAGGTGCCCCCAGAACAGTATTCTTATATATAATAATCAGTTGACAATAATTCTCAAATACTACTTAATATCCAGTCTATATTTAAAATCTCTGTAATAATTCCTGTGACATCCTCTATTTATCAAACCAGGATCCTATCTCAAGGAGCACATACTGCATTTGGTTACTGGCTTTGTTACTTAAGTGTCTTGTAATCTAAAATAATCCTCATTCCATTGCTTTTCACTGTATTTGCATGTCAGTGACCTGTTGGAGAGAGATCACTCTCCTGTTGGAGAGGCCCCGTGTCTAGTAGACTGTTTCTTCTGGACTCTTTCTTCAGACTCTTTGTCTGAAGATTGTCTCCATGTGCTGGTATTCAGGGTGGTCTCCTGTGTTCTTTATTTAATGTGAAGTAAAATTTAGAGCTATAGGTTCGGTTAATTGAGAATAAACATCTTTGGTAGGAGTATTTAATAGCCAGGTTGTATGTTTCCTATTACATCTTATCAGGGCCATCTCATGTTTTTGCACTATTACTGTAGCTAAGATTAATGATTGATCTTCTCATTATGAAATTATATTTTTCCCTTGAGAATATAATATAATCTGGGAGGAGTGAGACTTTGGCGCCACATAAACATCAATTTCCTTATCATTTCTTTCATCTAAATAATGTTAGTATCCATTGGTGACTCTCACCTGAATCAACTATCTCATTGGTGGGTGGCAATGTGATCATAAAATGGGATTTAAAAAAAGAGTTGTGATCAAATACACATAACATTAAACATCTTAATCATTTTTAAGGGTACAGTTGTATGTGTACATCGTACATTAAAATGGGATTTTCAAGTTTTATCATTCAGCTTTACAAACTTGCAATTTTTCTGTGTGAAATAGCTTTTTTTTTTTTTTAAAGATTTTATTTATTTATTTATGAGAGACAGAGACATAGGCAGAGGGAGAAGCAGGCTTCAGGCAGGAAGCCTGATGTGGGACTCGATCCCAGAGCCAAAGGCAGATGCTCAATCACTGAGCCACCCAAGCGTCCCGAGAAATAGCTTTCCTTCGTCAATGTGGGCTATTTGATTACTGTGAAATACAATTTTTATTTGAAGTACAGGATAAAATTTTTCCTTTTACCATATTTCAGAGTAAGCCATTAGTGTTGTCATTTCATGTTTTTTGTCTTTCTCTTTTTTAAGTGTCATTATTGGCTTGTGGATTTTTATATATTCATCGTATTTCAATCGGGTGCACTCAGTTCAATCATTCTTTTACTGTTCAAATTGTCCCAACTTTGGCCAATGGAGCCCTTTCAAATAGGCGCCTAAGTCATTTTGACATGATCCTATCAGACCCTGAAAGCGAGGAATGTGTTTCTTTAAAGGCAGTAAAATTTCCTTTGGAGAACAGGGTCAAATCTTTATTAGCCATAGCCCCAAAGAAGCATCTGTGTTACAGAAAATTGCCACAGAGCAGAGTGAAACCTTGATACCAAAGTCCTAATTCATCAACATATAGGAAAGCAGGGTGAAGTTAGTGATCGCTAAGGTTTTTTCTCATTTTATGTTCTATGATTTTTTACCATCTATACAGTTGTTTTACTCTTTGGTTTTTATTGGAACAAATATTTTCTATCTTTTAAGTATAAGTAATCTCTACATCCAGTGTGGCTCAAACCCATAACCCCGAGATCAAGAGTCACGTGCTCTTCTAGAAGACCGAACCAGCCAGGTGCCCCAGAACAAAATGTTTCACGAGTGAATGCTGTCAGATTTTGTCATGAACAACATCTTTACTACTTTCTTCCTGTTCTCATAGTCTGCTTCCTGGGCCATGGGTTAAAGGACTGTAAATTTGGAAAAGCAAGAGTTTCAACATATTTCACGGTTACAAAGTCCATCCTCAGGAAACGAAAAGGGGTTTGTATCCTAACCTTTGCCATTTATTCCGACGACGTAATGCAGCTAAGCATTCCCCATGGGGAGGGTCAGCCTCGTAATGCTGGATCCATAAGCTGCTGCCTCCTTTGTGCAGACACCCTTATTTCCTCTGATTTGGGTAAACAGATGAAGTTTCACCAGGAGTTTACGTGTATAACTGGATTTGTGAAGATCTGTTTTGGACATCAAGATTTACGTCATGCTTCGAAACCTCTGGGAAGTTACAGTCTGACATTTTAAAAAACATGTTCCTTTTCTAAATTGACTTTTCCCATTATAGAGTTTAATGTGGAGAATGGTCGCCCCCTGAGCAATCATTCTTTTCAGTTTAGTAGATGTTCTTTTCCAGAATAAATTTGGTTCAGTTTTATTGTTATGCCCTCAGTAGTCTCTCACATGCCTCTTTTGTTAAGTATTACATACAAATTACCAGTTTTTAAATACTTTGAACATTTACTGAATATTGGGCAGAAGTACAAATAATACAGCTGCATACTACGCTAATAAAAACAAAATATTGTGTCTTGAAAAACCATTTCTTCTCTTAGAAAGAAGTACTATGGAATTCTGTATTCATCATTGAGTTAAGTTTTGGAGTAAATGAAAGATGATACTGTATTTTACTTAGAAGTATTCCTTTTCAGGGATAGACATGGTTAGTTTATAAGATAATCTCATAAGATCATTTTTAGAATCTAAAAGAAGACCATCATTTTTTTCCCCCAAAGGCCAAGACTTTAAAAAATATGTGAAGTTGCTTTAACTGTAGAAACTGAGTATCATCATAGGTAGTAATAAAGTTCATTCTGTAAATTTTCCAGATGGTAACAGCTACTGGAAGAATCTGATTTGTTTTTTTCCCCATTCATGATATTAATGAATTGTGAATTAGTGCAATTGAAATCTATACTGGATTGTCCCTATAACACCATAAAGGCTTGGTGTCTCTTGTAGGAGAAATACCAGTGTGTGTCTAGAGAGGTACTTCCTTTCTCCATCACTGTAACAAAGGATTTGAGGCATTGTATAGGGAATATATATGGTAAAATTGCTTAAGTAAAAACAAATGGAGGTCAGGTAAATCAGAAATAAAAAGAAAATACCAAAATTAAGATCTGCCCTCAATGCACCTTTGATTCCTAAACATATGTAACCTGTAGCTGTAGCCTATCATACATTTTATTGATACTGTTTTTGTGTATCTTTGTGTATGTTTTATTTTTATACAAGAAATATATATTTTTTAAATTTTATTTTTAAATTTTTTTCTCTACACAGAGAGGGACAGAGACATAGGCAGAGGGAGAAGCAGGGTCCTTGTGGGGAGCCTGATATGGGACTTGATCCCAGGACCCCGGGGTCACATCCTGGGCCGAAGGCAGATGCCTAACTGCTGGGCCACCCTGGCGCCTCTGTACCCTGTCTACTTTCTCTTCCCTGAGACGATGATCCTCAACCCTGGTTGTATGTTAGAATTGTCCAGGGACCTTTGGGAGGAAAAGCCTGGGCCCGAATCCAGATCAGTTGTATCAGAATCCTAGAATTTTAGAATTGGAAGAAATAAAAGTTTGATTCTGTCAGAGAACCTGGAGACTGTAAAGGGCCTTTCTAAAAGCAGTGCTTCAAAGTAATCAAAGACTTGGGGCAAGAATTTGGGGATTGGAAAATCTTGTGCATGGCGAGTTCCCATTTGTTTCCCATTCATCACCCCGGAGTCATTGAATTCCATGCACTCAGTCCCCTGGCTGTTGGTTACCTCCTTCATCTTCACCCCTCAGAGTGTCCCGCGCTCTCTGCTGCTCCATCACACCCTTCTCCTGTTGGCCAGATGCCCTTGTATTCTGCTACTGCCCTCCGTGTCAACCTCTAGTAGCCCCTTGTACCGGAAGGGGGTCAGAGTGAGCCGTTTCGTCCCCTGACGCCTGTTGGATCCTACGCTCCAGCAAGAAGATCCTTCCCTGTCATTTGTACAGCTCTATATTTCTCTGAATTTCTATAAGCCATTCCGTAAACCGTGTCTAGGATTCTGTTCTTTCACTTGGCCTACCAGGCTTCTACAACAGATCACAGGACGTTCGCTCCGGGACATGTTAGCAGTAATTTAATTCAGCCTTTTCAAGTGAGAGATGAGGAAACTGAGACCTAAAATGTTCACTATTCCTCCACCGCCCAGGCCACAGAACAAATTTTAGCTAGCTTCAGACCCGAGTTACAACTCAGATCTCTTTGTTTACTTTTCAAAAGACCTTTCTCTTAAGATGCAACTTAAACTCGAGCATTTCTGTCAGACTTTCAGTAAGAGAGTCTATTCTGGTCTCCACACTTTGGTGCCATTTATTGTGTTATGGCTGCATTGGTGTTTCCGTTGTAATAATAATAGTGAACAAGGATATTGCTGGCTTTTGAGTGCTTGCTTTGCACGAGTCACAAGCATTTGCTTGTTTCATTTTGACCTCACAATCACCCTACAGGCATTGTCCACATCATCCATGAGGTAACAGGTGTAGAGAGCTAAGTCTTAAAAGACTGAGGTTGTAACTCAGCTTGGTCTGATGCCAGAGCCAAACTCATCTACACTGTGAAGGTTGTTTTTTTTTTTTTTTTTTTTAACGTATAAACATCTTTTATTTTCCACTGGATTATAAGGCTCTTGGTGAGAGGGAATAGGTCACTGATGTCTTTGTATCCGCTCTAGCATCTAGAGCTCAGGAAATATTTGGTGACTGCACTTGGGAGAACCATCACTTGTGACCACATTTTGAAGATCAGGGAAGTAGAAGGTGATATGTGAAGCTTTTCTCAAGTCTCTAGGCACTAGATCTTGGAAGAAGACAAAGGTATGTGTTTGAAGTTTCTGTGGAATGTTGTGGGCAGGAGAGTTCCGTAATTTTCTTTGTTTAGTGGCCATAATGAGATTTTGTGCACTTATTTACCTGTGAGAATTTGCAATAGCATTTTAGTTGCTCGTTGTCTTTTCTGGCTTTGTTCATCGTTGTATTGTATGTTGTCATCTTTAAGTACTCTTGAATCTCTCTAAACTAGGCGATTAGCAAAAGATTGGTCTTTTTTACCAAAGTGAGCTTCTAGATGATTTTCTCAAATAGAGTGTTGGATTTTGTCATCTTAACTGGGCGCTTCCGAGCTGGTGGGATGCTTAAGCTGTGCAGGTACATTTGATTACGGATGTGGGTGGTGCCAGTGATTATCCTTTTGTAGTCAGGCATTTAGGTGTGAAGACTTTTTTGTCCCTTGTACTTGGTAGCAAAGTGAAACCCTTAAGCTATTTAGGTATATTGATTTTCCATTTTTCTAGGATTTGAGTTTAGTCTTTGTTCTTTTGAAATCACCTCCACAGGATATTGTGCCAGCTTATTAATTCTTTAGTGATCAGGAGTATGAGAATGAGCCCTCTCCAGTTCCCCTCAAGGGAGGTAGATTCAAGAGTTACAGGGTGATCTTTGAAACACAACTTTCAGGACATTTGAATAAGCTTTTTAAAAATGAATGCTATGTATATCTTGAGAGGGGGGATAAGTAACATGGTCAAACTAAACCGAATATAGAAAAGCACTGGTTTAGGGGGCACCTGGGTGGCTGCCTAGGGCCCAGGGCGTCCCTGGAGTCCTGGGATCGAGTCCCACGTCGGGCTCCCTGCATGGAGCCTGCCTCTGCCTCTCTCTCTTGTGTCTCTCATGAATAAATAAATTAAATCTTTAAAACAAAAAAAAGGCACTAGTTTAGGAGAAAGAGACCTGAGTTGTTCTAGTCATTATTTTATCATTAACTGATTGTAGGGTCATGGAAAGGTAACTCTGAGCTTCATTTTCTTCATTTCTAGCTTCTCATAAGTTCGATTATATCATCTCTCTCTACCCACCCAGGTATGTTGGTCTCAGATACCAAATTCATAGTTTGTTTCCAGCAGCTCTGAAACCATAGGTCATGTTCTTGTTTGCTTGTGGAAAACAGATCTCTGATGTCAGTTGGCAACAGTATGAAACCCAATTTATAATAGAAGTTGACATGCTGACTCTATGGTTCACTGTATTCATCAGGGGATGTTTTAACACTTAGTGCTTCTTTGCTTATGTCTTCAGTTTTTGGTGACTATAGATTTAGCCCTGAAGTTTTGTTTTTATTGTGGTAAAATATACATAAAATAAAAATACAGAGAACTTACCGTTTTAACCATTTGGTGGTGTACAGTTTAGTAGAATTCAGTACATTCACAGTGTTGTACAACTACTTTCCTATTTCCAGATCTTTTTTTTTATCATCCCAGACATAGACTCTGTACTTATTAAATAATAACTCCTCCTTTGTTCCTCCTCTCCAGCCCCAGATAACCTTTATTCTGCTTTGTATCTGAATTTGCCTATTCTAAATACTTCATGTAAGAGGAATCATAATATACTTGTTCTTTTGTATCTGGCTTATTTCAGTAGGCGTAGTGTTTTCAAGGTTTATCCTTGTTACAGCAAGTGGCGATTTCATTCCTTTTTAAGACCAATATTCCTTGTATGTTATACCACATTTTGTTTACCCGCTCACCTGTTGATGGACATTTGTGTTTCTACCTCTTGGCTATGGAGAGTAATACTGCAATGAATATTGGTATATGAATACTTGTTTTGTTCCTCCTTTTAGTTTTTTCTGGTATATGCCTAGGAGAGGAATTTCTGGGTCATATAGTAATTCTTAAGTTTTGAGGACCCCTCGAGCTGTCTTTGCACAGTGGCTAGACCATTTTAAATTCCCACCAGCAATTCTAATCACACCACATCTTTGCCTACACTTACTTTCCTTAAAAAAAATTATAATAACCATCCTAATGTGTGTGAAGATGGTTTTGATTTGCATTTCCCTAATGTTGAGCATCTTTTCATGTGTTTATTGGCTATTTGTATATCCCCTTTGGAGAAATGTCTAAGGCCTTCGCCTGTTTTTGAATTTGAGTTGTTAGCCCTTGATTTTTAAAGGTAACGTGAATGAGGAGGCACCATTATGAGGTAAGTAGAATCAGCATCGGTGTGTATGTATAAGGTTGTTACCTTTACAGTTATTATTTTGTCAGGACAGGTGGGTAAGAACACATCTTGTGTGTTTCTCACAAATAGAAGTTCTCTGTGATTTGGGACATTGAGTGATGTAGTAAATGGAACTTAGATCTTAAAGTTCAAGACCTGAGTCCTTGCCGTGGGCTAGTAACCTGGCAGGTGGGTCTAATCGGTAATACTCTGAGGTGAGGTCGGCCTGCCCCGTTGGTTCTTGAGATTAAAGCATGAATCTGAAAATACTCTGTAGAGTACATAGTGCCACTTATGATCTTTTACTTTGGCCCGTTGTGATGCTGTGACCTGTGCAAACCAGTCTTTGATTTGTGAGAAAAAAAGTAAGGTTTGTATAAGCAACTTTGTTCAAATGGACCAAAATTGTTATTTCGTTTACTCCCCTTACGTTCTCAGGAGCTGAAAGGAGGTAGGAGGTAAGTGCGGCTGTATTTTATAGTTGAAAGAACATGAAGGAAGGATGAAGCCCTTGTTCTGTTCCACAGCTTTCTAAACTACTCCGCTAAGCCCTTTATTTTTTTTTTTTTAAGATTTTATTTATTTTAAAGAGCATGTGTGAGCAGGGGGGTGGGTGGCGGGGGTGGGGATAGTGGGAAGGGAGAGGGACAAGCAGACTCCCTGCTGAGCAGGGAGCTAGAGGGACAGAGGGACGTGGGGCTTGCTCTCATGACCCTGAGATCACGACTGGAGCCGAAATCAAGAGGCAGACTGTGCTGCCCAGGTGCCCCTCGGCTAAACCCTTTTAAAGGAAGGGGTCACTGTGCTGTAACCCCAGGCTGTTACCTCTTCTGTGATTTTTGATACAGTAATGCACAGGAAACTGATACATAAACTTGGTCAAGGGTTTATCTGGTAAGCATTTCTTCTAGTGGTTTTGTCTTCAGACGTGTTTTTAGGGACATATTTCTCAGAATTGAAGCCCTTTCAAGATTTGGTATATAGTTGAAATAGGCCTGTTTCCTCTTCCCCTTTACACATCACTTTGGAGTAAGTGTCCTTTGTCATATTTGATGATGCCCTCTTCTCAAGAAATCACTTCATGACATTTAAATGTATCTTCTACCAACGTGAATACTTGAGTAGAATTTTTTTCTGATTTTCATTTGTATACTTCATTAAATACTGCCTTCCACTGGAGAAATGCTGAGATAGAAGACATAGTAGAGCTTCACGGTCAAAGTCCTGGAGAAGACACTCATAATTTCCATGGTTCATTTTAGAGAATGTAATTAGTCACTCCTGGGTTGGATTATTTATTTACTGTTTTGGTAATAAATGTTTACAGTTACTGAATTTTCAGTTATTATGTTCATAAATTATTTTCTTTTTTTTTGGTGTCAATTCGTGTAATGGAAGAATTGAGTGAGGAAATTATGAAGTTTTGAAGTGTAACATTGGCCAAGAGTTGGATTTAATTTGTAATTAGTAAAATTTCCAGTTAATTAAGTCAGCTGATTTGAGTCCTTAGAATTTAGCATGTGTCCTCTTAATCTGCTTCTTGGCACAGATCTGTTGAACTTAATATATGCATGTCTGATTATTTTGGCGTGATTTTGGTACCTAGTCAGTCTCTTCTATGGCATTTTTTTGTTTTTGCCCATTGCTGTTACTTTTAAGTAGCTTACTTTCGTACGCCTGTTTGTTTAATCTTGGTACGTTTTCTTTTTCATACCTGTTTGCTTACTTTTCTGTCCATTAGTCTAAGTGGACATTTGGGTAAATCTGCTTTTATTTTTTTTTTAAACTCTATTTTTAAGTAATCTCTATACCCGACATGGGGCTCAGACTTACACCCCAAGATCAAGAGCCACATGTTCCACTGACTGAGCTAGCCAGGTGCCCTGGGTAAATCTGCTCTGTAGGTACTTAAACCAACAGTTCAGTCATTTTGAGAGATGTCTACTTGGTACCTAGTAGGTATTTAACATCGTGCTACATTTTAATATTCTCTACCATTCTTATAAACTTTTTAATTAGTTATAGCCTTTGGCACCTCTAGGTGAAGGATGTCATTTAATTTATTAGCAGCTGTTGCTGAATACATGTAATTATATTTGACGACAAGGGCATTTTTACAAGATGAGTCTGGTGGAGTCGTTATATAAATGATTCAGATTAAGGAAATTATTTAATACTGAGGTAAGTGCTTGAGAAATTGCCTATTTAGAAATGCAGCACATCTTAAAGAGGTACTATTTGAGGACCTAAAATATACAGGGGAGGCTGCATATTTTACTTTGATCTTATTACCATACAAAGGAAAGCTTATATAAAAATGACTTGTCAGTAACTTTCTGCTTTTTGAAGATAGACAGTTACACAAGAGATTCTGGCTATTAGGCAGTGGAGAAATACTTTCAGTAGAAGTCTGCTGATGTAGTTTTGGAATTTATGGAGCACCTGCTACAAAAGTTGCTTATAAATGCTTTAAAACCAGGGGATGGGAAGGCATTGGTGAGACCAGGAGGTCCGCACAACAGGGAGGGTCAGTGAGCCCCATCATGCTGTGAGGGGCAGCACTGCCTAGCCGACAGGGTCAGGGCCTGCAGTCGCTCAGTGCTTCCGGCCGCCTTTGCCTCTTGTTGGCTTTGCCGTCCAGAACATCCCTTCTCTCTCAGCCTCTCATCTGGAGCCACTGATAGTTGAGTCCTTACTCTTCTTAGTAGGGCCCTCAGCCTTTTGTTAAAGTAGTTTAAGAACTGCAAACAATGGTTCTGAATAGTGTGTGTGTATGTGTGTGTGTGTGTGTGTGTGTGAGAGAGAGAGAGAGAACATGTGTTTGTGGATGGCCGCAGTCCACCTGTTATCCTCATTGGGTTTGGGGGTGCCGCCTGGAAAAGAAAAACCAAAATAGATCCTCCCCTGAGGATTTCACTGTTGGCTAAAGGGCTCAGAACAGTCAAATCTTGGTTCAGACTTGTAGGTGGTGTGACACTAACGGTCGTGTCCTATTAAAGATCAACGTTTAGCAGTTTGGTAGCAGTTAAATGTCACTGGAATGTTTATGCAGTTGGTTTGTAATTTGACACGCATCTCCAAGTTTCCAAAGTAAATGTATAAAATCTAAGTCATTTTTTGACATGTGAATCAGGATGCCATAGAGGGAAATGCCCTTTTAATTTCTGGAATTAACTTGACAATTTAAAAATAGAGCAGTGATCGCTCTAATCCTTTCTGCATGTTTTTAAAAATTTATTTCCATAGGATGAAATTGTAGAATGTAAATTTAGCTTTTGAAAGGACAGTGATTAATGTACTGTTTACCCAGGCCATTCTCCAGAATTTGACTAGGGGAATTTGCTAATAACAATGTCTTTTCATCAGTGCTCAGTGGGGAGAGGGGTGGAGTGATATATTCAGATTTTTGCAAAATAACACTAAGCTGTTCAGCTTTTCAGTCCTAAGCAAATAGAGGCCATAGCGTTCACTTGATGCTCTTCCCTAGGATAGCCCCCCGCCCCAAAGGGGGGGCATAAGTCATAAGGGGATACGGTTTTGTATTTCCTTACCAGAATTTCCGAAAGGAGAGAGAGAGATGCCAAAGGGAGATACCGGGGAGGAAAATACTCATGTAAACATGGAAGGTGTTAGGTTTTCTTTCTCCCTCTGGCATTCTCTCTCCAGTGTTATCACCAATGAGTTTCAGCGATGGAAGGGAAGGTTGAAAAGTTTGCTCTCTGATGAGAGCAGCTGATCAGAACTTGAGAGAGAACTAGATCCTTCTTTACTTCGCAGCACTGGAGCCGAGCTGAGCAGTGGGATGGTGCCCTCAGTAATTTGGCCATTCAGGAGTGCAACAAGACTTTGACAGGACATGTGGAGAATGGGAGACACAAGAAATCAAGATACAACAAGTGCAGATTATTTTGGAGTGAGAAATGTTCCTTTAAGTGATTATTATTTATAACATTTGTGTCTCTTGATTACTTATATATGTTTGGAGAGTAATGAAGAGAAAAATATGTGTGCAAATCTGCGTGTACCTATAGTAGGTGATATGCCCTGGATATAACCTAGCATATGACTAGATAACCCGGTGCAGGATTTACATACTACGTAACCTTTTCTTCTGATTAGGGGGACACAGGTTCTGTTGTCTGAGGGCTGCACTGCTGAGGGACATGTCCTTGGTGTAGTGGTTAGTATTCAAAGGACTGGGCCAGATTGAACAGTTTTTCATCCTGCATGTTTACTTACCATTTTCCCCTTTAAAATAATAAACCAGTTAGAGTCAACTTTTTGTATCGTCTAGTATGTCCTGAGCTTGAGACAATGGAGTATTTTTATTTCATTGTTCTCTGGAGAGCAGCAGTGTCACACTGAGGGATGCGCCAGGCCCTTAGTGACACATGATCAGGGAGTCTCCGAAAGGGAAATGGGTTCCCTCCACGGAGCAGGAAGCCCCTTTGCCTGTGTCGTGAAGGACATGTTTACCTTATACTTTTTGAAGGAGCCTCATGATTGCTTTTCCCTCGGTGGGAATACTCTTTAGAAACAGGTATTCATTCTTAGAAAGTGTCCGTAATTCTGGTGTTCTAGAGAAGTTGGTAACGTGAGTTGGTGATTGGCTTTTGTTGCTTTGTTTAAAGTAGCAACGAAGGACAGATCTACTTCATGAGTGGTAACTGCTGACGTTTAAACTCCGATATCTGGGGCCCCTGGGTGGCTCAGTGGGTTAAGCATCTGCCTTCCGCTCAGGTCATGATCCCAGAGTCCTGGGGTTGAGCCCCACATCGTGCTCTGCTCAGCTGGGAGCCTGCTGCTTCCTCTGCCTGCTTGTGCGCTCTCCATGTCATAAATAAAAAAACAAACTCTGATATGTAGTTCATAGATATGTTGGAATACTGGTATCCTGTTATCTGTTGTCATTTTTGGTTAGATCTTTTGAAATTATCTTTGCAGTTACCAAATAAGTATACTTCACAGGGGGGGTGTTTGCATTTTGCTTAGGCGCTCATGATAGAAGTCACAGTGCAGAATTTTCACTTCGCCTTCCCTGAAAATATTTCAAGTCCTGGCAGTTTTGAATAAACTACTTGATCGGGTATCAGCAGAAACTTGAATTGACCTTGGAATATTGCAGGACTCTTGGAAACACACATAAACACTTTCTAGAAAATTCTTTTAACCTTTTTTGGGAAAAATAAAACTCATGGTCATTGTTAAATCTCTAATTCCCAGATTCGGAACTCCGTACATTTCTGTTGAATGAGTGGACTTTTTTGGGGTGGGGGGCCTACTAGGTGGAAGTTTTTTCAGTTGGGGGCCTATCTTAAGGCAATGCTGCCTTTTTTTTTTTTTTTTTTATTAAATAAAGGTTTATTTGTTTTAGAGAGAAGACAGGAGGGGCTGGGAGAGAGAACCTCGCGCAGACCCCGTGCTGAGCGTGCTGCCCCTGGAGGGGGGGGCTCGATCTCAGGACTGAGGCGGCAGCGAGCTGAGGCATCGCGTACCCGGCTGTGCCCTGGGCCCTGGCCGCGGGCGGTGACCCCGCAGGGGGTGGGTCCTGCCCCGCCGCTTCGTGCTCGCTGCTCGGGGCTTCCGTGGCCTGGGGCACGAGGGCGCCGTCCCTGCCGGTGCCCCGGGGTGGCCCCGCGTCCGCCCTTCCCGAGGCGCTCCCGGAGCGAGGACGGGCTCTGTGGCGGCGATGTCGTTCGAGCCCTGGGGGGGGCGGGGTCCATGGCCCGGCCTTCCCCGCAGAGCTCTGCGCCCCTGCGGGTCTCTGGGCGCGCCCGTTGCCCGGCGCCTCTCGGGCCTGGGAGGACGCGCTGTGTCCTGGTGTTGTCCTGGGCGCGGCGGCCTGCGGACGGCTCCGGCCGGGTGGGCGGGCGCGCGGCGGAGATGGCCGGGCCTGAGGCGCCCGAGGCCTTTGCAGGGAAGCGCGGGAGGAGGCGCGGGGAGGTGGGGGCAGCCGGAGGGCGGCGGCGGGGGACCACGGGGGACCATGGGGGACCACGGGGCGCCGGCGCCTGGGGCGGCCCCGGAGGTGGAGGGGCCCGACTGGCCGCCGGGGGCACGGGCAGGTCGCTCCAGGTCGCTCCAGGTCGCTCCAGCGTCTGTCAGGAGGTTTATTTATCTGACAGGAAAGGAAGCGGAGCGCCCTGTGGACACGGAGCTCCTTCCAGGAAAGGGGAGTTTGTACTTGCTGCCCCTGAGAACTCCGGCTCCCGAAGATCAGGTGCAACTGATTCTGGAGGCACGACAGGAAAAGACAAGGAGGAAAGGTCTTTATGTCCCTTAAGTGATTTTTTGGGTCATTGTGTGAACTTCCAGGGCAGGCACCCTCTCCCTCTCACGCGTTCATTTACTGCTTGGTAATTACATGTGCCTATTAAAACAGCAAAATACCATGTATCAGTATGGAAGGATTGCTTTCGTCTTTTTGTATAAAACTTTTTATCTAATGACATTGTTTTCTAGGACATGACATTTTAATTTTCTTCTAACTCGTTTGAGACAAAGCACGTTTTTTTTACTCATTCATTCAGCACATACCTGTCGGTGCCAAACAATGTTGTAGGTAAGGGGAATAGAATGATTTACAGAACAGACAAAAAGAAATCTTTTATTCATGTGAATCCTATTTCTAGAGTTGAATCTGATATGATAATGTCACAAGAATCTATGGATACATAGACTTACTTGATTGCTTAATATCTGTGATAGGCACAAGGGTTAGTCTTACAGAATTTGATTTTTAACAGATTTTTAAAAGGTTTGTGTATGATATTATTCATATATTATTCTTTAAAATATTTATTTGAGAGAGAGCAAGCAAGCATGAGCAGCAGGGGCAGAGGGAGAGGGCGAGAGACTCTCAAGCCGACTTCCCGCTGAGCCCGGAGCCAGATGCAGGGCTCGATCTCATGACCTGCGCTGGAACCCAGGGGTGGTTGCTTAACCGACTGTGCCGCCCACGCGCCCCGTGTAATATTATTTATAATTAGAGGGAAATCCCCCCTGGAAACAGTGGCTGATCCTGGTGATTACACTGTTCTCGCAGTGACAGCTAACATAGATTGCTCACCAGGACAGGTATTGTAATACAACCTCAACACTTCCGGGTATTAAACCACACGTTTATGAGATCGGTGCCATCAGTGGTTTTTATGTCGAAGATGAAGAAACAGAGGAAAGGAGATTAAATCACTTGCATGGCAGCTAATTGGTCGAGCCAGGCTTTGAATGCAAGCATGTTAGTAAATTATTAAAAAAAATAAAGCAATTAAGAGACTGTTCCCTCTGATAACTACAAAGATTTAAATATGAAGCAGATCAAGAATTATCTGTAGGATATAGTAAAAAGTATGGAGTATTTTGGTGGTATAAAGTGTAGTCATCAGGGTCACTACTGGAGCCAGAATGCTTGGGTTGAGTGGTTGTGTGCCTTACCCTCATCATCTATGAAATGTCTATTTCATAGGGTCTTTGTAAGGATTAAGTTATGCAAGAAAAAAATTAAAGTTTGGTTTAAATATATGCGAGAACTCTTAGCAGAATCCATAAGAACTGTTGGGGAAGTGTTGGCTAGTGCTCTTACTACTCTTGTTACTATTGACATTTTTTAAAGAGCATTTCCTCTTTCCTGAGGTTTTGCCTTTTTTTTTTTTTTTTTTAGAAAAAAAAATGTTGCCATGTATTTGGGTATATATCATCCTTACTTTCCTAATTGATTTTTCTGTTATGTACCAGTTGGTGTTTTTGGCCACGGTTTTGCTCAGGAGGGTGTTGGGGTGTGGTTCTTTAGTCTGTGCAGGGTTTTTAAATATTTTTCAGTGATTCTTATTTGCTGTAGTTTTTAACACCGGAACCCCCAGCATATTACATAGAAAGGGCTCCAATCTTGAGATATGACCACGTGCTGCGATGGTAATCTTCTGGATGAGTCACTGTGGCAGGATTCCAGCACTCACCAGACCCTGTGATGAGAGAGGGAGGAGTAAAGGTGTGCTTAAGAATTGAAAAAAAAAAAAAAAAAAAAGAATTGTTCCCAGGGATGCCTGGGTGGCTCAGCTGTTGAGCATCTGCCTTCTTCAGCTCAGGGTGTGATCCTGGGATCCCGCATCGGGTCGGGCTCCCTGCATGGAGCCTGCTTCTCCCCCTGCCTGTGTCTCTGCCTCTCTCTCTGTGTCTCTCGTGAATAAATAAATACGATCTTAAAAAAAAAAAAAAAAAAGTTCTGAGAGCATGAGCAGCACAGTGAGTGAAGGGCTGGGGGTCCTGGGAAACTCCAGCAGATAACTCAACAGTTGGGGTTGTAATCCTCCGGGATGGGCTTTCTTAGAGCCTAAATTGTTGACTTGCATCTCTCACCAAATATACTGTTGATACTTAGCATGGAAAATCCATTCATTGGTCTTTTTACTGTCATTCCATTCAGTTGTGGATGACTCCGGTGACCGGAGCCTCTTGGAACGTGTGTAACAGGAAGGGACAGGAAACCATCCATTATGGGAGCTAGAATTACAGATTGCTTACAACACAGTAACAGGGAGAATCTACATGGCAAAAGTTGGGAGAGGCTGCAGGAACTGTAACTAGACACTCATAGCTTTATTTTATTTCTTTATTTTTTTAAAGTAAACTTTCCCTTCACAATGGGGCTCAAACTCACAACCCTGAGATCCAGAGTACCATGTTCGACCAATTGAGCCAGCCAGGTGCCCTGACATCCACAGCTTTAAATTACTGTCTAATGAAAAAAAAAATGGAAATGAACGTTACATTTAAGACAGTAGAAAGAGAATGAAGAATAAGCCCCAGTAAGTAAGGAAGAGGGAGTCAGTGACTTGAACAAAAATTGGAAGAGAAAAAATGTAATAATTTTGTATTGGGCAGAGAAGGGGGGGATGGAAGTCACTAGATAAAGGATAAACCTGTATTTTTATACAGGTTTTATACATTTTATACATTTTTATACATTTTACATTTTATACATTTTACATTTTATCAGGTTTTATACATTTTTTATACAGAAAAAATGAAAAAATTTATACATTTTTGTACATTTTTATACATTTTACATTTTATACATTTTACATTTTATACAGGTTTTATACATTTTTTTATACAGAAAAAGTGAGGAAAAAATTTTATTTTTTTTTCCTGTACAATGTACAGGAAACATTGTAAAGATAGACCTTTAATAATAATTTAGAAATGAATCAGCAAAATAGAAACATTCCCAGGAAAATATAAATGTTTTCCTTCAGAAGAAAATCTTGGAAGTTAATAATCATAGAGAACATGAAAAAATATGAGTTACTGGGCCTCCATTGTAGGAAAATGTTTTTATACTATCATGGAACAGAACATTCCTTTATGGTTCCAGAATGTAGAACTGTATTAAAGCATTCTTCTTAAAATTTGAAGGCCAACATAATGCTGAAAACAGATACTGATCAGAATAGTGGGGGTAAAAAGAAAACAAAATGATAGGCTAATGTCACTCATAATTATAGGTAAGAACCCAATAACCCCCCCCCAAAAAGTCTTTTATAACCAAATGGAGTTCATTTCAAGAATGTAGGAATAACAGACCGTTTCAGTTTCCTTTAATAGATTTTATTATTGGCAACTGTAGGGAAAACGTAATTATTTTGCTAGATGAGTCATTTAATGAAATTTTAATATTCATGAAAATGCTCACTAAAATAGAAATCTGTATAGTTATTTGATACAGTAAGTAATGTTTTTTTTTTTAAAGATTTTTTTTTTAATTTTTATTTATTTATGATAGTCACAGAGAGAGAGAGAGAAAGGCAGAGACACAGGCAGAGGGAGAAGCAGGCTCCATGCACCGGGAGCCCGACGTGGGATTCGATCCCGGGTCTCCAGGATCGCGCCCTGGGCCAAAGGCAGGCGCCAAACCGCTGCGCCACCCAGGGATCCCAGTAATGTTTTTTTAAATTAATATCTAATGTTACACTTAACAGTATGATGATAGCATATTCTTAAAGTCAAAATAAAAAAATACCACTTTTTGTCATTTTTATGTGGTTCTTGAAATTTGTCAGTACAGTGTGACAAGAAATGAGCATTAAGTATTAGAAAGGAGGGATGAAAATTATTTTTTCACAGTTACAGAATATTCTGCAAAACCCAAGTGAATCATGGGATACCCAATTAAAAATGCTATGTAAAGAAGATCTTATTTCTGGTTTCTAATGGTGTAGAAATTCTGTTTCATAGGAACAAATCTAATAAGGTGTGAAATCTTTGTGGATAAATTACGGAACATTGAAGATGTAAAAGAAGGGCTGAATAAATGGAGAGCTGTTTGTTATTGAATGCTTGATATTGTGAGGATACCAGTTTTCCTAAGATACATCTATAATTTCAGTGAAAACCCATTAAAAACCAAAGCAGGGTTTTTATGGAACAGTTCATCCTAAAATCCATATGTCAATGAGCGTGTGTCCAAGAGTAGCCAAAATAATTTTTGGTTTTCCCAACAAGTTGGGAAGACTTGCCATACCACACATATCAAACTTACTAAAATGTTGCAAATCCAGGTAATTAGACCACTGTACTTGATATAAACCAATATGAGCCCAAAAACTTGATTTAAACTAAAATAAGGAAACTTGTTATGTTATAAAGGTGGTAGTTTAAATCAGTAGGGAAAGATGACCTATTAAAGAAGCATATGGGAAAAAATGAAATTTCATTCCTCACTTCATACCAGGTGCAAAAATTCACTATACATGCAAAATAGTGTTAAGGGTATAAAGCCAATCTTTAAAATTTTTAGATGAAAATATGAACATTGTTGGGGAGTAGGGAACACAGATAATACAAATGATAAAGGAAAAGATTGAGAAATTTGACTCTTAAACTTCCGTACAACAAGAAAATATACTACATTGGGAAGAAAAGGCTCAAATTGGTGGAGAGTGTAATGAATGTTTGAAAGACATTGTTAATTGCCTTCCTATCTTTACAAACACGACCTTATTTTGTGCCCATTTAACAGTGGCGGTCTGCTTTGGGTGTCCTTCAGAGGTGGTGAGCATTGAGACCAGGTAAGCTAAGAATTTCTGGAGAAGCTTTGCTTTCTGAATACGGGGTCTGGTCTTTGTCTTTTCTTGTTTCCCTTCTTGCCTGCAATGTGGGAATCAAGTTTAGAACTGCAGCAGCTTTGTTGCAGTGAAGAAGTTGAAGCTACATATTCGAGATGATGGGCAGGAGCATATAAGGCTAGTTCCGTGATGATGTTCTTGACTAGAGGCATCAGCCATGAATCATCTACTCCCATACTTGTAGTCAAATGAGAAAAAAATGACTTGGGTCTATTCTAGCCATTGTAGGTGGCTTTTCAAGAGAGGATTACTGACAATAGCCCGTATTTTATAAGGATTAAAATCTAGGTGATAGGAGCAACTCCTATAAATCAATAAGAAGGACAGACTGATAGAAAAATTGAGGATAATTGTAGGCAGTTCACAGAACTGGAAACCCCAGTGGCCAGGAAACATATGAATCTCATTAATAGTTAGGAAATGCAAATTATAAGAGACTTTCCATAACCATCTTAATAGAGATCTAAAAACATCAAGTGTTGAGGAAGGTGTAGAAAAATTGTTATTTGTATTCACTTTTAGTGAGACTAGATATTGGTACAAGAATCTTGGGGAACATTTTGGTAGTATCAGGTAAAATTGACCATACCTCCCCGGCCAGCATTCCACTAGATACCTACCCTCGAGACTCCTGCACCTCTGCAAGGGAGAACGGAAGCAGTGATCACTGAGCTATCTTAATAGCAAAATAGCAGAAACACTATCCTTCAATTGGGAAAAAGGAAGTTTATTTTATGGTGGAGTACTGTATGGGAGTTAAAGAGAATGACCTGCATATATGAATTACATAGAAATACATATATGACCACAGATCTGAAAAAAAATTAATCTTGAACTAAAAATGTAGAAGACTATGAATGTGGGGATAATACTTATAAAGAAAATGAAAACATTGAAACTATGCAAAACAGCGTCATCAGCTACAGCCACTGAGAGAGATGCACACCTTGGCAAATATTTCTGCTCATCGGTGAATTTTCTGGAAGCCTAAAAATGGATTTTTAAAATTCAGCCAATGTTAGTTCATTGCTTGTTTTATTCCTGACAGTGTCTTATTTACTGGGGATATTAAAACCAGAGCTGTTCCTTGAGCAGCGGTATAATGTAAAAAACTTAAAGCACTTTGTAAAACATACTCATTTATATCTTCATTTAATTATTCTAATTTCTGAGGTATTAGGCCTGCAGGATTTTTATTCTTACTCAGAGTGGCAGTACTTGAACTTTCTGATTTATAGTTCTTTTCATAGTGGTTTTATAGTTTTTTTTTTTTTCCCAACAACTTTTAAAAATTTATTTGAGAGAGACAGAGCGTGAACAGAGAGAGGGAGAAGCAGGCTCCCTTCAGGGAGCCCGATGCAGGACTCGAGCCCGGGACCCGGGATCACGACCTGGGCTGAAGGCAGACGCTCAACCCCTGAGCCGCCCCCGTGCCCCTTGGAAGGATTTGAATACTCCACAGTCGGATGTGTGCTGCAACTGGTTTTCTGTTAAGTCTCCTAGTAAGCATTATTTCACACATTCTTTTTACTAGTGAACTCATTTAAAGACATGATTCTAACATTCCTGGAAGGATTTCACTGGAAAAAACGTAGGAGAAAATAAGAGTAAATCAGGAAGGATCCCATGATCTCACACAAGTATGTGAGACAGCTGGGACGTGGACAGAGTCCTCGTAGGGAAGCTGTGCCCCCACCACGGGCTGCGGATCGCTCAGCCCCCGGCAGCAGCGTGAGCGCTGCCCTCCTCGCCCTTCCCGGCACCCGGATGCAGGTGTGTCGGAGCTGGGACCGTCTGCAAGAAACCGCTGGCTTGATTGAAGCCACATGGGTCGAGGTTTTCGTTGAGACACGTGAAGGGCCTTCAGTGCTCTTGCCTCTATAACGTAAACCGCGTAGAGATATTTCAAAAACTGCACAAACAGCAAACAAAACCCCCTCAGCACGTTTATTGGGTGTGTATACAGATGCACACCTAACCCACTTGGTAACAAATATATCTGTGAGCTCTTTATCTTTCTCACTGTCAGTTGTGTGCCTTGTTTTCTTTTTTTTTTTTTAAATATAGTACCTGCACAATAAATACAGATTGAATATGGGGTGGAAGTGGGATGAGGAGTGACAGAAATCGGTGCCTGACTCTGCATTTTCCACTCCTCTGCTATTTAGAAAAGTCCAACCGCACTTTAAGATGGGCTTCCTAACGTGTGAGAAAGTGAAACATGTAGCAGGAGTAAACAGAGGCCTTGGCTGCCTACTTAGCTCAAATCTGCAGGACATTTGCCCAACCCTATTTTTCTCTGCCGCGGGCCAGAAAACCCATGTGTTTGAACTTGAGGATGCTCTGACTTTCCGTGCCAGACCTCTGGATAACCTTGGGGCAGCCATTCCTTGATGCTGTTTACTTGTTCGAAAGTTAAGTCGTGCGAAGATGTGGACAGGTGAGCAAGGACAGGCTCCGCTTCTCTGCTGAGCGTCCTCCAGGCTGTCACCTGCCGGTGCTGCGCTGCGTACGGCGCTTCCTCTACCTACATAGTGACTCTCCCAACGAGGAGGCCACTTCGTCCTGCGCCCTCCGTAGACACTTTCTCATAATATTCACAGTTGTGTGTACATTGAAGGTGCTGATGAGCTGATAAGCTATGATGTGAAGCCTCTCTGATAGCGCGCTTTGCTTATGGAGACGGAAGATGGTTTGGTTTGTTATCAGCTAATGCAGGCAGTGAATGAAGGCATGTTTGCAATTAGCACTCACTCCCTGTGCAGCTAATCTATTTAAATCGGGAAGATTACCTAAAATAACAAAGTGTGCCTTTTGTACTTAGATCCAGGCAAGCCAGGTCTCTCTACCTACTAGGCAGGAATTTTCGTTTGAATTTTAAATTTGGATTTCTTGGTTTGCCTTCCAGATTTTTTCCCCTGGTATAATCTATAAGATCTATTTTGCTATAATAATTCAGTATAACTTTGAAAAGGAGTCTGAACTTTAACACATTTTCAGTTACTGTTAATGTTGGACTCTGAAAAATACTCTTTTGGTTATCTTTTATGAAATCAAAGTAATGGGTGTGTGTAATTGAATGCAGGTCCCTTTGCTTCTCATTTTGGTCTCCGTGGTTTTTGGACAGTTTTGGATATCGTACCCTTCTGGAAAAGTTGCCTTTGTGTCATATTGGAACTTGTTTGAGGTTACAAGTCATTTTTGGAGACCGTAAACGTTCCCTGGAAAATACTGGGCCGATTTCCTTTTACAGTCTGTGGATTGTTCATCAGGTTGCATTTTGGCATCTGACGCTCCCCGGGCAGGGTAGTGTCCAGCTCTACTGGGGGAGTAGCTGCAGATGCTCCTTGCCATTCACTCTTTATTTGTTGATTTTTTTTTAAAATGCCCTGTGAAATTTTAAGCCAAATGGGACTAGAAGGAATCCTGGTTTTCAAAGGCTCTTTAATATTGCATTCAAAAGGTAATTTCAGCCCTGCTGTTACAAATTAAATGTTCCAGCTCACTTAACTTACTCACTCCTGCCCTCACCTGCTTACATACTTGAAGGAGAAGAATATAGATCCATTTGTATGCCCCCATAAAAAGTTGAGAGAAACTTGCACCACTTCTGTGTGGCTTGCCCAAATACCTTTATGTGATTCTTAGGATGGTGGAAAAAGTACAGATTCAAAGCGAAGATCTGAGGTTATGATTTTATTTTAAATCAAAAGGCAGATGTGCCTTTATTACCTGCTTATTTGAAACACGGCGAGTTGAGGACAGTGGGAAGCCGAGGACAATTAAGCGCAGGAAATGGCTTCATATGTGGCCTGTTGCATCCTGGACGAGTCAGATAAAACCGAAACAGCTGGACTGCCGAGTGCCCTGAAGATTTCCGAGGCCCCGGGACCGTGGGGGAGCACGCTTTACGGGCTCGTTGCTTGGAGAGCTTTGCCCACAGGCCTTTGGTGACTTGCCTTCAGTTTTTGCTTTGTTTTGTTTTCACAAAAATGCACAATATTTGGGGCCCTTCCATGTTGCTAGATGAAAATGGTGTGCATTTGGCTCCAGAAAGCGAGCAGCCTTGAGAGATGGGCCTGCCTAGAAATTGACTACATTTTTGTGGGAGAACGGGTGAAAAGGGCAGTTTCCTGTGTTGCTGCCAAAAGGTCTGAACAATTTGTAGTAGCTTGTGGCTAGAAAACAACTTCAGTGAGGCAAAAACAGCAACTTCAGACTGGCTCCGGGTATGTGTGAGAAAATGCTCTTTTTCTCCCCCACTAGATTGTTAGGCTTTGTAGAAAATTTATAGAGTGAATTTTTAAACTCAGCTGCTTAGAGTGGTGTTATTTTGGGTGATTTGGATTAAAAACCTGGGGAAATATACTTGGAGTTAGTACAAGTGGTGCATATGTCGTACCTAAAAACAAACAAAAAACTCCAGCTTTTATATTCTTTTGTAACCATGGGTTTGAATGGTAATCCGTTTTTCTCCTGCCTTGAAAACGTATCGGTAAATCTTGGCATTTAGAGTGTGTATTTTTACAGGGATTTTTTTCTTTCCGCTCCCCTCAGTTGACTTATTAGAAGTGTTTGTAGTTCACTTTGGCAGCGTGAAAAGTGTGTTTATGAAATCTACCTAGTGATTCCGGGGAGGGGTTCTCGCAGTGTGAGGTCCTCACGCTGGTTAAATCGTTTACTACTTTGTTTTGTTGTTGTTAAGATTTTATTTTATTATTTAGAGAGAGTGCAGAGGGAGAGGAAGAGGGAGACGCAGCCTCCCCACCGAGCAGGGGGCCCGATGCGGGGCCGGATCCCAGGACCTGGGACGGTGACCTGAGCCCAAGGCAGACACTTAACCCCACTGAGCCGCCCAGGCACCCCCATTCACTTCTTTGGTTGAGAGAAATCTCCGAGGCAGGGCTGGCCTGTAGCTAGATGGTCGGAGCCTGACAGATCTGGAGTCTGGTCTGTGTTCCTGATTATTTCCGAATAGGTACCGTTTCAGATACCACATAGTCATTTTGTAGATGTAAGGTCTGTTAAAAGTTGTGTGTGGGGGTTTTGTGTGGTATTGTTTTGTCGAATGGGTTTGGACATAAAGATAGATTTGTTTCATTTTAATGTTTTCACCAATCTTTTTCCCAATTGCAGCTTCCATCACTCCTGTACTAATTGTGGCTTAAATGTTCTTTACTTTTTTGGCCTTAGTTTTGATCTTCTCTTCTGTGGAGGATAGATGTCTGTTCGCTTTTCATGGAGATGCTGACAATAGCTGGTTAAGACCTAACTTTTTTCTTAATATTTTTCCCTGTTCATTAATATCATTTTCTTCTTTATTGCATATTTAATCAGTAGCCTGATGCTCAGAATCTAAAGCAGCTGCTTTCAACCAGGGAGGGGGTGAGTGGGTGACTTATTTTTACTTTTTGGTCCCCGAGGGACATTTGGTAACGTTTGGAAGCCTTTGTGATTGCTCCGGTTTGAGGGCGCAGTATGAGCATCTGTTGCATAGACCTTAGGGTTGCTGCTAAACATCATAGGATACACCGGAGACCACCTCACAACAAAGAATTATGTGGCCAAAATGTCCATTGTGCAGAAGATGAAAACCTTGATGGAGCTACTGTGGGGCACAGACCAAATCTTGCTAGGAGCAGTTTCTGTCTTTGTGATATTTTTTTCATAGCAAAACAACTCCATGGTAACTAGGGAAGTTTTTATTTTCTATTTGAGAGATTGAGGAAGAGGCTGTCCATCTGCCTGCCCACCCAGCCCTAAGTCAAATAACACAGTTGACCTTCCACTGCAGTGTCTCTCTGCTGTTTCTGACTCTGCCTTCAGCCCCAGCCGGGTCACACCTTTAAAGGATGACCTGCCATTATCCCGGTCGTGATAAGTTGACTGCTGGTTACCATTGGTACATGAGCCACTTGCTTTGGGGTGGAGACAAGCCAGAGAAGAGGGATCCCCACCAAAGATCTGACTGGGCGGGAGGTCCTTGCGTGCCCCTAGCAACTATACTGAGTAGCAGAGTATGCACGTGGCCTGTGTAGGTCCACACGTGTCTATAGGTCAGGTGTTGATTAGCTTTGTACGCTGAAAACTGAAATACGTGGATAAATGGAACTTTTAGATGTGCTTAAAAAGAAATCTCTAGGTCCAATATTTATGGAATAACTACCATGTTAGGGAAGTTGACTTTTGGATTTTATTACTTTAAGAGGTGTTGGTGATTTTGATGAAATGTTAAAAGTTGAAAGCAACTCCTAGTGGTATCTGTTTTATTTTTTAATTTTTAATTCTGTATCTCCTAGTGGTATCTTGATGCTGTTGTAAGTGCTTGGGATTATGCATCTTTCTTCACTCCTTGATTTTTTAGAGATGGTTCCAGTTTTACCTCACTCTGTTCTTATGCCTTTTCACCCCCCTTAACTTTATGTAGGTATTTTTTTTTTTTTTAATGTAGGTATTTCTTACAGTGAATTTGTAATCCCTGGCTTCCTCTGTGTGTTGCCTACTAGGTTATGATGTCCTAGCACAGTGCTGGGTGCATAGTGGCCCTTTATTCCCTGAATGTTGAATGACTGAATGGTGGTGGTGGAGGAGGAGGAGAAGCAACCAGTTTAGCAATCTTAAATCTAAAGGAGAAAAACAGGGCGTTTGAAAGTCCAAATGTGCTGGGGAAGGAGCCTAAGTGAGTGAAGGTAGGAATTGTTATGTTAGCTTGACCATATTGCTGTGGTTTGTACTGTGCATTTATTTTTTTTCCCATTTTGGATGACTGCGGCTGGTAGGCAAGCCTGTGGCCTTGGCCACTTCCGCAGTTCCAAGTGGCATTCGCGTCCTCTTCCTGGGCTCTTACTCTGGAGGGCTTGTATTCTTTGCCTGTGCCGGAATATAATCTATTTGCTGGCAGTGTGATTTTAGTCTAGATTTTTTCAACTGTTAGTTGTGTGTGTTCCCTCCCTCCAGGAAGAAATGTGTTTTAATGTGTTAGAAATGACCCTTAAAGTCCTGCGGTGATTTTTCCCTTAAAGTCCTGTAACAGTGCTCCTATCCAGTATGTTAAATCCTGGACGTGACCTTTTAGGGCCTCCTCAGGCAGATTGTTTCCCTAGCCTTCCTTCTATTGGCCCTTGAATTCAAGAGATCCAGCCTCCTTTTACTCTTTTTTTTTTTTTTTTTTTTTTAATGACACTAATGTGTCACCATTAGTGGCCTGCATTAGAATAAACAGCAACTCTATAATGTGTCTTGTTTTTCTGTTGAATTATAGGAAAGCCCTTATTAGACGTTTTGATTCAAAACTAGAGATAATTATGGGAGAAGCCGCCTTTCAGCCAAAGGCACACCAGCAGGATCAGAGCTCATCTCTGTGCCCATGCCGTTGGCCTTGTCCCCTGCAAATTGAACATGCTTGATTGCACAGGTGCTTGCATGGTTGAACAAATTCTGTTTGGACAATAAACTGTTATGCCTGTCAGTGATTAGAGAGGCAGGACAGAGTTGCACGTGGACTACTTTGGTACGAGAATTAAAGAGGATATTGGCGAACATTTAAAAAAAAAACAAATGCACTTTCTGAGAGTAAATATGCTTTTTCTTTTAATCTTTAGTGGTTAAATGCTCTTAAACTTATTGGAAGTCAGCCATGGAAAGTCTTTTTTTTTTAATCTAGTAACTTTTATTTATAACTTTGAGATTGTTAAGCAATATCAGGTTTTTCTTTATTGGGGGGTAGCTGTAGTTAGATTATGGCTGAACCTATAGGAAGATCCAGTTTCTGGTGTCCTATATTTTTAGTCTATAGTAGTGTTGTGTTTTTTTGCTTTTTTACAGAGGTGTGAGATCTGTGTCTGGGAGACAGGTGGTAGGTTGATGAGGGAACTGTCCTAGGATTTCTGGAGATAGAGTCTGTCTGGTTGAAGTCTGTGGCTGTGAACTTGTTTTGCTGCGTGGGTGCAAGTATGTAAGGCCAGAGTTAGGTGGAACGTGTGAGCGTGCCGGAGGTGAGAGGGGCTGGGGTTTAAGGCTGGGAGGGTGGCCGAGGTGCTGGAGGTGCTGGAGGTGCTGGGTAACAAAGCCTGGGGAGAGATGGAGGCACAGGCTGCTCAGGTCAAAGAATTGTTGGAGTTGGAGAGGGATCAAGCTAGAAAGATAGGAGGTCATCAAAGGTCAAGATGCAGGAAATTGAGATAACAGGATTATAGATTATAGATCTAAGGCAGGATTTTTCAAGAAATCATTTTAGAAGGCTAGGACTGGCATTTAGAATATGAAAAAGAATAAACACGAGAGTCAGGGTCTTACCAAGCTATGCAGAATTTTTTATGTGGATTAAAAAAAGCTTCCCTCTAGGAAAAATTTTCCATCAGCAATAATGATGCTTCGGATCAGCCTGATGGGCCATGATCTGGCCCCTGCACAACGCTTCCCCTCTGGGAAAGGGAAGAAGAGGGGCAGTGGGCCGAAAGAGATGCCCTTTTTTCTGGCCGAGAATATCTTCTGGAGGGAGGCTCCCTGAACCCAGGGGTGGGGCTGGATTTAGCGTAGTCTTCCTGAATTTGGCCTTCCATCTGGATCAGAGCTGATCACAGACTGTCATTTGAAAACTTTGTTTCTATTCAAACTAGATGTGTTTACACTGTATTTGCAAACTGGGTTGAGAAGGAAATCTTTTACTCTGGGTCACACTTGGAAAAGTTTGAAAGCTAGTGCTTAGGGTGGGACCGTGGGAATGGGTAACCAAGATGGTGAGGAGGGCAGGACTGGGGTTGGCTTTTTAAGTAGAGACGGACCGACTCTCTCTCACGACTCTGTGCCTTATAAAAACAGTAGGAGTACAGAAATAAAAACGATTTCGATTTGGAATGCATTATATATGTGAAGGTTTGGGATTCAGCTCCCTTCTTCCCTAGTAAAGATTTAACCATGTGTGGAGTGGTGGGGAAAAGTATGGCTCAGGTGTTGGGTGAGCTTCTGGCTTAACAGTGGGTCTCTGCAGCTTAACGGTCGGGCATAGGTCAGGGACATAGCAGAGTCTGGGTCATTGCTAGGATCTTTTAAAAGCCAGGCAGTGAGGAGAGACCTCTGGTGTGCTTTGGGTCACGGAGAGCGCGCTTTCTGTGACTTTCACACTGATGGGTTGACTGTAGGATGCATCATCAGCAATAGAGAATTGAAAATTAATTTCTAGAGGGTTTTGAGGGTCATAGCTGTATAGAAAATCAAGTAGATGCAGTCTTGGGATTTGCAAGACATGAGTTCTAATGTCTTCCTCCTTTTCATGATTTTTTAAAGATGAAGAAATATTAGCATTAGCATCTAAGTATGATTTTTGGCTTTGCCTTTAGAATCTAAGTGAAAAGAGACACATATTTAGACTCCTTGGCCACCTCCTTGCTGTTAGTAGCAGTAAAGTCCTGCAAGGCCTCTTGCTTTTTAGACTGAAGCTGGGAGGTGCAGAGTCTGGTTTCCCTTTATGCTGGATCATTCTCCTGGGCAGGGAGAAGGAAGCAGGAGGCAACAAAGGGAGGGAAAGGTGACCAGGCTGTCTGGCGTTGGGGAGCTAGGAGGTTGGGTAGGGGCTCCCGTAGCACTCCACCGACCCTGTTGCCCGGCATTGTTACCCCAAGCTCTTGTACCATACCCCATCTCCGAGAGGCCTTTGTTGGAGGAGCGGCAGGATAGGGATTCTGTACTGGGGGTTTTTCTACCATGAATGGGGGTTGCCAGAAAGGGTCCTCTCCCATCCATCTGTGTTGTAGTTAAAACTCTGTGTGTATTTTCCTTAGAAGTGTTAAAATTTGCTGTTAAAATTTCAGGTACTTCTCACGTGCATTATAGATTAATTGGACTTTAAGTAGACTTGAGGAATTAGTATTCCCTTTAAGGACTGTTACTGTGGGGCAAGACAGTAGTGGCTAATACTAGCTTAGTGTTTGCTTTATGTTAAAAACCACCATTCTACCAGCAGTATTTTATTTCTATCTGTATGAGTAGCCAGGAATTGAATTTTTTTAGTGTCATTTTACAGGATGAAGATTGAGGCTCACCTGTCAATTTGACCTTTTTTAAAAAAGATTTTACTTAAGTCCTCTCTCTGCATCCAAGGTGGGCTCAAACTCAACGCTGCAATTAGAGTCACATGTTCCACTGATCAAACCAGCGAGGCACCCCAAGATTTCACTTTTGACATCTCCCCTCATTCCCCCACTGTGCCCACCCCTTTTGCAACCATGTCGTCACTTCATTTGGAGTTGGGAGGTATGTGTGGTTTCTTTTTTTTCAATCAGGCCTGTCATGGGTTGGAGTCCTTCTATCCTGCCTACAGGCGGGAGAGCAGTTAGTCCTCTTCAGGCCTGCCAGATAGTAAATACGACTTAGAGCAGTTAAAGTCTAGCTTTCCAAAGATGGGCCTGATGGTGTTTGATGTCCTGCTCTACAACATGTTTAAAGCTGAGAAGTTGCAAGTATAGGGCTTCCTAAGCAGAGCGGTCAAGTGTGTGGTTTTCTAGGGCCAGGAAGGGGGATTGTGTTGTTACAGTGTTAGATGGGCTTGGGAATCCGAGCCACGGCTTGTTTTCTAGAGCCTGAGTTCAGAGCCGTGGCTGGTAATGACATCACCTCCACAGGTGCCACATCATTCTTTTTTCCTACATAGCCTGCCCTGCCTTGCTCTTCCATTTTTTACAAAGAATACTGAAGTACTGTTGTGAGGTTTTGTTGTAAAAAGAAGTATGAGGTTCAATTCTGTGTGTGTGTGTGTGTGTGTGTATAGAGTGATGAAAATATAGTGCTTCCTGAGAAGCATCCCATCCCAGAAATTCCAGTTTTAGGTTACTTGTCTTCAATTACTCCCAAGAGATTTTTTTTTTTAATTTTTTTTTTTTTATTTTTTTATGATAGTCACACAGAGAGAGAGAGAGAGAGAGGCAGAGACACAGGCAGAGGGAGAAGCAGGCTCCATGCACCGGGAGCCTGACGTGGGACTCGATCCCGGGTCTCCAGGATCGCGCCCTGGGCCAAAGGCAGGCGCTAAACTGCTGCGCCACCCAGGGATCCCCCTCCCAAGAGATTTTTAAGGGGAAGGGTGGGGCAGAGGAGGGGAATCGGAGTAGATGATAAAAATAGCTGTGCAAGAACAAGGTTGAAGGTTCACACCCCTTTAGTGCCCTCCTAATTGAAGACTGGACTAGGGTGTTTCTAAGAGCTGATTTCCGGCATATTTAGAGGCTCAAGAGCTCTGATTCCAGATGTCAAGCTTGGCTTCAAGAGGTTGGACCTTTTTTTTTTTTTTTTTTAAAGATTTATTTATTTATTTATGATAGAGAGAGGCAGAGACACAGGAGGAGGGAGAAGCAGGCTCCATGCCAGGAGCCCGATATGGGACTCGATCCGGGACCCCAGGATCATGCCCAGGCCAAAGGCAGGTGCCAAACCACTGAGCCACCCAGGGATCCCCGGGGTTGGACCTTTTTAATGATTTGTTGAATGTGGAATCTTAAATAATAAAAGCTAGATTCTCAGTTTCACATATAATTATTAATATTATGCTCTTTTTAGCTTTGTAGCCTACTCATAGCTTATAAAATACTTAAGTAAATGGTGTTTGTATGCATTTCACAAAGTAGGGCTTAAACCATAGATCTGGTTTTCATGTCCATTTTCATCCAACATCATGTTGTGTGGTTTGCCAAGCCAAGTAATTTTAATTTATTTTTTAAAGATTTTGTTTATTCATGAGAGACACACACACAGAGGCAGAGGCACAGGCAGAGGGAGAAGCAGGCTCCATGCAGGGAGCCCGATGCGGGACTCTGGGGTCACCACCTGCCTGAAGGCAGGCGCTTAACCACTGAGCCACCCAGGGTGCCCCCAAGTAATTTTTAAAAATGTAGAACTTAAAAAAAAAAAAAAAAGGTAGAACTTTAGAACTGTAGAACACTTTAAGGGATAATTAATCTTCTATTTCCTAGAAGAGGAAATTTAGTAAAGTGAGGTTAAATGACTTGCTCACAACTGTGACTCTCCGAACTGGAACTGGTTCTACTTATTTGTTTACTTCTTACTGTACCATGCTGCCTATTTCACTTTATTTACTGGGAATCTGTGAGGGGTTATCCTCTAGGGTAAATTAGAGATCCTCCCCCCTAGAGAGTTAAGTCCACCTATGATGTGCAGTATGAAAAAAGTAAAACCTTGAAATTACCCAAACACACCTGTGTAGTTAATGTGCCCCAGGTAATTTGGAGAAATTTGAAAACCATTATGATATGGCCGCATTGCTGCTATTTGTGGGTTATTTGATATGAACCTGAGAGGAGCAGAAGTTAAAAATGTAGGCCTTGCATTCAGAGTAAGCGTCAGTATATTTGAGGTTTTTCTTTTCCCTCCATGTTAAAACTAATATCTGAAAGCGTAGTGGTTTTGCCAAACTGTTAATTATTTCTATGCCAAATTTCTTCTGCCGTGGAATACACTGGCTTTGGTCTGGATTCCTCTAGGACTTGCCCACGGCTCCTTCCTGCGCCCTTCCGTGGCCTCCCCGCTGGGGCAATGGTGGATGGAGACAGGGGCAGGGCCCCAGGTGGGCAGGTCGTCCTCCCCCCTGCCTCCCCCCCTTTGCTGGGTCTTCACAGCTCAAGCAGAGCACTTCCGGAGGGCACCCTTCCCACTGCGTCGGCATCGGGGCGAGCTGCTGAGCCATTCAGGGCGAATTCGGGCCCTCCACGGAGTCCTGCAGCTGGGGGGGGGGGGGAGGGGCGGGGGCCTCTGCGGAGGGCGGCGGTTGGCAGGGCCTGCACCCCTGCTCTGGCCCGCGGGTCACTGGAGGCCCTTCACCAGCCGGGACATCTGGGCGGTGGCCTGGTGCAGGCCCGGACCCCCTTCCGCCTCCCCTCCCCCCCTGCCTCCCTCCTCTCTACTCCTCCACTCCCTCCCCCCTGCTCCGCCTCCCCCCTCCCCCTCCCCCGCCATCCCAGTCGTCCTCTCTCCCCCCTCCATCCTACCCTTCTTCCAACCCCTTCCCTCATCCATCCTACCCCTCCTCCTCCCCCCTTCCCCCCTCTCCCCCTTCACCCCTCTTCCCCCTCTCTCCCCCTCCCTATCCATCCTACCCCTCTTCCTCCCCCTTCCCCCTCTCCCCTCCCCCTCCATCCTCCCCCTCCTCCTCCCCCTTCCCCCCTCCCATCCATCCTACTCCTCCTCCTCCCCCCTTCTCCCCCTTCACCCCTCTTCCCCCTCTCTCTCCCTCCCCCCTCCATCCTATTCCTCCTCCCTCCTCCCCCCTTCCCAACGCCGTTTGACCCCGGTCCATCCAGAACAGAACAGCCAAGTGGCTTTACTGCCCTGGGAGGGATGCCTAGAAAAATAGGTGGTGGAGGATCCTCCGCTCTTGTGTGTGTTGGAAAGCTTCCTTCCCGGACGGCTCCGGCCTACTACACCCCTGTATCCTGAAGCCCTCGCGGTTGTGCACCTGGCTTTCTGCGTCCCAAGGCACAACTGAAGAGTCGGAGGCCGGGTGCGGGGGTGGGGGGGTGGGGTGGGGTGGGGGGGGGTACCGAACCCTCGGGCGAGGCTGCTCGAGCTCCTGCGCTCCTCCGGGTTTCAGTGGGGGGGGGCGAGGGCCACGGCCTCCTGCTGGGGTCGCAGTTCCTCGACGGTGCTGTGCTGCGCGGGGCCGGAGCTCTCAGGAAGCACGTCCGGCGCCCACAGCCTGCCCGGCCCCTGACCCGCTGCAGAGAAGTGGCGGGAGTGGCGGAGGCTATGGGGAGCCGCGGGAGCTGCGGGGGCGGGAGGTGTGGGCAGTGGCCGCGGGGTCTCCCTGGGGCCGCCTGGTGTGCGGTGCGCGCACGTGGGATCTCCCGGGCCAGTGTGCCGGGTGCACGGGGTGGGGGGCGGGGTGTCTCCCGGGCCAGTGTGCGGTGCACAAGCGCGGGGTCCCCGGGTCTGCGGCTGCACGCCCTCCAGGCTCAGGGGTGCACGGCAGGGAGGGAAGCGGCTCCGGGCTCTCCGGAGGAGGCGTCGCCCTTGCCGAGGAGCCAGTGTTCGAGGCGGTGTTGGCTGTGCGGCCCCGTCCGCGGCGTGGCACCCCCCCCCCCCCACCTGGGCGTCGGACCGTAACTGTGTCAGCGCTGCCCCTAAGGCGTTTATCCTAATCCCCGTGTCCTTGGGCCGCGCGGTGCTGAGCAGGGAAGCAGCGGCTGTGGGCGGCAGGTGCGCCGGGACCTCGCGGAGGGCGTGAGTGGGGCGGTGGGGGACACAGGTCGGGCGTCCCGGTGCTGCGGGCCCTGGTCACACGGCGGCGGGACGGCCGCGCCCAGGTGCCCCAGGTGTGCGCACCTGCCCCAGGTGGGCCTGCGCAGGGGCGGCGGGGACCGGCGGGGACGCGCGTGCGGCCGAGGGAAGCTTCTCCCCGGGATGGAGCTCGTCCCCGGCGGTCTCGCGGGTGGAAGCAAGTGGGGAGCACCTGCCGGCGTCCTTGGCCCGAGTCACCTTCCTGCCTCTTGCTTGGGACTTTTTTTTTTCTTTTTTTCAAGATTTTATTATCTATCCGTGGGAGACCCAGAGGCGGAGCCCCAGGCAGGAGCCCACGCGGGGCTCGGTCGGGGACCGGGGGTCATGGCCTGGGCCGAGGGCAGCCGCTCTGGCCAGGCCCCCCGCGCCCTGCTCGGGACACCCACGAAGACCCCCCCCCCCCCCCCCCCCCCGCGGGTCAGAATCTTGGACTCCAGCGGTCGGCTCCGTCCTCGGTCTCCCGCGCATTCCCCATTCTGCGGCTCGGGAGGCTGGTCCGTCCCGAAGCGCATCGCCGTAGGACTTGCTCTGGAACCTTCTGTCTCCTCTTAGAACTTAACACCTTCGTGAAGGCAGCGGCTGCTTAGCTCGGTCCTAACCCACGAGGAGCGAGCGTGCGGGCTGCAGGAAGCGGATCCCACACGCAGTCCACGGGGAACCCCAAAGGGCGGCAGGGCCCCCGGGGCGGCGGGCGGCTCCGGGGCTTAGTGTTGGGGCCTCCTCGCTCAGTGCTTAAGGCGATTATGTCAGGAGCAGAAGAACGAGCTTATGCTGCCTGCGGTTGTTGGGGAAAATGGGGGCTTAAGTTTCCTAAAAGTGATTTCTTACAACCTCACTTCTTCGCACACGGGCTAAGCGTAGCTGTGCGCCGAGGGGTCGCTTCCTGCTGCGATGGGCACGGAGAGGAGTCGGACCTGTGGTGAGATGCGGGCGCAGGGCCCAGACGTGCTCGGGGCAGGGGACGGGGTGCCGCGGGCGGGGAGTGGCCGGGGTCTCTCCCCGGGGGTCTCTGTCTCTCCGCGGGTGTCTCTTTGCGGGTCTCCCTCTGGGGATCTCTCTCCAGGGATTTCTCTCTGCGGATCTCTCTCCGCGGATGTCTCCCTGGGGGTCTCTCTCCCTGGGAGTCTCTCTCCCTGGGAGTCTCTCTCCCCGGGGGTCTCTCTCTTCCCAGTCTGTCTCTCTGCGGGTCTCTCCATGGGTCTCTCTCCATGGGTCTCTCTCCATGGGTCTCTCTCCGTGGGTCTCTCTCCGTGGGTCTCTACCCCGGGGTCTCTCTCCAGGTCTCTGTCTCCGCGGGTCTCTCTCCCGGGGCCTCTCCCTCTGCAGGTCTCTCTCTCCCCCTGCGGGTCTCTCTCTCCCCCTGCGGGTCTCTCTCTCCCCCTGCGGGTCTTTCTCTCCCTCTGCGGGTCTCTCTCTCCCTCTGCGGGTCTCTCTCTCCCTCTGCGGGTCTCTCTCTCCCTCTGCGGGTCTCTCTCTCCCTCTGCGGGTCTCTCTCCCCGCGGGTCTCTCTCTCTCCGAGGGTCCCTCCCCGGGGGTCTCCGGCCCGTGCCCGGCTGAGCTGCCCATGGAGCCCGCGGGTCGGGGCGGCCTCTCTGCCAACCCCGGGCTCTTAGGGGACAGCCGGGAGCGGAAGGGCTGGAGGGAGGCCCCAGAGCCCCGACCCCAGCCTCGGCCTCACTCCCGCCATCACTGGGGCGGCCCAGGCGGGGGAGACCCTGGGGAGACCCTGCTCGGAGGGTGAGCACGGATGGAAGGAGACGGCTGTGGGAGAAGGGTCCCTGCTGGCGACATCTGCTGCTTTTGCTGCTTGTAACCAGTCTGCTGTTTGTCCGTGAAGGGTTTTTCCACGACACAGGTCCCCACGTGGCTGGGACTGATTAAAAGAGAGTGTACCCTGGCATCCCCCACCCCGACATGTTGAGCTCTGGTCCCATTGTAATGTGCTATCTTAAGGAGAGTTCGTACACACTGGTTTGTCCTTAATCTTTGTGAATATTTGATGTTAATAATCCTGAAATTTAAAAGTGTCTTGGAAAGAAAAGCCAAGTGTGTGCTAATAAAGGAGAGAGTTGGAATTGAAATTGGAAGTGCCTGATACCCTGGGTCATTTTCCTTCTGTGTAAAATGGAGCCATTGACCCAGCGTCTCCAGGTGGTCACGACGCAGGAGGTGATCCGTGGAGATTGTGCAGCATAGCGCTCACATCACCTGTTTGTAAGCGCCTTTTGCACAACGTGAGTTACAGACGCACAGGGTCGATGAACTCGAACATATTGGTTGGTTCGATTGGTGACATAGGTAACTTTATGTCCCGAGATTTGGAGGCACAATTTTCCTAAAATTCAACATTTGAAATTGCCCAATTTTAAACCCGTAAAGACAGTAGGACCCTTTTGTGTCCTACCAGTGAAACTTGCATCCTCAATACTCTCTTTTAATCCTTCCCCACAGACTGTCATTCTCCTCATTCAGTTCTGTTTTGTGTTAATTTTTATTGCTTTTCCCCCTCCCTGAAATGCAATAGTCTTGTAGTGTCCTCGTGGAAACATTGTTCCCTTTGTTAGGGCCAAAGAAGTGCCTTTGTCATTCCTTTGAGACATTCTGCAGATGCCATTTTGCAGCTCTGAAAAATATGTCCCCGTCTTCCTTGTGCTGCGTTAGATTGTGCGTGTGTATGGCTTGGTATTTTAATTAAGTCATAGTGAAAACTTGACAGTGATACTTGTCATATGATAACAAAACAAAGAAAGGCCCTTTCTTGATCGAATGTAGTGTGTGTTCTCCATCTCTCCAGGGTGTCGTGTGGTCCGAAAGTAGATCCCTCCTGCACGCAGGCTCTCGGATGTCTGATGCTTTTTGACTGACTTTATAGAAAACTGTTAAAACAACTGATTCTGAACCAGAGCTCTAAGCCTTTTGTTGATACGTATTGCTTTTCAAAGATCTCCTAATTTATATGTTCTTAATAGCATTTTAAGTGGCAAGAATGAGCTCTAATTTGCTAAGTGGCTTTAATCCTTGTATTAAGGAGTGGGGACAAAAATCCGTTGGGAAGTTGCCGTGATAAAATCCAGGAAATTCCTTTCATTCTTTTAAATCTAGTTAAAAACCCAACTTTAAAAAAAAAAAAAAAAAGACCTCTGATGTAACAGTGTCTGAAAGTATGTGCTCTGAGCCTTCAGTAATTTCTTGTATGCAGTGCCAGGCTCAAAGAGGGATAGTATGAATGTACCTTTGTGTTTTAGGTGAATCTATACCACCTGGCATGGTGCCAGTTTATTATAATTTTACTGGGACTTACTCATCCTGTTTTACATTGCCTTTAAAACTGCTAAAGTAGGAATACAGAACTAAAGAGAAAACTTCATATATATATTTTTTGTTTTAATGGACTTAAAACCTATTTATTTTCTTAATCATAGTAACACATTTTCAGTGAAGAAACTGTAATGGAATAAAATACAAATAAAGCAAAAAATTTCCCATTGTCTACATTTAGGAACAGCCACTATTATCATTTGGGCTGAGCATTTCCTGTCTTTTATCTGCGAATATGTACACATGGGTTAAAACAACAGCCTTATCCTTTTTTTTTTTTTTTTTTTTATGATAGTCACAGAGAGAGAGAGAGAGAGGCAGAGACACAGACAGAGGGAGAAGCAGGCTCCATGCACCGGGAGCCCGACGTGGGATTTGATCCCGGGTCTCCAGGATCGCGCCCTGGGCCAAAGGCAGGCGCCAAACCGCTGTGCCACCCAGGGATCCCCAGCCTTATCCTTTTAAACCTGCTTATTTTCTCCCGGCAAAATACGACAAACGTGTCTCTGTAAATTCTTAAGCTGGTAGCCTTAGTTTTGGAAATGTTAATCCACAGGGTGCTCGGTTTATTTACGTGGACTCTCTTGGAAGTTCTCCACTAGTAGGAAGTATGTACCTGTATTGCCTGAAGATGCGTGTGTCAAAAAGGGATAGGCCGATCATTTTGGCTGTTTTCCAGGATCATAAAAGTGTAACAGGTCTCTATTAGAACTGTTGAGAAGCCTTTAAACATGTAAAGATCTGATCACATTGCCCTGGCTCCTCCTGGACAGCTGGCTCGCTGGTTTTCAGCAAGAGCTGATCCTGCTATTACCCAGGTCCTGTCCTCTGGCACAGAGGTACACGGGGTGACAGTGTCTGTGTACGTCCAGCCATCAGCTGCACTTGACCAGCCCTGTGTCATGCCTTTGCAACATTTTTTTTTTTTTTTAAGATCAATATACAACTGGTACAGGACAGATCCTGTTACAATAAACTCAGTGGCAGAAATAAACTCTTAATACAGATATTCCCATTGAGTTGGAGGGGAGGAAGTAGAAGGGAACCCTACCCCAGAGACTGGTGGTTACTGGGTCCCATTCTTTTCCAGAAGAGGAAAACTATCCTCCTCCCCTCTTCTCATTACTCTGAGGTTCAGTGGGGGAGAATATTTACTTTTGATCTATAGATAATACAACGAAAACAATACAGCGATTTTCTTGTTATAACCGTGCCGTTTTGTCAGTTCATTGAGCATTTATTGAAGTCTGTTGTCCTGGTATGGTTAGTATGGAATTATGAGGGATAATGAGGAGACACCGAGGGATTGAGAAGGAGCCCAATCACAGACGCAGCAGCCGCAATCACGGCTGAACCCAGATGTTCGAATAGAACCAGTTAAAATCCTTAGACTAAGGTTGACTCCAGTGGGAGGAAAAGGTCAGGGAGATGGTGACAAAGGGGAAGGTGAGCGTGGATGCTGCGTTGTTAGAAGTGCTGCATTTCATCCCTTTGTCAGATACGTACGTGTGTGCGCACACCTTTCTGTACCTCTGAGTACAGTATATAAATGTGTATGTCTCCTCTCAGTGCAGCTTCTGTAGCCGCAATCATAGGTCCTTGCCTCACCGACGGCAGACTGAAGTCCTGTGACCTGCTGCGTCTGTAGGCAGGGTCTTCGTCCACCGCTGGTGTGCATTCCTCTGGTTCCATGTCCATTGGGCTGTAGGTTAGTGCTCTGCCCATTGTTCACGTTTCCCCCAGGACCGTGCTTTGCCTTATCCTGTCCCACTGAGTAGCCATAGGTCATGTTCTCTAGGTCATTGTTGTGTGGACCATGGGGTGTATGATTAGAGAAGTTACAGCAGCGACTGCTCGAGATAGAAGTTATCTTTGCAGCGTGGTCCTATTCAGGTCTCCCTGCCCCTGGCTCTGTGCAGCGGGAGGACTGGAGGACGGCCATAGCCCACCTCGTGTGTCAGGGCTACCAAGGGGGGGCGGGCGTTACTCTTAGCCCGTTTTACTCTGACGTTTACTGTGCTTGGCACCCTGCTTACTCTGCTGCTGGGTACTGTTGGAAGCAAGGCTCCTTGCTGCTTGCTTTGCCATCTGCCGGACTTCTCTTCACGGCCTTGCGATCGATGAGCGTTTGCACGCACGTGTGCCGTAAACCACCAAATAACCTGATTGGGCTCCCCCCAGCCCCAGATTTTATTCAGTGTATCCTGTGGCTTAAAAATAAGTAAAAGAGCTATTGTTAGGTTAATCACAAACTGCTTATTTTTAACCTTATACCTGGAAACTTGGGTTGGATTTTTTTTTTCTTCCAAGTATAGACACGGGAAGTGGACAGTCTAGACGGGGGGAGAGTCAGCATTAATGAGGACATGGAAGCATGAAAATTTATTTTGTGTTGAGGAGGCTGGTATGGCTGGAGGTCGGGGGATGGGAAGCAGAAGATAAGCTGAAGATCTGGAGCAGAGCCCACAAGTGCTCAACTTAAAGCTTCTACTGAGGAGTTTGGTCTTCATTCTCCCTGTGGAGCCACTGGAAGCCTTTAAAAATTATTTTTAAAAATTTTTTTTATTTTATTTTGAAGAAAGAGACCTAATTACAGATATCTGTGTTTTGGAAATATTACATGCCGCATTTTATGGAGAATACCTGTTTACCCTGGGTATCTGTCCTGATGATTTGTTTTTTTATTTTTTTACTGTTGGCTAAAGGAGCCTGCCCAAGGAAGCCTCATTTTGTATTTCTATACAGTAAAACCTGGTGCTATGAATTTTACATTGGGTGCTACTTATTATAAAGGTGACTGGGATCAAATATTTGATTGTAATAGTAAATCTTGTTGTTGCCAATTAAGTACATTGTGTTTACTACAGAATAATAATCTGAAGCTAGGGAGTATAACTTTAGGAATTTGTTGCACTTTATTATGAGGCAAACTGGAACTCCCTCTTCCTGTGTTCCAGGCTGAGGATTCAAAGGTGAATAAGCCTGAGCTGCTGGTAAGTTCACAGTAAGACTTAACTGATACTAAAAATTCAAAAATGATCATTTCAACCTTAGAGGTACATTCAGAGAAAGGACAACCGAGTGAGCTTGGATGAAGAGCGAGGAAAAGCTCTGGAGTGATTGCTGCAGCGAGTCCTAAATTTTAGTGTGTTCCTGGGGTTTTGTCCGTGGCTGCACACTCCGTGGACGTGGTCCCATTACGTGTGCATCACGTGATCTTTGGTACCTTACTGAACGCCAAGCACCGTGTAAGCGGTGGGGTGTGGGTGCGAGATGATCGTCTTTCCTCTCAAGAGTCTGATTGCTCGCATGGAGCGAAGAGAACAGAGACATTTTGGGATCTACAAATGGCCCCACAGAACTGTGGGTAAATACATTTTTCTTACTGAACCATTTTGCTTACTATTCAGTGGACTCTTACTGTGTATCAGCTGTGTGAGGGGGGAATGGTTTTATAAATCACCTTCTTAATAGTTCTACAACTATTTGTTGAATGAACTAATGTATCCTTTGTGCAAGAATAGGTTTTTATAGATTGGTATTTAAAGAACATTTGCATCATTTGCTACTGATTATCCCTTCATGGAAATGATACTTTTTCTTTTTTCCTTTTTTTTTTTTTTTCCCCTTGAATTGAAATTCCAGGAAGTATCACTGTCTCAGGTTTCTGTCCAAGCACTTTTCTGAAGCCAATGGGTGGGTGTATGTTTAGATCCAAGAGAAACAAATTACAACCATGGATGTGAACTTTTCAGTCTCCTCAAACTAAAAGCTCAAAAAATATATATATATATTTTTTACACTTTTCTTTTGCAAAGACCATCTTTTCCTAAAGCGGGATAAAACAAAGATAACATGCTATAGGATCGTCACCATGTTGTTCCCACCTTTCCTAGTGATTAGCACAACTCACAATGTTCATTGAGAACTTTATTTCAGAGTTTAAAAAAATGATGGAAGTGTATGTGTGGTAAAGTTCAAATAACCTCGTGCATTGCTGTTGTCAGTATTCTGGGAGTCAGATACTACAGCGTTAGATTTATGAAGGAAGGCAAAATGGATACTCGAGCTTTCTGTTTTAGGAGATGTAAATTAGATGTTTGAAAGTATCTTAGCTTAAATTTATCAAGTAGGAATGCAGTGGGGAAGAGGTGGCGAAGCTTTGTTCGCTGCGAAGACCCTGTGGGTGCCCACTTGGTGGCAGAGTTCCCAAGGCCCCGTCCCCCCACCACGTGACTGTCCTCGTATTTTATGTCGTGTGAGAAAGGACACAGCCATGGAGGTGCACATTTCTACCTTGGTAGAAGAGTAACGAGGAAATAGGAGTAGGAATGTGGTATTACCCCCATGAAGTTGACCTATTCTAGACCGTTTAGTCATTAAAATTTGTGATTAGGTTTGAGAACCTTCAGGACACTTATTACAGACACTAAGCATTGTATATGGACCACACTTATTAATATTCTGAGTTTTTTGGGGCACCCGGGGGGCTCACTGGTTGAGCGTTTGCCTTCAGCCCAGGGCTGACCCCGGGGTTCTGGGATGGAGTCCCGCGTCGGGTTCCCTGCATGGAGCCTGCTTCTCCCTCTGCCTGTGTCTCTCCCTTTCTCTCTGTGTGTCTCTCAGGAATAAATAAATAAAATCTTAAAAAGTATTACGGGTTTTCTTCCTAGACTTTTCCTCCTCAGTCTTGCAGTAAACAGCCTCTCGTTTCTGTGGTCTAGCGTGTCTCTTTGCTTTGCTGTCACGATTTTGTATATCACAGTTTGCTTCCTTGTAGCATTTCTTATTCCTGGCCCTAACATTTAAAGTAGACTTCTACATAGATAGCATAGATTGGGTCTTATTTTTTCAATCTGATAATCTCTGTCTTGATGTGTTTAGATCATTTATATTTAATCTAATTATTGGTGTTTTGGGGACCATGTTGCTATTTATTTTGTTTGTCCTGTCCTTTTTCTGTCTTCTGAATTATTTTATTTCATTTTTATCTAATGGCTTATTCTGTTATAAAACAGAATAAATACCCCTTTTTCTGTTGTTACTCAATTTAAATTGGGTTTATTAATGGTCTCCAAACCTTTTTCTTCAACTGTTTCAGTGAATGGTTTTGTGTCTAATTAACTGCTTTTTTATCTTTTCTTTCCTTCTCTCTCAACTCTAATGTGTCACCAGAGTCTTACCATTTTCCTAGTTAAATTATTTCTTGAATTTATCCACCTCATTCCTCTGACACTTTCCATATTGGGATATGGTGGCTTGCATAAAGCTCAGCTCTCTCAAGGTCCATTTGTAACCTTGGTAGCCAAAGAAACGAAGTCTCAACTTTGGCAAAAAACTGACAAACCATTTATTTTTACTTTGCTCTCTTGAAAAACAAGTGATCTCCTAAGAACAGCTAACAAAAGTCCTCTTTATCAGTTTATAAATTTTTCTGATACTTTCTCATCACAGTATGGAGCAGCCCTCGGACTCCTCCTTAAACCAACCTCTTCCCAAACCATAAACACCAACACCTTCAGTTTTAACTTGAGTCTCTCCTGTGTTCTTTATGGATCTATTCTTTTCTCTGGTAACTCAGCCCATCCCATGATAAACCGGTTAAATTGCTTTCAAAATTCAAGTTACAGTAGCAGAATTCACTTTGGAAGAGTGGGAGTGGAGACTGTGACTGCCTGTTAATATTTCGTTTAAAGACAATGTAGCCACCGTGTCTTGTCTGCATAAATATGTCATGATCTGTCTGGTTTTCCAGCTTTTCCTGGTTTTTATTTAATCCGTTGTTTAAAACGATCACCCTGACTGCAATATAAAGTTTCTTAGTTTTGTGCATAAGATCCCTTTATAATACCACTTGGCTTTTCAGAAGAAGCCCAAATTTTTAAAAGATTCTATTTATTTGAGAAAGAGCGAGAGAGCAAGCACAGGCATGGGAGGGGGAGGGGGAGAGAATCTAAAGCAGACTCCATGCTGCGTGCAGAGCCTGACGTGGGGCTTGATGCCACGAGAGAGACCATGATCTGAGTGAAACCAAGAGTCGATGCTTAACCCCCTGAGCCGCCCAGGCGCCCCACCCGGACTTTTTAATGTAGCTTTTACTCTGTAAGGTTCCTCTGTTCTGGGTTTCAGCATCCTAATCTGCTTCCCCTGCTCATCTGTCCAGGTCCTTTCCTCTCTAGACCTGCGTACATGTTGCGACTCATACTCGACTCTTGGGTCTTGATGTAGACATAACTTCCTTTGAGCAGCCCTTCTTGTACTGGGCCCCCTCCTCCCTGTTAGATGGACTTACTGGAGAAGCCCCCCTCCACCCCGCTTGACTCCCTGCCTGCCTTTCTGCTGCACAAAGGCCGTGACCACGTCTGTGTCCCCGATGGTCTGGCACCTGATGGCCTCTCTCTCAATAGGTATTTGCTGAATGAACAAATGATCCCTGGATGATCTGATACGTCCTTAGCGCTTCTCTTGCCTTGCAGAGCTCGTGAATGGCCCGTGTCCCTGTGGTGCATTAGTCTGATGCTGCGGCTTCTGATTATTTTCTCATTAAAACCACGCAGGTGACTCTACCTGCCTGGGAGGGTAGATTCCATCTACCGTGTTTAGTTCCTATGGTACCTGACCTCTGTTCTTGTCACACAGACTTCTATCTAGTTCTAGCCCCTTTTGATGCCCTGCTAGTCAAATAATCCTTAAAAAAATTTTTTTTTTGAGGAAATCCTGGCTTCTAAGATGCTTTTTTGTTGTTGTTGTTCTCTATTGCCCAAACTTTTAAGAAACGTCGCTTCTTGGAAGTAAGGTAAAAAGTTAATAGTAGGAACAAATGCTAGAATTAGGATAATTTTCTCTCCTGTCCTGGGGTGAATCCCTAATCACCATTCCTTTCCTTAATTTCTGTAATTCTGTCCAAGAACTTCAGTATCATGTCATCATGTTGTTAAACCCCAAGTCTAAAAGGTCTGAAATCTTGCAGCCTTTCCTAGTCTTCTGGGCTCCAAAGTTTGGTATTATTTTTTAGTTATGCCTCTTTATCCATTATCTATATAGGTGCTGACTTCTATGGATTTTATTTTTTCTCTGATACGATATCTGTCTTTTATCTGTCTTTCCAATTACTGCCCACCAGCCTGTTCTGCTCCCCCTTAGCTTTATTGAGGTATAGTTGACAAAAATTATAATACATCTAAAATGCACAGCATGACGATTTGATGTGCAGATACATCGTGAGATGAGGCTTAAGCATCCATCGCCTCAGTTACTATCGGAGGGGCAGCAGAATGCGTGAGACCTACACAGCAAATTTCAAGTGTACAATACAGTATCGATAACTTTGGTCATGGTGCTATATTTCAGATCCTCAGAATTCACTCATGACAAAATTTGTATTATTTGACCAGCATCTCTCCCACTTCTCCACCCACAGGAGCCTTTTTTTCTTTTTTTTTGAGAGTGAGAGAGCACACTTGAGGGGTGGGAGAAGCAGAGGGAGAGGGAGACACAGACTGCGCTGAGCAGGGAGCCCAGCGGGGGCTTGATGCCAGAACCCAAGACCATGACTTGAGCTGAAACCAAGGTTGGATGCGTAACTGACTGGGCCACCCAGCTGCCCCCCAGGAGCCTTCTTATGTAGCTGTCCACTTGCACCGTCCCTGCTTTTACTGCCTCTCCGTTCCAACTCGGGGTCCTCAAAATTATATTTCTTGAGCGACAGTTGTCATCATTGTGCTCTGCCACAGTCCAGTGTGGAGGGGATCGGCACGGGCACATGCTGCTGGTAGGAGTCGCGTAGCGGCCACTTGGAGAAGTTTGTCGGTTTCTGAAAACCTGAACATGGAACTTGTATCTGCCTGGCTGCTCTGCCCTTAGGCTTTCATTTCTCTTGGCCTGTACCTATGTCCACACCAAAGTTTGGACGCCGATGTTCACAGCATCAGAATTTATGATTTATGATAGCCAGAAAGTAGCAACAATACAAATGTCCATCAAGTGATGAGTGGATAAACAAAATGTGGTAGAGCCATAAAATACAGTCACTTGGCCGTGTGAAGGAATGAAGAGCTGATGCGTGCTACAACATGAATGTATCTTGAAAATGCTACACCAAGTAAAAAAAAAAAGGTACTAAAAGCCATATATGGCAGGATTCCTTTTATGTAAAATGTCCAGAATTGTGAAATTTATAGGGACGCAAAGTAGATTTGTGGTTGTCTAGGGCTGAGAGTTTTAGGGAATGATGGCTAAAGGGTTTGAGCGCTCTCTCTCTCTCTCTTTTTAATGTAAAAACAAAATCACTTAAAAGTCACCGTTTTAAGTATGTTAAAGTGGTTTTTATTATATCCAAGTGATCTGCAGTTCTTACCGTCCTCTCAGAATGTTTTCCCCAAAGGAAACCCTGTATACCTTAAGCAGTTACTACCCAGTCCTCCTTCCCCACGTCACCTTCTGCACCTACTGTTTCATTTTATGTTCCTGATAGCAGCAGTGTAGGAGGGTTCTGATTTCTCTGCAAACACTTGGTGGCTTTTTATTTTCCACTAGTCATTTTAGTAGACTGAAGAGCTATTTCGATGTGGTCTTATTTCCATTTTCTAATGACTAATGATGTTGAGCATCTTTTCCTGTGATGATTAGCCATTTTTACATTTTCTTTGGAGAACTATTTATTCAGGTCCTTTACTCCTTTTAAAATTGGATTGTCATTTTGTTGAATTGTAAGGATGTTTTATACATTCTGCACACTGGGTACACATGCTGAGCGTGGTGCACAAGCATGTTCTCTCATTCTTTGGGTTGTTTCTTTGTTTTCTTGATAGTGTCTTGTGACTTACAAACGTTCTTAATTTTGCTGAAGTCCAATTCATTTCTTCTTTTGTTGTGTTTTAGGTGTTCTGTTTAAGACTATGTCGTGAAGTCCAAAGTCATGAAGATTTATACTTCTTCAAAGAGTTTTATAGTTTTAGCTGTATATTTTAAGTCTTTGGTCCATTTTGAGTTAATTATTTTATATGGTGTGACGTAGGGGTTCAGAGTCATTCTTTTGTATGTGGATAGCCAGTTGTCCCAGTACAATTTGTTGAAAAGACTATTCCTTCCCCATTGTTACGAACTTGGCGCCTTCGCCGATTTCTGCTGGTTATAGATGTATGGGTCTGTTTCTGGACTCTCAAGTCTGTTCTGATCTGTATAGCTGCTCTTATGCTGGTACCACTGTTTTGATTACTCTAGCTTTGTTAAAAATTTGAAATCAGGAAGGGTGAATCCTTCTACTTTGTTCGTCTGTGGCATGATGGGTTCAGTTATCTGTGGTCCCTTACAATTCCATATGAATTTTAGGATTAGCCTGTTTCTGCAGAAAAGGCACTTAGAATTTTAAAGGGATTGCATTTAATCTTTCAATTTGGGGATTATTGCCATCTTAACGCTATGAAGTCTTTGCAAGAGTATGGATTTATTTATGTTGTCTGTGATTTTTTTTTTTTTGAACAATGTTTTGTATTTTTCAGTATGCAAGTCTTATTCTTCCTTGGTTAAATCTATTCCTTTGTATTCCTTTTGCTGCTAAGAGAATTATATTTTGGATTGTTTACATATAGAAATGCAACTGAATATGTTTATTGATCTTCTGTCCTGCAATTTTGCTGAACTTCATTAGCTTTTTTTTTTTTTTTTTTTTTTGGGCGGGGGGATTCTTTAGGGTTTTTTTTATTTTTATTTTTTTTATGTTTTTATTTTTTTTTGGATTTTTTTTTGAGGATAGTTTTAAAACTTTATTTTTTTTTAATATTTTATTTATTTATTCATGAGAGAGACAGAGAGACAGAGACACAGGCAGAGGGAAAAGCAGGCTCCATGCAGGGAGCCCGACATGGGACTCGATCCCAGGACTCCAGGATCACGCCCTGGGCTGAAGGCAAGGTGCTCAACCCCTGAGCCACCCATGCGTCCCATGGTTTTTAATCTAACAATCATGCCATCTGCAAATAGAGGTCATCTACTTTTTCCTTATCCACTTGGATGCTTTTTATTCATTTTTCTTGCCTAATTACACTGGATTTAAGTATAATGTTGAATAGAGGTGGTGAGAGGAGACATCTGTGTTCTTAATCTTAGGGGGGGGAAGCTTTTAGTCTTTTACCATTTAGGTGTGAGGTGTATTTTTGTAGATGCCCTTTATCCCATTGAGGAAGTTCCTCTCATTTTAGGTTGTTGAATGTTTTATCATGAAAGGATGCTGGATTTTGTCAAATGCTTTTTCTGTCTATTGAGATATTCTTGCATTTTTCTCTTATTAACATGATTACTGATTGAATTTTGTGTGTTGAATCATGCTTCTATTCCTGGGATAATTTCTACTTGGTCATGGTGTAAGTGCCTTTTAATATCTTGCTGGATTTAGATTACCAGTACTTTTTTTTTAAGATTTTATTTATTTATTCATGAGAGATGAGGAGAGATGTGGAGACAGAAGCAGAGGGAGAAGCAGGCTCCCTGCAGGAGCCTGATGTGGGACTCGATCCCAGGACCCCGGGGTCACGCCCTGAGTCAAGGGCAGATGCTTAGCTGCTGAGCCAAGCAGGCATCCCAGTTTACCAGTATTTTGTGGAGGGCTTTTTGCTTCTGTATTCATTAGGGATATCGGCTTGTAGTTTGCCTCATTTTTTTTTTTCCAGTGATATCTTTGTTTGGCTTTGGTATCTGGCCTCATAGAATGAGTTAAGAAGTTTGGGGTTTCTTTTTGGGTTGAAGAAAATGTCCTAAGATAGTTTGTGGTGATGGTTGCACAACTGACTATACTAAGAATCACTGAATTGTACACTTACAGTGAATGACTTGTATGGGAGCTCAGTAAAGCTGTTCCTAAAATAAAGCAAAACAACCCCCCCCCCCAAACTTTAGGAGGGCTAACCTATCTTCTTTACCTCAGAGTCCTTATCCTGGACTTCATAGTCCTGAACAATCTTTCCGACTATCCTGTTTCAGCATCGCCTCTGGCTTACCTTTGTATGTGACTGATCCAGGAATGATGGTGAACCCACTGCCCCACTCACCACACCAGCTCCTCCAGACCCAGAATGTCTCGTGCATCTTGCTGCTTCACCCTGAGGACTTTTTCCACCTACTTTGCATGCCCCTGTTCCTCTTTCCTACCAATGAGAACCCACCATTCTTGGAAAGTTTTGTTCAACTTTCTTCTGTTTACCACTGTAGCCTGCAGTTACCCATTAGTCCCAAACCCACAATTTAGTGGGATAGAATATTTGAAATCAGAACTGTTCTGGGATATCTGGTGTATGTGTAGTACCTATGGACATGTGTTGTTTTTTTTTTAATGCATTTACAGTTAACTCACAAGTTTATAGGGTTGGCTTTTTATTTACATCGCTCTCATCTCCCCAAACGGCTCTCTGTGCTCTGTAGAAGGCATGGTGTGGCATATATCTAGCTATTAACCTTATATGCCAGGTAAGTATCTGTTGACGTATACGTATGTGTTTGGAAAATATTTTCCATTGTGTTTTGCAGTTTTCCTTATGTATCTCTAAAAGATATTTTTGAGAAAATGTATGGGCTAGAGTAAAGCAGTTTAGTAAAGTCCTTATGTATAAGTTCACATGCGAGCGTGATGCATGGGTAGGTGAGATTTACATGTAAAAGGCTGAGTTTTGTTGTTGGGTGAAGTGTAACTGGGTGGTTGCAGAAGTGTCATGGTATAATGCCAAGGACGTATTTCAAATAAAATAGCATTGGATTCAAATCTTGGGTATCTGTCTCCTTCCTGCTAACTCTAGGACTGGTGGTCACTGTGCTATTTTGCATCCCATGCTTATTAAGGGAAGGTATTTCATTTCTCTGAGGCTCATTTTGTTCATGTATAAAATGAACGTGAGGGCAGCCCAGGTGGCTCAGCGGTATAGCGCCGCCTTCAGCCCAGGGTGTGATCCTGGAGATGGGGGATCGAGTCCCAGGTCGGGCTCTCAGCATGGAGCCTGCTTCTCCCTCTGCCTCTCTGCCTCTCTCTCTCTCTGTCTCTCCGTCTCTAATAAATAAATTAAAAATCTTAAAAAAAAAATGAACTTGATAATATTTTCTGTGCAGAGATGTTTTGAGGCTTAAGTCCGGGCATTTGTAAAGCATTCTGCATGTGCTTGCTCACAAAAGAGGCAGGCCTATTGCTACTAGTAAAATATTTTGTTTACTTCAAAACAGTGGCACTAACAAAAGATTTTGAAAGCATGTCTGAAATTTAGGCAGAGAAATTCGCTTATCTTGGGGCCTCAGAATATTGAATTCTTTGCTTTACATTTTGACACAAAGTTTTCAGTGTTCTTTTTCTAGAATTTAGATAATTTTCCAAGTAAGTCATTTGTTAGTAATCACTTTCTTTTGCTATCTTGTCTCTTTCTGTTCAAAATGAGTTATTGTTGAAGAAGTAACAGAATTATATCTCCTTTGTCATTAGTTTCCCCTTGTGAAGGATTTAAGGGTATCTGCACTTGTGGTTAACAAGTGATATACGCAAGCCTTAGGTTTTGATGTTTCTGGAATGAAGTTTAGGAAGGCTGTTTTTTTCTTTTTCTTTTTCTTTTTCTTTTTCTTTTTCTTTTTCTTTTTCTTTTCTTTTCTTTTCTTTTCTTTTCTTTTCTTTTCTTTTCTTTTCTTTTCTTTCTTTTTTTTTTCTTTTCTTTTCTTTCTTTTCTTTCTTTTCTTTTTTTTAAAGTAGGCTCCATGCCCAGAGTGGAGCCCTTTGTGGGGCTTGAATCATGACTGTGATTTAAGACCTGAGTGGAGATCAAGGGTTGGACACTTAAATGACAGAGCCACCCAGGCACCCCAAAAGGCTGCTATTTTTTGTTGGAAGCCATGATAGAAATGAATTAGAGAAGTGGTTATTGGTTTTTATCTTGGCTGCAGAAGTATTTGTAGAAGAGTATTTGTTGGTGTTGCTATAGAAACATAGTCAAAACTACAGCAGGGAAAGCATGACAAATAAACCTTTGATGTGCTTACCTTCATTGTTGTAGGTTATTCCTAACTGATTTTAAAACATCTTTGTCAGTCTTAGCTGTCATAAATAACCAGATATAGCATAAGTTCAAAATACATCAGGATTGAGAATACTAAGTCATCTTAATTTTTTTGGTCACTAACTTCTTAAGAGTGTTGGCGAAAAAAAGTATCCTGCTAATCCATCCAAATTTCCTGTTTGTGATGCTGATGGACTGTAATTCAAAAAATATGTATCTCCTTGTATTCTTAGGATAGTTTTGGTTCACTTGGGGATTTTTCTTAATGAAAACCATATAGTAGTCACTATTTTCAAGTTTTATTTAGATTTCCTTATACAAACCTATTGTGAAGGCATCCTGTCCACGCTGTCCATTTCAGGTTTTTAATGAAGCTACGGTTTGGATGAGGAGAGAGGAGTTCCGCGGAGCAGTTGGTAGGGGAAAATAGCTCTGCTTCGGGGTTTTATGGACTCCCTTGCTCAAGGGAAGGACTGCTATTGAGTCCGTTACAACTTCAGTGGAAGATGTGTTGCAGCTGTGCCTTTCTGGTTCCGTTCCAGAGATAGTATTTGTGTGCACTGTCAGAATGTCTTAAAGGCCCACCCTGGAAAGGATTCAACTCTATAAAAGGAGTTTTGTTTTATAACCTTTCACATACTCTTACAGGGTTCTGGTGGTGACGGTGGTCTTTATTGTCTTGTCTTTTAAATCGGCATTTTATTGAGACACAGGCTTCACAGTCTGAGAATAGGAATTACAGTTATAGTTATTGTATCTTGTAAAATCCATTTAGCCAGATCCTTGGCACACGCTGCAATGACAGCAGCGCTCTCCAGACCTTGTGACTTCAGTGAGTTGTTCAGCTTCTCTGCGGCTGCTAAACCGGGGCGAAGGTGGCACTTGATATGGTCCTTCTGGGCAGTTTACTGCCTTCAACGTACAAAGTTAATGTATTAGAAGGTTCTCCGAGGAATCTCAAACAAAGCTTTTAAAATGCCCGTTAACTTAATGTTGGAAATAGTTCAGTTTAACCTGTTTTGAATTCTGTGTTGACGTGAATGCTAAGAGAATTCTCATTGGCTATATTCTAGGGAATTGGCCATATTTTCTCCAAAATTTTCCCTTTCCTCCTCAGTTTTTCTTTTCTTCCTTAAGCTCCTCAGAGGTTTCTGGGCGCCTGGATGGCTCAGTACTTAAGTATCTGGCTCCGGTCTGGGCTCAGGTCTTGGCTCAGGTTGTAGGTTCAAGCCCCACCGTGGGTGGGGAGCCGGCCTGTGAGGCTCCAGCGGGATGGGAGTGGTGTGGAGGCGGAACCCGCTTCAGTGGCCCGGGCCCTCCCCCCCAGGCGCGTGTGTCCTAGCCCCAGTGGCCCTGGATCGCGGTGAGGCACGTGACCCCCAGCCTGGGCCTCTGCCCGCCTGTGCCCCGTGGAGAGGCCCCGGGAGGCTTGGCCCACACCTCGCGGCCCAGGCCTCCACTCTACCGCACACCCGCCCTGGGGTCTTGGGCGCGCACCACTCAGTGGGGCTGCCTTAAGCTGTCCTGCCCTGCCCCGCCCCGCGGGTCACCTGCCCCGTGGGTCACCCACCCTGCCCCGTGGGTCACCTGCCCTGCCCTGCTGGTCACCTGACCCGCCCCACCTTACCCTACCCCGCCGCACCCTCCGCTGAGCCCCAGGGCCCCTGGGCAGCCCCCCCCCCCCCCCCCCCCCGGACAGCTCCCCCGGGGCTTGCTCAGGGTTTCCTCGCCCGGCGTCGCCCGGGGCTCCATGTGCCCCCTGACCCGGCAGCGCCCTGGGCCTGGCAGTGTGCCCTCCCCCCACCCCCGCCTCCTGTGCCATGGCCGTGCCTGCGGAGCTCGAGCCTCTGGAAGCCTGGGACGTGGCCTCCACGCCCCCACGACACACCTGGTCACCAAGTCCTGGCCTTTTAACTGCGAAAAACTGACCCCGCCCCTTCGGCGTCTCCGCGGCCGTCGATGTGGACGCCGCCGCCCTGACCCGCTTCTGGTTGCGGCGCATGTTCTCCGGGGCGCCCAGGTCCTCCCGGGACGCGGCGAGTGTCCGCCTGGCGGGGCGGCGGAGGCATCCACACTGAGGGCCACTGCTCGCTGGTGGCCCCCCGTGTGCCCACCCCCCCCCCGTGTCCGGGGCCCTTATTTCGGGGCTGGCCCTTCACTCCGTTACACGGGCAAGGCCAGGAAGCCCCCCTCGGCCTTGAAGGTCAGCGCAGCGTCGCGGTGGGAAGCGTCCTTGCCGCCTGTCGCCGTCGAGCACGTCGTGCCCAGCTGAGCTCCTCTTGCTCTGTAGCCCTGACAGAAAAGCCCTCCCCTGCACTGCTGGCGCGGAGGCTCAGCCGGGTGTGTGACCCCAGCTGCTCTCCGAAGGCAGCAACTCCTCACCAAATGAATGGACTTTAGCAGAACCCCCCGCCCCCCCCAAGGTACAGAGCCGAAGTCAGCACGTCCTAGGCGAGGCTAACTACTGGTGAGGACTCCGGTGGCCGCTGGGCCGCCTCCTGCTTGGCGTGGGCACGGGCTGTGGCCAAAGGCTCCCAAGCATCTGCTGTGGGGTTTTCTTCCGTGATTCGCCTCGGGGGAGCGAGGCTGCACAGGAGAAGCTGCGGAGTGGAGCCCCAGTTTCAAATGACAGAGCTCCCAAAGCTGTAAGGTTCTGGAAGTAACCTGGTGCCCAGATGAGTGCCCAAGCCATGCGTGAGGCCTGTGTCACACAGAAGGGGACGGGGCAGGAGGGGAGGCCCGCTCGGGCATCATCCCTCCCAGGGCACGACGCGCAGCTGTACGCTGCTTGTTTGCCTGGCTCATCCTGGTACAAGTGGTGTCCGACCCGGCACAACAGGACTGTTGGTAAGAGGCTTGTATGACCTCTTTGCTATGTATATTAGTTTTTAAAAGATTATTTATTTATTTGAGACACAGAGGCAGAGACACAGGCCGAGGGAGAAGCAGGCTCCATGCAGGGAGCCCAGTGTAGGACTCCATCCCAGGACTCCAGGGTCATGAGCTGAAGGCAGATGCTCCACCGCTGAGCCCCCCCCCCCCCCCCCCCCCCCGGGCGTCCCTGCCACTTATGTTCTAGCGGGGTCTCTTGGAAACAGTGGTGCCGCTGGAAAGGAAGGGAAAGAAGAGAAGTTACAGAGAGTGAATTAAGGTGGAGAAACAGTTTTCCTTCCACAAGTTGAGGGGAAAAAATAGATAAGATGGAATTGGTAAGAGATGACTACATGTTCATGTTTAATTTTTTTTTTTTAATAAATGTACCGACATGTTTAGCCATTTTTAGGAGAAAGCCTAGATGAATTTTTGGACCATTGGAATTCTATATCTGTTAGTCACTTACATTGGTTCAGCATTTTGCACTTTAGCAGTGGCTCCTGTGGTGATTCTCCTGTGATCCTCGCAACAACCCCGGGATGTAGGCAAGTGGTCTGCTGGGACCTTCCTCTTACCGGGTTGGCACCAGCGAGGTGGTAGTGTGCCGTGGTGACATATGTCAGACTCTATGATTATGAATTTAATGTTCTTTCAGATGGTGAAGAGTACGTGATTTCTTGGCAATGGCCTTTTTATTTTTTGAAACCTCCTTTTTTGGGGAATGGAAGGTTTAGGGCTTTTCTTGGGCCCAGAGTGTGGGGGCAGAGCTGGGGGAACATTGAGGCCTACCAGGTGCCTGCTCTCCGGGCTCCTGGTTTCTTTCTGCCACCGGAGAGCCCAACCGGGGCCTCTGGGGCCTGCTCTCTCCATCCTAGGGCTCTGCTCTTTCCTCCTCATGCAGCCGGGTAACCCATGTGGGGAAAGGCCTGGTATTATTTGCTGGTGACCTGCAGCCTGGGCTCTGCTGCAGACTAACTGCGTAGCCCGGACAAGTCCTCGACTCGTGGGCTTCAGCTTTCACGTCTGTGAAAGGCAAGGGCTACAGGTACATGGACACCGAGGTCTCTTCTGGCTCTGAATTCTTAATTCTGTAAGCACTCCCCTGTGCTTGGCCAGATGTAGGGTGTTTCGCAGGTGCTTGCAAGGTCTTTGTTTCTGCTTTTTATGCAACAGGCTTTTTGATGGGCGCTTTTATTTGAACACCTATGGCAAAGGGGGTGTCGTTGCCCTGTTATTCGCAGTAGCATTTGTTCCTTTAAAATGGTACCGATGAGCCTAGACATCGTAAGTCTGTGATTCCTTCCTTGGCCTCCTCAAGGAGTCCTCTTTGCTGTGGCCTTCCTGTCCCTCTGCCATAGCACTTGTTACCCGTGGTAGGATTAGTTACGCGTCTGCCTTCCCTGCCAAACTGGTGAGTTCCCTGAGGGCTGGAATGGGGAAGAAGGTCTTAGTGTCTGGTGCAAAGGAGGAACTTAGCAAATGTTTCCTAGACATGACTGAATGAAAATAATACAATGAAGAGTAAATGCTGGGTTGGCGTACTCGCCTGAGTGTGTAAGTCTCAGTGCTACTTTTGACATCTGAGTTAGAGCTCTTAAATCCTAACTCTGGGTAACTAGGGGTGGTGGAAGGGGAGGAGGGTGGGGGGTGGGGGTGAATGGGTGACGGGCACTGAGGGGGGCACTTGACAGGATGAGCACTGGGTGTTATTCTGTATGTTGGTAAATTGAACACCAATAAAAAATAAATTTATTATATAAAAAAAAAATCCTTCCACCTTGACGCTTTTTTAGATGCTTTCAAGATATTAACTCTCTGATTGTGGATTCCCAACCACCACCTCTTTGTTATGTCTTCCCCTGTACCTACTCTCTTATCTAAAAACCCATTAAAAAAAAATATCTGGGACCATAAGATGTTTTTTTTCCCCTCAAGTCTTGTGAATCTATAGCACTTTCTAATATTACATTTAAAAAAATGTGGCAGGGATGAAACTTTGCAAATGACTCCTGCAGTTGTGGAAATTATCCTGGATTTAGAGCTTGAGAGAAGCTAAACTATGGTGGTATGTTGTCAAAGGAGAACTTACGCATAGGAAACCATGGAACTAGTTCGGTGGGTTTTTTTTTTTTTTCTTTTTTCTGACATCAGATATCAGATAACAGTGATGAAATGTGGGCTGTTAGAACATTTTATAGACCAGTGGAAGCTCAACCAGATTGAAAGAATGATAAAACTTCTACATGTTTGTTCTGGAAGTATGGTCTTGTATGCCAATTGGTAGGTAGGAATCAGTACCTAGATTCCTATCAGGAATCTCTGTAAAATAGTAGAATCAAAGTAGTGAGTTTTGGGGAGTACTTTTTAGGTTATTTTAGAGTTATGCCAGAAAAATACATGCTTTTTTCCCCCCTTTTGTGACAAATAATTACTTTTCAGACAGAAGCTAGATGAATAAAGGTGAGAGGATTAAAAGGAATGGTCTTCCTCATTGTCTTTCTGCAGTACTGGTAACTTTATTTTCTGTACTGAGTTTGTGTTTCTTATGGTTTTGGAGCTATGGGTGACCTATTAGATTATTGGGTCCTCTACATCTTGGTCAATTATATTTTTTTTGTTTTCATAAAGCAGAAGGTAGGACAGTTTTAAAAGTCAAATTATGATACTGGATTTAACATTAAGTTCTATTTATATACAAACCCATGTAAACATATACAGGAAAAATGTCCCACACTCTAACCCCAACCAACAAGCTGGAGCACTTAAAAAAAAATAGTATTCTTAAAAAAAAAATTATGAGGATAAACTTCTAATCTCTCCACTCCCTGCACCTTTTTGCAGTTTTACTTAATTGATCTCTACTCCCAAGAGTTATGTGTTCCCCTGACCAAGCCAGCCAGGTGCCCCTAACTTCCCCTTTACATGTATCAGAACGTGACTACTTAAGATCTTCACAAAACAAATTTAATAAATATAAACTTGTATTTTACAGTTTTATGGAAAGATATTTGTGGATGTGCAGCTTATGCATTTTGTGCACTTTAATGTGTTTAAAATCTTATGGGAATGAATGGATTAAATGACCCTGGACTTCGTTTGTGTACTTCTCTGCCAGCAACCCACTGAGTAACTGTGGAGAAGTTCTTTCACTCCTTGGGGCTCAGTTTACTCATCTGGAAAACAAAGGTGTTAAAATAGCAGTGATGTGACCTTGGTGGAAAGGTACGTTGGTTTGGGGAGCAGCTCTGCTTATTACCACTATGGTGTCCATGCCACTTGTGTTGGCTTTCGAGACAGATGGAATTGATTGGTGTGAATTCTGACTCTACCACTTATTGGGTGTATGAATTTGGAAACATTTATATTTTCTGGGTTTTCTTTTTATCTTCTGTATGGATGGTTCTATTTCCAGATTATAGTGCCATAAAACTGATTTTCCTGTCTTCTCTTAATCTTTTGTTTAAACAATGAAATTCAGATGTCTTAGGAGCAGGATCTTTTATATTGAAGACAGCAGAGGAGCTTGAGCAGTAGCATGGGGCTGTATTATTGAGAAAGTAGGTGCCATGATCCACGTGGGCTGCCCTAGGACAGCACCACTGAGTGGCTTATGCACATTTTCTCACATTTCTGGAGGCTGGACGTCCAAGATCAAGGTGCTAGCATGGTCTCTTTCTGGTGAAGGCTCCCTTCTTGGCTTGTTGCTGGCTGCCACGTAGTGAAGTGAGAGAGAACAGGGGAGAATGAGAGAGTAAGCAGACTGTCTGGTGTGTCTCTTCTTATGAGGGCACTGATTCATCATGGTGGCCCCACCCTTGTGACCTCCTCCAAATTGACTTCTCCCCCAAAGCTCTCAGCTCCAAATATCAGCACAGTGGGAGTTCAGCATGTGAATTTTGGGGCGGACACAATTCAGTCAATAGCAGTAGGAGAGCTATGAGCATAGGGGGCACAGGGGTGATGAGAGATGGCTGGGATGGGTTGTAGACATCTACCATTGTTACCTTCACTGGATGCAGTGCTGCCTGGCATAGCGGGAGTTCTGAGCCTTAGGGATTCCACAGAGTAACCTATTTCAGGAAAAGGTATGTTTCGTATTTGTTTATTTTGATGGATCAGTCTCTTCAGAGCTGCTACTGGGACATATTTTCACTAACATGTTTCATAACATATTTTTTTATGTTGATGTTACATTTGTTTTAAATATTTCAAGTAATTTGAAGAGACTTTTTCTCAAGATTCTGTAGGTGGAGTGAGCACATAATACTCATTGACCTAAGAACATGGTAGCACAGTGAGGGTATGAAAGTACATCCTTAGATGCAGTCTCTTGGTCCTGAATTACTAATGTGAGGATTTGTACTGGAACATACACGTACACCTGAATTTAAACCGTGGAAATGTAAAGGGCAGAGGGTTGGTGTTGTAGGATTAAGGAAGGTTAGTCATTTCTCAGATCTCTTAGCGGAATCTTAAAGTTAATACATTTTTCTTTAATGACTTGGAGTGTGTTTTTCTTTCCATTAGGTATTTGTATTCATATGACCTGTGGATATAGGATTACCTTTTGCATCCAATCATGTCTCGTGTAGGATTGACAAGGACAAAGCAGGGACTTAGCAGCTTTGTGACCATACGATGGTACCTATAAATTTAAATTTAAAGGAGCCTCTATTTTTAAATACAGTCTGAATGAATAAGCAAATTATTTTACAAATATATCAAAATATTCCAGTTTTCAATACATAAAAGGGAAACACCTATGTGTTTACAGGTTTTTTTTTGGTATCTATAAATGATAATTTATAGAGATAGATTCGATTCTGTGTTCTATACATATGCTTTTGGTGTCTCTCTGTAGGGGGATTCAAATGACAGAAATAAAAAACAAAGTTGGGGGGGGGGGGAAGGGTTAAGAGGCACAAACCCACAGCCAAAATGATACCAACACTGAGGAGAAATTTTTCAGCAATAGTAGGATTATAAAAACTAGACTCATAAAATTACAGTCATTGTTAAAACCATTCTTTCTGTGAAGTGTTCACTTAGTGGGCAGAGCGAGCAGCGGGAAGATGACTTTTCCTGTGACCCGTGTGGATTTTCTGGCTGGGGAATGAAGTGGCTTGGCACCCAGCTGGGCATGCCCTTCTCCAGCCGCGTCCCACCTGGGTGGGGCCGGTCCTGCTCTGTAGGCTTTTGGGAGCTGGGTTCCCATCAGCTTCCCAGGCTTCTAATGAGGGAACAGCAGACAGCGGGCTCCATGTACTTTAAAAAAGCTGCGTATGTATTTTAAGGGGGGAGATTTGAGGACCTTTCTGTTGTAGCAGTGGGTTTTGTGGGATGTGCTTGTTTGTTTTGGCTTTTGAAGAAAGTTTGCTTTTGTGAGTGTCAATATCCAGGGGCCTGAACATTTGGAAAATACTAATGTACAGAGTCCATGGAGCCTAGGTAAGTATGCTGCTTGGCAGGGGGTGCGTTCAGCTATATTTGATCCAAGTCCTATGTAAAGTACCTTTGTGTGCGTGCGTGTGGCCAGAGTTTAGCTTTGGCCTCCTTGTGTGCATTTTTCTAGGCAGATGTTGAATTTTGTCCAGTTATCTTTAACATAATTGCTTTTTCAGGCTTGACCTATGAGAATAATGGAGATAGTTGGTTTATGTGACATACTTGTCCTGTTGTTCACAGTCGATTTATTCAGGCGTACGATATACTGTGTGAAAGTGAATTGTTCCTAAAGCACAATGAGCACTGTGCAAGGTTAATAGTTTACAGTTACTCTTTAAACATGTTAAAGGGTGACAGATTTTAATTTAGAAACTGCTTCATTTTCAGCCTAACTCATTTGCTTAAAGGCACTTGTACTGTGGTTAGCACAGAGTTGAAGTCACATTTTTTAGCATCTGCAGACTTAGTGGCCATGAACAGCGATCGAGAATCGTATGTGTTTTGCAGTTGTCACACCCTCAGTAAATACTGTTTGAATAGGGATAGGTATTAACCTCTTTTTTTACTGAATAGGTCATCTGTTGTCACTTTGAAGAAATGAGACAACTCCCCATTATTGCCCAGCTTCTGACATCCAGGCTTAGAAAAAATTATCTTCCTGCTTTTTCTTGATATAATTTATTAATCTAACAACTTCCTTTAAAAAAAAGGACCTTGCTTTAGTGTTCCTTTCTAATGAAACAAGCAGTACCACTGTGACTGCCAGATGATCTCTGCAGGGTCTGTGATTGTCCACCCTGAGGGAATGCTGCTCTTAGACCACCGAAGCAGTTACCAGCTGGCATATTTGGGGGCAGGGAAGCACGTATGTACCTGTGAAGGAGAGGTTTTCCTTTTGGGGGCCCAGCAAAGAACCATCTCTTAAAGTGATGGGCCACTGGGTATGGGAATAAATACCTGTGCTGGTGACCCTGGTGCTGTGGACAGCCAGCCTCAGGCGCCCCGCCCCACCTCCACGTGCGTGCCCCTGCGTACCCTGTGATGCGCTGGTGACCTCTAGGGTAACATCCTACTGGATCACAAAGTTGGAAAGGGAAATATTAAGCCTTGACATCTGGGGTTCTTGAATTTTTGTTGGATCTTGAAGGTTGGATGCACATCCTGGCATGTTCTCCAGCAGGATTCTGTACCGAATCAGGTTTACAAATGTTGAATTTTGAGACTCTTCCCTCCAAAGAAAGAAATGTATTTAGCTAAAGCAAAAATTTGTCCTAGCCAGCCCCACCCAAGAAGTCTGTGTTTGAAGCTTTTACTAAGTAAAATAGTTTTTGAACTAAACTAAAGCTCAGAGTAGAAATACTTGGGGGGGGGGGAGGGGGAGGAGAGAAAGGCTTGAGGAGTTCCAAATGGCATGTCTCTAGTTCCATTGTAGTCACAGCTTTTCCCGCCTGGGGACAGTTGCTTTTCTCATGCAGCCTCGGAGGGTCCATATGCTAACAGTCTGCAGCACCTTCTGCCGACCAGCCAGACTAGTGTCAACATTTGGATCTGCTTGCCTCAGCTAGAAAAGTCCTCAGTTTAGTGTCTCCTATTTTAAGAACATGTGCTGTGCATGGGCATGGCTCTTTGGTAGGGCTGTAAATATTTAAAATGGAAGAAGAGCTAACGATCAACATTTTAAAAGTGAATTATAGTTTTCAACAAGGTTCAGATATTTATGCCTGTTGACTGCAGTGTTCCAAAGCTTACGGAGAAGAGGATTTGGAAGTGGGAGATCAGTGTAGGCTGCAGCTTGGTGGCCTTGTCATAGTGTGGTGAGTTGATTGATTTTGACAAGACTTTGTCTTATGACCTACTAAAATGCAGCGTCTGCAGCCTGTGCGTTTATCCTGTGCAGTTAACCTTGGTGGATTTGTTGTTAGCTTATTTGGAAAAAGCCTACTGAACTAAAGAATTTTAGCTAAAGAATTTAGAGTTTTATTCACGCAGAAATAATATTAGACTGGTGGTAGGTTACCAGTTGGTACCAAGTGAGTTTCCTGATGGGGCTGGGGAAGGATCCTATTGGAAGGTAGTTGTGGGATGAGCCTCAGGAAAAGCCCGCTCCCGGGTGCCTGTTAGGAGGAGGAGAGAGTGCTGGTGTTGGCTCTGCTCTGAGCCTGGCTGCAGATGTCATTGGAAGAAACTGCACATTAGGGTATTTTTCTCTTTTATGGAATGTTGTATGGTGCGGGCACAGATGTTTCCCAAGTACGAGGAACATCACAAAAGACATTTTATCGAGAAGCCGCCAGATGCATAACGCTGCACCAGAAACATGTAGTTACTCATCTGCAGAAAAGTGTTACCCTCTTAATGTGAGTTTAGGAGCAGAAGTGGGCAGGGAAGAGGTGTAGATAGGAGACATGACCTTGTGCTTGTCAGGCCAGTTTTGTTCGTGCTTTTCCCTGTAAATGCGGAGGATGCCGCTGACAGGTCGGGGATGTTTATGTGTGACTGGCTTAGAAGTTTAATAAGAATCTTCCCAATCTGTTTTATTTCCCTTTAAACAATTTTTTCGACACTTAAATCTGTTTCCAAGTTCTCTGTTTTTACTCCTCCAGGAGAGAATAGGAATAATTTTTTTGGCCTACCTGCACGTAAACCAGTGTTCCTTTTTTTTTTTTTTTTTTTTAAACCAGTGTTCCTGTTAGCCAAGATGCCTTCTTGTCTTAACCCTACACCATAGGGGAAGAGGCTAAAGATGAGCAAGGCTCATTCTCTGGAGCCATAGAAGCCTTCTCTGGAAAAGACTGTGCCTTGAGTCCTTTCACATGTAGGTACCAGACAGCAGCCACGTAGGTGGAAAGAATCATGCTCACAGGATCTTCCAAAGAAGAATCGATTTACTTAAAAGATGTCCAGTTGTTCTAAAAGCTTAGGTTTTGAGCTTTCCCTGCTGAGGAGAGCAGCCTGTGTAGGGTAAGGGGTGGATTCATCATGTAGGCTGACTTGGAGGCCACTCGAAGTGTCCACCTCTTTGAGATAGAAACGAGCTTAAACTTCATATGCCAGAAAATCAATTTTATTTCAAGCTCTCATAATGCTACTTTTGAGCTGCAATAAATTGGAAGGCTTTTGTACCCATATGGCTCATGAGGACAGAGCGAGGTGAAAGGGCGCTGTCGCTTATGGCAGTTGTGGCATTTGGATCATCTCCACGGAAGCAGACTCATGCGTGGGATATGTTCATGCAAAATACTGTCCTCTTAAGAAATCTTTTACATTCTTCAGTTTGTGCAAACTTCTCCCTGAAAAATTTGGCTCCCATATTTGTAGGTCTGTACCTCATCTACCTAGTGTCCTCTCAGCATTCCCTGTAATCGTTGCCCTTTCTCTTCTGTGTCCTTCCCTATTTTTTGTGCCTATAGATGCAAATATGTGTATGTGTATTCACGTATTTATAACTGGCGGCGCATACCTGGCTTTCAGGTAAGGTGTCGTACTTCAGGTGTGCTATCTGAATCTTGCTTTGTATACTTGACAGTGTAACTGGGAGATATTTCTGTAACTGGGATGGATACCTTCTTTTTATTTCTTTACAGTTGCGTGGGATTCAGCTGTATAATGTCACCTATCGATGGGCATTGATCGTTTGCTATTACGATGTCACAGCGAGTCACCCATACAGAATTATTTTACGTTACACGTGTGCAGGTGTATGTGTGGAATTCGTTCCTGCAAGCAGGATAACTGGTGAGAGTCGCACGTTTGGAATTCTGACAGCCGCTGACAAGTTGACTTTCGTGCCCGTTTTCTCTTCTGGAAGTAATTTAAGAATGCTCCTCTGTCCCCTTCGTCTTGTTCAGTGATTACATGATAAAGCTTTTGGATTTTTCCATTCTGAATCTTTAATTTTCGTTTCTTGTACTAGGCACGTGATGGAGACCTTTTCATACGTTTGTGTCCTTTGTATTCCTCTTAACTCTGTATTTCACTTTCTGCCTCTCGTTGGGGGCTAGTCAGCCTTAGCCATTTCAAAAATTGAAAGTTTTTTTTTTGTTGTTGTTGTTGTCGTTGAAGGAATTTATAACCAGGACTGTTTTATTTGGCTTTTTTATTCGAATCACTTAAATTTTGCTAGAGAGCAAATACATACCTAACAAACACAATTGAGAATGAAAATTAAGTGCTCTTTAAAAAGCATGATGCCTTTTTGTATTTCAAGAGTGTTTCACCAAGAGTTCCCGTGTGGCCCATTGTGTGGCTTCCTGAAGATAGGACGCTGGTGGCTTTGAAGAAAACCGTTGGCTTTTCAAACCAGTAGTCGTTTCTGAATCTAAATGACCCACATGTCTGAATTAGTGATGAGTGTTTGGAATCTATATTAAAGCTGGTCTTGCTACCTCTGCCCCTCACTGGGCTGAGAGCGGGGTTCTTTTCATCTCCATCGCTGTGTCTGCTACCTATGTGTCAAAGGCCTCGAGAAACCTTCCTTCCGAGAGAAGGGCCTAAATTATACGACCGACATCCCGAAAATAGGTGAGATTTATCAGGGGCCCGGTTAGAACATATTGCTTAGGACAGCAGATCAGCAAGTGGGTAGTGAGAGTCTGAGTTTTGCTTTTTTCTACAGATCACGAAGCGTCAGGCACCGTGCTAGGCGTCAGTCACGTGATAGCGACATTGTTTGGGACTGAGGGCAGTGTTGCGGAAGGCCTGGAGCCGGACCTTTGGGCTGAATCCTGGCTCTTACATGTGTTTATGTAGCTTTGTGTAAATCCTTTATCTTGTCTTTCCTCCTTCATCTATCACACGGGAATATTCTTAGTTCCTACTTCAAAGAGTCGTGAAGATTAAAGCAGTCGCCACATGCATAGTCTCTAGAACAATGCTCAGCAAATAGGTGATATCATCACTATCATTTCTGTTCTGTTACTATTTTATTTTTAGTGAACAAAGGGGCAGAGTCCCTTTTTTCCCCCTGAACTTCTATTTGATGACAGCAGCCCACCATTTATTAGAAGTTTACTGTGTGCTAGGCATGTTATGTATAGCATCTAATTTAATCCTTCAAGCACCCCAGTGAGTGTGTATTCTATCCCTGTTTTGCTTATGAGGAAAATGAACTTCAGCAAGGCTGGATAGCCTCCATGGTTATTACATGGCTAGTAGGAGACACAGCTGGAATTCTAATCCTGGTCTTTTTACGTTCTCAGACTTGATGTCCAAACCACTGTGTTATTTTATCCAAAGATTAGATAGCTTCGCACAGAAAGAATGGAGATCTAGCTCTGGCTGTTTAAAAGAAAAAAAAAATTGGGGCCCCGTCTGAGAGAAGGAATTCAATGCAGTTCGTCAATATTTCTGAGCACACCATGCATAATTGCTTAATGAGGAGCCAGCAGGGGTCGGGATGTCTCTGTCACTTCGATTAGTGTGTGCTGTTGGAGGGTCCGGTAGGACAAGGTTTGTGTGCATGTTGGAGATGAGAACGATAATCCAGTAAGTACTGGGATCCTTAATGACTTCTGCACATTCTAGGAAAAGGTGTCTGTTTTGGGGATGACCCTAGTTGCTTTAGAGAAGACTTCACGTTGCCCAGACCTTTCTTGATGTCTTTTTTTTTTTTTTTAATTTAATTCCAGTGTAGTTGCTGTACAGTGTTGTATTAGTTTCAGGCGTGCTGTATAGTGATTCAGCAATTCTGTACATCATCCCATGCTCGTCATCTTAATGAAAGCAGCAAGAACTTGGCTTTTAACAAATAAGATTCTTAGCACTTGTCTTAGGTGTTACTGGAATTGAACAGTATTGAAAATTATGTCCTGATTTTCATTGGATTGGGGGCCCTCCCAGTGTATGAAGAAACGGAGTCTTACACTTTGAGGAACTCTAAGATCTCATTCTTATTTACAGTTGTTAGGATGAAGAATTTATCATTTATCCTACCTCAGATATTAACTTTGATAGTAGGCTCTAAGAATTTGTACATCAGGGAAAAATGGGACGATTTGACAAGCACGGCTCTTAGGTATGAGGGCCATGACCCACCTGAGGTAGTTCCTGTGTGTTTCCAGTTTCTTAAGGCTCATCTATTTATTTTTAACCACTTTGTTTTTGTTTTATTTTATTAGTTATTTTTTTTAATGTGTCTATATTTTTTTTAGTTTTTATTTATTTATGATAGTCATACACACACACACACACACACAGAGAGAGAGAGAGAGAGAGAGAGAGAGAGAGAGAGAGAGAGGCAGAGACACAGAAAGAGGGAGAAGCAGGCTCCATGCACCGGGAGCCCGACGTGGGATTCGATCCCGGGTCTCCAGGATCGCGCCCTGGGCCAAAGGCAGGCGCCAAACCGCTGCGCCACCCAGGGATCCCTTTGTTTTTGTTTTAAAGTAAGCTCCATACCCAGCATGGAGCCCAACACAGGGCTCGAACTCATGACCCGGAGATCAAGACCTGAGCTGAAATCGAGTCAGGTACTTAACCCACTGAGCCACCCAGGCGACCCAGAGCTCCGTTTTCGGTGCTTGCCTTGGAATATGGGGAGGCTGAGAGCGTCTGCAGGACTGGAACCCCCGGCTCCACTGTGTCCCTTGTTCCTGGTGGGAACTGTGTTGTTGCGCATAATGCGAAGCTCAAGCATAGAGCCTGGCCTTGTGCGGCGTGCCGGCTCCGCTGTGTCCCCCGGTCCTCGGCCGGTCTCCCTTACCGGATACGACTGTGGGCATGGCATTTCCGGGGGTCAGGGGCACGGTGCTCGGAGGCAGAGCAGGGGCCTTTAGCGTGGGGCTCTCTCCACGGGGAGGGATCTTTCCGGAAGCCCCCCAGGAGGCGTGTTGTGCGTGTCATCTTGGCAGGGGAAGGGAACCAGCGTGGCCTTCGATGAGTAGATCGCTGCCTTGTGGGCCGGCCTGGAGCCCACCTCCCTGGCCTGTGTGTGGAGGAGAGAAAAGCCCAGCAAAACTGGAGTTCTGTGAAGAGAGAAAGGTGGAGGAAATGGTGCTCTGAGTGTAACCCGACCCTGCCCAGGTTTGGGCTAGCCCAGGGCGATGGTTCTATCTTTTGTGTATGTGGGTTTAATTTAAGCCAGATGCTAGCTTGTATCTTTACAGAAAGAGTTCTGACTCTCTCATAGATTCTTTATCCCTTAAAAACACAAGTCATAGGGTGTGTTATTAAGGTAACTGGGGTGGGCAGCATTGGGTCGTTTGAAAACATCCCTTGTTCATCCTCAGCATATAGAGAACTCAGACTAACAGATTGTCTCTGTGGGATGTAGCTGCACGTATTTGAATATGGAATATGGGACCTTCTAAGGCTTGAGAAAAGTAAACCTACAAGGGACAGAGGAATCACATGCCCTCGGCCTGCTTTGTTGCTCCTTCCTCTCCAGACATTCTTCTTCCCTTTTTCTTCCCTTTCATCGTCCTCCTTTCCCCATCCTCACCTTTTTCTTGCCGTATGTATTATTTGAGAAGCACAGCTCTTACTCTTTCCTGAGTAGAGTTAGGTGGCTGCTGAATCATTCTTACATTGGGGTTACTGTTTTTGTTTTTCTCTCACATTCGATGCTTCCAGGGAACATGGTTGGGTATTTAAGGACCTTGTCTTGGGCCGTAGCTGTTGGAGGAGCTGGACATAAGCAAGTGATTGTGGGTATCAGAAAGTTGCCCTGTATGCCCCGTGGCTGAGTCACAGTAGATGAAAACCGGTTTTGTCAGACCCAGAAAGTGGCAGAATTGAAGCTGTCCCCACATTGCCCGTGTCACAGAGGTCTGTTTGTAGCACAACTAAATGTCTTCCTCTAAGTTCACAGGAAAGCCTTTTGGTTCCCTTACCATCACTTGGGAGGTTAGAAATCCTACTTTTCCATTTGCAAATCTGTGCTCCGCTGTCTGATGGACCGAGCTTTGTTGGTAGAAATCCAAGGCCTCCTGTTGGAGGTCTGATCTCAGCCCAGGGTGAGAGCCATCCACTGGCCACAGCACCTCCCTCGTCCCTGTACGGGCATCTTATTAGCAGCGAGAGCTCGCAGAGTGGCTCTGGTCTCTCGAGGTTTTAAGGAAACGTCTGGACCCAATAATTAGGAACCCCCTGCTTGAAGCTCTCTGTAGGAGTGTCTAGAGTAGTGTGTCTGCTTGGCCTCGCTTGTTGTGGCTCTGATGAGGGCACCCGTTGGGTGGCAGGTTTTGGGCTAGCACTAGAGATAGTGCCTGGGAACGGACCTCACATTTTAAAGGTAAGACAAAGGGCGACCCCGGTGGCTCAGCGGTTTAGCTCCGCCTTCAGCCCAGGGCCTTATCCCAGAGTCCCGGGATCGAGTCCCACATCAGGCTCCCTGCATGGAGCCTGCTTCTCCCTCTGCCTGGGTCTCTGCCCCTCTCTGTGTCTTTCATGAGTGGATAAATGAAATCGTTAAAAAAAATAAAAATAAAGGTAAGACAAAAAGAATGGTTTTGTGTAACACACTCCTTACCTAACCAGGGCTGACCCTCTGTTGATGGTTTTCCGCTCGGTCGCGTGGTAAGTGATGCGTGCTTTTTCTCATGGAGCCCTTACAGTAATGAACGGCGCTGCCGACCCAGATGGAGAATGCCAACGTGATAATTGTGTCAGAGCCACACGCTTGTGTAATGGGCTGGCTGTGCACAGCAGTATTCTTTCTGGTTGCTGATAAGCAGAAGGGTCTTAGTATGTTATATGTCACATAACCATACTAGTGATGGATTTTAGGTGTTTGTAATTGTATTTATAATATATAATTAGTGGAATGAGCATTTGGGAAATCACAGTTCTGCGTTTGGCTTCCCTAGTCCAGCTTTGTGATCTTGGGCAAACCTCCTGTGTTTCTGAGCCTCCGTTTCCTTGTTGATAAGATAAAATTGAGTGTATCAGACTAGGCAGTTTCACAGCACTCTGCGTGGTACCCCTACCTGCCAGTCTAGGTGCTGGGAACAGAGCAGTGAAGAGAAGAAAGATCCCAGCCCTGATGGGGCTTTCATGGGGGCGGGAGGGGGGCTTGCATTCCACTGCAGGAGTTGCCATTTTAGTGGGTGATGGACTTTAAAGGCTTATCCACATTTGAAACTCTTGAGAGTCACAGGCATGATAATTATGGTGAATGGATGTGCTTATAATCATGTTTTCTTGATGGTGGTAATTTGTTCAAGAAACCATTATGTCAACAAAGAAGGTAGTGTTTAGGTTTGAGCTTTTGTTGATCTCTTGAAACTATTTTAAGAATGTACTTATTTACGTAGAATTATACCCACCCTTATTTTTGAGTATTTACAAAATACATTTTTTTAATACAATTCCCCAGTTCTGTTTATCTTTTTTTTTTCTTTTAATTTTTATTTAAAGTTTAGTTCACATACAGTGCAGTATTGGTTTCAGGAGTAGAATTGAGTGATTCAGCAGCAGCGTACAACACCTAGCGCTCTTCACAGCAAGTGCGGTCCTTGATACCCTTCACCCCGGTAGCCCATTCCCCACCCACCTCCCTCCTGCTTTTTTATCATGTAACGTGTGTTTGGATGGATGATCCTGATCGGCTCTGAGGTTCTTCAACTTAAAAGTGTGAATACAGTAGTGATTGAGGAAGACTACTTTATGAGGCTTCTCTCTCTTTTTTTTTTTTTTTTTAAGATTTTATGTATTTATCCATGAGAGACAGAGAGAGAGGCAGAGACACAGGCAGAGGGAGAAGCAGGCTCCATGCAGGGAGCCCGACGCGGGACTCGATCCCGGGACCCCTGGATCACGGCCTGGGCTGAAGGCCTAGGCTCAACCACTGAGCCCCCCCGGGTGCCCCTCGTGGAGGCTTGTTAATGGTGTGGTCATCTGTGCTCTTTCTGTGTTAGCACCTTGTCTCTACTTTCTGTTCACCAGCTCAGCTGTGATTATGGAGCCAATAATAACATTCAAATATGATTTCCTTTGTGATGGTTACTCATCTATAAATTTCTTATTACAGGGGGTGGGGGGGCAACCCTAATTATGGTAAATCACAGGATAGAATCCTCTTCTATCATCATTTTCATAAACTGGCATGGATTTTCCTTGAGGACTACGCCAAGAGCCCTGGTTGGTCAGTTATTGCAAACAGTGCAGTTATGAGATACAGGGGTGTGTGGGCCTCCATCAGGAGCCTTGGACAAATCACCTAACTTTTACCCTTTGCTTATTACATATAAAATGAGGATAATACCTTCCCTGTAGGATGTTTTCAAGAGCAGAAATTATGAATGTTGTCTGATTCCACAGTAGCTGTCCAGTAAGTGACAGCTCTTATGATTAAAATGCAAACATTAATGCTTCTAACATAGTGGAAAGTTTAGTTTAATATTTCATTGCTTTTTTAAATTTATTTTTACTTTTATTTTTAAATTTTTTTAAATTTTTATTTCATTTTATTATTATTTTTTAAGTTTCATATTTCATTGCTTCTAAAATATTTTGACCAAAAATGAACATTACTTGCTTGGTCTCCAGGTTATTTCTTACAGCCAAAGTAATTAGAAAGTTACCAGTTATCTTGATTAGCTTGAACAAGAGTGGGACATTTTTATTTCAGTTTTTACCAGGGCATTGACTCAACTCTTAAAATGTAATTATTAAGGAGTATATACTAAAAATCAACCTTGGTCGTTTCATGATTAATGTAAATAATATTCTCTACTTACGTGGTACATGGAAAATGGCACCTTTAAAGAAGGAAACTGGGTGACAAGCATTAAGGAGGGCACATGATGAGATGAGCACCGGGTGTTATGCTACCTGTTGGCAAATTGAATTTAAATAAAATCTTAAAAAATAAAAGAAGGAAAAAGACCTTCTGTGCAATATGGGGCCAGTTCAAGAACTGAGGTAAAGGTCTTATTGGGAGACATGACTTTAAATTTTAAATACCTACTAGTGATAGAGCCACTGGAGAAAACAGAATGGAAGTTCCACAGAAAATTTAAATTAATTCCTTTTCTGGATATTTATCAGAAGAAAATGAAAGCACACTAACTCAGAGGTGTATGCATTCCATGTTCACTGTAGCATTGCTTACAGCAGCCAATGCGTGGAAACAACCTAAGTTTTCATTGATGGGTGATGGATAAGGAATTTGTGACACACACACATATTTGTTCATAAACAAGAATGAATTCTTGCCATTTGTAATGGCCTGGGTGGATCTGGAGAGCGTCACGCTAAGTGAAATGTCGGAGAAAGATACCTTAACATCTCTTACGTGTGGAACTTAAAACCAACCTGATAAAGAGGACAGCTGGTGGTTCTCAGATGTAGAAGTGGAAGAAAAGGGTGAATTTTACTTTACTTTTTTTTTTTTTTAGTTTAAATAAATTGAGGGGAAAAAATAACTTAGGTTTATGAATAGTAACTTCATTCTATTTACCTGAGCTTTCATTTCAGATCTTTGGAGAAGAAAGCTCCTTAATGTCAGCTTTTTTTTTTTTTTTTTTAATATTTTATTTATTCATGAGAGACAGAGAGAGAGAGAGGCAGAGGGAGAAGCAGGCTCCATGCCGGGAGCCCGATGCGGGACTCGATCCTGGGTCTCCAGGATCACGCCCTGGGCTGAAGGCAGCGCTAAACGTTTGAGCCACCTGGGCTGCCCCTTAATGTCAGCTTTATAGTGACTTAACAAATCATGCGTCTCGTCGTCCTAGATGAAGGTGATGCCTTAATATTTTTCATGTACTCTAGTTTATATCGAATTAATATTTTCTCCAAAAACTACCTGAAGACACAGTATAGTTCCATAGTGTGCAAGATCAGCGGTGTTTGCTCTTCAGGAATGTTGGGGATAACCTTTCTCATGGCAGAACAGCCTGGAAGCTCTGTGGCCACGCTGCTGGGACTGTGGGTTCACTTCCCAGTTTGCCCGACACGGTGCTAGAGGCCGACATGGCCACGGAGAGATGTGTCCCTACGGGCCGTGCCTCACGTGGTGGGGACTAGTCTGCGGCCGCCGGGTGGGTGGAACCGGGGAGGCCGAGGCCCGGTGGGTGGGCCGGGGTCAGTGCCCGGTCCCCTGGCCCCTCTGCCCGGGAGCCCAGGCCCGGGGTCCTCCCTCCTCCCCTCCTGCTCTCCTGCGCTTTCCTCGGCGCTCCGCCTTCCCTGCCGGGCCCGGGGATGCTGGGCGCGGGGAAGGCCCTTCGGACCCTCTGGTCTCCAACTACGCTGTCCCTCTTGGTGGCATCCGGATCTTTGGTGCCTTGAGCCGTCACCCAGGATGCGGGCCCCGGATCCACCACGTCCCCCGTGTCTGCTCGAGGCCGTGCGACAGGAGGTCGGCTCCACAGATGGGTCAGAGCAGTGAATTCAAAACCGGTTGCGTCTGAGCCTCTTTTCCTTGGGTTCCCTGTTCTGGCGGCGGGTCTCCCATGGCCCCAGCTTCCTCGACTTCCCCCCCTTCAACTTGCTGCCACCAGCGTGTGACCCCCCCCCCCTTGTCGTGTGGGCATTTGGGACAGGCTCCCCCCATCCTGCACCTTGCGGCCGGGCCGGGCCGTCTACACCACGGGCCTGATGGCGTTACACCTTGGAAGACGCCGTGTGACTCCTCGTTTCTGTCACCCTCGAGGCCTTCCTCGGCGTGATCCAGAGGCACGTGTACGTCCTGGCTTGCCTGCTGCCCGCGCCTGTCCTCTCTGCCTCGCCACTGCGAGCCCTGTCTCCACCGCCACGGCGTGTGCAGTGCGTGGGTTCCTGTGGCGGACGCTGTCCTGTTGGCCACTGCCTGTGCTGGGCCGCGCCCGGACGCTGACTCCCTTGCCTGGGAGAAGGCCCGTCACTTGCCAGCGGCTCAGGGGCCCCCCGTGCTCTCGACTTAACCTGCCCGCCGCCTTTCCCCTGTCAGCTTCTCGAAGGCAGGCAGTCCTTCCTTGTTCATGTGCCCGGCACATGCAGTGTAGGCAGGCCGGCTGAACGTCCTCACCCTCCCGCATCAGAAGCAAGTAACCTTTTTTTTTTTTTTTTTAAGATTTTATTTGTGAGAGAGAGTGTGGGTGTGAGCACGGGGAGGAGCAGAGGGAGAGGGCCAAGCAGACCCTGTGCCCAGTGCAGACCCTGATGTGGGGCTCGATCTCATGATCCTGAGATTGTGACCTGAGCTGAAATCTGGAGGCCGACGCTTAAGTGATTGAGCCACCCAGGGGCCCCACGACTAACATTTTTAAAACTATTTCTTATTATTGAGATCTCACACCTTTAAAGCTCACAGTTGAGTGATTCTCAGTGTGTTCACAGGGCTGTACAGCCATTACCACGGCCTAGTTCCAGAATATTCCATCACCCCCAAAGGAGACCCTGTACCTACTAGCAGTTGCTCCCTGTTCTCTCCGTCTTCCAGTCCTTTGCAACCACTAACCTACTTTGTGGGGATTTGCTTATTCTGGAAATTTCATGTAAGTGGAATCATACCACATGTGGCCTTTTGTATTTTTTTCACTTAGAATAATGTTTTCAGGGCCTGTGTGTGACCCCGTATGTCGTACCTCAGTGCTCGTACGACGTGACGTTCTGTTGTATGGACTCGCCTGTGTCGTCCGTTCATGGTTGGCAGGCATGTGGGTCCTTCCTAGTTCTTGACTATTATGAAGCAGGCTGTCAGGAACATTCATTTACAAGTTTTCCTGGGAACCTGGGTTTTCATTTCTCGTGGGTGCATATCTAGGGGTGAGTTGCTAGGTCACATGGGTGACTGTAACTTTTTTGAGAAACTTTCCCAAAGTGGCTGCACCATTTTACATTCTCACTGTCAAGGTCGAGAGCTCTAAGCTTTCCCAACCCGGTTCGGGTTTGTGTCTTACTAAAGACTGATGACGATGAGCATGGTTTCCAGGGCTTATTGGCCATTTGTATATTTTCCGTGGAGAAACGTGTACTCAAAATTCTTTTCCCATTAAGAATCTTCTGTTTTTTTTTTTTTTTTTTTGACAAGTTATAGGAGTTCTTTGCAATAATCAGGTTACTAGACTCTTACCAGATACATGATTTGCAAAAGATGGTGAAGAATATTTTAAGAAACAGGTTCACTACTGATGCGTGCTGCAGCATGGATGACCCTCGAAAGCACTGCGCTCTGTGAAAACGCCACGTTGTGTAATTCCATCTATTTGAAATGTCTAGAAGAGGCAGATCCATGAGGATTGAAAGTAATTACCAGGAGCTGGGAGGAGGGGCTAATGGACAGTAACTATTAATAGATTACAAAGTTCCTTTTGGGGGTGATGAGAATGTTCTAGAATTAGAGAGTGGTGGTGATTGTACAACCCTTTTGAATAGACTTAAGATGATTAACTAGAATTTAAATGGGTGATTTTTATTATGTGTGAATTATATCTTGATAAATCTTTAAAAAAGAACAAGCGTTATTTTGTTTTTTGAACTATTGAGGTTTGTACCACTTTGGAAGATAGCTGGAGAGTTTGCTACTGGCCAGGACGCCAGCCTTTTATCTATGGCAAGAGAGGGGAGCGTGTACTGTCTCTGCTGTTCCTTTTTTTTTTTTTTTTCCTCACACTGTCCCTGGGGGAGTTATACTTGAACAAGTCCCTCTTTGCTTATGTGAACTTGAGACACCATTTACTTTCAGATTTATTTATTTTTAAAGATTCATTTATTTTAGAGAGAGCATGTGAGCGGGGGCCGGGGTCAGAGGGAGAGAATTCGCAAGGAGACTCTCCACTGAGTGCAGAGCCCTCTGTAGGGCTCGGTCCCAGGACCTGAGCCCAGATCGAGTCAGCTGCTCGCCTGACCGAGCCGCCAGGTGCCTCTACTTACAGGTTAAACTTCAATTTTGTTTGCATGATAGGATCAATTATTAGATGCATCTTTCCCCACCCCAATGTCTTCATTTGGTTCCAGTTAGGGGCCCCGAGGTGCTTATCCTATAACCACATCTACAAGGTAAACCATGTTTGAGGTCGCGTGGGATGGAGGGTTAGATTTTTGGTTATAGTTTGAGTACTTTTTTCAGAAGACTGACTGCTGCACTGAAACAATGCTGGTATGTTAGGGGATTTAAATTGGGGGAAAAAACACCTTTTTCCCCTGCGTCTGATTTTCTCACTAGTGAACGCTCCACAGTTAAAGTTCATCTTTATAATACCTGATGTTTTTTTTTTGTCACATTTTTGTAGATTTTGATCTCACTATGTGAAATTGCAGCAACATCCGCCTCCATGACTTTCTAACATTATCAGTAAACATTTTGTGCAATAGAACACAGGACACCAAGTAGGGAGAGAAGTATTTTTCCTTTAAAAAAAAAAGTTTTCTGGGTGTATTATTCATAGCTCAATGAAAATAGTCCCTCTAAGCTGTTCACAGTTTTAAGCTCTGCTGGTACAGAATCCGTCAATTCTATTGTGATGCAACCTCTGGTTCTCCGATTCTGATGGAGAATTCCGGAGGCAGCGGCTCCATCTCAGCCATCCTGTGCCCATGAAGGTTTCCCCTTGCGCCCGGCGTGTCTCCGCCTCCCCTCCTGCCCGTCCTCACCCGTTCTCACCTCCCAGCTAACACGGAGCGCGCTCGTAAGGTAACGTGTGTGATTTCTGTTCCATTTCCAGTGGAAGCTGTAGCCATGACCACCGAGGTAGGCCCTGCAGCTGAGGTGAAGCAGGAGCCCGAGAAAGTGGGCGCCGCCGCCATGGAGAGGCCTAAGGAGGCAGCAGAGAACTGGCAGAATCCACCCTCGGAGCCCGAGGAGCCTGGGCCGCCGGCCCCGCCTGCAGCTGACAGCCCGGGTCGCCCCCGTCAGAAGAGGGAGGGGGAGCCGTCGGAGAGCAGGGGACTTGCGCGCTTCCTGCCGCCCTGGCTGAAGAAGCAGAAGTCCTATACATTGGTGGTGGCTGGGGACAAGGAGCCGAAGGAGCCCCCGCGGGCTGTCGTGGAGCAGGTGGCAGGTCGAGAGGAATCTCCTCCAGAAGGGGAGAGGCCGCCCCAGGCCGAAGCCCAGGAGCACGCTGGGAGCAGACAGCAGGAGGTGACAGCCGGGGTCAAGGACGAGAAGCCTGAGAAGCCCGGGGCCAGCCCCGAGGCCCAGGTGTGTCTGAGACTGAACCTGGGGGCGTCAACCGCATGGTAACCCAGGGGAGCTGTGCTGGAGTGGCTTCGGCTTCGCCTGCCGTGTCTGCGGCGTGGGGCCCACAGTGGTGTGCTACGGCCTTCTCCTTACTACTACATTTTTATTTTACTTTTTTTTAAAAAAGATTTTATTTATTCATGAGAGACAGAGAGAGAGGCAGGGACACAAAAAGGCAGAGACACAGGCCGAGGGAGCAGCAGGTTCCATGCAGGGAGCCCGATGCGGGACTCGATCCCAGGACCCTGGGGTCACGCCCTGAGCCAAAGGCAGTCGGTCCACCGCTGAATGACTCCCCCCAGCCCGCCCGCATCCCTCGTTACTTTTCTTTAAACCTTGCCAAAATAATAAGGCCAAAAAATGGACTCTATGTGCAAGCCACAGAAAACATTCACATCCCTTCCTTTTAAGGTTTGATAGATACTCTGCGGATCCTTCCTCCCCTCTCTAAATAGTGTGGATTGTTCTACCTCTGACTCGATGTATGTAAGCGTTCAGTGAGTCGGAAGAAGGAGATTTGTATGTGCAAACATTTTGGTTACTTCAGCCTAGGTTTTACCATGGCATGAAATTATAATTGGAAATTTTATTATTTGAAATGATAGTTAAATTTTAGTGGCCAGGATGTATTTTCTTTGACTCATTCAATGCTGAAGTTACCAAATTGGCAAATGAAGAGGTGGGAGGCGGATTTGGGGAAGGCAGATAACGGGGAACATTCTTGCCAGCAAAGCTTTGAAGTCTTTAGGAGTCAGGCCAACAATTTTTTTTTAATATTTTATTTATCTATTCATGAGAGACAGAGAGAGAGAGGCAGAGACACAGGCAGAGGGAGGAGCAGGCTACATGCAGGGATCCCGACGTGGGACCCGATCCCAGGACTCCAGGGCTACACCCTGGGCCAAAGGCAGATGCTTAACCGCTGAGCCACCCAGGGATCCCGGGGCCGACAAGGTTTCTGACAATCCCAGTTCTTACTACAGATTTCCCTTTGAACGCTTGGTCTTCTGCAAGTTGGTCAGCTTTACTATGCGCTTGCTTTTTCCTGTTGACAGTCTGCTGAAGAGGTGGGTAAGGGCAAAGAGAAGGTGGACGAGGTGCAGGAAGACGCGTCAGAGGAAGCAGCAAAGAGGGAGAGCAAGGAGGTGCAGACCAATGAGCTGAAAGCAGAGAAGGCCGCCCAGAAAGCCGCCAAGAAGACCAAAATGGTCCAGTGCAAGGTGATGCTCCTTGACGGCACTGAGTACAGCTGTGACCTGGAGGTGAGTGCGGCACCGCTGGCTGCCATGTGGCGTCCAGTGAGCGTGGGAGCCCCGGCCGCCTCGCGTGGGGGTGGCACACTGTGCACGGTTTTCTCTTCCTATAAGCCAGTCGTCAGTTTGCTTTAGAAAACAGGAAAACCCGCAGGAGGGTCATGTCTATTCCAGACAGTATTTCCTGACCCTTGGGGAGGATGGGGGGTAGTCAGGTGTTTGGCCGGTTTGGACTGGCTGTGTGGACTGGCCATGTGTGTTCTGAGCGGGCGTGAAGTATTATCACCCTTGTCCACAAGGGTTTTGCTGGAGGAGAACCAGCAGTGGTTCTCCGTTGATTATTTCAAGAGCCAGGATAATTGCAGCGCTTAACCCAAAGTGGTTTTTTTTTTTTTTTTTAATCCTGAGTCAGATAATGACAAAATCGAGCTCATTTATTTAGTTTCATTTAATTAAAAAACACTCATGACTTGCAAAGCGTATAATTCATTAGTGTGGATGTGACCCAAAGCAATATAATTTTTTTAAAGCGTCTAGTGCCTTATCATTTTGTCAGAAGAGCTTGTTGCTTCTCATAGCTCAGTGACTTGATTTACAAGAACGTAGGCTAATAGTTGTTCACGGAAGAACTCTGTCAAGCGCTTGGGCTGGATTCTCTCAGGTCACACGTGTACGACTCTACGTGAGGTAGGTATTTAGGTATTTACTATGGGTATTTCCCCTGGTTTCCTGGGGGAAGGTGTAGACAGTTTAACTTGCCTGGAGTGTCATGACTAGTTTGTGGGTGACCCAGAATTCCAGCCATGGCAGTTTGACTATGGATGTCATGAACAGAACTACCCTATTTCATTTGCTACACATGGGACCTAATTTGTTCATTTAAAATATGGTCTCTAATAAATAAATAACTAAATAACTAAATAAATAAAATCTGGTTTCTAAATCTTTTTTTGGGTCTTCTCATCTATTAAATATTTTTCCTAATTCCTTGCATTCTTGCTTATTAAAAATAGAAGTTATACTTTTAACTACAATGAAAGCATTCAGCTTGGCTAGTTGAACAGTAGTTTATTATATATCTAAATGTGCACCAGAGCACAAGGTTGCTAAGATGAATGTCTCATGGTCCTTGCCTTTATCTACTTTACTCATTTTAGTTATGATTATTCTGATACTTCAGTTATTTTCAAGAACAGGAACGGCAAAAGAGGATTAAGAATCCTTAATGCTCAGAGAGAGATGGGGAAGGGGTGGCAGGTAGACGGACACTGCGTCTGGGGTGGTCTCACCTTGACTCAGTTACATTTGATCACATTCCCTTGTTTCTCCCTCTTATCCTGGACGTTAGGGCATCTAAACTGTGAGAATCAGCTTGATGGTCACTTGACCTTGAGCCATGATTCAAGCCAAACAAAGGCCTAGAAACTGTAGAATATAAGATTGCTTAGGTCCCTCAGAAGGTTCCAGCTCTCTCTGAAGCTCTTTGTCACCAAACCTCAACATTTACCAACGTGTTTTATGATTTAAATCTATTTTTGTTGTCTTTTAAAATATCAAAATGTACGTAAAAACATCAACATGTGTGTAAAAACTACAAAAATCTAGAAAGTAATGGATGGTTGTATATATTCACCATAAACATTTTAATTCCATGTTCCCATTTTGCCATTTGTTTCAGATTTTTTTTTTTTTTTAGATTTTTTTTTTTTTTTTTTTTTAAGAACTAAGACCTTGAAGACCTTGGTGAAGTCTGAGTCCCATCTCTCCTCCCTTGCTCTGTGCAACAGTGTGTAAATCTCTTGCGTGTATTTTAACTGTGAATGACCAGTTTCTCCATCTTCTGCGCTGTTTCTTTGTGTGCTTTGGTGGGTTGTGGGCCTTGCACGGTTCTGCAGGGAGCTGTGACCTTGATAGACTGTGATTTTATTTCCTCAGACTTCCAGGTGCTGTGAAGTGATCTCCAAAGTGCTCGTGCCACTTTGAATTCCAGCCACTAACCTCCAAGTGGAACTTTTCCCACATTGTCTCTACTTACTCCTGATGACCTGGCACTCATTTTGTAACTCTTAATCTAGGGTTTTTGCATATATTACCTTTAATTTTCTCTCAACCCTTGATGAGATCCTGTGGCCTAGGGCGTAAGCCCCATAGAGTTGCTTCCCTCTTAATATTCTCTGGAAATGTTTGGGTAAGTCAGGGATTACCTGTTCTTGGGAGATGTGATACAACTTCCCTTTAAAACTGTCTTGTCCTGGTGGAAAGAGTAGAGAGTGGGTTTGTTTGTTGTTGTTTTCAAGTCATTGATTCACTTTCCGAATACTCAGAGTTTGTTTCTGTTTTTCCTTGAGTTTTAGTAATTCACAGTTTTACTAGAAACTGCATTTCATCTAATTTGCTTAATCCGCTGGCATGAAGGTTTTCATAGCATTGTCGTCTTGTGCATTCAATTTTTTTTAAGATTTTATTTATTCATGATAGAGAGAGAGAGAGGCAGAGACACAGGCAGAGGGAGAAGCAGGCTCCATGCAGGGATCCCGACGGGGGACTCGATCCCAGGACCCCAGGATCACACCCTGGGCTGAAGGCAGGTGCTAAACCGCTGAGCCACCCAGGCTGCCCTGCATTCAATTTTTATCCATTTTTTTTCTAGTGTTATTTGTCTTCCCCATCCCCCACCCTGCAGATCATTCTTCCTAGAGTTACCACTTTAATTATTTTTTTTCTGAAGAAACAACTTGGTTTTGTCGTTTGGTTTTTCTTTTCTACTTTGTTGAATTTCCCCCCTTTTGCTCTTTATTTTTTCCTTTGGATTACCTTGTTTTTCTAATTTCTTGAGTTGAATATTAAATATACACATGCTTTCATGACTCTGGTTTTCCCGTCAAGTATCTCGTTGCGAGCACAAGTTTTGAACATAGGGCTCTTCATTGCCATTCAGTTCTTTATGTTTTTGCATCCCCTTATGGGTCGTTTTTGACCACTGACATTTTTCTAAATTTTTAAATTTTTAAATTTCCAAAGTATGTGTGAATATATGTGTGCATGTCTTGGGGGAAGAGGGCGTTTTTCATGTGTTCAGATCTTCTGTTTTAATAGTTTGGCCTGGTTTTCAGATCTGTCCTCTTCATTAGTCTTATTAATTATGTGGTTCATGTTGTTTATTAACTGTTTAACTGCTTAGCTTATCAACTAATGAGAGGTGTGTTGAATTCTCTATAATTATTGATGTGATAATTTCATATTTCTATAAGTTTATGCTTTATAAAATTAGAGGCTAGATTGGTGCAAAATTTTCTCCTTTTTACCATCATTTAGTACCTTTAGATTTATTTTGACATTAATATAACAGACTGGCTTTATTTTGGTTAGGATTTGCCTGGACTTTTTCCTTTCTTTGGTTTTAGACATTATGCCCTTGTATCTTTGAGGAGAGGCGTGTTTTTTAATCCTGTTTGAGAATTCAGTCTGAACTGGCGAGTTCGGGCCAGCTATTTAAATGATCACTGATGTGTGGCCATTTCTGCCATCTGATGTTAGGTGGTCTGGTATTTTTCTTTATTGTTATTCTTTTTAGGAATATTTAAGTGTTTGATAGACATAGTTGACTTGATAAAATCTAATATTAATCACTGTGCCCCCCCCCCCCCTTTTTCCTCTGTTTAGCACTCATTTATTAGGGGTCAGATCTCATTTTGAAATGGTACAAAATAACATTCTTCTCTGTGTGACTGTTCCCTCTTCTAGGACTTTGCTGCTCATGAGGAATGAAGTTGTTAGGGTGCTTGAAGCAGAGTTGGGAAAGAGTGCAGAGTTAAACACAGCAAAGTTTGCAATTAATGAACATTAAATTCACTGAGACTGAAATTGGTTCCAAAAGTGTGGGGGTCTTGGGACGCCTGGGTGGCTCAGTGGGTTAAGCATCTGCTTCTGGCTCAGGTCGTGATCCCAGCCCCGTGTTCACTGGGGTCCCTGCTCTTGCGCTCACTCTCTTTGTCTTTCCCTTTAAATAAATGAAATCTTTTTTAAAAAACATGGGAGTCTTTTAATGTACAGATTGTCTATTTAGTTGATAAATGTTACTTAATATATCATTGAAAATGAACTTCTGAGGATCATAAATTTGAAATAAGTGTGTAGCATGTAGGTGTTGAGTAATCTTTTTTCTTTCAAGCACAAAGCAAAACGCAATGTGAGTAGGCTTTGGTGATGTGATCCCAGCAGATTTTATGTACCTGATTCATTAGGATTCTAAGCAGCGACTTTATGTCTGACCATAGGCTATAACTCCTCAGTGTCATGGTAGCTGTTCTAACAACACACATGTTATAGGCTGTATTTCCTCTTTTATCCGGTTTTTCTTCCCGTTTTGGTTCCCTGGTTGCTTGCTTAGTATCATCAGGATGGGGCTGTTATGCATCAGGCCTGCTGCTGTTTTCCGTTCACCAGTGGAGCCCAGAGGACAGTCGTCACGTGGTGTGAATGCTCTCGTGTTTCCCGTCCCAGCGCTGACCTCAGACAGATTGGGTGATGTGCTGATGCTGCTTATCTGTGGTTCTGCAGCTCCACACCGGAAATGGGTGTCTAAGGACTACTTGGGGAAGTATGCTGTGGGAAACCGTAGCTGTTGATGAACTTGCAAGCACTCAAGGAAGATGAATACAATGTGGGAAATAAATACTTTCACTTTATTTGGTTTGGGAGATTAGATTTGTTCCCAACTGTCTGCAGTCATTAAAGATTATGTCTACCGTGACTTTTTAGATGCCTGTCGTTATGGTTTCTTTTCTTTTTATATGTAAACGTGTCTAATTTTCATCTAGACCTATAGGCTATAGCATCCCCACCGAAGAGGGCCTGATTGTCTTCACTTTTAGGGCACCTTCAACAGGGGAGGGAAGCATGGTCTGTCGAGGAGTCTGGAGGAGTTGGAATGACCTAACTTAGACCTTATAGAGTCAGATGACGTTCTAGAAGGCGTTCAAAAGCCAGGATGAGAGGATTAAAACTGGTCTGTAGAGCAGAATTTTCTGGGGGAGAAATCGAGGAGGTTGCAAAGTCATCGGGATGGAGGATCCAGCCCGGTGAAGAATACTGTTTAGATTTTAGAACCCAGTAAGTAGCTGCGTGGCTGCAGTAATTTAAAGGGGGAACTTGTTTATTCACTACATTTAAGATCCACATTAATGGTCTTTAGAGAGATGATCTTGTCAGTGTGATTAGAAGCAGTTTCCTGTTTTTGTTAACCTGTCAGAACCTTTGGGCTACAAAGGCACCCCTTTTAAGCCATTTCATGCAAATGGTAGTGTATTAACTAAATAGCTTTTCCTGAAGGTAGTTCTTGGGGAGATTATTATTTGCCCTAGCATCATCTGTATCTCCAGCGACTTTCTTAAAATAGGTAGCTGGATCTCCATACGTCCATCTGTATCCCTATAGCCCTTGTTCTGTTCACTGTAGGCTTCTCCTTTCCACATTTTTTTCTCCTCTGGGCCATTTGAGACTATTCTTTCTTGAACCTTAGGGATTAAGTGGATACCATTGCTCAGGGAACTGAGGCAGCTCTGTTTTCAAACACTAATTGTTATCTTTAGGGTCTGCATTCTTTTGAGGTAAGAGTATGTGTTGTTAACAAGTTGGCAAAAATGCCTCAGACACAATGTTTGGGAGCATAAGTATTGGATAAGAGGGCATTTTAAGAGAATGATTATGGTTAAGTGAAAAAACAGTATGGAAGTGGCTTGAGTGTAATGAGTGTTATTTTTGGCTTAGGTAACAATAGGCTTATTGCTAAGCCATGCGTTGATTTTGACCCAAGGCCTAGTCTGTGTGCATTTGTTCCAAATCTTTATGTGAAGTATTTTTTCATTGTATTTAGTTAAAATTAAAATTTACATTTTATGCTAATTCATCCTCTATTGGTAATGAAAGGAAATCTCAAATATTTTTTTTGAGAACTTTGAAGATAATATTTTTTCACCGAAGAAACTATAATTCCTAGTTTTTGATACATCTGTTTTTATCTTACTGGGATATTTAATGGTATGTACAACTCGTTTAGCACCAGAATTTGAACGGAAGGAATTTTAGGGAGTCTCCTGGGCTCTGCATGCGTGTTCCAGAGACTCAGCTGTAGGATTCTGGTGATGAGGCTGCTGATCATTTCTATAGTCAGTGTGTTAAAACAGCGGGGCTCTTTCCTCTCAGGAAAAAATAGACTAAGATTTAGTTGAAGCTGTGGATATAAAGTCAGGGGACCTAAGTTTCCGTTTCTTTTGGCTCCCTGGATGTCTTCAGCCAGTCACTTCCTCTTTTCTATTCTCAGATTGCAAAGTGAGAATGAAAATACTTGCTTCCTCTGTTTCTATGATTGAGCTGGTTTTACTACAGCTGATAAGTCTGTCTATTTTTTAAGTCTGAAAATAAATGTGAAAGTTCCTGCAAGACTTTGGGAGCAAAAGCGAATGTGTATTCCTCTGGCATCCGAGAGCTGTTCCCACGTGTTGGTTTTAGTCTGAGAATCGAGCGCATTGTTCCCGCCCACGCAGGAATGCCAGTACCGTTTTCCCCTTAGTGCCATGAATAAGGCGATCAGAATGTGGGCTCCTCCGTAAGTGCTCTGATGATAAAAGTGTTTATCAGAAAGCAGAGTGTGGCAAGGTCGCCTTCGCTTGTGCAGGCTACGGTCTCAGGAGCCCAACTTGATATCATTGCTTTTGAGTGTGTTTTATTCATTTACGTGATGGCTTGTTCCGCGTTCACTCTCCACAGCGGTTCCTCCAGCCCTCTGGCCCTGACCCTTACTAGGATTGTTGGTTAAAGAGTTCTAACTATCTCGGTACTTGTGGAGGGTCTACAAGTGGTGGCACTCTCTACACCCACGGAATGGTGTTAGATTTAAACAAGTGTGGGTTCGCGGGACGCCCAGGTGGCTCAGCGGTGGAGCATCTGCCTTCAGCCCAGGGCGGGACCCCCGGGGTCCTGGGATCGAGTCCCGCGTCAGGCTCCCTGCAAGGAGCCTGCTTCTCCCTCTGCCTGTGTCTCTGCCTCTCTCTCTCTCTCTTTCTCTCTCTCTCTGTGTCTCATGAATAAATAAATAACATCTTAAAAAACACCAAAACCAGATATGGATTAGGAGCTTGGAACAATTTTAATCAGCGTATATTATGGGCAATAGAAAATCCTAACAGTATAGGTCCAGGTGAAATGTCTCTGCTGTCTGTCCAACGGTCCTTTTAGCTTAAAAAACTTAAGTTGGTCATTCTGTTCACTCACCTGTATTTACTAAGTGGGGGGAGGCTGCTGTGGCAGGTGAGGGGCTTGAGGAACAGCAGCAAGTGGGGGGGGCGGCGCAGGGCAGAGCGGGGCCTATCCCTCAGGTCCCCCCCCCCCCCCCCGAGCTGGGAGTTCAGGGCTCCCTCAGGAATGGCTGCAGACGAGCTTGTGACCCCCATCACGGGGGGATCGTCGGATTCCCCCTGCCAGCCTACGAGGTCTAATCAGGCACATCCTCAAGGACTTTTTCTTCAAGTTTCCGATCAGACGGTCCCTGCATTTTGATTTCCTGCTCAGTCACACGAGTCCTCCCGGTCATTTAACGTCTAGCCTTTCCTTACTCTGAACTTGTTCGCACCATTGATCGGGCAGTTAGTCACACTCTGGCTCCTGGAGGAGTCACGTGTATTGTGTTGAAAACCTGGTGTTGAAAACCTGGTAATCTCTTTCTCATATTGTTTTTTTTTTTCCTATTGTTTCCTCACCTGGATTGTTAAATCCTTGAGGAAAGGAACTTTCTTCTCTCTCCCCGTGGGGCATTAGCCCAGGACTCTGTACCCTACTTGTAGAAAGTGCTTGTTGGTTTATTCTTTTCTACTTTCTTGGATATGTATGAAATCTCCATCCTTCCTGTCTGAGCCAAATGATTGCACTTGCTTATTTCTGTTCCTAATTCTTCTTTCCACCTTCTGATCAGAAGATTTGGGTGCATGTATAAATATGTGTACCCCCCCCTTATACCTCCACCCCCCCATTGCTGCTTCTGCCGACCACTGCCCTGCTCTCTACATACTTAGGAACAGCAGGCTAAGTTCTCGTAGAAACACTTCAGGGGCTTAAATGAATGAAAACAAATTCCTAGAGAAGGCTGTGAGATCGCTGGGAGAGAGCCACGCAGAAGCCGCTGCGATGTGGCCCTGGCCCTGGAGCATGGCCTGGAGGGGGCCATTGGCTTCCCAGCCTGAGCGTCTTGCTCGTCTTGCTCGTAAGGGCGTGGCCGCGGAAGGTGGCTTGCTGCTAGTGTGGACTGGGCTTGGAGGGACTGATTCATACCTGGTCCCTGGTCTCCCGCCGCTCTCCCCTTGGGCACACTAAGGAAGGATCTGGTTTTGGTTTCTAGGCCATCAGGAATGCTCCCACATGCTTTATCCTTTCTGTCTGCCTCACTTTGGCGTCCTAATCTGGGGATTTTGCATTAAATGCGACACTTGAAGGTGACGCCCCCTGTGAGGAACCATCCTGACATAACTTTGAAGGCAAGCACCGTCACTTCCTGGCCTGTCCACACAGCTGCGGGCACAGCGATTGGCCATTTCCCACTGAATACCGCATAGTAAGTGTCCACTCTAACCTGAGGGTGGTGAACAGACACCGGGTCTTCGAATTATTTTTTTTTTGGTTTGGCGCGAACATGATTGGAAGGTTGAGGAAGAGGAGAAGTGGCAGGGAAGGTCATTTTCAGGATCAGGTTTGTACTTTAAAATTCGTTCTGGTACATTCTCCGCAGTCACTACAGCGTCTGGGCATTGAAGCTTTGTAGCTCCTTGGGGCCCCTGGGTGGCCCAGTCGTCGGTGTCCGCCTCGATTTTGGCTCCGGTCGTGATGCCGAGGTCCTGCGAGCAGGCCGCGCGGGGAGCTCCGGGCTGGGCGGGAGGCCGCTTGGGGTTCTCTCTCGCTCCGGCTGCCCCCCTGCCCCCCCCCCCCCGCCCCAGTGTGCAGCTCGCAGCTCCTTGGCAGGATTCATCAAATGAAGAAATGCAGTCTGTTTTCGCCAATGTGCATAGAAAGCCCCAGATGACTAAAACATCAATCTCTTCACGCAGGGTGGCTGAATGGCTCAGATGTTGATAAAGCCTTTGTCGGGTCGCTGTTTCTATGATTCGGTTCATTACGTTCCGCAACGGAGTTGGACAAGGACGCTGGTAGAAACGATAGGAGTATTACCGCCAGCGTTTTTGCTGAACTCTTCTATTCCGCAGGGGCCCCTGCAGACAAAAGCTCCATGTTACTAACCGCATCTCAAAACTGCGTTTCATTTGTGGAATGGCGTTTTAACCTGTTTAAGGGTTGAGTCCCATATTCATTGTGGAATATGGCGTTTTAACCTGTTTAGGGTTGAGTCTGATTTTGTGCATCCCCTAGTCGTTTACGTAGAGAGGAGAATTAACCCAACGCTTATGATCCGTTGGTTATATCGATCTCTTTTCATATTTCTGTCAGCAGCAATTTAAAGTGAAGCCAGTAAGAATGCTCTGCTAAGCTATTCTTTGCCACAGAAAGCCTGTATGAATCAAATGTCAAGATTCATCCTAAGCAAATAGTTTGCAGAGAATGTGCTGGCCTATGGAAGTTACTGCTTCTGGTTTTTGAAATAAATCCTAATGGAAAATGGTACTTAGCAACATTTAAAAGATGATACTTTAAAAAAAAATCTGGGGCTGTTCATCTGGCTAGAAGTTTGATACCAGCCTCTATTTATGTAACAGGTTTAGTCACTTTTAAAGAGATTATACTTTTTCATAGATTTATGCCAAGTCTTGCTCTTCACACTAAATAATAGGAAAAGTTAGATAAAAGAAAATATATTTTCATTTCTTAGGAATTGGTTGACTGGGTTGCTGATGTCCCCTAGTGATGGCATGTAATTTTTAAGAAAATAGGAAGTTAAATCATATTTCCACGGTATTTTACAAATTTGGTCTTAGAATCCTATTCATTTAAACATATCTTGTGTGTTCGGAAATAATTTTTATGCCCAAATATTGATTTGTTTCCTACTTTTGCTGAGAAGATAAAAATCTAAGTATTTTTCCTCTCAAGCTGCTTATGAATTTTACATTCAAGAATAAACTCTACAAATGAAGCCAGGAGTATGATACGAATGTAATTATTGTCATGTTTATGGGTTAGATAATAACGCGGAGGTACCATGTTGTCATCGGCTGGAATTGGCAACTCCTCACAGGGGAGGAAGGAACTCCTAGATTTTGAAGAATGAGGTATTTAGGAAAACTGAGCAGCTCCTAGCCCATTACATTTTTTTTTTTTTATTTAAAAATCGTTCAGTAGTAATAGCCATGCAGAAATACGGGGTTATAAGAATAGATTGTAACGCCTGCTTCCTCCTTGGTCAAGGTTGGCTTGAGAGTGAACCTTTGTTAGGAGCAAGCCAGTGTTGCTAGGTTTGACCCAAGCTCTTCTTGGCTTGGCTTTGTAGAAATCCTCCCAGTTTACGAAGCCACCGCATCACGCGGGTCACTCCTGCCAAACATCATGGTAGAGGGGCTCCCACCCACAGGAAATTACAAAGAAAACGCGATACCTAAATGCATGGACTCGACCTCCCAACCTTTATCGATCTACTTTCCAAAATTTCGTCGGCACATACTCTGTTCTCTTGTTCCCCCTTGTGTCTGGGTGGGGGAGAAGGATGGTGTGCTTGTGCCTCTGTTCTCGTCTACACGCGTGTGACATCATTTTCTGTTCTAAGCTCTCATCGGTGCGGAAGTAAATGCGTTGTGCTGAGCCTGCTGTCTTGAATTGGCAGTTCACCGTCTCCTTAGGGGAATTTGAGCACTGAACACGTTTTATCTCTAGGACGAAGTGAGCCAGGCCATCCTCTCCGTGTAGCACATACCATAGCTGTCAGCAGGCTTTCAGGTTACCTCGCTATAAAAAGCCCTTTCAGGGATCCCTGGGTGGCGCAGCGGTTTGGCGCCTGCCTTTGGCCCAGGGCGCGATCCTGGAGACCCGGGATCGAATCCCACGTCAGGCTCCCGGTGCATGGAGCCTGCTTCTCCCTCTGCCTGTGTCTCTGCCTCTCTCTCTCTCTCTCTGTGACTCTCATAAATAAATAAAATTTAAAAAAAAAAAAAAAAAAAAAAAAAAAAGCCCTTTCATACGTTGTTGTGGTAGCTTTAGTAGCATCTGTTTTGGTATTTTGTTCATTTTCCTGCAGATGCCTTTTGTTTATTTTCTTGTCTCATTATTTCCTGCAGGTGTCTGGATAATCATTTTATTCTGCTTGTGTGTTTAATTTGGCAGAATGAAGGTGGGTCATAGGGAATGAAAGGATGGAAAGGCTATTCTAGCGCAAATACATTTTACTGGTTTTTGTGACTAATAGGTGTAATTCACTTCTTAGTTGATTTGGGTCATTATCTGCTACATAAAGCGTGTGGTTTTGTTCACCGAACGTTTCTGGACCAAGCGTCCGTGATCCTGTTGAGGAAGAGTCTTTCCCCTCTGCTCTCTGGTCAGAACTCGTGGGGCAGAGGCGGAGGTGAAGGCCTCCCCCCGGGTTCAGGCTGGACTTCAGACGCCCTTCTAGTAAGACTGTTCTGGATGTGGTGATTTGGGGAAGGATCCAATGTTGACATTTCCATGAAGCTTTCTCCCCTGCCCTGAGATGGATTGATTTTAGAGAGGGGGAAAGAGGAGCAAAGGGAGAGTGAGAGAGGAATCCCTGCCGAGTGAGGAGCCCGAGGTCATGAGATCACGACCTGAGCCGATATCAAGAGTCAGACACTTAACTGAGCCACCCAGCTGCCCCTCTAGAAAGCTTTTTCTTCTCTAAAAAAAAAAGATTTTATGTATTTGCCAGAGTGCGAGTGTGCACAAGGAAAGGGAGAGGCAGGCTCCCTGTGGCACAGGGAACCTAGTGGGGCGTGATCCCAGCACCCCGGGATCATGACCTGAGCCGCAGGCAGACCCTTCACCCGCTGAGCTGCCCAGGCGCCCTGAAGCTTTTTAATTTGTGGAATATTCTCCTTTTCCCCACAGAAATCGATGGAGGTAGGGTGAGCTGTTGTAAAGCTCCCACTGGTAGAGTAGTTCTTAAATAGGCTTCAGTTGAAGGTTCGCTTCATTTCAGCATCTTGAAATCTGGTTGTGTCATGCAGTCTGTGTCAGAAGAAGCAGTCACATCTGCCCCGCTGAGGTCTCACAGTGTCGCAGAGGTGATGCTATGAGGTTCACAGGGTCAGCTCACGTGCTGACGGAGCTCAGGGCTTCAGGAACGTAGGATGAGGGAGAGCGTGGTGTTGGGCACGCATGCGTACGTTAGTTCTTCATTCACTGCACCCCGGTCCGTCGGGGAGGGGATACTGGCCCTTGCTCATCAGGCCTGTGAGCAGAGTGAGTAGAATGGCAGGGATTTTCACGGGGACATAACTGCCAAGCATGGTGGTTGCGCAGCTGATTCTTTTCTTCATGATAAAGGCCTTGAATGATGCCAGGAGATAATCCTGAGACCTCTTGGTGCAACTCAGGGCAAGGGGTGGTCTGTCAATGGGCTTTAGCTCACTGTCCCTTGATCCAGGGCCACCGTTGGAGGGTGTGTACATCTGTCAAGGTCAAGAATAATTGTGCTTTTAGGGCAGGTGTCCTCCTTCCAAGTGGTACAGATACATTCTTTTTGTTATTCCCTCTCCTCCTCTAAGAAGCCCGTTTGGGTCTGTAGACTGTGTTACTAAACACATACATTTTCCCCTCTTTCTCTCTGCTCCCCCCACCCCGCCGCCCTCATCCCCCCTCCTCACTCCCTAACATTTTAGGCACACATTTCTGGGTCTCTTGATTTTTCTTAGGTTTTCCAGCAAATGTCAAACTGTCTCTAAGTTCTGTTGGAAGCTCTACCATGGGTTCAGTATTTCTAGCTGGGTGTGTTATTTTCCTGATCTACTCAGGAGGGGAGTTTACGTTGGGAAGGAGAATGATTGACCTGAACAGGTAGAAATATTACTTCCTTTGGAAAAAAATTCTGAATTTCAATGAGATGCCACACTTCACTTTGCACGTTAGGGAAGAAATGATACAGGATGGCGTGGGGCTGACCATCTGGTGTTTGAATACATCGCGTGGAGAGGCCCCTACGGGGAGTTCCAGTGTATGAACAGGTTGTCCGCACATTCCATATATGAGCAAATGATTTATTTGGAAAGTAGGCTTTCCCATAGAGACAGTGCACAAATGATTAGATTTCCAGGTCGATTTCTCAAAATCCATACCTCAGGCTTTTGAACTGAATTCTGGGTGCTAAATCTTGGAGCGGGTTGGTAAAGGCAGAATTTTTACCTCACTTTCTTAGGCCAAAATTTTAGGGGTTTTTTTTAGATTTTATTTATTTGGCAGAGCAGAAGCAGGGGAGCAGCAGGGAGAGGCAGAGGGAGAGGGAGAAGCAGCATCCTACGTGGGGGAAGGAGCCCAGTGTGGGGCCGCTGATCCCAGGGCCCTGGGACCTACCAGCTGGGCCGAGCCCTGAAGGCAGACACCTAACCGACTGAGCCATCCAGGTGCCCCTTGGGCCGAAATTTTAAATACCGCCACTCCCCCCGACCCCCCCCCCCCCCGATTATTTTTCTATTTCTTGGTGCTTTTCTCCCTTAGACCTTCTTGTTCCTACCTCCATGATGCTGTTACGCTTTTGTAGTAAATACCGAAACAACGTTATATGCTTCCTGTCTACTTTTTCTCCTTCTAGAATCTAAATTTCTAATTCCTCAAATGTAGCAGGTTTCTCAGCCGAGTCATGAGGGGATCAGTGAGGGGATCAGTGATTTGAGCAAAGGACTTCAATGTGTGAATGATTGATCACCTGTACTGCCTTCTAAGAGAGATTTGCATTTTAAAGGAAGCCTCTTCCCTCCAAGGAATCCTAAGTGGTGAGATTTCACCGGGGAAGCCAAGGCCTGGGAAGGCATCAGGCAGCCTGCACTGGGGGCAGAAGGCTGGTCTGCGTGTCTCAGGCCAGGGGGGCGCGCTGGGGCGAAGGTAGCCTTTTGGGGAGGCGTGCTCCGGGCGCGTTCCCCCAGACGCCCCCTCTCTTGCTGCCAAATCCCTGGGTTTCTCTGGGATCCTACGAGGTTGACTCGATGTCCCTGCAGGGAAGTCCGCAGTCTTGGGGACTCACCCAGCGCCCCCCCCCCCCCCCCCCCAGGAACAAAAAGATCTTGTTACTGTCTCTTTGGGTTTTACTTGAGTTTGTTAAGTCACCCATCAGGAATGAACAACTTTTAATGGGAAAAAAAATGTCAAGCTGAATGGAAACACTGTTGCCTCAGATCAATGTTTAAAAACCGTGCTATCTCAAAATTAAATGTATTTTTATATTTCTCACATTGCCCAGAAGTTGCCACTGAATTCAAGAATCAGAAATACAGGAGATTTTTGTTGCTAAGAAACTCAGGACCTCTCTTTTTGCATCAGATCCCGTTTCCCTGTTTCATAGCTGCCATAAAGTAAATATTTAAGTGATGGAGATTATTTTGCATTGCAACTTGACTTGCACTTTGGTCTGTTGTTAAAAACAAAACAAAAAACAAAACCCTTGGGGAGGTGTAAGGACAGTTTCAGTGGGCCTGGCTGGTGATGAGGTGAGATCTACGTAATAAGATCTAGGGTCAGATGAGTGTCTTGTGTTTTTCCACCTGATGATCTTTTTTTGTTTCAGAGGTAGTTTCAGCTATAGTTGTCATTGAAGATTGTCGGGGAAATTTTACATTACCACGCCCTGTGAACCAGTCCTTTTTTAAGTGGTTTGAAGTGAAAACTTGAACAACTGCTGTATTAAGCCGGGGCCCTGGCTTCTGTGTCTAAGCCTTTGAAAGGGAGGGAGGGGGGAGTATGGTGCCCTGGATGTTGGGTTAGATTGAAAGCTCCCGTACTTGGGGCGTAAGCCCCGAAGTCTCACTCTGGGTGGGGGATGTGCTTGCTGACCTTTGTATCAGCTTGTCTCCTAGTCGGTCGGAATCCTTGGTTGAGGTTTCTGCAAGTGGAGGAGCCCAGAGGAGTTTTAGGGCAATGAAGTTACTCTGGATGGTACCGTAATGGCAGATGCACGTCATGATACATTCGTCCAAACCCACAGAATGCACAACTCCGAGACTGAGCCCCACAGTTAACTGGGGCCTTGGGTAATAATGAGTGTGTGTCAGTGAGGTTCATCCGCTGTAACAAGTCTGCTGGGGGGATGTGGATAATGGAGAGGCTGCACATGTGTGGGGCTGGAGGACGTACGGGAAATCTTTACCTTCTCAATTCTTGTGAACCTAAAACTGTTGTAAGGATTAAAATCTAATACAAAAGTACAGATGCCCAGGTATCACCTTGAAGATGCTGATTCAGTGGTTTTGGTGCCAGGCTTTTTTTTTTTTTTTTTTTTTTAAAGATTTTATTTATTCATGAGAGACACACAGAGAGAGGCAGAGACACAGGCAGAGGGAGAAGCAGGCTCCATGCAGGGAGCCCGATGCGGGACTTGATCCCGGGACCTCGGGGTCACGCCCTGAGCCAAAGGCAGACGCTCCACCGCTGAGCCCCCCTGGGTGCCCCATGATGCCAGCTGAAATCTGTGCAGCCAGAGCCAACTGCATGGAAAGGCCGAACCTCCTGTCTGCCAGGCAGTCCCTGCAGAGCACCTGTTCCCCAGGCGCAGGGGGATTTCCTAGATGAGCTCCTTGTTGAAATACCGTTCGGGCTGGTGAGGTGTTTTCGTCCAGTGGTAGAAAGTGAGTGGAGTAGAGACTCTCCATTGACACGCAGGAGGTCTTAAGTGTCTGGGTCTCTACTCAAGTCTTTTCCTCACTGGTCTGTGGCTGAATTTGTCTGGTGAGAATTTGCTTTGAGCAACGCTCTGTATATAGTCAGGGCTTGAGAAGCATGAGCTTCCATTGTTATGTTTTAAAATCCCGATGATGTTTTTTCAGGATCGTACTATTTTTCTTGGATTTTTGGTGAAAAATAAAATCCCATGCCTTATATAAAGATTTTATTTTTTAAATACTTTTTTGAAAAAGACTTTATTTGCTTATTCATGAAAGACACAGAGAGGCAGAGACACAGGCAGAGGGAGAAGCAGGCTCCATGCAGGGAGCCCAATGTGGGACTCGATCTGGGGATCCCAGGGTCATGACTTGAGCTGGAGGCAGATACTCAATCACTGAGCCGCCTGGGCGTCCCTCCTGATAGTGTTTCTATATTTCATCAATCACTTTGGGACTTGGAAGGCTCATAATGTAAACATATACCACTTATGTATTCACCGTGACTTTGTAATTTAAAGAACTTCTTAGTCTCTAAATTTTAGTACTTCTACAAGTAAGAAAAAAAAATCACAAGGTTTAAAAACAATACATTTTATCTCGAAGTTTTGAATAGGCCAGTGTCTAGTGTCCAAGGACTTTTTATTGGGGAGTCAGAAGACACATGGTCCATAACCAGTTGGATTCAAAAGAGAGATCAAAGATGAAATCCTTTACCGCAAAAATAAACTAGAACTCTAGGAATAGAAACACGGTTGGATTTTGCACATGAGAAATTGCAGGCTCTTTGGAGCAAATGGAGATTGAGATGATTCTTCCCCATACGCTACGGCACCAGTTCCTTAAACTTCTATTACGGAAGGAAGGCATTTAAGGGACCACGTTTTATGAACAGCTGAGTAATCGACACACGTTAGAACTGACCGCTTATTTCACTTCGTTAAAGCCAAAAAATAAGTATAATCCGTTGTATGAAATTTGTGTGCAGATGCTTACATGTCATCAACAAATAGAGTTTGTGTAACAAGCTTCGAGATCCATGGCTCTGGGGCTTTTGTGAGGTTTGGGCATCCTCAGGTCAGGGCTTGGATCCCCTGAGGGCCTGCCCTCTGGTCCCTGAGCAGATTCCTGGGTCCTGAAAGCTGATGAAAACCTCTGGGTTGCTGGAAATAGAAACTGCATCCACCTTAGAGAATGTGATTGTGGATGCAGGATTAAAGACTCAGTGTTTTGTCTTTTAAGGCTGAAAAATAAGCATTTATTTGCTTTGGGAGGAAAAAAGGCCACATCCACATCCACAGACTCAGGTTTGTGGTTGATACTTTGTTTTGTTTATTTGTGATACCAGTCGCAGGATTTTGCTGTCAGAGTTGCTGTTTTCCACAAAGTTTCCAAAACTTTCCACAAAGTTGCTGTTTTCATCTACAGATGAAAACCTATTTTTCTATTTGGTTTGTCATCTAAACTTACCTGGTTGCTTACGAGATGAATCGTGTGCTCAGTTAAGAATTCTAAAACATGCACGTGTGCTGTCTTTCAAAAAAAAAAAAAATTTAAAAGGCTGCTACAAAAGCCAAACCAAACCCTAGATCAGAATAGACGGCGCAGTACCCTCCAGTAACTACATCCTGCAGTAATTCTAAAGGAAACCCTGGCATAGCTAGAAGCATAGAGACTCCCCTTTTTATTCTTCACACCTAAAACTACATTTTACATTTTATGTTGTCCACATCCACAACATAAGGAATGTAGGATTTGCTCCATGTTTACCCAGACCCCCCAAATCCTGTGTAATGGAAAAGAAATAGAGATCTTGTAAAGACCTGTGAGAGGTTCCTTCTTCCATTTCGTAGCCTAGTCTTGAAGGAACACTGTACGAGAAAAACTTCTTATACGTTAACAGTGACTTTATTAGAGATGTCCGTGCTACATAATCTTGATGATGCATATACATGTATGTGGATGTACACACATGCAGTTCTGATTAGTAATGAAAAAGCTTGGAGACTTTTTAATTCTATTCAAAATAAGATACATATGTGTGTATACTCGTGTACATTTTTGTACACATGCATATATCCTATATATACGCATCCTTGGTAGTTGGAAAAACTTTTTTGAACTTAATTCGTATTAATTATCAGGGAAACTTAAAAATCTTTGTTGACTATGAACGACTCCGTTATTTCTGGAGTTAAATCTTCAACACACACAGGATAATTGGATACAGTGTCTTTTTTTGGGGTCTGAACGAGTTTTGAAACAGAGGTGTGCCGACCAGACCACTCGCTCAGACTGGTTAGGAAAAGAATGATCTGGTAAATGATGGCCTTGGACTATTTGGGATACTGTCTTTCCTATTCTGTGTGGCTTTGATTTCCTCTACCCGCATGACAATGTGCCAGTTGTTGTGTGTGCTCTTTGCATACCTTTCTTTCCTTGGCCTTTTACATTTGCATAGTGTAGTTTAGAGCTAGTGCAAGATACAGAGCTGGAGGGCTGTATGTATGGATGGCATTGTGCGCTTCCCAGCACCACGTCCTCGGCGCACAATGACTACAGTGTGGAGGGGCCTACACGGAGACAGTGATGGTGCTTTATGAAACGCCGGTGGTGTGTGGCGGCCACTGCAATCTGCCGGGTAAGCAGTTGCACAAATTCCTCCAAGTTGAGAGGCCTCCAAAAATGTCATGTTTTGGCCTCAGAAGTGAATGCCACAAATAACAGCGCCGGCCCTGGGGACTTTGCTCAGCTTCTCAGATTGCCGTCTGCCTTTCTTCGGCTGGGTCTGCCGAGATTGTTTTGTTTTGTTCTTTTAAAGTCCCCAGAAGTTAGTCTTGTAGCTCTTGAAGAATATATTTTAAACCCATCAAAATTGTCTTTTTTTCCCTCTCTTTTGGATATCTCTCACATATTCAGTGTTTTAAAGAAGAAGAAGAAAAAAAAACAACCCTGATACCTGGAAGGTAAACCAAAGGGCTTTTTTTTTTTTTTTTTTTTGAATGGTCCATGGTCAATTTTTCAGTGCCCTGATTTTTTTATATTGCTGGTCTGTGCTATAAGTGGGGTTAGGGAGAGGCAGACAGGGAAGGAGATCGTAAAGCTCGTTGGCATTTAATACAGAAAGGAAGAGTTCTTTTTGAGGTGTACCTGGCAAGTTTTGGTAACAGTTGTATGGATTTGTTTAATTAACTTGCTGCTACATTATTAGAGTTGCAGTTGACACAGATTGTAGTCTGGAAAGATCCTGGTGGAAGAAGGGCTACAAAGCCAAGGGTCTTAGTGAAGGGATGGAACGCATGTCCGGAAGCCCACGGTCCCCTTCTGAATGCAGGTGAGCACTCGCGGGCCTGCCCTTAAGAGAAACAGGCGGATTCGCCTTTCTGCTTCTGTCGTTCCTCTAGTTCTCAACCAGTATTTGGAAATGCTCAAATTACTAAGGAAGAGTGTAAGCACAATGTAGAATTGTGAAGATGAAATGTAGGTCTGTGGCTGCTCTTCCCTCAGAATGTAGTTGGCAGCGTGCGTCCGGGTTAGTTCCCTGAATATCTATGGGTGGCAGTCCAGAGCTGGGTCCAGGACGTTGCGTAAGACGCTCGGCCGGAGGCTTGGATTCTAGGGCTGGAGCTGCCAGCTTTCCTGCTGGCATCATGGCTCTGAGCCATCCCACCCAACGGATGGTTCTGGCCGACGGGCGAGCTCGTTACACAGTGAAATGCTGCCCCAAGAGATGTTAAAGTGAGAAAGACATACTTTTGATTAAAGAACTCCGGCTGCAAACTTAGCTTCGAAAAGGAGCACAATGTAAGAGTAAGTATGATAGGTGTGCAAGAGGCTGCTTGAAGGAGAAACAGGAGCATCGGTAGATTGGCACAGCTTTCAGAGGGAAGGAGAGTCTGGAGATTGGTCTAGAGGTAAGGTTTCAACAGCTGAAGATAATTCAGGGTGAAAAAGAAATTCAGAGTATGGCTTGGCAAGTCCACAGTTGTCTTCGTCTGGGGCAGTATCCCCAAAGTGCCACGGCGGCGAGGTGTCCGGGTCTTCAGTGCAGGTAGTGGGACAAAAAAAAAAAACAAAACACACACACACACAGACCTATGTTCTGCTTGGTTAACACGTGGGTCTGTAGTCCTTTCATGCAATAGAATCCAAGTCATTTATTAAAAAAAAAAAAGTTAAAACAATGATAATAGGAGAAACTTGCCTTCCTGGATAGAAATACAGAGTACTAAAGTTTATGGGTATCAAGGATAAGAATTCATTTCTTCAAAAGAAATTCAGGAAATCAGTCTGAAAACTAAATTAACCTCTCTGTAACCTCCATTTTCTCATTTGTGAAATGAGATTGGATGAAATAAGTGTGAAAGTTCTTTAATCATTTTTAAAATCATTTATTCTTAGAGCAGCTCAGAAAGGTCCTTGATTTCAGCTGCTTTTTAAACCATATGAAGTGTCAACTATTTTATTAAGCACTTTAAATATACCTCACTTAATTATCACTATTATACAAGGAGTATTCATATTTTATTTTTTAAGATTATATTCATTTATTCCTGAGAGAGAGAGGCAGAGACACCGGCAGAGGGAGAAGCAGGCTCCCTTTGGGGAGCCCGATGCAGGACTCGATCCTGGGACCCCGGGGTCACGCCCTGAGCTGAAGGCAGACGCTCCACCCCTGAGCTACCCAGGCGACCCAAAGAGTATTCATATTTTAAAGAGAAGAAACTGAGGCAGATGAAGGTCAGTAACTTGCCTCCGGGTACCTACCTGTTAAGAGGTAGGGTTATGGCTCTAGCCCGGGTCACTGGCTCTGCACTGCTGTGTCTTTTCCAGTGTAGTTGAGAATCAGTGATTCTCATGGAAGATGGCACATGAAGGAATCTGGAGGGCTCGAGGAACGGGTCCAACTGGCGCACCCCCCAGCCTTCTGTGTTGCGATCATGATCGTGTGCTGGTTCTTGTCCCCCGTGTGCCGTGGACAGCGTAAAGGCAAAGAGAAGTGGGAGCCTCGGGTTCCTACTGCCGACAGCTTGCTCAGGCAAGTTTGATTGCAGATGAGTATTTATTAAACGTGCCACGTTATTACGTTTTGTGGGTAATATTTAATATGGGATAATCTGATATATTCATGAGAGGAGAAATATGCTATTTTGCCTTTTTTGCATTAGCCTCCAAAAGCAGATCAGTTTTAGGTTTCTTAACAGTAACTTCTCTGGGGTTTCTGTTAAAAGTAACTTTCGTCCGCCCTTATTCCTTAGCTCCTGTTTCTTTCCCTCTCGTCTGGATGGTTTTACTATATCTTATTTTTTAAATTAAATGTCAAAACCTTTTGAATGTCAATGAGTCAGAGTAATAAAATAATGGGAGAAAGTGATTGTAGAGTACTGGGTTTCATTTTATGTGGCTAGAGGCCCATGAAGTTTTCCTAATTAGAGAGTTTTAGGCATTAACCAGCCATTATGTCTTTTTTTTTTTTTTTAGTTTTTTTTTTTAAATAAATTAATTTTTTATTGGTGTTCAATTTACCAACATACAGAATAACACCCAGTGCTCATCCTGTCAAGTGCCCCCCTCAGTGCCCGTCACCCATTCACCCCCACCCCCGCCCTCCTCCCCTTCCACCACCCCTAGTTCGTTTCCCCGAGTTAGGAGTCTTTTTCTTCTCCCTTCCCTTATATTCCCTTTCACTGTTATTTATACTCTCCAAATAAATGAGAACATACACTGTCCTTCTCCGATTGACTTACTTCACTCAGCATAATACCCTCCAGTTCCATCCACGTTGAAGCAAATGGTGGGTATTTGTCATTTCTAATGGCTGAGTAATATTCCATTGTATACATAAACCACATCTTCTTTATCCATTCATCTTTCGATGGACACCGAGGCTCCTTCCACAGTTTGGCTATTGTGGCCATTGCTGCTAGAAACATCGGGGTGCAGGTGTCTCGGCGTTTCATTGCATCTGAATCTTTGGGGTAAATCCCCAACAGTGCAATTGCTGGGTTGTAGGGCAGGTCTATTTTTAACTCTTTGAGGAACCTCCACACAGTTTTCCAGAGTGGCTGCACCAGGTCACATTCCCACCAACAGTGTAAGAGGGTTCCCCCTTCTCCACATCCTCTCCAACATTTGTGGTTTCCTGCCTTGTTAATTTTCCCCATTCTTACTGGTGTGAGGTGGTATCCCATTGTGGTTTTGATTTGTATTTCCCTGATAGCAAGTGATGCGGAGCATTTTCTCTTGTGCATGTTGGCCATGTCCATGTCTTCCTCTGTGAGATTTCTCTTCATGTCTTTTGCCCATTTCAGATTGGATTGTTTCTTTGCTGTTGAGTTTAATAAGTTCTTTATAGATCTTGGAAACTAGCCCTTTATCTGATACGTCATTTGCAAATATATTCTCCCATCTGTAGGTTGTCTTTTAGTTTTGTTGACTGTATCCTTTGCTGTGCAAAAGCTTCTTATCTGGATGAAGTCCCAATAGTTCATTTTTGCTTTTGTTTCTTTTGCCTTCGTGGATGTATCTTGCAAGAAGTTACTGTGGCCAAGTTCAAAAAGGGTGTTGCCTGTGTTCTCCTCTAGGATTTTGATGGAATCTTGTCTCACATTTAGATCTTTCATCCATTTTGAGTTTATCTTTGTGTCTGGTGCAAGAGAGTGGTCTAGTTTCATTCTTCTGCATGTGGATGTCCAATTGTCCCAGCACCATTTATTGAAGAGACTGTCTTTTTTCCAATGGATAGTCTTTCCTCCTTTCTCGAATATTAGTTGACCATAAAGTTCAGGGTCCACTTCTGGGTTCTCTATTCTGTTCCATTGATCTATGTGTCTGTTTTTGTGCCAGTATGACACTGTCTTGATGACCACAGCTTTGTAGTACAACCTGAAATCTGGCATTGTGATGCCCCCAGATATGGTTTTCTTTTTTAAAATTCCCCTGGCTATTCAGGGTCTTTTCTGATTCCACACAAATCTTAAAATAATTTGTTCCAACTCTCTGAAGAAAGTCCATGGAATTTTGATAGGGATTGCATTAAACATGTAAATTGCCCTGGGTAACATTGACCTTTTCACAATATTAATTCTGCGAATCCATGAGCATGGAATATTTTTCCATCTCTTTGTGTCTTCCTCAATTTCTTTCAGAAGTGTTCTATAGTTTTTAGGGTATAGATCCTTTACCTCTTTGGTTAGGTTTATTCCTAGGTATCTTATGCTTTTGGGTGCGATTGTAAATGGGATTGACTCCTTAATTTCTCTTTCTTCAGTCTCATTGTTAGTGTATAGAAATGCCATTGATTTCTGGGCATTGATTTTGTATCCTGCCACGCTACCAAATTTTTTTTAAGTTGTTTTTAAAGATTTTATTTTTGAGGTCACCTGGGTGGTTCTACCTTCGGCTCAGGGCGTGATCCGAGGTTCTGGGATCGAGGCCTGCATCGGGCTCCCCTGCAGGGATGCTTAACCAAATGCTCCCATTATTCTGTCTTTTAATGTTGCCTCTCATTTATTCCCTATATTGTTTTCAATTAGTTATTTTTAAAGATTTTATTTTAAAGATTTTATTAATTTGAGGGAGTGCAATAGAGAGAGCACGAGTAGGGGATAGAGGGGAGGGACAGGGGAGAGGAAGAAGCAGGCTCCCTGTCAACGGGGCTTGAGCCCAGGACCCTGGGATCTGACTGATGGAAGGCAGACGCTTACCCGACTGAGTCGTCCAGGCCCCTACGGGTTTTATTTTAAAGTAAAGTCTGCATCCAGTGTGGGGCTTGAACTCACAACCCTGAGATCAGGGGTCTCCTGCTTTACTGACTGGGCCCGCCAGGTGCCCCTTCAGTGACATTTCTGATGAAGTCTGTGTAGACTCCTCATTCTGTCTTCCATGTCTGAAGTTCTTTCACACTTTCCATCATTCTTTGCTGTGTTTCAGGTAGTCTTTTCAGATCCATCTTGCCGGTCACTGGTTTTCTATCTGCGTCAAACTGTCCTTTTGGATTTATTTTTACAGGCGTTTTTTATAGATCTTCTATTTGGTTCTTTTCAGAATCTGCTTTTTATAATTATTTCTTGATATAATCATTTATTTCTTTAAACATGTAAAACATACTGACTTTGTGTTCTGTACTTGATAATTCCATTATTTGCAGTCTCTGAAGATCTGATTTTGATAGTGTCTAATACTCAATAACAGTGATTGGTTTCCTTGTGTGTTTGGATTTTTTGGTTATATTTGTTGGGATTTTATGTCCAGGAATCCTTGGCTCCAGCCAGAGATTGGACACATCCAATTCTGATTCAGTTTAAACTAAATTCTCTTTTTTGGCATTTTTGAATCAAAAAGATAGTGGAATTCCAAAAAATAAAAAATAAAAAAAATAAAGATAGTGGATGAACTCTGTGTGTGTGTTTATTATTTTTTAAACTGTTTTTTTTTTTAATTTTTAATTTATTTATGATAGTCACACAGAGAGAGAGAGAGAGAGGCAGAGACACAGGCAGAGGGAGAAGCAGGCTCCATTCACCGGGAGCCTGACGTGGGATTCAATCCCGGGTCTCCAGGATCGCGCCCTGGGCCAAAGGCAGGCGCCAAACCGCTGCCACCCCAGGGATCCCTGTGTGTGTGTGTTTAATAAATAATAATGGGGCACCTGGGAGGCTCAGTCCATTAAGCATGTGCCTTTGGCTCCGGTCATGATCCCAGGGCGGGGATGGAGCCCCACATTCGACTCCCTGCCTAGTGAGGAGTCCGCTGCTCCCCCTGCTTGTGTTCTCTCTCTCTCTCTCAATTAAATGAATAAAATGTTTTTTAAAAAATCATATTAATTAAAACTGTTAATGCCAGTCTCCAAATCTCCTTGAGAGCCAGATCATGGTAATTTTTTATCCCTCATTTCTTGAGATATGGTCTGTAGAACAGTCATTCTGATGTGGAGTTAAGTTAGTAAGTGTTGTATTAAAATAAAATAGTGCTTTATTTAGCCAAATAATTTTGGGGACACATGAGGTTGAATGATGGGAAACAAGGTTTTTTCGCCATAGGACATCTCAGGACATCTCACGTGCAAGTAGGAAGTTTGATGCATGGTAGTTAAGCAGAGTTTTTATCTCCCATTACTCCCCTTTTGAGGACGTGGGTGCGCACATGGAACATCTCGTGGGTCTGGTGGGTGCGTGTTGCTCTGCCTCCTGAAACCTCGGCTTTTGCTTACTGCCTTTTCCCTCTCTTCACCTCTGTGTTTATAGCCCCGTGTGTCCGACTGTGTGTGCGTGAGTGTGCATCGTATATTTAAAGGTGCTGGAGGAAGATGGGATTGTACGTGGTAAACCCCCCCCTCCCCCCCCGGAGCAGCTGCTGTCTTCGCGTGGAGCTGTTGCATGCAGCTATCTCATAGGCCCTTGGTTAGTCGTCTTTGGACCAGTTGGACCAGGTAGCCAGTTACTTCTAGGGTGGCAGGTTCATAGGACTTTGTTTTCCCTTGGAGGGACTTCCTTTTTATTTTCTGTCGTTTGTGAAGTTTCCAAGACCATCTGTATCTTATTTATCATTGTTTTCGCGATGTCTTCCCAGAGGAACCAATACACGTCAGAGCTGGGTCAGTACGTGTTGAGCCTCTTAGCCTGGCAAGCCCTGGCAGTCCTGCGAGAGGGGAGCGGCAGGACTGGCAGTCATAGTGTACGGCTTGTCCGTTATGGACAGCTTACTTTTTCACCTTACCATGTTCTCCAGTAGCTTTTGCAGAGAAATCGGCTCTGTCGGACTCTATAAACATCCGAATGGAAAAGTAAGTTCTTCTGAAAATGCTCTTTCTCTGCCTTAACAGAGGTAATTTCCTTTAAGATTCATTTCAGATGCCACAGTCTTGGTGGAGCTGTTGGTTTTCTCAGACCCTGTTACTCCACTGTTCTTAGTGTTGCCGTAGCACTTTGTACGTGTGTCTTTCAGTCCGTGTCCCACAGTATTGTTGCTTTTTTGTCTTCCAGCCAGACTTTGAGTTCATTGAGGGTGGAGATGCTGAATAGAAGCGTAAGTAATAACTGCGTGCAGTTAAGATCTAATCAAGCATTTAAAGCATCTGTGCCTGGAGAGGGGAAGGAGAGAATAGCAGAGAAGCAAGGTCTGAGCATCTTCAGAGCATCTAGAAGGTCCTCTGGTGTTGGCTGTGGGCTCGTGAAAGAGCAGCTCCCAACGGGACTCATCGGGCTGACAGAGGCACTTGCTTTGGCACCTTGACGTGTCCTGTCTCGGGTTAATTTGACCCTCCCAGTGAGCTGTGAGAGACTTGGGATTTCCTTGGACAGTTAGGGAGACTAAGTGGTTGCCTGTCGTCGCTCTTGTCTAGTAGGAAAGTGCCTACAGGAAGCTGAACGAGGCAGGGCCTGGCTCTGACCCCAGCCCCTGCGTGGATGCCCCTGTGCTGCCCAGTGCAGCGACGCCTCATCGTGGTGCTGAGCTTTCTGCAGATTTTTCTCTTAATCCTTTAGGGGAATTCTGTCCATGAGAGCATGTTTCCATTTTTGAAACGGAAACCAGTGAGAAAGTATGATTTATTAATAAAATTTTACTATAACCAGTGTTGAATACGTGTTTTCTTTGAACTGAAGTATGTGTTCACGGACGTGGGTTGTCTTAAACATCCTTTTTACCCTAACTTCAAATAGTGTTATCACCAAATAGTAGGACTCTCCTTTTGAGTCTGTTGCATTTCTTCATGATGTCTACAGCTAGGTGGTTTCACTCATTTGAAAGTAGTGGTCACATACAGCCAGACCTTTTTAGAAATGATAAGTTTGGGAGCTTTATCTGATTAAAGGTCAACTTCTTATGTTAGCTTCTGTTGAGTTTTTATGTCTTTCTAAATAAGATGATAATCTCTGCTGTATAGGAGATAAACTGTCCCCTGCAAGTCATTTATACCTCATTGTAAATGCATCGGTATGATGTCCAAGTAGATGGATGTGGCGGGGGCTGTAGTTGATGGCTCACTTTGTTATCTCAGACAAGGAAAGTTGCTAATTACAAAGTGGGTGCTAATTACGTCGTAGCTATGGTCCTTCACTAGGGGCTGAGTAGGTTAGTGTCACCTCATTAAAAATAGGGATGTTGCATATAGTACACCATAGTGCTTTTTTTCAGTTGATTCAGTCAGTATTTTTTGACCACTTATTTTGATGGGCAGTTTTCTACCCACTAGACATTCAGAAATGAATAATGTTGAAATTAATGCAGAGAATTCACTACTTCTATCTTGAATTATTGATTATCTCCAGGATATTCTTTGGGGCGTCTGGGTGGCACAGTCAGTTGAGCATTCTGCTCAGGTCATGATCTCTGGGTCATGAGAAGGAACCTTGTGTCAGGGGCTCTGTGCTGAGCTGGGGTTCCCCTCTGCCCCTGTCTCTGCAGCCCTCCCTCACCCCGATATGGGCACCTGCTCACTCTCCTAAAAAAAAAAAAATTCTTTGCTGCTATTTGCAACCATATATCTTCACATCAACTCCAGGTTCCTATAAAAAAAAGAGACCATAGATTTTACTGTACATTTAAGAAAGCCAGCTGTTATGTTTTGAGTTCCCTTCTCCTCATAAAGTTAATTTAAAATACCTCTGAATTCAAAGTTTTAATCATATAGGTTAATAATTGCATGCAGACCAAATAATGAAATACAGAACCTTACATTTTAAAAGCTTAAGCCAAAATCTTGTGTAAGTGCACTTAGTCCCTGTTTGTGTTTGAGACTCTCCAGCCCCTCACGGCGGCCGCCCACATTAAGTAAGCACGAGGCCCCGCACGCTGTCCTAGGCTCTCTGTGTGTAGCGGCCTGTCCAGCACCCACCGCACCCTGTGGAGGATGCTGTTACCACCCATTTCACAGGTGTGCAAATTAAGGCAAATGGAAGGAAAGTGTCTTGTCCTTGATCACGTAATTTGTCAATAATGGGAATGTACGTAGAACTTTGGTGTTTGGGATCCAGAATGCAATACTCTTCCTTACTACTGTAGAATTAGGTACTTTCTTTTTTTTTTAAAAGATATTTATTTGAGAGAGAGTGGGGGTGGGGGGTAGGAGTGGGAGAGGCAAGCAGACTCCCCCCTGCGCAGGGAGCCCAAGGCTCGGCTGGGTCCCAGGACCGCGGGGTCACCACCCGAGCTGAGCGAAGGCTGACACTTAGCCACCAGGTGCCCCTATTTCACGTACTTTGAATGTGCAGACCTATAAACACCTGTCTATTTTGTCTCCCTAATTTCTGAATCTGTAGTGATAACAGTGAAGGTGCAGTGCTTGTCATGTTGAAATGACGTCACTTCTTCCTTCTTCCCTCTCTTTGGTGTGATTCTTTTCCTCTTCTTCTCTCTTTTTTTTTTTTTTTTTTTTTTAAGAAACATTACTACTAAAGGTTTACCAATGAAAGTTCCAGATTTTCCTTTGCACGTCTTTCAGACACGAGTTTTCCACCTCTGCTCCCACCACGGGGAGGAGGAAAAGGTTCGGGGAGCGAAACCAGTGCTTGAACTGAGTTTCTCTGAGACTGTCTCAGGATCCCATGTCGGGGTCCTACTGATTCGACCCTGAGACGTCCTCGATGCCTCATTGGGTTGTTCGGGATGCGCCCATGGGGGACGCTCACTTCCACGTGGGGAAGGTGACGGAGTGTCCCTGTGGTGGTGGGAGGGCATTGTTCTGAGGATGCCGACGTCCGAGGGGGGCCCAGGGCGGCTCACCTCCACGCAGGGAAGGGGCCTGCCCGGGGCCGCGCATCCTGAGTGGAGACCAGTCCCCGCTTGATGCCTTGCCACTGGTTGACAGTGAACTTTTCTGGGGCTGTCAGAGGCCTTTACATCTCGCTTGAGAGCAGTTTCTTAAATTAAAATACAAAATACAGCAAACCGTTTAAGGCAGAAGGTACGTTACATCCTCGGGGCAGTTGACCTTACTCTCCGAGTTCCATCACCTTGTATCCTGAACTTTTGTTATGAAAAGGGAGTGAGTGTCCCGTCGTTCTCAAGAAGAAGCTTCGCCTGAATTGAAAAAAATTATTTTTTTCTAGTCTCCAAGAATCAAACCTGAGAACCGATGGGATACATTGTGTTAGGATAAGTGAAGAGCAGGCCCGAACACTTTTCCCGGGGGAGCTTGTGGAGAGGACGTCAGCCGCCCTGAGGAGCTGGCGGAGGCGATCGGACGTATTTTTGTACCATCTTAAAAATAAACGAACCCTTAGCGTCCTACTTTTGGAGTCCTTTTTATAATTTATAGAGTAGGAAGTAAAGCAGAGAACGTTTAATCACGCTTTCGTTTTAGAATTTAAGCTTTGTGTCTGTGGCAGGGGAGGAGGATTCTAAAGTGAAAAAGTTGTTAATCACTCTTTTGTATTATAAAAGATTGGGAAACAAATCTATTATGCTAAATAATGTTGATGTGAAGTCCTTTATTTACCATATTCACGGAATCTTTAGTGCTGGAAAAGTAAGGATACCATTTCTTTTTTCCCTCAGAAACGTGCTAAGGGACAAGTGTTATTTGACAAAGTGTGTGAACATCTCAATCTCCTGGAGAAGGACTACTTTGGACTTTTATTTCAGGAAAGCCCTGAGCAGAAAGTAAGTGAAATGATTTCAACTTTATTTGTATCTCTTAGAAAAATACTGTATTTTTTTTTCTTAAGCAGTATAAAATTTACCCTTAAAATAATTTGACATATTTTATATTTATTGTTGAAATTAGGTAAGTATTAAAAACCTATGTAGAGAGAATCACCTAAAAGTTTCCGCCATTGTGTGTGTATGTTTTCCCACTAGGTCCGTATGCAGACAGAAGGGATGTCTGATTCTGTGTTATTAGAGACTGAAAGAACGGATTTAAAATTTTTTATGTTGAATTTTTTAGCTCTTGAATCCACCTGTATGCTAAGAATCGAGAGACACCTAACTCTGGGAAACGAACAAGGGGTGGTGGAAAGGGAGGTGGTTGGGGTGACTGAGGGGGACACTTGGCAGGATGAGGACTGGGTGAAAAAATAAAATAATTTAAAAAAATAATTAAAAAAAGAGTAAGTATTGATAAATGCTACATGGATAAATCTTGAAAACATGCTAAGTAAAAAAACCCAGACACCAATAACCATATTTATATGATTATTTATTTGAAATATCCAGAGTGGACAAATCAATGGAAACAGGAAGTAGATTAGTAGTGGCAAGGGGCTGAGAGAGGTGTTGGGGGAAAGGAGGGACTAACAGATCATGGATAGGAGGGTTCTTTTTGAAGTGGTGAAACATTCTAAAATACAAGGAAGAAAGCATATTGGAAGCAATGTGCACTTGTCTGGGGGCTTGGGAGAGCGCTTGCCTTGCTAGACAGACTGGTGGCTGTGTGGGATGATGTGTTCCTTGCTCTGTTGTCGGGTTACAGGGAAGCAGGAAAGGAGGTGGGGCCCAGCCTGGTGCAGGTGGCAGATTGACCGGCCGGCACCCGGTGCAAATCCACCTGGCATCAAGTGTGTTGAGATTGTTCTGCCCCAGGAATTTCCCAAGACACTAAGCAGGAGCCTCGGAGGCTCTGATGCCTACTGCTAATTCCAGGGACTGGCAGGGCTTCTCAGTCTCCTATATAAATCATGGGGGGCAACAGTAATCCAATCTGGCAATTAGCTAGGTAACCAGCAGCCTTCTGTCGGGGTCAGTTTGGGCATTTCTAACAAAGTGCCATAGTCGGAGTGCTTCATAAATAACACAGGAAGGCTGAGAAGGCCAAGATCAAGATGCCAACAGGTTCAGCGTCTGGGGAGGGCCCACTTTCTGGCCCACGTAGATAATGCGTTCTGTGTCCTCACAAACAGAAGGGCAGGGAGCTCTCCGAGGCTTCTCCATACGTGTACAGCTCCCACTCGTGAGGGATCTGCCTCCATGACCTCATCACCTCCCAAAGGCCCCCAAATATTGGCACACTGCGGATTGGGTCTCAACATATGAATGGTGGGGGGAGGACACACATACAGTCAGTCTCTAGCACTTTCCTCCTTGTTAAGAAAGGGCCATTCCTCTTCTACTGCACTTTGAGTAATGGGATGTGACTGGCGGAGAAGGCTGAGTGGAGGAGTGAAGAGTAAAGGTTTGATCCTGTTGCATCCCGGAGTGAAGCCCTCTTAAGTCCGTTAGCTTGTGGCTGTGGACAGCCTCGCCGAGATCTTCTGTCTGGGGATGCCTGAGCCCCTGGTCATGGCGAAGGAAGTGGCCTTGCTGTTTCTAACCTGTATGTCACAGTCAACAGAAGAAAACAGTCAGTGGATGAACATAGGCGGGAAAGTTTATTTGCCCGCATGCTGTCATTGTTTATATGTCTTGGTAATGAAATACGGGGTATTAAGGGTGATAATTACATATAAATTTAGTTTTCTCAGTTTGCTTAGTTTTAAAGCCTTGATGCCTAATTTGTGGTTTAATTCCACATTTAAACGAAAGACAATTAAATTGCATGTCTGCCTGCAGAATAATATGGTAGTATTCTCCATTAGAATTCTGTTTAGAATGCATTTCTCAGATGTAGTAACGTATCAGATATTTGACTAAATAAACGACGTGCTTTTTTTAGACTTGAAATTAAGGGTGGTTTTGATAATATTTCCAACTATATGCCCTTCTGCTAGTCCTAAAAGCTATAAAAAAGAAAGTGGTGGGAATTTGGCTATCATTATCCACTTTTTCTGCAATTACATATGGGATAGTCATAAGAGCACTTAAGCTTTGTGAAAGAAGGAAGCCATCTAGTATGTTGTAAAACATGTAGAAAAACATGTTCTGTTAGTAGAAACAGGATATGCTACATAAAGACATCTGGTATTTCTGCAACCCTAGATTTACATGAGAAAGAGTGGTATTTAGATAGTGGGATCCACCAGTTTTTATTTTTATGACTTCCAGTTTATGTGTCTAATCCATATCTTTGACCTGAATCTCAGACTCCTCTTTAACTGCCTCCTGGACACTGCACTCAGTGATCTCAGAGCAAACTGGCATCTTCCCCTTAGACCTCATCCGTCTCCTATAGAGTGGGTCCTTCCACTCCTTCCACATGCTTCCATTGCTTATCAGTCAAAAAGGTCTGTTCTTCGTCTACCTACTAACATCCCTCTCCTAGTTCTCTTGGTCCATGGTTTGGACTTAGGTTTGACCCCTGTCCTCTCTTGCTTTGACAATATTGTCATCCTCCCACGTGGATGAACCATCTGGTCCCGGGCCCCATGGTCACACAGCATGCTGCTGCTAGACTGAGATCTCAGGAGCGCCTGTTTGATTTTGGCAGTCCCTGGTTTAGCACCATTGAGTGGATCCAGCCTTGACCCTCTTGGGGTGGTTGACAATGTTCTACTTCTCTTATTTCATTTCTCAGTAACCTCCCACATAGAGTCTGGGTTCAATCCACACCAAAGTTCTCTCCTCATAAGAGCTTTGTTGGTCTGTACCATAGCTGCTGCTTGAATATACTATTCTTTACATTTGGCGTGTCCTCTTCCTCCCTCCTTTTTTTTTTTTTGGTATTTGATGCCTACTTAAGATGTCCTACTTTTTTGGTATTTGATGCCTACTTAAGTATCCTACTCTAGGTGATTTAGCTTGACTGCTCTCCACCACTCTGTCTCCTGCTCCCACTCAAGGAGAGTTGACAGTTTCTTCCATCTGTTATCTATCTAGACATTTAGCACAAACCTTATTTGTGTCCATCATTTTTCCCCATTCCTTTAGGAACTTGAAGGTAGAGATCATACATTTTTGTCTGTGTAACCTCAATCTAGTTAAACATTATCAAATATTTATTAAATACTGCCTTTGTGCCATCTCACACCCATTAGGATGGCCACTAGCAGAAATACACAATAAGAAGTGTTAGCAAGGATACCAAGAGATTGGGACCCTTGTGCATTGGTAGTGGTAATGTTAAATGATGGAGCTCTTGAAGAAAACAGTATAAGCACTCAAAACAGGAAAATACTCAAAAAATTATAAATAGAACTATATGATCCAGCAGTCCCACTTCTGGGTATATATTCAAAAGAAGAGATCAGGATCTTTAGGAGATGTTTGCACCCCTGTGTTCATTGCAGCATTATTCATGGTAGCCAAGAAGTGGAAGTAGCCCAGTGTCCACTGATGAATGAATTAGATAAACAAAGCGTGGTATATACAAAATGTGGTGAATGGAATATCATTGAGCCTTGGGAAGTCTATCACATACTCTAGCATGGTTGAACCTAGAGGACATTAAGTGAAATAAGCCACAAAAAGCCAAGCACTGTGATCCACTTATATGAGGTATCCATAGTCACACTCGTGGAAATGGAAAGTAGAACCGTGTCTGCCGGCAGGAGCAGGGGGCGCCTGCTGTTCCGTGGGTATAGAGTTTCAATTTTGCAAAATGAAAGAGTTTCAGAATCTCTTGCACAATAATGTGAATAAGGTTAGCATCGCTGTACTGTATACTAAAAAATAGTGACGATGGTAAGCCCCTAGTCAAGTAAAGAATTTAAGATTGGTTGAGGAAGGAGGAAGAATCAGTGTGATGATTGGGTGTGAGGGATGACATAACACTAGTAAGGCCTGGGAGGCTGGCCGGCTGGATGGAGGTGCCTTTTAGTGAGTTGGGGAGGGCCCAGTTAGGGGGATGGCAGGGTATATCACGCGTGTCATTTTTCAAGACATGTTGACTTTAGGTCAGATAACAACTTTTAGAAGAATAACTAAATTAATTTTATATGTGCTTTAAAGAATGGGTACCTATGTGGCTCAGTTAAGCATTTTGGCTCATGAGATCGAGCCCCACATCAGGCTCTGCACTGGGCGTGGAGCCTACTTAAGATTTTATCTCTTCCTCTTCCTCTCTGTGTATCCCTCTTTCTTAAAAAAAAAAAAAAGTGGCTGCTAGCACTCCAGGTGGACTCTGTCTTGATACAGAGTGCTGTAGGGTGGTTTTATTTCTAGATGGGAATATCCTATTTATATTGAGGCTCCTAGTTAGACATGCTTATTTATAACTTCATTTTAAAAGATTCCAAAGTGGCTTTTATCATAAAAAAATATATATATATCCTGAATAGAGGCTCCAGGGCAGCTCATTCAGTTAAACGTCTGACTCTTGATCTCAGGTTAAGGCTTGATCTCAGGGTCGTGAGTCTGTGAGTCCCGTGTTGGGCTCCGTACTGGGCATGGAGCCTACTTAAAAAAAACAGCCAAATAAAATAGACCTAACTATTAATAGCTAATCATTCTGGGATTCTCACAATGCACCAGCACTATTGCAGCACTTCACACGTCGCCTCGTCTTGTCTTCAGAACAGCCCTGAAAGGTTGGTATTATTAACCACACTTTATAAATACAGAAAGTTGAGGCATAGAGAGGTTAAATGATTCACCCAAGGCTACTGAGGCAGTAAACGTGGAAGGTAAGATTCAAAACCAAGTAAACTAGGAAGGAAAAAAATAGAAAACTCAGCAGTTCTTAGCTTTGTCAGGCAAGGTATGAAAATGGGTACAGTGTTCATGGGTGTCCTGACTGGAAGGATGGAAGAAGGTCATCTTGCTGTAGAAGGACTTTCCATCTTACCAGAATCTGAAAGACATCCTGCAGGACTTCATAAATGGGTTGTGGGAGGATATTCTGGGCTGTGTCCCCAGTAGCAGTTTTCCAGTTGATGTTTCTGTGTGTCAGTGAATTTAAGGGATGACCTGACTTGCCACTAGTGACTGCGAGATTCCATGCCGGTGCTTCTCTAAAAAACTTTCTCCCTTGTTTTAAAAAGGTTTATTTTGGAGCGAGAGCATGCATAAGTGGGAGGGGCAAAGGGAGAGAGAATCTCAGGCAGATCCTGAGCTCAGTGAGGAGCCTGACATGGGGCTTTTGATCTCACGAACCTGAGATGACGACCTGAGCCGAAACCCAGGAGTCCGACGTCTAACGGACTGCGCCACCCAGGCACCCCAGGGGCTGTTTCCCTTCTTGCCAGATCACCTGGGAGATGAATTTCCAAGTAGGAAACCTGTTTTTCTCCTACTCAGTCTTACTTACCGCTCATGACACCCGTGCACCCACATGTGCACCCACCCACTCAACCAGGCTCACTGGATATGCTGTGATTCCACTCTTCTCAGTTTAGGAATAGCACTGCTGCTGTTTGTGTAGGGGATGTTCAAGGCTGTTATGTTATGGGCTGTGTAAGTAGGTGAGAGATGACCCATCCCTCACACGTTTTGGGACAGAAAATAGATTGACTTTTTGGTCAGTGTCTTAGTCCATTTGGGTTGCTAGAACAACATATCAGACTGGATGGGTTTCAGAATAAATCACCTTTTTGAAGGCTGGGAATTTCAGGATCAGGGCTCCAGCAAATTTGGTATCTGGTGAGGCTCTGCTTCCTGGTTCACGGACCGTGACTTCTCGCAGTGTCCTCATGTGGTGGAAAGGACAGCAGAGTTCTGTGGAGCCTCTTCTGTGGGGAGTGCTGATCCTGATCATGACCATTCCACTCTCATGACCCAGTTACCCACCTCTTCATAGCATCACATTGGAATTAAGATTTCCATGTAGGGGTTGTAGGGAGACAAACCTTCTGACCATGGCAGTGAGGCTAATATTACCCACGTATGTGGGCTTCTAGTAATCTGAGTTCAGTGACACAACTTAATGTACCCTATCAGCTGGACATCTATTGTTTTATTAGCTGACAAGGGCTTGAAATGTTTATATTGTTGTATATATAGGCCAATCTATAAATTTTAGAAATGATAGAAGGAGTTTGATATTAACATTCTACCGTAGAAATTGAGACTTATGACCAATAATCTGGATGTGGGCAGGAAGGGGACGTTCTATGCAGAAGAAAGGAATAGCTCCAGTGTGAAGAGTGGTGGTGTGTAAGGAATTCCAAGCTGTTTGACGGGGCTGGAGGACATGGGCTCCAGGGTCTGTGCAGGAGGGACCTGCGAGCAATGGGCAAGGTGGGCGGAGGAGTGAGAACTCGTCTTGAAGCTGTTTTCTCAGCAGGCACAGGGTTTTATCTGACGTCATGGGTTACTTTAGGGTGGCTCTGTGGGGAATGCTGGTGATCATGGGAAGCTAAGCGAAGAACGGTTTTTGGAAGGCTGTGTGTTTGGAAGACGCTAAGGCATCTAGACTTTTATCCTGACATAAAGGGTTTTTAGAATGTGCCACGGTCAGATTTTCAAGTCAGAAGTAGGGCCCTGTTTGTGGTGTGGAGGGAGATCGTCAGGGACGGAGGTGAGAGGCAGGAAGGTCCGGTGTCTGGTCCAGAGGTGATGGAAACTAAGACGGCGACATAAGAAGTGAGGACAGGAGACAGATGCTGAGTAGGGAGTGTCTGTAGAGGACCGTGTGGCCCATCATCTCTGGGGTGTGAGGGTGATGGCGGGCTTGGGAGCTGGAGCTCGGTGGAGACCTGTTCACAGGGTCCATGGGGAAGCAGTGTAGTTCGGAGTTGTGGGCAGACATGAGATCTTGTTTCCATTGTGCTAAGTGGGAAATGCTTAGAGGCTGTTGGCTACATTGTGTTTGGGGATTGGGGAAGGTGAGGCTGAGGAAGGTTAGCGCACAGAATGTGAGTGGGATGGGGCGCCCCATGGCTCAGCCAGGTGAGTGTCTGCCTTTGGCTCAGGTCATGATCCTGTAGTCCTGGGGTGAGCCCTGAGTCTCCCTCTCTCTCTGCCCGCCCCCCCATGGCTCATCCTCTCTCTCAAATGAATCTTAAAATATGAGAGTGAGTATAGACTATTTAAAGAAAGCTGGCTGTGAGGAGGAGGACAGGTGTGAGAACGATACAAGAGGATGTAGACCAGCATGGTCCCACAGAGCCTTTCGTGATGGATGATGCATGTTCTAGATTGCTCCATCCAGCATGGCAGCTGCTCACCACAGATGGCTGTCAATCTGTTGAAATGTGGCTGCTGTGACTGTGGAAGTCAAGTGACATTTTACTCCATTGTATGAATTGAACCTGAAGCAGTCTTTCATGAACCTGAAGCACGTAGGACAGGGCAGCACATGCAGTAGGAACCTGGAGGGTTGGTCGACTTGCTTGGATGGAAGGACTCCGACTGTGGTTGTGGGAATGCCCGAGGAGGAGGAAAGGGATGATGATGGAAGGCTCCAGAGTCCAGAAGAGGACGAGCCTGGAATGAAGCAGGCGGCTCATCCCTCGTCTGCAAGAGTGAGTTCAGGAGTGGCGCTGCTCGGAGTCCGTATTCATCAAGCGCCACCTCAAAGCTCTGAGGAATCGAGGGTAGACCCCTCCACCAAGAGTAACAGGAGGGGGATGCACAGGGGGCCCCGGGACGCAGACAGCTAAGGACAAATATGTGGATCGCCGTTGAGCCAGTCCAGCCGAGGCCAGAGATCATACAGTTATGATGGCCACGGAATATGTTGGTGGTACCATCGGCTCCATGGGGAGAAGACTGGGGAAATGGGGTGTCATGGGGGGTTCCCAGGTGGCTGTGCTCGTGGTGGTTACGGTAAGATGGACGGAAGATCTAGAAAACCAGAGCTGCTGCTAGGATGGTAATCCAGCTGATTACTCATGGGGACATGGGAGGGAACATAAACTGAAATGGACTAATAGTTCGGGAGGAAATGGCTGGGGCCGACGGGTGAAGGTCCAAAGAAGGCCTTGAAGAGCTGCTGCGGTGAGAATAAATGGGTAGAAAACTTAAAAGGAGAGGGAGGGTGTTGTATCTGAGAATGGGATGAAGTCTACAGAGGTGGAAACTGATGGCAGGGCCTTGGCTCAGTGTGCAAAGGATGGCCAGAGTCCTCAGCAGGCTCAGGTCCTTGAGGCAGAGAATTGGGATGAAGTTCAATGTGGAGGGATTCAACACAGGATCCCTGCTGACAGAAAAACAGAAAAACCTGTTAAATCAGGAGCTCCTAATTCCTTATTTTACTTTGTAGTTTCTCCTGTGAAATGGGAGATGAGAAGGCCCATGTGGTTAGGCACATGCTTTGTCATCCAGGCTTTAACCCTAGAACACTGGGGTGTCCTTTTGAAATCCTGACTTTTCAGAAAATGAGGGCTCACATGTCACTGGCAGTGTATTTTTCACATATAATCTGATTTGCTTTCATAACTTTTGTATCTTTTTTTATTCCTTCTCGCTGATGTAAAAAAAAAAAAATCAGTCCTCAAGACATGTAGGCAAAAGAACTCCTATTTTTTCTAATCTAGATTTGAATGGTGTCCTAATTTTTCCAAAGAATAATATTACCATTGTATTGACTTTGGTTCATCAGTCTTATTGCATTTGAAACCCATGCAGTTTCAACAATAGGACACTATAGGGTAAAGGAATTTAAGCTGCTCCCCTTTTCCTGCTGAATATTACCTGGATTTATAGAAATTTCAGTGACTCATTTCAACATAATATAAATTGAAGGTGAGATAAAGCCATAGTTATTTGTATGAAAATTGTCCATAGAAAATGTAAACTTTCCTTTGATTTTAGTGTAGTGCTGTGTCTCATAGTTGAGGTCTTGAGTTGGAAGACTTTCAGTTTGCTCTACATATGAAAATGTATCGTTATTCGTGTCAGAACTTCTTAATGTCTCTTGAGAAGTTTTATGTAAACTTTACTGTGGAAAATGCCGGTAAAAATATGTGGAATCGAGCAACATGTTACTCGTTTATATATGGAATTTCAAGTCCATATAGTTCTTGTATTTATGTCTAGCTGGAACCATCATTAAGGGTTTGGACTCTCTTTAAAGGGAAAAATATTGTCTTGAATTTTTGATGTTAATAGAGTTTGGCGCCTGGCCCCAGAGATTAAATGTTTCTTTGCTTCAAGCCATATTGAAAGAGGAGCTTGTTAGAAGTGCCGTTGATATCGACAGCTAACTTTATGAAAACTGATTAAAATGTTTGTCTGATAGTCTGACCATTTCCCTCCAGAAACTGGAACTAAAAACACAAATATTAAACTCTTTGTCACATATAAAGTATTCTTTAATGAAATTCTGTATTCAGTCCAGTGGCAGCTTCTAATACCAGAGGCGGAAATTAGAATCCCGCCCTCCCAGACGCATAGTGAACGTGTCACCGTAACCTAGAAAGCCTGTCCCTTTTCTGCCAACGCCAGCACGAGGGCAGCGCTCCATTAGGCCTAATTGCGGCCAAGGTTTGGAGGGATCTCCTTCAGCACGGTGAATTCTGAAGGGAACTCGCAGCTTTTAGGCAAGTTTATACTTTTAACATTTGGTAATACAGGGTCGGATGGATCTAATGTCTCTCACCCGGCCGGATGGACAAACGTGAGCAAGGGAGGCACAGCTGAACATTTTGGAAAACCTCTAACTCTGGGCTCCTAGCATCCAGGCTGAAAGGGAAGCAGGCGAGATGGGTGTTTTGGGGGAGCAAGGAACTTGGAGGCAGATATGGTGAGGGTTTCCTGGGCCAGTGTCGAGGTCCGCTCTTCTCGGTGGCCCGCGGCCTAGGCAGCCACACTCTCGGCCACTAGTAGGCTGCTGCTGCAGCTCCTCGGTCAGCCGGAAGTGGTTAGCACCTTGGTGGAGGAGAGGCCGCGGGACTTGGCATTATTGGGTACAGCTGTTCAGTGCGGTGGGCAGAGTCCAAAGAAGGGAAACATGGAGGGCAGGGATTGCTAGGGCTCCTGCAGGAGCCAGGGAAGCTGGGCACCTACCTGGCAAGCCAGGTAAAGGTCTTGAAAAGTGTCTTTCAACCTTCAACTTTTGGAAAAAGACCTTAAAAGCAGTCTACAGCTGTACTACGCAAAGGATGGTCGGGGGGCCCTCAGCATTGGTCCCACCTAGGAGCTTGTTAGGAAGGAAGACTCTGGGTCCTTACTTACTGAGTTGATGTCCATGTTTTGACAAGATCTTCGGGTGACTCCAACCTTCTCAGGGTTTGAGAAGCACTCACGTAGGGGATCAGATGTTTTTGTGAGGTGACAGCATTGTAGAAGTTTGGAGCATTACAGGAGCCAAGGCATTGGGGACCCCGCGTGGCTCATGCTTCCGGACGTGTGCCCGCAGCCATAGGCACTTAGGGGGAGGGAGACCATTCCCACCGTGCACAGACGTTTAGACCATCAGCCTCTGATGTTTCTCCCAACACCAGCATTTGTAATCAGGGCTTCCATCTTTTTCTAGATGTTTTTGTTGTTAGAGGATAATTGAAAATCCTCTTTAACCCTTTTAAAATGTGGTAAGAAGACTTGGTTAACCAAGAGTGCTTTGCCCTCAGGTTGGTAGTGATCAGGAGTGGGGTGGGGACAGAAGGACTTCAGTGCAACAAGAAATACACGTACAGATATTTGCTTTGTTCCTTGGATTTCTGTAACCTTCTAAGACAGGTTTTTGTTTTGTTTTGAACCTTTTTTGCTGTCATGTATTCCTTTGGCAGCCTAGTGAATTCTGTGGGCTGCTGAGTTCTCAGAATAGGGTTTTAACTGTATAATAAAGTTATACACGAGCTTATAAGGGAAGCCAATAAATAACATTTCCAAAATATTCATTAAATTTGGGATGATCACCAGCATCTAATCCCTACAGTGATTTCAAAATATTGGTTAGCCTAAGAGATATTTTAAGGTCTGCAGCAACTGTAATGGGATAGGGAATTGTTTTTGATTCCCACGAGTGACAAAGCTAATGGTACTGCTCATATTAACCAGGATTTTTTCTCCTATGTTCATAAGTGGTGGTTAATGCTAAATTTCAGTTAGAGATTAGTGAAAGTAAAGATGTATCATCTTCCCCCACCAACTGATTAGAGTCTTCCAGTTTCATGTTCTAAGGTGATATAATAACACTGGACTCTAGGACCCCATTTTAATTTACTTCTGTTGCAACCTGTGATAGGATTCCCTTGCAGTTTTTATTTATTCCTTGGTTCACCTGATGTTCATTCAGAAAATAAGTACATGATGAGTTCATACTTTGGGTACAGAGTGGGGGTAAAAAGGGGAAGATGAGGAGAAGGATACCAAATTGAGTGAATGAATGTCCCTGCCCCTAAGTGTACCTGCCAAAATACTTTTAATTTCTAAGAAGCCAAGATAAATTTTGTTGAATTCTGATCTGGATTTTAGTTCTTTTTAGTTTTGCATTGTTGCCTGTACCTTAAAGTCTGGGAAGCACTGAGGAAAATCCCCATCTTGCCCGATTATGAGTTGCCTGGGACTGTCAAAGTAGAGACCCTCAGGCAACCTCCCTGGAGGCTGTTTCAAGTGGGCCATGGGTAAATCTGTCTTTTTTAGCAGGTAATACATTACTGTGTACATGAAAGCATAGGGACTAGTTATCGGTGATTATTCTCATGAGAGGGGATTGTGCTGCTCATGTTCCTTTGCTTCCAGCAGGATTCTTCATTACAGTGGGACAGCTTCAAGGGTGGGCATTATCCAGACAGTTGTCTCTAAGGACAAGGGGTCTGATTTTTTTATTCCACGTGGCCCATGAGTATACAGTGAATGATTTGGTGACTTTTTTTGTGGGTAGAAATGTTCATATAAAGATTAACTTCTCTAATACAGGTAGCCTATCACCTTTGAAAGTAATATAACTATGTGAGAAGGGATATATACTCAAAGGTGATAGGCCGATGTATCATTTGTTAGAGGTGCTGGGTGAGGTACTTGGCGTTTGCACTTACTCTCCAGGAAGCATTTGAATGAATGGTTGAAAAGAGCTACCCTGTGAGGTCGTGTTGGTCCTCATGTAGACCCGAGCCTCCAGGGAGCCCGAGGGGAGCCCCAGTTCATAGAGTTGGTGGAAGCCAAGCTGGACTCCATGTAGCATCCATCCCAAAGTCCATGTGTGGGGTGGCCAAGTCTTTGAAAGAATTGGAATTTTGCACCGTAATTTCATGTGGGGTGCATGTGTGTGCGTGTACACATGTGGGTCCTGCACGGGCATGCGTATGCCGTGCGCATTTATGTCCTCAGATTTTTTTTCCCCTCCTTTTGTGTCTGCTTCTTAATCCATCCAGCACTTTCCAAGTGTCAAAACCAGGAAGTCTATTTTTATTTGTTAAATATTTGTTATGTATTTGTTACATACACATTATTAGTTTGTGGCTAATAATGCAGATAATAGATAGTAGATAATAGATAATAGAGTTGTGTTTCCTTTAGAAGTCACATTGTCATTTTTATGTAATTTTTATGTCATTATGTCATTTTACTTATGAATCTATGACCCCAGATGATAAAATTACATCCCATTCGGGATGTTAGTAGTCTAATTATTCTAATAATAGCTACTTAATATCTAATTAATAAATACCTAATTTTCAAATAAAAGCAACTCTAATAGAAATACTAGGACTTGTATTTTAGGATGACCAGAGGCCACAGGCGGTGTCGGTCCCTCCGAGGCCTCGGCATGGTCAGCGCCACAGAGCGTGTGTGGGGTCTGTGAACACCCTGAGGTGGTGCTGGGGCACCCTGTCATCTGGGCGGAGGCCAGGGGTGGGGGTCGGGGGCAGGAGGCCCCGAGTGACCGGGACGCGGGTCCCCCTCGGGGTTACAGGGGAAACTTTGTGGTTGTAAAGCGGCTTAGAGGGGACCCTGGACGGGCCTGGGGCTGTGCAGGGTCCGCTTTGGCGCAGAGCTCTTTCAGTACGTACAGGACGGCCCTGTATTCGCTCGGGACTTTCTCAGCATCTTTTCTCTAGCTTACTTTGTCGCGAGGACACGGTGTACAATGCACAGAACGTGTAAAATATGTGTTACGTGACTTGTGTACATTGCTGGTGAGATTTCTGGTCAGCAGCCAGCTGTAGTAGCAACATGTTGGGCGGGGGTCAGCTTACACGTGGATTCCTGCCTGCGAGTTGGGGCCAGCACCCCCAACCTTCAGGTTGTCTAAAGCTCGACTATTTCAGTCGATATGCTGTATCTTAGACAATGTGCTTGTGGTGCATTAATGAAGATAAGGTAGGGTGAACTTGGAGAGGCTGGACCTGAGGAACACAGAGGAAATATAAAGAAATACGGGCAAAAAAATAGATGTCTAGACACTTTTTTGGGTGGATCTGTTGCTGATAACTGAGAGGTAAGTGTTTAATGTCCTTAGGTGGTGTGGACTTAGTAGTTCACAGTTGGCCATTTTCGCTTTAAGATCCTGTACTAGTTTCCCAGAATATTTTATGTTAAGTCTCTCAAAGGGTGGAAAGGGAGAGGGAAAGGGAGTTCCTGACGACTGGACCTCCAGCTTGGTGTGAAAAAAGGATGTTACATGAGGAGCAGGAAGGAAGCCATCAGCTGGTCTGAAGGTCCTTCTCCAGAGCGTCGTGTGCAGGGAGAAGGGAAGTTCTAAGGGGAGGAGAAGTTGGCTTTAGGAGTTGGGATGGCCCTCTGGGTTGGGGTGTACCTGCTTTTACGAGCCAGTCACGGTCCTTGCCTGCGCTCGTCTCCAGTGTCCGCAGGGACTGATGGCTGGTGCTTCTGCTGAGAGCAAAGACTACGTGTAGGTGTGTTGGGTCTCCTCACCGGGATACGTGTTTGATTTCACATCCAAGAAAATGAGGCCCAAGGGACCCACCTTAAAAGTGTTTTAATGTTTTATTTATACACATGCACTTTTAGAACCGAATCAGTACTTAGTCCAGTGGAATGCTAATAGGTGAGAGCTGCTTCGCGTAGGAATGCATGTTTACGCTCAAGTATGTGAACTGTAAACTGTTCCAATTTGGACTCTGGAATATGTCTTATGGCTTAATGAACCTTCTTCTCCCCCTTCCTCCTGTAGAACTGGCTAGATCCTGCGAAAGAAATAAAGAGACAGCTGCGAAGTGAGTATTTAAATAATCATACTTCTGAGTTCTTCTTTCCTTCTGTCTGTCTTGAATGAAACCCATGGGACTGTGGACGGGGACACGAAGGCCGTTTGAGAGCACGTTTGTACCCTGAGGGAAGCTAAGGGTGCTGAAGGTTTGTGTAGGACCGTGACCTTATCCTGTGCGGGGCCTAGGGACCCTTCCAGTGGACAGATACTAGACCCCTGGTCCTCGACCTCCCTCCCGGCGTCTGCCCCCCGAGGTGACCGCTGACTCTCTGGGGACGAGAGTGAGGAGCTGCTTTCTCCAGCTTTCACTGTTGGTGTAAATTTTATTCTAGGTGACCAGTTACGCTCACGTTGTCTACTTTGTTTTGGAAGTGTGTAATTGGTTTGATTAACAGGCTTGTGTCTGGCCCAGAGGCGTAGATACACCGCTCAGACGTCCTGGGGTGGAGGCTCCAGGGCAGGGGCGCGGACGGGCGGCACCTCCACCCCCTTGTGCACCGTCCAGGGCTGTTCTGCGAGCCCTCAGGTCTGGCTTCTGAGCCAGTCCTTCCCGTTAGCCACACGCTAGACTCCCGAGGTGACTTGAGGTGCCCCCGCCCCGCTCCCCGCACAGGCCCTGCCCCTGCACCTGCTGCCCACCCTCCCAACGCCAGCGTCAGGATGTCTGTGCCCAGAAGGCACTTACCTTGCCTCGGGGCGGCTGAATGAGCAGAGCTGCCCCCCCACCCACCCACCAGCCCAGGTGACAGCCGCATGGCGCCCCTTGTACGGGTGGCTTCAGCTGCGAGTTGTCACTCCGGATGCCAGCACCCCAGAGTGAATCCGTGCGGTTCCCTCTGTTCCTTGCCATCTGCCCGCGGTCTCCTTTTAGGTTCTCCACAGTTGTTTTCTTCGTTGCTTTTTCTTTCTCCCTCCCTGAAATTATTAATTTTTTTGGTAGTTTTCCTATCATGTCTTCTCTGCTCCTTTTTAAAATTCTGACATACACCTTATTTTTCCCATTTCTTCTCCTTGTAGACTCCTCTTTCTTTACCTTTTTAAAGAAAGGATCTTTGCACAGAATGGCCTTGTCAGGAGGTAGGACAGGGGCCCAAGGCCTGCAGTCCCCAGCCAGGGGGGCGCCTGGTCTCCCCGGCTTGGAGCCCCGCCCCTGCTCCTCTTCCCCCAGGTTGATTATTGGGGCGTCTCACCCACTAAGGCTAGGCTCATAATGGAAAAGGGGGGCACAGGGAAAAGGAGCAGTGAGGCACACAAGCTCTGCTCACTCACAGAGGAATTCTCACAGCGCGCCTCGGAAGCCCCTGCCTCTGTGCAGGGGATCTGTGCTCCGCAGAGGTGAGAGTTCAGGAGGTGCGGACGCCCGGTTCTTGCACTTTATCAGAGACCAGACCTGCCGCGTGACCCAGACCGTAGAACGGGGTCACCTCCGGAACGGGATTGAGGTTCCACGGATCTGTCTCCTGTGGTTTTGCTCCGGCAAAATGTGTGTGTGCTGCTCCATAGAGAGCCGTGGAGATGCCTCGTTTCTGGAAGGCAAGACTCTTGCTGATTCTGAATCATGGTCTTGTATTTTGGTGATCGGTGAAGCTTTTTAGAGTTCTTTCAGGACTTTTGCCCTTGTGGTTCGGCAAGAGGAATAACAGTAACAAATAGGATTTGGCGCTTTTTTTGGAGGATTGGAGCTGATTCTCTAAACGGGATCCTGTGCTGTCCGGAGGGGAAAGTAGGCTGAGGAAATGGGAGTTTCAGCTGTTGCCTTTACCTCTTCCTTTCTGCCTGTGTTAAAAGGAACCCAGGAACCACTCATTTTATCTTGGCACAGCCACTGCTATACTTTTATTGTTATTTTTTCAGTGAATAGGCGAATAGCAAAGGTAAACATCTTTTTTCAGTTACTTTTGAAAACTGACAGCCTATTAGTTCCTGTTTAAAATTTGCCTTAAAAAAATAAAAAATAAAATAAAAATAAATGAAATGAAATGAAATAAAATAAAATTTGCCTCAAGGTCTCCCTCAGATGTACACAAATAAGACCTGCATGTGATTATTATATAAATGGTCCATAGCTCAATGGACTATTCATATTTCACTAGGTAAAATTTGTGATAATATTGAATTCACAATGTAGCAGATTAATGCTAACATAGGCTTATCCCTGGAGTCCTGTCCAGGCAGGCGTGTGCTCATGTTAAGAAGTCTTCTTTGACTTCTGAGTGAAAGGAAAGTTAATGTACTGATGGGGAGAAAAAAACAAATGACATGTTGGAAAAGAGCATGGGATTCAATAAAATTTTCAAGTCCAAGTAAAGCAACCATGAGCCCTTCAAAGACAGAATGAAATAACGTGCACACACTTTTGTTTGTATTTGGAAATCTTGTGAACTTTGAGCACAACCCTGAGTTCTGGCCACTGGAATTATTTGGATTCCTTTAGGAAAATACCTGCCCTCTGCCCAGAATTGTGTTTTTCTTTCTTTTCTTTTCTTTTCTTTTTTTTTTTAAAGCCATCCAAGGCATGACACTTCAAGCATTAATAACAGGTGAATGTACAGATAGCAATGTTTTAACTTCTAATAAGTCATTTCCAACATGGTTGTTGGCTATATTCGTTTTTGTGGCACAAAATAGCGCAAAGCATATGTTATATACGATGAGTAACCTTACAGTCACTCCTTAAAATCTAGGGATGATTCTATTGTCTTAGAGTATTGGGATGTTTTACTATTCTCTCCCTTTGGGATTTCTTTTAACACTTGTTCAGATAGCCCATTGACTATTTCTTGAATAGCTGTGTGATCAATTGACTATTTCTTGAATAGCTGTGTGATCAATTGATCATTACCTCTCTTTTCCCAACAATCTACAAATCCTAAAATACTTTTTTTTTTTTTTAAAAACAGTAGGGAATATTTGACATGTAGAGATACTGAGGTTAAAATAAACCTTAAACAATTATGTGGAGGTTATAGTAAAATTTTTGCATATCACCATACAAAAAATTGGAAGTATTAGTCCATGTTTATAAAAACTGAATCTCCGAATCTGCGGTCTTGGGTGGGGTAGTGTGTTGAGCTTCTGACTCTTGATTTCAGCTCAGGTCATGATCTCAGTGTCTTGCGATCGAGCCCCTGGTCGGGCTCTGAGCTCGCTGAGGGGTCTGCTGGAGTTTCTCCCGCTCCCTCTCTCGCTTTCTTTCAAATAAATAAATCTTTCAAATAAAGTGAATTTGTTCCCTGATAGTGGGCTATTTATGCAATTTTTATTTTTCATTGTTTTTGTAAATAGATTTCTTTAAACAATGAAATTTTCCAAACTGACTTATATGTATGTACTATTTGCCTTTAGTTTTTATCAGAATAAATGCTCATTATGTTGTTTGGATAAATACCCATATTTGATAATTACAGATCTTCCTTGGCTGTTCACCTTTAATGTGAAGTTTTATCCTCCTGACCCTTCTCAGTTGACTGAAGATCTCACCAGGTACTTTATACTTGTATTTTAAACAAATCTTTACTAATAGCTCTCATTTATTGTTCTCTGGGAGAATAATGGTGATTTCAGGATTAAAGCCAAGATATTTTTTCAGAAGCTGAGTTCTAGATGTTTCCTTGGGAACGAGTGTACTCCAAAATACTTGGAATTGGTTCTGGCTTCAAAAATCCTAATCACTTTTAACTTCTCCATTTACAGTTGAGTCATAGAGTATTACAAAGGTCACATTGCTGCCAACTTTGTTTCTTATGTTACCTCCTAAAAATTGTTGATATTTAATATTTCAGGTTAATATTAAGATTTTTTTTTTTTATTGAAAACCCCTGTGTACCTGTGTCCTAGTCTCCCATCAATCACAAAGGTGATAGATGGAGTTATTTTAGGAAGCCAGTTCTGGGGTCCCTGTACCTCAAAGGGGAAAGGAATCGAGACGGGTAGGCTTCCTTAGTAGCCCCCTCATTCCCGTCTCCTTTGAGGCTATCTAGGCTCTGTGCACGTGTGCTCCATGTGCTCCAGTTGCAAATAAAAGATTCAGTTGAGGAGCAAGAGAGCATTTACTCATTTGCTCAGTGACTGAACGGTCACCAAGGGACGTGTGAATCCACAGGGGCCTCGATAGTTTTCCCTGTTCAGCCTGATTGCCAGCGCTAGGACCTGTGGGCTCCGGTGAGCCCGTGCACAGGTGGCATGGCCCCGAGGACTGTAGAGGGAACACGGGGAGAACCACAGGGTCTTCCTGAAAACCTCTGCCTTGGGTTCTCGTGGCTTCTGTGCCCTGATGCCTTGCGCTGGTCCCAGATCGCTGTCAGGCATCAGGTCCTGTGGTACCCGCAGGAAAGAGGAATGCTGGAGATCTCTGTCCAAGTCTGGGCAGAGGACGAGCCTTTCTCCCTCCATTGCCACTCGTTGCTAGATCGGGGTTTCTGACACTAAGCAATTGGTGACCAAAGTCGCTCCAGACAGTAGCTTTCCTAGTCGCCAGCGGGCTGCCGGGGCACATCCACCTGGCGGGGTGGGTGCAGGGTCTCCCCCCAGGAAAGCCTCTCGACGCTGCAGCTGGGGCTTCGTGACTCTGCGCCCTCTCTGCGCCCCCGCTTCCTGCGGTGGTTTGCGTGGGGACGGGAGTCCTCCGGTGACTGCGACTTATGGCGTCATGAGCGCTTTGGTCTCCCAAGTGGGGCTGGGGCTGCCCGGTGTGTCAGGTGGAGGAATGGGACCGGCTGGGGAACCGGGAGCTCAGAGTGCCCGCAGGTGGCCAGGGGCCACCACCTGCCTGGTCGCCTCCGTGTCGTGACCGAAGCCTTCATCGTGACCTGAGTGAAAATGTACAGGGTGACGTGGCTTCCGAAGGTCTGAGGACACTGTTCAGAATATTCGAAGAATGCTATGGCCTGCTCTGTGGAGAAGGCGGGGCTGGGAAATTCAGGAAGCCATTGGGAGTTTTCATGGGACGCCGTTGGGCCTTCGACTTCATCTTTGACAACAGAAGAAAGGACCGAAGGGTCACGTCAAGGCCACAACCTGGAAGGAGCAACAGGATTTTAGAAATAGCACCTCTGTGCTGTGCTGAGGTCTTGGAAGTGCCTTACGGCGAGGGGAGCCTGCGCTGTTCCGGATTAGCGCCATCGTCTCGGGGCCCCGGAACCCTGGTCTGAAACGGGGTTTTCTAAAGTCAAGGCGGGTGTGCTTGCGGGGTTTCAGGGATCCAGGGAACATCACCCTCCTTAGGAGGAGCGCTCCGCCTGCAGGGCGCACGAGCACTCAGGCTGTAGCCATGGAGGGGTGGCCTTCATTCTCTCTGAAGATCATTTAAAAAAAAATTTTTATGTATTTATTCATGAGAGAGAGAGAGAGAGGTAGAGACCCAGGCAGAGGGAGAAGCAGGCCCCTGTGGGGAGCCCGACACGGGACTCGATCCCGGGACCCTGGGGTCACCCCTGGGCCGACGGCGGCGCTCCCCCGCTGAGCCCCCCACCAGGTGACCCGCTCAGAAGATTATGGAGCGCTTGTGCATGCGTGGCAAGTGTTTGGCCGACTGGGGCACAGGCTGACGTCAACCGGGTCTCTGCCCTGCCTGGGGCAGACTTGGCGGTCACCCACGTGTAACCTCCAGTGGTGCCGTCTGATGCCCAGGGCTGGTCCAGAGGCGGCCTCCAGGGGAACCGTGTGGATGGAGTGCGAGAGGGGTGGGCTGTGACCCCTCAGGAGGGGGGCCGGGGGTGGCTGGCTGCTAATAGGAGGGGCCCCCCGGGGCGTGGGAGGCTCAGTGGGTGAGGGGCCTGCCTGCCGCTCAGGTCGCAGTCTGGGGTCCTGGGGTCGAGCCCCCCGGTGGCTCCCCACGGCCCCGTCTCCTCTGCTCTTCCCCACCGCCTGTGTGCTTCCTCTGTCTCTCTAATAAAGAAATAATCTTACAAGGAAATGATTCTCTAAAAGGTCTTCAAGAGCGAGGGACCATTTGGTTCAGAGGGGTGCCGGTCCTGTTGTAAGTGGTTAAATTCAAGATAGAAACGAGGTTCCAAAATGTCAGCAAAGGAGCTGGGGAATGTCTCCCCCGTCCTCGTGTAAATACCGTGGCTCCGCATGTCACTTACTGGAAAATAGGATGTTTTCTCGGTGTGTGGTCAAACCATGCGGAACACTGAATGACAGCTCTGCTTAGAACTTTAACGTTGTCGTTACAAAGATGATGATGATGATGGCTGTTATCGATTCCCAGGTGACTTGCAGTGTGTTTCATTTCCGTTATTGAATGTTTATTCTCACCTTCAACGGAAGGTAGAAATCAGGTTTCATGGGTGGGGAACCTGCGCGAGGCCCGAGCCCGCTGTGCCCGCCCCGAGCTCCTGCCCTTGTCGGCAGAGCTGGCTGCCTCTGTAGATGGGGTGAGCGGGCCATGAGGGCCTGACCGCCAATGCCTTATGCGTTTTGCTTTTCCAGGAAAGGAGATTAGTGCGGGGAGACAAGGAAGGGGCCAGGCGGTGACCTGGGCTCCTCTTGCTGGCGCTTGGGAGCTGCAGCTGCTTTTAAAGTGTCATGAGGCCTTACGACTTGAGGGACGTGCAAATGTGGATCGCGGTTTTGAGTCCAGGGATTAGAGGGTTACCTGCAGGACCGACTCCTCGTGGTCCTCGAGACGGGGGACCTGTTAGACCCCCTTGCGGTGGCTGCACCCAGGCTGGGAGCCAGGGCAGGGCGGCTCATTAGCGGGACGGTTTGGGCCGCGGGTGCAGGGTGGCCTGGTGGCCGCTTCCCTGGGACCTCCACGCCGCGCCTGACGGGCCTTCTCCCCTGCCCCCCGCAGGTACCTCCTGTGCCTTCAGCTGCGGCAGGACATCGCCTCGGGCCGCCTGCCCTGCTCCTTCGTGACACACGCCCTCCTGGGGTCCTACACGCTGCAGGCTGAGCTGGGGGACCATGACCCGGAGGAGCACGGTGGCAGTGACCTCAGCGACTTCCAGTTTGCACCGATGCAGACCAAGGAGCTGGAAGAGAAGGTGGCAGAGCTGCACAGAACCCACAGGTCCGCAGGCCCACTTCCCAGAGGCAGCGGCCGACCCGCACTCGCTGGCCCCCAGGCGTCGGCACAGGACGTCCTCGCTGGCAGCCCGGCTCCCATGGACAGCGGTGCTCCCGCTGCTGGGCTCCTGCTGCTGGGCACGCTCGCCTCCCATGACTCCTCCCATGCCCACCCTCATGCACACACATGTGCGAGGCACACGTGCACACTTGCTTGGCACTGCTGTGCCTCTCTCCTGCCTTCTGTTTGTATTTGTCCCATTTGCTAAAGCTGCAGAGGGAACGAGGCTTCAGGGTTTGAGTCAGGAACGTGAGCGGGACGGAGCGAGGAGCCTAACTGAAACACGGGTGTTCTCTCTGGCCACAGAAGGTGACCCTTGCCTGGGCAGCTGGACTTTACTTATTTAACATTGTAGTAAATAATTACATTTAAAAAAAATAATAATAATTACATTTCAAGAACTTGTATATCTTTGTGAAAATAAATGTTTTTGACAGAAGTTCAAAAAACTCACTACAAAATTACGGTTTGTCCCATAATGCAAGATTGAAATTTCATAAAAATCTGGCAAAAATGTTGGGAAAGGAACTTTCAGAGATTAGAAGTCCTTGGACCACATTCCCTGACCTGTCCGTAAGAAAAAAGGGCAGTGATTCTTACTAACTTTGTTCCAATTCTGCTCAATAGGTATTTATTGTAGAATTAGGATTTGAAGTAGCAGGTGTCGAAATGCCATGTGGGCTACAGGGTCCTGCTCTGTGGGCCGAGACTCCGTGGGGCTGAGACTAGAGACGGGATAGAGAGGATTCCAGTTACAGGATGTGGAACGCATCAACTCCCGTAGCTGTGACACCAGATACAAGTACTTCCGGGCCGTATTAGGATCAATCCTAACGGAATAAAATGAAGGAGTAGGAAGTAAGAATTTGCCTTTTTTCAGAAAGCTGAGATCACTTTTTTATTCTCAGATAATTGATGTTGCACCCATTTCCCCGGTGAGTGAGGAAAAAAAATGAAAGCAGTTTTCTCAAATAACCTCAATCTCTACCCTTTACTCCTTTTATCTTGGGAGGAAGACTGCCTGAGGTGCAGAGGTGAGCACCTCTGGCCCGTTCCTGCTTGTTTGCAGGTTTTTCAGGGTTGCCGCCTCTGCCCTGAACCCTGAGCTCGTGCTCCTTTCCCGTATTGACCGCATCTGTTTTCCATCTGCCAATGAGATGATCTTGTGTGTTTTGATTCTCAGGGGCTTATCTCCAGCACAAGCTGATTCTCAGTTCCTAGAAAATGCCAAGAGGCTCTCCATGTATGGTGTCGACCTGCATCATGCCAAGGTACCGTCCAGGCCGCGCCAAGCAGCGTCTTGCCCGTCTGCCGGCGAACGTTCTGGGAGGAGTGGCCCCGGGAGTCCCAGTGGCTCTGGGGCTCAGTGGCCTGGCTCACCCTAGGAAAGGGCCGTCCCCCTCTGCTCACAGTGGGGTTTATGCTGGTGCGAAGGACTACTCATTCCCACCCTGCCTCTTTTTGGTTGGTGCCCTTGCCACACGTGCTTATCCTAAGACTCCCGTGCCCGCCGTCTCCACCCCTGTCCTGGTTTACGCTGCATCCCGGCTTCTGCTGTGTCAGTGCTGCCTCGCCCCAGCACCTCTCCGCTTCCGTCTTGGGGGAGAGAAGAGCAGATCCTGGCAACTGTGAGGGCGAAAGCCGTATGGATGTATGGATGTAATTCCTCTGCAGACCTCTTGTGGCTTACGAAGGAGCCCAAAGGTCGGGCCCTTCGCCACAGGTCCCTTCTATACTTGCTGAGACGCAGAGGAGACGGGCCGGGCCCCGAGGCTGCAGCACGGAGCCTCGGAGAAGGGACAGGAGATGTAATGACAAGCTGGGCGATGGAAGGATTGGGTTGGGAAGTGCCTCTCGTAAGCATCACAGGCTCCGTGACCCTGGTTCCAGCGATTGCAGAGCCGGGGAGAGTCCGGGAGCAGAGCAGCAGCAAGGAGAAAGGCGGATTTGGTCTTGAAAACCGCATCCACAGCCTGCACGTGGAGGCAACCAACGGCTGCCTGGTTTTTGTTTTTTTTATTTTATTTTATTTTTTTAAGATTTTATTTATTTGTGAGAGACACAGAGAGAGAGGTAGAGACACAAGCAGAGGGAGACGCAGGCTCCATGCAGGAGCCCGATGTGGGACTCGATCCGGGGTCTCTAGGATCACAACCTGGGCCTAAGGCAAATGCTAAACCGCTAAGCCCCCCGGGCTGCCCAGCTGCCTGGTTTTAAAAAGACCCTGCAGGTCCCTAGATGCAGCCCAGGAACCTCTGCTTGTGTGATCCTGTGATTTCTCTCGGGGAGGCCCCACCCCAAGGGCTCATTACTCCTGCTCAGCTGTTGATAGGACTTGGTGTTTGCAGAGCACTTCCCCCCCCCCCCCCCCCCCAGTGGCTCTTTATCCCTTAACTGTTTTTCCTGGTTACACAAGTGATCTATATACGCGTTACAGAAAATAGAAGCAAACAGAAGGGGTAAAAACACTGAAAAACACTGAAATCTCTTTATGCAAAGTAGGCACGATTGCTATTTCGAAACATTTTCTTATTTCCTTTAAAAAAAACTCCACCTCCGAGCGCTTGAACTCTGACGCGTTTTTTTCAGTAGGGTTTGCGGGGCTTGGGGGTTGTTTTTTTGCTCACGATGAGGAAGGTATTCAGAGCTCCTCGAAAAGGAGGTCTGGGCCAATTCAGACGAGTTTTTGGTGGAGTTTGAAGTTTGTGATCTCATACATCTTCCATTGTCTCAATTATATTTAAATAAGATTTTTTTTTTTTTTATTGAAAGTTGTTTTTTTGAGAGAGGGAGGGAGAGCAGGAGCAGGCCGGGGTGGGCAGGGGGTGCTGATGCGCGCTGGGCAGGGAGCCCGACACCGCAGGACTGTGGTCCCTGATGAGCAGGGACCATGGGGTGACCCCAGAGCCGACACAGAGGCTCAGCTGCGGGTGCTGCGCGCCGCCTCCTGGTAGGACAGGCCAGGGGACCCCCGCGGACCCCCGAGAGCTACGGGCATGCGGAGGAGCCCTTGTGGTCACGGGGACACGCCCAGCCCCGGCTCCTGAGTGGGGGCACCTTGTCGGTGGTCGTGGAGCCTGAGGCCCAGGCCGGCGGGCTCAGGAACATTCAGGTCCCGCCTTGTGGAGAATACTGTGCCCTGTGGCCAGGGCTGTACCTCTTTGGCCAAGCAGATTTGACCCCGGAAGGCATCGCGTGTCCTGCTGTTCCTACTGCCCTGGGCGCTGTCGTGGAAATTTAAATACCAACCTGCAGAATCGGGGGTCCCGGTCCTGGTTGGGGGGAAGGGGGGTAATGAGCGTCCTGGCCCGTGAGACTGCAGCTCTAACCCCCGTCAAACGGCCTCTGCTTGGCAGGACTCGGAAGGCGTGGACATCAAGCTGGGGGTGTGCGCCAACGGGCTCCTCATTTACAAAGACAGACTGAGAATCAATCGCTTTGCTTGGCCGAAAATCTTGAAAATCTCCTATAAGCGCAGTAACTTCTACATTAAAGTCAGGCCCGCAGAGGTAAGCACTGTCGGGCGGGCGTGTCCAGACTGCGTGGGTCACTGTTCTCACGGCTGCGGGCTAGCTGCGTTTTTTTTTTTCCTACTGAATTTTACAAATGAACTATTCCTTATTCTTTCAAAGCAAAAAAGGTCAGAGTTCTTAATGATAAAACTGCATGCATATCCATGTTGCTGGAGGTAAAGAAATAAGCAGGAGGGGCCCCTTCCCCACATTTTGGCCAAATGGAAACATGGTAAGCGCCCCCACAAGGTGGGCCCGTTATCTTGTCAAACAAGTGGTGGATATCCACAGGAAGGTGGTAGGAGGAGTTGTGCGGACACAGGTCGGAGTCCGTGCTTGTACTTGCTCTTCACGGAAACTAGCATTGCGGCCTATGGGAAATTCATTTTGTATAATTACGCTGTGTCTGCTAATACCTCCTTTCACCAAGAAGGATTAAGTTCTTTCAGAATCCTCTGAGCCTGTTTTTCGGTAGCTTCCAATCAACTTCTAAGGAAATACGCTGATTTACTGTGTTGATTTATTCCAGCTCGAACAATTTGAGAGCACCATTGGATTCAAACTGCCAAACCATCGGGCGGCAAAAAGGCTATGGAAAGTGTGTGTGGAGCATCATACTTTCTACAGGTAATTTTATTTATTTTTTATTTTTTTAAAGATTTTATTTATTTATTCATGAGAGACACACAGAGAGAGAGGCAGAGACACAGGCAGAGGGAGAAGCAGGCTCCATGCAAGGAGCCCGACGTGGGACTCGATCCCGGGTCTCCAGGGTCAGGGCCTGGGCTGAAGGCAGCGCTAAACCGCTGAGCCACCCGGGGATCCCCATAAAACATACTTGAATCCATCTGACCCGGTTACAGTGAGCACATTAGTTGTTAGTTGATCATTTCCCTTGGTAGCCATGACATTTCTCCTCAAGACAACGTGAGACTATCTCCCAGAAGCCTGGTGGATACCACTTATGAGTTAAACGACACAGGTCAAGGCAGGGTAGATAGCGGGCTTCCCTGTCAGGTACTGGTAACGGAAACAATAATTATCTTAGAAATGACGAGCGCTACATTCGTTGAGCATGTACCGTTGTCAGGCACGTAAGCACTTGCTTTGCATCGCGCCATCTCATTTCTTGTTCACCCCATGGAGCAGGGGGCTGAGAGCTGGGCGCCCATAAGGGTCACGGGCCAGGTGCCTGGGCAGAGCTGAGGGCCCAGCTCTGCGACTACAAAGCCCACACCGGTCACCTCCTTGCTGTCCTTCCTCTGGTATTCCTCTAGCAAGCGTTTCTGAAGTGTCTATTAGCCCTGCAAAGCCTCAGGCTTCTCCATTTTTGCTGACCTACCGTGACTCCAGTGTCAAAGTAGACCACTTTGCTCCTGCACACTTTTGAGGTAATGGTTAACAAGAGGACTTTTAGATCTGTAAACCTGGGGTAACTTTGCTTACACGTGACAGGAAGCAATGTAGCTAAAGCAAGGCATCATAATTCGTCCACACAATGCTTGGAATCAAATCTGGATTTTGTTCTGCTTTATTTTATCACAAAAGATGCAAATGATATCTTCAGAAAATTAAAAGTTGTGTTCAGATTGAAGCCATTAAAGAAGCAGAACTTTGTATTGATTGATAGCCACTCAGCCAGACTAGTATTAGTGGAGTAAGAACATAATAATAGAGCTGTTACTCTACTGTGAGTGTTTGATGGAGCCTGTCAGCCTGCTGAGAGTTCTTTTAATCTTTACAGCATTGTTGTAATCTTTGTTTCTCAGTCTTTCCAAATGTAGAAGTTAAGAAGCCTGCCCCTGGTCCTGTGGACAGTCATGGGTGGGGATGGAATTTAGAGCCGGGCCCTGTGGCTTAGGGTGCCCATGAGCATACCCACTGAGCCATGCTTCCTGACCGTGTTTATGGTGGATGGGCTTCCTTCTCCCTCCCCACACTGCTTTTTTCTGGTGCTGGAGGTGGCGGTGCTGGTGGTGGTAGTGGCATTGGTGGTGGTGGTGGCAGTGGCAGCAATGGTGGCAGCGGCTCTGGTGGCGGCGCAGCATGTAACCAGCTTTAACACATTCCCCTAGCTTGGCATGAAACTGCCATTTAGACTTGACCTTGTAGATCCAGAGTAATTCCAAGTGAATTAGCGTCATCAGCCGCTTCAGGGAGAGCTCTATTGTTAATTGTGTAATGATTGACTTTAGTAACTGATTTTTGGGGTTTTTTAGAAGGTTCCTTTACTTACCACAGTGTAAAAACTTTAATGATATTTTATTTATAATAGAATTTTTGTAAAATTAAAATGTCACTGTGCTTCTTAAGCAGTAAAATGTGTAAAAGTTGATTTCTTCTGTGATGTATCATTACATCATCTTTCTCAGCACCTTTAAAACTCTAGGATGATTAGTTCCTTATTTACAGCTTTTAAATTCGCAAGAGTGAGATGATAGAGGTCTTGTAGTGATTTTGATGTTGTTTTTATGAAGGTAGAGCCTCGGTTAGTAAATAAAAGTAATATCAAAAGGAAATAATTGTTCAGTGACCTTGAAACATTTTGTTGCCTGGCCTACATTTTTGTAGAAGACTTACTTGCATTACCATTGACTCAAGTCACCAAAAATATTATTTTAGAAAATGCTAATGTCTGTGATCGGTCCATTTTTGTTTTGATATTTGTGTTCTCTAATTGCAACTTAATTACTTAAGAAATTTTTTGTTGTCAGAAAACCAATCAGCAAGCTACCACTTCGTGTGTGTGGTCACCTGTGCCACTTGGGCAAGGAAGTATTTTATCTCAAGTTAAATAAAATAAAAATCCCTTCCTAATTTCACATTGTGATGGATATATGCCTTTAAAATACTTGCCTTGTATTTCATGGCTTTATACTTTTGAAGTACCTTTTACAAAACGCATAAGTGGATAATCTGGTATGTATTTAAATGGCCACCAGTCGTCTGTTACCTTAAAAGCAAATTAGACGTAAAGAAATACGGCTGTACAGAATTCTCCTTACTTGGACTTAGGTGTTTAGCTGGTCACATATCCCAGTCTATATAAACGAGAGCCCGCTTTCATAACCAGGAGAAAAAAATAAAACCAACAACTTCATTTTGCAAAGGGCTTTTTGTAGCACTGGGATTGTTTTGTTTATTAAATTAAGACTGAAATATTGAGCACTCGTTCTCTCAGTGTGTTAGATGTTCTAGAACTTACAGCCCAACTTCCCTTCTCTAAAATCCCAGTGTAAGAGAATGAACTTCGATGCTGTGATTACGTAATAGTAAGGAGGAGAATTCTGAGAAATGGATAGGTGGACATGTCTTTGGGTTTTCTGGCTACTTAAATTCAAGTGCCCTCAAGGAAACTTTGACAATGGGATTCTTTCTGATAATCTGGCCTGTATTGAGCACCTGCTGTATTTGGGACCTAGCACAGATCCATGTGAGGTTATAGAAGATAAACTAATAACCAGAAAGTCAGCAATCACTAAGTTTTTCTTAAGTTTAAAATTTTTTTCTCAAGACTGAAACTTCTCAATCTTCTTTCTTCGTGAGTTCAATTTTGTAAAAAAAAGAAAATTCTTCAAATATTTTTAATAATTCCCACAAGCAGGTATCATCCTGTTTCTAGTTTAATTTTTTTTTTTTTTAATTTGAGTAGGGTTTCATGGTTAGGATTTAAAAACATCCCTAGGCCCACAGTTAATGGGACTGGAAATGGGAGCTACCAGTAAATCCTCATGGGAAGCTGGTCGGTCTAGGAAGACCCGGCCTTCGAGAGATGAAGCCAACGAAGGTGAACCTACAGATGGATGCCAGATTCCCCAACCTCACTCTTTTTACTTTTCCATCTTTTATTTTGTTTTTGAATAAGTATACTTCGTTGGGTGAGATAATGTGTGGTTTGTCCTCTTAGACTTCACGTGTATGAGATGCTGTTGACCATAGGTGTGTGTTGTGCAGCCGAACGCCAGAGCTTCATCCTCACTGAGGCTTTATACCCAATGACTAATAGCTCCCCATTTCCCTCTCCTGCTGGCCTCGGGAGCCACCATTCCAGTCTCTGAATCCGTGAATTTGACCGTTCTGCTTCCTTATATAAATGGAATCACCTGTCTTTCTGTGTCTGGCTCATTTCACTCCGCGTGATGTCCTCAAGGTCCATCCATGTTGTCATTATTACAGAATTCTTCTCCTCGTGAGTCTGCTTGATGCATATACCGCATCTTCTCTATCCATCCTTCTCTCAGTGCATGTTTATATCTCCACGTCTCCACTATTGTGAGTAGTGCTGCCATGAACATGGGAGTGCTAATGATTTCTCTTCGAGATCCTGGTTTCAGGGTTTTTATTTATTTATTTACTTATATTTTTATTTTATTATTATTTTTTAATAAATATCCAGAAGTGGGACTGCTGGATTGTGTGGCCATTCTGTTTAATATTTTGAGGAACCTCTCTACTGTTTTTCATAACTTCTGCACCATGGTGCGTTCCCACCAGCAGTGTGCAAGAGTCCTAGTTTCTCCACTTCCTTGCCAACACTTGTTGTCTTTAGTTTAATAATTTTGGGGGGTGGGGTAGTTTCTTTGGGGTCCACAATGCTTCTTTCCCCTTTGAGGTATACTTTAGACATACTTTTTTCTGCTGGTTTATATCCCATTAAGTATAGAGTATACTGCATGAACACATGATAAAGATATATGTGATTTAGTTAACTTGTTTTCCAAGAATGATTTTTTTTTTTTGAGAGGAAGGGGAGAAAGAGAGAATAGGGGAGAGAGAATATTAAGCAGACTCCATGCTCAGTGCAGAGCCTGATGTGGGGCTCGATCTCACAACCCTGAGATCACAACATGAGCTGAAACGAAGAGTCGGACGTTAACTGACTGAGCCACCCAAGTGCCCCAAGGATGAACGTTTCTTTATTATTGAAGTGATGAGCCTGCCAGTGACCCTTTCTCTTCTATAGATCACTGCTTTCTTACAGAGCATTGTTAGATCCTCTCTACAATCCTAAAATCCTCTTTTCCCTAGGTAGGGAAAGCCTGTCATAGTCAATTCGAGAGGGAGTGCTTGCTAAATGACCACGTTTCTCACCCTGCCTCTCTTATTCATAATCTGGATGCTGAAATATTCAGTCTTTCTGGTGCCTTAGTTTCCCCAACTGTTTGAAAAAAAAAAATCAGAGCACAAATAAGAATTCTGTTCTGGCCAAATTTCTAGTATTCCAGAATTCTAATTTAAGAATATACAGCTTTTCCCAAAGTGCAAATTGAGGCACTGGCCATGATCAGAGTAGATTTTTCTCAGCAGCAGCATCTGTGTCTCCTTTGAAAGTCTTTTGGCAGAAAATGGAAGTTTTCAAGAAACTTGCCTGCTACCTTACATGAATAGATCACCACCAAGAAGGCCAGAGAGTATTGGTTCTTCTTTCACTGGTTTAATCTCAATACATTGTTTTTCTGGGTTAATATCCTTGAGAATTCATGGAGGATTGCCTGTTGCAGTATCACAAGTAGCTTAACTCGACTTGAATCTCTTTGTTGTCTTTTTTTTTTTTTAATTTTTATTTATTTATGATAGTCGCACACACACACACACACACACACACACACACAGAGAGAGAGAGAGAGAGAGAGGCAGAGACATAGGCAGAGGGAGAAGCAGGCTCCATGCACTGGGAGCCCGACATGGGATTCGATCCCAGGTCTCCAGGATCGCGCCCTGGGCCAAAGGCAGGCGCTAAACTGCTGCGCCACCCAGGGATCCCTCTTTGTTGTCTTTAAACAGAAGACAGTTTCTTAAAAAAAAAAAAAAAAAAAAAAAAAAACAACTGAGCAGAAGGTCTAAAAATACTTGAAATGGTAATGAACTCTTTAAGAAATCACTCCTTGGGAATGAAAGGAAAAATTTTGTTGGAGCTTATATTCTGGAATTGTCAACTACAACTGTCTTATTTAATAAATGCTATAAGAGCTCCAAGTTTATCATTTTTTTGTTAAGACATTTGGCCAACTCGTGATTAGACAATGGAAGTGAGACAATTCCAGTTGTATGCCAGATGAGATTGGCTTACTTACCAAAAACATACTTTTGCATAAGTCTGGAAGTATTTGACATCAAGAAAGTTTGCCTTCATTTATTACAAACCCCGGGCTTAAGCACTGGAACTGTGCTGGCAAGAAAGGCTGTTCGTCATCTCTGCAGATCTACTGTGTGCTGTGTTCTTCATGGGAAAGCATCCCTTGATGGAATGGGATTCCTGAGTTGGATGTCCTTTCCCAGGAGGAATAGACATAAGTATTGAGAATTACTAATGGTAATGGATTGCTACTTGGCACTCAGAGCTGGGAGCAAGAATTCAGACATATGTGTTTATAGAAAGGATTTAAGCTAATACAAATAAATAGCCTTTGATATACACTGAGAACAGCTGCTCTTTTGCTCAGGTTGAGGAGAACGTATTACTCGTGAATGCATGAATGTGGATTTAGTCATCTTATCACTATCCTAAAGCTCTGTATGTAGGAGGGTTTATAAATGTTCTTTTTCATTAGAAAGTTTAGGAAGCCCTTTGCTCTTTAAATTGAGTAATCTTACTTAGTAAAATGGGATATTAAAATATAAAGTTTCAACATTTTTTTTTTAAAAAAAAGAAAACTCATAAAGGCTCCTATTTCATTTCTTTGTTTCTCCCTACAGGCTTGTGTCTCCAGAGCAGCCACCAAAGGCCAAGTTCCTGACCTTGGGGTCCAAGTTCCGCTACAGCGGCCGCACCCAAGCCCAGACCCGCCAGGCAAGCACCCTCATTGACAGGCCAGCGCCACACTTTGAGCGTACCTCCAGCAAGCGGGTCTCCAGGAGTCTGGATGGAGGTAAACACATTTATGATAGTTTGGATTCCTTTAATCTTTCTCTAATCCAGTGGGATCAGAAAGTGTTGATCTACCTAATGAGGTTCTCAGAAATATCCTAGAGGGATAGCTATTTTTCCTGAGTAAATAAAGTGGTATTTCTTCTACTCACAAGAAAAGTTTTATGGTGTTTTGAAGCTGTCATTCTGAATCTAAATTTTCTTTGTACTGTCAGTGCACACAAATATTAGGAATTCTCGTGGATAAAATGTTGGACAAACATATCGTTACTGATCTGACTTGTGACGTATTTTATGCGTCTTAATTTCTTGAACTTGTTAATTACTGGCAAAAGTGGAATTCTAAGAGTTTTGGCACGATAATACAAGAACCCTTATTGAACGGAACTTAAAACGTTTTAATTTTATGAGTTTAAAAACTCTCACTGAAGCTTACCAAACTTCGTAGCATATGAGAGAACCCATCCACAACTTCCAAGGATTAGTTTCAATGTAGTGCTTTAACAAAAAAGGAAATACAGTGTAATCATTAGTTCGGTCAGCCAAGGTGGTGGGAGGAAGAGGAGGAAGATAAATGTATATATTTGTGTATTATTTTATTAGAATTCTAATTTGCTACCTATTTGTAGTTTTATATATTTTACATATGGAAATAAATTCGGGTTCCTTCCCCTCTATGTGTATCTTATTACACTAATTTTGAGTTAATAGCAGGTTTTCTGTAAAGGAGCTAAAGTTAATTTTAGACTTCATTTTACTTTCTGCCTAGAAGGTAATTGACGTGAATGACTTTCTCTCAGAAGTAATTTTCCAACATTTTTTGGTTGATTAATTTCAAAACATATACAGAATTAGCAATAACAGATCTAAAACTTTGTTTCACTACTATTGATCATCGAAAACTTTCTTTTCTGACATTTTTCTGGAATATGAACTAAAGCAACTTCTATTTTAAGTAGCCGAAACAGATATGCTAATAGATAAACATGCTCTTTCTCATATACTGAAAACTCTTTCTATATGTTTATACACACACACACACACACACACACACACACGCACACAAGTTTTTGAGTATAGTTGATCTAACAGTGTTACGTTAGCTCCAAGGGTACAGCATAGTGATTCGGCCTCTGTGTACGTTACGCTGTGCTCCCCACAAGTGAAGCTTCCATCCATCACCGTACAACACTATTACAATACAGTGTCGTGGCCTGTGTTTTCTATTCTGTACCTTTTATCACCATGACTTCTTGAAGCCTGTGTCTCCTATTGCCCTTTGCCCATCCACTGCCCCATTTCTCTCTGGCAGCCGTCAGGTCTCTGTGTTTACGGGTCTGATGCTAAAGATGCTCCCTCATTAATGAAGGCTTGACACTCTATTTTTCCCAGAATAAACTTGGAAAAGTCATCCAGGCAGACACACAGAGATAGTTGCAGGGATTCATTGGTGGGCATTTTGTATATATAGTGGTTAAATCTTGATTCTGGAGAATCTTCCGTATAGTTTTGAGGGGACATATGTACAAGGGGATCCTACAATGTGGTTCAAATAAATGTCCACATTTCCAAATGCGGTAACGTAAATGGTAACGTAGTGGATTTTTAATGCCTGATAACTGCCAGTGTATCTGGCTCATCAATAACTGAGCACTTTTTTCCAGTAAATGTGAACCATGTGCCCTGCCCACTCATGGAAATATTTCACAAGCCTTGTCCCTTACCACGGGAGTTTATGTATGTGCTGAATAACTGTACTCACTGTTGGCTAACGCCCTGAGAGAAGTCATTCCCCTTTCTGGAAAATGGTCTGTTTCAGCCTGTTTTAAACTCTGAGGCTCTATAACTCCTACATGGCAAATTCTAGAGTTTAGAAAGAGCGGTAAAGTCCTGTCCTTTTGACATATATAAACACCACTCGAGGAAACCCACCATCTTGTGTGAGCAGTTAGTGCAGAGGGTTATAGTAGGTCTGTATCTGAAACAATGATTTTTACAAGCAAAAGCAACAAACATGGCACAGTGATCCATTATTTTTCCTTTTGTGTTTTGGACACTGTAATTCATCAGATGGGCAAGTCATCAAAAGGATTATTGTGTTATTGTGAAAAATAGAAGGCTTGTCATGCCAATACATGACCAGACAGCCAGTGAACTATTTGGTTAGGGCTCATAGTTTTTCCATCCCGGAGCAAAGCGAGGCTGTAACCTGGTACTGAACTTGACTTTCACCACCACTCCTCATCAGGATACATTTTGGTTGTTGTTGTTGACATGTGTAAGGCTAATTTACATCCATAAATATTCCTTACTTTAAGGTTTGACAAATTGAAATCAATCTTCCAGTGCTTGCCTGCAACCTAAAAATCAATGTGATACCTAAAATAAAAATCAGTCTAGAAGTCTTTTTTAGAGCAGTGGGATTCTGAGATTGGAAAATCAAATCAAAAAGGAGGCAAGTCAGTCATTTAAGAGAACAGCTAAGATGCATTTGCCAGTAGGGGAGACCGTGATGATTTCCTGAAAATGGAGTATGTAATATGCAGGGACCTTCGATCGGGCTGTGGGAGAAGGAAAGCCCATCTGGGGAAGAGGCATTTTGGTTGGGACTTGAAGGATGAGGAGGAGCTAGCCGTGAGTAGAGCATTTCAGGTAGCAGGAGCAGCAGGTCTGCAGGTTATAGGATTAGCGAGAGCTTGATACAGTCCAGGAACAGAAAGAAGGCTTTGCACATATGGGGAGAGAGGGGCTGCAGCCCAGGAGAAAGAAATACGATGATTATTCTAGTGCTGTGGAATGTGTTACACACACGTGCACACTTATGCAAGTATGTAAATGCACGATATTGCTGTTTTAAAAAAATCATTTGATGCGATGTTGAGAATGATCGATAGGACTAGACAGGAAGCAGGCGGACTGGGTAGGAAGACTGCAGGTGACAGTAATGGTGACCTTGCCTTGGATGATACTAGGCCACTTAGCCGTTTGCACCATAAGCTCAGTGCCTGGGGCCTCTGGGCTTCTCAGGGCTCTGCAATTGTCAAGACCTAAAAAAAGGTTATTTGTTTCAAAATGCAAAAACCAAAAACCAAACAACTTTGCCCCCCCCCCACACACACACAGAGGGAAATTAAAGTATTTAAAGCATGCAAAACAAAGGATTATTTTGTCAACTTTATTATAGAACTTTAAATTTGATCTTTGTTAACATTTTGATACCCTTACATCTAAAGCCATTTCTAGGTCAGATTTCCCATTTTGCTCTAATTTGAGCATGTGTAATGGGTGCTTTGAAATCATAATTGTAGGAGTTACTCATAGTCCTAGATTTTCCAGGGAAAATCATTAAAATCTCAAAAGTTAAAAAAAAAAAAAAAGAAAAACACTCTGGAAAATAATTATACTTCATGTAAGATGGGAGTTCATTTTGTGACTTTTGGTGTGGGTTTTCAAAAGTGTGAGTACTTATGGACTGTGGAGGCCTTAAAATGGACCTGGATGGGGAAAATAGAGGAGAAAGCACTGGCTACATTCAGATCCAGTGGGACTGGATGGCATCGAGGGATGAAGGCCAGAGACCTCCGTGTGGTATCTGGTGAAAAAGGCAAGGTTGGTGGTAAAGGAAGGTTTGGACAGGGTATGTGGAGGGGACTGGGACATGGAGGGGACAGGGGACAAGAAGTTTTCTGTGTAATAGATGAGGTTGGAGCCTCTGCAGTTCAATCTGGGGGATCCTGACCCCTCCCCATCCCCCTCCCTACACCCCGCCCGCCAGCGCTGGCTGCCCAAAGGCCTGTATGTCCCCGCCCCAGGTGGCCTGGAGGCCTGTGGACCTTACCTGCCGGGCAGGCACTTTGCACGCAGGTGCAGTCGCCTCAGTGGGTGCGGTTTGGGGGGAAGCCCCGGGTGGACAGCGACCTCATCGCCACTCCTCCCCACCTGCATTTGTTGAGAGGTGATGCGGCCTCAGGTGGACCCGGCACCTGGCAGGCCAGTCCCTGCACGTGTGCCCTGTGCCTGTGCCCCTGCGTGTGCCCTGTGCGTGTGGCCTGGCATGTGTGTGGCCGGTGCCTGTGGCCCATGTGCGTGTGCCCTGCACGTGTGCCCTGCGTGTGTGGCCCTGTGTGTGTGCCCCTGAGTGTGTGGCCAGTGCGTGTGGTCCTGTGCTTCTGCCCTTGTGTGTGTGGTGTGTGCATGTGCCCCCTGCGTATGTGCCCTTGCATGTATGCTCCTGCATGTGGCTGGTGCATGTGCCCTGCGCGTGTGTGGCTGGTGCCTATGGCCTGTGTGCATGTGCCCTGCATGTGTGCCCTGCGTGTGGCCCCTGCATGTGTGCCTCTGAATGTGTGGCAGGTGCGTGTGTCCCTGCGTGTGTGCCCTGCGTGTATGCCCCTGAGCGTATGGCTGGTGCATGTGCCCTGTGCGTGTGCCCTTGCATGTGTGGCTCTGCACGTGTGGCGTGTGCATGTGCCCCCTGCACATGTGCCCTTACATGTGTGCCTGTGGGTGTGGCCGGTGCATGTGGCCCTGCATGTGTGCCCTTGCATGTGTGGCCCTGCGCACGTGCCTGCACGTGCGGCCCTGCCTGTGGCCCTGCCTGTGCCCTGTGCGTGTGCCCTTGCGCGTGTGCTCCTGCGTGTGCCCTGCACATGTGGCCGTGTGTGTGGGCCCTGAGCGTGTGGCCCTGTGTGTGTTCCCTGCGCGTGGGCCCCGTGTGTGTGCCCTGCGCGTGGGCCCCGTGTGTGTGCCCTGCGCGTGGGCCCCGTGTGTGTGCCCTGCGCGTGTGGCCCGTGTGTGTGTGCCGCAGGTCAGGAGGCAGGACGGAGCGTGTGCTTGATGCACAGCAGGTGGCGCCGACGCACCGACCAGGTCCGAAAGCTGAGAACTAGGAAACGTACAGTTTACTCCGTAAAATCGACTTTAGGGCCCCCGGGGGCTCGGCGTGGAGCCCCTGCCTCTGGCCCAGGCCATGACCCCGGGTCCCGGGTGGAGTCCCGCCTTGGCCCCCTGCGGGGAGCCTGCCTCTCCCTGGCCTGGGTCTCTGCCTCCTTCTCTCTCTTGAGTAAATGAATAAATATTTTTTAAAAAATCTACTTTTATGGTCCTGTCAAAATTCTGAATGGTAATCAGCTGAGAGCCTCCTTTATGGAAAACCTGAGAGCTTAAGCGGATGGCTCAGTGTCCTGGAGAGCGGTAGGCTCCCGTGGGGCAGGGGAGGGGGGCGGCGGGCAGGCTGCAGCTCCGGGCCGGTCTCGGGGCTCCTCCTGCTGGCCAGGCCCGAGCGCAGCCTCGCCTTCCGAGGGCTATAGCCGACAGGTGAAAGCTCAGAATGTCTTCAGAACCCGGTGAAAGACTCTCACCACTACTGTTCAACATAGTTCTGGAAGTCCTCGCCTCAGCAATCAGACAACAAAAAGGCATTAAAGGCATTCAAATTGGCAAAGAAGAAGTCAAACTCTCCCTCTTCGCCGATGACATGATACTCTACATAGAAAACCCAAAAGCCTCCACCCCAAGATTGCTAGAACTCATACAGCAATTTGGTAGCGTGGCAGGATACAAAATCAATGCCCAGAAATCAATGGCATTTCTATACACTAACAATGAGACTGAAGAAAGAGAAATTAAGGAGTCAATCCCATTTACAATTGCACCCAAAAGCATAAGATACCTAGGAATAAACCTAACCAAAGAGGTAAAAGATCTATACCCTAAAAACTATAGAACACTTCTGAAAGAAATTGAGGAAGACACAAAGAGATGGAAAAATATTCCATGCTCATGGATTGGCAGAATTAATATTGTAAAAATGTCAATGTTACCCAGGGCAATTTACACGTTTAATGCAATCCCTATCAAAATACCATGGGCTTTCTTCAGAAAGTTAGAACAAATTATTTTAAGATTTGTGTGGAATCAGAAAAGACCCCGAATAGCCAGGGGAATTTTAAAAAAGAAAACCATATCTGGGGGCATCACAATGCCAGATTTCAGGTTGTACTACAAAGCTGTGGTCATCAAGACCGAAAGACAGTGTGGTACTGGCACAAAAACAGACACATAGATCAATGGAACAGAATAGAGAACCCAGAAGTGGACCCTGAAATGTATGGTCAACTAATATTCGATAAAGGAGGAAAGACTATCCATTGGAAGAAAGACAGTCTCTTCAATAAATGGTGCTGGGAAAATTGGACATCCACATGCAGAAGAATGAAACTGGACCACTCTCTTTCACCATACACAAAGATAAACTCAAAATGGATGAGAGATCTAAATGTGAGACAAGAGTCCATCAAAATCATAGAAGAGAACACAGGCAACACCCTTTTTGAACTTGGCCACAGTAACTTCTTGCAAGATACATCCACAAAGGCAAAAGAAACAAAAGCAAAAATGAACTATTGGGACTTCATCAAGATAAGAAGCTTTTGCACAGCAAAGGATACAGTCAACAAAACTAAAAGACAACCTACAGAATGGGAGAAGATATTTGCAAATGACCTATCAGATAAAGGGCTAGTTTCCAAGATCTATAATAACTTATTAAACTCAACAGCAAAGAAACAAACAATCCAATCATGAAATGGGCAAAAGAGATGAACAGAAATCTCACAGAGGAAGACCTAGACATGGCCAACACGCACATGAGAAAATGCTCTGCATCACTTGCCATCAGGGAAATACAAATCAAAACCACAATGAGATACCACCTCACACCAGTGAGAATGGGGAACATTAACAAGGCAGGAAACCACAACTGTTGGAGAGGATGCAGAGAAAAGGGAACCCTCTTACACTGTTGGTGGGAATGTGAACTGGTGCAGCCACTCTGGAAAATTGTGTGGAGGTTCCTCAAAGAGTTAAAAATAGACCTGCCCTACGACCCAGCAATTGCACTGTTGGGGATTTACCCCAAAGATTCAGATGCAATGAAACGTCGGGACACCTGCACCCCGATGTTTCTATCAGCAATGGCCACAATAGCCAAACTGTGGAAGGAGCCTCGGTGTCCATTGAAAGATGAATGGATAAAGAAGATGTGGTTTATGTATACAATGGAATATTACTCAGCAATTAGAAACGACAAATACCCACCATTTGCTTCAACGTGGATGGAACTGGAGGGTATTATGCTGAGTGAAATAAGTCAATCGGAGAAGGACAAACAGTGTATGTTCTCATTCATTTGGGGAATATAAATAATAGTGAAAGGGAATATAAAGGAAGGGAAAAGAAATGTTGGGAAATATCAGGAAGGGAGACAGAACATAAAGACTCCTACCTCTGGGAAACGAACTAGGGGTGGTGGAAGGGGAGGAGGGCGGGTGTTGGAGGGGAATGGGTGACGGGCCCTGAGGGGGACACTTGACGGGATGAGCACTGGGTGTTTTTCTGTATGTTGGTAAATTGAACACCCATAAAAATTAATTAAAAAAAAAAAAAAGAACCCGGTGAAAGTGCGAGAACCGTCTTCTGAGCTCTAGGACGCTCCGTCGGGCCGCCTGCAGCCCTGGTGGGCAGGACACGAGCCCCCGTCACCCGAGTGCCCTTCTCTCCTAGCTCCGCTGGGCGTCGTGGAACCAGGCCTTGTGAAGGACCTTCCCAGTGCTGCTGGGGAGCTGCCCGCCGGCCCCGGGGTGGACAGCACTGCCGCCGTGCAGGATGGGGACGGCACCAGGGACCTCCGAAGCCCGGCCAAAGCCCCTCACGTGCAATTCGTTGAAGGAAAGGTATGGTAAACTAGCAGAAAACCTGATTTTCAATGTGTCCTTAGATGAGAGGCTGTTGCGTGTGTTGTTAAGCAGGCATCAGCGTCTGTTGTCTGTGATACGGGTTCCCAGGCTGTAGGCTCCCACTGGCTTGGACAGGGTCTCTAACTGTTCTCTGATTCTTGTTCAAAGCACAATACTTCAACGTAGATTATATTAACGCAGACAAGTAATTTAGTGGCCGGACATTTTTGACTGTCTTCAAAATCATTCTTTTTTTTAGTTAAATCTCTATATTATAAGAGCTGTGGTGTTTCGAAATTTATATTGGTTACAAGTAAATTTTAAATTGTAGCTTGCCTTGAGTATTTTAATAACGTTGTCTTAAATTCTTTTTGACATGAACAAATATGGTCTTTATGAAAAATGTTATTTTTCATTAATTTCTAACTGATGAGGAAATTCTTAAGCAAAGCCTGATTGTTTTGTGAATAGTGAATGAGAAGATGGTGTGTTGCTTATTAGCTCATTATTTGGGGCATAAAGTGTGGTGAATGGAGAAGTAACTTACACTGTTTTCAAATTTGTCACTATTTTACGATGCCTTTTTACCTTAGGAAAGTAAAGTCACTCACAGGTTGATATGAAGGCTTTGAGTTCCTCACATCTCTTCTGTATACGCACAAAGCACTTTTTTTTATAGATCACATTGAAAGTGAATACGAGGAGGAAATGACATTTTGCAATAGATTTATAGTGTTTTCTAAATTTTAACTTTTGAAAACTGTAAAGACCTGCGACATGAGTCTGTAGAGGACCTAGTAGATGAAGGACCTGCCCGTGGCTCAGGGAGCCCTGTCTGACCACTTGTCAGCGTAGACGAGGGCTTGGGGACCATGCGGGCCTGACGCCCCAGACTCCTGCCATCAAGTCCTCTCAATGCGTTTGCTGAAGAGTTTGGGACCGTCATACCAGCAAGAATTATTTGGTTGAAAAATCATGCAGTTAAAAATAACAAATCATGACCAGGATACCCTTCACCTACTGAAGAATTGTCAGAATCTTTTGTAATTGGGCTAATGAGGCGCCCAGGAGACCGCTTACATCTAAAACACGAGAGAGCTCAGCCTTTCTGAGTCTCCGTACCATTTTGCCTCATTTATTCGATACAGGTAGTTATTTTTAAAAAGTTACTTGACATTCCACAGGAATTCTGCTTATCTTCGGCTAATGACTGGGTGAGCTGATCTTTCCGCTAATGCTTTTGATGCTTGTCAGCAGCCAGATTTAAAAGTAGGAATGTTCTTTGAGTTTCGTTGGATCTATTCGCAACCAGTCAGGAAATAATAATTAAATCAATCTATGCTATAAATTTCATGCGAAGAGTAGTCCAGTCTTTCTCTTTAGAAGTGGGTCATTCACATTCTAACTGTGCTGTGTTAACAGCAGGAGTACAAGCTTTCACTAACTGCCCATTTCTTTTCTTTCTCTCTTGCCTGTGTTTCTCCTTTGAACGTGTGTGTTGTGCGACTTCACACTCAATCATGGGTTTGCTGCCGACAATAGCCTGTGTCCATGTGCCCGCCTTCCCCACTCATTCGCTGTGTCTCATCTCTTTCCCCAAACCTGTCGCCAGTCCCGGAGAGGGACTTGCTCTCAGACATTTCTGAGGAAGACCCCTTTGGGGAGGCCGACCGGATCACGCTAGACAGCTTAGAGCTGCCCTCCACAGGTGACCCGTCAGAGCAGGGAGACGGTGATGTCACCCCCCTTGACTCTGTCTTGGGTCTTGGTGCAGCCCCTCCTCGGCCCGACTGTCCTCCCACCCGTGAGCAGCCTCTCAAAGAGGCTGGCCCTGAGGATTCCGAATTTGGGTATTTTTCCTTCCATTTCTGCAAATGCTTCCCACCTAGCTTCCCCTCGCTTCTCGATGAAGATGGGTATCTGGCCTTCCCCAGCCTCCCCAAAGTCTGGGTCTCCTTCCTGCCTGCCGACGTCCAGCACTACCTTCCTATTACCTCCCCTTCGTTCCTTCCTTCGCTCATCCTCATCTTCGGGCTGCTTCTCTCTGCTTCTCAGTCCGTGCCTTTTTCTCTCACCTTTGCCCTTCCTCTGGCTCTGTCCCTCTGCTACCTGGAGGCTAAGGCCACTTCCTTCAACGTTTCTTGTGACCGTGACTTGAACGACAAAACCGAGGAAGAGGAAGCAGTTGCTGGCACTCCTACATAAGCTTTAACCTGTGGGGCCAACAACATGACATCTTCTACCCTCCCTACTGTAGAGTGTAAACATGTGCATAAATTCACCACTGATTACCCTCAAAATAGTATGGTCCACACGTTGCGGCATACAGTGTTTTAGTGCATGAGAAATACGTGTAAATAAGCCCTTCCTCTTCGTTGACTGCCGCTGACCAGGTCCACACCTTTGAAGTTGAGAGCAAAGTTACAGGATTATTTTGTAAATATCTCGATCATACTAGGTCTTCAAAACAAAACAGAAAACACAGGAAACCTGTGTTGCCCTTAACAGTCCGTATTGGGTCTGTTTGTTTTGCAGACAAACATCAATCGTATCAATCAATGCTGCTCCTTTCAGATGGAAACTTGTCTCAATGTGGAATTTAAGATTCCGTGGACGTAACTGTGATTGATGTATATGAGTAGAACTCCTTAGTGTTATTTCTCATTAGAAAGCCAAGCTCATTCTTGCATTTATGAGGATAAATCTGTAACCTTTACTCCTGACATTTATAGGTCTAATCTCAGAAATTCCTTGTCTCCCTGTTACTGTAGCATTTGGGAATCGGATGAGTTTCAGGTAGTTTTTTTTTTTTTTTTTTCAAATCTCTAAATCATGTAGTTTTATAAAAGAGTGTCAGGTATTTGTAAGGAAGATACCACTCTGTTAAGAGATACTTATGAAAAATGAAACGTGGCTTTTTGAAAATTTGGATGATTTGCCCTAAGGTTGGGCTACTTAGTGTCCTTTTATTCCAGATTAGGTGTCTGGTTTGAGCATTTTTACCCCTGTGTAGGGCTACCTCTGCACTGCTAGGTTGGTGCTAGCATGTGCAGTACGGTTTTGTTTTGCTAAATGTGGTCTGGTGACTTCAAGTCTTATCCTGTGGGTACTGTCCATACGTAGAGAAAGTCAGAATTTAGAGCAAACCTAAAGAAAAATGTGAAGATCATGCTATATGATTAGGCATAGTGGGAGAAACCACTATTCCTAAAGGTTACCTGAAGAATGCCAAAGATTGGCATGTTGCAGAATTAAGTATTGACCAAGGAATTGGACCACAATCCTTAATAGATTGTTGGGTAGCTCTTATTTTTCCCTTCTGATAAAAAGATACTCTGAGCTCCCTGCTTACCTCAAAAATACTTGGTTTCAGGAAAAAAAAAAAAAAAGCATTTTTGAACTCTCAGATTTGACACCGTCATTCCAGTAAGGAGAAAAGGAACATGTATGATTCTGCTATAAATTAACATGTGAAAGTTTAACTATGGTCTTTTGGGCTCAGAATCATTGTTTTTCTTTCTTGCTCTTCCTTTTCTTTGAGTGGTTACCAGGATTTATGCTTTTTTTTTTTTTTTAATTTGCTGAAGTATTGACATACAGTGTTAACATTAGTTTCAGGTTTATTACCTAATGATTTGACAATTCTATAATCTGTTACCATACGATGTTATTAGAATTTTGTTGACTCTATTCCTTATGTGTGCTTTTCCTCTCCATGAGTTAGTTTTAAATTTACAGGGTTGTGGGTTTTTGTTTTTGTTTTTTTCCTTTTGGGTTGGGTCATTAGATACTGAGAATTACCCAACCATGAAAAACTATTTTTATTTAAAGAATTTTACGAAAGAAAAGTGGCCATCAAATAGGAGTAGTTTTAAATACAATTTTAATGTGCAAGCAGCAAAATAAATCAGTTTTCCTCTCAAGGAAATAAATCTATGTTAAAAAACTGAACTATAGGTGAATATTTGTCCCTGATGTAAAATTTGGTTTTCATTTTTTCATCATTCTACTTTGTCCTCTTGCCCAGTTGATTTAGACCTTTCACGTTAGGACAGATGGAATTATGCCATTTTTACACTCTTATATTTTCACTTCTGAGTGAAAACATACAAAAGCAGCACATGATCTAGGGACTGAGAAAGAGTGAAGCTTCCATTCTCCATTCCACCTTTGCAAAGGATCCCTTCCACCGTTTGTGTGACACTATAGGTGAAGAAAGACCCAAGTGGCTTTATGTTCTGCATCTTCTGAGGGCCAAAGAGTAAAGGTTGGTAATGCTGGTTCACCATTTTGGTTCAAATATAACGTCTTTGCATCAGTGGGTAGGGTTCCCACTGCTACGCCCCTTCTTTCTGGCCGTTTGCTGTATGACTTTCAGGTGAAGATGGAAGAAGAGGAGACGTAGCTGAAGGAGGTGGATATTCCCCCCCCCCCCCCCCCCCCCGCCCCGGGTTAAATACCTGATGGCTGCTGCTTGCCATTGTGTATCTGTGCGCGTGTAATGTGCATGGGGTAATGCACTTTCAGGACTGATACGTATGTGAGTTTTGCTTGTTGTGGCTTTAGGTTTTTAAGATTTTTATTCCTCTTGTATTTTAATGTCTTGGGCTGTCCAACTCTGGGTCATTTCTGGTGCCTGCTGATTGATACAATTATGTTTATTTGCCTTTTCCCCCCTGTGTGTGATTTAATTTCACAGAAAAATTCCTTGAGAGTAGAAGGGGATAATATTTATGTCAGACATAGCAATTTAATGTTGGAGGTTTGTATAATTCAAGAAAACAACTCTGTCCTAATGGCTGCCAGGCTGCTGTGGACGGGAGGTCACGCACAGGCTGGCTGGCAACTTCCTTCGAGCACATCTGCATGAGATGCATGGGGGACAGTTCAGCTTGGGAGTGCATGGGAGCAGTCCGACTCCATTCCTTTAAAGTGGCTTAGGTAGGAATAAATCCGCTAGAAGTTCTCAAAGTGACAGCTGGGAAAAAAGACGCTCTGTTTAATCAAACTAGTGAAATTTTTATCTGTTACTCTTGAAGTTCTACAGATAAATCTTTTCACTCCTAATGGGTTATCTCCGTGGGGTAGAATCTGAAGTAACATCCCATCCTTCACATACACTCACTGGAACAGAGCTTTGCTGGTCTGGCATGAAATGACGGTAGTCTCTGCTCACAATTTCGGCGGCAGCGTTGCTTAAATCCATGCAATTAAGAATGTGGTCCACTTAAAGTATCACCTTTGAGAAAATGTTGATGAATGGGATTGTTTGGATTAAAAAGAAAGTGAGAAAAAAGGAGGAGGAAAAAACCCCAACCGATTAGATGTGTAAAATATGTTCCCCGTGTCACGCGAGAACTTTTTGTTGTTATTTTTCCCCCTTTAGTAAAACGGTGATGTATTGAGTAGAGAGCTGCAATTCTCAGTAATCTGACTAATCTGGTTGCTTTTGGCAGCTTTGATAACTATTGGAAATGTATTTTGCATAACTTACTAAAATGCTCTAAAGTGTAATATGTGTAACATTGCTTTGAACAAATGCAAGAAATGTGCCTGATCTCAAGCCACAGTCATTTTTCCATGCCATGCAAAGAGATTTAGATTATTATGAGTTTTTGCAAATGGCTATAGAAGCTCCAAGAGGAGCTACTATGCTTGTGCATGAATGTGGAAGATCTAATTTTATCAGATGCATGACCTGTTCCTCTGGGAGTGGAATGAAAGCTATAATCCACAGGTGGCCCCATGATTTTGAAATGTAAGAAAGCATTGAAAACTCACTTAAAACTGTCTCCTGAACACTAATTACTTTTTATTCCCACAAATACTATTTATCAGGGCCAATCTAAAAATTCCCACAAATACCATTTGTCGGGGCCCATTCCAAGGAAAATTGACCTGGTCGTTTTCTTGCGTCCTTGTCTATATGAGGACCATTCGGTATGTGGGGTGGCTGGGCCCCACAATCGTGCTCAGCAAGTACAGGAACCCAGTATACGGGGTTCCCTCTTTTATAGAGAGGCCACACAGGACTAGCCTCTGGAAGCCATTATTCTTATTCCTTAAGGATTAAAGCCATTGCTGGAATTTCCTGGAAAAAAGTCAACCCTTGGTGTTCTCTCTCTCTTTCTCTCTCTCTCTCTCTCTCTGATCTTGATCTGGCTTTCCCATCAGGCTGAATGTACTTCTGAGTACCTTTCTCTATTTTTACTTGATTTACTATATTCATAGAATGCAGCTGTAGTAAGAGCTTCAATGAGAAAGGTAAATCTGCAAGAATAAAGTCATAGGCTGCATTTTAAGTCCAGTTACTAGAAAGGTTATTAGCCATTTTGAGTACTAGTAATTCCATGGCTTCCTTCTAATAATAGAAGTAATTATTTCTTAAAAAAATTCCAAACAGAATAAATTAGAACCTTTTAAAATGGGAATCATAAAAAAATATGAATTGGCTCTACTTTCAAATTTTGATGAACTATTCATAGGTGATAATATGGCTTTTGAGACTTGGCATTTTTCTTGCTTTAGTATGTTTTTTTAATCATAAGTTTGCTTTGTCTTATTTTTTGGTTTTTTTATTTTTGTCCTGCTGGGATTTTTTTTTTCTTTTTGGATTTCTGCCTTTTATTACGTTACGTATTGCTAGGACCTCGATAAGGCCCAGGAGGACATACTGAGACATCAGGCTAGCATTAGTGAACTCAAGCGCAATTTTATGGAATCCACACCTGAGCCGCGCCCTAATGAATGGGAAAAACGACGTATCACACCTCTGTCCCTACAGACACAAGGGGTATGTCAATAGCTGTTTGTTGGCTCTATGTCTCACTCCAGCTCTTCAATAAAACTCAGGTTGCTAATTGTTGATTCTCAGGAAGTTAGAAAGTGTTCCCTTCTTTTTTAAGGTAGTTGCTAACAATTTTTTAAATACTAAATATTAACAATATAATACTTATTGACATAGTTTTTAGTAAATTGTGTGAGTTTCAAAATATTTTCAAATGTTGCAGAATAATTTCACTATCATACTCCAGTAAATTAACAGTAATGAAATGTTTAATGTAGGGTGACTTTTAGAGATTGATCGTGTGTTGTATATGTAATAAGGTTTTCAGTTATGGACTTCCGAAATAATAAAGTTTACTTGATAATTAAATAAAGGGATGTAGGAATACAGATGGTATTTAGAATGGTTTTAAGATAATTACTGTGAGGATGAAGAGTTAAACTTAGCTTTGAAAACTAATGAGCTCTTTTGAAGATTTGCAAAATGTGACACAATTTAATATTAATACTGAAAGTTTTTAGTAATGAAATGTAGACTACTGTTTTGAGAGGATTCTCAACCATAACATCTCTCTGAACTCTTTCTTTTCATGGTTTATTTCTTCCCCCACCCCCCACCAGTATAACTGTTGCCTTTACAGTATATTCTCAATCTGTATCTCCCTTCATTCTCATCTGCAGCTCTTTTCTGATGCTCCAAAATCTGTTTATCAACTAAGAACTTTCATGGGCTCATTTGTCATACATGAGAAGATAATGATCATACTGTATGAAAATACTGTTTTAAAAAGCACCTGAAGGTGTTACCTGACAATTTCACCTTTCCCCTCTTCTTTACAGGCCTCTCTTTCCCTGACACTCATCCGCCCCTCTCTCTCGTCTGGCTTGAATGTTATCAAACATGTACGCACTTGAGTTACTCCCATGCTATTTTTATTCACTTTTTCTTAAAAAGGGCAAAGCTGTTAGTTGCTTTGAATTTCTAAGTTTGTGACAGTGAAGGAAAAGTTGCTCTTCAAGAACAGAAGCAAAAAGTAATTGCTGAACCGAAAAGACAACTGATGACAACATTAAGATCGAAAACAGCAGGGTCTCATGAAGTTGTATACAGCTTACATCCTCATTTTCAGATTTTCTGAAAATATATGTCAGCATTCAGCTCTAGAGTGTTGTGTTTTCTGGAAAAACCGTGTCTGATGACGTGCTATTTTGTCCTCCCTTTATGTGCTGCTTTATCCGGTTTGTTCTGCTGACCCAGAGTTTAATGTTTGTGTTGCTATAGATGTAATGTACTTGTCTGACTTGTTGATTATGTCTATTGTTTAAAACAATAGAGCAGAGGAGACCATCTTTTCAAGGATATTTTATCCGTGAAGGAGAAGCATCCGATGGCAGCAGCATGGACAGTTGAAGAAAAAGTCCAGGAGGCAGACAAGGTGTTCACCTTGCATCCTTGGATCTTCTCTTGCTTTTCCCCTTTTCCTTTCATTTCTGTACACAGCCATAGGAGACTCCTTTTTTCCCATGTATTCACCTAAAATTTTGTTGAAATGATTTTTTGAGCAGTTAAGAAAATCAAATTCCCTTATGTGGAAACCTATGATCATTAGTGAGAAATGCCATATTGCAGGACGACTGTACTTGAAAATCCACAATTTGAAATGCAGACCTACCAACCAATTTAGGTGATAAATGACCCCGAATTTTGATGAATGTGGATGACAGCTGGGAAACCATGACCTTGTGTGAAAATGCACCATTAGTACCACGCATGTGTGTGCACCGAGGCAGTGTTAAAATAACAAATTATGTCTGATGTAGGTAATTATTTTACTAAATACGTTTGGAAACCATACAAATTTTCATTTGAATTTCATTTAGCGGGAGAAATGGTGTGTCACAGCTGCCCCTCAGGTCTCTGTGCTCCCTGCATACAGGAAATATCTGGTATTACCAAGGAAGTTAGCTTTCCATTGCCTTGACATACCTCTTCTGCTGTCTCTGCTAATTTTGCCTCGCCAGCCGACTGGCCTGTCTTCTGCTGGAACTAGAGTGCTTCGAGTCCAGTGAGGGAGATGATAGCGGACATGCTAATTAAAACTTTTAGAGTACTAAGGAGTAAGGGTTAAGAAGGTAAAACAGAGTCTTGCTAGAAAGTAGTTTGGGAGGGCTGCTTGCTCATTGTACTCAGGAAAGATGGGGCACGTGAGTTGAGACCATAATCTGAAGAGAAGGAGGCAGACACGCGAAGATGCTTCCGTGTGTAAAGAAGAGGAAATGCAACAGCCCAAGACAGGAACTAGTGCAAGGAACTGCAAGTTCACATGACAAGGGCTTAGGAAAAGTCAGAGAGGTCAGAAGGTCCACTCTGGATCTTAAAGACCACGCTAACAGTTTGGGATTCCATCCTAGGAATGACGGGAAGCCCATGGCAGAGCCTTAAGCGGGAAGATGACCTAGTCCCACATGTCGGACAGAGATCCCACTGATGCTGGATGAGGACAGAGTCCCAGGGGGATGGGAATGAGAGCAGAAATCAGTGATAAGGAAAAAGCCTATCCGTTCCAGAGTCTGGTCTTGTTCCTCAGTGGATGGTAGCCTTCGTCAGAGCATATAGTGGGGCAAGGGGAGGAGTCAGAATAAGGAAGAGGAGGCCTTGCCCTCAAGGAACTGGAGGTAGAGCGGAGAGGAAGCCTTTCCAGAGCACCGCAGATGAGAAAGATAATGTGTCATAAAGCTAAACCAAATGACATATTTATATACTTTCAAAGGTCAGTGTGAAATCCAGAGCCTGTCAGACTGTGTGTAAGATGGTTTTAATATCCTATGCTTTGAAATATTACATAGTTTTGAAAACTTATCTTCTAGAAGCAAGACAGATGGCACCATCTGATGATCCATTTAAAATGATGTACTTTTTGCAATTGGAGACTTTGGAATGTTGGTGAAGACGTTGAAAATTACCATCTTCCTTGCCGTCCTGGCTTAGTACCATCTGTTAGAAACCATTTACGGTAGAAATCATTCACTCGTTGTCGTAGAAGTTACATTAAAATGCTATTAGGTGAAACTTAAATCTGGAATTGACCCCCTGTTACACTTCTGAGTGGTTTTTCTGTAGTTGGAGTTGCTGCTGTTTTCTTGCTCTTGTCCTCCAGGATCTGCAGGAAAATAGTTTTACTTGGCACGTCCGTGGATTGTTGTAACTGCAGTCACACGCATCCGTTTACCCATTCACCCAACATTTATGGACCACTTACATCATGCGCCCCGCCCCTCTGCCAATAGCATTCCACTACTATTTGTTGAAAGTGTGTGAGCAGTTAAGTCTACTCTAGCATTTTGACTCTTAACGGAATATCTTTTTTTAAAGATTTTATTTATTTATTTATTAGAGAGAGAGAGGCAGAGACACAGGCAGAGGGAGAAGCAGGCTCCATGCAGGGAGCCCAACATGGGACTCGACCCCGGGTCTCTAGGATCAGGCCCTGGGCTGAAAGCGGCGCTAAACTGCTGAGCCGCCCGGGGATCCCCCAACAGAATATCTTTTAAATTTCTTTGCCGCATCTTCATTTTGCTACTGATTTTGTAGGGTTTTTTTGATTACCTTTAAATTATAATCCTTAATGAACGTAAAATAAAAAGTTATGCATGGGAGTCTAATTTGACCAAAGTTTCTAAATCTCTATAATAGGAGTTTTACAGATTAAAGTTTTGTTTTGTATTGTTTTTAAGTAATCTCTGCACCCAGTGCAGGGTTCAGACTCGTGTGCCCAGGAGTCTCCTGCCTCTGCCACTGAGCCAGTCTGGCTCCCAGAACCGTAGTAGTTCGTGTTGGAATACGCTGAACTTTCAGGATGGCTTCAGTGTGAATATGGTTTTGAGAGAAAATTGGAGACCAAATCATTTAGTGTAATACATTTACATTGAGTAACTAGATTTACCTCTTTTGTAAGGATTGTGACCTGTTGTGTTCCCAGCCCAGTAGGGATTATACAGAGTGTAGTTTTGAGGTACTTTTGAAGCTGCTTGCCTGAGTAATTACGTGTGTGGTACCTACTTGAAGTCCCCAGCACTCCTATGGGAAGGACAGTCTTTCCACCCACCTGACCCGGAGGGATGGCAGGATTATGAGGATCACGGCTAAGCTGAGTTCACCCGCAAGATGTTTGCCCTGTCCCGAATACCGCGAGCGCTTCTGCATGTCCCCGTCCCCTCTCGGGCCCTCTTCCTCACCCTCCTGCCCTATTTCAGGGGGCGCCTCAGAAAGGCCACCTATTCCTCCAGCCAGCCGCTCTACAGCGCCTCCTTACCGCTGGCATCGCACGTCCCTGACACCGCCCGGCCTTCCGTCGCGCCCTCAGGTTGGGGACAGCGGTCTCAGGGCCAGAACTAGGAACGGTGACTTTGCCTTCATGGTTTCCCAGGGACGCGGGGTTTTCACGGAGCCCACAGGCGTCCTCACCCTGGCACCCTCTCTGTGGCACACTTAGCACGGCCGTGGGGCGCCGAGGGCCCTAGCCTGCGCGGTGGGGGTGGCGTGGAGGCGGCCCTTCGGGTGGCAGGGATGCACCCCAGGAGCGGGCGAGCAGGTGCGGGTGCAGGTGTGGGCGGGGAGCTGGCACCAGGCGGGCCTGCAGTCTCCTCCCGGCCTTGCCGCCCCTGGTGCTGGTCTGCGTGACCTTCCTTCCTTCCAGTTCGTCACCACCGTGTATCCTGGCTCCTGGGTAATTCTCTGCTCTTCCTCTCTGACCTCTCTAGAGCCTAGAAGAGGAGATAACGTCCATTTTGTTTAGTGCAAAGGGCTTTTGTGGTAGCGTGGGCGCCTCCTGCAGCTCAGCCAGCACCCGGACAGCCGAGGGCCCTGCTGTGAGCCGTAAAGCCCCTCCTGAGAGGCCTTCCTCACCCTCCTCGCAGTTGCCTGAGGTGCATTTCACTTTGTTTCCCCTGCCTTCGAAAGCCACATGTGAAAGTGATTTTGGGGGGATGTTTAAGAACCCCTCTCTCCGGTGCTGTCGTTGGTAAAATTAACCCTTCTGGAGAAACATTCAAAAAACCATGACTGCATTTGGACACGAGGGAAGGCTACAGATTGGATGTTTCTCCTGCTGTTGGTCCCCTGGCACCCGCAGAGTCTGCCTAAATTCAGAGAATCCTCTAAAGCAGTAGGTCCAGACCCTGAGCTGTGTATGAAAGAAGCCCTCACTAAGGGAAGCGAAGTACGTTGGGCGGAAAGGCTTTGAAAGCCTAAATGTCTTTCGGGCATCTCCCGATGGCTGCACGCTTTTAACATTCTGCTCCTGTGTGAAAATATGGAGTGCCTGCCACGCCCAGAGAAATAATTATTTTCATTTTTTGGGATGACCTAAGGGATTCCCTGAACTTGGGCAGAGCCCATCTGGCCATCTGGGGCCAAGTAATAATTTACTGACCCGGAATAATAATAACAGGATGTCTGCTTTAGAGAGGTTCTGGTCACTGGACAGCTTTATGTATAAAGAAGTTCATGGTTAAATGGCATTCACCAAAATGGTTTCAGAGTTTTCCAGAGTACCATCTGAAACCTCTGGGTTTTCAATAATAAAAACTGGAAGGATCTCTCTCTTGTCTGTCGGTAACACGATTTACACGGCACTAACTTCGAGCAGTGAAAACATGCCCTTACCACGCACGTCAGGATAACGGCACAGATCACAGCGAGCGACTAGATGCTGATAGGTGCTGTCCGCAGTGTTCCCTTCGAGGGCCTTTTGCTCAGTTTTCCATGTCACTGGTGCAGAAGAACAGGGGATGCTGCTCCTTGCTGCAGGAGCCAGCTCCAGTCCATGGGGCCGTGGCCACGTCCCCAGGCCCATTCCTGCCCCCGCGTTCAGAGGCTTGCTGCCCTCCGTTCAGCAGGGAGATACCTTCTTGAGTCAGCAGGGCTTCTCTCTCTCGCAGAACTAGTATTCGGTGAGATCTCAGGCTGCCTCGTCACCTGAATGTTAAAAAGTTGGCTTTATTTTTATCAGTGTAAAGTAGCCCTCCCACCTTTCAGGATAAGTTTAAGGAATGTTGTGAGCTTTAAAAACTCCTTTGCACGGATGTTTCTACGTTATCAACAGGGAAGCATAGTGATTTATAGGACTCATGTATTTGGTCGACAGGTATTTAGTAACATTTAAACACTGTACTACTTAACTTGCTCCCAAGAATTAGATGTGGGGGTGGGGTGAGGGGCCAGGAATAAACATCTCAGATAATAAACTTAGTTCATTTCAGTTTCCAAAGATGCTAGTTTGTAGAAACTAAATTCCAGAAGAAAGCACTTAGAGCTATCATTGACATCCACCCTGACGTTAAAATACCCTTTTGCTAACCTGTTCTGTGACTTGGGATGCTAATAACCATTTCTGCAACGACAACATCTTTGTGTTAATAGCTCTCTGAGACCAGCGCTAATCTTGCCAATTACAGCTGTTTTTTAAATGAGCCAGCAGAAAATAGAGGTGCCATCTCATTGATGCTGTGTCCACTCAGGGATTGGGGTTTCAGGCCAGGCTTTACCGTCTGGTTAGAATCAAAACCATTTAGTGAATAGGTTTTGAAAGTCTTACAGTTTCACGTCTCCTCAGTGAGCTTTGGTGTGACTCCTTTTCTCTTCCCACCCTCTCAGCTAAATGAGGAGAGCTGATATGCATGACTTGCAATCAGCATTTTATGTCTTTGGGAGGATGCTGGCGTTCTGTGTGTTTTGTGTCCTTTCGTAAACTTTTTGCATTTTGTCTGGATTGTCCTCCATGTCACCTTGAGCAAAGATTTTTGTGGATGTCGATTCTTGCCATTGTCCTGCAGTGTCATGTGTTTGTTTTGGTGGGTGTTGAGGTGTAAACCTTTATTGATTTGTGTCCTCGGTTGCTTTTTGTTCCGCAGAAACGTGCTCCCGAGTCAGAAGGGCCTTGCACTGGAGCCAGTGATGCTGTTAAGGTTCTCCCCTTTTCCATGTTAACACCATTGCCTGATGTTTGACTCCCCGCTCCCCCGCTTCCCTTTCAGTCAGCCATCATAATCATCTTTATTTTTTTTCTCCATGACATGAACCTACCACCATCAGTTAACTTTGGTTTCCGTCGTTTTTTTTTTTAATTTATTCATGTATTTTGTTTTCCCTCATCCATTTTTTTTCTCGTACAGAGTTCACATGAGACTCTGAATGTAGTGGAGGAGAAGAAGCAGGCAGAGGTTGGGAAAGACGAAAGAGTAATCGCGGAAGAGCTGAATGGTAAAGAGCTATCACCTGGGAGTGGTCCTGGGGCCACGCGTAAGGTGGAGCCCGTGACACAGAAGGACTCCACCTCCCTGTCTTCTGAGAGCAGCGGTGGCAGTGAGAGCGAGGAGGAAGACGTGGGCGAGTACCGGCCCCACCACCGCGTGACCCCGGGCACCATCAGGGAAGAGCAGGAGGAGGAGGAGGAGGAGGTGGAGGAAGGAGCCGGCCGAGCAGCCCAGGTGGTAGAGAGGGAGGCGCCGGCACCCCAAGGCAGCCCGGGCTCACAGGCAGGTGCCAGTGTGAGCGCAGTGCGAGCCGAGAGCCAGGAAGGCCCGGTGGCCCCCGGGAGCCCTGCAGAGAAGCGTGTAGACGGAGGCACCACTAAGCAAGACGGCAGCGAAGACGCAGAGGACGAGCCGCATAAAGTTAACGGAGAGGTGTCTCCTGTTGACCTTGATGTTTTGCCACAAATTATTTGTTGTTCAGAGGTAAATGGGAGGCCCGAGCGGGAGCGAAACTCTAGAGCTGGCCCCCAGGGGAACAGCACCTGCCTTCTGTCCTCCCGACCTGCCTCCAGCTGCTCCCACGAGGCCCTGGTCTCGCTCTCGGGAGGAAGCGGGAGCACTGCTCTCTAGGGTTTCCGCGGCTCCGGTCGGGGTCTGGCTTCTTTACTGCACCTGGAACCACCTGACAGTAAACCTGCCTTCAGCAGCCGACCGGGGTGCTTTCCCTTCTCCTTTCACACTTGACGTTTTCTATGCATGTTCTGGGTGTTTCCAGTGGTTTGTCAGTAGTTGCACCGCCTCCTCGTGCTAAATGCCTTCTTTGTTGGTTTGATTAGCACATTGTACCTGCATCGCTGACCAACGGGCAGCGTGCTTGTGTGCGTATGGCTCTTGTCGTGATTGGGTCTCACTTTTTGGTTCCTTCTCCCTTCAGCTTTACGTTTTTAGAAATGGCAGCTGGTCATGGTGACCATGGTGCTCGGAGGTCAGCATCTGGCAGTGACGACAACCCATTCCCTGAATACTACTGTGCCGGCCGTCCTTAGGCCCCAGGGAGCGTACAGACCAGCTAGGAGCATTTTCCTTCCCAGTTGCAGCAGAGGGCTAGCCGGGTGGATAGGAGGACACCCTTCTCCTTCTGTCCTGTCCTCAATTCTGGGGCATTTGCAAGTTTTCGTCTGTTTTGTAGATTATCTATATCGGATAGGACTGTTGTAACTTTCTTTTCAAGAAAGAGAACTTTCCAGGCTCTTGGTAGGTTAGGTCTTGGTCACGAGGTACGAGTGTCCCTCAAAGGGGAGTCAAAGTTATGCTGAGTGGGGGTTTCCCTCCATTGGACTTCCTTCATCCTAAAACCAAATGCCCACGATTTAGGCACTATCCTAAATCTTTAGGCACTATTTGCTCCCTTTGATGGGCTGGAAAATCTCGAAGTGACTTTATCTTGAAATAATTAAATGGATTTTTACTATATTTTAAACTTTGTGCTTCAGAGAAGACATTTCAAGAGTCTTTGGACGCTCTGAACTATTATTTCCTGCGTTTACTATATGGCTGTTCCTCTTTAAATAATTACATTTGGGAATATTCTCTCAAGGCAAGTGCCTGTAGTATTTTGGTAGCAGCGTGGTCTGTGGTGCAGGAAATGCACGTGCCCAGCAGAGGACACTGCAAAGGCCTGACCCTGTTCCTTAATGTTTTAACTGTTCAAAGCCATCATGCAATGTTGGTGGAGAATTCTAGATGTAACATTTTAACTTCTGTAACGCAGAAGAAGCACTGCAAGCCTTAGACCAGTGTAAGTGAAAAAAAAAATGCTACTGGAAGATACTCAAAGTAGAAAGTCTGTCGATGGAGTAGAAGAGTCTTTTTGGGGAAAACCCTAGTCCCCATAGCTGATGTGCCGGGTGAAGACCATGAGCCTTCACACACACCGTGTGGTTCTTTAAGCTGCAGGAACACGGAGACCAGTCACATCACATAGTTCGCTCTGTTTGGTTCTCTTTTCCATCTTGTTACAACGTGCTGCAACACTGCAGTGCATGTCTCGCTGCGTGCACCACGGTTGACATGCGATGGGACGGCGGTAATGGGAAGTGTGCTGTTAGTTAGGGAGCCATCGTGGTAGCCGATTCTCCAGACGCGCATACCTGTGATTTTTTTAAGGAAACTGTTTTTCTCTTGTGTCTTTTGTTTTATTTATCTTAACTCTTGTGCATGAGTGTGTGTTTGGATTTTTTTTTTTTACAATTTTTTTTGAAGGCTCCGTTAAACACTTACTTTGTGACGTCTAGAATTTATTTTTCCCTTCCTTTCTACCTCAGCCACCAGTGGTAAAAACAGAGATGGTAACAATTTCTGATGCCTCACAAAGGACAGAAATCTCCACCAAGGAAGTCCCTATTGTCCAAACTGAGACCAAAACCATCACATATGAGTCTCCACAGGTACAAAAACTCTAGATTTGGACTATTTGAGTTCTTTTCCTTGCTTTGTGTCCGTTTTTACATGTTTCTGACTTTGATGTAACATTGCGCATCCTGGTGTCTTCACTGCACTCCAACCTGCCATATCCTGTCTTAGATCGCGACAGTCGGGGAGGGGGCGGGCAGCGTACACGTGCTTGTGAAGGACGGGCATGCTGGTACACACTTGGGAATGAGATCATCTTACAGAATTCATTGGGTCTGACCTAACTTGAGGACCGGTAACCTTGAGGTTCTCCTCATCCTGCCGCCCGCCCCTGCAGCTCCACGTGGGTAGATGCAGTCCCTGCTCCTGCTCACCACGTGTAACACACGGTCAGTGCTGCTGCTACACGTAGAATTATTTTCTGAAGACGCATTGTCGATCTTAGTAAATACGATACCGTGGGTCAAAGTAACGATCAGATTTATATGCTTAATTTGAGATCTTGATTTAGACCTTATGCAGATACTGATTCATTATTTTGACATGGAACTGCTTAGACATCCATACAACTGTTCCTCAACTGAGGAGCTTAGTGTCCTAGCTCAGATCAGCCCGTGCTGGGGGATGGCAGATCATTGACCTCTCCAGAAATCTTTTTCAAAAGGTTTACCGTAGGCGTGTTCAAATACTCCTCGAAATTATCCTAGATGTGTTATCCGTGTGTGTACATAGAACCATGCAAACACAGGTTTCTCAGGATTAGCTGTTGAGGGAGAGCACGCACTCATGTATCGGGAGTACAGTAAGTGCCCCGGTAGATACAGGTACATGGCTTACATTTGACAGGAACTTCCCCGTAACTCAGGCTCTGGGCTTCCTGGTTATTGCCTTGCGTCAACATCAGGATGTGGGAGATGAGTGTGTTGGTGACCTTCACATATACGCTTAGGCCACTAATTTCCATATTTGCCTTGGTAAACTCTAGAACTTTCTGCCTTGTTAGTATCAAGGCAGACAAGTTAAAACCCGATTAGAGACATGTGTGGGGTTTATATATACGTACAGAGAGAACACAAGGCTGCACGCGTAGTAAAGTGTGTGTGACCACGTGTAAGTTCATCCTAAGTATTCCAGCAACGACTAGAGATAAGCCGACAGCCACATCAGTGGGTCTACACCATCCTAGTCCGGTTCTCTTGCTCCATAGATGAGAAAACATGTACAAACTCAGCACTAGCAGCCACTGTGGACCCTGTTCTGTCTGGCTCTTTAGTTTCTCTTTCCAGCTTCTGCAAGAGGCCTTCATTCTAACTGTCTCATGACCCTTGTAGCTTTTAGTCCCATTTTCTACTTGATTCTTCCCTTTTTTTCCCCTCCCTCCTGGGGCTTTGCCTCTCCACGTGCATTTAGCCTTCGCCTTGACTCTGTTTAAAGACCAGCAGCCTCCTGCTCCATAAATCACTGCTACAGACATGCAAGGGCCAGGCAGCTAAGCCGACTGCCGACCTCGAAGAGCTCACAGCATGCATGTTCGATGGGGAGGGGTCTTCTCTGGCCACATGATGGAAATTAAGCATTACTTTGTATTTTTCCTCCAACTATCCAAAGATTGATGGTGGGGCTGGTGGTGACTCCGGGACATTACTGACGGCGCAAACCATCACATCTGAGTCCGTGTCGACAACGACCACAACGCACATCACCAAGGTAAGGCAGTCCAGGGTGGGACCTTGCCAACAGGGTCTGTTCTGAACTGCTTGTTCCTACACCTGCCTCAAAGTGATAGCCCCGTGGAGTAAAAGTGCCTGGACTTCAAGTATCCAAGAAATTGGGCTCCATTGGCAAATGTACTTTTGTGAAGTACAAGGGCATAAAAACAGGTCATGCGTAGCTGTAGGTCAGGGCACTGCAGGAGCAGAGAGGGAGCATGGGAACAGTGGAAGCACGAGGTTGGCAAGTACACACGAAGCCTTCTGACACAAGCAAGGCCATCATTCAGGATTTCAGCAAGTTGTTCAAGGAACATAATTTTCCCCTCGTTGATCTAAGGTGTTCATATGTTGGAGATGGGGCATTTTTCCAGGTCATTCTCATTCTCTAAAGGTTTGACACCAGATGACCAGTGATTCTCGAGTGTGGTCTCCAGACCAGCAGCAGCAGGCTCTCCCGGGACTGGTTAGGAGCGTGCGTCCCGCGGCCCCACGCCCGATCTACCGAAAGCCTGGGACGGGCGTACGAGCCCCCCGGTAATTCTGAGGCACGTGGCCATCGCCCGATTTCTGACTCCAGCGTTGTCTCCCCACGTTTCCTTTTCCATCTACCTCTCACGTTTTGTTAGTGCTTAAAGGTTTTCATTGTATCCTTTATGCTGTATTTCAGCCAGAAACTTTGTAAATTAAAAAAGTGCCACGTAAACACGAGATGGTAATGGCGCTCGTTTTAAAGCGTATGGGGCTGTCCAGGCTAGTGGTCGGCTTGGTCTCTCACAAAAAAGCGCAATCAGTGTGGTCTAGTACATAGTTGATGGGGGTTGTAGAGATTGGCTGTGTCCCTCTTGGGGCTCAGCTCGCAGCCATATGCTCTCGTCAGCCTCCGTGTCCCAGACTGTGCCATGGACCAAATGGCCGCTCAGGTGGGGCTCCTGCCCAGGTCTGCTCACGGTTGTTGTTGGCAGGCACGGCGACATGCAGAGGCTGTAGTCAGGTCAGACATCGAACAGAAATCCTTATGTCACCCTCGTGTATCTTCACCTTAAACCAAATCCAAGTCCTCTTTTTTCTTCTGCACTAAACCAAATGAAAACATTACGGGTGGATTTGTAGGAGAATCAGGCCATCAAAACGGTGACACCAAGCAATTCCCAAACCTAAACTGGGGACCCAGATCGTTAGGATTCCTTGTAACTCTGTATAAACCAGAGAGTCCTTTCTTCTTTCCTGTTTTAACAAATGGGCCGATTGGGGGTACGGAAACTCAGGGGAATGGTAGTGCAATGTCCCAGTGGAACTTTTTGGATTAAATGGCATCCGTCTCCTCTTCATTTGCCCTGAATCTTGATATGTCAGTTTTAAAGCTGCTTTCAGTTGAGGACGACTTACAGATGCTGCAACTTTAACAATAGGAATCTCTGTTGAGCTTAAAGATAGTTTCCGGAACACCTGTCTTCTCCACACGGCGCGGTTGCTCCCTTTCCCTCCCATGAGCATGACGTGCTGTAATGAGTGCTGTCTCCTTGATTTTGTTTTCTTTATGGCCTTTAGACTGTGAAAGGTGGCATATCTGAAACAAGAATTGAGAAACGCATCGTGATCACAGGAGATGCAGACATCGATCATGACCAGGTAAAGACCCGCGGCTCTGGTTCTGAAAGTGACCGTGTCTCTCGGTTTGGCAGGTGTTGTGGGGTCGTGTCCCCGTGTCTGGCCCCTTCTCCCTGTGCCTCCTGGATGGAGTCATCTCCTAGGCATAGATGCGTCCCACCCGAGACATGGCCTGTCCCGGGAGCCTCCCTCAGGCCAAAGCAGTGCAGCACGTGACAGCTGTTCATTTCCCACTGGCTTCCCGTGCGCTTTCGGGTCCAAGTAATCGCAAGGATTCCCGGCAACCATTAGTTAATTCTTGTGGGCCTGGGTTTAGGCCCATTGTGGATTAAAAACTGAATGGCAGCATAATGACACTAAGAAAAGTCACCAAGTTTGACTCAGACCGACTTTAAGGAACTCACAAAGTATTTTTTACAGCGTTAGACAAGTTGGGCTATTTACCTGATGTGTGTCCCCTGATTATTACTATCTTCAAGGGGCGGGAGAAAAGTCTGAGGCCCCCCCCAAAGTGAACCCCATACGTGGCTTCGGAAGCTGCTTAAGAGAATCGTGCTTCCAGCTGCTGTTTACCTGAGCGCAGTACGTGGCTTAGGAATGCAGGAGAGGAGGGCCGGACTGCTGGCGACGTGGAAGGAGCTTTAGTTTTAGGCCGAGGCTTCAGCTGATGAGAATTTTTTGTTTTGTGATTTTCAGAGTGACTTTAACTCTGCTTTAAAGGAAAGTGGAGAAGAAATGGGTAGGAAATATCAGAAAGGGAGACAGAACATGGAAGACTCCTAACTCTTTAAGTTGTTAGAGACGTTCAGTTGAGCATCTTGGCTGGGGTGTCAGAACAGATGATTGCTGCCTGGCTCTGATGCAACGTGGAGCTCAGGAAACAGAGTTTGGAGAACAGGACGTCCCACTTTTAAAAAAGCTCACTCTGTGTGACCAGAGAGATGCTCTTCTCTGCCTAAAAAGAAAACTATGTTTTTCTAGAGCCCCGTAAACATGACTTGGCTTCCCTCTTTCCTGCGTGTCTCATCCCTGAGTGCGCTCTGAGGTCAGAGAAGGGCTGCCCTGCCTCTGAACTTGGACTTTGTCATAAGGGCTCGGGGTAGCTGGCTGGGCCCGCCTGCCTGCCGGGGAACCTGGCTGACTCCGTGGAGGCCCAGCTTCCCGCTCTGCATGGGGAGGGATGCTCTGCTAGGACCGTCTGGGCAGAGCAAGTGCTCCCTTCCCCTCTGGCCTCTCCTGTAGGGGAGAGGCCCCTGTGGGGGAGAGGCCTGGGCCTGCGCTCTTCGGTGGGAAGTGGAAATCCAGGCCTTTCAGGTTGTTGCTTCTGCTGCCCATCTGGCCGCTGGACGTGCGCCCTCCCAGCCTTCCTGGGCCACGCTCTCCATCAGGGATCTCCCCGGTTTTCTGTGCCTTCCTGCCGGCCCGCCTGTGGTGACAATACAGCTTCTGAGCAGCAAATGATGAAGACAGGGTCTGAAATGCGAGTGCCAGCAGGACGCCCGTTGCTGACCCCCCTTAGGAGGAGGCCGCAGCCTGACCCGAGACTGCAGGAACATGGCCTTGCTCAGTGCGTCCCGTGTCCGCCCATTTGAAGACAAAGGGCCGATGCCGGAGGAGAGAAGAGGGGCTAAGCTTCCATGACATGTTCGTGGGTAGTTGTAAGGCGCACGGACCTCCTTGAGTCCGTGTAACTGGCTTCAGGCGCGCCTGTCCCCGGCGCTCACAAAGCTCCCTCCCCTGAAAGCCTGCAGCGATACCACGCACGTGTTCACAGGCAGAGGGGAAACCACTTCCTGCCGACAGCCGAAGCCCTCCGCGTGGGGTCTGCGCTGTCCCGGCCTCTTCTTCAGCCCTTGTCCTGTCTCAGGAGAATCGTAACCATGGGGAGAAACCCTCCCTCTGAGCAGCAGAGACAACAGGGGTCCTGTGCTTAAGAGGCTGCGTCGCGGCGGCTGCCCCGCGTGCACCCACTCCGCGCTGGGACGGGGCACTGCGCTCGCTCCTCACCATGTCTGCTCCTTTGCCGTGAAATAACCTCCCGGTTTGGCAGGAGGATGTGATCGTTTGCGCACAATCTCTCCCGTTGTCTCATAAGTTGACATTTTGCAGTATTTCGTTTCACGTGCGGATACTGCAGAGTGACGGAACTAACGGTGAACGGATTTCACATGTGTTTGGAGACCATTGGGCGGCTTTCGGTTTTCCCTCCTTCCCTGCTACTCGAGGCGTGTGTCATGCGTGTCCCCTTCCCCTGGGCATCATTTGTTTCCCTGTCACCCTCTGTGCTTCACGGGGCAGCTCCTTGGGTGGAGCGGAGGTGAGCACCTGCACAGGCTCCAGCACAGCCGTTCCTCCCAGACCAGACTCCAGACAGCAACAGGGGCTCGTCCGTGCAGATTGCCCGTCCCCCCCTCGGTTCTGGGCCGCCCTGCTGCTGCCCCTCCCCGCCCCCCCCCCCCCCCGCCCCACAACCTGCTCCCTGGTGGGGACCTAAGTACCTTCGGCGTCTTCCAGGCTTCCTTGTGACGTCTTGGGCATAAAACTGTGCAGGTCTCTGCAGCTTTACCTCCGTGTGTGTGGAATGAGGCTGCAGGCTCTGTTGGCCAGACGGCAGATGAGAGGCGCCCTTGTCCCCATAGGCAGACGACAGAGGAAGAGGATGAGGTGGGGGGGCACTTGGTTCAGGCACATAGTTTCCCCCAAGACTTCCCTCTTGCTCTGGACGTCTTCTTAGAGTTTGAGGGCCATCTGCGCCGCCTCCCCCTGGGACACCTGTAAACCTCTCTCCCGCAGAGGAGCGGATCTGTCCACTTTGTCACGACACTTGTACGTACTTTATCTTCCGATAAAATACGAAGAAACTCCGCTGCTTCCTGGAAGAGCCTGTGAGCCGGCGGGGGCTCCTGTGCCCTGCTCCTGCCCGCAGCCCCACGGCGGTGGCCTCGAGCGTGACTGCTGACCTTGCCGCCCCGGTGGTTCTGACTGTGGAGCAGAGACCTGTACTTGAAGGACTGTCTGTGCCGCCTCTTGCACTCTGCTCGCCGTATGCCCCTTGCTGCTGCCCTGGAAGTCCGGGGCTCTTTCCCGCAACACTTGGCCTCCAGCACTGGGGGCCCCTGAGGGAGGACAGCAGGCCCTGGGGGTGGAGGTGGGCCCAGGGCCTCCCCGCTGCTCCGGGAGCCTCACGACCTTAGTGGTGGCCTCGGGCTGCAGGTGACTATATGAGCTCAGGGTCTGTGTCCTGCCAGTCTCGGTGAGTGCGAGGCCGGCTCGAGTGCGCAGGTTCCTTCTGTTCTACGTGGTCATTATTTGAAATGACTGGAAAGTGGGAAGTGTGGGGCAACGGAGCGTTGGCCACCATGAGCCCGAGCCTGCGGCCGGTCCTGCTTCCCGTGTGCGCCAGAGCTGGAGCTGCCCAGGAGCGGCGTAGCCGGGGCCTGGCTCACCGTGCTCTGTCCTGATCCTGCAGGCGCTGGCGCAGGCCATCCGGGAAGCCCGGGAGCAGCACCCCGACATGTCGGTGACGAGAGTGGTGGTGCACAAGGAGACGGAGCTGGACGAAGGGGAGGAATAGGCAAGGTAAGAGTCGGCACCCTGCGTGGAGGCCACTGCGCCTGGCACCGTGTGTGCCTGGGCTCTGCCCGGTGCTCCTGACCTCATCACCCAGGTCCCCGCATGTGGTGGTGACGGGCGCGGATGGCAGCTGTGGCGACGCCCTGGGGTGTCCTGTTCGCCTAGGACCTCGGTAGGGGCTGTCTTCACCGATGTCTGCCTTACGGGAGGCACTTTGTGGGAGGGGCACCACGGGGGCCTGACCTAAAGCCCTCAACACATGTGAGGAGTGACACGTAAAGGAAAGATGGCTGTGGCTCGTGAACCTTGAGAACTTAAAGGATGAAGTGACAGTTCACTGTGCAGAGGGGGATCCGTGTCAGGGACAGATCGTGGACTCTTGTGTCACATCCAGAAATCAAGCACTTGGGGCTCAGCGGGTGAGTGTCTGCCTTGGGCTCAGGCCGTGCCCCCAGGGTCCCAGGATCGAGTTCCGCCTCCGGCTCCCACAGGGGCCTAGCTTCCTCTGCCTCTCCCCCTGCTCATGCTCCCTCGGTGTCTCTGTCTCAAATGAGTGAATAGTGGGCAAAGCATTAACCCAGCAAACCACGTAGAAGCTACGTGAACAATCAAAACTGTTCAGCCTCATTATCCTTAAATACAAATTAAAAACTCAGCGTGTACGTTTTCACTGACGCATCCGGCGAAGTTTGTTTTTAGCTCGTGTTTGGGAGGCTGTGAGAGGGAAGGTGACGATCCCCTGCTGCTTTTTAAACGGGTCCTGTTTCCTGGGGACAGTTTGGCAAAACCCACCTCGTGAGCCTGCCGTGTAAACCACCGTGAGCCTTTATCTGAGATAAGCAGACATGCACACGAGGACTTGCCACCAGCGTGTTGAGGACATTGTTACGTATGCCAGCAGGTCAGAAACGACCTCTGTGCCGGCAGCCGGCTGGTGACGCCGTTCCCATGTGACGGGATCACCGCCATTGAGTGCTGCTAACGTCCACGATGGCGCATGGAAGAGGTGGGTTTTGTTGCTTGGCACGTGTACCAGGGTTGCCGTTCTGTTTGTACCGCGATGTGTACACTGATGGGTTAGTCGATGGCACCTCGCAGGACACACATGTCCCCCCTTGGGGACGGCGTGGCCCCCGCCACAACACCGCCTCCCCTCTGACCAAACTGGTTGATGTGAAGGACACCTGGCGTTCTGGTTCTTGCTGCTCCCGGCAGAGTCCACGCGCCAGCCCTTCCTTGGTGTCTTTGCTGCAAATGCCTCAGGCTGTGGCTGGTCTTTGCTGTCCGGGTCCGTATGTTGGTGCGCTGGCTGCACTTACTAGCAGAGGTCACGACGTGGGACTGTCACGCTTTCCCTTGTGGCTCATGCCCCCGGTACCCTGCGGTTTAGAGCTGCGGTCATTCGCGTACTTAATGTCGCCTTCTGTATAGCAACTCTTGGTCCATGAGAAATGGTTCCTGTGTGGGGATGGCTCGTGTCCTGCCGGCATAGCCAGCCTTCCAGCCCTGGGTGCTGAGCCCATCGTCATCCACCCCTCCTCACCTCCAGCCCTGGGTGTTGAGCCCATCGTCCCCACCACCACCTCCAGCCCTGGGTGCTGAGCCCATCATCATCCACCCCCCCTCACCTCCAGCCCTGGGTGCTGAGCCTGTCATCCCCCCCCCCCACCTCCAGCCCTGGGTGCTGAGCCTGTCGTCACTCCCCCACCTGCAGGTCGCATGTCAAGTCCCTCGTGTGTGGGGGGACCTCATGGGCCCGGTGGTTCTGTGAGTCTGTATGTCTGTCCCTGTTCAGACGCCGTACCGTCCACGTTACCATAGCTCTAAAATGAGGCTTCGTCCCTGGTAGGCCGTGTCTCCCCAGCCGTGTTTCCTCCAGGGATGTCTGGTCTGTTCTGGGCTCTTTCTGTACCACAGAAATTTCAGAATCAGATTGTTGGTTCTGAGATGACCCGGTGGTGTTTTAACTGGAACTGCGTCTGGTTTGGAGCTCAGTGTGGTAAGGATCACTTCTTCCCACAAACATAAAATATCTCTAGTTATGTCGGTATTTTTTTAATATCTTCCAATAAGCTTGTATGATTTTTTACCCAAAGAAGGTCTTACAAATCTTCTCTCCCTGTTGCTGGTTTAGGGAGATACAACTGACTTTTCAGTGCTCGTCTTCTGTCCACAGCCTCACTCCCTATATGTGAGACGCTGTTTTCAACACAAGATGTTCAAGAGGCCCACAAGCAGAAATCATTGAAAATGTGAGTGTGAGCAGCACGTCCACTAGACTGAACAGGTGTGCTGTGTTATGTGCGAGGCTGAGGACTTTCTTAGCTGCTGTTGGGAGATGGAGACTCAAACCATGAGACGCTGGGCCGGCTGGGGCGTCCGGTACAGCCGGCCTTTCCTGACACGGTGATGAGTGAACGTGGTGTCACACGAATACAAAAGTATTGGGTGTTTCTGCTAAGTTACATTACTTGATCAGGAGCAGAAGATGAAAATTAGTGCCCAGTGTGAGTGTGGCCAACACTGCAGTTTGATTTGTGGCATTTTAATAAGTCTTAGAGGGGATCAGTTCTGTCTGTTACCCCGAGGACCCTACCCATTTTCGCAGTGGGCTTGTGTCCACGCAGAGGCACACGCACCACGCAGACGCGCACACGCACGGCCTTTGAAGTTTGCCTATCTCAGGACGACCTTTAGAAGCAGCCTCATCAAACAGATCGGGGCAGGTAAAATGTAAATTCACATGGAAGGTGAGCAAACTAGATGAACTTGGAAAGATCCATTCATCTGTTGTAGAAATATTAAACGAGTACCAGCATGTGAGGGTAGAGCTAGGCCTTGAGCATTCAGACCGTCAAGGTGGTAAACAGCAGACGGGTCGTCCTTCCCGAGGAGCGGTCCACGGCGGGGGTTGGGGGGGAGAAACAGAGAAACAAGCTGTGGTTCTGCACGTGATGTGGTACGGGAACCGGCACCTGAGTGCGGGGCAGAGTGAGGCCTGGCCAGGTTGAGGACACGTGGGGGGAGGTGGGGGAGGGGGGCTAGAAGGGGGAGGGGAGGGAGGACGGGGGGCTGCAGAGGCCTGGCCACCCCACCAGGCCCTTACAAGCCAAGCTCCAGGGGCTGGGGCTCATGGAGAGAAGCGGAGGGCTGCCCTGCCCCGTGACCGTGAGAGCTGTGAGGCCGTGTAGACGATGGCCGGGGAGGGGAGCAGGGCCTCAGGCTTGGGTCATGGGTTCCTGCGACGTCAGGCCCGGAACCAGGGCTGCTCCTTGCAGCCGAGCTGCCTTAAAGCCAAGCTGTTGGGATGGGGGGGGGCGGGGGCCTGGGCTGGGCCTGGCCGGGTGGGCTGAGCAGCACGTGCGATGGGGCATCTCCCCGGGTCTGGGGGTGGGGGGCCAGTCTGCATCCTGCGTGGGTGATGGTCCTCCTGCCTGCCCCTTGGCTGTGCCGTCACGAACTGGGTGCTGGGAGGCCCTAAGGAGTGGTTCCCAGGGCTCCGGGGAAGGCCTTTATGACACGCGGGGCCAGCGGGCTTCATCCCGCTGACTCCCAGGATAAGTAAGCGCTGCAGTGCCGTTCCCAGAGACGTGGAGTCCAAGACGCAGGTGGGGCGTCTGCGCGGGGACGGGGGCAGAGGGGGCGTCAGGAGGTGCTGGTGAGCATCTGCAGGGGGAGGTCAGGGGTCAGGAGGTGCCGGGCGGGGGGGGGGGGCGTTCACCGGGGGGCGGTGTCGGGAGGTGCAGTTGGGGCATCCGCATGGGGAGGTCAGGAGGTGAAGGTAGGGCGTCCATGCAGGGAGGTCGGGAGGTACAGGTGGGGCATCCACGGGGGTGGGGGCAGTGTGTCAAGAGGTGCAGGTGGGACGTCCACGGGGGTGGGGGTGGGGTGTCAGGAGGTGCAGGCGGGGCGTCCCTTGGGGGGCGGGGTGTCTGGAGGTGCCAGGCCCTGTGAGAAGTCTCAGCAGGTCCTGCACAGGAAGGGCAGGTCAGAAGGTCAGGGCGCGCATCCTGGAGGGAGGATGCCTGTGGCGGGAGTGAGGCCGCCCCAGGGCCGGTGTAGGGAGAGGGCGGGAGGCTACCCTGGGAGCCCCAGAGCACGGGAGCCCCGAGAGGGTGGGTGGGTGGGTCCCGAGGACTGACCGCGAGGGCGAGTGCCCTGCGGGGCTGGTACAGTCACCTGGGCCGTGGGGACAGCCCGTAGGTGCAGGGGGTCGGGAGAGCGCGCGTTCAGGAAGCTTCCCTTGCTGTCGTGTGTCCACAACCACGGATTCTGAAGGAGACCGTAGGATTCAAGCTGACTGTTCTGAGTCCGGGCTTCAAGATGAGCTGGAACGCCAGCCAGGAAGCGAGCACCTGCTGACGAGTGCCTTGGAGGAGGAGCCCCCGCTGATCTGTTCTGCGAGGGGAGGCTCCCACTTGCACTTTATGAGCATCCCTGTTGCCCCACACCTTTGCTGACGCTGAAATCCTAAGACTTTTTTAAAAGAATTTAAGACTTTGCCAGTCTGGTGAGGAAGGAGCATTTGTTCCTCTCTTCCTCCTTGAGAGACCCAGACACCCAGGCCGAGGGAGAGGCAGGCTCCCTGCGGGGAGCCCGAAACGGGACTCGATCCTGGGACCCTGGGGTCACCCCGAGCCCCCCGGGTGCCCTCTCTCAACACTTTTTAAACAGAAGCCTCGAGAATGAAGTAATCTGCATCAGCGCCTGTACTCAGGACCCGCGAGTGCCATCCATGGGCAGAGCGGAGCGTGGTGTCACGTATGGACAGCCTCTCATGTTGGTCATCTCAGATGCTGCTTTCTGGACATGGGGCGGGTGGCATTCGGGGGGAATTGTGCTCTGGTAACCAAGACGTGTGTGAGGCACCCCTAACCCCATGAGGGTCACCTTCACGGACACGTTGGCCCTGGGGTTATTTGCTCCCGAGCATCATGAGCTTTGTCAGCTGTGGGGCAGGTGTGTGTGGATCGTCCGTCACGGTGGCCAGTACTCACCTCTGGCTGTTTGGAATCGAGACGTGCTGAGTAGGAAACAACATACTGGATTTAAAAACGTTAGGGAAAAAAGTAAAATAACTTACTAATAATCTAGTGAATTGGGTCTAGAGATGAATCCTTTGGATTCCCACTGAGCCTCCTGTTCTAGGCAAACACCAGACGGGTACTTGGTGAGTTCTGTTCATATGTGGTTTCAAAGGTTTTCTTCCTGAAACAACGGTTTGATGCAGTTTTTTTAAACGTGAGTCTGATGCTACAGAGACACGGTCCACTCCCCTCATCTTAGGAACCTAAGCCTGATAGAGGTGTAGCTAGAATACAACGCACTGACTGACCTCTTCTAGCCCATTCATTTCTTAAAAGAAGCTTTAAGATTTTGGGAAACGCCTTCATGTCACGTTCCCACGAGACTTAGACCTAGGAGACTGAAGCAGAAGACCTTACGCCTTAGGGCCAAATACTAAGTATTGGAGAAATCTTTGTCAGACTTTTGGAGATTTCAGAGATTTGGGAAAGCTATCATGTCCTCCCAGGACAGCATAGATGCGGCTCCTTCACAAGAGGACAGGAAATGAGCCTGCGAACCGCCCGAAATCAGCAGGTGGAAGTGGTGGGGAAGACAGGCAGTTAGAGCTTGCTTCCCGATGATAGAATCCAGTAGTTTGGGTTTTCCCTCCCAAACCCCTGCTCTTGGTTCTTGCCTTGCACGTCCGTCCCTGTTGCCTCCATTCATAGACTCCTTCAGTGTAGACTCTTGTGCTTGAAGCACTAGGATCGTCGCTGTGACAGAGTAAACCCAGAACAGCATGCGGAGGAAAAGATGGTGTGTAGGGAAGGCCTTCAGGAAGGGCTGGGATGGCACCTCAGGACACCCCCCAGAAGGCAGCGGGGAAGGCCCTACGCCCACACCGGGGTGCGGGCACTCAGGGGCGAGCAGAGGATGGGGCGGGTGGCGAGCCGTGCCAGGGCCCGGCGAGAGCGGGTCCCCCGCGTGCTGCTGTGGGGCTCCCTGCAGACCTGGGCAGGCAGAGGCCGCGACGCCCCCGGCAGCACTGCGGCTCAGACTTGACTCCAGGTCGCCTGCCTCGGTGTCTGGGCCAGGCGGCCTTCAGGAGGGCGGCTTCCTCGGTGGAGCGCAGGGTGGAAGGAAAGCGTGTGGACTGGGTGACGTACCTGGGCCGGGCGGTTGTCGCTGGGGGAGCTGGACCTGCGTCCTGCAGGGTAGAACTGAACCTAATGTGGAAGCGAACCCGGCAAAACTTGAGATACTGTGTATGGAGATTGATACAACAATCACCGAGTGCCCGCTCCGTGCCCCGCTTTGTTGGGGAGCTTTGCCATTTATTACTTGTGTTGGTTCTCACGGCCGCCCAGGGCGTGGACAAGGACCGGGGGCCCAGGCCTCGCAGCAGGGCCAGGCTGGACTGGCCCGTCCCGAATCCACGCTGCAGCCCGCGGGGCCCCTGCCGGGAACCCTTCCAGTTACACTCCCAGCGGTGCCGTCAACACTCGCTTCATCCTAGAAAAGCTGATTTTGTACAAAGTGTCTTTGAAGTTGCAGCTATGATCTAAAACTAAGTGAACAAGTAAAACCATATTTCACAAAATAATCATGTTTAAAAATGAGGTAAAATCGATGTCTTCATCCGACAGGATGTTCTGCAAGTGCTGGTGGTGGTAGTTCCTCCAGTAGAGGAACTCGAGTGTGCCATGTAGAGGCGCGGACAGAAACGTTGCCGTTGACTAAAGAAAACCTGGTTAGTGGCCCAGTGGCATCAGGAGAGCTCACCCTCTACCAAAGGCCGGTGAGGGCCTTGACGGGTGACGGGGTGGAGGCCGCGACGGGCCTTCCCTGGAGAGAGGGAATTGTGGCTGTGGGAAAGGTAGGCTTTTCCTTTCTTAAACAGAAACTTGGGGTGAACATCTCAAATTGACTCCTGAAAGTGAAACAAATGAATGGATGTGATCCCAGCAACCTCTGAACGGACTTCAGTCTTCGAGGTGAAATGGTGCCCGTGTGTGTGTTAGGGAGCAGAAGCAGCACGCGGGCTGGGTGCGCCCCCTGTGAGACAGGCCTGCAGGCCACGCAAGGGCGGAAGAGGCCGGGCGCCTGGACGGCGGTAACACGGCCCGGCAAAGGAGGATGCAAAGCCGTTTCCCCGGCCTCCTCGGATACGTGCTGTCTCTGGCCAGAAAGGAAGACGTTGGATTCGGTGTCCCTGTCTGCACTCTGCGGGCACACCCCCCAAATAGAAACATATCCTACTCGCACTTTTGGCACCAGGATTCCTTTCTTACAACGGAAGTGGATTAAAAAATGAAAATCAAATCTGCAAATGGGAAACCCAGCAAAGAAAGTTTAGCATGAGAAACTGAAGCCCGTAAACCTTTGTATTTAAAACCAAACAGTTGGCACCTGGTTCTTATTTTTATTTAGGAAATAGTTGGATTCCTCACATAAATATCTTTATTCACATATTTAAGGTCTCTGGCTATACTGTTGCCCTACAGTAACTGAATCTTACTGTGAAAACAAATGTTATGGTTTCTTGCATCCTTTTATTTTTTATAAAAACCGCATTTTTACATTTTTATCGAGCCTCCCATCTGGGCAGGGGCTTGCAGCACCTGGCAGAATTCGGCGTGGCTGGGTGGCCCGGTTTTGCGAGTGCACGTGGCAGCTGAGCACGTGGGTTGTGGAGCAGAGCCACAGCCTGGAGCCCACCTGCTGCCAGCGCAGTCCCTGGAGCCCTGGCACCCCGTGCTTGAATCTGACCGGCTGCCCGCTGGCCCTGGGCTCATCCAGGAAATCCGAGTGTCCTGAGAGCGTGCGTGATGACTGAGGCGACGTAGGCAGGCGGGCAGTGGCTGCGAGGACTTGGGCTGCGGGACGGGGCCGCGGGCTCGGACAAGGCCGGGGGTCAGCGTCTCCTCTGGCCTGGCCCCCTCGAGGGGTGGCGACGCGTTTGCTTCCTGGGCCAGGACTCCAGCCCCTGCCCCACAACCTGGCGCTTCCCCGCCGCCACCCTCCCCAGACTCCAGGTGGACATCACAGTCACCAAAAGGAAGGAGCCGGAAGTCAGGTGCGTGGTCGGTCCTGACAGGGTGTCCGGGCTGCTGTGAACACAGCACAGAACGCCCCTGGGGAAGGAGCGTGTCCATGCTTGGTGCTCGTGTGAGGAGCGGGTGCTCGGTCTTCCGTGGATCGGAGAGGGTGACGGAGTCATTAGACCCAAAACGTGAAAAACCAAACGTGAAGCGTTTTTTTCCCCCTTCTCGTGGATACACGTGAGCGGAACAGGAAAAGCGTGAATGTGTGATGAGCGTGCAGCAGTGGCCTTGGGTGTTGCGGCCTATGCCCCCCCTCCTGGGCTCAGAACCTCAGTAGCGGCAGGAACCGGAAGCAGCAGAGGTTGGCTGGTGCGCCCGTCACAGCCCACGAGTGCCCACGTTTGCATCAGCGGGGAGGGCCCACCAGGCTGTCCTGACACGCTGCCCGCTGCTCAGCTGCATGTGATTCACTGCTGCTTGAGGAATAACGGGAAAATGCGCCTGCTGCTAAAATCGCAGTGATGCGACCTTCACTCCGCAGCGGTGTGCAGTGCGAGCACGTGTGCAGGTTATCATTTGTGATCCTTACTCCCGGCAAAGGGAGGTGCTTTATTTTACCTCTTAGTGGTCTGATTGTGAATACAGGAAAGCAAATGCTCTTCGGGTTTACGTGGGCAACTACGTCTTTCTCCACATGTATTTCAATAAATGTTGAAGCTCTTTGAAATCAAGACTTCTCATTCAACTCCTACGTACTTGTGGTTCCTGTTTACAAGTTTAATTTTAGCTTTGTTTTCTAAATTGAAGTTTTAATTTTGGTTAAAGCCGGTTCGTGAAATACCGTGCCATGGTGTCCGGGGACGTGGAGAATGGGATCGGAAGCCTCGTCTTCTGCGGCTTTGCAGGCACTGCTGATGTAGGAGGTTCCTTCCTAATAGAAGCTGGGCTGCGGGGGCGGCTGTGTTCCAAGAACAAGGGGTGTTCACTGAGCAAGGAGAACAGAGCCACTCACCCAAGGCAGGGGGCGATCCTGTGACTGAGGTCCCAGCAAGGTCCTCAAGTCAGTGATAGTGACTGATCTTTTATCGGTGCCAATCACCACCCCCAGGTGTCTGTTCATAATCACTAACCTAAAACAGGAGGACTTTGGGTTTGCTCCACTGATTCTGTCCCCCCCAGCCCAACCCCCGCCTGGAACCAGCAGTGAAACAGCCTCAAGCACATAACAGGCAGGAGATGCATCTGAGAGGAGGCTAACATAGCAAGTGAGGGGTTTTCCTAGGAAACAAGACTTAATTGTGTCTGTTCCAGTCGACTTCGAGGCCGGCGTCTCTTGGAAGGAGCTTGACGAGCACCGCACTGCCCGCTGGGTCACCACCACCCACCAGGCGTCTGACCAGCTCAACTAAGTGAAAAGTCACCTTCCCAAAACCTGTTTCTCCTTCGGGAACAGCACATCACCCTTATTTTCCTGTCTGCCCCCTGGTCTGCTCCCATTTTAGTCCCTCCCTTCCTCCGACTGAGGGTTTCTTGGGCTCATGTCTCACTTTGCTTTAAGCTCACAGAGCCCATCCCCGTCGGGTTCGCTTGCCTTCTGCGCCAGCCTCCCCAGGCTGTGTGCAGCTGTGTGTGGCCTCTCTGGGCCGTGTGCGGCCGTGTATGATCTCTCTGGGCCCTTGTGCGGCCTCCCGGGGCCGTGTGTGGTTGTGTACCACCTCTCTGGGCTGTGTGCAGCCGTGTGTGGCCTCCCCGGGCTGCTAGACCAAGCGTGTGCTGCTCGGTGTGGTATCAGAGGGGTCCTGACACTTCCCCCGACCTCCTGTGCCCTGTGGGCGATTCCCCGTCCACAAGGTCTGTGTCCCTGCTCCCACCCGGCCTCGGCCCTGCTCTCCTCACCTGAGGCACCTTTTCCGCTCACGTCAGGGAGCTCAAACAGACTTGGTTTCTCCTCCTTCCTTGCATCGAGCTTTAAAAAGCCAACCTCGGTTTCCCCTCGGGGACCGTGCAGGTCGGGGTCACCCGTGCGTGGCGGCTCCTGGGCCGGTCTGCTCGCAGGGCACCGGGCGGGTCATCGTCCTGGCCTACGGGAGTGGCCCCGCTGTGGGACCAGGCACGGTGACGGTCAGTGGTCCGACTGGGAATTGGGTGAGGCGGTACTTATGTGGGCTTTTCCAAGCCTGTGTCTTTGGAATATTTAAGTCCTTTCTCTCTTTTTTCCTCCTAGAGAACCCATCTTTTAAACAACACTCGACTTTGTGAACCTGAGGAGCTTCGGCCCTCGCAGGTGTCCGCGCCGCCCCCCCTACTGCCGCCAGTCCGTGCTACGCCGGTAACCCGACCAGGAGCCTGAAGAATTAAAATGCCGACAACCAAACCTTACCTAACAGCCCTGGTCTATCCTGTTCCCCCGCATTTTAATACATTATTTTGTTTTATAACCACTTCTAAACATTCTTGATTCTTTTTTTTTTTTTTTAACTAGGGAGTTTTGTTTTTGTTTCCCGTTTAGTGTACAACTACCTGCTTTTTGTCACTCATTTTGATCGATGACGGTGAACAAAGCCAGCCCAGCTGGCGAGGTGCTGTTCACCTGAACAGGTGCTGTTGTGCGGAAAGGAAACTGTGTGACTAATCCCAATGCTGGCTTTCCCACCTTCGGACGCTTCCCCTCGACTTCTCACGGTAAACAGCGGAGTCTTCGGAGCACAGCGGCCACGCTGCCGAGGAAACGTCGCTGCCGCTCAGGAGCGTTCCGTGCATCCGGAAGGTCTGCACGGAAGGTCCTCTAGCGTCTGAGGCTCGCTCTCGGGCGCCTCCACTGCGGAGCCGTGGGACCTGCGGCGAGGGCCGAGCCCTGCGGGTGGAGCCCCGCCCTCTCGACGTGAGAGGAGGCGCCACGACCGTCCCTCCGGGCGGCCCAGCCCGTCGTGCTTGCGGCCAGGCACGAGGTTTCCCGGCGCCGGGCGCTTGGTGCGGGCCGCGTGCGCTGTGCGGCGGCCCCGTAGGAGCAGGCGCGGGGCGGGCCGTGGCGGGCGGAGGGCTGCGGAGGCCGAGCGGCAGCGGCGGCCACGGGGCGGCGCGCTCTCCTTCGCTCCCACCGCCGTGCGGGCCTGTGCCCGCCTCGCGTCCTGGCAGCCTCCCCTGTACTCCGAGCGCCCCGCTGTGATGCGGCCGTGAAATAAAGGCTCTGTGTTCCCGCAGCCTGTCGCTTCTCGTCTGTGGGCGCTCCCGGGTCCCCGGCGGGGGGTGGGGCCGTCCTCAGCCTGCGGCCGCTGCCGCCCCCACAGGTTGCCCACGGGCTGGCAGCTTCGGCCCAGTCGCTGCCGGGGCGTCCCCTCGGGCCGCGAGCCCGCCGAGCGCCCCAGGCCGCCCCCGACGACGCCCTGCGCGGGGCCTCCGCCGCGTCCCGAAGGCCCTGTGATCCCGGGAGCGGCCCTCAGGCCCGGGCGGCGGCTCCACTGTTCCTCAGGAGGCACCGGCCGGAAGGCGGCTGCGCCCCTAACGGCCTCCCGGGCCCGGGGCACAGGGCACGTGGGTCCGCCGCCCTCCCGAGTGCGCGCGGCCGGCGGCTCGATCCAGGCGCGGGTGGGAGCGGCAAGTCCTCGCGGCCCGGCCCGCACCTCACGGCGGCCGGAAACCGCCGCGAGAACACGGCCTGCGCAGGCGCGCGGAGGCCAAGGGGGCGGAGCCGCTCGCCTCATGGCCCCGCGCATGCGCGGCCCTCGGAGCGCGCCCCGGTCACGGGACCCGCTCCACCTGGCGGCCGACTGTGCCCCGCCCACGGCGCCCCCTCCCCCACGGCCCGCCCTCTGCCCCTCCCCCACGGGCCCCGGCCCCTCCCCATCTCCCCCACGGACCCTCCCCTCCGTCTCCCTCCCCCACCGCCCCCACGGGCCCCCTCCGCCACCACCCCCTCCCCCACGGCCCACCCTCTGCCCCTGCCCCCTACTCCACGGGCCTCCGGCCCCTCCCCATCTCCCCCTCCGCCACCCTCCCCCACGGCCCCTCCCTCCCATCCCCCTCCACAGGGTCCCCCGCGCAGGCGCAGATGCTGGGCGTCCAGCTGCCCCGCGTGGACGTCGCGGCTGAGCCCCCATCAGGTTCCCAGAAAGCTCATCATCCGGATGGAAAGGAGGAGCCTCTGCCCTTAGTGACCGGGGTTTGGGGACGTGGGTTTGAATCATCGAAACAACAGCGGAAAGAATTCTTGAATTCCTAATCTGCCTGGTGCCGATTATAAATAAAACGTTTCGAATGTGTGTTTTGTGTTTGTCACTCACGCGCTGCGTAGGTTCTCATGAACCCACGGGTCCCTTCTGATGGGCGGGTGGTGGGGGGAAGCAAGAGCCTCGCAGTGATCCAGACCTCCTGCTGCTAAGCAACTCAGAAAGTTAATTTCCAGAACGTGTTTTTATTTTTATTATTACTTAAAGATTGTATTTATTTACTCATGAGAGACACAGAGGCAGAGGCAGGAGCTGCTCCCTGTGGGGAGCCCGACGTGGGACTCGATCCCGGGACCCGGGGTCACGCCCTGGGCCGAAGGCGGCGCTAACCGCTGAGCCCGCCGGGCGCCCAGGACGCGGTTCAATGGTCGTGAACTTGAATGACAGCAGACACCGTGTTGCGCGAGAACCTAAGACTCCAGGGTAAAGCTGTTCTTGGTGTCGGACCGTGTGCGTCTGTCCTTGATTCTTTAGTTGCTACTGAATTCTAGAAAACGCTCGCGGCTGTTAACTGGTCAAATTAAATCCAGGTAAGTCCGCCTGTTCGGGGCGCAGCAGGACACCCAGGGGTCGCGTTCTGCCCGCGCACCTCTCCTTTCTCGGGGCCGGGGTCCCAGCGCGGCTGCCGACCAACGTGCCAGGTCAGCACGGACAGCTTTACGTGGCTTGTAACAACAGTTACTGTTCCGTGAATTTTCACAGAAAAAAAGGCAACCTAAGGAGCGCGATTTTACCCAAGGCCTCGTGTTGGGGAAAGAGTTGGGACAGGAGTTCTTGCGAAGTAGGGGTAGGAGCCTCCCTGAGAGCCTCTGGGCCCGGGAGAGGCCTGGGAGCCCCGGGGCGGAAGGGATCTCTAAGGGAACCCAGGGACGGGGGTACGGCCAGCACGCCCCGAGCTGCCCCTGAGCTGCCCCTGAGCTTCCCCGAGCTCCCCCTAGCTGCCCCCGAGCTCCCGGAGCTGTCCGGAGCTCCCCCAGCTACCCGAGCTACTCCGAGCTCCCTTGAGCTGCCCTTGAGCTCCCTTGAGCTGCCTCCAGCTGCCCCCCAGCTGCCCCAGAGCTGCCCTGAGCCGCCCCCAGCCGCCCCCAGCCACCCCCGAGCTTCCCCGAGCTGCCCCTAGCCTCCCCCAGTCGCTCCCAGCTCCCCCCAGCTGCCCCCAGCCGCCCCCAGCTGCCCTGAGCTGCGGTTACCCTGTGCAGGTGCGGCTGTGGGTGGCGCCTTCAGCTCCGAGGACCGGGGCTTGGTCCCCCGGGAGGCCCCTCCGCTCACAGCACCGCCTGCGCCTGAGTCCCTGGAGGTGCTGGTGGGTGCGACACCACCCCAGGCGCTGCCTCCGGTGCGTGGCCGGGTCCCCGCAGCCGCGTCGTGCATCAGCCCCTGGCGGCCCAGCCTCGCCCCGCGCTGTCCGTGGGTGTCGGGGGGCAAGGAGACCCCCAGGGCCAGTGGGGCACCGTCCCCCCCCCCTCCCCGTGGCGCCAGCAGAGGCCTGGGAGCCCCGCGGGGAGGCCCCTCGTGATCAGACGCAGAGAGACCCGGAGGGACTGTCTCCAAGTGGTCGGGTCTCACGTGACGCACCCAGTGCACCCGGAGGCTCAGCTTCAGCGCCCGGTGCCGAGAAGCGCCAGGAGCGGGAGGGGGGGGCGAGCGGGGGGGGGGGGGGCGGGCGAGCGAGGGGGGCGGGCAGGTGGGCCGGGTCCAGGGCCGCGCTCTGGCTCTGGTCCTCGCCGTGCTGCGTCTCTAACCCGCGCCCCCTGCTCACTCGGTGCCGCTAACAGCTCGGGACATTCACAAGTGAAGCCGGGGACACAGCCAGACCTGCTGGGGTTCTGGAGGGGGGACGGGGAGCACCTGCTGGGGTCCTGGGGGGCACAGGGAGCACCTGCTGTGGTCCCGGAGCAGGGTGGCCCCTACTCCCTCACCCCTGCTCGGAGCTCAGTGCTGGCGACCGGTCATCCTCACGCCCTTGGGCGCCCTCCCACCGGGAAGAGAGCTCGTGCCGAAGCGTGGGCGTCCCTCCGGTTTGGAAATAGCCGCTGACCGGTCGGTCTGCGCGGCCAAGGCGAGCATCGTCCTGGAGCCGCTGACCCCGGACCCCATGGCCACGCACCCGCACCGTGACCCACACCTTGGGACCCGCATGCTCGTCTTGCGCTGTCACCAGGGTGCTGATGGGTGAGGGCAGCAGGGAGGGGACCGAGGCCAAGTCGAGGCCGGACCCCGAGACCGACGGATGCCCTCTGAGCGGGCGCGGGGACCTGGGGCCTCCTCACTCCGGCATCAAAGCCACCTGTGCTCCGTCGGGGCCACAGGAGGGGATCCTCAGCGATGTCACTTAAAAACCGCGTCCCCCAGATGACACCAGGCCCTGCAGAAGTCAGAGCGCGGGGCATCCAGTCCGCGGGGCTCAGCCAGCAAAGCCTGACTCCCAGCGCCGCCATGAGCACCTGCGCCGAGGTGAGCACCTGTGCAGCGATGAGCTTCTGCGCTGTGACGAGCATCTGTGCTTCGATGAGCACCTGCACCAAGGTGAGCACCTGCTCCGGGTCGAGCACCTGCCCCGGGACCAGCGCCTGCACCAGGATGAGCACCTGCACTGCAATGAGCACCTGCAACCGGGCTCCCAGCCGCTGGGGGCGGCTGCTTGGCACAGCGGTTCCGAGGCAGCCTCCTGGGCTTCTGTCGCCGCAGCTGGTCACCTTATTTCATAGTCGTCACTGTCTGGCGGTAGAAACGTGCCGCCCCGCCGAGGTCAGCCCCCCGGGTGCGGTCTGGGCACCCCCCGGTACCGTGACCTGCGTCTCCGCTGGCGGCGCGCCCACAGCCACTGCTCCTCGTCCACTGGAAGGACAACCGGCCATTAGCATGGGGTCCCCCCACCTCCCCAGCTGCAGGGCCCCCCACCTCCCAGCTGCAGGGTCCCCCACCTCCCCGCCGTGAGGTCCCCCCCGACCCCCCACCGCCCCCCACGGGAATGTGAATGAATGCTCCCGACGGTGGCGGACACGTCATCCTGACAAGTGCGAGCTCAGTGAATTCCAATCCCACAATCAGCGTCCCTAAGGCCCCACTGGGTTGGCATTGATAAAGCAGGTCGTAGGCCGAGGCGGGGGTGCGAAGGGGGACACAAGCCCCCTCCCAAACCTGTGTGGGGCCATCGGCTGGCGCTGCCCTCCCCCTGCTGCCTCTCATCTTTCACTGAACTGACGGTTGCGACCTTCATCGCCCGCGCACCTGCCCGACCCCGCGAGCTCCCGGTGGTCCCGGGCCGGGGACAGTGGTGCCTTCCCATGCAGCTCCCTTCGGTGGCCCGGCCCGAGCCCCTTACTCCGGCTGTCACCACCCCCCGCGACCTGTGGCCTCCCACTTGCCTCTGAAGCTCCAGTGTCACCCCCCTGGCGGCCATGCAATGTCCCCGGGGGTCCCCGCAGGTCCCCCGGGTCTTCCCGGAATGGCAGCAAATACCCCCGCCTTCCCGCCCGCCCGGCCCCAGGCCTGCTTCTCCTCCTCAGAGTCTTCTTTCCAGAACCGCAGTTACTGGGTCATCCAGAGCCGAGACCAGGAGCCTATAGCGGGGGCTGCGTGTTCGTGGGTCTTTGGCTCGATTGGGCCCACGCGGTGAGTTCCCCACTGGGCACCGCGCCCGCCCTGGAGGAGTCACCTGGGCCCTGGGTGCGACGGGCGTGGGTTCCCCGGGCCTCAGAAGCTGCAGCAGGGGACGTGGGGAGGACGGGGCAGGGCCCACACCGGGAATCGCTGTGCACACCTCACGTGCCTCATTCTTGCGGTGGTGTCCTGTGGCTGTCGCCCTCGCTTGTCTTACTCAGGGCCGCACACGCTGAGGCAGGTGACACGAGTTCATCTGCGCTCTGGAAGCTTCAGGCTGCACCTGGCCCGCAGGTGCCATGCCCACCTGGCCACACTGGGCCCCACTGCCCACCCCCCTCCTGGGACCACCGCTGGCACCAAGGCGGCTCTCGAGGGGCCCTGCTAGGCCGCAGGCTCATCCGAAGGGGACGGGTCTCTCTCCCCCGTAACCCCGAAGACTGACCACACGATGGGTGCTGTGACGGAGGAACCGGGACACACAACGCAGAACTGAGAATGGGCGACCTGGGCAGCGAGACTGATGGACAGGAGTTGGGGAGCGAGAACCAGCACGGAGAGCCCCAGGGGGAGCCCACCAAGCGCAGCACCCCCCCTGCCCCCTTTGGCTCCCCTGGCTCAGGGAGCACACCGGGAGGCCCCAGGCAGGTGACACCAGGTGGCCTTGAGAACACAGAGTTTGTCCTTGAGCCCCCTCCATAGGCGACGGAGGTCTCCCTCTTGAGGCCCCAGGTGAAGGGACGCGGCCTCTGGGACTCAGGGCGAAGCCTTGGCACTAAGGAGTCCCTGTCACTCATAAGCTGTCCCGTGAGGAGAGCAAAGCCGCTCCAAGCTTTCATCAGCTCCTTGCCTTGCTTAAAGTTCTCCTCTGGCCCCCTCCGTGTCGGTGGGTGCACCCCTGCAGCAGGTGCCTGCGCACGTGCAGTCTACATGGTAGCGGACAAGCCTGGCTCCGGCGCCCGCCTGCCCAGTTCCGTTCTGGTCTCTCCCACTCTCCAGGTGAGCGATTTGGGCAGCTTAGTTAATTCTTACAAGGGTGATTTTTAATCATAGCTATGCTTGTGCCAAAACACAGCTTCTGGGGGGTTGTAAGCTGCAGGAGTAGTGATCACGGTAGTTTTGTGGTAGGCGCTCTTGAGAACCTTGTGCGTAGCGCCTCACTCAACCGCCACACCAACCGGATGGCTATTTCCTGCTACGACCCGATTTTAGAGACGAAGAAAGGACCTCAGGAGCTTGGGTGGCCGTGGCGACATCTGGAAGTCAAACCCCATTTGGTTTGGTTCCACAGTCTGAGCTCTCGACTAACCCTTACGTCGTCCCGACTTGTTCTTTCTCCCTCTGGATCGCGGACTGCCGGGACACGCATATGAAGGTTGGTGAAAGCTGTCTGGGTGCCCGCGCATTTTCAGCGCTTGAGATGTTTGTTCTGGAATGTGAACATCGCCGAGGGCCGGACTGCGATCACTTACTGGGCCTTATTTTGGGTCTAACCCCATATGGAAACTTGCAGGCATTCAATAGACTTGTTTTTAAGAAAATAATGATTATTTGGGCACTGTTGGTTATTTAGAGAGCATTCTGTGCTTGGTTAGGGTGAAGGTATTTGGGGGGCAAGTATCGCACTGTAGGTAGAGGTTTAGGAATCGCAGGACTTGGGGAGATCATCCAAGCCTCAGCTCCACAAGGTAGGAAATGTCCATGGCGGTGGGCGATGAAGGCTTTGCTGGTGGGAGGTTCGGGCTTCCGAGCTGCCTCCAAAGCTACTCCTCGAGGCAAAGGATGGAGAGCGCACGACGCTAGAGAATTTCCTTTCTTCCTTTGTGAGAACGTTGGGGTCTACAAACTAATTAGCTCTGCGGGCACCATTACCTCTGAGTGTGGGGATCAGTGGTGAGCGATCACAATACCATCCATCACATCCTAAAATGCCTCTTTGGCGGATGGACTAGGACATATGGGGTGGGCGAGCTGGTTTTCTGCTCCAGAATGTAGGACTCTAGGGTTCTGTGAACACCCCGCTTAATCTCTCAATGTCCTTTTCTTTACAGGAACAAAATAGGAACGATTACATTTGCCGTGACCCTGGTTGGAAGATTCACGACGTGACACTTGACCATCTGCCTACGGTTTTTAAGTGGGAACTGCTAAATAAAGATACAAACTGTTGATATCTTATTTGGGGCCAAGTGCTCTCAATTCCCCTAAAAGTATAGAAATGATATAACTACTTACACTTAGGAAAACAGCTACAGAAAGAACAGCCTTTTAAAAATATTCTTAAAGATGTCTTTCTTTAAAGGAAAATTTGGAAAACAAAGGGAACATACCTACATAAAAATGAAAATATGTTCAGGCTAAGGTTGCCTGCTAACCCTGGAAAACGTATAGGCAGGAGTTACCCATGAAAGGATGCACAGTTCCCTTTGGGAGAAGAGGGAAAGATCAGCAGCCTGCGGTGTGAGTAGGAGGTTTTTGAGAGCCATGCAGGGCAGGCTGCCCAGGAGCTGCCCCCTGGCCAGTGCCCACAGGGACCAGCACCCTGACCCCACTTGCCGCAGCCAGCATGCCGGGGCCCAGTCCAAACTGAAGGGAAGCAGTGAGGAAACCCGCTTTGGCCGTGGGGCTGGCAGGCGGTGTTCCCGTGGGCCAGGGGGCAGTCCTCCCGTGGGGGGGCAGTTCTCCCATGGGGCCAGTGGGCGGTGCTCCCGTGGGGCAGCGGGCGGTGCTCCCGTGGGGGGGGCAGTCCTCCCGTGGGGCTGGCGGGCAGTGCTCCTGTGGGCCGGTGGGTGATGCTCCCATGGGCCAAGGGGTGGTGCTCCCATGGGGCCAGGGTCAATGCTCCCATGGGGTTGGCGGGCGGTGCTCCAATGGGGCCGAGGGTCGGTGTTCTTGTGGGGCCGGTGGGAGGTCCTCCTGTGGAGCCTGCAGGCAGTGCACCCATGGGGCCGATGGGTGGTGCTCCCATGGGCCAGGGGGTGGTGCTCCCATGGGGCCGGCAGACAGTGCTCCCGTGGGGGACAGCCCTCCCGTGGGGCCTGCGGGCAGTGCTCCCATGGGGCTGGCAGGCGGTCCTCCTGTGGGGGGGCAGTCCTCCCGTGGGGCTGGTGGGCGGTGCTCCCATGGGCCGGTGGCTGGGGCTCCCATGGCAGGTAGTGCTCCTGTGGACCAGCGGGTGGTGCTCCCCTGCTGTCTTGCAGGCACTGACAGGGGCCACCTGGTGCATGAAGTGCCTGGGGTGGAGTGGCGCTGGCCCCTCCCCCTCCCCATGCCTCGCCCCTCCCCCCAGCTCCTCCCCCCCCAGCCTCCCACCTGGAGCCGCAGCCCTAGACCTCAGGAGACGCCAGGGAAGGGAAGGGGAGCCCGGGAGGGCAGGTGGCGGGGCGGGGGGGGGGGGGGGGGGTTGCTCGTCACGGTGGGTACGCAACTGCCTCTGCTGGGAGTGCGTGGCCCCAAGGCTGGGGGACGGGGAGGCCACTCCTGAGGCGCCGCCCAGACCCATGACCGAGGCCACAGCCAGAAGCAGAGACGGGCCAAGTCTCTAAGGGCTTCTCACGGTTTTGCCAGGTGCTTTTTGGGGTTTTGCAGACCTGGGGTGGTTCTCTGGGTTATGAAAGGCCCTGGTGGGACCCTGTCCCCGGGCCTGGCCCCCCTGGTGCGTGGCGGGCCCTAGATACGTGGGAGCCCCTCCGGGCCCACGCACGTGCAGGGGGAGCCTCGGCGGCAGGGACTCTGGGGGTTGGCCTGTGGTGCGGGGGGCCTCCTGCCTCCCCCCACATTAGGCGCTGCCTCGGGGGCTCTCTCCGGAGCATGCGCCGGGCAGGGACGTGGCCAAGACGGAAGCGCCCTGCTGCCTCGACCCGTCCACGCCGGGCCTGCCCCGGGCCAGCCCCGGGCATGGCACTGCGCCCCCGCTGCCCGCACAGGGTGTCCCCTCCCAGCCCTGGGGTGCAGGCGCAGCACCGGGTGGGCTGCCGTCCCCGGGCTCCCGAGGGGACATGACCGTCGGCCTGGGCCTTGGCTGAGTGTGGTGCGTTCACGTCCCCCAGCTGAGCAGGGCCGCATTGCCTGAGCGGCGGGAAGCCTGGAGGCCTCCTCATCTCTGCAGATCACAGGTGTTTGCCCAGACGGCGCCCGGGGCTACAGAAGGCTGTAAAGTCAAATCCTTCTTGAAGCATCTGTCCCGGCACCGGGTGCCTGGCTGAGTGGCCTGGCCTCAAAGGGCTGACGGCGGAGGCGGAGGGCACGTTGGGGCCGTTGGCTCCCTCGGCCCATTGCTTCCCTCGCTTCCCGCTTGCTGCATCTTTGAGATACTCAAGTTACCCAGAAAGGCAGCCGGAAGTGAAACCTGGGTTGGACAGCTGGCTCCGGTCTGTGAACGCGATGCAGGACGGCGCTGCTGCTCCGCGGGGTGCTCGATGCCGGGCCCGGCAGCACTGCCTGGGCCGGGAGCTGCCATCCTGCCCCAGCATCCCGGGGAGCCCCCAGGCTCTCCTCCCATTTCAAGTTTCTCTTCCAGGGCTTGGGGCCGTGAAGGGCCAGGCAGCTGAGCAGCGGAGGCCGCGCCGACCTAGCGGGGAGGAGGGCTGGGCCTGCTGCCAGACAGGGACACGGATAGCTGGCTCCTCCGGGATGGCGCTCACAGAGAGGAGGCACAGGACGGAAAGCCAGGGAGAGTCGGTATGTCGGGATGGAACCCCGCAACCCAGCGGCGTGCTCCCCATCCTCCAGGGCCTCCTTGTGTTCCCCGTCTCCTCCCACAAGTGTCCCCAGGCTCCTGGGGGGTCAGTCGGTTAAGCATCTAACTCCTGATCTTGGCTCAGGTCATGACCCCAGGGTGTGAGATCGAGCCCTGCACCAGGGTCTACACTGGGCGTGCAGCCTGCTTGAAATTCTCCTCTCTCTCCCTTGGCCCTTCCCCTCTATTAAAAAAAAAAAAAAATACCCCAGCTGTCCTTCTGTTTGATCGTAGGTCATACGTGACGGCCTTCACCGAGGGTCGGAGCCCCTGTGGGCAGCGGGGCCCCTGTAGAGACATCGCGTGCACCTGGCACACGTCCGCGGGAGAGGAAGGACCTTCACGCCCGCCTCACTGCTCCTTTCCTGGGTGCCGTGCGCGGCAGCAGTGCCGGCCTTGGGAGCCCTGCCGGGGACCCTTCAGCTCACCGATCTGGTGCCTGCCACGCACCCGAGTGACACTCAGCCCGGCGTCACACTTCAGTTGCTCACTTACAGCAGAACTCAGCGGCGGCCTGACTGGCTCAGAGCTCCTGGTGCTTCGCTTTGGTTTGGTTTGGTTTTTCCTTCAGACTAAAGACTCACGGAGAGTTGACGCCAAGCCCTCAGCCCAACGTTCGCCAAGCGCCCTGATCGCACAGCGTTTGGCACCTTAATGAGAACAGGTGCGTGTGTGCACACGTTGCCTGCACGCCTGTGTCTGTGCCTGTGTCGCGGCCCCGAGCCCCGTTCTGACGGCCGTGGGGTGTGCTGCCATGGGGTGGAGGCCCGTGGCACAGGCCCGGGTGCTGCTCCACAGGTGGGCTGGGGGGTAGGTTGGGGGCAGGGTCTCGGTCAGGGTGGGGGCCAGGCTGGGGCTGGGGGTGGGGGTCGGAGCCAGGGTCGGGTCGGGGCTGGGGTCGGGTTGGACTGGGGCCAGGGGTTAGGCTGGGGTCAGGGTCTAGGTCGGGGAGGGGCCAGACTGGGGCTGGGTGTGGGGGCTAGGGTCAGGGTTGGAGTCAGGGTCAGCGCCACGCTTTAGGTTGGGGCTGGGGTTGGGCCAGGGGTTGGGGGCAGGCTGGAGTTAGGGTCTAGGTTGGGCCGGGGTCAGGGATTGAGCCAAGGTCAGGGTCTAGGTTGGGGTAGGGGCCAGGCCAGGGCTGGGGCTGGGGTCAGAGTAGGCGCCGGAGTCTAGGTCGGGTCTAGGCTGGGACCGGGTGCAGGGGTCTAGGTCGGGGCCAGGGTCGGGGCTGGGGTCGGGCTGGGGGCCAGGACCAGGGGTTGGGCTGGGGTCAGGGTCTAGTTCGGGCTGAGGGCCAGGCTGGGGCTTGGTGTGGGGGCCAGGGTCGGGGTTGGGTTCAGGGTCGGTGCCACGCTCTAGGTCGGGCCGGGGTTGGGCCAGGGGCTGGGGTCAGAGATTGGGGGCAGGCTGGCATCAGGGTCTAGGTCGGGGCCAGGGTCAGGGGTTGGGTTAGGGTCAGGGTCTAGGTCGGGGTGGGGCTCAGGCCAGGGCTGAGGCTGGGGTCGGTGCTGGGGTCTAGGTTGGGGCCAGGGTTAGAGGTTGGGCCAGGGTCAGGGTCTAGGTTGGGGTGAGGGCCAGGCCAGGGCCAGGGCTGGGGTCAGGACTGGGGTCAGGGTCGGCGCTGGGGTCTAGGTCGGGCAGGGGCCAGGCCGGGGCCGCAGTAAGGAGTCCTCCCACAACTCGCTCAGGCCCCAGCCCCGAGGGACCCTCGGTGACATGGGGCAGGCTATGCAGACCCACAGGGAGGCCCCGGCAGCCGATGGCGCGGGGCAGGGTGTCACGCGGGGCGGGGGCGGCCGCGGCCTCCCACTCACCGTGCACGAGCTGGGCCCTGAACCAGGCGATGAGCAGGAGCAGCAGCAGGACGACGGGCAGGAAGACGGCGGCGAGCAGGAGGCTGCCGGGGAGCTCGGCCAGGAAGGCCGCCGGCACCGAGCGCATCGTGTCCCCGCTGGGACTGGCTGTGACCTCCGCTCAGCGCAGCTCCGTGGAATCTGGTGGACTTTGCTCTGAGTCAACAGCCCTGCGGGTTCTGAGCGGACTGCTGGCAAGTTACTCTGTAACTCGGCCCACAGTGTAGGGGAATTGGAAAGCGCCCCTTCCAGACCATTCCGGACGAGCCCGCTGGCGGGGTTGGCGTGACCCCGGGGGCCTAGATTTCGTGGTGTCCAGTTTGTCTGGGATGAGAAGTACCTGACTCGAAGCAAACCCTACTGGCATATGTGTTCTACTCATATATTCCCAGACGTTGCCCGAATTTCTATATTTTCTAAATTTCAGAGTTGGGATTACACGTAACCACGTTCCTGTAGCTGTGAACCCGTGATCTGGAGAATGTGAATTTTCCTTCCCACGCAGGTGTGTAGCTAATACTGGGCCCGGGCCTGGTCCCCCTGGGTTGGGGAGCAGCAAGTGTGCGGGCTCCCTGGGGCCTGGGCCGGGCGCCGCGGCGAACAGCTTCGTCCCAGCACAGAGACGTCTTCATGGCAGCAGGAGCCCTTTCGGTGGCCCCGGCGTCACCTGCCCCACCCCGCCCGCTCTCTTCCCTCCCGAACCCTTGGCGCCCTGTGGCCGTTTCTCTGGGTGCTTCCCACGGGGCGGCCATGCGGCCTCTCTCGGCTTGACAGGTGCTCGCTGCGACCCTGATGCCCCGAGCCGGGGACCCGGGACATGCAGACTGTGTGTCGCTCCATTCAGCGCCCTGGCCCCGGCGAGCGCCGAGCAAGGTGAGGTGACTGTGGCGTCAGTGGGAGCCCTGGGGAGACACTGATCCGGGAGGGACCCAGGTCACGGTTGTTAATAGGACAATGTCTGCCCCTAGCGCGGCTGGGAGCGGGGGCCTGCCCCCTAGACACCAGACACAGGGCAGGCCGGGAGCGGGGGCCACAGGATGCTGGACGGGGCCGCGGGACACCCTCTGACCCAGGAGGTTGGCTCAGCCCCGGAGACAAGGGGCCGAGGACAGGACCTGGGGCCTCGGCGGCCAGGTCCGAGGGTGGACGTCCCGGAGCTGCCGCTGGTCCCGGCTCGGCCCTCGGCCCCGCACCTCCGGTGCTCCACAGAGCCCATTCCTTGCTCGGAGTGGCCATGGGAGGCGGCTCGGAACACGCCCCGTGGGGGCCCGGGGACCCCCGAGTCACCGCGACACACGTGGGGAGGGACCAGCTTGGAGCCACGACCAGACCCAGCCCCGTTGTCACTGATGACCTGCATGGTGCCGGGTGTTTGCCGAGCCCGGTGGAGGCCAGGTGGCGGGGGCACAGGTGGCATGTCACGCGGGGGCCATGCACCCGGCGGCCAGGAAATCTGGGGCTTAGGGTGGAGGCCAAGGTGGCCGTGTAGACGGGGCGTGCGGAGCACAGATGGCGGGGCTGGGCCGTGGAGACGTTGCTCGGAAGGAAGGTCGGTGGTGAAGCTCGGGCCGGCTGCAGACCTGGGGCCCAGCCTGGCCGCGGGGCATGACAATGGGCGGGCGGCAGCTTAGGGGCGCCCAGGACGTTGGCGGCATCGGGGGCCAGGGGGCGCCCGGAAGGGGCCGAGAGGTGGGGGCGCTGCCTCTGAGCCCACCCTGCCTGGGTCCTCGGCGCGGCCTGTGCCCGGGCTCCAAGGTTACTCTTCCCTTTACGGGGCTCTGGATGCGACGCCCGGAGGCCTCGGCTCAGGCCATGACCCGGGTCCTGTGATCGAGTCCCACCTCGGGCCCCTGCAGGGCCCCTGGTCCTGCGTCTCCGCCTTTCTCTGGGTCTCTCCTGAATAAATACATACCATCTTGGGAAAATAATGACATGCTCTCCAGGGACGTGGGTGACGGAGTAAGGTGAGCGGCTCGGGGGCTTCGGCAGGTGCACATGTGTGCCCCGGGGGCCTCAGCCAGCCCCTGACCAAGGCTCTCTCTCTGGTGTCTCTTCGCATGTCCTCCGACTTCATACGCGTGGAGTCGTGCAGCCTGTCCCTTTTTTGACACAGGTCCTCTGGGCTCATCTATGCCGTCGTGTGGGTCCGTGTCACGGCTTCCACAGCCAGGTGGCTGTTGGCCGAGCTCTGTCCGCTTCTGTGCGCCCCGCCCGGGCTCCCCTAGCTCTGGGCGGCGGCCAGGGTGCGTGGGAGTCGCAGGAGGCCGTCCCCCGCTCCTCCAGGCTGTGCCACTCGCTATCCTAAGAAGTCTAGTTTCTTCCCCACAGGACTCGCAAGGACCCCGGTCCCCATTCTAGCTCTGTCTTTTCATCCCTTTACCAAGGTCTCCAAAAACAACGGTTTCGCATCTTCACAACGTCGCCGGCCAGTTCTCTCCTGTGCCTCGCGACGTCCACGTCCCACCCCTGAAATCCTTGGCCAGCCCATGGTCGTACAGATTTCCTCTTGGGTTCTCCTCTCGCAGTTACGTGTCTTTAGTTTCTACGTTCAGGATCGTGATCTACTGAGTTAATATTTATATGTGATGAGAGATGGACGCGGGGTCGAGCACCTTCCTTTTTTTGGTTATTCCAGGAGAATTTGTCGAATCACCCGTGCACCTTTGCACAAAACCAGAAGTCCAATGGGCGCTGCGCCCTGGACTCTGCCCCACTGATCCAGGGCCACTCTGTTCCGACGACTGGAGCCTTGAAACAGTCTTGAATCGGGTACTCTAAGCTCCTGACGTTGTTCTTTTCCAGCGTCATCTGGGCTAAGACGGGTCACCCTCATTTCCGTGTGAATTTTAGGATTACGATGCCAATGTTTCTAGAAAGACCCGTTGGGATTTTCCCTGAGACGGCGTTGCATCCAGAAAGGAACAGACGAAAAAAATAAAAAATAAAAAAAGACGAAAAAAAGAAAGGACTAAAAAAAAAGAAAAAAAAAGGAAAGGAGCAGACGGTCAATATGACAGGGAGAATTGAAGTTTTAACAATACTGAGACTTCTGACCCACGGATATCCCATGTGTCTCTATTTTCTCTGGATCTTCTTTAGCTTTTCACAATGATGTTTTGTAGTTTTCTGTGTCGTAGCCTTGGACATTTTATGGTCAGATGTCCGCCTAAGTGTTTCATATTTTTGATGCTGTTGCAAAGGCAATTGCTTTTTAGATCTTGATTTGTGGCGACTGCTGGTCATAAAGGTTTTCTTAAATCTTGAAAAAAATGCCACAGCACCGCGAACTTTGAGAAGATTAAATATCAGAATCGATTAAAACATCCTTCAGAGCTCGGGACCTTTTATTTATAAGGGCTCTTCTCTCCATCCAAACTGGTTGCTTGGGGTTATATTTAGGAGGCATAGCAGCTATGGAGGGATGGCGCTGGTGGGGACGCTGGTAACCTATTTGATTTAGCAGAATTCAGGGTGGGATGTCATAGGCAGTGCAATTTCTTACTTAACGTAACGGCAGCAAATTCTTTTCCTGGCTCTTTACCAGGTAGTGGGAAAAATCATTAATATTAGGGGAAAATATACATCCGTGAAAATTGAGGAACGTAACCCAGTGGAGATGGCATTGCCTGTTGATTTCCATAACAGTGAACACTCCCACCGTTGGCTTTACATGATTGGCTAAGAAACAAGTGATTGCACATTTTGATATTTGGGAATAATATGCCTTCAGGAGCTCCTCGTACCCCACCTGTTATCCCAGGAGCGGGGCTACAGCCTTCCATGGATAATTGTGACTGTTGCAGGTCGTACCAAACCCACCAGGCCTCTGATTCGGATTCTGCACACGTTGGCCTGAGCTGTAAAGGGTGACTCATGCCAGTGACGCGTCAGGGGACAAGGGGCGTTCTGAAGTCCATCAGCGGGAGGTGCCCTTGGCTGTTACCTGGGAGCGTGGATCGTGTCCAGCTACAAAAACAATAGGAAAAATTAGTAGAGGGATCCCCGGGTGGCTCAGTGGTTTGGCGCCTGCCTTTGGCCCAGGGCGTGATCCTGGAGTCCCAGGATCGAGTCCCGCGTTGAGCTCCTGGCATGGAGCCTGCTTCTCCCTCCGCCTGTGTCTCTGCCTCTCTCTCTCTCTATGTCTATCATAAATAAATAAATCTTTAAAAAAAAAAAAAAGAAAAATTAAGTAGAAACAAAGGCAGTGAATTTCAAATAAGGGGCTTTGATAATAATAATAAAAAGATGATCACAGAACAGACCGTGGGGAATCTACATTCTTTGTGGACTTTGAGAGGAGGTCAACCGGCTTCTGCATTTATTCCTGTTGACAGGCCACAAATATTTATTAAGGGCTTAACATGTGACCTGGAGGCACTGGCTTGGCGGCTATGAGCTCATCCCCGGATGAGACCACGTCCCTGTCCCTCGGAACCAGCGTTCCAGGGGAGCGAGCAGGCCGTGCGCGATGGGAGGTGCCCGTTACGGAACGCGTGTCCTGTTCCAGGCGGTTCTCTAAGCATCGCCTGTGCTGGGTCTCATTATGGTCTCACATCAATGCCTTTTGAAGTAAGGACCACTTCTCTCCTCACTGTTCTACAGACAGAAAAGCGCCAGGAGTGTTCATGACCCACCGGGGCTCACACCCCTAGAAAGTGGCAGAGCTGGGACTTGAACCCAGAGCCCTAACGCCTGTCTCCTGTACTCCACCCTCCTGCTTCCCGGTCTCCTGCAGACAAGAGCTTGGAGGCTAGAAATCCAAGTTAAAGATGTTGGCAGAGTTGGCTTCTGTGAGACCCTGCTCCTCGGCCTTGGTGGCCTCCTCCCACCCGTGCCCTCACCTGGCCTCTCCGGGGTCTCCCTCTTAGTGTCCCAGGTGTGTTGGGTTAGGATCCCACCTTTAGGACCTATTATACCTTAATTACTCCCCTAAAGGCCCTTGTCACATTGGGCGTTAGGGCTTCAGCATATGAATCCTGGGAGGAAACACGGTTCGGAAGCTTCTCTGAAGTGAGAGAAGGAGCCATGAGCATATTTCGAGGAGCACAGTTCTAGGCAGAGGGAATAGGAAGTCCTAAATCTCTGAAACGGAAATGTTTCCGGCATGATCAAAGGTACGTAATAAGACCTCTTGTGGCTGCAGCACGTTGAGAAAGAGAGCAAGTGATAGAAATTACACCTTTGGGAAATACTGATCGAGACCGTTGTCAACACGGACAAGAGGCCAAGAAAAGGTGCCTGTAGCCGAATCTCTGAAACTCTAACGCATTAAACACTGCTTGGAAAATGGTTAAATATAGGGAATCCTGGGGTACGTAGGTTTTTTTATTGCAAACTGTTGTCTGTTTTAAGATTTCATTTATTTATTCATGAGAGACACACACAGAGAGAGAGAAGAAGAGACACAGGCAGAGGGAGAAGCAGGCTCCCTGTGGGGAGCCCGATGTGGGACTTGATCCCGGGACCCCGGGGTCATGCCCTGGGCCGAAGGCAGGTGCTAAACCCCTGAGCCACCTGGGCGTCCCTGTAGTAAGCCTTGAAATCAGAAACTGCAAGTCATCCAACTTTCAATTCTTCAATTATTTTAAGTCCTTTTCTTTTCCAAGTAATTTTAAAATTGGATTTCAAAAACAACAACAACAACAACAAAAAACCAGAAACAAAGCTTCTTGGGATTTTTTTTTTTTTTTTTTTTTTTTTTTTAGCTTTTTGGGATTTTGACTGGGATTGTTTGGAATCTCCAGCTCCATTTGGAGAGAATGAGAATCTTAATAGCATCGAGTCTTCCAGGTCGTGGATATGGACTGCGTTTCCATCCCCTTAGGCCTTTGTAATGTTCTCTCAGGAATCTTCTGTAGTTTTTAAAGGGCAGGTTTGCACATGTTTAATTTACTTCTCAGTATTTCATGTCTGGGATGCTATTATAAATGGGATTTTAAACATTTTTATTTCCAATTGTTTGTTGCGAGTATATGGAAGTGCAATTAAGCTTTGTATACTGATTCTGTATTTTGAGGACTTTCTGAGCCTGCTTATGAATTTTAAGGGCTAATTTTGGTAAATGCCTCAGAGTTTTTTATGTGTCAACATGCATGTCAAGAGTTTTACTTCTTTCTTTCCAACCTGCATGCTTATCATTTATTTTTCTTGTATAATTGAACTAATGGAATAAGTAAGAGAGTGGGCAGTGGTTCTTTTTTTGTTGTTGTTGTTATTGTTGTTGTTGTTGTTGGAAGTTACTCCGCCTGGATCCTGGGGGTTTCAATCTTGTGTGCACAGATTTGTATTTGGCAAAAGCCTCAAGGGGATCCCTGGGCAGATGTTTGGAATCCTTTTTCTGCTGAGCTTCCTCCTGTTGGGGACTTTGCCCTGCAGATTCTAGCTGCTTTGCCCCAATTTCCCTTCTCTGAATTCTAAACTCAGCAAGATTCTCAGTCTAGAGGTTGTCAGAAATCCTGCCTAATCTCCTTTCTCCTCACCCTGCTCTTAAGGACCGCAGTCCCCCCAGGCCTGAAAATAGCTTCTTCTGTGTTTTATCCAGTTTTCCAGGTGTTCATAAGGGGAGGGTAATTCTGGACTTTGTGCTTTGTGCTTAGGATTAGATACTGTCCCGTGTCTCCTTCTCTCCGGGTTGGTGATGATGGTGACGTGACGACGCGATGATGAAATCTGCCGTGGGACTCACAGGGCTCAACCTGTTTTGCTTTGCTGTGAAAGGGGAAGTTTGAACCACTAGTTTTCAACTTACCCTGGGCATATTTGAGAGCTCCTGAAACGGACCCAGAAGTAGGCTGCTCCTCCAGAAACTGGATTTAAGTGGCATCTATATATTTTTAAAGCTCCCAGGTGACTACCCTGTGTTGCTGAGAATCACCCGCTCACTCTCAAAACTCTGCAGACCTCGCCAGTCCGTGCCCCATGGCACCGTGGTGTGGCCCAAGGGGCTTCTTATAAGCGTGGTGGGTCACAGGCCCCTTCATCCCTGGGGGCCGCCCGTCTAAGCCGGAGCCCTGGGCCCGGCGGAGGCAGCTCCCTCTGTCGACCCCCACGCCACACAGACGCCACCGCGTGTGCCCCGTGTGCAGGCCACATGCTTTGGAGGCTGACCCCCGATGGGATTCTCACCTACCCCCCCCATCTGCTCAAGTGTCCCCAGACCCCTCCCCATCCCGGGTCACCCTCCCCAGGCCATTCCTACTGCCGCACCCCTGCAGCTCTGTGACTCGCACGCCTGTTTCTACTTGGGATTTAACCCCTGGGCGGGAGGTGCTGCTTCTCGAATCATCCCTTCCTCTTACCAGGCAGAGTGTCCTGTGCCTCATGTTTATTATCTTGGGGGGACCATTCTGAAGTTCAATGTTGGAAAGCGTTCTGAGGCCCAAACTATTTTCTGTTCTCAAAAGTCTCTTCTGCTAAAGTACGTCTCGAGGGCCCCTGGGTGCCCGGTGGGCCCGGTGGGTCGAGCGCCGGGCTCTCGGGGCAGCTCAGCTCGTGAGCTCAGGGTCCTGAGGCGGAGCCCTCACCGGTGCCTTGGTGTGGTGCGGGGCCTTCCAGAGGCCATCCCCCTCCCAGCCCCTCCCCCCCGCACATCCTCTAAGATAAAGAAATCTTTTGAAAAAAAATACATTTTCAGAATTTCCACGAGTCAGTTGGGTGGGAGAGGAATTTTGTATCACGTTATCCCGTATTTTGTATCACGTTAATTATACTGGGGCTTGAGCTCATTTCAGGTCTCTAGTCTTTTTTTCGTGCTTAATTTTGTCCTTTACGGAGAAGAATTTGGTAGCTATTTCTACCTTTAGGCATCTATACTTCAGAATTGAAATTGTTTGATCTTGATGAATTTTGCTATTTATACCATTTCGGCTTTTAGAGCCAAAAATCTTTATTAGGTTAGATTCCTGTTTTCAAGTCAAGTAATAAATAAATTGGATGGAGAATGAGTCTGCACAGAGGCAGCGTGGAAGACAACACCAGTGTTAATCGCTGTTACTGTTGGCAGCCTCTGTCTCCCGTGTCAGGACAAGCGCCACGTGTTGGCTCAGTTCTTCTTTGTGCGGGTGTAGACACGAGCCGAGTTGCTCTGGCCAATCCTGTGCCTTTGCCCAGGTCAGGAGGGCGCTGCTTGGCCAGCAGGGCGAGGCCTCGCTGTGTCCCCACTGGCCTCTGCGCCACGGGCCGCAGGGGCACGTCATGGCCCCTGAACTGTAGGGCAAGTGTTCGTTCCTATGGGATTTGGCATATTTTCCAGAGGCAAAACCAGATTTTATAACCTCCACTGAGTCTGAGACACGTGGGTCTGAATCATGACATTCGCATTGGAGATGGAGACTGGGGAGGAGTCACTAGAGTCACCGACATCTCAGTTGCAGGATTGCTCCTCTGCGGGGACAAATAAAGCTCAAAGGACATCAAAGGTAGAAAGTAGGGGACATGAGGTTTCTGTGTGTGGCCCCCATGGCGACCCAGGAGCCAGGGCCTTGCAAACCTGTGGTGGTGTCTCCTGTTACTGGCACGTTTTTGTCGGCGAAGACACGGAGGAAACGCCACAAGTGCCAAGTGTGGGGACAGCCCCCCCCCCCCCAACCTCTGAGCACACGGGACGCAGAGGCCGTCGGCTGTGGGCGAGGAGGAGCCAAGGCCGACGGGGCCGAGGTCCCCATGCAGATGTGTCACTCTGAGATCTTGCATCCCTCCCACTGCAGCGGTGCTCCTGGTGGGACCAGCATCCCTCGAGCCCCAGGGCCCTGGCCCAAGCAGCAGGATGTGGCCCCAGCTGTGCTCCTGGTGGGACGAGTGTCCCCCGAGCCCCACAGCCCTGCTTGCTCTGCAAACAGCAAACTGCCATTTCTGCAGCAACCATCTCCTGATCTGTCGGCCTTGCCTAAATAATGACACTCCTGCATTTGGAACAGGGTGACGCTGGCCTAGCTCGGTGGAGCATCCCCAAGGAAACCCAGCGTTCGTAGGGACCTGAGTGTCAGGTGCAGTGATGCACCATGGGGGCGCGGGAGAGGGCGGGACCCGGGTGGCGGGGCGGCCCATGTGAAGGCCCGAGTGTGGCGTGTGTGGGAACGGGGCCACACTGGGCTATGAAGGCAGGGCTGAGACAGGGGATGACAGCACTGGGCGAGCTTCCCCAGGGCCCTGTTGGGCCTGCTCGGGAGCTGGCTCCTTCATATCTGTGAGGAGAGCAAGCTCGATTACGCTTGTGGAAGCGGGATCAACGGACGCTGAGGGTCAGACAGGACAGAGGGAGTAGAACCGGGAGTAGAACTTACATCTCTGTCCTCCCGCCTGTGTTGTCTGGCGCCGCACGTGTCGTCTGGCTTCAGAAAAAGGCTCCTCCCGAAGACTAAGTACCCATAGGGCTACTGCTCATCATCTGCGGTCCTCCTGATTGTTCCTCTACTTGCCTCCAGTTGAATTTGGAAATTCATGATGACCATTCACATAAGTCAAGTGAATTATAAAGATTGATTAAAAAGTCTTTACGCCTCAATAACCTTAGCTCTTCCATAAGATACTACGTCCTTCCTTTCTTTTTCCCCCTTCTCTTTCTCATTTTCCCCTTTCCTCCTGGTCCCTCACCCTGAAAATACTTATTTTATTCCCATAGTCATCTGCTTTAGAGAAAGTTCTGTTTCCTTTGAGCTAAAAGCTATCTTTGCTTAGCGGCATATATTTGATGAGCTTAACACCTTCTTCAAAGCCGAAAACATGTCACAGCCAACAGCAAAGGGTTTTGATTGTCTTCGCGATTAATATTTAGGACTGTCTGCTCTGACACGTATAGCGTCAGGGGCTACGACTAGATAAAGAAAGAATGATCGATGGATAATGATCATGGTTTGCCAACAGGAGGGGAGAGTAAACAACACAATGATTTAGTTCTTCTCATTATTAACTTGTCTTATTCAGAGCTTTCCTAGCTGAAGAAGGAAAAGGGCCTATCAGGTTCTTTGCTATTGTGCAGATAAAATGACAAACTGGATTATTCACTTCAGTGCTGAAAATTCATTTTATTTCTCCTACTTGCTGAATTCCACACTAATGAGATTTGGCTGTGGTACGATGGTAACTGTAGTCATGTAGCCATGCAATGTCCAAAGCCAGCCTCTTTTATAAAAAAACCGAGCAATGTACTGTTTTTTAATATTTGATATATATTTTTTATGTTCACTTTTCTTTAACCTTCCCCCAGTTATATTCCCTGTCTTTGCTAATAGTATGCCAAACCAGTAGGATTTTCCCCATAAGATTAAAAAAAAAGGGGGGGAAGCATTAAATGCTGATATTACAAATGTGAGAAGACAAATGTTTTCCTTCCAAGAGATTAGAAAGGATTAATCACTTTCTGTTTTAGATTGAATTAGGTGAATGTAGCACAAGCCCCTATAGTATTTTCTGGTGTCTACGGAAATTCTGTTTAAGTGCAAAAGTTCACAATTCCTGCTATAGTGCCTGACAAGGGCCTGGATATTCGGGATTCCCTCCGCAGAAGTCTCTATGAGGCATTTCAGTCTTTTGCTAATTGCAGAATCATCAGATCTCTGGCTTGTTTGCCAATTTCTCTGTTTCGTTCCAACTTGCTCTCAGTCATCGCCGTACACTCTCTCCTTGCAGACCGTAGCTGTGTGGATCCCTTACCTTTGTCGTGTGTGGCCTGCTGACTTTCTGCAGATGTGCAGAGTGAGGTTTGACTAATCAGAATTCTGTGCAATAATCATACAATCATCAAAGGCCAAGACTGTGTTTTGAGAGTCTTCAGACCCACATACTCTGTCTATACACAGGTCATTAATGTGTAGTTAAGACGGGTGTCATGGTGGATAATCCTAGTAGATTAGGGGACCCTGTGCTGGACCTGTGGTCCTCCCTGATTTGAGTGTTAATCTTGGCGTTGTTGGACTCTTAAACTTGTAAAAGCCTATTCCAAAGTAATTATGTATTTGACAAAAAAAAGTTTGGTAAATTAATTTTTTTTAAATTCCAGTATAGTTAGCACACGGTGTTCTATTCATTTCAAGTGTGCAATATAGTAATTCAGCAATTCTGTGTATTAGTGCTCGTCCTGATAAGTGTGCTCTTAATCCCGGTCACCTGTCTCACCCTCCCTCCACCCACTTCCCCTTTTGTAACCATCACTTTGTTCTCTACAGTTAAGAGTCTGTTTCTTGGTTTTCTCTCCTTATTTTCCCTCCTTGCTTCTTTCTTAAATTCCACATATGAGTGAAATCACGTGCTATTTGCCTTTCTCTGAATGGCTTATTTCACCCCTCCTTGTATTCTCCAGCCCCATGTTTTTGCAAATGGCAAGATTTCATTCTTTTTTATGGCTGAATAAAAAATATATATATATATATTGTCTAAGACACTCTCTAGGACCTTTTGTTTAGAAGAGTCTGTATTGATGCGGATGGATGTGTTTTTTATTGTTCGTAGTTATAAGAGTAATAATTCAAATGAAAGCAAAGTACAACTGACCCTTCTCCACTTTCTCAGCCCAAAGACATTTCCACATTTTTATAGAGAAATTCTTTAAAAATGCAAAAGATGGTATATATAATTTTAATTGAGATATAATTGATATATAACATTATATTAGCTTCAGATGTACGACATAATGATATGATATTTGTTTATATTGTGAAATGATCACCACAATAAGTCCAGTTAACATCTATCACCATACATGGTTACAATTTTGAGTGTGATGAGAACTTCTAAGATATATTCCATTAGCAAATTTATTTTTTAATTAAATATTTTCTTTATTAGATTTCATTTTCTAACTGTTTTAACTTAATAGAATTTTTTCCCTTAATTTCAGACTGTATCATGCCTTTTGGCTAAATGATGATTACCTTTCCAGCCTAATGGCCTTTCTCTGTCAATGGCAATTAAGTCCACAAAGACAATTTGCTAACTATTTGAGGTTCTTGTTTTCTCATTGCACATCAGAAATTTTGCTCAAGTTCACCAAATTTTGTTAGGAAAATTTCATTCAGTAAGACAGGATCCAAAATCCCTAAATTAAAATGCAAACATCTTAGGGGCATGCCAACTACAAGGTGTTTTATTGTGTAATTACTCTACGGCTTCATATATATTGAGAAGCTGAAAACCAGATCTTTTGGTCTGTTCTGTTTTATTTCTTAAAGTGTATTTTTTGGGCTCATGTCTCTTTTTGTTCTGATGTAAACCTCCACAATTTTTTTTTTTTAGTGTTTGGTACTATTGTGTGACTACATAATTTTTGTATGGGATTTTATTTCATTACTTATTTTTTATGTTTTAAGTTTTTATTTAACTTCTGGGTAGTTAACATATAGAGTAATAATAGTCTAAGGAGTAGAATTTAGTGATTTATCGGTTACGTGTAACACCAGTGCTCATCATAAGTGCCCTCTGTAATACTCCTCCCCCCAGTCAGCTCCCCTCCAGCAACTCTCAATTTGTTCCCTGTAGTTAAGAGTCTCTTTCGTGGTTTCCCTCCCTCTCTCTCTGTTCCCCCTCCCCATCTTCATCTGTTTTGATTCTTAAATTCCACATAAGAGTGATATTATATGGTATATGTCTTTCTCTGACTGACTTCTTTCACTTAGCTTTATACCCTCTAGTTCCATCCATGTTGTTGCAAATGGTAAGATTTCATTCTTTCTGATAGCTGAGTAATATTCATACACACACACACACACACACACCCCACATCTTTATGCATCCATCATTTTTTTTTTCACCCATCAATTGCTGGACATTTAGGCTCTTTCCATAGTTTGGCTGTTGTGGATAATGCTGTTATAAACATTGGGGTGCATGTACCCTTGCATCCTTTGGGTAAATCCCTAGTGGTACAATTGCTGGGCCATAAGGCAGTTCTATTTTTAACTTTCTGAGGACCCTCCACACAGCTTTCCACAGTGGCTGCACCAGTTCACGTTCCCACCAACAGGACAAGAAGGTTCCCCTTTCTCCACATCTGCTCCAACACCTGTTATTTCTTGTGTTGTTAATTTAGCCATTATGACAGGTGTGAAGTGGCATCTCATTCTGGTTTTAATGGTATTTCCTTGATGATGAGTGATGTTAAGCATCTATTCATGTGTCTGTTGGCCATCTGGATGTCTCCTTTGGAAAAGTGTCTATTCACATCTTCTGCCCATTTCTTAACTGGATTATTTGATTTCTGGGTGTTGAGTTTGATTAGTTCTTTATAGACCTTGGCTACTAGCCCTTTATCAGATATGTCATTTACAACTATCTTCTCCCATTCTATAGGCTGCCTTTTAGTTCTGTTGATTATTTCCTTCACTGTATAGAAACTTTTTATCTCGATGAAGTCCCAATAGTTCATTTTTGCTTTTGTTTCCCTTGCCTCTAGAGATGGGCCTAGTAAGAAATTGCTACAGCTGAGGTCAAAGAGGTTGCTGCCTGTGTTCTCCTCCAGGATTTTGATGGTTTCCTATTCCACATTTAGGTCTTTCATCCATTTTGAGTTTAGTTTTGTGTATTATGTAAGAAAATGGTCCATCTTCATTCTTCTGCATGTGGCTGCCCAGTTTTCCCAACACCATTTGTTGAAGAGACTCTTTTTTTTCCATTGCAAATTCTTTCCTGCTTTGTCGAAGAGGAGTTGGCCATTGTTGGCGACTTTCATACATGCAGTGCAGTAGTAGTCATAGTCACCATGTTGTACCTTATATCCCAAGATTTGCTTACTTTATAACTGGAAGCAAAATGTTATCTTAAGGCCATTCAGCCTGCTTTGGAAATGCAGCCGAAGGCAGTGTAGCCGTGAAAGCGGCGTCATGGGAAGGCTACCTGGCTGGCCGTTCCAGGTGTGAGAGGCTGACTCGACTGAGACCTATGGCTGTAAATCTTGCTCTGGCCCAGGAGTTTCCTGCTTACAGTTATGTCGTTTGGAGACTATAGATCTTTACTCTATTTGAGGTAGAAAACCACATGAAAGGTTTCTGTTTAAGGCGGGCACTTTGCATAGAAAGTTCCATCTTGTGGTACAATATTACTCTTCCTTTTGTTCCCCAGCTAATAGCTCTCCTTTGGGCGAGTAGGCCCATCCTGTCTCTCTCAGAACTATTGTCTGAAGAGCAACACCAAAGATTGGCCATTTTCTGGGTCATTTTGGTCTCTTGTCAGGTCGTGCTTTTGAATGATTTCTTCAAACAAGGAGAAATTCTCCTCTTAATGTTCCATTTCCATTTTTTCTCATTGTCCTCTTGCAAGTGAAATGTTCTCTTGGCCGCATTTTCCTTTATACCCCTGACAGGATGAACAGCACTTGGGCATTTGACTTGGTGCTCAGACGTCTCCCCAGCCCCACTTCAATCCCAGGGCCGTTCATCGTTGTTCCCACTCCTTCCCAGAGTGATAGTCGACTGGGTGACATTTTATTTTATTTTAAATATTTTTTATTTTTTTTCAACTTATTTATTTATGATAGTCACAGAGAGAGAGAGAGAGAGAGGCAGAGACACAGGCAGAGGGAAAAGCAGGCTCCATGCACCGGGAGCCCGATGTGGGATTTGATCCCAGGTCTCCAGGATCGCGCCCTGGGCCAAAGGCAGGCGCCAAACCGTTGAGCCACCCAGGGATCCCTGGGTGACATTTTAAACTTAGCTCACTTTGATTTATGAATGGGCATTGTTCTTTCATCTTTAATAAATGCATTACTGCCATTTTCCTGCCACAGTTCTGGGAAGCCCTTCTATTCATTGGTGTGCAATTTTCCTAGATTGTGTGTGGATAACAGTGAGAGAAGGGGGGGGATATATGTGGTTATTATGTGGGAATACAATGATAAGCTCTCGTAGGCAATAGCAAATATCTGTGATCATTAAGAGTCACATTGACCTTGCGCCATGAAGTAACTGCGAGACTCTATGGAGATAAGAGCAAATCTGCATTAGAAGAGAGTGGATTTCCCCGCAGCTTGGGAGCCCCGCGGGCCCTGCTGGGTTGCATGTGTTACACTGTCCTACTACATCTCCCTTTGCCTTTCACTCAGCCGTACTGGCCGCTCGGTGCCCCCTGGACACACCAGCCAGCGCGTTGGCTGGCCCTGCTGCTGGAATCCTCTCTGCTCACCGATCCGCCTGCCTGACTCGGTCATTTCCTTCGGGTCTTTGCTCCCATGTCTGCTCAACGACCCCTCTCCTGCCTACCCCGGACAGACAGCCCCGTACAGACAGACGGCCGGCCTGTCTCCTCCTCTCACTTCCAGTACTATCCACTCTGCTCTACTCTGTTCTTTTCTCCTAGCACTTATCTCTTGTGAAATATTAAATAATTCATTTATTGGATATTTTTGCCTGTCTTTCCTGGTTGGGGGCCAGAGAGGGGCGGAAATGGGGTCTTGGCCTGTTCTAGTCACTGATGTATCCCTGGTGACTCAAACGTGCCTGGCATGTAGTGGGCCCGGTCTTTATCATCAGCGGCCCCTGTGTGACCTCCCTCGCCTTATCCTATATTTGTTCTGGTTTAAAACAATCTTTTTTTTACTTGAAATAACGTATGTAATGTCAACATTTCCCCCGTAGATGACAGACCCCCTGGCATGGGACCGTATCTCTCTCATTTTATTTCTTTATATCCCCAACATTTGCATAACCATAAAAACAATACTTACTTAACTAATTGTTAGATGAAAAAATATAACGTGGTTGATGTTGAATTGTGATGACATTTGTTACCTATCTCCTGGACAAGTGATTTATTTCACAACTTTATTTTGGTCTTAAGGTCAATGTTACGACCCCAATGCAGGGTAGTTTGTACTGCCCACCCCCCCAGGTCATGAGACACATGTTGATGATGCCCTAACCAGCTGTCTAGAAGGGTGCGCGTCTCACTTCCACCTTAAAATGACCCAAAGAAAATCATGTGTAACATGTACATGGAAAATTGTTAACCAGTTAGCAACCAACTATTTTAAATACAAATAAGATTTCCCAGGAACTACTGGAAGAGATGAAACAGTCTTCCTCAGCCTCTAATCCAACGTGCCTTTTGCTGACACTGTGTCACGTTGTCCTGTTTCGTTTTCTTAATGCACTTGCCTCTCACTATTCATACTTTCCTGTTAGCTTCTCTCTTCGCTGTAATGGTCAGCTTCACGGGAGGATGTATTTATCTTCCAGGGCTGTGGAAAAAAATAATCACAAACATGGTGGCTTAAAACAACAGTGTATTCTTCACAGGCCTGGAGGCCAGAGTCTGAAATCAAGGTGTTGGCAGGTACCGGGTTGCCTCTGCAAGCTTTGGGGGACGGTCCCTCCTTGACCCACCCCAGCCCCCGGCGTCTGGTGGCCGCTGGCAATCCTTGGCACTGCGTGGCACCTACAGGCACCGCTCCTCCCCACCCCCACCTCCGTCCTCTCATGGCCTTCGCCATGGTGCTTCTTCCTGTCTGGCTTCTGTTCCCATTCTCTTCTAAAGACTCATGATTGGATTTAGAACCCGTTCGAATGTGGGGTGATCCTACCTTGGCATCCTTTACTTCACTACCTGTGCAAAGACCCTTCATTTCCCCCTGAGATGGAATCTCGGGTTCCAGATGGAGGAACCTTTTGGAAGGCGGCTGGTTACCCTGCTCCAAGGGCCTATGTTAATCCCCGCTGTATTCCCAGTATGTGGGGGGATTCCTGAGAGAGATAGTGGATCATTATTTGTTGAATGATCTAAGAAAATGAAAGGGCAGAGATTGCAATGGACCCTTAGACTTCCTGGCAAATACGAAACAAAATGAGAGCTTGGTTGTGCAGATGCTATAGGACTGGGGAGAAGGGTGTAGCAAAGGGCAAAGTCCTTGGGGGCAAACTCCTTCAAGCAAAGCCAACTCAGTCTTTGAAATGGGAAGCCCTCATTTCCCTGTTGCTTTTGTTCTCAAGCCGGAGAACACCAAGAGGAAGAGCAGGCAGCCAGGTGCCAGCCTTGACCTTGTGTGGAGAGGCAGGGTTCAGGCCTGCAGGCCTCCCATGGTGTCAGCAGGGCCAGGGGGGGTGCACCTAGGGCGGCAGTCCCTGGCCGGCCAGGCTGCGCTGCCGCCCTCTGGCTCAGCTGTCCTCGGGCACACCGGTCAGCGAGTTAGAACCCCAGAATGCTAGGGGTTCCCCGCGACTCCCCCTCTGGCGGGAGCATCAGCAGGAGGGAAAGGCCTCGAGAGCCACGCGTCTGCCCACGTGTGCCCTGCAGGCTGGGCCGCAGGCCTCTAAGAGGCCGGTGGCTGGTTCTGGCAAAGACGTGCTTGAAACAGCTCTGTGAGGGCTCTCCTGGGGGGCCGGGGGGCACGGAGGGGGTGGGGTGCGAGCACCAGGTCAGATGGCTGGGCCTTGGGCTGCGAGGTGGGGAATCAGGGGCCCGGGGGGCCCGGTGGGTCCGCAGCTTCATTTTCCAAACCGGCTTTCTCTCTGAAGATCCTCAGAACAGTTGAGAAAAAAAAGAAATCTCTTCACTCGTCCTTACCAGATGAATTCTACTGTTTTGCTTTTTTTTTTAGAGCCATGATCTTTGCGCAATCTTGATCTGTTAACTTTTCAGCATTTTGCCCTCGGACAAGTACGATAGGTCACAGTCTGCTTTTTATCTTATGAATTTTTCCATTTCTCTTGTGATTTTTTTTTCCTCTCTTAAATGTCCATTTTATTAAATGCAGTCATGTAGCAATTCCTGTTTCTTGTCATATTAGATTTAGTTCCTTAAAACGATTTGGCTGCAACCTATTCTAGTCCTGGAAAGTTTTCTAAGGCTTTAATGTTCTCGAGGATGGATTTCACGTCGTTGGTTGCCTACCCAGTAGTATTATATTTGAAATGAATGAAAACTCTGTACATATTTCCAGATCTTAAGACATCATTGGCATTAGTTTAATGGCAATTCTCTCCCTACAGTGCCTTGGAAGCTGAGGTTTTCAACTCTCTATTAATTATCTAAGCACTGAAGCTGAACAATAATTCAAATGGATACTCAGAACAAGTGCTGAATCTTCTGATTTATTTGTTATGTTAGCCTCTGTACACTTTCAAAAGAATCTGAAGTGCAAATGCTCTAAGGATCATGAACATCAGGGTAAAAGTACAAGGGCCAATTAAGAAAATAATGGGAGATGATTGTATCTGGAACTTAGACTAAGCTTCCTGTTAACATCTGAGTGCAAAATAGCAAGCCAAACCAAAATATGACAAAATAAAAAATATAGCTCTCATCTGATAAAAGGGAAAGCAGACCAAAAAAAATCTCTTTAATCAGGAGAGGTGGATTTTTGTCCTGGCACTAATTTATTGCCGAGTCAAGGAATTTTGAACATTTTGGATGATATATTAACAATTTTTTTTATTAACGATTTCTTAAAAGAGAAAATATTCTTCATTTCACCATCTGTTATGTCACTGATCAAGAAAAACCAAGGATATGATATTAAATTCCAGGTTGAATTTTGTTTTTTTATCCAAAGAGAAGGGGACTAGCGTTTACTACGAGCGATGGCAGGCAGTACTAATTACCTGTCAAATGTTAGTCCTCCTTTTTCTTGTAAAAGAACCAAGTGCGTCATGACCTGCTGAAAACTAGCTTTTTCCTCCCTACTTAGCAGTCAGGTATGGTCTGGTGACTGCGTCCTGGTCAATGAGACGGAAGTGAGAGTCCCTTCTGGGAAGGTTCCCAGCAGGGAGGGTGACTTCTTCTGTCCTGTGCCCAGCGGTGATCTTGACCACAACGTAACCGAGAAGTTGGAAAATAGGAGATGTGCGCCTCCCTGAAGGTTTCTGGAGGCGTCAGGCATGCGGACGGCCTCCCCTAGGACCTCCTTTCTGCAGGAGAGCAAACCCTGTGGGCTTAGTCCACTGGAGTCGGGTCTGTGTTACTAGCAGCCAAATCAGATTGCTTAGTGGCACGCACGCCCTCGCAGTGGCAGTCGCTTCTCCAGGGTCGCCTCCAAATTTTCTCAACCTTCCTCTGAGTCATGTAGTCCCGACTTAGAGCGTTCCTAGACCTGGCTAAGGTCCTAGACTATTTTAGAAGACTTAGAATTTAAACTCCATTCTGGTCTGTTTGCGTTCAAGCACTCAAGTTTCCAATGCCCTTGTGACGGGCCCGAAGGCTTTCTGGACCTCACCTGACATCGTGTTTCTCAGCGGAGCTAAGCGGAAGCATGGAAAGACCTTGGCCTGCGTGTAATTGGGGTTTAAAGGTAGACCCAGCTATTTGGAACCCCTGTGTGGGTACTGTGACAAAAGAGAAACTCTCCAAAGGAAGAGGAGACGGAGGAGGCCGTGCATTAGCACCTGCTCTCAAGCTCTACGAGAGGGCCCGGAGATCCTAGATTTTATCGTGCTAAGTGAGGTGATACTGCTTTCTCTGCCCTTCCTCCTTACGTCTAAGGAAATTTTATCTCCTGGCAGACTGAGGTATAGAGGGGCACGAGGAAAGAGGGGTAGTGGCTGAAAGGTTAACGTCTGAGAACAGCCATCTAAGTGCATGACTCGCAGGGATCATGGTCAATGTCCTTCCCACCCCCCCTCATCCATCCCCCCACCACCCTCCGCCCCGTGGTTTCCTGGCCACAGGCGTCAGCAGCATCTGCCCTCCCGTTGCAAAAGCCTCTAACTGGCCTCCCTCTGCTGGCCTCTGGCCCATGCCAGGCCTTTGTGTGCACCTTCACTGGAGTCCCTTTTCCAACATATATAGGCATCTGTTGTTCCCCTTCCTGACAAATTTCTGATAAATCCCATTGCCTTCAGGGCGGAGCCCAAACTCCTTGGTCTGTCATCTTGTCCCTTAATTCTCTAGTTCCGTCTTCCATAGCTCCCTCCTCACTCTAATGTTCATCCCCCGGTAGGTCATGTTGAGCTTCCCCTTCTGCAACGTTGTCTCTTACACCCAGCCCACCCAGGCTAACCGGTTCTGACCTTATCCCATCAGCACCAGGCTGTTTCTGAATGTAACCTACGATGCTCATTTGTCATGGGTCCAAGTCCCACATCCCAAAGGTCTTACCTTTGCTATAAAGGTGCCCGGTGTTACCTTTATGGCCCCCCTTCCTCCCATTCTCCCGGGTTATTTCAACAGAGGGATGTGGCTTCTCATCGGGGGCGTTCGTTTCTCTTGACACCGGGTAATACTGCTACAAGGCTGCCACTGAACAACCTCGAGGCGCTGCTGCCTATTCATATTTTTTCTCAGCAGAGTTGGCAGTAGTGCTTCTTTGTTATTCTCCGAAGAATTTGTTTCCTCGGTTTATAGATGACATACATTTGTCTTTTTTTTTTTTTTCAGCATTTCAGCCTCATTATTTATTACTTCCCCTGCCAAATTATTCATTAACTCTCTAATGCTGGAATGCCAGCAACTGAAGACTGCTCTAAATTTAGTATGTCGGACTGTGAGGAAGTAGAACTTTGAGGGCTGAGGGCATTCAAGTGCCCTGATGTCCACCCATGCCCTCTCATTTAGGAGAGCTTGATCATTTTCGTCTTAGATGTCACAGCTCTCTGGGGTTATTTTAAATATTTGTTGAAAGAGAATGAGGCCAGAGTACTCGTCTCCACTCAGTGCTTTTCTCATGCTCCTCAACGCTGAGAATTTCCAAGTCTGTCTCTCTGACATCAGTGTCAAGCTCCAGATGCCTACCTCACAATCTGTCGGGCACTTCCAGCAAGATATACTGCTGGCACTTAAAGTTTAATGTCCAAAAACAAACTCTCAACATCCCCTACAACAAATGTCCTATCCTCCAGAGGGATGTAGACCCATCAATGGTGCCATCTTGGTCGTAATTATCCAGGCAATTTCATCAGCTTCTTCCCTGTTCAAAAACTACTTACAGAGCGGAAATTAAACTCATAAACCTGACATTCAAATCACTCTTCAGATCAACCCTGATGTCGTTCCAACTTCATGCTCCACTGTTTCCCCCTGTGAATCCTTCACTGTGGTCAGGCATGAATTGACTACTGCGGAGAATATTTCTTCCCCATATTTGCTTAAGTAATATTTCTGCAGAAATGTCCTCCTTTCTCTCATCAGGAAGTTGCAATGGAGTCACGGAAGGCCTGGCCCTTTCCATGCACAGACTTGTCCTGACTCCCTGAACGTTTTTGTTCCCGACTCCTTTATATTTTGAGTGTGCACCATTTCTTCAGTATGTATGATATGTATTATGGAGGATGTAATGTGCTTTATAAAAGTTAACACGATGAAAGATTAATGATGAGAATGGAACTCTTCATAAAGAGCAGGAAGAGATGTTAACAGATAATCTGCAATGAAATGTTTGCTGTAATGGGTCACAAATGTGGCTGACTTTCCAAGTGGCTGAGCCAAACTGCAAGGCACATTGAGTTATATCATCCTTCTTTTATGGTTTAATTTTAGAAAACGGAAGCACATGAAAAAGTTCTGCAGAAAGCAGCATTTTTCAGGAATGAAACCTCACAATACATTTCCAGCGTGAGTCTTTTCTCACAGGTAAATCTGGTTCACAGTGAAAAAGGGACAAAGGTGCTTCTTCGTGAAATCCTCCACTATCGACTCTTTATAGATAGTGTGAAACTGAAGAGCTGACACAGAATGGTTTGGGAACTGCCCTTTGTTTTGGTCTGGTTAATACCAAGATACAACTTGGGAAACCCAACAGTGTAGGTACTTTTCTTGTCCATTTGACTCTGGCACATTGGATATAGGGGAGCTTTGGACTACAGTTGATTTCTCTGACAAGTGCTTGTTCTGCATGAAGTCTATGTTGCTGATAAAAGTGAGAACCATATGCTTAGCGACCAGATGCACAGAAGGCAGAGTTGTCATTCTGTTGTGAAAATTTAGAAGACAGAGTTGTCTTCCACCCAGACAGTCAGCCTACTTCATCTCAGATGACCAGAAATGGAGCCAACCTTCTCTCCCCTCCAAACCAAACCCAAAAGCCCATATTAGAACATGAGATTGTACCCATAAAACTATTATAATAATTTTACATACAAGCGAGTCTATGTAAAAAGAATATAAACAGACAATATTAATTTTTTAAATTAAATTTTATTAAAATGGTAGAGTTCTGAGTTCAGTGGTTTCTGGTCTTAAAACCACTTGGTTGTTCATCAACAGACTCTTAACTCTAGAGAACGAATAGATGGTTACCAGAGGGGAAGTGGGTAGGGTGGGGAGGGTGAAATAAGTGAAGGAGAGTACATTTATCACGATGAATACTGAGTAATGTATAGAATTGTTGAACCACTACATCGTACACCTGAAACTAATATAACACTGTATGTTAACTACACTGGAACTAACATTTTGACTACATGTTCATTTAAAGATTTTATTTATTTATTCATGAGAGATGCAGAGAGAGAAGCAGAGACACAGGCAGAGGGAGAAGCAGGCTCCCCGTGGGGAGCCCCAGGCGGGACTCGATCCCAGGATCCAGGGTCATGCCCTGAGCCAAAGGCAGATGCTCAATGGCTGAGCCACCCAGGTGCCCCTGGAATTAACATATTTAAAAAGACAAAAAAAATTTTGCTTGGTTGTTAAGATAATGCTTAACAACAAATAAAAATGTGAAAAAAGCTTTCCATCTTTTCCAGCTAAGTTAGTTGGATAAGACCCAGAGTCAGCTTTAATGTGTTTAACCAAAAATGCTTCTAGCAACAGCTTGTATTTGACACTCCCATCTCTTTGCCTCCAATAGAAAGACTAACCCAAGGCAAAGGAAGTGAACCAAGTTTGTCCTCGTCCCTTCTTGTCCTCTAAATACCATCATTTTCCTGGTTAAGGCCCTAATACTCTTGATGGATCTGATGCTGTTTCCACAGAATCCTTTTCTTCTCTCTACCCCAGGGCTCACAGGGGCAGAGACAATATTGTCTGGTGTCCTTTAATTCGCAATAACAATATTTAAGCCCCTAAGGTATTTAATTTCATACTTCTATCTGATGTCTTAAAATTTATCTCTGTGCTTTGTTTCTACCTCTGGAGATATTATGACGTTGGACAGCACATGACAGGGCAGAGGAGACACAGTGATGCAGCACACCCTACAATTTGTTGCAAAGTTGATGAAAATCCATTACTGAGATGTTAAGATGAAGTGACTCTGGGCCTTTGCCCTCTGGTGATCTAACAATTCCAGGACAGATGTCTGAGAACATACAAGATCGATACTTCTTTATTTTGCTCATATACCTTCTTGTCTTCGTTTTGTTTAGGTATTAACTCCACATTATTGGGCAGGGATCTTGAAGATCTCTCAGTTCTTTCCCCTTCCTCTGACCACTCTGATTCTCTATTTTGAGGAGAGTCCAGTCATTAGTGTGTTTTATGGTTTCCTCTGCCTGGAATGTTCTACCTTGGATACCCATGCATCCTTGAAGGTTTTCTTTCATCTTCTAACTGCCAGTGATAGCATCACCTCAGAGACACTTTCTATAGTCCTTTAGCATAAAATACTCTTTACTTTTGTATGCTCTATCCAATTACCCTATTTCATCCTCTCCATATCTAAGAATATGCATTAGTGCTTGCTTCCCAATGTCTTTCTCCAATCTCCCACCAGAATGGACTATTTTCTATCTTGTTCATTGCTAATTTCCAACTCTTATAATAGTACCTAGCAGACAGAAGGCGCTCAATAAATACTTGTTGAATAATGACTGAGTGACTGCATGAATATACGAGACTCAGCTTAGCGGTGTAGCTCTCAGATAAGGAGAAGTCTGGAACTAGGCAGACAATGGGACAATTGTGTTTTCATCTCACTGGAGAAGGTTCACAAACTTGTATCACTAGTATTGCAGACAAGGAGATACAAATAAAGCTGTAACTGGGTGGAGGGACCCCTGAAGAGGTGCTTTCTGAGCACATGAGCAGATGTACAAGAGGAGAGAGAGCATTTTATTTAGAATGTGAAAAACCTACAGAATGAAAACGAGATTACGAACCTATCTGGTCTTATAGATATCTTCTGAAAAACTTCTCTTTTTAGTCTTGTCCGGGGCCTTCCATAAATATTCATTGACTGAATAAATTAACAAAAGAAATGTAAGAGGCACAGAACAGACTTTGGCACTCTTTCTGAAAGAGGTAGGCAGCCTGACCTCAAACACAGTCCCAGAGTTGTCTTTAGCATTTCAGTCTGTTCAGAACCTGCGTGGCCATGCCCAATTTTGGCCACCCCTTCTAGACACTGTCCCAGTTCTTTTCTGTTCCTTCTTTCAGTACTTTTCTGCACTCAACAGCTTAAGACCCGGTTGAGCCAATGTGGGGGATCAGCTTTTTGCGAGGGTGGGACATGTGTAATTGTTAGCACTTCTCGAATCCTACTGTCAAGAGCTGTGAATGGTCTAAGATTTTATCCTACTTATAAGTTAACAAGTTCTTCTACTTCTGTTTCCTGGCTCAGTTTGGCCAGAGTAGAAGATCTGAGACTCCTGGATTAGAGATTTAAAAGCGTTATTACAGCAAAAGCAGTAGCCCCGGAGCTGTGCAGGGGGGGTGGCACAAGCAGACCTAGATGGGAGCCTTCACCCTGCAGTGGGTCGCACGGTAGGAAAGGCACTTTGACTTGGAGAACCTGCCACGTCCGCAGTAAGGGAAGCAAGCCTGCCCTTTGTTTTGGATACTGGTCACTTCTGTCTCTTAAAGTCGCAAACCCAACCCTGCAAGCAACTTAGATAAACAGTGGTCAGAGCCTTGCATGCGAGGGACACCCAGCAAGGAGTCGCAGGGGAGCTCAGGCCAGTGGGTTGCTTCTCCCAAGCAGTTGCACACGAGATATGAAGAGAGGGGAGTTTTGATAGACACACGTGACAAAGAGAAGAGGGGATGGTTGATCGAGTGACACAGTAAAGGCCGATCAACGTTTAAAACTCTTTTTCAACACCCGAGTAGGAAGATAGTTGAACATTTGGAACCTTGTAATTCTAAATGGTATATTCTATACTCAGATTCGTAGTGAGAAAAATTTCCTTTAGCAGAGTCCCAGAAAACTATAGTTCCTGAAAATATGATTCCTAAGTTCAGATCATGGCATTTCCCTCCTTCCCTCACCCCTAGTCTCTGGCAATCGCTAATCTTTTTACTGTTGTCACAGTTTTTGCCTTTTCCAGATGTCATCTAGTTGTAATTCTACAGGATGTAGCCTTTTAAGATTGGCTTCCTTCACTTAGTAATATATATTCAAGTTTCTTCCGTGTCCTCTTGAGAGCTTTTGCTTTTGCTTTTTCCTTTCCTCTTTCCTTGCTTTTTCTTTTCTTTTCTTTTCTTTTTTCTTTTCTTTTCTTTTCTTTTCTTTTCTTTTCTTTTCTTTTCTTTTCTTTTCTTTCTTTTCTTCTTTTCTTTTCTTTCTTTTCTTTTCTTTTCTTTTCTTTTCTTTTCTTTTCTTTCTTTCTTTTTTAGAGCACTGAATAGTATTCCACCGTCTGGATGTCCCATCATTTATTTTTCCATTCATCTACTGAAAGATATCTTGGTTGCTTCCAAGTTTTGGCAATTATGAATAAAACTGCTATAAACATTCATATGCAGGTTTTTGTGTGGTCATGTTTTCAATTAACTTGGGTAAATACCAAAGAGCATGATTACTGGATCGAATGGTAAGAGTATCTGAGTTTTGTAAGAAACTGCCAAAATGTCCTCCAATGTGGCTGCTCCATTTTGCAGTCCCCCCTGTTGCTCCACATCCTCGCCAGCACTTTGTGCTCCAGATTGTGGGCATTTTAATAGGTGTGTGGTGATATCTTCTTGTTTTTTAAAATTTGTATTTCCCAGATGAAATGCAAGGTGTATGTGTTTTCATGTGCTTATTTATGAAATTCTGTCTTTGGTGAAGGGTCTGTTCAACATTTTTTGCCCAGCTGTAAATTGGGTTGTTAGTGTTCTAATTGTTGAGTTTTAAGAATTCCTTGTATATTTTGGAAAACAGTCCTTTATCAGAGACTTTTCATTTTAAAAAATGTTTGCTTTATTATTAATCTTTTCTTCTGCATTGTGTATTCTATTGGTTAACTATAATTAAACAACCACAACTCAACAACGTCAGCTGCAATGTAAAAGGGAGGTAAAGCTGAGTTTGCCAAATTTAGAAGCATTTTGCACGAGAGGGTGTAGGTGTGGCAGAAACGTAGGGTGACACACAGAAAACGAGACAACATAGCCTTTAAAAAATGTCATGTTAAAATAAAATTGCCTCTCTAATGAAGCGAAAGACACAGCCTTTTTGTGTGTGTGTCGTGTTGGAAAACCAGTTCTCTGTCCTGATTTACCCTGGGATCTTTTAAATTCTTACCAAGTTATTCCCGAGACACTTCAACGAGGGAATTTTTACAAAGTAGTTTTTTGATCAATTTGCAAGATTAGTTGTGCCTGAGCTTAACTGGGTCAGGGTTTCTCTCCTCTTCTATCTCAGCAGAAACATACTTTATCGAACACCAGACAAACCCAATGGGGGATGTGCTTTTTAAAAACTTGGGTTTGGAATGTTAACAAATTAGTTTTATAATTTTAAAGAGTTTCAAGTTTAAATGCCAAGGTGCTTGCTTGAGTGCCGGGGCTTTCACAGAGATCGCTAGACCAGTGTGGTTTATCTTCTGAACACCTGCGCACGTGGAAGTCTCTGGCCTAAATTTGACAGTTGCAATTCAAGGATTTGTTTTGGCCGCATGGTCTTGTCTTGGGCTGTCCCTTCCTTTTCCAAATTGTCCCCTCTGCGACAGAGGGGAAAAACCCTTATGTATTAGGGCTTTGCAGAGAACTAGGACGAACAGCTGTGTCCACCCGAGCAGGATGGAGACTTACCTAGGGAGCCGGCTCCTGGAGCCGGGGGAGTCGCCGCACCTGGAACCCACCGGGCAGGCTGGGGATCTGAGGGCAAGTGATGGGGTCTTGTCTGGAGCCTGGAGGGTGGGCCGAGGGCTGGCCAGGGCCCTCAAGCTCCGTCTGTTCCCGAAGCCTTTACCTGCTCACGGGGTTGGGGGCCCGCCCTGTGGCCGTGGCGGCCCTCCGGGCCAGGGGAATGATCCTGGTGCCGGCGTGCGGGTTGGATGATACTGCTTGGGCTTCTGAAGATCACGTGTAGTCATTCATAAATGAAAACGCCTGTGGTACGCAGATTGATTTTTAAAGGTTTTATTTAATTAATTTATTTATTTGAGATGGGGGAGAGCGAGAGTGAGCAAGCACGAGGCAGGAGGAGACGCAGACTGCAGGCCGGGCAGGACCCTGATCCAGGCCTCCATCCCGGGCCCGGGGTCACCGCCGAGCAGAATCGGGAGTCGGGATGCTTGACCCAAGCCCCCCGCTGCCCCCGGATATAATTTTTAGACATTACCTGTATGGATAGGCGACCCCAGATCGGATTCTTTAAAAATCAGCCTCAAACAAGTTCAGTGGGAAGCAAGAGCATGTCTGGAAGTGGGACTGGCGCTGAGGGCGAGAAGAGGCCTGGTGGCCAGGGGGCGGGGGGGGGGTGGCCCTGGGGTCGCCGTGCCGCGGGGCCACCGGGAGGCCAGAGGCCGCAGGAGGTGGGGGGCTCCCTGGGCGGCCCGGAACGAGCCTGGGGGCCTGGCCTGCTCACAGGTGGCCGGCTGGGCCCTCGACGCTGCCCAGTGCTGCACGTCCCATGCAGGCGTCCAGGGCCTCTGGGCCCGAACCCCGACTTCCGAGTCGGACAACGACCCATCACCCGGGGGGACTCAAGTGCGTCGTGGTGCCTCCGCAAATATCGACACTATGTTGAGATGATTTTGGGGGATGAATAAAGGACACCGCTCGATCTCTCTAATTGACGTCTATTCCCTGTTACTCTTCCCCTTGTCACGTGATTACTTGAGAATTGGAGACTGGATGTGGCCCACTCACTTCCTAGTTCTTCCGGTCAGGTCTCCCATCCCGCTGGTGACAAGGAGGAAGGAGGGTCGGAGGGAAGGTGAACCGCAGAGGTAAGCAAGTCGGGGTCGGGGCGCCTGGATGCCTTGATCCTGGGGTCCTGGGGTCCAGCCCCACAACAGGCTCCCTGCTCAGTGGGAGCCTGCTTCCCCCCTCCCTCTGCTGCTCCCCCCACCCGCCAAATAAATAGTAAAATCTTTAAAAAAAAAAAACAAAAAAAAAGAAAGTTGGAGTCGTCCCTATGGGGACGGGGTCACAGCAGTGCTCGTCACTGGCGGGGGCCTTCCCGACGCAGGTGCAGCCTGGTGGGAAGGCAGTGGGGGGCCAATGGGCAGAGCTGGGGGCAGTCAGCCAACTCTGCTCCCCTCCGCGGGCTCTTTGGAAGGAGATGTGGGTCCTGCATCCCATGACCCCCCATAAACCTCTTTGTCAAGGTTTAGGCAGCTCTCTGGTGTGCTTGTCACTGCTCTTGGCCCGTGGCCATGACTCCTTGTGCGGAGAGTGCCAGCACCGCACTTGATGAGCCCACCCTCAGGAGCTCAGACCCTCTAAGCCAGGGCTCTACCAAAATCAAAGTCTCGACTCGTGAGGTTCTTACCTGGTCTGTGTTCTCTACAAAAGCACCAGTAGGCCGACCACACTATAGAACCCCAAGGCCTTCCATTCCACGTTCTCCATTCCAGAGAAGTTGATTGATTTTCGTCCCATGTGTGGCCTTTAAAACAGGTCAGGTGGCCTTGTAGTGGTCGTTAAGACCTGTGAGAAATGGTTGTCTCCTCAAGAGATGGCAGTTGGGTTCACGCACAAATGCGAGGATGCAGCTCTCTCCGAGTGTGGCTGTTCTGGGCGTGAAGAAGCTGAATGATTGCAAAGGGGAGAGGGGAGAGGCAGATGCTGTGGGATGTGTTGGACGAAGGCATCGGTCCTGGTAGGAGGGTGATACCAAGGTTAAAAAAAAGGATACGTTAAAATGTAACTGGAACCATCCTCACACTGCCCTAAATTGTCATTCTTCTCTGTGTTGATGTTAAATCTTCGAAGAAGGGAGAAACGGTTTATATCGCAGATAAGAAGCCCCCAGGAGGACACGGATTATTCTGTAAAACCAGAGAGTGTTCCCAGGCACTACATAAGCGTGAACATGGGAGATTATGAATATTATTAGGTATAGAGGAGAAAACACTCTTGTGTATCTTTGCCATGACTTTTAGACCCATCAACACTGACTTTAGTGAATAGTTGAGGGTATAGACTTTGAAAATCCATGAGGCTCCCGCACTCACACCCGGCGGTGTGGGTTTGAGTGGGTTCCGTAGCCTTTCTGAGCCTCTGTTGATTCAACTACAAACTGGAATGTTTACGGCACTCAGCCCAGACGGGGCTTGTGAGAATGGGGGGCCTCCATGATGCTCATAAGTAGCTGGCATTATGCCTCCCACGTGCGAAGTGCTCAGGCAATAGTTGTTTGTATTGTCTGATGAGACAGGAACTGCTCCAGACCATCAGCTACTCAAGAAATGTCATCTTTCGGGTAGCCTGGGTGGCTCAGCGGTTTAGCACCTGCCTTCAGCCCAGGGCCTGGTCCTGGGGACCCGGGATCGAGTCCCGCATCGGGCTTCCCGCAGGGAGCCTGCTTCTCCCTCTGTCTGTGTCGCTGCCTCTCTCTCTCTCTTTCTCTTAAATAAAATCTTAAAAAAAAATAAAAATAAAAGAAAGAAATGTCATCTTTCTTGTTTTCCTAACTTGACGGAAAGGTTCCCACCTGCCAAGGTTAGCAGAAAGTCCAATATAAATCCAGTGCCAGGCTCCTGTCCTTCCGCTCTGTTGTAAGAGCCTCCAGCGCTGATGTGGTGCAGGGAATGCGGGGAGGTCCTGGTTGTACCCCAGGGGGCTGCCAGTCAGAGCTGTGAGTCTGATCCTGTTTTAAGTTTATATGTAGGTTAAATTTCAAATCTTGGCTTGGCAACTAAGGGCCTACACACTGGACGTAGCCTCCCGCTCAATCTTCCTCCCTCCGTATCCTCACAAGGAAACTTCCAGAGAGACAGAGAAGTCCTGCTGGCCTGGCCCAGCCCATCCTCGTTGCAGTGGTAGACCAGCCGTCCAAGATGAACTAAGGCCTCCCCCCTCCCTGAAGGCACCCCTGGCCTTTCTGTTTCTTGGGGGTCCCTCCCCCTCCTAAAGCTTCAGGGAGGAAGCTGGGGTCCTGACCTAGAAGTGGAGTGAGGCTGGAGAGGAGGAGATGTCAGGCGGAGTTGAGCGAGCTGGTATGATGGTTACGTCTCTTTGGGAGACTTTCCTGGTGTAGATGGTGTGACCTGAAGGCCACCTCAAATGTTCAGAAAAGCTGAAAACCTCCTTTCTTTGACAAGTGCATTTCAGACTCAAATGAGGGCACTTCCTGTTGGTCCCATGTCATACCCATGGGCTGCTGATCATTTGCACCGGTGACACTAATGCTACCCAACCAGTTCAATACTTGTCATCCTTGGGCTCTTCAGTATCTAACTCCTCTTTCCTAATAGCACCCCAATTCCCAGTGGGGGGAACGCCCATTGTGTAGCCTCCATGGCAGTCGGTGCCCAGAAGCACGTGACAGGTTTAGCTTAAGGAGCGCTTTGCAACTTCAGTCTTGACAAAGGGACCTGGAGCTGATCGCATCTGCCTTTTGCAGCAGCCATGGTGGTGCATGGACCAGATGCCCCCGGTCCTGTCTGCCTGTGGCTGTGGTGGCCCAGCCCTCAGGACCTCTCTTGTCCTTTCATGCTTCAGGCTTTCAGGCCTGGTCCTCCCCGCTCCCATCCGTTCCGGGATACCAGATATTCCAGTAATTTCTCTTGCTTCACTCGAGATGTCCAAATTTGGGTTCTTTCACTTATGTACAAGAATTTTGGCTGCTAATATACTAGTAATAGTAATCATCGTTATTTTCATAGCAATGAGCTAACAATTATTGAGCACGTTCACAATGCCGAGCCCTGTTCTTAGTATTGACACCTCCCAACTCCCTCTCCTCATGAGGCCCACTGACGTGGCCACTACTGTCCTGGGTTCCAAAGGAGCACAACTCAAGCGCAGAGAGCTTGCTCAAAGGGGCTAATGCATGGCAGAGCCAGGATCTGAATCCACCCAGTCTCTTCTGAACCAGACTGCTCAGAGGTTTGTATCGGAAGGTGGAGTTTTAAATAATAAGTCTTCAAGAAAATGTGGGGAATTGGAGACAATCTCAATCTGAGATAGTGTGGAGGGAATTGAATGTCCCCTTATTTTTTCTGGGACGGTGATCTAGTGGCCCACGGCTTGCAAGGATTAGCTAATGAATGAAATGATTGCCTGGGACATCGGGGTTCCAGGATCCATCGAGGAGTCTCCGGCAGGCCATGTGTCACCACCATGAACACAGTACGGTGGATACGAAAAAATCAATGGGCAGTTGCTCCTGATAACATTGGATGGCTTACAGCTGGAGAGTGATAAACTCAAATCTCTAAATTCTCAGTTTAAGCCACGGAAAGGAATTTAGAGATGTTCTGTAACCATGACAAGAGAATCTATTATCTTGCAACTGTAAAGCTGTAGTAGCCAAGACTCAGAAGTGGAGCTTTGATCCTAAAAGATGCCAAATTACATCAATTCAATAAATATTTTGCTGTGTGTGTCAGGCCCGTGAAAATGTGGTCCTCCCTCAAAAATGAGTAGGCCCTGGGACGGGGGGTGGAGTCCACGGGGGGACTCATATCCGAGGATCCCAAATGTTCACCCTACGACGTACAGAGTGTCGGTTTCCCAAGGGGACAATTTCCCTTTCCTGCCGCGATGAGATTGCTCTCCTCTTACTTCGACAGTTTTTATTCTTTTGCCCGAGGGCAGAGGTCTTCCTGAAGGGAGATACCGATTCTTGAAACCCCCCACCTGCCGGCTTGGCAGAAATAGCTGGAGTTACATCTCCACGTGACTGGAGCACAAATTACAAAATCACTCCTGTGATGAGAAGGTCTATATAGCAGAGAATTCCAGGGCTTTGCTAATTTTATGAGAAAATAGTCTGCAGAGTGTGTGTGTGGGGGGGGATGCCAGATGGTGCCCGACAAATCAGGGGGCCTACGATTGTATCTCCAGCTGAGCCTAGCAGGGGGTTGGCATCCAGAGCGAGCCCAAGGAGCCCTATGTGGCTGCAATCATTTGTTTGGCTAATTGACCTGCTCAGTTCTAGCCCACAGAATATTTCTTGGTATAGGATCAAAGAACGTGTTGTGTTACACACGCGGAGTACGGGGCGGTTCTTTGTGAGCATCTTACCCAACTACGTCATAAATGGTCCAACGATCTGCTCCTCAGATAAGGTCTTCAGACTCATGGGTGGAGGAAGCACGTCTCGGGAACGGGCTCCCTTCTGGAGGCGGGAGACCCTGGCGGGAGGCCACGCAGCAGGAACAGGCTACCTAAGTCCACGGCCAGCTCGGGTCCAGAGGTGACACAGGCCACGTAACGCGCGGGCACAGAGTGGCGTTCTGTGCGTAAGGCCAGCAGGCTCAGCATGATCATGTAAGTGGGCTGACCCAGAGAGATTTTTTGATGTAAATTATTGATACTTGAGTCCGTGAACCAGAGGATAATTACTTCTAAATAATCTGCTTGTAGTTTTTTTTTTTTTTTTAAATCCTTATCCCTGCATGCTGGGTTAGCTGATTGAAATGCTTTAGCCTAAAGGCAGGGGTGCTTCCCACCTGGATACAACGATGATGCTAGTGACCTGGGTGTCGTGCCGCCGTGGGCCTAGGACCGCTGTGCACAGGCGCCACGTGCTCACCAGGCCGCAGGGCTGTCAGGATCACGGGGGTCACCGTGCTGTGGGAGTGAGAAAGAGGGAGGCCGTGGCTGTCAATGGACAATGCAGTTGTGACCTCGTGGTGCAGGGAAGGGTGGGAATCAAACCCATGTGACCCCGAGAGCCTCGGGATGTGAGGATGTGGGATGCCTTGAGTCCCTCCAGGGGCTCAGCTTCTCAGTCAACGAGTTGTGGGTGACTCAGTGGAGCAGGGAACTGCAGCGCGCGTGCTCACTGAAGCAGGGGGCACCGAGTGTGCCTGGAGAGAAGCAACGCCGTGAGCTGATGGGTAGCTGCTTCTGAGAACGCTGAATGTTGACAAAGCCACAGCTTTGTGATTATTTGCAGAAATTAGCACCAGAGCCTCAACTACCTGACCTTCTGCTCCATCGCAGGTACATGCGTGTCTTGGCTGATGCCCCTCTTCCTCTTGTCTCTTTCATCTACTTCACGGGGTGGGTTCTTCGTGGTTATGCTTAAGCCACGGGTTGCAAATATGGGAACCACATACACCAGCCGGGGATCCCAGAACTGCTTCATTGAGACCTGTCCCTCGAAGCAGTGAGTGTGTCCTCAGTTCTATGAGGCTCGTGGTGGCGGGAAGCGCTTTGTGGACCCAGGCAGGTAGCCTGTAATGAACACATGTGATTTTTCGCCGTTCGATCTTTCACACTCCTTCCGCTTTGCAGCCCACTCTCCCTTTTGGGAAGACTCCTGTCATGTGTGGCCTAGCGGAGCCTACATTCCCTTGTGGAAGCGAAGGGAGTCAGGCTGTGGCCCGTCCCTGCGTCTTACCCCTGCAGGTCTGCGTGGGATGGTTGCACCAGCTACGTGCTCCTGGAACTTTCCACCATGAGCATCTGGATGCTTCGTCCGAGTAGCAGTGGTGGTGACCTGCGGCTCTGTAACCCGGACTGGGACTCCTGCTGCCTCGCGGGAGCCCTGGGTGCCTCTCTGCCCAGACGGCTTTCCCAGCCTCGCGGTGCCTCTGTGAGCCCTTAGTCTCTCCGTTCACTTTCCTTTTCGCTTAGGACAGCCAGTCTGGGGTTCTGCTGCTTTACCCAGAGACACCGTTACATAAACCCGGATGGTAGTTGGAGCCGGAAGTAGCTGTCAAGGTTGAAAACTTGATTTTCTGCCAAGAGGTCCTTGAGTGCCGTAGGGAATTGAGTTATCTGGGTTCTGATTTGTACTAATTTATATTCCTGGGGTTTGCTCACGTCACCAAACTTTCCTTTTCCTCTTCCTGTCTAATGCGTCTCTCATCAGAGAATCAGGGCGTGGAGCAGCCCGGCTCCACGGCATCAGCTCTGCCAGCCTTCCTTCCTGGAGGCCTTGCCCAAAGGAGACGCCACGTGCTGTTCACCCGGAGGCCCAGCACCGGGCCTATGACCCCATCGACCCGCGGCCACCTACGACCTCAGGTCTCAGCTTGGATTCAGACTCCCACGTGGGGAGGCTCACAGCGCGCTTCTTGTCCCCAGCACCCTCTGGGACCAGTGCTTTGGATTTCTGAGGAGCCCAGGGACACGCTTACGCCTTAGGTAACGGTCCTCTAGCCAAACGCACTGGGTTAATTAGGCCAGAGACATGGGTTCCGAGGTTTTATTTTGGGGGCTTCTTTCGGGTATCTTCCCCCCTGAGGTGCTCCTCCTCTCTCCTCCCCACCGACCTTAAGGAGACACGAAAACCACCAGGACTTTGATTTCTTGGCTTTGCCCTGCAGAGCAGCTTCGGGAAAGCGGCGGGGCCTGCTGGACGCACCAGCAGGGCCCCACTCGGCGCCGCGTGACTGGACTAGCCGGTCCGCCAGCCAGTGGCACCCCATCCTCTGGACGACGTCACTGCGGCCTCCGCGACAGCAGGATCCCGAGAGCCGCCTCAGAGGGAACTGCCTGTGGGCAGGCGCGGCATGCGGGGGCCACGGCTCTCAGGTGAGCTGAGGAGGACACACGGGACACTGGGGCCTCCTCCTGGGACGGCAGCTGAGCCATGGCCACCCCATGTGACCAGGTGCTGCTGTCTGTGTCCCACCTGACCGGGTGGGAGGAAAGCCCCCGAGCCCTGTCACTCCCCCTCACAGCCCAGGCCTTGTCACTCCCTGTTCAGAGCCCAGGCCCTGTCACTGCCCCCTCACAACCCAGGCCCTGTCACTTCCCCTCACAGCCCAGGCCCTGTCACTCCCCCTCACAGCCCAGGTCCTGTCACTCCCCCCTCATTGCCCAGGCCCTGTCACTCCCCCTCACAGCCCAGGCCCTGTCACTCCCCCTCACAGCCCAGGTCCTGTCACTGCCCCCTCAGAGCCCAGGTCCTGTCACTCCCCCTCATTGCCCAGGCCCTGTCACTCCCCCTCACAGCCCAGGTCCTGTCACTCCCCCCTCAGAGCCCAGATCCTGTCATTCCCCCCTCACAGCCCAGATCCTGTCACTCCCCCTCAGAGCCCAGGCCCTGTCACTCCCCCCTTCACAGCCCAGGTCCTGTCACTGCCCCCTCAGAGCCCAGGTCCTGTCACTTCCCCTCACAGCCCAAGCCCTGTCACTGGGGCACCTGCAGGATGGAGTCCATTCTGGGCCCCAACTCCCTAGTTGGCTTGCGGGTTCCGTCCTTGTACAGAGTCCCAACTTCATGTCCCAGTTTGGTGACTGTTCTGGGTGCCTGGGAACCTGTTTACCCACCAGCTGTGCCAGCTGAGCGGCTGCGCTGGGTCCCCCAGTCGTGCTGGCCCAAGGGCAGGCCCCAGTATTGGGGTGTTGGCCCCATGGTGCGAGGCTTGTGCATCCCCTCCCGGGTGGTGGCCATGCCCCCGGACTCCCGCTCTGCTCCCCGCAAGCAGATCTGTGCTGCAACCCCATCCCAGGAGCCAAGGCTACGCTCCAGTTCCAGCTGCCCCCTTCTGCCCGGGGCGCGGTTGCCCATGTCCTGAAAGGTGGAAAACTATGGGGGTAAAAGCATCTGGGGGTTTTTGTAAAAGGATATTTGTCTATCTATTTATTCATTCATTCATTCATTGTGAGAGGGAGAGAGAGAGCAAGAGAGATGATGGAGGTGGGGGAGGGAGAGGGAGACACAGCCCGTGCAGGGCTCCATGGGCCCGGGTTGTGACCCCAGCAAGCGGACCCTCACCGACCTTCGCCGCAGGCCACCCAGTCGCCCAGGGACAACGCGGTCTTGTTCCAGCTTGTGTTCTGGTGGCTTCTGAGCGGGCTTTACTGTGCTCTGGGCCGTAGGTGCCCCTGGGCCTGCGTGCCAGGCCTCATGCCAGGCTGGGCCCCTGGAGGTCCCGGGCCGTGGGTGGGTGGGTAAGCCCTGCGGGAGCTGCCTAGGCCGGGCTCTGGCTCCACCGCTGCCCCAGTGGGTCCCGGCATGCAGTGATCCTGGAGCAGGCCAGCTTGGGCCACTGCGGGCTGAGCTCCTCAGCTGCTGTCTCTGCGCCAAGGGTCAGGCTGACGCTGCTGGGAAATGACTTCCGAGTGGCACAGAATAAAGTTCCAAATTCCCGGGGTGGCCTCCTTGTCCCCTGACGATGCCCCAATGTGCAGGTGCCAGTCGTTCCTGAGTATTCCTCTGATAATCCCTAGTGCCGAGGTGAGCCGAGTGACAGGGCTGTCCCCTCATGCGTGGCAGTCCCCACCTCGAGCCCCAGAGCCAAGGGTTTTGGCTCCAACTCTTCACCGAGGACCCCACCCATCCAGGTCCCTGGCAAATGCTCTGAGGACTCCCCAACCTCTGCAACTACAGGTGATCTCATTCTCCATTACACTCGATTTTCCTGTTGGATCTTTCTTTCTTTCTTTCTTTCTTTCTTTCTTTCTTTCTTTCTTTCTTTCTTTCTTTTTCTTTCTTTCTTTCTTTCTTTCTTTCTTTCTTTCTTTCTTTCTTTCTTTTCTTCTTTCTTTCTTTCTTTTCTTTTTTTTTTGCATTCCATCTTGGATTCTAGTTATTTGTATGTTTTATGTATTAGGTTTGTATTATTGATGTATTATTTTAGATGAAGAGCTCCTTGAAGGTCAGAGTTGTCATCAACCCTGTACTTAACTCTTACCTTGGCGCTTAGGATGCACATTCAATAATTACTTGCTATTTATTTTAAAGATATTATTTATTTATTCATGAGAGACACAGAGAGAGAGAGAGAGAGAGAGAGAGAGAGAGACAGAGAGACAGAGACACAGGCAGAGGGAGAAGCAGGCTCCATGCAGGGAGCCCGACGTGGAACTCGATCCCCCGTCTCCAGGATCACGCCCTGGGCTGAAGGTGATGCTAAACCGCTGAGCCACCCAGGATGCCCTATTTTTGTTTTTATAAAACAACAAAATGTGACCAGTTTCTCAGGGTAGTTACTCTGTGGAGAGTTTTGTTGTCTAGTCCAAACCTGCATACTGAATTTTAAAATAGTAATATTTTAAATTTGTCCTGCATTATAAGGCTTGAGATAAAGAAAAACTCATAATAAAATTTGAAAGCTTGTTGTATTTTTGCCTAAATTTCTCCATCAAATACAACACCCTGGTTTATTCTTTTTTTTTTTAAGGTTTTATTTATTTATTCATGAGAGACCAGAATGAGAGAGAGAGAGAGAGAGGCAGAGACATGGGCAGAGGGATAAGCAGGCTCTATGCAGGGAGCCCAAAGTGGGACTTGATCCCTGATCCTGGGATCAGGCCATGAGCCAAAGGCAAATGCTCAATCACTGAGCCACCCAGGCGTCCCTATACCCTTATTTATTCTGAACCTTCTCTGAGTCTAAAGAGACAATGATTTAGAAAATATTAGAATACTTAGAGGAAAAATCTAATTTTTCTATTGGAAATATTTATATGCTATTATAACTTAACAGAGTTTTCAGTGAGATTTATTTATTTATTTATTTATTTATTTATTTATTTATTTATTTTTCAGTGAGTTTTTAAAAGTAACTTTTAAAGTAACCTTCAGGGATGCCTGGGTAGCTCAGTGGTTGGGCGTCTGCCTTCAGCTCAGGGCATGACCCCCAGGTCCTGGGATTGAGTCCCACATCAGGCTCCCCACAGGGAGCCTGCTTCTCCCTCTGCCTGTGTCTCTGCCTCTCTCTGGGTCTCTCATGGATAAATACATAAAATCTTAAAGAAAAATAAAAAATAACTTTCACATGATGCATCTTACTTTTAATTTTTTTTCATTTTTATTTATTTATGATAGTCACAGAGAGATAGAGAGAGAGGCAGAGACACAGGCAGAGGGAGAAGCAGGCTCCACGCACCGGGAGCCCGACGTGGGATTCGATCCCGGGTCTCCAGGATCACGCCCTGGGCCAAAGGCAGGCGCCAAACCGCTGCGCCACCGAGGGATCCCGATGCATCTTACTTTTAATGGAAATATTTATTACTAAATTGGAGTAGTAACCAATCCATGAGGATGAATTCTTTGGGGATAATATTACATGTCCTAAACTGTCACATCGTAATTTGAACAAACCTATCACATTTCATGTGGTGTAACAATCTCACAATAGTGTAATTGCATTAACACTTTTCACCTTTTGTACTAGTTTCATATTTTCAACCTCTCAGTGTGAAATAAATCACAATGCATTATTGTCACTTTTGCTTTAAATTAGAAATTGATGTCTAAAGAATGTAAGAAAAGAAAATTTTTAAAAATCTATTCTTCTTTAGAGATATTTACCATTGCCAGATCCCAAGTGTATCTAGTACCATTTTCCTTTGACCAGAAGAATTGTCATTGTCATTTCCTGTAGCAGAGGTCTGCTGACTCGTTCTATCAGCTTTTTATTTGAAGGTAGGTTATTTCACCTCCCTTTCAGAGGATGTCTTTGCAGGGACGGAATGCTTGATTGAGAGGGTTTTTTCTTTTATCATTTTAAAGATGTGATTCCATTGTCTTCTGAATTCTACTTTTTTCTGATGAGAAACAAACCCTCATTATTGTTGTTATGTCTATGGGATGAGTCTTTTTAAACTGTGGCTGCTTTGAAGATTTTCTTTTCATCTTTTGTTTTTAGAAGTTTGCTTATGATGTTGCCAGGTGTGATTTTATTTGTTTTCCTTTTGCTTAGGTTTCACTGAGTATCCTGGATCGGTGGGTTACTGATTTAGATCAAATTCAGAGTTTTTATGTCCTTATTTATTTCTTCAAATATGACTTTCTGCCTGATTCTGTCTTTTCTTTCCTTCTGGGGCACCCATTACAGGTGTATCAGACTGCTTGGTATTATTTCACAGGCAAGTCAGGTTCTGTCTACTTATAAAAAGTCTTTTCTTCTTCTGTGCTTCAGCTTGGATGACTTCTATTGATCAACCTTCAAATTCACTAATCCTTTTTCCTGTTGTGGCCAAGCTTCTTTTAAGGCTATCCAGTGAATGTTTTGTTCCAAATATTGTATTTTTTAGTTTTAATATTTCTATTTAGTTCTTTTCTTTCTCAATTTTTCTACAAATTCCATATACCTTTTAAAATTCCCTATCTCCTCACCTCTCCTACCAATCTTTTTCTATAGACACTTTAAATATTTTGTTTCAGGATCCCTTCTTGCCAATTCTAACATCTACACTATCTATTAGCCTGTTTTCATTGACTAATTTTTCTCTTGACCATGAGCCACATTTAGTGATTTTTAATTGCGTAGTTGGTATTGTGATAGTACATTACAGACAACCTGAATCCTGTTATCATTCTCTGAAGACTGTGTAGTTTTGTTGTAAAAATTAGTTTATTAACTGGAAGAACCCCTCCTTGAGCTGGGAAATCTTGGTTTTAGCTTTTCTTAGAGTAGGTTTATTTTAGTTTTGTCATTAGTCCTAAGGAAAATCTCATAGTTTGAGAATAAAGACTTTTTTCAGGGTCTAATAATAGCTTAAATGAAGTATAATTTACATGCCATGAAATTCATCTATTGTAAGTGCATAATTCAATGATTTTTGGTGAATTTGTAGAGTTGTACAACTATAACCACAATCCAATTTTTAAGAATTGTTATAAAATACACATAAGATAAAGTTTACCATTTTAACCATTTTTAAGTGTACAGTTCAGTGGCATTAAATACATTCACACTGTGGGGCAATTCTTTCCACCATCCATCTCCAGAACCTCTTTATATCTTGCAAAACTGAAATTCTATACCTGTCAAACAGTAAATTCCCCATTCCCTCTCCTCCCAAACCCAGAGAACCATCACTTTCCTTTTTGTCTCTCTGAATTTGACGACTCTAGGTACCTCATATAAATGGAATCATGCAGTATTTGTCTTTTTGTGACTGGCTTATTTCACTTAACATAATGTCCTCAAGATTCATCTATGTTATAGCACGTGTCAGAATTTCCTTCATTTTAAGGATGAGTAATGGCACTATGTATGTATATACATATGACATTTTGTTTATCCACAATCCAGTTTTAGAACACTTCCATCACTTCAAAAAGTTGCCTTGTGCCTGCTTGCAGTTAATCCCCAGCCTTACCCCCAGCCCTAGGCAACCACTGATCTGCCTTCTGTCTCTAGAAATTTATTTTCTCTGACCATGCAATAAATGAATCATATAGTATATAGTTCTTTTCACCTGGCTTCTTTCATTTAGCATATCCTCCAAGTTGAGAGTAAGTCTTTACTGCTGATGCATGTCCCTTCTGGGATTTTAATGGAAGCCTGGGACATTTACCAAACCCTTCTATTGGGTGGGTCTTGAAGTCTAAACTCTGTGTTCCCTCTGGTGAGAGTGTCACTGAAACCATTGCACAGGTCCTTCAGCTTTTCCAGCTATCACTTTCCTTCTGAGTTTCTTAGAATATTTTCCTGCACAAATACAGTTCAGAGGTTAACTAAGTATTTGAGGGAAGTTAATACACAGATTTGGGGGCTCCTATTACTCTGATTCCCTCCTTTTTGAGATTTGTTCTCTCAATCTTCAGCTACTACAGCGGTCCACAAATACTCAGGCTTTCTATTAGAGATTATCCTCCATGCCCTGGATTGGAGTGTGCGCCCCCCCCCCCCCGCCCCGGGGCAGGGGAGACTGAATAATGTGGGTCCTACCCATTATCACTGCTTCTTATAAGTGCTGAATGACTTCTCAATTCTGACTCCTTTTGGACTTTCTCCAGTGACTTTGAACAGGTGATCTTTACATTTTGTCTAGAATATATCATTGTAGTTGGTAGGACAGTCAGCCTGAAACAAGATATTTCATCATTACCAGAGCCACTTTATGACAAGAAGATTTCATTAGTGTGAAAAATAAGAACTAAGAGGTTCAGAACCAATAATTAGGATATCATCACTTCAGAATTTGTGATAATTCAGGCAGAACTTTAGCTATAATTGCTTTAAAGAAATGAATATTATAAATAAGATCACAATAATAGTTTCTAAACTAGAGGGATAGAGTCCTATATGCTTGTGGGTATGGCACCTCTGAGTCATGCAGTTTGACAAAACATCGAGACAAGACTGGGTGACCTTATGTTCTGTGAGAGATGTGATGGATGAGTTTCAGAGGGAAATTCGCTTATGAGCAAACTGATAGATCAGTGGGTGTCCTTTGTATGTGGGAAGAAGAGGCTGGAGTTTTATTGAGCCTCAAAACTTAGCTGATTTAGGTTTCCACTGCTTCCTCTCTTGGGCCTAGTAGGATAGACAGTTTCTCACAAGTGTCATCTAGATCATGCTTAACCAAATGGCAGCTGCAAACAGAGTTTCTGATTATTTCCTGCTGAACATGACCCGTCACTTAGGCAGAACTTGTGCCCCTGATGAGAAGGCACAGCTAAATGCTGCTCTGATTATCTAGTTGAAGATGCTTTGTTACACCCTACACAGCCATCTAATTTAGTTGTGACAGAAGAGGACCAAACAATAGAGTATCTTTGAAGGATCAAAATAATTCCAACATACAGGCCCATGAATTTACTCACAAAATAAGGTCTTCCTGGAAATAGGTAAACCGATGTATTCACAGAGGTTACTTCTTGGTGGTCTATGGATGGTTTTTATTCTCTTACTTGGACCTTCTGTATTTAAAGAAATTAATAAAAATTACTTTTGGCCTTAGATTTTTACAAAATGAGGGCTATGGGAGCCTGGCTCTCAGTGTCCTACTTTCAGCCAAGGCCCCAAGTCCTGCTTCAGAAATTCATAAGCCATCTCTCATGCCTAAGACCTTCCAAAAATTGAACTGTAATTTTTCTCTAAAACCTGTCCAGCTACTCAGTTTCTTATAAATATTAAGAACCATATATATATATATGTGTGTATATATATATATATATATATATCAAGAACAAGATACATAATTTTCCACTTAAATCCAACATGAGGTAGACATCTAATAAACATCTGATGAATAAATGCATGAAAGAATAATAAATAAATGAATGAATAACCTATTCCTCTCAGGATTTTTCAATTGCAAATTTCTGAAAACCAAATATAAATGGGGCATTAGTAATTATTGTACATGGAACTATAAGGGTCAAGCTGTATCCAGGTATCTTTTTCCTCAGCTTAGCTGCCGATGAATTGACTTCAGACTCCCTCGGGCTCCTTGATAGGCATGCCACACAAACGTGACTTTAGGCATCTGGGGTTACATGCTTAGAGCTTTTAAATCAAGGTAAAAGAAGAACTTTGCTTCACCTCCAACCTGGGAATTCCAGGTAAGTGTCTAACTGGACCACCATGAGTCCTAGTCCACCCTGGTGGCTGGCATGGCTGGGCACTGTTACTGACACCCCTCCAGACGCCACCGGACTGAGAAGATTCCCTCGGAGGAAGGGAGTGGGAGGTGCACATACCAAGAGAAGAAAGGGGGAGAGACAGCCTGGGCAGACAAACCAGCACCTCCTCTAGAGACAAGCATTATTAATAGTGGAAATGGCAACAGTGATAATGGCTCTGACTTATCAGAGGCAGGTACCACCTAAGCCCTTCGCACCATTTGTCTCAAAGCGATTGCACAACCCTCCCTGCTGGTGCTAAGGGTCAGAGCTGTTAAGTGACCCAATCACGAGCAAAGTCAATGATGGACAAGCAAGAGGTGAACATTTAATGGACGATAATGGAAAGTGTAGAAATACATTGAGGTGATTCTAACTTAGACCTGCCTGCCGATAGCATGCTTGGCTGGTTTTTGTTTGTTCTTGTTCTTGTTTGTTTGTTTTCAAAAAGAGAAGAAAATCATCCCTGAACAAAATTTAGGACTATGCTGCTGACATATTCTAATGTATAAGCGTGTGCCTTCACTGTGACTTGGGCAACCAAATAGTCTAGCTTTTCATGTGACTTGATGCTTTTTAAGTTAAGGTGATGCATTAATTGTATAACTGAACAACTTGGGTTTTATGGTCTTAAAAATATAAGTAGACTAATTTTTCTTCAAGCAAATCTAGAAACTAAGAAAAATCACTAAACGATGCATGTACCCTCCTCTGGAGTTTAGGAAACATTAACAATATGTGACTTTTGTCTTAAAAAATATATGTTTGTACAAGGCCCCTCACAGAAAAGGTGGTGTATGCAGTGGTTCAGAGCATGGGGTCTGGGGCCAGACCCGGGTTGGAATCCAGACCTCCTAATGCTGTCTTCTCAGCTGTGTGAGCTTGGACACATAGCCTGACTCTTCAGGGTCTTGCTGTCCTCATGTGTGGGGTGGAGGTACCATGGCTCCTCTCTTACAGCGTTGCAGTGGGGATCACGGTGCTTCAGTCCATCACGGTGCTCAAGTGATGCCTGGCTAACAAGACGGTAGCTCTTAATTTTCTTAGTGCTTGATTACATTTGCATCGGGGCTTTTTGCGGCCTCTTCATAGTAGTCGTTTTGCTTCTGTTTTGTTTTGTTTTAGAAAGAGGAAGTGGGGGGTGAAGCAGGGGGGGAGGGAGAGAGAGAATCTGAAGCAGACTCCGGGCCCAGTGTGGAGTCCCAATTGGGGCTTGATCTCACAACCCGGGGATCCTGATCTGAGCCGAAATCGAGAGCCAGACACTCAACAGACTGAGCCCCTAGGTGCCCCTGGTTTTTCTGCAGATCCACATCAGGGAGGAAGGAGAGTAGCCCCCCCCACTACAGGGGCTGCATTTGTTCCTCGCTTCACAGCAGCGTCAGGGAAATCATTTCATGGGTCTGGGCTGCTAAGTCGTTGAGTGTCCGCACAGATGCCAACTAACTGACTGCTGTGTGTTGCACAGGGTTGGGCTCCGCGGTCAGGACTGATGTTCAGCAAGAAGATGAGAAGGTGGCCGTGGTGAGGACGCTGCAGTCTCAGGAGGGAGGGAAAGGAGGAGTCTGAATCTTCAGGCCAGAGCTTCTACTGCACCTGAGAGATGAGGCAGCCACTAGGGAACGAGCCTCTTCCGTCGGTGACCCTGCGCACCCAAGCAAGATGCCGTGAAGGCCCTAAGCCGACAGCAAGCTTCAGAGCCGGCGGCCTGAATGTGAACTGTGCGCTTTAAGTTAGTCATGTGAGACTTGCAGCCTCCTCTGTGAATGCTGACTGTGTAATTACACCTGTGGTTGCTTTGCAGATACTTCTCGAGAAGATTAGGCCAGCGCTCCCTTCAGCGTTGTCTTCTGGGGGAGCCAGGAGTCCGCCGAGATTGGAGGCTCAGGGGGAACCGAGATCGGAGGCTCAGGGGGAGTAAGGCAGCAAGACGCCCCCCAGTAGCTGGCAGCACCGCGGGGTCCCAGCTGGGGTCCCAGCTGGGGCACCATGAAGCCCACGTGGCAGTTAACTACACCCAGGCCTGGGAGGAACAGTGTGAGCTCCAAATCCTGTCAGAGAGCTGCTCTCCTGTTCCCACATGGATTTATTGAGGCATCAAGCTTATCCGTCCACTGGTCTTAGTCTTAATGCTTTGATTTCCATATGCTCCCCGAACCTTGAGGTGGAAATACATCATCCTGGATGTACTACTTACTTTCACCCACAGACTTGTGCTTTATTGGCTTAAAAAAAAGTCATGAACAAAAACGCCAGGAAAAGACAAATTTGCATTTTGAAAAAGGATAAAATCTAACACACCTTTTGCTTTGAAATGTTCTCCCCTTGAGATGAATATCCACACTTCATAAATATTCACTCAAGTCCACCTTGACAATCAGCCTGGATGAAGAGGATTCTAAAACACGACTTGAAGTCTTAAAAATCTTTTTCTTTCTTTCTTTCTTTCTTTCTTTCTTTCTTTCTTTCTTTCTTTCTCTCTTTCTTTCTTCTTTCTTTCTTTCTTTCTTTCTTTCTTTCTTTCTTTCTCTTTCTTTCTTTCGTCTTTCTTTCTTTCTTCTTAAGATTTATTTATTTATTAGAGAGAGACAGAGAGAGAGAGGGAGAGCATGAGCAGGAGGGATGGGGAAGAGAGACTCTCAAGCAGACTTTGCACTGGGCATGGAGCCCAATGCAGGGCTCAAACTCCCGACCCTGAGCTCACTACCCTGAGCTGTAACCAAGGGCCAGTCACTTAAGTGACTGCACCACCCAGGCTCCCCTTTTAAGGAGTTTTAAGAAGTTTTAAATACCTTCTTTTTTTTTTTTTTTTTTTTTTAATATCTTCTGGGAATGAAAAGGTTTCACTGTTCTCAGAGCATCCACAAATACATCTTTGAATTTTTTTCCCTTTTCTTTTTCTTTCACCTGGCCTAGGGTTAAAGAACCACTTTCCCACTCCGAGGAAGAGTTCATCCAACATTCCAAATGCTCATGGCATTGAGCTGGGGGCTTGGAGGGAGGTAAGTGAAGGAAGAGAAATCTCCTCTGTTTGTGGACTTTGCATTCTAAGATTGAAAAAGCTTAGTGTCTAAAAGAAACCACTGCTCAAGATATTAGTCAAAAGAATTTTGGAAGATTTTGGGGAGGGGTCAGTAGAAATTACGGTTCTGTGAAAATATTCCAATGATAACATTTTAGATTTAAAAAGCTGTAAATACCAGGTTGAACTGTGTTTGCATTTTTATAAGCTTATAATTGATTTTTTTCCCTGCGCCATTTCTTCCAAATGTTAAAAATCATGACTTAGGCTTCTGATGGGTTAAAAATATATTCTGACTAACGTTCAGCCTTAATTCCACCACATGCTCTTATATGAATAATGCCATCTCACCGCACATTGAAGCATGGGAAATTTGCAATTTCCCTTAAAGGATTGTAAATGAGCCTGTTGTCAAGCTGCCAAAGTAAATTAACAAGGTTTAAATTTTCCCATAAAATCTATCAGAAATTCCAATGACTAGTAATTAAAGCAGTCCTTGCTCTCTTGCGACACATGCAACGTGACAAAACAGTCCTAATATGTCACCTCTCTTCTTCCGCCTGTTTTATTTGGTCTAGTTGGGCACCAGGTGGCTTATCCTGGAGGGTGTCATCCAGTCTATTAAATTCTAAATGTGAAATAGAAATAAAACTCAGTAAATATTTTATGGTATGGGTGAGTTATATATATTCCTCAAAGCCATTCTCTACCCTTGAGTTCTATACAAACAGCATTTTTTTTGTAATAAAATAGTTTGTTATTGTTATAGAAAAAATTTCTAAATGTGCAAGAGGGAAAAACTACCCACAGCCCGTCACCCAGAGAAAATCGCTTTTAATATAATCTTTGTGTTTTTGGACCCAGATACTTTGCTATATATTCAGAAGTAATTGTGATCACATGACATACAAATCATACAAATTGTTTTTAAAGCATCTTTTTCAGGTTTAGTGCAGTAACACTACAGAACATTTGGAAAATAAAGAAAAGAAGATAAAAGTAACTAGAACCCCACCCAGAGATAACCACTATCAATATTTAACTTCTAATTATAATCTTTTTTCTTTGCATATTTATATATATTTAAAGGAAAACTATAGTGTTTTTTGGCATAATGAGCAGAAAAATATTATAAAACTTTGATGGATGATGCTATGCAGAAGGGCAAGTGATAGATACGTTTACTTATCTTTCATAGAAAAACTTAATAGTGGGCACTGGGGTGGCTCAGTGGTTGAGTGTCTGCTTTCGGCTCAGGTCATGACCCCAGGGTCCTGGGATTGAGTTCCCTGCAGGGAGCCTGCTTCTCCCTCCGTCTCTGCCTCTCTCTGTGTGTCTCTTAGGAATAATTAAAATCTAAAATATAGAAAAACTTAATAATTCAGGTCATTAAAAATGAATTTTAAGGAAATAAAAAATAAGTTTTCAAGTTCTTGGCTAAGAAACTGGTTCTCAGTTTTTTCCAGGAAACTGATTGTGTATGTTGAGGGCAAAGGAGATAGAAGCAGATTCTGGTTTGGGGGCTTCTCCCCCCCAGTGTCATAATCCCATGCAGAATCTAGCCATGGTTAGCAGGAGCTGGAAGCTGACTTCTTCAGGTTGTCTTTCAAATGGTCATCAAACACAGCAAGTGAGGAATTCCAGCTGAACTCAGGGTGAAGGATTTGGCTCAAGAAGCACATTTTCTGGAATTATGGAAATCACACAAACAAGCCCAGAAGCAGAAGAGAAATGTTTGAGAAGGTCTAAGTCTATGAAGGCTCGTTGCCAGGCTATCGAATGCTTCTGACAACACATATTCCATTAGGTTTCTAAGTCTGGAATGTAAACTGTGTAAGTTAGGTCTCAAGATCCCTTCTATATAGTTGGACTGTTATGGAGTTTCGAAATTTTTTATTCATCTTGGAATATTCTATCAAGTATTTTTTTTTCCAAGAGAGACACACGGGTAGACTCTTTGGGCATTTTTGTACCTGAGAATGTCTTTCTGGACATTTCTGGGTCACAATCCTTTCCTTATAAATTCCATAGACAGTTTTCCAATGTGTTTTACCAATTGGTGTTGCTGGGGAGACATCTTAAGTCAGCTTTTTTTGGGTGTATTTATAAACAATTGGTAATTCCTACTTGATCTCTTGTCAATTTTCTTTCATTCTTATTTTTTAATCTTGGTCCATTAAACTCTCATTTGGATTCTGATATTGAAAGTAAAGAACTGGCTTGCCTCTAAATCCCAAAGTATTCATTAGGGATATTTATACAAGACTATATGGTCAATAAGATATTAGCCAAGTTATCCATATTTCCATATAAGACACATAGGTTCCCATGTCCAGGTAGGATATCTTTACTAACCCTCAACAGAACAGCTTCAATATGTTGTTTCAAAGACAGGAAGTGCTTATGCCGGTGGGTTTTCTGGGCTATGGTGAGACTGAGGGTTAAGTTTGAGGATTGGTTTTTGTGACTGGATATTCCATGTACTGATTGATAGAATTTATGCCAAGATTGAGAGGAGTATTTGCAGTGAGGTCCCAACTAATCAGAGAAGGAGAAACACCTGACTTGGAATCCATTACCGTCCAAAATGAATTCTTAAACATTACAAGTAAAGCAGTATCTGGATGTCTGGGGTGAATGTTGAGGATCACCAAGAACTTACCCTAATAGTATGGTAGCAATTGCATTTTCTACTCAGGATATAATACTATCACTTAACTGGTTTAGCTTGCATCTTAGTAAACTCCCTTCATCTTCATATTGAAGTTATCTTATCAATTTCAAAAGAAATTCTTTAATTGTGCCTTTACCACTTTTAATATAGCTATTATTTACGTTCTCAGGAACACAAATACAATCCTTAAGAAATATCTTGTTTTCATGTTCGAAATGACTATTATCCTCTAATTTAAAAATCTCTCTCTCTCTCCCTTCTCTTTGCAACCCAGGAGGGCTCAAGCTGGTTTCCCCCATCACCGGTTCACCTTTCTGCTGTGTGAGTTCTGCTTTCTATTGCCCAAAAGGCACCGTTCAGTTCTGTCTTAGGCTCCTAAACAAAATACCACTGACCGTGTGGCTTATAAGCAACACATTTATTGCTCACAGTTCTAGAGGCTGTAAATCTGAGATCCGGGGGCCAGCAAGGTCAGCTGAGGGCCTCCTCCGGGTTATAGACTTCCTATCGTGTCCTCCATGGTGGAAGGAACAAGAGAGCTCTGTGACATCTCTTACAAGGGCACTAATTCCATCCAGAAGGGCTCCACCCTTATGACCTAAGCACCCCACTCCTAATACCATCACATTTGGAGGTTAGGATTTCGACACAGGAATCCCAGGTAGACACAAACATCCAGACCATGGAAGTTCTGTCGTGCTTTTGTTTCCTTGTAGATCTTTATTATCTGAGCCAACTCCTTTTTCATTTATTTCTGATTTTCTTTTAATCTCAACTGGTTTTCTGTGACTTTTGGGTCCTTTTTCACTGAGGCAGTGTGTTTTGGCAATCGAAGAATACCAAAACAAGTCAGAAGATGTTTGGCTTATGCATTACATATTTTTTAAAAGTTTAATCTTACTCTGAATCTTGAGGATGAAAGCTCCTTGCAGGCTCTTGAATTCATAGTTGAGATGGGAGAAGTCTAGATTCAGTGTCTGTCCGCAGCCAGGGTGTGGGTGCCCGGGGTGTGACCCCTGGTCTTATGGATGCTGATAGAGCTTGGGTCCACAGCTGGGGGCAAGTCTATATGTTCATCTTCCAACCCAATTTCCAATTTCTAGCATATTCATCTAGTTCCAGGGTGGCTCTGTGATATGGAGATGGAAAGGACCCTACTTTCTTTCAACCTGATGCTCTGAGCAAATAAAATATAAGAAAATATGAGATACACTAATACCAAAGCTTCTCTTCCTGTCTGAACAACAACACTTGTGGGAACGCGCCTTCCCGGTGCCATCCCATCTGCCCCTACTTTATACCCTATTGAATCTAGGAGTTGCAGCTTTTGAAAGGATCTAGAAGTAAGGGTCGGGGGAGCCCACCCATTCCAGGTGCCCCTCCATGGGCTGCAGGTGTATCAGCCTCCGGCAGAGGCTAGTGCTGGGGGAGGGGGGGGTGTTCATTTCAGAACTAATGGTTTAATGAAAGTATGGAACCTTTTTCCCTTTGTCCATTCAGACGGACAAGGGCTACTCCAGTAGCCCTTCTAATACAAAATGATTGAACTTTGCGAATATTAAAAGCTAGATAAATGCTGTAGATGAAATCCAGTTTTAAAGTTGGTTTTATGGTTACTGAGTCTTTGAGATCTTATTATTCCTGTGCTGTGTTTTTTTTTTTGGGTGATAATCTTGTGTAAAGGTAATTTGTAATAATTACTCAGTGATTTGAAACAAGATTCATTGCTCATGTTCACGATGCATTTCTAGACATTATGAAATGGCATGATTTTTCATTTGCAAAGGCCATGACTTAATGCTAAAGGTCACAGTAAAAATACTTCAACATTCATGAAAATTGCAATTATGGAGGATGTGAGGCAAGGAAAATCTTAGACGTATTGCACAGGGATTATAAACTCTGCTGATAATTCCTCTTGTGTCCCAGACCCAATATTTGCCTCCAATATTTCGGGGAGCTTAGAAAGCTGAAGACAGAAAGATAATACATTAAGTAAATAATGTTTCTGTCTCTGTCGATACTCATATTGTGAGGGGTGTGGTGTGGTGTCAGTTTAATTGTAATCACTACGACAGTGACTCTAACAGTTAACACTCAAATACTCTGTTTCTTCAAACTGTTTTTCAGTTCTTGTCCCCCCAAAATTCATCGTTTAGTTGAAAGCTTCTACCTTGAGTTTTGGTTTCAAAAATGATTTTCTAAAACATCATCTTTTATCAGCTGTTTTAGAGACATTAGAAATATCCATTCCATGTTTTTAAGAAAATGCTAAACATATTCTGAGCTCAGAACAGACCTCATGTTTAAATTAGTAATTAAGGAAAAATGATCTGCATGAGCCTTGGGGGTAGTAAGTGTATTTAAGGGGAATCCATGACAGTTGCACGTCTCTTGGTATATTTTCAATCATGAACACATGGTCTGACTATGTGTTTATGAGCCACTTTTGCATGTCTAATTTAGATGTGCCAATTAGTAAAAGGGACGAGGGCAAGAAGCAATCTGGTGATTATCTGCCACCACCAGCCATCCTGGTGCTCACACACTGAAGGGCTGTGCTGCTGATTCTTGCTCCCCTACGGCCTGCATGCTTCTTCGGAACAAGAGAAGAGGAGATTTGCAGACCAGTCTAGATGGACAGACGGCCCAAGGCGCTGTTTGTGAGCAGCCCTGCGATTGTGTGCTTCCCGGGGGGGCAGCCACACGTTTGCCCTCCACTCAAGCTTCCCTTAGTGCTCTTGAACCTGAACTCTCAGAGCCTTCTGGTCGACCCAGCTCCTCTGGATTCCTTATTATATATTGCTCTGCAATATTATTTAACATTTTGGTGTATTAAAATTTTATCTTTTCAACTAAATTTTCAGTTTCTTGACATGGAGGGCAGTATCTTTTAAACCTTTTACTCATCATTTCTCATATATTAGGCATCCAATAGACATTTATTGAGTTAAACAAAATTATGTGCAGTTAACTACATAAAAAATGTTCCTGCATGCTCTGGGAATCAGAATATTCAAATTCTCTGTTTTCTGGCTAAATGAGTATAAGTCAAGAAATTATATTGTTTCAAGCCTCATTAACTTTCCTGATTTAGTGACATATATCTGAAGAGTTCTTAATGCAGGGAAAAACATATGCTATGATGTTAATCAGGATGCAAAATTGAATATACTGTATCATTTCAACTACTATGGGGAAATGGTAGAAGCATCTAGCTTTGGATGATTACATGAATTTTCCTCTTTTTTGACTTTTCTGAATCTTAAAATTTTTTAGCTCTCAAAACATTTACGTTTGTAATCAGAAGCAAATTTAAGAGGAAGAAAACATCTTTGCAGGCCTGTGTTTGTGGATATGTAGGTAAGTGTGTGTATGAGAGAGAGATTCAGAATTTTCTCTTTCAAGTAAAATAAGGCAATAACTATTAAAACTTCTAAATAAAAGTGAATTGTGGTTAGTTGCTATTTTACCAAAACACATATAGTCACTCGATATAATAAGTCATTTTGTCAAACATTTTATTAACCAGAACTCTAGCTGTATATTTATCAATTGCGTATCTCCTTTTATGTTTGCAACACTCTCTTCAATCTCTGTTTTAATGTGTAGCAAGCTCTAATTTTTTTTTAAAGATTTTATTTATTTATTCATGAGAGACACACAGAGAGAGGCAGATACAGGCAGAGGGAGAAGCAGGAGCCCAACATGGGACTCAATCCCAGGATCCCAGATCATGACCTGAGCCAAAGGCAGGCACTCAGTCACTGAGCCACCCAGGTGTCCCTGTAGGATATTTCTATTTTTAATTTTGTGAGGCATCTCCATACTCTTTGCCACACTAATTTGCATTCCTACTAACAATGCAGGAGGGTTCTTTTTTCTCCACAACTTTGCCAACACTTGTTATTTCTTATCTTTTTAATTCTAGCTATTTTGACAGGTATAAAGTGATATCTCATTGTTGTTTTGATTTGCATTTCCCTGATGATTAGTGATGGTGAGCATCTTTTTAAGAGTCTGTTGGCCATCTGTATATCTTCTTTGGAAAAAAATGCCCATTCAGTTCCTCTGTCCATCTTTTAGTTGGATTATTTGGATTTTGGGGGGTGTTAAGTTGTATAAGTTCTTTATATATTTTGGAAAGAGAGAAGACCCAATAGAACAAAAACAAATAAATATCTTTTTTTTTTTTTTTTTTTACAAGTAAATATCTTAAAGTATTACCTAGCCACAGTAGATTCGGAAAAAACATCAGAAGAGTAATACTAGTTGATACTTTACAGAGCTTTGATGTAATGATATACAAAGTATGTCCACAAATACTTTGATACCTCTACTTTTGAGAGGTAAAACTTAATTTCCTTCCCCTTGAATATTCTCTCTCTCTCCTCTGGATCACTTGCTGTGGAGAATGCCAGCTTCCATGTTGTGACCTGTCCTGTGGACAAGTCCACTGGAGAGGAACTGAGGGAGGCTTCTGGCTAACAGCCTATGCAGAAGTGAGATTTGTCAGTTGTGATGGAAATGACCTTAGAAGCAGACCCCTTAGTCGCATTGGGGCTGGGACGCAGCCCTGTCTGACTGCAATCTCACAAGAGATCACCCAATTACATGCATATATAAGACAAATCAGAACCATATGTGCCAATTTAAGTACTATACAGTTCTAAAGGCTGAAATTAAATTAGTAGTAGAAAATAACTTCTTTCCATCCCAGTTGTATGGAAGAGGCTATGTTCCTGGCAACATGTTGAGAAACCGCGGTATGAAAAGAAGTTCAAATGGAAGGACATAGCAGTGTGGACATTCTGCTAATCTATAAAGTGAATTGAAATGAGCTGCCTGCATTTCAGTGCCCAGAACCAACAACAGTGTGTGTGGAGTATGAGGAGCCCTACCCAGTAAAAATGCATCTGTCTGCAGTTGCACTATTATAATCCTGGTCTAGAGTTACTCCATTTGCTTTTCTCTCTACTCTGATGTTTGTAATCTAAAACATAATTGCTATAACTTTGAAGCAATTTAAACAATGCTTTGTTAGTAAAATTACCCATAAAAGTGTGATTTACAGAAGAGCATACTGGTGCAAGCAGCCAGTGATCGCTGTTGTCATAGTAACAGAGTTTGAGCTTAACCCAGTGCGCTAAAGTGATGGAATGCTAGAGAAATGTGGCAATATTGGAATGCATCAAGACACATATACTACCTTTGACATGCAGTAACCCTGACATGAAACTTGTAATAAGCATTTTAAATAGCAAAAGGCATTTTGTTTTGAAAATGCAGCACTCTCACTTGAACCAAAAATTACTGAGAATTTATAGGTGGTCTTTTGTAGCATAAGAAAAGCTTGGTTTCCGCTTTTTTAAGACGTTAGGCATGGGCAATAATTCCCAAAGATTATGTTTGATGCCTACACTGATTTCTTTTTCGGCATCAGGAATATCCTTAAAGAAATAACTTTAGAACTATGGTTCTATTAAAGATCATGAGAAAAATAGAACTGAGATCATTATTTAGACAAATAAATAAAATAAATATCTTTCACTTCCGTTCTCTAAAATTTCTGCTCAACTTATGCCACGTGTCAAAAGACCTGGAGCCTTAGCAGAGACAGTCCAGATGCTTTTATTAGTTCAGGTTTAATTAGTAAAGTTGCCCTGTTGCTCCTTCTAAAGTCGTATTCCCAGAGACCTTAAACTAACTGCTTAAGAGTCAAAACATAACCTTTGTGACAATCTTACTATCCTTTTCATAAGGAATATGGAGTGTGAATAGGGTGAGCCTGGGCCAAGCAGTTAGTTTGAAAGTTGTAATGTTTTCTTGTTTCCATGTGTTTTTTAAAAAATTCAGCTGAGTACGTTTAAAGACCTTATCAAATTGGCCTTATTCAATGACTAATGAATTAGACAGCACCCCACCTGGCAGATAGAAAGGAGCTCTGAAAAAAAAAAAAAAAAAAAAAAGAAAGGAGCTCTGAAGAACTTTTGTAAAGCCTTAGGAAATGGAAGGCTTTTGTAGGCAGAACCAGGCAGGACTAGGAAGTTATTAGCAAAAGAAAAGAAAGGATTGTTTCAGGCAAGGTCACCTTCCCTCAGGGTGGAGGGCAAATGGTCTTATCATGTAGATGACCTCACTAGTGCTAATTAGGAAATTCCAGGTTAAAATTGGTTAAAAATCCCACTCTTGGGAGAGGCTAAAATTGCCTTATGTTAGGTATTAAGTCTTGGTGGGGCTTAGCATGAGTGATTCGGCCTGTTTCTTTTCAATAATTGTCATTGTAATTGAAGGGGATTATAATATGCCATCCCCAAATAAACCACTTTGGCATAAGAGTTATTTTGAGCTGAAGTCACTTGAGATTCAACAGATGCAGAAAGAAACCCTCCCAGAACTTTCTTCGTCTGACCAAAAGCAGGCACTCCTGAGAAATAAGGATTGCCATAAATCTCCTCTCTCAGGAAAGTTTTATGGCTGTGAGAAAGGGGAAAAGTTGGCACCAAGATGGGCCCACATAAACAAACTTTGCTATAATAGTCCTTGTCTTTCATTATTTTTCCACATATATTTATCTTTCACAGTTTGTAGCCACTAGAAGCCCCTAAAATCCCTTTTCCTTTGTCTCATCACATCTCCACAGTTTCTTGCTGTTTGTTGAAAATAGTATATGAGCTTTCAGGCCTATCTGCTTCTTTGGGTCTTCATTTCTTTTCTAGGAAGCCTCCATGTCCTGTAAAAATGAACATCGAATAAAATTGTATGCCCTTTCATCTGTTAATCTGTCTTTTGTCACTTTAATTTTGCAGGATCCCGGGTAATGAACCTAGAATGGTAGATAGAAAAGTTTCATTTTCTCCCTGCCTAATTATAAGCCATACTCCCAGTTTTCCCCTTTCTGGGGCATCCTACTAAGGTGATTGGGACAAAGGCAAGCAAGTCAATTTTGAGTTCAAAAGCCTGGGGAGTGCAGTATAGAGAGGAGAGGTTTTCCGAGTGAAAGAAGGAAAGGGCATACCAGAGAGGAAGGCAGAGAGAGATTGGGAAAAACAGAGGCCCAGTCTGTTTCCCCACCCACTTACCACTTGAGGGGTTTGGGCTTCCCTCTAAGGGAATATGAAAGAGTTAGTTTCTGAGATGTGTTAGTTAGAAAACGATCTGTCTTGTTCTTTCAGGCCTTTCAATTCCTGAGATAACAAGAAATGTGCCATTGTTAGGAGAGATCCCTCCTGACCCTGAATTCCTGAATCTCCCCAAGCCCTGGCCTGTGGTCTCTCTTAGGGCAAACCTAGAAGAGCATACCAGGAGGCCTCTCCTAGGATCCCCGAGCCCTTCTACTCACTTTTCAGGAAAGACCTTAGCACACATCAGTGTTTATTCCCATTTATTTAGAATTCAAATATCATCTGTCCCTTAAATATGAACATATATAAAACAGGAGTTTCCTGATTGCTCTCTTCAGTGGGTTCTCTTCATTGACAATATCACCAGCCATCAGCCCAACTGTCATTTGATGAAAGTCAATTAAGTGCCAAATACTGCCCTAGATGCTTTATGGCCACTCATCTGACCTAATTCTCTCAATGACCCCATGGAATCGGCATTCTTGCCCTGATTTGTTGGGTAAGATACCCGGGCCTGATACAACTAAACAAGCATCAACACAGCTTCTCTGTTTTCTAAATGTATCTTATGCGTTGGTTCTTTTATCATTCATAAGGGATTCAAAACCCCTGGAGAGTTTATTCAGTTTTGAACTGTATTTAGTATTGAACTGCTTCATAGCACCGAGGACAGTATTTTTGCTTGTAGATACTCAATAACTGTTTGCTGATTGATTGTTACCGTTTGCACATGGACATGGTTTCCGTGGCCTTATTATTTCTGTAGTTGATGTGTCATCTCTCTCAAGCAAAATTTCTTCTTGAGCGACGTGAGTTGTAATAGTTAATATTGGTTACAGGGTTTTGAGGTTGGGAGGAGGGGAGTTTTTAAAAATATCTATAATATTTCATTTATTCCTGGCAATAGTAGACTTAAAGCTGTAGTCTATTCTCTCTCTCTCGTTTTTTTTTTTTTTTTTTGTGAAATCTTAATATTGTAATTTGTAGATTTTTAATCCACCTTTACAAAAGCGTACTGCGGAGAGAGTAGGACACCTGAGAATAAAACTAGTATGAAGTAGATGTTTAGACATTCCTGAACTTCACAGTAAGTGGTTTGCAAAATGATCCTCTCATTTCTGTTATATTAGATGGTGAGTTCAGATTCTGAAGTTCAGACTGTTTGCATTTATCCAGAGGTTGTAAGGAAAAGGGAGCAAGAGACCTCCTAACCAGGCCCGGGTGATTTGGGGGCTCTGCTGCAAACACTCGGGTGTCTCTGTCACTTACAAGGCTACTGAGGTATCAGGACTTGCTGTAACCACACGGGGCTGTGCTTCCTGAATTCAGCATCCGTCACTCAGGCAATACCCCTGATCGGGACTCAAAATCTGCAATCAGAATATTTATTGTATTTTAGGAACACCTTTCCTCTCCAGCATTACTAAAATGACTTATCACGTGAATTTTTACTTTGATAGAAGAGATTTTGTTAAGTCATTTTATTGTTGTTGTTTTTTAAAGGTTCAAGAAGTTCATAATAAAAAGGTACAAAAAGATTAATATCTCATCTTGCTTAATATGATATGGAAATTCTGATTGGGGTTTGTTTGTTTGTTTTGGCTCGTTGAATAGCTAATTGCTCTTTAATAAGATCTGGCACCTGACGAGTAAATGAAAATACATAGGAATGTGACCTAAATGGTATTGCCTAAAATTACAAAAGTAGCTCTTTTTGGCATCATTGCAATTGTATTTTCTTAGAGGCTTTGTCCAAAATGTTTAGATGTGTTGGTTGATAGAGGGTGTCAAATGCTAATAACAAACATTTAAACATAAACATAACACTTGTTCTTAAACAGCACACTTTTTCTCTTTTTTTTTTTTTTTGGTCCCTAACAATGCATTTCTTTTTTTGGAGTTTCTACCTTCTTGCTTGTCTATAGATTTTCCTCTAAAAAGTAAGGTATAACCAATATAACATTCTTAACTGGGCTAAAAACAGTATTTCCTTAAAATAAAAAAAAAAATGTGTCATGTTAGTGGTCATGACAGAGCTGAAAGTAGCTTCCACATGGGTGGAAATCTGCTTGTGGAAATGACGATAACCCCCCTTTTGGCAGGACCCACCCGGGGTGTATGTGAGGGCCGCTGAATAAAGGGGAATGGAGCCTGGGAGATGCCTCACTTACTCTGGGGCCACAACCAAGAGTCCAGGTGCCGTGGATTCTATGCATTTGGTTAGTGGTGATGCCTCTGCTCTGGGCTGTTGGCAGCTGCCCCAGGCCAGAAACTCACAGGCTGGAGGTGGAATTGTGCGTGTCCCTCTGTAACCAAAGGTGTCCCCTTTTTAATGAGCACTGGCCAAAGCATTGCACTTGGGACCATGGTAGGCTGTCTTATACGGGTCAGAAAGGGCCATCCTGTAGCGGATATGTCTTAGGGGTTCCTCCAGGAGAGAACCAATTCTTCAGAGATTGATTTTACATAGTGCTGGGGACGCAAAGATGAGAATGACCCCGTTCCTTCCATGCAAACAATCCATTTCCTCTCAGCCACCTGTGGAGGCCAATTCTCTCCGGAGGGTTGATTCTATGGTGTCCCCTCAGATACAATAGCAAAGTACGTAGTGGCTTAAAGGCATTTGGTGAAGCCTGACTCTGTAGGGGAAGGACATTGATTTATGAACACTTGTCCCTCCATTCTCCCTAGGTTTTTCTGATTATAAGGAGAGTAGCCTAAAGGATAGGATTTAGGTACATTTCTCTCCTCCATCATCAACTTACCCTCTCTCTTCCCGTTGCCTCCACATACTACAGTTTAAAGGATTTTACTTATTTATTCATGAGACACACAGAGAGAGGCAGAGACACAGAGAGAGGGAGAGGCAGGCTCCATGCAGGGAGCCTGATGCAGGACTCGATCCCAGGACCCAGGGTCACGTCCTGAGCCGAGGGCAGATGCTCAACCGCTGAGCCACCCAGGCGTCCCCACACACCACAGTTTACAATTTTATCAATTGAAAATCATTTGGGTTGAAAACACTTTGGGGGCTTAGGTAACAATTTATATGGGTATAATTAGTTAGTTGGTAAATATCATTTACACACATCTTTCTTTTTTTTTTTTTTCCACAAATCTTTCTATGTTATTGGAACCATTCGATATCTGACATAAAGGCAAGAAATGCGAGTCGAATGACGCCTGTCATGAGAGGCCCATCTCAGGAAGTGCAAGTTGAATGTGTGAATCAATCAACAGTACGGGTCGATATGGTTAAATTCTTTTTCTTTTACCATCTAGTTGAGATCCAGGGACTGTAATTAGGCGTTTTCAGTGGTGAGGAGTGTAGAAAGAGTGGCAGTGTGATGTAAAGGGCAGGCGGGTCAGAGGGCGCCGGTGGCCACTGGCCCTCAGTGGCTCCAGGAGACCGGGAGTGTTTTGCTCTGAAGGGAAAGGGGCATGGAGAGCCGGGAGCAAGGGGCTGGAGAGGCCGCAGGGAGCCCTGCCCGGGGCAGCGTGGCCTCACCTGGCTGCTCAGGTGCGCCCAGGCCTGCGAAGCCGCAGTCCAGGCTCCGAGGAGCTCAGAGCGGGGGTCAGAGCCGCGGAGCAGCGCTGCATGTGGGAGAAGCATCCTGCGTGGCTCGGGCGGCCTGGCCGGAGGCCCAAGCTGTGCTCACGGGGCGTGCTGGCCACTTGCTTTCTCGTGGCCTAGCTCAGCGGCAGCTTCGGGCTGGAGCGGTGTGCAGATGCAGTGCACTGTCTGGAGGGGCTACTGAGCTCGGGGACTTCTAGAGACAGAGATCTTCACCAGCAAGCAGGCGGACTCTTAAGTTCAAGGCCTACTCACCATGGTTGGCAATGGGGGACATCTGGGGGAGGAGGCTTCGTTACTAGGTCTTGATGTAGCCCGGCCAGCGGAGGACGCACAGGGACGTCCCACAGGACACGCAGGATGGGCTTTGGCGTCAGGCAGCCTGGAGATCAAATGTGAGCTGAGTTTATTGAAGAGAGAGAGAGTGTAGATACGGACGGCCTATCCAGGAGACTCAGAAAGGAAACACGAGTCTCGTTCTTTGCTTGGGGTTTTCATGAAGGACGGTGGTCCTGTGCGATGTCTTCCCTGTAATCAGGAGCCTCCAGGTGCGCTCCAGAAGTCCCTTAGGCCCTGGGTCCAGGGATCTTGATGAGTCAAGGATCTTGGAGAACATTCCTGATGACCCCTCCCAGTCACTCCTCGGAGGTTATCTATTGTGCTGGAAGACTCCAAAGAAATCATTAAACCCTTGACCTTTAGAAGGACAACATACATTATCAATTCCATAAGGCATGTGTAGGGCAGGGGTGTAGGTCTTAGCAATAGAAGCAGGAAAAGGAGCAAAAAGCAGTTTTTCATGGGGTCCCTTTAGTTTCCTTGTTTCAGTCTGGTACAAGACAAGTTTAGGGCTCACTCATCTGTTAAACCTGGAGAATTAGATTTTGCCCACATTTAGGAATCCAGCAAATATTGTTACTTAAAAAGTATGGAAATAAAAGCCACAATTAATTGATTTACAGAATGAGGATGAAAATAAGAATATCTTCAATTTATTCTGTTCCTTTAGCATTTTCTAATTGGGCAGATCATTTAGCCCTATGGATCTCAAGCTCTTCACTTAAATAAAATATTCAGAATTCTATTCTTCCATGGCTGATTGGTAGCACAGCCAAGATTAGAACTAGGTCTCTCTCTCTTTCTAACTGCAGTGTCTTACCTCGGCCTGTAGTTCAAGTGCACACGAAGGAGGGAGACAATAATAACACAGCTATTAAAAAGGGCAGTTGAGAAAAATATTATTGAACCATTATTGTAAGTGTAAGGATGGAAGAAAAGCACAGTTACAAGACAAAGTCCACTAAAAATTAGAATTTACAATATTTAACATTTAACACGGTAAAGAGAAATGTGAAATTAGTAAAGAATTTTGGTGGAACCAGTGGCTTTAGTGGAATGCCACAGTCTGTAGACTTAAAACTAAGACTTCGGAAGACCTCTGAGAAACCTAAAATTTTTAATACCTCTTAAAATAGAAAGAGTTCCTTGTTATCATTTCAAGGAAGAGTAAATTATGGAATAAAAATTAAAAGCTATATTAGGATCAAAAAGCAAATGATAAAGAAAGATCGACCCAGTTATGACTCATCAGCTTTATCTGCCTTCTATCTTCTGATAAGCGTAATTATAGTTGTGATAAAATTCTAAAGGTTAAAAGAGCAACAAAATTATGCAACTGCTTTCTGAATTACTGTTTCAATACAGTGGACTTTTCCCTCAGAAACAATTGTGATTTTCCCTCAAAGGTCTTTCTCTTCTGCTGAGTCTGTGTGCTAGCGGGTATGGGAAATCAGCAAACACTCTCCATGAAAGTCACAGACAGAAGATGCAACACCGTAGATCCTTTAGTCCTTCCCTCACTGATGAATTCAGCAATCCTGTACCAAGTATGGGACCAAGTACGTAATGTGCGGGGCCCAGGGTAAAATGAAAATTTGGGAAATAACAGAGTTGGAGATGCCCAGTTGAGAGTAACCGGCATTTAGCTGATATTTAAAACTGTGGGTGTGTAATGAGATCAGCCTGAAAGAGGGTGTGGATGGAGAGGAGAGTCCCTGGGCCTGCCAACAATTGGAGTTTGAGCCTGGGAGAGAGAGAGAGAGAGAGAGAGAGAAAGAGACAGAGAGAGAGAGAGAGAGAGAGAGAGAGAGAGCCAGCACAGGAAGCGCTGGGGGAGAAGCTGGTAAGGTGGGAGTCAAATGTGCAGCTCCAACGGTGACGGAAGCCAAGACAATGAAGTGTCCTTAGAGAAGGGTGCGGACTCATGCCAGGACTTGGACAGATGACCACAGACAAATGACCCCTGGAGTTGGCAACACTTCTCCTACCAGTGATGTTGAAGAGAGCGGTTCCAGTAGAGGACAGGGATCGAAGCCCGACTGGAGCAGAGTGAAGAATGAAAGCGAGCAGGGGAATGGGATGAAACCTAGAGGGGTTCCTCAAGGATGGTTTTGGGTTTTTTTTTGTTGTTGTAGTTTTTTGTTTTGTTTTGTTTTGTTTTGTTTTTGTAAGATGGGAGGAACCAGAACAGACAAAGCTGTCACTGGGTAGGAGTTGTGGGTCTTTGCTAGAAGACTCTCCATGAGGAAGGAGATGACGGGGACTCCTCTTACTGTTTCTTTTTCTTCCCCCCTCCCCACATTAAAAAAGTTAAAGTGTAGTTGACATAAAATATTACCTTAGTTTAAGGTATATAACATAGTGATCCAACATTGACTTTTTTTTTTTTTAAGATTTTATTTATTTACTCAGGAGAGACATAGAGAGAGAGGCAGAGACACAGGCAGAAGGAGAAGCAGGCTCCATGCAGGGAGCCCAACATGGGACTCCATCCCAGGACCCCGGGGTCACGCTCTGGGCCAAAGGCAGACTCAACCACTGAGCCACCCAGGGATCCCCTTCAACATTGATATGCCCATGAAGTAGTCACCTGGGTAAATCTAGCTACCGCCTGTCACCGTACAGAGTGCTTACATTATTATTAACTATATTCTGTATGCTGAACATCCTCCTGTCCTATTTCTTTTATAACTGGAAGTTTGTACCTCTTAATCTCTTCCTTGTATTTTGCCTGTGTCCCCTCCCCCTCCCCTCTGGCAACCACCAGATTGTTCCATCTATGCATCTACTTTGTTTAATAGATTCCACATAGACATGAAATCATATGGTATTTGTCTTTCTCTGACTTACCTCAGGTAACACCCTCTCGGGCCATCCAATGGCGACTCCCCTGAGCTGGCAATCATAGGGGCAACAGGCCACTCTGCCCCAAATACAACTCTTACTATGTTTCCTATATGTAGATCAAACCATGTGACTCCTACCCTTAAACTCTTTAACGATTTTCTGTTTTCCTCAATGGGAGTCCCATCCCCTGGAGCTAATCTCCTGTCATTTGCTCCTGTCCCTCTCTAGAAACATCAGGCACACTCCACTGCTCTCGCGTGCTCTCTAGTTGTTGGCTTTTGCTAATGATATTTCCTCTACTCTTTGACTAACTCCTATTCATCTTTTAGATCTAAATTCATTTTATTTTTTATAAGATATTTATTTATTTATTTATATTTATTTTTTTAAATTAATTTATTTTTTATTGGTGTTCAATTTACCAACATACAGAATAACACCCAGTGCTCATCCCGTCAAGTGTCCCCTCAGTGCCCGTCACCCAGTCACCCCCACCCCCCACCCTCCTCCCCTTCCACCACCCCTAGTTTGTTTCCCCGAGTTAGGAGTCTTCATGTTCTGTCTCCCTTTCTGATATTTCCCACACATTTCTTCTCCCTTCCCTTATATTCCCTTTCACTATTATTTATATTCCCCAAATGAATGAGAACATATAATGTTTGTCCTTCTCCGATTGACATTCTTCACTCAGCATAATATCCTCCAGTTCCATCCACGTTGAAGCAAATGGTGGTTATTTGTCATTTCTAATGGCTGAGGAATATTCCATTGTATACATAGACACATCTTCTTTATCCATTCATCTTTCGAGAAGATTTTTATTTCTTTATTCATGAGAGACCCAGAGAGAGGCAGAGACACAGGCAGAGGGAGAGGCAGGCTCCCTGCTGGGATGTGGGATTCGATCCCGCCCGGGGGTCACGACCTGAGCTGAAGGCAGCCGCTCAACCCTGAGCCACCCAGGTGCCTCCAGATCTCAATTTAAATGCTCCTTTCTCTAGGAGGCCTTTTCTAACCCCTTAGCTAAATTATATTTTTTACATTTTATTTTAACTGTTTATTTAGTTACTTTTTTCACTGAGATACAAGCCCAAAGAATGCAAATACTTTGCCTTGTTTAAGGACTGTTTCCAGTGCCTCGCACACTGTGCTTTGCACATAAGAGGCACCCACCTTCCCAACTTCTGGTGAGTGTCAGAGCCGGTCTGAATGCCTAAGAGTATACAGTAGGCGAGGGGTCGGGATGCCTTTTGCTTTAGGGGAGAGATGCCTATCTCGGTTGGTCTAAGCAAAGATTCTGGAGGTTTTACTGCTTTTATTTTATTTTATTTTATTTTATTTTATTTTATTTTGTTTTGTTTTTATTTTTATTTTTATAAATTATTTTTATTGGTGTTCAATTTGCCAACATATAGAATAACACCCAGTGCTCATCCTGTCAAGTGCCCCCCTCAGTGCCCGTCACCCATTCACCCCCACCCCCTGCCCACCTCCCCTTCCACACCCCAAAGATACAGATGCAATGAAATGCCAGGACACCTGCACCCCGATGTTTATAGCAGCAATGTCCACAATAGCCACACTGTGGAAGGAGCCTCGGTGTCCATCGACAGATGATGGATAAAGAAGATGTGGTCTATGTGTACAATGGGATATTCTTCAGCCATTAGAAATGACAAATACCCACCATTTGCTTCGATGTGGATGGACCTGGAGGGTATGATGCTGAGTGAAGTAAGTCAATCAGAGAAGGACAAACATTATATGGTCTCACAGAGGAAGACATAGACATGGCCAACAAGCACATGAAAAAATGCTCCACATCACTTCCCATCAGGGAAATACTGCTTTTAAACTCTGGTTCTGGGACGCCTGGGTGGCTCAGCAGTTTAGTGCCTGCCTTTGGCCCTGGGATGTAATCCTGGAGACCTGGGATCCAGTCCCACATTGGGCTCCCTTCATGGAGCCTGCTTCTCCACCTGCCTGTGTCTCTGCCTCTCTCTCTCTCTGTCTCTCACAAATAAATAAATAAAATCTTAAAATAAATAAATAAATAAATAAATAAGTAAATAAACAAACAAACAAACAAACTCTGGTTCTGTTATTAGTTCTGTGACCTTGGGCAACTCAGAAAACCATTCTGTGCCCATCTCCTGTTCTATAAACTGTTATAAATAGTAACACCTATTTTACAAAGCTGTGAGAATTAAATGAGTTTAAACATGTGAAGTACTCTGAGCCACTGATTATTATCATTATTATTTTATTTACATTTCCCCATCAAAGTAATCATCAATAGTTTCTTAGAGAAAGTAATATAAGTAAATAAACCATAAATAACCCTCACAAAATCTCTTGGATTTATGTAGATTTAGAATATAGAAATTCTTAATATAAAAGACTTATAAACCGTATTTGCAAGGCTTATTTATGAGGAAAGATTAACATGAAATGGGGAAAATTGTGATTTCATCACAGATGCAATTACTATGAATTTTGAGTATAAAAAAGCATATTTACATATTATACTCAGAAAATTAACTGAGAAGAATTTTAAAAATTGATCTCCTTTCATATTTTTTAAAAATTTTTATTTATTTAAGAAAGGGAGAGTGAGTGAGAGAGAGAACAAGCTGGGGGGAGAGGGAGAAGCAGGACCTCAGGACCCTGGAAGCATGACCTGAGCCAAAGGCAGATGCTTAACAGACTGAGCCACCCCGGTGTGCCTCCTTTCACATTTGTTCACCAAAATCACTCCACAGCAACCAGAGTAATGTCAGTTCCTGTCTTCCTACATGTTTGAGCCCATGACACTCCGGGGAAATTGGGAAGAAAAAACTTCCAGCAGCTATGGAGAGAGTAGATAACTTGGTGAAAATTTATTGTTAACTGAGAAAAGTCCAAGCTTACTACCTTCAATATGAAAGCATACTGATTACTTCCTAAGTTTTCTTCTAGAATTTAAGGTATCCTTGGTTTTCAATTTCAACTTCTTACCTGCCTAAAATCTTCAAATATTGCATATTATAATATTTGGAGCCCCCTGTAAAACTCAAGTCTCTCTAAATGAAGAAGGTCTTTACAAACTGGTGCTTCCAATTTAAGAAATCAGAACTAAACATATCTGGATTTAGAAAGGCACTTGACTGGGACTCTGACCCTTTGTCTTGGCATCATCAGGCCCTTTATAGATGTGGGGGCCAAGGGCAGGCCACCCCAAAATGTGCCACTTAGCATATTGATTATTAACATTTCTTAAGAAACAGCCAGTTTAAGAAGAACTCTCTGACTTCTCTTTGTCTTCCCAAATCAAGAAGAAGATCTCCCATGTGAAAGATACCTTCCCAGTATCAGGAGGTAAAGAAACATTCTTATCACCAGAGATATAGGGAATTCAGAGCTAAAATGTCTATATAGACAAACTTGGTTACTTTTACTAATTCAGTACTCTGGCCCAAATTCTATTTAGAATTCCTTACTAATTAAAGCTCTCAAGCATAAATTTTATTTGTCCTGTCATTTCCTCAAAGGTTTATTGTTTCTTTGTCGAAAAAGTATAAAAGCTGCCTGTCTTGACCTTTTTTGGAGTCTCAATTTATTATTAAGCTTCTGTGTGCACATAATTAAACTTTGATTGTTTTTTTCCCCCCTCCTGTTAATCTGTCTCATGTCTGTTTAATTCTCAGACTAGCAAGAAGAATCTTGAAGGGTAGAGAAAAGTTTTTCTTTCCCCAACATAGACCATAAGCTCTTGTTCAGAGCTCTTCATCAATTCTGCATGTCCAGGACCTAACACATAGTTATTTTGGTAGTTTGTTCAATCTTTCTGGTATTGAACCCATTCTGAGACTTGATAGGAGTAATATGATAATGTCGCTTCTTATGAAAAGTGTTCCACATTTATAGTTATGAAATGTAAATGTCTGATTTTGAGAATCACTTGCGTGGTGATCAGGAAATCCTTTGTGTATGTGAAACTCTTCACTCTTCACGGAGAAACTGTGAAAGGGAGTAACATTATATATGTATGGGTAGCTATTTTGTGTAACCAACCACTTTAAAACTCTGCAGCTTATAATAGCCATATATTGTTATAGCCTATATACTTGTGGGTTGACGGCTTGGCTAATTTGGCTGGGCCCGCTCATGTGAGTGTGGGTTGGCTGATGACTCTGTTCTAAGCTTCACTTGACTAGAGTGTGTTATCTGGCAAAGCTCTTCTTCATGTGCTTTTTATCTTCCTACTGAGATAACAGACTGGCCCAGGCATTGCCTCTCAGTGATGACAGAAGCTGCAGAGAGCAAGTGGAAACATGTAAGACCTTTTCATACTTTACTCATTGGCAAGACACATGACTGAACTTGAAGTCAAGGGGTCAGGAAATACACATTTTTGCAGAATTGCAGTCTCCTGGGAAAGGGCATAGCTATATGGAGGAATGAAGAATTGGGGCCATTAATGCAATCTACTACTTTACATTTTAGAGGCTGTGGATGTGAAATAGAGCTGAAGTTTACTATTATTAAATATCTTCTCTTTAAGAGACCTTCCGCTTTGATCATTATCCTATAAAGAAGTGTCCTTTAAAGAAGGTAATTTCTTTAAATATTAACTGTGTTTGCTCTTGATCACCCAATAAACATGTCATTAGTCCAATAGTTCATTAAGTTTTTGTGTCTCCCTCATAGCCTAATTGAAATCAGACTCAAAGATTTTCAGAATAAATGTGTACTGTGTATTTTGTTTGCCTATTTTAGTTCTGTAGATAAGGTTGGATTGACAACCAATCAATTGTCAATTGGCACAAAATTGGGTCTTTGTGCCAAAATGAACATCATGGGTATATAATTTCTTGTATTATTCATTTCCTTTTTTCCAGCATCACAAAAGCTTTTCCTTTCTAGTAAACAAGGGAAGAAAAATAAATGATTTAGAAGTTATACCTATTGCCTCAAGTATAGATTATGTTGTCCTTTGCAGTTAAAGTGGTGAAGACCATGAAATATGATTCCTTATAAGCAATTCATTGCTTCTCACTATCTCAAGAATTCAATTAATTTAGCAGCTAAAATAACACACAGGCAGGCATCAGGTTTCTACTTGAACACCAGAAGCTCAACACAGAGATGAGCTTTCCTTACATTTGACAGGAAAAAAAAAAGAAAAATGAACATATATATATATATATATATATATATATATATATGACTTGTTTTGATCAAAATTTTTAATCAGTTTGCAAGGAGGTGGTATTCCACTCTGGAAAGATTATCTAATGTGTTATATACAAGTTTCATCTGGGTACACCTTCGGAGAATAAGATCTATGGCTTTTATGAGTATCTTTGGAGATGAGGTGAGACTATGCAAAGGAATGTACTAGGTAAGTGTGGCACAGGGAGGGCCCTGCAATCTGCGGTGGGGCATTAGCAGACAATTCAGGAGAAATGGTGGAGTAGGTGGTGGTATTGTTTGCCTTGGGCCCCCTTTTTTGTGAACCTCATTTCTGCCACTTTTCCATCTCCAACACCATCAATTCCTTCTGCTGAAGCACCTGGTATCCTCATGATTGCTTCCATTCACCTTCCTCAAACCAGGGCTATGTTGATAATTAGTTTATTTTTATTTTTTTATTGTTTATTTTTAAAGATTTTTATTTATTCATGAGAGACACAGAGAGAAAGAGAGGCAGAGACACAGGCAGAAGGAGAAGCAGTCTCCCTGCAGGGAGCCTGATGCAGGACTCAATCACGGGACTGGAGGATCACGCCCTGGGCCGAAAGCAGGAGCTAAACCGCTGAGCCTCCCAGGGATCCTGGTAATTAGTTTTTAAGAACCATCTATTTAGGGGCACCTGGGTGACTCGGTCAAGCATCTGACTCTTGATTTTGGCTCAGGTCATGATCTCAGAGATGGGGGATCAAACCTCATATTTTATCAGGCTTCCTTTGAGCAGAGTCTTCCTGCCTCCCTGTTCCTTTGCCCCTCCCCTTGCTCATATGTTCTCTCCCTTTCTCTCTCTCTTTCAAACAAACAAACAAACAAACAAACAAACAAATAAACAAACCATCTATCCTTAAAAAACCCCACAAAACTCCTGATTTTTTGGCATTTGCCATTTTCTGTTGTGTAAATATCTCCATTGTGGCTGATTCAAAGTCAACAATGTGCCAACACAAAATGCAGAGTTGGGAAGAGATTGATGCTAAATTGACTCTTAGCCAACTGTAATATAACCACTGTTTAAAACCCACTCCCCTTAAAAGTAAAGGCTACTGGCTGATATAAAGAAGTAGATGTAGAGACCTAAAAAGAATTACTAGGTGTGTGTTACGTGATAGTTGGGGGCCAGTGTAAAGAGTGGATTGTAGTTTAAGATTTCCAGTCACCAGAAGTCAGGTACAAATTTACCATTTCCCCCTCCCCTTTGATGTGGTTTTCAAGATATAGACACAACTGTAGTTTGTATTCATGAAGATCTGGGAATTACAAGCCACCTTGCTCTACATCATCAGAGGTGCCACATTCTCATCCTCCTTGAAGAGATTCAGTGACATGTGAATGATGCTTTTCCATTTTTAATGCCCTCATTGAGATCAGGTGCACAGGGAAGGGTCACCATCACTTACCTTCCATGGCAACGTGAGCCATGAGCTACAGAGATGGACTATGAGTCTGGAGAATGGTGACAGTCAAGAGCGTGTCTGAGCCTAGGTAAGGGTGACAGGTGGACGAGTGTCCCAATTCATATTTTGGCAGCTGCAAGATGGCTTTCTTTTTTTTTATGCAAAAGCAAAATAAAGCTGAAAATAGTATATGAATCTGTAGCAATGGAAAATTGTATAATGAAATTTATATAAGTCTGCAGTTTCCATGGATTTGAGAAAATGCTTCTTTTCTTTTTGCTTCTTTTCTCTGTGTCCAGGTCTTTGTGCTTCCTGACAACCTACTGCCTACGTGGCAGGCTGCTAACTTGCTCCTGTAATGAGCTGTGGGAAAAGGTTATTGTGGAGCAGACTGAAGTTTTTTTCTGTACTGATTTCGTCTTAAGACACCAGAAGTTTGATGCATGGGTATTTTTGTCTTATAAAGATAGAACAACACAACCTGCTTTACCCAGCTTCTGTCCTGTGCTGGGTTCTTTGAATGCATTCTATTATGTCATTAATATTTTTTGAAAGGTATTTATTTATTGATGGGGGAGGGTGTGCAGAGGGAGAGGGAGAGAGAATTTTAAGTAGACTCTGCTGAGCATGGAGCCTGATGAAGGGAAGGAATTCTATGCTCCAGAGCAGCGTGATTTCTGCTGACATCCTTACTGCTGAGGTCCCTGCTGGTCTCCAAAGTTTGGCTCTGGGTTTCTACCCAGAGGGTGTAGGAATCTTTGCTGAGATTGGACCACTTCTGCCTGGGACTCAGCACTTCTGGGTGCACCTGTGAATCCACTCTAAGCTCTTATTCCTTCCCAGGGTGGTTAAGAGTCAAGGAAAACAGGGTTCTACTAGTCACCATAGCTGCAGATTTGACTCCTTCTCTCCCTTACCTCCCTTTCTCCTTTTTCTCTTTTCCTTCCAGCACCATGGAGCAGCATACTATTTTTAATATTTTAATATCTTTAATGAAGAGTTAAGAATGCAGTAGTTGTCTTTACAAGTAGTTGTCTTTACTGCTTTGGAATCTGTAACACAAATATAAACCTGCCCCTCTGCTCTATAGAGAGGCTCAAAGTGAAATATAGGGAAAATACAACCCCACACATTATCATAAAAATTATCCTGCTGGGGTATTTATTAGAACAGGCTCCTGATGATGATTGTAGATTCCTTCCTTACCTTAAAATATAACAAAACAAACTCTCTTCCGTTGATCACAAGGAGCATGGCCCTGTCTCCTCCAGCTGACACACACCGGGTCCCTAAGAGATAGTAGTCCTCGTTGGTTAGGAAGAGTGAGGGTCTCTCTGTCCAGTCACGGAAGCATGACTCCCCATAGTTTCATCCATGACCAACAGGCTGGTCATCAAAGTGTCAAGAGGAATCCCACCTATGCCATGTCCCCATAATCCCCGTGTTCACCTCTTACCGTAGGTGGTGGTAAGAAGGGGTCAGGACAGGACAAAGGGAGGAGGCTGGAGGCAGAGACAGCTGTTTCTACCCAGACATGCACTGGGGCTCCTGCCCAACTCATAGCAGGCACAGGCAAAGGGGGAAGGGCGGGAAGGAAGATGTATTGCTTTTCTGTCTATCCTTTTCTACCTTTCAGACACAGTAACAAAAGAAACAAAGGAAAAGGGGAGACAAAGGTGATCTCATTGCTACTATTCAGTCATCACTAACCAACTCCCTCTCCTTTGTTCCCCCAATTTCTGTTGAGATTCTGTGTCACGTCCTGTCTCCAGGCCCAATGTTGCCTCCAACTCCAGCCCGGTGTCAATTGCTCATTGCCTTCTGCTCTATTCCCCTTTTCCTAGAACTCTTCTCTTTCCCTTTTCCTAGAACTCTTCCCTTTTCTAGAACAACGGTCTCTCAGCTGAGTCCTCTGTCCCAGGTTCAAAAGTCATTGTCGATGTGAGTGGAGAAGATGGATAAGGTGAGATTTCCAAATGTGAGGCCAGGTCTGTGGTAAAGGGGACTCTATTCCTGACTTCCAAGTGAGAAACTGAAGGAAGATTCCTTAGAAACATCATCACACTTGGTGATACTGTGCTGTTGAAGGATAAATAGAAGGTAAATGTCCAGCCTGGAAAACCCCAATCTTCCAGTATGAATTTTCTCAGAGAAGGTGGTATGAGAATCTAAGACTTCCAGATGGCTTTGGAAAGCAGCACATTCTCTGATTTGGGATTTCCAGGGTAGGCTGGTATTTTGTCATTTAGCCATGGCTGTGTGCTACTCCCAAAATCAGTGGATTAGAACAACAAACATCTGTTGCCTCGTGAGTACGGTCAGCTTGGCGTTGGTCTGGCTGGGCTTCATCATGCATCTGTGATAGCTGGCAGGTCAGCTGGGGGCTGGGGCTGGTCCTGTCTGCCGGCCAAGAGAGTGGGTTGGGTAGCCAGTTGTCTCCTTCTTCAGCAGGGTGGGCTGGCTTGTTTCCATGGGAATGTCAGGTTTCCATAAAACAGTGGAAGCAGAAGGACCTCTTGAGGTCCGGGGACAATGTTCCTCTGTCGCATTGTGTTGGCCAAAGCCAGTCACTGGACAGCTCAGGTTCAAGCAGTGTGGAGAAGACCCAGCTTCCTGATGGGGGGAGTCACAGAATCACCGTATACGGGCAAGATCCAGGGCGGCCATTCATCGGGCCACCAGAGCAGTCAGTCTTCCGTGTGTGTAGAGCCCATAATTCCCCAGGGGCACAGGCCAGAAAACTGACTCCAGCTCATCTTTGTTCTCCTGCCATTTCTCCTGTCTATGATCCTTCCCGTTGTCCTTCCTTAAGGTGACCGTGCGTCATTCAGAAGAGCCCAGCTTTCCAAGATCTGTTAAAATACTCACTGGGTGGAGGTTGGCTTCTTCCAGGAATGTTTGCACTTGCACAGAGTGTTTCTAAAATCTGTAGTCATAGAATTTCAGACACTCAAGTTGGTGGTAAGAAGATAAATTCTGAAGGAGGGGAGTACATCCTACAATTCCCAAGTCACCTCACTTACTTGTAAGATGAATCCTGTTGGACGTCAAACTGAATTAATTAGATAAATTATACATTGATTCATTCATTCAGCTTTTCATTCTGCTATTTACTCCTCTGAGGGGCTGGAGCCATTATAAGAGCTCTTGGCCACCGGGGTGGGTTTGTCTTTTTGGATTTCTTGATACAAGAAGCGGTTCAGGATCACGCATTTCGTCAGACTGCCCCCGAGAAGCTCGAGGCGGAAAACGGCCAGGCCCTCGGGGGGACGGAAGCAGGGAAGAGGGGCCACAACTGGGAATTTGTGCTCCTCGGCTGTCACCTTGATTCCCTGTTTAGGTCAGCATCACAGTCCCGCTGGGCGCTGCTGGGTGCCGGCCAGCCGCGGGGTGAGGCCCAGTGGTCAGTGCCTCCCCCCCACCCCCAAGGGGCTGCCCTCCTGGGCCGGATGTCAGAGGACCAAGAGGAAGAAATGAGCACATAAGTAATGCGGCGCCGGGTAGAGGTAAGGGCTGCGAAATAAAATGAGAGCCCGAGTCATGAGAAGAAGAATTCTAGAGAGAACGTTGGGACTGCGTCCGTGAGGCGATGGCTGTTGGGCAGCGAATGGAAGGAGAACATTTCTCCCTTGAAAGCCCCCAGACTCCCAGGGAGGAGCGATCCTGGGCCCCCCGGGGCTGCCCAGCGCCGAGACCACCAGGACTGCGGGAAGCAGGTCTCCGGAGGAAGGATGTGTATCAGCTCCCCGGGCACCCTGTAACAAGCCACCTCAGATTTGGTGGCTTAAAGTACAGAAATTTATTCTGTCATGGTTCTGGAGACCAGAAGTCCAAAATCTGGGTGCTGCAGGGGTGCAGCCTCTGAAGGCCCCAGGGAGGACCCTTTCCCATCCACTCCCCTGGGCTCCTGGGCTCGCGGCAGCCTCGCTCCAATCCCTCCTCTGTCTCCCCGTGGCCTTCTCTCCCGTGTGTTTGGACTATTTGTCCCCTCCCGTCTCTGACCCAGGGACTGTCATTGGATTCAGGGCTCACCTCAACCCTTTAGGGTCTCACTCAATTCTTACTTTCTGCACCTCTGCAAAGACCCCATTTCCAAGTTAGGGCACAGTGTGGGGGCCGCGGGCCTAGGAGTCACTGGGGGGACACCATTCAACACAGCACAGGAGGCGAGGTGGGTGGGCCCAGGGCTCCGAGAGTCCTGAGATGTGTCTGTCCCCGTTCCCTGTGTTGGGGATGGGGACGTGACCTGCCCTGAGGAGCTCACCATCCAGGAGGGAAGACAAGGTAGCAGATGTGGGCAGGACAGCAAGAGAACGGACAGATGACAGGATGCCAAGGGAACCTGGCTGACAGAGCTGCGATGCTGCCAGGAAAGGCCACAGTCAGGAATGGGGGTGGGGGTGCATTGTCTCCCGTGATGAGTAGAAGTGGATCTGGCGGGTGCTGAGATTAGGGCCTGAAACAACCATTAGAGAAAGAAGGAGGCCGCCTGTACTTTATAAAGTCACTACCCCTTGTTCTCAAAGGAGAAGAAAGGCCTAGAAACTGGAGTGTGTATCCTAGAGTTGGCAGGGATTTGAAGCCCAGAACATCATCGGGGGAGTTTTCAGCAGAGGCACCTGCCTTGCTCCGAGGGCTCCTGGCATTTGCACGACCCTCCCTCCCAGCCTACCCAGCCTCAGTTCCCACTTGGGGTAGGGCCCCTGCCCATCAACAGCAAGAGCTTCAGTGACTGGTCGGAGATGTCCTGCTGTCCTACGTGTCAGGCGGACAGGCCTTCCCACTGGGGCTGGGAGCTGTGTCGTGGGTTTCCCCGGGGCCTGTCTCCTAGCACGGGGGTAGGGGAGGCTCTTGCTTTCTGCTACATCTGTGTCTTCTGGAGGCTGATTAGACTCAAGAAATGTCAGGCCCGGCGCTTGCTGCAATCTCCCGTAGCTCCGACCCTCACCCACAGCCTGCAAAGGTGTGAGACTCCCTGAGAAATCAGGGATCTGCTCTGCGTGTGAAGCATTGCGCCGCCTGCTTGGAGTCTGCTGCTCCGTGGCTTCATTTTCTGTGAGAAGGAATAACCTACGTACTGTTACTGCTGCTATGAATTTCTGTAGACGCACTACTTCTATTTTCTTCTCTGCTAGGCGTTCAGACTTCCGGTCCCGCTCTCAGGATAAGTTTTCCTTCCTTCTTTCCTTAGCTCTGTCATTGGTATTTATGTGAAGAAATCTATTTATTTGGGATAAACGACGAGTCTGTGTGACTTCATTACAAGATGAGAGTATCGAAGAAGAAAGTTATTCCAACATCCGTGAGACTGGATGCCTGGTCTAAGAATGACTTGGGATACGTGTATTGAAGACAATTCATGAAATTACAAAATGGAGCTTAAAGACGAACTGTGTTTATATGTGGATGCAAACCAGGTCGATAAAAGGATGGTGTCCATCAAGAGACAAAGAGACACCAAAGAGACGTCTTCCCTTTTTAAAAATACTCTTCATTGCATTCAGTGGTATTATTTTATTTTATTTTATTTTATTTTATTTTATTTTATTTTATTTATTGGTGGTATTTATTTTATTCATATTTAAAAGCAGACTAATGCCTTTCACCTTTGTTATTCCAAATGAATCATATGATTTAATACTAAACACCAAGGTTTCAAGAGAGAGATTCCTGGGACTCCGTTTTGGGGTGGCAAAACTTGGGAGCCAGCCCCCAGAGCCTCTCACTGTCCCCAGGGAGGGGCGGCTCTTGCAGAAACCAGGAATGAGAGCAAGTAGGGAGAAAGCCCGGGTGTGATTCAGGCTCAGGAACGTGAGCACATTCCCCCAAATTCTCCCCAGCAACCGGTCGGAGCAGTGCAGGGCTGGCTTGGTAAGCAGTTACTGGTGACTTGTCTTTTTGCAGGACGCACGGATCAAGGACTAATTCAGAGTCACGTAGTATCGGGTGGTGCTGAGGGTCCCAGGGAACTTTGGGAAACACAGGGAAGGGCCCTCCTGTGGTCAGGTGGTGCTTGGAGCGCCTGCTTTGGAGGGGCAGCCCCGGGCTGACGTCCTGGCTCTGTGCCCTCCCGGCCTGCGTCCCTCCATGAGTCGTTTATGGTCTCTACCTCCCTCCGTCCGCGCTCCAGGGAGACATACCGCCGGTTAGACTCGGTGTGGTCACCGAGCAAGTGCGGCGTCACAGCACCTGGCCCGGGCCAGGCGGGAAATACCAGATTGTCCCCTTGCCCGGTTGCCTCAGAGCCAGCCCCACGTTGTTTTCACGAGGCCAACTTTGCGACTTGTCATCGTCCAATGGTTTTCTCTGTTTTATTTATTGTCTACGTCACGAGTGAAGATCATGCCACTTTTTTCATCAGCGTGAGAAAGCCAGCCTGTCCCCCGCATCGCTTCCACGCAGCCCAGCTGCCACTTTGGGGTTCTGCTCCAGCTCCCTCCCAAGTTCTGGTCCAGCACCTTCACGGACTCGGGGTTTCTCTATTTGGATGCTCGGCCATCTCATCAAATTCATTACCTGTTTAATCTCAAATTGAGTTTATCACCTTCTCCCCAGAGGGGAATTTCCCTTCTATCTTGTGTGCATGTCTGTGTGTGCATTTCCTCATGCTTCCGCTGTCTTACGTCCTACGGAGAACCGTTAGAATGATCTTTGACGTCTCCTTCCCGTTCCTGTCTTTTAAATTAGGCTCGGAGTGTGATCCGATCCCCACCCCACCCCGCAAAATACACTTTGTTCCTGTTATTTTCCTTGTCTTCTTCCCTTTCATCCAGCATTTGCTCGTCACATACATCTGTGCAGTACCTTGTGTGTGCCATGGCAACCAGGCCAAGCGAATTCTTGCCTCCTCCCTTTCACACTCTTGGAACAACCTCAGAACTCATTACAGCAGAGGCTGGGCCCTGGAGCCACAGTATCTGGATTCAGATCCTGGCTCTGCAAATTTCCACCTGTCGGACCTCAAGCAAGTTCTTTGACCTCTCTAGGCTGTAGATTTGTCATCTGTAAGGTGGCGATCATGCCAGTGCTCACTTCATGAGGTTGTTAGGAGCAGCAAACGAGTTCACACGCGTGAAGTGCTTACAGCAGTGGCTGGAACATGCTAAGCACCACACAGATGACGAACAGTGACCCGGTCCCTCTCTTTCTGCTTCCTTTCTCTGTAGTTCAACCTCCATTAATTAGATTTTCTGAATTTGCTTTTTTTTATTCTTTAATTTACTTTTTCTTTTTTTAATAATAAATTTATTTTTATTGGTGTTCAATTTGCCAACATATAGAATAACACCCAGTGCTCATCCCGTCAAGTGCCCCTCTCAGTGCCCGTCATCCAGTCACCCCCACCCCCCGCCCTCCTCCCCTTCCACCACCCCTAGTTCGTTTCCCAGAGTTAGGAGTCTTCATGTTCTGTCTCCCTTTCTGATATTTCCAACTCATTTTTTCTCCTTTCCCCTTTATTCCCTTTCACTATTTTTTATATTCCCCAAATGAATGAGACCATATAATGTTTGTCCTTCTCTGATTGACTTACTTCACTCAGCATCATACCCTCCAGTTCCATCCATGTAGAAGCAAATGGTGGATATTTGTCGTTTCTAATGGCTGAGGAACATTCCATTGTATACATGAATTTGCTTTTAACAAAGATTTCATCACACCTCTTTCCAGTTTGCTGAGTCCTCATTCCCTGCAGACGGAGGTCATTTTCTTTGCTTGACTTCAAGAGCGTGTGTATGGGTGGCCCAGCCTCACTGCCCGCCACCCCCACCGTCCCCCTTCCTGCTGTTAGGGACTCGCGCGCACCCTGAGAGCAGCACCTCGTGTCTGCATGGTTCTCTCCAGCGTTAATGGGTTTTCCATGGATCCGGATGCTGGATAGCATTTTCTTCCCCATCTTCTGCCTGGAAGGCCTCTTCCCCTGGCCCTGGGCTTGTATACCCCAAAGCTTCCTATCTTTGAGTCTTACCTTTCCTAGAGATTCTCTTCAGCCCACTCTGTCCTCAGTGGTACGTGGGAATTCCTAGTATCACTCGTTGAATTCTCCCTATTTAAGATCTGAGAATTCAGGGTACCTACTTCCATATTTTGCCGTCTTCCTTAGCAGATCTTGACTCCACATCCTCTAGGGCAGGAATCGACAAAGCTTTTTCTGTAAAGGGCCAGAGAGAAAGAAATGGCTCATGGACCACACTGTGTCTGTCACTTCTGTCAACTAGTCACCCCTGCCACTGGAACATGAGGGCAGCCGGGACGCTGTGCAAACGACTAAGTGTGGCATCTCCCGGTGATGCTTTACTTACAAATGTGTGGCAGGATGGATTTGGCCTTTGGGCTGTAGCTGCCCCCCTCCCCCCCACCCCACAGAGAGCAGTATCTGTTAATATACTGAGATGTTAAATATGATGCTATTGATGGAGTGATTTCAAGTGTGGAAGACTTGGATGGATTCTGGTGGGTTTGTGACCATGTCCAAACGGGGGCAGAGAGGGCTCATCCATGACTACGGACACACAGTACCTGCGCATGGAAAAACCACAACATGCTCGCTGTATATCCGGCCCTGGCTTTCCCGGGAATCCTGCGCAAACTCCTGACAGTGGAGAAACGTGGGGTGGGGGAGGGGTGGTTGCGGGAGGAAAGTCTCGTCACCATGGAAACAGCTTTCTGAATCCCCGCATTGGTCTGTGAACACCAGGCGGTTCACAAACAGCCAAGAAGCATCTGAACTTACATTGTGAGGAGAAAACAGCTTCTGACAATACTCAGAAAATGCATTTGTCTTGGTCACTGCCCATGGGTCCCTGAGTGATTTTTCAGAGTACCTGAACACCACTGTTTTCTGAACAGCCTTGGAGAATATTTTTCTTAATTGATTATACACAGGAAAGAACAGTGATTGAAGTTTTGAATATTTTTTTTCTTTCCTTTCAGACTGTTGATTAATGCTAGACAGGCGTAGCTAATCAGATTTAACATTTCTTCACACTTTATTACTTAAACAAATGGGACAGGAAAACCTTCCTAATATTTAAAGTTTCCAAGATTTCACGAAACGATTTAAAAGATTCATTATTCTTTTTTCTCCCTAGACTGTCTTCCTTAATTTTAAATAGTGACCATTCCAACTGTGGCCTTCCAAATGAAAAATTACTCTTCCTAACTATACCTCCCCCACTTTTGCCATGTAATTAATTGTAGATCAAGCTCTTTGAGGTACAGCATGTAATAATTACTTTCTATAATTGATTTAGGTCTTGAATTATAAGCCCTTTGTTTCCCTGTGAGGAGGGACACCCAAGGACTAAGAAAATCAGTGGCTAGGGCTGCCCGTTACTGGGACATAGTGCCCAGAGTAAAGGGAGGCCTGTCAGAGTACAATGATGGTTAATTTTAGACAGAGATAATGGGATTATGTTCCACTTGAAGACATCGATGTTCAGAACAGGGCTGGATGCTCAGAAAAATGCTTCCCCAAATAGATGGCCTCTACATGACAACCTACCCTCCAGTAACTATGAACTTGACCTATTTGGAAGTTGCAGATAGAATCAAGTGAGGATAAGGTCATACTGGATCAAGGTGAGCCCAAATCCAATGACTGAAGTCCTTACAATAAGGCAGAAATATGGACACAGACACATAGAGAGGAGAAGGGCACCTGAGGATGGAGGCAGAGATGGGAGGGAGGACTCTCTAAGCCAAGGAACACCAAGGGTTCTGGCCACCATTAGAAGCTGAAAGAGTCAGGGAAGGATCCTCCTCTAGACATTTCAGAGGGAGCACAGCCCTGCCACCATCTTGATTTTGGACTTCTGGCCTTCAGAACTGTGAAAGAATAAATTTCTGTTGTTTTGACTACTTGGCTCATGATAACTTTGTTACAGAGACCCTAGGAAGCTAATACAACTTATAATAGCTAATGTTTGTCTTTAAATCGGTTCCTTTTTACAAAGATGCAATCATTTAAAAACTAAACTTCATGGCCACATTATGTATGGAGAAGCAATAACATTTTCTACGTATAAAATAAATATAGGAGAAATATAAAACTATTGCCCTAAAGTTATTTGTCTATGAACTACCTAATGACTTGCTTCAGCTTTTTGGGATAACTCCTAGTGTAGGAGCCAGGTGTCCTCACATCCTGGTTTAATACTCTCATCTCAGGTTTTGTGACAAATGAGTTCCAGCTGAAAACTTTCACTTTCCACTTGGTTGGTGTATCAGGATGCTTTGGGCAGAAAATGAGCAGAACCCCGAATCGAAAGGAAATTGATTAAAAGGAAATTTATTATTTCAAGTAACAAGAAGTCCAGAGATAATGTAGGTCTCAGGTACAGTATGATCATGGCTCTGCCTCAATTTCTCTGCCCTTTTCTCCATTCTGTCTTTCTCCATGTGTTCATAAGTGGGCTTCTCTCAAGGTTACGATATAGTTCCTAACTCAAGGAGTGTGGTGGAGGGAATGAGGAGTATGGGAAGGCGGGCTGTGAGAAAGAACCTCTCCCATGCTATGGGTTATAAAGACCTTCTCTTAAGTTAATTGGCCTACTTAGGACATGTACACATCCTCAAACCAATAACCATATTTGATGGGAGAATGATGGGAGAATTTGATAATATGGATTGGTTAAGATCAATTCAAATGTGCTTGGGTTGCTTGGAGAACTAAATATCTGGGCTAAATTTTGACTCTATTAGGAAATGTCATGGAAGGATTAGATACCAAACACACAAATAACGATGTGCCCCCACACTCCTCTGGCTAGCTCCTAACAACATCCTTCTTCGCACGAGTCCATTGTCAAAAGGGTGAATGGGGTGGCCCTGGTGGCACAGCGGTTTGGCGTCTGCCTTCGGCCCAGGGCCTGGTCCTGGAGACCGGGGATCGAGTCCCATGTCGAGCTCCCTGCATAGAACCTGCTTCTCCCTCTGCCTGTGTCTCTGCCTCTCTTTCTCTCTGTGTCTCTCATGAATAAATAAATAAAATCTTAAAAAAAAAAAGAGTGAATGTACATGAAGTGCAGTCACTCCTTCCCAAAGGGTCCAGACCTAAAGCTTCGGTCAGATTCTGCATCAGGCTCAGAGTTCAATATCTCTCAGTACTAGCTTCCTCGTGGTCCAGAAATCTCCAGTTGAAAGTGAAGTCACTCGCCATGTCCGCAACATTATCTCATATGCAATGGTGGAAAATGAAAACGATAGTCAATAATCACTTGGGAGAGGAGAGAATGGAAATAGCACCTAGTGGTCGTTGGTTCAAAGCACATGTTGGTGGGAGAATGCACGCCCCGTGCCCTGGCAGCGGCTCGGCTCCCTGGTTCTGCACTACCAATAAGCGTTCTGTGCATGGCTCTCTGTGGGCACGTCTGCGATGGGCATTAGGAAGGGGAAAGCCCTCTCTGCGAGGTGCAAAGCTTCAGTAGTTTATCGACTGTAGGCACAAATCCCGACAGCTTGCGATTGCTTTGAAGGGTTAAGTGATCACAAGATGTTGGCTGGAATCAGAGCCAACAGAGGCTTTAGAAACTGAGCGGGTATGTCACTTACTTGCTTCTGGTCGATTCCATGGAGTAGAAACCACAGCTGGAGATCTTACCCGGCATCACCTCTGTGGCCTGGCCTTTCTGTCTGCTTGCGGTCTGCCTCTGTGCTTTGCCGGATCCCTCGCATCCAGTGTAAAGGATATTTCAAAGCTACAATCTGATCTAAACCCAGGCTGCTTTCATTCCACTGCTTCTTCACACCGAGCATATTTAATGCTTAGACCCGTAGATGAGGCTTCCTGTAGGTTCCCAGGCAAGGCCCAGGTGGTCCAGCCTATCTTCTGCTCCAATCTATTTTCCTTTTTTTTTTTTTCCAATCTATTTTCCTACCTAGGTTCTAGTCTCTGCCTCAGTTGGAAAACTAGTTTGGAGTAAAGAATTTTAATTTTACAATCTTGCAAGGCAATAAATTATCAGATTGGCAGTCATTTTAGCTTGCAGGCCACAGGTAGAAAGAACTCTTTTTTAAAAAAAATTTATGCTTGACATGTACTAGTGTCAGGTGCACAACATAGCGATTCGACGCTCAGATGCGCTATGACGCTCACCGTGAGAGTGTAGTCACCATCTGTCACCACGGTCACTACATTATACTGATTATATTCCCTATACCGTGCTTTTCATTCCTGTGACTTATTTATTTTATAACTGGAGGTTTGTACCTCTTACTCCCCTTCACCTTGTCATAGAGCAAAGCCATACTTCCTTTTCTTCTCTGCTTTTATTTTATTTTATTTTATTTTTTTCTTCTCTGCTATTAAAATAGCCACTTTAGGGGTCAGGGTTCTGAGAAAAACCAAACCAGCCACTTGGGATGTAAATTTGTCTATTGTTTTCAATATACCTCACTGAGCTCCGTAACGCGTAACGCTTAGCTAACACCGTCCGACATCCTGAATCTTTCCCGGTATGAGAGCCCTTGCAGACACGTGGTCCCTATCCTGAGACACGGTGGGCAGCAGCTAACAATCGTCCCTGTCGGGAGCCCCAGTCTGCAAGCTTCACTCCGGGGGGCAGTGCTGTGGCGAGGCTGGGTCTGCGTGGCCACTCAACCCGCAAGGAGGGCCCAGCTTCGCCGCCCACCCCCTGCACATGCCACCCCGGGGCCCCGGCCCCCCGCTGCTTACCACTACTTTCTCTGTAAGCCTCAGCCACGGTCAACAGAAAAGGACTCTGCTCGACGTAAGTAGAAGAGTAATTTATTGCAACGGGATTGAGTACTTTCCAGAAACGTTGGGAAATCCGGAATCCTAGGTCGGGAAAAGTCAGGATAAAGGAAGCAGCGCATGAAGACTGAGCAAGTCCTTGCCGCAGCTTCACGCAGGCGAGGGCCACTGGGGCCCCTGCTGGCGGCCACCGAGCACCACGGCTTGCGGTGGCACCTGTGCCGGGGCGTCGGGGCCGCTCCCTCTGCACCCCGCAGCTGGCCCTCCTGCTCCTGCCCTCTTAGTAGGACCCGGACTCCAGGGGCAAAACCTCAAGCGGTGCAGTGGGTTGGCGGAGCCTGCTAGAACTAGCTTCCAGGCTCTGCCGTCTGTTTTCAGGACTTCGGGGTGCGGGGCTCTGTCCGGGGGAAGGAGCGAGGGCTGGCGTCGGAGCAGAGGACAGGCCTCGCTCAGTGGCGCGTGTCTGTGAGGCCGTGGGTGTCGGGCCTTGGGCACGGTCTGGCTCTGTTGTTCAAGTTGGCTTTGGCCTCCGGAAGGCCGAGGAGCCAACTGCCGCCTCGTTGTTACCTGTGGCATCCTTGAACGTTCGATCGATGAATTCTCATTGTGCACGTTTCTTTCATCTCCTCAGGGTATCAGCATCAGTGGTGTGACCAAGACTTGTCGTTTCAGTTTCTTGCCAAAATCTGAATACTCACCTTTAGACACAGGAAGCATTCCAAACGTAGCTTGAAATGCAAATTTCTTCATCAGCCGTATCTTTAAACTCTGTCAGTTGAGGTAGATACAGAAATACTTATGACGGCAGGACTGAAATGCTTCGGGTGGTAGAGGTGTTAGCTTCATGCATCCCAGGAGTTACTAGGAGCCTCAGAATGGCCACGGGAATAGGGGGCTGGATTGATGGTTAATATGGACGCACGAGACTCGTTAGCTAGATAGCTTTAGAAGGACCATTATTTACATTTTGAGTCAAAAGCTTTATAAAACTTTAAATAATAACACAAGATGGAATAAAGAAATTAGGTTACATCATAATTCTACTCTTCAACGATTTGTTTACTGCACTGCCGTTCATGTTTTTAAAATACAATCTTTAGGAAGTATATTTGATATTTGGTCATTTAATTCTACTCAGGCATTGAGTCTTTTAAAGAAAAGACTAAAAAAAAAATCTATAGATTTTGTTGGGAAGAATTTTAAAAAGCAGAGTGTCAATATTGTCACCTCAAAATTCTACAAGGAGGAATTAAAAACTCCAAAGTCATGTACAACAGCATCGAGGACGCCTGGTCTAGACAGAATAAAGAATTTTCAAAGTGGGAAGAAAAAGGTATGTGTGCGGGGGGGTGATAAGCCCCTCAAGCACACACGATTTTTACTAATCAGGCCTTAAAAAAATAGAGTTTATCAAAAAACATTTTAAGATGGTAGTTTCTTATAATCTTCATTCTACAGAGGCTGGAACTTGAAACGAAAGATTGATCAGTTGATTGCCTTGGAGTGCCAACTGCCGATTATTTTCAGTAATTAAAGTTGGAGGATTTTTTTGGGTTTTTCAAATCTGTGAATCTACGTTCCTTATAGAAAATGTGTTTCCAAAAGTAACTTTCCTGAATTCTAGTCGCCTGTGCATGGAGGGCTAAAAGGATCATTAGAGGAGCTGCCAAGAGCTGCGGTGGCTGCTGTGGGGCGGCCCAGGGCGCCAACAAGTGCGAGTCTGTGAAATTGCGTTTCTGCCCTTTTAAAATTTGACTACGAAGACTGTCAGTGATGAAACTGCAATTTGGGGCATGAAATTTTAGAGGTTAGACAGCTAGATCCAGCCTGGGGCTTGATTCCGGCCCTATACTATTATTAGCCCTTGACCATTGAACCCTCACAGAGCCCCAAGGCAGGGGGTGACCCCACAACGGGCGCACCTGCTCCCCAGGCAGTGGAGGCTGAGGGAAGCCACCCAGCTCCAATCCTGTCCCCACCTCTTCCTCTCCAGAAGGTTCCTCCTTCCTCCCTCCCTTACCCTCCTTCCTCCCTCCACCTTCCCCCCTCCCTCCCCTTCCCCCTCCTTCCCCCCTTCCTCCCTCCCCCTCCTCCCTCCCTCCCTCCCTCCCTCCGAGCCTCTGGTGACTTCTGCACCTCTGCTCAGTCCAGTGTTAGCCACTGGCTGGAGGGGCCTGCAGCAGGTGTCCGCTGCAGGTGTCCACAGCAGGTGTCCACGGCAGGTGTCCGTGGCAGGTCCCCAAGGCACCGACCGGGGCGTGTCTGGGGGAAGCGTCAGGGTCCAGCTTGGCCACTTGGTGGCACTAGAAAGTAAGAGCCGGCCCTGCTGGAGGTCCCACTGGTGAGCAGCTCCCCACCCATTACCAAGAGAAAGCCTAAGGTATACAGCTATTTCTGAAGAAAACTGGGCTTTGAAATAACCTCGTCACTTTCTTCCCTTATAAAGTTGGGGTGCGTGGGGAGGAAGCAGAAGGGGCCTCGAGAAGAGCCCCGGGATCCTGTGATGGCAGCCGCCCGTGTCCTCACCTGCCCTGTGTCCTCCATGGGCCCCTCAAGGGTCAGGCCGAGCATCTCCGCGGGGGCCAGCGCCGGGCGTGCTGTACCTCACCCCCCACGAGCCCCGCACCTGTCCCCGCGGCCCCCCTGCACCTGCTGCTGTGCCCCAGGCAGCTGGACCTGAGCCCCGCACCTGTCCCCGGTCGGCGGCTCCCCCCCACAGCACCGCCCACCCCTTTCTCGGCTCTGAGTCCCCAAAGTGCGACCCGCGGGCCCATGACTATGTCGCTGTCTGGGGAACAAGGACGTGCTCATTCCCAGACTTTAAGTAGAAACAGTGTGTTCATAGGTTCGGACACCCCGGAGGCTGGGCCGGGGCGTGAGGCCCTAGCCGGAGGCCCCAGGCACCTGCTTTGGCCGTGCCCAGCAGCAGCCCCAGCAGTGATGCCCTCGGGTGGCTGGGGGAGTGGCTCCCTGGCTTGTCTGAGACACGGAGGCGGGCAGGGGTGGGGCGGGGAGAGCCGGGGACAGGGCGCTGCTGAGCTCCCCCCCGGGACGATGGCGGGACCCAGGGTGCCGCCTCACCGCCTGAGCCCCGGTCGCCCGCGCTGTCCTCCAGGAGGCCCAGTGACCGGCCTTGGTCCGCAAGCCCGACCTGTGGGCCCTCCTCCTGCCCCCCCACCCGGAGCAGCACCTTGCAGGTGGCTCTTCGTCCTTCCGTTCCCCCTGCGGTTACTTCCCCCCACCTGTGCCCACCTGGCCTGCTCGCCTTCCTAAGCTACTTGTCCCCTCGTGGACCTTGCCCTCCGGTCTCTCCCCACATGTCTCTGGCATGCCCCAAGGCAGGGGTTGACCCTGGGCCAGGGCTCGTCGGGCCCCACGTCCCACACAGCTGAGGCTCCAGGCTACGGCTGAGGCAGCGGGGCGCCTGCGGAGGCCTGGGCGGTCACCACATGCGTACTCCGTGTGCCCCGTCGTGGCCCCGGGAGTGGTGGCTGGGGGTCGGGGGCACAACTGGTTCCAGAGCCGCAGCCCCATGAGGCAACGAGGGGTCACGCTCTGAGTGAAGACAGCCCAAGCACCAGCCCTGCTGGCCCCAGAGGCCAGTCCTGGGGCCCTTTCTTCTGGCCCGACCCACGGGCACAGGCCTCCTCCTGCCTCTCCTGATGGGTGCCGGTGGAGGTCCAGGGTGGGCGGGTGAGCAGTGGCAGATGCCCACTGGCAGCCTAGGCCCAAGGCAAACAGGTGAGCAGCGGTGGCAGGTGCACGGCTGGCGGCCTGGGCCCGGGGTGGGCGGCTGGCACCGGACAGGCTGCTTGCTGGGCTGCCCCGATCAAGGGCTTGGAGGCCTGAGGCACCAGCTACGGCTCCAGCCGGGCTTGGGGTTAGCTGCGCTCTCCTACCCACTGCTCCCCGAGCCCCGTCGTGAAGTGCTGGAGACTTGGCTACGGAGCCGGGAGAGGCCGGTGCCCAGGTCTGGACTGTGATGTGCCCTGCGGCTTAGGGACCAGGACAACGACCTCTGCACAGGCCGCAGACCCCTCCTCTAGAAGTTCGTGGAACTGGAAGTGGCCGCCGATTGCTGTTTGCAGCATTTCTGCATCTCCGAGGGGCAGGGGCGAGAGTCCAAACCCATGGGTCAGAGTCCTTCCATCCGGAAGGACAGACATGCCAGCAGGTGGGACCCCCTTTGGGGAGGAGCTCTTGGTCCCATCTGGTTGTGGGGGGCAGTGGAGCCGGGATGGGCGGTCAGGGTGTTGCCACAGGCCCAGCTTCTCGTCGAGGGATTGAGGTGGCAGGTCAGCTGCGAGCTGTTGGTAGTCAGACGCTAACTAGGGCGGTCCCAACTGCTGCCCAGCGCTGGTGACTCTTCCATGGCACCATGGAGAAAAATCCATGATCACCTGGCCAGCGGTTGGGGTTGGGTGTTTTGTTTGTATTAGAGGATTGCACAGAATTCCTAATCCCCGTGATCCCCTTCACCTGCTGCCCCATTTGCAGAGGTGACAGAGAGGGGTCAATTCACTGCAGGTTAATCGGGTGTGTCACTTGACATCATCTGCTAATGATGTCATCCCACAGGCATGTATGGAGGCCTCCTGCCAGGCGGGGCTGCTGACAACCAGACGGAGCCCTGGCTGCGGAGCGTCTCTGGGCAGCTTCCTTCGTATCCGTGCAGCGCCAACAAGCCTTGGAATTGCGCTGACATTTTGTTGTTCCACCGGGTATTTGAAGATCAACATTTCCCAGGGCCCTCATTTCAGAACTTTCGGAAGCTTCGAAGCTTCTTATGCTGTCCTTCCTGCTTATCCTTCTGCAGGGTCTCCTTGGCCGAGCCTCGTTCGCCTTGCCCTGATTTATGGAGTCCTGGCTGAGCGGCTTCACTCATTATAATGAGACGTGCACAGTCCACAGAAGTCCCACTTCGGTACTGAGGCCCTGGAGGCCTGCTACCTTGTTCTGGACGGAAACTCTGGATGCAAGAGCTCTTCCTCCAGAGGAACCTTCTTGCATTGATCCCTTCAGTAAACAGAGGGTCCTTTTGTAATGTGGACGATGGTCCTTTACCTTAAGGATCTGCACGTGAAGTGGGAGGGGCCTGCCCACCATGTTAGAACGAGATCCATGAACTTGACCCTCCAAAAATGACGCGGTGGGTCTGAGAATCACGTAGAACACAGTTGTCCTTGGGGTTTAAGGTTAGTGGCAGGTGTGGAGAAAGTCAGTGCTAGACGCTGGGATTACATCATGTGTTCCTTTAAAGGCCCTGAAAGAATCAAGATTTCTGTCTTTTAGGAAAGTTATCCCAGGGGAACAGTGGTGACATAGGAGCATGAATTTCGCGCCTGAAAACGAGGATGCCTCCCAACCTTAGTGTCTGTTTTTAGTGGGTCCATATCTGTGTTCCTTAGACGGTTGTTGGCCTTCAGTTCTCTAGTCGTGCATGTGATCGTTGACACCCAGTAGTGAGCTGCTGGACCCGAGCCCTGCACCAGCGCTGAGAAGGCACGTCTGAGGGGCCCCGGGTGAGTCAGTAGCCGAGCGCCACCTGAGTTCTGGCTGCCCCAGCAGCGCCCCCTCCGAAATTGTTCCAGGCGGTAGGAGTCCTCTTCCCTCTGCATCCCCGAGAAGGTGAAGCCAAGGGGTGGTAGGATTCCTCTTCCTTCCGCATCCCTGAGAAGGCGAAGCCAAGGGGTGGTGGGAGTCCTCTTCCCTCTGCATCCCCGAGAAGGCGAAGCCAAGGGACGGTGCAACATACCCTCCTCTAAGTCATTTGAAAGAATGTGCATGACCTGAAGTTGAGTTGTCTGTTTTTCTGTTCCAAATCTTCTCCTCAGCAAGGAGTTACGATGACAGATGACCACTAATAGTTTATCTTTGTGGTCGTACGTACATACAGACCAGGGTGCAGTTGGTCTTCGCCCAAAATATATTTTTAAAAAAAAAACTCTTTTAGTTCAAGGATAAAAATAGAGATACCAAGTTAAAAAAAACAACAACAACAAAACTTTAACAGGATCTAAAACCACTTTCCTAGCACCTGGTTATAATTAAATAATGTGCTAATTAGAGGTAATTCTTAGATAATTAACAAAAATTGAGTCAGCTCTGTACTTGGCAGCCCTGACCATTCTTTTCTTCTTACTGGAGAGAATTTATCAAAATCATGTGACCTGCTATCCAGAGAGAATTATTCCTGTGTTGAGATATCACCCTCAGTCTTTGATCTGTTCATATATGTTTAGGATTATTGAAGTGCAGTGGGGATAGAATCAGTATGATTCTGCTTTTTTTCATTGACGATTATACTGTAACTATTTTCTTTTTTTTTTTTTTGTAACTATTTTCATACAATGTGGGGAACTCTTTTCAGAGCATCATGGAATGTTTCCCATTGTATTAGTTCTTTTATTTAATAGTGTCTTTCTAATGTCAGATATTTAGATGCGTATACTTTCCATTGCAATAAGTAATGTGATAAACTGTATACACATAAACCTATTTAATAAGCTCCTAGAAATGGAACCAATGTGAGAAAGATGTGGCAAACGATGGCTTTTCAGACAAGTTGTTCGGTTTATGCTGAGGGTGTTCCCCAGTCTCTGGACTTCGGCATGAGGCACCATATTTAATACACCTGCTGCCAGTTGGACAAAAGAATGATGGCATCTTATTATTTAGGCTGCATTCAGTGACTGTCAGTACGCCTGAGCCTTCTCATGTTTTTTTTTTATTATTTATTATTTATTTTTTTTTAAGCCTTCTCATGTTTATTGGCCATTTATATTACTCGTTCTGTGAATTTGATGCTCTTTTTAATTTTTGCTAGTATGTGTACCTTACTGGTTTTTAATGCTTTTTCTATATTTAAGGGTATTGACTGTCAAATTGTACCAGTATTCACTTACTTTTGCATAAAATCTTGGGGGGGGGTGTCGCTGGGTGGCTCAGTTGGTTAAGTGTCTGACTCTTGGTTTCGGCTCAGGTCGTGATCTCAGGGTCCTGGGACCGAGCCTCGCGTCAGGCTCCCTGCTCAGTGGGGTCTGCTGGAGTTTTCTCCCTCCATCTCCCTGTGCTCCTCCCCCCTCATGCTCTCTCTCTCTCTCTCAAATAAATAAATAAATCTTAAAAAAATAAAGTCTTAGGGTGTACGGGTATGCTCATGCTTATGTAGTTAAATATTAGTCTTTTTCTTTGTGTGTTTTTTTAAAGATTTATTTATTTGAGAGAGAGAGAGCACAGACAGGCAGGGTGGGGCAGAGGGGGACGCAGAGGGCCCTCGAGTGGTCTCCCCACCCATCACCGAGCCCTATGTGGGGCTCCATCACAGCTCTGAGGTCACTCTCTGAGCCAAAACCCAGAGTCGGATGCTTAACCCACTGAGCTACCTAGATGCCCCATTTTTTCATCTTTGTGTCTGTTTTATTGATCAGAAATCTGATGTAAAAGTATTCAATGACTGTTTACCCACTTTTTTCTGGTTCTCATGGTTTTTGTTTTCTTTTTTTTTTTCATTTAACGCCTTGACCTTGCCTTTACTTGGTTGTGTCTTTGGTGACACTGGCTCTGTGATCATACGTGAGGAACAGAAGCTCTCCGTAGTCAAAAAGTTCAGAAACACCAAGTCACACATTAAGCTGATTTAAACAAACTTGAGGACTTCTCAGAGCATTTAACTTGCTGACATGTATTCTCTCCTTGCTAGAGGACCGGCAGAGGAAGAGTATGGCCAGACGCATCTGGTCAACTCCTTCTTTATATTTCCCTAAGCACTTAACTGAGATGAGAATTCCTTGCTGGGTCAGATCCTCATGAGGTGTCGTTATGCTTATGGGGCAAGGCGAGCCCCTCACCTGCCTCATTCCATGCATTCAGTGATCACCAGCTTCCTTATTGGTGTGTGCATCTGAACTTTTTCCTTTTGATTCCAAGTTGAGACTGATCGGAGAATATCCAGACAAAAAGAAGCCGGCGTGGGGAAGCGGCAGGCTCGCGTCTGCACAAACAAAACCTGAAGGCAATTACATTTCCAAGTATTATGTTAATAATGCAAACTGTGTTTAATGGTCTGAAACAGCGAAACAGCAGACGGGCTTTAATTAAAGCTTCACATCACTCTTCTCAATTGCCTTCTCGTCACATGAACAGCTGCTTCGTGGCACCCACAGAAGAAAGATGTTTCCATTTGAAAACTTTCTTGCATGAGATGTAAAATTCCATCCCATAGCCATTCTAAAAATTTGGGCTTTTCTGAGTGATTTGTAACTCCTGGATGCTGCATTACATTTTGCTCATTTGGGGAGTTTTGGAGGATTTTATCGGTGTCTATTTCTGATTGAGCGCCTCCGACCCATCAGACCTAAAACCTTTCAGTGTAAGATGCCCGGTGAAAGGGAAGCATGAATGTTTGTCTAAATAAAGACGATCACTTTATGTTTTAATTAAATTAATTAATTAATTAATTAATTAAAAGACGATCACTTTAGAACGAATGACCTTAAAAGGGGAAAAAAGGCATTGAGGAAGGAGGACGCCTGTCGGGGATCCTGGTAGTTGACTGGCGCCCTCGCTCCTGGGCCCTTAGCATCAGTCTGAAGCACCGCCTGCGTCAACTGCCAGGCCACCCAGAGTCTCCCGCTGCAAGTGCCCAGTGTTTAAGGAAGACACGCCAGTTGCGTGGGTACAACCTCATAGACAAATTGTGAGGGTTTCACGGGTGGCTTTGCTCTTAGGAAAGAAGAGGAGATGGTTAAGTGACTTCCCCCCTCTGGTCCTTAGCAAAGGAAGTCACTTTCTCCTACATGTTTGCACGTGAATGTAAATCCTTCTCAGGGTGCACAACCCGAGACACTCTTGCCATCAGATGTGCTGAAGTGGTTTAGGGTCTGAGCGTGTTCATTCCCATAGTGGAATTTGAAAACCAGAGCAGACTGCCATAACAGCCTTGAGTGCAAATGTCAGGTGTTTGCAAATTCAGAATGGGGGGTTTCAGGAGTGACCAGAGCAGAGTAACTTATAGCAGGAAAACACTGCAGAAGGTGTGGGGTTTTTTTTGCCCCCTCTCTTGGAAAGCTGAGTTTTTTGTTGTTGATCAGGTCTGGGATAATCTAAATAAGAGCAGGGTCCTCTTTATCACCACTTGAGTGAGCAAACCTTTTGGCCTCCCCTGCCTTGACCGACCGCTGCACACAGGTTTGCCAGGGGCAGGTGGCCCTGCACGGGTGGCACAGCTTGTGAGCAGAGGAGCGGAGGGCAGGGCAGGCTTGGCTCCAGGCCTGAAATGTGGCCACAGATGGGGAAGGTCACTCGGATGGAGCCCACCCCCTGGCTTTGCCGTTCGAGATTCTGGAGTCTGTGCACATGCATGAACCGGTTGCCTGGTGGCCTCCACCCACCCACCCCCGCCCCAACCTGCGGTCTATCCAAAGCATTTATCTCCATCTGTAGTATTTCAAGGGTTATAATTTACATCATCTCTACTTCCAAAATACATTTGAAACCGCTCCCCTTGTGGAATGGAACACAGCCTGGGATGTCGTATTCTAGTCATTTGGTGAAGAAATTCCATACACCTGTTACATATATTTGCATCATCCATCCATCCATCCATCCATCCATCCATCCAACAGTTACTTGCTGTTTGGCACTTACTGTATTTTAGGTGCTTTTGTTAGGGGTTGGGAATGCAGACTTGTATGGGATATTGTCTTTTCTTTCTTTTTATTTCTAAAGATTTTATTTATTTATTCATGAGAGACACACACAGAGAGAGAGAGAGAGGCAGAGACACAGGCAGAGAGAGAAGCATGCTCCCTGTGGGGAGCCCGACGCAGGACTTGATCTCAGGACCCAGGGTCACGCCCTGGGCCGAGGGCAGACGCTCAACCACTGAGCCCCCCAGATGCCCCAGATGTTGTCTTTTCATCAAAGAACTCAGAGTCAAGCAGGAGGGACAGACTTATCAGCAGAGACGTCAACGCTGTCCCAGGGGAAAGGAGCCCAGAGGCCTGTGAGTCTGTGGAGCTGGCAGAGGCTTCCCAGAGGAGAGGTCTTTTGAGGCGGGTCCCAAAAGATGAGTAGGAATTGGCCAGGCTGGGTCGGGGAAGGTGTTCACCCAGGGAGACGAACAACAGCGTGTGCGGATGGTTGTGAAAGGCCCACCGAGAGGATGGGGCACGTTCAGCGTGGTGCCATGTGGGAAGCCCAAGAGGGGACGTGACGCGAGCGCCTGGCCAGGTTCTGAGGGGCTTCATGTGGGCCAGGCCAGGCGAGCAGAGCCTTCAGCAGCCGAGACCCACCTGTGGGTGCTTGGGCAGGTCACTCAGCGTCTCTGTGTCTCTTGAAAATGGTAAGAGCAATAGAATTTAGAAGTTGCCGTATACGCTTCAGGATGTGTTCGTGTGTCCCCACAAACGTGTCTTAGATTAAGAGCATCCGAATGTAGTGAATTATTATAAAATCGAGTCTGGCACACGGTGAGCACCATATAAATGTCCGGTGCTCTCACTGTGGGCGATGAAAGCCTTCCACGCGGTGGCCAAGTGCTCCCGCCCTCTTCACCCACGCTGCCGCTTGCCCGGGATCAGAGAACGGCCACTGTCGTCGGGGGCAGCAGGCCTCCCTCCGTTCACCTCGCTGGGCACAGGCGCCTCCTGGGTCCCAACCCCTTTTCTTCCTGCCTCCAAGCAGCTTTCCGGTGCATCAAGGACCGTGGGGCATGCTTTGCGACTTTCCTGTCCCCCACCCCGCCCCGGGTTGGGTCTGCTGGTTTCAATGCCCCAATTGGTGCAGATAATCCGCCTCTGGTGACGCAAACACAAGTAGCACGTGCAGATCGAGGGCATGACGCTGTTCTTCATTTTCTCCGGGAGCCCCCGCCGTGCTGCTAACAGGCAGGCAAGCCGCTGGCATTCTGTGCGAGTCCCGCTGCGGGATAAAGACGCGGCCTCCGTCCCTCACAGGCCCCAGGCGGGCCGGCGGTTCATGGAGGGCCCGGGTCGGAGCGGGTGGGGAGACGCCAGCCAGGGGTTGTCGGGGAGCACGGGGCCTGCCCGAAAGGTGCAGTCAGTCCTGGGAGAAGCCGAGCCGGGGGCGGGGGTGTTGAGGGCTGGCCTGGCCGGAGGGCGACCCAACTCTGGATCCTGACCCCATTTGCTCTGAGCTCTGAAGCCCTCACGCAAACTTTCTGGGTGTTTTCGGGCCCAAAGCTCCATGGTTCTGTGCCGACTTTGCAGATCCGCCTCTTATGGGGATTATTATTAATTTCTCAGAGGACATTTGTGCAAGACGGCCCCAGGACAGGGTCCCTAAGGGTCCCTTGGGGAGCCCCAGGCAGGAGGTAGTCAGGCCCTGGGCCCCCCCGAAGAGCCATGAGGTTTTCCTTAGCAGCAGCCTGGTAGGCCTCTCCTTTCTTGTGGGCCGCGAGTCACACTTCCACCCTGAGGCCACCCTTGGGCCACCCTGGGGCCACCCTGAGGCCCAGACCAGCCGGCCCTGCTTGGTGCAGGGGCCGTGGGCGCAGAAGCGGGTCCCTGAGCCGGGCCGAGGCCCCGTGGGGAGGGAGGGCAGCGGGTGTACACGGTCACCGTTGTCCGCGGGCAGTGATGGAACCGGGATGGGACCTCGGGGTTCCCCCTGAATCGTGTTCTGTGGGGTGGGGTGACCGTGACCTTCGCTGGGTCAGGAGTCCGTCGGCCCCAGCAGCCTCCCTGCGGGAACCAGGCAGTCCTTGCACGAGACTTAGGGCTTCGGTGTCTGCGCAGAGGCCTGGCCGCTCTGTCCCCGAGCTGCTCGGCGCCCCGTGGGCCGTACGTGCCCTCTGCGCTCTGGTGAGGCCCAAATGGAGGAGTCCAGCGCGACGCGTCCCTGCACGGTGCTCCCAGCGCCTCTCCTCTGGCCTCGCGCAATCCAGCTTACGCTGGCTCCGTATTGTTCTCGCAAGCGGGCTGGCCGCGCTCTTGCCCCAGGACTACTGCACTCGGTGCTTCATCCCCTGCAATGCTCTCCCTTCAGATTTTTCTTGGCTTACTTTCTAACTCTTTGGCTTCTTTGTTAAAGCATCACCTTCTGGCTACCCTGCTTAAAATTGTGCCCCCCTCGAACTTCCTGTCCTCTTCCATTTCATTTTTCTTACTAGCAATCATTACTTATTACTTCCTAACATTATATATATATATTTATATATATACATATACATATGATTATGCATATATATATGCATATTATACATATATATATGATTTTTAGTGGGCTCCACACTGGGCTTGTAGGGCTTGACCTCACGAACCTCAGAGCAAGACCTGAGCTAAAATCAAGAGTTGGACACTTGACCCAGGAGCCTCAGTAACATGCTATATATTTTACTTACTTATTTATTGTGTTTCTCCCTCAATAGTTGTAAATTCCATAAAGGTTGAGATTACCGTTTCTGCTTTATTCACTGCTATATCCCAATAATCTTTATTCGGGATAAGCTCTTGGTAAATACCTACTGAATGAATGTTGCATCGGTGAACTTGGGTTGAATAAGCAGGACTGCCTTGGTCCTGGACAGATGAATTCGCGTGGACTTTTTTTTTTTCATCTGTACTTTGAAAGTGCTCCTCAGGTGGTATGATGCACAAGTAGCTTAAGATCCATGGACCTGGGGGGGTTTCAGATCAACCGTACTAGCTGGGTTTTGTCCCCATTAGTCTAGGTCCTGAGCATAGACGAGGCTCAGACCGTCTCATTCATTAATTGACCATCATGGGCAAAATCCTGCGATTTAACCAAGAAGGAGGCATTTTCTCCAAAGTAAATTCAAGAAAGCAGGAAACTTGCTTCGATTTATATCGAGAGCCATTCTTGCCATGTCAACAGGAAGCCAAGCTGAAGGCATTTTCACTGGCACAGAGGAATTAGTTCTGTAATTACTTTTGCCGACACAAACCTACAACTTCTTGGGGCTACAAGTTTTAATAATATTTTTCAGCGTGATCTCTGGAGGAACCAGCACGTTGATGTATTTCAGCAGCCTTGAACATTCTCATTTGGCTGCACGCACATACCGCCTTCACGTCAGGGCTCCTCCACCCTGGAGAAATAGCTTTACTGTCATGCTAGGTCATAAAAAAGAGGGGCGAGTGTCAGGTACAGCCTTCTCAGATGGTTCTGGATCTGTTTTGCTTCATCCCCTTAGTCCTTAAGGCGTTAAATCCTTTCTCATGTAAAATATTGTGGTCTTGAGGGCTCCCCTCCCTGGGGAGGGGCCCACACCTGCCTCTTTCTGGAAGCTGTACTTGCCAAAAGGCTACGTGGTAGGATAAAGGGCCCAGGTAGGAGTTCCTCCCTTCTCATCTCTTCCCTGTGTTTGTCTGACACTCTCAAGGCCCCAGCAGGAAAAAGAAAACAATAGATTTGCCTGCATATCTTGCTAGTAAGGTCCCAAGTAGATGCCGAGAGAGTGGGGTCTGAGAGAGGAGCTCCCTGTCATTGCGAGCCTCCCCATCAGCTGCAGAGAAGGAGAGAAAAACCCAGAAGTGAAGTTCTCCATCAGCTCCATCCCCAAACCTTCCTTCTTTAGCAACCGTTGGGTCAGCTCTTCCCTCCCATCCGGAAAACAGATGGGGTACTTTTTTTGTTCTGCCAAGAATGTGCCTTTTTGTCGTTTCATAATGTCTGAGGATGTGTTGTTCACAGAAGCTCTGAAGTCCCTGCTCATTTGGTGGAATTGGGGGGATGCCAGAATGGTGTACCCCCCCCCCCCCAGTTGCTTGCTCCTTCCCCTGGGGCTGAGTCTACTCCCTCCCAGGATGTGCCGGGAGACAGCTAGTTTCAGCCTGTTGATGGGAAGCTGGTTGGAAGATCCAGCCTCAGGATTTTCTGCTTACGGGTGAGCAGGAGGGCACCAGACATGGCACATTGTGTGGTAAGAATGGCTCCGTAATGAGTTGTTTCTTTCTTCCCAATATCCAACCTTGCATATGGACCTGGGGGGAGAGACAGTGAGTGATGGGATGCCTGGGGTGGCTCAGGGGTTGAGCATCAGCCTTCAGCCCAGGGCATGATCCTGGAGTCCCGGGATCGAGTCCCACGTCGGGCTCCCTGCATGGAGCCTGCTTCTCCCTCTGCCTGTGTCTCTGCCTCTCTCTCTGTGTCTCTCATGAATAAATAAATAAAATCTTAAGAAAAAAAAAGAGAGGTGTGTGTGTGTGTGTGTGTGTGTGTGTGTGTAAGGGGAAAGGGATGGAAAACCTCATCCCCGTCTCCTACGTCCCACACTTAGGCCACGGCCTCAGCACTCTCTTCCCCCATTTTTTCCAGAAAACAACACATCTGCGGTCTCACCTTAGCATCTTCCCAGACTCAAAGTTAAGGCTAAATCACTTTCTCAGGGTTTTGTTTGGACAAGTCTTGAGCGGATAAAAATATTTGGCTCTCAGCCCCTCTTCTGTTGACCTCCTTGATGGCGGCAGCAATGACCTTGTTGTTTGGTCCAGCTTCCTCCATTGTCCAGCATGTCAACTGCTCAAACTAACACTTTTTTGAAGAGAGTGGAATGAAATAATAGGAGCCAGAACGGATTCTCCTGGATATTTGAGCAATTCAGAGGCACAGACATTTTCTGGTTCTTGTTTTGTGTAGCGCAGAGAAAAGTTGACCTGCTTGTTCACGTTTTTTTTTTTTTTTGGTCTTTTGGAATCAAGATGGTGGTGAGGATGAACTGGTGGTAACAGGAGGCTTCGAAGGGACAGTGCCTTTGGCGGTTCATGTGTCTAGTCTTCTCCCGAGGGGAAAGAACCCGAGAACCGCGTACCTGTTCTGACGACGCTGTTCCGTCTCGTTCCAGAAGCGTCCTTGCGGGGCTTCATCGCTCGGTAGCGGTTCTGTGGTGAACCGCGGTAGGCCGGGCAGGTGGGGGCAGAGGACCTGTGGGACTGCTACCGAGGCTGTGGCCTGACGGCTCTCTATCCGCCTTATCCAGAATCCGAGTAACAACACGTGCCGCTTTATGAATCATGACGAAAGGGACGGATTACCAGGCTTTAGCATTAGGGACTTCTGTTTAGACATTATTATTTCACGATTTTGACAAGGTTGAGGATTCAAAAAGTGCTTTCTGAGCTCAGCTTTGTTTCCATCTGCAACACTCCTGCCATCTTGTCAAATGTGGTGTGTGAATTGACGGACTCGATGTCGAATTTACTGTTTAATAAAAATGCCAATTTAAAACAAGTTATTGGTTAAGAACCAGTGCGTTCTTTTTTATAATCATCGGCTACTAATGGATGAGCTCAACATAAGGTTTCATAGTGGGACGGTCCCTCCAGTGAGGTGTTCGTAAGCAGCTGACATGCTTATTCGTAGACATTTATCAACCAGGAGTCAAGTAAAAATAAATTACATTTTGTTTTTATTTATCTCTCTCTTGGAATGGGGTTTTTCACAAATACAAAAAGGCTTTGCATAGTATACTGATATTTCTCTCTTTCTGGGGGAAAAATTCAATTGTGGAAATGAAAACAAGCCACTCAAGTTTGAAGTGCAGTGATGACAATGATGGTTTTTGGTTTGAAAAAGATTTTTAAACTTAGTATTTCATTTAATCCTGTAACAACCATATGATGTAAGTAGGTGAGGGGTTATTATCTTTATTTATAGTAAGAACAACTGAGCCTGTACCAGATTTCTTGGATAGCAAGGTATTTCCTCAACCTCCCCAGAAAAATAGGGCTCAACTTTAGCACCTTTGACTCAACACCTTGAGGTCCTGTTGCTGTTAGTGCTTTGCTGGAGGGAGGGCTGCTTGTGTCCTGCTATGACCTAGAAACCATCTCCCCAAGGTTTCTGACATCTCAGTTAACACCAGTCTGCCCGAGGGGAGTCTCATTGCCGGAGTTCCCTAAACTACCAAGCAGTTCTGTTGGGGTTGTTCTAACCGGAAAGGAAAATGGTTGGTTCCCTCATGTCTGCGTCAGGCTGGCCTGGTCTGCAGAGGACCTAGAGCCACACGTGAAAATCTGCTACACTTGGCACACCAAGCACTAGAGTTTTCAGATCAAGTTAATTTAATGAGGTGCCAGTTTTTATCCTAATACATGTTAGAATGGTCTGATCATTTGGGGTCTCATCACTCTCTGTCTTGTGTTAACAAAAGAGAAGATGCAGATATAAAATTTTCCAGGGTGCACCCAGAAGTCGTTAGCAGCGATTTCAATGTTTAAGGAGAAGGGAAGGAAATTATTTTGTTCCTTTCTGTACTACTTATAAAATATACACCTATTATTTAAAAAAATGATTTTACAGATGCACGATACTCAGGTAAAGGAGAGACACAAGAGAACTACAAAGTCACCTTTCACCTTTCGGAGACCTGTGGACACCATGTGGTGAGGGGTCCCCAGGGCAGGGCGCAAGCCCGTGTCCGCCGTCAGACCGGTCTGAGCCTCACGGTGGCAGCTGTGTCACCTGCAGGAATTGGTTTTCCGAGGAGTGAAGAACGGGATGGTGAAGGGGTGCAAGGGGAGTGATGAAAGGAGGGATGTCGGGTGTTCTATAAGCTAGAACTACAGCTAATAAAAATACCCTGCTGCCCAGTGTAGGGCACGTGGTTGGTGACCGTGTAAGAGCTCGGGGGTGGGGGGGAGCAGGTGGGGGCAGGTGGGGGCAGCCGGGAGTGAACAGAGCCCAGAGTGTAGGGAAGCTGAGTCACTGCTGTACAACCTGAAGCTAACATAACATCGTGTATCAACTATATTCAAATAAAAAAAAAGAATTCTTATAGACCCTGATTCACCTTCCTTTCAAATGTCTGTTTCCGTCTCCTTCCAGAGGTCGATTTTACCTCTGTTTATTCCTACTGCCCTAGGAAGAGTACATTTTTTATTTACTAAGCATATTTTTGCAAATGTACTCATCACTCTCCAAAGGTCCATGAAATGTCTGTTTGCTAACAGACGGGTATAAGGTCTCCCCCATCTTAGATCCAAGGACATGTGGCTGTGGTGGGGGCGTCAGGGGGCTCTTAGGCTGGTTGTGCGGTGCAGGTGTTAGGAGCTGAGGGGCCCAGTCTGGCTCGTGGACTTCCCCTCGTTGCTCCGCACGTGTGGTCATACTTCAGGACACGCCCTGTCGGTGGTCCAACCTGAAGTCGCTCTTCAAGGCCCCAGTTTGGGAGGAGGAGCTGTGCTCCCTGTGGTGTGAGCCAACGCAAAGCCCCAAAGGTGTGGCAGCGCAGTGGGCCCTGACTGGGGGCCGCGGCCTGTCCCAGGCTGTCGCGGAAGTGACATGCTGGGAGCATCTGAGTCTAGCCTAGGGAAACTGAGGCTGGAAGGAAGGTCACGTGGGTAAGACCACGTGATCAGTGGTGACAGGGCCCCCCTGCAGGCCCTTAGGACACATAAAGAAGAACAAAAGACATTTTCATTCTCCCCAAAGTCATACCCTTCCTCCTCCTCCATCTCTTCTCTCCCACGTGCATCATCCCCCAAAGCAAACTCTGCACTTTTGTTCTCCGGGTGTCAAACTCCTTAATTTCCTTTGCCTTTTGTCTTACATGTTGTTGTTGTTGTTGTTGTTGTTTTCACTTGATATTCTGGGAGTTTGATATAATTTTGGGAATTGTATTCAATAATATTTCTATAGAATTATTAAAACATAAGCAGCCAGAATTGTAATCTTTCTGAGGGGTGGCAGACAGATTCTGGGGGGGTTACGCCCTGACCCCCTCCTGGTATTCACACCCTCCCATAACCTCCTCCTGTTGGCTGTGTGATTTGCTTCTGGGTCAGAGAGGGGAAGCCACTTATGATTATGTTGTATCGTCAAGTAGTCCATCTTGCTCTATGGACTCTTTGTATTGGCCTGATGGCGTCCGCGGCCATCTGGGGGTCTGCACAGCACTCTTAGCAGCCGTGGGCAGCCTCAGGCGCCTGAGACCAAGCCCGGTTGACAGCCCGCCAAAAGCCAGGGTCTCCCATCCCACAATAGAAAAAAAATGAATTCTGCCAATAGCTGTGGGACCTTGGAAGTGGGTTCTTCCCCAGAAAGCTTCCATATCCATGTGCGGCCCAGTCAACACCTTATCTGCCCGCACAGAGTCCTCAGGGACCCGAAGCCACATTCTGGACCCACAGAAACAGTCAGATGACAAACGGGCATCGTCCTAAACTGCTGAGTCGGTTACACAGCAGTAGGCAACTGAGACAAGAGGGTTTCTCTCTCTCTCTCTCTCTCTTTTTTAAATAGCATCCTATTTTCATTTGATGACTCATCTTAAGCTCATACACTGAGTATTTAGAAAGTTTTTCTTCTCCTTCCTGAATTATTTCTATTTCCTCCAGTATCAGTTTTCTGTTTTGTTTATTCATTTCCTTTCATCCTGCTGTTTCAATGCCTGGTGAGCTCTGGTTGTCTTCACTTTAAGTAAGAAGGACTAATGATATCTGAGTTTCCTCGGCTCTACCTCAAATTCTCTTTCCTGAGGGTCAACTCTGCCTAAAAATCCCATGGAGCAGGACTGAAGTGTTGACTAACAGTCCAAAACAATTGTATCCACTGGTAGGTGTGCACCAAGCCTGTTAGGCCACATCTACGACCCTAGAAGGTGTCCTTCTTCTCTGCTGTGTCACTGTCTTTAGGGACAAATGCTGACCATCTTTGCCTTTGGTAGGGGACTGAGGGGTGAGTGATGAAACGTCCCTTTTCATTTTCATCCCCCGGGGCTCAGACCAGCAGATTCCTTGTCATCTTGAATGCTGCCTTCTTATGATTAGGTTTGTGCTCTCTCCAGCTGTTTCATCCATCAATGAGCTTTTATCCATTTTCAGTCTTCCAGAAATATTCTAAATTCTGTTCTCCATTGTCATAGGCTTCCCTATGCTCATGGGCCTCCTTCATGCCATCGTTCCAGTGAGTACCTCCCTCTGCTGGGACTCCCCTAAAGGAGCATCATGACGGGGGTGAGGGTGGGAGCTTAAACCACAGACATTTATTTTCTCACAGTTCTGGAGCCTGGGAGTCCAAGACGGAGGCCGGGAGGTTGGTTTGTGGTGAGACCCTCTCCATGGCTCGTATCAGGCTGCCTTCCTGCTGTGTCATCGCGTGACTCTTCTCTGGGCATTGAGCATGCCTGGTGTCTTCCTTATCTTAGGATACCAGTCCTAGGGGCTTAGGCCCCACCCCGGCAACCTCTCTTAACCTTAATTAAGCCCTTAAAGGCACTAAATCCAAATCCACCCACATTAAGGGGTAGGGCTCCAACTTACGGATTTGGCGGGGGCGGGGGGGGGGGGGGGGACACATTCAGTCCATAGCAGCACGATGTCGCAGGAGTGCACCAGTTGTAACCGGGAGCTATGCCAATCATGTAAGAGCATTGGGCTGTGTTACTGGATCCGGTACGGCCTGACATTCTGTGACAGATGCCAGATTCCTTTAGAAGAGTAAAGACTATATATATAACAAAACAGTAGAAAAACTACACAAAAGAAGTATTTTCTTATTATTTTTGTGTGTGTGTGATAGGTCACTAGGCAGGGCCACTCTTTACTTCGACCTTTGGACAGTAGAGCAGAAATGACCAGGTTATACAGGGTCCACAAGGGAGAAGCATCTTCGGTGGAGCCCCATGGCCCCCGTGGGAGAGAGTGAGGGGGCAGGGCAGGCACTGGCTGCTCGCGGACTCTCTGGGGTGTGGGCTGGGGACCTGGAGCCACGAGCCAGCAGCTGGGAGAGGCAGCAGGTGCAGGAAGGCCGAGGTCTTTTCTCTGAACTAAAGGGTGGGTTGGAGGTGCTGCATTCCACAGAGCCAGCCGGAGGGGCCAAGCCACATGTTGCTGTTCTCTCATTTCTGAGTGCGACCCCACTGTGGCTCTTGGCCCATGGCCTGGGGGACACCTGTTGCCCAGTTATTGGGGCCCACGGACTAGGTCAGGCTGCTGCAAGCTTGGAGACTAGCTAGTTATCAGTAAACATGACTTATCTTGGCCAATGGAAGGCTCCTTTAGTTGGCATCTTTGAACAAAACCCACTGCCCTCTATAAAAGATTCTTTTGTGAGGTACAGGTCCCGAATCAGGTCTCCAGTATGAGGTAATGTCTTTTAGAGCAATTGCGAAAATGAAAGAAAACACATTAAATGGATAAAATGCTTTTGGCTCTAAAAACAGGTGATTGTTTTCACTTTATCTCCTAGCAACATTCTCACTTTTCCATGCTGAGCTCAGTATTTACAGGTAACTTCAAATTATGGTCTGTTTCTCCCTCCTATTGATGCATTTATTCACAACAGAATTTTATTTTTATTTTATCATGCTTGGGTATTTCCAGTGTCCCAGATACTTTTCAGGGTGGTAGAGTTTTGGTCTTCACAATTTTTTTATTTTTTATTTTTTAAGTATTCTATTTATTTATTCATGAGAGACATAGGCAGAGGGAGAAGCAGACTCCCTGCAGGGAACCCAATGCGGGACTTGATCCCAGAACCCCAGGGTTAAGATCTGAGCCAGAGGCAGATGCTCAACTACTGCACCACCCAGGTGTCCCTGGTCCTCACAATTTAAAGTCAAATATAATTTTGTGTTATAAGTATAGAAAGAACAAAAAAAAATGGCTATTCAAATCCTTTTAATTAATTGGAACTTTGCTGTAAATATTTCTTGAAATACTTGTATGACCTGGAATTTTCAAATATGTTCATCTTACAACGATTGTCAAACAGAAAGGCATTTTTGGGTATTTTATCTTTAAAAATTTCTAAATGGGGATCCCTGGGTGGCGCAGCGGTTTGGCGCCTGCCTTTGGCCCAGGGCGCGATCCGGGAGACCCTGGATCGAATCCCACGTCAGGCTCCCGGTGCATGGAGCCTGCTTCTCCCTCTGCCTGTGTCTCTGCCTCTCTCTCTCTCTCTGTAACTATCATAAATAAATAAAAAAATTAAAAAAAAAATTCTAAATGTTCCTACTTCTGTCTTTATAACTCATGTGGCACTTTAATGAAAAGCAGAATGGACAACTTTCCAATTTTGGGGTGCACTTCCTGACTCCACAGTGGTAGTGTTAGCTCTATGGGGACGGTTGTAACATGGTAACCTCGAAGCTCAATAGCCATGTTTCTTGAACATCTACTACCTACTAGATTCTGTGCTTGGTACTGGGATACGATGGTACATCCACTGTCATGGTCCCCAGCAGACATTCACCGTCCCAGAGAAATACAGCCCCAGAGACATCACCTCAGGATAGCATGGATCCCCAGGTAGGAATTCCAGACAGCAGTCCTCAAAGCTTTTTTGGTCTCAGGACTACTTTACACTCTCAGAAATGAATGGGGACTCCACAGAGCTCTGGTCCATACGAGCTATCCCTCAATCTATCACCTAGAAATTAAAACTGAGAAATTAAAAACTACTGGTAAGAGTGGCCTTATTTTACATTGTTGGAAATCGCTCTAATAGTTGGATTAATAGAAGACAACTGGGGTCCCATATTTGGATCTGCGTTTAGTATATGGCAAGAAGTTGTTTTGCTTGAAGCATATGAAGAACATCTGGCCTCATGCAGCTCGGACACATGAAAGGGAGGGGGATGGTAATAGCCTTTTCAGAGCATTGACCATATTCTTCTTTGGTAACACATTGAAATTGGGCAAATAGCAGTTCCTTTTAGGTTAGGGGTGATGTGGGGCCCAAAACTGTGTCTGTGAACTTTTTGTCCTGTTTTGCATTGAACTCCACTGGCATGTTTTGCCTTTTGATTTGATCTTTTTCCAACGTATAATCGTGTGATGATTGCTTGCTTGGAAAATACTGTTTCACTGGGTCATGCGGCATTTTCCAATATTGAGATATGTTAATATAGGATATTGGTTAGTGTCATTGTTTTTTCCCAGTTTGAGCTAATGTGTTTTATTTGTGAATAGTCTTTTATATTTTTGTCTGCTGAATATGGGCACCAAAGAACCTGTAAAAGTCCTCTTTTTCAATTGAATGTGCACAAATAAAAGTTTGGAAAAGATCTCTCTTTAAAAAAAAAGGCCATTAATATCATCGTGGAGCTAATCTACGCACTTATTAGAGAGGTCTTTAAGAATTAGGACACTGTCAAATGCACGTGGCAGATACACGCTTATTGGAATTTGAATTTTCAGTCGGAAGGTTCAAATTCTCATCGGCAACAGGTGCCAAGGATTGTTCTCGGACAGCGACTGGCCACGCGGGCCGCTCTGGGCTGTGCCAGTGGCCGGGGTGGAAGGGCCGTGGTCTGTCTGTCACCCTTTCAGGTAAAACTGGTCTTCGGTAGAGTGAAGCCACGAGCAGCCTGCGGCCCGGACACTGCGTCCCACCCGGACCCCCACCCCGTTTGCTCCCCAGAGTCAAAGGGCGTGGCCGAGGGCCGACACGTAACACACTTAGTGGTTTTCACGCTGACTCCCAGCACTGACACCACTGTATACCTCGGTGCCCTGCTGGTTGCCCAACATCCCGCCGCCGCTGACACCCCGTGGAACGCAGGGAATGGTGTGGGCTTGTGGGAAAGTCCTGGTGCCCGTGGGCCTGGACCCACTGTGCAGCGAGAGCAGCCATGAGGCACCAGGCCAGCATCCCGCAGGCAGGGTTGGGCACTGGGGGGGCCTTGCCTGGCGCCGGCGCCCCTGCAGCAGGAGCTTGGCCCCACACGCAGTGCGAGGAGGCAGGGCTGTTCGTGGGAGTGCGTGTCCCTGGGCTGCCAGGCTGTGGGTGGCTGCGCACCAGGTGCTTGGGCACTGCACCTGCTCGTGGCCTCACGGTCGTGGGGGTCCACCGGGTCACCTGGGGCTGGAGTCCCCGTGTGGCCTGACCTCCCCTCCCCGGGGCCTCCTCCAGGTGTGGCTGGCCTCCCAGTCTGCTCAGTGGGGCCGTCCTGTCCATGTGGTCATTTGTCCCTGGAAGCCAGCAGGTGCATCCTCTGCACCTTTTCCTTCCAGGAGCCCTGCGTCCGTTTTCCACTCCCGCCACAGCCAGGCCCTCCCGGGGGAGCCTCCTCCGGATGGACCCCAAGCCCACCGGCCTCGGACCTCATGACCCCACGTGCGGCCGCTGATCCTGAGGCTCCTGTCGCACCCGCACTGACCAGCTGTGGGCGCCACACGAGGGGCAGCAGTTTTGTTTTAAGGTTGTATTTATTTGAGAGCCAGTGAGGGAGGGAGAGATGGAGGGAGGAGGGAGGGAGGGAAGAACAGGGGAGGTGGGGAGATGGGGAGGGGGAAGGGAGGATGGGGGTGGGGGGGGTGGGGGGGGTGTTGGGATTTAGGGAGGCGGGGAGGGGGGAGGGTGCGAGGGACAGAGGGACAAAGGGAGGGGCGTCCAGGGTGGAGACTCCTGCCTTAGGCCCTCAGCGCCTCTGCTGTGGGCAAGCATGGGGGTGGAGAGCCAGGAGTGACAGCGGTGCCACGCAGGGCGCTGGACACTCTCCCGACTTGGGGGTTTGCGCCCCCCCGCCCTTCCTCTCTCTGTCCCCCAAGGTGGGCCTTGAGGCCCAGGCCCTTTCTCGTGTTCTCCAGGCTAAAGGTCCCAGGGCCACTCTCAGGCGTGTGTGCCGTGGCCTGGGTGCCAGGGGCCCTAATCATCCTTGCGTCCGGTTCCTTACTTTGCGCTTGGAGCGCTTCCGTCACTTACTTCTCAGTTATTTTAGGGGTAGCTGCCCTCTTTCTCCCCTGGGATGATTAGATCCTGGGAAGGAGGGCAGAGGAGCCCCCAGGGCACAGGTTCCCAGCTCAGCCAGAAAGGCCTCCCCTGCAGCCCACCGCTCCTGTGGGTGACGCCATCCGACGTCTACTTGGTTCCCGTTCCTGCCTTGAACAAAGCCATTGCCAACTCCTTTAATCTTTCCGGGTCTTATTGTCCTTGAAAACATTGCCTAGTCCATTAGTCCTTTGATTCAGAAATGTTGCCGACTTTTATTTTAATATCCGCCCTCCCGCTCCGATTCAATACATCTGAGAGGTCTCTAAAAATAAAAACAAGAAATATCCTAGATTCTTAAGAGGAGAAAATGATAACCTTGTCATTTTTCAAATGTGACACATTTATGCAAGTGTAAATCAAAAAGGCTTTAATGGTAAGATAAAAAGGACCCATTAATTTCAGTATTTAGACTTAACCCTGGGACATCGATGGCCCACGTTAGATTTGTACCGTCGTTTCTTTCTACCTGTATAAATCGACCATTTTTGTAAGTCTAGTAGGCTCTTTAAAACAATAAAGACTCCTAACTCTGGGAAGCGAACTAGGGGTGATAGAGGAGGAGGAGGGGGAGGGGTGGGGGTAAATGTGATGGGCACTGAGGGGGGCACTTGACAGGATGAGCACTGGGTGTTATTCTGTATGTTGGCAAATTGAACACCAATAAAAAATGAATTTATTATGAAAAAAGAAAAATAATAAATAAATAAATAAATAAATAAATAAATAAATAAATAATAAAGTTTCCACTTCTCCAGGGCTGGACTTTCATGCCCCAGAGGCTTTCATGGCAAAAAAAAAAAAAAAAAAATCACAAAATATCTGTGTTCTACAAAACAAAAATGTCAAAAAATTGCAGTAGTTTAATTTTTTCATTTATATATTTCCTATAAATCGTGTGGTTCTATTTTACTCATATATAGCATTGAGCACAATTGAGAATATTTATATAGTATAAAAGGAAAAAATATATTGCTCTAATAAACTGTTAAGGACATACTTAAAAAAACAATAAATATAAATAAATAAATAAATAAATAAATAAATAAATAAATAAATAAACAGACAATCAATATCATACGCTAGCCTAGATGGTACTTAACACCTAAATATGTCAACTCCAATTTAATCTAAATGTAGGACTATTCATAAGAAAGCGAAACAGAATACTTTAGATATGCGAGGCATCAAAACAAATAAGACCAGAGGCAGCCCTGTCCAAGGTCCCACCGGGTACCGTCCTCTGCTGTCGTCAGCCGAGCCAAGGCCTGCGGGTGGGCTATTTATAAAGTGACCCCAAAATGACACTCAACAAACCTGCTTCTCTACGGGGCTTCAGCTGCCAGAGAGGCTTCCCTCCTGCGACGGCCTCCGGCCTCCACCAAAGAGCTTTCAGAAGAGAGAAGGAACGAGTCTTACCTTACAACCTAGTCCAACCTGCTCCATGGACTCGTGTGAAAGGCGAGGACAGGGCAGAATGGGCATCTGAAGGTGAGAGTGAAGGGTGAAGGGGAGCACTACTGACGACTCCGCGTGACCCAGAGACTGTGCGTTGACGTGTGCAAGGAAGGGATGCCAGCCGGGGAGCAGCTGGAGGGTGACTTCCAGAGCTCCACTGCCTGCCTGGGCAGCAACTGCAAGGCCGGGGGAGTGGGGAGCTGGGGGGCTGGATGGGGAGAGAAGGCCTCCGGAAGCCGCTGACAACAGAGCTGAGTTAGGGACGCCATCACTCCTTGAGCAAGTCCTGGAAGGCCGGCAGGGGAGTGGGGAGCTTGGGGGGGGGGGCAGGGGGAGAGGGAAGGCTTCAGGGCACAGAGAGCAGAGTTAGGGATGCCATCACTCGTGGAGTAGGTCCTGGAAGCCTGGCAGGGGAGTGGGGACCTGGGGGGCTGTGGGGGGAGAGAAGGCCTCCGGACGCCGCTGGCAACAGAGAGCAGAGTTAGGGACGCCATGGAGCACGTCCTGGGCCCGGCCGCTGTCCCCAGTTCCCGCTGGGCCGTGGAGGAGGCCATGGGCTCCCTGCAGAGGGTGTGAGGCCAGGGGTCGGAGCTCGTTTCGTCTGCAGTCGGGCCGTGGTCCGTTCCGTGCTCAGCCCTCGGAGGACAGGGAGGGCCTCGGGTAGGCCGAGCTTTCTGGACGGCGGGCACGGCTCTCCAGCTCCGCAGAAACGATCCGATTCTAGAAAGAAATGGCTCATGCAATGCAGTTACAATAACCCTAATTATTCATTCATTTGCTATGGAAATTGCCTCGGTTCAGCCGAGAAGCCGGTTTGGGGACCCAAATAAAAACCGGAAACTATTTTGGTCTCGCTCGGTGGTGGAGATGGCAGAGGAGGGAGGACTGTCAGTCATCCTGGTGGGTTGTCTCCTCTGCTTGGAGACTGGCTCAGCTGCAGGGGGCCTGCATGCTTCTAGAAGGGCCTCCTCTACTCCCTGCCCTCACTCTGGGCTCTTGGCCCGCCCGCCTCCCACCCGTGAGCACCCGCAGCTCCCTGCCGATGGGGATCTGGCCGCAGGCTCTCCGGGGAAGTGCTGCCCCTCTGTCCTCCCAGCCTGGGCAAGGTGCCATGTAGACGGTTACTGAGGCGCATCCACAGCGTACTTCCTAGGGTGGGTAGGGATCCTTTTACAGTAGGAAGAATATGAGGAGGAAAAGGGGGTCGCATTCGGATTCTGAGACTCTTATAGCAAAGCAACAAGCTCGAGGGGCAGGCGGTGTTGTGCCAGAAGGGGTCCTGTAAGTCCCTTTAGATCCCCGCGTAGTAGGGCCACAGCCACGCTGGGTCCCCTGCTCAGCGGTCCTCGTGCACCTCACACCCCCACCGTCTGACGGAGAAGAGCAGAAGGTAGGACACAGATGTGGGGCATTTCCTCCCAAGAGAAACAAAAAGCAACCAAAAGGACTGTCCCAAACACTGTATTTTCAATTCTTCCATGATTCCACAGTAAATAATAGAGTTTGCAGCAAGAATTGGCCCACACGCACACATGCACACACATAGGTCACAGGGGCACTGAAATAAATACATTCCACCAAATAATGCTGACTCCGTGTCATTCTGATATGTCATTTTTTATTTCTTCTATTCCTTTAAAAAAAAAACTAATAAAAATAAAAAAAATAAAAAAATAAAAAAACTCAGTGATGGTGATGCCTACTAAACTGAAAATCATGATCAACGAAAGGGTCATGCCCCTCCGTCTGAAAGCAGCAATTTAAATTTTGGCTTGCTCTAAGCTATAATTCACATTTTACATTTAGCTCATTTTTCTCCCTACTAGCTATCATGTGGAGGCTGAGGGGCAATATCCCAGTAAGTGCAAGGGATGAAAAAGAACAAGAAAAAAATTGGTAAATTTGTAGTGTGAGTGAATTTCGTGACCCCATCCCTCAAGCTTCTTCTTTCCTATAACTCAGTGTTTCTCTTTTCTCCTTTAGGATTAATTATTTCAATTCCTTCACCCATTCACATCATGAACTACTGCTCTGTGCCAGGGGCTGCTCCCTGCCTTAAGGGTAAGCGGTTAGTAGGGTAGACGAGGAGCAACTTCACGGAGTTTATATTCTATTAAATCACTATTCGCATCAACCGTGGTGGGTTTAGAAAACACAAAGCTTCTAGTAGGCAGCGTTCACATTTGAAACACACTTATTCAAGGTCCTAATTCTAACTTTTCCTTACAGAATTTCAAAGGAGACAGTATGGGGTAGAAAACACACTGTCAAGGGGTCAGGAGCCAGTATCAGCCGGGCTTCTGAATTCAGTGATTTTCTTTTTTTTCCTCCCCCCTTTTTTTTAAATTTAAATTCAATTTGCCAACATATAGTACAACACCCAGTGGTCATCCCATCAAGTGCCCCCCTCAGTGCCCGTCAGCCCGGTCACCCCACCCACTCTCCTTCCACCACCCTTTGTTTGTTTCCCAGTTACAACTCTCTCATTGTTTGTCTCCCTCTCTAATTTCCCCGACGAAGTCCCCCTTCTTTCCCTTAGAGTCCCTTTCACTATTTTTCCCCAGGGGAGGAGGAGGACTGTCTATTTTTGTTGAGTGTAACCTATGTGTGCTATTTTGTGAGCTTTCACAAAAGCCCTATGAAATAGGCATTATTATTCATCTTCCCTAAACTGAGGAAATCCCATTAGGGGGATTATGTAACTTGCTAAGTCACATAACCAGTAAATGGCAGAGTTACGATCAAACTCAGGTCTGTTTCTAATTCACACCCATCCATACACTTTCCACCATCATGCTGCATGGAAGAGGCAGCTGATGATGCTAAAAACTTTAAAATTGCAGCATGGAAGGGGCATCCATCTACCTATCTACTGTCTATTTATCCATCCATCCATCCATCCATCATCTCTATAAATATACATACAAATATTTATTTATGTTCCAACCTATCCAGTTGGCCCAAGTAGTATAATTTGCAATGCAGATTGTTCATCAAAATATTCTGGTAATTGCCAAATTGTTGATTGTTAGAGATTATGACCATCATAATTTGACAATGGCCATCACCAGATAAATAATATCTCTGTATGAACCACTATTTGACACCAACTCTTTTAAAAAGTTCTTCATAGGATGACTTCTATCATCAATGATAGAAGTATGATGATAGAAGTATGATCAATGATAGAAGTTCCTAGTATTGAGTGCATCTGCTTTTAGCTTGTGGTGAATCAACATCAATCACATTTAAAAAATGCCAGCCTTTAAGAGTGCCTGAGAATTATATATACTCTGCATCTCTTTGACTATGCTGATCATCAGATTTAAACAGTCTTCCGGAATTTGTTATTTCAAACATCAGGTCTCATATTTTTTAATTCTCTGTGGTATTTGATTCACATTTGAAAACAGAGGATTTAAAAGGATTCACCTGAATTATATTTTATTGCATCATCCAGAGGGTGAAATGCCAACTTAGAGTATCCAGGAATTTTTGTAGTATTTGGGATAAAACTCCAGACTTTCTCCACTGGCACTTTCTCCAAAATTTAAAACATGTTATTCAGTGAAGCTATTTTTCCTGCTCTCTGACCATCAAGTTGGATAAGTCATTTCATACATATTATTCCACCTTCATGAGATCCACAAAAACCATTGAGATATCTGTAAATTGTGACTTTTCTGTTTTAATTACAATATTAGAATACTTTAGTGTGAAAGTTGAGAGGTAGCTGATAATGATAAACTAGTTTTCCAAAATGTGGTCTTTTCATTTCAGTATTGTGTGAACATGCCATAAGCCAAGTTCGTAATGATACATCCACAGTGTTCATTTTCTAAAGTTCTAGAATGTCTGAAAATATCAGATTGTGTTCCTATATAATTGACAGTAATATAAACTCAAAATTTTCTTTATTTGATCCATGACATTTAACAGAACACAACTGTCATTTTGATGTAATATGTAAATGTGTAGCAAATTCAGCTTTGAGTGATGTCATTTGGAGCATCTTTTGTATCCGATATTTGTCAATAATAATAATAATCCGCTTATATTTTTGTTGAAATGATCATTTTTTTTCTCACTCCAGAGATACAAATAATGTGTGTAATGTCTGCTGATTCTTGCAGTGTCTTCGAGGATCTTCTGGGCTGTCTTAATTTTTGCACCAAATGAACCCAGGTTGAGATTCAGTATAAATCTCCTTTTTTTTTTCTTTGTTCTGTTGTGCATTCAGAAGAGCATGCTTTTATTTATAAGAAAAACTATAAAATTACCCAAAGTATCTTGCACCTTCATTCTAAAGCTTTGTTTAAAAATATTTATTCACTTAAATTTATGACGTCTAGAACACTGCGCACTTGAGGCCCACACAAGAATTACGAGGTGCTTGGGTGTGACCTACACCACTGACAATAACCGAGGAAAAAGTAAATCATCTGGAAGCAGCAGCCATGGTGTAAATGGAGCTGTGAGAACCGGGCTGTCCTTGTGGAGCACGGGCTTGCACTCGTGTTCGGGAGGCCCGCGGGCTGTGCGACGCCCCCTGGACAGGCAGGCAGTGTTGGGAATACTCGCGGACGTTGGCGCGATGGGAGGCCCAAGTTACGGTGGCTGTTGGGCCGGCCTTCGACGCTAAGCTTGAGCTAGTGCCATCACGGTCGAGTCTTTATGATCCCTCGGTATTGTTTACTGCAGTTCCTCCCCACGGCTGGGGCAGCTTTCAGGGTGTTAACAGCTGGTGCCCCCTACAGATTTACACGCGCTGATCCCTGGTGTTGGGACCTCAGTTCTCGACGCCCTGAATTAACTCACTAATTTGCTTTCCTATTTCTTCTAATATACCTGATACTCAGCCAAACTGAGCCATTGGCTTGTCTCTGAACACCTCTATTTTCCACCTTAGAGTTTCTGGCCATGGGTTTCTCTCACCTTAAATTGTCTTGCTCCCATATCCTTTGCCTGTTGAATTCTTTCTCTTCCGTTATGATTTGACTCAAAAGTTATTTGTCTGCTTCATACCCACCAGCCCATCCATCCCCCCATGTATCTCGTATTTTATGGTATTTATGAGGAACAGGCACTGTCACAGAGAAATATAGGGATGCCACTTGCTTTCTAAAACTTTGTATAAACCCACCTCAACCCAACCTGATGAAGTTTCTCTGTTGTCAGAAGGACTTCGGGAATCTTCTACAGGGTCTGCTCCGTGCACTGTTGTAGACAGAGATGTTGTGCGTGTGTTTTTCATCTCTTATGCTCCCTGGCACGTCATCCTGCACAAAATGTTCAGTTAAGGACATTCTGTTCTGTTCATTCAGTTCTAAACTGAATTGAAAAGAATAAAAGCCATGTTAATGTTATTTTCTGCAAACCCTCTGCTCTTAAAATGCTCTTATAATTTACTCTCCATTCTTTCTAGAAAGTTGTCTGTCAGGAACTCTTAAAAAGCATTCATATGTGTAGGTTTACACATGATCTATACGTATGTATGATTAGATCAGTTCAAACCCTCTCTACTCTGTCACTTGTGTTATTCCCAATCATTTTATGGTCAAATCACTCTTTATGCTCAAACTTAGGCTGAAATAGCTGCTGTGACTGGCAGGGCTTCTGCGCCGCCCTATCATATGTCTTATGGAACAGGTGAAGTGCTTGGACTCTTTCATATATGTACTAAATTTAGAGTATCAGAAACTAAATTAAACCCCGAGATTATCCACATACAAAGGCTTTGAAAGCATAATAAGTTGTTCAAGGAATAATTCTTTTTTGGAGTGACAAAGATAGGACATAAAAATCTGGGGTGTGTTTTATGAAAATCATTGGGTAAACGACATCAGGGTCACCTACATATAGGTAGTAATACATGAAAAGATTCATTGAACAAAATAACAAAAAAATGGATTTGGCCCATTAGGGTTTTCGAAATACTAATAGAGAAATAGGAGTAGGCAAAGAAAACACCAATGGCCTTTTCCTAAAAGTCCTCATAAGCCATGGCTAGTACTAGGGGCGTGGGATATCCATGAAGCTGATTGTAGTCAAGGGATTAAGAAAAATATTACAGTCGAGGATCTGATTAGGTGTGGAAAGTTTAAAAGAAAATGAAAGAAAAGACACTGGCTTTGACTCCGAGGATGTCAGTCGCTCTAGTACTATCAGGGGAACGATGAACATGAAGGTCAGGTTGTGTGGAACATAGAAATGGATCAGAAGAACACAAACTACAAGGGAGGGAAAGTAACATGCTGCGAATCTAGGAATATGAGATGGAAATGAGGAAAACGTTAGAACTATGATCAAAATCAGCTGTATGTAGTGAACCATAGAGAGCTATTTAAAGTTCTATTTATGAATCCTCAACTTGAATGGTTGAGATAAAAAATACATCAGAAAGAAAGCATCCACTTTCCATGGGCATTTCCTAAATACAGAATATTTTTGATATTCTTTTCTTGAGAAAGATAAGCAAACACATAATTATATATTTAGCTTTTACATGAGTATATATTGACTCAAAAACAGAGTCAAAAATGACTTTGCAAGGCAGTGGGAGGCTAGCCAGAGAAATATTTTGATTTGTTCCCTGACGTAGATGTCGGCTTGGGTGCCCTGTCTGTCAAGGCCTAGGCAAGGTGGGTTCAGACCCTCATCTATCCTGTCCCGTGTTAGTCCCGACTCCCAACCTGTGGTCACACCCTGTTCTGAGCCCAAGCTTCCACCGAAAGAGTTCAGTTTATTTGCTTCCTGTAACAGGTGATGTGTTCAGACTTTTCACAATTTCCACGATAAACAAACAAAATAAACCCTAGACGCCCCCAAAGATGTTAGTGGGTATAAAGGTTTTGCTGATGGTTTCAAGAGTACGGGGTCACAGCTTCTGGTCAGACTTGAGATATCTGCCTCACAGCAGCCCCTTATCTCCACCACCCATGAGCATTTATCTGTGTTTCCAAAATGTTCCCCAAAATAAGGAGAAGGCACACGCACAGTCACAGGAGAAGCCGAAGAGCCGTCATTTCATGCACTCCACGGACAATCTTACCCGAGTTGCGTGTAGGTGATCGGCTTGAACAGAGCATGCTTTCAAAACTCTGCACCCCCCACTTTTAAGCATTTAGAAGTCAGTACCTTATGCAGTGCAATTGCTTTATCGAACGGTTTTACTTATAACTACAGAGAAAATACATGTGCAACCAAATTATAAATGGAAAGAAATAAAATTATGTATCATTCCATGCCATTTCACAAGTCGAAAAAAATTGAAAAGCAAAAAAAGAAAAGAATATTTGAGGAATGAGAGCTTTGTTAAATTGCAGAGCTTTAGGAATCAAAAGAAAGGATTGTTACTGGGTTCGTTTTTTTCTCCCCCATCTCTTTCCTCATAAGCCTCCTAGGAACACATTTCCCGTGCTCCCTCCCTGGCCCACCCCTAAACACCCGCGGGGCCAGATCTGGCTCAGATTAAGCCCCTGATTCATGATAATGTTTCAAAGGTTATTTGATGTAGTGCAGACTAATCTCTTAAGCTATTTTTTAAAAATGGCTTTTGGGGGCACCTGACTGGCTTAGCCAGTAGAGCGTGACTCTCTATCTCGGGGTCATGAATTCGAGCCCCACACTGGGCATAAAGATTACTATAAAAATTAAAGAATGTTATTCCTCAGCCATTAGAAACGACAAATGCCCACCATTTGCTTCGACGTGGATGGAACTGGAGGGTATGATGCTGAGTGAAATGAGTCAATCGGAGAAGGAAAAACATTATATGGTCTCATTCATTTGGGGAATATAAAAAATAGTGAAAGGGATTAAAGGGGAAAGGAGAGAAAATGAGTGGGAAATATCAGAGAGGGATATAGAACATGAGAGACTCCTAACTCTGGGAAACGAACTAGGGGTGGTGGAAGGGGAGGTGGGCGGGGGGTGGGGGTGACTGGGTGACGGGCACTGAGGAGGGCACTTGATGGGATGAGCACTGGGTGTTATTCTATATGTTGGCAAATTGAACACCAATAAAAAATAAATTTATATAAAAAAAACAACAGCTAATAATTGTGTATTTTATTCCATTTTGGTAGGCAGATGATGGTCTTCAAAGTGTCCACTTCCTTTGTTTTTAGTTTCCACATATGAGTGAAATCATGTGGTATTTGCCTTTCTCTGCTTGACTTACGTTTCACTTAACATAACACCCACTAGGCCCATCCATGTTGATGCAAATGGCAAGACCTCATCCTTTTTTTATGGTGGCTTAATATCCCATATCTATTCCACATTCCATATGCATGTCTATAGAAAAAACCTTCCTTATCCGTGTGTCTATTGCTAGACACTTTGAACACTTAAGACTTAGATTGCTTTGGGTAAATACCCGGTAGTGGAATTATCGTATCACAGGGTAATTCTATTTTTAGTTTTTTGAGGAATCTCCCTACTGAGTCCCAGTGGCTACACCACTTTACATTCCCACCAGCAGTGCCCGAGGGCCCCCTTTGTCTGCATCCTCATCAACGCCTGTCATTTCTTGTCTTTTCATTTTAGCCATTCTGACAGGTATGAGGTAGCATCTCCTTGTGCTTTTGATTTTCATTTACCTGATGATGAGAGTGACACTGAGCGTCTTTTCACGGGTCTATATGTCTTCTTTGGAAAAATGTCTATTTAGGGCCTCTGCCCATTTTTTAATTGCACTGTTTGTGGTTTTGATGTTGAGTTTTAGAAATTCACTCATATGTAAAAATCTAAACAAAACAAATGAATAAACAAATGAAAAGCAGAATCAGACCTATAAACGCAGAGAACAAACTGATGGTTGCCAGAGGGAAGGGGGTAGAGGCATGATAAAGTGGTGGAGTGAGGGGAAGGTTCGGATTTCTGGGCACCGAATGAGTAAGTCATGGGGTAAAAGGCACAGGATAGGGAATGCTGTCGGGGATAGGGTAATAGGGCTGTGTGGGGACAGCCCCGCGGTGAGTGTGGTGTAACATACATGGAAGTTGAGTCACCCCTATACACCCGAAACTAATGTAACATTGTGTGTCAACTGTACTAAAATAATTAAAAAAAAAAAAAAATCCACTTCCTAATGCCTGGAGCCTGTGACTGTTACCTTACGCAGCAAACGGGACTTTGCACATATGGCTATGTTTAGTGGGAAAATTAAATGAGATTGATTTGAGAAGATTATTCTGGCTTATCCCGGTTTAATCCAGTGTGTTCTGAAAAGTGGAGAGCCTTCCCCGGGGTGGGCAGAGGGGAGCAGGGGTAAGAGATGCTGACTTGAAGGAGGAAGGAGGCCACTCCTGGAAGCTGGAGGGGCGAGGGCGTGGATCCCCCCCCAGAGCCTCCAGAAGGGAGGGAGGGAGGGAGGCCCACCGCCTGACTTGGTGCTGCTGGTCCCTGATGGATGGCGGCTCCACCCGGGGTTCCAGCTCTGAGGTGGCGTGAAGGTGAGGCCCGCTCGGGAGGAACTGAACTGGGAATCCCCGATCTCCTCTCTCCCTGGGCTGGAAGGTGTAGTATGAGGACTGTGCTGCGACGTGGCTCCTCGCTGGCCACACAGCCGTGACAGTCGCGGCCAGACGCCTCTGACCACTCGGGGTCCTGCGGCAGTCACCGGCCGATCGATGCACGAGGAAGGCAGTGTCTCGTCATGCCGTGGGCCTCCCGGGAGGCGGCCTTGCCCACTGCAGGCTGCAGGCATTCTGGGCGCGATCGAGGAAGGCGGCCTGTGCTGGAGGCCTCTAGCGTGGGCCAGGAGGTCCACTTCGACCTCGCTGACTTGCAATTGATAATGAGTTTATCAGGACACCCCCCTCCCCCGTGGGCGTGTGTGCGTGTGGAAGGGAAATGACTCCTGCCTTGTCCTCTCTTTGAAGGAGACAAAGGGGAGACAATTTGTAAGGGTCGGTTTGCAGGCGCCTGCAAGGGTCACGGCCCAGACTTGGGACTTGGGATCTGGGCATAGCTGCGGGCAGGTGTCACAGCTGGGGATTCGCATCATGACGGTGGCCTCTTAGCCTGGGTTCTGCGACTTCTTCAGGCACGTGCGCATGTCTCCCGAGGCCCAGGTCAGGAACCTGCTTGCAGGGCTGCCACCCCCCCACCCCCCAAGCTCCCCGCTGCCGCGCCGGGTGTCCTTGGCCTGGCCTACATCACCGTTCCGGGGCCTGGGCACTCGGCGAGGGGACAGTACGGCCCAGGAGGAGGTTCCCGGAGCTGCTCCTGGACTAGGCACGCCCCTGGCGTTGCACTCCAGGGTGAGAGGCCTTGGGCGCCCTCGGGCCGAGCACAGGGGCAGCAGAGGCCGCCGGAGCCCACCTGCCCCAGCACCTGCCCCCGGCACCGGGCCTGGAGGTCCCCGAGGTCCCGAGGTCCCCCATGAGCCCCTTGGTCACAGGCTCGGGAGCTGAGGCACCTAGTCAGGGTCAGAAGGTATTAGGTGATGGGCTTCTGCGCCTTGTCCTCCACCAGCTGCGTCAGGTTATCCTCCGGCTGCTGGTCCCCCATGGCCTCGCAGCCTGCCCGCCCCCTCGGAACCGCTTCCCCCCACCCTGAGGCCTGGCCCGGGGTCTCAGGGCAGCTTCTGTGGTGCAGGGAGCACCAGCTCCCCGGCACCCTACCCCCCTGTGGGCCCGGCTGGAGGGCGTCGGGGCCCCCCGCCACCTGCCTTCCAGGCCCTGGTACCATCTGCTCTCTGAGGCTGTTTTCTTTAAATATTTAGTGTATTCATTTGACAGAGAGCGAGCGAATGAGCAGGGGAGGGCAGAGAGCCCAACGAGGGGCTCGACCCTAGGACCCCGGGACTCTGACCTGAGCTGAAGGCAGGTGCTCACCTGACTGGGCCCTGGCGCCCCGTCCCTGGAGTCCCCAAGCCCCCCGGTCCTGCGGCCTCCCTGGCCTCCCTGGCCTCCACGGCACACTGGCCGGGCCTCTCCCCGGCCCACCCGCAGCAGTCCCACCTCAGCAGCCCCTTCCTTCCCTCGACTCTGGCCCAGAGCTCCGACCACAGCGTGGCTCCACGCCTTGGATATTCCGAGTAAACACTCAGCCCCTATTGCCATGGCCTCTTCCCGGCTGCCCGAGTGCGGCTGGAGGACAGGGCCATTCCACAGCAGACACGTCGCGCAGGAGAGCTGATGCGGGCGTCACAGGGTGTGAGTGGTGGCCGAGGTCCCGGGGCCGCAGGATGCCCCTGGGGTGGAGCGTGCGGGGCAGATTTAGAGAGGATGCGGCTAGAACCCGGGGGGGAGAGGAAAGGAGGCCGGGAGAGGAGAGGCCAGGACCCGGGAGGGGGGTGGAACAGCAGAAGCAGCAAGCCTCCAAGGAGCCCCCTCTCTCCCCGGGAAGCGTCACATATCACTCTCTTTATTTTGGACGAAAGGTTTTTATGGGCCACTAGATACATTTTGGAGCTACAGTTCGGTTTCTCCAGAAGGCAGCTTGTGTATAAGACTCTAAAGCAGAAAAATAAACACAACGCTACAAGCTAAATGATTCTTATTTTAAAAATGCTTGACTTGGTCGAATACACCCCAGTAAAGTCGAAGAAGATGCTTAAAGATAGTGTTGACTGATGTTTCAAGCATGTTACTAAAGGAAAGGGGATGAAATGACAAATTTCTTTGAATCAAAGAACCGTTTAAGAGTGAAAAGAATAAAGGGGAAAAGAGAAAAAATAATTTAGGCTGCAAAAAATGGAAGATAACAGCTGGGCCATTGATTACGTTCATACGACCAATTGTTGCCAAGTTACTTCTCCCGTCGTGGAATAATTTAGTCTGGCCAGATTATTCCTTTAGGGAGACAAGCTGTTAATTGCATATACCTTGGTAGTGACCTTAAAAAAGCCGTGTTATTGAGAACAACCAAATTAGCTGGGTTTGATTTATTATTCCAGCTAATTAGATGAGCCTTTGACTCAATGAGTGTCTGGTTTAATTGAGTAAATAGACTACGGACAGGGACCGGCCAAGTTGCTCGTCGTTAGAAGTATGGACAGAGTCTCAAGGTGATCTTCGGACAGTCGCGTCAAGCAGGGCGCTCGTGACCACGTCCTCACTGTCAGGAGAGGAAAATGAGAGCCACACATCACCGCAGAGCAGGGAATCCAATATAAAATGCAGGTCCACGACCCTCCTGGAGGCCGCGGCGCACAAGCGATGGCCGCCCTTGCTGCTTGTGGGGCTCAGCCATGTCCTCCGCAGTGCGTGTTCACCCAAGGCCTCAGGATGTGACTGCTTCTGGAAATAAATAGAGCCTCTGCAGACCCAATTAGTTAAGTTAAAATGAGGTCATGCTGCATCCGGTTGGGTCCTAAACCCAACAGGTCTCCTTAGAAGAAGCAGAGGAGAAAGACTGTGTTTTGACTCCTTGTGCACCTTTGATGCTTTCAGGGCTTCAGCGGGGCGCGCTCACTGGAATGCCAGCCCCGCCCAGCCTGTCCCCCGGGACTGCTCTGTCTGTGAGCTCAGCAGCTGCCTCCTTTGAGTGACGCCGTGTGTGCGCAACTGCCTGGGGAATGTGATTTCTGTTCGGTGACACTCCAGCCCTTAAAGGTCGTGCAGCAGTCGGTGCTGAAGACACAGGCCCATTGGAGGCCTATGCTGCTGCACCAGGGGGCCCCAGAGCCACCAGGACTGTTCCTTAGACAAAAGGCCTTTCCTTTTTGTTGCCTTTGGATGTAGTTGTCTCTGTTAAAGCCTGACCTCTAAGCTCACTGCTTCGTATTCTTTCGAGAGTCTTCATTGTCTGGTCTCCATGAAAGAGCTTTGGAGCTGGAGGTGGTGTCTGGGTTTGGAGGTCACTGGTTTGTCGGGGCAAAGGATTGCCACTCTTTTCTACGCCACACACTGTGGTGTGACGGTTCCGGGGACGAGTCTGGCTCATTTGCTGGCGTCTGCCCGTCCGCATGTCCCTAAACACCTTCCACCTCGGGGTCTGTCCATCTCGCCAGCCTACTAGATTTACACTTTTTTTTTAATTTTTAAAGATTTTATGTATTTATTCTTGAGAGACAGAGAGAGAGAGAGAGAGAGAGACAGAGACACAGGTAGAGGGAGAAGCAGGCTCCATGCAGGGAGCTCATGGGACTCGATCCCGGGACTCCGGGGTCACACCCCAGGCCAAAGGCAGGTGCTAAACCACTGAGCCACTGGGGCTGCCCCGATTTACATGATTTAAACATAGATAGGGCTTAGGACAGTGCTTGGCACTTTGTGAACATCAGAGACGTGTGGCCTCTTATTATTAATCCTGTGTATGAATCACATCTCGGACTGAGGTGTTGCTTAGATTTGGCCACTGGTGAGCACGCACAGTTCAAAGCAGCGAGTGGTGTTCGGGTTTCTCGTGATTCCCTGTCTGCCTGTTTCGGAGAGCTTCCCTGCTTGCCAGGTAGGGGTGGCAATGCTATGCTGAGATAAGACTGAGGACTATTATCTCCCAGCTTTTCAGGAACAACTACGTATTATCCAGACTGACTCAAGCGACAAACATCTAGCTCTTTTGGTTACTAGAGCAGGGTCAGTGAGAGCACAGGTGACTTGTCAAAGCGTTACAATAAATAAAATAAAGAGGCCTCTTGCTTATGCCCCTGACAAAATGTGGCTGGAAGGGATGAAGAAGGCCCAGAGTGGCTCTCAGAAACCAGAAGGAGAGCCGTGTAGAGAAGCCTTGTGGGGAAGAAACGGTGACCTTCCGCGAAAGGACACAACCCCCCGAGGTGCTCTTACAGGGAAGGAGCCAGAGGAATAAATACCCGGGCCTCCTTCTCCTCCCTTCTTGCAATTTCCTTGCTGGTGTTTCTCATTGCTGAACCCCAACGGGAGCCAGAAAGTGTGGGAGTCTGTTGATAAGGTTCGTGCAGCTCAGTCTGCGTGGGGACAGATGGTGAGTCAGGGTGCGGGAAGGGGAGATCCGAGAAGGCAAAGGAAGAAAGGGTTCCAGCCCTCGGTTTTGTAAAAGTTGGTGACACAGTGCCTTCTGAGGATGGCGGTGGCATTAGCAGAGGTCAGCCCCAGAAATCCACAGCCACCTGGGGCAATGCCAGAACAGTGCGGGAGGGAGGAAAAAAGAGCACGGTCCATGCAGTCAATAATTTCAGCACGACTCATCTTTCCCTTGGTTTACTTGGATACTCTGAGGCCATAAGTAGACCCAATAAAATCTGTATTTTGATCATAGTTTCTTCTCTCTCTTGAACACCTGCCCTGTTCCTCCTAAAATCCCCTCCAGCAGCCAGTTCTGCATTTAACCTGTTGCCCACCCCTCTCTCCCCGTGCTCACCTCCCATGCTTCCAACACAGAAAGCCCAATCCTCTCATCTTCTAAGGTAGGGGGACCCTTGTAAGTGCTGGGCGAGGGGCCAGCCTGCGGGGGTGGCCCCCGGGGGAGGGTAGTGAGCATTGGTGGCCAAGCTTCAGATAGGCAAGTACTTCCACCCCATTTTACAGGCATAGGAAGAACATGCAGATGCCGATTGCTCAAGCTGTGCAAATGATGCCAAAGAATTTTCTGAGCTCATGGGCCTCAATCCAGTCTCAACCCAGGTGATCTCACCTGTACCTGTGAATTGAGATGATAACTAAGAGTGTCTTTTCAAAAGATTCACTGACATCAGTGCTACCGAGGGAAAAACACACGATCACGGAATTGATTAACCTTAGATGTATTTCTAAAGCAGGGATTAGCCGCAGCTCCACCAGACCTGAAGGCCGTCCTGGTCCTCCCCTCTCCTGGATCCGGGCTGGAGTTGACAAGCCTGGGAAAGATAATGGCTCTCAAAATGCTCCTCCTCACATAGATTCCTGAGAATGAAACCCCAGCTCAAAGCAAAAATCAGTGATAGTCATGCTGACGCGTCCATAACTGCCGTAGGTTTCTCTTTGACCGTGACTACAGCGGTTACGGATACATGGGCTAGGATTTGTATTTACTCCTCCAATTAAACTTGTGTTTTCAAAAACAAAAACAAAAACAAAACAAAAAACAAAAAACAAAAAACCCAATACTTCAAATCCCCCCAAGCCAAGAAAATGAACACGTTAGGATCGCGACCTCCGTGAAGGTCCGACCTGCGCCAAGCCTACCACGGGGCCGTCGGTGTCACAGTCCTAGTGAGGCACAGCCCGCGTCCGTCCTGTGCATAGAAGCATCTCCACTTCACAGAGGACACAAGTCAGCCTCGGAGATGTCATGCAACCCACCGCCCTGCATGTCTGCCAGGGGCCGAATCCAGGTTTAGAACCATATGGTCAGTTTCAACCCAACATTATCTGTGCTGTGGCTTTGTTCTGTTCCTCGAAGCACAGATCTGTTCTGCTCAATGAGATCAGTCTCAGCCTTGGGTGATTAGGAGCAAATTAAACTTCTTTACAACCCGAGTCAGATAATAGAAAAGGTCTTCCTTCCACATTCTGCCGAGATATTCATGTTCACCTTTTTTTCTTCTTGTGTTTTCTCATAAATGTTGAGTATATGACGCGTCCGTGGATGGAGTAGATTTGGGGGCCAGATCAACCATTGCTGGAGCCTCCTCCACTGGGGTAAAATACCTGAGGCTGCTCCCTTGCTTCCTCATATTTAGAAGACAGATACCTTCTCACATGTCATAGGAGGTTTGGAAATAGTATGTGCAAGTAACTGGCACTATTTGGAGAGTTCTAAAATAGTAGCTTTTGTCGTGGCTGATGAGGTCACTCTGTGAAGAGACCCGAGTCTGCTGCTTGTCCCATTGTTTTGGAGTCTGCCGTTGACGCGCGAGGGTCTAAGTAAACGAGTTCCCAGGCGGGGCATGAGCACACCCACCGACTCCAGCTTTGTCCCTGCCCCGGACCTACACAGACTCTGCACTTAATGTCACTGCAAGGCTCAAAGATATAGATATTTTTGGAAAATGCTGTTGCATTGAATAGCTCATTAAGTTTGCCTGTATCTGTGGATCCTTAGGCTGAGCAGAAGATTAATAGAAAGATTTTCGTTGGAAGACAGTTATCGAAGAAATAGAATGCTCCATCAATCTAAAGGTGCATCATCACACTCATAAAATAGGATTAAACAATTAGGGGCTTTTTATTTAAAAAACTAGAGGCCTTCAAGTCTTAATAACGTAGAATATAAAGCACGTACCTAAAAAAATGGCAATATATCATCTAGCACAAAATTATAAGCAATAATAGATTTTCACGTTATCCGATTGTTACATAATCAGTAATATATCGTTTGTCTCCACACAAGCAAATACCAACAAAGTCAGTATCAGCAGATTCTTCAGAACATTTCGTGATGGAGATTAAAACTCCAATATGATTCAGTGGCACATTTTCACGGGCCAGACCCATCTATTGCCAAACACTTTCTCCTTCCTGTTCTTTTTTGCGTTTCTATCCTATCTTCTCTTTCTGCTGAGTTTTGTCTTCACTGAAAATTAAGTGGGTTCCTGTAAATGAGTGATAGCTTTCAACAGACTGTGGAATAATTCTGGAAGCATTAACTTAAGCTGACCGATGGAAGGGTATTATGTTTTGATTTCTAGAAATAAAAGAGCCTGGAAATGCCGAAGGAAAAAAAAAAGTAAGAAACCTCTGAAATTTGAAAAGGCATCTACCTGAGGGCTGTGACATCCCCAAATTAATCATAGCAGAACCCAGAGCAAGAAGCTTGAGAGCAAATAAACACACGCCAAAAATCCTTCCCTGGATTTGTTTTCAAGATTAAAGCTGAGTAAAAGATAAACAACACAAGATGGAGTAAATGAGCTGGATCTGAGAAGTTTCAGAAGGTCAAGTAGGCGAAATTCAAACAAAGAAAGATCATTTCAAACCTTTTATCATGGACTCTCCCTCTGTTTACTTCTGTTTCTGCTACTTTTAAGGTAAGCACGATGAAACTTCCAGTGTTCTACTCTTCTGAGGACAAATATTACTCAAATTATTTCCTACCTGAGAGAGTAAAATGAACATTTTATATCTATGCCAGTTTTACTGTAGACTCAAAATTCTTCAATTCATAGGAGCCTCTATTCTCATCTGACAGCATATGGTGTTCATCATGTGGCGCACAGTGAGACAGACACAAGGTTTCCAAATGTCATGAAGTATTTTAGAGGCATGAATTCTGCAAAATAAAAAAGTCACATCAGAACCCCGTTGCTAGGCAAGTTGAACCCAGCTGTGCTCAGAGTCTCTGACAACAAGAAATTTCAACCCCTGCTGTACAATGAACACCATACGACGCGTAGTAGGAGCAGAGCCTGCTACCAAAAATAGCAGGATGCCAGGCCTCTCTGCAAATGCCCTACAAGTATGTACATTGAAATTTGGGGAGGGGCACGTACACAAATTCACTTGCTCTTTTTATTTTCTATTTTTTAAAGGTTTTATTTATTTATTTGAGAGAGAGGAAGAGAGATCACAGAGGGAGATGAAGAGGGAGAGGGAGAAGCAGACTCGGCCCTGAGCAGGGAGCCTGATGAGCGGCTGGGTCCCAAGACCCCAGGATCATGACCTGAGCCGAAAGCAGACGCTAAAAAAAAAAAAGAAAAAAAAAGAAAAAAGAAAGCAAACACTTAACCGATTAACCACCCAGATGCCCCCCACTTGCTCTTTTATTTATTATTATTATTATTTTTAAGATTTTATTTATTTATTCATTTAGAGAGAGAGAGAGACACAGGCAGAGGGAGAAGCAGGTTCCTCACAGGGAGCCCAACGTGGGACCCGATCCCGGGACTCCAGGGCTACGCCTTGGGCTGAAGGCAGGAGCTAAACAGCTGAGCCATCCGGGGATCCCCCCACTTGCTCTTTTCAATCTAAACATTTCTATTATTTTTTCAAAGCTATGAATTTGCAGCATGAATGAGAATGCCAATAACCGAAGATACAGTCTGTGTTCTTCTGTGTTGAGAGAGGAAACTAATACAGGGGCTATCGTACAGGAGTTAAAATTGAAAAGTCCTTCCAATAAAGGGTAGTGGAGGAACTTTACCCATATGGGAAAAGTAGAAAATTGGCCCTTTCTCAAGTCATAAACAAAAATCAATTTCACGTATCTTATAGATCTAAAGATGAAAAGCAAGTAATCAATCTTCCAGAAGACAAGATACGACTGAATCTTCATCATATAAGGGTAGGAATAGATTTTTCAAGCGGGACACACAAAAAATACTACCACAAAGGAAGTGATGGATAAAGTTTACTAGCATAGAATTAAGATCTTTGGTTCCTCAAAGACATGGCGAAGTGAGCAAAAAAGCAAGCAGGAGTGCGGGAAAGGATGCTGGCCGCCCACTCGGCCAACAGGCCCTGTGTCCCACGCTCTTCCTCCTCAGTGTTACTGAGCCGCGATTGGCACATAGCAGGTATTAGTAAAGACGGACGGGGATGATCTGGTGGACGTTGCACCAAATCGATTTGGTAATCGTTGCAAAATGGTTACCCCGGCAAGTCTAGTTCACGTCCTTCACGCGGTTAGCAATCTCTTGCTCGTGATGAGGACCTACTAAGAGTCCGTCTCTCAGCACCTTTCCAATGTACAATCGCGTTTTGCTGACTGCAGTCCCTGGGCCGAGCATTGCATCCCCAGAGCTGACTTATCTTGCAATTGGTTTCCTTTGGCTCCACCCGCATGCTAGGGCTGCTTCAGTATCGCCCCAACATGACCCACAACATCCCCGACGCCACCATTCGGTTCGTGGGGAGGGTGGCGGGTCCTGGGGCCTCCCGCACACTGTCCTGGAGGGTGTAGATGGGAACTCCGGAGGCGGTTTGGCCTCATGAGTCATGTACCCCGTGCCGGGCAGTCCCACCCTGGGAGTGCGGGCTGGCGCTCGGCAGGACACCCCCAGAGGCCTTCCCAGCAGCGCTGCGTTTGCAGTTTGTCAACAGCTGAAAAAAAAATGAATTTGCTGTATAATTGTAGGAGCAAGTGCTGGAAAGCAATGAAACCAAAAGAACTACAACTCCTTGCATTACACGAGGGTCAAAATGGGATGTTGAGCAAAGGAATCTGGGCAGGACCGGAGACAGAGTGTACCTCCCCAGCGTCTAGTGCGGAAACAGCGAAGCTAAACTGTCGTGTTTGGGGAAATGTGCTCATGGAGTAAAGTTTTAAAAAGAAAGCAAACGATTAGCTTAAGGGCAGGTGTAGTGGCCCCCCTGGGGGACAGCAAACCGGGGGGCTCGGCGGGGGCTGGTCAGCGCCAGGCAGCTTTCCGCGTCTACCTGGGTTCTCCCGTGTTTCCCTGGGGGCAAGTCAAAGCTGGCACGCCCTCCGTCGCGCGGTTTGGGGCGTGGGCATTTCAGCACAAGAAGCGGAGCCAAGGAGCCCGGCCCGGAGCTGCAGAGCCCACTTCTCAGGGCTTGGGGGGCAGGGTGGGCGGGTGGACGGCACCCCACTCCCTCGCCCCAGCAGGAGCGGCCGCAGCCCGGACGCTACGGACTGTGCATCCTCTGCACCCATGCACTTCCCGCCCCAACAGGTGCATCGACGCCCAGCTGCGCAGAGCAGGGCATGGATGTGGTGCTCCTGCTAAGCCTCGGTTCTCCGTGGCAGCATCGGCGTGGGTTGGTCACATGTGTGGCTCATCCCTGCTCGGGTCACCGCGTGGCAGGTGACCGGTCCCGGGGGAGCGCGCCCCGGGGGCATGTGGGACCCAGAGACTTCCTGAGCTGCGGCCTGGGAAGGCACGATGGCCCTGGCCCTGGCGGATGACTTGGCTCGCCCGTGGGCCATGTGCTCAGCACGAGCCGTTTCCCACTCTTGGCACACAGGCCGCTGCGCCTGCCTCGCCTGCCCCTCGGGAAGGCCGCAACATGGGGTGGGCTCCTCGTGGAGGAGAAACCTCGCCCGGAGGCTGCCTCCGTTGGAGAAGGCCGAGAGCACCCGAGGCCAGCCTCGACCCGCATGCAACCTTGCTTCGTGGGCCGCTTGGTGGCTTCAGATGAAACCCGGGGCTCCCGCCCTTCACCGTGGGGCGGCTGTCTGTGGGGAAAAGCGCATCCGTGGGCCTTTAGGGGATGCACGGTTTTACGGCTGGCATGAGGAATTCGGCCTGGGGAATCGGCCCAGTTCAGCATCAAAGCCGGGCGTTGTCCCCGAGCAGACAGTACAGGTGCAAACACCTGGTTGCCTACCTGCGGGCTCCAAGTGGTGGCCTAAGAAAACACTGAGGATCCGTTTCATTATTTTGAGGCAAAAAAAAAAAATCCTAATGGTCCTTAGTGAAGGTCATGGCCCATGCCTGAGCCGCTCACGCGCCCGTCTAGGAGGCGCCTCTCCGTCCCCTTCCCCAGGCCTGCACCCCCTCCTCAGCCACCTGCTCGCAGCGCAACCAGTTTCGTCTTGACTAAAGGGGGGTTGAGTCACAGGTATGACCAGGCTCCCGGGCTTCTGACCCCACGTTGCAGGTGAGGCTTGCCCACGTCCTGACCCGGGTCACTCGCTTCATGAACACTTTTCTTCCAAGTTCTTTATTTTTGAAATCCTTTTATCTTGGATCGATTCTCTTCCGATATCCTACTTTTGTACGACTCAGAGGCTGCGCAATTAGGTTAATTTCCGCAGATTTGTAGGTTGGCGCTACTGTCCTTATGGTCCTGATGAACCCCTTTGTTATAAAAGGAGTGCAAAATTATGGCTTAAAAAAAGGTAAATGGTGCCAAAGTGTATAAAGTAAAATGTAAAATTTCACGACTCTACTATGAAGTCCCATTGAGCTGTGGTAAGTTTTACATCTATAACCCATCCGTTCATATATGCTCTCTAATTATATAAGAATAAACACGTTCATACTATTATTCTATTTTACCACAATTTGGAGAGCGATCTTTCATTAGTGGACATCCACTTATGTGTGTAAGTGGGACATAATTCCCTGGAAGTAGAGCGTCAGTATCCAGGTGTAGTGGAAGGTATTGCCAGGTGGCTTCCTAAATCTCACTCAAAAGCTGATGCAAGGACACCGTTTCATTTCCTAACAAATACGAGGGTCCTGGCAAGTGGCCTTCGTCGACCTGGTAGGTGAGACTGACATATTGCGGTTTCAGTTCGCACCTGCTTTATTTTTTATTTTTTTATTTTTTTATTTTTTTTAATTTTTATTTATTTATTATAGTCACAGAGAGAGAGAGAGGCAGAGACATAGGCAGAGGGAGAGAAGCAGGCTCCCTGCACAGGGAGCCCGACGTGGGATTCGATCCCGGGTCTCCAGGATCGCGCCCTGGGCCAAAGGCAGGCGCCAAACCGCTGCGCCACCCAGGGATCCCACCTGCTTTATTTTTAATGACGTCAAACGTCTTTCCACACCCTCACTAACCATTTGTGTTATTTTCCTATTAAATACACATTTAGGGACCTCTGGGGGGCTCAGTCGGTGAAGCCTCTGCCTTCGGCAGACGGGGGTCATGATCCCGGGGTCCTGCGGTCAAGCCCCAGGTTGGGCTCCCCACTCAGTGGGGCGTCTGCTTCTCCCTCTGCCCCCCCGCCCCACCCCGTTTATGCTCCTTCTCTCTCTCACTCAATAAGTACATAAATAAAATCTTTTTTAAAGTATATTTTTATATCTTTTGTTTGTTTTTCTGTTTTCTTTTTGATCATTGTCTAATTGATTTTTGTGAGCTTTTTGTTTATACTAGGGAAATTAGAACCTTGTCATTAAAGTTGCCATTTTTCATTAAATCGTAATTTTAAAAATCTTTGTGGATGATGCTGTTCTCAGGATCAATGTTTTAAAATTTTTTATAAGGGTAAATCTTCCTTTTTAATTCCTGGGTTCTATACCATCCAGAAAAGGCCTCACCTCTCCTCCAACTGCATGAACCCATCTACATTATCGATCTCCAGCCTCCAATGGGACACCTCCCTCTCTCATTGTGTTCCTCCCTCCCTCCTTCTCTCATTTATTTCCTTTTAACATCAAAATAGTTCCTTCCTCTAGAATTTATTTTGGTATAGGAATTAAGGCAGGGACTTGTGCTTTTCCTCAAATGGCTAACCAGTTGCCTTAAATGATTTACTGAGTTATCCATCTTTTCTCCACTTCTTTTACATCAAGCACTATCACAATTTTTAGACAGAAAATTTGGCCTGAGTTTTTTAGAAGTGGGGTTTTGTTTTAGTCTGCTCAGGCTGCCATCCCAAGATTCCACGGACTAGGTGGCTTTAAATACACATTTATTTCTCGAGGCTCTGGAGGTTGGAAGCCTGAGGCCAGCGGGCCAGCACGGTCAGGAGCCGGCAAGGACCCTCCTCGTGGCCTGCCCACAGCCACCGTCTTCCTGTGTCCTCTTGCACCAGAGAGAGAGAAAGCTTGGGTCTCTTTCTCTTCCTACAAAGACAATACCCTATGGGAGCGCCATGCTCATGACCTCATCTAAACCTAATTACCTTCTTAGGATTCCATCTCCAAATGGGACACTGAAGGTTAGGGCTTCAACCTGTGAATTTTTGGAAGGACGCAAATACTCAGTCTCTAACAGTTTTCAGGAAGTGTTAAATAGAAAACATCAGATTGTGCCTTATTTCGTTCCTTCAAAATCTATTTAGTGCCTATTTTATTCTAGTCAAGATGCTCCAAAAATGAATGGGCCAGGGGCTCCTGAGGGGTTCAGTTGGTTAAGGGTGGGGACTCTAGATTTTGGCTCAGGTCAGGACCTCAGGGTCATGAGATCAGGCCCTGGACAAGCTCCGTGCTGGGTGTGGAGCCTGCTTATGGTTCTCCTTCTCTCCCCTTGCCTCTCGCTCCCCTTGCACATGCGCGTGCTTCCTCTTTCGCTTAAAAAAACAAATGAATGGGCTGTGTCCCAGTGCCAAGTAGCTCGTAGTCTTCGTGGCAACTGGGATCTAAAACAACAGACCCAACAGAGCTGCGTGTTCTTCACAAATCAACCCAACAAGATGCCTGTGGAGAGAAGCCTGTGGAACTGTGCCCGGTGAAACCCCCTGAGACACTAAATGACCTGAGAAGAATAACATGAATTGGCTTTTACCCTGACTTACAATAGTTCTGACCATCAAATAAATGTCCTGTGTGAGTGCTGCAGACATGGGGTGGGAGGTGATGAACCTTGGCCTTATTGGGAGTTTGCAAGCTCTCCCGCAGCAAAGAGTCCCGTTAAATATCAATTAAAGAAAAAATACAACTTGAGAAACATTTGCATTTCTTATTGGGAGCTCATTACCACCCCTTTTCAAAAGTTTCCTCATCAAAACAAAACATTTCTAGGAAAAAGCAGTGGATAATTAGAGAGTAACAAATCCCTGTTCTGTAGGATGTGGTCCGAACGTGCAGGAGAAGCGAGTAAGCCGTTCAAATACCGTATCTGGGTCAACAAACAGCTGTTCAGAAATATCTGTGCCATTTGCTGTTTGGCCTGATGGCCTTGGACGATGGTCACTAGGCGACCGAACAGGGTCCTCTGAGGGGCCTGGTGGCTGTCAGTCGGGCTGTCAGGTGAGGAGGAGCAGAAGCCTGCCCGGGTCACTGAGACCCACGGACGGGAGCGCGGTCGTGGGGGAGTCCCGACCCTCCAGGCCCCGCACGGGTGGAGCGCCAATGTCACCCCAATGCTTTGATTGAGGCGATCTACTGCGGATTAAAGGGAAGGAGTGTGCATATGTGTATCTCCCAACCGACTGCTGCCTCGCCGTGTCTGCGAGTGTCGGGGAAGTAGCACATTCGCACCCTGGAAACCATCCCCTCGGCTGTGATGTGGAGGCCGCTGGCGACAGGAAAAGCCTGTGGAACATGAGGTACTTGTTTGTTTTTAACTTTTCATTGAAGAATATGCTGGAAAAGGGCGCTGACCACAAGTATACAGCTTGATGAACCTCACAAACTCTACACTCCTGTAAAGGTGGAGCTCAAGAAAAGACATACTACCCCACGGGGACACCTGTAACCATGCGACAGGCCGGTCGGGAGGACACAGAAGACATGTGAGGCCAGGGAACAGGGGATGGATGCAAATCGCAGATTGTGTCGCAGGAAGACTGTTTCCACGTCCTCTCCCCCGAGATGAGAACACTCAGGGAGCAGCAGAGAGCCCGTGGGCGCATCCCGCGTCTGCCTAGGGAGCCGTGCCTATGCTCCTGCCAACACCTGTGCGGCCATCACTCATGGCCACGTCCCACGGGACCAGGAGCCACGCACATGGAGCCCACTGAGAGCAGAGCACCTTGCATTTCACGTGACCATGATCAGCAACTCAAGAAACACGTGTGGATGCTGCTGGCTCCTGTAGATGCCAACCAGGGGTGTGGTGGGCGGGAGCCCCACAAAAGGAAGTGGGCACGAACCCTTTCGGAGGGTTCCAGAAAGGGGGGACTGCAGATTGGCCAGGAACCTCACTCCACCCTCCTCACTGTTGGTTGTCTTTGGTCTGTGGGCATATTTTGCTCATTAGATTTACTCATTTTATGTGAGTTCTGTTTTTTTCAAATAGCCATTTTGTGTTGCTTCTTCTTTTTTTTTTTTTAAATGTTATTTATTCACGAAAGACAGAGGCCCAGGCAGCGGGAGAAGCAGGGAGCCCGATGCGGGACTCAATCCCAGGACCCCGGGGTCACGCCCTGGGCCGAAGGCAGATGCTCCACCACTGAGCCCCAGGCGACCCTTTGTGTCACTTTTTAAAGTCCCCAGTTACAAATACTATCCCCCGTGCTGCATGTGAGGGGTACCGGAGCCGGACACACAATCGTAGTAGAGGCTGTAGAAGCGAAGGTGCCCGCGGAAAAGGAGGCCTGTGTGGGTAGGCGGCCCGCTCCGGTTTGGGCACCTGCCTGGCTCGCCTAATGGAGTTTCACGCCGGCCTTGGGAGGCAGCTTTTATTTCTTTGTCTTTGTAGAGCAGTCGCTTCTTCAGTACGTCAAGCAGAAACGTCCTGCGAAGAGCTCAGCGGTGGGAGGAGGTGCGGTGCGCACCAGAGAGCCTGTGGGCCGGCGACACCTGATGCCCCAAGACGACGCAGTTGCTGTGACTCAAATAAGGCCACAGGCACCTGTGGGGTCGAGCCAAAGCAATAGGACGCCAAGCAGCGCTATTCCAGGATTCTAACATATTAAACTACTCAAAACAAGCTTTTGTTTGCTTCGGTTATACTAAGAATTCATCACTATCATTGGAGAGCGTAATTATGCCGTAATGATAGAGAATTTCGGTCTACGCTGGAGTAGGGACCTTAATTATCTGTATGGACAGACACGGTGAAATTATACATTAAAGCAATTACTGCAATGCTGAAGCATCGAGCACCCGATGTTCCCTCCAATCCAAATCCGTGACGGTAATTAAAACAACAATATATTTTAAGACGTTTCTGCAAAGCGTCAGCTCATGAATAACCGGGATTTCTGTCGTGAGTTCACTGGGACCGAAGGAATACTCGTTGCAACGGTGACACGGAGCCTCCGCACGTTTGTGAATCAAGTACAACTTACGAAGTGCTGCTTAGATTTCCTGGAATATGTTTTATTTATGAATCTGCTGAGACGCTAGGGGGAGGAATAGCTAAGAGCGTCGGGCTCCACAACATCCAGGTTAGCCTGATGCTTGGCTTCATTAGATGCTGTGAAAGCTGGGGTAGGGGGATGGGGACGGGGACGGGGATGGGCCCGGCGGCCGCGGGTCGGGGTTGGTAGCGGGTTGAGGCAGGTTAGAGTCTTCCTCTGATGCTAAGGAACACGAGACTGTGGTGGAGAAATTAAAAGTATAAGAAATACGTTTCTTATATATATACTTTATCATATATTTACCTCATGGAAATACAAGGGAGCGCGAAGGAGGAACAGTCCCTCGAGACGCCCTGCTGAGCTGTGACCACATGTATGTGTGCGCGTACTTTCAGTATTTTTCGACGTGTATTGTTTTATGTGTTTGAGATTATGCTTTAAATTAAACATCGTGTGTTTCTAGTGGATAATATATCATAATTAAAGATACAATTATCTCTAATTATAATTCAATTACAATTACCTCCAATTATAATTAAAATTCCTCGCAAGCATATTTTATAACGCTTACATGATTGTGCATCGTGTAGTCTGTTTCGTAATCAAGTGAAATGTTCCCTACTGTTGAACATTTATGCTGTTTCAAATGTTTCACACACAAATAACATGGCGACGAGCATTTTTCTACGTAAAACTTTTCCAGTTCAAAATATCTGCGTATTTGCATATATTTATTTGTTTACTTCATAAACAGAATCAAACCATTTCCCTAATTCATAATGCTATCAACACTAGTGTGGAGAAGAATATATTTTTTGGAAGTTTGTTAAGTGAAAAATAGGTCTTGTCAGCTTAATTTGGTGGGATGAATACTTTTTTTTTTTAAATTAATTTTTATTGGTGTTCAATTTACCAACATACAGAAAAACACCCAGTGCTCATCCCGACAAGTGTCCGCCTCAGTGTCCATCACCCATTCCCCTCCAACACCCGCCCTCCTCCCCTTCCACCACCCCTAGTTCGTTTCCCAGAGGTAGGAGTCTTTATGTTCTATCTCCCTTCCTGATATTTCCCAACATTTCTTTTCCCTTCCTTTATATTCCCTTTCACTATTATTTATATTCCCCAAATGAATGAGAACATACACTGTTTGTCCTTCTCCGATTGACTTATTTCACTCAGCATAATACCTTCCAGTTCCATCCACGTTAAAGCAAATGGTGGGTATTTGTCGTTTCTAATTGCTGAGTAATATTCCATTGTATACATAAACCACATCTTCTTTATCCATTCATCTTTCGATGGACACTGAGGCTCCTTCCACAGTTTGGCTATTGTGGCCATTGCTGATAGAAACATCGGGGTGCAGGTGTCCCGACGTTTCATTGCATCTGAATCTTTGGGGTAAATCCCCAACAGTGCAATTGCTGGGTCATAGGGCAGGTCTATTTTTAACTCTTTGAGGAACCTCCACACAGTTTTCCAGAGTGGCTGCACCAGTTCACATTCCCACCAACAGTGTAAGAGGGTTCCCTTTTCTCCGCATCCTCTCCAACATTTGTTGTTTCCTGCCTTGTTAATTTTCCCCATTCTCACTGGTGTGAGGTGGTATCTCATTGTGGTTTTGATTTGTATATCCCTGATGGCAAGTGATGCAGAGCATTTTCTCATGTGCATGTTGGCCATGTCCATGTCTTCCTCTGTGAGATTTCTCTTCATGTCTTTTGCCCATTTCATGATTGGATTGTTTGTTTCTTTGCTGTTGAGTTTAAGAAGTTCTTTATAGATCTTGGAAACTAGCCCTTTATCTGATATGTCATTTGCAAATATCTTCTCCCATTCTGTAGGTTGTCTTTTAGTTTTGTTGACTGTATCCTTTGCTGTGCAAAAGCTTCTTATCTTGATGAAGTCCCAATAGTTCATTTTTGCTTTTGTTTCTTTTGCCTTTGTGGATGTATCTTGCAAGAAGTTACTGTGGCCAAGTTCAAAAAGGGTGTTGCCTGTGTTCTCTTCTATGATTTTGATGGACTCTTGTCTCACATTTAGATCTCTCATCCATTTTGAGTTTATCTTTGTGTATGGTGAAAGAGAGTGGTCCAGTTTCATTCTTCTGCATGTGGATGTCCAATTTTCCCAGCACCATTTATTGAAGAGATTGTCTTTCTTCCAATGGATAGTCTTTCCTCCTTTATCGAATATTAGATGACCATACATTTCAGGGTCCACTTCTGGGTTCTCTATTCTGTTCCATTGATCTATGTGTCTGTTTTTGTGCCTGTACCACATTGTCTTGATGACCACAGCTTTGTAGTACAACCTGAAATCTGGCATTGTGATGACCCCAGCTATGGTTTTCTTTTTTAAAATTCCCCTGGCTATTCTGGGTCTTTTCTGATTCCACACAAATCTTAAAATAATTTGTTCTAACTCTCTGAAGAAAGTCCATGGTATTTTGATAGGGATTGCATTAAACGTGTAAATTGCCCTGGGTAACATTGACATTTTTACAATATTAATTCTGCCAATCCATGAGCATGGAATATTTTTCCATCTCTTTGTGTCTTCCTCAATTTCTTTCAGAAGTGTTCTATAGTTTTTAGGGTATAGATCCTTTACCTCTTTGGTTAGGTTTATTCCTAGGTATCTTATGCTTTTGGGTGCAATTGTAAATGGGATTGACTCCTTAATTTCTCTTTCTTCAGTCTCATTGTTAGTGTATAGAAATGCCATTGATTTCTGGGCATTGATTTTGTATCCTGCCACACTGCCAAATTGCTGTATGAGTTCTAGCAATCTTGGGGTGGAGGCTTTTGGGTTTTCTATGTAGAGTATCATGTCATCGGCGAAGAGGGAGAGTTTGACTTCTTCTTTGCCAATTTGAATGCCTTTAATGTCTTTTTGTTGTCTGATTGCTGAGGCGAGGGCTTCCAGAACTATGTTGAACAGCAGTGGTGAGAGTGGACATCCCTGTCTTGCTCCTGATCTTAGGGGAAAGGTTCCCAGTGCTTCCCCATTGAGAATGATATTTGCTGTGGGCTTTTCGTAAATGGCTTTTAAGATGTCAAGGAAAGTTCCCTCTATCCCAACACTCTGAAGGGTTTTGATCAGGAATGGATGCTGTATTTTGTCAAATGCTTTCTCTGCATCTAATGAGAGGATCATATGGTTCTTGGTTTTTCTCTTGCTGATATGATGAATCACATTGATGGTTTTACAAGTGTTGAACCAGCCTTGTGTCCTGGGGATAAATCCTACTTGGTCATGGTGAACAATTTTCTTAATGTGTTGTTGGATCCTATTGGCTAGTATCTTGTTGAGAATTTTTGCATCCATGTTCATCAGGGATATTGGTCTGTAATTCTCCTTTTTGGTGGGGTCTTTGTCTGGTTTCGGAATTAAGGTGATGCTGGCCTCATAGAACGAATTTGGAAGTACTCCATCTCTTTCTATCTTTCCAAACAGCTTTAGTAGAATAGGTATGATTTCTTCTTTAAACATTTGATAGAATTCCCCTGGGAAGCCATCTGGCCCTGGACTCTTGTGTCTTGGGAGGTTTTTGACGACTGCTTCAATTTCCTCCCTAGTTATTGGCCTGTTCAAGTTTTCTATTTCTTCCTGCTCCAGTTTTGGTAGTTTGTGGCTTTCCAGGAATGCGTCCATTTCTTCTAGATTTCCTAATTTATTGGCGTACAGCTATTCATAATATGTTTCTAAAATCGTTTGTATTTCCTTGGTGTTGGTAGTGATCTCTCCTTTCTCATTCATGATTTTATTAATTTGAGTCTTCTCTCTCTTCTTTTTAATAAGGTTGGCTAATGGTTTATCTATCTTATTAATTCTTTCAAAGAACCAACTCCTGGTTCTGTTGATCTGTTCCACAGTTCTTTTGGTCTCGATTTCATTTAGTTCTGCTCAAATTTTAATTAACTGTCTTCTTCTGCTGGGGGTGGGGTCCATTTGTTGCTTTTTCTCTAGTTCCTTTATGTGTAAGGTGAGCTTTTGAATTTGAGTTCTTTCCAGTTTTTGAATGGATGCTTGTATTGCAATGTATTTCCCCCTCAGGACTGCTTTTGCTGCATCCCAAAGATTTTGAACGGTTGTATCTTCATTCTCATTAGTTTCCATGAATCTTTTTGATTCTTCCTTAATTTCCTGGTTGACCTTTTCATCTTTTAGCAGGATGGTCCTTAACCTCCACGTGTTTGTGGTCCTTCCAAACTTCTTGTTGTGATTAAGTTCTAATTTCAAGGCATTATGGTCTGAGAATATACAGGGGACTATTCCGATCTTTTGGTATCAGTTCAGACCCGATTTGTGACCCAGTATGTGGTCTATTCTGGAGAAAGTTCCATGTGCACTTGAGAAGAATGTGTATTCAGTTGAGTTTGGATGTAAAGTTCTGTAGATATCTGTGAAATCCATCTGGTCCAGTGTATCATTTAAAGCTCTTGTTTCTTTGGATATGTTGTGCTTAGAAGACCTATCTAGTATAGAAAGAGCTAGATTGAAGTCACCAAGTATAAGTGTATTATTATCAAAGTATTTCTTCAGTTTGGTTATTAATTGGTTTAAATATTTGGCAGCTCCCACATTCGGGGCATATATATTGAGGATTGTTAAGTCCTCTTGTTGGATAGATCCTTTGAGTATGAGATAGTGTCCCTCTTCATCTCTCACTATAGTCTTCGGGATAAATTTTAATTTATCTGATATAAGGATGGCTACCCCTGCTTTCTTTTGAGGACCATTTGAATGGTAAATGGTTCTCCAACCTTTTATTTTCAGGTTGTAGGTGTCCTTCTGTCTAAAATGAGTATCTTGTAGACAGCAAATAGATGGGTCCTGCTTTTTTATCCAGTCTGAAACCCTGCACCTTTTGATGGGGTCATTAAGCCTGTTCACGTTCAGAGTTACTATTGACAGATATGAGTTTAGTGTCATCATATCTATTCAGTCCTTGTTTTTGTGGATTGTTCCACTGAACTTCTTCTTAAAGGGGAATTTTAAGAGTCCCCCTTAAAATTTCTTGCAGAGCTGGTTTGGAGGTTACATATTCTTTCAGTTCCTGCCTGTCTTGGAAGCTCTTTATCTCTCCTTCCATTTTGAATGAGAGCCTTGCTGGATAAAGTATTCTTGGTTGCATGTTCTTCTCATTTAGGACCCTGAATATATCCTGCCAGCCCTTTCTGGCCTGCCAGGTCTCTGTGGAGAGGTCTGCTATTACCCTAATATTCCTCCCCATAAAAGTCAGGGACTTTTTTTCTCTTGCTGCTTTAAGGATCTTCTCCTTATCTTTGGAATTTGCAAGCTTCACTATTAAATGTCGAGGTGTTGAATGGTTTTTGTTGATTTTAGTGGGGGATCTCTCTATTTCCTGGATCTGAATGCCGTTTCCCTTCCCAGATTCGGAAAGTTTTCAGCTAGGATTTGTTCAAATACATATTCTGGCCCTCTGTCCCTTTCGGCGCCCTCGGGAACCCCAATTAAACGTAGGTTTTTCTTCCTCAGGCTGTCATTTATTTCCCTTAATCTATCCTCATGGTCTTTTAATTGCCTGTCTCTTTTTTCCTCAGTTTCCCTCTTTGCCATCAACTTGTCTTCTATGTCACTCACTCGTTCTTCCACCTCGTTAAGCCTCGTCGTTAGGACTTCTAGCTTGGGTTGCATCTCATTTAATTGATTTTTAATTTCTGCCTGACTGGATCTAAATTCTGCAGTCATGAAGTCTCTTGAGTCCTTTATGGTTTTTTTCTAGAGCCACCAGTAGCTGTATAATAGTGCTTCTGAATTGGCTTTCTGACATTGAATTGTAATCCAGATTTTGTAACTCTGTGGGAGAGAGGGCTGTTTCTGATTCTTTTTTTTGAGGTGAGGTTTTCCTTCTAGTCATTTTGCTCAGTGCAGAGTGGCCAAAAACAAGTTGTATTGGGAAAAGGAGAAAAAGAGAGAGAAGGAAAGAAAAGAGAAAAAGAAAAAAGAGAAAGAAGGAAAAAAAGGGGGAAAAGAGAAGAAAAAGAGAAAGAGAAAGAAAGAAAGGAGAAAAAAGGGGGGTGGGGTGGGGGAAGCAATCAGAAATCAAGAAGAAAGACAGAAAAAAAAAGCACAAAAGAAAACAAAAACAAAAACAAAAAACCACGGGGGAGTATCTTCCGATTCTGTATACTTTAAGTCCCTTGACTTCCCCTGGACCTGGTCCGTCTAGCTGGTCTTCTGGGGGAGGGGCCTGCTGTGCTGATTTTCGGGTCTTAGCACTTGGGGGAGCTGCTCTGCCGCTGCCTGGTGCAGGGCTCAGTGGGGGTTGTTTACCCCGGGAGGCCCCGGGAGGAAGCCACAGTGGCGGGGGCAGCTCTGGGACCCTGGAGTCAGCTCCCGCAGCTCCCGCAGTAACTCCGGGGCCCTGTTCTGCAGGGCCTTGGGGCTCCCGGGCGGGGCCGCTGATCTGCTCAGTTCCAGGCAGGAGCGTCCTCGCTGTCCTGGGCCCTCCCGGCCTCTGCCTGTCCCGGGGGAGGCCGGATCCTGGGCTGTGTCCCGGCGCCCTGTGCTCCGGAGCCTGCGCTGTTGAATTCGCGCTCCCGCCCCGCAGCCCCCTCCGCGGAGCCGTCGCCCGAGCCCCTCCGAGCTGCTCCGGGTCCCGCCGAGCGCTGCAGCCCTTAGGGAGCTCGGCGCACTCTCCCGGGGCGCAGCTGCCTGTTAGTGTCCCAGGGAGCCCGAGGGCATCCCCGCCCTCCTGGGTCCTGCTCTAACTCCCTGCGAGCCCCTTTCCGCCCGGGAAGGTTGGTGCAGCTCCTGCTTCTCCGGGACGGGGCTCTCCTGTCCTGGGGACACTCGCCCCGGCCTCAGCCTGGCTCCTCGCGGGGCCCCTCCCCCTTGGAGGCCTTTTGTTTCTTTATTTCTTTTTCCCCGTCTTCCTACCTTGATAGAAGCGCGAACTCTTCTCACTGTAGCGTTCCAGCTGGTCTCTCTTTAAATCTCAGGCCGAATTAGTAGATTTTCAGGATGAATTGAAGGTTTTCTAGGTAATTTGTTGGGGACAGGTGACTTGGAGACCCTACTCTTCCGCCATCTGGCCCCTCCCGGATGAATACTTTTTTATTGAATATATTCACTATTTGTATTTCCTCACCTTAAAATTGTCTGTTCATGTCCTTTGTAAAATGACCCTTTGAGAGTCATTTATAAGTTTAAATTAAGAATGCAACTCTGCAAAATTCCTTGTGAACATTTACCCACTTTTTGTTTCTTAATATTGTTTTGTTTCTTAATAATATTTAATATTTTAAATACAAGTTTTTAAATATTCCTATTAAAGCAAATTTACTGATATTTTCCTTTGTGATATCTTCCAATGCTTTCGAGTTTAGAAAGTCCTTCAACTCAGAAATCAGATAAAGATTCATCTCTCTTTTGAAATTAAATGAGGGGCCCCCGGGGGCCACAGGTGGTTGAGCAACTGCCTTCAGCTCAGGTTGTGACCCCGGGATCCTGGGATGGAGCCCCAGGTAAGGTGCCCTGCTCAGCAGGGAGCCTGCTTCTCCCCCTCCCTCCACTCTTCCCCCCCCCCCCCCGCTTGTGCTCACTCGCTGTCTCTCTCTCTCGTTCTCATTCTCTCTCTCAAATGAATAAATAAAGTATTTTTAAAATAAATAATCAAATAAAAATAGAATCAAATGAAAATTTCACACATAATCATTTGATCTGTGATTTAGTTCTGGACATAGTTTCTAAAATTGGAAAATAGCATGAGGTCTCTGAATGTATGTTAAAAAAAAAAAAGATATGTAATGTTAGATTCCTGGTAGTGCTTCACAATTATGAGCAAATGTTGTAATTAATGTAGCCAAAGGGCCGTCTTCTATTTTAGACTCGAAAATTACCACCACCTTCACGACTGATTTGGAAACTCGAGGCTGTGGCCGGGCCCACTGGTCGTGCGGCCACTGGCCCGGCTTCTGGAGTGGACGCTGTGGTCCTGGGGATGGAGCGGCCCACAGCTTGGTGGCGGCCAGGGCACCTCCTGGCCAGGATGTCGCCGTCGCAGTGCAGGCCGCTGGCAGTGGCTGTCGGGTAGCCGCGCCTCCCGGAGGTGGCAGGAGCCCTAACGCACCAACCAACAGCGGCCCTCCATGGGGGAAGGCCCCAGACCCCGGGGCAGAGGTGACCGGGCTGCTACCCAGCCACCTATACCCAGGCAGACAGGTGGGCCACACAGGACGCGTTCTCGTGTGGCTGCGAGCCTGATGCCGCCAAACAGCTAATATTCTTATATCGATTCCGTTGTTTATTGACCACTTCTCTTTTTGATTGATTGACATTATCTGCAAAAAGTCCAAAATACCCAAGACCCCAAATAGCACAGTTCTCTTTATAATCCTCGGGGCTCCCCCAGCACTCACCCCATGTTTTCCCGACTTCAGTATCTTGATATTCCCGGAGGGTCCAGTTTGTGGGGGGAAAACCCGCCTAAAGCTCCAAAATAATTAGCTACTTTGCTATTTAATTCAATTCCCTTAAAATCTGATTTACTAGTAGTAGGAGGAGTTGATCTGGGTGGTTTTTAACAAAGGGTTTGGGCACTAACAGCTGTAGGCTGAGCTTCAAGATGGGAACTCACCTAAAGATGTGCTGTGCAGGTGCGTGTTTTCATTTGTACCTTTTCCCTGTCGTGATCGTGTCTATGGTACCAGGCGGAGATGCTAACTCCCTGAAGGATCTTCCAGAGAAGTTTGCATCATTCTTTTGGCGCGAGGAAACTGCTCCCAGCTGAGAACCAACTTCTCTACCAGCAGGAAAAAAAAAAAAGTTTTTTTCTTCTTATTCTAACAGTTGTCTCATCAATCTTCCCTCAGCAACTTGTTGGGGATGAAAAATTAACCGGATGAAAGTACTTTCTTGTTTTTTGGTCTATTTATTACTTAACAACAACAGCAACAAACTAGAGAATTTTGATTACAAGCCCTATCGGTATAAAGTTGAAATTAAGAACACAGCGTTGTTCTTTTTTTTTTTTTTTAAAGCTAAGAGGACTGTGGGGGTTGAAGCCGATTAATAGTCTGATATTTCTAGGCTCGAGATTGAATTTAGGTTGACTTTGCAAGTGAAAATGCAATTGATAGTTCTTTGGGATCCACACAAAAAGGCCATTTGTCTCTTTTGAAGGATGTTTGGAAGAAGAATTTAAAAGTCAGCCAATTTACAGCTGTTGTGCAGTTAGTGGCTACGTCCGCCTGTAATCTAAGCACCTCTGGGTAACTGGTCGTGCTGCACATTGGGTCCAGATGTGCCTCCTTATGATCCAGAGTCCTGAGAATCAAAAACACAAGTTGTCTGCCTTCCACTCAGCCAACCCAAGGAGCGGAGTAACGGCAGCACGCTCTTCCTTTGGGAAAGGGGGGCAGTGGGGCCTCCTGATGGTCACTCTTCCGTTGCAATCGTGTGAAACCTCTGGGCAGATTCAGTCCTAGGGTCTGGGCTTCCTTTTCCATATTTCTCTACACTGTTGGAAATTCTTCCTTTTTGAGAAATCCTCTTTGGTCCCATCTGCAGTGCGCACAAGGAATATGCTCCCTGGGGAAGAAAGTAAGTAGTTTTCCCAGTTTATTTACCCGTGAAGGTCACAGACTGAAGGTTGTTTTGAGTTTCCAGTGGTCACAGACTAGTGGTTTCTTTGGCAGCATTCCTCAAAAACATTGTCATTTTATTTTTATTTTATTCCAATTATCTTTATGTACACCTATAGTTTTTTTCTAGATGTACATGTGGTAGATTTGCTTTCCATCCCCGATCCCCTGCTTCCTTGTTTTCACATCTTTCTTTCTTTCTCACTCCTCACTCGCTCCCTCACTCCCTCTCTCCTTAGATACAGGTGACTTGAGCCTTTCACAGTATAACAGAGACTTTTTTCTTAAGCCATTTAGAACAATTGAAAGAATTTAATGGGTGTTATTTTAATCAATTCAATGATTTTTTGGGGGGGGGGTAAGGGCAGAGGGAGAGAGAGAATCGTAAGCAGGTGCCATGTTTAGCACAGAGCCTGATGCTGAGTTCGATCCCACAACCCTGAGATCACGACCTAACCTAAAATCAAGAGTCGGATGTGTAGTCGACTTAGGCACCTAGGCACCCCTCAATTCAAATATTTTTTACTTTCATTTTATCCTTAACACAAAGTTGGGTCTTAAGTGACCTTTGTAGTTCAAAGCATTTCTGATTTTTATTTTTTACAGCCCGAGGTCGAGAAGCAGTTATCCATTCCAGTCTACACATGCTTGGCTTTGTTGAATTTATCTTTTTGCATTTCTGCATCATAACTGACCACTTCCATTATGAGCTCTTCTCTTTCTTGTAATGCTTTGTCAAATGGAGCCAAGAACAACCAACACATTGTTTTACAGCCTTTCCCCTAGGGATGCAAGCTTGTTGGGTACACGGCATGTTGGGTACACGGCATGTTGGGTACACAGTATGTAGGATACATGGCATGTAGTGTACATGGCATGTTGGGTACATGGTATATTGGGTACACGGTGTGTTGGGTACACAGTATGTTGGGTACATGGCATGTTGGGTACGTGGCATGTTGGGTACATAGCATGTAGGGTACAGGGCCGGCCTGTAGGGTACACGGTATACCTTTCCAGTTGTCACAGGCAAGGATTTGACTTCCTGTTTTGCCACTGCACATCTGGTAACAGCTTCCTTATTTCTTGCCCCTCTGGCCCCTAGGCCGATGCAACGTACCCAATGTTTCTTATTATAGCAAGAACCTGCCTCCAAGTACCAGCTTTTCTATCAGGAAAAGCAGAATTAATCTGTGATAACAAGCAACACTAAAACCTTCGTGGCTTAAAACAACAAAGGTTTCTTTCTTTCTCATGCTACATGTCATCATGGATTAGCTGCAGGCTGCACACGTTCTCACTAGGTGAGGGGGGCCTGCTGAACAGCTACCGCCAGTCAGCACCACAAAGGGAGTCTTCTTCTGACAGTTAAACACCCTGTTCTGTTCGAAATCTTTAGCCAGAGCGAATCACATGACCACATCCAAATACAGAGGACCCAGGATGTTCAATCCTACCATGCACTTGAAGAATAGGAAAATTTGGTAAACAGCACAATACCTATCACATGCATTGTTATGCTATTTTGTACTAATTGTGTTTACGACTTTGTTTCCTTATTTGTTGTGCATATATATTTTACAGCTTTACTGAAATAAATTTCATATACCATAAAACTCACCATTTAAAGTGTACGGTTCAGTGCTTTTGAATACATTCACCGAGTTATGCAACCATCACTGTTACCTGAAACTGGGCTCACCTCTTGGTGGGTGTCGAGCCAAGGCCCAACCAAGCCAACAAGTGGGAAAAGGAAGAGTTTTACTTGCAACAAGTAAAGGAGAACCCTGGAGATAGTTTCCAAAATAGTGTCTCCTTGAAAAACCAAACTGCAGGAGGTTTTGAGCTAAGGGTGCACACATATTCATGAAGAGGCTGCCAGATGGGGAATCCAGCTTGGAGCTGCGGCAATGGTCAGCCCAGGGTGACACAGTCCAGGTTTTAGTTGACTGACATTACAAGGGCAGCAAGGATCAGTATCAACTCTCTGGCTCCAACCGGTCTGGTGTCTGGGTGCTCAGAGGGGGTTAGACCCTGTAAAGGCAACTCAGGAAACGTGCATCAGGTTAATCTTCACTGTTGAATCAGCATGGGAAGTTTCACCACTGATCACTGTCCCTGAGAGGATTCGGCTGCCTCTCGGCATGATAGTGGCCATTATTTTTCCTTTCTTCTTTCCCTTAAGATAATTAACTACTGAGATCTGTTTTTCTGCAATTTTAACGTATCCCAGGAAGTTTTGCAGGATATGTGTTTTGTGCTCATAGCACCAGTCAGTCTTGAAAAGACTCTACTTCGCATTGGATTGTGTTCACACTCATATTGAAATCAACTAACCGTAAATGTGTGGGGACCCTGGGGGCCTCTCAGTTATATTTTTTTGATATCTGTCTGTCCTCATGCCAGTATGTTTTGTTGTTTTATTTATTTATTTTTTAAATATTTTATTTATTTATTTATTTATTTTTCATGATAGAGAGAGAGAGAGAGAGAGGCAGAGACACAGGCAGAGGGAGAAGCAGGCTCCATGCAGGGAGCCCAATGTGGGACTCGATCCTGGGACTCCAGGATCACGCCCTGGGCCGACGGCAGGCGCCAAACTGCTGAGCCACCCAGGGATCCCCTGTTTTGTTGTTTTAGAGGAAGAATGTATTCACCAAATTTCGCACTTCATTCTAGAACAGTGTGTTCCCTTTCATAAGCCATGAACTCCTTGAACCATAATCTGTGTCGATTTGCCTTTGTACCTTCACTGCCTAGTGAAGTGTCTGGCCCTCTGTAGATATTCAACAACCTTTGATGAGTGAAAGAATTTCAAATGAAGGAGTGAACAGATAGTGTGTGTTTTTAAGACTCTCATCATCTTATGATTAATCTCATAACACTTACTATAGCAATGGGAATAGTAATAATTAAACATTATTTTCTAGGGAATCTGTATTAGAAACAAAAGTAACTGCATACAACATGCTTGTAGTATTATCACCTTTGATATCTACTAATGTTTTATAAAATACTTTCATATATTTTAATTTGTTTAACTTTTCCAGCCTGTAGGAGATGTGTCAAATATATATGCAAGGTATTATTACATATATTTTATGGAAGTGGAAGTTGAAGTTTCAAACAGTTGGGTAACTTGCCCAGGATCACCCAGCAGCTTAACAAATGAAGCAGGCTTTGCTAAGACTCCATGTTTTCATATTCACATACAGAATTCTTTCCATTGTCTTTCTTAAATGATAGCCTTGTGGGTAGAACTCTATCCCGGTAAAGAGATACGTATTATTTGGGTACGTTGAAGGGCTCCTAGTCCAGTTGGCACAGGGTACAGAGTATCTATTAATCATAAAATTGTACTAAAGGTAAACACAACTATGTGATGAAGGAAAGCAGGTGAATGTAATAAATAAGCAAAAAGTTAATGGAAAGTAATAGAATGCTATAGTCCTTTCTCCAAAAGTCTTGGAGCAGATGTGTCTCAGATACTGGAAATTTTTAGAAAGACACCATGGTGCAGACATCCCATGAAATATTCCACCATCAGCTGGTGCTAGAGCAATGTCCTATGGTCGAGCACCTTACTATTTCTGCAGCAAAGCCTATGAACGTTCCTGCCAGCTGGGATAAATAAATTATAAAATATACGTACATCACTTTGGCTTAAGTTTTACTATGAAAATATTGGGAAGAAAAAGAGCAAACGATTACAATCCTGTGGATCCCAGAGATTTTGGATTTGAGAATTCTTGACATGGTATCAAACTGCTAAGACGAACTACCCGCGGAGCTTGGCTGATGAGGAACGTACTAATGGCCTAGTAATGATATAAAAATTACTTGCTAGCAAGTGATCATTATGTTTCCTCTTCCTTGCTGTGTGCTTCCAACTTCCTATTAAGTGTTTTGTGCCTTCTATCTAACATCCAGAGAAGCCTAGCAGGTTGGAGTAATCAGTCTCATTTATAGATAAATGGAGGATCAGAGAAGTTAAGTAATTTGCTCAAGGTCATGTTGTCAGAAGGACTCAGACACAAGTTTTTTTTGTTTTTTCAAAATTAAAAGCTTATGGTCTTTCTAGAGCACAGTGATTACAAGTTAGTACAAGAAAGCATATTCCCTGCAACAGCTGAGAAACAGGACCTGCAAATAGGTCTTCATTCCATGATGCTGGCTGTCACTGCATATTTTGCAGTCTTGTTAAAAATCTATTAACAATATTGCCTTATAGTAAATAGAAACATCTCAAACATCTCAAACTACGTTTAAAGAAGTTTAACGCTATGTGACGTAAATAAACAAATGAAAAACGATCGAGCCATCCCATTCCATGGGGGTGGAACGTAAGCATCTTGAAAAAATGCAGTGACTCTATATACTCCTGCAAGTCCAGAAAATAATTCTCAGATTGCTTGTCAGAAAAACAGGCAATAATTCATCCATTGGTGGTTTTTAATGATTTTTATTTTAAAGAGGTTAGTCCTATACTAATATAAAAATAAAATCATTTAATACAAACCTCTGTAGCTTCACTATTAAGAGTAACTATTACTCTGACCTTGTCCCTTTCCTGGCCCTCTAGGTTAGCTGTGTGCCTCACCCACGTTGGCACTTAATTTTAAGTTGTATAATTCTTCATTTCATATCCATATGATTTGTTTTCCTGAGTTGATTACAGTCTGTCAGAGGGCGGGAAATCCACAGTGAGCTTTCTTTGCATTCTAGCGACCCTAGCACAGTGCCAGGCATGTGGTTTGCATTTAACATTAAAAAAGAAAATTAAAGTTGATCCCGTCATTTTGGTAAAACGCATCATTACATTAAAATTTCTTTTTACAAACATAGTCTCTAATGACTCAGGTTTTGAAAACAAATCTCAACCTTGCACCAATTTCTTACCCTGACATAAATTTAAAAAAAAAAAAAAATCCTTGCTGCTTAGTGTTACTTTAAAGCTGAGTTTGATCAGATCAAGAGCAATTTATAAAGCTTTCTTCTTATAACCTTTCTAAAAAACATAATGATAGTCATGATTCGAATTTACTTTGACCATGTGATGCTCAGGGGAGATTGCCTTTTCAGGATGCCTCATCTTGAAATAATAATAAGGAAACCTCCACCATTGTCTATGAGCAAAGTCTTTTTAAAAATGCAATGCCACAGCAAAAGATACCATCAACAAAACTACAAGACAACCTACAGATGGGAGAAGATATTTGCAAATGACATATCAGATAAAGGGCTAGTTTCCAAGATCTATAAAGAACTTATTAAACTCAACAGCAAAGAAACAAACAATCCAATCATGAAATGGACAAAAGACATGAACAGAAATCTCTCAGAGGAAGACATAGACATGGCCAACACGCACGTGAGAAAATGCTCCGCATCACTGGCCACGAGGGAAATACAAATCCAGACCACAATGGGATACCACCTCAGCCCAGTGAGAATGGGGAACATTAACAAGGCAGGAAACCACAAATGTTGGAGAGGATGTGGAGCAAGGGGAACCTCTTGCACTGTGGGTGGGAATGTGAACTGGTGCAGCCACTCTGGAAAACTGTGTGGAGGTTCCTCAAAGAGTTAAAAATAGACCTGCCCTACGACCCAGCAATTGCACTGCTGGGGATTTACCCCAAAGATTCAGATGCAGTGAAACACCGGGACACCTGCTCCCCGATGTTTATAGCAGCAATGTCCACAGTAGCCAAACTGTGGAAGGAGCCTCGTTGTCCATCGACAGATGATGGATAGAGAAGATGTGGTCTCTGTATACAATGGGATATTCCTCAGCCATTAGAAACGATAAATACCCACCATGTGCTTCGACGTGGATGGAACTGGAGGGTATGATGCTGAGTGAAGTAAGTCAATCGGAGGACAAACATTATATGGTCTCATTCATTTGGGGAATATAAAAAATAGTGAAAGGGAATAAAGGGGAAAGGAGAAAAGGAGCCAGAACATGAAAGACTCCTAACTCTGGGAAACGAACTAGGGGTGGTGGAAGGGGAGGAGGGCGGGGGTGGGGGTGACTGGGTGACGGGCACTGAGGGGGGCGTTTGACAGGATGAGCGCTGGGTGCTATTCTATATGTTGGCAAATTGAACACCAATAAAAAATAAATTTATAAAAATAAATAAATAAATAAAAATGCAGTGCTGATGCACAGAGTGGAACTGATGCCAATGCTGAAACAAATCTTGTGAATATAGATAGCATTTAATTCTAATCTCTTACAGATGGGAAAGGTAAATTTGATTTATCTTTCTCTTGGACGGTTGCTCTAAGCTGACAGGTAAGTCTTGATGGAGACTCAGTAACATAAAGAGAAACATAAGTGGGGTTTTCGGCTTCCTGAGTGACTGAATTATTTAGATGTTTTCCAATATAAAGTTCTTCCTACATTTCTCTTCCTGAATCCACCATCGGTAGTATCTTCTTCCTACAACCTTGCGGTTCTCTTTCAAAATACCTGAAGGCTCGCCTCTGGGTGTTACCCACCGGTGCAGCTGGAGCGAGGGATTCCTGCGAGCAGAGGCTTGGCCTGGGGAGCTGGGTCCGTCCACTCCTTCTCCTCCCAGCTGTGTTTCGGATCCATCACATGACTTTTATGACTGCATCTCATTTAACACAGCCCTCCGGGGTTACTGACCCCTTTTGTAGACAATGTAACTAAGGTCCACCGTTAACGGGCCCGATGCCGCGTTTAGATGCCGTGTTTTCAGGTGGGGAGGAAAAGAGAGAGAAAACTTTGATTCTAGTACAACATCTATCAACTAGATGCTAAGAATTTTGATGATGTTATAGTTTGCAGGAATAAACAAAAATCTGTTTAAGGAATCCAAAATCAATCTTGACATTGTCATGTAGAACATCAAGTTCAGCAGAAACGTGGTCATCTCTTACAATATTTTCTCCACCTTATCGTGGAAAGTGTTTTTGTTTCACTAACTGCTTTTCTACACAGATTTAAATAACTTCCAGACTATGGATTTTAGTCCAATGCCCAGAGCAGAAATAGCCCTTAATAGATGTTGAATGAGCGTAGAATCCCAAGAGCCATGTCCCCTTTATTCCACCCCTGTTCCTCTTCCCAAAGGTCACCATGATGAAGACTTGCAGGTGATTCCAGTGAGATCCTGGTGCCCTCCCAGCTGAGCTGATGATGGAGGCTGGACTGAAAACACTGGGGGCCCGGCCCTCTGAGCACCAGGAGCGATCAGCATGCCTGCCTGCTTGTCCCTTAATTCTCTTTCCCCTTTTCTCTGTCAGCTCCCAATAGCCATAGACTGAGCGCTGAAAGCATCCTTTTATTTGGAAGATTTGTCCCTTAGTTTAAATCAACTATTTGTGGGCCATTTAAGCATAAAGTATTTCACACATGAGGATCTACTGTCTTGACCTTATAGACCCTGGAAATCATTTTTCTTGTCATAATTGCACAACGAGTCTGTCCTTTGTTTAATGTTCCTGCTCCCACATGTTCCCTTTCTTCTTTGTCTCTTGCTCTTTCCAAAACCATAAAGTTTTAACATGGAAATATAGACCTGAGAGGAGAACCTTCTCTGAGTTTGGTGCAATAGAAAAGAGCATATAAAATATCAGGCATCGTGTAACAGGAGCCCACCCCCTGTCGAGTGCAGCTGGCAGGTGATGTGTCCCACGGTGGTAGGCTGCATCTAAATCTGGTGGTTCAAGTACACGAATGTGGGAGTTAATTCTTTTTTTTTTTTTTTTTTTTTTTTAGTTTCAGTGTTGTGTCTGTGTGCTTCTCTGTCTCTGTCTTTCTCTCTTAAGGATACAGGGGTGTACATCTAATTTGTTTCTGCCCTAATACTCTCCCATTATATATATATATATATATATATATATATATATATATACACACACACACACACACACAAATGCCAGTGCTTGATTAATGTTTATGTTCCTGCAGCAGCTGCTCAGGAGTCCTACAGGGACATCCCAGAGACTCTGTTCTTCTCCAAGAAACCTTGTTCAAATGTCCATTTTTGATATCTTCATTATTAACAGTGTTACTAGGAGGGTTCCTGCCCTCTCCATGCTTATGCTCTGAAAGGGAGCGACCCGAATGCCAGCAGCTATAAGGAAAGCGCCCATCCCGCGTCACACGCATTAAACGAGCCGTCTGCTAACAGGTGAGCAAAGCTTGCAAAGTGCAGTGTAGGGCGGCAAGTCACCTGTTTAGACTCAAAACGGAGGTATTTGAGAAGCTGGATCCATCCTTAACATAGTCTCCAGAGGAATCAATTTAAAAAGACAAAGCACCAAGAACAAATTCTAAACTTCTTAACATGGTGATCACATCCACGTTTGGGTCATTGCATCTGTCCCTTCTGCCCCCTTGCTGTGACAGGCTCCACGCTCCCGTGTCTCCCCAGCCTTGTCTCCCATATCTCAGTGCTGGGCACTCGGGAAGTGTTGGGTGAATGAATGGAATCAGTTCATGTTCTTTTCTGTGCCTTTCCTCAACCTGGCTTGTCTTCTTCCCACCTCTCCCTCTGGTGAGCTCTCAAGTGTCAAGCCTTCACTCAGGCTCTGTCCCTGATGGCTTTTCTCCCTCTCGAGGGTCAAGGAGTCAGGGCCCCTCCCCAATGCTCCTATAATTTTTTTTAAACCAGGTTTACATTTATCACATCATCCCGGAACTATTTATTCACATGTTTACTTCACCGGGTTGTGAGCTCCTCAATGCAAAGATGGGATTTGATTGTCATTGGATACCCTGTGCCTAGTGTAATGCCTGGACACTATTCATGAATGAACTTATCAATACACAATAAAATGTAATTCTTCCAAGGCCAGAATATTCTTCTTGGTAGTCAGTAAACCCATCCTCTTTTCAGTAGATACATTTTTTTTTTTTTTTTGAAATTTAATGGCCACACAATATATCCAGCTGGATATGAACCAAACTCAAGGGAGCTGCATAGCCTTCATGGACATTTTCATTAAATATGGTGAGTCACCCTTCCCTTTCTATAATAAAATATTGAGCCTGTCAAGCAGAACTAAATACCCACGTCAGTCAGCAGAGCACACCTCTCCCCTGGAGAGTGCTAGGCAGATGCTGCTGGATTCTTAACTTTCCAAAATGCCTTTGCCTAATAGGAGTGAGCATTTGTTATTTGTAGCTGCCTCACGAACCTATATTTTGGGAACTTCCCATTATGAGCTTTACCTACAAAAGAATATGGGGGGGGGGGAGCCAAATAAAAGCCCCAAACTTAGATTCTCTTACAGCTTGGAACAGGCACATGACCTAGTTCCATGAATCAGACCACACCTCACTAGGCTTGGATTTGAAAGTAAGCAGAACGAAAAGGGCATTACTGCACAGGGTGACACATCTGACTAGCACGGTGGTGAAGGAGTACGCTCATCCAGCGTCTAGGCCAAGGTTGTCTGTTCAGAGTAAGGGGCTGTGGCATGCTTGCTCCTGCAGGTATGGTTGGGTATCTGTCTTTCCAGCCCCCTGGGATTTCTGTGAAAGACTTAATATCATTTAATAAAGTTACGATCTGCTTCAACAGCAAGGATGAGATTCGTTGTTTACAACTAACATATCCATCCAACACTCTCATGATATTTCTGTAATTTCAATAACCATTTCCTGAGAAATGGTGCTTTCTGATTGTTTCTATGCTGGCTTCTGTCCATGGTATTTAGACCCTTTAAGTGATGTGGAGGTTATTCCTTTTATGACTTTGCCTACTCCTCATAATTTCTGTTGTTTCTCTCATTTACTATTCACTTAAAAAATATACATTTAACCAGAATAGGGTAGTAGAAGAAATATGGGCTTTGAAGACACAGAGGACTGAGTCTTGGCTCTGCTATTTACTCACCCTATGATGCTGGCTATTTTCTTAACCTTCCTGCGACTTCTTCAGACGATGCAGAAACAGTAACTACCCTGTAGTTGTTGTTAAAACAATAGGAGACAATATAGAGACAACTCCTGGTACCCTGACTGCCATTAAATGGGAACCGTGATAAGAGTGCTTTGTTACTCTCCCTTGGTTGCCTTGAAAGACACGTAGGAAGATCACGCCTGTTTCTCTATTAGGCCAAGTTCCCTGCTCAAGAATTTGTAATAGCTTCCCTACTGAATCTATTGCCTACAAATTAATTCTCAAATTCTTACCCTGGAGTTCAAAAATCTTCTCTTGCCTGGTCCTATCTTGCTTCTCCAGCCTCATCTGTCATAATCTGTTCTCAAGGGCCTTTGGTTTTAATTAGCTCCGTGTCTTCATCCTCTCCACCAACCCCGACATCTTATGCCAACAGCAAACCAGGATGTTTTGTCCACTCAGCTCTCCCCATGTTACCCCGTTCAGGCTGACCCCGTTTCTCAGGCTTGCCCTTTCCTTTGTCTCTGCCAAGCCCCATCCAATCCTCCTGTTATTGCCCAACTAAAGGCCTTCCCAGACCAAAGAATTTGTTTTCTCCCCTTATTATCAGTTTCAACACTGACTGGTCACGCTGAGTGTTTTACCTGTTAAAAAATATTTTTATTTTATTTTTTAAAATTTTTTTTGTTAAAAATTATATATTTATAAGTGACCATTTAAAGTCCTTTCTATTACCAGTTAAGTGAGATGAGGGCTTTGTGTGGACTATTTCATAAAATCTTTACGACAAGCCCGTGAAGTCATCACTGGTGTTGACACTGGTAGCTTACAGATGAGGAAATTGAAGCATGGAGAGGTGAGCACTTGAATCAATTTAATTTAGCCTGAAGTCACAGGGCCTGGTAAGTGGCAAAGCCAGGATTCCAACCCAGGCACCCTCATATCGGAGCCCAACTTGTTAGCTGCATTGCCGTCTGGAGGGAAGGCACACGTTCAGAGATTTCTTCATATTATTTCCCTTTGTGCCCGGGATGGCAACAATGAAAAGAAACAGACAGCAATTTATTATATGGAGCATAGCAAACACGGAAGAGAGTGAAATGAAATAAAGTCAGAGGTCTGATCAAGTGGGGCCCCGTGGCCATGATCTTAGTGGCACCGCCGCTGCCATCCCCGCCGCCACTGGCAAGTGGGGAGCAGCAAGGACAATGAAGCAGCAAAAAATAAACACGCAGGACACACTGGATTGAGAATAGCGTCAGTGAGAAGGATGTTGCTGCTATTCTGCGTGGCAGGCTTCTCTCCCCAGCCCCTGCTTCAAGGCAGCAGAGGATGGGGGGCTCCATGGAAACGTCTCATGATTTTGAGACCAAGGCCCTAAGTTTGAGCTCTGGCTCTTCCATTTGTTAGCTGTAAGACGTGGGCAACACCTAGTTTCTGTATCCATAGGGCAGTAATACTAATGTCATTGTTATACACGTGGAGGTCAAATGAGAAGATGCTTTAAAATTTTTAAAAATCTTAAAAATACTTTATTTATTCATGAGACATACAGAGAGAGAGGGAGAGACACAGAGAGGGAGAAGCAGGCTCCCTGTGGGGGGCCCGATGGGGAACTCGATCCCAGGACCCCGGGGTCACGCCCTCAGCCAAAGGCAGACGCTCAACCGCTGAGCCACCCAGGCGACCCAGATTATATTTTTTTAAGTGAAGGTATGATTATTATAAACATGAACATTATTTTCATGTCATCTCTTTTTGTGATATCCTATCCCAATTTGGACAGCAAAGGGAATAATTCTCTTTCTGCCTCATGAAAGCAGAACATTTATGTCAAGAGTCACTGCCTGGGCTAAGCAGAGACGTTTCACAAATGAGACATACTGGAGGATATAGAAAAGGTAACAGCCCCAACAGGGAATTTTGGATTAAAAACTGAAATACAGACTACTTTTACTGCTAGGTACCAGACAGACACGCACACCACCCTCTGGGTGCTTTAGACCTAAGGGGATCCTCTTTTGCTTCGGTGATTTTCAGTTTCCAGATGGTAATTATAAACTCTGACAGTCTGAGTGATATAATTATTTCATACTCATATTGGAAGGTTTTGGCACTTTGGGGTATTATAGGTTATTTTGTTCAAAGCTATTTTCTTAAGAACTCTTTTCCACCAATATAATCTAGGCCAATAGGAAAATTGATTTAATGGAGAAAGTTTGCTTTATAACTAAAAATTTCAAAGTTGAAGAAGAAATCATACTCCCATGTTATTGGCCTTATTTCAATTTTAGCATGGAAATGAACGACTCTCCCTAGGAAATCAAGATGAAATGGGTTTTACTTTTTACCTTTCAATTTAAAATGAAAATCCAAATTTGTTAGCAGGCAATGTGATTTACATCAACCTTTCTCTCGTGATGATCAGCTGTGCAGTGAAGCCTTTATTAAGCATCACTACTGTTAACCAGCTTCAGGTGGTATAATTCACATACCCGACTTATTCAAGGAACTGGTGCAAATGATGGTCCCCGAGAGGAACAGTTCCAGTATGGCTTATGCCTTTTTAATAATATTAGCTTCTGTTTCTATGGAAACTGCACATCCTGTTTTGCTGTTTGCATAAGATGTCTTTATTTATTAAAACATATTCCAGTAGTTAAAACTAATAGCATTCTAATCTGAGTGTAATATCACACAGACATTTTCACAGATGAGTTAAGAAATCAAACTTTATTATAGGAAGCTATGCTGATATGAAGTGCCCATTAAGTAGGATTATGTTTTTGAATTCTTGTTATGTCTCAAAAACACTAACACTGGAACTCAAAGAGAGAAATGATTATTTAAAAGTCGTTTGAATCCAGTACATCAATAGAAATATGGGCAAAGGATAAAAACCTATGTATGAGTGCATATGACTAATTAACATAAAATGTATATTCATATATATTTACAAATAATAGATACATTATATATGTGGCAAATGAACATAAAATATATTCAACCTCACCAGTATTCAAGATCTGCAATTGAAAACAATATCAAAATACCAGTACTTACCTCTTTAGTTAGTTAGCCAAGATGAGAAAGAATGATAAAACCCAGGGTGAAAGAGTTGTGAAAAAACTGGTGCATGATGGGAATGCAGATGGGAACGAAATCGGTGCCAGTCTCTGAAGGACACGCTGACATTGAGAAAATGTGTCAAAAACAATATATGCAAATCACTTGACTCAGACATTGCGCCTCTAAAAACTTAAAGATTTATGGAGAAGTACTATAATGAGAATATTTATTGTACTATTGGTTGTGCTAGAAAACAACGAAAACAAAATACGGAAATAAGCAAAATGCCTGTCATTAGGGAAATGTTTAAATTGATCATGCTCCGAGAGTTACACTGCACCTGCTTTTGCTCACTGGTGTTTCCGTAATTCCTAGCACAAGGCTTGGATGCTCAATATAGTTGTTGAATACATTACAGTGATTTTACAGAACTATAGTTAATTATCTGGACAGATGTCCATGGTACATTAAGTTAAAGAAACTGACTAAATTGAATATAAAATATGAGTATTTTTAAAAATTATCACTGTGTCTGTACATATGTGGATAAACATGATGACACACATCCTAATAACTGAATCAAGAAGTGATTTAGAAGAAATAGACTTTAAATGTGAAACAGTTGTAGGAATACCTTAATGTATTTTGCTCATGTTTTCGTTTTATGTATATATGAAGAATGACATATAATAAAAAAATTGATGCCTAAAAACCTCTGAAATCATTCTTCTGATAAGCATAAGATTAAAATTCTACATAGGAAAGCATTATATCATAGTTCACTGGTGGTTGTGTTTTGTTTGTTCCTTAGAAGCACATAAAAAATGATGTGTCTAACAACTGATATTGCTGTGGGTTTCACGAAATATGGCACCTCTCAATTGATCTATTGCAGCAATATTTTTACTAGCGTCCTTATCTCCTTCCAATTCATCTCACCTGTTCACAGCAGCTTTACCCTCTGAAACACCAGTCTAATAACAATATTTGTCTTTTCAGAAAATGGCAATGCTTTTCCTCTGAGTACAGGTTAAATCCATGACATAGCTGGTGGTTCGCATCCCCCCCAAATACAGATGTTGAAGCCCTCACCCTTAATGTGATGGCATTTGGAGGTGGGGCCTTTGGGAAGGAGATTTAGGTGAGCGTGGGGCCCCACGTTGAGACTAGTGTCCTATAAGAAGAGGAAGAGACACTAAAGTGCCCCCCTTCCCTCCCTCCCTCTCTTTCTTTCTCCGCATCATTTGAGGACACAGCGAGAAGATGGCCGTCTGTAAGCTAAGAATGGGGTCCCCACTGGGGAACCGAATCAGTTGACCCCTTGACCTTGGACTTCTCAGCCTCCAGACTGTGAGAAATAGGTTCCCATTGCTTAAGCCACCCAGTTGATGATATTTTGTTGTGGCAGCCTTGGCCAAGGTACGATCTGAACTCTATGATGGAGACATCACAAGTTCCTCAGCCATCCACCACATACCCAGCATACCCACCATTCTGTACCCAAGTTTTTCAACATCCTCGTACTTTCCAGATCCGCCTCTCGCTTATATTAATCTGTCCACCCAGATTGCTCCTCTGAACTCACGATCCCAGTCGTCACCCGAGGAAATCCCACTGTTGTTTCAAAAACATCACCTCCCTTCTAGATTGTTTTATCCATAAACGAACTGTCCCTTTACTGGGATAACATTATTGGACATTGACACTTATCACAAGTCAGTCATATATAATTATTGATTTTGAACATGTCTGTGTCTAAATCATATCTTACTTGGCTTTCTTTTCTCTACCTCTTCACCTGCTCAGATACGATGCACAACACCAAACAAGTAGGTAATAAATGTTGACTTAAAGATTGTATTTATTTATTTATTTGAGAGAGAGAGAGAGAACAGATGGAGGGGCAGAGGGAAAGGGGGAGGGAGAATCTTAAGCAGACTCTGTGCTGACCGTGGAGCCTGATGTGGGATTTGATCTCACATCGCTGAGATCACGACCCAAGTGGGAATCAAGAGTAGATGCTTAACCGACAGAGCCACCCAGGTGCCCCAGGGTCATACTTATTAAACTCTTCTGTCAGAGTTCAAAACCTTATGTTAAAATATATTTAGAAATATTTTAAAGTATAATTTTCTCCACAAAGCTAATGCAGTTTGAAGCTTCAAACGCCTTGATTTTAGCATGAGGATTTCTGTACTTGGTTGCATAGTGGTCGCCGCCAACACCATCATGATAGTTATTATAGACCTACTGTGTGCCAGGCACTGAGCTGAACACCTCACAGGCATCATGGCAATTAATCCAACGAGAATTTTATTGCACAGATACTATTATTACTTCCATTTTGCTAATGAGGAAATAGGGCTTGAGAGGTCAAGTAATTTACCCAAGACCACGTAGAGAGAAACAGTAGAGCCAAGGTTTCAAACCCAGCTTGTCTGTATTTAATCCATACTTTTAACCTCGAAAATAGATTGCCCCTTAATACATGTTTTTATCTGACATTTTACTTAGTCTTTGTGAAAAATCAAAATAGTAATTCTCACTGTCTCTATTTGATTGGACTCAGTTCTTCTTGGATCACGAGTTTCTCTAACTGCAGCATGGAAAGCCTCTGCTGCAACGCCCTGGTCTTCTCAGATTGAATGTGTCATCCTAGAAAAGATACACAGACGTGTTTTCACTTTCTACAATTATTCCACAAATCAAATTGCCCACTGATTTCTACTTCCTTAAAAGTACTTCTCCTATGCATTTTTCACATAAGATAATTCTTAAAGGTCTTAAAGTAACTGTCTGGAGAAAAGTTAAGACCTAAATCTTAAAGTTGGATTACAGTGCTTTTAAAGCTATGGAGGCTAAAAAAGAGTCCATGTACCATTAAACTAAATCAGATGAAATGTGAGCAAGTGAACAACACGTCCCACAATACGGAGGAAGACACAGGCTGTTTATGTCAAGGCACATGCATGCATGCAATAAAGCAGGATGATGCTCAGGGTTTTGCAAATGCATATCACTTGCACAGTTATTTGTGTGCTGGGGCCCCTGCCCAAATCCTCAGGCTCACCTCAGTGGCCACGTGGCTCCTGCTTCTCATGGGCACTGTGTCTCACCCAGACTTTTGTTAGTGGTCTTGAGAGTTGTTGCTTAAGAAATTAAGAGTTCTGTTTCCCTCAAAATCTTCTTGGCTGTATTTCCTGTCTCTCTGCCATCTATCATTTCTCTTCTTAGAGATATAAACCTATTGGTCAGAGAGAACTTGAATCATGACTTGTTGTACCCCAAATGCTTACTGTGCTATGAAATTATTGGTTTGGCTTTAAGAGTGAAGACGTGGAAATAAATGTATGTATTTCAAGGTCAAGTATTTAATACAGGCTGTTGGACTTCTCTATATAGCCTTCTAAACTTTAGTTTAGTTCAATGGCCCCCAGTCAATGACAATCAGAAACACATCTTTAATTAAACAAAAGTAGGGTCTATTGACTCATTGCAATGAGGGCAAACACACACCGTGAGGAACTGTAGAGCCACGCGGTATGAGGGTGTTAGAATGGGCTTAAAGTTATTATCTTTAATAAATCTTACCGAAGTTGCAGGAGGAATGAGCCAGGCTCAATCTGTCACTGATAAAGAAGCAGTACTCTTACCAGGCAGGAAAAGGAAAGTTTAGTGATTTTTGTGACAGTGTTTGGACAATGTTCTTGTTTCTGTCAGTGTTCAGGCATTGTTTGGAAAAGGTCTTCATTGGGTCATGATCCCTCAAAGTCACAAAGTATCATCGATTGATATGGACGTTGTGGGAAATGTTTATGTTCAACAGGAGAAGACCCCAACCTGGCTCTGAGTGTCGGGCCAGGATCTAGAAACTCTGAGGCCTAAATAGGAGTGCCAGGTTGGCTGCTGGCTGTCACTGTCAGAATCAACTCTCTGAAGAAAGTCCACATGGTATTTTGATAGGGATTGCATTGCACATGTACATTGCCCTGGAAAGCATAGACATTTTCACAATATTAATTCTTCCAATCCATGAGCATGGACTATTTTTCCATCTCTTTGTGTCTTCCTCAATTTCTTTCAGCAGAATCAATAACCGGATTTCAGAATCCCTCAGGTCAGAGACTGTTTTCTGATCCCCATGACCCTGGCCTTGAGTGTCTTGCTCAGTAAATGTACTCAGTGAGTGCTGGTTGGAGGTAGATTTCTCCTTTCTCTCTAGCCAGCTTGAACCTCTAGGGTGACTTTGGCTGAATAATCAGAAAAATCTTTGAAAAAAACCCCATACATCTAATTTTAAGTCTGCTCAGAAAATCATAAACCATTAGTAAAATATGCTCTGCTGGTTCCAAATACACTGCTTCTCATCTTAGTGGTCTCAATTAGCATAATTTACCAACACTAAAAATAATTTCTAGAACAAAAGCCTCTGAAAATAGAAATAAAGAAAGCTTTTGTCCTCCTCGTTTTAGAAATCAGTTTCCCAAGGTTTCACTATAAAGTCATTAAAAGGCCACGATGAACTGCTGATACTGATTTAAATTCTCAACCATTTTCTTACTATTGGCCATTAACCATCTGAAATTCCTACCATGAAATACAGGGCTGAGGAGGTGCCTCAGCCTTTTAAGGCTAGCATTTGATATAACAAAAACACAATCTCCAAGGTAACCTTGGTAGAAATAATGATCAGAGTTTATCGTTCGGCTGCCCTTTAACCCATGGTGATGAGTCACCAGAAGAGGGGACTCTCTTTAATCACAAAGGTGATTCAGAAAAACTCGGATGCAGATATATTCATTTACCAAGTTATTAATTAAGTGTGTGTTCATTGCAATCCAGATCTGAGCCAAATCCAGTGCTCTGCGCTGGAATGCCAACGGTCAACAAGAACGGGCAGGAATCCTGCTCTCGTGGGGTTTGCTGCGGAGCAGGTGAGCCAGACAGGAATCCAACAAGCAAACTCATGTCTGAAGAACTGCAACTGGACAGACATCCTCTGAACGAGGGGGCCTGGACCTGCAGTAGATGGGCCTTTAGGGAACATGACTCTAGAGCTAACAAAGAGGGAGAAGGGGGAAGAAGGAGGAGAGGATGGCTCAGGGGAAGAAGGAGGAGAGGATGGCTCGAGAACATTCCAGACAGAGGGAAGAGCAGAGACAAAGGCTTCAGAGCAGCATGATGGGGGCTTGTGTCTTAAATTGGGCTCCTTGGAAACAGACTCTGAGACAGAGATTTACTTTACAGTCCGCTGTTTATTGGGTGTGTTCTCATGCAAAACACCCACATGGAAGCGGGTCTGGAGCTGGGATGGCCCCTGTGAGTTGCCTGGGCCTCCTCACGGGCAATCCTCTGTCCACAGGGCGGGCAGTGGGTCCAAAGCTGAGCCAGCTGGGGGCAATTTTCAGAGTGGGATTCAACTGTGGGTGTCAGCAGGCAGTCCTCCTGGCAGGGGGGGAAATGAACGTCTTAGGCCTGAGGGGGAGCTGGATGGGATGCCGCAGCTCCCACTGTGAGGCTCTGTGTGGCCGAGGTAAGAGAACTAGAGGGCGAGTGGGTGGCAGGATGAGGGCCCGGAAGGGTGGGCAGGAGCCAGGCCCTGTAAACCTTTTTGGGATTTCAGACGGTATCTGAAGAGCCACTGAGGAGAATGGAACCAGAAGATCAACGCCGCCTCTGGCAGGTAACGCGTGTCCTGGGCAAGGAGGTACCCCTGAACTGCAGTGGGACTCTTCTGTGTATCTCTGGCTCCTTTCAAACTGGCTCCGTGATCTCTGTTAGCTATTCTCGGGACATCCATCTCAGCAGTCCTGGGGGTGCTCTTGCACCAGCTCAGAAGTTAGGCAGTCGTATAGATGAGAGAAGTGCGATGGGGATAAAGTCATTAATATTCGTTACAGCATCTAAAGGTATTCAAATACAAATGTTTGAAAACGCTGTGTAGAATGTGTTATATTTTATGGTCCTTCCAGCTAGTTCTCAAATGTAATGTGTAAATACTTACTAATCCTTAGTAAATGCACAAACCGTGTCAGCGTGTGAGACTGTCATAATTGGTGTCAATCGACCACGTGGAGTTAGGAGGAATTTTATCTATAGCTATTTTCTGTAGCTCTATAATCCCTAAGTTCACACGAAAAGGACATTCATAATACAAAGCAGAAAAATCAAGTTGATTTAGTAAAACCATGTCACATACTTGATAATAAGATATTAAGAATGCACACTTTGTGCTTAGGTGTTCAGTCAAATCTTTGATGTTATTATTATGAATCATTCTTCTTGCTCTAATGCTTCATTGTGTGATCCTTCAGAAGCTCCTGAGAAGCTCTGGAAATGATTCTTGCTCAGATCCTTCTCCTGGAAAAGATGAATCATGGCCATTCGTAAAGACCATGGAGACTCTTGCCTGACAGTTTAATAGCCTTCCCTTTAGTCACTGGGTGTAAGAATCTAATTTTGAGCCTATTCATTTGTGAAAAAGGTCAGTGTAATTTCCTGATAGCTCCCGTGGCCTCCCCCAGAATGAGTTGTCCTCTATGACCATGATACTGGTATCATGTTGGAAAAATCAGTGTTCTGAGGTGTTTTCCCCACTGAATGCTGCTTTGCAGGACCAGATTCACTGGTATAAAACCCTCACCTGGGTCTCATTCTAGACCTTCTCCTCTTTCCCAGTCAACCAATCAAGCAAGCCAGCGAGCCTGGCCAGTTCATCCCTTAGGCAACTCTCTTTCAACTCTTCTGCCATCACCATGGACAACTCTACCACCATCATCCAATGGCTTCACTCCTGTGCCTTCCTCACCACTGGTCTCCTAGTCTCCTGCACGTCCAGTCATCCCGCCAGTCTTCAATCTGATCAGAAACTTTCCTTGAGAAGCCCCTAGGGGCTCCCATCACCCTATTCCTACGCTGAGAAGCTACTCACCTTCTGTATCTCTAGATTCCATGTTGTATAGAAGGAGATGGTCTCATCTGTCTTTCGGTAAAGTCTTTCAAAAGACTATATAGCTTGGATGTGATAGGCAGTTTCCCAACTGCAAATTTATAGACAGGATTACTCGTCAGAGGAAGAGTCATGATTGTTTCAAGCTCACGTTGACTATCCTCCCTTTGTCTTATGGAGAATAGAATGAATTATCTCCCATATGCAAGGGCCTGTTGAAATTGCATGTTATAATTCAGCACACCCTGATAGTGGGTTGTATTTCATCGATAATTACAAAAATGACTATAATCAAACCCCTAACCTTGGGGAGATTAAAATCTATTTGTAGGATAAAGAATCTTAACTAACTACAATTGCAGCTAATTCTGTATGGCAGGCATAATAAAATACGGAAGAGAACAATCCATCCTGACTAGGGTGTCAGGAGAGCTAGCATCTGGTCTGGGCCTCTGAGTAGCAGGAAGATACCCTAGGTGAGTAGAATAACAAGAGAGGCCTGTGAGGAACAGAAATTTAGGGGAGCCATGCAATCATTGGTGGGTGGTGGGGAGGAGGAGGAGGAGTTAGAGTGGGACACGGGGCTGGAAGGATGAAGTGTAGTTAGAAGATGGAGGACTTGAAATGTCACGTTCAGGATTTTGTACTTTATTCCTGAGGCCACAGAGAAGTTTTGAAGGTGGTGAGCAGATCTGACTTGCACTTTAGGACTGTCGCACAGCTGTGAGAAGGAACGTCTACAGAGGCCAGAGGCTGGAGGCAAGGTGGTGAGGGAAGGGTGAATGGGGCAGGAGCGGCGGGACTACAGAGAAGAGGACAGATGGGCGAGTTTGAGTGAATAATTGCTGAGCGTGGACTATAGCCTGTATACAGCAATGAGAGCAAGAGAGTTGGAAATATCCTGATATTTCTTGCCTGGGCAGGCAGGCAGCCCCCAAGATGACGCCCAATGCTCCACATCTCCTGGCATCCCTACTGTGTCGTCCACTCTCACATCGTACCCGGGTTGTTCTCTTCGGCCAGTGGAATACAGCAGAAGTGATGGTGTGTGCCTTCCAACCCCAGGCCATGGGGGGATGATCCCTCTGGCCTTGTCCTGGTTGTTCTGTCTTTTTGCTCCGGGGGAAGCATTGTTTGCCCTCTCCTGAGGGTCTTTATGGAGAGATGGACATGGCAAGGAACTGGGGCGTCGTAACAGTAGCCAAGAGCCCAGGTGAGTGACCTTGGAAGTCAATTCTCCAGCCCAAAGATGCCCCTGCAGGACCTGACATCGCGACCACAACCCCATGATAGATTCTGAGTGTGAACCACTCAGCCAGGCCATCGTCAGAATCCCGACCTTCAGCAAGCATGTAAGGCTACTAGTAAGTGTTCACTGTCATCAGCTGCTAAGGTCGGGGATTCATGGCATGGCGATGGATAGCTAATAAACCGGGTAATAAGGCCGATATGTTTGGCAAGGGGGGGAAAGCACAGAAAGAGGAACAGTTTTGCCAAGGAGGTAACAACCTTGATGTTTTACGAATTTGGTCTGTGCCATTTCTCTGGCGTCTCTGCCCATCTGGCGTTTGGGAACAGATATAGGTTTGGAGGTGGTCACATGGTATAGGGTGGTAGGTCTCAAGCTTCATGAGAGTCACCTGGAGTGCTTGTTACGGAGATTGCTTAGCCTCTCCCCAGAGTTTCTGGTTCTGTAGCCCCAAAGTTATATTTTTAGTATGTTACCAGGTGATGGGGATATTTCTGGTCCAAGAAACACATTTGAGAACCATGGTAGAAAGTGAAGTTGAGAGGAAAACACAAAATGATAATGTCTGTTATAACTAATAGGTCTCATCTCTTCCTAGTATTACATAGACATCATAGAGCTGAAATATTAGCAATTAAAAAATACAAATGGGTTTAAAATCTTGACCAAGCTTAGGGTTGGGAATTGTTGTAGACGGCAATTTATTAATTATTACCAAATATAAGATAAAAATTGGGTTTTCTGGCTTTCGAAGGTACATATATGCTCAGCACCTCTACTATGGATTTCCCCTGAGCTTCCTTTCCGGTGTTCCACTCTTGATTTTGGCTCTTGGTTTTGTCTTTATAGCCTGCAAATGAATTTCAGTCAACCAACAAGCACGTGTGAAAAAAATTCAAAAGGAGCTATAAAATACCCAATTACGTGCTGTAGGGATTTCATACTCGTTCTTAGATTGCTGGAATCAGTCTCTGGAGATCTTGCTTTGACAACCAGGAGAAGTGATTACATAGACCTCATATTAAAGTTGTGTGGCGTTGGGCTCTGCATCTTAGCAGATAAGGTACGACAGCCAATTAGGGGCCATTTCCATAATGAATAGCTTGCTGCTCAGGAATAAAGGATTGCATTTCTTAACCCCCTGGAAAGTTTACAATGTATGCCAATTAAATATTTGCCTCATATAATTAGCTAACCACGGAAAGCTAACAAATTGAGTTTTGTTTTCTCAATGAAATTTTTGTGTGTGGAGGCCCTTAGGGTTTGACCCTTTTCCTTGTCATGTCAAGGACTTGGGTTCCAACGCCTTCCTTGGCCACACCACCTAGGAAGGAGGGCAGAGTACCTGATCTCCGATGCTTCAGAGAGGAAGCGGCCCCTCTCCGACTTGGATGCTCTGGTTTCCTAGTAACTGCTCTTTTGCCTTTGCTACTCTGAGCTAGAACTCCAGCCTTGTTGCCTGGTGACCGCGTCCTTCTGCATTTCCTGCGGGTGACGGCGGATCCTGGTGCCAGCCACCCGCCTTGCAGCACGTTCACCTATTACCTCTGGTTCAGGAGCCCAGACGTTGCGCGCTCTGCCGGCGGGTTCCGCCTCCGTCCCCCCCACTCCTGACCCCGAACAGTTCCTATTGATGGAGCCTCTAGTTTGGGACCTACCTACAAACTCGTGTCCCTGGCGGTCTGTCCTTCCAATAACCCAGTCCAGGTGTTGTTCTCGTTGGCTCGTGCCTTGTGCGTGTCTTACTTAAGTCCCTGTTGTGAATCTCCCTGGTCTGGTTGATCCTGTCACCACCTAAACCGTGTAGGCCTCTGGGGAGGACACAGAAAAGAACAAGTGGGGAAGAGGGGGGATTAGAGCCCCCAGGCTGACTGCTTGCTCCACCCTGAGAGCCGAAACCCAGAACCCCACGGCTTGGCCATCTTTGCCCTGTTTTACTGGCTCCTCTGTAACCGAAGGAGACCTGCCTCGGCTGTCACCCAAGCTCAGTGAGCCGGTTACAATATCCTGCTTCAGCAGACGTTTTCTATCAATTACTCTTGTCCTTCCCAGCGCCCCTTGGTGCAGAGAAGCCATGAGACTCTCCCGATCAGGGTGTGTACTGTGAGGGGCCGTCGGGAGTGGCTGCGACTGCCAGGAGCCCCGTCAGGAGCTCTGTGACCCGCCCCGCCCGCTGAGCTCCGCCGTTGCCCTTCATCAGGGGCGCAGGCTTGTCATCGGGCGTCCTTGGCACAGAGCTCAGAGCCCAGTCAGCCCCCAGGCAGCATGGGGAAGGCATGTGTGTCGCCGCCGCTCATTAGGTAACGGACGGCTGCATCCGAAAGAGAGGCCCCAAGACCCAGGCGTGGAGGGAGGCTGACCCTGCAGCCCTGAGCCCGGTCGGCTGTGCCTTTAGGGCCTTTAGTACAACGAGCCCCTGGCGCTACTGGCTGACCTCGGGTTCCAGACCGAGTTTTGTTTTATCAGCAAAGCACAAGAGGAGAAAATAAAGGTCCGTCTTCAAATGGTGGCAGAAAAACCTAATCGAAAATTTCCTCGTTGCAAAAGTTACCCCCTTATTTACGCTATCACGATCAGGCCCGCGGGATTTAGGTCTGAGGCACACAATGGCCCAATCACGGTGGTGGGGTGGGTGCGTGTGTGCGCGTGTGTGCGCATGTGCGCGTGCCCCGGCCCACGCGGCCCCGGCGGCCAGCTCGCAGGCCCAGCAGGAAGCACATGTGCGGCTTTTCCCACGATCACTAAGCATTTCAGGACGGCGCCCGCGACGCCCTGGCCAGGCCTGGGCCCCGGAAGCTGGGCGGCGCGGCCGCTGAGGCAGGAGGGTGGCCCGGATGCAGCCGTTTGCCCGCACATGGCCTCGCGGGGGGAAGGCAGAGGCCTCCTGGGTGCAGTGGGACACCTTGTTCTCTGAGCCTGTGCTCGCTTTTCACGCAGGTGATGCTCAGCTGGCTCCACAGCCCTGCAGCCCCACAGCCCCACATCTCCACAGCCCCACAGCCCCACAGTCCCACAGCCCCACATCCCCACATCTCCACAGCCCCACATCTCCACAGCCCCACAGCCCCACAGTCCCACAGCCCCACATCCCCACATCTCCACAGCCCCACATCTCCACAGTCCCACAGCCCCACATCTCCACAGCCCCACAGCCCCACATCCCCACATCCCCACATCTCCACAGCCCCACATCTCCACAGCCCCACAGCCCCACATCTCCACAGCCCCACAGCCCCACATCCCCACATCCCCACATCTCCACAGCCCCACATCTCCACAGCCCCACAGCCCCACATCTCCACATCTCCACAGCCCCACATCTCCACATCCCCACATCTCCACAGCCCCACAGCCCCACATCCCCACATCCCCACATCTCCACAGCCCCACATCTCCACAGTCCCACAGCCCCACATCTCCACAGCCCCACAGCCCCACATCCCCACATCTCCACAGCCCCACATCTCCACAGTCTCACAGCCCCACATCCCCACATCCCCACATCTCCACAGCCCCACATCTCCACAGCCCCACAGCCCCACATCTCCACAGTCCCACAGCCCCACATCTCCAGTCCCACAGCCCCACATCTCCACAGCCCCACAGCCCCACATCTACACAGCCCCACAGCCCCACATCTACACAGCCCCACAGCCCCACATCTCCACAGCCCCACAGCCCCACATCTCCACATCTCCACAGCCCCACATCTCCACATCCCCACATCTCCACAGCCCCACAGCCCCACATCCCCACATCCCCACATCTCCACAGCCCCACATCTCCACAGCCCCACATCTCCACAGCCCCACATCCCCACATCTCCACAGCCCCACAGCCCCACATCTCCACAGCCCCACATCCCCACATCTCCACAGCCCCACATCTCCACAGTCTCACAGCCCCACAGCCCCACATCTCCACAGCCCCACATCCCCACATCCCCACATCTCCACAGCCCCACATCTCCACAGTCCCACAGCCCCACATCTCCACAGCCCCACAGCCCCACATCTCCACATCTCCATAGCCCCACATCTCCACATCCCCACATCTCCACAGCCCCACAGCCCCACATCCCCACATCTCCACAGCCCCACATCTCCACAGTCTCACAGCCCCACATACCCACATCCCCACATCCCCACATCTCCACAGCCCCACATCTCCACAGCCCCACAGCCCCACATCTACACAGCCCCACAGCCCCACATCTACACAGCCCCACAGCCCCACATCTCCACAGCCCTACAGCCCCACATCTCCACATCTCCACAGCCACATATCTCCACAGCCTCACAGCCCCACAGCCCCACAGCCCCACATCTCCACAGCCCCACAGCCCCACATCCCCACATCTCCACAGCCCCACATCCCCACATCCCCACATCCCCACATCCCCACAGCCCCATAGCCCCACATCTCCACAGCCCCACATCTCCACAGCCCCACATCTCCACAACCCCACAGCCCCACAGCCCCACATCTCCACATCTCCACATCTCCACAGCCCCACATCCCCACATCTCCACAGCCCCACAGCCCCACACTTTGGTTGGAGAACATCTCATCAGGGAGTCGTTGCTGAGAAGAGGCTTTCGTGGCTCTGGGAGGGGTGAGCCATCAGGCCCGCGGAAAACAGATGGCACTTTCAGGCCAAGTCAGCCACGAGATTGTGGCCGCGGGGCAAGAAAAGGGCCATCCGGCGGGGAATGATTCCGAGTGCTGCGTGTTCGTGGCTCGAGGGCCCTGAAGGATCGCTGCCCTCGGAGCTGGAAGTTGACCCCATGGCCCCACGCTCCTGCCTCCGCCTGCCCACCCCCACCTGCCTGTCCCCCTCCCCTCCCCTTCTGTCCCCTCCTTCCTTTTTCAAGGCTCCACACATAACTGATGCCCTGTCGGGTCTGCCGCTGCCCGCCCTACAGTGTCGTGCTCTTCAGGCACATCCACGTCCTCACGGATGGCAACGTCCCCTACTGGCCGGCAGCGGAGCGGGGCTCGCCGGCATAGGTCCCCCGGCTCCGGCCGTCAGCGGAGGACAACCGGGCAGCTCGCACCCCGTGCCTATTGTGAATGTCCTGGGGAATGTGGGGTTTTCCCCGACCCGCCCGTCCCCTTCCCCGGGGCGTTAGGAGCAGCCGGGGGCGGGGGGGGGCGCTACGTTTAATTTTTTGAGGACCGTCCGCCCGGCCATCCACGGTGGCCCGCCCGCTTCCATTCCCACCACGGCCCTGTGCCCGCGTCCCCACTGGCACCTGTTACTCCTTATCTTTCTGTGACAAGCTTTGAGCTCCTGATACAGAACATGCGACTAGACCTGACAGCGGAACTGGCCGGGAGAGCAGGACTTCAGTGTTCTCTCACACGCACAGAAGCTCGCACAAAAGGTAAACACGTGAGTGAGAGGTGTTCATTACCTGGGGGGGATCTCGCACAATGGCCTGCGTCCCAGATCACCACGTGCACACTTTATGTGTCCTGTCAATTATTTGTCCATTATACCCCCAAAAACTGAAATTTTTTTTAAAAAAAGGATCTCCCACATTCTATCCCGCAGGGGATCTGTGACTCAGAACGTTTCCTGCTGTTTGACAAAATAATCTTAAATGAAAAAAAAAATCGTGCCAGTTTCCAGTGGACGAGAGATACCGATGCAGCGCTCTTCCCACCCGCGGAAGCGCGGGCATCCCGGAGCCTCCCCCTCTCACCACGTGAGCGAGGAGGCTGGGCTCATCTGTGCGCCGAAGAAGTCAGTTTTTAGCCCCTGTAAGATGCTAAACTTCACTAACTTGTCCGTAGACCCGGCTCCCACTTGCACAGATGAGACCCCGACGCCTCAGGTGTCTTTATGCCTCAGGAAAGAGTCGCCATTTCAAACAGCTCCGGACCCCGCGTGGAATGTGCTTCCATCTTTTCTGCCTGGAATGCTTTCCCCTACTCCTTCTCTGGAAAACAAACAAGAAAAATCACAAACACCTGCTCATCCTTTAGGTCTCAGGTTTGTGTTACTTTTCTGATTCTTCAAACTAACTTAGGCATCACCCTAGCCCAGTTTTACTTCCTGGAGGGCCCTGTTCCACTTGCTACAACGTGTGCCCCCGGCCCCACAGGCGATCCTGCCGGAGCGTTACCTTGGGCGACGTCCAAGGGCGTCCACCCTGGCAGGACAGCACCTTGTGGCCTCGGTCGACGGCCTTCTCCAGCGGCGCAGCACGGTGCCAGGCGCACGAGGCACTCCTGAGCATCTGCTGATCGGCCACACGGATGGCAGAGTGAGCGGGTGCGCGCCGGGAGAGAGCTGCGAGTTTGTACAGAGTTCCTGCAGACGCTTCCTGTTCCCCGTGACGCTTTCCTGAAACAGCTTAGCTCTACAGGCATTAACACGTGCACTCTACGGAGGCCTCTGTATTATAACGCCATATTTTAGTTCTACAAAAAGGTCATAAAATACTTTAATGAAAAACATGCTGAAAAAATATGTATTGCTTGCTTGCTGTGTCTTAATGACGGGTTAGGTGATTCCTCGACCTCCTACCCGGTCTGCGCAGGGGACGCAGGTGTGACTTGCCAAGACAAGATTAAGCTGCGGTCCTTTGGAAGCAAGATTGGAGTGGCCGCGATGGCCGCGATGGCTGCGATGGCTGTGCTTTAGGTGCTAGAAAGCCAGCTGGGCTGCGGCGTTTGTGCAAGGAGGATCGCCAGGTCGCGGGGAGGATGCCCCTCAGCTCTTCAGGAGGGATCTCTACATCCGGTCACCTGAGTGCTCCTTTGCCGGGGGTTGGTGAGCGCGATGTCTGGGACAGGACCAGAGGAAAGCAGAGCTTTGTTTTTTGACTGTTGATCTGAAAACAAGCTCCCGCTGGGTTAGCAGAAACAGACGGAGGTGGTACCGGTCCTGCCGAATCCAGTACCAGCCAGGTGACCCTGGGAAAGCTGCTCTTAATCCCTCAGTTGCCTGTACGGCCCTCCTTAGGGTAGAGAGTCGTAAACTGGAGCAGTCCCGGAAGAGAGCAGCCTGAGCATAGGTGAGGCGACCGATCTGCACCAAGGACACGTGGTCTTACGGTCATGCGGGACGCCGTGAGGGCAGGACCGGAGCCCAGGGTTCTCTGAGTCGGATCAGGGCGTCCTGTGTCATTTCTAGAAGGTACTTTGTAACTGGAACGCTGTCCAGCAAAGCACCAAGAGCCCTTAGGGAGCAGCGACACCCACGTCACAGAGAATGTGCAAACATTTTGGACTTTCTAGGAGAAATTTATAGGGAAAATGCTTGTCATGAGGAGGAGCTTAGTTTATTTGTAAGATTCCTTTCCATTCTCACATTATTCTAAAACTCCAAGATCTAAAAAAAATTAAAAAATAAAATAAAATAAATAAAACTCAAAGATCCATATGAATTTTTTAACGACTTTTTAAAAAGAAGATGGCCGTGATCATCAGCATCTCAAGCATCTTTCATTTTAAAAAGAAAATAAGTTTCAGGGTCCCTACATCCCCTCTCCTTTCCTTCACAGCTGAATCCTCATGATCAGAGTTGCACACGCTTGCTGGCGCCTCCACTGTCCTACCTTCCGACCCACCGCATCTCAACCTGCCCAAGTCTGCCTTTTGTCTCCACTACATTATTTGCGACGTGTCTCCTTAACTTCACCAGTCACCTCCTTACCAGTAAATGCACTGGAAACTTCTGAGTCCTTACAACCCTCTTGAGAGCAATTAACAGTCCTGGCCGCTCCCATCTTCAGAAGATGTTCGTGCCTCTGGGCCGACACTATGCCTTCATGGGGTTTCTCCTTCTCCGTCCCCTCTGAGGCTTCCTCGTCCTCTCCGTCCTCTCTCTCTCTATAACGTAGAATTCCCGAGAGTTCCACCCTGTTTACCTGCTTATGCTTACTTCCCCCGCTCCTTCCCCCAGTTGCTCCTATGGCTTCGGTGACCATCTGTGTTGATGACTCCCAAGTCTTTCTCTTAGCCCAGGTATCTCGAGTCTGAGCTCTAGACTCCCATCTCTACCTGCCTTGGCATCTCTGTTGGGTTAGCCTTCATACACTCTCTCTCTTCCTCTCTCCGTCAATCCGACCTCACTTTCCCCAAGCTCCTTGGCTTCCATGCCAGATTTCAGGAGTGACAACACCACCTGCCTAATGGCTCAGGTTAGAAACCTACATATCTCTGTTCTGTTCTTATTTATATTCAATTCCTTTCAACTATGCGTCCTTTATATTCCCACTGAAGTGTCCTATTGGTTCATCCCCCGTATTGGTCCTCAAGTCCAGAAAACCACTGTCTCTTGCCTGGGCTGCTGCTGTGGCCTGATAAAAAGTATCTCTGGCTCCAGTTTCCCCCAACAGTAGTCCACACCCCAGACAGCGATTTCTTTTTTTAATACGTTCTTCTGCTTAAAACCCCTCGATGGCCCCCAGGTCCCCTCTGGTAAAGTACAAACGCCTTCGAATGGCTTGCAAGACTCTGTGGTCCGGCCTCTGCTTATGGCCCCAGGCTCACCTTTGTTCCCTCTGCAGCCTCACGGGACCTCCTACGTACACACCGTATTCCCTCAGCCTGAACCTGTCCTCCTCCTCCCTGTCCTTCACCTCTGGGCCTCCCCACCCCCGCCCATGCCACTGTACCACCGCTGCCACGCTGGCCCAGCTTTCAGGCTTCACCAGCTGTGGGTATTTCTTTCTCTGACAAACTTCCTGTTATCTGCACTCCTGCCCCTCCCACGCTGAGCTTTATGCAGCTCTTCAGGCTCCCACGCATCCAAGCTTAGCAAGGGTCATCTGAATGCATTTTTTTTTTTTTAAGATTTTATTTATTTTGAGAGGAGAGAGAGAGAGAGCACAAGCTGGAGGTGGGGGCAGAGGCAGAGGGAGAGAGATAATCCCGTGTAGACTCTGCTGAGTGTGGAGCCCAGCCTGGGGCTTGATCTCTCCACCCTGAGCTGAAATCAAGGAGTTGTACGCTTACCCGGCGGAGCCACCCAGGCGCCCCCAACTAAGGGCATTTAGAGTCTCACTTACTTGTCTGTGTCGCACCCCGTTGGAGATGGGGTATGACTCACTGTTGTTTACAAGGGCCTAGCACAGTCCTTGGCACATCGGTTATTTATTTATTTATTTTTTGGCACATCGGTTATATTCTACAAATAGTAGAGCTTAAACTTGGCTTTAAGACCTAATATTCCAGAAAGTTTCACTTCACTTGATACAACATCATACGGTCTGGTGTGTGTGTAGGTGCACTAGTAACACCTCAGTGCCTGAGCGTATAGGTATACATATGTTAATATATTTACATAAATATACTTTATTTGTATGTTTTGTACTACGTGTAAACATGTATGTGGTGCACACACGCACACGGTACATGTACGTATTGTGCTAGTTTCCCATGGTGGCTGGAGCAAATTATCACAAACTGGGTGACTTGAAACAACAGACGTTTGTTCTCCTGGGGTTCTTGAAGGTAGAAGTCAAATGCTGAGGTGTCGGTGGAGCGGCCTGAGGCTCTAGATTCTAGAATCTACTACTTGGCTCTTCCAGCGTTGCTGGTGCGGTTGGGCTGTCAGCGTTTGTTGGCTTGTGGTGCGTCACCCTGATTTCTGCCTCCACCTTCACTGGCCTTCCTGCGACTGTCTTCTCCTCCACGTATCTCTTAGGAGGACGCTTGGCACTGGATGTAGTGGGCACCTCATTAATCCAATCAGCGTCTGCAAAGACCCTTTTTCTAAGTAAGGTCACAGTCACAGGTCCCAAGAATTACGACCTGGATGTCTTTTTGGGGGGACCCACCATGCAACTCACTACACGTATATTTTCCAGATGTAACTGAAAGACATAACTTTCATATAAATATATATATAAACATATATTTTTTAATATTTATATTTATATATTTTCCAGATGTAACTGAAAGACACAACCTTTATATAAATATATATATATTTATTTATTTATATTTATATTTAGTCCTGGAAAATCAAAATCCTCTATTTCTTACATGACTTGGCCTATCCTGACTTTAAAAGTATATATACATGTGCGTGTGTATATATGTGTATATAAATAATAATGTTAACATATAAGATATATAAGTATACATACATATACACAGACATATACATAAATCCTTTTCTTTTGCGATTTTCATTCAGACAAGCTTCCTAAACACCACTGTTGTAGAGTTATTAAAAAATAACTCTGTGTCTTCAAAATAGAATTCTAAGGAAATAAGCAGGTTGCTGCATAAATTTAGGCTCCTTTTAGTATGTGTGCTATTTTATCTACTGAAATATCTGTCCTTTCTCATTTTTAAAGAAGAAGGAATTGGCTGGTGGCATAACTGGTGCTAAGTGCAGGTATTTCTGACTAAATAGGATTATTTTTGTGTATCTGTGGACATTTGGTATGCTTTTTTTCTTCCTAAATTATATTCTTACCATTTTTATAGTTCAAACTTGGCTACACATTTTTGCACACAAATGTTTCTAGACAATAAAGCCAGGAAGAAATGTTCCCAAACAGGTTCATATATTTATAAATCTCACTTCTCTTCTATTTTTTTTTTTAATTTTATTTATTTATGATAGGCACACAGTGAGAGAGAGAGAAGCAGAGACATAGGCAGAGGGAGAAGCAGGCTCCATGCACCGGGAGCCCTACGTGGGATTTGATCCCGGGTCTCCAGGATCGCGCCCCAGGCCAAAGGCAGGCGCCAAACCGCTGCGCCACCCAGGGATCCCTCACTTCTCTTCTAGAATGAACTTTTGTTAAAGACTACCAAATTGAAAATTAAAACTAGGCCAGATTTAAGTCAGGATATATTTAAAAACTGCTTTAAAAAAATTTACTTCCCAACAAGCGTGTTGATTAAGACGACCACAGCCTCTTCTACATAGTTTGAGGAATTGGACTCTTTATTTTTAATAATGGTAACCTACAAATATGATGGAAGGCTTACACAGACTGTGTTCCTGAATTAATTCTTTGTGAGAAACATTAAGATGATTTAGATCTGAAAATTAAAAATATGTTTTAAAGTACCTTTTTGAAGAAAACCAAAATTTACCCTCTTTAAAGTTTTAAGAGAGGCACTTAATGGGGGGATAAACTAAGATTATGGAGTTTTATCTCACAGGATTCTCATATGCTCCTTACCTCTGTATACGTTTCTAAAGTTTCTACTTGCCTGAACTCTAGTTAAAGCCCCTCAGAAATGCATAAACATTACTATTACCTTATATGTATTAGTTGTTGTTGCTTTTCCTGTGAGTATCTAATAAATAACAATACTACCTCAGTGCAATTATTTGAAATTGCTATTGTTCTGTGTTGTGAGTTCTATTACTCAAGACTGGGTCTCCTATACTTGGGCTACGAGGGTGATGTACTTCTGTTTTGATGTCGCATGATTTTTCTTTATGACATTATTTCAGTCAGCATTATGAGTTTTTGACAAATGAGATAATGATAGTGTGGGGAAGAATTGATAGTTTCTAGAAGTATTTCTGTTATTAGAAGAAGAGGAGGGATCCCTGGGTGGCTCAGCGGTTTAGCACCTGCCTTTGGCCCAGGGCACAATCCTGGAGACCCGGGATCGAATCCCACATTGGACTCCCTGCCTGGAGCCTGCTTCTCCCTCTGCCTGTGTCTCTGCCTCTCTCTCTGTGTCTCTCATGAATAAATAAATAAAATCTTTAAAAAAAAAAAAAAAGAGGAGGAAGAGGAACAAAAGAGAAACTATCTCAGAAACGAAGACCAGGAGGCTCTATAGATAGAATTTGTAGCAAGATTGTACTTTCAAGCACTAGCGAAATTAATTATATGATATTTGGGGTGGGTAAACTCATTTTTTTTGTAAATTTATTTTTTATTGGTGTTCAATTTGCCAACATATAGAATAACACCCAGTGCTTATCCCATCAAGTGCCCCCCTTAGTGCCCATCACCCAGTCGCCCCCAACCCCTGCCCACCTCCCCTTCCCCCACCCCTAGTTCTTCAAACCTAACTAAATGAACAATCCCACTGGCCAAAAAAAAAAAAAAAGAGGTAAATTTTTCTTAGGATATTCAAGTATCAAGTAGGAGTCAACTGCCTTGTTCAAAAATAGCATGAAGATAGTCAATAAAGGTAACACACCTGTGTTGTTCTTTTGTGAATTTATAAATGTCCTCAGAGAAAATTCGTATATAAATGTATGGTGACTTTGTAGGTTTATCTCATACAAACACAATCAGCTTCCTTGAGGTATGTTTTAATATTCCAACAATATAAAGTTCCTTTTATTCAATTCTGGATTCTGGTTGTTTAGAATAAAGGACTAAGAATATATAGAAGATATAGAACAAAGGTCTATAAAGTCTATTGCATTAAAAAATGCTTCCTTTGTTTAGAAACAATGCTTCCTTTGTTTAGAAACAAAAATAAAATCAAACTATTTCTATAAAATACAGAGCAAGTTTCATCTAGAGAGTACATTTCACTTTTATTGCTTAGCTACCAGCTCAGTGTTAAGAGATAATCGCTCACCCACTATGCATGTGCTTATGTCTGATTTTCACTCACAAAAAAGAGAGAATGTAGATAGACATTGCAAAGAAAGCACTGATAAAAGAGGTCGACGAAGATTATGGGGTTAAGGAATCTATTAATGAAAGGATGATTTTTTAAATTTTTAATTTAATTTAATTTAATTTAATTTAATTTAATTTACTGAAGTACGTTCGACATGGCCTGTCACCTTAGTTTCAGGTGTACTCCCATGTGACTCGACAAACCCATATTACGTGATGCTCACCACATGTGTGACGTGAGATGATTTTAAAAGCGTTGTTCTTCATCTTGCACCATATAATGGGAAAAAGTCTTCAAAACATTGATCATATTGTCTTTTCAGAACACCTGCTTCTTTGCGGTTGGTAGCTCAGCAGCTTTTGGCTACAGTACAAAGCACCCCTGACACATGAAAGATTTACCTGCCGTAGGTGTTCCCCATTGCCCTGCACTGTGCCCAACACAGAGCAGATACTCAAGGAGTGTTTCTTAAATGAATAAATAAATCGTCTCCCTTCCTCCCCGCCGTCTCCCAACCCCACCTCCACCCTCTGCCCTGACCCTGGTCCAGGTAGCTTCATAATAATAAGCTTTTACTGAGTGCTTCCCAATCCCAGACACGTCCTTTACGTGCGCCGTCTCACTTATGCCACCCACTAAATAGGTGCTATGCTTCCCCCTTTCACGGATGTGGAAACTGAGGCTCAGCGGGATTAATGCACTCCCCCCAGGTCGCACTTGTCTGCCTCCAACCTGATGCTCTCCAAGTCCAACCTTCTCACTGCCGCCGGATTGGTCTTTCTAAAATTCAAAGTCTGACTATGTCCTCCATTGACTCGTCTTTCAGCAGCTCTTAGAAATTGTAGAAGAAAAGTCAAACTCTTTAACACAGGAAAACAGATTTTTCTGATTATTTGGCCCTTGCTTTGTCTTTCTGTCCTCTTTTCTCATGACTCTTGGTATATATTTTATGATACCTCATCATGTGCTTCAAACGTCTTGCGAGCTGTTGAACTCCTTCCCTCTGTCCGTGTTGTTTCTGCTGCCCACAGTCCCCCTCCACCCTTTTATACTTAGCCAATGACTGTGCACAAATATGGAACAATATAAAAATTTCTCAAATGCTATTATTGTTACTATTTTATTATTTTTTTACATATTTTTTAATTGGTGTCCAATTTACCAACATATAGCATAACACCCAGTGCTCATCCCGTCAAGTGCCCCCCTCAGTGCCCATCACCCATTCACCCCCACCCCCGCCCACCTCCCCTTCCACCACCCCTAGTTCCTTTCCCAGAGTTAGGAGTCTCTCATGTCCTGTCTCCCTTTCTGATATTTCCCACTTATTTTTTCTCCTTTCCCCTTTATTCCCTTTCACTATTTTTTATATTCCCCAAATGAATGAGACCATATAATGTTTGTCCTTCTCTGATTGACTTATTTCACTCAGCATCATACCCTCCAGTTCCATCCACGTCGAAGCAAATGGTGGGTATTTGTCGTTTCTAATGGCTGAGGAATATCCCATTGTACACATAGACCACAGCTTCTTTATCGATAAAGGATATTATTGCTATTTTAAAAGTGAGAATCATCACGAATGTGTTTTGATACAGAATGCATTTCTTGGAAATGAATTACTAGCAAATCTATACTTATCAGAAAGAACAGGCTATGAGAAGGCTCTGGTTCCAAGAATTATAAGCTTTTCTCTCCCTCTCTGAGGTAGAGCCGTTGGGATAATAATCATTAAGCCACCTGTTTGTAGCTGGTTTTAGGAATAGGAAGCAAGAAGAGTTAAGGCTGCTCAGCCTGGGATGTTAGGGGCCGTGGAGGGGAGGCCTAGGGCTGGTAGGCTGTGCAAGGTAGCGATGATGGCAGCTGGTGCGTCCGTCTGACAGGACAGCCTTCCCTGAAGGACTCGGGGTTGGGGTGGTGCCTTCACCACGGGAAGCTTGACTTCCAGGTGCCATCCCAAGCCATGAAGGTGAGGAGCATCTCGTTTTTGATGTGCCCCAGGGTCCTTTATCCGGTGTCTTCAAGTCAAGAATCAGGCACGATGAGTTAGACGCAGCAATCTTGTAACACCTGGCGACTCAAACGGGATTTTATTTGACTAATTTGGTGTTTTGTTTTTTTTTTTAATTTAAATTCACACTCCTGCAGATACACATTCCCACCGTTTAGGTTCAATACCAGCCCCCGTGTGTAAATGGTTTCTTGAGCCAGTGAGCAAATAGCTTCTCTTCATTAGAACAAAGGACCTTGGAGCAGAGAAAGTGAGACCTGAGAGGGGAGTCTCCAGGGAGTGAGGGCTGCGCAGGTGCACTTGTCCTGTGGTGAGTGAGCTCATCAGCCTGAGCGCTGGGAAATGCTGCCCGTGGCTGCACTGCTCATCTCTGGACTTTCAAAACAGCGCGCAGCCCACTTACATGAACCAAAGTGTTGAAGGGTAAGGAATGTATTCGGACATCTAATGCTATTCCGAAATTTGATTTAAGAATTAAGGACTTTGTGCCGGAGAGACAGAACTAATAAAAAAACAACTGTGAAACACGTCCCCAGGGCGTGCATCAGGCGGATGGGGTGTGACCTTGGCGACGGGGTGTGACCTCAGCGGACAGGGCGTGACCTTGGCAGATGGGGTGTGACCTCAGCGGACAGAGTTTGACCTCGGTGGACGGGGTATGATCTTGGTGGACGGGGTTTGACCTCAGCGGATGGGGTGTGACCTCAGTGGGCACCATAAGCCCCAAGAACCAAGAAGAGCCGTGCAGGGTGTGGAGCCCTTGGGTCGTGCAGCACGGGGCCTCAAGGCAGTTTAGGTCACATGTGTTCCAGGGACCAGGTGTGGGATTTGGGTCCAGTTCGCGGTATAGACGTATTGAAACACGGAACCCATGTCTGTGCCAAAGCCCTGGCCACTCCTTGGTGTCCCTGGCGAGGAGGCCGGGCCTAGGCTGCTGCGGGGCGGCCCAGGCCGGTGGTAGGTGGTCACTACCCAGTCCCTCTGGCCCGGGGGGAGATTCCGGGGCCTTCCCTCTCCGCTGCCAGGGGCACATCATGCTGAAGTAGCAGAAGGGATGTCCTGGACCCTGCGCTGAACTGGCTGATATGGGAAGGACCGTCTTCCCGCACTGGCCGTGCCGGCCGGGCCTCTAGGGATCTCCCTGCAGGTGTAGCTCCTCCCGGCGTGGTTCCCCGCCTGCCCCCCATTGCGGCCGCCCTTCCCAGGGACCCCTCCGAGGCTTACAGCCCTCCTTCACTTTTAACCCGAAGGGTCAGACCCTGTTGACCTGCGGGCCTCCGAAGTCATCGTCGCAGTTGATACAAGGGGCCCTCGTGCTTCCTGATGCGACTAAGACTGACTCACGTGGACCGACTCGCGTCTCCATAAAGCCCTTGGTTTGGGAGGGAAGGACCAACGAGGGGTGAGCCACCAGGGGGTGCTCTCCCTCCCGCGGGCTTCATGTGATGTGCGCTGTGTCCTGGTTTGCGGCCCTGCTGTCCCCCTCCAGGCAGCCCGCTGGCTTGCCCCGTCTCATGCCCCCTTCCCGAGGGAGCTCTAAGTGCCCAGGGCGGGCAGGACAGGGTGGTCGGGCAGCCTGAGACTGGAGTCCCGTATGGTCATAAGGAGGCTACAGCTCAGAGGTCTGCAGGTCGCCAGACCTGGGGGCCCGGGGTGACTTTGCAGAGGGCAGGGCAGCTCCTCTGTACTCACGGGACTCGGGAGAAAGCCCGTGGGGCCTGAGGGAGGCCCGGGTGCTCGTCGGAACTCTGCCCCCGAGGCCCGTGGGTGAGGCGCTGGGCAGGCTGCAGAGGGCAGGGCGCAGCGCCCTGGGCTGGGCCCCAGAAGGTGGGCCTGTGCAGCCTCGCCCAGCATCCACAGTGCTGCATCGCCCGCTCCCACCCTCCAGGGGGCCCCTAACCCCGACCCCTCCTGCTGGAGCCATTCCCTGTCCTCCGCGGCTGGGCAGCTGGCTCGGGGTCGGCGCCTTCGTGGTCGTGTGTCCTTCCTTCCACCCACTTGCGGCATCACCCCATCATCTCCTGAGCCTCCAGGAAGCAGGGCGGCGGCTGGGGTGCTGACAGAAGGCGCTGCCCAGGCCGTCCGTACCCAGGGCCCTGGCACACAAGCCACGGGGGTAGGGTTGGCGTTGGACCAGGCGTTGGACCAGGCTTCTCCAGCTGGAGCGCCCGCCACTGACCCGGGCCACCTTCTGTAGACGCGCGGGACCCCAGGGACCGGGGCAGGCCTCCCGGGACGCTCGGAAGGGGGCTGCTGGGATCGCGGGGAGCAAGCCCACATCTACTCTGCCCTGCTGTTAGGGGCCCCGCCTTAAGGTTTCCCCCCGGGAATGGAAAAGCACCGTCGGACGACCAGCCACGGTTGTACACCGACCGTCTGAAACCAAGAGTGATGGAAGTAGCTGGAAAGCCTTCCTCCGGGGAGGGGAGGGATTAGGAAACCCAACAGCCATCTGTGTCACACAAGCCAGGCCGCGGGAGCCGTGCAGGGGACCCTGAGGTCTGCAGGGAGTGTGAGCGTGTGTCCGGCAAGTGTCCCGTCGAGTGCTCCGCAGGCTCCCATGGGGCCACTTTGCGGGTCCGCCTTCTGCAGGAACATTCCAGCTCGCGGGGCCAGGTGTGGATTTTGCATCTTAGCAGCAGTTGGCCTGTGTGGTAGGTCGGGATGCACTGACTTGTCCTGGCCCCGGCCCCCGGGAGCAGCTGGCCGGGGTAATCCGCGCTGGTGAGAACCGTGCAAAGCAGCTGGAGAGCGGCCTGGATGCCCGGGCCGGGGGCAGGCAGCTGCCAGGGACCTGGGGCCCAGGCGCCCAGAGCCCGGCAGGGGAACATCGGGCAAGGGGCTCAGCACCCCTCGGCTCAGATGCAGTGCGCCGGGCAGGGGGCGTGAGGGCCGCACCCGTGCTCGCTCTTCCTTGTGCGTCCCTCCGGGATGGCAGGCCTCCTCCAGGCCCGAGGCTGGGGCTCTGGCCCTGCTCGCGGCCCCGTGTGAGCCTCCGGCCGCCGGCCAACCTTCCAACTCCAAGGCCCCCCATCCCGTGGCCCTGAAGCCCCGGGGCCCCCTGTCCCTCAGCACCAGCTGCCCGGGCCGCATCCCCACTCGCCTGTCGCAGGAACAAGTGTGGATTCCAGGGACATCGGAGGCTGGTTCCTGGCCTCTGCCCCACAGATGAGCCGGACACCGAGCTGAAGGAAAAGCCTTTGCCAGCCTCGGGAGAGATTACTTAGGGTCTCCGTTCAGTCCCCGGGTTCTCGGGGTGTCAGCGCAGGAGACCGACCCGTCAGTAAGCGGTCCAGTTGCAAAGCCTCTGACTTCTCACGCAAACCCCTGATCTCCGCGGGGTTTGAAATGCGTTCTGGGGTTTGTGGGTACGTTTCCCGGGAGAGACTGGTCTCTGTTTACCATGATCTATCTCTGATGATCAAGGCACAAAGCGAGCCTCTGGGAAGAACCGGCGTGTTCCCACTTACTGCCTACAAGTGCTTCCCTGCGCAAAATCAGGGACTCCAGGTATAGCGAAGGTGCTCAGAGCCTCGAGCGCCCCAGCCGCTCCCTCCGGCGCAGAGCCTGAGCTCGGGGCTCAACGGCAGGACATGCCAGATGCCCCGCGGACCAGGGACACTCAGCGCCCGCCTGCCTCGCCTTCTCCTTCTTCCCTCCTTTTCCCAACTGTGTGACTTTAGTTAACGTCTCCGCTCCCTCGTCTAAACCCGGGGGACTAACACCTGCTGGGCAGCGTGGCTGTGAGGACTGAACGAGGGAGGACGTGTAACCGCTGAGCACAGCGTCTGGCTCCGGAGCGGCCCAGCTGACTGCCTTTGTCCCGACCCCGCCGAGTGTTCAGCCCCATGCTTGGCCTTTGTCTCGGAGCCTCGAGAGCATGTCGACCCGATTTCCCGAGGATGCGGACAATACCAGCAGCACCTCTGCCCTACATGACACGTGCTCAGGCCTCGGTTTCCCTATAGAAGCACCTCCTCGAGGTGGAGGAGCAAAAAGCTCTGTTTTAATCTCTCCAAACAAGAAATTTTTAGGCCTCTGTTGGACATAGGAGAGACATGAGTTTGCTACAGTAATTTAGGCTGTAAAATATTCTGAACACTTAAATATGTTCATCATATTTTGTACCTAATGCCGTTGTAATGGATTTTATTTATTTATTTAATTTATTTTTTATTTTAATTTATTTTAATTTATTTTTTAAAAGATTTTATTTATTTATTCATGATAGACATAGAGAGAGAGAGAGAGAGAGAGAGAGAGGCAGAGACACAGGCAGAGGGAGAAGCAGGCTCCATGCAGGGAGCCCGACGTGGGACTCGATCCCGGGACTCCAGGATCGCACCCTGGGCCAAAGGCAGGCGCCAAACCGCTGAGCCACCCAGGGATCCCCAAGGATTTTATTTATTTTTTAATGGATTTTAAAATCGATGTTATGAAATTACACAATTTTCATTATAAAAGTAGTTTTGTTTTCTTGTCATAATCAAAAGTCTATCTATACTCATTTAGATTAAAGTTCTCTTGAAATGCCTCTTTTTTGGTTTTAGTTCTTTTGTGTGTGATATTTCTAAAAATTGAGGTACAATTGACATACATTTATCAGTTTCAGATATGCAACATAATGATTCTTCAGTGTTCATACGTATTGTAGAATGATCACCGCAATGGGTCTGGCTAACATCTGTCCCGACACACGGTCACAGAATTTTTTTCCTTATGATGAGAACTTTCAAGGTCTATTTAAGATCTATGAAGTGTTCTTTTTTTTTTCTATGAAGCTTTCAAATATGCAACATAGTATTATTAACTACTGTGCCTTCGTTAATACTACGCCATTCTACACATTGTATCTTCATGACTTATTTATTTTATAACTGGAAGTTTTTACTCTTTGACTCCCTACACCTGTTTCACCCATTTCTTACATCACACCTCTGGCAGCCACCAACGAGCTTGGTGTTTTGCTTTGTTTTGCTTTTAGGTTCTACGTATAAGGGAGATCATACAGTATTTGTCCTTCCGTTTGATTTATTTCACTTAGCATAATGCCTTCAAGATCCATCCATTTTATTCCAGATGGCAAGATTTAATTTTTGAATTAAATAATATAAAACTAATATTGCATATGTATATATGTTACATTTTTTAAGCTTTTCTTCATTCATCCATCAGTGGTTGCTTAGGTTGTTTCCATATCTTGACGATTGTAAATAACACTGCAATGAACTGGGGAGCATTTATCTTCTTGAGTCCGTGTTTTCTCATAAATATCCAGAAGTGGAGTTATTGGATCATATGGTAATTCTATTTTTGATTTTTTGAGGAACCTCTCTACTGTTTTCCCTAGTGGCTGCACCAGTTTACCTTCCAACCAACAGTAAAAAGAGTTTCCTTTTCTCTGCATCCTTGCCGACACTTGTTATTTCCTGTCTTTTTGGTAACAGCCATTCTAACGGGGTATTGTGGTTTGCGCATCTCTGATGGTTAATAATGTTGAGCATCTTTTCATGTACTCGTTGGCCGTGTGTATGTCTTCTCTGGAAAAATGTCCATTCACATCTTCCGCCCAGTTTTTGTTTGTTTTGCTATTGAGTTGTATGAGTTCTTTATATATTTTGGATAACAGCCCTTAACCCTTATGAAATACAGGATTTCTAAGTGTTTTCTCTCATTCAGCAGATGACCTTTTCATTTTGTTGATGGTTTCCTTTACGACTTCAGTTTGATGTAGTCCCATTTGTTTGTTTTCCTTTTGTTGCTTTTGCTTTTGGTGTCAAATCCAAAAAATTGTCACCAAGACCTGTACTAAGGAACTTACTGCTTATGTTTTCTCCTAGGAATTTTATGGTTTCAGGTCGTACTTCAAATCTTTAACCCATTTTGAGTTCATTTGTGAATATGGTGTAAGATAGAAGTCCAGTTTCATTCTTTTGCCGTTTATTGAAGAGACAGTCCCTTTCCCACTGTACATTCTTGCCTCCTTTTTTTGTAAATTAATGAACTATATATGCATGAGTTTATTTCTGGGCCCTCTATTCTGTTCTGTTGACCCGAAAGTCTGTTTTTTATGCCAATTCCATATTGTTTTGTTTACTATAGCTTTGTTAATGTAGCTTAAAATCTGGGGGCATGACGCTTCCAGCTTTGTCAATTTCTTTCTCAAAATTGCTTTGGCTATTTAGGGTCTTTGTGATTCCATAAAAATATTAGGATTGTGTCTTCTATTTATTTATACTTCTGTTTATTTAATTTTTTAAACTTTTTTCATCAAGGTCTTAAAATTTTCAATGTATAGGTCTTTCACCTTCTCAGTTATTTACTCCTAAGTATTCTATTTTTTGATGCAATTATAAATGAGATTATTTTCTTAATTTTTCTTTCTGATAGATCATTATTGCATTGAAATGTAACAGATTTATGTATATTGATTTTGTATCCTACAAGTTTACTCAATTCACTTATTAGTTCTAACAGTTTTTTGGTGGAGTCTAGGATTTTTTTTAATACAATATGTCATCTGCAAGTAGTGACTGACAATTTTATTTCTTCCTTTACAATTTGGATGCCTTTTCTTTCTTTTTCTTTTCTTTCTGTCTCTGTCTCTTTCTTTTTTTGTCTAATTCCTCTGGCTAGGACTTCCAATATATGTTGAATAAAAGTGGTGAGAGTGGGCATCCTTGTCATGTTCCTGATCTTAGATAAAAAGCTTTTAGTGTTTCACCATTGAGTATGATGTTAGTATGTCATGTATGGTCTTTATTATGTTGAGGTACACACCCTCTACACCTGCTTTGTTGAGAGCTTTTATCATAAATAGATACTGAATTTTGTTAAATGGTTTTTTGGTCTCTATCAATATGGTCATACCATTTTTACCCTTCAGTATCATATTGATTGATTTGCAGATATTGAACTATTTTATATTCTTGGAATGAATCTCACTTGATCATGATGTATGATCCTGTTAGTGTATTATTGACTTTGGGTTGTAATAGTGTGTTGAATATTTTTGCATCTATGTTCTTCAGGGATATTGACTTGTAATTTTTTTTTATATCTTTGTCTGGTTTTAATATCAAGCTAATGCTTGTCTTGTAAAATGAGTTTGGAAATGTTCCTTCTAATTTTTTGGAAGAGTTTATGGAAGATTGGTATTAATTCTTAGTTAAATATGTTTACCTTATTCAAATTATTTTTTCAATATTTTTCTTTATTTCTATTTTCTATAATCCCATAAAATTAGGAAGAAAACATCTTGGTTTCTTTTTGGAGCTAAAAGAACCAAAACACATTAAGGTCATACAGTATACAATGTGTGTTAATAAAAGAGAGTAGAAGCTAGTGTTTTCTTATTTATTGGCTCTTGCATTATTTTTACCTTAATGACATCAAATGAAGCCTGATATACATGAGGTGAACATTAGGAATGATTGGAGTTTTTTTTTTTTTTCCTTGATGTTTTTAAAATGTCTTTTTTTTAAAAAAGATTTTATGTATTTATTCATGAGAGACACAGAGAGAGGCAGAGACACAAGCAGAAGGAGAAGCAGGCTCCATGCAGGGAACCCAATGTGGGACTTGATGCCAGGACCCTGGGATCATGACCTGAGCCAAAGGCAGACGCCCAACCGCTGAGCCACGCAGGCATCCCTTAAATGTCTTTTTATTGCAGGATAAACAATGTGTTCATGATAAGACAAACTATATTAAAAACAAGACACCTTTTATCACCTATTCTTTTATAAAATGTAATGTTTGAAGCATTTACCTATATGCAATTCTACTGAAGCATTATGAAGTAGCTTCATCATGAGGTAGGGGTGGTTTATATTTTCAAACATAGAACTATAATGGAATATACACATATTTTTAAAAGACTTGTGGTTTTTAATAGTTTAAGTCATAGCTACTTTCTTGGCTGATAAAATCTTAATTCTGTTTTTAAAGTACATCTTTAGTTATTTAAGTATATTCTGAAAGCTGCTAAACTTTTGTAAAATATGAAAAGGATTGTGTTTCCCAGTTAAGAATTTCTACCAAAAATAGTTTGATACCAGATTTTAAAAATGCTTTTAAAAAGAAGAAAGAATTGTATTAATGTATTCAATCTTTTCTCCATTCCCTCTGTATTCTCTTCCAAGCTTACATAAATATAAAAGACAAGCATAAGCCCAATTCTTATGTGCTCTCATTCAGCCCACACTAAAGGAGAATCACTTATTTTCATCATGTCATTGGTATGTATTTTGTTCCTGGAATTGAACTAGAAAATCCAATCTATTTTTGTTGATGAGTTCTAAGGCCAATAGCTATTTCATTATCATGTCATACAAGTTGTTTGACTAGCTTTTACTGGGAGAATATACAAAAACGATTGAACAAAGCAAACACAGTCAAATAATAATTCAACTCATGCTGCCTATAAGGTTTCACTTTGGCATGCAAGTTTTACAAAAATGTTGATGACTTAGCTGTAAAACTCTATTTTATCTTTCAGTTATAACTTAATGATAACAAATCTGTGCATTGCATTAGAGAATCAATAACACAGGTTGATTACTCCATGTAGAGCACTTTCTTTTGATACAGTGGCATCTCTAACCTCAAAAGCCTTAGAGTAGGGACACCCGAGTGGCTCAGCAGTTGAGCATCTGCCTTCAGTTCAGGTCGTGACCCCGGCGTCCTGGGATCGAGTTCCGCATCGGGCCCCCTGCAGGGGGCCTGCTTCTCCCTCTGCCTGTGTCTCTGCCTCTCTCTCTGTGTCTCTCATGAATAAATAAATAAATAATTAAATAAACTCTTTTAAAAACCCCAAAAGCCTTAGAGTAGAAGGAAATCTAATTATTAATATCACCATAATCATAAAGGATTTGGGAAGCATGAGGGTAAGGACTTTGCTAGTTTCAGGAGAAACTAAATTCTTTCCGTGTCTACAGAGAGAGCAAGAGATGAGGCTTGGATGTGATTTTGTAAAGAAGAGAAGTGGGAAAAGTTGGGAGCAGAAGGAGAAAACGTTCTCAGAGGGAGCTTGGGCAGAATTAGTTTTGGAAGTGGTTTAGCTAAAGATAAGAATGATTCAATGAAAGCATCTAACAATTGTCCCCAGTAACTTGTTGTGGGATTGAGTTAAGGAATGACTCGGGTGTTCAACACACAAGTCGAAGTCTCTGTAAGGTTTGATTAATAGGAGTCATGGGATCCAAGCTGGTCTTGAAAGAACTCCCACCCCAGTGACTGGCTGACCATGGACTTGCTGGCGGGTCTGGGAGAGTGGACACCAAGGGTTAGGGAGAGAATAAGTGTCTAGAAAAAGAACTCTGTTTTCTCTTCTACTCACAGGATGCTTTCGTAGTCCTTTTTTTTTTTTTTAAGATTTTATTTATTTATTTATTTATTTATTTATTTTTTAAGAGAGAGAGAGAGAGAGGGAGCAAGCTTGAGTCAGGGAAGGGACAGAAGGAGAGAATATCCAAGTAGACTCCTGCTGAGTGTGGAGTCTCTGGGCTCCATCCCACGACCCTGAGATCATGATCTGAGCTGAAACTAAGAGTCAGATGCTTAACCAACTGAGCCCCCCAGGCGCCCCAACTTTTGTACCCTTAATACTCCACCTCTGGACTTCAAAGGTTTGGGTTTTCCACACCAAGCAATTCTGACACTAAGTACCTGGAGTTAGAGCAGACCCCACAGGATAAGGGCTCAATACCACAAAATTGCTTTTTACTTCAGACACCGACTGCAGTTACTGGGCACCCAGGTTGCCCACAACATTGGTCTGACTTGACTACAATTTGAATTTTTCTAAATTCCATCTTTGTGTTCAATCATTTGTTAGAACAGCTCACAGAACTCGGGGAAATGCTCACTTACATTTATGGGTTTGTTATATAATAAAGGATATGCTAAAGGGCACAGAGGAGCAGCCAGATGAAGAGGTACAGAGGCTGAGCTCTGTCAGGTCCTGAGTGCAGGCGCTTCCACCCTGGTGAAGTTGCAATGCATCACCTTTGGGGCATGTAGATGCGTTCACCAAAATGTGCTCTAGAAGCTCCCTGAATCCTGTACTTTGGAGACTTTTATGGAAGCTTTAGCATAGGGGCTTGGTTGATTATTAACTCCATTTCCAGTCTCTTCCCCCTCCGAGATTAGGGGAGAGGGAGGAGTTGAAAGTTCCAAGCTCCTAATCATGCATTGGTCTTTCTGTGGCCCTAGGAGGCCACCATGAATCACCTCATTAGAAGAAAAGAACTCCTATCACCGAGGAAATTCCAAGGGACTTAGGAGCTCCAAGTCAGACCACGCTGTCACTCCAAACAACCCAAGGTTCTAAGAGCATTGCCAAACACCGAATACTAACGGGACCAGGGGCAGAGAACCATATACATCTCATCTTGTTTCACAGAGGGCTTAAGGACAGGAACGTAACGCATGTACAAAGGCGTTCGTGTGGTATTGTAATACTTAATAACTGTCTTTTAGTGATAAGAAAATGAACTAGTTAATATTTTTGATGACAGAAACTAAAGCTTAAATCAAAAGAGACTAGACTTGACTTTCATTTGAAGTTCACCATGTTACATTTTTTAAAAAGCAGCCCATGGATCACACGTCGATGCTGCTTCCCAGACTAACGGAACCACATCGATCTGATCGCTGCTTTCTGAATAATGCATATTAACAGCATGAAACAGAGTATGCAGTGCTCTGTGCTTGTTGGCAACAAAAAATAGGAAAACGCCTTTATGTGAACCACGAAAACCATCCTTTAGGAGTTGAAGAACAAAGCAATATATTATTTTCGGAAGCAGACTAATCCATAAATGTGTGGGAGAGGAGCAGCCTGGGAAGCAAGTGTTCCCACCTTCAGTTTTTCAGATTAAGAGAAATATTAACTGTTGAAATGTGGCAGAAAACTGTCCATGAAAAACGCAGTCAGATATGTACGTTGGGATACAAGCCACAAGTCCGTGTCCAATGGGAATTTATCACCAGGACAGGAAACTAACCCACTGCTATGAAAACAGAGTGATCGTGACCCCCTCTGTGACATTGCTCACGTGTGGACAGATCTAGGGATTACGACAGCATTAGCTAGGTTAGAATTTGATGAATAGATATCAGATTGCTAATCTCACGCGTATGCGTGCAATTGCTCCCTTTCCAGTGTTTTCTGTCTGCTCCTAAAACGAGATGGAAAGCACACAAAAGAGATCAGAGACATCTATTAACTTTTGAGTCTTGGAGAGTTTTCACCCCCTTTAATAAAAATATAAAACTCACTCAAAGTTGTACGGCAGCCAGTGGGGAAGCAAACTGAAATGCTGCATCCCCCCGCTGCTCCTGTCAAACCAGGTGTCCTTACAAAGGGTTTATGCCTCCACCGAGGTGGGGCCAGAGATAACGGGGACAACTGGAGGCAGGGCTGGCCGGTTGGGGAATGGGAGACAGACAAGAATGGAGACAAGGTCAACTTGTTGTCTGACCTCCGACCCCTGGGGCACACAGGGACCTGCTGCTTGGTTAGTTTTGTCTCCTGGCGTGGGGGCAGGTGCCAGGGTGGGTGCTGGGTTTGCCCGGGGGTGTGGGCAGTTCCCGGGGAAGGGGGCCCAGCCCTCCTGTGGCAGGTGCCCCCTGTGGCTGCCGGCAGGTGCAGCCGAGGGGCCTTCCCACTGGAGCGGGGGAGACCTGCACGCACCTGAGCCTGGAGATGGGAGGCCTCTGCAAGCACGCGGCGGCTCGGCGGGGAGGAGGCCTCCCGCGGGAGGGAGCACGGCCCCGGGCCGTGGGCTGGCCAGATGGAAATAAAAGCAGCCGAGGCCGCGGCCTGCAGCCCACGGAGTTTGCAAGAGCAGGTCACAGAGCTCTCAGGATTTGAAGGCTCAGATCTGCGAGGGCAGCAGGGAGGAGAGTGCTTTCCGGTCGCTTAGCAGCCCCAGGGGTCGGGCTGCCTGGCCGGCCTGCTGCTCAGCACCTCAGCTTCTGCAGCTGCGGTCCTGCCGCACAGCACACAGCTTTCTTGTGGGTTTTTAAAGATTTTTTTTCTATTTATTAGTGAGACACGGAGAGAGGTGGAGATCCAGGCAGAGGGAGAAGCAGGCTCCATGCAGAGGGCCCGACGTGGGACTCGATCCCGGGTCCCCAGGATCAGGCCCTGGGCTGAAGGCGGCGCTAAACCGCTGAGCCCCTGGGGATGCCCAGCATCCAGCTCTTGACTCCCACTCAGGTCATGACCTCAGGGCCGTGAGCTGGGGCCTGGGGTGGGGTTCCGCACTGCTGAGCGTGGAGCCGGCTGGTGGTTCCCTCTCCCTCTTCCCCTCCCCGCTTAATCTCTTTTTCTTTCTCTCCCCCCTTAAATAAATAAAAGACTTAAATGTTTTAATAAACGCTGGGGAAATTCATAGGATATTAGGTTCAGGTTGATATTTACCTACCTGACCATTTGCTCAAGTCCCTTTGAGACAAAAAGTAATTAGAACTTAAATACTTATCCTGTGCACGATTCCAGGAGGCGCCTTCGTGGTCTCTGTGACTCCCATTTCACAACCAGGTGTGCACACGAGCCCCCGGAGCTCCATCGCTGGCTCTGACCTGCTCCTGTGTTTCCAGGCTGTCTGCTGAGGTCCCACCTTCTTGATGCCCACACATCCCCAGATGACCTTTTCTCTTAACTCCTCTCTACACAATCAACTTCTTGCACTGCTTTTCTATTTCTGTTCTTTCAATATCTAAGAAAAAAAGAGGTCAATATCTTGAAGTCCTCCTTTCTTCATATGCGAGTAGTTGCAAAAATGTATGGACTCCTTCATCAAAATGCCTGGCGTCTACCTGGCCGGTCCTTCTCCTTGCGGCTCTGACATCCTTATTCATCCACGTGTGGCTTGTTGCCAGTCCTCTTGCTTAACAGCCTTTCTCTGTTTCCCCGATCAAAACTCCACCTCAAACTCCCACTAAAATTAGCGGGTTGCCACAATTCAAAGAGGTTTCTGCTCATAAGCAGTGCAGGGATTTTATCCGGTTACTTTCTAAGGTGATGGATGAAGCCGACAGCTTCTCGCGGGGTGGGACAGCTCCTGCTGCGCACCCGCTCTCTGCCTGTCACCTCGCCCACGGTCAGGAAATGGACGCGTTGCAGACCCTTCTGAGCTCCAGGTGCCTCTCTCCGCATCTCTAGCTGAGAACACCAAATGCAAGAATCACGGCATCCTCATCAGGTCTTTCCCCGGATTTCCTATCTCGGTGAATCATTTCACCCTCCACCTGTTGCTCAGATGGTCCCAGCACGCGCTTCCCTCCTGCGGTTTCCCTGACCCGCCCTTAGTGTCAGGTTGGGCGAGCTCTGCGATTCCAGGGTCCCCACCGTTTCCCCCGTGGTTGGTTACTCTTCCTTGAACCCATTCCCCACAGTGCCGTTTAGTGATCTGAACATGTTGGGAAACTGATCCTACGACTCTCTTGGTTAAAACTGATCATGGTTTCCCAGTTGCCTTCATGGTGAAGCTCCATCTCCACAGCAGGACATCAAGGACTAATTTTCCTTGCCTTCTTTCCATTTCTTTCCTCCTTTTAGCCCCAAACCCAGAGTAATGATGATTGAGTCTCCAAAGATCTTGGCTCCAGGGAATTTGTCAAAGCCAGTCATGAGGGTCCTGAATTATCTTTTCTAATGATTATTTAGGAAAGGCTCAGTGACCCAGTTTTGGCCAGTGGGGTGTGAGAGGAGGTTTGCTGATGATATTCTAGGATATTTCCTTGACTAAAGTACAGATTCAAAGGAAGGACAGCTGCTTTCTGCTCCCGGGCATTTGCTGAGGCTGGACGTGACGCCTGGATCTGTGTGGCCATCTTGCTACAAACACAAGGAGGAGCCTACAATAGGGAGGAGGGCAGAGCCATGGGATCTATGGGAAGGCAGCGTTGGAAGCCTGATGCCCTGGCAGGGGCATCCCCCCAGGTGAGATGACACATTACCTTGTTGCTTAGGCCAACCCAAGTTTAGGTTTTCTGTCACCTGCAGATGAAAGAGAGCTGCTCCGAGCATGCCGTGCTTCCTCTTCCTTCTGCTCTGTGTGCGTGTTTGTCTAGACCTCAGGTCTAAAAAAAGAGTCAGGCCCTTCCAAATTGCCCAAAGTATACATGGTGTAGACCCTTTGCTTGCCCAAATCGTAGAACGTATCAGTTAAAATTACTCATCCATATCCTCCAGTAGTCTTGTTCTGGACATGTCGGTCACAGCTGTTCATGCCCATGGTGCCTTTTGATTCATTCATTTAAACATTTATCTGACAAATATGAATTGAGCACTGACTATGTGCGAAGTATTGTTGTAGATACTGGGATATGAGAGTAGACCAAACCCATAAGTTCCTTGCCATCATGGAGTTTAAATTCTAGTGGGGAAGGCAGCCAGTAAACCAAGAAGTAGATATACAATGCGTACAAGGAGGTCAAGGTGATAGGGATAGGATGAAGGGTCATAATTTAAGTAGAAGTTCTGAGAAAAGCCCTGAGGGAAGTAAGGGAGATGGCACATTGATGTCTGAGAGAGGAACATGTCAGAGAAAGAGAGGGAAGGGCCTTGAGCAGGGAGGGGGCTTGGCGGCCAGCAGCTGGTGTGGCTGGAACAGAGTTGGGGAGGGGCAGAGTGAGGAAGTGTTTGGGGAGTAGAGGTGGAATCCTGCAGACGAGGGAGGAGGAGAACCACGGAAGGGGAGGCAGGAATGAAGTGGATGGAAGTATCCCTGACAGCACGGAGTAGGCCCTAGGCACTGAGCGGCTATGGCAGAGGCAAGCTGGCGAGGTCTCTGGAGAAGCTGTGGGTGCTGAGTGTACTTTGAGTTCCAGTCCGTGGGACCCACAGTACGACTCTTGTTATCAGGAATCCTTTTATTCTCCTGTTATCTGCTCTTATTGTAGCCTTACTATAAACCTCGAGTAAAAGAAAAATACTCGCGTGACCCTAAGCTCCTTGCATCTGAGCACAAGGATTCTGGGTTGCACGTCACCACCTCTCAGGGTCTGCGGGATGGCTGGTATTTGGCTGTGGCCTTAGAACGGGTTTGCTCCAGTCTAGCTCTCACCAGGATGCCAAGTCAAGGGGCTCAGAAATGTATGGACAAAGGAGTTGGACCGTCACTCCTCTCGGTGTTAAGTGCCTTCAAAAGCAAAATGTCAAGCTCTGTCCTAGGTTGCTCACCTAATGGCAGATATGGAAACAAAGTACCATTACGTGACCGTTGCGAGATGTATTTTCTGTCGCGTACATATCCAAGGCTAAGAGCTTGCTGACTATTATGTTCAGAAAACGGTTTTCTGCAATGAGGAAATGAAGGATCTAACACATTCTCTCTCTTGACTATTTGTGATCTAAGAAATAGTCATATCATTGGTTGCAGGAGTAGAAGCAGAAAAGATGCACTGGGGAGGGTCATGCTTAGATAAATTTCTGGAAGAAACTATGAGCAACTAGAATCAAAGAGCCAGAGGCGACAGGATGCTCTACTGGTGAGAAGTGAAATTAGAGTAGAAACAAGAGGAATAAAAGTCCCGTCACCACAGTGGTTGGAGGCGCAGTGAACATTTTGTGCTGAGGGACGAAGCGACACTGTGGTCTGTAACCTGTGCTGGATTCCTCTAGTCCCCAGACAACATTCCCATCATGTCAAACCTGCCAGTTCAGATCTACTGAGCGCCCAGCTTGGTTCAGCATGCTCTGGTACCGGGAAGGCGTATACCTCCTGGGTCGCTCTCATGCTCGTGGTAGGGGGGATATGAGACAGTTTTAACCGTCAATTACAAAGTGATTTCACATCTGTTTTTCAACTGATACAAGAATCCTCATGGAGCTGTTAGAGAGGCATAGTTCAGCTGGGTTTCCTTTGAGGAGGTGACACAGCCAGCGGGTAATATGACTTATGCAAGTCCCATGTGTTGGCCACTATTTCAAGGAAGCACACAGCTTTCCAGTGAACAGTGGAGACCGTTTCGGCTCAAGGCTGAATTTGTGGATCATTAGTCGTTGTATCTTAATTTCAGTTAGTTGGAACTCAGTTCTCTAGATTTCAAGATCTTAGGTGCCTGGTGATTAATAACAGATATTGTCTGTTTTTCCTTTGGTTGACAAGTTCCGTTAACAAGGTCAGAAGGTCATGAGTTTGCCACTGGTGATCTACAATAAAGCAGGGGGCTCTTTGGTGCTCTAAACTCCTCTGTTTTAGAGACTGCTTATATTCAATGACCCTCAACAAATATGATGGGCATAATATTCAGAAAATAGCATTCATATTTTAGGAAGACGACAAAACACATTTTCTTTTTTTTTTAGCTTTGTATTTTATTTTATTTTATTTTTTATTTTATTATTATTATTATTTTATATATTTATTTGTTATTGGTGTTCAATTTGCCAACATATAGAATAACGCCCAGTGCTTATCCCACCAAGTGCCCCCTCAGTGCCCGTCACCGAGTCACCCCCATCCCCCACCAACCTCCTCCTCCATCACCCCTAGTTCGTTTCTCAGAGTTAGGAGTCTTTCATTTTCTTTTTAGAAATTTCAAACCCAGACGCAGAAGAGCAGTAAAAATGACCCCAAAAGAAGGTTTTCAATAAACTGACTTGTATTTATTCCATGCTCAGTGCCAAATCACCTTCTAACATTGTTGTCTATAAACTACAAGGAGTAACAAAGGCCTGTTACATACAATACTCTTTCCCTCCTCACTGGTATGATGACTCACTCAGTAAAGGGATGTCTAATTTGTGAGATTTATTTTAGTTTGTGTAGAATTATAGATTTTTCAATTCTGGCAGAAACCAGAGCACTAATCTGGTCTTTCCACCTGTCTCCAGTCTATTTATAGAATATCGTAGCAATTCTGCTGTTTGCAAGGGTAAATTCTTGTTTTCTGACATTGTATTTCTGGAAATTTCTAGAAAGTGTGGCTAAATAAACCAACGTTCAAAACAAAACAGAATAACATAACAAATAAACAACACTTCACAATGATAATAATTGGAAGGCACTGCGTTTGAGATCCCCTAGCCCAGGAAGAGGCCTTTGTGGTTGATGAACACGATGTTGCCACATGAACTCCATTATATCCAGGCCTTATGACTTCAATAGACATAAAGTCTCTGCTCTCTAGTACCAGAAAGTAACACACAGGAAGAATCGGTGTTTATAGAGCGGGGACCTAGGGTACACCCCTTTTTTTTTCTTCTGGTAAAATCCTTAGTAAATCTAGATAGAGGGATGTGAAGCCGCACCAGCAATTTAACAAGACTGAATGATAGCTTCAATAAAAGATTGACATGTTGAGTGCTGGGAATCCAGGAAGGTCTTCCTGTCGGGATATTCTAATAATCTTCTTTGAGGCATTCTTAATCAGCTGCACCATCTCTTCAAACACAGGATTTTAATGAGACACAGAGATGTTGTCCTCATCCTTCAAGTCAGTTCAAGTTATTGCAGAAATAACCGTGTCAGGGAATCACACATTGCATATAACTGCCACAGAGCTGCGATTGTTTCAATGAAGCACGTGGGAAGAAAGGAGGTCAAGTAGAGGCCACATGTGCCTCACTTGAAAATCTATATTAAAAACCACAACACTGTACTTTCTCTCAATCAATGCGAAATGTATATTTGAAATGTTGTATCATCAAATTTCTGGAATAGCATGGAAATATCTCCATCAAGCATATTTCTCTGTAAGTAGGCAAAATGTGTTGACAACATGTGAACTAAAAAATTCAGTTGTGACAGGTGAGAAATCCGAGATAATGGGGCAATGCTAACCATGCATAGCGTTTAACCAATTAAAACTATTTCCATGTATGCTTTCCACTTTTGTGGCCCTCACAAAAACCCAGCTGAGGCTCAGAGATAGTGAATAATTTAGTCAAGTTCACAGAAGTAATGAGACCCAAAGCCATGATTTGCAAATAGCTTTTATATTGGTCAACCCTTACCACCTGTATTTAGGTCAAAAAAGAGGCCATTATGACATCAAACCATATCTGATGCTGCTCTTTCAATTTACACACTTAATGTTTCTTAGTAACTCCAGACAGCAGGTTCAAGTGTAAGAGAAGTCCCCAGTGGACAAATACTTGTGATTTAAAGATAGGATGCTAAAAAAAAAAAAAAAAAAAAGGATGTTCTGATTTCAAAATAGTAGGCTGAGCACACACTGAACTCTGACACGCCACAACAAACTCCAGAAACGAAAGCTTGTGTGTGTGCATGTTTGTGTATATATGTGTATGTATAATATAGGTTACATCTTAATAATCACTTACACATTTTACTTAAATATATATGTAAGCAAATACATAACTATAGCCACCCCAATAAAAGAAGAAACATTTTCAAAAGTTGTGATGGATTCCCTAAATTACTTAAAACAGATGGTTTCTGATTTTAAAGAGATAAGCAGTAGTCCCAAACATGTGCAGAAGTCCAAGGGATAGTGACACCATGGAAATGAGAGTAATACCTCATATGCTTCAAGCTCATAAGTGGTGGAAACCAGACGCCAGAAGAGGCCAAGGGCATTCAAGATGATGTTTGTTGGTATTAAAAACAACTTGGCTGATGAACTCTTAGAAACTCACATACACACACGCATGCACACTCAATTTTAGGGCCAGGAAGCCCCATAACAGGAGTATGTTTCCTTGGGACACAAAACTACACCCTTAGTGACGTGGGGAACAGGGGTCTCTTAAGCCCAGACCAGGTGCCAAGATGTCCTACCAGGGGTGTCCGCCTTCCTCCTAACTTGTTTAAAAGCCTTATGGAGCCCAGTCTGCACAGCGGACTCTGCTCTTCCCTCTAGAGAGGCATCGTATGCAGAGGCAGCTGACCACTTGCATGAGTCACAGTAGAGAGATAAGCTCAAAGAATGAGAGACCAAGAAAGTAAAATAAATAAACAACAGAGAAGCAAAACACAGGTGTTAGTCTGAAAAAGCAGATCTGGTAAAGCATTAAGAACAGGATGTGTAAAATGAATTTAACACTATCATGGAAAGGTTAGGGAAAGTATTACAACCAGGAAACAAATTACAGTTAAAGAAATCATCAGAAATTCAAAATCCCATACCCATCCGTGATTAACACACATGCACACACACAATTAATAGTTAACTAGGTATAGGAAAACCTTTCCTTAGCCTGGTGAAAGTTACTGTAAATATCCAGCAAAGATTATAATTAATGGTAAAACATTTCAAGAATTGCAAGTAAAACCAGAAGTGTGATGAGGATGCTGGCTGTCGTGGCTAACATTCCAATCGTGTCAAAAACAAGATGTATAATAATTAAAAAGCAGTGCAATTGCTGGGTCGTAGGGCAGGTCTATTTTTAACTCTTTGAGGAACCTCCACACAGTTTTCCAGAGTGGCTGCACCAGTTCACATTCCCACCAACAGTGTAAGAGGGTTCCCTTTTCTCTGCATCCTCTCCAACAGTTGTGGTTTCCTGCCTTGTTAATTTTCCCCATTCTCACTGGTGTGAGGTGGTATCTCATTGTGGTTTTGATTTGTATTTCCCTGATGGCAAGTGATGCGGAGCATTTTCTCATGTGCGCGTTGGCCATATCTAGGTCTTCCTCTGTGAGATTTCTGTTCATCTCTCTTGCCCATTTCATGATTGGATTGTTTGTTTCTTTGCTGTTGAGTTTAATAAGTTATTATAGATCTTGGAAACTAGCCCTTTATCTGATAGGTCATTTGCAAATATCTTCTCCCATTCTGTAGGTTGTCTTTTAGTTTTGTTGACTGTATCCTTTGCTGTGCAAAAGCTGCTTACCTTGATGAAGTCCCAATAGTTCATTTACCCCAAAGAGACAGATGCAATGAAACGCCGGGACACCTGCACCCCGATGTTTATAGCAGCAATGTCCACAATAGCCAAACTGTGGAAGGAGCCTCGGTGTCCATCGAAAGATGAATGGATAAAGAAGATGTGGTTTATGTATACAATGGAATATTCCTCAGCCATTAGAAATGACAAATACCCACCATTTGCTTCAACATGGATGGAACTGGAGAGTGTTATGCTGAGTGAAATGAGTCAATCGGAGAAGGACAAACATTATATGTTCTCATTCACTTGGGAAATATAAATAATAGTGAAAGGGAATAGAAGGGAAGGGAGAAGAGATGGGTAGGAAATATCAGAAAGGGAGACAGAACATAAAGACTCCTAACTCTGGGAAACGAACTAGGGGTGGGAGAAGGGGAGGAGGGCAGTGGGTGGGGGTAAATGGGTGACGGGCACTGAGGGGGGCACTTGATGGGATGAGCACTGGGTGTTATTCTGTATGCTGGCAAATTGAACACCAATAAAAAAATAAATTTATTATAAAAAAATAATTAAAAAGCAAAAAAAACTATGGTTGTTTACAGACAATATAATTGTTTACCTGGAGAACACAAGATAATGAATGGTAAGCTGTTGGAAGGACATGAATTAGTCTACAAATGAGTCCAATATGATATGAGCCATCAGGAAACGATGGCTTCCAGATACCTGAGAAATTATCACTTAGCAAATCCAACTCCAATAGCAATAAAGACAAGGAAGTGATGGAGTAAGTTTAACAAAAAACGTAGAATACATTTATAGGGGAAGTTGAAATGCTATTGAAGGATAGCAAATAAGACCTTAATAAATGGCGAGACGCCATGGTCATCGACCAGAAAATACATGATCATAACGATGTTGCTCTTTCCCAAATTAACACGTAAAGCAAATGCAGTCCCAATCAATATCCCCAACAGACTCTTCATAGACATCGCCAAGCTGAATCTGTAACTTGCATGGAATACGAAATATGCAAAACTAAAATAATTCTGAAAGGAACTCAAATGAACTGTACTTGCTCTATCAGAGATCAAAGTTGATTACAGAGCTACGAGGAATTATGTGATATTGATGCAGGAATAGACAAACAGATTAATGAGCTAAACAAAACCCAGGGACACAGTGAGATGCATGGGGATACTTGGCTTATAACAATGGGAGGGAAGAAAGGATGGACTACTCAGCCAATAATTTCATGACAACTGCCTTCATATGTGGAAAAACCAATTGGATCCCTGCAAAAAGTGAATCTAGCTATATTATAGACCTAAAGGGAAAGGAAAATTTAAACTACTCAAGAGTGTACAAAATATCTTTGTAATTGCCAGTAAGAAAGTATTTATCATCTCCCCCCTCCAAAAAATCAAAAGTTTGCAAATGTGCCCACCTCAGAATATAAAATCTTCTAATCCACCAAGACTTCATTAAAAAGTGAAAAGATAAGTGACTGACATGGATTTGCCACCTAGATAGCAAAGTATTCGTATCTAGATCATATAGGAAAAGGCTAAGAGAACATATTTTTCATTAACCAGTCTTGCAAAAATTTAAACATTAGATAAGGGGCATCTGGGTGCCTCCGTGGGTTAAGTGTCAGCCTTCAGCTGGGGTCACGATCCCAGGGTCCTGGGATGGAGCCCCATGTCCGGCTCCCTGCTTCTCCCTCCGCCTCTGCCTGCCACTCCCCCTGTTCGTGCTCATTTTTTCTCTCTCTGTCAAATAAATAAATAAAACTTTAAAACATTGTTTTTCTTAATTAGTACCCAAAGTTGGTGAGGTCTTAGCAACAATTTTTTTGCTTTGACCCCAAAAGCAAAGGCGAGGAAAGCGAAACTAAACAAGTGGGATCACATCGAACTGGTAAAGCTGCCCAGAGAAGGAAACCATCAACAAAAGGAGCAGACAAACTGGCGATGGGCTGAGGAATCAGGTCTTATAAATCGTAGACGCAAATATCAATTGCTACGATCACGTTTGGGAGCAATTTGCCAATAGCCAGTAAAATTAAAAATATTTATACCTACGCCTCTGGCATGTTTCCTTGACAAAATTTTACACTTGTGCCAAGTTTGTTCATAACATTATTTTTTCATAGTGAATCACTGGAAGGGATCTAAAAATGAAGACGTATCCATCCAGGATAGATAAATAAAATGTGGTATGTTCACCAATTGGAGTGCCCCCCATAAAACAGTTTACAAACATATACTAAATTTAAGCAGAATGACCTGGTCTGATCTCAAAACAATGCTGAATAAAGCAGACAAAATCACTACTAGCATGGAACATGTAGTATCCTAGCGTTTAATGACTGATGTCACATTTTTCTGCAAACTTAAGAACCTTATATACTTTTATGTACATTTATGTTTATTTTTTATTTTTTTATTTTTTTACATTTATGTTTAAATTAAAAAAAAATCTCATGATACTGATGGCCTCTTAGGAGGTAGGAGAGAAAACAGAGTTAATTGGGGGTCGTAGAGAGTGAGCAAATAATTACTTCATCTCTAATATTCTAATTTTTTTCTAATATTCTATGTTTTTAAGGGAGAATGTATTCTATTAACTTGTGCAGTTGGAATTCATTTTTCCAACTCGCTGTATAAACACATGTAGTAGCTGCAAGCATATGCCCATATTCCTTCACTCAGTGCCATTGTTTTCATGACTTATAGTCCATTCTTGTAATAAAATTAATAGGTACTGTTTGGTGGTCCCCTACCGCAGGCTAGGAACCGCACCAGGAGCTTGGTACACGCGGCATTAATCCTGCTCCTCATCCTGGTAGTCAGGTATTCTCACAGCATCAAGGTTGGATGGAGCTGATCCTCCAAGAGGTCAAGCACCGGGTCTGCTACACGGTCAGAACTAAGCTTGTAGGACCAGGGTTTAGACTCACTTTTGTAGGGGCGCCTGGGTGGCCGCCCTCGGCCTGGTCATGATCCCAGGCCCTGGGGTCCAGCCCCACATTGACTTCCCTGCTCCACGAGGGGTCGGCCTCTCTCTCTGCCTTTCCCCTGCTCAGGCTCTCTCTCTCTCAAATAAGTAATTATACAAATATACTCACTCTGGTAAGACCCTAAAGGTCCTGCAGTTCCCACCGCCGACCGTTTAACCGTGTCCTCTACTGACAAGTGACACTTGCCTTGGCTATAAGGCAAAGAGCAGGAGCATGGCGACATCCGTGGCACCTCCGTCGTGGTCACCCCCCTCCGGTGGGAGCCCCGGGCTCCACTTGCTCCTGCAGCTCCCAGCACTTGGTACTCGGGAATTCTCAGCCTTCGGGACAGACTCAGCTGGACTGAGGGCTCGTTAGGAAAGCAGCCGGGTCTGTGGCCCTAAGAGCCGGCCCAGGGTGGGATGTGGCAGCCTGGAGAGCGCGAGTGACGAAGGAGGCTTCTGTGGGCCCGAGCAGGCTGTGACCGTGCGCTCGGCAGCCCTGGGGCCATGGGGTGTCCGTGGCTTGGGCGTGGGCATCTCAGCCGCACTTCACCGAGCTATGGGCACACATATACTAGATTGACGCATATTAATGGGGCCCAGACAGCGCTGGTGACGCTTCTAGGAAGTCACTCGTGTAAACATTAGCATCTGCGACTCTGAAAGTGCTCTACCGGGTGTAGGGGATGGATCCGGCGGCCGTCTCGGGCTAGGGTGAGGCCACTGTGTCCAGGGTGCCAAGCTGCAGAGGGGCCTAGTCACAGTGAATTGGAATTGGATGGTGGCGCGGGGTCAGGCAGTGCCCCATCTGGGCCGTCCCCCGTGGGGGTCCTGTGCTCTCTCCTCGCTATGCTGGCTTCCTCAGGGCCCCTGAGGACCAGGCCCTGCTTGGCCCTATTGGCGCCTACATGTGGCCTCTTCTTAAATCTGCATCGTCTAGTGCCGTGGCCAACAGCTCTGGACATTGATCGGCCTTTGTCACGATGGGTGCTCTGCTTATTCACGGTAAAAGCACATGTGTGAAGTCGTGTCCTCACGTTTCCCAAGTCACCACGTGGATGATCACCCAGATGCATGCAACCTTTCATTCTTACCGTTAAAATCCACAGGGATACATTGGATGTATAGCCAATAATTGAGTTGCTAATACAGTAATTATTTTATATCTTCTCTACTTTTAATCAATCCCAAAGCTTCTATCTCACACTTGTATCATAGTCGTGCAAAACAAGGGCTGTACCCTACGTGGTTAGCTCAAATTGTCAAGGTAGCAGTCAGAGAATCATGGCGGGGCGGCTTGGGGAGGGCTGCGCTCCTGGTTCCTGGGTAACCGCAAGCTCCCCTCGGTCTGGGGAGAGCCCCAGCTGGCAGATCGTATCTTTCCGGGACCGTTGGCAAGTCCCATCTTAACGGGCAGATTGTTGCTGAGCACGTTCGGATGCTGCAAACTGAAGCATAAGTGACGGGAAACAGGTGCCTCATCATGCAGGCACGCGGTCGTCATAATGAACAGCCCGGACTTGAAGGCCAGGGGGTACCTGACGTTCTGAAAATTGTCCTCAGGACACTGATTTCAACCCCATGGATTTTCCTTCCTATTGTGAGTCATAGATGCTCAAAAAGTCTGCTGGAGAAAATACTAAGAAGATAAAGGAAGCCCAGGGAGCATGAGGCGACAGTGGCTGTCCAGGCGCCTTCACCACGAAGGCCACACGACTCACCTTGGGTGGGCTGACCTCCTGGACGGACGGACTGATGGATGGAGGCCCAGAGGTGCACCTGCCTGGCAGCCACCAACAGGACAGCCAAGTGGGGCGCCATGTGGCTCACACGTCCCTTGCACGTGGTGGAGGAAGGCCGAGCGGCGCCCAGGCCTTTCTCTGAGGGCCCCGTCCAGGGTCCCCGCATCCAGGACCACAGGCTGGCGGTTCGGCAGGGCTTCTCGGGGTTGGCCCCTCGCCGATGGTGAGGGCCGGGCCGGCCAGGGAGCCGCGGCCGAGGCGGGAGGCCTGGAAGCAGGTGGGTACACCTGCCGGAGGCGGCCCAGCAAGGAGCCTGCTCGGCGCTCTCGGCCTCCCTCCTGGCTGAGGACGTGGGACTAGGCCAGCGGGCCCAGGCTCGGCTGCAGGGCAGCGTGAGCAGACGTTGGGGACATTCCTGGCAGGTGTGCAGATGTGGGCCACTTGCCCTCCCCACCCTCCGGCTCCAGGCCCTTGGGTCCACGCAGGTGGCTGCTCTGAGCCGCTCCCCGGCCCCGCTGAATGAGGGATCGCACTCGTGGGCCGGGACAGCAGTCCTAGCTGTTTTATGGTATCGATCCCTGGGGACACACTGCAGCTAATTGCTAAGATGGGACGGCGCTTTCATGTCTCACTGAATCCAAACACCCCGTGAAACAAATAAACAAGCCCCATTTTACAGATGGGAAGAGAGCTGTGGCTTATCCCCAAATCACGCGGCTTATAAATGATGCATTTGAGAGGCACACCTGGCCTTGCTGACGGCAAATCCTGGTTTGTTTAGCTGTGACTTACGGTTCAACGTTTAAGTGGTTTTTTGAACTACTTTTTTCTTTATAAAAATATTTATTTATTCATGAGAGACACAGAGAGAGAGAGGGAGAGGCAGAGACACAGGCAGAGGGAGAAGCAGGCTCCATGCGGGGAGCCTGACGTGGGACTCAAACCCAGGACCCCGGGATCACGCCCTGGGCTAAAGGCGGCGCTAAACCCATGAGCCACCCAGGCATCCCCTGAACTACTTTTCAAATGATCTTCTTTTGAACAGATAAATCAATGTTTTACTATCACAGTAATAAAAACAAGTAAGATCTTTTTCCTATGTTTTTAAACTTTCTTTCAGATTGGAAAGTGGGGTGCACTAACACTCGGATTTTCCAAACTGAACCAAATGAGCTATTTTGTTTTAAACAGCTTTTCTATAATTTTACCAACTGTAAGATATAGCAAATTTCCAAAAATAAATATTTTTGCATTCCGTTGAGATTTCTCTCTAAATATAAAAGAGTGAGGTAAAAGGATAAGGTGACATAAAGAGCATGGGGCGCCTGGGGTGCTCATTCCGTTAAGGGTCCGGCTCTTGATTTTGGCTCAGCTCATGATCTCAGGGTCCTGGGATCCAGTCCCTTGTTGGGCTCCCTTCTCAGTGGGGACTCTGCTTGAGGACTCTCTCTTTCCCTCTCCCTCCACCCTTCCCCCTGCACCCCCCCTTTCTGAAATAAATAAATAAATCTTTTCTAAAAAAAGAAAAATGAATTGCTATCCATCTGTCAAGCATCTACCATATGCAACAAACCATGTGTGAAGGTTATATATCCTATTGCTAGTCCTTATCAGAATCCTATAAGGCACGTTTTACTGACCTCATTTTACAGATGAGAAAACTAAAGTTCCGAGAGTGAACCAAGGAGGTCAGGGGTCCATGCTCCTCTTTTTACACTGTAATGATCGTGAATTTAGATGAGGAAATAACCTGGAATACTTGGAAACAGCGAGCACAAGGATGCTAGAAGTCAATGGGGAGTGAGTCCCCTTCTCATGTAGGCCCCTTTCTAGCTGAGAGACAGCTGCTTTTTTCTGATGATAGGAGAAGAGGGGGGACACACTATTGGAGAACCGAGACCCAATTCTGGCAGGAAGATATGATCCTGTTCACCAGATAGACCTCAAGGCAATTAATTTCCACTTGAACAAGCATATGAAGTTAGGAGCCTCAGCAGCCAGCCGGGGAAAGTGTTTCTCCCCCCTCCTATGATACAGGAAAAATAGACAAGCCACCTGCAATATGCACATATCGGACATCTTTAAAGAAGAACAGGATAGTGGAATACAATAAATATTTAAAGATATAATTCAAGAGAATTTTCCTGAAATAAGATTTTTTAAAAACTTGTATATTAAAATGCTATGTAAAGAAAGTTGACCCAGTTCAGTCAACACAAAAGTACCTCTTAGTAAAGTAATTAGACTCTAAAGTGACAATAACCAGTCACCAGTGACTGGTGACTCAGTCTGTTAGGCACCGGACTCTTGATTTTGGCTCAGGTCATAATCTCAGGGTCCTGCGATCGAGCCCCAACTGGGAGTCTTCTTGTCCCTCTTCCTTCCCCTCTGACCCTGACTCCACTTGCACGTAGCCTCTCTCTCTCTCTGTTCAATCAATCAATCAATCAATCAATCAAATCTTTAAAAAAATAAAGTAACAACATGTACTGCATGCAACCAGTCTTTGGCCAACCTTTGGTGAACCAGGTGAAGAACACCATCTTCTTTTTTTTTAAGGGTCATTTATTTATTTTAGTGAGGGCTAGGGGAGAGAATCTTCAAGCAGACTCCCTTCTGACTACGCAGCCCACTCAAGGCTCAATCTCATGACCCATGAGATCATGGGCAGCCTGAGCTGAGACCAAGAGGTCATCGCTTAACTGACTGCGCCACCCAGAAACCCCAAGACCATCTTTTCTTAAGAAGAAAAAGGAAATCAGCTGGCTTCCCCACAGCTACATTTAGTGTCAGAGGATAATAGAGACATTTCTACAAAGTGTTCATCAAGGATTTTATCTTCTTTTTTTTTTTTTAAGATTTTATTTATTCATGAGATACACAGAGAGAGGGAGAGAAAGACAGAGAGAGAAGCAGGCTCCATGCCTGGAGCCTGACGCGGAACTCGATCCTGGGTCTCTAGGACCACACCCTGGGCCAAAGGCAGACGCTCAACCGCTGAGCCACCCAGGGATCCCAGGATTTTATCTTTGAACGAAATGTCCTTCCAGCATGAAGGTTACATAAAAATAGTTTTTTTAATGCCAGGGCTCAGAGATATTGTCCCCATGAATGCTTTGTAAGGAATCTGCTTGGAAGAAATATCAACTAACCAAGAAATGCCTGGGGAAACCATAGTGAAATGTTTGTCAGTGAACGTTGAAAATATTCAACTGCAATACTTGGTCCAAGCAAATGTGAGAATCGGGGTCTCAGAACAGAATGTCAATATTATTTACAACGTAGAAATAAGATGAAGGGAAAGAGCAAAAGAAGGCAGGTGAACAAAGTCCTATAGTGGGGATTCAAAGGTTATCTTTTTTGAAACTTTATTTGGCAATGACTTCAAATTTATAAAAAGTTGCAAAAATAAAAATAGCGCAAAGTACACCTTTACGTAGATTTACCAGCTGTAAACATTTTACCCCACTTGCGTTATCATTAGTTCTCCTTTCCTGCACACACACACACACACACACACACACTCACTCCACAGTGGCCCTTTATCCTTAAATAAGTAAATGTATATTTTCTAAGAATAGGGATATTGTCTTGCATTACAGTATGGTTACCAACTACATAAACCTATATCGATGCAATTTATTACCTAATCTATCATCTATATCCAGGTTTTGTCAGCGAACCTAGGAAGATCATTACAGCCTATTTTCCCCTCTAAAACAAGATGTGGGGCAGCCCCGGTGGCTCAGTGGTTTGGTGCTGCCTTCAGCCCAGGGCGTGATCCTGGAGTCCCGGGATCCAGTCCCACATCGGGCTCCCTGCATGGAGCCTGCTTCTCCTTTTGCCTGTGTCTGTGCCTCTCTCTCTCTCTCTCTCTCTCTCTGTGTCATGAATGGATAAATAAAATCTTTAAAAAAATAAAAATAAAACAAGATGTGGTGAAGGGTCAGGTTTTACAATTAACTGTCAGGCTTTTTAGGTTCCTTTAATCTGGAATATTCCACTGCCTTTGTCTTCTGTGACATTGACATTTTTGAAGAATGCCGTCCCCCCACCACCACCACCCTTTTTGTCTTCTTTTTCTTTTTTTAGCAGAGCGTTCTTCACTTGTGTTTGCCTGATGTTTCCTCACCCTTGGATCTAGGCTATGAATTTCCAGCCAGAATGCTACCAAGGCAATGTTGTGTTTTCAGGACATCAGATCTGGAGGTGTGTGAAGCTTATCTGGCCCTCACACGTGACGGTAATTTTGATCATCTGGTCAAAATGTTCATTTTCTCCTCTTAAAATTCCTCTTTAAGAAGAAGTCCAATGGAACAATCCACAAAAACAGGGACTGAATAGGTATCATGATGACATATAATCACTGTTTTGCTTTGTTTATCCTCCCTTGCCACAAATAAGCAGTCTGTAGAGGGGATGCTTCAGGATTATGCAAATCATCTCATCCTCACCCAAAGTGTATCTTTTAAAATCATCAAATCAAGTAATAGAAGTGTGAGCATATTCAACAGTACAAAATTAAGCATTAAGAAAGATGATATAATTGGCTAACATAGAGTGGAGGAAGGGCGACAGGAGAGAAAGGAAAAAGGAACTATTGCTGACAGTAGCTGAAAGTGTATAAAGCATAAAGCTAGTACATCAAATGATCATCATTAATGAAATCACTAGAAGCAAAACATGTCTTTCAATATATCAGAACTACTTTTTGAAATTAAATCTAAGCTAAGCACATAATGAAATACTTTGATAGGGTTGTATAAACAAACAAAAAATGGCAAAATGAAGACAATACATAGCTGTCATGCCTCTATGTAAAAAAAAAAAAAAGTCTCTTTCACCTATGAAAAGACAGATTTTCAGAGGGAGCCACAAAACAATATCTAGCTTTCTGTTTTATGTAAGGGGTACTTAAGACACGTGGGAGATATTTAAAACAGGTTGATTCAGAAAATTGAATAATTTTAGATGGACAAATATATGTGAGGAAAATGCAAACCCAATAAAACCCAATAAATCCCAAATCAAGGAACAGAAGTGTGAAGTATGTAACAGTACAAAGATAAATACTGAGCAAGGTAATATCAATGACTAAAATGGGGAGAGAAGAGGAGGAATGAGAGAAGAGAGAAGAAGAAATATCAGGTCACAATCCTCGTATTGGACAGACTGGAATTCAGCCCAAAGACCTGAGCGGAAGGCAGATGCTTAATGAACTGAGCCACTCAGGTGCCCCTAGATAATCTTGAAAAAATTGTTAATTTCAAAAACAAAAAACAAAAAACAAAAAAAACCCAAAACAGAAATAGCATTTTTCTAGCAGAATGCAATAAAATCAAATGAATGGCAAAAGCATTAAAAAGGACCTTTCAATTTGGAAAAGAAAAATTGCACAAATTACCTAGAAGAAATGATTATGAGAACACTAGAGGTATGTCAGGCCTAAGGAATATATTTAAATAAGGGATCAGAGGAATAAGTATTGGCTTGCATATTCATATTAATACAAGTGAAGCAACAGAAAGAAAGAAATCGAGTGTCTGACTAAAAGAATTGACAAACACAAAGCAAAGCAAGCTGAGCAAACCAGAAGGAAAGGATTCTTTTTTTTTTTTTTTTTTTTTTTTTTTTAAGAAGGAAAGGACTCTTAAAAGTAAAAGCAAAAATACAGGAGTTAGAAAACAGGAAAACAGTTGGACCAGCAAGCAAATCCAAAGCTGCTCCTTTGGGGGGAAGAAAATAAACATTAAGTCACATAAACTGCTGGCTAAGCCAGCTAAGAAGAGGAGGAGAGCGGCCAAGGCCGCGGATAAGGCAGGTTAGGAGGCTCCTGCTGAAGCCCTTGAGCCCGTACCTACACCGGAGCAGCAATTTCGTGACTTCCTCCCTTTCTTTTATTTGAATCATTGTGTTTGGGCTTTTTTGTTTCTGCTGTGGTTATCTTTGGCAAATAGAACATTTCTAGAGAATTACCCGCTGTACCAAGGTTTCCAGACTGATTCATGTCAGTTTGAGGAAAGCAGCCTTCTGGGTCCTCTCCGTGGAGGAGGTTCGCGCCACATTGTCCGAAAGAAGGAGGGCAGCCCCAGAGCTTCTGGAAGCATCGACCGGCTGCCCGGTGGCTCTGGTCTGACCCTGTTTCATTTCCAGGGGCAGAGGGGAAGGCACAGCGGGCTCCGCATCAGCACCAGCCTGGCCTTGGCGTCAACAGCAATCTCCAGATACTTGGGGGGGGGTCCTCGCTCGGGAGTCGTCAGCCTCAAGAGGGATGCGGGCTCTCCCCTGCGGTAGGAGAGGACACCTCCCAGCAGCCACCCCAAACCCCGAGAAGGTGGCTTTAGCACAGGGCTGCGCTTGGGCCGTGACACACAACCAGCATTTGACCTCGTGCTGCTCGGGCCTCTGTGCTCCCAGGATCAGGAGAAGGGAATGTCCCTCACCGTGGGCGCGCAGGGATGCACCGTGGGTGCGTGGGGATGCACCCTGAGCACCTGGGGATACACTGTGGTGCATGGGGATGCACCGTGGGTGCGTGGGGGTGCACCCTGAGCACCTGGGGATGCACCATGGGTGTGCCGGGATGCACTGTGGGTGTGCAGGAATGCACCGTGGGTGCACGGGGATACACCGAGGGCACCCAGAGATGCTCTGTGGTCGCACAGGGATGCACCGTGGGCACACAGGAATGCACTGTGGGTGTTCAGGGATACACCGTGGGAGCGCAGGGATGCACCGTGGACACCGGGAGATGCACCGTGATTGTGCAGGGATGCACTGTGGGTGCACAGGGATGCACCGTTGGGCGTGCGGGGATGCACTTTGGGTGCATGGGGATGCACCGTGGGCATGCAGGGATGCACCGTGAGCACCTGGGTATGCACCGTGGGTGCGTGGGGATGCACCGATGCACCGTGGGTGGGCAGAGATGCACCATGGGCCCGCGGGGACACTGCAGGCAGCGGCCAGCCGTGGCCGTCTAGCCAAGAGCCTCTCAGGGTTGCAGGCCACCAGGGCCCGGGGGAGCTGCCTGGCGGGAAGGGGCAGGACCTCTGTCTCGCCAGAGAGCAATGCAGAACCTGGCAGGACCGGATCACCGGCTCCTGGCGCAGCTCCTAGCAGAAGCTGGGGAGCGGCCATGCACCCCTTTCACCGCGGGTCCCCAGGTGGAGGCCGGCAGGGCCCGGCCCGCAGGTGCTGGATGTTAAGCTGCAGTCAGGTTTTGAATCCGCTGAACGAGTGGACCTTTTGTCTGAAAATGACAGAGAAGCTATGGCTCCAGGAGGACATGTCCTTAAGGGGCAAGAAGGGGAGCTGCCCGAAGCTGGTTTGGGTGCAGTGATTGGAAAGGAAAATAAAGCAAGGTTTTGGGGAACTCACCCGAGTTCAGGCTGTTTCAGGACGTGTGAGAACTAGGATCTAGAGGCTGTTCCTGTGTTCATGGACGCCCTTGGCCTCTTGCTCCTAGAGCCTGTTGGATTCAGTCTGACGGCTTCTGGCTTGGCATGAGCTAGTCTAGATTTTAACATCTGCAGGGAAGGGACATATTAATGGGATTAACCTAAAACATGGCTCCTTATGACATTCTTTCGCCTTGAAGTAGGTGGAATCCACAATCAGCAAATCCTCCTTGACCTAATCGACAAATGTCCCCCATTACTGTTTTGTAATGTATTTAGGACGAGCCGATGCGACATCTGAGGATCTCAAGACCATATTTTCTACGTATGAGGTTTTTTTTTTTTTTCCTTTCAAATACAGGCTGCACGTTTGTCCTAGAAAGGAACTTAAAGCATCTGTCTCTCTATCTGCTGGGCGTGTGTTCCTGTAGCAATAGCTGCCATGACACGTGAGTCGCACAGATGTGTCCCCGCTGGGCTGTTTCACTGGTGGGGGGGGGGATCCCAGAACTGAACCCTGATAATCCATAACCCGAGCTCCCAGCGACCACTGCCTCTGCCATTACCCCAGGTGTAATCACTGCTTCCCCTCGAGAGAGAAGCTTCAAGCCCCGAGCTCACAGGCGCCGAGCGGGAACCTCCGCCCTCTCCTTGGCGAACCCACTTCAGGAGAGCCCACGAAAGCTGCCGTCTACCTGCTGGAGCTAAAACCAACACAGCTGAGGTTACCCGTGACTCAAGCCTTCGAGGCACAGGTGAAGTAAGGCGGCCTTTGTGCGGGTGAGACGGGGGCGGCGGCCACAGGTGCGGGGAGTGGTCCCCCCGGCCGGTGCCTGGTGCTCCTGCTGGGGGGGGCAGGTCACAGCCTCGGTAGGAGGAGCGGGACCCCAGCACCCACTGGGTGCGACCTGGAGCAGCCTCGCTGCCACTTCCCGGGGGGGGGCACAGATGATGGGGGAGAGGAGGGATGTGGGGGAAGGATGGGGCGGGGCAGGAGCCCCAGGAGGCCCAGCAGGAAGCCGTGTTCTACAGGAGGCCAGGAGCAGACTGGAGGAGCCGGTGGGGAGGACAGATGATGGGGGGAGGAAGGATGGGGGGCAGGAGGCCCCAGAGGCCCCAGTAGGTATGAAGCCATGTTCTACAGGAGGTGGGGAACAGACCGGGGAGCTGGCGGGGTGGGGAACTACTGCTGCCTCCCGACATCCAACGCCCGGCTTCCGTGTGGCTGCAGGGACCCAGCAGGTGGCGGTGAGAAGGAAGGAGCTGGGTGCCCAGGCTCACCCTGGATTCCGCGCGGGTCCTGCCCTCGGGGACCTGGGATCAAGCCCCGAGCGTGGACTCTGCTTTGTCCTCTGCCCCTCCCCCGCTCGTGCTCTCTCTCTCTCTCTCTCTCTAAACAGATAGAGACACAGAGATAAATGCAATCCTTTAAATAAAAAGGCAAGCGATGGGAGTGGTGGGCAGTGGCCCCGTGGGCACCGATGGTGAGCCGAGGGAACGGAGCTTCACAGCAGCGCCGTGGGCCTCCTCCCCGGGCCTCCTCCCTAGGCCTCCTCCCCGGGCCTCCTCCCCAGGCCTCCACACTGGGCCTCCTGGCTGGGCCTCCTCATGGGGCCTCCCCTCCTCCTCCTTGTCCTTCAGGGAGACAGAACGGGGAAGCGGCCGTGCAGCCTTTGCTGGTTTCTGCCTTCCAAAGTTTGGGTCTTCGGCAGAATGGGGACCGAGTGTTAGCAAACCCTGGGATTCGTGGGTAGGAGCTGAGGAGCAGGGAGCTGGACAGAGGCACCTGCCACCCGTGCCCGCATGCCGATCCCAGGGTCTGCGCTTCCCAGGCAAGGGGCCTGCTGGCCTGCTCCGGGGTGCAGTCCCGGGTGGCAGCACTCAGCGCAGAGGCGGTGTCGCAGGTGAGTGGGGACTCCCTGAGCTCTCCCGTCCCCCCGCGGGGCAGACCTGTAGCCCAGGGACTGAGACCCTGAAGGGACAGGCAGGCAGACAGGGACAATCCTTCAGGAGCGACGAGCCCCTGGATTCGGGTGAAGAGCTTTTGAAGTGGAAAATTGCTCAAGGCTTACGAGGTGCCTGGTATACAGTCGGGACTCACAAGCAAGTCGGGACTCACAAGTCGGGACTCACAAGTTGGCTCTGGCTGGGCGTGGCAGCGAGGGGCCCCTGATGCGGCCAGAGCCCTCGAGGTCATTGCTGCACCAACAGGTGAGAAGGTCCTGATACAGTGACTGTGGCACCAGAGTCACAGTCGGAATGTGGCTCCGGCCCCCGCTCTGCCACTTCACCTTTTAGGAGTCGTTTCAATGATCTGGGCCTCAGAGATCCAAGCTGCTATTGCTCCTCCTATTTATTTATTTATTTATTTATTTATTTATTTATTTATTTATAGATTTATTTATTTATTCATGAGAGACACAGACTGAGAGAGAGGCAGAGACACAGGCAGAGGGAGAAGCAGGCTCCATGCAGGGAGCTGACGCAGTACTCGATCCTGGATCCTGGGATCATGACCGAAGCCGAAGGCAGGTGCTCAACCGCTGAGCCCCCCGGGTGTCCCTGCTCCGCCCTTTTAATATGAGTTGTCTTCTTTGGAAAATTCAGCTTTTTGTCTCTAGATCCGGATCCCAAGCTCTTGACAGACGCGTTATGAAATGGGCTCATTTTAGAACTACCGATAAAGCAACAGTGGCTGAACGGACGGATCTTCAGAACCACAGGTGGAGCGTCTCTAACCGCAGATCCCCGGGCACAGAACCCGGGGCGCAGGCCGCAGATGCTTGTTGAGCTGGCAGGCAGTGGGCCGGGACCCAGGGTTTAAAACAATCTCCCAGCTAACACTGATTACCATGTAGGGTTGGAGACGATCGTACAAAGGGGCTTGGTGATGGTGAGCCTGAGTTCACGAATGGCTCCTTAAATTAAAAATATTAATGTAAAAAATAAAATTAAAAAATTAAAAAAATAAAAATATTAACGTAAAGAGAAGCACCTCAGATAAACGTTGTTAGCAAACGTGGTAGCCGAGACCCCGCTGGCTCTGGAAGGAGGCAGAGACTAGGGAGTGTAGCCCATTTGTGCACGAATCCTGTATCATCCTCATGCCTGAAGTTTCCGGGTTTCGGAGGTTTGCCCAAAGCCCTACCTTCTGTAAAACAGCTGGAGCTAGGAACTGGGTCCTGACTCCCCTTTCCCCTTCCCCCGCACCACCTTGTAACAGGACGTGCACACGACGCGCATCTGCCTCAAGAAAGAAAAGGCAAGATTTCAAGCCCAGTTTCAGGAATGCTGTTCTCAGTTCCCTGGGTGCAGCGAAGTGGCAGAGAGGAGTGTCGCCTCTATCTCCCGCCTATATTCTTCTCTAAGCTCACGTCTGAGCTGCTAGTCTGGGGCGGGAAGAGGGCCAAGATGTCCCGAATGCGGGTTCTCTCCTCTTGGATGTAATGTCTGCGGGTACAGACAGCCGCGGGCCCCTGAGCCCCTTAGAAAGATCCTGCTAGAACAGCCCAGAGGACTTTGCTGAAGGTTCCTCTGCTGGTTATCAGCCTTCATAAACTGCCTTGCACTATTTTCTCTTTTTTTTTTTTTAAAGATTTTATCCATCTATTCATGAGAGACACAGAGAGAGAGGCAGAGACCCAGGCAGAGGGAGAAGCAGGCTCCATGCAGGGAGCCCGATGCGGGACTCGATCCCAAGACCCTGGGGTCACGCCCCGGGCCGAAGGCAGATGCTCCACTGTTGAGTCACCGGGGCGCCCCATGCCAAGTGCTATTTTTGCACCCATTTCACTCTTCCTGGGGGCAGGAAATGGGTGGATAATCACTCTTCTGATGGGTCGGTAATCACTCTTCTAACTTCCTCAGCCCTCACCTTATTAATTCAAATACCAAATTTGTTTTCCTAACAAAAAAATTATATGTATTTTAAAAATTTTATTATTTTTATTATTTTTTTATTTCATTTTATTACTTTATTTATTAAGATTTTTTATTTTGTTTATTTAATTTTTTATTTTTTAATATTTATTTTTAAATTGTATTTAAATTTATTTTCAAATTGCATTTTTATTTAAAAATAACTTCATAAGGTGTTTTGGGAATGTACACACAGGATTCCTACGATATTCTCACTCATCAGTCATGACTCTAATGAGCCTATATTTAAGAATCATCCTCAAGCAAACCTGTTATTACTAAAAGCCTCCTGACATCTCATACGGGCTGTCTGAAAAAGCACTCCCTCTAGACACAGTGTATTTCATCTATGTCTTTGCATTTGATTTTAGTCGTAATTATGGAAGCCGCCATCTGATTCCATATATTGTTTTTGTTTCTGCAATAAGGAAGCCGACTTCACTCAGAGAACAGTGGCAACGTTAATAACCTCTGCGGGAAATATTAATCAGCATAACGCACATATGAATCTAAATAAAATCGTTTGGTAATTTTCAAGGATAATTTGGTTTTATGAAAGGAATCTGAGAAGATTATGTGCCCACAGGGCATTCTTGTCTTGCACAAATAAAGGACTATATGTAACGCTTTTGATACAACATTTTATGCAGACTTTTTCTTGAAACAGTAGAGTTGCAAAAAGAAAATGGAAGGGAGAAGAGCAAAGTTAACGTCCACTTATAACGAGCTGAGCTTTCTAAAACCAATTAACCTCTTTGGAACTCAGTTTCATCAGTTTTTTTTTCTTTTAATAAGGGGAGAAATGATCATGCGTATCTTAATGCCAGTGTAAGGATTAAGTGGCATAATTGATGTGAAAGTCCTCGGTAAAACTGTACAAATGTTTACGATCATAATCGCTCTGTGGAGTTTCATGAGCCATTTTGGTCTGAGGGAAGTTAAGGGATTTCTCACCTTCCTGCAACAATCATTATTATCCCAATAATGATCTGATCCATTGCACTTTTTGCAATCCCAAATTTGGTTCATGATACTTTCTTGATTGTACATTTAGTTTGCTCATCTGTCTGATAGGGTGCATTTTACTTTTCCTTATTTTGTAAAAGAAGAGACAAAACGCAACATTTAGTTAAGCAACAGTTTTATATTCTCCGTTAACAGTTTTATATTCTCCTTAGGCCTCGCCGTCCTGTGCTCTCTTGTGGAGATCTCCCATCTGGGGAGCGAGCAGGCCTTTGCTACCATCCTCCTCCGTGCGGAATTAAGAAAAAAGGCAAAGTGAGGCTGACTCTTTCTTTGCTTTCTGGATATGCAGAAATGTCTTAGGACGTAGAGTAGCCAGAGGCAGGAGGACAAGCTGGCAGCGCTTGGGGCTGCTGTCGCCTGCGCCCGGTGAGTCTGAGGCATCACTGGAGCGGCCAGACCAGAGAGAGCCTGAAGTCTTCACTGTGTGGAGTTATCGTGCATATTTTTCTGAAGTAGTGATATAAGGAAGGTAAAAAGGAATTTGCAGCAGTACGCGATGTTGCTTCCTCCATCTGACTTGTGTGTCACGGGGTCACCAGTAGCAGCACACGGCTATTACTCACTTTGAGAGGCCCCCGGAAGCTGAGAGTTCTCAAGTGGCTTCTACCCCTGCTCAGGCGCAGGACCAAAGAAGATTCATGGACTTTGATCTTGGCTTTGGACACTTTAGTCATGCTGCTGCAGAGTTAAAGAAAGGCAGAGGGTTAAGGGTAATGTCGCTAGAGGAAGAAGTGAGGCAGAGGGTTAAGGGTAATGTCACTAGAGGAAGAAGTGAGTATCTAGGTCAGCACTGAGTCTGGAAAGAGGCCAGAAGTCCCAGTATTTCTGAGGGAAGGGTTTTATGTTAATGTCTTTGAGAGAAACAAAACCAATCAGATACAGATGAGGAGACTTACGCGGGGGTGGCTCATTGGGTACGGAGGCTGAGGGGTCTCACGATCTGCTGTCTGCAAACTGGAGAACCAGGGAAGCCAGTGGCGTAATTCAATCCCAATCCGAAGGGTCGAGAACCAGGAGTTCTGATGGCCAAGGGCAGGAAGAGGAGAGAGGAGAGGAGGAAGAGAGAAAGAAAGGAAGAGAGGAGAAAAAGAATGTGCCCTCTGCCCGGTCTTGGGTGTGTACCTCGAAACTGAAGAAGGCAATTGGGTTTTTAACCAAGTACTATGGCCGGGAGCTTCTAGAAGCACATGGTAAAATTCATCCCGGAAGCTCCCCACCGGGGAGCACGTCAATCCTTTCTACCACGTCACGCAGATGCAGTGTTTTCCTTCCCTGGATTGCGGAAGGAATGGCCTTCTCCTTGTCACTCTTCAACGGCGCTCTATTCCGTTGGATTTTCATGTGGCACACGGTTTGTCAGCTGTGTGGAGGACAATGGCTGATACCCCAGGGAAAGGCGGTCTCGAGGACCAGCTGCATATACGGAGGAATGTATAGACCTTTAATCCACCTTAATACAGTCTTCAAAACCGTTAGGCGTTCAGAGCTGTACCCCTGTTTCGTGTCAAAGCTAAGTAGCTCCCAGCCATGGGAGACATTCTTTTTCTTTCTTAAGATTTTATTTATTTATTTGAGAGAGAAAGACTGTGAGAGAGTGAGCATGAGTGGGGGTAGGGAGGGGGAAGCAGGCTCCCCGCCGAGCAGGGAGCCCGATGTGAGGCTCCATCCCAGGACCCTGGGATCATGACCTGAGCCAAAGGCAGGCACCCAACCCCGACTGAGCCCCCCAGGCGCCCCATGAGACAGCCTCTTTCTTAATAAGCTGTAGACAAGACTCAGTGGTTCTCTGTAGATACTTTGGCTGTAACCTTCTAGGTCTACCCTTCCTGGAGGCCCATCCAGCCCCCTTTTAGCTACCTACACACAGATGTCCTCTGTGATTCATTAGTTCCTTTTTATATAAACAGCATTCTCTCTCTCTCTCCCTCTCTTTTTATCATCCTTGCTGTCCTCATATCTCAAAATAGCAACTCTTACTAACCAAGGATAAACCCACCTTAAAGATGAGGAAACTGGATCCTAGAGTGTGACTATTACACCTGCTTCTCATTGCTCCTGACTCACCGTTCAGGGCTTTCTCCACCACCCATACTGACTGTCACGAGCTTCCCATCTCATGTGAGCTCTGACACTTTTCTGAAATCTTTGCCTGTGTTAGTCATTCTCTCTAAAGAGAGAAAGAAGTCAAAATCCACGGTAAAATCAGAAGTAAAATGTGACTAGCGCTACCAGATATCAAGGGATTTATTAACTACAGAAGTCATGACAGCATGGTATTAAATCGGAGATAAGCAAATAAACAAATGGAGTTGGTTATGTAAGGGACAGAATCATATAAATATGGCTTAAAGCAGTGAAAGAGCCCTGGAAACAGCCCTGTAAAAATTAGATTCCATTTGAACAGAATGTAAACTTGGATTCCTATCCCTCAAACAAACACATTCAAAACAGATTTAAAGATCTTAATGTGAAAAGTGAAAATTTTATTTTAAAAATTTTTTTTAAAGTGAAAAATTTATTTTTAAAATTTATTTTTTATTTTTTAAAAGTGAAAATTTTAAATTGACAAGTGTTGGAGAGATCTCCGTGGCCTTAGGCTGGGGAAGGAGTTTTTTTAAAAAATATACAAACATAAAGACTAATACAAATATTAAAATTTAAAACTTCTTTATCGCAAAGATGTGACACTGCTCCAAGATAAACCATAAATTAGCAGAAGATGTTTCCACACATTGACCCCATAAAGGTTTAGTATCAGACTATATGTTTTTTTGGAACTCTTTAAAATGAATATGAAATTACACAAGCCAATAGAAAAATGAGACAAATACGTGAACGACTGATTCATAAAAAAAAGATGGCCAATGAGCCCATGAAAAGATAACCAATGACTCTATTAAGTGAGGAGGTAAGCGCACATTAAAACCACAGTAAGACAACATCTCCCACCCTTCAAAGGACTGGAAGCTTTAAAGCCCAACGGTCCCAAGAGGCGGCAGGGGTGTGGAGCCCCGGGATAAGAGTCTGAACCGGGATGCGGACCCCAAGGAGCAGTTCGACAGTGTCCAGTTCAGCAGAAGATGCACACGGCCTCCGCTCAACAACGCCCTCCGCTCCTCATCCCTGAGGCTGTACCACGAAGAGATGCTTGCACGCGCACAGAGGACAGGCGCCATGTGGACAGCAGCACGATTTGTATGGCTAAAGTTGGAAATATCCTATAAAAAAAGACTCTTAACAGAGGATCGGGTCTTCACAGACCGCCACAGTGTGGAGCAATGAAAACCAATTAGTAAAGTGGAGGTGATTCATATAATATAACAACAAACTCTCTCACTATCACGTTGAGCCAATAAAGGATAATTCGCAAAATACGGAAGACGTTATACTATCTATATGGTTTAAAATATGTACGATAATGAGATACAATGCCTCTGAGATATGCATATATGGGCATAAAGAAGTGGTAAAATCATTAAAAATGCTGAAATATGAAATTTCCAAATTAAAGATTACCTGGTGGAAGACGGGTGTTGCATGAAGGATTTCAATAATGTTGGTAGCACTTTTTTCTTTGCTATGATTTATGAATATGTTGAAATATTTCATAATAACGTCTTTAGTCGGAGGGAAGAAACGTGAGTACAAATTAACTTTTCCCAGGTACGTCGTAAGTGCCAGGTAACGTGCTGTGATCACGGGTATCATTTCATTCCACTCTCACGGCACTTTCTTGCATAAACTCACGACTCTGTTTCCATTCCGAAACATGTTCCACGTTGCCAGCATAGGAATGAAATACCCAGGTCGTGGGCAGTAGAGTTGTGGGCTCCAGTCCTGCCCTCGACAGTGTCTACTCTGTGGCCTTAAGCAAGTTACTTCCCCTCTCTGGGCCTGTCTCCTCATGAATAGGGAGTCGGCCTCGATGTATACTTAAGCATCCCCTCCCACCCCAGAATTGCTTTGTGAATTAAGTAATTGATGTTAATAATCATGTTCTCTCCCAGAAATATTTTATTAAAACAAACCAAAGAGGAAAGGCTCTACAGAAAATGTTCAGGTCAGGGTAGTAACTTGCAAGGACCAGATGACTGGCCTGAGTCCTAGACTGAGCACATAATCTGATAAAATGTGCCTATTGTAAAATACGTTTAAAAAAAAGACTCTTAAATACAGAGTAGAAAACCTATTCCCACTCGGATTCTCATTAAGCAGATTTGGTGGTGGCAGATTCTTTTTACTGCACCCTGGTATTGGACGGGAGAACGGTATTAATTAGCACTATTATTCAAGAGCTTGTCACGATGGTTATCCTACCAGTTTTAAAGAGAAGCGGAATTTAAAAGAGCTTAATTCACGTGACCGCGTTGCCACAACACAGGCGACCTCTAGAATGTCCTGAAAAGCAGGCAGCTGTCTGCCCGGCAAGTTCCGGCTCCTGACACGGTTGTGGGGAGTCGCCGACCTTGGCTCTCGGAGATGTCCCGGAGGGACAGAGCCGCAAGGTCTCACCTGCAGACAAACGCCAGCATCCTGGCCACCACGGGTGGCATGGGGCAGGACAGGCAGGGCGGGCAGGCCCTGGCTCAACGGCTCTGACTCCTGGGTCTCCTGGGCTCCTGGTCTCCGCAGACGGGGCTGTCTTAGCTCATCGCCCCAGGTGGGCCTGTGACATGGGTCGGCCCACTCTGGCCAGCGTGCTGCTCGTGCAAACACCGTCCCTGGCGGGCGCTGGTAAGGGAGCCAGGCTAGTGTCCATGGAGCCGGCGCCATGCACGACGGAACACACGCTCCTAGTGTCCCGTGCGCAGTCCGCTCCCCGTGGCCGGGAGGGAGCCCCAGAGCAGCTCAGGAGCCGAAGCCAATACCTACCATGAATCAGCAGAGGCTCTTACAATAAACGGAGGAATGCTTGCAACAAATGGGGTCCGTGAAAACAAACGAGAATCGGAGGAGCGACCCTCGGTACCAGCCGGAGAGTGTGGAGCCCCTGAGCCCTGAGGGCGCCACCCAAGGGCGCCGGGCTCCCGCGGCGAAGGTGGCAGGTGCACGGCCCAAGCTCCGGGAAGAGGGTCTCCGCGAAACCCAAACAGTGGCACGGATCTAACCACCTCTTGCAGAATCTGACGACTCATGTAGCCCAAGCCATGTCAGCTTTGGGAGAATTTGGATAAATTTACTCAAATGAACATAATCAGCATGAAGGTGTTACAGCGCTTCGTGTCCTACAAGCAGGGCTGCACGGTGTGCCCGGGCCACGGCTGTCGCGTCAGTCACATACTGACCCAGAAAGAAAACCTCAGTGCGTTTAAGGCGGAGATTCTAGAAGAATGTTCCCTGATGGACTGTGGTGACACGATCGATCAGTCAATCAGCAAAATATAAAAGGAGAAATGTAAAATATGACAGAAATATAAGAACTAACTTCTGGGGAAAAAAATTAAAAAGATAATAATTTATCTTCTAGGATCCACTAAAAGGATAAAAGTCTTATAAATCGGTGTCAAGAAGTGAAAACTCAAATTCCCTCGGGGGCCGTGCGGAGAGATGAGGGGTGAAGCTTGTGAGATGGTGGAGAAGAGACGCCCAGCTCTAGATGCAAACCTTCAAGGGAAAATAAGATAAGACATGAAAGTAAGAGGGAGGGAGGGACGATGAGGAGGGGAAGGAGGAGAGAGAGATTGAGAGAAGGAAATGTGAACCAAACAAAATGTATTTGTGGTTAATTTTTAACTCCTGTTCTATTAAATATAAATGAGAATAAAAATAAGAGACATCGTTTGAAGCATCGGGGTTCAGAGCTGAGGGCCGAGAGAATCCTCGAGATGTCTTTGATACAGAAAGGTGGTTTTGTCAAGGTAGGGGGGCGGGGGGGGCAGGACAGGAGCAGGATGGGGGCAGGAAGGGGGAGAAAGCTGGGGAGGCAGGATGGGGGCAGGATTGGGGACAAGATGAGGGGGCAGGATGGGGGCAGGATTGGGGGGCAGACTGGGGGGCAGGACAGGGCCAGGATGGGGGGGCAGGATGGGGGCAGGAAGGGGGGCAAGAGGGGGGCAGGATGGGGACAGGATGGGGCAGGAAGGGAGGCAGGATGGGGGGCAGGATGGGGGCAGGACGGGGGGCAAGAGGGGGGCAGGACAGGGGCAGGCTGGAGTAGGGACTCATGAGTCTCTAAGGAGTTAGGGCACCAGGTTCCCAGGACCCCAAGGGGCCAGGCTGTGGCCAGTGGGGTCCGTGACTCGTACGAGGCCTCCGTCATGAGACGGTGGGGGGACCCCGGGGTGATTGCCAGCGTCCACCTTGCGGGAGGAGGACAGGGAAGTGTCCAAAGCGTGTTTTCACGTTCCCGGAGGCCGCCGGGGGGTGACCGGGAGCTGGGGACCCTGTGCCCCGGGCAGAGCAGCGGCGGCCTGCATGACGAAGGGCCGTGGACTCTTCCTTTGCCTTTGTTCCCACATCATAGAGAAAGTAGCGTGATACACTCAGCAAATGTCGCCAGACTGGTTTGGGAGAAAATAAATCTGGGGCTCCACCTGACACTGCAAATAAAGTAATTTCCCCGGAATCAACTGCACGTAGAATAAATTCATACAAGCAGCGAAAAAAATGGCAGAATATCACCAGCCCAGGTCAGGTGCGACTCTCCATGGACCAAAAGGAAACATGTTGATAGGTTTTTCTCTGTAGACATCTGCATTTCCTTGTGGTAAAAGATTGAGTGAGAAAGAGCAAAATATAAAACTAAGTACAGAATAAAAAAGAAGACAATTCGGAAGAGGAATCGCAAATTAACAATCAGTGTATTACGAATGCTTTTGCCCAATTAGAAGTCAGGGAAACATAAATCTCAGAAATGCCACATGGTTCATGGGCCATCGGATCGGCAGAAAGGAAACGGACGGACGGCATGAGGCCCGGCCAGGGTGTCCGGACAGCAGGCCTTCTCTTTTGTGCTTAGTGAGATTGTTAATTTGTGCAGAGTGTTTTTTGGAAAGTACGTCTCTTTTTGCTATGGCGAGTGGGGACTTAATAAACATTTTTGTACACACGTTACTATATATTCCTGCTTTATTTCCATCAGAAATCATCCCAGAAATAGCTCGGCCGTTGTGCACGTTCCAGTTCTAAAAGATCACACAGGACTGCTTTCTTCCACTTCGGAGCCGGTGGAAAAGCTGGGCCTGGCGCGTGGACTGTGGCTGCCCTGGCTTCTCATTTCGGCATCTCTGGACTCTGCAGCTCGAGAGGCTAGATGCCCTCCTGCATCCTGGGCCTGCAGTTCCTCCTGGGGCTGGAGTCCTGTGGGCTGCGGTGTCCAGGATGCGCTCGTGTCCCGACCTGGCCCAGAGTGCCGGGCGGCTTGGAGGAGGGGAGACAGGTGCTGCTTAGGGCCGCTGGGGCCTGGGGAGCAGCAGGAGCCAGGCCTCAGGGCAGGACAGGAACCTGGGGGTGGCAAACGAGGACGTGATGTCCTAGGTGCTCCTCGGGGCCACCTGTGCTGTCGCAGGCCCCAGCACCTGGAAAGCATCCCCTCTGCGCCCCGCCCCCCCCCCGGAGCAGTGCCAGGCCACAAGGGTCTGTGGGCCTCCTTGTCCCTGGAAAAGACCGGGGAGTCCTCAGTCTGCTTCTAGGAAAAGCTCCCTGTAAAGGGAAAATCCAAAGGAAGGAAGGGTATGGCCCTGAGGCTGCTGGTGACTTGGCCGAGGGCAACTGCAGGTGACGCCAACGGCTCCAGGCTGGTGGGTGAGCAGCTTTTCCGGGGGGTTCCAGGGCCGAGGAGTCCTCCCGCGCTCCCACTGGGGAGGATGCGTGTCCCGGAGGCTCTAGGCTGGGCGCCGGGCCGGCCTCTGCCCTCGGGCGCACGGCGGGTGGACGCTCTGAGCTCAGTGCGGCTTCCCGAGCACGGGCCATGAGCAGGGAGGCAACTATCTGAGAGTCTGCTCATTTCGTTTTATGAGAAGTTTTGGTCACGTCTGTGCTAGGAAGCTGTGAAATGGGGTCACAGTAATAGCGACCTGGGAGCGATCTGAGGGACGTATGAAAGTCATCTACCACCGCAGTCTCTGGGACGCAGTAAATGCTCAATAAACACTAGTGACTAGTTGTGTTATTTGTGTTTTACTAGCCTTTATTTTTCTGTTTATAGAAGATAGTCTTAAGAAAAATACGAAAATCTCTAAAGAAGAAAATAAAACCCTATAATCAAAGGAAATCTGATTTTCTTCTCCTGTATTTACAAATACATGGATTGGAATTATTATATAGAGAGTTTTATCCCATTCTCTTAATTACATAACAAGCATATTCCTATACTTATTAAAAATTATATGAAAAAAGCCTTTAATATCTGTGTGATGTAATGATATTCATATACAATAATCTATTAGCTATTCTCCTACTGATAGATTTTGGGGTTGTTTTCACTTTTTCATCATCATCATTGTTTTTTCAAAGTGTGAACATCTCTGTGTTTTGCCTCAATCTCTTATTTCCTCAGAAAAAAAAAATTCCCGTAACTAGAATTACTGAGCCAAAGATGATCATCATTTTTAAGTCTGATACATTGCTTTTTAAGACGGTTCAGCTGCTGTCAATTTTTGATTATCACAGCCAAGTTTTGTGAGAGATTTATGCTCTCACCGGGACTTCATCTGACCCTACTTTCCCATATAATGGAGAACTGATTATATTTTTCTTTCTTCTTTTCAAGCGTTATGTAATGGTCACTCATTTTAATTGACATTTCTTTGATTTGTAGTGAATTCGAAACCTTTTCCTAGTCATTCCTAGTTTTTATGTAATAAATTACTTATTTGTGTCTTGGACTGATTTTCTACTTGGGATTTTAGTGGTACCTTGGAATACTTTGTATATTAAGGATGGCAGCTCATATCGTAATGCAGCACAGACCTTTTTCCCTTCCGTACACACTTTTTTTTTTTTTTGCCTTTTAGGTTGATGACAGTTTTTGACATCAGGTTTTTAACTTTTAGGTAGATGAATCTATTGATCTTCTCTTCATGAATGTTTTAAATGTTCTACACATCGCAAAAGCAGATAAATATTCACTTAAATTTTCTTCGTTTTATGTTTTTTCTTTTTTAAATTCAACCCCTTTAAATCATCTGGAATGTACTGAGGGCTTTGATAGGAATAAGGATCTGATGTGATGTTTTCTTCCAAATGGCCATTTTCTCCAAGATCGTCTATTGACTAAGGCAATTGCTCCTGATTGATTGAAAATGTCTTATCTTTATTTTAAAGTTTTTCTAAATATTAGGACTTGTTTCCGTTTTATTTTATTCCATGGCTGAGATGTTTTTATATCTTGGTTCTGTCACAGGGCCTCCACGCTAGCTTTCCCAGTGCTGCTTCAGAACCTTGTTAGCTAAACATGCATTTTGTCATCCAAGGAAAATGTCTAATAAGGCAAAACCACATGGCATAACATCAGAAACCTCACTGCAGTTGGACAGGAATCCGTTTATCCATGCTTTTTGGACAAAGGCCTTTCATCAGCTAAAAATTCCTTTGCTTCATGTGCTTCTCTGATTATAACAGCTTTGTTAAATACCCATTACTGACTGCATAAGTATGTATCGAGCCAGGCCCTGTGCCAAAATGAAAGCACCCTGTAAATAATGAGTTTCTCTCAAACAGCAATCTAAAAATTCTTACACAGCTGTCAAGTATTTGTGATAATTTATGCATATTATTATGACTTTCCTTTTTAAAGGCCTATTTTCTGATTATAAATGGATATTAATAGTTAATATTTATTAGTTTATAGACATATGTGATATATAGGGAAATGTGAAAAAATAAAATTATAACCTCAGTACTTTGAGAGAGGAAAACAACTATTGGCAATATTTTGGTATATTTTCATTTCAGGCTTTTGTATATAAGTTATATACTTTTTTTAGTTATATACATTTTAAAATAATGTTCATTTTTCTGATTATGACAGTAAGACATGTTGTCTGTAGGAAATACTTAAAGCATAAAGAGAAAAAAAAATCATCCCAAAACTCATGACACAATTTTTTTCCTGCTTTTATTTATTAGCCATTCTAGTATGTACATTTGAATATTTTTCTACATTAAGAAAAAACTATAAATATTACACAGGTATGTATTATATATTTAATAATCTCTCCACTGTTAAACATTTAAGTCTTCAAAGTTTCTAGTTTTAAACAATGTACAATGAATATGTTTGAACATAGTGGGTTTTCATTAGTTTCTTTCAATTCATATTATTTCCTTAGGATAATTTCTTAGAAATGGATTGTTAGTATCATCCCCCCAAAAAACATGTTTATTGCTAAATTGCTTTCCAGAAACATCGTATCCTTTCCTTTCTATAAGTTCATAAAATATCATTATTATATGTTTTTTGGAACGTACATTTCTTGGGAAACAAAGACACTTACCCATCTCTGAGCTTCTGTATTCTCGAAAGATTTCACTTTTACTTATTCCTTTTCAAAGATTTTTTAACTATTCATAAGAGACAGAAAGGCAGAGGGAGAAGCAGGCTCCATGCAGGAGCCCGATGTGGGACTCGATCCTGGGTCCCCAGGATCATGACCTGGGCTGAAGGCGGCACTAAACCGCTGAGCCATGCGGGCTGCCCAAGATTTTACTTTTAAGCAACCACAGTTACAAGTTCTTTTATTTCATCAGGGTCTAAAGACTTCAACTGACTAATGGTTCTAAAAATAGGAATCACCTGGGGATCTTGTTAAAATGCAGATCCTAATTCAAGAAAACTAGGGCGGAGCCAAGAGTCTGTTTCTGAAAAGCTTCCAGGGGACAAGCGGGGGTGATTGGTCTCTAGGTCACAGCAAAGAACCCAGATGTCTTGTTACTTTCTTATCAAATCTGGGGCTTCACTTCCTTCCTATGTTTATCTTACCTTTGAAGTTTGAAAATTATTCTTCTTGATGGAGACCTAAGCAAAAGAGAGGGTGGGCGGGGTGGGAGGAAGAGAGTGTGCAGAGCATGCTATTTTCTAGGTTAAAATTATGCCATGTGACCCAGGATGTCTCCTGTCCATGGTCTCAACACATCTTTATATCCTTAGTATCCTAGGACCGCAGCTCGTGTTAAGATTGGATCTCACTAATCTAATGACCATTTGTCCCCTTTTGTTCTCATCCTTGTTTTTTATTGTTGTTGTTTGTTTGTTTGTTTTTTTGCCATATTTCTGAGTGTGTCCATTACTGTGAGCAGTCACTTGGGTTTCTAAAAGCCCTCACATCCCCTTCCTCATTGTGATCATTGCACCATCAGAATTTAGCTTTACAGACCACCCCCCCCCACCCCCCGCCAACACACACACAATGTCTTGAGTTACCTTATCGTTTCACGCTATGCATGTCCTCTCGACTTCCAGTCTGCTCTGAGTTTTTGGAAATCCATTTTTTCAAGCTCCAGCAAAACAGGATTTTTTACCCACACTTCCCCTTCTTTGGCTACTGCAACCTGTAGGATGGGATAGCCACCTTCTCCCAAATGTCGGTCTCTTCCTCAGTTCTTCCCTATTGAGATTGGTCAAAATTGAGAAGAAACCTTGTGAATATGTATGTGAAGGAGATTGCCTTGCAAAATATAACACCCTTGAGGCTTGTACCGTATCCTTCTCAGAGTGAGTCATTCCCCCGGTTCCTTCCTTAATCTTGGACTTCTCAGCAAAGCAAGTAAAAATTATTAGTCTGCTTATAACGGAAGAGACTTTCCTAAGCCAAGTAGTTGGAATCCCTTCCTGTGCAATGTCTCACGTCCACATCAGGTCTGTGGTCTGTGTTAGGAAGGTGTATATCTTTGTTCTATCACTTCTGTTTCTAACTTCATGCGTGTGTCTCTCTACCTATAAAAAAAAGATGTGAATTATCTTTTCACGGACAGTGCTAAATGTCCTTGTTAACAAGTCTGTTTATTTAGAAAGTCATAAAATTCTCTTGTCATATTTATGGAATGGACGCTAGCCAATGGGTCCATATTCAGATAGACTTACACTTTACTCTGTGTTGGTGTTTCTGGTTCACTGTGTTATCCACACATAGTGCACAGACTGTGCTTAAAGACAATTCCCACCGACTTCAGAAAATTACTTCAAAACACTGGGTCAGAAACTGCAGAGACAATCTAAGGATGGCGATGTGCAAATTGCATTACGCCACATATCAGGATTTTTGAAAAGCAGCCTAAAAAAGTGATACACAAATTAAAAAAATAAATAAAAATTAAAAAATAAAAAAGCGACACGCAAGAACGGCATTCAGATTCATGTGAAAACCCCGGCAGTCAACCTGCTTTTGGAAACTAAACCCATCTCTTTTAAAGGGTCAAGAGAAACATCGTATACTTGAATTTTTCATTCCAGATCTAAAACATTTATGTGAGATGGTAGGTTTGTGAAGAATTATAGAGTTCTATTGAATCACTTGTGCATCAGTTTACTAGCAATGTTGAGATTTTATATGCATCAAGATGCTCTTGAAGTGTAAACATTATAAGTAAACTGGTCACAAAATTCCTATTGCTTCCCTCAAAAACAGCATGGATAAAGTTCTTGTCATTAAGGAGATTGAGGTGTCAACCTAAATAAACTTGCTCTGTTTGGCCCCCCACAGACTTAAAGCTGGAGGAGCACAGAATTTGCTATCTTTGCTGATTGTTGAGAATTGTCCCCTTAATCAATCTCTGGGTAAACGGTAGCTTTCATGTTGTTGCCTGAGGATGCCTGAGGGTGGACTGAGAACACAGACCAGAACAGCTGGTGACTATCTCAGAGGATTAATTCATAACATTTGTAAAATAGGAAAAAAAATAGTTGCGTTACAGGGGCGGGATCTGCATAGATGGATTCTAAGGTCATATCCATAACTGAAGAATCAGAAGGCGAAAAACATCAGTATCCCCCCAAATGTAAAGTTTATGTAATGGTTTTTAATCATGTGTGAGGATGCTTTTGCAGTGTCTGGAGACATTTCTGATCATCCTAACTAACTTGGCAGGCAGTACTGCTCCCGGCGTGGAGCAAGCAGAGGCCAGGGATGCTGCTAAACATTGTACAGTTCACGAGACGGAATTATCTGGCCCAAAATATCGATGGTGCTGATACTGAGAGACCATGATCAACAAGGTATTTTTTCAAAGGAGCTTTATGTCTTAATTCTTGTGTTTTTATTGATTTGGTCATAGAGATAAAGCCAGTAGGGAAAAGGGGAATTATTATTATTGTTATTATTTGTTAAACTTGTTTATCATTGTAGATGATGTGGAGCCCATGTCATAGAAAAATGTGCTCTGTTTCTGGCCCTGTTTTGTTTTTGTTTTTTTTTAATTGAATGGTGCTTACTTCATGCTGTGGCAAACTAATCAGGTAGAAATAAATGTATATAGAATAATAAAACATTACGAGTGCCTCAATATCACACAGGACAAAATGGAATCTGGCCATGATGTAGTGAATGTGATTAATATGGAAAATAAGCAAGATGGTTCAGGGCACCAGGGGAACATTTGTCCTGAATTATCTGGGTTGACTGTCCCCTCTTTTTATGAGAACTGAAAAAATCGCAGAGTCTTCTCTCCATGCAAGGCAAGCATGAGCTAGATGATGCAGTGCGCCAGGGTGTAGGCAGGGGAGATAATTAGTTAGAGGTATTGTTGTTCTTGGCTAAGGATGTAACTGGAAATAAAAGAACTGAGCAGGGAAACATGACAACACTACTGTGGCTGACCGATGATACTTTGCACAACTAGCAGTTCACTTCCCCCAATTCTCCTCCTGCACAATTCCTTTTAATGTGGAAGAGGGATGCAATACAGAGAGCTCATAGGTATGTTAGCCCTTTGCTGCTGGGGTCTGACTACCTTGGATGCCTTGTTTATGTGATACGGCTACTTTCTCTTTTTTTCCTCTTTTGAGTGTTTATCAACTTGAGTTGGTAGTAATTTATTATTTGTCTCTGGGTAGGAGAAATGAAATATTTTATTTATACTTGGCATATAGCTCTGAGTGGTTTTGATAAATATTGATTTCATACCTTACAACGTATTTTTAACTTGTTAAAAATGAGAGTGCCCCGGGGCACCTGGCTGGCTCAGTAGGTAGAACATGTGACTCCTGATCTTGCGGTTGCAATTTCGAGTCCCACATTGGGTGTAGAGGTTACTTAAAAAAAAAAAAAGTAAAATCTTAAAAAAACTGTGAGTGCCCCTAGAAAACTCAGTAACACAGAAAGTTTTAATAAATACAATTAATTAAACCATTTGGCATCTTTAGCTGGTGATGATATGATATAGTCCCTTTTATGTAGCTATTTTTCTTCAATTCATTAAGGTCTATTTACCAACTCACGTTAAATAAAAATGCAGGTAAAAAGCAAATTCCTATGGCTGAGCGACAGAGCAAGAGAGTAGATTTTATACACTGAACTTATGTTCAAACTTACAGTAATGATAGATTGAATAGAAAACCAAAAATGTATGTCTAGGCTCAGAAATAAGATGGAGATCTCCGTGAAACAGGAACTGCTCAGGAATGAACACATAAATGGGGCTGAAACCATTGGCATTTTAGAATCTGGTTCCAAAAGCCAGAAGTGGTGGCCAGGAGTTTCATTCCTGCCAGGGAAAGGGAGCCAGACTTCGCGAGATGAGGGATTGGAGAGAGGCTTGCTGTGTGAAGCCATGGGCTCGGGTATGGCTCTCTGACCACAAAATGAGAATAAATAAATGTTTCTGAACCACCTCCTGGCTCTTCAGCTTCATGGGAAGCTGAAGACCTAGGGAAGTGGTGCAAGCAAACCATCACCTCACCACCCAAAGCTAAACCAGTCCATGTGCCGGGTCAGTGCCTCCATCTCAGTGTCCCCAATACTGCCATAGCACAGCAGTCCCCAAACATCCTTACGAGTCCTTGCCTTGGATTAGAAGCCCAAAATGCTGAGTGGAAGCAATAAAAAACTTCTAAGTAGGGATGAGTGAACTCAGATTTGTGTGTGTTGAGAGGAAGGGCAACTAACTGTTAGTGAGGAGAGTTGAAGAGAAAATTGAGAAGAGTGGAAAACTCTTCTCAAGGGTAAGGGGAGGAGAGAGAGGAAATCACCAATCTTTCACTTCAAATAAGCATTTAAAAAAAACATCCCAAATATGTGAAGAAATAAAATAAGGAGCACTAACAATAAAAGGAATAATCAGAATGTGAATTCACTACATGTAAGGGTAAGGGGAGGAGAGAGAGGAAATCACCAATCTTTCACTTCAAATAAGCATTTAAAAAAAACATCCCAAATATGTGAAGAAATAAAATAAGGAGCACTAACAATAAAAGGAATAATCAGAATGTGAATTCACTACATGTAGTATTAAATGCGCTTAGAATATTTTTTAAAGTGATAAAGAATATACAACATCTGCTCTTGAATGAAATCTTTTGTTTGGGGACGATGGTAGACTCACACTCAGTTTTAGAAACGAATCAAAATCCCATGTGCCCTTCACCCGGTGTCCCCCAGTGGTGACATCTTGTAAAAACAATAATACAATATTACAATTATGATATTGCCATTGATATAGGCAAACACATAAGATTTTCATCACCTCAAGGACTCCTTTTGTTGCCTTCTTATGGCAACATCCAATTCCCTTCCAAGATCCGCGCTCCTATTCTTAACCCCTAGCAAACATTCATCTCTTCTGCATTTCTGTAGTCTATAACCGTCATTTCAAGAATGTTACATAAATGAAACCGTCCAGTATGTAACCTTTGGAAGGGACTGGTTTTTATTACTCCACATAATTCTCTGGAGATCCATCTCGGGTGCTGATTTTATGAATAGTCTGTTCTTGTTTGTTGCTAAGTAGTATTCCACTGGATGGATTGGCACATTTTAACCCTTAACCTAGGAAAGGATATCTGGTGGTTTTTAGTTTGTAGCTATTTCAAATAAAGCTGCTATAGACATTCACGTATACATTTGCGTGTGAACAAGAGTTTTTGTTTCTCTAGAGTAAATGCCCAGGAATACAATTCCAAATCATATGGTAATTGTTTGTTTAGCTTTTAAGAAACTACCAACAGTTTCCAGAGTGGCTGTGCCATTTTATATTCCATACCAATGATGTATGAGTGATTCAGTTTCTCTACATCTTTACCCTCATTTAGTGTTGTTACTACTTTTTTTTTTTTTTGCCATTTTGATAGGTATTTAGTGATATTGTGATTTTAATTTACTCTCATGGCTTTTTATGTTCTTATTACTATCTGTATATCCTGTGTACTGACATATCTGCCCATACTCCTTGCCCAATTTCTAATGAAATTGTCTGCTTTTTGACTATTGAATTTTGAAGGTCCCCTATATGCTCTAGATGGTAGTCCTTTGTCAGATATGTGTTTTGCAAAATATTCTTCCAGGGTTTAATTTGACTTTTTATCCTCCTCCCATGGTTTTTCATAGATGAAAAAATTTTGATTTTGATAGTCTTGTTTGTCATATTCCCTTTTATGGATCATGCTTTTGGTGTTGTGAGGAAGAGGTGTGTGGCCTGCTGAGTGGTGGTAAAAACCTTTACCCTCCGCTGGACTCCTCCAATACCACGGCAGGGGAGAGGGGTAGGAACACCTCCTTACTGCCAGGTGGCCATTGAAGTCCAGGCTTCCTACGTGGTCTCCATGGACACTGCAAGGGACAGACGTCATTACCACCCAGTGAGAATGAGCCCTATTTCCCTGATATATTGGAGGTAAAAAGAAAACAGAGGAACTCACTACATTGTTGTTCTTTGCATTTCAAGGTCTCTAGCCAATCTGCTTATTTTCTCCTTCTTCTAGAATTGTATTACCTTGCTTTTTTATATAACATCTAGGGACTTTAGTTGTGCTTAGCAGCAGGAACAGGGAAAATTGTGTCAACTCTATCTTCCTGGAAACAGAAGTCTTTAACTTCTATTTTAATATAAGACAGTTTAAATCAAAATCATCAGGAATAAACAAGTCATGGTACATCTGAAAAAGAGCAGATTATAACTATTGGAAATAAAAGGATAGTCATAATCACATTTAGTTTCTTTTTAGATACAGAAAGCGGAAAGAGACATTGCTCCTACCATTATATATTGCAGTAACAACATCGCTAACAACAAGCTGAACGAACTGTAAGTTTATGACTTTTCTTGAAACTCTCAGAGAGCCAAGGTCACTGGGCAACTAAAAAACGATGTTGACTTCCAGCTAAAAGACGATGTTGACTTTTGTCAAGTGCTTTTTCTAGATCTATCGAGATGATCCTAATGTGTGACATCTTTAGTCTGTCAATATGGTAAAGTATGCTGATTTTTCAAATTTGAAATCAGCTCTGTTTTCCCAGGATATGAATGGCTGTGAAGTATTATCCTTTCTATGTGTCACTGGATTTGATTTGCTGACAATTTGTTGAGGATTTTGTGTATATATGCATGAAGGATTCTGCTCTATAGTTTTCTTTACAATACCTTTGGTTTTGCTGTCATGATTTTATGATCATGCTATCATGTCTGGGCTCTTTTTTTCTTCACATCTGGACTCTTAAAATGAGTTGAGAAGTATTGCATTCTCTTCTGTTTAATGGAGAAAATTGTATAGAATTGATATATGTTTATATCTTAAACATTGGATAAAATTTACTAATGAACAGTTAAAAAACCAAGATCTAGTAACATGTTGTCATTCAAGGAACATAACTAAAGCAAATGTGTAAAAAATTTGAAAATTGAAGACTAAAAAATGAGATAACAGCAAAAGAAAATTGGAGTATATATGTTGGTGTCTGACATATATGAAGGACAATGTATAGTCATATGCTGTGAAGAATGAAAAAGAATAAGCACAATAGAATAAGAAGCTACTATTACCATAAATAAATATGTACATAACAATAGAACCAGATACTCAGAAAAGTAATAGGTGTCAGAATGTCAGGGAGAAATAGAGTAACCACCAATTTTAGTTAGCAACTTTTTTCCTGCTCCCCTCCATCAAAGAGATACAAAGATCTGAATATATGAATAATTCAGTTACTAACAAGCTAAAAAAAATAGCTGTATAACAGAACACTATATAATAGAATGTTGGAAACATACTAAAGTATATCCAACAAATGAACAAGTGATACTTTTTTCGAGCACTTACAGAAAATTTGGAAAATTTCTCTATGTAACTAGGCAGCAAAGGAAGGAGCAATAAATTCCAAAATAATATGGATCATTATGACATATTATGGCACATAATTATGTGTTATGTTATATTATGATTATTATGACACATAATAATATGTCAGAACATCTCTGACAATAATTTAAATAAAATTAGAAAATAAGTGGATCGTTTAGAAAACTCTCAGTTGTCGTCCTTATAAGATATACTACTGCTCTACAGCTCTCCTATGAAAGGAATTCATAAGGGCTATTGCAAATATCCTTAGAATTGAATGGTGATGAAAACATGTTTATCATCAACTGGGAGGCACAGATAAAGCAATATAAAAGAAATTAATTCTTTATGCATATTTGTCAGGATAAATAAATTGTATAAATATGTATAAATAATTCTTTATACATATTTGTCAGGATAAATAATAGAATAATCTTTTTAAAATGACCTAAGCATTCAATTAATACAATCAGGAAAAAAGAGTAGAGCAACATCAAAGAAATAAGAAAAAAAGAAATAAAGATAAGGATAGGTATAAGGGAAATAAAAAATTGAAGAGAATAATGAAAACAGTTCTTTGAAAAGATTGACTAAATCCAGAGACCTTGGGCCAGAACTTCTTACAGGAAAAAAAAAAAAAAAGTTAAAATAGATAAATTACAGAATAAGTGGAAACAACCACAGAAAAAAAAGCTTAAAATAATTTTCCAAAGTAAATTGCAGTGTGCCAAAAAAAAAAAAAAAAAGCTAAAAATCATCATGAAACATACATACTTACGAAGAAAAATAAATGCTAGAAATCAGCACAAAAAGGAATAGAAAAGTTAAGCAGACAAATGAGTGTTAAGGAAACAGAAAGTGTTGTTGAAAACTGACCTTTGGGCGTCAGAGCCAAAATAGAGCAGAAGACAGAGTTTGGGATAAAAAGGAACAATGGATTTATGGCTTTGCTGGATTAAGGAGTCTGCAGCAGGCAATGGCCTTCAAAACCTGCAAGCCCTCTGGGAGGAAGTGGGGGGTGCCTTACAGGGAAATACAGCAGCTAGCTGATTTTGACAGGAATTCTGTGCAGGCACCGGCCTCCTTTGTTCTGTCTTTAGGGTGGGACTGGGTCCCTGAAATGAAAGGCTAAAAAGGGAGTAGGGGAGGTTGTGGAAGGGAGGAAAAAAAATTCCTTTAAAAATCAAGCTTCCCTGAGGCATTAGTGCAGCCATTTTGATTTTTGCTCACCTTTGTGCTTTTAAGGGGTTTCAAAGTGGCTATTTTAACTTTAAAAATTCCATCTTAAAAAACTACAAGCTATTTTGAGATTCTACCAAATTCAAGGAATAAATAGTTAAACTGTTACTCATTTTTGTGGAAAATAGAGAAAGGGCACATTCTGGTTTGTTTCGTGATCATGGTATAACTTGATTTCAAAATCAGAGAAGGGCGACACAAGAAAAGAAACCAGGGGCTCATTTTGCTGATGAATACAGATGTACAAATTCCAAATAAAATATCAGCCAATTGAAACAAAGTATAGCACAATGGTATTTGTTAAATACCATAGCATGAAGAACGGGGTTTGTCACAGAAATGCAAGGATGGTTGAATATGAGTAAAGTCATCAATGTAATTCTTCCCTTTAGTCAACTAGAGAAGATATAATATGGTTTTCTTACTAAAAGTGAAAAAATTATTTCATAAAGTCCAACATCTAGTTATGATTACATCTTATCAAACTAAGAATAGAAGCCAATTTCTCCAAGTTAAGATTATGAACCAAGTGTCTATGGCAAACCTCATAGCAAATGTCACAGAATCCAAGTCAGACATCAGTTGTATGGCTCGGCATTATTTTATGAAATTACATGCTGTCTAAGGCTGCTTTCTCGCCACACAGCAATAGGGACCTATGTGGTACACATCTAAAATATTTGCTTTATCTGGCTGGCCCTTTAAAGAAAAAGTTTGATAACTGCTGATCTAGACCATAAAGAAACTTACACAAATCAGTAAAATTACGCCAAGGACCTAACTAGAAAAATGAGCATCTGCTAAGTCACATAATAGGTACATTTCAAAGAGGCAAAAAGCGATTGTAGAGATGCTCCAATTTATCAGTAATTGAGAAAATAAATTGAAACCAGAAAAAGAAATTACTTTACACTTGTCAAATTGATAAAACCTAAGGTCGTTTTTTCCCCACAAACATTTTATTAATTTGTTTGAGAGAGAGAGAGAGCACCCATGTTGGTGTGAGGCACAGAGACAGAAGGACAAGCAGACTCTGTGCAGAATGTGAAGCCTGACGTAGGTCTTGATCTTATGACTTTGAGATCATGACATGAGTCAAAATCAAGGGTTGGATGCTTGATCGACTAAGCCATCCAGGCACCTCTAAAGCCATTATTATAAACATAATTTGAAGGGGGATTAGTTATTCTACTAATTTGATTCAGATACTAATTTGGCTAGATTTTGCTTTATAATATACTTTGTCTAAAATTCATGTAAGAATATTAATATGGAAAGAGAAAAGCAGAAGATGACCTTTGTTGCAATTGTCAATTTAAGAATTAAGGAAGCCCTGCGAAATCCAAATTCTAAGAGCACACTTCTTATCAGATTAACATAACTCCTAGTGATTTGTAAATATGTCAGAATTGATTTGCAAACCTAAATAGCTAAATGAACCTTGAGATGACAAAGTTCTACTTGAATTCATGTCAACAAAACACCAGATAAATGCTTTGGTAAAGAATCAACTTGCATGTATTTTCAGAGATGATAGTCTTTTAATTACAGACTTAACCCACCTGCTAAAACTTTTTATAAGAATGTCCTTACCCACCTCCACGTAGCCCTCCCCGCCGTCACCCACTCACACCATATTGCTCTACTCTGTCACAGGCAGGAAATGTTTTTATTCAATCTGAGTATGATGAAGTTGCTATTGTCCTTATGTTCTTATATAATCTTTGTGAACAGTAAGTAAATGTATAGTGCAAGGCAAAACCCTGTACTATTCATTCATGCGTCATACTACATGCATTTAGCTTGTGCCAGTGTGATGCCAGATACTCAACATATAAAAATAGTTCCTGCCCTCCAAAAAATTTTGTCTAGTTAGGCAACAGTTACAGTACAGTCTGGAAGTACTCAGAGGAGAGTGAACAGGGCCTTACGAAAGCACAGAAGAAAAGTGTCTGGTCCAGCCAGATGTTGAGAAGGTAGAGCACCAAGGGCTTGTCCTAGACAAAGGGCTGCTTTAGTTGAGGTCCGAAGTGCGTGGGGTTGTCCCTGCAACAAGGCTCTAGGAAGTAGGAAGATGAGTCGGAGATGGCGGGAGATAAGTAAATAAATTCGGTTAATGAATATTTGGCTAAATGCGTATATCACTCATGTTAACTTTTCTACGGGCGCCAGGTACTATAGCATACGGTATCGAAAGTGACAAATGCAGGAGGACAAATGCCTGTCACTGGTGCAAGGCAGCCAATCACCTTACACATGAAGCCCCTCCACCCCACCGAAGGAGGCTCTTTCCAAACCTCAGGGAGCCCGTTTCAAGTCTTGGCCATTGTTATTCAGGATGCTTTTTCTAACCCCAAATTTCATACACAAAGGAAAAGAGAAAGGACTATAAGCACAACGCAGATGCCTTAGACCCTTCTGATGTGTTGAGAGTTCATTTTAACCCATATTGGAAATCATGGACTAGTCATGGGTAAGTGAAAAATATCTATAAGGGGATCCCTGAGTGGCTCAGCGGTTTAGCACCTGCCTTTGGCCCAGGGCGTGATCCTGGAGTCCCGGGATGGAGTCCCACGTCAGGCTCCCTGCATGGAGCCTGCTTCTCCCTCTGCCTATGTCTCTGCCTCTCTCTCTTTCTCTCTCTCTCTCTCTCTCTGTCTATCATAAATAAATAAATCTTTAAAAAATATATCTATAATTTGGGTCCTATGAAGGTTAATTCTAACAGAAGTCTTAATCACATTTATTGAATTGGTTGGCTTTCCCTTTGGGATGACTCTCCAATAAATGCAGATGTGCAGTCATATTGGTATTTATAAACAAATGGGGAAACGCTGAGGCTTTCATATTTCAGTGGCTGATATTCATCTTGCTTTGAACTGGTTTGACAACTCAGACAGTGAGCCATTCATCACGTCCTTCCCATCCCTTTCCTATTTCAGGAGATAGTACCTCTCCCCACCTACTTGTCCCAACCAAAAAAATGGAAATGATTCCTGATTTTTCTTGTCTTTTCCTCCGTCCCCTATAACCTCACCCCAATGGCTCAAGCCCACAAACAGCAACATACATATTTACACATGCAGCCAATGCATGAGCGTGTGCAGGTGTTTCTATGATGAAAATAAACCAAAAAAAAAAAAAAAAAAAAAAGAAAAGAAACCTTCGTTCTAACTACTTCTTGATCGGTACCATCCGCTCTCACATGGGCTATTATGATAACCGTCTTCTGGTTTTACTGTTTGAATTTCCTCTCCTCCTACTCTAGCCTCCAGACTCTAGGTTGTGACTTTTAAAACTATAAATGTTCTTATCTTACTCCTTGGGCCAACTCTTTCGGGGGTTTTCTGTTGCATTGATAGTAAAATCCAGCCATCTTACCCTGATCGAAAGACCCTGCATAATCGGATGCCTGCTTCTTTTTGCAATTGCTTTCCACTTGTTCACTATAGTCCATTGACATGCCTCCTTTCAGCCGCTTGAATTGCTAAGTGTTTCTGGCCTTAATGTATGCACTTCCCTTCGCCTGGAAAGTTCTTGCCCCCGTCTACATGGCTGGCTTCTTCTAATTATTTCTGTCTCCACCTCCATGTCACCTCCTGAGTCCTTACTGACACCTCTACCAGAGAATCTGCCCCCCGCCACGGCCCCAGGCCTGTTACTCTCCATTACAAGGCCTATTGTTTCCCTCATAACCTATCACATTTTGTAATTATTCATTTCTTTGTTGATATGTTAACTGATGTGATCCTCTAAAATCCACGAGGGCAGAGCTGTATTTGTTTAACTCACCCCTGCATACCATAGTAATGGACTCAGCACAAGCGTGCTGGGTGAATAAAGGGGTGAATCAGTTGATGAATGAACCTGTGTTCTTTACTTGGCGTGCACTGATAATGAAAACTATCGAACGGAAATGTCACTCAGTTAATCTATCATGCACACCTGTGTGGGCGAAAGAGGCTGAAGAGCAACAAATGTGTTGAATAAGGGAAAGTTGCTCAACAACTTTAGTGCTATTCCCTAGGAGGCCTGGATTTTATTTTTAGCACTGAAATTTTAAGTAAAAAAGTAAAAGCATGAAGACTTGAGCCGAAGAGAAATAAAATGCTATGTTCTCCTTTCGATTATATAAACCAAATACTTTAATTTGGAACAAAGAGCTGAACTGGAATTGGCAGACATGTTCCAGAGAGCCTAGCTATCAAATGGATTGTCTAGAAAATTTAAAATTCTCCCTGTGGATGGTGACAGTGCCTACATCTTTTTAATTTTAATTGTCATATTCGCTGCCTTCAGGCTTGAAAAATAATTACATCAAGATGCCTATTATTTAGGAGGGGGAGGAGAGTTGTAACACAATGGATACTAAAGAAGATATCACATATTTGAAGCTCAGGCTATGGGAACAGTGTGTAGCCAAATAAAAGCAGTGGGCTGAGCTGCAAGTTTTCAGAAGAGAAGTTGGTATGACTAGAAGTTAAACACCCATGTGGGATAATTGCTCCTTCTTGGGCCATTGAACTCCTTAATGAAACAAAAGTGATGACCCCAGGAAAAACTGCCACAACATTAAAGCTCAGAGACCTATTTAGGTTTATTACAACCTATTTGGGTTTCTGAGGAATATGCAAAGAGAAGACAAAAGAGATACTGTCAACACCAACGGCCTTCAGTTCTTTGCTCTTGAACAAAAACTTGTCTAGTTTTGGAGAATTTATGCCTAGTAATTTAAAGTGATTGGTCTCAGCTTGAGCCCTACTCATCTTTACTGTCTTTGCTGATTTTTTAGCACTAAAACATGTCTAAGGCTTTCTGAGATGAGTGTTCTAGTTAACAATCTAGAATACAGGAAAGATGTGAAAATTAACATTTTCAAAATTCTACTTCTGGCCAAGGCTCAGCAACAAAAACAGGACTTAACCTCCTGCCATGAAAATGTAAAATTGCCAAATATACAGGCAACAGCTCTCTTCAGACTTTAATTATATTGTTTTCACAGATCTGTGATCCCTGATAGAAGGAAACAAGGTGAGACATCCTGTGAGTGGGCTCTTTTCTCCTTAGAACCAACGGTAAGACTATAAAAGTAGAGAACATAGCCCAGAAGTCCCAATGAGAAATTAGGATTCAAGGAGGTCGCAGGGTCTGCTGATGGTGGAAAACAGAGCCCTGAAAGGAAGGAAATAACATAGATAAAGAGCTCAGAACTCTAAGGGAAAGTCCCCTTGAGTTTTTGCCGAGCAATAGGCTGCAGATGCTTAGGAGAGAAACTCCACAGGACGAGGCAATTTCCAGGGCTCACACAGGGTGGGGAAATGTTCAATCATTTGGAGTGGAGACTCCAAAATGATCATATTAGTAACAGAAATTAACTGTTTTTGGAGTAAATGATACTATAGACCCAACCCAGGCCTTAAAGAGATCAAACTGATCCCCAAGTAACTCAACCACCTGCAAAAACAAAGCTTCACACTAGGTCAAGAAAACATAATCCAGGCACTCAGTAACATAATGCTTACTATTTTGGGTATCCAAAAAAAAAAAAAAAATTGTTAGACATGTCAAGAAGCCAGAAAGTGTGACCTTTGCCATAAGAAAAGTAAGTCAAAGGAATCAATGCCATACATGATGGACTTAGCAGCGACGAATATCAAGGCAAATTGTAACCATGGTCAAGGATTTAAAGGAAACATAAACATGATGAGGAGAGACATGCAAGACATAAAAAAGAGCCAAGTGACACAATAGAAATGTACCTAACTGTACATGTAAAAATAGTGAAAATGGTAAACTTTATGTCATGTATATTTTCCTACAACAAAAAAAGAAAACCAAAATGACTTTTAAGAAACGAAACATATAGTGTCTGAGTTGAAAATTTCATTGGACAGAATTAACAGATGAATATATATTGCAAACAGCAACAACACTTGTTTTGAAGATATTGCAATAGAATCTACCCAAAATAAATTATGGGGAGAAAAAAAGGAAGAGAGAGAGAGAAGGAAGGAAGGAAGGAAGGAAGGAAGGAAGGAAGGAAGGAAGGAAGGAGGGAAGGAAGAATATGAGAGGCAAGAGGGAACAGAAAGCATATTTAAAGAATACTGGCTAAACTGTTTTCAAATTTGACAAAAACTATAAACCCACAGTATAAAAAAGCCTCTAATACTCCAAATTTAAAACAATCTACCTCCCAATGATAAAAAGGAGTCAAAAGAAAAGAGACACATGGTATACACAGGAACAAGAATGATTTCAGACACAATCAGGCATCATGCAAGTTAGAAGGTGATGGACTGGGATCCCTGGGTGGCGCAGCGGTTTGGCGCCTGCCTTTGGCCCGGGGCGCGATCCTGGAGACCCGGGATCAAATCCCACGTCGGGCTCCCGGTGCATGGAGCCTGCTTCTCCCTCTGCCTGTGTCTCTGCCTCTCTCTCTCTCACTGGGTGCCTATCATAAATAAATAAAAAAAAATTAAAAAAAAATATAAAAAAGAAGGTGATGGACTAGTATCTTTGAAATTGAACACCAATAAAAAATAAATTTATAAAAAAAATTTAAAAAATAAAGTGCTGAAAGAAGTAAAGAAGGCCAGCTTAAATTTCTGTAGCCAGTGCAAATATCCTGCAAAAACACAGCCCTAATTTAAGACATTTTAGATAAACAGAAGCTGGTAAAATTCACTGGTCACAGAACTTCCCTCCAATACATATTAGAGGAAGTTCTTCAGGTGAAATAGAAAATGATCCAAATGGAAACTTAGAGCTACACACAGAAATGGAGAGTGCCATAAATAGTGACTCTGTGTGTGAAGATACTAGGCAGCTTTTTTCTTTTTTCATTTAAAAATCACTTTGAAAGATAATTTAAACATTGAAAATAAAAATGACAATTTATTGTGGATTTTACGACACATTTAGAAGTGAGATGTGTGGCAGCAATAGCACAAAGGATGGAGGACCACCGTATGTGAAATATTTGAAAACAGCCTGTGGTATGTTAAAGACGTATATGCTAAACCTTCAATCAAATGCTAAAACTATTAAGCCAAGAATAGTGACTAATATCTAATATAGGACATGGAGCATCATAAAAATATTCGAGTCAAAAGAAGATAGGAAAAGAAAGAAAAACAGAGGACAGATAGGGAAAATAGAAAACAAATAGTAAGTTGGTGGATTTGAACCCAAACCTAACAATAACGACCTTAAATGTAATTTGTCCAAACACCCTAATAAAGGGCAGAAATGATCGAACTGGGGGGAAAAAGATATTCATCTGTTATATATATATACATATATATGTGTATACAACACATCTGCTTTCTAAAGCAACATTAACATTAAAAGGCAGTCAGTCCACAGACTGGGAGGAGGTATTTGTGCTGGCTAACCCTGAGAAAGGGCGAGGCCACAAAAGTCAAGCAGACATTTAAAAAGAAAATTTACAAGTGGCCATAAACACACAAAAACTTGCTCAACATCACTGGTCATGAGAGAAATGCCAAGTGAAACCACAGAGCTCTCCTATGCACTCCGCCGAATGTTTGAAGTCAAATGTTGTTAAGGCTGGAGAGCGCGTGGGGTCCCGCCCACCTGTGACGGCCTCCTCAGCCGGTATAAACACTGAAAACCAGCTTACCCGTTCCTAGTGAAACCACACGTGTATGTACTGACCACCTGACCTGGCGGTTACACTTCTAGGTGTTTACTCAAAAGAAATAAAAAAGAAAGAAAGAAAGAAAGAAAATCTATGCCTACAAAAAGCTCGTACACGAATAGCAGCTTTTTATACAATCCCCCCAAACGCCAAATAGCCCAGTGTCATGACAACAGGGTAACTGGAAAAACCAATTGTAGTGGGCCCGCACGATGGAGCACTACTCAGCGATGCAAAGGAGCCGCTACTGACATACGAGCCCGCGAACGAGTGCCCAGGACATCACGCTGGGCGAGGAAAGCCAGGCCCCGTGTGACACACATCGTATAAACGTTTCTAAAAAAATTTAACTTATAGTAACGGAAATCAAAGAAGTGGTTATCTGGGGCTGAAAAGGTGAGAAGCTGGGGGAGGTTTTTTTATTTTTTATTTTTTTTTCAAAATATGCATGTAAGAAATTTGCTGACATGTGCCTGTGAAAATATTGTATGTTGTGACTGTAGTGCTGGTTCTTGTAAATCTTGTGGGACTGTAGACTTAAAACAGGTATGCTGTACTAACATCGATTATATCTCAGCCAGCTTGGTTTTTTAAAAGTTCAGTCTGTATAATTGTTAGGATGTCTTGGGAGTTGGTGGGCTAAGTGGTTCACTGAAGTTCGAATCAAGAAGTGTACCTGCTGTCCAATCATATGTGATTAAAAAGAGAATTTATTTACGTGCATATTTGCTTGACACTTTAATATTTGTCCATATTAGTATTGTATATCTACAACACAAGCAATTAGGATATAGAGAGAATATACATGTTTAGTTAGGTTTAAGATTAGTATGGTTGGGATGCCTGGGGGGCTCAGCGGTTTAGCGCCGCCTTCAGCCCAGGGCGTGATCCTGGGGTCCCAGGATTGAGTCCCACGTCGGGCGCCCTGCATGAAGCCTGCTTCTCCCTCTGCCTGTGTCTCTGCTTCTCTCTCTCATGAATAAATAAAAATCTTAAAAAAAATAAGATTAGTATGGTTAATAAAGACCTAAAATCGTTCAATTATGATCAATGATGCACCAACTTTTTTTCTCCCGTAGATAAATTACACAATCAGAGGGTTTTATCCGTATTCAGGCTCAACTCAAACATCCTAAATTTCCTAAATCTTTTATAATTTTGTCACTCGACAGATTTCAGCAATATTACTTGGAGTTTTCAAAGCTAATCTCCATAATTGTATTTCTCTATATACAAACCGTTTTCTCTCCCACTCAGATAAGTATGAAAAATCAAAGTTGCAGCATAAAAAGAAGACATTTTGGTCCACTAGATATATCAAAAAGTACAGTGAAATGTATTTGTGTACAGTCACGTGATGGAGCTCCCACGGCTTTCGCCAGAGGCTTTCAGGTAGTCTGGGGCCGTGTGTGGACATGAGGAGAAGCCCTGGGAGATGCGCGGGGCTGGGGTCGGGGCCACGTAGTAGATGCCACCCGGGGACCAGCCTCCAGTACAGTGGCAGGTCAAGGTGCAGCTCCATACGCACTGTGATGGTTTAGTGTATGTGTTACCTTGACCCGGCCGTAGGATGCCCAAATAGCCAAACATTGCTTTTTTTTTTTTTTTTTTAGATTTAAAAAAATGTACTTATTTCACAGAGAGAGCAAGCGAGCACAAGCTGGAGGAGCAGCAGGGAGAGGGAGAAGCAGGCTGCCCACTAAGCAGGCAGCCCGAGCCGGGCCCATCCCTGGGCCCCCGGAGCATGACCTTGGCCGAAGGCAGACGCCCAACCCACCGAGCCCCCCGCCCGGGCCCCTACACATTATTTTTGCCAATGTCTATAAGCGAGTTTCTGAAGAGATTAGCTTTCGAGGGGATGGGCTGAGTGACCAGGTGGGTGGGCACCATCCACCCCACAGAGCAAGGGAGGGAGCTTGCATTCAGTCTACTGGACACGTTCAGGTGGGAGCTGCTGTCTCCCGCCCTCGGTGCTCTGGGTTCTCCTCCAGACTGGAGTCTGTGTCACTGGTTTTCCAGCCCGTAGCCTTCGGACTGGCTTTCCCAGGTGCTTCCAGTTGTGGGATTCCTCGACCTCGTGACTGTGAGAGCCAACTCGCTGGTACCGAATCTCATTTTCTGTGTCTCCGTATCTCTATGGACTCTGCTTTCCTGGAGACTCCGGACGAGGGCAGGCACAGGACCCTAAGATCCACACAGGCTTAGGGCGGAGACTGTTTCTGGATCTACCTGCTGCTCAGAGTAGGACAGCTAGAGGGCTGCTGGTAGGTCAAGGGGGGCCTTTCAGTACCGGACACCTGAGGTCAGGCAAGCTCTGCACGGACATCTAGGACGCCCAATTTGGGAAATAGTGGCAATTCATCCAGGATATTTGCAGCCTTTTCTGGAGGCATCTTGGTAGGCAGCCTCATTTTGGGGTCAGCAAGTGGTAGCCTGACTGGTCTTTCCACTTTGCAGGGAAAAAGGAAAAAAAAAAAAAATAACACCGACTGCATGTGTGAGGAGCCATCTCTAGGCACTTTGCCTGCATCTCATCTCATCCCCACCTACTGTCCACATTTTCATAAGAGGAAATCATGCAGCTCAGCAAAACGATCGCCTGCTTTGGCCCGACACTACATCATTAGAGTTAAGAATTCAACTCCCATCTGTCTCCCTCCAAAAACTGTTCTTTCTACAACTTTGCAAGGCTAAGAGGCCATTTTTGTCAGAACGCCAAAAATTAAGATTTTCACCGACCGTTCATACTAATCAAATTTATAAGAGACTGATTCCTTTAGAAAGGTGTAATTTATGGGGCGCCTGGGTGGCTCAGTCAGCTAAGCATCTGCTTCCGGCTCAAGTCAGGACCTCAGGGTCCTGGGATCGGCCGAGTCGAGCCCCCCGTGGAGCCCCGCGTGGAGCTGCAGGTCAGGGCCTGCATCGTGCGCAGCAGGAGGTCTGCTTCTCCCTCGGCCCCTCCCTGCCACTCGTGCGCGCTCTCTCTCAAATAAATAAAATCTAAAAAACAATAAGAAACAAAGAGTTATTCGTAAATATGCCTTGAGCACTAAAACGGAGAAGGAAGACTGGAGTGCGTCAGTCAGAGGGTTAGTATATCCTCTCAGCAAATTGAAGACTGACCTGGGAAGCAAATCATATTCTGAATATTGCTTGGTGGGTGCAAATGGGAAACCCAGGGCCCACGAGCTTGAGGATGAGGCTCTGCCGTTAAGGGAGCCGCAGGCGTCCTCTTCCTGAGGAGCAGGCCGGCCTCGGGGCTCAGGGCTACGTCTGCAGCGGGCACAGCTGAAGCCATGGCACCGCCCCGGATCCTTACTGTGCACACCGCACGAGGACGCTTCTCTGTTTCGGAATCCGGTGCGCTGGACAGCCCGGGTGGCTCAGCGGTTTAGGGCCGCCTTCGGCCCAGGTTGTGACCCCGGGGTCCTGGGATCGAGTCCCTTGTCGGGCTCCCTGCATGGAGCCTGCTTCTCCCTCTGCCTGGGTCTCTGCCTCTCCCTCTGTGTCTCTCATGAATAAATGAATAAAATCTTAAAAAAAGAATCCTGTGCATTCATTCAGTTCATACATATCGTGCGTCTCTAAAGGCCAGACGGTTCTCGGCTCTAAGCGATACAACAGTAAATAAAAATCAAGTCCCTGCTTTTGATGGAAGGAGTGTGAAAAAATATCTACACTGTCAGAATCAAGGAAGGTAAAACACGGACTTCACTGCAGCTGGAGATCTGCAAATACGATTGCTTTTACAAATGGATCTTCTGTTACGCTCTTCTCCACCAGTTACTTCTTTCAAAGGTCCCGGGGTCACTAGCTCTATCCTTGTGTGTCACCTATGTAAGGTGAGCGAGTGGCTGGGGGACACAATGCTTCCGGTGGAAGTGGGGCTTGGGGACGTGTCAGGGCCCGCACCTGGGAGGCTCCTGCGGCTCCTGAGTGCTGGGATCCAAGATTCCTGCCCTCCCCTCCCCAGGAGCCCGCAATCGCACAGCCCCGTGTCCTCGCGGCGCCACCACTGCCACCCTGGGCTCGGCTGCACTGGGTGTGAGGCCTGCTCGGGCCAGGCCTCAGGGCCGTGGGGACTGTAAGGACGCCTCCAGGGTTCACAGCAGGTGGCCGGGGCTCGCGGGGTGCGGTTACCCCTCTGCAGCTGAGGCGCTCGGTGGCCTGGACTCAGCCATATCGACTTCTCCTCTAGGATGGTGTGGCCCACACTAGCAGGAGAAAGGAGGGGCCGGTGGCTGGCGCCGAAACTCTTAGAATGATTAGGAATTCTTCTCACGATGCCACCGCCAAGGAGTCTATACAGAGGAGGAGGGCAGCCTTTGCTCTCTGCTACTCAGTCACCGGCAAAATAGAATCCAAGAACAAAACAAACCCCTATCTTCAATACAGTAGAAGGTTCTGGCTTCTACTCACCACTGGGCAGGTTCCAGAGTCCCAGCGGCTTCCCCCTGGAGCCCCAGCCTCTTGGGAGGGCCGGCCCTGGCCCTCTGCTCCTCGCCTGGGGGAGGCCGGTCCCGGGACGCAGGAGGGCCCGGGCGAGCCACGTAACCTCATGCACGGGAGTGGGTTGGTCTTGCTTTTCTTTCTTTCTTTCTTTCTTTCTTTCTTTCTTTCTTTCTTTCTTTCTTTCTTTCTTTCTTCTTTCTTTTTCTTTCTTTTTTTTTTGTAAATGAGGATAAAATGTACTTGATTCTATGAAAAACGACTTTCTTCACAAGCTGATTGAAAGGATCCGCTGTGGTAGTTACAGGAGAATAGCGTGAGACTGTAGAGCGGTGCAGATCTTGGTCGGCTGTGGGGCGGTCCTTATCCTCTCCACCTTGCATTTGCATAACTAGGGACTTCTGCGCCCCTGCTCACAAAGGGTGAGCACTGGGGACACCACATTTGTCGTCTCGGGAATCAGAACGGCCAGGTTTTTGGTGGGTAGGGCACCATGCTCAGGCCTGGCGGGCCCTTTTGCTCTTAGGCATCTGCATATGATCCGACAAGGTGCATGCTCATCTTCCCCGCCCTCGCCTTAGCCTCCCACTCCTCCATCACCGTGGGCACATCTACCCCCTCGCCCACCCCCGCATGCCTGGGCCTGTCCTGCCCGCGCCTGGGGACACGAGGCCACCCAGCCAAGCTTGCAGCCAGCTGGAATATACGAAGGCACTTGGTGTCTGCCCTACAGGTCCAGCTGTCCTCGCAGCCAGTTCCCAAGACTCAGAGGGAAGAAGTTCCCATTAGTCTAACCACGACTCACAGTTTGCAGATGCCTAGGAGTGAGCAGTAATGAAGGAAGCTAATGAAGGTGTGTGAGCTCATTCTGTTTGATGGGAGAAAGGAAGAGGAGTGTTTCCTCATCGGCCCACTAGACCCCTTAACTATAGCAGGGTCTTTAACAGGGGAATCTATGCTGTCCTCGAATATTTGTCACTTTTATTCCTTTGCTGATACTAAATCTTCAAAGAGGAAAAGTTAACTTGGAAAATGAATCTATAATCATTTTCCCTTTGACAATAAAATGAAAGAGAGAAAAAAATCTGTTTAGAGAGCTAGATGCAAAAACCTTTAACAAGAACCAGAGTCTATCTGCATCGAACTATATTTAGATGGAAAGCCAGCTGGCCGCACTCCAACTGCATCCCCATGTTTTGTTCAGAACTCAGCAAACTCTGTCCAACCAAATACACCGTGTGCGGCCAACGTTGCTTATTTAATACGGGTCTTGACTACTGGCAACAACAGTTCTAAAAATAATCACCCAGAATACATCACGGATTATCTGCAGGACAGGAAAAGTGTTTAAAACACTTGTTAACAAACAGACTGAAAGCAGCACATGGCCCGCTATCCCTAATCCGAAGGACCGCTGTCTCGTTAGTGGTTTCAGTTCACGATGTTTGCTACAATGGTTACATGTTTCAGTAGGTTTGTACTTAATTCCAATTTAGCTAAGATGACATTGTCCTTTCCAGGACCCCCTTCTCGGAAGAGTTTCACGTTAGCGGGGCCGTTGGAGACATTTTGCGGTATTATCACCTATGTGCTGGCTCCCCTTGTTGGGGTGGGGTAGGCAGCACTAGCCACACGGCCCTTCCAGCTCCTGCCAGAAACTCCTTCAACTCCCCAGACGCCTGAGCCATGCACATGCTTAGTCCCTCTAGGACACCCTGCAAACTTGGAAGCGCTGAGCCAGAGCCAGAGACTAACAGCTTCTATTCCATCTTAAGGGGTCCGGGTTGGCGTCTCACCTCTTATCGTCACATAATCTTCCCTTCTCGGTGGTCTCAAACTCTAGCACCAGATGTAAAGGCAACCACCTCACCTTGACTGTTTAACAAATTCCTACACATGTGTAAGATCAGAATTTTTAAATAAATCCTAATGGTTCTGTTTCTCTGATTGAATCTTGGCTAATACACGTCTTGGTGCTGGAAGGGTTTCCCCAGAACAGAATATGAAGGGTGGGTCCTCTACTTACCCTTAAGGTTGCACACTATCTGGAATTGACTCTCTGATATGATTAGGCTTGGAGTCATTGATGACCCTGTTCCCAGTGATAACGGCTAATGAAGCACAGCAATGAGCCTGGGCTCATGGAGTTTGCTGTTGTGATTACATTCTTTCTCACCCTGAAGCAGCTGGCCTAATACAATGGGGGAGTGGCTTTTTGAAGACTCAGTCAGTGATGGATGGCAACACCAGGGCTGGGCCAATATCCTCATTTTTTCAATAGCCTTTCCCCTCAAGCTAGGATTCACAAGTCTAGGAATCAAAGGGCTAGAAATGGGATAGCTCTTCTTATGAGAGGTCAGCTAGTAGAATTTTTGCTTTCTGTACTCATGACTTAGGACTCTGGTTATCTTAGACATTCTGGTTTCCATGTAAGGAATGTTTCCTCCAGAAGACCCAGCGATGGATCCACAAAACTGAAAGCTGAGCTTGCTACCCACTTGTTAGGCAACTTGTGCCAGCAAATCATCAGGCAAAGAATGGGGTTATAGTATTGGCTGGGATGCTTGACACTGATCATTAAGGGGGAATTGAAATGCTCCCACACCCTGGGAGTAGTAAGGAGGAGTATGTCTGGGATTTAAGAGCTCCCACGGGGCACCGTTTAGCACTTCCATGCTCTGTGACTAATTCAGCAGAAAGCTAACCAGCTCGATCTAGGCAGCACTTCTACAGACTCAGACCCTTCAGGGATGGTTTGAGTTACCCTGCTGAGCAAGGAACCACAGCTCTCTGAAGTGCTGGCTGAGGGCAAATGGAATTGGGTAGAGGAAAATGGTAGTTTTATCACCAACTATGCCTACATGACCAGTTACAGAAACAAAGAATGTAATAGTTTAAGTATTTCATTCTGAAATATATATATATGTAGAAATATATATATGTAGATACATATATTTCTTGATATATTCGTCTTCCTCTGTCCCATTCTTCTAGTATCTAACATAACATTAGTAGGAGTTAACTTTTTTATGTCAGTATGTAAGTTACAGGACACCCAGGGGAGAGCATGACTCATCTAGAAAACGAATGAACATCCCTTAAAGATGGGTAAATAGATTCGGTGTCTTCTTTGCTGGAGAAGGTTACCATGTGTTCAGTGTATGAGGAGATTGTTGCATTTTGCTAAACAGAAGCATGATCTTGCCTGTATTTGTACTTTAAGTATGGTTAAAGGAGGTGGATATAGATGGCAAGTTAACAAGGGGTAGAATGTAGCGGCTCTACACGGTGTCAACCTAGCTAAATTGAGGCTACGTCTCCCAGAATTCCTTTCCCTGCATGAGTTCTAAAAGAAATGTTGTGCGAGACGAGAAGATAGAAGAGGCAACCATATTCCTTCAATTCGCAGAAAACAGGTGCAGGGGCCCCAGGCGCTGTTGTGGGGTCTACAAGCTTCTCTACTGGCCTCACCTGGTTGGCCTGGGGTAACAACCGCCATGCTCCTGCTCCAGCTCTCACTATGTCCTCCTTCACCTACTCTGACTCCTGGGCCAGGAGAATGTTTAGTTTGGTGATAAGAGAACACTTCCTCATCAGTTTGGAGACTTGAGGGTGGTAAGTTCTCATATAGGCCCCAGCGTATTATGAACTCCGGTTTGTACTTCTGGGTTCCAGTTCGCCTTCTCTCTCCCCCTGGCTCATATTCCTGTTCCCTTCCCAACGGTTTGTCCTACTGGCTTCAAATTCAGCATAGATGCAAGAAGTTTTACTTAAACTGCTTATCCAGTTCTGATAATTGTGCAAAGTAAAAAATATCTACATAATCACCAGGTATATACATGTATGTGTGCATATATATGAACATACACATGCAGAAATATATAAACAAAGACAAATATGGCACACACACATAGATAAAACCACCAGCATCTAGCGTAACACTCGACCATAGGCACTCAAAACACATATGTTGAACTGAGGCAGTAAAGTGAATAGAATTGAAAGATGGTCCGTATGAACTTACATAATGTTTGAAGACCATACAGGTTTACCATGTCATAGTTCTGTAGGTCATTAGTCTGGTGGGTTTGGCTGATGGCTGTGCTCAAGTTTCCACAAGGCTGAAATTAAGGCACAGCCAGGCTGGGCTGTTAATCTGGAGGTGACAAAGGAGAGCGTGCTTCCAGGCTCCTTCAGGTTGTTGGTAGAATTCAGTTTTGCCTGAGGTCCCTGTTTCCTTGCTGGCTACAGCCTGGGGGTTGTCCTTAGCCTAATTCCCTGCTTCATGGCCTCTGCATCTTCAAAGCCAGCATCCGTATGTTGAATCCTTCTCATGCTTCCAATCCTCTACTTCGTCTTCCCTGCCTCCAACTAGAGAAAGTTCTGTACCTATAAGATTAGATGAGCCCCAGCTGGGTAATCCAGGACACTCTCCCTATCTTGAGGTCAGCTGACTAGTAACCTTAATTATATCTGCAGAGCATTACCTGGATTACTGTTTGACTGAATAACTAGGTGATGGGAATGTTGGAGAGGGTATATTTGTAATTCACCCACCATATTGCTCAGTCACATGTGATCCTAATCCTTGAGTTTAAAGCACAGCATGGGGCAGTCCTGGTGGCTCAGTGGTTTAGCACTGCCTTCAGCCCAGGTCACTTCAGCCCAGATCACTCCAGGGCGTGATCCTGGAGACCCGGGATCGAGTCCCACGTCGGGCTCCTTGCATGGAGCCTGCTTCTGTCTCTGCCTCTTGTTCTCTCTTTCTCTCTTTCTCTCTCTCTCTCTCTCTGCGTGTCTCTCATGAATAAATAAATAAAATCTTTTTTTAAAAAATAAAGCACAGCAGGAGACTAGAGAGGAAGATGAAGATGAGTCATGGACAGACTCCTATGCTATGCTATGGCATAGAAACCTTAATTTGCAAACAATTGAATGGGTTTTAGTAGAGAGTTCAGGGTTGTGTTTTAGTTGGACTTTGGACTGCAAAAAAGAAGGCTGGAGAAAGTTGTTAAAGGTCAAGGACAAAGATGAGCCTGAATTGTGAGGATGATAGTAGAAATTTAAAAAAACTAATGCATTCCAGAAGTATCTAGAGAGTAAAATTGCTGAGGAGTTGGATGCTGAGAGGAAGCAATAAGGAAAAGGAGAGCTCTCAGATCATTTCCGAGCTTCTGGCTGGAGGAAGGTTACCAAGAGCACGGTGGTGGTTCCGAGACATGAAACACAGGGAAGCAAGCAGGTCTTGGAGGGATTAGGAGAGGAATGAAAGCTTCCATTCTGGATCTACTGTCCATGAGATTTATGGGAGAAATACAAATCTGTGTGTATGTGTGTCAAGATTTTTGTGTTTTTTTTTTTTTAACATGGCCATGGGGTAACAGCAAAGAGGAAGGGAGTAGATCATAGTAGCTCTTAAAACTACAGATATTTGGGAATAAACACATAAACAAAAAGCCAATCCCCCCTAAAATTAATTTGTACAAATTTCATATGGATTATTGGCTCACCCTTAATCAGTGGGTGGGTTTCAGAGACGTAGGCATGCGCATTTTCTCTGATGATAATATCAAACTCTGTTCAGGTGTGTTTGGCTTTCTGACATTCTTGGAGAATGTTTAGCTGCTTACAACTTAAATACACAGGTCGTGGAAGTCAGAGGGAAGAAGAGGAGGTTACTCGTAAATACAGAAATGGGGCCACGATCCACTCTCTACGCCATATCCGCTCTACCTTCTGGACCCTCACTTTTTGCTTTTCTGCCTTCAAGGGTATTACAGAAACAAAGAAACCTAACAAGGAAATTTAGAGACAAGCAACACAGCTTGAGTCCCTGGTAGAACTAGAAAATTAAAAAGCAGCTATAAAACCTTGCTGCCATGACTGTCGGAGATGTCCTCTCAAGCAGAAAGTTAATGGCAATGGTCAAACCCAACCTTTTCCAAACCAGCCGCTACCCATGTTGATAATTGAGTCTATAAAGCATGACGTGTTTAACACATTTTTAGAAATTAGAATGGAAAGTGAAAGTACCTTGGTTAAAAACATAATTGGAATATGAGTTAATCGTGTTACAGGTACTGGACTTTCCTGCTGTTCTGGGCCTGGTCAAAAGCTTCAATTTTCCTGCATTTGCATCCTGCAAAATGCAATTTTGTGCATTCCGGTAACCCAAAATCAATTATGCTATCTCAGCAAAGGAGCGATCTTATAAGAACCGTCTCCTCTTAAGTATATTTTTTTCAGAAAGTTAAAGATAGCACAACTCTTTGTTATAAATGGCACGTGCGGTCACACACGTGAACCATTTCAAAGGCTTCTATGTCCACAGTATCCACTTAACCTTGAACTTCACACATGGCTCGTTCTCTTAATCCTTGGAGGAATGAACTAAGCACTTCTTAGTACTTTCTCTAATCTGAATTCTTCTTTTTTGTGTGTGACTCTTGGAAAAATTTCAATTACTTCCATTAAAAGTAAGCACCGAAGAAGAGTTTTGCCTTGGACCAAAAGTGGGGAGTCATCAGCCAAATTAAACATAAAATCACAGGGTGTCTGCACAGCTTGGGAGAACAATTCATGTCATTTGCCCAGTAATTGAAGGGCCGATGACGTGCAGTGACGAGGGTCCTCAGCTGTATGTGGGCTCATTCTTTACCAGCTCCTCATTATCACTGCCACCACCCAGCTTCCGCCCTCATTATCTCTCACCTGGGCTCTTGTAATAACCTTCTACTGTCTTCTTCCAAATCAGTACCCTGAACCTCTGCTTTCAAAATATCCCTGCAAGATTCACTTTCTTTAAGTGCTGTGCTGATTATGTCACAGCTCTGCTGGGAAGCTCTAATGTACCTCATCCCCTGTGGAGCAGGTTTATCCAAGCTCCTCAGTGGCCCCTGCACGACCCTAATTTAGAGCACTGTCCCACCTCCTCCCAGTCTTCTTTTGCTTTTTCATCACTTTTACAGTAAACATCAACTAGCCTCCATCTACTTTCCCACCACTGAACCTCGCATCCCTTCGTTGCCTCCATGACTAGGCTGTTTCCTCACATCAATGGCCAATGATGTGGCCTCTTGACATAGGCCAATGTTCATGCCACTTTTGTCAAAAAAGTGCCACCAGTCTGGCAAAGCATCTCTCAACTGTGACCTCTTTCACTATGACTTTTTTCAACCCATTTACTTCCCCTTCTTGAGCTGGATAAGACCTGTTCATGCATCTTTCATGGCACTTATACTGCTTTATATTGTAGTTATTTGTTCTTTCAAAATAATTCCTCAATTTCTTTAATCTGTGTTCCCTTTGGGAGAAAAATCCAAAACTCTTCATTTTAATATTTTTGGGATTCCAAAAGATACGAGTTATCATGACTAATAAAGAAATCAAAGTAATTATAGTATTTACTGTGCTTTTAAAAGCTATCGTGGCCCCCACAGAATGTCTTCATCAGTTGATAATTATAACTCAATCAGTGGATTACACTGAAAATGTATATAGAAGCTAAGCACAGTACCAGTATCCTAGGAAATGCCCCATAAAAGTTGGCTATTTTTATGAGTATAATGAGCTCCTTGAGAATAGGATTGTCAACTGTTGGTTGCAATATTCACAACTGGCTGATCCCTTAAATTATATGATTTTTCCTTCATGGCAAATTTAAGATCGTATCGTCTAAATAATGATAATCAGTAGTAACACTCCATTCCACATGTGTTGTGACTTGGCTAATGGGGTAAAGAACAAATGAAGCAGTGGCCCAAAGGGGACAATGTAAATTGGTGCAGTGTGGATAGCAAAGGATGGGTAAGTTGATTCTGGGTATTTCTGGAAGTCACTGTGAGTTCAGAGTCAGATTATTTTCACACTGAAAAAGATATACAAGTTACCCTGATTGGTAGTTCAGCAAGCCAGGCAAATATCCATTCCAGAACTTTAAATTGTTCAATAATAATTACCAACGTGTCATCTCAGGGCTTGAATAGAAAATCCGTCATATTATTCAAATAACTTGTTGAATCCACATTAAGAGAAAAAAAAAAAAAAAACATCTCTAGGTTTTTGGACTCAGTGATCTCCAGTGGGGGGTCATATGACAAAAAGACAAGTTGGTGATGTCACACACCCATTTTAACTTAGTAAAAACTCATCTATGGTTAAATATTTATGAGCTTGGAATCACCCCAAACAGAACTTTTCTGAAGTTTTCAGTTATAATTATTAGAAAAGAGGGCTTAGAAATTGAGCCAACATCAAAAAATAAAGTTGAAGATTAAACTCAATCACCTCTGTTAAAGAAAGAAAACTATCAGCATTTTCTCGTCAGATGACTTAGAAAGATACTGTCCAGAAAAGCATGGTTACACCCGAGGACATCGTTAAATGCCAATGAAAACGCCATCAAACGTCCCAGAAAGCATTTCATTGTCCATTAAAGTTAATTTTATTATTTGTTATTAAAAACACAAACTGTATTCTTCAAGAAATCAGGCAAACCATCCGTACGTACCTTTTACATCCCTGCAGACGCTGCAGGGCCATGGCTCTGGATAGAGCGTTAGGTGCCCAAGGGAACACATTCACTTGTTTTGAATCTTATCAAAAAATTGAGTTTGTTACTCTACACCATTTGTTACTCCCTTATCTTTAAATTAAAAAGTAGCACAACAAATAGTTTTCATTGACTTAATGGGGGCTTTGAGGCCAACCCTTAAGCCGGCTGCCAGGAATTCCACAGGGTCGTTGGGGTTCAGGCCCCGGGAGGCGGCGGAGGCCCTTGCAACACGGGAGCCTCCATCCCCTTGTCCACTGCTACGGGAAACCTTCGCATGGCCTGTGGGTGAACTTCGGGTGGGGAGACCTCGTCTGGAGGGCAGGGCCAAGGAGGCTTCCCCGGGACGGCAGCTGTGAGCGGGGACCTCGGGACAGCGGGGCGGGGCGGGGAGGCAGCGAGGAAGCTCCGTCCAGGGGCGGCAGGAGCAGAAGAGGCTGGAAGGAAGTGGCGGGGCCAAGGAGGGATGGAGCCTCGCCCTGAGCCAGCGTTATCAGGCCCCACGCCTTCTGCACTCTGTCCCCACCCGCCCCTGGTCACCGGCCGCAGTCCCGGCCCAGCCTAGCGAAGGCCTGCCAGGTGCCTGGAGAGAACCTGAGGTGCAGGTGTGCATGCAGCAGGAGCCCGCTGGGCCCGGGCAGCAGGGAGCGCCCGCCTGCCACCTATCCTCTCAGGCCCTTGCCATCGCCCCGGCTCCCTGTTGCCAGGCCCACCGGCCCGCGTCCTCGCCCTGGTGGCACCGGAGCCCCATCTCTGTGTCCCGGCAAGGGTCCCACCGAAGGCTTCCTCGCCATCTCAACAAGGCTTATAGGGCTCACAGGGCTCGGGAGCCAGGTGCCGGGGAACCGCAATGAGGCCGCGGGACGTAGGCTTCCAGGTTGGGCCGAGCCGCTCCCCCGAGGCTGCCAGTAGCAAGCTGGAACTCAGATGACCTCTGTGTCCCCGCCTGTCCCCCTGCACCCACCCGCTGGCCGGCCAGCGCCCGAGCGCCAAGTCGGGCAGGACTTTCAACTTCCCTCCTCATGTCTCATTCATTTTCTATTTGTTTCTTTTCCTCGTTCCTTCCTCTCACCCTATAAACGCTTCTTGCCCTCCGTCTCGCTTTACAATTCTCTGGACCAGTGGGAACGAGGCCACCCACTGCAGGGCGTGACAGTGTCACCCAAGGTGCCGTCTTCAATCGCTTTTAGCAGATGGAAGAAGCAGAGGGTAAAGGAGTTGGGGAGGCGGACAGAGCGGGCAGGCAGGGGCTCCTGAGCCTCAGGAAAGACGTGGTCTCTACGAAACGAGAGCATAAAGGCCCTGAACAGTTCAAAGACACACGGGGATGCGGTCAGATGTGCATTTTCAAAAGATCATGTGGGCCTTTGACGAAGAAGAACAGCCCCAGTTTGAGATCTCTGGACACGGTTCATGCGCGACTGTGTTGGGCCACAGCAATGGACGGTCACAGCCTGAGCACATCAGGACCTTATCCTCCCCACGCGTGGGCTCGGGCCTGTTACGGTGGCCAGGAGCTCGGAGACACCGCCGGGCCCCAACTCCTCGGGCGGCTGCCCCTTCCTTACCGTGGCCTTGGCCACACGCTGGCCTGGGTGCTTCTGCACCCCTGGGCGCTGAGTCCACGGCGCCGGGGAAGGGACGCGAGCAACAGATGAGAACCCAGCCTGCCCCAGTCCTGACCTTTCTCCCCCCCCCTTTTTTTTTAAGATTTTATTTATTTGAGACAGAACAAGACAAAAAGAGAAGAGAGAGCATGAGTGGGGCGAGGGAGAAGCAGGCGCCCCACAAGCTCACCGTGGGCAGCCCAGACCTTCCCAGGACTTTGCCTTGGGAGTTGCCCTCCAGGGACCCAGGTTCACAGGCTTCTGGGATCCAGCAGTTAATGTGCGCTCCAGAAAGGGCTTGGGGGCCGGGGGCTCAGCCGGGCATCATCAGGCCCTTGATCTGGGCCCAGGTCAACCTCTGCGTGTAGAAGAGGGTCTGCTTTTCCCTTCCCCTCTGCCCTGCGTGCTCAACTCCCCCTCAAAGACATAAATCTTAAAAAAAAAGAAAGAAAAAGAAAGAAAGAAAGAAAGAAAGAAAGAAAGAAAGAAAGAAAGAAAGAAAAAACAAGGACATGGCTCTGAGTAGGTGCAGCACATGGGTTCGTGGCCACCGCACTGCACTCTGCAGGCCTGTCCCTCCTTCTGCCCCGCGGCTGCCTGCGCCCTCCATCCCTGCTGTGGGGTGCACCTGTGTCCCTGCCCTCGGGTGCACCTCTGCCCACCCACGCCAGCCTGCACAGGATGGGGGGCACGACGTCATCACCCCCGTCCGCGGCCGTCGGAGCATGAGGCCTGAGCGTGCAGAGGCCCCGGGAGGCTAGGCAGCGCTGTGCGGGATGTGGGTGGGCAGAGAAGGCGACCACAGCGGTTCCCACGCTGTCCCCGGGCTTCTCACCGGCACGGTGCCTCGGGGGTGGACCTCGGGCCGTGACAGCGGGGCCCCTGCGGCACCAGCCCCTGTGCTACCTGCCGTCTGAAGCTCAGGTCCCACGGGAGGCCGGGTCGTCTTTGGAGCCGTTGGCCTGCACCAGCCGCGCCAGCGCTCACACGGGCCACCTGCTGCTTCCTTCTGCTCCGCCCACAACGCACCAGCCCACCCGAGGCACTGTGATGCTGGGCTGGATGCGGGGCTGGATGCAGGGCTGGATGCAGGGCTGGATGCGGGGCCAATGCGGGGCTGGATGCGGGGCTGATGCGGGGCTCCCAGGCACCCACACCAGGGCCTCGCTGCCCAGGGCACCGCTGTCCCTGCGCATCCCCACTCCACCCCGCTCACCCCGCTCCCAGCCCGGGGACCGAGGGGCAGCTTGCTAGGCGGGCAGCACGTCCTGACCCGTGGCGGGGAGGCCGGGGAGCCAGCTTCACAGCGGGATGAAGAGCCTACGTGCTTTGATTGTCTTACACATCCCAGAGAGCGAGGGTTTTAAGATGGATTGACTCAATAGGTTGATTGCATATTTTATTTTATTTTATTTTATTTTATTTTATTTTATTTTATTTTATTTTATTTTATTTTATTATGATTTTATGTATTTATCCATGAGGCACAGAGAGAGGCAGAGACCCAGGCCGAGGGAGAAGCAGGCTCCCTGCGGGGACCCGATGCGGGACTCGATCCCGGGACCCGGGGTCACGTCCTGGGCCGCAGGCAGGTGCTCACCCGCTGGGCCCCCCCGGGCTGCCCAGTTGCCTGGATATTTTATAAGACACAGAGGATGGAAACTACTTGAAGACACGTGACAGGGATACAGACACTAATAATTCAAAGTACCAAGAATTTGTGATTTTGCCTCAGGCCATATTTCAGAGAAGGCTTCCTTCCACATTCGAATTTACCAAGACGGAAGCCCGCTCCCCTCCATTGTTCGGGAGCCTGTCTAGGAAAATCTTACATCTGGTACAATATTCATTGCTCTGAATGAAGACAGGAAATATCTGAGACCTCTCCTCATTTACAATTCACCCTTGAATACACTTAATTTTAATGAAATTCAGAAACTTTAATTCATTGTCAGCCGGTCTTGATTGAGATCTCTGTTTTGGAGAATACATAAAGCCATACTTAATATTTATTTTCTTTTTCCTTGAAGGAATTATAGCTAGACCTCCTCAGTCTATTTGCATATAAATACGGTAATAATACGTTATGTATGTTAAAAATTATCATGAAAATTTGGACAGAAACACCAGGAACTCCTTTACTCAGTAAAAACCCTTTGGGCCTTCAAGCCTGGTAACCGGGAACCAACGGACAGGATGCGCTCAGGACACCCTTGTACTTGAATTGCCTGAATACAGATTAATATTAATACCTGGAAGTGATGAACCAGTTTTCTAACATCAGCAATGAGAAATTGATGACTGAGACTGAACATTTCAGGATGACTCTGCCCTCCCAACCATTAGAGCCCAGCCAGTGCTATAATGCAAAAATAAATATTACAGTTGCCATGGAAACTGAATCACCTTGGAGATGATTAATACCAGGAGAGCTAACGGGAGAGGTTGCAATCTCATCATTTCTGGCCAAATTAATCATGATCAAACAAAGAGCAGCAAACACTTTTATAAAGGCGTATGAGCCCAAAAACTTGTGTTTTTTTTTTTCTAGACCATTTAATAATTATTAACAAGTTACAGGGGTGGTTCAGTCCGTTGAGTGAATCAACCCTTGTGATCTCAGAGTCGTGAGATCAAGCCCCACAGCAGGCTCTGTGCTGAGTGGGAGTCGGCTGGAGGTTCTCTCCCTCCCCCCACCTCCTACCCACACTCCCCTCTGCCCTCTCTCTCTCAAATAATTTTTTTTTAAGGAATTACTATCAAGTTTTGTTCTCTGTGTGTCAGGAAGTTTCCTAGTGAATCATTACATTTTCATATATGGAGCAACTTTTTACTAGCTCAGCTGTAGGGGGTGTTGAATGACTCTTCCAGCACAGGCAGGAAGGTTTCATGATGAAAGTCCTCCTCTCCAGCATTTTTTCCTATTTTTCCCCTTTTTGCTGTGATTCTTCATCTTTTGAGAGTCTGGTGACTCTAGATTATTACGATCCTTGAGGTTTTGATTGTGGCTTTGACAAAAATTGCTTTGCTTGTGAGAGCCTTGCCAAAACATCAATACATGATGATGTTATCAAGAAGTGTTATTGAACAGGAAGAAATTTTATTGTTTAAATAAAAGAGTTCTTAATGGAATGTAGAGACAATAAAAAAAAATTGTTACCTGGCATGGCTGGTTGGTGATTAGGCTGTTCTAGTTTCAAAAGACAATGAAATTGTTATCAGCAAACAGACTGTTCCAGTCACATATTTCTCTCAGAGATTTTAGCATCAGAGGGAGAAATAAGAATAGAAATAATTATGTTTTTTTTCAGGTGAAGGGGGTTACATTATAAAAATATTACTGAAAATTGTTGGTTCAAAAATGATGGTCTCGATGCCTGTAATTAGTTTATAATACTTCCTCCTAGGCAAAGTGATGTTACTATCGATGTCTTAGTAACGTTGAATAACATGCTTCTGTAGCAGAAAAGCCCAGAAGTCTCAGAGGTTTAATTCAATGAAGATTATTTTTCAAAACCAGCACAAATTTAACAGCCCACTTATCACGGAAAGGGGTCACGGGTCTCACGTGCCTCCTAAGAGGACCCAATGAGAAGTACCCAATACCATCTACAAAATCCGCTTGCCAAAAAGCTTCACTAACCAAATGATCCATTTACAGGACATATGGGGCAGAGAAACTTGTCAAATAACACCAGACGCATGTGGTCTCCTGAATCCAGAATATGGAGAATGAAAGGGGACAAATGGCCTGGTTTCTTCAATAAGGAAATCAGGAGGGAAATGTGGGAGGGGAATCTAAAGATTGAAAGAAACTTAGAGATATTAACCAATTGTAATGTCTAGACCTTATTTAGATCCTAATATGAAGAAACGAAGAGAAGGAAAATATGAAATGATTAGGGAAGTTTTAATACCAAGTGAATATTTGATAATATTAAAGAATTAATGTTAATTTTCTTTGCTGTGACAACAGTATCGTAATTAGGCTAAGACGAAAGAAGACTGTTGGGGATAAATGCTGAAACGTTTATCGATGAAATGGCATGTCTGGGATCTGCTCCAAAATAATTCAGCGGGAAGTGGTAGTAGAGGTGAGACCTTCACCTTTTTGTTTTTTTAATGTCTCAACAACTAGAAAATTTGCTCATTAGTATAATGACGTGAGAAAGGAGACTTCATTGTTAAAATCAGCGGCTTTCTAAAAGCAACAAGGATGTGAGAGATGGGCTCCCACCTGTGGTATCTGCAGTGTCTGAGACAAGAGGATTTGCTCCTGTGTTTTGGGGTCGTCCCCACATGCATATAAACAGATTTAATTGAAAAGTCCTGGCGTCCCTTTTATTTCCTTCTTCATCTTTCACTCTCAAGGATGGTGTGGGAGGTTTCATGCCTACATTGTTCTATATACAGATATTGGTTCAGAGGGTTCTAGTTGCATTTGTTCATTTTTGAGTAACTGAGTCCTGACTCTAGATTAGCGATGCTAAAAGTATGTAGCTGGGACCTCCAGGGGCCCCCAAGACTTGAAACAGGTCTGCAAGGTAGACTTAAATTCCTGACAATAAGGTTCCGTTTGCTTTTTCACTCTGATTCTCTTGGGAGTGTGCAGTGGAGTTTCCCGGAGCCTACGTGATACATGAAAACATCACTGCTCTGAAAGCTAATGGGATGTGCGTTTTAATTTTTTAAAGTTCTCAGTTTTTTTTTTAAGATTTTTAAAATTTATTTATTCATGAGAGGGAGAGAGAGAGAGGCAGAGACACAGGCAGAGGAAGAAGCAGGCTCCATGCAGGGAGCCCGACGTGGGACTCGATCCCAGGTCTCTAGGATCACGCCCTGGGATGAAGGCGGTGCTAAACCGCTGAACCACCCGGGCTGCCCAAGTTCTCAGTTTTATTTTCCAATACAGCGAGCACCTAGATACATAAAACACAAACGCAAAATCTCCTTGGAGTCTTCAATAAATTTTAAGAGGATAAATGGTTCTTGAGCCCAAAAAGTTTGGGAACCCCTACTTTAGATTGTTAGTACATCTGTCTTAAGTAAAACCACTGTGCAAGGTGTTGATGGGGTTCAGGACACACTACCCCAAAATATTGCATCGTGACATATTGAGTATTTTAAGCTAAAGGAGACTAAGGAAACAGCAGAAGCAGGAAGGTCACTCTGATCTCCTTTCCACAGTTGCTTTTCTTCCCTGAAAACGGGATAAATCTCCCTGTATCAGGAGGAAGACATTCTTATCACCAGAGAAAAGGATTTAGGGCTGAGAAAGCCATATGAGCAAATCTTGCTACTTTTTCACCATTTACTACCCAGAGCCCAAACCCCTTTGTCTTGTCAATTCCTCACAAATTTATTGTTTCTTCGTCTAAAAGGTATACAGGTTTCTTGCTTCGGCCACTTCTCCAGGTCTTTATTCTCTTATGAAGTTTCCTATAGACATGTAACATTTTCATACAATTTGTATTCTTTTCTCCTGTTAATCTGTCTTTGTCAGCTTCATTTTCAGACCCAATCAGGACTCTAAGAGGGTCAAGGAAAACTTTTAACTCCTCTGCAGTGTTATAGAAGCTTATAAATTTTTGGAGAAGTAGGACTTGATCGAGCTTGCAGAACAAGCGGTTTTACTTCCACTTGCTAATAACTGTCTGCATCATCACAGGACCTGGTAAGAGACTTGCCTTCATTATAACGTCGCAGCAAGGTAAGAGAGCAGCCACGCCTATCTGTTAACTATTGGCAAGCATTGTAAGCAACCAGAAAGAACTTTTTTAAAGATCTTTAAAATTTATTTATTCATGAGAGACACAGAGAGAGGCAGAGACCCAGGCAGAGGGAGAAGCAAGCTCCCTGCAGGAGCCCGATGCGGGACTCGATCCTGGGACCCGGGGTCACACCTTGAGCTGAAGGCAGATGCTCAACCACTGAGCGCCCCCCCAGGCACCCTACAACCAAAAATAACTTACTTGGGATTTGTACCCCCATTGGCTTAGGTCATTTTGTACCAGTAATGAAAACCATAAAGCATATGCTCAGGAAACTTGGAGTAGATGGTTGGGAAGTTGGTGGAAGAATAAAGCCAAGGGATGAGCACATAGACTGGAAGCCAAATTCACTTAGAGAAGAGAGTAGAAGGTTTCTGAGGGGGGCGTCCAGTGTGGAGGGAATGTAGAGGTTCTAGCTGTAGAGGTTCCAGGTTGTGGAAAAAGCTATGATATGGGTCTTAGGCTCCTCCATTCCCAGCAGTTCCTGTATTACAGGAACCATTACAGGAATGGTTCCCTCCATGGCAGCTAAGCCAGCTCCAGTTTTCCCTTCTGGAGAAAGGAGTTTCCAAAAACCTGTAGAAGTATAATTTCTCCCTGCCCTACCTGCTTGCAGACAGGGATGATCTACTGGAGAACAAAGATATTTGTTCCACAGTTAGAGGAAAAAAGTTAAACATCAAAATATAATCAATTAGGCAATTGAATTGCCAATGGACATACCCCGAAAATTCCCCAGGCTCTCCTCCGGCCTGGGTCCAGTACACCTGTTTGCCTGGTGCTCTTTCAAGGGTAGCTAAGAATATATGCCAATCTGTTTCTCAAGGTTTGAGAAGACTTTGCTCTAGCCAATGGGGCATATGTTTCTTATTTTTTAAAATAATTTTAGTTCACAGATCTGTCACTGACAAAACAAAAAGCTTAGAATGTATGCAAATGCATTCGATGACAGGTTAAATGACTTAATAATTTGTGAGTGTCTGGATCATCTGAGAAATAGTCTTTTCAAAACCATTTGCCCTTATTTTTCCTGGCCTCGTCCAACCCCTTCATTCTCAGGCCACGGGCTCCACCTCCCACCCCTCCCACTGTGGGCAGGGGCTTCCATGCAGGCCGGGGCAGGCCAGAGAGGCGGGAAGGTGGCCCCGGCCGGAGGGGATGGTTGACGCCAGGGCAGGGTGTGAGCTCCGGCGCTGTGGAGGAGGATTTGGCCATTTGAACTTTGCAGGCTTTATTTATTTATTTATTTATTTATTTATAATAAATTTATTTTTTATTGGTGCTCAATTTGCCAACATACAGAATAACACCCAGTGCTCATCCCATCAAGTGCCCCCTCAGTGCCCGCCACCCATTCACCCCCACCCCCCGCCCTCTTCCCCTTCCACCACCCCTAGTTCGTTTCCCAGAGTTTGGAGTCTTCATGTTCTGTCTCCCTTTCTGATATTTCTTACCCATTTCTTCTCCCTTCCCCTCTATTCCCTTTCGCTATTATTTATATTCCCCAAATGAATGAGAACATACAATGTTTGTCCTTCTCCGATTGACTTATTTCACTCAGCATAATACCCTCCAGTTCCTTAAAGGACAAACAATGGCTCATCTGGTGGTGTTTTCACGGCACTTAACACCATGCCTGGTACACAATGGGGTTTCAAAAAATGATTGTTGCATTGGCCAGTTAAGGGTGGCATCTTGAGGGACATTTAATTTTCTAAACTATGCAATTCCATTTTGTTGGGATGTGGATTTTTTTTTAACAGTGACCACACTATTTCCATAACCAGTAATATCACACAAATACTTCTAAACACCTGAATAATGGTTGAAGAAAGTCCTGCAAGCAAAGGGGAAGTAATAGCTTGGGTTGTCAAATCCAAAGGAAAAACATAGACGTGGTCGAGAGACGAAAGAGATTGGGGACAGTAACAGCAGGAAGAGCAAGAGAGGAAGGAAGATAGAGATGACATGGTCTGGTACAAGCCCAGCGTCCGTTTTCCACAAGGGGCGGGACACAGGGGTAGGTTCAAGCCAAGCCTTGGGGAATTGGGGAGCAGAGAGGATGAGGTCAGAGTGAACCAGCGACGTCTCTCAGTGTTTTGTCTTATGCTTGGGGCGTCTCACCCCTGCCCTGGGGCCTAGCTCCCCGGCCCGGCTTCTTAAAGTTCCCGCTAATCTGAACTTCGGGTTCCCTTCCCGTTTCTCTTCTGTTGCTCTCTAACTCAAACTCCCGACTCCGGGAAGGCCAGATGTCCTGCAGGCTTTACTTCTCTCAGTTTCCGGGGCTTAACTCGAGCGGCAATTTCTCTCTAAAAAGACTGTCCTTGAAATAGTTCCTTGATTCATACAAATCCTTCAAAATCTAGTTCAAGCTGTTTCACTTCAGAGAGCATGACTTTCTTTTTGGTATTCTCTCAGGGTGTAAAGGACAGTGCAGGACTCACCGAGGGTTCCCAGCGCCACAAACGGACGTAACAGGGGTGTGTGCACGATGCTTAAGAGTCCTTTAAAGAATCTCTTTCTTTATCTTATTTAATAATAAAATAAATAACGGCAGAATTTTTTTTTCTTACTTACCCTGGAAGAGTGAATGTTTGCATCTTCAGTTTCTATTTTCCCATTTTTCTGGTATCTGCTGTTAGCACATAGGCATCAAATTTCGTTATTTCAGGGTTACATCTAGGAAATAAAGGTAATTTGCATGCTCAGGGAATGTCGGGGTTCCTGAGTGACATGGGCCTGGGGAGACGTGCTGTACCAATCACACGGCCTTGTTAAATGAACTGAATGGGCAACTCTAAAGAAACACTGAATGAAGATGGTCATTTTGGCCTACAAATTCATGCAATTGAAGTAGTATGTAGGCCTTGGTAATTGTTCCATTGTTGAAATGAATTTTCAAGAGGGCTTGGGCCTTAAAGACTAAAGCAAGTAGATGGGACAAAAATATAATACAAAGTTAATGTTTCCAAAAGGCCACTGACCAACCATAAGTACTGAATTCTTTTTGCAGTTCAGAAATAGCTTTTCTGTTTTCTATGCTTTTACAAGATATACACAGCTTTTGAAATTACTTTCTTGTTTTATTTATTTTTTTAAGATTTTATTTATTTATTCATGAGAGACAGAGAGAGAGGGAGAGAGAGAGAGGCGAGACACCCCAGAGGGAGAAGCAGGCTCCTACAAGGATCCTGATGTGGGACTTGATCCTGGGACTCAGGGATCACACCCTGAGCCAAAGGCAGACGCTCAACAGCTGAGCCACCCCGGCGCCCCTGAAATTACTTTCTTATTCTTTCTAGGATCAAATGACCAAGAGTTACCCCAGATTAATTCTTCCTTTCCCTTCCTGCAGCTGGTTGATAGCCCAGTCCATGCCTTCCACTTTTATAACCAGCCACATATGTTCTCTCTTTCTTATCGTAGAGGTTTTTGCACACCGACACATCTGACCCGTGAGTATAGGACAATGAAATACAGTCTGTACTTTCCACCATGAACCGAAGAGTAAATTCTACCAACATCCATTAGGAGCCTGATATGTACCAACGTTTACAAGACTCTTGATGAATAGAGTCTGACGTCTATAAATAGAAATATTGAGAAGAGAGCCCACAACAAATAAGTTAAAATCAATTCCTAAATTTCCTGGACTTTGCAGTACACACACCCGTTTCAAGACATAATACCCAAACTGACAATAACCTCCATTCTACCAAAAGTCAACTCTGGGTTGACTGTGGCAACAGGAGCAAGACAACAGAAATCACACACATAAAGCAAACTTAGAAATACTCAATATCACACCTTTTCAGATATCCTCCCTTTCCTTCCATTGCGAGCCCATGGCAGCCTCACCATTATACCGCAGAGGGCCAATACCCACTTTTTAGTTCTCCTTTAGCCAGAGAACACAGCCATAAGATTATGCCAACAAAGTCAATAATGAAATATATAAATTAAAAAAAGAATTTAAAAGAGAAGAGTTTAAAGGATCTGCAGATGAAATACTATACATTTAAATACTTGATTGCAGGCCATACTTTTGGGACCAGACTTCTTTGGTGTAAGTTTATAAACATACAGTCATTTTGCATCAATATTTCTTAGTGCACATCATTGCCAGAACTCCAGCATAAGAAAACTATGGCTTCTACTAAATTTACTTTGTAAGCTGCTAAATATCTTGCAGGTCAATATAAAATACAGTGCAGGGTTCACACACTAGAGTATATTTTATTTTTCACTTTGATTACTTTGTAAGACATTTTTTTTCCTGTGAATTGGTAATGAGTATACTGAACTTTAGGGGATAACCAATCATAACCTATATTGAATATGATCCAGGTTCTAAATGCCCTTCATATTTTTGCTCATCTGTATTTTATTTGACCCTGAAACAGTAATAGACTATAATAACAAACATAAAATGCAAGAGCCTTTGAACGATAGTTCCTTAACTCTTCAATTAACTGGCTGGAAAGTTCATTTGACTTCTCAGGTTAACACAGTATAAATGGTGACACAAGGTAACACAGTGGGCATTGGAAGTGCTTTAGAGAAAAAACTATACCTAATAAATACAGAACATGTGAGTGTAGAAAAAAAAGTGATTTCATTTTTAAAAATAATAATCTCTGAACAGCTCCGAGCTATTGATTCGTTAGTCAACAACCTCAAATTAATGGTTAATTCACGAACCCTTAGGGTGATTGACAGAAATAAGCTGGAAAATAAACACTGATAATACCTATTAAGATGTATTTTTAAATCAAGTAAGAATATTTTCTCACTGTTTCCATGATTAAAAATTATAAGCTTGGTTTTATTCCAAAACAAAGTGTAAATGGAATGCCATTTGCTATGCATGGGTTTTCAATAAGCATTAAAAACATATGGGAGTCCCTGCTCTCTATCCCTCAAATCCCACACTCTTCCTTGCCTCCCCCTTGCCTTCCTGCCTTCCTTCGTGTACATGTGGTTCATTGAATATGGATGCAAATGACTCACTTTAGTTCCATAAATCTTGTTCAAAGATAATATAATGCTCAGGCAGGAAAAATGGTAGAGTTACATAGGTAATATATTAAAATGCAGGAAATCATGGGTAAGACAAATAGCAAAAATTCCCATTTCAAACTCTGTGCCTTATAATGTCTGTCCCAAGTATATCACCCCCTGCACACCCCACACAAACCTCTAAGATGGGATGAAAGTTTCAACACTGTATTTTCTGCCTGAAATTTTAGATACTTTTTCTTTACCAGTCCTAATGAACTCAAAATCTATCCATCAGAGTTTGAACATATATATATTTTAAAACCTTTAAAAAGAAAAAAGAACCACCTGGCTTGATTTTAATTGATGTAGATCCTGGGAGTCAACAGTTCCAGGTTTGAGTCCTGGTACTGCCACTAACGTGTGTCCCACTGGGTGTCAGCTCTAATGTCCTATTGCTTCTAAAGTCCAGGCTTTTATGTTTTCATTTGTAAGTATTCAATCTTTACACCAAAAATACCATGGCCTTATTATCTAGATTATAAATAATTGCACCACAAACAAAAATCTCTAAATTTACAGAGTACACGTGCTCCTGGAGACACAACCCATACTATTTGGTGATGAGAAAGAACTAGAAAATCATTCGAAATCTCAAAGTATTAAATGGTGAATGAGTAGGGAGGAGTGAAAATAAAAGTGAATTTCTCGATAATTTCTGTAATAAAATAACTCCTGAACCAACCAGGAGTGAAAGGAAGCAGTAAGAAGAGAATATTCGAAGTGTATAGTGAAGACCTACTTGATGCATGAGAATGACAAGATCCTGTGTGTGGAGTTTCCTGTGTCCTCTTTATTATTTATTTTCTCTTTTCCTACAGTCCCCATAGGAATTGACCTGCTGACATTTAAAGGTTGAGTGACCTAATTCTGTCGCTTTAATAACCCAGCTCTTGGGCAGGCCTGATTTTTAAATTCTATCTTCAAGATGGCATCAATGAGTAAAAAGCACTTCAATGAAGTTGGCCTTTCCCCTCTTGCGCCACCATCCTGAAAGAAACAGCAGACAGAAAGAAACCAACTTTAGTATATGTGCCGCCAAAACAAGCACAATGAGTGGGGGAAAATCAGAGAGGAAGACAAACCATGAGAGACTCCTGACTCTGGGAAATACATAAAGGGTTGCTGGAGGGGTGGGGGGTGAAGAGATGGGCTGGCGGGGCGACGGGCCCTGAGGAGGGCACGTGATGGGATGAGCACCGGGTGTTGGACTATGTGTTGGCAAATTGAATTCAAATTAAAAAAGAAAGAAAGAAACCAACTGAATTACTTCAGTTTGAATTTGGATCACAAGGGACTTAAATCGTTAAATGAGGATCTGATCCCATATCAACGTTATTATTATTATTGATACAAGACCTGAGATGGGATTACATGTAGCATGGGAGAAGGGTAACAGAGCAATTCTTTGGAAGTAAAAGACAGGATAGTGCATGTAGGGCCACTGCTCCTTAGTGAATAATGCTTAAGATCTTTTTTTTTTTTTTTTAATGCTTAAGATCTTTAACAATTGAAAACACCACAGAAGTTGGATGTACATCATTGGGCAGGCCAAGACTTTCATCTTTAAAATACAGTAGGTAAGCTTTGGTAAATCGATGGATTTAAAAAAAAAATTACTTCCTTTAGTCATTCATCATGTGTTTCCATAAATTAAAAAGGGTTAAATTTGAACTGCTAAAACAAGTAACTAAAACTTTATCTTTAGTAAATTGTTAATTGCTAGTACAATATCCATTTTGATACAAATGTTGCTAAAAATGTTTCCACTTTTCTTTTAAAATCATATAAACAGGAACACTAATTTGACTCTGAAAACTTTTACAATTGATAGCTGCTCTTAAGCCCAGAGTTTAAGATATGCCCTTATCCAAATATGGGAATATAAATATACATATATATGAATAATAATAAATAAGAATATATATATTTTCCCCTCTTAAGATTTACACCTCTTAATCCCCTCCACCTATTTTGCCCATCCCTACATTCCCCTCCCCTCTGGAAACCACCAGTCTATTCTCTTTATTTATGAGTCTGTTTCTGGTTTTGTTTGCTTGCTTGTTTCTTCATTGGTTTTGATTTTTTAGATTCTACATATAAATTAAATCATTTATTATTTGTCTTTTTTGGTCCAACTTATTTCACCCAGGATAATGCCGTCTAGGTCCACCCTTGTTCTCACAAATGGCAAGATCTCATACTCTTTCATGGCTGAGTAATATTCTATTGTGTATATATGTCACATCCCCTTTATCCATTCATCTATCGATGGACACCTCGGTTGTTTCCATATCTTGGTGATTGTAAATAAAGCTGCAATAAACATAGAGGCACATACATCTTTTTGAATTAGTGTCCTCATTTTCCTCAGGTAAAAGCACAGAAGTGGAATTACTAGATTGTATGAAACTTCCATTTTTAGCTTTTTGAGGCATTTCCATGCTGCTCTCCACTGTGGCTACATTCCCAGGGCACAAGGGTTCTCTTTTCTCCACATCCTCACCAACATTTGTTATATTTTGTCTTTTTGATACTAGCCAATCTGACAGGTGGAAGGTGCTATCACATTGTGGTTTTGATTTTGATAATTCCCTGATAATTAGTTGTGTTGAGCATTTTTTCGTGTGTCTGTTGGCAATTTATTTATTATCCACCAAAGTCAATATTTGCTGCTTCAAAGAATCTCTACCTCTTTTGTCTAAATAACTTACATTATCAATGTTGATCCTACATCAACACTGGGCCACCTGCCATCACCTGGGATGGACGCATTCACCCTGCTTGTTAGTCTGCAGACAACCAGCTCGCTTGTCTGAAAAAGCTCCTTTGGTTTTGGAGAATGTATTAGCTCCCCATGGCTGTAACAAAACACACAGGTTTAGTGGATTAAAATAACATATACTTAATTCACTTCTGGAGGCCAGAAGTCCAAAATCAGTTTCGTTGGGCTAAAATCAAGGTATCAGCAGGGCTGGTTCCTGTGAAGGCTCTGGGGTAAGAGTTTATTTCCCTGCCTTTTCCAGTGTCGAGAGCTTTGTTCCCGTCATTTCTTGGCCTGTGGCTCCTCTCTCCATCTTCAAAGCAAGGATCCTAGCATCTTCCATTTTCCCTCTGGTTTGAACACATCATCTCTGTAGTCAAATCTTTCTCGGCCTCCTTCTCATGAGGACACATCTGAACAATCCAGGATAATCTCCTCCAACTCAAGATCCTTCATTTAGTTGGAGTTAGACGTTCATTTTGCCATATAAGGTAGCATTCATAAGTTCCGGGGAGTGGGACATGAACATTTTTAGGAGGCCTCAATCCATCCTGCATCTGGGGGTGGGATGTGGTTGGGGTGAAGGTGAGAACGCACTCAGCTGACACTGTCAGATAGTAATAGTGATGCTGAGTGTTCACCATGTGCTCCCCTAGGCACCACCCTGGATCCTCTATGAGCTCCAACCGATTAAATCTATACTAGCCTGGAGTGGGGCTGGCACTCAGTTGGTACTCATTGGTGGTCTTGCCACAGCAGGGGGAGGAGCCCAAAAGCGACAGAGCCGGGTGCAAATCCTGATGCTCTGGCTCTGACATCCATGAGTCTAACCACTCTGCTCTACTGTGGTTCCTGCCCCTCATTATTTGAGAAGCAAACAGAGATGGTGACAAGCACTGGGTCTTCATCCCAGGGCATCAAGAACCCAGAGCCTCTAGAGTTTAGGCTTTATCATTTATGTTCTTGCTCATTTCACTTCCCAGTTGAGGAATCTAAGACTCGAAATTAAGAAATTAATAAAAATGGAGTTAAGTGAAATTGAAAGATTGATTCACTCCAGGCTACACAGCTGGGGTAGTAAAGCCATTAGGGGGTATACTGTGGTTTCCTTACCTGCTCTAGGCTAAGAACACCCACTCAGCTGCCCCACTTCTCCAGGCACACCTTGTGTTAGAGCCAGATTTGTGTTCCCCTCCAAATTCATGAAGTCCTAACCCCCTGCACCTCAGAATGACATCATATTTGGAGATAAGCAGAACCTTTAAACAGGTGATGAAGGTGAAATGAGGACAGGATAAAGCCCTAATCTAACAGGACTAGTGTGCTTCTAAGAAGAGAGACTCGGAGATGTGCATTCCAAGGAAAGGCTGTGTGAGGACATAGGGAAAAGATGGCCTTCCGGAGGCCACGAAGACAGGCCTCGGAGAAACCAAACACCCTGATCTTGGACTTCTTGCTTCCAGGTCTAAGAGAAAATAAATTTCTTTTGCTTAAGTCATCCAGTTTGTGGTATTTGTTATGGCAGCCCCAGCAAGCTAATACATCCCAGGTAGATCACAGGCCTTAGATCTCTTTGGCCTAGAGGCAGTTAGCCCACAGTCCAGATACCTGATGTTTCCCAAGGGAAGAAATGAGAGTTTCTAAATAATTTTCAGGATTTATTAAAGCCTAAAGGGAAATGTACAAAACGCACTCTGACTAAAATTCCAAGTTTCATTGCTTTTGGGTAGAATTGTATCAAGTCAACATGGTGGCATCCACTGTCTCATATTCATCTGAAGTTTTAATTAGCAACAAGTGTCTGATTAATTTAAAATAAAGTTAATCATTTCATAAAGTTGGCTTGTTTGGGAAATAAAAAAAAACCTCAGGCTTTTTGATGAAGAGAAGAGTGAGCAGGAATCACTGCTTTGGATCCAATTCCTTTCTTTGGATCCTCCAAGCCCCATGCTGTTTAATCCTCTTCAAGCTGCTACAGCTCTTTCAGGGGTGAACTGAGCAAATTACAAGGCTTCAGTCACCTGTCATATCAGGGGTGCTTAGAGTCACTGTTTTCAAATTTGGAATTATCACTGACATTTGCTAGGTGCTATGTGTCTGGTTGTTTTCCTGAAAACCAATGAAACTTTAAGTGAAAATGATCCCAAGTCAGGGTTCCCCAGAAAAACTGAACCTTTAGGAGATAGACAGATAAATAGATTGATAGGTAGATAGATATAGAGAGATTTACTATGAAGCACTCGCTCACATAATTGTGGAGGCCACGAAATCCCACCACCTGCCATCTGCAAACTAGAGGGGCAGAGGAAAGGTGGCGGTGTAGTTCCAGTCCAAACCCGAAGGCCCAGGAACCAAGGGAGCCGATGGTATAAACCTCAGTCCAAGTCCAAAGGCCCAAGAAGCAGGAGTACTGATGTCTGGGGGCAGGGAGACAGATGTCCCAGCTCAAGCACAGGGAACAGATGTGCCCTTCCTCTGTGTTTTTGTTCTATTCAATCCCTCAACAGGTGAGATGATGTCGACCTGCACTGGTGATCAGTTGATAGATTCACATACAAATCTCTTCTGTAAAGACCATCATAAACACCTAGAAATCTGGACGTCCCTTAGTCCAGTCAAGTTGACACATAAAATTAATCACCACACAAAGAGAACAAATATGAAAATAGTCTATTTTCAATAAGTGGAGAGACCCAGCTCTTTAATAGAAGCAAAATAAGAAAGCCACAAAACCCAATACATATCCTAGAGGATCAAGTGCCTCCAGGAGACTACATCTTGAAAGTTTGAACAACAGTACTTTAAACAGAATTGTACATTTTATTTAAAAATAATAGCAAATGTAAGCAGAACACAAATTTCTATTAAGAACAGAAGTTTATTCAATGCTTTATAGCAAAATATTGAGCTCACTCTATAACGATACACAAGCTTGGTGTTCTAACAAGTAACACTGACTCAATTCAGGGAAGCTCGGATGCCAACACAAGGTGGGATTGTGGGGAGCTATGGACAGAGATGTATTTTCCTTCTCCTTTTCCACAAGAGCTGCAATGATACTGATGCTGATGCCACTCAGAAACATTTAGGCATTGGGAAGAATCTGTAAAATTTCCTGAGTATTCCATTAAACAGTTCTTACAATTAAATGTTACCTTAATGGAAAACATGAACATTTTCTGATGGAAACATTCATTTTCGTGTTTATTATCTTCGGTGACTGACAGCCACAATTCCAAAAATGTATTACACCCTAAGAAAGTCTTTGGGGTCTTCATAAGGCTTTCCAGCACAAGGTAAATTTCAAGGCCATTTGTCAAGGATTAAATTTTCTTGAATCACCAAGCTAGTGATACACAAAGATAAAAAGAAATGTCAAGGTTAGCTGATTATTTCCCAAAGAACAGGATCTAAAAAATGTTGAGGGGAAAGAAGGATGTGGGAATGCGTGGATGCTGGATGACAAAAGAGATGGCGAGGAGGGATACTGAGCCTAGTTACTGTTAACTAACCCATAGTGTATTTTTGTGACTAGTCAACATTTTCTTCATGTATATAATTATTTCAAGATAGCATTCCTACAAACTAAATTGGCTCATTCCTTTTTTGAGTTAGTTGCAAAGAAATTCTGATTCTGAATATCTAAAGTTATAGCTAATAGCATTTTGATATTTATCCCTAAGAATACCTGGCATTCTCAGCCATGGTTCTCGAATACATGTTTTTTTTTTGTTTTTAGTTTTTTGTTTTTTATAAAGTATCCCCAAAATAGAACTAACATTGAAAAAAGATATACCTACCCAGAGCTCAGGGAACTAGTCACAACCAACTTAATTCCTATCAATTAGCTCACATAGAGCTAAACCAATTTCACCAATTCACATTATTTCGCTCACACAGAAACTAGATCTTTTTCCTTTTAAATAATTTATCTGATTTTGTAAAAAAAAAAAAAATTTAAAAAAGCAATCATTTAGAAAATCACACCTATGGTTTGTACTCATGTTCATCTGTAAGTTTATTTTGAGTCTTGGGCCTAAATTTGGTACTGTGGGTCCACACATTTGGTACCCTGCCCTTTCCGAACCGGACACTTCATTCTATGCAGATGACCATCAACGCGAAAACTTGAAAGTAAAGAGAAGGGAGCTGTAGTTCAGATGGGAGTCTGGTGTGTTCGTATCAATAAAAGAGATAATGCTTCCAAAGGAAGAGAAAACACTAAACCATGTGCGATCGTAGAAAGAACTGCAACCATGAGCAACCCAAACATAAGCAGCCATCTCCCACACAGAATTACAACAGCCAGGTCTAACCCACTACAAACCATTTGATTAATAAAAAGGCTTATAACCTATACTTTAACAAGGAAACACTGGTGAAAATAGTTTTAAAATATATAGCCTTGTAAAATGATATATTTTTGAACATTAAAACCTGGTTTCAGAAGTTCCCCGCTTCAGGTTGTTACTCAAAAACTCATCATGTTCAAAACTCAAATTATTATGCGATCTGGAAATCATGAGGAGCTTCTCCTTGTTGGTAAAGTCTTTTTTGATTGCAGCCTGGGGCACAAGCAGCCTCTCCATGGGGTCCTCTTTATTCTCTAGTTTCATGTAGCCTTTGCTGTTGCTTCGGTCCAACCGAGGCCAACTTGGGTGTTTCCGTTGCTCCGCCTGAACAGTTAGGGTAGAAGCACCCCGGTCTAAGTCTAAGGATTTTGAGTGTGATGAGAGCAAATGTAAAGATGTGTTGGACCCGAACTGTCTTCTCGCGGCCCCAGGAGACAAGAACTGTCCAGCCCCAGGTCCGAGGGCTACAGAGGACTTGTACTGGCTCGACAGCGACTCGCCAACAGAATGATTCCTCGGGAAGGCCGTGCCGACCGGCTGGAAGGGCTCCCTGGCGTCAGGAGGAGGGAGCACCAGGGAGTCCATGGACAAGTTCCTCGCCCTGCTCTTGAGGTTGTCCGCAGCCTCAGTGATGTGGTCTATACTGGGCTCGTCAATGACGCAGTTGTTAAGCTTGATCACAGGCAAGGTAAAAGCGCTGATGGATGATGACACGATTGATTTGGTTCCACATTTCTTGGGGCCACCCATCTTGTCCTCTGTCGTCTTGGACGCAGGCGGGTAGAGGCCAAAGACGGAGACAGAGCTGTCAGAAAGCAAAGGTGGCATGAGATGTCCCAAACTCTTATTTTCATTCAGCACAAGCTCATCCTCCTCGACAGAGCTGTCCATCCGAAAACTGTTCCTAAAGCCGGAGAAAGACGCGATGGTGTTTGCTGCCAGTCTCGAGGCGCAGGAGCTCCCATTCTGTTTAACCTCCGAGTCTCCCATCACACCCGTGTAGAGGCCGTTCATATGCTTCTGCTCCTTGACCCTTAGCGTGTGGATGTCGATGACCGTGGAATAGATGTCCCTCATGTGTATGATTTTTGTTTCTTTGTCACGGTTCTCGTGAAGAATGGCATTGGCACAGATGAAAATGAAAATGCCAATCCCCATGGTGAAAGGGCCGAGCATTTTCATCTTATCAGAATGTAAATGCTGCTCAAAGAAACGGACCACCACGCCACCCTGGTTCCGAATGACCTGGGTCTCGTTGGTTGACAGTGTTGTCTCGGCATCGATGAAATGTTCTTTTTGGGGCCAGTATCCAAGGACTGCCATTGCGATTCCTACAATGGAGATGAGCACTCCTAAAATGAGGAAAAACCCAGATGGGGAATAAAGCCGGATTTTGCCCCGCACCACTACGACGTCGGCCTGAGGCCGACGCCGGGCCGGTTTCTTGTCTTGGGCAGCAGGTGCCGGGCTGAGGCTGACGTGGTGCTGCGATCTCGCCGAGTCTTGCCTTTTCAAGGCGGCCAGGCCTGTTATCACTCCCCCGGTTGCTATCATAGCTCAGCCTTCTGTTCTGAAAAGAAAGAGAAAAGATGATCATCTTAGCTGTTCTGGGACATGCTCACCAGTTCAGCAATTGTTTATATGTTTTTATTGTTTGCTGTTTCATTTAATGAAAAGGGGCAGTGGAGTATCTCTTTACCTGATGTAGTTTGGGTAGAAGTTTTGTCTATTGAATAGCGTAAAATTCTGGGGATTTCCTTTATCGGCTGAATTAATGTCTGGGTTGTTAATGAAACATGAGCTCAAGGTATAGTTTATTCAAATAATCTCACCATTTATATAAAACAGTCCCTGATCACAAGGCACCCCCTCCACACACACACACACACACACACACACACACACACACACACACACACATGCATGCCGTCTTTCATTATCTGTGTTATCTCAAAGAAATGGGAAAATCCAGAACACTTAATAGACCCCAAACCATCAAACCCTAGACTTACAAAGAGAACACATTCCAACAAATCACAGTTTAACATCCACTCTTGTGGAAGTCACCAGTGAGCTCTCGCCTATCACACTTCGTTTCTCCCGATCTGTTCTCAGCCTCCTTATTTCTCTGTGTCCATGAACACTTGGACCCCTGCTTCTTTGAAACTCGCTCTTTTCCAGTCTCCTATGATCCTAAGTCGGGCTCTTTCCTGCCCTCACTGACTACTTTCATTGTGGCTCATCTTCCCTCCCCTACAACTAGACCGCCTGCCCCCACGAGGCCGACCTTTGGCCGTCTTCTCTTTATATCCCCTCTTGGCCTTCATACCCGCTCCTACACCTGGCGCCATCACGTCTGTGCTAACGCATCCCAAGCCCGTACTGCAGGCCGTAGCCAGGGTTCCCAGGGCAGCGCATGTACGTCCATGTACCGCTCACACAGCTAAGTTCACCCTCCCTCCGTATGGCTTGACTTGTCTCACTTCCCTCACAGTGTCGCTTCTTCGGGTTGACGCTTCATAATTATCTTTAACTCCTTCCCTTCTCCTTTCTCTCATCTGCTGATCAGGTTCTAAATCTGAGAAATGTTCACTCCCTGACGTCTCTCCTTTCTACCGCCCACTCCAATCCTACCCCGCCCAGCCCAGGCCGCTCTGGGTACCTGTCACTAGACCATTGTAATAACCTCCCAGCCAGCCTTCCAAACTCCAATTCTCTTTCTCTTCCACAGTCAAGCTTATAAGCTGAGGACAGATTAATTATGTGATTCATTATCCTCAAACACAACTCTGAAATTGTTTAAAGAGTGGAATAATGGATAAAACATTCCCCATTACCTACCAGCATTAAATGCGGGATTTCAGACCCAGGGGATTTAGCTTTATCTCTAACTGTTCTCTTTCATTTACATAAAACTAAAACCTAACAAAGTGCCCTGTACTTCATACTGTACTATTTTTGAGACTTTGTTAATAAGGTTTCATTCGTCTAGATGCCCTTTCCTCACCCTCTATGCCCCATTTCACATATTAGCACAGGCTGGTCATCGAAGCTCGTGTCCCACTTCCCTTAAAAGCTTTCTTTGACTCACTCAGCAAATCCCACCCGAGCCCTCATTTCTCAGTGCATTTTAGCAAGTTTTCCATGGCACTGGCTGTATTATAACGTCTCAGTTCTTTCAATTCTTGTGGTCAAACATCAAGTTCAATTCATATTTTCATCACCAAAAACATTCAATATAATAGCTTGCGTGGAGCCACTGTTCAAGAAACACACGCTAAAACATTCAAAATGAGAGTAATTCTTTTCCTGGGATTTGTTGGATGACCATCATGTCACACCACACTGACTTCCCCAGTCAAAAATATGAACAAACAAAATTAATACCAAAACAGAAAGCAACATGTTGTGAGTTGGTAAAATATTTGTCATTATTTGTAAGAATAGTTCTCCAGCTGCCAACGCTGGCTGGGAGGAAACGGAGGATATTTTAGGACTCACAGGGTCTCTGGCAAATTTTTGAGAGGGTTTCAGATCTCAACTTGTGAAATCAAGCTCTCCTTTTGAATTGCTATTTATGATTTCTGAGCTCTGTTTAAATAAGCGGGGTCGTGGAATGCATCCACACGTTGAGCTAGCTGAACAAGCCGCTGAGTAAATCCAGCCTTGGCCGCAACTATAACTAGGAGGAAAAGAGTTTAATGTCGAAAGGACCAACTATCCCGTAACACACAGCACGAGCCTAGGAAAGTCAGCTAGGCCTCCTACTGCGGTTCAGAACCTCTCCCGGACCTTGGCTACCTCGGAGCTTAGTCAACCTAGGTTGTCTCGATCCCCAAACAGTTCTAAATGTTTGAATAAAATAATTTGATAAGATAGAAGCCATCTAACTCCGTTATTTCCGTGTGGCGGGACGAGGATTTAGTTTGCCATCCTTCTAAACAGAATGAAGACAAAGGCACGGACTTTTCCATCGGGGGTTGAAAGCCTCCATGGTGGATCACATTCCACTGAGCCCATGCCCACCTCCAGTGGTTAAGACATTCCCGCTATCTCGCCCTCTCCATTCCCGAGGCCCACGGAGGAGAGGCGGCTGGAAGAGAAAACCACATTTGAGAAAGACGGATGAGTATCAGAAGGCAGGACAGAGCGACGGGGAGTGGGCCTTGAGAGCAAGCACGCAGGGCTAGTCGACGTGTGAAAACGCAACTGGAAGGAGGAGAGTCCGGGCCGAGGTCAGAAATAAAGAACAGGGAGGGGGGGAGATGAAAGGACCCCCTGGCTTTTTCAACCTGCTCTGGCCAGACCCCGAGGGGGCACGCAGCTCCGGGCGGGTGCCCGTGTCTTCCTTTGTGAGCCACCGTGGTGACTGGGCCCAGACTGACCCCGACAGGAAGGCAAAGGTGCTTAAACGCAGTCACTGCTTCAAAGAGCTTGAACCTCCACTGTAAAGAGCTAGTCTATCTCCATAAAACAGAATTAACGCCCCTAGAACCAAAGGTTTATCGCGGAGGACCTTTGCAGCAGCTTCCGGCAGGTGGAAGCTTTCTGATTCTCATCACAGTGAGAAGCCGAATGAATAGTATTTGGGACAAGGAAGGTCAAGGGAAAGCGAGGCTGGAGAAGAGAGCCCTGGTCTGCGCCGAGCACCCCCGAGCACCCGGCTCAGCGTGGAGGGAGGGAGCCAGGCCACGCGCGAGGAGAAAGGGAAGGAAGGCCCGGGTCTTGGAAGATAGCAAGGGTCCCTCCCAGGTGCTTGACTATCCCATTCACACCTGACGGGGCTGGAGGAAGACACAAATACCACTGTCATAGCTTAGGAGGATCGACCTCAACTCGTAGGCCGATGCCGTAATGAGGGACCGACACTGTGACCCCCATGAAGATGCTGGTGGAACTGCAAGCCCGGTGGGGGGGCATCTGGGCCTGGGCCCCTGCACCCCCGCCCTGCAACATCAGCCTGGTCTACGGTGTTCGGTCCATGTGAAAGCAGCCTAAATCTTTCTTTTTTTTAATGTATGCTAAAAAGCCACATCCTCTCCATCCTACACTTTTATCACTGTATGTGTGCTCCCTACCATCCTGGGGCAGGGATAGGACTTATTTCCTTAACCATCCAAGTGAAGAATTTTGCTACTACACTGAATTTTCGTTCTGCTAACTTGGGCACAGAGTCTGTGCTTCCCAATCTCTCTGGATCCACAGCTTTCCCTAAACCTTTGGAATTGGAGGACATGCTGGGATACTCCAGTAGGGGCCTCGTCCTAAGGGGGGGGGGGTGTTAGTCTGTGTAGATATTCACTCATGTAACGGTAAACACTGACACCTGGGCTTACGCGTCTAGTGGAAGACTCAACATCGGTTTTCTGGCCAGAAGAATATAATGATCAGCAACTGTCTTTTTGAGGAGGCCTTTTGATGAGTTATACCTCAACCTAGCTAGAGGGTCAGCCACAGTCTCCTTCCATGTTCTCCAGAGAGGAATCATGATGTCGTCAAGACATGCATGAAAATAAGCATCTGTTGACAGCCAAAATATTTTTTAAAAATTAGTTTGGGTTAACTTTTGGCTGCATATCAGTCAGCCTATCTGCCATTCCCAGTGCTCGTGAATAAGCCACAAGCCACGTGCTGCTAGCTGTCCCTGCCCCAATTAGCAGCTTGCGACCCACACTCGCCCTTCTTCCCCGCCCCCCCCCCCCCCCAAGCAGATTTGTGCTGGGCTGTGTCTGGCCTGCACCTTCTTACCTGCTCATGAGGCACGTCAGTGTCATCAACAGGGACTCAGGCCCCATAGCTACCTTTCCACCACAGGTGCAGCCTCTTGCGCTTGCTCGCATGCCCCATTCTTGTCCGCTTGCCTACCTGGGGCACCTCTGCCCTCTGGGCCGTGCTCACCTGACACCTCGGGCTCGGCTGTAAGCGCTTGCTCCGGCCTGAGCAGATCTCTGCCTTGCATATCGTGTCAGTACCACACCACTGGCCTCACCATCAGGCCTCACCTCCCTACTCTTGCTCAGCCAATCGTTTTTGAAGTTGCTGCTGTGGCCGGTCACTCCCATCATGAGCTTACGCACCCTGTGGACCCGGCTCTCCATGGCATTCACCCACACGTGGGACTCCTGCCCTCACGGACGCCCATTCCTGTACCCTGTATCCTCTTGCGACCACGTGACCTCCTGCCCTGACCACGCCGTAAGCCTCCCGCTCAGCAGATGCGGTTCCAGATGCATTCGCACACTCCCCTCGGACATGGTAAGTACGTGCACTTGCAGAGTCGAGGGACGTTAGAAGTCTTTGAATCAGACATTCCTTTTAAGCAACTGAGGACCAGGAATGCTGTCCCAGATCCAACAACGGAGAAGCAGAAAGAATAGGACTGGATTTCAAGTTTTCAGACTCGCAGGCCAGCGTTCATTCTTGGTTACATATTCCTCTTCCTGTTGTTTTTCCTGCTACCCCTGGGCCTCGCACGGCGCCGGGAACGCGACAGATGCCCAACAAGTTGATCTATTGACTATGACTTGATGTGAGGGATGCCAGGGCATGACTGGCACGTGCTGGAGGCCAGGGGCACGGTTCACAGCTCATCCTGACTTCCAGGAGCATGGAGTCCGGTCGAGAGCAGGAAAGCACCTAAAATGAAATCACCTACTTGCTGTGATGATGGACTTGAGGACGCTCTTCCCCACTATCTGGAGTAACCCGGAGGCTTTGGAGAGGCAGCGGCAGCAGGGCAGTGGAGACGCAGCCGTAGGATTTTGCCAAGAAGCAGATTCTAACTCACTGCTGTTCCTCACTCTTTCACAAAGGCCCTTGCACCAGGATTTCTCTCTATCCACTCAACCGCAGTATGCTTATTATCCTAAATATATTTGATATTGTCTTACTTCTCTGTTTGAATTTTTATTCTTATCTCAAGGCTTAAAAATGCACCAGAATGTGAGGCTATCTGCCAAAAGGAAGTGAAAGTTAATCTGTGCCTTCAGGACCAAACAAAAACATTATATAAAAACCCCATGTGGTATCCACAAATGTGACAGAAATATTTTCTGTTCAAGCTAGAACAGTTTTAGGACTTTCTTCCCAGGAGAGACATTTTAAATTTTCAGACTGGGATTTTTAATCTACATCTTTACCAGAGTTGGAAGAGAAAATGCCTATGGGTGACTAATAAGTTCAATCATATTAAAGTTTAAAAAATAGGAATAGGGTAGAAATCATTGCTTAGCACGTAGCATAATGGATTTGCACACTGTCTCTGGAATCACAGAAACCTGATAGCCAGGCAGCCTTGGACAATTTTTTTTTTTAAGATTTATATATTTATTTATTATTATTTTTTAAAGATTTATTTATTCATTCATGATAGACATAGAGAGAGAGAGAGAGGCAGAGACACAGACAGAGGGAGAAGCAGGCTCCATGCAGGGAGCCCGATGTGGGACTCGATCCTGGGACCCGGGGTCATGCCCTGGGCCTAAGGCAGGTGCCAAACCACTGAGCCACCCAGGGATCCCCAAGATTCATGTATTTTGTTAAAGAAAGGCAGAGCACTGGTGCACGAGCAGGGGGAGGGACAGAGAAAGGGGGAGCGTCTCCAGCAGACTCCCGCTGAGCGCAGAGCCCGACACAGGGCTGCATCTCATGACACTGCGATCACGACCTGAGCCGACATCAGGAGTCAGCCGTCCAACCTACTGAACCACCCAGGGGCCCCTTGGACAAGGTGTTTTAAATTCCTATCTCAGTTCCTCCATCAGTCAAATGGCAAAAACTTTCCTTAATGCTCAGTATGTAGAGCACTGGCCCTGTTAAGGATAAAATGAAGAAATATCTATGAAAAGTTCACTGTAGTGTTGACTATAGTAAATCCTCAAAAAACAGCAGCTATTTTTATTAGCTCTTCATTGCTCAGTGCCATCCACTCTTTCGTTTCTCTGCTAGGCAAACCAACACACACTCCAATATGCGAAGCGAAATAATTAACAACGGCTCACTGTACGTGGAGAGGGAATTATGACTGCAGGTTTGCACGGGGTTTAGAGTCAAAAGCTATCTGAATGGAAACTGTATTTTAGTGGCAGGAGTGTTAATAATTTGGTAGTTACTAGGAAGAGCTGTGTTTATATAAGAGAGAGGCAAGTGGGGGATTATAGAAAGAATATAAAGCATGCCCTCCTCCTAGTTCTAGTTCTTCAGATTCAGAGACCTGTCGTACGACCAAAAAAATACAAGCAATTACAAGAATTAAGTTCATCTGATGTTTTGACCTATCTTAATGATGCAGGTGAACCAAAGGCAGCGGGATCTGATCAATTCTGCAAGCACCATTCTGCTTCCATTGGGACCCTCGGGCATAACACAGACTGAAAATGAAGAGGAATATGGGGCTTGGGGATATGGGGACTAGAGAATTTGCCATAAGGGTGATATAAAGCGAACATTGCAAAATGTTAATTTTGTGACAAGAGGTTTAAGCTGCGATTTTATGTACATGTGATGACCTGTGCTGGTCTGCCTTGGAGAAGGGCATCCTAATATTCAGCATAATTCTACATCTGCATGAGGGCTGGAACTACAGGGAAATAGAGAATTCTTTATAATTAGCAGAATGATACTCGAGTCATTAGATAGAAAACACCACGTTACGGTCAAGGACATCCTATGCATGTGGAAAACGCTAGGAACAGAGGATGCGCTGGGAAATCCTACGTGTTCTTTGTTACTGACGCCTTCAAAACCCACCAGCCTGACAAACTGTACAATTAGGGCCCAAACCAATTATAGACTGTGTAACAATGACAAGAAACAACTGCTCTCCCAGGACTAAGAGCCACGAAGCTCGCAGAACGCAAAAGTCTTCAGGAGGCCAAATAACAGATCCGTAATGAGCTGTTGGAAAAAAACCCTGCTGAGACCCAGTGGGAGACATTTTCCGCAGGAACAAAAGAAATTAGAAGCCTATTTCCCCCAAAGTAGAAATAATGCTTCCTGCCTTGTACCCTCATTCTTCAAGTCAGGACAAGCTCTCACAACGTAGCCACCCTTCCCGCTCACTGCGTTTCCGGGCAGGAAGCCGACTTGAAATCGATGCACAGAAGCTACCGTTAAAGAAGTCACAGGTTTACGAAAATGCAGATTAGCTGAGATGAAGAGCTGAAACACTGAAAACCACGGGCTGGACTTGGTATACAGACCTCTCCCCTGCAGAGAAACACCGGCGGTCACATCACTTAAGGGTACGGTGACAAGGCTTCTGGAGACAACACTGGTAAGTGAGGCTCCAGTAATCACACCCTTTCCAGTGACTTAAAAACCCCAAGAAGCCCCAAACACGCTGGTGACTGTCCCATAGGACAAGGGGGAAGGCCGAAACCCGGTAGCAAGTCTCAGTTCTCCTTGGCCCCACTTTCTAGCAAACATCCTATGTCAGCCCGCCAGGTGTGTGTGCAGCGCCGCTGGGTCAGTACTGTGATGGGGCCCGAACATCCCACTTTCTTCTCTGCTGCAAATTAGGAACCATTTCCCTCCAGAGCAAAAGCACCATCTAGATTAGCAAATAGCTGTGCCATCTTTTAATCCACAGTAACACACCATCCATCGAATTTCTCATAAAGTTTTCCAAACCATGGTAGCTCGAGGCTGCCATGAAGCATTTGTAAAAGCCCAGAAATACGTTAGGCAATAAGTCAGACCTCATCGTTTCCACTGGGGAATTTCTTTTCCCTCAGAAGTGCGACCTAAGTAGGATCGCCCTTCAGGCAAGGGGGGAAGGGGTGGCCTCGTGGGAGAGGCCAAGGCCAAAGCCTTCACCAGTCACAGAAAAGAATGAAACACACACAAAAAAAATTTAAAAAAATAAAAAAATAAAAAAATAAAAAAGAATGAAACACACGAGTCCTTCAGCATAAGGAACATAGTCTTTAGAGAAACTCTGGCAGAGGAGGCAGTGGGGACGCATGTGACTATTTCTATTTTTGTTTACCTCGTCTTTTCTCCTCCTTGTGCAGCTTAGGGGCAGCAAGGTGAATCGAGGAAATAGATTTTTACAGTTCCAATTTAAAACCAGTGTTGGGGGTGACTGGGGTGACAGGCACTGAGGGGGCACTTGATGGGATGAACAGTGGGCGTTATTCTATATGTTGGCAAATTGAACACCAATAAAAAATAAATTGACAAAAAAATAAATAAAAAATAAGAATTTGCATCCATGTATCAAAAAATTAAAAAAATGAAAAAATAAAACCAGTGTTGGTCAGCCCATCTGTCCTTTTCACCTCCCTTCCCCTCGGCTCCCCTCCCTTCCTCTTCTCTCCCTTCTCTGTGCAAGGGAAAAATCCAGCAATACAGTAAGTGAAACCGGTTTCCCTAGTTTCCCCCTCCTAGAGGTCAGCTGAGTGTTGTGTTTTTGCAGCTTTTTGAGAAGTGGGAAGGAGGTTTTCTCACTTGGTGTCTTAGAATTGATCTATGAGAACTCTTTACATATGAAAGAAATCAGCTCTCTGGTAGTGATATGCCTGGCACACATATTTATGTTTTGGCTTCCGTTTTTATTGTATCCTTTATCGAACAGAAAATTTCAATTCTATGTGGCCAGCCTTATGTTGGTTGATGGCTTCCCAGAATCATTAGAAAGCTCTTCTTCATTGGAAGGTCATGTTAAAAGTTCTTCCATGTGGGGGCACCTGGGTGGCACAGGGGGTTGGGCATCCGACTCTGGGTTTTGGCTCAGGTCGTGGTCTCGGGTCGTAGGATTGGGCCTTCCAGTAGGGTTCACACCCAGTGCAGGGTCTGCTTAGGAGTCTCTCTGCCTCTCTCTCTGCCCTTCCCCCTTGTGATCGCATGTGTGCGCGTGCACTCTCTCTCTCTCAGATAAAGAAATCTTGAAAAAAAAATTCCCTCATTTTTTCCCCCAAAAATTTCATGTTCTAATTCTCTTACATTTTCATTTTCTTGTGTATCTGGATGTGTGTGTGTGTGTGTAAGAATACAGGTAGGGCTCTAACGTGTTCATAGGAAACCTCTCCTCCTTTGCTTCGAAATACTTTCATTGTATATTAATTTCTTATAGTCGTACTATGTACCAAATCTCATACCCATTTTGGTCAATATTAAGATTGCCCATTCTGTTCCATTAATCTACTAATTTGCCTGAACGAAACTAATATGATAATACATACCTGGACACCTGATAAGATTAGTTTATTCTCATTCTCCTGCGTCAAAAATTTCTTGCTATGCTTACACATTTTATGTTGCCTGTGAACTTCAGAATTTGAGCTTTAAAAACCTGGCAATTTTATTGTGATCACACCAGATCTCTACATACATATGGGGAGGACGGACACTGTTGTACCACAGTAGCATTTCACTAAAAGCTCTATGCCATAGTTTCGTTTCTTTTTTCTTTTCTTTCTTTTCTTTTCTTTTCTTTTCTTTTCTTTTTTTCTTTTCTTTCTTCTTTCTTTCTTTCTTTCTTTCTTTCTTTCTTTCTTTCTTTCTTTTTTTTTCAACATAGATGTTTCTCACTTCTTCTTACTCTTTTCTTTCTTGGGTCACTGGGTTTTGATGTAAAGCGGAGTTTTCTGTCCCTATCATTTCCATCTTCAAGTGGTTGTCATTTGGCTGTAGGAAGGCTGTTGACTTTTGTGCATTAATTTACTAAGCTGCCTTAACTGAGCTTGCTGACTGTTAATAAAATAAATTTTTAGTTCATTCTCTTACGTGTCCTAGAAGGACAATGATATCATCCAGATATATCTTTGCCTCCTCTTTCCCAATTTTTTAAAAGATTTTATTTATTTATTCATGAGAGACCCAGAGAGAGAGGCAGAGACACAGGCAGAGGGAGAAGCAGGCTCCCTGTGGGGAGCCTGATGCAGGATTCAATCCTGGGGCCCCAGGGTCAGGCCCTGAGCCAAAGGCAGATGCTTGACCCCTGAGCCACCCAGGTGCCCCCCTCTCCCAATTTCAAACACACAATCGGCATTTTCTTTTTTTTTTTTTTTTTTAATTAATTTTTATTGGTGTTCAATTTACCAACATACAGAAAAACACCCAGTGCTCATCCCGTCAAGTGTCCACCTCAGTGCCCGTCACCCATTCCCCTCCAACACCCGCCCTCCTCCCCCTCCACCACCCCTAGTTCGTTTCCCCGAGTTAGGAGTCTTTATGTTCTGTCTCCCTTCCTGATATTTCCCAACATTTCTTCTCCCTTCCTTTATATTCCCTTTCACTATTATTCATATTCCCCAAATGAATGAGAACATACACTGTTTGTCCTTCTCCGACTGACTTATTTCACTCAGCATAATACCCTCTAGTTCCATCCACGTTGAAGCAAATGGTGGGTATTTGTCGTTTCTAATTGCTGAGTAATATTCCATTGTATACATAGACCACATCTTCTTTATCCATTCATCTTTCGATGGACACCGAGGCTCCTTCCACAGTTTGGCTATTGTGGCCATTGCTGATAGAAACATCGGGGTGCAGGTGTCCCGACGTTTCATTGCATCTGAATCTTTGGGGTAAATCCCCAACAGTGCAATTGCTGGGTCGTAGGGCAGGTCTATTTTTAACTCTTTGAGGAACCTCCACACAGTTTTCCAGAGTGGCTGCACCAGTTCACATTCCCACCAACAGTGTAAGAGGGTTCCCTTTTCTCCGCATCCTCTCCAACATTTGTTGTTTCCTGCCTTGTTAATTTTCCCCATTCTCACTGGTGTGAGGTGGTATCTCATTGTGGTTTTGATTTGTATTTCCCTGATGGCAAGTGATGCAGAGCATTTTCTCATGTGCTTGTTGGCCATGTCCATGTCTTCCTCTGTGAGATTTCTCTTCATGTCTTTTGCCCATTTCATGATTGGATTGTTTGTTTCTTTGGTGTTGAGTTTAATAAGTTCTTTATAGATTTTGGAAACTAGCCCTTTATCTGATACATCATTTGCAAATATCTCCTCCCATTCTGTAGGTTGTCTTTTAGTTTTGTTGACTGTATCCTTTGCTGTGCAAAAGCTTCTTATCTTGATGAAGTCCCAATAGTTCATTTTTGCTTTTGTTTCTTTTGCCTTTGTGGATGTATCTTGCAAGAAATTACTGTGGCCAAGTTCAAAAAGGGTGTTGCCTGTGTTCTCCTCTAGGATTTTGATGGACTCTTGTCTCACATTTAGATCTCTCATCCATTTTGAGTTTATCTTTGTGTATGGTGAAAGAGAGTGGTCCAGTTTCATTCTTCTGCATGTGGATGTCCAATTTTCCCAGCACCATTTATTGAAGAGACTGTCTTTCTTCCAATGGATAGTCTTTCCTCCTTTATCGAATATTAGATGACCATACATTTCAGGGTCCATTTCTGGGTTCTCTATTCTGTTCCATTGATCTATGTGTCTGTTTTTGTGCCAGTACCACACTGTCTTGATGACCACAGCTTTGTAGTACAACCTGAAATCTGGCATTGTGATGCCCCCAGCTATGGTTTTCTTTTTTAAAATTCCCCTGGCTATACGGGGTCTTTTCTGATTCCACACAAATCTTAAAATAATTTGTTCTAACTCTCTGAAGAAAGTCCATGGTATTTTGATAGGGATTGCATTAAACGTGTAAATTGCCCTGGGTAACATTGACATTTTTACAATATTAATTCTGCCAATCCATGAGCATGGAATATTTTTCCATCTCTTTGTGTCTTCCTCAATTTCTTTCAGAAGTGTTCTATAGTTTTTAGGGTATAGATCTTTTACCTCTTTGGTTAGGTTTATTCCTAGGTATCTTATGCTTTTGGGTGCAATTGTAAATGGGATTGACTCCTTAATTTCTCTTTCTTCAGTCTCATTGTTAGTGTATAGAAATGCCATTGATTTCTGGGCATTGATTTTGTATCCTGCCACGCTACCAAATTGCTGTATGAGTTCTAGCAATCTTGGGGTGGAGGCTTTTGGGTTTTCTATGTAGAGTATCATGTCATCAGCGAAGAGGGAGAGTTTGACTTCTTCTTTGCCAATTTGAATGCCTTTAATGTCTTTTTGTTGTCTGATTGCTGAGGCAAGGACTTCCAGAACTATGTTGAACAGCAGTGGTGAGAGTGGACATCCCTGTCTTGTTCCTGATCTTAGGGGAAAGGCTCCCAGTGCTTCCCCATTGAGAATGATATTTGCTGTGGGCTTTTCGTAGATGGCTTTTAAGATGTCGAGGAAAGTTCCCTCTATCCCAACACTCTGAAGGGTTTTGATCAGGAATGGATGCTGTATTTTGTCAAATGCTTTCTCTGCATCTAATGAGAGGATCATATGGTTCTTGGTTTTTCTCTTGCTGATATGATGAATCACATTGATGGTTTTACGAGTGTTGAACCAGCCTTGTGTCCCAGGGATAAATCCTACTTGGTCATGGTGAATAATTTTCTTAATGTGTTGTTGGATCCTATTGGCTAGTATCTTGTTGAGAATTTTTGCATCCATGTTCATCAGGGATATTGGTCTGTAATTCTCCTTTTTGGTGGGGTCTTTGTCTGGTTTCGGAATTAAGGTGATGCTGGCCTCGTAGAACGAATTTGGAAGTACTCCATCTCTTTCTATCTTTCCAAACAGCTTTAGTAGAATAGGTATGATTTCTTCTTTAAACGTTTGATAGAATTCCCCTGGGAAGCCATCTGGCCCTGGACTCTTGTGTCTTGGGAGGTTTTTGATGACTGCTTCAATTTCCTCCCTGGTTATTGGCCTGTTCAGGTTTTCTATTTCTTCCTGCTCCAGTTTTGGTAGTTTGTGGCTTTCCAGGAATGCGTCCATTTCTTCTAGATTTCCTAATTTATTGGCGTACAGCTGTTCATAATATGTTTTTAAAATCGTTTGTATTTCCTTGGTGTTGGTAGTGATCTCTCCTTTCTCATTCATGATTTTATTAATTTGAGTCTTCTCTCTCTTCTTTTTAATAAGGTTGGCTAATGGTTTATCTATCTTATTAATTCTTTCAAAGAACCAACTCCTGGTTCTGTTGATCTGTTCCACAGTTCTTTTGGTCTCGATATCATTGAGTTCTGCTCGAATTTTAATTAACTGTCTTCTTCTGCTGGGGGTGGGGTCCATTTGTTGCTTTTTCTCTAGTTCCTTTATGTGTAAGGTGAGCTTTTGAATTTGAGATCTTTCCAGTTTTTGAATGGATGCTTGTATTGCGATGTATTTCCCCCTCAGGACTGCTTTTGCTGCATCCCAAAGATTTTGAACGGTTGTATCTTCATTCTCATTAGTTTCCATGAATCTTTTTAATTCTTCCTTAATTTCCTGGTTGACATTTTCATCTTTTAGCAGGATGGTCCTTAACCTCCACGTGTTTGTGGTCCTTCCATACTTCTTGTCGTGATTAAGTTCTAATTTCAAGGCATTATGGTCTGAGAATATACAGGGGACTATCCCGATCTTTTGGTATCGGTTCAGACCCGATTTGTGACCCAGTATGTGGTCTATTCTGGAGAAAGTTCCATGTGCACTTGAGAAGAATGTGTATTCAGTTGAGCTTGGATGTAAAGTTCTGTAGATATCTGTGAAATCCATCTGGTCCAGTGTATCATTTAAAGCTTTCGTTTCTTTGGAGATGTGCTTAGAAGACCTATCCAGGGTAGAAAGAGCTAGATTGAAGTCACCAAGTATAAGTGTATTATTATCAAGGTATTTCTTCAATTTGGTTATTAATTGGTTTAAATATTTGGCAGCTCCCACATTCGGGGCATATATATTGAGGATTGTTAAGTCCTCTTGTTGGATAGATCCTTTGAGTATGAGATACTGTCCCTCTTCATCTCTCACTATAGTCTTTGGGGTAAATTTTAATTTATCTGATATAAGGATGGCTACCCCTGCTTTCTTTTGAGGACCATTTGAATGGTAAATGGTTCTCCAACCTCTTATTTTCAGGTTGTAGGTGTCCTTCTGTCTAAAATGAGTCTCTTGTAGACAGCAAATAGATGGGTCCTGCTTTTTTATCCAGTCTGAAACCCTGCGCCTTTTGATGGGGTCATTAAGCCCGTTCACGTTCAGAGTTACTACTGATAGATATGAGTTTAGTGTCATCATATCTATTCAGTCCTTGTTTTTGTGGATTGTTCCACTGAACTTCTTCTTAAAGGGGAATTTTAAGAGTCCCCCTTAAAATTTCTTGCAGAGCTGGTTTGGAGGTTACATATTCTTTCAGTTGCTGTCTGTCTTGGAAGCTCTTTATCTCTCCTTCCATTTTGAATGAAAGCTTTGCTGGATAAAGTATTCTTGGTTGCATGTTCTTCTCATTTAGGACCCTGAATATATCCTGCCAGCCCTTTCTGGCCTGCCAGGTCTCTGTGGAGAGGTCTGCTGTTACCCTAATATTCCTCCCCATAAAAGTCAGGGACTTTTTTTCTCTTGCTGCTTTAAGGATTTTCTCCTTATCTTTGGAATTTGCAAGCTTCACTATTAAATGTCGAGGTGTTGAACGGTTTTTGTTGATTTTAGGGGGGGATCTCTCTATTTCCTGGATCTGAATGCCTGTTTCCCTTCCCAGATTCGGAAAGTTTTCAGCTAGGATTTGTTCAAATACATATTCTGGCCCTCTGTCCCTTTTGGCGCCCTCAGGAACCCCAATTAAACGTAGGTTTTTCTTCCTCAGGCTGTCATTTATTTCCCTTAATCTATCCTCATGGTCTTTTAATTGCTTGTCTCTTTTTTCCTCAGTTTCCCTCTTTGCCATCAACTTGTCTTCTATGTCACTGACTCGTTCTTCCACCTCGTTAACCCTCGTCGTTAGGACTTCTAGCTTGGATTGCATCTCATTTAATTGATTTTTAATTTCTGTCTGATTGGATCTAAATTCTGCAGTCATGAAGTCTCTTGAGTCCTTTATGGTTTTTTCTAGAGCCACCAGTAGCTGTAAAATAGTGCTTCTGAATTGGCTTTCTGACATTGAGTTGTAATCCATATTTTGTAACTCTGTGGGAGAGTGGGCTGTTTCTGATTCTTTTTTTTGAGGTGAGGTTTTCCTTCTAGTCATTTTGCTCAGTGCAGAGTGGCCAAAAACAAGTTGTATTGGGAAAAGGAGAAAAAGAGAGAGAAGGAAAGAAAAGAGAAAAAGAAAAAAGAGAAAGAGGAAAAAAAAGGGGGAAAAAGAGAAGAAAAAGAAAGAAAAAGAAAGAAAGGAGATAAAAGGAAAAAAAAGGGGGGGTGGGGCGGGGTAAGCAATCAGAAATCAAGAAGAAAGAAAGAAAAAAAAAAAAGCACAAAACAAAACAAACAAATAAAAAAAACACACACACAAAAAAAACCAAAAACAAAAACAAAAAAAAACCAAAAGCAAAAACCACGGGGAGTATCTTCCGATTCTGTGTACTTTAAGTCCCTTGACTTCCCTTGGAACTGGTCCGTCTCGCTGGTCTTCTGGGGGAGGGGCCTGCTGTGCTGACTCTCAGGTGTTAGCACTTGGGGGAGCTGCTCTGCCCCTGCCTGGTGCAGGGCTCAGTGGGGGTTGTTCACCCCGTGAGGCCCCCGGAGGAAGCCACAGTGGCGGGGGCAGCTCTGGGACCCTGGGGTCAGCTCCCGCAGTAGCTCCGGGGCTCTCCGGCTGCAGGGCCTGGGGGCTCCCGGGCGGGGCCGCTGATCTGCTCAGTTCCAGGCAGGAGCGTCCTCGCTGTCCTGGGCCCTCCCGGCCTCTGCCTGTCCCGGGGGGAGGCCGGATCCTGGGCTGTGTCCCGGCGCCCTGTGCTCCGGGGCCTGCGCTGTTGGATTCGCGCTCCCGCCCCGCAGCCCCCTCCGTGGAGCCGCCGCCCGAGCCCCTCCGAGCTGTTCCCGGAGCTGCGCCGCCCCCTCCGCGGAGCCGCCGCCCGAGCCCCTCCGAGCTGTTCCCGGAGCCGCGCCGCCCCCTCCGCGGAGCTTCTTCCTCCGCCCGAGCCGCTGCCGCCGAGCTGTTCCCGGAGCCGCGCAGCCCCCTCCGTGGAGCCGCCGCCCGAGCCCCTCCGAGCTGCTCCGGGTCCCGCCGAGCGCTGCAGCCCTTAGGGAGCTCGGCGCATCTCCCGGGGCGCAGTTCCTCTGTTACTGTCCCCGGGAGCCCGAGGGCATCCCCGCCTTTCTGGGGATCCTGCTCCAATTCCCCGGGAGGCCTTTCCGCGGGGAAGGTCGGTGCAGCTCCTGCTCCTCCGGGACGGGGCTCTCCTGTCCTGGGGACACTCGCCCCGGCCTCAGCCCGGCTCCTCGCGGGGCCCCTCCCCCTCGGAGGCCTTTTGTGTCTTTATTTCTTTTTCCCCGTCTTCCTACCTTGATAGAAGCGCGAACTCTTCTCACTGTAGCGTTCCAGCTGGTCTCTCTTTAAATCTCAGGCCGAATTCGTAGATTTTCAGGATGATTGGATGGTTTTCTAGGTAATTTGTTGAGGACAAGTGACCTGGAGACCCTACTCTGCCGCCATCTTGCCCCTCCCCCCACAATCGGCATTTTCTCACTGTACCACCGAGGACCTGGAGGAGGTAGGTAAACCAGGACAAAGTGGGGGGTGTATGTGGCCCTCCCTGCCTGGCTCCTGGGTTTAAAGGGAGCACCCCCGGTCCCACCACCGAATTACCTGTCCATAACTGCTTCAAGTAGAGTTTTTAACCTAGATTCTGGGGGAGAAAATTAATTACGTCAGAGCTGCTGCTAGATGGGGACACGGAGGACATGGAGGGAAGGGGGAAGGTCAAAAGATAGAAATGAAGGAAGAAGGAAAAGTGAGTTCAGTGGAGGAAGAGAAGGTGAACCATGTTCCGGGGCAGAAAATTATGGAATACTAACACAACACAAACTATCAGAAACCATGAATCAGTTCTATCTGTTTTCTTAAAAATGCTTCCTTCTTTCCAGAACTTCTTTAAAAAAAAAAAGGTCATGCAAGGTCAGGAATCCTCCTGCTGGGCCTGCGGGGCTTACCAGGTCGTCCACACACTCTGGCTGAATATATTGGCCGAGAGGGGAAAATCGAGAAGAACGGTAAACTGCCCACGATCTCAGGCATCGAAGAGCAAACTGGAAAGAGCGCAGGACATGATTTCGAGGGAGGCTTAATCTAACAACAGCGACGGAGGGAAGCATGTTTCTAAACACACCACACACGCACATGTCCGCTTTCCACGGGTGGGGTGTGTGGGGGCCCTGCCTGGGACAGCTTCAGCCTCAGCTGTCTGTGACCCCGGATCGCGGCCTGCCTCACTGCTAACTTCCACGGGAGACAGCAATCCAAGGGGAAAAGGGACAAAAGAGATTCCTCATCCAGCCACAGAAGAAAAAAAAATACAAATGTCCAGGGAGCAGAGGCAAAGAGCAACCCGACAGGAAAGAGAGGCACGCGGCCTGACGCAATTTCGAAAGAAAGCTGCGCCTTCGTTCACTCGTTGACGGAAAAGGAAAAGAAGGGTTGACTATGTCCATTCCTGGGGGTGACTTGCAAAGTCGCCCTCCTCCTCCCCCACTTCACTTCCACTACCACAGCCTTGAGAAAGCCTTGCAGGGGTCCGGGGGGTGGGCGCGCGGGGACGGGGGAGCCAGGCAGTCCACGTGGGCACGAGTCATCGGCAGGGCAAGGCTCTGCTCTGGCCGCGGCCTGGTGGGCGGGTGGCAGGGCCTGGCGCCTTGTGCCCAAGGGCCCCCGTGCATGCCCCCCGGTTCGTCTGAACGGAGACAAACACAGTCACGAGGAACTTTCCTTCAGGCACCGGCATCCCATCCCGGGGCTTATGGAAGTTGAGTTTAGGCCAAGGTTGAGCCGGCCTCTAAACTGTGCATGGGGATCCCTGGGGGGGACTCAGCAGTTTGACACCTGCCTTTGGCCCAGGGCATGACCCCGGGCCCCGGGATCCAGTCCCACGTCGGGGTCCCTGCATGGAGCCTGCTTCTCCCTCTGCCTGGGTCTCTGCCTCTCTCTCTCTCTCTCTCTCTCTCTCTCTCTCTATGTCTATCATGAATGAATAAATAAAATCTTTAAAAAAAAATAAAAATAAAAATAAACTCACGTGCGACTTCAATCTGAGTTTTAAAAATGCCTTCGATCTCGATGCTTATCATCAAAATGAAAGACTAATGGGATTATAAGGACGAGTTTTTGATGTGTATGCTTTTTAAACAAATACACAGCATTGGTTCAGGTTTTTGATCGTCAATGACATCCAGCCCACGGACAAACAAAACTTGCTTTAAAATTCTAAGTATTAAAAAAAATAAATAAATAAATAAATAAAATTCTAAGTATTTCTTAGGTTTGCCACAGCTGCCTGCCAAACCATGGATTTTACCTGTAGCCTTTTGAAGGTGAATCAGACGTTTGCTGGCTTACTAACACGTTGGCCCATGAGAGCCTCACAGCCATGGGGAGCAGGCTGTAGCACCGTGGCCCGACACACAGCTGCGTAGCAGCCCCCTCCCGGCAATGGGCCAAGAGTCCAAGACGATACATCGGTCGTGTGTAGGGCAGTGCTCCGCAGCTCTGCAGCTCTGCCGAAGCAAGCTCCGACCCTACAACCCCTGGGGCCACCTGATTACCTCCCAACTGGCTGATCTCCAAAAGGAAAATTACGTAGAGGGTGGAAGCAATGGCTGGGCTTGTTCAGGCTTCAGCATCCTTCGCTTCCAACCACCTATTTAGAGGGCGTCTGGGCTATTTTTTTTATTGCTTTGGAAATGATGACGAGGATTCTTCTTTGTTCCTAAATCCACGTAAGATAACGAAGCCAAGTAATTAAACAAATCAAAGCACAGTCCTAATTCTTCCAGAACGATGTTGATCGTTTATTCAAATTCCTCGTTCACTCTGGGAAGCAGGGAATCTCGCATTTCTATTTAGCGCTGCTTGGGCTGCTTTTCTTTTTCTTTTTTTTTTTTTGGGGGGGGGGGCTGTTTTTCATTCCGATCACCACTTACAATGATTTCAAGCTTCTACGTCCCTTGATCTGAGGAGCCGTGCTTGTGATGTTTATTTATTTCTGCACTCGGTGCAGACTCGTTGAGCACCAACTATGCGCCAAAGCTCAGCGGTGAGTGTGCCATCCCCTGTGCTGTCATCGGGCCGACAAGCAGGTGCTAAGACGCAGTCTAGGCATGGCGACGGGAGTGTTGGTGGACACACAAGGCCCAGAGGAGACAGTGACCTCGGAGTGTGCGGGTCAGGGCAGCGAACGGGCAGGAGAGGTTTCATGACCAAGGGAGGAAGAGGAGCAGAGAGGAACTCCCAGCAGAGGAAATAGAGGGAAGGCGGCCACTAGGACGGCATGGATGGACCTGCAGGAATTCGGGCTGGTTGGGGGTTTAGACCTAAGAAGCATAGCTTCCTATCAGCAATCCCCAAGCAGCACACGGAAGTCGGTGGTGAACTCCCCAAGACTTACTCTACCACAAGTCGTCACCACCATCATGATCACAGCCCAGCCCAGCCCCACCTAACCTCATAAAGCAGAGGAGGACCCTGTGCTGCGTAAAAGGTCATTGTAGGATTCACTCCGATTGGAAAGGGCTGGAGTTGACTCGCCGAAGCTCTGCAACCTTACTGAGACCAAAGTAAATATTAGGTAAACGGGAAATAAGTCAATCGGAGAAGGACAAACATTATATGGTCTCATTCATTTGGGGAATATAGATAATAGTGAAAGGGAATAGAAGGGAAGGGAGAAGAAATGGGTGGAAATATCAGGGAGGGAGACAGAACATAAAGACTCCTAACTCTGGGAAACGAACTAGGGGTGGTGGAAGGAGAGGAGGGCGGGGGGTGGGGGTGACTGGGTGACGGGCACTGAGGGGGGCACTTGACGGGATGAGCACTGGGTGTTATTCTATATGTCGGCAAATTGAACACCAATAAAAAATAAATTTATTATTATTTAAAAAATGGTGACTTTTTGAAGATGGTGGCAAGGCTCTCACAAGCAAAGCGATTTTTGTCAAAGCCACAATCAAAACCTCAAAGATCGTAATACTCTAGAGTCACCAGACTCTCAGAAGATGAAGAATCACAGCAAAAGGGGGAAAAATAGGAAAAAATGCCAGAGAGGAGGACTTTCATCTTTTCCAGAGGGAAAGAAAAAAGTTTGACTCTTTTCCAAGAGAACAGTCAAGAAGCTCAACTTATTCATCTGGAGGCTTTGGGGGGAAAAGGATGAAAATTGTGAAGGAAGAATGAAAAATCAGAAATAAGAGAGGAGGTAGTGTTTACCGAGCTGTGATGTCTCATTAGGAACTAAATACACACCGTTGTCCTTGATTTTCAGAAAAATTCGGTGAGGGAGGAAAACCGCTTCACTGAGACTCAGAGAGGGTAAGTAATTTGCTTCATGTCGCACAGCCAGGAAATGGGAGAGAGAGCAGGGCTTCACATCCAGACCCGCTCAGCTCCAGGAACGTGATTTTTATCCCAAATCACACCGCGCAATAATAGGATAAGGGGGAGGGGGAGGCGTGACAGCAAGTGTCGAGAGAAAACAAGGAGATGAGGGGAAGACGGAAGAATTTGTGCTTATGAATATAAACTGCAGAGAGGAAATAATACGTTATTTAAAGCAACAACAAAGTCTGTCATTTAAAGGAAAAAAATGTCATTTAAAGAAGGAGATCGTACGCATCTCTGAACTGCACAGCGCGGTGCCACGTCCTCAGCACCGCACCATTGCTGGTGATGACACAGTGAGTTCCGTATCTGACCTTTGTAGGAACCCATTTCTGTAAAAATCGTCGAAGTTGTATATGAGAAATAAACAAATGCCTCAAAAAAAAAAAACACAAAGAAAAACCCCGAAACTACCCAAAACTATAGTACTGGACGCAGAAATAAAATAGAGATCGATTATCCCAAAAAGCAAGTGACGGTGGCGTCACTCCATCTATTTAGTTGCCTTCGCATCCTGCCACCTTGATGCGTACTCATCGCCATGCCGCTACGCACATGACCCAAACTAAGGAAAGGCACTTAAGGAGGACCTGGCACCCTAATCAGATTGGAGAATATTTTAGACCCAACTGGCTTCAAGATTTTTTTTCCCCTAAAGCATCATCGGTACAAACTAAGGAAATGCCAGCAAAAGGTTTTTTATTAGTTAGCAATGTTTATATGGAGGGGTTTTCTCTCTTTTTAGGGGGTAATTCAGCAGCATGTACCTTCTTCTCCTCTCGACTGTATTAACACAGCGACCCCACCCACCAGTTATGGCGCCCTCACGGCGATGGATACTGGTGGTTATCCCCAAATGTAGACAGACATTTTTTTTTTAAGATTTATTTACTCATGATAGAGAGAGAGAGGGGCAGAGACACAGGCAGAGGGAGAAGCAGGCTCCATGCCCAGAGCCCGATGTGGGACTCGATCCCAGGACCCCAGGATCACGCCCTGGGCCAAAGGCAGGCGCCGAACCACTGAGCCATCCGGGGATCCCCGTAGACAGACATTTAATGACAGGAAGACATGTTCAGTAAGTATATCAACCCAATATAAAAAACCCAGTGTGATAAGCAATCTCATTTATTTGAAAAATCTATTTCATATGCCTCCGTGCGGGCACAGCTGGAGAGCGGCAGCCAGGTGAGGCACAGCCGTCGACCGTCCACTGGTCGGGCCGCAGAAATGCCCCTGCGTAGCCAGAGGCACACTGGAAAAAATGCACACATGGGGAAAATACCCAGAAAAGCCATATGGAAAAGAGTTCACCCTACGGTCTAAGCACAGTCCCCAGTTGGCTCGTCTAACAACAAATATCCCCAATAGAAGATCACGCAGCATCTAGACTTTGATTTCTTCCGGCTCGTGCAGCACAGCTCGGTAAACACTGCTTTTTCACTCAAAAGTCATATTACTCTGTTGTTACATCAAGATCAGTTTGAGAGCTACAGCTATGAATTTAAAACTTGGCTCAGTCAACTACGTGATAGAGCTCCTTGTGCAAAATCACGGCCCGTGGATTTTATATTCCACCCCTAGAGCTGAAGTGACTTCGTGATTTCAAAAAGGCCGACTGGCTAACTAGCTGGACGCCAGGTGCACGATGCAAACTCTTGCGAATTTGGGAAATAGCCGATGAAAGGGTCCAACTGTGTTATGTGACAGGAAGCCATCCCTTTCCCCTCCTGACCGAGTGCAGCCTTCAGGCAGCTCCCTGGACTACCCCCACCCCCGGACGGTCTTCTGGGACCAGAGGTTCCAGTGCTTTAGCAATTCATAATCCGTGACAATCAAAACAACACTGGGGCCGCACACAGAAGACAACACAGGGATTCTAAGAGCAGGGGAGAAGTCATTAGGGCCATTCCCATGGTTCAGAAGCAACACGAACAGTTATGTAAACCCAGTGCCTGAGCAGAGAGGCCCCCGGGAAGCCTGGAGGATTCGGGGGGAGGCCTCAGGGGGGAGGAGGCCTGGGGGAGGCCCGGGGGAGGGGGCGGTGGAGGGAGGCGGAAGGCCTGGGGGAGGAGACCTGGGGAGAGAGGTCTGCGGGAGAGGGGGGAGGCCTGAGCACCTGCTGCGGGTGCCACGTCCATGCAGCACACCCAGGCACGTCCAGCGCGCCGCTCAGGGCTCAGCCGGGTTCGCAGACACGGGTTTCATTTCAGCACCCACCCCCTGAGGAGCATGCACCCACAAGTGCAGGAGGCTGCAGGCCTGCGTGCTGGGGAAGCCTGCAGCCGATGCCAGGCTGACAATCCAGGCGGCTGGGTCGTCGCGGGGCACCGAGCAGCTTCCGCCCCGACGGTGCTGATGGGCCAGGTGCTCCTGAGGGTGCTTCTCCACATTCCAACCCCCTCTCCCCCGGTCCACAGACCCCTTCCTGCCTTGCGTTTTCCCGACCCCATGAACCAGGCAGGGGAAGTGACCTGCCTTGTCCCTGAAAGGTGAGCAGACAGGTGTGTGTCCCTTCGGGGGACAAGGCGTGTGTGATTCGCTAGGACCCCTTCCCCTGGCTGGGACCCTCCAGATGGGTCCACACCTCAGGTTCTCATACGAGAATGACGGGAAGGGCTGCGGGCCAACCCACATGGACCTGAATAAGAAAGACATCCTGGCTGTTTTAAAGCACTCTGATGTGGGGTTGTCTGCTCTGAACACCCCGCCTGATGGATACAGCTAAGTACTGCTGTCTTTCCAGTGCCTTCTAAAGAAACCAGAGCCAGGGAGGCTAAAAAGCGACTTGAATGCAAAAGGGTATTGTCACCAGATTAATGTTTTATTTCATGCCTGACCCTCTAGCTTCAGGAGCTAAAGAAAACCCTTAGCGGATTTCTCAGGGATTCCCTCTGGTGGCTCCAGGTCATTTTTCACCCAACTGATACATGATGACATCACATGACTAATAATTGCTCAGACTAAACATTGCCCCCATCTACGGAGATGAAGCAAATTGCTCACTGTGATTCAGCTGGTATGTGACCAACGGAAGGATCCAAACCTAGATCTTTAGGACCCTAAAAGCTGTGATTTTATCACACTGCTACATTGCCTTTATGGCCCAGTATAACCTGAAAAGACTAGAAGTTTGCATCCTTAATAAACTGTAATTTTAAGGTAATAATTCAGGTTCCCGCTGCAGGTTTTTATTTGCAAAATCAGAATATTGGCGCTCCCATCCTTAATAGGTTGCTCTGAGTCAGGTTGAGTTTAAAGGGTTTGCAAACTATACATTGATAAAATCAGAACTGGTGCATAGTGACACTTCGGGTTTGGGACACTCCCTGGTTTCTGAGGAGCTCTAAAAAAATAGAAGTAGCAGGTTTGTATTCACCTCTCTGTACTTTCATTATGGGGAATAAAATATTTCTTCTAAATAAATAAATAAAAATTTATAATAAAATATAACACTTCAAAAAAAATAATGCAATAACAGTACTTCATTCCAGGTTCCTCAAGCAATATTAACCATAATTTAATTTTCCCTTGATGCCTCCGAGTTGTTTCGCTCCATTTGGAATCTGAGTATCCGCCACGACCCGCTCCCACGTGCCGCCCGGAGGGCTCTGTGAGAAGCCAAAGCCTTTTTTTGAGATGTTTAAGATCGAGAATGGGAAGGAACTTTTTAAAAGCAGACTGGAGTCGCGAGGTGCATGCGGTCAGCGCTGTGACACGGGTGACAGTCCCCAGGGTGCAGAGTGGGTGAGGGGAAGGTGCCGTGGCTGACCCGCCACTGCCATAGGCTTCCCCGTCCCCGGGCTACGCGGGGTGCCGTCCTCGGGAACAAGGGGCCCAGCAATGTGCCCACGGCGCGTCAAGGCAACGCGGGCAGAGCCAGAGCGAAGGCTCGGGGTACACTCCGCTCTGGTCTTGGCAGCATCTATTTAACCTGTTGTTTGACTTTTGGGTGTGTGTCTACCCTGGTTTTTCTGCGTCCCTAATAGGTCTGCAGATTCCCGGGGAAGGTAAAGTCCTTAGGTCGCTGGATCAGCCTCTACCTGTCAGGGGCTGTTTAGACAGGTTGTAGCCGGAGTACGAGAAAGCCAGTGTTTTCTAGACGTTACATTCTGTATCTGTTCTCATGAAGGATGCTTCCCACTTGTGGAGGGCTTACCCATATATTTAAATTTCTTCACCTGCAGGATTCTCTGCGTTCCTACACACTGCCAAGCCAATTTGAACCCGAGTATATGAGAATGCCCATAATACTTTCAAACGAATTTTTTAAGAGCACCACCAGTCTGTGCCCAAATTTTCATTATTTTTTTCTAACTAATTCTAATTATTATCGTAATAATTCAATACCAAACTAAGTATCTGAGGGACATTCACATTGGTCTGTCATTCATTCACTCATTCATTTCATTTATTCATTTACATTCATTCAACAAATATTTGCTGAGCGTTCATTATGTGCCAAGCACTCTGTTGGGAGCCCGGAGAAAGTACCTAACTGTTGAGTGTTGAAGAGAGACATCGGACAAATCACTGTGAGCGTTACATGCGGTAGGAGGGGCAAACATAGGGTGGCACGGAAGTGAACACCAAGGTGACCCCTTTCGACTAAAGGAGTGTGAGGAGGTGACTTTAAAGTAGAGCAGGGAAGATCCCTGGGTGGCTCAGGGGTTTGGTGTCTGCCTTTGGTCCAGGGCGTGATCCTGGAGACCCGGGATCGAGTCCCATGTCGGGCTCCCTGCGTGGAGCCTGCTTCTCCCTCTGCCTGTGTCTCTGCCTCTCTCTCTCTGTGTCTCTCGTGAATAAATAAATAAATAAATCTTAAAAAAAAAAAAGTAGAGCAGAGAGGGAAGAACAGCATGGGCCAAGACTGACGTGGTAGCAGGGGCAAGGTCACAGGAGATTTCACAGATCATATTAAGGGCCTTAAGCTTTATCTTGGGAGACACTATGAGCGGGCTCTAAGCAGAGCTAGATCAGGATCAGATTTGCATGATTATAAGATTCCTGGCGTCGGAGGGAAAGGAGGCAAAAATGGATGTAGGAAGACCAGGTAAGGAGCCCTACAGCAATCTAGGTAGGAGGCAACAGTAGCTGGAACAGGGTGGTGGCTATGGGGTTAACAGGGTGGACAGAACTGTGGAGGGAGGACCAAGATCTTGGTGTGGGGGAGGGGAAGTTGTCAGGATGACACCCACCGGTTGCTGGCTTGAGCACCTGGATGAAGACAAGGAACAAATGAAAAGTTGTTTGAAGGAAAAGTTTAGTTTTGAATAGGTCATTGGTCCTCATATTCCTACAGACTTACAGTTAATTAACTATGTGTACACACACAAAGACAGCAGTCCTATAAGGAGAAGTGGAAAATCTAATCCACTGATAAAATAAGTATGAGGCTTAATGACCATGAATCATCATGTTGTTTTTCTCAGTGAAACAGATCCTCTGAATCTTCACGCTAGACTCAAATACTCCATAATGAACGTGATTTTGGAGCTAATTTCTGTTCTACAGTATTGCTTATTTTGTAACCTGGAGAAGAATCCCAGCAGCAATTGGCACGGAATAATTGTCAAACTTAATTTACTGTTAAAAACAACAGCATCAACAACAACGACAAAAATCCTCCTCCCGAAGTAAACGTCTTAATGAAAATCAATGTAATTATGACATTTAAAATGTAAAAAGGAAAAAAAATCCAGGAATTTCTATAAAATATTCAGTATACAAAACACTTTCAAACCCTGGAAGAGATGGGAATTCAAAGTATTATTGTTACCAAATCATCTCTAGTTTAATTTCCAGATGACTTGTTTTAGTAAAGATGATGGATCTTTGCTAATGATGCTTATAAATACTCTAATAATTCCTTACACATACATAGCACAGTAGCTCATTTACATATCAGATTGGAGTTTTCGTTCGGATAAGGGTACAACCTCAGACGCCCTCCCAGAATGGTCTCGTGGGTGCCTGTAAGTGGAGGAAAGGGGTCTGTAGGGCAGAGGAGGGTGGTAGGTTACCATCAATTTAGTAAACTGTCCAAGTGGGGCTCAAGGGAGTCCCAATGTCCCCTCACAACTGAGGGATCCATCATCTTCTGGAGTCTTTGGCTCTCCTTTTTTCTGGCATATAGTTTTTTTGAAATTATAAGGAGCTGATTCTGTCACCAAGGAATGATGTGACTCATTAATAATGAAGCTTGCTGTTGGCAAGCCAGGCACGCAGAATTGAGAACATACTAAATCGTTCATCAATCCATGTTCCATTTTTATCTCTTAGTCTCTACAGGATGTGTGGGGACTTGGGGGTGAAGAGGTTTCCTTACCCATCTGCTCATCTCCGTAGCTTGGTACCTTATCAGGCCCTCAAATGAAGAAAATCCTTCCTTTTGGGCCAAACCTCTATTCTCTCCATCCTCTATAGTCTCTAACTCCCTGATTCTCTTCCATTTCTTTTTGCTTCCTCTGAGGCTCGATCTGCTAATGCCTGCATTCCACTGGGTTCTATTCTGGATGGGGTGGAAGGGGTGAGCTTTCAGTCCTCATGGATACAGTACTTACAAAACAATAAAATTTTACAATGCCTCAAGTAATCTGCCTCCTATGAGTTCATATGAACCAGGAGTCTCTGACCCTTCCTTCCTTCTCCCTGTATGTCATATCTAAAGGTTGATTTGGATGTTCAGTATGTTCCTGGCTCCAGAAATACAGTGTGTATGAGCAAGGGGAAATATCCCTCCAAGCACATAAATGTATTTGCTGGTTCACTTGTTTATTATGTTTGTCCTCCAGGAGATCATGAGCACACTTTGTTCCTAAGTTCCTAGCACAGTGCTTGATGCGGAGTACTCTCAAACAATATTTACTTAATGACATGATGCTAATAAGTCACTTCTCTGATCTCATGAGGTTGGAAATTCAAGAGAGACAATGCACGCACACATTCTTGTACTCTGGACTGTGCCATGTATCTGTAAGAAATTATTACAGCGCTTACAGACACCGCTAATAAAAATCCGCCGTCTTTACTGAAGCGACTCATGTGAAAATTGAGCTAGACATCCTTTGGTGACACTAATACTTTGAATTCCCCCTTATTTCCCCAGGATTTCAAAGGGTTTCATATACTGAATATTTTATAGAAACTATGACTTATTCTCCTTTTTATCTTTTAGTGTCATAATTACATTGATTCTTATTAAGACTTTTACTTTGGAAGCGGTTGGAAGCAGACTCTTCTTGTTGTTTTCTTAATAGTAAATTAAGTTTAACAGTTATTTCGTATTAATTGCCACTGAGATTCTCCTTCAAGTACAAAATAAATAATACTGAAGGAGAACAGAAACTAGTCCCCAAATCACACTTATCAGTAAGCATTTGGCTCTGGTGGAAAGATTCAAACGTTCTTTTTGGAATAGGGACGTTAATGATATTCTTAGGCAGAGGATGTTCAAGAGCTCTAAAGTCGCAAATAAGTCTGATCCGTTCCAAGAACAGAAAGAGGGCCAGGCACTCAGGGCTTAGGGGGTAGAGGGGGTGAGCCACACAAGATGAGCGTGGAGAGAGGGACGGGCTGGTCACACAGTAAGAATCGTGGGGCTTGCTGAGTGTGGTTAAGCAGGTTAGGGACGTGATCTGAGATGCAGACCTCGCTTCGGCAGCTGTGAAGATAAGGAATGAGGATAAGAAGTAAATGAGAGGAGAAATACTGGGTTTTTTTCTTTCCCTCTTTTTGAAGGAAGAATGAAGGTCACCTGCCCACTGGGCTCCCCGTGTAGCCCATGGAAGCTTCCTGTTCTTCAGCCCACAGCTATTTTCTTACTCCCCAGGAGGTTGTGGTAGGCTCTTCATTCTCAACTCTACCCCATTTTCATTTGTGATGAAGAACTTTGGCCCTCCGTGTATCCATTTCAACCTTTTCGCTCTTTTTCCAAAGCACGTCCCCCCTGGGAGCCACTCAGAGCCAGTGTCTCAGAGCAACGCACTCTGCTTTAAACCGAGGGCTTGAAATAAATAAATAAATAAATAAATAAATAAATAAATAAATAAACAAACAAACCAACCAAGGGCTTGGGCAGAAACCTTGTGACTCTGTCATGAGTTGGGCCACAGGGCCCTTGTAATTTGCCTCTGGGAACTCTGTTGACAACGGGCGGCCTAGGGCATTCGATGGTGCCAGGTGGGACCTGTTTGTGTGTAGGCAGGGCCCAAGGTTTTGGAAGGGAGCCGTCCTCACTTCAAGGTCAGGGTAGAATGAAGTTAGACATCTCATTCCCAGCTTTATCCCAATCCCATTCCCATTCCAACTAGAGTTGAGACAAGAGGTCCCAAAAAGAACAGAACAGACCACAGACCACAGAATGCATTAAACTGTCCTACATAGGGATAAAGGAGCATTAAGAACATTTCCAGATCTCTCACTTGGGGCATGGCCGCGCCACGTGTCGGGAGGGGGGAGACTGGGAAGGAGATGTGCACTGCACAGGGTGGTGTTAATAATCAAGAGTTCGGGTGTGGACACGCTGAAGTGGAGATGCCTGTGAAATACCAAAGGAGCCCAAACCCCAAGAAATGCCCATTTGGCGTCTCCATCTCGGTGTCCCACAGGCATGTCAATGACAAAGTTTTAGTACAACTGACACAAAGAACAGTCTAATGTAGAGTGGTCTGAAGGCAGCTCCAGGGCCAATATCTGTGCTGGAAATACAAATTTGGGGTCACCAGTATATACCACGCGTACAGGGTGGGCAGTACCTTAGACCTTTGCCTGATATCAAAGAGCATAGATCTGATGGAATGTCAATGAGAAACTGCTGGCACTTGATTCTGAAGGTTTCATCACAGATTACTTTGGACACAAAATCCTCTGAAGACAACCTACTCCTAAGTAATTAATGCCTCTGTCTATTTTGGAGAAGATATGCTATACATGTGTGTTCATTTCCTATGGAGCATAGAAGAAATTAAACATCAAAGCTCTGCTATATTAAAATATACATCCTCACATTATAAAATAAATCTTAAAAAAATGAATTGACATGAGGATACTTCAGGAATAATTTCTCTTTAATAGTATGTTCCAGAATCTTGGCTAAAAATATGACCACAGATCTTCTGAGCCCAGCAAATTATTAGGTTGCTTCTATATCAACATTTAAAAATGGCATTGAGCCCTATTCTCCTTCATGAACAATTCATTCCTAAAGCCATTTGGTGGGGAAGGAGCAATACTATGGCACAGCACACCAGCTCAGGGAATCCGAGCAGGACCAGGAGGAGGGCATCCCCTTGGGGTGGGGCGGGGACAGCAGTGATGACTATCTACTGAGAGGGTCTATAAGCAGCAACAATGCCCTAATAATGAGCACACCTATCACCCAAATTTGGGTTTCTAAATATCGTTCTCCACTGAAAGGAACAAGACCTTCTGGAAGAAATGGATAATTTCAGAACTAGGGTAGGAGAAGTGTAACATGACCTCAAAATAACATGGGCCCCCAAAAGCAAGGAAATGCTCAATGACGGTGATCTGTCAAGAGGACGCAGAGGTCAGCTTGCACGAGCTCCTACCAGCCAAATGTGGAAGAACAGAGCATCAAAATAAATAATGGTAGCCACAGATTACAACCCACTAAGCCATGAGACCATGATAATATAAACAAGCAAATGCATAAATTTGAAGTTTAAGAAAAGATATTTACACAAATTCAAAGTGCCCCCTCATAAAACACTTATTAATTATAAATGGAAAACACTGTGAAACTTTGATGGACTAAGGAGTAGCAAAAACCGGAACAAAGTGAACATCATTATCATGAGGCGAACTGAAATCACGCACTAATTGACCCAACACGGAAAAAGCGCCATGAATCCAGAATAAGCCACTGTGGCATAAAAATTATTTTAAGATAAAGGTATTTTGAGTTCCTGAAATCCCTTATCTGCCTAAAAGCAGAGGCTCCCAAAACAGCTTAAAAAAAAAAATTCAATGGTCATAAATCCCCATCTCTGGGAACAACTCCAATCTTTTCTTTCAGAGAGAGAAGCTGGCACCACACCCGATGATCGTATCTCCCATCTATTTTCCTAAGGGCCCATTTATCATTCCAGAGAGTCATTTGTTTTTCCATAAGTGCCCTTTCCCTGCACTTCCTTTCTAAAAAGTCCTGTGTCCTCCTCGAAGTGCCCATCTGGCCCTCTCTGTTCCCGATTAGGATGCCATAGGAGTCTCAAATCTTTACTACTTCTCTGCGTTACCATTGTGACCTCCCGTGCATATGTGATTGATTAAATCTGATTTTCTTTCCTCCTTACTAACCTGCCTGTGTCGGTTTAATTTGCAGGCCCCCATACCCTGAACTGGAGAGGTTAGAGGAAGAGTTACTTTCCCCCTCAACAACCACTTCTGTGATACCTGTGCCGAACCTGAACCTGAGAACAAGGAAGCATCATCAAACAAACCCACGCTGAGAGACTTCCTACAAAACTGGCCTTTCACGATTATGAACGTCTGGGGCCGACTAAAGAAAAATTCCAGATTGAAGGCGATGAAGAGACGCGACCGCTGAATCCAACACGTGATTCTGGACCGGATCCTTTTGTTAGAAAAGACAAGACTGGGACACCCGGCAAAACAGGAATAGGGTCTGAGGATTAGAAGGTAGTAAAGCATCAGTGTTAAGGTTTGGGATTTGATGGTTGTATTATAGTTATGTAGAGAACATCCTTGTAAAAAACGCACACTAATCTACTTGCCCGCTAACTCGTGCCAACAGGTTATTTTCAAGTGGTTTAGGGAAAAAAAAAGTTCTTTGTGGTGTATTTGCAAAATTTTTGTAAGCATGAGGTTCAGGAAAGACAAACACTTCGAAAAATGGCGTTGCCTCGCCTCAGCACCCCGTCCGTTCATGTCCATCAAACACAGTCAACTGCTGGCTTGAAACAAATCTCAAATGTCGAAGGGAAAGGCCATACTGTGTTCCCAAACTTCCATTTGACCCAGAGAGCCTCCCTGCAGAGGCCCCTCCGCACTCTCTGTAGCTTCCCTGCAACAACTCTGGCGACACGGAAAGCTCATTATTAAGTTAAATAAGAAGGTCACGCACCCGCCCAAATTCAATCTCACCCAAATTAAGACGTAAGCACATTAACGTTTCACTCGGGCTTTTAAAGTAATGATTCCTGTCACGTTCGCTGATCCTCGTTTTTGTCTTCGTTTAAACGGCAGATCTGCCACGCTGAACAGAGGCAGCGTCTCACGTGTCACGGGTTCCAAACACTGCAAAGTCATGATGTCGCATGCGATCCTTTCACCAAATAGACTTCCCAGCACATTAAGCAATGTCACAGAAACACGAGGTTTTTCTTTACATGATTCTTTTTTTCATGTTTCAGCAACATATTATGTGTTCTTTCTAAATGAAAATGTAGGGGATCCCTGGGTGGCTCAGCAGTTTGGCGCCTGCCTTCGGCCCAGGGTGTGACCCCAGGGTCCCAGGATCGAGTCCAGCATCGGGCTCCCTGCATGGAGCCTGCTTCTCCCTCTGCCTGGGTCTCTGCCTCTCTCTCTCTCTCTCTCTGTGTCTCTCATGAATAAATTTTTTAAAAAAAAAATGAAAATGTACTAGAAAATGTGCACAATTACAATTAGGTTATTTGGACTTTAAAAAAATGTGTTGTTGTTTTTTTTAATGGGAAAGTTAAAGGCATTTAACATCTTATCACTCCAGATTTTGAATCCATCTGAGGCTTTATCGGCCGTCTTCTAGCCGCCTCCTACGGAAGAGATTCTAACGTGGAAGGATGATAACAAAGCGGGGCAGCGAGGCCATGTGGTTGGTCCTCAGCCCCTCCCTAAGTCCTGGACCACACAGAGGACGCCTCCCACTCACGAGCACCTGCAAAGCAGGTGTGATCACAGCTACACCTGAAGGCTGGCCCAGGAGGTCAGATAGGGCCCAGTTCCACAAGGTAACTCAAACACCTCCCTTTTGGTTTTAAAAAAAACCTTGTAGTTTTTTGAAAACTATGTAGTCCATCAACAGCACTTTACCTTAAATAAATGGAGTATAGCGTTCTGCTGTTGGCCGTGCCCCACGACCTCCAATAACCAGGACAGGCCTCCGAAACGCTAAAAATTAACTTCCATACTTTTCTGAGAGCTTACTCCAAGGACATGATTCATCTAAATATGATTCACTCGGAAGTTTATTAAAAAGAAAGAGCGGGGAGGTGCCTCCCCACGGAAGGCAGAGTATTCCAGGGAGGGCACCTGCCTCAGAGGTCAGCGGGCAGCTTGCCCCGTTAGCCCTGTCCCCCCAGATGCTGGCCACCGGCTGTTCAGATGCCGAATCGGCTCCTTTGATGTGGCTGCCTGCTGGTCCGGAGCCCTTGACGCGCTCTAGAGGAGAGCCAGGCAAGGACGCCCACCGACAGAAGCGATTCGTGTCCACGACGTCTCTGACCCGCGCCAAGGGGGTGGCCAGCAGTGGGGGGGACACCCCGGGGAGAAGTCGGCCGGGCAGGTGGCCGCCCGCTGACCTTGTGCGGGTCAGAGTGCTGGGGTCGCCGGGGTCTGTGGGGCATCGCTGGGGTCGCGGCTTGCTTCAGGCCACACCTGGCTTCACACAAGCAAGGATGCGAGCCCGGGACCGGGCGCAGCCGCTCCCAGACCTACGTGGGCACCTGCCATGGCCTCTGGAGCGCCGGGCCTCAGGTCACGTCCTAGGGAAGCAGGTGGCCACATGATCAAGCCCGTAAGAGGGTGCTGGGGGCCGGTAATGCAGGGCGGGCACGGGTGAGGTGGGGCGCCCTGCAAGGGGGCAGGAGGATGCATGCGGCTGCGAGTCCGTGCGGTTGGCACCCCAGGCCCAGGTCACCCAGCAAGGCGCCTGGCGTCGGGCAGAGTGGTCAGGCAGTACTGGGGGCGGGGGAGATGCCGCAGGTGGGCCAGGTGGGGGGACCTGTGGCAGGTGATGGGGGAGCTGCGGCAGGTGAGCCAGGTGGGAGACTGCGGCAGGTGGGCCAGGTGGGGGGGGCAGCGGTAGATGGGCCAGGTGGAGTGCCTGTGGCGGGTGGGCCAGGTGGGACCCTGCAGGCCACTTGGCCGTGACCCCAAGGGGACCCAGGAGCATATGCCTCGCTCCAGCAGGAAGTGACCCAGCGACGTGGCACATTGTAGGGTCTACACCCCCGGCGGAGCACACAGGTTCCTTCACTGTCCAGATGCTGCCCTTGTGCCCCCCCCCCCATGTCACACCTGTTCCCCAGAAGCGGCCGACTGTGCTCAGGCCCCCACAGGCCTCGGGCTGCCACCACATCCCCAACTGTTCTCAGGTCCTTCCTGTCCTTCCGCATCTGGTTGCCCAGCGCAGGGTGAGCCCCGCACCTCCCAGAGTGTTCTGGGAGCTGGGCCACGCGGAGCCAGAGGCAGGGTGGAGAGCGGACCAGGACCCGAGGCTGGGGCTGCAGCCAGCGGTCGAGCGGGGACAGCTGACCATGTGTCCGGGGAGCTTGGTCACAGCCCTGCTCCGGTGCCAGGCACAGCGAGGAACCCGTGCAAGTGCCCGCTGGGCAGAGCCCCCAACGAGCCCCTGGGTCGGAATCCAGGCCACCAGCTGCAGCTGTCAGTCGGGGTCCACACCGCCCCGGCCCAGTGCGTGCACAACAGCGCCCGAGCACCAGGGATGGGGTCCCGACCTGCCCCCTCATCTCTGAGCCCCTCAGCCACGTCCCACCTCCCCCTGGTCCACACTCGGGGTGCACTTGGGGCGGGCCATCGCACCTGCCATGGACACTAGGGCTCAGGTACGCGCAGGCCCCACGGCAGCAGGCCAGCCTGTAGGATCAGGGGCGAGGGCCAGCGTGGGAGACCACGTGGATGCAGACTCAGCAGCATCATGCAGGGACCCGAGGAGAAAGGGCCAATGACGGGGCGGGGAGCAAAGGGGAAAGGTAGACAAGGACGCAGAGGTGGACACTCGTGGAGGACACGGCCCGGTTTCCTGTCGAAGGAATGTCAACCTACATGTCAACCTACATCAGCCCCACAACGTAGCTGTTTTGTTTTTTTGTTTTTTGTTTTTTTGTTTTTTACAATGTAGCTGTGGACGGCAGCTGCGGGTGGCACAGACACGGGGCAGGTGGACAGAAGGACGAGGGAGCCCGCGGCAAGCTGAACAGGGGCCACTGCTGGTACCGCAGGGGGAAGACAGGTCAGCCATAGGCGACTCCCTGGGGACCGATCTAATAAGCCACAATTATCACCCAGAAATCACTCTCTGGAACACAGCAGGTCATCAATACACGTCGACTGAAAAGCAAACCGAAAAGTTAAGTTCCGTCAAAGTTGAACGACTCTCATTAAGTGTAATAAAAAGTTCCTCTGTGGATCTTATCCAATTAACAATAAATCTCGAGTACTACGTGAATAGAACAGCTGACTATGGGTTTCATATTTCTTTCATTTAGATTTACTTAGTCTCTTCATGTTTTTTCCCATTTTTTTACGCAACCGTGTTCTATTTTCCACAAACAGTGTCGTAGTCTCGTCGCTGGAGGCGCAGTGTCTGAATTTCCATTACTTGAAAATTTGCTTGTTGGGTTTCACTTTAAAGTTTTGTTATTAAAAAAATAAAATAAAAAATAAAGTTTTGTTATTTTTATTGTTTTAAGTGTGTAAGTTTTCCCCCTATTTATTCCGGGAAATGTTATTTTTACATAATGTTCCATTTGCTCATTATATGAATTACTCATGACAAGTTAGAATTTTTTTCTGATGAGAGCACTTCACCAATTCCTTCTTTAGAGTATTTTAGTCAGTGTAAGAAAGCCAAAAGTCATTGTTTTTTTTTTTAATTTTTATTTATTTATGATAGTCACAGAGAGAGAGAGAGAGGCAGAGACACAGGCAGAGGGAGAAGCAGGCTCCATGCACCGGGAGCCCGATGTGGGATTCGATCCCGGGTCTCCAGGATTGCGCCCTGGGCCAAAGGCAGGCACTAAACTGCTGCGCCACCCAGGGATCCCATTGTTTTTTTTTTTTTAAAGAGGAACTATGAATATATAAACTTTAAAATTCTTTTTTTTTAATAATAAATTTATTTTTTATTGGTGTTCAATTAAACTTTAAAATTCTTATGTTGCAAAGCCACTACAGTCAATTTTAGAACAAAAACTGCAAACAACGTTGCAACATATACAACAGGCAATTGTATATGCCTGTTCCTACTATATAAAGAGTTCTTAGAAATCAATGGTTAGAGCAGCCTGGATGACTTGATGGTTGAGTGTCTCCCTTTGGCTCAGGGCATGACCCCAGGGTCCTGGGATCGAGTCCTGCATCGGGCTCCCTGCATGGAGCCTGCCTCTCCCTCTGCCTGTGTGTCTGCCTCTCTAGGTCTCTCATGAATAAATAAAATCTTAAAAAAAAAAATCAATAGTTAGGGGCTCCTGGCTGGCTCAGTAATGCACGTGACTCTCAATCTCAGGGTCACGAGTTCAAGCAACTCACTGGGCATTAAGACTACTTAAAAAAAGTGGGGGGGGGGGGAAGAAATCAATGATTAAAAAAAACAACACTGCATTGGAAAAATAGAACATAAACAGGCAATTTACAAAAAAACTGAAAAAGGTCATTAATAAATGAAAAAAATGCCCAACCTTATTAAGAAAGAAATGCCAAGTAAAGCAATTACATATCCCTTTATACGAATTAAATTTACACAGTTAAAAGCAACTGGAAAGATCTAGTGATGGCGAAGCATGGGGTAAGCATAGACCCGGGAGGGTAACAATCTCATAATACCTGCGTAATTTTAAAAATATGTACACCCTTCGACCCAATGATTTCCTTTCTGGTCTCCGACTCCATAAGGTTGGGCACGTGGGACAGGAAGACACTTGTGTAAATGTCAAGATCCGCGATCCAATGGTCTCAGTAATCAAACATCAACAGCAAAAGTACAAGAATGGGGATGTGAGGCTTTACGAGGGACCAGTCACTTCCAAGGAGCGAGGGCAGAGTATGGGACGTAGTAGGAGGGAGCTGCCAGTGGCACCCCAGGCACTTTCCTCCCTTTTTTTCCAACTTTTAAAAAATATTTATTTATTTATTTATTTGAGAGAGAGAGAGAGAGAGAGGCAGAGATGCAGGCAGAGGGAGAAGCAGGCTCCATGCAGGGAGCATGACGCAAGACTCGATCCCGGGACCCCGGGTCACACCCCAGGCCAAAGGTGGGTGTTGAACCGCTGCGCCCCCCGGGCATTCCGGCCTCCGTGTTTTCCCTGCTGTCACGTGTGGCATTTGCTTTAGCTTCGAAGTTGGACGCGGCGTGAGTTTCCTTCTTGACCACATGACACCATCGTCACCAGCAAAATCGCCTGCACCCAAGCAGCGATTTCAGAAGCAATCGTCGCGAACAGAAACGCACTTTCACTGACCCCTTATTTAAAAAGAAAAAAAAAAAAAGACATCACCACCTCCTATCAGGTTTAACAAGAGCTTTTTAAAATTGAAGCATTGAAGATTCTCATGCAGAGCCTGGAACATTCTCTGAGCTACTTGTACTCAAATTGGTTGTTTGTATAATCCTTCCCTGCGAAGAGAGGCTTTGCGGCCCCGCTCTTCCCGTGTGTGCCTTCACCGACCCGCTAGGGACGCTTCACAGAGCCTAACGGAACAAACCGTCTGGGGCTGGCGATGCAACTGCTTTTCCAATTTCTCCAAAATTACAGATTGACGTTGACGCGCTCCAGCTGGCTGGCATTTCAACCAAGGTTCCAAGCACTCGGGAGCGGGGAAAGCTAGCAAAGTGACCCCTTTTCCAGGCAACTCAATCCAGCTGCAAGGACAACAGCCGGTCCACCCGGGGCGGCGACACAGCCAGTCAGCGCTGTTCCGGAGGGGAAATGGGGAGCCCTTGCTTCGCTGCGTGCTACATGCAAAATGAACCACGGAGGCAGATGACTCGATGCGTCTCCCACGTCGCCGAGGCCCTACTACCTGCGAAACACGACGGGAGAGTGAAAATAACACAGAACAAAGCGAGGAGCCCGGAGTTCGAGCTCGGGGTCCAGCGCGAGCCAGCGGGGTGAGCACGGGCCCATCACTGAGCGGTGCCTTGCCGCAACTTCCTCTGCTGGCAAGAGCTCACGCTAAGTCCCAGACCCTTGCCCACCTTCCGGTTCAGGACCTCACAGCTCGACGTTCACTAAGGGGTCCTCCGACCTTTGCAAGCGGGCAAGTGAGTCAGGCCGCGGTCCTCCGCTTACCCAGAGCCGCGACCTCTCTCCCAGGGAGGCCGCTGCCCACGTCGCAGACCCGCCAGAAGCTCCGGGATATGAATTCGGCCCCCTTCACGCCCAGACTTCATGCAGACCTTGCGACATCTTAACAAATGCGTAAAAGACGCCAAAAAAACAAATTAGCAAGGGCGCTGTCAGCCAGACACGAAGAAATGAGAATAATGTGCCAAGAAATGTCCTCCCACGTGTACAGCAGCCGGTAATTGGAAGTGAGAGGGATGCCCGCCTCCCGGAGCAGACTGTGCAGAGGCGGGGTGCCCCTGCCGACACCCAGGCCTTTGCCAGAGCAGCGGTGGCGGTGGCATGGGGGGCACAGGGCCCTGCCTCCCCCGCCACCCCGGGTATTTACGGGGACGGGGTCCCACCGCGGCAGGGCCTGTGGCCGGGGCTGTGCCCTTCTGCAGGGACACTTGGCGCTCCCCACCTGATCGCTGTGAGGCGGCCGGGGATCTGCAGCTCTGGGGTCGGGCCCCACTGGCCTTCGGGGTCTCGGATCCTGCGGACCCCGCTAGGCAGGAGGATGGTGGCTCCCCCGGTGCGGGAGAGCCGGGAGCCAGGCCTCCGGGGCTGGTACGAGGCCATGGGAAATGGGCAGCCCTGACGTCATGGCCCGACACCCGCCCAGAGGGGCTCGGTTCACTGAAGCCCTGAAGGCCCCCAGGGCTGTAATCACGCTGCCCCGCACCCGCCCAGCACCGCACAAACGCCAGGGCCAGAGAGTCGCTGTCACCCTAATGAAGCGCGGCGGGTGCTGCTCCACCAGGAAGGTCGGGGGCCGAGGACGGACCCTCTGCACAGGGCGACGCGGGCGTCGGCAGCAAAGCTCGGCTACGGCCTCCCCAGCTGTGGCTTCCAGAGGCAGCCCCGTGGGCAGCGAGCCCACGCCTTCCTTGCCACCACCCCTCAGTGCGGTTCCTTCGGAGACAGCGTGGATCAAAGGGCTCGTCACCCAGCGCTGCTCTTGTCACCGCCTGGGACGGCCGGTGCGCGTCTGCCCGTGTGGGGCAGCCTTGCTGCAGGCAAGGGCTCCCGGGACCGTGGCCCTGAGCAGCAAGCTGGCCTGGGAATGCTCGGGTGCAGGACGACCACCACGGGCACCGTGTGCGGGCAGAGGCTGGCGATCTGAGGCCGCCCGGATGGGAGCCTCCCTCCAGGGCGCCAGTTGGTCATTTCTGGGCCACAGGCAACGACACGACTCCACCGTGGAGAAGTTATTTCGTCTCTGTCGTCCCCACACGGGCACATGCCCTGTGAAGAGCACTCTCACAAGAGCGCGCGGTCCCGGGGGCCGGTGACCAGGGGTGGCTTTGAGGATGAGGACACGACGGCGCTTTGCCTTAAAGAGGAGATGTCAGTTCAGTGAAAAAGAGGAAGGGAAACAGGGCGAGGAGGAGCCAGCTCCAAGGGCAGAGGTGCGGGGGCCACAGGCATGAGCCGGGCTGCAGTCGGGCCACCGAGGGCCACTGCGTCCTGCTTGAGGTCGGCCTCCGTTATGGAGGCGATGGCAGGTGCTAGGCCGTCCATGTGTCCAGAGACCAGGCGACCAGCAGAGGCCCAAGGCCTGAACCTGAGGGCAGGAGGCTGCATAAGCATGGTCCTCACCCATCACGGCCTCTACTGAGCGGAGCAGGCGTTTTGGGTCCCCTCGCTGCTTTACACACTTTGTTTCATTGAAGTGATTTGCATGTATTACCCACTGTCGTCTTCACAGCAGCCCTAGGAGATCGGAATCCATCTGACGGATGAAAAAAACGAGGCGACAAGAGGAGAAGGTCACCGAGTCCTCAGGTGGCAAAGGAAGATCCCAACTCCCGACCCCCGCACCAGGCCTGGCTCCTGGGCTAACACATCGAGGGAAAGCTGAGAAGGGGCACGGAAGGGACCAGGTGAGTCTACAGTCCTTGCACACCAGGGTGCTGGTTTGCGAGCTCGGGAAATGGCAAGAGGAGCTCCCCGGGGCCAGGAAACCGTGGAGTCCGACTTAGTAGGGAGGCTCTATGCCCGAGACACACGCTTGGGGTCTTCAGGGAATAGGTGATTGGAGCCTGGCTATTCCAGGGAGGTGTTCCAGGGTGGGGGTGGGGGAAGAGAGGGAGAGAGGGGGAGGGTGATGGAGGGGGAGGGAGGGAGGGAGGGGGAGGGGAAAAGGGAGGAAGAGGGAGGGGAAAAGGGAGGAAGAGGGAGGGGGAGAGGGAAGGAGAGAGGGAGGAAGAGGGGAGGAGGAGAGGGGGAGGGAGAGGAAGGTGGAGAGGGGGGACGAGGATGGGAAGGGGGAGAGGGGGAAGGGGAGGGGGAGGTAGACAGGGAGGGAGAGAGGGAGGGGGAGGAGGAGGGAGAGGCTTTTCACCTCTGTCCCGACATTGAAGCCTAAAGCCCCAGGGTTCAGCCCGGGTTGACCCGCACTTTGAGTGGACACCCAGCGTGACGGCGTCCTCGGTCGGGCCGTGGGAGAGGAAGACCTGAAGGAGACGGGACAGCAGCGGTTAGACCAAAGGAGACCTCAGGTGCCAGGGAGTCCTTGCCCTTTTCATGCCCCTGCCCCCCAAATCCGCTACAGGTCCCTGACCAACCCAAGTATCCTAGCGGCTTCTGCTGGCCGGCGGCTCCTCCTCTCCACCCCCCCCCCCCCCCCCCGCCCAGCTGTTGCGCCTCCACCCGAGGCAACAGCGGCTCAGGGAAGGCCCGGGGCCCCTGAGGGGCTGGCAGCTTAGCCGACGAGCCAGTCACGGTGAAGCATGGAGAGCTGCACGCCGTGTAGACGGCCGGCCCGGTGGGCGGCTCTGCACCCAGAGCTCAGGCCACTGCACGCCCACGGCTCAGGGTTACAGGCTGCCGGCAACAGAAACGCCAGGGGTGTTAGCGGTGTCGGTGGGCAAAGGCCAGGCCTCCTCTCCCGCCGCAAAGAACCACCCAGCCCTGTGGTCACTAGCATGGGGGCTGGGGAGCGGGGAGCCGGGGGCAGAGGGCACCCAACGCCGGGCTGCCGGGGGAGCACAGCAAGCCCACCCACGCTGGAGCTGCCCCCCAAGATGTGCGAGCGCACATGTGCTCCTTACTGGGAACTGTTTCCCCACAGTCCCGATCCATGTGCCAGCATCCAGTAAGCACCTACCGTATGCGATGCATCTCTCCAGCTCTCCGAGGGAGAGACTCATGAGGAAGGTGGGGTTCATCCCTTGAGTCCAGAGGACACTAATATCCTGCCCAGCTTCCCCAGACACTTCATTGCGTAAACCTCACGTCGACCCTACGACGGAGCTGAACGGGTCTTGCTCCCTACAGTCGGACGCTGCTTGTTGAGACCCCAGACAGACCTCAGCCCACAGGGGCAGTGGCAGGGCTGCTCGGCGGCCTCTCTCGTGCTGCCCTGCACCCTGCGGGACAGCACCCCACGGGCGGCACCCCACACCCCGGGTAATCTACGCTGGTCAGTTCACCAAAGTGTGACACCTTCACGTTGGCTCTCCGGCTGCCGAGCCTCCCGGGGAAAGTTAGACACCTGCGAGGTTTCATAATATATCATTTCTCTGGACCAGACAACGCAGATAAAATAAATAGAACTGTATGATTTATAATTGTGTCTATCAGGACATGAGGGGTTGTTTTTTTTTTTTTTTTTGAGTTTTTTTTTGTTTTATCAAAGAAAGATTATAGTCAGAAATCGCCCGGGAGCTTGTTGCACATTTCGTTTGTTATCCTTTTCGGAAAGTTGGTAAAGCATTCGGAGCAGCTCTGAGTGGACCACAACATCCCCAAAACCCAAACGCTTATTTCTGGCCACTCTCGACAACTGCTTAAAATGCACTCGGCAGCAGAAAAACGTTTATCGGTAACCCTGACGTGTCGGGATGAGCCATTTTTATGAGGCGATTTTTACGCTTCTGAAGTAGTCAGCATTAACAGAAGACTGGGGGAGACCCCGTAGCTCCGTCCTAATGGCAGGAGCGCGTGGGAGGAAATCAGTCCCGGGGAATATCGACCTTTCGTCCCTTACTTAGTACAACTGACCTGGAAATCCTACTCAGAAATTTTCAGATTTGGGGAATCTGAAAATCAGTTAATCATCAGAACCAATTGATAGTATCAGAACCCGGCTTGCCACATTCTGTGCCCCAATGTGTGGCTCCCGCTTCTCCAAGCCTCGCTGCGTGATTGCCGGGCAACCGTCGATCTTTGTTTCCTCATCTGTAAAATCAGAGGACTATGTGAGTCCAGCAATCTATAATGCCGACCTACAATTTATTTATTCTAAAGGCCTAATTTCCTGAGAGGCGATGAAAATGTCATTGATTTACCGAATTACCTAACTGGAAAATGGTCGTGTTTTCATATGATATTTATATTATCTTTTTTTATAAATTTATTTTTTATTGGTGTTCAATTTGCCAACGTATAGAATAACCCCCAGTGCTCATCCCGTCAAGTGCCCCCCTCCGTTCCCATCACCCACTCACCCCTACCCCCGCCCACCTCTCCTTCCCCCACCCCTAGTTCGTTTCCCAGAGTTAGGAGTCTCTCATGTGCTGTCTCCCTCTCTGATATATCATATGATATCTATATTATTTTTATAGAAAACATGCTTTGTTTTATATTAATTCATCTTTATCAGATGAATCATGGATTTTACCAAAAAAAAAAAGTCTGCTTGTTTTCTCCTTAAACATAATGATTAGCATTAGAATGACTGCCATTTACTATTATTTATATAAATAATAGTGAAAGGGAATAGAAGGGAAGGGAGAAAAAATGGGTAGGAAATATCAGAAAGGGAGACAGAACATGAGAGACTCCTAAGTCTGGGAAACGAACTAGGGGTGGTGGAAGGGGAGGAGGGTGGGGGTTGGGGGTGACTCGGTGATGGGCACTGAGGTGGGCATTGACGGGATGAGCACTAGGTGTTATTCTATATGTTGGCAAATTGAACACCAATAAAAAATAAATTTATTATTAAAAAAAAATTACTGCCATTTAGGGGCACCTGGCTGGCTCAGCAGGTGGAACACGCGACTCTTGAGTTCAGAGCTGTGGGTTTGAGCCAGGTTTGAGCCCCACGTAGGGTGTGGAGATTACTTAAAATAAAATCTTTAAAACAAAATTATTGCCATGTAGGGATACACTGAACGCCATGGGGTAAGTGGTTTTATAAGCACCCATACCTGCAGGGGTTGGCATGGTAAAAAAAAAAAAAAAAAAAAAAAAAAAGCCTCAATAAATGCGTTTTTAGTAAGGACACTCAAATGCTTGCTCTTTTTAGTCTCGGTAATTTCAGTGTGTGTAATGGGGTGATGCATGTATTTTTTAAGTATTAGAATTATTTTAAGAATCAGCTATCTACTCGCAAACGTAAAAATTAATCGTCATCGTTTCTGGGGACAAGATGGGGAAAGTGTGATGACCTAGTTAGGACAGGCACCAAAAGGATCCATCATCTTCTCAGAAACTGGAGAAAGAAGGACACGTGAATTTGGATTCTAAGACACTGTTCCTGGATGAAGACCCCCCCCTAAGCCAGAGGACACACATCAATCACAGCCACGGAAGCAGAACTCAGCTACGCAGCCAGTTGTCCTACCCGGAGGACGGGTCCCGTCTTCTCCCAGGACACATATGCCGCCTCTCTTGACACTTCATTCCGGGCCTGACCGACCCAGCTGGGGAGCACTTACACGTAGGTCACCTCCTGGCGCTGCAGCGAGAGCACATTTCCTTTTTAAACTATTTTCATCCTCAGGAGGAAGATACCTGATTCTCACCCCTCCGGAAACCATCAATATAAGCCTTCTCGTCTCCAGAATCCTTTCACGCTTCCCAGCTTCTTAATCAGGCCTCGTTGCTCATCTGCAGCTTCACCCCTCTCCCTTCCCGCCCGACAGGTGGCTGGCTGAGGCGGGCCCAGCTCCGGAGGTCTCCGCCGGACAGCGCAACGGAGTCGCGGCACCGTAGGCCTTGGCTTCCCCTTTCCCCGACGCCTGCTTTCATTCTCCCTTTCACTCCCAGACTGTTCATTACGAAAACTCGTGCCCCAGGCAGCAGAGACTGACCGCCAACCCCCAACGCCCCGGGACGCTCATTGCCTCCCATTTTCGTCGTCCTTCCCACCTTCGCCAAAGGACTTCCCAAAGAGAAAAAACAAAGACAGAAATGGGACCTGCTCTGAAGCAGCCTGGTCACAGAGTCCAGCTGTCTTGTGGACAGCAGTTCCAGGGAAAGACACTTACGGGTAAGGAAACCACATCGTGATTTCTCTAGAACTCCCTCTGGAGACCTGAGCCCCTGACTCAACCTTCGCCGAGGAACCTGAGGAGCCGTGGGGACTGCGCCTGAACCGAAAAGATACAGCTTCCCGGCTCTTTCCGATGCTGTCCCAGCAAGAGCATCTGTTCCGCTACGGATGGACGGACGGACGGACGGGCGTCCCCCGAAGGGCTTCATGTCGCTCTTAAATGCTAATCACCTAGAGGAGCTTTTCAAAAGCCAAGGTTTGCTTTTTGCCCCAGGAGGCTGGTGTTTGCAGGGGGCAGAGGGGCCGGCACACGAGGCGAGGAGGGTCCAGAAAGGCCCCCAACCACATCCCGGGATCCCCGGGACCATCTGAGAGGCCACCCAGTTCCCCTGCACTGGGCTTCACGGCCTGCGGTGACCGGCTGCCTTCCCGGCTCTGAGAGGAAGCCGCAGAAGGGCCACCCCGAGCAGCATCATCCTGTCGCCAGCACACTGCAGCTCTTGTCCGCAGAGATCGTGCAACCACCAGGGCTGCTGTGTGAGGTGTGTCCTCTGTCCCCCCCTCCCTGGGCCAGCCTCGAGCTTCGAGGGACCAGGCCCTGCTCAGCCTCCTCATTGTCAGACATCCCTTCCCTGCCGGGGACGGGGCTGGGATGAGCCACGAGCATGGGAACCAGAAAGCTCTTCCACTATGCCCCCTGTTCCTTCCAACCGCTGCACGTCAGTTGCATAAACCCAGACGCAGACACGGAAGGGACACAAAGAACACGGGGAATGCTAGCTAGTCCACGTCTAGGAGCTCTCCCCTTGTAATACACAACTTCCCCCCAAACATCCATAAGATTTCAGGGAAAAAAGGGGGAGTTTCTTCCTCGATTGAAGAATGATTTCCTCAACTGTGCATTTTGCCCGAGGCATGGCCAAAGGGCACAAGGTAGCCCCTAAAAAACTCACCTGGACATTCTCCTCGTAGTTTATTTATAATAACAGGGGCTCACGTAGCTAGGAGTTGGCTGAGGCTCAGACTCCAAGAAAAGTGTTTTCAAAAAGGAAAATGGAAAAAAAAAAAAAAAGGAAAACAGTGTGAAGAACCACTGGTCGCAAGGTCATCAACCTTCCTTTACTCCAACTGGCACATCATGTGACTTTAAAATTAAAGAAGTGCAAAGAAATTCTTTTTTTTTTTTTTCAGACAATGAGCTTCTACTTGGCATCTTTTTTCTTTTTTTTTTCTTAGATTTTATTTATTTATTCACGAGAGACACAGAGAGAGAGAGGCAGAGACACAGGCAGAGGGAGAAGCAGGCTCCATGCGGGGAGCCCGATGCGGAACTCGATCCCAGGACCCCGGGGTCACGCCCTGGGCCAAAGGCAGATGCTCAACCGCGGAGCCACCTGGGCCGCCCCTACTTGGCATCTTCTTTGGGGGACTTTGGTGGAGATGAAAGAACTGGTGGCACCGGAAGCAATCCTGTGAGACGGTTTCCTCTACAAAAGGATCTACAAACTTATTTTTACGGTGAGTGTTCAGCCAGGGTAGCGACCCACCTTTATTTTGCATTAAATTTATTGGAGGAGCTTCGATTTGGCAAAATAAGGCAACTGCTCTACGTAATACGGTTAACAGGAGGAACGGCCTGACAAATCCCCAACAATAAACTCTGTTTAGAATGTAAACAGACTCTTGGATCCCTGGAAGAACAAATAGATCATAAAGATGGCCATAAAAAGCTGTCGAGCGGGCTGGGCTGTTCCCACTCACCTCCGGGACACGGCCCAGCGGGAGCCCGGCCCTTCCTCCTTCCTTGAGGCAGCTCTAGGAGCCGAAAAATCACAGTTTTATTACTGTGACCACTGCGACACATAACGCCCCAGAAGCACGTGCACGGAGCACCGTGTTAACAACGCAAATCCCCTTTCTAGATAAAGACCGCTTTCTTCTATATTTCTATTCCAAAGATTCTATTTAAAAAAGTGACTGGTTTTGGGGACCTCTGGGTGGCTCAGCAGTTGAGTGTCTGCCTTCAGCTCAGGGCGTGACCCCAGGGTCCCGGGATCGAGTCCCGCGTCGGGCTCCCTGCATGGAGCCTGCTTCTCCCTCTGCCTGTGTCTCCGCCTCTCTCTGTGTGTCTCTCATGAATAAATACATAAAATCATAAAAATAAATAAATAAAAATGATGTTTTTCTCATGTTTCTCTTTAACCCTGGATGAGATGCTGTGATAGAGAGAAATCTTTCTGCAAAAAGACAGTAAGTAAAGATACTCCAAATACAAACATTTGTGATATGAGAGAAAAAGCAAAAATAATCCCAAAGTGTCTGACACTCCAAAGCTTCTAACAAGAAGAACAGAAAAAGATTCCATCAGAAACTTCAAGGGAAAAGGGGACGAAAAAAAAAAAAAAGAAAAGGGGACGAGCTCACTTCAGTGTGAGTTGGTTGTCACTTCAAGTTGTTAAGCTTGACAGAAAAATGCCAAAATATCCAATGACACGTCTGGGAACCATGCCTTTTTCTCTTTCTTTCTTTCTTTCTTTCTTTCTTTCTTTCTTTCTTTCTTTCTTTTTTCATGTTTCTCTTTCTTGAATCAAGGAAATGGCAAAGGAAAACTCCACCTCTCACAAGAATCAATGTCTCCTTTTTTATTAATTAAAAACTAATTTAAAAATGTAGGTACTGGGGGCGCTTGGCTGGCTCACCCAGTGGAGCATGCAACTCTCGATCTCCCGGCATAGAGATGACTCAAAAAATAAAACCTTAAGAAAAAATAAATGCATAAATGAAACATAGGTAACAGAACATCGTGCAGCCTTTAGAAAAATGTTTACCAAAACTTCAGTAAACTACTATTAATAAACTAAAAGAAGTATGTTCTGAAAGGCTCACTGGCAAAAACAACTAATAATGTTCAGAAGATACTTAAGCAATTCCTGTTTTTTTTTTTCAGATTATTTGAATAAATTATTCCTACATACTACCTTGGGTCCATTGGCCCTCCAAGTTTTAACATTTATCATAATTTCTCAGAAAAGTTTAGAAAGGAAAGAATAATCATTTGTGCTCATAATACAGACAGCCTTCGCGGCTTCTTGACCCTCCTCCTTATCTGGGTGCCAACTGCGTGGGGGGCGGCACGGGGACCCCAAGGCCTCCGGGGTCTGGAGCATGCATGGCGGCCCTGCACCTGCTGCTGCCAATTTCACTGGGGGCCTCGTGGATGTTTCCAGACCTCCAAATGGGCACGGCCAGGAGAAGCCGGGTCTGCTGCCCCAAGCCCCCAGGGACCCCCCACCCCCCAGGTGTCCCCTGCCCCCCTCAGGCCCCCTGGGACCCCCAAACCCACTGGCCTGTCCCTGGACCGCTGCCCCAGGCCCCCTGGGACCCCCAGACCTCCCAGGCCCCCCAGACCGCTGCCCTGCTTGGGCTTGGGTGGACCCCGTAAGCTCGGGGAGACCTCTGAGCTCCCGGGGACACCAGGCAGCCCTGACGGGGTCCCGCAGCCACTCAAGTGGGGGCCACGCCTGTGTGGGGTCCCCAGGCCCAGCTGACACAGCAGCGGCACCTGCTCACCCATGCCGCGCAGCGGGAAGCTCCCCGTGCCTCAGGGGTTTGCCCAGGGATCATCTGGCTGCACAGTGAGGCGGGGGGGGGCACTGCCTGAGGGGGGTGCTACCTGGGGGGGTGCTACTTGGGGGGGAGTGAGGCCTTGGGTGGGACGCTGCAGCCTCCTCCACACACTGGCCCCCGTGGCTGGAGCTGGGGCGAGCCCTGCAACTGCCCTTGCTCGTCCCCTGGATCCTGTGCCCCGTCCTGACAGCTGTCGGCCCGTTGTTACCAGCCAGGCCTCCGGGTGGGCAGAGGGGGGACCTCGCCAACAGCTGGCGCGAGCAGGGCACCTGAACCTGCTGCACGAGGCCCGAGACTCTCCCCAGACAGGCTCGCCCCCGCCCCAGGACTTCATGGCCACGCAGACCTAAGAGCATGTGTGCAAAGCAAGGTCATCCGAGTGGGAGCGACCGGAGGGAAAGGACCACACCGGGCGAGGCCACCCAGCGTCCCACGCTCCACGGGATTCTTTATCTACAGGACCTCTGCGGGTGGGCGACCCCTTCAAGGAGGTCCTGCCCTGGCCGCAGCTGAGCAGCGTGGGCTTTGGCAGGGGGACGTCACCTGACTCGGGCCACACGGCGCTTAGGTGGCCGAGCTGAACGTCTCCACGGCTTCTCCAATAACCCCCAGCAACGGGACTCTTTTTCTAAGCACAACGTCCCTTAAATCACAGAGAGCTCCAATAATCAAAAGTGGACCGTGTATTTTAAACACCCGTCGGAAGGAGAGCCACTTGGCCAGGCGCCGGCGCGTGGCCTCTGAAGTGGAGGGCAGGGTCAGGCCCCGCGGCCCCAGGGAGCAGGCCGGCGGCGAGGCAGCTCCCACTGTTGACCGTGGGTCCGCGGTTCTCCAAATCCTATCAGACGAACTACAGAAAACTCAGGGACAGAAAGCACATCCACATCTCTGGTCCCTGGACGTGGACTCCAGGGGGCCGCTCGGAGCCCTTCCACCAGCTGCCTCCCAGCGCCCCCCCACCCCGGGAGCGGGGACGTCCTCCCCCCGGGTGTCACCCGTGGGCCACTGTGGCTGGGAGCTCACGGGGCCCAGCGTCGGGCCGGGGAGCACGGTCCCTCACGGATCCCAGGTCAGGCCGACCCCCCAGCACCCCACCTCTTCTCCTCAAGGGCCAGCCTCAGAGGGAGGTCCCCGAAAGGCACAATTTTTTTTCAATTATTTTTTTCTTTTGTTGAGGACAAGCGAGAAGATGGGTGAGCAGACACAGCACGCCACGCCCGGCGCTGCTCCCGGGACACACTGCTGACAGGCCTGACGGCCCGACGGAGACACTGGCCGCCCCACGGAGCATGCAGACGGGAGGAGGAAGGCGCTCCTGGGCTGCCGGCCGGGCCTCCCATAGGGTCCCCGCTGGGATCTCAGGGGGCTTCCCGAGCACGCTCCTCTCCGGCCGCCTGCCTTCCGTGCATGGGCCCTGCTCACGGCAACGCAGGGGCTACTGCGGCCTGTGTCCTCGCCGCCGCAGGCGTCCCCCACACACTGGTCCCTGTGGCCGGAGCTGGAGCGCCCTGCAACTGCCCTGGCTCGTCCCCTGGATCCTGTCCTGTCCTGACAGCCATCGGCCTCCAGGCTCCTGCTAGACGTCGGGTGAGGGCAGCAACCCACGCGCTTGGGAAACAGGCGAGCATGAAGGGGCAGAGGAGCCAACGAGCAACACTCCCCCAGAGGCCAGGCGGCACCGGCGCTGAGGGTCTCGGGCCTCGAGCCGCGGCGTCTCTGAAGGGCAGGGGCAGTGGTGCAACGAGCAGTCGAGGCAGAGCCTAGGCTGCTGGGCCCCAAGGCAAGGGAGCCAAGAGACGGCCCCCCATTTGCACACCCCCGCTCGTGCCGCCCCCACCACCACCCGCAGGCCGCTGGGGAGAGGCTCTGTTCACGGGGTGGCAGGCGGGGCTGGGTCCCGGGGCCCTGCCACCCCGCGGGTCTCCTGCCAAGCAGCGGTGAGCTGCTGACCCCGGGGCTGGAGGACACGAACTCCCCAGGGCAGGAACGGTGGAAACGGGGTCAGGATGCAGCGGCCTTGCGACCTGGAGGGGGATGCGGCCACCTTTTCACTTGTGTCCTCTTTTGTAATTTGTCTTTTAAAAATCACTTAACCAGGGGCACCCAGGGGGCTCAATGGTCGAGCGTTGGCCCTCGGCTCAGGGTGTGACCCCGGAGTCCCAGGATCGAGTCCCGCATTGGCCTCCCTGCAGGGAGCCTGCTTCTCCCTCTGCCTGTGTCTCTGTCCCTCTCTGTGCGTCTCATGAATAAATAAATAAAATCTTTAAAAAATATATCGCTTAATCAAATTCTGAATTTAAGGCTTCCGTGAGCTAGTCCACATTTTCACTCACGACCACCCCTTTCCCCAAGCGTGGGCTCAGGGAGGCCGTACGTCATCTCTCAAGGCTGTGAATCCTCTCCTGCCCCCTAGACTCCAAGTCCCTCTGGAGGAGCTGCGGGGCTCCCAGCACCGACCACAGAGGCCGGCTCTCGGCATGCTCTTCACAAACACCCGAAGACGCGGTGCGGAGATTTTGAACGAGATCTCCCCAAAGACACCGAGCTAAACGTTCACAAGCAAACATCACTGATTACGTGCTACTATTGTCTTCTCTTCAACTATGCAGGTGTTGGACAGAGTTAGTCCTGCATAGAGAGCAGTGCAAGGACTGGAAGACTTAAGAGAATAAATAAGGGATTTCCACATGTGTCATAAGGTGTGATAAGACCACCGTGTGCATTTCCAGAAATTTCTACCTCTACAGCACAGGGGCAGGGGAGTGGGGCGGGCGGGGAGAAGAAGTGTGTAAGGAAGATGATTATATCTGCATATTACATTTTTGTTTTCAAGATTTCATTTTTCAACACTTTGAAAATATTTTTAATTTTTAAATATTTTAATATTTTTAAAATATTCTTTAAATATTATTTTTAAATAATCATTAATTTTATTTTTAATTATTTTTAAATAATCATTAATTTATTTTTAATTATTTTAAAATAATAATTGATTTTATTTTTAATTAATTTTAAATAATCATTGATTTTATTTTTAATTAATTTAAAATTAATTATTAATTTTATTTTTAATTATTTTAAGTATTATTAATTTTCAGAGGCACCTAGGTGGCTCAGTCAATTAAGCGTCCAACACTTGATTTCAACTCAGGGGGTTCATGGTTGATTTCAAGGTCGTGGGATCAAGCCCCGAGTCTGCTTGAGGTTCACTCCCTCCCCCCAAATAAATAAATCCTTTAAAATATATGATTAATATTCACAATATTAACACTTTATCTAAATATTTTCAGAAAAAAATGATGCCGTGTTTTCCTAAAAGTTCTGTGTTCTATACCTTACAGTGATTTTTCTCCTCCCTGACATCACAGAAGATCAAATATACTCGATTCAGCAAACACTGACTGAATGCAGACAACACGCAAGGCCCACAGTTAAATAAGCTTCACATAACAACAAAAAAAAAGTGTAGTGGACTGACTGAGCTGTTCATATTCTACCAAGAGAACTATATTTATCTTAGTATTGAATATTTTATTTATGTTTATTTTATTTATATTAAGTATTTTATTGTATTTACATTGAGCGCTCTTTGAAGGTGGATATACTATGTATAGTATGTCTGCAGCCACGTGATGATGTTCGGCACGTCTTGAGTCTCTAACATGAGGGGCACTTTTGCTCCCAATCCTCTGTTTTTAATAAATGGCCTTACTTACACACCACGCTCCAAACAAAAAACCTTCTAGTAGCCCCCACGTGCACTGAGAATAGAGGTTTCCCTCCCGCAGCATGCAAGGCTGGGCTCTCATGACGGTGCAGGCATGAGCCCAACCGCGCCAGACCACATGGAGTTGGCCCTGACCCTCCGATCTGCAAAAGCCCAGGCACCTGTCGCAGCAGAGTCCTTTGCCTTCCGTGCGTGAACCCACGGTGGGTGTCTCCCCATCTGGAAGGCACCCTCGCCACAACCTGGGCTGTGACCCTGCCTTATCCTCAGCTCTTTACTAATGAATATCCTAGAGACCTTGAACTGACTACCCTAACTACTATCCTTGGCCTTCACCACTATCACGTATGTGACGTGCTTCACTTTCAACCAAATGGGTCATGAGTATGACCTTGCGGCAACTCCTGAGCAAAGCTCCCTAAATCATGATTTGGCGAATAAATGAGTGAGAATGATTATGTTCAAGGTTGACTGAGATCCATACATGAAAATGGTGTCCTAACGCTCTAATGTTCTCCCTCAACTGTTAGAAGAAAACCAAAACCATTTATTTGAGTTGCATGTTAGTTTTGTAGAAAAATAGCAGTTGTGAAAAGATGGAAAATGGTATGCAAAACCCACATCAAACGGGCTGCTATGGTAGCTTTAATCGTTCCCTTGTAGTCTCAAGCGGTGTTTTCGGACAAGAAAAAACCCTACAGAGGTTTACCTAAGATGCAAGTTCCTCCTCCCTAGGGAAAGTCAAAGGTCCTCACTCTGAAAGCCAGCGACTATGACACGGCTGGCTTTTTTTCTGGAAAGGGGAGCAAAATCTGAAGGTTCAAAATTCAGGTTCTTTGGCTTATTTGGGGGGAATGGGTCGGTTAAGAGAGCCAACATGCTCGAGGGGGAAAACCTCAAGCATTTTCATGTTCTATCTGGGACCTCACAGCCTGCCTGTCAGCTCATCGTGGCCCAGTAGCCCCGGTGGGGACGCAGCCGCCCGCCAAGCAGGCACAGGGCCGCCATGGCGGAGGGGTCATGAGCAAACAAGGTCACAGCATCCCACGCGCCACTGATGCCCAGTGGGACAGGTTCACTCTACAGAGTGCGGCTCTGGCCCCACAGGTTCTCCGCAGCATGAAGACGCTCCCACGGGACGTGCATCTTATGGATTTTAAAGAATTACTCACGAGCTAACCTGCTCTCTGTCTTGCGTCACCATCTGCATCATCAGGAACGTGTGCAAATAAATTTTTAAAATTTGAATGGTTTATCACAGCATTTTAACGGTCTGCATTCTGAAAGAAAGGTGTTTTTTTTTTAATAACAAAGAAAGTAAAAAGTTAAAAGCTGTTACTCATTTTGAAACAGTAGCTTTTCTTAATTTAAAAATAAATACATAAAACCCTAGTGCAGGCATAATGAGGAGTATTTCCATGCACTGTCAGTACACAGTCACCTATCCTGAAAATGAGTTTTGCACGAAGTATCTTGACACATCCACACCCCCCGACCCAGGAATCAGCCTCTTCCACGGATCCTGCTTAGAGAAGTAATCTGAAATCGGAACAAAGATTCCATCAAAATGCCACTTATAATGCCAGATATTTGGAAACTGCCTAAAGGTCCAATTTTGACAGAAGATGGTGCATCCACACCATCAACTCTCATACAGATATTAACAGAGCTTGCCTGGGAGTTGGGAAATCTTTAGGACACAAGGTTAAGCAGACAGCGCAGGGTGTAACATGTTACTGACTATGGAAAAAATGCATTAAAAATGAGTGAAGAAAATCTCAAAATGTGACGGGTGCTTTCGGGTCATGGAATTGCAGGCAAATTGTCTCCCCGATTTGTTATACTTCACGTTTTCCAAAGTTCCGATGGGGAGCATGTAGCGCGTTTATGGCTGGAGGTGGTGACGTGTTCTCTGCAGGCGGTGGCCACCGCACGCCGGGTCCACGCTCGCGGCCAATCGCAGGGCCCATCGGGTAAGTGGTGAGCCGCGTGGGTGTGGATCCAGGCCTCGGCCCTGCCCACGGCGGCACAGACAGAGGCTGAGATTCCTTGGATTCACCTTGCGTTTCGGCCCGAAGATGCTGATGCACAAAAAGGAAAATCCCCCTCGGCAGCGGCCAACCTGTCAGCCCCTCTGGGACGAGCTCGCCATTTGCAAGGTGGCTTCTCCTCAGCACGGCTAGTCCGGGCCAGGCAGGCGTTACCTACCCGCACCCCTGCTCAGCGCTGGGGTGGCGGGCTGCGGGCACCGGCCAACGTCTGGCTCCCCCACATCGTGAACTTCTTGAGGTCCCTATCACCCCGACATCCGCAGAGTCTAGCCCAGTGCCTAGCAGACGGTGGCATCTAATAAATACTGTGAAATAGATTCGTGTCGCGACACCTCAGTGACGCCTAAGAGCAATATGCACGAGCAGGCACCTCCTGCAACGGAACCGGGAGGAGCCTCAGATGGAACCTCCAGCTCGCGAGCAGCGGAGCCGCCCGAACCCCGCGCTGGCCTGGCGCTTGCCCCCTGCCCCGCCGTTCTCCCGCACGAGGCCACTCTGTGCCCACGGTGGCTCAGGACAGAAGCAGAGCTTTGGGGGTCACACCCGCCCACAGCAGATTTCCCCCAAATGTGCTTCTGTGCCAGCTGCAGCCTTGTCTCCGTCAGACACGCTGATGAGGACAAAGTCACGGGATTGTTCCTGCTCCTGTGACCTTCCCCCAAGTCCCGGAACACGAGCCCCGACCTCGAGATCCTGTGCTAAGTGCCTTCTCACGCCCCTTGGCGACACCCCGCGACTCCGGACGGCCGACCTCCTCCACTGCTCCCCGTGGGTGCTTCCCAGGCCTCTGGCCACAGGGCAGGCAAGAAGTTCGTAATCCTACATGCTCCCCTGTCGTCTCTCTGCTCATGCGGGGCCTTCAGAACCCTCTTCCTCCTGAGCGCCTTCCTGGCTTGGCCACCCAGGTTTTGGACAGGCCCGCTCTTGCTCATCTCCGCCCGCTCCACTGCTACCGTTCAGCGTGGACTTCAGGACAGTCGCCGACGCTGGGATCTGCGCTGCTCTCTGAAAAATCCTTTGAACCCTAAACATGTATTATTTTTTTTCCCCTAAAGATTTTATTCATTTATTCATGAGAGACCCAGAGAGAGAGAAGCCGAGACACAAGGAGAGGGAGAAGCAGGCTCCATGCAGGGAGCCCGATGTGGGACTCGATCCCGGGTCCCCAGGATCACGCCCTGGGCTGCAGGCGGTGCTAACCACTGAGAAACCCGCACTGCCCAACACATATTATTCTACTGGGTTGCTTTAATAGTTCCCTGGGTGGTTATTTCCCCTCCCCCAAGGTGACGGCTCTGAGTTCTCACAAATAGGCCTAAAATATATACTTTTATCTACCTTCACATCCGCTTTCCACTTACTGTACACACACACACACACACACACACACAGTCCAATGCACATGACAACACATATGGTCACGTGTCTGAGCAGATGACTGTGATCGCGTCGGCTGGGAGCGACACGATGTGGCTCATATTCCACGGGTCAGCAGGTTCATCCATTAAGCAGCATCGTCAAGCACCGGCCCCTTACGGCCACAGAGTGACCCATGTTCCACCTCCATTCAGCCTGTGCGAGCACCTCCCTCCAGCCCACCCACCCTCCCTCCCTCCCTCCCTCCCTCCCCCTCCCTCCGTACCTGTTCATCATATTTCAGGGCAGAGTGTCTATCCACACAAAGGTAAACTCAGGCCATGGCAGCCGGCAGAGGTCCCTCCTCTGCAACAGGAATCAGGGCCTAAAATGAAGCCCCCCAAACACCTGACTTGCTGACGTCTGTGTCCTACATAGGGACAGATCCCCGCGGAGGGGAAACCCCGCTGGGTGGTTGCATCCCTGGCTCCGGATCCATCGTGCTGCACGAGTCCTTCCCACCCTGGTGACACGCATGAGCTCCCAGGCTCCCTGCACAGCCACATGCCCCGCTGACTCCCCACGGCCTTGGCCCCACGGACGGCTACCCAAAGGCCCAGAACCGGGTCTTGACGCAGGCACAATGGGGCTCCGTAACGGCGCCTTGTCTCTAGTCTGGCTCCAGGGTCATCTGGCCCTTTTGAGCCTCGAGTTCCTGGCTGAAAACGGGGAGAAAAGCCGTAATATTCCCCGTAATGAGGACTTGGTGCAGATCTCGTCCCCGAGGCGCAGGGCGGCCGCTCTTTGCTGTGTCCTGACAACGCCTGACAGCCGGCAGGACCCGGTCTCCCCAGAGGAGCGGCCTCCTGGGGGGGAGGGGGGCTGAGGCAAGGCGGTGGCCCCTGTTCTGAGCTGGCCCCGGTCCTTCGCCCACACCCCTCGCACAGCTTCCTTGCTCCCCGCAGACCCCACCCCAGGGACCTGCGACCGCCAGCACCGCCACTGAGCACCCAAGCCCCCCGGTCCGTCTCCCCGGAGCTCCCGTTGCTTTGGGTGCCGAGTAGAAAGTGGCCCCTCCACACATCTCTCCCACCAGTGGCGGCCCACAGACCCAGAGCTGCGTGTCCCTAACCCCCAGGGTCCTCGCCCCACACGGCCTCCACAAGGACCGGCGGACAAGGGAGGTCCTGGCAAGGGTTGGTGATAACCTGTCAGCCCCGGGTGATAACACCGCCTGGGCCTCCCCTGGCCGCCTCCCACAGACCCAGGGAAGCGCCCGCCCGTTGGCACTGTGTGCGCCTCTTCTCTCTCCCACTCAAGCCCTGGCTACAGCTGTAGTGCCTGAAGTAGGGGGTCTCCAGCCTCATGATCCCTAGACACCCCGGGCTTCTGAGGGTGAGCTCACTAGGCTGCAGATAAAGCAGAGTGATACTTAGTGGAAGCGTGTAGATATAGATAAACGGAGATAGGCCGCAAGCACGAGTCTTTCAGTGAAGTCTAGGCGTGAAGGGTGTTCCTTCATCACCGGGCTTTGCCTTGGTTGGAAAGAGAGTTGCACTTTTGGAATCTGCATGTCACGGGCACCTGAGCTGCCTTCATGTGCAGACTCCACATCACTGTTCAGGGGGGGGTCTGTCCCAAAACAGGAGGGGACAATTCTCCTCCACAACAGACATGTCGTTTTTGGTCATCGGCATCATCAGCTTCGGAGAACCACACCTCTCTGTGATCTCGACAAAGAGTGTCCATCGTGGTGTTACCACCAGCCTCCAGGTCCTCACCCCACCACCAGCACCATGCACACAGCTGGAGGCCCCCCAGCTAGACGGCCCCCATCATACTCTCTGACGGACGCGGGCGGATTCAACGGCCACTGAGGCAGGGCCAATTAGAGCCCTTCCAAGAAATTTCTAGAAGCAGAACCCGGAAAAGACAAGACCTCTTTTCTATGGCTCAAAAGCCCAAAAATTCAGGCTGCAAACTGCTTGAAAGTCAGCTTTCTCAGCACACGGAATGAAGCTGTCCCAGACAGAAAAGAGCTAGAAACGAGGAGAGAGAGAGAGAGAAAGAACCCCGACAAAGCCTCGTGAGTCTCTGGGTTCTCGCCATGACTCAAGCGAGGTCTACCGTTGGACCTTCCAGTCACATGAGCCAATAAGTCCTTTTTTGCTTAACATAGTTAAGTAGAGGTTCCTCATACAGACAATCAGGTGAGTCCTGACCAATTCACTTGGCCAGGAACATGGGGTGGGGTGGGTGGGAGGGAACTCGTCCTCCCTTGGTGCTTCGGGCAGAGAGGAGAGTAGAGCGGGAGGGGATGTAGACATCCTCATCCTCACACCTTGCTCACATTCCCACAACTCCTGTGTAATTTCACCCCAGCACAACTTGCTGCTACAACAGATCCCATTAGCAGTAGCACAGCCCCCAAACCCCACCTTTATAGGAGAATTTTCTTTCCCAGCTGCACTCAAAGCCCTTGTGAGCGTCAAAGCTCGCAATGACGCTGTCATAGTCAAACCCCTAGAATTCCTGCTGGGGAAGGGGAGGGGGTGAGGCGGGGAGGGAGCACACAGAAATAATCAGACTAAACATCAACGATACGAATCACGACATTCCGGGAGGCCTCGATCTCCTCACTGGAGACTTACCTTCCAGAACACAACCTAAATGTTTTATGCAGAAATGTGAACCTGCACCAAAATCGGACACCAGCCTTATCTCTCTGACCCATGAACACAGGGTTTCCTTTATTTTTTTTTTAAATTTATTTATGATAGTCACACAGAGAGAAAGAGAGAGGCAGAGGGAGAAGCAGGCTCCATGCACCGGGAGCCCAACGTGGGATTCGACCCCGAGTCTCCAGGATTACGCCCTGGGCCAAAGGCAGGCGCTAAACCGCTGCGCCACCCAGGGATCCCAATACAGGGTTTCCTAAGCACGTTCTAGCTTCTCCTATTCTCTACAATTCTGCAGAAAGGCAACGGGGCATAGAGCAGAACGGTGTTCCTTGGCCTTAATGGGCTCCTGGTGCGAATGTGCTTTGCAGTATTAGTGCCAGCTTCATCGCCGTTCTGCCCTAATTAGCCCTTGGCGATGTTGTGAAAAATCAGTGGCCATCATTTGTGAAAATTCACCGAAATCCATTCAGGACTAAGTAAGAGTTGTATTTTATTCATGAGCTCAGATAATCAATGATGGGCCAGGCCTCCTTTGCCTCGTGTCAGCACCACTATAACCCTTTCCCCGGGTCCGGCATGGCCTCCAGCCTGTCTTCCCCTGACCCCAACTCTACTAACCGCACCCTTCCCAAACCATGTTCTGACTCCTCCCTCTTGATTCCACCAGAACGCATCATGAAGTACTTTGAAAAGAGAGACCATGGACCAAAGCTCTCGACCTGTCCATGAGGGGATGAGGGGGCACAGAGGCCACTCAGCGGCTTGGTCAGATGACAACGTGGGTTTTCCAAGCCTCCCTCCAGAGTCCTTTGCAACCCGCCAGGCCCCTGATGCTCAAAGAGCATCCCAGGTGTGGAAGGATCTGTGCACGCTTTCCAGGCCCCCCCCCGCAGACTCTAGGTTCCTATAGGAGCGGCGATCTCACAGTCCCCCGGCTAGCAGGGCACCCCACATGTGCTCACTGTGTTCTCCGAGAGCCGGAGCACATCTATGTCAGCAGACAAAACCTCTTAAGTCCTGAACGGATGCATTTAGCAAAATTGCAGGTCATATATCCCTTCATAACACAAAGGGTCCATCTCACTGCAGATTCATTTTCTTGGTCTCCACACAAGCTTCTTTTTTTGTTTTTTTGTTTTTTTTGTTTTTTTTCCAAATGCACTTTGCTTAAGGAAGAGGTCCCATGCGGTCTCCTATTTAGGGAGAGAGATAATAAAGAAATTTAAGACCGCCTTCCCTTTTTAGGCTGTATATTCTGTTTAATAAATGCATTATTATGAGAACTTATTAATTCATCCTCTACTAATTCTGCTTAAGAAATGTAAAAGGTGACATCTGCTTTTATCCTCCTTCTCCTCTATTTTCCTGAGCTGAGTATGCATTTCTTTGCCTTTAGGCTGAGAATCTTCAGGGGAATGAACAGTTAAACAATCAGCTCAGATTCGCTCCCCGTACGTGTTGGTAGTTATCTTCCTCTGCCGGGTGAGCCGTTGTCAAAATTCTGAAACCACACACATCCGACTATAGCAATGTAGCTCTTGGAGCTTTCAAAAGCTTCCCTAAAAATTCTTGTAAGTTAAAATAAGTGCAGCCATCCTTCCTCACAATGGTCCTTCCTGAAGAATCCCTTCCGATTACGGGTGCTGCCTTTGGGAGACCACATGGCACTTAACCTGGACCCGACTCAGACGCAACAGGTAAATCCTCTCCAAGCTGACGGCCTGGAAGCCACACACAAAGACTTCCCACGCGACAACTCCCTCTTTCACTGAAGGCTTTCCCAGCCTAGCATACAAAGCTAATTGTCACAGGGGTTACACATTATAGCTAAATCATCCCATAATTACGAGCTCTCTAGTGGGACTTGGTGAGAGAGGATCAGTCCTAACACATATATTTTTAAGAGTAAAAAAAAAAAAAAAAAAAAATTCCACAACGTTAAACCGCTAAAACATTTAACCATTGTTTCCTCTTAATGAAAACATTATTCTCTGTTCAGGACTCCTATTCTTCACCTAGGCTGTTTGGAAAGGCTGACACCACATGCAGATACGCTTCTGTACCAATGAACAGCAGTGGGAAAACCAAAGTTTCAAAATGCAGCCCCTTTTTCACCAAATGGTAATATGTTCTAGCATCAGCAGCCCCAACACGAACGGAAGGTCATTTGATAACAAGTGTTTCTACGATGCAAGGCCTGCCCAACCAGCTATGCCAACAGCTGTTACAGGGGCTGCTAATATTCTCCCCCGAAGCCCTCCGGCCGCGCGTGGGAACTTGCTTGGACTGTAAAGCCTCGAGGGCGGCCGCGCTCACGGCCAAGGGCAGCTGTCCACTCCACTCCTGCAAGGTCCTCGGTCGTCCACAGCGGCCCCCGAGCCTCTCCAGAGGAAACCACGAGGTCAAGGGACGCTTTCACGCGATGTATTCGGGGCTGAAGCGGCCGACGAGGGGCCCCGGGGTGCACGCGGGGGGCGAACTGCAGGCGGGACGCGCCACCGCCTCCCGGGCCCGTGACCACGCGCATCTCACGCGCGCACTCGGCTCGTCCCCAGGCCCGGCCTTAGGACGACACAGGGGGGCGCAGAGCTGAGCCCGCCCGCGTAGGTGCCAGCGGCGCGGCTCCGGGCACCGCGCTCCGGGGGCCGCGCTCCAGGGGCCACGCTCTGGGCACCGCGCTCTGGGGGCCGCGCTCCGGGGACCGCGCTCTGGGGGCCGCGCTCCGGGCACCGCGCTCCGGGCTCCGCGCACATCGCTCCAGCGGGCCGCGCTCCGGACTCCGCGCTCTGGGGGCCGCGCTCCGGGCACCGCGCTCCAGGGGCCGCGCTCCGGGCACCGCGCTCAGGGCTCCGCGCTCCGGACTCCGCGCTCCGGGGACCGCACTGCCCGCAGCCGCCGGGCTCCGCCGGGGACGAGGCCGCGGACGCCCTCGCGGAGCGCGCCGACCCGGGGCCGAGACAAAGGAGGGTGTAGTCGGGGCCGCGGCGGGCTCCGGGCTCCCCCACCCCCGCCCCCCGTGGGCCGGGGTCCCACGCCAGCGGCGGACCCGCTTTGCGCCCCAAACTTCGGGCGACCGCGCTCACCCCAGCTCCGGCGGCCGCGGCGGGGGCGCGGGAAGGAGCGACCCCCCTGCCCGCCCGCCCGCCCGCCTCCCCCCTGCCCTGCCCTGCCCTCACCTGTGCGGGGCGCGCGGCCGCGGGGTTCCGGCGGGCTCCCTCCCGGGACGGTCAGCGCGGGAGCAGTCGGGGCGTCGGGCGCCTCGGGAGGCGGGCGGGGGCGGGGCGGGGCGGGGGGGGCGTCCGCGGGAATCTCGGAGCCGCCGGCTCCCTCCCGCCCCGGCGCGGCCACCGCGGCCCGATGAGTCAGACGAGGGGGCGGCCGGCGGGGGCGGCGGGGACGGTGGGGGGCAGGGGAAGGGGGCCGGGGGCGGGGTCCAGGGGGGAGGGCGTCCGGGTCCTGGGTCCGGGGTCCGGGGTCGGGGGGGGGGCGGGGTCCGGGTCCGGGGTCGGGGGGGGCGGGGGCGGTGACCCGGGCGCCCTACCTGGGCGGGGTGGGGTGGGGGTGGGGGGGTGCGCCACGCAGCGCTGGGAGCGCGGGCGCCTGTGCCCTGGAGGTCAGCGGCCGCGGGGTCGTCGCCGCCCGCGAGGGAGACAAAAGGGCCCCGGGGGCTGCGGGGAAAAGTTTTCCGCGCGGCTCCAGCCGGACCCGGCGAAGCACCCGCCCGAGCGCCGGCGAGGCGGGGGCGGGGGCGGGGGGCGGGCTTCCAGGAGCGTCACCGCGCGCTGGGGACCCGGGTCCGGCCGGTGTCGCCGCCGCGCGGCCCCCGCCGCCGCCCCCCTGCCCCCCCGCCCCGGGGCGCCCCCTCCCCGCCCCTCCCCGCCCCTCCCGGGCCCCGCAGCCCCCCCCCGTCCCCCGTTCCACTCGCGGCTCCGGGACGGCCGCGGGCAGAGCCTGGCGGTGGGGACGGAGGAGCCGCGCGGAAGCGCCTCTCGGGGCCGGAGGCCGCGCGACACGGACACACCCACCCGAGGGCGCGCAGCCGCCTGCGCCGGGCCGGGGTCCCGAGCCGAGGAGCTGCAGGGCGCCCCCGCGACCCCCGCCTCCCGGGAGCCGGCGCCGGGCCCACGCCCCTCGGACCCGCCTCGGCCGCCGCGTAGGGGAGGGGAGGGGAGGGGAGGGGAGGGGAGGGGAGGGGAGGGGAAGGGAGGGGAGGGGAAGGGAGGGGGCGAGGGGGAGAAAGAAGGGGCGGGGAGCGGAGGGGAGAGGCGGGGAGGGGAAGGGATGGGACGAGGAGGGAGGGTACGGGGGAGGGGGGGAGAGAGCGGGGAGCGGAGGGGAGGGGCGAAGAGGGGAGAGGAGGGGCAAAGAGGGGAGGCGATGGGACGAGGACTGGAGGGTACGGGAAAGGGAGGGGGCGGGAGGGGAGGGGCGGGGAGAGAAGGGGGCGGAGACGGGAGGGGTGGGGCGGGGAAGGAGGGGAGGGGACGGGAGGGGAGGGGCGGGGCGGGGAAGGAGGGGAGGGGGCGGGAGGGTACAGGGAGGGGAGGGGGCAGGAGGAGGGGAGAAGGGGCGGGGAGCGGAGGGGAGGGGCGAAAAGGGGAGGCGATGGGACGAGGAGTGGAGGGTACAGGAAAGGGAGGGGGAGGGGGCGTGGAGGGGAGGGGCGGGGAGAGAAGGGGCGGACGGACGGGGGCGGAGACGGAAGGGGAGGGGTGGGGGCGGGGAAGGAGGGGAGGGGCGGGGAAGGGGGAGGGGCGCGGAGGGGAAGGAGGGGCAAGGGAGGGAGGGGCGGGGGGCGGGGGCCCCCTGGCGGGCTGCTCGGGCGCTGCGGGGGCTGAGCGGAGCCCGGTCTACACCAAGGGAGCCCACAGTGGGGGTCCGCCCGGAAGGAGCCCCGAGAGAGAGGGAGTGGGGCGGGGGCGGAGGGTCGCGGGGAACCCGGGCGGCAGCCACGTGCGGTCGCGCGGCAGAGGCGGGCTGTGGCCTGACCACGTGGGGCCACCGCAATGATAAATAAAGTCTCGTCTACACCCGCGGATTCCCAGTCCCGCCGCGACGCTGACGCGTGCCGAGCGCATCAGGCCCGCGAGGAGGGGGCTACACCCGCGGGCCTCCCGAGTGTACCTGGGGTGATGGGCGCTCGGGGTGACAGGTGCTTGTGTCCTGGGGACAGGAAGGCGGGGGGGTGGGGGGGATGCCGTGCAAGGCCGCACATTGTGGAATTCGGACACGACCCGGCAATGAGGACACACCGTGGAAATGGGTTTCCTGGGGTTCAGTCCTCCTGCCTTAACTAGGAGAATTTGGAGATTCGGCATTTTTAGTAAAAAAAAAAAAAAAATCTCACCATCAAAATGTTAAAAAAAACCACTAAACTAAAAAAAAGCGGGGAGGTAGGTGAAGAAATAAGTCACACTAATACACCATCTGTGGTCCTATTTTTACCCCCCTGTATCTAGTACTGGTTAGGCCACCGCCACTTGCCTAGTTCTCTTGGTTTCCGGACACTCCACTGAGGACTGTGATTCCACTGGGACTTTCCTCTAGTTGTAGCTCTCTATATTTATAAAACCACATTTTTCTATAAAGCTCCGGAGAGGAGCCATCGTCTGGTAATGTTCACTAGGTTTCCAGAGAATAACAGGTTCCCACTGTCCATAAAGATCATCAGATATGACATTGCCTCTAATACAAGTGGGGAGACATTTAAAACGGCCATCTCACCACCCTACAGGTCGATGAGTGAGCCTTTCTCAAAGAGCATGTGACAAGGGCCATGAAAGAACAAATAATCCCATTCTATGTTGATGGTCCGTCATTTCTGAAGTTAGATTTCAGTGATTCCAGCAACAAGGAGCAGCAGCAGAAAGGGACCACGTGAGACCACCCAAAGGGAATTATTTACATTTCCTTTAAAAATACTTACTATTTTTAAAGCTGAACTTAAAAAAAAATAAAAAAATAAAAATACTTTTTGTCTCAGAAAAGACCAAGGTAAGATGTCCTATAAATAGAGGACTGTCTGCAATCCAGCAGACCAAGCAACTCCCAGGATATTCGTCATAAATTCTTTCCTGGCATTGAGTGCTGAAGGCAAGCCCGGGTTAATTATTTAATATTTGTTAATGGCCAGTGTCTGTCCATCTGAAAAAAGCCCAGTGAGGATAACACCACTGGTAATGGATTTTGAATTTAGCTCCAAATCTGCTTTTGAAATAGCAGTTGGGGCCTCTCACCGCCAGCCTGCACTGCACTTCACACACACCATCCTTGCCCCGTCCTTACGAGATTGGTGAATTGGCACTAGAACAAGCCCATCTTATGAGAGCATCCTGAGAAGACAGCACGCATCTCTGTGGTTCAAGCTCACCTACCTACAAACACTACTGGCAGAGGAACTTTGAACCTCATTTCATTCCTTAAGTAGGAACAAAGGACCTATTTCAAAGTGTTTCTGTGCAAATCGAATGGGACGACACATATAAGATACTTCTCCCCCATGACATAGATTGGCAATACATATTGAAACACGCACACACCCCAAACTTGCTTTAAAGTAAAAAAAAATAAAAAAATAAAAAAAAAAAGATTCTTCCTTTAGAATCAAGAAATAACTTGAGAAAAAAATTTGAAATATGAAGATCTAAATTTTCGCTCCTGGTATCTATAAATGTAAGCCCAATGGGTGGCAACACATTTTTAGCAAATTCGCTTTGGAAATACACATTGGAATAAAAAGAATAAGTATGTTAAGTAGATCATGTAACAAGGCTAAGGGAAGGCCTCTCACAAAGTAAGTTTCTGTGTGATTACGCCCATGTTCATTTGCCATAAATGTAGCCCATAGCATCTCCAGACCTGAGAAGAGGTCGTCAACCAAAAACTAAAAAAATATCTTCCATGGAAAACAAATGCAATTGCTTGCTAGATTTTTATCTGAATTGCTTGCTCCAGCTGTGAAATAGATTGATAGTCTTAAGGCCCCAAGATGTCTCTGCTGGAAGCCATGATTGCTGTTTCAAAATAAGGGGTAAAAAAGGACAAAGTCAATTAAAGAAAATGAGTTATGTGATTTTATCTTTAAAATTTGAAATGAGGTAGGGACGCCCGGGTGGCTCAGGGGTTGAGCGGCTGCCTTCGGCTCAGGGCATGACCCCAGGGTCCTGGGATCGAGTCCCACATCCGGCTCCCTGCATGGAGCCTGCTTCTCCCTCTGCCTGTGTCTCTGCCTCTCTCTCTCTCTCTCTCTCTGTGTCTATCATGAATAAATACATAAATAAATAAATCTTAAAAACATGAACCTCAATTTTTAAAGAGTAAAATAAAATTTGGAACTAGGTAGAAGGAATACAGGGGAAAGGAAAATAGAAATACATTTATAAGTAAATTTGTAATGTCATTTTATTTCCCTGTGATTCTGAATAGCATTCAGCCACATTTTTAATATTTCTTTCTCATTATGTGAAATTGACTAATAGTCCAGTATATTTAGCAGCAGAAAGATGTTGCTAATTTCCTTTCATTAAACATGCAAGTGAGAGTACTAACCCTTCTCAAATAGAGGTTTTATAACTTTGCAGCTGATACTACTACCTATTTTATAAATTCTGTATTAACCTCCTTATTTGATGAGACACCTAATGATTAGATTACTTTTACCCCAGGAGCACTAGCAGTATACCTTCTAAAAATACAAAGCTGGGGGGGTGGGTACCTGGTTTTCTTCTAATGTCCCAATTCTTTCCTCTGAACAGCTTCGTAGTTATAGGTGCGGAGGATCGCTTCATGGCCACTGGCAGTCCAGGAAGTACTTTCTCAGAAAGTTCCTGACTCTTTTGTTACCAGAATCTACCCACAAAAGATAATTAGGCATTTGACCCAAGTAATGGAGAAGGGGGTGACGGAGGCACCTGCTCCACTGTCCGTGGTACTGAACCGGAGGGCGGCCGGGCCTGGCTGCTCCAAGCGTGGTCTGGGGACGGAAACCTTCCACAGCCATGTTGTTGGAAGAGCAGGATCTCAGGCTTCAGCCCCAACCCACGGGGTCAGACTCTGCAGTTATAACATCCTCGAGTGATTACTCAGCGTGTTACAATTTGAGAAGTTGTCCTGCCCAAGGACGCCGTTTACTTGCTTTTATCCCAGCTCATTTCAGTCTCTCCCGGAGGCGCACCCGCATGCCTCAGCGCAGCTGCTTTACTTGGTGATGGTGGTGCGGTGTTAGAGAGATAGCAAAGGCTCTCGAATCAGACAACTGGTTTCCACATCTCAAACTGGTTTTCACATCTCCTCACCCATAAAGTGTCAATGGTTACGATATGTCCCTATAATGCCGTTTCAAGGATCCAATGAGAATAAACAGCATTTGCAAAGCTCTTAGCCTGGCATGTGTCCAATGTTCAACAAGCACCTCAACCACCTTGTGAGCGCTACATCCTTTACCAAAGAGGGGGTGCCCTTTCGGCGTCACGCTCTTGGGCACGGTGAATATATATTGTAAAACAGTTTAGTCTTTAATTTCTGCTCAATTGGGGCACCTGGGCGGCTCAGTTGGGTAAGCAATCAACTCTTGATTTTTGGCCCAGGTCATGATCTCGGAGAGTTGTGAGATCAAGCCCTGTGTCCGGCTCCACACTGGGCATGGAATCTGCTTAAGATTCTCTTTCCCTCTCCCTCTGTCCTTTCCCTCTCTCTTTTCCTAATAAATAAATAAATAATAATAATTTCTGCTCAGTCAAATCACATTAAAATTAGTTAATAAAATAAGATTTTAATACCCTCCAAATCTTCTTTCAGCGTGCTGTTTCTCCACCCATAATTATGCTCTAGAGCAAAGAAGATTAAGTTCTTCCTTGACAATTTTATGAGATCTGTTTTTATTAAATTAGAGTAAGATGATTTGGTATTTTGAATTCTAATATGTTTACAAATACCTAGATGCCTTAATTTTACTACCAACAAAAATCTGTACACATGTAAGGCTGATTTGGTAAATAGTAACCATTTGCACTTATGTATATAGTCTCTCATAAAGCCACAATGTTGGTAAAATAGAATGTGGTTTAAATCGTGCTATTTAGGAGCCCTGGGAATACCCTTTCACATGCTTATTTCAAAACATGAGGAAATGTTGACATATTCATTTTTCAAAAGAAATGTCAAGCCTGATCATCTGTTCTATTACAATAGTCATTTAATGAGTTTTGACACTTGGGACCATTGCTTACTGTGCCGCTTCTAATCTGGAAACACCTGTTTCTAAGCAGGAATGAGCTATAATGAACTTAAGCAGGCCAAATTCTCTTGAAGACACTGTATTCATTTTTTTTTAAATTATTGGAAAAATAACCTTTGAGTTCTTTAAATACCAGTCCTTTCAGCTCATGTTTCCATCTATGAACACAGGTTCAGTGCCTATCTCAGGGTCGTGCAACTAGACAGCACCAGAGGCATGACGAGAACCCGTGTCTTTTTATCCCTCGTTCAGGGCTTATTCAACATTCACTCACATGATTCATGTTAAGCTGCTTTGAAGTCCCAGGTGGTTATTTGAGAGATTTTAGCCTATCCCCAAAAGTAGATGCATTTCCCCCAGCCCTACCACACCTCCACATCTAAGGAAACAGACTTGTAATAAAATACGAGTAGAAATTCAGTTTTAGATTGTTCTTTTTTTTTTTTTTTAATTCAGAAAGCACTCACATAATGCCTAGGACATTATATTCAGTTAGGGCCATACAAAAAGGATATATTTTCTGTGGTCTGGTGTGTTTGGGCACTTTCATAAGCATATGATCACAATATGAAAAGTGGCCTAACAGGGGTACAAAATGATGATATAAAGTAGGGGTTGTCAGAAATCCTTTGGGGAGCTATAGTTCAAAGGAGGTTTCAAAGACATGGGGATACAAGATTTGGGTCTGAAGAGACGAGGAGGCTTCAAAGGGTGGACACAGGGGACTGAATTCAAAGAGGTAGAACTGTGTGTGCAATTTCCACAGGAGAAAACACGGTGGCACATTCAGAGGAGTGTAGGTAAGGCCAGCACGGGAGGGGCGTGGAAATAAGCCAGAGCTGTAAAGGGGAATTTGGACAGATAGACAGGGACCAGCTCACAGAGGGGCTTCCACTCCAGGTTAAGGAGTTTAGGTTTAGTCCTGGAGAAATTAGGGAACATCGGAATATCCCTTCGACAGAAGGGGTAGAGGTTTTGTGGAAGGGGTGAGAAACTCAGAAGCAGGCAGGCAAAAATGGTATAATGTTTATAATAGCCCAGGTAAGGGGAGATGGTGGACTGCACCAGGACGTTGGGAGTAACGATGAGTTGGAGAAATTCAGAAAAATACGTATTTCTGTTCACTGGTATTCAGTGAGCAGAGCATTGCACTGCCTTTTCTATTTTTTTTTCTGCTAAATAAGAAATGAAGACTAAGGGTTCATTGTCTGTTTTCACTACAGTCTAATTCTGTGTCCTCAAAAACATCTGATTTATTTAAGAGTTTTATTTATTTATTTATTTATTTATTTATTTATTTATTTATGAGTTAAAAATCAGATATATACTTAAAAGCAATGGATTGCAGTCTTGTCCATAGGAACAGAAGTATCACAGCAAACCTTCAGAGATACTTAGGAGATAGGCACAATTCTAAGCATTTTATATGTGTTAATTCTTCACGAGAGTCTTCGAGAGTGAGTACTAAATTCCCACCCCGTCCCCCATATGCTGAATTACCTGAGAGCCCCGGAGGCTTGGCGGCTCACACAAGTGAGTGAGGAGAGGAACTGGCTAGAGACACGCAGGCTGCTACGGGAGGCTGTGTTCTCAGGAACTGTTAGCCGTGGGCCCCCCGGGTGGCTCGGTGGTGGAGCGCCTGCCTTCAGCACCAGGCGTGACCCTGGAGACCCGGGATCGAGTCCCACATCAGGCTCCCTGCATGGAGCCTGCTTCTCCCTCTGCCTGTCTCTCTCTCTCTCTCTCTCTCTCGAATAAATACATAAAATCTTAAAAAAAAAAAAAAAAAAAAAGAAGAAGAACTCTTAGCCGCCTCCCAGTGAAACCAGGAGAGCATCTCTGTGCTCCTCCATGGGAGACCAGTCAGGTCACCGTATGCTCATGCAGTGGAAAATCACGGAGCCCTAAACAGAAAAGGCCCATCCCTAGGGATATGCATGGACGCCAGAGAGGTACTAGCAAGTGCGAAAAGCAGGTGTATAAGATCTTGTACAGCGTGACCCCATCTGTGTTAAAGTGTGAGCACGGGTGCGTATAGGGTGGGAGGCACAGAGGGACACGTACCGACTACCAAGGAAGACCACCAGTGGGCGCGAGGCTGAATCATTCCAATTTTTATTTCATACAAGCAATTCTGTTCCTTCCATTTTTTTTCTAACAACCGTGTATTAATTTTATAATAATATTCTTAAAATAACGATATCATTAAGAATGCGGACCTGGCAACAGACAGATCCTACTGATAAATGGCCGATTTAGGAAGCTCCTGTGCGTATTTTCAGACTTTTCTTCGAACCTGGCATATACACGCACAACAACGAATTTAAACACCAGGTTTCACCTTATAATTCATTAACTAAAATACAGAATTTTTGGAATCCTTACTGGAGATGTGGAATCTGAATTAAAACCTTCCTGAAAGAAAGTTCTATGGAATCTTCTGGCAAGGGCAACCAATCTGCCGTTTCATTGTCTTTCCACCTTTTCAGTGTATGAAAGAATAATTCACTTCAAAATGAGGGAAAAGGCAAGGTCATATTGGCTTAATTCTTTGAGACCTTGCTAGCAGGAGCATTATCTGATTAAACTCTTCTGCCTCTATGGGAGAGCGCAACTTTTTTCCATAAATGGATTAGATTAGAGACTTTCAGATGATGTAAAAAATAAAAAGTGACACGTTATTGCCATTAGAGAAATTAGCCTTGTTAACTAGCCTGGAGTCCAACATAGCATTCCTTTTTCCAACTGACAAAATAAGTCCTCATTCCTCAAATTCATGTCAAATCAAGCTTTTTTCTTTTCCTGCCAGCTTCCTCATTAACTATTTTAGACAAAAGTTGACGTGTGCCAACCAAAAAAATCTGAGAGCAACGCGTTTACGATGTTTACCCAACTGCGCTCATGAACGATGCTCTTCTACGACGTCTTATCAAGCGTGCGGTGCTCCTGTAGATTCTCGCTCACGGACCAATCCATCACCCGCTAGAGGTTTCGAGGTTACTTTTTCAACCTTGAGAGAAAAGATAGACGCCGGAGTGTTGGTGCTCAGAGTCTAACTTGCCCAGGACCTGACAACCTACCCGCATTGGGGCGGGGACGAGGCCACAGGTCTCCCATCTGGCTCCTCAGCCCCCTCCTGTGCGAGAATACGGTCTTCTGGGAAGTGGTTACAGGGGAAGAGGGATCGGTGTGCAAGGGGCTCCTGCAAACCCAGAGGCTAACGAAGGCCGGCTTACTGGACCTGCAATTGTGCTGGGCAGCAGAGGAAATATTTTTTTTTTATTGAAATGTAAAGATGACCGGTGAGAAAATTTTTAAGATCACAGGGACTTGTAAAGACAAAACATAGTCCAGCAAAGAAGTCATGAATCTCCATCTAATGATCCGACATAGGCTCCTGGCTCATGGCACAGTAAGTATAAAGGTAAAAATCCACTTTCCTCAGCCAAGCGAATATTTTGATGAAATTGTTTGTGAATCCCTTGCAAAATTAGAGGCTCAGCAACCTTGGGATGAGTCTCTCGGGTTTGAGAGCATATGAAATATGAATTATTTAGGGCAAACCAGTGAGTATTTGATCATCTGCTTAGTTCCTCCCTGCAGTTCCATGGGCAAGGGAACCTCCCAGAGCCGGAAAGGGCAAAGGATTGACAGCAGAGCGCTTTGTGATGAACTCCACCCTCAGGAGAATAAAAGAAGAAAACCAAGAAGGCTGGCGGGGCCTCTGGTGCCATCCGTGGGAAGGTCAGAAACTATAAACTGTGGTAACAGTGGTTTGATCTTTTATTCGGCGTATTTCTCACGAGCCCCTACCGCTCACGTGCACCAGGCGCTGTTCTGGGCCCAGTGGCTCTGCCATTAATGACTCGGACCCCGCAGGGGCAGGAGGTCATTAGAGAACAGCAAAGGGAGGTGATAGGTGCCCTGCGGACCTCAAGCAGGGGAGGCTGAGGCGCAGCTGGAGCAGGAGAGCCGATTAAGGTAGAGGCATCAGCACAGGCCTCCCTGGCAGTGGACGTTTGAGGTGACTATTCCAATGGGGTGAGGCACGGCGGCAGGAGTACGTGCCGCAGTCGCAGGCCAGCGGATGCAAAGACGCTCTGTGGTGCAATGTCCTGGGCATGCATGGGGCCCCCAGAAGGCCAGGGTGGCCGGCAGATGAGGGGCCAAAGGTGAACCATGAGGGACCAGAGAGGAGGAGTGTGGGCCGGGCATGCAGGGCCTTGGGGGGCTCAAGCTCCCGTTGCAAACCCCATCATTTTAAGTCGTACCCTCATTTCCTGCGACGAGCACAATGACAGAATCCTGCGTTTTAGGGGCATGTGGCTGTCCCCAGGGGTGGAGCATGTGACTCTTGATCTCGGGGTCATGAGCTCAAGCCCCACGTGGGGTGCAGAACCCACTCGAAAATAAATACAAGAAAAATTAAAAAGCAGAACCTGCGATCTTATTTCTGGGCACCTATTTCAAACTATTGAAATACGGAGGTTCTTAACCTGCATAAATAAAACAAAACTAGATGTGTAGGTGCTTAGGTTCTAGAAGGCTCCTGTCCTCCCCGGAGTTTGAGCAAGGGCACCTGCCCAGAAAAAGCCAGTTCCCGTGAAGGAGTGGAGGGTCGGCCCTGCGAAGGCTGCCCAGACCCGCTGAGCAAACAGGCCAGAGAAGAGCAGTGGGTCGGGCGCTCGGCTCCCCTCGCTGGAGCCCGCACCGCAGTAGGGCATCTCAGGGTGAAGGCGTGTGGGCCGAGGGCCTTGAACGCCGAGCCAACGGGTGTCAGGAGAGAGGCCGCGCATCTGTCCAACACGTCCCCACTTGCTTGGCCCACAGAAACCTGAGGACGTGGGCACCCCAGCTATCATGTCCGCAGAGAAGCTGGGAAGGCAAGCAGTGCGGGCACCCAGAGGGCAGGCCGGGGGCGGTGGGGGCGAGGGGTGCGGGTGGGAGGAAGTGGGTGCGGGCGGGAGGAAACGGGTGCAGGTGGGAGGATGTGGGGTGCAGATGGGAGGAAATGGGTACAGGAGTCAGGGGGAAGGAACCTGCAGTTACCTGAGGAAGCCTCAGGGTCGAGTGCCCCCGGGGCCCAGGGCAGCACTGACCCGTCCTTGGAAGTCACAGAAGGCGGGCTCTCAGAAGTCCTGGTCACCAGGAAAGCCAAGACTTGGCAGGACCCTGTGAAGCGTCCAGACCTCAGGGGGTGGCGTCGCCCCCGGGGCCTTCCAGGGCCGGAGCCGGGCACCCCTTGATCAAAGCAGACAGGAGGGGACACGGGAAGAGGAGCAGCGTCCCCACTTCCTCCAGCCTCACAGCTCTGAAGGAGGGCCGGTCTGCCAGCCTCGGGCCGAGGCTCCCCAAGCAGAACAGCTCCCCGAGGTCGCAGACCGGGATCAGGGCACCGTCTCCCCGAGGCTCGCTGGGATAGGGACCCACGCCGCAGGATGTTGGAGGCCCAGGCCCAGCAGTAGGTCTCGAGGTCGGCAACATCCCGCGGCCTTCAGCGGCCCCATCCACGTGCAGCGCCACCGTCCTGCTGCCCTGGCGCTGGTGCTGGCGCTGGGGCAACAGGTGCTCTGGCCGCAGGTGCAGGTAAGGGCGGCCCGGACAGAGGTCTGGTGGTGACCAGAGGCAGAGCGAAGTCTCATGGGTGGAAAAGTCAGCGAAGAGGGTCCCCTTCAAAGCCCTTGCGTTGGGAGTCACACCGGAGTTTTAAGCTGCGGTGCGGATGGCCGTCTGCCGAGCTGGTTCTCACAGGCTTTTACTCCTAAGGCCTTAATATCTTTATTCATTAGCGCAGCTTCTTAAAAAAAAAAATAGCTCCTTGACTGGAATTGACTACCCCCCCTCCTTTTTCCTTCATAAAACCTCCAGATTAATTCCTAATGAAGTCATTTTCTTGCCTAAAAACTTCAATGGCTGCTTCTTGCAATAAGAGAAATGCAAACCTACTGAGCGCGTCGCTGCCCGGTTTGGTTCCAAGCTCCCAGGCCTGGTCTCTAAGTGTCTAAGCGCCGACAGACAGACGGCCCCCTCCCAGCAGCCCGCCTCTCACCCCCGGAGAGGACAGTACCCTCCGCCATGCCCCCTTTCTTTCCAGGGCCCCTGCTCATCCTTGGAGCTAGGCACCTGCCTCCGCCCTGACCCCTTGGGGACAGGATGGCAGGTGCCTGCTGCTCCATGGGAGGGGGCTCGGCAGGCAGGTGCTTTGTGCTGCCCCGGAGCCGGCCCCAGGTGGGGGAAGGCACACAGTCGCCTTCCCCACCCCAGGGAGAAGGTCTGGGCTTTCAGTGAAATGAAGTCTCTTCTAAGCCAAAAGGGCTGTTTGAAGAAGATTCTGAGAGCTATTGATAAGGCATCCCCGAAATTGCATTCTATACCGGATTCAAAATAAAATTACCTCAAAACCCTACAAGTACATTAAAAAAAATCAATAACAATAATCACAGAAGTAATCAAATTCCATTACAATCTCCAAAAAGTTGTTTTTTTTCCAGAAGTTTCCTAAAATTACTGAGATGACTCCATTCTAGAAAAATCAGGTTTTTTTCCTAATAGTTTTGAATCAAGGCCTCCTAATGTAGTCTGAATTTTCTAGGTTCACCAGCTATGCTCTTATCAAAACAGGGTCAACATTTTCTTTTACACACTATAGATAAAGCCACTGATAATTTTATGATATTTTAAGAATATTTGTTATAGCTGCTTTTCAAGAAAGCTATTTGCCTTCTTACTTCTTACCCAAAATAGCTAAAATGTATTAAAATATTGAGTTTCATATGAAACTTACTATATATTGAATATTGGGTTGACTTTCTTATTTTTGTTTCTTTTAACGATAGAGTCTCCCTTTTTAAGCTATCATTAAAGAAACGAACGTGTACATTCCCAATATTCTGGAAGTCTGTCAAGACAATAGGGTGTTTCATATTGTTAAGAGAAATCCTTGAATAAGCAAAAACACGCAATGTTTTGGAGAGCCTCTAAAGTGAGTTTTAAAGTGATTAACTTTAATCATAAATGTGATGGTAAGATATTAAAATAAATCCTCCAATTCTTAGTTAAAATTAATTGAAAATGATGCTTAACGCACAGGTTGCTCAGCAATTACATTTTCATGTTTTCACATTAATTTTCCAAGGCTGCTGCTCAGTTTATTCGTGGTAGCCAAAAAACATCTCATGATGAACCTGAACTATTTTGTTTTCTGGGATTTGTAAGCAACATCTTGCGGGGTTGGGGGGAGATTCTAAATTTCTGGTCCTTAGCCATTTTTTTTCTTGGTTATTATATTTTAGATTCAACGTCATTTGAGAACCTGGTGAAAGCTACAGCTCCTCATCCCAGAAAAAGCCTACTGCCGTCACGTCCACAAGTCTTCCCTATGCTCGTAGAGAAATTCACCCTTGGCCTGTGATCCTTTTGGACCATCCAGTTATTCGTAAGCCTGGAGTTAAGAATGCCTGTCCACAAACCGGGTCAATGTTTCATGTTTGGTCAAGAGTCACGTCTGTGGTTTGGGTTTGTAGGAACTTTATTTCTCTGCCAAGTTTAGTCTGTTGACAGGATAACAAGAATAGTTTATGAATATCTGAAATTTATTGAGCTGAATTTGCAAATACGCCTGGGTGTGGAAAGCACATAATCACACATTTCAACATTTCACTCAGTTACCGGAGCTAAAGAGCGTAGAGAAGATAGCAGAATGTCATCTTTTGCCCATTTATTTTCTGGAAGGCTTTCCAGGAGCGTGTTTCAAGGTGTCTAACAAGGGCTGCTGTGGATACCACTCACGGTGCACAATCCCAAGACGCCCTCCCAGTCTTTGCCCACAAACAGGTGAAAGCCGGCTGCACGGCCACCAGGCCTCTAACACGTGTGCCCAGGAGCGTGCTGCCCGGGAGTAGCCTCACTCACCTGTAGATAATCAAGACGTTATTGGAATATTTACTCAGCATGGGCTTCAACCACTGAGAGTGGGCTGCATTTAATTTTCAGCCAGATTTTATTCCACTTCCCACTCAACAAATTTCTGTAGCTTCTTTTTTCTTTTCTTTTTTTTTTTTTTTGAATCACTGTAGCTTCTTAAGTGCAAGAAAACAACAAACAGACCATGGAAACCTGAATCGAAAACAAAAAGCGGGGGCTCCTGGGCGGCTCAGGCAGTTGAGCATCCGACCCTTGGTGTCAGCTCAGGTCGTGATCTCGGGGTCGCCAGGCTTCACGCTCAAGTGGGGCGTCTGCTTGAGACTCTCTTCCTCTACCTCTGCCCCTCCCTCTATCTAAAAATAAATAAATAAATAAGTAAAACCAGGTCTTCCTACTGCATCTTTACTTAAAAGTTGTTAATGTCTGACCATTTCGCATTGTCCGTAGAGGAGCCGCACGTGTGGATTAGCTGCAGAATCCTGATGTCGTGTGTTGCGTGAAAGCAGCAAAGTGACCGACCGACCGTGTTGGTTATCATCATGCGGCCCCCTGGCTTGCTTGCTTGACAGCAAACGGCCAAACAATAAACACACATTAACGCTGAGAGTTTGTGCGACCTAATGTCAATAGGGATCAATCACTGGAGGCACCGAAAAACCTTATGCGGCCCAAATATATTAAAAACGTCTTAATGCTCCCGACATTGTATTTTGCTTCCAGACAGATTTCATTCAACGACGATGCGCCTTGTCCAGCGGTCTGACTGCAGCAGGGGAATCAAACATCATCGGGGTTTGGGGGGGGATGGTTCAAGAAGAGACAATTAGAAGCAGAATAACCTACTTCATCATAAAGGACACCAGATGGCTGCCTACAACAGCAGAAAACCTTACACCAAAGTGTTTGGGGAAAAAAAAGTCTCAAATGATATAAACAGAAATATGATCAGAATATCAAATTGGACCAGACTTATTTAGTATTTTCCTCCTTTAGCATTTCCAGAAAATTCTCATGGAATTAAAACACAAGATTTTTGAGTAAAATCCATTCTGATTTTACTTTAACCATTTTTGTGTTCACTTAACTGATTAGTGTTTGTGGTAGGCCAAGGAACAGCTCCCCGAAGATGTCCATGCCCCAAACATCCAGAAATGGTGAATATGTCACATCACAATGAGGAATTAAGTCGTCAGTGGAATTAAGGTTGCTAATCCGTTGACCTTGACGGTGGTGGGGAGATAATCCGGGACTCTCCAGGTGGGCGTTATCACCGGAATCCCTGTGAGTGGAAGAGAAGGCTGCAGAGTCAGACTCAGGGAGAAATGTGAAATTGCCAGGCTGTGGCTCTGAAGTCGGAAGAAAGGGACTACAAAGCCAAGATATGCCAGGAAAGGCAGGGAAGCTGATTTTCCTCTAGAGCCTCTGGAAGGAACCGGCCCTGACAAGACGCTGACTCCAGCCCGGGGAGACTCACTTTGGACTTTTGGCCTCTTTTTTTTTTATTTTTTTCTTTTTTAAAGTAGGCTCCATGCTGAGTGTGGAGCCCGATGCAGGGCTTGAACATACGACCCTGAGATCAAGACCTGAGCTGAAATCAAGAGTCAGACGCTCAATTGACTCACCTGCCCAGGGGCCTCCCCAACCTCCAGGATTCTCAGAATAATCCTGTGTTGTTTAAACTTCCAAAATGGCAGCAGTGGAAAACAAATACAGAATTACTGAGCCACCTCTGCATCGCAGACGGGTCCATGTGGAGGTAGGAATCATGGACCCTCAGTAAGTGTGGTGCAGGATGAGATTGCATGCACTGGGTATCTCCTCTGCATACCATGTAGTGAGTTCCAGGGGACATTTTCACAATATTAAGAATCCTCTGACTTTTGAGGGGCTACGTGAGGAGGATAAACTTGATCATGTAAACTGAGAAAAATCAACTTAGAAACTTATATAGAATATTTGAAATGGAAAGATCAACACTTTGGGACGCCCGGGGAGCTCAGTGGTTGAGGGTCTGCCTTCAGCTCAGGTCATGACCCCGGGGTCCTGGAATCAAGTCCCACCTCAGGCTCCCTGCAGGGAGCCTGCTTCTCCCTCTGCCTGTGAGTCTGCCTCATTCTGTGTGTCTCCTGAATAAATAAATAAAATCTTTAAAAAAGAAAGGAAGAAAGAAAGAAAGAAAGACCAATATCTTCCATTGAATCAGAGCTGATGTCTGCACTACTGACGTTCTTTCTCCTACACCCGACCACCTGTTACGGAGGGTAACAGTGGGAATTAATTCTTAGAAATCCTGTTTTTTTGAAAGAAGAGATTAGAAAGGAGAAAGGGGGATTGTGGATCTAGGATTTAGGGTTTGTACTCTGTGCAAGCGGCAGGTGGTGGATGCTGATAGCACCGAAGACTAACGTGTGGTCTGCCTGAGGCCGGCCTCGGGCCTGCGCTGGCAGTGGTCTGCATCTGAAGGTCTGGGTAAGGCTGGATTACAGCCTAGTCAGGACTAGATAGCGGAGTCCTAACATTTTATGCAAACCCTCACGAGTACAGACACGGCCTGAGGTGCACTTAGGAAGCGGCTGGAAACCAGTCAGGTACACAGCCCGCCACCGGATCCCGGAGTGAGCCGCAGATCCCCCATCTCGCGTGGAGGGCCCGAGATCCTGACCAGCAGGGAAGTGCTGGGTGCACTGGGTCCCCTCAACGCCGCCTCATTTGTAGCAATGAACCTTCCTCCCAGCACAGAGAACCACAGACTCCTCGAAGGCGGGGCGGGGGCGGGTGTCTGGGCACAACACAGACGGGCACGGGAGCGAGCAGGTGCTCCCGCAGCTCGGAGGGGAACCACAGAGCTTTCAGGGGCTCTGAGCAGCGTGCTAGACGACGGGTCCGCCAGCTTCGGAGGCCCGCACACTGCGTGGGTGCTGCAGCCGCTGAGGGAGCATCGTCCCCCCAGCAGGGCGACTGCTGCATTTTCAGGCAGGAAGGGACGCCACACGCGATGAGCGCTCACGTCAGACTACGGGAGGGCACCCGGGTGAGGTGCCCGCACACGACCAGGACCCCGTGTCGAAGATGCTGCTTCCGCTTACCCGGGTGACCCTCTACACTTGGCAATGGGGTCCCTTCCTCATTTTTTAGAATGGAAATTCCCCGGAGACTGGCCTGGCACTGGCTTGGACCCCTGGCCGCAAGGCCACACGGGACCGAACTCAGGCAGCGGGACTGGCCGCTTGGCCTCCAAGCCGCTCCCGGGCCCAGCCGTCTGACCTCACTGGCCTCGCCCGTGACCCGGATACCAGAAGGTCCCTACCCCCTACATGTTTACAGATGATGAGAGACACAACACAGGTAACATGCTTCATGCGTGGTTTCAGCAAGGGGCAGCTGCCGTCTTCACAGCTGGCCACAGCTGCCACCGGCGCGGAGCATGGACCTGATGGCGCTGATTGAGGAGACCTCAGGTGACGGGCGCCTGGGCGGCTCAGGCCGTCGAGCAGCCAACCCTGGTCTCAGGGCCGTGGGATCGAGCCGGGTGTCTGCTTGAGGGTCTCTCCCTCTCCCCTGCCCCCTGTTCACACACACATTCTGTCTCTCAAATAAATAAATAAATAAATAAATAAATAAATAAATAAATAAATAAACAAACAAATAAATAAGTAAAATCTTAAAAACGAAGAGAACACCTCAGGTTTGATGATGCTGGTTGAGGGATGTGATGAGTCAATAATCACGTATCCAACTCGCTTGCGTCCCTAACATGCGGCAGAAGGAGCCCATGGTTAGCAGGACATGGGCGGTGCTCCACCAGGAAGGGGGCGTCAGGAGTTGTCTCCCTGGTGGCGACTGGCCAGAGCTGAGCCCTCACACTCCCGGGTGTGCTCATCGTGGTGGTGGGGCACGCGGGTCGGGGAGCAGCTCGGTCCCGAGCAGGGCTGGACTCCTCAGCCGTGGCTCCGCCGTGCTTTCCCTTTCTGGAACGTCCCTAACCACAGGGAGAGAGAAATCACAACCCTGGCCCTGTTTCCATTCACCCTGGGGCGTGACAAATGCTGCTAATCGACTGCCTGCCGAGCACTTGGCCCATCTTTGGGGACAGGAAAGCCAGCTCGAGGGGCACCTGGGGGGTCAGCGGTGGAGTGTGTGCTGTGGCCCAGGGCATGACCCCGGGGTCCCAGGATTGAGTCCCCCATCGGGCTCCCTGCATGGAGCCTGCTTCTCCCTCTGCCTGTGTCTCTGCCTCTCTCTCTCTCTCTGTGAGTCTCGTGAATAAATAAATAAAATCTTAAAAAAATAAAAAATAAAAGAAGGAGGACAGCCACCTTGAGAACAGTGGCAGCTGGGAACCTGGGCCTGACCCTTTGCTACTGTCAGGCCTTGGGGCATCCCCTGCAACTCGGAGACAAAGGCAGTTGGTGCTGCCACACGCTTTTGCAAATATTATGACTGATTTGAATCAAACGGATTGATTGGGAAGTGCACGGTGCATGGTGAGCGTGCATACTACGGCTCTGCTGGAACAGGTCCGCCTACTGTCAGGGGCCTGGTCCTCCACGTCTCCCTGCCCGACAGCGCGCATGAAAAGACATGCACGGGGGACTTGCAGAACCGGGATTTCCCTCTGGATCTGCCACGTGCTGCGAATGCGGCTTTGCCGGGGTGGTGGTGGGGGGGGGTGGGGCGAGCCCAGCACTGATGGGCGCCTTCTGTGTACCCGTCCTGCTGCGTGTGCAGGCAAGCTCTTCAGACCTCCTGACAGCCCCATGGGCACGTGTGACGGGCCCCTTCCAGCGACGAAGAAGTGGAGTCTCGGAGAGACTGTGTACACACTACCCAACAGCGCTGGACCCATAAGGCACAGAATCGGGGAGCTAGCCCAGCCCTGCTACTTGCAAGGCCTTGTCTCCACTACACCGTGCGGCCTCTGAAACTCACATGTTTTGTCCATAAAATGGGGGAGATGAGCCAGGTGGGGGGCATCCACGTTTTCTCAATAGAGAGCCACACAGCTCAACATGTAATACCACAGAGGCCACAGTCTTTCTGTTTTTCTTTCTTAAAAAAACAAAAAAAAAAAAAAAAAAACTTTACTAATAAGCTCATGCATTATATAGAAATACTGCAGGACTATTCAGTGAGAGAGCAGCCCCTGTAACGTGCTTCCTTCCTCCCCTCTTCCCACCAGCCAGCCTCAGGGAATAATTGTGGCGGGATGAAAAGTGGAAGCAGCCCGAGGTACCACGGAACCTTCCTGGACTTTGTGGAAGCCTGGAGTCCTTGACGTTATCGGGCCCAGTGCAGCCGGGGTGCAGGAAAGGCCCGGGGGGGCCTGAGGTCTGCAGAGGGAGGTGGAAAGGCCTCAGCGGCCAAGGAGAAGCAGGAGCCCTGCGAGCAGACCTGTGGGGCTGCAGGCCGGAGGCCCAGAGTGGGCTTCGACCATCCCAGCCTCCATGCAGCCTGCAGCAGGAAGATGCTGGAGGCGGAGCAGCCTCCCCCCACCCTGTCGGCACCACACGTGCCTTCTGGAGGCTTCTGCAGCCCTAGTGACTAAGCCTGACTTCCCACCTGTCTGACAGCGTAGGAGCTCAGAGCAGATTTTATGTGGATTTAAAATAATGAATAAATGTGACGTTTCCTGCCAGCAGAGCTTGTAGACTGAGTTGCACCTGCTCGACAGCGCCGGGTGGTGATGCCAACCAGAGTCAAGCACGTGGGAGCTTTATTCAGACCCACCTTCCTTTGGTTTATAGTCTTTCATCCGGCCCCTTTCTCATGGTGACATTTTAAAGGAATTAAACACGAGCGGCTCAAAACCCTGCATGAACTCATGCTCAGCATCCACGAGGCCCGCAAAGGGCCCCGGCCCGGTCGACGCCCCAACTGCTGGTGCCCCGTGGCACAGCCGCGCAGGAAGCAAGAGGACGCGCCACCCTTCACGCTCCTGTTGCCACACGTTCCAGACTCTGGTCACTCCTGGGGAGGAGCTGGGGCTGCGGGACGAGGACGGAGCACACGGCATGCGAGGGGCTGTGGCCAAGCTGCAGGGCGGGAGCTCTTGGTGCCGGTTGGGGCGCGGGGCTCTCCTGGCAGGTGCCCTTCACCACGTGCACGCAGCAGGTGCATCCCACGAAGCAGACCCGGGGTCGGGGCCCGACGCGCCACCGGCTGCACCCGGCCTTTCCTCTCCTGCCTCTCCTCTGCCGGGGGGGGAGACCCGGTGCGTGTGGCCCGAAGCCCCCGGGGCCCACCTCGCCATCATCTCACGGCCTCTCTCCACCTGAGATTCGGGACCTCAGAGCCCCCGCTGAGCCCCCCGGCCAGGCCCCCTCTCCTCGGCAGGCCTTCTGTATGAGAACCTGGGCGCCCCCCGGCCTGCCTTGTCCTACCCCCAGTTCTCTGCAGCACACGGGGCTCCGGACCCCGACTCGGTCCATGCACACCAAGACCGCGGTGCCCCTCGCGTTGTCAAACCCACTCGAACCAGGCCATCAAAACAGTAGTCTCCGCACTGGCCTGGGCCAACGGTGCAAAGATCCGAAAGGAGACGGCAGCGAGATTCCTGCTACACGGAAAGCCTTGCACGACGCCTGTTGGTGAGCACACACCCTTCTCCACGGCCAAGAGTACCCGCAGTTTCACGTAAGGTCACACAGATGCTCATGGCAATAAAAATATAGTTGATTTAAAAATGGCAAGACCATAATTGAAAACAACGACAAAGGAGATGCCCTGATTCTTTGCCAGGCCTGCGTGGTGTGGCCGCCGTGGGGCAAAAGCAAGGGATTAGTGTTTGCGTACAGGCTGCGCCCTGGGCCGCTGGGTGACAGCGTCTGGGCAAGTTTGGGGCATGAATCAAGAGTTTCCTGTTCCAGAGAATTTTCTCTAAGATGTAATGTATGTTATTTTAGTTGCAGCTATTTTCAAGAATAACGTTCAGATCTTTTGAATTTAAGATCTTACTTGACGGGGCGCCCTGGTGGCTCAGTCATTTGTGTGTCTGCCTTTAGCTCGGGTCATGATCTCGGGGTGGGGGGGTCCGGGGCTGGTGCCCGTCTCCTCTGGGCTCCCCATGTCTCCCTCCCCCTCTCGTGCTTGAGCGATCTCTTACTCTCTCAAATAACTAAATAAAATCTTTAAAAAGAAATAAAATAAAATTGTACTTGAGATATATTCAAAGGAGTGTGTTTGTTTTGCTCTGGGCCTGATTTTTCTGATAAGTAGAGTTTTAACCTAGTTTCTTCAAGGAAAGAGAAACAGGGTCAAAGGGGAAGAACGCACACCGTAAATTGGCACAAACAGCTGAGTCAGTGCTTCATAATTTTGAAATAGGCTAAGGATGGATCTAAGAATACATTTTTATGTTCTGATGATAAAGAAGCCAGTTCCAACAAGTATGCTTCAATATTATATAAATGGATACAACCACACAAAAACATAGGATGTCAAGCATCACATGCATTTTTAACAGCAAAATCAACCGCACTTAATATGCTCATCCTTATAGTTTTTGCCAAACCGGGGAAGCAAAATATTAAGTCAAAAAATAAATAAACAGGGAATCCCTGGGTGGCACAGCAGTTTGGCGCCTGCCTTTGGCCCAGGGCAAGATCCTGGAGACCCGGGATCGAATCCCATGTCGGGCTCCCGGTGCATGGAGCCTGCTTCTCCCTCTGCCTATGTCTCTGCCTCTCTCTCTCTCTGTGTGTGACTATCATAAATAAATAAAAATTAAAATAAACAAATAAATAAATAAACAAAAGCACATTCAACTTAAAGGCCTGGTTTCCAGCCCCCAAATAAGAGGGTTAACCTACTCATCTCAAAGGTAACTTCTAACTGAAAATGTACTCTATTTTAAATCGATATTTTGGAATTCAGATTATATCTCTTAACTATCATCCTGATATTTAATCACTTAATTAATTTGATCAATCTAAAATGTAAAAAAATATTTTAAAGGCTTATTTATGAAGTGTCCTAGCTTTCCTCACAAAGAATATGTTCTTTCAATGTCCCAGGGGTGTGTGGCTGGCTCAGTGGGTAGAGCCCGCGACGACTCTCGAGCTTGGGGTTGTGAGTTTGAGGCCCGTGTTGAGCATAGAGATCACTTCAAGATAAAAATCTTTAAGAAAAAAAAGAAATGTTCCAGATGTTAGGGGCCAGACTGTGTTTGTTAATTCATCCCTGTGCGTCCCAGAGCACCATCATGGTTTTAGCCATTGATTTATTCATTTGTTGATTTAAATATTTATTAAGCATAAGTGCTATGTATCCAGCGCTTAAAAGGGATGGATAGAAGGGAACCAGAATGCAGTTTCTTCCTTTTGGTCTTACTTTCCGGTTGGAAACCAACTGTTACGTGGTGTTGGGTTTGGGTTACCATGTCACCCATCCATTGAAGCACTTCTTACACTAACTCATGTAAGTCCTGCAAGAACCTTAAGAGGTGAATACCATCATCATTCCCTTTTACGGGTAAAGAGACCAAAGCAGGGAGGGGTTAAGTCATGTGTCCTACATCACACAGCCAGCAAGTGCTGATCCAAGGAACAGGGAAGAAGAGGGACGTTTGACAACACACGCTGTCGGTGGTCTTCATACATCATTTCAGGGAAGTCCGACTAAGTAGGACAGTCCCACGAGGTGACTTTCAGGGATTGGGCCCCAGGGGCATCTCTAAGGGCAACAGGGAACTCGGACCTACCAGTAAGGACGAAGTAAAGCCCGGGACAGAAAACCCATGAAGGCCCAGCTAGGGGGGCTGGCGTGTGTCAGCGCTGGGGAGACATCTCCACCGTCTGCTCCCATCTCTTTTCTATCTGTTCCATACGTCCAACATTCACATATGGGAAGAACCAGACGACGCTGCTGCTCTGACGTTTCATGAGATGCTCCATGGTTAACTACAGTAAATCAGCTCCGTGTTGCACACCAGTGATGCCCACGTGGTTCGTTGTTTGACTTGCCATCCTCTCTTCCACCGGGATTTTCTATGGGAATTTCTAAATGTCAGAAAAAACCAGCAGCTGCAGACTGAGGTCTTGTGCTCCCGCTCCCGGCAAGTCACGACCACACTGCCACCTAGCGGGCCTGGTCGGCTGCGCCACGACCCACAACCCGTCATCCAAGGACTTGCCGCCCATGATGCTTTCAAATTTGTTTTCACGTTGGTTGCGTGGAATACACAACTCATTTTAATATGGAAATGGTATTATGAGTCGTTAGCGAGTTTGCAGCTTGTTCCCGAAATCAGTCATCCCGTAATGAGCTCTGAACGCTTTCCAGTTGAGGCGACCCACCTGTCAGCACCATTTCACAGTATGTTCTTGTGTCACCTTACACATTCCTGCGGCCTTGACCGTTGACAGTCCCCGGGGAGAACCCCTGGCCGCCAGGCCTCCCCTCCAGCCGACTCAACCTGGAGTCTGGCCTTGGGCAAGAGAGGAGCCCCACTGGTGCTCAGTCTTGTTCTCTTAACCAGCCATCGATCACTGATGCTGTGCTTCAAGCTTCAGAAGGACCCGGCCCCCGGCCCCTGCCCTAGCTTGGGGTGGCCCGAGGGGTGTCCCCTCCACGTCTACCCTTGCCCGGCCCGCCTGAACCCCTCCCCTGGCTTTGCCTTGCTGATGACTCAGTGGGATCCTCACTGACGGGTTCCCATCTATGATCCTCGTCCTGCCCTCGCGGCTCCTTGTGACCCAAGAAGTATCCTTCCCTACTTATTTCTCCTTCCCAAATATCTTGAGAGCCTGATGAATGAATACTATGGTTGCCCGATCACAGGAAAAATGGAACCTAGCAGCTTAAAGAATTTCTCATTCTTCCGGTTACCCATGAAAGCTTCCCTCCTCCAGTAGAGACCTGCATGTGTCTGAGATTCTCCTTGTCTAGGGAGAACCCATCTTACAGTCTGAACTTTTTTCCAAACTCAACGTGAAGCTGTCAGGAGTACTCTAGGTATGTGGTTGCTCCCATATCTCCAGGGTAGAGACTTCCATACACTTCATTGCATCGCCAATGCCTGGAATAGTACCTAGCGCATAGCAGGTCTTCAAGAAATTCTTCTATGAATGTTCTGTGGACTCTTCCTAATTCTTCTTGGGAAGATCTCATGGCCTGGCCACCAACTCGCCTAAATCTGGACAGTTTTCCCATCAGCGTTTCAGGATTCTAGGAATGGGTTGTCATCCTTCCCCTACTCTCTCGCCACCTGCTTCCTTATGGTCGCTAGGGAAAATGACAACCCACAGAAGCAGGAGGCACAATAAGGTGATGGCTGGCGGAAGCTGTGAGCTAAGACCAAATTGTGTGTCTTAGAGTTTCTCATAGACCATTTGAAAATAATTTTATTATTTTTTCTTTATTTCTTTAATAATAAATTAATTTTTTATTAGTGTTCAATTTGCCAACATGCAGAATAACACCCAGTGGTCATCCCATCAAGTGCCCCCCTCAGTGCCCGTCACCCAGTCACCCCCACCCCCCGCCCTCCTCCCCTTCCACCACCCCTAGTTCGTTTCCCAGAGTTAGGAGTCTTCATGTTCTGTCCCCCTTTCTGATATTTCCTACCCATTTCTTCTCTACTCATTCCCCAAATGAACAAGACCATATAATGTTTGTCCTTCTCCGATTGACTTATTTCACTCAGCATCATACCCTCCAGTTCCACCCACGTCAAAGCACATGGTGGGTATTTATCATTTCTAATGGCTGAGTAATATTCCATTGTATACATAAACCACATCTTCTTTATCCATTATCTTTTGATGGACACCGAGGCTCCTTCCAGAGTTTGGCTATTGTGGACATTGATTCTAGAAACATCGGGGTGCAGGTGTCCCAGCATTTCACTGCATCTGTAACTTTGGGGTAAATCCCCAGCAGTGCAATTGCTGGGTCATAGGGCAGGTCTATTTTTAACTCTTTGGGAACTTCCACACAGTTTTCCAGAGTGGCTGCACCAGTTCACATTCCCACCAACAGTGTAAGAGGGTTCCCTTTTCTCTGCATCCTCTCCAACTTTTGCACAGCAAAGGATACAGTCAACAAAACTAAAAGACAACCTACAGAATGGGAGAAGATATTTGCAAATGATGTAACAGATAAAGGGCTAGTTTCCAAGATCTATAAAGAACTTATTAAACTCAACAGCAAAGAAACAAACAATCCAATCATAAAATGGGCAAAAGACATGAACAGAAATCTCACAGAGGAAGACATGGACATGGCCAACATGCACATGAGAAAATGCTCTGCATCACTTGCCATCAGGGAAATACAGATCAAAACCACAATGAGACCCCACCTCACACCAGTGAGAATGGGGAAAATTAACAAGGCAGGAAACCACAAATGTTGAAAATAATTTTAAATTATTTTAAAGTAAAAAAAATTATTTTAAAGTAATCATCTATCATGTAAATGGGATTCTTCTTACACAGATGATATGACTTAATTCCAGTAGGAATGAACAATAGGGATGAACTCCCTTTGCATTGAATTCTTAAAATATCATAGACCAGAACTCAGGAGGCCTGAATTTAAGTCTGCTTGGTCACTGCTGGCTGTGCAAACCAGGGCTCTTACTAACCTCCTGAACCCATGTTCTCACTTATTAAGTGGGGATGATAATAACATACGTTCACGATCTCTTATCTGCAATTCCAAAATCCAGAAGCTATGACAGTAAAACGTTTTTTCATAGCTTTTTGGGTATCAAAATATGACTTGTATGGAATAAAGTAATGTGAATTTTAAACCTTTTATTTGTCCCTCTACAATTATGAGACAATCTCTCAGAGCCACCTGGATGTATTGTTTAATGTTTGGTAAAGGCATTGACTCATCTTTCTAAAAACTTAAAAATTCTGGCCCCAACACACACACCTTAATATGACATATACTTGGACTCAAGGATTTCCTAAAAGGTGCTGTGGATTTTTTCCTCTCTAATGGCATTGCCGAAAGCTGTTATCACAGTGCCTGAATGTGCTGAGCCCTCACTGAAAGTACGTTATTATTTCTAAATTTTAACGTCTTCCCAGAAAAAGACATTTTCTTCACCCTTTTGGATGGACACAAACAACCTATAGCACACTGTTCCCAGGGATGTATATTTTTCTGAGAAAACCACTCCCTAGCACATATACCCACACTTTCACATGTACTTTCTGGAAAACCATAAAGTCCCCCAAAGTCTATCAAGGGACCCTACTTTGGGGAGTTCATCCCTATTGTTCATCCCTACTGGAATTAAGTCATATCATCTGTGTAAGAAGAATCCCATTTACATGATAGAGGATTACTTCGAAATAATTTAAAATTATTTTCAAAACTATTTCCTACTAAAAAAAATGCTATGCCTTATTTTAATAGATACAATTTTTCAATGTTTGGAGAAAGTTGAAATACCACAAAATGTGTAAAAGAGATATATAGGTAACTTACTCTCCTGAGTGGCTTAGGGAAGTAAATGAACCCAAAACCTTCCTAAGGACATAACTAGTTCTATTTTTTTCTATGATTCTGTTTCTGTTAACAACTTACATTTATTACAATGATTTCACATATATTATCTCAATAAATCCTCATAAACCTCTTGAGAGCTAAGACAGATTTTATCTTCACTGTATTCACAGAGGGAAAAATGTAATTTTAGAGAAGCCAGATGATTTATATTTGAGGTCACCATAACTGGATCTCCAAATGTCTAGCCTAGAGGTCATGCAACCATACTTCACTGACAAACAAATCGTTCTCATAAATACCTTCTTCGTTTCCAAGTTTTCATTGATGCTCTAAACCATATTTGCATTTGGCTTCTTTTTGATATATATGCATGTCTTATATATTATTCTTACATATGTTGTGTCACATATGTATATTCTAATACATCCAGATCTAGATCGGATATACTCTTGATATACGAGGATATGTCCGGGACTTCCCCGTCCCACATTTTCCGTTGACGTTCCTTCCATCTTAGTGCACTCAGGCTGTGCAATCTGCATTGTAAGTCAACGGGTGCTGTGAAAATCAGGGGTAAGAACCCCATATTGTTTCTTAGCTCTTGTTAGCCCGGAAACACCATATACTACACAATTTTGGCAGAAATCTTGTGGTCTGTCTATAGATTGGGATTCGAATAAGTCACAATGCAATGGAAATAATGCATTTCTATCTAATGAGCACATGTCCACCGAAATCTTTCACGGTGCTAGCGTTCAAAAAGCACTGGGATCACTTCTAGAAGTAGCAGGAGGGCACTTTGTCACATGTGGCCGTGCCCTGGAGCAAGCTCAGCAGAAGTCAACTGCCAAGACGAAGTTTGATTCATAGGACGCGTAGTCCATTTCAGCTGCAGTGTTTTCACAATTCTCCTGCCGAGACAGGTTTACTCCTGAGGGACCTGGTCATTTCCTCAGAGCTAGATATTTGTTTGTGAAGGATTTTTGCTTGTCATCTTGTTAATTATTGATTTTGAATTCACTATTCCCTTCGGTTACTTATGGCTAAATCCCACCTGATCCCCGAAAGTCACGCGCTGGGCTCTCTGTCAATGGCAAGAAGAGTTACCCGTGAGCAGGTCTGACTAATACCTAAATCTCACTTTTGCACTGCGTTACAATTTCAGATTGTTAATATTTGGGGGAGCAGCCAAGTGGTTCCACTGACTAGAATATTAATAACAACAATAAACCAAAAAAAACCCCACTTCTAAATGCCTCAAGGGGTTTAAGTCTCACTTCTAAGCGATTTGAGTTAGTGCCAGTGTTATTTTCAAAGCAGAGAGCAACTCTACTGTAAGACTATATTGCTTTGATTTTATTGGTAAAATGAAGGCCTATAATCTTTATATTTTTAAATGAGGAATTATAACCTACATAGGTATACATTTGACATTTATAAAGGGCTTTAATAAATACTGTCTTGCTCAATATTTCAGGGTCTCTTAGGGGCTATATTTTCTACCTCAAATGTTGTTTTTATTGAACAGGTGATAAACTGTAACAATCAGGGCTTTAGTCAAAAAAGATCGAAATACGAATAGAATGTATCTTACACCTTCTTCTTTTTTTAACCAAAATCATTAGTAACACTTTCCCAACTCAGATACTTTTATGCCCTTTCTATGCTCCCCTTTGCCCAAACCTAATTTCCCTGAAGCTGGGAATTCTGGTCCACACACAACAGGCTAAACACACATGTCATTGTTCCTCCTTTGCAATGGTCCAAAATGAAAACAAATGCACGAAAGGGCATAAATCCACAAGCGCAAAGACAGTGGGCGAAGAGATAACAGCGGATAAAAGACGTCAACAAAACCTTGGACTTGGTGAAGCAGGCAGGGAATGGCAAGCACTCCAGCAGGCCGGGGAAAGTGAACGTGTGGGCTTGTGGGGAGGAAGCCGCTCAGCCCTGCCAACCCTCAGGAGGACTCCGTCCTAGGGGCGCCAGGCTGTTCTGAAGGCAGAGCTGCCGAGCAACACTGCCCGCAGGCCGGTGGGAAGTTCCTGTGCGTGGGTTGGCCCCAGCCCCCCAGGACCCTGGCCCTCTCTCAGCCCTGTTGAAGGGGTTTATCTTCACAGAGAGTTCTAGGTGCAAATGGAGCGGGAGGCTGTGCTGAAGACAAGGGGGTTCCGTAGGATCTCCCAACTGAATGCTCCAGCTCTCGGGCCCACTGGCTCCAGCCTCCGAGCAGCGGGCCCGTGTTCCAGGCAGCAGATGGGAGCACTTCCGGTGCTCCCCTTACTCTAAATTCCAGCCAAATTAAAAAAAAAAAAAAAAAGGTAGGATAAGCAGCCACAGGAAGACTCTCCCATCGGTTTGTTGTTGTAGTTGTGCATTTTTTTTGTTTTGTTTTGTTTTGGGGGTTTTGTTGTTGCTGTTAGGAAGGCTCGGAATACTGCTCTCGGGCACCCAACACAGGATGGGTGGCAGCAGCAATGTCCCTGGCACTCGAGGCCCCAGTGCCCGCGTCTCCCATAAAATGTGCCTTTAATACAATGCGAAGGATTTCTAATCCCCTTCCAGCCCTACCGTGTTGGGATCCTGGCCACATACATAAAGCACTATTTTGGTAGCTGGATGAAGAACATTGATGTGCAGAGTAGAAAAAAAAAATTTGATGAAAATAGAAGTTCCAGTTCAAATCACTCAACCATGGGAGATGGAGAGTGGGGAGGAGGGCGAGGCCACTTGACACGCCATCGGCTTCTCCTTCTGTGCGACGTGGTGGCCCAGGTAGCCTGCGCCCGGCTTGCGCAGTGTCGCAGCAGCTCAGCCTGGGGCCGCAGTCAGGCTCCCTGGCACCCAGCACCCCGTTTACCTCTGCCACACTCGCCCCTCTCAGGCCCCGGGAGGAACACGAGCCATGGTTGTGAATGTTTTAAGGATCTGAACCTGCTACACACGACGTATTGCTGCGGTGGCTGAGTGCCTCGCACCCCATCTATCTATCCAGTGCAGTGCAAAAAATTCATGGCTGTGTTAATAGATACACATTCGCAATCAGTCTTCAACTCATTATTTTGCCATATAACTCAAGCCCTTAAGTCTCTCAGGTACGCAATCTATAATCGTAGGGCTTGGGAATTTACAGGGGTTAGATTATCTGCATGGAGCACATTTACTATAATTTTGAATTCAATAGAAGCACATTTATTTATTGCCAGGAACAATTATAGTTCTTAGAATAGAAAACCTGTAATATTCAGGGAAACTGTGTTCTGTAGCTCAGAACCAGAACTGTGTGTGGACGCACAGTGCATTGAAATTTTGTTACGACATGGTATGTTGTGCCTTGCTTTTTGCAAAAAGAATTTAAATATTTCTATTAACCAAAAAGTATATTTTTTAGATTTATTTATTTGTTTATTGAGAGAGAGAGAGAGCAGGGGGAGGGGCCAAGAGAGAGGGAGACAAGCCAACTCCCCGCTAAGCAGAGAGCCCAACACGGGGCTCAATCCAGGACCCTGAGATCTGGACCTGAGCCCCTGGTGACAATCGGACACTTAAACCACTGAGCCACCCGGGCTCCCCTCCCAAAAAATTATTTTTAGAAGACAGAGTTCATTAGTCTTGGAAAACAACTCATTTCTTTGGTCAATGAAGAAATAAAATACACGAAGTATTTCTATTAATACAAATTCTACTCCCGTTCTAAAGCTCTGGTTATGAAATGGAATCTTCTCAAAAGACAGTGTAGGTTTTACGAAGATTACACTTGCCCTACCGATATTGCAATATTTATAAAGACATGGAGGCATTATGGTAATGCTCTTTTACATTCTTTGAAGCCATTAGAACACACTGTGACTCAAATGGATAGGCATGCCAGAAAATTCCAGGAGGATATTATTCTCTAATATAAGAATAGAGAAACCATGGGTGCCCTACCCCCCTGTCATGTATAAAAAGGTTTTATTTATTTTATGAGAGAGAGAGAGAGAGCACAAGAGGGGCAGGGGCAGAGGGGGAGGGAGAAGCAGCTCCCCTCGGAGCAGGGCGCCTGATGTGGGGCTCAGTCCCAGGACCCCGGGATCCTGACCTGAGCTGACGGCAGACGCTTCACCCACTGAGCCCCCAGGTGTCCCTCTTTTGTCATTTTTTTTTTATGTGTCTGCAGCCCATTTAGAGTTCCAGCTTAGGACGGGAGGTTATGCTCAGAGAAGGGTATTATCTTAAGTGGATAACAGAATTACCTGCAATTTTGTCAATTGGAGAAAGACGTTTCCCCCTTCACATGGCACTCTCAGGTGGTTGCTTTCTGAGCCGAAGGAGAACACCGAGAAGGCTGAAGAGTGGAATTCAAGGGCATGAGGGACGGAGCTTCTAGTTCCCGGGGCACAGGGGCTTAGGGGCCAGTCAAGGAGCTCGGTCAGCACGGGGGATGGCGGCGAGAAGGCCGGGACTCCGACTCTCGGGTCGCCTTCCGTCTTCAGGCAGGGGCTCACCCTTCCTGTCACTCCTATGCTCCGTGTTTTCCAGGTCCTGCCCGGTGGCTGTGCGAACTCCGGCTCCGCCAGGCCAGGGGACCACACCTGGACCTCTAGGTCTGATTCTCTGACTCTGGCTTCTGACGTCCATGAGCTTAAAGGCACTGACATGGTTTTGTGATTCCAAACCACAAGCGACGACAAGGACAGGAATACGTTCAAAAGCGATCGCTACCGTTTTGGGAGCCCTTCTTATGTGCCAGGCACAGCACTAAGTGCAGTGGCCGCTTCTCTGATTACCACCACAACCCCACAAGGTGGGGAAGGATAGGCTCCCTGTTTTTCAAGTAGGGAAAAGGAAACTTTCTGAAAATCACACAACAAACTAGAACTGGGTTATAAATTAGAATTTAGAATCTAACGCCTAGGCTCTCGGCCTTACCTTCTGGTTTCTAACATCACAACAAATAATATTTTCCAACAGTTTACAACATGCCAGGCATGATATCGAGTCGGCCACATGCACTGTCCCACTTGGAACACACTCTGGCTCTCCTTCCGTGACCCTGGAGGAGGCTCTCATCCCACAGAGGTCGAAATTTCATGGTAAGACTGCTGAGGAAGCCACGTGTCAACGACAAAGATTATGGTATGAGTCTTGATTTTGCTGCTCACTAACTTTGTAAAGTCATTTAAACTCTGGGCCTATAATTTTTTATTACCAAAATAAAGACAATAATTATATCTGTTTCATGGGTTATTAAGAGAATTGAGAGTTATAACATAAAAGAACAGTGTGTACTCATATTATTCTCTCGGTAAATGTTGACCATCCTAATACTAATATTGGTTCTTCTACATCTGAAAGGTGGCCTCATAAATCTCCTCCCGAGTCTCTTGGCACATCTTTACTTGGAGCTGGGTCGAAAGGCAATTGAGAACCAGCACATGGGAAGCATTTTTAGCATCTTGATTTTCTTCTGTATCAGACTAACTTCATTTCTCAGAAAGGAGTCTTTGCCTTGACTTGAGGCAGATTTTATCATTCCCTTGTTCCAGAGTCTTAATCTTGTGGCCTAGGACCTACCCACCAGCCCCAGAATTTATTCCACTGATATCTTTCACAAGGTCTGATGAGATGCCATCAAAATTAGGGGTTGGGAATCTCTCCAGGTTGGTCAAAGCCCCTGGGGTTGGTTTACAGATGAGGTTTCTCTCCTGGACCTTCTTATACACAAACAAATAAACAAATAAAATAAAGTAGCATGGATATGTGAACTTGGCAGGTCAAGGAGGTGGAGATGGAATGAGAGCCTCTTGACTTCTCTAGGATTTATAAACATCTAAAAATCTTCTGGGACTTTATTTTGACATTCTGAGAGAGCCCCTTCAGGAATGTTTTGGCTGTATACTCCAGCTTCAGGTTTGATCAGGATTAACATAGAGCTAAACCAAGCATACTCAAACAAATAAAGTAAAAACAAAACAAAATCTTGTTTGATCAGAGAGACCAAATAGAGAGCAGAATTTGAGAAAAGACTCCCAGGAATGTATTGTATATAAACCCATCAAATTGTATGTGTTCTCTAAAAATTTACATTTAAATATTGGGTGGGATGCTCTCAGGCTACATCTGAGATGGAACTCTTCAGTTTCATGCTCAACCACTTATATCAACGTCAAAACACATAAAAATACAGGTCTTAACTGGCATATAGAAACTGACTTTTCATAAATCTTTAGTTTTAAAACAACTATCTCATATTTGACAGATGCTAAGCTTTGTCAGGCTAGCATCTATCGACTCATATAATAAATGATTAGAATGATCCAAGTAAATAGTGATCGGCATGCTATTTGTTGTAACCGGAGCTATTCAAAAACTTGCCCTAACTTGTGGACATAATCACTAACAGCCAATTGACCTAAATTAATTCTATAATAAAATCCTATAGAAATACACTGAGGAAAAAAAAATGCACTGAGGATCATGGTCATTCAATTTTCAACAGCAAATTCTGTTTCTTCTATGGTTTGTGGAACAATCCAACTAAATATTAAACCCGTTTCTCCTTTGTTACATTATAAACCTGGGTTTCCCGAAACCAATGCTGTCATTCCTCTCTTAAAGGATATTTGAATTAGAGTTTTAATAAGGCCTTAGAAAAATACTGATTTTCACAGTTAATGAATATTTTTCAGCAAATAAAAGAAGACAAAGAAAGTGTAATTCCAGACCAAGCCAACACTCACAACGGAGCCAGCTTCCTACATGATTTGTAGGGCACAATGCAAAAAGAACATGTGAGGTTCCCCTCTCAAAAGCTATGAAGAATTGTAAGACAGTGACAGCAGAGCAATAAAACGAGACCATGTCCTTCTTGGTGTGAAGCCCCAGGCAGCGAGCTAACTATAAATCTCAGGTGCGTAAAGCCAGCACTGCTCACAGTTGTGTCCAGCTTCTATGTGGTCAAGGGGCTACTTCCTTTCTCACAGGATACTCAGCTTTTCACTGTATGTATCACTGGATCTTTCTGAATCAGTAAATACTACAGAATATTTTAGATCCATGAAAGTGTGTCCAGAAACACAGAACATACAAGGGAAGAAGGAGTAAAATAATTCAAAAAAGTTAGGAGACGGAATGAAAGAGACAGTAAGTCAGAACCATAGCTCGATTATCCACGTCCTGTGCCACACCACAGCGATGGGCCCTCAGTAGTGAATCAGCGGTTAAACTTGTGATTATGTCCACAAGTTAGGGCAAGTTTTTGAATAGCTCCGGTTACAACAAATAGCATGCCGATCACTATTTAATTGGATCATTCTAATCATTTTTTATATGAGTCGATAGATGCTAGCCTGACAAAGCTTAGCATCTGTCAAATATGAGATAGTTGTTTTAAAACTAAGGATTTATGCAAAGTCCGTTTCTACATGCCAGTTAAGACCTGTATTTTCATGTGTTTTGACGTTGATATAAGCGGTTGAGCTTGAGGCTGAAGAGTTCCATCTCAGATGCAGTTCAGAAATCAGTAGTTCAGAATCTTTACTGGGAAACGCCAGGCCCAGAGGGCTCATCCGTTGCGTCTACCAAATATTCAGTTGAACCAATGGTTTCATGTTCACAAAGTCTTCCAGAGAATAGAAAAAGAAAGAACATTCCGTGGCTCATTTTATGAGGTCAGCAGACATCTCGATACCCCTGACAGATAGCGTTTTCCCTCTGCTCCGCAATTATCCTCTGGGCTTTTTTCTATCCCTCTGGGGTTAGAAGGCAGCAAACTCCGTCTCGTAGCCTCCTGCCATCTGGCTCCCCGTCAGTTTCTGCTAACATGAGGCACTGACAAGAGTCTGGAAAACGAGACTAATGGTGAAATGATTTGTTTCTCATTCCTGGCAGCAACTCCAGCCGCAGCAGCCTCCTGTCAGGGCCGGGACTGCTTAGTCAGCTCCCTTCCACCTGCCAGCAGCCTCAGGACCACGGTAGTCCTAAGTACCAGGTAACTCCCCATTTCCTGGCCCTTGCTGCCCTCATCGGGTAACTATTCCTGGTGTGCCCTCTAACTCATCCCATAACGTTGTAACTAATGTCACTGTCTATTGTGGCCTCTTCTTGCAATAATCTAGAATGGTCTTCGTTTTTTCCTGCTTGGATGCTGATGTAATCAGTACTTAAACCATCTGATAATACTTTGAGAAAGAAAGGAATACATTGCATAAGTGCAAAATCCTAAACAAAGGATTAGCAAATTAATTTAGCAATGTGTTAAAAAAACATACTATGTGATTGCCAGGTTGTGTTTCTTACAAGATTTCAAGATTATTTGAATCTTGCCAGATCAATCAACACACTTCTCACCGATAATATTGGACAGCTGAAAAACCATATGATTTTCTTTATGGACTCAGGAAAAATACTTAACAGAATTTAGTATCCATTTATGATTAAGATTCTTACATAACTGGGAGTAGAAGGGGATTCCATAACCTGATAAAGAAAACCTACAATGACTTCTAGCTATCACTTTTCTTAATGCCAAAATGCTATAAATGCTATAAATATCCTTTTTAGAATCAAGAAGTACTTTTTTTTTTTTGAGATTATAGGCTGGGAAATAAGGTAAGAAAAAATAAGTAAATAAAAAAAGAAAGAAAAAATAAGTAAATAGAGTGTTGAAAATTGAGAATTAATATGTAATTACTTAGATGACATAGATAATACAGTCATTTGTCTAGAAATAAAACACAAAGAATCAGTAAAAAAAATTATTAGGATTAATAGAGGTTAGCAGAGTTACTGAAAACAAAGCCAATGTAAATAAATCGATTCATTTCTTTATAATGGCAACAAGCAGAAAATGCAGTTTTACTATTTATAGTAGCAACAAAAAAAATCATAAAATGTGCAAGTATTTTGTAGAAAAATTATAAAATGTTATTGAAAGTTATTTTTAAATATTCATATAAACAGATCTGTATACCATATTCTTGGAAAGATTCGATATAATAAAAAAAATATATATCAATTTTAATCTCATTAGCTTAAAGCTTAGATAGATTTTTTTTTGTGTGTGGAACTTGGTAAGGTGATTTTATACACCAAAGATCAAAGAGTCCTGAGAAGGACCAAAATTCTTCTGAAGCAAAATAATAAATTGGGGAGATTTACTTTAACTGCAGTAAATGGTTATAAAGCTCTACTAATTAGGAGATAAATATGATATTGACATAGAGATGGAGAATTTGGTCAAGGAACTGAAGATAGAGCCTCCACAACTAACCCACACATTTTCAGAAACTTGATTTATGAACAAATTTGGCATTTCAGATAAGAGGGGAAACGAGAGAGTATTTAAGAACGTTGACAGAACAGTTGTTCAACCACACGGGAAAAAAAGAAAATTGATATTTACCTCACACGATACACAGAAATCAATCCTAGGATTTTTTTTTTTAAATCAAGAAATCAAACTTTAAAGAAAAAAAAACGTTAAAATGTTCTGGGGAAATGCATTTAGACACTCGTTAGAATTTATTAAAGGAAAACAGATAACACACTTTAAAGGAAATGATTGGTAGAGTCCACTGCTTTCGAGTTAAAGCTTTATATTAATCAAACATTTTTAAAAGATGAAAAACCACACTGGGAGAATTTACTTGCCGCACGTATAAATAATAAGAATTAAAATCTAGAATGTATTCAGGAGACAAGTGACATGATTTTGTTTATGGTTTTAGAAGCTCACCAGGCCATTGTTTGTTCAATAAACTGTATAGGTACAAAGGTGAAGAGTGAGAGAGCAGTTGAGAGGCCAGTTAACTGTGAATAATAGAAATTTGGACTGGGGTAGTAGCCGTGGTGAGGAGAGATATAGACAGGTTCAAGGTGGATTTTTGCATGTATGGCCAAAAAAACTTGCTGACAAATTGTGTATTTCAAAGAAAAAGAAAAAAAAACTTCTAATTTGTTTCAAATTTAATTCTAATATAATTTTTATTTCAATCAACTCGATCAATAGTTTCTATAAATAAATACATCTATTTCTCTTTATGGAGATGTCTACGGGAGGAAAAGTTTTGCATTGAGGAGAAATCAAGAGTTCCCTTTGGGCCATGTTAAACTTGAGTTGCCTGTTAGATATCTACATGGAAATATTGGCTCCATTAAAATAGACACTGGCTGCGTGAGCTCAGACCTCAATAGAGATATCAAGCGTAAAAGATTGATTAGGAGGTCATTGGCCATGTACGGGCGGGAGAGTACTCATGTTTTCCCCTTAGGCTGTCACCTGAAACAGAGAAGGTTGTGATCTTTGACTTTGGGGAATTAAGACAAAGAGGACCCCTACTGGAGAGGACACGCTGCCCCAGATGCTGGAGGAGGGTAAAGTACTAAAAACAGCAATGTCCAGTAGATGTCCCAGAGAAAATACTCGTTCATCAGCTCCAGGAACAGTAACATATGATGGTCTGTATTAAGTTATTCTTCCCAGGTCTTCTAATGTTTTCACTGACCTGCCTGTGTGGGGGATAATTAAGATTCCTGATATGCTCACAGTGAGGACCAATGGGTGAACAGATTAGCTGCAGCCTGGAGAATTAGGTATAATGCGATAGGGGGTAACAGTAGGAGAGCACAGAACATCATTTTGTAGCAGCTCACTATGGATTAGCTGACTAGCCAATATCCCTCTTCTACCTTGAGGCGGGGTTGGGGGGGAAGGGGCAAGAGTCCCTGGTTCCTATGAGCCATTACATTAGTCCCAGCTCCTTTGCGTGTTGTTGGTGTAAATACCTAAGCCAGTTGGCACCAGGGAGAAGTGAAGAGTGTTTGCTGGAGTGTTGACTCTTAAGGGAAAGCTATAACAAGCCAACCTCCTGCTCCCTAGACTTGAAAATGGAACGCTATAGTTCCATTTGCTACAAACCACCATCTTGTGGCCACAAAGGAAATTTGGGATAAAGCTGATCTGGTGGATGTAGTGGGAAAAGAAAGACTGAACCTTCTTTTCAACAACAAACTGTGAAGCATACCCTACCCCCGGAACTGCTCTGATGTGAGTCAATACACACTTTACTTTTAAAGCTTTTTTTACTTTTTTTACTTTTAAAGCTCTTTTGGGGTCAGATTTCATGCTAGTTGAAACTGAAAGCATTTTAACTGATACAAGTGTTGCTACACAATCATCAGGAGGATTTATGGGAAAACTAAACATTCTTGAAGCTCAAAAATATTAAAGGAAAGAAATCCAAGAATGAGATGAACTACCTGCAAAAGTTTTAGATGAATGATTGTACTGTAGTTGTTGGATACTAAAGAGAGAATTGATGCTAGATAAAGAACTAGGAGACATTTGGGACATGCAGGGTACTCAAAAGTGTACAGATTTCAGCAGAACCAAAAGTCAGGGAGTTATAGAATTCTGAGACCATCTTAATAGTCATATTGGAAAAATAAATCATCGGAAAATGAAAAATAAGTCCTTGGAATTAGAAATCTTAATAAATAAGTAATAATAATAATGATTAATATGTTCTTCAGTTGAATACAACGGAAGAATAAAAAAGGAATAATAACATTTTACCTTGGCACTTAATCATTAATCCTTCTTTCTGAAGTGCTTAAAGAGCTTCACAAATAAGATAAACGTTAATAGCTAGAGACTGAGTAGAATTCTTTCTTAAGAAGTACACACAGGAACTGTTCAGGCAAAGATTTTCTTAGATTAGTCTGAAATACCCTAAAGAAAAGCTTATTCAACACTCTCTGAAATAATTTTCAGAATTGTGTAGAACGCTTAAAGCCTTCTAGAGCCTAGTATGTATAATATAATAGCCTTAGGATAATCCAATACATATATTTTTTTTCTCTTAAGTAATCAGTTTCCTTAAATATATTTATGTATATACAATTTATTTATATATACACTATTATATATTATTTTTATATATAAATATATACAATTGATTTATATATAATTATATATAATATATAATTTATATAATTTTATATGTAAAATTTATATAAAATATATATTTAAATTATATATATTTTTATATATTTGTATATATAATATAATTACATTTATATTATATATAATTTATATATATATCAGTTTCCTTAAATATATATATATTTATATATATATACAATTTATTTATATATATACAATTTAAAAATGAATAGTTTACTCTTGCTTACCAGCTCTGCAAATCCATATTCATCAATGTCTACTGACACCCCCAAAGAAATGTCCTGGGAAGGGGCACCTGGCTGGCTCAGGTAGTGGAGTGCTGGACCCTTGATTTGGTCCCAGGTCATGATCTCAGGATTGTGAGATGGAGAGCTTGAGAGATCCAGACCTGCCTCTGGCTTCCCGCTCACGGGAAATCTGTTTGAGATTCTTTCTCTTCTTCTGCCCCTCCCCACACTACCTTCTCCCCCCCCCCCCCCCCCGGGGCCCCAAATAAATTAAGAAAGAAAGAAACCGATCTTGGGAGTACTGATCTGCGCTCCTTACAGAACACGGAGGGTGGCTTTTTTTTTTTTTTTTTTTTTTTTTCGGAGGGTGGCTTAAATGGAGGTAACCCAAAGGTTGTCTGCCCTCTTCTGGTCAATCTTGAAGTTCAACCAGGCTTAGCTCCTGCTGCTATAAACTTCATGCAGAGCCCAGGCCTTGAGTTTCTCTCCTTGCCCATCCAGCCCAAGACTTACAAAAATCCAAGTCAGTCCTTACCTGGAACAGTTTAGAGACTTCAGAGCTAAATGCTGCAGTCTTCTGTAGCATGAAGCACCGGAAACAAATTTTCATTACCAAGTGACATAGAATGCTCCTGAACTTGAAGATACAGCAAACTCACTTCTGACCCAGGGTAGTCGTCAGGGAACTAATAAGATGTCAATATCACATATTAATCCTAATTTTTAGAGAATGACCTTTTTAAAAATGTTGTTTGTAGGGGATCCCTGAGTGGCTCAGCAGTTTGGCGCCTGCCTTTGGCCCAGGGCGCGATCCTGGAGTCCCAGGATCGAGTCCCACGTCAGGCTCCCGGCATGGAGTCTGCTTCTCCCTCCTCCTGTGTCTCTGCCTCTGTCTCTCTCTCTCTCTCTCTATCATAAATAATAAAGCAATCTTTTAAAAAATGTCGTTTGTGAAAACATCACAATTGTGAGGCCATTCTTAGGACTGTGACATAACTAAGAAAAGCCATATCCTACTTAGGGATATTGTCACCTGCCAGGAAAACAAGGTCATATGGTTATCTGTGAAAGAGAGGGATTGTTTGGTTAATAAGATTTTTTTTTCAGTCTTTGTCTAAGGGAATGAGCAATGTGTCTGTAAGACATCTGTATCCTAATGACTAGAGCAATGCAATGTATTCTGGGCCAAGAATGTTTGTGAGTTTTTTCTCAATCGCTCAGATCAAAGATGATCAAACACAGGATGCCCGGCTCATGGCAGCAATCTTGGGCAGATGTAAGACGCTGTATTCATCACAGAGCATTTCTTTGCAAAGCTCTCAAATGCCTCAAAATACTCTTCAACCTGACACCTCAAGTAAGAGTAGGGACATATATAAAACAAAGCTGTTCCTCTAGCATAGATGCAACAGTCCAGTTCCTTTTGCCCTAACCGTAGACCCTAAACATAATTTCAAATACTGACTCAGGCTTTCAGAGACTTTGAGACCAGGAGAGGGCGGTACTCTAGATCGACCCTTGGAAAGAAACAGCCTGCAGTGTAAGTGAATACACAGACATTCTGAATTGCACAGCTATCATTTGTGATTTTGATTCTTAAGAGTCATTTCTAAGAATGGAATTGAATTAGGACCTTATGAAAAGAGGTTTGAAACATGAAAAACCAAGATCTAGGCCTGGGTCAGAGAGGCCTGCTAACTCCCAGCCAACTGGGGAGAGAGCCCCGTTTTGTGGCCAGTTCTTCATCTCATCTCTGTAAATGCAGCAAAAATAACATCCTATTTGTAATTTAGTAAATTCGATGTAAATTATGTCTCAGAAACTTACCTGTTTTAATGATAAACCTTTAATAATAAAGGTCACCTAATTGACCTTTTAAAATTTTGAATTCCTTTCTAAATTGCTATTTTCTTTTCCCATGCTAAATTACTTTTCATCTAAACACAACTGTTGTAGAGACATATTAAGAGCTCATAGAGGGTAGCCCAGGGGGCTCAGCGGTTTAGTGCCTCCTTCGGCCCAGGGCATGATCCTGGAGACCTGGGACCCAGTCCCACGTCAGGCTCCCTGCATGGAGCCTGCTTCTCCCTCTGCCTGTGTCTCTACCTCTCTCTCTCTCTCTGCCTCTCATGAATAAATAAATAAAAATCTTTAAAAAAAAAAAAAAGAGCTCTTAGATCTGCCCACATATATTTCTTTTAATGGATTAGAAAACTCATTAAATATACACTTATGTGACTAAAGGAAAGCCCACAGATAATTAAATAATTCTGAAAAACCAATAAGGGTTGGAAATGGGAAATCACATGAGTATTAGCAGATAAAATCACATACCAACAAATTGTTTTAGACGCTGCTGGTATGTACAGATGCAGAGAAGTAAACTATAACCCATCTGAGATGATGGCAAAAAGTCAACAACTTTTCATGATATTAAGGCTCCACCACCAAGACACTGCCTACAAAGTAGTGAGACTTCTTCGCTGACAGATGGCTGGTTCTCTATTCAACTATAGAATAAACCAAGCACCTGAAGAGCAAAGCTTAGCAACCATCTTAAAAAGGTCTATTGTGGGCAGCCCGGGTGGCTCAGTGGTTTAGCGCCGCCTTCAGCCCAGGGTGTGATCCTGGAGACCCAGGATCGAATCCCACATCGGGCTCCCTGCATGGAGCCTGCTTCTCCCTCTGCCTGTGTCTCTGCCCCTCTCTCTCATGAATAAATAAATAAAATCTTTAAAAAAAAAAAAAGGTCAATTTTTTCAACATTAATGGCAGGAATATTGTGCAAATCACACATCAGAATGAAAGGTCTGAAAAATAGAGGGTGCCAAAGGAGATGTTAGGGCAGAGTATTGAAATTGCGACTGTTGGGGTAAATCCAGGATGACTGGTTCCTGCCTGAACCCTAGGGGAAAAAAAGCAACATTACTAATTAACATGGAAATTGATTTTCCATTTAAAATTTGTATGTTATAGTTTCAGATTTTAGAACAATGATAATAATAATGAACATTTCACGATCATTGCCATGACTTTCTGCACCTTTACTGTGTGCTACTCTATCCTCAACACAGTACATGTATCATCCAATCTCAGAACAACTCTGTAAGGTGGTTTATCATCCTCTGTGATGAGGAGGCCAAATCACAGGATAGAAACATAGGATATGGAGACGCTGACGGGAGTTCCCAAAAGGCAGAGCTAGAATTAAATCTCGGCAGCCCAACTCAAGAGGCACGTGTCAATGTGATGGTTAATCTGACGTGTCACCTTGGCTAGGCTGTTATGCCCAGTTATTAGTTAAAACACCAGGCTAGAGGTTGCTCTGAAGGTATTTTTCACGTGTGACCTAAATTTAAATCAGTAGACTTTAAAGCAAAATCCCCCATAATGTGGGTGGACCTTCTCAAATCCATCGAAGGCCTTAGAGCAGAGACTGAGGTTTCCCCAGGAAAAAGGAACTCTACCTCAAGACTGCAAACGTAAAAACCCTGAGTGAGTTTCCCACCTGCAGGTATGGGACGCAAGGCCGAAGCCTCAGCCCTTCCTTGAATTTCCAGACTATTAGCCTATTCTACAGAGTTCACACTTGACAGCCTTCATACCTGCATGAACCAATTCTTTAAAATATATTTCTCTTCTTCTTGAGCTCTCTGATAGAAATTACTTTCTCTGTTTCTGTCTCAATGGGGAGTCTTGATCAATTCATGTATATTAGTTTTTTTATATAGCACTTTTTATTTAATCCTCACTATAACCTCATGCCCTAAGTAAAACAAACTATTATTAACACGTTAAAGAAAATAAGCCAATAGAGAACAGATTATCTAAATCATAGCACTAGTAAGAAAATAAGCCTGAATTAAAACATGAGTTGAAGACAAGATCTGCCAGCAGATGTGTGATGTTTGGCTACAGCAGATGTGTTATATTTCTGTAGGGATTTGAGTTTGCCACCACCTACCTGGCTCTTCTGACTCCATGGTCTAAAAATATTTCCTCCACCTCACACTACTTCTCAAATACATAAGTAGATTTATCAGATAATTCAAGCAAACAGGAAGAAGAGAACATTGAATCCAGAGCTTTAGGTAAATTCTGCTTTCAGCCACTTTCTGAGGCTTGGGATGCAAAAGAGGCAAAAATGTAGAAAATAGAATTAAAAAACCCAACCTCTTCCTTCATTTATTCAGATAATATGGAGTGCCGATGGCCCGGTATATAAGCTTGTCCTTTGAAAGATGGCAAGAGGAGTGTGTCAGTATTGAGTCATAGAGCAGGGGAGTGTATGCTAAAAGCCTATTAAGTATTTCTGATATTTAAATTAGTATCTCTAAGCCGACACACTAGTCACCTGTGCACCACTCCAAATTGCAATATTTATTATACGCACGATGTTAAAGGCAAACAATAGTAAGATTGTCAAACAAACTGACCAGAGTTGACACTAGTTGGGTCTAAGAGATGCAGTGAGTAGAATGCACAGTGCTTAACCGAAGAGTGGGGTTTTCCAGCAGAAAGGAAAGAGCAGTACTGTGTAAACACTTGTCAGGGGGTCACGTGAGCAACGTGAAACGGCTGTGCAATGAGTGTTTACCGAGGAGGTTGTACTATGCATAAGATCGTGATTAGCTCTGCTCAGCAATTCGATTCTATTTCACTTGGCAACTCACCCTCCCCCTCACTTCAGTGAACGTGCCAACCTTATTGACTTTCTTCCAAGGTTCAATCCTCTTTCCATCCCACAAGTTCTCATCCTACTTTACATCCTATTTTACAGAAAATAGAAGCCACCTGATAGGAACTCCCGGACCACCCACATGGGTACCCGTCGTCATTTCCCATTTCAAATGGAGGAGCTGACTCTCCTTTCTTCTAAAAATAGGCCTTTATCTGGTTCTTTGGCTTCCATCCTGTAGTCTCCGGGACACAATTTGGGGTCAAATACCAGTCTTTAGGTTGCTGTGAATGTGGTTTTTAAGTGATTACCATTTAGACCAGTAGACTTTGAGTAAAAACAGATTATCTTCTACAATGTGTTGAGCCCCACCAAGGGAAGTTGAAGGCCTTCAGAGAAAGACGAAGTCCCCAGATGAGAAAGAAATTCTGCCTCCAGACTCAAGACTAGGACATCAAGTCTTGCCTGAATTTCCAGGCTGGCAGCCTGCCCTGCGTATTTCAAACTGGCCAACCCCCACTATTCCAGGAGCTGACATAGTAAAGTCTCCTTCTCTCTTTCTCTTTCTCTTTCTGTTTCTCTCTCTCCTTTTCTCATCCTTCCTATTTATTTCTGTTTCTCTGGAGAACTTTGAGTAATACAGTATCCCCATGTATCTTCTACAAAATGGGATATATAAAAATAATATTTGTAAAATATTCTTACTTATAGCTGGAAGGCCCTGCCATCCAGAGCTAAAGACACCATGACTTCAGCACACCTGTAATTTTTAGCCACATACCCTTCAAGGGAATCCTTGCCTACCTTCTTTGCTTACTTCTCTCCCTATATGTCCTATATTTTCTTGACTCTTCAATAAGCCCAACCTATCAAGTCAAAAAAATAAAATATGAATTTCCACAGCATCTTCAAATGACCACCTTATTCTCTTTTCTGATTCACACTTTTCACAGTCATTTATTCTGTTTTTCCCCCTTTTGTGCTTCTCATTCACTTATTTGTTCAATGAAAGGAGAATCTTCTGGGTGCAAAAATCCTAGGTACTTGGAGGGTATCAAAAATGTAAAAGTATAAAAATTACTTCTTCTCCAATAAAAAAATTTTAAAAAAGATAACCAAAAAAATTGAACTCCAATAAAAATAATATCATATAATATAATTAATATAATACCACCTGATAGTTATAAAGAGGGAGGTATAGAGACAAAGTATAAAGAGTAGAGATTCTTCAGAAGATTTGTAGAAGGAGATAGAACTTAGATCAAGATCATTGTGGTGAAGGACAGACTCCAAGAGCCATTTAGGAAACAGAAGGAAAAAATTAGAGTCAACAAAAAAGATAGATATGAAGTGAGGCCACAAATAATCCTGGAAGTAGGCAAAAGGTGGGGGGAGAGAGGGAGATTTTTAAAGAGAGAATGAGGGGAAGTGGGTGGGGCAGATGGGGTAACCAGGCGGTGGGCATGAAGGAGGCACGTGATGTCATGAGCACTGGGTGTTATATGCAACTGATGAATCACTAAACTCTACCTGTGAAACTAATAATACACTAACAGTAATGAATTGATTTTAAATCAAATAAATAAATAGAGAAGGAGCTTTCCTAGGCATAAATCTAGTTTTATGGAGAGGCTGATGAAGCAGAAAATTTAAAGAGAGCCAAGAGGTGTCAAGGAGAATAGAAGAAAAAGAAGAAATATATGTGCATATATTTTAAACTAATAGGCTAACAGTCAATATATAGGGAATATTTCAAAGACAAGAGTTGGAGCAGCTGATGGATTATCATGCATTAAGGAGGAGGGCAGGGCTGGAAGAAATGCATCCTGAGTCTTCTTTCAAGGAGTGGGGACCTAAGCAGGGCTTCACTACTCCCCATCCCACGTCCATTTGTCTCCCAGGGTCACTGTTCCTCTTCCAGATGCCTCCATCGTGATTCTTCCTTTTCCCTTCCTCTGCTCGCCTCTCTCCTACCTGAACTGGTCCCCTTGACTCCCATTTCCCCTCCCTGGAGGCCCTCCAGGGTGGATGATGAGTGAGGAGGAGAAGGCAGCGGACGGCGCAGAAGGGACGGTGCAGCATGGAAGACAGTGCGTGAAGGCCTGGCCTCTGGAATCCAGCAAGCCTGGCTTTAATCTTACTGCTGCCTGACCTTGCAAGTTACTTAAATTCCATGGGCTGCAATTTCTTCATCCATAAAACACAGACACTACCCTCTTTAAGGGTTTGATACAAGGTTCAAATGAAATAGAATCTCTTCTACAGACAGCTGTATCCACTCAAGGTGCTCAATCACTTTTATTAGGATACCAACCTAATGTTCCTAAAACGCTGCCTTTATTATTTTACATCTATGACCAAAAGCTTTCAAGGGCCTGCTATTTCTTACCATTTAAATGTAAATGTCTTTTTCCTAGGCCCATCTCCTGGGCCAAGAACCGTCATCTTTGCAACCCCAGTGAACAGCTTAATTCATTTATTCAACACCACCTTCCTTCATCTGCAAAATACACTGGCTTGTTCAATGCACTAGGATAGAGTAAGAGGCTCTTGGATTCAAGGAGGAGAAAACATAACAGGCGAAATAGATGTTTAGCTCCCAAAACAAAATTCTAGAGATAGTGAGTTTCCAGATTGTCAAGTGACTGTACGTCAAGCTCTGTCTCTCTTTCTCATCCACGAGCCCCAGCGCTGGCTGTCCAGCCTCAGGCTTGCTCCCCACGGTTCCAAAATAGCTGCTGTGACCCAGGGCGTCACAGGACCTCATTGGACCCCTTTCAAAGCAGGAGGTATTGAGGCCAAGGAGCAAGGGCGCTTTCCTTCTTCGTCTCCTCTCTACCTTATCAGTGAGGCCGCTTTTCTGGATTTCACTTGCTTCATTCCCATCCTCTCAATTTGCTCTGTGAAACGGTGAAAAGCCTGAGAGCTCTAATGGCTTTCTTTTCTTGCTTACCCTCCTTGGTGACTTTATAACATTCTGGTGCTTTGAAAAGACAGACGCAGACGACTGCCAACTTTGCATTTCAGTCCAAATCTCACCATGTTCATATATTCAATCGTATCTCCACTTGCCGCCCTACTCTATGTAATATTTGTCAATTTCCTTTTGTCATTCTGCATCACGTTTTTGAGAATTATCCATTTATCCATGAGAGCAAAGCCTTTTTTAACTGTTGAGTACTAACCTAATGTGGAAATAAACCAGTTTAGCTTTCTATTTCCTTGACCTGAGACAGTTTCTACTTTCTGCTCTTATAAACAAAGCTACATAAAACAAAGCTAGATAAAGAATTTTTACGTGTCTGCTTGATCTACTGTTATGGAATAAGGAGCATTTACTCCCTGGTATAATTAATTGTTGATTTGTCCATTTCTCCTTCTAATTGTGCCAAATGCTCTCTCTGTATGTTGTTGGAGGCATAAACATTTGAAATGGTATCACTAATTGTGACTTGAACCTTAGCTCAGTGTGTGGGACCATCTGTAATTCTAATAATGCTTTTCCCTCCAAGTGTATTTTTCATATTGATAGAGCTACATTAGCTTACTTATGATTTTTATTAAGCTGGGTTATTTTTTTCATCCCTTTACAGTGAATTATTTGGTGTCATTATGTTTATGTTCTTATATAAAGAGAATTATTGGATCTTCAAAACCCAATTTATAGCCTCTATTCTTCAACTGTAGAATTTTGTCCATTGACATTTCTTCTAATTACTAAAATTTTTATATTTATCTCCCTCTCTCTTTTTGCTTTCTGTTCAAAATGCCTTTATCTTTGTCTGACTTCCATAAGATTGGCCAAGGTAACTTCATCTCTTTTATCCTCTAATTAAATATTATACAATCGATTTTTGTTAGTTAAGTGATTATGTTGAAATTGCTAACATATATTCTAACCTTCTCCTAAACAGTAATTACTCACGTTCCTTATTTAATGTTGTAGGTATTTGGAGTTTTATTACATCCTGGGTTTTTTTATTACTTAAATTAATAACTTTCAAGACAGAGCTTTGTTATTATTCTACATAAGAAATGCTTCTTTATATTGACCCACATTTTTACTAATTGTCTACCATTGCTACTTGAAATCTGGATTTCTTTCTGGCTTTTTCCTTACTTACATCCTTTAAAAATGTTTTTATTCATCATATATCTGTGAGTGGTAAATCCTCTGAATTCTGTCTAAAAATGTGTTTTTTAAACTTCCTTCCCAAAAGACAGTTTGCTAATTTATTCTAGATTAACAGTTACTTCCTGCTTAGCATATCTATTGGCTTTTTATATCTAGAAATTGTATTTATTCTTTTACAGATGTACAATTTCCTTCATAGTGTCCTATTGTTTTCTTATGATTTATCCAAATTTTATGTTTTATTCATTTTGGACAAACAATTGATAGATGTTACTGGAGTGTCCCAGGAGCTGAAATTCTTAGGGTTCCACTCCTCCTCGCTGTTGAATCTGGTGACTGCTGCTCCCAGTGAATTGGTTCTCTGTAGCTTAGGTTGAGGGTTGCCTCTCCAGAGCAGTTTTGCACTTGCTTCTTGTACATGCCCTAAGGGTATCACTCGTTAGGTCCAATGTTTGTTTTTTGTTTTTTTTTTTTAAGATTTTATTTATTCATGAGAGACACACAGAAAGAGGCAGAGACACAGGCAGAGGGAGAAGCAGGCTCCCTGCAGGGAGCCCAACATGGGACTCCACCCCGGGACTCCAGGATCACGCCCTGGGCTGAAGGCGGCGCTAACCTGCTGAGCTAAACTGCTGCCCTTTTCTTTAAAAAAGATTTTATTTGCTAGGTCCAATCTTCTTTCAAGATATCCAGGCTTTGTAAAAAGTATTACTTTGAACTCTAACGCTTCATGAGACACACATTTGGAGTTGGAGTCTCAGAAAAGGCTCTTCTGTTTCAGCTTCCTTGTCTTCTTTCTACATCAATAGGTGGATTTTTGTTTTAATAATACTTTCTCTGAGATTTAGAGCTTTCAGGGTCCTATATTTACTCAAAATTCTCAGTTTCAATCCCCCTCTTCTTTTGAATATAAAGCTCCAATTTCTGCCCGATGAGAATGGTAAACTCTGAGCCTCTGGATTACAGAGACCAAGAATACGGCAGGGCAGCTCCAGCAGCTCATGGTCTCACAAGTGTAACTGCCACCGGAGCAGTCTGCTTTTCCTTATATGCTCAACTACACATTGAAAAAGAGTTTTTTTTTAAATAACATATATCTAGCACTTACTAGGTGCTGGTAGTAGGAGAATTTCTGCTTCTCTTTGTTCTCCATTGAGCCTGTGATAATCTCTGTAAGGCTAAAAAACAAGGCCATTTCCCCAGTTATAGAAGCTACTTTTAAGGCAACAAGCAAAGTCAAGCCTGAGTGTGTCTGTGTGTGTTTACCAGCAAGGGTTGTGTGAATGTATTGTGTAAAAACAGGCCTCAGTCAGGGAAGACTCTGCTGAAGAACCGTGTCTTGAAGGAAGAAGGGGAATTTGCTAGTGAGGTACAGTCAGCCTGTTTGGGGCAGAGGGCACAGCATGTGCAAAATGCTCAAAGCCATCAGGGAATGTAGATGATTTGGAGATCTTTAAGAAGATCCATTCAACAGAAGCATAAACAGAACATGGACAAACAATGTGTAAGACTGGATAATAAAAGTCCACATTAATTCCATGCTAAGAGGCTTAGATTTTATCCTAAGGACAACTGAAAGCCTTTGAGGGTTGATGCAAGAGAGTGACAGGATTTGATTCCCTCTATAGAATGTCAATATGAAGAACAAAGCAGGGATGTCTGATTCTCCATGCTACAGAGGGGCGTCTGGGGCCAGGGGATGGCAGGTTATTGGGAAAGCAGGGAAATACAGAGAAAGGATGCCAGGCAGAGATATGTGATACCACAATACAAATGCTAAAGGAATAACCCGGGGGCCTGGGCCGAGGTCCTGAAGTTCAAGAAAGTCAGAAGGGGATTCATGAGGGTGGCCTACATTGGAGTAGAGGCCAATATCCAAGTTTGGTTAAGGTACAAGGAAAGCTAGGCCAAGAAAATGCAAACCAAATTAGAGAAATGGTGAGAACAAGATGAAAGTTTGATGCCGTCAGTTAGGGAGTGTTTCGGTTAGCAGTGGTGAAGCTTTCGGAGATGTGCATTTTCACCGGTTCATAGAACAGACAGACATGCTTCCTACTTAATGTTACTGTCTTTCTTACTGAATCTCTTTGGTTCATCAGCATCACTAAAAATTCATTCTTAAATACAATCCACAATAAAATCAGGAGAAAACATAGTGATATGTCAATAACGCATGACACTCCATTGTCAAGGAAGAAATAACTCTTTACTGTAGCTGTAGCCGTATATCTACGAGGAAGGCATAGAAATATCATATGGGGCAAGAAGGATGTATTCCTGCCAGAAGAAACAATCTGGGCTGTCTTGATTTCCCATTTGCCCTGTCAGAGGAATCTGGCAAAGCTCTGGGTGCCTGGCAGGTGTTTATTACTCCATTCCTACTCCAACAGGAGAGAAACAGCATGACGACGTGATATTCCAAATTTAAAACAAAACCCACTTTATCCCAGATGATGAGCTCTAACTGGTGTTGCTCCAGGGAAGCAACTGCTTTTATCTAGCTTTTGTGTTCTTTTGGGAAATGCAGGCTGTGCCTTCCCCCATTTTGGCAGCAGTGCATCTCTAACCCTAATTAAATATCCACAGTGGTGCATGCCTGATAGCCCTGAAATTTAAATAAAGGAGAAATCATGATCTTGTACTGTAAAATCAGTAAGGTAGAGACTTTCCTTTCTCTCAGTTTGAACTGTGGTTTAGTTTGAATTCTGTTAGACTGTGCTCTAACAGTGCAAACCATTATGGCCAAGTATGTTCTTACACGTATTATAATTAACAAATAGATGCTTGATGGGCATGGAGATGGATGATTATGAAATCTCTATAGTATAATAAGGAAAGAAGTCAAAGATGAGGCGAGAAGACAAAGACTATATGATTACAATTATTGTCCCAAGGAGTTTGCAATTTATAATACAATGTTCCAAATAACTACGGTGTAGGACACGGTGTGATGTGTCAAAATAGGAACATGAACAATTGCCAAATGGGTGCAAAATCCAAGTTAGGACACAGGAAATTTGAGGTGCAGGAAAAAAATTCATGTGAAAATTTGATGAGGCACCTGGGAAGTTGGAACAGAGCTCGGATGAGAGGTTGGTGTTCAAAGCTAGATTTGGAAGTTGCCCATCTCAGAGTGGTATTTTGAAGCTTTGAGATTAAATGCAGGTGCCAAGGAGAGGCATGTGAAAGAACAGAAGAGAACCAAGACGTGAGCCTTCTGGAAGATGCTCCTGTAAGGGACAGGAAGAGGAGCCAGTCAGGAAAGGAGGCTTGGGAATGGTGAGAAGGGGAAGAGGTGTGAGATGGTGCACTGTCATCAGAGGCAAAGGAAATGAGAATGTCAAGCCAGAGGGAAGACCTACAAAGCAGAATGTTGTGAAGTTTCATAACTCGGTCGTGATGAGGCTGGTTACATCATCTGCAAGAGGATGGCTTCAGTAAATAGGAAGAGAAGAAGGGAGATGATGGTGGGTCGAGTAGTAAATGGGAAATTGGAAAGTAGAAGCCACTGAAGAAAAACACTGCCTCACAAAACAGGACATTTGAGGAGTCTGGTGATAAGAAAGAGAGAAATGCAAGAATAGTTTAAAGGGCCAATGGGCTTAAGGGTCAGACTTTCTAGTTTGTTTTGATTGATTTGGTTTTGTTTTTAACAAAATAGCCTTTACTATTAATTCAATAAATTATTATTTATATATAGATTTGTATATAAATATATATTTAGAATACACCTAATTTTGATATCTTGGTTTTGATTCCCAACCAAAGATGAGTCAAAAAAAAGAGAAAGAGATTGAAATTTGAGAAGGAAGGGGAGAATAAAATAGGGTCCCTGAGGGATAGCAGCTCAAAGACTCACGTATACTAGCGGGCACTTTTCACTTACTGCTTACTGTACGCCACCTAGAACGTGCACACACTAAGCGACGTGACCTTTACGATACTGTTAGGGAGCTATTGTTGAGCTCGTTTTATGATGTAGGCCTGAGACTCTGGATGATAAGGCAACTTGCTCTGGTCATACAGCTAGTTACATGGGACGGCTAGCTATGGAGTCACGTCTGACGGGGCTCCTCCGCTCATTCTCCAACTGCTGAGCTAGGTTGGCCCTCACAAGGCAAAATATTCAATAGAGTCGCAAAAAATATGCTCATGCCCGTATTTCTCCACCTTCCCTCTCATCAGTGATGCTAAGCTGATGGTTCCCGTGGTCCATCCGCAGCCAGGCCTCCTCCCTCTCTAAGCACATGGACAAGTGGGCCAATCCGTCCCTTGTTGTTGAGTGCAGAGTTCAAGCAGATGAAATGTGAACAAAAGTAACTGGTGCTTTGGGGCTGAGGCAGTGAAAAGCATGATTTTCCCTGTGCCATTGTGCCACTTGTGGAGGCAAGTCTTGAGTTGAGGTGGCAGGGCCAAAAGACTGAAGGGGCTACGTCCTGCGTTCACTGTATGGAGGGCAACGGCTTTGAAGAGCTGGCCGGGAGCTGCAGTGGCCTTATTGTGCACAAAAATATGCCTGTAGTGTGTTAACCCACTAGTATTTAGGGTTCGCTTGTTACCATGTTACAAACCAAACCTCTGCTACAGCAGAACTGAGGAGGAGCATCCAGTCTCTACCTGGGACATTCATTAAAAGGTTCTTGAAAAAAGTGATAATGAAGTTATTCTTAAAGATGAACAGGGGTTAGATAGGCAACAAGTAGAGCAAATACAAGGAGGGCAGGTAGAGGGTGAACCACAGACCAAGGAGCAAGATGGCCTACCCAGAGAACAGGGTGGCTCATTGAGTGTCAATAGACACATACACACATGGTTCTTATTTTGTGCTATTTTATTTACTTGTGTCCAGGCTTGTTTAAACAACATACTTTTTTTCACCATTATAGCTTTACAAAACATTTAGTATCTGTTATGAGACATTCTTTCTCATTATTTCACTTACTGTTTATACTTTTTATTTATTCTTTGAGGGAAACTTCAGTAGCTAAAATTAGTAAACTGTTGAAAGCTTTATTCTTGTATCAGTTTCCAACTCTTACTGTCAAGTTAGTGGCCTAAAATAACATGAATTTGTGATTTTACCATTCTGAAGGTCAGAATCCTGCAAACAGTTTCAGTGAGCTAAAATCAAGGTGTCAGCAGGCCTGAATTGCTTCTGGCAGCTCTAGGAGGAGTCTGCTTTCTCACCTTTTCCAACTTCCAGAGGCCACCTATATTCCTTAGTCTGTGGCTCTCATTCCTGGCTCCCTAGTTATTCCTTATTATTTATAAAAATCAGAAGTAATGGAGCATTCTCTCTCTCTCTCTCTGGCTTCTCCAGGACACTGTAAAATTACAACTTGGGTGTGAAATAATTTAAAACAATGAGTAGATTAAAAAGTAAATCATTTTAGGAAGTGGCTATTCCAATCTGATCTCTGATTCTAAGAAAATCTCAGAAAAGTAATTGATTTTAGACTGTAATTGATTTTATTTTTTATAATAAATTTATTTTTTATTGGTGTTCAATTTGCCAACATACAGAATAACACCCAGTGCTCATCCCATCAAGTGCCCCCCTCAGTGCCATCACCCATTCACCTCCACCCCCCACCCACCTTCCCTTCCACCACCCCTAGTTCGTTTCCCAGAGTTAGGAGTCTTCATGTTCTGTCTCCCTTTCTGATATTTCCTACCCATTTCTTCTCCCTTCCCTTCTATCCCCTTTCACTATTACTTATCTTCCCCAAATGAATGAGACCATATAATGTTTGTCCTTTTCCGATTGACTCATTTCACTCAGCATAATACCCCCAAATTTAATCCATTAAATAAAATACTGATAAATAGACATGGATTATAAGTATACAATAAAGATGGTATTTCAAAGTAGAGAAAAGATAGATGATTAAACAAACAAAAATGGGATAATGGTCAGTCATCTGGAAAATAAATATAACTGCCTTTCTCTCACTCTTTTCACAAAAATAAGTTACAGACAGATCAAAGCTTTAAGCATAACAAGAGAATTACAATCTTGGAAAAAATAGGATTTTTTAAGGACAAATAACAAAATGCAATAAACCATGAAGAAAAGGATACATGAATGTGTCCATGTAAAATTTTTAAATTCGACTCAGGGGGAAAAAAATGCAAACAAAATCAAATACAAATGACAAAAACTGAAAGAATATTTGTAATATATATGACAGACTAAAGGTTATTTTCTAAAAATATGAAGATCTTTTACAAACCAAGTAATAAAAAAACTTAATAGAAAATGGAGGAAAGAACATAAACTAAAAAAGTCTTAAAACATAAGAAAATAAGCTCATTGATTATCTTAAAAATGGTCATTAAAATGAGATTAAATGGCCATTTAAATGGTCATTAAATGAATCATTTAAATCCAATCAAATTTTTAAGCATCAAATACTTTTAGTATATAGTGTTAATGAGGTTGGGGGGAAATGCGAATTCTAGTATACTATTGACAGGAACAAAATTTGGCAGTATTTAGCATACCTAAAATGCTCATGATCTTTGAACCCAATAAATCCACTTCTAAGAATTTTCAATAGATATATTCAAACATATGTTTAAGGAATATGTACATGAATATTTCTTGCAGCATTATTTATTTCTAAAAAAAACCCAAAACCCTGGGAACATCTTAAAATCCATTAGTAAAAGACTGGTAAAATAAATTATTATTTATTCATACAATGGAATGCTGTATAGCTATTAAAATGAATAAAGTAAGTCTGTGTATTAATGTATTTACGAGATCATTTGAAGGCCATATGAAAATATTTGAGGGAGGGACTTTCTGAAAAAATGGTTTTTAGGCTATCCATGGTTTACATTGGCAAGTGATCCCATCTTGGTTTGGGTGTAGGCAAATTCTTGCTTATTTAACCTTCTTACTTAAAATCCTTGGGAGGAATGCTGAAGTTGAAGCAGAAAGAGGAGACTGCTTCAGGCTAAAAAAGTCACAGAAAACATCCTGAGATCTGGAGCTAATCCATATGTTTGACTCAAAGTTTCATTGGAACTATTAAAATAACTCCAGGCTTTACAGATGTAGAATTGGAGGTCCAAAAATATTTGTGGAACCAGTAATATTTGGTGCTCATTTGCATGTTAAACAGAGAGTTAACATATCTTAAAGGAGATATACTTTAAACTAGTTTTAATTTAACTTTAAAGGCAGTACCACATGTATAATTCACAGACTGATTTGCATTTTGCTATGAAATGATATTAACACTTTGAAGAAGAGTTGTTTTAATTATCACAGACTTGTTGCTCACACCTGCAAGTTATTCTGGACAAGATGACAACTATTTTTTGTACACAGTCCAGGTTGCCATGGTTGTTAATTTTTTTTTTCTATGAATTGCAGTGATAAGGTCAAATCTCAAGATCACCAACATATCTGTAAATATAGAAACCCAGGCTTGGAAGGCACCAATGGAAGTAATCCATTCTATTCTCTCCATCTCTTTCCACTTAGGACCACAAATAAATCTTCAATACTACAGGGCAGATCATTTGTTTCTCAATGACTGGGTCTCTTCTCACAGAGTTTAATATGCAATCTTGCTCTTTACAGGTGCTCAATAAATACTGGAATTGATTTTTTAAGGAGACTGGACCAAGTGGAAAGAACTTGGTCTTCAGAGTGGGACAAATTGGATCCCAGTTCTGGCTCTTTTATTCACTGATTGTGATGATTTAGAGCAAGTCGGCCTTCTCTTCTATGGATAGCAGTTGGCTTCACCAACTTTTTTACTGTGCCATTTTGGACACAAATGAAATTTCATTAACAAGAGTCACTCAAACTTCACTGGCTCATTTTCCACACCTGCAAATTTTATAACCTTGGTATCCTGTAAGCCTCTCCTAAAGTGTTTCCAGAAATCCTTAAGGATTTGCATACCAAGCTTCTTCTTCTGGATACTGCCTTGCTCTGTGGGCACCATCACTCTCTGCTGTGCCCTACTGCTCTCCTGGGTGCCAGTCCTGCTTCTGTCTACACTGGGCACCTCAGCAACATTGTGAACTTACCCAGTTCCCTCATGCTTACTCTCCCTGCTACCACTCCACCTCTGGTCCCAGCAGAAACATCTGCGGCTCTCCCAAGGTGCCAGCCCAGACGACTGTGCTCACAGGCACAAAGTTGCTTGGTGATCTGTAGGGAAGGATTCTCCAGGGCAGCACTCTCTGCGAGAGTTCCCCCAAACGTGGTGCTTTTGTGTGCCAGTAACAGAACCCCTTCTTTCTCTCTTTCCTTCCTTTCTTCTTTTTCCTTCCTTGTTCCCTCTTCCCCATCTCTCCATTCTCTTCCTAGTTTACATACCTTCTGCTCTCTGGAAGACTAAGACTTCAACAGAGGCTGTGCTAGAAGTTAGTGTCAAGTGATGAACCTCATATTGTATTCAGAATTCCTTTTCCTTCTCTAACTAACTACAGTTGACCCTTGAAGAATATGGAGGATGGGGTTTGGGGTGCTAATCCTGTGCAGCCAAAAAATCCACATGGACTACTAATAGCCTACTGATGACCAGAAGCCATACCATTAACAGTCAATTTATACATATCTTGTATATTTAATGTAATATATATATATATATATATATACTGTATTCTTACAATAAAGTAAGATAAAGAAAATAGCATTAAGAAATCATAAGGGAGAGAAAATACATTTCCAGTACTACATGTATTTTTACTAAAAAAAAACAAAAACAAAAAAACACCTGTGTATAAGTGAACCTACTCAGTTCAAACTTATGTTATACAAAGGTCAGCTGTATTTATTACAGATTTGGCTCTGTATGACTGGCTTATCCTTCCCTTAGAAACTTTTTCTCTCAGAAAACATTTCAGGCTCCATTAAAACAGACTTGTGTTGGCCCATATAACCACTTTGTAATATATTTCAAATATGATTGTAGACAGCTTGTGCTCAAAGTGAAATCCTCATCAAATAGAATATATATAGTGATACCCAAATTATGTAATATCTTATGATATTCTTACTAAGGTTGTTGGAATTTTAAAATAATTACTAACACATTGAAAACAGTCAGTAAATGTTAGCTAGGAGTACTAATAGTAGTAGTATTATATAATACGTTTTATTTTATTTATATGGCCAATTTAAGATGACATTAGCTACTGTCTTACTTATGTCCAATATAAATTTCTTTTGATACATTTTTAAAGTATTTATATTACTATATTTAGGTTTGTTTCTTTTTTACAGGATCCCTCCTACCAATAACTTATAGGATAACTAGGAAAATCTGCAAATTATGTTCATTGACATTCAGGTTAAGAACTTTTTTATTTTTAGAGAGAGAGCAGATACGCATGAACAGGGGTGGGGAGAAGGGGCAAGGAGAGAGGCGAGGGAAAGCATCTCAAGCAGACTCCCACTAAGCATGGAGCCCCCTCGGGGCTCAGTCTCACAACCCTGAGATTATAACTTGAGCTGAAATCAAGAGTCAGACACAACCCACTGAGCCATCCAGACACTCCTCCAGTTAAGAACTTTTAAGAGTTACTTTTGATTCAAAATTTTAACAAAGATTTTAACTGTAAATTCTTAGCTATGAATTAAACTTAAAAGTAAGTTGTTTGATTTGACAAATGAAAAAAATAGGGTGAGGACTTAATAAATAAATACATATGGAGTGTTATCTACTCAGCACTAAACTCAATACTAAAGGAGAAACAAAAGAATTGAAACACCTGAAGCCAGTCCTTCTCAAAAAATACAGGATGGATATGATCAAACTTAAAAATTAAAAAATATTGATAACTAAGAGATAACCCACAGATTTTAATTATAAAATCTACAATAGAATATGAAAGGAAAAGTGTGGCAGGAAAGGCTGAATCAGTCACATACAGCTTGGGGGAGAAACTAGAATTAGCAGAGGAGTCAAGGAGTGAATTCAACCAGGGAGAAGATGAAGCATGGGATAATGGAAAATATTTTGGCCAAAGATTCAGGAGATTGCTTTCTAGATCTGATTCCAACCTGATCAATTCAGTGAGACTTTTGAAAACTGACTTAACCTTTATTTTCGTCTCTTTGTTATTTCTCTGTTGCTTTAATTACAAAAGTCGGGTCCCTCAATTTTGAAATGAGGCCTTGCACAAAATTACTGTAAAGAATTTTCATAGCTTTAAAAATTCTAAAAATGCTATTTTAATGGGTTGGAATCATGTAGAATTTATTTTTGGACCACAATGAAATGAAAATGAAACTTGAGAACAGAAAGATAACTAGAAAGTGGCCAAATGTTTGATAATTAAGCAACATATTCATAAACAGCCCACTGGTCAAAGAAGCAATCACGGTGGAAATTCATAAATTCACAAGGTACAGCTAAAGCACTACCAAGAGGAAAGCTTATAGCACTAATCGCTTCTTCTAGAGTGGAGAGAAGGTCTTTAATAATAAGAGTTCCCACCTCAATAGAGAAGAAAAAGAGCAAAATCAACCCAAAGCAAACCAAAGGAAGGATGTAATAAAGTTAAGAATAGACATTACTTAAATTGAAAACAGGACAACAATAAAGAAAAGAATAAGCAAAATGCTAGTTCTTTAAAAAAAAATCAATAAACTGATAAACTTTTATCAAGATGACAAACTAAAAGGAGAGAAAACACAAGTCACTGATATCAGGATTGAAACCAAGGCTATTGCTACCAATGCTCAGCCATTGATAGATGGTGATACTACAAACAACTTCATGTTCATAAATTCAGTAACATAGGAGAAATGGATAAAGTTCCAAAAACCACAAGCTCTAAAACTCAACCAACATGAAATATATAATCTGAAAAGTCCCAGAATCATTTTAAAAAATGAAGTTACATTTTTTAAAAGCTCTCAGAAATGGAATCTCTACTCCCAGATGGTTTCACTAGAGAATTCTAGCGAACATTTGAAGTCACCACCTATTTTACAGAATGTCTTCCAGAAAATAGAAGAGGGGGGAAAATTTCCAAACTCATTTTATGAGGCCAATATTACCCTGATACCAAAAGGAGACAAAGACAGTACAATAAATACACAAGCTGATATCTCTTTTAAACTTAGATGTAAAAATCCTCAACAAAATATTAACACATTGAATCCAACAATATATAAAAAGAATTATATGCTGTGACCAAGCAGGTGTGCAAGACTGGGTTCAACACTTGAAAGTCTATCGTGTAACCTACTGTATCAACAGGCCACAGAAGAAGAACCATGGGATTATATCAACTGATACTGATGAAGTGTTTGACAACATGAAACACGCATTCATGAGAAAAATTCTGAGACTTAGGAATGGAGGAGAACGTTAAATATTCAGGGAGAAAGTGATGAGAGCTAAAAGGACAGAAAAGAATATATCACGAAAAAAATAAAAATAAGAAAGCTGGTGTGACTATATTAATATCAAAGTAGATCAAAAGACGTATATAAGAATGTTCAAACCAGCTTTGTCCATAAGAGGCGAAAGCTAGAATCCGCATGCCCATTAGAGAAGCCCAGTGAAAAAATAAATTGCTGTGTATATAGTCTATGGATCAGTAGCAGTAACAATAATAATAAAAAGGACAAAGTAGGCCAATGCAATAACACGGATGAGCACGAACAAGCCATAGCACGCATTCCTACAAGCAGCAGAGGTGACTCTCTTGGAAATCAGGGCGGACACTGTACGATTCCACTTACACGACGTCCAGGGAGAAGGGAAACCACTCACTCCGCGATGGCACACTTGAGGGTGACGGTTACCTGGGGGGTGGTGACAGTGAGGCACACGCAGCCTCCCGGACAGCTGGACATGTCCTACGCCTCAGCCTCAATGCTGAGTCCTCGGTTTGTCTATTCGTGTCAAAGTCCATCAGCCTGCACACGTGCAATGTGTACATCCTGCTGTGGGATAGCTTCAACAAGAAGAGTGAAAACGCAGGAATTTATAAATTAAAAACAATCACTCTGTGACGGTTTGGATGAATGAGGCATGACTGGTCACTAGAACATCTGCTCCAACCAGCGTGGAGGGGGTAGTGGAGGCAGAGGGAGGAGCACTTGAGGGATGGGACACGGTTTTTCTTGATCTGTCAGCAGCGTGAATATTCTTCCAATTTATTTTGAAAATAGATGAAATGAGTGGCAACTATTTGTTAACCCAGCTCCGCTCCTGCTCTCCAAGTACTTGAGGTCAGGGCAGCGCAGCATGGGGACGTCCTGGACATACACCAGGATGAAGACAAAAGTTTCATGGAATTATTTATGGAGCAGCTGTCTCCAAATGCCGTGAGCTAGCCAGACACGGAGAGCCTGCAGGACACCTTTGTTTGACGCCACCAAGAGCCAAGCTGAGCCTCTTGCAGAGCGATAGGAAAGCGGACTCATCCATTTGACAGCGTGTGAATCAGCTGGAACATCTGGTTGGATGTTTAAATAAATCTGAAGCCAGAAATGTTTTTATTTTTTATTCCAATCCTGTCTCATTTATTATGTTGTGGAAAGCACAGGCTACATCTGTTTCCAAGAACACTGGAAGGGGGGTGCACATAGACAAAACATGCAACCACAGACACGCAGCGGACAAAGGCTCCCCTAGTTCATAAACGGGATGGCAGGAAGCAGTGAAAACCAGACGGATCACTGAGCCAGGAGAGTTAAAAAAAAAAAGAAAAGAAGAAAGAAAGAAAGAAAGAAAGAAAGAAAGAAAGAAAGAAAGAAAGAAGAAAGAAAGAAAGAAAGAAAGAAAGAAAGAAAGAAAGAAAGAAAGAAATCATAGCAGGCAAAAAAAAAAAAAAAAAAATCCTACGAAAAATAATAGTGTACAGGTCTCCAGAACTGATTCGTCTTGCGTCACTGAAGCTTTGTCTCTGGTGGCTCACAGCTCCCTACTCCCCTGTCCTGCCAGCCCCGGGAGCTATTATTCCCTCTCTGGTTTTGTCCATTTGACTTTTTTTTTTTTTTTTCAGAGTAAGTTCTGCACCTGACATGGGGCTTGAACTCATGACCCTGGGATCAAGAGTCACATGCTCTCCCCACTAAGCAGCCAGACACCTCATAGTTTGACAATTCACGTTTCTCATAAACATGGGATTACGCAGTGAGCCTCTGGTTCACAACCCTGCCACGTACAACTAAAATTCACTAAGAGGGTAGGTCTTACATTAAGTGCCCGTAAAGCAAAAGAAAAAAAATACGTAAATAAACACACATATGTAGGACAGAAGGAAACTCTTAGAAGTGATGGATAAGTTTGTGGCCTTGGTGGCAGCAACACTCTCACAGGTGTACAGTCATCTCCAAACTCGTCAAGCTGCACAAATGCAATACGTACAGCTTTGGGTATGTGGGTCACACCTCCAGAAAGTGGTTAGAAAAATGACAATTGGGGGGGAGGTGGACGCCTGGGTAGCTCAGTGGTTGAGCATCTGCCTTTAGCTCAAGGTGTGATCCCGGGGTCCTAGGATCAAGTCCCACATCCAGCTCCCCACAGGGAGAGGAGCCTGCTTCTCCCCCTGCCTGTGTCTCTGCCTCTATCTGTGTCTCGCATGAATAAACACATAAAATCTTTTTTTAAAAAATGACGATGGGTATGTGTGAGGGAAAACAGTCCTTCATTTTCACGTGACAGTGAATAGTGAGATTTAGGGCCGCGTCATCACTGGTCTTAAGGGATTTCTGAAGTACAGTCGACTGACTGTCTTGGATTCCACTGTAAAGGCCATAAACAACGTGCATAGCAAGTCCTCTCCTGTCACCGCGTCATGACTACCAGCCTTGGAGGAGAAACTGGTACGAGGACCTCATCCCTGCTTGTGCTGAAGAACAGAGCCCAGCGCCACAGCTCATGGAAGAAGCCCAGGCCTTAAACCCTCTTCCTCTGAGCCGGGCACCTGCAGCTGCTCCGCGTGGTGCATCCAACTTCCCCTCATGGCTGCAAAGCGGCTGCTACCGGCCCAAACACATAGACCCAGGTGTGGCTGAGAAAATGGAAGCACTTCCTACTGTGCACTGTTGGGTCTTGGCTTTTGTGTTTTTGGGGTATTTTTTAAGATTGATGGATGGATTGGCTGATGGGGTGTCATCAGCCTTACTAGTCCAGGCCTGCTGCACTTCCACAGACCGGTGAGGAGCGGGCGAGGGTCGGGTGACCCACCGGGGGCTGCCGCTCTGTTGGCCCAGGAATTGGGGGGCCAGCATCCCCCCCATGGGCCTCCGTGGAAGAGGATGTGCCATGAGCACAGAGGGCAGACCAGCCTCCTGGGGCCCCGACCCTGGAACATGCTCAGGAAATAATGCTTCCCTCCAGGTGTCCTGGCGGCCCAGGGCAGCTAGACGTTGCAGCTGGACAGTAAGGACGTCGAACACAACCCCATTTAATACGACTAATGTCACTTGTTGGCTTCTAGTGCACATGTGGTGGCAGGAGTTCAACATTCTTCCCTTCGGCTCCTGGAAATCACCTTAGAGCTTGCGTCCATGCTGACTTACTTACTTTTTAATTTTTTTTATGAAAGTAGGAGATGTTAAATGTTCCAGACTTTAAAGTAGAGGCAAGAGCTACTGAGAGTGGCTGCGATCAGGAACAGGGGGATCAAGCATCACCGGGAAAGGCGCGTGGAGAGGAAGCAGCACCAAAGAAGATGCTGTGGGGCGGTGGAACCCAGCAGCTCCAGGTGAGAAGGGCCAGAGAGGCACAGCCTCGTGGGGAGGGACGCGCAGCGCCCAGCCAGGGCCTGGTGCCCGCCGCCCTGGAACCCTTTCCACGGGTGAGGAACTGAGGGTGCACGTGGACACGGCACCTGCTCCCTGGAAGCCTCTGAGGCTGGAGGAAGGGCAGCTTCTAGTGATTGACGGGCCTCCCCGCCGGGCGGGAAACGGAGGCGATGCTGCGGGAGCGCAGAACCCCAGTAAGGCAAAATAACATCCGTGCGCCAACGTGCGTGGGCCTGTGGACACTCTACGTGGTGGGGGTGGCCCCAGAGCACCGTGCACCTCGCGATTGCAGTCCTGTGGGACGCTCACAAGAGGCCCGTCCAGAGGCAGGAGGCAGGTGGGCGGCGGCCTGGGCCGCGGGTGGGGAAGGGGATGGGGAACGGGGGCAGGAGGCAGGTGGGCGGCGGCCTGGGCCGCGGGTGGGGAAGGGGATGGGGAACGGGGGCAGGAGGCAGGTGGGCCCGCCTGGGCCGCGGGTGGGGAAGGGGATGGGGAACGGGGGCAGGAGGCAGGTGGGCGGCGGCCTGGGCCGGGTGGGGAAGGGGATGGGGAACGGGGGCAGGAGGCAGGTGGGCAGCAGCCTGGGCCGCAGACGGGATCGGCGGCTGGTTTGGGTGCAGCTCCGTCGGGCGGGGACGGGACAGGTGCCGCAGGCTGGGACCGCAGTGCCCACCGCCGCCCCCCGCACCCGTAGCGCCCAGTCCCAGGGCCGGAGGGGAGCTCAGCGTCCCGTGAACGCCGCACGATGCGACAGGAGGGGGGCTCGGCTTCCGTGGGCATAAGGGCTTCGACTTTCCCCGCCCCGCCCCCCCCCCCCCCCCGCATGCCCTGGGCCGCGTGCTAGCACCTGGGGGCTCGGTGGGCAGCCAGAGGCACGAGGGGTGGCACAGGCACCTGCAGTGAGGACCAGCTCGTGCCCCCCGGCCTTGCCTCCACCCAGCCGTCTCCGTGGCGGGGCCGGCGTGGCGTGGGCCGTGGGGAGCCTCGGCAGGTGCACCTGGGCCCGGGCCGCACCCCGCCAACGTCTGGCCCGCACTTGCCGGGCATCGGGGGCCCAAGTCCGAAGCCGTGCTCCTCCCTGTGGCCCCACAGCTGGTGTCTGGGCTTCCTACAGAGTTTGTGGGTCTCCGGGAGACTGTTTTGACTGTGAAATGACCACAGAGGTCTCTTCTTCTTCCGTTTTTTCCCCCTGGAAAACCTTCGGTATTGGATAAAATCCTACTTGGGGCACCCACTTGGCTCAGTCGTAGAGCCTCTGACTCTTGATCTCAGGGTGGTGAGTTCAAGCCCCGCTGGGGCGTGGAACCTACCAGTATAGGCTGTGTCCAGTGTGGTCTGTGCCCATTGGAGGAGGGCTGTGCCTCACCAGCACGTCTCTCCTGCTGGTGTCTCACTTGTGTTCCTTCGGCCCATGTAAGAGGAAGGATAAAAACACGCACCTTGAAGTACAGGCGTGTCTGCAGCCACTAGGAGTACAGAGTGCCGTGTCGCAAGACTCTAGCTCAGGATGCTCGCAGCTGCAAAATGTAGGAAAGTCAGTGACAGCACCACCGTGTCCCCCTCCAAGTCTGCAGACACCATTCCCTCCCAAAGATGAGGTTCAGACGTACTCAAGAAAGAATTAAAACAAGGTGATTTGGAAAAATCTGTGTTTTACCAGAGAAAGACAAATGGCATCAGAAGAGATCGTCTTTGGGCAATTAGAGTAAGTTATGTGGGTGCCGTGAAGACGGGGAAGAGCTAAATTCAGGGCCTCATGTCCAAATCACACCAAGTCGGCCCTGTGGCCCTTTTATTTCCTCCCTTGGGGCCCCTGATAACCAGTGTGGCCCAGACTCAGGCTGCAGGGCACACACCTGGCCCGCGCCCCAGCTGCATTACCAGGCTTTCCAGGACAGGGAGGGAGGTCCGGAAGGATAGATGTCTGAATAATTCGCTCCTGAACGATCCATATTTTATCTTCTCAGAAGTCCCCAACACAGTCTTGTTTTTCAAACGTGGTACTGAGCCCTATGTCAGATGCCCTGGGAGCCGCAGATGGTATTTTTGCCCTGTGGGCTGGCTTTAATCCAGTTGTACCCTGATAGTCACCTAGTAATATAAAGTTTCCTGTTGCTCCAGGAATAAGAGCAGGATGCATTGCGAAGTCTTCCAGAAGGCATCTTAGCCGAACCGCTCATAAATGGTGCCTATGTCCTCTCTCTAGACCCTTCCCTTCCTTCCTCCTCATCCCCAAGGAGAGGTGGCTTGTGGCTGCAGTCGGACCCTTGGTTGGGTCACCTTAATCTTCAGTGCCAGACACTGCCGGGCTTGGAGTCTCTTCCTTGCCTTTTTCAGGGCCCCGAGTCTCTACCAGGCCAGGTGGTGGGCAGGTGGGGGTGGGCCAGGCAGATCAGGAGTGAGTAGTTCAGCCTCCACTGGGGACCAGCAGGGCGCTGCCTGTGTGTTCCTCAGGCATAAAGTGGGCGCCAACCGCGCTACCTTGATTTTCTTTCCACACACTCTGTCCTCCCAGGGCTTTAGTGAGAAGTAGAAGAGGTTAGGCTGCTGAACGGGAAGACGGGAAGGGACAGGGGGCCCTGAAGGATAACTTTGATCTGGACATTAGGTGGTCACTTGCTGGAATGACTGCGACAGTGTTGGGATACATTGTAAAGTATGACTGTGACTTTCTGTCAATCAAGGTAAAAAAAAAAGTAAAATCAAATCAAATCAAAATCTTCGGATGGCCTCACAAAAGGCACCCAAACCAAATGATTCACAGCAGCTCAAAATAGCAGGGTCCTCAAAAGTAGACCACGCGAATGCCAGTAACGTGAACGCCTCTAGGTGACTCCAAGTGTCAGCAGGGGTGAAACGTGGCCCCAAATACGAAACAACACAACGAAGGGCCGTTGGTGCCACCACAGGGTACACCTCACACCGAATGTGTTGTGCTTATTTATGACTCAAGGGCTGTAGCCACAACAATCATACAAGAGACCAGATCCAAGCAGAAAAACACAGACGTGCCACAGGGCTGGCCCAGGCAGCGTGCTCACCGTGCGGCGGCTCGATGGCCAACAAATAAGCAAAGACACAGGAACGTGGGAGAGCCAGACGCCGCTTGCCATGTACTCACCAAGCTCGTCTGGGGAAACAAACTTAGCTGCTGCATCTTATCCTGACATGCATTTAGTACAGGGAAGACGGGATACACACCTGACTTTGCTGTTGTTGTTCCCTTATTAACCAGTTTCCAGAATAATGGGCTGTTCTCCAAGCCTCTTGGAGATGACTGAGCCCATGGGGGGTTTTTGATCACTGAGAATGTGTGGTTTTAGATACACTTGATGTGTTTCAATCTATTCTAGGTATTATTCATACTCATGTTCAAATTGTCTCATCTTTGTTCATTGGGAGCATTTCCAAGTTGATTCCTGAGCCTTTGTGATATGACAAGAATAATTGTTAATAGTTCCTTCAATTTGTGATACGACAGGAAGACTCGGGCTCACTTTATTCACTTTGTGCCCTACGTGGGGAACAAGTCATTTCCTCCGGGAGAACTGGTTCCTTTGGAAAGAGTTCTTAGAGGTGATAATCTGGGTGCTAGGAGCCCTCAGCATCTCTAGGCCTTTCCAGTGGTCAAAATTATACACAAGTGTAATAAATTGTGAGCTCATAATGGAATTCCACATTCAAATTTATAAGTAGAGGGATTTTACTTAACATTTCCAATCTCCTATTTTTATCCACTTTTCCCCCTACATCTGAAATCCTATTTTCCAACATTAATGTAATTACTCATTCAATATACCCATAACAGTCCTTACAAAACAGAGTACCACGACCACCACCAAAGATATGATTACTGGATATGGCTTATACATTTTTAAACTGTTTTTGTCATTAGAGTGTATCCACTAGTGATGTACCGTATGGTCAAATTAAGGTGTATTAAAGCCATTTGAAATAATGCCACTTGCGTGTCGTTAATGCAACCAACTTGACATACTATGATGTTCCTCCGTTTCACTTTGTTTTCAGTTTTTAGAGATGGCTTTTGAATTTTTTTGTTTCATAATTATATAACATACTTGTATGGTTTCAAAGTTAAATCTACAAAACATAATATATATTATTTATAGTTATATATATAAACTATAATACATAGTTTATATAATATATATAAATTTTTGTGTGTCCTAATTTCTTGTGTATTTTCTAGAAGCTTAGTCTTGATCATGGTTCTCCAAGATGCTTAGTGGTTCTACGAGCTACTGAATATTCTTTTATTAACCTCTTTTTCTGCATAGCCTACTAAAATTAGCTTCTGCTGCTTGCAACTAAGAACCTTGCCTGATACTTGGAGAATGGCTGTGGGGCGAGCAACCAGCTCCATTTGTAGATTGATCCACACTTCCCTGAGACTAGCTTTGCATGAACAAAATCTCAGCAAGTGTCAGACCCGAGAGTTCCTCAAGTGTCTATTACACTCTTTCCCTCTCCTACCTTGCCCTGGATTCATGTCAGTAAGAGATTGCACTCAAGTGATTTGCCACAAAATAGAAAAAAAAAATGTTTCAGGGTACCTTTGAACTCCAGCTCTAGACTCCAGACATGGGAGAGGCTGGCCTGAATTTGAGGCATTCACTCCACCTGTCACCTTATGTGATTTCCGCCTCACTCTGAGGTCTACACACATTTCCAGAGGTTCATCTTATTCCCTGAGGCCTGCTCGTGGCTCTGCTCCAAAGGAAGGTTGAGAAGCTTATATTCATCAAGAGTCTCCACTTCCAAAAAAAAAAAAAAAAAAAGAGTCTCCACTTCCGTGTTGTGGCCACCACCGGTGTCGTGGTGCCCTTCCTCCTGGCAGGTGACAGTGACCTTCCGATCTAAACAGAAGATCAATTCCTTCCTCAAGTCTGGTGTAAGTCTGAACTGAGATGTTATCACAGAGAAGTGAGAGTGCGCACATTCTCTCATCTATACTTAGAACACCCGGTAACTGAAGAACAGTGGGAGGTTTGAGCACTATGGGTTGGATCTGATGGTGAAATATAGAGATGTTATTATCAAAATAGCATTACTTTCTCTTTCCCTGCTAAGAGTCCTAAAAATTTCTAGACATTTCTGATCATGGTGTGTATTTTCTACTTGTTCCTTGGCAGCAGAAAAACTTGGTAACTACTTTTCAAGCTAATCTAGCACCTTCCACACAACCTGAGTTTTTATAGAAAATGACTATGCCTGAGGCTGGAATTCCCAGTATCCTATGGAACATTTTCCTAGAGGCCTTCATATGCATGCACTCAAAATATCCCAAAGTCAAATGAATTTGGGAACTTCTACAGAGACTTTACCCTGTATGGGAACTCACATAGCGCCTGAGCATGTCGGAGCCTTTCAGGCCCAATGCTGCCTTCCAGGCATATATGCTAACATTCTTCATCTCACCGTTCTCCTAGAAAACAGAATGGAAGTAAAAATAGGGCCTATTTACTGGGGACTCACGTGGTGCCAAGCACAGTCCTGTGGTTTTGTTCTACAGCCATCATCTTGGTGAATCACAACAATCCTATCAAATTGGTGCTATTTTACAGATGAAAAACTGGGGCACAGAGATATTAAATATCTCCGTACATTATATCATAAATGAAGGAGCCAAGAATCAAAACTAGACATTATGAGTTTTGAGGCCATTCTTAACTGCTACACTTGCTGCCCTCAAAAGAAAAATGCTGCTAGAGAAGCATCTCAATCATTTCTATGTTTTTATGACTCATCTAATAAGGTTAGTGAGGCTTCAAATGGTCTATTGTGTAGAAGGTTTATTCTTTGTCAGAGGCATGAAATACTTCCCTCTATATCAAATCATCCAATAAAACTAAATTTGCAACCAAATTAAAATATACTCCAACTTATTAGGAGCAATTTTAACAGCCTTATTTATATAGGCAAAGAGCCATTATTTGATATCTATCTTCTATTGGGTATTTGCAAACTGATTAAAATTTTGTTAGTCATTTATCTAATGAGAATTTCATGGTTACCTACTCTTTTTATCTAAGGTCATAAACAAAGAATCCAAAATCAAGTTGCAGACAATATATATTCATGAGACCGTCAGAGAGTAAAATAACAATACAAGTAGCAGCAGATGAATTTTTAAAATTCTTATTACACAGCAGGTAGTGTGCTTGTGAGTGTGTGCATGTGTGTGCACTTGTGTGTGTATAACGTAGACAGGAGACCACTTTTTCCTCAACTGTTGGCCCTCAGAGGAAATTCCTAATCTTCATTGAGCCTCATCATGATTTTTAAAAGAAATAGTGGGGGCAGGGTGGGGGCACCTGGATGGTTCAGCTGGTTAAGCATCTGCCTTCAGCTCAGTTATGATGTCGGGGTCCTGGGGATACGCCCTGCTTCGAGCTCCCTGCTCAGTGCAGAGCCTGCTTCTCCCCTTGCCTCTTCCTCTCCCCTCTCTCCCCCTGCTCATGTTCTCGCTCTCTCTCTCTCTCTCTCTCAAATAAATAACATTAAAAAAAAAAAAGAAGACTTAGTGGGATTATATAATGTCTAGCATAGTCAGTATTTTCCGTGGTTGAAAGAGCCCAGAATGTGATAAGAACTCAGTTCAAATCTTGGTTCTCTACTCAACAGTTTCATGATTTTGTGCTAGTTATTAAAATTTACTGAGCCTCAGTTTCTTAACCTGAAAAAATGGGGGTGCTACATGTCTTGTACCTATAGGAGATACTCTGTGTAAAGCACACAGCGTCTAACATGGTAAGTGTGGGTTCCAATTCCCCCGTCCCCTCTGGTCTGTGCCCTCATCCCCAGAAAGCAGTGGTAGCCTCGGGTGACAGGTGGGCGGCAGAGGGGCCACCTACTTAGGGAAACTTCCTCTCTGAGGAGAGCCAGCCAGGCTGGGTGGGCTCAGAGAAGAGGATTCAGGGCCAGACCCCCCAGTCCTGCATTTGGGGAAGAGAGGAAAGGGGCTTCCCAGTGTCTTCCCACACATCCCAACCTGAGTGGCCAGGGCGCGGGGAGGGGGGACCCGGCAGGGACAGTGAGGGGCCCTGCCCTTGGTTCTCCACCTCTGGGACCTGGGGGGGCACTGCATGGTGTCCCCCAGGGCCCCTGCACCCGGAGCCCAGCAGGTCTGCACCCACAGCCTGAGGCTGCCTGGGCCTGGCACCCCTCACCCTGGAGACCCGACGCCCTGCACCCCGAGGACCCGATGCTCTCCACCCCGGGGACCTGGTGCCCTCCACCCGGGGTACCTGAAGGTCTCCACCCCGGGGACCTGGAGCCCTGCACCCCGGGGGGACCCGACGTCCTGTACCCCGGGGACCCGGAGCCCTACACCCCGGGGGGACCCGGCGCCCTGCACCCGGAGGACCTGACACCCTCCACCCCGGGGGACCCGAAGGTCTCCACCCTGGGGACCTGGAGCCTTGCAACCTGGGGGGACCTGATGCCTTGCACCCTGGGGACATGGAGCCCTACACCCCGGGGGACCCGGTGCCCTACACCCCAGGGGGACCCGACGCCCTCCACCCCGGGGACATGGAGCCCTACACCCCGGGGGGACCTGACGCCCTGCACCCCGGGGGATCCTGCGCTCTGCACCCCTAGGACCCAACGCCCTGCACCCCGGGGCCCCGACACCGTCCACCCTGGGGACCCGACGCCCTGCACCCGGAGCGCCCACTGCCGCGCCTCAGGCCCTCCACGGGCCTCCCGGGTCCCGGCCCCCACACCTGCCCAAGGCACCCTGGTCACTTGCTCGGGTTTCTGCACGCGCTTCCCCACAGCCGACCTTGCCCGTGGTCCACTGTGACCCGCTGCCCCTCTTCAGCGAACGCGAACGCGCATTCCCAGAAACGCGGGGGCAGGCGTGGACGGCGCTCCTGTGGGGGCCCCAGGCACTGGGGACGCGGGGTGGGGACAGGGGGTGGCCTGGCCTGGAGGCCCCAAGCGTCTGAGTTCCGGCCCCTGGCAGAGAGTTTGCCTCCTGGTCGTTCCGTTCCTTATTCTTCTCACAGAGAGGAGCGCTTGGTAGCAACAGACACTGGGTAATATCTGAGGAATGAATAAGTAAACACTGAGGGAGGAGTGAGGCCGCTGCAGGGGCCACTGCCCCCCTGGTTGTTGGGCTGCTGCTGCTCGGTGGGTTCTGCTACTGGAAGCAGCTGCAGAAGCATAACAGGTGACAGTTATGCATATTTTTTAACCTTTTTCCCACTGTTTCTTGGAGTGTTCCTGGTGGCCTGGTGGGGCTCGGGACTGTTCCCTACCTTAATTTCAGATCCACATTAAAATAACTGGATTCGATCCACGACTACATCAGGCTTATTAAATATAATTATTTCCCTCCAGCTTAAAGTCATTTTTAAAAGATGATGTATGTCCATTATGGAAAATGCGGACGAGGAAAAAATTACCCCGATCCCATCTGTCAAACACAGACGTTGACGGCCTCAGTGCTTTTCCTTTGCCGTCTTCACTCCAGATAGGAGTTTTTCAAAGTTGGTTTTTTTTTTAAACGTGAAAATCTTTTGGCTTTGATTTTCTATTTAAACTAGAAAATAAAAATAAATAAATAAATAAATAAATAAATAATAAAAAAATAAACAAACTAGAAGATATTTTTGTGTGCATTAGAAAGGGTTTGTTGGTTGCAAGCGACAGAAACAAAGAAGCAAGGGCTTAAGTAAAAAATGAAATGTCTTAGGAAGAACGGTGGTAGCAAATAGGATCAAAGGGAAGTTAATGTAGCAGAACAGGCTCTTCAGCTGCACCCGTTTCTAGGCCCCCGTCCCTCTGATCAGTGTTCAACTTCCAGGCAAACAGGCCCCACTGGCCCAGCAGAGCCCTAGGGCTTCCCCTCCCGGCGCCCCCACCCCCGGAGGACCTACCTGGCTCACCAAGGGTGGATGCAGTAGGAAAGAGGAAGTGCACCCCCAAACACTGAGGTGGTGTTACCCACAGTGGAGAGGGGATTGCCGATGGACGAGATGACCACTGTAACACTGTGCAGCTATTCACTCTTCATAAGTAAGTTTATTTTTTTTAATGGAATGCTTTAATGGGGGGTTACTGACTGTTAGAATCTTTTGCAAATGGTTAGATTTTTCTTCAAGTGATCTCTACCTTCACCCTGAAGTTCATGCTCTACCGACTGAGCCCGCCGGGCGCCCCATTCTGCATAAGTGAGTTTAGATTACTTTTAAAATTGATGTAAGAACCACTGCCTTAAAATGCTAGACACAGGGGCACCCGGGGGGCTCCGTCCACTGAGTGTATGGCTCTCGATTTCGGGTCAGGTCACTATCTCAGGGTCATGGGATCCAGCCCAGCATCAGGCTCCGTGCTCGTTGGGCATCTGCTTGGGATTGTCTCTCTCCCTCTCCCTTCCTCAATGTCCCCACCCCCCCAACTCTCTCTCTCAAATATATATATTTTAATGCTAGAATGTTCCTTTGCCTCGGAGCCCATTGATGTCCACGATGACTCCTTTCCCTGACATTTTCAGGTCTCTGAGCACCTGAGCATTTTGGCTCATTCCAAGTGTTCCCTCTTTGACCCCCTTCGGTCACATGATCATTTTATGAAGACGCTTTGAGACACTGCTGCTCAGGTGTTGGTTGTAGTGCTTGTCCCACCAGGTAGCTCCATCGGCACTGGTGCCGGGGCTCTGGAGGATTCTGTGCCGCCTACATATGGGTTAAAGAAAGAACTCTATTTGGGAAGAGGACATTTCAGGAGCCCAGAGCAGCAAGAGATGAAAATGCAGAGAGAATCTGGGTTTCCTCCCAGGTCCCCCCGGAGAGGGCGCCCCTGCAGGGGCCGGGCTTCGTGCCAGCAGTGCTTGCTGCGGGGGACCGGGTCACAGTGCTCTGCCTCCACGCTGGGCCAATGCCGGAGGAACAGCTTCTCTGGATGGGTGTCTGCGCACTCGCTGGGCACCGGGGTGGGGGAGCAGCCGTGCTCCGGGGAGCGGACCCGCTGACAGCAGGGGGCCCTGGTGCCAGCTGCCCGTCGCAGGGCCGGGCCCATGCCGAGCAGGTGGCGGCAGGTGCACTTCGCCTGGCCCGGGGCCCGGACGTCGCCCGGTGGAAGGGAAGGGACTGGGGAGCCCGGTGTCCCCCTTGCAGCCTAAACCAACCTGGGTCTGACTGCGAGGCTTCACGTGGACAGTGCACGTGCCGGCTGCCGGCCCGGCTTTGCTCTGCCTCTGACCGCAAGGCCTCGGGCGGGTCAGCCTCTTCCCGTCTGTCTGTCTGTCTCTCTGCCACACTCTCACGACAGCAGGACTTAGATGACCCGATGGATCCCAGGCCCCTTCCCGGTCGTAACTGCTACGCATCCATCACTCTGCGATGGCCTGAAATCCCCTCAGCGGAACCTCAGATGCTTCCACTGCTAAAGGTTCCTTAATTACGTAATAGTCAAAATTTTCCTCCAGGTTTTGTAGTAACCAGGCTAGCCTGGAGTCGCATGGGAAGCAGCGCAGCGACCGCCCGGTGCCCGCCGGGCTGGGTTGCAGCTTGCTCACCTGGGCTCACGCTCACCTGGGCTCTCGCTCACCTGGGCTCACGCTCACCAAGCAGAGCCGGCAGCAGCCCGACTGCCAGAGAGCGGCCACCAGGATGAGAGGGTGGGAATCCGCACAGAGAGGCTGCAAGTGCTGCAGGGCCGAGGCACCAGCCAGGGGTTCCGGGCCACCGCCTCCCCTCCTGGTGGCTGAGAAACCAGGGGGAGCATGTCTCACCCCGACCTCCCGGCCAGCTCTGCGGCCTCGCTCAGGCTCAGGCTCAGGCTCAGGCTGCCCACGTCCTTCCTGGGGGCCCCTCAGAGCCTCGTGGTTCCTACAGCAGCTCTGTGTGCCTGTGTCCTTGTTCATATCTTTGGATCTTTCTTCACCAAGGCCAAGGAATGATCTTCTCTGGTTTTTTGTTTTGTTTTGTTTTGTTTTGTTTTTAAGATTTCATCTATTTATTTGACCCTCTCTGTTTCTTTAAACAGTTAAACATGGTCTCTGGCTTTCGTGCCTCTTTACTCACATTAGTTATTTTGGCTAAAGAATGGATTTGATGGAACCAAAAGTAATCATTCTTTTTTTTTTTTCTTTAAATAATTACTTTATGATTTATACCTAGAATTCTTCCTCTAAATAATGAGCTTAGAAAACAAAAATAAAAAGTGAAGGCATGCATTCATGCCTTGTCAGAGTCCACTGGTTATAAATTAATCATGAGAATAAGGGCTAAATTCTCCAATATAGCTTTTTAAAAATTTTGTCCAGTCTCATCTCTAAAACCATCATTTCTCTATTACCTAACCACACTTAGCATCATGTCTTTCCTTGGAATGCTCTCCCCACCCCACATCCTTCTGTACAAAAAAAGTAATTATTCTTACTATCTTTTATAAGGACAGAAGAAATAGTAACTGATAAAATGATCCACCTGCCATCTTCCAAAATTATTTCCATTTTTAATATCAGTTATTTGGCTTAAATGTCAACTTTGGTCACATTAATATTAAATCTCTAATTTTTTAAAGACTGTTGGGGTTTTGTTTCTGTGCATGTGGTTTTAGCTGAATAAAATCAACTCTGCAAAATATTGAGATTGTTGACAATTTGGTTGTATTTGTACATATAAAACATAGTCATATGCATGATTATAGTGCACTTTATACCATAAAACAAGGTAAAATTGTGGTGATTTAGAATGTCTTGCACCTTTAATACTAATTAATTCTCATTGTGACCTCTGTTGGCAAAAATCACCCGAGCTGGGATTTCTTTTTCTTTTTCTTTCTTTCTTTCTATCTTTTTTTTTTCAGACTTAAAATTGAACCTTTATTACATATTTTTGAACACTTAATTGCATTTCTTGTACTGAGTATTTTTACAAAAATTAAATCCTCTAGTCCTCGCAACTAATAAACTAACCTGCAATATCACCCAAATCACTGATTTAGAGGTTGAATTTGCTCTCAGAGGTGGTACTCGTGGGGAATCAGAATCAAATCTTGGCTCAGGACATCTACGTTGTTTGACTTGAGTACGTCACTTACCTCTCTGAACCTTGCCTCCTTGTCGACACAATAAAGGTGATTGGGTTTACTTGAAAGGATTGTGGTAAAGTGTAAATACATCCGTGTGTGTAGTGTCTGGCAATCAGTAATGCCAACCGCTCTTAGTGCTTGCTGCCAGTGGTTTTTTAAGCAATAAAAAAGTCTGATCCTTATCAAAACATACCTGTATCATTTCTATCCCATGATGGCCATTGGGCTTCAGCTTTAGGTAAAAATAAACAATTCCGGGCAGCTCAGAAGTTTAGATCAACCCAAAATTCACCAAGTACTAAATGCCAGGCATCAGGGATTCCAGAATGAGAAAGAGCTAGGAAAGAGCTATTCATAGGGCTGATGCAAGTACGACTGGCAGGAGGTGCTCTAACACGTGCAACTGATACATGTGTTCAAAAATATTTTGAATAATAATAGTACAAGTTATCATTGAGACACTTCATGTCAAACAGAGTAGTAGACTCTTTGCATACATTATTTTACTTTATTCTCACTACCCAGACCTCTTGACCTTTAGCCCTCCACAGTGCGTAATCAACAGATTATTCCTGAAGTGCTTGGGATAGAAACAGTTCTTTAAAAAAAAAAAAAAAAAAAAAGCATAGCTGGGGACCCCTGGGGGACTCAGTGGTTGAGCATCTGTCTTCGGCTCAGGGTGTGACCCCGGGGTCCTGGGATCGAGTCCTACATCAGGCTCCCTGCATGGAGCCTGCCTCTCCCTCTGCCTGTGTCTCTGCCTCTGTGTGTGTGTATCTCATGAATAAATAAATAAAATCTTTTTAAAACACCAACATAGCTTACACTTAATATGAATGAATCTTAGTCCACAGAGAAGAATATTTTTTAGGGCATCCGTGTATCCACAAAACATAATAAAAGCAAATTATTTTTTAAAAATCAACATAGCTTATTTTGTATGTAATGGCATACATGTTAAAAAATGACTACATAAAAAATAAACTAATTTATGATAATTAGCCATTAATTATCATAAAACCATAGTAAAATAGAACTATGATGAAGTTTTTTATATTAAAATTGAGCTTATTCGTTTCTCCTTATTATTAGGGCTGGATAAAATTGGGCAATATTATATTGGTTGTGATGTAATACAAATGACTGAATGTTCTCTTTCTTGTTTGTGGTCATATCACGTTGATACAAGGGAAAAAGTCCTCCAAAATAATGTTTACATCAAGAAAAAAAATCACAAACTTAAAAAAAAACATAAAAGATATCAGACTAATATTATTAATTATGTAAACGACAGCACCACTGTGTTGATCCAGAAAAATAGGCAAATCACCGGAAGTACTGATTTCCTACCATAAGCTGGACATAATATCTCGGGTAGTTTTTAAAGTCCCTCGTTTTCTTGTTTTCAGCTTAGGGTGGGGAAAGAGACGGGAGGCCTAATGCCTGCGTGATAGGCTTCCAGCAGGTCCCCCGTGCTCAGCTCCACCCCACGTCCAGTTCTGACCTTCGTCTCCTCGGCAGTGGCCAGCAGCTGGCTTCTTGCTGTCCCCATCTGGCACCCAAGCCCTGCACCCCTGGGTTCTGATTCCCCTCCTCCTGAACATCCACCATCCTTTAAGATGCGGGAGAGTCCTGTGGGCTCTGCATCTACTTTTCTATTCTCTTTGACCTCCTGAGATTAAGCCTTTTTCTTCATTTACTATTATTTATTGAGTTTTCCAAAAGGAGCCGAGGTTAACACAGACATGTAATCTACCATATTTAATTGAAAGTCCTGCAGCATGAGGCTCAGCAGTAGAGCTCAGCAGTAGAGCATCTGCCTTCTGCCCGGGGTGTGACTCCTGGGATCGAGTCCCACGTCGGGCTCCCTGCAGGAAGCCTGCTTCTCCCTCTGCCTGGGTCTCTGCCTCTCTCTGTGTCTCTCATGAATAAATAAATATAATTTTTGAGCAAAAAAAGGTTCTGCAACACAACTTTTAAAATGAAATGGTTGAAAATGTTTTGCTATTAAGTAAAATTCACAAAAAATGTGTTTCATAGGCTTAGAAAGATGGAATTAATGCATTCACTTAAAAATCTGTAATATATGTAAGTAATTGGACATTTGAAAGTATAATTAAAGTCTCATAATTTAAAAATTTGTTCTATTTGGGTATTAGAGTTTAACCTCTGAGTTGGAAAGCCAGCAACTCTACTTATTGGCTATTAAGTTAAGCTTGTTTACAACTCTCCACTACAAAATGAACATAGGATTACCAGACTGATAATTATATGAGACAATGCCTGTAAATCATTTTGTACAGTTCCTAAAACCTAGAAATTATTCAATAAATTTACACTTGTTACTCTTACCATTATTCTTAAGTACAAACTGAAAAAAATTAGCCTCTACTGCAGAATTTGAATTTTAACCAAATGTCACATTTACTTGTGTTTCAGACTTTTTCAAATAGCGAGATGTGATTACTTTGTCCTTTAATTTGTAAAGAAATTGATTTGCTTCAAGTGTTCTTTTACTATTCGGGAGTCTAAAAGCATGTAATTTTAGCTGTCTGTTTTATCAACCTCAGGACATGGTCCAGGTAGAAAATCTTCCTTTTAATTTTTTTGACTCCTGACATTTTGTTTTCATTCTAACAGTGACCTTATACTGACAGATCTTGGTTTTAGATCAATGAATGGGAATTTAAGAGAAAGATTATATCATTAAAGAAGCTATTATTAAATTCAAAACTTGCCACAATGTGCAAACTTAATAGGAAATCAAATTATTGTATTCAAACTCAATGCAAACATTTGGAATTGGTTTGTAAAAAGCATTTGTAGAAATATCAGCCTTTTATTAAGGTTGAATGATGAGAGTCCTGGACAAGTTAGATAGCTTGCGCAAAAATTGCATTTTGTGACGTCATATACATTGTGGCCAGGCATGAACACGTACATACTTTTCCAACAGTAGCTCATTTAACTCATTAGAGAGAAACATTAGTATTTCCATGCTTTTTATAAATAAAGCCAAAAGAGAAATTCAATTCCTTATTTTAAGTGACGATAATTTATCCACTTGTTTTTAAAACTTATTAACATTTCAAACAGTCTAGAAAAATATATAAAGATTATAGTTTGAAGAAAAACAAGCTTGCAATCCCATGACAGTGAGTGAGTACGAGGCTTGGACCGCGCACGCTCGTCTGCAGGATGGGAGAACCAACAGCTAGAGTCCAGGCCGTGTCCTGTGTCCCCGGGAGCAACCATCTTCCAGCTTTACGTCAAGTTTGTTATGCAGATTCTGTAGTACTCAGGGGCCTGAAGCTTTGGGGTGATGGAAACGTTTGCTTTATTGATTATGGTGACAGTTTCATTCAAATCTATGTATACACGTCTGCGTATGTGTGTATATGGTGACTTACACTCACAGGTGTCCGTGGGCATATGAAAACCCACCAAGCTGTGCTCTTTAAATATGTGTGGCTTATCAATGAAACTTTAATAAACATCAATTAATTTAACACGTAATATAGTAAACATCAATTAGACTTTAACAGGGTTGCTTTTAAAGAAGCCTCTTTGATCTTGAGAGGAAATAGTTAAACACTCTAATAGAGCAATATGAGCTTCATATAAAAATAAATACAAGTGCATCTAGGACATGAAGAAATGATGAACCGTACATATAAGAGAAATATCAACTAAACCTCAGCTAACTACGCAACAGTGACAAAATCCCCACGGTTTGGCAACACACGATGGTACAGGAGGGGAGGGATGAGGAAGCACTTTCCCACGTTACTAAAAGAAATGAAAAATATGATAAAACCTTGACAGGACGAGCACTGGGTGTTATACTATATGCTGGCAAATCGAACTTCAATAAAAAAATAAAATAAAATTTAAAAATTTTAAAAAAAGAAAAATATAAAAATCCTATGAAGGGCGATTTGGCAATTTCCCCCAAATTTCTAACAAAATGGCAAATGTATTTAGCTTTGATCCAACAGTCATTCTCTGGGAAATATATTCAACAGATCCTTTTACTCACAATAAATGGTGTGTACCGTTCATACATTAATATCACACATATGCAGGAAATGAGTAATTATCATTACATAATGTAATTACATAATGTGCAGTCTATTAGCAAGAGTTTGGAAACAGCCGTGTGAATCACTGCCACCCTGGCCAATGAAGCCATGGTGCCACACAATGTGCCACACGGCTATGGAGAAAAAGACAAACGCTCTCTGCTCTGACAGGGAAATATTTCCGAAATGGATTTCTTAATAAAAACAGCAACGTAAGATTGTGATGACGGCTGTACAACTCCGCAAGGATCTGTATACTCACAATAGGCAAATGTTATGTCATATGGGTTATACCTCAAGATAGCCTTAAAAATAAGTAAATAAATATATATAAAGTTACTGTATTATTATTATGTAATATGTCATGCTGTAAACTCTGTTTCTTTTTTTAAAATGATGTGAAATAGTTGAATTTTGTGAAGACAGTGAAAGTGCTTTGAAAGTTGTAAATCTCCTCTCTCCTTGCGGATCCTGCGCAGGCGGAGACGTGCGCTGCTAACCTGGTCTCCCTCGTGCGACCCTTACAGCCGCTGGTTTCGGGGCACAATGGCAACTCTTAAGGAAAAACTGATTGCACCAGTTGCAGAAGAAGAGGCTGCAATCCCAAACAATAAGATCACTGTAGTGGGTGTTGGACAAGTTGGTATGGCATGTGCCATCAGCATTCTGGGAAAGTTTCTGGCTGATGAACTTGCCCTTGTGGATGTTTTAGAAGATAAACTCAAAGGAGAAATGATGGGTCTACAGCATGGGAGCTTATTTCTACAGACACCTAAAATTGTGGCAGATAAAGATTACTCTGTGACTGCCAATTCTAAGATTGTGGTGGTGACTGCAGGAGTCCGCCAGCAGGAGGGAGAGAGCCGCCTCAATCTGGTGCAAAGGAATGTTAATGTCTTCAAATTCATTATTCCTCAGATAGTCAAGTACAGTCCTGATTGTATCATAATTGTGGTTTCCAACCAAGTGGATATTCTTACATATGTTACCTGGAAACTAAGTGGACTACCCAAGCACCGTGTGATTGGAAGTGGGTGTAATCTGGATTCTGCTAGATTTCGCTATCTTATGGCTGAAAAACTTGGCATCCATCCCAGCAGCTGCCATGGATGGATTTTGGGAGAACATGGCGACTCAAGTGTGGCTGTGTGGAGTGGAGTGAATGTGGCAGGTGTTTCTCTTCAGGAACTGAATCCAGAAATGGGAACAGACAACAACAGTGAAAATTGGAAGGAAGTGCATAAGATGGTGGTTGAAAGTGCCTATGAAGTCATCAAGCTAAAAGGATATACCAACTGGGCTATTGGATTAAGTGTGGCTGATCTCATTGAATCCATGTTGAAAAATCTCTCCAGGATTCATCCAGTGTCAACAATGGTGAAGGGCATGTATGGTATTGAGAACGAAGTCTTCCTGAGTCTTCCGTGTATCCTGAACGCTCGGGGCTTAACCAGTGTGATCAATCAGAAGCTGAAGGATGATGAGGTTGCCCAGCTCAAGAAAAGTGCAGATACCTTGTGGGATATCCAGAAAGACCTAAAATATCTGTGACTTCTGGCTTCTAGGCTGTAGAAATTTAAAACCATGATGTAACTAACTGTGAGCCTTTAGTTTTTCATCCATATACATGGATCACAGTTTGCTTTTATCTTCCTAAATATGTGAATCTGGGCTCACAGAATCAAAGCCCATGCTTGGTTTAATGCTTGCAATATGAGCCTTGAACAAATAAAATTAACTACCGTAAAAAAAAAAAAAAAAAAAGAAAGTTGTAAATCTCTAGGCAGAGTGATATGACTAATAAAAATAAATAGTAATAAACATAAACAAATGTGTTTGGTGTACCTCTTCTACCAAAATAAAGGAACCCAAAATTATATATTTATATTATCTCATATTTGCATACAAACATAACGAAAGAGTAGTGGAAGAAAATGAACTTGGTCGCTTGCAGAAAGGGGATCTTTGGGATGCCTGGGTGGCTCAGGGGTTGAGTGTCTGCCTTTGACTCAGGCTGTGACCCTGGGGTCCTGGGATGGAGTCCCACATTGGGCTCCCAGGAGGGAGCCTGCTTCTCCCTCTGCCTGTGTCTCTCATGAATAAATAAATAAATCTAAAAAAAAAAAAAAAAAAAGAAAGGGGACATTTGGTAGACGGAGATAGGAATGGGAAAAAAGATTTCTCTATATTCCTTTTAAAATAATTTCAATTTCTAAGTGAATATATTTCTAATTTGAAAATATTAAAATATATTTTTTACTTATCTAAAACAAAAAAAAAAGAACAGGTCAGCCTTTTTATGTCAAATGTTTGTTGAATGGATTTATTGGAAATAGGGATTATTGATCAGCAGTGATTCAAAATTCATGCAATTGTAATCCCTAATAAAAAATTTCTGTCCCAAAGATACTCTAGTAATTTAGGTATTTGGAGGAACATACCTACATTCCTATCTAAATGTAATTAAACGAGAAAACTTGGTTCCAAAAATTTATCGAGTTACCCTTGAGTTACCCTAAGAATGAACAGGGTTGTTTTCATGTGGAAGAGCCACACGAAAAGATTACCCACCAACCCCACTTTTTAAAGGGAAGTAATTTGGTTTTCACCTCAGAAGCGATTAGCTCATACCATGGAGTGATGTTCCATAAAATTAACTTTTAAAATAAGTTGATTTTTACATTTCAAGCACCAGATTAATCTTATATTCAGCAAGTCAGCTTCCACAGTGATAGCAATCAAGTGATTCTACTTGGGGTTTTGATTTTAAAAAGAAAACCCAGTAAACCCCAAATGCCAAGGTCACCTTTCAGCCAGTCTTGCTTTTTAAAGCGATTCCTTCCTAACGAAATGGCAGTTGAATAGAAACTCAAGCAGGTACTTGACATTTATCCTCGCACTCAACTCTGAATCCTTGATGGCCTCATTTAGTCTCCTTTCACATCGCTGGATTGCGGGGAGGATGGTGCGAAGCTTTCATTAGTCTGGAAATTAAATCAAGTCATTTCCATTTTGAGCTTGAAACTTAAAGTGTCAATGATCATTAACAATCAAGTCAGAGAGTTAAGGTTGTCTAATAATCAGGGGCTCTATACAAGATGACAAATCCATTTAGGGGCAATTTCCCTTTCTTAGCAGCTCTCCGAGTGCACATCAGAACTCCCAACCAGCCTGTGTCATCTCCCACATGAGGCCAGAAATTAAACGAGAATAATTTTTGTGCTGGTGTGGCTCCTGGCACCGAAACGGGAAGCGTGAACCCTGGGTGACCTAGGAAGGTGGGTCGCCCCATTAACTCAGCTAATACCTCAGCTGGATTTTAGAAATGAATAGACAGGATTTGGCTGCAGGTGTTCGTTTCCTTGAAAAAAAGGTCAGCCGAGAGGAAAAGTTCCTACTTTGCTCTCTGCTATTTCTGTGGCTCTCCTGTTCTGTTTCCACCTTTGGCTGCAGAGAAGTACAAGCAAAAACTGGGCTGTGGGATATCACTGAGGGTTGCCCCCCCCCCCCCCGCCCCGTGTCTGCGCAGCGTGGCTAGTGGGATGTGGCTCCTGACACTCAGGGGAGTCTCTGCTGAGGAGCCTGGGCTGGTCTGCCGCGCCCTGGCCTTGGGTTCCCCTTGGGTCCCTTCCTGCCAGGCTTTGAAACCCGAGGCTTCTGAGGGATCAGAGAGAGGGGGTGAGGGCACAGGGCTGCACATCCATCTCCGTGGTGACGCTGCCCTCAGGGACAGTCCAGTTACCACCAGGACCGAAGGGTTCACAGCCTCTGTCCCCAGAAGGTGCCGCCTAGGCCCTTGTTTGTCAAGTGATGGAATTGCCTTTGCTGTGATTCCTCAGGAGGCCTGTCTGTGTGACAGGTCCTTGGGGCATCTGTGGAGGCCGAATCCAGTGAGATTCTCTGTCGGTGGCAGAGAGTTCTCTGAGTGTAGGCATCCTAGGACATGGACAGGGGCCTGTGCCTTGAGAGTGGCTGCAGGCTTGGTGTGGATCCCTCCCAGACGACCCCTCTGGGTCCCTTCTTTGGGCTCTGATTTGCCCCCCTTCCCTCTGCTCTGATTTGTCCCCTTTCCCTCAGCTTTGATATGTCCCCTTTCCCTCAGCTCTGATTTGTCCCCCTTCCCCAGCTCTGATTTGTCCCTCTTCCCTCTGCTCTGATTTGTCCCCTTTCCCTCAGCTCTGATTTGTCCCCCTTCCCTCAGCTCTGGTCAATCAAATGCATGCCATTGCAGTGAGTCTCTCTAGAGACTGGCTGACCCTAATATGGTCGTGAGGCCCCGTGCTGGCAGCTAGCTGGTCTGAGACAAGGGTAGCTCTGCCCCTGCAGCTGGCCTGAGGCGAGGTCAGCTTTGTGAGGTGTGGGAGCCCCACCGACCACTTTGCCCACCCCCCCACCACTACCTCGCTGGCCGGTCAGGAACTCAGCACCATGAGCTCAGCTGGCACCACAGTGGACACCCCGAGACTGCGTCACCCTGTGGAACACCCTCTGTCTTCCCACCTGCCGGATCTTCTGTTAGGAAAGGCTTCCATGGTGAGGCCAGCTGACCCTCCGCCAGGAGCAGACCAGCCTTACCAAGTCCGGGCTCAGTGTAATAACCGGAAGTGCAGAGGGGGGCATAAGCTGGTTGCCTGTCATCACCACCACAGTCAGAGGAGCAGACACCCAGTCACTGTCTTATTCTTTTTTTTTTTTTTTTAATTTAAGTATTTATTTTGGAGAGAGACAGAGCATGAGGAGGGGCAGAGGCAGAGGGAGGACTTCCAGCAGGCGCTGTGCGGAGCTCGAACCCACGACCCTGAGGTCGTGACTGGCGCTGAAACCAAGAGTCGGGGGGGAGGCTTCGCCAACTGAGCCACCTGGACGCCCCAGTTACCCTCCTCCCTACAGAAGAGGAACCAGAGACATGGCTCATGTGTGCGCCCGAGGTCACTCCTTGAGGACTAGGGAAAGCCCAGACGTGAACGCTGGCTGTCCCCTCCCACCACAAGCCTCCCTTGGCGCCCTTGGCCTTGGGCCCCACCCCCACGAGACTGCGCGACCAGCACCCATGGCTCTCGCTCTGGGTGCAGCGGGACACGGGAGGGGGTGCAGGGTGCCACAGGCGGGCAAGACAGCCCGAAGAGCAGAGGAGGACCCATCCCCACCAGCTTACTTCTGTGTCCCACCCGGCAACTCCTGAAGTCAGAGGACAGCTTGTGTCCCTGAGGAACCTCAGCGGCTTTCCCCAGTCCTCCAGGTGACTTCTCCCCCAGTCCCGTGGGTCTGGGGCCATCCTGGCCTGCCCTGGGTGCGTGCTGGCCAAGAAAGCCCATGGGCAGTGGGGGAGGGCTTCCCCCGGCGGGGTCGGACCTTGGGGCTCTGGGGCAGCGCTGCTGGCTGGGGGCACGTTTCTCCTACTTCAGGGTCTGGTGACACAGCACAAGACAACCTGGGCCCTACCCAAAATAGTGCTCCAGAGCCCTGTGGGACCAGGTGCAATCTATTGAAATTAAATAAAATTAAGACTTCATTTACTCCCCCATATTTCAAATATTTAGTAACTGTGTGTGGCCAGGCACTCCTGAATTGGATGATGCTAATGGAAAATATACTCTTACAAATGATAAAAGTTCTATTTTTCAACACCAGGCTATGCTGTTATGGAAGACGGATCAGGGCTGTCGCTTCTAGAAAACAACTGGGGGGAAAAAAAACCCTATATGTGTGTGTGTGTGTGTGTGTGTATGTGTGTGTATATGCCTGCTTAAGATTCTCTCCCTCTGTCCCTTCCCCTGCTCTCACATGTTCTTTCTCTAAAAAAAGAAAGAAAGGAAAAGAAAAGAAAAGAGAAAAATGTACACACATGCAATGTTTAAGGTCTTTGAAGTCTTGGTTTTCTCATCCAAACCACCTCGGTGCCCCAGGACAGAGCGTGAGTGCAGGCGGAGCTGGGGAGCAGGACACCGAGGACCCTCCCACAAGCTCTTACCAGAATGTTTCAGCTTCGATTACTCGACCAGCTTTCAATCCTCCTGGCTTAGTGCCCAGTCCATATTCCTTCATCTTGACCACGAGATGGTGACAAGACCGCTTTCCCAAGGACACAGCTTATTTGTTCATTGGATCCATCGACAAACATTCGCAGAGGAGTCACCCTCGTGCGCGGGGAGGGTCCCAGGGTCATGCAACCAAGAGGCAAACAGACAGCCGCGAAGCTGGAAGCTCGGGAGATGCCGTGTCCTGGGCATGACGAGGGCAACCCAACCGCCTCCCCGTCCCCTGTCCCTGCGTGGTCCCGGCCCACTATTCATTCCCACCACAAAGTCCTCTGGGTCATGACAAAATGCTTTAAGCACAAAGGGTTTCGGTAGAATGTTGTTCCCTGACGGGCTCACAGTACTGGCTTCGCCCTTTAGGTTCTCAAGGTCTCTTCAGGGACCTCGGGGGAAATGAACACGCCTTCCTTCCTTTAGCCACGTGGTCCACGCCGTCGTGCATCACACCTGCACCCGGGGCAACAGCACAGCAGCATCAAGCCCTTCTTTGTCTTAGACGTCGCTTCTGAAAGACAATCATGACTTCATGCAAAACCTGACGGGCCTGTATAAGGACTTGTCTAATGAGTCATGAGAGGAGAAAAATGGTTTTCTGCAACCATGAAACTCACCTACGCCCCAGAGTCTACCCCGTGTGTTGGACGACCACTGAGACCACAGCGTGGAGCCTTGCTGATGCCTGCGCAGTGGCTGCTCCTGTCTGGTAGGCAGGTGACCCATGCCCCAGAACGATCACCCATCGCGCACTTCAGCAGCCGTGGAGTCCCCCGGCTCTGCGCTTCACCTCCAGGATCTCTTCATTCACTCGTCACTGATGAATGGCTTGCCCCGCGCCACACATGGGACCCGGTGCTAGGACCACACAGTTGGAGAAGTTGGGGTCCTCGTCACAAGGGGGTCATTAGCGTAGAGAAAGCACAGACTTATGGTGCACTTCATCTCCGTGTGATGCCATCGGAGAGCCACTACACGATACCGTGGGGCACCTGACTCATGTTTGCCGCCCCTCCTGTTAATACCTATGACTTAGTTAATTCTTTAAGAAGTGTTCCGCACGCAGGTATAAATCTCTGTCGAGTAAGTCAGTAGTGCGATACCGATGTGTCGCTATTTCACAGCAATTCCATATCAAGCTCTGAGTCCTTGTGCCGCCAGAGTTAGGACTCTCACCCCTGAGGGCTCTGCCCCGGATTTCGCGACACGGGCACCGCCGAAGCAGTAAGGGCAGAAGGTTGGAAGGGGGCCCATCTGGCGATTGGCTGTTGGACACACAGTCTTCCATCAAAGCTCCCACCGTCCTGGGCACCCGGGGGGCTCGGCCAGATGAGCATCCAGCTCTTGGTTTCAGCTCAGTCACCATCTCAGGGTCACGGGCAGAGCTCCTCCTTGGGCTCCACACTCCGTGGAGAGTCTGCTCGAGATGCTCTCTGCCCTCCCCGTCCCTCACACTCTCTCTCTCTCCATCTCTGTCTCTCCCTCAATATATGAATAAATCATGAAAAAATAACCCCTCCACATCTATGAATGATGTAGCAGGAAATCACAATATGTTGAATTATTCCTCTAACTTTTATAATCATGAAAATCAGCTTATTTAAGCAGGGACCTGAACAGATCATGTGTCGTATCAGCATCGTTCACAACAGCTAAAAGGTGGGAGCAACCCAATGTCCATCAACAAATAGAAGTATAAACAAAATGTGGTATGAACATACCAAGAAATATTATCCAGCCTTAAAAAAGAAGGAGATTCGGACACACACTAAAGCATTGAAGAGTTAACACTAAGTGAAAAAAGCCAGTCCCAGAAGGACGAACAGAACACAATTCCACTTATATGAGGTACTTAGACTGGTCAAATTCCTGGGGACGAAAAGTAGGATGGTGGTTATCAGGGGACAAGGATGGGAGGAGCAGACAGGAGGTATTGTTTAGCGGGTGTAGAGTTTCAGTTTGGGATGGTGAGAAAGTTTGGGTAGTAGCGATGGCTGCACAACTACGTGAATGTACTTAATGCCATGAGTGGCTCACACAAAAACGGTTAAAATGGTAAATTTTACTTTAATAAATATTGTATGGCAATAGAAACATCAATAAACATCAGGGTGCTTTCTTTCACCTTCTCAGTTTTATGAAAAAAAAAATCATCACAAATACAACATGACTACATTACTTTCAGTGGTGTGTACACGATCACTTTTAAAAAAGGGAAAGGAGAAAAAAATGAGTGGGAAATATCAGAAAGGGAGACAGAACATGAGAGACTCCTAACTCTGGGAAACAAACCAGGGGTGGTGGAAGGGGAGGTGGGCAGGGGGTGGGGGTGACTGGGTGACGGGCACTGAGTGGGGCACTTGACAGGATGAGCACTGGGGGTTATGCTAGATGTTGGCAAATTGAACACCAATAAAAAATAAATTCATTTAAAAAAGTGCTAAAAAAATTCTCAATGGTATCATTTAGACAGAATGACATTTTAGGGCGGTTTGCAAACTTCGACGTGTTGGGCCACACAAACTGGAAGGAAGTCATCATGAATATTTCGATTGCTTCTCCGACTTAGCTACTCAGAAGACTCAGTGGAGAGAATATGAAATGCTTATTGCAGGAACTCACCCAAACCACCTGAAAGAGGGTCTTCTGGGGCAAGGTGTGGGGATCCATATGTTCTTGAAGCTCTTCCAGTTGACTCTTATATTAGATCAGCTGGGAAACACATTTTTTAGGATAAAATTGGGAGTCCTGACTTCAGCAGAGAGAGAGGCAGGGAATCAGCAGCAGCCCTGTACCCCCTGGGCGGCCCCTCGGGTGCCACCTTCCGGCCTCTGCTAACAGCCCGTCCCCAGGAGGCTGAGGCCCCACTGGCTCCTGTGGACAGTCCGCAGCAGCAAAGGGAAGACTGTACGAGGGTGAGGATAACCGGCGGAGGATGGGGCAGGTGGAGAAAGGGCTTAGCGAGGTCGGTAGACACGGAGGCCGGGGTAGAGCCTGCAGCAGGGGGACACCCTGGAGCCTGGGCCCCTGTTGGCACCGGAGCTGAGCCCGCGGCTGCACTTCTGGAGCTGTGTTCTAGGTGCCAAGAGATTTTAGACAATGAGTTAGTTTTAGGCCTGGTTACGGAAATACTGATTTGGGGGGTCCTATTTTAAGGTTTTTGGAAGACCTAAGTTCTGAACCAAATTTGGTTTTTTTCCTCTTCTTCCAGACGACCCTTAATGTTTACCCGGGGGCACCACGTTTGTGCTCGAATGGGATTAAACCCATTCCGACTGTGCTGAAAGACAGACGGAAATTCTTTTTTTCTTGATTGTAGAGATTTTTAAAGATTTGTTTGCTGTGATAGAATCTAAAAAGGAAAAGTGTATTTTATTAGAATCCTTACGTCCTTATTTTTCCAGTACGATTATCTTACCACTTATTTGTTATCATTCATGATGATCTTTCCCTGGGCACCTTACTGTTTTCCCCGCGCTCACTTGTTCGGTCCTCCTGTCTCTCTCTGTCTCTCTCATTCATTCTCTCTCTCTCTCTCTCTCTCCCACACACACACACACACACGTTGAGGCACACACACTTGGACTTAAAGTTAGACGACAGCCGACCAGTCGGTACCACTTTTACTTCGTTGGACTGATTTTTTTTTTTTTTTAAAGACTAGCTCTGTATGAATGAAAAGTTTGAACATCCCTGCCTATCTCAGAAGAATCCAGGGCTGACAGAGGCAGGAGCATTTGTCACTCATCCAGTATCATTTTTTTTTTATTGTTTTTAGGATTATTTATTTATTTATTTATTTACTTACTTACTTAAGAGAGAGAGAGAGAGCATGAGCGGGGGAGACAGAGGGAGAAGCAGACTCCCCAATGAGCTGGGAGCCACACCTGGGACTCGATCCTGGACCCTGAGATCACGACCCGAGCCGAGGTAGAGGCTCACCCGCTGAGCCCCCAGGCCCATGCAGTCCCAGTCTCGTGGGGGAACTACAGTATCCTGCGCCTTTTTCACCCCTGCCCCCCACCTGTGCTGTGTGTCTCACTGCACTGAGAGGAGCCACTACCTGGTGGCCTTTCCCTAGAGAAGGTTCTGTAAAGCCCAACTGGTACTCAGCACACGGATGAAGAGATCCCAGCCTGCCCCAGAAGCTGAGCCTCCTGGAAGGATGCAACAAGCTGCTGCCCCGGGCTCTGACACACGAGAGGCTCCCGAGAACAGTTCAGCAACTGCCACGTCTCCATCACACGAGTTCCTGCTACCGTTCAGAATACGGAACGGGCACCTGCACCATCACGAGGACGTGGAGTTGTGCGGTAAAGTCACACTATGCCGTGTGTGTGCTCGGTAGAGGATCATGCACTCTACTTCTAGGGGCTCACCAGGAAAGGCAAGCCCCATGCTCGAGGGCTTTCTTGGGCACAAGCTCTGAGCCCCTGAATCAACACCTGCATCCTAACATCCATGTTACCATCTCTGCCTTAACGTCGCTGTGGCAAATGGTTTCCTGATCAATAGATCTTCTAGGAGTTAAAAAAAAAAAGTTAATTGATAAGGAATTAAATCTATTTGAAAATTCATCATTGTTCACATCCACCTACATGGGTACCTATCATTTTTCTCACGACCTGCTTCCTGCCAGAGCTGACGAGCCTTAACTCTCTGACATCCAGCCTCTTTCCACATCGTTTTCTGCTTCCGGGTGTCCGCAGCGCATCCTGGAGGGCATCTCGCTTCTCTTTTCCAGGACACAGCCACGGCTCTGCCCGTTGCCACTCAGAAATAAAAGCACAGCATTGCCAGAACTTCTGATTTTTTAAAACAAATCAAGATTTCCAGATTTTTATTGAAATCTTCCTTTTAAAATATAATAAATCAAACCACTTTGTTGGCTGGATCTGGCCTAGCCCTCGCTCTTTCAATCTTCTGGTATAGACCTGGTGGATTGACGCCTCTCCAGCAATGGTCCATTAATATCACTTTTTATCTTTTATCTTTAAAACCCCAACTTCCCCCAAAATAAAATTTTGTTTTCTAATTCAGTAGCCTCAAAGTTTTGAGAAGTTTAGAAAACAAAATGCATTCATTCCACCAACCTGAGGAAACCACTCTCATTTTTTGGTGCATGTTTTCCCAGTCTTTGTGCTGCCCATATATTTAGTTGTATTTTTATTTCATACTTCCTACACCATTGAAGCATATTATAGGCTTATTTTCAATTAACTGTACTTTATGACTGTTTCCCTGGATTGCTATTTTTCTAAAACACTATCTAAACACTATCTAAACACTAAATTACTATGCAGTAATTAATACTGCATAATATTCCATTTAAATATAAGTTACCATAATTCAGTAGCCAATTCCTATTTCCGGAAACTTAGTAAGTCCAATCCCTTTGCTCTTTTAGCCATTGCTAGGCAGCCCATATCCATGCTCTTTTCTGGTAATGTCCTTAGGGTAAAGTCTTAGACATGCTATTTTCGGGTCAAACTGTAGGAGTTTTTTGATGATTTTCCATTTACATTAGTGGCCCTCGAAGAGACTGGGGTTCAGTGCTACTCTTTCCGTTATAAGCTATGGGGACTTTAACTGAATTACATCTATGAACCTCAGCATTTTGACTAATGAAATGAGAATAATACCACAGAATGAGTCGTAGCAATTTATACTCTTTAGCAACATGTAAGAGAATGTTAGACCTCACATTCTTTCTAATCTGTCTTTTTTTAATTCTCACCTTTTCCAAAAGAGTAAATGAAAATGGCACTTAATCATTTTTATTACAAAGAATGTTGAACAGATTTAAAATTTTGTTCATGAATTGCCCCTTCCTATTTAACTTTTTAAAGTTTTTATTAAAGATTCCAGTTAGTTAACATACAGTGTAATATTAGTTTCAGGTATACAATTTACTAATTCAACACTTCCACACAAAATATCATATTCCTAAAAAAAAATATCATATTCCTTATAATTATACATTATATGTGTATACATAAATATTTTTACTTTTTAGTAGTCAAATCTATCAATCTTTTATTTTTATTTTATAATTTTATTTCAGAGGATTTTCATTCCTTTTTATTTAATTTTCATATTTAATTACTTAACTCCTCTGAGGAATTTAGTTCATAGATGATAAGAGATAGTGTCCTAACAAAATCTGTTGAAAAATCCCTCCTCTCACTACCAATTTGATAACCAACGTCTTTTTAGTACTTCCATGTGTATATTTCTGTTTTCAGATTTCTATTCTGTTCCAGTGATTGACCCTCTTTTGCTCCAGTGCCACACTTTTACATCTATTATAATTTTATAGGACTTTTGAACATCTGGGAATGAAAACCCTTTAGCCAAGAATTTCTATCTTTTTCTGCCCATTTGTCCTTCCAGATGAATACGAGCGCCATAGTTATGTAAAAACGTCGAACAGGGTTTGAACAGTAATTGGAGTTCATAGATTAATTCAGAGAGAACTGACATCTTCAGACTGTCAAGACTTGTCCGCTACACAGTCAGCTCCTGATAGAAGTTAATGGGCTCGCAGATTTCTCTGGCAAGAACCCAGAGGGCTGCGGTCTGCGTTGCTGACCCATTGGCTTTGACAGTCAACTGGGCAGAAGCAAGGATGGACCCTAAGTTCGATTCCAAGGCCAAAAGACCTGGGTGTTTGTGACTCAAAAAATCTCAAAAGTCCTGGGACTCTGACCCATCGCTATTTTCTCATTAGTTTAATGAAACTCCCAGATAAATTGCTCTTTAGTTTCTTTACAAACGTAAAAAATATAAAATTTAAGTTCCCATCATGGTGTTCCCCACTTCTCTCCCTCGCGTTTCTTGGGGGTGGTGTTAACTGCAGACACCTCCGGTAAGTTCTGCAGGACACAAGGAACCGAGAAAGACCTAGTAGTTCTCACAAAAATCAAGATTTTATTTATTTTTTTTAAATCAAGATTTTAATCAGTAAGTTCAACCATAAGAAATCTCTGATCTTAGATTCTTATAGGTACAAAAATGACAATTGCACGTGGTTCAGCTTAATGTCCCCGGAGAGCCCCTGTCGGTGTGTTTCATTGGCTCGCCGCCAGCTAACTCTGTAGATCTCATTCCGTTTTGCCAGCGATTCATGAAAAAAACTAGTTTTATTTCCATAATTTTTTTAAAGATTTATTTATTTATTTATTTATTTATTTATTTATTTATTTACGATAGACAGAGAGAGAGAGAGAGAGAGAGAGGCAGAGACACAGGAGGAGGGAGAAGCAGTCTCCATGCTGTGAGTTCGACATGGGACTTGATCCTGGGACTCCAGGATGGCGCCCTGGGCCAAAGGCAGGCACCAAACCACTGAGCCACCCAGGGATCCCTATTTCCATAATTAAAAAAAAAAAAAAGATTTATCCATTGATTTATTTCAGAGAGAGAGCGAGCGCACAAGTAGGAGCGGCAGAGAGAATCCCAAACTGACTGAGCGCTGAGTGCAGAGCCTACTCAGGGCTGCGTCTCATGACTCTGGGGTTGTGACCTGAGCCCAACCCCAACTGTACCACTTGGGCACCCCTATATCCATAATTTTTTGAGAGATTAATATCTTTCTAAAATGAAGGAAAAATTGATGCATATACGAAAGTTTAGTAAAAACTTAACCCTTCCTTGTCATACACGATTTACCTCAGGTAAGAACACTGTTTGCTGGAATTTGTGTGGCTGGCTCGGCAAATAATCCTTCTACCGCAGGCACTATGCGACCACGACTTCCCCGAGCGTCCCTTTATCTGTAGACTGGGAACCAGGACCCCCTGTTCTTGGGGAGCTTTCCTGTCCTGTCTGCTCTTCCTCCCTCCCCTGGGCTTGCCTTTCCAACCCGGCTCGTCCACCTGCAGGCCCCAGTCTCATCCACCCAGGCCCCTGGGCTCATCCATCTGCAGCACCTGTAGGCCCCGGGTCTCATCCAACTTGCAGATCCCGGGGCTCGTCCCCCTGCAGGTCCCGGGATCTCATGCACCTGTAGGCACCTGGGTCTCATCCACCTGCAGGCTCCCAGTCTCATCCACCTGGAAACCCAGCCCAGTGGGCTTTCCATGGCACCCCCACAACTGACTCTGCTCATGCACCGGCTTACATTCTGGGCAAGGCTTCCAAGCCCCTCCTCACCAGTCACCCTGCTCTGAGTTACCCAGGCAGGAAACATGCTGATGACCAAGGTGGGCCAGGTGTCCCAGCTGGCCATTCCAGATTCACACCTGCTGGTCCAGTGGTGGCCGGGATGCACCACGACCCAAAGCAGAGGAGAGGGCTCGCTTCAGTGGAGAGCACTGAGGTCATCGCAAGGCTGGGGCTGACAGGGTGGTCTGGACATTGCTCCGCATCACTGCCTTAGACCTAGATCAGTACCCCTGCCTTCCTTCTTCTTCTCTAACAGGACCTGATTTTTTGCTAACTGGCTTGTTCCTTCAAGAACAGCCACGGTGACAGGTGTCCTTGGCCGGGGTGGCACAAAGCGTGGCTCCAGGAGAGGACTCAGGCCACCAGTCAAACTTTTAAGAATCTCTTTGTTGCCTCAGCTCTGGGACCCTGGGAAAAGAAAAAGAAAAAAATGTAAATGGCAGGAAAAAAGTGAAAAAATGTTTTCATATTTTCTTTAAAAGTGCCTGTTTGTCGTTGATGTCGTTATAGGCCACATTACTCTTGAAGATCGCAGACCGCATTGGCGGCAGCTTGCACTATCTTCCTCTGGAGCTTTTAACAAGTTTCTTGAATAAAACTTGCCCTTAGGCTGCTTTAGCTGAAGTCCTACCTCTTCCCGGCGTCAGTTAGATGCAATCCTTTAATATTCACTACAAACTTATTTTATGAGAGTGTAATCTAATTGCATAATGAAAATGGTTTGGCTGGAGTGTTCACACATAACATCATTATGTTATTCTCCCTTCATTATTGTGCCTTAAAATATTTAGTGAGAATACTTGCCCTCACATTTCAAGATTTTCTCAAATGTTTCTTCAACTGCTAGATACACAGTGAAGCTGCTGGATACGTATTTTATCATTTGACATATCTCCTGTTCCTTTATGATGTAGAAGGTCATAAATAACATATCCATTATTTATGTGGGAGGAAGCTGCATGGTCGCGACTCAAAGATGTCACACTGTCTCGGAAATAAAATTATTTTCTTAAAAATCCAGAAAAACGAATGGTCACACACCATGCTTCTTTAATCTGATCGTGTATGTATGAGGTTATAATTTGATGACTGTTTTTGCTTTTCCCAGAAGTGGAATCAGGTAAAAATCTGGGAATTTAAAAATATGAGGCGGTTTCCAAGTTCTTATTTTATTTTCGAATTTCCTCCTTTGCGTTGATGGCTGCAGGGCAGTGTCGCCTACTCTGCATACCTTTTAATGTTGGACGTTTAGAGAATTGTGGGTGTTTTTTTTTTCTTTTCTTTTCTATTACTTTATTTTTTTTAAGTCTTACTCTTCACAAGGAAGCCAGAAGTGTGACAGGAAGGTGTGATTTTTAATTTACACCAGAGCCTCGCAAATAATGGCTTTTCACAGGGTGCTGCTGCAGCTTCACCTGCAGGAGGAGGCCCGGGCTCCCAGGCCCCGCGTGTGAGCAGAGCCCAGCTCGTGCAATCCCGCCGGCGCTCTTCTCCCTTTAACCCTGGTCTGCACTTGTGCGGCCTGCGAACGCGGACGAGCAGGAGCCGTCCACTTGCTCTCTAGGAAAGGAATCTGGTAGCCGGTTATGTGTTCAGACCGTTGAGGCTCGAAAGGTGACCGGGTGCCCCCGGCCGTGCTAAGGGCTGTGCTGGGCCTTCTCGCGGCCTCGAACCCACAACAGTGAGTAGTACAGTGATGCTAATTCTGGGAACCTCCAGCGATGAAGCTCAAGGACACAATCTAATAAATATTTGTACCCTTCCTTATGACCCCATTTCTCTGAGTGGCTCTGTGCTGTCCTCGCAAAGTCCGCGTCCGTCCCCTGCTCAAGCAAACCTGCATCGTGTGGATGAAATGCGGATATAGAAAGTCATGCTGAACGATGAAAATGCTTTAAGTTTTGGGGCTGCCTCCCCCAACCACTTAAAGTAATTTGAATTGAATTATTGAAAAAACAAAAACAGGGAATGACTTGCTAAAAATTACTGAAATTGGTATACTTTTTAAAGTTTTCTAAGCAGTTGCAGAAGAACAGTGGCTTGGGAAAACTAAGAGCCAAAGAATGTATCTTGCAAACTTTATATACACATCTCTCCACCTAGCCATTATTTACATATTTAATTCTTTTCCCATTTTGAATCTGCCCAACTAATTTTTTTTTTTAATTTTCAATCAACGTGCCCATTTTTCCTGATTGGCTTTCCAATCATAGTGCTGTTCCACACCATCCTGGCCCCAAATGGGATACGCAAGAGGACTCATGGAAGGGTGGAAAGGAACATCCAGGCTCCGCTGAGAATCTGCCTCCCAGTCCCTCGTGTCGCCAAAGGGAGTCACCAGGGATGACCAGCCCTCCCTCCTGGCCGGAGCCGCAGGGGTTAAATGGCCGGGCTCACTCGCATCTCCTGGGCTCTACTGGCCTCCCTGTCGCCCCCACCCAGCCCTCACCTCCACCGCGGCTGAGCCGCATCTCACACCTGCCTTCCCTTGGCGCAGGGAGCCGGGTGTGAATGGCACAGGGTCGTCCCGCTGGACGGCGCGGCTGCTGTCAGCAAAGCCGAGGGGCGCCGGAGGCAAAACAGCAGGAGAAGGTGAGGACATTCGAGAACTGAGACGAGGGAATAGGTTCGAATGGGCCCCATGTTTTACAGGTGTCTGTTTCATTAGCAGCCTTTGCATGGGTGTTTGGGGAAGGAGCGATCTGGGGAGAGCTAAGTATCGAGTCGCGGAGAGTCTGGCAAAGGGAGGAGCAGGATGAGAGCTGACGGGGGTGGGGGGGTGGGGGGGGTGGGGGGGTGGGCGGGACACAGAGAGAGCTGAAGGATCATCCCAGCCTTTCATCTCTGGCTGCGTTTGCGGGGCGTGGGTATGGAGATGTGGTCGGTTGACGAGGTCTGCAGCTGGCTGCTGGAGGAGAACCTGGGCGAGCTTGTTCAGAGGTTTCAAGGTGAGCTGCGCACACCTGGCCCACCTGTCTGGCCCGAGCGTCCTCCCCAGCAAGCCTAACGCAGGTGACCGAGGATGCGCGGCTGCCCCCCAGCCCCAGGCCGCACTGGACCTCGCATCCCAGGGAGGGGACGGGACCGGACAGAGCCTGACGGCAGGACCAGGCTAAAGTCCATGCCGTCCATGCATTTGAGTCCACCTTTGTCTCTGGGGAACACGCAGCACGGGGCCTGTCAGCTCCAGGACACCCGGGAGGTGCTATTTCTTGTAAAAACTGCCTGTTTCAGAGAATCAGGGGGCGGAGGTGGGGGGAGGCCCACACGTAGGCTAAATGCCTACACGGTGCCTCCACACTCTGGCACCTCCTGAGGCACAGACGGGGTTTGGGGGCGATGGGGCGTCAGGCTTCCAGCTTGGGCAGAAACGGGATCGGCTCGTGACTTCAGGGCGCAAGTGTAGACGATCCCTTTGACCCCACAAGGAAGTCTGCCCGTACAGAGTGCTGAGTGTGCGGGGCCTCAGCAGGCAAGCATGAAGAGACGCTGTTTTGTGGGGTTTTTTTCCTTTTCCCCAGAGGAAGAAGTGAGTGGGGCCGCTCTTCTAGCGCTTAATGACCACATGGTTCAGCAACTGGTAAAGAAAATTGGGCACCAGGCTGTTCTGATGGATTTAATTAAAAAACATAATAAGCAGAAGAGTCAAAGAGTGCGGCCCCCCGGGAGCCCCAGAGACACAGTCCCTGCCCCGCGAGCAGGAGCCGCCCCACGGTAAGTCTGCACCCAAGGGCCCCGGCCTTCACGCCCAGCTTCCCCGCTAGTGGCGGCAGCAGGACACCGGGGCTACGACTCTGGGAAAACTGTGATCACTTTGTGCAGATGGTGTAGGCAGTGTTTCTAATATCTGCATGCCAAGCTTTATGAGCCAAGATATATATATTTTTTAAATGCACCAGTTTTTAAATACTGACCCTGATTGTTAGGCAAGTCCTACAAACCGGGAGTTCTTGTATAGAAAGCTCTGGAGCAAGTGGTTCAAGTGAACCTGAGCACATGGGCCAAGGGACTCCTGCAGCTTAGGTCTTTCTAGAATCAGGTTTCAAGGGAGGCAAGTTGTACTGCTCTTTTGCTTTTTCTCCAACACTGTTTATTTATTTATGTATTTATTTATTTGCCAAGAATTCCTTATAGTACCTAATTCATATTCTCCTCTGGAGGCTCTCACAGTATAATTTGCTAAAGACTATTGCCACAATGAGTTTTCTAATTTCTCTGGGGGTATTCTTAGAATACAGAATGCTATGATCACATCCCACAAAAATCACGTAGAAAAATCTGTGGTGCCTTTGAGGTTTAGGGATGGGTTTTGTTGTTGTTGTTGTTGTTGTTGTTTTTCTTTTAATCGCTAACGTCTGCAATGAAAAGGAAATGATAGCAGGAATTACAAAATTAAAATGTTCGCTTTACAAGTCTATACCCAGGACCGTTTCAGGCGTCCTGACTTGGTTTTCCCATTTTTGAGACTTTTTACAAAGGTTCTAGGGTCAAATCATTGCTGCAGACCAATGATTCGTTCATTTTTAGAGTCTGATGTTTGACGAAATCCATTCTATGTCTTTTGTCTTTCAGATTATAGACCTATAATAACACATATTCCTGTCCTGCTCTTTAAAAAGTAATGCAATGTTAGAGAGACTTGGCTTACATAGTTTCCAGACTGTTTAGATATCTGGAACAAGAAGGGGGACAGTTAGTCTTGAAGGAATGGCCTTTGGTTGGCCCAAAGAGCCCACCATCTCATTTATTTGAAGGATTTCTCCTAAACACTGTTTTGATGTTTCTGTGTAAAACCAAACTCTTCAATGTGTGACTTTTGATGGAGTTCCCATTGCACGCTCTCCCTCCTTTCCAGCCAAGGTTGGGTGTGAACCTCAAACAGTGCTGGAAGTACTTTCCCAGCGTTCTCGGATGAGCTGGACGTCCTAGCTGGAAGCCCCTTCCAGTCGACTGCAATCTTGATATTGCATCAGGCACGGCTTGGAAGGAAACACACAGCCTCGTTTCCACTGCAAATCCATTTACGATGTTCTCCAGTAAACGAGAACTAGCTGGCCTGCCAGGAAATCCGGGCATCATTCCTGGTTCTACCGCTGCCTCGGATTGATTATGTTAAATGTTGACGTTCCTGTTGCTTCCTCTCTAGGTTGCAAAAAGTAATCCAGGACCTAATCTGATGTTGATTCACACTGATGTTGGTTGTGTCATAATCTTCGAGAAAATCTTTCCTCCTTCGGAGGAGTCTGGTGCTAAATGTTAAGCTTCGTTAAGCTGGCTAATAAAGCCGTTTTCAAATGTAGCCTAGACTGGAGCATTGGTGGTCCGGGGACTTAGGAGCCGGACACTTTACCCAGTAAGTAGCGCATTTACTGTCAGGACTGGTTGACTTAATCTGGAACAAAGCCACAGTTGCAGGTGGAGTATTAGTGATACTTGGTTTGAATTCCTATTGGCTACATTTGCTTATGGTCCAATATATGGTCACATGGGCATCATGATGATGAAAACAGGCATGAGACTATGCTATTTAATTAGACCCTTTCAGGAAGAGTTTCATAAAGACGGAAAACTGGGTGTAGCAGCAAGAACCTTGAAGCGAGGTATCAAGACACTTCATCGCAGACCTCTGCTCTGACGAGAGCTACTCATCCAACCCCGGAGATCTGCTTGGCTTTTTTTAGCTTCAACCGCAAAATGAAGTAGGTAGACGGACTGATGCTTAGGACTCCCTCTAAAGAGGATGGCATTCTAGGTCGGAGATTGCAGACGGGTTTCAACCTGAGTGCAGATTTCTTTTCGTGTGTAATGGTTGCCTAGGATGTGATCTCAGAGAGTCTTTGTAGGCCACCTCTGGACGGAATGTGTGGCATCCTATTCGGACCTGAGCGGATCACAGGAATATGGAATAGGAGCATTTGCGGTTGCTTTTCGGTTGTCGTTCTTGCGGGAGCTGGTAGAGAAATTACGGGACAGAAAGTCAGAAAACAGCTCCAGCCCTGGCTCTGCCACTGGGTAGCGTGTGGCTGTGAGCAACTTGCTCTTCCTTCTGGGCCTCAGTTGTACCACTCATAAAGTAGACCCGTGAAGCGGAGTCAGTGGACCATGGTTCTACGGGTAGTAGGTTTCCCGGATAATAAAGTTCCCCCCAGAATGGCGGGGAGGGGAAAAGGAACCTGACCGAGAGTTAATCACTTTACTTATTCATTTGTCGTTTGCAGAATAAGGATATCAACCCGTAGAGATATATTCTATTATCATCATCATTTCAAAAAGGAAAGGATTGATGCACCATTTATAACGTGACCGGTCAGTGCAAACAGCGCTGTCAACAGGCTTCAGCCGACCTCCGGGCACACATCCATGAGATGATTCCACAATGACCTTTTTTTTTTTTCCAGTTTTCTTAGTTGCACCTTAATGTAGAGCTCAACGGTGGACACAGGTTATGGGGGCACCATGGGCTGTCTTCTGTCCTCAGAGCTGCCCGCAGATGCAACAGCCGAGGCTCCCGTTGAGCAGCCCCTAACCCAACTCTTCTTTCTTGGCGACAGGGATGGACAGGCCCCCTGTCCGGCTGGCTGTGGGAGGCAGACGCCACCTTTGTATCCAGCTGCAAACCTGGATCACGGACCAATTGACCGCAGAGTCCTGAAACAGAGGTGGGGTGCCTAGCTTCTAAGCGTTTAAAAGCCAAACAATTACATTTGTCTTTATTTTCTCTGAGATGTCCTGTGGTTAAGTGTTATGTCTAAAGTGGAAACCTTTTGTTTTGCTGGAAGGGACTCTGATCAGGTGACGGAGAGATTTGGTACAAAAAGGAAGATTAAAATTTGTGACCGTCGTATTGGAAAAGTGAAGTTTTGAGATGATATTAGGCATCTTTCAAGTACACGTTAAGGAGAAAGAGGATTTCTCTGTTGTAAACTGTGTGAGGTGATTGGCAGCAGCCACAAAAATCGGATTTATTCAGTGCATCATGATGTCCCATGGAGTATGCGTGTTGTGGAATCTTGGCTTTTGTTTCGAATTTTGTAGTCATGGTTGTTTTAAATTGATCGTTCCTGATGGAGACACTACTTTGGTAGATATTTCCTTGTATTTCTACTGGATTCATGGGGCATAGGGTTACACTGGGATGAAGGGAAACTGTAAACCTGGAGAACTAGACCCAGAAATATGAAGGTCAGACAAAGTCCTGAGGACAGTCGTACGTAGGATGTGGCCTGAGAGTTGTGGCAGCCCGCACGGTGTTGCCAGGCCTCACAGCCTGCATGCATCGGGCACCATTGACCATGCATATGCTTCTCAGCTGCCCAGCAACATGTGCTTTTCTTAAGATGTCCCGTCATCGAGAGGAGGGATGTCCACTCTCATAAGAAAATAGGCCATAGTCAAGCCAGAGTGGGCCCTTTATAGTGTCTATAAGCTTCAATATCCTTATCTTATAGTCACAGCAGGCCTGTCGGCCCGGGGGGCATAGTCTCTCTGTTTTGTAACTAGGGACACAGATTTACAGGAGCCCAGACATGTGTAGCCAGTTTTCCTGAATAGGCCATATCGTCGCTTCAGGCCAGAGCAGCTGCCATGGGGCAGGAGCTCAGGGACCAAGGGCAGCAGCTGCCGGCCACTGGCCAGGGTCCTGCAAGCCCTCAAGGTCAGGAGCAGCTGCGCCTCTGAGCAGGAGACCTCGCAGACTGTGCTCCGCCCCTGGGCTGCCCTCTCGCCTTTGGCCTGCAGCCCCAGCAGCTGAGCCTCCCCCGGGGTCCAGGCCCACCTACCCCCGGGGCCCACCTCCCTCCAGGCCCACCACCCTCGGGCCCACCTCCCCCGGGGCCCACCTCCCCCCACCCCGGCCCCAGGCTCTCCCTCTCCAGCCCCAGGCCCTCCCCTATTTTACGTATTAAGGTCACACGCATCCCAGGAGAGCAGCAGTTGGGCAACGCAACCACCTGAGGAAGAAACCCAGAGTTTTTGTTGGAAGTTCCAGTTCTCTCTGCTCCCAGGGAGCCGCTGAGCCCCACCCTCCACAACAGTCACAAGTCGGGTGGGCTGGGTCCTTACAGGTGGAAGATGGTTATTTTGTAAAGCTACACAGCGGGGACCTGGCCCAGCAGGCCCCGGGGAGCGCGGCCGGGAGCACTGGTCACTGCAGGTCGCGGCCCATGAAGCACATTCAACCAGCATTTGGGAGAAATGAATTTCATACCCTCACCTGCTCCCCCCGCCCCACCAGGAAAAAGAAAAGAAAAGAGAAGAAGAAGAAGAAGAAGAAGAAGAAGAAGAAGAAGAAGAAGAAGAAGAAGAAGCCGCCACTGCCGCTGCCCTGGGCACGTGCGCTGCTCTGTGCGCTGCCAGGCTCCCGAAGCCACTGACTCCAAGACCACGTCCCTAAAGCCGCCCTCGGCCCCTGGTCCCGGGTGGCGGTCGCCGCCGCCTCGGCGCTGCACGTGGTCTGGGCCCATCTGCGGCCACTGAGCGGGTGATGTGTCGTGACCTTTGCTTCTGTAGGAATGAGGGACACACACGCAGAGGAGGGGTTCGACAGGGGAGCCCTGTGGGATCATCGGGAGTTTTTGGGACGGTCCTGCCAGTGAGAAGAAACCTTAAAGGTCGAGGCTGGAAGTTTCTGGATGTTTGTGTGTCTTCCAATGCCCAGAGGACCTGAGCAAGGGGAGGACAGTTGTGTGATTAGCAGGGCCCGAAGGCCCTGGGCCTCTGACTGTCACCGCGGCTGCTGGAGGTGGGAGGATGTCGCAGGAGCCCATCGGTCTGTCCCACTGCCCGTGCTCCTGCCGCCTCTCTCCACGTCCTCTGGGGTCTGCTTTGCCCAAACCCCCCAAGGCCTGGCCCTCTAAACGGCAGGGGTGGGGCCTGCAGCTTGGAAATAGGAAAAGCTGCCGCCAGGCGCGGAGATCGCAGAGCCAACCTTCTGTGGGCTGAGCGGGAGCAGGTGCGGGGATGGTGTGGGAGCAGGTGTGGGAGCAGGTGTGGGAGCAGGTGGGGGGCAGGTGGGGGGGCATGCGTGGACCAGGTGCGGGGACAGGTGCAGGAGCAGGTGCGGAGGCAGGTGCAGGGCAGGTGCGGGGACAGGTGCAGAGCAGGTGTGGGGGCAGGTGCGGGCCAGGTGCAGGGGCAGGTGCGGGGGCAAGTGCGGGCCACCTGCCAGGCTCCCGGGCCTGTGCTTCCCCGACCAAGGCGCCCTCTGCTCCCGGCTGATGAGCGGCTCACCCGGGTCCAGGCAGGGGGGCTCCAGGGTTCTGGCTAAGGCCCCTGAGGATGCTTCTGGTCCTCTTGGACTCGGGGAAAGGTGCTCACTGTTTCGAAGATACAGGTTAGCACATCCTTCTCTTTTCTGGGCTAAGATGACAGTAGGTTTTTGGCTTCCTTTCTGTCCTTCTATGTTCCAAGAACATTCCAGCTTTCAGATGCTGCTGCAGCCTGTGCGGCCCAGGTTCGGAGCTGATCCCACCAGGCTGGTCTGGCCGCCTCTACCGCCAGTGGAGTCTGTGAGCCTGGGTATGGAGAAGAAGGGGATGAAGAGGAGATCTCAGTGTAAAGTGGTCAGTGGGGCCCAGTCTTGCTCTCCAGTCCCTGGAGAGGATAGTATTTGCCACTGTTTTCTCTTCCAATGGGGGCACTACTACCCCTGGGGGTACCGTAGATGTGAAGACCCAGGCCTGCAGCCCCACTGGACATCCTTCACAGAAGAGTGGCCCATCTGGGCCTCAGTCTTAATCGAGCACCAGGGAGCCATAGTAGTTCATAAGACTGACAGCCGTCGCAGTTCCTGAAGGCAGCAGGTTATCCGTAGGCAGGTGCACTTGGAGAAGGGTGCCATTTGGGCTCTGAAGTCTGAAAAAGCAGAGATGATGGATGAAATGACCATGGCTCTGAAAGTCAACCAGGATTCAGCTGAGTGTGGTGCAAACTCTGCCCCTGGCTCTGTAGAGAAGCCACATGGGACGCAGCAGAAGCCGGGTGAGACCCAGAAGAGCTTCTGTGGGAGGCTTGGTTGGGGGAAGAGGGGTGTGTTGGATCATTTGCTGACTCTCCAGGGCCTCAGTCTAATCTCAGATACATTCTGTGTTTACAGAGGACTCTATTTCTATCCCAGGTCTGTCCCTCTTGCATTTGGGCCCCACTAGTTTTCGTATCTCAAACATCAGGACCCAGTGACACAGCGCTTCTTTTTGCTGGCACGTTGGCTTGGTGCCTTGCTAGTCCATGGTTCCTTTGAGATCGGTGGGCTATTTTTAATATAATGGAACTCTCCTCTTGGAAAGCTATCACTTTTCTGTGGGAAAACAAAAGTGTATGGAACAAAAGACCATCTTTATCTGTCATAGAACATTACTTTTAATATTTTATCTCTCTCTCAAATGCTTCTAAGTTGTTTTTTTTTTTTTTTTACAACATTTTTGTTGCAAACTGTTCTACTCAACAAATTCTCAGGGCCATGTGGGGGATTCGGACAAGGAAGACCAGCTGAAAGCCAGAAGGTGGGCGAGAGTCCAGCTGCAGAGAGGGCTTAAGATGAGCCTAGAAGAATGAGGGAAACAGGGCTTTCTGGGTGAGAGAAAGCACCGCAGACACATGGGTAGTGTGTTCTGGAAATCCAGAAGGCTTGATTTTTGGCTGGATCTGAGAATTCACATTGGATAATAGCTGATGATAACACAGCACAAAATTGGACCATCTGATGAGTGGTCCTCATTATTATGATAATGAATTCAAATTTGGGATATTCAGAAGTTAAACACCATGAATTTTATTTTCATTCACAGAATCTAAAAACCCCATCACCTGCTTTATTTGTGGAGACGAACAAAAGGAGAATGAAAAAATTTCCTCGAATATGAGAGTCACCTACACTGGAAGCAACAGTTTGGGACTCTTAAGATTTTTTAATTTGTAAAGAAACACTGAAGCTTTTTGGTCTGGGGGTTCAAGAGTTTACATTCTCCCTAAAGGAAGGCTACCTGCTTTCAGGGGGAAAAAGAACTGCCAGCGCTCACTAGCTCTGGATGAGGCTTTATTGCAGGGACTAGTTCCAGGCTTTTCCTTCCAAACATACATTTTTACATTCAGATATGTTAATAAATCATAGTTATTTTCCTCTTCTTGGAGAGTTCCAGGAAACCAAAGGGCTGATTATTCAAGGATGGGCCAGGCTCAGACCTTCCCTTAGAAAGAAGCAGCAGTCATTCTATCCTCAGGGAGAGCAGATACTGAAGATGTTATTGGTCAAAGAGAGGAACACAGTCCCCGCTGGCCTTACTACCACGTGCAATGCATAGTATCTGCTTGCTAGGATCGGGAGAATCCCGAATCGCCCACGACACGCAGCATACGGGTTGCACTGTAAGGAAACAGGGAGAGTATCGTGCCTCCAACAGTTGGAGACAGGGTGAAGTTTGCATGATGAATCACAAAAGGCAAAATATCTAGTATGGTCAGGTATTGAAGGCGAAGCCTCACCTTTACCACATGCTTGGTCTTTAGACCATGGGACTTTTAGATTTGCAGGGGAATTTCCACAGTGGCTTATGACTAATGGCAGCAAGCTTTCGGTCCCTGAGGTATTTCTAATTCTTTTACAGACACAGAATAGTCCCTAGAAATGCTGGTTCTTGGGTATTTGAGCTCCATGTGGCTCATGCATGACGTACAGTTATCAGATCACGTTAGCCCAGGGACAGCTGAGCTCCACTGTAGACGCCACGGTGGCCGTTAAGTCACAGACAAGTCAGTGTCCTTCAGAAGAAACTGCTTCAAAGACAACCATTGAAGTGGATAGATCAAGGGTTCATCAAATTAGGGCAAAATTTGTTATGTGATTAAGACAAATGTAGGAGGCCAGCAATAGCCCACTATCCATGCCATGTGCTTCCTTCCCAGCTCTATTTTGTGTTTATATATCTTGTCTTCTCTCTAGATAGTTTTTTCCTTTTTTTTTTTTTAAGATTGCATTTATTTATTCATGAGAGATACTGAGAGAGGCAGAGACACAGCCAGAGGGAGAAGTAGGCTCCTGTGGGAACCCCAATGTGGGACTCGATCCTGGGACCCCGGGGTCATGCCCTGAACCGAAGGCAGATGCTCAACTGCTGAGCCACCCAGACGTCCCTTCTGGAGAGAGTTTTCTTATGGATACTCCACCTGGGCATCCATTATATTGTCATTACAGGACAATTGTGTCTTAGGAAGAGCTTCTCTATAGGAATCTGGGAGCTGCAAACTACAAAGAGATGTTACTTCTGAATAGCATTGTCACACACACAAAAAAATACATAGCATTGTCGACAGCATTTTGAATGTGTCCAGACCTCAGATAGCCAGCTTGGAGTTGGTATAGTTTACTATGGCCATTCAAGTAGACCAGGAGCCATGGGCCTAGGACTCAACTTGCTTCTTCCTCTCGGGCATGGTTACTATGTCAAGCACGACTGGTCCAGCGTACTGGGTCGCTGGGTTATGTCTTAGGTCAAAGAGTAAACACGGAAGCCATTAACCAGCTCCAGCTGGCTGCTCCGCTGATGACATGGTGATCTCAGTGCTTATGTAAAATGAGATAGACGATCAAGAGGAGAAGGCTTTATGACTATCTAGAGGGACAAATTTAGAATTTTAAAAATGAACAATTACCTTATTATTTTTCACTCTCTTTTTTGCTTATTTTTTGAATAAGATTATTTCTGCCTTCAAGCTCACTGAGTCCTCTTTATATAATTTCAATTCTACATTAATCCTCTCTAGTACATTTTCTTTTATTTCAAAATTTATAATGTCCTATTATTTTAAACATTTTAGCATATTTTCCTTTAAGTCACTGAACATTGTTATACTAGCGGTCTTAAAGTCCTCATGGACATCTGGATCATCTTAGCATCATGCTCTGTTCATTGTTTTTACTTTTGAGACTGCGTTGCACTTTTATGGAGTTTTCCTTTGTTTCTTTATGTTACATAACTTTGGATTGTATCTTAGACATTGTGACTTGATTCTGTATATTCAAACAGTGTTGATTGTTGGTTAGTTTGTTTGAAGAAAGCAATGAAATTGATTGTACTCGAACTGAAAACTGTCTCCAGGATTAGTTCTTTTATTCTTAGCTGGGCTGTGGACACGGGTGCTTCTGGGTCAGCCAAACATTTGGACAGTTTATCCACAGAATTTGTAGTTCCCTCATATTAGCTAAGATTGTCCTCTCCCTCCCCAGACAGGAGGTTGCCCAAACTCCGTCCAGTAGTTGGGTAGTCCAGGGAGACAGCAGGTTTTCTATCAGAGGCTGAGCAGCACTGCCGGAGGCCTGCCTTCAGGGCAAAAGTCATAAAAATGAGACACATTCCACGTCTTCCTTTTCTTCCAAGTGTAGATTTTCTTTAGAATCTGCCTGCTTTTTTTTTTTTTTTTTCTGCTTTCTGGCATTTTCAGATAATTTGTGTTTGCTTGTTTGTTTGTTTTTGTACTTTGTCCATGCTAACAGTTATTATTCATGGGATAGTTCGTCCAGTCGGAGCTAATTAGGGCATTCCTGAAGCAGAACTCTGCTGGTCAACCATCAAAGTAGTCCACGTTTGAGTGGTGAATGCCTGGAAAGATGTGGTCATGTGAACAGTGGAGGCAAATACAAGAGATAAGATGTAAAGAAGTTTTCACAATGCCCGGATGTGGAGAATGACGACACTGAAGGGTTAAGTCTGAGTTGCTAAGGGAAAGATACAATGAAAGACACTGGGAAATTGAAATGGTATCTTGGTCAGCTCAGCTGCCATAATCAAATGGATTGGGTGGTTTAAGCAGCAGAGTCATGTCTTACATTCTGGAGGATGGAAAGTCCAAGATGAAGGTGCCAGCCAGTTTGGTTTCTGGGGAGAACTTTCTTCCTGGCTTGCAGATGGCCAATACGATGGAGACAGTGTGTGATCTGATGCCTCTTCTTACAAAAACACTGATCCTATATATCAGGGGCTCATTTAACCTTAATTATTTTTGTAAAGGTCCCATCTTTACTACAGCCTCACTGGGGATTAGGTCTTCAACATACAGAAGGTTGGTGGGAGAGACACAACTCAGTCGATAGCAAATGGAAAACTGGCTTTGAAATGAAAAGATTATAAATTATTTCAGACATGTTGATCATGAAATTAATAATGTACAAATTTCTGGAGAAGTAGGATGACACATGGAAAAGAAATTATTGATGATAGATTTACAATCCTTCCATGTATAGCTCAGAGCTGAGGCCACGGGGGATGGACGAGCTCTATGAGGGAGAAAGCGTAGATCAATACTGAGGCTTAAGAGGGCAAAGACCAAGCCATGTGTAAACTCACACAGAAGATAAAGGACGAGTAAGTGAGCAAATAAAATAAATGGGTTCTGGGAGAGATAGAAAGAGAGGAGGCAAGTAAAATAGTGTGTAGGAAAATGAGAGAGAAAAGGGGGCTGAGCAGAAGTGGTCATTTGTGCTAAGTGTGGTCAGGAATGTCTTGAAAAAGGCTGGTGTTAAAAGGCTGTGGATTTGTAAATCAGGAAATCATTATTGACTTTCGAGGAAGCAGTCTTATAAAGTGACGGGGAAGAGATTAATGTGCAAGAGATTAAGGAAAGGCTAGGATGGGTGTGACACGAGGGACATACGTGGAGCACAGATGGTGAGTTGGATTCCCAGGGTATGAATGCAGTGAGGAGCCACTGAAATGTTAACAATACTGTTGAGACCAAATAGAACTCAGCCGTCCATGCACCCTTCCACCGGTCATTGTGCAGTGATTCCATTAAGGCAACGTTATCTATGCTGGAGATAAAAGAAATAGTCCCTTCTCCCGGGTGACACCTATGTCTCTTGTGCTCACTGCCAAGGCTCCACCGCTGTCTTCTGTGTCTTGAAATCTTTCCTTAGAGAGCTGGGGCTCATCCTCACCTGTTCTTACTGGAGCTATCTTCCTTATGGTAGGTGATGCTCCCCCCCCACTACTGTCTGCAAAATTAAGATAACTTTCATTCTTCTTGAAGTAGTGACCTCTGGGTGTTGCATACAACCGATGCATCTCTAAATTCTACCTCTGAAACGGATGCTACAGTATATGTTAATGAAGTCAATTTTAGATTAAAAAAATCTTAAAGATAAGAGAACTAAAAAAGTTAGACAAAGTTTCAGATTCAGTGAGCCTTTTCATGAGAACCTCATCTCAGTTTTTAAAAACTAGGGCATATTGCAATAATGACACTGTCATTTATCAGATGTGTCGACGGTATTATAAGGTTTTTTTTTTATTACAAATATAAACTCTACATATAAGCTGGGTAGTTCAGTAGACTTTGATTCATTTAAACCCGGATCAATCCTAGCCATTAACTTTGTTTTAAAATCTTTCTGGTCGATTTTATTGGATACCCAGGATTGAGATCCCTTGGATCGGTGGTGTGCTGTTTGGTGGATCTTGTCGAAGAGCACTGACACTGAGGTGGGAACAGAAATATTAGTGTCCTCTCAGTTTGGGAATGCTTTCTGCTCCCTGCACTTGCTGTAGGGTGACTTCTGCTGGTATCTTGCTCAACCGTACCTCAGTAAAGACAAGATGAATAATTTTAACCTCACAGTAAAGATTTTTTGATCCAATGCAAATGCCATTTTGTGGATGTGAAATGAGTATGCGAGCAGTTATCTGCTCCCAAACTGGAGCATATTTTTAATTTCTGATGAGTCCCTTTGCTTGTGCTGTATTTGTTTGGACTTGAATTAGTTAGCCTGACTTGCATTCCCCTCACTTCCACTTAACCTTGTTAAAGTGCTGTAATGTAAAGAAAAAAATTGGATGTCCCTTGATTTTGCCTAATGATGCTGTTAATTGAAGATGGAATATCTAGGTTTGACAGAGCTTGGATGTGTCTCGCTACGTTTAGGGCATTTGACAAACATAACACCATGCGCTGTAGTCGCTACTCTTACTTTGAGGAGAAGAGACATAGAGAAAAAACACATAGAAGAAGAAGGTGAACATTGTACGAAGCCCTCTCTGATCGCACGGGAATACTAAAGTTATCCCGATGCAGGACTGAAGAGAGAGCGACCTCAAAGGCGTAAAGGTGTCGGGCAGCTAACTTAGCTACTAGAAACTCCTGGGGAAAAGGAGATAAAATGTACTGAAACTGAGTTTAACACCAGTGCAGTTACCGCACCTTTTAAAAACATGGGAAGGCACAAAACACAGCCGACAACATCCGCCTTGGTAAAGGGTAGATCATGGGAAAAAGGAAAGGAAACCTGCAGAAGACTAAGTGGCCTTTGGTAGACGTCGTCGCGCTCACCGTTGGCCGAACGACCGAAAGAAATGAGACAGAAACATCCTGGGAGTAGCTTGGCTGCAGCACAGATTCCGTCGGGGAACTGCCTACTGCTGCCCTGGATCAAGTATGAAATTACCCACGTGCTTATTTTAGCCAGGACATTTCCCCGTTGACGTGGGGCTGCCAAAGAGGCCTAAAGGAGAGAGCTTATCATGAAAGGGGAGGGGAGGGCTTTCTCCTCTCTTCTTCATCCCCCACGCTTCCTAATGCCTCACGCACTCTGATAACATAGGACCTCAGATTCTAAAGGAAGCCTGGCCTTTCAAAACTCATCAGAATTTTGTTTGGACAACTAAGGATTCCATGGGTGTGCCAGAAAACGAACCTACTTAGGCTAATTCCGGAAATCCTTCTGTTCTTTGTCTTCTACTTGGCTTGCCTCTACTACTTCGCTTCCCTTCCAAGGCAAGCCTATTGCCTCTGGTAACTTGTGTGGAAATTTTACAATAGATTCTTCTTTTTACACACTTAACCATCAGTAGCTAGCCTTAAGGTTTTCAAAGTGGTTCTGATACTTAATTATATAAATAGCTTTAGTGTATCATTTACCTAACGTGCAGTTCATCTATTTCAAATACACAGCTCAGTTCTTTTTAGCAGATTTCACAGCTGTGTGACCACTGTCCCGGTCCATTTGGGAATGCTTCCATCCCCTTGAATAACTCCCTTACCCCCCTTTGCGGTCCCCACTCCGATCTCCAGCCCCAGGAAAACACTGATCAGCTTCATCTGCCTTCTGTAGCCATAGTTTTCTGTAACCTTTTGTAGAAACTTCATCTAATATAAGTATCTGATATGTACTTTTAATTTAGAAACTCAGTTTACCTTATTAACATGGCCAAAGACCAACTAAATTAAGCGGATCTTGTATTTCACTGTAAACAGCAAGAGAGTACATCAATTAGAAGGATTTTCTTAATCAGGTGCTGAGACTTTAATTGTATGCCTCATCTGCTTTGCTTAGTTGCAACTAACTCTTTTAGTTGGATATCTTCTTCCGTTTTGAGCTCTACGTCACATATTCCCTCTTCAAGATGTATGGCTCAATCTTCTTTCCAACTTTAGGCCTTACTCCGCAGTCTCTTTTATTAAGACATTTTCTTTCCAGAACTACAAATATTTATGTGTGTACAAAGGGAAAGAAAACAGAGATATCTAATGAGCCCGCAAACATTTGTGGATAGATAGTAGAGGCAAGATGGATTGATGAATTCCATATTTAGACCTCAGGAAAGTGGTTTATATTATAAGTTCTTGGGATGTAGAGAACTCACAAATTGCATCTATTTGAAATAGAATTTCACTCTCTGTTTTTATTTAACAGAAGGAATGTGAAACATGTTCTAGCAAGGAATAAAGCATTGCAGTGGACTAAGTCTTACATTTTGCCAGAGTTTCCCTATGATGTCAAATGCATGTTAGCAGAACACAAGTGTCCTGATCACAGCGTGAGGATAAGGATCATTGAGTTTCTCCAAGCCGACATGACTAAGTATCTGGAAGGCTCACTGTGACTAATAACGGGCCATCCTTGCTGGTTTGGGAGGGGCTCTGTTTTCAGAGAGGAGTAGAACTCATTGGGAGCCAAAACTCTTCAGATTTTGGATGACGTGTTGGTAATAAGCCCAACGTTGCCCATTGATCAATTACAATTGTCAACATTGTATTTGAAGGTCTCCATTGTTGTACAGAAGGTTATGAAGGAAAGGGAGTACAATTTGGACTCCTAGGCAGGAATGCAGGCTGCTTGAAGTGAAAAATGTCCTCGTTGCACACAACAGGTATCCCAGCACCCAGCAGTACAATGATGTGGTCAACGCGCTGCTGCAGGCCTACCCCTTCCTGGACGAGGACGGCTGTGACTTTGTAAGTGACACATGGTGCCATGCCATTCACCTCCACCCATCTTAAAATAATAGCTTTGAGTTGTCCGGTAATTGTATGCCCCATTCCCCTCCCCTCAGTCTCTCTATCCACCCATGTCTGTTTCTCTCTCTCTGTCTCGTTGTCTCTAGCTGGTCTCTCTCTCTGATTTTGTTCCTTTAGCTTTGTCTCATCTGTCAGTCCTTGTTTTTTTCTTATCTTTGGTCTCTCTCTACCCCCGCTTCCTCCTTCTTCCCTCTCTCCCTCCATCTCTCTCCTTCTCTGTCTCTGTCTCTGCTCTTTTTTGATGCCTTCTCTGACTCTCTGTGTGTTCCTTTGCGTTTTTAAATATATATATATATTTAAATATATATATTTATTTATTAATTTATATATATTTATTTATATATATAATATATATAATTTATTTATTAATTTATATATATTTATTAAAAATATATATATATATATATTTCTTTTTAGAGCAGTTCTAGGTTTACAGCAGGATTGAGAGGAAGGTACAGAGGTTTCACACAAACCCCTGCCCCCCCCCCAGGCATAGCCACCCCCATTGTGAATGTCCTCTACCAGAGTGGGACACCTGCTACAGTGGGTGAAACTATATGGACATCATTATCACCCAAAGCCCGTAGTCTCCATTAGGATTCACACTTGGAGCTGTACGTTCTGAGGTCTTCTATGTCTCTCTGCCATCATCTTTCTGTGTCTCCCTCAAAGTGGTTTGGAAGCTTATGTATCCTGTTGAGTCTTTAAGGGATGTAATGCGCAGAAAGAAGGATGTGACCACACCTCCCTCAGTGCTATCATCACTGGAGCGTTGCTTGCCTTCCTTCCTCCTTTCCATCTTTCCATTCTCTTTCTGTATTTTCAAGAAATGTTTATTATGTGTGGATAGAATCAGAATTTCCAGAGTGGGAGAGGGAATATATATATATATATATATATATATATATATATATATATATATATTCAGGTGGAGGGCGGCGTGCATGGGGCATTCCTACAACATATACATATATATATGTGTATATATATATATATATATATATATGTATATATATATATATACTTTTTTTTACCACTCAGACTCAAAAAGGGATAGTACTCTGTGTCTGGGGCTAGTAACCATTGAAAGCCAGACTGGAATTTAAGCATTGTTGTTGTTTCTAGTATGACATCCTTCCTAAAATAATAATTTACATTTTCTGTTTGAACAAGTCACATATTCACATAGTTCAAAATTCAAAAGCTACAATAAGATATAAATGGAAGTCTCCCTCCCACCTCCATCCCCTAGCTACCTCGGTACCTAATCTTCCTCCCCAGAAGCTGCTGATGTTATTAAGATTCTTTCCGGAGATTCTTTGCATACATATAAGCAAATATGTATTTATCCAGTTACATTTTGACCTTTGGTTTCATGGTTATGAAAGTGAGACAAATAGAACGTAGTGGATAATGCTCACCTGGATCGTGTGTGCACTTTATGCACTTGTGTCCCCCGAGGTGTTCATGAAAGACGCTTAACTGATAAAGAGACCTGCGAAGTCGCTTAGCGTTCCCTGGCCCGTGCTCACACACACAGGTGGTAGGGAAACTGAGGCCCGTGGTAGATAATTACCCCGATTCCCCCAGCAAGGGTGTATGACGTTGTGTCTCCTGTAGCAGGGAAGACGTAGATGATGTCTGAGAATGTCCGTCTGTGGGTGAAAAAGAGAGCAAGCAAGCAAGCTCTTGGTCATTTTTAGAGCTAACTGTCTTCTCAGCTTTTATTTGGGGAATTGTCATGTGGGCACCGAGGTTGTAGGAATGCCCCATGCACGCCGCCCTCCACCTGAAGCCTTGGGGCGAGGGCTCCCCACGCTGGCAGCGCCGAGGCCCAGGTGGTGGAGGCGGAGAGGCGCTGTCCTCGCACCGCAGGATGTTCCGCGCATCCCTCCCCCCCAGCCACGAGGACCACAGCCTCTCCAAACCTCGCACGTGCCCTCTGGGAGGAGGGCAAAATCCTGATGGTTAGGAGTCTCCGTCCTAGATTCTCTAACTGTTGATATTTTGCCCCAGTTATTTTTTGTGGTTCATACTTATTTGCTTTGGCTGAGCCTATGGCAACAGAAAACAAGTTTCCGAGGCCATTCCCTGGGCAGCCTTGTGCCGGGAGGCGCCTCCTTTGTAAGCACAATAGCGCTGTTATGCCCAAGGAAACTAGCGGTGCCTACGTGGTGTCATCCACAACCACTGCAGGAGGATAGATGTACCCATATGCCCATGTCCCCAATTATTCCAAAAATGTCCTTGAAATGGAGCTTCTGCTATGGGATCTAGCCAAGGATCATTCACGGCGTTTCACTGTCTCTTCAATTTCGTTTGGTCTCAGAGTCTCTGCGCCCTTTTTGGTTTTTCCTGATTCTGATTATTTGGATAAGTCTGGTCTAGTTGCCGTAGGAGAGGGTTCCTAGTCTGGGTTTGGCCGAACCGCTCCTACGGATCATATGTGGGTTTAAAACATGCGGCAGAGCCCCGCCTGCTGGAAGGCCCCGGGCAGCTCCTGGGTCAGCGGCCTATTTATTTCAGGGGGTCACGCTGCCCACCCAGGTGCAGGGCATAGGGGGGTGGGGCTGTGTCTGAGGCTTCTGTGTGCAGAGCTCATGGGCACAGCCCCCCCATTGGTGGGTGTCCCCCCGGCAGTTAATGCGGGGAGAAGGGGAGGCCAGGGAGGTCTTGGCACCAGGGCCACAGGAAGGCTGCGGCCTGCCCACCGCATCCATAGGCCCAGCCAGGCAGGAGGGCGAGGGATGTGCACAGCTTCACATTTGGGCCTAAGGAGACCAAGGGCACCCACACCGCACAGCCTGCGGGAGGTGCCAGGGCGCCTGAGCCACCCACACTCAGCCCTGGGCTGCGTCTACCTGCTGCCCGTCCCCTCAGGGCAGAGGGGCCTGAGCAACACTTCAGTTTGCCAGCAGCTTCCAGGAGGGGCTCCGAGACCCGGTGTGGCCTGGGAAATGGGGCACAGCGGCAGGGAGTCCCGAAGGTCATGGGAGACAGGAGCCCGCCCAGCCATGGGGGCCCCCGGGGAGCTCCACGCTGGATCAGCCACATCCTGGCTTCCGGAGAGCTTCGGTCCTTGCCACCCTGTCCTCGGGTTGCAGAACTGCAGGGCGCTGGGCTCAGGAGGGGGGACCCAGGGATGCCCAGGCTGCTCACCACCAGCCTGCGAGGCACTGGGGCTCAGGAGGGGGGACCCAGCGACACCCAGGCTGCTCCCCGCCCCTCTGCAAGGCGCTGGGGCTCAGGAGGGGATGGCCCAGGGCCGCCAGTGCACCAGGGACTGACGCCTCATCCCCTGGGCAGCTTCCCAGACGCCGGCGGTCCCGGCTGGCAGGTGGCGGATGTGAGCCTGCCCCTGTGCCTGCGGCCTGGTGAGGGGGGGCAGGCAGCAGCAGCAGGAGGCAACGCGGGAGGGCGGGAGTGGGGCAGGCGGGGGGTAGGGGTGGGGTGGGGTGGGGAACAGAATGGAAAAGCCCAGAAGCGGGAGAGTGCCAGTGAGGGCCAATGAGGGCGGATGAGGACGGCTCAGCGCAGACGGAGGGTGGCGCCCTGGCCGGGGCAGCGACCCGAGCTGAGACCCAGGGCAGGGCCCAAGCGCCGGGTACCAGGCCAGGCAAGCTGGCGGTGGAGCTTCTGGGGCCCCACGGCCCTGAGGAGGCCAGCGCTGGCCCGACTGCCCACCGAGCCCAGCGCTGCGGCCCATGCGGTCCTCGCCGTCGCGGAGCCCAGCCGCCTGCCTGCTCTCCTCGCCCACCGGGGCCCAGAGGCCCTCCTGGCCTGGCCCCCAATCCCGCTCACCCAGAAGGCCGCACCCTCTGGGCTCCGGGAGGACCCGCCGGCCACACGGCCAGCTCGGGCCGCAGCCGCGGCGTCCACGGAACCTGTGAGAACCCCCAACCTTCCCGCCGCACCGCCCAAAGACAAGCCAGGGCCCGAAGTTCTGCGCCCCGAGGAGGGGTGCCCAGAGAGCCTGAGGACCTCTGCCCTAGGGCCAGAGCCAAGGACAGAAGCTCCCCGCGAGCCGCGACGTGACCAATCCACACTGGACCGCAGCGGAGCTCCCTGGGGATCCCTGCGCCCCCCACGCCTCCACATCGGGGCGGGCTCCTGTCTCGCGCGACTTTCGGGACCCCTGCCACCGCCCCCCATTTCCCAGGGCTGTCCCTACGCCCTGGCCTGGTGTTCCCACCCTCAGACCCACCGCTGCTCAGATGCACCTGCTGCAGGAAGGGTCTGCGGCCCAGCACAGGCAACAGGAAGCTCTCCGTTGCCGTTAGGACACTCTCCTTCCGGAACAGCAATGACCCACCTCGGCTCAGTGGGCCCTTCCCGTGTCCCCTCCTTCCTAGGCAAGCCCAGCCTTCGTGTGTGAAACAGTCCACGCCCCGCACCTACCTGGGGAAGGAATGCTGCAGTCGTCGCCAAAGGGGATTTCAGGGGGTGATAGAGAAAACAATTTTAAGAAAATGCATCAATGAATATCCACCTGAGCCAGTTGTTGGTTCCTCCCTAGAGCCCAGAGGAAAAGTGGAACGTACTGCAGAGACAGCAACTATGGCCGAAAACATCCAATGTGGGGAATTAGAAAAATCCAGGTTTAAGAGCCAGCATATTCACGCAATAACTAGGTGGCATCGGGGAACTAATTTTTATTTTTCTGGCTGTTTCCTTAGTTATCATTTAGGGATTATGATTTCTACAGCAGCATCGCAAGATTGTTGTGAAGGTAAGTGGAAGGATAGTTATGTTATTTCTACTACTCTGATGTGAAAATAATTTCAAGCCCAAGAGTGATAAAGATTTTATTGTTTGTCTGAGATCATTCCAATCTCCTTGAAGATGAAGTCTTGTCTTTGTGGGTGTTTTTGTTTGTTTTTTACATTTTATGCAGTTTTTATGGAAACGAGCTCTCAAAGATCGCTTTAAATATGTTCGGAGACCCATAGAAGATGATGAACAAGTGATGAGAAATAAGTGTAAATTTGGACACCGAAGAGGCCAGACAAAGAAATCTCGTACTGATACAAGCTTTGATAAGGTTAAAATTGTCCGGATAAAAGTAAGCTTGGATGTTTAAATGTTCTGATACTGTGTTGATTGATTGATTAAAGGATAATAAGTGATAGCATCTAAAATCAGTAAAATGCAATGAGATATTCTTTCTGAAAACTGGGAGGCAGGGAAATCTGTTTTGCATGGCTAAAAATATGAGTGATATTATTTCCAAAAGAGGGCTTCCAGAAACTGTTTGAGCAGGATGCGTTATTCATCATCTCGTGTTTATTCTTTCACAACCTTTGAAAAACCTGGAAACACCCTTCTGTTCTGGGTCTTTGATAAATGTCTCTTCCTCTGATCATGAAATATAGCTTGTATTTTTGCTGTTCTTATTGCTACAGACAGACGTTAGCACTCATATTGTAGGGAAGCCCGTGTCCTCGAAGTTTTAGGGAAGAATGTAACCCACAGGCATGGATACAGACTCCATCCTGCTCTTCTGTTGCCGGAAGGCGGTGTCCCGTGCCAACCCAGAGGTGGCCTGTGAGGACTTGCAGGCCTACAGGTACCTCCCTCCGCAGCGGGTTTGCTATAAGTAATGCACGTGTAGGTCTAATTATCGCGATCCTATAAATTTCCTTAGCTTCCTCAAAACCCCCAAATATGGTTAAAGCCCCAAATGTCCCCTGCTAATAAAGTAAACGAACTCCTCAGGAAGGATGCCCAAACTACCAAGTAGAAGAGAAGTCAAGTACCAAGACTGTCTCTCTCCACAGGTGGAGGAAGAAGCAGGCTCCCTGTGGGGAGCCCAATGCAGGACTCGATTCCAGGATCCCAGGGTCACTGCCTGAGCTGAAGGCAGAAGCTCAATCACTGAGCTACTCAGGTGTCCCTCTTTCAAAATTTTTTGAAAAAAAATTTGGCTTGACTTTTTTTTGGTGAAAATTTATTCTGTTTTCTTGAAGCAGTATAGAAAGGACTCTGACATTTCTATAGGAGCTTTTGCTTTTCTCTTTCTGATTTTTTTTTTCTAATTGCAATGAAATTCTCTTAGTTGAGAGGCTTTTAGTATGATCTATAGATGCATAGATTATTTTATCTTTGTCAGCTAATTTAACCTACATTTAGTTTCTTTTTAAGAGTTTTCAATAACTCAGTTTCTTCAAAACTGCCTTTGATACCATCTTCTCAGGGGTCTTAATTTTATGATGTATTTGTTATATCCATTCTGAATCCCTACAATCCATGTTGTCTTATCCAGGAATAGCAGCTGTTCTAGTATTCTAGTTCCCTATTTATCGTCTGCTCAGTGGTTCTGTTCATTTTTAAAAGTGGGGTTTCCAAGTCTCCAACTATTATTATCATTATTGAATTGTCTCTTTCTCCCTGTAATTCTGTCCATTTTTGCCACATGAGTTTTGGGACGCTGTTGTTAGGTGTATATAAGTTCATATTGCTATATCTTTCTGATGAATTGGCTTTATTCCCATTACAAAATATTTTCCTTTGTCTCTATGAACAGTTTTTGTTATAAAGCTTATTTCGTCTGATGTTAGGATAGCTATTCCCTCTCCCTGTTTGCTGTCGTATCTTTGCCCATCTTTTTACCCTAAACACTTTGTGTCTGAATCTAAAGTGTGTCTCCTGTACACAGCATATAGTTGGATCATTTTTACCATCTATTCTTCCAATTATTAAATATAATGACTTACAAGATAGAATTTATGTCTCCTATTTTACTATTTGTTTTTTACTCATCATTTGTTTTTTGTTATTTTATTCTTTAATTACTGTCTTCTTTTGTGTTAAGTAGATATTTTCGAGTGTACTAATTCAATTTTCCTCCATGTTTCTTTTAGTACATATACAGTTTTAGTTATTTTCTTAGTGGTTGCCCTGAGAATTAGAACTAACATCTTGATTTTTAATAATCTAGCTTGGATTAGTATCAATTTAATAACAATAGCATACAAAATCTTTGTCCCCATATAACTCTATCCCTCTCCCTTTTTTGTGCTGTTATTGTCACATAAATCACATTTTACACCTTGTATGCCCATCAATACAGATTTTATAATTAGTGCTTCACAAAATTGTCTTTAAAATAATATGGAAGAGTTACAAACCTCAAATACATTTATACTGTCTTTTATATTTACCTAGTAATGACCTTTACCAGTGCTCTATTTTTTTCATGTGGATTTGAATCACAATCTAATTTCTGTTTATCAGCTAGTGACCAGTTCTCTGTTTTTATTTATTTGGGAATGTCTTAAATTTCTCCTTCATATTTGAAAGGTGTTTTGCTGACTATAGAATTCATTTAGTTCATCGTTTTCTGGTTTGAGAATTGGGTGTTCTCAGAACACTGATACCTCAGTTAAACGTTTTTGGCCGCAGCTAACAGAGAGCCCTATCTAAAACTGGCCAAAATTAGAAGGAGAGCTATGCTCTCACGTGACATGGAACCCAGAGATAGAGCAATGTGGACATTATCTCTGTGCACCAATTTAACCATCTTGTCTCCTCGAGACAATCCATAGGGGTGTTGCTCCTCCACTTCCTTGAAGCTAGGTGTGGCCGTGAAACTGACTTGAGCCAAGAAGTGGAAGAAGTGACACATGCAATGATGACCCAGTATGCAGTGCGCCCTCCTCCCCACTGATTCTTTATCAGTGATGCCTCCCAACATTCTAGGTGGTGAAGCCAGGTCCTTGGTCGAGGAGGATGAGGAGCTAGGCCCCAAGACCGACGTGTCATATGAGCAACAAATAAACCTTTGTTGCTGAAGGCTTGGGGGTTGCTGGGTACAGCAGCCTAATTCTCCTTACCCTGAGGGATAGCAGGGGCTCCCAGCACGGCACGTCCGGCTTCGGATCCATGTCCCAGGATCCTCTTTGTGTTGGCGTCATGACGTGACAGAGGCATTTTGGAGGATCTAGCTGCTCCTGCCATCCTTACCCCAGGGATTTCGTAGTCTGTGTCTCTGTCCTTTATCTGGATTGGGAGATCTATGAAAAGTATCACCATTTGTTATAATAGAAATGCTTACAACATAGGGAAACTTTATTTTGCTTCATGTAGAAAATACCAGCTTTATTTTTTTCAGCTAATCCCCTTGGAGATTCTACTTCCTCAGTACAGAGCACATCATCTCCATTGTGACTATATGAGAAATGTTAAGAACATTTCTCAGAGTCTGAAACATGGAGGAAACCAAACTGTTATCTTGCCCCACCCAGTGCGAAATATCCTATCAAACATGCTGTGGCAGGTTCTTTCAAGAGGTTAACTTGTGCTTTTTAAAAACCAAACCAAACCAACCTACATGATGTCCCAGACACTGATGCAGGGATTTAATAAATCCTGTAGGCTGTTTTTGTATCCCAGAGTCCTCCAAACACTCGCTAAGTGAATAAATAAATCGACAAACTGCTGAGTGTTTAAATTACTAACATGATACTTACGATTTATTTCCATCTTAAGACATTTTCTTTTCCTCCTTGTTGGGTATATATGTACCTCATAACTTTGAAAGTCATGAAGAAGTTTTGTGTGGTACCTTTCCTTGCACTAGAAGTGAGATGGAATCAAAAGTTCTGCAAAAACTGCTGAGAGGGCCAAATGCTAAGACTATCTCAAAGGCTCCTTTGGATTTCATTACTGTTTGCTTCTTAGTGCACCTGACACATAATGATTTATTGAACAAACCCTAATCATTTTCATAGGCTTTTGCACAGATGTTTCTCTCATGGTGCAAAACTGAGCAAAACAGCAAACGTTGAAGAGAAATGTTGACAGTTAATTGCATTCTGGAGATAATGCAATTACTGCCATCGGCAGGTGGCAAATGCCCCAATGCTGTGAAGTCTTACCAGCACAGGGCAGAGTCGCTGCCCTTTCCCTGCCGGCCAACTGGGCCACACAACTGAGTGCTACACAGGGAGACCTTTCAAGGTACCTAGAGAAACCTCATTTCCACCGTCAACTGGAAGACAATGGAATTGAAAACAAGGATGATTGGAACGTGATATGCAGAAAAGCCTAGCCTCTAACGCGGCTGTGTCTAGCAGAAATGTAATACAGACCACATGTGTGGCTTCAAATGTTCTAGTGGCCACATAAAAAACAAAAGCAAAAAGAAGCAGGTGGAATTATTATACTAGTATATTTTATGTAACCCAATATGTCCACAAAACTATTTCAACATGCCATCATTATGGAAAATTATTGAGATGGTTTACCTTTTTTTTTTCTTTTCTTTTTTGTACACAAAGTCTTTGAAATCCAGTGTTTCAAAGCCTCCATCTCCTTTTGGACTGGCCTCATTTCAGGTGCTCGGTAGGCTCATGTGGCCACCAGCCAGGTAACTCAGGGAAGGATGCCCTGCCGGGAATCAGAAGGCGAGACGACACCCTGGAGGTAACACCACAGTGGCAGGGAGCACAGCCATCACTTGCTGCTGATTGGCAGAGCTCCATCCCCAGACCTGGGGATCGGACCTTTATGTTGTGCCTCCAAGGTAGAGTTTTAATGCTGTCCATGTAAGAACCACTGAAGTTCCAGGACAAGACACGAGCTTTGTGAGCTTGCTCAGATTGCAGGATGCAGAGCGGCATCATGTGTAGTAGGCGTCCAGGCGGGCTTCCCTTTGCAGCTGCAGGGCTGCAGCCCTGCTGGGCCTTCCTACCGCGAAAGCAGCCTCCGTGTTCCAGCAGAATCCAGGTTAGAGAGGGGCAGTCCTTGCGTGGGCTCTAGCCGTCAGCCGCGGCCCTCTGCGGCCACCCGCGGCCCACTGCGGCCTTCCACAATCCTGCAGAGGAGGAGGAGACCCGCGTGAGCAATCGTCCAGTTTGCATTCAACTCCAGTTACTGTTCCAGCCCAGGTATTGATTCCTTAGGAGTCACAGTTCTCACCCGGGCCCTCAGTGTCCCTTCGTCCATCCCCATGGCCACATGGAGTCTGGTCCCTGCTTCCTGCCTTGTCCTTCCCCTGACCTCTGGGGCACATCCCCCGCCACCTCCCCCCATCCCCTCCCACTGTCTTTGCCCCTGAGACCAGATGCCCAGCTGCCAGCTTGCCAGCAGTTAGCAAGGCCGCCTGTCTGTATAGATAGCAGGCACTACCCCAAGACGGCCACCCTGCGCCCCCCTTCGTGCTGGCGACAGTCCTTCCCCTGTAACAGCCTCAAGGTGCTCGTCACTAAGCCTCGAAGCACAGACCAGACAATTTCCAGGTTCCTTCTGGCTCTAACGGTACATAAATCATGAAAAGGTGAGGATTTTAAATTCCGATGCCACCAGCCGTTCCTTGGAATACAGTGCTTGGATCTAGGCTACAACCTTCCGACATTATGTTAGTCCAGCCAGGTAAGAGCTTTCCAGAAGCCCGACGCTCCGTGACATTTTATGAATCGGGCAGGGGTGTTGGGGGTACCGTTCAGCACACTGTAGGCCATGCATACTGGCCTCGGGCTGCCCATGTTACCCGTTAGAGAGCTCCCACTACCTTACAAGAAAATGAAAGCTGCTTATAATTAGTTTCCTTTTCCTTTTTAAAAATCAAGACTTTTCTTTTTATTTAAAAACCTTCATTCTGGGATCCCTGGGTGGCGCAGCGGTTTGGCGCCTGCCTTTGGCCCAGGGCGCGATCCTGGAGACCCGGGATCAAATCCCACGTCGGGCTCCTGGTGCATGGAGCCTGCTTCTCCCTCTGCCTGTGTCTCTGCCTCTCTCTCTCTCTGTATTGACTATCATAAATAAATTAAAAAAAAAAAAAAACCTTCATTCCATACACTTGAGACTTGTAAAGGAACATACAGAGCATATGTCTAACTCATGACAAAACAAACACCAACTTGCAGCTTCGAGAGAACACTGTCCACACCGTGTGTCTGCCCATTATTCTTGCCCATCCCATCACCTGCTCTAACACCACTGCCCTGGACTCTGAATTTTAGGTTTCTCATTCACCTGCTTTTTTTTTTTTTTTTTCACCTGCTTTTGACACCTGTGAATTTGCCACCTACGCCAGGTATCTTATATTATTGGGATTTGCTTGGTGGGCAGCCTACACAAGGATGCAGACGGTCATCAACGTTGACCTTTTCCTCCCTCAACATACTGGCTCTGAGACGCACCCGGGCTCCCTCAGTGTGTGGTCCATTCACTCTTCTATTCGCTTAGAGATCTACTGTGACAGCAAAACACAGTTTACCCGGCCATCCTCTTACTGATGGCATTTGCCGTGTTTCCAGTTCCTGCGTCCTGAGCTCGGCTGCCCAGCGTTCCTGTTGCGTGGCTGGGGTAGGGGTGCCAGCGCTTGGCCAGGGCATGGAGGTGGGGAGAGGCCGGCACACAGGGCCTGCACACATGCAGCAGTTGGAGCCCCCGCCTGTCCCCAGGAGAACACAGTCACACTCACCAGGCGCACCTGTCACCATGTCCCCCGGTCCCGCCCCGAGGGAGACCCGCTCAGACAAGGAACCGGGTACCTCCCCCTCCCCCAGGGAGGACGCCAGTGGATCCAGAGTAAAATGCGACTTGTTGCTATTCTCACTATCATCATTTATGGGGTTCATCGCCTTTCACATTCATAAAACATTCACCTTTCCCTCTCTGTGAGATGCCCACTCATGCCTTTTACCTATTTCCTTGGGGTTGCCCTTTTTAAAAAATTTATTCATAAGAATTCTTTACATGTTGCATTCCACTCCACCGGTTGGATCACTAAATATCTTCTACTTTGTGCCTTCCGTTGTGAATTTATGAAATCTTTTGACCAAAAGTTTATGATTTCAATGGAGTGAGATTTATTAATCGTTTCTCTTGTGATTAATACTTTAAAGAACTCCTTTCCTACCTTGAAATGTTAAGAATCATTTTTATATATTTCTTAAAATTTAAAGTCCTGCCTTAACATTTAAGTTCTTAAGCCAAGTGTAATTTCCTTTTGTATAAGGTGTGTGGTATGGATCTGTTTTATTCTTCCTTTTTTCCCATATGGATAAACAGTTTTCTGTACTTTTTATAAAACAGTCCTCTTTCCCAGGCATTTGTGATGTCTCCTCTGTTCTTTCTAGAGATCTGCGTCTAGAAGCTCTGCTGTGTTGCCCCAGTTTTCTATCCCTGCATGAACATCAACTTTCCTCATCTACATAGTTGTAAAATGCCTTGATACTTTTCAATTTCCATCACAGCCTAATTATTATCTTTTAAGGTGTGCCTTGGTCATTCTTGGGTTTTTAAATCTTTTATGTGAATGTTAGAATCAGCTTGAATTCTTAAAACATTGATTTTTTGGGTTTTGATAAAAATATTGTTGAATCTACAGTTCCATTTGGAGAAAGGTGACTTCCTTAGGATTTTGAGTTTTTCTCACAGTGAACATGGTAGGTATATCTATTTATTTATCTTGATAATATTTCTAATCATTTTATAATTTTCTCCATAAAGACCTTTATGGAGACCTTTATGGAGTATTTTTTATTAGTTCTATTCTTAGGTGCTTTACAGTTTTTGTTGCAACTGTAAAAAATTACATATTGTTTGTTAGCAAATTTGTATATTTATCTTATATTCAGCTGCTTTGTAAAACTCTCTTTAATAGTAATAAATTACATGTATGCCATTTTGAGTATTCTCTTAATCAAATCACATAATTTACGAATGATGACAGTTTTGTTTCTATCTTTCCAATTTTTATGCCTTTTGTTTCTCTTTCGTATCTTTCTACTCTGGCTAGGATCTCTTGTAAAAGGCTGAATAAGAATATAGTAGGCATCTTTGTCCTCTTTCTGATTTTAAGGAAAATTCTTTTAAAATTTCACCATTAAAAATGTTAGCTCTAAGTATTTGGTAAATAACTATCAGTCTCAAAATTTTTTCTTCTTATTTTGATGACAGTTTTTTTTTTCTTTAAAGGGATGCTGAATTTTATACAATTTTTCTGCATTATTTGAAATATGGTCATTTAAAAGAACTTTAATTGGTTAATGCAGTATATGATATTTATTCCTATTTAGATAATCCAGGTTAATTATAGAACTGTTATATGTCATATTTCTCAAGACCTATTTCTTTTTGGTCCAAATCTTTCTGTCACAGTGGCCCTAAGACTTCAGGGGTGCGTGGGTGGCTCAGTCAGTTGAGCATCTGTCTCTTGATTTCAGCTCAGGACATGATCTTGGGGTTCTGGAATTGAGTCCCGCATGGGGCTCTGTGCTCAGCAGGAAGTCTGCTTCTCTCACTCTGTCCATCCTCCACCGCTCATGCTCTCTCTCTAAAATAAATAAATCATTTTTTTTTAAAAAATCAGATTTCAATATGAAAAGTGCCTGAAATATAATGGGCAAGTGAATCATACTTCCCTTTAGTTTACTGTAGTTCCCTTAGTAATGTCAGACAAGTGTATTTCTGGGATAAGCTCAAGTTAGTTGTTCCTTATTCTCAGTATTTATGAATTTCTTCATGAATGAGACTGACTTGTAATGTCCCCTTTATGATGTTCTTTCAAGTTTGGGGATTCATAGAATGGATTGAAATCTTTCATAGAATTCCTTGTGTCCCCCCCCCCCCCCGAATTTGTGAAATAATTTACATAAATTTGGAACACTCTCTTTTGAAAGTGTAGAATTTGTCTATAAAACCTTTAGGTCCTGGCTTTATATTCTTTGTGGAAAGACTTCTATTTTCTAATTAAGTTTATGCAAGATTATGGGAATTTCTTTTTAGTTGGTTTGATAAGTTATACTTTTCTAGAGATTTGCTCACTTTAGTCTGTCTTGCTAGTCATCCCATGTTCATAGAAAGTAGGTCTACCTGAAGTTTTCAACCAAATCTTTCTTCTTTCTTCTTTCTTTCTTTCTTTCTTTCTTTCTTTCTTTCTTTCTTTCTTTCTTTCTTTCTTCTTTTCTTTCTTCTTTCTTTCTTTCTATCTTTCTTTCTCTTTCTTTTCTTTCTTTCTCTTTCTTTCTCTTTTTCTTTCTTTCTTTCTTTCTTTTTCTTTTTTGGTAGCAGGAGGCAGATTATTTATTTATTTAAAAATATTTTATTTGAATTCTAGTTAGCTAACATACAGTGCAATATTGGTTTCAGTAGTAGAATTTAGTGATTCATCACTTACGTACAACACCCAGGGCTCACCATAACAAATGTCCCTCTTAATACCATCATTCACTTAGCCCATCTTCTGCCTACCTCCCTCCATCAACCCTCTGTTTGTTCTCTATCATTAAGAGTCTCTTTTTACACTTTGCCTCCTTCTTTCTTTTTATCCCCCTTCCCATATGTTCATCTGTTTTGTTTCTTAAATTCCACATATTAGTGAAAAATATGATATTTATTTTTCTTTGACTTATTTCACATAATGTAATACTTTGGCTCCACCCATGCCTTTACAAATGGTAAGATTTTGTTTGTTTGTTTTTTTTGATGGCCAAGTAATAGTCCATTATACACACACATACACACACTCACACACACTCACCACATCTTCTTTATCCATCCATCAGTTGATAGACATTTAGGCTCTTTCCATAGTTTGGCTATTGTGGATAATGCTGCTATAAACATCAGGGTGTATGTACTCTTCAAATCTGCATTTTTGCATCCTTGGGGTAAATACCTAGTAGTACAATTGCCGGGTCAGAGGGTAGCTCAATTTTTAACTTTTGGAGGAAGTCCACACTGTTTTCCAGAGTGGCTGCACCAGTTTGCATTCCCACCAGCAGTGTACAGGTTCCCCTTTCTTCACATTCGCTCCAACATCTTTGTTTCCTGAGTTGTTAATTTTAGCCCTTCTGACAGATGTGAGGTGGGATCTCATTGTGGTTTTGGTTTGTATTTCCTTGATGAGTGATGTTGAGCATCTTTTCATGAGTCTTTCATGAGTCTTTCATGGCCATCTGGATGTCTTCTTTGGAAAAGTGTCTATTCATGTCTTCTGCCCATTTCTTAACTGGATTATTTGATTTCTGGGTGTTGAGTTTGGTTAAATTCTTTATAGACTTTGGGTACTAGCCCTTTATCTGGTGTCATTTGCAAATATCTTCTCCCATTCCATAGGCTGCCTCTTAGTTCTGTTGACTGTTTCCTTCACTATGCAGAAGATTTTTATCTTGATGAACTCCCAGTAGTTCATTTTTGCTTTTGTTTCTCTTGCCTCTGGCAACACATCTAATAAGAAGTCGCTGTGGCCAAGATCAAAGAGGTTGCTGGCTAGGTTCTCCTCTAGGATTTTGATAGTTTCCTGTCTCACATTTAGATCACATTTTGAATTTATTTTTGTGTATGGTGTAAGAAAGTGGTACAGTTACTTTCTTCTGCTATGTTGCTTCCAGTTTTCCCAACACCATTTGTTGAAGATACTGTCATTTTTCCATGGATATTCTTTCCAATTTTGTCAAAGATTTGTAGACCATATAGTTGTGGGTCCATTTCTGCGCTCTGTTCTGTTCCATTTATCTATTTGTCTGTTTTTGTGCCAGTACCACACTGTCTTGATGACTATAGCTTTGTTTTTAGTTCAATAGAGCTTTGTTCAAGTTCAATAGAGCTTGAAGTCTGGAGTCCTGATGCCTCTGGCTTTGCTTTTCTTTTTCAGGATTGCTTTGGCTCTTCAGAGTCTTTTGTGGTCCCATACAAATTTTAGGATTATTTATTCCAGTTCTGTGAAAAATGCTAGTGGTATTTTGAGAAGGTTTGCACTGAATGTGTACGTTGCTTTGGGTAGTATAGGCTTTTTAACAATGTTCTTCCAATCCATGAGCATGAACTGTTTTTTCCATTTCTTTGTTCCTTTCAATTTCTTTCATAATTTTTAAGATTTCAGAGTACGGATCTTTTACCTCTTTGGTTAGATTTTTTTCCTAGGTATCTTACTAGTTTTGGTGCAATTGCAAATGGAATCAATTCCCTGATTTCTTTTTCTGCTGTTTGCTTATTAGTATATAGAAATAAAACAGATTTCTGTATGTTGATTTTATATGCTGCGACTTTGCTGAATTCATGTATCAGTTCTAGCAATTTTTTGGTGAAGTCTTTCAGGTTTTCTGCATAGAGTATTATGGCACCTGCAAATAGTTAAAGTTTGATGACTTTGCCAATTTTGATGCCTTTTATTTCATTTTGTTGTCTGATTGCCCCTCAACAAATTTCTCTAGAAACACTTTTTTTGTTTTTGGCTCCTCAAACTTAATGTCTTAGACTTTTAATGAGTATGTGAGGTATTTCCTAGCCATCCCACCTCACCCAATTTACTCAAATTTATAGTAAATATAATTGACAGTTTGATTATTGTCACTAAATACCCAGTTGTTGTTTTGAATTTGGATTTTATCTCATGGTAGTGCAGCTATAAACATATTTACAAAGGAAAAATAAAACAATAGCAATAACAAGACCTTAATTTAAAACCTTCTTATCTCTTTTCATATTTAAATGAATAGAAATAAAAAACATTCCTGTTAGGTGTGAACCTTCTGGATAATCTAGGTTTCCACTAAAAGAGTGTGTAGAAATGAAGTAACTCTTACATCTGTCAGGAGAAGAGATTGTAATTCCATAGTAAGAAATGAAATATCTATTTTGTTAAAGACTGTCCATTTGTTAACCACATCCAAGGCCAGGTGTAATCACACATGGCGACGCTCACCTGAGGAGTGCATTGAGAGAGCACAGTAACAACAGGCTATGATTCAATTTCTCACAAAGTGTTAAACTGCCACTTGGAAAAATGGAAATACTGATAATTCAACAATATTTTTCAGGAAGAAACTGTTTGTTTAGATTCTGAGGCAGATGAACATATTAACTGGTTCCAGCAAGAATATATGAAAACAGAAAAGGACTGGAGAGAAATTGATAAGAGGATGAGTCAGACTTTGGAAATAAGAAGAAAGTTGATTGGCAGTAGAGCACCTCTCAAGGGCATCCTTAAGATGTTTCCTTTCCTGAAGTGCCCTTATCAGGTACCTTTATTTGCTTATAATATTCTCTGATTTTAATGTCCAAATGGATTTTTCTCTTTTCTTTTGGAGTGTAACAGTACTAATGATGGGTGTGGATCTCAGTAGGGTGCACAGGGCTCCACAAGCTACAACTGGGACCATTTGGTAAGGATTTCTGGAAGCATATTCTAATAACATGCACTGCCTGTCTTCAGATTTAAAGATTTCCCTGTCATTGAACACACTGTGGAAGCCGGAGGGGAGTGGGAGAGGGGGGACCACTACTTGGGGGTATATTGACAGTGTGAAATATTTTGCCTTGTGTGCATTTAGACAATCAAGAGAGTCTACTCAGAAATTGTTAGTATGCAGCATTACTCAAAATCTGTTTATGATCCCAAATAACTTCATAAAGTGGTCTTCTAATACATGAAGTTAAATAGGCAAATCAAATATCCTTCCGTTTAGTTTACTCACGGTGATCATTAGAAGCTCCTATTACAATGTTAGTGGAATGTTAGCCGAAGCATATAATAGAAGATCCATCAAGGTTTTTACCTGGGAACACATTTCGTGGGAGACTTCTGTGGGTGCCATCAACTATTTTGAAAATAATAAGTTGTATATGTTATTCTTCCTCCAAAAAATGAAAAAGAACCTGCCTGCATATTTTATCTTAATAATAGTCTCTAGCAAACATCTGAGTGCTTACTAGGCAGGAGGCATATTTTCAGGGCCTCACGTGGATGATTTTATCTATCCGTCTCTCAGCAACACTACCTTGGTTATTAGTTACTTTCTCTTCATCTTTAGGTTGCTAGGGACAGGAATAGCCAGGAGGCTTTGGCTATTAAGAGTAGGCCACACTGACACACCTGCAATATATTGTTTGAAAGCAAAACCTTGGGGCGCCGGGGTGGCTCAGTCAGTTAAGCATCTGCCTTCAGCTCAGATCATGATCCCAGGGTCCTGGGATCCAGCCCCACGTCCAGCAATCTGCTCTGGGGGGAGCCTGCTTCTCCTGCTCCCTCTGCCCCTCCCCCCAGCTCATGCTCTCTATCAAATAAATAAAAATCTTAAAAGAAAAAAAAAAAGCAAAACCTTGTCAAATGGATTGCCTATAAACTCCTTAAGGGTAAAGAGCATATTTTAAACATCTTAGCTTTCCAAATGCCCTGCAGAACACTGCGCAGGCCACAGGAGTGAAATCATGATTTTCGGAGTGCTGGTTAAGTTAGTAGATGGTTGGGGTCTCGGTCTGTCTGGGCTGCTGTAACAAAAATACCATAGACCGGGTGGCTTCTAAAGGACAGAAACGTATTCAACGGTTCTAGGGGTGGGGAAGCCCAGGACCAAGACACTGGCGGATGTGGTGTCTGGGAGTTGGCTTTTTGGGTCATGAATGGGCCTCTCTAGCTGTAACTTCGCATGGCTGAAGGAGCGATGTAGCTGCGGGGGGGGGGGGGGGGGGGTCTCTCTTGTAAGGGCGGGACTCTCATTCATGAAAGCTCCACCCTCAAAGCCAGGCCCCTCTCAAAGGCCCCACCTCCTAATACCATCCCTCCGAGCATTAGGTGTGACATATGAATTTTGGGAGGACATAAATATTCAGTTCATAGCTGTTGGTGAGGCTGTGTGGACACTGATGTTGCAGCCTTAGGGGTCTTCACAGGGGTGTGGGGCCTGTGCAGGTTTAGTGATTAAAACAGACAAGCTGTGTGGTTCAGTAGCCTTTCAAAGAACCATAGCTGAGCATGAGTCTGGGGGCGGGGGAGGTCGGAGAGAGACTTTAGACCTAAGGCTGTGTCTCTCATGCTTTGTCTTAGGTCTCTTTTTCTCCCACTCCCTCAGGCATTTCATCCTTTCTATCAAAAATATGGATTGGGATATGGTTTTTGTAAGGACTGTACTAAAAATAAAGTCGCCTATCTATCGTTTTAAGCCTGAGAGTTGAATCTTTTAGATTTTTGCCGGAAGTACCTCTGTAATTAAGCCTTGTAGAGCCAGCTGGGATTTACAATTTATAAAAACCTTATTGTGAATAAAAGCAAGCTTGACCTCACTTACAAATACACAGCTGACAAACAATTCCTAAGCAGGACAGCTGCCCCTGCTGCAAACCACTCCCACTGTGAAGCCTGGCGAGCCCAGGGCGCTTGTGGGCACAGGTGTGGCAGAGGAGCAGCCAGGGTGGGACACTGGACCACGGAATCTACATGGATCCTGCTCACCACCTGCACTCATCAACCTCCTCCCTTCAAAACACTTTCAACAGAAAATGAGAATGGTATTTAGAAACTAAGATTTCAGCCCTAGGTGTGCTTGTTGCTACAGTGGTGTTATTGCTCTACGGTTTCCCACAGAACCAACCCGGGATACATACCTTTACACACGCACACGCACACACAGATCTGTATCGGTCCATTATCCACACATCAAGTATTAAAAACCATGAATTCACAATTGTACCTCCAATTCCAACCCAAACCAGAGGGCTTACTCCAATCAAACCCCTTTCCATACATTCTAACTCTCTTCAACAGCGAGAAACCAGGCACCCATTATCCTCAACGTCTTTATTTAGTTGTGCTGCCTTCCCCAGACTTTACACAGCCAAACTCCTGGCGGTGAATGATCAGTCACAGAAAAGCCCCTCTCTCCATACTCCACGTTTCATCCCACAGGTTTCTTATCTTCATCCCCTTTTTGTTATTCAGATTAATTTCTATTGATCTATCTTCAAGTTCATGAAACTTTTCTTTGTATTTCCCAATATGCGTTTCTCTATTCAGAGATGTTTTCATCTCAGTAGATATTATTCTCAAATCGATTTTCAATTTGGCTCTTTTTAAATATTTATCCCATTTCTCCGTTGAGATTCCCCAGTGATGATACATGGAATTCACTGGTCTTACCACAATCCTAGATGAGTGGTCTTATTATAGAGAGCCGCCATGCCTTTATGATTCATGTACACATACACCCTGTTTTAGCTCGTTCTTGACCCTAGAAATTAATATAATTAGTGGTCTACTTCATGTAATTGAGAATCAGAACATTCATCAGAACATTCATTATTTTGTTGAGACATATTTGGGTAATGTTCAAATTTGGAAGAAATTTTAAAAGTAATAAACCCATTCAAGTAAGTTTAAAGCTATTGAATAGAAGGGCAGCAGTGTAATGTGTGTTCCAGTTTTCTGATAACTACTTTTGGACCCCGAGATGATCTACCTAAGTGTTCAAGAAATGAGGAGACCCTGTGGGTAGTACCCAACTTTTCTTTATAGAGTTTTAGGGAAAGTGATGATTTACATTAATTTCTACCAGTGCAGGGATCCCTGGGTGGCGCAGCGGTTTGGCGCCTGCCTTTGGCCCAGGGTGCGATCCTGGAGACCCCGGATCGAATCCCACATCAGGCTCCCGGTGCATGGAGCCTGCTTCTCCCTCTGTCTGTGTCTCTGCCTCTCTCTCTCTCTGTGACTATCATAAATAAATAAAAAATTAAAAAGAAAAAAAAAATTTCTACCAGTGCAAGTGACGATGAATTCTTATAATGCTACTTGGTCAAAAAAAAGTGGGGAGGCAGTAGTGGTGGTGCAATTCTTGGAGCAAGAGAACTTGGCAGGAAATGGTGGTTTTGAGTAAAGGGTTTCCACATGGGTAAACTGGTTTGCTTCTACTTTGCAGTCAGATCTCCTACACTTAATTTTTTAGCTCACCACTTATTTTTGTCTCTAAGCCTCTCCGCTTTCCCTTTGGGGATCCCTTTGGGATGCTATGTTTAGGTATTTTTGAAGGTTTGCTTCCGAAAACCTAACAGTTTTTTAAAATTTTGCCTCTTCTTGGGTACCACCTAAAGAAATATAAAGTCCTAGAATCTTAGCTGGTAAACAAAAAGCCAAAATATGCATATATACATTGGAACCCCCATTTAGTTGAGTTTGCATGCAAATTTTTAATTCTGAGGTATAGAAGTTTGCTATGTCCATTATTTATCTTGTTTATCCTATCCATTTCAGGCTTTCATTCTTTCTTCCTCCTCTGTCTTTAAGTCTTTATTTCTCCTCTACAGCTACTCAAATATCTTGTTTACATTTTAAACTAGCATTAAAAGCTTAATATAATCCCAAAGAGTTATTTACTCCCTTACATTCTATACATTAATTTTTCTTATAATCTTTTTCTTCTTTTTTCTAGATGTTCAGAGAATTCCAACTTCTTACAAGAACAGATATTTATAAAAAAACAAAGCACATTTTGGAATCCTATTCAGAAAATATACTGACTTCTTTTTCAGTGGTGGACAATCCAATCAGTATTGCATTGCAAGAAAAAATGAAACAGCACACAGATGAAGACATGTTGAAACGTTAGTAAACCTGGGGGTGGGGCAATCTCATCTTAGTTATCTGTGTAATTTACGATAATTAGAAAAGCTCTGTTTTGGAAATAAGTAATTCAGTGAAACAACATGCAGGATAAAAAAAAATGTCTCGAGTAGGAGGAGCTGAGGTATAGAATTAAAAGTACAATTGATATTATACAATTATATTTAGAGAACTAGTAACCTGTTAATTTCATAATACCAATCACAAGGTAAAGCATACTAAAATCCTCCTGGCTGATGGACAGAGACTACAGGACTCTTATCTTCTCCTGGTCATGACCTGGAGGGCAGAACACGAGATGTTGGTTAAACGATTGTGAAACACTGATGCAAGAAGACTGGTTTATTATCTGTAGAAGCAAATGATTTAAAAAAACAACAACCATGTTTTAAGACTGGCTTTTGCTTATTAGTTGGCAAAACCTTATTTTTACTCGGACTTTAAGCACGTTTGTTTTGGCAGATATGAAGATGACAGCCACATGTTTGCTCCTACCAGATGTCTTTGGGGATGATCCCAGCCTGTTTGTCATTGTGAATGAGAAGGTATGCAGTACTTCCGTGATCACTGGGTTTGACATTTTACATCTTCATAAGACAGCTTATTTGAAAACAGGGTGATAGTCTCTTTTGAAATATGGTTTGGTCATATTTACAAATATGCTGCAGTACAACAAGCTCATTTACTATAATGTTGTGGTTGAAGCATCTTTTAGTATTTAGCTACTTTCCTTATCAGACAGTGGTGACTCTATTATCCATTTTCTCAGGTGCAAGTTTCCACACCCGTGTTAGAAGTCAAGAATCCTTTCAACATTGATGTCTGTGAATTTTCTTTGTATTTAGAAAAAGAGAAGCTCACAAAGGTAGACGACTGTGTTACAGCCTTGGCTGCACTCATAGCTGCCTTCCATGTATTTGGAGTTGAGTGCCCGAGAAGACTGTCCCAAACTCTCAATTTCCTAGAGACACTTATTTTTGATATCCACCGTCCCTACTTTCTTTCTACGAAAGAAAAGATAAAGGCAATAGGATTTCAACATCCAGTTATGTAATGGCATGCCAAATATTGAATCAGAATTGATCTCTAGGACAGCTAAAATTTTATTGAAAAAATTGTTTTGACTTTGCATTGTCATAGAGGTAGTTGTTAGAAAATTGTCTCCAAGATGCAAATGAATCTCATACCTTCTATCTTTATGATTAGATACTGAAAATTCTTTGTGGAATCCGGTAATAAAATACTATGTTAAAGAGCTGTTTGGGTTCTAAGAAATTCCATGGTTCAAGCTACACTTTTTTAAAAATATTTATTTATTTTGAGAGAGAGTGAGAGAGAGCACGTGCGTAAGTGGGAGAGGCAGAGGGAGAAGGAAGGAGAGTCTCAAGCAGACTCTGCACTGCGCACGGAGCCCAATGTAGGGCTCGATCTCATGACCCTGAGACCATGACCTGAGCCAAACCAAGAGTTGGTGCTCAACTGACTGTGACACCCAGGGGCCTCCCAAGCTACACTTTCAAGAGTGCTTTAGTTTTTGAAAAACCCTACACTTCAGATACACTCGACTCCTTTGATTAGCAATGACCCCTTGCAGTTGGCCCAGTGTGCCTACCCTTGGGAGACGTAATACCTGGGGGCTGTACGTTTGTCGCCTATAGGCTCCTCTATGGTCTCAATATGGCTTGGTAACATTTTGATCTCAAACATTCTAAGGAGATACACATACTCCCTAGTTCTTGCCCCAAGCCGACCTGCCTGTGCCAAGCTTTTTGGTTTCTTTCAATCACATTTGTTGAGAACAAAGGCAGCCTCGTTCCTGAGGTCTCCTCACTGATGACGGATCTCACTGGCACAGGTCCTGATCGTCTTCCCTCCCTTGACATACAGTGATGGTCCCACTCATCTCCTCATGCCGTTTCTACTTTCCCCTGGCTTTGATGTGAAGTGTGGGGGATGTGCCCTCGCTGCTGCTCAGGTGTGTTTGGTCTGTAAATATGGACCTGACTTGTCAGTCCCAGAGCCTTCTGGGCACCAGTTTCTTTATTTTTTTTTCTTTAAGATTTTATTTATTTATTCATGAGAGAGAGAGAGAGAGAGAGAGAGAGAGGTAGAGAGAGAGAGAGGCAGAGACACAGGTAGAGGGAGAAGCAGGCTCCATGCAGGGAGCCCAACGTGGGACTCGATCCCAGGTCTCCAGGATCACACCCCGGGCCGAAGGCGGCACTAAACCGCTGGGCCACTGGGGCTGCCCATGGGCACCAGTTTCTAGTTTTTGGCTCAGCCCCTTCCTCAACTTGCTCTCCTGCTATCTCAGAAGCCCAGGTCCTGGCTCCTCATGAACCCAGCTCAGAATCTCATGTTGAAATTCCATTTGTTCTGTTCCTAGAGACAGTACCTAAGTACTTCTTAGGTCTGACAAGACTCAGTGCACTCTAAGTATTTTATAAAGACAATGACAACAATGACAACACTACAGTTCTGAGACGCTTCTTGATAATCATCATCACAATATCCACATGACTTATCAGTTTAGACAAAACAGATTGGTGTAGAGGCCAAAGAGCTTTAAGTGTCCTAATGCGTCCATCACAATGCAGTGGGCATTTCTGGGGGTACTTCATCAAATTAATTTTTTAAGTTTAAGAAGAAAGGAGCTCATAGGAATTACTGAAAAACTATTTTTCAGGACCTATATCTCTGGAAATACTTATTCTGCAAATACTTATTCTAATGCCTCTTTTCTCACTGCTCTTTAAAATGGTAAGTCAGTGAGACAAAAAAAATGAAGGTTCGATCAGCTGCCCACCCCACAATGACTGTGCACTAACTGCTTGCATGATGGGGACAGGCGGGGTCAGTGCACTGTCAACCTCACTCAAACCAGTCCTGGGACGTGCCTTTCATTAGAATGTGCCTTTAGTTCCTTACAAACTTTCCTTTATTTCTCTACTCTCCCTTTAGTTCCATAATCTGTCTTATTTTCCCTCTCCCAACTGAATTTACCAAATTCTTAAAGCTTCCTTTCCTTGGGAAGTACACGTTCTCTGTGGCTAAAGGTCAGTGAGAGCCCCTCTCCATTCCCAGAGGTTGGGGAAAGACAGGGGTGGTGCTGCAGGGACATCGCAGAGAGGTTTGGCCCTAAGCACAGCAGCCGACAGGAGCTGAATGTGAGGGCAAATACACGTAAGCTTTACTGTCTCTCCGTGGCACATCTGTCCCCAGGGCTCCAATGGCCCTGCCACTTGGTAAATACTCCTATTGTTGACTCACCTAAGTCTGTTTTCTTTGGAGGCCGAGTCTACTGAATCCAGAAGTTGCAAAATGGCAGCCTGTGGTTATATTTCAACCTGTAGACAGGTCCAATTTGACTTACACAGTGTTTGTAATCTTTACAAAAATCTCTTATTTACTTACTTACTTATGTACTGTCATTCTTTCCATCGCCTGGGACATAGTTTGACAATTTTGAATCCAGTGGATTCATTACAGAACGAGGTAATGCCCAAATCTTCAACATTGGTTCTGCTCTCATTTGCCTGTTTAACAAGCTTTCTAAAAAAACAAAACAAAACAAAACAAAAAAACATATGTAAAAAAAAGCATCTGCAATTAAGATTTTTTTTCATTCATGTCAGACATAACAGTGCAACTTGAATGTACAAATTCTGAACAAAACATAAAAAAAAACCCAACAACGAAAAATTTATCTAAGTGGATTCATGCAAAGAAATGAAAGGGACACTGTAGATGCCATGGCCCTTTTGAATTATAACAAATGCAAAGGCCTGCTAATAGACTCCCCATGGGGTACATCAAAGGAAGTCCTACATCAGAAAAAATGAGGGCAACTAAGAAGAGAGGTGGGACTTGCCCCAGAATTCAGACAGCATGCTACAAACGTGCTTCCTACTTTTATAATAGCTCTCGAATAAATGGCCAATCCTAGAAGCGGACGTTACATCCAAAGCCTGATAAAATCATTTACCTTTTGTGTTGGAAAGGCATTCTCACAAAAGAAACTGCTATCAGTTCATAGGTAATCAAGGGCTTTCATCTAAAGTGCATCTGTACATTTATAAAACTTCGGTGAACCCTTCTAGAGAAAGGAATCTTTCTAAAACGGAGGTTCTTGCATAACTGCTTTGGGAAGTTGCCCCCTGGATCTGTGAGCGTTTAGAATCTTTGTGTTGACTGGTGTTGCTCGCTCACAACATCCTGCCTCTTCAGTAAAATCCATATACTCTCTCTCCAGCCAACCCCAAGAAAACCTCAGGGTCTGGAGGAAGAAGATCCGGGACAGAGCTTTACGGATTAGTGTTTCCAGCAACAGAACGACCCCTTCAGCTCCACAAAGCACCACAGTTCCTTCACCTACAATTAGAGAGAAGCTCAAGATCATCTCATAAATAGTTCAAGATCCTTACAAAGACACCCCCCCCCAATAGAACTGCATATTCCTTTGATACCACTGGACTCTTGTAAATACATAGGGCACCACAACGTAGAAGACTGATGCCATTCAAATACATCACCTAATTTATTTATATATTTTATTTTTCAGTTCCATTATTTATATACATGTTTTTGGTAATTATAGTAAAGATGCTGGTGAAAAGTAATTTGTTTAACATTTCATAATACGTGCAAAAGTAAAAACACTGATTTAAGGAAAAGTAATTTCTACCACCATTCGGCCCCAACAAATTATGACAAGCAGTTAGGCAGTATCATGACTTGCAAAGTTATTGTCAGCATAATGTTGCAATTCAAAATATGGCACAGAATGAACAATACAGGTAACAGTCCCACTGGCCAACCTCAGCCAGGTTTTGACTAATTTGGTATAAGTTGAAGTTGGATTATATAAAAAGGTTTCTGAAAGTACTGAAAAAGAAACAGTGTGCATGAAAGAGAATTCAACAATGTTTACAAAATGCCAAAAGTTCTTACTCTGATCCCCCCTTTTACCATAAATAATTAACGAAGTCCCCTTCCCCCCCACCCCACCCCCAGCCTCAAAAAGATGTACAAAGATAAATTTAGCTCAGTGAACAGAACCGAAGGATGACCGCTGTTAGACAGTACTTGGTTAAAAGCCGAAGCATTTTCATAAGGATTCGTATATACTGTCTCTTGAGGAATATAAATAATCTGATAGCATCGCTCTCGAGTTTTGGAGACTTCTCGCGTAGGAGTTATAACTGTCCTTGTGCTTTGAATAAAACATGAGCTTTAAAGCAGAAAAGCTGATGGTATTCAAAATTCACCATCTTCAAAGTTCATTGTGAGAGTTCTTCTCGGCAGCTTTGAACATCAGGATAGAATTGAAAATTTTGAGAGCAGGGCCCAACTTAATGCTCATAATCTTAACAATGTCTGTTTGGGTCATAAGCAGAAAGGCTTCTCCGTCGATTTGCTAAAATAGGAAGAAAAGACAAAAAAATATTATGAATTAATTGCATGTGGTGTCGTGACAAATAGCCAAAGTTGAGTTATCAGCTGTCTTCGGAGAGCCACGCGAGAACGGCACAGACAAGAGTTCACGTGTGTGAACATTTCCTGATTAATGAATCTTTCTTATCTACAATAACAAATGTGGACTGGAAGCAAAGTAAAAACTCAGTTGTCTGAAAAATCGGCCCACAGGAAATGGAAGATGCCCATATCTCCCTGTGATTACCCTGACTTAGGCAACGAGTCAAGAAGAACTTGGAAGACTCTGATGCCTCAGATCCAGTTCCCATTCTGGTAGATTTTAGGATGACAGATGAGAAGCAGCACACAGCTGTTTGTGGATATAAACAAAGGAATTCAGGCAGATATGTTGGCTGCATGCTAACATTTTTTTTTTTAATTAGCTTTCCATAATGAAGAAAAAAACAGTGATAAATAACATTCATTTTTGGAGTGGCCACAATTACTCTTCATATACAGAAAAAGAGCAGCTACTAACAAGGGCAATCAAACTATTTTTAAAATTTTATAACAAGGGCAAGCAACAGCTAGATGCAAACGCATCAGTGAAAGTGGCAAATGTGGTGTGAAGAAGTGTAGACTGTGCTGGTTCTTCTACTAGGTGGGGCGGCCATGGGAAACATCCTTCCCTTCTCTGGTCTCTTCTGAGATTAAAATTCTGTGCTGGTACAGGAGAGAAAGCTTTGAGGCTCAGAGGTACAGCTCTGAAGAAGATGATGTCTGGTTTAGTGGACAGAACAAAGGAATGGTCTTTCTGTAAAATTTTCAGGTTTGGAAGTATTCCACCAACTTCAAAAAAATAATTTGTGTCTCTTTCAGTTTTCCCATTTTACACAAAAAGTTAAATAAATAAATAAATAAATAAATATTTAAAAAATAAAAAAAAGGAAAAGGAAAATACACGTTTGCCCTCCGCCTCACACACAGAGACAGACACATGTAGAGGGAAGATGACGTGAAGACAAAGACAGAAAACCAGCAACAGGCCAAGGTGGGGCCTGAAACAGATCCTCTCTCCCGGCCTCAGAAGGAAGCTACCCTGTCAACACCCAGACTCCTGGCCTGTGGGCCTCCAGGCCCCAGACCCGGGAGACAATACATTTCCACTGCCTAAACTGCAGGTTGGTGGCTCTTGGTCATGGCGGCCGGGGCAAGCCAATTCTGTGAACAGTTCACCAAACAAAGGCTGAAATATTTAGTGGCTGTGTAAGATTTTCTTCATTTCTCTAAAGATACGACAAATCTGTAAACTCTCTTCATCAGTAAGAACTAGGGATCCCTGGGTGGTGCAGTGGTTTGGCGCCTGCCTGTGGCCCAGGGCGCAATCCTGGAGACCCGAGATCGAATCCCACATCGGGCTCCCTGCATGGAGCCTGCTTCTCCCTCTGCCTGTGTCTCTGCCTCTCTCTCTCTCTCTCTCTGTGACTATCATGAATAAATAAATAAAATCTTTAAAAAAAAAAAAAAAAAAGAACAAGGGTCATCCGATGCGACTTTTAAGAATCATTTGGAAACAGTTGCCTAATTCCCAGTAAGGAAACATCCAGCCTGCCGTCCTCAACAAGGAAGAGAAGGCACTCCTCTGTAAATTTCCAAGTAAAAATGAGCTCAGTGGCAGGGATAGGAAATGTTCCATCGTATTTTGGGGAGCATTATGTTCTGGTCTCCTCGCTTGCACTGTGATAGTCCTCTCATCAAGCAAAGCCGCACACAGAGGCAGGCCTCAGCAGAATCAACGGTCTGGCTGAGGTCCTCCAAGTCATGAATGGAAATGCTGACTGACAGATGGGTTCCCAAAGAGCCCATCACAAAGACAGACTTGTCTCCTAGAACCCTGGGCCCTACTGAGCCTCCCGCAGAGACCCTGTAAGAATGTATCATGACAGACGACTAATGACAGGAAACTGAGAGAGGCATCGATGGAATCTGAACACCGGAGTCGAGTGAGAAGGGAGGGTGTTCAAGGTTACACGAGGAAGGAAAGGTCACCCTGAGGCCACTATAGCTCACACAGGCTGCTCCAGCATGCAGCCACACTGGCACGCCGCGTTGGAAGGAAGGAAGCTTAATTTGAGAAAATTCTAAGAACAGAGATCACTGCAAGGTAATAACGGGCTTGTTTTTTGTCGTTGTTGTTATTTTGTTTTTTGCTTTTGTAACGTATATGAGCTGGTCTAACTCCAGAGATGATGTATCCAAATCTCCGAAGGAGGATTTGGAGCTTGGGGTCCTGGCCTTGTATCTCATTGCTCTTTGCATCGTGCACCCTGGTTCCTTCCCTAGGGTTGTAGCTCTGCTGATCACAGGGCCATGCCGTTTGGGGGTCTTCCTCAGAGGGTAAAGGTGCGAGCATGCTCACTCAACAAAGGCTTATTAGACGTTTATCCTATTCCAGACACTCTTCTTGGGGCTGGGCACACAGCAGAGGCTACAACAGATATAGGCAAAAACAAGCAAGGGAGGCAACCAGAACTCCTTGTGAGGTTCACATCCTAGAAGCGGAAGACTGACTGCAAGCAGAACATACAAGAGAGAAGCAAATTAATCAGTAATGAAGTGACACTAATACATCGTACAAGGTGATTAGTGCTCGCACTGAGGACACAGCTCGGTGGGGATGACGGGGCACAGGGGCAAGGATGGATGACTAGGAAGGAGCCACCCCTGAGAAGAGGGACTGCACCACTTGACCATGCGGAGGAAGAGCCAGGTGTGCCCGGACGATCGAAGAACGGCGAGGGGGCCAGTGTGTGGAAGGGAGGACACAGAGGTCAGGAGGTTCCCACCTCTCTGGAGGGCATGGGGCATTGGACTGCAGGCCCGGGAGGGCTTCTGCTTTCATCCTGACTTACTACTGGAGCGCTACGGATGGAACGCTGACACGACTGCACCTCTCTGGCAGGATGACTCCGGCGAGGCTGGGAAGAGGTCACGGATCGTGGGGGAGCAAAGACAGAAGGAGGGAGACTGGTGAGGAGGCTGCGGCAGTAGCCCTGGTGGGAGGGGATGGCGGCTCAGACCCGAGCGCGGGTGCTGCTGGTGCAGCAGGGAAACAGCCCAAATCCCTACACGTCTTTAAAGTACACCCAATAGGATCTTCAACAAATTAGACGTGGAGTGTGTCGGAGGGAAGCCAAGCGTGGCTCACAGAACAGCCGTCCTGACACCTGTACGGGGCCTCCTAGAGATGTCACTAGACATTAGTTGGGCGGGTTTCATGCTTTGCTTCCAGACCTTAAAACCAACACCTGCTAAGCCCGAGAGACACAACTTCCACAAGAATTTAGAGGACGAAAGAATAAAGGGACGAAGCCGTGACTGGTACAGGTGGACCGCGAGCTCACAGGGAGGACGCCGAGGGTACCGGTGCCTGAGGAACATCTCCAGACACAAGACGCCACGGAGAGAAAACGCGGTCCGGGAGACAACATAGTTGAATTTGGAATTTTGAATATGAAGATCTTACTAAAAGTAAGTAACAGGGCAAATCCACATGGGAGGTCCGGCTATGAACACGACCAAAAGCACAATCTACAAAATGGATGTAGCATGTGTTTATCTCTAAAAACGTCTCATCATTTCTCATGGGTAATGACGACACAACTTCTTTCCGAAGCCAGGACGGCGGCTGCCGGGCGGCGGGGGGGGTCTGGATCTGCTCAGCGACTGAAAATCAGCTGAGCCTCGTCGGCGAAGACGCTGGGACTTTAGGAGTCACGAGACTCCCACTCTGAGTAACCAGTGAAAGGTCCGCGGAGAAGGGGAAGGGAACCTTCTTCTTTTGAACAAGGATCCGAAACAAGGACGCGGAACGTCAGGCCCTTGCGGGTCTTAACGTGCACCCGGCCGGGGCATGGCGGCGCCTCGTGGGGAAAGGCCGTCCAGGCCCGGCGCTCGGCTTCATGGGCGCCAATGACACCCCCGCGGGGCTCTGGGCTGGCCAGGCCTCGAGGCGACGCGGTGGCCGGGGCGCCGGGACCCAAGGGCCCCATGAGGAGGCGCTGGCGGGCCCGGGGCTTCTGTAGGGCCGGTGACAGGAGCCCCCGTGTCCTCAGGCCGCGTTACCCGCAGGAGCCGTAGGGCCGATTCCCTGTGCCCTGAGGAGCCGACCCGGGTGTCAGACCCGTGGGGCTCTCTAGTGACAGCGGTAGTGCTGACGACGACGTTCAGTGACTTTAATCTTGGCGCTGGTAACGCGGCGTTTGAAAGTGAAATAAAGGGAGCTAATTCCACACTGCTAAAATAAAGCGTTGCTGGCTCCTATGGGCTACGCACCCGCACGCTGGTAAGGAGGGCGCGTGACCGGCTGCGCACGGGCCGGACCCGCAACCCCAGCATCACGGCCTGGGCCGACACTGGGAGTTGGATCCCCGGCCACCGGGTCACCCGGGCCCCACCCCCCCATTAAAAAAAAAAGCGTCTAGGCCCCGGCTGTGGAGCATCGTAGGATGGTGCGGACGTGTCCGGGGCATCGGATCTTGTATGAAAACACCTTTACGCGAACGACCAAGGCTGCCTCTGGGACAGGCGCACAGCGAGCCCGCCTCCCCCCCAAGCCCTGTGCCCGCTTGCCGCGCCCAGCTGGCCCCTGCCAGGCTGCCCGGAGGGCCGCGGGCCACTTACTTCATCTTTAAACACCTTTCCGTGCTCTTCACACCCGGGTAAGCTCTGTATGAATTCTGACACCTGTCGAAAGTCAGATAAGAATTCCAGTTTCAGAAAAAAGTCAGAACCTAAGTGCTACAGGCCCAGAACACTCAAGCTACAGGTTTCAGCTGCTTCTCTCTGAGCAGTTTCCTGTATTCCAGGAAACTAGGCCCCTGCCCGCCCCCATCCCCTCATCTCTGTCCCCCCATCCCCGTCCCTCCCGTCCCCCCATCCCTGTCCTTCCATCTCTGTCCTCTTGTCTCCCCATCCCCATACCCCCCATCCCCGTCCCCCCATCCCCATCCCCCCCATCTCCGCCCAACCCGTCCCCCATCCCCGACCCGACCCTGAAGCCAGGCTCTCTCCCCACGCAGGGTAGACGTACCTCGTCGGTGCTCCACTTGGAGACCTTACTGGCAGGGATCCCGGCCACGGTGGGGAGCAGTTTGCTCTGCTGCTCCCAGCGCAGTGGCAGGCACGGGATCGGGGACTTGAAGGACAGAAAGACGGCCGACCGACGCTGCGCCTGCTGTGCGCTCGGCTCCTCCCGGGCACCTGGGAACACAAACACCGGATGCCGTCACTGTCACCGGTTGAGAGGCAGCAGCGGCAGCAGAGCCCCCACCGTGTGTCCCCGACTCCAGCCCACCCCCCGCAGGTGTCGGAGGCTGCCTCCGGGCCCACGGAGGACCGTGGCTCTACCCACGAAGGAAATGCTGCTCCTGGCGCGTGCGGCCTCCGCCCTGGTCCTGGAGGTGACGGCCACGCTGCTGGCCCTGTGGCAACACCTCCTCCCCTCATCGCAGCCCCCCCTCGCCCACCGCACTTCCTGGGCAGCACCTGAGCCTCTGCGCCCGCTCAGGGTATGGAGCCCTTGCAGCGACACCAGTCGGCGGGCAGGCCCACGCTCTGTCACTCCTGTACCTGTGCACATCACAGTCACAGCCACAGCCTTCCGTGCACCTGCCGGGCCTTCTGCACCCAAACCTATTTAACTGCTGTCCTCCTCCAAATAGCCAATTTTTAGCAAATGATTTTACGTCACTGGGACTCGTTTGTCGACGATCCTCTCCTTAAGGTCCTCTAGGACGTAAACCCTTTCTGGAAACTACCTCCTCAAAGCCACCAGAAGAAAGGCCCCCCCTGAACTGATGACCCTCCGCTCCCAGGCCCGCTCACCGCTCCAGTGATCCTTCGGAGTCTGGGCTTTCGTGATCTCCGAGAAAATTTTAAGCTACTTTGTATCTCTAAAAATATTTTATGGTTTTTTTTTGTTGTTGTTTTTTTAAAAGTTAAAAATTGATTGATTTTTTATTCCTGGTACCACTACCGCAATTTACAGGGCAAAATGCCTGATGTAATGAAAAGATAAAGACAAAGCTACAACAGATAAAGGCTTAGGAACGTCCACCCAAGGACGCTACGCTGCATTAACCGAGAGCTGCACCTTCTGCAAACCGTGGCTGCGACGGTCCCGAACAAGGGTTCCTGTTGAGGCCGCAGTAACTTTTCTGACTATGGGTCATTGTCCCTCCTGTGGCAGATTTTTACAGTTCCTCTAATGCGTTCGGGGCGACCGCCTCAAAGTAACCTGCTGCTTTCCTGACAACTCCTCGCTCTCTCTCCTAATAAGAACTGCAGCCCTTTCCTTCTGAATTTTTTTTAGAACCTTCTGCTACCATATCCACCTCCAGATCCACCACCACCACCACCACCAGAGGGACTGCCCGAGCTTCTTCCACCAAAACTGCCCCCCTTCATGGGTCCATAATTTGATGGCGGTTGTCCACTGTAATTTCCAAGATCTTTATAGTTCCCACCACCTCCAAAATTTCCTCCTTCAGCGTAACCATCATATCCCTCCACCAGCACCTCCGCATCCGTGGTTTCCATATCCTGCTCCACTACCACCAGAGCCTCCTCTACTGCTATAACCAGGACCACCACCACAGATGCCTCTGTCCCCTCCAAATCCACCATCACCTCCTCCATAACTACCTCTGCTGCCACCACCTCCACCACCATAGCCTCCTCTTCCATCAACGTTTCCACCATAGCCAACATTGTCCACCACCTCCCAAGTTTCCTCCACGACCCATGAAGTTGCCAGATCCACCTCCGTCCGCGACCTCTTTGCGACCCAGCAGACCGCATCTCTTGCTTAGCAAGGACCTTTTTCACCTCACAACTATGCCCATTAATAGTGTGGTATTTCCGAACAACAATTTTATTAACTGTCTCATGATCATCAAAAGTCACAAAAGCAAATCCTCTCTTTCTTCCGCTCTGCCTGTCTTCCGTAACTCCTATGGTTTCAATCTTTCCATGCTTTTTAAAGTAGTCTCTCAAATTATATTCTTCTGTGTCTTCTTTAGTATCAACAAACATTTTCTTCACTGTTAGATGGGCACCAGGCTTTATAGAACCCTCCCTAGAAACGTTCTCTTGGGTTCCACCACACGCCATCAAGCTTGTGTGGCTGGCACACATTGCTGCATGCACCCTTTCAACTCAAGAGTAAGTCACAAAACCCAAACCCCTGGAACATTGGGGGTCTCTCATTACCACACAACCTGTAAGTGTTGGGGCACTTACACTTTTGGGGCACAGAACACTTTTAAAAATGTTCTCTTAAACTATCATCCGTAGTTTCAAAGCTCAAACCACCAATAAACAGTCTTCTCAACTGCTCTGGTTCCTTTGGATCGTGGCCCTCCATTTTGAGACTGGACTCGCCTCTTCCAACTCGAGTTCAATATGGGACCCAAGGTTCTTTTTTTCCTCTTTAAAGAGTTAAGATTCACAGAAAAGTGGACAAATCATTAAGTGTCCAGCTCAAAGAATTCTCACAAAGTGAACACACCCACAGACCCAACACTGGGATCTAGAGACAACATGGCAGCACTCCCAGCCTTCTAATCGCGCCCCGGCCAGCCAGGGCGACCCCTTCCTGACCTCCAGCACCACAGGGTCTTTACAGCCTGCTTCTGACTTACATTTCAATGAAAACCTTGGTGTTTGGCTTTTCTCACTCAACAGCACGTGTGTGGGATTCCTCCGCGTTGCTTGCTCATGCAGGTGTAGCTCACTTGCTCGTTGCTGTAGGGTTCTTCACTGTTCTGGATATTCCACAATTAATTTGGAATGAAGGGGACATTTGCTGCCCCCAACCATGCTCCTAAGAACATTCTTGCACATGCCCTTTCTTGAGCTCATGGATGTGTTCTGTTGTGTATACAGACCGTGGAGGGGATATGAGGTTGCAGCGTGTGTGGACATCCAGCAACAGCAGATCCTGCCAGTTTTCCAAAACAGTTGTGCAATATGCACCCAGTAATAGTGTAAGAGTATTATAAATGCTTTATAGCCTCATAACATGTGCTGTTGTCTATCTTTTTAATTTCAGCCATGTTGGTGAATTTGCTGTGGTATCACATTGTGCTCAGGATCGCCTCTGTCCGGTGACTAATGAAGTGGACAACCTTTTACCGTGTTCAACTGGCCATGTGGGAACCTCTTTTGTGAAATACTTATGTTTTATGCCCATTTTTTCTATTTGGTCATCTCGCCCTTTTCCTACTGATTTGTAGAAGTCATCTAGATACACTGAGGACAGGAATTCTTTGTTGGAAATAGGTATTATTAATATTTCCCAGTCTTGACTTCCTTTTTACTCTCTTAATACAGTCTTTTGGCAAACAGCTCTTAATTGTGATAAAGTTGAACTTTTTTTCTTTTATGGTTAGTGCCTTGTCTACTGAAGAAATTTTTGCTTATCCCAAGGTCCTAAAGTTAGTCTTCTCTGCTTTCCCCTAAGTACTTGATGTTTTACCCTCACAATCCATCTGAAATTTATTTTTGTATGGTGGGAGGTAAGAATCGACATTCCTGATGTTTTTTTCCCACATGAATTCCTAATTCCCCGAACATGATTTATTGAAAAGGCCACTCTTTCCCCACTTGACTACGATGCCAGCTTTAACATGAATATAAACATGTGTCTCCAGATTCTCCATTCTGTTCCCCTGGTCTCTTTACACCAACCTACAGGTTTTAATTACTATCACTTTGTAAGTGTCCTGACGTCTGTGGTCTAGTTCTTCAAGATTGCCTTGGCTAGCCTTATCTCTTTGCATTTCCATATAAAATTTAGAATCAGTTTGTTAAAAAACACTAGGATTTAGATGGAGATTACTGCTGAGTATACATCAATTTGGTTCTGAGAAATGACATCCTCACAACATCCAGTCTTCCAAGCCAAGAACAAGGGATATGGCTCCATTTCTTTGGGACGTCTTCACTATTTCCCTTTAATCTTTTGTCATTTTCATGCAGAGGTCTCACACATCTTTTGTTAAATTTATTCCTACGTACCCGAAGTTTTCTGCAGCTACTATAAGTGACATAGTTTCTTAAAAAAATATTTTCTACTGTTCTATTGTGGTTCTTTAACAACTTCTCTTAAGCTAGCCTAATCTGAATTTTGCTCTGAATATTAGACAGTAACTTAGAAGTAACTATTAGAAAAAAAAAATCTATTTTACTGGAGCTAACATGCACTGGTCCTGGCTCTACCTGAGTGAGCTCATACAGAAAAATCTATCTGTTCCACATGAAACATTTCAACTCTTCGAATATTTTTAAAAAATCCATCATGGTGCCTCTTTCCCCATTTCATTCAGTGAATATTATATAACTGGTTTCAGTTTCAGGCCCTCATCCTGTTTTACTTGATATCTGTTATGAGCCAAATGTATAACCCTGTAGCAGTTTGTTTTTATTCTTTTATTCTTTTTAAATTCCCATAGAGTTCAAGATGTTTTCGTTTAGCATAAATATGGAGTAACTTAAAAAAACACTCCTTAATCTCAGACATTTCCAAGAGTTTAGCAATTATTTGAAATATAATATTTGTAAATCTTTCATGAGGCAGGCTAATATGAAATGGTGAGATTTCCAGCTCCACAGGAGTGTGAAACCATACAGCCTACTTTATGGCTCGCACCCTGATTTCTTGCCACAAAAGTGCCAGTCTTGTCCAAAGTGGTAGGTTTCTTATACAACTGTTTCTGTTTTATTAACATTTGCCAGTGTTCTCTGCTTCACCTTGGTTCCATTCTATTTCCTGCTAAAGCTGTCTTATTCAGCTCATTTCTAACATTGCTACATCGTTATTCTTTAGAAAAATAACTGAGCCATTCTAAAGAAATGACTAAAAACCCTAAAGCTTCCATATTTCTGGTGCCTTCTACATGTCTTTGAAGCTGATGCTATAAACAGGCCTAGACATATACACCATTCTAAAACTAATATGAACTTCACATCTTTCACTTATGACTTTCCTTCCTTTTGCTGATTCTTTCTTGCCAATTGATGGATGTCCTGGGGCCCAATGGCATTTACTGATGAACGGGGCAAATGTAGTGTCTCCCAGCCACAGAACATCCCCTTTCTTTGGAAAATAATAGCGTGTCAGCTATGATCCCAATCCAAAAATACAGAGAAAAACAACTTCACTTGAGTGAATGTGTATCTGAGTCCTTGAACTGCACAGAAATGTGACTCCAGGTTTTCATTTTAACATGTGGTCAAACTAAAATAAATGCTCAAGCAGCTGGCTCAGTGCCAAGGGTAAGGAATATAGGTTTGAATGTGTACAATGTGCTTCATAAAACAAAGCCTTTGTTCGGGAAGATATTGCTGCCACCTTCTTTTTATTAGGGTCATTCTTAACTGCCGTCCCCTCAAACTATTTATCTACATGAAAAATAACACTTTTATGGGAGTTTTCTCTATGTTTTGAAATTCCCTGAAATGAAAATTTACCAAAGACCTTTCCCTCTCCCCTCTGGTTTCCGGTTTGGTGCTTCCACGGCTCATCGGGGCTACTCACACAACTATCCGGAGATGATTTCCAAGCCTAGTTCTTACTGATCCTTGCAAAAGTAAAATATGATTAAGAAACTTTATACTTTGCAGACTTCCCTGAAATGAAGTTCAATAATTAATAATGAAGTAATCCCAAGTAGAAACCTGTAAATGCGAATTTGCCCACCATGACTGTCAATTCTGGTTGAGAACACAGATATTAAAATTCTTGATTTGGCTTAAGGTAAGAAAAAGTGAAGTGCGAGATCCACCCTTGTAAGAAGACATTTCTGATAAAGGTGACCCTGAAAGAAATATCCTCCAACGTTTCACATGGAATCAAGACAATAAATCTTCAGTATAGGGAAGATCATCTAAACCAAGCATGAAGTCTTCTAGTTCAAAGAGACATCCTCACCACCATGGAGCACCACCAGGAAGCACCTGCTTCCTGTGGGACTATTCCATTAAGACCCAGTAGAACCACTGCATGGTACAATGACCACCCAGGGCAAGTCCTAGCGAAAAAAAGAAGTACTCACTCTCCACTACTTTCACACTCGGATCTCATTCTGACGGGGGTTCCTATTTCCAAGTCTGAAAGTACTAAAGCAATAAAAGCCAACTGTTACCACTGACCTCTTGTCTGACTCATGCCTATGCCTTTAAGCCAGTGACAGACATGAGACCAAATTCTCCAACTGCCTTGTTTCATTTTAGTTTCCGAACAGTGCTAGGAGGCAACCATCCCTAAGGTGAGGAAACTGAAGTCTGACATGCCCAAAGCCACACGTGAGACTGGGGCAGCATCAGTCCATGACCCTGGATCTTTGGCCTCCTACAGAGTAGAGGGTCATGGTCAAGAGGGTGAGCCTGAGGCAGCCCCTGTGGCACAGCAGTTTAGCACCTGCCTTTGGCCCAGGGTGTGATCCTGGAGACCTGGGATCGAGTCCCACGTCGGGCTCCCTGCATGGAGCCTGCTTCTCCCTCTGCCTGTGTCTCTGCCTCTCTCTCTCTCTCTCTCTCTGTTCTCTCATGAATAATAAAATCTTTAAAAAAAAAAAAAAAAAAGAGGGTGAGCCTGAGAGTCTGATAAACATGGATTCAAATTCCTGCTCCGCCACTGACTAGCTCTAGTATCTTGGTGAAATCAAGATAACAAGATTGTTGTCAGGATCACATGATATTTTTAAGATGCTTATCCCAGGGTCTGACATATAGTAAAGACTCAGCAAATGAGGGAAATTATTTCTAATTTTTAAAAATATTTATTTATTCATGATAGACACAGAGAGAGAAGGAGAGAGGGAGGGAGAGAGAGAGAGAGAGAGGCAGAGACACAGGCAGAGGGAGAAGCAGGCTCCATGCAGGGAGCCCAACGCGGGACTCGATCCCGGGTCTCCAGGATCACACCCTGGGCCAAAGGCAGGTGCTAAACTGCTGAGCCACCCAGGGATCTCCATAAATTATTTCTAATTTTGAAAGAAAGGCATATCACTGAGAGTGTACTGAATATAGAAAGCAAAAATGAAAAGGAGTCAATACCTTTTCACACTAATACTCCGTGAATCTGTAAAATATGCTCTTAATGTAAAAAGAACAAGGACAGAAGAAATGGAATACATCTGTCAACAAAAAAAAAAAAAAGAAAAAATTTTTAATGGAGTTACTAATGGCTGACTAAATATAAAAAGATAAACAATAACAGTGATTGGATAAGATAAATGAATCACAGCATCAAGGAATGAAGATAAAATTAGCTTCAAGATACTTAACTCAGGCTGAAAGATACTCGAGGATCATTTCAAGGTTAACAACCAAAAAAATAAAAAAATAAACCACCCCATAATTGCTATGGAGGCAAAAAAGCAAGCTTGATTTTTCAAGTGAAAATCTAGCACGTTACAGAATAGAATTCAATTCTTGCTGCACATCAGCTGCCCATGAGAAAGCATGCTTGCAGGAGAGAAAACAAAATTATACCTTTCCCAGGAGTACAAGAGTTTAAACTTGAAGGCCAACTTATAGAATCCTTAATTAATAGGCTCCCCTACAATGATAGGAATCAGTTATTTTATTTTTCAGGTAAAAAAGATAGAAGTTGTTGTCATTAAAAAAAAAAAAAAAGGAAGAAGAAGGAAGGAGAAAAAGCGATAAATCATATTTAGTAGTCCTCAAAGGTCAAATTCAGTTGCATGGAGAGAATCATAAAAAAAAAAAAAAGGCTCATAATTATACGTATTGCATGGAATTAACTTGAATTAACTAAAGAAACAGAGGAGGAGGGATCCCTGGGTGGCGCAGCGGTTTGGCGCCTGCCTTTGGCCCAGGGCGCGATCCTGGAGACCCGGGATCGAATCCCACGTCGGGCTCCTGGTGCATGGAGCCTGCTTCTCCCTCTGCCTGTGTCTCTGCCTCTCTCTCTCTCTCTCTCTCTCTCTGTGACTATCATAAATAAATAAAAAAAAATTAAAAAAAAAAAAAAAAAAGAAACAGAGGAGGAGGGAGAGGCTTTTTTTCAGGAGGAAGTTTTGTTTTTAAATACTGATCTGATCCATGACTCCAAGCAAAATGGTTCTCATGGACCTACTAGAGTCTTAAATCCTACTGGCATTTTAAAGAAAGGGTGGCTTCTTTGCAGTCTCCTCTACCCTAAATAATATACAAACTGCAAGGGCTTTCTTGTCTACCTTCCCAGCCCCCCAAGCCAGGCTAGATTTGCGAAGGGCTCCTTTCATCCCTGGACGGATGTTACTGTGAATGATCACTGGTGAGCATTTACCAGGCTCAAGGATGTGGACCCAGAGTGGAGTCTCTCTACCTGGACTCCAAGCTCAGGTTAGTGGACCCAAATGGGACTGTTGGGGCGTAAGTGTTCTTCACAAAGACCCAGGAAAAATCCTTGAATGCAGAAATGTTAAAACAGAAAACAGTCACCATGGGGCCTCTGATGAAAAGTTCTACAAAACATCAGAAGAGGAGCACTGATTTATCGACAGAAGAATTTCATGGTTTTAGTGAGGCCCGAGGGGGCAGGATCTCTAGAAAACAAAAACACGCTGTGAAAGAGAACAAGCCAATGCAGGAAAGTGAAGGGAAATAAAAATCACGGCTGTGAAAGTTCAAGGCAGTCAGTAGTAGACTTGACACAGCAAGAAGCTGAGGAAGATATTTCAGCTTGAGGTATATGCCTAGAACATCAAAAATATATAAAAATTGTTAAAATACTAAAATACTGGAGTGCCTGAGAGGTTAAGAGTTGGTTAAGAGTTTGACTCTTGATTTGGGCACAGGTCATGATCTTGGGGTTATGACACTGAGTCCGCATGGGGCTCTAAGCTACGCATAGAGCCTGTGTAAAGATTCGTTCTTTCCCTTTCCCTCTGCCCCTCACCCGCATGCTTGTTCTCTTTTTCTCTCCCTCGAAGAAGAAGAAGAAGAAGAAGAAGAAGAAGAAGAAGAAGAAGAAGAAGAAAAAGAAAGCTAAAATACTTCCATGTTGGTTGGTATGATGATGCCCCCTGCATCCTGCTCCCACCCTCCCCAAGGCAGCCAGGCCCTTACTGGACTTCCATAAGGTCCGGCAATTAAAAGTAATTCTTGGCATAGCGGAGAGCTTCCAAAACTCTCCTTCAGCACTAAGACCAGTGTTGATTTTGTCTTGTGCAAGGTTGGATGCCAAACCCATTGTTAAATATTTTGAATATAAACATAATCCCTTGGCTCTAACTCAAGAATAATAGGTATTACCAGTCAACGAGAGAACAGAGCATAAGTAATAAATTATAACTGAAAGAGGTTTCCTGGGTTTAGAGACCAGTTGACAATCATAGCATGATTGAAATTAGTTTTATGAAATTTTATTTATTTTTAAAGATTTTATTTATTTATTTGAGAGAGGGAGAAAGAGAGATCGCATGCATGCACTTGTGCATGCACATGTAAGGAGGCAGGAGCAGAGGGAGAGAGAGGAGGAGACTTCCCTTTGAGGAGGGAGCCAGACTTGGGGCTCGATCCCAGGACCCTGGGATCATGACCTGAGCTGAAGACAGACACTTAACCTACTGAGCCTCCCAGGTGCCCTGTTTTATGAAAGTTTTATATAAAATGTTTCCAAACTTTGATAATGAAGGAAACTTATCAAATTCATTTTAAGAGGCTAAAAATGGATGAGAATTAATAGTCAAGTCTCACAAACATATGTGCAAAAATTCTCAGAGCAACTTATTTTGTGAGGCTCTCTCTCTCTCACTGATAAAAAATAAGACTGTAAATAATATATGGATATTGAACTATAGGTTTTGTAGGTGAGAACAATAATTAAGAGTCATATATGAATCCTAATTATGTTTCTGGAGAGAATAAAACAAAAACTCAGGCAATTCAAATTGAGACCAACAGGACAAAAATAAAAGATGAAGAACACCGTGCATATATGTTAATCAAGCCAAATTCTCTATTAAGAGAATAATAATTGTCCAGATCATTTCCAGAAAAAAATGATCAAAATCTGCTCAGCAAATCAAATAAAAGGTTAAATGAATCACTAAGTTCGGAAGAGACTGAAAAGTTGGGCAAATTATTACTCCCTCCAAAAGTTCAGAGTCTAGAGGATTCTATTCTGAATCTGTCTGAATTCTCAAGGATGAGACAATCCCACGCAACACACACTTATTCCACAATCCTACTATTCTACTACTACCGCCCCCGTCTAACCCTTCAGCCACCGACGCGACCACATGACTACATTAATTTCACACAGGAGGCAACTGAGGCACAGAGCCGGCTGCAGAGCAGGAAGGGGTGGGGCCCTGGTGGGAACGAAGGCTGTGATACTACCATTCACAAGGAAAGCCCCAAACCTTTGTCTAGGAATCCAGGCCACCTGGAATGACAACACCGTCAGAAAGTAAATGCTTTTCTTTCTTTCTAAATGGCCAGAAACATTTAAAATAATCAAACGCTTGCATGGCACTTCCTAGGAGTAAGGCACCCTCTGAAACAACTTAGAAATGCACTTAATCGCCATGACAACCCGGGAGGGACTTGCCCTAGTTCTTCTGGGGAAGGAGCAGGAGCCCTGAGAGGTGTTCCGTGCAGTGTCCAGAATCACACGCCTAGCAGGAGGCAGAGAAGGGATTCAAACCCTGGCCACCTCAGGGCTCGTATGCGGCGTCACATTAATAGAACACGAGAGGACGTAAGACAGCAGGGAATGTAGCCGTTGACATAATCACAAATTACTGCTTTCTAGAAATCAGATACGGAAATCAATGCATCGCTCATGGACTAGGTCACTGCAGGAAGTCATTAGGTGCCAATCTCAAATCTTATATAATAACCTAAGGCAAAAAATACACATGAAAAAGCAAAGTGTCCACGGACAATCATTAAAGTCACAAGCAGGCTGACAATTTCTCATAAAAAGTAGTAATTATGTGTGAATTACAAATAATATATATACTATGATTAACAGTCATTATGACTTCATTACTTAGCTAGGCTTGTAGTGTCTTTTTAGCAAAAATGTCGGACAAGTTACTTTCTCCAACACAACTTAAAACATTTCTCCCAAGGATTTTCTCTTCGTTCTGTGGTCTTAGACTAAGTCCTTATTAATTCCATTTGGATTTCAATACACGTGCTGAGGTGAGTTTTGAACATATGAAGCAAATGACATCATCAATACCAAAGAAAACATATCCCCAGAACCACATAGAATGTTACCCAAACCTTACTTACATATGATACTGCACAGATATGTGAAAGAGACTGTAAATACAGGTCACAGATGAATCCATATCATTATGGATTATATACTACAGTTGACCCTAGAACAGTGCAGGGGTTATGGGCACAGACCCCTATACAGTCAAAAATCTGGTAGAACTTTTTTTAAAAATCTGTGTAACTTTTGATTCCCCCAAATGTAACTACCAATAGCCTACGGTTGACCAGAAGCCTTAGCAATAACCTAACCAGTTGATTAACACAGATTTTATAAGTTATATGTATCAAATACTACATTCTTCAATAACGTAAGCTAGGGAAAAGAAAACGTCATTAAGAAAATCATAAAGAAGAGAAAATGTAGAAGAGAACTTTAAGAAAATCATAAAGAAGAGAACTGTACTGTATTTATTGGGGAAAAAAAAATCTGTGTTGTGAGTGGACCCGCACAGTTCAAGTCCCTGCCGTTCAAGGTCAACTGTATATTTAACCTGAACAGTAAACTTTGATAGCCTGTGATAAAGGAATAAACCAACTAAATGAAGTTTATCTTTAATATAGGAGAGCTGCTATATTCTAGTCAAGTTCTGATTGCTGAGTTTTAATAGTAACGTCCATCAATAATATGAGATTATTATAGCTACCTCTGGCTTCATGCGACGTCCTCATTTCGCTTTCTGTTCTCTCTTCAAAGTCTTCTTTGATGTCATCAGCATGCTGGTCCCTGAGAAAAATGGGGGTTTCAGTGTTTTGTAATAGATGCACATTAACGGGTGGGTCAGCACTGCATCTCAGCAACTGTTGTATGTAAGTGATAGATCACGGAATCCTACTCCTGAAACTAGTATTATACTGTTTGCTAACTAACTGGAATTTAAATAAAAACATGGAATATTAAACCAAAAAAACAAAATAAAAGCATGAGACCACTAAGATGTCGAAAAGGATTTTCAGTTCTACTAAGAAGCAACTCCTATTAATAACATCTATAAATACCCATTTTCATCATTACCAATTTTCATTTACAGTTCAGAAAGGAGATTTTTTTAAAAGCTAAGAAGGGGAGGAGGGCAGGTGTTGGAGGGGAATGGGTGACGGGCACTGAGGTGGACACTTGACGGGATGAGCACTGGGTGTTTTTCTGTATGTTGGTAAATTGAACACCCATAAAAATTAATTAAAAAAAAAAAGCTAAGAATGGTATTAAGGGGAAGTCTTCTGGCAAATATAAGTATTGAATAACTTGACTTTAAACTGGGACATGTATTTATGAAGAATTTTACTTGGTTCCGTACAGTAAAACTAAATTTAAGGTAAGAGCATATTTTCAAAGTCCAGACCATTTAATCAAGTAGCATATATATGACACTCAGCCCTGGGATTTGGGGTTGAGCCTGAGATTGGCCCAGAAGAATCCAACTCAATTCTAGGAAGCTTTTCCTGGCTTAATCAGGTCAAATGTGTAGGCTGAACTGATTCCAACTCTTTCTGACCAGGAACGACCTGATGCTAATCTAAACATGCCCAAAATGCTCTAAACTGGGATGGAATCATTGCAATCTTAATTTAGAGCTTTGCCCTTAAGTCAGGGACAAAAAATGGTGCTAAAGGGAACCAAGCACAGACTAATTATATTTTCTTTAAAGCTAAATTCCAAATATCTAAAAATTTTTCAACCTAATTTTTCCATTCCCAGAGTTCCAAATACATTCCACTCTCCAATTTCCCGGGACCATCCAGGCCATGGTACCTGCCTTACACACTTCAATGCTTTGTAATATTCTGTGTTTTTGATGTCCTGTTGTTTCTTATGGGTTATTACCTTTATAAACATACCCTGGGTTCCTTAAAGATCCAGATCATACTTCTATTGGTAAGTTTTAAGAAAAAGGCAAATACGTTTAAAACCAAATACCTCAACAACATATAAAGTTGTACAGTCCTAATTACAAAGGCACTAATTTATTCTGCATTTGAATGATGATAACTGAACACAACCACGCTAGCGCATAAGCATGCCATGAATACATGCTCAGTACTTCTTAGACCATTTCCAGGGACACATGTGAAATTTCACTGAGATCAGAGCTCCCTGGCCAAGTCCATACTAAAAACAACCTACAACACAAATGCTGAAGAAAACTTGCTTATTTGAGAACGAGGACGAATCATTTTTTATACAAAATAAAAACATACCTTTTCCCAAGAATAATCAATTAAATGACTATGGAGGCTCTTATTCCATTAAAAGTGGGGAGATAGAAGTATAGGAAAAAACTAAGAATATTGCTGATAATTAGAGGAAACACATTAATTGAAAACTGTCTTCTCCGTAAAAACTGTGCTAAATTTGTAATTTTGGTAATTACAACATGCTAAAATCAGCTTATGTGATCTTCTGGATTTATTTTATATTAAATTAGAAATAATATTCTTTGAGCCTACAAATCTATCCCAGTAAGTATTGCGACCACTGAAAAAAGTTGTTTGGAGATGACTATCTTAATATTTATTAGAAAAAAAAATCATATAGTACAGTGGTATAACTTAAAACTGGCATTTCTCAGAGTCAATAAAAATTTCCCAATTAGTTATTGCAGATTTCCTAAAAGCTTTAATGAATGATTGAAGGGGTGGTGGTGGTGGGGTGGGGAGACAAAGTAAGATCAAGGACTAAAATTAAGTCTCAGAACTTTCTAAATATTTCCGTTTTCATGATCAGAATTGTCCACTGGTAACAGTTTTACATTTTTGTGGTCTTAATGAAGCACAGCATTCCTTTACAGTAAATTTTATTAAAATAAAAGTATAAGACTTAAGTAAGAGGAAAGTTCTATTTCATATGCCCAAATACAATGCCCTGATTTATTTTATGAAATGTAAGACAAGGACCATTTTCTATGAGAGAATGGAGACAGAGAAAAGAAAATAAGACCTCTGACCCAAAAAGTTTCTTCATGCCTGAATCTGTCATAATCCATCCCCAAAGAAGCAAGTTCAGTTTCCATTTTCCCTACTTGGACTCATGATATTACACTGAACCCATTTAACTTGGGAATATATAAACGTGAAAAAAAAGGAATATATAAACATGAGTATTTATCTTCATGTCACACAATCCAAGTAAAGGACTCTAGAAGAAATGTTTATTGAATGTTTTATTTCCAATTAAAATATTGATTCTGCTAATAACTTAAAATTAAAAGTGACTAATGGGGGTTCTACGTGATATTTCGTTCAGCTAGCAAGTGGGAGGGCTGGAGCAGTGGGCTCATCTGAGTGGTCTATTAGAACAAGCACCATGAACTAGATGGATGAACAGAACCACGAAGTCACGAAGTGAGCATCCTAAGCAAGCACGCCCGGTATCCTAACTAAGCACACCCAGAAACATGGGAGCAGTTAATAGTAAGAAAAGTCACAAGAGCATACTGCGCACCGAAGGCTGGCTGAGACCTTCAGATCCAGTATTTCACAACAATCACTGGAAGAAGGTCCTACTGTCAGCCGCTGCAATGCAAAGAGGTTAATGCCAAGTCTGTAGGGCAGGTGTAGCACCAGGCCCTACTGACACCAAAGGCCATGATTACATCCAACCATTACGTGGTTTTCGCCCTTGCACTCCTCCAGAAGACAGCATACCCGTCTTCTCCTGACAAGGTCAGGCAGGGGGAATCGGACTCGTTCTTGCTTGCTTTGTGTTTTATTTAAAACAAAACCTGGTTTCTCAATTGGGCAACCAAAATTTCCCTCTCCTGGGAGGTGTGGCGGTTCACCTCCAATTCTGACCCAAGAGGTGCCGTGATGGCTTTCTTCCTCTGCGCAAACACCAAATCCTTGACGTAGGCCACCAGTTTCCTGGGCACCAAGTCACTGCAGCTGCACAGGCCTTCCCTTTCCATCAGCCTCGGGGCCAAACTCAGCGGTGACTTCACCAAGCCCTCGGGAACATGGGACCAGAGACGCTTCTTGGACAGGTTCTCGTTTAAAAAAAGAAAAAGAACCAAAAATATTTTCACGCTCTGCAATTTTGCTCTGCATAAAGTCTCCTCTACTTTCTCCTCTCGGTCAACACTTTCCAACAACGTCACTGAGGAATGAGGTGCCAGCTGGCCGGGCGGGGACGGGCAGGGGGCTAGGGGATCAGGACCCGAGTGGGCTGCAAGGATGGTCTCGGGGAGTGAACAGACCTCGTTCCAACCTCAGCTCTGCTACTTAGTTCTAAATGATCTTTAGCGAGTGACTTAACTCCCCCACTTTGCAGCTGCATCATCTGTAAAACGAGGATAATAAATCCTTTTCCTCACAGGCACTTCGAGGACTCGTAAAATAAGGACTAGGACGTGCTGCACGCAGCCAGACATACAAGCAGGAGCGTGATCTATGGCAGCCTCTACTACTGAAGAACTACTTCTATTTCGGGATAAAACCATCCACGGTCACCTGTCTCCTTTCAGGTCTTAAAATACTTTTTGGAGTCAAAGTTAGGAGCCAGACTGCAGCCGACGGCCTGGGGTGTAACCCAAGTCTGCTACTGACGGGCTGTGTGACCTGTGACCTGTGACCGAGAGGGGCTCTCCACTTCTGGGTGGGGGATGTAGTAAGAGTAGCACCCACCCCACGTGAGCTGTGAAGATTGAGTGGGCTGACGTAGGTAAAAACACCCAGAAAAGTACCTGGAATACAGAGATTTCCCTTGAGACTTTAGAATTTTCAAGAACCAATTTATTTCAACTTTTTTTTTTTTTAGCTTGAATTTAAATATAATCATAGCTAAGATCTTACTCAAGAATACTCCTTGGGCTTGTAATTAAGATAGTGGAATCCACTCAAGTGCAAAAAATGTGCTCTTTATGAGTCAGCATCCTCTTTTTCTCTGTAATTACGTACGGTGCTTTAGAAGCCTTACTATCTAAGCCTAAATACGCTTGGTAGTAATTATTAGCAAAACAAACATCAGAAGGGTAAATTCCTAGTAACAGGGTGCATTTGAATGCAAACAGCTATAGTTCTTCAAGTCTGTTTTTCATTTAAAAACAATCCCTAACCATTTATGCTTCAATCCGTCCCCAGTCTGTTAAAAACAGTATTGAAAAAAAAAAAAAGTGAAACAATTACTTTGCTTCAATTCAGGGATTTCAGCAAATTCTCTAAATCCAGCATGAGTTTGGTTTGGCTCCTGGCTTGAAATAACCCTACCTTCTCTCTCCAGCGGAGCTTATTCTGGCCTCACGGGGGTTTTGCTAGAGCTCAAAAGTACCTGTGCCCCCTCAGCAACAAGAGGTGACACAATGAATGGAGTGAGGGCTGCAAAAACACGAAGGGATTTCTGTTTTGAACGTGAAAATGTTCTCGGTGCATGCATGCCCCCAGCAATTTTTTTTTTCTTAAATTTCTGGGCTGAGGTAACTCACTGGGAAAAAAAAAATCAGAGAAAGAGAATCTCAGGGTTTATACTTTAGATGAATTATAAAAGAGTACTCGAACTGTCTGCAAATGCCTTCTATGGACGAAGAGGAGGGTGTGCTTGCACAGCTTCCGTACGAGGAGGTCACCGTCTTCAAAGGGACACAGAAAAGATGGCAAATAAAAACCAGTGGGATTTAAACTTTTATGTCTACGGCTAACATCTGAATAGAGTCTCTGAGGGTTTATCTGTTTATTGTATAGGGAGAGAGGAGAGAACGTGAGAGACAGCCAGTGGGGAGCGGGGGGGAGAGAAGCAGGCCCTGACCTGATGACCCTGAGATCAGGATCTGGGCTGCCGTTGAGAGCTGGAGCCTGAGCCGGAGCCTGAACCGCCTGAGCCTGGGGTTTTAATAGCACTTTCAGAAACACGGCCTCAGAGGTACATACGGTTTACTATTTATTTGATGATTAAAAATAAGACACTGGGGAATCCCTGGGTGGCTCAGTGGTTTGGCACCTGCCTCGGGCCCAGGGAGTGATCCTGGGATCCTGGGATCCTGGGATCGAGTCCCACGTCGGGCTCCCAGCATGGAGCCTGCTTCTCCCTCTGCCTGTGTCTCTCTGCCTCTCTCTGTGTGTGTGTCTTTCATGAAAAAATAAAATCTTTAAAAAAATTAAGTTAAATTAAAAAAATAAAAATAAGACAGTGACTGGTAAGCCTATTCAATTATAACTCAGGCATAAGGAACATATGCTAATGAAGGCAAATGATACATACGATGAGTCAACACCGTGGATATTATCAGATTCCAAGGAAAAACCCTCCGGGAAAGCTAATGCAGCAATTGCTTCGTCGATGCGTTTGGGACCTGTCAAGCCCTTACCCACTCCTGTCCGCCCTGGGGAGCAAGGATTATGCGCGACAAGAAGAGCAAGACTGCGTCCCTCTGTGTCGTCAGAGGACAGTGAGCAGATGTCAGTGCTGTTCCACTACATGTGACGGAGTCACCGCACGAGACGTGGTGGGAGGGTGGCTGCGACACCCTGGGGCGACAGGCTCCGTCCTCCTCCTCGCACCGGGATGCTCCTCTGCGCGCACAAGCAGCCACGCGGAGCTGCCTGTGGTTCCGGGAGCGGACAGTGAGGCGGACGGGCTTTAGGGGGCAGGTAACGCCTGTGCCCCCAGAATGACCTGCTCCACTTGCCAGCCCCAGGGCCCAGGCTCGGGGAGCCTCCTACAGCACCGCCAAGGTCCTCCCTCGACGTTCCCAATTCGCGTCTGTGACGTTTTAGAATTTGCAGCTCTACGCGGGTGGGATTCTAGTGGATCCTGCAGCTCTGCAAAGTAGAGGGGCTTTCCCCTGCTTGCAGGTCCCTAGCTACGTGAGCTTGTTTTCCTGCGCTTCCTAGAGCCTTCCTCAGCTGCGGACTAGCTCTCAGTGCAGCCTGGCAAAGGGGATTCATCCTAGAAACACGCGTAGGATGGTTCAGAGCTGCAATTCCTACAACCGCTCTGGGTGACTCGCAGCACAAACGCCCGCCCTACGACAACTCAAAGAGCCACTTGAAGGGCCTACAGTGAACCGGAGAGACTGAACTTTTTCTTTTTCTTTTTTTTTTTTTTTTGAGACTGAACTTTTTCGTTGGATTTAGCTTAACCATGGCCCTCGGCCCCTCAAGGTCACACTAGCATTGAGCAGACGCCTGACATGTGCCTCACCGGGTTCCTGCAGTTGTGTCTAAGGCCCAACAACACGGAGCTTCCAACGTACCACGATTTTTAACAGAGGTAGCCCCTAATTTAGAAACACAACTACAAGCAGCTGTAGAATAGATTTCCCAGGAAGAAGCCTCCGTGGGGCAGATGCCTACGCTCTCCATTTGGCGACGCGTTGTGGATATTACTGCAGAGAAGGGCCTTTATATCCAGGAACAATTCCCAAAGCCTAACCCAGAGATCATGTGCATCCATCTCCTGGGGGTGCCTGTTAAAAATGAACTGGGAACAGGGGCCCCTGGGGGGGCTCAGCGGTTGGGCGCCTGCCTACGGCCCAGGGCGTGACCCCGGGGCCCAGAATCGAGTCCCACATGGGGCTCCCTGCATGGAGCCTGCTTCTCCCTCGGCCTGTGTCTCTCCTCCCTCTGGGTCTCTCATGGATAAATTTTAAAAAGAAAAAAGAAAAAAAAAAAAAGAAAAAAGAAAAAAGAAAAAGAAAAAAGAACTGGGACGCACCTTACGTTTCCTGCGTCAGTATCTCTGGAGATGGTGCTTTGAAAGCTGCATCTTAACAAACACCTGATGGCTCTGATGCAACACAGAGTTCGAGACCCAGGTTTCCCCAAGATCTAAAGACGCAGGCCTGCAGGCGGGGAGGGCGCGCGGAGCCGTGGGGCTGCCAGGCTGGGAGCCCCGTGCAGAGACAGCTGCTCTCCCCGCGAGCAAAGTATCTTCTCCCCGGAAACACGGGGCGCGGCGCAGATGCCCCGACGTGGCCGGGGAACCAAGGACGCCCCCCACCCCCCACCCCCGGGCCACCCACCCCCAGGCCTGGGCGCCCACCCCTGCCCCTCCTGTGGGGTCATGCTCTGCGTGGGGGCGGGACTAAAGCTCCAGGGTCTGGGGAGGGTGCCAGGGCCAGAGGGGACCCCCCTTCTCCCTCAGTAGGCGCCGCGGGGCGTGGCGCGACCACGTGGAGAGCGGGCGTCCCAGCAGCACACGAGGTCACCCCCACTGCCCGTCTCCTCTGAAGGCCGCGGGCCGTCACCCCGCACCCCATGCCCCAGCGCTCGGTGCACCTGTTACCTCAGGGCCACAGAGGACGCAGCCCCTGCCGCGTGGAGCCCCCACCAGGCCCAACTCGGGACACGTGCGACGGATGGAAGGCCCGCGAGCTCGGAGAGGAAGAAGCGGCCCTGGGGGACCGACAGTGCCCGAGGCTGGGGGAGGGGGGCTGGCGCGGACCGAGGGGCTGCAGCGGGGCTGACCAGGAGCCTAGACCTTGCCGGCCGGGCCCACCATAGGGCCTTTCGGCTGCAGGACAAATGGAAGTCGCGCCGGTCCCAAGCAGGGAGACCCACCCGCGCCCCCAAGTGCTCCAGCGCCGATGCTGAGGCCCCAGCCTGGGGATGCTGCTGGGCTGGCCTGGGCCCCGCCTCGAGCCTAGGGAGGTCCTTGGGGATCCGAGGCCACGCCCAGGAGCCAGGGCTGTGCACGCAGGCTGTCCCTGGCCGAGCAGAGCCGATGGCCCGGAGCCGGTGGGAGAGGAGGACACACCCGTGGCCCCATCGCACCGACCTGGTCCCGCGGCGGCAGCCGGAGCAGAGCAGTACCCGCTAGTCCTCCCCTGGGACCCCCGGCACCTGAGAGCCACTGCGCGCGGGGCGGGGGGCAGGGGGCACCGCGTGCCTCTAGACAGGCAGGCGGTACTAACCAGCCCCCAGACGGCTGCCTGGGTGCCCCGGCCCAGCAGCCCTGCCCCCCCACTTCCTCGCCCCGCCCATGCCGTCCTCACCTCCCCAGGCACCCCCACAGTTCAGCCTTCCTCTCTGGCTCCACCTCTGGGGTTGCAAACAGTCTCTTACTGTGCCGAAGAGCAGTAAAACAAAACACCTACCCAGTAGAGTCCGGCCACCAAATTCAGTAAATCATGACAAGGGATGCAGAGAAAATGCGTTAAAATCCGGATGCAAAGTCTCATCCATGTATGCAATGACTACGGGATAAAAGGAGAGGCCAAGACCTGGTATTGCGAGAACCGCCTGGAATGCGGAATCGGAGTTTCACGTGGGAGCAGCACCGAAGTGGGCAGCCTTCTTTTGCTCCCCCGGAATAAGAGGACGCTGTGCATGGGGATCCCTGGGGGGCTCAGCGGTTGAGCATCTGCCTTCAGCCCAGGGCCTGATCCTGGGGTCCCGGGATTGAGTCCCGCATTGGGCTCCCTGCATGGAGCCTGCTTCTCCCTCTGCCTGGGTCTCGCCTCTCTCTCTCGGTCTCTCATGAATAAATAAAATCTTTAAAAAAAAAATTGAGAGGATGCCGTGCAACAAGCAATCCATTCCTCTTGCCATGTCAACACGAGCTGACGTTTACTGGGGGCTTATTATGAGTCCCTGCTCTCGGGGCTTTGCACAGCTCACTACTTCATTCTTCAGTCGGGCTAAAGAAACCAACAGTCCCAATATTTTATATTTACTTACGAGATGAAAAAAATATTGCATGTTTCAGATTCACTCACAGCAGAAAAGCCGGCCGATGCTGACCCTGTTAATTCTACCTCAAATCAACCGTCCGCAGGCCGTACGTAAGATACACTTTTTCATTAACAACCTTTTTTAGGGATCCCTGGGTGGCGCAGCGGTTTGGCGCCTGCCTTTGGCCCAGGGCGCGATCCTGGAGACCCGGGATCGAATCCCACATCGGCCTCCCGGTGCATGGAGCCTGCTTCTCCCTCCGCCTGTGTCTCTGCCTCTCTCTCTCTCTCTCTGTGACTATCATAAAAAAAAAAAAAAAAAAAAAAAAAAACAACCTGTTTTATATTTGTTCATGTTTATGATGTGGCCACCTCATGATCCTTTATATCTAAAATACCCCGTGCCACTGCAATTGCTCTGAGCACCAGAGCCTGCCTGCAGTAGGGTAAAAAAATCATCGGAAGTCAGTTTTCAAGAATTTTAAAGAATTTAAAAAATTTTGAAGAGTAAATAAAGCCGTGTTGTTTTGAAACATACTGTTTTTCCAAGTACGCCTAAGGAAGCATTTAGGCTGGCAGGTCAAAATGTCTGCAGTCATGTCTTAAAAATACTTTAGTGTAAAAATCACAGTGAGAAAAAAAATCTGGGTCAAAAGTGTTCACCTTAAAAACTGAGGGGTCATTTCATCATCTCCCTCATGTTTCCTTCGCATGTAACTAATCAAATGTTTCAGGTTACTGCTAGTTATGGGGGGGAAAAAAAGTAAAAAATAGTAAATCTGGTAAGAGGAAGACAAGAAGAAATCTAAATGGGTATCTAAAAGCATGAATAATGGGGACACTCATTCACCCACTGAAAGATCACTCGAAGAGATTAACCTGAATACCAAGAAGTGTAAGTATCCACTCAAAGTAACGGCAGGTCAGCATTCACGGACTCAGAAGTCGGTGAGGGCTAAAAATCTACGACACAGAAAGCTATTTAGAGATGAAAGCGTGTAATAGGTTATACAGAAAACTAAAAATGCCCGTGGTAAAAAAAAAAAAAAAAAAAAAAAAGCCTGTGGTTGTTCCCTAAATCCCGGTGATTTCACGAAAAACCATGACTACACCTCAGAGAAGACAGGTCACTGGAATGGTCAAATCCATCACAAATTTTTTTTTTTTCCCACAGATTTTGAATTGAGGAAGACCCCAGGACATCATCCCAAGGAGATTGTGCTGTGAGCAAACGCTGGCCCTAGGAATCTGGCCTGGAGCCCGGACGGTGAGTAGAAAGCCTTCGAGATAGACCTGCGGGCTCTTTGGAGTATCCTGTTGATATTTTAAACAGTATCTTGGCTTCTGAAATCTAAACGCTAGGTCGCCTTACCACCTGCTGAGTCAGAGTCAATGGACTCTGAATCTGTAATTATTACTGTATGAGCTAGTACTTGATTTATCTGGAGTTTCCTCACGTGGTACAACTTCATTCTGGAGGGCTGGGTTGGGTAAAACGAAGTTATGTTAAATCGGTCATAGTTTTTAAAGGTCAAAAAAAAAATCATCCTCTTGTGGTTAATAATTAAAGAAGTTACAGCTCACCCAATCCATAGGGTACAACTGTTTTTTTTTTTTAATTTTTTTTTATTTATTTATGATAGGCACACAGTGAGAGAGAGAGAGAGGCAGAGATATAGGCAGAGGGAGAAGCAGGCTCCATGCACCGGGAGCCCGATGTGGGATTCGATCCCGAGTCTCCAGGATCGCGCCCTGGGCCAAAGGCAGGCGCCAAACCTCTGCGCCACCCAGGGATCCCTACAATTGTTTTTCTAAAAGGATACTGACACCTGAAATGTCATTATTACTCTGACAGCATTGCTATGAATTTAGAATCGGATTTATTAATTCAAACACCCAGCCGGCTCATCTATAAGAGTGGAAGTTGTAAGGTATTTAAATAGAGAACTGTGTTGCCTTAGGTTTGAAAATACTTCCATGAAAGGGAGGCCCGGGCGGGTTAGTCGGCTGAGCTTCTGACTCCTGGTTTCAGCGTGGGTCATGGTCCTGGGGTCACGGGATCCCCCCGAGGTGGGCTGCATGCCCGGTGGAGGGGATTCACCCTTCCTCTGCTCTTCCCCCTGTTCGAGCGCACGTGCGTGTGCGCTTGCTCACTCTCAAACGAATAAATAAATCTTAAATAAATAAAAGAAACTCCCAAAACCTAAGCACGAAGGAACATGTTTCCGCTAACCCGCTCTTCCTTTCAGGAGTATTCTCAGTTAATGATCTTTTACTGAAAGGTCAAACAACATCTAGTCCCTTATTTGATAATCCACTGAGCTTGAAACATTCCGGCTCATCTCAACGAGTGAAATCAGAACTAGAGGACTGAGCTTATATCGTGGACCCTTGAACAACATGGGTTTGAACCAAGCAGGTCCACTTATGCATTGATTTTTTTTTTAAAGTAGACGTACGCTATCGAAAATGTACTCTCTTCTTTAGGATTTTCTTGACTTTTTTTTTTCTCTAGGCTACTTCATTGCAAGAATGCCATGTACAACACCCATAACATGCAGAGTATGTGTTAGTCAACTGTCTATGTTATGTGCAGCGCTTTCAATTAATAGTAGGCTATTAGTTGTCAAGTTTTGGGGGACTTAAACATTGTACTTGCATTTTCAGCTGTGTGTGTGTGGGGGGGGGTCAGCGCCCCAACCCCTATGTCGCTCAAGGGTCAAATGCAGTGCAACGAACATCTTAGTAATTAAAAGAAACAACACATAGGCAAGTGCTTGACATGAGCACGAAGAAGAAATAATGGTCATTCTTCACAAAAACCCAACATCTTTCTCATAAAGGAAGGCTCTAGATAGATATTGATTGGTTCATTCAGAAATATGAACTGGCTTAAAGTAAAATGACTGGAATTTCTAAACTTCTAACACCAAAACCGTCCAACTAAAGGATGAGCCAGCCAGAAGAAAGCCTGTCTGATTTAGAGATGCTTTTATCAACCCTCCGCCTAACTTTTCTAAAGTCCAACCTCTGGTCTCCACCACCATTTTACTTTTTTTTTTTTTTTTTCCACCACCATTTTACATTAAATCAAATGCGTTTCCCATAATGTCCAAGAAAAGATAACCAGAGAACATGAAATGCCTGAGACAGAAAACCTCTTTCAACCAGAGTACTTCTAAATAACACCAATATTACCACTTTAATTACCTGATTTCAGGAGATGAAGAGATTTCATTTGTGTCTGCCCTTTTATTTCTTGGAAATGATGGACTAGCTGGAGGCATCTCACCACTTAAGCGGTCTGGGAAAATTCGGTCTTTATTCAAATTGATTTCTGAATAGGGACAGTTGGCAGCACTAAAGCATTAAAAGAAAAAGAAAAAAGAACATTCCCATTAGAACACACTTCTAACTAAAATGACAGGCTATGGAATGTAAAATCCCAATTATTTAATTGAATGTTGTATCTATTTGCACGTATCTATCGCACGCGTGTGATCAAACACACCCTATGGAGTGTCTTCTCTCTAGGGCATAAGCTAAGGATCTTCCGACAGAAAATGTGTCTCTGCATTAGATGTTCAGGTGCAGTGTGATGAACCCTCTGGGTCTGAGCAACCAGTGCTGAAGGGCCCCCTCTGTGCAGGGGCAGGGCCTGTGTGGATGCGTCGGAATAATCGGCCCGAGAGAGAAAAATGTGCAGGACATCAGAGGAGGCTTGGTGGGGGCGCTGGGCAGAGAGGGAGGCGGGGCGGATGGAGCAGATCTCCTTCCCAAAGTGGTCTTCCGGCCTCGGGGTCCCCACTGGCCAGAACAGCTGGGCCCAGCCCAGGTCGAATGCACCCCCACCTGCACTGAATCCCACTTCTGACACGAAAAAGCCCAGAGGCCAACTTGGATCACGACTCCTCTGGCTCCCTTCCCTCCAGTCGGTGCCCTCTAGACCCCTGGTTGACCTCTGGGTCCTATTCGGGTCCCATTTGGGGATCACCCCTGTTATCCAAACAAAGGAAATCTAGGTCGCTACTTGTTAAAGCAACGTTGAGTCCATATACTCCTCTGCCTCAGCCTCGGCTCTCCAGGCCGCGATGACGGGGGACCCCACATCCCAGGCCTCCAGCACATAAAGAGCACCCCGCCCACCCACCTACCCGCCCACCTTGGCCCTGTGCTTTTAGGATGCTTCCTTCAATCTGGAAACAGCTGGGTCTTACAGAGACCGCACGATCTTTATTGTATCTCCGCACAACATGGAAGTCCGTGGCGTTTTGTCGGTGTGGACGTGAACGCATGCGACAGGGACTGACAAGAATAGACACTTCGGGAGCACTCACTAAATATCGCGCTGGGTGCTTCCCAAGCAGTCACCCCTTAATCCGCAGGTTGCCTGTGGGCACAGGATCCCTTGTGGATCTTCCATGGGCTGTTTGGTCATCAGCATCCAGATTGGGTGGACGAGACCCAAGTGGGCCCGGCCGAGGGGAGGCAAAGGCAGCAGAGGAGGGCGGCGCGGGTGGGGGGGCAGGCCCGGGCCCCTGGACATGGTCCCCCGCGCGGCCTGCCCTCCGTCCCCAGGTCCCGGGGCTGCAGACACAGCTGTGAGCGGCCTTCCCGTTGCTGGCCTGCCCCCGTGCCCCGCGGTGACCCTGTCTAGACCCAGACGCATCATCCCGTGACCCCCCAGCAAGGGAGGAATGGAGCCCCCACGCTCCTGGAGCCTCCGCCTCCCGCTGCCAGCCTCCTGCCCGGCCTGTGCCCTCTCCCTGTCGGGCCTCCACGCAAGCTCACCTACCCACATCGTGTGACGGCAAGACACAGCCAAAGCTAACTTCTCTGGGGGTGCTGTTGACACCCCGGTAACGCCGCAACCCACACATCCCCGTGGCCTGTAAACCATGGCTTTACGATCACTGGGGAGCCACCCACATGCCTGCCCTGAGGGTTGTCACACGCGACAAAAGCCGTGTCCCACCCTCAGCCGACCCACGGCCACGCGGGGCACCGTAGCTCGCAGGCCTCGCAACAGAAGGGCCGCGGCTGGAAGCCCTGGGGCCTGAGGGCTGCGGGCATGGCCGTCCGCCTGCTTGTGCCTAAGTTCAGGACGGAAACCTCTTGGGGGGTCCCCCCCCAGACCTTGGGCGGTGCAGGGAGGGCAGGGCCGCGGGTACAACACGGCAGATGGCCCGGAGGTGCTCCACGCTCTCGGCACTGGAGGGTCCTGTGGGGAGGCTGCGGCTGGTGGCCAGCTCGCCTCGGGCCGGCGCCCCCTCCACCTCTGCACCCAGACACCCGGGGGTGTGCTAGCGCCGCCAGGGCAGGAAACCAGCTGGGTCCCGACCCAGGCAGCCACCAAGACCAGGGGGCGGCGGGAAGGCACGGACTGTAACAGCACGTGGACAGACGGCCGGCGGCCCCGGGAGGCCCAACAGCCGCTCCAACGTGTTCTGCGGCTCCGTCCCCGCGCGGCACAGCTGGGCACAGCCTGTGACAGTCCGTCCTGTGCCCGCATGGCGAGGATGGCAACAGTGGCGGGTCTGTGGCCTGAGCGTGTTCCACCACGTGGGCAGGGCCCCGGGCCAGCACGCACTTCCCGGACGGCGGGAGCCCAAGGGGGAGCTCCGTGCACCCAGCCCGACCCGTCAGGGTGCTGCCTCCCCATCCCACGGCTGCACAGCTGCCCTCGGGGCTGCATTCCTCATTCTCGGTTCTCGGGGCTCAGATGATCTTAGGCGGCAGCAACCTCATAGCCTGGCAGTGTCCACACCCGGGTGGATGAGGGCAGCTCCCTGCGGCTCAGGCTCGGGGCTGCAGACACGGTGTGTGCGGGGGCACGGAGGCCACACGGCTGTCTCCACAGGGCCTCACCACACTGGGCCGGCCCGTCTCCTGGCAAAGCCCTGGCTCAACAACACAGCCATGGCCGTCAGGAGGCGTTGGGGGCCACCCAGCCCGGGGGGGAGCCGCCTGGCCCACCAACACCCACCGCCAGCTCCCAAGGCCTTGCGATTCTGAACAGATCCATTCAAACAACAAGTTGACACCTTCAGTCTGAGTGAGCCCCGAACATTCGCTCGCTGTCAGGACAAATCCCTGGGCAACACGCACGAGCCCACAGCCCAAGTCCCCGAGGCAGTCTCAGCCAGGCCGCAGGGCTGGGAGTCTCAGGAGTCCAGGAGTCCAGGAGTCTAGGAGTCAGGTCCAGGAGTCTCAGGAGACACTGCTGTCCGTCCGGGCCTGGCCTCAATGCTGACCCTTGGGCACGTCCTCACCGGCTCCAGGCTGGCAGCCCCGTGGACCGCAGGGTAGGACAGCGCCAGCCCACAGCTCCAGGGAGACTGCAAGAGACCTCATAGGTGAGCCCTGAGCATGCCACCACCCAGGAAGCCTTGGCATCTGCCTCCGCTCCTCAGAAGGGCGCAGTGCCCACCGTGCGAAGGGGCAGCCGCGACGGTGAACAGTAGTGCGAAATGCTCTGGACGGGCTTCCTCTTTGGGGGCTCTCTGCTTCCCTCAGGGAAGGGTCTGCTGCTCCATCCCTGCCTTATGGACGTCTCCCTACCCCAGACTAGCCTCCCCAGGGGGAGGGACGGCCTGTCACCCCCAACCCAGGCCCACAGCAGGCGCCCTGGCGAGTGTGCTCGCCATGCAGACACGGATGGACGCTGAGCCCAGTCTGTGGGTGTCTGTCCAGATGTTTAGAATTTCCGCAGACTTCACGGTAACCTTCTAGAGGCTGCTGGGAATACTCTCCATTTTTTTTCCCTCGTGTATTTTCTCCACGATCAAATCTCACATAGAAAACACTGACTTCCAAGGCACTAGCGACGCAGAACCCCTACTTCCACAGAAATCTACGTCTCCTTCAGTCTCTCCCACTCTGTGGCCTTTCAGGGGCCCGAGTGGATGAATCAACAAAGGGAAACCCCAGGACACCACCCTGATCAACGCTCCCTTGCTGGAAAGGGGCCCCGAGCAATCTGGCTCCTGAACATCCCTGGAGATAAGAATAACATCACATTCAACTCACTCACTGATTATTTACATTTCAACATCTGAAAACATTGCAGCCTCAAATTTCATCGCTGAGACACATGTTCTATTTCTAACACCTCTTACATCAAATCTAACCATTATAATTTTTCAGAGAAGCTAACAACAACTGCTAGTCAAAACATAGCCCTTGGCTTACGTGGGCATAAAATTGATTCCTCTTGCTAAAAGAGCAACGTCCCTTGTTATCTAAGCCAAGAATGCATGTTTTGATTTATGCAGTTTCTCAGTAAATTAATCCAAAGAGAATTCTCTCATTATGTTTTCCTAAACACAGCGTTCCCGGCGAGGACAAAAAAAAGCACCAGCGAAGGGAACCTTTCAAAGGGTGTCCGTGATGCTGCGGCTACTGCAGCGTCTCCAGGAGATGGGAAGCAGGCTGCGCCTGTCGGGGACTAGTGTCCTGCCAGCCCGACAGCGCAGCGAGGGAAGCCCGGGAAAGGCAGGTGCAAGGGCTGAGGAGCGGGGGTGCCAGGAGCTGACCCGGCTGCCCGCGGCCCTGCCCAAGGCTCCGCCAGCCAGCAACCGTGCCCCCTGCACTGGCACACACTGCTGGTTAAAGCCCCCTCCCACCCCCTACCCCCCAGCCTCCTCATCTACGCGGGTCCTTAGGCCATAAGGTCTACCTCTCCCTCCCTCATTCCAAAAAAAAAAAAAAAAAAAGAGTGATTCTCTACTGGTTCCAATTACCTCCCAGTCCACCACGGCTGTCCATGAAATCTCCCATGACTCCCCACGATAGCCCCCCTTCTTTTAGCCAATACAGGGCTGCATCGCTGAAGACATGCTCCCAAGATAATCACTGACACTCTGTGACGTGGGGACCCTCGGAGGAACGCGGCCCAATTGGGAAAGGGTGGTCCTGCCGAGTGAACAGTGCCACCAGGCCGGGCAGGACTGTCCCCAAAGACCCTGCTGCGCCCGGCAGACCTCTCTGCTCAGGTCTAATCTCCGCACTCCTAGGGACATGGCGGCCGTTGCTGTAGGCGGGTTCCCTTCCCCGGAGGCTGAAACAAACCCTCACCTGCAGCCCAACAACATGGTATCAGTATTCATGCTTTTTTAAAACTTCTTTATTCTTTTTCTTCATAATCTGAGCAAACTGCCTCAAGCCCGGTGAACGTCTTAGGGCTGCTCCAGGAGGAAGGATGCCTGGCAAGGGTGCGGAATTAGCTATTGCTTTGGATCTTGTACCTTAACCAAGTCATGTACAGCTTTGTGTTTCCACTGCTCCCCAAGTTCCGTGAAGGCTGGGTCTGCGACTAAGTCTCAGAGCGGAGCCTTGAGAGGCAGAGAGCGGACGGGTCACCAGCACAGATCCGTGAGCTACCCTGGGTGCCATTCCCAGTTCCCCCACACCGGGGGGAACCAGGAAACCTCCCCAGGGCTACAGTGGCCGCATCAAGAATCAGAAGAAAACAGTACTATAATAGGGTAGTTCTGGAGGTCGTCTAAATACGTAAAACAGAGCGATACCATGTACAGAGTAAATGCATGCTCAATAAATGCTGCTTACTGGGAAAAAAACCTCCTCAAAAATATTTATTGAATGAAATAATTTATTAATATATAATAGAATATAGCAGGCCACTGAGTCATTTCTGGCATTTAGACTTACATAAGGTCTGAAAAATAACCTAGCTGCCTTTACTCAGCCACACTGAGCAACTTTTAAGATACATGAGTAATTTAAACGGAGTTAAAAATACTATAACTTTGGGTTTGCAGTTATACAAACAATGAAAAGGATTTTTCTTTCTTTCTTTTTTTAAGCAGGCTCCACACCAAGCAGGCAGACACCCAATGTAAATGTCTAAGAGTAAAGCAAAACTCCATCTGACTGCATTTATACATTCATTTGGTTTTTTTTATTCATTTAGTTATTCATCAAACATTTATTGGGCACCCTATATCTACCAGATATCCTTCTATTTCATGGGTATAGAGTGGTAAAATGAACTAAAAAAAAAAAAGTCCTTGTCCTTATGGAGCTTATAGCCTACTGGAAGGGCTTGAACTCATGACCCTGAGATTGAGAGTTGCATGCTCTACCGACTGAGCAAGCAAGGCACTCCTGAAAAGGATTTTTTAAATGGCTATCTGTAAATAGTATCACCACCCTGTGTTTAGACTATTTACTCTGGAACAGAATGAATCACATAAAAATCTCAGGAGTGTTGCAAGAGGAAGATAAGCAATATTACAGGTTGCAGAGATAGATAGATAGATAGATAGATAGATAGATAGATAGATAGATAGATAGAAAAAAAGAAAGAAAGAAAGAAGAAAGAAAGAAAAGAGAAAGAAACAAACATTAATTATCCAATTTTACAGTTCCTATAACTCTTAGAACGGGTAGTGCAGTCTTTAGATTTTTCAAAAGACCTAGATTCACAACATGTGCAAACGAGATATACAACGGCTCCGTTTCTTTAGTGGGGAATCCAATTAACACACAGTTAGAACACTTACATTGACAAATGATTATTTTAATACATCCATGAGCAGGTGATACTTCTGGTTCCTTAAAAAGATCTCAGTTAAATTATACGGATTTCAAAAAAAAAAAATCATGGTGATTTCTAGGTATTTCAGTATTATTTTTAAATGCCTACAAAGACCCCCAAATTGCCTAAACAATACATCAAATTTCAAATGTACAGATATGGTTTCTTTTTTAAGTTAGAGGTAAAAGAAAAAAAAGAAAAATACTGAAAAACACTTTCACATCAATGCATTCCCAAATTCGACTATTTATATTTGTGCCTCTTGTGCTCTTCGCCGGTAATCTACGATAATCTCACTTCTCATTATTCAAATTGCCGAGTCCCCCAATCAAATCTCATTCTACAAAACAAAGACCTTCCACAGGGCCTGCCCTCTTCTCATAATTAATGGTCAACCCAAGGTGGCTCTCTCGGGAGCTAAGTACCTGCAGAGCTCGTCAGGCTGTCAAGAAAAGGCAAATGGCTGGAGTACATCTACCTTGGAGTGTGAATGCATTTTCTCCCAGGAAGACTTAGCGACGGTCATGCTCTTCGTTTCCACAGGATCACCATGGTAACCACATTTTGCATGGATCAAAATATAAAATTAGCTCCCACCTATGTGTATACATGGAAATGTTCATCTTACACATACGTGGGACAGGCACCCCGTCTCTGGCCACGCGAGAAATTCCCACGTGAGCGGCAGCACCACATACCTGTGAGGGCCCAGGTGCCTCACTCTCTTAAAATGGCCAATCCCTTTACATCCTGGGGTTGAGCATCCACCATGTTCTGAAGCTTCCATTAATTCTAAGGGGCCTATGAGAAAGCAAGGGGGGGGCGGATAAAGAGAGAAAGAAGGGGCACCAAGTTAACAAGAAGGCTGTAAGAAACCAACAATATCTTGAAAGCCTTTATTCTTAAAGGTTTTTCTCTATGCTTTTGTTCACACGATTTATCTTCCTTCCGTAGTGAAATGCTAGACTTTGATCTCACCCTCTTTCAATGTCACAAATTCCAGAAACACCTAAACGTATACCGATGAGGAGATTCTAAATAATTTCCATCACGGAAATAAGATAATTAGTAAAGGAATACTCGTGTACTGTGACACTACCAAACAGAACCCTTCACCCCCTCCGCATTTCACAGACACCCTCATCCCGACCACTTATGTTCATGTGTAACGCGCCAGACCTTGTTCTAAGCGTTCCCATACACGGGAAGGTGTGCGTGTATACGGGTGTCAGGTTTTGGTTGTCTCATTTTGTTGCCTACAAGGGACAGCACGGCACAGATGTGCACTATTCTGAAACATTTTTCCTTTAGTCTTTTTTTTTTTTTTAAGATTTTATTTATTTATTCATGAGAGACACACACAGAGAGAGAGGTAGAGACACAGGCAGAGGGAGAAGCAGGCTCCATGCAGGGAGCCCGATGTGGGACTCGATCCGGTGTCTCCAGGATGATGCCCTGGGCAGAAGGCAGGCACCAAACTGCTGAGCCACCCAGGGATCCCCATCCTTTGGTCTTTAAGTCTTGTAAATCTTTCCATCTCAATGGTAAGATTCCTGATGGCTGTTGCATAGTGTCTGCATTATGAATGCACCAGAATTTAACCCATCTTTGTCTCCAAGTTCGTTATTTTGCATATAAAGTAACAGAGAGCACGCAGGTGAGTTTCTGTACTTTTGTGCAGCTTGTGGATGGCGTCCAGAAGTGAAGCCACTGGATGGGGGACTGCAGGGTGAACTTGTTAATACTCTGCAATAATCTATTGTATCTCCTGCGTATCTTTTGCTACCATGTCTATGCTTTCTTTCAAAGTTAAAACCATAGTATGGGATCCCTGGGTGGCTCAGCAGTTTAACGCCAGCCTTTGGCCCAGGGTGCATTCCTGGAGTCCCGGGATCAAGTCCCGCATCAGACTCCTGGCATGGAGCCTGCTTCTCCTTCTGCCTGTGTCTCTGCCTCTCTCTCTCTCTCTGTATGTCTATAATGAATAAATAAATAAAATATTTAAAAAATAAAAAATAAAAAAAATAAAACCATAGTATGTCAAGTTCTCAGTGCCTATTTTTTTTTAAGTGGAATTTAAAAGAAATTTTTACTGAGGTTATTGTAAATCACACACAGTTTGAAGTGATGATTCAGAGGGAGAGCCTCTGTATACTTTGCCCACTTTCTCCCAATGGTAACATTTTGTAAAATAGTAGTAGAAAATCACTGCTGATACACTGAATTTTGAGAGTCTGACAATCTGTCTTCCCAAAATTCAGTATCAATTTTAAAAGTGAGGAGTACTTCTAAATAAAAGTAAAAAAAAAAAAAAAAAAAGTATATAAACTTTGCTTTTTCAAACATCGTATTTTTTCTTTCGGATTTCTGTGACTGCCATGTAGTTAAAAATGTAGGAAGAGGAAAAGGATGACACAGAGAAGAAACGTACAGTGAGAAAGAAGTAGAAAGAAAAGGGTAGGAGAAAAAATGTCAAGCGCCCTACACAAGAACATGAAAACATTTATTTAAGTTATCCTTGTGTCTCTTACTCAAAGGAGGCTGAAGAGGATGCCCGGTTTTTGAACACCAGCCCACGGGGTGAATATCAGGGCAATCTGCATCTACCCAGTAATCGTAGCAACTATTCCAGCCATCAAAGTGAACCTGGATAATAAAAAGAAAATCAGAGTACAATTCAGATCACAAGTATTCCCACAATAAAAGTTCTACCCACCATAACCATTTTCATTCTCTTCTAAATTATATAGATTTAATATCAAATAAATCTTTTCAATTACTTAAATTACTTCATTCACACTATGAGAAAAAAAAGGCACTTTTGACCTATCTTCAAATGACCTGTCCATCAATAAGTGTCTGGCCAGAGGCATTATCCCAGCAGTACGTCTACAGATATATTACGTACACCTTCCGACACTAGAACAATGGGAGTACGCAGCATCTTCAAATAAGCAACACCAAACCGCTAGTAAATATTACTAAAATAATGAATAAATCAGGGCAGGGAGGGAGGGGAGAGTGGAGAGGCAGAAAGGCCTTTCATGTAAATGTCAATTCTCTCAGAATTATGCTAAAAAGGCTTTTTAAACAAATTCAGTGTCCTATTAGAAATACACTGAGTTTACAAAATCATCAAATGCATATCCAAGTATGATTTTTTTTTTTTCTCCTAAATAATCACAGCACCTCTCAAGGAGGTTTTACAGGGTGGTCAATGCCATCGTTTGTGGCCACCACGTGAAAGAGCAACTGGTCCTTCAGGCAGGGTCACTAGGGACCAGCTCTGTATGTTTTAAGTATTACATATATTTTATCCTTAGGATAAAAGGATATGCCGAAAGCCTATATATATATTTTGCTTTTACATCGTTTCCCAGCTAGATTTCCTTCTTAAGTCTGTGGATCCCTCACTAACAAGACAACAGATGCCAACTGGATTTAAAAAAATCCAAGCATTAAAAGTTGAACAATAAAATTTCTAGAACAATGCATGAGTGAACGTATTTGTAATCTTACAACAAGATAACTTTTGTAAGCAAGACACCAAACTCAAAAGCCATTAAGGGCAAGACTCTTCAATTGGACTACATGAACATTTAAAACTTGGGAGTGGCAAATACCACAAAAAAGATGGAAGGCCCACGAGAAACCCGAAAAACACATTCATTACATATGCAACAGTGTACTCTGCTCCTTCATTTAGACAGATATAATATATCAACATAAAAAGATGAAAAGCCCAAAAGAAAGATGAAAAATAGATATCAACTGCTGATAAATAAGAAACTAAATACAAATGGTTATAAACATATAAAAAGGTAATCGATTTCACTTATAACTAAAAAACTACAAATTAAAACCACAAGATGCAATTCTTTTTTTTTTTTTTTTTCAGCCTGTCAAAAATGTGCCATTTTGGTGACTCCTAGAGCTGGTGAGAATGAGAATAAAAAGCTTTCTCATGAAAAAGAAAAAAAAAAAAAAAAGCTTTCTCATGGACAGCTACAGGAGTATTAATTGACCGATATTTCTGGAGAGTTATCTGCAAGAACAGTCACTTAAAATACATCACCTTTGACTTGATAATCTCAGTAACTCAACTCATTGTCTGCAGTAGAAAACCAGGTGGGTATCCACCGTTAGGAGGCTGGCTAACTGAATCATGGTACATCTAGGGGACCGGACAGTACAGAGCTGTCAAAGTACACATATACGGGTTCAAAAGAATGTCCTCCTTCTTGAATCCCACAATATTACATAGTACAATGAATTAAATAGCACAATGAATCCACTTTCTCAAGCTCAGAAGTCAGTTAATCCTAGAATCAGAGCCCACAGAATTCCCCACCTGGAAGAAAACACTGGCATCACCTTAAAGAAGAGAAGGGACCATGCAGCTAGTCAGGACGAGGAACCGAGCCTGAATTCAAGGATCCAAATAAAATTGTTCCTCATTCACATACTTTGAATATAAAAGTTGCACCTACAGAAAATTACTGAGCTCAAAATAGCCCTTCGCTTTCCTGGGATCAAAAACAATGTTCACCTAACAGGTGACATTCACGATAATTTTCTAAAACGATCAGTTTAGGCTGTCCATGCCAACCAGTAAACGAACAGACATAACTAAGAGTGTTAAAATAAGTTTAAAGTGTCCTAATTCTCAACTAGCAAAGTGCTTACCCTTATTTTACTAGAAACATGAAACTTTCCTGTTTTCTGACCTTGCTATTCCTAAATTCCATTACTTTTAACCTGAAATTAATGTTCATATCATTCATGTTTCATTCGTTGTAGATGAATCACTAAATTTTTTTAAAAAGATTTTATTTATTCATGAGAGACACAGAGAAAGAGGCAGAGACACAGGCAGAGGGAGAAGCAGGCTCCCTGCAGGGAGCCCGACGTGGGACTCGATCCTGGGACGCCGGGGTCACGACCTGAGCCGAAGGCAGATGCTCCTCCACTGAGCCACCCAGGCATCCCGTATCACTCAATTTTTAAAAATCTAGGTATCTTCTTAGAGCAAATGTCCTCAATCCTAACAAATAAATGGATGTCTACTCTGGATACACACCAGAACTTTGTGATGACAAAGAGAAAGAAAAAGAAAAAAAAAAAAGAAAGGCTGAGCCTACCTAGGAGGTTGCTAATCCACGGTTTGGTTCTGTGCACACACCTGCTGTTTGCTCAACTGCTAAGTCACTGTGCTGTGCACTCAGGATTGAGACCCGTGGACATTGACTCGTACGTTACTGCACACCACACGGACTCTGAAAATCTCAATTATCATCATAAATAAAAGGGCTCTTTCTAAAGTTTCCTCCCATATGACTTTAAGGATGTTTATGGCAGACCTAGCAGCTAGCGTGTCTGCAGACACCACAAGCTTCTGGTGTTTGCAGAAAGTGACCCCTCAGTTGGCAGCGGGAAGTTATCTATCCGGGACGAATATACTTCAGATACTACAGACAAATCTAATACCTCCTATAAATGAGGTGGGCAGACAAACTGGAGGATGTTAGTAGTTTGAGTTTCAATTTCAGAGATAAAATTTAGTTTAGATATTATGAACGGAGGTAACAATAAAATCCTGTCTGCTAAGTGCCAAATACACATAAGAATGTATCTGAATTCACGTAAAAATTAATGATGCAAAAATTAATACTAACCCTAATCAAAATCTCACTCTAGAAGCCCAGATAACATAACTTATTAAAGTCTGTATAGTTGTAGTTCATCTTTCATGACTTTCACTACTTCAGTTGCTGGCATATTAAAAGGTCTTAAACAAAAAAATCAGGCACTTTAGTAATGTTAAGTGATAGCTTTCCTCTTGCTGGGGTCTATTTTGAAAAGAAATCAAAAGTCTGACAAACAACAAGAAAAGAAGACACATAAACATACAACATGAAGTATTTAAGACTTTTATAAACCAAAGAGACCTATAAAATATTTATAATACAAATGTTCCACTATAAATACACTTATATATGAAAAGAACTCAGCAATAATGTTGATTTTAATAAAAATTCTCAAGAACATAAGATGAGGGGCTCCTGGGTGGCTCAGTTGGTTCGGCGAAGGACTCCTGATTTCCGCTCAGGTCATGACCTCAAGGTCGTGGGACAGAGTCCTGGCCGGGCTCCATGCTGGGTGAGGGGTCTGCTTAAGGTTCTCTCTCGCCCTCTCCTTCTTCCTCCCACCCCCACTCTCTCTAAAAGATAGAGGGGAAAGAAGAAAGAGAAAGAAGAAAGAAAGAAAGAAAGAAAGAAAGAAGGAAAGAAAGAAGAAAGAAAGAAAGAAAGAAAGAAAGAAAGAAAGAAAGAAAGAAAGAAAGAAAAAAGAAAAGAAGGAAGGAAAGAAAAAAGAGAAAAGAAAGGAAGAAAGAAGAAAGAAAGAAAGAAAGAAAGAAAGAAAAGAGAAGAAAGAAAGAGAAAGAAAGAAAGAAAGAAAGAAAGAAAGAAAGAAAGAAAGAAAGAAAAAGAAAGAAAGAAAAAGAAAGACAATTACAGATCAAAGTATAGTGAGGAAGAGTTAACTCACACATATTTAAAATTATGGTTTAGGAAACTGGCTGCATTTTCATCCAGAAGCATCATTTGGAAACTATGAAGCCTTCGTACATGTTATTGACAACTAATCAAGAATAAGACAGGTAATATTTTAGAAACGAGCCTATTTCTTAAAAAGATAAAGGCCGGCCATGTGAAAGGCAACTCCATAAAGCACATTTCAGGCCCAGGTGCTTATCTCCACTCTCTTCTGAAATCAAGGTTAAATCTGTGAAGGTATGAAGCCAGGAGGACACGGAAGGAGACGGAAGGTGGCTGACGCGTGAGAAGCGTGAGCCCAGAGAACACGGGGTGGGGCGGGGGTGACCTGCAGTACAGAGCGGGGGGGGGGGGGGGGCATGGCCTGGTGCCCCACAAGGCAGGACGGGACATGCTGGTACACTGCATGGAAGCCACGGAGGGCCTGTCCGGGGGCAGCCGGCAGGACTGGGGAGCCCATGGGGAGCCACCTGGAGCCCACGTGGAGCCCACTTGGAGTACAGGGGGAACCCATCCTGAGTGTACAGGGAGCCCACGCGGAGCGCACCCGGAGTACACGTAGAACCCACCTGGAGTACATGTAGAACCCACCTGGAGTACACAGGGAGCCCACCTGGAGCCCACAGGAGCCCACACGGAGCCCACAGGGAGCCCACGAAGAACCCATGCGGAGCCCACCCGGAGCTCAGGCGGAGCCCATGAGAGCCACACAAGCCCATGGGGAGCCCACCCAGAGTCCACGGGGACCCCATGCGGAGCCCACATGGAGCCCACGGGAAGCCCACGCAGAGCTCACTCAGAGTATACAGGGAGCCCACGGGGAGCCCATGCAGAGCCCACCTGGAGCCCATGGGGAGCCCACCCAGAACACACGGGGAGCCCACCCAGAGTCCCCGGGGAGCCCACGTGGAGCCCACACAGAGCCCACAGGGGGCTCATGTGGAGTAGGGGGAGCCCATCCTGAGTGCACAGGGAGCCCACCTGGAGTGCATGGGGAGCCCACGCGCACCCATACGGAGCCCACAAGGAGCTCACAAGGAGCCCACGCGTGCCTATGCGGAGCCCACCTGGAGCCAACAGGGAGCCCACCCAGAATGCATGGGGAGCCCACCCAGAGTCTACCCGGAGTCCATGGGGAGCCAACACGGAATACAGGGGGAGCCCACCCGGAGCCCACCCGGAGTCCATGGGGAGCCCACGCGGAGTATAGGGGAAACCCACCTGGAGCCCACCCGGAGTCGGCCGCCACCCTCCAGTGAGCCCACCCGCGCAGGGCCTAGAGCCAGCAGGCAGGGCGGGCCGCCGGCAGGCAGGGAGCCCAGGCCACACGGTCCTCCAGTGACACTGGCGACCCCGCGGGCTCGGGCCGGGGGCCCCCGCCTCCCACCACGGGCGGGCCACCATGGGCCCAGCTCGAGCCCGCGGGCATCGCTCCTGGGGAGCAGCCGGCCGGCCCGCGTGGGAGGGCAGCAGGGGAAGCCGCTGTGGGTGCAGGAATCAGGTCATCGGGGCTTCCGGGGGAGACACAGAGGTCGGGGGAAGCGGGGAGAAGGGCGCCAAGTGAGGACAGCCTGTCCTGAACCTCAAAACGCAGAGCTGTCATTAAAATGCAACACAGCTTTTGGCAAACAGAGTCCATCTCTCTAAGCGAGTAAAAAAAAAAAAAAAAAAAAAAATCAGAGGAGCATGAGAGAAAGTATAAGAAAGTCAAGGGCTCAGCTCAAGGGGCGGACGCCAGGCGGGGGAGAGCGCGACAGCCGCGTCCCCACCGTCCCTCAGGCAGCGCTTCCAGCCCGAGGGAGCCGCGGTCAAGCCTGAGCCTCCACGGTGAGCGGAAAGCGACGCCAGCCCTCGTCACAGAGCACGTGGCCGCGCCTGGGCACACAGTCTCCAGAGAGGAAGGGCTCGGCCCCCCGAGCTGGGGCATCCGGGCGACGGCACTGCGACAGCGGTGGGGGCGCACGGGACACGGCTCCCCAGGGCCCGCGCCACACCCGGCAGAGGCCACGCCGCACATGCGAGGAGTCGAAGATGGGGTTCATGCAGCCTGGCTTTTTTTTTCCCTGACATTTGTTCATGAGCAACACACAGAGAGGGACAGAGGCCCAGGCCGAGGGAGAAGCAAATCCCCGCGGGGAGCCCGACGGGACTCGATCCCGGGACCCCGGGGTCACAGCCTGGGCCCAAGGCAGACGCCCAGCCGCTGGGTCCCCCAGGAGCCTCTACACACCCTCTCTTAGAGAGTCACAGAAAGGTGTGTTTGAAAAAGGTAAGAGAATACATTAAGAAAAACAAGTATGTGAGTCAAAAAAATGAAATACGACATAGTCCGTCAGCAAAAGAGCAGTTTCAGAATGCAAGGTTGGGACGAGGCCCCGAGTAGAAGCGCCCAGATTACCAGGGCCGGTGCTAGGTGGTAGGTAAAACAGGTCAAGGGGAAAAAAGGGCTTAAAAAATACACTTGGGCCTTTAACAGAAACGTCAGACTCCTCGGAGCACTTGTGAATGTACGTTACGATGAGCGCAGAAAATTAAAAAAAAAAAAAAGCAAGACACAAGAAATTACCAACTCCAGGAAAACCAAAATGTCCTAAGAAAAAGACTACTTTGCTCAGCAGTGAACAATGCTCATTTACTTAAACTAACATGAACACGGAACATTGAGAAAAAAATTCTTTAAATGAAATGACTACCGAAATGGTAAAGGGAAGGGACGGGTGTGGCCAAGAGCTTGATCCTAAATGATCCAAACGGGAAGGAAGGAAATCAGACCTAAAATTGACAGGTTGAGAAATAGCAGGACACAGACCCCCAAAACGTAAGGAGGAGGGCAAAAACATTCCGCTTGTCTTCCTGCAGCGTCTGATGAAATACGTGAACGTCCTAAACATTTCAACTATAATAACTCAAAGAAGGTGGATCTTGCTCAGCTGAAGAACTGATTTCGTCCCTAAGAAAATACTAAGGTACGGGAATGCCTCAGTCCCTAGAGGCTCTTCCTTCCCGGAACACGAAGAGGCACGTTCTTGCTGCATCATCTCCCGTAGGATTAGAAAAAGTCCTACTAATAAAAGCTTTTGATATTCTCAGGAGCCTCTGATGAATCCTACACCTGGGTCACTGTCACCTGCTCACTGACCTTCCAGAGATTTCAAGAACACACAGGGATTTGCTCAGTGGTTCACCTTTAGCTATAAAAATCACACCACAAGCTGTGAAAAGAAAACTGTCAACTACACACCCTATAACCGGATCTTTTCTGGGTGTTAAACCACCAGACGCTGTGTTGGAAAGAGAACTCAGCCAGAAGCAAAAAGAGCTGGAATCCAGTCCGCACTTGTCCGACCCGCTCCCTGTCCTCCCTACCCATTCTGGAGTCTTCGCCCTCAGCTGGCCAAAATTCTCTCGCATGTAAAATCAGAGCTCATCTACTTTATTTATTTTTTTTTATGGAAGTAATCCCATGTATTCCTGAAACCAGGTAATTAAAAAGAAAACCAGGGGGATCCCTGGGTGGCTCAGTGGTTTGGCACCTGCCTTTGGCCCAGGGCACGATCCTGGGGTCCCAGGATCAAGTCCCGCGTCGGGCTCCCTGCATGGAGCCTGCTTCTCCCTCTGCCTAGGTCTCTGACTCTCTCTCTCTCTCTCTCTCTCTCTATCATAAATAAATAAATAAATCTTTAAAAAAATTAAAATTAAAAATAATAAGAAAATCTAATCATTTATAATTATAAAAAATCATTCATAGTCACTCCTAATCCTAGGACCCCAGGAGAAGCACTGTCATTATTTTGGCCAGTTTCTTTCCATAATAGTCTTTCAAAACACAATACCAGGGGATCCCTGGCTGGCGCAGCTGTTTGGTGCCTGCCTTTGGTCCAGGGCGCGATCCTGGAGACCCGGGATCGAATCCCACGTCGGGCTCCCGGTACATGGAGCCTGCTTCTCCCTCTGCCTATGTCTCTGCCTCTCTCTCTCTCTCTCTATCATAAATAAATAAAAATTAAAAAAAACAACAACAACAACAAAAAAAAAATACAATACCAGACATCATACACAGAATAGTACATCTGGGGCTTTTCACTTGCCAATATTGAATATTTAACATCATACAGATAGACCAGTAATTTATTTCACCTATATCCTACTGTGGCTGTTCCTCAGCGTAAATGCTGTAAGCAGTACGGCTCTATTTTCCTCGTAGTCCTTATCTTTGCAAATTCCCCTTTGGTTCATTGTTAATACAAATCCCTAGAATCGAAATTCTTGAAATAAAGGGTAAGCTACGTTCAAGACTTTTGATCCCTTAACCAAACTGCTTTTTAGAAAGGGCCGAGACACTTTATGTTCCTACCAGGCATGTAAGAGAATAAACTTTTCATGCACCCAAATGAAAACACACATTTTTTTTTCTATTCTGACCAATTTGATTATTAAAAATAATATTTTGCTTAGTTCTACATTTCCTTGATCACTTAAAAAAAATATTCTAGTCCTACAATACTCTAATAGATTTAATGATTCACATTATCACACCAAGGACAAGTAACAGGAAAATGTACTCAAGAAGATTAACCGGCCCTCCATTATTTATAATTTCTAAAATCTTGTATGATTATATAATCTTTTTTTTTTAAGATTTTATTCATTTATTCATGAGAGACACAGAGAGAGAGAGAGGCAGAGACCCAGGCAGAGGGAGAAGCAGGCTCCATGCAGGGAGACCCTGGGGTCACACCCTGGGGCAAAGGCAGGGGCTGAACCGCTAAGCCCCCCAGGGATCCCTGATTACATAATCTTAAAAATACTGAATCAAGCAGTGAAATTCCTATTATACACATTATTCCACATTATGCAACACATGCTATAATTTTTCATGCTATAATTTTTTATATATTCTCTAATTAGAGATAGCTGAATATATGATTTTTTTTTTTAAGAGCTTAAGTTTAGAATCCGAGAGCCAAGGAGTGTGACTTCGCTCCGCGTTAACTCCTGACCTCTTCCCAGGCCTCGGCTTCAGATAGAAGAATAGTGACCCCAGCCTCCTGCACGGTCATCGCCACCAGTGTCGGACCACGGGAGGACACTGCCACCCGTAAACACCACGGAAAGGTGACACCTTGTTTCTACCGCCGTCTTCATTCACAGAGAGACTCCAGACGCCGCAGGGAGGCCCCACTTGGTGCCTGCACACCCCTGCACCCCCCACTGCCCCCCGAGATGCCCGGTCGGCTTCCCCTGCCGGGACTGTTGCTCTTGACTCGACTGCACTTCTGTGCCGCTCTTCTGAAGGTCACCTCCCCTTCAGCCCCATCGGGACCGCTAAGGGGATGCGGCCCCGGGGCCTGCAGCGACAGGCTACTAGGGACCAGACTCCTGACATTCCGAGCGAGGGCCAGAGGGCGAAGGCAGGACACGCGACCTCCCGAACTGACGGCGGGCACGAACCCGAGAGCCTCCCGCGCCGCTCCGCTCTCAGCCTCGGGTCTTAGGGGCTCAACGGCCGCACTTCGCGAGTCCGGGCTCTACTGATGGCTCCTGACACCTCGGCAGCAACAGACCAGACGAAACCCCAGCGGGGAACACTCACTTTTATTCGGTGGTCATCCGTGTCTGCAACTGTCGCGACTCTAATAAACACAGGATTTCTTTTGTCTATGACTTCAAGCTTCATTTTTTTCTGGAATCCATGCGGAGGTTTCTGTGGTAGAGAAAAGACGACAGGGTAAGATCCGGAGCAAGCGAGGGTGGGCTGAGCCGCACAGACGCAAGGCGGGGTCAGAGAACTACCTCAAACCCGGAGTCCCCACAGCAGCCCTGGACCCCACCCTCCCCGTCAGAAACCTCAATCCCGAGCTCCGGCCAAAGCCTGGGGCAACAGAAGCCAGGCGGCAACTGGCCACAGGAGCAAACAGAAAGCACGAGATCTTCAGATAAAATTCAAAACCTTGTGGTTGTTTGATTAGCCAGAGGGAAGGCAAGAGGTTTTCTCATGAGTTAGAAGGAGGTGTCTCAGCAAAACCCAACAAGCATAAAAATAGCCTATAAAGAGAGAGAGGAACGAACTTTAAAGTGACACAGAGAAATGACACAGAGATTAGAAATGGTCACGAGACCAAGCAGAAGATGGATCTTTAAAAAAAAGAAACGAAAATAAATAAATAAATAAATAAATAAATAAATAAATAAATAAATAAGAAAAAAGTAAATAAATAAAAAGAAAAAAAGAAAAAGAAACGAGGCCATGCAAGATGGAATCGGCCCGTAAGAGTGGGACTGAGCAGGGGGCAGCGTCCATCCTACATCTGAGCCGCCTGTGCCTCGTGCTCAGCACAAGCCTGGAAACCTCCGACAAGGCGACAAGCTGTAGAAGGCAAGGTGACGGCCAGGTTAGGCAAGTTGCCCCCCTTCTGGAAAGTGGGTGCAACAAAACTCGGGCCCTGAAAATGAAGTGTGAAAACTCTGTGAAAGAGAAAAAACAATCACAGTGCAAGGGCCCTGAGGCCACACTGGAGAAAGCAGAGGCATCAACTCAACGGGAGACAGGAGACTGAGGCTGAGTGATGGGATCCCGTCCAAAGCAAAGTGCAATGCGCGTCTTCTAGGGAGTCTAGGAAAAAGAGCGCCTCACTCTATTTGTTCTTAATTCCTAGGTTTACGATCAGATGGACTTATGCACATTCTTTTATGTTGCTTTTCTTCATGTAATATACTTTTTTCTCCCCAAAATTTTTGATGTGCTTTTCTATATTTGGGCCCACACTTCTAATTAACTCCATCATTAAAAACTCTAGCAATTTATACCTGAGAAAATCACTCTTAAAGACAAACATTGTTTATGATAGACTGTGCGTCATCAAAACTATCTTTGAGATATTTAATGATTTTTCCTTGAATTTACAGAAAAATAGAAATTATAAAGGAAGTTGTTAGAGATTCAAAAAAAAAAATTAAATACATTTCATTACTTATTCTTCCCTTGCAAAGAAATGAGGTTTACTTTGAATCTTAACAAAGGTTAAGATTATAAGATTATAAAACTTAACAGTTTTATGTTAAGATGCAATGACTCTGGTTAGAAAGTTACTATAACAAAAGCAGGTGACCTTGTATTTTGATGATTAAACATGTGGGTTGAGAGCGTGAAACTTAGCATCTCAGCTTGCCATAAACAAATCCAAAGCAATTGTTTAAAACAATTTTCATCAGAAAATATCCTGTCTTTTTTCAGTTTCTCAGAGTATCTAGCTGGAAAAACAGAAGTTTGCCGTAAGATCGCAACTCATTCCATAACAACTCAAGCAGAATTTTCTTTTTCCAAGGAGATAAGACCAAGGTGAAAATTTTCCAAGGAGACAAGACCAAGGTGAAAATACTTTCTGGATGCAAACAGCAAAAACCCCAGTAACAATTTTGACTTTCAAAATTGTGAGAGGTCAAAAACCTGTCCTGTGGTCTTGTTTCCCTCCCCTTCCTAGTCCGGCTCGCTAGTACTAGCTCTTTCTGTTCTTAAATGTCAATGAATGAACACTCTTGTTGACACAAATTAATCAAAAAGTGTAAAACAGATTAACTCACCACTTTGAAAGCTCTTGCAGGGGCAGGTAAAGAATTGGTTTCTTCTAAGTATTTATCCCAAGAAAAATGTTTCACATTTGGATAACCTAAGAAAGAAAGAAGTAAATCCTGTCAGGTTTAACCAAAATGATAGTGAGAACCATAAACGGACCTGTAAAATTATGATATATTGTTATTATGACCTACAAAATTATGTTCATATTCCACATAACTTTGAACACACCCAGAACAAATTATAATAATTACATTGCTTTCATCTTGATCATGACTCCTCTACTACCTTTTTTAAAAAAAAATTTTTAAAAATTTTATTTATTTGTGAGAGACATAGAGAGAGGCAGAGACACAGGCAGAGGGAGAAGCAGGCTCCATGCAGGGAGCCCGACGGGGGACTCGATCCCGGGACCCCAGGGTCACAACCTGAGCCAAAGGCAGACGCTCAACCACTGAGCCCCCCAGGGATTCCTCTTCTATTACCTTTTAAATAAGAATTTAACATATAGGTAGGTGTATAATTTATATTCTCAGGTAAGTCTCATATACAGATACACACAAACCAAAGTACCCTGTAACGTCCAATTCTACTCCTACTAATCTAGGAAAATCTCATGTGCAAACAATGCACAGCTGCTTAACATAAAAATGTAAAAACAAGCCTATAAACCATAATATACAAAATGTGTAAATATGTATATTATACATAATATATATAGTACATATGGAATAGAAAGCATTTAGTAAAAATGAATGAGGCAGATTTACATAAGCTAAAATATGATATATTCCAGACAATGTCATCATATTGTTAGGTCAAACAACCAAAATCAAGTCATGGTATAGTATTTTCTTTTTAAGATTTTATTATATCTTTAGGGAGAGAGTGTGAGTGGAGAGAGAGGCAGAGGGGGAGGAAGTGGGAAAAGGAGAGACTAATTGATAGCGGACTCTGGGTGCCGAGCTCTGAGCCTGAGGGGGGCTCGATCTCATGACCCTGAGATCATGACCGGAGCTGAAACCAAGACTCAGATGCTCAACCAACTGAACCACCCAAGTGCCCCAGTCATGTAAGAGTATTAATAAAACATGTAGAAATAACTATTCCTCTTTCCTCCTGACCCCATGTTTTCCCTCTGAGTCCAAAATCCATTAGGTAGGCATGAGCAGGAATTAACAGTGGCTCAGAGGCATGGGAAATTGGCCAATAAAGAGGATTGAAAACATAAGTAAATATACTGAGATACAGGAAGGCGGGTCTCTCACTGGCCATAAAAAGAAGTATAAATAGACAAAGTATGAAACTGGAATAAACTGAGGGGTCTTGGCTAATGATACAAACTCATTGTTTTCAATGTCTAAACAGATACAGAAACATACATAATTTTTTAATACTTTCGCATGGATGCACTTCCTAACTCTATCCTCTGAGAGACTGAAGTAGCATCAGCCCACAGCAAGGAGCACATCTATTGCTTAGATGGGAGTCTGAACAAGGGAAAGTACAAGATAAGCCTAGCTGTGCCAGAAAGTAGGAAGTTCTCGAAAAATGATTAGAACACATCAAAGGACATAGTAACCAGCTTAAAGGGACTCCCACTGGCCAAATCTGAGAAAATCTGGACCTAAAAATAAATAATACTGGTTACAGATTATAACCCATGGATAAAAACAATAAGAGACAAATAAATTAACTGAATGGATAAATGGGAAGATGCGAAAGCTATTCTTTGCAGAAGAATACCAACTAATTATGCACAAGGAATAAAAAAAATTAGCATTTAGCAGCTGTCAAAATAGTAACTCAGACTAGAAATATCAACAGATGTTAAAAGTAGTGAGCAGGCAGCCCCGGTGGCGCAGGGGTTTAGTGATGCCTGCAAGCCGGGGCATGATCCTGGAGCCCCGGGATTGAGTCCCACGTCGGGCTCCCTGCATAGAGCCTGTGTTCTGCCTGTGTATCTGCCTGTGTCTCTGCCTCTCTGTGTGTGTGTCTCTCGTGAATAAATAAATAAAATCTTTAAAAAAAATTTAAAAATAAAAAAAGTAGTGAGTGACAATGGGGATGAAGTCCATGATAGTCATACAACCTCAAAGCATCTCCCCATGAGATACTAACAGGGAAAAAGTGACTGTTGGTGGAAACCCTGGCAAACACCATCTTTTTTTTCTTTTTTAAGATTTTTAAAATGCATTTATTTGAGAGAGAGAGAGAGAAAGGGAGAGAGAGCTTGCACATACAAGCTGGGGGGCGGGGGGTGGGCAACGGGGGGGAGAGAGAGAGGCCTCCAAGCAGAGCATGGACCCCGATCCAGGGCTCAATCCCAGGACCCAGGGATCATGCCCCAAGCTGAAATCAAGAGTCAGATGCTTAACTGACTGAGCCACTAGGCGCTCCTGGCCAACAGCACCTAGATCCATTAATGGTAAAAGATCAGTAGTGACAGGCATCCCGGGTGGCACAGCGGTTTAGCGCCGCCTTCAGCCCAAGGCGTGATCCTGGAGACCGGGGATCGAGTCCCACGTCAGGCTCCCTGCACGGAGCCTGCTTCTCCCTCTGCCTGTGTCTCTGCCCCTTCTCTCTGGGTCTCTCATGAATAAATAAATAAAATATTTTAAAAAAAAGATCAGTAGTGAGACATTTGTCATCAGTCCCCGAGAAGATGCAGCGACAACACAGCACTGCTTCTGTGACATTCCTGCCAAAACATATAACCTGGATCCAACCATGAGAGACACCAAGCATATCTAAATTAAGCAGCAAGCCACAAGACAACGAACCTGTGGGGCGCCCGGGGGGCTCAGTCAGTTGGGTACCTAACTTTGGCTCAGGTCATGATCTCGGGGTCCTGCGATCGAGCCTGGCATCAGGCTCCAACTTCAGTGGGGAGCCTGCTTCTCCCTCTGCCTCTCCCCTGGCTCATGTACCCACACACTCTCTCTCTCCCAAATAAATAAAATACCTAAAAAACAAAACAACCAAATGGCTAATCTGTTACCCTCCAACATACTGAGGTCGTGACAGTCAAGGAAAGCCCGACTGAAGGGGAGCAGAGGGACAGAACAACCCAGTGCAATGACTGACCCTCTTGGTACAAGTGGCATCATTTGACCAATGGATGAACTTCAATGGGTTTCTAGGTCAAGGGCATAGATGACTTCTGTACTATTTTTGCGACTTTTCTATACCTTTGAAGCTGTTTCAAAGTAAAAGTTTAAAGAGTAAGTATACAAACACATATTTCTCTGAATACAAACCTTTTACAACACATTTTTAAGGGCCCTATCCTGCAGTTTCAGTAATATTAAAGCTGACTGCACACACATGGAAGTTTGTGTACATAAAGGCAAAAAGATTTCTCTGGAGGAATCCCTGGGTGGCTCAGCGGTTGACCGTCTGCCTTCGGCCCAGGGCGTGACCCCGGGGTCCTGGAATCGAGTCCTGCATCGGGCGCCCTGCCTGGAGCCTGTGTCTCCCTCTGCCTGTGTCTCTGCCCCTCTCTCTGGGTCTCTCATGAATAAATAAGTAAAATCTTAAAAAAAAAAAAAAAAAGATTTTTCTGGGACAAAATCAAACTATTATGAGAAAGAATAGCCATTACCTCCATTTTCACTCTGAATTTTTCAGAACAGGCATGTATTAATGTACAACCAGATAATTCAAAATAAGATCATTTAAAAAGTCATGAAGACTCTAATTTTGGAAAAAGAACAGTAAGTATGCTACATATTTTGAAAAAAGCATGAACATGGGGTGTGTAGCAGGGCTCCTGGGGGGGTGGGGGGGACTGATCCATGAAGTGGTGAGAGTGGCACCTGCGCCGTTTCTTCGGGACCGAGAGTGACGGGGAGACTTCCAGACAGGACATCAGGAATGCAGCCAGGAGGCCACCCTTGGAGCTCGGGGACTGGAGAAAGAGCATCTTTCCTGTCGTGGGGCCGAGGACTGACCTCAGTACAGGCCCTGCAAACCGTTACTTGACAGGGTTTTGTTTTGTTTTGTTTTTTTCTAGCTTTTTTTGTATGTGTGTGAGGTGAAATAGCACATAAAATTTATCACTTTACCCATTTTTAGGTGTACAAGCAGTGGTGATAAGTATTCATTCTGCCCTGCTTGGTACTTTTGGATGTGACATTTGGATTCTTTTATATTTGTCAAAAAACTCATTCACTTGGGGAATATAAATAATAGTGAAAGGGAATAGAAGGGAAGGGAGAAGAGATGGGTAGGAAATATCAGAAAGGGAGACAGAACATAAAGGCTCCTAACTCTGGGAAACGAACTAGGGGTGGTGGAAGGGGAGGAGGGTGGGGGTGGGGGTGACTGGGTGGCGGGCACTGAGGGGGGCACTTGACGGGATGAGCACTGGGTGTTATTCTGTATGTTGGCAAATTGAACACCAATAAAAAATAACTTTATTATTAAAAAAATAAAAATAAAATAAAATAGAATGGCTAAAAAAAAAAAAAATTGTCAAAAAAGCTATGGCTTTGCTCTTCCACTGAGTTACAGAAGTCCATGGAGGGAGATGGAGGACTCGGTGATTCACCGGATACTCGAGGCAACGATGACGCCTTCCTTGCTCCATCCCTTCCCACGACCCTTCCCAGTGCCATGAAGACGGAACCAGAACCTACTGTTCACTGGTTCTCTGTTTACTGACCAGATTTTTGATTATGGCCATAAAGTTGCTAAAGAAGAAAAAAAAAAGGATCAATACCAAATTGGGAAACACACATGAATCCTCACAGCAACCTCGACGGCCAGAGGGGCACACGGGTGACTACGCGATCGGTATTCACCGGCTCGTGATGCGACGCAGACCCCAGGACACAGGAGTGCTCTACAGGAAAAAAGTCTTCCAGGCTGCACCACGTCTGAGCCACAAAAGCGTCGATATCCTACTTTAACACCTTACTGTTCGCGTTAAGGCTCCTGCATCTTCCCAACAGCTCCATAAATCAGTACAGAAAAAGGGGCTTTTGTGTTTTAACGCAGGAGGAAACTCAGAAAGCAGCGGGGACTCTCCCATCCCCAGGATGGTGGAAAGGGCTCCCTGGGTGAGGAAATGACCAGACACTAAGACATGGTACCACGGAACTGGAGACAAGGCCCCAGACGAAGTGAGCCGTCAGAAGGGAGTGAGAGGCACGTGCAGGAGGCCCAAGCTGAGCCTCTGCTGCTCCACACTGCTGGCAACGTCCACGCATCAGCCCCAAGCAGACCAAGGAGCTGCCCTTTGCCTGTGACGACAGAAGCTGTCATCACTCACAAAAGTCCCCATGAGAAGAATCAAGAATCAATATTGTGAAAATGTCAATGTTACCCAGGGCAATTTACACGTTCAGTGCAATCCCTATCAAAATACCATGGACTTTCTTCAGAGAGTTAGAACAAATTATTTTAAGATTTGTGTGGAATCAGAAAAGACCCCGAATAGCCAGGGGAATTTTAAAAAAGAAAACCATATCTGGGGGCATCACAATGCCAGATGTCAGGCTGTACTACAAAGCTGTGGTCATCAAGACAGTGCGGTACTGGCACAAAAACAGACACATAGATCAATGGAACAGAATAGAGAACCCAGAAGTGGACCCTGAACTTTATGGTCAACTAATATTCGCAAAGCAGAAAAGACTATCCACTGGAAGAAAGACAGTCTCTTCAATAAATAGTGCTGGGAAAATTGGACATCCACATGCAGAAGAATGAAACTAGACCACTCTCTTACACCAGACACAAAGATAGACCCAAAATGGATGAAAGATATAAATGTGAGATAAGATTCCATCAAAATCCTAGAGGAGAACACAGGCAACACCCTTTTTGAACTCGGCCACAGTAACTTCTTGCAAGATACATCCACGAAGGCAAAAGAAACAAAAGCAAAAATGAACTATTGGGACTTCATCCAGCTAAGAAGCTTCTGCACAGCAAAGGATACAGTCAACAAAACTCAAAGACAACCTACAGAATGGGAGAAGATATTTGCAAATGACGTATCAGATAAAGGGCTAGTTTCCAAGGTCTATAAAGAACTTATTAAACTCAACAGCAAAGAAACAAACAATCCAATCATGAAATGGGCAAAAGACATGAACAGAAATCTCTCAGAGGAAGACACAGACATGGCCAACACGCACATGAGAAAATGCTCTGCATCACTTGCCATCAGGGAAATACAAATCAAAACCACAATGAGATACCACCTCACACCAGTGAGAATGGGGAAAATTAACAAGGCAGGAAACAACAAATGTTGGAGAGGATGCGGAGAAAAGGGAACCCTCTTACACTGTTGGTGGGAATGTGAACTGGTGCAGCCACTCTGGAAAACTGTGTGGAGGTTCCTCAAAGAGTTAAAAATAGACCTGCCCTACGACCCAGCAATTGCACTGCTGGGGATTTATCCCCAAGATACAGATGCAGTGAAACGCTGGGACACCTGCACCCTGATGTTCATAGCAGCAATGTCCACAATAGCCAAACTGTGGAAGGAGCCTCGGTGTCCATCAGAAGATGAATGGATAAAGAAGCTGTGGTCTCTGTATACAATGGAATATTACTCAGCCATTAGAAACGACAAATACCCACCATTTGCTTCCACGTGGATGGAACTGGAGGGTATTATGCTGAGTGAAGTAAGTCAATCGGAGAAGGACAAACATTATATGGTCTCATTCATTTGGAGAATATAAATAATAGTGAAAGGGAATAAAGGGGAAAGGAGAAAAAATGAGTAGGAAATATCAGAAAGGGAGACAGAACATGAAGACTCCTAACTCTGGGAAATGAACTAGGGGTGGTGGAAGGGGAGGTGGGCGGGGGGTGGGGGTGACCGGGTGACGGGCACTGAGGGGGGCACTTGGTGGGATGAGCACTGGGTGTTACGCTATATGTTGGCAAATTGAACACCAATAAAAAAAAAAAAAAAGTCCCCGTGAGTGACCACCTGCAGCACAGGGATGCTCCGCGTCAGCTGATGACCCTGCCTTCTCGGCCAGGTGGCAGCCACGGTGCCCTCAGGAGGCTGATGCACGTGAAGATACATAGGACGGTCATTTACCAGCAGTCACACTGTTCCCTGCCAGGGAGCGAGGGAGGGAGCTGAGAAGGGCCCATGGGACCGGGGCGGACGGCGAGGCAGCCGAAGCTGCAGAGCACAGAGAAGCGGTCCTACCAGCAGACGGGCAAGGTCTATTTTGGAACCAACAACCCGAAAGAAAACGGGAGAGTGAGTATGTGAGCTCCCATCCAGGTCATGAAGGGAACATACCTGCAGCCTCAAGTTCCCCCTTAACCGTGAACACTGTGCCTTCGTCAGAATCAACTCACACATGGGGTCAAGCCTCCATCCGCAAACGCTGCCCCCAAGGCCATTCCCCTTATTCATTAAAGCTTCAGACAATGCCCTTCTGCCACATGATAAATTTAAATGCCTATTCACCTATTCACATAAGGTCTAGAAATGAATTTCAACTTGAGAAATAGAAGATGTTTGGAAAAAGAACTTTTTGGGGCGCCTGGGGGGCTCAGTCGGCGAAGCGTCTGCCTTGGGTTCAGGTCATGATCCTGGGGTCCTGGGTCCAGCCCCGTGTGGGGCTCCCTGCTCCTCAGAGCGTCTGCTCCTCCCTCTCCCTCTGCCCCACCCCACGCCCACACACGTGTGCACTCTCTTTCTCTCAAATGAAACTTCTGAAATAAATAAATAGATAAATACATACAAATAAGAACGAACTTATTTTCCAAAGAAGACAACCCCTGATACTGTCAGGGACTCAGCCACTGCGTAGACCTCCGGGGCATCAGAGGCAGCAGACCCCGGCCTGCAGGCTTTGCACATGAAGCCTTACCCCAGCACAACCGCATGCAATCGGGGCTGCCTTCGTGCTAAAACCGAACTGAGTAGGTGTGCCAGAGAGTGCACGGACTCCCGCGCCAAAAATACGAACTCTCTGGCCCCAGGCAGAAAGGGTTCGTGGACTCCTGATGTATATGAAGAAGGATACGAGGCACAAAATGCACACAAACCTGGCGGAGTAATGAGTGTTCTCCTGTGCTCCTTACACCAGCCGACGGGGTGGATGTGCGGACTCGAAGCTTCACACCTGTAGGGCATGTAAATCACAAAACCATTAATTATCGGGATAAATTCTGAAATACAAATAAATAATGCGCATAAAATAGTCATCGTCACGAGCAAGCTGAAATTACCTCCGCACGTCTAACGGCAGACCTGCATGGGGCTGGAAGCTCCATCATCCATCTGTCCCCCCCTTTCATCTCCTCCCTGTCGTCTTTGCTTTGGCCAAGCACATATTTCCATAAGACCTTCAATCACTCTGCCTATGCGGCATCTGATTCCTTGCTCCTAATCAAACTCGATCTATGTATCTCTCATCTTCACAGGCAATGCATTTCATTCATTCGTTTGCTCCTTCCCTCATGCAAACACTGAGTGCCTACGGCACACCAGGCACTGGCACAGACGCCGAGGATGAGGATGCAGCAGCACGTACGACATGCACAAAGCTCCCGCTTCTGTGGGGTCCGCGATATACACGGGAGAGACGGGAAGTCAATGAACAAAATACGCAGTCTGGGGGCCCTGTTGGGCCCCCAGGACACAGACAGGTAGTGCAAGGAAGAAGCAGGGAGCAAAAGTGGAAAGGCAAGGTGGCCTCTCAGATAAGGGGACGGCTAAAGAAAGTGAAGGAAGAGAACCGAGCCACTCAGATACATTAAAAAAAAAAAAAAAAAAAAAAAAAAAAAAAAGGCCATTCCATGCAGAGGGAACAGCAGATAGGAAGGCCACGAGATGGGCGTCTCATGGCTGTCGGGAGCAGGCCTTACAGCCAAGGGAGTAACACCAGGAAGGGCCTTCGGGCATAGGGAGGTCTTGGGATTTTGCTCAGAATAAAGTAACATTTACTAGAACGTCACGCAGGGGGTTTTTAGGCAGAAGAGCAGCAGAATCGGATCTGTTTTGAAGTCATTGTTCCGACCGCTTTGCAGATAATTAACCACACTGGAGACGAGATGAGGCTGTTAGGAGGCTTTTGCCAGAGTTGATGGTGACCCAGACCGAAGTGTTGGTGGAAAAGAAGGTAAGAAGTGATCGTGTTTTCAGGTCTAGGTTTTAAAGGAAGAAGCGACAGGTGGATCTGCTGCAGAAGGTGAGGGGTGTGAAGAAGCCAAGGACGTCCCCAGCCCTGGGCTGCTGGGAGGAAGCGGGACCTCGTCCTGAGGTGGGCAGGCCGCCGACGCCATCTCTCGTGTTGCGTATGGTGAAGAGTCTGGCTCTCAACACGGGTTTGACCAACAGGTCAACAAGTCAGAGATCACGAGCATAAAAAATCTGGAGCTCGGAGACAAGAGCAAGGGAAAAAGCACACATGTGGGAGTCAGGAGCATGTGGGACGATATTTAAAGTTGTGAGCAGGGGTGAGGCCATCCAGAGAATGAGCAGAGACAGCAGGGGAGGGAGGAGGCAACGAAGTCCAAGACGCGATGTCTAGAATATAAGGGAAGGAAAGAAAGAAGGAAGAAATCAACGTGGACGCTGGATCCGAGAAGAGAAGAAATGAGACCTGATCCCGGGATGGACCAACGCAAAGGTCGTGGGCATTCCCGCGGGGCTGGAGCCGGAGACGGAGAAGGGAAGAAGCCAGAATAGGGTGGAGTGTTGTTTGGTTTTTTAACAAACAGACATACGTTCGCTTATTTATTTTAGGTGGGGGGCGGGGAGGAGCAGGGAGGGGGAGAAACGCAAGGAGACTGCACACCCAGGGATCCCATCCCATGATCCCAAGGTCACGACCTAAGCCGAAAGCAAGAATCGGACACTCATGCAGGGCCAGCCCGGCGCCCCCGGAATACGGCGGGTTTGAGAGAAAAACACGGGGACCGCGCACGGAGCCGGCCGGTAGAGGAGACACGCTTAGGAGTTGGTTTAAGAGGAAACCAAAGTGGGCAGCCCGGTGGCTCAGCGGTTAGCGCCGCCTTCAACCCAGGCCGTGACCCGGGGGTCCGGGGATCGAGTCCCCATCGGGCTCCCTGCATGGAGCCTGCTTCTCCCTCTGCCTGTGTCTCTGCCTCTCTCTGTGTCTCTATGAATAAATAAAATCATAAATAAATAAATAAATAAATAAATAAATAAAGTTTTAAGTAAACTCTAGCTCCTCCCCACCCCGCCCCGGCCCCGTGCGAGGTTCAAAGTCACAGCTGTGAGACCAGGAGTCGCACTCTGTACTGGCTGAGCAGGCCAGGCACCCTCCTCTGCACCATTTTTCAAGTTTAGCATTGCTTTAAGATAAAACGCTTTTAAACGATGGGAAGTCTGACTTCATTTACCCAGGACACACATGATGAGCCAGAGCAGCGCCACGGGCAGGGCGTTCTAGGGCCAGGGCTACAGGGGCCGGCAGAGAGCCCCGAGGCCCCTTCTCCCAGTGCTTGGACACGGACAGCAGGAACCCAGCCCCGCAGGATGGCCTGCTCACGCGGGGGCAGAAGCCGCTCAGGAGCAGGCCGGGCCGGGACCCCGCACAGCAGGGCCGGGACCCCGCGCCCCAGAGGGCAGGCTGCTGCAAGCGCATGGACGCTCTGCTGCCTCGGTCTTTTTCCTTGAGGACCAGGGAAGAAGGCTACTAGTGGAGACGGAGGCCCGGGCAGGGGTGAGGGCAGACAGGCGCGTGCTCTGGGCGTCGGGCGGGCCCGTGAGGAGGCAGTCCGGGTGGGGAGGCCCGCCAAGGCACGCGGTGCCATCCCGGAGCCCACGCAGCCGGCCGGGCACGGGCCTGAGGGAGGCGCACATGGAGTCCAACCGGGGCTGCGGCGTGGCCGGGGGCACAGTCCAAGGCAGTGGAGGCCACCGTTTGGAGGCGGCAGTTACGGCGCGAGACAGTGTCCCGGCACCTAGGACACTAGAGACACTAGAGACACGGCACAATGAAAATCTGTTAAAAAAAAAAAAAAAAAAAAAAACTGGTGGATCAGGTCCCATTGGCGTTCCCAAAGTCAAAGGGTACGATGGAGCTTAAAAAAAAATCAGGGGCCGCCCAGGTGGCTCATGGGTTTAGCGTTGCCTTTGGCCCAGGTCGTGACCCCAGGGTCCTGGGATCGAGTCCCACATCGGGCTCCCTGCATGGAGCCTGCTTCTCCCTCTGCCTATGTCTCTGCCTCTCTCTGTCTCTCTCATGAATAAATAAATAAAATCTTAAAAAAGAAAAAAAATCAGGGGATCCCTGGGTGGCGCAGTGGTTTAGCGCCTGCCTTTGGCCCAGGGCACGACCCTGGAGACCCAGGATCGAATCCCACACTCCCGGTGCATGGAGCCTGCTTCTCCCTCTGCCTGTGTCTCTGCCTCTCTCTCTCTCTCTCTCTGTGACTATCATAAATAAGTTTAAAAAAAAAAAAACAAAAAAAAATCAGGGCCAAATGGTCAAAATATCTAATGCATCATTAGCATATTCACGACTGTCAGGTTATATTATAAACAGACAAGCCTTAAACGAGGCAACCTCGCTCTCCCTGAGGATATTTAACCATGAAGAGTTCACCCTTGGGGAACACAGCTGGGGACTGTCGCTCTAAGGACCCCACAGAGCCACACCCAGTGGGTCGTCCTGAAACATCAGGGCACCTCAACCCCCCCCTCCCCGCCCCTGGGGGCGGAAAACTGTGGTCAGAGCATCTTATGACTAGTGAACGGCAAAGAACTTTCTAAAAAATGCTCCACGTGAAGGAGGTCAGTGCACGCTCGTGTCTTTTCAAACCAACTTTCAGATCAGTAGCCCTGGACAGCGTCAAGGGGAGCTGACACAGCCCCGACTTCACGTTGCTTTTTCTCAGGGTTATTTCAGTGAAAAATACCTTTAAATTTATAGTTGAACGCTCCTTCCTTTCTGTTGCTTTATTCACTTGTTATCTCCTGCCCCACACTTTTATTTCTCTTAATCTACGTATCAGGGTCACGCATACGTGTGTGTCATTGTTTTAGAAATGGGAAAGGAAAACGTGTACATTTCTTACAATGACGTAACTTCATAAAAGCTATTTTATTTATTTTTTTAAAGATTTTTATTTATTTATGCATGAGACACAGAAAGAGAGAGAGAGGCAGAGACCCAGGCAGAGGGAGAAGCAGGCTCCATGCAGGGAGCCCGACGCAGGACTGTATCTTGGGACCCCAAGGTCTCGCTCTGAGCCCAAGGCAGGCGCTCACCCGCTGAGCCCCCCAGGTGCCCTCATAAAGGTCATTTTAATACATGATTCCATAAAATGCATTCTGTTGAGGGAATGCAAACTGCAGCAGCCCCTGTGCAAAACAGCATGGAGGTCCCCCAAAACCACAAAATCAGAAACGGCACGCGACCCAGCAAGCCTGCCAGCGGGTGCTGACCCAAAAGGTGCAAACACCAGTTCACATGGCACCCCGCACCCCTGCTCATCACAGCACCCGCCGCGGCTGTCGCTGCGGACCCAGCAGGGAAGGCGGCGCGGCCAGACACACCCAGCCGTGAGGGGTGAGCCCGGCCTGTCGCAGCACGGCCGGACCCGGAGGGCACCTCGCCAGGCAGAGTAAACCAGTCTGGGAAAGGCAGAGACCACGTGACTTCACTTATGGGTGGAATTCAAGAGAAACAAAGGGGGAAATGGGGGCAGACGGAGAAACAGACTGTTGAGGATGGAGCCCAGAGTGCTGTCGGAGAGGAACAGGGATAGGGATGGGGCCGGGGCCAGGGATGGGGACGGGGACAGGGACAGGCCGGGACCAGGCCAGGGCCAGAGACGGGGCCGGGGCCAGGGCTGAGGACAGGGACAGGGACAGGGACGGGGGCCAGGCTGGGCCGGGGCCAGGGAGAGGACAGGGACGGGGCCGGGGCCGGGGACGGGGCTAGGGCCAGGAATGGGGTCAGGGTCCAGAACGGGCATAGGGCCAGGGCAGGCACGCTCATCCCAGGCGCCAAGCAAGGCACAGAGCCGGCTGGCTGCCTGCGACCGTTCCCTAGACAGCCAGGCCGTGCGGGGGTGACCGGCCGCGCCGCCTCTATTTCAGGGAAGTTCTTCTTTTATTTTAGGGAGAGACGTTCACTCACGTAGCCCATTAGTGATAAAAGAAAACACATGTGACGCCTGCCGAGCACCTCCCCTCCAGGCTGGACCTGGCGCCAGCGGTCTCTGCGGTCACCTGCCAGGCCCGCAGTAACCCGGGGACAGGGATGTTGCTAATTCTCTGATTTCACTGCATTTCTCTACAGATTGCAACTGAGGGAGACACCGCGGCGGGTCTTGGCTGCTGCTCCCGTTACCACGACTCTCCAGTAAGGTGCCAGCGTCCTGCGTGCTGGCCGGCGTCACCTCTGCCAGTCAACAGGCGGCTGCCCCGGCGGACAAAGAGCCCCGCTCCACGGGTCGCACCGACCCCGACCCCACAGCCACGGCACCTCGCGCAGAAGGAGGCTGCAGCCTGTGAAACTCCTCTGGCTGCTGCTCCTGCCAACAGCTCATCTCTTAGTCCCATCTAGTGTCCAAAAGCAGAAATGTAAGCAGAAAGGGACGGAATGACTGAACCAACGGCCGCGGAAGTTCCTAAGCTGCTGATCACCGTCCCTTCGTCTGGGTTTTCACAGGAGTCATCCGGGAAGTCCGGGCCAAACTTTTTTTTTTTCTGTTCAAGTCCATCAAGGGAGTGCCGGGGGGGCTCTGTCGGTTTTAAGCATCCGACGCTTGATTTTGGCTCAAGTCACTATCTCGGGGTCGTGAGGCTGAGGCCTCGTCCAGTCTGTGCTCGGCGGGGAGTCTCGGGGAGTCTCGGGGGGGCCCCTCTCCCCCCTGCCCTTCCCTCCGTCCATGCACGCTCACGTGCATATGCTTTTTCTCGCTCTCAAATAAATAAATAAATCTTAAAAAAACAAAAGGGGGTGCATTGCCCTGGTGAGCGCATATTATCCACAAAGGTCACTAGGATCCACTGAGACCCAGACTGGTAGACCGAGGGGCGGGGACGGACGGGAGAAACCACTCGCAGAAAACCCACATTTGTAACGGAGAAGGTGAGCGATGCTAAGATATCCGTTTTAGGGAGCAAGGTCGAATTCCCCGGGCCTTCCCGTGATGGGAAAGGGTGCCAGTTTGCTCAAGTCCCAGCCGGGCCCAGCCGGCCCTCCCCAGCCAGCCCTCCCGAGGGGCGCAGGTGGCAGCGAGGACCTGGGGCGGGACCTGGGGCGGGAGCCACATTCCCAGGAGCTCGCCCAGCACTGACCTTGGGTCTCCCCTCCAGCACCGATGCTCCCGGCCCCCTGCGGACACGGCCCGAGGCCCACGCACCACGTGCCATGCAGCCCACCCACCTCCCCACGCCGCCCCTTAGGAGCTGTTACGGGGGCCTCGCCGCTGAACCCCAAGCCTCAAGAGGCCGGGCCGGGGCTCGTGCTCCTCCGTGACTCCTCCCAACCCTGTTCCCCACGGCAGCCGCTGTCAAGCACCGTCCCGGACTGTCTCCATGTCCCGGGGCTGCCCCCAGGTTAGCTCCAGCGCCAGGGCCAGGTGCCTGTCAGGTCACCTCACCGCCCCGGCCTGAAAACCCCGCTTGGGAAACCTGCTGGGCTGGCGGTGCCCGAGCCCGAGCCCATGCCTGAGCCCGAGCCCGAGCCCTCGGGCACCTGCAGACCCCCTCCCGGCCTGGAGGCCTCCCAGGCTGGCCACCACCTGCCGCACAGCTCCTCGCTCTCACTATAACCCCCCCCAACCTGTGCCCAGTGACCCATGTGCTCCTGTACGTCCTCCTGCTACCGAGCAGCGAGGGCTCAGAGAGGTGCAGGCCCCTCCCGCCCTCCCTGGGCAGGTGCGCCGCCCCCCCACCGACCACATGCGCTCCAAGCACCGAGTCCCCTGTCCCGCTCCGGCTCAAAGCCCAAGTCGTCTGGAACCCTCGTCCCTCCCTGCCGGGCCCCAGGCAGCGGGCCTGGTTCTAGTCACTGAGCACGTGGCCTCAGGCGGCCTCCAGCTCCTCTCCACCTCGGATCCCCAGCCTCAGGGCCAGGTGCGGGCCAGGGGGTCCCCCCACCTCTGCGACCGTAAGCACCACCACCCACGCTCCCCAGTCAGTGACCGACCTGTCCCCTTGACTCTGTTCTCAGACACTGGCAGGACGCTGCCAACTTTTCAGCGTCACTTTGGAGAAACACAGAATGTGACAACTACTCTGAATTTATGAACATGACATGACGCTGCCGCCACCGAGTACACCTAGAGCTAGAGGCCCTAGCCCGGTCTGTTCAGTTCACAGCTCGGTGCTTCTCGCCTGCGTAGACCTGGGATGCCAGACAAAACCCTGGGCCACTGACGCTGCAGCCACCCGGTGACAGCTGTCCACGGCTGCAGTTCCCAGGAGATGAGATTGCGGGCAAATGACCCTGTGTAACAGGCAGATTCCTTGGTCCCCCGGGGGGAGGACAGGGATGCTTGGATGCATAGGGCTCAGATGCACATGTCGGACACACACCTGGGACGCACACCTGGGACACACAAGTCAGACGCAAACCTCGGATGCATACTCTGGATGCACACCTCAGGTGCACACATTGGGCGCACACTTTGGATGCACATGTCGGACGCACACCTTGGACACACACCTGGGATGCACACCTTGGATGCATATGTTGTACACACACTTCAGACACACACCTCAGATGTACACGTTGGATGCACACCTCAGATGCACACGTTGGATGCACACATTAGGCGCACATGTCAGACGCACATCTCTGACACACGTGTCGGATGCACACCTTGGATGCACACATCAGATGCACACCTTGGATACACATGTCAGACACACACCTTGGATGCATATTTTGGATGCATACCTTAGACGCACACCACAGACACACATGTCAGACACACACCTTGGATGCACACGTCGGATGCACACATCAGACACACACTTTGGATGTGCACATCGGATGCACACATTGGATGCACACGTCGGATCCACACATCGGCTGCACATCTTGGATGCACACATCAGATGTGCACGTTAGATGCACACATCAGACACACACCTTGGATACACATGTTGGATGCAAACCTCGGATGCATACTTTGGATGCACAACTCGGACGCACACTGCAGATGCACATGTCGGACACACACCTTGGATGCACACGTCAGACACACCCTTGGATGCACACCTTGGACGCACACTTTTCTGAAGGACAACACCACCTCAACCTCGATGGCGTCCTTCCCCATCTTCCAAATCCTTTCCTGTTCTACTGTTTGGGGCTATTTAGGATTATTAATAAGTCTAATGACTGTCAAGGGGGCAGAGTTAAGCAGCTAGCAATTACCAGCATAATAAAAAGCACGTAGGAAACACAGAGGTAAAGCAAATTCCATTCTAATAGGTACTGTTTTCCTTTCCTAAAAACCTATTTCAATTCTGCATAAATTTCAGTTCTCCTCTTTGTTAGGAAGAAATGTTTTATTGTGTTTGTACTGCCACAAATGTACCAGATTTACGCAAATGACCCCTTGAACAATACATGTCTGAACTGGGTCCACTAGTATGTGGATTTTTTCCAATATGATAAATGTGTTTTCTCTTCCTTATAGTTTTTTTTTTTTTAAGATTTTTATTTATTTATTTATTCGTGAGACATACAGAGAGAGAGAGGCAGTGAGGGAAAAGCAGGCTCCATGCAGGGAGCCCAACGCGGGACTCGATCCCAGGTCTCCAGGATCACGCCCTGGCTGAAGGCAGGAGCCAAACTGCTGAGCCACCCAGGTGTCCCTATGGTTTTCTTAATAACATCTTTTCTGTAGCTTACTTTATTGTAAGAATACAATATGTAATTCTTATAACATTAAAAATATACAAGTTCGTCAACTGGTTATGTTATCATTAAGGCTTCCAATCAACAGTAGGCTGTGAAGTCTCTGGAGAGTCCAAACTTATATCAAATTTGTGACTGCACTGGAGGTGGGGACCCCTACCCTCTACATTGTTCAAAGGTCAACCATACACATTTTCCAATTCCCACTAAGGCAAAAAGAGGTAAGACCATGGGGAAAAAAAATTTCATTTCCAAACTATTTTATGTTGGGAAAGCAATCCAGTTTATAGCCTCAATTACATACCTAAACAAGTAATTTATGCAGATAAAAACCATTCCAAAATTTAAAGATCAAAGAACATAATATTTAATAAAGCTGGAGAAATTCCAGTGCATTTAAGCAATTTTCAATGTGTCTTAATTGCATACTGAGAAAGAGAACACATGTACTTTTTCTGACAATTAACAAAATATGATTTCATGTCAATAGTTAAAAGTATAAGTAAATCTTCAAAGTACATTCCGTCCTAAAAATAATTAGTTTGTGTTCATAAAAGTACAAAAATCAGCGTTAAAAGAGATTTTTTTCCTCTCTGCTCTTTCTAAAAAAAAGAACCTAGGATCTTTCCTATTCCCTAGGCATTTGGCATCAAAGAAAATTGAATGTGATAGTCTTCTAGACTTTTCTTTACTTCTTTCCAGAAGAATGTTTTTAAAGGAAACACATCTTATGTCAAATAAACAACTTATGCTTTTAAAACTCTCTAATACTTCTAACACCACAAAACTGACAAGCCAACATTTACCAATTTTGTTTAAATCAGATAAAAGCTACAAAGTAAAAATCTCCCTAAATGAATCAGAACTTTAAAAAGCATCCATTTTAACAAATTCTAGTAACTGCTATAAAGTATCACTTACTTTTAAAGAAAAATAAGTATTTAAAAAAATATCTCTATCCAACATGGAGCTGGGACCCTGCTGGGATAGAGTCACAGGCTCTTCTGACTGAGCCAGCAAGGACGGGATGCGGTCCTCACTCTGGTGCTGCCATCATCACAGCACATCAAACACAGGAGGGGAAAATTACGTTTGACCTCAAAACAGATTTACACAGTTACTAAATTTAAAGTTTTCTTATCAGAGCACCTGGGTGGCTCGGTGGTTGAGCGTCTGCATCTGGCTTAGGTCGTGACCCTGGGGTCCTGAGATCGAGTCCCGCATCGGGCTCCCTGCATGGAGCCTGCTTCTCCCTCTGCCTGTGTCTCTGCCTCTCTCTGTGTGTCTCTCATGAATAAATAAATAACCTCTTAAAAAAATAAAAAATAATGTTTTCTTATCTATTCCCTCACACAAACTAGGTATGGATAATTCTGGATGACACAAAAACCACCAATTAATAAGAAACACGAGGAACAAATGAACACAGTAAGCAATAGGAGAATCCAATCAGCGAATCCAGACTGTGGGAGAGACTCAAGAGGTCAAACACCCTGGTTACTTCAGTAAAAGTTACAAGGGGAAGAGAGAGAGGAATAGGAATCTATAAAAAAAAGAGATCAAGACAAACATCAAAACAATCACAAAACATAACCTTATTTGGACTTAAAACCATAAAATCTTAAAAAAAAAACACAAGAAAACAAAACTACGACAATTGGGAAGAATTTTAAGTATGTTAGTAACATTAGGGCATTTATAACATTATGTATTTGAAGAGAGAGAATCCCTATCTTTAAAGAATACATTCTGAATTATACACAGACGAAATGCTATGCTATCTGGAATTTGCTTCAAAATGATCCTGGGTTTGGGATTTCAGGAGAAGGAATACAGAGAAAAAGTGAATTTTGAGTTGATAATTACTGGTGCTGTATAATGGCTGCAGGCGGGTCACTACTACCCTGCTTTTGTACATGCTTGAAATAGTCTATATTTCAAATAAAAATTTTTACTGCGAACCGAATGAAAAGACATCCTATGGGGAAAATTATGCTTTGCAGAAAGAAAGCTGAGGAAAAACACACCAAAATATTCAGGAGTACTGGACTCTGTGTTGTGCAATCATGGAACTGCTTATCTGCCCTTAAAAAAATATTCTGTAAAAAGCACATGTATAATAGAAAGCATTTAAAAAAATATGAATAGCAAATGGCTTCCAATGCCTCTCCTTTTTAAGACAACGTAAGTAAAACTGATGAGTGATGAAGAATCCAAATTAAGGAGTAATGGAAATTACTGATGGTTCTACTGAATTTTTAAATTTATGCATACTAAAAAGGAAGGTCAGGAAACAAGCTTCCCTGAAATGTGGCAACACCTACATAAATTGATATTCAACTGATACTGTAACACTGGCCAGATTTTATCAAAATACGTGTCATGATAAATGTTCTGAAATGCCCTCATTGCACTGTTCTAGGAAGGAATTAAACACTCCAGAAATGCCTTTCACCTGAAAACCGAATTGTAATGATCAACAAACATGAACTAGGAATCGAAATCATTATTTCCACTGATTAATCAAAATACAATGGCTTTACTATAATCATGGTTATATATTTTATAATAGGTTGCTTGTACGACTGGATGCAGTTATGTTCCCAAACTCTAAGGATGAAAAACAGTGTTCCTCAATTAATATTTACTCGCATTTGGTGAGTAAAAACGCTTATGTTAGGTACTGGGAATAAAAATATGAAGGGAAATTAAGCTATTTTCTCTGTGAACGATAGACAAGACCCAGGAGGAGGGAAGAAATGCACACCTCTGTGCTCTCACATGTGAAATACGTTGGGAGGACGGTCAACTGCACTTCCACAAGAGGAAGTGAGTTAAAATACAAGTCGTTAAGTCGAACTAAAGGATACTATTTAGAAATATGTGCCATATGAGATGCGTGACAAGTGAAAAGTCTGAAGTGGGAAAGACTGGGCCGAAGCACTGTTATTTTTTGCTACAAGCTCTGCATTATTGTTGTTTTTGAACCACGTGCCCAGTTTAGTACCTGGATACGCACATTACAAAAAGCAACAGAGCAACAGAAAAGGTCTCACCAATAGTCATAGCTCTCATCCCAGTTGTCAAAATGTACCAGGAAACGATTGTCCACCATATCTGTTACCGTAGCAACACAGATGAACGCAGGATTCTTTTTGTCTACAGCTTCAAGCTTCATTCCAACTCGAAAGCCTGATGGGATCACTGTCTACGAAACATACAGATTTAATTAGAGATAAGCACACACTTAACAGCAAGCTCTGCACCCTTTCTACACCTCCTGCTCGAGGGCCTGGCATCCATCAGCGGCATTCACATTATTTAAAGAGCATGGATGAGTTTTACAGCAGGGTCGCTTTCCAACGAGCAGCAATAAGGAGAAAAAAAAAAAAAAGTAAAAAAAAAAAAAAAACTACACTCCCGAGGAACTATCTGCATCTGCAAACCTGGACCTCAAGACCAAAAACCTCATGGAGCCTCAAGGAGTTCGACTGATTTCCGGATGTGCTTTGGCACCGTGGTTAGACAACTATCCGAGGTGGGCAAGTTTAATCTGCCGCGCCGCCCACTTTTTGTTTTTCTCGCCCTTGATGGCAGACTGAACAATGAAAATTATTTCAGGCAAAATATGCATTTAATCAAGTTAAAAATGTGAATGAGTCAGTACAAGTTCACTCCCATTTCTGGAAAGCTCTCTCTAAAGAGCGCTCCACTGAAAGTAGGTCATCTTCAGACACGAAAAGCCTGCAGATTATTGCAACGTTCACCTACCACGACAGATACTATTCACCAAAGCACCAAAAGAAATGGCAAAATACAGGGAGCCGTTCAAAATAGTTTCTAATTACAAAAAAAAAAAAAAAAAAAATGTTTGTAATATAAGGAAAGCCAAACACTATCGGCCATCCGGGACATGCGCCCAAGACCGCAGCTCAGGAAGCTGTAGTGCTTTGAGGTGCCGTAAGATGTAAACGTGCCTTCGCATCTTGTGTGAGGAAAAGCATCCTAACCTGGAGGAATGTCCTGGGATACCAGTCACGGCCATCAACACACAAGCCATTTCTGCACTTCTTAAAAAAAAAAAAAAAATCCTCTATCCAGACTTAAGTATACAGAATACCATTCTTTTTTTTTTTTTTTTCAGAATACCATTCTAATTACTTTAAGCAAAGCACATGCTATAGTCCATTCTACCGTAATTATCCAGCCACCACCACAGAAACGTAGACAGCACGTACCTAAAAGTGTCAGCGCATTTCCTATAGGAACAGCAGGGGCCGGCGTGAACACCACACAGACACCCTGACGATACGTGGCAGTCCCCAAAATTATTTACTAGGGTCCTGACCACAAATATTTGAATATTCTGTGGTAGAAAGCTCTAGAAATGGATGAACTTACTTGCTTCTTGGCTATCAGACACGTAGGCCCAGATTAAGTCATGTGCTAGCTAGCAACGCACAGAATTTAGGATGACGGTTCAGAGCAGTTAATCAAATCCCTGATCGAACTTATCCTCCAGAGAACCAGACAGGGATTAGGAATCTTGGAGCAGGCCGCTGAATTTTCCACCCAACGGATCGCCCTCCCGGGTCTTGACAGAGAACACCCACTGACGGCATAGTATTCACATTTCGGTAATTAAGCTCTCCTCTCAATTAAGAGATTTTGAAATAATGATCCGGCTCGTGAGCCCTACGAGTCACCCGAACACCACACACCCTGCTCTTCAGTTCTCTAATTCAACCTGGCTTACGATCCATTTGACCGGAGACGCTGAGCCATTAGACCAACGCTCAAAACAACTGGTGTAGACCATCTCCCAAATGGAAGGTACCTGGAGTGGCTGAGAAAGCTCCTGCCCATTCCTGATATTCACCTCCACGGGAGGGAATCCCATTCTCGAAATATTATTGTCTCTCTCTACATTCTCACTCATCGTTACTGGACTCAGGGACCCTGAAAGGAGAACTGGTTACGCTCCTTGAAGAGGAAGCTGGCCGACAGGGTATGCAGTCCATGCTCTGCTCCTCCGGGGCCTGCAGGGCTATAGGGCTGCCCCAGTCCAGGTTCGGTGATGGGGCAGAAGGGCTTCCTGAGTCCTCGGTCTCACAATCAAGAAGCTCATTTGGGCGCCCTTGCTCAACGGTTTAGCATCTGCCTTTGGCCCAGGGCATGACCCCAGGGTCCCAGGATCAATTCCCACATCGGGCTCACTGCATGGAGCCTGCTTCTCCCTCTGCCTGTGTCTCTGCCTCTCTCTCTCTCATGAATAAATAAATAAAATCTTAAAAAAAAAAAAAGCTCACTGTCAACAGATAAGAGGCCATGCATGTCACTCCAACTGAGGCCTTATCTGTCGTAAAGATGGTATTTTGACTTTCCACCTGCTGCGCTCTGTTGATTTCAGTTAGATCAGAAGGTGAACCAGGAAGAAGAGGGGGACGTGTTGGGCCTCTGCAGAGAAGCAACAGGAAACACGCAGGGAAAGTGGGGATACAAGTCGAAGGAGTGGGAAAAATGCATACACAGCCAGACTCTGCCTTGTTATGCAGCAAGCGCAGCCACAGGCTGGCGTGAGCTAGATGGTCGTCCCTAGCATGTAAACCCAAGCAGGACTCCGCGCATCTCACTGCATGACTCCCATGTGATGAGCCCTCTAAACAAGTGGCGCTAACAATAAACTATCCCCGTCAATTTAATTTTTTATGTACTTTTTACGGTAGGTTGCACGAGGGGTTCATACGACATTGCCTTGTGCCGTTCCATTAAACCCAATAACCATGGTTTGCCTGTGGAATATTCATTCGTGATGATTTTAAGCTAGCTTTAAAGGTTTAATTAAGAATCTTCTATTTACCAAACCAATAGAATTTACGATGGTCTCCTGCTATCACTTTTATCCTCTGAAACACTCAAAAGTCACTTCTTTGGAAAGGAAAAATTTTGGATGTACTTACTATATTCTGATTTTCAAATAATGACTTGGGAGCAGCTTGAGCTTTGCATGTCTTAAGATAGGTCTGCCAATTAAATTCTTCTTCCTTATAACCTTGGATAAGCACATATACACAGACTCAGTAAAATGTCAAAATATTTCACACGTCATTTTCCACACCCACTTTTAGCTATGACTCCAACATGCTGAAATCAAACAATTGATTTTTTTAAACAAACTTTAACTCATAGTTCATAACTATGGATTTTTTTCCTGCACTTTAACTCATAGTTCATAACTATGGATTCTTTTTTTCTACACAGGCTGCATTTATTTCCAACAAATTGCATGATTTTTCAATTCTGAATGAATACGACGAATCTAAAGAAGAGATAAGAGGAAGTAAGTATCTGTTATACTCAGGTCTGCTTCTTCCTATTACCAGACTATTTCTATGAATTTTAGGCCGAACTATTCAGCAGTACACTAGTGAGCTGGGGAGCCAAAACCTTTGTTTTTCCTTCACTTGTTCTATTCTGGGAGACTCACTTGTAGGAACAAGTGGGAAGCTGGAGAAAACAGTAATAAAACAGATAAAATCTCTTTAGCCTGTCACCGTAAGAATGACAATGGAAGATTTATGAAGCAAGCACGTTGGCAAATTACAATAATGGAAACGTCCTTGCTTTAATGCTCACAATTTCACATTTAATGTTGTTGAAGCCAACATTTCCTTTAAAAAGGAAATTGAGCATCTTGTCCTATCTGAGAGCTCTTGGGCTCTCTCCTACTTCCATCGAGGTCCAGAAGGCAGCATGAAAAGAACATCTAATAATTCGCCATATCTAAGAGGTCAACTTATATAGAGGCTGGTAGATTTTCTTTTTCAGGGCACCCGGGGGGTTCTGTGGTTGAGTACCTGCCTTCAGCCCAAGGCGTGACCCCAGGGTCCTGGGATCGAGTCCTGCGACGGGCTCCCTGCATGGAGCCTGCTTCTCCCTCTGCCTGTGTCTCTGCCTCTCTCTCTCTGTCTCTCATGAATAAATGAATAAAATCTTTAAAATATATATATATTTTTTCTCTGTCACCCTCATTTTTTTCTATGTGATTTTGTTCAATCCTTCAGCCATCTGAAGATACCATTCCGCCTTTAATTTTTCATGTAAAACCAAATGGCTAGTCCATTAAAAAAAACAAGAGCCCTGAGACAGGCCAAAAATATCAAAGTAGTCACCTGGATCTCTGACATCAAGTCAACAATACTGACTGTAACAGTTGAAAAGGAAAGAAATAAGATATTGTTAAACACATTAGGGATGAACTGGAAAAGATTGTTATCAGTTATTCTCGGATCTTTATGTAAACACAAAGCCGGAAGAATCACTGGCAGGCTGTGCTATCAAGGACTCAGAACGAAAAAGTAATTGCCATCAACTCAACCTCCACCTAAACTAGCTCTTTTTTTTTTTTTTTAATTTCATTTATTTATTCATGACAGAGAAAGAGAGACAGAGACACAGGCAGAGGGAGAAGCAGGCCCCATGCAGGGAGCCCGACGTGGGACTTGATCCCGGGTCTCCAGGATCACGCCCTGGGCTGAAGGTGGTGCTAAACCACTGGGCCACCCAGGCTGCCCCTAAACTATCTCTTAATGCTATATTCTCCTTTCCAATCTCCTAAATATTAAAATTCATGCATTCAAGTGCATGGTTTCTCAAGATTTTCTATGTAACGAAATATCAGTAAATAAACTTCGTCGTATGAATGGTTTAGATCTAAACCTTCCAATCTGTTTTTCCAGGATATATACATCTGAGCCCGTACAACACGGGGTTCGCGTGGCACAGGTCCACTTACTCATTTCTTCTCTTCCTTGTGATTTTAATGACATTTCCTTTGCTCCACCTTATCTCATTGTGGGATAATAGTATATAATTTATGTAACCCACAAAACAGTGCTCATTGACTATTTATGTTACCAGTAAGGCTCCTGGTCAACAGCAGGCTATGAATAATTAAGTTTTTAGCAAGTCGAAAAGCACATGTGGATTTTCGACCATGCTGGGAGATGGCGCCCCTCACCCCTGCGTTGTTCGGGGTCAGCTCTGGGTGTGGAGGTGAAAGAAATCTGTGGCTGAAATTTGCAGTTAAAATCAAATAAAGATCCAATGTTATTTTACGTACAAATAAATACATGGATATGGTTTATTCTCTCAAATAGAATTTTATGTTTTATGTTCCTTTCCTTTAATGAGCATATTTTTTCTTCATAAAGAAAAAGCTTGAATGTGGACCTATCTGGACCATAATAAAGTCTGAATTCTTAAAAATTCCAAATCACCACATAGGGAAAGACGTTTTTACAGAATTTAAAATACGAAACAAAAAAAGCGGACAATACCTTTTGGCGGATGGAGCTTATGGCCGGTTTTCTCACACCAGCCAACCGGGTGAATGTCCAGAGCGTCTGCATTTACCCAGAAGTCGTAGCAGTCAGAGTATCCATCAAAGTGCAATTTTATCCGGTAGCCACAAACCTGAAACAGGTAAAGCGAGATGACGGACTCAAAAGCAAAAATCCCAAGTATCTAGAATGTCCGTGCTCAGAATGGATTCACAAAATAAAATGGAATTCATTAATGTAAGTGCAAAAATAACCACGAACACCCAGTGTGGTGCAGCCTGTGGTGATCAAGACACCATGATTAACGGCAACAGAAAAGCGAGTGAACCAAATGACACAACCCAAAGGCAATGGCGATGCGTGGAGAAGCGCTGTGCGGTGCTCTGCACCCTTCCCAGTGGCAGCAGGAGCCCCCGGCGCTAGGGCAAGCACGGCCCCCGACGTGCGTCCTCCCCATCCTGCGGCTGCACGAGTGGGGGTACACGGAGCGCCGGCCCCGCCAGGACACGCCGCCCCCTCCTCCGTGCAGCTCCGCGGACGGGGACATGGGACACAGGACACAGCGCGCACAGGACACCAACGTCCCCCGTCTACCGGTAGCTGGGTTGGGAGAGGGAAACGGCCGCCTCGGTCCACACGGAGCCAGGGCAGGTCCCTGGAGCGCCTGGGGACCCGCCTCATAGTGCCCGCCCGGGGCTGAGGCCGTGCACCTGCCAAGAACACTCCTCCCGGGAAGCTCTGAGCCGAGGGGTGCATGGGGTCAGAGGCCTGGGCTCCCTGCCTCGGGCTCCCAGGGACAGCTGCGGCCCTGGTCCCCCTGCAGCCAGCATGGGAAGCCCACGGCTTGTCACCCTGCAGACACCCCAGGGGCACCCGCCCTGCAGAAGCCGGGGCGGCAGCCGGGCCCTGAGCCCCGAGCCCAGTGGTGGACGCCCCCCGGAGACCCCGGCAGCTGTGACCCACCGCCACGGCACATCCTCTGAAGCCCACAGTTGACCTTCAAGCGGCACAACTATGGGGTGAGTCCATTTATGACTAATATTAACATGTCCGAGCATCTGTGTGACCCACGCGGGCATCGCAGTCGCGCTGACGGGGTGCGATGTGCCCGTGAGCACGTGCATGATTCCCCCTTGGAAGCCACGGCATTTTACATGCATCTGCTGCCCGAGGACAGCAAGGCACCATCATCTAGGGCACAAGTTTTGAGGTGGAGTTCCATGGGAAATCCTTTTTTTGTTTTGTTTTAATTTAAATTAAATTTGCCAACGTTCAGCAGGTGTATTCATACACATGTGCGCACACACTTACACAAATGTAAATTCACAGTGAACGATGGCCCGGGAACCCACGCGGAAACCCTAACCAGGATCCCTGGCGGGCAGCGGGGTGCACTGGGCACAGCACGTGCCGAGGTCGCATCTCCCCCATGAGCACATCATGACGGGTGCCGCGTGGAGGCCGACGGAGCCCTCAGGAGACCAAGGCCGAGCAGAGGGGGGGGCCCGGGAAGGGGACTGCGCGCCGCCCCCAGTGCACCTCCACCTGCGTGGAGCCCCCAGGGCCTCACAGGCGGAGCTCAGCAGAGACCCCGGGGAGAAGCAGCCAAAGGGGCCTATTCCCTGGCTGCCCTCGCATCCCTCCTAGAGCTCACACCCAATGAAGCCCCAGTATCCCGGCCACCGGCCTCGCCTCGCCTGCCCTGCTCTGGGGACAGTTGCTGATGGGAGGGACGACACACAGTTAGCCCTCATTGTGCATGACTCCCTGCTTGCAAACCCACCCACTTGATGGAATTTACTTGGAGCCCAAGAAGAGGACTGGTGGTATTCGGGAAGGGAGGCAGGTACCGAGGGCGGAAGACGGAGCGGCCCATGTGTGCGTCCCAGCCGAGGTGGAGGACGAGAGGTGGAGGACAGCAACATCCCGCCTTCCTGTGGCCCATCTCCTCCCACGAGCCACCCGTCCTTCGCACAGTCTCCTTACGGCTACATTTCTCATGCTTGTGCTGTAGGTGATCTTGCTAATTAACATGATCTCCAAGCAAGGCGCTGTAGCACTGGGTGCTAGGGAGATGGAGCACGGGGAGCTGGAGCCCTGGGTGTTAGGATGCTGGAGCACAGAGAGCTGGAGCCCTGGGTGCTAGGGAGCTGGAGCATGGGGAGCTGGAGCCCTGGGTGCTAGGGAGCTGGAGCCCTGGGTGTTAGGGTGCTAGAGCACGGGGAGCTGGAGCCCTGGGTGTTAGGGTGCTGGGGCACTAGAGCACTGGACCATGGGGTTCTAGAGCACAGGGAGCTGGAGCACTGGGTGTTAGGGTGCTGAAGTATGGGGTGCTGGAGCACAGGGAGCTGGAGTACGAGGTGCTGGAGCATGGGGAGCTGGAGCACGGGGTGATAGGGTGCTAGAGCACAGGGAGCTGGAGCATGGGACATTGGAGCACAGGGAGCTGGAGCACGGGACACTGGAACACAGGGAGCTGGAGCATGGGGTGCTGGGCATGGGGCACATTGGAGCACAGGGAGCTGGAGCATGGGACACTGGAGCACAGGGAGCTGGAGCATGGGGCACTGGAGCACGGGGAGCTAGCTGGAGCATAGGGTGATAGGGTGCTGGAGCACAGGATGTTAGGGTGCTGGAGCACAGGGAGCTGGACCAGGCGGCAGACAGAACTGAGCCCGAGCTCCCGGGAGCCTAGCCCGGTCCGTCCGTCCGTAGAGCCAAGGTCAGGATCTGCTGTTCACAGGACACCACGGCGGTGCAGGGTGAGCACAAGCACCTGTAGGGGCTCCTCCCACCCTGCAGCAATCCTTCCAGAAGGCCCTGCCTGCTTCCGCTTCCCACTCCTGCCTTCACAACAGCCTCCAAGCCTCCTCCCTCTCCTTCGGCCGCCAGCCCCGCACCTCTGTCCTCACTCTTGGGGATTTACCTTCTGCAGCCGCATAACTCCCTGAACATCTGCCCCGACGGGCCCCCACCCTCCCCTCCACCCTGCTGGCAGCCAAGAGGACACCTGCCCACTCACACCCCAGATCCCATCTTCTCCCAGCCCTCCATGTCTGTTATCTGCTCTCTGAGCCTTCCAATCCTCCACTCCCTAGCTGCTTTCTCAGATGCCATTCTCCAGTCTCCTCCTATTGCAAAAAGAAAAAAAAAAAGAACAGAAAGAAAGAGAGAGAAAAGGTGGGAAAAAAGAGAGGGAAGTAAAGGAAAAGTAAATAAAGACTGTCTCCCAGGCTTAGGCAAGCAAATGCCCCCTTACCCTTGGTAAGAACAGAACAACTGGTGAACTTTCTGGCAATGAGTAGCAGCATGCATCAAAAATTTAAATTTTACTCATGCTCGCAAGGGCACTGTTTGTAATAATGAGAATGACGAGAAAGCGAAGACCACTCAACTGTTCCTCAATATGAGACAAAGTACAAGAATTACAGCAAATTCGTAAAATGGAACACTAGCCAATGCTTAAAAATATGCACATAAAATATAAGATATACTCTCATCAAAGCTCCATAAATTGTGTATTATTCCATCTACATGTAGAAAGGAGTTGAGTGAGAGCACAAGCTGGAGAAAAGGCAGAGGGAGAGGGAGAGGGAGAAGAGACTCTAACGTATACTCTTATACAGGTTGAGGTTTTCATGGTGAGCAAACATTACCGTTACAATAAAAAAACTAGACGAACTAAAATCTTCAAAACTAAGAGGTGGAAAAAAAAAAAAAAAAACCAAGAGGTGGAACACACCAGACGCTTCCGTGTTTCCGTGTTCCCATGGGAGCCAAGCTTCTTATGGACTAAGTCACTGAAAGATGACCAGGGTAACTGAAACTAGTGCACAAGGGATCATCTTATGCTTCTGGGGAGAATTTTTAAAGATTTTTTTATTTATTTTGTTTTAGAGAAAGAGAGCAGGGGAAGGGGCAGAGGGAGAGGGAGACTCTCAAGCGGACCCCACCCTGAGTGCAGAGCCTGATGCAAGTCTCGATCCCATTTGTAAAAGACACGGATCCCTGACTCCAGAGAGGGAGGAAGGCGGAGGCCAGCACAGGAGGAAAAAAAAAAAAAGAATTCTAAGAAATGCTCTCAATAACAAACGAGACTAAGATACACATAGGAATAGACTTGGACAATTTTTCCTGAAATATTTTACAGAGGTACCTTGAAATACTAAAAAAAAATGTACAAATATCTGTTGGTCTGTTTTTTTCTATTAAGGAGCCCCACAGCATGACCAAAGCTATGGAGTCGGAAGGACCTGGGGTTCAAATCGAGGTTCGACCACTTGGGAGCTGTGTGACCTTGTACTCATTACTTAAGCTCTCTGAGCCTCAGCTCCTTTATCTATAGAATAGGAAGGAAAAAGCACGGCCTGTGTAGGATTCCTACAAAGATTCAGTGCGCTGACATACGAACAGTAGGTATGATGCCTGGTATGAGGTAAGCACTCAAACAATGGGACCTTTTCCCATTGTTAACATCCCATCATCATCACCCTGTTGCAAGGATAAAGACAAGGCAAAGCTTACCTCAGCCACGGTGAGGACACAGTATACAGACTGATGCTCCGGATCCACACCTTCCAATTTCATGCCAACTTTAAACCCATTTTTGTTATATGGAAACGACTGGTACTGAAAGGCAGAAGGACGGCAGTGTTAGTATTTGATCCTAAGGCCCAGTTACAATGTGAGCAATTAAGTAAAGACCATGAGTCTTAAGTAAAGACTAACCGAATACACGCATAATCCTTAAAAATCCAAAAGAAAAGGACCACCAGGTAATCCAACAGAAAATGAACAAAGACTATGAGCGGATTACAGAAAAGGAAACGCCTTTACACATCTGAAAAGATGCTCAAGCTCACCCATGGGAGTCATCCGACGTAAAATCATGCTAACACGTTATTTCACCTAATCAGGCTCATAAAGATCAAAAAGTCTGATCAACACAGTGTGGGCAAGGCTCTGGGGGCCCCCGGGACACACATTCATCACGAGCAGATGGCACAGCCTCTAGCGACCTCACAACATCAGTACAAACAGCGCATCCTGGTTTTTGTTTTGTTTTGCTTTTCATTTTGAGAATATCAACCGTATGTGGTCGTCAACTGAAATACAATTTTCTTTCTTAAAACACAAAAATATTATAGACGATGGTTTAAAAGTCACATCGATCTTTACGAATAAATTCAAGAGTCCAAAGAAGTCTGGCTCGAGACAGACCCGCAGTGATGTCCAAGCTGCTCGTTTATCTGTTACGCTATTGTTAACGGCGGTTCAGTGTCGCCCTCAAAGCAGGGAACGATGCTCTGGGTGAGTTGGTGGGATGTTAGCAGGTGTGCACTGAGGTCTTTCTCCAAATCTATCTAATAATTCTGTGGCTTTCTTATAGATGCCCCATCACCTTATATATAAAAGAGCCTTCACAGAGTTAAAGTAAGTACCCAGAAGACCTCACGTTTTTAATTCAAGACGATGAGGCAGGTGGAGTGGAGGGGGCAAGCTTGAGAACAGGGAGCAGATGCAGACATCAGGACGGCGAAGCACAGGGTCTTGATTATGGCTGAGGGGCACCCATGCCGGGGGAACAAGATGAACCGGAATTCCAGGCGACGGGAAATCCCTCCTGTTTGTCTCCGTAATTCTACTTCTAGGACATTATCCAACACAGGTGCCCACATCGTGTGCAAGACGACAGGCCTCCCGGTCACTCGCCAGAACACTTGTGTGTGTGTGTGTCGTACATGTGTCACATATGAACACACACCTGTCAGCCTACAGGGAGCAGCTTCACTTGTTACGGAAGAGACCAAAGATGTGTCGTGAATTAATACAAAAGGACGATGAAGGGAACCGTGGACTGAGATGGAATCATTTCCAAACTAAGCTTAAAAAAAAATAATAAAAAATTAAAAAAGCGAAGTGTGTGTGACCTGTTACCCTCTGGCTGAAGTCGGGTAGGACAGGATCTGTGAACATCTAGGCTTATCTGCACGTACGGGTTTCCAGGAGGAGAACTGGTGACAGTAGGCACTTCCTACTGGGAGAGGCGAATGTGGGATGTGCGGGGGGGGGGGGGGGGGGGGGGGGTCTGAGGGACATCCCTCCCGTTCTTCTGGTCCCTCTACGGTGTGAACTACATGCCTGTGTCACGGATTTGAGGAATTTGCTGTATTTAAACTTTTCTTTAATAAAAAAAAAAAAAAAAAAGTCTGTTCTACCAAGGATCAAAGTTGCAGAAAATAATTATATAGAAGAAGTTCGTATGTAATGACAATTACGTTTAAATTAAATATCCGTAACGTGGATGTAACCATCACAACATTCACTATGTGTCGTTTTCTTAGACTGCCTACACGAATGCATATACAGCAAGGTAAGATACACATATGAATAGACTTGGACAATTTTTCCTGAAATATTTCACAGAGGTACCTTGAAATACAAATATCTGTTTGTACATTTAATCATGGTTACACCCCACGATTAAATATGATTAAATAATCTAAAACAAGGTCCAGCTGACTACACACAATGGGTCAAACGCAGCCCACACCCTGTTTTATAACTAAAGGTTGACCAGAATACAGCCACGGCCCCCCATTACACCTGGTCTGCGGCTGTTCTCATCACAGTAACAGAGCTAGAGCTGCGCCCTTGCAACCGAGACCAGATGCCCACGACGTCTGAACTACACGCCATCTGGTCCTGGTACAGAAGCAGCTTACTGACCCCAGGCCCAGCCCAGGGGTGGCCCTTGGTCCCTGTACTCATACCCGATGTTAAGTCACTTGTGACAACGTGTTTTCATCACAGTTAATGTAATACCGTGGCTTGCTTTTAGATTTTTGACGTGAGATCATATAAAGCTCAGTAACTCATTTTTCATTTCTCCCAAAGCCACAATGTGGACATGAAATTTCATGCCAGTTTTCCTTTATCTATGAGCTTCTCGGCAGTAGTTGGAGCCACTGCTCTTAAAGTTAACGAGTGAAAGAAAGCCCAGTAAATGTGGAGAGGAAAGAGCGTGTGTCTCGGCGGCGTGTGCCCAGGCGGGCAGCACCGGGTGACGGTGAGCACGCGTCCGCGTCAGCCGCCCTTGGACGTACCCCGACGTAGACACACTCATGGAGAACAGTATGTCTAAGAAATCATCCCAAGTCACAGTTCCTAAACCAACAATGGAGACGGCAATGCTAATTCCACATCAGATTTCCAGAACCTTTGCCCCGAGGCACAACGCTTTCCAGAAGGGCCCGTACCTCCTTGAAGAGCTTCGCTGGCACAGCCACGGCTTTCTCCTCCTCCAGGTAGGATGCCCAGCACCAGGCTTTCTTTCCTTTCGGAGGCACACCTGAAAAGCAAGTGAGACTAATAGGACCGGGTTCCCAAACCTCAGAGGTCATACATGCATCCGGCGGAGTCTCCTTTCCCTAACTACAACTATGCCGGGCTCCTCTTGTCCTTCCTGGCTGGGACTGCTCAGCTCTCTTCCTGGCCTCTCTTCTAAGGAAGCAAAAGCTAAGGCGTAAGCTATGGTGTATGACCAGGTACGGTGGGAGAAGAGAGCAGCAGCAGAATGTTGACTAAATGAAGGAGACAACGCGGGAAACAAGATAGGACAGGGCCATGCAACAAGATGATCAAAAACGCTGCTTGAGGGAGCCTGGGTGTCTCAGTCGGTGAAGCACCTGCCTTGGGCTCAGGTCATAACCTGGGGTCCTGGGATCCAGCCCCACGTCGGGCTCCCTGCTCAGGGGGGAGCCTGCCCCTCCCCCTCCTTGTGCTCTCTGTCAAATAAATAAACAAAATCTTAAAAAATATATATATAAGACAAAACAAGAAAACAAAACATGTTTCCTGAGACCAAGCAGCGGAGGACTAAGAGGTCACTGCCCCAGGTGCCGAGGGAACGGCTGCTAATTTGCAGGGCAGAGTGGGTGCTCAATTTAGCAGGGGCCAGATTTCGAGCAGAAAAAGAACATGTAAGTGATAAAGACATGCAGTCAGCCAGGATCGATTTTATTTTGGGTTAATTTAACAAACAACAGACATGAAAGGAAGAGCGTAACAGCTTGATGGGCGAAATGAGGGGAATGGGATTTGAACAGGCTAAGATGGAGCTCCGGAAGAGAAGAATGCTGAATATCCAAGGGGAGCGGAGAAATAAACAATGGAAGGAACAAGGCACCAGAAGAGCCGGGCCCTGAAGGTGGACGAGCAGAAGGGAGAGGATGGTCAGGACCTCCGTGAGGCCCTGGGCAGAGGGAGGGACTCGCCCCTGTCGTCTCTGTGATGTCAAACAGGAGGTCACCGCCCCCCCAAACGAGGGCAGGACAGGGAGGCCGTGTGCCCGAGATAGGAAGAGCTGAAGCTCTCTCTGAGGAGAACCTGAGAGACAAGTAAGCAAGGAACGCGTCCCCGCAGGGAGGAGGTGCACGGGCTCCACGGCCCCGTTTGCGGGGACAACACGACGGGACGGGTCAGCAGGGCGGCTGCATGGCAGACACCTAACATGAGGGGTTGGCAGGCACATGGGACTGGTCCAGCCCAGCGGCGGACACCGAGGCCTCTCTGGAGGAGACCCGAGGGCCCTGATCAACAAGGAGGGAAGATCATCCAGGTAAGTATCGAAGGCAAGGGTCTGAGGACTGGACTCGTCAGGAAAATAAAGTGTTGCCTGAGGAACAATGAAGGAAACAAAAAAGGTTCCACATCAGGGGGTTGTGGTTTGAGAGGAAACATTAAAAACATAGAATCATAGGAAATGAACAAAGCTTCTAGTGAATGTGCAAAAGTAGAAAAAAAAAAAAAACCTACTTGATGGAAAAATATAGGCAGATGTCTTCCTGTTTGCACCGACACTACTCAGAAGTTACTGATTTCCATTTTTTTCCTTGTCTACTTCTTTGAAACCCTGATTTTTACTGACAGAATTTAATGAAAGAAAACCCTGAAACAATGCCTTAGCCGCCCTAGCGTACGTTGCAATTAAGACAAAAACGTCTACCCGCGTGAGGTATTTTCCACTTCACAAAGTCACAAGTAAAGCCTTTCCTTCATCAACTCACCCTGCTTCAATACAGCCGAGTCACCCCGTCTTTTCCTTCGGGCTCTCTGTGAACCCCTCAGGATCCTCCCGTCTTGTTTGTTCTCCTACAGCAAGAAAGGAAAATTATGGAATTTAAAGGCTCACGAAACTGGCACCAATGAAAAGTTGGAGAGCTGTCAGAAAGCGTTATTATTTTTTGTACCTTTCTTCAATTTCACTCCATAACTTTTAACGAAAGTAAGAATACAGGTCATTTGAGAACTATGTTGCTTTTGGCCTAAGCTCATTACAAAACAAGAACGTCTCCAAGAATCACACTCTGCAACAGCACAGATACTGCTCCTGCCTTCTCGAAACACTTTCCTCCTAGGGCCCCTTGACCACTTTGTTCGGATTCTCCCCACATGCCACCGGCCTCGTTTCTCCATCCCTTGGCTGCTGTCTCCCCCAGCCTAGTTCCTTTCTCCTCTCTGCTGAATCCCTCCTCTTGGGTTTTAAACATCATCTGTTGCCCAAATATCCCCAGTCCGCGGCCCCTGACCTCCTCCTGACTCACACTCACACACCCAACTGCCCACCTGGGATCTCCACGTGGGTACCTGACGAGTGTCTCAAACTGACGATGCCAAAGGACGCCACATTCTGTGCTCTGGTAGTGCCTCCCCATCCTCAATAAATGGCATCCGTATCCAATCAACTGTGCAAGCCCAAACCCAAGTTACCCTGGATTCTTCTCTCTCCCGTGTGCCCCCTGATGACCCTGCCTCCGACATCGACTCTGAATCCAGGGACATCTACCCACAGAGCCCTCTTTCCTAGTCTGCTGCAATCACCCGTGGGCTTCCCTGACCGCATTCTCACTCTCACATGCCAACAATACAATCGGACCACTGCATTCTCTTGCCTTCAACTTTCCAGGGGCTTCCTGTCACCACAAAACAGCATGAAACCCCGTTGCCCCGGTTTCTCACAAAGCCTTCCATGGCCTGGACCTCTTACTCCACCCTCCCTCAACCTGTAAGGCTCAACTAGATCGTCTTTATTTCCACAAACAAAACATGTCACATGTGTTCTGACCTTAGGGACACAACGCTAGCCATCCCCTTGCCCAGGGGGACTCCTCAGTCCTAGTTTTACAAAGCTGATTCCTTCTTCTTACCCAGATTACACTGTTCATGCCACCTTCTCTGGGAGGCCTCCCTGACGCGTCCACATAAAGAAGTCAGCCAGTCCTCACGCCCTACGGTACTTCTCAGCACAGCACTTACCACAGGCTGCCTCATCTCCTATTTATTCTAAGTCCCCTGAGAGGGGAGACCCTGTTGTCCTGCTGCCATACATCCCTGTGTCTGGCTCCTCGGAGAGAGACCAGCAAATAACTGGCTGCTCAACACTGATCTGAAGGGAAACGCTCCAAGACCTCCAAGTTCCCATTTCATATGGGACCATTAACATATACTTTAGGGATAAGATATTTACGTTTCAACTGGCACACTGTGGATTAGTTTCCCCTAATGTACCCGATGTTTATCTGCCATCGTCTACCTACTCTCATAGTCCTCGGAGATCCATCTGCAATCTACCAAAACGGGACTCACATTTTGGCATCGAGAGGAGCCGAAGATTCATCTGCAAAGCTGAAGATTTTGTTCTTATTACCCCTCCCTCTCTCTCCAGTGACAAATTTCAGCACACCTGACTTCTTCAGGTTAAGGGAAGGCTGCTATTATTTATTATTCTCATTTTGAAATGGGGACAGTGACACCGAGACACAGAGTCACGGAACCAGCACTGGACGTCAGGTAGCTGGCTGCAGGGCCAGCCAGCGCCTCTGACCAGGGTGCTACTCTCTTGAGAAGCACCCCTCTGCTCTTTGGTGGGTGCACAGGAGATACTAACCATCTCATCATCTCTGTCTTCTCCATCCTCCTTGGAGTCGGCTTTCAGAGATAATTTTGGTTTCTTCTTCCGACTACACTTAGGATCTTCTTCCTCGTTGTCTTCTCCTATGTCCCTTTCTTCCTTCTGATCTCTGTTGTGTTTATAAAACCAAAATAGTGACAGGAAACAAAACCTATCAAACATCTACATGTTGATCATCTCACAAATTAAAAAAAAAAAATCATCCTCCAAAGGAAAAACACTAACCACCAGCAGAAGCATGTAGGCATTAAATAGCACAGCGAAGGAACAGCTGAAACCACCGTCTCATATGACACTTCCAAGTAGAAAATGGAAATTAGCTTATGTATTAATTTCAAAAGGGGATCAGCATTATATGGAAACAGGCTCTAACAAGTTTAAAACGTTTTGCCTTTCACATATGCCATCCATACTAATAAAAGAATCAATTATTTAGAGATGTTTTGGTCTTCAGAGTGACTTTAAGGCAAAGATCTAGTAATTATTAAGAATGACAAGTGCGACTGACAAAGGCCAAGTGTAACTTTGTAAAATAAACGTTGGCCAACAAAAACAGACAATTTCCAGGCCTATACTGGTTACTTATTTGTGGTCCACGATTATATGAAAAAATACACCACATGATTAGCTGAACTTTGTCAGCCAGTCCCCAAATGGCCGAGTCACACGGTACCATCAGCCAGAGCCTACGCTGCTGTCCCATAATCCACCCTGTGCCCTGAGGTCTGCGGTGGTGCAACTCATTACACAACTCCCTAGGCCATCTTCATTCAGCTGCTTCCCAATTTGTGGTGGCTTTGTTTCATTTGTGGAGTTTGGGCTGAGTTACCTAAGAACTCCCCAAGGACAAACAAAACTGTTTTTCCATAAACATCGGTATCATTAAAATGTAGGTAGCTCAGAGAAATTCCAGGGCTCTCAGCGAGGGAGTGCTGGATGGACTCAAAGGCTAAAGAAAAGAGGCAGGGGGTATAGTTGCAGGCAGGACTTTGGCAGTACAACTCAGAGTGGATGTGACTGAAGCCCGTAGGTCCGGTAATGGGGTCAGGGTCCACACGCCTCTAAGATGAAAAAGGGGCATGAATGGGTGACAGCTGTCAGAGAGCCTCTGTATTCTCAAGACCATGACCTTGGACTCTGAAACCCATTTTGTAGATGGAACAGGGCAAAAACCTACTTGTCTTTGATATGTCGGGCACAATTCTGGCTGCAATAGTTTCCTCCAGAAAGACACTCATCTACGTTGCCATACTGACAACAGTTCTCACAGAATTGAAGCCCTTCTACTTTCACCGGATCCTTCAACCTGAAAGGCATCCCGGTCTTCTCTGAAAAGACTAGAAGATGAAAAGGAGAAAACAAAACAAAATAAAAGAATTAGAATCGTGACAGAAAACATTCCAAAATACACTTAAACTTTTTCTTCTAATAATCTTGTTGTTAGCGACACAATAAGAGAATAATGTTTGTTGAATGAATGATTACCAATCTACAGTGCTTGGAGGGAGAAGGAAAGGGGCCTGGGCAGGAACTGCTCAAATCATTTACATAAGAAAAAATACTCCATAGAAAAGATAAAAAGTTCACCCAAGGCTTTTTCTACAGAATTCAAAGTAAAATAAAGAAAACTTCATTACTAAATCCAGAAGATGAAACTGTCAACCTACAGAATCCTATTTTATAGATGAATCTTTGACAAAATTTAAGAAGGATCATCTATGCTATTCACCTTTTGATGAGTGGTTTTGTTCTACTAAATTGGTTAAATCATCATCTATGTGGCTTTTCAGGTGGGAGATCTTCTAAATCGTAATTATCCAAACCATTTAGGAACTCAGACTTCCTTTTGCCTGAATTGTAAGGCTAATCATTCATTCAGCAAACATTTATTAGGCACCAATTTATGCTAGACACTGATAATGACAGTACAGACCTTGCCCAAGAGAGCTCACAGTCTAGAAGAGAAGACAGGCAAGAAAGCCAGTATTTATAATAAAATGTGATACATGCAATTAAAGCATGAACAAGTTCCAGAAGTAGTAAAGAGGGAGAAGTGATTCACTCAGCCTGGGATGAGGTCAGGGAAGGATTTTCTGATATAAAGCCTCAAGTGGGTTTTGAAGGCCTGGAGGAATTTACCAACTGAACAAAGACAGAAATGGCTTCCCAGCCAGAAAAAACAGTATGAGCAAAGGCAAGGGAGCATGACACCACATGACGTGTTGAGAGAATTACGTGGAACTCAGTGCTGCTGGCACTGCCAGCACATAGGGTACAGAGAGCAGAACAGAGAGCGAAGAGACACAGCAGGTGGGGGGGGGGTGGCACGCCCCCCCGGGTCTCTGTATGTCCAGCTACAGAGACCCTAAGAAATCAGTGAAGTGTCAAAGAAGCGATCTACCAAAGTTCCTCTGATTTCAAGGTGTGGGATTAGAAGCAGAGTGATTCTCTAGGTGGAGTCTGCAACAGTTGAGGTGAGAGCTGGTCGGGGGCTACATGAAGGCAGTGGCAGTGATTATTAGTAGGAAAAGCCAGATCTGAGACATATTTAGAGACATATTTAGAAATAAAAACCAAGAGGACTAATATAGGCCATGGGACGGGGGGGGAGAACAAACTCAGGATGACTCCTAGGTTTCTTGCTTGTCCACTGGGTGGTGGATGGTGCTACCACCAACTGAAGTATGGGTTACAGAAGAAAGAGCAGGTTTGGGGGAAGGGGAGAAAGAAATAGAAAATGAATCGCATTTCAGACATGTGGAGTTTGAGGTACCTGTGGGACATCCAGGTGGAGATGTCCAGTAGGCAGGTGGAAATACGGGCCTGGCACTCGGGGGAGAGGTCGGGGCTGGAGATATAGATTTAGGAGTCATCAGCATATAGGTGTTAGTTACAACCATCGGAGTAGATGAGAAAAAAAAAGTGGCAGGCGTTTGGCTAAATCACCTGGGCAGGCTATTACGACACTGGCTCTACTTGGTAATTTCCAATTAACCTTGCGCTAGTACAGGTCTGGCATTAGGAAAGAAGACAGTTTACGGTTACTTTAAAATACAAAAGTTGGTTCCATATGAGTCTTGTCATAGAAATTTACCTAAGAACACGGGACATGAAAATCACCCCGGATTTTCAAAGCTCCAGCCTATTACAAAACCCAGATATTCTTACTGCACAGCACTCAGGAGGAGGAACCGGCCCCGCCGACGACCCGTTCTTACCTTCCTGAGCCGTCGGTACCATCCAGGTTGTGGTAGCTGTTGCTTTTTTAACATTCTCCATCTCGCTCTCATCCGTGATGACCTCCAGGGCTCCGAACTCGTTGACCCGAAACTAGCGACAAGGGAGACAGGCAGTTAAGCAAAGCGCGGGGTCGCCCTACAAGTCCGCCGAGGCAATCGCGTCTAGGGGAGGCCTCGGCGGACACCAGGTCCTTCGGGTCTACTGACATGGGGACGGGGGTGGGAGGGTGTGGATGGGGGGAGCCGGAACAGAGCGTGCAGAGTGCTGCCCGGGAGCCGCGGTCTTGGCGCCACTGAGGGCCCGCCACGTGCTCGCTCACCTCCAACACCAGCTGCTGCGGCGACTGGTTTTCTTCTTTGGTGTTCCTACTGGCTTAGCCATCAAAATTAGTAAAAGAGGAATGACTGTTTTCCCAGGAATCAACTTTTCTCCCCCAAGGTCACCTAGTCCTAGAGAAGGAAATCCCTCTTCCAGAAATAACGACCGGCACTGGCGTCCCTGCCTCCCCGAGACACAGGCCGGGTGGGCTGAAGGCCGAGCTACGGGCCCGAGCACCCCTTTCTCCCACCGCCCTTAGAACCTCCGTCCTGTCCCCTCCACTCCGCCACAACAGGAGCTGAGATCTGAGCAAACCCGTAGGCCACAGCCCAGTTCTATCACTAAAAGTTACAGACATTCTGATTCCAGGGACACTCTGACCCCAAATACTAAAAGTTTCCTCTCACCTCAAGACAAGCCTCAAACCAATCACGTTTCTGCAACAGCCTGGCTGTAGTGTGCTCGTGTTGGAGGCTTAACCATCACCCATGTGCAGGGACCACCCCTCCCACCCTCGCGGAGACAACTAGGTTCACTCTCCTACTGATGACGTCCAGAGTCTCACATATTCTTCTGTCTTTCCATAAAACAGAATGGCATTGAGGATCCACGCATTTCGACAGCGAGGTGAAAAACCAGAAAGCTCGAAATTCAAAAGATCGTAAAACTTTTCACTTAAAGTTTCTAGATCTTTTGCAGAAATCTATGTGAGCGTGCACGTATGTAAACTTAGGACTTTCCATTTTCCAGTCTAAAATATCTGCTTAGTCAATATGCCAAAAAAATAATTCATTTAATCACTCACATTGTGTGTGTACGTCGGAAAAAGCTGAAGCGAAAATTACTATTTTTTTCCACCAGGAAAACACAGCACCTTAAAAAATGTTATGCACATACTCAACAATGATTAAAAGCTTTTTGACCTGACAAAGCTGAAACACTTTAAGAAAAGTGACAATGTTTCCTACTACATATTTCAGATACGAGTTCTCAGGTAACACGTGCGTACTACACCTAGTGTGCACACCCAAAAATGTCAGTCTAGGAAATGGCAAAAAGGTAATTGAAAGGAATAGAGCTAAAGGTAACTCTTCTCTTTGGGAAATAAATAAATAAATAAAGTTTACCATGATCCACTCTGAAAAGGGAATATTTCAACCTAAAGCTGACAGTACCATCTACTGGGCAAGGGTAGAAAAAACAAGCCATAACGATTACTAATTAATGATATTAAAAAAACAAGAAAGAAAATCAATTCTGCATGAAAATTCAACAAAACAATAGGCATGAACTGTGCCCGTCAGTCCAGGTGAGTGATTTTCCTTTTATTATACACTGATGTTGATTTATACACCTCTTTGAAAAATACAAAATGTGAGAAACAGCACGGTTTGCATTCGACCGAGAGTGTCCTGGGTGGAAGCCTCCAAACCTGCGAGGCAGCCTGCACTCCCGACACCCTGGGAGCGCGCCACTGAGTGGGATCCTTAAGTAACAGTTCAGAGTTATGACCCTTGGAAGCTTTAGGCTCAACTACTCTCAAGTCAAAAAGGTAATATTCCCGCAATACAACAACCAATCCCAGTTATCTTTTCCTTCTAATATTTATTGCCATTAACTGACCCACAGCCAAGGCATGAAGTAAAGCTGTCACAACAATGAGGGACACAACTAGGGCCTGCAAGCCAGGGATCCGCAGTTGGGACTTCGGGGGAATCCGTGAATCCCGTGAAATACCTGCAAAATTATGTCACGGGCACATATATATTTCTCTGGGGGTGGGGTTGGTATATGGGGTTTTCATCATATCCCGAAAAGCATCCTATAACCCTGAAAAGGTAAAGAACATCTAGTCTCACCCAAGTGACTTTACCTCCAGAATCAACCTCAAAGTATCTTCGAAGTACCCTACCATATGCAAAAAGACATAGGGATCAATTTTGTTTCTTTTCCCTGGCGTCTCAATTGGGATTTATCATCTTCCACGATGTCACTACTGTAGGAACACTGGATAACACAGGCCGTTAGGTGCCGCCCGCGTCACTGGAGCTCCCCAGACAGAATTCAAGGAAGACTGACTGATACATTCCCTGACGTTTTTTTTTTCACCCAATAAAACACTTAGGTTTTGAAATGGGGAACACTTTTATGAATGGTTTTAGAGCCACAGAAACTTGAATTACTCCGCCTTATTTCTTTTTTTCGAAGTTACCAGTTCTTTTAACTCAGACATCTAAAAAGCCACATAAAAATTTGTCGAGTGGCTCCGATCCATGACGGAGAACATCGGGAATTATAAACTACACAGAAGAGACTTAGTAAAGCACATGAAACACATCAGCTGCCGCTGTGACCTGCCCTGTTGGGGGATGCATCCGGGGCAATCCGACAACAATCAGGCCTGGAACATGCGAGGGGTGGCAGAGGTCTCGCTCGTCTGGCTTGGCTGGAACTACCTTCAGCTGATTCCATCCTCCTCTTCACTTCTGCTCGCGGAGGCCAAGGATCGCGCGCCGATTTCTGCCCCCGTTTAATCACAGATCATTCAGAGACGCTGCTGAGGTCACTAGCTTTGTTTTATTCGTTTCAACGCTGACATGTGAGTGCTACTCACCAGTCTAAGAGCAAAGACAACTGGTAACTAAACGTCCTGGAGCCTCAATCACAAGGCAACGCCGTACACCAAGAACGCTGTGAATGTTCCAGCTGGGTTTCTGCGCTGCTGTTGTAGGGTCTTGCTCTCAGCTAAGCGGCAACTATTGTTTTTTTATTTAAATTCAACAAATTAACATATATTACCAGTTTCAGAGGCAGCGTCCAGTGACTCATGAGTCGTACGTGACACCCAGAGCTCATCGCATCCCGTGCCCTCCTTCGTACCCGTCACCCAGTGGCCCCGTCCCCGCCCGCCCCGCCTCCCCTCCAGCGACCCTCACTCATTGTCTCCTATGAGTCTCTCATGTTTGTCTCCCTCTCTGATTCTGTCTTGTTTTTCCCTCCCTTCCCCTAGGACCCTGCATTTTGTCCCTCACGTTCCTCCTATGAGCGAGGTCGTAGGAGAACAGGCTTCCTCTGCTGACTCGGTTCCTCGGCGTAACAGTGGCAACTCTTCCCACTGGACGAGATGCTGTCGCTCTCGGGAGCGCACGCGCGCTTTGCTGCAGATGCCAAATGGCTAAATCCTCGTGACCTAGAGGAACGATTCTGCGTGGGTCAGTCTCAGACATCACTTGGAAGTTCAGAGCAAGGGACGCGGGGGCAGGGAGTCCCCCGCGCCCCTCCCGCCACCAGGAGGCTGGCCCGAGAAACGAATCTACCGGTACCAGCTTGTGCCGTTTTCCCGAGTGGTGGGCAGTGTGGCGTCTGCGGAGCCGGTCCAAGCAGGTGTCCTGCCGATGAGGGCCGACGCCATCCCCGCCACCGTGAAGATGTCTCCTCTGCAGCCCGTGGCCAAGTAGCGCCAGAACGGATTCCCGCGCCAGGAAGGCCCAGCCTTAGCCAGTTCTGCCAACACCTTGACCTTGAGCAAACAACGGAGCCGCCCTGGGCCTCGGTGTCCCCCTCCATGAAGCAACGACAGCGAGAAGAAAGACCTCCAAGGGATTCAACGAACGACGCAGACAGAGTGGAGTCAGTGGTACATGTCCACAGTCGGTGTGTCCAGCGAGGGCCCTGGGGACCCGGCGATACGGCACAGTGCACACAGGCCAAGGCCCAATGCCACCACTGGGGCGGCAGGAACCACAGAGGGGCCATGGCCAGGTAGCCGGGTGGCCGGGGTGGCCGGCAGGCCTGAGGCTTTTACGCAGCAACGTCCTCTCAAATCGGCAGTGAGCTAAGCACCTAGAAGGTGTCCCCATGTCGGCCAGGGACCCCCGGGCAGGCACCCGTCGTGCGGCCTGTCCAGGACAGTACCCCGCTTGCTGGGGACCCACACGCCGCCACCTCGGAGAGACACAAGCTTCAGTGACGTACGATGGCCAAGGCACCATGTGAGGGACTAGGCCTGTTTTGTTCGAAGTTCTTTCTTGACATCTTGGTTTGGGGGAAGATCAATTTCTCAATCAGAACCTCTTAAGCAACCCAGTAGTATCAGGAGCAAGCGACTTAGAAATCCTAAGCCTCACAATCAACTGGCTCACCCCTGAATCTCTGCAGATAAAAATGGTTATAAAGTAGAAAAAAAAATTATTTATTTATTTATTATTTTTTTTTAGAAGTGGACTTTCAAACTGTCTATAGTACATACAGTGAATTGGATGCATGGCAATTACCCAGGTAATTAGATGAGCCTAAAAGTCAAATAAAATAGACTAGATTATAATACCCACTAAGTGCCTTAATTGCCTGATTACCTTAATAAAAATAATAGGTTAATTCTTAAAATCCACTCCTTAGAAAACCTTCAGGCAATTTAAATTTCTTAGGGATGGAGAGTTCAAAATCTAACCGAACAAAAAACAAAAGTTATAAATTTCATCATCTACCTTCTCATACACACACATACACACACACACAAAACAATTGAGAAGGGACAGAAATATACAAGGAAAATACAAGAATAAAGCATTTTAAAAAAAAGGCAGCTTACATAATATATCACAAAGCCAGAAAAGATACAATTTGTTAAGTGCTTTCCATATGTTATTTTTTTCGATCGTTATAACTACCTTGTGACATAGATCCTATTTCCTCATTTTATGGATAAAGATTCTGAAACTTAGGAAATTTAAATTTAAATAACTTGACAAAGCTCATGCAGCTACTATGAGGCTGACATTAGGAGCGTCTGGAACAGTTTTGCTTTCTCACAAATTTCAGCACTCGATTCCCATCGTATCTAATCCAGATGAACATTTGGAGAACGTTAGAGCTGATAAAAATCCTTAGTATTCATTTAATTCCTTATTTTACCAAAGAGGAAACTGGCCCAGAGAGACTAACGGACTTGTTCAAGGTCATACAGAACTAAAACCTCTATCTCCTTTCCAGATTGCACTGAACCTCTCTGCAATATTTTTTTGTTAAGCCAGACTCATAGATATGTTGGCACAGTGTAGCTAATTCAATGTAACCCAACTGAAATCTAAGTATTTTCCCCATGACAGGTTGTCCAAGTCTCACAACTGAGGATGAACTAGACTGGGCTTGATGGAGATGCTCGTGACGTAGCCACTAAAAGGTACTGGATTGGGCAGCCTGGGGGGCTCAGTGATTTAACACCGCCTTCAGCCCAAGGGCATGGTCCTGGAGACCCGGGATCGAGTCCCATGTCAGGCTCCCTGCATGGAGCCTGCTTCTCCTTTTGCTTGTGTCTCTGCCTCTCTCTTTCTCTGTCTCTCATGAATAAATAAATAAATAATCTTTAAAAAAATGTTTTTTAATGAAATTCAAAAAAAATAAAATACAATAATAAAATAAAATAAAATAAAATAAAATAAAATAAAATAAAATAAAATAAAATGATAAAAGGTACTGGATTCCAGGCAGCCAGTGTGAGGGGGCAGGACTTGCTAGTCAAGATAGGCCAGAGCACTGAGCGCTACAGAGGAAAGCCAAGTGACAGGCAGCTCGGGTGATTCCAAGTTCAAACACCTGAGTGACCAAGGACAGACACAAAGTCTGAAAGGCCACAGACAGGTTCAAGGTCCCGCAGATAGGATCAGAGCAAAAACAAATTAGAAATGAGAGGTGGGGGTGATTGGCTTCCCCGATGAGCACCTGCATAACTAGGTTTTATAGGGCAGCGGATGCGGTCTTGGGGTGGGCTTACGGGAGGCCTGGGGAAGGGGGTTGGGTGATCACGCAGTAAAGGAGCTCGAAGCAGCGTTCTCTGGAGAAGAGTTCTCATCTATATAGAAGCAACCTGGTTTACAGGAAGGACCAGCTTTCGAGCAAGTGATTACATAAAAAATCCATATTTACAGTATAAATAATTTAAGGGAGGAGAATAGCCCTGTCTATTCAATATTTTAACATTATCCAGTTTTTAAACAAGAAAACTGGGGCACAGGGAATGTGGTTATTCATTAAAGTTATCAAGTTCACTACTACAACACCCAGGAAGCAGGGCCTTCTAAGCCTGCCGCCTCCGTGCTGATTGTCCATCATGACAAAGTCAAACCTGGGTGATCCTCTGGAAGCTGTAACTCAGCTCCTGCGGCGTAAGCACACGCTGCCACCCCAAGTGGCGAAGGCTTCTGCCAATCTGCCAGCATTTCGAATTGTCTTGAAAATTTACTGTAGCAGAGATCTCAGCATTGTAGAAACCCAGCGCGTTATGCTTGATGCTTTTACTTCTCGTTTCACATGTGCAGTCAAACTTATTTTAACAAACACACACAGTTGCACACACACACAGACAGAGCTGTACTGAATAAAGACCTCTTACCTTTAAGTCACTTCCTGGTAATGTGCCTACTCCATCTTTCCAGTCCATAACACTGAAGACGTCAAACTCCTGGCCACTTGCGCTAGACGCAGATTCAGTCATGGTTTATTTTTGAAACTGGAAGGGGAAAGAAGGCTGATCATGTAATATTCTACATACAGATCGGTTTTTATTCTAGTGGCCGTGGCCTCAGTTTCCCCTAACCACATAATTTTCTTTATCACAATACCCCATTATCCATAGATCTAAAAATACGTGGTCCAAAAATATCATTCTTCTCTAGTGCAATCCCTGGTAAATTACAGAAGAAAAAATATTACTAAAATGTATAAGCTAAAAAGTGTCAATTTTTCTATTCTTAAAAACGAATTCACTGTTTCACAATATAGTCACTTAAAAACTCATGAATTGCTTGGGGGCGTCTGGGAGGCTCAGCCAGTTAAGCATCTGCCTTTGGCTCAGGTCATGATCCCGGGGTCCTGGGACCCAGCCTGTATCGGGCTCCCTGCTTCTCCCTCTCCCTCTGCCACACCCCCCACTTATGCTTTCTGGCTCTAGCTGTCAAATAAATAAAATCTCTAAAATAATAAATAAATAGGGCAGCCGCAGTGGCGCAGCAGTTTAGCGCCACCTGCAGCCCAGGGCATGATCCTGGAGACTCGGAACCAGTCCCGCATCGGGCTCCCTGCATGGAGCCTGCTTCTCCTTCTGCCTGGGTCTCTGCCTCTCTCTCTCTCTCTCTCTTTGTGTCTCTATGAATAAATGAAATAAAATCTTTAAAAATAAATAAATAAATAAATAAATAGAATTTCTTGCCTATTAAGTAGTTTGTTGTTATTGCTGCTTTAAGATATTGAAAAGAGAAGGGGTATAGATAAAGCACAGGATTAATATTAAATGTTAATAAAATAAAACCATTCAGATAATAAAAAAAAAAAGAACAAGAGAATTCCAGTCCATTAGGACTGTCATCTACAGTAACTTTGTCAATTAGGTTTGTTGTATCAATTCAATGAATTCACAGTGTAATTGATTCTTTCAGTAAACTGATTTAATTCAGTTGAGATACCTGCCAATCTGATGTTCTGAAAAGTAAGGAAGTAGTCTTAAAATATACAGCAAATATTAAGCCTACGTTAAGATAACCAAGTCAGCCACCTAAATTGTGATAATGCTTTTTATTTGCATTTTTTAATTGCAAAATGGTTTTCCATGATCACATTGTTAGCAGTCACATTGATGTTGTCATTCTGAGACTATTGTCTATGTGGCATGGGATAAAAAAAAAAAGTAAGTCATTACGCTGATGTCATTGATAAGCAATGAAAGATGGATAAGTCCTAAATTTGATTGAAAGTATCAGTATGAATTCATAATACACTGTAATCTTTAAAAATTATGCATGTTTCCTAGCTTTGCCCACTGACAAAATCTGGAAATAGCCACCGGTCAACAGGAATGAGTAGCTAAGTGCTCAGACTGTGGTCTCTAAATACCATTTTTCTGAGGTCTTCTCAGAGAAGGGGCTGATTTCTGTTCAGTGACAGGAGATGTGCAAGAGGAGTCTGGAATATCTTGTCAACCAAAAGCAAGGAAGCTATCAAAGACAACGGAGGTCCTATCAAAAGGTCTTAGAGGCCAACTAACAAGAGCAGAAGAGGCTCCTGGCTGGCCAATTCAAGGATAGGATTCCTGCAATGAACTGAAACACGTCAAATAAGTTTAAATCCGGGAGTTCATACTGATATTGAAAACAAACCAAGTGGGAAGCCCGGGTGGCTCAGCGGTTTAGCACCGCCTTCAGCCCAGGGTGTGATCCTGGAGACCCCAGGATCGAGTCCCACATCGGGCTCCCTGCATGGAGCCTGCTTCTCCCTCTGCCTCTGTCTCTGCCTCTCTCTCTCTGTGTGTCTCTCATGAATAAATAAAATATTTAAAAAATAAAATAAAAAAGAAAACAAACCAAGTGATCACCTTTTGGGATAAGACAACTCATTACCCGGAAAAATAAACAAGGATTTACCCTTCCCCCATATTGCAGGAGACCCACGTGAACCGTATCTCAGGGGAACCAGATCATTCACTGGTGAGAGAAGTGTCAAGTTAGAGAGTTCCTGCTAATAAATAACGAAGGAAAGACAGAATCATTTTGAGTCCTCGATCAATTCATGGCTTTGGCAATGGCCACCACTGACCACTACGAATAGAAACCCAACACCACCTATGAAGTAGTCTTGCCGAGAAAAAAACAAAATCATGCCCAGTCAGATCAAATCTATTTACAGGAAATACCGGAGACAAAGGGCCATGTGAAATCACACCATAAAAATACATAAGTAGTAAAATTCAGATCATCAGAAACTCTTTAGCAACATTTCTCACAGACCCTGGGAGGACCTGAGGCCCTTTCAAAAGACCCAAGGAGTCAAAACTATCTTCATAAATAGCATCTGCCTTCTTCCCTACGCTGACCTCTGCTCTGATGGTACAAAAGCAATAGTGGTTTTGTGGAACTCCTGGAGTGGGGGGTGGGGGGGGGCACCCCACAGCAGGGGGCATCATTGCATCCTTTACCACCACGTACGTATGGGAAACGAATGCCCATTTCGCTACAGATCATCCCTTGATGAAGCAGAAGAACTTTCATTAAGTCTTGATATTTGAATATATCTCTTTTTAATATTCTGTGTGATGAAACGGGAAGCACACATAAAGCCTCGGGTGTGTCAAATCACCAAGGAAGAGCACCTGTGAACCATGTGCGATGCAAGCTGAACAAGCGGCTTTTTCCATGGAATGCCATTTCTTTAACAAACTGTGTTCACTCAGGTTTGGATACTGGGCAAATACTTTGTCAAAGATAAATGAAGTGAGCCTGTCAACCTCAAGGAAAACACAGACAGCGTTTGTTGCTGAAGATACAGTTTGAGCATTCGAGGGAAAAACTATGATTTGGGAAAACGTGTATCTACTACCATGAGCTTGACAGCTTCCCAGTAGCTAAATACTCTTCTAAGGAGATGGGTGGTGATATTCATGAATAAGATTTTTAAAATATTTTATACTTGACATATGTCAACATTTGGGAGATTTGCATAACTCAGTGAAGCAGTATTTTCCAAATAACCATGCTTGATGTCACTAAATTATGCAGGGAAAGGATCCACTCAGAGTGCATGACAGACCAATGGATTTTTAATTTAACAGAGTATAAAGAATTCATCGTCAGAGTTTCAAATTGCCCAACTTACCTTTAACAAACTACCACTTGTCAACTTTTGGTGTAGTATCACAGCAGAATGTCCACCATTCATGAGAAAGCTTAAAATACTCCTCCCCGTTTCCAACCCCACATCTGTGCGAAGCAGATTTTCTTCCTACACTTCGACCAAAACAACATATTGCGACAGACTGAATGCAGAAGCAGATATGAAAATCCAGTCATCTTCCATTAAGCCAGACATTAAAGAGATTTACAAAAATGGAAAACAGTGCCCCCTCTCTCATTTTTCCATTTTGGAAACTATGATTATGTTTCATTAAAAATATGCAGACATATATTAATATGATGGGTTTGCTGCCATTTAAAAAAAAATTCATTTAAATTCAATTTCCCAACATACAGTCTAACACCCAGTGCTCATCCCATCAAGTGCCCCCCTCAGTGCCTGTCACCCAATCACCCCATCCCCCCCACCCACTTCCCCTCCAGCAACCCTTTGTTCATTTCCCAGAGTCAGGAGTCTCTCATAGTTTGTCTTTCTCTCTAATTTTTCCCACTCAGTTCCCCTCCTTTCCCCTATCATCCCTGTCACTATTTCTTATATTCCCCATAGGAGTGAAACCATATGATGACTGTCCTTCTCCGATTGACTTACTTCACTCAGCATCACAGCCTCCAGTTCCATCTACATCAATGTAAATGGTGAGTATTTGTCCTTTCTGACGGCTGCCATTATTTTTAAGTAACTAGTTTAAATCATCTACTCTGATTTTGAATATAGGCAATATTAATAGATACAATGCATACAAACAATAGCTCTTCGGGGTTTTCAAGAATTCTTGAGAGTGTCAAAGAGACTTGAGGGCCTCTGCTGTGTAGGATAAGAACTTGGCTTTCTGCCATGTGGACACACACACACACAAAGCAAGGAGTAAAAAAAAAATACATGGAAAAGGAAATCTGAAATTTAGATTAAGAGATTTAAGAGACATATTAATAAATCACAATATCATAATTCACAGATTTGTTTGGACTCTGATTCAAACTATTTTTAAAGACGACGACTATGGTTAGACAGGAAGGGAAGCATGCATGCCAACTGGCTATTTGATGATATACAAAAACGCTGATTTTTCTGAAGGGATGGTGATGGCCTGTATTTTCAAAAGAGGACTTCATCCCTGTCAACTGAAATTGACAGACGGAATGATTAAGTTAGGAATTTGCTATAAAGAAGTCAAGAGGGTTAAGTGGTGAAATAAACAGGCAATGTGCTGGTAATTCTCAAGAAGCGGGAAAGACCCACAGCAGTTTATTATACTACATCTTAGGTTTGTATGTGCTTGAAAAATTCTGTACTAGAAATATGTTTTAAGTGCAGTCTCTTTAGATACATAATGTACATTTATTTTTAAATAGTCAAAAGAAAACCTGTGTTTCTCTGAATCATAGCTGGCTTTGTTGAAGCTTATTAGATACTTCCATATTCTTTCCTCCTTTGTCCCCTTTAAATGAGAAAATGTCAGATGTTACATATTTTTTTTAAAGATTTGATGTATTTATTCATGAGAGACAGACAGAGAGAGAGGCAGCAACACAGGCAGAGGGAGAAGCAGGCTCCATGCAGGGAGCCCAACGCGGGACTCGATCCCGGGACCCCGGGGTCACGCCCTGAGCCGAGGGCAGATGCTCCACGGCTGAGTCGCCCAGGCGTCCCTCTAATGTCACATAGTAAGTCTATTTCTGATCATTTCAAGATTTATATGGTCTGAATTTGAAGCAGATTTCAGTACCATTAGTCTTAATCCTTGAAACAGGAACGAGGATGTGAAGGCCTGAGGAAGCTTAATCTAAGACGCGGTGAAGATACTAAGTAAATTAACACTTGGGCTGAAATCCTCTGACTCGTACCTCACGACTTCCCTAGTAAGTGTGGTAGGAGTGGCAACTTTTTCTTGATAAGACAATAGTGACAGAATAATTCCCCCCCCCCCCCCCCCCCCCCCCCCCGTGGATAAATTGAGCAAAACCTGAGTGATCCACTGAAAACAGTTTGTTCTCTCTCTAATTACACTCGCATCTACTCACCAGGTACTCGGTGTCAAACATAATACGTATGCTGTTGAATTTATTAATACAATCTCGCCTTCTTCCAGAGAAGGATTGAGAGCAGCAATTTACATACATCATTTCCTTTATTTCTTTCCCACAAAAAGATTGGGTATCCCTCCAGTCTACACTGAAGGAAGTGAGTTGCAGAGTTCAGTAATTCACCCAAAAATATATTTGGTGGCCCGGCCTAGATGTGAAGCCAGGTCAGTCTGATTCCAACCCTATGCGTCTTTCTCAACCATTGGCCTGTCTGGTCCCAGAGTGTCATCCCTCTAAGAATCTGGCTAAACCTACTTTTTCCTATGTTACTACATAAACATGACAAATCCAGAAATCAATTTACTACGCCGAAGCTCTTGATGTGTATCAGGGCAGTGTGTATCCTTTTAATGAAATCCCATCAAGGGATGCCTGGGGGGCTCAGGGTGGAGCTTCCACCTTCGGCCCAGGGCGTGACCCTGGGGTCCGGGGATCAAGACCCGCATCGGGTTCCCTGCAGGGAGCCTGCTTCTCCCTCTGCCTGTGTCTCTGCCTCTCTCTGTGTTTCTCTCATGAATAAAAAAATAAATCAAATTAAATTAAATTAAATACCATCAAACATACGCTTAGTGACAAAGTGTCATTAAGACCCATATACAACAGAAATAGAATTTCAGTCTTTTACCACCTAAAAAGCATAAAAATGCATAAAATTCACAACAGTAAAGTCTGTGACTCGGAGAAGGACCAGAAAGCTGGAGAAACCTAAAAGTTCGCACTGTGCAAAACCTGCAGTAAGAAGGTGACACGTTTTTGGAAATACTTAGAATTTGCTCTTGTTCCACAAACACTCTACAAGCACACACCTAAAATCTGTGGACACTTTTTTTCTATCCATTGTTTCGCTTTAAGGTCTGTGAACACTTTGTATCCAGTATCGTAGCATGAGAATATTTACCAGGTTGCATCTCCCATGATGGGATTCTGAAGCCGGATGGCCACTCGCGCTCTCGCAAGAAGTCTGAGTGCCCAGAACGTTTCCCATCACCTCTTCACCAGGCAGGATAGCCAGCAACCAGAGCTGTTTTAACAGAAGCTGCTTCTGCAGAGCACCTAGAGTCGTCCCACCTAGCTTCCAGTCTGGGGCTGTGCACACTTGCACACACACCAAGTCCTCCCACTTCGACCCCTGGGGTCCTGAGAATGAAGCATTTTTTTTTCTTTTAGAACTTAGAATTGCTTTATGTTTTCTTTAACTGTCACCTGGCGCTGCTCCACAATCCCATGTGTAACCTGTATTCCACGGACCGTAAGTAGCAGGTAGGGAAGAGAGTCGCTCACGGTGCTGAGGTTTCCCAAGGAAGCATCTCGAAAGTGCGCTGTGACAGGTCCTCTGCGCTGAGCCAAGATCACGGCTCCCCTCCCAACCTCCCCTGAATCCTACATCTCCGCCACTGCCGACCGACAGACCAATGGCAGAGAGGACCACGGGGGGGTTCACATACCCGGCAAAAACACCACTGCAGCTTTTGATCTTTCGATTCCCGCTGGCTTCCCTACAAGGCTGGGAGAGGCCGAGGTCAGGGGTTCGGAAGCCCCACGTGCTCCTACCAACGCCACCAGCTGATGGCTTTGCCCAAGGCAGAGACCATGACTGTTGGCACTAATTCAAATGGATTAGACCTTTATGGAACAGTTTACTTTAGCTTCTACTCATTTTTAGTACAATCTTCTTGCCCTAAACCTCCAACAAGAAGGCTAGGAGACCTTAGACGGCACACACCACCGTCCTCAGAATTACTTTCTCTGGCTCTCTCCCTTGCACCATGCCTTGCGTCCAAACCAAAGCTGTGCAGCTTGCCTTTCCCTTGGGACATCTGATGAATGAACTTGCCCGGTCTCTCATGTAAATAAATCCCCGGAAGCTCCAACCGACCGCATGCCACTGGTTTTCAAGAAACATCAGGCAATCAGGAGATTAGTTAGTATCTTATATTAAAAAATCCTGTTACACGAATATGGGCAAGCAGGCCCTCTCGTGCATTGATGGCGACATTATAAATGAAAACAAGCTCTCCGGAGATCAATTTCCAAGAACACATCCTCCAACTCAGCAGTTCCCCTCAGAAATTTATTCCACAGATAACTCACACATACGTTAAAAAAAAAAAAAATGTAAAATGTTACTCACGGACTACAGGCCTGGTTTATAAGGTCAAAAAAAATTGGAAACAATCCAAAAGTCCCATCAGTTGAGGACAACCGCGGTATATCCATACGGCATCTAAAGCCATCATAAAAAAACGAGGACGCTCTTTACATTCCGATAGAGAAAGAGCTCCAATGACCAACCGACTCATTAGTTAGGCCCAAAATTTTATGTTTTCATGGCTGTTAATTACCTGAACCTATCCTGAAAGGAGAACAAATGTAACTCTCTCCCAAATAAATGGACATTGGCCTTGAAAAGGGAGGTGCGGATTCTGAGATCTTCAATAAACCTACTAATGACTAAAAATGACAAGACGCTACCAATATTCTAATTTTATGCCAGGTTTAGAAACTGTGTGCTACCGTTTTTATAAAATAAAAGAGGGGGATGTGTATATATGTATATATAACATATATTATTTTTACATGCGTACATGCTCTCCACAATGATCCATCAGATCATCCATCACGGCCTCCTGGAAGGGCCAACAGTCTGCTGAAAGAGAGCCATGGGACAGACTCTTCTCTCTGGACATTCCTTTATACCTGTTGACTGTTTAAATTTCTCTTAAAGAAAAAAAAAGTAATGAAAAAAAATGTTTTAAAATCTTTTTTCTTGTCTGTCTAAAAAAGTCCACATCACAAAAGACAGGTCTTCCCATGAAGATATTTAGTCTGCTATCGCTGCCAACCACAGAGGCTACAGCATAGAAGTCACTACGGGAGGTCAACCTCCCCAAAGCTCATGGGTAATTTTGATAGTCGCTATTTAACTATATAAGCAAATGCATCAGCCCCCAGAGACAGGGGAGAGGAGGAAGGGTCAGGTTCTCTTCTGCACAAATCACGTATGGGAAATACAGAGCAGATCGCTGGTGTTCACAGACTTTCTATGGTTTCTACCATCCCTGAGGAGCGTCTGAAGTTCCCGTGACATCTAGTAAGTCCTCAGCTGGCAGAGACACGATTCTGTGACGTGCCATGACGCCGAGGGGCAAGGGGAGGTCGCCCGACCAGCCAGGGCCCAGCTGTGCTAAGAGCTCTGGGTCTACCGCCACTGCGGAGAGAGAGGAGATGTCGTTTCGTGTTAAAAGATGAAACAAAACTAACTGCTAGTTGACTGTCGCGTTGACGACAGGATGAGGGGAATATGGAAATGTTCATGAGAGTGATAGGCCCCGGCCACAAAATAGAAGTCTCAGATAAATTAAAGACTGAAATGTCAAAAGCAGTGATGACTCAGACACATTGTGTGAACAGAACTACCAAATGCTCCAAAAGGAAGTAAGTAGAAAAGATGTGTGAATTTGTTTCAATAAGTGCTCCAGACAGTACAAAAATTGCTCATCAAGCAAGATAAGTAGTTAAGGTCTAGAGAGATCATTTACATTTCTCGTTTGTACTTTACTAATCTGAAGGAAGAAATTGTACGTTACAATGATTTTTTTTTCCCAGGTTGAGAATTGGCGATTGCCTTGGGGTTACATCCTTCACAAACGTCAAGAATCTATCGTTATCTTATTTTGACTAGAGATAAGCAGAGTTTGCGTGTCCTTCACAACCCCCCCTTCATACCGGCCCTTCATTCACATCTGCCACCGCGTGGGCAGAACGAGCGGTGGCTCCGGGGGAGGCGCAAGGACCCCCCAGTGCTGAGCTCCTAGGCCAGAGTCCAGGCAAGGAACCTGCTGGGCTGAGATGAAGACGAGTCTCCGGAGAGGTAGGCTACCCCATGCAGGAGGCTCAAAGTCCAGTAAAGAGCTGGCACCGCCCTATAAGCCCAGAGTCTGGGTCTGCAGACAGGGTGGGAAATAAAGCTCGTTCAGCAAGCGCTGGGCCATTCCTGCCTTAAAGGGTTAAGCGGTTCGGATTTAAAAGAACAACTACTTAACATTCACCAAGAGCAGTTAAGTAGCTTTAATGATCCTACGGTTGCTTTCCCAGAGTTACAGGTTACCGCGTCACAAGTAGCAGGCACAGGTCTTCCAAAACTAAGGTACAGGGACCTTATGGCCAGCAGTCGGGCGGGGCTATAAAATGGGGACAGACACCACCTCGAATGCAGAATCAGATTAAAATTCTGTCCCTCGGATGACACAACTGAGACAGCAGCACCTGGTGCTAATCAGTTTGGGTTCAAAGGGTAGGTTGCCCTTTGTAGAGAGCCAAGGACGCTGACCCTGAAATCGGCACCATGACGGGACACCAACGCTGGCTGTGCAGGAGATGCCGGGGACACCCCGGGAAAGTCGGTGTGCGCGAACCCAGGGCCCTGGCGCGCCCCCCTCCGGCCCCCTCCAGAAGGGGCCTTCTGTTTGCTTTGCAGAAACCGCCCGTGCCTAACAGGATGTTCCCTCCTGCTCGCCACCTACAGAAAGTCCTGAGGTCACTACTCGGTAATATCATCCCTGCGCGGCCAACCACCTGCTTCGTGGGGCTTCTAAAGGGGCTCTGCGTCCCCCTACACCCCCCTGCTCCCTGCCACCCATCAAATACTTCATGGGTCACCCTTGAGACCTGCCAGTTCCCCTCCTCCCCCTGCCCTCCCTTCCCCCTCCCCTTTACCCTGCCCTCCCTCCCCCTACCCCTGCCCTCCTCTTCACCCTGCCCTCCCCCTTGCCCTCCCCTCCCCTTTCCCCTGCCTTCCCCTTCACCCTGCTCTCCCCCTCCCCTCTGCCCTTACCCTGCCCTCCCCCTGACCTGCCGCCCTCACCCTGCCCTTCCCCTCGTCCTGCCCCTGCCCTCCCATCCCCCTGCCCTGCCCTTGCCCTTCCCCTGCCCTCCCCTCCCCCTCACCCTGCCCTCCCTCTCCCCTTCACCCTGCCCTCCCCCTCACCATGCCCCCCCACCCTCCCCTTCCTCCTCCCCCTGCCCTCCCCCTCTCCACTTCACTCTGCACAATCTGACAAGCGCCTACTCAGTGACCTCAGGCCAGTTAATCTCTGGAAGGCCCAACCCCACCCCCCAAAAGCCTGGAGAATGGAACCTTTCTTCGTTGGGCAACAGCGAAGACTCCCTGAGATAAGTCAGAGGATTCCTTAGCCCCGGGCCTCTCCTGCAGGAGCAGTCGGTAAAATGTCAGCTTTTGATAATCACCTGGTTGACGGCTTACTGGAGTTCATGAAAGATGCTCAAGTGGCCTTAAAAAATTAGACAGTGACTTTTGTTCCTTTCATTTAATTTTATTTCTGCTTTTAGTAGCTCTAAGGTAGGCCACTTGTTCGAAATCTTAATATCGCAAGATTCAAGGTCGCTCCATAAAAGCAGATATTTTGTTAATAGTAATATAATATCTCCTATTTACATGGCTCCACGAGAGACGACCAGCTCTTTTTTGTACTCTTGACCCTCTTCGCCTATTTTGCCTGCCCACCCCCACCCCCCGCCATCTCCTCGCTGCTGGCAACTAGCAGTTTGTTCTCTATACTTAAGAGTCTTTTTATTTGTTCATTTGTTTTAGTTTTTAGATTCCACATACATGTGAAATCATGTTTTTTTGTTTGTTTGTTTTTCTCTGTCTGACTTGTTTCACTTAGCATAATACCCCTTAGGTCCATCCGTGTTCTTGCTGATGGCAAGACCTCATTCCTGGCTGAGCAGTAGTCCATCGGGACATCACATCTCCGTCCTCCATCATCTGTGGATAGACACTTGGATGGTTTCTGTAGCTCAGCTATGATAAGTAAACACACGGGTGCATACATCTTTTTAAATTAGCAATTTTGTTTTCTTTGGGTAAATACCTGGTAGTGGAATTACTGGGTCATATGGCATTTCTGTTTTCTTTTTAATTTGGGGGGGAATTTCCACAGTCTTCCACACTGGCGGCACCAGATCCCATTCCCGCCACAGCGCATGAGGGTTCCCCCTGCCCTCCATTCTCCCCACCACTTGTGATGTCTTTTCTACTCTAGCCATCCTGACTGGTATGAGCTGCTATCTCACTGGGGTTTTGATTTAATTCCCTGGATAGTTCGTGATGTCAAGCACCTCTCATTTGTCTATGGGCCACTTGCACGCCCGCTTTGCAAAAACGTCTATTCGCGTCCTCTGCCCATTTTTTAACTGAAAGGGTTTTGTCGGAGTGGAGTCGCGGAAGTTCTTTATACACGCGGGACATTAACCCCTTCCTGGATACATCGCTCGCAAGTATCTCCTTCCGTTCGGTAGGACGCCGTTCTGTTTCGTTAATGGTCTCCCTTCCTGTGTAAAAGCTTCTTACTCGGTGTAGCCGCAATAGTTCATTTTTGCTTTTGCTTCCCTCGACTGTTCCCTTTCTGAACAGCACAAAACCTCTTAAGTGATGAGAAGCAGTTGCCAGGAGCAGGGGCCGGGCCTGCAGGCCGCACTCTCGACGGCGCCCTCCTGGCCGGGCTACGGCTTTGGGACAGAGCCCGATGAAAGGCCAGGTGATGTTTCCCAGTCTGCTCCTCAAAACACCACTTTTAGGAGCCCTCTTACTCCTGCTCCATGATGAAAAGTTTTCATTGACCGAGACGTGGAATAACCGCATCAGGGCCTCGAGGCCACCTGTGCCCAGTGACGGCAGCTTCCCAGGCTCTTAGGGCTCCTCCATCACAGTACATGGAATCCCATGGAATCCCCCAACCCCGCTGCCCCCCACCTTTGGGAAAACACTGAGCCACGGAAAATAAATTCAGGAAATAACGTGAACCTAGGTAAGGTTCTGCAGGAATAACGTATTCATCCTCAGGTTAGATTCAACTACAAGTGCCGCCTTCTGCCCGAGGTCCCGACCTGCATCCACGCATTGAGAGTCATAGTGCCTACGCCTGGAGGATGCCCTGGGACCTGCAGCCCCTGAGGTCCAGGCCGGAGACAGCGATCCTGAGAGATCTGGCCTCCGACTCCTAGGCCTGTGTACGGTTTTCTGATTTAGTCTCTGATGGCCTGTACCTTCATGACAGCAGAGGGGCAGTACACAGCCTATCGGGGGACAGCTCACACACGCATAGACACAAGGCCACGAAGGGGAAATGGGACAAAGCCTAAGACACGAAGAGGATGCAGACAGGCTGGAGCAGAGGGGTCTCTTCCATGAGTTGTCATGTTAAAGGATCTCACCAATACCAGCCTATTGGACCCTCACAACTACCTCTTAAGACTGATCACATTTTATGGACAAGAAAATTGAGGTCATCCAGCCGAGAAACAAAGTTTTATCTCCCAGGACAGTGTCCCTCAGACTATATTCCACAGGGCCCAGCACGTTGCATTTTAGTCAACACAGAAGCCAACCTAGTGCGATGGTGATGAGCGCGGGCTCTGCAGCCAGAGCACCTGGATTTGAATCCTGGCCTCATTAGTTATGAACTACTGCGTAATCCTGGGCAGGGTACCTGACCTCTCTTGAGCCTTAGGCTCCTTCACCAACAAAATGGAATGGGAATATCTACAAAGTCGTAAAAACTTGTCATTTGTGCATGCCAAGAGTGTTTTGCACATGGTAGACAGTACATGGAGCTTCAGCTATTTTGAAGAAAACAACAACAAAAAAATCACTCTCCAGTGTCCACACTCCCTCCAGGCACCAGTTTACCCAATATCTGAAGCATACCAGGGCAGAGGAATGAGAACTGCAGAGGCCAAGACCTTTGCACCACAAAGCCCTAAATGATTTCTCAGGAGTCCAGGGGAGAAGGCAAAGAAAAACGGGAGGTGAAGAACAATGGGAAGACTCTGGATTTCACGGATATATAAAACTTCAAAATGAATTTGGAAAATTCACTAGCTATTCGTTTTACCACACTCTCATAAACAAAAGAACGTCATAGCAACCAATAAAAGCCAAAAGGACCTAATCTCTGAGTGATGACCCAAGAGTAGGTCACTGGTTACCTTATGGATATTCTTGCTGAGGAGGCAGGAGAGCTTCCTCACATACCAACGTGGTCCCAGGTCCTGCAAAAGGTCTGTAGGAGAAAGAGGTGGAAGCTGTGGCTCCTCCCCGACAGAGACTAGAACGAGTCCTTCTGTTTACAGGCCCCGGAGGACGTGGATGTCACATGCCGGAAGAGGGACGAGGAAGAGAGAATCAATACCCCCATCCCAACACTGCGGACACTGCGTCATGATCACCTACTTATACGAGGCTTTGGAGGAAAGAGACCTTGATTTTTTTCCTTTCCTTATCCCTTACGAAGATCCGCCGTAGGAGAAGAGGTATCCAATGAGTGAATAAAAAAAGAAGGGGAAATGCAACAGACTAGCTGTAGGTGGGAATGAGGGAGGGGGGAAATCAGAAAAAAAGATCTAACCCACCTGTCCACCCATCTCATAGGCCCCAGGGAAATTCTAACTACCAGCTAGGCCGCGGAGTGCTCACGCGCCACGTTGGCAGAGACGGACCATTACGGCTCCAAGAAACTCTCCTTACTTAAGTGTCAGTGGAGGACACATCAAAAGAAGTTAAATTCAAACCTCTTAAGCAGGAATAAGGATAAGAGAAAAATCTAAACTCACACTTGAAGCATCTCTCAACATATTGCTACAAAGGAAAATTTTCCTTTCAAATCAAGCATGACAGATACCAGCTTTGATATTCTACTCACCCTCCTGATAAGGACTCAGAATCACACACACACACACACACACACACACACACACACACACGCCGGAGGGACGGAGGTCCCGGGGCCGAGAGATGTTAGGATTTTGCGCCCGGGCCCAAGTACATAGATTTTAGGCAGGCAAAACTCCAGATCATTTCAATGTGGGAAATGAAATCTCAGTCCCCTCAAGAACAAATCCTTGAGAATCTGGGTCTTCTTCTGTCCACATCTCCCCGCATACAGCAGACGCCAGAGTGGCAGCTAACCTACGCTTCCTTTAAACAGGAACTTGACTATTAGGACGGGTCCTTCTTACTGATACTTTCTCAAAACCTGTATCTCCTGGCCATGTTTTAATGAGAATGATCCTATTAACGCAGCCCCGGCTTATCTGATTTGCTACCTTTTATGCCATGGAGATTATACAAAAGGGGGAGTCACCACAAGCAACCTTTACAAAATCTCAACTTCCTGTCTTCCCGCTTGTTACTGTAAGAAGGATGAATTATTTGAGATTCTGTGGCCTAACCTACTTACTTCCTCTCAAGGAGGAACAGAAAATGAAAAATGCCTTTCAAGAAAAAAAAAAACGTACATACAAAACGAAATCGCAAACTGACATTAACAGGCCTATGGCACATTTAATATACCCTCATCAAATGCTTGTATTGGAAGTTCATTTTCAGTGTACAGAGTCTAAGATATCTCAGTCTGAGGCAAAAATATCCTGACAAGTGCTATCATATCATCAACATCGCTACACTAATAGAGTCATGATAGAAATTTTACACCCATTAAAGGGACTCAGAGGGCATAAAAAGAACAAAAACCTGTCTGACACAGATATGTCCATACGTATGCAAAACAGGCATAAACTCAAAAAAGAAAAACTAAAAGTAGTATCTTGTTCTTTTCTCTTATTTCATTTCATAATTTTTTGAAAGCTAAAAGTAGTATCTATTTTCTTACTCTGCTTCATATTTTTATAGAACACAGAGCTAAAATTAAGAGATTTAGACTCAATTTCTCTTTTGTATCTAATAAAGTAGAAATGACCAGATTCTATTTCTCTTGCGCAAGTCAAGTCTACAGGTTTACCCTGATAACCATTGGTAGCTAAATTCCTTATCAATAGATTGAACAGCCAGGCCTCAAATCCCCCAAATAAGAACACACAGCAATAGGGTGAATTATTTAGACCACTCAACAACCTGAGCAGTACATTGACCTCTCAGGAATTTCGATTCATAGTTCAGGGTTCAGACAGCATAACAGATGAAGGGAAAATAATCAAATGATTTTGGTGCCTGAACAATCCTACTCAAAATGTTCTACTACTGAAGTAGTTCAATTGTACAAAATTACATATGACATAAAGCTACGGTCCGATCTTCAAAGAGCCTGGCATGCACTAAGTGCTCAAAAGAGTTTATAAGGTGATGGAGCTTCATTAAAAGTGAAACCGTCTGGTACCCAATGATCAACGCACGCAGTGGTATCCTTCTAAGTCACACTAAAGCTCTGCTTGATGGGCCGTAACTCACACACCAGAGATACTATCTGAGTCCCGCTGCAACAGGGAACCACCCAATGAATAAAGACTCTTCACTTCATCTGGCAAGCATGAGCATACTCTTCTGGTTAAGGAGTATAACAGTAACCATAGCACTGTTGCTGAATGTATTATTAGTCATATTTCCTGTTTTCTTTTTTTTTATTTTGATTCCAGCACTCTACAGTCAGCCCTGGCCCTAGCTTCTCCCCACCAATATCTCTACCCCTCCATTTAATTTTCTTCTTTCCTTTTATAATCCTGCCTTCTGAGTAAATCCCATCATCTTTTGTGTTCACTTTAAGAAATTTAGGTCCCAATCTTTCTATTGACTGACTGATCTACATTTTTTGAGAACTAACCCTACTGCCTTTGCCTTCTGTAGAGACATAACAAGTGAAACCACTTTATAAATCAGCCCGGTAACTCTCAAACCTAATCTGAGTTATGTTTTCTTAACAGTTTGTGATCATGTCAAGGCCATGATCTAGACCAAGGTGTTGTTTTCAGTATAACTCAGTAATTGGTCTTTTCCTAATTCTTGGTGAAAGAGAAAAAGAAAGAAGAAAGAAAGAAAGAAAGAAAGAAAGAAAGAAAGAAAGAAAGAAAGAAAGAAAGAAAGAAAGAAAAAAGAAAAGAAAAGAAAAAGAGAAAGAAAAAGAAAAAGAAAGAGGGAGGGAGAGAGGAAAGAAAGAAAAGTGAAGAGAGAATTGTCTTGCCATTATTTTTTCTGATACCTGTTTGCTATTTGCTTATCCTAATAAATGAATATATAAGAGCAAATATATTAATCCAGAAGTGGGTTTTCTCAAAAATATTCTAAGAATTACTTTTTTTCAAAACTAGGAACCTGAAGACATAACAAAACAATCGTAAGCCAGTATCGTTTTCCCTGATGCCACCCCTTTCAAACTGCAGGATATGAACTCCAAGCACCAGTTTGCTCGAAAAGTGAAATATGAATACCAACTGCTCAAGGTTAGTGAAAGTATTTGAGATAGCACTCAGGGCCTACAGCAGCACCTGGGCAGACAGAAGGCACTCAGTATTTGTTGGATACATAAATAAATGAATTATTGAATGAATATAAAGTGCTAGCTCAATGCCTGCCATTCAGGAGGCCCTCAATGCACACTTATAGTTGACTTATCAACACGTGGAAGGGTTTGGCAGAGAGCGCCCCAACTCCCAGGTCCTTACCTGAGCAATGCGGCTAATGCCACATCAGTGGTGCCACCGTGACACTCACTGTGTTCACCTCCACCTTTCCTGAGCAGGAGCACTGAACCGTGGCTTTGTGTTGTTGATCACCTCTCTACTGGACTGTGTGGGGGGCATTTCCTCAACTAGAAGTCAGACACATGGAGACCAAGGTCTGCTGCTTTCTCTGTAGCCCTAACCCGTTCATTCATCCGACCCTGGTCTAAGCGTGGATGAGGTGAAGCACTCAACTGAGACTTCCAAAAAAGAGGTGCTCAATAAATATTTGTCGACTGACAAAACACTGGTGTACAGAAAGGAGAAGAAAGAGAGCATTTTCCTAGTGTGTATAATACACATGCAATAAACCAATTCCAGGTCCACCACGCTCATCAGAAGTTCTCTCATCCAAGATCACTCAACTTCACTCGAGTTCCTCTCAAAAGTCCTCGTTCTTTAACCCAAACCACCCTGTCTCCTCAGTGGGGATTTTCTTAAACATCTTCTTCAATCTGACTTCATCAATCAAACTCTGTTACATGGCACAGGGACCCTTTTCCGGGTGCTTTGCTTTCATCCACATGCTGCATAGCCAATGCTATGATCAGTACACACCAGTTCTTAGCATGCGACTATTTATTCATATCTTCATGTGTCAATAAAATAACGTAAAGAGACAACCTGAGAATATCCCCATTGGATGATGAGCTCCTTTATAAAAGGTGTTTTCTATGGATGCCCTGAATTTCAAGATGTCATAGACAAATACACACGCATAGGAAGGTATAAATAGTTCTCTTTAAATACAGTGCCTCCCGAATAAATGGTCCTCTTTGAACACAGTGTCCCCCAAATTCTCATGAGGAATCCTCAATGGGAGCAAGTGGAATAACCTACACCAGGAAGTCATAGTCAAAGAAGAAAACAATCAGCCCCAAACCCATCACTCTCACTGGATATACAATTTGGAAATTCCATGATAGGAGGTAAAGAGCTCCTGAGTAATTTCTGAAGGTTAAGCATTGGAAAAGGGAGGGCATACATTGTGCCATGTGTATATGATCAAATGGCATATTTCTGCATCACTCAACCCAGGAATCCGTCTCCTGACTCTGGCTTCCAAGAGGGTAGGTCCCTTGTTCTTTCCTACTGGTACCAAGTGCAGCTGCTTTACTCTTCTTAACAGAGCTGAGTCGCGTCCAGTCCTGGCATTGGGTCTAGGGAATTCAAGGGCAGAGGCCTAGTCCTTTGGTGTTCAGCACTGTAAGAGCTCAATAAAATCTAGTTAACTGGTAGACACACTGCAAGAGGGATCACTCAGGGCACCCATCCCCAGAACCCTAGGGTACACCCCTGTCCCACAGCACAGAAAGTAACTTCTCTTATAAATTTCCCATCCTAACTTTACCTGCCACAAAAAAAAAAAAAAAAAAAAAAAGCCTTGGTTGAAACACAGATTCTTAGAAATAATAAACTACCAAACAGAGCAGTGGAAAATTATTCAAGAAGCAGCCCTCAATTACTCAAGGACTAATTCAACATGATACATATTTCTTCTTTCGTCTACTATAGAGTCTTTGAATTCTCACAACATTGATTGGATGATCTATAGGAGAACGGAGATGAACTACAACTCACTAAACCCTGTCAGAGTTTGTCAAGTTCAGTATCAGCAAATTGAGGATTTTTTTTTTCTGTCTAGATCACAGACCATAGACAGTTGGTTATAATTAGAATAAAGTAGCAAAGGGGTCTCAGAAATATAAGAGGGGTGGGGGGCAGGCCCTGCGTGGACCTTTCCCTAAATCCGCAGTCATTTGCAGACCCATTTTCTGACCCCCTAGAGTATAAACATCACTACCCCAGTTACCTATTTTCTCACACTCATTTCCCAACAGACTCCCACAACTAAAATATTAATTACAGCTCACGAATTCCCCTCACACCAACCCTTCTACTTTCAGTACCCTCACATTTCCACAATTAGGCATCATTTTAAGTTTGATGTATTTTACTTACTCCTACCTATTAAATGACTAGATTGGGATAAATAAATTACAGTTTATATTCAGCGTCATGTAAAAACACAGTCCCTTCTTGCAATGAGACAATGCTATTCAAGATAAACTATTTTTTTCCTAAAGAAAAGAAATATCCCCTGAAGTATTGTGACAAGCCCACATAATATATATACCAGAAACCAATCTAATAATTTTAGCCAGGAATTAAATCACTCTGTTCTGCCCTTGACAACCTCCTTCCTGCCCTTCACGAAACCTGACTAAGGTAAAATGGTAATATGACTACCAAACACGGAATCCATCTTTATAGTTCTCACAACTGTATTTTACTTTCTCCTTTCAACAAAGGAAGTAAGGTCAGCACTGTTGCTCCATTTTCCAGATGGGGAGATCAATCTAGGCTGAATGAGGTAAAATGACGCACACAATGCAATACATTTAGAGGCTGAATTGTCTTTGATTGCTCCATCCACAGCCACAAAGACTCCCCAAGTGAAGGAAAACAGGCACTGCCCTCCACTCAGCATGTGTAAATGTGAAACTCAGCATCCCGGGCAACACCAGATCCTGTGCTTGCCCTCTCCTTCCGCCTGCGTGATCTTCTTGCGTTGCATCACCTACGTGGACCCCCCTCTATTCACCTTGCTAATGACACCACTCAAGACCATCCACAAGCAGAAAATGACAACGAGCTCCTGTTAACAATCGTCTTTTACATCAGTAATGATTCGGTGTTGACATCCAGGGCATGCCCACCTCAGTTCTAAGGGAGCCCAGAGAGGATTATTAGTCCTACTCGGAAAAGGTAGGGCTGATTGATTTTGTTTTATTTGTTTTTTTGCCAAACAGGAATCAGCAACTCCTTTAGTATTGAAAACAAACAGAATGAAAAGAAGCAAAAAAAGGAGAGGAAAAAAAAAATTAAGGTAGGGGAGTAGCGGGTGGTGGGGAGGTATAAATAGAACTAGAGGAGTACAAATACACTTTGATCACTAAGATGCTTTCCCTTCAGAGGGCTGCCCTCTTTTGCCTGAGAACAACCTGTGTCCCGAAAAGAGGCCTCCAATTCCTGGAGATAAACCGGCACCTTCCAAAATCATCAAAGGGATCTTATCGGACAACGGCTATACTCTTTGTCGAGATATGTTCAAAAGTTGACACGCCTATGCTCATATGCTGGAAAGTCCCCACAGCCCTTTGACATGATGGTTGGCACAATTCGGCCCTCGCTGGATTTAAGCCACAAAGTCAAATAACTTGAATGCCCCAAAGCTCTCATTGTAAATTTCACCTACAAAATTTTAACAAGTTCCAGAATCCTCCACACCACTGTGTTACAACAGTTAATGTTAGCTCACAAGTGCTTGGTTCTAGTTTTCCCATCTTTTCCATTCCAAGTAATAAAACTATTTACTTTTGGTAGAAAACAGGTAGAGTTGAAACGCAAATCAAGGATCCAGTAAAAGGGCCAGTCCACAAATTATTATCCGGGACAATCTTCGGAACCTTTCCTAATGTTTTATCTGAGCCTCCGTCACACTTCATGTCCAGACTTTCAAGCATCCAAAGCAGCCCCCACAAAACGATGCTTTGCTGCCAACCCTGTCCCACATTCTCCTTCCCGATCTCCAAACACAACTTTCAACATTTGCAAATACACCAAGCAATTTGTTTCACAAAGCAAATCTTACCTAGTGGCAGTGAAGAAATAACTCTCTGGTGGTCTTTAGGATTGTTTTTCCACCCCCAAGACGTCTCCTAAAGGTCCAGCATTAGTTGAAAGAGAGGAAAAGTAAAAATCAATGCGTTGTCATAAAAAAAAAAAAGAAAGAAAAAGCCTTCAAATCCCCCATTAATATGTTTTAATTTTGAATCACTGACCTATGGCATAATTTCGCACAATACCACTCCTTATATTAAAAATAAACTAGTCTCGAATGAGATGAAAAGGGTTTTATCATTCATTCCCTCCCCTTATCCTAAATCCCTAAATTGAAGATCTCCCCCTTTCTATGACCAGCAGGTGAAAGTTACAGGCATCCTTCGACTCCACTTTAATTTCTTGCAGGGCTTTTATCTTTAAAATCAAAGTTACTCTGACTGGCAAACGGATAGATACTATGTAAGCAGTTCTTTCCCACGTAGGCTAACGTTTTAAATCACGACTGATACAAAGTATCCAGAAACAACGTCTTCACCAGCGCAACAAAATTATACTCTTGGAACCTGAGAAGGACCACTTATCCTATGACTCTATGTAACTGCACGGTTAAGAGACTAACCGCCGGCCTTTAATCCTATTTATTAGGGGGATAAACATGACCGGCTTGTTACAAAAGACAAATTCCAACCCGAGGATCTTTTTTTTTTTTTTTTTTTTTTGTGCGCAAGTTCTGAACGCTCTGCATTTCTGTGAACGTTCAGAAATGAAACGACTCACTGTGGACACCCCCTCTTCTCCACCACCACCCCCCCCCCCCCCCGATTAAAAGTTGGTCAAAGACAAAAAATGATGAGCATAAAAGCAAACAACGGTGCCTAACCCACTTACAGACCTATCTCAGACCCCGGAGTCCAAGGCAAGCGCCCTCCCCCGCGCCCCCCCCCCCCGTGTTAGGGACCCGCGGGGGCTCCGGGTCGGGCCTTCCCGGCAGCTGCGCGGTCGGGGCCGCATCTACGCTCACATCTGGCCGCTCGCTCAGGTCGTCTAATTACTTCCACGTCTGAACAGACTACGTAGCTGCGAGCAAAGGCCAAACTTTGCTCTCGGCCTCCCTAACTTAAAGACGCGTGTAACCACTAGAGGTCTCCCCTTGGCCAGTTTTGCACGTTCGCTATTTTTGCTGCACTTGAAACTTTCCGGAGAAATGCTCTCTACTCGAGTCAGTGTTTTTCTGAAAACTTGCGCAAAAATCCACGCGACCGAGGCGGCCAGCACACGCGCCGTCGGGCCCCCCCACCGCCCCCCCCTGCCCGCCCCGGGCCGGGGAAGGTGCCGCACACCAGCTCTCGGAAAAACCAACAGGAGGACGCGCTCGCCGGGCCGCCCTCCCCGCCCCCCCCTCCCCACCGCCCCCAAAAAACCTTATTTCTCATCTCAGGTTCCCTTCACTCAAACTTAGAACAAATAAATAAACAAATAAATAAATAATTTCCCCCCCCTTTAAATCTATTTCTGTTTCTCTGGACTTCGCTTTTCGGATGCATTTGTCTGGCGGCGGCGCCGAGGTGGGAAAGGAGCGGGGCCTCGGGATGCAGGGAGGGGGAAGGGCCGGGCTCGCAGCGCCCGAGGAAGTTGCATAAGGAGACACACTCCGTTTTTTGGGTCCCCCTCAAAAAAAAAATTAAAAAAAAAAAATCGGCGGGGAGGGGGAGGAAAAGGAAGCGGGAGGGGGGGAAGGGGGAGGCGGGGAGGAGGGAAACCGAAGCGGCGTTTACCTTGGTCTGCCCGTGCAGGGGTGCGGAGCGGGCCCCGGCTCGCCGCCCCCACCTCTGCCCGCGCGCAGACGGACACACGGATGGCGGCGAGGGCGGGCGGGGCGGGGAGGAAGCCGCCCGCTTTGAAACTTTCTCTCACGGTCGCGCTGTGGGCCCCGCCGCGGCCAGAAGGGGGGGGGAGGGAGGAGGCGATCCGAAGGCCTTTTTCTTTAAAGGTAATTAAAGTTTCGGCCCCGGCGCAAAAGTTGCGCCCCCGCGCGCCCCCCGCGCCCCCGGGGCTCCCTCCCCGGCCCCCCCCTGCAGCTCGCGGGGCGCGCGGCGGATGCCCGGGCTCCTGCGCTTCCCGGTCCCCACCCCCCCACCCCTGCCGGGCCCAGGGCGCGAGTGTGCAAGACCCATTATTCCGGAACGGCACACGCACGCGGCGGGGGGGCGGCCTCCCCGGGAGGAGGGCGGCGTAAACAAGTTGCAGGGGGAGCCCCCCCTCCCGCGCCGCCCCTGCGCCCCGCACCCAACGCCGCGACGGCCCGCGGCCCGCGCCCTCCCCCTCCCCCCTGCCCCCGCCCCTCCCCCCGCGCGCGCGCGCGGACGGCCCCGCCGGGCCCGCGCCGCCTGGCTCCCGCGAGCACTTTCCTGCCTCGGGCAGAAATAAACCGGAGGGTTTATTTTTGTGCAACTTTCCCAAAATGGCGGAAATTGGAGCCGATCTATATGAAATTCTCACACGCTCGGCCGGGAAGGGGGAGGCGGCGCGGAGGGAGGCGCAAACTCTCGGCCGCCGAGCCCCGCCGCGGGTCCGCGGGAGTGTGCGTGCGTGCGGGTGTGCGTGTGCGCGCGGGCCCGGGGCGCGGGGCGCGGGGCGCGGGGCGCGGGCGGGGACGGGGGCGGGGGGCAGCGCACCCACGCGGGGCCCGCAGCCGGGGGCGCTGCCGCCAAGTGGCCCCGCGCCCTCCCCGCGCCCCCCGCGCGCCCCGCGCCCGCCCTCCCCGCGCGCCGGCACAAAGGCCACACGGGCGGAGGGGGCGCAGGGGGGCGGCGCGCGGGGCTCGCGCTGCCCCCGCGCCGCCCCCGCCGCCGCCCCCCTGCGCGCCCCCCCCGCGCGCCCCCCCCTGCGCCCTCGGGCGCGCTCCCCGCCGCCGCCGCCGCCGCCGCCGCCGCCGCGCTCCCCGCCGCGCGCCCGCTGCCCCCGAACGCGACCCGAGTGCCGGGCGCGGGGGGCGCGGGGGGCGCGGGGCGCGCGCGGGGGCCGCGGGGAGGCCGCGGGGAGGCCGCGGGGCCCCCTCGCACCCCGCCCGCCCGCCCGGGCGCCCCCGCCGCCGCCGCGCCCGGCGCCCTCCGCGCGGCCCCCACACCCTTCCCCGGGTGCGCGCAGGCAGAAAAATACAAGTCTCTCCTCCCCCCATTTTTTCCTTTCTCTTTTCTCGCTCTTTTGTTCCTCTTTCCTACTCGCGCTCACTCCTGCGCAGGGAGATGCCCGGCGGCGCCCCCCCGCGCCCCCCGCCGTCCCCGAGTCCCTCGCCCACTTTTTCTCGCCGGGATTAAGTTTTGAGCTGTTTCCCGGCGGCGCCCGGGGCGGGGGGGAACCCCCTCGTGTCCCCCCCTGCCCGGGGCTGCTCCGCGGGGCGGCGTGCGCCTCCGGCCCCCCCGAGGTCGCTCCAACTTTCCTCCTCGCCCCGGAGAGGGCCCGGGCGGCCGAGCGCGCGGACCGACCTGGCGACCCGCGGGCGCCGGGACCCGATCGGCCGCTCCTTACCCCCAAATTCGCTCGCTTTTTTTTTTCTCCGTCTCCCGAGTAGTCCTGACAAATGGTCCAGGGCTGCGGGCGCAGTGCGCATGTGCGCGTGGAGCCAGGGCCGGGGAGAGGGAAGCTGCGCTGGAGCCGGTGCCGCCGCCGCCGCCGCCGCCGCCGCCGCCGCCGCCAGGCTCGCTCCGGCCGCCCTGCCCGCGCGCTGCGCCCCCGCCGCTCCCGCGCGCGCCGCCTCAGGTGCATCCCGCCCGGGGCCCCGAGCCCGCCGCCCGCCGCGCCCGCCACGGCCCAACCCGCCGGGAAACGCCGCTCAGGTCATGCATCTCTTTGTCTATTTGGCACTTTACTTTTTTTTTTTTTTTTTTTTTTTTTCCTCTTTTTGGGGAAGGGAGAAGGCGATGCTCGCAGCAGCTAATCCGGGCTGCAAGGCTGCACTGCAAATGTGCAAATGGACCCGTGCAGCCATTAAGGAGCGCGGCCTCCCCCCTCCCCTCCCCTCCCCTCTCCCCTCCCCAGCTCTTGCACAAACGCGACCCGGACCGCTAAGTGCGTGCCACAGGTCACGAAAAATGGGAAATAAAGTTTGAAGCTCCTGGAGCCGTCCTCCCCACCACCACCACCACCACCCGCTCCCCTGCTCGAGGGCTGCAGGGGGCACGACCCGCCCGCTCCTCCCTTCCCTCCAGGGTCGGCCTTCGTGGGAGCTGCCACGCGCTAGGCCTCTGCTGTGGAATCTGGCTCGGCTGCTGCACCAGCTTCTGCAAGTGCGCGTGTCAGGACCGGGGCGGCGGGCAGAGCCGGTCCTGGCCTCCCGGGGCAGCCCCTCTGCAGGGCCGAGCCGGCCTCCAGGCGACACCTGCCTCCGCAAGGCGTCAAGGCTGCAGCAAGGAGGCCCGCGTGCGTGCGCTAGGGACGGCCTTCCCCTCCCTTGCAGGCCTCCTCTGGGGCCGCCGCCGTGCTCCTTTCCTACCAAATACAGGTGCTCCTCCTTTCCTACCAGATGCAAGTGCTCCTTTCCCACCAAATACAAGTGCTCCTTTCCTACCAGATGCAAGCGCCTTTCCTACCAGATGCAACTGCTCCTTTCCTACCAAATGAAAGTGCTCCTTTCCCACCAGATGCAAGTGCTCCTTTCCCACCAGATGCAAGCGCCTTTCCTATCAGATGCAAGTGCTCCTTTCCTACCAGATACAAGTATCACAAAAGAATTGGAGTGATTGAAGTTATGATAGACATTGTTAAGGTCAGTAACACTTTTCAGTTCCGGGGGGGCGGGGGGGGGGGGGGGGGGCAGCGGATTAAAAAAAAAAAAAAGAGTAGCACGTGTGCTTTCCAGAATGGCAGGAGCCAGTGTTAACGTTTGGCAAGGGTGGGAAAGTCGGGGAGAGGCCCCGCTGGCCCTCAGAGTGGACTGTTTATTTTGCATCTCGTAAAAGGTAAAGGAGGCCTTTTTCCAAAATTACTGCCTGGGGCCTAGAATTTAAATATATCACAGATGGAAATACTGTATTAAAAATCCTGCTTCAAAATGTAAGTAATATTATTTCTTGATTGAATTTTTTTTTTTTTTTTTTTACTTAAGGAATGTTCCTTGAACCAGTTTCAGAAAATAAACTGTTAAATTTCCTTCCTTAGGACCATGAGATTACCCCCAGAGAAGCTGACCACCCCACAGTTTCTTCCTTTGGTATAGTGACCAAATTCTCCAAACCAAAACTCAGGACACATGGCTTGCCGCATACTCAAGAACAAAGGGACAAACCCCATGAAGGTGAAATGAGCTAATAAAATCTGCTCATATGCTGGGCAGCCATTGGTTTAGGGGGTGTGAAGAGCAGGCTGGGTGGGTGAGAGCTATAGATAATCTCAGACCGCCAGTTAACTATTGATTTCACCCACCACTTCCAACCCTTTTCTGAGCTGCTCCCAAACAGCCTAATTAACTGATCTGAATTTCAGCTTCTTCCCTTTTCTCCCTAGCCCTTGAATAATAAGCAGCGAAATGGCCAAAGGCAGACTAGGGGAGCAGAAAAGAAAGGCCGTGAACTATGTGCAAAACTAAGACCATGCCAAAAAAAAAAAAAAAAAACAAAAACAAAAACAAAACCCACAACCCTTAAATTTTAGATTTTTTTTTCTAAAAATCCATTTTAGATTTATTCTCTCTAGATAACTTCTGGATGATATTTCTTATTTCTAAACTTATGCTAACTGCTGGATGATATTTCTCTCCAGATAACTTCTGGATGATATTTCTGATTTCTAAACTTATGTTAATGGCCTACTTGTGCTGAGCAATCCCCTGCAAGGTGGTGGGGAGTAACAGCCGAGGAAAACTAGGCCACGAGGAATTCAGTCTGGCAAGAGTCTAGCGAGCTGGGCATTGCGTTACAGTGTGGCGTGGCGTGGTAGGGTAGGCCGAGCAAGTGCGGGCCAGGAGCCCCTATGGCAATACGGACAGGTTTTCCAGAAGAAGTCACAGCCTAGCAGATTCTTGAAGGACAGCCATCCCTGGTGTGTCGTTCCACTTTTCCTCTGGGAAAATGATCCAATCAGAGAAAGACCGGTAGAGGCTCTCCACAGCACCTCGCCTTCGTCCTGCAGAGATCATCCATGAAGCCTCAAGAACTTCATGTTGGTGGTTCCTGTAGTTCAGGGCGGGAGATCTTCCGCAGGCACTCACAGGTAAAAACGAGACCACTACCACATATCTGGACCAAGAAACCGTCGGTGCCCCCAGCCGAGACGGAGGCGAATGCAGTCCTGGACTGGAGACGACGCTCAGTAAGCCGGTACTCTTCCGGGACCTGTCTGCACCTGCTCCCCAAAGGGGGCCATCCCAGTAGAAGCTTCGCTGTTCCTCACCTTTCCACCACGTGGTCACTGCTTCATTTCCATGAGGAATCCCTTCTTTCCAGCTTCACTTAATCTCATCGCCCTCCACCACTGCCCTCTTTCCAGGCCACCCTGCTCTACCCTCTTGACACCCACCAACCACCAAATCTGTCCCTCACGTGGCATTTCAATTTCCTTGGCACCTCAAACTAAAGTATTAGCTCATTCCTTTATTATCCTTCGTAGTGATATATTTAAACCCAAACTTATTGCCCCCAAATGACTTCAGGTCCCTCCATTCCTAAATGTTGTGAAGCTAAAATGGTTTTACATGGAAAACATTTTAAACAAGTCACCGCATTCATTCTTCAGAGGTCTTTCAAGGCATCCTATCACGTCTCAGTGAAGGTCATGTAAAGCCTCTCTCACTGGACTCTTAATTCTAGGAAACAAACAGGGTGGCGGCGGGAGGGGAGGTAGGTAGGGGTGATGGGGTTTTGGGGTGAGGGCCATGAAGAAGGGCACGTGACGTAAGGAGCCCTGGGTGTTGCGTGCAACTGAGGAATCCCTAAATTCCACCCCCGAAACTAAAAATACGATGTATGTATGTTAACTAAATTGAATTTAAATTAAAATTTAAAGAAAATAAATAAAAAGTAAAAATAAAACCTCTCTCACTGTACTCCATTCTCTTACCTCCACTCTGCGTGAACTTCAATTTAAAAGCTAAACTCCTTCTTCTTCCTAACACTAAACTTGTCCCACCTCCTGTTGGTAGGACTCATTCTTCCTGTCCCGGAACAGTTCCAGGGTGACCTCCTCCATGGGCCAGCCCTCACAAATTGAAATTGGAGTGAAGTCCAAGAGATTTGCATTCTAATCCAGTCCTGCCACCACCCACTAGGAACCATTAGGCAGGTCACCTCACATTTCAGGGCTTCAATTCTCTCACTAGCTAGACAAAGAAAACAGAGTAATTGATTTCTGAGGCCTCTTTGAAATCCATGTCCTTCTCCATCTTTCCCACAGAACGGGAGCACGGTCACATTTTGGTACAAATACTATGGAACCAAGAAAGGAATTTTAAGGAGTGAAAAATCCATCCATCGGCTGGGGACCCGAATGTTATCAGTTTATAGCTCATTCAGTTGGGTTAAGCCTGGTACTAATGAGATCAAGGTCATGGGTTCCATTCCCTAACAGCTAGTTAGTTTTGATCTGCTTCATAGCCACAAACCGCTTTTCTAACACCAGTCCCCCATGTTGTACCGTGTGCTCCTGGTCACAAGCCTCGAGGTAAAACTGAATCTTCCCACAGAAATGTTCTAAACGAACAATACTTGGGATCATCCTTTTAATGTATTATCTTACTTTTAAGTATGAGTCAAGTTATTGATTTTTTTTTAGCCTACATAATTGTGTGCTCCATGTTTTTCCAAATATGAAAATGACGTTAACATTGATTTGGCCAAGATTCTTATTATTGATATTTGTAAGAGCTGAGTTTGATTTTCTTGTTAGTGTTCTAGATAACACTGAAATGTTTATTAAGTACTCACATTTGAATCCTGGTTATCTTTATTGTGACACATCTGCATACATTCCTGGCACAGGGCTTGTGATGGTAAAATGTCATTGGAATGCTAAGGGTGAAAGAGAAAGGGTATATTACTCATCAGGTAAAGCATTATAATGTGTATCACATGCTCCACATCCTAAGGAAATTAATATAGAAAGAGCTTCTGGACAGATGTGAGTGCTTATTATCATTTTGTTTAGATACAAAAGTAAAGGTAGAAATGTGACACACATATCCAAAAGAGTAGAATAATATGGGACCGTAAACTCCCTTCTAGGTTTAAAGGAAAAAGATCATTTATATTTTTGCATAATATACTTACTCATCTAAAGCCTAAATCTAAAAGCCTTATGACTAAACAATGTTAGAAGGCACAGGCCAGACTTCAGACCACGTTTATAAGAATAGCCTTGGATACTCTGAGAACCTGGTTCTAGAATGTTCTTTCCATTTGACCTGGCCTCCTGACCACAGCTGACTGGTCCAGCAAAGGGCACTTAATCCAAAGACTGAATTGAGCAGCAAGGGGTAGCCTGTGAGTCAGCAGGGAGTGCTTTCCCATATGAATAAAAGTGATGAAATGAACCAGTCATAGTCTTAAACTTGGCCATATGAACTGGAAATACTGAAGATAAAGTTAGTTGATAGGCATTATAAAAACTAAACGATTCACAGGGAGAACAAGGTAGAGTGCAGGCTCATTAGCTATTAGGCCTGAGAAACTATGCATAAATAGAAATCATAAGGTAGAAAGCGGAGCAGGAGTTCTCCAGCCAGACAGAGATAAAGGTGCCAGGGCTTCACTGGGCCCTGCGTGACCTCCTGTTCCCAAAGGTCATTCTAATATTGGACAGGCCTGGCCACCCTGTGGTCACCATGAAGACTACTACACGGCTAGGATTTCTGTCTTCGCTAGTATCGGCCTAGTAACTCCCCATCCCTGGTGGGAAATTGAGTCTTTTTTTTTTTTTTTTTTTTGAATTGAGTAGATAAACAAAAGAACCCAACCTACAGCAAGGAGTTTGACTTGTTCCCATTAGACTTGCAAAAAATTAGAGGCGAATTTTATCTCACTCTCCAGATCTGTAAAATGGGGATATGACTAGCCCCTAGCTCGTAGGGTTGTTAGGAGGATTTAATGGACCTATGCAAGACTAAACCTTGGCACGTGACAGCAATCAGTAAATATTAGCCTGGGAGTCAGGATTTTTGCCTGTTTTAGTTTTCTGCAGTATTGCTAGCTTTCGGATCTCTACCTGCACACAGTTAACTATGAGAAAAATATTTGTCGAATGACTTAAAGGAATATTAATACACACATTATGACATCTGCTCTTTTACTCGCCCCTTTCCCAGCTGGTTACTAGGCCATAGGTGCCATGTCACAGACGTGCTCATGGGCAACATCCTCCTAAAAGTTCCTAAAAGCATGTAAACAGAGAGTGTTAATGGAATTCATAGGCCCTATTTCAAAGGAGCCTGCTGTTCAGAATATATTATCTTTATTTAGCATTTATATTACACTTTTACATTTTCAAAGCCCTTTTCAGTTTTTTAACTAAATATTTGTTATAACATTCCCACGTTATCTTTCATTGAGGGAGGTAACTGAGGCATGGTTCCAATCGTTAATACCTATATCTGGAATTGAAGTCATTGCAATAAATACAGTAAGTGCAACTGTATGTGTGTGTGTGTATATATATATATATATATATATATATATATATATATATATATATAAAATCTGGAACATTACTTGGTTCTTGTAGAATGCCGAATGGAATGTCAGTGTTTGAGAAGAAGACAATCTGTCACTTTAAATTACACCAGCCATGCCTTTCCCTTGGTTCTATTTCAGAAACTACCATCAATAGAAAGGTTTTTAAACTGAGGTTTCTCAATGGGTTTGAAGTCTTTAAAGAATAAAATTTTGAAATTCAGGATTGAAATATTTCACAAGATCTCAGTAATTGCACAATCTTTTTCTATGAAAATCTCAAGACAGTAGTTCTTTCCTAGTGTCAATGTGGTGAGGATTTCTGCATGTGTGTCCTTAGAATTCAGAGACAGTGAGGAATGAAGTGAGGAAAAAATCAGTATACCATTGATGAAATCGGTCAAGAGTAATCTAATTTAAGGGTTTACAAAAGGCCTAAGGAGATTTGGGAAATACCAAAATCCAATCAGGTGCCCCTGTGGAGTTTCAAGAAAGGCTGAAATGTATTGGACCAAAAAGAGATACTGAACTTTGGTTGCCATTTCAGCTGATTGACCACAGAATATAGTCGATGATATCGTAATAACTTTGTGTGGGGGCCCACGTTGACTACACTTACCGGTTTGTAATGTGTGTAATTGTCGACCTGGTATGCCGTCCATCAGAAACTAACATAATCTTGGATATCAACTATACTTCAAAAATTTAAATAAAAAAATGCAAAACCCAGCCACACTGAAATAAGAAACCCTAACTCAACGGAGTCCCCAGTGAAGCTGGATAATCTGCTCATTTGTCTCCAGCTGACAGTGTCTTCCGTGGCCAAATCAACCGTTCACTGACGGCGAGGTCAGATTGTGCTCCTGCGTTCCTCTCTCCCCATGCAAGCTCCTTCAACCCTTCCTCTTAACATCCAAATCTCTCTCCTCTCCCATTTCCAATGAAAAACATCCCTACATCTTCCCCAGGCTGTGCACTCTCTCTTTAGTCCTCTGCGAATTTTCATGATTCTCCCAATATTTACGGTCCATTATTCTGCGCTGGCTTTTTCACAGCCAAAAACCATACTCATGCTTCTCTGCTCAATCTTGAAAAAGAAAACCTTTTGTCAACTCTACACCATTTTAAATACTGTGCCATAATTTCTCCTTTCTTTTGCTGCCAAACTTCTTGAACAATTTAGTCTACGCTCACTTTCTTCTTTTCCCTACATCCCATTCATTCTTCAACCCACGGGCATTGCCATATATGCTCTCTTCTCTGTAAAGTTGCCAAGGACTTCCTAAATGTCAAATCTAGTGGCCACAGTCCACCTCCTATTGAAGAGTCTAGATTTGGCAATGTTGACTAATCCCTTCTTTGAAACTGTCTTCTCATTCAAACTTGTTGCCAGTTCCCTGTTCCCAATGTTCTCTAGTCCTTCAGACCTACCTAGTCCTTTTTTCTCCACCCATTTGATAAATACAAGTGCTTCTGAAATTAGCTCCTGGCCTTCCCCTCTGTCTCCACACTCTCTCCTGAGTGAACTCACGTATTCACCCAGCATCAGTTGAACTCATCATTGTGTGAGCAATTCCTGGGCTACATTTTTTATGTGAGCATGCCCCTCAGCTTCAAACTACATGTCCAATTACTTGAGAGGTAAGTCCGCGTGGATACCAGGTGAGCTTGAAGACAACGGAACGGTGTGGGGGTCTCAAGGGCCAAGGCTTCACCTTTGCCATCCCATCCAGTCCCATCCAGCTCGGTGGGAGTTCCACCCAGTTCCACCACTTAACCAGATATTAGCAACTTCACCTGCCTACACTGAGTTTCCTCCCACCTATAATAATCCCTACTTCCCTGGGCCCTTATCAAGATTAAATGAGATAATGCCTGGAATGTAAGAGCTTGATAAACGGTAACTCCTGTCTTTGGTCTGCTGCTTCTTCCTTCTGCATTCCTCCTCTCAGTTTGTAATGTCACTGTTTTCTCAGTCAATGATTGAACGACAACTTCCTCTTCCTGCCACCCACATCCCGTTGTCAACAGATCCTATTGATTGTTCCTCTGTAATAATCTCTCCTCTACGCCCTGTCCTGCTTTTTTACTATTTTGACTGCCACTGCCCTACTTTGTCTCCTGCCAAGATTACTACTCTATATTTCTAACTATAGGCTTTCCACTACAATTATCTTCCTCAAGCGGAGCGTTGGTAATGTTACTCCCCTGCTCCAATCCCTAAGTGGTTCCTCATAACTTTAGAAAAAGTTGATATTCTCAGTAGGGTACTTAGTGCCCTTCAAGCACCAGAATAGAGCAATCTTTCCGTCTTCAGCCAGTACACCCCACAAATCCCTGAGAAGGCCGTACCATGCCACTGCGGTGCATGGTCACTTGTCTTTGCTTTTCTTCGTGCTGTTTCCCAAGCTTGACATGTCCTGTCCCCGCCCCTGCTCGACCTATCAAAATTTCTAACTCGCTCGAACAGATATTCGTACACTCACATTTCTAGCCCCATGTCCACAATAGCCAAACGGTGGAAACAGCACAAATGACTCAACAGAAGAATGGACAGACAAAATGTGGTTTGTACACACAACATCTGACCTGCGCTGTTACGTAGGTGGACCTCGAAGACACGTGAAGTGGAATAAACCGGTCACAAAAGGGTAAGTATTGTATGGTATTCGGTTCCACAAATAGGAGGTAGCTAGAGCCGTCCAATTCAGAGACAGAAAGTAGACTGGCCATTGCCAGGAGTAGGGGGAGGGGGGACGGGGAATGACCGTTTCATGGGTACAGACCGTCGGTTTTGCGAGGTGACAAAAGTTCTAAAGATGGTTGGTGGTAATGGTCTTGCAACAGCGTGAGTGCGCTTGATGCCACTGTGCTGTTCAATCAGGAATGGACAATCTTATGTATATTTTACCACGACTTATTTTTTTCCTAATTCATTTTTAGTTTCATATATGAAGTACCAGGGATTAGTTTAGGTGCTGGGAGTTCAAATAGTAGATGAATAAATAAAGTGCGGACTGTCCCCAAGGGGCGTAGATTGAGAAAGGCTCAAATTCTACCTCTACCATGCGAAACTCCAGGTGATTACACGGGAAATGCAAAGCTTTCTTCTGTCTCTGTATCTATTCTAGCACTTGCCACATTCTGCTCTGTAGTGTGTCTGGTCCTTGTAAGCTCTTGGCTCTCTTTTGGTGTAATAAAATACCTAAGGTCAGGAGCTCTGTCTTATGCATCCATTTTCTTTTTTTTTTATTCATCATAGCACTTAATGCAGTTCATCACATATAACGGGAGCTCAATAAACACTTGTAGAGTAGGACAGAGTGGAATGGAAGGTAAATTCAGCCATCAGTGATGTTCCGGGCTGGAAATGACATGACCTGATGAGACGGGCCTTCCTCAGAATGGGTTTCCCGACCAATGGCATTTGCCAACTAAAAGATCAAAACAGAGCCCAACTCGAAAACACCACTACATCCCTCAATACCAGGTACTCACAGCTGTTACAGACTTGACATATGATCCTTAGTAAATATGGCTATCATCTCATCTCTGAATTAATTTTCTAAAATTTCAAATTGAAAGCCGTAACTCAAACGTGGATGGTTGGGCCTGGACACTGTGCAGCATATTTACAATCTGAGCTCTGAGCCAACCGTTAAAGAGTTTTGTGAGGAGAGATAGCCACCATCAGCTGGCTTTCCTCCCTGACCCACAGGGTTTGGAGCAGGCTGCCTCAGAGCTGGTTGGGTTTTGAGTACATGGCAATAATCAGCACAAATAGCACTTAGGAATCTAGAACTTTCTATCCTCTGATAACCCTTTAATTATAAATCATCTAGGTAGTAACAGGCACTTAAGCCTGTCTTCTTGAGTGCTAGGAAAATTTTTTCCTTCATCATGATGGGATTTCTCTTTTCATCTTCAGAGGCAGAGTTCTTTATTTTACTGTCAAGATGAGGTTTAGGCACCCTGGTGCTTAATAATTATGGTTAAAATTCCCTTAGTGATTATTGAGTGCCAGGAACTGTGTTACACGCTTTATCTGTATTATCTCATGTCTTCTTCTCAACAACGCTATAGGGAGCAAGGTGGATTTCTTTTGTGCGTGGCTTCCCCAGATTTCCTTCCTCCTCCTTCATTAACATCATCGCCTGGTCCCTAGGCAGCCCCCAGCCTCATTCCATGTGGTCTTGGGGGCCCGTCTGTTCTAATACTTCCTGACATCAAGGAAGGGTGGGTAATGGAAGCGAGGCCAATTAGACTGTGAGGAGAATCTGATTAATGGGCCAAGTGACAAAGGTATGGTGGCTGGAGGTAGGTTATTTCAAAGTACACCCCCCCGCCCGCCCCGCCTGCAAAATTCCTGAACAATAACCTCAGAGTAGCCCTGGTCCGTTATCCCAAGGCCTGATCATTTGATCATTAACCTTTTCCTTCAACTCTGACCAACCAAATTTTGTTCGAATATATTCCGCTTTTTAAAAAATCCAATGTTAGAATCAGTTACTTATAACCTAAAAAGCTTCCCAATAAGTTAGCATATATGTTTTCCATTGTTATATAACAAATGGTCACAAATGTGGCTGCTGGTGAATAACACATGTTCATTACTGTACAGCTTCTATGGGTTAGGGTCCTGAGCATCGCTAACTGGGTCCTGTTGGGAGTCTCTCAAGGCTACAGTCAGTGTGTCAGCCAGGGCTAAGCTCACCCTTGAGATTAGGAGTTCTCTGAGGTTTGCGTGGTTGTTGGCACGATTCCGATTAGGACTGAGTTCCTTTTTCTGGCTTGCTGTCACTGGGGGATGGCCTCTTATCAGCTGGGGGCTGCAATTTCACTACATGACCCTATCCCTAGGCCTCTTGCAACAGGGCAGTTTGCTTCTTCAAGTAGGGCAGCAAAATCTCCTTCCTTTCAGGAAAACCCAGGGCCCTCCTTTTAAGGGCTCACCTGATTAGGTCAGACCCACTTGGAATTACTCCTTTTTTGATCAGCTCAAAGTTAAATGATTAGGAACTTTAATTACATCTGAAAAATCCCTTCACTTTTGTCACCTAACATGCTCTAATCACCAGAGAAAACCCCATTACGGCTCCCTCCCACAGTCAAGGAGAGGCGATCATAACAGGAGAGTACACACCAGTTTGGCAGAGCCTTTGGGGGCCATCTCATAATTCTACCTTACGTAGGTAGTTACTCTTATTATCCTCAGTTTACAGATGAATACACTAAAGTTTAGAGAGGTTAAGTCATCTGCCAAAAATTACAAATTTCTAAATATTAACATCAAGATTTGAACCAGGCCTGTTACCAGTGCTTAGGCTAAGCTGTAATATTCTTGAAATGAGTTTTACCTTCTTCATTTAAATCTTCTTGTACCCGCTGAAACTTTTCTGCAATTTTAAGAGTTTAAGTGGCTTCATATTTCCTTCCACTTGATCTGGATACCCTCATTCTCTACATCATATGTCCATGTAGACAATAGGGCAAGTTCCTACAGAGATGCTAAGGCATCTGACAAACACCTATGGAGGATGAGCATTTGTAAGTCATTGTGCTGGATGGCTCAAGAAAACTCAAGGTGGACCCCAAGGAATGCATTTTCTATCAAAAGACACAAGATCAAATGCAAAATTATGAACCTATATGAAAAAAAACCATAAAGAAGCACACAGAAGAGGGAATAATGAATTCTGAGTAGAATGAAAATACAAGGGGCACCTGGGTGGCTCAGTCAGTTAGACATCCAGCGTCCAACTCTTGATTTCAGCCTAGGTCATCATCTCAGGCCTATGAGATCAGGCCCCACATTGGGCCCCATGCTGGGTATGGAGCCCACTTAAGATCCTCTTTCCCTTTCCCTCTGTATCACCCCCCAACTCACACATGCTCTCTCTCTCTTAAAAAAAAGAAAAAAGAAAAAAAAGAAAGGAAGGAAGGAAGAAAGAAAGGAGGAAACACAAGAGAAATCTCAAAAGAAATGAATAGGATTTGGCCTTTCAGAAAACTGAGGAGGTGGCAGGAAGCATCTTCCTGAAGCTCCCTCCTTTCATGAGTATCCCTCACTTGATCCTTGATCATTGTAATTTGACACATCGGAGGCTTTATTGGAACTGAAAGATAGCAACAAGTAACCCCATATCTTGAGGTTCTGTTTTTGGTTGACCTAGGGGAGTTGAGAAACCAAGGACAATGAATCAATTTTGGTCAATATAGAAAAAATAATCTCATACTTAACAGTACTATCTAAAGAATGTTTTCACTGGCTCGGTACATGCATATTATACCAACTTATTAACTGTTACTTTTCTTAAGTGATTTATCCTAGTGCTTCATGGAGAATTCATTTTTCTCCTTGGCCCAAGATGTCACTGATGGCCAATCAGGCAAATAGCACTAATATCACTAGGGAGAGAAGAGAAAACAGAGGAGAAAATAGCTTTCTACATTACATCAAACTATAGAATATCCACATTAGAGATATTATGTGTATTTATTTTGCTAGAAATTTTATATGAAGCAGTAAAATGAATGATATGAAAGTAGCACTGTTGAAAGAGACTTGGGGCTTTTAAATTAAAATTTCCAGAGCCTGTATTGCAGCTGAATTCATCCTTCTACGTATTCATTAATTCAACAAATACTTATTGAGTACCTACTATATGCCAGACACTATACTAGGTTTTAGGAACAAAGCACTGAATAAGATGCGTATCAGCATTCTCCTAGGCTATAAGTTGTAGTGTGGATATTGTCAATAAATGGACAATATGATACATCATAATATGTGCTATGGTAGAGAAAGCACAAAGTGCTACAGTAGTATGAAGGAAAATAATTTTGTTGAGTTCAAGAGAAATTTGTGAGGCTTTTCTGGAGGAGATGGCATTTAAGTTGACATGTAAAGACAGAATGGGAGATACGGGACACCCTGTAATGAGCAAAGGATCTATAAGTACCAAAATAAAAATTGTGATAGTTATTTGGGGACAAAAGGGAAGGAACTAAGAACATTCATTTCTTTAAACTATTTTAAAATATTAAGATTAAAAAAAAATTCTACGTCCCCACACCAAGATGCTTCTTATATCACTTACCAGCATGTACATATGAGCTACAAGCACTTACCTGCAGTGTCAAGAACTCACCCTGCTTATCATCATCAGTTTTTGCCTGGAATCCATCTCCACCTGGCTCTGAAATCGTGCCCCTGTAATGACAAAGCACCACCTCCATCGCCAGCCACCATGAACTTGGAATTTCCAATGGTGGGACTTCGCGTTCACTGGTGCTGTCAGTGCCAGCTGCCTCCAGGCCACCAGCAAAAGTTGCCAAATTGTGTCAACTATCTACTGAACAAATGCCAAAAACATGTGACTTCTCCCAAATTATTTCCATGATATAGGAGATTAATGGACAAGTGACAGTGTATTTTAGATAATAGACATTACACCATTCTTAGTTTTTATTTTTTGAAATCCATTTTTGTTCCCAAACATGTAAATTGCATATATGTGTGTGTTCATACCTTTCAATTCTGTTATATTTACCTGATCATAACACTGATGTAATCTATTTCTATAAAGCTATAATAAATTACTCATTTTGTTTTAAAAAAAAACATGAGTTTTTAAGTTTTGCAACATATATTGGGATTACAAATGCACTTCAATCTTTGACCAGCATTTCTATTTCTGTCCTCTAGACATGCCCTTACATGTGTGATATCACATAGGTAGAGGGTTACTTACTGCAAAAGAACAAAATAACTTAAATAAAATGTATTGATATGAGACTAGTTTTAAAAATTATGGTTAATTCTGTTATTTTTTAAGATTTTATTTATTCATTCGTGAAAGATAGAGAGAGGCAGAGACACAGGCAGAGGTAGAAGCAGGTTCCCTGCAGGGAACCCGATATGGGACTTGATCTCAGGATCCCCAGGGCCACGCCCTGAGCAGAAGGCAAATGCTCAACCACTGAGCCACCCTGGTGTCGCCCCCAAAATTATGGTTAATTCTTACAAGGAGATATTATGTAGCCATAAAAAGAGTAAGGAAGCTGATACAGAATAATGCTGAAGGCATGTTGTAAAGAAAGCAAGGCACAGCATCCATGAGTATAGACACTTTGTCTAAGAAAAGGAGAATATGTAAAGAATAGGTCTATGTGTATGTATGTGCAGATAGTTATTTGTTTAATATATGCTACTATAGGGGCAACGGGGTGGGGGGAGGCTCAGTGGGTTAAGCGTCTGCCTTCTGCTCAGGTCATGATCCCGGGGTCCTGGGATCAAGCCTCAGATCTGGCTCCCTGCTTCTCCCGCTCCCTCTCCCCCTCCTCTGTGCATGCACTGCCTCTCACTCTCTCTCAAATAAATAAAGTCTTAAAACATATATGTATGTATATATGCTATTATAGACTGAATGTTTGTGTCCCCCTAAAGCTTATATGTTAAAACATAGCCCCCAATAAGATGCTATTAGGATGTGGGGCCTTTGAGTGGGATCAGATCCTGGAGGCAGAGCCCTCATTAATGGGACTAGTGTCCTCAGGAAAGCGACTTTGGAGAGCTCCCTCACCACCCCCTTCTGTCACGTGAGGGCACAGCAATAAATCCATTGCATGTTAACATAAATAACATACTTTCATGAAAAATCACTAGGTTTTCCAAAACAGAAACGAAGAGTGACATTCTTTGCAAATTGCTTGAATGTCTGACTTAATAGAAGACATCTGGATTCCCATAACTGCTTCTGCATTCATTCCATTATGATACATTATTCTGATTGAAGTAGAAGAAGAAAACTCTAGTTTCACACAGATAAGGGCTTGGAAAACAGACAAGTATTTTAAACGTTTCCAGATAATTGTAGCTATTCTTCTTTGATATTACACCAAAACTCAACAGCTAGTAGTTTCTTAAAGGTTAATTGCAATAGAGTATCTGAACCTCTACTGAAGAGCTATTCGTATCCTGTTATATTAAATTCCACCGGTCTGCCTTCCACTTTGGAGGGTTCTTTGGCCTATGCATGGTTTTTTTTAAGATCATGCTTCGATCATTTGGGAAATATCAGTCCACTGGGTTATACGGATCTTTTAAATGCTGATACCTCTCCTTTTACAATATCAAAAAATTGCATTTGCTGTCTCACCACCAATTTCATCAAAACAGTTTTTAGACACTGAAAAGCTATTGAGCTCACAGTGGTGGGTACAAGTTTTCCAAAATTCTAATTCCTATTTAAAAGCTAAAATTTTGTGATTTGCAGCTCATACCATCATTTGTTTTTCCTGAAGTAACAGGCACATTTTGTTCATTTTTAAGGGAATGTTCGCCAAACACTTGTATGAATAACCATAGTTTGTCTGTCATTCTTTCAAGTAAAAATAGTGTTCTGTGAAAAATGCAGCTAGTTGTGTTTGCAACTCAGACAACCGGCAAGTGCATTTCCTTGGGATAAACTGGTACTTTGATATGCAGCAAAAGTGCTTTATATGTACTTCCCTTTTGCATCTGACAGACTCAAGATTTAAAAATTATTAGCTTTTCTTGCTCATCAAAGACATTCTTAAGTGAGATTTGCATGTTCTTATCTGTGAGGATATGGCAGGGAAGACAACACGGACTTCCAGTACAGTTGCTTGCACTGCCTCGGTTCACGCCAAGTGCCAGTGGTTTTACCCGCCACTGCTTTTGCATCACCAGGGAAAATGCCAATAGTGAACATGGCAAAGGATGTCATTATGAAATGGTTTTGCTCTCACAGACCCCCTATATGCATCTTGGGAACCCCCAGGAGTCCACAGATCACGCTTTGGGAAATATTTGCATAAATAATTTTTGAAGTAATATATTAGAAACTGGCAATATTATTTGCCTTCAATGAAGAGCACTGGATAATTGAGGGACAGGTGTGGGAGGAAGATGTTTCACTACATACCCTTTTTACTTCTTGAATTTGAACCAAGGGAATGTATTAGTCATTCCAAGATAAATTTAAAAATTATTTTCAAAACCATAAGGAAACTTGAAAGCTGGACCAAGGAAAGTGAGGTGACAACTCATATTTATACAAGGATAATATTCCACATGGCTGCATAGTTGCAGAGTGGCTGGCTGGTATAGAACTCAGATGAGTTTGGGAACCACGGCCCATAAGGATGCTTAGCCTAGAGTCATTGGTGAGGCTCACACACAAACTGCTAATTGGTATAGTAGTTCAGGCATGGAGAGTAAGCAGGGAACTTGCAATAAATCGCAGCATAATTTGATAATAATAAAACTCAGGGAGGAAAATCAGAAAGCTGTATGTGACTGTAAACAGTTAAAGACATCCAGTAGTCCCTCATTACCATTGACTTATCTCCCCACAAGGAGTCTCATCCCTACTCCTAAGCAATAAATCTACGTGACCAGGGTAAGTACTGGTCACCGGGAAGGAACCGGGCTTTTCCATAACTAACCATCATGTTTACGGATATCCTGATCTTGGCCCACCTGGTCCACCGTGCGGTTCTAAAGCAACAGTTGTAAATTCAGATGCTCAGAGGTTCCCATCAGGTCATGTCAATGAATGAAGCAGGCTGAGAAAAAGAAATCCATTGTCCTCTCAGTTTACCTTGCGTGTCTTCACTTATGGTGGAGGTAAAACCTAGGAAATACGTCATTTTCCTCTTGACTCTACTGCAAGAAAAACAAAAGTTCCAGTGAAACAATAAATGGGAACTGACACCAAGCCTCTGTGTCAGAGGGTAATAACTGGTGGGGACCCTGATGCCTGGAGAGCACAGCCCTATGTCAGGATGACACCTGCTTCTCTGTGCTCCTTAGCAGCTCCGGATCTGGGGCTGCCATTGGAAGTGTAGACTTGGTGTGATTATCATAGCTCTCATTTTATTAGAAAAGATGGAAATATGAACATTTACAGGGCATTTCCAAATTTTTTAAAAAATAGGTAACTAATTTTTAAAAACTATGCAGTCTATTTTGAAAAGATTTTATTTATTTGAGAGAGAGAACATGAGGAGGGGAGGGCAGAGGGAGAAGCAAACTCCTTGCTAGGCAGGAGCCCAATGCAGGACCAGATCCCAGGACTCCAGATCGTGATCTGACCCAAGGGAGATGCTTAACCAACTGAGCCCCCAGGCGCCCCTTACGCAGTCTTTATGTACAGGCAAACACTTGGCCAAAGAAGATGTGGCTGTGGGCCGATTTCACAATATAGGCTTATAGCTTGACATCTCTGATCTAAATTCACTTTCTAATATCTTTGTGGATACTATTTGGGCATAAAAAGGATTCCAACACAGTTGACCTGTTTCTCTCCATCAGGGAAGCTCATGCCAGCCAAGGCTAAGTCCCCGGTGAGGGTTAAAGAACTACTGACAATTCAAGGCACTCCGGCAGTCCACTCAATTAAAGGGGCTCAGTACCCCGAGATAGGCCCACACCTCGCTTAAAGGCTGTGAGTAGGTCAGGCAACCTTGCTTCTGAGGAGGGGAGCTCTGTTTGGCGCTCTGTATTGCTAACGAGGGGCAGGAGTTCTGACAACCACAGACACAAGCACAAGGCCAGCCGATCACAAGAAACATCCTGATGCAAACCCTTTGCGATCTTTCAGCCTCAGTCAGAGTGAAGGAAGACAACCCAAGGAAAGTCAACCAACGCCTATATGCACAGCATTTGCTGGAGATCCAGAGCCTCTAGCCGTAGGGTCCAGGGACAGGGGAGAGACCTCTTCACCGAATCAGCTGGATACATGTGTTGGCACGAGATGCACACCCACGAATGCTGTGCTTCTGTCATGTGCAGCCACCACGGTGTTTGAAATGATCCTTTGGAATTTCTGGTGACTTCAACTTTGGTGTACGTGTGTTTAGTACACAAACTCCTATGTCACATGCACATAGGAAAGTAGTTCTAAGGGTTTGGACTATTTCAAGCCCCTTGAGCCACAAGCATCTCTGGGGATAATATCACCAGGTATTTTATCACTGGCTGCTCCCCTTTTCTATCCTAAGGTTCACCATCATCTTGGTGGAAGAGAATTCCCTCACCAAAGCGACACACATTACTTCTGCATGGGAGGTCTATGCAGAAGTATTTTGCCTTCATGGACTCCCATCCACTCCATCTACTCATTCTAGAAAGAAAACTCTGTTCAGACCCTTCTATCCATTGGCCAAGTAGAAAGAATCTCATAGAACCCATTTTCCAGACAATGCATCTGATCTACCACACTTGCTATGTGCAGAACTCACTACCGCCCTCCACCTCCTCACACACACTCCCTTCCATAGTGATGATACTTTCTGCTCCTGTTACTTCCTCACTTCACTGACTTTCCAGCAACTGTTGAGTGCAGAGAATCACTTCAAGCTACCCGAAGTCCTGCATAAGAGCTACAGGACTTGCTTGAATATAAGAAGGAACAAAACCCAAAGGGGATGGAGCTAGACACAAAATCAGAATCAGAGGTAGCATCTGGAAATCTTGACACACTCACATCCCTAACTTTTCAAAGTTGCTGGAAGACTGTTTCTCACGACTGCAAAAGTCATGAGAGCAATACCTGTACCTCAAATTGTAATGAGAATAATTAGATAAGGAATTCTCAGCTCCAAGGAAACTTCTGGTTTACTTGTTGAATTTAAAAGTATAAAAATGAATAGTCTAGTATCTAGGCCAAAAAAACAAATAGCCTACAAAGGGGGGAGGGATAAAAAGGTTGGCATCACACTTCTATCCACAGCAGTATTCAATGCCAGAGACCATGGAGAAACATAAAGAGTTCTGAAGTAAAAGAAAGCAGGACCAAAGAACATTTTTCCAGGCATGGTGTCATGTTAGTAAAAACAAACATATTTAAATAAGAAAGACCTCAGGGAATATAACACGCTTAGCTTTTCTTGTAAAGAAAAATATATTTATTTGACAACCAAGATTGAACTGTATAAAAAACCGAATCGAAATCAAAAACTGAGGCATGGATAAGTGGATGGCAAAAGAGCATGTGTGGAGCAATTAATCCATTTCCATAGAGAATACTGGAAAATAACAACCAAGTATAACTAGAGGAAGTTTTGGCAGTATAAATGTAAAACAACTCACAGACATGGCAAAATTGAGAGGAGCAGGTTACAAGAAGTGTAAGAGTGCTGACGTTCTCATCTCTCATAGCAGTGAGTCTGCTGACAGCATCTGAAACCAAACACTTAGTGGAAACAAAAAAAATAACAATTTCCATTGCTTATTTTTTTAATGTTAGATTTTTTGAAAGAGGAAATTACGTATTTTGTGATGAAGAAGCATATTTGAAGTCATCAATTTCTTAATGTTTTCTTTACTAATTAGAATTAAACCTGTTACTTTCATTAACATAACAGAAGTCTGTCTGTCCATCGTCCATCCATCCATCCATCCATCCAGTTGTCTACCTTTGTCATATGCATGCTACACGAACGGGACCCCTGCAGCAGTGTAATGTGCAGCCCAGGTGCTTCTAACTGTAAGCATGCTTAGAAAAATGATTAGAATGATGTAGCCCTAGTGTTAATGGCTCTCTCTCAGGGGTAGGATTGGAAGTGATTGTTTAAACTTTCATGTTTGCATTTTTCAATATCATTTACCTTTTTTAGATGATACACTCTTTTTACAAAAGAAAATTTTCCTGTAGATGAAAACGAGACATAACATTCTAAAATTTTTTTTTAATTTTTATTTATTTATGATAGTCACAGAGAGAGAGAAGCAGAGACACAGGCAGAGGGAGAAGCAGGCTCCATGCACCGGGAGCCTGACGTGGGATTCGAACCCAGGTCTCCAGGATCGCACCCTGGGCCAAAGGCAGGCGCCAAACCGCTGCACCACCCAGGGATCCCAAGATGTAACATTCTAAATGAACAAAAGAACCTCGGATACTCCCCCATGTCTGGGGCAATCATCCTCAACCTATGCTTCTTTTCACGCTCTTTGGCTTCAATTCCATCTCCCCAGTTACTCTTCAGAACTCTTGACACACACCCTGGAGCCCACCCCTGTCCTCTCTCCTCAGTATGTGGAACCTCGCTTTTTCCTCTGGGTTCCTATTCGTTCTTCAGGAGTCCTGGAAGGAATCTGTGCTGTGGTTTCTGTTGCCTGAAGACGTGAGTCTGGTGTCACACACAGCATGTAGTGCCTGTTGTTATTTTACTCAGAAATTAATTTAATAGAACCCTAGGATTTTAATTAATTTTACCCTTTTATAATACTGTATAAAATTAGAAACAAGGTTTGGTTTCCTTTTTTTTTTTTTTTTTTTTCAATTGTCTACCCAGTATCTGAACTCCTGCCTTTATGTGAAAAATCCTGCAAGGTCTGAACCCTTGCTGCACATGTCCGTGGGTGCTAAGAAGTCCAGAGGCATGCATTTGCCGCACCCATCTCTCCTACACGCCTGGACCTAAACTTGTCCAGTCCCTAGAATCCTTCTGAGATTTGAATCTGGAGTGAGGGAGGCAAAGAGGAGGGTAAGTGGAGAATTTATTTTAGAGGCAGCAGCCGCAGCAACAGTTACTAGAAGCCGTGCCACGGGCAGCATCGCGCCCTGTGCTGGTAGAGACAGGTGGGAGACAGGCAGCCTCCATTGTTCAGCCGTAGCTGTGCTCTAGCCGCTTAGCCTTCCTTTGTTCCTGCCTGTTTTCAAAGCCTGGCATTTTTGTCTTCCTAGAAATTCTGTGGGCTTCCCAATAACCTTTCAATAAATTCCTGTTCTATTCCAATCAGCCTGTATCAGTGTCTACTACGTGCAATTAAAAATTTTGACTGACACTGTACTCACACTACGATTCTGCGTAGATCTACTTGTGTTTTAAATTGTTAGTACAGGACCTGCAGCCTTAAATTCAAATTCTGATAGTTGTCTGTGTTGCTAAGTCTGTTAGGCTTTTGACAGCCCTGTTTACTTAATAATGGACTCCTCTGTTTTCATTTTCTAGTAATGCATTCAACAAACATTATGCAGAACAATGTGCTGGAATCTGGGGATAAAAAGAAAAAAAAAAAAAAAACCAAGACACAGTATTTACCATCAAAGAATTCAAATTCTAGTGGGGAAGCTAGATGAGAAAATAACAAGGTGGCAAGTATTGGAATAGGGAGGGGCACAAGGTGTTCTAGAAATAATAGAAGAGCACAGAAGCGGGGCACCTGAGGAGTCAGGAGACTCCACCCCAACAGGAATGTTGAGGGATAAGTAGAAGCGAGCTAGGTAGAGAAGCACAGGCCTAGGACACAGCGCAGCCTGCGCAGGAAGGCTCACCCAAATGGGCTCTCTAAACCGAGGAGCGGAATGGGTGTGTCTGAGGGCTGTGTTTCTCAATCTTGCGAGATCAGCAGAATCACCTAAGGCTTGTTAAATATTAGATCTCTAAGGCTCTTCCTGCATGGAATGTGGTTCAGGTCTGGAGAGGGGCCCCAGGTGACTCACACGAAAGGGAAACTTTGTCCCGAAGAAGAACCGAGGCTGGAGGCAAAACTCAGGAAGGACTTTGTATGCTAAAACGCTTGGATTTTATGCAAACGGTTAGGTAGAGCTATTAAGAGATTTTAAGCAGCTGGTGAAAAAAAAATCAGATTTGCATTTTCTAAAGTTCATTCAAGTAGCCCTAAAGAATTAGAAGGGAACTGAGATTAGCAGTCAGGACATCAGCATCAGAGAGATCAGTTAGGTTATTAGCAGTACTCGGCGTGGGAGGTGGGAGATAATATGGATCTGAACCGGATTCTAATCTGCAAAATGGAGAGAACCCGCAGGACAGAATTTAGCGCAGCAGATTTGGTTACTATTAGCTGTGGGCTTAGGAGAAGAAAGTCCAAAGCTGGTGGCGAGACTTGGAACTTGGAGGCCAGTATAGACAGGGGTGATGCTCACCTGGGTGGGGCAGAGAAGAGAAATGCAACACAAAGTAAAAAAATTGATGAGTTCAATTTTAGCCGTTGTTGGAAATGCAGTGCACGTGGGATGACAGCCAGATGTCTTTGGGATCTAGTAGAGAAGAGCTGAGCGCAAAACATGGATCAGAACAGACGCTCTAGACCATTCTCCGGATATAGGGGCCGGTCCCACTACGTGCCATTCGAAACACTGGAATAAAGACAGGACCAACCCAGGTACAAAGGCCCACTGCGAGCTGCGGCCTGGCATCTGTCTCAGCTTCCGCTCACCTGCAGCCTCAAGACCAAGTAAAGGTTACGGAGTTCCACTGGCGGAGGCCTCAGGTAGGACCCAGAAAGTCATATATTTATGTATTTTTTTTTTCTTTAAAAGTCCTTCCGAAGTGCTTCCGGAGAGTAACGGGGGGTGGGAATCACCAAAGAGGGTGGTAGTTCCCGAATCTGCTGCACATTAGAATCACGGTAAGCGTTTTGACCATCCGGGGTCTGAAGCGCACCCCCCATCCTAATTGAATCCGCGCTCTGCGGTGGGGGGCAGGTGTCGGTATTTTCCTAAGGGTCCTCGGGTGATGCCACCGGCGCAGAAAACGGGAGCCGGGCTGAGCCTGGCGCAGCGCCTCAGAGGACCCGGCCGGACGCAGGCAACCATCCGCTCTGCCGAGAGGAGCAAGTGTGAAGCTGACCCCGCGACCTCCCGAGACACGAGCGGCCGCAGCTGTAAAAACGGGGAGGGGGGGGTGGGAGAGGTCCGGGCTCCTGTCTCCTCGCGCGCCGTTGAGACACTCCACGGGAATTTATGCATGAGTGCAGCCGAAGCAGACAGACGGACACCGGGAGGGGGGGGGGCGCTGGACACACCTGGGCGGGCGGGCTGTCCGCGGCAGGTGCAGGGCAGACGGCGACCCCTGGCGCTCCCCGGTTGGGAGAGGCCAGCGCGCCCTCACACTGCGCATGTGCCCTGCCCCCGCGGGGGGGGGGGGGGCTTTTATGCAGTCGTAAACCAGGGTTAACGTAAAGCACATTCAGGAGTCCAACCCGGACGGCATTTTGCGACGCACTCACCTTGGCCTCGCAGACGTCACCCCCAGCCATGCGCGATGCCCAGTTGGGCACCTGACAAGGTGCAATGGCGGTGGGGAGAGGTTCCCGCCCGGAAGGCACGGTGGAGGGCGCCCGGGCGGGGCTCCGCGGGGCTCAGGGATCCGTGGGGGGCGGGGGCCCGGCCAGCGTTCGGACTGTCTGACCGTGGCGGCCAAGATACGCCTGGTGTGGGGGTGTCATCGCCTTGGGCCCCTGCAGCCCCCCTCCGGTCCTGCTGCTCATCCATCGGTTCTGGGTGCCCGTCAGCTGCATCCAGCCTTGCTGTGAGGCCCCTGGCTGCTGAGGTCACTGCTTGACACAGGTCACTGCTTGACACGGGTGTCTGCTTGACACGGGTGAGCCCATCTTGGTGTCCAGAGGCGCAGCGGTCGGCCCAGAGCTGGAAGTCCGAGCAGAGAGGGAACAGCCCGGTGCGTCCAATGCTGCACAACGAGCGTAAGGATAGCCCGACCTTGTGCAGTAGGGCTTGTCTCTTGGCCCCAGTTGGAAGGTGCTGGAAGGTGGGAGGCTCTTTCGCTTGCAACCCACTGCAAACCCACCACCCGGGCACGATGGACGGATGGAGGACACCTCCTGGAAATGCATGGTCCTTCCTCAAGCCTGCGGGCGGCCCGAGCGAGAGGGCGACGTTAGCAGAAGCATCCCGACACTGGCCTGTAGGGAGCCAGCCCTCCTCTGACACCCTCCCCCAGCCATCGAGTGCCACGGGGAGCCACATCCCTCCCCGGGTGTCCCTGCTGTGTGGCCTGTGACCTTGAACAAAGAAGCCCTCTGTGCCTTATTTGTATCACCTGTACAAGGGGGTAATAACCGTGTTCACCTCCGAGGAACATGATGCGAATTAAACGAGCTGTACGTGGAAGGTATATGGCAGCCTCTGTGGGGCTTTAAGCAATTAATCTTGCTCAGATTCGCTTTTCTTATCTATTCGAGGCCTATGCACGTCTTGGCTACCTCCGATGTTTAGGGAGATTAAATTAGAAAATGCACTTAAACTAAGTCACCATGGCACCTGGTACATGCTAAGCATCAACCCATTGTCGCTGTTACGTTTTTTGAATCCCAACTAAAATGGCACTTGTATGGGGAGGACTTTCCTAAGCCCAGTGGAAAGAAATCATTTCTTCCTCCATGCTCTGCTCTTCACTTGAGTTTTAGTAGGGCATTTGTTTCTCCCTTTTTTTTTTTCCTGTTCTTTCTTCCTTGTATTACTCTCATTTGTTTGCATCTTCTCTTCCCCTCCAGATTATTAGATCGAAGATAGAGACTGAGAACCTTATCTCACTAATCTCTGTTCTATACAGGGTAGTACCATGTCATGATTTTTAAATTCACGTAGTAGTTGCTCTTTAACTGAAAGTTGAATGACTTTATTTACATTTTTATATTGGGCTTCCCCCCCCTTTTAAATATATATTGTAAATTTTAATGATACTCGGTATGGATGCAATAAAAATGTGGGAAAACTCTATAAATTGGAGTGTAAATTGGCACGATCTTCTGGAAGAAAATATGGCACCCAGAGTTTCCAAAAATAGGGTACTTGTCAAATAAATTAGAATGTATCAATATGATAGAACAATGTGGGATATTATCTATGTCATATTTTAAAATGTATATATATAGGGATCCCTGGGTGGCGCAGCGGTTTGGCGCCCGCCTTTGGCCCAGGGCGCGATCCGGGAGACCCTGGATCGAATCCCACATCAGGCTCCCGGTGCATGGAGCCTGCTTCTCCCTCTGCCTGTGTCTCTGCCTCTCTCTCTCTCTCTCTCTGTAACTATCATAAAATAAATAAATAAATAAAAAAATTAAAAAAAAAAAATAAAATAAAATGTATATATATACATGTATATGCTGATTATTGAAAGAGCTCTAAAGTGTATTATAAGTATAGAAAGTTATAAAACAATGTAAATTTTATACTCTTGTGTAAAATTAAAATAAAGATAGATGTGAATTTATGCAGATTTATGCTTTTTTAAAATTAGGAAGTGTATAAGCAATTGTTCATTTGGAGAGGGTCGGGGAGAGGAAGGAGGGAAATGAAGCTATTCACTCTCTATTTTATAACTTTCTGCATTGCTGAAATTTTATAACCTTCTACATGCATTGCTCTTTATTTAAAGTGTTACAGGAAGGGGGATTAGAGGCTACTTGTTTTTGGTTGTTTTAAACATAGTGTGTGTTTTTAAAAAAACATATTGCAAGGATTTCCCCATACTAAATGCTTTTCAAAATAGCATTTTAATAGTTTCTTAACTTTCCATCATATGACACATATGATGATTTATTAACCCTTTTATTGAGTATTTAAATTGTTTACAGTGTCTTGGCAACTGTGATATTGAAATAAATATTTGATTATTTATTTAGTTCTGGAAGTGGAATCGCTGAGGTAGTAGTAAGATTTTGCCATTGATGAGCCTTCCAGTAATAGTAGGTCTTAGAACACTCCAGTGGATGGGCTGAAGGATTTGCAACCATGCAACTGTGGAATTGGAAATTCGGAAGAGCTGAAATGCTCTGCAGAGCAGAGAAGCACTCTGAGCCCCCTGAGGTAATGAGGGCTGGGGAGTAAGAGAGAAAGAAGATGTAAGACTCCGTGCTCTAAGGATGTGAGCCCTCCCTCTTAGTGGATTTCTTTTGGAGACTGGTGAAGAAGCTGAATTGTTGGAAAGAGAAACAAAGACAGCATACAAACACAGGAGCCCGAGGCCAATTACACCACAGAGCATAAACCTAGGAATTAACAGGAACCAGGAGGGGGGAATGACTTGGGCCTTTCACCAATCAGGGAACAGAGGTAACTAACTAGCTTTCCGGGGGCAGGACTTCCCACCCTCTCTTTAGGCACACAGGCCTCCTCTGAGGACCTCTGTGTTAGGGCAGAATAAAATCTTGTGATTCCTATGATCAGATTGCCTCCTGGAGGGGATGTACACGTTCTGCTTTCACCAGACACAGAGGGATAGGCCTGATTCACTCGCCGTTGCCAATAGTGGATATTACATTTTTTAAATCTTTAGTAAACAGGAAAAAAGTTTTCTCGTTTGTTTGCATGACTTTGAGTTTAGAGAGGTTAATAATGTTTTTTATATTTGTCCCATTTCATGGAGAATACAGAAGTCATCAAATAGGACCTTCTTTATCATCCCACAAAGACACAGTGCTACCTGCCACCTACACAGCACTTGCTATAGGCCAGATTTTTTTTTAAAGACTTTATTTATTTATTCATGAGAGAGAGAAGCAGAGACACAGGCAGAGGGAGAAGCAGGCTCCCTGCAGGGAGCCGGATGTGGGACTTGATCCCAGGACTCCAGGATCAGCCCTGGGCTGAAGGCAGGTGCCAAACCACTGAGCAACCCAGGGATCCCTAGGCCAGATATTTTTTAAGTGCTCTTAAAAATGTTACCTCAAAAATAAATAAAAATGTTACCTCGCTTAAAAGTCGCAAAACAAATCTATAACATAGGGAATACTTTTTCTCTGTTTTAGAGATGAAGAAATTGGAAGTCCAGAAATAGCATGATTTGAGCAAGCTAGTAAACGGAAGAAGTTGGATATGAGCCCGTCCCGTAATCTGGCTCTTAAACTTTCTACCATGCGGCCTCTTTCCTTTATCCATCCTAAACCTATCACCTTCCACTGCTTTTAGCCTCTTTAAAGTGTCAGACACCAATCCTCCCATTCTCCTTTGGATGGCATTGCTCAACGCCTTAGAGCGCTCCTCCATCAACTCTCTCCTCTCCTATTCATCTTCAATCCCCCTTCAGTCCTGATATCACACATCTTACAACAAAAACAAAACAATCACACTAAAAAGCAGAAAAACAATAGCAACAAAATCTGCCAAACCTCTTTCCTTCCAACTAACACTGCTACGATAGTGTGCGCTCATAGATTCAACTTGTTTACCCACCATTACTTCTCAGCACATTCCAATCCTGCTTCAAGCAGCCCACTAAATCTGCATTTGCCAAGTGAATCAATGACTTTAGTTTTCCCAAATTCAATGGGTCCTTCTTTCACTTAGTTTATATTTGATACAGCTGTCCATTCCCTCTTTTTGGTATGCTATATTCTGTTTTTCATTCTATCTTTCCCATCTCTTCTTAGTCTGCTTTATTAGGAACTCTTCCTTGCCCAATCTTTAAGTCTTAGAACTTTCCTAAAAAATTTAGACCTGTAATTTCTTCTTCTCACTGTATTTCCTCATGAATTTAAATAATATTTATCTGATGATATCTCCCTAAGTTATCCTCATGGCAGTTCTACTGGGATGGATCTCAGACATCTCTAACTTAGCCTATAAAAACTGAATTATTTTCCTCTAAAATCGAATAAGTTTTTCCTTACCTCCTTCACCTACTAAATTCTATGAGGTCAGGGACTAAGATTGGTTTTTTGTTTGCTTATTATTTTGTTTGTAGGGACCAAGACTGTTTAGATCACCACTTTATACCTAGAATTTAGCATAGTTATATGCAGAGGACTTTAGACATCTTTCCAAATTTGGTCTTAGAGTTGAAAGGAAACAGTTCAAATCTCTTGTTCTATAGATACGGAAACTAACATCACTTGTCTGATATGACATCAGTTTTGACAGAGCTGAAGTAGAACCCTAGGGTCTTGTTACCATGCAGAATACTCCAGGTTGTTTCAAAATTGTGTGTAAGTTCATTGTACTTCGTGCGCGCGTGTGTGTGTGTGTGTGTGTGTGTGTGTGTATCAACAGATTCATATAATGAGTATACTTATCACTAACTGAAAACACAGATTCCCCATCTACTCCCCCAATCTATCCTCAGAGACTAGAAAAGTGGCTGATACACAATAGGAGGTTAATAACTATTGTTGACTGAGTGACATACTTAGTGATAGCTAAAATAAACCCCAAATCTCACTTTATAAGCAGTCCACTATTTTTTAAACAAATAAACAAAAATCCCAGGATGCATTGTATGAGAAATAGGAATGAGATTACAGGCATACCTCATTTTCTTGCATTTCACAGATGTGATTTTTACAAAGGAGTGTTTGCGGCAGCCCTGCACTGAGCACGTTCGCACCATTTTTTCCAACAGCATTTGCTCTCTTCATGTATCTGTGTCACATTTTGGTAATTCTCACAGTATATTCAACCTTTTTATTATTGTATTTGTTAAATGTGTGATCATTGATTTTTGACGTTACAGTTTTCATTGTTCTGGGACATGGTGAGGGCACCCATATAAGAAAGACAGTGAACTTATTGGATAAACGTGTGTGTTCCAATTGCTCTACTGACCAACTGTCCCCCCTCCCCTCCTTAGGCTTCCCTATTCCCTGAGACACAACAATATTGAAATTAGGCCAATTAATAGTCCTATGGCCTCTGATCGTTCAAGTGAAAGGAAGAATCACACATCTCTCATTTTAAATCAGAAACTAGAAGCGATTTAGCTTAGCCAGGAAGGCATGTTGGAAGTAGAGATAGGCCAAAAGGTAGGTCTCTCGTCCCAAACAGTAAAGTTGTGAATTCAAAGGGAAAATTTTAGAAGGAAGTTAAAAGTGTTAGCCCAGGGAATACATTAATAATAAGAAAGCAAAATGGTCTTATTGCTGAAAGGGAGAAAGTTTGATCTGGAGAGATGATCAAACCAGCCACAGCAGTCTTTGCAGCCAAAGCCTAATCCAGAGCAAGACCCTAAATCCCTGCGATTCTCTGAAGGTTGAGAGAGGGGAGGAAGCCGCAGAAGAAAGTTTGAGACTAGCAGAGGTTAGTTCATCAAGTTTAAGAAAAGAAGCTATTTCCATAACAAAAGTACAAGGTGGAGCAGAAAGTGCCCCTTTAGAAGCTGCAGGAAGTTCTCCGAAAGGTCGGGCTAAGATCATTCATGGGGCCGGCTACGCAATGACAGATTCTAGATATAGACCAAGCAGCTCTAGATTGGGAGACGATGCCATCCAAGGCTTTCATAGCTAGAGAGAAGTCCTTGCCTGGCTTCAAGGCTTCAAAGGACAGGCTGACTTTTTTGTTAAGGGCTAATGCAGCTGGTGACTTGCAGTGGAAGTCGGTGCTCATTTACAATTCCAAAAATCCTAAGGCCCTTAAGAATTATGCTAAATCTACTCTGCCTTTGGTTTGTAAATGGAACAAGGAAGCATGGATGACAGCACATCTGTTTACAAGATGATTTACTGAATATTTTAAGCCCACTATTGAGACCTGCTGCTCAGAAAAAAATATTCCTTTCAAAATATTACTGCTCATTGACAATGCACCTGGTCACCCAAGGGCTCTGATGGGGAGGTAAAATGAGATTAATGTTGCTTTCATACCTGTTAACACAACATCCATTCTGCAGCCCGTGGATCAAGGAGTAATTCTGACCTTCAGGTTTTATTATTTAAGAAATATATTTAGTAAGGCTATACCTGCCATAGACAGTGATTCCTCTGGTGGATCTGGGCAGAGTTCATCAATGACTTTCTGGAAATTTTTGCCATTAAAAAAAAAAAGATTTATTTATTTGAGAGAGAGAGAGAGAGATCACAGGGGACAAGGGGAGAGACAGAGAGAGAGGAAGAGAGAATCTTAAGCAGTCTTCATGCTGAATGTGGAGCCCGATATGGGGCTGGATCTCATGACCCTGAGATCATAACCTGAGCCAACACCAAGAGCCAGGCACTTAGCTGACTGCACCACCCAGGAGCCCCAAGATTTACCGTTCTAAATGCCGTGAAGAACATTTGTGACTCATAGGCAGAAGTCAAAATGTCAACATTAACAGGAGTTTGGAAAAAGTTGATTCCAACACTCTTGGATGACTCTGAGGGGTATAAGACTGCAGTGGAGGAAGTACCTGCAGATGTAGTGGGAGAGCAAGAGCACTAGAGTTAGAGGTGGAGCCTGAAGATATAACTGAACTGCTCTAATCTCATGAAATTTGAGGCATTTGAAGACGAGGAATTTTTTTTTTAAGTTCAATCAACATATCGTTAGTTTCAGATGTAGAGTTTGCTTAATCATCAGCTGCATTTAACACCCAGCGCTCATTACATCACATGCCCTCCTTCATGCCCCCCCACCTAGTTACCCATCCCCTCACCCACCTCTCCAAGGAATTGCTTTTGATGGATGAGCAAAGATTGGTTTCTCGAGATGGTGACTATTTCTGGTGAAGACACCTGAGGATTCTAAAGGAATTTGGAATACTACATAAACTTAGTTGATAAAGCAGGGTAGAGGTTCAGAGAACTGACTCCAGTTTTGAAAGAAGTTCTACTGTGGACAAAATGCTATCAAGCAGTGTCATTCCTGAAAGGAAAACTCAATTAATGCAGCAAATGTCAGTGTTGTCTTTAAGCAATAGCCACAGCATCCCTAACCTTCAGCAGTCACACCTCAAGCAGTCCACAACCATTAGCATCAAATTAGGACCCACCCTGAGCAAAAAGATCATGACTTGCTGAAAGCTCAATTGATTGCTACTGCTATTTAGCAATAGAGTGTCATTTAGTTAAGATGTGTGCATCGTTTTTTTAGACCTATTTATATTTCACACTTAATATTTATACAGGATAGTGTAAGCATAGCTTTTCTATATACTGGGAAATCAAAAAATTCATTTAAAGCTCTTCATTGTAGTACTTACTTTATTGTGGTGGTCTGGAATTGAACCTACAATATCCCCAAGGTAAAGTTGTATGGGTTGAATGGGACATGGGGAATTAAGCCTGTTTGTAAAAATCTGGTTCTTCTACAACAGGGGTCAATCATTTCTTTCAAGTTTCGTCTCTGTGCCAGGTACTTTATATACTTTGTCTCATTTACTTCTAACAGCCCAGGAAAGTAGGTATTATAACAATTTCACATCTAAGGAGATAGATAGGAATTCCAAAAGAACAAGGGATTTGTAGAGAGTCCTATACTAAATGAATATCAGATGGGATTTAAATCCAAATCTGAGGCCATGGTGTAGACTCTCCCCCTCTGATGGGCTGTCTTTTCTAAAACAGTGAGGAGAAACTGTTATTTACCCGCTTACTAGACTACTGAGCTCAAACTAATTTTGGGTGTGGCAGGCTGAATGAGGAATAGAATTATACTAATTTATTTCTTTTTAAAGTCAAATCTACATTCATCTACCTACTTAATAGAATTCATAAAGATCAAACTATTTTTTAATGTTTTGAATCAATTTTATTAAAGATAATTTACATAAAATAAAATGCATTCATGTTAAGTTTACAATTTAATGTGCTTGACAAATCACATACCTGTATAGCCATCACCTAAATAAATTAAAAAAAAAAAATGTTTCCATCACACATGAAGTTCCATTATCTCTTACTTTCTGGCCCCAGACAACCACTGACCCACTCTCTGTCATTTTTTATTAGTTTTGACTATTCTAAAATTTTATATAAATGAAATAATATGACATATATTCTTTTGTGTTTGGCTTTTTTCATTCAGTGTGATTTTTTATGTTTTATATGCACATATCCAAGTATCAGTAATTCACTTCCTTTTTTTTGTTTTTGTTCTTAGTGTTACATTTACTGAATGTATCATACTTTTTTTTATCTGTTCACCTGTTTTCAAACATTTAGGATAGCTCAAGGTTTGGAGTATTACTAATAATGCTGCATATAATCATTCACGTGTAGTCTTTATATGGGCATTTGTTTTAATTTCTCAAAGCTAAAATTCTAAAAATAGAATTGGTAGATCATATGGTAGGTATATATTTAATTTCATAAGAAATTGTAAAAACTGTGTTCTAGTGTGGTTATACAAATTTACATGAGTGCTGCATTTGTTTGATATCTTTCTAAATGCTTGGTGTGGCAAATCTTTATCACTTTACCCATTCTAGTGGATGTGTAGTAGTATCACACTGTGGTTTCAATTTGCATTTCCCTAATGGCTAATGATGGTGTGAACATTTTTGTATGTTTATTTGCCATCTGCACATCTTCTTTTTATTGTTAAGTGGTATTACATTGCATGAACACACCATACATTTTTGTATGTTCATATATTTTGAGGTTCAGTTACTGGGTACATATTTGTTTCTTCCTACCATATGTCCCTTTTATCATTATGAAATGTTTCTCTTTACTTCTGATAATAAACTTTGTCTTTGAGTCTATTTATGTTATTAACGTAACCATTCCAGTCTTCTTACCCTTATTCTTTGCACAGTATATTCTTTCTACTTATTTTCAACCTAATCTTATATTTATATAAAATGCTTTTATATTTTAAAGTGTTCCTTATAGGCAGGAGCTAGTTGGATCTTTTTTGGGCTCCAATCTGACAATATCTTTCTTTTAATTGAAAGTGTTTAAGCTTCAGTTAACATTTCATATAATTTTTGACATAGATGGATTTAATCAGCCAATTTATTATTTGTTTTCTGGTTTTTTTCCCTCTTTTTTTTAATTCCCCTGTTCCCCCTTTTCTGCCTAATTTTGGATTATTTTAATATTTTTGAGTATCCCATTTTTATTTATTTCTTAGCTTCTTAAATATACTTCTTTTCATATTTTTTAGGGTTGATCTAGGGATACCTATCAATCAATCAATCATCTTCCACAATTTCCTTAGTTAATATCGTACTAACAACGTTATGTAAAATATAGAAACCTTTCAACAACACAGATTGATTACCTTCCCCTTCCACTGTTTATGTTACAGATATCCTATGTATTATATCTATATTCATTGAAAACAGTATATGACAATATTATAATTTTTGCTTTAAAAAGTCACATATATTTTAAAACACTGAAGAAGAAAAATAGACTTTTATATCTATTCAGATATTTAATATTTCTAATATTTGCTATTTGATCGAAAATCCAAATTTCCCCCTAGCATCACTTGTTCAGTCTGGAGGACTTCTTTTGGCAGGTTTTATAGTGCAAGGCTGTTTACAACACATTATTTTAGTTTTCCTTTATATGAAAGGGTCTTCCTGTTGCTTTAATACTGAGGGATATTTTGGCTGGATATAGAATTTTGGATTGATGATTTTTTTCCCTTCCAGTTCTTTATAGATGTTGTTCCATGTCATCTGGTCTGCATGGTTTCTGATGATAAATCTTCAGTCATTCAGATCACTGCTACTCCTTATGAATATGTCATTTTTTAACACCTTAAGAAACAAGGTCTTCAGTGTCTACAGAGTTTGATTAGGATGTTTCTAGTGTGGTATTCTTTGAATTTATCCTGTCTGAAGTTCTCTGAGTTTCTTGAATCTGTTAATTTACATCTTTGACATAATTTAGTAAGTTTTTGACAATTATTGCTTCAATTTTTTTTTTTTCTGTCCTGATCTCTTTTTCTTATACTCCTTGGATTCCAATTACATGTGCATTAAACCTTTTGATATTTTCTCACAGGTCCCTGAGGTTCTTCCTTTTTTATCTTTTTTATCTCTGTTCTTCATATTGAAAAGTCTCTATTGATCTAATTTACACTTCAGTAAAAACTCTTTGGTTGTTTATATTCTGGCAGTGAAATTCTTATTTCTATTGTATTTTTACTTCTAAAACTTTCCATTTGGTTAGTTTTTGTAATATAGTTCTCACTGAGATTGCCTTTATTTTACTAATTTCAGGTATGTTCATTCTTTCCCTCATTGAAAGTTATAAGAAGAACTGCTATAAAAACCTTTTCTGGTGGCTCTGATGTCTTGATAATCTCAGAGTTGGCCTCGGTTGATTGTCTTTTCTCTTGAGAATGGGCCATATTTTCCTGATTATTTTTTATGGCAAGTAATTTTGGATTGTATCCTGGATATCATGACTCATTGGATGTGTAGATTTTGGGTTCTGTTCTAATCCTCTGGAGAATATTGATAGTTTTCTTTTAAAAGACAGCTAACCTAGTTAGGTTCAGATAGTAACCTCTTCTTACCCTCTTTGGGTGGTAGTCCAAATCTCAGTATACTTCTTTTAGCTTTTTTGTGCTGTTTTGTTCTGTTTCATGCATATAGGGATTGGCAGAGATTTTTTTTTTTTTTTTTTTTTTTTTTGTATTCATAGGCACTAAGTGTTCTCTTTTCCAGCTCTTTCCTGTTTGTGATTCTTCTTCACTCTCCAGTCTGCTTAGGCTATTTTCCACCTTTCCTTTACCAAGAAATATGTCAGACTTTCTCTGGGAAATTTCACTGCTCACACTGTTCTGTGACTGTGGCTCAATCTTGGAAAGTTGCGAATAACAACAACCATCACAGTAAACTGGTCCTGTGCCAGACAGTTATGTGAGTTTGATTCCTCTCCATGTGATGCCTATTTTACTCTTACTATTCAGAGCTCTTGGGTGGTTATTTCAAATATTTTCTTTATAGTTTACTATTGTCATCAATAGGAGGAATGAGTTTTTAGGGAATTTACATTGTCTTGGCAGAATTGAAACTGATTTGAATGATGTTTTTTTGAAAATTTTAATTTTGATGAAGTCTAGATTATTATAATTTTTAAATTTTAGAGTTAGCAGGTTCTTTATCTTGTATTATCTTTGCCTACCCAAAAGAGCATCAAGACTTGCACTTCTGGTTTTCTTCAGAAGTTTATGCTTTTGGGTTTTCTTGTGATCTGTTTTGAGTTAATATCTGTGTGGTGCAAGGTAAGGATTGAGGTTCATTTTTTTCCTCCAAGTAGATATTCACTTTTTCTAACATGATTTGTAGAAAAGACTATTCTTTCTCCATTAAATTGTTTGGGAACCTAACTAATCATACATGTATGGATCTTCTTCTGAACTCTATTCTGTTCTATTAATCTGTCTATCTTTACATAAATTCCTCCCTATTTTGATTAATTTAACTATAATTAATCTTGAAACCAGGAAGTAGAAGCCCTCCAATTTTCTTCTTCTCAAAATTATTTCAGGCTATTCTAGGTCTTTTGTATCTCCAAATAAGTTTTAGAATTAGCCTATCAAATTCTTTTTAAAAACTCCCAGAGTTACTGGGACTGAATTAAATCCATAGTTCAACTTGGGGAGAATTAGCATGATAATAATATTTGGTTTCTCAGTTCATTAACTTGGTTTATCTTTGCATATTTAGATCTTCTAAATTTCTTTCAGTGCTGTTTTACAGATTTTAGTATATAGGTGTGGCATGTATTTTGTTAAATATACTCCTAAGTATTTCACTTTTTATTGATGCTATTGTAAATTGTATTCAAAAATGTTTCATTTTCAATCTTTCTTGCTACTATAGAGAAATTTTATTGAGTTTTGCATATTGAACTTGTATCCTGTAACATTGGTACATTAAACTATTATTTTAATAATCTTTTGATGGGTTCCTTAAAAATTTCTGCATATAAATATACATCCATGTCATCTGTGAATTAAGACAGCTTTACCTTCTTAATCAGCATGCCTTTTTTTCAGGTCATTTTTTTAAAAGATCTATCCAAGACACATAATAATATATTATTATTTTGCTTTAAGTAGTTGATTATCATAAGGATATTAAAAATGAGGGAAGTCGGGGATCCCTGGGTGGCTCAGCGGTTTGGTGCCTGCCTTTGGTCCAGGGCCTGATCCTGGGTCCCAGGATCAAGTCCCATGACGGGCTCCCGGCATGGAGCCTGCTTCTCCCTCCTCCTGTGTCTCTGCCTCTCTCTCTCTCTCTCATGTCTATCATGAATGAATGAATAAATGAATAAAAATAAATCTTTTTTAAAAATGAGGAAAGTCTTTTATGTTTATGTCATATTTGTAATTTTTATCATTCTTCATTACTTTGTATAGATATGTTTAACACTAATATTTAGTGTTAAATATTTTTGCTGGATATGGATTCTAACTTCTTAGCCATTCATCTACCTCCTTTTTGATAGCTGTCTTATTTTCAAACTCTTTGTCTGTTTTGAAAATTGAGCTTACTATCCTTTTATTATTAGTTACAGGAGTTATTTATAAATGATGATTACCAATCTCTTGTGTGCTTTGCAAACATTTTCCCCTAGTTTGTGGCCTTGTCTATATATTTTCTTAATAATGTCTTTTGATAAGCAGTAATTTTAAAATATTGGCCAACATTTTCCTTTATGCTTATTATTTTCTATGACCTAAGAAAACTTTGCCTACCACCAAATTACAAATACAGATATTGTCATATTTTTTTAAGATTTATTTATTTATTCATGATAGACATAGAGAGAGAGAGGCAGAGACACAGGCAGAGGGAGAAGCAGACTCCATGCCGGGAGCCCGACGTGGGACTCCATCCTGAGACTCCAGGATCATGCCCTGGTCCAAAGGCAGGCGCCAAACCACTGAGCCACCCAGGGATCCCCCATATGTTTTTTTCTAAACAATATGTGTTTGATTTTTGTGTATAGCCTATGATTCATCTTGAGCAAATTTTTGTATAGGGTTTAAAATAGGTATCTATTTAGTTTTAATTTTTTTTAAATATAGAGATTCTATTTCATATTTTTTGAATCTGCAATTTCATTTATTATAACTTTCTCTCTTTACAGACATCTTCAAGCTTTTTTATTTCTTTAAACATAGTGGGTACTGTTGTTTTAGATTTTGTCTGATAATTCTAATACCTTAAGTCTTTGTGCTCTGTTTCTGTTGTTTGTTGTTTCTATTGGTTCTCATTCATAGAATTTCATTTTCTTATTTGCTTATCATTTTTTGTATATGTAATATTATATTTGCAAAATTTTTGTGGAAATAGAGACTTTAGATGAAAGTGCCTTCTTCCATAGAGGATTTATATTTGCTTCTGTCAAACACTTGGGGGCACTGCCAGACTATGGCTATATTAAACTACTTCAAGTAATTTGAACTTGGGCTTTAATTCTACTTTGGAGTTTTGTTTTATTTTAACTTCTGATTCACCCTTGCCCTGATGGTATAGCCCAATGCAGGTGCCAGTTTATTGTTGGGAAAGTTCCTATCTTGGATGAGTTATAGGTTTTTGTTTCCTTTCCCCTCACCCCATGAGTTGTCAAAACTAAGCTACATTTCAAGAATCAGAACCTTCTTTAAGAGCAAAGGCATTTCTGAGTTAATGAAATTATCTTAGTTCTTATTTTATTTTATTTTTTTAGGTTGGGCCTAGAAAGTTTTCACTGTCTCATCATATCTTCTACACTTTGAGAAAGCTATTTTTTACATTTTATCCAGGCTCTTTAGTTATTTCCATCAGGAGTTGATCTATTCAGAGTTTGTCTAAATAGCACAGTCTGCAATTGCTGCCTGACCAGTTTTTCCCCCCAAATGTTTAACCACTTAGTGAACAACAGTTGTTGAAAAATGTATCTTTTCCACACAGGTTTCAAATATCATATTTATGTTTAACTCAACAAATGCATTGGTCTGTTTCTGACTCTTTTCTCTATTTCATTCATTTCTCATGATTCCCAGTAGAGACCACCACAGGAAGCGTGCCTAACCCAACTCCTTTTCTTGGCCTTCTTTAACTAATGGACTAGATTTTTCAAGTGATAGGAAAATACTTGTCTCAAATGTTGGCCTAGGACACTCTCATATATTGCTCTTGGGAATGCAAAATAGTGTACGTTTTATAGAAGAGAATGTAGCTATATCTTTTAAAAACTACATCTGCATTTATTCTTTGTTACAGAAATACCATTTCTAAGAATTTATCTCAAAGCTATATCTCAAAAAATAAAAAGTATCATAAATATAATATTTTTTATTGTAGTATTTTGTGTAACTGGAAAATATTGAAATGATCTAAGTGCCGATACATAAGAAATTGGTTTAATAAACTGATATATCCATGCAATGGTGAACCATGAAGCTGTGAAGAGTGAGAAGGATCTCTGTGAACCTATATAGACTTTTATGGAAAAATGCAAGGTGCAAAAAGTTTGTATAGTGTGCTACCTTTTGTATAAGAAGAAAAACAAGAATATATACATGTATCTGCTTATATTTGCAAAGAGAAACAGGAAAAACAAACCACAAACTTATAAAATTGGTTTCCTTTAGAGGTTGATAGGAACTGGGTGAACCATGTAATATTTTAAATACTCAAAACATAAAAATTAAAAGGACAAAAAAGTAAATTATTAACTAATATGTAAACAGAAACAAACCTAAAAGTATATCAAAATAAAATAATTACTAAAAGAAAACCAAAATTCAAGTAACTTTGAACATGTTACTTTATATATCTTCAATAGGATATAATCTATTGAAAAAAAATCACAAAGAATTCTTGAACTATACTCAGTAACAACTTTGTTGCTCTTAGTGGCTTTAATGTGTTAATTATAAAATCCTATTGCATGTGTTTATAGACTAGAGCTGATGAATAAATGTATTGATTTTGTTGGGAACCAGGGTTTCATTGTGGGAGAAGGGAAATATAAAACATGATATTGGGGAAGGAGAGATAGAGAAAAAATACAGTCCCAGAGTATTTTCTGCAGAAAACATATTAATTACAAAGAAGAGAAATGATAACTTCATATGGAGAAACTGACAAACACCAATTTAACAGATCAAAATTGACATGACCAATATTAGGACAAACTAATGTCAGGGGCCTTCTGATACAAGGCACTGAAAAGAACATACTATAATTTCTGTATTGTTTCTATCAAAAATGAATAACCTGACATCAGACATAATCAAACTTAGAATTAATGTATGAAACAACTGTGTCATGCTCAAAAATATCAGTGTTGTAAAATACAAAGAGAAACTGAGGGACTGTTCCAGATTGACGGAGGCTAAAGCAGAATGGCCACTAGATGTGGTTCATGATCCTCTATCAGATCCTGGATTAGGGGAAACATTGGGGACTATTTAAATATTGACTATGTATTACACAACAAAATTTATTCTTCTTAAATGTCCTCTTACAAATGAACTGCACTATAATTGCAGAAGATATTGTCCTTGTTTTTAAGTTATACACATGGAAATATTTAGGGGTAAAGAGGTGTGAAGACTATACCTCACTCTTGAATGAGTCTAAAAGTAATAAAATATGTATAATATGTATGTGTATATGTATATAATGCATATGTAGGCATACATACAGGCAAATATGGAAAGAGTGTGTGTTAAAGCAAGTGTGCAAAAGTGTTAACGATGGGGCGCATGAGTGACTCAGTTGGTTAAGCGTCTGCCTTCGGCTCTGGTCATGGTCCCAGAGTCCTGGGATGGAGCCGTGCATCGGGGTCCCTGCTCAACGGGGAGTCTGCCTCTCTCTCTACCCCACCCCCTTCTCGTGCTCTGTCTCATGCTAGATGTCTATCTCCAATAAATAAATTTTAAATCTTTTTAAAAATGTTAATAATGGCAAATCTGAGGTTTTTAAGTTATAGGCCATAGGAATCTGAGTCTAGCATGGTCATCAGATTTGGGCCTGGAATCTTTGGTTATGAAAAGAATGCCTTCCTGCTTCAAGGTACTTCGTGTAGCATACTGTCAAGAAGATGATTAACTGAAGCCCCAAGGAGGGAGACCTCTGGCTGGTATACGAAAGTATATCTGCTGCAGATACTACTTTAGGAGATTGGCCAAAGGGGCTTCTGATCAGGAATAAATGTATTAAAGATTCAAGGAAATACAATTTTAAACTCATCAAATAGGCAATCGTTAAAAATCTTCCAATTCAAGGAGTTGAGGAAATGGAGATTCTCATATACTACTGGCGTAAAGTGGTAAATTGGTATAATCATTTTGGAGATTAAATTAGTCATATATCAGTCTGAGTCTAAACAGGATACAGAAAGTGCACAGAAAGTCTCATTTCAACGAGATAAGCTTAATCTAAAGAATTGTTACTCCAAGCCTCAGAATTAAAGGGGCTGGTAGTAAGAAGGGAGCTGTTAGGGAACGGCAGACATGAGGAGCAGCGACCACCCCTGGAGCCGAGGTGGACGTCCAAGGAAGATCTGTCCCCCTTCAAACCAGAGATCCAGGCCATGTTGGGGAGGGCACGGTACGACTAAATGGATGGCAGAGAATCCCACACCAGTGGAGCTTGCTAGAAATTTGCCCTCTGGAACTTGCCAGAAATCTACCCTTGAGAGTGCTGAGGAGAGCTGTTCACAGGGGTATGTCTTGCCAGAGGCAAAACCACCTGAGGGGGCTTCCAGGGACAGCCTTTGGCTCTAGGGCCGCAGGCTGCAGGGCACTGCAGGATCCTGGTGTTGGGGAGCTTCCCCGGCTACAGAAGCCAAAGGCTGGAGAGGTTTCTGATGCAGGGAGCTTGGTGCAGGGACACCTGTCTACACTGTCGCTGCTTGCCAAATGGGTACACGAGGACCAGAAGCCAGACCCTTTCCTCCCACAATGCCTCTATTGCTACCTACTGACAGAACTTGATTAACATTGTACTAGCTGGTAAAGAAAAATATTTAAAGATCCATTTTATAGTGGAGAAAAATTATGAATTTGGAATTACAGGGTAATGCATAAACCAGCATAGGTTATATCTAGAAAAGCTTAAGATGCGAATGTTAATTATTCTATCGGGAGATAGTTCTCCAGAAAGAAATGATCTTATCTGCTTCCTGGGTCTCAGTAGCAGGAGGAACTAGCAGATGATCTCTTTTGGGTCCCACCACTACTTATTATGAAATAAGTATCATAAGTCCTTAGGTCACTTCACCCAACAGCCAAATGCATTTCTGGGAGACAATGACGTAGTTTGGGTCATCCTTTGGTCAGGATACCATGTTACTCAGGGCCCCACTAAGACTATAATAAGTGGAGACCAGGGCAGTGTCCCTCCACTGTGTCCCCCTAAATGGAGGTTATGGGAAAGTGGTGGATGCCACATAGAGAAAGCTAATGGACACCGTTAGAACAGGGACCTGCAAACAGCCTATGGGTCAGATCTGGCTGGCCACATCGTTTTGTAAGAATGGTTTCTACATTTTTAAATGATTGGGGGGGGAAAAGGAAAAATAATATTTCATGACACATGAAAATGATGTAAAATTCAAATTTTAGGGTCTACAAATAAAGTTCTACTGGAGCATAGGTACACTTTTAAGTATTGTCTATGGCTTTGTGCTACACGCTACAGCGGCAGGACTGTGTGGTTACGACAGAGGCTGAGTGGTCCCCAAAGGCCAAATAATTCATGATCTGACTCTTCACAGAGAATTTTCCATGTTCCTTCCTCCTACTCTAGAGTATTTCTTCTCATAGTGCAGTGTGTATACCAGCACAACCGCCCCACCGCAGATCTCCTGAAGCAGAGTCTACACTATCCCAGGCGTCCCCGGTGATTCACATGCACAGAATCCCTGCTTGAGCAGGTAAACTTGGCTTGTCTTGTTCCCGTGTTTGTTACCATTTACCTACTGCCAGTAGGGGTGAGGCAATGTGCTTCATAGTCACTGCTGATTGGTTCTTTCTGCTTCCCAAGGTCGCCAATATGTGAAGCCTAACCAGGTAGTACGACTTCACTGTAAAACACGGTGGAGGTGGAGAGAAGGAAGATGAAGAACTGTCTCAGTTGGCTTCAGGAAGATCTGTGGGAGGCGCTTACTATAGTGTGGAGATCCCACGCTAGCCATACTGGGCCCTAGAAGTTCTGGTGACTGGCAAGCTGCTGTAGTGACAGGACGCTTATGCCTCCACTACTCGCTCCCCCTCTCCACCCTTGGGTTTCTACTTGTTCAGAATCTCTATATTCTCTACTCCCAACCATCCGTAGGGGTCCCAGAGGGGCTCAGGTATTTTTAGTAACAGAATAGAATTGGATAGAAAATACCAGCCTATGTTGTATATAGAAAGAATAAGATAAGTGGTTTCATGGAATTTTTGCTGCAGGTGTGTGTGTGTGTGTGTGTGTGTGTTCTGGGTTATAGTGTGAAACATATTTTTATATGTTTCAAACCTATAATCGAAAGGTTTGAAAGCCCCAAGAGACCACCAGGACTAATTTTATAAGGCTCTACATCTCATCACATAGCCAAGCTTTTGGGATGATCCCAAAAGCTGGAATTCTTCTCTGCATGACTCTTATTTTTGCCCAATCTTCCACCTGACCCAGGTCATCAACCTGTTTTATCCTCTGGTCCTCACAGTCCATCCTCGGTTAGATAGTCCATGTCTTTGAACTCCTCCCTGAACCTGCTTGCTCTCATTGTAGCCTGACTGCCCTTGAGCGCTCGGCTTCCTCTTCAACCCTGACAAGTGATGACTTGGGTTGCCTATACTCCATTGACCACTTGGTCATGGGGTACGGCGGGGGTCCACGGCCTTGCTTCTTATCACCGTTTCTAGAGGGGAAAAGGGCACTGTTCCTTGAAACAAATACATAACCCCCCCCCCCCCCAAAAAAAAACTATTTTGGGGAAGTATATGCCATGTGATTCCCACTCACAGTTTATTGTGCAGGCGGGGCCTATACAAAGCTGTGCGAGAAGTGCAGCAACCACAGGAGGGGTGTCCTTTTCTCAAATGCAGAGACGGGAGCCATTTTCCAAGGCTAGTTCAAGCGAGGCTGAGTTCCCCTAGTACTGCGGTGCAGACACCCACCGCCCAGGCCAGCGGTCACCCTGATCCGGCCACATCACCTCCTTCCACTACAATATTCCCCTCATTCATTGGAACTTTTATCTGATTTATCACCTTTCTCTCAACCACTACTTTGGTCATCGTTCTTGGTGACGTCAACAACCATGCAGGGACCTATGACCCATGATAGCATCACCATCTCCAAAACTCCAGACACCTTGCTGTAAACCACTCCTTATGCCTCCCCAGATCATGCAGGATAGTAAGTCTATTTCAACTAAGCCCACCAAGAGTGTTGGTCGGCAGTCCCACCCTGGGTCAAACCCTACCTCCTACCTAAATCTGATGTCCTGCCTCTTGCCCTTTGTGCCATAGTTGCTGGAAGTGGCTGGAGAAAAATGAACAGCTACGCAGGCTGCTGGCACTTTATAATGTCCAGATATACTCGAATATGCCCCCAATACGATTTGGCAACGTTATTATATCTCCTCGATGTCTTCACTCCCGGAAATGTCTATATCATTCTTTCTCTTCTGTCTTTTAACCTCTGAAATACCTTCCGCAATTTCATTCTTAGCCTCTAACTCTGCTTTGTATTTTATCTAGGAGGGCATGTCCTCATTTTCTCATCACCACATTGGCCACCATATACCGAGGACCCTAGATAGTCTGAGATTGTACCCTATGTGCAGGCTAACTAGTGAGCCCTCCACAGTGCCATGAAGGCCAGCAAAGAACGCAGGCCTCCTGCGTCAGAGACGGAGAGCTTTATTACTCATAACACAGCAAGCAGCATGAGCTTCAGCATGCCTGCCCCATGCCCCTCACGGATGAGCCCAGATGGGTGCCTGGACATGCTATAGGCTACGTTACGGGAGAGGAGCCCTGAAACCAGAGACCTGTATCGTTTATCATAGGCCTGATCTCTGCTCTGAGGGAGACAGTAGCTCCGTTTTCCAAGGTTGTTCATTAAACCAACATCCTCAAAAAGATATTTGGAAACAAAATGAGTCAGCGCCTCTGCTTGCAAGATGTGTGAAACCACAAGAGACTCACGACTTGTCTCCCGGTGTTACATGGGTCTGGACAATAATCACTCACTTTTCTTTGTGGCTGAACTGTACGAGCTCCTATCCAAGGCTCCTTACACAGGTTCTCCACTTGTAGATGGAATCCCATCTTGTTTGCTTACTCCCCAAAAATCTCTCTTTCAGTTTCTTTTTTCTACTGAATTATTTACGTCATCAGCCACCACCATATGCTGTAATAATCACCATAATTTTAAAAAAGGGAGAAAGATAAAAGCTCTTGACTTCATATCCTCCTCCATTACCTGACCCGTGCATTTCTCTTTTCTTCCTCGAAATATCACATGTACCATTTCTTTTCATAGTCTTGTTTTCTTCACCTTTCACCTCTTTTTCTTTGGAATCTACTCTGGTCAGGTTGTATTCCCATGTCTCCACTGAAACTTTCTCAGCAATTCCCACTGTTGACATTCACACTGGTGAACTCAAAGGTCAGTTCCCAAGTCCTCGTCTTAACTGACCTCTCAGCAACATTTGACGTGGTGAACTAGTCTTCTCAAAACACTTTCTTCATTTGGCCTCCAAATCCTCCTTATTTCCCTCATGTCCTAATTGTATGAGCTTCTCCCCTACCAAGGCTTCCTGTATATGATTGTGTCCTCTCCTTTTCCTCTTAGGTGTTGAAGCTCAGCAGGTCCAAAATCAAAGCCCTGATCTCCGAATTCCCTCTCCAACACCCTCCAAAATTCTATTTCTCCTACAGTCTTGCCCATTTCAATAAAATCACCACCATTAATAAGGAGTTCAGGAGCCTTCCCTGATTCCTGCTTTCTCTCACTTCCCCACATATAACCCATCAACAAGTCCTATGAATTTCACTTCCTAAGTGTACTCAAAATCCACCATTGTCTCAGCACAAATATTCTATTATAATCTGCCATCATGTCTTCCTTGGACTATTGTCGTAATCTCCTACCTTGCCCTCTATTCAATTCTTCACGCAGTATTCAGAGTGTTAAAAATCCTCAATGACTTTCCATCACCTTTAATAATATCCAATAAAATCCAATATTCCTTGCCATGTTCTACAAGGGTTCCCATGATGCACACCTCCCACTACCTCTCTGACCCCACTCTCCCCTTGCCTCGCTATGCTCCAGCCACAGGAAACTTTCTTTGAGTCTTTAAACACTTTACACATGCTCTCTCCACAGAACCTTTGCTTTTGTAGTTTCAGGTGGAAAAGCCCTTCCCTAGATAACTGCACGGCTCACTTTCTCACTTCTTTCAGATTTCTGCTCAAATGTCTCTTCAGTAGAAAGGCCTTCCCTGAACACCACATCCAAAAATAGCATAATCTGGCCATTACTCTCTATCCCCTTATCTGCTTTATTTTCCTTTATGGCACTTAGCACTGACATTATAGAGCTACTGAGTTTCAGCAACTCTGAGATGTTATCGGTTGAAACATGTGCCATTATTTTACACACCCATCAAGAAAGAGAAACCCTGACAAAATTCACATCATCTTTCTTATCACTTAGAATTTTTATTTTACACTCATTGAAAGGACTCTTTCAGACTTATTTAGGCATAGTTTTTTTTTTTTTAAGTCATCTTTCACACACACAAAAAAAACTGTAAGCAAAATAAATCAGTTAAGTTATATCTAAGACATCTTTACATTCGGAATTTAATATTCTGATATAGTCTTCAACTCATACTCAGTGTCAGTGCCACAGTCTCACTAGTGAAGTATAAGACAGCTTCATCTACTTGTGGGTGCCTTCCTTTCTTCAAACCCATAAGGTAAGAAATATGGAATTGTGGTCATTCTTTAAATGATATTACTTGCTTCTCTAATGTCAAATTTATGTCTCATTTCTCTATTTCTGAGCCTGGCTGTCTACACGATAACTTCTTTTTCGGCCATATAAGAATACCATCTTTTGTAGACATTTTAAACAGTATCTAAACTCTGCATGTCCAGTACCATCAGTGCACGTAATTCAATCGTGTTTATAGTTATAAACAGATATAACTAAGATCACATAGGAAAACGACTATGTCTGCTGCCTCTCTGACTGTAGTTATAAGATGCCAGCGACTTTAAGATGCAGTCCATTTTCAGAAATCTAAAAATGTGGAGAAAATCCATGTCTTCAAATCAATTAAATACAGTAATGTGTTTGTGCCTCCCACCAGAGTATGACTATTAGGAGGGCAGGAAATTGGTTCATTTTGTTCACTGGCTATATTATCATCACCCAGAAGAATATTTAGGAAGTAGTAGAAGCTCAAGAAGTGTTTGTTGAATAAAGCCTCCCCTACTGCTAGTTGACTCTGGTACTTCATAATTAAAAACCCTAAGACTGAGAATTCAATGGGCTTAGTCACCACCCAGTAAAATGCACCCCCGCTGGGGGTCGTCTAGTTCCAGGCACTAGTTCCAGGCACTTAGCGACCACTACCTAGTCATCTAGTCATTCACACAGGTAGACCATCTTTGATAGCAGCACCCACCTCAGAACCTTGCCTGCAGTAATCATGGCTTCTAGGGAAAACCTAGAGAACGGTAAATGCAGCTCTCAGGAATTTGTGAGGTCTTATTACAATTACCTGTGAAGACTTCAAAGAGAGCCATGGGGAGGCAAGCATTTCAAAGCCTCCAAAAAAAGGGGAGGGGGGGAACAGGAGGGAACCTCACCTGGTCTGCTTAATGACCATTTATTTATTTATTTTTTCATTTAATCCCCATGACAACCTTCTGAGGTAGAGATTCTTTTTAATTTTAGAGATAAGAATATCAAATCAAAATTAATAAGATCTCTTATTCAGTGCCACACAGTGGCAGATTTTAATGGAGATTTTGTGTATTTCTACTTGACTCTGCCTTTTCCAGGTGCCCTGCACCTGGAAGGTGCAGGTGATTCAGTAGTGAATGAAAGCAACCGTAACTCCTGAGCTCACTGAACTTCGAGACAGGGATGAAAGGAATGCCAGTCTACATGCCCAACGTGCAAACATATATGCTGCTTCTCTAAATATACCTAACCCCACCGGCAAGCATCCCTCTCCCTAGGCTGAGTCACCGCCACGCCTCTCCTGACCATGTTCACCCACTCTCTAAGTGGTCCCCAGATGTTGGAGCCGAAGGTGGCACCAGAGCATTAGGAAGCCGTTGCTGTCATCGGACTGCATGAGTTCTCTGTCCGGGATGGTCCCCGTCCTTGTCCACACGGTCACGTTCTGCCTGGAAGGTGCACTTTCCTCATGAGGGGAGACAGATGACGTCTTGTCTAAGCTGCAGACCCATGCCTGGAGTCCCTCTTCCCCAGGCACATCACGCAGCCTCACCTTCCCCAGGCTCCCGCCTCCCCTGACAAACTCCCAGAGCTCGGGGCCCCCTTCTCCTTTGCTGTCTGCAGAATGTCCTGACCTTCTTGTCGGTCCCTCAGAATCCCTCTGCTCCCCCGTGGCCACACTGCCACCTCTTCCATGAGCGGGACCAGAGTATTGTGGAGCTCGGACATCTCCTGCTGGAACCTCTGCTGGGGGGTTGGAAAGGCCTGGCCACGTGCAGGGACAGCTCTAGAGGAGCAGATGATTATGTCAGCGTGTTATTCTGCCTCTTTCCTCACCCAGGTGTCCCCCGAAAGGGTGGAACCTCGTCCCCATTCCAAATTGTGTTTTCCACATTCTCCCAGACAAAGCAGCACCTGGCTCAGGAGCAAGCAGTTGACTTCATTCCCAGGGCTCAGGCAGGATCCTGCTGCTCTGAGGCTTTAGGCTTCTCTGCGGTACCGGTGTCCCCAGGCCCGGAGGTCAGAGGCGCAGGCCTGTCTGAACTGGCTTCCAGTGGTCTCACATCAAACCATGCTTCCTGTAACCCTCACTAAAGGTGGAGAAATGACGTATATTTTGGTTTGACTTTATTTCCATACTGCCTGATTCCAAAAGGAATGTAAAGCAGCTGAGGAATGCAAGGAAGACATTTAATGACAAACACTGAAGCAGATGGGGGTCGCTGCTTACCCTCAACATTCACTCTCTCAGAGTGGTTCATTCAAAATGTCCCGGTTAAGTGAGATTTAATGGTGCTCTATGTTTGTGTTTACTAAAACAGCACCCGCTCTTACTCATATAGTAGAGTTCTTGAACGATTTGTCAAGCTAGAGAGAAAGCAGTTTTTGTTTTGGTTCTTTTGCATCGAAATAATTGGCATTCTCCTATTACTCTCCTAAATGTTCAGACCTTCACTAATAAGCCATAAAAAAGTACGGCGAGGGAAGGGAGGCGGAAAATGTCAATGGCATGATTTCAGATACGTTACCCAGGCCAATCATTTTTAAAACGATATAAACTAGAATATTCTACTTCCTGTGGAGAGAGTTGACGCTAACAGCTTTGTTTTTAATAGTCGGTAATAGTTTTGGCCGAAGCAATAAAGACCAACAACAAAGCAGTGATTTCCCAGATCCCTGGGTTCTCAGGGGAGGTGCTAGACCATCCCTGTAAAAAAACAATTATTTAAACCCTGATGCATTACCCACTTGAAGGCATAGACTTATGGAAGTGAGTTTTGACAAACCCCCGTACTGTTCCCATAGCTGCTGCATTATTTTACATCTCCTCCAGCAGTCTGGTTCCACGTTCTCCACAGCCGCACCCACGCTTGTTGTCTTTGTTTGATAATAGTGGCACTAACATTACGCCACGTACAATAAGCCAGGGGTGGAAGAACAAATACTGCACAATTCCGCTTTTATCCAAAATGGTCAAACCTTCCATAGGAGCAGAGTAAAAATGGTGACTTGAGAGGTTGGGGGAGACGGAAATGGGACTTGGTGTTCAGCGGGTCTAAGGTTTCAGTTAAGCAAGATGAATAAATTCTGGAGATCTGCGGCCCAGCTAATGCCTCCAGTTAGCCCTACTGTATTGTGCCCTTGAGAATTTATTAAGTGGAGAGATTGCTTGTTAAGAATTCTCTTAAACATTTTTAAGAAAAGATTTTAGTTATTTATTTGAGAGAGAGAACAAGCCAGGGGAGGGGCAGAGGGAGAGGGAGAGGCAGACTCCTGGCTGAGCAGGGGGCCCGACTGGAGACTTGATCCCAGGACCCTGGGATCATGACCTGAGCCGAAGGCAGATGCTTAACCAAGTGAGCGCCCCAGCTGCCCTCTTGTTAAAAGTTCTTTACACACACACACACATACACACTCACGAGGCTGGGGAGGAAGAGGGCACTTTTGCAGGTGACGGATATGTCTACTACCTTATTTGGGATGCACACGTGTCTAAGCTTATCAAATTGAATACATTAAATATGTGCAGTTTTTTTGTATGTCGATTATGTCTCAAGCTATTTTTTTTTAAAGGGGAGACACACTTAGGGTGAACTCTGTAGACTAAGAGGAAAACATGTTCTAATCCTACTCTCCTTCCCATTCATACCAGGGGTCTGACATTATCTTCTCGAAACAATGTCAACTAGCATAGCCTTGAATGACTGTGTAACTGCGTAATTACTTCCCTTTGTTCTTTTTTCCAGTTAATTGTTTTAGAATGCCCAGGCTTTTTCCTGAACATATTTCTGTCTTTTGTGGTCCTCATCTGCATACTCGCTGCTACTACAACCTAAAATTTAGATAAATTTTGTTTTTAAAAATAGATTTTTATTTTTTAGAGTAGTTTTAGATTCCCAGCGAAATTGAGCAGAAGGTACAGGGACTTCCCATACCAAACTCCTTAGAAATTATATATATATAGTGGTATATATATATATAGTGGTAAAATATACATAATAAAATTTATCACTTTAAACATTTTTAGGTGTATAGATGAGGGGCATTAAGTACATTCATACTGTTTTGCAACTATCACCATCATCAATCTCCAGAATTTTCATGGTCATTAAACTGAAACTGTACCTGTGAAACAATAATTCTCCATCCTTCCTTCTGCTATCCCTGCTAACCACCATCCTACTTTCTGTCTCTTTTGAGTCAACTACTCCAGGTACCTCATGTGAGTGGATTCAGACAACATCTATCCTTTGCATCTGGCTTTTTCACTTAGCATAATGTTTTTGAGGCTTCCCTTTGTTGTAGCATGTTTGAAAATTTCCTTCTTTTTATTTTATTTTACATATTTTATGAAGGCTCCCTGCCCAGCACAGAGCCCAACAGTGCTGCTCACACAACCCTGAGGCTGAGACCTGAGCTGAAATGAAGAGTGGGACACTGAGCCAACCTGAGCCAACTGGGCGCCCCTAAATTTGCCTCTTTTTAAAGGCTGAATCCATTGATGTATATACATTTTGTTTATCTGTTCATCTAATGGTGGACATTTGGGTTGTTTCCACCTTTCGGCTATTGTGAATAAGTTTTGTCACTCTAGTGGAGGGTCTCCCACTGACTGCTTCCTCTGAAATAAAACCTTCCCTACCCCTCTCATCTCTTGCTATCCTCATTACTGGGCTGGCTTAGGGCTTACTCTGGCATATGGAATCACCACACCACACTTATTTGTTCTTAAGTCAGAACTTTTTAATGTTTTCTTTCCTCATCCAGAGTACAAAATCCAAAGACTTACTTTTCCCACAAGACTGGATAACATGGGATTTCAGAAGGAAGCTAATGCATCTAAAATGACAGCCATACAGTTTTTCTTTATTCTTGCTTGTCGGGAAAGGAGTTGTTTGCTACATTCCTATGATGGAAAGCTTCTGCTCTGCCTCTGACCATCTGAAGGGTTTTCTCTGCTCCTTAGATCCTACAGCATGACCTACGTGGGTGCTGAGGAAACCTGACACACAATCAGGCCAGCAACTCACTGTAGGACACAGTTACTGTTGAGCAGCAAATTAGTCTGCAGAAAACCTACTGGGAAAATGTGTCAGAACACAGAGCAAAATACAAAGAGGTGGAATTAATGAGAGAAAAGAAAATAGGAGACAGATCCAGGAAACCCAACAAGGGACTAATTCAACATGTGGGACTCCTCCTGGAACTCAGAAGGCAGCAAATTGGGAGAAACAATTAAATTATGAGATAAAATTTCCCTGCATGGCAAGAGACTTGAGCGTATGAATGAACAGGATTTACCAAACTTAGGCAAGATTACTTAAAAAAAAAAAAAAAAAAAAAAAAAAGGATACACTTTCACTTCTAGCCATGCTGGAGTTAGAGGGATTCAATTTACCCTCCCACATTAAGTAACTACAACACCAGACAACATATGTGCAACAGCAATCACTGAGAAAAAGGAAACAAATGAGCTGTGCTCTGTGAATGTCCCCACTTACTGCCTAGAGAGAGTTTGGATATCATATTGAAATTCCTAAAATTTAAGAATAAAAAAAATGGCAAGATGGAAAGAACAGGACATCTGGAAGATTGAGGAAATAAAAACATTCTAATTCTCAGGTGTGGGGAGGAGAGAAATGAACACGTAAAGTAGGTAGGATTCAACATGGTTGTTTGTATATTCTGATATTATAATAGATAAGTATAGACTGACTTAGAGCTTTGATGACAAGCATAATTTGAAAGAGACAAAATTCTAAATTACCAATTTGAAAAAGCAATGAGGAAAAATTTGACATAGGCAGAACAGGTAATAAAGAGAAAACAGTAGCAAGGAAGGAAGATAAAGGAAGCATATGACATAATGAGGGCATAAAATTAAGAATATCAATTCTCACTGAATTTTTTTTATCATGGCCATATTGAAAAATAATTTTAAAATGAAACCCATCTAAAACAAGTTTGCAAAGAAATGTTCAAAGTGAAGATATGTACAAATACATGCCAGGTAGATACCAACAGAAGGCAGGTGTGAAAATATCAACAGCAATACGACCAAAACCATTATACAGAACTGAGGCATTCTTTAATGGTGAGACATACAATTCACCTAAACTTAGGAAAATTGGCTCCCATAATTGATGCCGTAAATTTTATGCACAAAACAATGGAGTCATCAAATACATAAAGAGGTTCTATAAGTGCAGCTAGATCTTAAAAGAAATATAGTAGAAGAATTTAATATACCTTCTCCAGAATTTGATAGCTCAAGTAGACAAATAATAAGTAAGGTCATAGATTATTTTAATAATACAATCAACAAGCTATAAAAAACCATGTTTTACATCAGAGAACATATATTTTCTGCTTAGCTTCATGGAACATGTATAAAATTAATCAAGCTCTTGGCTACAAAGAAAACAATAAATTTTAAAAAGTAGAGATTTTATAGACTACATTTTCTGATAGTAATTCAACATAGAGATTAAAAAAATAATTATTGAAAATGTTAACTCCTTGGAAATGAAAATATGCCTTTAAAAAAAAATCCTAATCAAAGAGGAACTCAAAACCAAAGGGAAAAAAGATCTAAAAAGAAAAGAAAATGAGGATTCAATACCAAAACCCGTTTAAAAAAAAGTTAAAAAGGAAGAAATTTTATAGCCTTAGAAGTTTTTATTAAAAATAGAAAGAAAGGTTAAAGATAAATGGAAAAAGCACCCAATTTGTGATATAAGAACAACCAAATAGACCAAAAGAAAGCCAGAGGATTACAAGTTCCATGGGAGTGGGGATTTTCTTTTGCCTATTGCTGCAAAATGTTCACTTACTTAGACTAGCACTCAATAATTATCTGTGATAACAATAGAGAATAATAAAAGCCAAAAGCTTGTTTTTTGTAAAAACCAATAGATGAATATCAGGTAAGCACCAAATTAGGACAAAAGGGATAAAATAAATTACCCCAAATTAAGAATGATGAAGAAGATATAATTAGAGAGAGGACTACAATGAAAATTATTTTAAAACAACATTATGTGCAACTCTAAGATAATGAATCTGAAAATCTAGAGAAACTAGATGACTTCCTGGTGAAACACTCGTACTATGATGGGAAGATGCTGTTTCCTGTCTTCTTCGTGGACACAGAGATTTCTCATTATTGGATTGGGACCATAAGACTGAGAGCTTGCCCATGGAGTGAGAAGACAAGCGATACAAGCCACTTGCAAGGCCTGGCACCAACAAGTGTCCTGCTCAATCCTCCCATCTTCTCATATGATGATTTTAGAAGACATATATTCCAGATGTCATAACTACAAGCTGGAGGACGGCTCTTCTGACCCATCTCAAACTGTGAGGCCAGCCAGGAAAAAACCAGCTGCTGATACACATTTTGTTACTGCGACTTGGCATAGCCTGTTCTGACTAGCAAGGTATCTATCACTGTTGATCAAGAGGAAATAGAAAATTGAACAGAAAATAAACAACAACAACAACAACAACAGCAAACAACCTCTGCAAGGATTTAAGAAGATGATAAAACTCAACCATTGGGGAAAAAACACTGAGTTCATATTGATTGTCAACTGATAGTGACATTTGGAAAATGGATATTAATCTTATTCAATGCTAATATTTATTTTAGTATTAATATTACCTAATACGCTTAGTACTTATTCTAGTATTAGTATTCACAAATAGTGATTTTAACTAAGCCAACTCATAGGACAAAAAGAAAGCTCCTCAGTTCATTTCATGAAATTAATTTAAGCCTAATACCCACACCCTTAACAGAGTATAGAGCGATTAGAACAAAAACCACATATGCCAAATTTATTTACAGACATATAGATGGTCCCTGACTTAGTACAGTTGGACTTACATTTTTTTTTTTTTTACTTTACAGTGATGGAAAAGCAATATGCATTCAGTGGAAACCATACTTCAAGTTTTGAATTTTAATCTTTTCCCAGTCTAGTGATACGCAGCATGACATCTTGGCTGTGGCAGCAAGCAGCGGCAACCAGTCAGCCATGTGATCACGAGGTAAACAACTGATATTCTTAGAACCATTCTGTTTTTCACTTTCAGTACTGAAGTCAATAAATTACATAAGAGGGACGCCTGGGTGCCTCAGGGGTTGAGCATCTGCCCTCGGCTCAGGTCGTGACCCCGGGGTCCTGGGATCGAGTCCTGCATTGGTCTCCCTGCAGGGAGCCTACTTCTCCCCTTGCCTCTCTCTGTGTCTCTCATGAATAAATAAATAGAATCTTTAAAAAAATTAAATAAATTACATAAGATACTCAACACTTGATTATAAAATAGGCTTCCTGTTAGATGGTTTTCCACAACTGTAGGCTAAGGTAAGTGTTCTGAGAGTATTCAAGGAAGGCCAAGCTAAGCTACGATGTTCACTAGGTTAAGTGCATTAAATGCATTTTTTTTACTTAGTACATTTTCAATTTATGATAGGTTTATTGGGATGCAATCCCTCATAAGTTGAAAACATCTATAGATGCAAATTTTCTTGATAAATTATTAACTAAAGTTAATAATAATTAATAATATAATTGCAATATAATAATAATTGCAACAACAGTACATTAAAAAAAATGCCATATAACCAAGTAGCCTGTCCCAGAAATGTGTGAATGTTTCAAACCCAGGGAATCTTTCAATATAATCACTGCATCAGTAAATTAAAGGAGAAAGCCATGAATATATCACAGATGCTAAGAATATTTTGATAAAGAACCTCCTAATGCTAAATCCAAAATAAGAATTTAAAAAATTCCTGAAATATTATACAGGTTATTTACCAAAGCAAACATGATTATTATATTAATCAAATTGGGAATACTGTAAGAATAATCTTAAGTGAAAAGGCCAGTCTCTCTGTAATCAATAGATACGTGAAAAGTGAAAAACCTCACCTTGTAAAGATTCTTAACATGGTACTCCCTGGACAAAGTCTGTGAATACTTTATTTATATATCCTAAATGTATTATCTTGACAGCTTTCAAATATATATTATTAGTATCCCTTTCAAATTACCTTTTTCAAATTTCCTAACTTATGATAAAGTCTATGTTCTCTTCCCCTTGGGACCTTTATGCATTTATTACACGTTATCACATGAAGCTGCTTGTTGAGTTAGACTTGGTTCCTGATATATGCAAAAACATTAGTTTCATATTGTAACTTTATTATTTTTTTAAAGATTTTATTTATTTATTCATGAGAGACCCAGAGAGAGAGGCAGAGACACAGGCAGAGGGAGAAGCAGGCTCCCCGTGGGGAACCCGATGTGGAACTCGATCCTGTGACCCTGGGGTGACACCCTGGGCTGAGGGCAGACGGTCAACCCATCAGCCCCTGGGTGCCCCATATTGTAGCTTTAGTGAGAACTAGAGAACAGTTTAATATATTGGTAGCTAAAATAAAGACAGAACTTCTATCATATACATGAAGGACTGAAAAGACTAGCATAAAGAAAAACATAATTTACGTAAACTTGTTTGCTCTTTTCTTTCCTGTGGACATTTGTAGCTGTTGGATCTCTTATTGAATTTAGATCGATGGTCTCTGTGACTATTTTTGTGAATTCCACTGGGAGATAAATGAAATTTTGCCAGCAAAATAGAACATTACAATAGAAGTTCTTTATTATATGTTCATCTTCCTAGATGAGCTGAAGATACATAATCAAGGGGCCTACACGTGTGTATCCCACATTATGAAATCGTATAGGATATCTGACTTCAAAGGGAGTGGAGGTATCATATTCAGTATTTTCCTGACAGCAGAAGGAAAACAGAATGAAATATGCTATGTCTCTGAAGTAGAATGTCTTAGAGGAATCCCCAGAGCTTCCCTGAGCTAGAAACCTGGTGGCCTCAGCGCACTCACAGAAGTTGACCCCCCTGGGGTCGGGCCCGCTCAGCTGGTCTCCATCCTGGTGACTGAAATGTTCCACCTTATACCAGCACCAGTAGCACGACCCAAACACAAGCGAGGAAAGTCGAAATCACCTCTAATAACAAACATTTTATCTTCTTTATGTATTTATTTACTTATCATTATTATTATTTTTAATAAACATTTATTTATTAGTGTCATTATTTTTAACAGCAAACATTTATTTATTCATTATTTATTATTATTTTTAACAATAAACATTTATTTATTATTATTATTTCTAACAATAAACATTTATTTATTCATCATTGTTATTACTTTTAACAATGAACATTTTATTTATTCATTTATTATTGTTATTTTTAACAATGAACATTTCATTTATGTATTCATTTATTATTATTTTTAACAATAAACATCCATTTGTTTATCATTATTATTATTTTTAACAATAAACATTTATTTATTCATTTATTTATTATCGCCATTATTTTTAACAATGGACATTTCATTTATTTATCTACCTATTTATTATTGTTTTAACACAAACATTTCGTGGGGGTCCGTGCTGTGTGTCTGTACCCCACGAGGAGGCAGGTGCAGAGCAACGCAGTCAGTGCGGCTCCCAGGGGGTCACCTGGTGCCCTGATGCCCACCACCCGGGCTGCAGATGCAGGGCCTGCCGCTTTCCCTGACAGCCGGGCCCTGACGCACCGGGGCCTCCCAAGCTTCAAAGCAGGGACAGAGGTCCTGTAGCACAGATGCGGCAGCTGTAGGTGCTTGGTGCGCAGTACCTGGTGCGTGGTGCTCGGTGCTCGGTGCTCCGTGCACAGTACGTGGTGCTCTGTGCATGGTGCTCGGTGGGTGGTGTTCGATTCTCGGTGTGCGATGTGGGACGCTCTGTGCATGGTGCAGGGTGCTCAGTACTCGGTGTGTGGTACTCGGTACTCAGTGCGCGGTGCTCAGTGGGCAGTGTGCGGTGCTCCGTGCTTGGTGGGCGATATGTGGTGCTCAGTGCACAGTGTGGGGTGTTCAGTGTGCAGTGCTCGGTGCACGGTGCTCTGTGCATGGTTCAGGGTGCTCGGTGTGCCATGCTCTGGGCAGTGCTCAGGGTGCAGTTTGGGGTGCTCGGTGCACAGTGCTCAGTGCACAGTGTGTGGTGCTCAGTGCACAGTGCAGGGTGCTTGGTGCTTGGTGCAGGGTGCTTGGTGCACAGTGCACAGTGCGTGGTGCTCAGTGTGTGGTGCTCGGTGCTTGGTGCGGGAGCTCGGTGTGCGGTGCCTGGTGCAAGGTGCTTGGTGCACAGTGCTCAGTGCACAGTGCATGGTGCTTGGTGCACAGTGCGTGGTGTTCAGTGCACAGTGCTCAGTGCGGGTGCTCGGTGCGTGGCACTTGGTGCACAGTGCGCGGTGCTCAGTGCACAGTATGTGGTGCTTGGTGTGTGGTGCTTGGTGCACAGCGCGTGGTGCTCGGTGCTTGGAGCGGGGTGCTCGGTGTGTGGTGCCTGGTGCTTGGTGCATGGTGCTCAGTGCACAGTGCGTGGTGCTCAGTGCTTGGTACATGGTGCTCAGTGCACAGTGCTCGGTGCTCAGTGCACAGTGTGTGGTGCTCAGTGTGTGGTACTCAGTGCTTGGTGCGGGGTGCTCGGTGAACAGTGCTCGGTGCTTAGTGCATAATGCGTGGTGCTCAGTGTGTGGTGCTCGGTGTGCACTGCCTGGTGCATGGTGCTTGGTGCATGGTGCTCAGTGCACAGTCCCTCCCTCCTTGCCCAAGGACGTGCTCTGCACAGCCTTTATCTTGCTCGGTTTTTTACAGCCAGTGCAATGTCACACGTTTGCCGCGTCATTTAAAAACCTGATTTTTTCCATTCCTACAGAAAATGTTGTTTAATGAACAAGCCGTCGGGTGTTCAACCAGATTCCTGTTGTTAGACATGGAAGTTCCCAATTTTCCAGTTATATTTTAAAACATAACCGCAGCGAACACCCTTTGATGAAAAACTTGCTGTTTCTCTGTGCTTATTTCCACAGAATAAATACTTAGAAATGGAATGACTTTGTCTTGGTCTGTACATCAAGTTGCCCTCCAGAGAGTTTGGAATGATTTTTATTTTTAGCTGCGTGCAAGGGTGTCTAATTTCCGTACATTAGTCAATGGTGATTCCTATACTTTTTTAGTCCTTTTCAACTTGCTAGAGAAAATTTTTTGTTCTCTAGCTTCCTATTTCTTTTAATGAAAACAAGTTTCAATATTTTTCCTTATAAGTGGTGGTCAGCTTTATTTTTTTCTTTTGTTAAAAAAACCCGTGTTTTTGTATGTGTTACAAAAAACATCCGAGACAGAACAGCTTAAGAAAATGTCTTTAAATATAAGGGAAAACAAACATGCAGAAAATGAAATAAACCGTGATGTTTCCATCACCACTTTCCGCTGTGCACAGATTAAGAAATAAAAATTAACAGTAGAGGGGATCCCTGGGTAGCTCAGTGGTTTAGCACCTGCCTTTGGCCCAGGGCATGACCCTGGGGTTCCGGGATCAAGTCCCGCGTCAGGCTCCTGGCCTGTAGCCTGCTTCTCCCTCTGCCTGTGTCCCTGCCCCCCCGCCGCCCCAGTGTCTATCATGAATAAATAAATAAAATCTTTTAAAAAACATGTTGTTGCAGTAGAGTTGAGGTCCCCATGGACTCCTTCCCAATCCCTTCCCTGCCCTCCTCTCCCCTTCAGAGATACTTTATTTGCGTGTGCAACACATGAGCACACATAGAATTAGTATTTATGTATCCATGTGAAGATGCTTAAATGCTTATCATCTTTTTATTACTTTTTTAATTTGAGTATATTTGACACACAATGTTACATTACTCTCAGCTGTACGACTCCGTGATTTGAAGAATTCCACATTATAATGCATTCGCCGCACGCGTAGCTACATGTGTCCCACTAGGTCACTGTTGCACTATCACCGACAGTTTACCTGCGGCTGTGCCTCTGTTCCCATGACTTTTCATCCCATAACCGGAAGCCTGTATCTCTCACTCCCCTTCACCCATTTTGCTCAGGCCCCCGCCATCTGGCTACCATCAGTTTGTTCTCTGTATTTATAGGCCTGCTTCTGCTTTTTGCTTGCTTATACATTTTTTTTTTAATTCCACTTAGGAGTGGAATCACATGGTATTCATCTTTCTCAGTTTCACTTATTTCACGGTGCTTTCGCATGGTGCCCTCTAGGTTTATCCATGTTGTGTTCAGTGGCGCAATCTCATCCTTTTTTACAGCTGTGCAATATTCCATTGTGCATGTGTATGAATATATATACTGTATATACTACATTTTCCTTATCCATTTGGCTCTCAGTGGACACGGGCTGCTTCTGTCTCTTGGCTACTGTAAATAAGGATGCAATAAATACATGGGTTAATATATTTTCTATTGGTATTTTCTTTTACTTTGGGTAAATATGCAGCAGTGGAATTACTAGATCATACAGTATTTCTATTTTTAATTCTTTTTAAAGATTTTATGTATTTATTCGTGAGAGACACAGAGAAAGAGGCAGAGACACAGGCAGAGGGAGAAGCAGGCTCCATGCAGGGAGCCCGACGTGGGACTCGATCCCAGGGCTCCAGGATCAGGCCCTGGGCCGAAGGCAGACGCTTTTAACCACTGAGCCACCCAGGTGTACCGTCTATTTTTATTTTTTTGAGGAACCTCCATACTGTTTTCCACAGCACTAATTTACATCCCAACACTGCACACGAGTTCCTTTTTCTTTACATACTTGCCCGCACTCGTGATTGCTTGTCATTTTGATTTTAGCCATCCTACCTGGTGTAAGGTAGTGTCTCATCTCACTGTGGTTTTGATTTATATTTTCTGGATGATTTGTGATGTTGAGCGTCTTCTCATGTGTCTGTTGGCCATCTGGATGTCTTTGGAAAAATGTCTATTCAATTCCTCAGTCCACTTTTTTTATTGGATTGTTTTTTGTTTGTTTGTTTGGGTGCTGAATTGTATAAATTCGTTATATATTTTGGACACTAACCCCTTATTGGATATAGCATTGGCAAACATCTTCTCTCATTCAGTAGGTTGCCTTTTTGTTTTGTTAATAGTTTCCCTCTCTGTGCAAAAGCTTTTTATTTTGATGTAGTCCCAATAATTAATATTTGCTTTTGTTTCCCTTGCTTTATGAGACACCTCTAGAAAAATCTTCCTATGGATGATGTCAAATAAATTATGCCTGTGATCTCTTCTCAAATTTTTATGGGTTTGGGTCTCACATCCAAGGCCTTTAATCTATTTTGAGTTTATCTTTGTGTATGGTGTCAGAAAGTAGTCCATTTCATTTTTTTTTACATGTAGCTGTTCAGTTTTTCCAGCATCATTTATTTTTTTTATTTTTATTTTTTTTCTAATCAGCTCATTTTTATTAAATATGGTATAACTGAGACACAGGGAAATCAAGTAGTTTGTCCAAAATCATATAGTTTTTGACCTTAGCTTGTACACTTTTCTTTTTTTTTTGTTTTTTGTTTTTTGTTTTTTGTTTTTTTTTAATTAATTTTTATTGGTGTTCAATTTACCAACATACAGAAAAACACCCAGTGCTCATCCCGTCAAGTGTCCACCTCAGTGCCCGTCACCCATTCTCCAGCATCATTTATTGAAGAGACTATCTTTTCCCTGTTGGATATTCTTGCCTCCTTTGTCAGAGATTAATTGACTATATAACCATGGGTTTATTTCTGGAGCCTCTATTCTATTCCATTGATCTATGTGTCAATTTTCTCTGCCAGTATCATACTGTTTTGATCATTTCAGATTTACAGTATATTTTGAAATCTGGTATTGTGTTAGCTCCAGCTTTGTTCTTTCTCAGGATTGCTGTAGCTATTTGGGGTCTTTTGTGGGTCTATACAGATTTTACTATTATTTGTCCTGGTTTTGTGAAAAATGCTGTTAGTATTTTGATAGGGATCCATTGAATCTATAGATTGCATTGGGTAATATAGACATTTTAGCAATATTAATTCTTCCAATATATGAGCGTGGAATATCTTTCTATTTGTTTGTGCCATGTTCAATTTCTTTCATCAGAGTTTTATGGCTTTTGGAATACATACCTTTCACCTCTTCGGTTAAGTTTATTCCTAAGAATTTTGTTCTTATTGATGTAATCGTATATGATGTTGTTGTTTTCTTTAATTTCTCTTTTTGCTACTTTACTATTTAGTGTATAGAAACGCTACCAATTTCTGGGTATTAATTTTGTATCCTGCCACTTTATTGAATTTGTTTATCACTTCTAGTAGACTTTAGGTGGAGTGTTTAAGATTTTCTACATATAGTATCATGTTGTTTGCAAAAAATGACAATTTAACTTCTTTACCAATATGAATGTCTCTTATTGATTTTTCTTGTCTGATTGCTGTGGCTGGAACATTCAGTACTATGCTGAGTAAAAGTGGTGAGAGTGGACATCTTGTCTGTTTTTCTGAAAAGAAAGAAAGCTCTCAGCTTTTCATCATTGAATATGATGTCAGTTGTGAGTTTTTCATATATGACCTTTATTATACTGAAGTATGTGCCCCTCAACCCCACTTTGCTGAGTTTTTTTTTATTGTAAATGCAAGTCGAATCTTGTCAACTGCTTTTCTTTTTTTTTTTTTTTTTGCATCTATTGAGATTATCATATGATTTTTATCCTTCATTTTGTTGATGTGTGTGATGTTGACTGAGACACAAATATTCAATCACTCTTGCATCCTTGGAGTAAAGTTGACCTGATCACGGTAAATGATCTTTTTTTTTTTTTTTTAAGATTTTATTTATTTATTCATGAGAGACAGAGAGAGAGAGAGAGAGAGGCAGAGACACAGGCAGAGGGAGAAGCAGGCCCCAGGCAGGGAGCCCCACATGGGACTCGATCCCAGATCTCCAGGATCAGGCCCTGGGCTGAAGGCGGAGCTAAACTGCTGAGCCACCAGGGCTGGCCAATGATCTTTTTAATGTACTGTTGAATGTGGTTTGCTAATATTTTGCTGAATATTTTTGTATCTATATGACCATTATACTGTGAAGAATACTATTGTGCTATTTGCCTTTACATTTTCTTAAGTTTTTGATTTATAAAACTTAATTTCAGAACTTTAATAATCAACTTCTCCTTTTTTGAGATGTCTTAGGAAGACCCTTTTCACCCTAATATTAAATATTCATCTATGCTTTGTGCTGATATTTTAATAGTTGTTTTTACATTTTACTCTTCCTATATCTAGAACGCAAAATTACATATATTATGAATTAGTGTTCCAACAGAATTAATCCCAAAATAGCTTCTTTGCATGAACACCCTCAATTTTCAGATGAGGTAACAAATCTCAGGGCTTTTTCTGCACAAAGTTTAGAATTTAAACCTTCTCCTTCTTAATCCAATTCCATGACTCTTACCTCCTCTTATTTTTCCTTTTAAACCATAAATAAATGACCTGAATAGTTTCTTAGATATAATCTCAAAAAATCATTTGCTTAAGGTGAATCTCGAATATAGCAGCCTAGAAGGAAAGATTATTTTCCAGAACAAGTATACAGTTTTTAATCCAGGAAACTGATGGAATATCACTGTGTTGTAGATCAGTGTTTATAATAGAGCCAAATATAATGTTATATAATAGAGTGCTATATAATATAGTGTTTTCTTAGAAACTCTGTCTACAGGAAAACAGAACAAAAGTCTCTCCAACACTTGGTTATCAAAACTTACACTAATTCAGTGCTTACAGCAGGCCAAGTACTATTCTGATGGCTTTGCATGCACTAATTCACCAAAGCCTTGCACTAACTCTGTGTTGTAGGCTCTTTCTTTTAAATCTCTAATTTGCAGGTGAAGAAACTGAGGCATAGAGAAAATAAGTGACTTACACAAGTTTTGTTAAATACCGCAAGTAGTAGAGCTAGGGTTTGAACTCTGGCATCCTGGTTATAGAGTCTGCACAAGCTGCTTCTTGCAGTAATTGTAATATGTGGCCCCAAGGCAGTGGTCACAGGTGCTAATCTGGCAGAAATAGGTTTTGGAGCAATCTTGAGTTCTCCACATCTGGCAGATGTAGTTAGTGGTACCAAGCCAGGGGGACATATTCTGATTCTGAATAACTCTAGGTCCTCCAGCTGCCTGACTTTCTACACACATGGTTCTCTCTTAGGATTATATATGGACATTCAAGGACACAGTATGATAACCTGTTTAGAAAGCAGATCTCTAACGAAAACAATTAGAATATAGAAACCATTACCTACAAAAGTGGATAAATAATGTGAGCAAGAGAGAAAGAGAAAGAAGAGGGAGAGCAGACATGAAGCTGACAGTTTTATTATGACCCTAAGGGACAAGGCTTATTATAGGCAATGAACTATATTGGTTTACAGTTTAAATTTTATTTTGATCAAAAGCAGATATTTTCTCAAGCAACCCCCAGCCACAGCCTTCTTGGCTGAAAGACCAAATGGCTGGCTACTCATGTACTGGTGAATGTCTGAGAATGTTTGGACAACTGAGTGCATTAGGAAAAAAGTCACAAGTCAGCCTTTTTAGCTCCTGTATCAGCAGAAGACATACACTTACATAATGAGCCCATGAGATCGATAGGGAAGAGCCCAAGTTACAAGTCTGCAGCCCCAAGTTCCATTTTGCACTGCCCCTTCACCGAGCTGCTAAAACACAGAAAGAAAGAAAGAAAACACAGAAAGATCACTCATCAAGAGGGCAGTTACACGCTACTGGACTTTCTAACCGCTGATGCCGGATGGCGCCCACTGAATTTCAAGCTTGGACTAAGTTACACGTTTCAGAAGGAACCCTCTTCCCTCCAAAGCCTGTGGCTGAGTTATCTGGAGGAAGCTGTGGCTGCCAACAGCCACAGAGACTGTGATCCATTTAAGCATCAGATTCCAACCTGCTATTTCATGTTGAAGGAGCAAAGCAATTTCAATACAGGTATCCTCCATGAAATTGTGCAAAAATATGCAGTGGCTCACAGCCAGGTACAAGGTGAAGGTGGAAGGGGGAGGAATATGGCATCAGATAGCATCTTATTCTTTTCTTGAGTGTTGTGGGAAACTCAAGGAGGCCACGTAACTTTTCTGTGTCTTGGTTCCTAACACACAAAGCAAGTAAGTTCAATGAGACATTGAACATTTCGTTCAATGAGACTGATGTAGGATAATCAAAGGAATAAAAAGGTAATTTCCTAGTACTTAAACCCAAGCTTTTGTGTTTGGAGTTTCTTGTCCATGGACAAATAAATGGCATTTCTGGGTTTTAGAAACCTTCTTAAATATATCCTCATTCAGGGCAGACCCGGTGGCTCAGCGGTTTAGCGCCTGCCTTCAGTCCAGAGCCTGATCCTAGAGACCCCGGATCGAGTCCACATCAGGCTCCTTGCATGGAGCCTGCTTCTCCCTCTGCCTGTGTCTCTGCCTCTCTCTCTCTATGTCTCTCATGAATAAATAAATAAAATCTTTAAAATATATATATATATATATCCTCATTCAGATCTTTGGTGGGAAGTAGTTGGCTGCCCAACAACTGGACACCACAGCTTAACAAAGTTGACAGATTAACCATCACAGGAATCTCTAATGTAAGGCCAGAAGACCTCTCCCATTGGTCCCTGGTCTGTGTGTGACCCTGAACCAAAGAAGGGGTCACACTTTAAAATGATAAATAGATTTTCAATAATCCTACAGGTTGAGGGCCTAGCAAGAAAAATTAAAAAGTATTATTTTTTCTTATATTCAAGGGTTGTGGAGCAAATCCACAACAGATGTACATATAAAATGGAACTAAAAGTTTTTAAGGTTATTTCCATCTGTAGACCTTACGATTTCATAATGTTATACTGCTCTGATGAGCCTGACTTGAGACATTGCAGTGGGTTATTTTGTTTCTTATAGAAGTATTTTCTGCTTAACCTAGAATTACATACCCTATTTCAAAAAAGAAAGGAAGAAGAGAAAGAAAGAAAGAAAGAAAGAAAGAAAGAAAGAAAAAGAAAGAAAGAAAGAAAGAAAGAAAGAAAGAAAGAAAGGTTCAATTTTTCAGATACAACCCTTTCAAATAGAAATTGGTGAAAGCCAATTCTTTTTTTTTAAAGATTTATTTATTTATTTGAGAAAGAAAAATAGCATGCGTGCACACAGAGAGGGCCAAAGGGGCAGTCGAGGAGGAATAGGGACAAGCAGATTCTGCGCTGAGTGTGGAGCCTGATGCGAGGCTCAACCACAGATCCTGGGATCATGACCTGAGCCAAAATCAAGTCAGCTGACTAAGCCACCCAGGCATGCCTGGTGAAAGGCAATTCTTAAAAGAATTCTAAAATTTTATTGACAACTATTTACTTAATATGAGATAGATATATTCAATTTTATTAGAACCTGCAACCTGAAAACATTGCAGATTTGGCATAATAGTAAGAGGAAATTACTGTATATCTCAATTAAAAACTCCATTCATAAGATAATTATCCTTTTCATGAAAATCTCAGTAGGCTTTACCATGTGATATGGTAATAATTCATAAATTATCATTCTGTGATAATGATCACCTTCATACTAATCTGTATAAAAAAATAAGCACAAACATCTAACTCACAAATTTAAGTCTATAGTTTACATTATAAGAAAGTAAGAAAACATAAATCACAATAAGAGCAAGGAGAAATAATTTTGTTAACTCTAGCCTATCATCCACATTAGGTGTACAGGCAACATAATCACTGGCAAAAAAATAATAATAATAATAACATGTTTGCTGATGGTAAGATGTTGGTGCACAAATGGATTAATATCAGAGTGTATTTTAGAAAGGTCTTCTGTGATCACCACAATGTAGCTATTAGGTTCAAAGACCCATAGTTATTATGTTGCTGGAACAAAATAAAAAGGACCATTTTACCCTTCTCTGGAAAGAAATAATCTTATTCTAGGAAACGAGAGGCTTGCCAACTCACAGTTCTCCCTCACTCTGATGTTGAATTTTAAAACAACAAACAAACAAGCCCTACACATTGCCTCCTCCTCTGACCCACACACTTAGGCACAGAGTCTAACCGACACCGTTTCCTTTGCAAAGGCACTAAAGGACAGAAATGCTAATAAAGTTTACAACATAATCAGAGAGGTGACATGAGTTTCTGTTTATTACCCTAACAAGAGACACGACAGCAAAGGAAGAAGGGGTGACACTGTTTGGGCTGATGTCCTGAAGTGTTAATTTAAGGAGTGCTGTTTATGGCGGTTGTTCCACGGGTCGACAATTTCTGCCATTGCCTGCGAAGTCAAACCCCTCTGCGCTTGTCTCTGTCTCGATGCTGACTCGCAGCAAGGCCTTAGTGAAGCCAACAGCCTGAGAAAGTCAGTGGGAAGAGCAGCACAGGAGAAATCCATCTGGTCCTGGTCTTGGTCTTGTCCCTACCTGTGGAAATCTGCACCACCTCCTCCAGAGATCCTGTTACTGAATTTCTACATCTTCAATTTGTATGTAAAATAATGTATTCATGTGCCCACTCGACCAGTATTTATGGAATGCTTACCGTGACTGAGGCAATGCTTGTGCATGAGGAACACATAGAGCAAAGAGGGACGCCGCTCTTGTTTTCACAAATAGTGACCTAAATAGATGTAACGCACGTTTCACTGTTGAAGCCATACAGAAAATGCAGAGTGGCATGACAGCATAACAATGGGGCCCAAGTCAGTGCTTATATTCTTCAACAAGTTATTTACTTCCTTGGACCATCTTTGGTTCAGCGTAAACAAATTTAAAAGAGAGAAGAACTGAAAATGGTGGAAAAGTGCACATGTATATATTCTTTCTCACTTCTAATCCCTTAAGGAAATGATGGGAAATATTTTATTTGTTTGTGTCTCAAGAACAAAACTATGACGGTGCTGTAAAATGAGCAGAGTCCCAGAAAATTAAAGTCGCAAGGAAGATAAATATAAACAAAGTGGAATCGGGTTGATAAAGAAACAAGGTTAGAGAAAACCTCAGGCTATAACACAGGGAAGAGAAAATCCTACAGTGTTGAAGGAATCTCAGTGATTTTTTTTTTTTCCAAGCTCACAGTCAACACATTCTTGAAATAGCTAGGCCATTTGGGCACCTTCTCCCTCTCTCCCTTCTCACTTATTCTGAGTGGCGGGGATTAGTAGTGTTTGCCCCTGGATTAAGTCAGAAAAACCTTCTCTGGAGGGCGAATAACCTGCTACAGGAAAATGGGGGCTTGTCTGAGAACTACCCTGCCTTGGAGAAGTTGGGCAGATGCGGGGTGGGGCGGGGGGCTCTTCTGGAACTCCATCGCAGATACAGACAGAAGGAATGAGAACCTGGATCTAAAGACACTAATGGGATCCACTCCAACTGTTGGCAAAAGAATGGGAGAGGTTGCCAGCCCTCCTGACTTCTTCCTGTCTAGAATGAAACGTGGTGGTCAGAGCACCCTGCCAACCTCACTAGAACACAAATAAGTCTCCTTCTGGAGAAGGACTAGTTGGAGAAGCAAAATAACCCAATTCAGAGGACACCTTAGCCAGCTGTCTAGATACTGGTCAACAAACCTTTGTCATCTATGACTAAGAAAACAGTGAAAAGACATAACTGGTGAACCACTTTATATTAAAAAATGGAATATCTAGATGGAAAAGAAGGGTTTCTAGAAAATGTAAATTGTTGTGTTTGACTGAAGAGAAAGTAAAACACCTGGATAGACCAATGACCTTGGGAGAGACTAAAAGGAGTCAAAAATCAGTCATTAAAAGGCACCAGTCCCAGATGGTTTTACAGGTAAGTTTTTCCAATCCTCCTAGAGGACTTTTTCAGTATTTATCTCAATATTCCACACAATTCCCTTAAAGACTGGAAGGAAATTGGAAGGGCAGCCAAAAAGATGTATCTGGAAATAAATTGATTGGAAAATACTTAAGTTCATTGGAAAATGAAAACATATGAAAAAAAAATCAGGAAAGATTGAAAAAAGAAGAACAATGGAATATCACAACAGAAAGTTATATAACTGAAATAGTGCAACATCATGGATGGAATATAAAGAAAAAGTAGAAAATAAGATTTGGAAACAGACAGGTTACATATGAAAATTTAATTTATAGAAAGGGTAGATTTTTTTTTTGAAAGGGTAGATTTTTAAATCATCAGAAAAATTTAAATCAATTCCATAATTAAAAAGGCAAGTGGCTATGCATTTAGGAAAAAGAATATACATCTATCAATAGAGCTAAATTTCTATATGACAGCATAGACATATACAGATAATTCCAGATTGTTTTAAAAGTTAAATCTTTAAAAAGATACCAGTGTATTTATAAATTAGAGAATTTTTTTTATCACCTTTGGGTGGTAAAACTTCCTTAAACAATGTACAATCTCTGGAAACCATAAAGGAAAAAACTAACAGAGTGGACTGCTTAAAAAAATTAAATTTTCATATGATAAAAACAGCATGAGCAAAGTTTAATCTGGGAAATGTTTGCAAAATATACAATGACAAATGAATAAGTTGTTCCTGCAAATGATTTTTAAAAATAGGGCAAAAACTCCAAGAGAAAAAAAAGAACATATATGAATAGACACTTTTTAAAAAAGATTTTATTTATTTATTTGAGAGAGAGAGATTGAGAGAGAGAACATGAATAGGGGAGAGGGACAGAGAGAGAGAGGGAGAAGCCAACTCCCCACTGAGCAGGGAGCCCAACAACAGGCTCGATCCCAGGACCCCGAGATCATGACCTAAGCCAAAGGCAGGTGCCCCATGAATAGACAATTAAAAGAAGAAATATAAATGACCAATGAATAAATAGATGCCCATTCTTGTGAATGATCTAGGAAACAAAAATTATAGCAAGAAAGATAGATTATTTTTTTATTTGTCAAATCGGCAAAAATCAAAAAGGATTCTTGATGTCCAGGGTTAGCTAGGTTGTATGGAAATGGACATTCTCACACACTATTGGTGGGAATGAAGTTATTACAGCTTTTTCTTGAGAATCCTTTTGTAATATTTGTTTTCTTTTTTGATATAGAAGAAATATGTCCAAATATATTCAAAATATTTTTCATAGTCAAAAAATTGAAAACAATAAATATCCACCAATAGAGGAATATTTCAATTATGATACTTCTATAATATGAAATGCTCTGCTGGGGCACCCTGATGGCTTAATGTGTTAAGCGTCTGCCTTTGATTCAGGTCATGATCCCAGGGTCCTTGGATCAAGCCATGTGTTGGGCTCCCTACTTCTCTCTCTCCCTCTGCCTCCTGCTCCCCTTGCTTGTGCTCTCTCTCAAATAAATAAATAAAAATCTTAAAAAAAAGAGAGAGAGAGAGAGAGAGAGAGAGAGAGAGGCAGAGACACAGGCAGGGGGAGAAGCAGGCTCCCTCTAGGAGGCCGGATGTGGGACTCGATCCCACAACCCCGGGGTCACTCCCTGAGTTGAAAGTGGACCTTGACCACTGAGTCCCCCGGCACCCAATAAAAATCTTTAAAAAATATGAAATGCTATATAGAACTTAATAAGATGTCCATAGGTACTGGTGTGGAACTATGTGCAACATAACCATTATACTTTAATCCCAATTATGTTAAAAAATAATCCCAGATTATATAATTTTATATAAATGTGTATATGTGAATACATAGAAAAAATCCAGAAGTATATGTAATACATCATTAATGGTAATTTTGAGAGAGCAAGTCTGATTATTGTAGTAGAAGGCTGTTAAAAGGCGATTCCTTTTTTCTTTCACCTTGCATATATGTTTTAAAATAAAGTTTCATTAAGTAATGTATTTTTAAATAATGAGTATATATTTATGCATTAAATCAAGTTGCAGAGCCATATATATAAACCATGATCTTAGTAAGTAAAAAAATGATAATTCAGTTGTGTGAAACAGAACTTGGACTTTTTCATCCTTATAGGCTGCATTCTAAGATTTTTTTTACAATGAAAATGCATTCATATATTACTAATATAACTTTAAAAATCAATTCTTTGAAAATACATGACTTTAGCATACAAGACATGCTAAGTACCAAAATAAAAACAAACTGCAAAGCAGTGCTTATAGTAGCATCTCCCAAACAATAAGGTGTAGAAATTTTGCTCACCCGATAGGAGATGGTATTCATGTACTATTAATACAACTCACAAAAAGGAAAAAAGCTGAGTAAAAAAGAAATCAAACTTTGCATGAGGCCAGACCCTACAGTTCAGCTACCTGATTGCGAAGCACAGAATTACAAGCAGCGCTGGCCCCTGCCCTAGTGACAGGGATGGAGCACCCCGGATTCCCACAGTGGCCGCGTCCTCGTCCCCCTGGCCGACATGAGGCTGGGCCCCGAGCCGAGCGGGGACAGTTCCCCGGCCTCTGAGTTTGGCCTTCTAGAATGAGGTCCGTAGGCCAGGGGGCTTAAACGACAGATATTTGTTGCTGTCTGCTGTGGAGCCTGCGAGGTCTAGGGTCAAGGTACCAGAAGATCCAGGTGTGGAGGGACCCCCTTCCCGTGTGCAGACGGTCATCCTCTCTGCTGCTTTGGGTGGTGAAGAGCAGAGGCGAGCCCTTAGTGACTCTTTGATGAGGGCACTGATCCCCACTCGGGGCTCCCTCTCAGACCTGGGCCCAATTACCTCCTGACGCCCCCACTTCCAAATTCTAGCACATTAGAAATTGGGGTTTCAACATTGGAATTACGAGGGGACGGAGTCAGTCCCCAGCAGCTGTGAATGGGATGGAGAGAGAATCCCCTGCTCCACGTGGAGGGGCCTGAATGATGCTCTGCGAGTCTTGGCGCCGTGGGCACGTGCATCCTCCCTGCGCCTGTGGGCTGGGGGCAGAGGCGGCAACTCGGGAGAAGGCGGCAGAGACATGCCAGGATGAGGCGTCTGGGAGTGGGGAGAATTTCCCAGGTTTCCCCCGGTCTTTGGGAATCCTGGGCTCCTGGCCTCTGGGGCATTCTCCTCTGGGTCTGAGGCCTTCTCTCATCACCTTTCGTACATCTCTCTTCCTTGTGCTACTTGCAGCCAAAGGCAATGTCAGCATTTCCCTGACTGAACACGAGGATATATTCTAGTAAATTGGGTTTGTCAGATTTTATGGGCCCTGTACTATATCTATGCTATGTAGATCGCATCTGCTACTTGATACTATTTCGAAGTTAAAATAATGGGATTATGGACGTATTTAAAATGAATAATGTCTCCGTGCAGGGCATTTTGTGGCTGTCATTTTTTTCCTCATGTGCCAAAGTGGTAAACAATATTTAAAGTGTCACACTGTAATTCTCACTTCCAGGGAAATTATTATAAACGCCAAAATAGAAGACAAGTCCCCCCATTCTCTTTTAGAAGTTAGTTGTTTTACAACTGAGTTCCTACAAGAGTTCAATTACACTATTTTAGACACACACACACACACACACACACAAATGTGTTTGGTGAGGGCTAATTAGTCTGAAACATCCTCAATCAATTTTGAGTGCTTTTAGAAAGCACCTGGCAAAATCAGTGAAAAAGGACATAAAGAAATTGAACACCATTGTAGTCATTATTTTTGACAGGGTGGAGTAGGGCTTCACAATCACAAGTACTAGATTAATTAGCACGGACAAGACTAAGAAAGAAAATCACTTAAACAGCAAGTATGTGGTTACACTGTGGACACTATCAAAAATCTACTACCTACAAAATGAATTATTTTTTTAAAAAAAGGATGTATTTCTTTATTAGAGATTTATTTATGTGCGTGTGAGCCTCTGGGGGGGCGGGGCAGAGGGAGAGGGAGAGAGAATCCCAAGCAGACTCCCAGCTGGGTGCAGAGCCCAATGCAGGGCTCTACCCCACGACCCTGAGATCATGACCCTGACATCATGACCTGAGCCGCAGTCAAGACTTGGCCACATAACTGACTGAGCCACCCAGGTGCCCCCGTGAAACAAAAGTAAAAAGTAGTTAATGACATGGAAAGAAGTAAAAAATAAAGGTTACAAAACCAAATTAATAATCTGATCTGAATTTTTTGAAATTATGAATAAACAAATGTTAACGGTGTTCTTCTTGGAGTTTATTTATTTATTCTTCTTTCAATCTATTTTTTTTCAATTTTTTAAAAAAGATTCATTTATGGGAGAGAAAGAGTAAGAGAGAGAGAGAGAGCATGAGTAGGGGTTGGGGGCAGAGGGAGAGGGAGAAGCAGGGAGCCCGACGGGGGCCCATCCCAGGACCGTGGGATCATGACCTGAGTCAAAGGCAGACACTTAGCCTTCTGAGCCACCCCAGCACCCCTACTTTTTTCAATTTTTAAAATAAAGCATATATTAGTATCATGATCAGAAATTAGGGGTGCTTGGGTGGCTCAGGCAGTTCAGCACCCGGCTCTTCATTTCAGCTCAGGTCACCATCTCAGGGTCCTCAGATGGGGTCCCGCCTACGCTTCCAGCTCAGCAGGGAGTCCGATTGAGACCCTTTTGCTCCCTCTGCTCCTCCCCATGCTCTTTCTATCTCTCTCTCTCTCTAAAAATACACAAAAATAAAATCTTTTAAAAAAGAAATTACAAAATACACAAAATTTTTGAAAATATGAGTCTAGGGGTGATTTCTGAATCCGTGATAGATGGTATTAATGTGTAGCTTTCATAGGGCTACAAATATGTTTTTATTTATGAACTGTGAATTAAATATTAAAAGTTATCTGTTTTATGTGTTATTAGATGTCTCCTGTTGCCATGGGAACATCCAGGTTAATAGTAATATAACAGAAAAATAAACCGTACTTAATCCACATGTAAGATTCATTTTTTAAGATGATTAACATACAGTATTTAAAAATTTTCAGCATACTTTTCTATAGAGCACAAACTATTATTATTAATACTAATAGTCATTATTATTCATTATGTGATTAGCTGGTATTTTCAGAAGTTATGGCATACCAAATGAATGCCTAATAACTTGATTGGTCAGCGATTTTTTTCGTATTTGCATTTCTAAAATAATTGTGTTTTTCAAAATAAACCAAATAGTTTATTGTATTTAATTCAGATCAAGGTGATTTAAGAAATAAATAGAACAAAATTATTTTTTTCTGAATTATTTAATTCAGGTTAATGTAGTTTAAAAATTAGGCAGAACAAATTTGAGGGAAACCATGGAGTGCTAAAATCAATGTAGATTTTTGAAATTGGTTTAGGAACCATATGTATTTTGTCGTGGTTGGGGACAACGGGAACAAAGATTGAATTATTTAGTAGATCAACTATGTCCTCTCCAAAATAATGGGGACACCATGGTGAAGCACACAGTAGGTACTCAATAAAGCCTGGCCCATGAGCAGCCTAACATTCCTGTAGGTTGTAGCCATCCTCCGTGCCGTCCTTATCCCTGTGTCTGCGTCCGTCTTGTCCCTTCTACCGGCAATATCTTCTTCCTCCCTCTTGTCTCCCAGCTCTCCTGTCTCTCCAGTCCCCCAGACCACTTCTTTCCACTTCCGGAACCTTCTCCTCTGGAAGTCTCTCCTCTAAAACCCTATGTTTACTTTGCCCCTGACGCTTACATTGTGTGATACTTTTTTTTAAAAAACCAGAGGCTTAGTTATTTGTTTGAGAGAGAGACAGAGAGAGAGCGAGCGAGCATGCAGGGTTGAGGGGCAGAGAGAGAGGGAGAGAGAAACTCAAGGAGACTGTGCTGAGCGGGGACCCCAACACAGGGCTCGATCTCATGACCCTGACACCATGACCTGAACTGAAACGGAGAGTCAGATGCTCAACCGTCAGAGCCAGCCCAGCACCTCATGCACTATTTCAAAGCCTCAGGGTCTGTAGGCACAGAGGGGACAGATCCGAGGACTTGGTCCCATTGTGCCTGCCACTGTGGAGGGAGCATCACTCAAGACATTTCAATGGGGCTGTTCTCAGCTCATCCTGGTATCGCCGTTGTGAGGCCACAAGTGATGCAGCTGTTGTCATTTCAGGGTCCTTGAAACTGTCACTTGGGCACCACATTTCCCAATGCAGCGATGTTTTGATGAAGTATTTGGACAATATCTTAATTTGTTTTTTCTTTTTAACAATTTGTATTACTAGGTCACAGTAAAACCAAACCATTTGACCCTGTCCATGGGAAAACATCTCATTTTCCCCCTCTACCAAGAGGAGGTCTTCTAAGACGGAGGGAGGCCAGAGATGAGAAGACACCTGGGCGGGGACCCCTGGCAGAAACATGATCACAAAATCTTGTTTTCTGCACTTTCCCATCTAAGAAAAGGCCATCGGTTATTCCAAGCAATGCATCTGCTCATCTCTGAGAATTCGCTTGCATCCTGAATGAGCTGTGTGTGATTTCCTCATCTCTCCCCTACAGTTAAAGACGCTGGGGAGGAGAACGTTTGGTCCATACGTAGGGTCCCTTGTTCTTCGGACTAGGCTCCGTAGTCACGGGCAGTTAGATTTCGGACACTTCCCTCAGTAGTAGTAAGAAGGCATAATCACTATCGTAAAGCTTTGTTAGTAGCAATGCATTTGGGGGACAGCACTATTATTTCTTGGAAGTTCACCCAATTCTATCAAAAGATTTTTTCCCCGTTCCAAACCCCAAGACATTCAAGGCCCACTCGGTGAGGTAGGAACCATAACCCTCTCATAGGCTCAGTGTGCATCGTGAGCAGAGTAAGGAGCAGGGATGTCACACACACTGTTGGGGAAAACACATGGCACGAAACAAACCGGATGTGATGATCTGCATGGCCCCGAAGTGTCCTCCGCATTGGCAACAGCCCCGGGGTGCGAAGCCTGCAGGTGCGCTTCCTGGCTTGCTGCGCTCTCCCCGCCACTGCATTCCTGCCGCACCGTCCTCTTCATCCTCAGCCTTGGCGTCCGAAGGCACCAGGATGTCCGGGACAGCAGTGTGCGTGTGGAGGGGACTCGCCACAGCTCTCAACGCCCTGAGTTTTGGGGGCAGTGCTGGGTCCCCCCCCCAGCCTCGAGGTCAGCCTTTGCCACCAGAAGGACCGTGGAGCTCTGCGTGCCCCCACTCCTTCCCTCTCCACTAATTCTAGTTGTCTCGTGGAGCCCTCCAGAACAGCTCCCTCAGCCTCTGCCTTTGGTTCTTTGGTTCTTTCCTCCTTAAGACTCAACACGCAGTGCAGACGGTCATCGCAGTGGAGGGGACTCCGAGCGTGCCACCTGGGCCTGCACCTGGCCGTGGCCCACCCTGGGGGCTGCGTGATCCCGGGTAAATCCATTAAACCCTCTGTGCTTCTGTTCCTCACCTGCGACCCAGAAGTAGGGGTACGGGGCCTCCTGCAGGCCGGTGGGCTCTCCTGGAGAGCTGCTTCCTGAGATGGGCCTTTGCGAAACATGCATTCCAGACAAAGTCCCTGGAACAGTGTCCAGGCTCAAGCAAACACTTGATAAACATCAATTATCATTTAAAAAGGAAAACATTAAAAAGCTTGTGGCCAGGGACAAGGCCCCAGGTGTCCCAGTCCTTACCCAGCCCGTTTGTTGGGTACCTGTGCACAAGGCCCTGCCCTCACGGGCTACCTTGTATAAACTTTTCCATAACCGGACATCAAGCCAGATCCCGGGCTTCCCTTCCGGGCTTCCCTTCTCCATCACCCGGTCAGGACCATCCTGCTACATTATTCAGTCTCTTTTTATTCTCTCCCTGCTATTCACGAATGTGTCTCCCTTCCATGTGTCCCCGGCACCGTGGTGGCAATGAACGCATAGCCGTTTTGATAAGCGGATGAATGAATGGACGGATGGAGGTGGCGGTGTTTATATTGAAGCCACGAGTGCTGTCTCAAATACTTCCATTCAAGGCTGCTTGGTTCCTGAATTATATTTAAATGAATTTCATTTTGCAAAAATTGTACTGAACCTAGAATAGAATTAAAATAAAACATACAAGAGAACCATCCTTTAAATGGGAAATTGGAAGTAAGAATATAAGAAAGATAAAGAATAAAAATGCACATGTTTTCCACAGAAAGGCTGAACACCAAATGAATGCTTTCTTCTTCTATGGGGTTTTGTTTCGGCATCATTATCCCACCATTTAGAGGATATGATGACTTATGGTCTGAAAATGAAACAGTATATCATTAAAGCCTTATTTTCACGAAGATATTTTCTTCTAATTAAATTCAATACCATCCATTGGAAGAATAGCTTATTCAACACGATACATAGAAATGCTTTTCCATGTAATAGAGAGCTCAAATAAAGAGTTCATGTTTTACTGTGAATCAAGGAAAAACACACTCCGGTTTTATGGGCTTTCTACGGGCAAGCATTTTCTCTTAACTGAACAGTTTGGTCTTTATTTCGCAAGTGGAAAAGAAGCCTAAACCTGATTAATTTACCATGGCTCATGATGAAACATTAAAAGTGAGTATAAAAAAAAAAAAACTATGAAAGTGACCACTATTCTTTGGTGGCACTGAAGCCCACCCAAACCAAAGCGAGCGTAAAGAAAAACGAAAAGCAAAAAGTGTTAAAAGAAAAATGAAAGCAAAAAGTGTTAAAAAAAAACACACACACACACACCTTAGACACATTTAAATTATTGATGGTAAGCTTCACCATGTTCTAGGAGCCTCTGCAATTTATTCAGCAAATGTTTAGGAAACCCCTGGATTGTGTCAAGCCAAAGCCAAGCCCCTAAAATGTAAAGATGATGGAGAGAACACACAGGTGGTGCTTTCAAGTGAATCACAGTCTAGTAATTTTGGCACATTTCTTCCAGAAATGTGATCCAATAAGAAGCCTAAAGGGAAACACCTGTATGCATGTGTACACGTAGCTCTGTTTATTTGCTACGGAAACATATTTGTTGGCTGCTGATTTAGTGAAAAGCAAGGTAGTGAGGGGAAAAAAATGTATACATAATTTATAATTTCCCTCCAAAAAGCTTTTATCCTGAATTCATATCTGAGAGTGACAAACTTTATAAACAGTGATGGCGTGGTGTTGATAGTAGCGATAATCAAAACCAATAGTACACAAGAATGAAGCAAATCTTGTTGACCAAATCATTTCTTAAATTTTCAAAGCTGTTTAAAAATCACCTCAACTTTGAGATGACTAAGACATGGAGAAGAAAATATTTATGCAAAAACCTACAGCGGAAAGAGTCAGCGGAAACAAAAATCACACCTAGTGCCCGGATCTTGGTTTCTAATACCGATTCTCCAGCGGAAGGAGTCAGAGGTCCTTGGGGCCGTGGTGGATTCCAAGGCTGGGACAGGAAATAGACCAGAGGAACCTGGGGCGCCTGGTAGCATCAGAAAATAACAAAATGTTCCCAAAGCCAAATGAGGGAGAGTGTCAAAGGGATGCAGAAGCCAACCTGCAGGAGCTCCTAATGGCCAGAAGTAGAACAATTTGAGCATCAGAATAAATAACAAGAGTAATGGATCATCACCAAAGGTATAAAATAAATATCCATGAGTCCATGTGATATAATTAAATGACTTACAAATGAACAAATGAGGGAAAAGAGAAAAATATATAGCATTTATGTCCATAATTCCCACTTACGGACCTAAGTGTAACTCCCAACCCCTTAAGCATGAGCTTTGCGTTGTCACTTCCTTCCAAAGAGTACTGTACAGAGAGAAAAGAAAAAGTGGAGAAAGCTGGCAAAAACTACACTGGCCAGGCGGTCAAGGTCAGCATCAACAGCGATAAGTCACGCGCATAGTCCCTTCCCTTGACGCGATGCGAGTGCACTTCCTGCGCGTGCTCCTCCTCTCAAAAACACTGTAGCCTCAGTCTAATCTTGAGAAAAACATCAGATAAACACACGTCGAGAAACAGTTCACTAAATACCTGGCCACTCCCTCCTCTTTAACACCGTGGAGACCTTGGGGTGCCCGGTGGCTCAGTGGGTTAAGCACCTGACTCCTGAGTTCAGCTCAGGTCATGATCTCAGGGTTGTGGGATAGAGTCCTGTCGGGATGGCACTGAGCTTGAAGCCTGCTTGGGGTTCTCTCACTCCCTCTCCCTCTGCCCCTCCCTATCATCTCTCCCACTCGCGAGATCATGTGCTTTCTCTCTCTCTTAAAATAATAATAATAATAAAATTAAAATTATTTTTAAAAAACTACTGAAGTCTTGAAAAATAAGGAAGATCTGAGAAATTGTCATAGCCAAGAAGAGCATAAGGAGCCATGATGACTACATATAATATGGTATCTGGAATGGGATCCTGGGACAGAAGAAGGTCATTGGGTGAAAAATAAGGCAATTTGAGTAAAATACAAACTTTGGTTAATAGTAATGCACCAATGTTTGTTTTTCAGTTCTGACAAATGTTCCATTGTATTGTAAGCTATTAATGGAAGGAGGTGAGTACAGAGTGCATGGGGAATTTCTCGTCTTTCCAAGTTTTCTGTGAATCTAAAACTGTTCTAAAATTTCAAACTAACTTTAAAAACAAACAGAAATAAAATAGCTGAAAGCATTCAAGAGCTGACACAATTATTTTCGGAAATGACAATAGGTTCATAAATGCTAGATTAAATAAGAAAAATTGACTTTATACCTTGAAGCTACCTACCCTCCCATTACCATTTACAGTGTATGTCCCAAATATTTTGAAGACTGAAGACATGATACTGAATTGCAACACACCGCGTGCACTTCTGTTCCCAGCTCTGTCCCCAGTTTCTCTGGTTCCCCTCATCTCATGAGCCTAGGGACTGTAGGCATTTTGAAAAGCCTTCCAGCCACTTGGGCAATAAAGCTGCTGCTTATTCTTACTTAAAATACACTTGCAGAGTGAATCAGTTTTCCCTGATGATTGCATTTCCCCCATTTTCTCATGTGATTGACTGTCGCCGTTTGGCACAGAACGCAGAGGTCAAGGTGACGCTGCCTACAGAGTGTGGGTGCCTTTCCCGTAAACTCGAAATGGTGCAAAATAGGCACGTTAATAAAACCCCAATGTGCGTTCAAGGTTGGAGGTAATGTCAACTCCTCAAAAGAAACACGGATGCAGGACCGTAGTTTGAAAGCCGAGGACACAGCGGCTGTCTGGCTGTGTTTGCTGGGCCACCCCATGGTGGCAGGCCACCAGCGGCTGAACGGAAGGCCTTTCAAACCCCGCAGAGTCTTGAGTCACAGGACACCGGCAGGACACAGCCCGTGTCCTAATTCTCTTCGCTTTACAAGTGAAGTGAGTGGAGTGCAGGGGGTGGATCCCCCCAAGTCCCTGCAAGGGTCCACGACCCAGCCAGGAGTAGGATGCAATATGCTTCCTTCTGCTCGACGCCGGGCCCCAAGCCGACCTACGAGCCGAGCCATGACATGTGCCCGATTCTGCAACAACAAAGTGTCGCGGGGCAAAGACATGTCTTCACATCATTTTAAAATTCATACGTATGAGTAAAGGTCCAAAATATATTAGAATCTCAATTAAGTACAATTATCTTTCTTTAGGTCCCGGAGAGTTTCAGTACTTTGGTGTTTGCTTTACAAGATTCTTTCCTGACGTGACGCAACTGAGGAGCCACTGGATTAGAACTATGGAAAACGACTTAGGTTTTCACGAAATATTGTGGGGTGAGAATATAATGAGGAAGAAAGGAATGTATTAGCTTGATGCCATGTTTATAAACCAAATAATGACAAAATTAAAATACTCTGTATAGTATGTATGCAAATGTAAATGTCTGTAAATGTCTCTATAGAATTATTTAAATGCAGTAAAAAATATGGATGATGTGTGAAGTCTTTAATACGAGTTACCTTTGCAGGGAAAATAAAGAGATTCACACAGAGGAAAAGTGTAAGAGAATAAGGAGAAAGCCAAACAAAATGAAAAAAAAAAAACTGCACACACACAAAATTCCTGTCTGTGGTCACATTTATGCATTTATGTAAAATTATACTTATATGTATATATATGTATACATTTAAATACTTGGTCTTAAAAAATAAAATGTACTATAAGGACAAATAAATTTTGCCACAAATCAAAAGAAAAGAAAAATGAAAACTTAGAAAAATTATTTGTGATAAAAATGACAGCACAGATAGTGATTTTCTAAAAAATGTTTTTTAAAGATTTTATTTATTTATACATGAGAGACACAGAGAGAGGCAGAGACACAGGCAGAGGGAGAAGCAGGCTCCATGCAGGGAGCCCGATGTAGAACTCGATTCCGGGTCTCCAGGATCACACCCTGGGCTGAAGGCAGACGCTCAACTGCTGAGCCACCCAGGGATCCCCAAAGTTTTTTAAAAACCCTCCTACAAAACAATTAAAAATAAAACCAACAGCCTAATAGAAAAGCTAACAGCCTAATAGCTAGAACCACAAACAGGCCATTTATGTAAGAGAAAAATATAAATACTTCTACATAAAGATGTCAAATCCCATTTGTAATCTGGAAAATGCAAATTAAAACCACAATAAAATTCTGTTTTAGATTCATAGTATTGGGGAAAAATTAATATATCCTAATACCAAGGTCTGCCAAGGATGTGAGGAGTCTAAATTGAGGCCGGCAACCACTTTCAAAAGCAATTTCACGATATGTAGTAAAGTGGGAGATGTCCAATCCCTACGGCAGATTCACGCCCAGGTATATGCCCGCGTGTGTGTTAATAAAGAGACATTTACAAGAATGTGATCATAATAAGTGTCTGGAAGAGCAACAATTGGAAAAAAACGTAAATAGACACCAGTAGTAGATAAATTCTGGTATCAGCACTCAGGGGACCGAATATATCTGAGTATGTTTTCACAAATAATGTTGAGGATAAAAAGCACACGGCAGAGGAATACATGCAGAGGACGCTGTCTACATGAAGTTGTATAACCTACAAACCACTAATATGCACACACGCATGTAGTTTGGGAATACGTATGGGGGTTGTAAAGTGGCGCAGTCACTGTGGAAAACAGGGTAGAGGTTTCTCAGAAAATGAGAAATAGCGGTACTGTATGAGCCAGCAAGCCTGAGTCGGAATATCTGAATAAAATGAAAACATGGTTTCAGTGGTTTAGCCCCAGGCTTCAGCCCAGGGCGTGACCCCGGGGTCCCGGGATCGAGTCCCCCATCAGGCTCCCCGCATGGAGCCTGCTTCTCCCTCTGCCTGTGTCTCTGCCTCTCTCTGTGTGTCTCTCATGAATAAATAAATAAAATCTTTAAAAAAACAAACAAACATGGATTCAAAAAGGTACGTGCATCCCTGTGTTTGGTGCAGCATTATTCACGATGGCCAGGATATGGAAGCAGCCCACGGCCCCCCGGAGATGAGTGTGTAAAGACGCGGTGTACGCACGTGATGGAATATTACTGTCACAGGGATGAAATCTTCCCGAGAGCAACAACGAGCATGGACCCGGAGGGGGTCACGCTCAGGGAAATAGTCAGACAGAGGAAGACAGACACCATACCATCAATCGCACTTGTAAGTGGCATCTAAAAAACGAAGCAAAAGACTTAGCAACAACAACAGCAACAAAGTAGAAAGTGCAGAGAACAAACTGGAGTTTGTTGGAGGGGAGGGGAAAGGAGAAACAGGCAAAGTGCGGGAAGGGCGTTAAGAGGTACAGACCTCGGGTAAGAAATAAGTCACGAGGATGAAGCGGACAGCAAAGAGCGCGTGAGGCTACACAGCCAGCAATGGGGCTGGCTCTGTGGGGTGTCTGACAGCAGCTCACTGCCACGCTGGGCACGGCCACGATGGATATAACTGTCAAGTCACCTGAAGCTGGTACAATTTTTATGTCAACTCTGTTGAATTTTAAAATGAAGCTATGCCCAGGGGTGGGGGGACACCCGGGTGGCTCAGTTGGTTAAGCCTCCGACTCTTGGTCTCAGCTCAGGTCATGACCTCCGGGTTGTGGGATTGAGCCCCCGACTCCGTGCTGGTAGGGGAGTCTGCTTAGGATTCTCTCCCTCTCTGCCCCTCCTCCTACTCATTCTCTCTCTCTCTATCTCAAATAAATAAATAAATAGATCTTTAAAATAAATAAGTAACACACACACAAAATCTGGGAGTGATAAATTTTACATTTAGGCGACAAATACTCCTGAAAAGAAGAAATGGGCAGATTCAACCAGAGAGCAGCATGCAGTGCTCTTCCTCTGATTGTGTGCTTTGTGAGCCAAGTGGTGTCGGCTTATGTTATTTTTTTTATTATTATCATTATATTTTAAAATATATTCTGTGTACAATTATCATAATACTCTACCTATTATTAGTCATGCCCTTCATCGATATTATTTCATAGCATTCCTTAAAAAGAGACTCCCTCATAAGAGGAGTATTCATTAAGATGACAGTGAGAAGCTATTATTTTTCTTTTTTTACCTATCACAACAGTAAAGATAAATATTTTGATGCTAAATGTTCCAGCAGGGGTGTAGTACTTCCAGGAATTGCTGGGAGGGTACATTTTTAGAACTTGGGTCTGTGGAGAAGATTTGGCCATCGCCAGAAAACCGAGGTGCATGTGCTCTGGGCATTCCGTGCAGTTACACCGCGGCAGGTGGGGACGCGCTAGCGAGTGCAGCGGGCCAGGCGACCCGCCACGACACTGTCCTCCATGGCACCTGGCCAGGAACGACCCACAGCAACCTGCAGGAGGGGCTGCTTGGAAAAATAAACCAAAAACAGCTCCTCCATAGACAGGATGTTCTGCAAGGAGATGAAGGAGCAGGAGCAGCGGCTCTAGAGGGAGAAGCGGGGCCCCTGGGCCCACGGTGGCCTGTGGCACTTGCAGCTGGGGCCTCGGAGAGGAGCCTCCTGGCCACGGCTCGCGTCTGATACGCCAAGTGCCTTGGAGCCCAAGAGAAGGGCAAAGAAGCAAGTATGACTAAGAGGGCAAAGATCACCATCTCACTGTGCGACTCTAGTTTGCTCACCGGGTTGCTGTTGAGTGTCCCTTGGTTCTCTCGGTCTTGACACAAGCCCCACCTGGCCGCCAGGTAACCCGCTGTATGCTTTATGATTTGGGCTCCGGAGATCGCGCTCAGGAGTGTCGTGTCCGCGTAGGATGCGGAGGATTCATCTGTAATTTCTTTCTTTTTCGTATAGTTCTCCTTCCCTCCCATCCTTCCTCCCTCCCGTCCTTCCTTCCTCCTGTCCTTCCTCCCTTCTGTCCTTCCTCCTCCCATCCTTCCTCCCTCCTGTCCTCCCTCCCTCTCCCTCCTGTCCTTCCTCCCTCCTGTCCTCCTCCCCTCCCATCCTTCCTCCCTTCCTTCCTCCCATCCTCCCTCCTGTCCTTCCTCCCTCCCTCCCATCCTTCCTTCATCCTGTCCTTCCTCCCTCCCTCCCTCCCTCCCGTCCTCTCTCCCTCCTGTCCTTCCTCCCTCCCTTCTTTCTGTCTCTTTCAAACTCTGCCAGGTTTTGGTTCCAGGATTTTGGTAGCCTCGGGGCCTCAGGCTGGCTCAGGGGGAAGAGACCGTGACTTGCCCTTGGGACCAGAAGCTAGGACCTCACGTTGGGTGTGGAGATTAATTAAAAATAAATACACTTCTGAAATATGTTAAAAATATGTTGGTGTCCTCATAAAACAACTTGCCAAGTGTTCCCCTCTTCCTCTATTTTTTTAAGTAGTTTGTGTAAGTGTTATTATTTCTTCCTCAAATGTCTGATAGAATCCACCAATCAGACTACCGTTTGTGATTAGACACACTGATAAGTCAAATAATTTTCCTCTGTACCTTGAAGCCTTAGCCATATTTAGAAAACTCTGTGCTTTAGTTGGTATGTTCCTTCTATTAAATCAGAGCTTTTAATCACCAGGGATGTAGATATACCCAATTTGTTTCTGATAATTAAAAATTTTAATAGGTATGGGACTAATCAGATTTTATGCCGATAATTACTGTAACACTGTATTTATCATTACATTTATGTTTATTAATGTTATTTCATAGTATTTTTTTAAGTTTCTATTTCATCTTGTGACAGTTTGGGTAAGTTTTAAATTTTCTTTAAAGAAGTTATCCGTTGCACCTAAACTGTTGAATTTATTGGCATAATGTTGCTCCTATTATTCCTTTATCATTCTTGATGTTTATGGAATAAAATAATCTTACTTCTTTTATTATCGATGCTAGTGATTTCCCTCTTTCTTTTTTCCTTAAGCACTATGGCTATGACTTTATCAATTTTGCTTGTCTTCTTAAAGCACTAAATTTTACCTCTATTAATTTTCTCTACTTGTCTCCCATTTCATGGATCTTGGCTTGTTATTAGTACCTTGCACTGTTTACCTGAGGTTCACTTTTCCATTCCTTTAGTTGCAATGTACCTATATTTTCATGCTTGAAGGGATGGCGGAGCCGCAGCTCTATGGGGCCTGGGCCTCTGGCCACGGGAACACTTGCTGCCCTGACCCCGTACCCCCTACGCTGCATAACCACGTTATCAAGGAGAAGCAACCTCTACTGTGTTTCACCTCTGAGCTTTGGAGGCTGTTTTACCACAGCTTCTGCGGCCGGAGGCGGGATGTAGGAGACCGACCACCACAGGCGTCATGCGGGCGGGAGATGGGCAAGTCTTAAATCCCGAAGGAGGCCCTGGAAGTAACAGGGTGAGAAAGACGCGAGAAACATTTTGAGTTAGGAATCAGCAGGCTTGGGTCTAGTTGGATGTACGAGGGAGAGGAGGCTGATGAGCAGTCGTCATAAGGATCAAATCTTAAAAAGGTTCTAACAAAGCTTTTAGCAATGCAAGGTGATGGTCTCCTGTCAGGACGAGGTGATGCCGTGCAGTGACAGCAGGACTCGGGGGATCACAGGCCGCGCTTGTCGTCGTGGGGGCTTGCCCACCTTTCCTCTGCCTTGGGTGAATCAAATGGCCTGATTAGGAGCTTGAGTAGCTAGGTTGGGGCCTCTCCATGAAGCTGTTGGCTTGGCTTGGCTCTACTTACACTGTGAAGAAACAAAAATGATCATGGCTTATGTTTCGTGATTTATGCAACTGATTTAATTCTATGTTTCTTACCTAAGCACTTTTCCAGCAAATATTAATTTATTTCTCCCCCTGGAATGTCAAGCCAGTATGTAATGATGTTGGAGGAACATATTCTGATGTATGTGGATGGGACACACTTTGTGGCATGGCAGGTATGTGCGTATCTTCACTCATTCCCCCAAACTAGACACATACTTGTTGTCACCACCCTTTTCTTTAGGACTCAAGGAATTGCTTGATTAATAACTCCATTCTCTTTTCTGGAATCTAGCTTCAGAAAGAAGTCTGAAGCTCATTTATTCTAGGAAATAAATAATTATTAACATTTTAACTATGACCTATAAATACATACCTACATATATGACCTATATATACATATATATTTTTATTATAAGTATTTTTTATATTTATATTGTTTATATATATTTTTAAGTAAGCTCATGGGACTTGAAGTTGTGACTGTGAGATCAAGAGTCGCATGCTCTACTGACTGAATCAGCCAAGTGTCTCCAAAAACATTATTCACATCAGTAAGAACCATAGTTTTAAGATAAAAAAGATAAAGGTTTGGGAATAATTGCATTAGGAAATGGAAGGACACAGTGGATACACTAAGCAAATTCAAAAGCTGATTATTTGAAAACAATAGAATAGAGAAGAAATTAGCTAATACAACCAAGTTGAAGGGGGAGAAAAATACCAATTAGGAAAGAAAATGGGAAAGTAACTAAATACAGAATGAAGTGGAATACTTGTAAGGGGTTATTTTGCTTAACTGTATAAAAAATAATTTAGAAAACTCTGTGAGGTAGAACAAATATATAGCAAAACTAACCACCAATGGGGTAGAAAATATAAACAAAAACGAAAAATGCACAAAGAGCCATCTTGTTCTCTCTTTCCACTCTAAAAATGCATAAAACCTCAGCATTTCACCAGGGTATTTTCTGAAACTTTAAAGAACAGAGAAGTCCAATGTAATGAAACTGTTCCAGAACATAGACAAGTAGGGGAAACTTCAAAATTCTCTTTAAGAAGCCAGAATAATATCCTGACCAAATCTGACCCAGATATAATAAAAGCAGAAAACAGATCTATTTCACTGATAAGAATTGATTTTTTTAAACTTCTAAAAAAAATTGTAAGTGAAATTGATCATATTTTAAAATAATAGATCTTGACTAGATAAGGATCATACCAGAAACACTCGGGTGTTCCAGTACCAGCAAATCCAATAATATAGTTCACCGCGTTAATAAATGAAATGAGAAAAATAATATACATGTCTTCACCAATACTGGAAAAAAAATTTGATAAAACACGAACGTTTTCTTGTGATAAAAGTTCTTGATAAAATAAGACGAGAACCACTAACAATTTTTACTTCGTAATGAGATAGCTCAGTAGTCCTTGGGATATTTCCTTCCTATGTACAACTAGTGTCCAGATTTAGGATGTTAACAACAACAACAAATGTAATAGCAGCAAAAAGAAAATCTGAGCCCTAACTTATAATAAGAAATGTGCAAAATTCTACTAGGGCAGGTTCAAAATCCCAGTAAACGACCAAAGAGACATGCATGTACACAGGAATGTATAATCTTAAAAAAATAGATGTACATTTTCAGCCTCTCCCTGGTGCCTAACGTACCATTGCTTCATGGCCTCAGTAACTCAGCAGCAGATCTTCCTCCCTGAGGACGGCCGGTCTCGCCCGTGGAGTCAGGCAGACGAGCATCGCCAGGGAACTGGTGTGGCAATCGGGGCCTTCAGCCGTGGGGACAGCAGCCTGCCTGGAGGTGGGGCGAAGGGACCCACCTGGGCCCAGCTGGGCACCCGAGGAGCGGGTACCTGCGCACCTGCCGGGAGGCCACCCCGGGGAGGCTTCTGCAGACACCGCAGCCAACTCCCCTCCTGCTGGCCCCCCTGCACCCGGCTCCCCCTCCCTCCCAGGCACCGTCACCGAGGGTAACTCGCGGGGCGTGGGTGCCTGGAGGGGGACGAGGGCCGAGCAGAAGGCCCAGGTCAGGGACCATAGGCCGAGCACAGACAATGTTCAGCAAAGGATCCTGGGGAGCAGAGTATCTGGAAGGAGCAGCTCGCACGCTCATCCCGTGCCTTACACCGAAATAAATTCTGGATGGATCAGATCGTCATACACTAAAACAGAACTGTGACATCATCACACAAAAAACGGGAGCTTTTTATATAAACTCCAAGAGGAGGGCACTTCTGTGACCTTAGGTGTGTTTTTAAAATCGGCGTGTTCAACAGTCTTCAGCCCAAGTTCAAGGGTATACGCAGACTGAGAGGAAATACTTTGTGTCACGTTACAGACGGAGTGTTAAAGTCGCTACAAAAGAGTCTTTTAAAAAAAGGCTGTAAAGTAAAAAAGGACAAAGACGCGAGCAGTCCAGTCATGACAGAGAAAATGCAACTATCAAACATGTGACAAGACGTTCAGGTCACTGTAGGAAGCCCGCCGGGCACGACGCAGCTCGCTCATCTGGTCTCATTCTGCTTGAGGGGACCGATTTGGTGACACGCTGTTTGGGGACTGGTTCGGTGATATGCCGTTTGGGAACCAATTTGGTGACACACTGGGGACCGATTCAGTGACATGCCGCTTGGGGACTGATTTGGTGACACACTGGGGACTGATTCGGTGATATGCCGTTTGGGGACTGATTCGATGACATGCCGCTTGGGAACCGATTTGGTGACACATTGTTTGGGGTCCAGTTCAGTGATACACCACTTGGGGACCAATTCGGTGACACGCCATTTGGGGACCGATTTGGTGACACACTGGGGACCGATTTAGTGACACGCTGTTTGGGGACCAGTTCAATGATATGCCATTTGGGGACTGATTCGGTGACATGCTGTTTGGGGACTGATTCAATGACATGCCGTTTGGGAACCAATTTGGTGACACACCGTTTGGGGACCGATTCGGTGACACGCAGTTTGGGGACCGATTCGGTGACACGCTGCCTGGGGAAGGGTGTGCAGCACCTGCGACGCTGTGTCCGGCCCTCTGGGCCCCTTAGCACCCTGTCAGCCAAGGCGTGTGCACACTCCCGGGCACGTGGTTTCCATTCCCAGAGGTTGACCCCGCGTGCCCCTGCATGTGTGGACAATGCACATGCAAAGATGCTCCCGTGGCATCGCTCCTACCAAGAGAAGACTGGAAGCATCCAGTATCTGACAGGAGTGAGCTGCTACATAAACTGTGACACCGGAGTACAAGGACAGTGTGACAGAGCGGGCGATTCTCTGCTGTCCCAGAAACGGCCTCCGAAATACGTCGGTACCGTCGGCCGGCCGAACCAGTTTCACGTATGCAAATAAACCCGCATATGCAATTGCACATTCACAGAATATTCTGGAAAGCGCTCGAAACAAAAGCCTTTGGGGGAGCCTGGGAGGTTGGGGGTTGAGGTCAGAGTGAGAATCGCTGCCTCTTGTAGATCATTTGGTATCTCTCACATTTTGTGCCACGTGTAGGAGACACATGTTCCAAAATTGGCTAACAGTAGATTTTTGAAAACATTCAAGAGGACGCCAGGTGCGTACCTGTAAAGCAGAGGGTCTTCTAGTGACAGTCCTGATACCAAGGCACAAATGGGGACTGTCTGCCTTGGGGCCCGGGTTCGTTCCAGTACAAGACCAGTCCCGCCGGTGCAGACGGGGGCTGGGAAGGGGTATCAACCAGCACAGGGATTGGAAACTCAGGTGAGCTCCAACTACGGGTCACTTGTCATTGCACCGCTACTGTTCTTTGATAAAATAACCTCATGACTTTTATGACACGACTTCAGAAAAGCACATCTCTCTCCAGGTTTTCTTGGCTCTTGAGTCACATGATTCTAGGCCATTAGGTTTGCCAACGCTGTTGGACCTTCTCCTTCGGGCCTCGCTGAGCATCAGGAACCTGGAGTCGGCACATCCAGAAAGGCGGGCGGGCGGCGGGCGGGCGGCGGGCATCTAAACGCCCGTCGGACGCGACGGGACCAAAGCCCTGGCTTTTCATGCTGTGTAGCTTCTGAGGCAAGAGCCAGGATCCGTGAACGTCGTCACTGGAAGCGGAAAGCCTCACTGCAGGACGCTTCAGTCACGAGGACACTGGAAAACATACTGGGCCCTTTCCTTGCCGTTGAGCATTCCTTGTCCAGAGATGCTCAGTCCACCCCCGACCCGGCAGGCCGTGGCCGTGACGGGAGCCTGTCCTGGATGGGAGCCCGTCCTCGACCTGAGCCTGTCCTGGATGGGAGCCTGCCGCCGGGCAAGTAAAGGTAAGGCCCGTTCTCTACCCAGAGTTTCTCGCTCTCCTACCTCAACCTCCAGGCCGAGGTGGCCAGCCTGAGGATAGTCCGGCAATGAGGCAAGTGTTCATCTCTTGTAAATCCAACTTCGTCCTTTCACCCGAAAGACGCCGGCAGCATGTTCTTGTGGACACACTAGAAGTTCGGACATCGGACCTGTGCCATCCGTCCTGTCTGTGTGGCGACCCAACGTTCTGAGGTTAATGGGCTTAGGGGACAGGACTTCACTGACCTCAAGTTATTTAGCAAAACGAGGGATCTTATTTATTTGCAGTTGAAATTGAGTTAATAAGTCTATTTTTATCTACTGCTTGACACATTCGAAGAGGAAGGCCGTTCTGAGGATTCACATTTATGAGTTAGTCTGGCCCCAGGGATTCCCTCTATTTAATTATGAGAAGATACGGGCCTAGGATATCTTCACGTTATTCTCTGAAGGTCAACAAGCCAACTTCCCGAACCTCCCGAAGCCGCGTCCCCCGCACTTCCCCACCTTTGGCTAATGTCCCACTTGTCCTCCGGATGCCTAGGCCTCCCCTCTGAACTGCCCTCCAGCCCCTCGGCAAGCTGACGGGAGCCAGAGCTGATGGCACCTACGTGGCGGCAGTGGGCCCCCGCCTGTCACTGTCCCTGGAGGAGGGCTCCCAGATGGCTCAGGCTCAGCCCGCTGCCGAGACAACGCCAGGGAGCCGCTGACCACGGGGTGTTGGGGCGGGGGAGCCAGGTGCTCTGCCCCCCCGACACCCCGGAGGCAGCTGGGGGCTCACAGGGCCGCCGTGCAGCCTGAAGGCCTGGGCCGTGAGCTTGCCGCCCGGCCATGAGGACGGTCACAGAGCGGGGGCAGCTGCGGGCACCCCAGGAGCACACGGGCATCCCCGCCCCCCTCGTGGAGCAGCTTCGGGGCAAAGCTCGGGTCCCCAACTCCAAGTGCTAGAGGCCCATCTCACTCCAGCACCCCCGCTTCTCCCCCAGATCCCTGCGCCTTAAAACAGCAGGTGCCCAAGCTGCTGGTGCCCCAGCAGGCCCGCCTGGCTGCCCCCTCACAGCACTGGGGGCCCGGCGGGCACAGCTCCTTTCTGGTGGCCGTCCCCGGGGCCACCCTGACCTGTACCTGCCCCCAACATGGGCCAGTGACTCGATGCCTCTGTTCTGCAGGCCACGAACCTCCACGGACCTCCACGAACCTCCACGAACCTCCATGGACCTCCACGTAGCCAACCTCCTGCCTCCCCTCCAACCTAATGGATCTTCAAAAAGCCCAACAAAGGGGCCCCTGGGGGGCTCAATGGCTGAGTGGCTGCCCTCAGCCCAGGGCGTGACCCCGGGGTCCCGGGATAGAGTCCCACATCGGGCCCCCTGCAGGGAGCCTGCTTCTCCCTCTGCCTGGGTCTCTCCTTGTCTCTCTCTGGGTCTCTCAGGAATAAATAAATACAATCTTTAAAAAAAATAGCCCAACAAAATCACGTCACCCCCTTAGTCAGCAACTTCCCCCCATTGTCTTGCAAATAAAGCACAAAATACTGTCCTTCAGCTTCATATGGCAGCTTCGCTTCCACTGTTGGTAAATCCTCTGGTTTTGCTGCCTGGACATGGGCCAAGGGCGCCCCTGGGGGCCGGTACCTGCAGGGGGCTGGGGAGTCTCGGGCTCTGCATCCCCTTCAGGAGCACGCGGACGGGTGGCACAAACATTCTAGATCTGTTGTCTCAGGCATTACTCCTAAACCGCCCCAAATCTTTAAGAAATACTTGGTTAGAAAATAATAAAAACCTCAAGCAAATTAGCTTCCTATCTGTGAAACCCATCCTCAAATTTCCTTTTCCTGGAGACCTCCCCGATTCATGAAATCACCTGATGTCCCTACCTGCTGCGTCCGCAGCATCCACCGTGTCTACTGTCCCGCTGATGTCATTCTCTGTTACCGGAGGCTCCTTTTCACGGGTGTCCCCGCCCTCCTGGACTGTGACCCCCTTGAAGGCAGGCCTTTTGTTTCACTCACATCGATGGCCCGGGAAGTACCTAATGCAGTTTTTTGTCCGTATCAGTAGTTCAATAAATGCCACGCATTTCATTTTTTTTGGACCCACGGGGATCAAATAGATGTGAGATTGGGCGGCACGTGGCTAGTTACCAAAATTGATGCATCTGCATCTCTGGGGATTAAAATCCATTATATTAAAAAAAAGAAAAACCTTTATTTATTTGACACAGAGAAAGAGTACAAGCAGGGGGAGTGGCAGAGGGAGAGGGAGAAGCAGGGAGCCCGATGCGGGGCTCCATCCCAGAACCCCGGGATAGTGACCCGAGTCAAAGGCAGACACGTTTGACCAACTGAACCACCCAGTTGCCCCTAAAATCTATTATCTAATAGAAAGCACACCAGCCAAGGTCCAGGATAGCACATTTTTTTTAAGATATTCTTTTTCTTTATTATTTTTTTAAATAGCATATTTTCATTTTTTAAGATTTTATTTATTTATTCATGAAAGACAGAAAGAGAGAGAGAGAGAGAGGCAGAGACACAGGCAGAGGGAGAAGCAGGCTCCATGCAGGGAGCCCAACGTGGGACTCGATCCCAGGACCCCGGGTCATGCCCTGAGCTGGGGCATGTGCTCAACCCCTGAACCACCCAGGCATCCCTCTTTTCCCTCTTTTTCCTTTTTTTAAGTGACCTCTACATGCAACGTAGGACCCAAGCCCATAACCCCGAGATCAACAGTCCTACGCTCTACGGGCTGAGCCAGCCAAGGCGTCACACCTGCGCGGAGCTTGCCAGGCACAGCCAGGACTTCAAATGGTAACGAGAAAAATCATTTGGCTTATCGGGGCATTTTAATCATATCCTTCAAAGTGTCACTGTCAGAAAATAAACGTAGATTTGCAAAGAATGTGGCCCGAACAACAGCTCGAGCTGCAGTCCACAGCCCCTCTCTGACCATTGCGGACTGTGCTCTCTCACATCTGCATCTGCGATCCAACAGACCCCTTTCTTTGGAGCCTCCAATCAGGGTGGCGACTATGTTGCAACAGAAATATCTGTAAATCTGCATCATTTAAGAAATATTTATTACCTAGCAACTGTTTACAAAGCGTTGAGTTAGATGCTGCACAGAATACAAAGCATTCAAGGTAGCTGCCGTGAGCTGAAAAGACGTGGACTCTGGTTGGACAAACAAAATGCAGGCCCCTGAGAGGACCGCAGTGTGGCCTAGCCACATGACGGCATCACGTGTCTGTGACATAACACACCACCTGGTGTATGGATAAGCCACACACGGGCCTGACCGTTGTCCCCTCCGTCGCCTGCCTCTTACAGGATGCCGTTAGCTCCAAACCCACTGGCACTGACCTCAAATTTTACACATCAGATTTTTTTTTAAAGGATTTATTTATTTATTCTAGAGGGAGCAACAGTGCATGAGCAGGAAGCTCAGGGGGATGGGGGAGATGGGGTGCGGGGGGCTGCGCTGAGCGCAGAGCCCGAGGCTAGCTGGGTCCCTGGGCCCCGAGATCACAGCCTGAGCTGCCAGCAACTGGGTGGCGGGACCCCCGCGCTGCCCCCGCGCCCCTTACACGTTGGATGTTAGAACTACGGCCCCGGTAAGTGTTTGGCCACGCACAGTCTGCCTGTTTCACGTGGCCTCTAAGCATACCCGGTACCTGGCCACCATATAGAAGACAGGCAAAGGCTTGGGTTTTTAAAGATTGTGTGTATTTATTCATGAGAGACCCAGAGAGAGGGGCAGAGGGAGAAGCAGGGGGAGCCCGACGCAGGACTCGATTCCCGGGACCCCAGGGTCACACCCTGGGCCGAAGGCAGACGCCCAACCCCTGAGCCCCCCCCCCCCCCCAGGTGCCCCTTGAGTTGCTTTTTTATTTTATTTTATTTTATTTTATTTTATTTTATTTTATTTTATTTTATTTTATTTTTTAAGATTTTTTATTTATTTATTTATAATAGACATAGAGAGAGAGAGAGAGAGAGAGAGAGAGGCAGAGACACAGGAGGAGAGAAAAGCAGGCTCCATGCCAGGAGCCCGACGTGGGACTAGATCCTGGGACTCCAGGATCGCACCCTGGGCCAAAGGCAGGCGCCAAACCCCTGAGCCACCCAGGGATCCCTGAGTTGCTTTTTTAAATTATCCTTTTTTTTTTTTTTTTTTTTTTACAATCCTGAGGTCTTTTATTTTCTTTACAGTTATCATGCCATGAATTCATAGGGAATGGGTTCCAGCAGTTCAGGCTCCTTTCCATTGGTTCTCACAAAGTGTGCTTCTCTGGGTGGGGCAGGCTGGCGCTTCAGTTGGACCCAAGTACCTTTCTCTTTGGCTTCCTTCTTTTTCTGATCATTTTCCTTCACACGCTTCAGGAAGCTATCTCGGCTCTTTGAGTGTTTAATATGCTCAATGCGGACATTAATTCTCTTGGCAAGAATCTTGTCCTTAACTTGTTTGTTTACAACAATGCCAACAGCATGCTGAGTAACATTGTAGACCCTTCCAGTTTTGCCATGGTAACATTTGTGGGGCATTCCTTTTTGAACAGTGCCCATTCCCTTGATGTCCACAATATCACCTTTCTTATAGATTCGCATGTATGTGGCTAAAGGAACAACTCCATGTTTTCTAAAAGGCCTAGAGAACATATAGCGGGTACCTCTCCTCTTTCCCTTTGTGTTGGTCATTTTGGCGAATTACTGGAAGATGGAGTTTCCGGCCGAAAGGAACTTAAATTATCCTTTTTAAGCACAGAAACCCCTCAGGAAAATTTAACTTGCAACCTGCCCTTCTCGGCGCAGGGGCTCCCAGAGTTCCTCTGAGAGCAGGACGCTCAGCTTTGCCAGCAGGTGGTGTCAACAGTGGGGCCTTCGCCGTCGTCTTGACTACTGTTCTCGTGACTTTACTGTGTGTTTGTTGAATGCACACTTGGTTTTTTTTTTTTTATTTTTATTTATTTATTAGAGAGAGAGAGAGACAAGTAGAGGGAGAGGAACAAGCAGATTCTGCTTTGAGCTCAGAGCCTGCAGGGGGCTGGATCTCAGGACCCTGAAATCATGACTTGAGCCACAATCAAGAGTCAGACACCTAACCAACTGCCACCAGGTGCCCTGCATGTCTAGTTTTAAAGTGTTTGCAGTTCTGGGACATCTGGGTGGCCCAGTAGGTGAAGCATCTGCCTTCGGCTCTGGTCATGATCCTCCCGGGATGGAGCCCCTCATCGGGCTCCCTGCTCGGCAGGGGGGTCTGCTTCTCCCTCTGCCCCTCACCCCGCTAGTTCTCTCTCTCTCAAATAAATGAATAAAAAAAAATCTTAAAAAAAAAGCAAAATGTTTTCAATGAGTAGGGACCCCATCCTGACCAATAAGCACAAAAAAGCAATTAGTGTGTTGCAAGTGTAAGAAAAGGTGGCATGCTGTGACCAAGAGCAAAAATAATTCTAAGGAGTGAAAGCGATCTGAGGGCACCCCCGTCACTTATGCGTGTGGAATAAATCCTAAGGAGCACGGGGGCCACAGAGTAGGAGTGAATGGCGCGTCACACGGGGAGTGACCCGCCTCTGTGGCTGACCATGATGGGCGGGCAAAGTATAAAAGTGACACAACGACAAAGGGACGTGAGGCTAGGGAGCGATCAGGGGGCCTCTCCTGTCGTCCTGACACCGGATCAGGGGACAAAGACCCACTGGGTTAATGCAGAGGCCAAGTGGGCCCCGTGAGACGGCGGCCTTGACATAGGAGATGGAAGAAAGGTGCCTCCAAGGCCCGTCGGAGACCTGCATGGTGCTGGCACGAGGAGCAGGGGTCCTGTGTCGCAGACGCGTGCAGGTATAGGCGAGGAGGCAAGCCGCCCCGGGCCCAGCTTCCAGGGTTCCAGGGCAGGCCCCCCGCCTGTTGTGGGGGAGAGGGAAGGTGCCCACGCGCACGCAGGGGCCGAGCCAGCGAAGAATGCCCAGCTCCATCTGCAAAGAACCAGCCGACTCTCATCCGATGGAAGTCCTCCTGGGAAGCAAGAAGACGCTTTTCACAGCAAACTTCATCTTCAACATTTTTAAAAATATGTTTTCTGAACTTCCGGTACTGTCATTGCAAGAAACAAGGGGCCAGAGAAGGGGAACAGCCCCCACACTCCGACGTGCCACCTCTCACCTCCAACCCGGTGACTTCCAGCCACACGTCGCTTTCGATGCAAACCGCGCTGTAGACGCGTGATGTAATTTGTGACTCATGGTGATTGTAAACCCAGCTATTAAAAAGTCTTTTTATAAATTGAGATTTTTCTCAGATCTACAAAACCAAAACAAGATACAGGAATATCTCGAGAGCCAAAGACTTCCTGTGCCAACTGTAACACTCCGTTCTCTTTCCTTGTGTGTGCATCAAAGTAGCCGCGTAGTTTTTTTGATTGACTTTGTCACAAGTTCTCATAAAATACAAGCTTTATCTGTTTTTTTTGTTTTTTTTTTGTTTTTTACATGGGAGTTCCACATAAGTTTTCCTTTGGGAGGAAAAAGTATCCTCCTGTTTAAAAACTTGAAAATCATAACTATAAATAACAAACTATTGAAGATTTTTGGGCAGGAAAGTTACATAATGTAAGTGGTGTTTTAGGAATATATTAATCTGGCTGTATGTCATATGGATTGCCCAGAGACCAGTTAAAAAGATACTGTGAACAGTGTCCTGTGAAAATAACCATTATAATAGAATAGAAAATGGAACTAAGACCTATTATATCTGTCAGAAATCATGAGAGGCATAAAACAAAGTGGCTGAAAAATTATGTTTACATACCAAATAGGCATACAGAGAGGCTTTTTCACCTTCAAGCTCTATGATTTCTTCTATTTTGTGTTCAAATAAAAAATGCAAAACAAGGACAGAGTGATACTGCGGAAAGTGTTCAGCTAGCTCCCTAATAAAGGGAAAAAGCACTTAGCAATTGTTACACTACTTCATCTAAAATGCCTTTGATTGGTATAAGAGCATTGACTAGATATGAAAGCTTCTTTGACTCAAGTTTTAATAATAAAACTCTCCCCCGGCTCCATTTTTAACCTCAAAAGTATTTTTTCTCGATTTTTGGAAAATTATTTTCCAAGATAATAAATATTCATTGTAGAAATATTATAGAAATGCATATAAGCAAAAAATAGAATTACTTGTAATTCTATAACCCAGATAGGATGGGTTTGGAAGGCTATATGCTTTTTAGTGTATAGTCTCTCCAAACTTATTCTATACAAATCTATACCAATTAGTAAAGAAGGCTTCAAATAAAATAGGATTATGCTCTATATTCAGCTAAATGTTTCAGAAATGAGTCCCTTGTAGATTATTAGTTAAATAGTTGGCAATCAGGGAATGATTATTTAATAACTATCAATAGCCAGAAATCTAACATGTAATTTTGAGCAAACTGTCTTGGAATTTAAATTTAACTGAAATCGTGGTCATACAATGTACGTGATCCGTAAAATAAAATAAATTTCATCTGTATCCAGCCATAGGTTTTGAAGTCAAGTGTTTATCAATGCCAGCGCGCCCTTTTAACTTCAAAACTGCCTTGGCCTCATTATGAGCAGAATTTGGTATCACAGGAATTCATCTGAACATCTCCCTGCATTGGAACTGAAATGGGCTTCGGAGTCTATTTCGTTCCAACAGATCATCACTAAACCTTGGTTTTCTTTTCTTTTTTAATATTTTATTCATTTATTCATGAGAGACATAGAGAGAGAGAGGCAGAGACGCAGGCAGAGGGAGAAGCAGGCTCCCTGCAGGGAGCCCCACTCAGGACTCGATCCCAGGACCCCAGGGTCACACCACAGGCTAAAGGCAGTGCAAAACCACTGGGCCACTGGGGCCGCCCTGTTTTTAACTCTTAATTTTTTTTTTTTTTTAACTATGGAGAATGAAATGCCAGCTGCCGGGGGAGGCCAGTGTGGGGTGGGTGAGACGGGGACAAAGGCAGGCACTGCCGGTGGGCCCGGGGGCACAGGAAAGTGTCCACCCCGTAGTATGTGCTGGAAACTAATATTAAACTGTATGTTATCTAACCAGAATTTAAATAAAAACTTAAAAAATAAACCCACCCAAAATTTGCTTCCCTTCTTTGCAGTCATTCTTCTCCCAGACACGTCTACCAATGAGGCCACTGACATCCTCTGACTCAATGACAGGCTCAGAGCAGTGATGGATCAGTGGCGGACCCAGGGCTTGACATCTCGCCCCACACCCTCCTCCCGGCCTACGATCAAGGGCACCTCCCCCCACGACTATTCCCTTATCCGAGGTCACTCCTGGAGGGCTCTTCACCCACCTCCACCTGGGCACTGATTTTGTGACCTGAAGACTGGGTGGCGAAGACACAGGTTGCATTTAGAAAACAACAACAACAGAACAACAAAAAACCTCTTTTGCGGGACTCGAAATATCATGTTACGTCTGTGAATTAAAACTGGACGATGGTAACCAACATCATTTTTCCATGATTGTTTGGCAACAATCAAAAAGTCGAACAGCATCGTGGTTCCAAGGCTACTGGGGAGGAGGTGCTATCCCAGGCTGCCAGCCGGAGGGCCCAGCGATATGACCCCCACGCAGGCACTGGGGCAATGTTTTTAATCGTTAAAATGTCTCTCCCCTCGACCCAGCGATCTTCCTCCGGGATGTGTGTCCTACGGGGGATTAACCCGCTGGAGAACCAGGCAGCAGTGAAGAGCAGCGAGAGGCCTGGTGGGGAAGGAGCCCCGGGAGGTATTGCCACGTGTAAAACTCGAGGTGAGAGGGATCCCCGGGTGGCTCAGCGGGTTGGCGCCTGCCTTTGGCCCAGGGCGCGATCCTGGAGTCCCGGGATCGAGTCCCACGTCGGGCTCCCTACATGGAGCCTGCTTCTCCCTCTGCTTGTGTCTCTGCCTCTCTCTCTATGTCTATCATGAATAAATGAATAAAATCTAAAAAAAAAAAAAAACTCGAGGTGAGAAGAGGATAAAGGAGAGGCCCCGTTTTATAGAAGCAACAGAGGAAATAATAGCAGCAATTAGTGCAAGTGGTTAACCACGGGGGGAGTGGTGGGCAGGTGGCTACTGGCAGGCTGGTAATAAGTCTTCTTGGTGCGCACTTTTTAAAGCCTTTTATTCTTAGTTAAAAAAAGATCATGTGAATGTATTGCCTCCTAAAAATAAAAACCAAATAAATTTTTAGAAGGACCACATTTTCATTTCATTGTTTTACTTAAATGAAAGATGAGGAACGGGACCCTAATCCTTTCTAATTTCGAATAAGAACAACTGAGATGTTTTCTTAGATGAACTTGCTTGTGACGAGGAAAAGATGAAGAAAAGTATTAAAGTGATGTAGCGCAAATTCCCATGATGACCACTGAGTACTTGGCCGCAGTGCGGCGTCCTGAATCCTGCAGCGTCCTAGGCCACACCGACTTTGCTGACTTTTTTCACTTTATTGACTCCACCTCTTTGAACAAGAGTGAGAATCCTCAAAACGTCTGTCCTTCAAATATTTATGCTAATGTCTTAAAAGGAGCTGGTAAAACTATTTGAAACTTGATATGGGTAATCTTTATTTTAATGACTACTGGAGAATAGAGCAGGGAAACGTGGCGTGATTCAGCCGAGATCCAGAAGATTGTCAAATACATAGGAGTTTTTAAAAAAGTGTTTTATGCATCAGAGTAATGTAGGGATGTAATTACAGTAGATGGTCCAATTGGATGAAATAGGGATAATTCATTGACTTTCCAGGATAATTCTAAAATCATTGCACACGCGACCACACAGACACATTTTGCCTCTCACAATAAGACTCCTCCAGGGGAATTATGAGTCCTGCCTCAAAATAAGATTTCTACAATAAAGGCAAAGCAGGGAAACACAAAGATGTTGGAATCAGAGAGGAACTTTGCCTTAACGATGTGTGATCAGAATTATACATTATTGTGATATGTTATTATTTTGTAAGTTGAACACCAGCTGTGTGATCTTAGAAGGGTTACTTAACCATCTCTGAGTCTCCCTGCTCGTTCATGGGAATGGTAATAATGCCTTGCACATAAAGCTGTTGTAAGGAATCAATGAAAACACGGATTTGAAGGTGTGCTCAAGCTACGCCTTCCGTGAACACGGCGAGTGCTCACCAACGGGGGGGGGGGGGGGGGCCTTATTTCAACCTTCCTTGAGTGTCAACAATCTCATAAGATGGAATGCACGGGCGTTTAACACACATGACTACATACACAATTCATGACATAATGACATACTATTGTGTTAACATAGACGAAGCCTGTGGTTTCCTAATTGGAAAACTGGGGTTTGAAATTCAATGAATACTCTGATCAAAAAAAAATAATAATAAATCCCTGGTAAAAAATAACAGCAGGAAATATACAAGCATGTTAACAGTGGAGGCGTTAGAGTGGAAGAGCTGTCGGTGGTCATCCTCTCCCTAAATGTTTTTTGCTTATGTTTTGTGATTTTATCGTGACAACAGAACCTAATGAATGTGGCTGGGGCAGAAATAAAGAAAATAAAGGGCCACAAATCATAAACCACCTTGACTCCGATCATAATTGAGAGTCTACCCTGCACCTCACTCCCAACACACTAATACCCTTGCCTTATACTATTGCAACTGAGAGTAAACACTGCACATTTGGGTGCAGGGTACGTTGGATGTGATTCCGAGTAGGAAACTGACTATAAGCAAAGATGGGAAAAAATGTATAATAGAGAGAAAGAGAGAGGGGGTGGAAATTGCTACCATGTTTCAGACACTGCCAGCTGCTTCCCCATGTCTTCAGTTCTTTAGTGACTGAGTTATGAGGCCCCAGCATGTCATGAGAGCAATGTGCTCTGTTGAAAATACCTTTTCTGCTTCCCTTGCAGCTAGGAGGCTGGCCCGGGGCAGGGTCGCAGCCCACGGTGTGGTCCGGCATCACTTGGGGGACCCAGGGGGCTTGCACTCCTGCGTCCTGCCCCTTCCCCTCTCCCCCAGGAACGCACACGTGCCGCCTGGTCAGAGCAGCCATGGTGCGGACAAGCTCGCTGGCAGGTGTCACCTGCAGGACAAGGGGGAGGGGCAGCTGCGCCCGCCTGGGCCCACCTTCCTGGAAGGTGACCTCCAAACCCCCGCGGAGGCCCATGGCGTTCTGGAGGTGCCCGAGGCTGGCCAGAGGGAAGGAGCTCCTCTTCTTGCGTGGGCTGGCAGCGGGCAGAGTGGGCCCCAGGGCCCTGGAACGGCTCCCCAAGTCGGCGCCCCCCGAGTCCCCTCGGCCACCGTGCATCCTTGAGCTGCGAGCTGCGCTTAGGGTTTCGCTCTGGGGGCTCCGCTCTCCAGCGTCAACCAGGATGCTCTGTACTTGTGACTTTTTTCTTTTTAATGTGTAAAAGTATATATTAAAAGGCCCACAGGTGGGCAGCCCGGGTGGCTCAGCGGTTTAGCACCGCCTTCAGCCCAGGGCGTGATCCTGAGGACCCGAGCCCCGCGGACCAGGCAGGAGTCCCGGGCATCCTGGCCCAGCACCCCATCCCCCCCAAGCTGCCCGCCCCGCACAACCCCTCGCATGCCGCGTCCCCCCTACATTGCCCCCCCGCACTCAGACCCCCAGCACGCCAACACCCCCCCACATCGCACCCCAGCACACCCCCCTCCCCCTGCATGCTGCCCCCCAGCACGCCATCCCCCCAGCACGCCGTCCTCCCTCCCCCCTGCACGCTGCCCCCAGCACGCCACACACACACACCCCCGCACGCACGTCCCCCCCGCTGCCCCCCAGCACGCTGTCCCCCCTCTCCCCTGCACGCTGCCCCCCCATGCCACCCCCAGCACCCACCTGCGGAGGGCGCAGGGCCACACCCGGGGCGCTGGAGGGTGGAACCCCACCCCACTAGCCGCGGCAGGGGGAGCGGGGGGCGGGGGTCAGGGGCGCCCCCCTCTCCTGGGCACCCTCGCCTCGCCCGCAGCCCCGGAGGCTTGGCCAGACCAGGAGGAGGAGGGCGGCGGCTCCGCCCAGGCGCAGGGACAGCCCAACGGCCCCGGGGGGGGGGGGGGACTGGGGGGCCCCCGTCCCGCACCGCGCCGGGGACCTTGGAGGGACCCTAACAGGACTGGGGGCGAAGCCGCGGCAGGGGGAACGGGGCGCGGGAAGGCGCCGCACCTGCGGGACACACCGCCCCCTACGGCAGCCGAGGGTCGCCCTGGGCAGGGTGCGTGCGCCCCGCGACTCCCCAGGCCCTCTCGCGGGCTCCAGGTGGTTCTAGGCAGACACGCTTGAGGCCGCTTAGGCCGCTTAGGGACGCAAGGGTGGGGAGGGCGGGGCCTGGAGGGGGCGGAGCCTGGGCGGAGCGAGAGGGGCGTGGCCCGGCCTGGAGGCGGGGCCGGGAGGGGGCGGAGCCTGGGGAGCAGAAGGCAGAGCGGGAGGGGGCGGGTCCGGGCCTGGAGGCGGGTCCGGGGGCGGGCGGGTCCGAGAGGGGCGGGGCCTGGGGAAGCCGGGGCGGAGCTGGGAGGCAGAGCGGGAGGGGGCGGGGTCAGGGGGCGGGGCCGGGAGGGCGCGGGCGGCGGTGAGCATCACCTTAGGGAGATCCTGGGCGGGTGGGCTGCCGCCCGGCGGGGGTCAACAGCCTGGCCTCCCTCGGGTCCGCGCTGGTCCCCGTGCCCCCGCTGACCCGACCCCCGGGGGCCGCCGGGCAGGGAGCGCCAGTTAGACGGCCCCCCGGGTCAGCTCCCAGACACCCAGACCCGGGGAGGGCGCCAGTGCATCCGGGTAGACCAGCGGGAATCCGCCCTCGTTACCTCGCTTGCCTCCTCCCCCCATCCTTTGGGGGTTCCCCTGCGGCCCTGCGGACAGCCCCGCCTCTCAGGGATTAGCCACTGCACCTTGTGGGGTCGGGCCCAGCCTGTCTGGGGCGCAGGGGGCCCCCGAGTGCCTCTGGGACCTCCAGGTGACTAGGTCCATGGGAAGCGACATCAGCCCAACAGAGGCAGGCCCGCGGATGGGCTAGACCCTTAGGAAGGAAGGTTAGAGTCGCCACCAGGGAAGGAACCATGAGATGCCCGCCGAGGGCAGGATGAGGCGGCTCCCCGTCGGGCTCGGCAGGGCCTCCAGCTGCACAAAGACGGGACTGGCATTAAGTACCTCTTTGCTTTAATGCCCCCCACCCCCTGCCAGTTCCATAGCATCTAAAATAAAATGCATTGGTGGTGATTAACTTGACAAGCATTAGATTACAAGGCTTCGAAGGAAGGGTGGGCCTCAGCGGGCGAGAAGAGGCATAAATGTCACCCAGAGACAGACAGAGGGCTTTGCACTAACTTCTGGGAAAGAGGCCAGGTATCTTGTTGCACAGGGAACACTTGCATCAGCTCAGGCCGAAGCACTGCCTCGTTACGGTCTACATGGGTAGGATGAATCTGGTCAAACGAGGAGTGTCTGAATGCCCCCTTGGCAAAGACTAGATCCTTGGTGGCTCTGTGCGCTTGACCTTAGTTAAGTTGGGACTACGTTTCTCAGAATTCTCTTTGCAGCCTGGTGCTGACTTACCCTTGTACCTTAGAGACACACGCATGAGCTCTGGTGGGCAGAGGTGAAGCTGTGGCCACCTGTGACACTCCGGAGGTCGGGGTGGCGTCCCGGCCACGGTGGCCATCCACACACACTGTCCCTGCTCTGCCAGGTAGTAGGTAAGGGACAAGCCCTAAGCCCGCTGCCCCTCCCGCTCCTGCCCACTGTCCCCCTCTGACTGCTCCAGGGCCCGTGCAGCTCGGTGGGGAAGGGGTGACCTCCTCTTGCAGGCCTCCCACCAGCCCGAGGATGGGGATGGGGAGAAGCGCACTCCTGTGCTGCTTTGTCTTTGCTGCATCCACATCCATTCTTTGCTGGCGGCTAGACTGGCTGACCTAAAGCAGCCTTGGGCCGGCCACTCCACCCAGAGAGCCTGGCCTGCGTAGACCACTCCATCAGCTAACAGAATTGCAGAAGACCAGCCCCCACGGTAAATCACTCATACTGGTCTGCTTCTCTGGTCAAGCCCAGAACTGGATACCCTATGTGCCGGGGCATTTTTTGAGAAACCCAGAAACAATCTAGGATCGTGCAATGTGCTGAGTGGTCACGAGTCTTGTCTCATTAAGGTGAAGGCAGTTCATTGTCCTCCTCCCCATCCTTCTGTCTTTCATGGCATTGATATTTTTGAATTCGACCTTTTGAAGATGCTGGGCCAATTGTTTTACAAATCCTCACCTTAGATAGGTTATTGTTTCCTTGAAATTAGATTTTGGTTAAAGTTTTTGGCGATACTGTGGGAGAGGTGATGTTTTCCCCCCCTCAGTGTTCACCTCAGAACACACCTGATTCAACATCTCATTATTGCTGGGGCCAAGTCTGATCTCTTCTTTAAGGTGATGTCTGCCAGATTTCACCTTTGAGAAGGTAACTTTTCCTTTGAAATTAATAAATAAACTGAATAACATTATTAAATTGTATGCATATCCTATTCCCCGGTAATTTTTCACCTAATGATTTTGGCATCTATTAATGATCAATTATTACTATGGAGGGTACAAAACAGTGACAGGAAATTCCATCACTTAAAAAAAATTAGGTGGCATTCTTTTATAAAGAAGAGCTTTCCATTCTTCTCACTCTTCTTTTCTAACATTTTCGCTATCAGCATTAACTTATAGATTCTGTTCCTAATGCCATCCATTATAGTCTATATGTCATTTTTCATTTTGTGCTCAAAATTGTTGAAACAGCAACCAGAAGGTGTTCCTTCCAACAAGCAACTGTGTTCAATAGTATTCTATAAATTTCCTGGAGAGAATGTATACATCTTTTAATATATTTACTTCTAACTTCCTACAGTTTTGTATTTAATTTATATCTTTTAATTTCATTTTATATGATTATTGCAGATATGTAGTTGTATAGCATACATTTTTTTAAATTATATTTTTTATTTATTTATTAGAGACAGAGAGAGAGACAGGCAGAGGGAGAAGCAGGCTCCATGCAGGGAGCCCGACGTGGGACTCAATCCAGGGACCCCAGGATCACGCCCTGGGCTGAAGGCGGCACTAAACCACTGAGCCACCCGGGCTGCCCCAATTTTGTATATTTAGATTATATTCATCACCCTTGTTACATTCTTATTAATTTTAATAAAGTATATCTAGATTATTTTAAACTTTCTGTTTAGTCAAGTGTGTTGTCTGAAAATAATGACAGTGGCATTAGTTCTTTTTAATATTTATAGATTATCTTCAATTTTTTGTCTACTTGCACTGGTTGATATCTCCACCAAAATGTTAAATACAAGTAGTGCTAGCAGGCATTCTCATCTCATTCCCAATTTTAAAGAGAAAGATATTAATATTTCATCATTAGAAATTTTTGCTGTAGGGTTTGGTAGATACCTTCCACTGGATTAATGAATTCCACTTTTACTACTAGTTTGTTGAGTGGTATTAAAAAAATATATATATATATATGAATGCTGAAAGTAATTAAACATTTTTAAATCTATTGAAATACTCATGTGATTATCCTTCAACCTGTTATTTCTGATAAATTATATTTACTTATTTTCTAGTGTTAGATAAATATAACTTTAGTGGCTTAAACTTCACTTATTTATGATTTATTATCTTTTTAAAGATTTTTCTCACTATGTTCATGAGTTGGATTGACCTTTAACTTTTCTTTCTGGCAGTATGCTGGTCAGGTTTTTCTATGAAGGTTATGTTAGTCTACTAAACTGATTTGGAGGATCTTTTTTATATGTTTTAAACTATGTGTAAGATGAAAATGATTTATTCTTTGAATATTTGATAGAATTTACAATAAAAGTCATACGGATCTGGATTTTTTTGTGTGTGAATGTGAAAAGGTCTTTACTGATTCATATTTCTTAGAACTGTATAGGAGAACTATTTAAGTTTTCTATTTCTTCCCTAGTCAATTTTAGTAAGATGTATTTTTTCCTAGTAGTTTTCTATTTGTCTAAAATGTTAAATATATTGGTATAATTTACAACATTTACTTGTTAACTTTTTAATATGTCTAGTAATGTCTCCCTCTTCATTCCTCCTAGTAATAATTTCTTAATTCTTTCTCTCTCTCTCTCTCTCTCTCTCTCTCACACACACACACACACACACATATGCTCACATTGACTGTTTCATTAAACTTTTTAAAGAACCAGCTATTGGTTAAGTTGATCCTCTTTATTGTATGTTTTATACTTAATTAATTTCTATTCCTATCTTTATTATTTTTGTTCTAATCCCTTTTATGAATTTATTTTGCTGCATTGTGCTAACATCTTATAAGAGATACTTAGGTCATTAAATTTTAGCTCCTGTTTTGCTAATATACACATTTAAGGTTATAAATTTTCTTCTAAGAACAAGTTTAATTACATTCTACAAGAGTTAGTTAGAAGTGACCTATGTGTTGGTATATTTCTTAATTTATAAGCATAGGAATGTTTTACATACACTTTTGAAGAAATAATGTTTAGTAGTGTGTGATCATAAAATATTAGAATAATATGCTTTCTATTATTTCAATCCTTTGAAATGTGATGAAATTTGTTCATGGCTCCATATATTATCAATTTTGAAAATGTTTCATTTGTGCTTTAAAAAACTGTGTGTTCAATAGTACTTGAATTTGTCCCTTAGGTCAATCTTACTAATCTTATTTTTCAAATCTTACATAATCTTACTTGTTTCTTTTATCCATTGTCAGGAAGTATATTAAAATCGTGCCCTATAATTATTGATTTTTCTTTTTATTTCATTTAATTATTGTTTTGAAAAATGGAGTCTGAGTTCAATTATTAGTTGAAGACAAATACAAAATTGTTGTATCATCCTGGCAAATGAAACCTCATGATAAATATGAAGTAGTCATCTTTTCTCTAATAATGCATTTTGCTTTAAACTTTGCAGTTTAAATACTTCTGTGGTATTTCTTTTTTTAATCTCCTCATTTTCAATCTTTTTTTATATATATTTCTGAATTATGTTTGTTGCAAATATCATGCAGTTGTATTTTATATTTTTCTGACAATCTTTGTCTTTTGGCTCATTTAGTACAGTTCTGTTTAATATAATTCCTGATGGTAAACCTGGTGTAAACTCAGCATCTTATTTTGTGCTTTCTACTTGTTTTACCTATTCTGTTTACTTTTTCTTTTTCGCTGTTTGCCTTGGGATTGACTGTGTGAGAGTGTGTATGTCTAAATCACTGTGCATTCTTTTTAATTACTTGTTTGGAATTTATTTACTCTTTTCTTCTTTTGGTGGTTGAGAAATTTTAAACTGTGTTCTTGAAATAAACAAACAAGGTAAGGACCACTTTTACCTTCTTTCAGATAATCCACGATCTTTAGAACATTTTAACTCAGTTTACCCCATCCTGATTCACATATTTTAGCTGTCATTTTTTTACTTTTATTTTTTTTAAATTCCACTATTATTACTATCATTATTATTTTACATTGTTAGTGTTCATATAGATTTACATATTTACCGTTATCTATATTCTTCATTCTTTTCAGTACCTAGGCCTGTTTTCCTTCTTCCTGGAGTATACCCTTTAGAATTTTCTTTAACAAAAGTCTACTGAAAAAAAAAAAAAAAAAAGTCTACTGATAGCAGACTTGCCCAGCTTTTTGTCTGAAAATGACTCTTTTGCTTTTGTTTTTAAAATATATTTTCACTGGGCTTAAGCTGAAAATTACTCTTTCAGCATACTGAAAATATAATTTCATATTTTTTAGCTTCCATTATTACTGTTGGAAATCAGTCTATTATTGCTCTTTTGAAGGTAACCTAACTGTATTGGGCTGAATGGTGGCCCCCCAAATCTCATGTCTATCGAGAACCTCAGAATGTGACCTTATTTGGAAATACAGTCTTTGCAGATGTAATAAGTTCAGAATCTCAAGACAAAATCATCCTGGATTTAGGATAGTTCCTAAATTGAATGACTTTAATCTTTAGAAAAAGAGGAGAGGACACATGGAGATACAGACAGGAGGATGTCATGCGAAGTAAGAGGCAAAGATGGAAATGATGCAGTTGTGAGCTAAGGAATGCCAGCAGCCCCCAAAAGCTAGGAGAGAGGCACAGAACAGATTCTCCCATGGGGCTCCCAAGAAGAATTAACCCTGCCAACACACGGATTTCAGACTTCTGGTCTTCAGAATATGAGAGAATAAATTTCTATTGTTTTAAGCCGCCCAGTTTATGGCAATTTGTTATGACAGCCCTAAGAAAACTAATATGCGTTTATTTGTCTGACTGCTTTAAGAATTGCTTTTCCTTGTTTTTGGTGTTCTGCGGTTTCACCATGATAAACTGAACTATGGGTTTCTTTTAATGTATCTTGCTTGGAATGCATTGGGTTCCTTGAACAGAGTTCCCATTTTTGGTTTTGGTCTGGAGGTTCTTTACTCATATATTGTCTTTTCAGTATTTTAAATAAACTTTTTTGGAGTAATTTTTCCAGAAGTTTTGATTGTTTTTAGTGGGGGAGTTGTACAATTAGCCCAGCTTGGCTTTTTACCAGGAAAAGATGTCTGCCAGAGTAATCTTCTAATAACCAAATCAGATCATGTCAATATTCTGCTTAATATTCTCTAATGGCTATTAATTATCCTTAGGATCAAGTCCCAAATCTCTTATCTGACCCTGGTGATCATGGGTGTATGCAGCTCTTTGTTCTTCTCTTAGAACATTCTCTCCCTACGATGTTGTTGCAGAGATTGTTCCCATTACAGTGATTTCTCTCCTCTCTGTTATATGATTTTCTCAGCTAAATCTTTGCCATATTTCATTTTTTAGTATTAGGATTCCAGGAGATGCAAAAAGCTTTATCAGAGGAATTAAAAATAACTGGTAGAGTTAATATTTCAGGGCAGAAGAGTTTTATCTGTATTTCTCACATCACACCATGCAAATATAATTATTTCTACCTCATTTGGTGCAGTTCTTTTCAATATGCATTTATTGAGAACCTCTATATAACAAGCACTGTGCAGGAATTGGGGTTCAAAGATGAATATGACATGATCCTTTCACCTCAGGGACTTCACAATTGGATGGGGAAAACAGATAAGAAGAAAATGATTTTAGTTTCTTGTTAGATAAAGATCTGCAAAGAGAATTACGGATGGATACCCAGAACAGGGGAACTTTGACAAGCCTGAGATTTCAAGGAAGGCTTTCTTAATACCTTTCCACCTGGTTCTGAGCAATTCAGTGTCCCTAGAATCTAGAGAAGAGTTTGCTCTGATTAAACAGCATAGCAGGAAAGGTAATTTTAGAACTAAAGATGGCTTTGTCCTTTGGCAAGACTGTGATCATTTATATGACTTAATTTAGCCAAGAGCTTTCTTTTTACGCACAATAACTAATGAGTTGTCCATTCTGTCTCAGAAGAGCAACTCGTAAAATAATGATATTAAGCCTATTGACTGGGAAGTAGACTTTGATAAACTTCTAACGCAAAGCCCTCTTCATCTATCTCAGGAAAGAACCCTCTCCTGACAATAGAGCAGTAATCTTCAAATTGGGGTTGTGTACACCTGGGAGCGCCTGGAAACTTTCCAAGACCTATATAAAATCCTGTGATTTTAAGGAAATCAACTTCCAGATCTTCAACTTTATACGTATGCTCCCATAACCTGTCAGAATTTCTTCTGTGCCTTCCCATTTGCCGGTTTCCTTTCGTAATCCCCCATGACGCACCTTTCCTGAACTGAATTGTACTGTATTATATTTTCCTTGGTTGAAAAAACTTGAACAATAAAAAAGAAAGAGGACAATTTCAAATATCGGTGATGGTGTTGAAAAGGTGAATAATTCAAATGATTGGGTAGCAAATCCTTCTAAAAGAAAGATTTCCTTTTAATTTTTTTTTAATCAGAATTCAATGAGAATCTGAGTTCTTAACCAATAGATCATTACAAACTAATTTTGGATGATAGATCACTATGGATTTGTTTTTATGTAACTCAAAAGGGGTTCAAAGAATTAAATAGCAGGGCCATAACAAATTCCTTTCAAGTTCCATCTACTTATTGAGGTGAACTGTGTTTCTCAGTGTTTACATCTCTAACAATGAAAACTGGAAATATTTTTTATTTTAATAAGTAATATTCATACATAGATATAGGCTCATTTATCTCATTAAAAGATGTATTTCCAAAATTTTGTTTGTGTTGAATGCATATTTATCAAAGTTAATAATAAATGCTGTTTGGATCAGTTATACACCCAAAATCATAATGATAACTCAATACAGGTGGAATTTTTAACAGGGCCTCTGTTTATAGAATTTTAAAATTCAAATTATATACATAAAGTGCTAAAGACTAATACAAGACCTTCAAGCATAAATATGCATCTTAAATATATGTGTTAAAATTCTCAAGAATTAGAAATACATTTTGAAAGAGAAAAGAGAAAGATTTAAAATGTCTTACATTTTAGGGGTGCCTGGCTGGCTCAGTCAGTGGAGCATGTGACTTTTTTTTTTTTTTTAGAACTGAATGATGTTTAAAATTTATGTATTTATTGTTTCAAGTTTTTATCTAAATTCCAGTTGGTTAACATAGAGTATAATATTTGTTTTGGGAATAGAATTTACTGATTCATCGCTTACATATAACACCGAGTGCTCATCCCAACAAGGGCCCTCCTTAATACCCATCACCCTGTGAGCCCATTCACCCCCCCACCTCCTTTCCAGCAACCCTGTTTGTTCCCTATAGTTAAGAGTCTGTTTTATGGTTTCCCTCTCTCTCCCCCCACCCTACATTCATCTGTTTCATTTCTTACATTCCACTTATGAGTGAAATCATATGGTGTTTGTCCTTCTCTGCCTAACTTAGTTCACTTAGCATAATACACTCTAGCTCTATCCCTCTTGTTGCAAATGGTAAGATTTCATTCTTTTTTATGGCTGAGCAATATTCTTTATATATATATGTAATTATATGTATATCATATATTATATATAATTCCACTTTACAATTATATAAATATATATTCATTTTACATATATACACATATACATATGTATGTATACACACACACACATCGTATCTTCCTTATCAATTCATCAGTTGATGGACATTTGGGCTTTTTCTATAATTTGGCTATTGTTGATAATGCTGCTATAAACGTCAGAGTGCATATGCCTTTGGGTAAATACCTAGTACTGCAATCGTTGAATTGTAGGGTAGTTCTATTTTTAACTTTTTGAGGAACCTCCACATTGTTCTCCAGAGTGGCAAGCACATGACTCTTGATCGCAGGGTTGTGAGTTTGAGTACCATGCTGGGTGTGGAGCCTACTTTAAAAAAATAATAATAAAATAAAATAAAATAAGACAATTTAAGAAAAATAAAATGTATTACCTCTTAAGAAAGAGTGTGTTTATATTTTTTTACATTTATATGGGTAGATGAAATTGCTTTGATAAAAAATTATATTGAATAGAATTGAAAGAATAAAGTAATTGTTTTATTTTAAAATGCCAATATTCTCAATATATGAATATTATACTCTGCATTTAAAAAAAACTTATAACATTTTTAAAATATTTGAGGAAAAAAAAATATTTGAGGGCAGCCCCGGTGGGTTAGCGGTTTAGCACCGCCTTCAGTCTGGGGCGTGATCCTGGAGACCTGGGATCGAGCCCAGGTCAGGCTCCCTACATGGAGCCTGCTTCTCCCTCTGCCTGTGTCTCTGCCTCTCTCTCCTTCTGTGTCTCTCATGAATAAATAAATAAAAAATCTTTTACATAAACAAAAATATTTGAAAAGATAATGTACAGTGTGATGATTAGAATTAATAATACTATATTACATATTTTAAAGTTACTAGAAAAGTGTATCTTAGAAGTTGTCATCACAAAGAAAAAAATTCTAACTGTATGGTGATGGATGTTAACTAGATTTATTGTGGTGATCATTTCATGATATATACAAATATCAAATCATTATGCCGTACGCATGAAACCAATATAATGCTATGTGTCTATTATATCTCAATTTAAATAAATGAAATAAGAATAAATGGAATAAAAAAATTTTTAAAAGACAGGAGAAAACATTTGAGAGTGGTCAATATGCTCAGTCTCTTTTTTATTTGGCCGTTGTTTTTTTTTTTATTAAGCTTTTATTTTAATACCAGTATGATTAACATAATATGCTCAGTCTCTTGATAGTGTTGCTGAATCTCAATGAAGAAAATACGGAACAGTTTCATTTTTGAAGTCACGTGATGAATCTTACATGGACTCACACTACATCAACTCAAAGATGCCTACTCATTGTGCACAGGAGGACCTGGTTATGACATTTGTATTTTCAGATTAGTTGTCAACTGCAATCCAGAAGTGTCAAATGAGAAAGTTTTTAATTTCAATAAAAAATAGCTTAACTTCAGCTATATCATAGTCCTGCCTTTATCTGCAAAGGAGAGGTTTCAAGACTCCCAGTAAATGCCTGAAACCATGGATAGTATTGAACCCTAAATATTGTATGCTTTTTCACATACATATATACCTATGATAAAACTAATTTGTAAAGTAGGCACAGTAAGAGATCAACAATAATAACTAATAATAAAACAGAACAATTGCAACAATATACTGTAATATAAGTTATGTGGCTGTGGTCTCTCTCAAAATACCATACTGGACTGTCCTCATCCTTCTTGTGATGATGCGATATGATAGCACGCCTAAGTGAGGACCAGAGTGGGGCGAATGACACAGATATAGTAAGGTAGTGTTCGGCACCTACGACCCTCCGGCGGTTCATCAGAATGATGTAGGCATTGTGACGCAGCATTAGGCTTCTGTTGACCTTCTGACGATTCGTCAGATGAAGATCATCTGCTCCAGGACAGTGGCTGATGGGGTGACTGAAACCCCTGGAAGTGAAACTGCAGATAAGGGGCAGAGGATCTACCATAACTCTACAGGATAAATTGTTGGATTTGGCTTCTGATGAAATATAAATTCTAAATACACTGCATCATTTGCTTCATTTTTGATTAAAGTTAGAAATAAATATCCTGAAATTGCCTTAATATCTCTTCTTCCATTCCCATCAACACAGGTCTGTGAGACTTGTGACTCTACTGAGTGTTATTAAAACAAAAGTAGATTCGATTAGCTAACAAATAAGGAGCAAGCTTATTTGTCATATTAGAAACTGTGTGTAGTTTAAAGTACCTTTATAGATGTTTATTTTGGGAAATTGCTTTCCATTCATAATTTTTGTTTAGTTACAACTATGAAATGGTAAAAAAAAAATCAGGAGTAAAATAGTAATTTTCCATTAGTCATAGATATGCATATTCTCACTGAGTAATGTGGCTAGTTTTTGAGATTTTAAAAATTATTGCTTGTTTTAATGATATTAATTAAAATGTAATTTTATATTTATTGAATCTTTTTTTTTATATTTATTGAATCTAATAATAAAATTGGAATTCTGTTTTGTATGTCTTTTTAAATTTTTTAATTTCATTGCATTTTTCTAATAGCTAATTTTTGTTGTATTTTCTAAAAGTATAAGTCTGTGACTAGAGGGGAAAAAACCACACCCCATAATTAGTCCTTAGCCACAAACAAATGGATAATCATTGAATTAAGAGGTCTTTCTGAGCCTCAGTTTCTTCTTCTATAAAATAAGAATGTCAATACTTTAGGGGCACCTGAGTGGCTCAGTCAGTTAAGTGTCTGAATCTTGGTTTTGGCTGAGGTCATGATCTCAGGATCATGAGATTGAGCCTCACATCAGGCTCTGCACTCAGCATAGCGTCTTCTTGTCCCTCTCCCTCTCTTTCTGCCCTACCCCCTCCGCCCCTATCTTCCCTACCCACCCCCTCTCACATGTGCGCTCTCTCTCTTTAAAATAAATAAAACCTTTTTTTAAAAAAGAATGTCAATACTTTAGAAAGGTATTATATAATTAAATAAAATCATGAGTAAAACATTCCTAGACTATAATAGTCATTCAATAAATGAAAGCTCTTATTGCATACACATTTAGACTATTTAAATAAAGATATGTATCCACTATGATGCAATTTATTATTCTATATTCTTATATGTGTTAGCTTATTCAATCCCCCAAGGCCAGTGAGATGAATAATATTATCAGCTCCATTTTATAGGTGAAGAAACTAACCCAAAGTCATTGTAATAGTTTTCACTAGGTTATGCTGTGATTAAAAATAAATAACCTCAAAATTCCAATAGCTTATAATAATGTATACTTATTTTAAGTCATGTTATATTTTGTACTTGCATGTCATTTTCCTTAGTTCTTATTTATGACTCTTCTCCCTCCAGACGTTAGGCTGAAGAAGTAGCCAACTCTTAGTAGGTACACCCCATTTTCTTGGTCTAGAGAGAGAGAGCTAGAGAGACGATGGGAACCTACAGCAACTCTTAAAACCACTTGCTGGATACGATATACGTTGTGTTTCCTCATCTACCACTGGTGAAAGCACACACACAGTCAAGCCTAGAGCAATAGGGTGAGGAACATACCATCCTCTTACAAGAAGGAAAAAGTATTATTTGAGAGGAATAAATACTACAATCTACCACAGTTACACAATTTGAGGTATTGTGCTAACATTCAAACATGGTAGTCTAGCACCAGAGTCTACATTCTTCACCATAACATCCTACTTTTCCCATTTCCAAGATGGTTGAATCAAATGGTGAGGGAAAAATCCCAACAGTACTTCTCTCCTTCTCCATCCAACATGATATCAAAACTGATAACTGTATAGAAACCAGACAAGAAGCCCTAGGACAAGTTCAAGGTCACTCAGGGCCATAGTGTTTCATCATCAATGTATCTTCAACCACAAAGAGATGTCTTACTTTGAGAGTAAAGATGAGATAAATGATAAAAGTCCATGTGCCCGTTCCACATTAAGGATAAATGTTAGATGTAAGGCTAAAGATGTGCTATTCTAATTCTCTTAAAAAACTGTTTTTTTTTCATTTAATTTTTTACAATATGTTTGTTACTCTTTGCACCATTATGCCTATGTTTCCGGTGGTGTTATGATTAACAATACATAGAAGATACTGTATTAACTATGTATTTTTTCACTGTCTAGTATAATATGCATATATGGTAGTGTATTTATAATTTTCTCTTTTGTATAATTCTATGTGTAGATTGTTTGCCACCTAGTGGCAGTTGTTTTCAACTCAAACATTAATATTCATGACCAATTTTAATTAGTTCGACAATGTGGTTTTTTTTTTTTTTAAGGAAAGATTCCAAAGTCATAAAGTGTTTAAAAGTGTTGACAATCACATTATTCTGCTCTAGCAAACTTAAAAAAAAATACCTTGCAAATTTGGTTCATATTTAATCCTTGACAATGACAGATGAGGCAGTATGTTCAGAAGTCATTTCCTGTTACAAAAAGAATGTAGAGAATGATAAAATGAACATTTCAATTTTTATCAAATAATACCAGGGTGTTCTTTGGATGTGGTGGTTTTCTGTTTTTCATTCAATATCGCTTAGCAAAATATACACACAGAGTTGCAACACTCATTGATTTATCATATGCACATTTTGGCCTGTGCTACTCAAAGAATTTCATAGTTGTTCCTTGACTGTTTCAGACAGTCGAAAAAAAAAATCTCGTAAAATCCTGGGCAGCGGAGTCGGAATAATTCTCACAAAACTGCGAATAAAAGTGAGGTATTAATTTATGTCAATGAGACTGGCAAAAATTAGAGTCTGACCAATGAAAAATTTTGGAAAGACTGTGGTATCAGGGGCGCCTGGCTGGCTCAGTCGGCAGAGCCTGTGACTCTTGATCTCTGGGCCATGAGTTAGAGCCCCACGTTAGGGGTAGAGATTATTAAAAAATAAATAAATAAATAAATACAAATTAAAGAAAAGAGAATGTGGTATCATAGAAAGGCTCCCCCGTGACTGTAGGAATGTGCGCTGGCACAGTCATCCAGGCCAGTGATACAACAACACGTAAGCATCTGCTTAATCTGTGACACAGGACATGCCTCCCCCTTGGTGGACACTCCAAAACCTCACAGGTCCACAGGGACGCACGAGATGACCGTCACTGTACTGTCTGTGTGGTAGGAGGCTGGAGGACTTGCAGGTGTCGATTCCTGGGGAGGCGCACAGACAAGGACGAATCAATTTTCACCAGGACCTGCACGCGGCAGTTACAGGTAGCAGCTACGTGCATTCAGCACCATGGGGAGTCTCCAAAACATAGGCAGAGGGGAAAAGTTTAGTCAGAAATTATGTGACATATGCCATTTTGTGAATTAAAATACTCAGTATAAAAGAACCCACTTTTTTTTTAAGATTTTATTTATTTATTCATGAGAAACAGAGAGAGAGGCAGAGACACAGGCAGAAGGGGAAGCAGGCTCCATGCAGGGAGCCCGATGCGGGACTCGATCCCAGGTCTCCAGGATCATCACCTGGGCCAAAGGCAGGTTCTAAACTGCTGAGCCACCCAGGCTGCCCAAGAACCCACATTTTACACAAACGTAAAATCCTCCAAATTTGTATTTCACGTAAATACATCAGAGTGGCTGTTGGACGAGGGAGCTGGAATTGGGGGATGGATATAAAAGGGAACAAGGGAAGGAATGAATGAATGAGCAACCTGATGAGAAAGGGCTCGTGGGGCCCCGGCCAGGAGGGCCCTGATGCCCAGGACTCCTGCTGATGGTCAGTTCCGTCTCTGAGGCCCAGTAGTAAGGACGATGGGGCCCAATCTAAGAATCAATTGTAAAAGTGATTAAAAAAAAAAACAAAAGAAAAGAAAAATTTGTCTCCTAAGCAAAGGAGCTGTTTCCCCCAGTGAGAGGGGAGGACTTGCCCTGGTGGGATGATTTTGTTCGGGGCCCCGCAGCTGCCTGTCGGGAGGGGATGGCTCAGGGCGCACACGGGGGGCGTGGAGGACGGAGAAAAACAGGGACACCTAAGGAGAGAAGTGGCCTAGTTCATCATTTCTCAAATTTCGGGGTTCCCTCTGTCACGTGGAGTCACCAGCTCTGCCCCACGAGACTCTGAGGAAGTGCTTAGGCACCTGCTGTTCTCCCACCGGCCACAGGCCCTCTGCTCGCTGGGTCACCAGGGTCTCGCGTGAGATTCCACCCATTTCTTTAAAAGGACACCCCCCGAGAGTCGGGGAGTCGGGGGTCGGGCCTCCTCGGGAGGTCTGAACAATAGGGAAGCAGGGGCCGGAGCCCGCGGGCCACCCTGCACCCCACTTGGTCCTCAGTAAAGCCACCTCGGCCAGGGGACACCCGCCCACTCACTTCTTTTTTAAAAAGCCACAGAGTGTTCGAGAGCAGGCTGCACGCGAGGCCCGAGGGGAAGGGCAAGGTGGCCCAGCGGGCAGGCCGGAGGGGCCACAGGGCTCCCAGGCCGGGGGTCCCGAGTCTGTGTCCGCCCAAGGTCGTGTTTACTCATCCATGAGGGATCCCGACACAGGCAGCGACGCGGGCTCAGGGAGGAGCAGGCTCCCGGGGCACCCGATGGGGACTCAATCCCACGACCCGGGTCATGCCCTGAACCCCTGGGCGCCCCGAGAGGCAGGTTTGAGCCCACGTAGGGTGGGGGGGGGCGCAGAAAGGGAAATAGAGTGAGAAGCATGGATATTAGGGAAAGACCACGAGGAAGGTGCTGTGTGGGGGGGCAGAACCCCGTTAAATACCGTTTTTGACCGTGTGTCACACGCCAGGCCGCAGTCTGAACGCCTGACGTGTAGTTTCCCTTTAACTTTCACCACGTGCACACCCTGTGAGGAGCATCGGCATCTCTACAGCTGTGTGAGAGGAGGACGAGGCAGCACAGCAGGTGGGCAGAGGCCCTGCCGGAGGAGGGCCAGGCAGGCCCACCCCCACGCCAGGGCCTGCGACCCGGCCAGCGATAGCGTCCTCGGCAGGCCCGGTGATCACATCATCGGCCCCGGTGATCAGGCCCCAGTGATCACGTCCTTGGCCCCGCGACCAGGCCCCGTGATCGCGTCCTCGGCCCCAGCGAGGCCAAGAGGACCGTGACCGCCCTTACCTGGGGCCTGGCTCTGAGGCCGGACAAGCTCTCTCCACGGGCACGGGCATCTTCAGCCGCGTGGCGGCCGGAGGATGTCAGCATCAAGACGGAAGGTGCCCCAGGCCCGGGCCTTTCTACCCGCAGGCGACGGCTGTTTTCTCGACACCGTCCTGCTAACCTTAGCTGCTGAGGAAACCACAGCGCCATGTGGCCTGAGATCCTTCTAGAACTTCCATTCTCCTGGTGTCTTCTCTACCCTTCCTTGGCAGCTTCCCTGCTTTCTCAAATCCTATCCACCGCCCCTCCCGCGACGCCGCCTTGGGGAAGGACCTGGCGGCCCTGTCCTTCCCAGAGGCCGCTCCTGGGCCGGGCCGCACCTCGCCCCACGCGGGTCCCATCTCATTCAAGGGGGAGGCCAGGCGTGCGCAGGCAGGGCTGCCCCTCGGGGCCGGGGCAGCTAGCGGCATGTGGGGGACTCAGCAGTGCTTGTGCAACGGGTGATGACAAAGCCGATCCCTTTCCAGGGTGGAGAGGGGCGGCTGGGCCAGGCGCACAGACTCAGTTTCCCCAGGGACCCACACACGCGGAGGCCAATCAGTGTGAATGGACAGAAGGCTGAGGTGGCCCTCCACGGAAGTCGCTGGAAGGTGCCCGGCTCGCTGTGCAAAGGCCCTAGCTCTCAGCAGGTCGGGTACAAAGTGAGAGTCCGACCACGTGCATGCATGTGCAGGCCCGAGCGTGTCACGTACACAGCACACTCACCGTCCTGCACATGTAGCATCCGTGGCAAACAGCGGCCTAACCTGCACCCGCGCCCCCCTGAGGAAGCTGTTTCTGGCGTCGGCAGGTACAGTCGTTGACAAATCACGGTTGTATTTTACCAAAGTCTCCATCATAAATTAGTCCTCCCCATGTGGAGGGAGCATTTCCAGAATGAAAAGTTCTCCCAATAGAGATGTGGGTGAGTCACCCCGTCTTGGTGACGCACGCTACTTTGGTTTTAGGAGCTTTTCAGTAATATGGTAACAGTGATGCTGAATCCGGGCGCATCTCCTCAGGCCTGCGGAGGCCACGCAGCCACGGATCCCAGCTGGGCTACCCTGGGGGGTGGGCGCTGCAGCAGCCCGGGAACCTGCCACCTTTCGGTGTGCAAGGCGTTTAACTGGAGCAGCTCTTTGGTGGGTGACGAAGGTGATCCACCCAGGAACCGAAGTCATATTAGGAAATTGCGGGCTACATGTTTCTGTCCGCACCTCTCTGTCCCCCGCCATGGGTGGGCCATAGGCACACTGGGTGTTGACATTTGGGAGGTCAGGCCATAAGCGTACACACCTCCTCCTCGGTGGCGCTGAGCAAAGTGGCCACGTTGCCCCCCAGGCGGTTGCATCGAAGGCAAGACCTGAAGATGTCGGGGGGCGAGTGTTGGATGCGCTGACGACCCTGACGTCCAAGCCTCCCCGCGGGTGACGGGGGGACAGGAAGAGCGCAGGAAGCCCAGGAGGGCACGCTGTGGGCAAGGACTTCGTGCCGCGTCTTTGTGGGTCGATCATTTCATGTGGATAAAAGTGAGGCCCAGAGATGCTGGGTTCACGTGCCCAGGGGGTCCAGGAGGCGGGAAGCCTGGGTGGACATGATGCAAGAATCGGTGTTTTCTATTCCAGAAGGCTCTGATGTTTCCTGTTGTCGCTGCGACTTGTTTGGCTTCCCACGGTCTGCCCCTGTTGTGAGGGGCAGCAAGGAGGGAAGACGTACTGGAGGCCCAGGACACTCGCCGAGTCCAAACTGCACGTGGCCACTGTGCCCGCCTCCCCGCCCCCCCCACTCTCCTCGCTGGTCACTGACGATCCACCACTGAGATGAAATCTCCCGACTAATGGTTTGTTCCTTGTCAAAAGGCAGAGTTGTGGGGTTTTCTTTTTTCCTATCAGTATCAGGGTTTTCCCCCCACCCTACTAGTAATTTTTGCTTTACAGTGAGTTACCTTGCCAGAGCCTTGCTGCATTTTTAAGATGACGGGGAAGGAACGTCACAGGACAGTAAAAAATGAAAAAAAGAAGGCTGCGCGGATCCATCGTGCAGGTCACAGGACTCCCCGACTTGATTCTCTGCTTCACAAGGCCCTTAAACCAGTCAGGAGAGGTTGTGGTACACACACATGGTAGGACATTGTACGGTTGTTAAAATCCTATTTTTTTTAAAGATTTTATTTATTTATTCATGAGACACACACAGAGAGAGAGGCAGAGCCACAGGCAGAGGGAGAAGCAGGCTCCATGCAGGGAGCCCAACGTGGGACTCGATCCCGAGACTCCAGGATCACGCCCTGGGCCGAAGGCGGTGCTAAACTGCTGAGCCACCCGGGCTGCCCCAAATCCTTTTTTTTTTTTTTTTTAATTTTTATTTACTTATGATAGTCACACACACACAGAGAGAGAGAGGCAGAGACACAGGCAGAGGGAGAAGCAGGCTCCATGCACCGGGAGCCCGACGTGGGATTCGATCCCGGGTCTCCAGGATCGCGCCCTGGGCCAAAGGCAGGCACCAAACCGCTGCGCCACCCAGGGATCCCCCAAATCCTATTTTTGGAGAAAATTTGATATCATTGATTAAAAACAAGAACAAAGATTGTACTTATTTCATCATCTCAGTTCCGTAACACATGTCCATGGGTGTGAGTGTATGTGAATGAGTGTGTGGAACAGGCAGAGGTAGTCTTTTGATCAAGTCTGTGCGTGTGTGCATGTGCACACGTGTGTGAGAGAGAGACGGAGACAGCGGCAGAGACGGAGAGACAGAGAGTATTTTAGCTGAGTGACGATGTGAGCGTGGTGAGGCATCCAGCCTGCCCCCCTGCAGACATCCTTTGTGAGCTCAGGGCAAAGCAGCCTTCGGCCTTTCCAAACCTTCCAGGAGCTGTTGCTGCTGTCTCTTTTATTTCCTGACAAAATAGAAATAGAAGCACTTCAAAGTGTACAGAGGTTGAAAATAAAAGGGCTCTGAGATCATCTACTTCCCGTCCGTGTCACAGGAGTAAACTCAACATTTCTTGCTGTGGTTTCCAGAAATGCCGCGTTCTCATGTGAACACGTAACCCACCTCCATCAGGTTTTTTTTTTTTTAGATGTATGGAATTATGTTGTCCTGGGTCATTTCACTTTTTACATCACGTACTTTAAATAACTTTCCATACCAGTATTTCTTTTAGTTAAAAAAAAAAATTATATAATGCTCTCTACTCCTCTCTACTCTCAAAGGGCGAAGCTGCCCTCCAAGCCCCTTTGCAAACACTGGCTTGTTTGATCCTCGTCACCATCATGAGTGTTGTTCTTGTGTCCACTTTGCAGATAAGCAGAGCGAGTCATACAGAGATCATGATACTTGCTCTTAGGACATCCCAGCTCTACGTGGTGAGGCCAGAATTCAAACCCAGGTAAGGCTCCAGAGTCTACACTACGGCTCCAGAAGCTGCTCCTCATCACTGAGCTACGCTGCTGCTTGGCGCGTGCAGTGCATGTAAATCTTGGTGTAGATATAGAGATGTCATCCTTCTCAACAACTGAGCAATATTTCATTGTATGAATGACCACAATCTATAAATCTGATCTCCTATGTATAAGTAGTGAGGTGGTTTTCAGATTTTTATTATAAAAATTGTTATGAAAATCATGTATCTTCTATCTCTGTGTAAATGTGCAATGTAGACGCAGCCTAAGTGCTTAGCAGTGCTGTTTCAAGATCAAAAGGCAAATCCTTTAAATATTTAATAAATTATGCCAAATTATTTCACAAATTTGCACCACTGTTTCTCTTGTTAACGGCATATGAGAATGCTTATTTCCCTTATACCCAAGTGCTTTTGCTCACCAATTTATCAATAGGAGAGGGAGGAAACTGAGATTGGTTTCTCACTTTTTATTTTATTTTTTTTCTCTCATTATTTTAAAAATCAAAAATGAGACTGGGCATATTTTTATATATTTATCGAACAGTAATATTTTCTAAAAACTAGCTTTTATTTTCTGCCTCTTTCTTGTCCTTTATCAATTTTTCTAGCGAGTCTTTTTTTTTCTTATTGATTACCAAGTGCTTTTTGTTTTTTAAGTTTATTAGTCCTTATCTTTCATATGCAGTGAATATGTATTCCTCAGACTGGAAGAAGTCAGCGTCAGCTAAGTGAGCATTATCGCATCAGGGGTCTGGAAACTCCTAGCAGCTGGACACCAGCATGAGCAGGAATACACAACAAGGGAGTACATCGTGGTGACCTTACGGTGTAGACGTATAGCCAACAGCAGGCGCTCAGTGTGCACCATGCATCATGCTGAATCTACCTAGAGGGACCCGCCATGAGGCTCATCTCGAAACAAACTGAGCCTCCAACTAATAAAGTGCATCAAAGGAGGCTCAGTACACTGGATTTGAAGGGCATATATTTTTTAATAGGCTCCTCACCCACCATGGAGCGGGACGCAGGGCCTAACTTTACAATCCTGAGATCCAAACCTGAGCTGAGATCAAGAGCTCAACATTTCCCTGACTGAGCCACCCAAGTGCCCCTGAACTCAGAAGGAGGTTTAATAAAAATTCCATTTGTTCTCAATGACAGCACAGAACAGTGGTGAGGCACAGATTTCCGGGTTAGTTGGCCTGCACCCAAACTGAATGTTAATGTAACGAACTCAGAGCCAATTATACAGTCTCCTTGTGTCTCAGTTTCTTCACTGATGGTTGGTGGCAAGAAGACAGTACCTGGCCACACTGTGACGATGATGGGGTGTCCTACATGAACGGCCTAGGCCAAGAGCTTGCACATAGTGAGTGCTCGTCAGAGGCAAATCCTGTGCGGAGACCAAATACCGAGGAGATCTATGCTGAAATGTCAACAGCGGATGTCTCTAGCAGGTGACGTTGTGGAAATTTTATTTTCCTCTTTAACTTGTCTGCATTTTCATTAACCAATGTATACTTTTACCATCTGCATAAAATATTACTTTTAATAACCATTCCTTCCTTGTTTATAAACCTCAGCCAACTAGGATTCCTCTCATGTTCCTCAGATCTATCAATCATGTCTAGCTAGCTATCCAGCCATGACCTTTTTCCTCAAAGAATTTAAAGCAGCATACAGAAAATATTTAGAGAAAATTAGGAATTATAAATACTAAGGTAAAAACAGGTCCAGAGGCTGCCAGAAAAACATGATGTGAAAAGACATGTAAGCATGTCCTAAGATCCAACAGAGCTGTTACATTTGGAGAACGGCTTTGGCCAAGAGCTTCCAGGAAGACACAGCAAAAAAAGAAATTTTAAAAAATCTCCTTTTCTTTAGAGGGGGAAAAAAGGTGCCCAAGGGAGAAGAGCTTTCCCCACCTGAAGAGGCAGTAGGAGATAAGGCCAGCAGCACTTTCAGAAACAGTCTTTCATACTAGCATTTCTTGAAATGACTCTCAGTGAAAAGCATGGTAATAATGTGGGTCAATAAAAGAGAATGGCCCGATCACCTGGCTTTAGGACAGATATGACCAGAATCAGACTATGTAGCGAAATGGAGACATTGCTTGGTCTTCAAAGGAACCCCTGTATTGCAGGAAATTCAGAAATGCTTTACTATCAAAAATCGGGATTGGAAGTTCCTTCAATTTATGGCTTCCAATCACTTTGCATATTTAGAAAACACTTCAAATTGATGAGGTGCTATCCTCATCAGACTGTTTGATGTTAAAATTTAGTTATTGCTCTGATTTCCCTACATTGTGTGTTTTAAATCTGAAATTTAAAATAACCCCCAAACTTACCTCGGTATGTTAAAACGGGAGCTAAAACACACAAAGTCACCCCCTTTTACATTTGGATTGAAGCAGATAATCATAAATTACAAGCACTTCAATAACTCATCTTAAAAAATGAGCATCACAATGCTTTGAAGAAAAATCTCTAACAAGTAAGGGCAAGGAGGATCGACTTTTTTCAAGAATGGTTTTGTGTCTTTATCTTGTTGATACAAACCCAAGAAGAACTGCAACTTCCTAAAATATCACAAGTTTGAGGTAGTGACAGATTTATCTTTGTATCTCTGGTATGATAAGTAGGAAGGTAGACAGACAGAGAGATAGGGAGAGAACGTAGATTTCTTTTGCATCTATTTTATTACTTGTCACCCTTTCATGAACTGAAATCATGGAGCCTTTTAATATCTTGTACGCTTTGCCATATTTCCTCCTGATGGAAGGCTCTCCCACCATCAGAACACTATAGCCTGTGCAAGGCCATAGCTGAATTTGTGTTGGTAGTTTATTTAATTTTGCTTTTATCACGTGAGAACTGAAGTAATTTAATATGTGGCATATTAAATTTTGGATACTAATAAAAATTCTTTTTACATTAATAAAAATTCTTTTTATGCCAAAGCCTTGCTTGTTAGTCAATTGGCCTCTGGGAACAGCTGAAGGGCCTCTTCAGGGTAAATCATGTTGTAATGAGGTTTTTCTGCTTCTCTACTCTAATAACGACCCTCCCTTAGAGGAGGACCCAAATGAAGACCCACAATGATGAATTTCGACACTGCGGTACATTGCCCCGTCTAAATTTTTATTCAACAGAATGATTGACGTGACCCAAAATAACTTTTAAAAGCCAAGGTACAAATATGAGGCTCTCCTGACATTGGCAGCATATTTTAAGAGCTTACTGAATATAATTAAATCATCAATACATACAACTCTTTCCGTGTTTTTCTGAAAGCAGGTCCAAAATGAGAAGATAAAGAGGAAATGAAGGCCTCTGTAAGTAGAAAAATGTTATTTAGAAAATGAAGGAGACCGAGCCGTGAGACGTGGAGACAGATCATTACGGCCAGAGAGACACCGAGCTGCATGAGGGCCGGAGTAGATGCAATAAAGAGATTGATCTGCAAGGATTCCTAAGCCAAGGGAGTGGAGGGTCTCCTGTAAGAAGTTTCTGCTGCGTTACGATGAGTACATGTTATTGGCAGCCCACGGTCCACAGGTGCTTAGCACAGGACAGACAGGAAGCGTATTATTGAATGCTCACGTGAACTGTCGGCCGTAGGTGCTATTACTACTCATGTTTTACAGATGAGGACACGGACACGCAGAGGGGTTCAGCAAATCTCCCAAAGTTATGTGGTTATTAAGTGGTACTCAGCCAGGATTTGAACCTGTAATCAGGCTTCATAGTCAAATACCTTAATCACCATATAGGCTAAGCTGGCTCCTACCTACACTCATTAGTGGTCTCTGCTTATTATACATATAAGTTACTACATGACAATTAAGGAACTGCGGACCAGAAAGGGTAAGGGAATGATCCCAAGTCTTTCGGTTAGTTAGTAGCAAAGCCAAGAATCTTGGCTCCCCTGCCCAGTGTGCAACTCAAAACTCTGCCGCCTCCCAGTTAGATGATATATGAAGAAAGCCAGAAAGTAAATTTAGAAAGATAATCTGTGGTGAACCAACCGCAGAATAATTAAGCATGACCAAATTGATTTAATCATTTCAACTTACATTGCCTGTGTGAGTGCTTCCGCCCTGCCACACCACCTCCCCCCACCGGGTTACTATTCATCAGGACATTTAAAAAAAGTCTCAAGATATTGACTTAAATTTCGTAGACACATATAATCCTGCCAACATCCTGAGTTATGGCCTTGGAGAGGACACAGTTTTAGCTCACTTGTGAATGATGCTATTAGACGCGTGCTATTGTTTGGATCATAGATTAAGAAGGTAGGAATCTTCTGAGCTATTCATCTGACATCTCTTATTAATTTTAAATTAACCTAGAAATTAAACTGAGTTACTTTTATTAGGAAAAAAATTGGTTTGATAATTATCTGAATAGTCACTAGTCTGTGGTTTATTCTTAGGTCATGTCTTGAGTTGCTTGTATAACCTTCAAAAAGTCTATAAATCTCTCCCAGTCTTAAGATAAAAATTACGAAGCTTAATTTTATCCTGCTTTTTGCCTCTTAGCACTGCCCAACGGTGCTTCTGTGTGTAATGTGTTCTCCTAAGACGAAAAGTTTTCTCACAGCAAGGGAAACATTCGACAAAACCAAAAGACAACCGACAGAATGGAAGGAGATATTTGGAAATGCCTTATCAGATAAGGGGTTAATATCCAAAACCTATAAAGAACTTATCAAACTCAACACCCAAAGAACAAATAATTCCATCAAGAAATGAGCAGAAGACATTTCTCCAAAGAAGACGTACAAATGGCCAACAGACACAGAAAAAATGGTCAACATTACTCGGCATCAGGGAAATACAAATCAAAACCACAATGAGAAACCACCTCACACTGGTCAGAAGGATTAAGACTAATAAGTCAGGAAATGACAGATGTTGGGGAGGGTGTGGAGAAAGGGGACCCCTCTTACACTGTTGGTAGGAATGCAAACTGGTACAGCTACTCTGGAAAACTGTGGAAGTTCCTCCAAAAGTTGAAAATAGAGCTACCCTCTGACCCAGCAATTGTACTACTAGGTCTTTACCCCAAAGATACAAGTGGTGAACCCAAAGGGGCACCTACACCCCAATATTTATATCAGAAATGTCCACAATAGGCAAACTATGGAAGGAGCCCAGAGGTCCATCAACAGATGAATGGATTGGATAAAGAAGATGTGGGATATACATACACACACAATGGAATACTACTCAGCCATCAAAAAATGGAATCTTGCCATTTGCAACGATGTGGATGGAATTAGAGGATCAAAATGAGTCAATCAGAAAGACAATTATCATATGATCTCACTCATATGTGGAATTTAAGAAACAAAACAGAGTCACAGGGGAAGGGAGAGAAAAATATAATAAGATGAAATCAGAAAGGGAGAGAAACCATAAAAATTCTTAATTCTAGGAGAGAAATTGAGGGTCGCTGGAAGGGAGAGTGGTGGTGGGGATGGGGTAACTGGGGGATGGGTATTGAGGAGGACACGTGATGCTATGGGCACTGGGTGCTCTATGGCTGATGAATCACTGGACACTGCCTCTGAAACTAATATAATGCACTACATGTTAATTGAATTTAAATTTTTAAAAAAGATGGCATGAAATAAGCAGAAAAAGCTGACAAAGCATGGTTGCACCCAAGTTTAACTGAGCTTTCCCCTCTCCCTCTCAAATTCTGGGTCCCAGGTACTGTCCCTGTAAAACCCACTGATGCACACTTGCAAGAATTGGGTCTGAAGACTTGAAAAGAGCCTCACCTTGCCTACACCATTAGTTATCAGTTTTATAATATTTCTAGAGGACCACTTGATACTCCACAGATGCCTGGAAAATGTCCAAACCCATAGGCCCAGAGGTTCCACTGTTAGCTATCTACCATATGCAAAGATTTATTCATAATCACAAAAGAATCCACAACACAGCATCATTTTAAATAGTACAAGAGCAGCGATTCCAACCGCAACCGTACATGGCCAATCCAGCAGCAAGGGATTTGTTGAGTAGAATGAGACTCCCCTACCGGGTGGTAATTCATAGCAATCTAAACACGGATTCGCTATTGGCACATGGAAACGTCAGGAAGTAGTTTACCGAACTTGAGTTCGTGTGTGAACTTCAGTCATAAAGTACATGACTCGTGGGGACGTGATATTCATTCGTGATATACGAATGTATATCGTATGTTAAGAGGATTGTATTGCAGCTCGGGAAGTTGCTGAGAGGGTGGATCTGAAAAGTCCTCATCGCAAGAAAAAATATTCGTTTGTAGCTGTGCGTGTGATGGATGTTGATTAGACGTATGGTAGTGGTCATTTCCCAATATGTACGATTATCAGCTCCCCGTGCAGTACACCCGAAACGACTGTGATATGTGTCAGTTACACCTTAATAAATGAAAGGTCACAAAATATGATCTCAATTCTTTTTAGAAAAAACAACAAAAGCCGTCCTATTAATACTGGGAAATTCAATCAAGATTATATCCGAGGCGTGACATTTTCTGTAGATTTTACATTCTTCTTTGTGAACTTCCAAATTCCCCCAATTTCCTAAATGGATTCGACACAATTCCTGGTCTTATTTATTTCTATGTACTGACTCTGGGTTACCATTCAGTTTGGCTTATGTCCCACCTGGATCCACATCCCAGCCGGGACCGCTGCCGCGGTACCTGCGGAGGCAATGGTGACTCATCCCTCTCTTTCCTGCTCTCAGTTTGATCTGTTTTGCTTGGGTTTAGTTTTGGTTTCTGTTGTTTCATCGTTTTTCTGTTGGTAAGGTCAAGGGGAAGTCCTGATAGAAGTTTTTTTTTTCTTTTCAGTAATCCTCGAGCATCTTATCACTGTGAGTTAAGTGATTAATGATTTATTCAAAGCAAAACTGTGGAGCAACTGAAAAATAGGAGAAATCTTTCTCAAGTCATTTGTACTAAGGCTCCGGAATGCCAGGGTACATCAAGTCACGGGGACGGCAGGTCTGTGAACGAACCTTTACATGAACACTAAGAGGCTGCTATGTCTCATAATAAGACTTTCCCCGAAATCTCTTTCTTACATAATAAATGTGCTCCTCCAAACGGACAGGCAGAAAGAACAAATTGTGACCTTGCCACTGAAAGAAGGACAAAAAGCTTCTTAAAAAGCAAGTATTTATTTTTAAATATTCTGCTGGGTAAGTTTAGATCCCATAGGTAGTCCTGAACATTCACTGTCTCAGAGAAGAGCCCTGGAGCGCTTCCTTGGAGGAAATTTTGTTTATCTGAACAGCTTCAGTTTTGCGTGGGTTCAGTTTCATGCAATCGGGTTTCACTTCCTGTAATCATTATTTTTTTACCCCATGATGAAGAAACTATGTGAATTTATATCAGAGCAATTCCTTCAAGCTAGCCTAATTTAATTAATTTATCAAGTGTTACCTCACCTGAGGTTTTTATGCAAAACTTCCTATTTTCCAGGAACGTCGCTGCTATCTTCAAACACGAATATCCCGCGTTGGCACAAAATGTTCTGTGTCAGTCTGTATGGGTTCAACTATGCTGTGCTGAGCTGTTGGATTCAAGAGCCAGTATGGTTGAGTTTGCAAGAACACTGGGCTAGAAATGTAAGCACAGAGCGTGTAGACTTATTTATGGGGCAGCTGTCTGCAGCGTGGCAGCCGCAAATGCTGCTATTCGGTGGTTCTGTTCATGGATTTTGAATATGCTCACCTCCGTAACGTACTGTGTGTTGTATATCCAGGCGTGCTTTGGGCTCATCTATTTCCAGGTAGCTTTCAAATGCCTTGGGTTTGGTAAACTCAAAAGAAACACCCTCGTCCTCCCACCTGTTTGGAGCTGTTCATCCGTCCTGGGGTAACTGAGGCCTTCTGTACCTGCACGCTGTCGTCACTCTCGGGTCATCAGGTGCTGCTTTGTCTTCACCGTTCAATTTCTAAGTTTGCAGAACTTATTTCAGGAACCGCTGCTGCTGTGTCTTCTCCTCCCCTCCTTCTTTTACTGGAAAGGCACCCTCCCTAGTGCTAGGCAGAGCAAAACCCAGAGAGATTTGGAAAACTTGGTTTATTTAAGCATGGATTCCATGGGGCTTTGAGTGGTTCTAAATTTGGTGAAACCTGTTCTGTCATTCTTACGGGCAGCTTTTTTTTGGAGTCATCTGGACTTGATTTGCAGAAGGAAGAACCTGAAGTTCAAAATTCAGCTGCACGACTTAATGTCAGGCCAACACTGTGGGGATGTGCCTGTACGGGGGGTGCATGTGTGTGTGGGCATGTGCACGTCTGTGTGCACATGCAAGTATGTGTCTTTAAATAAGAAACAAACTATACCTAAAACATAGTGATTATTCAAATCTTGTTTTATGGCTCCCACCCCACCTCCCCACATGGACTGTGGGTTTGCCCTGGAAGGAATAGTGGAAAACTATTAGGAAATGGATATAAATGTTCCAAAACTTTTTTTTGGAATTATTTTTTTAAGGCAGCAATCTATGCAGAGAATCATTCCTTTCTGTAATTTCTTGGTCAAAGCACCAATACCTCTGTTGGCCTAAGTTGCTTTAAAAAAAAAAAAAATCATTCTTGGGTACCTGGGTGGCTCAGTTGGTTCAGCGTCTGCCTTCGGCTCAGGCCATGATCTCAGGGTCCTGGGATCCAGCCCTACATTGGGCTCCCTCCTCAGTGGGGAGCCTGCTTCTCCCTCTGCCTCTGTCTCTGCCCCTCCTCACTGCTCAAGCTCTCTCTCTCTCTCTCAAATTAATAAATAACAAATCTTAAATATATATACGTATATAAATCATTCTTTCATTGCTGCTTCCATAGGACTATGTATATACCAGTTATTCAATAAACTTTAGTAAAATGAATGTTTGGATGAATGAATGAATGATGATGTTTGCCTCCAAAGATATCTGGAATTTTCTATGATTCGTACAATTTTGCATTCTCAAAGACAATTATGCATTTTAATTTTAAACTAAAATCCTATTTCAAATTTTTTATTTTAAATTTTAAAAATATACCAAATAGTTACAAATTTTATTACTAATTGCTACAATTAATTTTTTCTTAACTTTAGTCATAGAAACAATTCTCTTTTGGTCCTTGGGCATTCTGTAATCATATTATGCACCATACCCCATGTTAACATTTGCGGTATTCACATTCTGGTGTTGTCCCCTGCCGTAGTGAATCCCAGCTGACTGGTGTGGCCGTTAGAGCACAGAAGTGACAGTGGTGACAGTCAAAGTTGTGAAAGACATTGTACCTTCCACCTGGACCTCTTGGATTACTCACTCTGGAGGAAGCTAGTCACCACACACGGGGACACACAAGTGTACCCTCGGAGAGGCCCACCGGGAGAAGAGCTGGGCATCTGATTCTTTTGCCATACCCGTGAGGGAAATCCCCTTGGAAGTGGATTCTTAAACCCTTAAACCCTGGTCAAGCCTTCAGATGACTGCTGCCCCAACCAAAATCTGATGTAACTACAAGAGAGTCCTAAGGGAGAACTAACCAAGAAGGCCTTTCTTGAATTTTCAAGCACAATACTTTATTATTTTATGGCATGAATTCTTGGGAGTTCTTCATACACAGTCATGGTAAGCAAAGCAATATCTAACTGTTGATGTATTTGGCAAATTTATGGATTTAATTCTCACCTTTAAGGACACAGAAGTCCATAGTGAGTCTAAGATCAAGCACACACTCAGACCCTCCAACTGTCTTCTGTCAAGTTTATTTTCTTAGGAAAGTTTGTCTGGTGAGTGTTCTCAGTTCTGGGCCATTAAGTTCCTTGCCACCGTTGATATTACCTGATATTGAGAGCTGCAGCGCAGCCAGTTCTAGGCCCAACTTCTCTACCTTTCAACTGCTTTAATGGATTTACTTCTTCTCCGTCTCTGAAGACGTGTCCCTTTTACAATCAGTACCTGCTGGTGTGGTGAACTGCATCTAGTGAGTGAATGAATAAAGGGATTAGTGAATAATGGGTGAAAAGTATATGAACCAATGAACATTTGGTACCATGTTGAATGTTTCTGGGTTATGCCCCCTGTGTCCACTCCCATCCCTCCTTCTGTAAGTGCAGTGCACTTTACGTGCATCTAGTCTTCCCAATAACCCACTGCACTCAGGGAGGAAGTAATCTCATGGACAAAGGGAGTTTGTTGGCATTTAGAATCTTCCTGACATGATTTTCTTCTGGAATTACCTTCTGGTTTGTGGAAAGAAAATGTGAGCACTACCCATTAACCAGTAGCTTCAACTTCTCCAGGAGACATAGGCTCCTGTTCCCAAAGAGCTTCACTCTGGAGGGGAAACTGATAATCATCAAAAAAGAAAACAAAAGAAAGAAAATTACTACAGAGCAGTGACTTCTACACAGAGATGCAAAATAGGATCGGATGCCGGAGTCCTCAGGGCTGCTTTAAAGGACAGTTAGCGTGAGATCTGGGGGGAAAAAAAGGAACAAAAAAGGGCACAAATGAAAGAAAACCTGGGCAGAAGGAGCAGAGTATATAGGCCACAAGGTGGGAAAGAGCTTGGTGTATTGAAGATGAAATGAAGGCCGGTGGGCAGGGAAGAGTACACGGGGTGGCACGAGATGGGGTCAGAGAGATAGACCAGCCCAGCTGGAGAGGCTTTTGTGCACGAGAATAAGAAATCGGAAGCTTTTTCTAAAAGCCACGAGAAGCCAAGGAGGATTTTAAACCAGTGATTTGACTTCCATTTCTACAGGATCCTTCCTGCTGCTCTGTGAAAACTGGGGTACTGTCTGGGGCAAAAGTAATAGCAGGGAGTTGTTAGGAGACGGGTCGGGGGGTGGGGGGCCGCCGGCCGCGAGGTCCAGAGCCAGGGAAGTTGATATATGCGCGGCGAGCTCCTGCTGATGGATTGCAGGTGGGGGGCTCGCGCCTGCCAAGCCTCAGCTGTTCTGGCACCGACCCTCTTCGGGCCCGTCCAGCACTGTCTGAACAGCCATTTTAATCTGCACTGGCCTATCCCTTATTATTTTATCAAACAACAAAATCGGGAAAAGTGAAAATGTTGGTATTAGTGATAAACAGGATGGGTCTCTTGGATGTGCTACCTTAGGACGAAGCTGCCTATCCTTAGCATATGTCAAAAGTGGCGAGTTTTAGTGTCCACTGGTTTGTCAATGAAATCTAAGGGGTCGGGATCCCCGGGTGGCGAAGCGGTTTGGCACCTGCCTTTGGCCCAGGGCGCGATCCTGGAGACCCGGGATCGAATCCCACATCGGGCTCCCAGTGCATGGAGCCTGCTTTTCCCTCTGCCTGTGTCTCTGCCTCTCTCTCTGTGTGACTATCATAAATTTAAAAAAAAAAAATCTAAGGGGTCACGGGGTCTTTAATATTGGGGAACAGAAGGAAATTACATCGTGTAAAACAGGTTACTGTATTGATGAAAATTGTTTTTTTAAAGGAAATGGTACACTTTTAATTTAAAAAAATATATCTTTAGTCTGGAAACCTTTGTATCATGTTTAACTCTCTTGTTCAACTTTTGCACATTCTTGATATTATTCGTGTTTTCATGATTTCAAATGTACATAGACCTTCAGCAAATATCACATTTTATTGAAGGGCTGTACAAATTTGAATGTAACTCAGTAGGTATGACGGGCACATTGAGTTACTGCTATGTCCTGGGAGCTTGTCTGTGTGCTTTGGTGATGAAAACGAACAGACCAGGTCAGCCGTGGTACTTGCCTTCCCAGGCTCACAGCCGAGTGGGTATAAAAATAAGTCAACAAGTCATCACGTTGGAGAGTGGCAGGAGCTATCACGGCAATGGTCGGTGTACCACGGGAGCACACACAGGAGGACTAGGAGGCGGGGTGGCTGGCAGTAGGCCTTGGAACCCCCCGCAGGAGGTGGTCTCCAGGCTGAGGCCCCAGTTTGAGCTGCGGGTGCTCTGGAGCTCATCCGTAAGCGCTGGCCACTGGCTAAGGTGTCAGCCAGCCACTCATTCAGCGGCCGCACCTCCACGCAGCATCTTTTCTCGCTCTCACACGACACGTGCCAGAAGTCTGGCAGAAAGACAGGAACTCTGTCTGCGTCTTTAAAAATGCCCTGGGAAAAAAATTAAAAAATTAAAAAATTAAAAATTAAAAAATTAAAAAATAAAAAATAAAATAAAATAATTAAAAATAAAAATAAATAAAAAGGCCCTGGGGCAGGGGGACAGTGATCGTGAAGGCCAATGACGGAAATGAAAATGAAGCTGTTGTGAGAAATTAATGACTTTTAGCCAGAAAAATAGAAATCTCTGGTTTCTGTTGAACAGCGGCATATTGGGGTTCACAATGGCTCGGCTCTGTGGGGCCACCGAGTTTCCCGTGGGTCCTACGTGGAAACAAGTAAAAGCAAACTGTAGGGGTAATTCAGAAAGTGCCAGAAATAGTAAAAATGTGTTCATTGAGTAAGAAAGAGAAATCACGGGTCAGAAGAGGTTTTATTTGCGGTCTTGTTTTGTTCTGCGGGACAACAGTATCTCAGGGTGGGATTCACAAATCTGGACGTTCACGAAGGGGTTGGGACCTCTCCTCTGGGAACGTAAAGGTCCCTAACCCTCTGGAGGGCTAGGATATTGTCTGTGAAAATACAAACCCAGCATCTGCATCTTGGGGCTCTCTCGACATCTTCCGACTAATTGCACCCATTTTTTGCTTTGCTGCTGGCTCTTTCAAAGTTCCCCTTCCCTGCAGATGAGATTGCCCGAGTTGAGAAGCCAGAGGGATCGACTCTCACCTGTTTCGCCTTTTTTTTACACAACCAGTTCGGTTTGCTCAGGTAATCGTGGACACACCCAGCGAGCTCTGCCCGGGGAGTGACGCCCCAGTTCATCTTGGCTTTGGCTTCAAAACTGCCCCCGTCACTAGCTCATTTGCCAGAGAGCGGAGGGCTTATGGCAGGTCTTGTGATGGTAGAAACCTTCCTTCTAGGGAGCTGGAGCCCACCTGCCGAGTAAGGAGACGGTGACCCCCCCCCCCCCCGTCAGGTGCAAACCTGTGGCAAGTGCCCGCTGCTGACAGCCCTGCTCGCGTCCGGGGTCTCCGCTGGTGTTAGGGGATGGGATGCCTCAGGGATGCTGCGCTCCTGGTCTCGACCTCTACAAAAGCTCTCACTGTACACTGTGTTCCTCTCACTCTTTTCTCAACTGAACTGTGAATATTTGGAAAATGTCTGTATCTGCACGGCCACGGCCTAAGCTATTACACGAAAGAAGTTAACAAACTGGGTCTTATAGGAATGTTATGTTATTATTTGATCCACCAGAAAAAGACACTGGGCGGGGGGCAGGGGGGAATACAAACCTTACACTGAGAACTCTTCTAAGGCTGAAAAATATTTAGCACAATGAAGACAATAGAACTGAGGTTTTTTTTTTTAAACATATTTTTCTCATAAATCATTTGTAGATGACTTTGTTAATGCTTATAAAGCAACTTGAAGCTTATTTTGACTTGCTAAAGTGCCAAAGTTTGGATAAATCTGGCTGTCTTACCTGATATTAGATATACCAGAAGGCCTTTACAGCAGCCTCAACCCAAGAGTGTCAGCTCTTGACATGCTGTGGACACAAAGAAAAAAAAATCACCCAAAAAAGCTGCTAATGCATACAGATAAGCACTACCATGTGTTTTTCTTAAACTCGTACTTTATTTAATTTTCATTGTTGATTTTAATTTCGTGTAGGTGAGGGAGAAAAACGGCCAGCAAATAAAACATTCTCTCGCCAGCATCAGGTGTACTCCCCTCGCGTCTGGGGGCGTCGTGCATTTGTCGTCTGCGGAGCCCCTATCCCCCCGATTGATCGAGATTTGCTCTTGGAAAGCTCGCGCTTATCTGTAGAACTTGCTGCTTTACAAACACTACTCCATGTCTTCATTAAATTACAATTAGGTCATTTTTATTCCTTTTTTTATGGCAGTGCAGTTTATAAAAATGAAAGGATTTGGCACAGTTTTGCATCCACCAAAGCACCTCACAGTATTTCTCCAATGTTTTCGGTTGGGTAAAATCTCAAATGCATCTTGCCAAGTGCCCTTTTCTCCATGACTTCCAAATCCATGCAAATTCAGGGAAAATTTAATCCGTATGTTTCTGATTCATTCACTCTTAACTCATCATATTGTTGTTTTCAAAAAACAATTTTATATTCCAAGAAACCCTAGGGGCATTTTTTTAATATAATCTGTTTTTAGTCCAATTTTTCCCCAGTTGGAGGATGAAGTTGTGCATTTTCAAGTATTAAGCATTGAATTTGAACTTCCTCCCACCCCCATTCTAACTTCAAATTATTCCTGTAAGAGGTAAGTTCCAGGCAGAAGACGGAGCATGTGAAATGCCTGCACATTTCTGCCAGCAGCCGCCTTGCCAGGACCAGGGCTGAGTCAGCCTGCGCCTGCAGAACAAAGCCAAGCGCACCCCTTAATCGCCCTCAGCGCTCTCAGGTCTCAGATGAACTTCCCTCCTCTGAGTCACCGTGAAAAAAAAAAAAAAGTTGCGTTTGTGAATGTGAATCTGCCATTTTGCAAGCAGTGCAAGCTGGTGCACATCTGAAGTCTTCTGGAACAATGGAGCGTCACACTTTGTAATCATTACCTTTGAAAAGGGCCGGCGGGGGGTGTGGGGGGAGCATCTCTGTAGTTCCCTGCATCTACCCTAATATTAATTTTTTTAGACATCATCCTAGGGTCATCAGAGCACATCACAGAGGACTTCAGGTTCCTGCAAAGTGACCACAATACGTGAAGACGCCGAGCACATTAACCAGTAAATAACAAATACATGTTTATGCATTGGCTTCTAGTTGAAGCAATCTGGTTGGCATTTTCTCAAGGGAGTTATTTAAATTTTAAATGGAACAACATCTCATTTAGATTTCTGCAAATATGCTAGGGCGCAGAAGTAATTTATATGTACATGCAACTCTTCACTGAAGCACCTGGGTACTTGACAATAATTAAAATACAAAGTAGACTTATTAACTTTCCTTTCCAACTTTCTGCCGTTTTGCTTCCTCACGGAGAGTGAGGGGACGTTTCCGCAGCCGACTTCAGGCACCCAGAGGTCCCTTTTCCTCCCTCTCCAAAATGCCCCATAGCAATTTGCCCCGGAATCCCTTTCTGTCGCGTCCTTTAGTAGCGATGCTCGGATCTTCCCTTAGCGCTCCTTGTCGACTTTCAGGAGGAATGTTTTTATTTCTCTAACTTTGAGTCCCTTTTATTCCAGCTGCCAAAGACTGAACACTTGTTTCACTTTAATGCTAGCAATATAATTAAGGAAACAGATGATAGAGAGCATAAAAATGATGGAAGCTGCTGTAAATCAGAAATCCCCATCACATGACCGGGGTGCGGATGGTCCCCCCCAGCTAGGCCGCAGGCCACAGCCCTCTGTCCTCGCCTCCACCGCCATGTCTGGGAGCACACGATTTGTTTGTTGATTTTTAAAGATTTCTTTATTTTAGAGCCCAAGGGAGCACACAAAGGGGGTTGGGGAGCCAAGGGAGAGGGAGAGCAGCTCCAGCAGCCTGCGGCTGAGCGGCAGGGCCTGGAGCACCCCAGCACCCTGGGACCACGGCCGAGGCAGCATCAGGTGGGTGACTCCCAGACCAGGGTCCTGCAGGCACCCGGAGGGCAGGCCTGGGGCGACCCCAAACCCAACCCCGGGTAGGCGGCTCCCAGGCCCGGGTCCTGCAGGCACTCGGGGGTCCAGGGCTGGGTGCGACCCAGACCCCAGGTGGGTGGCTTGGAGGCAGGGCCCTGCAGGCACCCTGAGTGCAGACCTGACTGCGACCCCAACCCTGGGTGGGTGACTCCCAGGCTGGGATCCTGCAGGCACCCTGAGTGCAGGCCTGGGTGGGACCCCCGCCCACCTGTGCTCCTCCCACCTGCACCCCGGGCCCAGCCGGCAGCCTCCAGGCCCTCGGCCCTCCACTCCCTCCATCCCCCGCAGCCCCGCAGCTGGGACTCGGGACTCCAAGGTCCCATTCAGTAGTTATTTTAACTCTGTGGTCACGTCTAGAATTTGCCCCAAGTGGTAGGTGTCAGGTTGACCCAGGGTGTGCCCCTGCGGTCTTGCAGTGAGCTCCTACTGTCATGTCCCTCTAGGCCCAGCTCTGTGGTCAACAGGCTTAAAAGGAGGGAAGTAAGAGCCCCTGGGGGCTCAGGTGTGACCCTGGGTCCTGGAATCAAGTCCCGTCAGGCCCTGCAGGGAGCCTGCTTCTCCCTCTGCCTGGGTCTCTGCCTCTCTCCTTCTGTGTCTCTCATGAATAAATAAAATCTTTAAAAATAAGTAAATAAAAATAAAATAAAATTGTATTTGGAGTTCTATCATCAATAGCAGTCTTTGGATTTTTTTTTTCAAAAATTTTATTTTAGGTAATCTCCACACCCTGTAGGGAGCCTGAACTCATGACCCTGAGATCAAGAGTCACACCATCTATGGACTGAGCCACCCAGGCACCTATCAGACTTCAGATTCTTATGATTAAACTGGAACATGCCCACAATTTGTTATCTATGAACCTTAGACCTAAAAAGCTCTGAAAACTATTTTTGTAAGTCTTAGGGGGCCAGACTATTACCTGACCCGATCTAATTTGCTGTCAAAACCTGATGTAAACCGACCCAAAATTATTTACAGTTTTTGTTTATCCCACTTGGGGTGAATACTCATACATTTAGCTGCTCAAACAATGGGTTGGAACACAGAATGAAGTTCCAGACCCCTTGGGCATAGGATGTAATATATTATACAGATTTATTATCTACTTAGAATTTAAAATTTTCTGGGGCAGCCCTGGTGGCTCAGCAGTTTAGTGTTGCCTTCAGCCCAGGGTGTGATCCTGGAGACCTGGGATCGAATCCTGCGTAGGGCTCCCTGCAGGGAGCTTGCTTCTCCCTCTGCCTGTGTCTCTGCCTCTCTCTTTCTCTATGTCTCTCATGCATAAATAAATAAAATCTTTATTAAAAAAAAGAATTTAAAATTTTCTGAATTTGGAACCATATCTGGCCCGGAAGACTGTGGATCATGGACCTGAACACATTTCCTCCTCTGACTTTACCAGAAAGCGGTTCTCAATTAGGTACTATTGTCTCGAAAATATGTATTTAACACCTGGATGTTCCTGATCGTCTCTACTATGAAGGAAAACCGCGAAGTCAGCTTTCAGCCACAGACTCTGAATACAAGTTGCACAAAGGGACTGAAAATGGTTTAAAACATGATGAAATGCCAAGGGGCACACGTCTGACTGCAAGAATGTGAGGAGACTTCCGCGTTATTCCTTGATTTCCGTGTGGATATGCTGAGTGCAAAGGAAGCACACAGCATAGACTCTTAGTACATACACTTGTGTGTATTTTATCAATCTAATGGCAAACTTGGAAAACACAGTTAGCACTATTGCGTGTGTGCATGTCTCTGCGTCCTACTCTGTACTCACAATAGCACAGTAGAGGTTCAAGTAAGAGATCTTTGTCGTTGTAGAGGCAACTACACACACAGACACACAGTGTCTACACAAACACTTCACTGGCCACCATCTTTTCTAGTGTAATTATAGAAGATTTGTACTTTTCAATATTTTATGCAGTGGAGGGGGGACACTTTGGTAGCTCAGTGGTTGAGCACCTGCCTTCTGCCCAGGGCGTGACCCCAGGGTGCCGGGATCAAGTCCCACGTCGGGCTCCCTGCATGGAGCGTGCTTCCCCTTCTGCCTGTGTCTCTGCCTCTGTCTCTGTGTGTCTCTCATGAATAAATAAATACAATCTTTTTTTAAAAAGTTGCAATAATATGCAGTGGAGTGGTTATTTTGGCGTTAGGGTTGGCTCCCGATGTGTGATGCCAACCTAGTGAGAGGGAGGGTAGGTTTGATGTGATTGCTGCTGACCTGACGGTTCTGCTGGAATACGAGCTGTACACGGGACACCCTGAAGGAGTCAGGGGCACAGATCTTTGCTCTGCGCTGGGCCGTGGCTCCCAGGAAGCTCTCCGGGGGCCCTTTCGGGGTAAAGGCTGGCTCGCCACTGTCACCAACGGGGCAAAGCGCAGGACTGGACTGGCCAAGCGTTGCCTGGGGGCTCGCCACGTGCCAACCGCGGAAGCCAACTCTGGGAGTCACAGGCAGGCCAAAGGGCCCTGCCTCCGCAAGAACGCACGGCGCGAGCGGAGATGCAGGACGCCCACCAACTAACTGAGTGATCAGAGCTCTGTTAATGCACGAGCATCGACAATATTATCAATGTGCATGATGAAAGTCAAATCTAAAAACATTTCTCTAAGACAGATACCAAACCCTGGGCTTTCTGGGATAATCTTTTCCCTTTTACCAAGGCCACGCTCTTCGGTGGGAGGGCAGGTGCTGCGGCCTGGGATCCATAGGAAGTGGAAAAGGTGCTATGATTGGAAACGGACCAGAAAAGCAAGGGAATTCCCGTGTCCGCGTGGAAGCTGTGCCAGCTGCAAGACGTGGCCGTGAGACGGGTGCATGGAGCCCTGGATCTGGAGCCTGGGGGCCCAGAGAGACGCAGAGCACCAGCGCTGAGCGTGTCCTGCTGGTCCTTAGAGACGCGTCCTGACTGTGTACAGGCCTTTATCTTAGGACAGGAGAGCCTGTCTCTCCCAACCCCATACCAGGATTTTTGCATTGCTTTGGCCTGACGCGAAGGGGCTGCCGCTGTCCTTGCCCAGCAGGCTGGCCCGGGCAGCCTCGGACACCGGCCGGGACCTCCTAACCGTCACCCGTGTCTCTGACTTAAGTCCCAGGCAGTCATCAATCTTAGGGCCGGAGAGAATTTTGCGTCCCTGCCTATCCGCAGGGCTGTCTAAACACAATCAGCTCCCCTGTGGAGCCTGACCAAAGGACAAAGGGAAGGGGCACGCGGTCGCCTGCCCGGGTACTGTCCTGGCAGCCCGCAGCCTACATGTGGCCCGCAGCCGGCTCGGGGCTCCCATTGGCCTGCGCCTCCCGCTCCCACAGTAGTTGCAGAGCCTGCAGCAACACTGGTCTCCTCTTGCAGATGTCGCCGGGGTGGAGACAGCAGGCTGTCGGGGGTGCCACGACCAGGACAGTGTGGGGCTGCAGGCAGCTGCTGCCAGCCGCCTGGAGGCCGCCCTCTGGGAGCCAGGCCCTGCCGGCCGCGCAGGTGCTGAGGGCGGCCACGCAGAGGCACGGTGCCCGGGGTGGCCCGCCTGCCCCGCCGCTGCAGGACACACCTCCCCGCCCAGGCCTGGGCATTAGCACCCGCACCTCTGCTGTCAGGCCCCGATCCCCCCAGTTTGTCCTTAGTCACTTCGGGCAGGGGATCCTTTAATTCTTCCAACTTCTAAGGGATGTGCAAGATTTTTAAAGGGAAAGTATTGAAACATTTTTAAGCTGTAGGTTTGTTAGTTTCTTTTTCCCTTGAGACTGGTGTTAATAGTTGTGTTTTATTTCGGTATAAAAATACCCCTTTTAAAAAAAAAAATCAAAGCACCTAAAATAAGGAAATATGCAAAGCCTCAAAGCAGCTGTGTAAATTCACTCAGGCTTTGGGCCTATAAAGATCTAGCCTTGAGGGAATGACACGCTGCAAAGTTAGATTTTTACTTAAAAATTAAATTATGTTTTATGAATTAGTGCTACATTCGTGTTAGTGCAATCGCAGCACTGTGTGTGTTTCCCCAAGCTTTTTCTGCTCGCTGCCATCATCACAACATACATCATCAGTTAGAAATGTTAAGTATGGCAACAGCGAGGAAAAATTTTCTAGGTCAGTGAAAACATTAATATCAGGGAAAATATTTTTTAAAAACTTATTTTTAAGAGCATTTGAAATGATTCACAATTTATCTATAGTTTTGGGGACTGAACGAGCAATAATAACTCTTACTAGAGAGTAAAAAATTAAAAGATAATATCCTTTTCCTTAAGTAGCTTACATAAAGAATGGGGACTCTATATGCAGTTTGGGCTTACACACACACACACACACACACACACACACACACACACTCCTTCCAGGGTAAATATTCAGGTAATTGCTGCAGGTCTTCACATTTTTTTAGAACCTCAGAGCTTTCTGTGTAGAATCACAGCCATAGAACTTTAGACCAACAGTGAATGCATTCAGAATAGGTGAGTTGCTGAAAATCTGGTCTCATGATGCCTCCTCGGAAGTTCCTGAGTTAACTTTCCACAAGCCCTTGTTCACTGTCAATATCATCATCACAGGAACCATTCAGACGCTCGTAAATTAATAGTAATAGCAAAAGTGACCTTTATCCAAAGAGAATCCCAAGACTTAACAAACATTTATTGAGTGTATGCGATGTGCCAGGCATTGGGCTAATTAAATCCCCCCTGTCTCTGTACTTTAAACGAGAGAAAAGCTGACTCAAGGAAAAGAGCCATGGCCAAAGGCCATTTAATTAATTTGCTGTCTGGGGAAAGAGCGCAGGAACTGGGAAGAAAGCCCAGGTATGAGGACTGCTAAATTGTTGTTCGGAATACAATGTGTTGTCGTTCACAACTCCAGTAGGATACACAGTTCATAACTACGTGGAACTGATGCAAAGCTATGATTGTAAAACGAACGTTGCATTTAAAAATGGCAGAGACGCACTGCATTCATGTGGTTGCCGACATGAACTGGAGGATTTCATCCATCCAGACACCTGCAGAGGGGGCCGCCACCTGAAGCCGGGAGCGTGACTGTGGTCCTACAGGTGAGAGAGCCGCATTTCATGATTTCTCTGGAATCGCCCAAAGAACTAAGAAGTAAGCTTTCTCGTGGGGAGTAATAGGGCACGTTGAGCCCATACGGTACTTAATGCTAAGGAGTTTTATACCTGTTCTGAATACAAAACTCCTATGGGATTTTCCTATATTTTATAGGCAAGTGAAACAAAGCACAGAGTAACTGAGCCGCGTCATGGGCTTGCCAGTGAGAAGCTGGGGGGGAAACCCCAAAGTATCTGACCCGGAGTCTAACTGTCCTATGAATAGACTATGGTTCATAGTCCAATTTCACTATTATTTTTACTTCTCTTCACTCATCAGTATTCAAAATGTATTTCTTGCCCACTTACCAAGAACCAAGCAATAGTTTTGCAGCTGGAGAATTAAACATGATTGAATCCGTGTCTCTCTCTTTGAAAGTCTAGAGAGAAGGGAACCTCTATAAATACATGTGCTACAAGCAGTGTGATCAGACTCGTAAGAAATACGCACAGGGCTATGGATGCCGAGGAAATAAGAAAGGATTGAATGTGTCCTACGACAGGGATGGGGTGGTGATAATGATAGATGAACTAGACCTTGAAGAATATACATATACGTGCTCTGCAGTAAAGGGTAAAGCTCTTCTAGTTAATGGGGCCATTGTGCTCTGCAAAATCACATAAAGATTTCCAGTTTTCATAGAATAAATAAAGTTATTATAAAAGGACTAGACCCAGAATTCCCATAAGGGAATTCTATAACTCCAAAGATCATATACTCCTAATGCTCCTTAAATTATTTCTGAGTATAGAAAAAAAAGCCACAGATATTTTTATGAAACAAGCATTATGTTGTCATCTAAACCTTAAAAAGATAGTACAAAAAATAAACTACGGCTCCATCTTACTTATGAATATAAAACTAAAGATCTAAATAATATACATTACAAGCAAGCAATGTTTATTCCAAAAATGTAAGGCTGCTTCAAAACTAGGTAATCCGGTTTGTAGATCTAAGTAGAAAATTGTAGAATCATCTTCATAGATGCTGAAACGGCCGTTGGCCAAAGGTAACAACCATTCCTGATTAAACACTGATAAAATAGGAACTGATTATTTCATCTTTAGTGATAAAATATATCTATAACACATACACACAAACGCACACATTGTGGTCCTAAAACCAGTGTATTTCTCGACGCAGGGCGTGAGAAGCATTCACAGCAAGGCCAAGAATGAGGATACTCACTAACTCCACTACTATTTGAAAATAAACTAGAGGTGCCAGCCAATGCAATCTGATTACAATAAACAATGGAGCTATAAGAATTGGAGTAGAAGAAGTGAAACTATATTTACAAATGATATTGTAGCATATTTGGGGAATCCAGGGGGATCAATAAAAACACTAACATAATAAAAACGATTTTCTGTAAAGTGACGGAATGTTAGATTAAAAACAAACCCCAGAAGTCATTATGTACATAAACAATAGCTAGTTAGATGATACCACAAGATAAACCTTCAGTCACACGAGTAGCAAAACCAGGATTTAATTAAGAATAACCTGAACAGGAAGTGTGTAAAAGGTATATGAGGAAGAATTAAAATACTTTTGAAAGATATAAAAATAAATTTGAATAAACTTGGGGATTCTGTTTGTTTCTTGGATAGCAGGAGTAAACATTATAAAGGTATCATTTATCCCATCTCAATAGTACATTTAACATTATCCCAATTAAAATAACATAAAGTTGTTTTACGGAGCTATTCAAGTAGATTTTGAAGTTTATTTAGAAACAAACATAAACGTAAACCACAGCTATGGCGTCACTAACAAAGAACAATGAGGGGTGCCTCTATTAAAACATACTACAAAGCTTCTATAATTAAAACACTGTGATATTGATCTGTGAATAGATAGGAAGAGGAAGAGGATAGAATGGAAGATTGAATGGAAGAGGATAGAAAGCTCACAAACAGACAAAAATGCATCTAGAAATGTAGTAATTAAAAAGGCAGGATCTCATTGGAACGACAGGTTGTGAAACAGGACCTACAAAGGCAAGGGCGTACAAAGAAAATGATGGGGATTTGTAAAGGACATGGGAGGTATACTGTAGGTGCTCAGACTGCTCAAATTTGGGGCAATTCTAGCATCATCCCCAAGAATCATGACTTCAGTGTGTTATGACACATGGAAAATAAACACCACAAGTTGCCAAAAAAAAAAAAAAGATAAATCAATAATAAACATGGGTTCAAGGTAAGAAGGGAAATCCCTCTCTGAAAAAAAAATGTATATTAACACATAGAAGAAAAAATAAATTGAGAAACTGACCGCTTTCTAACACCGTTATAAATAATTGATTCAGACAAGGTATATCAATGGGTGCTAACGCCAGTAAGTAGGGAAGTTTTGGGGAAACAGGACATTCATGTCATGTCAAGTGTCACTGCACAGCTTACTTATTAATCACAGAGGATAAAGGCTACGATCAAAATAGATCCGTCCCCAGTAATGAGACAAAATGACATCATTATATGTCTCCTCATGAGATAAAATGGGGAATACACAAGATTACCCATTAGAGTCCTTCCCTGAGAGTCTAGTCCTGAGGAAACCATCGCGCAGATCGAGTACACCGTACTAAAGAGATGCAGCAATCAAAAGTAATGGGAAATTTAACAGATTCTGGATTTTGAGGATGATTGGAGACATTTGATGATGAACTCTGTATAAATGATATTGTGTACCTGTGTAAAATTTCTTGTTAATATTTTGAAGTTTATATAGGAAATATCCTTGCTCTTTTGAGAGATTGGGGAAGAAATACCTAAGGTCATTGAAAATTTTGTTTTTACTTTCTGCCCTTGAGAAATAAATGTGTTACAATTTCACATTACCTTTTCACAGTACACCTGCTCGTTGTTCTTAAAGATTTTTTATTTTTTCATGAGAGACACAGAGAGAGAGGCGGAGACACAGGCAGAGGGAGAAGCAGGCTCCATGCAGGGAGCTCGAAGTGGGACTCGATCTGGGGACCCCGGTACCCCGGGGTCATGCCCTGAGCTGAAGGCAGATGCTCAACCACTGAGCCACTCAGGTGTCCCTCATTTTTTTTCTTTTGCAAAGTCTGTAGTGAAATGTTAAGCCAGGCAAAATGGGGCAAACGTGGATATTAACATACAAAGATCTATTTTGAAAATACATATTTCATGTAAAATATTTTGGTAAAACAAGTGGGAGACGTGTGCAGAGGTGGCGCAGGTACATTCCAGGAGCTGGTGGCTGCGTCCGAAATCCCCCCCCACCAGGAAGGCACACGGCGGAGCTTCTCAGGTCGCTGCCCCGCGAGTTTGTCCATGAACACAGAAAGGAGGGGCCTCGTGCTGACGGAGTGAGCATCAATTCAAAATCTGCCAAACTGAATAGGCCTCGCACTGCTCGCGTGAGCCCCATCTCAGAATCGGGGAGCTCGGCTGCCGAAACCCCACCAGGGGAGCACCCCAGATCTAGAGCCCGCTCCCCCAACACACACACCCCAGGAGCAAATCTGTGGACCCATCTGGCCAACACGGCTGACCCGCCTTCAGGATCCAGTGGCAGCCACGGCCTCAGAGCAAACCTGCAGCACCGAGTGTTGGTCAGAGTGCTGAGGGACGCGGTGGGAAGGCCCTGCACACTCAGGAGCAGATTGTACAAATACCTTGGAGTTTAGCTTCCAATAAACTTTTGTATATTTGGCACAATTTTAGGAATGACTTGCTATGATTGTAACGTACAACCTGGAAACCTGGTCTTTTCTTTTTCTCATTAGAAATTTATAAAATACAGAAAAGGAAGAAGGAAATACCCATGATTTCAGCAGCTAAAGACAAACACTCCTAAGACATTAAGATTTCCTGGGGCATCCGGGGGGCTCAGCGGTTGAGCGTAGGCCTTCGGCTCAGGTCGTGACCCTGGGTCCTGGGATCGAGCCCCGGGTCGGGCTCCCTGCTCAGCAGACAGCCTGCTTCTCCTTGTCTTCCCTGCTCACGCTCCCTCGCTATCCCTGTCACAATCTCTGTCTCTCTCTGATAAGTAAATACAATCTTAAAAAAAAAAAAAAAGACATTTATATTTCCTATCAGATTTACAGTTTTTAGATACTGAATCGAGGATATGGGAGAGAGATGTAAAAGCCCCCACTTACTTCCAGTCTCTGGAAGCTAGAGAAAAAGAACCCAATGGCTCTGAACAGCAATTTAACTTAGATTTGTTTGAATAACGGATTAGGGTGATTTTCACTTTTTTTGGTACTTTCTATGTTTTCCAAAATTTCTGCAAGGACTATTAGGTTCAAAGTCATATATGTGTCTATCTTTAGCTTTAAAAAAAAAAAAAAGAACATTTTATTTACTTATTTCAGAGAGAGAAAGAAAGAGCACAAGCATGCATGGCGGGGGCGGGGGGGGGAGGTGTGGCAGAGGGAGAAGCCAGCTCCCTGCGGAGCAGGGACCCTAGGATCATGGCCTGAGCCCAAGACGATGCTTCGTCCACTGAGCCACCCAGGTGCCCCTGAATTATTATCTTCTTTGTACTAAATATTTGGGGACTGGACTAATGGACGTATATTACTTTAGTAATAGCTGGAATTTAGAAGATCAAGAAGGCAAAGGGGGCCGAGAGTCCTTTAGATCCCTCTGAACTTCAGAGACCAGAGAAGAAGTATCGAAGACCTGCAGTGACGCAGAAACTGACACCAGGCCCCAAGGACACTCTTCCCCCGGCCCCAGAACAACCCTAGCCTCGCAACGGGCCAACGCTGTCGCACTGGCTTGCTAGAGCTCTCTGGCTGGACAACCCTGCCGTCGGGGCCCGGAGGGTCTAACGCACAGCCAGGCCGCAGCCTGGTCTCAGGGGTGTCCTGACCTGGGCCTTCCCTGTGTCCCGCCTGCGCAGCACCTCCGGCCTAGGCCACCGTGCCTGGTGTGGGGTGACTTCTCCAGCTGCTGTCCCTGGGGCTTTGGAGAGCTCGCTTGACCCAAAGCCAGCACCCGGGAACCAGGCTGCCACCCAGGTGCCTGCCCCTGCTTTAGCTGGTCGGGTTCTCCTTCCCTAATCCCGCAGACAGCAAGGCTCACAGCATCTGCCATGGCCGCGGATATGGTGGCTGGATCCAGGGCCTCTAGTTCTTCTAATGGGGACGGGGGTGCTCCCTCCCCCACAGGATTTGAGGTGCACTTACCTGTAATTGGAATTATCCTTCAAGACTACAGATCCTTGACCTGGGACCTATGCGTGGCCTTCAGGGTCTCCACGAAAACACTGAAATTGCACACTTGTGCGCGTATCTACATGTTTTTACATAGTTTACAGTTTACATTAGACACCCTACAAAATGATGAGCCCTGAAGGGTTAAAAACACCTCTGCCTTATTGTACAGATAAAAACATTGCTCAGAATAACTTGCCTACAATCATACAAGTTGTGATGGCTAGAAACTAGGCCTCTTTCTTTAATTAAAAATTTATGGAATACAGAAAAAGGGGAGAAATCACCAATGATTTTCACCACGTAAAGGCAGCCACCTTTAAGACTTTTTCTATTTCCTACCAGAAATATGTACTTAGTTTTAGAATCAGACTTTGGAAAACTACAGATGGATATATTGCTTCCTATTAGACTTGTACTCCATTCTATTCACAGCAGCACAATCTAGAACAATGTCTATTATATTCACCAGAACAAGCAATTCTTTTAAAAAAAATATATCTTGCCTATAGGAGAACAATAGTGTCTTATTGTTTCAGGGCACATTTCTGTATTATCAGTGAAGTAAAAGATTATATTTGTTCATTCTCGTTGGAAATGTCTCATCCATCTTGCACATTTTGCTCAGGACTCCGTCCTCCCAGCTCTCTATCCAATTCTCATTTAGAAATTCTAGCTGAGGGGAACCTGGGTGGCTCAGCGGGTTAGGCGACTGCCTTCAGCTCAGATCATGATCCCGCGTCCTAGGATCGAGCCCCAAGTGGGGGTCCCTGCTCCTCCCTCCACCTGCTGCTCCCCATGCCTGTGCTCTCTCTCTCAAATAAATAAAAAAAATCTTAAAAAAAAAAAACTCTACCCACAGAGGAAACTGTAGGAGAAACCTATATTCTGGGCAGCTCTGGTGGCGCAGCAGTTTAGTGCTGCCTGCAACCTGGGGTGTGATCCTGGAGACCTGGGATCGAGTCCCACGTCGGGCTCCCTGCATGGAGCCTGCTTCTCCCTCTGCCTGTGTGTGTGTGTGTGTGTGTGTGTGTGTGTGTGTCTGTCTCTCATGAATAAATAAATAAAATCTTTAAAAAAAAAAAAAAAGGAGAAACCTATATTCTGTGAATCCCTGGACTTGTTCCTATGTCCTCAGTTGATCTTTGCATTGGAATCATCTGAGAGACTCATTAAAATGCAGATACCTGGGGTCTACCCAATGTCTATAGAATCCTAGTATCTAGATATAGGGTGTGAGGAATTTGCACGTTTCTCATGTAAACACTTGGTATTTCTTAAGATTAATACAATTTGAGAACCACTTACAGGTCACATGAGCTGGCTTGACTATGGAGAGTGTAGACCATTATGATTCTTACTAAGGTAAAACCCAGGTCATCTCCCTTCTTTGAGGTGGTTTTGCCTCATACCCAGAACCACAAGATTTGCTTTCTGACATGGAGTTAAGGAACTTGATATAAAATTGCAACTTTTCCATTGATCAGTTTTGTGAATATCACTTCATTTCTCCGAACCTCTGTTTCTTCACCTGAAAAGAAGTGATCATCATCCTGGCTCAATCTTAGTGTTTATTTTGAAGGGTAAGCTAATCCATACAGGCATACCTTAAACAGACATGTAAATATTGGTTATATTTATTTGTTCTAAGTGTTTACCGAGGGATCACTTCAGGCACAATGTCAACATGCGGTAACTATCTGGTGACTGATGACTATCTCATTGTTCAGCAAAGATTACTTTTATGTTGTGGTGTTGCATGCAGCCTGGGCTCTGATCTCCCATAACAGATACTCGTGTGCAGGCTGAAAACCAGCCATGCTCCTCTAATCCTAAAACTGTAATGAGTCAGCCGACTCCTAGTCACCAAGAACCTACTGTGTGCCAGGAAGCAGGCCAGACACGGTGAACACATCAGTGAGCATAGAGGACACATCCCATTCCTCCTCTAGATAAAAGGGGGTGAGAGTCACAGAAAAATTAGATCCCATATCTTTTTAGCCAATTGCTTGAAGAAATATCATAAAATATGTGGAAGACATTGCTCTGGAACATTATGAAATGATACAACAGGAAAAATTCAAAAGACAAATGAAGAGAAGGATGAAAGGTAGCTGATTGACTCCAGAAGAATGGAACGAATATGAGCTCTTCCTTTTTTGAATTATACCCAGAGTTAGAAGGTGGAGGAGGGACAGGGGAGTCTCTTGCAGACCAAGAAGTCACGTGGAGACTGACAAACAAAGCAAGCCTCTCTATACCACCTGCCCAGAGTTTTATTCAGGGTGACTTACAGGCGGTGGGGATCGGTGGATCACCATCCAGACGCCGCACTGCTGTTCTCTGCCGAGTCCGGACCTCAACCCACAGAGTCTATAGATCAAGGGTAGTGATCTAAAGTGGAGCCGTTTGTGCTCCCGAGGGGAGATTTGAATGAGCTTTCCCGCCCTCTGGTCAGACCACGCATGAGCCTCCATAGGGCCTGGAACACATCGCCCTGACGGGGGGGGGGGGGGGGGGTCATTGTGTGGGCCACGAGCAAGACGGAGAGCCAAAGACGGAGTCAGGATTGTCCACACTCCTACACCAGTCAAACCAGTTTGGAAACTTGTAGGAGAGTTGAATGACTTGTGCGGCTGGGGCACTCAAGCTCCACTTGGGCTCCGAAACCTGAGAGACACCACCTGAGTAAAGGAGTCCTGGTTTGGGGGATTCTGAGACCTCAAACTATAAGAATTTTGTTCTCTTTTTGGAGGTGTAGTTCTTCCTTAATTTCAACTCATTAAATAAATGCTTTGTTGTTTAGGGCCGTGGATGGAAAGCTGGCATCACAATAGCTTGCCTCAAAAATGATGACAGTGTAAGACCACTTTTAGCAGACAGTTTTTTTGAAAGCAACTTACACAGTATTTACCATATCCTAAATCTGCACATTTTGCAGACTTGTGCATATATATTCTATTCTCAAAATAGGTTTGCTATTATGCACAAATAAAACAACATGGGAGATTTTTTAATAAAGAAATTGCACTTATAATGATCTGCATTTGCATATGATAAATCTCCAATCATTAGAACATCCTAGAATATTAACCGTAATTCTTTAACATCGTGAAATATCCAGTCAAATTCAAATAGCGAAATGTCATAAATGCCATACTTTTTTTATACTTTCTTTGGTTCAGGACCCAAATATTTTTTTTAAGAAGTAATAAAAATTTTGGCAGTTGCTAAATATCTAGATGGCTACAAATTCTGATTCTTATATATCGTTTTTTCCTAAAGTACAATAATAATTGTATCATAATGAAGCTATATATTCAGCCATTTCAGTAGCATTATTAAGTGTCTTTCTTTTGGTAATTAAATATAATTTTTTTTCTGTCTCTGCCACTAAATTAAGGTATGACCTTGGGCCATTCACTCAACCTAGTCAAGAATCAGTTTTCATCATTTTCAAAAGAAAATGTTGAACTAGAATTGACTATTCAGCATTCTTCTATCGAGATCCTCCCAGGTGGGAGGCAGGACAGCACAACGGAAAGAAGAGCTTTGACATCCAGCAGCTCTGGACCGGAGCCCTGCCACACACAGGCCACTTGAGCTAAGTTTAACTTCTCTTTGCTTCAGTTTCCAAATCTATGAAATGCAGATGATAGTTACTCATACCCAGAAAGTTTTTCATGTGTGCACATAATGGTGGGGTATGGGGAAAGGGATAAAATGAGAAATTACAGTTATAGTACCTGACCCATAGTAATCCAGCAACAAATAGTAAATATAATTCAGGCCATCAACCGTTTGGGGCAGAACTGAGGGGATGGGGATGGAAGGAAAGGCAATGGCAGTGGTTAGAACTGCCTTGTCTTATAATGTGGCCATTGGCCACACAAGGCTACTGAGTACTTGAAAGGTGGCTAGTCCAAATTGAGATGTAAGTAAGTACTCTGGGTTTCTAAGATGTCGTATGAACAAAAACCATAAACTATCTCATTAATAATTTTTAATCTTTAATATGCATTGAAATTATAATATGTTGGGTGCATTGGGCTAAATATGTTATTAAAACAGCACTCCGTACACTCTTTAACCAGAGTTCTCTCTGTGTAGTGGCTGTTTACTCATCATTCTTGCCTCCAGATCAGTGGTCCTCAAAGTGTGGTCATAGAAAGAGAAGACCCAGCATCCCCTGGGAACTTGTCAGGAACACAAATTTCTGGGTCCCAACTCAGACCTACTGAATCAGAAATTCTGGGACTGGGGCCCAGAAATCTGTGTCTTAACAAGCCCTCAAGGTGAGTCTGATACTTATACACTTGAGAAACACTGCTAGACTGAGTTTCTGTGCTGGGGACCACATCCAATTCCCTCTGCATTGCCACTCAGCCCAGTGACTATTTGTCAAGTGAAAAAATGGATGAATGAATCCTGATGATTGTGGGGCCATCGGAGGATATCCAGCAGGGGAATGTCATGGTCTGATTGCCTTTTAGAAAGTTACTTTTGCAAGCTGTGCAGAGTATAAATTATAGGAAGAAGCTATAGAGGCAACTGTATTTGCTTATAGGAAAATTATTATTTGAAAACCTAAATATATATTATTCAGGTAGAAAAAATGGTAATTATTTTTAAAAATGATGCCTTGCTTTTCAAAAATATTTCTTTTTAAATGTATAATTCTATTTACATATTTATATATAGTGTTGTGTAGATTTGGGGAGAAAGTAGACATACACATGTAAAATTTGTCAATAAATATGTATCCCCATAAATTATGATTTCATTTTTAAAAAAGTAGTTCAAATGTCTTAGATTTATTAGTATTTGTGTGTTTTCTAAGGATGAATGACATCCCCTGTTGAAATTACAGAAGTAAAATTTGATAGGAAGTTAATATATTCAAAAATTATTTAAATTTTAATATTAACATAGAAATAAAAATAGTTTTATGTTTGAGTATATATTACTATAGGGACTATATATTGTATATCTTATTTTGGATTGAGTTGAAATAAAGCAATCATCTAGAAAATTTCAGCTAGGGCCTCTTAGTGCTCAAATTAAAGGAAAAACAGATATTAAAATATAGAAAAAAGAGTAAAGCAATTCCAAAGACACATGGCCCTGAAGAAAATTTTAAGTCTGCAGAAGCACCAATATTGTTCCCTATTACAGATCCATCTTCCATCAGCAGATTCTTAACACGACAGTTGGGAAGAAATTCAACCAACTTAAATGTGGGCATAGTAGTTGGACCTTCAACTCAGGCAGAGCATTCACATGTTCTCTTGACCTCTAAAGAATCTTCTCTACAAATTAGTTTTTCCATATTGATTCCACCACTTGGAAGACACTGTTAGTTGCCTACCTCGTAGCAGGCCCCACTCCCCTTTTTCCTTCCTTGCTAATAATTGCTAACAATTTTCATTTTATTACAGTAGTAGGTGCCCTTTTCTGGGAGCAAAGTCCCAATGTTCTTTCTAGACCTATCCTGATAGATCCCTTTACTCTCTGCAATTGTTCAGGAAGTGAGCACAGGACTCAAGTGGTGGTCAATGAGACATAATGGGACATCTGATGGCAGTTTCTAAGAAAGACTTTTATTCTCTCACAAAAGAAAGAGAGCCATGAGAAGGTCTCATCTTTTTGCTTTTTCCCTTAAAAAGGATTGTGTCAGCCATCATGACACGATAGAGCTATCCATGTCTTAAAGAAAGATTAAAGTGTGAAGGGTACAAACTTGCAGGGTGTAGTAAGTCCTAGAGATCGAATGCACGGGATAGAGAATATAGACAACAATATTATGTTATAATCATCAAACTTGCTGACAGACTAGATCTTAATTGTTCCAGCCACAAAAAAGAAATGATCATTATGAGACAGGCCAAAGCGCTAACTATCATTACCAGGGCACTCATATTACAGCATATGAATGTAGCAAATCAACATGTTGTGGCCCTTAAATTTATACAATATTATATGTCAAATATATTTCACCTGAAAATAAGGGTGGGGGATTAGGCAGCAAGGAGTGGGAGATACTGAAGGACAAAGGGGGGTTGAGAACGATGGGCAGAGGCAGAAGAGATTTGCCAATGGGGAGTCTACAGGCAAAGAGTAGGAGGGGCTAGGGATGGCATTGGTGTGGGCAGGGCAGGGGGACAGATCCTGAAGGTGCTAGAACCCTTTAGTCCTGATTTCCTATAGTTCTCTTATGCCAGACCGTTCACCTATTTTTAGATACTTGAAAGAAATAAGCTCTTGGTAGAGCTGTAAACTTGGCCCACTCAGCCAAACAGTGGTGATGTGCTCTCTGCTGACTCTATTCTCTTGTATCCAGTGGAGGCTCCTCTTCCCAGGCCAATTAAAAGATGTGTTAGATTTGGCGGATTGGTCATTTAGAGAAAATGAACATTGCTCAAGTGTTGAGGTGTTGACCAAACAAAAAGACTTTTAAAAAGATAAAAAGGGAAAAGAATAAACTGGAAAATTTCCATGTGAAATGCTGACATCTTTACTATATTCATAAGAATATATTTCAAAAGATTAATAGTGAGGTTCAGACATTTTCGATTGTTTATTGGCTTTTTAAATGTTTATTCATGTGAACTGCCTATTTATATACTTTGTCCATTTTTCTCTTGGTTTGTTTGTCTTTTTTTATTTGTATGTGTTTATGTATTGTGGATATCAATCCTCTGCTCATAATATATATTGCAAATATTTTCTCCCATTTTATTTCTTGGCATTTAAGCCCTTAATCCATTTCAAGTTTATTTTGGTGTCTGGTACAAGACTGGAATCTAATGGGATTTTTCTGTCTAGAAGTTAGACAATTTTCACAACACTGTTTATTGAGTAATCCATCTGGTCCCCATTAATCTGCAGTGCTTCCTTCAAGTCTCAAATGCAGTAGAGGCCATTTTAGGACTGTCTGTTGTGTTTTCACCAATTGCTCTGTAAATTCTTGCACACAGGTTTAATTATTACCGTGTTACTGTGTACTTTTGTGTTCATACTTCTCAAAATTTCTCAGCTGTTCTCATATTTTGACTATCATGATGGCTGAGATTGAAGATCATTTTGTCAAATTAAACTATAAGTGTTAGCATGTAGGACGTGTGTTGTAGGAGAAGGAAGGTAAGTGACATGGATTTTCATACTGCACCAATCCTGGTGCAGATGCGGACTACGCCAGCCTTTCCAGTCAGAAAAACTTGCACCGTGGACTTTGAAGTCCTTCCCGCCCCGTGGGTCTCCAAGAAAAACAAAGTTAGCCAACACTATCTAGGGGTCATCCATCGTCTTTTGTTTGTCAGACTCCTTACCAACAACCATGTGAAAAAGCCCAGGCTCTTGGAGCTCACGTCTGTGTTCTCTGCAGGTTGTTTTGCAGAATCTTCTTATATGTGTCATCCTCTTCCACACTGTGTACTACGAGGTCCTGGGCATGTGCTGCATGATGCTCAGGAAAGCTGCCTTCAAACAGAATTTAAAAGCTAAGATTGAATATGAAAGGAGTCTATATTTAGTAATTGGCATGCCTTTATGGAATAGGGGATACAATGTTTTAAAAATGATATATTTCTGCACCTTTTTAAAGGAAAAATAGCAAATGTGCCATCTTCAAAAATGATCAAAGCAACAATCATGAAATGATGTGGGTAGACAGGACCAGACAAGACTGTTACTCTTTCTTCTTTGGAAGATGGTGAAAGAAAGAAAGTGAACCTATTACTCCCTGGGCTGGTATTGAATCAGAGCAGATTTGAATTAGAAGGGAATGTAGAGATAATCTGCATCGGATTTAAATATTTTCTGATACATACTGGAAATCTCTCTTGGACTCAAGTCAGGAGACCTAAATTCTGGCCTAGGTTCTTACTAACTTTTTGGAAAATCTTAACTAAGCCATAGAGCTTCTCTTGTCTTCATTTGTCAAATGGAAGTAATTAATCAAAAGAGGGTTATTATGAGGACAAGGTAAAATGTGTATTTTCAGTGATATTGCTATGGCACTGTGAGGCTTTTTTTGGGGGGGGGGGTAATTTTTTTTTTTTGACTTGCCATGGGTGAATTTTGTCTCTACAAATCAAGGTTGCCAATATATTGATTGCTTTGAAATACCTGAATGTAGCTTTACAAATAATTTCTAAGAAGTAGAGTGTTTACATAATTTAATTTTATTGTGCAAGCAAGGAGTTAGGACCCTTTGATTTCAATATGCAAATTAGTAACCAAAAATAATTATACCAACTTTTGCAATGGGAATAATGTTATTCAGCATGCTTGCAGGCAAACCCACTGAGGAAGCATCTGCTGCTCACATACAGTCTCAGCTGTTCCTGGGACGAGAGATGGTGAGGCCATGCCTGGAGCAGGGAAGAGCTAAGAATCTTCAAGGCTCTCTGAGCCTGATTTCAGGGATTTGTAGTTAATGTGAGTCAGAGGAGAGGAATTTTAAGTTCTTGGGCCTTAAAGCTCCAGGAGGCAGCTAACTGATTGACCAGCTGCACACAACTACAACAGGCACAGTAGAGGGTGTATATTTATAGACTCCGATTTTACAACAGGAAGAGATCTCAGAGATTAACCTTTTCAATTTACAGAAGAGACACTAAAGTTCCACTCCAAATGGAACGGACTTACCCAAATTCACAGTTTCACAACACCATTGGGTTAGAGCCTGGGTCTTGTGGATTTCCATGCCTAGGCTCTTGCCACAGAATTAGGTTAAGTTCTCCTCCCATATTTAATAGAAAAGACTTTCAAGATTACAGCAGAGACCTAAAATACAATGAAACCCACTAGGTGGACTTAACTGGACAAATAAGACAATGTGGATAAAAAGATTATTTGGCTGCCATGCAAGTCAGCCAGCTCCTAAATGTGCCACAATGTGGGTAAAACTAATAACTTATGTGAAGAGCAATATTCAAAGCCTTGATATGCGAAGTTAGGAGGAACTGCGGCCCCCGGAGAAAACTATTTTCATTTGTAACATCTTCAGGGCATGTGAGTTGGATGTCCTGGCACCATTGGATTTCAAAACAAATCCCTTATGGCTCAACACAAATTTAAAGGTAATTGGTTTTAATTTCCAATCTTTGTCAATTAGTGAATTAAATGCGTCAAAAAACAAAATAGTTTTTGTTTTATAAAAATTTGTAAGATATCAGGCCTTCCACTCAGCCATCTGTATCTTATATCTGACTTCAAAAATTAATGTGGAAAAATGCCATCACAAATTTTAAAGTGGCTATTCCTAAAAGGTGGGATAGGATGGAATAGTGGAATAAACAAATAGAATTATTATAGGAATTTTTATTTGATGATCTTGTAGGCAAATATTTTGCACATTAAACATCTTTCAAGGAAGAGAAAGAAGACTGATTTAATATGTTGATGTAGAGAAATGCTCATGAGATATGGCATGGAAAATAAGGACGACAATAGTGTTTGTGTAGTGTAATTATTCATTTTTGTAGAACAGAGTAAAATACATGGTGTCAGTGGTAAGAAATCTGGAGAATTATGCAACAAACTGTTATCTCCCAGCTGGGATGACAGAGGACTTTCATTTTCTGCTTTGTACATTTCTGCTTAGTTTGATTTTTCTTTCCAAAATAGGGGTGGGGGGGAACACATTGCGAAGGAAAAGTGGTATGTGAGAGTATACTAAGGAAAAATGTATCTTTTTTAAATTCATTATTTCAGTTGAAAAAATAATTATTAATTGATATCTACTACATTCATAAGCCTCATATGTGTTAATAATAACAGCTACTTGCATTGAATACATGTCAAACATACTTGTTTTGGGGGGGATTCATGGTTTGTCCCATCTTTAGAAAAATGAGATTCTAATGTTATTTCCATTATAAAATAATACACATAAATTAATGAAAGCTTATAAAATACCTACAAGTAGAAAGGAGAAAAAGAAGAAATTCAATCATAAACTTACTTTCTAAATATAATTATTCATAACAGTCTGTTAAATTTCATCCTACTTTTTTTTTTTTAATGAATTGTGGATTTTTTAAGCATTACGATTCTTTAGAAAACCACTGGACATGTTTTTTTTGGAACAAATATGCAGATCTACAAAAATTGCCTGAAGACAAAGAAACCAGATTTTGAATATGACTTGTACAGGAGGCTTGGTCAGTTAGAATTACTGACTTCGAATTAAAAAGCTTTAGAACAACGTCCTCGAATGGGTGACCTTGTTTGGTGCTTTTATCGATTCAATTTTGAATAGACGAAGAATATGTTAGGAAAAAGACTCTCATTCTAATGAGACGCAAGAGGCCTAACACTCTACACTAACTTTCTCTTTATGTGCTTCCCTATTGAATGTAGAATTAACTTATTTTCTATCAAAACTGTCCACAATTGATAAGGAAATAGTCACAGTTAAGAGTTAAGTAAGGGCTGTGTATGTCGGGTTTTTTTTGGAAGGGGATTTAAAACTCAACTGTTAGTATTTAATTCTTGCCTTTGGGTTAGTCAATGAAAGATAGGAATGACACAGCTTATTGGAAAGGCTGTGTTTTTACATAGCAGAGATTAGTAAAGATCCCCAGGATGCCTGGCACAGTTTATATCATTCTCTCCTCTCACAAAACACTAACATTTATACAAAGATATCAATAAAACCTTAGCCTATTAGATCTTTAATTCTGGGCTTGGGGAGATAACTGCCCTAACTCCTCAAAGTTGTTACTTTGAGAATTTAGACTTTAATCTCAGAGATAAAGTGGGAGAGTAATCGCAGAGCCTGGGGCATGGAGTTAGGGTCAAGTTTCTCATCTGTTTCAATGATTTTGTCACCCAGGGGAGTAGGTTTAGCAAGGACACTGGAAAGTTTAAGTCTAGTTAAAACATTTTGATTACTAATATCTTTCCTTTGCATAGCAGAGAATAGGTTACAAATTGCTTTCATTTTAAATTAAAATCCTCCTAACAATTTTTTGAGGTGGAAAAGATAGCACTCCATTTCCTAATTAAAGAGAAACAGACTGACCCAGACGTTAAAATTGTACTCAAGGTTTTATACCTCCTAAGCTAAAAAGCAAGACTATCACATTGGTATCCTGATTTTAAATTTTGTATTACTTTTTAAAAATCATGCTTTCTTTCATATTATAAACAAAGCATAAGCCTTTTTTGTAAATCAATATATGCAAATACAGCTTGTTCAAGACTAAAATCAATGACTCCAAGTAGCTGCAAGTTAACCTATAAAATCTATAAATGCTGATAAAAGAGGTCTCTCCATTTCCCTCTAATAATCTGGAGGCTGCGTGAGCCACTGATAGAGGTAGAAGTGGAAACGTGCTGGGAAGAGGTGCTGTCAATATGATCCATCAATGTACTTCCTTCCTCAGATTTTAGGGAACAGGACATGCTGAACTAAAAAATTTATTCCCGTATAATAGAAAAGGAGTCGGTATGAATTCTCCCCTCAACTTTTTGAAACCTGTTAAGTGAAATTAAATATAATTGAGGAGAAATCAGTGTAAGGCCTTTCAAAAGGGTGGCACTTGGGACTTGCTCACTTGGCTAGTGCCTCGCTCACCACAAAACAATCGCTGGCTTGCTGGTTAATAAATTACTTCTGCACAAGGGATATAACGTGATTATTTTACCTTTTGCTTTGAAAAATGGAGAGTTTGCCCATCTAGATTCATTGATTCCTGAATTATTAGAACATCTCAATCATTTGCTGCATTTTTGTTTTAAAAAAAAGGTGATTTTTACTGAAAATGACATCATTATAAAGGGACCTTGATGGTAGGTCACATATATTTGTCACATATGTTTGATGGATCTCTCCTTCGAAAGCACTATAGTCTTAAATATCCATATCAAAGACAAGGCGCAAAAGGTTGACCCTTCACATGTTCAAGGCTCTTAGAGATTTGTGGTCCTGACCTGTAAATAACTAGCTCTTTATATGTGTTCAGGGAGACGACTCTGAGACAATCGGGTGGTTTAGAAGAGTGCCTCCATCCACACAAGTCATTCATGAGGCTTCCTTTCATCCAGGGTCCCTGGTTATGTGTCCCCGAGGACTATGGGAACTGCCACTTCATTACAAAGATGCGAAGGAACTCATTTCCAAGAAAGGCAGTGATTGGTACCAAAGGAATGTCATAAGTCAATGAACTCTTACATTTCTTTTTTTTCATTTTTGAAAACTCAGACCTGTATTTCTCATTAGTTTTTAATATATCTTAATTGGACAGCTGCAGTCGAACTATAGATCAACGTGTATTGATTACATGGTAAACCTTTCTTCATTGTATTTACCTTTAAAGTGATGAGCACAAAGAACGTGAAACAAATTATTTTCTAAAAGTCAAGGGATTATTAAGAGGCAGAATATGTTAAAAAGCTCTTACCCAAATTTGAGGACTGTTAAGAGATGGAATATTTTGAAAATTCTTACCAAAATTTCCTCGCAGAGTAAGTTGTAATGGTTCTGTTAACTAACCGTGTTTCAGAACTGTTAGTTTCTCTAGTTCCAAAAATTATAGTCTTCATTCTATTTGCAGTTCTTCTAGTCTCAACGCAGGTCACCTACTTTGCGGATTGCTTTTCGTTCTGGTTGTAGAAGAACGGGTCTGGGATTATGCTATTTCAGTAACTATTTTTCATGCTGTCATCACTTCGGCTGGTAAACAAAATAAACAAGAAAATATATTAGATCTGAATTTGTACCTAGATCGCTTCACAATAAATAAATAAATAAATAAATAAATAAATAAATAAATCGCTTCACAAGAGTAAAATTTTGCTATACGCATATTGTCCTCTGATGGCTTAATATTAAAAACTGATGGTGCCATGCTAGTTCTCCACCCCTCCCTTCCCTTCTCCTCCCCCACTAAGTCCTTCTAGCACTTCCTGGGAGAGGTTTCCATTGGCTGCATCTTCTGATTCAAAACTGCACTGAAATGTAGATGTTTCCTATTCTCCTCTCAAGTTTAACTTGTCATCGGCTTGTACAGGGTTTGCCTCCATTCGGAATACTCTTCTCCCAAAACCCTTCCTTGAGGAAGAAATTGACCAAAGCCTGGGAGTGGGGACCTAAGGAAACCCACACTGCCAGGCGTGCAAACTTCCCAATGATAGTTATTTTACCAAGAATACTACTTTCTGAAACTAAGGGGTTTTATTTCTACCTGTGATCTTTGGAGTCAAAAGAAAATGGATTCAAATTCCAATCCTACCTCTTTATGAGGTGTATAGTCCTTAAGGGAAGTCACAATACCGTTCACATTAGTTGCCTCCTCTATGGAGCGGGGACACCTAGGACATTTCAAGGAGGGTGAGAAATTGTCTGAAATAGTGTCTGAGCATATAATAATTACTCAGTAAATGAGTTCATCCATTTTTTTCATCCATCCATTCAAAATTTACTCTTCTTTTTTTTATTGAAATTCAATTAGCCAGCATATAGTACATTCTTAATTTCTGATGGACTGTTGAGTAATTCATCACTTGAGTGTAACACCCAGTGCTCACGACATCATGTGCTTCTATTGTAACTTCTCTCCCTTTCTATTTTCCATTAAAAAAAAAAAAAAAGGATACAAGTCAAAGGATGGGTGGTAATCAACCACAAGTTATAATTCAAAGTTATTATTATTTATTAGCAACTTAACTCACTCATTTTTTTTCAGTGCTGTGATCTATTAATGGCTTCATCATTCTCCAACTTAAGAGTACACAATTTCCAAATGAGTGGTTACGTCCTAGCATCACCATTATCAGAGAATGCTGGTATATCAATCCCCTTGACGCCAGACCCACACCTTCCCTTCGTAGCTTTCAGAACCACTAAGCCCCATTATCTCAAGTTCTTTATCTTACTTTAAGGCTTACGTTTACGTGGAAGACAGCCATGGGATATTTGCCAAAGGGTTCTGGGGCATAGGGTGGCTCAGTCTTCAAGGTTGAGATGGGCCATAGGTTCCAGACCCAGAAAAGTTACAAGGCAATTGTCTAACACATGGCACATCAAAAATACTTAAGAAACACAGTTGAATAGAATTGAGTGCAGAATGAAATGGCTTAGAACTCCAGAGAAAGTCAGGTATGGAGGCTCCAGGATGACCTTAGGACTACCTGTGGTACCTAGCACTCGATCCACTCTGTGAGCTGACCCAAGAACCTGACAATCCATATCGTCTTTTCTAGAAGAGGAGTTTCAGGTGTCTGATTTAATAAGTGACTTTTTAAACTATGATCTCAGGTACAGCTTAGGGGCTACTTGATTTCATGAATGTGAATAAAATTTCCCCTGTCATATGGATGTGATCTGACCAAACAGAAGTGTTTCTTCATGTGTAAAAAATAATGCATATTTGAAAAATGAACAACACCTTTTTTTTTCTTTTTCAGTTATGTTGGAATTCCCTTTGACATCACATTGGTGGGCTGCTTTAGGTATATACATGCGGTACCCATATATATTGTACACATAGGTGTAGGTATGGTATTCAATATAAATATTCATATATAAAGTGGAGGCATCAAAATATTTTTATGTAGGGCAGGTAATTGGACTAGAAGAGAGCTCAGTTTCATCATTCTCGAATTACATGGGAATAAACATCGAATATATATTTGTGACATACTCTTTCTGTTCTCTTTCAACATGAGTGGCATCCCTCCTTTTATAGTAGCACTGTGTCATTTCATTTATTTTTTCCTTCTCACAAATGGGAACAACCTAATTTGTCAATTATACATCTGGTAAGAAAATTGACGAAGTTCCAGTGGACCTTTCTAAAGCTTTTTCTCTAGCTTAAGCCAGGTGTGGACCACAAATATTTTTGCATTTCCCCTTTTCAGTAAATTTGGCAATGGTTTTTATCTAGGTACTGTCAGGCGTAATGATAAGAAATGGAAATGCAGCATTTTACCACACTATTGTCCCCAAAGCCAAGTTATCTGTTTATAGTATCAATATAATTTACATTACCCATTTGCTCCCTTCACTACAGTGTAATTTTCCACTCCCCCTACATATTTGTACGTCTTACTGTATACGCTTCTGTAATATTGTTTGGTTCCCACAGGAAACACATGCAGAAGGTACTGATGTTTTATTTCACATGAGGCTTTCAAAAATGCACATTTTTAAATGAATCAGAAAGAAGATACCGGAAAGACATGCTATCAGTATACGTAGAAATGATCTTTTCTCTCTATGAAAAACAAGAACTTATCTCCTGGATTTTCTTCACAAAACCACAAGATTTACTAAGCCCTAGGCAATTCCATCACATGCCACCTGGATGACAGGGAGAGTCGCTGTTGGCAAACTGGAATGGCTAGCCACAATTTGCTAAAATAGCTGGGTCGCGCTTTCAGTTTTAAGAACCGGGGTTGGGTTAACGCAGGGAACAATGGCCAAATGATGTCTGAGGTCAACTTCTGTGATTTTCTTTGAGTTAAAAATTAGAAATTAGAAGAACAGTGGATAATCATCTTGGAAACTCTACCTCAGGGTTTCCCCCTGGCTGCGTGTCTTGGGTGAAGACGTCGTGCAGTCCTGCCAAGCCTCTGGTCCACGGAGGGCTCTTACCTCAGGGACCTTCCAATGGGAGTTATACTGTTACTGCCGTACGAGGAGGAGCAGATTTATGAGAGCCCTGCTAGGCTGGATTAATATTTTAAAACAAACAAGAATCATTGGGCCAATGAAGTCAGAACTAGAGGCATCCTCAACTAACCAAATAGCTCAGGTAGGTAGACTTGTGTTTTCAAAGTCTTTTCTATACTAAAAAATAGTTTCCAAGGTAGAGGAGAGCCTATCTTCCTTTTATAATTCGAGAGAAAATACCTTAAATAGCAGCAACACAAACAAATGGCAGGTCTGAGGAGCTAACAGAATTGAGAATTGTAAAATCCTTGGCATGTGCTTTGACTTCATTGCCTTTGAATTTCTGAGTTTTAAGGGCTCCTTACTATTAATTTGACAGAACCACGCATCTATTCCCTGAAGGAAGTTTTGAATTTCAACAATTTATCAGCACAGAGTATATACCTACTGTCTCTTAGCTGAATCTATAAACTGCCCTATTTCAAATGCTATGTCAGTTTCAGGAACATTATTTTAGTCATGACAATTGTTCTTATTCATAATCTCATCAATGAATTATTCATTATTGGTAGTTAACCAAAACTTCCCTTTCATTACTTGCAGGATCCAGCTTAATTTCAAAGATATGTGGAGGCCAGGCTTTCACATGCTGTTTGTTCAAAGACCACTTTATCTATCCAGATCTGGATGGGTTTTAACGAAACAGCTGAATTAATTTGCCTCAGACTTCCTATATTTTATATACATTGTGTCAGAGCTAAATTGTATTTTTTTGTTCACACCTATATTCAAAGTTGAATTTATTCTAGATACTTTATAAAAAAGGAGAAAGAGATGTTAATGGAAAGCAGAAGGATCCAAGTAAGGTATTCATGAGCAAAATGTTGCCAACTCATAAAATGCATGTTTGCCAAAGTGTGTTCCACAGAACTCTAGTTCTGGAGTATTTTAATGGTACCACGCAAGGCAAGAAAGTTGCATGTTTAAGTATATTTGTGGATTCCTGGGTTTATGTAAAACAGACGCGACTTTTAGGACTTCTCAGAATCTTTCACGTGCTTTTGGGAACAAGGCATCTCTAAGCAGTGGTATAGATCATGCACCATTTCTCAGGTGTATTTGACCCAGAGACACAGTTTAGAAAATGCTGATGTGTCATGTGGAAAGTGTAGCATAGAAGAGAGTGGAGTTAAAACCATTACAAGTCTCTATAAGCGGAATTAGATTCTATTACTGTCTGCAGTATTTGTTTCTGAGGTAGCACATTTCTTATAAAATTATTGCCTTAAAAAAAAAAAGCTAGTGTCTGTTTCTTTGCTTAGACTATGTTCTTCGAACATAGTGCTTCTCAAAATTTAGTATGCGTTTGAATCACCTGGAAATCTTGTTGCAATGTAGATTTTGGTTTCCAAGGGCTGGGATGGAGCCTAAAATTCTGCATATCTTTTTTTCTTTTTTAAGATTTATTTATTTTAGAAAGAGAGCACAGGGCGAGGGGCAGAGGAAAAAGGAGAGAATCCTCAAGCCGACTCTACGCTAAGCATGGAGCCTGGTGCGGGGCTGGATCCCAGGATCCTGAGGTCATGACCTGAGCCCAAAGCAAGAGCTGGCGCTTAACCAGCTGAGCCACCCAGGTGCCCCTAAAATTCTGTATATCTAACAATTCCTAGAAAATGCCTGTGCTGCTTGTCCATGGACCACAGTTTGAGTAATAAGGTCTAAGGGGTTAGGACCAGATTTTTTTTAAGGTTACGTATCTCTCTACTGCCAGGCTTATGTTTATTCAATAAATGTTTGTTGAATTAGATTAAAACTGAGGCCAGTTACACTTACATAATTGTCTTAAATATTTACCACTTTTAAATATAGTTAAGATATCTTTTGATATAAAAAAAGTATATACCATGGTTACAACTAAAATCTAAATATAGGGAAAAAGACAGGAAAGTAACATACACCACTTCCCCTCCACCCATATAGTCCCACACACAAACATTTTGGGAAGCAATTAGACACTAAATTAAACCAGCTATAGAATTTCTTCCTGGATGACTCTTTTTTGCTCTAAAAATCTATTGCTTTTGGGGCGCCTGGCTGGCTCATTCGGTGGAGTATGCGACTCTTCATCTTGGGGTGGTGGGTTCGAGCCCCACGTTGGGTGTTGGGTGTAGGGGTTACTTAAAATAAAATCTTAAAAAAAAAATCTCTGTCTTCCATAATGACTTGCATCCAAGCACCAAGAAATGTCATGCTAATTATATGTATTCCAGGTAAACTTCCAAAAATATTTTATGTTGATCAATTACTGGTTAGGTAATTCAAACTCCTCATGCACTGGTAAATATGAAAATATGATACTTTCTTCCTGGCTTCTTTCTCACACTTACTTATTTCGACAAACTTCTGCCTTCCATATATCATTTTCCATCTTCCCATTACTTTCCTCCAAAATAGTCATGGAAGTAGCAAAATCAATAACTCATCTAAATCAGTCCAAGAATTGCAAATTCCAATTATTAATAAAGACTTCCTTTCATCTTTAAAGGAAGGCAGCATAGGATAGCTGTGAACAGGTCAGCATTATGATCTTTAATTCCCTAACTAAAATCTCACTGACAGCAGACAGAAGAGTGTCTTCTTAGATACATAACAAAACTCAATCCTGCTCTATGAAAAATACAAATATGAAACAAGCCGTGAATCACTGGTGAGAAAGTCTGCCCCTATAGAAGAAACACATGGAAGAAATTTACAGAAACATTAAAACTGCCTAAATAAGTTTGATAATTAAAAAAAGATTTGGTTGATTAAGTACTTTTTAATATATTGAGAATTAAGTTACATTAGTAAATTAGAATAACAATCTCTCCAGACTCAGAAGACCATAATATCTTGTCATTCTGTAGTGTAGCTTAATTAGCATGTTTATTTCTAGGATTAGGAATCCATCTGCTCAGGTAATTACTATTGTGTGAATCCTTCTCTTTATTTTTTTTTTTCTTGATCACAAATATAATCTGTGATTTTCTTCCCTTATTAAAATGATTATCGTTATTGATTTGATGATACCACTTGATGCAAAAATTAAAAATACAACTAGAGTGCATATTTTAGCTTAAATATATTATATATCAGACATATCAACTAAATATTCACTTTAGCTGTTATTGCCTTGAACTGTATATAAACTCAAAGACCAAGAGTCATGCCCACTTAACATGCTTCTCCAGTGTCCCTCACAGAATCATAAGAAGATGGAATCCTACCCAGTATTTTGATGCAGATTTTTCAAGCAGGACTGAAATTATTTACATAATTTTTAAAAAGGTAATACTTTTTTTTTACCGTAAATATCCTTTAAAGTTATCATATCATTGTGGTATAATGTAAATCAATTTGCATATTCCTTTAGTAACGTTTTACTTAAAATAATTATTTCCCAAATGAATAAACAATATCTTTACTTTTGCTGACAATGATTCCCCCCCCCCAAAAAATATATATGAACTATTTTCATAGCTCTAGTGTAAAGACTAGACTCCTATCTAAAATTTAATGGGCTTTGTTAAGCCAATGTAACCCAGTAGCTGAATTGATCGTTTCAAAAGCTGTTTGGATTATTCTATAGTAATGTAGGGATTATTCTATAGTAATACGAACAGGGCCACCTGAGTGTCTGTCTCAGTTGGTTAAGCATCTGAATCTTTCTTTTTTTTTTTTTTTAAGCATCTGAATCTTGATTTCAGTTCAGGCCATGATTTCAGGGTCATTATCTCAGGGTTGTGAGATCAAGTCCCATGTTGGGCTCTGCACTGGCGGAACCTGCTTAAGATTCTCTCCCTCCTTCTGCCCTTCCTCTTCTCTCCCCTTCTCCCTCCCTAAAAGTAAGTAAGTAAGCAAATAAAAATAAACAAACAAAGAAACAAACAAACAAATAAATAAGTTCATTTATTTATAAGAAATGCGAACATGTATACTATGGAACAGAGAATTTTGTGACAAACACCCTAAGGAAAAACAAAGGCATTTCCTAAAGTGGTTGCTCCATAAACGTCAGAAACTTGAATTGCTAGGTAAATAAATCTGTAACAAGAGCATCTACAGATATGGCTGTGGCAAAAATCTCAGAAAAGAGAGCAAATACAATTTGGTTCATGTGAAGATAATGTAATTCTTCTATAGAAATTTTCTACCGCAGGGAAAAGCTTCATAAAAGATGTAAAAACTTGAGAATGTTTCACATTTTTAATAGAGGACAATAAAGTTACAACTTTTCCAAGTATTAAGCTTTTCTTACCTTAGCAGTTTCTTTTAGATTTTCTTTTATTCTATATAAATGTTCTGGTAGTTCAGTAACAAGAGGACCAAAGCATCTTTAAAAACAGTCAATTACCAACTGACTCTCTTCTTGATGAAGAATATTCAACTCTCTCTCATATGACCAATAACTCAAACAGGAAGAAATTAAAAATATTACCCCAATAATTACTTTAAGCAAAACCTGCACAAAATATCAGTTTGTTGATCTAGGCGGTATCACACTTATTTAAAACTGAGCTCATATCTCTTACTATTCCTGTATATCTCTTATACATTAACGTTCCTAGAAGTTATCACAATAATATATTATTCATTGTTCAAAATAGAGTAATATAAAAGGTTTGAAGAAGAAAATAAAGATGATTCATAATCTTGATCCAACATTTGTGTTTGTGTGTGTGCAATATAAGTGAATAAAAGCTTACATAGCCACTTCTTTTTTTTAAATGTTATTTTTTTATTTGAGAGAGAGAGAGAGAGAGCACATGAGTGCGGCGGCATGCAGAGGGAGAGGGAGAAGCAGGCTCCCCCCTGAGCAGGGAGCCCGGTGCACCTTGATCCCAGGACCTCGGGGTCATGACCAGAGTTGAAGGCAGACACTTAACCCACTGAGCCACCCGGGTGTCCCGATAGCCATTTCTTTATTATTGATGCTTACATTCTTTATCATTCTTTCTCAGGTTAAGAAAATAGGTATCCCTTCAGTTGTATTCACAGGTATTTCTTTAAATTGGGTCACTAGAAATAAAATTATTAGGTCATATGTCATGAATGTCTTTGATTTACAGAAAAATATTTCCAGGTTGCCTTTCAGTAAGTTTGAACCTATTTATTCTCCTGCCAGAAGACAGAGACTCCCTATTTTATAATACTCCTCCAACACACAAAAAAATTATCATTTTTACACTATAAATGTGTGTCTATTAAAATGTTATTTTGGGGATCCGTGCATGGCTCGGCGGTCTAGGGCCTGCCTTCAGCCCAGGGCGTGATCCCGGAGACCCAGGATCGAGTCCCACGTCGGGCTCCCTGCATGGAGCCTGCTTCTCCATCTGCCTGTGTCTCTGCCTCTCTCTGTGTCTCTCATGAATAAATAAATAAAATATTTTTTAAAAATAAAACATAATAAAATGCTATTTTTACAATGCATATCAATGCTTCAGTTACAAAAATGATTTCTGTAATTGAGACCTAAATTAAGATGGTCAGAAAGCCAATTCTAACTTAAAGGAATTTAATTTCATTCTACTTCTGGAGGAGCCTTTAACAACAAATATAGATCAAATGCCTACTGTGTACAGGACACTGATTACCCAGCCATCTATCCTCTATCCTTTCATTTAACCAGCCAACAAATATTTTGCCAGGTTCTCAGACTCTCATGCTTGGCACTGGAAATGATCAAACGCAGCAGAGGCAAAGCAACATACTTAGTCCTTGTTAGATCTTTAACTGTTGTTGGGTAGATGACAGGACATAAAAGGAGAAGAGATTTAAGCTCGATGATGGCAGGGGTATGGTTTGCTCAATGTCCTACAGCCAGCTCCTGGAAGAGTGTTTGGGACGTATCAGACGTATCATGTGCCCATAAATGTTTGTAAATGAGGGGAAAAACCAAGTTCATTTTTCCTTGTTCAGTTGGCGACCATCCATCAATTTGTTGCATGTTGGAGGCCTCTGGGAACATGTCAAACACTGGCCCATCTGGGGCATGGGGCGGGGTTGGTCCTTGTGCTGATCCCGCCAACGGAAAAGACATGCACAGATTGCCCTCGGAGAAAGAGGATCCCCCGTAGCAAGGGGATAAAATGGTTAAGTTGAACATAATTGGACACATTACACCTTCCCCATACTCGTGTTAGAGCAGATGCAGAAAAACAACATTTTCAACTCCCAAGGTATCCATGAGTACTGTGTACTTTATAGGAGATTTTTCGGGGGGAGGAAATGGGGAAGAGTGCTGTATCACACCCACCACAGCACACCTACTGGGCTCCTCGTTGCACACCTCTGCTCTCCTCCTCTCTGTGACCAGTGACCAGGTCTCTCTTTTCTTCCTCTCCTCCCCCCCACTGGCCTCTAAAAATGCCTTCTACATTCTGAGCCGGCAAGTTCCAACCACAGCTCACGTGTATCAGTGTTCAAAGTAAAATCCTTATTGTTACTTGAAAAACAACCATTCCTTTGTTTTCCTGACATGTTCCTAAACGTTATCACCCTAAATGATCCCAAATGACTTTGCAAACTTGTCACCACATCAGAAGACATCTAATCTCTTCTCGGGGCCAAATTTCGCTGCTGGAAAGGACACACTCTATGTATGTTTTAGAGTAGACAACAACTTCCTGCAGTGACAAACGATTCCATTTTCATGTTCTATGAACGTTTCTAGATCGGTGTCGTCCTGTACTAGCCACTAGCTACCTGTGGCTCCTGAGCTCTCAAACATTCCTACCACGATTTAGGAACTGAATTTTTTATTCAATTTGAATTATTTATATTTAAACTAGTGGCTTCTGTACCAGACGATGTAGGTCTAGGGCTCTCCTTCCCATCTACAAGGTGGAAATAGTGTCATCTGCAGACATTATAAGTCCCGATCAGGCTGACCTTTTTTTTTGTTTTAAGATTTATTTATCTACTTGAGAGAGAGAACGTGTGCACAAGTGAGAGGAGGGACAGAGGGAGAGGGGAAGTAGGCTTCTCAATGAGTGTGGAGCCCACGTGGGGCTGATCTCAGGACGCGGAGACCCTGACCCGAGCCAGCCTCCAGAGTCATGCTTACCCGGCCGAGCCTCCCAGGGGCCCCAATCAAGTTGAGTTGTAAGTCTTAAGCTGTTGTGAAGGGTAGAAAGATCCATTCACTAAAGAAATAGTAGAGGTCAAGGACAAGGTTCCCTCCACAGTCATGGCTAGATCTGATGCCCCAGGTCTCCAATAATCGACTGTTCCATGGGACCGGGAAACCAAGAGGATCCCAAAAACCATCAGTTTGCTAGTAACAGACAGAGCTGTGCAATCCGGGCACCCTCTGCTGGGCTCTGGCCTGGCACCAGCACCCCAGCGCCTGGCGGTCCTGGAGCGGCTGGCGGGGAGTCCTTCTCCACCACACACCATACCCCTCAGAGGACTGTAAGAGGAGCAAAGCCTCGGTGCGGAGAGGAATGGAGCCCAGCGCGGTGGCTGGATCCCAGGATGAAGGAAAAGGTGGAGGGAGAACCCAGAGACGCATCCAGGCCAGCCTGCACGAGGCCTGGGTGGACATTGTTCGGGAATATACGATTTAGTGGTGTCTTTATTTTCTTTCGCATAAAAAAAATGTAACTTCTCTCTTGGGCCTATGACTGAAATTTAATTTTTTTTTCCTTTCATGAGTGTCTAGTATCAACAATTCTTAAATGTGGACCTCTGCGGGCCATGCATTAAAAAAAAAAAAAAATAGCAGAAATTTGTAATCTGAAAACTGAGCTCCTCCTTCCCTTCTTTGTAAAGGTGTCTGGATGCTCCCCCGGATACCTAATACCACGGTTTCAGACTGGGAGGAGCACGGTAGTAGTAGAGGACTAGGAACTATCAGCTTCCAGGGGGATTAATAGAACCACACAGGAATTGGAGGAGGGGTCGCCTACCATATTATGTGACTATTTTTATGGTCACAGTGGCTTTCACCGCCGTGTATCATTCTATATCGTGAATGGTTAGGATTTAAATTAGCTCTGAGAATGATTTAGGTTTTAACTGGTTGTTTCCAGAAGAGACTGTCGAAATGTATCTGATCCCATTGTAATAGCTGCCCTCTTTGTTTTCCCCCAAAATGTTTTATAACATTTTCTTCATTTGCTGCTCTTACAGTGTTTTTAGATGAGGTACTTTCAGTCCTTTATTTGACACTAAAACATAATTTTAGCAAATTAAGACTTATATAGGAGCTATCAAGTTGGACTTGCAGTTTCTTTTCTAGCAATCCCAAATAGTCAGCAAGTCTTCTAATGAGTGTGTCTGGGGTACCTGGCTGTAAATTATAGGCATTTCTTTCTAGGAAAGTACTATAATAAGATGACTCAGACGCTTACAGAATGAGGGCTGGCACAAGGCAGAAAAATTTGTATTTGGTGCCTTTTAAAACTTCTGGAAAACACTGAGGTTTTTCTGATTACTGCAGTATGGCACAGCGTGTTAAGCGCTGCATACAACATACCGTTGACAGGTGTACTGACTCAGGTACTCGTTTACAGACAGACCCAAGGAGCAAGGTGGGCTTGCTGACCCTTCGGTGAGCATCCTTCCACTGTGGAATTGTCATATTTATTTGATCAGTGAGATGACTGCTGCTCTCCCCTTCTTTATTCCATCCTTCTGTACTATGTTTTTGGGCAAGATTATTCTTTTGCAAGTAGATTAATGCCTGCTTCTGGTCATGGCAAATGCCAGGAAGCTTTGTGCCAGAGCCAGAAGCAGATCTCAGCCACTGTGGAAAATTCCAGTCATAAAGGAGGATTAACACCAAGAGCAGAGCTTTGAACATGCTGCCTCTGACAGTGTAGATTGGCAAAGTCAGGGCAAGATTTGACACAAATATAATGGCCTTCCATATCAACAGCCTCAGCTCACTTAGAACGGGCAGTCATTGTAGGTGTTTCTGTAGGCTCAGGACCTCCTAAAGTCCTTGGCTTGCCTCCCTGTCTCAGTCACATGAAAGGGAAAAATCTACCTCCTCCCATTCCAATCACCCTAGGTGTCATTTGGGATATCCTCAAGAACCTGAAGTGAGTGAAGAGATTTTCATTTTTAGCAGCCACAGAGTTCCATTAGAACCATTGAAAGAATATAGCAAAGTTGTAAGAAACAAGATAAACATAAAAAAAATCATAGTATCCCTCTGCAAGAGCCAATTAGGAAATATCTCAAATAAAGATCTTATTTAAACTAGCAACAAAATCAGGGTGTCTGGGCAGCTTAGTCGGTTAAGCGTCTGACCCTTGACTTCACTTAGCAGAATGCCCTCTAGTTCCATTCACATTGTTGCAAATGGCAAGACTTCATTCTTTTTTGGTGGTTGAGTAATAATCCATTGTGTATATATACTACATATTTATCCATTTACCAGTGGATGGACATTTGGGCTTTTTTCCTGTTTTGGTCATAGTGGACATTGTCGCTATGAACATTGGGGTGCAGTGCCCCTCCAAGTCACTATTTTTGTATCCTTTGGATAAATACCTAACAGTGTAATTACTGAGTCATAGGGTAGTTATATTTTTAACTTTTTGAGGAATATCCATACTGTTTTCTAGAGTGGCTGCACCAGTTTGCATTCCCACCAACGGTGTAAGAAGTTTCCCTGTTCTCCACATCCTCTGTTGTTTCCTGAATTTTTCATTGTAGCCATTCTGCCTAGCGTGAGTGATGAGAATTGACCACAATGAGAATTGTGGTTTTGATTTGAATTTCCCTAATGATGAGAGATATTGAGTATTTTTTCATGTGTCTGTTGGCTATTTGTATGTTTTCTTTGGAGAAATGTCTGCTCATGTCTTCTGCCCATTTCTTAACTGGATTTTTTATTTTGGGGGTTTTGAGTTTGATAAGTTCTTTATAGATCTTGGATATTAGCCTTTTATCAGATATGTCATCTGCAAATATCTTCTCCCATTCCATGGGTTGCCTTTTAGTTTTGTTGACTGTTCCCTATGCTGTGCAGAAGCTTTTTATCTTGATGAGGTCCCAATAGTTCATTTTTGCTTTTGTTTTCCTTACCTCTGGAGACATGTCTAGTGAGATAAATAATACAATGTGAAGTTTCTTGCAGTTTATATAAATACAAAAGAATACTATCCTGAATATAGAAAGCATTTGTACATTAAGTAAGAAAATACAAGTAACTCAGGGGCACGTGGGTAACCTTGGTTAAGCATCTGACTCATGAGCTCAGCTCAGGCCAAGTCGTGATCTCAGAATCGTGAGTTCAAGCCCCATACTGGGCTCCACACAGGACATGGAGCCTACTTAAAAAAAAAAGAAAAAGGAAAATACAAGTAATCCAACAACAAAAAAATGACGATATAAACTGGAAGTTAAGAAAAAGTAAAGAAAGTCAATATACCTGTGAAAAGATGGCCAATCATATTAGAAATCAAGAAAAATTAATTTTAGGTAGTTATAACACATAACTTCTTACTAAATGAGTAAACTCCTAAAATAAAACTTTGATGTAATCAAAGTCTATTTTCAATTTTACTTGATGTGGCCAAATGGCACATTAAAGTCAATTTGCACTTCCATTAGCAATACGTAAGAGTGACTGTGCCCCCACATCCTGGCCAACACTTACTCCTCTCCATATTCCTGTTAATCGTACTCCATGGAGAACGGTGTTGAGAGCCTGCACAAGACATTGCACATGCTTAATTGAAGTTCTTTAATGACTAAATTTATGAGGTTGATGAAAATAGGATTTTTAAATGGGAATACTTGGTGACTGGGCATATGAAGGTAAGTCTCAGATAGCCTATTTCAAAGAGCATTTCTAATGTTGCTTATGAATCTAAAGTTAATAGTGAATGATCAAACTATTATAATAAAAAAGACAATTTGCAGAGGTCTATCATAATTTGAAAACTTACTAATGTTATAAGCTCACTAAAGATTCTAACCCTTAGGAATTTCTGTTCCACATGTAGCTTCAAAATATCACAGCACAAACGAGATAGATTATATATCATACTGTTTAAAATAAACAGGTGAAATTCACCGTTGTCATGTGAAGCTCAGTCACCATGATGTGATTCCTTTTTGCTGTGAGGACAAATATGTTGTCTACTGATGTGCTTGGTCCAGTGAAGCCAGGCTTAAACATACTTCGACTTTTACAGGATGTATTTGTATAAATGAAATATAATGGTGTATAAAGACTTGGGTAATTTTCCTATCACTTATAAAATCCAAACTGAATCTGTTTTGATAATTTTATGAAAGTTTAAATTAAAATGTTCATTTTTCTTCTTTGTCCTCCTAATTATATAGTGAAAAGGATTGGAGAAGTGGTACAAAGTTTTGGCTTTGTCATTTGGACTAGTCATGTGCATTCATCTTCATGGTTATTAATTGATACTTTTCCTACAAATGAGTTCTCCCAATCACAAAGGAAATTGTCATTTATTGACTTATATGTTTGAAAAGTCTAGAACTGTGCTGTCTTCAGGTGAGGCTTATAATTGTAGCTCAATATTTGATCTATTGTTCTCTATTTTCTAATCTGCTTCCTCATAGGGGCTCCATTCTTGGCAGGTTTCATCTCATGTTTTCCACTGGGTTGTTCCTCTTCCTTGTTAGACACAGTGGGAAAGAGCAAGGATATTTCTTTCTCAGAAATTTCTGGTCTTATTGGCTCACATTGTGTCCTGAGCCAATGACTGTGGCCAGAGCAATGGGATATATTGTTTGGCATAAGACAATCTGAGCTCACCTATGGAGAATAGGGATATTGAAGAGAGTGTCAGCTTCCCTTGAAACCCATGGGTGACTTGACGGGAGTAAAGTACAAGAATGAAAACAGGGTTTTTGTAAATAAGAAGTTTAAACAGCAAATGTGTAGCCTACCTATTAAAGGGAGCTACAGTTTCATTGTAAATATAACATAAACATAAATGAAACAATGAATGGACAATATGATATTATAAAACAATACTACATATTGGTAATAATTGTTTAGTTATAAAATACACAGTAATAGAGGAACAGAGGGAAGTACAAAAAAAACCCAAATATTCTATTGTAGTTTTGTATTATCAGAAAATGCCCCCAAATATTTATCAAATACCCACTCTGTGCCAGGACCTGTGCTAGGTCCTGTCACTCATAAAGTCATTGCCCTCTGTGACCTTAAGATCGAGATAATACTCACCCTACCTCTCACTTAGAATCAAAGAAACTAATATATGTAAAAAGTGTCAGCTATTATATCACTACTGTATATCACAAACTTGGTGAATTTTAGTCATAAGCCTCAATGTCTTTACTTCTGCTCTTTCTTTTCTTTTAATTTTTATTTATTTATGATAGTCACAGAGAGAGAGAGAGGCAGAGACACAGGCAGAGGGAGAAGCAGGCTCCATGCACTGGGAGCCCGACGTGGGATTCGATCCCGGGTCTCCAGGATCGCGCCCTGGGCCAAAGGCAGGAGCCAAACCGCTGCGCCACCCAGGGATCTCCTCTGCTCTTTCTTTTACCTAAAATATTTACTTCTCAGCTCCACGAAATCCTATTCCTCATTCAAAACTGAACTAAGAGATAATTTCTATGAAACCTTCTTAAGTATCTACCTCTTTCCCAACTGAAGCAGATTCGATTGCCCATTCTACATTACACTTTGTTCTTACCCATGTTATAATAATTAACATATGGCTAGGGATGTGATATTTTGTAAAGCATTTCCAAGTTCATCAAAACAATTTATTTCATAACTCCCTGGAAGGAAATATTATAGCGGATCTCACTTAGTGCTAGAAAGCTCAAAGACACTACCGAACCTTCAGAGATCATGTAGTCTCATTGCTCCATAGTTACATGTTATAGAGCATTGGAAGTGAAGGAAAACATCCTAATTTTTGTTATGAAGCAAGTATAACATTAACACTTAACCCTGTACTGTCCAGTACAAAAAGAGAAAATTGCAACCCAATATGACTTATGAATATTGATGCACAACATTTTTGCTAGATATTAGCAGAGAGAATCCAAAGCCCTATTTAAAAAATACAACACAATCAAGTAAAATTTGTCTCAGGAATACAGAGTTGTTTCAAAAATAGAAAATTTATTAGTATAATATGCCATTCGAAATTTTTAAGAAAAGGCATAACTGGGTAGCTCAGCAGTTAAGCATCTGCCTTTGGCTCAGGTCGTGATCCCAGGATCCAAGATCAAATCCCACATGGGGCTCCCTGCATGGGGCCTGCTTCTCCCTCTGCCTGTGTCTCTGCCTCTCTCTATATCTCTCCTGAATAAATAAATAAAAATTTTTAAAAGTTTTAAGAAGAAAAATTGTATCATTATCTCCATACATGTAAAAAAAAAAAAAAAAAAGCTTTTGAAAAACATCAACACCTTTTCCTGATTAAAAAAAGTAAAAAAATAGGATTTGATAAATACCTTCTTAAGATGACAAAATATGCATTCCTTAGTCCCAAAGCCAGCATCTTACTTAATGGGAAACACCAAAGAAGAGGAACAACATGAAATTGGCTACTGTTCCCACTGTCATCAACATTGTGCCGGCAATGTTAGTCAAGCAATTAGATGAGAGAAATCAGAGGTATAGGAATTGGAAAAGAAATGAAATTATCTCTATTTGCAGATGTTACTATCTCATACCCAGAAAACCCTAGACAACTAATGATAAACTTAAACAATCAAAGAACTTAGTAATATAGCAGGCTATAAAATTAACACATAGAAATCAATAGCAATTATTTATAAAAATGATAATCGGGTAGAGAACACATTATTAGGAAAACCTCATTTACAATAGCAACAAAGAAGATAAAATACTCAGGAATATATTTAACAATACATGTTCAAAACCTATATGAGCAAAACTTTAAACACTCCTGAAAGACATAAATGTCGACTTGAACAAGTGGAAAAACATTCCTATTCTTGGATGGGAAGGCTCACCATCATGAAAATGTCAGTCCTGTAAGCAAATTTATAAATCAAACTCAATCTCAATAAAATAAAATAAAATATATCAACAAACCTCATGTGTAAAAATAAGTATGCAAGCTATTAGACTCTAAGTAGTGGCCAGAGTGGCTTCTTTTTCCCCCAGAAACACAGGTTAGTCATTCTGAAATTACTTTTTATATATTCTAGGATTGAACAAATACAGACATATATTTTTGATAGTCAAAGCCAGATTTCTCCCTGTTGTAGATGATAATAATAATTATAAAAGGGAAATGAGAAAATAAGCTCTGGTGTGTGGGACTGGAGCTATAGATATGAGCGTGGACTCATGGGGACAGGAATAGACAGATCTGAATGGATATAGCTATGCTCGGACCTGTGCATGCATACGTGCATGTAGAAGCGCACTGGGTGCATACATGGTATACAGACCCGAGCGTGCATGGCCATGCGTGATGTGTGTGTGTGTCTCCCAGTTCTGTCCTCTAAGAGAACTAGGAGCAATGAAACTACAATAGAAATAGCACCAGATCTTGTTTTCTAAATACTATTCTTCACTAAAAGAAAACAGTGTTTCCTGGGAAAGTAGTTGACTACAAGTTGGATCAGGGAAAGAATAAGGAAAGTCTAAAATGTGGTGCCAAAATGTCAGAAAGTAACCAAAAGAGGATGGGGACATCAAACAGACACAGGAGCCACCCTGAGGGGCTCCCAACGTCAAAATCCAGGACAATTTGAGTATCAAAATAAAGGCAGTAAATCTAAGGATTATACACTATTAATAAAATAAGATTCCATGAGTAAAATCGACAAACAAGCAAGCAAACTGGGGAAAAAGCTAAACTCTTCCTTATAGGAGAAAGCTAACTCATAAATCCAGAAGGATTGATGGAATTTTTAAATTGCCATTTGCCTGTCTCATAAAAATAATGGACTCATCTAGTTTAAGGAGAAATAGATATCCCCCCACAAGATCTTTCTTTAATTGCAAAGGGTGCAATAGAGTAGAGAATACTGGCAGATACCACCTTAGACAAATGACCCAAGTTAACAAGGCTAGAAATGGGACTAATTAATAGCATGTACCTCCTTCATGATGCACTAGAGAGAACCCAGCATCACTTCTGTGGCATTCGTGCCACAAGCAAACAATCTGAATCTGATTGTAAGGTTATAAGAGACAACCCCAAGGTTTAGGTACATCCTTCAAAATAACTGAGCCGTATTTTTCAAAAGTGCCAATTTCATAAAATTCAAAGAAATACCCACAAATGTTTCCAGAGTGAAGGAAATTTAAAAGACATGGTGTGTGGAGCACCTGGGTGGCTAAGTTGGTTGAGCGCCTGCCTTCAGCTGGGGTCATGGTCTCAGGATCCTGGGCCCAGCTCCTCATTGGGCTCTCTGCTCAGCAAGGAGTCTGCTTCTCCTTCTCCTTCTGTGCACATTCTCTCTCTCTCTCAAATAAGTAAAAATTAAATCTTAAAAAAAAAAAAAGGGCATCATGTGGGCGATTTGGCAGGGAAAAGAAACAAAAGGGATCTAAATAGAAAAGGAAGAAGTAAAGTTATCACTCTTTGTGGAGACATGATTTTAAATCTAGAAAACCCTAAGGACTTCACCAAAAAAATGGTTAGAACTAATTAATGAATTCAGTAAAGTTGTAGGGTACAAAATAAATATACAAAAATCGATTGTATTTCTATACCCTAACAATGAACCATCAGAAGGAGAACTTAAGAAAACAGTTCCCTTTATAATTGCATCAAAAAGAATAAAATACCCAGGAATAAATTTAACCAAGTTGGTGTAAGACCTGTACACTGAAAGACTGGTACCCTACAAGACCCTGGTGAGAGAATTTTAAAACACACATAAATGGAAAGATATGTCATTCTCATGAATTAATATTGCTAAAACATTGATATTGCCTAAAACGATCTACAGATTCAATGCAATTCCTATCAAAATTCCAATGGTATTTCTCACAGGAATGTAACAATCTAAAATTTGTATGGAACCACAGTATATCCAAGATGATGAAAGAAATCCTGAGGAAAAAACAAACAAAGCTCAAGGAATCATACTTGCTGGTTTAAAACTACACTAAAAAGCTGTGGTAATCTAAACAGTATGGTATTGGCATGAAAACAGAGACATAGATTAATGCAACAGAAAAGGAAGCCCAGAAATAAACCCATGCATTAATAAACCCATGCCAATTAATTTACAACAAAGGAGCGAAGAATATACAACAGGGAAAGGATGGTCTCTTTAATAAGTGGTTTTGAAAAAAATTGGACAGTCGCATGCAAAAGAATGACACTGGACCCTTGTCTAACACTTTACACAAAAATTAACTCAAAATGGATTAAAGATTTGAATGTAAGACCTGAAACCATACACCTCCTGGAAGAAAACATAGGGTAATCTCCTTGACATTGGTCTTAGGATATTTGGTTGAATCTGGCTCGAGAAAAAGCAGGAATAAACAAATGGGACTACATCAAACCAAAAAATTTCTTCGCAGAGGAGGAAACGATCAACAAAATAAAAAGGCAACCTACCAAATAGGAAAAGATACCTGCGAATCATATATCTAACAAGGGAGGGGTTAGTATTCAAAATACATAAAGAACTCATACAACTCGATATTTTTTTTAAAAAAGCAATTTAATTTAAAAATGGGCAGAGGATCTGAATAGACATTTTCCCAGAGAAGACATCCAGATGGTCGACAGACACATGAAAAAATGCTCAAGATCACTCATCATCAGGGAGATGCAGATCGAAACCACATGAGCTATGACCTCACACCTGGAATGGCTGTTAGCAAAAAGACAAGAAACAACAAGTGACAGTGAGGACACAGAGAGGGGAACATTCGCGTGTCGTTGATGGGAATATGAATTGATGTGGCCTCTCTGGAAAATAGGATGGAGTTTCCTCAAAATACTCAAAATAGAAATAACACATGGTCTAGCAATTCCACGTTTGGGCATTTATTTGAAGAAAACGAAAACGGTACTTTCAGATCCGCGCACTCCATGCTTCCTGCTGTACTGACACAAGAGCCGAGACATCGAAGCGATCCCGGGGTCCAGCAAGAGGCCAGGGGTTAGGAGGATGGGGTGCACATACACGAGGAAGTGTGGCTCAGCTGCACGAAGGATGAGATCTTTCCATTTGTGACCACATGGACGGGCTTGAGGTCACTCTGCCAAGGCAACTAAGTCAAAGAAAGACAAGGACCATGTGATTTAACTCCTAAGCAGAATCTAAAAAAACAGAACAAATGAGCCAACAAAACCAAAGCCAACGCCGCCACGCAGAGAACAGACTGCCTGTTGCCAGAGGGCAGGGGCGTTCAGGGGGCAGGAGGTCAGGACGTTCAGGCTTAGGAGTTAGGAGTTCCGTCAGCCATGGAGGCGTGATGAATGTACAACCTGCTAAGTACAGCCGATAATGTTGTATCATAAATGTGGAAGCTTCCATGAAAATAAATCTTAAAAGTTCTCATCACAAGAAAAAGATGCTGTAAACGTGTGGGGCGACAGATGGTAAATAGAGTTAATGTGGTGAATGTTCCACAACATACGCAAGTGTCGAGTCGTTATGTTGTACACCTGAAGCGACTCCCCTGATGTGTCTCAGTTATACCTCACTTTTAAAAAAATAAGTAAACGAGATGATCTGGGGACATTCCTGGGGTAATTGACAAAACCCCAATAAAGTCCGGAGACTACATCATACTAGTGGTTCGATGTTGACTTCCGGATTCTGATCGTTGTGCTCTAATTAAAGAATTCCTTGTTTGAAAACCAACAAAAGAATTCCTCGTTTGTAGAAAATATTCGCTAACGTACTCTTGCGAAGGAGTGCGTTGCATCTGCAACGTATTCTTGACTGTTTCAGAAAAAAATCGATGTGGATGGTGTGCGCACACACAAGTACACACAAAGATTGAGGAAAGGGGAAAGCACTGGAAATTGTTGACATTTAGAGAACCTGGATAAGGGGTATATGGAAACGCTTTGTACTATTTTTGCGACTTTTCTGTGAATCTGATATGTCAAAATAGAGAAAACTGTGGGGCACCTGTGTGGCTCAGTCAGTAGAGCGCGTGACTCTTGGTCTCAGGGTTGTGGGCTTGAGCCATGAGCCATGCTGGGTGTAGAGATTTAAAAATAAAACCTTTTTTAAAATAGAGGGAAATTTAAAAAGGAAAGCGAGAGAGAGAATCAGAGAATGTAAGTGACTTGTCCAAAATCACGTAAGAGAAACAAAGAAGCTGGCGGGGCTCAGGGATGCTCTTCCCCCCGGAGCTCCCCCTGACTCCCTGGGGAGACGTTTCTGGTCATAGTGATGCATCTGAGAAGGGCATGGTCTGGGCTGGCAGCCCGGGTGCTGGTTGCTGGAGAACTTGCCTGAACAGCCTGGGTCCACCTGGATTGCCAGGCAGCCAGCACGGCCGGAGGGCAGCCAGGCCTGGGGACGCCGTCTGGGGGCTCGTCTAGCTGCTCCGGGGACAAGGTGCTGTTGGGATGCTACATGCCCTGTAGGCCCCATGAGCTGCTGGCGTGATCCCCCCTCTCGTTGGGAGCAGCGGCCCCAATGGCCGAGACGGTGCAGCGCTTGGCTGGACAAGGGGCCCAGCCGCGGGTGTGGGACAGAAGGACACAGCTCCGCCGGACAGGTGGCCAAGAATGGCAGACGCAGGCAGGTTCTCAGGCGGACTTGGGATCGGGCGGGCCTCGGGCGCTGGTTGGATTGAGCCCTGGGCCTGCAGGTGCCCCCGTCTGTGCTCGCCGTGGCCAGGGTCCGCTTGCACTGCAGACTCAGCAACCTACAGCGCTGTCATCCGCTGAACAAATATTCATTGAGACTCTCGTTGCACCAGGTACTGTTTTACCTGCTGGAAATACACCGTGAACTGATTGCAGACAAAATCTGTGTCCTCCTGAGCGTGCGCTCACCATCATACGTTCAGCACCTGACGGTGCCTGGAGCGTGGCACCTGCTCTGCAGCAAATGGGAAGGCGCTCAGTTGTACCAGGCAGAGCTGGGGATTCGGGGGTGAGGCTGCAGTGTCACGGCCACCCGGGGACCAGACACGTCGGAGGCGGGGACCTGGTCTGCGATACTTGGACGCCGAGTCTACAGGGTGGAGTTGCTGCAGCTGGCCGGTGCTCGAGTGCAAAGGAATTGGGAGGCGACGCGCGGTACCTAGCAGGCCACTGCGGTCACGGAGTCGAAGGTCCGGGTAGAGGAGAATATTAGAACTATGTGCTTAATCCTTCTCCTCTCCCCTTACCCTCCATTTTATTCTTTACTCTTTCTCACAGCAGCTATTGTCTCCACTTCAATGACACAGGTGACCAAGAACTGACAATTTACTGACCGAAGCATTCCTTTTTGAGTGTCTACAATTATTGGCAAGCTCCTCCCTTGTTTCCTCACTCATCCTGTCTCCGTCCTAGGAGACAACCCAAGAGGTCTAACCGCTTTTTCTCATCACGCAGGTATCAGAAAATCATTCTCTAATATTTGAAGACATGCCTACATTTTCTCTTTATGAAAACACAAATGCATCCATCTTTTCTTCCTTTTTTTTTTTTTTTCGTTTGCAGTGGGACATGTTTTCTTCCTTCATCTGAGGTTCCTCCTCCTACCTGTGTTCACAATGTCATGTCTTCCTACCAGCGCCGAGTTCCCAGTCACTTTTCAGTCTATGGCAGTCACCACACCACTGAACTAGTCTAACGGAGCTCTAGACCTTCCTCCATAGTGTGATCAACAGACACTTTTAGCGACAATTTTGCTTGCGCCCCCACAGCATTGGGTTGGCTCAGCTGACCACCTCCTCACACCGGGTTACTTTTCCTTCTCCCTCCCTGGCAGCTCCTCTTCAGCCTCTTGCTGGACTTCTCTTCCTTCGTTCCTTGCTTAAGATCTGTTGTCCTCTGAGTCCTGTCCTAAACCTTCTTCCCATCTCATACCTTCTCCCTGGGAGATTTTATTAACTCCCTTCACTTTGCTTGACACTTAACAAGTATAAGCTAATAACTCATAAATCTCTCTCTTTCCCCCAAATTACCTTCTGGGGCTCCAGATCTATTGATGCACCTGTTTACTAGGCCTCTCCAAGAGGAAACCTTATTGGTCCTCAAATTCAGTACTAACAGGATGGCAGGCTCCTGGTTCCTCGTCAAGCCAGGAATCTGGGTAACTTTCTGCAATCCTCTCTCTTCTTGCCACATCTCTGACATATCCACCCATCACCAGGCCCTGTCGAGCCTGTGACCTAAATATCTCAGGTTGCTCTCCTAGGCCTATGCCCACCACCACCATGGCTCTGGCCCTGATGCCTGCCGTAGCTTCCAAAGTTGTGCCTTCTCTTCTGTCCCCCACATTCTGACCAGGGTAAGTCTTCTAAATTTGGATGGACCTCCACCCTAGACCTATTGAGATGGCTCTGCCAGGACAAGAGATTGATGTGGAAATACCTTTCTGGTAACAGCAAGGCCCCTCAAGAGCTTCATCCTCACTTCTGTCCATTTTTCCATGGCTTTCTGTGCTTCAGCCATGCTGAACTACCTGTCCTTTCCCAAATTTACCCTACGCTCTGACTTTTATATCTTTAGAGATGCTGTGCCTTCTACCAGAACAATTTTCCACATGCCATGTCTCTTATCCTTATCCCACCCCTTCCTCTGCAGCTACACAGGCTCATCCTTTGCCCAGGTAACTCTTCTTGGTCTTAGCTTCTTTGTCCCTTCCCCATATGCTAGAGCCCCCTTGTATCAGACTACTGACAGCACCTCTTCTGTACATCCACACAGCTCCCTAGTCTTTCCCCATCAAAAAATTTGTCACATTGCATTGAAGTTGGCTACCTTCATTACTGTGCGTAACCTGTGTGTAACTGTGCGTAACCTGTGTAGGTCTGTCTTGTTTAGAGCTGTGTCCTGTAGTCTAGCCCAGTACCTACTATAAAATACATGCCAATAAGTACTTACTAATTGAAAAATACATGTTTTTAAGATATGATTTATATAAACACTCTCAAATCATGGAGGAAAGCTTATTGAATCCTTTAAGGGAGTAGCTTTTAAGCTGTATCTTGGAACACTGGGTACTCCATGGAGATGCTTAGGGGCAATGCCATGGTAGGACAGGTGAAGTGGAGTAGCCAGCTCAAGTTTTTACTGCTTTGTGTACTAAAGGATTTCGTTTTCTAAAGCTATGCTCTCGTATATTCCAATACAGCAAGTTCACGTGTAGCTGGAGCTTTATCTGGGACATGTGTATGGTGTATTAGTTTCGAACTGCTGCTGTAACAACTGACCACGAACAGCAGCTTACCACAACACGAACTCAGTATCTTTGTCAGGCATGTCAAAAGTCTGAGATGCGTACCATTAGGCTAAAATCAAGGATAAGGATATGGTCAACTTCGGAGCTACTGTTCAGCCGACTGTAGATGGGCTTCCTCCAAACCTGCGCATGTGCACATCAGCAAGATGGGAGGCCATATGTTTCCAGAATTATCAAAAAGAGTCATGAACCCTCCTAAACCATGAACCGTATCCCCAGTACAGTTAGTTTTGAAAATCTATTTATTAAAAATCTATTTCAAACAATGTAGTTACAGACATGTTTCCAAGACCCTATCCAAATGCATAAAATACCAATAAAGTAAATTAGTGTTAAGATGCCAATAAAGCAAATCAGTGCAAACGTTTTGGGAGGGTAGTTCAGCAAAATACATGTAAGTAACAAACACACAGAGACTAATTCAGAAATTCTACTGCTGGGACTTTTCCTTACAAACATAATTGCAAAAACAGAAACTGCAAAAGAGATCCGTTATATGACTCACAGTACATTTACAGAACGGAACATGACACGGTGTTTATAAAGAACGAGGGGCATGTAGAGGTGTGCATGGAGAGAGGCATTCGAGATAAAATATCAAGTGACCAAAGTACAAGATAGGGTTTGAAGTCTGCTCTCTCTGTGCAGTTTTAGAAAGGACTGTGTGTATGCTGGTTCCCAGACTAATTTTTGGGCAGGACACATGAGAAACTCTGGGTGGAGTGGGGGATGGTGAAGGCAAGGGAAGAAGACAGTTTTAGGCTTCTCTACCACCTGCATTTTCTACTGTAGGAAGGTACTCCTTTATTTTATAAAAGAAGGTCAGATGCAGCTCGCAGAGTTCTCAGCACTTTACACAGATGATTTTACTTAATTCTCACATCTTTCTGAGATAGGAACATCATTATACCCACTTGGCGGGATGAGAAAATTCCGGCCTCTGAAGGTTAAGCCAACATTCAATGTCACACAAGTTGAGTTCTACTTGACCTAAACCAATGGTCTCCACAGATGCTGTTATTTTGTTTTCTTGCTTTTATCTTTTTTTATGTTGAAACAAAAGTCCTTATCGGTATTATCACACGTGTTTTAATACTGGTAAAAACTTCCTCAGATGTCAGAACTAAAAGCATCCTTTCCCCAAACATGTAAATCCAAACAGAAGTTACAATATCACAAGGACCCCAAATTTTTGAGGTTCTCATGTGTTCAAAATGTGAAGAATATTTTTAAATGTTTAATGAGAAGTATTATTCAAAATGACAGCATGGATAAACACTCACAAGAAGAACAATAAAAAGAAATAAAGAAGAGGGGAAATGTAAATAGGGAGAAGAACAGAAAAGGAACGAGAAGGAAATTTATGAGATTGTGCTAACGCTGGTGATTTACAGCTTTAAGGAAATGCTTTATAAAAGTGGTCTAGGCTATCATTTCTGACAGCTGTAATTTTTTTCCATTATAGGCACTAAAGAAATGCTCTATTTCCATTACAGATAGGACGAGGTTGGGGTATTTTTCAATGAGAAGATGATGCCACTAAGCCACATCTAGCATGCTCTACAGCAATCGCTTCCACATACTAGCGCCACTCCTTTCTTGTTTTCTGTAGGGAAAACAATAACAAAAATAAATAAGCAACTTACTGCCACAACAGATTTGCATATAATCTAAAAATAATTTGCCCAAACCTTTTGCAGGTAAAAATTGTAATGTGTCCTGTCAACTTAACTCAATGTTTCATGAAGGTTCTGATCTGAGCCAGTGATTGCGAGATCATCTTACCTGCATCCTTCCGTTCTGATTTCTTTTACTTTAGCCGAACCTCAGGGTAATTTGCTCGCGCTGGTGCTTTCCAGATGATCCCAGTGCGGTACGAAGGGCGGTTATCAGGTGGTTCTTCGGATTCCCTGGGTTAACTTAATGATGGTTAAATAAATATGGTTAAGTTAATGGATTGTGATTTAATTACTCTTGACCGGTCTCTAGTCCAAGGCTTACTATTCAACTATCTGTGGAAATAGTGCAAATGAAGACCCACATACGATGCAACTAAACATTTAGATATTAAAGTCAAGCTATCAAACTATTAAGCACAGTATTTATTCCCTATATTGACAAAAATACCTTAACAATAAAATTTTTAAGAATATGTAAAACATGACTCTTATATAAATAAAAGAGAGCATGCTTTCAAGGAAATGTAATTTTGTTATTATCGTACAAGATTGGGTGCTTTGTTGGTTGCAAGTGATATTTGAGTCACAATATATAGACACTACATTTTTCATAAATCATTGTTAAATATTCCATATAATTTATTTCTTGCCTTCATTTCAGGAAAAAAATGCTAGTTTGGTTATTAAAATCAGGATCTTCTCATAATTTGTGTTCTATTAACAATAATGCCATATCAGGTCACTGTAGATTTTAGACTATTTTTAATCAGAAACTGCTCAGCTTAGGAACAGCCAATAAAATTATTACTAAAATGTTCAATATATATGCTTGGTAATAAAACAAAAATCTTACAAAATTAAAGCATTATTAAAGAAAATGTTCTGATATATTTTATTTTCATTGTATAAGTATCCCTTACGTAGTGATTTTTCATTATCTCATAAAGTAATATTCTCATAAATCTATATAAAATTGAAGGGATTTCATTTGATTTGTTCAAGTTGTTTAATAAAAATAATTTTAGTTCATTTGCATTGTTTTGGTCAATAATTAAACCTAAATCTAATACAGAATTTATAATGTCCTGTTTGCAAATTTTAAATGGGTCATGATCAATATAAATTTCACTTTTGTGATTTCCAGTTTTTAAAAACATAAGCAAGGGACTGCCTGGGTGGCTCAGCGGTTAAGCAACTGCCCTTGGCTCAGGTCATGACCCCCGGAGTCCCGGGATCGAGTCCCACGTCGGGCTCCCCGCAGGAAGCCTGCTTCTCCCTCTGCCTGGGTCTCTGCCTCTCTCTCTCTCTCTCTCTCTCTCTGTGTCTCATGAATAAATAAATAAAATCTCTAAAAAAAAATTTGAGCAAGCTGTCTCTTTGAACATTTTCTATTTCTTTATGCTTTTCAGCTTTTTTCCCCTGAGCTCTACTTTGGTATTTTTTTATTTTTTTGGTATTTTCATGCTATGATCTCAGCATGAACTCATTCTCACTAACCTAAAGGATTAAGAAATAAAATGCAATTATGTTCAAAGTGAACTTAATTTTAATGTATTTTCGTTAAAGATGTAAAATAAAATTTTGTTTATCTGGGGGCCCCTGGGTGGCTCAGCTGGTTAAGCGCCCAGCTCTTGATTTCAGCCCACGTCAGGATCTCAGGGCACCAAGACTGGGCCCTATCTGGGGCTCCGAGCCCAGCGGGGAGCCTGCTTCTCTCTCTCCCCCTTCCTCTCTCTCCACCCCTGCTCACGGATGCGCGCACGCTCTCAAGTATCTCTCAAGTCTTTAAAGAATGTTATGTTCTAAAATCCCCAGAATGCTATACAAAAATTAAACTGCAGAACAAAATCGTAACAATACAGATTGTACTGTAAGTCACTTAAAGGAGCGTGCAATCATTTATTTGGGGGAAACTAATAAACTCTCATTAAATACTTTCACAGAAACAAAATATTGGCAATTCTAGCATTTAACGCCCACCTAGTCATCATTTAGGAAACGTAGGTTATGCTTTACTCGTGTCTAGACCGATGAATTTGTAGATGCAGGTATATGGGCTCATGACCGGAGAGTCCTATAAACTATCCAATGCTTACAAAGTATCACCTTGATGCCACTGCAACCATGACTTGCAGGCTGCCCGTGGACGTGGAGGCCAGGAGAGAGGATCTCGGATTTTTGATGCCCCTTCGTGTTCCGTCTGTGAGGAAGGATTGCACGAACTGGTTCATTTGTCTCTCCTGCTTCCTCAGGGCTCCCAGCTGGCCAACCTTCTCTGCACTGAGGAGCAGTGTCCGCGGCACCCTGCCCGGCCTCGGTGGCACCCAGCGGTGGCACATCCACCCAGAGGACGCACACACAGCCGTGCACAGGGCTCGGCCAGGGCTGGAGGGTGGCCGTCCCCAGAGCGGGTTTAGGACACTGTGTCGTGCGTGTCAGCTCTGAGTGCTGCTCAGACCCCAAGGGCTGAGGGGGGCAGGCCATGTCGCAGAAGCCTGTAGGTGCCAGGCCCAAGTGCCCCGTTCATGGCGGTGTCCCCAGAGCCTTGGCCAGGCACCTTCCCGAGGGGTCCCGGTGGGTCCTGGTGTTGGAGAGCCACCGTGGGGCAGGGGCCTCGGTCCTGGCTCACACAGGCCCCTGACACCAGACAGCTGCTTCCCCACTAGGGTGCTGTTTTCCTGCTGAGAGACTTTGGGCAAGCTTCTGATCCTCTCAGTCTTGATTTCTTCAGCCACAAATTGGGTTCAAGAAAACCACTTTCTAAAGAGTTGTGATAAAGATTAAACGAGTTGATGAATCATGAAATAATTGTACGTTGCCCGATAGATACCTATTTTCATTATTCCTGGCATAAAATTTACCCTTCTGGGGATCCCTGGGTGGCTCAGCAGTTTGGTGCCTGCCTTCAGCCCAGGCTGTGATCCTGGAGACCCTAGATCGAGTCCCGCGTCGGGCTCCCTGCACGGAGCCTGCTTCTCCCTCTGCCAGTGTCTCTGCCTCTCCCTCTCTCTGTGTCTCTCATGAATAAAAAAAAAAAAAAAGACCTTGAAGAGCTATCTTTCAGGTCTCATTTAAAAAAAAAAAAATTACCTTTCTGCTCTCTATCCCCCCTAGTCAAGCAATACACTCCATCAAGTCTCCCTGACATACCCCCGGGTTCAAAAACAAAAAGGCTAGGTAGGTTGTTTCCTAAAGAAATTCCCCGCCCAAGGAAGTCATTCTGCTTCCCCCTAACTGTAGGAAACCACGACTGCAATCTGTCAACTTTGGGCAACAGCTTTCCCCTTCCCCTTGCTGCCCCCTGTCCCCAAGGGAGCAACCTCTTCAACTCTGTGCGACCTACTTCTTGAAACTCATGGTGCAACCTCTCGAGGCCCAGTCCCACCCAACGATCCTGCCAATGGCCCCTGTTCCTTCAGTGGCTATCTGAGATCTTGTCTGCCGCAGTCAAATGCTCTAACCTGCCCGATTCTCTGCAGCTAACCCCACCTCACCTCGCGGAGAAAACCAATTCCTGCGATAGGAACCTTCTAAAGGAACTTCATCGTAGCCATCCATGCCTTGACCTTGTCACTTCTTATCCAAGCGCCCCCTTCTGCTTCTGCTTCTGATCGCACTTGTCCTCATGTCTCACGGATTTCTCATCATAAACTATTAGATCCCTTTACTTCAACTTCTCTCTTTTCATTCACTCTTTCCCACCAATATTTAATTATATTCCTGCCCCTCTCTTCTTGAAACAAAAAAAACAACAACAAAAAGAAACACTCCCTAGGCCCAGCACCTGCTAGCACCTAGGCTCTCTCTCTTCTACAAATCCACTTCTTGAGGGAGTTGCCTCTATTCATTGCCTCAATTTCTCCATCTCCCACACATTCCTCAAGCCATTTCCATCAGGTTCCACTTCACCAAAACGGCCCCACATCAACATCCTCAAGGGCAGCTCGTTGGTGCCCAAGTGCATTTTTCAAGGTGTTGATTTGACCTTGGGCAGCATTTAATACTGTTGATCCCTCTCTGCTTCTCAAACCACTGTCCTCTCTGGGGCACCTAGGTGGCTCGATCTAACTTCAGCTCAGGTCATGACTGCGGGATCCTGGGATTGAGGCCCAAGTCTGGCTCCACACTCAGCGGGGAGTCTGCTTGTCTGTCTCCCTCTCTCATGGCCCCCCTCCCTGTTTGTGCTCTCTCTCAAATAAATAAATAAATAAATAAATAAATAAATAAATAAATACATACATACATACATACATACATAAAATCATTTTTAAAAACCCAACACTGGGATGCCCGGGTGGCTCAGTGGTTGTCCATCTGCCTTTGGCTCAGGTCATGATCCCAGGGTCCTGGGGTCAAGTATTGCCTCAGGTTTCCTGCATGGAGCCTGCTTCTCCCTCTGCCTGTGTCTCTGCCTCTCTCTCTGTGTCTCCCATGAATAAAATCTTTTTAAAAAATTAAAAATAAGTAAAAATTTAAAAACCCAATACCATCTTCTCACGATTCTCATGGAATCACCTTACCTTTCTGTGTCTATCTACTCTGCAGTGACTCTTCAAACACCCCTGACAGCTCTTCCTCTACTCATTCCAAGGCTTTAGGGTGCTCTTCTAGATACTACTTCTACTCAACTACTTCTACTCAGCCCCCGCATTCTCACATGGCAACCTTGTCTACTCCCACCCCCAAGGCAAGACACTGCCAGGGGCAACCCAAACCATTGTAAAAAGGAAATTACCAGCTCACATGCACGGGGACGTCAAAGGATGCAAGTTAGCTCTACCCAGGAGGGTGACTAGTGATAATAAGAAGCAGTCCTGTTTTCTCTGTACTTGAGCCCTGCTTTCCAGTGTTGTCTTCATTCTCAGCCAGGTTTTCTCTCTTAATAGCCAAGAGTCGCTGGCAGCTCCAGACTTACATGGCCCACTGGCGTTCTAGAAGGCAAGAGACCAACATTCTTCTCATATCTATTCCCACTCTTTGTAAGAGGGTTCTGATGAAGTCACCTCGGTACATGTTCATCCTGCACCAGCACCGTGGCCAGAGTGACGGAGTACTTGGAGAAGCAGCCCGGGTCCCACCCCTGTGGCAGGACCAGCCAGGGCACCTGAGCATCCTCACCTCTGAGGAAGGGAAAGGGATACTAGTTCAGAAAACAAAATACACACCTACGGCCTTATTGGTCATTTTTCATCAGTAATTTTCCTGCCTCTATTTCTAGCTTAATTATGGGTCTTGAACTCTAGAACTTCAAATCCAACAAATTTCCAGCCCAACCTTTTTGTTGTTTTTTTTTTTGTTTGAAAACATATAGGCAAATTAAACAGTTCAAGAAACAAGCTTATTATTTTCTCCTCTAAAAATTGATTCCGCCCTTCAAACCTCTCCCTCAGCAAATGGCACCTCCAGCCACCCAGCGACTCAAGTCAGCTACCTCGTAGTCATCCTGGACGCTTCCTCCTCCACAGCTAGCTATCCATATTTAGCGGATTTTCAGGTGCTGTTACTTTTAAATAGTTATCTGTCGAAATCATATCAAGCATCTTTCCTGATCATATAGTATGAAATTTAGAAACCAATTGATAACCTCATCTCTCCATTTTAAAAAAAATTAATTATTTATTTGAGAGAGAGAGCATGTGAGCACAAGCAGGGGAGGGGCAGAGGAAGAGGGAGAAGCAGGCTACGGGTTGAGCTGGGAGCACAACGCCGGGCTCGATCCCGGGACCTTGGGGTAAGGAGCTGGGCCGAAGGCAGATGTTTCACTGACTGAACCACCCCAGCACCATTCATCTGTCCATATGTGAAATGTCCTCCAGCGTGATGTTAATTTAAGCCTACGTCATTTTTGCATAGACTTTTAAAAACATTTTCTTACTAATAAGTAACTTTTGGCTCTTATTTATTCTCTTTTCCCTCTATTTTTAATTTTTTAAAAATGTTGAAAAAATAAATAAATAAATGTTGAAGCCATACAGGTACATAAAGTGACAAAAAGGTCTCAACAAAGTTTGTTATGAAGACGAATACCAAAAAAAAAAAAAAGAAGAAGACGAATACCTGCCCTCTATTCACCATTCCATCATTTCCCTAAAGGCAGCTACCCTCACCAATGTTAGCTGATTATTTAGGTAGGTATCTCCTAAATAATATGCTGTATTGCTACTTTTTGATATTTTTCGATTTTAGGCATCTCTTATTGACTTCCCACCGCTGGAAGAGATGAGGACTTAATTTTCTTTCTCTGCTCCCTACTCAATATATATATATTTCACTTCTTTTACCCCAAAACAGTTGTATCATAATTTTGACTTGATAGTCAGTGTTGAACATTAAAACTACATAAAAGCTGTTCACAGCTGAAGATACTAGTGTTAGGTGTTTGTCTTCCTATTTAATATACGTGTCTCTTAAGTGACTTCAGTTTTTCTTTTTTCTTTCCTTTCTTACTTCCTTTGTCTGTATCTTTCATATCAGATTTCTTAACGCTTGTCTGTGTGCGTCAGCGAGAGAGGGGATGATCAGAGGCTCCGGGTCCATGTGTGAGTCTGGCGAATGGTGAGCTTTGTGGTCATGTGGTCTGACTGTGCCATTGAAGGATGGAGTCTACGACACGGGTGCTCTTAGGACTTTCCCCCGAGCCAGGCAGTTTTCCCGAAGGAGGCATCGCACCTCCTGCCTACAAACAAAGGCCTGGCCTTCCACACCCCAGGAGTGGAGGATCAAGTCACCAGCTCTTAGAATCCAGTCTCTTCTATCTTCTAGTTGGCCTGTTTTTAGCAGGTCACCCCTTCTTCTTTGCTGTGCTGAGATGTCTCCAGTCCAGAAACCTGGTCTCCAGAGACCAAGCCTCCAGTCTTTGTCTAGGACGGATGAGAGACAGCTGTGTAGCCATGCGGAATGGAGGAGCACATAGGACCGCTTCGTAAACAGATAGGAGACTGGTCCTCCAGTTTACTGAATGAGCAAAAATACAGCAAAGGGCTGGCCTGAGCTGGAAGGGTCATTGAGGAGAGCCTGTTATGACACCAGGATGTGAAGGTGTGCCAGCATTCGGAGTCAGGAGAGAGGAAACTGGCAGAAAAGCACAGGGACAAAGTTCCAGAACGAACAGCAAGTTGGTTATATGGTGGCAGGGAATGTAATAAGACTCGATGTAGAATGGATGAAGTGTTTGTATTCTGCTGCGGGAAGGTCATTTGTCTACTTTGTAGGGACGTTGTGATGGTTACAGGTTGTGTATGTAGCCTATTTTACATTTTAGGTTCCTAATAAATGGTAGTATTATATCATTTTTAGTTAAGATGTTACCCCATTCACATTTTTTTTTGAAATGGGCATATTTTAGATTATGACCAAGAGGAACCACCTGGAAAATATTTACGAAGGGAGATATATGCTTCTGCAAACAGATTCTGCAAACATTTTAGCAGGAACTCATGGTCATCAGCATCTGAAGTGACTCATTGTGCTTTCTTTCCTACCTGTTGTATCTCCGCCGCAGATTCAAACACCAACTAAGGGGAGTCTAGTTAGCTTGGATCTTCGTGCCCAACTGAAAAGGGTAGTTTCCCAAATGATGATGATGGTGAAGGTGATGACGATGATGATGATACAGTGATAATAATATGCAATGCAATGTTTCATATAAAGATTCACACCTAAGAAAGGTAACATCAATGAAAAGTACCCAAAAAATGTTACAATTACGGTTTTTTCTTAAATGGTAATTCTTTTAATTATTAGAAAATCTGAGTCATCTTAACCTAGTGGGTTTTTATGGTTTTGTTTTATGGTTTTTTTGTTTTGTTTTGTTTTGTTTTGTTTTTTTGTGGTATTAACCCAGTGTTTTGATGCTTTATTTACATGTCACATTCTAGATAATGGTTCTCAAGGAACTGAAGAGAATATGCCCCAAATGCCCTTGTGAAATTCACTCTCCTTCTCTGACGTAACATAAGACATGAGACAGAATAAAGACACCCTAAACTGTTGTGTAAGCTACCCACCCATAACCTCCATCTCTAGAAGTTGCAGCCTCAGTGCAGAAAAATTCTTGACTGAAGACCTTAGGTCACTCCTATTTTGAGGACAATAAAGCATAGGTTGTTATTTTTTTATGTTACTCTATTTCTCATGACAATCCAATGCCTTGTTTATATTTCAGTATATAACACTTTATTGAAATAATTATCTCATTTCACTAAGAGAATTTAAAAAAAAAACCACTGTTGATGAGTAATTAGAGAAATTTGCTTATTTTGTAAGTGTCCAAAAATCAGTTATAATATTTATGTTATCATTTCAGCCAAACAAAAAAAAGATGGAGAAGAAATCAGATTACATACTTAAAAAATAAAATAGCAGGTGATGGTGATGTTGAGGGCCAGTATATTATCTCCTGTCTTGATTTAGCTATCATCTATATTTAAGTTCTACTGATTTAAAAATTACATCAATTTTATTAACAAAAATAATTGTGTTCTACCAAATTCTATGAGCCCTTACTGTACTTAGTATATATTTCTGCTTTTTACACAAACACTATTGGACATTTTATGCCATGCGGAAGACTGCCAGTTTTATCCCAAAACATTCCATTTCATCCCCCAAATAAAAGGCATAACAGCGGTTTAAAATGAAGAATTTCTTGGTGTATATAAATGAAAAAAACAAAAAAAAATAAGTGACAGAATTATGTTCCATATAGAACGTGATAATTGATATAAGTGATAGTAAAATACTTATACCAGAAATGTCAAAGGAAGAAATTGATGCTCTTATTCTGCTTTGTTTTTAGTTTGTTAATGTGGTGACAAAGAGTTTTGAATGATAAACCAAACTTGCATTTTAGGGATGAACTCAACTTGGGTCGTGATGGCCTTCTTAAATATTGCTGGATTCTTTTTTAAGTATTCTGCTCATGTTCCTGAGGGATATTAAAATGTAGTCTTCCTTTTGCGTAATGTCTTTGTCTAATTTTAGTATCAGGATAATGATGGTATGACAAAATGAGTTAGGAAGCATTCCCTCTTCTTTTAACTTCTGGAAGTGTTTGTGTATAATCAAGATTTTTGTATGTCTTAAATGCTTGATGAAATTCACCAAGGAAACTTCTGAGACTGTAGTTTTCTTTGTGGGGACATTGTCGACTATGAATTTTATTCCTTCCACACCTGTAGAGCTTTTCATTGTAATCTATGTTTTCCTTAGTTTCCTTAGTTTCCTTAGTTTCCTTAGTTTCGTTAGCTTGTGTCTTTCAAGGAATAAATTTACTTCATCTTAGTTATCAAATTTATTGGTGTTACATTTTCCATAATATTTCCTTACTGCCTCTTTAATATTTGTAGCACATGTATTGGTGTCTCTCATTCTGAATATTGGCAATTTATGTTGTCTTTCTTTTCTTTTCCTAAACAATGAATCTAGAAGTTTCTCAACTCTATTGATCTTTTTACAAATCATAGTTTCATTGATTTTCTGTGTTGTCTTCATTTTTATTTTATTGACTTCTGTTTTTATCCGTATTGTTTCTTTACTTCTTTTTATTTTAGGTTTAATTTGCTCTTCCCTTTCTAGTTTTTTAAGGTGGAGTTTAGATAATTGACTTGAGATCTTTCTATTCTTCCACTGTAAACATGTAATATCCTGAGTTTTCTTCTAAGCACTACTTTTGCTACTTTCTATAAATTTTGTTGTTGATTGTAATTTTTAATCTTTTGGAAAATTTTTCTCATTTTCCTTGTGATTTTTGTTTCGTGTGTTATTAGAGGTTAAGAAATGTGTTTTTAAATTCTACTGGTGTCTTTTAGTTATTGATTTCCAGTTTAGTATCTTTGATTTTAGATACCATAATTTGTGCAATTTCAATCTTTTAAAATTTATTGAAACTTGTTATATGGCCCAATATACAGCCTATTTTGGTAACTGTCCCATTGAAAAGAAGGTGTATTCTTTTTTTAAAAAGGATTTTATTTATTTATTCATGACAGACACAAAGAGAGACAGAGGCAGAGACACAGGCAGAGGGAGAAGCAGGCTCCATGAAGGGAGCCCGGTGTGACACTCGATCCCGGGTCTCCAGGACCAGGCCCTGGGCTGACAGTGGTGCTAAACCGCTAAGCCCCCGGGGCTGCCCAAGAATGTGTATTCTATTTGTTGGTTGTAGTTGGGTGATAGCATTGTTCAACTATTCTGTGTCTTTTAGGTGTATCCAGTTAGGTGCAGTTGCCTGATAGCATTGTTCAAGTTTTCCATATCCTGATGACCATCTGTCTATGTACTCTCAGTTACGAGGAGAGAAATATAGTTGTGGTATTATCTATTTTTTCTTTGAGGTTTATCAATTTTTGTGTATTTCAAAGTTCTGTGTTTAGATGGATAAATCAAAAAATTTCATATATTCTTGATGAGCATATAAATGTTTATTTTTATCATTAGGAAATGTCCTTCTTTATTCTTGGTAATATTCCACGCTCTGAAATCTACCTAATAGAAAAAGATCTATTCTACCTTTTGAATAATGTCAGCATGATATATTTCTCTTCATCATTTCACTTTTCACCTTTTAGAAGTGTCATTTGTGGGGCCCCTAGGTAGCTCAGTCAATTAAGTGGTTGCCTTTGGTTCAGGTCATGATCTCAGGGTCCTGGGATCAAGCCCCAGGCCAGGCTGCTTGCTCAGCAGGGAGTATGCTTCTCCTTCTGCCCCTCTCCTCAATTTGTGCTCTCTCTCTCTCTCAAATAAGGAAATAAAATCTTAATTTTAAAAAAGAGCCATTTGTCTTTATATTTAAAGCAAACTTTTCTTGTACTTGGCATATAATGGTCCCTGTTTTATATTCAATCAAATAATATCTGTTTTTTAATGGAGTGTTAGGCCATTTACATTTATGAAATTGTCAACACCATTTTGCCATTTGTTTTCTATTTGTCTTATCTGATCTTTGTTTCTTTTTACCTCTTTTCCTACCTTATGAGATTAATTTAATTTTCAAGATTCCATTTAATCTTTTCTATTGTTTTATTAGCACTAATATATTTTAAGTATTTGTTCTAGAGTTTACAATGTATTAAATTAGTCCCAGTATACCTTCAAATAACACTTTACTATAACACACTTCCATCTTGCCTTTTTAGCCTTTGTCGGAAACTACTGGTACATACATTTTACTTCTACATATATTATTAATCTCACAATATGTTTTTTTTTTTTTTGCTCTAGATCACCAATTACTTTTTAGATTTTTTTAATGGGGAAATATGTTTTATATTTACCCAAATATTTACAATTTCTAGTGTTCTTCATTCCTTTGTATAAATCCAAATTTCTATCTGGTATTATTCTCCTTATACTTGAAAAACTTCCTGCAACATTTTTTTGTAATGAAAGTCTGCAGGCAATAAATTCTCTTAGCTTTTGTTCATCTAAAAAAAGACTTTACCTTGCCTTTATTTTTGAAAGATATTTTTGATGATATTTTGATGACATATCATTTTCTCCTCCTGCTCTTTAAGATGTCCCTCCATCATCTTCTGATTTACATTGTGTTTAGACAAGAAATCTGCAAAAATTCTCATCATCATTCGTTTGTATGTAACATACCTTTTTTCCTCTGGCTGCTTTTAAGATTTTCTCTTTATCATTCGTTCTTTGCAAGTTAATTATGTGACATGGTGTAATTTTCTTTGTTTTTTTCTACTTGGACTTTGTTGGATTTTTTAGATGTGTGGATTTAAAGTTTTCATCAAATCTGGAAATTTTTGTTAATTTTTTTGCTTCTCCTGCTCTTTCTAGGACTCAAATTGCATAGTCATTAGATTAACAGCTTTCTTCATACCATTGTGCTCTGTTTATTATTTTCTGTCTTATATCTTTCCATATTTCATTTCCTTGCCCTCCTCCCCACTCCAGTACTTCATTTTGGATAGATCCTGTCACTAGGTCCCTAAGCTTTCATTTTTGCAAAGTCAAATACGCTGTTCATTCCCTCTGTATTTTCAATTCAGAGATTGTGTTTTTCATCTTTAGGAATTTCATTGCTTTTTTACACTTTCAATTTCTCTCCTCATCATGATCCTACTTTCTTTTACATATTTGAGCGTTTGTATCACATTTGCAATAATGCTTCAATATCATTTTCTGCAAATTTTGTCATCTTTGCCATTTCTTTTCTATTTCTAGTGACTGATTTTTTCATGGATATGGATTACATTTTCCTTCTTCACATCTAGTGAATTTTGAGAGAATGCTGAATGCCATGAATTTTATATCATTGACTGCTGGACTTGTGTTTTTCAAAAAAATATTTGAGTAGTCTCTGAAAAGCAGTCAAATTTCAATTAGATTAGTCTATTCCTTGTGGGACTTGTTTTTAGGCTCCTAAGTGGGATCTAGAGCAACCTTTATTCTAGGAACAATTTTGCTCTCCTTGTAAGGTGTGCCCCTTCTAGTTTCATGGTTTCAATGAGATCTCTCTACTCAGTACTTCAACAATTCTATGTGGGCTCTGAAGATTGTTTGCCTTTGAAAATCTCAGTAATTGCTCCTTCCTTGAAAGCTTTTTTTGTCTGGCCTTATGGGGGATTCTCCCTATGTTATGAACACTTTGTTATTCAGATAAAGATTCAAGGGTTCCCTATTATAGGTTTTGGAGATTTTTCTCTGTGAACCTTCCTTCTTTAGGGTAATCTGTTCCATGAATTCTATTTGATTCATCTTCTTAGACCATCGACCTTGGTCTACCCAACTGAGAATGTTTGTCAGACTATTAAGTTTCCTCTACCTATGCTACAGAGAATTACCTCTGGGCAGAAAGTATAGGTGATGGTAGATTTAATATCAATTTTTTCACCTTGGAATTTACAGTCCTATGTTGGCAGTTTTCCAATGCTTAAAAATAGTTTTCCCCTATAATTTTCAACTATTTAGATATTTATGGCTGGAAGTTAATTTGACTTTATTACTCCCTCATGGAAGAAACAGAATTCCACATATTCATTATTCATGTTGTTATTGTATTTCTTTGCATTGATGTTGGAGGCGCTTCTACAGAAAAAAATTTTGCTGTTATAAATTACCAAGCTTTTAATATCTTTGTATATAATGCATCTCCATGGGGGCAGGGTATGAGTGTAAAGGTAGGAGATGAAATCTGTTAGATAATTAGGCCTGTAGTTTCTCAAGGGAAAGAATCATGTCTAGATTATCATTCTACTTACAGAATAATCATAATACTTTGCACATAATTGACTCCCTAAACACTATTGGCCAATGAACAAAGGAAGAAAGCAATGAATGGATGAAATGGAAGCTATATAATCAGAAGTAGCATTCTTTTGTCAAATAATATAAATATATTTTTAAGATCTTGTTACATATTGCCCTTTTGCTCTTTGAAAAAATGATACCCATTTATATTACCATCAGTCATAAAAGCATTTACTCATTTCCTTGCAGCCCTGCCAACAATTTAACTAAATCATTTTTATGTCTCTAAGAATGGATGCACAGCAAACATCCAGAACCATTAATTTGCACACTAGGCTTTAAATTTTTTATGCCAATTTTCTTACTAGAATTAGGATCTCTTAATAAAAAATTTTGCCTGAGAAGAATTCAATTTATTATACAACTATCCCTTCCTAATCATTTCTGTATTCACAGTTTTCTTTAAAAGAAATCAGCTGCAAAAATTTTAGATTACCATTTTGTTTATTAACCTAATGTCAGCATTTTAGTCTTTTAACATGAACCATTTATTGGTCATGTTGTATAATTTCATCCTGCTTTGAAGCTATTAAAAATATCTTCAAAATTAATGCCAAAATATTTTGAAGAGTTTGAAAGATATGAGCCAACTAATGTATTTTAACAAGTAAAAAAAAGGCCTCCTGAAAATTAGAGTAGCAAAGATAAACTGAAAATATGTCCTATAAATAAAATATAGTGAAAATGATAAATAAAAGATAGCAAACATTATTTTGATACATACAACTATACTCACAAGAAAGAGGAAAATCTCCAGAGGATAAAAATATGAAGGAAACTGAACACAAAAAGAATAAATTTAAGTTGATATTTAAGGTTTCTTAGAGGAGTATCCACATACCCTTTACACCCTTGATAAACTAGAGGCTTCAAAATTAACTGAGCATGAATTCATGCTGAAATAACATGTAGGGAATTGGTCCTACAGAAGGATAAGGAGTTAGAATGTATATCCATATGGGGAAGGATATACTAAAAATTGTTTATCCCCATCACAAGTAGGTGACCAGAAAAAAAAGACCCCAGTTGAAAAAAATGAGCATTCTCTTACAAAATTTTAATCATGAACTGATCACACAAGTTTGAGATTTGAATTACTACCCTCTCTGTAGTGTAGTAACTATATACTAATAAATCAACATAAGCTTTAGTTATAGGCTAGTTATAATCCTAAAATATGTCAAGTCACATCACAAAAGATTACTATACATAAAGTCCTGGCAAGATAAGCTCACAACCTAAAATTATAAAACATGCATGGAAACAATCTACTGTGAAAGAGATCAGCAGAGATAAAGATATGATTGGACCCTACCCCCAAGAATAGGATTATCAGGCACATAGTATAAAGTAAGTATGTTTAAATGATTATGATATTATAAGCTAAGCAAATAAGGACACGAGAAACCTGTAAGTCACTACGAAAATTGCCAGGTCAACTTTATAAAGAAAAAATCAGTTTGTAGAAAAGAAATAGTCACTGGGATTTAACAATTACCACATGTATGAAACATAAGATTTATGAATATAGAAAGAGACTTGGTGAATTGATAGATTCTGCTCAGAAAACTATTCCCAAGGCAACACAGTCAAAAAAGAGATGATGTAAAGAGCAGTGAATAGACATAGAGGAGAGAATGAGAAAGTTTAACATATATGTAGCTGGTATTCCAGGAGAAGACACTATAGGGAATAAGAGAGCCAAATTTTTAAATAATATATTTAAGGAAGCTTTCCAAATTTAGTACAGATAGGAATCCATGATTTGTAAGTCAAATAAGTAATCAGTAGGATAACAACACTACATACTTAGATAAACTACTAAATGTCAGAAACAAAAAGATGTTAAGCACTGAGGCACAAAAACAGCCTTATAAACAGCATCATTAGAAGCAAAAAGATAGTGGAATAATGTATTAAAAATGTTCAGAGAAAAATAATTGAGGAGCTAGATTTAATCTATTATTCAAATGTGAGGTCAAAATGAAGGGCTATTAAGATAAATAAAACCCAAGGGAATTTACCGTTAACAAAACTTGCTAAATGAATTATTAAGAGAAGTACTTAATAACTGCAGAAGGTAATGAGATGTGAGAAGCAAAAAATAACTTTTTTATATTTTGGTAAATCTTAAATAAAGGGGATTGAGTATATAAAACAATAAATATGATTTGTAACTAGAAAAACAAGGTGATATGAACATTCTGGATAATATTGTAAGATAGGTGGTGGATCATTAAAGTCAAACTATTTTTCAGGAAGAGAAAACAGAGCAATTTTTAAGAAATGTTTTTAATATTTATTTTTTAATTTACAAAATGTGAATTCACTCAATTTACTATACAGTTCTGCGCTTTGGCAAATGCATAGAATCCTATAGTCCCACCACTATCAAGACACAGACAATTTCTCAAAAAATTCCATTGTACCCCTCCTTTGTAGAGAATCCCTCCCCCTTACTCCTGACGACCACTGACAACCACTGATCTGTTCACCATCCCCATGGTTTTGCCCTTTCCAGACTTCCATATAAATGGGATCACTCATGGGACACCGGGGTGGCTCAGTGGTTGAGTGTCTGTCTTCAGCTCAGAGTGTGACCCCAGGGTCCTGTGATCAAGCTCCCCATTGGGCTCCCCTCATGGAGCCTGCTTCTCCCTCTGCCTGTGACTCTGCCTCTCTCTGTGTGTCTCAGGAATAAATAAATAAAAATTAAAAAATAAAAATAAATAATTGGGATCACACAGGTCCTGCTCTGTTGAATCTGGCTTATTTCATTTAACATATGCAATTGAGATTCCTCTACATTTCATACTTCACTATTCTTGTCTGTTTTATTCCTGAGTAGTAGCCTTTGTCCAATAATTCCTGTATCTCATTGTCCCAGGGTTGGCATCTGATGACTATCTTTTACGTATCTTTTCCTTTATGTATCCTTTACATATTATCCTTTATGTATCTTTTCCTGGTACATTTTATAAATTTGTTTTAGATCACGGGTATTTTGAATATTTCGCTGTGCGACTCCGGGTCCTCTAAAAATCCTGTGGACAACGTCAACTGGAATCGGTCAACATCAGACTGAAAGCTTCATTGCAAACGCAGGCTGTGGATCCATGCTCAGCTCAGGTTTCAAACCCACCCTATGCCATGTGGTCTGCTCTATGCACACACCACTCATGGCCGGGGCACTGTGTGGTATCAGAGGTCAGTTCTCCAGGATCTATGTTATCTGTTTTGTGACATAGATCAGGTGTGAGCTTGTGGGCAGGTTTGTGTCAGGTTAGACACGTCCTTAGGGAGGCCCATTTCCCAGCTGGGCCATTTCAGGGATTTCTCTGTATTCTCAGATGCCTACGGCCTTTCTCAGTCCTTTGGCCAGAAAAAAAACAAAAAACAAAAAACAGTCCCACTAAGCTTTTACTAAGATCATCATTCTTTTTATCATTTGACCTACTAATGGGATTAAACATATTTTCTGCTATTGTATTCACCCAAAGAACTCCACTTGGTTATATTTTACACCACTAGTGTTGTTAAAGTCTATATATTAATATTTTGTATAGGATTTTTGCATTAATATTTTCTGTCTCTCTCTCACCTCCCTCCACACCTGTTGCTATGACTGAATTGTATGCCCCCTCCCCCCCAAACCCTCAATATGGTGGTATTTGGAGATGGGGCTTCCCAGAAGTAATTGGGTTTATGTGAGGTCATGAGGATAGGGCCCTCATAATGAGATTAGTGGCCTTACAGGAAGGGACATCAAGGAGTTTGCTCTCTCCATCATCTCTTTCCATTGTAGGAGAACACAGCAAGGAGGTAGCAAGCTACCTGTGAGTCAGGGGGAGGGCTCTCACCAGCACCTGACCATGCTTGTACCCCTAGCTCTGATTTCCAGGCTCCAGTTGGCTAAATCATCCAGCCTATGGTATTTTGTCATAGCAGCCTGAGCCGACCAAGACACCTTGTTGATTCTATTTCTGTAGAGAACCCTGAATAATGCAGAGGACTTCCTTCTTTCTCTGTGCTCTGGGGCAGTTTAAATAACATTGAAGTTCTCTGCACACTGAAAATGTGAAGGATATTATACACGAGGCCATTTTTTGTTTGGAGTGTATCTGATTACTTTCTGAGTTTCTTATGTGGTTGTTCATCTATTAGGTTTTCTATATTTTCTGCAGTCAATTATTATTTTTTAACCTTTCTAGAAAATCATCTATTTCAAGTTCTCACATTTGTTTGCATAGCTCTGGAGACTACTGCCATATATTTTATGCTTCTTTTTCAATTGTGGTTATTCCTGTCATTATTTTTCCTTCAAACTTGAATGTATCAAAGTGAGATTTCAAAACAATTTCAGTTTGCACCTCTGTTCCTATTAGTTCTTGATATCTTTGGTTCACCCTCAGGTGACATCTTTCAAACATTAACGAATGATCTTATAGCCTACTCCTCCATATTGGTGTACTTTTTGCTGTTGTTAGATAATTTTTGTCTTTCAAGTTAAATTTTGTACCCCTGCTTCTAGTCAGCTATATATTTTAAAGAAATTTCTGATTTTTTTGACTTATTGTTTTAATGTGCTTGTTTATTTCTTGGTCCATTATTACCAATTTATTTTGTAAAAGTGAATGGGTTATATTTTTTTAGTGGCCTGTATATTAATTTAATGAAACAAGGCTGACGTCAATTCCCTAGCCATTTAACATATTCAGAATAGGAGGATCCCTGGGTGGCTCAGAGGTTTGGTGCCTGCCTTTGGCCCAGAGCGTGATCCTGGAGTCCCAGGATCAAGTCCCATGTCGGGCTCCTGGCATGGAGCCTGCTTCTCCCTCTGCCTGTGTCTCTGCCTCTCTCTCTCTCTCTCTCTCTCTCTCTGTGTGTGTGTCTATCATGAATAAATGAATAAATCTTTAAAAAAACAATATTCAGAATAGTTAACATTATTTTTCAGTTCATCAACTAATATTATAGAATTTAAGTATTCAGCGTGTTTCTAAAATGAGAAGTAGTTAAAACCAAGCAACAGTTTTAATATCAGAATAAAGATCTTTGTGTAGTGGAGGCTGCTAACTTTTTTTCCCCCTCCTGCCTTCCCTTTTAAAGCAAACCCCAATCCAGTTAGAGGCCACATTTCCCATCCTAACTTGCAGAGTTCAGACCACGTGACTATGTTCCAGCCCAAGGGAATTAAGTGAAAGTGCAGCATCAACATGTCCTTTCTCTCCAAGGGAATTACTTATCCTCTCTGTTCTTTCTTTCCTCTTTCATGTGGGCTAGAACCAAGAGCGGCTGCTCAAGACAATATGAGCACACAGGGTAACTTTGCTCAAATTTTTAAAAAGTGACCACTCTGGGAAAATAAAGCTGTCCTTGTTTTGCCGTCGAACCGAATAAAAATATTCACCTTGCAGAGATGATTCACAAACAGGCGCCTTTTTTTGGATGGACTGATGAAAACCAGCTGTGGGTTTTCCCACTTAGCCCTCAGCTGATATGATAGCAAAGCAGGGTCTTTTGCTACTGAGCCGCCTTCCACCCTGGGGGCAAGACCACACCCTAAGGAACGTTCAAGCAACAGGAAAGAGGGGATCTGAGTCCTGGAAGACTTTCTGGAGCAGAGCCTACTCCCAGTCTGTAACACGAGAAAGACCTTGATTCATACTTTTCCTGAGTCCTTGTATGTTGGGCTTCCATTACCGCGGCAGCCAAGCCTGTACCTCGGCTCTACCCTGATCCCTATTCTGTAGGAGGCACTGATTTATTTTTTTTCATTTGATTTTATTGAAGTTCGATTCACCAACATAGTATAACAGCCAGTGCTCATCCCATGAAGAGGAGGCACTGATTTAATACTTGATGCTGGGCAGCCCCGGTGGCTCAGCGGTTTAGCGCTGCCTTCAGCCCAGGGCGTGATCCCCGAGGTCCGGGGATGGAATCCCACATCGGGTTCCCTACAGGGAGCCTGCTGCTCCCTCTGCCTGTGTCTCTGCCTCTCTCTCTATGTCTCTCATGCATAAATAAATAAAATCTTTAAAAAAAATAATACTTGATGCCGGCTATATAAATTCATCTCTCAGTTCAACTCCCAGACATACTGAGTGCCGATGGTATCGCCAACACTAGATGAGATTACTCTTTCAGTGAGAACGACACCAAAAGAAGATCCTGTTTTTGTTTTTGTTTTTGTTTTTGTTTTTTAAGAAGATCCTGTTGGTGCATAGCTACGCGCAATGAGCTTCTCTTCTATATTTGAATCATTTTATTTTTATTTTTCCATATTCCTAGAGTCTATGCAAGGTGGACGTCATTCCGCTTACCAGTATGATCACTTTTCTCATTCTCTCCGTAAATTTCTGCCTTGGATAATCTGCCTCTAAAGAGGAGAGGCTCCTTTCTCTCTAGTGATTCACGGGGGATCTCCAGTCAGCCAGTCGCAACCGAAATTCCTAGGGACAACAGAAATCCCATTTGCAGAAAACGGTGACTTTAGGTACGCGGAGCCGTCAACCACTGCTATAGCAGATTCCCAAACGCTGCAGTAGTGTCTCCTGGGCGCCAACCTCGTTCTCGTCAGACCAGAGCAGGACGTGACATGGAAACACACCAACCGCAGTTTGACAAATGTTTATGCAACACCTGCTATGTCCCAGGCACTTTGCACCAAACATAAAGACCGTCCTGACCTCTGAGACACCTCGCCATCAGCCACTGGTGGGAGAGAGAAACGAATAAAGAGATCATCCCAACGTACAGTGGTGATCATCTGGCCCCGCTGGCCTCCGTCGGCTGAGGCTGCTGGCGGGCCTCCGGGCTCAGCCTCCCTGCCTCCTGTGGCCTCCTCCGGGCAGGCCCAGCAGCAGCCCCCCAGGCGGGTCCTCCGAACTCCTCCCAGCTCCAGGCCGCAGCCTCGGCTGACTTCTGCAGCCCCTCCAGCTGGCTTCGGGGCAACAAATTCTGCGGCACCCCGTGCCCCTGGGTTCAGGTGTGTCCTGCAGATGCCTAGGAGTTCGACAACACCTCTTACAGGTGACTTTTCTGGGGCAACCGCTTCAACACGGGCTCTGGAGGAGGCCTCCCAGCAGATCTCCTCAGCATCCCAGGGGCCAACTCCTGTTAGGGAGGCATTGCTGCAGGAAGCTTCCAGCCTGTGAGCCCCAGCCCCGACCCTCCCTGTCCACCAGCCTCAGCTCGCTGATTGTGGCCGAACCGGGCCTGGGAAAACCAGCAAACTTGCCCCCATCCAGTGGGCAACAACCACCCCCGAGGAGGCTGAGTCCCAGGCTTGGGCAGGGCCTCCTTCCTTGGGTAGCCCCTGGGCCTGGGGGTTGTCAGGAAGAAGACCGTCCTCTGCCCCATGGTCCTTCTAGCTGGATTTACTATCAAATTAACCTAAAACATATTAACAGGAAAAAATCAAATTTAAGAGGTGTACATACGGGGAAGCCACATGCGTGAAATTCCAGAGACAATGAGGCAACAGGAAGATCGGTGCGTAAAGAGTGGGGCAGGGCCCTGAGAACAGAGAGGGCAGAAAGCTCATTAGCAGGAAGGTGAAAGGGGATGTCTGGAAAGCAAGGTGATCCTATGATGCAGAGAAGTTTCTTAGATAAAGGAGAGTCTGGCAATAGCTTCTCCCCGGTACAGGCCCTACTTCCCTGTGTAAGTTTAGGCAGATGAGAGGGAGGCAGAGAGCTTTTCCTGCATCTGCAGGGTTTTGATTACTTTTATTTTTTTAAGGGTTCTATTTATTTATTTATTTGAGAGAGACTATGTGCACACAGGCACACAAAGCACGAGTTTGGGGGAGCACCCGAGGGAGGGGAGCGGCAGGCCCCTCGCTGAGCAGGGAGCCCAATGCCAGTGCCCCGGGGTCAGCTCGATCCCGGGCCCCGGGGGTCATGACCTGAGCCAAACGCAGAGGCTTTATTGACCGAGCCACCCAGGTGCCCCATTTTGATTATTTTTAACTCAAAATGGACTTTATGCCAAAGTGGCCCATCTTGGGGCCAGCTTGCCCTGGGCCTCTACAGGGTATTCTTTAAAGCTCTTTATTCCCTTTTAATAGTTTTCTTTGGAAATAATTATTTATATTCAGCTCTCTTTTTTCAAATTGCTGAGGTTTCTGTCTCCTTACTGGATCCTGATTAATAAGCATATTATTATTTTATTATTCTTATTTTATAATAAGCATATTATTATTTTATTATTCTATCTTAATCATAAACAAATTGGCTGACCCCACATGAGCGGTGGTATGTAGAATGCATTTCTTTTTTTTTTTTTTTTAACATAGAATGCATTTCTATGGCGAGCAATCCTATGCCGGCATACCTCTACTTACATGTGTTTCCTCTTTGCCTAATAATAATACTTAATTACCTTAAGTGATCACAGATTTTCCTAATCTCTTTTTCCCTCTTAGGGAATCACTTTTAACTGATTTTTATCCAGAAAATGTACCTGAAAGATCCATATTCATATCACCTAAAAAATAAATGCCAAGGAAATAGTACAAAACGTTAACATGCCAGAGAAATTTATTTTCCCAGTCAAGAACCCGAGTGTGTTATAAATCTAACCCAGAAGTTCAGGAATCCACTGGCCTTGGGAGTCTGTGAAAACTAGGGTGTAAACCAGCCAGTACTCAACTACACCGCCTCGTGGACCCTAAATATCAGAATAGAACTTGTGTGGGGACTCACTGACCTGTAGGAGTTTAGTAGCCAGGGAAGTGAGGCTGTTCGTTCTTTGTAAAGATATTAATCATGGAATAGTATTTGATATCTTCTGGAAGCAAGTTCTCATGGACTTTAGGGGGGCACTCTCCCTTCTACTTTTGCAAGGAGTTATTAATACAGAAGTTTGAGGTCACCTATTCTAGAACTCGGCTCAAGTAACAGAGTAACAATATGCTGGGATCCTACTCTACCAGGATGGGGACAAAGATGGGCCCAATGCCTGCCCTTAAGAAGCTTATAATCTAGTGAAAAAGAGACTCGTATATATGACATAGAATGTAGGACGAGATTGAATGAGTGATAAACGAGAGGCAGGGCAGCCGTGGGAACGTGCCTCCTACCCTTCCAGCTGCTGGGAGCATCGCTAAGGCCACAGCTCCCGTGCCCTTAACAATCGTATGCTTTTTGTGTCGAAGCCACACATCCCACAGGCTTCTCCTAGGCTACCACTGACAGTGGCAGAGAGATGAAAGTAGCTCATTTCTGGGAGAAGCTGGACCCCTCCAATGGAAGTCTTTGGTTTGGGGATTTATCAACAGCCTCACCCAACTGCACTCAGGGTCAGATTTGATTCTAGTCTGATGGCTCCCAGCCTCGCCCAGCTGCCTACCCATTTTTTTTTTTATTTAGAAATTTTCCTTGATAAGCTTGTTGTGCAGCTAATCTCATCTTGGCTCAGCTTCTTGGAGAGACCCAGACTTACACGCAGAGGTACAGGCAACACACATGGGAATAGAGAAGGTTGAAATATTGATTCTGAAACTCTACTTCAGAGAAAGTAGCTTTTAATCTGGACCTTGAAGGAAGAGTTGGATTTTGGGGGGAGAAAATGCAGGATGAAGACAGACTGGGTGATGGCATAGCGAATGACATGGTTAGAGCAAGTGGCCCGGCATGGCTAAAATGTAAGACGCCTCGCAGAATGTAATGGGAAACAAACGTGCAAACGCAAAGGGGCCTGGAGAATGTTCTCAAATGCTATGCTAAGGAATTTAGTTATTTCTTAATCATTTTAGCATTTTGAATAAGAAATTGAAAAAAAAAAAAAAAGCCTATCTCAGGTAGGAGGCTTTTGACTACAAGGAAAACCCAGGTTAACATGCCTCTAAACAGGCTTTATTGGCTCACGTTCCAAGAGGTAAGGTAGGCGTTTGGGTAAGTGGATCAATGTAATGATGTTCACCAAGGACCTGGAGTTTCCCTCTCTTTCTGCTGGTACAACGTTGGCTTCTTTACAAGGCTGATCTTTTTAAGGTAGAAAGATAGTTCCCAGTAGCATTAGGGGCTGCATGTTTAAAATGAGACATTAAAAAATAATAATAATAAAATTAATAAAATGAGACATTAGTGGTTTTCCATAATTCTCACTTATGAAAAAGAACCTTCCTGACATGTGATGCAAACTTTCTCAGCCTCTTTATGAGTTAAAATTGGGCCACATACCCATTCCTTAACCAATGAATGGCGAAGGTATGGAAAATTAGGCCAATCAGACCAGTCAAGGGATTATTAGGCAAATAGACTATTTGAAAATTGAATAAATAACCATAATTGGGGATCTACCAGGAGAAAGTTGGGAGGACTCTGCCAAGACAACCAACAGAGTTCACCTGTAACGATAATAGGATTTTAGGAAGAGACTTTTAGGGGAAGTATGGAAAAGGAATTGGAGAATAAGAGATTATAACAGAGTTGCCAGTTGGAAAGATTTTGAGAACCAGATTTGCTGCAATCTGATGAACAGCAAAAAGTAAAAAAATGTAGGAGGTTAATGAGGGAGATGATACAAGGAATCTTTGCCATGAAATAAAATGTGTGTGTCCCTAGGACCCACAGTAAGGGTAGATGTGCCTCCACCTCTACTTCTATTTGGGATAGAGAAGCAGGAATTAAAGACCAGACTGTTGTACCCTATTTATGAGTCTATACACATAGGCCTGCATCTTCCTTTCCAGCCATGAAATCTTTGATCGGATGGAAAAAATTAATAATCCTTCTGGAATCACTTCTAGGAAATATCCCTACATTAACTCCACCAATTTTGCAATTGATCTGTACAATTAGAAGGACTCCCTACTGTGCCTCAGTTAATCTGAAAACGTGGGAAGACCGGTAATTGTGGAAATGCATACAATTGTACCTATGCAGATATGCCAGCATTGTCTCGGGCCTTCAAAAATTCACAGCTGGTGACTGTGGTGGGTAAGACACGGTTTGGCTGAGGACTATCCAGGAAGTGTGGTTATGAAAGTATGCACTGAAGAGGCATGGAAGAAGGGGGTAGGGAAGGTTCTGGACTTCAGAAACACTCAGGAGGCACCTGAGACTTAGGTGGAGCATAGGAGGTGGTCAGAGGATGGAGGAAGAGGGAGTGGAACAGGAATTTTCCTGCCTAAAGGATTGGATCAATGGGCCGCGGCAACACCTGGTAAGGATTCCAGAACCACTTGACTCCCAGCTCGCAGATTGTTCTGTATGGATTCTCACAGGCCCAGCTTTCAGCCATGAACTCTCCCGGGCGCCCCCTCCACAGACTTGGAAGAAATGATGGCTTGAAGTTTTTCACAATGACATAATTCTGTTATCTGCAAACCATGGGGAGTCCATGTCCCTGGTTTCAACAGTAGCGAAGAGGACGCACTCTGGGTTTGGCTCGGCTCGCCAAGGAGTGTCTTAGAGGGCGGCAAACAGAAGAAAAGGGGACACACGCACAAAACCGCACGAAAATGAGAACCATATTTAAAGACGAATTTGCTGGACGCCTGGGGGGCTCAGCGGTTGAGCACCTGCCCCGGCTCAGGGTATGACCCCGAGGTCCCGGGATCGAGTCCCACATCAGGCTCTCCGCAGGGAGCCTGCTTCTCCCTCCGCCTGTGTCTCTGCCTCTCTCTGGGTCTGTCATGGATAAATAAATAAAATCTTACTTTAAAAATAATTTGTTTATGCATCGGACACTTATTCGACAAAAGTTAAGTGTATTCCTATAATCAGACACTTGGCCAGCCCCAAACACAAAGCTGAGAGGGTCCAGAGTTCATATCGAGCTCAAGAACTTCAGCCTTCCTGGGCCGCCTACAGGCAATGGCCAGTCACTGTCAAGCCCGCATCTCGGAGCCCTGGCCGCCTTCGGAGCGCTGGCCAAGGATTGGGATTTCCGTCCTGAGTAAGCAACATGCGGGCCGTGCGCCCCTTGCCATCTGACGGATTTAAACTTCAAGTGTAGTTACGATGAAATACATTAACAAATCTCAAAAATTGCACACTTTATACATTTGTTTTTGTCTTTAGGCAGATTTCATGGCGTAGATTGTCAGTCGACTCAGGACACGGTTCTTACTCGGACCTTCAAATATAGGCAGTTTCTACGGTCGCTGAGTGATGGGTTTTTCTAGGGTTAAAATCCTTTCGGTGCCTCCACTACAGCTGGACCCCAGAGACAACTTAATTGGGCAGAGAAAGACTACACACTGCGGGCCAGACAGCTCTGTCACCCTCGCCATCAACACCCGCTACCTACCACCCAGTAGGTCCTTTTTCTTCCGTTGTGGTTGGGGGGTGGGGGCTGGGGGAAGCCCACCTGCCAGCTGAGGACAGCCACTCCCCTGGGTCTCCCAGTCCGCACACCCCCCTTCCTGCTTCTCAATCCAGCCCTAGAAGGGAGGTCGGGAGCCGGGAGCTTGCAGCATGCTCAGGAGCAGGGGGCCACTGGCCGGGCTTGGGGGCTTGGGGTGGCGGGGGACTCAGGGTGGCAGGGGGCTCGGGGGGCTCAGGGCGCTCCAGGGACTCAGGGGCTTGGGGTGGCGGGGCCTCCAGGGGCTCGGAGTGGTGGGGGCTCGAGGGGTTCTGGGGGCTCGAGGGGCTCCAGGGGCTCAGGGGGCTCTGGGGACCATGTGGCAGCAGGGCCCTCGCTCTGGAACCCGCAGTTTTTGGATTGTCAGCTGCGGCCGCGCAGCCCTGGCCATGGATGGACTCCACCGGCTCGACCCCCAAGGTGCGCACCCTGCACTGTGTGCCTCCAGCACCTGCACCGTGTGCCTCCAGCACCTGCTCCTGGTGCACACCCTGCACCGTGTGCCTCCAGCACCTGCTCCTGATGCACACCCTGCACCGTGTGCCTCCAGCACCTGCACCATGTGTCTGCAGCACCTGCTCTAGGTGCACACCCTGCACCGTGTGCCTCCAGCACCTGCTCCTGGTGCACACCCTGCACTGTGTGCCTCCAGCACCTGCACCATGTGTCTGCAGCACCTGCTCTAGGTGCACACCCTGCACTGTGTGCCACCAGCACCTGCTCCGGGCCACAACTGGCGGGCCAGTGCTCAGCCCTGGGGGGTGAGGGGCAGCCGTCGGCTTTCTGAGCCGCAGAAAGGAGGTATATCCCGGGAAGATGCTCACAGCAGCTCCAACCTTGGCCCCCTCCTTCACCTCCTGTCGCCCCGGCATCTGGCTTGGCCTGGCTCTGAGGCGAGAAGAGCGTCTGGGTGGCGCCTGCACAGCAGGTAAGGACAGCTCGCGCCTGCTGCTCCCCTTTGCTGGGCCTCAAAGCCACAGCGAGGAAGCGAGCGGACCCCTGGGCCTGTTCTCGGGGCGCCAGGCGGCCTTCAGTGAAGGCTGAGTCACGAGACTCTCCATGTGGTTGGGACGTCCCTACAGGATACTGATGCGCGTGAGGGGTCTTTGCGGCGTCTCTTACCCTGCACCCCGGCCCCAACCTGCCCGACCTGCCGGGTATAAGTCGGGTCTCTGTTCAGGAGCTGAGGTTAAAAGCACTTGGGGGAAAAAAAAAAGAAATTCCCAGCATAATCCAGGGAAAGGTACTTTATGCCGTATAGGCAAATGTTTATCGTAATCGGCAGCCTTTTCAAAGATGATCATGATTTCACTTACAGCCAAGAGAGATTATTAAAACTCAACATCCACCCTGCACAGCATTGAACTTCAGCCGACCAGAAAGGAAATGTTCATTTGACAGTCACCTGGTTATTTGTAGAAGCAAAATATTCGGGGTTTTCCCCCTGAGAGATCAATAGGAGCCCACATATTTAAAGAAAAATAAAAAATTAGCCGCCCTCACATTCTCGGGGTCTTGAGCAGGATAGCTTATCCGCAGAGGCATCAGTTTAAAACTAAAGAACACGGGAATCCTCTCTGTCATTGCATATTAGTATTTCTGAGAAAGGTGGAGTCAACATCTTCAGATGGATCTTCGTGGAAAGAGAACAGAAAGAAAGGGGCTTTTCAGAACATAAACAGGGAGCGTTCCAATAAATGTAAACTCCGCAGTCCCGAAGAGACTGTCCAGAGTGTCCCCTAATAGTGGCTGCAGTTGTCATTACTGTTCATTCAGCTGGAGGTTTTGAGAGAAAGGATCACTTTTCCAGGGAAACCACCACCTAGTAAGCGAGCGGGGGTCTAGGAGCGTTCCCTCGCCTTGGGCCATTGCCACCAAATGGTGCAGAAAAGTGTGGGCCTTCCTAATCTACTATTAGATTTCTTCATTTCCCCGGTAATTTAAAGATAAATTTGTCAGTAACAAGTCACTTGAAACAGTACGTTGTTTCTCGAGAGGCGGGGACCAAAACTGAAACAAACAAAATGCAAAACTTGCGGCAATAGAGGAAGGAAAAAGATAAGGAAATATTTCGTGGAAAAACTCAACTGGACGGAAAAAAAAGAATTTCTGGACAGATTACTGCTTTTAAGACCTTTTTGTTTTAGTTAATGGGGGGGGTGGATGTTTAGTCGTTTAAGTTTTTACGTTCAAGTACGAGAAAGTTATATTAGTTTCAGGTGAACAATGTAATGACCCCACGATTCCCTGCGTTACCCCGTGCGCCTCACAGGAAGCGCGTCTTAACCTCCCGCCTGCGCCTCCCGCTCCTCCTCCCCCGAAGCCTTCTATAGTAGCCTGACAGGTGTTTGTGCCGCCTTCCCCTGTGGGCGCATGTACCATGTACAGGTGAAGAACCTCTAGTATGAAAGGCTGAGGGATCAGGTTTGCCCCGACCTAAGAATTCCTATTTCTAATTTATTTTGTAGGGATCAGACCCAGCTGCCTCGAGTGCCACAGGCTTTGTTCCACGGAGGGGATGCAGTGCTTTAAAGGTGCATTTCTGGGGATCCCTGGGTGGCACAGCGGTTTAGCGCCTGCCTTTGGCCCAGGGCACGATCCTGGAGACCTGGGATCGAATCCCACATCGGGCTCCCGGTGCATGGAGCCTGCTTCTCCCTCTGCCTGTGTCTCTGCCTCTCTCTCTCTCTCTCTCTCTCTCTCTCTGTGTGTGTGTGTGTGTGTGTGTGTGTGTGACTATCATAAATAAATAAATAAAATAAAAACAAAAAAAAAATAAAAGTGCATTTCTGGCCCAGGGCCTGGAGAAATCCCTTCCCCGCTTCCTGTCCTGGGGTGACTATCCTGGCGCCACCGTCCACACCCCAGTGTGCGTTCTCAGGCGGGGCCTCCGAGGCTGGTGGCCTGACCCCTGACCTCGGCCTGCTGATGGGGCACCCGCCTCGGGTGCCCGGAGCACAGGTGGGCTTGCAGTGGCCTGTCGGGAGGCTCGGGGGACCCGGGCTTCAGCCAGGAAAGCCGGCCCCCAGGCCTGCCTTCGCCCGCCGCGGCCTCCTGCAAGGGGTGCTGCTGCCTGTCCCCCCGCAGCGGGCGGGCACCTGCCCCGTCGGTTTGCTCTGACACTCAGCACTGCCGGTGGCCACCAGCGCCGTGTCCCAATGAGCCATTGGCAGAAGAAGAAAATGGGACAGGAAGTCGCTGTACTTCCGGCTCTCAGGTAGGCCAGTGGGTCCCCCCATCGCCCAGCTGTGTCCCGCGGGGAGGATTCGCGTGCAGGTCATTCTGTGTCCCCGAGAGGGGCTGCTGGTGGCCGAGGGGCCGTGCCACCCCTGTGCCCGCTCCCCACTGTCCCCGTCTCTCCCGCATCAGACAGAAAACAGGTGGGGGGGGCGGAATTTCACAAACTGCCTCAGGCTGTGAAGGAAACACTTGGCACAGAATGGATTTCTTTTTTCCTCTTAGCAATCAAAGCTTCCTAGTGCCTGGTCCTAGAGGCGTGTTTTCTGGTCTTTTCCTTCTTCATTCAATGAGAACTGACATCTGCTTCTCTACTTCTGCCACTGCTTTGCAGACAGGCTCAAGTAGTGTTTAGGATTCGAACTCAGTTCGGCTGCAATATGCTTATTCTCAAAACCCAGATCAGGATAAAGCCCACATACTTTCAGTAGAGGAACCGCATGATCAGAAATCTTCATTTTGGGGCCCCTGGGGGGCTCAGGAGTTGAGCGTCTGCCTTCAGCCCAGGGCGTGACCCTGGGGTCCTGAGATGGAGTTCCGCATCTGGCTCCCCACAGGGAGCCTGCTTCTCCCTCTGCCTGGGTCTCTGCCTCTCCTTGGGTCTCTCATGAATAACTAAATAAAATCCTAAAAGAAATGTTTTAATTTTAATAATTATATAGAACGTTCTCAGCTATCCCTTCCATCAGAAGCTGTCTAAAAAGAGCTAATCAACTCTCTTTGTATGGCATGAAAGGTGTTAATCAGTCACTGATTGCCTTTGATTTGATAAATGAGTTTTCCATTATTTAGGACAACTCTTAGCTTTGGTTGTGGCAATGTAGGGAAGGGATCGCTGTGCCCCTATGAACTAGAAATACTCAAGTAGTAGCTGGACTCTAGGCCAGAAGCCAGATCAAGCTGGTTCTGGAGTCGATGTATTTATGTCCACAGTCCCAGGGATCCTGGGTCATCTTCAAGGGCACAGTTAGCGTTTAGCCCCGCCAGCAACTTTCAGATTGTCACTGCTGGGGATTTAAGTGGGGACACAATCCCATCCTAAGGTCTGAGGATAAGCCTGGCGTCGTTTCCCCGACGTTGTTTGCTGCTGAAGAGCTCAGCAACGGGAGGCGGGAGGACAGATCCAGTTTGAATCTACCTGCCTTTTGGGCTACGTGGGCCTCTACGTTCTGTTCCCTCCTTCATCTTGCGGTGTCTCGTATTACCGTGGTTTAATGTCTTATATCACACGTAAAAAAAAAAAAAATCATAAGCCAAAAAATGTAAGCATGCAGAGGGAAGCCGGCGAATGGCTTAGCGGCATCCAGTTCCAAGTGGCCTTTGGTAAAGGCATCGAGAGCACCCCCCGAGCTAAAGCCTCTTCTCTGCTTCTGCCCCAGTACATCGGGCAGCCGGGCCGTGGCGATGTTGCGGCCTGACCAGAGGGAGAGGCCCGGTCTCACTTCCTCGAGCACAACGTACACCTGCAGCCAACGTGCAGGTAAGGTGTTGCCGGCTGATGACCCCCGGCCGGTGGGAGTCGCGGTGTGTCTGTGTGTGGCGGGCTCTGCTGTGATCTTCAGGACGGACGTGTGAGCGAGAGGAGTGTGGGCCCTGCTCTCGGGGGGCGAGGACAGTGTTTGAAACTGGGAAGGAGACCAAATACTGTGGGGCCCTCGTGAGTGCCGGGAGGCAGCCGGAACGCACCGTCGGGTGGGCCCTCGGGAGCCCTGCGTGATCCGGGACCAGCATGGGGGGAGGAGGAGGCCTGAGGCCCGGTGGCTGGTTTGTTCTTGGAGCCGATGAGAAGCAGCGTGGCTGGCTGCAGGGAGCCCTGGGCGGGGGAAGGGGGGACAGGGAATGTGTGTCGGGGTGGGGGGGCCAGGGCAGGTGGGGGAGCCCTAGGCCAGGCCCAGGAGGGCACCCTCGTCGAGGCTGGGTTCCGTAGGTCTCTCCGGGGAGCACTTGGCTGCACCACGTGGGGCAGAGAGAAAGCAGAGGACGTGCTGTGACAGGTGTTGTACCCTGGACCAAGGCCACGGAGGGGGCCGAAGGAGACCCCGTCGCTCCTCTGCCAACTCCGTTTTGTTTCTGATGACAGAACTAATGTATTTTTCTTCTAGAAAACCCATAAAAAGTACACAGACGTGTCCCTGGAGATTTTAAATCGTGATCCTACCCCCACGCTGACGCCCCGTAATAATATTTTTGGTAGCTGTCCTCTAGAAGACTTACAAAATACGCGGACCTGTTCCCAAAAGAAATGAAATATCCCCCAATCTTACCGCTCAGTTTTACATGTAATGAATATTCTTGGTCTCTAACCCCTGAATCCCTTTTGAAGCCAATGTATTATTTTTAGGAAACTAGTTTATTCTGGATATTCTGATAAGACCCCTTGTGGTTCAAATAAACTAGAAAATGTCTCCCCTGAGTCTGGATGAGAACATTCGTTCATGTGCCATAGAGTCCCTTCAGTTTTTGTTAAATCTTTTACTATGCGCCCCAGGTGCCAGGGCTCTGTGATCTGTGGCCAAGGCGGTCCCAATACACCATCCCCTCCCAGTGTGCAGGTGGCTCCGTCGGTAGTGGCTGACTCTTGGTTTCGGCTCAAGTCGCGACCTCAGGGTCATGAGGTCAAGCCCCGTGTCAGGCTCCGCGCTCAGTGGGGAGCGTACTGGACATTCTCTCTCTCTCTCTCTCTCTCAAATAAATAATCTTATAAACTAAAGTCACCCCCTCCCATGTCCCACATCAACAACACAACATCCCTTGGGGTTGGGAAGGCTGGATTTGACCCCAAATCCCTGCGGATTTGACCCTGTTGCCGTTGCCGGAATCTTTACACTAATGACGGCGGTGCGGGGAGTTTGGTCGGCCAGGCCGGCCGCAGCTGGAGCAAGGCTCATCTGGAGGCTGAGAGGACCAGATATTTATTTTTCTGGGTTTTTGTTGATAGGCCTTCACCTCCTGGGGGAGAAATCTGGCGGTAATCCTCAATGGCTCCCTAAAAACGTGACCACTTTACCTCCTGCTCCGGTTTCAACGTGCCTTACATGTCACAGTGTGTCATGTATTGGCCACTGTTAAGAATACTCGTAGTTTGCACTGTGTTTTCAAGCTTTCAGAGTGACTTCGTATGACTTACACTACTAGACATTTGGGGCTCCACTTTGTCCTCTCCCGAATATCTGAAGTTCAACGTCTCCACGACACATTAGGGTCTATCTCCGTTTTCCAGGTCGGCTTGCTTCTCCTGCTGTAGTTCCTGACTCCACTAAGAGTCTTGCCTGTTCTAAAGTCTCCCAAATGAGAACGGGCATAATCTTCCTTAGCTCCTTCTTCCTAATCTAATAGAAAAGGAGATCTTTGCAAATTCAGAAAAGCCTCTCCATCTCCGTCCCCCCCACCCCCCCATCCATTCTGCTGGTTACTACGTTGGTCATGAAGCTCTTTCGCTGGGTGCAGGTGCACTAAGCATGCTCCTCTCCTGCAGGACTACGGGCCTCTGCGCCACAGCCAGAGTGATTTATGGGGGCTTCTTATTTTTACGTGTTTGATCCAATTATATGGTACAATGTTTGGATAATCTCTGAACTTCTCAGATGTAAGGTACATTTCAGTTTGCCTTCATTTTTTTTTTTGTTTTTTGTAGATCTTCTTTTTCCTCACCATTGCACCCTATGGCCCAGCTATGTTGATTTTCTCTGTTTCCTAAATGTTTAGTCTTGAACTTTGTGCCTCTGCACCTGTTGTTTCCTCTACCTGCAATTTCTTTCTTTCTTTTTTTTTTTTTTCCTGCAATATCTTTCTCTTTGTTCTCCAAGTGGCATCATCCTGTTCATTCCTAGAGGTCCAGACCTAGTGGCTTCCTCAGGGGTTGCCAGTCTTCTATATTCCCAAAGCAATTTGATCAATTTTATTTTATTTTTTTTAAGATTTTTATTTATTTATTCATGGGAGACATAGAGAGAGGCAGAGACCTAGGCAGAAGGAGAAGCAGGCTCCATGCAGGGAGCCTGACACGGGACTTGATCCCGGGTCTCCAGGATCAGGCCCCGGGCTGAAGGCAGCGCTAAACCGCTGAGTTACCTGGGCTGCCCAATTTGATCAATTTTAAAGCATTTTTTTGTTTTTAGTGGCTGCTCGATACATGGCAATTTATTCATTTCATGTTATGATATGCTATTTATTGTGTGCCTTCCGTGTGCCTGATACTATATTAGTTCTTGCAGATAAAAGGATGAATACAATACGGGGTTGCCCTCTTTGAATGTACAGCCTAATAGCAAGACCCCAACCAAGGGGCCCTGATGGGAGAGAAGAAGAATGCTGTTTGGGGTCATTATTACTGTTATGACAGAGTTGGGCCCCCCTTGGGGCCAGGCCTCTTCCTTCAGCCTTGTGGGCTCCTAAAGCAATTAGTTCACTTACCCCTGAAACCATGAGCTGAGGGTCATGAATTAATGCATCAGGAGGTGTAACTTATTCGAATAAAACTGTCATGATTGGACCAAGAGTATCAGCCGTCTCACTGGCATTATTTTTCCACTCTAATATCCCTCTACTACTAGTCCTAGCAGATCTCTTCTTCACTCTGTGCTTTGGGAATATTGGTGTTTTAAAAGGATTTTATTTTCAGGGTACTTCTAAATTCAAAACATGATTGAGATCATCGGGGACATTTCCCATGTACTCCCTGCCCCCACACACACATAGGCTCTCCCATTATTAACATCCCTCACCAGGGTAGGACATTTGTCACAATGGCCGAACCTCCATGGACACATTGTCCTCACCTAGAGTCCATGGTTTACTTTCCGGTTCACTCTTCATTTCCTACATGCTATGGGTTTGGACAAATCTATAATGCACGGATCTCCCAGGATCGTATCATACACAGAAGTCTCACTGTCTAAAAGTCCTTTGTTGTCTGTTGACTCATCTCTCCCCTAATCCCTGGTAACACTGATGGTTTTACTGACCCCATCATTTTGGCTTTTCCAGAACATCCCATACGTAGAATCCCACAGTCTGCAGTCTTTCCAGATCGGCCTCATTTCATTTAGTAATATGCATTTGTTTTCCCGTTGCCTTTCCATGACATAATAGCTCATTCTTTGGAGTGCTGAATAATATTTCGTTGTCTGGCTGTGTCACAGAACATTGTTTTCAACTTTTATTTTTGTCTTCTGTTGGACTTGGGTTTATGGGGGTAGGACTTTGATGTTTGGTTCCAGGCACATAGAATGCACCTGATTAGTATTTCTGTGTGAATAAGTTATAAATGGATAAATGAGACACACGGCTTTTTCTCTTTCTCCTTATCTTTATCATGTGTTCTCCTTCACCTGGAAGCAGCTTCCAGACTGGGGAAGTCTGTGCTCCTGGGAGAATGTGCCTTCACGGGTCAGGGATGGGATTTCATTCCTCTCCACCCCCACCCCAACCAGTGGCCGTTATTTCTTAAACGCAGGACTCAGCAAACTACAGCTCTTGGGCCAAATCTGGCGCGACTGCTGTTTTTGTGAATAAAGTTTTATTGATTGGAACACAGCCACACCCATCATTTATGGTCCGTGAATGGCAGACTTGAGTGGCTGTGATAGAGACCACATGGCCTGCTGGGCTGAAAACACTTACTACCTGGGTCTTTATAGCAAAAGTTTGTTGACCTCTGTCCTAACCCAGGGAGGGACCTGGAGGCTGAGCTCAAGGAGGCCAGAGCGACTGCTTATAGAAACGTGTCCAAAGTAGCAGCTGTTAGGTCCTTTGAGGGAGAAATAAATTTCTGAGGTTTATTTTGATTTGTGTGTTGAATAAAGAAACTATAAGAGAAAATCTGGTGAGAGGTCTGGATGCTTCGTTTTACTAATTACAAGACAAAGGAATTTGGCCTAATTCGTTTTTGAATTAAACAGCTAGTCTCAGACTTTACCATGACCCAGAATCACGGCCCCTCCTCCAGGGGGTTCTAATCCAGGTCTGGGTGGTGATCCGGAAGTGCTGTCACCACCAGTTCCCAGATGCTGCCTATGCGGCTGGTCTGGAGGCCACACTTTGAGAACGATGCCTTTAGAACAGTGGTTCGAAGACTTAGCAATCTGAGTCTCAGAGCTGCCTGGTGAGTTTAAAAATATTTTATTTAAACAAACATGCATGGGTCTTGCCCCAATCTTACCAAGTCAAATTCCCCAGGCTTGCTGCCTTCGGCCCAGGGTGTGACCCCAGGGTCCCAGGATCGAGTCCTGCATCGGGCTCCCTGCAGGGAGCCTGCTTCTCCCTCTGCCTGTGTCTCTGCCGATCTCTCTCTATATTTTTTAAAATAAATAAAATCTTTTTTAAAAAAAGTAAAAAGAATGATGGTGAAGAAACCTTATTTAGTTGAAATGCTTTGGAAACTATCCTATGGGCTTTGCTGAGTAAGGCGCGTAGAAGATGTTTTGACTAGTAAGTTTGAAGTAACAGATACCAATTTTCTTACAGTCTGTTTTGTTTTTTTGTTTTGTTTTGTTTTGTTTTTTTACAGTCTCAGTTTTAAGAAAAACTCTACACTGGGATCTTGTTTAGTGGATGTACATTACATCTATCTATCAATAGACTTCAAAAAAAAAAAAAAAACAGTCCAAAAAGGACCCTGTGTTCAATTTGGCAGAAATATTTTTCTTTTCCTTAGAAAACTTGGTATGTTTGTAAATTTTCTTTCACTTACTATAAGTAATCTTAAATCTGTACATGTGATTCCCTTTTCCTTTTTTCTCAAAACTGAGGTTTTTACATAGGACAGGGGCATGAACAGGTCATGTTCCACCGCCTTTCCATGGTTTTCAGGGGAGCAAATTTAAATGCACAAGCGCCTGCTGGAAATGGCACCGGGATGTCTCCTTTCCTGGCTCTTCCTCCTCTGTGTGCAGGGAGGAAACATTCTTTAGCATCTGGGCAGGTGTTTTTAAAACACTACAGAGCCCTGGTGCCCCATATGTGCTTCTGCTCGGAGAACGCGCTTCCCTTCTACCACAATTTCGCACAGTGAAACTGTGTTCATTTTAATTTTGTTGATTGCTATCTGTGATGTTCTGAAGCTGAGTATTATGTCAGAATGCAAATAAGGCCAAGCAGCCATGAAATAGTAAATGTACCAAATGCACCCAAAAGAACCAAATCTTTGGCACTTTGGCAGCTAATGTCATGACCCCAACCATCACGAGCCACACGGAGAACTCGTAAGCACCGTGTTACCAAAGGACAAGCGTTCCGGTCATGCTTTGGGTCTGTGCTCTTTTCTCCTCCTCTTTGGCCCTAAAAGGATACAGATAAACACCAAGATTTGGGTTTACAGATCCCTCAAATCCATACGACTGAACAGTCATCCGTGTCTCAAATTACATATTATGAAGTCATGATGGTTACTAACGTGAAACGTCAGAATAGGAGTCTGACAAATGGCTTAACAAGAATAATGTTCTGAAGTACGGAAGAGCTCATTTATTTAGCACATTTGGATTAATTCAGGTTTCAAGCTGGCTGGCTTCAATGAAAATCTTCACACTTTTTTCCTCTTTTCTTTCTTCTTTCCTTTTTTTTTTTTTTTTTTTTCATTTCCTTAGAAGATTAGAAAGGATGTTAGGAAGGTATTGTGAGTAAAGTAGAAATGTAGACTTATTTTTCCCTTTTCATGAACTCGTAGATGTCACTTGCTTATGCCTGTGCCTATGCTTTTATTCCTGAGGATTAATTTTTATAGCTTCTAGAAAGCCGTAGCACCCAGGGAGATCCCCAAGTAATTGGAGAATGGTAATTCGTTGGTCTGTGGCGGTGGTGGTTTGAAGCTTCCTCACTGGAAGTGTTGGGACCAGTTACTTACCTAGAAGAACCGACTGCAACGGAGACTCTTGCTTAATGATAAGGGTCTCGGTTGCCTATTTGGACACCAGTTCTCAGTGGAAATGTTCTAGGCTCCGCTTGTACACACAGCAAGGCCAGTGTCATGGGCAGAGCTGCGAGTTCTCATTTCGAGAGCAAGATGAAGCCCTTCCCGCAGTGCTCTGGGGACGCCCTTTCTGTCCCCGGGTTCCCGCTGTGGACATGCCTGGCCCGGGTCCACAAGGGACCTGTGCCTGGTTTAATGCTCGGCCGTCATTGTCTCGAAATGCTTACTACTTTTGGAACAAGGGGCCCTGCCTTTTTATTTTGTCCTTGACCCCACAGCCACGTCGCTAGCCCTGCCCACGGACACTGTATCTCATTCATCTTTATTTTCCTGCAGATTTTTATCATCATGCCTGATGCACAAATGAGTGAGTGAATGAACGAGAGATTGAGAGAGAGAGAGAGAGAGAGCAAAATGACTTAGTTATTGTTGCTTTGGGAATTGCTCGTAGGAGTGTGGTTTAGTTTAGTCAGTGGATTCCCAAAACGAATGTTCTTCAGATGTCGTGGGGGCGGGTGTTTGAGGGGCTGGGTAGAAGTGCTGGTAGTGAATAACCTTTGAAAGAGCACGGGTTCTCTGGCTCCACGTCACTTTGCCTGAATCAAAATTTTCTGAGATGATGGATCAGGAATCTGTGATTTAAGAAGCCTCTTAAAAAAATAAAAAATAATAAATAATAAATAAAAAAAATAAGAAGCCTCTTAGGCACTCTCATCCCTGTGCGTGGAGTATGGACCCTCCCATAGATAGAGCTCCGGAAGTTCTGTAGGTCTCTTCTGCTGTGACCATGGGTTTCTGGTTTGTCTACGTTGACAAAATAAAAAAGGGCCTGATTCAAGTGACATCAAGTGCAATTTAGGAGACAACCGAGCATGGCCAGGCGACGAATGGGTACAACATGCCCAGGTCCCCAGTGATACTTCTGTGGTACCGACAAGGCTACAGTTTGCCTGACTGTATGTGCCTCCTTTGGAAGGGATCGCTTTCTTTGCGCAGCTTATGCTCACCAACTCCCAAAGCATGAGATGAGGGTTGGCCTTACGGTCCACACTAAAGCGTAAAGTACCTGTGGCCTGCTGCAGTCACTGCCCTCTCCTTAGACTTGGCACCGTGAGATCTACTTCCCAGTGGAGGTACCAGGAGGGCCGTGGAGTATGGAAAGGCCCGATGATGGGCCTGTTGCCCTCACATGTGGTTTGGATGTGAGCCTTGCCTGAACTCTGCAGATTGGGGAGGCCTAGGAGTGGAGTAGACCGCGTCCGAGGGTAGCTGTGCATTTAGGAAGCGGTGATTCGGTGCAGGCACATCCCTTTCCTAAGTCATGGGTCAGAATGGTGGACATTATATGCATCCCTTAATGAAAGATGATGCTTCTAAGATGCAAGTCTTTCAGTAGCAGAAGAACCTTGTAACTCTAGACATGGCGGGGAGCACAAAACTCACGTTCCCGAGTGAGAGCGTGTAGTCTACGACGAACACTGCAGAGTGTCACCAGGGGAGGTGGAGCCATCCTGAAGTACCTCTCACCCACAAGGAAAGTTGTGTCCTTCAAGTGTAGGGTGTAGGGGGTCCTCAGAGCCCACGAGCAGACTGCTGACGGCTCAACACTGAACAACCCCTGGCTGTCCTCGGCTCTGAAGAGTTTTCAGATTGAGGCCTAGGAGTTAACCAAGCAAGAGGAAATTGCCTATAATGGGTGGAGCCACAGACAGGACAGTAACTTAGAGCAAGGGGGTAGGTAGGGACTAAAAAAACAAAATACTTAGAAACAGAAGGTCATGGTTTACCCACTTGCTTGATTTCATTCATTACTCAGTAACGGTGTTCCGAGCATCTTTCCTGTGTTGGGCACTAGTATAGGTACTAGGCTACAGGAGTGAGAAGACAGGGTAATTCCTGAGGTCAGGACCCTGACTTTTGAGGGGAAAGAGACCCAATAAGTAAGCACGTCCGAGTTATGAGTGCCGTGAAGAGGATGCAAAGAGTATTTTGTGAAAGATCCTAGAGCTCGCAGTGGGAGGTCAGGGATGGGGGGAATCCTCCTCTTCTTCCTTCTACACCAGATATAATTATTATATCATGTTAACTTGTTGTAGGTGCAAGTCCCTTATCTTACCAGCTCTACCAATTTCACATGCTTGGCCCAGCCATTGAGTAGGCTCAGCTCTATAGGATGATTTATGGGGCCTTGGACTGGGTTTAGTGCTACTACGTCAGCACTATAATAGCAGGTAGGCCCTTTCCAATTATTTGATATGTATTAATTGAGTGTTAAAGAATACAAGGCTTTGGGGCATTTGGCTGGCTCAGTAGGTAAAGCATGTGAGTCTTTTTTTTTTTTTTTTTTAGATTTTATTTATTTATTCATGAGAGACACAGAGAGGGAGGCAGAGACACAGGCAGAGGGAGAAGCAGGTTCCCTGCAGGAAGCCCGATGCAGGTAAGACTCGATCCCACAACCCCAGGGCCACAACCTGAGCCAAAGGGAAATGCTCAACCACCGAGCCACCCAGGCACCCCAGCACGTGACTCTTGATCTCGGGGTCATGAGGTAAAGCTTCACATTGGGCATGGAGCTTACTTAAATTTTAAAAAATAGGGCAGCCCGGGTGGCTCAGTGATTTAGCACCGCCTTCAGCCCAGAGAGTAATCATGGAGGCCCAGGATCTAGTCCCACGTTGGGCTCCCTGCTTGGAGCCTGCTTCTCCTTCTGCCTGTGTCTCTGCCCCCCTCTCTCTCTGGGTCTCTCATGATTGGATGAATGAAATGTTTAAACAAAAAAAAAAAAGAAAGAAAGAAAGAAAGAAACATAGAAATTGAGAAAAAAAAACACTAGGAGAAAATGTTAAAAAATAATTAAAATAAATAAAAAATAAATGAAAAAAATGTAAAGTTTCACTAACATTTTTTATTGTTTCTATTATAAACGTTTGGCTGACTTGACAATAAAAACAAAATTCCAACAGGTAATGTTTTCTTTTGCTAATATTCAGGTTGATTTGTGCAGATTTCCCTATTGTTTTGCGTCTACCAAAATAAAGAAATTGAGACTGGCTGATGATTGATTAAACAACGTAAGAGGTGACATTTTTGCCATTAAATAAAGTGAGTGAGTATGTGGAATAAATCAATAAGTGAGTTTTATCATATAGATTTTTCTTAGACATTTAATACATTGTAGATTTTAACAAGTTAGACCATGTGGGTATTGGTGTTTTAAATATCTAGGCTTATAGAAAACTCGGGCATTATTAAAACGACCAAATACAGAGTTAATATGCTATCTGCACAAGAACAGATATTCTTATACTTTTTAAATTCTGAGTTAGATAATATCAAATATCAATTTTTGTTGGACCAATATTTGTAACTGATAACTTTTAGAACACCTATTAATTAGAGAATGCAATAGAGAAATCACGAGCAAAAAAAAAATCATGAGCAGGTGTATTTTTAAATATCAAGTAAATACATTTCTAGATTCACCAGCCAGGTTTATAAAGTGAAACACCGGAATTTAAAGCATGTATTTTTCAGCATTCTGGATTGCCTGACCCCATCACTGTCATTATCTATGTGAGGAAAACGGAGACTTAGAGAAGGGAAGCAATTTGCTTTAGGATCCGGGATTTTCACTTTGAAGTATCTAGAGAAACTGGCTTCCACCATTTATCGGCAGGAAGGCCGTGTTGCACAGTGGTTATACACGGGGCTGGACGGCGATTCGGGTTGGGTTTCTTTGCTTGTTTTGTTTTGTTGGTTTTCCATACACATCAGCTCTGTCCACTTGGGTAAGTCACTACATTTCTCTAAAGGATTTATTTCTTCATCAATCCAGTCTGGAGAACGGTCCCGCCCATCCCCCTGAAAGCACTGTCCCGGGGACTGAGCCACCCCATAACCACAGGCATTTGGTAGAACACACACATACAGAAAGAAATCAGGGGAAATCATTATTATTTAAAACAGAAATCCTTCAAAAAACAACAACAAAAAAAAACTCACCCGAAAACCCCAGAAATCCTTCTATCAAACAGATCTTTCAAAAAGATGACATTTTTCTAAACAATATAAAATATAGTAGTTCCTAGTTATTTCAGATGAAGGAAATCAACCCCTTTGTTAATTTTTTTCTTGAAAGTTGAGGTTTAAATATCAGTTCTACGACAGCGTTGTTAGCACTTGTACCAAGGTAAGTGACTGGTTTTGTGTCCATACAGGAACACGGTCCTCACCCCGAAAATTTGATAGCGGTTACCCTCCCCAGGTGACAGGTGCTAAGCTTCAGCACAGAGAGGTCAGATGCAAGGTTCCAGGTCCCTCGGCGGGTAGGGGAGGGAGGGTGGGGGTGGGTGAGGTGAGTGGGTGAGGGTGGAGGAGGGAGGGTGGGTGAGTGAGGGTGGGTGGCGGTGGGTTTGGACCTACCGAACACCCACGGGAGGAGGGGTGCTGGTGAAGAGCGGGTCCCCGGTTGCCGTACAGGCCCGGGATTTGCCTTGCGGGCCTGGGTGCGCGCCACCCCACGCGGCTGCCGAGGCCCGGGTTACGGGGCGCTCACACCCCTGAGGACGGCTGCCCCGGGGCGCCGGGGGGCTCAGCGGGTCCCCGGGGGACTCGGGGTCTGGGCTCAGCTTGTGAGGTCAGGGCTGTGGGATCGAGGCCCCCCGGGCTCTGTGGGCAGCACAGGGGCGGCTTGACCTCCTCCCCATCCTCCTCCCCATCCTCCTCCTCCTCCCCCTCCTCCCCCTCCTCCTTTCCCTCCTCATGCTCTCCCTCCTCCCCTCCTGCTCCCCCTCCTCCTTCCCCTCTCCTCCTCCCCCTCCTCCTCCCCATCCTCCCCCTCCTCCTCCTGTCTCCTCTTCCCCTCACCTCCCCCTCCTGCTCCCCCTCCTCCTGCTCCCCCTCCTCCCACTCCTCCTCCCCCCTCCTCCTCCTCTCTCTCTCTCTAATAAATACGTCTAAATAATAATAATTAAAAAACAAAAAAGGCGGCCACGATTTGAGTGCTCCGGCGAATCAAAGTGTCCTAGGACCTCAGCGCGCTCCTTCCTCCGCAGCAGCCCCCGCTCTGGGACGGGCGGCAGGACGGGGTGGGGGGGCCGGGTCGGGGCAGGGGGCGCCGCGGTCCCCTCCCCCCCCCCCCGGCCGCCGTGGCATCCAGCGTGTGCGCTGCGCCCACGGACCGGACCAGGAGGCGGGACGCGGGCCCGCGGGTGCGGCGGCAGGTGCCGGAAGCGGGGGTCGACCCCGGGCACAGGCGTCCTAGGCCCCCGCGCCCCGCGCCCCCCCGAAGCCGCGGCTCCGCGCCGCCGGCCTGGGCGCAGGTGCCCCCCGGGACGCTAGGTGGCGCCCGAGAGCCGGGCGGCCGCGGGTGGGGGGGCGGTCCCGAGGCTTCAGGTCCCGGAGCCGCGGCGGTGAGGACCTCGCGGCCCCACGTCCCGGGGGTGGGGGGGGGTGCAGGGGCTTCTCCTCCTCTTAGTCCTGTCTCGGGGCAGCAGGACGCGCGTGTGCAGCTGTGAGCCGCCTGCTCCCGGGACCCAGGGCCGATGGGGACGCGCCCCGGGACCCGCCCTCGGGTGGGAAAGTGCTCAGGGGCGGGGGGGCGGGGGTGCCGAGCGCTCCGAGGAGCCCCCCCCCGTCCCCCGCCCCGGGGCCGCCCGCCGAGGCCCGGCTCTGCTGCAGGATCCTGGTCCCGTCCTGCCCCGGGAGGCCCCGCTCTGCTGCAGGATCCTGGTCCCGTCCTGCCCCGACGCGCTCCGCACCCGCATCTCCGGCGCCTCCGCGTCGTGGTCCGTGTGGCCGCGGGTCTGCGGGGTCCTGGGGGGGGACCCCAGGCCGAGGACGCGGGGGGGCGGGGCGAGCCCGAGCCTGGCACCTGCGGACGGACGGCGGGACGGGCCACGCTGGCCTGGGGTGCGGGGCGGGCGCCGTCCTGGGGGCCGAGGGGGCTGGTTCACCGGCTGACTCTGGGGGGCTCAAAGCCTCCCCCGCGGGTGGGGGTGGGGGGGCTGGTTCACAGACTGACTCTGGGGGGGCTCAGAGCCTCCCCCGGGGGTTGGGGTGGGGGTGGGAGGCTGGTTCACAGACTGACTCTGGGGGGGCTCAGAGCCTCCCCTGGGGGTGGGGGTGGGGGGGGCTGGTTCACAGACTGACTCTGGGGGGGCTCAGAGCCTCCCCTGGGGGTGGGGGTGGGGCTGGTTCACCGGCTGACTCTGGGGGGCTCAAAGCCTCCCCTGGGGGTGGGGGTGGGGGGGCTGGTTCACAGACTGACTCTGGGGGGGCTCAAAGCCTCCCCCGGGGGTTGGGGTGGGGGTGGGGGGCTGGTTCACAGACTGACTCTGGGGGGGCTCAGAGCCTCCCCTGGGGGTGGGGGTGGGGCTGGTTCACAGACTGACTCTGGGGGGGCTCAGAGCCTCCCCTGGGGGTGGGGGTGGGGCTGGTTCACAGACTGACTCTGGGGGGACTCAGAGCCTCCCCTGGGGGTGGGGGGGGGCTGGTTCACAGACTGACTCTGGGGGGGCTCAGAGCCTCCCCTGGGGGTGGGGGTGGGGCTGGTTCACAGACTGACTCTGGGGGGGCTCAGAGCCTCCCCCGGGGGTTGGGGTGGGGGTGGGAGGCTGGTTCACAGACTGACTCTGGGGGGCTCAGAGCCTCCCCCGCGGGTGGGGGTGGGGGTGGGGGGCTGCTTCACAGACTGACTCTGGGGGGGCTCAGAGCCTCCCCCGCGGGTGGGGGTGGGGGTGGGGGGCTGGTTCACAGACTGACTCTGGGGGGCTCAGAGCCTCCCCCGGGGGTTGGGGTGGGGGTGGGGGGGCTGGTTCACTGACTCTGGGGGGGCTCAGAGCCTCCCCCGGGGGTGGGGCTGGGGGCACTGGTTCACCGACTGACTCTGGGGGGGCTCAGAGCCTCCCCGGGGGTGGGGGTGGGGGCCTCCCCTCGAGCCCCAGGCGGCTCCGCGCAGCACCAAGCCTGCGGGGGCTCCTCTCCTTCTCCCTCGCCCCCGCTCCCCTCGCCCCACTCTGTCTTCTTATCTTTCTCGTATAAATAAACAGAATCTTTAAAAAGAGAAGACGAGGAGTAGCCCTGGGGTGGGGGGGGGGGCTGTGCCCTGGGCCCAGGACGCAGGAGCCCAGGCCCGCGCTGCGGGGGGCCCAGGTGCTCCGCAGCAGGTGTACAGGTGTCGGGGCGCCCGAGGACTTCCTGCCGCTCGCCTGCCTCCGGCCCTTCTCTGGCCTTCTCTCCTCTCGCTCTCCGGTAGTTCTGTGGGATGTCCAGCCATCATCCCGCCCCGCAGGTGAGAAGGTGGAGGCTCGCCGAGACCGAGTGTCCCGGTCCTGCGGGCCCAGCTGGAGGAAGCGGCTCTCTGACCTAGTGTCCAGCTTGGGAGGCCTGTAGGGTGGCCGTGGAGATGAGTGTGCCACTTGAGCCTCAGACGTCATGGCACCTGGTGGATGGATGGGGACACACATAGATGTTGTAGAGTTGACCTCTTGGAGAGGGAGTGAGCAAGCGTGGCCGCGAGGGGAGCGGGAAGGACAAGCCGCCTCTGCTCTGGCCGCCGAGCTCAGTTTGGGGCAAGATCCCATCACCCTGAGATCATGAGCTGAGGCAAAATCCAGAGTTGGACGCCTCACCGACGGAGCCCCCCAGGCGCCCCGGTAACTGGAACACTTCTTGGGTGACTCTTTCAGGGTTGCCCTCGGTCTTTCTCAGTTATACTCCAGCATCCTCACGTCCACCCTGGGGGGCCCCTCTCTCCCAGAGAACCTTGGGCACCATAGATCGCTTTAGATAAAACCAAAACTGCGTCCCCAGTTATTGTGACCCCAACAGGTAACCTGATGCTCGAACCAGGTTCCAACGTTGCTAGCCAAAGTAGATCTTCTGACGTATGGAGGCCGCTGTCTTGGGCGTAAGCGCAGTCTGGCTCCTCCGACTCCCCAGGTGTGTGCCACTCATCACATGGAGACGACTCACCTGATGTTCACTGCCCTCGTCTTGAGAGGATAAGACAGATACCAAACCTCTCGGGAAGGAAAATCTGTCTCGTTGGAGCTCCCAGACCGTTGCCACCTGCCTGCTGGCCTGGGCCCTGAGAGTCCTCTATCAGTTCATCTCTTCCGTACTTTGGGTGGATAGGTAAAAGATTATTATGAAATATATTATTTTGGCACAAGTTTAAGTGAGGCCTTGGAGAACAGGATGTGGTCTACCGTGCGTGAAGCCGGCTTCGAGGCTAACTCGGGGAAACACGGCACGTCCCTTCACTTGGGGCTTGATGGGTGTTAACATGTGTCCAAGCTCTCACCTTCTTCTAATGATTCTTTTTTTTTTTTTTTGTAAGCTTCCCACCTGAAGAGAGCCACCAAATCTAGGGCATGTGATTTTAATCACAGCCCCAAATTATTTTAGGACAGTGTTGTTATAATTAATATTCAAAAGTTCTTAGAGATATTTAGATGAAAACTCAAAAGGAAAAATGATCATGGCTTAGAAAATTCAATGAGTAATTAATTGCAGATGACTGAGGCTCTTCCTCCTGCTTCAGGAATAGGACAAGCCATAAAAGCGGCTCACGCAGTCTTCCTGGCAGGCCTGAAAGAGCCGAAGGAAATTTCTGATGTGATTTCGCACGCTTAGTTTTCTACCCTTGTTAATTATTGTGAAACGGAATCTGTTTAATATCAAACAGTACTTCTAACCTCATTTGTAATTCTAAATAGTCTAATAACATCCTTTATCAACAGTATCAACTCACCACAAATTTCATTTCACGCAGAAGTCGGTCCTGCTCCATCGTTCCTCCCTCCTCGGTTCTGTTTCTTTATTGCACCTGTATGATTTCTCTTACACAAGAATCCTTTAAAAATAAATAAATAAATATAAAAGGAATTCATAGAAACAGAACAGGTGGTTTCTGGGGGTGGGGGACATGGGTGGAGGTAGTCAGAAGGTACAGACGTCCAGGTATAAGGTAGATTGGACTTGGAATTGAAGGTAGAGCATGGCGACCATCATTGGCAACACTGTACGGTCCATTGGGAGGTTGCTAAGAGAGTAAATCTTGTTAAGTTCCCATCACCAGAAAAAAAATAATCGTAACTGTGAGGTGATGCACGTTAACTAAATCTGTGGTAATGACCTCACAATACATGCATCTATCAAATCATTATATTGTGTGCCCTAAACTCCTATAATATTGCGTATTGATTACATCAGTAAAACAGGGAAAAACTAACTAGAGCAGATGTTTGATCAGTCTTGTAACAGAGTGGTCTTTCTTTTTTTTTTTTCCTAATCATGCTAGGCAGCGATAACAAAAATTCATACTTAGCCCAACTAAAGGTGTAAAATAGGAAAAAAAAAAAGCTGAAAGTAGGAAAGTGCTGTCCAGGGCTGGTCGGCGTGCTGGAATTGCGGGGGACTAGGCCGGAGGAGCTCTTGAGGTTCCTCGCTCCTCTTCTGGCCCTTTGCACAGGTGAGAGACCGAGGAGAGGAGAGCGGCCCCTGGCCCTGGCCATCTGGTGGGTCAGCAGCAGAGCCAGGACTGGAACCCAGCGCTCGGGGCCCAAGTCCAGAATCCCTCCCCCACATCACGTCTCCTGTGTTTGTGGTCATTTGACATGGGATGGGGGGAATGGGAAGTGGGTCGTTTGCGAGCAGGTAATCCTGGCACCTGGTCGACCTTTGGGTTTGACCTCTTCTGCTTTTGGCACCGCGGGTTCTGGCTGCCTGCGCTGCCCACTGCACAGCACCTGACTAATCCAGTTACTACTGCCCGGAGGAAAGGGTCGGGGAATTAACCATATTTTCTTCCCAGGGAGAAATGATTGCATTTTTTTGATGGGCTTGGGATGCATGCTCTTGGCATTCGTATCAAATACGGCAGCAAAACACACGGTCACACCTGTGGGGTGCGCGTGTGTGTGCGTGCCAGTGAGTCAAACAGGACAAGGGCCTGAGCCGGGGTGAGGAGGGCGGCGAGGCCGGGCCAGGCATGGAGGGTGGCTTCTGGCATAAGCCACAGGTGAGGAAAGTGGCTTTTTTTTTTTTTTTTTTTTTTTTTTTTTTTAGCACTTAAGTCTAAGGGTTGAGATTTACTGGAAAAGGGAAAATGTTAGCAAAAAGTATTCAAGAATGCATGAATGGTCACTTCCCGAGAACAGACCATAGAAGACCGGATTCCTCTCTCTGGTCCCCGACCTTGTTGGATTATTAGTCCGCATGGTAGCCAAGTTTTGATTTTTTGAATTCATTTAATTAACACAGTATTGCATTAGTTTCGGGTGTACAATATACGGATTCAACGACTCACTTTTACCTTTCTCGGCGCTCATCCAGATGAACGTGCCCTTGTTTATCCCCTTTATCTGTTTTCTCCTCAGCTCTCCCACTTCCCCTCTGGCAACCACCAGTTCTCTGTATTTAAACAAACTGATTTTTTTTTTTTGTCTCTTTTTCTCTCTTGGTTCATTTGATTCTACAATTTCACATAGGAGTGTAATCAGATGGTATTTGTCCTTCTCTACAAAGTTACAATTTTTCTTTTAGAATTTGTTCCCTATTACATTTTTTTTCTAAGTGAACTTTAAAAAAAAACAAGATTTGCTTAGGTGGCGGCACCTGGGTGGCTCAGTCAGTTAAGCGTCTGCATTCTGCGGGTCACGATGGTGGGATCAAGTCCCGCCTCGGGCCCCTTGCAAGGTGGGGGAGCCTGCTTCTCCCTCTCCTCCTGCCTCCTTTGCCCTCCTATGCTCTCTTCTTGCTCGCTCTCTTTCTCTCAAATAAATAAAATCTTTAAAAACAATTGTTTAAGCATTTTTTCTTTTCTGTACATGGGAACTGACATTGGAATTTAAAGTCCCCTAAACCCTTGCAGTTAACACCTTCCTACCTGACCTTCCCCATCTGTGGGCCGGGCTAATGCATCGCTCTTACAGACAAACTATAACACGTGACACACATTGCTCGGAGGAAATACTGGCTCGGAGTTAAACCCTGAAAATCCACCAGAAGGCAAGCTGACTTGGAAATCACAAGCAGACCTCGGAGAGATCTACACGCAGATATATATAGTCATTGTTAGAAAGTGTGGAGCTGAGCCCGAGTGTTGCCAACGGAGAATGTTACAGGTTTGAAACAACGGATCTTTTGGTTCCTTGAAGAACGGATTTTTGGTGATGGGAATTGGGTGATAGAGGGGATTTACTGCAATCCTTCCCTCTTGTGTAAGAGTAGGTCAGCAAGGACCAAAAGTAATTTTCATGCAATGTGTAGTTATTGATTTTTCTTTCCCCTTAAGTTAGTCTTATGGTCTCCTCTGTGGTGTGTGTGTGGGCTTTTTTTTTTTTTTTTTTTGTAGTAAAAAAATTTTTATTTACTACAAAAAAAAATCCAAAATGAGAAATTGCTTCATTTTTCTTGTGACTATGTAAAATGCTCATAAAATATTTAAACATAAATGCTTGAAAGCTAAAATTGTTCCAAGATAACTACTATTAATAACTTAAGGACCACCCTTTCATGACTTTTTCTCTGTTATGTTATTTATTGTGTAACTTTTTCTCGGTCTTTTTTTTTTTCCTCCACATGCTCCCATGACTGCATTCAAAAACACTAAGAAAACAGGAAATCCCTATTTACAACCTGGTGTCTAATCATACAGAAACATACGGTGTAATGTATTTTGAGGTGTGTCTTATAAAAATAAGAATCTTATAATACTAAGGCTTAAAACCTCTTCTGAGTGTAGAATTCTAGATCTCTGCCCATTTCCCTCTAAATTTTTTTTATAGCCGTCTCACTCTCCCCTAATCCGACGGCATGTGTCTTGGCATCCCACCTTCGTAAATAAAGGGTTCCCAAGGCACTCAACTTGGTTTTCATAGAAACCATACTTTCTGAACTTCTGTTTCATCAGTTTGAATAATATAGAATTAAATTCCTTAATTAAAATAATAGGTCAAATTAGCCTGAATAGCTCACTAACTTGGTAATCCTATATGACTTCAAAGGTAAGAGGAGGGCTTCACCGACCCAGACAGAAGCCTGCAGGTCTGCAGCATTCTACGTCTGCTGGGAGGTTGTAGAGGGGGTTGGAGAAGCATTGTATACGTGTTTGGTGTCTATTAAAATAGGGGAGACTGTTAAGTCTGCCTTCGGCTCAGGTCACGATCCCAGGGCCCTGGGATGGAGCCCCCACATTGGGTGCCCTGCTCAGCGGGGCGTCTGCTCCTCCCTCTGCTCATTCCCTCTCTCTCTCTCTCTCTCTCTCTCTCTCTCTCCCTTTCAAATAAATAAAATCTTTAAAAATAAATGAATGGCAGAGACTATCCATGCCACTCCGTGACCACCATCACCTCTGGATGTGTACTATCCAGAGATTATTTTAAATTTGTGATAAGGGATCCCTGGGTGGCGCAGCGGTTTGGCGCCTGCCTTTGGCCCAGGGCGCGATCCTGGAGACCCAGGATCGAATCCCACATCGGGCTCCCGGTGCATGGAGCCTGCTTCTCCCTCTGCCTGTGTCTCTGCCTCTCTCTCTCTCTCTGTGACTATCATAAATAAATAAAAATTAAAAAAAATAAATAAATAAATTTGTGATAAGAAGGAGAAAACAAAAAGCTTTGCTGAGGATGATCCAACTTGCACCCTATTCACCAGTTTTGTACGCCCTAAATAACGCACAGTGTTCTGATACCCGTGCCCAGTTTGTCTTCACCGATACTTTGATGATCAATCTTATTTGGTTTGTCTAACCCCAGAGTCTAGCCAACCTCCTGCACGGTTCACATTTTGCTAAGTGGGTGCAGGTTTTCCCTTGATATGGGTCACTTCTGGAATCAGGGTCCTTGTTAGGAAGGCCGCGTCTCCGGTTCCCTCTTCTCGCAGCTGCCCAGGTAGCTGGGAGCATCGCTGCCGCAGAGCTTCATGCTCGTCGTCTCATGGGGTGTCCAGTCTGGAAGTCGCACTGTGAGTGGCAGGCCAGGGGTGCCAGGCTCGTAACTGTCAGCTTAGAAGGCAGGCTGGCTGGCATCCCCAGTGTGGCTTGTCAGGAGTCAAAGCTCGGCCGGGTTGCCCCAGCGGTGAGGGGGCCAGGGGCGCGGTCCAGCGAGCACACTGTCCACTGCAGGCGATCCACGGGGAGGAGTCCAAGATTGCAGCCTAGAAGCCTGGGAAGAGGGAACCCTGGGGGGCTCAGCGGTTTAGCACCTACCTTCGGCCCAGGGCGTGACCCCAGGTCCCGGGATCGAGTCCCACTTCGGGATCCCTGCATGGAGCCTGCTTCTCCCTCTGACTGTGTCTCTGCCTCTCTGTGTGTGTGTGTGTCTCTCACGAATGGATGAATGAAATCTTTAAAAAGGAAAAAAAAAAAGAAGCCTGGGAAGGGAAGGGACGGGCAGCAGGCAGCGAGTTTCGCGGGGAGGAGGATGGGAGAGGCCCTAAGGAGGCCCCAGCCTGGCATCTGATGCCCTGGTGCCTGAGTCACTTGGGGAGAGGGGATGAGCAGGGATGCCCCATGCTTACCACTCCGGTGTCGCCTTACAAGGGGTCAGAAGCAAGAAACAGAAGTGAGAGGCGGGATGATGGGGCGGGTGGCTGTCCCTGGAGCTCCCCTGCGCCTGCACTGCTCGGTGGGGACGAGGGGAGCTGCCGGCCAGCCCTGCCCCTACCCCCCTCCTGAGCCGCCTCCTTCCAGGTCCCCAGGCTGGGTGGTGAATCCTCGGGTGACAAAGACCCCTCGCTGGCTGCGTGGGCCTGCAGGGCCCGGGGCGGGGGGGAGGGCACAGCTGCACCGCACAGGTCCTTGGCATGAGTGTCGATGACAATGAGGACACAGAATCATGGAAGTAAATGGAAAATACTTCCTTCTTTGTCTTTTCACATCTGATTGAGGAAAGGACAGCTACAAACTGTGAACGGAGGAAAAGGTGTTGATTGTTGGTGTTGTGCACCGTTGTCCCTCCCACGGTGGCCCGGCCGCGCTCACTGCTCCCGGGCTCGAGCCTGGCCGTGGAGGCCCAGATGACGGGCTGGCCCCTACCTCGTCACCCATCACCTTTCCTCATCCGTCACGACATGTCTCTTGTAAGCGAGACCAGGAAGGTCCCGGGGTGGCCAGTGCAAAAGCGCTCTCTTTCTGAGGAGAGCAGACGAGAATCGCCCAGAGCGAGTGTGATCCGTGTGTTTCTAAGTCTAGTGGGTAACGGATCAAAGTTTAAGTGCAGTTGATTTTTCTGCATCCCTTATAAACACTGGAGCTTTTGATAAAGGTTCTAGAATAAAGAAGCAGCTCACCCATAAAGTTACTATGGATTATTCTAAAACACACTAGAAGCGTTGTCCCCTTTGAAGAAATTTTATGAGAAAATGCCTTGGGGACCTGTTATTACGAGCATGTCATGGATCAAAGTACTCCAGCAACCCCTCGACTGGAATATCTTCTGGAATTGGCTTATGAGCCACATAAAAATCTCTCCATAGACAGTCCTTCTGCGGTGTTGGAATGCGTTTTTTTGTAAAACCAGCCGACTGACTTTATAGTCACTAAGGGCTGTAGGTCGCCCCCTGCAACACAAGCAGTACTAACGGGGTCGTCATCTGCACTCGTGCTTCTTCGTTGTCTCTAGTCAAGGGGCTCTTTGTGTTTTAATTACATAATGAAAACATGTATTTTCACTTGTATAATCTTTTCACTTCTGGTTTTGTTTGTTCTTACCCCAAGTGTCGTTTTCAATTTCAGTTCAGCACATTTTGAAGTTGCTGGTTCATCCAAAGAAGTCTTTTTTTTTTTTTAATGTGGTTACAGCATTATTCGACTGTGTTCCTCTCCTGACAATCAAAAAAAAAAAAAGCTAAATTGAACACCAATAAAAAATAAATTTATATTTAAAAAAAGCTTATAAATACTTGACATTTCGATGTACTTTTTAAGGATTGTGGCAAGTTATATAGGGTATAAAACTGATTGGGTTTTTTTAACCATTTTTAAGGATACAAGTTAGTAGCATTAAGACCATTTACATTCCCACCAGATAACACACAGAGGGATCTGGAGCCCTTCAGAAATATACTTTTGGTAGGAATTCTGCCTCCACCAATTAGTTGATGAAATAAGAATATGGATACCTTAATCTAACAGTTTTTTCATTTCGATTCCCCTCTGTGAGAAGAGCTGGTGTCATAACTTAGCTATTCAATGACCATTCATTTAACTGACATTTGTAAAGAAACTACGTGCCCGTCCCCCTTAATAAAAGAAAAGCTCTGGCATTGAGGGATCTCACTGAGATTTATAGGGAATCATAAGAAGACAGCCAGTTATAATCTATTGTGGAAAGGACTGTACTGATGCAAATCGCACTGAGGATGGGAATCTAGAAGGAGGATGGGAGTGTAGAGGGAGGATGGGAGTGTAGAGGGAGGATGAGAGTCTAGAAGGAGGATGGGAGTGTAGAGGGAGGATGAAAGTCTAGAAGGAGGATGGGAGCCTAGAGGCAGGATGGAAGTGTGGAAGCAGGTGTGCTCCTGCCCTCTAGCAGGCAGATTGCTGGGCAGCGTAGGTTTTCCTTCACGTGAAGGATGAGTGGACATTGAGCAGCTGGCGAGGCTGAAGGAGTTGTGTGTCCACGCTGTGGAAATGGCATGTCCCAAGGGGTGGCTTCTGTGAGGCCCCAGGGGGTCTACAGGGAGCCGCCCTGGCCTTGCTTTGGTGGGAGGCTGGTGTGCCTGGGACGATGTGGAGGAGAAGGTGGAAGGCCGATGGGACCGTTATGAGGAACCGACAATGCTGGTGTCCAAGGTGCCACCTTCCTCTGAGATGTGCTTAGTTCCTAGTTGTGGTGACAGGGGAGAAGGTGGCTTAGGGAGCCATGTAAGGTTGGGAAATGTTTAGTGCAAAAGACCTTCTGCTTCCCGCTGTAGGATTTCAGGGACAGTCACTCTACTGTGCAAATTTTCTTAGGGTGAGAAACGGCATAGCCTGTTTCCTAATTTTATTGATTGATTGATTGATTGATTGGGGGAAGGGGCAGAGAGGGGAGAGAGAGAATCTTCAGCAGGCTCCACACCCAGCACGGAGCCTGAGGCAGGACTCCATCTCAGAAGCCTGTGGTCATTACCTGAGCCTAAATCAAGAGTTGGACACTTAACCAACCACGCCCTCGACCCCCACCCCCCATCCCCCGGGTGGTCCTGCCCTGTTTCCTAAAGACACTGAGCACAGAATGCCTGACTCTGTCCCAGCCTGACTGGGAGCTGCGGCTGCCACAGGCCATGGGGACCCATGTAAACATTTTATTCTTAAAGCCAACTCTGTTTTTTCACCCCATTTTCTCTATAAGGTTGGATGTGGAACCTTTACATATTAAAAATTTCCTAAACCAGTGACTAAAATCTAGGATCTCCAAGCCAAAAAAAAAGTTTCATCCAACCTCATGTATTTTTTAATGTGATTGAAGTTTATTTTGTAAATATGGCACAGATCCTTGTGCCCTTTATTGTGGAAACTGTACATGAAACCTGTCCCAGTTGAGTTTCTTGTTTAGTCATTTGTTGTTTTTAATGAGAGATGAACTGATGAGAATGGAATATTTTCAGTGTTAAAGGGATCCTGTAATTTATGGTTAGAAGCTCCTCGTTAACTTGCACAGAGCCCATAGTAGAACAAATAATTAATTTAGTCATTATAAAAAAATAATCTCTGTGGCAGGATTATGGATAATTAATTTTCTTTATGCTTATTTGGAATTTCTTTTCTGCAATGAGCATTTACTAATCGCATATGAAGAAAATGTACTAATAAAGACATGAAGCTGTAATAAAAATAGGAAATCAACAAGGACTGCTTCTGAAAGGTGGGCATCCAAGTTACGTCATTAGCTGGGTATTTTGCTCTTGTCAAAAGAGTTTAAAATCATAATATATTATTAGTTTTTCTTTATCACACGGTTTTGGTTACTGCTCTCCAATGCATGGACTAGTGCCTAGCAGATTTTCTTACAAATGCTACAGATTTTTTCCTTTTAACTGTTGAGGTGTAACGTACCAATGGCAGGATGGAAGCACGGTAAGTATGCAGCTTCTGTAGAACCATCAGCCCAGATCAAGGTAAAGTTAAACACGTCATCCCAAAAGGTGCCCTATTCTCTTTCCAGTCAAATCCCACTGTTCTGATTTCAGTCACCATGGACTATTTTTGTCTTTTAATGAACTTCATTTAAAATGAAATACAAAAAAATAAAATAAAATGAAATGAAAATAATACGCCTTTGTGTCTATTTTTGGGGGGTATCTGGCTTTTTTTCTTAATATGATGCTTTGAAATTCAGCTGTATTGTCTCATGTATCAGAGAAATAATTTTAGGGATGCCTGGGTGGCTCAGCAGTTGAGCACCTGCCTTTGGCTCGGGACACGATCCTAAAGCCTGCAATCTTTAAAAATAATAATAATAGTTTTTAAAATGTTGATTATATGAAAATACCACAGTTTTTCCATTTTTCTGTAAATGGGCATTTGGATAGTTTCCAGGTTTGGATGATATAAATAAAATCAGGAGCATATCTAGATTTAGGTCAATCAAGAAAGAAATGGGACCACAAAAAGGCAATAATTGGAGGCAGTGTTTTTTTTTTTTTTTTTCATTTACTCAGTTGGTGTCTAAAGATGCAAAAATTTTTTAGAAGGTAAGGTTTTGTTTTTCTTTTTAAGATTTTATTCATTCATGAGAAACACAGAAAGAGAGGTAGAGACACAGGCAGAGAGAGAAGCAGACTCCCTGAGGTGAGCCCGATACAGAACTCAATCCCAGGACCCCAGGGTCACGCCCTGAACCAAAGGCAGACGGTCAACCACTGAGCCCCCCGGGTGCCCCCAGTAAAGCTTTTTTGGATACAAAGTATACAAACACTTATTGAGTGCCTATTCATATTGCATGAAATACAAAGATAAGTAAATCTCTATGCAAATTTATCATTTAGTAATGTAGGATTATGCATTTTTATTGTAAACTGAAGAATGAGAAAGCAAGAGCAAAGAAGGGGGGAAGAAAATAGAAAAACGAGAATTAAATAGGAGTTTATGCAACTCTTAGGTTGCTTCTATATTCTGGCTATTTTAAACTGCGATAAACAGAGGGGTGTTTATGGCTCTTTGATTTAGTGATTTTGCTTTCTTTGGGTAAATATGCAGTCATGGAATTAATGGATGGGATGATATTTCTATTTTTAATTTTTTTGAGAACCCTCCACACTGTCTTCCGCAGTGGTTGCACCAATTTACATTCCCACCAACAGTGCACAAGGCTTCCCCTTTTCTGCACATCCTCATCGACACTTGTTAACTTCTGTCTTTTTGGCACTGGCCTTCTGACCAGTAGGAGGTAATATTGTGGTTTGGATTTGCATTTCCCTGACTGTGTGTGATGCTGAGCATCTTTTCAGGCCTCCGTTAGCCATCTGGTTGTCCTCTCTGGAATAATGTCTGTTCAGATCCTCTGCTAATTTTTAAGTTAGATGACTTGGTTTTTTGGGTTTTGTTTTTTGTTTTTTGGGATTTTTTTTGATGTTGAGTTGTATAAGTTCTTTATATTAACACCCAGCAGGATATCCCATTTGCAAATGCCTTGTCCTATTCAGTAGGTTTGCCTTTTCATTTTGTTAGTTGTTTCCTTTGCTGTGCAAGTTTTTTATTTTGGTACAGTCCCAATAGTTTATTGTTGCTTTTGGGGTTTTTTTTGGCCTGAGGAGACCTACCCATAAAAATGTTGCTAGGACCGATGTCTATGAGGCTTCTGCCTATGCTTTTCAGAGTTTTACGGTTTCAGGTGTCATATTTAGATCTTTAATCCATGTTGAGGTAATTTCGGTGTATGATATAAGAAAGTGGTCCAGTTTCATTTTTTTTTTTTGCATGTAGCTGTCCAGTTTCCCCAACACCCTTTATTGGGGAGACTGTTTCTTCCCCATTATATATTCTGCCTCCTTTGTTGTAGGGTGACCATATAAACATGGGTTAATTTCTGGGATACCTACCCTGTTTCGGTGATCAATCTATTTTTGTACTAGCACTGTGGTATTTTAATTACTATAGCGTCATAATATATCTTAAAATCTGACACTGTGATACCTCCAACTTTATTCCTCCTTCTCAAGACTGCTTTGGCTATTTGGAGCCACCCGGGCTGCCCAGTATTTTATTCTTTTGAGTGTAATCGTAAATGAGATTGTTTCTCAATTCTCTTTCTAGTACTTTGTTATTAGTGTATGGAAACACAACAGATTTCTTTCTTTTAAAAATTTATTGCTATGGGGGATCCCCGGATGGCTCAGTGGTTTGGCGTGCCTTCAGCCCAGGGTATGATCCTGGAGCCCTGGGATCGAGTCCCACGTCAGGCTCCCTGCATGGAGCCTGCTTCTCCCTCTGCCTGGGTCTCTGCCTCTCTCTCTCTGTGTGTCTCTCATGAATAAATAAATAAAATCTTTTAAAAATTTTTTATTGCTATGTATTCATTTATTTTTAAATTTCCAGTATAATTGGCATTTGGTGTTATAGTAGTTTCAGGTGTACTATATGGTGATTCAGCAATTCTACACATTACTCAGTGCTCATCACAATAAATGTACTCCTAATCCCCTTCACCTGTTTCCCCCATCCCTCCCATTCACCTGCCCTCTCGTAATCATCTATTTGTTTTTTATATTTAATAATCTAGGTGTTTTTTGTCTCTTTTTTTTGTCTCTTAAATTCCACATATGAGTGAAGTCGTGGTGTTTGTCTTTCTCTGGATCATTTCACTTAGCATTATATCCTCTAGATCCATCCATGTTGTTGCAAATGACAAGGTTTCATCCTTTTTCTTTTTTCTTTCTTTTTTTTTTTTTTTTTTGTGGCTGGATAATATTCCGTTGTGCACATACCACATCTTCTTTACCCAGTCATCTATCAATGGACGCTTGGGTTGTTTCCATACTTTGGCTATTGTAACTAAGGCTGCAATAAGCATAGGGATGTATATACTTTTTTTGAATTAGTGCTTTCATATTCTTTAAGCAAATACCTAATAGTAGAATTACTGCATCATAGGGAGGGCAGCTCTATTTTTAATTTATTGAGGAACCTCCGTACTCTTTTCCATGGTGGCTGCACCAGTTTGCATCCCACCAACAGTCAATGAGTGTTTCTTTTTCTCCACATCCTTGCCAACACTGATTCTTGTGTTTTTTATTTTAACCATTCTGACAGGTGTGAGGTGATATCACCTTGAGGTTTTGATTTGCATTTCCCTGATGATTAATGGTGTCAAGCCTGTTTTCGTGTATGTTAGCCATCTGTATGTCTTTAGAGAAATGTCTATTCATGTCTTCTGCCCATTTTGAGTTGGATTATTTGTTTTGTTTTGGTGTTGAGTTGCAGAAGTTCTTTATATATTTTGTACACTGACCCTTTATCAAATATTTAAATATCTTTTCCCATTCAGGAGGTTGTCTTTTTTTTTATTGTTTCCTTTGCTGTGCAGAAGCTTTTAATTTTGATGTAGCACCAACTGTTTATTTTTGCTTTTGTTTCTCTTGCCTCAGGAGACCTACCTAGAGTTTAAAAATGTTGCTACAGGGATCCCTGGGTGGCGCAGTGGTTTAGCGCCTGCCTTTGGCCCAGGGTGAGATCCTGGAGACCAGGGATCGAGTCCCATGTTGTGCTCCCGGTGCATGGAGCCTGCTTCTCCCTCTGCCTATGTCTCTGCGCCTCTCTCTCTCTCTCTCTCTCTCTGTGTGACTATCATAAGTAAATTAAAAAAAAAAAAAACTTTAAAATAAAAATAAAAATGTTGCTACAGCCAATGTCAGAGAAATTTTTTCCTATGTTCTTTTCTAGGATTTTTATGGTCTCAGATCTCACAGTTAGGTCCGTAAACTATTTTGAGTTTATTTTTATGTAACGTGTAAGAAAGTGGTCCAGTTTTATTCTTTTGCATGTGACTGTCCAGTTTTCCCAGCACCATTTGTTGAAGAGACTTTTTCTCACTGCACATTCTTGCCTCCTTTATTGAAGACTAATTGACTATGAAGCATGGTTTTATTTCTGGACTTTCCATTCTGTTCCATTGATCAATGTATATATTTTTGTGCCAGTTCCATGCTGTTTTGATTACTACAGTTTTATAATATAATTTGAAGTCCTAAATTGTGATACCTCCGTTTTTGTGTGTATGTACTTAATTGTTTTGGCTATTTGGAGTCCTTCATGGTTTCATACAAATCTTAGGATAATATGTTCTAGTTCTGCAAAAACTGCACTTGGCATTTTGATAGGGATTGCTTTAATTTGTAGATTGATTTGAATAGTATGGACATTTAACATAGATTGCTCTCCCAATCTATGAGCAAAGATTATTTTTCCATTAGTTTATATCATCTTCAGTTTCTTTCTTCTGTGTTTTATTCTTTTGTATAATTTTCAAAGTACACGTCATTCACTTCCCTGGTTAAGTTTATTTCTAGGTATTTTATTATTTTTGGCGCAATTGTAAATGAAATTTTGTCTTAATGTCTCTGTTATTTCATTATTAGCATACAGGAATGCAACTGATTTCTGGATATTCATTTGTGGATCCTGTGACCTTACTGAATTCCTTTATCAGTTCTAGTAGGTTTTTTGGTAGAGTCTTTAGTTTTTCCTTTATATACTACCATGTCATCTGTAAGCAGTGAAAGTTTAACTACTCCCTTATCAATTTGAATGCCTTTTATTTATTTTTCTTATCTGATTGCTGTGGCTAGGATGTCCAGTATTGTGTTAAATAAAAGTGAGGGTGGACATCCTGGTCTTGTTCCTGATCTTAGTGGAAAAGCTTTTAGCTTTTCACCATTGGGTATGATGTTAGTTGTGGGTTTTTCATATACAGCCTTTATTATATTGAGTTATATTTCCTCTAAACCTGTTTGGTTGAGAGTTTTTATTATGATTGGATGTTGTACTTCTCAAATTTTTTTTTAACATCTGTTGAAATGATCACATGGCTTCTATCCTTTCTCTTATTGATGTGATATATCACATTGATTGATTGGCAAATATTGAACCAACTATTGAACCAGCATCCCAGGAATAAATTCTACTAGATTGGGTTACCAATTTTTTTAGTGTATTGTTGGATTTGGTTTGCTAATATTTTGTTGAGGATTTTTGCATCTATGTTCATGAGATATAGTGACATGTGCTTTTCTTTTTTGTAGTGTCAGGGCAATGCTGGCCTCATAGAATGAATTTGGAAGCTTTCCTTACTCTTCTGTTTTTGGAATAGTTTGAGAAGAATAGGTATTAACCCTTTAAATATTTGGCAGAATTCACCTATGGAGCCATCTGGTTTTGGACTTTTGTTTGTTGGGAGTTTTTTGATTACTAATTCAATTTCATTGCTGGTAATTAGTCTGTAGAAATTTTATTTTTTCCGCTTTCAGTTTTGGGAAGTTAGATATTTCTGGGGATTTAACCATTTTTTTTAGGTTGTCCAATTTTTTGGTGTATAATTTTTCATAATATTCTCTTTCAATTCTTTGTATTTCTATGGTGTCAGTTGTTATTTCTCTTTCATTTCTGATTTTGAATTCTTTCTCTCTCTCTCTCTCTTTTTGATGAGTCTGACCAATGGATTATCAATTTGTTCATCTTTTCAAATAACTAGCTCCTGGTTTCACTGATCTGTTTTACTGTTTGTTTTTTTAGTTTCTATTTTGAGTATTTCTGCTCTAATCTTTATTATTTCCTTCCTTCTACTAGCTTTGGTTTTGCTTATTCTTTTTCTAACCTCCTTTAGGTATAAGATTAGGTTGTTTATTTGAGGCTTTTTGTTTTTTTCTTCTTGAGACAGGCCTGTATTGCTATAAGCTTCCCTCTTAGAACCTCTTTTGCTGCATCTCAAAGATTTTGGACCATTGAGTTTTTATTTTTATTTGTCTCCGTGTATTTTTTGATTTCCTATTTGACTTCTTGATTGACCCATTCTTTGTTTAGTAACATGATAATTAGCCTTCATGTATTTGTGGTCTTTTTTAGATTTTTACTTGTTGATTTCTAAACTCATGGCATTGTGGCTGGAAAAGATGCATGGAAGGATTTCAATCTTGAATTTGTTGAGACTTGTTTTGTGGCCTAACATGTGATGTTCCATGTGTACTTGAAAAGAATGTATATCTCATGCATACTTGAAAAAAGATGGAATGTTTGGAATATATCTGTTAGATCCATCTGGCCCAATGTGTTATTCATAGCCACCGTTTCCTTGTTGATTTTCTGTGTGTATGATCTACCCATTGATGTAAGTAGGGTGTTAAAATTTGCTACTATCGTTGCAAAGTAATTATTCATAGTAATTATCGAATACTTCTTTTATGTTTGTTGTTAGCTGCTTTATGTATTGGGTGCTCCCATGTTGGGTATATAAATATTTACAGTTGTTATATGTTCTTGTATTTTCTTTATGAATATATGTGTTGTCCTTTGTCCCTCATTACAATCTTTATTTTACAGTCTATTTTATCTGATATAGGTATTGTTTCTTAGGCTTTCTTTTCAATGTCAGTTGTATAATAAATGCTTTTCTAAATAAATAAATAAATAAATAAATAAATAAATGCTTTCTATGTCTTTACTTTCAAACTGCATGTGTCTTTAGGTCTGAAATGAGTCCCCTGTAGGTAGCCTATACATAGGTCTTGCTTTTTTAAAAAACATATTTTATTTTTAAAGTAATCTCTCCGATGTGGAGCTCCAACTCATGACCCCGTGATCAAGAGTCATATGCTCTACCACCTGAGCCAAATAGGCACCCCAAGTGTACTTTTTTTTTTAATCCATTTCATCACCCTATGTCTTTTTATTGGAGTGTTTAGTCCATTTACATTCAAAGTGATTATTGGTAGGTATGTACTTATTGACATTTTGTGTTATGGTTGTTTTTGTAGTTCTCTGGTCCTTTCTTGCTCTTCTCTCACAGTTTACTGGTTTTCTTGAGTGATATATGTGGATTCCTTTCTCCTTATTTTTTGTATATCTATACTGGTGTTTGAATTGTTGTTACCATTAGATTTATATGTGATATCTTATGCATATAACAGACTATATTAAGTTGATGGTTACCTAAGTTTGAACCCATTCTAAAAGAATTAAATTTTTACTCCTCTCCCCACTCCTCTATGTTTTAGGTATATGTTGTTATATTTTACATCTGTGTGTCCGTGTGTGTGTGTGTGTGTGTGTGTATCCCTTGATCAATTTTCATAGATATACTTAATTTTCCTGCTTTTGTGCTTCCCACTTTTCTTCTATTTACGGTCTTTCCTTTCCACTCAAGGAGTCCCCTTTAACATTTCGTGTAAGGTTCATTTAGTGGTGATGAATTCCTTTAGCTTTTGTTTGCCTGAGAAACTCTATCTTTCCTTCTATTCTAAATGTTAGGCTTGCTGTATAAGGTATTCTTGGTTACAGGTTTTTTTCTCTCAGCACTTTGAATATACCCTGCCACTCTCTCCTACTCTGCAAAGTTTCTGGTGAAAAATCTGATAATAGCCTTATGTGCTTTCTCTTGTATGTAACTATTTTCTTTTCTCATACTGCTTTTAAAATTCTGTATCAGTAGTTTTTGCCATTTTAATTACCATGTATCTTGGTGTAGATCGCTTTGGGTTGATTGTGTTGGGAGCTGTCAATCTGGATTTCTGTTTCCTTCCCCAGATTTGGGATGTTTTTAGCTACTATTTCCTTAAATGTATTTTGTGACCCCTTTTCTCTCTCTTCTGAGATCTCTATACTGTGAATGTTATTATGTTTGATGTTGTTTGAGTTCTATTAATCTGTTCTTATTTTGTATTCTCTTTTCTTTCTCCTGTTTAGCTTGATTGCTTTCCACTACTCTCTTTCAGGTCTCTCTCCATTCTTCTGCTTCCTCTAGTCTGCTACTTATTCTATCTTGTGTATTTTTAATTTCAGTTGTTGAGTTCTTCATCTCTCATTGGTTGTTTTTTGTTTTCTATCTCTCTGTTGAGGGTCTCACTAAAGTCCTCTGCTCTTTTCTGAAATCCATTGAGTATCTTTATGGCCATTACTTTAAATTCTCTATCAGGCATGTTAGTTATCTCCATTTCATTTAGCTCTCTTGCTCTGATTTTGTCCTGTTCTTTCATTTTGGGATGTATTCCTCTGTCTCCTCATTTTGTTTCTCTGTGTCTGTTTCTATGTTAGGAAAGTCAGTTACATCTCCTGCTCTTGAAGGTAGTGGCCTTATGAAGGAGAAGTCCTGTAGTGCCCTGCAATGCAGTGTTCCCTGCTTCCCAGGTCCTGGAGCTTCACGGGTATCTCCTGTGGTGTGTTGTGTGCTCTACTATTGCAGTTCTGCCACTCTTGTCTTCAGTCTAGTTGTCTGGAATGGGTCTCTTTACCTGTTGTGAGCACATTTTGGTCCCTGTGTTGTGAGCACACCACTCTGGGGCCACCTTGGGCTTGAGTTGGGTCAGACTGGGTGTTTGCTAGAGATGCAGGACCGCCAAACTACAGGGCACTCTCCCTGCATTGTCACTGAGAAGCTTTTATTGGTGGGTAGGCCCTGTAGTCCGAACAAATGTAGCCCCAGCCCACTGGACTTTTCTCATTGACTAAATGGAAAGGTGTTTGAAAGATCCAACTGTAAGAGGAGTTTGTGAGGTCTGTTCTTAAATACACATTGTGCCTATGCTTCTCTACAGTCACTTGAGACAGAGCAGAGAGATTTCAGTAGTAACTGACTTTCCAGAGCATTCCTTGTTTCTTACCTTGAGAACATAGAATTCTTGATTCTCTGTTTTAGACAGTTGCTAAATTTTATAATTTCAGGCTCATAGGCTCACAGGGAAATTTTAAGCTTTATATTTTGTTCTAGTGTTGGGGGTCTTGGATATTTTGAATTTTAACTCCTCTGATGTATTACAGTAACCTCTTTTTTGAACTTCCTGTGCTTTAGTTCTCTGTCTCTGTCCAACAACCGGAATTTATGAGATGTGACTAATATAAATTATATGCAGTCTAACTAGTATATGTGGTTATCTTTCTATCTTCCTGGAGCAAGACTCAATTCAGGGTAGCGCTGACCCCCGTCAGGCCTACTTGCACCCTGCCACGCTTGTGGCACCACTTTGGATGGACTCTTGCCAACGTTGTTTTTGGGAGGGTGAGTCCACAGGAGAATGCGGGTGTAGGCTGCACAGTGTTAGCAAGCTTTGTGCCAGTCTGCTGTGGGAGGAGGCTGATTGGGAGGAACTGGTTCACAGGAGAAGGTGGGTTGGGGCACATGGCATTAGCAAGTTTTGCACAGGTCTGCCATAGGGGAAGGACTTGGAGCCGAGGCTGGTATGGAGGGAGCTGGTCTGGTGAATTGTGCAGGGGTTGGCAGGGGTTAGCATGCTGTTAGCAAGGGTCCTGGGGAGTGCTCACACTGTGCTTGTTCCCACAGATGTCGGACACAGAGGAGGGGAATGGCACTCACTAGCTCCTTTGTCCTTAAAGTCTCCCAAAGATCCCTACCCCTCCAGCATAGGCACTGAGATTAGCAAGCCAATCTCCCTCCTCTGTACCCCAAGGATCTTTTAAACTGCTGCTTCTGTACTGTGTCTCACTGATGCTGTTTATTGTGCTATCTCTTCAGGGGTAGAGACTCAGTTTCCCATTGTCCTCTGGATCTCCTAGAGCGAAGCTCATTGATTTTGAAAATTCCAGGTCCTGAGTCCCAAGAATTGTAGGAACTTGGGAAATTAAGCCCCTCTGGTTTTCATAGCCAAATGTCATAAGGATTTGTCTTCCCGTGCGGGTCCCCCATGTGTGCGGTGCCTCGTGTGGGATCCTCTCCCCTCCCAGCACCACAGCATCCCTCCCTCCTGTAGACAGTCCTGCAGTCAGTTTGGCTCCCAGCTTCATGTCTGTCCTCCCTACCCACTTTGATGTAGTCTCTTCTCGACATTTAGCTGAGAGGAGTCCATTCTGCTGTCTTCAGGTCATTTTCTGGGTTATTTACGCTGATGTGGGTGTCATCTCGGTATATCTGTGCAATGAGGTAAGCCCAGGATCTTCCTACTCCACCATCTTCCCTGTAAGTCCAGATTTCTGTATATTAATTATCCTGCAAATTTATTGAATTCATTTATTCAAAATTTTTCATGAAGTCTTTAGGGTTTCCATATATATTCAGTATGCCATCTGAAAGCAGTGAAAGTTTTACTTCTTCCTTACCAATTTTTAAAAAGATTTTATTTCAGAGAGAGAGAGTGTGTGTATGTGTGGGTGGGTGGGGGCGAGGAACACAAGGAGAGGGATAAGCACAACCCTGAGATCATGACATGAGCTGAAATCAAGCGTTGGGTGCTTAACCAACTGAGCCACCAGGTGCTCTTCTTCCTTACCAGTTTGAATGCCTCTTACGTCTTGTCTGATTGCTGTGGGTGGGAATTCCGGTATTATGTTGAATAAAAGTGGTGAGAGTGGACATCCTTGTCTTGTACCGATCTTAGAGGAAAAGCTCTCAGTTTTTCACCATTGAGTATGATGTTTGATTTGGGTTTTTCATATATGGCCTTCATTATGTTGAAGTATGTTCCCTCTAATCCTACTTTGCTAAGAATTTTTTTATTGTGAATGGATGTAGAATTTTATCATGTGTTTTCTGCATCTATTAGATGGTTATATGGTTCTTATCATTTGTTTAGTTAATGTGATATCTCATGTTGATTGATTTGTGTTTATTGATTTGCTGATCCTTGCACCCCTGGGACAAATTCCACTTGATTATGGTGAATGGTCCTCTAAATATATTTTTGTACTTCCATTTACTAATATTTTGTTGAGAAATTTTGAATCTCTTTCATCAGGAAAACCTATAGTTTTCTTCTTCCTTTTTTTTTCACAGTGTCTTTATCTGATTTTGGTAACATGGTAATACTGGCCTTGTAGGATGAATTTGAAAGTTTTCTTTCCTTTTCTGTTTTGGAATGATTTGAGAAGAATAGAGACCGACTCTTCTTTAAATGTTTGTAGATTTTGCCTATGAAGCTAACTAGTCTGTGTTTGTTGGTAGTCTCTTGATAACTGATCCAATTTCTTGCTAGTAATCGTATGCTTAAATGTTCTATTTCTTCCTAGTTTTGGTAGGTTATATGTTTTGAGGAATTTATCCACCTCCTCTATGTTGTCCATTTTGTTGGCATATAATTTTTTGTAATAGTAGCTTGTCCTTTATTTTTCTGTAGCGTTGGTTATTCTCCTCTTTCGTTTCTGATTTTATTTGAGTACTCTTTTTTTATGTTGATGAATCTGGCAAAAGCTTTCTGAATTTTATCTTCATAGAACCAGCTCTTGCTTTCATTGGTCTTTTTTAATGTTTTTGTTTTTTCATTTTTGTTTTTTTAGTCTCTATTTCTTCTCTGATCTTTATTATTTCCTTCCTCTACTAATATTGTTCCTTTTTTCTGTTCCTTTTTTCTGTTTTTTTTTTCCTAATTCCTTTATTGTGCTTGTTCCTTTTTTCTGTTTTTTTTTTTTTTCCTAATTCCTTTATTTGTAAGGTTATATTTTTGGTAACTTCTTGCTTCTTAAGATAGATCTACACTGCTGTAAACTTTTCTCTTAAAACTGCTTTTGCTATGTCCCCCAAATTTATTTTTTAACAGTTAACTAAGTGATAGATACATTTTAAAGTAATTTCATTTGTTTTCCTGTTTATTTAATACATTTAAAAACATTATTCTGAGACAATCCTCACAGATTTCACTAGACTGACATTAGGGTCCAGGGCACAATGGTTGAGAACCCTTGACTCTTATGGGTACTTGGGCCATTTAAGACCTTGAATCACTCTACCCAAATAACACTCATGGAAGGCTAAAGTAAAGATCAGAATGCCAGTTCATTAATTTGCAATAAGAAATAACTGCCACATAAAATTTACAGAACTACAATGAAAAATGCATAACCCACAACCATAGTGGTGATTTTAACATATCTCTCTGAGTCATAAAATAAGCAGGGAGATTAAAACACACACACACACACACACACACACACACAATAGTAAAGATGTAGAAAGTTTGAACAATATGATTAGCAAACCTGACTTAATAAGAATATATGGATCCCAACAGCTGCAGCATAGACCTTCTTTTCACTAAAGCAAAACATTAAAATTGGCTGTATATTGGATCAAGAACAGTTACCTAAAATTTCAGAGGATTAAAATCCTACTCATTATGTTCTCTGATTATAATATAAATAAGCTGGAAATCAACAACAACAAATACTAGCAAAATCCTTTATGGTTGGAAATAAATACACTTAGTAATTCTTGGATCTAATCTAAAATTAGATAATATTTTGCACTGGATGATAAAAATATAATACTGTATATTGTTTATTTGTAAAATACAGGTGAATGTAACTCTTATTTATAAGGAAATGTTTAGCTTGATATGCATATGTTAGAATAGAAGAATTCTGAAAATCAGTGAGGTAGGCTGGCAAATTTAGCCTAAAAACAGGAAAAAAAAGGTAATAATGTAAATTAATGACACACACAATAAAGTACAATCACATATCCTAAAATAGATCCTTTGAAAGGACAAATGAAATGTAATATCTTCTTTGCAATACTAATATTAAGAAAAGAGATGGCACAAAAACCAATATCAAGAAAAAAACCAACTGATAACCATAAATTGTAAAGACATTAGATAAAAGGATATCATGAATAACTTTATGTAAATATATTTGAAAATTTAGCCACAATAAATTTCTGCTAAATATAACTAAGAAAACTAGCCTAGAACATTGGAGTCTCCCTATAACTACTAAGTGTATTGAATTTGTGATTAAAACCTTTACACAATGGGTGTGGGGCTGGCTTAGTCAGTGGAACGTGCAAGTCTTGATCTTTGGGTCATGAGTTCAAACCCTATATTGGATGTAAAACTTACTTAAAAAACAAAGCAAAACAAACAAAACCTCCACATAAAGAACACCCTTGGCCCAGATAGCTTCACTGATGAATTTTATACAACACTTAAGAAAAAACGAGTATTTTTCAAACTCTTGGAGATAGGTGAAAAAGAGGGAATGTTTGCCATGTTGTATGAGATCACAAGAACCTTGATATCAAACACTGAGAAGGTTATTACAAGAAACTAATATGATAATATGATTATTTGCTTTTCTTTGTGGAATCCCACCTAAGCTCATGTAGTAGTTTTCTGTGGCAGCTTTAACAAATTACAATAAACTTTGTGTTTTAAAACAAATGAACTTATTACATTATAGTTTTTAGGTTAGAAACCCAATACTGATCTCACTGGGCTGAAATTGTGTGAGCAGGGCTGCCTTTCTTTTCTGAAGTTCTGAGGAGGACCTTGTGTTTTCTAGCATCCAGAGGTCTGCCAGCATTCTTGGCTCTTGGCCCCCTCCGCCATCTTGGGAGCCTACAATAGAAGTTGCATTCTTATCACATTGCATCATCCTGACCCCCTGTTAGGTCTCCTTCTTCCACTTTTAAGGACCTTTATCATTCCAGTGGGCCCACCTAGATAATTTGGGATATACTCCCTATTTTAAGGTCAGCTGACTAGCAACCGTAATTCCATCTATAACTTTAATTTCCCTTTGCTGTGTAAGGTAACATATTCACAGATGGCAAGGAATAGACTTTGGACATCTTTGGGAAGAGGGCATTATTCTGCCTACCACAGCATATACTGCTTTTTAAATTTTTGGCACTAGATGCAAAAGTCCTTAACAAAATGCCAGCACATCAAATTCAGCAATACATGAAAAGGATAATATGTAAAAACAAAGTTGGGCCTACTCAAGAATGGTAACATTGATTTAACATTAAAAAATTCAATTACTATAACAGAAAAAGGGGAATTATTTGTTTGATAAAATTCAACTCTTTTTATGATTACAAACATTTTTCTACCCAACAAATTGACCAAAATGCAAAAGGCACACCAAGGGTTGACAATGGTGTGAACAGTAGGAACTCTCCTATACTGCTGAGCCAGTGTGTGGGTGTGCACCCTTCGGAGAACTGTTTGGCATAATCTGCTAAGGTTGAAGATGTGCACTTAGCAGCTCTGCTCCTGGGTAAATACGTCAACTGAAATGTGTTCACATATGTAACAGGAGACATACAATTATTTTCACAGCATGTTGTTTGTATGGATAAAAACTAGAAGCAGCCTTACCTTCTAGTCATAGTAAAGTGGATAAAGTTTGATCTATCCATGCAGTGGAGTACTATATAGTAATGACAATCAGTAAGCTACAGTTATTTGAGCATTGTGAATGAATCGATGAGCATGAATTCTTATTATTTTTAAAGATTTTATTTATTTGAGAGAGAGCACATGCCCGCACAAGTTGGGGGAGGGAGGAGAAGGAGATGGAGAAGCAGACTCGGGACTTGATCCCATGGACCCCGAGATCATGAACTGATCCAAAGGCAGATGCTTAACTGACTGAGCCACCCAGGTGTCTCTGATGAACATAAATTATAGACAAAAAAAGCCAGGCAGTAAAGAATGCATCTTTATATTCATATACAGTTCAAAAAAAGAGGTAAAACTAAATCACATGGTTTTAGGATGTATGCTTAGGTGGCAATTTTCCAAAGGAAAAAAAAAAAGACAAGGAATTAATTATCATATAAGTTCGGATAGTAGGGGGTAGTGAGGGAAATAAAGGGCATGGAAGGAAGGGGCACATGGTTTCTGGGGGCTAGAAATACCCTATTTCTTTTTTTTAATACCCTATTTCTTAAATGGGGTAGTGGCTACTTGAGTGTTTGCATTGTGACAAGTCAAAAAGATATATTTGCATATTTTTCTTTATGTATATTTGTCTCATCACAAGGCTAGAGTATTTAGACATGGCCAATTCATACTCTATGTAAAGTCAAGTCAGTTAGAAGCCATGTTACTGACATGTTATTAGGGATCAGTGGCCATATAGAAACGGGAAATTCTTAAGAATTTGTTTGAGTAGCATAGTATCCCCTAGGCCGACCAAGACGTGAAGCCATGCCATTAAAAAAAGATTTTGTCAGTGAAAACAAGAGGTGTTAGATGCATTAGACTTGAGAGGTGTCTCTCTGTGACAAAGTCTAGCTGGTTTCCACATCCAGTTGGTAAGGCTCTTGGCCTCCTGGACATCATTTGCATAGGTGATGTCATTTCCTGCAATTCATTGCCATTTAGATGCATCTGTCCGCTTTACTTGCCTGACCCAAGTCTCTCCTCCCTCACCCTTTAGACCTTTGTTTATATATGTTCACACAATAAGATCATAAACTTGTTTCACTGGCATGGTCTTGCTATCTTTAGAGTTGATTGGTCTTTCACATTACTTGGATCAGTAGACTCAGGACTGCTCATTACAGTCATTTAAAAGATATATATTTTTTTTCTCTCTCTCTCTATCTATCTATCTATCTATCTATCATCTATCTATCATCAGATTTCATTCATTCACAAGAGACACAGAGAGAGGCAGAGACACAGGCAGAGGGAGAAACAGGCTCCCTGCAGGGAGCCCAATACAGGACTCAATCCCAGGACCCCGGGGTCACATCCTGAGCCAAAGGCAGTCACTCAACTGCTGAGCCACCCAGGCATCCTTAAAAAAGAGATTTACTTATTTATTTGAGAGAGAGAGAGAGCATGAGCAGGAGGGGCAGAGGGAGAGGGAGGACAGAATTTCAAGCAGACTCTGTGCTGAGTGTGGAGCCCTACCAGGGCTTGATCTCACAACCCTGAGATCATGACCTGAGCTGAAATCAAGAGTCAGTCACTTAAGTGACTCTGCGACCCAGGTGCCATTCTTCATTGCAGTCATTTTTAAAAGTTCTTTTGGGGAGAAGCAGGTGGCTGTCTCAGTCTGTAATGCGCTTGCGGCTCTTGATCTCAGGGTCATGCATTCAAGTTCTGCACTGAGCATGGAGCCTACTTAAAAAAAAAAAGTCTTTGGAGCATTTATCTATATTCTCCATAGACCAACAACGTGGGCATATATGAAGTTCAGATAGTGAAGGGACAATATCCAGCAGGTTGTGGAAGCCAAGACTCCAAGTAGAGAGTATGAGAATAGAAATCAAGAACACAAGTCATCTTCAGAGAAGTGATGATTTTTAGAGGAGAATGGCTGTATAACATGGATTTCTTATCAGTCTCAATTTTTTTTTACCATAACCTTAGTTTGATAGGAAAATAAATTTGTCACCTAAAATCTTTTAAGAATGGATTGTTCCAATAAATACTCAACATGAAGTTTTTTTTTTTTTATTTTTTTAAAGATTTATTTATTTATTTATTCATGAGAGACACAGAGAGAGGAGAGAGAGGCAGAGACACAGGCAGAGGGAGAAGCAGGCTCCATGCCGGGAGCCCGACGTGGAACCCGATTCCAGGACTCCAGGATCGCGCCCTGGGCCAAAGGCAGGCGTCAAACCGCTGAACCACCCAGGGATCCCCATTTTTGTTGTTGATTATGGATGTTTTAAAACATTTTTCGTCAGCACTATCAAATCATATATCTAAACTATTTCAAATTATGGAATATTTCAGCATTTAGGGGATTCAGAATTTGTCTAGGTTTTTTGAAAGACACTGCCTTGAGGGGGCTTGGGACACCTGGCTTGCTCAGTCATCGGAGCATGGGACAGTTGATGTTGGGGTTGTGAGTTCAAGCCCCACACTGGGTGTAAAAACTACTTAAAAAATAAAATCTTAAAAGGAAAAAGACACTGCCTTGAATAGAGTGAAAAAAAGATAACAGGTAAAAGGTACACAGAATATAATTTATAATTATTTTATAAATGATTTTAGATTTATAATGATTTGTAAATGATTTTAGAATTTTAGAATTTTATAATAGTTGAATTTCAGGTCTACTTTTAGTTCTACTTTACCATTGCTAGGAAATCAAAATACTGTACTGCCTAAATGTGAATGTACTCAACATTGAGTAAGTTTGAGATTTATATTTTCATTTACATATTTTCTCATTCGGAGTTTTTCCATTTTATTCATGAGTAGCGCCAGAAACACCCAGATACCTAGGCAGTCGCTGAGTCATCCCATTCATTCCACTTCTGCCATTTAGACCGACACAACATTTGCTCTCTGTTCAATGCACTTTCCAATATTTGGAGTTACGGAATTTGAGCTGTGAGACCTTAGCAATCATCCCAACTCTTGCAGATGACAGATCAGCCCTGTATTGAGGTGATGATTCACCTGGAGTCGTATCTCCCAGATGGTGGCAGCAGTGGTACCAGAACCACATCCTCTATGAAACCAGCTGGGTCATTGTCTCTTGCAGTGGTGTCATTATGGCAGATGGAATGGGTTGTTAGGTTTTAATGTGAGGCAGACCTACAGAGAGGGTTTACCTTCCCCATTTGTCAGCTTGTGATCTGGGGTGAGTATTTCCAATCCTGTTTCCTTGTAAAACATACCTAGTATGGTAGCTGTAGGGAATAAATGAGATGATGCACATAAGCAATTAGCGCAATGTCTGATCTATAACACACACATATTTAAAAATGTTTGCTATTATTATCTCTGATTATCTTTTCCTTTTGAGGACAAGCATCCCTACTTTCTTTTTCTCATATATTTTGGGATTTTTTAAAATACCATCCCAATCATCATCTCTAGTTACATATTTTTCATGAAATGTGGCAATAGTGCTTAAAACAAATACAGCTTATTTAGCTCAGGGCCAGAGCACGATGTATGTATCTTTAAGCTATTGGCAATGATTATAAAAAAATTTTAGAACAGTGAAAATTATTAACTCACTTGCAAAATTCTCCATGGAATCACCTACATATACCAGCATATGTTGTTCCTTCTCCACTTGCATTTTTCTTTTCCTTCCTCCTATAGCCCTCATAAAGGAAAACAGATCATTCTATGGTGGTGTGTGTGGGAAGAAAACATGGGGGGTGGGGAAGAAAACATGGAGCCATATACGCATTAATGCCTTGAGAAATTGGATAAAAAGAATCAAAGAAGAGGAGTGCCTGGCTGGCTCAGTTGGGCCTGGAGCCTACTTAAAAAGAAAGGAATCACAGAAGAAACATCCATCAAATTCCTTTAGGTCTCCTCATCAATGACCATTAGCCTTGACCTTGTCTTTCCAGTACTGTACAGATGACTTCCCAGATTTGTCTGTCTGTGTATCTCATTATACACATTCTTGCCTTCAGTGTCGATATTTTGGTGGGTGGTAAATACTGATTAAAACTGTATCTTCCAATTATAGCAGTATTGCGAGAAGTAGCTATTAAATAATGCCATTCCTTCCAAAACTCCTAAGTAAAATTTCATCCGAGAATAATGATTTTGTGTAGACGTTACTTCTGGAGTGATGTTTGGAGTAGACTGTAATTCTCATACTTTTCCAACTGACTCTAGCATGTAAAGCTACTCTTTAAATTTGCCCTCAAAGTTGGTGATCATTGCAATTCGATAACGTGGAAATGGGATGTCACATGTTCCTCAAAGCACAGGGTCTACCCGAGAGGTCTGGGTAATCATTTCTCCCCGTAGGATGTTACGCTGGGTCCGGCCCTTCCAGGCTTCCAAGGTAGAGGAGGAGTTCACGGCCTTGTGGGTCCTCAGTCGTGGCCTCCAAGCAGTCTTGCATGGATAGGCCCACCCCGTAGTCATCACTGCTGCAGGGTCCCTTCCCAGCACCTAACTGCTATAACTGCTAGGTGATGTGCAAGAACATTCTCCATCCTTGGAGGGTCGTTAGCCTTATTGTCAGGAGAACGTGATGGTGGTAGTTGAGAACGGGACCAGTGGTTGGAGAGCAAGTTCCACTTGTGACTGCCTAACTGTGCACCATCTGACGCATCCCCCAAATGTTACATTCCTGTTCTTGAACCCGGGATGATCCTACTTCTCCTGGGGGCTGCATATTCTAGTCTGTATAAACCATGGCGCCGAATGCCTGGGTTTGAACCCCGTTCTGTTACTTAAGAGATCTGTGTGATTGTGGGCCAATTGCTCCCTCACATCAGTAAAAGAGAGGTTCTCACACGATTCTATGAAGATTCAGTTGGTTAAGGTAGGTGAAGTTAGAGCAGTGCCTACAAGCAGCACTCGAACACCAGCCATTGCTGTCTTCAAAAACAAGGCCCGGGCCCTTCCTGGAGGAATGAGATGGGACCGAGGGACGGTCTTGGAAGGCAGACGCTCTCGGTATGTCAGTGTTTGGCCAACTGGTCGGTTCGTGGGCTCCTCGCGGCTGGGAGCTAGGCTGCGTGTGTGTCACATGGTACCCGGAACAGGCGGTCATGAGGAGATGGATGTGCAGGTCAGTGCTTCTTAAGAAGGTGAATGAAAAATAGCCAATCCTCCTTTTTTCCAATTTTTTTTGCTGAAGGATTGAATATTTGAAATTATAATTTAGAATTCATTATTTTCGGGGGCACCTGGCTGGCTCAGTCGGTAGAGCATGAGACTCTTGATCTCAGGGTTGAGTTCAAGCCCCACTTTGGGTGTAGAGATGACTTAAAAATGAAATCATTAAAAAAAAAATAAATAAATAATTTTTTTTTTTCCTTTCTGACTCCCTGAAATTGCTTTTATCGATGGCTCTCCCAGGATGGTCGCTCTACCTTTGACTAATCATGTTGGGTCTCCCTGGCAAATTCACAAAATGTGTATCTGGCTTATCTGTTCTCAACCTGTGAAACCGCATGAAGGTTTCACAACTCTAGCCGTGAGGTGTAGCTCCATCTCTAAGCCTCAACTCATCGGAATTTCCTTTAGCTTAGGATCACTTGGATGGACCACCGGACCACCGTGGAGGAGCATCACAGAGCAATGCGAGGAGCATGGGTGGGTGAAGAAAAGGTGATGTCTGAGGGAGACCTGGTTTTACCTTCATTAGCACTCCTTGGTCGTGCAACCTGAAGTCCTTTGTTCTCTGAAAATAGTGGCATTGGTACTGAGCTGAGCCACACAGCTGGGGCTGGCTGGTGGTATTTCCTAGCATCTCGAGCACCGTGGACACATGAGGATTAGCAGCCTTTCAGAAGACGGTCTGATGTCACCCGCACTCGCTTTGCTGACAACCGAGGACTCGTCTGCTTCCACCTGTCCTCAGTCACCACACTGGTTTTGCTGCAGAGGGAAGATTTCATCTTTTAGCCAGCAGGTGGCAACCAAATGAAAGCTAAAAGTTCATTTCGTTATGATAACTGGTGAAAATACTGTCTTTTCCTATATTAATGCGTGATGGAAATGACAGGTGGATGGGAGTAAAAGCATTTCACTCGGAAGCGGAGTCACCTCTGGCTACGGCATTTTTAACACTGAGCCCCAGATACAGATTAGTTTCTGTAAGGCCGCTTTGGATCTCAGAACCAGAGTCGCACAGCCGTGTAGCTTTTTAGGAGTTTGTCAGAGGAATCATCGAGATTTATGCAACCTTGTGTTTAAAACAATGAATCCATTCATTCGATTTGGCAGTTTGGAAAGCTGAGTGAAAAGTAAAGCCATCAACTGATAAAATAGAGTGGTTATAAGAACACTACTTCATTTTCTTTTCGGTCTGGTTGTATGTGATTTTGTGGTTTACCCTCTGAATTTGTGCATGATTTTTAAGCAAGTACACTTTTTAACTAAAAAAACTTTATTTATTTTTAAAGATTTGTATTTATTTATGCATGAGAGACACACACACAGAGAGAGGCAGAGACACAGGTAGAGGGAGAAGCAGGCTCCATCCATGCAGGGAGCCAACGTGGGACTCAGTCCCGGGTCTCCAGGATCACGCCCCAGGCTGAAGGTGGCGCTAAACCTCTGAGCTATCTGGGCTGCACCTAAAAAAGACTTTAAAAAGGTATTGGCAAGACAGGATCCTTGGTAAACTCTGAGTCTTAGTATTTTTTTTTTAATCTATAAGGTGGGGACAATATTATGTACTGTTGTAAAAGAAGAAGAAGAAAGAAGAAGAAGAGCAAGAAGAAGAAGGAAAAAGAAGAAAAAGAAGAAAAGAAGGAAGAAGAAGAACAAAAGGAAGAAGAAGAAAAGAAGGAAGACGAGGATGAAGAAAGAAGAAAGAAGGTGTTGGATGAAGAGCACTTCGGGTGGGGGTGCCTGGCACCCCAAGGGACATAACAAATGGGACTGTTAGAGGATTTATGTTATGGAGAATCGCTAGAGGTGGGAGGGGTCCAAGAGCCTCTGCTCCCTAACTAACCCCTTCCCTACACCAGGTGCCCTGAAGCCACTGCTCTCCTTAACACAGGTCCCCCTGGATTAATCCTTCGAGCAGGCTGGAGGTAGAGGGCAGAGAAGGCGGCTGCTGAGGGTTGGCTTCCCCTTTTCCAGGGACTGTGGGCGGTCCCCCTCGTGGGACTGGCAGGTACTGTGACAGCTGCATCTACCAGACACGTCAGGATCCAACCACAGCCACACGGTAGGCGCTGCTCCGCTTCGAGAAAATTCAACTCTAAACAGTAAGATGAACCCCTAATACTAGAGGACTTGGGTTTTCCACACTCCCTGCGACGATTTGTATCAAAAATCACTCCGTGACCACCAGGGATCAAGGTCAAGCAAAAGAAAATCTAAAACCCAAAGGGATGTTTTAGGCATACGTGGGACCGGCACCCGGCTGGTGTCCCAGGGTAAGCCTCCCAGAGGTGCTGCGTCCCCGCCAACAGTCGCTGCCCCTGACCCGTAAGGCCGAGGAGAGGATGCCAATTCCAGGCCTGGTTCTGGGCCTGGGATCCTTGCAGGCAGCGGAGGCAGTAGCGTCTCTGACGTCCGGGCTGTATAAAGCAAAGCGCGTCTGCAGTTAGATCCTTGTAATTTATAATCAGGCCTGATGATGGTTGTTGATGAGCAATGCTGCGGGAATCACAGGTTTGTGTTCTCCGTGCCTTCTTACCACGTTTCCTGAAGCTCAGTAAGACAAAGAGCCGGGGAGGCTACTGACGGGTTAGTCCCTTTGGGTGTGCTAGGGCTCTGGTCTCCCAAGGGAAGGGCAGGTTGAAGGACAGGGTGCGATGACCTTTCCTTCCCTTCCTACTTCACGATGCGTGCCGGGCCGGCCCGCGGGTGACACAGGGCTTACTGCCGGGAGCTGAGTCAACAGAAGCATCTGTTCCTACTGGAGACTCGGGGCGCTTACCCCCAAGAAACCGTCCTGGCGGGGACCCAGCCGTGCAGGGCTCTGGGGCCGCTTGCGGGTTCACCCTGACACGTGCACCCCATCTGTGGGGCAGCCGGACTCGCGGGGCCTGCGTCCTTGGCCAAGCGGTGGCCCTCACGCGGGGCCTTGGCATATGCAGGCAGCGAGGACCACGGAGTGACCGTGTCCAAATGTGGAGAGTCGCCCAGGAAGCCAGGATGGCACGGAGTGTGCAGGCGCACACGCACGTACAAAGGGGAGCCGTCGGGAAGGGAAAGAGCCTGAGTGGGATGGGCTGGGTGCAGACCAGAGGCCAGACCCCCCTGTGGGAGGAGCTTCGGGGTGCAGGGTGCAGTCCCCCCTCATGTGGCCTCCGGGGGGGCAGCCTCTGCCCCAGTGTCCAGGGCACATCTAAGTACCTCGTTCTTCCCCATCAAAATACGGGGCTTTTGCTTTTTTTAAAAAAAATGCTCGGCTGTGGGTATATCTCCGGTCCACATTTGACTCAAATGGAACACATGCCTGTGGACAATAAACACGTGGCCTGACGGTATTTATGCCGCGAGTGACTGTCTAGGGCCAGTCTAGTGACCCTCGCGTTAATCCGGGAAGTGGAGAAGAGAGAATTTCACAGACTCTCAAGAGATATTAGGAACTTTCCTCTTCTATTAACAAATTTAAAGTTTAATGGGACAGGTGAGTGGCTTTGGTGTTGAAAAATGAATGTTTATATCGGAAATCTATCGAGCTACCATAAGTTCACTGTGGCGTGAAACAGCAGCCCGAAAGGCAGTAAGGCCTGGCCTCTCCGCGTGACCCCAGGGCACCTCAGGCGGCGTGGGAGGCTCCCTGGCAGGCTCACGCTCACTCCTCGAGAACCCAGAATCTCATCCACTAGGTTGGCTCAGTAAAAATGTTGAAGTAGAAGTCAGCCTAAGGGGGACCCCCAGGGGGGCTGAGAGGTAGAGCATCTGCCTTGGGCTCAGGTCATGACCTCGGGGTCCTGGGATTGAGTCCCATGTCAGGCTCCCCACAGGGAGCCTGCTTCTCCCTCTGCCTGGGTCTCTGCCTCTCTCTCTCTCTCTCTCTCTCTCTCTGGGTCTCTCATGAATAAACAAATAAAATCTTTAAAAGGGGGGGAGGGGCGGTCAACCAAAGGGTGGGCCCAGAGACTTCCCAGGAGCCAAAACCCAAGCCAGGGAATGTGATGGGTATAGGTGGGGACATGTGAAGTCTGCAAGAATCCAGGCCTGGGCCGGTTCCCATGACACTGGTCCCCACTGCAAGGACTTCTGTGTCATTCTGGAAGGCCACAAGCCTTTCTAAAGATGAAGAAGGACAAAGAGATAACCAAATAAATCCAGAGAGGGGCTGTCTTATCACAGATGGGAACTTTGCCCCCAAAGCCAGCTGTTTTCAGACATGAGAAGGTAGCCACTTGCAAGCAGCTTAGCCCTTGTGTCCTCCGTGAAGAGACGGAGGACGCGTGTTATCCCCGGACAAGCTGACTAGGCCCGTGCTCCGTGTTCCCGTCTACCTTTGCCATCTTCCGCTCCCATACCCTGAACACGTACTTGGCGGCTATTGTAGGCGACATGGCTATTTCCTGATCACATTTGGCAGCTTGGTTGTGATTTGTTGGTAATGGGTCTTTGAGGGCTGAGACGGTGCTAAGCACAAGGTAGTTAAATACATGTATAAATGAATGACTATTCATTTATTCAAATGACTATCTCGGAATCGTTTATTAAAACTTTGAAATACCTGGCAAATCTTTAAAGAACCAGGTTTGTGACCTTTTGGTGAAATTTAAAAAATTGGTTCTACTTGATTATTCTATTTCTGTATTTCGTCGATTCTAAGATGTGTATTTATCTCAGACATTTAAACATCTCTGAAATTGGGATGCAGCTTACAATTGCTCATGTTTTTTTTTTTTAATTTTTTTTTTATTTATTTATGATAGTCACACACACAGAGAGAGAGAGAGGCAGAGACACAGGCAGAGGGAGAAGCAGGCTCCATGCACCGGGAGCCCGAAGTGGGACTCGATCCCGGGTCTCCAGGATCGCGCCCTGGGCCAAAGGCGGGCGCTAAACCGCTGCGCCACCCAGGGTTCCCCTGCTCGTGTTTATAATATTATCAGTAGCACTTTTTAACCAACAGTTTGCAAATTAATGAATGGTGAGTATAAAAAGGGATAGGTTTCTTAGATATGATAAACTATTTTATATATATACGCATCTCACCTTCGTACTGCATATGCTGCTTTTACAAGGATAGGATAATGGGGAAAGCATGGCTTTTTATATCAGAGGGATTTTATTGTGAATCCTGGCTCTGTGTTTTTTCTGTTGTTGTTTAAATCTGAGCAAAGAGCTTGCTCTGACATTATTCTGTAGGTTGCAGGGTTCTCATTTGTGTGATGGGAATAAAGCATTCCCTTTTTTTTTTTTTTTTTTTGGAATAAAGCATTCCTATTAAGGTTTTGCACTAAAGACCTTCAAATCTTCAAAGAAGAAATTTAGCCGAACTCCTTTCCTTTTTTTCTCTCTACCTTTTCCATCAGCCTAGTTGTATCTTAGAACAGCTCTATCAGTTAAGAATATGTAATTTCCATTTTACAGGTTTAGAAACAGAGGCTTCTCAGCATGAGTGAGTAAAGAGAAAGACCTTCCCACTATTCTTCTAGCTCTATTAGGCTTCTCACAGGTGACTGTTGACGTAGGTGAGAGTTTAGCTACTTTTTGGTTGATAAATTTCCGCAGGCAGCGTGTGTAACAGTCTTACACAATACCTTAATAATAATGTCACATACTACATCCTTTTTGGAAAGGAATTTACCTCTTGCCCTCATCCTGTAAACAAGGATGGGCTTCTATTTAAAGAAGAGGAAAAGGAAGAGGGAAGAGGATGTTATATCACCTGGCCTCGCATTTTTGGGAACAGATGTTTTCCTCATCTCATTGTTCACAGAAAATTGGTTCAAGACAGTAGAAACCAAATGTTCAAAACTACTGTAATCCATAAATCAATTCATGCTATTCTTTTGTTTGTCTAGAACAAAATTATGCACTGAAACTAAAGATCAATCCTAAACCTCAGGGCTTGGTGCAAAACCAAAAGCAAGTTATCATTTCTGTCCTGTGATGGACCAACAGGCAGTGGATGCGAGACCTGCAGGCTGAATCCAGGGGGGATTCGCAGAGGAGTGGTGGAAATCGCATTTATATTTTCTCAGTTTTGCCTGAAAATTTTTAATTATGGAATTTTCTTTTCTTCGCCTCGACATTTCTTTTTCCTGTTTGGCAATCACATTTGTAATTAGGTTGCAAATGGATCAGATAACGAGCAAGCGGTCTCATCTCAGGAATAAAATATCAAATTTAAGTGAAGAGGAGATGAGTGGATGCCTGTTGTTTGAAATTGCAGTTGGGTTTCTGATGGAGCCTGGGCTGCTTCCAGCCCCGGGGGCGCTGGCTAGTGGCGGCAGACAGTGCACCCCGCATCTGAAGAGCTGAGGGTCCCTGAATGGAAGATGTGCGATTGAGAGAGAGAAGCAAATTTAAAGAGTTTAGCCAGTGTCTGAGCTTTTTAGGTGCTCGATAAATTCACCTTTGGCATCGTTCGTTTCCTTTCCTTTTCAGTCCTTTACCCAGATTAAAACTATTTATTGTCTGAAACAGTTTTGAAGCTTCAGGGATCCCAGGGTGGACTTCGGGCGGGAGTTGAGCATCCCTGAGAAATGGGGGAGCGCCACACTCATCAAGGAGGCAAGCAGAGGAAGGCAGTCGCGGGGTGCTAGTACTCGGGGGAGGGCTGCCCGGGGCCCCATGCTTTAAGTATGGGAGGAGAGTTTCCCTCATTTTTTCTTTTCTTTTTTTTTATAATTTTTAAAAGATGTATTTATTTATTTATGTATTCATGATAGATAGATATATATATAGAGAGAGAGGCAGAGACACAGGAGGAGGGAGACGCAGGCTCCATGCTGGGAGCTCGCAGCAGGACTCAATCCCGGGTCTCTAGGATCGCCCTGGGCCAAAGGCAGGTGCCAAACCACTGAGCCACCCAGGGATCCCCTCCGTCATTTTTTTTCTTAACCAGCAGGCCGTCTCCGGGCGCTTTGTGGCCAAATCTGGCCCAACGTTTTCCCATTGTGAGAACACAGCCTAGCCTGTCCTTGAGTTGTTTTATTTTATTTCAATTAATTAATTTACAATGAATGAACGCATGAACCTATGGATGAGAGCGTGCAGGTGAGTGAGTGCATGGGGGAAGGGGGAAGGATGGGGGGAGGAGGGAGAGGGGGGAGGAGGGTGATCCAGAGGGAAGGAAGGGAGAGGGGGAGAGGGAGGAGCTGCCCTGCGGGAGCACAGGCCACCAGCCGGGCTCTCCCGTGACCCCCGTGACCCCCGTGCTCCTCGTCGTTTGTACCCATTTGTTGGCCCCTTCAACCACGCGGGCTAGACACAGGGTAGCTGTGGACCCCACCTGCCCGCACCTACCAGTTCTTACAGGTTCTGTAGTGCGGGCCTGTGTGCGTCCCCCCCCCACCCCGCGGCAGGCTGCATGGCCTCGATGTGGATGCCATGTGGGTGCGATGTGGGTGCGATGTGGGTGCGATGTGCCTGTGAGGTGGCTGTGATATGGCCGCGATGCCGTTGTGATGTGGCCGCGATGTGTCTGCGATGTGTCTGCGATGCGGCCCTGATGTAGATACAATGTGGCCGCGATGTGGATGCGATGTGGATGCGATGTGATACCATGTGGCCGCCATGCGGCCGCGATGTGGATGCCATGTGGATGCGATGTGGCCGCGATGTGGATGCGATGTGGCCGCGATGTGGATGCGATGTGGCCACGATGTGGATGCGATGCGGATGCGCGCCAGGCCGGCGGCTGCCCTGGGGAGGCCTGGGCCCTCTCCAGCTTTCCCCCCTTCCCGCTATTCCCAGCCACTGCAGTGTCCTTCCCCGTGGGGCCAGTCGTGTTAACATCCTGCTCAGCATCTGAGCATCCCTTGCTGTGTGGGGAACACACGTGCAAGGCCCTGGCCATCCTTCAACACCCGGCAGGCATCGCTGATTCTTTGTGCTGCTCCTCCCAGCCCATCCCCCCCACCCTTCGTGTCCCCCCACACCCTGGCCCAGTGCCAGCACCCCCCCCCCCCCCCCCGCCCGGCAAAGTCCTGCTCTTCCCACACTCGTTCAACACCTGCTGGGCTGTGTCGGTTGAGGTGTGCTGCCCCCAAACGGCCCCACCTGCACAACAGGCAGTGTTTACTGGAGAAAGCTTGGGGGAGAGTCACCCATGTGCGTTACCTTCATCCTGGCATCTTCCCTGAAATCCTAAAGGACCTTGGAGTTCTGTACCTCCTTTTAGTGCCTGTTCCCTTCACATTTGTGTGTGTGTGCGTGCATGTGTGGGTGTGTGCAGGTGCTCACTTTTGCATTTATCATACAATGCTTCCTGTTAGGATACGCATACATGTGTCTGTCCTGCCTGGAAGGCACCTGCTGGGGTTGGGCGGGCTCAGCTGCATGGCCCTCGGGTGTGTGCGAGGTGAGCCTGGGGCCCTGGGGCCTAACCCGGCAGGTGGCTTCAGTGCTGAATCCGTGGCTTGCTGGGGAACCTGCTCTTCCCAGGAGGACCCTCCCGTGTCCTTCGAGAACCCAGCACGCCCTCCCTTCCTGGTGCCTGGCTAGTGCCCGGCTGGTGCCCTTGGGACATTTGAGGAATCTCCAGGGGACCCCTCTCATGCCCGAAGATCGCCTCAAGGTGGTCGGGTGTTCACTCTGGACTGAAATCTTTGCAAGTATTTTTGTTATGTTTGATGGCGAGTGTCCAGGCTTCCCTTTCCGTCCCCCTGCCAGGGGCATGCCTGTGCACGCAGCCCACAGCCCACAGTATCTCCCCTGGGGAGGTCTTTCTCTGTTCGGGACTTCAGAAGTCTCTTCGAAGGAACCAAACCCTAGAGGGCTCTGCCCGTTTCACTTAGTTTTCTCTACGGGCTTTATCCATTTGTGCGCCACGGCTCTATTTTGATGATCTTTGCAGGTGAGACCAGCATTGTGTGTCACAGGGGCAGGCGCACAGTAAGGAATATTCTGATATATGTCTCGTTTTCAGGACCAGAAATGTGGATCCACTGCCTTGACTCAAATCCTCGATAATTTATGGTGATATAAATTTCCAGAACATCAGAGTGTGATTTAAACTCAAAAGCTCGGAAAGTCATAGTCACCTTCTGGAAACATTTTTAAAGACTAATTTTGTTTAAGACGAAGCGGCAATGTGATAGACCTTGTGTGTGGAAACTCTAAATGATCGACTCTTGTCACACCGAGGCACTTCTCTTCCTGCTCTTCTTCTCTCTCATGCCGATTTGTGATAAAAGCTTTTCCTTAGGAATATTTCTAGTCTGCACTGTTTGTATTTCATGTGGAAGAATGATGATGGGAAGAACTTTTATTATGCTCACTATTACTTATCCTTACCTGAATGAATGTGACATCTGAGAGTAAACATATAATTTTATTATTGGGAAAGGAAAACAGGTATCTTACATATCTTGAAAGAAAAAAACCAAACTATAGTTGGTGGGAAAATGGGTTAATAGAAAATAATATATTTTCTACTCTAGTGAAATTCAATTGTTTTTTCCACTAAAATTGAATTATAGAGAACCTTATGGTTTTTTTGGGGGGGGGGTGAGTGGGGAGGATAGATATTTTGAAGACATTATTTAGGAGTGATTCATAAGAGCTAGACACCAGTTCTTACAATAGACACTTTGAGCCAGTGACTGTGTGTTGAGGCTGTCTCTGAACTTGAGCAATTTGAACTGTAAGGAAGTATCCTTGTGCCAGGATACAGTGTTTTCCTCAAATCTTTGAGTCGTGGCTCTATTACCGTCTGCCTGGCCACCTTTTGCGTAACTTTTCTTTCCTTAGAGCAGCTGCTTCTACAAAAGAAGTCATTTGGATGAGATATAGATAACCTTTAGACAACATCAACCCTATAATCTTGAGTTTTAAAATTTCGGGAGGCCACAGTTCTCAGGTCTATAACTATGTTCTTTTGTAACAAACCGGCTAGCCAAATTTTTAAATAGAATGAAGACAAACAAACTCCTGGAAACTCTCAGAAAATATTTCAGGAGCACCTGCACTTTGGAGTTAGGATCTCCTATTGGGAGATCTTTCTCAGTTAGAGTGAGGTCTGGGGCATTGGGGTGAAAATGGTTCTTTGTTTTTTTCTGGACACATATTGAGAATCTGTTGAAACTTACTCTAGCTCAATAAAATCAGTATAAACAATTATACTCAAAATTTTGGAGTAAATTTACTTCTTTCACTAGAAATTTATTCTTTCCCAGAGAAATTTCCAATGAAATAAGTAAATTGTACCCAACCAATGAAGCAAATCCAATGAAGTAAGTATTTTGTACTTTTTTTTTTACAGAGTCTGAGTATTTTCATGATACTAGATTATAAAACAAGGTTAATAGAAGTTTTGGGAAATAAAAGTGTTGCCACCATGTCAAATAGATTGATTTCCAAAATGTTGAAGTCTGCGTCTTAGAATTGAGGGAATATGATATAATTTTTTTAAAAAACAGGACCTGTGACTCACTTGTTTGAAAAATATATTAATGATTATTTCCAAGAAACAAAACCCCAAATGTTAAAACAAGAAACAGAGTAAGTTCTTCCCAACATAATTTTAACAAAAGTCTGTTTTCCCACCAAGAAATATGCATAGTTTCTTAATGTGTATAGTTTATTTTTATTTCATTTTGAGATTCCTGAAAATGCTGATCCCCGGAGGTATGTAGTCGTAGTAGCAGAGAAAGTTAGAATTCGTATAATTTGCTAGATACTGGAGTATGTTAAGGCAGGCCTATCTAGAATCTTCTAAGGCCCCGAGTTGAAGTCTTGTCAGGAAGTCAAGGACTGTTCCTTTCCCATTCATCTGGGTAGAAGTAAACTTGAGAAAGGGTTCTGAGAATTTTGCATGCAGCAAAATTGAGAAGTAGTAGATCCTCTCTACATCAGAATTCATTTATGGCATTCAAAACTTAGTATTTCAATTTCTGACCTCTGCCAGCATGATGGCTGTTCGTCTAAAACAACTGCTTATTCTGCATCTTTAAAAATGAAAAGATTTACTCAGTCAACTGACCAGCTGTAATTATCACTAAATGAGCCAAACTCCCTGATTAAATGCCTCTTTGGAATTATTTTGAGGGTTATTCTTTTCTCTTAAAAACTAAAACTTCTCCAGAAAATAGGGTTAGACATATGTCAACATCCTCTGGAAAACTAGGGAAGCTCTGTGTAGTCAAAGGCATACTGATATTTTTCTATTATTGCTTCACATTCCTTTCTAAAAAGATAGTGCTTAAGGCCCAGACTCCTACCATGATAACTTGCATGCTTCTAGAGTAGTTGCTTTTTCCATCAGGTGTGCACTTGCAGAAAGAACGTAAATCTCATTTCTATCATTACATTTGAATCCAATTTCTTCACCAGAGAAGCAAAACCCAGGGGTGTTGCTGAACATTTTAGGGTGTCAGGGTTTTTGCTTTTTTTTCCCCTCAGTAAAATTATGCTTCATCATTCTTAAAGTCATTTCTAGCCTTAGCAATTTCCCAAAGGGCTCACAAAATAGAAATTCTTCTTTGATGGCATATCCCTGTGCAGTCATATCAAGTATTTTGGTCAAGAAGAATAATGTAACTACTCTAGGAACTCCTCTAAAACATTGGAAGAACCACCCTCATTCTGGAGTTGGATAACCGCCATTTTTTTTTTCAGTAGAACTACCACTTCTATTTCCTCATTTTTCTCCAAAGAGAAAACATTTCCTCATTTTTCTCCACAAATCAACTGAGCCCTTTCCTTAGATACTCAGCTTTATCAAGTCTTCCCCAGTCGCACTGGCTTCTTTTACTTTATGAGAAAATAATTGTTCTTCATTATCTGCTTCAGGAAGGCTTTCGTATTATGGCAAGTCTGGGTATGGATACAATTCCAGATGTTTCACACGAGCCTTTATTCTTAATAAAAAAAAATCCATTTCCAGAACACACCTCCCTCCAGAGAATACACTTCAATCTTCTCAACTTCATACTTCCAGTTGGAGGTGTATGCCGTGTGGGTCTTACTATATTCAGCGTTGATGAGAAAACCAAAGGAAAAGTTAGAGTCATTGTACTTTTCTTTCCTTGGTTAATTTCCAGGTCAGGCTAGTTTTGATACGAGGTGGATTTATCATGAAGCTCGGTGAAGTTAAACTCTGAGTACTGTTCTTGCAAGTCCCTCTCCACAACCCTGTATCTAACAGATTCTGTAAACCTCAGGTCTATAAACAAAAATCTGTCTTTGCCTAATAATGAAAAAAAAAGATGTTTATAATCCTAATGACCAGGGTACTCTTCTTTAATTTCTATCAGTAATAAATAACTTCAGGTAAGACGGTAGAGTGATGATGATGGCCTACAGTAGTACAAGTACTGAGTCATGTTTCCCCAGTAACTTGACGTAAGAAAGAGGTTTGAGTGCCCGGAAAGAAACTATTGTGTGCGCCTGCGGCGTGTGAATGTCGCAGCCCTGCTTCTACTCACTGCTTCATCTGGTTAAGCAAGTTTAGATTCACTGTGGCTTCTTTGGCCTCCTTAATTATTCATGTGCGTGTTTTCATAAGCAAAACAGAGTCAGTTCCAGGGCCACCGCAGCCTTTCCAGCGTCTAAGAGCCCAGGCCCCATGGTCACAGCAACCCAGACCTACATGTCCCGGTTCCGGGGCCTCCTGGCCTCATGACCTCACCTTGCTTATCTCTGAAGTGGGCGTGATTTCAATCTCTCAGTTTTCGAGATGATAAAATGAGACTGTGTACACCTTGTCTAGCAAAGAATAAGCACTCAAACATTCACTATTCTTACTTACTGGTGATAAACTCTTTAACTGTGAGCAAGGCCTTTTCTAGATATTTCCCAAGAAGCCTATACCAGCCTCTGGCAGCAGCAGTTATAGGTTCTCCCAGGCATGGCTAGTATTCTCTCCTCGGAGAAACAGTTAAGGAAAGAACTTGGAGGGAATCCCTGGGTGGCTCACTGGTTTGGCGCCTGCCTTCGGCCCAGGGCGTGATCCTGAGGTCCCAGGATTGAGTCCTGCATCAGGCTCCCAGCAGTGAGCCTGCTTCTCCCTCTGCCTGTGTCTCTGTCTGTCTGTCTGTCTCTCTCTGTGTCTCTCATGAATGAATAAATAAAATCTAAAAAAAAAAAAGAAAGAAAGAAAGAAAGAACTTGGAGAATACAGAAAGTTTTAGAGCTGCCTGGAAAGAGGCATAAGGCTTTTTTCCCCTTAATGCTCCAGAGGCAGAATTAGTAAAAATGAATGCAATTTCCAAGGAGGTAGGTTTAGATTCTGTACATGCAATAATTTTCAGTAACGACTCCCCAGTACAGAATTGGCTTGCTTGCAAGCTCGCAAGAACTATTCGTATGAAGGCTTGATAAAACTTCAGGCAGGGGAGACTGGAACACTCTCTTAGTCAGTGCTACTGTGTAAACCTAGCTTTTATCACTTATGTAAAACTTTAACTTCACAGTTGATTAATTTATTCAACTTCTTAGTATATTATTGTAAATTGAGTCTTACCTTGCCAATGAAAGGTCAGTTTTCACATGGCCTTGTGTCTGTTCACAAGGCTTTCAATAATTCTACAGGGGTTGAGTGTACACATCCTCCTTAGCTAATTCCATTTAAAGCAATAGAAACAGATTGAGAAAAATTTGATGAATATGTTGATTCTATTTCAATTTTAATTCCATACTCCTCAAAAGGCTCCTAAATTAAAATGTGAAAACGAGTTAGTAAAACTCTTTGATAATGCAAGCACTGAATGTATTATTTTTTTTTCATCATTTTTTAACATGATTGTCAAATTGTCCAAGGCTGCAGTACTGTCTCCATTCTATTTTTAACAACCTATTTGGGTACAAAAGTTACAGTTTCCTTTTTCCTCTCTAAGTTATCTAGTAGGTCCCATTTAAAGAGAATGAATGAAATGAATGTTTAAACTATCTTAATGTTATTAATTACTTGGTAAGATGTTTCATAACAGGAAAGTGTTTGGCATGCAATCAATAGCCTGGAATATTAACATCTTCAAGGACATTAGGTTCTCAGTGTTTGTTTAAAGTGATTGCAGAAAAAAAAAAAGTGATTGCAGAAGAGAGTTAAAATAATATTTTTTTTTCATAAAATATGCTCCTAGCAAGAAAGGTGATGGGGCATAAGGGAGGACTCTAGTTAAATCTTGGTAGGATTTAGAGTGTGAAATAAGAATAGCATTTCAGGGGAGCATATTGGTAGTGATATTTGTTTCTGTGATGGTCATTAAGAAAGTTCTGAAAATCATCTTTTATCTACTTGAGACTATATTTGAGGCAGCATGCACCAGGGCACGGTGCATGTGCAGAGTCCTACCACTTGCTGCCTGTGACAAGCAATATCCTCAGACCAGTAACAACAGGGCTTAGTGGGATGAAAAAGCAAAAGGATTTCCAAGTCCCTGGGAGTTAAATTAATAGGATTCAAGTTTTATGTACTAAGCTAGGTAAATCAACTTGTGCCATGTTTTCTGCCTCACGAAAATTTTAAAAAGCCATGGTTATTGTGAACCCAAATATTATTCTGAACTTATGGTTATATTTTAAAGCATATATATCGTGATTTATTTGTAATTAAACAAGTGAAGAGATTATAATTAGGCAAAGATACAACGTAATCATCATTTTGGTCAAAACCGGGCAAAGTTTCTATCATGATTTGTTTCATGAGAGAAGGCAGTGCCTGTGGCTGTCGGTGGGTATGTGTGACACTGGCAGCTTGAGGATATAGTAAAGGAAGAAGGAAAAATAGAAAAATAAGGAAAAATATAAAAGGAGGCCCAGGGAATTAAGGGCTGGAATGGAGTGGAATGGCAAGGAAAACAGTGAAGAAAAGCATATCCGAAAGATAGAATGTACGGCCTACCGTCAATGATGTTAGAAGGTAGTGATTCCCACGTCTTTGCATTTGAGAGCAGACACATAAAAAAAGTAAGGCTGACTCTGGAGGGTATGAGTCATCATTATACATTTTATGCTTTGTTTTATATACATAAAGGCATTAAATAGACAAAACTCACATATTCCAATTGACTTGCCTTTCCCCTCTCTTCCTGTAGTTTTCATTTTGCCTGAGCTCTTGCATATTTCATCACAGGTATGAAATACTGTTTAATATTACCATTATTACCATTACCAATCAACTGTTTAATGTTACCTTTTTTTTTTTTTTAAAGTAGGTTCCATACTCAGCTGGCTTGAACTCATGACTCTGAGATCAAGACCTGAGCTGAGATCAAGAGTTGGAGGCTTATCAGACTGAGCCACCCAGGTGTCCCAATATTACCAAATTTGGCTAAAAATTTAGTGATTTCTTTTTTAAAAAAAAATTATTTGAGAGAAATAGAGAGAGAGAAAGAATACCAAGCAGATTCCCTGCTGAGTGCAGTCTGATGCAGAGCTGCATCCCACAACCCTGAGACCACGACGTGAGCTGAAATCAATAACCAAATGCTCAACCAACTAAGCCACCCAAGTGCCCAGTAACCTTTTTAAGGACACATGAAGCTCATTCAGGTTTTTTTTTTTTTTTTTTTTTTTTAATTCAGTCAACATTCATTCAAGGCCCATTGTGTGGAAACAGTTAGATGTGAAAGGAAGAGAAAGGAATGACAGTGAGACCAGAGGGAATGGTGTCTGGCAAATGAGATGGGAAGGCGTGGGTGTGTGGATAAGGTAGCAAGAATGTTCAGTGGTTCTCTCAAAAAGTTTGAAACTGGTTCCATTAGCCATGGGGAGCCAGTGGAAGTTTTTAAGTAAGGAGAGACACCATTAGGGCAGTTGAGCCTTGAACAGCTAGGGGCGGCGGAGGTGGGGTGGTTAGGGGCACTGATCCAGCACTCTCCCCTATGCAGTCAGAAATTCATTTATAATTTTGACTTGTCTAAAACTTAACTACTACAGCCTACTGTTGACTGGAAGCCTTACCAATAACATAGTTGATTCACACATATTTTATGTTCTATGTATTATATACTATATTCTTATAATAAAGTAAGCCAGGAAAAATAAAATTAAGAAAAATCATAAGGAAGGGGCACCTGGGTGGCTGTCAGTTAAGCGACCTACTCTTGGTTTCAGTTTAGATCATGATCTCAGGGTGGTGAGAGCAAGTCCCTCTTGGGCTCTGTGCTGAGCATGGAGTCTGATTAAGATGATCTCTCTCCTTCTTCTATGCCTCACCTTCCTACACTCTTGGTTGCTCTCTCTCTCTCTCTAAAAAACAAAAACAAAAAACAAAAAACAAACAAAAAAAACTAGAAAAAAAATAAAGAAGAACCAACTATACTTCAATAGAAAAGACTAAAAAAGATCATAAGAGAAAATGCATTTACCATACTTATTTATTGAAAAGAATCCACTTGTAAGTAGACCTTTGCAGTTCAAACCTGTGTTGTTCAAGCGTCAACTGTAATATGCAAAATAATTAAAAAGAGAAGGCAAAGAAGGAGCTAAAAGGGCTATTGTAATATTGGAACTAAGACCTAACTAACTATACGGGGCCCAAAGGGACTCAGGCAAACAGATAGAAGGTAGCAGGTAGAGCCAATGGAGGTGGAAATGCAAAGGTTGAACAATTGTGGAAGGAGATGGAGGCAGATAAGATATCTTTTTTTTAAGAAAGACTTTTTTAAAAAAGATTTTGAGAGAAAGTGCATGCGCAAGAGCAGGGGGGAGGGGTAAAGGGAGAGGGAGAAGCAGGCTCCCTGCTGAGCAGGGAGCCCAGTGCAAGAAGGAGATGCCAGGCTTGATGGATCCCAGGGCCCCGGGATCATGACCTGAGCAAAAGGCAGATGCTTAACCTGCTGAGCCTCCCCCCCCCTCCGGCACCCTAAGAAGACTTCTGTAAGCGACAGTTCACTGTAGACAGGGAAGAGAAAACTTTAAAAAATTTAAAAAATATTTTAAGAGTATGTAAGGACAGATAAGGTACTTATTTCTCGTGATTATTTTAAATAACAAAGTGTAAACAGAATGTTTATGGAATGATGAAGGTGAGAACTTGCTTAGGAATTTTGCGATCATTGAGGTCAACCGCAGCAACAAAAACTCACTTCAGTTCAGACTTCTTAAGTATATAGAAGAGAGTAAAACTCTCTTGATGGGGGAGAAAGAACAGAAAGATCTCTTCTATTTGAGCTTGTTTCCTAATCTATCAGCATGCTGGTTAAAAAGAAAGGATTTTAGTCTAGAATTCTGTTCAAATGCAGCTTCTGGCATAGAACAAATGTGTTTTCTTAGCCAAGACAATTAAACCTGATTTCTCAGCTTTACTTAGGTGATAGTGATGCCTATCTTGTAGTGTGTGTGTGTGTGTAAGAGAGAAAGTATTTGAAATGAATTGAAGGGATAATACATGTGAAACACTTGTCACAGAGGGCCTGGCATATAGTAGGTGCTCAACAAATGGTAAGCACCTCTTGTGTTCCCAGCAGTAACAGAGTAGTGGTAGATGCTTCTAGTACTGAAGGGTGTTGTGACAAAAGCAAGAGGTTAAATTTGGCATTGGCTTTTATGTGAAAGAAGATGACATTGTAGGATGCACAATCATTTTATGGAGACATTTTAAGGCAAACACAGAGGTAAAGCCTTTCTTGTTACCCGTATTACACGCTTTTGCTCCACGTTCACTGGTTCTTGCTTTGGTTAATTTTAACGCTGAGCCTGCAGGGGTTAAGAAATGCCCTTACTCATGTTACATGAAGTAGCAGAAATTATCAGATGGAAACAGGAACTGGAAAGGGGAAAAAAAAAAAAAGCTCTGTAGTAACTCATTGTTTTCTGACTCAGACGGCTGGTACCTGTCCTTGCATCCATGAGGAGAGTCCACAACCTGGCAGTTTAATCAGAATCGTTCAGGGCTGGGGGTAATCCACCCACCCTCCCGCCTCCCGCGGTAGAGCGCCCCCCCCCCCACTTGTGCCCCGGGGTTGGAACAATGCTGAGCCCCGCCCTCCCCATTGGAGGCCCCGCCCCCCAGCGAGGCCCCGCCCTCCTGTACTTCCGCGGCTGCAACCCCGCCGTTCGCGTAGGGGGCCCCGCCCCCCGGAAGGCCCCGCCCCTCCTGTGCTTCCGCGGCCGCAACCCCGCCGTCCGCGTAGGAGGCCCCGCCCCCGCCGCGAGGCCCCGCCCCTTCTGTGCCTCCGCGTAGGAGGCCCCGCCCCCCATCGAGGCCCCGCCCCTCTTCTGCCTCCGCGCGGCCGCAGCCCCGCCGTCCGCGTAGGAGGCCCCGCCCCTGCCGCGAGGCCCCGCCCCTCCTGTGCCTCCGCGGCCCGGGGAGGAGGAGCCGGCCGCTGCCGGGGAGCCGAGTGCCGGGGCAGCTTCATTCCCTTCTCCGCGGCGGGCTCGCAGAAGTTATGCCCCTTCTGTCGCCATGAGCTGGCTGTCCAGTTCCCAGGGAGTGGTCCTAACGGCCTACCACCCCAGCGGCAAGGACCAGGCCGTGGGGGGGCCGCGCGGCAAGGGGCGGGAGGAGGCCACGTCCAGGTAAGCCCTGGCCCCGCAGCCCGAGCGCAAAGCCAAGCCTCCGACCTGCTGCGGGAGGAGCGGGGGCGGGGGAGCCGGTGCGGGGCACGCGGAGGGCACCGCGGCGGCCGGGGCTGCTCTGGCCCGGGTGGCGACCGCTGCAGGTGGCCGGGGGCCGCGGGGCTTGGGCTCGGCAGGTGCGTGTGCAGGTGCGTGTGCAGGTGCGTGTGCGAGGCCGGAAGGTCGGCTGGCTGTAGGGGAGACGCTCCCTCGGGGCCGGGCCGGCCGGCGGGGGACGTGCCCTTGGCCTCGCGGGGAGCAGGCTTCGGGGCAGCAAGCCCAGGACCCCGGCGGTGGACGCGCTCGCACGGCCCCGCGCCCCGGGTTCAAGCTCGCAGTCAGGCCGGAGCGCGGGGCGTTTGGCGCTCAACCCCCTTGCAGGCGGACGGGGCACGTGTGTTGCGGACCGCTCAGCCTGCAAGTCGGCCTGTTTCTGCGTGTACTGCTTGTTTTTTTTTTTTTTTTTTTCTCCTTTTTCACTTCTTAATGACCTTTTTTACTAAGCTGAACCTTCTTGCCTCCGGTGTTAGATATACATTGCAAATGTTGGCTTAGAAGCCTGCAAAAAGCCAGTGCTTGCCCTGCGACTCTGCATGACCTAAATTAGTTATCAGTAAGCATATTTCCTCCTTGATGTTTAATGGGATAATAAAACCTCCTTTGTTCTTATATGACTTATGCTTATGCCTAAAGCTGACATAATGCCTTCTTTCATTGGTTTTTAAGATCCTCCACCGTGGGGGAGGGGAGTTTAAAAATAAAAAAGAAAATCAGAGGAAGGGCTATAGCTCTCTGTGAGACTCTCAGGCTGACCAGAACTCTTCCGTAGCCACCGCTGTATGTAGTCCCTTGGATGAATTCATTTCCAGAGATAAAAGGGGAATTGCTACTTGTGCTTTAGACGTGTTGCTCTTTTAAGTATTTTCTGTGCGGAATCATGAAGCGTTTTTTGTTTTTCTTTTTTTTTTCTGTAGCTCACTAATGCGTTAGTGACGTTTGAGCAGTCAGCAGCCTGTTACACCAGCCTCACGTCATTCCCCATCGTGGAGTCCACATCAGAGTCAAAATTGCCAGAATTGTGCAAACCCAGTCCGTTCTTTATGCGACTTTCCTCTGGAGGGGCCTGGGGATCTGAGCTGAAAATTGGATCTTGCTTGTGAGCGTGGAGAGAACGTTAGGGACATAGAATCCAAACCTCTCCTTCTCCCCTTGAGTCCTCAAACCCTAGAAATTATTGGGGCGCTGCAAGGCCTGTGGTGATAGGCCTGTGCCAGGCGGCTGCATATTCAGTTCTGGACGCTTGATCCCTGTATTTGCAGATTTGCAGCCTGTTGCTGGTGGCCTGCACCTGAGAGGGTTGAGAGCACAAAAGAGGACAGATCACCCCCAGTCTATGCTAGAGTAGAATCAAGAGGTGCTAAGGCAGCAGGGCGGCAGCTGACCATGCGGCGGGTGCTCTCCCTGTGGCCACAGCACCAGGTCTGTTCCCGCCTGCTTTCCCTGCTGGCTGTCATGTTGCATGTCCACACTGGCCCCAAATTCCTACCACTGATTTAGAGTGCTAGGGACTTTCTTTTTTTTTTTCTTTTGTAGACTCCATGGCCAATGTAGGGCTCGAACTCATGACCCTGAAATCCAGAGTTGCTTGCTCTACTGACTGAGCCAGCCAGGCACCCTGGAGCAGTCCTTTGTATTGGCTGGAGAAGATGGGAATCTTGGTTTTGAGGGCTGGTCGAAAAGGCAGGAAACAGGGAGAAGGAACAGTCCCTAATGGTTTTGTTTGTTTGTTTGTTTTTTTAATTTTACTTATTTATTCAGGAGAGACACAGAGAGAGAGGCAGAGACACAGGCAGGGGGGAAGCAGGCTTCCTGCAGGGAGCCCGATGTGGGACTGGATCCCAGGTCTCCAGGATCACACCCTGGGCTGAAGGCAGGCACTAAACCACTGAGCCACCCCAGGGATCCCCCCTAATGGCTTTTTCACTTAGTGTTATTTTGGGAGGGACCCTCTTTTGCCTGGAAGGGTTGAGATACTATTACAAGGGGCTTAGGAGGGGGTTGGATGGAGGGAGGAGGGATTTGAGGGTGGAATGGGGTCTGGAGGGACCCCCTCAAGATGGGGGAACTGAGTGCACGGGGCCTTCACTCTGCTGGATTGGTTGCCTGGTGCTTTAAGCACAGGGAAGCTGCTCTGAGGTGCAAGGTTGACGGCTATTTTAAAAAGCTCTTCAAATGCAAACCAAACCAAAACAAACAAAGCTCAAAAAGAGGCAGAGTTAGACTGTTCTCTCCCACCCATTGAGCAGTTGGTGGAGGGAGCACAGAAGTCTAACCTTGCTTATTTCAAGATTATGTCTTTTCCAAATAATGTGCACTTTGAACTCTTTAGTCAAACGTTTGGTTCAATAAGATGAACTCCTACATGTCGTTTGAAAAGCATAAAGGGGTATGTATAGGATTTAGGGTATTTATGGATCCTGCTTGATTTTAGCTTTGCCCGAGTCCTCTTTTGCTTTTATTTTGGTCTTTGGAGAAGCTGGGGTAGTAGGGAATTAATATTTTCGCAAGTAATCTGTTGGTCTAGAATTCCTTCCATTCCATTCCATTATCCCTCTTTATCAGGACATTCACTGGATGACTGATTAAGGAATTCCTCCTCCTCCTTCTCCTCCTCCTCCTTCTCCTCCTCCTCCTTCTCCTTCCTCCTCCCTCCTCCTCCTCCTCCTCCTGGTTAGAGCCTCTCAAATATTTAGAGTCCTGTTTTCATTTTTTCGTCCTATTTCTTCCTTAAAACATTAAGATTTGAAGAAATATGCTAACATTAGTTGTTCTGACTTACCCACAGTCAGATATTTCCAAAGGAAACCACTTTTTATGACTAGCTATATTTATGAGTATTTACTTGTTAATTTTCAAGCAGGCTTCTTACTGTTTGCTTTTTAGCAAAGCAGCTTTTCAAAGAATACTGCAGTTTGTCCATTTTTACTCTTTTCCTTTGACTTTTTACGAAAAACTTATTTTTGCTTCATATCTGTTTTTGTCAATATTTGATAAATATGTATGTTTATCACGGTGACATAGGCTCTGAAATTCTCTGTTCAGGGGCCGAGGTGCCTGGGTCCACATCCCAGCTCTCCCGCTCATGAGCAGTGTGGCCCTGGAGGGTTTGTTTCACCCCCTGCTTGACGTGGAGCTTGATCCTACCTGCTTCACTGGGGGGATTAAGTGGGCTGTCCCCTGTGAATCCCACCGAGCAGTGTCTGCTTTGTAGCTGCTGCTACTCACTGTAACATGAGGTCAAGCACTTACTGAGCTTTGCAGCATAGGAAGTATTCTTTCTCATTTTAGAACATTTTCATAAATATCACTTCGTCATGTGTTAAAACATGGGTGCGATTTGTGGGCTTAACTCAAATTGGTGTAACTGAAAATTAACCATAATGTAAAAGTTCAGGCCTTTGACATTTGAAAAGACCTTGGAGTTGTCCTTTTGACCCACAGCAATATTTAGAATTTGAACCAGCGGCAGCTGCTTTTAGAGAACCTGCCTTGGGGCACCCAGGGGCCCCGGGGAGGTCTGTAAGCACTGCCTTTTATGGCAAGATGGGATGTGGGTGGATCTTCCTCGCAGCTGGACTCCTTGCTGTCCCAAATGTCCCTCTTCCTCCTTTAAGAACTACTTACTGCCAGCTGTGCCAAATGCAAGGGGGTAGCCATCTTCATAAGTTTTGTTTAATTCTAGACTTTTTCAAATCCTGTCCATTTTTCATGGTTCTGTACAATCCCGTCGTAAGCATAACCATTTGGTCACTCAGTCGTTCCTTGTGTATTCACTAAGCTCTTGATGTGTGTCTGGCAGTTGTCCAGGAGCTGGGGTTGTAATGGGGGAAAAAACCAGACAAACTGCATATGGGGGCAGTGGTTGCGGGGGGGGGGGGTGTCACAGAGTAGAAAGTGGAGGCCTGAGCAGGTGAGCTTGGCAGGTCTCTCGGGACAAGAGTTAGGGGAAGAGCTGTCAAGGCAGAGCTGGGTAGGGAGCATGGAAGCCCTCAGTTTAGAGTAAGCCCTAGAGCCAGCACCCCAGGGAGCCAGGGGCTCTGCTTGGTGGGGGTGGTTGCGAGTAAGTGGCTCTGAGGACGAGAAAACTAGACGGGATGGGTAGATAGATTGGATGGTTTTGTAGCCCACTCGAGGAATTTAAATTTTTTTAGAGATTTTATTTATTGATTCATGAGAGACCCAGAGAGAGAGGCAGAGACACAGGCAGAGGGAGAAGCAGGCTCCACGCAGGGAGCCCGGCGTGGGACTGGATCCCGCGACCCCAAGGCAGACGCTCAACCACTGAGTCCCCCGGGGCCCCTTGACAAATTTAATTTTTGCACGAAGTGAGATGGGAAGCCAGAGGCTAGGGAGGATCTTGAACGCTGGAGGAACAAGGCATGTTTTGGTTTCAAGGAGTGTCTCCGGCTATTGTGTAGGTTGTAGACTATAGTCCTCGCAAGGGTAGGGTGATGGTGGCTTTGGCACTTTGGCCAGAGTTTCAGTTGTTTGTGCGGGTGGTGGGTGCTGAAGTATTCTGAATACTGGATTTCCTGATGGTTTTAGTGTTTGAGCCAATGGGAATAAAGATAGTTGCAAGGTTTGGCCTATGCAGCTCCATTTTATTTCGCTGGAGAAGGCTTCCAGAGTGAAAGGAGGATGGGCTGGCTAAGATCTGAAGCTGAATTTTGTACCAACCACTCAGAAATATCTTTTTCAAAGAAACGTCAAGGGAAGGACGTGGTTATCTTTCCTGATGAGTTCAGAGTTTTTGCATGAATACACAGCTTAAAAAAAAAAAACTACCTACTATATTGTGAATAGAATTTTTTCCCTCTGAATTTGTGTATTATGTGAAATTGTGTATTTTTTGGTGACGAAAAGGATGGTCAAGTGTTTTTATAGTGTAGTTATGTAGTAAAGCAAAGTAACATTTCTTTATACTTTTCCCAACCCTTGCTTTTAAGGCATTCCAAATGCATTTTTAACCTGACCATATGGATAACTGCTTCTAGATCAATCAAGTTCTCCATTTCATGGCGTAAGAGCACTTGCTGAAAACTTCTTTACTGTGTAGTTTAGAAGCCTTATCCATAATTTTCTCTTGAATCGTTGGAAGACGCACCCATTATTCCAACTGGGCGGGTCTCACCTTTTTTTAGAGTAATGTGATATTTGTCTTTTAACTGCCCTCATCTGTGAAGTTTGTGATTTCTGTGGGTTGTTTATTTTATTTATTTTTTAAAGATTTTATTTATTTATTCATGAGTGACACCCACAGAGAGAGGCAGAGACACAGGCAGAGGGAGAAGCCTTGCAGGGAGCCCGATGCTGCTAGACTCGAACCCAGGACCCAAGGATCATGCCCTGGGCTGCAGGCAGATGCTAAATCGCTGGGCCACCCGGGCACCCCTCTGTGGCTGTTTAAAGTTCTCTTCATGGGACTTATACTAGGTTTATGCCTTTCTTTCTTTCTTTCTTTCTTTCTTTATTTATTTATTTATTTATTTATTTATTTATTTATGATAGTCACAGAGAGAGAGAGAGAGGCAGAGACACAGGCGGAGGGAGAAGCAGGCTCCATGCACCGGGAGCCTGATGTGGGATTCGATCCCGGGTCTCCAGGATCGCGCCCTGGGCCAAAGGCAGGCGCCAAACCGCTGCGCCACCCAGGGATCCCGGTTTATGCCTTTCTAATATGAGGATTTATAAATCTCAAGAACTGTTCCACCAACCACTTGCAAAACAAGAACAGCAACAACAACAAAAAAACAAAACAAAAACCCAAAACCCTGCCAAAAACCTTTGATTTTCCGTGGTCCATCTATTTCACTGTCACCAGCACCATCTACCTTATGTTCTTGGGGCACCCGGGGGGACTCAGTTAAGCGTCCAACTGTGTTTCAGCTCAGGTCATGATCTCAGGGTCCGGGGATTGAGCCCCTCCGAGGCTCTCGGCACAGAGTCTGCGTGTCCCTCTCCCTCTGCTCCCCCCTCGCTCCTTCTCTCTCTCTCTCTCCCCCAAATAAATCTTAAAAAAGAAATAAGAGCTCATGTTCTCTTTATGTGTTAAGTCCCTGGTCGCTGTCATGCTTTAGAAGTGTCGCCCCACAGTGAACTCACAAACAGGAAGCCTCTGTTGCACTTGGTGGCCACCTGCGTGCGTGCCAGGCTTCGGTGGCTTTTCTAGGTTGGACCCTGAAGGAGCTCTGGCCCTGTGTTTGAGAGGTGAGGCTGCGCGTGCCCTCGGGGGGTGCCCTGTGCCCCAGGGCATGAGCTTGTGCCATCTCACTTGGTCCCTGCCCCGCTGTTCCCCTCCCGCCTCTGCCCAGGGGTCCCGAGAGGCCCTTCCTCCGGGCGCCCTGGTGGGGCGGTGGGGGGCGGGGGTCACCAGCACCCTGGTCTTGGCGCCGGGCTGGTGGGACGGCAGGCGGCCCCCAGCTGTCCGGGGCTGCCCGTGGAGGTCTCTTGGGCACGGAGAGTACTGAGGTCTGCGGCCTTGCTCCTCCTGCCCGAGGGCGTGGGTCGCAGGGAGCGTGGGCTGCCGCGGGGGCGGGGGGGCTGCCTGGGGACCTGCCAGCTGGCCAGGGTGGGCCTGCTTGCCACACGTGGACAGGATCCGTGGGGCCCGCTGTGGCCGGAGCATCTGGAGGCCCCTCCAGGGACATTGGCGGACAGCGGGGCGCGGCCCCTCCTCTTCCCTCCAGGCGGCCAGCGTGACCCCGGCTGTGACCCCGGTGTCCCGGGGCTTTGTAGGCGCCTCCTGGTGCGGGCCCTGCCTTGCGGGACAAACGGGCCATGGGCCTGCGTGGACCCTGGAGCCTCTGAGCGGCTCCCTCCTGAGGCGGCCTGGCTCGGGCCACCAGGCAGATAAGCGTGTTACTATGAATCCCCCGAGGGATACTCCCCCCCCCCCATCTCCCCCATTAGAAGGGGCGCACGGGACTTTGTGGATTACTTTGCATTTTGCTTCTTTTACTGTGTAGTAGAGTGTGAGTTCCTTGGGGTTGGAGACCCTGGCGGGGTTTTTTTTGTTGTTGTTGTTTTGTCCCTGTACACCTGGGCGTGTGCAAGAGTGCCTCAGGCGGGTAATAACAGTTTTATTGAATGAGGGTGAGCGAATAAAGTCTAGTGATGACACACACAGACTTTGGAGCTACGGGGTCTGGGCACAATCCCCGTTCTCGTTTAATAGCTGAGAGACCTTGGGCAAGTTGCTAAATGTCATAGGGCCTCAGTTTTTTTTTCTTTCGGCAAACAGGAGGAAACAATAGCTAACTCAAGAGTTGTTAGGAGGATTGAATGAGTTAATATATGTGAGGTACTTAGAAGAGTACTTTTAATTGTGTAAAAACGCAACAGTTTTTCTATGATGATGCAGGGCAGTCAGAGGCGATGATTACCTATTGGTGAATTAATTGGGAAATACTCAGCATTTTGGACAATGATTTGTGAATGACTCAGGGAAAAGAATGTTTGCTTTCTTTCTTTTTTTTTTTAAGATTTTACTTATTTATTCATGAGAGACACACACACAGAGAGAGAGAGAGAGAGAGGCAGAGACACAGGCAGGGGGAGAAGCAGGCTCCATGCAGGGAGCCCGACATGGGGCTCAATCCCTGGACCCCGGGGTCACGGCCTGAGCTGAAGGCAGATACTCAACCACTGAGCCACCCAGGCACCCCAGAATATTTGCTTTGAGAGGCATGATAACTTCTTGATTTTAAAAATAATTGTGAAAAATAAAATAAAATGAATAAGTTATAAAAATAGCTCAGATTATATTTATTTTAATAACTGCTAAGACTACAAAAGTATCTTTTTTTTTTTTTTTTTTTTTACAAAACGCATCTTAAGGGTCTAAAGGTATTGAACCCTTGTGAGGCTCAGGTGACTGTTTTGAGTGGTTTTTTTTTATAGTTTGGGCAGATGTACATTTCCAAATCATTTGTTATTCTTAATGTATGAAATCGTCTGACACGGAACAAGGAAGAATTATTGGTTCATGTTCCTCAGAGAGCAAATTGAGCTCCCATTATTTGCATGCTTGCAGGTAAATGTACTGCCGTGTTACTATTAACTAAAGCAAAGTATTTGAGTGAAGAATACTTTTTACTTTGTTTCCCCTTAAAATGTATGTATGTGCTTTATGAACAACTGTTGATTCCGTAACTAAGAAATGGTGGAGCACCAAGTGGCCCAGTTGGTTATGCACCTGACTCTTGGTTTCGGCTCCGGTCATGAGGTCATGATCTCAGGGTGGTGACATCCAGCCCCGCGTGGGATTCCACACTGAGTGCGGAGTCTGCTTGAGTTTCTGTCTCCACCTCCCTCTGTCCCTCTATACCCTATGTGCGCGCTCTCTATCTGAACTAATAAACCTTAAAAAAAAGAAAAGAAAAGAAAAGAAAAGAAGTCCTTTTCCATGGAGCAGATCTCTCTCATGGTGTGATATTATCCATGGCACAGATCTGGGGATGTGATCCCTCCCCACCCCAGCCTCGTGCCCCATCGCTGCTTCCATTTAGCACGCACATTCACATTTGAAAGCTGTACTGCTGATTTTTCTCTTCATCTGTATGGCACATAATGCCTTTACTTTAAATGCCTCCTGGGCCCTGGGGCCTAGGCCAGAAACTCTGTCCCCATCCTCTAGGCAGGTCTCCACTCTCTCTCTGCACCTGCATTTCGAGTTGCCAAGGGCTCTGCAGCTCCTGCTTACAAAAGGCTCAGAAGAGCGGGCGGGTTTGCCTCCACCTCTAAGAGCCTGGGGCCTTTTTGGTGGAAGTAGAAGCAGTGGAGGAAGAAATGAGGTGGTGAGCTGGCGGGAGGGGAGGGTGGCTGCCCGTCAGAAGGGCAGAAGCTGTTCTCCGTGGAGAAGACCGTAGCCTAGATGATGTTTAAATTTCGCAGGGCTGCAGGTCCTCCAGTTGCGCCACGTGACGCTTCAGGAGACTACTCTTCGCCAGCCTCACAACTCAAACGCTGCTTATGTGTCGCCCCGTTGCCATGAGGGAGCGTGCTCTGAGCTCCCCGCAGCAGGTTCCTGGATGCGTGTTTCAAATTCAATGAAATCTTCAACCAAGTTGGAGGTTACCATTCAGTGTTTCCCTGTGGCCTCTCAGGACTGTCCTGCGTTGAGAAGCGAAGGCCGCTGCCTTTGCGGGTCTCTCTTTCTGCCTGTAGTTTCCCCTCCCCGGAGTGCAGGCTGCACAGCCCCCAGCAGGACTTCCCCCCACTAGGGATGTGCACGAGTTCACATCCCTCATTTATTTTGAGGAGTGAGGAAGGTGGAAACTGAACCATGCTCCTGTGATGGTGGTTGAATCACATGAGAAGAAAATGTGATTAAGGGGAAATGGTTCAGCATCATGCGGCTATGAAACCGGAACTGTCTGGAGGGATATTGGATCCCCGTTAACCAGTATGTTTTGGTTGGGGTGGTTTGGCTGTAGAGATCTGGATGGTTTCTGAGCGCTACTCTCTTATCAGATAGCATCCTCATTTTGAGGAAGATCATAGGAATGATATTGGTAGGCAGCATAAAATGGAAATCTTACCTAGAAAGATTCGGGTAACTTAGAAAGCCATTAGGATATGCTAATATGGAATACCTATCTGAAATTTTAAATTACTTAAAAAATTTTAATATGTATTTTAACTAAACCTGGAAGGTCCTTTTTGGGTGTAAATGATAAGCCTTGAATAGAATAGGTGTAAGAATTCCTGCTCTGAGGGAACTTAAAATGTAATTCAAGTGGATTCTGAAATAATTTTTTTTTTCAGTATCCTATTTAGACAGTCCTGGCACAAGGTATAAAACTTTAAAATAATGTATTGTTGAATAATTGAAATTTGGTTTGAGTAAGAAAAGGTAAGTTGGCATCTGAAAGTTGAAAGGAACTTTGGCTATTTATAGGTGGTCTAGAAACATGTAACTCGATCAACTTATTTTATAATTAATGTTTTTACTAGAGTTACTGAGTGTGTGTCTGTTATTTCCCTCTGATCCAAATAATACAGCCAAACGTGCAGTCTGTCATCTGATAGAAGTTGTTTGGGTCAATGTAGAAGTAAATTTATATGGTGTTTAATTTTTTGAAACCAATCACTGTTAGTTTTTTAAATTTATTATTGAAAAGGGATATATCTATCTATCTATCTATATATAAATGTATATTTTCATATTTGCAGACTAAAAATCTTTTGAATCCTAGCATTTTGGGTCATTATTATTATAGTATAATTGCACATATCATCACACTGGATGTATTTAGGTAATTCTGTAAATGTTAATCCTTTGCTCTGGATTATTTATTTATTTGCTCTGCACTTTTTAGATTAAGGTTTATATACTTAAGAATCAGTAGAGGGGGGGACCTGGGTGGCTCAGCTGGTTAAATGTCCGGCTCTTGATTTTGGCCCAGGTCATGATCTCAGGGTTGTAGGATTGAACCCCTAGTCAGGCTCTGTGCTCAGCTTGAAGTCCGCTTATCCCTCTCTCCCTGCCCAATCAATCCATCCATCAATCAATCAAATCTTATCTTAAAAAAAAAAAAGAACCAATAGAGGGATGGCAGGCTATATAACAACTGAAGGAAGTAGATGCCTGGAAAGCGCAGGCCTCAGAAAAATGTGGGTTTTGGTAGAAAATTTAACTAGAATTTAAAAAATTCTGAGCCCCCCCCCCCCCCCCCCCAAATCCTGCTACAGGTTGGCTCTGACTCCGGCACCACTGGTTTGTGACCTCTGTCCTAAAGATCCAAGTGGTTGCTTCAGTTGCCTGGTACTCTGTAGTAGACCACCCCAAAATTTAGTGGCTTAAAATAGTAGTTTTCTATCATGATTCTAGAGCACCAGAATCCAGTTCTTTCTTGGGGTCTGTCAAGCAGGATGGGCTGAGGGTGGGGTCACCAGAGGCTTCTTCACATACAGATCTGGCACCTGGGCCGCTGGGTCATCTCTTTTCGGGCAGCGTCTCCACGTGAGTAGCATGGGCTTCCTCTCCTGGCGTGGCAGTAGCAGGACGGTGGGACTTCCTACGCCCTGGCTGGCTCACCCAGAGTGAGCATGGCAAGAAGTGAAGGTGCAACCTGCCAGGCTTCTTGGGGTTTAGTCTCAGAAACTACCCAGTGCCACGTGGCCTCATTCTATTGACCAGTTAATCCCAGGCCAGTGCAGTTTCAAGAGTATGGAAGAGCAAGCTTCCCCTCTTAGACGGAGAATGGCTTGCGCCCAGGGAGCCATGACCACGCCGGTACCATTCCCTGCCTCTTCGGCTATAGAAATCTGTTCCCTGGAGCTTGACTTTAAAATTCTGCACTAGTATATACACATTCTGTGTGTATTTATACACCTGCCTTGCTTTGTTGGGTAAGCTTACTTTAGAGAATTTTTTATATTCATAGACTGTGAATGCCTTAAGTAGGGACTTAATTTTTTTTTTTTTTTGTGGGGACAATTTTTCTTCGTATTAGCACTAGATGGATTCCGTGCCCTGTGCATGATAGGACTTGACGGCTTTTGATATTTTGGAAGGGTTAGATTTTATTGTGTGCAGGACAGTTTATTATATAGCCTTTCCTTTCCTTCCATCAAAAAAAGAAAGAAAAGACTTGATTCTCGAAAATGATCTTCCAAAAAAGATTCAAATTTGATTTTAGGCACAAGGGAGTTTGAATTTGAGAAGTAGACTGCTGGGAAATGAGCTACTCCTCGCAGAAGACACTCGCCCGCCCTCCCGTGGCGCCAAAGTTGCCAAAGGCCGGTGTTTGTTTACACCCAGTGCTATTTTCCTCCAAGGGGCTGTTGGGCACAGACGTAGGGTTTTGGAGTCCGTAATATTTTTGAGATCACATAGTCCATATGGAAATCATCCCAGAGGCCACATAGAAATTAATTGCTAGCGTTAGAGCCACTGGTTTTTCCTACTCCCAGCACGTTAGATCCATTTAACCATCCAGCAGCTCCCGTTGCTGAGCCTTAACGTGACCGAAACAGCATCACTGCAGGATTTCCTTCCCTCTTTAGACACTTTTGCTTTACTGATGTATTACTAACCCCCCTTGGCCTCTTGCCACACTTTCTTCAAAGCAAGGCGGAAGGTAAAGTGGCTAGGACACCCTCTGAACTCAGGGGGTGGAGTGCATTTCTCTCAAGGAAAAAATTTTTTAAGCAGTACTTTCAGATTAGATTATGTTTGTATTTCTTTAAAAATACTTCATATCCCCAGCTTAGGGCGGCCATCGTTTCTGGGAGAACCTATTGTGTAAATTCAAATTATTTGTCTATAGAAATGATGGTAATGGCCCATGTGTCAGATCACGGAATTCCTAAGATCCTAGGGCCCTTTGGAGAAATTCACCCGATTTCCCGTCCCTATGCTGTGGATTGAAATGGTATCCTCTCCATTTCTCAGGCTAAAGAAAGAGACTAATCCCCTTTTAGCTTACTTTGCAGCTTGGGACTTGAAAGCAGAGTCCATGTTAGGTGTCCTTCAAACGAAAAGCCTGTTCTAATAGCTTTTTACACGTTTCACTGGAGACTAATACTTTGTTAATCTGCTTAAAGCAAAATTTCTTCAATAAATAAGCCAAAGCGTTAGGTCTCTGTTTTTGAAATTGCGTGCGGAATACTGACACTAGGTGTTCCGTGTAGAAAGGGTTTGCGGAGGGGCCCCGGGGTGGCTCAGCCAGTCGAGCATCTGGCTCTCGGTTCCATCTCAGGCTGGGATCCCGGGTTGTGGATTGAGCCCCAGGTCGGGCTGTGCCCTGGGTCGGGGTCGGGGTGGGGGGCTGCTAGGATTGTCTCTCTCCTCTTCCCTCTCCCTCTGCCCGGCTGCCCACTCATGCTCTCTCTCTAAATACGAAAATCTTAAAAATAAGGGTTTGTGGCAATAATATTTTGGCATAAGCAGAGTTTACCATAGGGTGTCTTGTAGCATATAATATCTAAGCATGCATTATGAATTCCTGAAAAGTTTTTAGCAAGAAGTATATTCCAAATTTATTCAACCTAGAAGCTCTTTTGCACAACACTTATTACCAGTGTTCAGGGATCATAATTTGTGAAGTTGCAAAATACTGCTACCACTTTATATGTAGAAAAGTGTTAAAAATTGTATATTTTGGAATTAGCAATATGAAATAATTTCTTTATTTTTCATTTTTTAAGTAGGCTCCACACCCAGCAAGGAACCCAGTGCAAGGGCTTAAACTCATGACCCTGAGATCAAGAATCTGACACTTAACCAATTGAACCCCTGGAACCAAGAATATATTTTGGGTTTTTTTGTAGGAGAAGTACGATTCTTTAAATCACCCTTCTTCTATGGCCACAGTTCATTTTACCAACACAGTTAATACCCTCTAGAATCTCTCCTTGGTGAAGATGTTTCCATAGTAAGAATGTTCCTTGTGTTTTTTTTTTTTAGGATTTTATTTATTCACTCATTCATTCATTTATTCATTCATTCATTCATTTATTTATGAGAGACAGAGAGACAGAGACAAAGACACAGGCAGAGGGAGGAGCAGGATCCATGCAGGAAGCCCGACGTGAGACTCCATCCCGGGTCTCCAGGATCACGCCCTGGGCCGAAGGGGCACTAAACCGCTGAGCCACCCGGGCTGCCCTGTTCCTTGTGTTTTACTTAATACCCAAGCTACACAGAACACAAGTGTTTTCATACACCACTTTTTAGTTTATGTGTGTATAGGTAAAGTGTATACCTCCAAACCCAGGATGGCATTTTAAACACAAATGTTGGGGGAGTATCTCTAGTTACATTTGTAGTATGATGTGGACATCTTGAGAAACATATCCAGCGTCACCCAAGATGATGGGTCCCGTGTCACTGCCTAGAAACGGCACTTAACCTTACTACTACTCCTTTGATCTTCGTTGCGCAGCGCTTTAAGCATTTTACGTTGAACACAATGGTTTGTTACTTATGTATTGGACTTTCACTGTGTGTTATGTTTTAGAAAACCAATTGAGGGTCTTGGATAGACCTCATATGTTGCTTTTTTCCATTCAGAATAGTGTGACAGTCGCGGTGTTTTCTTGCACAACATTGCATTTTCAGGTAAGGATGACTACCAGTGAGTTAGAGAGGCTGTCTTAATTCATGTGCTCCCCGCAGCATCCCAAGCAGTAGGTGGTATTAGCCCTCCCGTGTACATGTCGGAGATAAGGGCATGGAATGATAAAGGAGCTTTCTTGAGCTCCTACAGCCCGTAAGTGGTGGGTAAGTGGGATTTGGACCCAGGCAGGCCGCCGTCGGGGTCTTCACCACTAGGCCACTCGTAGGAATTCCTTGTCTCCAACTTCTGTAAACTGAATGTGGTTTCTAGAAGGATATAGAGAGTAAGTTAAATTCCAGTAGAACACTTGATGAGTAGTTTGTGTGCGTGTTTATGGTAAAGACTCGTTTCTTTTTTGTATTGAGACAAGGTGATGCCAATCGGGATTCGAAGCAATTACACTGGTGATAACATAGGTACTTTTTGGGGAGGTCATTTTCACTACTTTCAGGCCCTCAGATACCCCTTTACTGCAGCGGAGTAGTAAATAGTTCTACTAAATTCTTCCACTTAGTAAATAATTTTGTGTGGCCTTGAGGTGTCTCCTGGCATTTTGTGGTCAGCTATTCATGTAACTGGGGCAAATTAAATCACAGAGGAAAAGAAAAACAAATATTTATTGAGTCCTCTATGCGCACAGCCCTTTAAAATGGAATTTGTTAAATCCTCATAAGGTGAGAATTATTATCCTTTTCTTAAAAATAATAATAAAAAAAAAGAGACAGCTCTTGTACGTGGGATAACGAACGAGTGTCCGGCCGCACAGCTTGTGTCCAGGCCAGGTGGGATGTGGAGCTGGGCCAGGGTCTTTCTGCTGGCGGGCCCAGAATAAAGGCAGCTCTGCTTTTTCTCCCTTCAAGGCACGGGTGTCCGAATGACAGCAAGGCCTCCGTTCACGGGAAGGATGAGACATGGCAGGCCTCGGGCTGGGTCTTTGCGAGCCGCATGGGGCATGGCGTGGAAGTGGTGGGGCCACAGGAGCTTGTGGGGAAGACGTGGTTCCTGGAGATAGAGGACAGAGCCCCGGGAGGGGTGGGGGTTTCTTTTCTCTCTCTCCATCAGGAGGTGTTGACAAACTTGAGACCCTCTTCAGATGCATTGAGAATCTCCCGGAAACAGCAGGACACAGTGACAAGATAGGCCTTTAAAGCACCACCCCGCCCCTGCCACCACCACCACCACCACCACCACCACCACCACCACCGTCTTTGCCACTAGGTGGTTGTGTTCTTCTGTAAAGGCCGAGTGATCCGTCTTTCCTTAGCCTTGGAAATAGGACAGTAAGACAGCCGTGAGTCTGTGGCCTGTAGGTCTTGCCCAGCAATCTAGATGGCCTTGGGGCCCTTTCTGTAGCCTGGGACCTCGCCGCTGAAATCCAAACAAGCCTGCTCCTTAGCTGTGCAAGTGTGACATTCTCACAGCTGCTAAGAAACAACGCAAGGCCTTCAGATAATTAGGGGGCTGCAAGGACATTAAAGCCTTGACCTCCCACAGACTCAAAAGTCTCAAAATAAAATGTCCTGTTTGGTGTCTCAAAAGCACTTTTGATTCAATTACGGAGGATATTTAAGACGGTGGTGACTGAGGGCCGGCTGGCTGGGGAGCATTTACTTGTACCTGTCTTTCTGCCATGGATAGTTTTCATAGCAAATAGGTTTTCTTAGTTTATGACTGTTAACCAAGTGATCACCTCCCCACAGCCCTTTCTGGAGCTTCTCATTTGTAGGCAAAGTCATTTGAAAGTCGACAGAAAGCTGAAGGTTTGGGGCTGCCTTATTTTTGGTCTTAGACCTAGACCTGTTTTATAAATAGCTGATGTCCAGGCCAAGGTGTCCCCGCATGACATGTTCCCATAAATGTCCCGCTGCCACAAGTTGCTAATCTATTTTATTTTATTTTATTTTATTTTATTTTATTTTATTTTATTTTATTTTATTTTATTTTATTATTTTTATTTATTTTATTGTATTTTTATTTTATTTATTTTATTATTAAAAAAAATTTTTTTTTTACAAGTTGCTAATCTGAGCAAAAACAGAGTTCTGTGTGCACCCAGAGAACTCCCTGAGTGGGAGCCATCTAGGATGCCGTCCCTGTGTCACTTTACAGGAGAGTTCCTTGAAGGCTGTCTGCCGGCGATCCTCTTCGTCTACCCGTGTTCTGTGCCTTTTTACGCTCCGGGACATTGTATCCTTCCTTCTCTGCACCCAGGCAGGTGGTTCACACGGAGCAGTGTCCCCCACCTCCCGGCGGGCACAGCCAGTGCAGGGGCACTCGGAAGGGAAGGGGAGATGGGATCGTACGCTGCTGAGGAGCCCAGGCAGCTGAGTGGCCCCCAGAGGGGCCGCACCTTGGCTCCCGGGTCTCCTGCCTCCGGGAAGGGAGGAAGCAAGCACCCACTCTGTGGAGACTAGGACATTTCACGACATGAAAACCAAACCGACGAAACAGCCGAGGCAGCCCGGCCCTGCCGTGGGGCCAGCGGCCCCGGGGGGCTCAGTCCAGGGCGGGCGGCTGGGCCCCAGGCTCCGGGGTCACACACACAACCGTTGGCAGAGCCTGGAGGAGGGCGGCTGTGGAGGCCAGGGGCGTGGCGGGACAGCCTCCGAGGTGGCTCCCTGCCCAGGAGTTCCGGGGGCCTCGGCAGTGGGTGCAGGCCTTACCGAGCCCGTGGCTGCAGGGACGCGTGGCCCGAGCTGGGCCGCCGGCGGGGACCGGGGACCTGAGCACAGATTATGGGTGGAGAGTAGCCTCACCCCATGGATGAGCTGCTTGCTGCCGTTTGGGAGCCAGTTCACGCCCTTCCATTGGGCCTCCGGGGTACCTGGGCAGGGACGCATCTGAGCGCAGGCCCCTCTTCTTTTTTTTTTTAAGATTTTATTTATTCATGAGAGACACAGACAGAGGGGCAGAGACACAGGCAGAGGGAGAAGCAGGCTCCATGCAGGGAGCCCGACGCGGGACCTGATCCCAGATCCTAGGACCATGACCTGAGCTGAAGGCAGGCACCCAGCCGCTGAGCCAGACCCCTTTCATTCTTTAATTGGTAGCACCCACATGAAAGTGTCTCTTACTGGATTTTGTCCCGGGCCCCCGGCCGGTGGGTCGCAAGCCGGGAGGAAGCCAGTTTTCACGTTTCCAGGCTCCCCGGGGAGCTACTGGGAGAGCGGGTTCCTCAGGAAGCACCGGCTTGTGGGGCGGTGGTGGGGCCCCCAGACCTGCCTCGGCGCAGAGGCTCTGTAAGGGGGTCCCCGGGGTGCCCGGGCCTCGCGCTGGCAGGGCCTGGCCGCAGTCCGCGTAGCCCCTCGCCTGCTGGGGAGGGGGGTGCTGCTGCGTCTGTGCTGCAGGGGCCCCTGGGGCCGCCCCCCACCTTCCCCACCTCGTTTCCTCTAATGGAACTAGAGTGACGCTGGAGAGCCCATGGATGTGGGGCTTTGTGCGGGGTGATGCCCCCACCTCATGTCCCCCATCAAAGGACAGCTCTTGCGGAGGGAGGCCACGCACAGTGGGGAGGGCAGAGCGACAGTCACACTGTGCTGCTTGCACACCACAGGCGTCTTTTTTTTTTTTTTTTTCCTATAACTCCAAAGTGGTTGGAGTCGGATTAAATGATGACAGCACTGAAGGGAATTTACAGTTTCGGACATTTTAAGAGGATGCCCAGATGTGGTGAGGGCCTATAAGATTGATCGGACCCCTGATGAATCTTCCACATTGTGGCCTGTATGAAATCACAGTAGGGGGCAGCCGGTGGCTCAGGGGTTTAGCGCCGCCTGCAGCCTGGGGCGTGATCCTAGAGACCCGGGATCGAGTCTGGCGTTGGGCTCTCTGATGCCTGCTTCTCCCTCTGCCTGTGTCTCTGCCTCTCTCTCTGTGTCTCTCGTGAATAAAAATATATAAAATCTTTAAAAAAGATTTTTTAATCTTTTAAATGTTCCCCTCCCTTTCTGAGAGGACGGTAAATGCTGCACGTCCACCTGGTGCTGAATTGGAGATACGCATCCTTTTCTCCACGCATCTGGATTTTCTTTTCTTTTCTTTCTTTTTCTTTTTCTTTTTCTTTTTTTTTTAGATTTTATTTATTCGTGAGAGAGAGAGAGAGAGAGAGAGAGAGAGAGGCAGAGATGGGCAGAGGGAGAAGCAGGCTCCATGCAGGGAGCCTGATGTGGGACTCAATCTGGAGTCTCCAGGATCATGCCCTGGGCTAAAGGCGGCGTTAAACTGCTGAGCCACCTGGGCTGCCTGCATCTGGATTTTCAAAGCGAATTGACACGGTTTAATGTTTTATTCGCGTGACATCTCAGATAAAAAGTAAACAAGGACAATATTAATGATTTGTTTGGAAAAAAATGAACCTTATCTACAGGTTCTAAAATTAGACTTGGAAGCAAACAATCAGCTGTTTACTTTCTGATTTGTCATCATGTTTTATTATATTTGAAACATGGATCATTGTCTATTTGGGGAATTTATGTGTTGTACGTAGGGATAGATGACTTGAGAGCAGGGTAAAAACCTCCCATTTTGGCACAAGCGACATCAGATACTTAGGACTTCTCTGTTGTAAGAATGTATCACCTTTGTTAGGAATATATGTCATAAGCATGCACTTAGCTCAGCAGGGGTTTTATTCGTTTTAATGGCATGTGCCACGTAAGGCACTGTACATATGGGGGATTAACATTTGTACTTTATGAATAAGTCATTCCGTTTATTTTCACTTATAATCTCCATGCAAATCATGTTGTATACACACACTTACATATGGATTTACATGGGCAGGAAATTCGTCTTGACTTCTTGATGAATAAAATGTCACAAATGGATGGTTGAGCCAAAAGCAATCGTGTTTTCTGGTTATTAGCATTAGGTTCATAATTTAAATTTAGGTTTTTTTGTTTGTTTCTTTGTTCAAAGTAAGCTCTCGGCCCAACGTAGGGCTTGAATTCAGGACCTCGAGATCAAGAGTCCCATACTCTACCAATGGAGCCAGATGGGTGCCCCAATTTATGTAATTATTTTATTTTTTATTTTTTTATATTTTTAAGTTTTTATTTATGCATGAGAGAGACACACAGAGAGAGAGAGAGAGGAACAGACACAGGCAGAGGGGGAAGCAGGCTCCGTGCAGGGAGCCCGATGTAGGACTCGATCCCGGGTTTCCAGGATCTTGCCCTGGGCTGAAGGCAGCGCTAAACTGCCGAGCCCCCCACCCCCGGGCTGCCCTATTTATTTATTTATTTGTTTTTAAAGATTTTATTTATTTATGAGAGACACACAGAGAGAGAGAGAGAGAGAGAGGAACAGACCCAGGCAGAGGGAGAAGCAGGCTCTAGGCAGGGAGCCTGATGCAAGACTCGATTCCGGGTCTCCAGGATCACGCCCCGTGCTGAAGGCAGATGCTAAACCGCTGAGCCACCCAGGGATCCCCCAAAACAGAAATTAACTGGTCAAGTTTACTTAGATGGTCAAACCTCTGCTGGTTCCAGAATTCAGAATGGAAATTTGAAGGCTGGGATGTGGGGGGTGAGGGAGGTATGGCAAGAATCGTTTTTCTAGGGATTTTCTTTTCTCAAGTCCCCAGGAGAAGCAAGTGGAAAAATATCTGATTTTTCCGAGGGACGAAAGGCCCCGAAAGATGTCTGTGTGTGTGTGTGTGTGTGTGTGTGTGTGCTTTGCCCCCACACTTTCAGTGGTTTCTGAAGCTATTGCCAAAGGCACATCGTCTGCAAAATAATGTGCATGTGGATTATCCCTCCTGTATCTTTCCTCGAAGTCCTCTGGTGAAGTTTTAAAATACAAGAGCATCATCCTGCCCATTCCTGCTTCCTGGGGCAGCTCCCATCATTGGAGAGGAGAACCTTTGCCTTTCAGCTGCCAGATTTCTCCCTTTCAGGCCTGAGACGGATGAGTTCGTCCCCACGCTGCCGAAGAGGCCCGGCTGCGAGGTGGTTAGTAGTAGAAATTTAGCATCAGCCCCTCTGCTTCTGCTCGTTCAGTGAATTCCAGGCAAAGAAGAAAAGCAGAACATACATTTTTTGGATATTATACAATTACTTGGAATCTGCCTCTTTTTGGTCTTCTGACATTGAGCTCCTCAAGGAGGTGGAAAGAAAAGAGATTTTTAGGGACGCCCGGAGGGCTCAGCAGTTTAAGCGCTGCCTTTAGCTCAGGGCGTGACCCTGGGGTCCCAGGATAGAGTCCCGTGTCAGGCTCCCTGCAGGGAGTCTGCTTCTCCCTCTGCCTGTGTCTCTCCCTCTCTCTCTGGGTCTCATGGATAAATAAATAATATTTAAAAAAAAAAGAAAATAGAGATTTTTATATCAGAGTATTGAGATGTAGTGCACTTAGACGGAGCCTGCTGACTCCCCGCCCCCAGTAGTGGCTATGTTTGTGCTTGGTCCCCAGGGCCCCAGCGTGTATGGGGGCGTCTTAGACGACCAGACGAACGATGCCATCCTCCCTCCTTGAAGTGTGTTGAACCGGGGCTCCATGCTCTGCCCTGTTCAGAGGTGAACGCCGTACGGAGTTTTCAGATTTCTACCGAGGAGGATGTGCAGTGCCACGTCTCTGTGACGCAGGACACAAAGCCACAGTCGCTATGATGAGGTTAAAAAAAAAATAACCCTCAACCCCATTATGGGTATTTGCAGAGGAAGGACAGGTTACCTTCAACTAAGAGGATCAGAGCAAGTTTCAAGCGTCCTCTTGTTGGAGCGGTTTAGGGAGGGTTTGGTCTCGGGGGAGGAGGGTGATGCAGTCTGAGGAGAGGGAGATCCGTGAAGGCCATGGGCAGCCTGCCCCGAGATGGGACACGTGGGCCGGAAGAGGTAACCCAAGCCCTGCAGATGCTAGAAGAGCTCCCTGCCCCCCCGCGCACCTCAACTGCTCACATATACGTTGGAGAGAAGAGCCCGGACCAGGACGGACTCCCCGTCTCCCGGGGAGCTCATGTGCATCATGGGGCAGCCGTGCTTCCCGAACATCTCCTGCCGCCTTCCCGCTAAGGGCTTTCTCCCTTTGTATCCTCAGGCCCTAACCCTGTGCTTGCTCCTCTAAGCTTCCTGCCCTGCACTGTCCCCAGACCTTCAGGCCCCTGTGGGTTCCACGCGCATATGAATATCAAGTTTGATTTTCTCTTAATTTCTGTGTCCTGTGACTTGTGATTCTGAGTCCAGCTGGAAGGACCGTTGGGTAGAGGAAGACCTTGGGGAGGGGGGTGCGTTGCTGGAGGATGGTGATTTGGCTGGGGAGCAGGGTGTGGGCGGGAGGTGGGAGGGGAGGCCGGTTTGTGGCCGACCTTCAAGCTCAGTGTTGGCTGAAGGATGGGGATTTCTCTCCATCAGTGTTCGCTCGTGACCTTCCCGCCTCCAAGAATGCCCAGACTCCGTCATGATCCTGGGAGCTGCTGGCCGGGGCGGGGACCCTGGGGTTGAGAGAGGGAGCCCTGGGTTTTGAGACAGCAGGGTGTCAAATCCTGAACCCGTCGCTTCTCAGCTCTGTGACCTCGGACACGTTGCTGACCTCTCTGCCTCTGCCGTGGTACGAAGGTTAAACGAGGTAAAGCCCAGAGGTACTGCTGCTAGGGAAACACGTCTGGTCCCCGCCGGGCTCCTGGAGCTGAGCCCCCCACCCCCATGGGTCCTCGCAGGAGTGTGCCCGGGAGCATCTGTGAGCTGCAGCGAAGGGGATGAGCTAGGGTGGTCCACGGCAGGGGTGCCGTTCGCCAAGCTGGGTCCTCGGCGGCGCCCGCTGCCTTCCCCTTCCCGTGGGCCAGCCCAGGCGTCAGCGGTTCCCAGCGCAGGTGCACGGGTGCGCAGGTGGGCGGCCCTGCGGGACCCCGCTCAGCAGACAGGTGGGGGGGCCCAGGGGGCTGGGGCTGCAGGCCGGGGGCCCCGCTGATTCCCTCAGGCGCACACTGCTTAATAGTACGGCGAGTCAGCTTGCGTGGGATTTGAGAGGTTGTCCACACGCCGGATCTTTGGGTGGAGGCGGTGTGGTGGCGCCCGGGGCCGGGAGCCTGGGGACGGGGCCACCCGCACCTCTTGCTCTCGGGCTGCCATTCTGTTTGAGGGGCTCGGGGATCAGCTAGGGTGGCGATGGTTGGGCCCGGGGGGTGGGGGAGAGTCAGGAGGTGGAAGGAAAAAGGGCAACAGCATATCAAGTGCCCACCCGCGTGATTTGCAGTCTTGGGTGGCGCTCAGGTGCGACTTTGGGGGGCGCTGAGGGTTTTCCAACACCTCCCCTCAGGGGGACAGGAACTCTGGCTGGCGTGCGTCCCAAGCCCCGCAGATGCACACTGACTCCGGCGTGTTCCCGGTATCCTGGGGGTACGGGTGACCGCACTCTGCCTACAGTTGGGGAAACTGAGGCATGCAGAGTCAGAAACGCGCTCCAGGCAACACGCTCGGGAAACAGTAGCGCCGGGCTCTGAAGCCTGGCAGCCTGGCTCCCGGAGTCCGGGGCAGTGACGGCCGCTCCTGGTGGTCGTGCGTGGGACCTGCGTGGCGGGCCGTCCCCGTACCCGGTGCGCTTCACCGCCGCCCCGGGGGCCTTACTGCCGGGACACTAGGTGTCCATGTCTTGTGTAGGTCTACCAGGGATTTCTCCAGATGGCGACGACAACTCTGTGGCTTAGGTCCTGGCGGCGGGGGCCGCTGGGTGGGCTGCGGGCTCTCGGCCTGTGCCTTGACGGCAGCCGCGGGACGGCCACCCTGCGTCCTCAGGACAGCGACCAGACGGCTGGCTCCCAGCAGGGCTGCATGTCCGCGGCATGGGCCCCCCGCTGCCCTGAGCTTCACCCCCACCCCCACCCCAACCTCATGAGTCTCAGGCCCGCACTTGGGTTTCGGGCAGCCCCCGCCCTCCCCGGAGCCCAGCTGTCCCTGGCGCCCAGGTCTGCTGCCCGCGTTGCCCTCGGCCTCTAAACGCCCGCGCCCCCGCTGCGGCCTCGTGGGGACACGTGCCACCACCCAAAGCTGTCACACATGGAGTGCGTCTGGCGTCCCCAGCCCTGTGCTTCCCTGCATTTCTGGGCTGGGGCGCCCTCCTCTCCCATCTGTTACTTGGTGTCTACTTGCTCTATAGGTTACACTTTTTTCTTTTGTATTTTTTTTATTTTATTTTGTTTTGTTTTAAAGATTAGGTTGAGAGCGAGCGAGTGAGAAGGTGGGCGGGCAGGGGCGGGAGGGGGAATGTGGAGGCTGGAGGCGCGCCCCCCCCCCCCCCCCCCCCCGCGCCTGCGAGGGGCAGGCCCTGGTGGCTTAGGCCTAACCCAACATGGTCCCGCTTCTGGACGCGGTCGGGCGTCTTCACTGAGCGGGGACACTTGGTTTCTCAATAAAAAACCAAAATGTTGTTCTTTGGCAAAGAAGAAGTTTGCAGCTCTACGTTGATTCCCTCCACCCCAAGGCCTTTTTTTGGTTTTTCCTGGTGCAAGTAAGTGTGGGAATAGACACTTTAAACCACAGGAAAGGAGACAGAGATGTGGGGGAGGGGGGGAGGAATAGGAGCCAATAGGACACAGTAGTAGTGCCCGAACCATGTCCTTGGACAAAAGTGTGTTATGACGTCTGTGGTTTCCTTTGATAAAATGCTTCATGGGCACAAGTTTTTAAGAGCACATTCCCTGTGTGTTTGTGCCGTGCCCCATTCTGTCCAGCTGCCTATATGCACTTGTTCCTGGACGATCAGCCAGGAAGGTATTGGACATGCTGCGGTCTTTGTCCTTGAACCTCTGCAGCTCGTTAACGTGAGGCAGGCCCCGTACCCTCCGCATGTGACTGCTGCTCAGGTGACGGGTTGGCGGTATAGTCCTCCTCCTTTGCATCCCAAGGGTGTCAGCTTGATGTGTTACCCAAATACGCAAGAACTTGACCCCTTAACGGCAGCGTCCACCATCCGGGTGTCGACAGCCACCCACAGGTAGTGACCCCTGTCCAGGAGATTTCCTTCGCACCCTGTGTTGGCCGCGGATCTGGTTTGGTTCCTTTTGTGCTGCTGCTTGGTTCTGAGGCCTCGACTGAGGCTCTGGGGACTGAGCCAGCAAGGGAGGTAGCCCAAGGCCACATGGAAATGAGGCAAGTGTGCTCCAGTGGTCACGTCCGTATTCTGACTTGGCAAAGAGAAACGGCACAGGTTGTCCTGTGTTCCAAAGCTGGCGTTATCTCATCGGTGACCCTGGCCCGCCTTCATCCTTAGGCCAATGTCGTCCTTGCTTTGCCGCAACCAAAACTGGGGAGGGGACGGACACACAGGAGTTTAGTCTAGAAAGTATGACATGGACTGATGGCGTGTCTACTTTCCTATGCTCTCCAGTGACCCTGCCTTTTGAAAATTCTATGATTCAGGGAACACCTGGGGGCTCAACGGTTGAGCATCTGCCTTGGGCTCAAGGCGTGACCCCAGGGTCCTGGGATCGAGTCCCACATCAGGCTCCCTGCGTGGAGCCTGCTTCTCTGCCTCTCATGAATAAATAAATAAAATAAAAAAAATAAAAAAAAAATAAAAATTCTATGATTCTGTAGTATGAGCATGTTATATTGGCACAATCATTGCATTTTTATTTTATTTATTTATTTATTTATTTATTTATTTAGATTTAATTATTCACGAGAGAAAGAGAGGCAGAGACAGAAGCAGGCTCCATGCAGGGAGCCTGACGTGGGACTTGATCCTAGGTGTCCAGGATCACACCCTGGGCCGAAGGCAGGCTCCAAACTGCTGAGCCCCCCGGGCTGCCTGCATTTTTATTTTAATAAGTAATAGTTCTATAAGAGAATACAAGTTTTTCACTGCAGTGGAAAGACTCTGTGTGATGAGATAGCAGAGGGGACACGGTACGTGTACCAGGGACCTGCCAGTCACATCTGCTCCCTGAGGCAAGCCGATAAATGATCATGTATTATCATTTATAGATTACGTAACCCATGAGATTGCTCGTCATGCTCTTGGAAAACAAGAAGGTGAAATGCAGTTTTTTGTTTTTTAATTTTTTTTTTTATGTCTTTGGACTGTCCCATGGTGCTTGCCCTACATGAGATGGATGACCCTTGAGTAATACGTGGATTCTAGGTTATTATCCATGTTGCCTTTGCTTTCACGTTGCTGTATTTTAAGTCAATGCAACAATGACATGTGTTTTACTTATTCTGTTCATGAAGCAAAAAATGTCAATAGTTCAAATAAAATGGAAATATGCTTGTAATGACGTCGTTGGCGAGGAGGTGGTATCTTAATTCTTGCTTTAGAGGCTGAGAATTGAGTTTCTGTGCTGGTGCGGGTCTGGACTGGGAAGAGGGTGGGTGCAGCCTGTATACAGGCCGTTATCAATTCATGTCAAATACCGTATATCGGGGTGTGTTCATTGTTAGGGTCCAACCTTATGCATTAACGGTATTAAATACTTATGAGAGCTTTAGCGGGGTCCCCGGCATAGTGGGTTCTACAGTAGCAGAATTTCTCCAGATAATGAGGCAAAGCAGGATTAAGATGGTCTCTGTTAGGGTTCTAGTCAAGTGGCCTGGCCTGCAGGTGCTGAGGTACAAAAGGCATAATGGCCCTTACGTGATTTGACTGGAGAGATATCTGGACATATATCTCATGTAGGTGTTTTTTTTTTTTTTTTTTGGACTGTAAATCGGGAGGTTTCTCTCTGCCACTCTTCTTGTCCATACAATTTGGCCTTAGACTTTTTTTTTTTCTTTTTAACGTAATCTACGTGATCCTAACGTGATCCTAAGCTTGGATATCCAGCGTCTGGAATTACGAGAGAATGGATTGGAAGCCACCAGGCTGGTAGTTTGCTGCCGCTCGGAACTGCTGCAGCAGCGAGAAGCAGTAGCAGTGAGGTGGAAAGCGACTTGGTCGGGAGGACCGCACCCTTACGGATCTCCTCTTACCTCCTTGTGTACGCGCGGCACTTGAGGTGCAAGCCCACTCGGGTTTATTTGAGTTCTGATCATCGTAGGGGCTTCTCAAAACCACACTCTGATCCGTCACACGTGCTCGTCCACGTTCCCCACGTGACTGTACCTTTGGGATCCCGTCTGGCGTGTTCGCGATTGTGTCCACGCTGCGTGGTGCGTAGTGGGTTCTTAGCAGATACTGCCCAGTTGAGTACGTGCTTATGTGTGACTCAGATCGGGGCTCCACTCTGCTTTTCCAGCCATGTCTCTCACTATTGCTTTTTATGTTTCTGCCAGAAAAAAAAAATCAGGTCGGTAAGTTATAAATAATGAATAATGCCTACACTTTCCCTTCTGGCTAATAAGTGTTCAGATAATAGACGGCCCTGGAATATACTATTAATTGGGATATTTTGTGACATCTTTAGGAGAAAGAGGCAAAATAGGACAAATCAAATGTATATTAGAGATTTAAAAATGTACTTTATTATTTTTTTTAAAGATTTTATTTATTTATTCATGAAAGACACAGACAGAGAGAGGCAGAGACACAGGCAGAGGGAGAAGCAGGCTCCATGCAGGGAGCCCGATGTGGGACTCGATCCCGGGTCTCCAGGATCACGCCCTGGGCTGCAGGCAGCGCTAAACCACTGAGCCACCCAGGGATTCCCTAAAAATGTACTTTAAGCTGTGTTTTAGGATCAGTATGGCTAATATCCAGACGTATTCCACGCCTGCAGTATCGTGCAGAAGCAGTTGACACTCCGAGAACGTCGGTGACGGACTCTTCTTTCAAAGGTGGGATGGTCTTCAACTAACAGTTTTATTAAAGACATTTTAAAATAAGCAACCGAAACAAAAGGAGTTTACGGGAAAATGATTGTGGTAAGCTCAGATGAAGAAATCTGAAATCCAGAACGGCTCCCGTCCCCTGAAAGCAGTTTTCTGCTAGCGAGTCGCTGACTTTTGTCCTGAAGATGATAATCCTCCCCGAGACCATCTCGTGAACAAGATGATGGAGTCCTTCCCCTGACTTCTCTTGTGAAGAATTTAAGCCCTTCGAAGTGCTTTGAGCTGGGACGTGAATACCCATAAATCTTACATTTGCATCCAAAGTTTTAATTTAAAGAAGTTTGAGATTCGGACGCTCAGGCCACACGCCAGGCTCATCAAACCCCAACTCCCAGAGAGGTCAGTGGCTTCAGGGTTGACTGACGCTCTGATGGCTGGACGCTCACTGCGGTGGCAACCGTGCCACCAGCCCGCCAGAGACACGTGTGCCCTCAGGGTGCGACCTGCACCCGGGTTCGCCATGTTCCCCTGGGGACCTTGTCCAGCATGCGGGATCCCCGAGGTTGGTGGTTTCCGTCGTGCTCCCTGCTGCGTCCCCGCGGCCCGGACGAGGGACGAGTGCGCAGCCGGCCACCACGCCATAGCTCCCGCGTTTGCGGGACACCTGCGGAGTGGGGTGGCTGTGTCCGAACAGCACCCCTACCTCAACGGTTGCCTGCAGCGCAGGTGTGTCGCCCTGGACATAGAAGAAGGTAGATGGAGGACGGCGGCTTCTTGGACCCGATGCCTTGGGGTGCGGACGAGACCCGGCATCTGGCTGCGGGGTCCGTGGGGCGCCCTCCCCGTGGGGAGCCGGGTGCATGTGCACAGGTGGCTCCGTCCCTTGGGGACCCGAGAAGCGCGGCTGGTGTGCGGACCACCGACAGGCCTCGCCTTATTCCTGCGTTGCTGCCGCCCTGCCCTTGGCCACTACCCTCACGCGTTGGGTCCCTGCGGGTGCTGCCCCAGGGCCTTGGTCTCGGCCAAGCCCCCTCAGGGTGGCGCCTTTGCTCACAAGGCCCGGGCCTGGAGACCAACCTAACCGGAGGCTCTGGGGGCTGCGGTTCTTCTTCCTTCTCCCCTCCCTTTCCCAAGTGCTTTAAACCCATTGCGCCTTATTTCTGTTGGAGCTGGAATTTTTAAGTTGTTCTCTCTCTTTTTTTTTTTTTAAAGATTTTATTTATTTATTCATAAGAGACACAGAGAGAGAGAGAGAGAGAGAGAGAGAGAGGCAGAGACACAGGCAGAGAGAGAAGCAGGCTCCACGCAGGGAGCCCGATGGGGGACTTGATCCCAGGTCTCCAGGGTCACAGCCCAGGCCGAAGGTGGTGCTAAACCGCCGAGCCCCCCGGGCTGCCCTTAAGTTGTTCTGTTAATGAGAGTAAGAGTTGGCCAAAGCGGCTGAAACGAACTACTTATAACTGAGCACGATTTTTATGAGCAAAAAAAAAAAAAAAAAAAACCAAAAACAAAAACCGGTGAAGAATACATCAGCAATGAAAGTGCTTCCGCTTGACCTTCGGCCCCAGGGCTGTGACAATCTCCTAACTCACAGTTTCAAATCTGGCCTGTGAGTTGCTTATCTGGGTGCAGCGATAACAGAATCAGGGGTGCTGGGGTTGGGCAGGTGTCGGCCTGGGGCGGGCGTCGTGGTCCCGGGCCCTGGGATCCAGCCTTGCTCTGGCTCCGCTCAGCGTCGGGTCTGCTTCTCCCTCCCTGGCTCTTGCTCTCCCTCTCTGCCCGCACCCCCACTGCTGTTCTCTCCCTCTCCCAAATAAATAAATGAAATCTTTGAAAAATTCAATGGTTTGATTGTCCCTGAATATTCTAGTTTCCTTCTCTTTTTTTTTTTTTTTGGTAGGCTCTACACCCAGCGTGGAGCTCAACAGGGGCCTGAACTCACCATCCCAAGAGCGAGACTTGAGCTGAGATTGAGTGGGATACCCAACTGATGGAGCCCTCCCTGGGCCCCGCCCCCCCCGCTTTTTAACTGAAAACTGTACAAGTAGTTCTTCATCTCTTTTCAGATAAAATCAGTTTCTTTTTCTTTTCTTTTTTTTTAAAGTTCTTGACTTTCTTTTTAAGATTTTATTTATTTATTCATAGAGACACACAGAGAGAGAGAGAGGCAGAGACACAGGCAGAGGGAGAAGCAGGCTCCATGCAGGGAGCCTGATGCAGGACTCGATCCTGGGTTTCCAGGATCATGCCCTGGACTGAAGGTGGTGCTAAACTGCTGAGCCACCCCGGGATCCCCCCAAATCATTGTTTCTTAAGTAATTTTCATGGATAATACTTTTACGTGTGAGCACTGGGACTTCCAGTGTCATTTGGCTCAACTGCTTCTTTCGCGCGAGGAGGCAGGGTGGGACAGCTAACCCGGCGTGGAGGTGGCCTGCAGCCAGCTGGGGACAGAGCCCAGGAGAGTCTACGATGGCTGCGTAATGGCTGCTCGGGGTTAGTGCACAGCTGGTGATGGAAGGACCGGTACCCCCTCCCTGATGGATGTTGTCGCAGGAAGCACCTGCTGCGTGCCTCGTGTTTTCCAGGCAACAATCTAATATTGAAATTCTGCGAAGTGTGGTACTTTTTGAACCTCACAGACGAGTAGAGTGTTTCTACTCCGTCTTCATAAGAGATTGTAAGGGAAGGAATGTTTTCAGCGTGACCTCTAACTTTGGAGACGCTACGGGTGTGTGAGCTCACCGACAGGGCGTGGCGCGCAGGTTCCCGGCATGCACACTTTCTAGAGAGCCACCGGCTGATTTGGGGTAGTTTGGTGGTTCCACGCACCTGTGAAGATCCGAGGAGGAGGACCGCATGCCATGCTTGACGGATGGCCCAGTGATGTAGGTTCGAGGGCTGGAACTTGACCCGTTGGCCCCTTTGCAGCTCGTGGGGGGTCATTTAACCCTTACCGGTGGTCAGAAAGCAAACCTAACAGTACCCAGCACTGTCACATGTGATGAGAAGACATTGACCGCACTTGCCGCAGCTTCATGACGCTCCCACCTGCCACAGGAACGCTGCCCGGTGCTGTCAGACGTGGGGAAGCTTGGCCTCCTTGCCCCCCGCATCCTCTCCCCCATCCCTCAGCTTCAGCGGCCCCTTCTGGAGTATAGCCGGGAAAGGGTCAGGCCTGAGGTTTGAGAGGCCACATCCAGTGCCTGACGTCAGCGATGCTCACCAGGCTTTGTGGGGTGGATCTGTTTTATACTTTTAGCAGAAATCAGAGCTGCCATTTAAAATGATCTCTGGCGGGGCACCTGGGTGGCTCAACCTGTTAAGCATCCAACTAGTTTTCCGGCTCAGGCCATGACCCTCAGGGTTATGAGATCGAGCCCTGAGTTGGGCTCCGTGATGGATGTGGAGCCTGCCTCAGATTCTCTTTCTTCCCTCGCTTACCCACGTGCTTTCTCTCACACAAACCAATCAATCGACCAGTCAGTCTGTGGCCACTCACTGGTCAGACCTTAGATGGGATGCAGCGGCTTCTCCAGTGTTGGGCCAGCACGAGCAGGGTGGGCTGCAGTAGAGTGGTGTGGGGGGCCATGGTTGAGCCTGGACGGAGAGCTGCGCTGACCTTGAGAGCGCTTTGTTAGGCAGCCCGGGCACGTTAGCCCTAGGGACCTAGGGAGGGGGCTCGATTGCAGATACGTAAGGAACGAGAGGTGCGGAAAAACCAAGTTTCTGTTTCTTATTCCCCCCAAATACTCTTCATACGTCCCAGGGCTGGGAACCGAGGCTGTCTCCTGGGTTATAGACTCATTTATTCAAAGGGAGGCCAAGGGCAGCAGGTGGCTGTGCTGTAAGAGCTGCTCCTGAGAGAAATGCTCATCTCTTAGATGTCTGCGGTAAATACGTGCGTTTTGGGCAGCCCGGGTGGCTCAGTGGTTAGCGCCGCCTTCGGCCCAGGGCGTGACCCCGGGATCCTGGGATCGAGTCCCACATCGGGCTTCCTGCATGGGGCCTGCTTCTCTCTCTGCCTGTGTCTCTGCCTCTCTCTCTCTCATATGAATAAATAGATAAAATCTTAAAGAAAAACCCCGCCCACGTTTCCCAGGTCACCATCTGGGTAGTGGCAGGCTAGCGCTGCTCCAGCACCCGCCCTCCTTGTAGACGCCACGTAGACGCCGGGTAGACAGGGCCGCTCCGCCCCGCGGGTCAGAGGCTATAGGGTGATGGGGTTGGCCCCCCAGTGAGCACGGCGAGGGTGCCCTGCCCAATCCAGAGCCCCGCTTACGGCAGAGCCCTGTCGAGCTTCTTAATCCCTTTGGCCTCTGTTTCTCAGCTGGCAAATCGGAATATTAAGGTGGTTGTGAGGAGGAGGAAACGTTCACCCCAGTTCTGGGCCCAGGGCGGAAGCTCACCAGGGGCGAGCCGCTGGCACCTTGGTGATTGTTATTCCCTCTTGGCTATTTTGCTCTTTTACTAGCAATTTTGTCAGCATCTAAAAAAAACAAAAAGTAGAAGTGACACCTTATGAAAACAAAACTTGTGAATTATGTATAGATTCGGTTGGCCACACTTAATATGAAATGATGGGCTGATATAAGTAAGAGTCATAGTTTAGCTCTCACGAGAGGCCAACTGAGGATGTGTGTGCGACTGTGTACCTCTATATTTAAGAATGTATCTTCTTTTCTTTTCTTTTTTTTTTTTTTAAGATTTATTTATTTATTCATGAGAGAGAGAGAGAGGCAGAGACACAGGAGGAGGGAGAAGCAGGCTCCGTGCTGGGAGCCCGATGTGGGACTCGATCCCAGGACCCCAGGATTGCACCCTGGGCCAAAGGCAGGTGCTAAACCGCTGAGCCACCCAGGGATTCCCCAAGAACATATTTTCTTTATTTAGGTGTGTAATAGAAAAATGCAGATTTTTTTTTTGTGATTTCCTAGAACCATAGAGTTTTGAAGCTCAAGTAAAAATTATGTTCATATTCGCTACTCCCATGATTTATAAGGAAGGAAGTAGGCCCGAGAGGTAAGGAGCATACTCAAGACAACCTGGTTAATAGCGCGAGGTGAGCAGCCGGTGGCCTCGCTCCTTTGTGTCACGGACGCGTAGTACAGGTTTTCCTGAGTCGCACCTGCCTCGCTAGCATCTGACACTGGTTTGCTTCAATATCACATGGTTGTAATGAGAATTTCCCTGAATGCCTCTCATGCCGATAAAAATAGTTGATTGAAGTTTTTAGACAGTTTATAAAATACTTCAATAAGGTGTATTGCCTAATGATGGAGAGATTAAAAGCTTGCAGCAGAGTTGGGAAGAAGCTAAAAACAGATCAGTGACTCAAAACCTCCTTTTTTTTTTTTTTTTTTTTCCAAAACCTCCTTTCAAAGAGGAGTGAATATATGTGTGTGAATCACTCTGTGGGTCTAGAGATTGAGAAAATGAAAATGAAATTTGAGCCAGGATCTTTGAAGCCTTTTCCTATTTTGTCGTTCATTCGGGAGGCTTTGGGAGACCGTCACGTTCCCTTTCCACATTTTGATTGTGTTTACAATAGAGCAAAAAATAACTTCGAAGGATAGAAGTTCTTCAAAGGATAGAAACATCAGATTTTTTAAGGCTGATGAAGCAAAGTAATCTGTCTCTGCAGGTCTGAAATGAGTTGGTGTTCTGGGTTTTGGCTGTGGTTTTCTGATTCATTAATGAATCAGTTGATTCATTTTAACGGTAAAATGAATGAAGAATATCATTAAAATGAACCAACTGATTCATTAATGAACTGATTCGTTAATTTAACAAAAGCAAATGATGAACAGAACTTTTTGAAAAGAACGGAAATAATCTTACGGTTCAAGGGACTTACCACCTAGATGGCAGAGGGCTGAGAATTTGCAAGGAGGCAGCTATCCTGAGCTGAACGCCTGTGAATCGTTGCTGACTAATTTAAACAGCGGCTAAGGCACGCGAGCCATGCTGCAGAACTTGAAGACGTGATTTCGGATGAAATATTGTGATTTTCTTTATTTCATCCTTCCCATGTAGCTATGAAATAAAGAGGAAAAACAACTGTAAAATAAACCCGGTTTGAAACCAAAATGCTTTAAAACTAAAAAAATAAATAAATAAAAAAGAAAAGCTTCATTTGGGCTGGTTATTTGGTATCTCCATTTACAATTGTTTGGCATGGCTATATTACCCTCGAAGACAAACTGGAGGTGGTTTTTGACTTAAAAAAAAAATCAAAATGAACAAGGGAAATAGGAACTGGATGTTTGCATTAAATTTCCATGTAGTATGAAAATACGTAGCAAATAAAAACATTTCCATTTTAAGTACTTGAATGAACGACAGTACGAAGCAAAGTAGAATTATCTTAAGTTTTTCCCAAACCATGTTTTTAAACAAAACATTCTTTTCTGATGCAAACGTTACTCATTGGCCTACTTGAAAGAAAGTGGGCAGGAAGGCAGAGAAGGGAGCCTTGGCCTGTGTGAACACCACCAGCTCTGTGACCAGAGACGGTTTCCTCACCTCCCTGGGTCCCAGCTCCTTCATCTGAAAAATCAAATGATTTGACTAAGGTCACGTGAAGATGTCTTTCATCTCTGCAAATCTGTCAGTATGATCGTGGGAGAATTCGGACACCAACCCAGGCCACGGGCCTGAGAGCTTCACTCGGGATATTAAGGAGAACGAGATTCGGAAGGACGTCTGAAACTTGCTTTTTCAGAGGGAGGGTGTTTCTCTTGGACCCAGAGCAGGAGCCTGCACTGGCAGCGGGCGTCCTCGGAACTGTTGCCTGGGGATCGCGGGGGCAGCAGTAGCCGGGGTGTGGTGCGGAGTGAAGTGGGCCGGTCGAGAAGGACGGTCATCCCACGGTCTCACCCTACGGGGAGTGCAAGACGTAGTGACAGGGCTGATAGGGGAAGGGGGAGCTGAGTGGGGAAATCAGGTGGGGAGACAAACCCTGAGAGGCTCCGGACTCTGGGAAATGAACAAGGGGCGGTGGGAGGGGAGGTGGGCGGGGGACAGGGCGACTGGGTGACAGGCCCTGAGGGGGGCACTGGACAGGATGAGCACTGGGGGTTAGACTATGTTGGCAAACCAAACAATAAAAACAATAATAAAAACAAAGCAAAACAAAGAGAATAAATTGTAAAAAAAAAAAAAAAAAAGGAAAAAAGAGAGAGAGCAGTCATCCTGGACTCTGCAGGTGCATCTGGCCAGGGAGGACCCCCGCAGATTTGGGGTGGCCCTTGACAGGCATTTTCCAGCAGTCGGAGAGGGAACCCCTGCAAGCAGAGGCGCATTGGGGTGGAGGAGGGCGAAGGGTCACAGGTCTGCTTCCCTGTGGACTTCGACCTGCTTGACATTTGCACGAAGCAGGGAAACCCAGCGGCAGGCATCGCAGACTCCAGGTCTGTGCACAGTGGGGCCGGCGCAGGGGGGGGGGCCTCGGAGATCCTGGGGTTAGGCTGGCGGCCACGGGGGTGGGGGGCACCACCCGGGGAGCGTGTCCCAGACCGGCTGCTCCCTGTCCCCTGCGGTGCGCGTAAGCAGGTGACCTCAGGGCCGCCGGTCCTCGGGCACAGGCGGGCGGGGCGGGTGCGCCCTGTCCCCGCGTGGGGCAGCGCTGGGGCTTGGGGGCTGCCCGGTGCCCCCTCAACGGGGCAGCCTGCATTGGATGCCTGCCCTTTCGGGACATCCTGCCCACCAGTGTCTGTGGCCCTGGTGCCTGTACAGCGACCCAGGTGGCATTCCTAATGCCCCGTAAGAATGGTTCATTTCTGCTGTTTTTTTTTAAGACTATTCATTTGCGAGAGAGAGAGGGAGAGCGTGCATCTCGAGGGGGGCCGAGCAGAGCAACAGGACAGGGGGCCCCGCACTGCACAGAGCCCCTCGCCGGGCTCCAGCCACCACCCCAAGCTCACGACCAACTGGAGCTGAAAGTCGGGTTTGGATGCTCACCTGCCTGAGCCACGCAGGCACCCCTCCTTTCTGCTCAACTTCATTCAAGTGCTTAACTCCGCGTGCCGTCCATCCCTTTGATCTCTTATTTTCTTTTTTTTTTTAAAGGAATTTTTTTTCTGGTCTTGTTTTTTCCCTCCCAAATCTAAACTCACTCGTTATTAAGTAGATATAAGCACTTGACCACTTCCTTATTATGTCTTTTTAGTATCTAAACGTTCACTTAACTGACATACAGGATGTTTTAAATTTCATGATTTTTTCCTTAATCTCAGGATAAAAGGGCAGATGCACACACATATCTTATTCAAATTACATAGAGATGAGTGATCCGAATTTCACTCCACTTTGGTAAAGGCGGAGGTGATAAAATATGCATTCTCATAAGAGCCAGACTGTTAAGGTTGAGGGCCACTTAACTGGAGAGGCTTCAAGGTTTCTGGCTCCCGACACCTGTCAAATACACTGTGGCTCCCTGAAAGTGCTGATTTGAAGAGGAGGAAGGTTCTCGACCCTGGGAAAGGTTGAAAAGCGACAGCATCAGGATGGGCTTCGGATGGAAAGCAGCCAGGACCTGTGGATCCAGGAAGGCCCGAAGAGGTTGCGGCCTACCTGGAGGGGAGGTGTAGGTCCTGGGGGGAGGCAGACGGGGCGGGCAGGAGATCAGGGTGTTGGTTGGCAGCCCGCGGAGCAGGGAGCACGGGGGCACGAGGGCACGAGCATTAAAGAAGGTAGGAGTTATGACTTCACACCGTTTTATTATTATTTTCTAAGCTTCATCTAGATGGTTCTCCCTTTGATATGAAGTTAGGCGGTGTAAGAAGTTTTTCAGGTAATTTAGCTACCCACTAGTGTGTATATCCCTTTCTTCTGGAAGTTTGTTTTTTTACCCTGTGACATGGTACCTTCATGCATCCTTAGCATGCAGGTCCCCTCCTGGAATGCAGGAAGAAAGTTCCCCGTGGTATGCAGTCTTCCTTTCCATTTCAATAGGCCCACTATTGCCGCTTCACTTTTATTTTTTTATTTTATTTATTTATTTTTATTTATTTATTCATGAGAGACCCAGAGAGAGAGGCAGAGACACAGGCAGAGGGAGAAGCAGGCTCCATGCAGGGAGCCCGACGGGGGACTCGATCCCGGGACCCCGGGGTCACGCCCTGGGCTGAAGGCAGGTGCCAAACCGCTGAGCCACCCGGGGATCCCCTCCGCTTCACTTTTAAAGGGGAGAGTTTCTCTATCTTCTGCTTGGAAACTTCAATAATATATTAAAGAACATCTAAAATAAGAAAGCTGCACGTGACTATGGATACCCTGCCGTGAGAAAAATCATAAATGTCAAAGCAGTGAGACATCCTTTAAAATGCAGTGTGGGATTTCTCAGGTTTATTTCCTTTTCCTTAAAATTTATTTATTTTGTAAAGAGTTTTTATCGGTTTATTTGAGAGAGGGAGGGAGAGCATGAGACGGAGTGGGGAGGGGTCAGAGGGACCCTCCCTGCCAAGCAGGGAGCCCCATGCAGGGCTTCACCCGGGGACCCTGGGATCATGACCTGAGCTAAAGGCAGATGTTTGACTGCTGAGCCACTCTGGTGACCCTCAATTTATTTATTCTTTAAAAATTTATGTATTTAAGCGAGAGCATGAGGGAGGGGCAGAGGGAGAGAAGATCTCAAGCCGACTCCACAGTGAGCACGGGGCCCGATGTAGGGCTTGATCCCATGAGCGCGAGGTCATGACCTGAACTGAAATCAGCAGCTGGCCCCCTGACTGACTTGGCCACCCAGGCACCTCGTTAATGTATGTTTTTTATTTTAATTCCAGTATCAGTAAGACACAGTGTTCTCTTATTTTTGGGTGTACAATGCAGTGATGCAGGCACTCCACGGATAACCCGTGCTTGCCAAAACACACGGGTGCTCTCCCTCCCCTCACGTAGTCTGCCCATCTGTCCTAACCCACCTCCTCTCAGGTTGTTCTCTATAGTTAAGAGTCTGGGTTTTTGTTTTTTGTTTTTATTTTTTTATTTTTTTGTTGATTTGTGTCTCTTCTCTCCCCACCCACCCCCCTTTGTTCATTGGTTTAGTTTCTTAAATTCCTCAAATGAATGAAATCGTACGGTATTTGTGTTTTGGTGCCTGGCTTCCTTGGCTGAGGATTTTACTATCTTGATCTGTCCACAGTGTTGCAAGTGACAGGATTTTATCATTATTATTTTTGATGGCTGAGTAATATTCCATTGTATGGGTCAGCCATGTGTCTTTTACCTGCTGGCCGGTTGATGGGCCGCTGCCCTGGTTCAGCGGTCGAGATGATGCTGCCATAATACACTGTAGATGATGCTGCCATAATACACCGCGGTGCACGTATGCTCTGGAACCACGTTTTCCTTTTCTTTGGGTGAACGCCCAGTAGTGAGATTGCTAGACTGTACGGTTGTTCTTTTTGTATGTTTTTGAGGCCCCTCCGTCCTGTATGTCTGTGAGGCTGGCCCAGCGTGCGTTCCCACCGACAGCGCACGGGGGCTCGGGCACACGATACAGTGATTCGGCTCCTCCCGCGGCACCCAGTGCCCGTCACCAGGACCCTTCTCAACCCCCATCGCTCATCCCCGCCTGCCTCCCCTCTGATAACCATCGTTTTGTTCTCTATACAAGGGGTTTGTTTTTTGGTTTGTCTCTTTTTTTTCCTGTTTGTTTCTTTAATCCCACACCTAAGAGGAATCACGGCATTTGTCTCTCTCTGGCTGACTTCCCTCCTTTAGCATCATCTTAGCTTTGTACTCTCCGGAGCCACCCACGTTGTTGCAGATGGCAAGATTTCATCCCTTTTTGGCTAAGTAGTAGTCCGTGGTGTATGTATTCACACCGTATCTTTTTTTATCCATTCACTGATTGATAGACGATGGGCTTTCTTTTAAAAGTCAGTTTTAAACCAGAGGCAGTTTGAACTTGGTATCCAACATTAATGCTCACGATGGTTAGAAATGAAATTCCGAGGGGATATTTTAGGGTCAAACTTTTTTTTTTTTTAAGATTTTATTTATTTGAGAGAAAGAGGTATAGAGAGCACAAGTCGGTGAGGAGGGGGGCTGAGGGACCCTGAGATCGTGACCTGAGCCAAAGGCAGACACTTAACTGCCTGAGCCACCTGGGCACCCCTGGACTCAAATTTAAGGAGATTTTAATAACAACTGTTCCAATCCAGTTGTTTTATGTAAGCATAAGCGCTTGAGAAAAATTGGATGAAGTTTGAAAGGATGGCTAGCTTTAAAATGAAGTGAAAACGGAAACAGTTGTTGATATACCTTCTGTTTGCAAGGTCTAATTTAGGGATTGGGGCACCAAACTTAGGCTGCGATCCTGAACACACTGAGCATAGCTTTATATTTAGCAAACTGAGTTAATAAAGAAAAGCACAAATTAAAAAAAAATGCCCATAATGCTAGTGCCTGAAGATATGTTAGCGTTTTGGTGCATATTACTGCATCATCTTTTTCTGTTCCTTGTTAAATGTGAAGCACAGTGGATGGCACCCTGAGTTCACGGAGAGAAAGCCGCCGGCCCCACTCTCCAGGAGCCAATGGCTCCTACCAGGGCCTCTTGTGTGGCTTTATTTCGCTGCACTTAAGGCACTCCCAGTGTTGCTTCCTTTTTTTTTTTTTTTTTTAAAGATTTTTATTTATTTATTCATGATAGGCATAGAGAGATAGAGAGAGAGAGAGGCAGAGACACGGGCAGAGGGAGATGTTGCTTCCTTTTTGAATCATGACCTTGGTTTACTTTTTTTTTTTTAATTAAAGATTTATCTTTATTTTGGAGAGAGCGCAAGCATGAGCTGGGGGTGCTGAGGGGGAGGGAGACGGAGTCTCAAGCAGGCTCCCTGCTGAGCACAGAGCCCCATGCGGGGCTTGATCTCACAACCCTGAGGCCATGATCCAGCCCCAACCAGGAATCGGACACTTCACCGACTGCACCATCCAGGGACCCCTTGGGTCTCTTGTGTAATATTTGGCCTTTTGTATTTGTTAGTTCCTGTCTTCATGAGCCATGCAAGGGAGGTATTTGTATTTGATTTTACAAATAAGGAAAGGGATGCTCCCAGAGGGTAGACAGCTTGCCCACGGTGCTCCACGCAGAGAGCAATGGGGCTGTTGGGCTGAAGCCTGCCCTTGTCCAAGTGGCACTGGACTCTCTCGGGACAGCACTCCCGTCAGAATCTGGAGTTATACAAGGCACTCTTGGTGGAAGTCAGGGAGCGTAGGGAGAGCGTGGCACAGGATGGGGACTGTGTGGACGAGGTGCCGGGGAAGGAAAGGTGCCTGAGTCAGATGATGGCAGACCAAAGGGTCCCGAGACCCAACGAGCCCAACGGCTCCTGTCCAGACTGGTCTTAGGGTTTACAAAGAGCACTGGAAGAGAATTTGGAGATGATGAAACTTGTTGTATCTGTAAAATGTGTTTACATAGTATTGGTGAATATTTGGGTAAACCGATGGTTTGAGGCTGAGTGCTGGAGGATGCTACGTTGATCCCGCGCACGTCGTCCTCTATCCTGCAGTGATGACTTTGTTCAATAAGAAAAAGGTTGTTCTTAAATAAATGGCCAGAAGCAGTGGGTTGCTATCACGTCCTGGCCTGAGACGTGTGATTCCCTCTTCCTTTAGAAAAGGACTGTTTGGGGAAAAATGATTATAAGCAATCCCCGAGAAACTTGTATGATAATTCCAAAGGATAGTAGGTGGTGACTGGGGTACTTTGAACATCGGTGGTGTCTGTAAGTGGCAGCCTTGCTCAAATTCCAGGCGGGCGGCCTTTGAAAGACGGCAGGAGAAGGGAGATGGGGACGTTCTTGGCCTCTCGCCTCAGTCTCTGTTTCTATCTCTTTTGGATCGATATGCATGTCCTTTCTCCCCCCGGGTGAGAGGATGTCCATGATGCATCCTCCTCTTGCTTTGCCAACGTTCCATTGTCTCTCCACCCTCTGCTCCCTACTCTTTTCGGCTGTTTTGCACACACGTATTTCAGGATGCCCCGTGACCTTCCTCCTCTTGGCCGGGAGCCCAGGCAGACGTTATCAGCCTCCAGTCCTTGGCCGGGAGCCTGCTGGGAGCCACTGGGCTCCTGTCGGCTTCTCTTTGCCCTTCACAGAGATATATGGCCTTCTGCTTGGCAGACCCTGGCCTGAGGATAGTAGCCAGTTCTGTGAAGCCACTCTGGATCTCAGTAGACATTTCCTGAATGGGTTTATTACTCTCAGGAGAAGAGAATTCTCCGACGAGAAGAAGGCTTCCTCCTTGGGTAACTGTGGATCCCAATATCTATTTCTTTTTCCATAGACCCGGTTGATGTCTGACTCAGTATTGCAGGTTTTCAGTCATTTTAAATTCATAAGCGCTTGGTGCAGAAAGCATTTATTAAAGACATAGGGAACATCTGGCGTATGGACCACATAGGGGCTGTAGTTTAATTTTATTTACCCCTGAAAAGGATTGAGATGTTGCAGTTCTGAAGATCCCACCATGATTCTTGGAAACATTGAACAATTGTGCCCACAAGATGGGGATGTTAGTCCATGGGAAAAAAAAAATAAAAACAAAAACAAAAAACGAAAAAAAAAAACTGCTCTTTTTTCTTTTTCTCTCTTGGTAAAATTGGGGCAAGTGTGGGATTCCCCACTTTTCAGAGTGGGAAGATAGTGGTTTTCTAAGAATCTGAAAATAAGGAGCAAAAATGATCTCGTAAAATGATCATGATAATTTGTGTTTCAGTATTTTTGTGAAATTTATTGACACTGATAAATTTCTCCATTCTATATGGGAGCTTGAACCTATTTTTCTTTTTTTCTGATTTTGAATCTATTTTTCTTAACAAAAAGATTATTTGTATATAAAGTAGATATTTGACCCTCAGTATAAAAACTGTGTCTCATCTCAGATTTCAGGGAGGAGGTATTCAGCATGGCAAAGAACAGAAAATGGACTCCCAACAGGTACGGGAGAGAAGGATGGTGTCGGCAAGGAGTTACAGCCTCATTTGTGCATCGAGCTACACGCACACGGGATGACTAGTGAGCCAGCTAGCGTTATTTATAACTGCACGTGCGTTTGTTTTTCATCTCCACCCCGTGTATTCCCAAAAGGATTTGTGTCTGTTTGTATATGAGTATTTATAGTCCAGGTGTAGACCAGTTTTTAATGAGGTACCTTGTGAGAGGATGCGCTGGGGGGAGAGGGAGCAGGAAGCCGGTGGGAAGGCCTCCTGGAGCAGAGGGCCTCCAGGCCGGGGATGGGGGGCGGCCGGGGGGGAGCCAGTGCGTGCTCCTAAGGGGGCTCAGTGAGAACGGGGTTGGACACCTGTCGTTCTTGAGGCTGCTCAACGTGGGAGCATCCGTTCTGATTTGCGGTATTGCTCTCTGAGCTTTCCTGGGAGGCAGGGCTCTCCTTTCACTGCAAGCCGGGACAGTGTCGGGTGCGGTGGGTGTCGGTGGCCCTTGCTGGCATCACCCGCTGCCCCACGGCATCCTCGGGCCACTCCGGGGCCTGGTTTGGGGACATTCTTCCCGGGGGCTGGACCTCCCAGCAGGTTTCTTGTGAAATTCTCCTCTTGATCAGAATGGATATCTGTCACTTCACAATCTGAAGCTCCGATAGACGTGGCTACGCGTTGTGGAGCCCTGTTCTTTAAGTTCCGTGTGTTTCGTGGACATCAGCTCATCCACATCGCACTCTGACCCTGAAAGGCGGTGGTGGTTTTGGGACCCAATCTACAGGTGAAAGAACGTGAGATCCAGGGAGGCCGAGTCACATGACCGAGGCCATGAAGGTAGCAAACCGAGAGCTGGGATGTGACCCAGGCTTTTGTGACACAGAGACCGTGCTCTCAACCTCCACACGCTGCTGCCTGCCCTCCCGGGAGAGCCCAGCATACACATGCATCCCCGTTGGGGGGCGGGGGGGGATACACCTGATTATGAAAGAGTTTTCCTCCGAGCGCAGTTGAGGAATGATGTGGCTCTCCCGCGTGGCTGTCATCGATTACACAGAATCAGACATGAGGCGTCCCCACCTTGGCCTGCTTTGCTTTCGTAAGTTTGGCGCCGCTACAAAGGCCGACAGCAGCTCCCCATGACGTTGCGGCTCAGGAGGGGAAGGGACAGAGGAAGAAACGAGCTTATCGTTGCTCCGTTAGGAGCTCTGCTTGTCGCGTCACTGAATTTTAATAACCCCTGGGTGTGTTGTCTGGAGCGGTCTGTTCCAAGTCCCTCACGGCTACACCTACCCCTCTGTAGAGGCCTGTGCTCAGGGTCTCCCCAGGGAGTCTTGCCTCACTGTCTCCAACCCTGCACCCTCCCGCCGCCCCCACCCTCTTCATCTATTTGCATAGCGTCCCTCCCTCCCCCCCACCCCCACCGACAGGTTATAAATGTTTTGTCTTCTTTTCCGTCTCCTCAACACTAGAATGCGAACTTTGTGGGAGAGGAGACTCGGTTTTGTTCACTGCGGGATCCCCGGCATTTAGAAGGTGCCTCATGTGTAACTGATGCTCAGCAAATCGTTTTGAGTAAATGAGTGAACGGAAGGAAACAGCGGCTCTCGGAGTTTTAGGGAACCTGCCTCAGATCTCATGGAAGATGATGGCACCACGTATTGAGCTCTAGTCCATGCGGCCCCCTAAAGTCTCTCATGTTCCCCTTTTTGGTAATATCCCTCTGTCTGGGAAAATCCACATGTTTGTACACGGTCAGAGCAAGAGACCTCTCGCAGGACCTTTTGGGGTGGGGAGTGCGGGGAATCCTAGTAGGCGTCCCAACTTGCCTGCTCCTACAAATGAGGAAATAACCCGGATCCACTGAGGTCAGGTGATCAAAGTACCTGTGCGCCTCCTGATGGAGGAAGGACCAGAGTTACCAGCGCCCCTCCCTGAACCGCTGCTTTCCCTTCCTTCTCAACAGAAGGAGGGTTATTCTCACACGGTGGCCAGTGGTGGCTTTGAGGTCGGGGGTCATGCTAGTTCAGGGCCTTGACACCCATGCAGTCCGGTGGAGGCCGCCCCCCAGGGGCCCGCTACGGAGCGCGACACGCAGGGGCCTTGGCACCTGGGAGCGTGTCCGTGATCGCAGGGCCAGCCCGGAACACAGGTCTAGAGAGAAAGATGCGGACCTACAAGCGTGCGCGACACCCTGCTGGCCAAACACAACATTTTTGCCAGCCGGACGTGGCCCCGCGGGTGCCCGGCCAAGTTCTAGTCTCAACGGCTTTTCTTTTCTTTCTTCCTGTCCGGCGGTGGCCGCGCTGGAGGATGTGTGCCGGGCCGTCCTAGCTTGGTTGCCCTCTAGACCTGCCCGGATCGGTGGGTTGGGCTGTCAAAGTTCACGGAGGGAAAAAATAAGTATCGATAAAAGAGTATCTGTTGCCTATCTTTATTGCCCTGCTGATAAAGTGGAAGAGTAATGTGCGTTCAGTGTTCAGTGGAGGGTGCTCGGTTAGGCCGCCCGCCCGCCCCATGGCCCCGCCACCCGAGTTCCTGCCCTGCGCATGCCGGGCCCTGAGGCTGGGGGCAGGGCGGCGAGGTCTCTGTGGGGCTTGAACCCGCGTCTTTGTCTGCGTGCTACACGGGCGGTGGGTTGTGCGCCTCCTCGGCCTGTGAGCGTGGCGACCTTTAGCAGGCCTTGCTGCTGCTCCTCCTGTGTGGCTGGGCCCCGCGGCCAGCGTGGGACCCCGCCCCCCCCTCCCCCCCGACCTGGGGACCCCAGGGTCACCCCAGCTCTGATTCCGCTACTGTTCGCATCACACTTTCCCAGGACAGGTTTCAAAAGCTTCAGCACATGGAGACCAAGAGCCCAGGACGGGGGCTGCGGCCTGGCGTCACTTCGCCAGCCCGACGGTGGTGAGGACAGTGGGGAGCACCTCGTCTTACTGTGGAGGTTATTGTTCCTGGTGAACAAGCCGAGCTGCGTTTCTTCCCCCCACGGAGCGAGTGTGCGGCAGGACGGTGGAGGCTTCCCTGCCGTTTCCAGTCGGGGTGCAGCGGCGTCTCCCTGTCCGGCCACCATGGGCCCCTCGCTCTCTGTCGGACCCGGCTGGGCTGGCATTGAAGGCCGGCGCCAGGCACAGGCGGGTGAGTCCTGTCTCCAGGTGGATGCATGGCAGCATCCCGGTGTGTCCCAGTGACCTTCCCCGCAGGTCGCCACCCAATGTCCCCGGCGGGTCGGGGCTCGCCCTGGAGCGGAACACCCCGACACCCGGCTGGAGTCCCATGGAAGGGGGAAGCCCACGGACTCGCAGGGTGCCCACATCCTGGTGAGCAGAGTGTGTCTCGGGGAGCAGGCGCCATCCCCACGTCCCCCAGCGGCCTGTCCCCGTGGGCTGTGCATTCACCACCTGCCCGCTGGTGCTCATGGGCCCCGTCTCCCATGGAACAGCTCGGCTTGCTTCTGTGACCCGCGGGAAGACCACGTTTTGAAAAACAAACAAACATAATCTAAGGCTTTTACGTGGGATGGAAATGACACACGGTCCATATTGGTCATTTGGCATCTGCATGAAGCGTTTGGAGGGTCCCAGGCCTCAGGGAGCCCCAGCTCACACAGGTCTTTGGGGCAGGGTCTGGGCCTTCCAGGCGTGTGTGGGGCAAGGCCTGGGCCCTCTGGGCGAGTGTGGGGTGAGCCCTGGGCCCTCTGGGTGAGTGTGGGGTGACCCCCGGGAACTCTGGGCGAGTGTGGGGAAGGCCTAGGCCCTCTGGGCGAGTGTGGGGTGAGCCCTGGGCCCTCTGGGTGAGTGTGGGGTGACCCCCGGGCCCTCTGGGCGAGTGTAGGGAAGGCCTAGGCCCTCTGGGTGGGTGTGGGGTGAGCCCTGGGCCCTCTGGGTGAGTTTTGGGTGAGCCCTGGGCCCTCTGAGCCAGTGTGGGGAAGGCCTAGGCCCTCTGAGCATGTGTGGGGTGAGCCCCGGGCCCTCTGGGGGAGTTGTGGGGCAGCAGCGGCAGTGTCACCTGGGAAATAAGATACACAGGCGCACTTGGTGGCCTTGAAATCAGCTGTGCAGAGCTGTGGGGTCTTAGCAAACCTTCAGGAAAGTCCTTTGCGGGTGAGACAGGCTGAAGTACTGGGGATGGGCTGAGGGTGGGGAAGGAACATTCTTCATGCTCCTGTTCTGGGAGGGTTTGGAAGCAATAATCAGCCTGAGCTCACTCCCAATTTGAACCGTAGGCGGTGGCAGCCGGAAATCTCCTAAGGGGAGCAGGTCTGGTTCCCAAGCCCCCGTTACCCAGCGTGGACAGAGGCGTGTGGAGGTACAGTGGGATCTGGGGAGGCCAGCCTGGATCCCGGCCTTTGGGTTCTAGAACTCACTCCGTCCGGTCCCCTCTATCGCAGCAAATAGCGACCGTAACGTTGCCATTTAATTCTGTCTCCACTCACATCATATTTGCTTTTCCACAAATTCTTTCAGTATTTTAGAATATTAAGGGACATTAGTATGATTTTATTTTCTTAATTGTAAATAGAGATCTTCATAGCTTTCATGGGGCTTCACCATTGTGGTTCTTTATTTTTAAAGGTTTTGTTTCCTTTTTCTCTTCTTCCTCGTCTTCGTGCAGGTTCAGTTTTTATTAAATGGACTTAACAAGAGGGAACCATTGTTTGCTTTTATGTCGATTATTTTAATTCCAAACTTGTGACCACTTCCTCAGCACACGGCTTCTCTTACCCTATTTAAAGTTCTGTTTTCTGTACACGTCCACCCCCTTAGTTTTAAGTCACGTATATCCTGTGGACATCTAAATTCATCCTCCCTTGGTCAGTGGTCAGTACCTCTTTTTTTTTTTTTTTTTGGTCAGTACCTCTTTTGGGAGTTCCTGATCTCAATTTTTCTCTCTCTCTCTCTCTTTTTTTTTTTTTTTTTTTAGATTTTATTTATTTGAGAGAGGGTACATGCATAGGGGGAGGAGCAGAGGGAGGGGGACATGCAGGGTCCCTGCTGAGCATAGAGCATGTTGGGTTCCAAGTGGGGCTCCATCCCAGGACCGTGAGGTCATGACCTGTGCTGAAGTCAGACACTTCACCAGCCACCCGGGCGTCCTTCAATTTTCAAATATCCCAGCAGTTCTTCTCTAACTTGTTGTGCATGGAAGTTACCTGGGAATCGCAGTAAAATGCAGACTGGGGTTCAGCAGGCCTGGGGGCCGGAGACTCTGCCTTCCTGAGCTCGGTGCCACTGCTGCTGGCGCAGGGAGCATACTTTGTGACCAAGGACCTCTGAGTAGGGTATACAGGTGAAGCCAGAGAACGTCCTGTGAGCCGTGGGCAGCCTGATGTCGCACAGGGGTCTCTGATGGGTCAGACTCAGCAGGTGTTCCCCGCAAGCCTGCCCTTTGCCCTGTAATCTCTGTCTCAGGGACAGCGTCCGCCTGCCCGTTGAAGAACAAACTATGCAGTTATCTTGCTTTCTTCTGTTTCCTTCATCCACTTGGTGTAACTCGGAGTTTGCTTGGCAAAGGCTTCTCGACTTTGTCCTCTCACTTCTTTTCTACCCATGCCCTCGGGATTCAAACCCGAACCCGGGTCTCAGGGATCCCCTGGCTCCAGAGCGCTGTAGCCCTAGGCTATCTCCGTATTTCACTTCTCGAACTTCATTTCCTAGACACTGATTTGGTAGTGACATGTCCTTGTTGACGAACCTTCCATGGTTGCATTCCGAGCGTCTTGGTGGGACATGCAACATCCAGCACAATTGGCTGTGGGCTTTTTGCCCCCAGTGCCTAACACACCGCTCCCCCTGCTCCAACCCTTCCAACTGGTTGTTCCTCCCTTGAAGCCAGGGCAGTCTGTCTACATCAGTTTACTCAGTTTCCCTGGGCTCACTCTATAGGCTTCTGTTGCTCTGTTTTATGGTTTCCACTGCCCTGGACGCCTTTCTTGTCATATTTTACCAAATGAAGTACCAAAGTACCATTTGGCCTTTAAGATCCCGCCCCTGTGACTGTTGGGTGAAGCCTTTACCAAGTCCTCAGCCTCCAGCTTGCACCTTCCTCAGCCTGTGCTTCCACAGCAATTACCACTCGCGATTGGGAGTTCCTGTTGCATAAGTCTTTGTTGCCTACTAAATTCTAGGATCCACCGTGTCTCAACTACACCTGAATTCTATAGTTTTGTGGAGTGTGAAGTCGCTTTTTGCTAAATATTTTGAGTCAATGAAAAAAATGAACATTCTGTAGACAAACAGGCATGAGCTTTTGCATGTTGGAAGTAGGAGGAGTTACGTCATCTGCATATATGGGGCTATAGGAAGAGAACCTGCCTCCTGCCTCGTTCATTCTGCAGCTGCCCTGGTGATAAGGTAGCCACCCGCCACCTGTGACTAGTGGGCGCTTGAAATACGGCTAGTCCAGACTGAACGTGAACAGAAGTTACAGGAGTTTGAAGACTTAGAATGAGAAAAAGAATAAAAGATCTCAATAATTCTAATATGGATCACATGTTGTGATGATAGTATTTCGGGGTATATTCCGTTAAACCAAGTGTGCTATTACAATTACCTGGTTCTTTTTACTTTTGTTTTTAAAGGTTTTATTTATTTCAGAGAGAGAGCAGGAGAGGGAGCAGAGGGACAAGCAGACTCTGTGCTGAGCCCAGGACCTGTTGTGAGGCTCGACCCACGACCCTGAGATCATAACCTGAGCTGAAATCGAGTCTGGTGCTTAACCGACTAACCCACCCAGGCACCCCTTTTTCCTTCTTTAATAGGCCACCAAAAAATGTTTAAATTAAATTTGAGGCCTGCCTTTTCTTTCTTTCTTTCTCTTTCTTTCTTTCTTTCTTTCTTTCTTTCTTTCTTTCTTTCTTTCTTTTTATTTATTTATTCATGATAGAGAGAGGGAGGCAGAGACCCAGGCAGAGGGAGAAGCAGGCTTCATGCTGGGAGCCCGATGCAGGACTCGATCCCAGGACTCCAGGACCGCGCCCTGGGCCAAAGGCAGGCGCTAAACCGCTGAGCCACCCAGGGATTCCCCTGCCTTTTATTTCACATGGATAGCATGTGTCACATTCAAAGTAATACAAGGGAGGTTTCTTACCACGTTCCAATTGTGCTTTCTAAGATTTAGTCAATTATTTAATGTTTTCAGTCAAATTTTCAATCATTATGAGTTAGTTAGTTAAAAATAAGATGACTTGTGGGTACGTGATTGGCTTCGTTGGTAGAACACGTGACTCTTGATCTCAGGGATTTGAGTTTAAGCCCCATGTTGTGCCTAGAGCTTATGTCAAAAAAAAATCATTTGTTTGAAGATACCACCACCGAACTCAGTTTTCAGGTTATACTGTCTTTTGAGAGGGTTCTCTTTATTCTTTAGTGAACTGCCAAGCAAAATCTTAGGGACTTTACCAAATTTCATCTATATACGAATGTCACCTATCTATACAAACTCAATGCCTTTTTTTTTTTTTGACCGTTGTTTATGCAGTGATAATAAATGGAAAGTGAAAAATTTTATTATAAAATTTGCACTCCACATCCTCATCTCTACTGCCAGCGTAGTTTCTCACTACTTGTGCTGGGTCAAAACCCTATGTGTTGCGTACTGTCATTAATACCTTCTGCCTAATTAATTCTTCAGCATTTAACGCTTAAGGATTCTATAACTTTTTTTTTTTTTTAAACTTGAGATGCTTAAAGCAGTTGTTTTTCTGATTTTCTGCAGTCACAAAGTACTTTTTCCAGTGCGTTCTTAAGTGGATTTCAAGTCAAATCAAAGTGAAGCCTCTAAGGTTGAGGGGTGAGTGGGGGACGTCGAGAGGCCCTTCCTCACCGCCTCAGTTGGCCCTGCTTTGGAAAATGGAACACTACAGCAAAGTGGCAGGTTCAATTAAAGCTGTGTATGTGCAAAATCAGTGTGAACAGATTAGAGTTACATAATTCTTAAAATTGAAAGAAACTTGAGGTATTATTCTTCATGATGTAGAGTGACTTGTCTGTGACGCTCACACAAGAATGGCAGAGCTGGAGTTGGACCAACTTCTGTCTTCCAGTAGAATCTTCTTTCCTGAACTATCCTATGATAATAATCTAAGAAATATTCTTTCTTGGGACATTGCTATGGCCTAGGAGTGATGACATCCCTTCAGGGGGGCAGTAAGAGCCTCTGGGCGTAAGATGAAGTGTGTGTACACACTCACACACACGCTACGATTCGTGGGGCCGTGTCCCAAAGTGAGGGGTGAGTGAATGCTCAGGACGTAGCCAGGGAACGTGTTTCTCTTCTCCACTCTCTTCATAGCTTATTGCAAGTCACTGATTAGGGTTTAAAATGGCACGATGAATTATGCAGAAGCTGTTTCTGCAGGAGGGGCTGTCTTGCAGCCCTAATGTGGTGCAGATGGAAAGATCTTCTTTTAATCATTGTTCTCACGGTACTTGGAAGCTTTTTGAGGAATAAGCAGTCAGAAGTGGAAGTGAATGGCCTTCAACAGTGAATGAATTCCTTCTGCAGAGAGGAACTGAAACGTATTTATGATGCAGATGGTTGCTCTGTGTTTGAAGGCTCATCCTTGTCATCTGATATTCATGCTTAGAAGCAGAATGTATCCTGAAATACTTGGTTTTAGATGGTTCCACCTGAGAAATTACTTCTGCTCAGGCTGGCCCAACATGTATTATTATTTCTCTTCAAAAGTGGTTACGAGTATTTAAATGCTAGTTCGCTCCAATCATGAAAATATGCAAATTACCTTTCTCTCTCCCTCTCTCTCTCTTTCTGATCCTTAGTTACTACTAAAGAGACTGAATTAGTTAGCATTCCCTTACTTTTATTAGCATAATATTAATGCAAATGATCAGCAAAGGCTTTTTAAAAAAGAAAGCAGAGCCATGGAAAGCAATTAATAACAGTGCTCACTTGCCTCGGCCAGGAAGAGAAAACATTTATGATTAGGTTTCCAACTCTGGTATCTGTGCCAAGGACCACCCACATGGGCCTACAAGGGGTCTTGTTTCTAAAATCAACATCAGCTTGGGGGTTTCAGTTGCAGGGCAAGAAGCCAATCTGAAAAAGGCCGAAAGGGAAATTTTTAGGAGGATATGCAGTTACCTGTAGGTAGTTCTTCACAATTCAGATGCTCTTTAAGCGTGCGTGCTATAGGGTGTATTTCTAAGATGTTGATGTTTAAGCTATAGGCGGAGAAAGTAAAGGAATGGTATTCATGGGCCACCCCAATGTATGTAGATGTAGGAAGGACTAAAAACTGTTCCCAACAAAGGGGTTAATATAAAGAGGACACTGATTAATTCTTTATTTGCTCAGAGGAAATGGGCTTAAGTTGGAAGTAAATTTGAATCAAATAACAGGAAGACATGGTTGGCTCTGGGGAGAGCTTTATAGAATTAGAATGAGGTATAGCAAGAGACTGGAATCTCCCTGCCTACCTACTCTCACTGTGCTGCAGCAATTTCTTAACACTTTCTGGCATCTGTGTGTCTGTCTTTGTTTAACTAGAAGTGAGCCCTGCAAACACCTGCTGCTGCCCTCCTCAGAGCACGGGGCCGACGCTGCCTTGTATTGTTATTTTTCCACATGTTTTATCTGCACTGTTAGGACATGTGTACTCTCCAGGATCAGAGGTGAAGTCTTGTGTTTCTTTGGAAACCCACAGGTTTAGGACCTTACAGTTAATGTGGAGTCGGTATTTGTTGACCGAATGCGTGAATCACAGTGATGCGATCTGTTTATTATTAATAAACAAGAATCCAAGCTCTAGAGCATCATTCCACCAAAACACTGGGGTATTGACTTCATTCCAGTCGCACTGTTCTTTTTAGTATCTACTACTTGAAATGGAAAATATATTTCATTGTGTGGATTAATTTCATGATTAAATCATAATCACAGTTTTTAAGAAATAAAGCTTAAATACAGAATTCTGACTGAGATCCATAATGAAGGAAGACCAATGAATAAATGTACGCATTGTTGTTCAATGGAACTTTTTATTCATAAAGCTCTCTGGTTAAGAAATTAACATTCTTGTATTAGAGTGGTTGGCATATGCTTAGAGCTTCACAAGTACTTCTTATAAAAGCTACACATTTTACTTCATGGAACCTGCTTCAGCAAATAACTCAAGTCTATTATGAGGTGGGAAACACCCTTCCTTTTTTTAAAGATTTATATATTTTTAGAGAGAGAACGTGTGCACAAGTAGGAGGGGGGGAGGAGAGAGAATCTCGAGCATACTCCGTTCTGAGTGCAGAGCTCGACATGGGGCCAGGTCTCATGACCCTGATATCATGACTTGAGCCCAAACCAAGAGTCGGTTTCCCTGAAACTGTCACCCAGGCGCCCCAAGGTAGGACTCCTTAGTAGTTGGCCCTCAAACACCTGAGTGGGGGGAAAAAAAGGCAAAGGAAACAAAGAACCAGAAAACAATTCTGAGTCTTCAATCTTCCCTGTAAATTATGTGACAACTTGAGTCTCTGAAGACTAACCCTGGCAAGATAGTAAGGAAGCTCGTCTTGGATGCCATCGCTCATCCTCACTGTTTTGGTGAACACTGCACAGAAACTGCAGTCCCGGTGGGACCCACACCCTCTTAATCCTTTCATAGTCTCCCTTTAGAACCTACTCAGACTCCATCCTGGTCTCTAAAGGCTCTTTTCTCTGTTCTGTAGCCTGTCGGCCAATCTCGTCCACTCTTAGTCTCCTAAGAGACTATGGTTGGTTCTTCTACTCTCTTTTTTCTGGCAAGGAGGGTTGTCGGTACAAGACCTAGCTGGGATGTGAGGTCCTGAGAGCCTTGGCCAGTGCAGATTGCAGGGCTCATGAAGGTGATCCAGCAGCTGGCCTTTTGGAAAAAAAAGCAGAAATCAATCAACCTGGATGGTTTCTTTGTGGGGAATGTGTGCAGAAAGGAGAATCCAGGTGTCGAACGATGGGGACAGGAGAGGAGAGCAGGAGAGATGGCAACGGGGACCAGAGCTGGGAATCCTTGAGCTGAACGTTGATTTCGTACCAGTTCTCTACAGAGTGCCAGCAGCCCCGGCCAGGTCCAGGAAGGGAACTCTCAAGGGCATCAGCTTCTGGTGGACTTCCTGGCCTGTTCCAAACTCCAGTGTGAAATGACATTTTAGACCCAGATGCCATATTGCTTTTGGTCAAGTGGGCATTTTGCCACCCACGTGAGCAGCAAGTAAACAGTAGGCCAGCATGAGCCTGGTGACAGCGGGAGACTCTGAAGTGCCTTGTTCATATACTTCCAGTTTGGAGGATTTAATCCTCCGAGAATTTGATGTGCCTCTGGGGGGCATTTGTACCAGAGCTCAGCGTGCCCATAATTCTGCTGGAGGATGTGATAAGGCTAGGAATAGCTTTAGTCATGTTTTCTTATTGAATTATTTTTTTTTTCTTTGCCTTCTGCATTTCCTCTGCTCACCCTCCCAGGGTTCCCTTCATTTCTTCCCATAAAACCCTTAACCCATCCCTCATGGTCACATCAGGTCTCACTGCCCCCTGAGCCCTGTTCCTGAACTCCAAACAGAGCTCAGTGGCTTTTATTGAAAACACATATGGTGGTGGGATTTTTCTTTTGTTTTGTTTCCCTTCAAATGTTAGGCTTACGGTCCGTTGCCCCCCCCCCCCCCCCCCCCGAAAGTATTTTACAATTAGAAATGACCTTGAGTTCCCCGTGTTCTTATTTTTAGTGTATCATTCGGGTCTAACCTGCATTCACGTATCTTGTGTTGGGTCAGCTGAAATTCTAAAACATACTAGGGAAAAAAAGAGGTCTTAGATAATCTCATTTAAAGAGAAAGAAATTGCTCTCCAATAGTCACATATTCTACTTTGTAACTGAAGAGCGGAAGAGACATGCCGTGAAAACATAATGGATGAATTGTTTCTAAGCTTGGCTAAATTATTTGATTAGCTGAAAATTTTTTCTCCACCCCCTCTATCTCCTCGGCAGAGCTGACTTTCAGCACCTGGCTTATAAAAACACTTCCTGGCCTTCAGTACTTATGGGTGGAACGTTATGGTATTTGAAGGTCATTTGGAGCTCTCCATAAAATTACACTTTGCAGCCGAAGCGGAGCAGGTTTCTTCTTTCTTATCCCAGTAGTTGCCATGCTGCTGCTGCTGCTGCTGCTGTTTTCAGTTGTTTCATTACTATTCGTTAGTGTCCTTTTGAAATAATGTATGAATATCCTCTTCCTATTTATTGTATGGAGCATAAACACGGAGATCCTTCCACTTTGAACGTGTTCTTCCAGTGTCTGTGGCCTTTCTTCCGCTGGCTGGTGGAAGGTGGATGCATACTTCCGTGGCCCCCCTGACACATGAGGTGATCTCTCAACCTTATGTCAGCAAATAATCACAACGGGGCACCTGGGTGGCTGAATCCATGAAGTGTCCAACTCTTGATTTCTGCTCAGGTCATGATCTCAGGGTTATGAGAGCGCGCCCTGCCTCCGGCCCTGTGCCAGGCATGGAGCCGGCTTGATGTTCTCTCTCATCCTGTGCATCTGCCCCCACCTGGGCTCATGCTCCTGTTTTCTCTCTCTCTCTCTCAATAAATAAATAAATAAATAAATAAATAAATAAATAAATAAATAAACAGAAAGAGGCAAGAAGAGTTTAATAATAATGCCCACATTTCTTCCAGATTATGCCAATGTCTTTAATTATTATCAAAAGGGCTTTCTTTTTTTTCTTTTTTTTTAAATCCAACTATGCCTTGGGCCCCTGTTTTTATTAGCTTAGGAAAGTCCATGTGAATATGTATGTGAAAGCCTTACGGTGGGCAAGAGGTCTGCCCACGGGCAGTAAGTAAAACCAGTATCCTATCCAGTACTATTAAACTAAAAGATATTAGTGTTCACAGTCTGGCGTTGTATTAACAGAGATTTCGTTAGTACCTGTCCGAGGAGAGGCGTCGTGTATCAATAGCAGCCGCCTCCATGACATGGCCTGCCAGCCCCGGGGCCCCAGGGCTCAGTGCTCTGGGGCCCCAGGGCTCAGTGTTCCAGCGCCCGCACCACCCGGACCTGCAGGGGGGGGGGGTGCGGTGCGGGGGACACTGTCCCCAGGGGACAGAAGGGCCCAGGTGCCCTCTGCTGCTTCCGTTTGTTTTGTTGTTGTTTTGAGTCTTTAACTTTTTTTTAAACCAAGAGAACACAGAGGAGGGAGGAGCGGAGCGAGTTGACCTCCTGGGAGCTCCCCAACCTCTTCCAGCCGAGGTCCAAGGACAGGTGTCCCCGCTCTGCGCCTCCTGCGCTGGGATTGATGCGGCCTGATTGCCAATCGTGACTTTCCCTGCACAGTGTCGGATCACCTGGAATCGTGAATTATAGAACCCGTCGTCAACGCCACTCTTGGTTTCGCTACGTGCAATGCAAACTGAGGAAGATCGGGGTGTCTGAGGGAAAAAAAAAAGTAAATTCTACGCTTTCGAGTCTATTTGGTATAATAAAATGACTACTGAAGAAGAAGTGAGGACACTAATCTTGGTTCTACCAAGACTTTAGGAAAATTCAACCCTCGGGCCTCATTACCTCATCTAGAAAATGATGGGATAGCTTTGAGTCCCTGGGGTCCAAAACCCTTCTAAAGTGCCTGCTTCGGTAAATATGGCTTTATCTAAAATACACTTGGTCATTATGGTTGAGGGTGAGTTATGGCATAAGAACTTATTTGGGGATTTTTTTTTTTTTTTTTTGGTGCATTACAAACAGAACAAGAAAGAAAACAAAAATAGACCTTACTCTGTTTGTCTCCCAACCGACTGGGCTTCTTTCTATGCACTGGAAGTGAACTTTGGGATAAGGAGCATGCCAGAAAGTGTAGCTCTTTTAGAGAGAATCTTGTGAAAAAAATAGAGCAAGACCAAATCCCAGCATCCAAAGGACTTCAAAAAAGCAGACTTTAGTCCACACTGGTGCCTCTAGAAGGTGCAGAATGAGCGACACACTGATGCGTATAGCAGCAGGACTCTTGACAGGGTGAGGTCCAGAAGGTAGAGATTGGACCACATAGGTAAATTTGAGTTCAAAGATAAGGTCCTCATTCCAAGTAAATTTGCCTTAAGATGGTTGAAGAAGAGAGAGATGCATGAGAAAGGAGTGTTAAGGAAAATGCGCATTTTCAGATACCCTGGTCCACAGGGGGGCTCAGCCTCTTAAACATGATAAATAAAAGCAAATGATGAAAGACATTGGCAAGGCAGGGGTTTTAGAATGACGTTCTATCCTTTGTCATTGAAGGATAAATTAAATATGGTTATATCATTGGAACAAGTCCCAGTTTTGATGAAAGGCTGTAAAACTAAACTAAAATAAACAAAGAAGTAGGTCAAGAGTCACCGGGAAGGCATGGCTGTGTCTTTCAGTAAGGCTTTCTGGAGCGTTGCCCGTAGAATTGAGAAGGGCTTTTTGAGATCCATTAGGTGTTGTTTTTGAGAAATCCTAGAACAGTGGTTTTCAAAGTGTCGTCCTGGAACACCTGCGGGGGAGGGGGGGCTGTCTCAAGACCCTTTTAGGAGTCCAGGAGATCACAACTGTTTTCATAGGAACACAAAGACGTTATTGGCTTTTTCAGTCTCATTCTCTCATGAGAACACAGCAGAGTTTCCCAGAGACGACACGATGTGCAGTATCACAAAAGATTGAATGCAGAGGCAGATGTGAGAACCCACATGTCTTCTATTAGGCCAGGCTTTAAAGACAGTTTCAAAAAATGTAAAACAATGCTACTCATCTCACTACTTTTTTCTTTTTTTTTTTTGTATGGAAAATAGGTCCCCGCCCCCCCCAAAGTAACTCATATTAAGATGTTGATTATTCTTTTTAAATAATTAGTATTTTAATTTTTCTTTCCAATTATAATAGCTAATAGCGTACATATCAATAGATATAACCTACTTAAGCAAAAGCTCTTTGGGAGTCCTTGAAAATTCTTAAGCGCAGAACAGGTCTTGAGAGCAGCATGTTCAAGCATGGCTGTCCTACAGGTCAAGTATTTTTTCTGAACCTTAGAAGAGGCCAAAGGTGACCTTATTCCAGTGTGGGAGGGGCAGTTATTTATAGTTAGCAGTTTTACAGGTCACAGTGATACTAAGTGGTGTGCCCTCTTGGGGGTTACCCAGGAGGCATTCCTGGAGGCATTCCCGGTTGGTAACTCACAGCACACAAAGCAGTCGAGGCTATTGGTATTTTTCCCATTTTATAGGTAGGAAAAGTCAGAGAAGTCAAATGATTTCTCCAAAATCAAAGAGATAGTTCAGGAGATCCTGAATCCTTTGGTCCTTATGGCGCCCAGCCCCAGGTATCTGCATGTCATTTCTCTGCATTGGTCCTGGGATAAGTCACCTGTCAGCATGTTTCCTTCTAGCAGACCCGGCACCGTCCACCTCCCTGGGAAGAACCGATCGTGTCAGACCAATTTACCGTTCTCTAAGCCAGTATAACTAAGAGGCATGAATGATACCAGTGCATTTGAGATTCACTGACCAGGGGGAAAAAATACCAGTGAACGGGATAAAATATACCTGGGGAAAATAGGACAAAGCCCCGCTTTTTGTAAACACAGCATAAGAACCTGCTCGCTAGAAGAAGAAGAAGGGATGTTCCCTGAAGGCCCATAAGGGTCTGTGAAGTTACTATTTGCTGATGAGGTTGGCACCCAGGAGGGCAGGCCCAGCCATGACACGGGGGCACGTGGGCCGTATGGGGGCATGGGCCCACGGAAGCCACTTCTTTCGGAGGACAGGGTCCAGTTCTGTTGTCACAGAGCTGTACAAGGTGAGAAACGTGATGGTTCCCGCAGAGCGGCCCTGGGATGACTGGCATGTGGGATTCTGGGGGGCACATAAGAAAAACATAGAACAGTTGTTTGCCGGTGAGTCAGGTGGGATAATTGATAGTTGCCTGGGGGGACAGACCCTGGCGTTTCTTTGATTTCAGCACCGTGTGTTGGCTCGGTCTTCTGGAAATCTAAAATATTTCTGCCGCGTGCGTCATCGTTATGTCTAGCAGATGTTACTTTATGCTCCGAAACCCAATTTGCAGAACGAACGTGGTATCGGATAACACACCCCTGAGAACAGAAGAGAGGGACTGGTTAACTGGCCTCCTCCCGGGACAGTTGTAAGAGGGACCACACTTCCAGCCCTGCCTGCCCAGAGTTCACAAGTAGAGTGTATTCTAAGAAAAGAAGTGACAAAACACATTTATTGATGTAAACTGTAATCGAAAAATGTTCAGCTACATATTTAGAGAAAATGCAGCATCCACGGATCCACGATGCCGGGGAGGACAATCAACCACCGAATGGCTGCCTCCTCCCGCTTCCGTGCTCTGATGTTTAAAAAAAGAAAACCTTTCTTCGAACATTTACCGATAATCCAAAAAAAGAAAAAAAAAAAAAAAACAAAACCCTCCATTCCATGACTCCATATCATCAGGTCATTATAAGAAAAAAAAACAGACCTATTCAGCTTTGAATCTTATTAAAGTAAAAATATTGAGTCTATTCATTAGCACTAGGCGATTAGACTTTTGCTTTATGCCTATTTTGAAAGCAGGGCTTGATATAGAAGGTATTTACGTAACAATGCTGTTGCTCAATGCCCTTATGGTTTTTCTGCACCCGCTATCTTAATGGAAATTTACTGGAAAATTCTTGCCAGAATAAACACATTCCTTCAGAAGTGAAAAGCTTAACGTGCTTTAATTCAACTGCACCTCTTTTCTGCAAGCAGATAAGCCAAGGTATTGGGCACCGGTCGTGAGGCCTCCGCAGGACCCTGGCGTCTCCCAGCGCTGGGGGCGTGGGCAGCAGCTCAAGCTGCAGGGCATCCAGGGCACGAGCACGGCCCGGGGCGTCTGCGCTTTTGCTGAGGAACCCGCCTGAATCCTGGGTGTTCTGCAGAAGGCCTTGAAGACGTGAGCCCCTGGCGAGGACAGGCCGCGTGCGTGGGTTGGGCTGCTGGTCCAGGCTACAGCCACAGTTCAGGGTTTTGAGGAGAGCGCTTTCTGTTCACATTTTACTTTAAGCATCAGGAGTATGGACTCCAAAGCGAGAGGCCTGAAGGCAGGGCCAGGGCCAAGGGTAGGGGCCGATGGGCCACGGACGACGTGGGAACAGGATGGCTGGCTGCCTCCCCAGGGACGGGGGACAGCTCCTGGCCTTAGGGCGGGGAGGCGACCAGTGGACAGTGGAGGCCCGAGGAGGGGAATCACGCAAACCTGCCCGGCCTCCCCCTGCCAGCCCTGCCCCGCACGTGCAGCGGCGCTGTTGAAGGGCGAGCGTCCCTGATGGAGGGAAACTGGCCCAGCTTATGACGCCAAGGAGTCGGTCGTGCTGTGTTTACTTGTAGCAACAGGCAGCGAAGTGTTGTGACTTGGCACCTGTGTTGGAATTGGGGCCCCTTGGTGGCTCAGTGGCTAAGCGGGTGCCTTCGGCCCAGGGCGTGACCCCGGGGTCCCGGGATCCAGTCCCGCTTGAGCTCCCCGCAGGGGCCTGCTTCTCCCTCGGCCTGGGTCTGCCTCTCTCTTTGTGTCTCATGAATAAGTAAATACAATCTTTAAAAAAAAAACAAAAACCAAAACGGTTGGAATTAAACTGCTAGGTCAAATTGACCGGACTTTAGTGACCTTCTCCCTTATGTAGTATTACATCCTGCTGTTTGAATGATTACGGGAAAGGCCAGTTTAAATGTGAAAATGTTCACAAACCATTAAAGAATTTACGCTTATGGTATTTCTAAATTTTCTTATGTGTAGTGAGAAAACCAATGTAGCAAAAATATTACCTCCTAACATCCTCCTGGGAGATAAAAGAGCAATTTGAAATTAGAATAACAAAAGACTAGTTCCCCAACCATTGTCCCCACTCAAATTATGTTTTTTTTGTTTTTGTTTTTTAAAGATTTATTTATTTATTTATTTATTTATTTATTTATTTATTTATTTATTCATGAGAGAGAGAGAGAGAGAGAGGGGCAGAGACACAGGCAGAGGGAGAAGCAGGCTCCATGCAGGGAGCCCGATGTGGGACTTGATCCCAGGACCCCAGGATCACACCCTGGGCAGAAGGCAGATGCTCAACCACTGAGCCACCCAGGCGGAGCCCTCATCAAGATTTAATCTGTTGCTTTTTAGGAACAGTTTTAGGTTTAGAAGAAGTCTTGCAATAACTTACATGAAATGGAAAGGAAAAATGGTTTATCACACCCTATTTTTTTTTTTTTTTTACCGGTATTTGTTTTTTGACAGTGAAATTCCTACTCATCCTACAAACATATAATCACTGGTATGTCAAGTTAAATAGCTTCAAAACACACATCTCTTTGGTTCTTTTTTAAGAGGAACTTACAGAGTTTCCAAATTGTTCACTCAGTACTGTGTTGTTTTAGAAATTGTGCTACTTCCTCATGTATTAAAATGAATCATGTTTTCTTTTGACTTTATAGCCGTAAATATGGCCAGTGCACGATGAACCAGGAGATCACCAAAGTCACCGAAAAGCCTCCATTTGACCGATCAGGTTCTCAGGATTCTCTGGATGAACTCTCTATGGACGACTACTGGACAGAAGTAGAAAATATCAAGAAATCTAGTGAGAACAGACAAGATCAAGAGGTGGTGGTTGTCAATGAGCCTGATGGTAATAACTCACTGAATAAAACTTCTGTCTGTTTGTATCCGTGTTTGTGGGAGATGACTCCCTGGGAAGGAAGAGGACAGCCGCAACAATGAAAATTAAGGATAGGACAACCGAGATAGGATAATGCTCGTTGGCCTTTCAGGTTGAAAAGTACTTGTTGGCGGCGTATTCCTGGATGCAGCTGCCACATTTCGGTAGCATGAGTTAAGTTCACCGAGTCTGAGATGGGGTTAGAACCTTGTTGGCTAGGCTTAGTGTCATGGACTCCTAGGATGAGACGTGATCTTTGAAGTGATCTAACCTTCCTTCTGTGGTAGCCACATGGCTCTTGTGATCACTGCTTTGCAGTGATGCCATGTTTCCATGGGTCAGTCAGCTTGAGCTGTCTGGATGTTCTTCATTTTATTGATTTGAAATCTGCCGTCGTCTACCTTGGACATGGTTTTTGCCTTTTGGAAGAACACAGCAAGGCTACTCTACATTTACGGGTTAACCTTTCAGATGTTTGAAGATGCTTGTCTTGTTCCTCACCGTGTTCTTCTGGAAAGAAAAAATGATTTACCTAAGCCAGTCCTCGTGGTGGTTTTCAGACCTACCTCAGCCCTGGTCTTCTCCGTGCGAGTATACGAGGCTGGATAGCTGGCCTGGGGGTATGGATTTGGACAGTGTAGGATGGCATTAGTGTTTTCAGCCTCCATATTTGCTTCTTTCTTATATTTGGTCCATAATTTGTCTCCAGTTTCTTTCCAGCTATATATACTTCCCCACACTGTGTATTGTTATAGTTGATATTATAGAAGAAACATTTTTTTTTACCTTCAAATTAATACTGTCTCTTTCCATCTCATAAATTCAAGCAGTCACCAAGTTTTTGATGACCAATTCTGGCATCTATATATTAGCTTCTTTTCTTTCTTCTTCTTCTTCTTATTAAAAATTACATTTAAAAAATTCCAAGTAGGCTCCATGCCCAGAGTGGGCCTTGATCAAGAGTCACATGCTCTGCTGACTGAGCCAGCCAGGTTCCCCATTTTAACTCTCTCTGCCTTGTGCCATCCATAGATTTGTAAGTACGTTTTGGGGATGTCAAATGATCCGGATGCTGAAAGAATAATGACAGTCAGTGCCTCCTGACCCACTAATACTGATCTCCTTCCCAACAGAGGACTTCTTAAGGCAATGACTTGGCCCTGTGCTGTTAAACGGCAGAATCTACGTAGGTTTTTTTTCCCCCTTGCTATGACGTTTTTTGAAAAATCTACCAATAATACTTTAAAGAGAAAAACTGGAGATTTTTCTTAACGTTTCTTAGATTTGTAAGATTAACACGAACTCGTTCTTTTGTTTGTCCTCCTTTATTTTGCTCACGTTACCAGTAAATTTATTTTCTCACGTTACCAGTAAAATCGGGCTTGCTTGTGAAAATCAGTGTACGGCCCATATTTCCTGTCTCAGTGTTTCAAGATGGAAGCAGCAGACCAGTGGTCCTGCTGAATGAGAAGATACTTGTCAGAAAATAGCGTTCAAGCCTGATCCGTAGCCACGTGTCATTATCTATTTCATAATTTTCCAAGACTAAAATGAGTTCATAGATAGTCGCTCCTAATGTGATTATGGAGAAGAACTGAGAAGGTTCCTAACATGCCCACGTCTGTTCTTTGGCTTTAAGCGGTTTGAGGTTCACCCCCACTTTTTAGTGGATCGAGCGACTCTGTTTTCAGATATTGTTTACTTATCGTGTCAATATCTGCTTCTTTTCCCTGGGAAATTGGTTTTCTACACGTATGTGGAGTCCTACCTTAACAGCATTGATAGTAAGGGCAGACTTTTTATGTCAGTAAACAGGTTTTATGGCCCAACATGCAGAGTGCCTGGCACTACTTTATGTTTCTTAAAACTGAGGATATTAATACTAGATTTCTGCCGTCGAGGAGCTTATACAATGTGGAAGGATACGCAGGCTCTTCCCATGTGGCCTTCCCTCATGCAGAGCAGCCAGGACAGCTCTGCTCTACGTTATGGATGAGAAAACGGAGTAGGCTTGAGGCCAAGTGACTGGTCCAACGGGCGGGGGCTGTCAAGGAAGAGAAACGAAGTGTTGACCAAGGGTTTTTGGGTCTCAAGTCATCGGTCTTTCACTTTCCTCTATAAACTTACTGCTTGGAGGGAATCGATTCTTGTTATCTTTCTGTTTTTCTGTAATTTTCATAGAACTTACACAATATTTGCCTTACTGTTTACTTTGTACTTCTAGCATTTTGAATTGATATTATGCAATTAATTTCCTATAATAAATTTTTTTTAATTGTAGAAAACATGAAAGGGGGTTGAAAACTTAATTTGCAGTTGGTTAGTTCTTGATGCCTGGATGCTCTTTATCCTTTGCCATACTCCGTGGCAGCTATGGTGAACGGAGAAAACAAGCCTTTCCATCAGTTAGTGTTGGACTCTGGGGCACAGATGAAGTTAAGCCAAGAAACGGGTCTTTAGGTCCAGTGTTAACTTCCTTCTGTAACTTGATGGAAGTAAGTTATCTTTTCGTTGCTTGCTCATCTCGAGAAAGGGACCAGTACTATCTTCCCCTAGTTAACCTGCAGGGACGTTATCGAGGTTAATCACATGTGCAGTCATTTAAAGTTTTTAATTGCGTTTATATGAAATGGATCTAAAATTTGATATCTTTGTGGCTGGAGTTTATGGCAGTTGTCCAAGTTCCAGATAATGACTTAGCACAGCAGTTTGATTTCGGTAGAAGAATGTCAGTAAGCGTGTTTGAAATGCTGGAAAAAAAATGCAAAAGTTTTCGTATTTTGTGATCCTTCAACTCCATTTTTCTCTACTGTTTCAGAGGGAGAACTGGAAGAAGAATGGCTCAAGGAGGCTGGTTTGTCCAATCTCTTTGGAGAATCTGCTGGAGATCCCCAAGAAAGCATGGTGTTTTTGTCAACATTGACCCGGACCCAGGCAGCAGCTGTTCAGAAACGGGTAGAGACAGTCTCCCAGACCTTGAGGAAAAAAAACAAACAGTACCAGATTCCTGACGTCAGAGACATATTTGCTCAACAGAGAGAGTCCAAAGAAAAAGTAGGTTTTCTTCTTTTTTTGATGTTAAAGCAACGGAATGATTGCCTTGAATTGATTGGACCAATCTAGCTTATTAATTCAGATCATTAAAATCCCAACGAGCACTTGTATACCAGCCACTAAAGCCTGGTGCTGGCAGGGATCCAGACAGACCCAGTCCCTGTCCTTCTAGAACCTATACCGCAGGGGCAGAAAATAAAACAAGTTAGAATTCAGTGTGATAATCTCTGTGTTAGGTTTCCTTGCAGCGTTAGGCATGGCCCTGACCCTCAGAACATGTGACTCCCAGTTGTTACTTACAGAAAAGTGGGAGGTAAGAGATTCTTCTGCATTTATTAACTTCTGCAGGAATATTCGCTTTTCCTGAGGCTCATTTGGGGATGAATCGAAGTAGGGGGAGTGAGATGAGGGAGCTAGCCGCAGTATAATTAGAAACCAGGAACCCTGAAATATGAAATAACTTCCCCTTTGTGTCTAGTGCTTAACACAGTGCCTAGCACATAGAAGATTTGAGTAAATATTTGTCAAGATGATTAATTAATTATGAAAGCTGTTGGAATCTGGGAGAGACGGTGGGACTGGAGGATCAAGGGATAGCAGGGTAGGTGTGGTGAAAGTGAGAGACCTCTGCGGCCTCGAACACCCCCATGGTGGGCTGCTTGTTACTCATCCATGAGGACAGAAGGAGCTTGCGCGAAACGTAGATTAATATGGTCTCTTCCTCTATCAGGAAGATCTTGCTTCTGAAAAAAAAAAAGTTGGCTGAACTAAATGGCATTCTTAGGGTTAAAGTTGATTTACATTCTGGATTATTCTCAGGTGTACTGAGTAGTCCTGGCCTAGAAGGCCCAGGAGGGTTGTTGGGACGAGAACAAACCAACGGAATCCTGAACAGTGACGACGGTAGTGATAATCACTGCCACCACTGATGAACGCTTACTGTGCTAACTACTTTCCCTGCGTTATCTCATTTAATCCTTGCAGCTGTCCTATGAGTGAGGAGGTATTACCATTTCCATTCTATGGCTGAGGCTCATAGACTTTAAGTAACTTGCTCAATGTCCCGTAGACCGTAAACCCAAATTTGTGTGACTTCGAAGTATGTGCTTTTAACCACGATGTATTCCGCTATATTTGGGTTTCCATGTAAGATTCTGATGCTAAGTGATCCGAACATGAGATTCCGTATTGATCATGACTGAAGGGTAGCAAAAATCCTCTGATTCCAAAAAAAAAAAAAAAGAAAAAGAGAGCAAGAGAGAGAGAGATAGAGATAGATACCTTGTATTTAAGGTATCTTTCTATCATGTAGAGGTTTTTTTCTGTGTGTGTGTGTGTGTGTGTGTGTTATAGACATTTTATTCTTCCGAGAAATCCTTAATAGCTTCAGATTGCTACTCTATTTGCGTGGGCAACTGTGGATCAAATCCAGTCTATTTGATGGGAGTTTTAGGGTCACTGGATTGCTGCGGGCAGGTCTCTTGCTGCTGTGAGGCAGTTAAACCTTGCTTACCACCCAGTGGTTATTTGGGACAGCCACTGAAGTCGAAGGCCTGGACTAGGTTTCCAGATCAGATGTAGGAAAATGAATGGTGAGGAAATACAGTATTATGACATTTCCTTCCCAATTAAAGAACTCTCCCTGAGAGAGTTAAGAGGAAGTAAGATGGGGGAGGGGGAGGAACTGAGCCTAAGCAAAATATCTACTGTGGGACTCCTGCCAGGCTCCAAGAGGATGTTGCTGCTCAGTGCAAGCAGCAGCATTTTCCAGCGAATCCTTGGTAATATCTAAGCCACATGGTTTGATTCCAAGGTAATCGGTGGATTGTATCATCTGATGGCACCATTAACAGAGAACTAGCACAAGCAAATTAGAATAGCGTTAGCTTGCTTACACTGCATGCCTTTAATTGGAACCCCGCCACCCATTAGAAATACGTCCCCCGTACCTCAAGGGATCATGGAGCAGCAGCCACTTCACTTGCAGTTCTTTTGTCCTCAAACAAGTACAGATTCGGCTCTTGCATTTTAAATGCTTCCTGACGAAGCCCTCGCTGACTCTGGGCAACACGATACAGACACGAGTACCACCTGCATGGTTATCGTCACTTGCTAAGGAAAACAGTTCTGACCACGGGCCCCCAGATGTGTGTTTGTGTGGAAGATCAGCGCGGCTCAGTGTGCCCATGGTTCGGGGGAGGGCTAGCTCATGGGTGAGGAGACCCCCGTGCGCTTCCGTGATTGAGTAGTCACTCTGCACTGTCCTGAGCTGTCTGCCTCTAGGGGCTGCACCGGTGGCCTCTGTGTCTGCTCCAGGGCCTTCTGGACCCTTCCTAGCCTGCAGGTGAAGGGGAGAGCCCTTCTGGCTAAAGGCATGAGGTCAGAGGTGGGATTTGTCATCCTTTCAAACACTTTATTTGAATAGAGATGAAAAGCCAATAGAGTATGATTTAAAAAAAAAAAAGATTCTTTCAGACCCCTGTGTATGATTGATCGAGGCTCCCCTTCCTGATTCCTAAATTCCTTCCGAAGACTTCCTCGGAAGGAGGAAGTGTTACCTGGCCACTTACTGGGTTCTACTATGTTCTACTATGTCTATAAACCCGCGGAGGACTACAGGTTTTACAGTTTTCAGGTGTCCCTGCCCCCCACCCGCCTCCCCCAAACCTCTTGGAAAGAGAGTTCCTTTGAATATCTGAGCTCATAGTACCTGCTTGGTCATTTAGTTTTAATTTATCTCACATTTATTACTAAGGGCTTTTTTTTTTTTTAATTTGAGAATTTTGATTTTATTACCTACATGTCAGCTTGTAATTTTGTTTTATAACAGTGTTATCGAAATATAATTCACATCCCATCTCATTCACCCATTTAAAGTCTACAATTCAGTGATTTTTAGTATATTCACAGATTTATCACCATCACTGCAGTCAGTTTTGGCACATTTTCATTATCCCCCAAAGGAAGCCCATTAGCTCTCGTTCCTGTATTCCCCTCCTCTCCCCCAGCAACCACCAGTCCAGTTTGTGTCTGTCTAGGATTTGCCTATTCTGGACATTTCATAGTAAGGAAGGAATCCTATCCTGTGACTCGTTCCTTTGACTTAGTATAACGTGTTCAAGGTTCATGCACGTTGTAGTCTGTACCCAGGACTCAGTTCTTTTTATTGCTGAGTAATATTTCATTGTGTGGATAGACCACATTTCGTGTATCTACCCTGTTACTGGATAGTACCAGTTTTTTGTAAGTTTGTCTTTACCCCTCAACTAAATAGTGGTGTACTTGATGGCAAGGACCCCCCCCCCTTTTTTTAAGAATTATTTATAAAAAAAAAATGCATTTCTTAGAGAGAGAGTGGGGGGAAGGGCCGAGGGAGATGGTGAAAGTATCCTCAAGCAGACGCCCCGCTGAGCACAGGGCCGGACAGCCTGACCCAGGGGGCTCCGTGGACCCCAGGACCCTGAGGTCATGACCTGAGTGGAAATCCAGAGTCAGGCACTTAGCCAGCTAAGCCACCTAGGGTTGCCGGATGGCAACCCCACAGGGCTGAGTATTGTGTCTTACACGCCGGGCAGCAATCCGATATTTGTGGGATGATTACTTATTTGTTGATTATAGCTGCAGTACTTCTTTTCTGTGGTGGTTGTAATTCTGCGTGTGTTTCTTGTACTCTGAAGGTTAGTAATGGAATTATTTACAATATCATTTCTCCGGTTGTGAGTTGGAGATGACTCAATGGCCCACTTTCTATCTTTAGGCTCCAGATGGCACCGACTTACAGTCAGTCAGAACAGATGAAAACAAACATCAAGGAAAAGATGGTATGTTGGACCTGTTCTCTTGTGTTTCCCTGTATATTAGCACCGCAAACAGATACAACCTTTTAAAACATTCACCTTCAATTCTAGTAAGCCAATGATTAAGACGCCGATAGAAAGTGCCCAAGTAGATAATTACATAAGGCTGGGAATATCGTGGGTCTTTTTTTTGTCGTTGTTGTTAATGATTGTGTTTCTCTGTCCTAACATCTCTGTGCATGGTCCGTTTCCCCAAATGTTTACCTAATTTAATTTACTCAGGAACTGTACATAGGAGCTACTGTTTGGAACCCATTTTACAGATGAGAATACAGAGGTTTACAGAGAGGAAGTCACCTGCCCAGGGCCGTACAGCTGCTAAGTGGAGCCAGAGATTTTGGAACTTCATTCTGAAATCATAAGTTCTTAATTCAGAAATGGATTCTTTTTCAGAAAGCCTGTAAAGGCGTAAAAACTCGGGGTCTTGGGGGGAGCAATTCATTATAATTCTTTTCATCCTTTTTCTCCTCTATACCTGTTACTTCAGAAATGGATTAGAAATTCAGGGCACGGAATGAAAATAAGTATTAAGGCTTCATTAGCACTTAATCAAGAAAGAATTTATAGCTTTTTTTCCTTATTTACAAAAAGGAAAAAATACTCCAAATGAAGCTTAAAAATCTAATCCTTACTGTTGTTATTTAAAAACCGTAGCAGGGGTGGTCTGTGGCTGCCTGATTCCAGCTCAGAACTTGTCCCTTTGTTTTGTTTATGTTCTTAAGACCCGGCACCTGTGGGGCTCCTGCCATTAATAGTGTTGCATTAGGAATGGAAGCCCTGGGGGGAGTAAGAGGCCGCGAGTGGGGGGCTGGGGAGCATTTCCACCTTCTCATCACAGTCCTGCTAGTCCAAGGTTACCTGTGAGGTCTTGGAGTCTCGGGACATCGGTGCGTCTATTTTTCCTCCCATCCTTCTCTGGGAACCTTTGTCCTGCGCCCCTGCCTTTATAAATGCGTAAGTGGGTGCCTAGCGCGTATGGACACGCGCACGTCTGTAATTCCTACCCACGGAAGCACCTGCCTCTGTGTCGAGGCTTCTTGAGTTATATATGCAGTTTTCTATCAGAATGAAATGAGGGCTTGCGCCTCTGCGGACGGCGAGCACGGGGTGGCACATGGCAGGGCCCGCAGGGCTGTCACAGGGGACAGACGAGCCTTCTGAGCCCTGGCAGTGGCTCAGTGAAGACTGAGGAGCCCAGCGTCCCCCCTGCCGGTTCCCTCCCTCACCAGGGGGCTGCAGGCCCTGTAAAGGAATTCTGGAAGGCAGGGTCATTGAGGAGCCCTTTCCAGGCCCGGTGCCACCGCGCGGAACCGGAACCCAGCCTCCGGGCACCAGGCCTTACCTGGCCTTACCTCAGGCCTTACTGGCGCCCGTGGCGGGCAGCGCCGTAGCCCGATAGCGACTTAGCCGCTGCCACCTAAACACTGGTGGCTCGGGGGGCGCGGGAAAGCCTCGTCTGGGGTTCTGAGCTGAGCGCTGCCCAGTGGCACCCGAGGGTGCGGCTGCCTCGCCTCTTAGGTGTTTTCCTGCACTTGGGTTTTTATGTATGTTCAACGGAAGGTATTTATCCTAAATGAAAAAGTCACAAAAGTCCTAACATTGCAAGGGCTGTCGTATCTCACATTAATTAATCTGCCAGTTATTGCTCTTTTCATCAAATTATAAAACTATGGATGTCAATGACCCATCACTTTTTATGAAAACACTTAGAAACGTTAATAATGCCCACATAATTTTTAAGACTTTCATGTTAATATGCATATTTACTTAATTTTTCTTGATTTCTGTGGAAGAGGGATAATTCTTTTTAAAAATAATGGCACTTTGTGGGTATTTTGAACAGCTGAAAACCTTTAAGGAGTTGTGTAAAATATTTATGACGCAGTGCCGTTGTTCACCTCAAAACCAAAGGAGAATTATGCTATTTAGAACAAAGATATTATGCTCTTTACACTTCAGGATTTTAAGAGTCAAAAAGGGTTATTTCAGAATTCCCTGTTAGCTTTTTGCTATGAGGATAGATCATTGATTCATAGATATTTTCATGAGCCAATTAACCACCCATTTCTTGTAGCAGCGCCTCTCTATCTCCCCTGAAACTGTTTTTCCTACTATCTACCTTAATTGACTTACCATTTGAACTCTTAGGTTGTATGCTCCAGGTTTTTACAATTTTTGCCACATTTTGGAAGAATTTAATGTATTTTAAATATATTGTGACTTAATTATAATTCCTCAGCTTTGAAATCAGTACAGAACCTTTTTTTTTTTTTTTTTTTAATGTGGGATGGTTGTAAGAGAATGTTGGGGGGGGGGAAGAGTAGTTTTAAAATTCTTGTCCATAAACACTCTGCTTCTGTAAAGGTAGCATCTAATTTAAGAAAACAGCTAATCATTTTTCCCCCCCTCTCAGAATGGTTTCCTAGGAAACTAACATACACATTCACAGTAAAACATAACAGTGGAACCCAGTGGGAAAGGAAAACTAAAATTGTGCTTTGACATTTAAGTTAATACTTGAAAAGTTAATTGTAAAGCGGTTTAGTTATTCTAATGAAAAAAATGGTCATAGGCTGTTGGAGGAGCAACATAAATAACATAGAAATGTGCCATGGATGGCAGCAGATAAGCACCATCAAGGAGCTTCAAGTTTTTTCTTATTTTCGGAATTGGCATAGGTCAGTGTTTACTTACTTTTTTAACTGGGTGAGGCTACCAGGCCCACTGATGTAGTTTGCAGGGCCCGGTGCAAACTGAGAATGTGGGGCAATTTGTTGAGATGCCAGGGTGGCAACAGCAGAGCATTCAACCCATAGTGGGGGCCCTGCTGAATGCACAGGGCCCTGAGCGCGCAGGTCACACACCTGGAAGCCTGCCCAGCTTATCTGAAGGAAGTAATGAGGCCGGAGTTCTCTTTAGTCCTAATTTTCTATTGGGTGAAGCAAAAAATTATTTTTTAACTTAAATGACAATGGACTTTTTTTTTTTCTGAAGGCAGCAGTGTTCATAACATGTTTACATGTGGCATGCCTTTGTTAAATTTTTAAAGATATTATTTATTTGACAGAGGGGGGTGCACAAGCAGGGGGAGCAGGAGAGGGAGAAGCAGGCTCCCCGCTGAGCAGGGTGCTGATGCTGGGCTGGATCCCAGGACCCTGGGACCTTGGCCTGTGCCGACGATTAACCCATGGAGCCACCCAGGCACCCTAAGCTTTGTTAAATTTTGAAATTAACTGTCTCTCTTGTCACCTTGATGTGTTAGTATTTAAGCATATACATGCACTCTGTACATTTATTTTGTAATTCAGAGCTGCTCACCCTGAATTCTAAGTCTCCAATGGGGGAAAAAACAAACCAACCAACCAGTAATCCTGTCATCGGTTCCAGGTTTTTCTAATGTGAGTTGTGTTTAAAACAAAAACTTACCAAATCATCAATGCGAACTGTTTTCCCCAAAGCTCTAAAGCTAGTGTTTTCAACGAAGAGGTTTTCGAATGTTAATTCTTTCTAGAAGATTAACAACAGACAGACAAAAAAAAAATGTTAAACTTATTAGATACCCTTGAAATGTTGATGTAAGTATCCAGAATTTGACTGGGTTTGTAGTTGTCAGAACCTTAGTATATAATTGGGTGCAACCCCTGCTGGTTCCTGTAGCAGGTGCCTCCAGACCCGACTCCCACTGTGCTAAGTTTTTGGCATCAACTCTTGTTTTGAAATTCTTCCCATGATAGGTAGGTAACATTCTAGAAAGGAGGTGCAGGTGCAGGTGCGGAAGGGGTCTGCTCCAGGAGTCTATTTCACTGTGAGAAAATGAAATGGTAAATCACTAGTTCTAAAGTAAAACCAGCCTCTTTCAACTCCCCTCCCCCCACTTCTTGTTTATTCATTTTTTTAAAGATTTACTTATTTATTTATTCATGAGAGAGAGAGAGAGAGAGAGAGAGACAGAGACCCAGGCAGAGGGAGAAGCAGGCTCCTTGCAGGGAGCCCCATGTGGGACTTGATCCTGGATCCCAGGATCACGACCTGAGCCGATAGCAGGTGCCCAACTGCTGAGCCACGCAGGTGTCCCATTTATTCTTTTTTTTCTTTTTTTCTTTTTTTACTTTTGATCTCCCACTGTAAACTAAGCTTTTGTGAGGCTTCTCATTCAGAGTTTGAGATCATCCTCAGTGTTAGGCTGACCCAGTCGCAGTATTGTGACCTCAGAGAAGGATTCCACAACTGGGCTACGGGTTCTAGTCTCCACCTCCCCTCCTACACCCTCCATCCACCATTGGTAGGATTCGTGGAGTAAACTTTTTTCTTTTAAACTGTCCATTAATTATTGACTATAGTAAATAATCCTTGCCCCAAAGGGTTTTATGTAGTTGATGTAAAGAAGTAAAAAAATACTTAAAATATATTAATTGATTCCCCCCCCCCCCCCCCCCCCCGCAGACCAGGCATCGAGCCTAGTTGTTGGTGAAAAAGAGCTGATTCCACTGGTTCCTGAGGAGGCACCTGCCTCTGAAACAGATATCAATCTGGAGGTATCATTTGCAGAGCAAGCGGTCAATCAGGAGAACTCCAAGGAGAAGCCCCAGAAGAGCAAAGGCAATGATGCTTCGTTACCTGTACGTGGTACTATTCCGGTTTCACTAAAATAGAGGAGTCTATTTTTCATCAGCTTTTTATTTTGGAAATTTCAGATCCATAGAGAAGTTGGAAGAAAAGTATAGCAAACACCTCCATGGGGTTCATGTAGATCCATTTGACAGCATTTTACAACGTTTGCTTTTCCTCTTTTGATATCTGTCTCTTGATATGTTGTGTTACCAGCTGCACACTCGCTTTTTTTTTTTTTTAAGGTTGATTTATTTATTTAGTGGAGAAAGAGACCATGAGGAGGGGAGCAGAGGGAGAAGGAGAGAGAGAATCTCAAATTCCCTACTGAGTGCGGAGCTCTTGGCGCTCAGTCCCCTGACCCTGAGATCGTGACCTGAGCCAAAGTGAGAATCACACACTCAGCTGACTGAGCCACCCAGGCGCCCCTCACGGGTTTTTTGTGTTGTTTTGTTTGTTTGTTTTTTTGTTTTTTAAATAGGCTTGATGCACAATGTGGGGCTTGATCTCATGGCCCCAAGATCAAGAGTCACATGCTGTACCCCCTGAGCCAGCCAGGCGCCTGGCCCCAACTTTTTTTTTTTTAGCTTAACAAAGACATACAAACACAGGTATCATACTTAAGGAATTGCACACACTAAAAATAATAATTATACTTAACATATGGTTATATTAAAATGTTCCCAACTGTCACAATATTGTCCTTTCTAGCTTCCACCTTCCCCACCTCATATGGGTCATATGTTGCATTTGATGTCCTATCTTTTTGGTATCCTTGACTCTAAATCACCTCCCCTGCTTTTTAATATTTTTGAAGAGTTGAAATCAAATTTCTGACTTTGTCTGTTCTTCAAGACTAGATTCAAGTTAAACATTTTTGGCCTAACTATCGCATAGATGAAGGCTAGGCCTCTGGTGGCATCATGAGAAGAGGGGTGTGGCGTCATGTGGTCCCCTAATGGGTGATGGAAGTGTGACCCTTGGTTGGGGAGATGTTCACCAGGTCTCCCTGTTATGAAGATACTTTCCCCCGTGCGGTTAATACTAACGTGTGATCCTCGAAACTGGGTGACTGTCCTATTTGTCACAAACAACCTGTCACCTACCCGCTTCACCAGCCATTTGTGATCCTTGCTACTATACTACTATTTGAGAAATGGTGATTTTCTATTTTTTTTTCCCTCCCATTATGATTTCTTGGCAATCTTCTGTGATACTTGCTTGCCCTCCCTCTCCTTTTTTTGTTTCTGAATATCATCATGGACTGGTGACTTCCTTTTTTCAGTGTTTTATAAACCATTATTATTATTATTATTTTTTTCAAATTTACCCAGACTTAACTAGTGGAAACCCTTGACACTGGTTCCTGTGTCATTTTAATGTGCCCTATTCTTTTACTGCTTTGCTTTCTTTCTTTCTTTCTTTCTTTTTTTTTTTTTTGCTTTGCTTTCTTGTATAAGATGCCCTAGGCTTGCTTTGTACTTTTTTCCTCTCTGACTTGAAAGGATCCCCTCTTCAAGGATCCCTAGTTTCCTTTAGTAGCAGATAGTATTTAGAGACCAAGCTCCGTGTACTAAGTTGTTTGTTGCTCCTGAATGTCTTATATTTAAAAAATATATATATTATTTATTTTGTGGAAATTCACATCTGCGAAAGCTAAAAAGAATTGTATAATGAACTTCCCAGTACTTCCCCACTTGCCCATTAATCTGTGGCTAGTCCTCACCTATTCATACCCCCAACCAGTGCTCTGTTCTTTTTTTTTTTTTTTTTTAAGATTTTACTTATTTGACAGAGAGCACGAGCAGGGACAGATGCAGAGGCAGAGGGAGAAGCAGGCCCCCCACCCCCCCCGAAAAGGGAGCCCAATACTGGGCTCCATCCCAGGACACGAGATCATGACCTGAGCCAAAGGCAGGTGCTCAGCCGACTGAGCACCCCAGTGCTCCATTCTGTGTTCCTTTGCAACACATCTTTGAATATATCATCACCTATAAATATTTCAATATGTAGTTCTAAAAGAGGGGTTTTTAAAGACATGCCCAGATTCCCATTACTGTACCTAAGAAGTACTAACAATTAATTTCCCATAGCTGATCGGTGTTCAAATTTCAAATTGTATCTCAGATTTTGTTATTATTATTTTTTTCAGGTTTGTTTGAATCTGGATTTAAATAAGGTTTATGCATATGGCAGTTGGTTGCTGTGTCTTGAGACCTGTAATCTCTCCCTCCGTCTCCATTCCTCCTTTCCCCTCTTTGTCCTCCAGAATTTCTTTGTTGAAGGAACCTGGTTATTAAGTTGTAGAGAATATCCCCCTCTGTCTGACTAATTCCTCATGTTTTCCTATTTCTTATAAATTGACCATAGATTTATCCCATTCAGTGTGTGTTTCTGTCTTTTTTTGGGGGTGGGGGTCAAAATTACTTCATATATGATTATGTATCAAGAGACACAGAATAGCTGCTTGTCTTTCTCTTTTTGTGCCATTAGCAGCTAATCAGTCCTTGATCCATTAATTTATTAATGTTGACAAGATGATGTTTTCACTTCTTTTATCCATTTATTAACTTGAATGCTTTTAAGGAAAAGTTTCTCAAAATGGTTACTTTTCATGCTCCAGTTTTCACTGTTTTGGTCCCGTAGCGTCTTTCAGGAGGGACCAGTTAGTGTCATTGTATTTTAATTTTCTTGTAAAAATAGAATTTGACTCATAGGTGTAGACATATCTATGATCCTAGACAAAATTTCCTATGTATATCTGCCGTCATTTCTGCTCTAAATGTAGAATTCTCTGTTTCTGCCGGAAACCATGGCTCCATTTAGTAGAAGTAATAGTTCTGTAACTATGATCAGGACACCAGGACTGTTCCCTTCTAGGGGCTGGTCATGCCTAAAGTGCTTTCAGAGGCCAGAAGTACTTCTGTATCTTCTTTCTTCCCTGCCAAGAATAGTCATCTCAGGGCAATATAATTAGAACACATATAATTTACTTGTTTGTTGTGTCTTCAGTTAATGCCTGGCATTCTCAGAATAACAGTACTACCTCTGCTATCAACAATATGATTACTAGAAAACAATATAAACTTGTTTTTCTTTTCTTCAGTTTGTATCCCTGAGATATATCCTCAAAACACTATAATAATAAAATTACTGTGCTTTAGATTGTGTAGGATAGTTAGTTATTCTCCAGATGGTTAAGCCATCAACTGCATACCTGTTTGGGTTAATGGTTTCGTTTCATTTTCAATTTTTAGGGGTTGCTTCTTTTGGAATTTAATTTTTTTTTGTAAGCACGTAAAATATTTACATGATCCAGAAGTCAGATTTAAAGCCTACATGTGTTAAAAGTCTGTCGTCATTCTGTTTTCTTCCTCCTCTTGGATAAATTTACCTTCTGGGTAAATTCCTTTTCATTTTATCTTTATGGTTTATCCTTCCATTCTTAGATAATTGGTAGCCCACCACACACACTTTTCTCAATCTTGATTTTTTTTTTTTGACTTAGTATATTCTGGAGATCACCTCATAGTAATATATAGGATATTCAGAAATGGTTCTCATTCTTTTTTGTAGATACATCATATTCCATTGTGAAAATGCATCATAATTTACTCAATCATTTTCCTAATGGTGGACATCTAGGTAGTTTCCAGGTTTTATCATATATTTTTAAGAATCTGGAGTTTTAAGTGAAGGACGGTAGAGTCTAATTAAAAAAAAAATGACGTTGACTTTTAAGTTGTGAATTCAAAAGTGGAATAAAATATAAATTAGTATCTATTGCAGAGACTTAAAACTTCCTCTCTTATCTCATTCTCTGCTTAACATTTGTGCTCCTGTACCTTCTTCACTTTCTTCAGGTTGTACCCCAAGCTTGAAATGACCTTCCCATTTCTACCTTCCTGTTTTTCCCTGTTGACCAAGGAAGTGTTACCCTATCCTTTGGGGACTAGTTTAGTATCTAACTTTGTTATTAAGTCTTTCCTGATTGTGAATTATATTAGATAAAAATCTATAAAATCCTTTAAGCTATTAAGAGGCCATGCTTTTGATAATTACTGTCAATATATTCTTGTATTTATTTATTTATGCATATATGCATCTGTTCATCTATACAACCATTTATCCACATGTCTTCTGGAAGGCATGGGCGTGTAAGCTTTTCACAAGCCCTCAGCATGGTTGATGGAATGAATATTTATATTCATCACTCCGAGGCAGGTGTCTAAGCAGATAAACCTTAAACTCCATTTCTACTCCATGCTCCTCTGCTTCTGTAAATAAGCAGTAAGCTTTATGTAATACATTGTTCTCTGCTGACTTCATTTTTAAATTCGTTTCCTTTTTCTTACAGCATCGGGTAGTTTTTGTTAATTCTTTATGATCTCTCACAGCAGATTCGAATTTCTTCTCTTAAATTTGGAGATCAGGTTTCATAACCTTTAATGGGCTACAGTTTGAAAATGGAGCTACTACTTACTGTGTTTTGTGTACCCTCTGTATCTCAGAAAATATGCCCGGTAATTATTTATTTCTCAAATGATCTCTGTAAGGTAGATACTATGATTCCCGTTTCTCATACAAGGAACAGGTTAGATCATATATGGCATGCTAAGGCTTGGCTTCGGTGACTCAACTTTTGGAGCTGGACTTTTTTCTGGAAGACCACGTTGACTCCACGTAATGTGCCCTGAAGGTATACATGCATTTAATTTAGGTGTGCGTGTAAGTGGCTCTGTATTGGTGCTGCTGACAACTTGTTCAGGACAGCCTGAGATATTGTATAAATAAGATTCTGGCTTGTTGGGTCCATCATATACAATATAAATTTAATAATACTCCTTCATCCTGTTTTGGAGACTGAAACATTAAGGACATATGCAGAAATTTTTAAGATCATAGTTTTAAAATTATAACTGATAAAGCCTTTATCTTAGGTGCACACCTAAATTTAGTCCTTAGGTCTTTATTTAGTGCCCTTTGGATTCTTATTGACTTATGTTTCATTCAAGCAAATTCTTGTTTTGTAATGACTTTGGTTGTCTGGTAACATAGCTCTGTGGATACTAAAGGCTGAAAACTAGTCATGGAGGCCCCTATTGGCAGTTGGCTGGAGAACAGAACGCCTCTAGAGGAAGCTGAAGGATAGTGGAAGAAGTGTTTCAGGATTGAGTGAGAACACTGAAAATCTATAGCAGACACATACTTGTACACAATGCAGAAAGAGGTGTTTAGGGTTATGGTCCTAATTGTCTAGAAAAGGTTACATCATGGCTCTTTGCTCTCCATTTATTTATTTAATTTAATTTTTTTAAAGGATTTTATTCATTTATTCATGAGCAACACACAGAAAGAGGCAGAGACACAGGCAGAGGGAGAAGCAGGCTCCATGCAGGGAGCCCTATGTGGGACTTGATCCTAGGACCCTGGGGTCACGCCCTGGGCTGAGGGCAGATGCTCCACCACTGAGCTACCCATTAAAAAAAAAAAAATTAGGAAATATAGAAAAACTAAATTCAAAAGTTCATTTGTTTAGAAAAGTGTTCATTCTCTGGAAATGACAATGAATGAAATATTGTAATAAAATCACATTTCACACATAGAAAAACATTAGGTAAGAATTGCGTTTCCTAGCAGACCCGAAAAAAAGTCATCTGTGCAAATTGACCAGGTGAGGATAGATTCTCTTGCTTCCCAAGTTGAGGCTAGAGTGACTTAATGTACTAAAGTCAAGTCCATCAAAGTCCATCATCACTGGTGAAGTGCCTAAGGGGCCCTTTGTATTGTGAGGGCTGCAAAAAAGAGGGGTGCGGTCTGAGAGAGCTACCGGATTAATTCACGGTAACACACGGGAACCAATGACCTTATAGTCTTTGAAAAATTTTATTTCTCTTCATTCTTGAAGCATGTTTTTCAAAAGGCAAAGAGCTTTCTTTTGCTGAAATTGCATTGCCTTCTCTTATCCAACGAACTGAACCATCCAGTGTATTACTAAACAAAAATGACAGGAAACTTCATAAATATTTAAAGCTGCTGCCATGAATTAAACATTGGGATAAAGAACTAACTCCTTTCATTAAAGCACAATGTTAAATAAATAAATAAATAAAGCTCACGACATATTTTGCTAGGTAAATCAAATGTTTGAACTAATAATATTTCAGGTTTCTCTAAACATTTACCTTAGCTAATGCTTTGAATAATTGTGTTATATATGTTTGGCTTATTAGATCAATAACAACTGCTTTTAATGAAACATTTAGAACTTAAAAAAAAAAAAAAAAGGTTGATAAATAGGATTGGTTCAGCCCTGCAGGAAACAATGCGATTAGCAGAACTGTGGGGCCAGGCCAGAAGATAATGAAAAGTTTTGTGTGATTTTGAAAGTGGAGCTCAGTATGAATCACAGGACAATGAGGAAGCTTCCAGCCAGTGGCCCTGCACCTCCCGGAGCTTGATGCTCTGCTCGTCTCCCTGTAGCATGTGTGTCTTCATTCATCGACTAGACTGGAACAGGACACCTCCAGTGTGCCAGGCCTATGGTACGGTGGGAGAGACCGAGGGGCTCACAGTCCTATATCAGTACTGACCAACCTAGACTCCTCTATTCACGCTGTGCTGGGAAAATGGAACAGAGCAGAATGGGGTTATTCCTGAATTTAGGATCTAGAAGATCTAAATTTGCATCCTTACTTTGTCACTGGCTATGTGGCCATATTTACTCTTACTAGTAATAGTAAGCCTCATTTCCCTGCTATAATAATTCTTACCAAAGGGGACTTTTGCAGAATAGGATAAAAAACCATTTATCAAATAAGAGTATTAGCCTTACCATTTCCCCCCTTACCTTACAGTAATATTTAGGAGAAAGGGAAAGGCATGAAATCTTGAGATTATTGAAAAGGCTCCATGAGAGAAATGTAGTAATACCACTTAACATTTCCTGAGCAGGTTCTGCTCTTATTCCCATTTTACAGATGAAGTGGCTGAGGCAGTGCAGAGAGAATGTAATTTGCCGAAGGTCACATAGCTAGTAAGTGATGGAGACAAGACTGGCCACCTGCAGTCTGGCTGTCAGTTCTCAACCCCCATGTGCTGCACCGTTTAACACTTACCCTGGAAATTCACTTAGCATATTTAATGATATCTATTGCTGTTTCATTTTGTGTTCTCATAAGGAAAAAATGTATTGTGAAAAGTTAAGGACCTGTTTTGTCCTATAGTGGACTCTTCTTAAAACTATAGCAGATTCTATAGAGGAAGCTTCTGTGAAGAACTGTGGGATATTCTCCTTGAAGTTGAGTTTGCTTGAGAGGATTGAGCTGCTCAGTTGCCCGAAGTTGTAGTTTTGGGAAATGCTCTAAGACAATGATGCTTAAACAGTGTAGTCTCATAACGCCTTCAGGCTCTTAAAAAGCATTGAGGACTTCAAAAAGCCTTTGTTGAACCAGGCAAGAAGGATGTTGGGATTGAGAACAGTAACTACCATGGCTTTCAGCACTTTGAAAAAACCCCAGACACAAGGCTTTCTGGCCAAAAAATCTGTGATTTCCTGTTTTGGGGGCATTTGTTGTCTCCCTGGACTTTGCAGCTCTGTGGAAGTACGCTGTGGCTGAACCAAGAAAGAAGACCTACACATAGTTGTACAGAAATTATGATTTCACGAAAGATTTTGAGGAGATGAACAAGACCACTGTAGATGATTTTTGAAAGTGAAGAATTTCTTAATTTGAATTTCATGGAAGTTTGTCACTGGCCTATGTTCTTGAACTATGTAACATGAATATGGAGACTACAGAATAATTTATCTTGATAAGTAAACCACGAAGACTGTGGGAGTAGAGGTTTTGTTTATGTCAGTTATGCCTATGGATATGTACCATATTAGAAATTAAAAGCGAGAAATTTAAAAATTAAAGCACTTTAAGTAAAATATTATGATTAACATAAATATTAGTTTTCTGAGAAATAGCCATATTTTCTAAAAATTAGTAAGAAGTGTGTTATGATCTTTCATTTCAGCAACTCCAGTGTCTCACTTTAGTAGAAGTCAGTTGGATGCTCACACCTACATCTGTATTCAATCTGTTGCAAAAGCACCTATCTTATACTTTTGGAAAACTCCACTGTACTATCATGAGAGAATGGGAGTGAAAAAGGCAAATAATGTCTTAGGATTAATTATTAAACAGTTTTGACCTCATAGGCTCCTTGAAAGTGTGTTAGGTAACTTCGTGGTTCCCTGGGCCTTGCTTTGAGAACTGCTCTAAGACATGTCTTTTACACTGAATTTTACACCAGGAAGTGTTAACGATATGGTAAAAAAAAAAAAAAAAGAAAGAAAGAAAAAGAAAAAGCAGCAAAGTAAAGGGAAATAAAAGGGAACCAGCTGAACATCCTTGGCCATTAAATGAGGAAGTCAGGGGTAAACTCAAAAGATAAAACCTCTATAACCTTTTTTTTTTTTTTTTAATCAAACCATTGGAGAATGATCATAGTTTTAGTAGTCAGTAAATACAGTGGGACTATAATTTGTGTTCAATATATTAGAGAAATTCATGTTTTTGCTTTCTGGTTTGTTTTCTTATATTTAATGTATTTAATATTAAAAGTGGCTGAGTAGGTAGTAGATAATATTTGCAAAAGGCAGAAAACAACAAAATACCACTTACTTGCCTGTGATGGTAGGATCTTTAAGTCTTTTTATTCAATGGTGAAAGTGATAACAATAGCAACCATATATGGGTGCTTGGGAAGTGCCAGGCATTTACACCCCACAGCAGCCCTCTGAATTAGGTGGCCTTCCTCCCCGTCCTCTCCTCGTCACCCCCTCCCTGCTCCACCTGTTCCTCCTTCCTCCCGCCTCGAGCTATGCTGACCTCCTTCCTCTTTTCCCATCCTCCTTCCCTTCTCCTCCGCTCTTTCCGTCTGCCATTTACAGAACGAGTAGTTAAACAATTGCCCGATTATTACGAGATGCCTGGTAGGCCTTCAGGCTTCAGGCTGCTGGTACCCCATGCTCCCTGTCACCCCAGTGCTGTACTCACTCATGGCTATTAGTCTGCTTTCTCTTCCTCCTCTTCTTCCTCCTAGTTTCTCTTGACTTCTAATCTTCCTTTGTTCTGGAAGCTCAGTAACTAGAGTTCTCTTTCTCCTTCAGCTCTACTGTCCTCTTAGCTCCTGGGATCAGTGTGCCTACTACATAGTGTGGTCGCATTGTCTGTGGGACTCCACGTACTGACTCCCCGCAGGTGTGAGGGTCATCATCATGACAAGATGGCTCTTCATTCTGACTGGAGAAATTTTGTCACAGCTTTCACTGTTGCTACCCTGAGTACAGCTGCTTTCTATAGTTACGATTTTGTTGTCTTTCACTAAAAATGGGCATAGACACTCTAAACCTTTACTCTGTTAATGGTGTTTATTTTAGAATTTCAGATTGCCAAAAGACAAAACAGGCACCACCAGGATTGGTGACCTAGCACCCCAGGATATGAAGAAAGTTTGCCGCTTAGCCCTGATTGAGCTGACTGCCCTCTATGATGTATTGGGTGTTGAATTGAAGCAACAAAAAGCTGTGAAAATAAAAACAAAAGGTAATTTTGAAATTAAAAACAAAACAGTTGGATTTAGTTCAAAAGTAGCAAAGATGGATTTGGCTTCTTTGCAGTATTCTCAGAGGGGGAAACACAAACACTTGAATATATCTAAAATTCAGATTCTAAAATACTGCCTTCAAAATTTTGTAACTTAAAAACCGTGTGCTACTCTCCAGACTATAGAAAATAAGGAGATAATCAAATATTTAATTGCATTGGAAGGAAATTCTGAATTAAGGAATTTTTTTTTTTTTTGAATCGAGGAATCTTAAATGCTGTCTCCTTTGAAAACTACGTTTAAAAATACATTTGGGGGGCACCTGGGGAGCTCAGTGGTTGAGTCTGCTTTCAGCTCAGGTCATTATCCTAGGGTCCTGGGATCAAGTCCCACATCAGGCTCCCCACAGGGAGCCTGCTTCTCCCTCTGCCTGTGTCTCTGCCTCTCTTTGTATCTCTCATGAATAACTAAATAAAATCTTAAAAAAAAAAAAAAGTAAAAATACATTCGGTGGACAGCCTGGGTGGCTCAGCAGTTTAGCACCACCTTCAGCCCAGGGTGTGACCCCGGGGTCCCAGGATCAAGTCCCACGTTGGCCTCCCTGCATGGAGCCTACTTCTCCCTCTGCCTGTTTCTCTGCCTCTCTCTCTTTCTCTCTGTGTCTCTTATGAATAAATAAAATCTCTAAAAAAATAAAAATACATTTGGTACATAAACTTCTTTATTTCTAAAATCAGATCTTGAAAAATGACTTTAAGATTGTTGCTACTGATCAATGACTTTTTGCTTATTTATTTGATAGGAAATACATAGGATAGTTAGCGGCCTGTCCCTGTGCTCATTTTTATTCTACTTTTAACTGTTTTGCAAAAACAGTCTTTATGAAGAAAATCATGCCATGTGACCCATAATACCACTAAATTATACTCATTGTGGAGATATGCAGTTTTCCTTTTGTAAGCTTTGTGCTTTACCCATCATATAAGCGGACTTTATTTTTTATAATGTGATAGAGAACAGACACCTCCTTGGTTTTTATCTAAGATTTTATTGATCTGGAAATGCAGATAATTCTCTATTAACAAAGTTTAACTGTTTAGGAATCTCTGACCTCTTCTCTAACTTTTAAGTTCTCTCCTAAAGAGATACCAAGAATGAGGATTCTCAAGTTGCTATGGTAACATTAATAAAGACACGTCTTCACCTGATTTACGTTTTAGAGGCAATTTCTCTGTAGGACTGAAGTATACCTTCCCTCAAGGTCCTCTCTCCCATGCTGGGCCCCAGAAGAGCTCATTCTGTGCTGAGTTCCACTGAGTATTATAGCTTAAGGCTTGGGATGGTGAATTTCTGAGTTAAATGGTGCTTCTGATTTTTCGCAAGGCCATTATGGATAATGAAAGACTTTAGATGTTTTTTCAGAAGCTTGTCACAAAGCCTTTGCCAAATATAAAATAGAAATATAATTTAAATAGCTGTGACTCAGTGCTTAGGACTTTTAAAATGGCTTAGAGAGGCTTTTTTATGTTTTAGAATTGCTTCCTAGCAGAGAGAGAAATATTCAGCTATTCTCATTAAGAGTACAGCTATTAACAGAATAGATTTTCTTTCCGTTTCTTAAATATTTTTGCATCTCATCTAATAAATTCATCAACTGGACTCTTAACATTTTTGAAGGTTACTTTTTTTCATGATTCTTTTTAGGATTGAACGAGCACAAGTGGTGGGGGGACAGGGAGAGGGAGAAGCAGACTCCCCACTGAGCAGGGATCCCTGTGCAGGTGATCCTAGGACTCCAGGATCACGTTGAGCCAACGGCAGACATTTAACTGACTGAGCCACCCAGGCACCCTTTTTTCATAATTCTTAAGCTACAAGTTATAAGGTTACTGGTATTCTCTTGAATGGCATCTCTATTGAGTGTCAGTTTCCAGTGTCCTCACTCCCCAATACAATTCCCCCTTTTCTTTGTTCACAAATGATCTATATCTCCCCTGATGATGTGTATTGCACTTCATTTAGTGATGGGGGTGGGGTGGGAGGTGCTATGCAGGAACTATGCTCACACCAGACTGAAGGCCTGTGATTTTAACATAGAAAAATTATAAACTATTACCTTTCATTTTTTCTGGAGTTATCCCCAAATATATGCAACTATAAATTTCAATTTAAGACTACCGAGTGTCTCTATTTCCTAAAGATTTTAAAAAACATTTGTAGAACAAGATCATAATGTTGACTGAATTCTCAAAAAACAAACATTTATATTTTTCTGTATTGTAGAATGTTGAATGTTAATTAACTATGGAAGAGATGAGTAATATTTGCTTTAGCTAAAACTTTTAATTTGGTTACCTGTAATAAATTAATTGCATATTTCACAGACTCCATGGCACTATTTCTCTTATAGGACAGTTTAACTTTTCTAATTATTTTGGTGATCATTTGCCTTCATTTGCTTAGCTGTCTTTCCCTGCTAGATTGCTATATAAGACCAAGACTTTCCTATTAAAATGTGTATACCTAATGGCTGGACAATGGCGTCCACTTATTAGGGGCCCAATAAATAGTTGTTTGTTCGAATGACAATATCAAGAAATCTGATGCCTTTAATATTTTTGTATTAGTATTTTATAGATGGATGAAAGAAGAAATTTTATTTTTTGTTGCAGATTCTGGCCTTTTTTGTATTCCACTGACAGTGTTGTTGGAACACGATCAGAGGAAAGTACCAGGAACTCGAATACCCTTGATATTTCAAAAAGTAAGTAGGCCTAAGTGGGTCAGCCTGGAGAGAACATACTTAAACTAATAGAAGTTTTTTTTTCTCTTTAGGCATCTATAATATTTATAATACAGTTTTCCAATTGATGTGCTTTTTATTTTGTACTTTGATTTCCTATTCAGGAAACAAATTTGTTTCAAGGGCTTATAATTTTTATTTCATGGTGATGTTTTCTGTGGTATTACTCTAACTGTGATTACCTGGCATCGTTTTCCTGTCTTATATTAGTTAGCTTTGTATAATTGAGATTTCGCTTCTATAATACACAGGAGTGGGAACTGCTTATAAATTTCTAGGGAATTGCATCCTCATGAATATTTCATGCCTTTATGTATTTCCCAAGCTTTCCTATTTACAGTGAGGATGTCCAACTTAATTTACCAATGCCTACTTCCAAAGTAAGCAAAGAAACCATAAAGCAGAATCAGAAAGTGATTGCTAAACTATCAAGTCACTGGTGTCATCAACACTCAGTTATTCATAAGGGGATTATCTATGGCAATATAAAAATTTCAGTCTAATCTCTGAGCCATCATTGTTCAGAAACGTGATAAAAGGCAAGAATGCACAGGGAGGAAGGTAGGTAGGTCAGATCCATTACGGACTACCCAAGCCCCTGGTTACAGACTATGCGGCCCCAGCGCATCACAATTTCTGAACGTTCTGGGCATAGCAGAGAGTGGCAGTGGGAACGTTCATGACTGACTGGCTCAACAAACTCATTCAATACTGAATAAAGCTCTGTGTACTTGGCACTGATGCCTCCGTTATTCCAAACCGGTCATTAGCTATCATACCTACTAAACTCTGATTCCATTATTTCTCATGGTCCCCATCACATCCATCTATGTCTCTCATCGTTTCTCCTGAAGAACGTTGCTCTACTCTGCAGCCTCTGCCAGCCACTGCCTACAGAGCTTGTATCTGTGTGGAGAGTGCTCAACAGGGCCTGTGATTAGCTGGGAGGCGCTGACAAATGTGGGCCAGATATTCATATTAATTTGAGTAAAAGGTGCATGTTACCACCACAGATGACTGTGCAAGGCAAGGATCTCAGCGGTATCCTTTCCTGGTAGACATGGGTTCTCCAACAAAACAACCAATAACGTGTGCGTGCGAGCACACATATGCTCAGCCATGTTCGTATAGAGAGATTTCTTTTAGAGAATTGGCTTACGTGAGAGCGGGGGCTGGCAAGTGTGAAATAGAGCTGTCCAGAGGCTGGAAACTTCGGCAAGAGTTGATGTTACAATGTTGAGTCCAACATGTGTAGGTTGGAAACTCCTGTAGGCTTTCCATGTTGCAGTCTTGAGGCAGAAGTGCTGTTTCTTTGGGAAACCTCAGTCCTTGCTGTTAGGTCCCCCAACTGACTGGATGAAGACTGCTCACATTATGTAGAGTACTTCGCTGTACTCAAAATGTACTGCTTTAAATGTTCATTACATCTACAAAAATACCTTCACAGTAACGTCTAGATTGGTGTTTGACCAAAAAAAAAAAGAAAAAAAAACCAGTGATGTGTCCCTCTTGACTTTATCAAATTCATCATCACATTAGTGAAGAGTAAGTTTTGGTCTTCACAAAAATTTAGGGAGGTCTCCTAATCAGGCTGAGGTTTGCATGCAGTTCCGTATCATTTTCTCTGGAAATTGTTTTCTTATTTGTTTAGTCATTTTACATTTCTGGTCTCTTCGATATTCTGAAGACTCAGGTTTCCAACCAGTTTGAAGTTGTTAGGTAACAGCCTTAAAGATTTTTTTGTTCACATGAAAAATAAAAGAGAGTCTAAAGAGTTTACTGTTAGATAACACTCCTCTATTTGCATCCCCTCTGAATTATAAGCAAAAAAAATCACAGTGATCTATCATTGAAAGATATTTTTTTTGATTGATCAACTGTCACCTCAATTAGGTTTTTCCTCAATTTTGTACAAAGGAAATAATTGGAAATCACTAACTTGCAAAAAGGTTTATTACTAGATTTTAAAGGATTATACTTTCTTATTTATTAAGAGTTATACCCCCAAAAAGAGCTTTAACAAAGCTTATCTAGTACCTGTGAATTTTACCTATTTTCTTGTTTGTCTCGTTTTTGTTCAGAGGCACATTGTTTAAACCATATTCTCAGAATAAGTTAGGGAAATAAAATACTCTTAATTTTTACCTGTAGAGAAATTCTCGACAAATTAGCAAATTCTGTTCTCACTGTCAAACTATTGAGCCAAATCAAAGATAATTTGTGTCCAAAACTTCTGACTTCATTTTCAATTCATAAATTCATATAAGTATGGAATCTTAGGAAATGCTGTGAATATTACTGATAAATTATGCAATGTCCCTTGTGAGACAAATTACTAAAAAAGAGCATGATTAAAATATATAGATCAATATTTTCCATCTTTAAGTCTTGAAAATAAAAGGAGAGCTATAAAGTATTTATTATTTATATTTTAATAATGCAATATAACGTGGCTAAAAATGTTAAAATGAGAAATATGAAAAAACACATGACATCGTTTCAGGTAATATATATATATATATATATATATATATATATATATATATATATACATACATACATACACACACACGTATTTATGGAATGCTAGTATTCCAGATAAGAGAGTAATAAAAAGAAATATAAAAATTCAGAACTCACTCTTTTTCAGTTATTTAGAAGTCATCCATTTTCCCTGTATATTTAATGAAAATTTGAAAGTCATATACTATTGCTAAAAACTAATTTGCTCTAGCAGCTGGCATAGCATTTTATTTTTTGCTAATAGATCATTTTAAACATTTTATAAGATGAAATAAAAATGAAGATTGTTCAAACACTGAATAAGTTTGGTTTTAAATCCTTTATTGAATAATGCCTATCTAATCTAAAATAATTCGTGTAAAGTTTTTCTGCCTCGGTTTATTATCTAGAGTAACTTGAAAAATGTGGTCTTGGGAAACATTCTAGTTGAATTTTTAAAAATCATGCACTGCTTTGACTGGCCAGAGATGGTTCTTTCTTTAGCTAATAATAAATCCTTAGGGGAATTTTCGAAACTACTCTTTGCTTTATTCCTACCTGACTCCCTGAAGATCAGTGCATTCTTTGGCTGTAATCCAGGGATAGGAGAGATGAGGTCATTAAAGAAAAATTGCCTCCCTTCCAGTGTCTACATGCTACAATCTATCTGATTTCAGAGCATCTAGACAAAGGTCAAAAGACCTCAGTTTATGATACCTTGGTTTGCTCCTAATAGACACTTTTATAAGCAAGGGAGAAACGGTAAGCTTTATGTAGTTTATAGAGCCTTGGTAAATCATTAAAGGAAGTTTCCCTGGAAAAAAATAAAATTTTACATCCTTTGGCACTCTGGAAGATTTTATGCCTTTAAGGGTGTGTGGAGAGATCATAGCAAATTTGGGGATGAGTGAAGAGTAGGTCTGTCTTTTGTTCTGGGGCTGGGGTGCGTGGTGGGAGGAACAGCTATGTGAGGCTAGGTAATTGCCTTATATTTAACTTGAGGACAAGGAGATTGATTTCCCTAAAATAGCAGAGTTTCCCCTAAAGCCTTTGAGCCCCGCCCAGGGAATACATATTTCAGTTGGAAGATTACTCTGCCAAGAATTAACCATTTTTTAATCCTCTTCCTACCTTCCAACAGTGTCGTTGTCATTTCTCTGTTTGCCTTTTTTCTTGTGGGTTCCTGCAAAAATCTTTCTTTCTTTTTTTTAAATGGGGTTCTGGAGCTAGATCCGTGTGCACTTGCTGGGTATCAGGTGTGATTTAGAAGCCCTCTAAGGGAACTGATTTTTATCTTGGGTTACGACTAAAAGCTGAAAAGCTTAAAAATGAGTATTTGCAAATAGGGTGTTTTGTTTCGTTTTGTTCTTGTTTTTTCCTTCAGACCATAAATAATCCTTTCAAACAAACCAAAAAGGAGATGTAAGTGTGCAAATCCTGGAATTTCCTAAGAGTTATTTGACTGCAGGATGTATGTTTCTGGAAAAGCAGAAGCACGGGTGGTCGTGGTGGCTCTTAAACCATGGGCATCTCCAGTCTCGGCCCGGGGAGGGCAGTGGGGGGACCTAGGAGTCCTCCCGCTTTTCCAAGTTCCACCTGGAGCTTTGGGGCTGTGGCTGTGGTAGCGGCGGCTCCCAGGGCGGCCGTGCGGGTGTTTGTGTGGGACGAGCCCGTGTCAGGGTGGAAACAGGTGGAAACGGGTGGAAACGGGTGGAAACGAGTTGCCGAGTGAGAACGTTCTTCTGTTTATTCGCAGCTGATTGCTCGAATCGAGGAGGGAGGCTTGGAAACGGAAGGCCTGCTGAGGATCCCCGGGGCCGCCACGAGAATCCGGGTAAGCGCGGTCCTCCAGACCACGGCTGCCCCACGAGACACCGCCTGCGGGGAGGCCTCCAGGCCCAGGGCCGGGTACACTCCGGGAGCCCCTGCCGACCTCTGTGGGGAGTCAATGTCCTTCAGAGTGGCCGGGTAGCGGGAGTAAGGCTCTGGTGAGCAAAGAGGCCAAGGGGCCCAGCGGCCTTGCTGGGCTCCCCGAGGTGCCAATGCGGGACCTGCAGAGCCGCCGCTGCTCCCTCCTGACCAAGACAGAACAGGAGTCAACATGTGACGGGCTGAGGCTGGGCGTGGAGAGCCGGGGGGGCGGGGGCTGCGACGGAGGGACAAGCCGGAGGGACAGGCTGCCGGCCTCCTCAGGTGGGGAGCAGGTCCCGAGGGGCCTCCTCAGTGGGGAGCGGGGCCGAGGGGCCTCCTCAGGTGGGGAGTGGGGCCCGGGGGGCCTCCTCAGGTGAGGAGTGGGCCCGGGGGGGTGCCTCAGGTGGGGAGCGGGGCCGAGGGGCCTCCTCAGCCTCGGAACCGGAGGCTGGAACCGGAGGCCGCAGGGCTCCCACCACACAGTCGCGTCAGAGCCCCGGGTTTGAGCAGCCGACGGCCCCGCTCACACACTCACTGCTCTGGTGCCCGGGTTGGCCGCCTGCCCCTGCGAGGTCCCTGAGGCCGTGCTGCGGCCCGTGGAGCTTTGCTAAGGCGCCGCGTGTCAGCCCTCCGCGGACACCTAGGGCAGCGAGAGACTGTGGGTGAGCCCCGGTGAGGAGCGTGTTGTCCTGCAGAGAACCGGAGTCTGAGAGGGACGAGGCACGATCTGCGTCCCCACGGGCCGGAACCCTCGGGTCCTGCGGCTGCAGCACTGACTCCCGCAGCGTACCGCCCCCCTGGGCCTGCACCTGCCGCCCCGCGGTCTGAACACAGGCGCGCTAGTGGCGGGACACGGCCGCCGAGCTCAGCTCCCGGGACTCCTCAGAAGGTGGCTCAGTGGACTCGGCAGTGCCCATTGCCTCAGCCCCGTCAGGCCGCAGCGGCTCCTTATACATAATTTAAACCCTCCCCCAATTTTTTGTACTCTCCTCTCTTCTCCCCCCTCCCGTCCTCCTCCTTACGCTCTACATCCCTTCCTCCTTCCCTTCCGTCGCCGTCCCGCTATCCCCCTCTGGACTGTCCCTTCACCATCCCCCATCTGGGCTCACCTCTGTTGGTCGGGCTGTGCCGGGTGGAGGAGAGGATGGAGCTGCGTAGGGAAGAGCAGAGCGTAATAGGTTTCCACCTCACCAGAAAAACGAAGAACCTTCTTCGGGAGAACAGTTAAAATCATCAAGGACGTGACAGGAGCTTGGAAGGATTTCTAACCTAATAGGATTTATGCCACAGCCAAGAGGCCTGTGGGAAACAGTCACTGTGAAGCTAAAGTGACTGCTAATAGCTTGGCAGACCTGCATCCTCGGTAGAGCCACTGCCTCTCATTCCTCTGCGCCGAGGCAGGCACCCTGAGGGGTTTTCAGGCCTCACCTGCTGTGGAATCTGGCCTCTTCCATTTCCCAGGTGACCGGTCGGAAGCGGCCTCCTGCACTAGGCCCTGAGACTGAGGACCCATATTGTCACGGAATGTGCTCCTGAGCGATTTAAAACAGAGTTTTTAAAAGTGATTTTTAATGATTGAATGAAAAATTGGAGTATCTTAAGCCAAGCCCCCACATGCAGGGGCCGTCTTAAGGAATCTTCTAGTTAGACTTTGCTGCGTGAGGTCTGTCGTGCCCTCAGGAAAATGTCTACGGTCTCGGGTTTTGCGGCCTGGGGTGGAAGGTTTCGATGGTCAAGTACACCTGGCAGGGTCGTATTTTTCTGAGTGACAGGGAACTGTTGACCTCTTAGTTCTTCCAGGTTCTTCTCCGAAGAGTAGAATCTCTTGTAAAGCGGGAAGAGTAGCATCATGGGCTCAGCAGGAGGAAAGAAAAAACCCTGCACTTACTGGTAGCTTCTTCTTTTTTTTTTTTCCTTCTGCCTTTCAGAATCTTTGCCAAGAACTAGAAGCAAAGTTCTACGAAGGGACTTTTAATTGGGAAAGTGTCAAGCAGCACGACGCAGCCAGCCTGCTGAAGCTCTTCATCCGGGAGCTGCCCCAGCCGCTGCTCAGCGTAGAGTACCTCAGGGCCTTCCAGGCTGTCCAGGGTAAGCGCCCTCTCCCGCCGCCCACACCGACCACCCCGCAGCACAGAGAGCAGAACCTCGTCCACTGGTCCACCCTGGTGGGCAGCGACCTCAGCCTCCTCGAATGCGCATCTCCCCCTACAGGGATGACAGGCCGCTCCCCTCAGGGGCAGGTTGATTGCACGCCCAGTCAGCAATACAATGCATTTTCTTGTTAAGCCTGGAACTTCACATTTCTTGTGTAATAGGATGAGTCATGTCAGATCTGATACGTTTTTCTTGCCAAGTGTTAAAAGCAACACTTACTGGAGAAGCTGCGGATTAACAGTTATCATAAGAGCACAGGAGATGTGGCACAGGCAGTGATTATTTTCCTGAAAAATTAAGTTCTGAGATTGCCATGCAGAAACATGGAACAAACTACTTGGCTGCCTCCGCGGAGGGGGGCTGCAGACTTCGTACATTTTGCCATTTTGTGGTCCTGGGCAAGCTCCAAGTTAACGTCTCCATCGGTTCTTGATTCTTTTCCGGTGAACACAGAGATCTTAGGAGGTTTACATACTGCTGTCGTTATTCCCTTGAGTCCTGGAGGGCATCAAAAAAAGGAAAAATGCCATCAACATATTCTAATGACCATATTTTTAACTTCCAACCTGGGACACCATGAGAGGGAAAGGGCGTCACTGCTGATGATTACGGCGAGCGACAGTGTCCACCAGAACTGTTCCAGGCTGTTCCATTTTTTTTTTTAATGGAGATATAATTGACCTACATTGTTTTTTTTTTTTTAATTTATTTATTCATAGAGACAGAGAGAGACAGAGAGAGAGAGAGAGAGAGAGAGAGTCAGAGACACAGGCAGAGGGAGAAGCAGGCTCCATGCAGGGAGCCCGATGTGGGACTCGATCCCGGGTCCCCAGGATCACGCCCCAGGCTGCAGGCGGCGCCAAACCCCTGCGGCACTGGGGCTGCCCGACCTACATTCTTAATGTACAAATAATGGTTCAGTATTTGTGTATATCGTGAAAGGATCGTCACAGTACATCAAGTCAACACCCATCACCGCACGCTCTTGCAGAATTTTTTTTCTTGTGATGAGAACTTTTAAGATCAACTTTCTTAGCAACTTTCAAATGTGCAATATGTTGTTATCAACTGTAGTCACCGTGCTGTACATTGTGTCCCCATAACCTAGCTATTTTATAACTGAAAGGTGTACCTTTTGACCCCCTTCCCACCCCCCTCCCTGCAGCTTCCACCAATTGTTCTCTGTATCTATGATCTTAGTTTTTGTTGTTTGTTTTCTAAGATCCCACATAGAACTGAAATCATCTGTATTTGTCTTTGTCTTATTTTACTTAGTATAATGCCCTCAAGGTCCATTCATGTTGTTGCAAATGGCAAGATTTCATTCATTGTTTTTGTTTTTTTTTTAACAGCTGAATAATATTCTATTGTTTTCCAGGCTATTCTTAAGGCATGTATTGTTGAGATGATTCCCAGGTATCATCTCATATCATATTCCTTCAGAATTTCGAGGGGAGACATGACTGAAATCACATTGTGTTTAAAATATTTTTAATGGTTAAGTTATGCTATTTGGCATACACTCTTTGATTATTGGTTCAAGGACAAATTGATTCCTAAAGAGCAAAGTACCAGAATGACTCCAGATATCCAGGTGTATTACTTACAGGGGTTAAGGGCTACTAAAAATGATCAATATCCATGATAATAATGTACCTCTTGGACTCAGTCATTGTGAGTTGGTTTTCCGATTCATTCCACAGACATTTATTGAGCATTTACTGTGTTCCGGGCTCAGTGTTACATATTCCTCTTGGAATCGATGGGCCCTTACCATGGGATTTGTCCACTCACCAGTGAAGAAACAAACTTCACTGTTGCAGATGCCCCCTGACCCCATACCATGGGAGGTCCAACTTTCTGTGTCTCTTCATTGGGAAATAATTATCACACAGAAGTTGAAATGATTTCCAAAGCACTGTTGTGTGTCTGCAAACATAAGGCCGCTCATCATATGATCACAGTTGGAAGTGAGCATTCGGAGAGAGAGAAAGCTCTAACGCAGCAGCTGCTTGTCCTCATCTCTCTCGAACACACTCTCAAGAATGCTCGCTGCTCGGTTGTTATGTCTTACATTTCATAGTCATGTTTGTGCCAAATAACTTTTTTCTTACAAAATGAAAAAAGGATATTAAAAAAAAGGTTTGGTAAAGAGTTCAGATTTATTTAATCTGTCTGCAGATCTTCCAACCAGGAAGCAACAACTCCAGGCTTTGAACCTTCTTGTCATCCTCCTGCCTGATGCAAACAGAGACACACTTAAGGTCAGTGGATTCATTTACATTAAATATCCCTCAGAAAAGCAGAGGAATTTCTCATTATTTGTCGCAAAACAATGTGGTGTTTTCATGGACATGTTTGCAGTAGGCTACAAAGAAAAGACCAACTTTTAAAGATAGATGGTGGAAGTGTTTTAACTCTTTATTACCATATTTACTAGGCTAATCCTGTTAAAAGTATTATCAAGTATTTAATTTTTGCTGTAACACTTCTACCAAAACCAATGAACAAGGTTCATTTTTTTTTATTTGATGGAAACATGGGTGCTTTTGGTTTTTCCTTTTTATTTTCCTACATTTTCCAAATTTATTTAATGAACATGTAGTAAGTAAAAAAATGGATGTTTAAAAAGGAAGTAATAAGACTCGTCAGATATAACCTACTGTTCAGCCTAAAGATGTTGTATTTGTAGTTCTAGGCAGTATAGTTTGAAGTAAGTCGTAATGATGATTTTCAAGTGTTTGGTTAGCCAAAAGATAGACCGACTCAAATAAATTCTAATTATTTCTCTAAGGGCTTACCCTGAGGTTTTGATTTACATCATCATTTCAAAGTGACTTGGTCTATATGATTTAATACCATTTATAATAAGCATTGTCAGAGGCTTTTAGAATAACCAGTGGATTATTCCTACTGATTTATTTTCTTAACAGCAAAAGTTTATAGAGTAGTTGCGCAGGTTAATTATAAACTTATGAAAGAGAAAGGAAACTTCTAAAATATAGTTTAAAAACAGTATTGGCTTTAAGTTTTGCCATTGCCTTAATAAATTGTTTTTATATGGCTAACGGCAGAACCCTTGCCCTTTGGCTCCCCACATTTCTTTCTATTTAAAATGAAAAATCATGCCAAGAAATTTCATGTCAAGAAAACAAAACCAGTTGGTAAATCTTGAGAGTTTTTGCTGTACCTCATTAAGACTCCTTGAACTGAAGCTGGGTGGTAGTTCTTTCATGCCCATGGAATGAATGTTAATAGTCAACTTTTCTGGATGAAAGAGTTTACGAGGATTACTGGAGTAAAATCCCTGCTTCTCTACGGGAGAACTTCCAAAGACTTACTCCCTTTACTAATAAGTCAGGAGGAAAAAAAAAATCTCTTGCTTCACTGATGGTCACATGCTGAGAAGGCAGCATTAGATGTTGGTTTTTTTTGGGGACAGAGGCCAACTCCAGAAAGGGTCACATTTGAACATTGTGTGACCAGGGTTGCTGGGTAAGTGTAGATTGTGGTCGAAGTAGAAATGGCGTGGGGACTTATTTCCAGCCTACTTGTCAGCTATGCCCTGACACAGAGCCCTGAAAGAGAAATTTAATCCATCTTTTTCTCCTTCACATAGAGATACCTGTGTGCAAAGGCCCTGTGAATGACAGTATAAGGCGGGCATTGAAAGACACAGGATTTCCTTAAAACATGTCTGCATTCAACTGAGTTCAAATAATTGTGAGAGGAGACACTTATTCCAGTATGGTTACTGTTGGGAAAAGGTGGTCTACAATGCAATTTCAGAATTTGCCTTCAGAATTCCAGGCGGTGTACTGTTTTGAAAATTGTTTGAAAAAATAGTTTTTAAAATTTTAGAATAGTTTTAATTTTTGTTTATAAGGTTACTGGAAGTACAGTTTCATTTTTTTTAAATTTTATTTATTTATTCATGAGAGACACAGAGAAAGAGAGAGAGAGGCAGAGACACAGGCAGAGGGAGAAGCAGGCTCCATACAGGGAGCCCTACGTGGGACTCGATCCCGGGACTCCAGGATCATGCCCTGGGCTGAAGGCGGCACTAACCCGCTGAGCCACCCGGGCTGCCCGGGAGTACAGTTTTATAAATAAAGTGGGAAATACTTTTTTGGGATAACAAAATTGGAAAATGTCAAAAAAGTGTAAATTTAATAATTAACCTTTATTTAAAATCTTAATTTTAGCTAGTCTTGATGAATGTTTCAAACAAGAATTCTAATAATAGAAACATTGAACCAAGAATGCCATAGGCACGAGAAAATAAGCCATTTACATTTAGTTCAAAGTGAAGGAAAACTCTATCACAAGGTAATTTCAAGAAGCTTAATGCAAAATTCCCCAATTTTTACAAGCCTAGTAAAAAGTCAGTTCCTATCTGGAGGAACATGATCATGGGTGTGACCTTTGCAGACTATTACTAGAGCACATCGAAGGGTTAGGAGGCACTGCATTAAGCACCATGTCCTACTTTAAGCCTAAAGAGACAGGTGTTTGGGAAAACTGCTTGACCAGGATTTGTTGTTGTTGTTGTTTTTGACCTTGGATTATTGTATTTTTGGATCAGTGATCATAACTACTTTTAACTTGGAGGAAGAAAGGATTGATGTTAAGATATCAGTGGGGGATCTGTGTTAATATAATTATTGGTGTTTATTTACTCATTTATTTGTATTTATCTTTAGGAAGTTAGCTCTGTAACATTGTCCTGCTCAATCCTGGCAGGCTGGGAGATTAGTATTCCTGTTTTATGAATACGAAGACGTTAAAGGGCACATATGTTGGAAGTTTACCCTAAGATCTCACACAGCTAATAACTAATTGTGCTGGAACTCAAACTGGTTTTCAGGGAGTGAGACCAGTGAGGCTGTGTGACACCAGACTAGTGATGCTTTTCAAAATTTTTTTTAGAGTGAGGGGAGGGGCAGAGGGAGAGAGAGCATCTTAAGCAGGCTCCATGCCCCTCGAGGAACCTGACAGGGGAGCTGAGATCAACAGTGGGAGGCTTAACTGTCTGAGGCACCCAGCTGCCTCTGATACTTTTTTAGCAAGGTCACTTCTTCTGTGTCAGGTAAGAAAAAATATGTCTGGGGATCCCTGGGTGGCGCAGCGGTTTGGCGCCTGCCTTTGGCCCGGGGCGTGATCCTGGAGACCCGGGATTGAGTCCCACGTCAGGCTCCCGGTGCATGGAGCCTGCTTCTCCATCTGCCTGTGTCTCTGCCTCTCCCTCTCTCTCTCTCTGACTATCATAAATAAATAAAAATTAAAAATTAAAAAAAAAAATTAAAAAAAAAAGAAAAAATATGTCTGAAGATGAAGTGCTTTTGGCAAGGGCCAGGCTAACATTTTATTAATTTCATATCGGCACACATGCATATTCTAATATTCTGATAGTAATAGTTTGGATAGTCTTATTGCATATGCACACCACAATTAAAGTGGTTTATTACCTAATCTCTATCATTTACACTTTGTAAAGAAAGAGATACACTGGTCCCTGAATAATTATTCTGGTCTCTGGTGCAAAATAAAATTTTTTTCCCCTGGACCTCACCAATTAATCTTTTGTCCTCATTTGAGAAGGTATTGTTACTGTATAACCTTATGCTTAGATTACAATTTAACTTTCTGAGCACTGTACCAGAAATTAGATACATAAATCTTATTGTTAGATATTGAGGCTGTGCCTTTAGTTTGTTTCAATTTTTTGAAGTCTATATAGCAGCTAAACTTGATTTAAGATCCACCTGTTAACACAGGAATTCTTTTTCCCCCTAAATCTTCTGAGAAATGAACGCTGTTTCTTTTTTTTTCCCCCACTTCGATAGAGTTTATTTCACCTTTCAGGGATTTTAAGCTAAATATGAAAACACGGTTCTTTTTGTAGTTAAGTGTAGTTAAGAATTCCAAAACAAAAGCCAGGTAGACCCTGTCCTCCATCTGCCAGCTTGATGACCTGTGGTAGCATCACTTACATACCTCATTTCCTCATCCACAGAAACCAGCCTGTTCTGGTGAAAAGTTCCTTTTTATTTACTCAGTTTTTAAAGACTCTTTCCTTGGTCTCTTTTCACGCTCCCTTCCTCCACATGGCAGTCTCCATTCTTCTAGGTTTCTTGTCAACTGGCTGTCGAGTACCTGAGATTAAATGAGCCTAAGAGAGCTTTCCTTTCCTCTCCTCTCCTCTCCTCTCCTCTCCTCTCCTCTCCTCTCCTCTCCTCTCCTCTCCTCTCCTCTCCTCTCCTCTCTCCTCTCCTCTCCTCTCCTCTCCTCTCCTCTCCTCTCCTCCCCTCCCCTCCCCTCCCCTCCCCTCCCTTCCCCTCCCCTCCTCTCCTTTTTTTTCTTTTTCTTTTTCTTTTTCTTTTTCTTTTTCTTTTTCTTTTTTCTTTTTCTTCTTTTCTTTTTTCTTTTCTTTCTTTTTCTTCTCTTCTGTCTCTTCTCTTCTCTTTTCTTTCTTTTCTGTTTTTTTAATTACTAAAGATAAAAGTTAAGTACTTCGTGAAGCAAGTGAATATTTGTATGAAATATGAAATATGAATATTTGTATGAAAAGCAGCTTTTCAGTGCTGCGTGGCTCCCGTGGGCCCTATGTCTGAGCGCCTCCATCCATGCCTGGTTCCGACGGTGTCCTGTCTGTCCCAGGCCCAGTGCCACGTTGAGGTGCTAACCAGACAGAGAAGCTTTGATGGCAGGGCCCTTCGCATGCCCTTAGCCAACTGTGGTGATTATGCACAACTTATTTTTTAACTAAGTAAAAATCCCATACGTTAACAATGCTTTTAAATCTCTTTTATCTTCATGAAAACACAAATCTCAAAGAGTCATTTCTGTTTCAGGCCCTGCTTGAATTTCTCCAAAGAGTAATAGACAATAGAGAGAAAAATAAGATGACAACCATGAATGTAGCAATGGTCATGGCCCCGAATCTCTTCATGTGTCATGCGTTAGGCTTGAAGTCCAATGAACAGCGAGAATTCATAATGGCAGCTGGGACAGCGAACATCATGCATTTATTGATTAAGTATCAGCAACTTCTGTGGACAGTAAGTATATATCTTTAAGTTCTGTTAATGAGTAGTGATATCTAGATTCTAAAGTCTTTTTATGGTTATATTTTCTCTAAAAAGCAAACCAGTAGAAGTGATTCCAATGTGACTTTAAAAAAAAACTGATGTTCATACACCTGACACTAATATAACACTGGGTTAATTACACTGGAATTAAAATAAAAAAACCAATGTCCATTTATTAAATCTCAGTTTTTAAAATGCCAGCATTATTTCATTGTTTCAGTTTGGAAACTTCTAAAATATTTTATTTTTGCTCATGTAATTTCTGAGAATCGATTTTTCCTAGAAAAAAGGTATTATTGCTAGATACCTGTCAGCTTTTATTGATGAGTTTTTCTTTCTCTTTTGAGGCGAGGCTAGCTGGTTATTAGAAGGGACTGCAAGTTAGCTAAAGGCTGGGTTGTTCACAGGTGGCTGCGAAAGGGACCAACCTTCTACGTAGTGGTCCCTAAGGCCAGTCTCCTCAGGCAGTCTCTAATCCTGGCATGTAAGGCATAGAAGATGGACACTATGTCCTTGAACTTTACCAAGCCTCTTTTTGAACCCAACCTACACAATGGGGATAAATTACTTCTTATGCATGCTCTGTCCTCATGATGAATGAATAATACGATACATTTTTTTCATATTTAATGAATAGTGCATGTATAAAATAGCATGGTCTTATGGGTCTGATGAAATGGTCAAAACCTTTACTTGTCTCCACATTTAAAATATAAAGATAAAACCTTTTCTAGAGCTCAAAAGTCATGCCACTTCTTTTTCCTCCCCAAACTTAATTCTATTTCTCCATAGATTCCCAAGTTTATTGTCAACCAAGTGAGGAAGCAGAACACTGAAAATCATAAAAAAGATAAAAAAGCCATGAAGAAACTGCTGAAGAAAATGGCTTATGACCGAGAAAAATATGAAAAGCAGGATAAGAACACAAACGATGTAAGAGAAACTTGCCGATACGTGTTTATGCAGATGTCAGTATTGTTCTTACTTTCACACGCACCAGAAGGAGTTTCATATGTTTCTGTGTTAGCAGGACCTTCCACACACTTACTGGGCCCAGTTGCTATGGACGAGTTCAAGGCCCACTAAGGGCAACTGTGCTCCTAGTAATGATCATACTAGCAGTTGCTTGGGTGTTGGTGACTCAGCATATGAGCTGTTAGTGGGGAACAAAGGAAAATAAGAGGAATGTCTTGACACACACCCGCTCATCCCCCCCCACACACAGAGGACTCTGGAGACGCCATTGTCCACCGAATGTGTAATCTACTGAGTAAGGCGTCCCTGTGTGAACCACTGATCTTTTTTTTTTTTTTTTTTTTTTTTCCATTTTCTCATCTGTCAGATGGGGAAAAATAACGGAGTCAGATAAACAGACCAATGGTTGGTTATGCCTAGGATCCTTCTTGGGTTTCAGTAAGTTCTTCATTGGGTCACTCGCCGAATCCGGGGAGATGTATGCTGCAATAAAGAAAATTAAAATGTTTTAAAAAGAAATACCTAAATAGCATTTAGAAACTGCCGTAAGAATGTATTAAGAATCAGGTTTAAAATAGTAAAATATACATGAAGACACATTTATGAAGTGAGTTACCAAAGCTCTAAGTTAAGATCAGGAAACGGAAGGGTTTCTATTGTTCTGTTTATGGTGGAGACACCCCCACCACCAGCACCGCCACCTTTGAGGTTATTCAGTTACATGCTGACATCTTGTGGAATAATGTGGAAATGCAATTATCAGGCTGTGATCCCCCCCCCCCCCTTTTTTTTTTTGGCCTTGGCTTTGGCTTTGGCCTACTTAAGGATCTAGTAATTATAAAATATACGTATATATAAGCACACACACATATATATTCTATATTGTGCCTCTCGCCATCAAAAAAATAACATTGTTTGGCATGAAATATTTTTGGTCAATTTTTAAGTATTTTTAAGGACATAAAATGTAGTAAAAGGGAATTGTCGATACTGTTTTATTATTTTGAGAAAGGGCTTGCTCTTGTCACAGGTTAGAAAGGATTTTTGACATACCATTTTCATTTAACTTAGAACATTTCATTTCCCCTAAAATCATTACAAATACATGAATATCATTTTGTTCTGTAGCTCTGCTTATTCGTATTAACTTAGATGGTTTTATAGCCCTGCCTTTTTTATAAGGTAGTACAATGTGAGGTATGTCATACATCCAAGGAAACATTTATGCTGTACCTTTTAAATAATAAAACCCTGGACAAAAAATTTAAAAGTTAGGTTTTAGAGATGAAATGTTTACATCATGTTGTTATTTCTAGAGAATTTGTATTAAATTAGATTTCTTTAGTTCGTACTTTGGATTAACAAGGTGAGATGGTCTGAGAATGATCTCCGTACTACGTAGAAGCCATCTTGTCATTTTAAGCCTTGGGATTCAAACGTGGATTTAAGTCTCCGTTTTATCATGTATTAGCTGTTACTCAGTCTCTCTGAGTGTTGCTTTTCTCTTCTGAGAAACTCAGTTCTTTTACCAGAATGCTGCTAACTGTTGCTTGGTGCTGAGCCCCCACTCCCTGTTAGGTATTCAGAGGAAGATGGCAAGGCTGGTGCTCACCCTCAGGGAGCTGGAGGGGCTGCGGGTCCAGAAGGGTCGAGCTTACAGGTGCCACAGGTGTGGGACTGAAAGCCTGATCAGGGTTCCCGGGGCTGTGGAACAGGAAGTGGGCCTCTGAGAGGCTTCCTGGGAAGGAGAGCTGGGTGTGAAAAGCACGTAGGTGTTTAGGCAGCAAATTGCATAAAGAGCTCTCACTAGCAGAGGAAGCCTCTGGCAGAGGCGTGGCCCAGAGGTAGTCAGGACCCGAGGTGGAGGTTCATTGGGTCCGTCATCTTGACTAAAATTTTCAAGCAGTTGCCAGAGTTTTTTGTTCAAGGTGCTGCCATTTTATTAGCGAGAACGACAACACACAGAGAACGATGACAGAACAACACTCAAGTTACTGGATGGAACATGGGCCAGCTATTTTGTGGTTAGCTGCCCAGTCACATTCTTAGTAATTTGTGTTTCCTTACTTTTCCCCAAATCACTTGAATGTGTAGCATGAGATTACGGAGCCTAAAACTGGCCAGGGTATTTTATTCATCTGCTAAGCAGCTGTTTACTGTATGGCTGTCATGTGCCAGGCACTGTTCTAGGCACCTGAAATACGGGCAGAGACTGCTGTTGTGCAGCTTAAATTCTGTAACTAAGAATTAGTAAGTGAATTACATCGTATGTTACTACGTGAGAAGGGCTCTAAAAATAATAAAAATAGCACAGAAAAAGGGAGTCAAAGAAAGGAGGAAGGCCCTTGCGATACTAAGGTGGGTGGTCTAGGTATTGTTCATTTGTGTGAAGATGTGAAGGAGGGACGGGGTGCCAAGGTGCATGTCTCTCTCAGGAAGAACAGAAGGAATAGTCTGTCAAAAGCCTCTTGGTAGGAACTTGCTTGAGGGTATTTGAGGACCAGCAAGCAGTGCTTGTGACTGGAGTGGGCTGGCAAGGGGGACAGCAGTAGGAGATGGGATCACAGGGACCACAGGACCAGGAGATGACGTAGGGCCTTGTAGGCCATCTTCAGGAATTTGGACGTATCTTGAGTGAAGTGGGGTCGTTGCAGGGTTTGAGCTAAGGCTTGAACCTCTATGTCCTAAGATGTGCCCTTGGATTGTTGTGTTGAGGATAGACTGTGGGAGAGCCACATCGATGGGGAGACCACATCAGAGGGAGAAGTTCATGTCTCGGTGCAAGCAGGACACCAGGATACTAGTGCCTGAGGTGACACGGTCACATTCTGTGTCTTTTGATGTCAGAGTCCTTGGGATTTCTTCAAGTTGAAATGATACGAATTTTAAGAGAAAGAAATAACAAGTGACTCCAAGGTTTTTGGCCGGAGAAATTGGAAAGATGGAATTGCCCCTTCAGCAGGGAAGATCACGGTTTCCAGTCAGGGCGTGTTGAGGGTGAGACTCATGTTAGAAAAAGAAGTAGGGATGTTTGAGGGTGTTTGGTGGGAAAATTAGGTCCTAGGGGCCAGTGAGGCACGTGGAGGAGCAGGGGCAGAAGGAAGGCCAGGCGGGGTCTCTGGGAGGAGCCTGACCTCCACTCGGGCAAATCTTGACCCCAGGAGTCACAGGGTTACACTTGCATGTTCAAATCATTGCTGCGATGTCAGGTGAAGGAAAGTTTGGAGCAGTGAAACACAGGAGGTTGGGTAGGTGGTGCCCCTAATTTCATCGCCATTGGGGGCACATAATTTGGTGGACTCTCCCCGGAGAGTCATGAGCATATGGCAGAGGCCTGAAGACTGTACTTTTCATTGTGTTCAGAAATTCCTTCAAAGGGAGTAGTAAGACGAGCATGCAAAGACTTATGCTTAAGTTCCTTGCCGTATTCTTTATGCTGGCCAGAACCAGAAATAGCCCGAAAGGGTACGAGGAGTTCCATACCTTATGGCGCATTTACGTAGCGAAATATCACGGAAATACAAGGGTGTATATTGACGTTGGAAGATATTCATAATATGTTGGAGAAAACTTGCAAATTAGCGAAGGCAGCCATACTTGCAAGGGGTAATAAGTGTCATTATTTTGAGTGCTTGCCAGAGGTCAGGCATGCTGCTAAACATTTTCTGCAAACATCATCTCATTTAATATTTACAGGAGTTTAATTGAAGTGTACGGTATTATTGTCTCATTTCTTATAGATGAGGAAAGTGAGGGTCAGCAATCTCAAGTAACTTGCTTAAGGTTATCTGGATAGGAAGTGGTGGGGCTGGACTCTGAAACCAAATCTGTATGATCTTAAATCTGAGTCTCTTTACTCATATCCCCTATTTCCTTAGAGGTCACAGAAAAACTCTGAGAGAGTTGTGTTCCTGGGTCCCAGCTCGTGGGTAGTAATACAGTGAACACGTAGGACTGCCATTATTAACGTGTGTTCTATGTATAGCTTTTAACCACAGTCCTGGGCCGTGCCAAGACCCAGCGATGGGAATGGAAAGAAGTGTTAAGTGTGAGCTGGGGGGACCGACAAGATGTGGAAACTAACTGGATACGAGGAATGTAGAATGAGGAGGAATCTAGAATGACTCGCTGGTTTTGCCGTGGGTGATTTTATCATTGATAGAAAGCACTCAGCAAAAGGAACGGACTCTTAATTGAGGTAGTCAGTTCTTGACACGGATAGTTGACCCTCTGTGTGAAAGCACTTTGGCTCCACGGGGCTGTAGCTCAGAAGGCCCAGAGCTGGAGGTGTGCCTTTGGGATCAGCACAGAGATTGCCGTGGAAGCCAAAGATGCCAGTGTTTTAGTGGTGAGCCATGGGAGAGGAGCTGGTCAAAGAGGCCAAGAAATAGTAGGAAGTCAGAGGAAGTGGAAGATTACAGCACTTGGAGGCCCAGGGACGAAGATGGGTAGGGAAAGGAGCTTGGTTAGTGTACCACGTGCTAGAGAGAGGCTGGAGAAGGCTAACTTTGGGCAGAGGTCAGTGCATTCTGCATTGAAAGGTCACTCCTGACTTTCTCCAAAGTCAGTAACTACGGTTGGAAGAAGCCGGATTGCCAGGGATTGAGGAAGGAAAGACAAGAGACTGTAGATCATGAAAAGTCATCAGGGCAATATATATATATTTTTAAAGCATTCTGTATGCTATTAATGCTGACCATATGTACTCAGGGTTCATGTTATTGAGATTTGCTTGACTAGATAAATTAATAGTTTGAACCAGATTGTAAGGGACACAGTATCTACTTAATATGACAAATGTTTTTAAATGAGTACAGCACATAAGTTGTTTGATACAAATGTGACTTTCTTGAATACTAAGGACACATCATTTGCACCAGAAGGAAACACTTAGTGAAAAACAACAAAATGGTAGACCATTAAAAATAACCATTTTTTTGACAGCCTTCAAAGTGTGGTTGGGACTGATATCTCACACACACACACACACACGGGTATATACACTCTATATCACGTACTGGAAGTTGTGGCTTGAGGATATAGCTCTAGCTCTGCCATCACTGGGACATTAATAGCAAATCATTTTATCTCTCTGCGCCTTACTTTCCGCTATAAAATGAGGGGTAGGGCCAGATTGATGCTATCTTATCCAGAGTATGCAATAGGGTTGTCTGTAGTAGCATTCTTTATAAAACATGACTGGGCTGCTCCCTGGACCCACTGAGTCAGAACCTCTCAGAGCAGGACCTTGGCATGTGTACTGTATAAAAACTGTGAGTATGATTCTCCCCACTGGGTACGTATGTGTGTGTATTTATATTTAATTGTATTACGGATTTTTTCTTACCTAGATACAAAAAACAGAGTAGTATATGAACCCCATAAACCTATCACCAGTGATCACACCTATTTTTCTAATCTCATTCCATCCTGTCTCCCACACCTTGTTTCCTTCTAGTACTTATAAGGAAATCATAGATATCCTGTCATTTCACACATAATTTCTTCACATTGCATCTCTGCCTTATAAGGGCCTGGGGCCGCTTTGATGAGCATCTGGTTATGAATTGCTGAATCATGTGGGTCTCAAGTCCATTGAGGACTTTGATCTGTGATTTTTCTACTATCATTCAAGCTCACCTTTCAGCGTAAAGGGAGGCTGTACTTTTTGTTGTTGTTAAGATTCATTTATTAGAGAGGGAGCACGAGCAGGAGGGGCAAAGGGAGACAGGGAGAGGATCCCAAGCAGACTCCGCACTGAGCTCGGAGCCAGACTTGGGCCTCAGTCTCACCCACCATGCGATCAAGATCATGACCCGAGCCAAAAACAAGAGTTGGATGCTCAACGTACTGCACCACCCAGGCACCCTCGGAAGCTGTACATTTATGAGAAAGAGATTTTGCCAAATAAGCTGAGCTCCTCACATCTTCCCTCCTTGGTAGAGGGAATATTCCCTCTGTGGTTAACTTCAGTGTTAGCTCAGGATGATCTCATGTCACACCCTAAATTTATAATTGAGGAACCCATATTTAGAGAGCTTACCTGACTTGCTAAAAGGTCCAAGATGATCTTATAAGATTTAACATTTAGGGGCGGCCCGGGTGGCTCAGAGGTTTAGCGCCACCTTTAGCCCAGGGTATGATCCTGGGGTCCTGGGATCGAGTCCCAAGTCAGGCTCCCTGCATGGAGCCTCCTTCTCCCTCTGCCTGTGTCTCTGCCTCTCTCTCTCTCTCTCTTTCTCTCATGAATAAATAAATAAATAAAAATCTTAAAAATTTTTTTTTAACATTTAGGATTTTGGGCTTGGAAAAGAAATCTGTTGCTGCTACTTTCTGCCATTCTCTTCTAGAAAATCTTGGAGTTGGCAGCAGTGTGGTGTGGATTCTGGGTTGTTTATAGCCAGGGCTGCATGTCTGGTCACAACCCTGTTTAGAATTCCATTTCTGGTTTCATTTAACAGCTCTGACCCAGAGCATCATTGCAGATACTGTTTTAAGCATCTGCTTTAGGTCTGGAAACAGTGTCTGGATCTACCTGGGGACTTACGGGGAAAATCACAGTATAGTATCAAGCGCAGAATCTTGTTTTTTTTTTTTTTTTTTGAAGACGTTTGTGATTTTTATTATAGTGCATAAAGAATACCATATTAGAGGAGAAAAACTTAGTTTTGTTGTAAATTAAATGCATATTCCTATAGAAGCTATTTCAGGTTCTTTAAAAGTCTCTGAATCTGATTTAGATAAAAGTTTAAGCATTTGGATAATAGAGGGTCTATTATAGTCAGGACTTAGGCAGTTCAAGATGGCAGAGAATGCTTCCATGTCTCACTTCCAGTCGGACTAAGGTGATAAATATGCCATTTTAGTTTAAGGCACCTTGCTAAAATGTCCTTGTTTAATTTCCTAAAATATGTGTTATATTCTCTTTCTTAAGAAAGTTGTTTTTTCACTTTGCCCTGTTGAAGATAAAATATTTTTTTCTGTAGCATTAAAAATGTCAGCTTACATTTAACTTAGCTTTTAATGAAAAAAAGAAATTAATATTTTTTAAAGGTCTGACACTGAATTTCTAATCTAGAGTGCAAAAATATGAGCAATGCAGTGTTTATCTACATGTTATGAAGAAATGCTGAAGTCATTTTCTATTTAACCAAATAGGAAATAATAAGAAATGAAATATATTAAAAAAATTTTTATGTTTATTTATTCATGAGAGACACAGAGAGGCAGAGACACAGGCAGAGGGAGAAGCAGGCTCCCCGTAAGGAGCCTGACATGGGACTCGATCCCAGGACCCTGGGGTCACGCCCTGAGCCAAAGGCAGATGCTTAACCACTGAGCCACCCGGGCTGCCCTAAAATCTTGTTTTTAAAAATATTCTTTTGTTCAATATATAAAACATGTGAGGACCATATGAGATGATTTTCTCCATTGTAACAGTTTTTATATGCATAAGAAATTATTTTGTAAGTTGTAAAATCCTTTGTGACTAAATTTTAAGGTTGTGTTAGTGAAATACTGTTCTCCAGTCTTGCCGTACATCACATAACTTCAGCTCACCAGCACACCAAAAATAAACATTAAAAAAATAAGAGAGTCACAGCTGTTAAGACACACACACAAAAAATGTGAAAGTTACAAAGATTATACTATTCACAGGTTCAGTTATTACTGTGGTTCAAGTTAAAAACAGACTATTTGGCTTAATGATCATGCCTGTTGTATCTGTTCAAAGCTTGGCAGCTCAATGTAATTAGTGCACTAATAGCTTGAGTATTTGATGTAGCATGATTTTGGAGCTTAATAGAAGTTGTCATACACCATTTAAACTAGAGCCTTGGCATCATTTATTGTTTATAGTCTTTAGCAAATATCATTTGGCCACCCTTGTCAAGATATCTGGGGAAAAAAAGGTTTCCAGAACCAGCTTCTAAACTCTCCATCTTTAACCATTATGCCTGCCAGTTACATGCATTTTTTTCTCCAATAGTGAAGGGCATGGCAGCTTCAAAGTGAGTCAGACTCTTCTATGTACTTGTTATTGTGAGAATTTGGATGGAATGTATCACTACAGAGGGAAACACTTAAGAACTGTTCCTGTCTTAGACACTCATGTGCGCATGCACACACACAGCTTCCCTGCTAGAGCAGTCTTCTTAGTTGTCAAAGAACGTGACCAGTCGACCTAGGAAGGTACTGTGAGCCGTTGTCGGCCAAAAAAAGGTTTAGACAGGTGCTCATATCCCAGTCCTCCAGCCCTTCCTTCCTTCCTTCCTTCCTTCCTTCCTTCCTTCCTTCCTTCCTTCCTTCCTTCCTTCCTTCCTGGAGGAGGGTCAGAAGGAGAAGTAGACTCTCCACTGAGCAGGGAGCCTGACTCAGGGCTCGATTGTGAGACTTTGGGATCATGACCTGAGCTGAAGGTAGACGCTTAACCCACTGAGCCACCCAGGTGCCCCAGTTCTATGTGAAAGGAGTCAAAATAGTATGGTTAGTGGTTCGGGAAGGGCTAAAGCTGATCCAGAACTGGCCTAGCTCCACCCTCTGCTCACTAGGGGGAAGGTTCCATGAGGCACCTGGACCCATGCCACTCCCCATCTGCTCCAGAGCCAGGATACGGCGATTCCTTGACATTCCACATACACATGAGAACTCCTGAGTGTCCTCAGTAGCTTGGCCCTGAGTCTCTTCCTTCCAAACTCTATCAGAGAGACTCTGGATTCCCATGTGTGTCACATGTGCTGCTCTTGGGTGTGACCCCCAACACCACACTGACCTGACTGCTGTATTTTATAAGGGAGCAGGGTTATACTGTCTCTGGCACCGCCTCTGAACACACGTAGAAAGCGTAGGTCATGCCAACGTATTAGAGGAGTCTTGTAGGAAGAGTGGCCGCATCCACGAGCAGCTGCACGCCAACGTCGGTGACTCCCTGCAGAAGTAAATGACTGGAGGGTCTCTCGTAACACCTTGAATTCCTTCCTTCCTCTCTTTCCCTGCCTGTCTTTTCTCACTCATGGAGGAAATACCATGTGATAGATGGACGCAATTTGTTTCTTTTAGAAAATGTTCCTAAGACAGTCTTTTTGCTATTTAGGAAATACATGTCAGTGTACGTTATTTTATTCTCGAGAAATACAATAATGTTAGCATAGCATTCTTAGAGATGTTTTTGAGTGATTCATGCCATCAATAAGTATTCGATAGCTGGCTACAGATGTGACGCAGTCATGTGGCATGTAGCTAGAACACAGGTATCCTATAGTGGAACCCCATCATAAAAGAGTCTCTTGGACCCTGTGGATCAGGAAGGTTCCTTGGAGTTGGATATATTTGAGTTGGGCCTTGAAATATTGATAGCAGGAGATATTACAGAAGAGGAGGAGAACGAACTTCGACATAGGAAAGCCTGGGTGTTTGTAGCACATGTTGGTTGGCTTTTTTGGCCCAAACAATAGAATGTACCATGGGAATAGTGGAGAGAAAAGCCGGGAGCAGAGGAAGGTTGTCCTGTCCCTGAATTCTATGGCAGGAAATTATTTTTCTGGATCGTTTTGGTATTGTAACTCATTTTTTGGTGGATCTCCTATATGTAAAGGCTTATTGTCATCTTCACTTTAAAAGTCGGCATAGATTTGCCAGCCTTCTTGATATTTTACAGTTGGATGGGATATAATTATGGGAACAATTGTTGCCACTATTATTTTTGCCAAAGAAGAACCTGTACGTAAGGATATGTGGCACTGTGACTTGAGCAGATTTCCTGACTTTCTTGAATGGGCATAAAGTATTCGGGTGTCTGCAAACCCTAGCCCCCTATTCAGGGCCCTCCATACTAATAGTAGATGGACGGAGAATCCAAAATACCGATATTTATTGCTTAATTGAGTGGACAAGGTGGATTAGGATTTTATGAACACAGACTCTGTGCTTTGACTGTTGCTATTACGATTTTAATCCAACATTTGTGTTCTGTGCCAGCTTCTTGTTTTCCACCCCCTATAAGGAAGCAGGTGAGGCCGGGCCAGCAGGTAGAATGACCACGGTGGGACATAGGCTAGTGATGAAACCCAAGGGAAGAGTGTGTGCAGCACAATCCCTGAGTTAGAAGGTACCCCATTGATTTCATAGCTGCTGTGAAAGGAAAAAAAAATGCACATAACCAAATAAAAGGCCCTATCCATTGGAAGAAGCCACTCATTTTCCAAATGTTACAAATGAAAACAAATTGCCACAGAATCCAGGAAAAAGGTAACTTAGATTTGCATCCTAGGGGGAAGGCGGGGGTCAGAGACCAGACTACTTTGTCGGACCAAAATCTGCACCCTGAAAATTGAAAGTCAGCAAACCAAGCCAAGGGGCCAGGCCGACCGGATGGCAGCAGGAGTTGAGGGCTCTGGGAATGGGTTGGGATTGGGTGTCCTTCAGGGGTGGGGTTGAGCCTCTTCCCCAGGGACAGAAGTTAAAGGACCCTGGGAACACGGAGGCTCTTCCAGCTGGCCCGCGTTGTTTGGCTGGAGTGTTCTCCACGAGGTCAGGTGAGGGAGCAGGGTTCCCAGGTTGGCCTGGGGCCTCTGCAGTGTCCCCACAGCTGAAACATGTGCCTGCGGCCCTCTGGGGGAGAATGCCGTGGTCCTGCACAATCCCACACTTCCGTGTCCGGCCTCGCCCGAGCCTCTCCCCTTGGCGCTTCTCGCACAACAATTCGCAGGTTACTGAGAAGCACGTGCAAGTCTCATGCAGGCACCTGCACTGTGATGTAGCCTCATTCTCTAAAGCCATGTTATTTTGGTTGAAATTTGAAAGAAGTCACATTAATTCCATTCCTGGTGTATCCAATGCTTTACGTTGGTGTGGGGGAGGGGGAATGAAAGCAATCCAAGACCATGGTCATTACAAAAAGATGATATTGTGAGCACAAAAAAATACTAAAAGGCGTGTGTCTCATTACCTGCTAGGTGAGTAGACTTAGAACAGTGCCTGGTACGCAGTCCATGCTTAGTGAGTTTTAGCTTAATTAAACAGGGTTTTGTAGGAAGTCCTTTGTAAAGCCTTTGCGCGTGCTGCTTGTCCTAAGGACGTGACATATAGTTATAAATACTAAATTACTATTTATTGTGGTGGAACAACCAGGAATTAATTAAGCCAGATATTTTGAATGTCCTAGCTCATATTTTGCTGGTCCTCACAATCTTTGATAGTCCCCAACATAGAGACAGTTCTTAACACCTATCGGCAGAGCACTTAGAATCGGTCACCCGGGGTCAGAGCATGCGGGTCGCCATGTGAACCCACTCGCCAAGCGAGGAACGGGCATGATACAAACGTATAGAAATGTATGTTTCTTTTGTTTTGATTTTTTAAATGCTCTCAGGAGCAAGAATTTCTGTGAGATTTTGTCAATGTGCAGGAAGATTTTTAAAATGCATACATTGCGAGAGCACACAAAGTAACTTCTTTCTGATTCAATTTCATAAATTGCTACATGAAGAAGTGCTCTCTAGTAGATAATACTCAGAAATCAGCACTTAATATGGCAGTAATGGTTATTGCTGTCATTCTTTACATCTTTAAAAATAATTAAGCATTACTGCATCGGCATTATAAAGTTCCCCTATCACCATTAAGAGGATATTTGAGGTTTGATGTAATTTAGCAAATTACATTATACAGTAGTTAAGGTTTTTATGTAGTGAAGTAAAATGCGTCGTAGTTGAGCAGACTTACCATGTAATGCATTGTACAGAGTTCCACGTTGCAGCTGCTGCCAGCTTCGTTCCAATGTCATTATTGCTTTGCAGGCTGATGTTCCTCAGGGAGTGATTCGAGTGCAAGCTCCCCATCTCTCGAAAGTTTCCATGGCAATACAGCTAACTGAAGAACTAAAAGCCAGTGATGTGCTTGCCAGGTTTCTCAGCCAAGAAAGGTAGAGGCCTGTTTTGTTTTAATCATTCCGTGGCATAACTCACACACGTGCTCTCTCCCTCCCTCCCCCCACCTTCCTTAAAAAAAAAAAACAAGTACGGGTGATGTGAAGTGCTTCAAAATTTGGTCTTCCCAGCAGAAAAGAAGAGCCAACTTGACAACTAGACTGTGGGAATGAGTCTAGTGCATTGGAGGTTGTTTATGTGCGAGTCGAGGCTGTTTGGAGCAGGATGTGTGAACATTCCTTCACGGTGCCTGCAGCGGGCTCGGCCCCCGAGACCACTCAGTAGGCTTTCTAGAATATGTTGATCGGAGGTTAATCACCACATGTAGGCTGTTAGGAAAATGGCCAGATAAGATACAGTGGGATTAAAACAAACAATACAAAATACAACTTTTTCTATGAGCTATGACGAATAAAAAGAAATGCCGAAATTTAAAACCAGGAATTGAGGGAGGACATGCAGCGCCTGGAGCTCTGAGGTCTCCTACACACCCGGCACGCTGCCCTGGGGAGCCGCAGGGGGGCCGCAGCCCAGCAGTCTCCACTGCGCTGGGGCTGGTGGGCGTGGGAGGCGGCCTGTGGGAGCCCTTGGCATCCCTCTGATAATATCAGAGCATCTGCTTCTTGAGACATTGTATTTTTTTTTTTTCTGGAATTTTAGAGCTTTAACAGGTAGGTTGGGTTTTTAGTTCTTGACCTTTTAATTATTTTTAGCTAAAGTTATTATTTTAATGATTTCGCCCTCATTTCCACTCATTGAAAATTACTCTAAATGTCTTAAAAGGGAGATCCGGGGCCCGGGCGTCTTGGCTTAGGAATTCTGTGTGCTGGTCTTCCACGGAGCATCCTCTCCGCGTGGTGCTGTCCAAGGGCAGCCCCGGAGGTTTGTGCCAAAACCTCTCTGGAGTTAATACAGCACCTTGAATACTTGACAGGCCTCTGCTCTGGTTAAGGTTGTCACAGGTCAGAAGGGGATACAGATACACTGTAAAGTGTCTTCACTCCCGGTTCATAAACTGGGGAAAGAGCCAAGCCTGAGCAGTGAGGACGGCAGCGAGCGACGTAGACGACGGGCATGTGGGTAAGGCCCGGGCCCTTGGGGAGCCAGCCCCGCTCCCCTGGCAGCACCACGACACATGCATGGCTATTGCTTCTGTTTAACTGATGAGAAAATCAAGACTTTGCAGGGTCACACCTTGCATAGGTGGTGGTGGTGAACTCTGAATGCACGGTTTCCTCCTGCAAAGGCTGCCCTTTCCACACTGTCCATACAAGCCAGGTTCCAGAAGCCATCCTGGACCTGGGGCCAGCGGTGCAGAGCCCCGGAGCAGCTGGATGCATCGGTTCCCTGGAGGGTTTCTGCTTCATGAAATCAGCCCCCGTCCTCCCCACTCCCTGCTGTGGCCTGGGACATACCAGTCCTTGCCGCTGTGCGCACCGGGGACGAGTGCCCGCCTACCCGCTCCCAGGGGGGTGCCCGAAGGACATCTGGCCACACGTCAGATCTAAGCAGCCCTTTCGGGCCAGACACAGCTATTGACACAGCGTCTACGCCGAGGACCCAAGCATCCAGTTCAGTCTGTGCTGTGGTTGCTGTACTTGCAGGTGACAGAAGACGAGACTGTCAGGCCAACCGTGACTTTAGTATTTAGGGTACAGCATGCTAGTCCCGGGCATATCATTATAGAGAGCATGAGGTTTGTGACAATTATCCTCCGCATACTGGGATTTTCTGCTTGGGGTGCTTTTGTAAAACGAGCATTTGCTGCCCCCCTGCAGTGGGATCCGTTTTTGTTTTGTTTTTTTTCTTTTTAAAGATGTTATTTATTTACTCATGAGAGACACAGAGAGAGGCAGAGACACAGGCAGAGGGAGAAGCAGGCTCCATGCAGGGAGCCCGATGCGGGACTCGATCCCGGGACTCCGGGGTCATGACCTGAGCTGAAGGCAGATGCTCCACCGCTGAGCCCCGCCCAGGGGCCCCAAATCCATTTTTTTCCTGCCTCTTCCCTCATGCCCATCCTGCTCCACCTACGTGAAAGTCTGGTAAACATCTCTGCCCATTGCTTACCCCCGGCCCCAGCTATTCCTCAGCTCCCTTCTTTACGTCTGGGGGTGCTGAAGGCAGATGATCTGGATCCAAATGCCATCTTTTCCTATTTCATTTTAAGCTAGATTTGTAACCTCCTTAAGCCTCAAGCTTTTCGTTTATGAGTAGACCCTAATAGGACCGGCCTTGTCCTGCCATAATGAGCTGGGGAAGTGACTGTGAAGCACATAGCACTACTTGTTCGGACCATACAAGTGAAACCCTCAGTGTTTATAAATATGTTCTCTTCTGCCACATTCCCCTCCCCTCCCCTTTGCATTCCTCCTGTGTAGGGACCATTGGAAACCCTACCTCCCCCATCCTTTTCCTCCCGTACTTTCTCCACCAAAGACAAGAACACACACTTTATTTACATAAAGTAAATATACAATAAATTTCACATTGACTCACCAGCCTTGATAAAGGCCCTTGCCTTTTCCTTAATTTTGGATTTCTTGATGAGCATGACCCAAAGCTTGCATTTACCAGGAAGTCCAGTTGAGGTTTCTTTAAAGTAGAACAAGAACCCAGATCCTGGAGAAATGGTCTTATCAAGTCTCCCAAGACATTCAGCTTGGTTTTCATAGAAATAATGACTTCTTATGATGATAGTTTATTGCATCATAGTCTATATTATAAGTAAAGATAATTATTTAATTTTAAAAACAAGCATACACTGGTTTGGAATAAAACGAGCTGTCTCTTGGCTAGGGCATGAGTCAGCAGGTGGATCTTAAGTGTGGGTGTATGTAAAGCTCCGAGTGTCTGTCATGTTGCAGACAACAGAGTAGCTGGAGTTGGATAACCCGGACGAGTCACCGGACGACAGGTTGGGGACGCTGCTTCCCAACACGATGGTTCGAATGAAAGTCGGGTCTCCTCTTCCCTCTGCAGTTCCGGGGAGTGTGTCTTCAGGGCCTTACAGGAGTGGTCCGCAAAGCCTTCCAGGCTTTGGCTTGGCTTCACAATCCATTAGAGAGCTTCACAATCCATTAGAGAGCTTTTGAGAAACAAGTTCTTTGGTTTGATCCAGATGTGCGAGATCAGCTTCTAGAGCTCTGGGTCTGAATTTTTAGCAGGTTTCTTGTATACAGAGTTATGAAAAACTGCTGAATTTTATTTGAACCGAATACTCTGGAAGAGTTTATTCTTTGAAGAGCACAAATCTGCAAAGGCATCTTCTACTTCTGAGGCCGTCATAATGACTATTTGCTTCTGCTTCGAGCGTATGTAACTCCCGTACCTGAACAGTCAGCATGGGAAGGTTATGAACCGGGTCTTACGCTTGAAGTTCACCTTGTGTACTGTGAGCTGTCAGCACAGCAAACATGTGGTGGATACTTACTGACTAAATGCAGTGTAAGAACTAAGGTGGAAACATTTCTTCTTATAGTTTTAAGAGGACCTTCCTGGCCCCTTTGCCAATTGGCAAAGCAGTTGGTCATATTGATGATTTTATTGGCCACAAAGATGTTACTTTTCTTCTTAATTTTACAAATTTAGATGCTGATTTATTATTTTGCCTTCAGATGTATGAGTCCATTTGTTTATTTTAATTTACAGGTATGACATTTTTATTACCTATTTGGCACACTTAACAGATGGGAAAATACGAATGTTAGATAATTACAGTGTGTCAAGTTATGAATTTCCCATACAAGCCCGAATTCCCCAAGCACATTAAAGTGATTTACTTGCAAGCTGTTTGATGATACAACTAATCAGTTTGTTTTGTCCCTAATAGTGGGATTGCCCAGACTCTTAAGAAAGGGGAAGTTTTTTTGTATGAAATTGGAGGAAATATTGGTAAGCACATTTTGTTTCTCTCTGTGTTACATATGCTGATTTGACATTGCCGGTGGTTATTATTTGTATCTTTGGGGGGTGAAATCAGAAGTTACATGTAGAAGTTGATGATGAATATTGTGGATTTGTTCAGTGGTCTTTTTCTCTTCAGGCTCTATTTGAGCTCCTCCCTGCAAAGGCCCATCTGCGTTGAACCTCAGCAAGGACGAGTTCCCTTAAAATAGTAGCTGCTTCTAGGACGTTAATGAACTTTTTCAAAACAACTTTCTTTTTTATATGCTTACATCACATCTTAATAAAGGAAGTAGCCGAGCTAATTTAAGGCCAGGATTACGTTTTTTATTATGGCTCAGTACGGATATTTTTAGTGAAAGCAGAAGTTATTTTTGCCATTGTTGATTGCCTTCTAAATAAATAATGCGCACACACGCACGAAGGCAAACACAAAAATGCACAAGTACGCATACAAGCACATTGGTAACTTCAGAAATAGAAATAGAATGAATGGATTAATTTTGACTGTGCCTTATATTTTATATGCCCGTTTTTAGTTATCAGTGGGTTGTACTCATCCCTATTAAAAGTTAAAGTGACATTTTTCTCTTTATTTGACCCTCGAAAATGGCACAGGGTGAAATTATTAACAAATAAAGAGTGTTTAATTCAAAGTAATAATTGAAATATTTTAAGATAAGTTTTATGGAATTATTTTCCTGGGACACAAAAGGATTAGTAAATATTGAAAGTTTAACGTGGGAATATGAGGGCATGCTCTTAAAATTTGAATAAACTGCAACTGTTAGAAGCCTGGAATTGTTAACTTATTAGCAAGGCTTATTTAAATATTCATATATTTGGTCTTGCATTTTTACTCCTAGAAATTGGGAATGAAGTGGTGTTTCTTACTTGGGTAGACCCAAAGCTGTTGCCACTCATGATAAAGGTGAATGAGCCATTTCAGAGCCCTTCACGCAAAGTATCTTCAACTCCTTAAATTAATCTGAAACCCATTCCTTTGGAGAAAGCCTCCTAAATTGACTTCAGTATTTTGGCCAAGTCTTATAATGTTACGGGAGGTAAAGGATGGAGGGATATTTTGAAATTTTGTAAGAGTTCAGAGTTAAACCATGAGGAATAAGCTTAACATTACATCCCGGCCCCTGCACCATATTCAACTGACCCAGTGTCTCTTTGGTAGGAGAACGCTGCCTTGATGACGACGCGTACATGAAGGACTTGTTCCAGCTCAACCCCAGCGCCGAGTGGGTCATAAAGTCAAAGCCATCCTAGGAGGTGGAGGCTGCAGATCCACCACGACTTCCTGAGACTACTTGCTGGGGCGAGCGTGCAAATGGCAGGACTTTCCTATTGTTCAAATGTCCCCCACCATTGAATAGTGACACCATGAAGCCTTAAAAAGTTACAGATTTGTGCTGCTGCCAGAATTATGTTAATTGTTAACAATATGATGAGCAAACCAGCATCTCTGGAGCGAGAGGAAAGGGAGTTTGGTAGCTTGGTGGCCATCACCCTCTGGGAGAGGTGCCCAGAGGCAACAGTGAGTTTAATGTGAGAACATGCTCTCTCCCCTCTCCCTCTTTTTCTCTCCTAAAACCATATCCATAGAAATATGTGCTGCTGCTCTTTTTTCTCCCCCTCATGTCTGCCTTCCCCCAACTAGGTTTGCTTTTTAAAACCGAGAAGATCGCCAATACCAGGTATTTGGCGAGTCGTGAAGACAGTCCATCCGAAAACAGACCAAACTCAACAGTATTCCTGTCACTATCGAACGTTGATGTTCTTCCCTTTGAATCATTTGTTCCAACGGGAACATCCCACTGCTTCTTGCTGTATCACACGAAGTGATTTGCATTGTCTTCAGTTTGTCTGACACGTGCACAGAACCATATCCACTATCAAGAAAATAAAACTGTCAGAGACTGCCAATTATTACTCAACTATTAAATACGTCCATCCTAAGAATAGATAAAATATATCCATGTGGAATAACTGGATTACAGATAACAAGCGAGTGAAAGCCAAATCACTTCATGTATGCTATGTTCTTCTAAGTGAGATTTACGAAGTCTTAGCTGGCTTTGCCTATTGTCCTATTAGCATAAACACTAAACACGCGTGATGGTATTGATCCACTAATGGTTAAGAATGTATTGTACTGAAACAGGGAATTATTATTTTTTTTAAGCTCATAAATAAGGCTGCAGGAAGAATTATTTTTTTTCTGGGTATGACACAGTCCTGTGAACAAGCTTTTATTTCTGTACTTTAAATAATCAGAGTAAATTTATTAAAATGCTGCAGGAAGTACTATTCCCAGGGAGTTTAATGCACAAACCATATTGTGACAAGAGATGAGCCTCTGAACTGTAAATAAGAGGAATGAAGTGAGAAACTTTCAATATTTTATGAGCTTAGAGTGTAGTAAATAAAAGGTGATGTAAATGAATGTTGCACACACTGCGTTTATGATACTTTTAGTATTTTAGGGAAAATTACACATTCTCAGAAGCTCTTGATGTCACTCCAGTTAGGAGGGAAAATGCTGTTAATGAGAACAGTCATAAATTTTTAGCATGTAATTATAAGAGCAGCCTGTGGATATGATCATTTAAATAACATTGTGGTGATTTGTGCCATTGCTTTTTTATTTAAAAATTTTTTATAATTAAATGCATTTTTCTAAATTATCTTCTCTTGGAATTATTACTTTTAATCCTATGTGTTTATGAATGTACTATATTTTTGTTTTGTTTTTGTTTTGGTTAAAATCCACTTTTATTGCCCTGTTGCTCCTGTATAAATTGGGAAGACATGTAGAAGATAGAAAATTGTTTCCCACCTTAGTTTTTTCCTTATGCAAACTTCTGTTCTTAAGGATTTTTCAAAAACACATTGTATCCTGTTTCTAGTTTTGATGATATATATTAATTCTCCGAAATGTTTTAATAGTTTTAAGCTAATGGAAGCAGTTAATGATACAAACTCAAATTTTAGTGCTCAATACATTTTAGGAGTCCACAATTCCGAACAAAGACTGGAGTGAACGTAATAATTTAGATAAATGGCTTCATAAACATATATCAACTAGCTTTTTACCACATTTACTATTCCCCAGAATGTGTATTGGTGGGGGAAAGAGGGACACAAGAGGGTTTTGATAATGAGAAGAACGCCAGATCATGGTAAACGCATACGAAGATGCCATGGCATGTCGGGTCCTTGGAACTCATGACTCCTGTTCCTTGATATTTAACGATAGCACCTTTACATAATCAAGAAAGATGAAGATGTTTGTCTACTTCTGAAGAGGAAGAGCTTAGTAGTGTAGAGCCTCAAATATAAATGGCCTAGAATTAACCCAAATGTTTTTTCTATGATTTTTTTTTTCCCCGTAGTGAACTTTAAATCTTGTGGTAGGTGAGTTTTTGTTTGTACGTGAGGGGACATTGGAAACAACAAATATATTTGTTATGAATCTCAAACAGCTTAATCCTTAAGGGAGTTGCTGTTGAAAACTTAAGAGCTGGTTTTTAGAGAAGACTCGTTGTTGCCCTGTTAATATTTCAGAGATGTTTCCTCTCTTCTGAAGTGGGTTACTGTAATTATTTACAGTCTTTGCTTACGGCTGCTGTTGCATTCAGCATAAACTTCTTGCTGGTGCTCTTTGGGAAAAGCAGCTTATTTGACCGACTTCCTGAAATGTCTTATTATTGCCTTTTCCTGATTTTTGTTTGACTGGATTTCATGTTCTACTTCATCCTACTGATCTCTTGGCCTCTTGATCAGTAGGTGGCAGTATTGGTCAGGGATTCCAGAGTTCCCGAGTTCCCTTTTATTGGCTGACTTTTACCCTTAACCTGTTGAGTGGGGAGGGAGAGGGGTGAGAGGGTTTTTTTGAGCCAAGATGAGACATTTTGACAATGTCTATTTCAAGCAGAAGGATCAGGACAAGAGGAAAGACAGTGAACCAGGAAGGTGAAAAGAAGGATGCCTAAGGAGGCACTAAGGACATCCGTCTTTCGTGTCTATGTGGTTTCTTCGTTCCACAGATACTTACTGGGCATCTACTGACACGTGCCAAGCATGTCCTACCCTTGAGATACATCAGTGAGCAAAATAATAAGTTAAATAAAAATTAACAAGTAAAATCACCTCATATGTTGAAAAGCATGTTAAGTGCAGTGAACATAGAAAAGAGATGAGTAGGATAAGTGGGATGAAGGGTGGAGGGATAGGTTCCCTGCAGTAGCAAACAGTCTCTCATTGAATATCTAATAACAAAGACTTGAAGGAACTGAGAAAATTGCCAGGTGTGTGCATGGAATAATTAGAACACAGGCCCCAAAGCAGTAGTGTGCCTGGCTTCCCAAAGATTAGCAAGGGTAGCAGCAGAGCTGGGGGGGAGGGGAGTGTGTTAAATGGAGGGGGTCAGAGAGGTAACACTGGGATGGGGATGAGGACGGGGGAAAGAACATCGTGGTCTTGTTCTAGGACAACTATAATTCATTGTTTCAGACGTTTTTGAGAGCAAAACGGTGCTGTTGGCAAGGGCAGTAGCTATGGAGTGATACGAAGTGGTCAGAATCCGGATGTGAAGTCAGAGGTCTATAGGGTTCCCGCTATGAGGGAGAGAGAATGCATTTTTAATCAAGACTAATTACAAGATTTTTTGCTTGAGCAATGGGAAGACGGAGCTTCCAACAACGGAAATAGAGACGGCGAAGACAAATCAGGTATTGTGAGGGAGGAGGGATCGAGGTGCCCATTGGGCATCCAAGTGGCCATGGCGACTAGGCGGTTATCTGTGCCGATGGAAGGACCGAGGCCTGGGCCGGGGTCAGTGGCATGTGCGTGGGTTAACTGTGAGCTTGCCTGCGATCCCCAAGGGAGTGATGTGCATGTGGTAGAGAAAGTGCCCAGTGGTAGAGGTTGGGGAGGAGAGAAGGAACCAGCAAAGACCCTGAGAAGGAGCCGCCTTCGAGGTGACGAGGAGACTGTGATGTAGCCAAAGGCCGGACACTGCAGCCTCCCGTACCCTTGGAGGTCACTGCTGACAGCCGAGCAGCCGGCCGAGCGCGTGGGAGAAGGCTCCAAGCGTGAGTACCCGCAGCTTATGCAGTTCTCTGCAGCGGAGCCAGCCCCAGCCGTCAGCCAGCGGGAGCCCGGGACATCCTGCGGGCCTTGAACGCCCGACTGGGTCGCTTCTGGAGTGTGTGCCATCATGGTACCCTCGAGGCGACAGAGGTCCCGGAGCCGGGCGGCCTGGTTAATGAGGGCGACGGCTGTATTTTCTCCTTTGTGTAGCGGGGATGCCAGGAGCCCACGTGGTGGCTGCTGACGGCTCGTTCCTGGACAAGGCTCAGCGGCCCGCGGGGTCAGCCCACGGCAGCGCTGTCTCTCAGGCGCCGCCTTGGACCGAGAGCGCGGGCAGGCGTCCTTCGGAAGGGCGCAGGAAGGGTTCGGTGACAGCCCTCCCCTCCTCCGGGGTCAGTGTCATTTCCGATAGGACGCGTTGCCTTCCCGATGAAGCGGCAGAGGGGCCGGGAGCCCGGGGGAGGCGGTCGGCCCGAGGCGCCCGCAGGCCCATCCCCCATGCCAGGCCCAGAAGGGGGTGGGCGCGTCGCCAGTGGCCCCCTATACCCGACAAGCGCCTTCTCGAAGGCGGCTCCGCAGGCCCTCCCGCCCTGGCTCTCTGGGTTCTGGCTTCTCTGACTTCATCCCTAGCGGGCAGGTGACCGGATACCCCACCTCGCCTGGCCTCGCGGCCCAGCTGCACTGGCCCAGCTCCTCCCTCTCCCAGCACCCGAGTCGACTCTCACAGACGGATGATCCAACACAGGAGCCCCTGCCCCCGGGGGACTGTTTCCTAAACTCTTTAAGATTTCTATTTAAAAAAAAAAAATGATTTTATCTATTCATGAGAGACACAGAGGCAGGGACACAGGCCGAGGGAGAAGCAGGTTCCCCACAGGCCCGACGCGATCCCGGGACCCGGGGTCACGGCCTGGGCCCAAGGCAGACACTCCGCCCTGAGCCCCCCAGGGGGCCCTAAACTCGTTAGAGCTCTGAGGGTTTGCATGAGCTACTCTCCCTCGTCGACCCGCGCTGGGTGCCGAACAGCCGCGTTGCCAGCAGAGCTGCTGCTGGGGTTGCACAGCCAGAGCCAACGGCATGGCCTGGGTCGGGGGAGCTTCTCACCTCCAGATGCCACGTCGCGGTGCCTCCACCAGGGGACTTCCATCAGCCTCAGAGAGAGCTGTGCGCCCGTCTACACTGTCTACACCGTGGCCCGGCTTCTCCCTCGGCCTCCGGGGCCTGGGCTTCTGTGTGGCTGCAGCCACCGCCCCCCCAGGCCCCCTACCTGAGCTGCAGGCCCCCCACACCCCCGGGCGCAGCCTGAGCTGCAGCCCACCTCCCCAGGCCCTGGCCTGAGCTGCAGCCCACTCCCCCACCCCAGGCCGCGGTGAGCTGCGGGTCCCCAGCCATCAGCGCAGGTGGCCACGGCCTGAACAGTAGTTTTCCTGCACCTGACCGTGGTCCTCTACAGAAAGGAAGTGACTTAATCCTGTGTCTTCAAAACTCCCGCTTCGGTGTGAGAAGGCAGGGTGTCGTAGCTTTGGTTGTTTGTGTCACCCGGTTTGTATCAGGCCAGAGAAAATTCTGAGAAGAGGAAGGATTAACTAGTAAGTGACTACACATCACTTTTGTTCCAAAAATCTGGAAACACGTCGTAGGCCATGCCTCTTTCCTCCTCAAGCTTATCTTCATGTTAAAAATGGGGAAGGGATTAACATTCTTTATTCTTAAGAAATTACTAGGCATCACTAGAGAATGCCTTACGGTGCACTGTGAGTTCCTCGGAAAATATCACCAGGAGTACTTGAAAGGTCCAGAAGAAAACATGGTTCTCCGCTCGTTGTCCGGTTCCTCCTTTTCTTTCCAAACGTCTCAGTGCTTGATACGTGCTGCACTGTGCTGTATATTTTGGTGATGTGAAAATCGGTCACTTGCGCATCTCCACAGAACACCAGATTTAGATTTGGGGACACCGTTAATGTGGGCTGGCCATAGGGAATGTGTTCTCAGCAAATGGACTCTGATTGGAGGGAGGCGGAAATGGGTGCAGCTAATGATAGATTAAAGTTTAGTGGGAGTACAGGGAAAGGATGGTGTTGATTGGGTAATTGTTTTTTTTTTTAAATTTTTTATTTATTTATGATAGTCACACACACAGAGAGAGAGAAAGAGGCAGAGACACAGGCAGAGGGAGAAGCAGGCTCCATGCACCGGGAGCCCGACGTGGGATTCGATCCCGGGTCTCCAGGATTGTGCCCTGGGCCAAAGGCAGGCGCCAAACCGCTGCGCCACCCAGGGATCCCTGATTGGGTAATTGTTAAAAGAGGCTGTGGCATTTCAGCTGGAAGCCCTGTTAGGATGCCACAGACTAGACTGGGCCAGAAAGGACGACACTCAGAATAAAAATGAGTGTGAATGGCTCATCCTCATGTTCCGGAGTTGGGGTTAAAAAGACTTTATGATTCTACAGGATCGAGAGGACTGACGGAGATGCTCGGTGGGGAGTCTGCTTCTCCTTCTTGCTCAGCCCCTCCCCCTACTCATGCTCTTGTGCTCTGTCTCTCAAATAAATAAAGTCTTAAAAAAAGAAAGACTCCTGGGAAAAGATGATGGTGTTTTGCATTGCACTCTAGAATGGGATGATGGGATTGGGGCAAGAGAGAAGGGAGTATTACAAGTGTGGTCGGGAGAGACAATGAGATTGTCAAACTTGAGATGCATGAAGAACTTAAACAGAAATGAGATCTCTCAAGAAAGATTTCTTTGAAAGATGTATATTTGCAACGTATTTGCTTGGAGGTAATGGGTAAAGCCAACGGAGCCAAAAGAATCCTCTCGTGAGCACGTAGAGACGGGAGAGGGCCAGAAACAGCCTTGACGTACCCGACCATTCAGGGATGCCAAGAAGAGTTGGAACCAGTAAAGAGCAAAAATCGTACATGTCCAGGAAGACAGCAGATTTTGCAAGAAATGGTCAACCATGTCAAATAATTGAGAGCAGTGGACCAGACAGAGACCAAGTAGAAACCACTGAAGCTCAAGCTGACACGTTCAGCGCTGGCTGACCCTCTGGAGAGCGAGCGGCTTTGGAGTTTGGGGAACAGAGGCCTGCTGCGAGGGGGCCAAGACGTTCACAGGAGCTGGAAGCTGGGAATTTAGTTGGGGCTGTTGGGGGGGGGGGGCAAAAAAATAAGGTTTATTGCAGTTTTCTTTTTTTTTTCTTTAATTTGATATTTTGCTAAGGGAAGGAAGCTTGACCACAAAATAGTTTTCACCCATGATTCCTAATACCTGATATGCCTGTATTTATTTCTTTAGTGAATTCAAGAGCACCCTGGCTCCTGTTATCTAAAATATCACTCAAAATAACTGAGTAGCTTTTGAAGAAAATTAACCATGATGAAGGTGAAAAAATCCCTAAGAATGTTGTTTGTCCGTAAGAGATGATTTTTGTGATTTTTAAATTTAAACACTCTTTCCTAACTTTAAGGCCAATGACTTTATTTCACTTTGTTTTTCAGTACAGTTGATCCACACTGCTCCATTTGTTTCAGGTGTGCAACAGAGGGATTCAGCATCTCAGCACCTTACAGCTCTGCTCACCGTAACTCTGGCCAACACCTGTCACCTTGGGTGCTGTTGGAATACCCCTGCCTATTTTCTCTGTGCTGCATCTTTTGTTCCCAGGACTTCTTCATTTTGAACTTGGAAGCCGGTATCTCCCAGCCCCTCACCCATTTTGCCTGTCTTCTGCCTCCGCATCCCCTCTGGTAACCATGAGTTTGTTCTCTGTGTCAATCGATCTGATTATAAGCTCGTTTGGAAGCTGATGTTAAAGAGGCTGATAATTTATATAGAAGTCTGTTCCACATTAGCAGCTCTTCGAAAATACCCTGGATTGGGAGATAGCATTCTGTCTCTCACGGCTCTTCTGCATTGCTGTGCGTAGAGTCATTGCTCTGCCCACTATAATGTGTATGGCGAAGCCTGGGAAACATATAATAGGAAATTATATATATATATATATATATTATATATATATTATACATACACATATATAACAAAATCTGGGAAATATAGGAATTTGGAAAATACAATGCTATATGAAGCAAGATTAAGACACATGTTATAAACTTAATTTCCAAATCTTAATTTCAAAAGGTAAACAGTGCACTGAAGTGCTATGTGATTCTGTTCAAGTTTTTTTCTCACCCTCTAAAATGATTTTTACAAAGCACTGCCTGTTTTTAAGTGGAAATCTAACATTTTTATTATAAGCTTAACTAATTGCAAAGGGATTCTAATACTTTAACATTTTTCAGGTGAAATTTAATGCCGTAGTGATTTGCTACTATTATCTTTTTTTAAAAAAAATGCATGAAAGCTCTTTGTTCATAGCAAGAAATTTTATACTGTTGCTTTTTTCCTATTTCCATTGTACTTCCTCCTTAGAAATTTATCCTAATGTAATATATTCAGTGACACAGGTTGATTACATTTCTCTGCAGCACGATAAATATATATTGAAGTAATAGTTGATAAAACAAAATATATTATAAATCTTAATAAAGTTAATACACATTTTCAATTTTATTAAAAATGGAGTTCTTCCCTTCTATTCCCTTTCACAATTATTTATATTCCCCAAATGAATGAGACCATATAATGTTTGTCCTTCTCTGATTGACTTATTTCACTCAGCATCATACCCTCCAGGTCCATCCACGTTGAAGCAAATGGTAGGTATTTGTCATTTCTAATGGCGGACTAATATTCCATTGTATACATAGGAAATATAAGAAAGGGAGACAGAACATGAGAGACTCCTAACTCTGGGAAGGAGTGGTGGAAGGGGAGGAGGGCGGGGGGGTGGGGGTGAATGGGTGATGGGCACCGAGGGGGGCACTTGATGGGATGAGCACTGGGTGTTATTCTGTATGTTGGCAAATTGAACGCCAATAAAAAATAAATTTATTATTTAAAAAAATAAACACTAATAGACCACTAAAAAAAAATGGAGTTCTTAGTGAGATAGGGTTTTTTTTTTTTAAAATTTTTATTTATTTATTATAGTCACAGAGAGATAGAGAGAGGCAGAGACACAACACAGGCAGAGGGAGAAGCAGGCTCCATGCACCGGGAGCCCGACGTGGGATTCGATCTCGGGTCTCCAGGATCGCGCCCTGGGCCAAAGGCAGGCGCCAAACCGCTGCGCCACCCAGGGATCCCGAGATAGGGTTTTTAGTTTTTTCTAAACTACCAATGGATAGATATAACTTATTCCTAATAAATCTAGCCTCAATTCTACTTCTATTTTTTAATTTTATTTATGTGTGTATATATACACATGACATATATAAATATGTAGACACTGAAAAACTTGTAAACATATGCATGTAAATCAGAATTTCAAAACTTAGTTATAGCAGTGATACAGTTCTTTAAACTCCTTTAAAGTTCATCATATGCCAAAAATCACTGTGATCTATGACCAAAATTGTTTGTGATCTACCAGCTAATTGGTCCTTCTTCATGACTGTTGAAAGCAAACAATTTGAGACAATTTGACTCATATACAGACTTGTTAACTCAGCTGCTACAGTAATTCATTTTGTCATTTTCTGAGAAGTGTGCTGGAAAATGATTACTGACTCAAAGAGGAGTATAAAAATATTTGAAGTTCTTGTACAGATTGTCAAATAGCTTTTTAGGAAACTTGTACTTATTTATACTCCTATCAATGCAATTTTGTGATAATGTCTTCTCAGTGTCACCATTTTCTTTGACATTCATTGATTTCATGGGTGAAGAAATTATACTTTTCTGCTTTAATTTAAATTTTGTGGTTGATTATGATTCTAATTATGTTTCATATGTTGTGAATTCACAAAATCAGGAAAGGTAGCTCCATAGTCTTTGTTTATTACAAAGATAGTTGTGTGTATATTGATATTTAACCTACTTACTTAGGATATTTAGATATCATATTTCTGTATTGAATGAGTATAAATGTGTGGTAAATATTTAATATCAATGCCATAGAAGGGCACCGGGCCCATGGTAAGTAATATGAATGTCAATCGGCATTGGCATCATCATTATCACCAATGGAAGATGTTTTCCTTAGTTTGGCTTTAAATAATTTATTTTTTTATTATTTTTTTATTTTTTTATTTTTTAGCTTTTTTTAAAAAAATTTTTATTTATGATAGTCACACAAAGAGAGAGAGAGAGGCAGAGACACAGGCAGAGGGAGAAGCAGGCTTCATGCACTGGGAGCCTGACGTGGGACTCGATCCCAGGTCTCCAGGATCGTGCCCCGGGCCAAAGGCAGGCACTAAACCGCTGCACCACTCAGGGATCCCCAATAATTTGATTTTTTTAAACATAAAACTTCTTTTTTTCCATTTTGTTTTATCTAGGTGTTCTTGAGTTCTTCTGAATGGGCGGGTATTATTTAATAAAGAAGGCTTCCTTAGAAACATGGACCATCCATCCTTAGGAAGATAGTGTTTAGAATAATGTTATTCTCACCGTCTCATTTAACTTGTTGACTTGAATGTAGGAACTGCTAGAGATGAGAAATTCCCTTTCAGCCAATTTTCATTTAACTTGAGGTTTCCTATCTGTTGTTTTCTACAAAGTTAGACAATATTTAAAACTGAGGCATCCTATGTCAAAAATATATCCAAATAAACTTGTGGGCCGAGGAGTGATAGTCAGATTTTAACCACCGCTGTGGCATGGACCCTGACCTGGCCAAATGGAATTTCACTGCAGATCTGGTCTTGCCCTGGACCAGTGTGTATCCACAGAAAATTGCACCCAACAAGGATTAGGAGGCATTTGAGTATTTGGAAACTGGAATATATATTTGAGATGTAAAAGTGGTTTCTTCAATTTTTATACCAACATGTATTTAAGTACAAGGTTTATCTAAGTGCAATTTTTTATGGAGCTGTCAGTTATTTGGTTAGGGAACAGAGGCAGCCAGTAATAAGGAATAAGGAAAATGAACTTCTCTAGATAAATACAATCACTAAGATTCCAGAGATATAGGGTTAGCGAATAAAAAATTAGCAAAACACACAAACACCAAAAAAACCTTTCAGTTCCAGGACATCTGATCATTCTGGAACGAGGATCCTTTGGCATCTGACCTCAGACTGTAAGAAGAACTTGCACATCCCTGAAAGGACGCAGAGGTAGCCACTGACCTCCAAGGATGGTACGTACGACAATGAAGATTTGGGAGAAACATTAGTTCAAGTTTAAAATGTAAAATGTATCATCCTTGGCCTGAACCTGACGTAGGAACTTAGCAGATGCTACGTAGATTGTTCCGTGAAGACAAAGACCCAGTGATCTGTTGTGGCCAAAAGCAAACTGAGCAGTTGGGCTTATCCAGTACAAAAAACCCCGGTGGAGACTATAGACCATGGAGCTGTGGTAGGACCAACCCTACGTGGCGTCTGGGTGCAGAAAATGTGACCATTGGTACGACTGTGCTTTGCAAACTGTGCACACTATCTGGACTATTAGCTCTGCTGGTGGCTGTGGTGATGATGCTGTTGCAGTGTGACCAGCGCACGTCTACACTGGGGTTTGCGGTGATGGCATCCTCCATGGAAAAGGTCATGATTCTCCAGCTCAAGAATATGAAGACCAAGGGGTGCAAGCATCACGAATCATCAGGCGGTGTGAACTGTGTCCTGGTGCATGTGGAGTGAGCAGTGAGAGTTGGAGGACGTAACGCATCCAAGAAGGAGACTGTCAGCACGTTCGCGCAGAAGCTGCTGCTTGTCACCCGGTGTCTGCAGCGTTCAACGTGGTGACTGGCAAATGGAAGGCGACCCGTGAAGGTCTGTGACTCCTGGAGCCCTGGGGCTTACGCACACGAGATGTGGGGAGGATTCTGAAAAGGATTCACGGAAGGCAGGCGGGCTTGGCCGCAGCAGAGGCGTAATTCGCTTCAAGAAGCTGGCGTCTTGGGGGATCCCTGGGTGGCTCAGCGGTTTGGCGCCTGCCTTTGGCCCAGGGCGTGATTCTGGAGACCCGGGATCGAGTCCCACGTCGGGCCCCTGGCATGGAGCCTGCTTCTTCCTCCTCCTGTGTTTCTGCCTCTGTCTCTCTCTCTCTATGTCTACCATAAATCAATAAATAAATCTTAAAAAAAAAAAAAAAGAAGGTGGCGTCTTTGCCAGGTTTAAAGCTGCCATCGGGGAAGATGCCCGGATGGGCCCTTCAGGTGTCTGCAGGGCTCTGGGCCACGTAAGGGGAGGCGTTGTCCCGGGGTGGCCGTGTTCATGGTTTCGGTGCTCAGGGACAGGCAATGTGCTAAAGCATCAGCAAGATCCAGAGGATGTTAGTGGCGCCCCCTGGGTGCTGACTGCACCAGGCCATGCGCCGCGGGTTTTACACACATCGCTGTGTCAGCGCTGTGCCGCATCTGGGCGGTGGACACTTCTATCTCCTGTTTTCTCCGTGAGGAGCCTTCTCCCACCAGGTCAACTAAGGGGCTGCAGCAGGCTCACCGACCACAAAGCACACCCCGCTCCCCACAGGCCCGCACGTCCACAAACCAACCCAGGAGGTAAAGCCCAAGCGCCGAGGACTGCGTGGCTTTGGGGATGGAGGGGGCCGTCCCCAGGAGACGGTGCGTGGCAGGCCACGACCATGGGGCCCGGGGCTCCGAGGGCCTGAGTCACTGTCACCCTGTGACTCCACGTAGGGGTTGGTGCATCAGCCGCCACTAACGCAACGATGAAGCCCTGGTGATGTTTCTAAGGTAGTAGTGCTGGGACTTCAGGTGCCTGGCTGGGGTTCAGAGACTCACGCACCCAGGTCCGGGCCCGCGGCCTTCCTGCCCTGTCCACACGTTTCCTGGTGAGGAAGCGGCCTGTGCCAGAGAAGCCTCACCCTGGATGTCCCCAGCCCGGCATCACCTTGTAAACCTGCTAGGCTGCCACCCCTTAAGCTTACTGCCGCAGAGGACTTGCCATCTGGGAGTCTGACCATGCGGCCTGACCAGCTCCCACGCCGGGGCCTAGAGGGCCGTGTCTGGTTTCTTCGTCCAACAGGTAGACCGCAGAAAAAGGGCATCCCAGCCCGAGGAGATGGTGAGGAGGCCAGGAGTAGGGACATGGCAGGCAGGAGTGGTGTGGTGTGGGGAGCAGGGGGCAGGAGGGCAGAGGGCGCTGGGCACTCAGGGACCCTACTGAATCTCCAGTTTCCCGTCACCCAGGCTGTTGGTGGTGGGAGCCTTGCCACGCACATCTCAGGGGACCAAGAGGTGACACTTGAGATGGACTTGGATGGAGTTTATCCTTGGGTTTTGGAATTTAGACCAACTATCCTCTCGTTAGTCTCCACACCAGATTGGGGTTGTGTCTGGGACACCTTGATCCCGCCATGGGGACTGAGCAGAGAGAGGGAAGGATTTTCAAAACCAGAGCAGTCGATGGGGAGCTGCAATCTTTTCCGTAGAAGGATGACACCTAATCAACCCTGTCTAGTCTGCCCGAGACATGCCGTCCTTCTTCGTTGTCAAAGTTGCTAAATCCCTCTTCCGTCGGCCACTCCAGGGGCTGCTCCAAGGTCCTTGGCTGGGCTGAGGCCACAGGACTTCTTTCCCATGGGAGCCAAAGCCCTGGATCCAGCCAGGGGTCAGGGGCCTCAGAAGAGGAGAAGGACAGGCCAGTGACTCTTCCGTCCCCGACCTCCGATGCTGCCGGGTCTTGGGGACATCATGTTCTTTGTCTCATCCTTGACTGACACTTACCCCTTGGCTTCCAGGGACTTAGATTATCTTTTAATTCTGCGTTCCTGACCCCCGGCCACCTGAAAGCCGCCAGCCGGGCTCTCCGAGCCTGGGTAGCATCCGCCTGGCGTCCGCAGGATTCCGCCGCTGGACGATGGCAGGTGGGCTGCGTTCAGGTGCAGCTTGTCGCGCCCCACCGAAGCCCTGGAGGAGCTTCCTGGCGGGTCCCTGTAGGGGGTGAGCGCACCTGCGGCTCCACGGGGGGCGGGGGCTGCAGCCCCGTGGGCCCAGCCGCTGTGGCCTCCTACCCTCCCGCGCGTGTCGCGTGTCACATTCCCGGTGACCGCGGCTGACCCCCAGGAGCTGAGCTTCCCAGCGCAACGGCCGGGCCACTGACCCTAGGCTCCCCCCCAACCCCCACCCCCCGCACCTGCTTGCCCTTGGCTAACACACCTGGGCCGCACCGGCTCCGCCCTCCTTGCTGGCGCCGCAGGCCAGCCGGCTGGGTCTCGGGTGCAGACGACCCGGCCTGGCCCCCAGCCCTCGCGGCGCTGCCCTCGCTGCCGCCTCCCTAACCTTCCCGGATGCTCTGCGGTCCCTGGAAAGGTCCCGAACTGACAGACGCGAAAGGAAAGAGGTGACAGCCGCACCTGTGGGCGCTTCCCCCGGAACGTGCTGCAGGGCCCGGGGGTCTGCACCTTCGCTACGAGCCCCTCGGCTCCCCGACAGGTCCACCCGGAGCCCGCGAGCGACGGAGGCCCGACCGAAGCCCCGCGTGCCCCGCCCACGCTGCTGCATGCCACACGGCCGTCGCTCGTTGCGTGGGGACGTGACAAGAAACACCGGAGAACCCTTCACCTTGTTCGTTCTCGTAACATCTATTGTTCGCCAGCCAAGCGGCCCTGCGGCATCTGTGCCTCCTCGTGGTCTCCTTCCGCGGAGCTGTGCGCACGGCCCCGACGCACGACGACGCACGGATGCCCCCAACGCCCCTGTTGGCTGCGCCGTCCCGCGTGGTCTCCTTCCGGGGAGCTGTGTGCACGGCCCGACCCACGGGGATGCACAGACCCCCCCCCCACCCCCCCTTGGCCACGCCGTCCTGCGTGGTCTCCTTCCGTAGAGCTGCGCACACGGCCCCGACGCACGAGGACGCACAGAAGTTCCCCCCCGCCCCCCTCGGCTGCGCCGTCCCACATGGTCTCCTTCCGGGGAGCTGCGCGCACTGCCGACCCACGGGAACGCACGGATGCCCCCTCCGCCCCTGTCGGCCGCGACGTCCTGCATTGTCTCCTTCCGCGGAGCTGCGTGCACGGCCCGACCCACGGGGATGCACAGACCCCCCCCGCCCCCCCTTGGCCACGCCGTCCCACGTGGTCTCCTTCCGTGGAGCTGCGTGCATGGCCCGACCAACGGAGACACACAGAAGCCCCCCCCCTCGTCCCCCCTCGGCCGCGCCGTCCCGCGTGGTCTCCTTCCCGGGAGCTGTGCGTACGGTCCGATGCACGAGGACCCACGGATGCCAGCCCCCCCGCCCCCGGCCTGCGCCCCTGCTTTGCTGCTCTGTAGTCCCTCATGCCGGCTGCGACCGAGCGTATGTCCTGTTCAGGAGCGTCTTCACTCTCCGTGTCGGGGCCTCGGTGCTGATGTCGACGCAGCGTCACGACGCGAGGCGACAGGTGAGCCTAGCCCGGCCTTGTGCGGCCCGCGGTGGGTCCCTGCGGTCGGCAGCCGCTGCCCCCTGGGCCCTGCGCCTCTCCCCGCTGGTCGCCTCGCGTGCTCACGCCCTCCCCACATCATCACGGGAGTGAGGTGCTTTGAAGGGTAAATGTGATCATGCTACTTCCCGGGGGGGGGGTCCCCTCAGTGGGGTCCCCCCTCCCGTGGAACCCAGTCCGCGATCCCCGCTGCGGCCTTGGGACTCCCCAGGTGTCCGCCCTGACCCCTGGCCCAGTCCCCAGCTCCGGGGCGCCTCTCCCGCCTCCAGCGCGTGCGTCCCCGCAGGCAGCCCACCGTGCGCGTGTCGCGGTACCTGGACAAGCGCCTGGGCTCCTGCGTGGCCCCGGCCACCCCTCGTCCCCCCGCGATGCTCCCCACGCCAACCCGTCCTCGTGTTGAGGCTGAGCTACAGCTCCAAAGATGGACGCGAGAACGTTGCTTCAGACAACAGCAGCAACAACAAAGATTTGCAGAGGGATCCCTGGGTGGCGCAGCGGTTTAGCGCCTGCCTTTGGCCCAGGGCGCGATCCTGGAGACCGGGGATCGAATCCCACGTCGGGCTCCCGGTGCATGGAGCCTGCTTCTCCCTCTGCCTGTGTCTCTGCCTCTCTCTCTCTCACTGTGTGCCTATCATAAATAATAAATAAAATTAAAAAAAAAAGACTTTGCAGAGATGGTTAAGGATCTTGACGTGGGGAGATTCTCGGGGACCACCTGGCTTGGCCCTGATGCATCACAAGACTCTACGAGAGGAAGCCGGAGACGGAAGCAAGTGGTAGAAGATGTGACAAGACAAGCAAGAGGTTGCAGTGACAAGGAAGGGGCCAGGAACCAAAAATAGGCCCGGAGACTTCTCCCCGAACCTTCTAGAAGGAGCATCCATGCTGGCACCTTGACTTTAAACTTCTGAGCTCCGGTGCTGTAAGAGAATGAACTCGTGTTGTCCTGTGCTACGAAGCTTATGGAAGTTAGAGTAGCACACCACACGCACGACCTTCAAAGGCCTTCATAAGCCAGCCACACAAGCCATTCATTCCATGAATGATGGAGGACTCCTTAGGATGTTGCCCTTATGGCCTTTATATTAAAATAGAAGGAGACGGAATGTAAACAGTACATGTGAGAATTGTAAATGCTGTGTACTTAGAGGAAAACAGGAACAGGAGAGGAATTGTAATTTTGAATAAGGTGGTCAACGTGGGGACTCAGTGAGAAAATGAGTAACGGGAAGGGACTAGATGCATGGACACAGGGAAGGGCGTCTTCCAGGGAGGGAGACAGGCCAGTGCCAGAGCTGTGAAAAGAGAGATACCTGGTGTGTTTGTGGAACGCTGAGAAGCCAGTGTGGCTGAGACAAGGTGAGCCCGAGTGGGGAGTAGTAGGGTCGTGGGGTCAGAGAATAATAGCCGAGCCAATTATGTAAGCCATTTCCTGCATAAAGTGGGTTAGTCTTGAAGAGTTTTGAATAGAGCCGTAAGATGCACTGAAGGGGTACCTGGGTGGCCCAGCCTGTTGGGCGACGGACTCTTGATTTCAGCTTAGGGTCTCAGCTCAGATCTCGCAGTTGTGAGTTCAAGCTCTGCGTCAAGCTCCATGCTGGATGTGGAGACTACTTGTAAAAAAATGCACTGAGGGAGATTTTTGAAAGAATTCCTCTGTTGCTCTTTTGAAAATAAATCCGGAGTTGGGGTAGGGATGGCGATAAGGATGAAAGCAGAGATATGAGTGAGAAGGCTGTTGTAACAACCCAGGCAAGAGATACTGTTGGCTCAGACCCAAATGGTGCCTGTGGGGTCAGTGAGCAGAGAGAAGATTCTAGATACACTTTAAAAGGTGAGGCCAACAAGATTCCCTGCCAGAATGGATGTGGAAGTCTAACGCCAAAGTATTTTGTCTCGCGAAGGGGGAGTAGTAGGCTTAGCATGGATGGGGAAAGCTGAGTAATAGGACTGGGGCCAAAGATCAGGAGTTCAGCTTGGGGCTTGCTAAATTTGGGTCCAGTTAGACATCCGAGTGAGGAGCAGTTGGATATTAAAGTCTGTCCATCAAGAGTGTCTGGACGGTCATTGACAGTGTCGATGGCGTTTAAATGATCAAGCGAATGAGAGACATACAGATGGAAGCAAGCCAGGGGCTACCCCGTGCCGATGAGAGTACAAGAAATGAGGGGTGACTGGCAAGCCTAAGTCAGAAATACTGCAACATGTGTAGGAAAATAACAGTTTACCTTAGAAAATCAGGTGTCTAGGGCTTTGGGTGGTGCAATTGGTTAAGCCTCCAACTCTTGGTTTTGGCTCAGGTTGTGATCTCAGGGTCATGAGATCAAGCCCCACACAGTGCTCTGCACTCAGCTCAGAGTCTGCCTCAGATTCTCTCCCTTTCCCGTTGCCCCTCTCCCTCTCTAAAATAAAATAAATAAATCTTAAAAAAAGGAAAATTTTCTCTTTTTACATGGAGGAAAATATTAATTTTCTGTAAAAAAAATCCACATTTTTACCTCAAATTTTCCAGGTTTTCTTTTTTTCCCAGTTAACTCTAACAAAATGCAATATAATGAGTCTAAGTATCAGTATTTGCATTTGTTTTTCTTGTACTTAGAGCAGCAGTATCATTTTCCAGAGCCCCGTAAATCTCCACACATTGTCACTGAAGATATCTCTTCCTTAAGAAGTGAAGAATTGGGGGCACCTGGCTGGCTCAGTCAGTAGAGCATGTGGCTTTTGATCTGGGCTTGAGCCCTTTGGTTGTAGAGCTGACGTTTAAAAAAGGGGTGAAAAATCAATATGGTGACTAGAAACAATTTTTTGGGTTAGGAAATGGGATTCCCAAACGCATGTGTTGTAGTCTCCTCCCTCAGCTGACAGGTTGTCCTACTCTGCTCTTTTTGCTGGAATTGGATGACAGACTTAACAGGCATTTGCCCCGTTGTATTTTTTGAAATCCTTTCATATAGGATCTCATTTACTCCTTACAATAGTCTTAGGAAGCAGATAATGTTATTCTCATTTACAGATAAGGAAACTCAAGGAGGAAAAGCAATTTATTCATAGTCACTAGCAAATTTTGGACTTGACTCAAACTTAGAACCCCTACTCTTTTCCTAGTTAATTAGGATGCACAAGAACCTTTAAATTATTAAGTTTTTTTTTAAAAAATATCATTTCAGGGTTAGAAAGAAGGTAAAGAACATTTTCTGGGCTTATTAGAAATGGTTTACTAGCTATTAAGCTGTGTAAGGTTGTATAAAATCTAAAGAAAATGGAGGTATTATAAATTTCTCATAAGAAATTGCTCTTTCTTAGTTCTTGTGTGCTTCTTTCTTGCAAAGATTACTTAACCTATAGGGCCTAACTCTTTTTTGATTGTTCCAAAGCTGCCTTGAGATTGGTCCTAATCAGAAAGCACCATGTAATGGCCATCGAAGACTGGTTATGTGCCCTGGCTTACTAAAATGAGGCTGGCAATCATCCCCATTTTTCCATTTTATCTGAACGTTCCTGGCACTCTTCTCTCTCCTGTTTTCTGAAGTCAGTACCATGTGACTGTGAATTGAAAAGCAGTATCTTAGGAATTCTCGGATAGATTATACAAGTACTGTGAGAAGGAGAGTAAGCGTACTGGAAGTGGGTGATACCATTGTTGTTATAAACAAGTTAGCATGGGGGTTGATTATTTGCTGCCATTGATGAAAAGTTTGGCTTTAGGAGGATGAAGAGACTGCCTTAGAGTATTGAAAGAAAGGGGAGGCTCTGGGGAGTAAAAGGGACAGACAGATAAAGGAGGCCTAATGGCTGGGAACCCAATATATGGAAAGGTAAAGAGTGACTCCAGAAGGTGGTGGGGATATGGAAATTATGCTTATCAGTAAGATAAATACGTGAGTGGAGATGAACTACTATACCCCACGTGACAGCATCTAGGGATATTTAGTTAGATGCTTCCATGTGAAAGGAACAAGACGTCAGAGTTTGGTGACCGTGTGACTCAGGAATAACCATTAAAGAGAACAATTTGGTAGCAGTTAGCTGGTGGGGGGGGGGCACTTGGAAACTCAGAGGGCTAAGATGGAATGTTTTCTGACTCCTGTTCTGACGTCCACTGCCCAAATATATAGCGTTATATCCAGGGTATGTGTTTTCAGAGATACCATTGCTTTAGGATAATCAATGTGCCCAACCTAAATAAAATAGTATATTCTTGAAAGCACTAAATGGACACTTTAGGACACTTTCAGTCACCAAGGAGCCTATACCACTTTTATTGTTTTTCTTAGGTTTATCTATGACTGAAAATAATAGAAAACTGAGATTTGCTCAGGTTAGGCTGGAAGGTAGTGGAAGAACATAATAGTAGGCTATTCTAATTTCTATTAAAAGTGTACTCGAAGGGGCAGGGAACCAAACTTTTAAGAAGCTTTAAATCTAATATTTGGGAGAACACTGATTTAGGAATTAGAAGGCAGCTTACTACTGATCATTAGTTCGATGATGATGCTGAGCAAGTCATTGATTTTATTTTTTCCATCTGTAAAATGTGGCTAATAAGCCTAGGTCGACGAGTGCACGCATTCAACAGACGTTTCTTGGGCAGCTACCCGGTGCCGGGCCCACGCTCGCCTTTAGTCTCTGCCCACACTGACTTCAGGGCTGGCTGAAGGATGGCACTGTTGTCAAGAGTAAACAGGTTTACAAGAGGCCCGTTGGACGCCCCTGCACACGGTAGGGCACCAGGTGAGTGTGAGGTAGTAGTATTTCTGTCCGTGAGCACTCACCGGGCCCCGACTGTGGCGGGCCCTGCACACAGCAGAGTGTTAAGCCGTTGCGCACGATCTGTAGTTTTACTCTGCTTCTAATTTTTCTTTCTGTGAAGTGTTTGTGTTTCTAGGCATAACTTCCTTGAAAACAAAGACATGCTAACAAGCAATTAGAATTTCACACCCACACCGTGCCCTTTTATTCATTAGCTTTTCTTTCTTTTTCTATTATTTTGAAAATACTGGAGCTGAAGGAGAGGAACTGCCAGGAGGAAGTTCCAGGCAGGCACTGCAGCTGCCACGTGCAGAAGGGCAGAAGTGCACAAGCCACACGCAACTGTGGGTAGATTTTGAAGGTACAACAAATAGGGTTTTCTGATGGGCTGAATATGAAGTGGGGGAGAAACAGAAAGATTTAAGAACGGCTCCAGAGATTTTTGGCTTGGAATCTGGGAGGATGTGTTTGCTATCGTTTAACACAGGGAAGCCTTCAGGGAGAGAAGGTTGGGAATAGATTAGTAGAAATCCTATTTGAGTCTGGAATATGCTATGTTGGAGACGTCCGTGATCTTCCAGGTGGAGATAGTACTTAGGCAGTGAAGACCTGCGAATCTGAAATTCGGGAGAGAGGTCTGGGTTGAGGGTGAATGTGAGTCACCAGCATTTGTACAGCCAGGAGGCGGAGTGTGATCACCCAGGGGACAGGAAAGCATTGAGAAGACAGGAGAGCCAAAGACAGGCCCAGAGCGCTCCCGCTTTTAGGAAGCCAAGGAGAAAAGAAAGGGAGACAGGAAGGAAATCCAGGGGGAGGCTCCCTACAGCCAGACGGAGAAGTCTGTCTACTGTCTACCCTGTTATGTCACCTACCAAATGCTGTTGACAGGAGGGACTGACAGTTGATCATCGAACTTCAACTTATGGACAGGGAGCTCTTAGGTGATCCTGGTGCAGGGGATGCAGTGGGATGGCAGGGCGGGTGCAGCTCTACGGGTAAGCGGGGAAGCGCTGGAGGTGTGTGGAAACACTCCTGGGGCCCAGGGGCACCGCTGGGAGGAGAAGCCCTGGCCAGCAAAGTCTTTGGTTTTAGACACGCGAGAAGTAACAAAGGAAATGACCCAGGGGAGGGAAACGGAAGCCCCAGGTGGGGAGAATCATGGGCAGCGTATTCCTGGGCAACAACGGGAGAAGTGATGCGGGGGCCAGGGGAGGAGGCCGCGAGCTCCTGGGGAGGAGGAGGGGGAGGGGGGACCTGTGCACCTGCAGCTGCGCCAGTGGGACGCCTCCCCTTGGGCCCTTGAGCAGGAGAGAAAGGTGAAGAACCTCGTGGCCGGAGGTGAGGTGAATTGGGGGCCGACGGGAATCTAATGGGCAGGAAAGTGAAGCTTGTGTTTGTAGCACTGCCAAGGCCAAGGCCAGGGCTCAGTGCAGATCCTGTGGAGACTGGAGGAGCCAGGTGCTGTTCCATGCTCCCGAATGAATGAATTTCAAGTAGAGAAACACAGCTGCGCTCTGCACCTTTGGTGGCTGCTGGTGAAACCGAATCCCGGCAGGCATTTCTGCTCTTGGACAAAAGTCCACCGGTTGCTACATATTTTATGCTCAGATTTTAATTTTTCAGACAAATTACTCTTTCTTTTTAGCCGAGATTAAAGTTATTTGACACAACCATGAGGAGACCTATATGCACCTCCACGTTTATCGCAGGATGCTGTGCAATAGCCGAGATTCGGGAGGAACCGACATGCCCGTGAGTGGAAGGACAGATGAAGATGTGGTGTAGACACACCACGGACTATCACCCAGGCATAAAAAAAGAATGAAATCTTGCTATTTGTGACAACATAAATGGCCCTAAAGAAAGACAAATCCCGTATTAGTTCACATACATGTGAAATCTAAAACAAATGTGAAGACAAGACAGAAACAGACTCCAAAGATATAGGCAACAAACTGTTGGCCGCCCAAGTGGAGAAGAGTTGGGAGGCAGGCAAAGTAGGTGAAGCAGATGAAGAGGTACAAAGTTCCAGTTATAAAATCAATAAGTCGTAGGGATGTGATGTTAGAGCCAGGGGAATACAGTCAATAACACGGTAATAACTTTGTGTGGCGACAGATGGTAACTAGACTTACTGTGGGACTCCCTCTGTAATGTATACAAATATCAAGTCACGATGATGTACACCTGAGGCTAAACAAAAGTTACCCACGACTATGGGAATAATTAGAGCATCTTTTTATTTGGGCCAAGGAGATAAAGGCTGCGAGGGGAATCAGATCAGATACAATCGGGGTATTTCTTCAGAACCTCTAGCTGTAATGTCTTACTTACCTACGGGCTATTAGTCTAGAGTCTTACTGTGCATTTCTTTTATTTATAGTCATCACGGGAAGTCAATTTGTCACTCCTCCGGTCAGCCAGTGGAAGATTACATAAGGAGCGCCGGCTTGCTGTGTGCTGGCCAAGAGATGGATTATCGTGTCAAAATCAGGCTACCGCGGTTGTGATGCTGTCCAGTGCAATTCAGAAATTCCTGACTGACCTTCACATTACAAACAGATTTCTGCTGTTTCTCAGCATGACTTTCCAGGACTTTCACTAACTTGGCAATTTGCACTATTGATCAAGTCGGAGTTCTAGTCAAGTATGTGCTACAAAATACCAAGTTGTGGGTTTTTTTTTTTTAAAGGTCAACGAACAGGTTGTACCTTAGTACATTTCATATAGAAATTAAAGTGATTCTTCTTACTCACCTGCCTTAGGTGTGTCTAAGATAGGCAGGGATGTAGGGCAACTCGGGAGTGAGGAAGGTAGGAGTCGTCGGGGCCCAGCATTCAGTGGGTTTAAACCAGTGATCACCGTTTACTGAGAGCAGCTGATGGACGCGAGGATGTTGTTAGGAAGGAGGTTGGGCATGTGGGGCAGAAATGCCCCGGGTGAGGCAGCTCTTCTTTCCGTAAAGCACTGAGGTCCCTCTCTGCTCCCTCCCACAGAGGGATTGTATCAGTCAGTGTCCAACAGGAAACAGAAAATACCAACAAATTGAATAAAGTTCAACATAAAAAACTAACGGGATTTCAGTCATGGGGGATTGGCAAATGCAAGCCAAAAGAATTTAGACAAACACAAGACTAGCGATATAGGCGGAGCCATCAGCCCTGGCCCTGAAGTGGAGATGCGGACCCTCCAGGAGAGGGCACAGCAGAGTCTCACTGGATATGCGAGGTGCACAAGAAATATTCCCCTGGAGTGCTGGGAGACGCCATCCTCATGGAGGTGCCTCGGGACTCTGCAGATTGAAGTGGTCTGGGAAGGCTGGTTGAGGGGAGAAGCCATGTCCACCAGCCCTCTTCTCTGAAGTCTACCCAGGGGTGTGTGGAGGGGAACTGTTTATGGAGAGGTGCTAAGCAGTGGCTCCCCCTGGGACACTGCTCCAGGGGAGGGGGTTGCTGAGAGTCCAGTCCCAGTGAAACACACTATCATGGATGCTACTGAAAGGGGTGTGCGGGGCAAGCTGCCATAAATAGGGGTCACGTGCCGCTGGCCGAGAGGCGTTGCTGAGAAAATCGCACACTCTGCAGGGGCCCTACAAGCTCAGTACTGCAGGCCAGGCAGAGAGACCTCTCGCTCATCCGAGGTCCCTCTCTGGGCCATCAGATGTTGGGCCAACTGGCAATGGAGAGAGATTTGCAGAACTTAGCTCTGTTATTGCAGAGCATGGAAGGACACGTGGATTTGGAGCTGAGAGGTAATAAATCGATAACTCACATTGTGCTCTAGATGTCTCCCTATCACCTCTCATTCTCTGAATGAGGGAGACCCTGTGCTCCTTGCTTTCTGGAGAAAATCCTATTTAGACTAAAAACGTTTGCTGCATGGTGCCCTCTCTTGTGCTTTGAGCCTACTATGAGATTCAAAGTCTCTTAATGAAGAAAAAGACTTAGTGCACAGCCCACCATGCCCTGCACATAAAACAATTACAGCTCTGTGCCAGGTGTCATTACTTTGGACAAGCCCTCACAACAATGCCTGGAGACTGATCTGAGACTCTGGTAGAGAGCGGTGAGAAAGCAATTTAGAAAAGCAATAATAAAATGGATGGTGGCAGCCAAAGTCTATTCACAGGGAATTACCTTAAATATACTTGCCATTTTAGCTTTCTGGAGTGTTTCCTTTGTAATTACATGGAGGCCTCTCAGGGACTCTAGTTTCTTTATCAGCTCCTTCAAATTACATCTGAGAAGACGAGGCGGGTAGTTATTTAGGTCAGCACAGTTTTCTTATTTATTTGTCTTCTGCGTATATTTCTTAACAAACAACACAAAAGAAAAAGGCACTCAGCGTTGACACAGAAAACCTGAAATCTAGCCTTTTTAAGAGGACTCTCGTCAATTGGAATCAAACCAGAACCTGTACTTCTTCATCTACTTGAGGAAGAGACTACTTCTTTGGCAGATGTGGTGGATTTGCTGGGTCGTCATTTTCTGAGCTGAAGAGCCTCCTCTCTGTGCTCCTGCTCCAGTATATTCATATGCCCGCAGGACAGGGCACAACAGTAGTTACCACCCCGATAAGAAACCTGCATGGGCAGATGTTGGCTACAGCAGGAGGCCCCATGGCTCAGGCACCAGGTAACACCATGCCCTGGGAGGGCTCAGTAGGGGGCTGTCAGAACTGGAGCTGCTCGAGCCATGTGAATTGGGATCCTCTGGTCTGCACACGATGATTGACTTGTTCGGCCCCTTTGCTTGCACTACTTACTCCTGAAGAGGATGACGAAGATAACCCAGAACGACGGCAGAAGAAGTAATTTCCTTTTTGCTTAGAAGAGAACTTGACTGGCACCTTTCAAACATGAACGAGAACCCATAAGGGAGTCGTGCAAAAATAATCAGCACATAGCAATGGAAAAATGGTGGTCTTTAGCACTGAAAAGCATGATAAATTTTAATTTATATATAGATTCTATGAAAAAAGGCAATCAAAATGAAGAAAACAACAACGACAAAAAATGACCTTGTTGCCAGTTAATAGTAATTTTATTTTCTGATGTTTGTGGCTTTGTGAGCATTCTTTAAACCTGTAATGATTTCTTTTCTCATTCTGAAACAACAAATTTTCCTTATATGAATAAATGAATGTGAAATGAAAAGGAAATGAAAGGAAAGCGTGGAAGAGGGAAGGTTTTGGAGACATGGAAGGGACATCCACAGGAGTAAAGACAACAAAAAGAGGACTCTGGTAGGTTTTATAGCTATTTTTTTATTTAGAGCAATTATGTAATAGGAAGTATGACTAATTATAGAGTTTAAATGTACACACAGGAGACCTTAAAGTCTCGAGAAAAAAAAATCATTGCATAAAAAAAATGAAGTCTTTAGCACCTGTTCAGCTCATCTCTAGGGAGATAATTCATTTAACAGAAACTGTAATCTCAGATATCCAGCAGGATAACGCTAATCCTCAAGAGCTTTTGAGTGATGAGTAATCTGATACTGTATCCCTTATCACATTTTATTTTGCTACGAATTAGAATGTGCTGATTTTTAAAAAGCTTACTGTATGCAACACTCGAAATTATTATTATTACTACTATTATTATTTAGCAGGATGGGTTCAGGGACTAAGAATCAGCTGAGTTATTTTTAAAATTGCCTGGTACACATAGTCCCCGGCTGGTAGTGACCAAAGTCCATTACTATCGGACAGTCGTACAATAGACCATTGTATTTATGTTTCCCTAGACTCAAGGCTACACAGGAAGCGTTTTCTGCCTTAGGAGCCGCGTCTCTCCGATCCTTGACTTTTCCATAACTGTTTGCTCTCCCTAGCTACCTCTGATAGTTGTTTGTTCAAGTCCCGCTGTGATATCATTACATGTTCCATGAAACTCGATCCCTTAGCAGAGTTGGTTATAGCACACCCTGTACCAGGAGAGGACGCAGAATCAGAAATGGACTGGCTCAGCTTCTCCTGCTGCATGAGCTGCTCCCCCAAAGGGAGGTAGGCTCACTGGGAGCTTGTAATAATCCAGGCCCCCAGGCTACTACTTCATAAATTACTATTTCTTCATGGTAAGCTTTTCTCTTCAGTTGCAGTTTTCTCGGCTACTAGTGGTGACTACTTTTAATAACCAAAAAAAAAAAAAAAAGTAAATAAATAAATAAATAAAAGAGAGAGAGAGAGAAAGTGGGGCAATGACAGGGAAATAATAGAAGCAGGATCCAGAGCTTGAAATAATTTTAGGACAGCATTGCTGACTGTAAAACATGGTCTACTGAGTGGAGTAATGTTAGATGTTTTATCCATCCATCCATCTGTTCACCCAGATGGCAGAATGAATATTCTAAAAAAAAAAAAAACCTCCGTGGATATTATGTAGAGAAGGTTGTAAGATTAAATGTAAAAAGAATACATATAAACCTGAAATTTAGCTATGAAAGATGGATCCTACAAGTGCAGTATGGAGGGGCCGGCCTTTGAGTGCTATGTACCTGTGTAAAAACTGCACTAAGTGCTTAAAATGTCAACATCAGCTAAATAGCTGCTAAAAATCTCTGCAATCGTGTAAACGGAATTAGAATGTCTATCTCGGTGGTTGAGAATCCTGTTTTCCTTGATTATGTTTCCTCCTATCGGGCCATTTGGTTCTGCACACCATGATTAAGAGGAGCACTGGACATCGGAACTCTTGGGCTGAAAGTGGTCGGGGTGCTGGTGGAGTGGGGTCCTAGGGGCTGCCGATGACCACCTTTCCAGGCACTTTGCTGCAATTTGGAGACTACAGTCAATGCACGCAGAGAACCGATGTGGTTTGTCGGAATTTGAAGCACCTTCATCCAGAATCCATACTGTTCCAGGCGGGTGCTTAGCATTTCAAATATTATCAGAGTCTTCACCAGAAGGATTATTAGTTTAAGCGACGTTAGAGACAATTTCTTAATTGGCAAAATGAATCATGTTCCAGGTAGATGTGTTTGCTTAGGAACATTGTGCAGGGACAAAGTGCAAGACTCCGGGCGGCCCAGGAGACTTCTGCGGTCATCGCAGTGTTGGAAGCCAGTGACCCATCAGTCTTGGGGAAGCCCACCCACCGCCCTGCTCATGGGGGTCCAGTTGTCTCACGTGACTGAGTCTAGGTACTTCTGCCATGAAAATATTGTCTCTAAGTTGCAGCAAGCTTTTCGTGCAGGAGCCGTAGGCGGAGACCACAAGCACGTAACTACTTTTGTACTTGGTTGTTAGCAAACGTGTGCTGCCGCCTTTGTGGGGAGGCTGGGGAGCAGAATTTGGTTCAAGACTTGCTTTCTTGTGCTGGGCCGTCTGCCCTCGAGGTTACATGCATGAGGCGAGCACATGCTTGTGTCCACGTGTGGTGTCGGTGGCCACGTGTCCCAGCCCGCTGGAAGATGGCCACCTTCACCCCCCAACTGGCGATTTGCTAAAATGATCCAATTGTGCCGCATTCACCTGCAACAAGGTGGGGGGGGGGGTTCCAGTACCAGCGCAGAGGTGGCCCTTGAGGCTCTAGGCCCCGTAGGTGGTCGCGTGAGCCCTGAGCTCTGTTCGCAGACGTTAACAGAACCGCCTCCCAGGGAGGCCTCCACAAGCCAGGGCACAGGAGCCTATCATGTGAGAGTTTGACACACAGTCAAGAACCACAGAGCACACCAGGTGCCCCACTGTCCTGAGATTGTTCAGTGGCACAAAAATTGGGAGCATTCCCTCTCGAGGAATTAGAGATGATAGAGAAATTTAGAATAAATTAAGATGTAAGTATCTTTAAATGCTTAGAGATACAGAAGAAGAAATTAAATGCATAAGACAACCATAAGGTATTATTATTATTTTAAATTAGGAAAATGGGGCACTTGGGTGATTCAGTTAAGTGTCTGATTCGGTTTCAGCTCAGGTCATGATCTCAGGGTGGTGAGATCCAGCCCCATGTCAGGCTCCTGAGGTCAGCTTGGAGTCTACTTCAGATTCTCTCTAATTCCCTCTCTCTCCTCTCATGTTCTCTCTTCTCTCTCTTAAATAAATAAATAAATAAATAAATAAATAAATAAATAAATAAATAAATCTTTTAAAAAATAAAATTAGGGGGAGGCATAAAAACAAAATAGAAATTTTAGAAATGGAAGTAGTATCATTGAAATGAAAAAGTGGAGGGATGGGATAACTCCAATGAACAGATAACTGATGAAATGCAAAATAGAAGTGAAGAAATCAGAATACGGTGGGAGGAGATAAAGAAACAGGAAACACGTGGACTCTCAGATTTATACCGAAACAACGATGTGTAGGCCCTTTCCTTGCACAGAAGAACCAGGTCTCCTGTGAGTAATGTATTCATATTGTCATAAGTTTCTATAAAATTTGTAAAAGCAGGATTTTAAACTACCGTTGGTTGACCACTGTCTCCATTCCTCTGGGTCCCTGTCACATAGTCCTTGGGGTGGGGAGACTTGGGATGGCTGTGCATCTCCTTGGGAAAGTTGGCCTGGAGGTATTTCGGTTTGTGTCAAGTGGGATGTTGGGGGGCGTGTTCAGTAAGTCACCCGTGTAGCTCGGTTACCATGGGTGCCCTACGCTGGGAACAGCTCCCAGGAATACTTTCCTACCACTGACAAAATATCCAGCATCGCGTCACAGAAGGGCAAGGCCAGGGGTTGTTTCATGAGAGGAAAATACTCTATAGCCCTCGCTGTAGAGGGAGTAAAACACGCTTTCCCGTTTGCCTGTAGTTCTTATTCAAGCATCGCTAGCGCGCAGCGTTCTGGAAGCTTCCAGGGCACAGTATGATTTAACAATTCTACGCATTGCACAATGCTCTTCGTGGGAAGTATCCTCTCAACCCCCTTGACCTGCCTCACCCCCAGCTCCCCTCTGACAATCATTTCTCTGTATTTAAGAGTCTGGGATTTTGGGGTTTTCTTTCTTTCTTAAATATTCCCCATCTGAGGTGAAATCATCCGGGATCTCTGTCTCTGACCTGGTTACCGAAGCTCTGTGACATGCGGTGGAGCGATGCCTCCAGCTCTGTGCTTTGGCTACCGGGGTCTTCTGCGGTTTCATACAAATTTTAGAATTGTTTTAGATCTGTGAAAAATGCTGCTGGTATTTTGATAGGGATTGCATGAAATCTGTAGGTTGCGTTGGGAAGTATGGACATTTTAACAATATTTGTTTGCCTAATCCATGAGCATGGGACATCTTTGCATTTCTTCTTGTCATCTTCAGTTTCTTTCATCAATATTTTATAGTTTCTGGAGTCCAGGTCTTCTTCCTCCTGGGTGAAGTTATTCCTAGGCATTTTATTATTTTTGGTGCACTTGTAACTGGGCCTGTTTCTTACTTTCTCTTTTGGATACTTCAGTTTTAGTGGGTAGGAATGCAAGGGATTTCTGTACATTGATTTTTGTATCCTGCAGCCTTACTGGATTCCTTTATCAGCTCTAGTAGTTTTTTGTTGGTCTTTTGGGTTTGTTCATTTCCTTCCTTCCGATTTTCTGTATGAAATAACATGTCATCCACATGAAGTGAAAGTTTTACTTCTTCCTTATAAACTTGGATGTCTTTTATTCCTCTTTCTCGTCTGATTGTTGTGGTCTAAGACTTCCAGTACTATGTAGAGTAGAAGTGGTGAGAGTGGACATCCTGTCTTCCTCCTGACCTTAGTGGAAAAGTTATCAGCTTTTCACCATTGAGTTTATCATTAGATGTGGGTTTTTCTTTCTTTCTTTTTTTTTTTTTTTTAAAGATTTTTATTTTATTTGTTCATGAGAGAGAGAGACAGAGACAGAGAGAGAGGCAGAGACACAGGCAGAGTTCGGAGAAGCAGGCTCCACGCAGGGAGCCTGACATGGGACTTGATCTTGGGACCCCAGGATCACGCCCTGGGCCAAAGGTGGCGCTAAACCGCTGAGCCACCCAGGGATCCCAGATGTGGGTTTTTCATATACGGCCTTTATTCTGTTGAGGTATATTCCCTCTAAAACTTTGTTGAGAATTTTTATCATGAATGGAAGTTGTACTTCATCAAGTGCTTTTTCTGCATCTACTGAAATGATCATATGGTTTTTATCCTTTCTCTTTGATGTGATGTGTCATGTTGATTGATTTGTGAATATTGAACCACCCTACATCCCAAGAATAAATCCCTCTTAATTGCGGTGAGTGATTTTTTTTTTAATGTATTGTTGGTTTGGGTTGCTAATATTTGGTTGAGGATTTTTGTGTCTATGTTCATCAGAGAAACAGGCCTACAGTTCTCTTTTTTTGTGGTATCTTTATCTGGTTTTGGTATCAGGGTAATGTTGGCTTCATAGAATGAATTTGGAAGTTTTCATGAACTCTTCTTTAAATGGTTGGTAGAATTTACCTGTGAAGCCATCTGGTCCTGAACTTTTGTTTTGTTGGGATTTTTTGGATTAATAATTCAATTTCATTGCTGTTAGTCTATTTAAATTTCTATTTCTTTCTGATTTCAGTTTTGGTAGGATGTATGTTTTTAGGAATTTATCCATTTCTTCTAGGTTGTTCAATTTGTTGTCATATAATTTTCATAATATCCTTTTAAAATCATGTATATTTCTGTGGTGTCAGTTGTTATTTCTCTTCTTTCATTTCTGAGTTTATTTCAGTCCTCTCTCTCTCTCTCTCTCTCTCTCTCTTTGATGAATCTGGCTAGAGATTTATCAACTTTGTTGATCCTTTCGAAGAACCACCTCTTGGTTTCATTGATCTGTTCTATTATTTTTCAAGTTTCTATATGATTTATTTCTGCTCTAATCTTATTATTTTCTTCCTTTTTTATTTTTTTTATTTTCTTCCTTCTACTAGCTCTAGGTTTTGTTTATTCTTTTCCTAGCTCCTTTAGGTGTAAGGTTAGGTTGTTTATTTGAGATTTTTCTCATTTCTTGAAGTAGGCCTGATTGTTACAAAGTTCCCTCTTAGAACTACTTTTGCTGCATCCAAAGATTTTGGACTGTTGTGTTTTCATTTTCATTTGTCTTCATGTATTTTTTGATTTCATGTTTGATTTTTTTGGTTGACCCATTCATTGGTTAGTAGCATTTATTTAACCTCTGTGTATTTGTACTCTTCCCAGATTTTTTTCTTCTAATTGATTTCTAGTTCCATATCATTGTGGTTGGAAAAAGCGCATGCCATAATTTCAGTCTGTTTGAATTTGTTGAGAGTTGTTTTGTGGCCTAACCGATGATCTGTTTTGGAGACTGTTCCATGTGCACTTGAAAAGAATGTGTATTCATTCTAATGTGTTGGGATGAAATGTTCTGAATATATTTATTAGATCCATCTGGTCCAATGTGTCATTCAACGTCACTGTTTCCTTGTTGATCTTCTAGCTACATGACCTATCCATTGATGTAAGTGGGTTGTTAAATCCTCCAGTATTATTGTATTACTACTGATTTCTTCCTTTATGTCCATTAATACTTGCTTTATGTATTTGGGTGTTTGTATGTTGGGTGCATAAATATTTATAATTGTTATGTTTTCTTATTGGATTGTTCCCTTTATAATTGCGTGGTTTACTGCTTTGTCTCATTACAACCTGTGTTTTATAATCTATTTTTTCTGATGTAATTATTGCCATCTGGCTTTCTTTTCATTTCCATTTGCATGATAAATGTTTCTCCATTCCCTCACTTTCAATCTGCAGGTGTCTTTAGTTCTAAAATGAGTCTCTTGTAGGCAGCATATAAACGGGTCTTGGGGCACCTGAGTGGCTCAGTTGGTTAAGCGTCTGCCTTTGGCTTAGATCATGATCCCAGGATCCTGTGATCCAGTCCTGCATTGGGCTCCCTGCTCAGCAGGGGATTCACTACTCTCTCTCCCTCTGCCCCTCCCCTGGCTTGTACTCTCTTTCTCTCAAATAAATAAAATCTTTTAAAAAAATAAATGAGTCTTGCCTTTTAGCCATCAAGTCACCCTATGTCTTTTGATTAGAGAATTTAGTCCACTTACATTCAAAGTAATTACTGATAGGTATATAGTTACTACTATTTTGTTACTTATTAGTTGTTTTGTTTTTTGGGGGGGGTATTTTTTGTCAGTGACAATTGATACAGGAGGACAGTGAAATTTTATCTTCCATGTGCTAAGGAAAAATATTAATTTAGACTTCTAGCATTCCATACCAAGAGGGAAACAAATGCATTTCTAGACATTTAAAAGTGAAAAGGTTGATTCTCAGTATATGAGCTACTTAAATAATACTTCTTGGCAAGAAAAACAGAAGAATTCAGAAGGAAGAGATAGAATCCAGGAAGAAATGGTAAGCAAGAAAAGTTTTTAAGCTGAAAACAGGAATTAAAAAGAAAAAAATCAACCCGGGGGCACCTGAGTGTTTCAGTTGATTGAGTGTGGGACTCTTGGTTTCGGCTCAGGTTGTGATCTCTGGGTTGTGGGATCGAACCATGGGTTGGGCTTCGCACTCAGCAGGGATTCTGTTTGGGATTCCCTCTGTCCCTCTCCCAACTCGTGTGCACGTGTGCACACTCTCTCTTCTCTCAAAGAAATAAATATTTTAAAAAATAAAAAATTTTAAAAATCCCACAAAACAACGAAAAACCCAATTTGGGTGTGTTTGGAAGCAAAGTGGAACTTGAACACAATATAAAAATAACATATAAGAAGGAAAGGATAAGGGTGAAGCATTTTAAGTTTGTTGATACTTTTTAAAAAAAATCAAATCGAATTTAGAGTTTAAGCTGAATATCTTTAAGGTTAAGGAATTAATCTTTCTCAAGATCATGAGATCAAGCCGACATCGGGCTCTGCAGTGGGTGTGCAACCTGCTTAAAATTCTCTCTCTTCTCCCTCTGTCCCTCCCCAGCTCTGCTCACGTGGGCTCTCTCTCTCTGTAAAAAAATAAAAAATAAAAAATAAAAAATTAAAAAAGAATCTTAAATTAAAAAAAAATTAAGAGAATAAAAGTAGGAAGTATAACTGTAGAATCAGTGGGGAAAAAAGGGCAGAGTTACTTGTTCAATATAATGTAGGAAAAAAAAGGGAAAAGATGAAAAAAATCTAAGGCTATGGGTGGCACAGAAGAGGGGTATTATTATTATTATTATTATTAACGAATGAGGCAAAGGAGGCTCAAAGAGTTTACATGATTTACCTGAAATCAGACATCTAAGTGAAGGAAAGCAAACTCTGGTTTTCAGCCTTTTAGGTAGGTTATTTTTTCTATCTCAATAAGCTCTAGTGTCTCCTTCATTTCTAAAAGGAACCCTGAAATATCTTTGACACCTGGTTATATTTGAATAATTCCGAAATATTCCTGAAGCAGATACTTCCATCCAAATGTCTTGTTTCCACCCCCTCCTCTAATCTCAGGCTCCTGGGTCACGGTGGATGCGGCCCTCCTGATGCTGCACATCAGGTACAAATGGACTTTGTCCATTTCCCTGGCCCCTGATGCCCCAACACACACATCCACTCACGGCCTGCCCTTGGGTCAACACCCTGCCTTTGAAGTAAAACAAGGAGCTGAAATGATGGCAAAAAAGGCCTGTGCTTATACATTAAATTTTATTTATGGTTTCTGAGGTTAGCCAAGGAGATTTTTTGTTGGATTTTGAGGAAAACAGTTGGAGTTTCCTAAGAATGGAACCCCCTCCCCAGCCTCAACTGTCAGATGATTTTTCCAGGAGAAGCTCAACAGCCACTTTGTCTTAAAGGGCCTTGCTCACTGTGCGTGCTGTGGGGAGAGGCGGAAGGGGTGCTGCGGCTAGCAGGGCTGGTGCTTGCACTTCACTCACCTTTCTTTTTGTCTGCTAGGTTCTTGTGTGTGTGTGTGCTAGATTCTATTCGATTATCTATCTTTTTATGTTGTGTTTGATGTTTTATCTTGCTTATTTTCTCTACTAAGTGTATACGGTTTTAGTACTTACTGAATGAGAGGGATTCATTTTAACTGAATTATTTAAGCTCTAGAAATCTGGAAGCATTCTTCCTTAAAATCCCACGTCGGAATCTGGCTAAGAGTGCTTGGGTAGGAGGCCTTGGTAATCTGATTTGTTGGTGACCTCAGTTCCTGGAACTGCACCTCTCGGAGAACCAGGGCCTTTTATGGCGTGTTAGAAGCTTGGCCAGTGTGCCAGCGTCTTTTATCAGAGTTGTGTTGGCATACATATGCTCACATAACTTACTCTTCTTGTTTTATTTTACTCCTTTGGTGACTGGGACAAATTTGTATGCAAGACACTAGGTTGACACAAAATAATCCCTTTACAGAAAAATAGGAAAAATTTAATTCACTAGAATTCTCCCTTTAATTTCTGGTTTTCCATTCACTGTTCAAACCTGTTTTTCCTCCACCAATTTATAGAAGCAGCACTTGTCAAGGTCACCATGTTGTCAACACAGTTTGTATTTGAAAAACACATCAACACTACCTGTATCTTGAAATACTCTCCTCTCTTGTATTTCCTGATACCACGTTTTCCTGGAAATCCCATTTTCTGCTCCTTCTCCTTTGTTGACATCAGCTCCTTTATGTCCAACCTCTAAATATGCTGATTCTTCAGATCTGGTCCTGGGACCCCCCCCCCCCCGCCGCTTCCTCTCCCTAGATCTTCTGGATCTCCATGGATTCCTGAGTCCTTGCCTCCCAGCTTCATACATCTTGCCCATATCTTTCCTTTAATTGTCAGAGGTACACGTCCAACCGTCACTTAACATATTCATGTGATGCTTCACATCTCAAATTCAGTATGTTTGAAAAAGAACATGACTTCTTTTTTTTTTTTTTATTTATGATAGTCACACAGAGAGAGAGAGAGGCAGAGACACAGGCAGAGGGAGAAGCAGGCTCCATGCACTGGGAGCCCAATGTGGGATTCGATCCTGGGTCTCCAGGATCGCGCCCTGGGCCAAAGGCACGCGCCGAACCGCTGCGCCACCCAGGAATCCCTAGAACATGAGTTCTTTCCACCATCAATTGTAGACACTATTAGCCACTCGTACAACTCTCCTCATCTTATATTTGTTGCTGGCAAAACTCTGATTTTCTTTTGCTAGCCATTTTTTTCAAGTAGTTTTAGGGTTAGAGAAAGACTAAGTGGGAAGTACGGAGAGTTCCCATATCATCCCTCTCTAGTCCCCCACTTACCCACAGTTTTCCCTGGTATTAACATCTTGCATTAGTGTGGTATATTTACCAATATTGGACCAATGTTGATAAGTCATTATTAATTGAAATCCATAGTTGGCATCAATGTTTACATTTGTGTTGTACACAGTCAGCTTTAACCAGTGGATGACGTCATGTATCCACTGTAATACTATCAGATGAATAGTTTTGCTGCACCTCAATCCCCAGCATTCCACCCCCTGGCAACAACCACTGATCATTTTTTTAAGTATTTATCTAAATTCCAGTGAGTTAACATACAGTGTAATAGTTTCAGGTGAACGATATAGTGATCCAACGCTTCATTACAAGGCCTGGTGCTCCTCACAACTGCACTCCTTAATCCCCTTCGCCTATTTACCTTCCCCCTCCCCCTACCTTCCCTCTGGTAACCACCAGTTTATTCTCTATACTTAAGAGTTGCTTCTTAATTTGCTTCTCTCTCTCTCTTTTTTCTCCCCTTTGCTCATTTGTTTTGTTTCTTAAATTCCACATATAAGTAAAATCATATGGGGTTTGTCTTTCTCTGACTGACTTATTTTGTGTAGCATAATACTCTCCAGCAAGATTTCATTCTATTTTATGGATAAGTAGTGTGTGTGTGTGTATGTGTGTGTGTGCGTGCGTGGTCACCACATCTTCTTTAACCATTCATCAATCAATAGACACTTGGGCTGTTTCCATGTCTCGGCTATTGTAGATAGCGCTGCTATAAACATTGGAGTGCGTGTATGCCTTTGAATTAGTATTTTTGTATTCTTTGGTTAAATACCTGGTAGTGTAATAGCTGGATCCTAAAACTTGTATGGAACCCCCAAAAGACTCCATATAGCCAGAGTAACCTTGAAAAAGAAAAATCTGGAAGCATCACAGTCCAGATGTCAAGTTATATTACAAAACTGTAAAGTTATCATGACAGCATGGTATTGGCACAAAAATAGATACATAGATTGATAGAACAGAATAGAAAACCCAGAAATGAACCCACAATTATATGGTCAAATAATCTTTGACAAAACAAGAAATAATATCCAATGGGGAAAAAGACAGTCTCTTTGATAAAGGTGCTGGGGAAACTGGACAGCAACATGCAAAAAAGAAAAAAAGAAAGGAAAAAAGAAACTGGACCACTTTTTTGCACCATACACAAAAGTAAATTCAAAATGGATTAAAGACCTAAATGGGAGACCTGAAACCATAAAAATCCTAAAAGAGAAACAGGCAGTACCCTTTTTGACATCGGCCATAGCAACTAGCTATGTCTAGATATGTCTCTTTTGACAAGGGAAATGAAAGCAAAAATAACTATTGGGACTTCATCACAACAAAAAGTTTCTGCACAGTAAGGGAAATAATCAAGAAAACTAAAAGGCAACGTACAGAATGGGAGAAGGTATTTGCAAATGATGTATCTGATAAAAGATAGTTTCCAAACATATAAAGAGCCTACAAAACTCAACACCCCAACAACAAATAATCCAATTTAAAAAAGGGTAGAAGACACGAACAGACATTTCTCCAGAGAAGGGATACTGATGACCAACAGACACATGGAAAGTGCTCATCGTCACGGATCCTCAGGGAAATACGGGTCAAACCTACAGCGAGGTATTGCCTCACGCCTGTCAGAGTGGCGAACATCAACCACACAGGAAACAGTAGGGTACAGTGTGGGCGAGGGTGTGGAGAGAGGGGAGCCCTTTTGCCCTGTTGGTGGGGATGCAAACTGGTGCAGCCACTGTGGGAGACAGTGTGGAGGGTCCTCAAAGAGCTAAAAATAGAACCACTGATCTATTTAATGTCTATGCAGTTTTTTTCCAGGATGTCCCATTGTTACAATCATATACTCAGATTGGCTTCTTTCACCAAAAAATATTAAGCACGTAGGGTTCCTTCAGGTCTTTCCATAGCTTGAGCTCCCGTTTTCTTCATTGATGAATAAGGTTTCAGTGTGCGACTGTGCCACCGTTTATGACCCATTTATGTATCAAAAGATACCTTGATGGCTTCTAATTTTTGACAGTTATGAATAAAGCAGGTATGAACATTCTTATGTAGGTTTTTGGGTGAACATACATTTTTATTTGCACCTTCCTCACTTACTTTGGAGACAGGATTGTGTCTCCAGTATCAGGGAAATATCCTGATGGATACAGAACAATACAGAGGTCCCTTTCTCCTTGCATGCAGCTGGGTTAAGGTGGTCATTCTGCCGGTAACACCTGACTAGGGACTTCTGCGGGACTTCTAGAAAAATCTTTCTTCACTTCTAGGAAGGAGACAGTGGTTGGGATGGACACTCCCATCTCTAGACATGCTCATGCCTAAAACCGCTGCACCCTGTGGCCGAGGATAGTCCTATGTAAGGAACCGAGCGCTAAGAGGACTGCAGAGGAGCGAAGCCAGCGCTCGGGAGGGCAGCACCTGGACCCCTCCTGCTCACTTCTTGGTTGTATCAGCTAACACGTTGTCAAAAGATCTAATACAAATTAACTGGAGCAGTGGGAAGGAGAGGAGGCGAGAACGAGCCCCGGACCGGCCAAAGCCCGCGGGCCCCTGCATCCCCCCCATGGCCCCATGCCCAAGAGAAGGGCTGAAGGGGATGCTAAAGGAGATAAAGGCAAGGTGAAGGATGAGCCACAGAGAAGAGCTGCAAGGCTGTCTGCTAAACCTGCTCCTCCCAAGCCAGAGCCCAAGCCTAAAAAGGCCCCTGCAAAGAAGGGAGAGAAGGTACCCAAAAGGCAAAAGGGGAAAGCTGATGCTGGCAAGGATGGAAATAGCCCTGCAGAAAGGGGAGATGCCAAAATGGACCAGGCACAGAAGCTGAAGGTGCTGGAGATGCCAAGTGAAGTGTGTGCATTTTTGATAACTGTGTGCTTCTGGTGACTGTACAGTTTGAAATACTATTTTTTTTATCAAGTTTTATAAAAATGCAGAATTTTGTTTTACTTTTTTTTTTTTTTGAGCTATGTTGTTAGCACACGGAACACTTCATTTTTGTTTTGGGGGAAGGGCACATGTCACTAATAGAATATCTCCAAAGCTAGATGGATAACAAGAGGGAAAAACACCTTCCCCTTCTAGTTTTGAGAAACTTCCTCTTGGCTCCTAGGAGGAGGGATTCCTTGATGTTGACACACAGGAGCCACCTTGGTGGTGTGGAAAAACTAAAATTCATTTTTTTATGTCCTCTTCTTCCTCTCTGCCTTCAACATAGACTTGACACCCTTAAATCCAGAGACCTGTTGGAACCTGACCCCATGAAATGGTTCCCAGTATGTCAGGCAATCTGGACTTGACAGGGTTGCCACTGAGATGGCGTCCCTCAAAAGAGTTCCCTTTTTAAGCTTGTGGATCTTCAGATTGATAATTCTGCCATTTTCATTTCATTTCCTGAAAGTCAGGGTCAGCTTGTGAAAAGTTGTTAAACAACATGCTACAGGTGAACTGTCAACTCTAAACTTTCCCCATTCAGAGCATCACGTGAAGACTTCCTTGGGTTTCACAGTGGCTTCCTGATTTTGGTGGTCCGCTGAAGAAGGGAGTTTGAAGGTTGTTGTATACTGTGAGCAATCGTCCGCCCATGTCCTGCCTGAAATACCATGATTGTTTATGAAAAGTATCTTTAATAAAGCTGGATACAGTCTGGCTTGGGAAAAAAAAATAAAGCAAATGAGTTTTCTGTTAGCCAACAGCAATCTAATTGGCTCCCCCTCCCCCACCATCTATCTTCCTTATTTCAGTAAATGGCATCACGGTTGTCTACATGGTCATTCAAATCCGAAATTTATTTATTTATTTATTTTTTAAAGACTTGATTTATTTATTTTTGAGAGATAGAAGGAGAGACAGAGCCAGAGACACAGGCAGAGACAGAGCCAGAGACACAGGCAGAGGGAGAAGCAGGCTCCATGCACCGGGAGCCCGACGTGGGATTCGATCCCGGGTCTCCAGGATCGCGCCCTGGGCCAAAGGCAGGCGCCAAACCGCTGCGCCACCCAGGGATCCCCAAATCCGAAATTTAAAAGCTGTCTCTAGATGCCCCCTCCCTCCCTCTCCCTCAGGCACCTCCCGTGCACCCAATCCATCTGCAGGTCCAACTGCTTCTTCGAGACCTCCTACAGCTTATCCTCTTCGCTCTTTCTACAAACACACCTGAGTCCACGCCGTCATTATCTTTTTGCCAGAATTGCTGCGGATCCGCTTTCATCTACTCCAAGACCCCTCTGGCTGGGTCTCTAGTTGTGCAGCAACAGAAATGGAATCAGGCCCTTCGTCCAATGTCCTTCCATGGCTTCTCATGGTTCCTAGACCGGTAGCCAAATTCAGCCCCCGGCCTGTAGCACCCCGCTGATGTGGCTCTGTCACCGTCCAGACTCGGGGCTTGCTGTCCCCTGGTCACACTGGTTTGCTTCTCACCCCTGGCGGACATCCGTCCAGCGTCAGCGTCTTTGCACTGTCTAGTCCCTCTGCATGCACTGCCTTCCAGGATGATGCGGCCCCCCCTCCCCATGCACATCCAGTTCACCTAATTGTCTCTCCACATTTTTATGCGTCAGCATAAGGATCACCTGCTCAGGGAGCCTTCCCTGGACACCTATGTTGAGGCTGCGGCCCATCGTTTCTCTCTGGCGTGGTCTCTTGTTTGTCTCCTTTGAGGCACTTACTGCAAAAGGTTGGTCGGTCGGTTATTTCACTGCTCCCCCTACTTCTCTCTCCCACAATAATGGAAGAGATGAAGGATTCCCCTTGTCCTGCTAGCCGCGGGGTCCCCAGCACCCGGCCAACACCTGCGTATAAGGGGCACTCCATAGGAGGTGCCAGATGAAGAAGGAGCAACAAACTCCTCTTTTATGTAATTCCAGTGTGATTCACAGTTAAATTAGCTTCCGGCCTTCAGCATAGTGGTTCGCCAATCCTGTGTGTTACTCAGTGCTCATCACTGAAGTGTGCCCCAATCCTCTTCACCTCTCTTACCCATTCCGCCCACCTCCCAACTGGTAACCATCCGTTTGCTCTTTAGGAGTCTGTTTTCTCTCTTTTGTTGTGGTTGTTGTTGATTTGTTTCTTTTCTTATTTTTAATAACCATGTCTGTTGATCTTAATCTGGCATTCATCAAGTTTTTTTTTTTTTAAGATTTTATGTATTTATTCATGAGAGACACAGAGAGAGGCAGAGACACAGGCAGAGGGAGAAGATGCTCGACCACTGAGCCACCCAGGTGCCCCTGAATTTTTTTTTTTTAAACAAGAGAATGGCACAGTGGAAAGGCAGAGGAAAGGGAGAAGACAGTTAAAAATAAAAGGTAGAAGAGGCATTTTATAATTTATTAATCTATGAATATTAGTATCTCATTTTAGAATTTGAAAATTCTCACTTCCGAGACATCTGATTTAGAGAGCATAAAAAAAGTTCATTGTATAAATTTTACAATTTTTATTCCACTTGAGTGGGAAAACAATCTAGTTTAGTTCAGTAGAAATGACTGTGAATCCAGTGACCAAATTCCACTTATATGAGTTTATAAAGGGTTTGCAGATAATGAGAAAGAGGTCACTGGGATTACTGTTCACTCTTGAGAGATGTTTTTATTTAATGTCTGTCTTACTGCCATGAGGAAAAGTAGCTTTATTAATCTTTCAGAACTACATTAGATTGAGTCAATTATAGCCCTTCCATTAAGAAAATTAGATTTTTTTTTCATATTTGCACTATGTGGACTGCAATAAGCACAGAAACCAAACATTTTGAGTAGACACTAGGCCTTTAAATTATGGAGCAATTTAGATTGATTTATCAAGCAGATAAGGTTGTTTAGAAGCAGGGGAAGAAAGAAGAAGGATTTAAAAAACTCATTATCATTTAATCAATGACTAAATATTTTTTAGTTGTGGTGATAAAACTTTCATTTCAAAACCAGTACCTAGTTTAGAAATTCATTTATCAGCTGTCTTTTTGGAAGGATTCTAAGAGACACCGCATAATTCTTAAAAATCTCTCTGGGAATATCAGAAAAGCTCTAGTTTCAACATGTCAGTTCACTTCTTTTCAATGTGTGTTTCTGTTGATAAATATTTTATTAAAATATGATATAGGTTTCAGCTTTCCCTATTAGTATTACCTTCCCTTCTCCTTCCCAAATCCCTTATGGCCAAGTTCAAATCTGTGATATTGTGTTTTATAATAAGAAATATATATTTGGTGTTCTTCGGATTTCTGGCACAGAGCTCCTGAAACCACTGGAATTTCCTAAGTATTAGGGACAAGAAAGGTATCTTTATTATGTTAATGAAATGACTTTTGGAAAACACAGTAGGTAACTAACAACAGGGTTGTTTGTCTGGAGACACAACCCTGTGCTTAGAAGATCAGAACTTCAGTTCAGTCCCCTATCCCTGCCCCTGAATTCCCAGGAAGGAGGGAAGGGCTGGAGGTCGAATCAGTCACCAATGACTGGTGATTTAATCAATCGTGCCTCTGTAACGTCATCATGTTCAGAGAGCCCCCGGGTTGGTGATCACTTGGAGATTGGGGGAGGGAGGCCCACTTAGAGAAGACATAAGAGCTCTGCAACCTTTCCCCATACCTTGATCTCCGTATCTCATCCATCTGGATATTCCCGAGTTACATTTTTTCATAATAAACCAGTAATCTAGTAAGCAAAATGTTTCTCTGAGCAGCTCTAGTAAATTAAGCAAACTCAAGGAGAGGGTCATTGGAATCTTTGATCTATATCAGAAGCACAGGTGACACCCTGGACTTCCGATTACATGTGAAGTTGGAGGGGCGGGTCACTGTCTAAGGACCGAGCCCTTGGCCTGCGGGATCTCATGCTACCTCCAGGTAGACAAAGTCAAAGTTGCATTAAGTCATAGAGGAGCCAACTGGCGTCTGAGAATTGCTTGCTGAGGGCGGGAAACCCTCACACACTGGAATTGGGTGCGGAATCATAGCTGGTGATCAGAAACGGGATGAGGGTCAGGATCTTAAAGTCCTGCCAGGAACTCAAAGCCTCTCCAGATGGCCCCACAGAGTCCCTTCTCTCCTGAACTTCTATGCACCCTAGATTTAGCACCGACTTTTTCTGGTTTTGTCTTGCTTGTATGCTACCGTGGAACAGATTTTCGAGTTTCTGGTGTAATCCTACCCTCCAGATTGCTCCCACCTCTGGGCCACCAGGGAGGGGTGTTACTGTATAGGTGGGTTTGGACTACCCGATGTTTCCCGGCTGCCATATTGATTTGATCAATCAGGGAGGCTTAACTTGGAGAGTGTGTGTGTAAGGTAGCGTAGAGTTAGCATGTCTGTCAGTAAGAATTGAATGTTCCAAGGCAGAGAAAAACTCTAATATTGGCTTTAACAATAAAAAAAAATTATCCTGGTGCCCATAACTGACTAGGCCAGAGTTGTGACAGGCTTCAGCTGAAGTTAGCTCACCGGAGATGCGATTTCTCTCCTCTGCCTTTTGCAGTATCAGCTTCATCCTTGGGTTCCATCCTGAGGTCCCTTGGCAGATGTGGGCGCTCCCCACTTAGTGACAAGCTGGATGCAACCATCCCAGCTGTCACCTCCTTATGCACACTCTGCAGTAGCTTGGATGATGGCACGTCTTTTCACACAGGCCTTCCAGAAAACTCATCGGTTCTAATCGGATCCCTTAGTATGCGAGTCACTGCAGGTCAGAGGATGGGATGGGATTCACCGATTGAATTGTCAGCACCCATTTCTGGTGTAGGAATAGTGGGAGGGACAGGTCCCTGAAGGAAATGTAGGGAATTCTTCTCAGAAGCAAGAGGAACTAATTTGGAATATGTGTCTTTCATAGCTCAATCAGTTCAATAAATGTACCTTTTTCTTACCTTTGAAAGGATTTTAAAAAACCTACACAAGATAGAATATATTACTTTCCCCAATATTTTATTACATATGAGCTCTTACAACTGTTGCATAAACTGAGTTTATCTCAATGTGATTTTTAGAAATGGATGCTAAGAAATGATTTGTTCTTTTTTAAAAAAAACTTTTCTTTTTTTATAAAAGTGTAGTCAACATAGTGTCACGTTAGTTTCTGGTGTCCCACACAGTGATTGGACAACTCTGTATGTAATGCTTACCACGACTGCAGCTCCCATCCGTCACTGTACGAGGCTCTTACAACACCATTGGTTCTATTCTCTATGCTGGGCCTTTTATCCCTGTGACTTATCGTTCCATAACTGGAAGCCAGTATCTCCCACTCCCCTTCACCCATCCCTCCCCTGACAGCCATAGTTTGTTCTCTGTATTTATGGATCTGTTTCTGCCTTTTGTTTCATTTTTTTATCCATTTGTTTTGTTTTTTAGGTTCCACATATAAGTGAAATTATATAATATTATAATTATATAGTATTTGTCTTTCTCTGACTTATTCCATTCAACGTAATGCCCTCTAGGTCCATCCAAGTTGTCACAGATGAAGATCTCATATTTTTAATAGATGAGTAATATCCTATTATGTGTATATATATATATATATATACATATGTGTATAGATATATGTGTGTGTGTATATATGTGTATATATACATATGTGTATATATATTTATTATATATATAATAAATATATATTTATTTATTTATACTTATAAATACACACACACACACACACACCCCACCTTCCCCATCTTTTTTATCCATTCTTCTATTGATGGGCACTTGGGCTGCTTCCACACCTTGGCTATTGTAAATAATGCTGCAGTAAACATAGACGTGCATATATCTTTTCTAGTGTTTTCTTTTCCTTTGGGTAAATACTCAGTAGTGGAATTACTGGATCATACAGTATTTCTAACTTCTTGAGGAACCTCCATACTCTCCACAGTGGCCGCACCAATGTATGTTCCCACCAACAGTGCATAAGGATTCCTTTTTCTCCACATTCTTGCCAACACTTGTTATTTTTTGTCTTTTTTTTTTTTTTTTTGATTATAGCCATTCTTACAGGTGTAAGGTGATACCTCACTGTGACTTTGATTTGCATTTCCCTGGTGATTAGTGATGTTGAGCATATTTCCACGTGTCTGTTGGCTATGTGTGTGTCTTTTATTGGAAGTGTGTCTATTCAGGTTCTGTGCCCAATTTTTAATTGGGTTATTTGGGTTTTTATCTGCTGTCGAGTTGTAGAAGTTCTTTATATATTTAACCCTTTATTGGATATAAGCATTTGCAAAGATCTTCTCTGATTCAGTAGGTTGCCCTTTTTTTTTCTTGATGATTTCCTTCTCTGTGCAAGAGCGTTTTTATTTTGGCAGAATCCCAGGAGTTTTTTTTTTTTTTTCCTTTTGTTTCCCTTGCCTGAGGAAACATAACTAGAAAAATGTTGCTGATGTCAAATAAATTCCTGCCTATTTTTTCTTCTTGAGTTTTATGGTTTCAGGCCTTACTTTTAGGTCTTTATTCCATTTTGAGTTTTATTTTTGTGTATGGTGTGAGAAAGTGGTCCAGTTTCATTCTTTTGCATGTAGCTGCCCAGTTTTCCTGACACCATCTATTAAGAGACTGTATCTTCCCCACTGTGTATCCTTGCCTCCTTTGTCATAGATTAATGACTATATAGAATGGCTTTATTTTGGGGTTTTCTAGTCTCCTCCATTGATCTCTGTGTCTGTTTTTGTGCAGGTACCACACTGTTTTGATGATGATAGGTTTGTAGTAGATCTTGAAATCTGAGATTGTGAGACCTCCAGCCTTGCCCTTCCTTCTCAAGATAACTTTAGCTATTCGGAGTCTTTCGGGGTTCCATACAGTAAATTTTAGGATTGTTTGTTCTATTTCTGTGAAAAAATGCTTTTGGTAACTTCATAGGGATTGCTTAAAAATCTGTAGGTTGCTTTGGGTAGAATGGACATTTAAATAATATTACTTTTTCCAATCCATGAGCATGAAAATAATTCATTCTTAATTGAAAGGTTGATTTAAACAAATAGTTGTCTTTTTATTTATTTATTTTTCTTTTTATAAGGTTTTGACTTTTCATAGTCTTCTAAGGAAAAGGGATTTTGGCAATCTTTTAATTCAAAGAGTCTCCTTTGATTTCAATATCTGGTTTCTGATATCTTCAGTTCCTGTTGTATTTCTTTCCAGTTATCCCCTTAATTAAGAACTTTGTTCTCCCATGACTCTTATTACTACTGGACTTTTTCAGAGATGAAGCTCTGGACCCACTTGAACCCATTTGTACCTGGTAGATTCAGAACATTTGGGAAGCTATTTATTAACCTATACTTTTAAACATAATATTCTAGCATAGTTTATGAATTCAGTTTAATTATATATGTTGTATTGGTTCAAACCTATATTATTTGGATCATTACACAATTTTTTACAAACTTGCTATTTGTTATATCCCCCTGAAAAAATTCCGCATTAATCCCCTTTTAGTGTTTCTGATAATCCCTACCTCAAGTTTTCAGTTATTTAGTAGGTTTACCAGCCCATAGAGAGATGCTGAGATGCTGGGCACCTTGATGTTGTGACTATGATGGAGTTAATTTCTGCAAATTTTCCTCATCAGATTCCTAATTTATGCATCTGATAAAAAATTATATGCGATGTATCATAATTATCTCTAATACATTAGAAACTAATTTAAAAGAAAATAAGTTGTTAAATTATATTTAGTTAACTATTTATTCACTGGTATTAAATTATTTACAGTAATAATATGTTGTTTTTGAGAACTGCCTGCATGTGGTAGTGGAAAACTTTTTCTTTTAATTGTAATTGAGAAATAAAAAATGAAAAATGTTAAGCTAAACCAATTGATGTTTTATAGTACAAAAATATAAAAACTGCGAACATTAGATTATATAGCTTTGATCCATTTTTGATGCCACAACACACTGCTAAAATTTTAATCGAAATATTAATATGAATTCTTATATTAAATTGATATAAATTCTGTATATTTACTATATTACTATATATTTAAAGTGGGCATTGCCTTTAAAAAGAGAAAAGTCTCAATCTTTCTCTTTTTTTTCCTCCCTTTCTTCTTCCATCTCCATCTGTTTATACAGAAAGAGGTTGGCTGGCTTTATTTGATACCTCTTGGAAGACTCATGAACCATCATTTATTTAATTAAGTAAATCACGACAGTTTTAACCCTGGAATATGCCCTATAGAGTTTCTACTGCAAAATACATCTCAGTGAAACATTGTCACCTAAAATTTGTAGCATCTGTTTGGTGAGTGTTGATTTGGGGCTCATACTGGATATTATGTTTTTCTTGTTCATCCTGTCTTAGTCCATACGGCATGCCTTTCTCCATCTGCAGTGAGCAGTCTTTCATGTTGATATTTCAGTTTTTTAAAAAAGATTTATTTATTTATTCAAGAGAGAGCATGTGTGCGTGTGAGAGAGAGCATGCAAGCAGGGGGAAGGGCAGAGGCAGAGGCGAGGGAGAGAGAGAATCTTAAGCAAACCCCTTGCTGAGAATGGAGCCCAACACAGGGCTCACTCTCATGACATGAGCCAAAACCAAGAGCTGGACACTTAATTCATAAGTGAACAAAATGTGTGACTTGATTTTTGGTTTTTATTTAAGCTGGACTCCCCTTCTGCCCTGCTAAAGTATAATTTTCAAAAGGCTGAATATTTATGACTCTCAGGCAAATATACTATGAACACATGTCAAAGATTTTATTTACTCAATTAAGGAGGGAAGAAATAAGGTGATAAACTGGTCTAAAGAGCATTTGAGGGACGCCTGGGTGTCTCAGTGGTGGACCGTCTGCCTTTAGCTCAGGTCATGAACCCGGGGTCCTGGGATTGAGTCCCACATCAGGCTTCCTGCAGGGAGCCTGCTTCTCCCTTTGCCTGTGTCTCTGCCTCTCTCTCTGTGTCTCTCATGAATATATAAAATCTTTATTTATTTGTTTCTATTTATTTTATTTTATTTTTAAAGATTTTATTTATTTATTTATTTATTTATTTATTTATTCGCTGGACTCGATCCCCGGTCTCCAGGATCACACCCCAGGCTGAAGGCGGCACTAAACTGCTGCGCCACCTGGGCTGCCCTATATAAAATCTTAAAAAAAAAAAAAAAAGCATTTGAGAATCTATATACACACAGACATACACATAAAGGGATTTTAGGACAAGATTTCTCAGATAAAAAATTCTTACCTTCAACCAGAAAATTTGTTTACGTTTCTGAGACAGAAATCTACAAGATACCTTTGCCCCTATAGGGTTGTAAACTAGCCCAGTCGATAGAAAGTCAAGCCCAGTACTGCATTGAGAGAAAACCCTGGGGATCCCGGGTGGCTCAGCAGTTTAGTGCTGCCTTCAGCCCAGGGTGTGATCCTGGAGTCCTGGGATCGAGTCCCGTGTCGGGCTTCCTGCATGGAGCCTGCTTCTCCCTCTGCCTGTGTCTCTGCCTCTCTCTCTCTCTTTCTCTCTGTGTCTCTCATGAATAAATAAATAAAATCTTAAAAAAAAAAGAAAACCCTGCAATTTCTTTTTCCTGTTTTCAAGTTCTAATTTTTGTGATACCCATACTCTTAATGCTCTTCATTTTGGTGTGTCCATATTCCCCTGCCTACTCTCACTCCCTTGGTGATCTCGTTCTCCTATAGTGTGGCTATAAATATCATCAATATTCTGATAACTCCTGTATTTATATCTATAGCTTAGACCTGTTTTCTGAACTTTGACTCATTATCCACCTGCCTATGGTACTGTGTCCTTAGATACCTAATGGGTAGTTTATTTATTTTTTTAATATATTTTTAAATTTTTCTTTATTTATGATAGTCACACAGATAGAGAGAGAGAGAGGCAGAGACACAGGCAGAGGGAGAAGCAGGTTCCATGCACCGGGAGCCCAACGTGGGATTCGATCCGGGGTCTCCGGGATCGCGCCCTGGGCCAAAGGCAGGCGCCAAACCGCTGCGCCACCCAGGGATGCCCCCTAATGGGTAGTTTAAAACTAATACATCTAAAACAAATCATCTGGTTTTCCTTTTTGTAAAAAGCTCACTTCAAGTACAACCCCCATCTCTGAATAATGGCTGCTCTGTTCTTCCATATGATCAGAAGTTATCAGCACCTTATTTTCTCATACTCCACAGGCAATTCTGCAGGAAACACTAATCCATCTCCAAAATATATCAGAATCTAATTACATCTTACCACCTCCACTGCTACCACCTTTTATATTATTAGGTATGTCCCTGCAGAGGGCTGAGCTCCAGAGACACAACTTGCCCAAATAAAGCAGAGCTTTGATTTATCCAAGGGTAAATTAGTAGTTCTCTAAACCTGAATATACAAACCAGAAAAACTCTCCAGAGAATCCATTCTGCTGAAAAGTTCAATAAGTGGTGTTATTGAACATCATTTCTTTGATTTATAATTACTATGTAGCTATTCCTAATATCCCCAAGCACATATGAAAACAACTTCCTCTATTTAAGTATGTTGTGAATATTCTTTTTTTTTCAATTTTTTTCTATTCATTTATGTAAATTATAATGCTCACTGTTCAAAATAATTGATTTCTCTGATATACATGTCATTCTCAAGGAACCTGAAATATGCTGATGCTGTATATACGTATGTATGTATGTTGAAAGGCTCTGCATTTGTTTGCTGGGACTGCCATAGCCACGTACCACCAAGTAGGTAGCTTAAACAATGGAAACTTATTTTCTCACAATTCTGGAGGCTAGATATCTCAGTTTAAGGTGTTGGCAGGGTTGGTTTCTTCTAGAGGCCTCTCTCCTGGGCTTCGATGGCCATCTTCTCTCTGTGTCTTCACCTAGTCTTGTCCCTATGTCTGTCTGTGTCTTAATCTCTTCTTATAAGGACATCCATCATGTTGGATTAGGGCCTACCCACATGACTTCATTTTTATCATAACTAAATTGGGGCTCCTTAAAGCCCCATCTGCAAATTTTCAGGTACCGTGGGCTAGAACTTCAGCAGATGAATTTGTAGAGGGGAAAGCACAGTTCATGTCATAACACTCTTGCTTTGACAATGGGCACAAATTTCATGCTCACTTAGGTATCTGACACAAACGTCAGTGAGTTTGAATCACTAACCTGAATTATCAAGATTCTAAAATAAGAGAACTCAGGCCCAGCCTGAGGGTACCCTTCCCTTGGGGTACCCTTTGGGTCTGAGGCATGTGCTACTCTCAGTCAAGCAAATGAGTACAGTACATTGGTTTGTATCTTTCTCTTGATTCAAGAGAGATTAAAAGATATTGAAAAATAGAAATAAAATGGCATCAGCAAGAAGTCATCTCTCGCAAGTGGTGGTGAAGGACTACACCTTGCACTTGTGAAAACTATTGCATTTTGTTTCCATGATATATTGTAGATACCAATTTTATTCCCAAATAATTCAGCAAATAATTAACATAAAATTGAGATTTTCCATTTTATAGTCTTTTTCTGTTAAGCAGAAAATCTAGAAGAGTTCTGTAGTTAGAGATAATAGGCTAAATCAAAGAAGAAGAAAGTAGTTATGATTTTTGAAATCACTAATTGAAGCTTTAAGTGTCTGGCAGTGTTCTAGTGCTTTGGGGTTGAAATCTGCTCAGTTCCTTATTTTCCTTTGTCAGCTGTGTTCACCATGGTAACTTTAGTAAAACTCCCCTCCTAAATGTTTTCCCTCTGAGGTGCAAAGCACCTTCTTAAAGAAGGCTGACAACCTGGTAGGAGTGGGTGTTTGAAAAATAAATGGAAAGTATTCTGCTTTCTTCATAATTGCTGTGGGTGGAAGGAGGTGAGGAAATTATTGAGGGGATAAGGTTGGATGAAGGAAATGCTTTGTTTTGGGCTAAGAATCTGATTGTTGAGGTAGAAAATTAATTTAAAATATGTGAGGGAAACTTTTCCTATTCACAAAATTTCCTTATTTCTCATCTCAGAATTTGGACAAACTTTGTCCATACAAATTCATGATCCATTTTGGAATATGGATTTTGTATGGGACAAATTTAGCCAGTACCCGATGCAGTGAATCCTGCTTGGGTCCAGTTTCTCCATAAAATATGGGGGCAGTAGAAATGCAAGTTCTCAGCCTTAGTCATACATTGGAATCAGCTGGAGATGTTTAGAAAATGCCAATGCCAGAGCCCTATCTGGAGATTATTTAAGGTCTAGGCTGATATCCAGATATGATTCTTATGTACTCAAGGCAATTTCAATGTCTAGTAAGAATTGAGAATCACTGTATTTATGGATTTCAAAGGGCCCTTCCAACTCAAACACTTTTTTTTTTAATTAAAGAGAGAGCAAGTGAGTGGACAGGTTTATGCAGGGGTAGGGGCAGAGGAAGAGGGAGAGAAACCCCAGAAGACTCCATGATGAGCACAGATTGTAACACAGGGCCCAATCCCAAGATTCTGAGGCCACCACTCGAGCTGAAACCAACAGCAGGTCACCCAACCAACGGCCCCCCAGGTGCCCCTCCGACTCCACCATTCTAAGGCACTCACATACAAATTGACTTCAACAGGGCTTGACTCTGATAGGACTGTTAATTAGGTACCTTTGCTTTCAAATTGGTAATATTTCTTTCTGTTCAGGCTTCAGGAAAGAAAGGCCTTTTAATTTAGGAACTTAGCATCTTTATTTTTGTTTATCCACTTTTTTTCAGATAAGCCCAAGTCTTATCAGTGTTCAGTGCAGAAGTAACATCTTCACTTTTGAAACACATTGGTTTTCAAAGAGTTCTATTGCTTAAAGATGGCTCAAAAAGCATTAACTTGATTCAATATAATTTTTGTGTGTGAGGGGGTAGCCAAGACAAAGTCAACCACAGATTCTCAGATGACTCTAAACTTGCGGCATAGTGGATAATTTTCCTCTTTAGGAACAGTGGTTCTTGTTCCTGATGGCACTTTAGGATTGCCTGGGAAGCTTTTTAAAAACCCTCATGCCCAGACTGCATCCTAGACCAAGTCAATCTTCTCAGATAATTCCAAAGTGGAGCCCTGATTGAGAATCCCTTGCTCTGGAATGAGGCTGTGTAGGCAAATGGTAACAAGCAACCAACCAATGATAGAATGCTGAGCGTGTTACCATCTCCTTTATTAGCAACAGCACCTTCTTGTCCCTTGTGGGATGATTCTTCTTCTGCTAAAATCACCATGCGATCTCTTCTTTTAAATGTTCGGCATTATTAGATTTAACGATTTCTACTGAAGATGGCAATGGAAACACTCCCTTCCTAAGTTGATGAATAAAATCTAGGCCAGTCTTCTCACAGAGCCCTTTGAATAGGATTTAAATAGTGGATAAAAGAAAAATAAACACATTTTTTAGGAAATGAATTTGTTAGGTCAAATTACGACTCAAAAAGACTCAGCGATGTACTTTTATTAAGTTTTTGGTTTATTGTTTCCTGGTAAGTAAAAATGCATTTCAGCATTACTCCCCTGTGATTATGAATATTGTGATTTTCACTGCAAAATGAAGGAGCCCAGAGTGTCGATACTGTGGTATCAAATGTGTGCTTAATTGTCATTCTGGAACTTGGTTCTGGTGTCTCCCCAAAGCCTATAAATCATTATCAAACAGAAAAATCAAGTAATTAAGCTCTCTGGCCTGAATCTCATCTATACTCTCTAAATATATGCTCAGCATAAAAAAATATTCACTCATATGGCTATTTAAACCCCCTAATAATGAACTTGCATCAGGGAAATGATTTGCTAATGCTTTCTCAAACAGAGGGAGTAAAGGAGCTGATTTCTTCCCAATCAAACATGCCAAATCCACTGTTGTTTTCAGTGGCCTGAACAGAAAGCCAAGGCTGATGTATGTGGAAGAGGGTGATAAAAGTATTAGTAGGAGTTAGTAAAAACAAACAAGAAAGTTGCCTTCACAAATTACATCTGAGATCTTCTTGAGATGAGTCCAAGGCATGTTGCAAATTCATTAGTTTATCAGTTGTCTTTCATCTTTAAAATCACACAAAACAAGCAATTATTTAGAATGAAATAACTGGTTTAATATTCATGAACTTGAGAAAACTTGAATTTAAATTCAGGCTGGGATCTGAATTAGCACCAACCGAATACAGAAAGAAGTCAATATACATGCACAAATTAGTTTTAATAACATATATGGTTAAGATATATTTGTTTTACTTGATATACTTGAAGGACCACTCTTGGAGTTAAAACTTATTTGTATTAGTTGGCTGGGCATGATACAGGCTGGACGCCCCGTAGCTCCAGGGCCTTGGCAAAATTGACCTCCAGTGGCTTGCCCGTGCCTTTGGTGAGCCTCAGAGACCGGATGCAACCTCGAAACCTAACGTTGGTTGTCAGACCAAACTGGTTGAGGCCATCTGAAAAACAAAGCAAAAAGCGCTCAGCTTTGACATGCAGCTTCTGTGTTAAAGGAATTTAAAAAATTTTAATTGTAGTGTAGTACTTGACAGTCAGTGTTATATTATTTTCTGGTGTACAATACGGCGATTCAGGAATTCCGGTCTATAACTCAGTGCTCATCAAGGTAAGTGCGCTCCTCATCCTGTTCCTCTATTTCACCCATCCCACCCACCTCCTCTCTGATAACCATCCGTTTAATCTCTAGAGATAAGAGTCTGAATTTTTGGTTTTTGGTCCCCGCCCCTTCGTGCATTTGTTTTGTTGTTTCTTAAATTCCACATATGAGTGAAGTCATATGGTTGTCTTTCTCTGACTGGCTTATTTTGTTTAGCATTATACAATCTCCATCTATTTATGTTGCCACAAATGGCAGGATTTCATTCTTTTTTAATGGCGGAATAATATTCCATTGTATGTATAACCACATGTTTATCCATGCATCTATTTATGGACACAGGCTGCTGCCTATCTTGGCTACTGTAAATAATGCTGCAACAAACATAGGGATGCATGTATCCCTTCAAATTACTGTTTCATATCCTTTGTGTATATACCCAGGAGTGATTATTGGATGTAGGGTTCTATTTTTAATTTTTTGAAGAACTTCTCTACCCTCTCACAGCAGCTACAGCTACACCAGCTCGCATTCCCACCAAGAGTGCACGAGGGCTCCTTTTACTCTGCATCTTCACCAACACTTGTTGTTTCTTGTGTTTTTGGATTTTAGCCCTTTTGACAGGTGTGAGGTGATACCTCCTTTTAGTTTTGATTTGCATTTCCCTGATGATGAGTGATGTTGAGCATCTTTTCATGTGTCTGTTGGCCATCTGGATGTCTTCCTTGGAGGAATGTGTGTTATGTCTTCTGCCCATTTTTTATTGGATTGTTTGTTTCTGGGGTGTTGAGTTGTCCTACTTTTTTTAAAAATATATATTTCAGATACTAACCCTTTATTGGGTATGCCATTTGTAAATATCTTTTCCCATTCAGTAGGTTGTCTTTTAGTTTTGTTGGTTGTTTCCTTTGCTGTGCAGAGCTCTTTATTTTGATATAGTCTCAATAGTTTATTTTTGCTGTTGTTTACCTTGACTCAGGAGACACAGACTTTTAGAAAAATGTTGTTACGGCCAAAGTCAGAGAAATTACTGCCTGTGCTGTCTTCTGGGATTTAATGGTTTCAAACCTTACATTTAGGTCCTTAATCCATTTTGAAGGTTTTGTTGGTGTAAGAAAGTGGTCTGGTTTCATTCTTTTGCATGTTGTTGCCCAGTTTTCCCAACACCATTTGTTGAAGAGTCTGTCTTTTTCCCATTACATATTCTGGCCTCCTTTATTAAATAGTATTTGACCTTAAAGTGGGATTATTTTCTAAGCTTTCTATTCTGTTCCACTGATCAATGGGTCTATTTTTGTGCCAATAGCATATTGTTTGTACAAATCAACTTTGTAATTATGACTTGAAATTTGAAATTGTGATGCCTTCAGCTTTGTGTTTCTTTTTCAAGATTGCTTTGGCCATTTGAAATCTTATGTAGTTTTATACAAATTTTAGGACTGTTTGAGTTCTTTGAAAAATACAGTTGGAATTTTGATAGGGATTGCATTAAACCTGAAGTTTGATTTGGGTAGTATGGACATTTTAAAGCCTTCATGTTTGTTTGTGACATTTTCAATTTCCTTTGTTAATGTTTTATAGTTTTCAGACTATAGGTCTTTCATCTCTTTGGCTAAATTTATTTGAAGGTGTTTTATTTTTTATACAATTATAAATTGGGTTGTTTTCTTTCTCTTTTGGCCACTTCATCATGAGTGTATAGAAATGCAGTGGATTTCTGTACATTGGTTTTCTATTGTGACCTTACTGAATGCCTTATCAGTTCTAGTAGTTTTTTGGTGGAATTTAGGGTTTTCCATATATAGGTATCATGTCATCTGCAAATAGTGAAAATTGTGCTTCTTCCTTACCAATCTGGATGGTGTTCATTGCTTTTATCTTACCTGATGGCTATGGCCAGAACTTTTAGCACCATACTGAGTAAAAGTGGTAAGAGTGGACATTCTTGTATTGTTTTTGACCTTAGTGAAAAAGCTCTCAGTTTTTTACCATTGAGTGTGATGTTAGCTGTGGGTTTTTCTCATATGGCCTTTATTATGTTGAGGTATGTTCCCTCTAAACCTACTTAGTTGAGGTTTTTTTCATGAATGGATGTTGTACTTTGTCAACATTCTATGAAGCCAGGATTACCAAAACCAGAATAAGACTCTACAAAAAAAGAGAACTACAGGCCAATTTCTCTGATGATTCCATCAGAATGATTCTATCATGAATGGATGTTGTACTTTGTCAAATGCTTTTTCTGCATGTATTGAAATGATTCTATGATTTTTATCCTTTCTCTTGTGATGTGATGTAATATGCTGATTGGTTTGTGATTGGTTTGCGATTATTATACCACCCTTGCATCCAAGGATTAAATTCTACTTGATCATGGTGATTTTTTTGTTAATGTATTGTGGATTCAGTTTGCTAGTATTTTGTTGAGGATTTTTATACTTACTTACATCAGAGAAATTGGCCTGTGGTTCTCTTTTTTGGTAGAGTCTTATTCTAGTTTTGGTAATCCTGGCTTCATAGAATGAATTTGGAAGTTTTCCTTCCTCTTCTATTTTTTGAACAGCTTGAGGAGAATATGTATTGATTCTTCTTTAAATGTTTGGTAGAATTCACCTATGAAGCCATCTGGTCCTAGACTTTTGTTTGTTGTGGATCTTTTGATAACAGATTCAATTTCATTCTCAGTAATTGGTCTGTTCAAATTTTCTCTTTCTTCCTGATTCAGTTTTGTTATATTTGTTAGGTTACATGTTTCTAAGAATTTAGCACTGGGTGTTATGCTATATGTTGGCAAACTGAACTCCAATAAAAAAAATATACAAAAAAGGAAAAAGAAAGAAATAGAGAAAGAAAGAAAAAAAAGAATTTATTTATTCTACGTTGTCCAGTTTGTTGGCATATATTTTTCATAATATAATATAAGTTGTTTTTTCTCCTTTCATTTCTGATTTTTAGTTCTCTCTCTCTCCCTCTCTCTCTCTGTGTGTCTCTCTTTTAAATCTGACTGGAGGTTTATCAGTTTTGTTCATCTTTTCAAAGAATCAGTTCCTGGTTTCATTAATCTGTTCTATTGTTTTTTTAAATTTAAGCTTCTATTTCATTTATTTCAGTGTTAATCTTTATCACTTCTTCTGATGGTTTCAGGTTTGTTGTTCTTTTTCTAGTTCCTTTAGGTGTAAGATTTATGTTGTTTATTTAAAATTTTTCTTGATTCTTGAAGTAGACCTCTATTGCTCTCTACCTCCTCCTTAGGACCACTTTTGCTATATTGAAAAGATTCGGGAACATTGTGTTTTCATTTTCATTTATCCCAGTATTTTCTGATTTCCTTTTTGATCTCTTGGTTGACCCATTCATTGTTTATTAGCATGTTATTTAATCTCCATGTATTTATAGTCTTTCCAGACTTTTTCTTGTAGTTGATTTCCAGTTTCAGTGCATTTTGGTCAGAAAATATGCATGGCATGGCTGGGCTCTTTTTAAATTTGTTGAGGCTTGTTTGGTGGGCTAATATGTGATCTCTATTCTAGAGAATGATCCATGTGCTCTTGAAAAGAATGTGTATCCTGCTTTCTGGGGTGGAATGTTCTGAATGGATCTGTTTAATCCATCTTATCTAGTATGGCATATAAAGACACTCTTTCCTTGTTGATTTTCTGCTTAGATTATCCATCCATTGACGTAAGTGGGGTGTTGAAGTCCCCCACTGTTATTGCATTATTATTGATTAGTTCCTTTATATTTGTTACTAAATTTTAAATTTGGTGGAATTTAGGGTTTTCCATATATAGGTATCACATATAGGTATCTGGTTGCATAAATATTTACCATTGTTATATCTTCTTGTTGAATTGTCCCTTTAGTATCATATACTGTCCTTGTCTCCTGTTACAATCTTTTGTTTTAAAGTCTATTTTGTCTGATATAAGTATTGCTGCCCTGGCTTCCTTTTCCCATCTATTTGCATGACAAATGTTTCTCCATCCCCTCACTTTTGATCTGCAGGTGTCCTCACTTCTCAGATAAGTCTCTTGTAGGCAGCATTTGTCTGGGTCTTGTTTTGTTATCCATTCTGTCACCTGATGTCTTTTGATTGGAACATTTAGTCCATTTACATTCAAAGTAATAACTGATAGGTACGTATTTATTGACATTTTGTTATTTGCTTTGTGGTTATTTTAGAGATCTTCTCTGTTCATTTCTTCCCTTGCTCTCTTCTCTCACCATAAGTTGGCTTTCTTTAGTGATATACTTGGAATCCTTTCTTTTTATATTTTGCAGATCTATTATTGGTTTTTGTTCTGCAGTTACTTAGGTTTGTATATAACATCTTCTTCATACAGCAGCCTATGTTAAATTGATGGTCACTTAAATTTAAATCCATTTTTCACTCCTCTCCTCTCCACATTTTAGCTAGATGGTGTCATACTTTACATCCTCTCATTTTGTGAATCCCTTGACTAATTTTTACAGATACACTTATTTTTACTTTGTGCTTCCTACTTTTCTCACTCTTACTGATGGTCTTTCCTTTCCACCCAAAGAGTTCCACTTAACATTTCTTGGGGGGCTGGTTTTCTGGTCATAAACTCCTTTAACTTTTGTTTGTCTGGGAAACTCTTTATCTCTCCTATTCTGAATAATAGGAGAGATTTTTATTATTAATTATTAATAATAGAAGAGATGATCTTACCAGATAGAATATTCTTAGATGAAGATTTTTTTTCCCTTTTAGTGCTTTGAATATATTATTCTCTACCTTCTGGCTTGCCAAGTTCCTGCTGAAAAATTTGCTGAGAGCCTAAAGGGTTTCCCTTGTATGTAACTGTGTTCTTTTCTCACAGTGCTTTTAAATTTCTTTTTGTATCACTACTTTTTGCCATTTTGATTATTGTGTGTTTTGATGTGAACTCCTTTGGTTGATTTTGTTGGGGATCTTTGTGTCTCCTGGATCTGAATTTCTGTTTCCTTCCCCAATCTCGGGACGTTTTTAGCTAGTATTTCTTCAAATAAATGTTCTGCCTCATTTTCTCTCTATTCTTCTGGGATCCCTATAATGTGAATATCATTACACTTGATGGAGTCACTGAGTTCTCCAAGTCTGTTCTCCTTTTGCATAATTTTTTCCCTCTCCTCCGCTCAAGTTGATTACTTTCCATTACTCTGTACTCCAGGTTACTGATTTGTTCTTCTGCTTCCTCTACTCTGCTATTTATTTCATCTAGTTTATTTTTAGTTTCAATTGTTGTGTTCTTCATGTCTGATTGGTTCTTTTTTTTTTTTATCTTTTTGTTAAGAGTCTTATTGATGTTCTCTACTCTTTTCCACTCTTTTCTCAAGGCCAATGAGTATCTTTATGATCATTACTTTAAATTCTCTATCAGGCATATTTAGCTATGATTTGCTTAGTTCTCTTGCTATAATTTTGTCCTGTTCTTTTACTTGAGACGTTTTCCTCTGTTTCCTCATTTTGTCTAACTCTATGCATTTGGTTCTCTGTGTTAAAGTCTCTTGCTCTTAAAAGTAGTGAGTGGGTGTGCACTTTTTACAAGGTAGAGCTGGTCATCTGCCAGAAGGATTGTGCCACTGTCACTGAGACCAGGCCAATCTGCAAAATTCACATGAGCAGCATGCACAGTTTTAACAAGGTGCACATGCTGTCTGTGAGAGATGACCAGCTGCTGCTACTGGAATAGAGGCCCTCCAAAGCACAAGGTTGGGAGATGCAGTGTTGGCAAGGTTTGTGCTGGTCTTGTGCAGGACTAGAGTGGGCCAAGCTGGAAGGGGTGGGGCTTGGTGTAAGCAAGTCAGGTAATGAATGTTGGGACTGCACTGGTTCCTGCAGGTGACCGTGTGTTTGTGCTGGGAGGTAGAGGAGGGAAACAGTAGTTGCTGGCTTCTTTGCTCCTGGAGGAGTCTCCTAGGAATCTCTGTCTCTCTGGGACAGTAATTAACTCCCTCCTATATGCCCCAGGTATTTTTCAAATTGTGCTTCTCTGCTGTTTGTCCACAGGCTGTTTGTTGTGCTCTGTCTTTACAGATGGGGACACAGTTTCTTATCATCATTCTGGCTCTCTTAGAGCCAAGTCTGCTGATTTTTAATGTTCTAGGCTTTAAGTCCTGCTGGTTGTAAGAACTCCCAAATTTGGCCCCTCTGCTTTTCAAAGCCAAATGTTATAGAGACCTGTCTTCCGCATGCATTCTGATCCCATTATGATCGTCTATTTCTCTCCTCTTTCCACACCCCTGGCTGTTTCATTTCTGTCAATCGCCTGTGGTCCTTTAGCTCCTCACTGCATCTGAGCCCTTCCTACCCTCTCCTCTACATTTAGTTGTGGAGTTTTTTCTTCCTGTCTTCAGGTCATTTTCTGGGTTATTTACGCTGATGAGTGTGTTATCTAGTTGTGTCTTTGGGAGGAGGTAAGCTTAGAGTCCTCTCTGCCATCTTCCCTGAAAGTGTTCGAAGAGCATGTTTTCAAGTCAGCCGTTACCTTGAGGTTAAATCGGAAGGCTGTTTTAAGTAAAGTTCGTGATTTTGTTCTTAGCCTTGCTGACAATTAAACTTGTAGCATTTCTATTGTTATATATCCTGAAATTTGGAGTCATGTAGAATGATACATTTTAAGATAGGAATTTGGTTTGGAATGAACAAATTTACAGCTGTGTTATATTATGGAATTTAATGAAAGAATTCAATTGATCAAATACTTTACTGAATTAGGGCATGGATGTTTAATGGTGACTTTACTTTTTTACATTGTAAAAATACATCTTAAAAGATTAAGCTGGTTAAAAACTCATACAAAATTTTTGTTGTTGTTGTTAAGGAGACTCCATTCTTTCAGCAGGCCTAGGAGGTGCTAGCTATGATCTCATTTCATAGACTGTGAGTGGGGAAATAGGATATCTCCAGAGCATCTTGGGGGTTATCCTTATTGAAGCAGAAATAGGTCCTTTTCAAACTCAGAAGCAACTTTGGAAAGAGGAGCTGTGAATTGGTCCCCATTGCTCCTATATGTTTTCCTCCATTAACCACTGCTGAATATATATTTTGCTTGTTTTGTTAGGCAGAGGAGCTTTACATAAATGGGAATGACAGTTTCTCTTGCCAACATGCTGAAAGACCATTCCAAGTGTGTGTTATTACAGTATTTATAAAGAGGCAGTTGGGCTATTTCTCAAGTTGGGCACTCTTGTTTATGGGCACTTTAGGTAACTGTGGTTTACGTGCTACACTTAATGTGCTGGACAGGGATTCTGAATGCAGATTTATTGCTTGGGTTTCTTTGTAATATAAATATAAACTCCATAATAACCTAAGGGGGAAATTAGCTTGTTTAACCCAATGATTTCCAGAACTTGAGGAAATAAGTTCCATTACATTTTATGATTCCTCTGGTATATTAATTTTCAAAAAATCAGAAAGAACACCAATGCTGGCCTTCATTGCTGTTAAATGCCTCATATCTTTTATAAGCCAAATTCATTTCCTCTAGCCTCCATCTCCCCAGGAATGAAACTTTGGGGGCTACCCTGTAAAGTTCTGTCCCAGTTGGTTTATATAAGTAATATGCTCATTTTACACACTGGAAGTTTCAGGTAAGGTGTTATTTATGGGAGTAGATGTTAAAGCTAGGAAGTATACTTATGCACACATTCATGGACATAGTTATACAAATAAATTTAAATACACTAACAACAAAGAAATTCTTATGGAGTAGATAAGGCTCACCTGGGAAACCTCCAACAAACACAGGGTCATTTGTATCAGCCGATGTGGATGCTTGGTTTGGGCTCTGGGCTTCCACCTGCTTCCCATCTACTGTCAGCTCAATGCGGTGTTTGATCTTGTTGGCTGTGACTTTATGCCACTGTCCGTCACACAGATGCCCCGGGATCCCAGCATCATAGACAGCAGTGAATCGGCCAGCACCATTGTCCACATGAAACATAAGCTAGAAAGTAGGAAGTGGAACAGTCACAGATGGTTTCATTAGACAGGTATCATGATGGTTCACATAGCAAAAAATGTTATGTTTGTAGGAAGGGCATCAGCTGGAATGGTTTAGAAATGAACATATCTGGGGCATTTTAAAAATTAAAAAGAGTCTGCAGAAATTAAAATACAAATTTAATAACCAGGAGTCACAAAGTATGTTCTTTGCTTCTGGGCATTGTTGAGAGCATGAGACAAGGTGTGTGAAACTAGTAATAATTCCGTGTTCAGAAAATGCGATATATAATTTGAGGCTGGCTGACCAAAAAGGTACCTCATATACACCGGGACAAACCCTAGCATGGATCTTTATAGAGTGTGAGAGTCCTTAGTGAACCCTATAAAATTTCTTAAAAGATGTTTGGAGTGATTCATTAATTCGATTCACAAATTCATTTTAGAGGATTATTGTTTTTTTTTTAAATGTAAGCTTTTGATATTTTAATTGTACGTATTCTTTTTTTTTTTTCCTTCATGGATTCCATTTTATATGCAGGATGGAGAATAACATAAATTACTTTCTTGGGCAGGCTTGATGTGTCACAGGTGCCAAAGACTCTGAGCCAGAAGGCCAGTTAAATTCTTAACAATGAAGAACTTAGATTGGAAGTTCATGTCTAAATGAGAAAAATCTGTTTTCAGTAACATGGAACAGTCCCTGAAATTTGAGATGACAGAGTTCTTTTTGAAGCTGATGAAGGAAAGAAACATATTGAAACATTAAAAACAGTCAGTCTGGCAACACATTTGACAAGGGAATAGGAGAGACGTAGGGGTTTTGAAAAGAAGATGAAACACTGCAATAGGTAAAAAGTTTGTAAACTAAATGGTGATGTGAGTACTAAGATTTTACTATATTGGGTGGAGTTTGTAAGAGCAGGACTTGGGGAGAAATACAATGCATTGTAATGGAACTTGATCCTCAGCAAACTGATAGTAGTGGTTATTCGCAGGTGATGGGGCGAGGCTGACTCTGACGCTGTGTAGTGAACATGTCTGAAAACGCGGCAAAGCCATGAGCTGCTGCCGATCTGTTTCCCCCTTTTGCCTCCGTACTCCTGGAGCTTTTTGCTTCATTGCCTTTGGTGATGGTTTGAAGGCCAGAGGGAGAGACGAGACAACAGAAAGCATATTTGAGGTCACTACATGGTCTTCCCCCTTGGGAGGCCACAGCACCGTAGAGCGGACACAGGCCCAGAGATGGAGTGGGATTCCTACTGAAGAGCCAGAGGGAAAACCTCGGTAACTTCTTGCTTTGCCTGCCTCTTTCCCTGCTGCCTGTAGTTCATAGGCTATTCACGGGTCATCTCAGTGCAGGATGCTGCTCCTGGGCAGGCAGGGACTGGATGGGTGTTTATTTTTTTATTTTTATTTTTTTATTTTTTGGATGGGTGTTTAGAATTAGCTTGTCCATGGTAAGCCAACGGACACAATTTATTATACTAATATAAATTTATTATGAATCGGCACTTTTTTGGAAATGGTAGCAGGATGTTTTTAAATCAACATCTAGAACTGACACGTTAGCTAGCCACCTTGACTTCGGAGAAGTGCCTACTGTATGAGAAGAGGCAAAGGCTGAGTTTAGACAGTCCAGGCCCCCCTCCTCTTTTTCCATTGGGATCTATAGTTTTACATACAGCGTATTCACAAAGAGAGAATATCAGTGTACTTTTAGCAACACAGTGAGAGCTTGAGATCTAAAATCATTTGGCCCATCCTTTGTCAATACAATTGGCTGACTGTAGAATCAGCACATTTAAAGTTTACCCTGGTCTACAGAGTAATTGTGCTGAAAACACACAGTAGAGACAATCTAGAAGGATGAAAAGATGCAATCTAGTTTCTCCCAACACAGTATCGGCAGGGCTTCATAACAGCAGTTCTTACGTATGGACAACATAAGGCAATCTGAAGTATTTAGACTGCTGGCACTCACCTTTTCATCAATCATTTCAATACCCATTCCATCCATTTTCTGGCTGCTGATTCCCAGGAGAACTCCAGTGGTTCTAGTTGTACGAAATTCAAATTCTACAAGAAGGTCCAATCCCACCTTGAACCCACCAACTGTAAAATGAAGATTTTTTTTAAATCATAGATTAGAGCTGATGGATTGTGAATTCAAATTTGTACAGTATAATGGATTTAGATTTCAGCTCAGATATTAATCAATTATAATAAGTTCCAGACTCTCTTATGGCCTATACTTCCAACAGTGTATCATATAACACATTTCATAGTTTTTGCTTATTTTTTGGTAGCCTTCCCTCCTAGCATGTAAGTTCTGCGAGGAAAATTTTTATTCCAGCACCTACCAAAATATCTGGCACCCAGGGAGGTTTAATAAATAGTTTTTGAATAAATAAATGGATGAAAAAAAACACACACAGAGATTAACTCAAAGAATCTCACAGCAATGTATAGTTGTGTTGGAATTCTTACTGTTGGATTAAGTCAGGCATTTCAGTGATTATTCAGTAAGATTTTACGAGGCCACTCGAAGATTATTGTGCCACAGTGATCTGAAAGGGTTCAGAAGTTCCCATTTTATTAATAAAGAAAGGAATTGCAAGTGCAATTTCGAAGGAAAAGATCCTGGGACATAAACAGATTTTCCCAGTTCATCTAGGGAGGTTTCTTCTATAATTTCTTATATTGGGTACATTGATTTATTTAATCTTTTAGAGAGTATTTAAGATATGCCTCTCAGAAACAAAGCCATTTGTTAAGAGTGGGTTAGATCACGAATCAGTGGCATGGAGTATTAGGGAAGAACTCATGGAAATTTTCTGCATGTCTTCTATTTACTAGGCAAGAAATAAATGCTCTGTGTAACTGTGATTGTCTCCAATGAATGGTAGTATCTGTTATGTGAAAAACTTCTTGTTCTACAGAGAACCTTGGTGGGTTTGGATGTGCAAAGGTGGGTTTGGAACAGATTTTAAGAGAAAAAAAAAAGCTGAATTGTTCTGCAAAATAAAACAGAAAGTGTGTGTTTTTGTCTCTGAAAGGGAGAGGTAAGGAGGAGAAAGGAACAACATGGGGGCCCCCGGGGGGCTCAGGGTCTGAGCGTCTGCTTTCGGCCCAGGGTGTGATCCTGGGGTACTGGGATTGAGTTCCGTATCGGGCTACCCGTAGGGAGCCTGCTTCTCCCTTTGCCTGGTTCTCTGCCTCTCTCTGTGTGTCTCTCAGTAATAAATAAATACAATCATTAAAAAGAACAACACGAAGCAGTTCAGCTGAAGACAGAGGTGACCAGCAAAAGCCACAGTGATCTGATGGCTGAAAAGTTTTTAAGGACAAAGATGTAAAAGGTTTAAATGAAGCTGTGTGTTTCCAGTGATGTGACCTCCTGTAAGTGTCCACGTATTGTGTAGACTGTATTACAGGCTCCGGAGGGGCTGGCAGGACTTGTGGGCAGCTGGGGACGTGGCTAAGTTTCTGGTCCGGTTTGATCCAGAACCAGAGAGCCCGGGCAGAAAGGACTGAACAGTCCGTCTCAAGGTATGATAATGTCTATTCTTGTTATTATATAGAAGATACTTCATATTTTTCTTTCCAAATCATACATTTGGAAAGAAAATGTGATCCAGGCCTGCTCTGGAGATGTTCACTGGGAAGGTGCACATGCGTGAGGTCAGGGAACTGCTACTCTTTCATCGATGAGAAACGGGTGCCGGGACGTGTGCACTGGATGAATGTGTGGGAGGTCGTGGCATGAAGCCTTGCAAGGAATTGAAGAGGGGAAGAAAGAAAAATGGTACCTCATCTCCAGAAAGGTACACAAGGAAAACTGGAAAGTAGATCAATTATGTGCATAAACATATGGACTTTTTAAAAAAATATTTAATTAATTAATTTATTAGAGAGAGAGAGTGAGACCTCGAATGGGGGCAGGCAGAGAGAAGTAGACCCTCGGCTGAGCAGGGAGCCCGACGCAGGGCTTGGTCCCAGGACCCTGAGATCACGACCTGAGCTGAAGGAATGACTGAGCCCCCTGGGTGCCCCAACATACGGCCCTTCTTGTAGGATTAAATTCATTTTGCTGTTATTGATCTCTAGGGAAGGAGATGGAATAAGCTCTCCAAATAGCCTTTTACTTTATTTTCTCTATTCATTTGCCTCAGAATCAGGTACATTAATCTTTGAAGTTTGTGGTTTTACTTCTATACATTTTTATTTCTAGTTTAAACTAATTTAAGAAATCCAGGACTTTTATTTTCCAATAACAGCAAGAAGTTAATGTCTGTACCTGTTAATATTCAACAAGAAAAAAGTGGGAGTGCCTCACCTGCTTTGGCAAAACCTGTTCCATCAAAGTATGTTCCTCTCTGAGCACGAGCAAAACATGTTCCAACGTGGAAGCTGGAGGTTGGCTGTTCAAGATCGGCGGGGGCCTCCGCCATCTGAAAATTCCTGATGCAGCCTTCAATGCTGTAGGTCACCTACATATTCAGGGCAGAAAAAAAAAAAATCAAATATCAGGGTTTACCAGAATTTTGCCTTGATATGGAATTCATGATTTGTGGGGATGCTCTGTGCTTGTAATCATCACCCAGTCGTCTTAAGACAGCCCGCGACCTCCCGGGACCTCCTATCACACCAGGCTTCACACAGTGGGTGCAGAGCATCCTGCATGGGGCTTTTCAACAAGGATGCCTGTAGCCTGTACCTAGCCTGCTCTGATAGTGTGAATAGTGTACACTGTGTCTCGGGGGGTGGGGGGAACCACTGGTTTTGCAGAAACCACGTGCTCCAGATGAACATCATGACCTTTAATGAGTTCCTTAGGTATGTTCTGGTCCAAGATGGTGATGGAAGGAAGGTCCCGAACTCATCTCCATCGCACACCAAATCTATACCTGTTTATAAAGCAATTCCTCCTGAAGAAGAATCGAAGGCTGACTGAACACCACCAACAAAAGATAAAGAGAACGGCAAGAGACAAGGCAACAGTGGGAACCTCTGCCCCCAACACTATGAACAGCCATGTGCAGGGACAGTAGAGGCACCAAGGGCAGATGTGTCTGGTATAGAAAATATATGAAAGGTTCAGGCCCAGAACCCTGCTAAACGGCAGGGATGCTGCTGGAACTCTGTGAGTCAGATGGGCCGGTGGGAGCCATGACTTGATCCACCTTGATCGCATGGACCACAGCAGGGTCCAGGTGCCCTTGCTGGGCTATTGCCTCAGTAAGCCCAGGCCCCTAGCTCACATCAGCCCCAACTGTCCCACCAGGGTGACCCCAGGGTGGTACACACTGAGCCACCCTGGGTCATGCTCCCTATAGCTCCAGCCATCATACCAAGGTGACACATGAGCAAAGCATGCTGGAACACCCCAGGCCTGCATTCTTCAGCTCTAGATGGCATGCCAGGGTGATGCCGATGCAGAGCACTCCAAATCCTCCTGACTGATGAGTGACTGAGCACCACCAGGATGCTCCCTGCACTGAGTACCCCAGGAACCTCCAGGGCCCTGCCTCCATTCCAGTTGTCTCATGAGGGTACCCCCTATGGGGAGCACCGCAGAACTGTCCAGCCTGCATCCCAGTTTAGCTCTCAGAAGGGCATTGTCTACAAGAAGAGTCCTAGCTTCTACCCACTTCAGCTGTCCTGCCAGGGTGCCCTCTGTGTGGATAGCCCTTGGAACCCCTGAACTGTACATACCTGTGCTTCAGCTGTCCTATCAGAGTACCCTTTCTGCAGGGACCTTCAGGACCACTCAGCACATGCCCAGTTCATCTCCATCCATCTCACCAGAGCAGCCCCAGCACGGAGTGCCCTATGACCCCTAGCCCATGCCAGCCAGCAAGTGTCAGCAGGCACATGCAGTCTGCACAGGGGATGACCATACATAAGACCACTTCTTAAAGTTCAGAAGTAGCTGTTCCAAAATACAGAAAATCAAGCAAAATGGGGAGACTGAGAAATACATTCCAAACAAAAGAACAAGACAAAACTTCAGAAAAAGAACTAAATGAAACAGAGATAGGCGAAATGCCTAATAAAGATTTTTAAATCATGACTGTAAAGATACTCCTAGAGTGAAGAGTGAAAGAACTCAGTGAAAACTTCAACAAAGAGAAGATATAAAAAGGACCAAATCCGTTTTGAAGACTACAGTAACTGAAATGAAAAAATACACTAGAGGGCTCAACAGTAGATTAGCAGATGCAGAAGAACAGATCGGTAGCCGGGAAGATGGTAATGGAAAGCACCCAAGCTGAGCAGCAGAAAGGAAAAAGAATTCTTAAAAAATGAGGCTCTTGGACAACAGTAAGCAAATAAACACTTGTGTGATAGGAGATTGTAGAAAACTTTTCATGACTTAGGAAAGGAAACCAACTTCCAGGTTCTAGAAGCGCAGATAGTTCTAAACAAGATGAGCTCATGGAGGTCTACACAGTGACACATAATAATTAAAATGCCAAAGATTAAAGATAAAGGGAGGATTTTTAACAACAACAAGACAGAAGCCAAATTATGACTAGCAAAACCCCGTAAAGCTATCTATTGATTTTGTAGCAGAAACTTCATAAGCCAGCAGAAAGGGGCATGATATAGCCACAGTGTGGAAAGAAAAAGAAAACTTACAACCAATAATATCCAACACAGTAAGGTTATCATTCAGAATTGAAGGAGAGATAAAGGAGTTCATCATCACCGAAGTGGCTTTACAAGAAAGGTTAAAGGGACTTCTTTAAATGGGCAAGGCCATAATTAGATATAAGAAAACCATGAATAAAAAGATGTAAAATATGATAACATATACATAAAATGTGGAGGAGGGAGTACATACGTTCTTTTAGAAAGTATTTGAATTTAAATGGTGATCAACAGAGACTGCTATGTACTTAGATGTTACATGTGAACCTCATGGTAACCACAAACCCCAAACATATAATAGATACACGAGAGATGAAGAAAAAGCAAGCCAACTATGACACGACAAAGAGTTATCAACCACAAGGAGAGCCAAAGAACAGAACAGAGAAATACCAAAACAACCAGGAAGCAATTAACAAAATGGTATTAAGTACATACTTATCAATAATTACGTTAAACATAAATGGTCTAAATGCTCCAATCTAAAGACACTGAGTGGTAGAATGGTTACAAAAACAAGATCCATCTATATGCTACATCAAAAATACTCACTTCAGACCTAAAGACACTCACAGACTGAAAGTGAAGGGATGGAAAGGGCTATAGAGTGCAAATGGAAGAGAAGAAAAAGCTAGGGTAGCAGTATCTATATTAGACAAAATAGACTTTAAAACAAAGACTGTAACAGGAGACAAAGAAAGGCATTACACAATGATAAGGGATCAACCAACAAAAGGATATAACACTTGTAAATATCAACGTGCCCAACACCGCAGCACCTGAGTACATAAAGCAGATATTAGCAGACCTAAGAGGAGAAATTGACAGCAATACATGCCCCACTTACATCAATGAATACATCATCCAAGATGAAAATCAATAGGAAAATAGTTTCTTTGAATGACACACTAGGCCAGAAGGACATTGCACCTCAAAATAATAGAATACACATTCTTTTTAAGCACACATGGAATATACTCCAGTGTAGATCCCAAGTTAGGCCATGAAATATGACTGAATAAATTGAAGAAGACTGAGATCATATGCATCTCTTCTGGCTACCTGGAATAAAACTAAGAATCAGTCACAAGAAAAAAACTGGAAAAAATACAAATGTGGCTGCTAAACGGCATGCTACTAAACAACCAATGAGTCACTGAAGAAATTAAAAAATACATGGAGACAGATGAAAATGAAAACACAATGGGCACAGAGAAATTGGTGCAAAGGGGGAAATTTATAACAATTCGTAGGCCCACCTCAAGAAACAAGAAGAATCTTAAGTAAACAATCTAACTAGAAACATAAAGGAACTAGAAAAAGAACAAACAAGAACAAATGTGAATAGAGGAAAGGAAATAATAAAGATCTGAGCAGAAATAAATGAGACAATAGAAAAGAGCAATAAAACCAAGAGCTAGTTCTTTGAAAAGATAAGCAAAACTGATAAACCTTTAGCTGGACTCATCAAAAAAAGAAAAAGATAGGACCCAAATAAAATAAAAAATGAAAGAGAACAATTGACGTCACAGAAATACAAAGGATTATAAGAGAGTACTATGAAAAATTATATGCCAACAAGTTGGCATATAATCTAGAGAAATGGATAAATATCTAGAAATGTACAATATTCTGAAACTGAATTAAGAAGAAATAGAAAATCTGGAGAGACAAATTGCTAGTAAGAAAATTTAATGTGCAATCAGAAAACTACCAACAAACAAAAGTCTTAGACCAGATAGCTTCACAGGTGAATTCTACGAAACATTTAAAGAAGAGTGAATACCTATTCTCCTCAAAGTATTCTAAAAAAGTAGAAGAGGAAGGAAAGTTTTCAAATGCATTCTCTGAGGCCAGCATTACCTTGATACCCAAGCCAAAGATATCACACAAAAAGAGAACTATAGGCCAATATCTCTGATGAACACAAATGCAAAAATAATCCTTAACAAGATATTAACAAACCACATTCTGTAATATATGGAAAATACAGTCAAGTAGGACTTATTCTGGGGGTGCAAGAATGGCCCAATATTAAAAAATCGACAGTATACATCACATTTAACACAGTGGAAAATAGAAATAATATAATCCTCTCAACAGATGCAGAAAAAAAATTTGGTAAAATTCAACATCTGTCAATAAAAACTGTCAAAAAGGTGGGGTTTAGAGGGAACATAGTAAAGACCATATCTGAAAAGCCTGGAGCTAACAATATACATAATGGTGAAAAACTGAGAGCTTTCTTCTAAGATCAGGAATATGACAAGGATGTCCACTCTTGACACTTAAAAAAAGAAAAGGTTTTATTCACTTACTTGACAGAGAGAGAGAGAGAGAGAGAGAGAGAGAGAGAGAGAGAGAGCACAAGCAGAGCAGCAGGCAGAGGGAGAGGGAGAAACTGACTCCCTGCCAAGCAGAGAGTCTGACGTGGGGATCAATCCCAAGACCTTGGGATCATGACCTAAACTGAAGGCAGACACTTAACCGACTGAGCCACCCAGGCGCTCCCACTCTTGACACTTTTATTCGACATAGTACTGAAAATTCTAGCCACAGTAATCAGACAAGAAATAAAAGATGTCTCAATTGGTAAGGAAGAAGTTAAACTTTTAAACTGTCATTATTTGCAAATCATGTAGCATACATAGAAAAACCTTAAGGACTCCACCAGAAGAAATGAATTCAGTAAAATTGCAGGATACAAAATTAATACCCAGAGATCGATTGCATTTCTATGTACTGTTAACAAAGTAGCAGAAAGAGAATTTAGAAAACAATTCCACTTATGATTGCACCAAAAAGAATAAAATACCACGGAATAAACTTAATGGAGGGGGTGGAAGAGCTGTACTCTAAAAACTGTAATGCACTGATGAAAGAAACTGAAGATGGCACAAACGGAAAGATATTCCACGCTCATGGATGGAAGAATTAGTATTGTTAAATAAATATTGTTAAAGCAATCTACAGATTCAGTGCAACCCCTGTCAAAATACCAGGAGCATTTTTCACAAAACTATGACAAATAATACTAAAATGTACCACATGGGATCACAAAAGACCTTAAAGAGCCAGAGCATTCTTAAGAAGGAAGAACAAAGCTAGAGATATCACAGTTCTAGACTTCAAGGATGCTACAAAGCTTTAGTTAATCCAAACAGTATGAGACTGGCGCAAAAAGAGACATGTAGATCAATGGAACAGAATAGAGATCCCGGAAATAAACCCACACTTACATGATCATTTAATCTACAACAAACAACATAAGAATATACCATGGGGAAAAGACTGTCTCTTAAATGGTGCTGGGAAAGCTTGGCAGCTCCATGTAAAAGAATGAAACTAGACCACTTTCTTAGTACCACTCACATGAATAAACTCAAAATGGATTACAGACCTAAATATAAGACCAGAAACCATAGGACTCCTAGAAGAAAACAAAGGCAGTTATTTCTTTGACGTTGGCCTTAGCAACATTTTTCTAGATATGTCTCCTTAGCAAGGGAAACAAAAGCAAAATTAAACTATTGGGACTACACCAAAAACAAAACAAAACAAAACAAAACCCCAAAAAACAAAAAAAAACAACAACACATTTGCTCAGCAAAAGAAACCATTAAGAAAATGACAAGGCAACCTACTGGTTGGGAGAAGGTTCTGTAAATGACTGTCTAATAAGGGGGTTGTATCCAAAATGTATCATGAAGTTATGCAACTCAAACCAAAAATAGCCCAATTAAAAAAATGGACAGAGGATATGAATATTCTTCTATAGAGGATGTACAGATGGCAAATACAGACACGAAAGGATGCTGAACAGTATTAGTCAGTAGGGAAAATATAAATCAAAACGATGAGATATCCTCGTACAGTCTCAGAAAGGCTAGAATCAAGGAGACAAGAAGGAACAAGTTTCTGTGAGGATGTGGAGAAAAAGGAACCCTTGCGCACTACTGGCAGGAATGTAAATTGGTGCAACCCCTGTGGAAAATAGTATGGAAGTTCTCGAAAAAATTAAAAATAGAACTACCATGTGATCCAGTAATTCCACTCCTGGGTATTTTCCCAAAGAAAACGAAAACACTCATTTGAAAAGATACATGTTCCCCTGTGTTTATTGGAGAATTATTTACAGCTGCCAAGACAGGGAATAAAGGAAATACCTACTATAGATGAATGGGCAAAGAAGATGGTATGAATATTACTGAGCCACGAAAAAGAAGGAGATCTTGCCATTGGGGGGCAAGCATGGACCTAGAGGGTATTATGTTAAACGAAATAAAGTAGAGACGACAAATACTATATGATTTCACTTATAAATAAAATCTAAAAAAACCAACAAACAAATGGATGAATGATTGAACGAACAAACAAAAACCAGAAACAGACCCAAAATTACAGAGAACAAATTGATGGTTGCCAGAGGGCTGGGGGTGAGGGATGGGCAGAATGGATGAAGAGGACCAAGTACAGACTTGCAGGTATGGAATGAATAAAAGGGAATAAAAGGTAGAGCACAGGGAATCTAGTCAGTGATAGTGTGATAATACTGTACGGTGACCAGTGGTAGTAAACGTGCAGCGAGCGCAGCATAACGTATAAATTTGTCCAACTACACTACATAAATTTGTCCAACTACTTTCACTGGTTGAGTGAAACCAATGTAACGTGTCAACTCTATGATTAAACAGATATTTAATTAGTCCCTATGTTCGTTGTAAAAAACTTCATGTTTTTATCAATCGTGTAGTAACCTCATTATATACACATTCTGTCCTAATCTCATTCTATCTGAAGAGAATCAAGTCTGGCTTAGTGCTTCTTCCTCATGCAAACCTAAGGGAAGCGGTGGAGTCCTTCCTGGGAAAATGCACATACACCTAGACCTAGAAAGTTGGCACAGAGCATTTACAGTGTAGGGACCATAAAAATAAATCATTCTCTGCTCCGCTGTATTTCATCCGGTTTTAGGGGCACCCGTTACTCGCTCTTGTGATGAACTTCATACACTCTCATTTTGATCGGCCGAGGTAGCGTGTCCAAAAGCTACGAAAGGAACACAACACTGCCCCAACCACAAGGGGAGCCCAAAGCTGAAGATTGCAACTGTGCTGACCGGTCGTCTGTGACGAAGGACGGCTCTGCACCATCACATGCTCTGGGTCCAGAAATGCAATACGGTCCTTTGTAATACGCTCTCTAAAAACACTGATCCCTTCTGCTCCTTAAAGTCATGTTTTCCAAAGGAAACCAGGACACATGGTCTGATGAAGCATTATTTCGTGAATACTGGTTTATAAGTCCTCACGATTGAGGACTTTACATTTTGGATCCCGTACTGTCCCCTAAATGCCACAGTACAGTGTTGGACGACTGTAGTCTAAATACTGCCTCTCTCAGTATTTGCGAAATCTCTAGCCCTGAAACAATACCATTGACATCATCTTCCTTATATCCCCGTGCTTTCTATATGCTTAGTACTCGTCCAAGCTCCTTCGCTATATCACCTCACTTAATCTTTACAGTGACCTTGTTTCTGTTTGGTGCTCTGATCCTATTTTACAAAATAGGGGATTTTGTCAAACAAAGATTAAGCAGCCTGCTCCAGACCACACAGCTAGTTACCAGGTAGGTAGGTATTTAAGCCAAGGGCGTCCGCTCCAGGGTCCATACTCTGTTTGGTAATATTGCCTCTCCGGGTCAAATCTGCCTAGAAAACCTGTCACTTTTCAGAAAAGATGATCTCTTGGCCACACCTATAAGTGGCCGGGTCCCCATGTGAACTAGTAACTCAACGTACATACAGGACTGAGGCAATTATTTAAGCCACACACGTAAAAAGTAAATTGGATCCTTACCGGACCAATTCTTCGAGTGGTGTAGTTGATGGGTAGCCCGCCAACATACAGCATTCCCACGACATCCAGGATATCTGCTTTCTTGGGACTGGTGGTTCTGTTGGATGCATCATCTACATAAAGAATTCCTTCTTGCTTAATTCGCACAATCTTAATCTATGAAAAGAAGACGACTCATTAAAGCCAATCACGGATAAATTTCCAATAGGCCGAGCGTACGACATGAGAACTTTTTGGATCTTCGTCAGGGGAAAAAATGGAATAACTTATTTAGGGCCTAAGCGGGCCCAGAAGGGAAATTGAACCCATCTTTACAGTTTCCCTCACACCCTGCCTCTTCCATGACTCCAGCTTCTCCAAAAGGGTGCAAAATCATCCTGGGTGAGTTTTAGATTAAGGCCTTTTTTTTTTTTCCTATAGATTGGCAAGGGAGCGCATGGATCAAGAGGTCTGCTGTCGGCAGGATCCTCGCCAGTCGGGAGCCCCCGTCATGAATTAAGTGGGCTGCGGGATCCGTGCCCCACGATCTCAGATAGGCTGTGTTCCTCTGCTCAACAGGCACTTGTGGTGCAGAATGGAAGGAAGGGCAGCGTGCGAGGGCGCATGGCCGTTTCCACGGCTGCTGGTGGGTACACAGGGCGCGAGGAAGACAGACGGCCACCTGATGCTGAGATTTCGGCCGTGGGGAGGATTATCTTTCGGGGTGGAGCAAAATCAGGGGTGTCAAGACTGGCTTGGGCCTAAGAAACACCGGGAGCCTGCGTTTAGGAAAAGGAGTGGGTGACCCCACTTGGTTTAAAATGAGTCTACGTCAGGATTAGAATGATCAGGACCTTGTTTTACACTTGTCTGTTCTGGTTTGGGAGGCAGTGGGGATGCGTCTTCAAAACTAAACGCCTCCCTAACTTTGCTGCTTATAGCAAACTTTCTTTCTTAATCCCATCCGCATTGTGGACCCACAATAGGTCTGTTTTTCAAATGTCATGTTTATTCTGTTAGCCTGGAGAGGAGAATAGGCCTTAACGAGGGCTCCTGCTCCTTCGGGAAGATCGGTACTTGCTGCTCATGAGCTCTCAGGCAAGCACGGAGGTTCCGTTTCTTATATCCAGGATAACGAGTTGATTGACTTTGCATTTTTTTATGGTATTTTTTCAGGTTCTCTGGCTTCCTATAGGATATGCCAAGTCGACGTTTGTTAATAGAGGAAACCCACCACCTCGCGATACCAAATCCGCAAAATGAAACATTCTATTAGTCTAGCGAGGGAAGCTATGCTGAATAGGCGACCACAGGCGCAGAGACTGGTTCTGCGTGTGCACTTTAACCAGGCGATGCGGTAGCGACCTGCAGCCCGGCCAAGGAGGGCAGTAAGCTGGCAGGTGAGCCTTCGGTTCCCATCATGGGCCCAGTTTCTGGGTGGAAGGCCAGTGTTTCCAAAGTTGTTCCAAATGGCTATCGGTGGGGACGCTGCCCGAGAGCACGTTGCACATGATCTAGCAGCTTCCCAGACTCTTGGTTTCCACAGAGCAGGAAGGGGTTGATGGGGAGTGGGGGGGAGAGGAAGCCTCAGGGCCCGCGTTAGTTCCCTGTCTTTTAGTTTGTCAAATATGATTTCATAAACGAGAGGCTGTATGAGCACCTTAAGAGGAGGAAAAGGCCATCTCAGAACCCGTATTATTCCTCTACGTTGAATATGTAGAGTGTTAAGATGAATTCGCTCCCTTGCCCCACGTTCCTCACCGAGAATAGCACACACGCCCCTGGCCCTGGTTTGTACCCAGCCGTTGGGGGACCGCAGCTGTAGGGCAAGAATGGGGTCCACCCGGGTCTGATTACGCTTCCCAGGGGTGGGCGCTTGCAGGCGGCACTTGCTTTATTTGCACAACCCGCTGGCTGCAGAGTCAGGATGTACACTGGGAGCACAGCAGGTGCACTGGGAGCACAGCAGGTGCCCCGGGGACAGTGGCAATGCCGCCACCGGTTCCCCCTCGAGGACGCTGCCACCACCATCACCACCACCATCCCGGGGCCTTTTACCTTGTGCCACTGGCCATCGTTGATCTTGGTGGGGATCATGGTGTTGGTGTCACCGCTTCCCAGGTCGTAACTGAAGTAGGGCAACCCATGTCTCAGCTGAACGGTGGCGAAGTCTGCGTGGTTGATCCGAGCCATGTAGAAGAGCAGGCCCGATGCCGCTTCTGTCCGCACTTCGAACTCAATCGTGAGCCTGGGGAAGAGACGCGTGCAAAGCAGAGAACCACAGCGTGTTCTTACTCTCGGGCTCTGGGCGAGTGTCCCCGGGGGACAGCAGGAGGACCCCTGCGACCTGGCTCTCCAGGTGCGCCCGACCCCGGCTGAGCTCCATGCAGCTGCTTAGGCCGCAGGAGGAGCGACCGCTCAGGACCTCACGCGGCCCTCCTTCCCTGTGTCGCGGGGCACCACGTACCGGTTTTTGACTTTGGTGTCATCAAACGCAATTGCAACGTGGCTGTTTCTCGAAAGCCCGAACTGCTTGCTCCCGACCAAAAGAGCTGGCTCTGGATCTGCCGCGCAAGGACCCTGTAAAACACCCATGGGACAAAGAGGGGCTGAGGGCCTCTGCTCCCGAAGATGTGATCCTGCTCTCTAATGGTTCCTCCCCTGTCGCCTCATGTTCGCACGTGGTCCCGCTCGAGGTCCTTAGCAAGAGCCACGGAGTCTGCCTATCTGTGCCCTCAGCCACACGGCGCGTCTCCCGACTGAGCGAGCCGAAAGCGGGAATCCTGTACGTCGCGCCCTTGACTTGCCAAATCGATGTGCCCCCAAGTATTTATTGATCCGTTCCTGTTTTCATTACCCTCGATGGGAAAAAAAAATTGTGGATGTTTCTGAGAAAACTGGGATTTCCTTTCCATGTTTACTTCCCTGGGGAAGAGTTATCTTCCAAGAAGCCAGGCCAGGGACGGTGACAAGCTGGCCACTGGGCTACACAAGTAGAGGGTGTGTGTTCCCCCCGTGTCCCCCCCCCCATCTCCCGCTGCATCACTTTCTCTCCAGAACCATCGCCCCCGAGCAGGCTTCCACGAATTTCGACTTTCAGGAGGCTGTGTCTACACTTGTTGGACCACTCGGTCCCTGAGCTGGCTGCTGGGCAACGCGGCGCCTTTTCACTGGAACCAACCGTGTCCCAGGCCAGCTGTCACCGTGCGGGGACCCAGACCTGGTGCTGGGGCAGGAGAGCTTGCACAGGCCAGCCTGCGTGTCTCTGCGCTCTGCTGTCACCGTCCTGTCACCTTTTTGGAAAAAGGGGCCCCGTATTTCCATTTGGCTCCAGCCCTGCCAGTGACCGGGCCCGTATGTGGCAGCGTGACCCTCGGCTCTGTAGAGCACTTAGGCCCCGGAGGGGACCCAGGTCACGACCCAGCCTCTGGCCCCAAGCACAGGCTACAGAAGGTTCTTCCCAGGCAAGGGCAGCTGACTCCTCAGCACCAGGCTGTGGCCCCAGGACGAGGACGGCGTCGCAGTCCCTTGTCCACAGAGCGTGTGCCTTGGCAAGGGAGAGGTTGGGAGGGTGTGAGCCGCCAGGACGCTGCTCCGCGGGGGCAGATGGCGGCCCCTGTGCCCACGGAGGGCTCACCCCGGCGGGCAGAACAGGGACGCACTCTCTGTTCATGTGGCCCCAGGGTGCCCCCCATCTCGCAGGACAGGCCCCAGGGGCTTGGAGGCCTCGTGGCTCAGTAGCAACCCCCAGGCCGCAGTCGCTGCCCATAGACACCCCGAGGCCCGAGTCCGGTGGCGGCTGTGGGTCACGGGGCACCTGCCGAGGCCCACCTGCCGCCCCGAGCCGCTCTCCATGCTTTGCTCCGCACCCCCGGGCCTTCCAGAGGCCACAGAGCCCACCTCGGCATTGGAGGGGAGCCTCTGCCACAGGAGCGCAGGGGCTTCATGAGCAGTCTCATAAGAAGCTGTAGGGGGTAGCCCGGGGGGGCCCCCACGGTTTAGCACCACCTTCGGCCCAGGTAATGACCCCAGGGTCCCGGGATCGAGTCCCGTGTCGGACTCCCTGCATGCACCCTGCTTCTCCCTCTGCCTGGGTCTCTGCCTCTCTCTCTGGGTCTCTCATTAATAAATAAATAAAAAATATTTTTTTTTAAAAAAAAACCTTCCATCACCTTCCTTTCTAAAACTGGCAGCTGGAAGAGAACCGAGAAGTGCTGGCAGAGGAGAATTTTTATACGTATGTATTTTTGGATTTAAATGGGAAGCCAATTTGCCAGCCTGTGCTCTGCACTGATTCTGGGGCAAGTGTAGACCTGTCCTCTCCGTTGGCTAAAGGCACGTGGGACTGGATGTTTGCTGTGCCTCACCTCCCCCTGGGGAGTCCGCAAGCCGGCCTGGCGTGGGATGTGTGCAGGAGGGTGCAGACCCTGGAGGCTCGGCCCTACTCCCGGGGCCCCTCCGAGGGTCTAGCTGCTCCTCCTGCTGCCCAAGCGCTTTCCCCCTCTAACATTTTAAAGGGAATTTATGAGATGGAACAGAAAGTGCCTCATGGTCTGCACACAAATAAGGTCGTCTTATTTTTCAACCTGCTTCCTGTAGAAATCCAAGTTAAGGAAGAGGATTAAGAGAAAGGGTCTTCTCATGGGGTAATTCCAAGGATGCTTTAAACAATTTTTTTTGAAGATTTTATCTATTTGAGAGAGAACGCAAGCAGGGGGAGGAAGAGGGACAAGCAGACTAGGCCGAGCGAGCGAGCGAGGAGCATGAGTGTGGCAGATGGGGCGGGGACGGGGGCTCATGGCCCCGAGATCACAATCTGAGCCAAAATCAGGAACCTGATGCTGAAGCAGCTGAGCCACACAGGTGCCCCCTCCAAGGAAGCATCAAAAAAGAATGAGGGTTGCAAGACAGCTTCCTCCTCCAAGCCGACGTGAGCTTGAGAGGAGGCATCATCTTTATGGATGTGATACTTTACCTGTATTATTTTGGAAACACTTATCTTTGAAATGTGTTAAAACAACAATGATAAAAAGGAAAAAAAAATCCACAGACTCATCAATCTGAATGCGTTACAACCCTGCCACCTTGTGGGGACGCGCTGAAGTACTGAGGTGCGCGCAGGGGGCCGTGAGCTTGCTCCTTCTCCTCCTCCTCCCCCTCCTGTTCCCCCTCTTTCTCATCTCCTGCTCCCCCACTCCTCCTCATCTCCCCCTCCCCATCCTCCTCCTTCCCTCCTCCTCCTCCTCCTCCTCCTCCTCCTCCTCCTCTACGCTGGCAGGTGCAGGTGGCGGCGCCCTGCTGCCTGGCACGGTGGCACAGCTACAGAGGGTGGTGGCCGGAGCCCTGCTCCCCAGGCCGCGATAACGCATAACGCGGTTCAGGTTCAGATAACGCGCAGCAGGTTAGCAACGGGGAAAACTTTGTCACCTCAGCTCCTCCGTTTCAGGTCAGAATACAGCGGCGGCCGTGCCCACGGCTGGTCGTTGGCGGACACCTGGAAATGACTTATCGGACTCGGGGCAGCCCACGGTCGGTAGGCCAGCCTCCTGGAACTGAGATTGCTGCAGAGCAGACATTCAAATTGCATTTATCAAAACCGGCCTCTTTGTTCTTGAAAGCACCAAGTGATGAATGATCATGAAAACTGCATCGTTTTCCTCTTTCATGAGTCAGTAACCCCACTAACAAATGGGGGCTCAAATCGCATCTGAGAAGTTGCACGCTTCTTTGTGATGCTCTGTTTTACGGACGCATACTAAGTGGGAGATACTTTTCACAGCACTGACTTTAATGTTCCAAAATATAAAATCCCTACTCAAGCTGTTTATTGAGAAAGTGAATGATGTGACCACCCTGCCCACGAGCTCCTTTGGTAGGTCCTGGGCACCTGGTAATATTTACACGCTAACGCCTGGACAGAGGTTCCTTGTGCTATGGAAAATAGTTTTTTCCCCCCTTTAAACGCATATCGGGGTTGACCTGATTCGTCCTTTGGCATGGACCATACTTAGCTTTTAAAGTTGTAGCACTGAAGTTGCGAGAGAAATGGCTTTCTTTCGGCCTATTCTTTCCCTTTCCGCCCGCTTCTCTTCCCCAACTCCCCAAAGCCCTTAATGACATGCGGATTCTTCACGGCTATTTGTGTCACTCTTCTTAGCATTCACATTTCAAAGTTCAACTTTCCAATAAGCTTCAAGTAAAAAAAAAAATGCAGCCAGTTCATTGTATACAAAGGTGCACGGCCATGCTGGTTATAAAGACTCGGTACAAACCCCGTGTAGACCTGCCGGTGGTCATAGACATCTACAGTCTGACCCCCCCCACCCACCATCTTCATGAGGGATCTCTACAGATGAGACATGTAGAAATATTTAATCAGCTCAAAGTGGGCTGGAACACATGGAACAAGAGAAAAACGTAATGGGAAGCTGGGCTCTTACACTATCAAACGCGATAATACACGTAGAGTGACCTCTGCTGTGTGACGTCCCAGCAAGTCCGAATGATGGGACCGACACAGTCCTCAGGGCAGGGCTTTCCCAGGATCCTCTGAACCCGCGCTGGAGCCCGGTGAACAGCATCCTCATGGTGTGAGATGCTGGCGGGGAGGGGACCCACCATAGGGGACGGCCCCTTCGGGCTCTGCGAGAACAGAGGGCGGTTCCTCCACCAGGAATTAACCTACAGGCCTTAGCTCTTAATGACCTTCTTACAATCTAAATTCTGGTGTGAAAAGGGAAGGGGATGGTGAGAATGGAAAATGATGCGAGACTCGAGCTATGACCTCCATATCCTACTGGAGTTTGCAATTGTTGAACGTGGAATGCCTGCCACTCCCTTTCTTTCCTGGCACTCGCTCTCCCCCTGAAAGCGTGAAAGGCTAATGATTCCCACGGAAGAATTTTGGGGTGTTTCTGAGCGCCAGGCACCGTGCTGGGTGCTTTGCATACAGCATATAATTTACTTCCTCATGATAATCCTTGGCTGGGTAGATGGCACCGTCCTTATTTTTCAAAGGGTCATTTTACATTTAGGGAGGACAAGTCACTCGCCCGAGGCCACTGAGTGGAAGTAGGCGGGCAGGCCCGGGTCCCAGATCACTGGAAAAGGCCCAGTAGGCGTCCTCAGCGGCCCCCAACATGGAGGGGGGGGGCCCAGAGGAGAAACGAGCTCTTAATGTGATGTTGCAGAGGAATAAAGAGAGATTGAAAGCCACCGCTTTCAATGTATCTTTTAGAAAAAGTTATGAAAGCAAAACACACGTAAGAATATATATATATATATATATATATATATATATTAAATGATGAAAATCATCTCTAGTCCATAATACATCTGCTGTTAGCTTCTGATATATTTTTTTTGCAAGGATTTTTTTTTAATGTGTTTTTACCCATCTATTGATGTAGATGTGATTATGCAGTATGTATGCTTTTATGTCCTGTTTCATCCACTTCACATAATGTCCTAAGTATGTCATCATTTTGTATTGTTTCAACTGAAAGATTTTATGTACAAGAGTGTGATGATATATTAAAATTTGCATTTTATAGACTTGTTTTTACACTTTTAGATGCCACTAATCATTTGGTTTGGATGCAGTTTCAGGGACACCCTGCCATGTTTCCAGTTTTCAGTCTTGAAAGCCAGCGGGCTGTGTGTGTGGCCCACACTCCGCTCTTAGCCACACTGACCTCCACACATACTGGCTTTGTCATTTATATGAGCGTCTTATTCCTCAAATCTTCCACTCTCTGTCTCTCCCCCTCTCCCTTGCTAGCAATGATGATATTGTATTAATTTTTGCATGTAGTAGGCTCTCGACAAATATTCGTTATAAATTGTCGAACGTTTAACTTTTGGTCACCTTCTCTCCACTGAAGCAGAACTTCTCTCCACACAAAGAATGAAAATAAGAGAATTATTAAGAGAAATAAGGAAATTATTCTTATTTCTTAAACATAATATATGTATTTCTTAAATAATTTAAGAAAATAAGAGAATAATTAATTATTATTAAGATCAAATGGAAAGATGTGTATGGTCCCATGATCTGAAACTGTAAAAATATAACCCCATAGGGATGGAGGTTCTAAGAAATGTAATTATGCCCACATGGCATAAGGGGAGATAGCTGATGGAATTGAGATATCTGGGTTTTAGTGCCAACTGTCAGTAATGTGCGTGATGACAGGCCCTGAGCTAAGTTCTAGGGCTTTGTTAAGAGTCTATTGAGGGTCAGGATCTTTAAGGTCTCTTCTAGCTCTGGTGTTCTGTGAGTCTTTGTATACCAGTCCACAGGATTGCCACTCAACTTCTCTTTTGCTTTTGTCTTATCTCAGTGGAATGCTCTGTTTCTGAAAAGTTAAAACACATACTGCTGAGAGAAAATGGAAATTGGAACTAGAACAGAAGGTTACAAGAAAACTTAAATGAGTTAAAAAATCTCCAGTCCCAGATGGGAAAGTATCTTTATTTTCAGAAAAAAAAGGGGGGAAAAATGTGATCTCCAGAAACCATAGAGGGATATGCTGGAGACTCCCTATAAAATACAGTTTGTGCAGGCACTGAGCAAAGAGAGGTGATGACTGGGGACCAGCGGGCTTCTCCACCAGTGAACTGGACCAAGTCAAGACGGGCTGGCTGAGAGACCTGACCCAAGAGAAGGTTGAGTGGTAGACAGGCTCTCCAGATTGTGGTTGACTGAATATGGCACTGAGGATAAGCCAGCAGATTGACTCAGTTAAAATACCAAAGTATTCTCAGGTGTATACTTAATAAAATATGAGGACAGACCAATGGAAGGAGAGGTACTGCTGTCCCCTGACCTGGGCACTTTGAGTAATATTGTCTATTCCAGGGGCCACGTTTTGAAGGGGACATTTCAAACTTCAGAATATTGATCTATTGAAAAATAAATACATAAAAAATAAAAAAATAAAAAAAGAATATTGATCTGTTGAAGTAAAGGAATAAGAAATTAGGTCACATGGAGAATGCTTGAGGTTATAGACTATTTACCCTGGGAGAAAAGCTTTTGCTATATTTTCCTTTTTAATTGAAGTATCACCGACACACAATGTTACGTTAGTTCCAGGTGTACGACATAGCAATTCCACAAGTCTATTCGCTATGCTCACTGCAAGCATAAGGACTTTGCTCTTCCCAAATCCTGGAAGGGATGCTAGAAAGATGCAAACTCAAAAATATCTCTAGTGATTAGCAGCAGATCGCTCTACAGAACAACCCTTTCCATCGTGGAAACTAAGGAAGAAAATGAAATGAACAAGAGTTTTCAAAATCCGTGCTCAAGACAGCGTGTTGCGCCCATCAGTTGGCAAGCATTATAAATATGACGCGTACGCTGTAGAGTATAGTGAGATCCACCCTCTTGGATACATTGGTGGTGAGAATGGAAACTGATGAGACCTTTGGAAAAAGCAATTAATGGGTACGTTTTGAGAACCTTCGGGATAGTCTTCATTTAATCTGACATTTATCCATCTAAGAATCTGTCTTGAGACAATAAAGAAGAAAGTTTGGTAAAAAGAGGCGCTCATCAGAATATATTTCCTAACAGTGAAAAACTAGCAGCACTCTAAATGGCCTATGATGAGGAAAAAGTAGAATTACAAAGACAGAGCGTTGCAGTGATAAGGAGCCCGGCTGTGTAGTCGGGCCTCCTGGATGAAAATTCCTATTCTGCCATTTACTGGGCGACTGAGGCTAGACAATTCTTATTAACTCAAACCAAAAATGGGATGATGTATCGTTTACAGAGCCATGATGAAAATTACATATGAGGCTGAATGGCAATCATTTAGGCAGCGGCTGGCGCAGCGTCAGCACTCGGAGGCAGTCATTATGATCACGACGATAGAGCAGTTAGGCCATTTATTAAATGTTTAGTTTGCACTAGGCATTTAAGAAACGTTTTTTTTTTAAGTCCTCATGTTAACTCTTGGACTTACGTGCCATAAATACACTCACTGTACAGATGAGGAAACTGAGGCCTAGATTGGCTAAGTAGCTTTCCCAGATTCATACGCAAGGTAGACGGGAGTGTATGCATTGCAACCCTGGCTGTCTACTCGGGAAGCCATGCTCTAATCAATGGAATGATTACCCCCCACACAAGGGAACATTCTACGTGTCTCTGTGTGTCACACACACGCACACACGCACATACTCATCAAGACAGGGAAACAGAAGGACTCCACAAAAATCTGCGTTTTGGCTCCTCTGTTCTTGCCAGCATGGCACCCCACCCCCCTTCACTCACGCCTCAGAATGCAAAGAGTGTACGTCCTCCTTGTAAGGGCAAGGGGCTGATGAAGGCTTTAGCACAGGTGACATTTAAGGCAGGCCCAGGTGAGAATGACCGACAGAGCTAGCCTATGCGTGTTCCAGATCTCCAGCCTAGGCATCTTGCCACCCAGGTCCCCGGGCCCCAAACGATCACACGTGGGCCCTAGTCTCTGTTCTAATCAGTCCGAGGATCACGGTTCTCGATAAAAGCCCGAGGCCCAAGCAAAGACAAGACTCGTGCTCCTTTGCTTTGTGAGTCTCCCAGCGGCTCCGAATGTGTCTGCTCCACCCTCACCTCAAGCTGATTCACGTCTGATTTCCATCCTGTGCGAAGCCCCGACCTCTCGGCGGGGCCGTGAGCCTCCCTCTGGGCCCCGGACAGGGCCTGTGGGCCTCGTAGTCGGGCAGCCACGTCTGCGTGATGTTTAGTCGCGGATTACCGGTCTTAAAACGGAGGCCACCACATTATACACAGGATGCACCGTCTACTACTTGAAACACAACTAAAAGGGGCTGAAAACGGATACGGTTGCGTGTGTGTGGCGATGTTACAGGTGGGTCTTGTTTTTGGTTCTGTAGACGCATCTGTGCTATGCTGGCTGTTCACCGGAAAACACTGCTGTTTCACGAGAAAGAAGCTCAAAGCGGAACATAGAAGTAAAAGTAATCAGAGGAAGGCGTACGGGGAATGGGCTTCCGTAGACGCTGCCCTCCCTCGGATTCCAGGAGTAGGATGTACTAGATCTCCTGAATTATTTTCTCTCGGGAAACAGCTGAAAAGACAGGTTCCAATGGGAAAGCGCTAGGATGGAAACACTCACGTGGGCCCCAACGGGGGTGGGCGCGGGGAGGGCAGGCGTGGGCACGGGCCCTGGCTGGGTAACTGCTTCGGCTGGGACCGCTGCATCCTCGTCCTCGCGGGGTTTCTGGTGGGCACACCGACCGATGTCTGCGTTTTTGAAGGACACGGGCTGCGCAAAGTCCATGGGGCTGATGGATGGGATTGCAATTAAATACTCTGCATTAGCTGTCAAGGTGCTGCCTCCCAACAGTCCAGCCCCCCCTCCTCAGGCTAAGGGCTTGACCCTTCCAGTCGAGAGGGCAGCTCCTCCTGTTGCCTCTCCGCCCGCCGCCTGGGTCTGCGGTGGCCCCGCGTGGTCCCCTTAAGAGAGCAGAGTTGCCTACTTACACTGAGTTGATGACCACATTCCACACGCAGCCTTGGAAAGGAGGGATGTTCCTGAGGGGGGGCGGCTGGAACTCCGGCGGGGCGCCCCCCACGAAGAGCCTGTGGACCTGGATAGCCTGCTCCGCCGGCAGGGCCTGCGTGTGCCTTCCGTCTTCATCCACTTGCACAGTGAAGACGCTGGAGAAACAGCCGCAACCCAGGGCTCAGCGCCCGGCCCGCGGGTGGGCCTCAGGCCGGGGCACCCCTCGCCTCACAGGAGCCACAGGAGTCAGCGGGCCCCTGGGAGGCCACGGGCACCGCCCCCCGACAGGTGGCTCAGAGCAGTGGCGGCCCAGGGGGATGCGGGGACCGAGCCCGGGGCCTTGATCTCTCCAGGTGCCTCGTGTCCCTGCGGGGGACAGGTTGTGCACCTGGGCAGAGAGCCTTCCGGGCGCTCTGGGAAGAACCAGGCTGACGAGCCCGCGGGCGCCCTCGGCCTGTCCGTGGGGTCCCCTGCCAGTGGGGGCCCTGCTCCTTAGTCACAACAGCCCTGGGGCCCTGGGCAGGGACTCCAAGGGGGCGGAGTCCCAATGATGACGGTCACCAAAGGCATTGCCTCTCTTGTTCTAGAAGCAGGCTTTGAATTTCAGTTCAGATCAGGGGGTGGGAGGCTACTAGTCACTGGCCTGAGGACCATGAATGAATTCCTGGAAGCTTCCTATATATCCGGGGAGAAAACCAAAGCACTTAGGGGGGAAACTCAGTCCTAAAATGCCATCTGACTTGACTTTATAAAGAATAAGAACCAGGGAGGCCTGGGGGGCTCAGTGGAGCATCTGCCCTAGGCTCAGGTCGTGACCCCAGGCTCCTGGGATCGAGTCCCACGTTGGGCTCCCTGCAGGAAGCCTGCTTTTCCCTCTGCCTGCGTCTCTGCTTCTCTCCCTGTGTCTCTCATGAGTAAATAAATAAATATATATATTTTTAAAAAGAATAAAAACCACATGCGGAACTAGAAATAACAAACCAGGGCAAAGATGGTCTGAAATGGCCCTGAGCAATTGGTCGACGTTGAGACAGTTCAGATGTAAGAGAATGAAAGAAAAATGGATTTCATTGGTGCTCAAAATGTCAGTGTTCAAGGGGTGGAGAGGGAGCACATTGGATTTATTTTCAAAAGGAACATGAAGGGGAAATGACATATTGTTTTTTTTTTTCTTACCAAACTCTGGAAGAGCATGTTGGCAAAATTCAAGAAGTTCCACATTATTGCTAAGGATGCCGGTGGTTTTATGAGACTTTTAGGAAAACACTTCTGGGCATCTGTGACTCACTGAGCAGCCCCCCCGCCCCCATGCACACACCTTTTTTTTTTCTTGCTAAAAGCAAACTCTTCCTAACACAACATGGCGATGTTCTTAACAGTTTTAATGAGGGATTTAAACCGCTATTAAGGATTGTCTGAAGGGAGCAAATCTCTGCTCTCGAGCAGGGTTTTCAAAGAGCCAGAGGCCCTCATGCTTCCGATGTCGTGTCTGATCTGGTTCTGCCCCAAGGACCATTCCAGTGGTCCTGTCCTAGTAGACCCCAGGGTGGAGACACAGGATGAACGTGAGCTTTCGGGAAGAACCGACTGGAATGGAGTATTAGTGTAGAGGCTTACCGACAGTGTGACCAGGGCCAGGTACTTAATCTTGCTCAATCTCATTTCATTCACTTATAAAATGAGGATAAAAATACCTACGTTAAGCCATGGAAAACACTAATTAAGGGATTGTACTGAGGCTGTGTTACTTAATGAAGGCATTGCTCGAAGACGATAGCTAAATCTTGCTTGTGTTTTACATTCTAGGATCATCAGATCTAGATCATTTATTTCATTCTTTGGTAAAAGAGGAACATTACCAATATGCCCACTATGATTCTGCTGTATTTCCTCTTTTAAAAATATGTACTCAGTGCCCCTTCATGGAGGACCTGTTATAGGCAAAAAGCGCTATAATAGACATTATCAACAAGTCAGCTGTATTTGCCTACAAGTTGCTTCTTGGAGTTTCATAATAAAGCATTTCATTACTTATATACGATTACTTGTTTGTTGGGAATATTGGTCTAAGCTTTTGTTTTCGAATGACCACCAAATGGGTTGTATACGTGCAAGAAGAAATTAAGAGAAGTAGGTGCCCTGACATTTGCAATTTACATGAAGAACAAAGTCTGCCATTTTATTTATCATTTTTTAAAAGATTTACTTATTTATTTGAGGGAGGGAGGGAGAGAGAGAGCACAACACCTGCGCCCGTGCACGAAGGAGGCAGGAGTCAGGGAGAGAGGAAGGGAAGATTCCACGCGGACTCCCCACTGAGCATGGAGCCCTACACCCCAGGACCCTGACATCACGACCTGAGCCAAAATCAAGAGTCAGATGCTCAACCGACTGAGCCACCCAGGCGGCCCTGCAATTTTATTTTGATGGAACATATTTTGAATGGTAAGAAATATTTGGGTTGCAGGGTCCAAATCATGATTCCACTCTGGATACCGGAGATCCCAGATTATTCCTGAAAGAGCTGGTCTAACTTTGTGCCCTTCAGCCTAAATCTGTGCCTGTATGGAAAATGTTCTGACAGAGGAGGAAACTCCTCGCCTACGCATCTACTCCAGGCTCTTGGGGTTTCGCGCTTTTGTCCAGTTAGGGGTACTGGCCACTTACGCGGAGTCCGGGAGAAGGTTCAGAGGGCTAATGGAAGGTTATGGAGGGCAGGGAGCCCTGGAGTCCCCGGAATTAGACACCAAAGTGACTCAAGTGAGATTTTTGCAGAGGGAGGGGTAGAAAAAGAGAGAGGGTAAGGGAGGAAGGAGAAAGAGAGGCAGACGGGGAGAGGATAGGGCAAGAGCACCTTGGGAAGTTTGCCTCTCAGTTTGGTAAAAATCCAGTGATTCTGTGCGGTGGCATTACGATTATCATCTTATCCAGGGCTTCAGGAAAAGAAGTGACAACGGACATTGATGATCTGTATGGTGTTGGGGGAAGGCAAATACTCCCAAATTAGCAAGGGCATCATACTCGACGTGAAATGGCACAATCTTTGAGGTGACACAGAAGGGTAAGAGCAAATAGTTGGCGAGCACAGATGGAGGCATTAGAAGTGTCCAGCATTTGACACAGAGCATGCCGTGGAATAGGTATAAAGCATTGAAAGATGTTTCTGGGTGAAGTTCTTAGGGTCATTAGCCATCTCCGGTTAATCAGTTAATTGAGGCACTTGCTGAAAGGATAGGCGGTGATTGTGTTTGGCCCACAGAGGCCTGACTGAGGCATTACAGCAGCAAATGTGTTCTTGCTTCGCCGCAGAATTCACCGACTACCCACTAATACGGCCCATACATTATCTTCTAATTAACAGCGAATGGCGAAACTGTTTGTTTATATGGCCAATTAGCCGAATGACCAGTTTTCAGCGATGTACTATACACTGAACTTAATCAAATAAAGGCTGGATTAACGGCCGACAGCTGTGAAGTTGGCATAATAAAATGCCCTTCCTGAAGAGACACCTGTTAAAAGGACACCTGAGCGCAACGTCGTAACGCACCGGGGACCCTCAGAATCCTTTCTCGACCAAAATACATATTCGGGATGATTTTTTTGGTCAACTTGTCAAACCTGCATTTGTTTGTTGAGATTCTTTCAAGTTCAAAGACGTTAAAAAAGCCCTTCCCACCATGAGAAGGGTTAATGTTTGCCAAAGAACCTGAAGTCTTATCTGGAAGGTTGTAAACTAGTATTTTAGAGCAGTCGCTAAGATTCAAATGAGAAAATTCAGTTTTCACTCCGCCTCAGGGACAGGCCCACAACGTGTGGCTCTCAGGTTCGTGAAAGTTCTCAGTTTGTCCAAATACGGATCCCTCATTTGTCTTAATCATGGTTTCCAAACATCGCAGCGAGTAGATATCCTGCAAGAACGCTCAGTAGTAATTCGGCCCACAATCTAATGTTCTATATAACAATAAAAAAAATGAGCCAAGGAAAGCTTTGTCATTTACTTGGAAAACATTCTTATTACTTATCTACACTGTTATCCCCACAAGAGGATAATTAGAAAACGCAGGTCTGTACAGAGTAGCTCCTGCTCACCTGAACTAGTGCTACACCATCATCCTGCTGTATTTAAAAAATATGCTCTGTGCCCTGAGGGTTCCTCACAGTTGATTTCCAGGTCTTTTCTACGTCTCCAGTCTAATTAAATGGCCTGCTGGTTGGGGGTCTGAAGTCTCGGGGCTTCTGTCTTCCTTTTGTCTAATTGTCCTTCTAAACTAATTCCCCGCATTGTCAGACATCACTGTGAGGACAATGCAGACGACTTTCCCAGTGCAGGGAATACCCGGTGCCCAGCACTCTGGTGACAGACGTGTCAGCTCAGGGGACCGTGGCTGCCCTTCGGGAATCAGGGCTGGGAAGCAGTTCTTTTGGGTCGTCCCCGAGGCAGCCTTTCCCCCGTGTCCTTCACCTCTGTTCCCCCCTGTAGCCACTCTGCAGGGGCCTGGTCCAGCTCAGGTGGTGGGGTGCGGGGGTGGAGGTGCAGGGGCAGTGGGGGGCATGGGGGTGCCGGGCGGGGGTGCAGGGGCTGTAGGGGCGGTGGGGTGCAGGGCTGGAGGTGCAGTGGCGGGGGGTGAGGGGTGCAGGGTGGAGGGTGCAGAGGCTGTGGGGGGTGGTGGGTTGCAGGGCGGGGGTGCAGGGCTGGGGGTGCAGCGGGGGGACGAGAGGTGCAGGGCGGGGGTGCAGGGAACCTCCACGGCCCACACACAGGTTAGGGCCGCTCGCCAGCAGCTTCTGTTACCCTTTAGTTCTCTCCACGTGGACGGAATGTTCTCTCCCATCGTGGAACCCGCTCGGCCCCGGCCTGATGACAATTTTCCTCATGGTCCGTGTCCCCGTGGACAGGTGCACCTCCAGGCGGCCCTTGCTCAGGAAGACGGCGTAGTAGGCCTGCGGGGGCGAGAGGTCATGGAGGGTCACGGCGGCCCCTTGGCCCGAGCCCCCACCTGAGAACCAAGGACTCAACACGCCCGTGGGCCATGGACCAAGCGGGAATCGGCATCTGGGTCCCGGCCCAAGGCTCTGCTGTTGGGGGCCGTGCAGTCTGGGCGCAGCAGAAGCACCGGGCCCTAACCCACGGGCCAGGAAGCAAAGGTGTCCAGAAACTCCCTGTCCCCAGAGTCACGGGTGGACAGTGAGTTCCTGGAAATCAGGTCCGACTCCCAGCCTCATGGCCTTTGCGGTGTCGGGCTCCCCTGGGCCCCGTGGGCTGCTGGAGCAGACGCTACCGCCAGCACCCAACTGGTCTCCCACACGCAGAAAGAAGGCAGACAATTTTTCATCCACAAACATGACTGCTTTCTTCTGGCTACTGTTTCCATAGCAACCAGTGTGGTTTTGAGATGAGATTAGGAACCCCAGGGAGCCCGAATGCAGTCCTCGCCCCAAAGCTGAGGCCACGCGTGTTCCCCTGCCTGTGGAGCAGAGGGCACCTGCTGCTCCATCGTCACCCAGCCCTCCGTGAGTCACCTGGGGCGGTGACGGTTGCAATCACACATCGTGGAGTCTCCGATGATTTGCCAAATTGTCCAGGCAGCTGTGTGTCCAACACAGAACATCCAGAGGATCTGAACAAGTGCTCACCATCCGTCAAAGGGGCAACTGCAAACTACCCACTCAATTAAAACGTTCTCAGCTACATTGATTGTTTGGGGTAAGAAACTAACTTTAATAGAACAGAGTCAAAAACAACCCTATGGCTTCAAAATGTCAGCTTTGGAAAATCAAGTACGTCAGTTTAACCAGCCTTGGTTCTACACCAGATGTAAACTATTTAACATTGTTTCCTCTTTCAAAGAGGACTTTACTATGAGATTTTTAAAGATGAATATTATCATTAAAATGTTGAAACATTAACACGTTATTTCCAATTTACTCTGCATTGTAGTACTTAATATTTTCTCATTTTAATTGTTTTAATGGGCGCAGGTTCTAATTCTAAGAACGATCCTGAAAGCTGGTGATTTAAGTCCATTTATTTAGTCTTGATGAGGATAAAAGACAAGGAATTTAGGAGGAAATTTAAATATTAGATGTATCTAGCACTTATTATGTGCATTAAGAAATGAGAGGGAATGACACGTTTTCCTCCCTCTATTCTTTAAAGATTATTTCTATTACAACTATTTGATGCATTCCTCAACATTTAAGAGACATACATGTAAATAATGAAGCCACGTTCACAACTGTACAATTGAATGAATACCAATAAAACTACAATTAAATGAGTGCCACCCAGTTTAAGAATTCCTCCATTGGTATTATGCTGAGTGAAATAAGTCAATCGGAGAAGGACAAACATTATATGGTCTCATTCATTTGGGGAATATAAAAAATGAGTGGGAAGTATCAGGGAGGGAGACAGAACATGAGAGACTCCTAACTCTGGGAAACGAACAAGGGGTGGTGGAAGGGGAGGTGGGCCGGGGGTGGGGGTGACTGGGTGACGAACACTGAGGGGGGCACTTGACAGGATGAGCACTGGGTGTTATGCTACATGTTGGCAAATTTAACACCAATAAAAAAAAAATTTACAAAAAAAAAAAATAAAAGAATACCTCCATCGCCCAGCTTCACCATCTTAGAGGGGACCACTAACACGGATTGTAGTTTTATCAGTGCCTTGCTTTTTAAAAATTATTTTTGAAAATTCACACACACACACACACATATGTATATCTGTAAACAATATGTTTAGTGTTACTTAAATAAATAAATAAATAAATAAATAAATAAATACATACATACATACAATAAATTATTTTTAAGTAATCTCTGCACCCAGCATGGGGTTCAAACTTACAACCCTGAGATTAAGAGTCACCTGATCTACCAACTGAGCCAGCCAGTAGCTCCTGCTTCATGTTACTTGTATTAGAAATCTGTGAAAATGGCATCATACAGTATGTGGTGCATCTTTTTAAATTTCTTTTCAGTTTCTAATATCCATCCATATTGTTAGGTTGCATGGTTTGTTTTTAAAATCAGGAATGGGGATCCCCGGGTGGCGCAGCGGTTTAGCGCCTGCCTTTGGCCCAGGGCGTGATCCTGGAGACCCAGGATCTAATCCCAGTCGGGCTCCCGGTGCATGGAGCCTGCTTCTCCCTCTGCCTATGTCTCTGCCTCTCTCTCTCTCTCTGTGACTATCATAAATAAATAAAAATTAAAAAAAAATCAGGAATGGGTATTAAATTTTGCCAAATGGTTTCTCTGCATCTATTGAGATGATTATATAATTTTTAGGTTTTCTGATATTAAAATACTCTTGTATTCCTGAGATAACCCAAGTTACTCATGGTTTCATATCTTTGAATTTATATTGTTCGGTCTTTATTTTTCATCAGGAAGAGAATAAGATTTATTATATAATAACATCCATGGATAATAGGGATTTGAACCGTGTGGATCTACTTACATGTGGATTTTTTTTAAGATACTGTATTCTCTTCCTTATGATGTTGTTAATAACATTTTTTCTGTAGCTTACTTTCAGAATACAGCGAATAATATACATAACATACAAGTATGTGTTAATTGAGTGACTACATTATGGGTAAGGCTTCCAGTCAGTAGCACACTGTCTTTGGGAAGTGAAGAGTTATATGTGGAATTTTGACTGAGTGGGGGGGTTGGTGTCCCTCACTCCCATGTTGTTCAAGGGTCAACCGTATTACCGACTACTCAATTTTAAATTATAAATGTGACTTTAAAAACACCTAAAATCACAACCACCGCAATCTGGTTGATAAGGATGCATCCATATTTGAGGGCATATTTGTAAAGCGTTCCTTCCATTCTTTGGCAATGGTAGACTAGATAATTCCTATGACCTCTTTCACTAAGAAAAACAAGATTAAATGGAAAAATGTATATATTTAAAAACATAAGATGGAAAGTCCGGGAGGAATATCAAGGCAGGAAAGAGTTATGACACCTAAGAGATCGCTTTTAACAGAATCGTACGGGTGTAGGGTATGAAACTGAGGTTCACACCTGACAATGCAGCTACTCTGTGGGCTTTCTCTCCATGTCAAGAATGAACCTGGGCATAGGCCACTGCCCATGCATGGGTGCGTTAGGCTCTACTTGCTTTCTCCTATCCCATGCCCATTCCCTGCCTTCTCTGTGTCCAGAGAGGGTGGGGTGGTCAGACTTGAAGAGACTGCATCATGTAGGCTAGCAAAACTGGGAAATTGATCCGAGAAGGGATCTAAATTTGAATTTAAGAGACCCTAGTGGGATATCTACAGATGCGGTAAGTAATCAGACTTAGAGATAAGGGGATATTATTGTAATCTGAATACATTGTAAGCTTTCTCCCTTTAAACACACACATGCCGAGCCCATATGAAATACGGGTGCAAATACAAGGGCCCGTGCATCTAGAGCTGACCAACAAGGAAAATCCTTGTGGAGATAACTGTCTTAAAAAAATATGAGAGTGGAAATAAGTGATGCAAATCTAAAACCACAAAGGCAATGTATAAAGCCTAAATGTCTTGCCAGGCTCCTTATAAAATAACTGTCTTCTATAAGCGCAAAGGAAAATGCCCTGCCAACCAGGTAGGAGGGTACCTGTCCAGTTTGCCTTCGTTTCCTCCGGGGTTGGGCTGGCGTCCCTCCACTTCCCAAGAGGATGATCCCAGACTCATTCTTGGTGCTGAAGGACAGGTTGATTTCTGTCCCTACATCAATTGGCACAGGGGGCAGCTCCAGGAAACCAGGCTTGGGGAAGCTGACTGTGTAAACGTTCTGTGGGCAAAAGGGAAAAAAAGAGAAGAAAGCATCAGAAATGAAAATTTAGGGGCACCTGGGTGGCTCAGGTGGATGAGCATCTGCCTTTGGCTCAGGTCAGGATCCTGGGGTCAGGGACTGAGTCCCGCATCGGGCTCTCTGCCCAGCAGAGAGTCTGCTTCTCTCTGTGTGTGTGTTTCTCCCCCTGCTCGTGCCCACTGTCTCTCGAGTGCACTCTCAAATAAATAAAACCTTAAAACAAAAAGAAGTGAAAATGTCGAAATTTCTGTCTCACTCACCCTCCTCCGGGCACTCGGCATCACCATGAAATACATTGTTTTAGAAAGCATGAGACTCAGTTATGTGGAGAGCTTGCAGTAACTGAAGAAATACTATTTCCAGGCATGACTGAACTTTCTGAGCAGTTTGGGTTAAAATAAAAAAATCTGGCCTCTGTTTTTTTTTTTTAAAGGTTTATTTATTTTAGAGAGAGAGCAAGCAGGGGGAGGGGCAGAAGGAGAGGGAGAAAACCCCCCAGCAGACTCCCCACTGAGCATGGAGCCCAATGTGGTCCTGACCTGAGCTGAAACCAAGAGTTGGATGCTCAACCCACTGCGCCACCCAGGTGCCTCTGGCCTCTGCTTTTATTTGAGCACTTTTGATTTAAAATACACACAATTATGACCGACAGATGACATTTTCTTTTGGTGTAGATCTATCTTGCTAAATCGCCCTGGAAAACACTCTGATAATCCCTTGAATACCCTCTATCAACTAATTGTTTCTGTTTTACAGAGGAGTCTGACCATGGTCTATGTCTGCATTTTTCTCCATGATGAGCCCAAGGGAAGATGTCCATGGCTATCAAATGTATAAATACATTCTAGAAGAATAAAAAGTTAGGTGAAAGCTCAATCTGAAAAGTAAACAAACCAAACATTCCAAAGCCCAATTCTCAAAATGAAAATAGTACCATTGTCCCTAATAATAAATTTAAAGCAATAACATTTTAGACAGTAGCAAAGTACAAAAGAGAGAAAGCAAAAATCACCCCCATCTCAAAGCTGATAAAAGCATGGAGCTTTTATCATTCATCCATCTGTTTATCGTGCATGCATGCATTCATTTATTTATTTTTCACAACAAATTGCCCTCTTCCTCTCTCCTCCTCTCTGTATTTAAACGAAACCCCGGTAGGCACATTCTTCTGTAAATTCTTTTTTTCACCACATATGTGGGAGATACCTCTCTCAGAACACAGATCTTATCATCACTTTTAATGGCAGGAGGATTCCACTGCATGAAGGTGCTAGGAAGCAAACCCATGTAGTCGGGCATTTTGAGTGCTTAAAATGCTCATTTTACAAGTGCCGGATTTTGCTGGAGTAAAAGCAAGGCATCCTCTAACGCGGAATATTTTTTCCCCACTGTGTTTCGGGCCCAGTTAAGTGACATAAGTGTTGTAAAATGTATCATCTATTTTCTTTTCCAATTTTCAAATCATAGACTTTTGGATAGTTCAGATAAAAGTACTGCGCAGACTTTTCAATATTTATTTTCACATCATTTCTGCCTCGTATTTCAGTTGTAAAATAATTCCTGGTGACTGAAAAGTACCTTTACAGAATTAGCATTTTCACACATACAGGTTATTCATTTTCTGGACAGTTTTCCATCCTCATGTATATATCTTTTGGACATGGATGAGAGTTAGGCTTTGGAAGATTAAAACTCTCAGTAAAACTTTCTTAAAGAAGTCAGCATGGATCCTTCGAGTTTCCATGCTGTATTTCCCTTATTCCCAAGCATCTCATGATGGATATCTATGGCTAATTCCAAATTGGAGCCTCTAATGATGAAGACCCTAAAAGTTCTGTTCCAGTCTTTAAATCTCATGTCGCAGGGATGGATTCGCTTTTTCTTTCTCCTCCTCCTCCCTTCACTTCCCTGAATCCTACAACCATGCCTTAGAATTATTACAGTGGAGAAAACAGCTAAAATGAACAGTTGTATCATATCAGTGTAATCAAAATTTTATAAGCATGATGCATTTAGCATTGTTTTTTTTTTATAAACCCAAACTTATTGCTTTTAGGATGCCCGTAAACTTCTTGCTACTATTTCCTAATGACTGTTGACTCTTCCTTATAGACATTTTAAGAGAGCAGAGCTGGACCTGTGTTCTGTCTCCTATGAGTCAGCCCCTAGTGAAGAGTCGGGGCAGAGGGGTTCAATGGGACAAGGGGGCTGCTTCTGCAACAAAGAAAAGGTCTGAAGACGCCCAGTAGCAGGGGACTTCGCAGTCCTGCCAAAGATGGTCTTGGTGGACGGTTCCTAATCGGTGCCATTTTCAAAGACACGGAGGTTTGACTTTCAAACGATAGACAAGATGCTAAGCACTAATGTTTATGGTGTACGTGGTTGCTTGTTATTTGTGTAAATTCCTAGTATATTCTGGAAAAAAAAACTTAGGGCTGCTGCACAAAGCTATATGTAATACCTGAAGAGGACGTAAGTCTAAAATAGATGACAAGAACGAGGAAAGGGGAAAAGTAGTACTGGAAAGGAGGAGAGAACCAGAAAAGAGATTAATATTAAAAATACATGTTATGAAGTGTTACACACATGGGGAATTGGTTGACAATTTTGAGTGTTCAATCATACCGTTGCCTACGTTTATGTGACTATGGTGATTTATGGACGTGCTTCAACATCGCTTTGTTATTTAAGCATAGCTAAGACTAGGGTCCCTGGGAATCTAAAATAGGTTAACAAGAGCACCAAAACTACGTAAGTGAAATCAGGTATGGAAGCATTTAGGGAGCCATTAAAAAACCAAACTAACCTCTAGTGAACACCCCTTGGTAACACCAACATAATCAGGACTGCTGAGGATGTTATATGGAGTTCTGGAAATTTCGATATCCTTGAGGCAGCCGGAATATCTCTTCAAATTTACTTCTGGTCTGTTGAAAAGTTACATGGAAAACAAAAAAGTGTGACCTTCAGGGAAATGGCAGTACAGTGTTTGTGATTACAGGGTGCAAGCCACGTGGGGCAGGCTGACACACGGGCAGGCAGGTGTCCCTCAAACCGTCACAGGTGCACACACGTGCTCAACAGACTCTGCCTCCACTACCTCCTGGTTGGGTTACATGGATATTACCCTAATCCTGCAGAAAGAATCTTTATGCAGTTTTTCTTGCTCTCTTTTAAATTAATCTCACCACAGCCTTTAAATTCAAGGTCCAGGAATTAACTGATTTCTTAAGGGCTTCATATATGTAGTGGAATGTGGTTTTTTTTTTTTTTTTTTTGGTACCAAAGAGTAGACAAATGTGTAGGCAGCATGATAAAACTATATACCAAAAAAAGTAAAAAAAAAAAAAGTTGCTCAAAATTTAGGGGGAAGATATCTGTACTCATTTATTTTGAGAAGACAACATTTTTTTCATTGAGGCTTTTTTGCGGGGGGATTAAGGGTAGCCAAAGATTAAGAAAATATTGTATGCTCTTTAAAGCTTTTAACAGAAACAAAGCCAAAGAAACATTCTTTTGGATTACATAGTCATAAAAAAAAATACTGCAACGCTGGATTTACAGATTGACCCCAAAGTCCTTATTGTATTTTGGAGCAATAACAAAATAAAGCGGCCAAAGGTAAAAAACGTACATTTTTTCCAATAAGGTTGAAGATGGCTTCTATACCCTCAAAATAGCATTTGAATGTTTACTTTTTATTCATTACTTCTTAGAAAAATACGAAGATGCTAGCACTCAGTAGGTGCTCAATAAACAGAAGCTGGTAAAATGTCAGTGAGAGTAATTGTTTATTTAGTTGATAGCAGCGCCGTCCAATAGAACTTTCCACAGAGATGGAAATATTCTGTCCAAATCGATAGTTATGTGTCACATGTTGCTACTGACCCTTGAAATGAAGCTCAGGCCAATGAGAAGCTGAACATTGTCATTTTATGTAATTAAAAGTTAACTATTCACTGTGCCTAATGGCTACCATATGGAACAGTCCAGGTCTATTGGGTTAAAAAATCATAATACTTTTTTTGGTGTTAATAAGCATCGGTAATACCTGTCTAATCAACACCAAAATACTATTAGGATAGTGATTAATTCTCTCCTCCTGGTCCCATGATGCCCGGATTCCACTTTTTTGCCTCAATAAAACACATGGAAAGAGGAAAAAGAGGTGGGAACAGAAATCAGATCCTGGTATGTGTATCAGGTGATGTATGTCATGCCAAGTATTTATTCCTTTCTCTCTCTCTCTCTGGAGCCACTTCATTTCTTTGATCATTTCCCCTTATTCCCAATGTCTTCTTCTTCTCTTCAGTCAGTTGGTTATTACGAAGGATGTACCCAACTGGAGGGTGAGGATCTTGCTTATAATATTGTTTATAAAGTGAAGGGAACGGGTGGATTTCCTTCCGAGTATTCATCTTCCTTTAGAGGAGGATGGATTTAGCGCCATTTCTTCAGAGGTCTTATCAATGAAGTAAATCACCTCTAGAAGTCATGTACTTCACTGTTTCATGGACATACAGTGAACTATCTCAAAACACAATGCTGTAGCAGGCTCAACACGAGGAAGAGCATGGGCGATAAGCAATCACGTATGGTGATCAGACTCCTGATGGTAACCACAAGTCCCTGCTTCCTCTATTGGCCTCAAAGGCAGCATTACGAAGCCACACAGTGTCACTCCAGGGGTCTATACATTTCCACCAAAAGCCAGCCTTTGCCTTTGAGCCGTCTCAGCAAATAACACGACTCGGCTCATCACTCCATTGTGACAAAACAACTCGGATTTTGCTTTTTGTATATACTTTCATTTCCATATATTCCACTTTCTGCTATTAGGAGTCTGGCCTTTGCTTTAAAAATGCCTTGGATAAGTTCAGCCATAGTAGCTCCTTTCCAGAAAGACGGCCTAGCTAGGCTCTGCGATACCAAAGCACCAGGCTCTGGCCAGAGTGTGCCAGGCTGCGCACGTCTCTGGGGTATCATCAGCCGCGTACAGAGACCTGCTGCTCATAGCTCTCATGCTGATGCCTTTCTGCAAATGGCATTTAAAACGCTTCTGGGAAGCGAGGGAGGCTGTTCACAAGCTTCTTCACCATTAAGGCAAACACTTGTTTTTAAATATAGTATTTCCAGAGGTGTCTTTTATCTGGCTTCACAGATAATTCTATATCAACATAATGATAATAAGCAGCTTTGCAAAGAGGTGCAAGGGCCCTGTACACGCTTGCGTATCTGCAGGCTTGCAAAAAGCAGCAAGGCAGTGGTGAGCATTCGGGAGCACAGGGCGATGGTTCAGCAGACAGCATGGTGCTACGGAGATCGGAGTCCAGGGTTCAACCCTTCAGACTGTTTTGCTCTGTTCCCCAGACCTACAGGGGCCCCTGAGCCTGACCGGCTTCCCTTGGCGTGTGTGCTGCTGTGTATGTGCACCAGGGGCCACTGTGCGTGGGCAGCTGGAAAAATAAGCAGAGCCAATCTGTCCTCATGGCGGGTGAAATAAGGGAAATCGCAGCCCAGTTCCCGGTGGGTGAGCAGCAGCATCTTTGTAAGTAAGGGACAGCATGAGAACTCAGAATGCAGCCGTACTTGCTCATGAAATGTATGAATAAAGCCGCGTAGGTGCTGCTCTGCTTCTGCACCACCGCTTTATCTAAGAAGCCACGCTTACCCAACCCATGCACTCGAAGAAGACATGCATAATGCATAATTTAAATTTTACCTTGCTTTCATACTAGGTCAAAGGGAAGAGAAAAAACAAACACAATTTACTTATAATTGCATTTTCATTTAGTAAAACAATAAACTTTATTCCTAAGTCTTCTTAAAAAGTATCTCACAGGGATCTTAGGAGGAAGGGAATGTAGCAAAACCCACAGAACAGAAAACAGACATATGCCCTTGGCCACAGTGAAATTAGAATCCAAAGATGACCATTTTCCACACTGCTCTCTTGGGACATTTTTATTTTGATGTCTAAATTTAAAATACTAATTTTAATCTATCTTATGAATGGGAAAATGCACAAACATTACTATGCCATAGTATTCATGAGTAGCTGATAAATATTGCCTCTCAATGAGCTTGCATTTAACACATGTAAAAATACTTTACCTCATCGCTTGAACTTTATCATATTAAGATCCTGTCTGTGGGCAAAATAACAGCCAACTATGAATGCGTGGCTCCTTGCTTAGTCACAGATATGTGTCTAAAGATTATATTGGAATATGTGCCATAGAAATATTGTAGAATGCTGTACTGTGCAAGTAAAAGCATCTTAGCAATACAGACTCATTAGGTATGTAGTCTGAAAACTAATACATAAACCCGTCTCAACTTGGTTAACATACATACTTTTGCAGATAATTCCTAAAAATCACTTTATGATCATTAAAAGAGAGTCATCGCTAGAATAGATAAAGCCATGCCTCCATAGCCTTGCTTTGGCTATATTCAATTCACTTGTAGGGAATTTACTTAATGATCTTGCAAAACAAATCCTAGACTTAAGCAACCATTGGATCCTTAGTATTTCTATGGTGTCTGACACAGAGTAGGTGCTCAACAGACACTTGTTGACTGAATAAATAGATTTTTGAGTCATCACTACATTACTATTCAAATGCATTTGATCTGCAATGATTTTTCTGACCAGATACTTTAGGTTTACATTCCTGCCACAAGTCCATTATAACGTGGATGAATGCAGAGCTGGTTTATGTGCCCCATGAAACGTATTAACTTAAACCCTTGAAAGACTGGAAGTTAGTTGCCTGGTCTATGGGTTTAGGTACATGGAGAAGAGTAAAACCCAGTCTGTATGCTAGCTATCCTAAAATGAGGTATGTGCACTCCACTCATCTGGAAAATAGGAGAACAACTAACTACCATGCTTTTCAATTATTCTGAGATTACCTCCAATCGTGGTGTGTCTTTTTAGAGTAGAAACAACCGAGATAGGACATTTCTAACAACTAAAAACTAACTCAACGAAACTCTAAAACATAGTAGTCTGTATTTGTAGTAAACTCTCATGGTTTAACCAAATCGATTCATTCCATTCTAGTTAAATTCAATTAACATTTATTGAGCATCAAGTGCTTTATAACTTTTATTTCTTACGAGATGTTTTACAACAAGCAGTACATTAATTAAATACCATATGAAATATTTTCTGAGATTTTTTTGGTTGCTGGCATTTATTTTTTGAACTAAACTATGAGCTAATTATATCTCCCCATCCTGCTATCTAAAAAAACATATGTGAAATCTAAAAAAAATGTTGGCACAGGCACGAGAATTCCTAATATAGCTTTAGCATTAGGCATATGGAAAAGCTCCAACATACCATTAACACGCTAATGCTTAGCAATAAACTAGGTTATCCTCACAGTATCCTGGAACACTGACTGATTTTTAGAACACTAAGCAGTGTCAGCCTGCCATTATCTCCAGTTACTATGCAAGAAAAAGGCAATTACAAGATGCACATGCAACTCTAGTCTCTACCTTTAATTACTTTTATGATTCTTTTCATCAGGTGAATATGAGAGAAATAGTGATTTCCATCCATCCCTTCAACAGAGATATCAAATTAATCCTTGGGTTTCTAAATCCAGGTGTTGTTCTAACATGTAACATGATTTTTTTTTTAATTAAGCCTTTCTGCAACTAAAGGTTATGTGACATTCCTGTTGTAATTAAACTTCAGAACTCGAGTGAGCAGAGTGGCCATTTAATTAAAACTTAATCCTTAGCTCTAAATACACACTGAGTTACCTCAAGTTCCTCAGTGTTGGCAGACCACCAAAATATATTTTGTCATCTGCTTTCAAGTCAAGGCCAAAGTTGTTTCCAGAAGATGAAGTCGCTATGTTCTCCTCCTGGTTAGTATCTATATCTACGATTGATATGTTGGCTGTAAAGGAAAGAAAAGGCTTAGATGAGCAAGACCAGCCACATCCGTATCACTGCTGTTACTTCAATATAAACTTACTCTCATTCTCAAATTAACATTGACTTTCTCAAGCGTCTGTACTACACACGTCTATTTAATAACTGCAGAAGCAGCGACACTGATAAAATAAATTATTATCTACAAAAAGGGCATAAAAATAACAGCCAGACAAAGGAAAGGAGAGGCTCTTCTCTGTTTAAACTGTTTTGTACAGAAAGCCGACAGGAACCCCTTATCTCATTGATTTTCTCCCCTTCATTTTGAAGAGCCAGGCTGGGCTCTTTCTGAATTATGTGCTTCTCACCATTATTATTTGTTTAGGCCTAGCCTTCAACCGCTTCCCATATTTTGGACCCTCGATGCACATTGAGGCATCAGTTTATTATCATGAGAGATTTGGCCTCTGAATCTTTGCCTGATAGCGGATCTGAATTAGCAAGGATCTGAAAATGGCTAATTGAACTCATGGATTATACGGGTATTTCTAAAGGTTTATTCTTTGGAATGCTAGTTTCCTGGATATTCCTGGTTCAAATAAATATGACAAACATTGGGTTAAGCAAAATTAAACATATATTTTAATTTTATGACTGCCCAGATCTTTCAACATACTAATATTCAATGTAATGTTCCCACAGGGGGACATAGAGCAAAAAAAAGTATTTCCCAAATTTATTTAACCACGGAGCATTATTATTTTCCCTTAACACATCATCTTTTAGAATAGTGTTCTTTGAGAAACAAAGAAAAATATCAAACTCAAAAAAATTCCACCATAATCGGTAGAAAGTTTCTTAAACATAATTAGCTTATTAAAAAATGACCAAAATAAAATACCAAAGCAATGAATACCTCAAATCCTCAAAGTAGAGCTTTGTAAAAATAAAAAAGAAACACCTGTTAAATAATCATCCTATTAAAAATACTTAGCAAGTCAAGATTTAAAAAATTAATTACTTTCATACGGGCATTAATTTTACATGCACATATCTTATTGACTGGACTGGTGGCTAAAATTAAAAAAAAATTATAAAACCATTTTCAAGACTTTTTCATTCATATTCCTTTTTATCCAGATCAGCAAAGAAGTTTTCATAAGGAGCTGTTGACTGGAACATGGAAATAGCCTCTTTCTACCGATCCGGTACAGATTTTAATGGTGTCTGTGAAAATGAGATGTTGCTTTTCTCTTGCAGGCAAGCCAGCGACTGGAGGTAGTTTTCTCCCTTTTCCCTGAGCGAATATATGCATTTTTAGAAACCATTCTAAGAAAAACTTATTAAAGAGCAGAAATACGTTGAATTGAAACTCACTGGCCCAAGTGTTAACTCCAGTGGTGAGACACAGGGTGGCATATTTTTACTGAGTTAAAGGAAGGGCTTTTCTCTCCCCTTCCTGAGTGATAGCAGTGAAGTGGGTTCTGCTAGGAAATGCTAACACTTGCTTTTATTTCCTGCCCTATTTCTTTCCCTTCCAGAATAGCTATTCACATAAAATTTCAGAGTTGATGAGTTCAGACATCATTTATGGGTAAGCAGGGAAATAAGGGTCTTAGTAAATGCTAGACCAAGAGTAGGGGCTTGGGAAGTCTTTTATAATCAATGCTGAGTTCTTGTAAATGAATTGTTACTTGGTGATTCCTTTATTCTCTTGTTTGGTGAAAATCGAAATGACTGTTCTCCACCTTGTGTCTCTAGCGGTGCACTTGAGGGGAATGGCACATCTCTGGAGGTGGCTGTGGTTCTTCTAACTGAACTCACACAAAACAGCTAATCTGGTCACGGAAAGGAAGGCCTATTTGCATCTGTCTCCCGCTACTCCGTGGAGTCTCATCTTGCTCAAATCCACAGGGACCTCCCCGTGTCCAAACCCGGTGGGGGCTTTTGGTCCTTATCTTAATCCATGTCTATGCAGTATTTGAGGTTGTGAACATTCCCTTCTTTCTAGGAAATATCCTCTTTTGGCTTTCATAATGCCAGCCTCTCTGTCTTGTACCTTAAAGCAACCTCATCCTCAATCTCCTTCTCTGTGACTTATCTCTTTGAGCACTTCTGAAGTGTTATGTTCCCTAATGTGTCTTCATTTGGCTACTTCTTGGATTTTAGCTATCCAGGCAACCTCCCAGTTTATATCTACTTACTATATGTTGACAACTCAGAAATATATATGCCTGGACCTGATTGTTGCCTGGAAACCCACATCCAACAGGTGAGACACCATCATCGGTATATCTTCTCAGATAAAATTCAAACAAAATATATTCCAGATTGAAATGGTTATCTTTCTATACCCAAATCCACATTATTTATTTGGTGGCACCATGATCCCCCCACCCAATCTCCTAAATTAGAGACTCATCTTGACTGTCCTTTCACCGTTCCACATCTCATCAGTCAACAGCCCTGATAATTTTATCTCCTAAACAACACTAATATCTACCCTATCTTCTTAAAATGTTTTTTACCAAACTATAATTGACATAGTTTAAGTCGCCTATGTTGAAAGGATACAATTTAACGATTTTTTACATATGTGTACATCTGTGAAACCATCACCGCATTCAAAAAAACCAAACATATCCAGCACCCTAAAAGTTCCCCTATGCCTCTTCGATATCCCTCGTCCTTGTGCCTCCCTACACAACCTCATTCTCCATTGCCTCCGTCTGCTCTATCAGTTCATTTGTATTTTCTATATACTTGACATAAACGTATTCCTTTACATCTGCCTTCTTTCACTAAGAATATTTGATACTCATCCGTTTTGTGTGCATATTAATAGTCATTATTTTGTATTGCTACATAGTATTCCATTGTGAGCATACACAACAATCTGCATATCTGTCAACCTGTTAATAGATGTTCTAGTTTTGTTTTTTTTTTTGAGCGTCACCTATAAAGGTGCTGTGGACACTCTGGTACAAGGTCTTTGTATGGATATATGCTTCAGGTGTCTGGGGTGAATGCGTGGGAGTGGAAGGGCTGGTTCACATCATAGGCACATATTTAACCTGTTAAGAAACTGCGAGCCTGCTTTCCAGTGCGGCTGTACATTTTCCATCCTTATCGGCAGGTGTGTAAGAATTCCACTTGCTCCACATCCTTGCCAGCCCTGGGTATGCTCAGTCTTTTTAACTGCTGGTGTTCTGATAACTGTGTGGTGCTATCATGCTGTGGATTTCTTCTGCATTTCCCTAGCATCAAAGCCCACGGTAACTCTTATTTCAAGCCATCATTCATCTCCCGCCTGGACTATTCTTGAACCTAACTGGTCACTCTGCCTTCAGTTTGATCTTCTGAAAAATTTATCTTCCTCATTTCTCCTTTCTCCAAATATTTCTTTTCAGCCTCCTTTGTGGGCTTTGCCTCTACTATGCCCCCTTCAATACTGCTGTTTGCTCTAGGGCTTTGCATCATCTCACTTGAGAGATGACTGCTTGGTTTTTCTCATCTCTGTTCAGCTACAACTATTAATGGCATAATAATGATTCCAAGCTGTCCATCTCCCCTATGGCTCCGCTGAAGCTCAGGTACACATAACTGATTGCCTGCCAATTACACAACTTCCCTAGGCTGCTAAAGAGAGTAAGAGTGCCTTTTATACAATATGTCCAAAATAAAGCTCAGCATCTCTAGAAAACCTATTCTCTTTTTATATCCAATAGCTTGGTAAAAGGCACTAAAACGTTGTTGTTATTTAAGGAAAAAAAAAGAAATTATTCTTGATACCCCTCCCTTTTAAAACACTTATCCTTCACATTGAATATATCACAAAGCTCCTTGATTGTAAAATGCTTAATATCTTTCAATTCTACTCCTTCCTCTCCATTCTCATGATTTCCTTCTCCTCACTCTTCACTTGGTTTACTACAAACTTCAGCAGCCCCTGAAATGGTCATAAATCTACCCTCCAAAGTTATCTAAGGGAACTTTACTAAAGCATAAATCTGATGGTGTCACAGCCTTGGCTAAAACTCTTAGTAGTTCCCTACAGCTTTCAGGATAAAGTTGAAACTCATTAGCTTTGTTCACAAGGCCTTTCATGAACTGGCTCTGTTACCTCTCTAGCCTCATCGGATAATTTTTTGCCAACATTCATCTATGTTAGCAATGGATTTACTTGCAGTTACTGGGGGCTAAGGGCAGGCTACCCCCAGGTGGGCCACTCTGACAAGATGAGTTTGAATTAAAAAATAATCACAACCATTTGCAACAACGTGGATGGAGCTAGAGAGGATTGTGCTAAGTGAAATGAGTCAGAGAAAGATGAATAGCGTATGATTTCACTTATACCTGGAATTCAAGAAACAAAATGAACATGGGGTGGGGGGCAGGGGCAGGGAAAGAGGCAAACCAAGAAACAGATTTTTAACTATAGAGAATAATCTGATGGTTCCTGGAGAGGAGGTGTGTGTAGGGGTATGGATGGGTTAAAAAGGTGATGGGGATTAAGGTGGGCACTTGCTGTAACGAACCCCAGGTCTTGTAGGTAAGTGATGAATCACTGAGTCCTACCCCTGAAACTAATACGCACTACCTGTTAAATAGTTAGGTTTAAATAAAAACTTGGGGGGAAAAACGGGCAATAAAAAGGCCAGTAGATTCAGGAAGAGCCCTTTAACCTCCCCCCACAAATGCCTAAGAATTTAGAGAGAAGACCTGCTCAAGGAAGAGCGTGATCACGATATGGTGAACCAGGGGTGGCACATGGGAGGAACCTGGCAAGGCCTGTGTGATCAAAGTCCCCTTTGTCCATTGTTTCTGAGTGACTCGACACAAACTTATTTACCATTTACTTTTTTTGTTGTTTTTATCTTCCTATAAATTGCATTCTTCCCTTTGAAGTCTCAGACTACTCCCCTCTTCTGAGTTCAAAACAACCTGGATACCTCATTTTGCCTGACTGATTTTGGAATTCTCGTGTGTGTGTGTGTGTGTGTGTGTGTGTGTGTGTGTGTCTATTCCCTGCATGTACAAAATTTGATTTTGTCCTGTTTTTCTAGTCCTATGTCAACTTGATTCTTAATCAGGCTAGAAGCTAGAAGGATGAAGAAAGGGATGGGAAATTTCTTGCTCCTGGACATTAACTAAAGCATTTCCCAAAATGTGTTCAGCAGACTTTTAGCCTTATAGGAATGGAAAGATTTTGGTGATTGTAGAAGTTTGGGAAATGTTGGGTCAAACAGGGTTAAATGTTTTTCTTAAGTACTACACAAATGCACGTGCGCCTCCCTTACAAGGTGATGTGTAACACAGCACTGTGACTCACGTAGCACTAACCAGTGTTGGTTCAAACCGAAGGGTTTCTCAAGGCCTCCATGTTCAAGGAGGAGCAAGTGGAAAATGGTGTACAATGATGTGTGATGTATGATGCTCTCTGAGGCCTCCCGGCTTTCACACAACTTTCACCTCCTTGTCTATCTAGTGAAGTCCTCACCTTCTGCTGATGCCTCAGGCCCTTCCCTGGGAGCTGACCTCTCTGAGTGACTTCAGCATCTCTCTCCTGATGTTCCCAACCTACCATACCTATCTTGATGCAGCCACTAGCTTTCTATCCTCTCACCGTTGATTGATTTACTTGTCTATCTCCCCCACTAGACTGCACGTTCCTTGAAGGCAAGGACCTGCCCCAGGCCTCACTCAGATGTGGCGCAGCGCTTAGTGGGTGCTTGCTAGCTGTGTTCAAGGCAGGAAGTGAAGGGTGGTGCAAAGTTAAACCGAAATTCTCATCAATTGTCACACCGGCATGGTCAAAAGTAATTAGGTTTAATTTTACAAACGGGAGTATCAAATTTCATTTGCAGATACTGGTAATCCTATCGTGCACAGAACTAGGGGAACTTCACTGAAATGACAGTAGCAGCACTAAGACCCAACAGACTTGGATTTCTGCCATGGTCATGAGATCTTATGTATATTCCCTGTAGACCACAGGTAAGCTTGAGCCCACGTTTGAGCCCACATTTCCCTTTCGCTAACACCAGAACAAACACCTGCTTATCTCGGCAAATGAAATAGTGTTTGTGAGTATATTTTTCGAGAGCTCCTGGACTATAAAAATGTTACATGATTATTTTTCAATTCCTTACCTGCACACGTACATGTTTGGCATTTTTAAAAAGCAAAGACCTGGCTGCTGCGCTCTTCTGCCCCCACAAATTCCACGGTGGGTCACACTAACGGCCACATCTTGGTAAAACAAGAAGGAAAGAAAAGCAAAGCACCCAACCTTTTCAGACCTGGTACAGGATTTAATTTTTACAAGTTGGAAGACAGTGTTATGCTTTCAAATTAAGCTCTCAGTTTCCAAAGAAATGACAGAGAACCATTTGGCTCTTCAATCAGTCATGTGTAAACCAAGTCACCTATAATCTAAGCCAAAGAAATGACTATCTGCATTTTTCACAGAATTTGTGAGTACCTAAAATTACAGACGGTCCTCCACATGATTAGGGACACAGGAGTGCTGGATAGCATGATCAAGGCTCACAGTCCATTATTATGATAGAAACTCACCTTGTTTCTGAATTCTTGACAGGGTGAAGGATTTCCATTTCCCGTCATTATGGTTTTGATTGCTGACCACGGAAGCCATTCCTGAGCCCAGATCATAGCTGACTTTTACATGCCCATCAGTCAGCTCTACACTCATGAAATCTTTCTATCAATAGAGTAAAAATACACCAGTGATTCAGTACACAGAGAAATAGTGTATTTCTCTGTGTATTTACTTTTTTTGTGAGTGGGGGTTTATAACAGGGCCTATGGCTAAGTCACTGCGTGTGTTGATGTGTAAGTGACATCCACTTGGGAAATCGAACTGGTGTTACCACTTTGCGAATGTTTGTGGGTGTGATGTTATGGTACAAGTAGTCACAACCAAATTACTAGGACATCTCCTTGGACAGGAGAATAAAGGAGATTCCTTTGAAAGGATATTAATCCAACTAAAAGGTAGTTCCCTGGAAGAATTTACTGAGACATATTAACCTGGAAGAAACAATGAGGACATTTAGAGCCACTTTTCAACTTAGATCTTTAGAAGAAGACTAGGGACTAGTTTTGCTGCCACATGATTCCATCCTGGAGGAATCTTTACTGGATGCTTCTCTTAAGGGATTATATGGGGAGTGTATTGATAATAAATAATAATAAAATTGCATCTGTAATTGAATTTATCAATGAAAATATGTAAGTACTATCTGCATCATTTACTTCTGGCTATCACACTGCCATCCCAGAATCTTTTGAATAATAATTGATAATCTAACAATAACTGATAATTGTATTGGAATCCTATGGAAAAGAGGCAAACAAACTTTTAATCATGGAAGATCAGCGGGCACGTCTTTACCAGGTCTCGTGTAGCAAGGTACATCAGGAGAGCACTTGAAGAAAATGTCCTGAACTTGAACATGACCGTTGAGATGTTGGGGTACCAGCGAATGGGGCGGCTGACCAGGGCGTACCCTTCTCCGTCAAACTGAATAGTCCCTTCACTATCTTCTACCTGAGGACTGAAGAGAGACATTTCACAGGAATTAATGTCTGTTTTGTCCATCAGCATTCAGTACAGCAAATTATCTTCTGAGACTAGATGGTGAGCCATTATAGGACAGGAACCATCCCAAATAGATCTTTCATCCTTCCATTTTTCTCTATCTTTAGTGCCAAGTAGCAATCACTCATTAATTGGACTTTATTTGGAGTTCAATAACTGTCACTGATATTTTAAATGCTTTATGTTCTACTAAAATACTTGGTAGATTAAGTATGTCTTAGTGGTGTGAACAGGTGGGTTTTTTTTGGGGGGGGTTTGAATGGACTGAGATGAGAATGCGTTATTACATGTCTCACATAGCATAATAAGAGGGGCGTGGGTGCAATGAGTGAAGGTGGTCAAAAGATACAAATTTAGAGTTATAAGGAAAAAAAGCCATAAGGAGAAAAAAGGGCCCTACTATGTGAATGCTTGCTGTCCAATAGATTTTTCTGGGACAAATTAAATTAAGATGTCAAAGGATGGCTCTATCTATTTCGGTGGTTATCTGTGTTCTTCAAGTAGATTGCAAGCTCTGTGAGGCCAACCAGAGATTACGGGCCAGGCTCTATGCCAGGCCCAAACACAGCACCTAGCACAGTACATGGCTCATAGTAGAATACAGTATATGTAGAGTGAAGGAGATTTTAGTATAGAAAATTTTTCCACAGAGACCATATGGTCAATCAATGTTGGTTGAATAATTAAGAAATATCAAAGATAAATCTTGTTTACAAGATTATAACATTTAAAAGCATTTCTTTTTCAAATGAGGTTATCTATCATCTATCAATCAATTTATCTAATGATGTTGTTACAGAGTAAGTCTCAAGTTGTGGAGGCTTTTTAAAACTCTAAATATCTGCATATTAGCATATATTTAAATTGCTGAAATTGGAGTGTTGCATTAACTTGAGGGTAGAAAGGAGATATGGAGAAATACTACAGTAATATCATTGTAGAATAATAAGAGCCTAGAATATTATTTGCATGAAATCTTGGCTAAGTGAGGAAAGTAACAGCCTACAAACATTAACAAGTTCTTGAAGGAAGAACTGTTCCACGTTTTAGACAAGTTGGCCTTTTTTCTGACCCTGGACCAGAGAGAGATAAAACTGAAGACAAAAAGAAGAGAAGAGTCTTATTCTGTGTCTAGCATAGTCAGATCTTTGTAATTATAAGTTATATCTAATTTGGAATAAGATCAGATGATGTCATAATTTTTTTTTTTCTAATGTAGACTTAAAAGATGCTTTTCAATGTTCCTGCAAAGTGCTAACTGAAAGTCTGAGGAACTAAGTCAGACTATTAGCTGTATAACTGATAGTGAATAAATTGGCTATGACTTGGCCTTTCTTCATCATTACGACAAATCCATTAATTTCTGGATCACCGCCTTAGAGATAAGAGAATGTTGTGTAGAGTCTACCAAGAAGAAGTCCTTTCAAGTTCTCAAATACTAGGATTTGCATTATATGCTGTCACAGTATTATGGACAAACCCGGAAAGGCTTGTGGGAATTGCTGTTAACAGTTTCCTGGATGCTCTGACCCAATACATCTTGTTACTTGTGACCCCATGACCCAATGTTACTTATAATTTAAACAAACAAACACAAAAATCTCACTACACAAAATAAGTATTGGAATAAAAAAAGATATCACTTTTTTTTTTTAATGAGAACTCTGGGGTATTTATACCTGATGTTTTTTATGTTCTTAATCTATCAATTCTTTCAACATGAATAAAAGAAATAGCAGAGTAGACGTCAGGTATCCTGGAGTCTGATGTGAAATCTCACTGAAGCCCTGCTGCAAGTCAACTAACCCTTCGGGTGTCACCTTGAGATGAAAGGGTTTAGCTCAGTGAATGATTTCTAAGCCCTGTTCCTACTCCAGCCCTTTAGAAGGTTCTCCCATTCAAGCAAAAGGCAAATCTGCAGGGAAGGGTTTTGTGCTGAGAACAGTGAAACACACAGATGTAGATCAACCTACTTCCCTTAACTCATCGGCCGAACCCTGGTAAGTCCGACTTTAAACTGGTGACTTTGAGATTGGGGAAAAATGAATCCTTCCAGGGATACTCTATAATATTTCAACATCTAACAGTATACCAGAGTGTTCTCATTCATGTCTGAGTACCTTTACCAGGAATAGAAACTATTTTTTAAAAATAATTAACATTTGCTAAGCTTCTTAACTTGCTTTTTGTTTCTCTTTTGAATCTTGATGTCTGGTCAAGTTCTTCAGGATTCATTATGTGATCTGGAATAGCCACACTCGTCCACAAGTAACTTGTTCATTACAGAACTAGATGGATATTGGGGTTTACTTAGTACATTAACACTTCATCATTGTGTCTGTGTTGAGCTGAATACATTAAACTTCAGCAGTGTTTCTATTTTAGTTTTAATGTGATTTTTAGAAATTTAAGAAATTTAAGAAAAATAAGATACGCTTCTTTTCTGATAGCCTCGGCAGTAACTCTTTCTAAAGAATAACAACAATTATATCCTTTCTGCTGACTTCTGAATAAATGCACATTTCTAAAATGGACATTCTAGGATCTACAGCACATCCTTGGTCTATGTCTCACCACCTCATCTTTTACATCTCTTTATAAGATATTTTATAAACTTTTATAAAAGTTACATGCAACTTTATAAACAGAGCACTCACAAAAACAATAACAATCTTGATTGAAATATTAGCATAATTCAAAAAGGTATGCTATAGAATTTAAATAAGATTTTTTTCCCCCAGTAAATATAGAACTTTTACCTTAAAAGGGATAGGTGAAGGGAACTTGGTAGCAAGGAGCTTAAGGAAGGGGTGGCAGTGCTGAGTGACAGATGTGGTAAAAATGCACAGTGACTGTGGGAGAGCTGAGCAGTGAGCACTCGGATGCTTGGCCCAACGCAGGGCAAGCTCGCTGGCGGAGAGGCACCACGTGCAGACTGCGTTGTGAATCCAGGGGCCTCGAGCTTCATTCACTCAGCGATGCTGGTGGACTTTACACTCAGCTGCCTCTACTTAGTGGAGCAAGACCTTTATGCATTGAGAAGAACCGTGTAGGGATCTAAGTGACTTCCGCACCTTAACCACGTCGTTCTCCCCTTTGCCTCAGCGAATTCACACGTGTGAAGCAGGGCAGACTTTTTTGTCCCTTCCTAAAGACGCTTTGGCTTTCCAGCTTTCCTACCTTTGCTCTCACAGGTCCCTGAGACTAGAAAGCGCTTCACCTTCCACCTGCCAGCTCCTCCTCTGGAGTCTCACCCCATAGCAAGGCCGCCCTCAAGTGTCCCCTCCACCATGAAGCAGCTCTCACCCTATGTGAATAATCAGAGCACACTCCGAGTGTGTCTTTAAAGGGATTTCTTATTCTCCCTCACATTTTGACTATTTCAGGGTTTGTCTTTTCCTCCCTTCCTGCCTGTAAGTTGCTTGATGGCCAGCACTGGACTGCATACATCTCAGTATCAGGAAGTTCTGAGTGTGACTCTCTAACACCAGAAAAGCATCCTACAAATGTGTGTGTATGTGTTTGTATCTACACACCCACACGCACTATTGTAACCATATTAATTCATATAATACTTTATATACTAACGTGCAAGATCTTTGCAGGATTTATAATTAGCCTGTTGTAGTCTTAACACATTATAGGCACTGCTGCATGGATATTTAAATCTTGAGGTGTTTTGTTGATGACAGGCTTTTGAAAATCCTTTTTATAAATTTATCATATAGATATTGAGCGAAAAGTTGGTGTTAATCCATGAGTAGAAGAATTTTAATGTGAACCTCCTTGTTCCTGTTGTATTGAGAACATTTTACAGAAAATATTCCATATTAGATTTTGTTGAAGATTATTCACCAAACCATGCTAAACTATGAATGGGTTGGTCTTCTATTTTATTTTATTTTTTTAATTTAATTTTTTTTGGGGTTGGTCTTTTAAACGGTCCTCAATGCTGCACTGACAGGTCCATGATGACAGAAATGAATAAAGAGCTGGAGGTGACAACCGGAAGTCAAGTGCACTCTGCTACACTGATGGGGAATTTGGGTCCTGGCAATGTGCATGTGGCTCCTTAACCTGGAAATAAAAAATATGAACCACTTAGCACCTAATGATTTGGAGTTGTTATGTGTGTATATTAAGCTTCCATGTATTTAATTTAAATTTTTATAGTTTTAATAGGCTCAGTTAATTAGTTGAACTCAAGTTTCATATGCTGAGAAATCCTGCACTTCTAGCTAATTGTTTTATGTCCTCTATTCAGGTTTCTAGAAGCATATTGATTCTTTATCTATGCTCTGTCTGCTTGTTAGCTATTTCTAGAGTCCCACACTCTAAGCTCTATACAGTAATTGATGATGTGTATTACGGCACTTTCTCCTGGTCTATCACAGTCCCTTCTTACCCTTCTCCACGTAAGCAGAATCTTCAAGTCCAGTGTGTTTCCACTTGAAACACATGCGGTACCCTATGTGTCATTTGGAAAATCCTGTCAGAGATAAAACCTGCACTAGGGTTCTATATTTTGTTACAAACAGGTGGATTGAGTCTGGGCTCTGTGACACATGAAACTTAATCAACTCAGGGAGAACTCTCTTTAAGAAAACAAGAAATTAGGTTGACAGCAGAGTCACAGACATGAAAAACCTCCTGGTTCTGGACATGAAGGAGAGTGAGAGTGGGGAGAGAGAGCAATCTCACCTGGTTGAGGAGAAATACCTTTCCCTGCAGATTTTACCAAAATGTGTAAAGTGCCGCCAGGGCACCTCCTGGAGAGGTGCCTGTACAGATGGGTGAAAGGGTCTGACCTTTTATCAGCTTCATGGTAAATCACCTCCAGACGTAACCCCGTCCAACCAGCTCCATCTCATCCACATGATAATTGAATATTGTGCAAAAAAAAAAAAAAAAAAAAAAAAAAAGAAAGGTTTTTGTAACGCACAGGCCAGACCTTCGGGGAGTCCTCATCTCAGCTCACCTGACAGTACATCCTTTGCAGTCACCTTCTTTTTCTCGGAAATTCCACAACCCTATAGGTTTGCTGTCAAAGTATGTTTCTCCCATACACCCTGTGAATGTAATCACACGTACAGCATCGGCCTTCTGCAGAGAGAGGCATGGTATTTGTTAGAATTTGGAATTTCACAAGAAGTCTCAGCATACCCATGAGAGTTATTACCAGTAAAGTCTGGAGTAGTTATTATCCACTCTGATATTCTTGGTTTGCACATATACATCTTTTCACCATATCACATCCTTGCAGAGATCCTGGTTATTTTGTGCTACACTAGTTTATCACCATGAATAAAGAAGCCCTTCCTAATATCTGACTTTAGGTGAGTTGCTTATCCACTTTGAGATTCTATCTTCTTGTCTCTAGGTTGGGATTATTAGGATGAAATTGGGCAATTTATTTATGGTACCACATTCAGTGCCTGGCACAGAGGGGTACTGGGTTCATGTTAGTGCTCGTACACCACTAAGGAGACATCTCTCCAAAGCTCTTGAGAAGGGGCACACACTGTCCATAGAGAGGGGGACCCCTCACACATAGATTGCTTAATGATAGTGCTGTCTCCACTTTTTCATTTCCTTCTAGACCCAAGCAGGTTTCCAACATAGGAGACTGAAGGGAAGCAGCGAATTTGTACAAGAAGGGACCGTAGCATGATTGTCTGCTGGTGAACGCTGCACAGAGCCTATTGGGGCTCGATAAATATTTGTTGAATGGCAAACCCATGTTGTTTTCACGGGGAAAGGTCTTAAGCTTGATAGAGAACAGCGTCATGGAGGAGGGGAATGAGCTGAGAGACTTGCTGTAATTTAAACAACCATTTATTTTGGTTTTTGGCAGTGCCACATGACAGACAGCTTCTATATCCTGGTGCCCAGAACTTTGGAAATGCTATGCCAAAGGCTCACCCAATTATCTGAGTGATCTAGGGCTAAAAGTGACTTGATAGGTTTGGATTCTAGAACAAATGTAAGAAGAGGATCCCTGAGTGGCTAAACGTTTGTAGTTAGAGATTTCGGTCAGACTCCGGCGAACCTCTTTGTGTTGCCGTGGGGGGGCGGCCCGTGGCCACGTGGAGGGACCGCTTCTCGCAGCTACTCACGTCCACACCAGAAAGGCCCCTGGAATTCTCCATTACTACTTGGAGTCTCTTTTAATTTTCCGGCAGTTGATTACCCTACTTGTGAATTCTAACAGCCTTTTGCTTTTCCTTCTTGCGTCCTACAAGCTAGACTTGGGGTATTTTTCCTACCTCTTCGCATTTTCATGAGCATGTTGATTTAGTTACTTGTTTTCAGCTTTTAGTTCATATTCTGATAGAGCAGGAGCCTTAGAAACTCTTGGCCAAACTGATTAAGATTTTCTGTAGATTCCAGTCATTTGCTTTCTTTCACCCTGAGTCAGGCAGAAGAAAGTTTCTTTATGCTTGGTGACATCTGAGTAATAATGAGAATTATTTAAGATGCGATTTAACATGTGACTACCACGTCTTAGGCATTTGTTGTAAATTTTATGCGCCTAATCGCTCACTGTTCATGGTAGCGGTGAAATGGGCTGATGAAGAATGGGGGCTTTTGTGCCTGTTAACCTGGTTCCAATTCCAGCTCTGCCACTACCTGCTGTGAGACCTTGGCCAAGTAATTTAACCCTTCTCTGTCTCAGATTCCTTAACTATAAAATGAGGAGGATATTATCTCCTTTTGGGGTTGTAAACTGATACATGTAAATTACTTAGATTATTACTTAGCATATCAGAGGGGGCTATACTATGTTATAAAAGTTTATTATTGTATCCTTCACCATGCAAACAAGGTAGATTTTTAAAAAAGTTTTAAAATATTTTATTTATTTATTTGAGAGAAAGAGGGATAGAGAGTCCACCAGAAGGGGAAGGGGCAGAGGGACAAACAGACTCCCTGCTGACACAGAGCCTGCTGCTATGGGGCTCCATCTCAGGACCCTGAGATGGGGATCTGAGCTGATATCAAGAGTCGATGCTCAAGATGCTCAACCAACTGAGCCACCCAGGTGCCCCAAGCAAGGCTGACATTTTATCTCCCTTTTTCAGTTGAGAAAACTGAAGCCCAAGTGGCTAAGTGACTTGCCTAAGGTCATGTTTTAGTAAGTGAAGAGAACAGGGAATCTAACTTGAATTTGGTTTCAAAATTCAAGGTTTTTATACTACTCTGTGCTACCCCTATATTTATCTTCCTAGGGAGGAGAGAAGGTTGGCAATATGACTATATATTACTAGGTACCATGTACATTTATGTGCGGTTCTAAGAAATGAGGATGGTTTTAGTGTGTAGTTTTAGAATCAATTCCAATACTTTAGAGTCACATCTCATACACAAAGCAAATCAAACAACCTCACTCATAAATTTGGGGTCACCCTGGCTTTTCACTTTTTCTGACTAATCTCATCCCAGGATGATTCTGACAAGCCCAGGATTATCCATCGTATTTGGCTGCACTCTCGTATCTCACCTACAGGTCGTTTTCCAACACCTAATTTCATTTAATCAACATGAGCTTCTTTAAAATGCAGGCACTTTGCAATTTGAAATGCACAAGGACCTGTCATGAAGCAATTATGAATATTAAGTGCATTGCTCTAGAAGAATGAGGAGAAGAGCAACTTGAAAACTTTAAAAATCAGACCATGATTTGAAAGCTTATGGCTCCTGTGATATTTCCCCAGGTATTCATAAATCTTTTAATTAGATGTGAGTTTGAACTTTATAGCACTTCATATCAATAAATCATAAACTGATTCAGAAAATGGGGTATATTTAAAAAACACTTTGCTCTCGAGGCAACTAAAACAAGACTATAAAAAAAAATCGGTGCCACAGATAAGGGCAAAACAACTGTTTAAGTAAACACACACGGGCTTAAAAACATGGTGTTTCCAGATTGGATATTCAAAGGAGGAAAAATTCCTACTCAAAATAAATTTATGTTTTCATGAACAAATTAAGTAAAACATCATCGAGTTTTTGCAGAGCTTTATCATGCCTTCCTCCAGAGCAATCATGTCAGGAGTTATATATGGAGATGGAACGAACAGCATGGGAAAGAACATGCTACCTTTAGTTTCCCAGTCAGGCCACCGACGAACAGCATTGCGTTTGCATCCACATCAAGAATAGTATAACCTGGAGGAGATGCTGCATGGTAGGTACTGGGCATGATGCTTGCTTTGGGTCCATCCAGAGCTCTCACGGAAATAGTCCCATTCCTCCCAGTCCTTGAGGGAGGGGTACATATTGAGGTGAAGTGAAAGAAAATACAGAACATAAAATATGTAGCGCCTTGACAGGAACTTACATTTTAAAAGGTATGCCATGGAGGGACTTGTTTTGGAATATTTAAGGGATAACTGGGTGCTGAGCTTCGAAAGACCCAGATTCATTAAGCTGTAAATCAAGACCAAGTGTCTGATCTTTGCTGGACGTTGGCTGTCAGATTCGACCAGGACTGGTGAGCAATGTACCCTGATGGCCACGTGAGGGCTGATGCAAAAGGACACGGCTGCAATCAGCGGACGGAACTGCCACTGTGTAAGTGGAAAGCCTGCTTCCCGTTGCCTTATGAAACCATTTATTGTTGACCAGCCCCTACTATTTAAACAAGTGGATACTACATTTAGCATTTTGTCTAACTTAATTCAGCAAGTGAACCCAAATGAACCACCCTCCCGCACTATAAGCTGCATCATTTCTCCTAAAATCCCTTATTATATCTTGGATCCAAATTTGCTCATGTAGTCTTCCTGGAATCATGCACTTTTATTGTTTGGCGTGCCATCGTAACGTACATAGCATGATGTCTCGTCTTCAGAGCTGTGTATGCAAAGCGTATGGAAGACCTTTGCTTTTAAATCCAATGAATGGAATTTTGGAAGCTATTATTATTTCATTTCATTTTCTTAAGTGACTGATGTATATGAACTATTAAATATGAAAAGCTGGTCTCTCTTCTGAGACAAGCGGTCATAACAAAACTTGTGTGTCTCCGTCTATCCCCACTGCCTCCTTCAGGTAGGTAAGCTTTCTCTCTCTGATGACGCAGTATTAACTGAGGCCCATGGAGATGACCGAATGGATTTATCACATAAGGTACTTCCCCATCTTACTGGAAGCATCTCTTCTAATAGAAGAACTGAGTTTTGTGAATATAAATGTTCTTAAGGTCATGAAAGTACTTAGTCCCTCCCCCACTTGCATATATGCAAGCAGTGGGCTGCTGCTCTTTCTCTCTGTATACACACCCACACTCACACCCACACTCACACACTCACCTTCCTTTGCTGAAGATCTTAAAAAAGAATTAAAAGTATTGCTTCTCATTAAGTTTTCTTTTAAGCTTTTATTATGGAAAAATGTAAGCATCTACAAACACAGAGTGAAACTCTATGTACCCATCATCTGTATCCAACAATTGTTGTACCCATCTCTAGACCAGGCCCTTACCTATAGCTCTCAACCGTTACCTGCTTGGGGTTTCATGGGCATTAAGAATTAGGAATAGGAGAAGAGGAAATGAGGGGAAAGGACTGAGGACAGGAATGGGTTTTCTACGTTATCTATAGATGGCTAGAATTTAATTGAATGAAGGCTTCAGGGAGAATGAATCAATGTCCTGTTACTCACTATTTTAAGTAGCGTGGAGGTGACACGTTATACATTTGTACCAGCATTTAGCTACTGCACCTGCCTGTGGGCCGAGTTGGCAGGTAGACCAGAAGAGCTAAGCACGCTGAAGACAGGCACCAGTGGCAGCCCTCGCCCCCTGGCTTGTACGGAATTAGGGCCAATCTCAGTCTCCCTTCTTCGGGGGAGATTGTGTGACTAAAAGTGTGATAGCATGCTGATGAGACAACCAGATGAACTGTCCAAAATGTACTGACGCTGGTCAATACGTGGAAGGCGTATTGGTTCCAAACAGGTGCTACAGAGACACTCATGCACACACATTTGCACATGTACATATAATATATAAACTATATCTATGCATATATAGTTATCTCCTTGACATGGAAAGAGGAGTGTTCTTATACACTGGGAAACTACTTCCAAATTCTGTCATTTAATTGTTTTAATCTTCATTGAGTTAGTTACCTTGATGCCTCAATACGGTACCAGTAAGAATCATCAATGGTCAAATCTGGATACTCTACACGTCCAACTCCAGATCCAACATCCCAGAGAAAGCTTACTTTGCCTTTACGCATTTCTATAGCCAGAAAGTCAATCTGGGTCAGAGAGACACAAATACAGTAGATATCAGACACCAGCTCTCCTGAGGAGGCCAACAGAGTTCTTTTCAAAAGGTGAAATAATTAGAAGTCTCACAATAAAAATTCTCAAATGATGTGATCTATTGTTATGTATGATTAAATCACTATTTATTATTGTATCTTTAAGGCAACTCAAGTGTCCATACTGCTGAGGCATATGTGTTAATTTAGCCAATTCTACTTTTGAAACAAAAGTCCATTGTCATTCTGGTTTTGTGGAAGAGACAAAAGAAAATATTTTGGATGCAGAATTCACTATTGTTTTCACCAAAGACACTTGACATTTTTAAGGGGCCAGCTGTGATTTTTTTTTTTAACCCAAGGTGACCTAAAACTTCTCACCTGAATGACAAGTCTTGACTTAAGCAATGACTAACGTGTTGAAAACCGTTCATTTTGGAAGAGTCAAATGTTCAAATAAGAGGAATGAAAACTTTTGGGGTTAAGTTTTTGAAGATACAACTTCTGTATTTTTGGTTAGTGTCATAAATTTAACACGAGTCAAAAGAGTTTCCGTTGGTAGGAAAGAAGTACACAATTTGTCATTTTCATTTAACATGAGAGTTCATTGTAATTTCTTAGTTGAGACTTTTTAAAAAAAGCTTTATTCCTCTTAATCCTCCTTAAGTAGCCAGATGTGAAAACCTAATTCTAAATAAATGTTGATCTACTCACAAATTAAAGCAGATGTGCCTAAACACTGTAAAGAATTTTCTTCATTTCACTTTCCTTCTACTTTAATTTGACACTCCAGAACTCTGTGATGCAAGATTCGGAGGTTTTCAAGTCTGAAAGGCTACATCGCACAATTTGGGACCATGTTATTAGATTCTGTACATTTTCCTCGCTATGAGGATTAACCTCTGCATATTCACATATCCAGGAGACCGAAGAAGCTGAACATCAAACTTACAAATTTGGCACTTCCAAGATAAAAAAGGAGGTTGTCAGCAACAGCTGTCTTTACGTTGACAATGATATTATTGTAGCTTCCTTTCTTTATTTCCGGCTTGTATGTTCGAATGCAGTCACCTCCAGAAGACACAGATACTTTGATCTTCAAGGAAAACAAGGTACAAAGAACCAAGACTAAATCTCTCGGAAAGTTTGAAGTACCTTCCAAACAACCACAAAACCATCATCATCTCTTCTTTGAAGTTAGTTTTCTATCATCAAATAGAATCATTAAATGCCCATATGCAGACGCCATTATACTCATTAATGAGGGCACGGGAGAGCAGTTCCCCACCAGGATTTCGACAACGAGCTGTTCACAGCCTTGCATCCTGTTAGTTTGCTATTTTTCGAAGCATGCAACTAACAAATTCTTACCTTCATACCTTTCTGCTTGATGAATGTGGGGACGTTTCCAAAAGGTGATTTCATATGAAGCTGACGATAATGATCTTCATCAAGGTAGTTTAATGAAATTTCGCAATTCAAATTTCAATGATTTTGGTGTCACTTAAAGTAGGACACCATTTTTCTTTCGGTTTTCAAGAGGAAATTACCTACCCTCTCATGTTCTTACAGTTGGATGAGGCCAAATAGATTTTGTTCTAGATGTTCTAACAATACGAAGAATCTTAATCATGCCACTCAGGACATACATTTGAGAATAAATTATACCTTTTTTATTAGGTTGCCAGGAAATGAAATGGAAATAATTTTCAATGGCTGTCCCTACTAATGTATTTAACAGCTCCTTTTTCTTTTGACTAGTACTTTAAAAATTACCATGAATTGCTAAGAAAGGAATTCCTATGTGAATAGGACTGAAACTCTTCGTATCGATGCTTACTTAGATTTAGGGAGCCTTTCTCCAACCACAAATAACACGACTTGATTAGGTGATTTAATTTCCTTTGGTTCAGCTGTACTATCAAAGGGGCTTTCTCAGGATGGCAGTTGTGCGGGCTCAGGATGAAGCTCTGCTTTCCTGGTGAGAGTGCTCAGAGGAGGAAGCAGAGGCTGGGAAAGACTCAAGACCTTTCTGTGCCACTGATTTAAAAATTCAGATTCTGGAAGCCTCTAGGTTCTCGCTAGCAGTGAATTTTCTCAGTCTTCCTAGCACTTTGTGCTACTCAAATAGTTTTTTTTAATTAATTTTTTTTTCAAATAGTTTTTGCACTTGGAAGAAAACCAAGTAGCTTTATGGCTGCCCCCGTGGCCATGAAAGGGTAGTGCTCACTCCAAACATGACAGTGTGGGGCACCAAGCCTGTCTCCAAATCACAGCGACACAGGAAACATCGCAAAAAGGCTCATTTGGAAAGGGGTACAGGCAGCCCCAGGACTCCTCCCCAACAGTGACACAGACTACACTGAAGAGGAACTGGATGAAAAACTATTTTTTTCCATTTTAAATTCAATTAATTACCATATCGTGCATTAATAGTTTCAGAGGCAGTGTCCGGTGACTCATCAGTCGTTTGTAACACCCAGTGCTCATCACATGCCCTCCTTCATGCCCGTCACCCAGTGACCCCATCCCCCCACCCACGTCCCTCCCAATGACCCTCAGGTGGTTCCCCAGAGTTAAGAGTCTCTTATGGTTTGTGTCCCTCTCTGATTTCATCTTGTTTTATTTTTCCCTCCTTTCCCCTATGATCTTCTGTTTTGAGAAACTGGTTCAGTTTTACAAAGAAAGCTAAGTAGGGGCTTTTGGTTCTGATGAGTATGTAAATCCGTGTGTGTTTGAGAGCTTCTGGGGATACAGCAGACCTGTTGCATTTCCTATGGACTCTGCAGACATCGTGTGTTTGTATAGAATTGTTTCATCCCCTCAACTGCTAGCCAAATTGCATATTCTGCAGAAGAATTACGTGCTGGAAAGAAACAGGGGCTCAGCATAAGGGAGCCTTGGGTGGTGGCCCAGGGCTAGAAAAACCTGAGTCTACTGCTTAGAGTGTTTTCCTTGTCCTCGCCTTCCTCCTGAGGTTGGGGCCCAGGCTGCAACTCTGAAAGAAAGGCTCCCGAAATCGAAGTATGAGTGTTTGCTGTGTTCTGGGGGAGACACTCTTCCTGGTAAGTGTGGTTCTCCATCAAGAAGATAGTCTTTGCTCCACATATGATGGGATTTCCTTCTACATAAGGTGCTGCGAGTAGGCAAATCAAGAGGAGGTGCGGAAACACAGAACTAGGAGACGTGCAACTTTTACCTGGGATGTTAATACTACAGAGCAGATGTACAGTGAAGATTGGCACAGGGTGTTACATGATGGAGTAGCAGCTATACAAAGGTCATCCAAGGGCTTAGAGATAAAAGGGATAAAGCAAAGCAACGGAAAGATAATACGGTGGAGGGCAGGTTGGGGAAAGACAGCCTTCAGATGTTTTTAATGTTCAGGAAAAGGTGAGTTTTTAGGAATTTGCAGCATGTGACCTGAAACCGTCATCAGAGTAGACCCAGGCACTGAGCAGGTTCAGTATCCGAGGCAGGGTGTAAGTGTCACTGACATCATAGGAGGATCAAAAAGAAGGTAAGGTCTGACTGTCATTCATGAGTGGAGCTGGGCAGCAGATTGAGCTACAGGAATTCATACCCAAATTCCTCATGGGGCTGGGTTAGTAATCAAAAGGAACTCTGTGTGTGTGTGTGTGTGTGTGTGTGTGTGTGTGTTTGTGGTTTGTTTTGTCTTTTTTTCACACATGCATTATAGGCTTGGCCATCAAGCCATATTATGGCTAATTTAACCACAATTAACTTATTTTTGTTTAAAGAACACACTCCTTGGTGGCTGTTTAGAGAAGAAATGACTGGATGTGGGTGAAAGGTGGGTGCAATGTTTGGTCACAGGATTGGTTTCTGTCCTTGCCTGGTAGAAATGATGAGACCCACATGATGGTGTGCTGAGAAGGGGATTACCAAAGTGTAGATGACAGAGTGCCAGTCCTGAAGCCTCACTGAATTAAAAAAAACCCTATCCGAGAATTGCAAGTCTTCGTGAGTAGCCATTTTAAAATGAAGGGTATTTAATGTTTCTAGGAGTTACAATTAATCTACTTTATGGCATCCTTTACATATCTAAAAAATATGGTTCTCTGAACAAAATGACATTGTTATGCCCCAAATGCCAGCAATTGATCTTATAAAGTAGCCTATTGCTCAACTCTTACACATTTATATGAAAAACCCTCTGGATTTTCTGTTTTCTGGCTTATGGTTTTGAATATACCCTCAGTACTTGAAAAATAGCCCAAACTGATGGTCACCAGTCCATAGCTACTAATCTCTCTCTTTTTAAAAAATACCTTGCATTTTGATTTCCAGTTATAGAGACTTTTTTTCATCAAACTTAAAGCAGGGAAATAAAAATACAGTATTTATAAATTTCTCCAGAAGAAGTTGCTAGAACACATCCCTGTCATAAGAAGGGAGTAATTTCTGAAACACAAACATCTCTTAGACTGTTTGGCTCTATCAGTTTTTGTTATTTCTAATTTGAGCCCTTCACAAGACTTCTAAAGAAAAATCACTAAGCATTAGGTATGTCTAAGGCATTTCTCACACAACATTACCAATGAATCATTATGGACTCAATTAAACATTATTGAGGATCACATTATTATATCTATTGAATTCCTACTGCATTTCTTTCACCCAGTAACTAGGTCATTTGTTTAAAAAGAGTATCAGCTGCTCAATTTCAGAGTCAACAAACTTGAAGAAAGCTACTTTAAAATAAATGTCTTTAATTTCTTGGTCATATTGAATATGTGTCAGGGCTACATCCAGACACTCATGGCAAGTTACAAATGTATTTATAAATTAGGCAAATGTCATCTTAAATTAGTACAAAACTCACTTGAAAAAAAAAAAACTTGGCTAGTTCACATAATTCTAACATCTAAACATCTAATAAAAAATAAGACACTTTGTTGTAACTTCCATTTCCAAAAATGATTGAAAATTTCCCTGAAGGGCATAGACAATGGTCACTTTTTGTAGCATTTCTTTATACCTTTTTTTCATTTTATATTTTGAGACAGGTTTTATATACTTAACACACCAGAATTTTTTTCTTTTTCTGGGGGCAGGACAAGAGGTAGGTAGGAGTCAACAATCACAACTGATGAATATATGGCATATTTTTAGACTTCTTCACAAGAAATCATAAAAATGGCCGGATTTCCTCACATGATGACCAAGAAAATATGGCTAAGTGTGTGACTCACAGGAGAATATTTACCATTATTGTCTTTTTAAATCAACATTGCAAAATACAGGAGAGGTACCTCAAACTCTCCCTTTCTCTTGCTACTGCCACCTGACTCTTCTTAAAGTTGACTCCTTCCTAGTTTCCTCTCATTAACACCCCAAATGACTTCCAAATTCATATTCAAAAAGCACAGCTCTGATAATATTACATTCCATGTTCAAGAGCTTTCAGTTTCTCACCAATAAGATTCATCTCAGGTACAATCCTGGATAAACAAAATTGTGTACTTTACCATCCAAGGCCTAACAAGAGCTGGCCTGCATGATGTTTCCAGTCTCATGTTCCCTCGACCAATAATTCTGGCAAACTAAACCACTTTTTCCTGAAAAGAGCCTGAAACCTCCTTTCATTCCTCCTTTCTCCATTCTCAGAACGCTCTCTCCGCCCTCTGCCTAAGCCCCACTCAAGGCCTGGCTCCAATTCTTGTCTTTGGGAAATCTTCCCTCCCCAACTAGAGGGGATATTTGCTTTTGGAACTCCAGAGCACCTCCCCTTGCTCATGCAATGTGGCACCCCATTTGGCATTACCTTAGAGTCATATATGGACATGTCATCTTTCTTCTGCGGTGTTACCAACTATGTAAGTAGAAGTCACCTTGAACGTAGGGGATGCTTTTTCAACATGGGCTATATCTTGGCTAAAACCCCAAACTTTGAACTACCACCTGACTTCTTTCTGCTTCGTGCTTCACATGTATAATAATACTATTGTCATCATTCTGCCTCCATGGTTTTCATTTCGTGGCTCAATGTATGTGTTCTCAACCCTATCTGCTTCTTTCACTTTGAGCTTCTGTACATCATCTTGCCTAATTTTTTGTCATCTTCCTAATTGCTCTTTAGTGAGGCAGGAGCTCCTTTTTAAAGAGCACCTTAAACTTCATTGTCTTAACCTTGTAGAGAGATCCCATCTGTGTATAAGGAGGACAAATGATATACTACTACTTGGGCATCATATTCTTGGCCACTACTAAAAGTAGTATAAGTTGATGGATTAAGAAAGGATATTTCTGGTCATTCTAGCTTCAAATGTGTTCAGAAAATGGGACTTTTGAGGTGGAAGACTAGGATATCCAAAAAGATTTGCATTTAAACCTGACAACATGAACTATTTTATCCTTCTATTTCTAAAGTCATTGTGGGATGAATTTACTAGTCCAGATAAGGCTTCACATTGGCACTTAGAAATTCTACCCTGGTTCCCCAAGTGGCTATCTTCTAGAAAGTTCTGTGTTACTCCTAAGAGTTTTCTAATTGGATCAATAAAGACCCAAATTTTGATACAAGTGAGGTATTCTCCATTCTTATTCCAACAAGAAACAACCCTGCAGAAATTGTAATCAAAATAATTTTTGTTGTTGTAGGACTCAGACAAAAAAATATAGAAAACGATAGTTCTTCATTGCTATTATTCTATATAACCTTGTTCACTCATTCCTGATACAACCCCACTGGTTGAGCTTTTTTGTTTTCACCAGAAGCATCCATGCCTTTCAAACATACAATAGTAAGATTTCCATTCTTGCTATTTGTGCTACTCTATCCAAATAATGATAAAATACATCAAAATTCCCATTTCTAAAACAGTAAGTGGTGATTATTCTTCCTATGGGGTGTCTTTTGAAATTTATGGGAAAAAAATCTAACCGTTTATCCTCCCCTCACCCTAAAATAGCTTCAGGTTAAAGGAAAATAACCAGAGATTAGTCAACAGGATTCAGTGGGAGAAGGCTTTCCCTCTGAGAATAATTTCAAAAATTACAATCAATTACTGATACTGAAAATAAAAAGAGCTTACAGAATTAGCTTGTTTCCGGGCTTGGTTTATCAGTTCCTTTATCTCAGAGATGTTTTTCTTCAGGTTATCCTCAAGTTCCTTGATGGGTTTGAGTTTATCTATCAGACGATCAGCTTCTTGTTCTAGATTTTTCACAGTGTCATGTGCATCTGCAACTGCACAGAACAAGATTAGCACATATCACAGACACACACACACACACAGAAATTAAATGCTTCATTAAATAATTGAAAAGATTTCATCTTATCCACATGACAAAGCAGGGCCATGGCTGCTGAAGCACAGTGTGTGATGGCAGACGGCAATATCTCAGTGGGGACTCCAGCAGGCAAAGCAGGAAATGTTAGAGACAGAGGACCAACATTTTGGCTTTGCGGCAAGGTGGAAGTTAGCATTGAAGGTAGAGAATTTGCTAACTTAATTCAATGATTAATTTCTAGCTTCAGCCCCAAAGCTAACCTTAATAGAATTTTAGTCGCAGAGTCAAGGAAATGAAAGTGTTTTAAAATGTCACTTGGCCTGTCCAAGCCAGAACTGTATTTAAATCAGGGTTCTCACACAAAATTGGTTTTCTTTTTTGTTCTCACTGTCTTTCTTTGTACATCTTCAAGAGAGAAGCTATCGAAATGTCTTCTGAAAACATTTCAATGTTGAACGACCCTTAGACTGAAGGCCTATGGTGAACCTTAATTAAATCTTTCATGTGGCAGTTCATTTTCATTTTGAAGAATAATTAATTATCCTAATCTCTGTATTAGGTTGAACCATATTACACTGCCATTTTATAGGTTCGAAAAAGTTGAATATTGGCAATTTCAAAACGGGTTTGACCCTAAAGTAATTGAAGGTTATCACTGATCCATAGACTTTCAGCCTGTGCTCCTCATAGGAGGGCAAATGACACATGGAAACCAATTACTCTATCTCGAGGACGCTGGCGGTCTTACCCCAACCAGGCTGTTTATCATCTGATTGAGCATGTATTGCTCCACTGTCATCGTGACCCTGATGAAAAAGTGAAGCCACTTAAGGACCAAGGTTGTGTGCCCTCCTCGGCCCTGAATGATCTGCTCCCCCGTGGCCAATGGACCACTGAGAACTAATCCTCGGGATGGAATCAAATGTGCTCAAAAAGAAGGACATTATTATTTTTAAATGTTTTAAAAAGCACATTTATTTATTTATTCTTTATGTTTTGAGAGAGGGAGGGCACACACACCCACACTCACACACACACATGCGCGCACACATGCACGCACAGGCAACGGGAGAGGGGAAGAGGGAATCTCCAGCAGGCTCCTCGCCCACTGCAGAGCCCGAGGCAGGACTCAATCTCACCACCTGGAGATCATGACCTGAGCTGAAATCCAGAGCCAGTTGCTCAACCGACTGACCCGCCTGGGCACCCTGCAAATTATTATTTTTAAACTAGGTTTTGAATTAAGTATTTTGAACTCACACTCATAACTATGAATAATATTGTGAGTGAAGTTTAAAACGGACACAGGTCAGTTATTACGTTGAACAGAGTTGCTGGATCAAAGCTTGAAATGCAGGTTATGGGAGTCAAAACCCTTGTTATATAATTGTATATTCAACACAGACACAGTTACCCCTTTATTTTGTATAATAAACCACTTGTCCAGGTTTTCCTTCTCTTAATTCTCCAATATTACCCTGATACTCTACAAATTATTCTGGAATTGAGAAAAAATGATTTAGATTTGGATTCATGGGAAAAAGAAAAAGGGTAAAGCAAAGACTATTTCAGCTTCATCCAAGAATGCATTCTTTCCTTTGAAAGCTCTCAGATTCTTATCAAATGTTTCCAAATGAAATCCAAAGGTTGCCACCTCCCTCCCTGCCCCCCCTCCTCTATCTTCTGGAGCAGCTGAAACCTTTTGGAAATAATCTTCTCAACAGTTTTAAAAATAAAACGCCTGCAATATTGAGTCAGATACTTTCTTATATAGTACTTTTCAAACATTTCTGACTTTCTTCTATAATTATTTGAGTGTTAGATTTTAAAATCACTTTCAAAGATAGATTATGATAATTCAATGTTTTTCTAGAAAATTATCTGTATCTTTTAGGCTCTAAAACCCATTAGCACGGAGTTTTGACAAGTACTCTCTTATGTGTTAAGTGTCCCCCGTATCTAGTTAAAGCTCCTTTTTTCTTTTTTATAGACTTTATTTATTCATGAGAGACACACAGAGAGAGGCAGAGAAAGGCAGAGGGAGAAGCAGGCTCCCTGTGGGAAGCCCGATGTGGGACTCGATCCCAGGACCCCGGGGTCACGCCCTGGGCCGAGGGCAGATGCTCCACCACTGAGCCACCCAGGCGACCCGAGTTATACCTCCTTTAGAACTTTTGTCTATATGCACTTTATTGTTCCCAAGTAGCCTGCCAAGCATTTAAAATGTTTTGCCTTTATGCTCTTAAGGATTCATCTCTTGGATTTATCCAGTGTATTATTTGTCCATCTTCTAATTCACCTTTTTTTTTTTTTTCATCTTCTTTCCTTTAATTTTATTTTGTCTAACTTACAGGGTTGATTAACTAAATTTATTTCAGTGCTTGTTTGGTAATATAATCACAACCTCTTCTCCACTGAGACAGCCTTGGTCATATTTCTCAGGTTTCAATATGTTGGATTTTATTATTGTTATTTTCCATCCTGCAGTTTTACTTTTGACTTTGAATTTAAACTATGAGATGTTTAAGGGAGAATAGTATTATCTCCCAACAATTGCTCATTTGATAAGATCTAATTTTATTAGTTTTATTATGTGCTTCTCCAAGTGTAATTCTCTAGAAGTTGAAAATAATTATTTATAAAGTTTTTTAAGGGGGGGGGCAGTGAGCTTCAAGGGGGAAAAGCAATGACAACATACACTTAATCTGTGCTGATCCTACCGGCAAGAAGTCATTTGAACTTCAGGGGCGGAATCTGTGTTATCAGAAGAACCACAATTTAGCTCAATCTGTGGAAGAATTCTGTTTTCCACTGTTCTGTTGGTATTATATAGATATTTCACTAATTTCTATAACACAATTGAAAAGATTTTATGTCAAATACATCTGCATGCTAACTTTTTGTAAAGAAAGTTGTCTTTTTAAATATATCTAGTATTAATACTGTGACTCTGGAAAGAACAGCTATATAATGTTAAAGCCAGACCAAAACAGGGTAACATGCAAAGCTGAAGCATTTGCGGTAGGCAGTCAAGACCATATACATACTGATTTCTGCAGGTAATTTCATATATGGAAGCAAAACAAAAAGAAATAAAAAAAACTCATGAGGAAATATTTTTATAGATTGAATAAAACAGTGATTATCAAAAAATGGTACTTTTCACAACAAGTACTAATTACAAACGCACCCTATTTTGAGTCAAACAAGTGTGATCAAATAAAAATCCACAAATATATGTTAGTTAGCAGGCTATTGTTCATATTGGAAAAAACTTTATTCTGATGTTCTAATAAGATAGACCATAGGCCCAGTTTAATTAATATTACAGGTAATGAGCTCCAGATAGAGGGTAGGATCAAAAAGTTAGAGATAAACATTATAAACAGGCCACTATTAGTTGAGAATCAATCTGAAATTGAATGAAATAATATCTGCAATTATAAAATAAGGGAATGATATTTACTTTAAAACTCATTTTCATTTTTTGGGGGGTGGGTGGTGGCAGAGACATTGTGATCTCACTTGCATTGGAACCATTGATTCAGATGGAATCTTTGACTGACAGAAAGCAGCTATCTCTGGGCTTATGTAAGAAATGAAAAATGATTGAATGGACTCCTTTTATTTTTTGAAGAAATGGTGAAGTACAAATCCTCCCTAGTTTTGAAATGCATGATATATATGTTTGGACTTTTCCTTGCTCTTTAAGGAGTCATGTTAGTAGTGTTTATTATTTTGTAGCATCATTGGCATTTGATTTGAGGCAATGGTGCTGATAAACCAGCATTTGAATTATAGAACACCTGACGTCAATAACAGTGTTTTTGTTATTACACACTACAAACATTCGGTTAGCCAATGACAATGTGGTCATATAAACAGAGGACTAGTCTCTTGAGAGTGACAAGTACAAAAATCATGCATCCCCTTTGGTGAAATCACATACTGAGATAACATATCAACTTCACAGATGGAAAAAAGACTATAAAACACCATAATGTTTATTGACTACAGTTAATAATTTAAATTATCATTATATTAAGTCCTACCATATTTTCTCAGTGAATTCTGAAAAACTTGATGTAATTTCATGCAATATACAAAAGATGTAGATGAAAAAATATTCTTGATAAACTGGATACTTTAATTTTCTAAAAATATGAACCAGAATTCAAATAATAAAATATTAATATTTTTGAACTTGGATGCATTTCAGGTTGATAGCATTTTAATATCCTGTTCTAACAGGCCTGCTCGTGAGTGTACTCCTTGACCTCTATGTTCCATGGAACTTCACCAACTAAGAGGATGTAATTTCCCAAGTACAACTGTACTTTTAATTACACTGAAGGATTAAAAAAGTACTTGGCAAAAAAAAAAAAAAAAAAGTATTTGGCATCCCTACACCAAAAGTTACGCAGACTTCAGGAATTCCTAATTTCCTCTTGATTGAACAAAATGTGAATGAAGAAAGCACTAGCCCACTGGGGACTTGGATTCCAGCTGTGGAACCGAGGCCGCTCACTTTCTGGGCCCGGCCTGGGAGGAAAGCGGACGTGGTGTGGGCTCTCCTCCACCACCAGGAGGTGGGATCTAGGCTACTCCTACTGTGGAAAGAAACAAATGACACAATCAAAGTGAAAAAGCAGATCTTACTGTTCTTCGAAGGGTCTTTTACCACCGCATTTGTTTTGGCGACGCTGTCTGCTAGTTGATTGTAGTTTTTCTTCAGGCCATCCAGGTTCTGGTGCAGATCTTTAATCTGCGCCAATACGTCTTTTGCTGTGTCGTTGGCTTGTCTTGCTTTTTCCTTGACGGCCTGCAGCTTAGCGGCTGTGTCTGTTAGCAAGACAGGTACGAGCAGCAGAACAGAGAGCTGGAGTTAGTGGCTTATCCCATGCTGGTCAAAGAGAGGCTGGGGCTGGCCCACCTCAAAGACACACACACACACACACCAACGAACTTTGTATCATTCAGTTGTAGCAAATGAAGTATGTGTTTAGCTAAATTAAATTTTCTCAGGGACCTTTGCTATGAATACCTGATTAGCTCTCAAGACAGCAAAGTGATTATTCTAGATGTTCATTGTATAAAGGTATGTTGTGAATTTGCTGCTGACCGTATTACAGAGAGAAATTTAACCACAAATCAGTTTCATCAAAACTAGGTTCAAGATTTACTCTGCACATTCAGAAAGGGGAATGATGAATGTACTTCAACTTCAAGGTAGAGAGACTCTCTCAGGTACTTTAGACCATATGTCTATGTATTTACATTTGTTTTCAGCATTGGAAATTTTCTATGTACATCCTATGTATTGAAGGAGACGACAAGCAATCCTGGACAGTTATTTATTTTTTTAATGTTAAAAAAAGTAGAAATCACTGATACTTCCTGTTATATAAATGTATGCATTAGTTTTCTTGATTATAATTTGTATAAAAAACATATATTGAACATGCAGATGCCTACTCAGATATAGAACATATAATACCTACTAGTAGATTAGTGACTAAGACCATAGGCTTCAAAGTTAAACAGTAGGGTTCAAATCTCATACATGCCACTCTGAACAATGACCTTCAGTATCCTGTTTCATTTCTTAAATTCCGCATATGAGTGAATCATATGGCATTTGTCCTTCTCTGACTGACTTTCCTTAGCATAATGCCGCGTCTTAGTTTGTCTCCTCTAAAGTCCCGGTGTAAAGTCTTATCTAGAGAAAGATAACGCTATTCACTTGGCAGGATTAGTATGAAGATTATATACACCTAACAAGGACATTGAGTCAGCACTCCATAGATGTCTGCAAATGTTGTTGTTATCATACCATGTAATTAAAAATATAAAGGGTAGCGCTTTCAGGAGCTAATACCACACCATCTCTTCAAGTACTTGTAACATGTAGGAAGACATTACAGACGTGGTTCAACTGCCAATGTTTTCAAAGCTGAAACATTTAAGGAACTGAATTTTGCCAAGAAAGATGTGCGGATGACGGCCGGAGGGGAGGGCTATGTGGGCAGAGGCAGAAAGGGTGAAGGGGAGTGGAGGATACAGGCTTTGGGCTACAGAATGAATAAGTCATAGACATAAATACATGGTGGAAGGAATATAGTCAACGATCCCATAATAGCATTGTATTGGGACACATGGTAGCTACACTTGCACTGAGTATAGCATAACCTATAGACTTGTCGACTCACTATGTTGAATATTTGAAAATAATGTGACATTGTATGTCAATGAAACTCAAAAAAAATAAAGTGGCAAAGAATGATGTGAGGAAAGGCTCTCCTGTGTTATCACAGGTCCTATAATCACCTGTGACTTTGTAGAAGCACATTTTAAGAACAGCACCTGTGTGATGTTATACTTTCCCAATTAATACAGGATGACAAATAATATTATTTCTAATAATAAAAATCTTATTAGAAACAAGATTTTCTGGGTTGACACATGGAAGAACAACAGTACAGTAATAAGATGGCTATATTTTCCTTTTTGCAATATATGCACGTTATACATATGCTATAGATATATGTCAGCGAGGTTAACAAAGCATAAGAAATATCACAGGGTAAGTATGGTTTAGTTTCTCATTCTCACAAAGAAAGATTCATAAGTAAGAAAACCAGAATCTAATTTCCTGCCAACAGTCCAAATGTCCTGTCAGGAAAGATGGTAAACGCTAGAACATTGTTTAATCGTTCAGGTAAACTGACACATTCGCAGTGTCCCAAGTGCTTACCATTTGGAATGGCTGACAACTTTCCCAAAGTGTCATTCAAAGCTCTCAGGAGATCCCCATTTCTAGCATCTGCGTTTTCTAATCTGGTTGTTAAGCCATTCAGATAGTCATCGTTTTCTGTGAACGGAAAACAGAAAAGAATGAAATAATTTTAATCATCTCTGAGTTTACACATCTCTGATATGGACACGTAATTTCAGATATTTTAATATAGAGCTTATAAAAGCAGGAGAACTAATCTAATTCCTTTTAATTTATTGGCGATCTGTCAACAAATATATTTCAGACCATAATATAAAATATGTGTTTGCCAAATGACCATTTCTCTCTTCAACATGTTCAACAGCTGTGTTTTCTTCTTGGTATCTGATCCTTATCTGACTTAATTTGAGGGTTTTCTGTGGAGAAAAGAATCAATCTCTTATTGCATTTGCAATGATGCCCTCTTGGCATTATTCCCATTAGTGTTACTCATTTTAAAAATTTCATTACCAAAATGGATCACTGGATTAGCTTTGAAAAATCTCAAATAGATATGCTTGTTAAGGATAATCTCCCAACTTCAGTAAGTATCACATTAGTACATATTTGAAAAATGAATAAAAAAAAAAACAACTTCTAGTGCATTTCTGAAAAACTGGCATTTTTGTTAAATAGAGAAAATGATATTTTATAAATTGTTCTCAAATAGGTTTTTTATATGTTTTTTTCTTGCTACCTTAGCATGATCTCTTTAACATTAAAACAAATCACTTACTGGAGATAATTTAATATTACAAGTGTAAATTTTTCAGCTTCTTTCCACTAGTTTTTAACATCATCCAAACTTCAGGTTGGTCTGTGTTATAATAGTAACTAAGAGGTTCAGAGTCTGAGTGTGACAGTATAAGGATAAAAGTTATGAAATCTTTTAGGGGAAAGAAAACAAATATCCAATCAGCTGATAGAAGAAGAGAGGTTTAGAAATTTTGCTTAGATACATATCGAACTGCAAACCTAAGACTGAATCTGTCTCTTTCTCTTTTTTTAACATTATTTATTAATGAACAGTGGAATTAAATAAATGAAAGATATAAAAGTCTGTGCTTCCTATAATACTTTCTACCTTTCCTGACTGGATAAAGTAGATCATTTTTTTTTAAAAAATATTTTAAATAGTTTATTTGTGCCATAATATTTGTTTCCTGGGGAGATGTATGCTGACTGTTCAAATTAGCTCTACAAAAACACAAAATGTGAATAAAAGGCAGAGCCCTCCATTAAAAAGGAGCATTGCGGAAGGGCCAGGAAAGAGGGGGTACCCTCCTGGCCTCACTTGGCAGGCATTTAGTGATAGTAATGACCAGGGGTCTGTGGGTATGTGTAAGTTCTATGCTTAGTATTATAACCACAATAACATCAAGATGTATTATTATTATCATCTCCAATTTGCAAATGAGGAAACCAGCTTAGAGAATTTAAGTGAATTTCCCAAATTTGTACGGTCAGTAAATGGTGGAGTTGGGATTCAGGTCCATGCAGTCTCATTCCAGAAATTGTGCTCTTAACCCTGGATTCTGCTGGGATTGGTGGGCAAAACCAGGGATAAGCAGAGCATGTTGGGTAAAGGTGCTCTTACTCACCCAGACTTGCTTCCCATCCTCCCCCCCTACCCGGCCCCACTTCTTTCCTCCCTAGCTCTCCTTTCATTTTGCCCTTTGTCGCCTTAAAAACATGGCCACAGTTAAATAAAACTTACGAGCCTCACACAGGCACTGCACACATGATCAGACGGGAATATTTAGAGAAAATTAGCAATGCCTCCATGCAAAGTGACAGGCACACATTCTTAAGAATAATGAGCAAACTATAGAACGGGTCGGCTACAGTACAATAAATAGAAATAATGAGTCACTAAATTAAAATAAAGCACTTAAGGCTATCATACTTAAAAACTGTAAAGGAAGAGTCAGATATCATTTCTCATTTATCAGATTGGCAAAAGTTAAAGGCCCGATAATACCAGGTGTTCACAACAGCGTTGGTGGAAATGCAAGTCGATGCCATTTTCTGAAGAGCAACTGAATACCTTTATTAGAATTTTAAATAGACATGTATTTGTTCCAGCAATTGCACTGCCAGAATTTTAGCCTACAGATGTACTTGTGAAACTGTATCAACGTGTATCTTCCAGAATGTTCATAGATCTTCATTTGTAGGTGCAGAGATTAGAAAAAAAAAAAGAAAGATCCTTAAGATCTTTCTCATGAAAATGGGCAAGACACATAATACATACGCTGACACACATACAAAAATTTGTCGGGGTGGGACCCGGTGGTGGTAGGTGGAGAACACAGCAGAAAACCTTGCCGGTACTTAGAGCGGCAGAGAGGAACCAGGAACAGGCCAAGCAGGGGAGCCCACGGTGGTGTGGGCAGCTGTGTACCAGAACCTTTCATTTTGTACCTGGTTGTGCTGGTGAAATGGCTTCCTCTGTGCAGGTGTTTCTTCTCTTTTGTTTAAAAGAGTAAAAGCAAAACCAAACCAAACAACTAACGCGACCTGAACTGGACCAGCGTGTTATTGCCGACTCCAAGACTGCGGTTCCCATGGCTTTGCTGGCGCCCAGCATGGGCGGGCCAGGGGGCCCCGTGTGTCCACAGAAGAGCCACGGGGGTCGGGGCCGGCTTGCACACGGAGCCCATGTAGGGGCAGGGCCCTGGCTGCCCGGGGAGGCTGGGCGGGCCACGCCGACCACAGAACGAGCCCTGCCTCTCCTGGCCTTCCTCTGGGAAGAATAATAGCAAAGGGAAAGGGAGAAGGATGAAGGGTTCCTAACCATCAGCGCTCTGGATGTGAAAAAGAGGGCTGAACATACTAATTAATGATCCACTTCATTTCATGTAAGGATTTTATAGGCAGACAGACTCAAGCACTGTTACACAATAGTAACGCGAGCACGTGCCACCGTTTCACGCGTCTGCCTTCAAGTTCCAGGCCAAAGACCTGACATCACTGAAAAACAAAGCATAAAATATCCCAGCAAAGCATGGCTCGAAAACATCAATATGTCCATTTCAGTCACTAAGGTGTTATTATTTTCAATTCTAGTGCCTCCAAGTATACTTGCCAAGTAATTAGATTTTCTCCTCTGTCAATCATGATTCATCTTTCTTTTAGTACTTCTGTTATTTTCCCTGTTTCTACTAAAATAAAGTCTTTGGGTAGGTTATTGAAAGTGTGCTTTCAGAGGGAGAGCTGGCCTGAGTGTGACTGGGATCCCGCCATATAAATTCCTTGAGAATGAAGGGCTGCTCTTTTGATAGTAGCTTGGAAGTCTTCATCAATTAAGGAAATGGAATAGTACAAATTCTCTTTCTTAGCTTCTTGATTGGATTTGATTTTTTAAATAATGGGGCATTCAAAATGTTCTGGCAAGCACGATCTTCATGTACAGTAAAGAAACGTTAATTTAAAGGGCAGCACTTGGCTTATACTATTTTATGCATTCAAATAGCAAATACCAGCAGAACAATTAGGCTAATTATTCAGAAGAAAGATTGATCCGAAGGACATTGTTGTGCTGTGTCTCAAGTTCCAAAGCAGGGATTTTGATCCTCTGCCTTCTGTACTAGGAAGTCAGAAGGTCAATATTCTGATTGCACTCTGATTTCTGTTTCACCTATTTGATGTATCCTTTCTTACATTCTGATCATTTTTTTTTCTGAAGTTATTTCTGGAATTTCACAAAACCAAATCTAAACACCTTGTGGCTTTGTCTGTAGAATTAGGCCAGCAGAAGCTGTGTACAGAAAAGTACTGCAGATTTCAAAATGGAAAACTTGCCCAACTATAGCAATGGGAAGCTTGAAAAATAAACATCCAAGGTTGGCTTTAAATGGAAAGACACATGAGGCGGAGTGTATCTATAGCTGACATGTAAGGACGATTGCATTTGGCCCTGTTCGAACTGTAATTTGACCAAAGAAACAGAATTATTAATAGTTAAAGAACATTGAACCCAATTCTTTAGTTGTAACTTTTGGAGGACAAGAAGAGGATCCAATTTATAATTCATAGCGACATTTTATGGAATTTCCTCTTAGGTCTTCAGATCTTGTACTACTAGCTTTCGTGAAGACATTCTCTTTATCTTTTCTCTAGGCATCACACCTGCCAAGCCTCAAAGCCTACACACACACATACGTTTCCAGCTTTGGTTCTAACCTTTCAAGTCCCGTCCTCACACATTAGAAGACAAATGTCTAGAAATGGGTTTGGCAGAGACAGAGCTCATAAAGTGAGAGAAAGCAGCAGAGTAGAAAGGGTCAACTGTGGACATTCCTGATGCTGTAATTTCCCTTTGTTGCTTATCCACTGACATGATATAAGGTGGACACATTCAAAATGAAAATCACCAGATAGAGGAATAAGTCATTTCCACTCAGAGTATGCGTTTACTCATTTAACATGTTATTTTTCTTTAAAAGATTGCATTTATTTATTCATGAGAGACCGAGAGAGAGAGAGAGAGGCAGAGACCCAGGCAGAGGGAGAAGCAAGCTCTCTGCGGGGAGCCCAATGTGGGACTCGATCCCGGGACCCCGGGGTCAGGCCCTGAGCTGAAGACAGACGCTCAACTGCTGAGTCCCCTGGCCACCCCTCATAAACCATGGTCCTGATGCTGTGCTGAATATGAATTACAGTTTAGTTAAATGAGAACTGGTAACTCTGAAGGATGTTATCTAATATCTCAAAATAAAGCTGTGAGGTTATCACTTTCATCATCAATAATATCTTCTTTTACCAAATTCTCATCATTAAAAAGGTGGTGTGGTGCCATGAAATCATTGTAAGACTTAGCGGTGGGAGATGTGGGTTCATGTGCCTTTTATATCCCCTCTTACATGCATAAAATGAGGATAGCATCTTCCTTCATATGACTGATGTGAGAAATAAATCTGTGGATATAGGAGAAAGTACTGGATTTATGACAGGCAGTAAATGGTAACAAAATAATTCATATCAGCTTGATGATCGCCCTGGTACATTTACCAGCTTTTAATGACCTTGAAACAGTTTTCAACTAAATATAAGAATACTTTTTTAGGGACTCTTGGGTGGCTCAGTTGGTTAAGTGTCTGCCTTCAGCTCAGGTCATGCTCCCGGGGTCCTGGGATCAAGCTCCACATCCGGCTCCCTGCTCACTGGGGAGCCTGCTTCTGCCTTTTCCCCTCCTCCTGCTCATGAGTTCTCTCTCTCAAATAAGTAAAACCTTTTTTAAAAAAGAGTGTATTTTACAGATTTGAATGAAACGTTCTATTTGATCATTGAAACTCATCGAGGCAAGTTCTTCAAATGCAATTTTTATTTTTTATTTAGGCACAAACCAACACCTTGAGACAATCTCTCATTCACAAGGGTGAAAATCACAGAACAGCTATACATTTTGAAGGGGTCGGTAAAATGGACTCTACTGTCAAATTGCCATCCAGCTAATATTTTGCAATGAAGTTCTTGATTACTATGACATTTGCCTTATTATGAACTAATACTTTGATGGACTCATTACTACTTATGATTTGCTTCCTTACCAAAAAAATGAAGAAATATCCTCTCTTTAGGGTTTCTTTGTAAACGAAGAATTTAATCCATATACTTTTCATTTGCTATGAACATGCTTCATGTTTTGTTTTTGAGGCACCCTCTGAACTAGAGAACAGGTTAATCTTGCAGTGTTTTTGTGTAGTTCTGAAGCAGAAAGTTTGAAAGAAGCAAGGGATCACCATGAGGTCATATAAAATATCTTGCTTGTGACCTTCCTCGTAATGAGACATTTCTGCTACACTTGGGTGTTCATCCACTTATTCATTTTATCAAGCATTTGTTAGTATCATAAATGTCGCTGGGTCACCTTCTCAACTATGGCAGAAGCCCAGTGTTTTTGCCCAGCAATGGGTAAAAGCATCAGCCTCAGAGTCAGGCTAATGTGGGCTACAGGGTTGGTCCCACGATACAAATGTGGTCTATTCAGATTATTGGTGTTTCTTCAAATGAATTCAAATCTACATACTAGAGGCAGCCAATCTTACCAAATTACATAATATATGGTAGCTTTATACAATTTTAATCATATTACATTTTATATTATCATCTTTGGATATTTTAGGAACATACAAGGTATAGTTTCCCTCAAGTCACTTTATTATAATTTTTCATCCACCTTTACCGTCCTTTGACTTCTTAATATTTCCAAGTATTGAGATTTCCAAAGAGTCTGCCCCCTAAGTCAACCCCACGATCCAGGGCAGGAACCTGATGCTTTGCAGAAGGAAGGAAGCCGGGGGAAAGTGAGAACCCAATTCTTGTCCCTGGCCTCCTGTCAATTGACTTGATGAGGTTGCTATGCCCAGTCTTGCCATTTTTTTTTCCTATTTTTAAGCCCTCTTTCATGACTTTACTCCTATGCTTCCCTTTCTCTAGTTACTGTCACAGGTTTGGGACATGCCCTTTCTCTGACCGTCTCTTTTGCCTACTGGAGTGACTGTGCATGGGGACCTCTGAGATCATTCAGCTGGCAGGTTTATAGGGAAGCGTGTTACTGAGAAACCTTGTCCTGATCCCAAAGGGCCACATTTGGTCTTGTTCCTCATGAGCACAGCGCTTGACGGGCCCTCAGTAACTGTCAGCTGCCTCTGAATGTGTTCTTCCTCCCGCTAGACAGAGGGTCATAGTAAGAAGTCTGAGAACAGGAGGGAAGGGGGGCTTGTCTAGTGGCAGGATCTCCCAAAACTTAAGATTCTAGGATAGAGGCAAATCCTCTCTTCAGCCGGTGTAACCAGAAACTAAAATGACTAGACACTGAAACCAGCTTATGGTTCCACCCGGACAAGCTCTGAAGCCTGGCTGTGGGCCTGCAGGCTCATTTTGCTTTGGCCAGCAAGGTATTCTAAAATAGTTGTATTTGAATACCTTTAAGTAAGACTTGGACTGTCTGGTCCAATAGTTCCTACCATTCTATGTTTGCCACTACTTTGTCAGTTTTCATTTTAACTCCTAAACCTGCTCCAACCTGGTTTTATGATCTTGATTTTCTCTATTCACACGCCAAAGGAGGACTTCAGGTCTGTATGAGGAATCAGCAATATCTACGGGAAAAGGCTGTTTTGCTCTCCAGACTATGGTCGGCTAGGGGATCCAAGCTTGGTTTCATCCATTTAGCCCAAAATTGCTTTTTGTCAATGGAACAGATTTTTGTTTTTCACATGCCTATCTTTAGAAAGGCTGATTCTGGCAAATGGTAATATGTGAAGTCAAAAAGAGTAGATTTAATAATGAAAGAATGCTTTGGACAAAATTTAACTCCTGCATTATTCTTTGGTTTAACAGCATGCAGTATTCCTGTTTATTCTTTTTTTTTTCCTGATCTAAAATAATAACAGAATTTTACCAGGTTAGTCAATGCAACTATATCATATTAATGAAGGCAAAACCTTTCTGATAGGCTCTTCTGGACTGAATGCCTGAGTGTTTGGAGGATCATAGTATAGAAAAAAAGTATTGATTAATTTGATAAAAGATAATGTTTGGGATAATTCTGGTACTGTTCTTTGTGTTGGACTACACCACATGTCATACAATTCACCGAGTTGGTATTTTTGGGTTTGAGAATTGATCTTTTTATTTCATCTACGTGTCATCCAGGTTACAGAAATGTTATCTATTTGTTCCTAAGTGACTGGATGATTTCACTTATTTGGGCAAAGACAAAAATCAGAGACAAATTAAGAAGTAAATTGTATTGAGAATTTATCCTATATAAGATAAAGCATATAATTCTAAAATCTTAGCATTCTTAGGCTGCTTCTATACCATCCTCTGTTTCATTCCATGCCTTGTACACATTCCATGAGAACCTCAACAGGCTATTTGATTGACAAACTCTCTTGTCAATCTGCAAAGTAGCATTAATTCATCTGCTGGTATTAATTCATCTTTGAACTCTCCCGATCATCAATTTGTCCCAAGTTCCATATCCATCAAGGAAATGATTTTTTCCTCCATAGACGTTCAATCAGTGCAGTGCAGACTAGTTTTAAATTTCACGTGTGTACAAGGGCAAATTGACTTTTAACAAATGTATATTCAAAAATTAAAAAGCAAAACAAATTGCTCCTGGCAAGTTCAGACTCCCTCAAGGCAAGGACAGCATAAAAATGGCAGAGAGCAGCACTAAGTCATTTGTGTCTAAAGCATGAACTCACCGGATTGTACTGAAATGAACCAAGTAACAAATTAGAAATATGGAGGGTAGACTGGCCTCACCATTTTTATTCCTTCTAACTCCAGGCTCCAGAGAAAGGGAAATGACTAAATCTCTATTTTAATAGCTGCTGTCAAGAGTTTTGCTCTGTAGGGCCTATTTCAGCAGTTCCTGGTGGTAATATATGGCATTTCCCTGATTAACAGCCATTTTATAACTTGTGTAATTGGCCACAAATCAGGGGAATGTCATAATGTAGCAAGAAAACATTCCCATCTCCGTCAGAGCCTTGGCTTGGATTTTTGGAGAAATTATTACTTGAGTAGTTTGTGGGTTTTCATTACTTTAAATAATGTACTACCTGAGGTACAAAAAAAGACATTGAAACTAATGAACATTTTTGTCTCCTAACCCTTTCCACCAGGCCTGTCTTCAGATTTCCATTTTTTCTTGGAAAGAAAAATCTCTGAAAATGGAATTCTTTCCTCTTTTTTATAACGGCAGGATTTGGGGGAAATAGAGGCAAGGGAATGAGATGAGGTGACTCACACATTCACCATAGGTGTAAAATTTAAACAGGCACCAAAACAGTACTCAAAATATTTTAGTGCAGTATTTTAAAAAAACTATTTTTTAGTTTAATCCAAAATGGATTAAAAAAAGAGCAATGATACACAAAATATTAAACTTTTAAATAAAATCGGATCTGACCCTACACCGGCTTGACCTAACCTCACTCACTCCACCTTAATCCCTACTAGCTCTGGGCAAAGGTATTGGATGGGAAAGAGTGGCCATAAAGTAATGAGATCAACTCAACTTGCCCAAGAGGAAAATAAGTCTTGACTCTAGTTACTCTTCAGGTTAGAATAAGAGTAAGTTCCTGCACAGAATAATGTATACAGGGGTTTTTTTTTTTTTCACCTGTGACACTTAGTCCAAAGCATTTCACTCTCAAAGTACCATCCATACTGAGGACAGCAGTTGTAATGTCCTATCCCTGTCTATTGGAGACCATGGACAATTAGTTTAAAACATGACAAATATAAATGCTTAAAAAACTTTTCTAAGGTTAGGAAAGACCAATATCATTCCGTTATTTTCAAAAATATACTTATTTCCTGATTTGAGCTAGTCACTGTGATATTACACACTAGCAATACAAAGTTAAAAACAAGATCTTGTGTCTGTCCTCAAGACGATGGAATCTAAGTACATGGTTGCAGATTGACAAGTCTGTGAAAAAGGGAGGCAGTAAGAAGGGGCCTGGAGTTCAGACGGGGTGTCGAGTTTCCTGGAGAAGATGACATTTGAGCTTAATCTTGAAGGTCTGGTAAAAGGTAATTCTATGAAAAAGAATGAAAGATGGGGAGGCATTCCAAAGAGAAGGATTAACACTCTGAAATATGGAGGTTTGGAAGAGTAGTATGTTTTGGAAGGACCATGAATATTTCAGGAAGGTTGGGGAGATGGATGCAAGCCAGAAAATGGCAAGGAATGAGGCTGCAGAGAGAAACGGGAGATATTTGAATGAAATAATAAATATAACGGCTTACCTAGAGAGCAGCTATATTGAGCAATACATTTTTAATGCAAAACCCATAATGGATTGGAGTAGATATTTTATGGACGTTGATGGTTGAATTAGGAAGAAAATACAAGAAAAATGTCTTTAAAAAGCATGAGAACTTTTCAGGAAATGTGACCACTAACAAATTGAAAATTTCATAGGGACATTTATACTACATCTGCCTAATTCATTCCTTTGTGACTGCCATTTCTGAAGCCAGAACAAGTGGGGTTTGGTACTCTTAAGAACTTGTTATACTTTAATCTAGAAGTCACTATAATTTAATACATGTGAAATGATGCTATATACATTAGGTTTAAAAATTATGAAACATTACCTAATGCAAAATGAGATGTGATGACAAAACATCATAAAACTGCTGAGAGAGTTTACTTGCATTAAATCCAGATCATAAAAACCATCATAAAAATCCTAGTGAAACAATGCCACGATAAAATATCCTACCAATCAGAACTATGATTAACCTGAAAATAATAACAAAGGGAGGTCACACTAACCTTTTACAGCATTTGCTAACTTCTTGGCTTCGTTAAGAATCCCAAAGCTTTTCTGAAGAGAGCCTTTGGCACCTTCCTTTAATGAACCCTGAGGACCTGTTGCCTGTGGACAGAGAAAGGAGTGTCACATATCTAAAACCAGAGAATTATGGAGTTGATGTATCCGGCGGGCAGCTGGCATACAGGGTTTACTTTCAGGAAAGCATTCTGGGCTGTGGATGTAGAATTAGAAATTATCAGCACATACTGGTGATGAAAGTCAAGAGACTGTTTATTGGGAGAGGAGAAGAAGAGCTAGGACAGAACCTGGGACCTGGAAATCTTAACGTTTAAGGGGTAGATACAGAAAGAGGCAGTGGCAGGGAAACTGAGATTCTAGAGGGCACAGAGAAGCCAGGAGAGCGTGATACTACGGAAGCCAAGAGATGCAGAAGGTGCTGAAGGCAAGGCCATCACTGGTCAGTATTAAATGCTATGGAACAGTTGAACAAATTGAGACCGGGACAAATCTACTGACTGTATCCCTAAGCACATTTTACTTGAGTTGTGTAACAGGTGGAGGAGCAGTTCCTGTCCCCTTTAAATTAGGAAGATCAATGCTCCTTTTAAAAACACGTCTCCAAGGACTTCAGCAGAACAAACTCTTCTAAATAATAATCTCTGAGCTACAATCATCTCCTAGCAAAGATATATTTGTTGAGGCTTGGATTCAAAAAGATGACACAAAGATAGCAGAATGATATAGGGAAGGGAACATTTAACTTAAAGCACCCACTTTAATAGTGTTTGCTTCTCAGTAATCATCACGTAATACATTTATACCAAGAGATAAATCAAAGGGGATTTTATATGTAAAACTTAAATTGGAAAAGTATTTCAGGTACAAGAAGAGCTAGAGAATGCTAAATACTTCCTGTCGAAGTTATAAAGCTGAATTCAGGTTATTCCAGACCTAACACTCCAGAAGATCCCTACAGTGCCTCTGTCACAATTTTTTTTTTATCAGTCACATTAATTGAGCATTAAACTGGGAGAGATCACAGAACTTGTGAGTGTTCTGATAAAATTTATTTTCAGGTGTTATGCTAACAGCTCTACTGTTCACAGAACAGATTGATTATAGAACTAAGATCTCTACAAAAGGACATGTGCATCCTACATAAATAAAAAAGGACATTGTGCATCTATAGCGAGCACTTGCAAAAAGAGCTGTCTGACAACCTCAGACAATTATTCCATGGAAAAGGGACAGTTTCTTCAACTGAGGATACAGAAATCCCTAGTCCTACAGTTTTCCTTGGGAACTAGGTACACTAACATCACATGGTGTCATTTATCTAAAAAAAAGTAAGAGCATCAGTATATTGATGGCACAAATCCAGTGTAACTTACTAAAAAAAAAAAAGCCTTAGTTACCTACTCAGGTTCTATATCTGTCCCAGATTTAGGTGCCATTCTTACTCCTCTAGTTACAGGTTTTCTGGATCAAAAGAAGGAAATTACAAAGAAAGAAGGATGCAGATTCTCCAAATAGGCACATGACAACAGCAAAAGTGATAGTTGACAACCTATCTGACAATGAGGAAAGAGAAACTATCCAGTAGAGAAAAGATTTTGAAGCTCAGGAGTCCAAATCAATTTGGAAAGGGTAAAGTAGGTTTCAGTAGATGCCAGTATCAGTGTAGTAAAATAACTAATGTTGGTACTGACAATCCTGAATCACCCAGATGATGTGGGTCACTCAGAGTACTAGACGAAACTAGACAAAGACGGGAAAGAAAGAAAGAAAGAAACAAAGAAACAAAGAAAAAAGAAAGAAAGAAAAGGCAGGAAGAAAGAAAAATAGCTTTCTCCGCAGCCTTGAGATGTGAATGTCTTTCTACAAGAATATGTCTGGCAAGCATTTAACAACCAAAATTTTAAAGCTAATCTTGGATATGCAAAGTGAGTCATGGGGGTAAAGGAGGGAGAGAAAGTTGATTTGCTGCAAGGAAGAAAATAATGAAATGAAGTGAGAGAAAAGAGGGAGAAGGGTCAGACACCATGGAAAGAGGTGGAAGTCTGAGCTGGGAAAACGAAGCGACTACAGACAGTGGTGACCACTCTTCATATTTTTTTGTCTGCCTTTTTACACATTTCAACAGTTTTAGTGAAGCTTAAAGAAACATATTTAAAATTTACAACTTGGTAAGTTTTGACATATAGACACCCGTGAAACCATCACGACAATCAAGGTAGGGGGACAATCCATTTCTTTTAAATTTCTCCCTTCCATCCCCCTTGACTTCCTCGCATCTCTATACAAACACTGCTCCTCTTTCCATCACTATTAATTTGCATTTCATAAAATCTTATATAAATGGACTCGTCTAGTTTGCTCTCCTTTTTTGTCTGGCTTTTTTCACTCTGCATAATTATTTCAACATTTGTTCACGTTGTGTGTGTATCAATATGTGATCCTCTTTTAATTAAATGGCTATGCCCCACTCTATTCATTCACCTCTTGATTAAATGTCTTGATGGACACTTGGGTTATCTCCAGCGTTGGCCATTCTAAATCGGGTTGCTAGGAGCATTTGTGTATAAATCTTTATATAGACGTATCTTTCATTTCTCATGGAGTGAATAGATGTAGAGTGACTAGATGATATGTTTAAGTTTTCAAGAAACTACCAACTTGTCTTCCAAATTATTTGTGCTACTTCAAATTCCCACTAACAGTGTATGAGAGTTCCATTTGCCTACATCCTTGCTGGTACTTGATGTAGTCAGTCTTTTTAAATTTAGACATGCTAATAGGTGTGTATATCATTTTGGTTTTAATTTGCATTCTCCTTGTGACAAATAATTTTGAGCACCTTTTCATGTGCTTCTTTTCCATCTGTTTAAATCTTTTGCCCAATTTTTATTGAGTTGTTTGTTGTTACTGAATTTTGAAAGATATTTGTGCATAGCTTGGATACGAATTCTTTATCAGACATGTAATTTGCAAATATATTCCCTTAGCTTGTAGTTTATCTTAATAAATGGTTGGATTTGATTTGTAATAACTTTGTCAAGAATTTTTATATCTATGTTTATGAGGGATACTGATCTATAATTTTTTTTTTGGTAATGTCTATGGTTTGTATTGAGTGATACTGGCCTCATAGAATGAGGTGGGACATATTTTGTTCTCTTCAATTCTCTGAAGAATGTATTAGTTCTTTAAATGTGAAATCATCTGGGGCTGAATTTGTGTGTGGGATGTGGAGTGTGAGGTGTATGTGTGTTTGTGTGTACATGAAGGTTTTTAAGTACAAATTCAATTCTTTAATGGACATTCAAATTATTTATTTGTGAGTTTTGGTAGTTGGTAATTTTCAAAGAATCTTTCCATTTCATTCAGATTGTTGAATTTCTGATATAAAGTCATTAATAATTTCCCCTTTTTTGACCCTTTACTGTCTGACTTTACTCCTTTTATTCTTTTTTTAATTTTTTAAAATATTTTTTATTTATTCATAGAGACACACAAAGAGAGAGAGAGATAGAGAGAGAGAGAGAGAGAGAGAGGCAGAGACACAGGCAGAGGGAGAAGCAGGTTCCATACAGGAAGCCTGACATGGGACTCAATCCCAGGTCTTCAGGATCATACCCCAGGCTGCAGGCGGTGCTAAACTGCTGCGCCACCTGGGCTGCCCTACTCCTTTTATTCTTGATATTGGATACTGGATATTGATTTTTTTTTCTGACTCATCTGATTGATTATCAACTTCTTGATCTTCCATTGGACCTTGGCGCCTTTATCCAGCAAAATGACCTAGCCATAGCTGAAGTCCATCTGCTGATAGACTTCCGTGCTCCTAATTTCCTGTCTTCCTGCATTTATGAATTGAGGATATCACCTCTCTCTTTTGCTCCCAAGCATCCTGTCTTTCCTATTTTTCCGGAAGCCAATAATTTCTTCCTGAATTTCTAGTCAACCATTCCTTGCTCAGGTAAGGAAAGGAAAGGCAAGGAGGCAGGAGATTTTTCTAAAACAAAGATTTATTTATTTGAGAGAGAGAGTGAGCGAGCATGAGTAGGGGGAGGGGCAGAAGGAGAGGGAGAGAATCCTCAAGCAGACTCCCTGCCGAGTGCAGAGCCCAACAAGGGACTCGATCTCAGGACCCTGAGATCATGACCTGAGCTAACATCAAGAGTTGGACACTCAACTGACTGAGCCATGCAGCTGCTCGAAGGAGGCAGGAAATTTTGGTGTGTGGAGAGCAGAACAAGTATTTCAGTTGCAAAGGACTGTAGAGTTTAGAGTTTAGGGCAATATTAAGAACGAAGGCTATTGGGTAGACTAGAGTCAGTTTCTGGAAAGCTCGAGTGTCAGGCTGAAAACACTGGGCAATAAGGAACATGGAGCCATTGAAAGCTTCTGAACAAGAATGTATGGTCAGAGCCTTAGTCCGGGAAGATGAACCGGGCAGGTGTGTGGCAGGAAAAGGAGACGCCAGTTGGTGATTGTAATAGAAAAGGGAGCTGTCACTCAGGAAAGGGCAGTGGAGAGGAGAGGTCTGGGCCTCAAGGAACGTGGAGGAGTAAGAGGTTTCAATGTTTCAAGAAGCCCTCCAAAATATTCAAGGGCTGACGGCACACGAGTGTCAGTCATAAACAGTGCAGCCCCAACCCGGGTTTGGAAGACAAGGCTTTCATGTGATAACAGAATGAAAAACACTAACATGTAATGGATGAACGGAACTGTTTCAGCTCATTGGAATTTGGAGAGCTCCTTTTCCAACACTGCTTAGTAAGTCACCGAAGCACATCAACAATATCAGGACAGGTGATGAAGCAGCATTTTCCAAGCTAATTATGCTTCATACATATTCATAAGCATTGCATCTGAGTTTCTGAGCTGTGTCTACGGCATATGTGAAATATAAATGAGGTTCTCAGAGTTGCAAGATAGGTTGTTTCTTGCTTTTCAGAAACTGCATTTTTATAAATAATAAGTTCTTTCTGTGTGTATATGTATATATATATAAATTATATAAAAATGTTTATTAAAATATCTCATGCATAGTAAAATATTATATGTAGGCTGCTGTTTTTATTAGTTAATAATCAGTTGCAGAAAATATGAGATCGTTAAAGACATTATTAGAGAAGGAAAGATACAGAAAAAAATGAAATGTTAAAGTCTGTGAAGATTTTGCAGAGGGCTTGGGATTTAATTGGTTTTTAATACATGTTAGTGTTCTTATTCCTACTATTGGTTATATAGTCATAGTAACTCTTGTTAAAGTATCATGTCATTGACTAATAGATGAGGGAATTGATTGATTTACAGAACACAAGTTTTTAGCTGTCTCAAGCACCACAGTAAGCTCCAGAGATGGGGACAGTCTGCCTTTCCTACTAGAACTATAGTGGAGGACAAACAAAACAATCCCTTATAAAGAAATAATTACTACCATAACAGAGCATGGAAATATGGCAGTGTTTTGTTGTCAGACGAGGCCCTATTAGAGAAGAAGATGCAAATATGAGAACTGAAGTTAAGCTTAATAGGATGGTATACCTGTCTCCCGGTGATTTATTATTTTTTTAAAAAGCAAATTTAAAAGCTGTTGTTTATATTACCTTCTTTTTTTAAAAAAAGATTTTATTTATTTATTTGATAGAGAGAGAGAGCCATTTATATTACCTTCTATATTATACTTTTATTACTTTTCTAAGTGGTCCTCAAATAACTACTTTATTAGAGATAGAATTTCTGAATTCATTGAAAGAGTTGGCTCTAAGGACAGATGGAAGAGATTTCTTTTTGCTTTTGTTTTTATTTGTTAGAGAAGTGATTGAAAATTCATCAGCATGGTTTATGACTTATTCCATTGGTCCCTCTTTGTGAAATAATTTATTTTAGAAGTCTTGCATATCTCCAAAGGGGATAATATACAAAGATATTATGTAACTTAAATGATTTTAAGTTTAAAATTTTTTAAAAATAAAGAAGTGGTTCAGAATGTGCAGGGATATATGTAAAGGCTGGTGATTAGCTGCAATGTGTTTGTATGAAGTGTTAATCAGAAGAAATTTATATTCAGGTTTGTTAGACTGTTGTTAAAAATCAGGGAGAAATTTCTTACTAGAGTAAAATAAATTCTCAGAAGAAATGGTGGAATCTAATCCTATATACATTGTAAAAGATGCAATTTTTGAGAACATTGAAAAAATGTGCATGTGATGTTAATTAGATAATGATAATATATCAAGCTACAAAGCAGTTATGTAAAAGTTACCCATTTGCAAAAAAGCTGTTTTCATAGGAAAACGTATGTGCACATCAACAACATTATAAAAGTGATCATTTGTGTTCAGTGGGTTTATGAAAATTGCATATTGTTTCCCTTGCTTGTCTGTGTTTTCTACTTTTCTATAACAGATATGAACTGCTTTTGTAACAATTAAAAGAGATCATAGGCAATTTTGAAATAAGGAAATCACTATACATTGGTTTTAAAGGTGTTTTAATAGGACTGTATTTTTAAAAATACTACAGAATATGAAAATGAAAGCATAAATAAAAAGTGAGAAACAAACAATCCAGGAAGATGGCCTTGGTCGGAAATCTGTTGAAAGGCTATAGATCCGGGCCCTAAACACTATGCTCTAAGATAGGAGAGGTCTTAGAGGAGTCTCCGTGGAAGACTGGAAGCCAGTGAGTGGAGACAGGAGACTTGGATAAGATAGGAATCCTCAAAATTGCAAGTTTAGAATTTGTGACTGTGAACTTTCAGCTTGTTGAGAACACTGAGAAGGACAATCAAGAAGTGATTTAAAAATATATAACTAAATGAGAATAGATTTTCACTAATTACAGCATGGCAGCCCCTGTTCCAGCACCTATGGGTGCCTCTAGCTCACTGCAATGAGGCAGGAACTGGAGAATCGGATGGGGGCTAGAATGGGCAGGTATATGAGAAATCCTGATTTATTCATGGAGCTGGATGGAGAACACTCCCAGAGGCCATGATATATATATATTTTTTCCAGTTAACGTCCCAAGTCCAACGCAGCATGGGTGTCACCTACTGATGCCTGAACTTGGTAGAATTCCTAAATAGTGAGTCTGAGAGCACAGCTGCCTTTAATGAAATCGGCTCTTGCCTATGCCGCATTATAGCATCACCGCAAAAAGTTGCCATGTTGCTGAGTGATGACACAAACTTATGCCCTGAATCTTTAAATATGTTAATGCTGGATCATAAAATGGAAGTTTGCTTCTTTGTTTCCAATAGATTTTTAAGTATTATTGACTCCAGTGAACATATCATACACAGAGAAAATCACTAAAACCAGGGTGGCTTGGTGAACACTATTTTTACACATAGAGTCAATATTTTTTCTACGTGACTTAAGAGTCTCACTTTTTTCTTTCTTTCTTTCTTTTTTTTTTTTGGTCCCTGACTTTTTCTATTTGCTATTGTGTGAATTGCTCAGTTGTTAGATAAGTTGCTGAACTGCTGATGGAGAAAAAATGCTCACCAATCTTATTGGCAGATTCAACTGGCAATATCAATTATGGGTTTATGTCATTTTCCCATTAATACTACACGGGTGTAAAATTTAAATTCCAATGATTGTAGATATTAATGAGAAGTCAAAACTGCCGTTTGGATGACTTTTAAGCAGTGGTTGACAGAATAAAATACGAGGCATATGTGATTTAAAGTGTACAACTTGACCAACAGCATATTTTCTTGAGCCTTTTGAATGCAATATGTACTCTGCTAATATTTGCACAGTCCTTTTTGTAGGAAATAAAAACTGAACAATGACCTTGCAAGTGTTCTTTATGTATTTTGGTTCATCCAATTACACAGAGCAAATACGAAATAAGACAGACTGAAGAGAAGATATGCCATATTTCTAAACAAACACTCATTAGAAATGCCTTAATGTTTAATCATACTACTGCAAGATTCACCATGTTTACCCTTATGATTTATACACCAATAGCAATGATGTCAAAGAATCTTGCTATTATAAGGACTCGAAAACTAATAAATAAGAAGAAATTTTTAGGAATAATATTATTAAAGGAACGAATAATAATAGGAAAGAAAGGAAAACTTATAATAAAGGAAAAGAATAAATTATCTGGGTAAAAAAATATATTATTTTTATTAGTATGACAAATGAAAACACATGATTATTATGGGTTTGCGGACAGGTTAGAATTCTAATGATCTCTGATTACCCTGTGTGTTGTGTTTTGTAATTCTGTTTACACATTTAGTACATTAAACATATCATCAAAATTTTAAAAAAATTTAAAGAGAAAATTTTATTTTTATTTTTATTTTATTTTATTTTTTTAAAAAGAGAAAAATTTAAATGTGAACATGCTTAATACCTCGTACTTACCGATAAGTAGCTCCTGAGCACCTCTGGTAAGTACTGTAACCAGGCCAATGAAGACTAAGAAATGATCTTACATAGTTGTAGATTGAATGCTAAATCAGATAAAAAGATTTGGGCTCTAGGAACTATATTTACCATAAGAATCAAGTGAAGTGAGAGGTCAGATCACACAATTCACTCAGTTTGAAGGTAGACCTTCTAATTCCCAAATACTATCCTGCTGTCTTCTTTTCCCAGCTTGATTTAGAAATTCCAGCACAACACTAGACCTTGATTCTGACCAATTAAAAAAATTCCCACATGACATCTATATTCAAACAGGTATTTAGACATTGTCTCTATATAGGGGAAGTGATTATATTCTTCCTTTGAAATTGTCTTCTCTCTTCAACTTTCCTATATCTTGTGACAATATAAATATCTAGTCAATTCTGGAATTCCGACGCACCCTGGCCATTCTAGATTCCTGCCATTAGCATTTGGGGACAGGAGGTGGTAATTTACATTTAGTGAGCAGCTACCGTGTATCAGGTGTTAGCTATATGGAAATCATGGAATACTGTGTGAGAAATAGTGAAAAAGTCAAATACTCAGGGGGTCAGTTGTGGTGATCCAGGTTTCTGCCCATGAGGGGTCTATTATAAGCTTACATTTTTTAATTCTGGAGACACTGTTTTCTGGAAAAAGCAAGTAGGAAGAACACAAAACATCACAGTCCCCAAGCTGTGAAATAGCATGGGAGCCCATTGTGCCCCGCAGAGAGCCTGCAAGAAAGTGGGCATCTGCCAAAGCCCGGGGGTCCTGGCACGGTGCAGCCCGCATCTGACCCAAGGGTTTGTGCCAAAGGCCATCGCAACTGGCCAGCCAACTGCTCACCGCGCTGTGTGCCCTGGTGCATCTCACTCTGTGGAGATGCTTTTTGACTCATCCAGCCACCACACGGGGTAGTGGAGACCCTCGAATGTGCCCTTCCCATGAGGAAGTAAAATACAGGAAGAAAGGAAAAGATGCCTCAGAAATACGGATTACTTAAAATCTGAATTTTCGCTAAATTCTACCCCTGAAACTAAGACTACACTCTATGTGAACTACCTTGAATTTAAATAAAATTTTAAAAAAGAGAAGTTTTTTTTTTTTAATCCAAAGTTTGAGGAAAAGACACTGTTTTCAGGAAACAGTACCAAGAGACTAGACAAAGTGGGATAAGCGTGCAGGGGAGATGGTGGGAATTAAAAGTATGGTGGTGTAAGGAAAAGGGTCTGACTTCAGCAGAGGACTCTTCACTTCGGCAGGACAGACACCTTCCATCACCACATCAACATGGGTCTTTAGGCCTGTACACCCCCTCAATCTGCTGCAGCCCCTGTACCCTCACCTTGCTCAGTAGGGCCAGGAAGGAGGCATGCACCGTCTGCAGGTGGCCAGGCCTCAGGAACAACAGGTGAGATAGAGGATGAGTGAGTCAGGAGAACAGAAACAGAAAATGCCCTGCAAGAAAATGCCCTCCTTTTATGGAGCAGAGCGCTCTTTCCCCTTCCCTGCTGCCCGGAGCACTGGCCACAGACCCGAGTGCCCAGCGCCTGCCCCGCTGGGAACAACCGAGGGGGGCTTCAAAGGAAGAGCTCCCAGTCACAGCAGCAGCCGTAGCCGGATACAAATGTTATGGAAATGACATTGTGGAAGTTAAGGGGTAGAAATTGGGAGGAGGAAGGTGAGAAAGAGAACCACAGGCAGGATGAAGGCACAAAAGTCTGCATCTCACGGAGTGGGGAGTGCATCACTGACCGGACAGGAGATGAAGCTCCAAGCACGATCACTCATGTTTAAAAAAGACAACAGTGAAGGATCGAAGCATGGTAACCCACCTACATGGGGAAATGGGCGAGAGGGAGAGTGACAGGATACGATTAAGGGAACTCCGTGTCATGCGTCACCGCAGTAATGAAACAGACAACACCCTGCAGTCGTCGATCGCCCGATAGCATGATAGTGGGGTTACCAAGACAGAGAAGGAAAAGAGATCGTTGTAAGGTTTGGCGATGAGTGGCCCAGGGGGTGTGAGTTTCCAGGTGAGACAAGCTAGGTCAGGGGATTGTCGCTAGAAATTTCCCACTTCTCTTTTCAATTGAAAAGGAAATAAAATATGCGTGCATCATGAATCTTTAAATGAATGAATGAATGAATGAATGAATGAATAAATAAATAAATAAATAAAAATAAATAAATGTAGGGCCTCTTGTTGTGAAGGATGAGGGTTGCTCTTTCATTTCCAGGAGGCTTTCAGAACCACTTTATATTTTTTCAGGGCAGAGCTTCCTGCAGAACAGATTCTCAATTTCCTCTTACTTTCATTTTAGTTAAAACACTTAACTAGGAAATAATTTAAGTATATCAATAAGAACAGAAGTTAATATAGATACCTGTGTCCCCATCATCCGTATTTGACTAACTTTTTACTACATTTGTCTAGATCTTTAAAAAAAAAAACACTTGGATTTGCTTTGATAATATTTTATTTAAAGTTTTAGATCTCTATTTATGACTGACCTATAGTTTTTCTTTTTTGATCCTGTCTTTTTTTTTAAAGATTTTATTTATTTATTCATGAGAGACAGAGACACAGGCAGAGGGAGAAGCAGGCTCCATGCAGGGAGCCCGACATGGGACTCGATCCTAGGTCTCCAGGACTTTTTTGATCCTGTCTTATACAGCGCTCTGGCATCAAGGTTATACCAGATTCATAAAATAAGCCAGGGGATATTTCTTTTTCTCCTCTTTAAGATGTTTTGGATATCAAGTCCTTGAAATTCTGGTAGATGTTATTATTTTGTAATGTGTAGACTATTCACTACCGACTCCACTCATTTACTGGCTAGACTTCTACTCAGGTTTATTTTTCTTTATGAGTAAATTCAGATTTATTGTCCACTTCATCAAGCACTCACCTTTATTTGAAGAAAGTTGCTCATGTACTCACATAGATCGATATTTATGAAACCTACATTATCTCTATAGTTAAGTTCCCTTTCATCCCTAATCCCATCCGTATGTGTCAGCTCTGCTTACATAGTCTTATTTTGCCTGTTTATTGTAAAAATCAGCTTCCTAATATTTTTTCTAGGTCATTAATTTCTGCTGTTATTTGTATTCCTTCCTTTAAACATTATTTTTAACTTCTGGAGCAGAAACTTTAGATAATTAGGTTCAGTTCCCAGTTTTTCCTAATAACTGCACTTCAAATTTTACTTGCCATTTTGGTGCCACTTTATATGATATGTACAAGTTTTTTTTCCATTTTGTTATTCAATATTTTGTGGTTGTAATTTCGAATTATATTCTCCTTTGACCTATGAATTTCTTCGAAGTGTGATTTTTTTTTAATTTCAAACATTTTGGGGGGACACTGTTTGCATAGTTTTTAAATTTTATTGCACTGTGATCAGAGCATACAATGTAGATGGTATTGGAGCCCTGGGATTTACTTATATTTGCTTTTTGATCTAGTTCATGGTTAATCTCTCTCATTCTCTCTTTTTTTAAGTTTCACAAATGCTTTATCTAATGGGGCATATAGAATTAACTATTGATACAGAGTTCTAAAGACCATGAAACCAAGCTTGTTTATTGTACTTTTCAAATCTGCATCCTTACATCTCTCTGCTTGACCTGTCAACTTTTGAGAGAAATGATAAAGTCTCCCTTTATTATTATCATAGATAAGTTGACTTCCTCATTCCAACATTTGCCTTTATTCATTCTTTGGCTTTGTAGTTGTTACGACTTTGTGGGTTCAAAATTTTGTAGTCTTCCTGCTAACTTGATCCTTTTGTCATATTGTGATGCTTTTCTTTATCTCTCATATCTCTCTTTTTTAAAAAATATAAAGCCTACTTTGATTATTAGTGTTGGTACACCAGCTTTCTTCTGGTTAGCGTTACGCTGGTGAACCTTTGGTATGCCTTCTTTCTCAGTCCTGTGCTCTTACAGTTAGTGGTATTTTGTGTACACCCTGCACTGATGGCTGCATTTGTTAAACATTTTCAAACCGATGTAAATATTATTGTCATTTAACTAGTGATTATAATCTGTTTGCATTTATGGTGAAGACAACTTGAAACTCAGACTGTTACTGCTCATCAAAAATTCTACGTGCCTGTTTTTCCCAGCCTCTCCTAGAGTTAGATGGAGGTATGTGATGATTCCTGACCAATAGACCAGACGGGGTCCGGGCTAAGGCAGGGAAGGGTGGGCATGTCTCTCCTGTCTTTCTCTTGCCTTGCCAGGGCAACCTCGGAGACTACACGGTGTGGCGCAGCTACAAGGTGGAGTAGGGTTGTCTGACACACATGGGGTACGACATGAGACATAAATTTGGACTGTGGTAAGCAACTGATTTTTTAGGGGTTATTTCTTGAGGTAGCTAGTAATGATTACTCTGCTACCTAAAATAAAAAATACTCTGTATTTTGACTTGATTCTATCACATTTTGGGTTTTATATTTACCATATACTTTTTTGCTTCCATTTTTCTATTTTTTGCCTTTCAAAAAATTGATCAAAAATTCCACTCTCCACATTTTTTTTCTCTTCACTTATTTGGAAAGTATAGCTGTTTGTTATGGTTAAATTTATGTGTCAGTCTGGCTAGGCTATGGTAGCCAGATTTTCTTTCTTTCTTTCTTTCTTTCTTTCTTTCTTTCTTTCTTTCTTTCTTTCTTCTTCTTTCTTTTATTTATTTTTATTTTTATTTTATTTTATTTTTTTATTTTATTTTATTTTTTATTTTTTTTTATTTTTTATTTTTTTTTAAATTAATTTTTATTGGTGTTCAATTTACCAACATACAGAAAAACACCCAGTGCTCATCCCGTCAAGTGTCCACCTCAGTGCCCGTCACCCATTCCCCTCCAACACCCGCCCTCCTCCCCCCTTCCACCACCCCTAGTTCGTTTCCCCGAGTTAGGAGTCTTTATGTTCTGTCTCCCTTCCTGATATTTCCCAACATTTCTTCTCCCTTCCTTTATATTCCCTTTCACTATTATTTATATTCCCCAAATGAATGAGAACATACACTGCTTGTCCTTCTCCGATTGACTTATTTCACTCAGCATAATACCCTCCAGTTCCATCCACGTTGAAGCAAATGGTGGGTATTTGTCGTTTCTAATCGCTGAGTAATATTCCATTGTATACATAAACCACATCTTCTTTATCCATTCATCTTTCGATGGACACCGAGGCTCCTTCCACAGTTTGGCTATTGTGGCCATTGCTGATAGAAACATCGGGGTGCAGGTGTCCCGACGTTTCGTTGCATCTGAATCTTTGGGGTAAATCCCCAACAGTGCAATTGCTGGGTCGTAGGGCAGGTCTATTTTTAACTCTTTGAGGAACCTCCACACAGTTTTCCAGAGTGGCTGCACCAGTTCACATTCCCACCAACAGTGTAAGAGGGTTCCCTTTTCTCCGCATCCTCTCCAACATTTGTGGTTTCCTGCCTTGTTAATTTTCCCCATTCTCACTGGTGTGAGGTGGTATCTCATTGTGGTTTTGATTTGTATTTCCCTGATGGCAAGTGATGCAGAGCATTTTCTCATGTGCATGTTGGCCATGTCCATGTCTTCCTCTGTGAGATTTCTCTTCATGTCTTTTGCCCATTTCATGATTGGATTTTATTTTTATTTTTATTTTTATTTTTTTTGAGGTTTTAGTCAGAGTCTATACCTTGCTGGGAATGTGTCTCTTCAATGTAATTCCCGTTTAAATCAGCAGACTTTGAGTAAGTCATAGAACTCTCCACAAGGTTGGGGAACCTCAGCTAAGCAGTTGATGACCTTAGCAGAAAAGACTGAGCTCCTCCCAAAAAGAAAGAATTCCGTCTCCAGACTGTCTCTGAACTTGAGGCTGTATCAACTCTTGCTTGGTTCTCCATCCTGCTGGCTTGTCCTGCCCAATTCAGACTTGACAGGCCCACAGGGGTGTGAATCAATTCTTTAAACCAAATTTCAGAAAATCTCTGTACCCATCCATCCATCCATCCATCCATCCTATCAGTTATTTCTCTGTTGGAGCATGCTGGCTCACGTTGATATTTTTATTCTTCTATAATTATCCTCAATGTTTAATATATATACTTAACAAAGTTTAAATCTAAACAGTTTTTTACTCTTTTCCCAGAATTGTAAGGACTTTAAAAATTTCTACCTCTCACTATCTGCACATATTCAAGTGGCTGTTCTCTTATTCTTTTTGTTCTACTTTTTAAAACAATTCTATACATTTAGTAATTATTTTCACTAGGATTTTCACAATGCTTAGATTGTATACATTTACTATTTTTCTGTTCACATTGTGTCTTTAATCCCCAGTTTCTGGATTCTGTTGACTTTCCTTTAGAAGTGCATTTTATGGTAGCTCAGTGAGAGTCTGTGATTGGTAGACCCTGGGTTCTTCTCTGAAGATGCCATTATTTTGTCCTCACCTCTGCATGAGGCATAACAGGACATGGAACCCTGAGTTGGCAGGAATATTATATAATTAAATAATATACCATGAGGATATTAGTACATTGTCTTTCTACTTCTATTGTGACTTCAATGGGAAGGATGTTAACTGGCAAATCTTATTCCTTTGTAGATAATCTGCATTTTCTCTCTAGACTTTTTCTAAAGATTCATTTATTTATTCATGAGAGACACACAGAGAGAGAGACTGAGGCAGAGACACAGGCAGAGGGAGAAGCAGGCTCCTTGCAGGGAGCCCGACGTGGGACTCAATCCCGGGACCCCAGTGTCACGCCCTGAGCCGAAGGCAGTCACTCAACTGCTGAGCCACCCAGGCGTCTCTCTCTCTCTCTCTCTCTCTCTCTCTAGATTATTTTAAGATTTAGTTTTCTTTTTCACTTTGGCTTCTGTCAGTTTAACAGTGATCCTTCCAGGTGTGGACTTGTTTTTATTTATCATGATGGTTTTCCTTAATTTGAGAAATCATATCTTTCACCAGTACTTGAAAATTTTCAGTATCTCTTTGACCATTACTGCTCCTCATTTTCACTCTTTCAGTTTCTGGAGCTCGTCATGGACTCACATTTTTACCATCTGCATTCCTTGCCTCCTAAACTCCTTTTATATTTTATATTTATATTCCTTGCCTCTGTGTTTGTTACATTCTGGACAATGTCTTCAACTCTTTCTTTCTAATTAATTCTCTTTTCATCTGTTACTACTATACTGTTTGGCCCTCCCATTCAGTTTTTAATTTTAGTTACTATATTTTTCAGTTTTAGAAATTATGTTTGCTTCTTTTACAAATTTTCAGTCTTTAGTTCCTTTTCCATTACTCTTTTCTATTCATTCTTTTAACATTTTAACAACTAAACAATTTTATATTCCCTTTCAGATTTTTCAATACTCTCAGAATCATGTCAGACACCTTGCCTGCTTATCCTCATTCCTACTTGGTTATTTACAGTATATCTGAGCAGATATTCTATAAGATAGTGTATCTTTCTACACGCTCTAGAGGTTTCAGTAGCCAAGCCTAGTACACCTGCCATTAATTTCTCAGCTTGTAGAGCCTTTTATCATATGAAAGGTATAAATTTGGACATCAGTCCATAGGCTTGTGATTTTAGCATCTTATGAGACACATTTTTCACAACTGGGGGCATGAAAAGAAACAAGGATTCTAGGAATGTTCCTGAGCTGGAAGACATGAGTGTTCGATAATGGACAATTGCTCCAGAGTCTCATGTTTTTGCATGCCTTCAATCAGAGACTCCTCCTCTTGTAGGTTCAAGGTGATGTCTGTGATGTCTTCTCTCCCTGCCTTGTCTTTATAATCCCAGCCCCTAGACATTATGATGCATAATTATGTGCCAAATTCACTGAGCCACCAAAGTTCCAGCTCTAGAGTGTGCCACTCTGTTTTAACTGCCCTCTGTATTTTTAGATCTCCTTTTGTTTCTTCTTTCTAAAGTGAAGTATGGATTAAATTGGGGGAGTTATAATTTATTTAACATTTCTATGAATTTCTAACATCAAGATGGATCTGAATTAACTCAGGCTGTATGTTGTCAGAAATCTCTGGCTTTCCTTTCAGGTGTCCTTGCTTCCTATCAGAGTTTTTCTCCCCACTCATCTGCCACATAGGAGTAAATTTACAAAACTCTAGTTTGTTCCTTAGACTCTTGATCCTAAAGCAAGAGAAAACTCCTTCTGAGGTTTCTATGGATTTCTACTCTCCTGTTAAGGAATAAACACTAGAAGATCCCTTACAACAGCGGTTCATGTATTTATTAGAATCAAGGCTTTAAACTTACTTTTTAGGTATATTTCTTCCTATAAAATATATTTATTTTTAGACTTTCCTCTCATCGCTGTAGTTTATCTAAATCCTATATCTTGCTTATACAGCACTGTTCTTTACAACCTCCCTATTCTGGTTTCTATGAAAAAAAATACATTACTTACAAATTGCTTTCATTTTCTTCTGTATTTTATATTACTTTTTCTAGAAATGGCTGGAAAAGACCACGCTAAAGACTTTTAGAATGATGGCTCCCTCAAATGATGGGTAATTGTAGCAAGTAACAGAACTTGAATTTTGAGAATAAAGAGAAAGAACACAGTGTACTGGAGTTGAAGCCCAGCACAAATTTTTCTATTTCTAATGCTCATTCCAGTGAAGATCAGACTGAAGACTGACACTAATTGAGAAAGGGGACCTGGGCTAGACAGTATGAATGGATATTGTTGGTGTGTGTGTGTGTGTGTGTGTGTGTGTGTGAGAGAGAGAGAGACAGACAGAGACAGAGACAGGAGAGACAGAGACAGAGAGAAGAGAGACAGAGAAGAGAAGGAAGAGGAGAGAGAGAGGTGGAGAGGAGAAAAGTGAGAGGAGAGGGGGTGGAGAGAGAGAGAGAGAGAGAGAGAGAGAGAGAGAGAGAGTTGGAGACAATGACTCAAGGGTGAACAGGAGGGGACCCCAAAGAGAGGAAACCTCCATTTGCCAGAGGGAAGTGAAAGAATGATTTGTTTTTGTTTTGTTTTTGCTTTTAAATGCAAGTGATGACTGCCCAAATTTCCTACATGGAAGTATATGTGACAGCACATTCCATTGACTTCGAGAGAGGGAGAGAGAGAGGACAGGAAGGAAGATGATGCTGCAGAATAGGTGAGACTGTGATAACTGCCGTGTGATGCTTCCTCATGATCTTAGGGAACCAGAACTATGGAACTCATTCTATGTAGCCTTTCTTTTCATTGTTGTTGTTGCTGTTTGCTATTGGAAGGTACTAGATTCAAGTGCACAGCATCTGAGACATTTCCAGTGAAAAGGGCAGAGGGCCTCCTGTCCCAGGGCTGCTGGTGGTCATTCCAAGTGCCCAGCGGCATATGAAAGCTATTTGTCCACGTACTTCTAAAACCTGATCTAGCTGATAACATAGGTTCTAAGGTCGCCTATCATCTGGAAATGTTTGAAAAAGGTTTAATTTTCTGTTGTTCTAACAGAAAAATAGTGTTTGTTTCTTCATGTCTACATTTTCAAAATATTTCATTTTGATATTTAAATGAATGATGTATGCAGGACACATAGCTATTACTCTCTACATAGGGATGTTCCCCTATAATTGTTAATTGTATACAACCTCCACTGGCTTATTATTTAGTTGAATGATCAACTTTCTCATACTCACATTTTCCTTGATTTCCCTCTTGATTGTGTTTGTGTTTACAAATAGGTAGACCTAAGTAGATTTTTAAAAAGTGAAGTTGCTTTAAAAATGCTGTCAGTTATGCTTTGAGGTCATTTCTACCATTCATTTCTGTCCTTATGGTATTTTCAGTGCTTTTTATATTTCACATTATCTCACGTCCATTTTCTTGACAGTAGTAATTGGTTGTTTCATTGCTTGTCTAACAGGTCTTTTTTCTCCTTATGTGAATTCCTGCTTTGTTTCTTTGTCCTTTCTTTCTGATTCACTGAAAACATTTTTCCTTCTCTTTTGGGTGAGACTCAAATAAGTAAAGGACTCTTCTGTATTTTTGTCCTTGAATTCCTCCATACATAAATAATAATCTCACTCTTCTCCATTTATCCAGCAATAATACCAGGTCTTATACATTTACGGAACGCTAGCCCTATCTATGTAATTGCTTGACTTAACGGTCAGCAAATATATTTATTTTCTAGTAAAATAGAACTATATTATCATGACCTTAAAATTGAAACTCTATTTTTTTCTGTTCATAAAAATTTTTTTCTGGGACAAATCAATCTTCTTTGAGTTTGTGGATAGCCACTTGATAAATAAGTGATACACTTTAGCATTTATTTTGTCCTTTTTCAGACATTTAATTATTTTTATGAAGATATGGAAAGAGAGAAGGAATGATGAGAACAAGAGGACATGTAGCAATGCATTACGACTCATTCCAGCTCTATGTTAGAGGCTGGCTGGATTGTCACATGTAAGCATCAGTGCTGAGGAACGAGAACATTTTGTATCTGCATAAAAATGACAGCCTTCTACATATAAAGTCATAGTATTAAATTTGGGTGAATTAAACAGACCTGTAATAAAAATTATTAGAAGTCTATAAAGATGAAGCAATGGCAATAGTAAGATTTTGATTGGTACAAATGATTATAGATGCACTTGAAAGATATTAGTTAGAATGACATTCATTCACTCCCTCATGAATGTCTATTATTTGCCAGGCACAGGGCTAGATGTTAAAAATGCTCCTACAATAAAGCACTGGTTAGATGAAAATAGTGAATTTGGAAATTTGGGTCTTTAAAATAGAAGATTTATGAGAAGATAGATAAATAATTTAGATTTGAAAAACAGGTTCATTTTGAAAAAAATAACTAGGCATAGAGGAGTTTCTGCAATACTTGTATCACAATTTTGAGTATGAAATAAACAGAACATATGGTATTAGAGCTTAGTCCAGAGGGACTAAAACAGTAGTAACTGCTGATGGAATATGATGTTTTCAATATGACCATGAAATAAATAAACCTTCTAAGAATGTGGTAAATATCTTTACTATCCTTGGGATCCAAAAACACCTCTGTGCCCGATACCAAAGCAAAACAAATATCGATCTGTTTCTCTAATACTAATTATGTGTGTATATTTCATTCACAGTCTAAGGTCCAATCAAGGTTTTTTCCTCCTGAAATTCTGATGCGAAGACCACAGGAGTTCAAACATTTTAACTCCTCATATGTTTCTTATGAAATGTTTTTTTTTAGCCTAAAATAGTATTATGAAGGTGCATTGCATAACTTATTTACAAAGTGTTGCCCTACATGTAAAGAATGAAGATTTGTCAGTATTGAAGATACTCAGATAATGTGCTATACTTGGAGCCCTCAAATTCTGAAATATTATTTCCAAGTGTATTTTGAACAATGACAGCAGCCAAAGGTTGCTTTGAAGGTAAAGGTTTTAATTGATAAAAATAGTATAAATAGTTGAGAAGCATATGATTTCATGTGTCTTGTGAAATGTACACTTTCTAGGCAAACTTCACATATAACCAATTTGTGAGCGCATTTAAGCAGTGGTATTAATTTTCAGGGCACTTTCCCATTGATGATATTTGGAATAATAGCAACAGATTTCCCTGTCCAGAGCCCTATGTTTGACTGTTTTTCTTCTGTGAGTTGGTGGCATAAAACTGCTTGGCATCTGCAATAATTTCAAGACCCTTATCAGCAGTGGAAAGTAGTGAGAGACTGAGAAAGGAGTTCTATTATGATTATAGCACATTGAAAGTTTATTTTGGACACGATTTAAAAGGAGCCTTTGAAAGTAATTCAAAATAAATATTCTGGTTTACTGGGATTTTCCTGAGCTCATTTAATCTTGAGAAATTTCCTTTAGGTATTTGTTCCAAAAGACTGACCTGCATTCTTAGTACATAACACTATTTGGCTCTTACCAGTTTTGTAGCTTCGTGCGCAAGACCCTTGGCTTCTTGGGCAATTTTCTCAGCTTCATCAATAGAGTCCTTGATATGGCTGTAAGCATTGAAGGCTGCGGTGGCATTGAATGAGATGTTTTTAGCCTCATCAAGGATTCTGTTGGAATCACCCCCAAAAAAGAACATCAGAACAGTTGGTACTCAAACGAAGAACATTCTACTTATAACAAATATGGCTTCCAGATGATCACAGCCAAGATAATTATGATTCCAAGTCATAATGAGGTATCTACTTATTGTATTATATTGTAGTTTTCAATTTAAATTCATATTCCTAAGTAATTCAGCTATGAAATACTACCAACATATTTTTAAATACCCATAGTATCTTTCAAAAATTTCTGCAACCACAGACACCGTGCAACTGTGAGCAGCAAGATGATCCTTTATGTCATTTGTAAAGCACGCCATATGTCTCAGAACACTTGCACCATATTCCTGGAATGAATTTCACAAAGTCTCTTTAGGGGAGATGTACTGCCCAGATGAAGACAAGTGAATCCCAGAAGGTTAAATAGCTTGTTTCAGGTTATGTGACTGATACATCACTAATGAAGGACCCGGAGCCTGCATCTATGGACTTCCAGCTTACAGGCTAAGTGGGCAAAAGTTTACTATAACATAAATCATGCGTCAATTGTGCCTAGGGTCTTCAAGCATTAATATTTTTCCTTTGTATCAATGATATCAAGCCCTAAAATAGAACTCACACATGTTATATGTTAAATAACAGACTTGAGGCAATTATTCTTGGGGCTTATAGGACCGATATTTACTAGGATGATCCCAAAATTGTAGGGGAAACTTACCAGTTATACCTAGAAGGCTATTTCTAGGTCAAACACACCTTGCCACCCCTCCCTCCCTCCTCTGACTCATGTAAGAGTCCCAGCTATAGTGAGCTGTTATTTCACAGGGAACAATGTAGTGTCTCCCTGGAGTTTGAAATAGAAAAAAAAAAAAAAAAAAAAAAAAAGACTTGAAGGCTATATATGGGGCCATATTTTCAAAAGCCACTCTTCTAACAATAAAGAGTTTCGATTTCATTAAAAACATAAAAGTAGAATTTGAAACAGACTGTGTGTTTATACATTATTATTTAAAATGCTAATAAGGCAACTGCTGTGCTCACTAATAAAGAACAGAAAATATTTTTTTCTTAGTATAGCCTAAGGCTATGTTCACTCCCTACCAAGCCGTATTCGAATCCACTTTTAACTCAGACTTTTGATGCCGCTTCAGTGGAGCTTTGCCCAGACCCTCCTAATTAGGCTCTTCCACAGAAAGGCCATGTAGCTCGTATGTTCATAATTAGCGAAATCAAGATCTGAAAGAGATTTTCTACCATTTCTGCTCGTCACAACTCTTGGACAAGTGTCAAGATACATAGACGTTTCCAACAACAAATGACATACCCATCAAGGACAGCAGATGAGTCATTCAACTGAGCCGCGTGGCTCTCAGCCTGGGACACCTTCTCAGCAAGCTTCCTGTCCTTTATTTCCTGGGAGAGGTCATCAATTTTATCTTTAAGCTCCTCAGACATGGGCGGCAATTTAGTTCGAATGTCTTCAACGTACTGATACAGAGAGATGAGAGGGCATTTTAAGTAAGTGAATCCACACCTTCTCTCAGTCACTAATCTCTCTAGGAGATATAATTACACACACTTACCCTTTTTACGAAACCTCAACTTTACTAATAGAGCGAAAAGAGAATACAGAATAAAAGCTGTTATTTAATGACAAAGATTAGGAAATATATGGGGCAAATTTACACCGGGAGGAACCTAACTCGCTTTTTCTCAGAAAATGCTTCTTCGTAGGTATGAATGTATAAATGCTAGTCATCGGGATCTTTCAGGCTACATGTGCTCCTCTTGCTGTAGATCACATAGTCGACTGCCACACACACTATGTTGGAAGTCTGCTTACAGGTTTACATTTCTCTTTTAACTAATGTCATATAAATATTGAGGCAGGTTTTAAGAGCTATCCTGGGAACAAGAAATGGCCTTCATCACTGAGGAGGAAATGCAGGTGTACAGGGTGTTGTGTGTACTCTCCCGCAGGAGCTCACGTCTATTGGGAGAACAGTGAGGTTCTAACTGGCGCCAAGAGCGCAGCACAGTCACAACGGAGTCATGCAGAAGCGATGTGACACCCACAAGAAAAAAGAATACAACTAACATTTGGTTATGTCACCAAGATTTTTCAGTGTTTCCCACTTACGACAGCCTATGCCATTATTATTTGCTTTTAACGTCGGCTTTCATGAAATACCTCTATGACTGAGTCGATTGCCCCTGCAAGACGGTTGGCTTCGTCCAGTAGGTCGTTGCCTTCTTTCAGAGTGTTCTCCGCTTGTTGTTTGCCGCGCTCAATAGCCTCCTTCTTTCTCTGTGGTACAGGAGGAACAAAAGGTCAAGATGCCCTTGGGAGGAAACCCCGTCCAGCCCGGTTTCCTTCCTTCCTGACCTCCCTGAGCTGAGAACACAGGTTGTGCAAACCCAGCGCGTGTCATGCTGGATGAGAGGGGCTAGACTACACGCCAGTCTGACCAGGGTCACTGTATTTAAATGCCTCTATGGGGACTTTCTTCCTCGCAGTGTGAGAAAGTCACCCAGGAGAAGAAAAGTTATGTGCTGTTAGCAGAGGAGTCGAGAACTATTTCTGAAGCAAGATGGACACCCGTGTTTAAACTCGGTTGTGAGTGCTGGAGATGGGTGGCTGCAACGTGCTGGTGCCTTGAATCACACGGGACCTAGACTGACATCCCAGGACAGAGGGCCAACGGGGCATTTCGGGAGCACACACCTGAGCAGACTTCGTTTACGGGAATTCTGGAAAAATTGGAAGATGTGAGATTTTTAAGGGAACTTAGGGGAAGTGCTTTTCAAAAAAAAAAAAAAAAAAGAGAAACGAACACATGGAAGAAGAAACTTAATGGACGGTTCCATTAAAAACGAAGCAGGTTCTAATTTTTCCTTGGTGCTGACAGCTCGCCTCCGAACCCATGGAGCTCAGTCCTCGCCGAGGAGGGGAAAATCCAGGAGAGAAGGTATCGTTATTTTGATATTTGAAGGGTACCTTTGCCTAACATTTTTCCCCCTTAAATGTCTCACTCATTCTTCCAATCACTTGTGGTTGAACCGGGTCCACTTTACACCTCTGTCATTGATGGTTCCTTAGGGATGATAAAGCTGCTCTCACATGGCTTTCTGCGTCCACCTGAGCCAGGGAGCGGCATGGGCTTTCCTCATTTAACTCTACACTAACTGGCATGCTCCGGTGTTTATCACCTTTTAAAAGACCAGCAAGCTGAACAAATGATTTGCGGTCACACCGACCCCACTGATTTCCCACCGACTGATGGCCCAGGCGACAGGGCAGCCGCACCGACCCCACTGATCCCCACCGACCAACAGCCGGGAGACTGGGCAGCCTCACTGACCCCATTGATCCCCACCAACCGATGGCCCAGATGACAGGGCGGCCACACCGACTCCACTGATCCCCACCGATTGACGGCCCAGGTGACGCGGCAGCCACACTGACCCCACTGACCCTCACTGACCAATGGCCAGGAGACGGGGCTGCCACACCGACCCCACTGACCCCCCACCGACTGGTGGCCAGGTGACGGGGTTGGTCAGTGTTCCTCTGCTCCCCCAGCGCTGGTGGCCACCTGGAGCCCTCGCCCCAGGGCTGTGCTCAGGGCCTAGGTGATGCTCCGGGGCCAGCATTCTGGGCGCACATCTGCTCAGTGGCCGGAGGGAGCCTGGCTGCGCTGACGTCCTGGAAGATCACCTTGCCCTCCCGAGCCCTGTGCCTGGGCTCTCGCAACTGTCACTCCCCTCATCCCTGCTATCAGGCTGTCCTTTTGGGGTGTCTAGCTGACGCTCCCAGCCCACACTCACCTGCGACAGGTCAAACTGCCTCAACTGAGGCCTGCGAGGCCAGGAATCATTCCTGTGGGGCCCAGACACGTGGGTGGCCCACCACCCGGGGCTGTCACATTGAACACTCCCCGCTGTCCCCTCCCCTCCCAGGCCCCTGTGCTCCGTCCTAACACAGAATGAGTCCTCGAGCTCCTGAGAGCCGCTCACAGACCCCCCACAATGTGACTGTGATCCACGACTCCACTATTTCAACTGTTAAGGGTGGTTTTCGGGGTAAGGCCCGAAGTCCTCACCTGGATCTCAGGATGCACCAGGATGCACCACGCCTGTCTTCTGCCCCCACAACCCCTCGCCTTCCCTTCCCATGCGCTCTGCACTCCAATCCTACCAAACCGCTGCATTTCCCCTCAAATGCCTGGCATTGGCTTTTTTTCCACCTCCGTGTCTCTGCATGTGGTTTTCCCTATTTCTGGGATATTCTTTCTTTTCTACTTTGAGTGACTGGTTCTCATCACGCAGGACTCAGCACCCTTCTCATGTCCACTGGGAAGCCCTCCTCAACCCAGGGGTGATTTGGATGCCTCTCCTTTGGAGCTCCATGATGATTACCCTAGGACACAGAGTGACTTAGTTCTGTGTCCCTCCCACTAAGGACAAGTCACTTGAAGTCATAAGAGATGCTGTTTTCTTCTTTATGCCAGTGCTTCTCAAACTGAAGGCCACATCTGAATCACCGGAGGGATTTTTAAAACACACGTTACTGGGCTCCACTTCCAGTTTCTGAGTTGATAGGTTTGGGGCAGGCCTCAAGAGTTTGCATTTTTTTTTTTTAAACAAGTTCCTAGTCGGTGCTTGCGTTGCTGTTCCAAGGACCGCACCATGAGGACCAGGGTCTGAGACAATCAATTTTTTGTGTTTGTGCACATTTCTTGAACTTAGTAGGGGCTCGGTAAGTGTTTTTAATAAAAAATATATCTTCGTCTCCCTAAAATAAACGAGTGACACTTGACTCGGTCCTCAGGGTAGCACCTTCCTTGTGAGCACAGGCCAGTGCAGTCACCTATTTAAAATCCATCGGATCAAATAAATAAATAAATAAATAAGTAAAATCCATCGGATCCATCTGATTGAATAATGAGCCGTAGCCCTGGCTCTCGAACCAGCATGCACGTGGGAGCACCCTCAGGGGAGCTTTAGAATGTGGCCCCTGGGCTGCAGCTGGGATCAGCAGCCTGACACTCCGGGGAGGAGCTCAGGGAACCAGCCTTTGGCTGGGTTGGTGGGTGTAGCAGGATCCTGGGATCAGCCTAGGCAGCCCCGGCCACCAGGTGAGCTGTGCCTTGCTCCTGTTAGTTGCCTCGGTGCATCGATTTCTTGCAGTGAGCGTTGAACAAGCCTGTAGTTAGCGTGACACATAAAGCAAAAATGCCGAAGGGACCGCATAGAATGGCAATGTGACCACGTGAGCTCCAGGCCTGTCCGGGCTGCCCAGAGGATGGCTCCTGGATTTAGACATCACTGGAAGGAAGGAGCCACGAAAGGGCCACTTCCTGCGCCCCTAGAACTCTTCCTTAAATACTTCCCGAATGCTTATTATGCTGTCCTTCCACACAGGTGATTTTAATTTTTTAAACTGTTGCCATAAAACGGAGAGGCGCCCCCCAGGGAAGGCACGCCACAAGTGTCACCCAGAAGATGAATTATATGTGGGCGCTGGGGAGGTGACGGGTGGCACTTGCTGCAATCCTGCCAGCACATGCGTAGATGCCAAACTGGTTAAGACGAGATCCCTCAGTTGAGAGAAAAGGGGGCTCCTCAACCTCCCATCACAGCGACAGGGACAAATGCGGGGAGCCAGCAGCGGAGCCCAGCCGAGCCCCAGGCGCCCTGCGAAGCAAACGTGATCATCTCTGCTTCCCAAAGCCAACCCTGCCGTAGCCAACCTGATAGCTCTCGGGGTGCAAGCTGGAGAAGACGGAGCCTCGGGGTGGGGTCCCCAGATTACAATTCGGGGACACTCTTGAGTCTTTCTTCATGTTGTTGCCTCTGATTATCCTGGATCTGTGGCAGATAAATCCCAAGAGGGGGACCACAAGAAAAATACTTAAAGAAATTAATTCCTTGGGGCGCCTGGTGGCTCCGTGGTGGAGCGTCTGCCTTTAGCTCTGGTCATGACCCCGGGGTGCTGGGATCGAGTCCACATCGGGGGCCCCTGCTCAGCAGGCAGTCTTCTCCTCACTCTCCCTCTGCCCACCTGCTCCCCCCAAGCTCGTGCTCTCTCTCTCTCTTGCTCTATCTCAAATGAATAAATAAAATCTTTAAAAAATTTAACCCCTCCTGTTATTTTTTAATCTAAGGAAAATGGAAAGAAATGAACAGAGGAAAAGAAATCCAGATTTGTTGTCTTCAGCTGCCATTCCACACACATTTCCAGAGGCACAATACAGGCCAGAGGCTGTTCATCTACAGCCAAAGGTGACATTGTACAGCAGAAGCGACAGAGGGCGGCTTCCCTCTTCAGATCTGTTGGAGTCAAATACTCTGCAAACAGCAAAGGGAGGTGTGTTTCTGGGGAGAAACTGCTGCTGTTGTTTAAATACCAAATACAGGTTATACCGTCCTACGTGCTGAATTTACTCTTGGGGAAAGCGCTCAGTTTGTCCCGTTAAGTATTAAGGAAAGAAACGAAGGAAGGAAAGAAGAAAAAGGGAGGGATGGGGGAGGAGGGAAGGGAAAGAAGAATCCATGCTAGTGCTGGCTCGTCAGCTGTCTGCAAAAGGCAAAGGCTGCCCATCATTTCTGTAGGATAGAATTATCTCTTGTCTGTGAGGAGAAAGAGGGAAAAATGACTGAGACTTGATCCGTTCACGACAGTCTCTTTAAAATACCATTTGCACAGAACACACTGCAGAGGAAAAGAGAACCCAAATCTCCTCAAGCCCTGGACTCTCAAGGTGCCAGATTCCATTAGGAAATGCTCGGCCCTCTCGTGACCTGTGGCAGCTACGTGCCTAAACAATGGTGATGGGTTACAGGGTCGTAGGAGGTCAGGACTCAGAGGTGGCACGGAGGTGCTTGGCATAAAACTGCACTCATTCCGTAGTTTGAAGATTAAGGCTCAGAGACGTCCGTTGACTTGCTCAAGATGTGTTTCTAGAAGGTGACACAGTTGTCATTAAGATCAAGGTCCCTTGACTCCCATTGTGTCCCCTTAGAATCTTCGATATTGTGTAATCTAAAGTTTATCTGATTCTATGGCAATGGTCATTGATTTTTTTTTTTTTTTTTAAGGACCAAACGCCCTGTTCTACGTTTTAGAAGGCTCCTTTCAGAGTTGTTCTTGATTTGGACACACATCAACTCGACTCATGCAGCCATGTTCAACCCCTAACCCACCACCCTGTCCCTAGAGATTCAGACGAGAATCTCTACGACTCACTTCTAAAGCGGTCATGTTTTTCTGGTTTACTGCAGACAAGCGATTAGCCTCTCTGATTTTGTCCATGGCTTCTCTCAACAGGTCCCAAGCATCATCAACTTTGTCTTTGTAGTCGGCCAACGTTGCTTGGAGATTCTTCTCCATTTCCTCGTTCTTTCCTCGGGACTCTCCAAATAGCTTCTTCACCTTCTTCAGAAGGCCTTCCGCGGCTCTGCAAGTGATAGTAATAAGCCCTTGTCACTGCCTCATGGTTTATTGGTATTAAACTGTGTTACAAAGAGATGCTAGCATTACAAGAGCGGGAAAATAAGACAATATTTAAAGCAGACTATGTACTAAATCGGGATGAAAACGGATACCCGAAAACTGGCAAGGCCACTTATAATTAATATATTGAAGCACAAAAAATACGCCCATTTATAATGCGTTAGTAATATAGCATTTTCAATTTGGAAAGAGTCATGTTGTTCTCATAACCTGACAGATGAAATAAATTTTACGATTCACTTCACATACCAAAAAAGAAAAGCCCCCCGATTCACCATAGTGATACGTTTTCTCTGTTACTCTGAACATAAGGTATAAACATTGCTATATTCCGTTAGAAATCGTGAAAAGCACTATGTTACTGGCGTGCTAATATAATATCATGATACTGATATATTTTTCTTTCTTCTTTCAGCTGAGTGATCTGGGAGTTTCCTGGGTTTAATTTAGGGTTTTCCTACAGTAATAGTATTCTAAGCCTTTAAGAAAGACAAAACACTTGGAAAATGGTAGTTCTCAAACTAACAGGCATCATGATCCCCTAAACTGCTCGTCAAAACAGATCGCTGGGCCCCAGCCCCACATCTCTCGAGTCAGGAGGTCTGGGGTGGGTTTTAGCAATTTGTATATTTAACAAGATCTCAGGTGATGCTGATATTGTTGGTTTAGCATGTACTATTTAAGTATTAATAGCACCAACACTTTGAAGTTAACTGACTATAAATATAAATATGAGCATCTTTTTTTTTAATTGAGTGTGTAATCACAGAGGTCATTTGCATTAGTAAAATCACAATTGCTCTTCCCAGCCTCAAATTTTCAGCCCTAATTTCAAAGTATGAGGCATTTATTATTTGATGACTCTTCTATTCAGCATCTCCTAAAATGACAAAATGCGCAGAGTGGACTGCTGAATTCATAGCTTTATTCATCCAGAGATATTTTTATTAAAACAACAACAAAAAGCTATTGATGGTTTAGAGGTCCCTAACACAGGCAATTAATAAAGCAAGTCCATTAGCCCCATTATGGAAGGGATAGCACCGAAAAAGATAATTTATCTGATTACTTAAATATAGGCAAAAATATGCTTTTAATCCACTTTAGAGAAGGATAAATCATAACCAAGTGAAAAATATGTAACAAAGTATTTTCTATTCATAAGGGTGAGAAAAATTTTAGAAAAATACAAACAGCCATTTGGAAAGCTCATTTTATTAAATGAAAAAAATAATAAAGCACCGACTTACACCAGCTCATCTTCAGCAACTTCCTTCTGTTTATCTAGATTTCTCCTCCTCAGTTCTGTCATCATCTGGTCAATCTCTTTTTGAAGCGCTTGCAAATTTCTCTCAAAGGCCTTGTCTTGAGTTCCTAGAGTTTCATTTAGTCTTATGGCTTTTTCATTCACAGCTGCGGGGGTAGAACAATTTTTGTAAGTCAGTAGACGCAAGTGCCACATGCAAAAATGGCGCCAAGCATCTGCTCTTCTCCCACCACCTGCCATGGGCGTTCCACTGGGAACAGAGAGCCCGTCAATCTGTAACAAGCAGGGAAAGGTGACATATCCCTCCAACTATATTTCTTTTGGGGGTCACGGTAATTCAAGTATGACGTTTCTGCATTGCAAGGAAGAAAAATGCAAGTAAGGAAATGGCTCAGACCTTCTTCAGGTGAGAGGCAAACCGTGAGGCACATTGCGTAGCCCTCGGGAGATGAAAGCACAAGGTCGGCACTGCTGAGAGACACAATCACCTTCTGAGTCCAGAGCCCGTCGGTGATGAGATCTCTGCAAACAGACCTACCCTCCTACGTCCACGTGGCCTGTATTCATTTGTTTGAGGGAATGAGGCAGGAAGCACTGTCTTGGGATGCGGGTCATAGCTTAAGGCCCAAAGCCACCTTCTAGCAACAACACCCACTGGAAGGGCCTGTGTTTATTGCGCACTGAATAAAGTTTCGGACTGTGCCCTTCAGAATCTTAGGCCTCTCTAGGTGCTTCAGGCATTCACCAGTGATGTCAGTCCTGTCAAGCATCTATTTCATAGGTTAGTGTTCTGGTTTCATTTGGTAAAAGAATCCCATGTCAGATAAAAGTCTGAAAAACTGGGGGGGTTGAAACATTTATGTGGTTCTAGTTTTAGGCCGACTTGTCCCGGAGTGTGTTCTATGGCACATTAATGTAACAGGTTGAAGGGAGGTGTTTTCTCAGACTCTTGTGCACCAAACCCTGACTTCTGGACTATCACCTGGGAACATCCCCAGGATGAGGATTGGCTAAGAAGCATTTTCTACTATTCAACGCTAGATTCTTTTTTTTTTTTTTTTATTGGTGTTCAATTTGCCAACATATAGAATAACACCCAGTGCTCATCCCATTCAACGCTAGATTCTAAGACATCTTTAGGACATAAAGGATACTGAAAATTCACTTCTATTCTCGGAGAAACTGTCCCGATTGGCACTGGCTGGAGCTATTCCAAGGTTAGTAGTCAGGGTCCCTAGAACAGCTGGACAGAGTCTAAACAGAGCAGCCACGACAGGTGTGACATGGCGAGTTTGCACAGCAGTTCTGAGATGTGGTCTAAGCAAGCTGCACTGGTTTCACACCAGGAACTGACTAGAAACGGAGATTCTCAGGTCCTGACCCAGACCTATTGAGTTAAAAATTCTGGGCCCAAGGGGACCAGGAATCTGTGTTTTAACAGGCCCTTGGGGGCTTCATGCTGTATGCTAGAGTTTGAAAATCATGGCTTAGCAGAAGGAATCGGGTTTCAATCTTTAATTTTACACTTTCCAAAATATATCTTTTGAATTCTCTTTTCGTGATTAAGGTATTTAGTTAGAAAACTGCTGCTGTCAACACCTTATTCTAACAGCCATAGTTTAACCTGCAGAACAATTTGAATCAACTCTTTTAAAGAACTAATATGCCCATTCCTAGCCCTGTGGCAGAAATTATTGCTCAGGGGCCATATTCCTAGGAGTTAGTGAGGGTGGCTCTTTCTTGGCCAATACTTAGCCCTCCTACTTTGACATACACCAAAGAACCTTCTCAAAATTCCACCCCCACCGTTGCTAAGTTATCACCTAGGCTGTGGGGTGTTTGTCAAGGAACCACAGTGACCATGGCCTGATGAAGGAAAGCTCCTTGATCCAGCAGACTCTGCAAGAACTATGCCAGAACATGCCAACGATTAAATGTATGGTTTATACTTCTTAGATTTCAGGAAAGGCGGTAGATTTGGTTCCCCTTATGGCACCTCTCCTGCTTTGGCCTGGGTGCACATCTGTATGTTGACTTTGATTAACTGTATTATATAACTAATCCCTGACCTCCTTTGCATTCATAAATCCCACTTCTCAACTTGTCAAAGGTGTATGCTTTTCTTTCATTAAGTGAATATATATATGAGCTTTGACGAGAGATATTTTTTGAAATTTGATGGACGTTAGGTCCTGAGTCTAGGTGGTTGTAAGGGGGTAATGCTGAGAGATGCAGCCTCACTTGTGGTCTCTTCTCAAAACCAAACTTCTGCAGAGAAGAGCTTGCTGGAAAAAGAATGACGTAAGAGAGAGGAAAGGAAAAGAAAGGGATGCCTGGGCCTTTTGGAGCATATGTATCCTTTCTTTTAAATGAAAATAATTATGAAAACAACTAGAAGAAATTATTAAGGCACACACCAGCCGCTTTAGCAAAATGATACTGTGTTGAGAAAGCAAGGCATCATTTTAATAGAAGAGATGTGATTGCTCTTCTGCTTCTACACTGGAATTTGGAAATTATCTGAATATTTTAAAACTAAAGATGAATGTGTTGTTAAGTCTCTTATTCAAAGGTATCCACTGTGGGTTCAGTACATCTTCAATAGGATTGAGGATAATTGTAACATTAATATATCTCTTAAACTTACTTATATATTTCTACTTTATTTCAAAGGGAATTTTAAGTAGTTTTGAAATATCTTTAAAATAAGATAAAATTAACATAAAAGGAGATGGACTAAAGATAAAAAATAATATAAATCAGAAGACATATTAATAGGCGGTATCTCAGTAGCCAGAGCATAGCAGCAGATAAAAAAGGGATACCTAAGTGCACAGTATCTGTGACATATAAATACATTAATTCCTCAGGAGAAACAAAGTTGTTTTTCCTACTGAGCTTAAAAAAAAATATATTCTCTGATGGGTAAATTCATCATGAATGACAAATACTACTGTGACCTGAGAAATAGGAAAGAAGGTGTCTAGCATTTATTAAGTCCTAATATATGTTGGTACATATGCTAATACATCATATATATACATACACACATGTATATCTATATGGGTTGTTTTATATATATATACACACACACACATGTTTATATATATTCAGTCATTAATTCTAATAGTTCATGGAATAAAATATAGCATATTTGTGATCTAATCAGAAGTCACAGCCAAGTAGATTTTAAAACTTAATAGTGAGTTAAGAATGCCTTGGATTTACAAAAAAAAAAAAAAATGCCTTGGATTAAGAGACTTTGATTATGCAGGAAGAGACCACGACTTAGGATGGAAGATGGGGAGTAAGGTGCTGCATCTCCCTAAAAATAAAACTGAAATAGACAAATGCCGGGCTAACACATGTACTTTTCCCACAGCAATTTATTGTCACTAATAAAACTAAAAGTACTGATATTATCCCCAATTGGTGTAATTATAAGAGACAAAATGGGTGTGGATATATGACCTACTTAAGGCTTTTGGTGAATTTCCTTTACTTTAAAAAAAAGAAAAATCTCCTGAACCGCCAAGACTTGCAGTACCATATAAATGTCTCAGTCAGGATTCGGTTTACCTCTTGCATATTCCAATTTAAACATTCAGGAAATTTCGATAGTTGGACCAGTTTTGTCAAAGTTCTTTTCTAAAGGGCTGTGCTTATTGTGCTCGTGGTCATTTACATTAGTACGTGCTGGAAGAAGGGAGGAGGGTGCACATTTCTCCCACGTATGGGAGCACAGCTACCCCACGGGGTTCTTCATGTGAATCAGCAAAGCGCTGTCCCGTCTGGACAGACACAACCAGACTGCCTGCCTGATGCACAGCTTAGGGAATGGGCGACCCCTCAGATGGATGGACAGTGGGTGATGAGCAAACCTGGCCTAGATCTCATTTCCACCTGCCCCTGCTGGTGCCTTTGCACAGCCCGAGTGGTGGGCACAACGCAGAGGAAACAAATGAGCAGGGCTGATGTTGGAGCCTATTGAAACCATGTACGAGCATTTATTCTTATGCATGAATGTTTGATTGAAATGATTTCAAAATAAGCTTCCAGGATAGGCTGTAAGCATTGACAGGCCTTCATGGATCCAGGCAGAGGGAAACTGTCTCACTTGCAATGGGATTTGTTTTTTATATGTGTGGGGTGGAAGGACTGCGGGATGGAGAACACCTCAAGTTACATTAACGGAAAATAAAACCAGGGAAAGCGCAAAAACTCCAGTGAGCAGAGGATAAACCATAATGAGTTAATCACGAATTTTCTGGTAGGTGTAACTTCTGTTTCAGATCCTGACATGTTTTGCTTCAGATTAAAACTCTGTTGTTCCTTGCAGCGGGGAAATCTTTGGGAGTCTCTGTCTCTTCTTGGCCAGGGATTCCTAAGAATTCCCTGTTAGGATCTGCCTTGAACGTTATCTCATGTTCTGATTTATTTGGCTATATTTCTAAGTAAAATATCTAAAATACATAGCACTGTACAGCAATAAAAATATTTTATTTTCAAAAGAAAAAAACCCAAAGCATTTTTCTTACTTTCTAAACATGTGTGTATGTTTCTTGTATAATAATAGATACTTAAGATCTTGGGTTTTGTTGTTGTTGCTATTTTCCGTGTTTCCTATAAGAGTTCTTAACCTGTGGTTTAGCCCCCAAATGGCTTCCACTTTGATTCTCAGTCAGGATTGGTAGATGCCAAGAACTAATTCCTAGAGAATTAGGAACTAAATGCAGTGAAGCCTCTGGTAAGATAGCAAATCCAAACCGCAAGCAACAGATGTTCATTAAAAACAGCACCAAGTATTTTAAAAGCCATTTTGAGAAATTAAAGTGCTGCTTTAATGTACTGAGCAGAATGATAACATTAGCTTTAAAAAAATTAACAATTTTTGGAATAATTTTGAATACAAACAATGGCAAGGCATAAGTTGCCCATTAGTTTAATCATAATAGCCATTCCTCAAAAATGAAAGCATTCCTAAGGAACTGTACTCAATTTACTACGACTCTGCCCCCATAATTCCTAATTCATGGACTGTGGCCCCTAATTTAACACTGTAGACTGTAGATGCTCAGCAGAGAATGCCCTTGAATATCCCAACCAAAATACTTTTCAAAACCCGACCCTCAGGTTGAGAAATGTCATTTCTTACTAGAGAAATTCCAATCCTGTGTAATCCCTTTTTCTATTTTTCTGGTGGGAGACATAATGATTAAATTAAATGATTCTAATACCTTCTGCATCCTGGGCAAGCTCCTTAATGAATTCTCCTAAGGAGTCTGCTCTCCTGTTGGTCCTCTCAGCATCCTGTCCAGTTTGCTCGCCATCTGCTGTCACTTTGGTAGCCTAATGATCCAAACGCAGGAAAAGCATAATTAATTGAGATGATGAAGCTACAGCTAGATAAGCTCCCACTGGCTACATTTTCTTTCAAATATAACTCTGAGCCAAAGGCAATCGATGAATTATTGATCAGATATACTGGAAATGACACCCCGTGCTCAAGTATACAATTAAACTTTATTACTTCTTCCATTAAATGGAAATCAGAGAGCTGTATTTGGTCTTTTTAAAACCCTTGCTATATGCAATGACATAGAAGAAGTGATAAAACACAATTATTTTTGAAGTATCTTTAAGGCACAGTTGCCAAAAGTCTTTAATGGATTCTCCGGCTTCCACATGTTACAGTTTTGTCCATATTTTATTTACTGAAAAAGTGTGGAGCAGAGCAATGATCTCCTGAGGAGGCTCAGGCCGTCTGTCTCAATAAGCTTGATCCTATAGATGCAGTCTAGATCAATACGTTAATTAAAGAAACAAAGAGGGAGAAATGCTTAGCTACTCAGTAGTAAATGCTTGTTTTATAACACTCTAAAGATGCCAGTAAAACGTTAAAGAAGAAGAAATGCTAACTTTCCCCATATGTCATCACCAGAAAAGACGGCTGTTAATCATAGTACCATCCATCACCATCAGCAAAACAGAACGCCACAAATAGCCTCACCTCCCAAAGAATATCCCCGTACATGTGTACCTTCTTTCGCAGTGAAGGTGCCACGTGACACAAAGGGATCCACTTAATGTGTCCATAGGGAAGACATGCTGTATTTAGGCAAGTAAAAATGGCAGAGGAGACATTCAAAGTTTCCTAAAAGATACTCTAAGGTTTAGAGTACCTTGAAATAGGTTTATAGTTCATTTTTCTATGCATATGCATATGCTAATAAATATCACTTCTTTTTTTACTAAAAAGATAGGGCTAATCTAATTACAGATAATGAATCAAAGAATTGCAAACTGCCTTAAAATAATTTGAAAAAGGTCCAAATTGGCAGAGTATTAATGCTCTATAATCTTGTACCAGAGTGTTTGCATTGTAGACATGCCCAGAGATTCTATTTTTTTTTTCACATAAGTGGATTTTAAGTAGAAATTAAAATAGAACTAAATGTCTGGGCAATACAGAACATGGCAAGAGATGCTATAGAAATTATGCTGCATTTTGTGTTTCCCAGGGTGCAGTACAAGGGTTAAGTCATGACTGTTTTCAAGGGTTTACCTAAAAGGTAAGAATATAAGGTCCAACTATCATCGACTAATGTCTCAACTTGTGAGTGTTACATCAAAAACAGAAGGATGAAAGGATAAGATCCACTAGAAGTCAAAAAATCCCTCTTTGCAGTGTGTGGTAAATAGACATAATTATCCGGAGGGTGCCAATCAATAGGTCATGTGACCTTTTACACATACACACCACATGCATATACACATGCATGTAGCTTTTTTTTTATTTTTTCACATAGCTTTTTAAATGTTACTTTGGCATCACTAAAGTCAGCTGCTTAAGATGTTGGCCTTCGACTCTGCCACAGATGTTTGTCTGGCCTGGACTTGACTGGACTCTATAATCTCACTCCTATTTTCACCATCACAGACGATACTAAGGGACTTCATCCACGTTACGGTTAGTTTCAATATCTTAATGAGTCATGAATTAGCAGCACTGCATTACCACACAGAAGCTGCACGTTATGATTCAAACTTAAAATTTATTCTTTGCTTTATCAACCCTTATCTATATTACTAATTTATCAACACCTTATCAATTATATTCCTAAAAGATCGTATCTTACATATTCACGCCATGAAGGCTACCAATTCTGGTTCACAGCTGCAAGCATCTAATTTTTTAAAATAAATGTGTATTGATACCCCGTCTCCTTTAAATTCTGGATGGTCACAATCCCACCGGCTGCCTTTCATTCTTCTTCCTTAATTAATTTATACAACAATGTGTAAAGTGTCATCATCAACAAACTGGGTATGGATTATATGAGTACTTCAATGGTTGGATGCGAAGAATTCTCCATGACCCATGGTAAGAACCAAGCTGAAAGAATGATCACTAAGGCCCTACGCAGTCAGCCTCCCTGGAGTCCGTGTGGTGCGTGAACTAGGCCAACCTCTTTCCTCCTTAGGCCCTTCTCGGATCCTGCTGCCTTTGCCTGGAATGAACTTCTCCTCTGTCCTTTCAGATCCTCATCGTCTGTCATCTTTCAGCATCAGTGTCCCCTCTGGGTGTGGCCATTTCTAGGCCACTTTCCATGGAACATTTTCATCATAGTTACCATGCCTTTTAGAATTACTTATGGCTCCCCTACTTATTGGCTACCTTCCTGGAGGAAGGGTAAGCTGTCAGAGAGCAGGAACTGGGCCTGTTTTGCTCATCACTTAATAACCAGCTCCTGGTGTGATGCTAACTGATAGCAAGTATTGGATGAACAATCAATAAATGATTAAGCAATTACCTAACAAATCTTGCCAACTTTTTTTTTTTTTACCATTCTGTCTCTTTTTCTACAAACACTCTCAAAAAGAGCTTTTGTTTGTACTACTGCAACTCCTCTCCAATTATCCAAAATAAATGCAGCCTTAAACAGTCAGTACCCACTTGACCTTCTCTGTGAAGTCCTCCCTGACTATTTTGGCTTAGGCTCTTTTTTTTTTCTTCTCCTTTCCTTTTCTTTCTTTCTTATTCAAATTTTTCTTTTAATATACTGTGAGATACCTTGATTGTATCTTCTCCAAAATACTCTCCCCCCTGCATCTTCCAACTCTTCCAAAAGAGTTCTCTAGTTTTCCTAACGCAACAAGAGATTCTGGACTATACTTCTGTCCTCTTTTTGAAAGTAATATCCTCCCACTGACACCAATGGTCACACATTCTCATCTAATAAGGAAATGTATTTATAAACATCAGAAACCCAGTTCTGAAACATTTGCATTAATTCTGAACGGATTCAGCATTTTCTGGCTTGAAAGAAAAGCAGCAGTTTGAACTTGTGACTTGTTGATAAACCCATTTCTGCTGAGGGGAAAGGAAGGGAAGGAGAGCAGATGCTGCATTTCCCCGCCGCCCCAAGTGCTACACTTCACAAAGGGATGCATCCAAGCAGACATGCAATGGTGACTTTAAAACTGTTACCGCAATACAACGATGAAGTAGACAGTAACTGGACACTGACCAGTTTTTTTTTCCCCCAAACTAAAAAACATAACCAGGAAGATAACTGCCTGTTTTCGCGCAGTTCTTCCGATCATGTTGGATCAATCTCACATTCAATGATCAAAACATTTTCAAATAGGATTTTCATTTTAAGATGTTCCCCTTCCCCTGCCCCTCCCCCTCCCCCAGGTATTTAGCTTGAAAGAATGGGCTTTCTTATCCATTTTATACATATTTCAATCAGCAATAGTAACTGTCAATAATTTGGCATTTCTGTTTACGGTTGCTCCAATTGTTTTTCCAATTCCACAAAGCCATTATTCCGTGTTGCCATAGAACAGAGACGGTGGATTCCAGGTAACAGAGTTTTTTTTTTTTCCCCCTTTTTGATCTATTTTAGAAAGAGAAAGTGCAAGAGACAGAGAGCCCGTGGGGTGCGGAGCAGGCAGAGGGAGAGGCTCTCAGGGGTCCCTCCAAGGGCCTTGATCTCACAACCCATGAGATCATGATCTGAGCTGAAACCAAGACCTGGACCTTTAACCGAGCCACCTAGACACCTCACAAAGATTCCTTCTGAAATCAGTGTTGGGTTAGATGTGAAGCAGGTCATGACACTAAATGTTTGGATTCAATAGACTAAAAATATGTGAAAGCTAGGAAATGTTACTCGTGTTTCATAGGAGAAATAACGATCTGAACAATCCAATTTTTGGTTGTATAATATCGTACACACCGGGTGGACCTGCTGCAGCATCGCCGCCCCGTCCAGGTGCACACGCACCTGCACCTGCATCCCATGCTGACCTGCCCGGTGCGCGCAGCCCAGCCGAGCACCGCTCGATGCACGCGGGGGCCTAACCGTGGTGCCCGGGGGGAGGGGCTCTAACCTTGGTTCCGTGAGGGTACTAACTGTGGTGTGGGGAGGGCTAACTGTGGGGGGCGGTTGCTAACCTTGGTGCCATGGGGGGGGCTAACCATGGTGCCGGGTGGGGGGCTAACCTTGGTGCCATGGGGGGGCTAACCGTGGTGTGTGTGTGTGCTAACCGTGATGCCATGGCAGGATCTGATTGCCGGGTGTAGCTGCCGCTGTGCTGCGATGGCTTTAGGCTTTGCCACCACGAGGTTCCTCAACACTTACACATTGTTTTATAGCAAGATGGGCACTGAGGGCTTTTCTGAATGAATATATTTTTGACCCGCTACAGCAAGAACCTGTTTCCCCTTTCCTGATTCAACCTTGTCTTATGGAGCTTTCCCTGACCTGCAGGGGTCCACGTCAATCTTGAGGTCCTGATGCTGGAGGGTCTTCAGGGTGATCTGGATGGGACCTTTTCTTGGATTTTCAAAACCAACTGTCATTATTACCGCCATTTGTGACTATGTTGGGTAGTTACTTTGTGAGGTGTTTGGATATCTATCTAATCTCTGTCTGTGGGGCTGAGGCTCTAAGTCATTTCATTTCTGATTTTACTCCTCGGGGTGCCGGGCATGGGAGACATTGAGTGATTAGCTAACACAATAATAAGCCAACTACAAATCCCTTGAAGTTCCAAAGCCCGTTGGAGGAACCAAAAAGGATCTTTCTGTATGCCTTCCCAGCACCTTTCAAGCTGGCCTCGTGCCAGGTGCTGTGCTTGCCAGTGAATGTGGATGGCTGGGCAGTTCCTGGGCATTTTTCAGAGCCTAACTGGAAGCCCGCGCTCAAGAGCTGCCGCTGATGCTTAGGAGGGGAGCTGGGCAGAGGACCCCGCTGTCCCAACAACCACCATCCCAACCACGCTGCATTCTTGTCACTGGCCTCGGTAGTAGAAACCTGCCATTAGCGGGGGAGGGGCAAGATGGTGGAGGAGTAAGGTCCCCAAGTCACCTGTCCCTATCAACTTACCTAGATAACTTTCAAATCATCCTGAAAACTTACGAATTCGACCTGAGATTTAAAGAGAGAAGCTGGAATGCTACAGAGAGAAGAGTTTGCGCTTCTAACAAGTACAACTTATTTTTAGCCATTCTGCACTGAACAAAATGACTAGAAAGTAGAACTCACTACAAAGGAAAGAATCCAAAACAGTACTCTCTGCCACAGAGTTACAAAATTTGGATTACAATTCAATGTCTGAAAGCCAATTCAGAAGCACAACTATAAAGCTACTGGTGGCTCTGGAAAAGAGCATAAAGGACTCTAGAGACTTTGTTACTGCAGAATCTAGATCTAATAGGCCGAAATTAAAAATCAATTAAATGAGATGCAATCCAAACTGGAGGTCCTAACGACGAGGGTTAATGAGGTGGAAGAAAATGTGAGTGACATAGATGACAAGTTGATGGCAAGGAAGGAAGCTGAGGAAAAAAGAGAGAAACAATGAAAAGACCATGAGGAAAGGTTAAGGGAAATAAATGACACCCTCAGGAGGAAAAATCTACATTTAACTGGGGTTCCAGAGGGCGCCGAGAGGGACAGAGGACCAGAAAGTGTATTTGAACAAATCATAGCTGAGAACTTCCCTAATTTGGGGAGGCAAACAGGCATTCAGATCCAGGATATAGAGAGATCGCCCCCCCCAAAATCAATAAAAACCGTTCAACACCTCAACATTTAATAGTGAAACTTGCAAATTCCTAAGATAAAGAGAAAATCCCTAAAGCAGCAAGAGAAAAGAGATCCCTAACTTATATGGGGAGAAATATCAGATTAACAGCAGACCCATCCACAGAGACCTGGCAGGCCAGAAGGGGCAGCAGGATATATTCAGGGTCTGAAGTGAGAAGAACATGCAGCCAATAATACTTTATCCAGCAAGGCTCTCATTCAGAATAGAAGGAGAGATAAAGAGTTTCCAAGATAGGCAGAAACTGAAACAATATGTGACCACCAAACCAGCTCTGCAAGAAATATTAAGGGGGACCCTGTAAAAGAAAGAGGAAGCCCAAAGAAACAATTCACAAAGACAGGGACTGAATAGGTATTACGATGACACTAAACTCATATCTTTCAATACTTACTCTGAATGTGAATGGGCTTAATGATCCCATCAAAAGGCGCAGGGTTTCAGATTGGATGAAAAAGCAAGACTCATCTATTTGCTGTCTACAAGAGACTCATTTGAGACCTAAGGACACCTACAGCCTGAAAATGAAAGGTTGGAGAATGATTTATCCTTCAAATGGTCCTCAAAAGAAAGCAGGGGTGACAATCCTCAGATCAGATAAATTAAAGTTTATCCCAAAGACTGTAGTAAGAGATGAAGAGGGACACTATATATCATACTTAAAGGGTCTGTCCAATAAGAGGACCTAACAATCATGAATATTTATGCCCCGAATGTGGGAGCTGCCAAGTATATCAATCAATTAATAACCAAAGTAAAAAGATACTTGGATAATAATACACTAATACTGGGAGACTTCAACACAACATTTTCTGCAAATGACAGATTTTCTAAGCACAACATCTCCAAAGAGACAAGAACTTTAAATGATACACTGGACCAGATGGATTTCACAGATATTTACAGAACTTTACATCCAAATGCAACTGAATATACATTATTCTCAAGTGCATGTGGAACTTTCTCCAGAATAGACCAGGTACTGGGTCACAAATGAAGTCTCAACTGATACCAAAAGACTGGGATTGTCCCCTGCATATTTTCAGACCATAATGCTTTGAAACTTAAACTCAATCATAAGAAGAAATTTGGAAGAAACTCAAACATGTGGAGGTAAAAGAGCATCCTGCTAATTTCCTCAACCAGGAAATTAGAGAAGAATTATAAAGATTCATGGAAACTAATGAGAATGGAGATAAAACCATTCAAAATATTTGGGATACAGCAAAAGCAGTCCAAAGAGGGAAATACATCGCAATACAAGCATCCCTCAAAAAAATGGAAAAAGCTCAAATACACAAGTTAACCTTGCACCTAAAGGAACTGGAGAAAGAACAGCAAATAAAACCTACACCACACAGAAGAGAGTTAATAAAGATTCGAGCAGAACTCAATGAAATAGAGACCAGAAGAACTGTAGAACAGATCAACAAAACCAGGAGTTGGTTCTTTGAAAGAATTAATAAGATAGATAAACCATTAGCGAGCCTTATTAAAAACAAAAGAGAAAAGACTCCAATAAAATCATGAATGAAAAAGGACAGATCACAACTAATACCAAGAAAATACAAACACAATTTTTAAAACATATTATAAGCAGCTATACGCCAATAAATTAGGCAACCTAGAAGAAATTGATGCATTTTTGGAAAACCACAAACTACCAAAACTGGAGCAGGAAGAAATAGAAAACCTGAACAGGCCGATAACCAGGGAGGAAATTGAAGCAGTCATCAAAAATCTCCCAAGACACAAAAGTCCAGGGCCAGATGGCTTCCCAGGGAAATTATATCACACGTTTAAAGAAGAAACAATACCTATTCTACTAAAACTGTTCCAAAAGATAGAAAGGGATGGAATACTTCCAAACTCGTTCTATGAGGCCAGCATCACTTTAATTCCTAAAATGAGGCAAAGACCATACCAAAAAGGAGAATTATAGACCAATATCCCTGATGAACACAGATGCAAAAATTCTCACCAAGATACTAACCAACAGGATCCAACAATACATTAAAAAGATCATTCACCATGACCAAGTGGGATTTATTCCCGGGATGCAAGGCTGGTTCAACACTTTAAAAACAATCAACATGATAGATCATATCAACAAGAGAAAAAACAAGAACCATATGATCCTCTCAATAGATGCAGAGAAAGCATTTCACAAAATACAGCATCCATTCCTGATCAAAACTCTTCAGAGTGTAGGGATAGAGGGAACATCCCTCAGCATCTTAAAAGCCATCTACGAAAAGCCCACAGCAAATATCATTCTCAATGGGGAAGCACTGGGAGCCTTTCCCCTAAGATCAGGAACACGACAGGGATGTCCACTCTCACTACTGCTATTCAACATAGTACTGGAAGTCCTAGCCTCAGCAATCAGACAACAGAAAGAAATAAAAGGCATTCAAATTGGCAAAGAAGAAGTCAAACTCTCCCTCTTTGCAGATGACATGATACTCTACATAGAAAACCCAGAAGACTTCACCCCAAGATTGCTAGAACTCATACAGCATACGGCAGTGTGGAGGATGCAAAATCAATGCCCAGAAATCAGTGGCATTTCTCTACACTAACAATGAGACTGAAGAAAGAGAAATTAAGGAGTCAATCCCATTTACAATTGCACCCAAAAGCATAAGATGCCTAGGAATAAGCCTAACCAAAGAGGTAAAGGATCTATACCCTAAAAACTACAGAACACTTCTGAAAGAAATTGAGGAAGACACAAAGAGATGGAAAAATATTCCATGCTCATGGATTGGCTGAATTAATATTGTGAAAATGTCAATGCTACCCAGGGCCATTGACACATTCAGTGCAATCCCTATCAAAATACCATGGACTTTCTTCAGAGAGTTGGAACAAATCATCTTAAGATTTGTGTGGAATCAGAAAAGACCCCAAATAGCCACGGGAATATTGAAAAAGAAAACCATAGCTGGGGGCATCACAATGCCGGATTTCAAGTGTACTACAGAGCTGTGCTCATCAAGACAGTGTGGTACTGGCACAAAAACAGACACATAGATCAATGGAACAGAATAGAGAATCCAGAAATGGGCTCTCAACCCTATGGTCAACTAACCTTTAACAAAGCAGGAAAGACTATCCAATGGAAAAAAGACGGTGCTGGGAAAATTGGACAGCCACGTGCAGAAGAATGAAACTAGACCATTCTCTGACACCAGACACAAAGATAAACTCAAAATGGATGAAAGATCTAAATGTGAGACAAGAATCCATCAAAATCCTAGAGGAGAACACAGGCAACACCCTTCTTAAACTTGGCCACAGCAACTTCTTGCAAGACACATCCATGAAGGCAAGGGAAACAAAAGCAAAAACAAACTATTGGGACATAATAATCAAGATAAAAAGGTTCTGCACAGCAAAAGAAACATTCAACAAGACTAAAAGACAACGTACAGAATGGGAGAAGGTATTTGCAAATGACCTATCAGATGAAGGGCTAGTAGCCAAGATCTATAAATAACTTATTAAACTTAACAGCAAAGAAACAAACAATCCAATCATGAAATGGGCAAAAGACAGGAACAGAAGTCTCACAGAGGAAGACATAGACGTGGCCAACAAGCACATGAGAAAATGCTCCGCATCACTGGCCATCAGGGAAATACAAATCAAAACCACAATGAGATCCCACCTCACACCAGTGAGAATGGGGAAAATTAACAAGATAGGAAATAACACATGTTGGAGAGGATGTGGAGAAAGGGGAACCCTCTGCACTGTGGGTGGGAATGTGAACTGGTGCAGCCACTCTGGAAAACTGTGTGGAGGTTCCTCAAAGAGTTAAAAATAAACCTGCCCTACGCAATTGCAGTGCTGGGGATTTACCCCAAAGATACAGATGCAGTGAAACGCCGGGACACCTGCACCCCGATGCTTATAGCAGCAATGTCCACAATAGCCAATCTGTGGAAGGAGCCTCAGTGTCCACTGACAGATGATGGATAGAGAAGATGTGGTCTATGTATACAGTGGGATATTCCTCAGCCATTAGAAAGGACAAATACCCACCATGTGTTTCGACGTGGATGGAACTGGAGGGTATTATGCTGAGTGAAATAAGTCAGTTGGAGAAGGACAAACATTATATGGTCTCATTCATTTGGGGAATATAAAAAATAGTGAAAGGGGATAAAGAGGAAAGGAAAGAAAATGAGTGAAAATATCAGTGAAGATGACTGAACATGAGAGACTCCTAACTCTGGGAAATGAAAAAGGGCTGTGGAAGGGGAGGTGGGCGGGGGGTGGGGGTAACTGGGTGACGGGCACTGAGGGGGGCACTTGATGGGATGAGTACTGGGTGATATGCTGTATGTTGGCAAATCAAACTCCAATAAAAAATATACAAAAAAAATCACCTACCATTACACGCCAAGTGGCATGCTGGCACAGGAGGGCTGGGGCTGGGAGGAGGCAGTTGGCTTTGGGGCCAGCACAGTGCTTACTGAGGAAGACACCAGCCTTCCCCCGTGGAGACGAGAAGAGCTGCTGCTCCTCTGGACCATTTCCAGAAGAGGAGGAAATGTGAGGTTCCTGGCAAGAAAGGCACGGACTTGTGGTATTGGTGCTCTAAAAGATGGGCTAGTGAGTCAGGCTCAGCTCTACCCTGGGTTAATATGTGTGCTGAGAAGGGCTTCTAATACACCTGTGTCGCATTTACTCTTCCTGCCATAAAGATGCACAGAGGGCATAGTCCCTATTCTGACACTGATGAAAATGAAGGTGTGGGGGTGGTTAAGTGACTTATCTGAACTTACACACACACGGACTTGGGGGAAAAACACAAATTTTCTGTCTCACGGCTTTATATTTTGTCCATATCAAGCACTAATTTAGCTAACATCCGGGAAGACTAGGAAAATACATGGAAAAGCTGAGCATTCTGGGTGGGAGGAGGGACACTGCTTGAGCTCAGGGAGTACTTTAAGTGTATAAACTTTAGGTTTCAGTAAATTAACATATTTAAGAATCCATATCAGAACATCATAGGAACATATTTTTAGAAGTCATGTCTTATTGCACAATAATTAAGTTGAAGAGTCACCCTTGTCAAAACCACCCATGAGAGAGACTCGTGAGGGAAGCCTATGACAAATGCTCTATGAGCTATGGGGAGGGGTGACAGATAGTGGTCTCATGGTAGAAGCGAAATTCATGACACTCCGTTTCACCCGGACAGGCTATCCATAATGTCACAGATGGACGCTAAATACTCCGTGATAGGAGCGAGCTGTCTGATTCAGTTTGGGTCTTCTTGCATTTTATTAAATTACCATTCCATCCCTTAGTCATCTTCCTTCTTATTCACTGTTATCTTGTCCTTTGGGTCTTTGACAAATGTCTTCTCATTTATCCTACTATGTCGTACAATCTTCCTTTCATTCTCTGTCTTTGATTTTCTTATTTTTACATCCTCTAACCTCAGTTCCACAATCTTTCCAGCTTGCCTTTCTAAATGATGCCTTAAGCAGTACCTTGTGTTTCTCTCCTACTTTTATTACCTTTTTTTACATTCAAGTCCACAGAATGTGGTATTTTTTCCCTCTATTTTTCTTCTTCTTTTCTTTTTTTTTTAGAGTATTTATATTAGGCAGCATGCATTACCATTAGGCATGCATTAATTTACCTCTGAACAATGTAGCTGTTACTTTCTTGCTTTAGCTCAAGCAGTTCTCACTGTGCCTCTTGAAATCTGCACATAATTTTCTTGGTGGGATATTACTAGTGTCTTTCATTTTGTGCCTTCTTTATGTTAAAACTAGAATCTAATGGGGCAAATCTAACTAGTGAATAGACAACATTGCTTAGATGCCATCCACTTTTGCATCTGCAGACTTACGTGGTTTTTTGCTAAAATTAAATTTTAGATGGAATCATTTACATGATATTCTCAAGGGTTATCTTCAAAAGCTACCAATTTTGTATATCTAAGTATAAGTGAAATACTCCTCAGACAAACCATTAGACAACACACAAGGAAAGAGAGAGGGAGAAGCCAAGTGGCCCTCTGGTAACAGGTGAGTTCTATGCAATTTCTCCCTAAATATTTCAGGGGTCAGTTTTAAGAATTCCAAACAAAACAAGTATGATGTGTTATGCATTCTCTCTCTTTTAAAATATAATAGCAGAAATAAAAAATATTGGCAACTTAAACCTTTTCAAATTATAAATAGGGTAGACATATAATATTGTTGGCACGGAAATCATTTAAAAACTAGTTTCATAATTTTAGAAACAATTTTTGTTTATTTATTTTTAATATCTTATTTGATTGAGAGAGAGAGAGAGAATGGGGGAGGGGAAGAGAGAGAGGGAGAAGCAGATGCTGAATTGAGCAGGGAGCCCAACAGGGCTCGATCCCAAGACCCTGGGATCATGACTTGAGCCGAATGAAGGCAGACACTTAACTGACTGAACCACCCAGATGCTCCAGAAACAAGTTTTATTTAAGTTTGATTTTAAATAGGCAGTAAAAGACAATACAAATAAAGCTATATTTGATATTTTATATAGTTCAGTTTATTATATAGCTTTCTCAGATAAACATTTAAGAGATGCTTATCAAAGGAAGTAAAACATCCAACTGAATATAATTATAAATATATGCCTGATTTTAGTGTATTTTAGAGACATTAAATATCAATCCTTATTTTGAGTTTTTACACCTGTCATCTAGTTATTCAAATGCTATTATTTAAATTATTCATAGTTGATTAAACAAATATAACTGAAGTATTGTGTGCATGATATTGGTGATACTATGATGAGAAAAAAAAAATTAAGGACATACCCCCTGCCCTTTTGGAGCCTATAGTCTGTTAGAGTAGAGAGGTATTTGTTGAATGATCATGAAAATAAATTTATAATTACAAACTGAAGAATAAGCACAGTGGTATAAAATAGCTATAGGAGGAGTCTCATCACATCTAAAATATCTCTCATAAGGCAGGGTTCCATGAGCTGGGGTTTGAAAGGTGAACTGGGATTAATAGATGTTAACCAAATATAGGAGAATGTGATTTACTTCAAAGGCCAATGAAAATACATGGGCAAGCTCTGTGATGGGGTGAGGTAACTGAAAGGCAGTATGGCCAGAAGCTGTGATGGCAGGAGATGCGGCCAACAAGAGGATGTGAACCTTTAACCCAAGAGCAATGAGAAGTTGGGAGAAAGAGCTTAAGCACTAGGGGGACATCGTCAAATTTGCAATAGCTAAAGTGCTACACTGTAGAGGACAGAGTGGAAGGAAAACAAGAGTAAAAGCAGGGGGAGTAGCTAGAAAGCCAATGTGGTAATTTCAAACTAGTGATTACGGAGATTGAATGAGAGCTGAGGAGTGGAGAGGACATCTAGACAAGAAGCATCTGCTGATGGGTTGAATAAGTGGGAGTACAATGAGGAAGAAAATGGACCAAGGAAAATTTCTAGCTTTCTGGCTTATCTATTCAATGCATCAAGGTCCAGATAACCAGACCATGATGAGTTGAGGGAAAGATGAGACTGCATAGCTAAGCAAGAATCTGACCACAGTGGGAGAGCATCATATGCCATATTGAGTAAAATGGAGAGATGTCGTAGAATTTGAAGGAGAGTGGCATGATCATGTCTGTGATTTGGAGAGTTCACTCTGTCATATGCTTAATAATTGGCTGGAGTTGGATATGGTTTAGGAAGAGAGGTCATAGAAAGAAATGGAATTGGATTGGGTTGAAAATGAAGGTAAAGGGTAACTCATTCATTTTGCGGAAGAAGATTGGCTAAATATTGGAGGACAAATCCCTGAGATCCTCTAAATAGGAAAAAGTATGGGTTTTAAGAGGAAGATGATGAGTTTCATTTGAGATGTCCAATTGGTAGTAGTTAGGTTTCTAGGACTGAAGCAGGAGGATAAAGTCTGTCTTAAAAATATAGATTTTTGAATCATCAATATATGCATGGCAATTAAAGCCCAAAAAAGAACTTACATGTGAGAAGAGATGTAGATTGATGACTGTACCCCAAGGAAACCAACTTTTAATGGATGGGCAGAGTAAGAGGCTGAGAATCAAAGGACAGAGAATTAAGAGAAAAATAGAGGAGAATATATCAAGAAGGAAGGGAGGCTCAAAAATGGCAATTGCTGCTGGGGTTTCAAGTAAATTAAACTTTTCATTGGATTTAATGACCAACTTGTCATTGGTTATCTCCTAGAAATAGCTTTAGTAGCAAGCTGGGAGAGGAAATCTAAATTTCAGTGGAGTGAGAAGTGAATACAGACCTGTCTCCCAGGCTTTCAAAAACTTTGGCTATGAAACAGAAACAGAAGAGGGAGCTAAGAAGAGAGCAGCTATCGAGTAAATGGAGTTGTCATCTAAAAGCATCTCAGTCTTCACACATACTGTAGGACAGTTCAGACATTCTAAATATGATTCCTATGTTCAAGGCACTTATATTCCAAGAGGGAGATCAAATAGCAATAAATCAAAATACACTGAGAGAGATATATTATGTAATATTTTGCCTATGTAATATTTGCGAACTAAGTTACATAAAATACACGTTAAGTGTTAGTTTGGGGAGGAATTGGATTCTCTTTATAAAGGTTGTTAGAGAACTAGTTTGCTCCTGGAAAAAATGAGCATAAAATATATAAGCACTTGAAAGAAAAAGGGCAACACCTACCTCAGCACTGTAGGATGAGGCTCACCAAATGTTTTAAAAAATCTACAGAAGGTGTTAGAGAACAACTGGTCATCTAACAAACCAGAAAGAAAAAAAAAAAAGGAGGATCAAAAAGATTGGCTGTACCAGAGGAAGAACTTTCCAGTAAAAAGGGAGCTGGAACTATCAGGCAACTACAACTCTCAATAGTTTCAGCCATGGCTGACATCCGAATCATCCAAAGAGCTTTTGACAATGGCAGCGGGCTCACTGCACCTCAGGCCAGTTACATCACAGCCTTTGGGAGTGAGACTTGGCCCCAAGTTTAAGGCATGTGGGCTTATGTGGAGTTTAAGGCACTGTCCCTGTAATGCAGCCGTGGAAGTCATGGCTACCGGACTTCTCAGTCTCTGGTGGATTGATACTGGATCTTTCACGGTCCTCAGATAAAGGTGCTGGTGTATACTATTGGATATTTCAGCCATCTCGCCTTCTGGTGATGGCTCTCTCTATATATCAATTCATCTTTTGATTATCATATGGCTTGACCACAGAGGAAGAACTGATCATGTTGACTTGAGTATTGAGGGTCTCCATGGTAGTTATGTTTCTAATTATAAATGTGCTAGAGACAAGATTCATTTATACATGAGGATTTCCATTTCGCCCCCATTCTCACTTCAATGAGGAGATCTTTGCTTTCAGCAGCCTTACTCTCTAGGCTTTTTGTGTTATAAGATCTTTAGAATGCCCAGATAAAAATGGTCTTGGAAAAGGAGTAACTTTACAGTGAAGAATCTGGCAAACATTAACTTAGCCAGGTTATTAAGATAATATGATGTATTGATTGCACGGGTTCTTAATTTGAGGTAATAAAAATGATGAAATGATAAAAATGGTACTTTATCTCTTTGGTATTTCCCACAAAACCCCATAACTCCATATTGATCACAAAAACATGAGACAAACCCCAACTGAGGGATAATCCACAAAATATACGAGCTTGTCACAACTACCAACATCACCAGAAATAAGGACTGTCTAAATCTCAGTCCCTAGCCTAAGAAGACACGATGACGAAGTGTAACTCAGTATCCTGGAATAATATAAAGACCTTACATGAAAACTGAAGAAATCTGAATAAAGTACAGTTTTTGATTAATAATGATGAATCAATGCTGGTTCATTAGCTGTGACAGACATACCATACCAAGAAATTAACAGTAGGGGAAACTAGATATGGAGTATAGAGGAAATCTCTATCATCTTTTAACTTTTCTATAAATCTAAAACTATTCTAAAATAACAAGTTTATTTAAAAAGAGTATTGGAATGAACTGAGATTGGATAATAGACCTACATATAAAATACAAAACTATAAAACACCTAGAAAATAACATAGGAGAAAATCTAGATGACCTTGAATATGGGGACCACTTTTAGATACAACACCAAAGGCATAATCCATGAAAGAAATAATTGATAAGCTGGACTTCATTAAAATAAAAAACTTCTGCATTGTGAAAGACACTGGCAAGGGAAAGAGAAAGCAAGCTACAGATTGGGGAAAAATATTTGCAAAAGACTATCTGATAGAGAGCTATGATCCAAAACATACAAAGACCTCTTAAAGCTCAATAATAAGAGTAACAATGCAAACAAAAAAATGAAAAGACTTGTTCTAGGCCATCCAGGCTACCATAACCAAATACTACATATTAGGTAGCTTATAGCAACTAAAGTTTATTTCTCATAGTTCTGGAGACTGGGACGTGCAAGATCAAGTCCCCAGCAGATTAGGTGCCTGGTGAGGACTCATTGCCTAGTACCATTTTCCACTGTATCCTCATAAGGCAACGAGGGGGAAAAGAATCTCTCTTCTATAGGGGTTCCTTTTAAAGCGGCACTAATTCCATTCCCGAGGGCTCCACACTCATGACCTAATCACTGCTCAAAGTACTCACCTCCTATTATCACCACCCTGGTGGTTAGAATTTCAACATAGGAATTTTGGAGGAGACAAACACTTTGTCCACAGCAAGACCTGAACAGACAGCCCACCGAAGACGATACACGTACAGGTGGCAAATAAGCACAAGAAGATGCTCAGCATCACGTATCATTAGGGAACTATAAATTAAAACAAGGAGATACAACTCCACACACATGAGGGGGGCCAGAATTCAAAACACTGACAACACCAAATGCTCGTGAGGAGCTGGACAACTGGAACTCTTACGCATTGCTGATGAGATGCAAAATGGTACCACCACTTTGGAAGACGGTTTGGTGATTCGTCACAAAACCAAACATACTTTCCTCATATGATCCACCAGTTGAGCTCCTTGGTATTTACAAAAATGAACTGAAAACTTACATACTCAAATGTTTACAGTAGCTTTCTTCATGCTGCCCAAACTTGGAAGCAACCAGAATGTCCTTTAGTAGGTGAATGGATGAATAAACTGGTACAACCAGACACTGGAAAATATTAGTCAGTGCTAAAAAAGAAGTGAGCAATCAAGCCATGAAAAGACATGGGGAAGCTCAAATGTGTATTACAGAATGCAAGAAGGCCATGCAAAAAGGCTACCTACCGTGTGATTCCAACTATATGATACTCTGGAAAAGGCAAAGCAATAGAGACAGTACAAGGATCTGTTTGCCAGGAGTATGAGAGGAAATGAGAGGGGAGAGGGATTGAGTGGTGGAGCACAGAGGGTTTTTAGGACAGTGAAACTACTCTCTGATACGATCATGAGGAAGACGAATCACTAAACATTTCTGAAAATGTACAGAATGTATGACACCATGAGTCAACCACAAAGTACATGGCGAGCTCTGAATGATAGTCAATGCGGCCTCACTCACGGTAACAATTGTTCCACTCTGGGGGTGGGGGGTGTTAATAATGGGGAAACTATGTATTATAGGGTTGGGGGTATATGGGAACCGTCTGTACAGTCCAACCTTTGCTTTTAGCCTTAAACCTCTCTAACATATTAAGTCTATTTTTAAAGATGTATTCAGTACGGGAGAGCCTGCTGAAGAGAGGAAAACATGTAGGCTAAGACATCATAAAGGTCGGAGTGTCCTCGTAAAATATTTTTTGTGTTTCAAGGTGTGGCTCATTAGGCTGTAATCAGATCAATGAGAGCAAAGCTTGTGTCACTTTTGCTTATTCCTCTGTTCCCCGTGTCTGTCATTCTGCCAAAGTACCTAGAACACGGTAGATGCTCAATGAGTATCAATAAAATGAATGAGTAAATGAAATGTCCCCGTTCCATGGAATTTTCTCTACTTACCCTTGTAGAGATTATTCCACTTGTGTTTCTCAGGTACATTTCTTATTCCTATATTTTACTTCATGCTTTACTATATGTGTGCACGCAGTTGTCCCATATCTCCCTCCCCACGTCTAAACACATATGTACACACACACACACACACACACACACACAGAAACTAGACTGAAGTTCCTTGAAGACAAAGACTGGGCTTCATTTATATCTTTCATCTGCAAACACTCAGCGCAGGGGAACATTCGTAAGTGCTTGTTGAGTTCACTTTGTTTGCTATGATAAGTCTAAAATTTTTTTTAAGAGTTTATTTGAGAATGAGTGTGTGTGTGTGTGTGTGTGTGTGTGTGTGAGAGAGAGAGAGAGATAATGAGTGGGTGGAGCAGCAGAGGCAGAGGGAGAAGCAGACGCCCCGCCGAGCAAGGCCCTGGGAGTGGGGCTCGATCCCAGGACCCTGAGAACATGACCTGAATCAAAGGTAGATGCTTAACTGCCTGAACCACCCAGGCGCCCCTAAAATGTCATATTTAGCTGTATTTACGTAACACATACAAAATGACCAACTATTAAATTAACATGAGGTAATGTACTCCTTCCTCTAGTTGATGTCTAACTAGATCTGGCAAGGAATTCTGTATCTCGCCGGTGCAAGATTCTGAAAATGCCCAGCGCGCTGTGTGTGAGCTCAGGGCCGCTGCTGAGCATGGCCGGGAGGCCGGCGGGATGCCCGGGGCAGTGCGGAAGGGCTCGGTGCTCCGCGGGGCCTGGCTCTGGTGGATTGTGTGGCCGCTGGTGGCTCTTCTCATCCTCACGGCCTGAGGCGCCCGTTCTTAAGCAAACAAGCAAGCAAAACCGCACCAGCTCCTATGTAGGAACTTTCCAGCTCCACTGGTTGGCGGTGGAAGGCTCGCCGAGGCCCTGAGCCTCCGCCGTGCCTGCCTGCGGCCACACGATGGCGGGCTCTCTGCTGTTTTCAGCGGCGGCCTCCTCGCAGGAAGAAGCTTCAGCCTCTGGCCGTTTGCAAAGCCTGAACCCCAGACAGGACGACAGGCCTGCAGGGTGTGATGCGGAGTGAAGTCAGTCAGTCGGAGGATGTCAGTCGGAGGATGACAGACATTATAGGGTCTCATTCATTTGTGAATGAGAAATTAGTGAAAAGGAATAAAGGGAAAGGAGAGAAAATGAGTGGGAAATATCAGAAAGGGAGGCAGCATGAGAGACTCCTCTTAACCCTGGGGAACAAACTAGGGGGGGTGGAAGGGGAGGTGGGCGGGGGGTGGGGGTGACTGGGTGACGGGCACTGAGGGGGGCACCTGACAGGAGGAGCACCGGGTGTTGTGCTAGATGTTGGCAAATTGAACACCAGTAAAAAAAAACATAAATAAATAATAAATAATAATTAAATAAATAAAATAAATAAAACACCCTGACAAAGCCTAATAGATGGGCCACAGACCTTCCATTCTGACTTTTCCAAGGGCCCTGAATGCCTCGGGTCCCGGCGCCGCCCAGGCCAGGGGCACCGCTCGGCCTGCGTCCCTGTCCCCACGCAGACACCGGGCCGAGTCGCCAGCGTCCGGCGGCTGCTTTTCCTTTTCCAGGCTCCGCCAAAGGCAGGGCTCGGGCCTTCAAGACCCATGAACGCTCACCACATGCCCAGACAGCATTTTCAAAACGTAGCGGTCACCCGGCTCTGGCCAGCCGCCCCCCTGACAGCACCGGTGTCAAGGCCTCCTGTGATGCTGCAAGCCCTGGGCTTTGTCTGGGGAGGGAGCAAGGCAAGGGCGTCTGCCCCACGCGTGAAGCAGGGCACGAGAAACAACACGGTTGCCACCTCAGGAATCTGAGGAAATTGCCTCAGTGGGCCCGAACGTCGCGGTGAGAGGACCCACGACCCCCACCTACCCTGGTCAGAAGCTCACTCATCTCCGCCACGAGCGTGTCCAGGTCGCCCTCTGCCAGCTGGATGAGCCGCTCAGGCGCCCGCTGCGGGGAGAGCAGGTGCTGGAAGAGAGTGTGGCCGACACAGATGAGCCAAGGGTTCTGCAGCCGTCAGGGCCTGCGCGTCTAACACAGCGGCTTTCCTCGACCTACGGCGTGTTTCACCTTCTCGCCCTTCATGGGAAACATGAGACCACGGCGGCTGGGCACACGGGGACGAGGCCTCTGCGGGCCACCCCGGCCCACGGGCCAACGGTCACTTACAGAGACACTGCACCGGGCCGGGCTGGCTTTGCTGCGTTTCTCACTCAGTTCTCCCAACTGTGCTGTGAGGTAAATGTTATTTTGTTTTGTGTCTGAGGAGACTTCGGCTCAAAGGAAGGTAAGGCCTGCACAAGATCACGTGGCCAGTAGGGAGGCAGAGTCCAGAGGAACCCAGCCGGCTGCTCAAGGCCCCCGTCTCCACCGACAGGGATACAGCCTCCGGGAAAGAGCGAGCGCGGGAGCCTCTGACGGAGGGACCTGGCCGGGCGCTAACCAACCGGCCTGTCTTGACGCTTCAGGAGCCGGCTTGGCACTTACAGGGAGGCCATTTCCCTCCGTTGAACACAGTCAATGTCACAGAACAGTGATGCTACACGGGGTCGCCCTGTGACAGTGATGAATGAAAAAAAAGAGGCCACTCCATAATCTCGTCTACACGCACCCAAATCTGGACCAAATGTGGTCTCTGTGCAGACCACAAAGTTATCGGAAGTCCATCTGCTGTTGAATCTGGGTCATCACAGCTTTAGCTTCTCTGTTACTCCCCCCTTCTACATAATTTCTGTTAGAACAATCCAGTACCCCCACTTCCTAATAGCACCCAATCCAGCCCACGTCCCTGCTTCCTTACATCTGCCCCAGAACACCTCGCATGGACCCAAATATTCCAACTCATTTCTATTACCCTCTTTATGGAGACATGTCCAAAGGCTGTTCTGAGGGCTCTCCAGCTGGAACCAGAGAGAGCAGTGACAATGAACAAGGAGGTGAAATAACTTGCTTACCATTTTTAAGTGTCAAAATGGGGCCCCAAGTATCTAGGTGTTAAATAAATTATAGAAGAACAACACTAACATGCAGTCAAGAAAGACTGGAACTTAAGGAAAATCAAGGTTGTTCTGACCAACACTCGGCCAGCCCTCAGGAGACAGAGGACTGTATCTCTTGGCTTCAGTGGTGGCCACAGATTAAAACGCTCTTCCGCTAGGGCCTTTCACTACTTCGGCCAGTGTTTGTGTATAATTTTAAACACTGTTTATGTCCTGCTGGAGTATCTGCTTTTCTGGTTTAATCTCCTTTCTCTTCATTCTTTCCATGTATAGTAAGCCTCCCACGTGCACGGGGGATACCCCCGAGATGCCTGAAACTGCTGGTAGTATCGAAGCCTGTATATCTGTTTTTTTCCCCTATATATGAGCCTATGATAAAATTTATTTTTTAATTTTTTTATGATAAAGTTTAATTCATAAATTAGGCACATTAAAAGATTAATGACAATAATAAAATAGAACAGTTATAAAGACTATGCTGCAATAAAAGTTATGGGAATGTAGTCTCTCCCTCTCACAAAATATCTCACTGGATGGTACTCACCCATCTTGTGAGGAAGTGAGATGATAAAACGCCTCCAGTGCGAGGCCCTGTGACATAGCACTCGGCTACTACTGAGCTCCTGATGATAAGGAGGAGGAGGGTCCTCCGCTGGTGAACCACGGCTGACCCAGGGTAACTGAAACCGTGGACGAGCGGGGACTAAGGACAGTAACCGGTTAGCATCGTCCTTATTACAACTCACGTTTCTGAATATGAGGCCTACAAGGTACAGATTCCTCTGGCTAGCTTTTCAGGGTGTCGTCCACACTCGAGGTTCTAGCCTTGTCCTCCACTAGCATGCCTGCCCTTGAACCTGTGAAGGGCCCTGGAATTCACAGCTCCGCCTCTGCTCACATGCTCTCTTAGACTCAATGGCAAGGGTATGAGGCTAGGGCCAGGGAGGCCTCATCGCTGGCAGCCTGGGCCCTTCCAGGCAAGTTACTTTGTCTCTCTGAGCTTTACAAAGCTAGTTTCCTTCCCATCGGTCCCAAAGTCATAGAGCCTCTATTCAAATCCTGCCTCTGCCCTCTAGTAGCCATGTGATTTTGAGTCTCACGTTTAACTTTTCTGTGTTTTATTTCCCTACCTGAAAAAAAAAACATGGATAATATGCTACTTCTTTCCCTCCTCTTGCAGTTTCTGTAAGATTTGTGTACGATAATTCATGTTAGACGTTAGTCAGTTAATTGCTTTGCACAGAGATACTCATCCGTAAGTGTTTGTTATTTTTGCCGTCATCATGACTGGTTTCCTCTTCTGGAAACTAGGAATAATAATACCTTCCTTCAAGGCCATGGCCCAGATTACAGAACATACTCCCTACAGGAGCATCTGCCAGTGCCGACTGAATAAATCTTAGATTTTTTTTCCTCCACTCCTTGCCAACATTTCTCTGCCTATGAGAATTGTATCTATCCTTTAAGTTCCAACACAAATTACACTCTCATTAATAATGTGTTCCCTGGTTACTCCAAGTATTACCTGTTTCTCCAATCATCATACAACATTGTAAGTCAGATTTTGATAAAGCACATGGTGATTATTTTTATTGTTTAATTATTGCTTTAACCACATAGACTATAAGCTTCCCAAGGGTAGTGACCACAGTATAGGAGCCATGAAACTCCCAGGGAACCAAGTGCAATACCGAAGCGTCCTAGAATTTCTCAAAAAATCCCTGATCATTGACCGATAGCATACCGATAGTCACTTTCCATCTTTTTTTCATTAGATGAGATCTCAATTTCCTTAACATTTCCTCCTTTCCCACCAACTACCGAAAGTTTTAACAATATCTTAGATTAGTGTTTTTCAAATTTGTTCTTGTTGGACTATCTTCAAAGGTCTGCTAGCTCTCTAGTACAAAATTTTAATCTTGTGTTTTCATTTTGACACAAAGCTTAAATGTTAATGTAAGCATTTCTGGAACTCAGGCTGGGCACTGGAGAGATGGATCTGGCCACCTGATCTCAGCACCTACCTCTGCACGCATGTCTGATCATGTGGCAGATTGCGCACATAAATCATGTGAACTTGTCAAGTGATGCCAAATGTCACTTTTGCACTCCTTGCAAGGGGCTCCGTAGTTCATATCGTGGAAAGGTAGGAGTTACATGTAACAGACTGATGAATGAACCTGTGCGGAAGCAGTCAGGAGCAGATTCTTGTTGCAAGTAGCAATTTGCTTTCAGCAAAAATCATCTATTATTTTATATTAATGTTTTTAATTTTAATTTTATTGAGTTTCTTTGGCTTTTGTAAGGATTAAAGTGGTTTGATCTCATAGAGCTATAAGTATTAGGGAACTATACCTGATTTTATGTGTGTACATATTTTAGTAACATAATAAAGCTGATTTAGGCCAAGCACTGAGGGTATATAAGCCTCTTTCCCTTAATAGCAATCTGTATATTATGACATTAAATTTGAAAAACACTGGTTCAGAAAGTCTTTGAATTTCTCTACTGGCTGCTTGCCTTGATTTGGGGCAATGTGAAGCATATTTATCCACTCTGGCCACTGCCCCCTGGGAAACTTCTGTACTCTTTTCCCTGGCTCTTGCTGGACTGCTTCAACCTACCTTTAGTTCTTGAGTCACATTTTCGAGACCATACAGCATTTTATATGGGGCGGGCAGTGGGCCGGTGAGGTTGATACTCATGGCCATCTGCTCCAGGCGAGCCAAGTCATCAAGAAGGAGGCCTGTGCATTCATCTCCACAAACTGTAAGAGGGAAACGACATAGAATATTTACTTCTGTTAAGTATCCTGGGCAGATGTTCAAAGATTTCAGCTATGAAATATTTTATGGCCCAAGTATAATTCTGTGAGACACGATGCTACTCATCTTAGATAATTAATGCTTTCAAATGGATGACGGATGGAAAAAAGATGAAAAGAACAACAAAAGAGCAGACATGCCTGTTGGCCAGAAGCTGAATTATGGACAGGGACAGAAGCTGAGGAACCAAAGAGGAGGAGCAAGTGGATTTTGAGGGAAACAAGCATATTGTAGGAAGTACGAGAGGTAAGACACAGAATATGACATTATAAATGTTCCAGAAATTCCCACATAAGCAATCTAGAGGACATCTGTAGCTAGGGAATAAAACATGCTCTTGTGTCCAAAAATGTATGCAAATATACTGTGCTCCCCTGGAGCGCACTGTAGAGTATCTATAGCAATTGGGTCACCACATGTATGCTGCATATCCCCAAACTGTACAACTTTTCAGCTTGACATTTATTGAAAAGAAATGTTTTTCAAAAAAGTCAAAGAAAAGAACTTTTCTTTCTATAATTTGTGGGTTTTTTGCACATGATATGTATTTATTTACCTACGTATTTGCCAACTTTTCCTCTTTGGCCTTTCAACACATTATCACCTATCATTACATGCACTCCCACAAATTTCTACTTTGCTAATTAACCTCATCCGGTCTTGTGGATAAGTAATTGCTAAGGGCCAGGAAAATGCTATTCCTCAAGTAGCCAGAAGTGCTAATGCTCTATGTATAATTTTTTCAACAACTGGAAAGAGGGAGTATTCAAACTTGGTGTGGTGGAAGGGGGCTGGTGGTAGAGTTAGTAGACAGGAAGAAATGGATGGCTTTTTCATTGTTAATTGCATAAACAGAATTTCTAAAATTAAAATACCTTAATTCTTTTGTAGGATTTTAAATATATGCATATTCAGTTTGAAGTTTTTAGTTCCTTTTTTCCCCCTTTGCATCAGAGCAGTGAGGTGTAGCTTCTCCATGCCAAGAAGCACGTACTTCCATATTTATGATATGCACTCATGTATACAGTTATAATGTCTGGCATATATTCAGCAGAAGGAAGTATCAAAACTATGCCTATTAGAAGACTGGTAAATACAGAAACATGGCAAATCCCAAGATTTGGAATAGCTTTGGACCATGCCTCAAATTGGCAAGAATTCAATTAGTTCTCTAAATAGCACTCCCCTGAGCTGCCTAATGGAGAGAAAACCACTAACTAAAGCTTGCCAACAAAGAGAAGTAGTACAGAGGGTGATTTTTTGATAGGACAGCAGTTCGAGGTGAGTTCCGGTATCTCTTCACAGGGTTTAAACTGCCCTATCAGGGTTTCAATAAATCAGCTCCTTACAAGTGATTCCTGCAACCATAGAGCGTCACCTGCAGGAGCTTCGCCAGTTTAGTGAACAAAGAGGCTTTGGAGGCAGGAGCTGAAGTGTGCACCTAGAGCTGTGTTCTCTTCCTCTTCTGCTAACTGGAATGAAAGGGAATTTGCTCTGGAAACTCAGTGAAAAGAAGAGAGCATTGTGCCTTCCAGCTCAATGCAAGTGCTGGAGAAGCTTTAACACACCTGTCTACATGAAACAATTAGAGAAAACACAACCTGCCACATAATTAGGTGCCAAATTGACGATGTCTAAACATCAAGACACAGTCTGGTACTCAAATGTTAGTGGGTCTCAGGATCATCTGAAGAATTTCCTTAAATCGCAGAAGACAGGCATACCCTCCCAGTGCTTCCCAGGGGCAACTCAATTACCTGGCTTCTGATTCTCTAAGAATGTGCTTTCCTCTCAGGAGAACACTGATACTTCTGGTTTGCACACCACATGTTGGTGGTAACTAGATCAGCAGCACTGTCATCACCTGGGAGTTTATTAGACATGCAGGGTCTTGGGCCCACTCCAGATCTAGTGGCTCAGAATCTTCATTTTAGAAAGATCCCCATGTGATCTATGCATATTAATACTGGAAAGCACTGCTGCAGGTTGGCTGGTCTCAATTCTGGCTGCCCATTAAAATGATATGGGGATTTATAAAATACAGGTATCTAAGTACTTCCCATCCCCACCTTCAGCACATCTGATTTCCTGGGTCTGTGGTAAGGCCTAGGCATCAGGATTTTTTTTTTTAAGATAGTCACAGAGAGAGAACGAGAGAGAGAGAGAGAGAGGCAGAGACACAGGCAGAGGGAGAAGCAGGCTCCATGCACCGGGAGCCCGACGTGGGATTCAATCCCGGGTCTCCAGGATCGCGCCCTGGGCCAAAGGCAGGCGCTAAACCGCTGCACCACCCAGGGATCCCGGCATCAGGATTTTTTAAAGGCTACAGATGATCCTACCATACAGCTAGGGTTTAGAACCACTGTTCCAGATTATAAGCTTTAGGGATGCTCAGTCCTAAAAATGGAAGATGTCATTTTGCTTGTTTTCTCCTCTGCCTAGGGCACTTCTCCCTCCATTTTCCCCTATTGTGGTTCCTGGATGTTCCTTCCTCACAGGGAAGAGCCGTGGTGACTCAGAAATTAAAGTCTCCACCAATCACTACTACTCTCCCTTGGTCTTATGATGTTAACACTCCGGTGTGTATGAACTGTCTTATTACTTCATTTATATATTGTCTCTTTCACGTCAGGGAAGAGACTGTAACCAGCTTTGGTCACAGTGTTTAGGAGGGTGTCTTGTACACAGTCAATGTAGTAAAAAAAAAATATGTGCTGACTACTATCGTTGTGAAAGAAGAATGAAAAATATTTTGGAGAAGATCAGAGTGTTAGAAGAGAGGGAGAGATGGAAAGGGAGGGAGGGATGGAGAGAACAGTGGTCAAACAGGAAGTGTCTAAATGGGGGAACACTGACCCCCATTAAGGAACTGGAGACCACAGATAAGTGCGGAACAGAACAGAGTTGAAACAACGGTAAGAGAAAATTGTCTTGTGATTGGAGTGGCAGAGACTGAGTAATGTCAGGATATGGCTATTATGACACCCGTGTAAAGTAATTCAGGTTTTTGTTTGTTCGTTGGTTTGTTTGGAGGTAATTCAGTTTTGACCCAGGGAAGAGTTAAGGGAGTGGAGGAAGAGAGGGGAAGAAAAAAAAAAAGATACCAAATGTTATCAAGAAAGTAACAATACCCAAGGGTTACTGATCAGATAAAGGCAATGTTTAGTTCTGGGTGGATTAAAAGTGGTCACCACTTCCTTCCTGCTCTCCCATGAAGAGGTAAAGTCTAGAGTCTTTTTCCCACGGCTTAAATCTGGGTTAGATTTATGACACACTGTGAACCCAAGAGTGTGTCAGAGGAATACGGCATGGCTCTCGAGCCTCAGCGTCAAGGGGCTCAGTATTTTCTGCTTTCAGATTCTTGGAACCCCCTGCTGCCTTATGGATAATCCCAGAGGAGTCTTCTTGAGGAAGAGAGGCAGCTGGGAGCAAGAGAAAGGCAGGCCTGACCATTGTGGTAGAGGCCCGACCCCATCATCTGAGACTCCTAGGCCTGAAAACCAAGAACTATCCATCCCTGATCAGCCCAAACTGTCAACCTACAGAAACTTGAGGATATATCCAGTTGTTGTTTGAAGCTACTGAATTTTGGGGTGGCAGCAATACATAACCAACACATTTTCTCAAGTTTTGCAAGTGTGCTGTAGAGTGCAAATTCTTACTTATAGGTTGTAATTCCCAGGCTAAGAACAAGTATTAGTAACATCTTAATTTTATTAAAAGTTATGAAGAATACAAAGGTTCCTTTCCCCCTAAGGCCAAGTTTATGATCATTATAAAGTTCCATTCAACTTCTAGTGAAGGTGGATTTGAGGCAGATGTTCCCAGGATGTGTCAGCAAACAATATGCTCTTTTTACTCTTAAGACCTTGACTGATACTTCATGATAGGACACCTGAGCATGGTTTGTAGGGCAGTGTGTTCTTCAGGAATCCTTTGCTAGCCTTTCTCTAACGTATAATTTGCTACCTACCCATTTCTAGGAAGAAATCGAGTCAGCTCACTGATAATAGTGTGGCTAGAGGTTGCTCACTGATGGTTCCAGAAATGTCCAGGGAAAAGTTTTCTCAGTTTTCCCTTCATACGAGAATAAATCAAGCCCTGGAATGCAGAACTGGAATCTGATTTACTGTAATACACTGCAGAGTAAATTGGTGAGCTAGAAAGCCAAGAGGCATGATGAATACTGATTTTCTCTCATTTATTCTACCCCCTGCCCATCTGTTTTGGTTTCTCATCTTCAGTTGTTGAAATAAAAATGTATTTAATTGCTCTTTCAAGGACTCATACATCCCACTTCATGTCTCTGTGTCCAAAGGTCTGTTATTACCCCACGTCTTATGGTCTCTGTATTTGCTTCTTGAGGAACAAAGTACAAGCACATTTCCATAAGTGAAAGGTAAGTTTTATGGGATGCTCCAAGTAATATACTAACACCTGTCCAAACGGATCAGAAAGACTTATGGATATGACAGCCACGGGGATTTTTTCCAGAGCTTCTATATAAGTCTAGTTCATGCACTTATAAGATAAACACATGGGGAAATGTGCCTTCTACATAATGGTTTGCTGTTTTATTCTGACACAAAATATTTTACTTATACTACAAGCTACTTTTATTTGCCCTCAAAAAAGACTGAAATGCCTGGCAACAAACACAGGAAATGGGATGCAAATTAAAACCACATTTAATTCAGTAGGAGAGGGAAGATTTGAAGAGTGAATAGAGACATGGAATATTCACACTATGTAAACAATTGTTCTTTGATAAGGGTGCAGTAAGTGCTCAGTGTAAATTAACACCTATCTTATAATCAGGACCCCAAAAGAACCTCTTCAAACCATTCTATTCAGCAAGAGATAAGGTTATAAAGTGAGATCCTGCCTAAACTACATGGGAGCAAAAGCAAATACTTCAAGACTATGATTATATTTTACATGACTAAATGTTTCTGAGGCTTTGCCTATAAAAGTGTCAGGATAAATTTGTGCCTAATATTAACAAATGCAGTACTAAATTCAGATCGTTATAGCTGGGCACATGTAAGGGACAAATCATGCAGCTGATATTACAGATCTTTCTGTTAGCAATTAGTACAAAATACTGCATTTCTACCAGAGTCCCCCATGCATAATAACTACAGGCTTACTGTCACAAAAAATTCACACACTACATCCACACCAAAGAAGCTGAAGCTGAAACGAGTGCATTGAGTATTTTTGAAAAGGCCAAACCCATTAACCAATTTTAGGTAAAGATCCATAAATTGTCTGCTCTAATAAAATAGGGATAAATGAGTAAATACACATTTCTAGCAAAAGATAAAATCTGGGTACTTATATTCATGCTTTAATTTAACCCTTTTATATTAAGGCCATTGAGAGTGCCTAAAATATGGATTTTATATTTTTCTCCATTCCCTTACCCCTTCAAGAGGAAAATTTTAGATGGGATTATATTTAGGGCTTATTCTTTTGTAGAAATAATATCTTCCAAAGTAAAAATTTGGTTTTAAGTTCATTAAGTGGGCTTTTTCCACCTATTATTTCTCTGAATAAAGGGAAAGGTATTCTGTGGGCTTTAGATGAGACTGATGAATTTGTTCTTGCACCAAATTGCTTTATATATAATTTATATGCTTAACATATCATACAATATATGTTATATAATATACATATAATTATATATAACTATATAATTTGTAATAAACTAATAAATTTGTATTATGTTATATAATATAAATTTTATATTAATTTTAATGTTCGAATATGTAATGTATGCTTTATTAAACATATATGTCAAACAAAAATCTGTATATAAGTATATATATACATACGTATACAAGTATATATACATATATACATACATACATATGTATGTACATATATGTAAATGTATGTATGTGTATATATATATAAATATGTATATATATATATATTCACACACACATAACACAAGTTCATTATGGCTTAAGTATGGCATAACTGTTCCAAAAAAAAGAAACGTTATTTTGTAAGCATTATAATAATAATGGGATGGTAACTTTTACCTACACAATATTCACTACATAGCAGGCAATACATTCTTTCTTGCTTTCATTATCTCATGTAATGTTCACAGCAATTCTATAAGGTGCTTTTAATATCCTCATTTAAAGGATGAGAAAAGTAGTCACAATCATTGTATATATGAGTCTATAAATATTGCTGTGTGAAAACTTAAAAAGAGGAGAAAATACAAGGTGGTCATAAAGGGGATTTTCAGTGACTTGAAGAGCCTAGAATTAGAATTATAGAAAACCAGAAGTCAGCCTAACCTAAATATTTCATCAGAAACTAATGAGCTGTACAAAATATCATGTTTAATAAAGTGGTCAAATAATAACCATGATGCTAATAATGCCTAGAATTTATTGAGCATCTATTATGCTTAGGTACCTTGCATTAGTATTTTGTTTCCATTTTACAGATGGAAGTGATGTAAAGTGATGATTGATGACCATCTCTTCAGATGATGAAGTGAAGCTTTGAAGAGTTAACTAAATGGTGTCTCACAACTTGTATGCAGCCAGTCAAGGATTTGAACCTTCTAGAGACACATCCTGACAGCATGTTCCTCACATCAGAAGATGGTCAGTTTCAGGGACACCACAGAAAAGACAGACTACCTTATTTATAAGACCTCCTCTGACTTGAAGATCATATGATTCTATTGTTCTTTGAGGTCAGTGAACTCCTTGGATCTAGCAGAGTGACAACTGTCATCAAATGGAGTTGACTCTTAAAGTAAAGCTTGACAGAAAATAAAGGAAATAGAGATCAGCCTCCTGTATATGACAGTTCAACAGCACAACTCCTTCCATCAATGGAATGGCTCTCTCAATGTGATATATAAAACATGAGACTGAGTGCCAATAACTAGGAAAATTACCCAGAATCAGAGTGATAGTTGCTGTTCTACAGTCTTGTAATCCTGGACCTATCCCAAGGAGGTTGACAAAGGACTCAAAACATCTTTGACGAACAAAACATGCAGATCAGGTACAAACAGGGTGAACAGAAGTTGCTTTTATAGATTCCATGATGTCCGGATTTGAATAACATGCCACAGCTTGGGGTTGTAAAAAACTGCAGTAGATACACTAGCCTTTGGATAGGAAGTAGCACTTGGGGATTAAGTGGGAGCAGAAAGAGGATGGCATTTAAGGGGCAAGGATGGAGCGTGGTCACATGTCCCATAAGCAAAGCCACAACTCATTAAATAGCATCTGGAGGTCAACTGATACTCTCTCATTATCTTTTATTATGAAAGTCTCCTTTTCTTTACTGTGATCAGCCACATTGTACTGTTGTGTTCCTGCTCTCATTTACAAGGAGCAATAATTGCCATCAGCAATCATCGTTGATTTACAGAAGCACAGCAGCGTTCTAGTGATAACACAGAAGGGCCACTGTGTTATTGTGGTAAGATTCTTGCCAGCAATTGGATATTAAAAACAATAATCTTGGGACGCCTGGGTGGCTCCGTCTACCTTTGGCTCAGGGCATGACCCCGGGGTCCTGGGATCGAGTCCCGCATGTGGCTCCCTGCATGGAACCTGTTGCTCTGCCTAGGTCTCTGCCTCTCTCTGTGTGTCTCTCATGAATAAATAAATAAAATCTTAAAAAACCCCCAATAATCTTGACCATCTCTGCAGATCAGTGTCAAGGTAGGATAAAACCTCAGATCTTAGCTTTTACCAAGTGGCTGAAAAGTATATATATATATTTTATATAGTTAAGGGGCACTATCACATTTAGCTAGGTTGCAGGTAAAAAACACACTTCATGATTGCTTTTGCTACACCGGCAAGCAAAACCTCATCTTAAATGTTATATTTTAGATAAATTGTGACTATAAATAATAAAGCTCTTATATTCCTAATATCTCATATGCAATGAATAAAAATAGGAAGCATCAATTCGATATTTATAAAACGCTATTTCGGGCACTCTTTATGGAATAACATCTTGCCAACAGCTCCCAATTTTAATTTCTGTTCTCTATAAGAGTAATATATTTTACTATGCCACTCATAATCTATTTTAAACATTACATGAGTTGTTTTGTGTTAACTACTGATCTGTAGAAAATAGGACATGAACAAATCCAAGTTTTGTGATTCACCATACAGAACCTTACTATTAAATAAATGTCTTTCTTGCTCATTCTCAAATTTCAGAAAGGCAGGTGGTTCTTCTCATTTTATAAAATGGTATGTAAATTGTGAATTGAATGAGGGTTAGAAGAGGAGGTTGGCTTTGTATTAACCTAACATACTAAGGAGAAATCCATCCTGTTTTCTGAAAGTCCAACAAAATATCTCTTCAGAACTCACCAACATGTTAGAGTTATCCCAAATTATTCCTATCAGAAAAAAATGAAAATGTCTAGAAAGAAATCTGAGCACCCAGCTAGTGCTTTTTTCACTTCCATAGAAGGCAGGACTCTCTACCTCACAATCCCCGATGAATAAAAAATCTATCCTAACTAGCATATAACTATCATAACGTTTTAAATCTTAGAGGAGAGAGTCTCAACAGTTAGTAGGAAAAAAAAGTTTGTACCTATTAACATTATATATATTTAAAATTTTCAAAAAAAATATAATTTTTCATTGTTAGCCCATTTTATCTTTATTCTTTATTGAGGTAACATGGGCTTTAAGTCCAAGAAATAAAGAACTGAATTGATTAATGTTGAATATAGTGGGAAAACCACGTCTGCTTTCACTGTGTTGCATTGGCAGTCAGTGTAAAAGAAAGTAAGATTTGTAAGGCAGACCCAGGTTCAAATCATAGCTCTGTTGAAAAGTCACTGTGAGCTTTGAAAAATAAATTACCTAAATTCAGTTTTGTTACCACACAGTAGAGATGATAATGTATAGAGATGTTGCAATCATGAAAAGCATATAAGGTGCTTACTATAGTGTCTGGCAAGTGGTAAGCTCTCAACACAGGTGAAATTTTAAAGAATTACTATTATGATGAACCACGTGCAGTGAAAGTGGTTTTGGAGAATGCCTGGGGTCTGAAGACAGGGCATTGGTTAGACATGCCCCGGCACCGGCTTCGATTGGTGAGGTTGGTAACTTTGGTAGGTTGAATTTGGTTCACTATGAGGGACTCTGCTCTAAATATAACCTACCAAGGGCACAGATTATTTGTGTAAATTCCTCTTGACAACGATGGACCATGTATAAAAGGCCTGTGTACTATAAGAAATCCACCATTTTGGATTCCATAAAAACCTAGCTTGGTCATTGGCAATTGTTAGTGGCAGCTACAAGTCTCTAAGGGCAGCAGGGTCACGGTCAGTGGGGGTCATGGTCAGTGGGGGTCACCATCAGCGGGGGTCCTGGTCAGAGGGGGTCACGGTCACTGGGCTCGAGGTCAGCGGGGGTCACAGTCAGTGAGGGTCGCGGTCAGTGGGCTTGAGGTCAGCGGGGGTTGTGGTCAGCAGGGGTCCCGGTCACTGGGCTCGAGGCCAGTGGGGGTCATGGTCACCAGGTTCGAGGTCAGCGGGGGTTGTGGGCAGCGGGCTCAAAGTCAGCAGGAGTCACAGTCAGCGGGGGTCCCGGTCACTGGGCTCAAGGCCAGTGGGGGTCACGGCCAGGAGGGGTCACGGTCACCGGGCTTGAGGTCAGCAGGGGTCGCGGTCAGCGGGGGTCCCCGTCCCTGGGCCTGAGGTCAGCGTCCCTCTCCACTCCCCGCCCGCTCCCCATGCCCAGGTACGCACACACACACTCGGAGCCCTGGCGAGCGTGCCCGGGCTGGCAGCCGTCGCACTTCGGGCCAGTGGCCCCAGGCCGGCAGGTGCACAGCCCCGTGGCTGGGTCGCAGGGCAGGGGCAGCGAGCCGTGCGGGTCACACTCACATTCCTGGCAGGTGCCGCCGGGGCTGCTGGGGCTGCCGGTGTAGCCGGGGCTGCACCTGGAGGAAAGTGGAGGAAGCAGAGGTCAGCATAGGCCCCGTGGCCCCAGTGGGACAGGACCAGCGGGGAAACCCCTCCCGGAAAGGACCAGGGACTGCACACCTGAGGTCTGCACAGATCAAGATGCAAAACCAGAATCGTTCGGGGGACGAGGAAGACACGTGCAGAGGGCTTTTCTGGCTGATGGAATTCAAAACTTAATCATAAAAATGATGATTAATGATACGGAGTGCGGTAAGAATCTATTGATGATTCATTAATGGAAGATCAATCCACTAGTGAGAAGAAGGAAGTTCTTGCTAAGGTATCGAGCTTATTACTTCAATTTGGAGATATACACGTTTGAATATATATATTTTTTCATGTCTACTCGTGTGCTTTGGTATTCAGGGCTCCAACCTAGCACTTCCTCTCAGGACACTGACAGTAAACATTTGCCTGTAAGGACCATTCTTAGCTTCCAGTGCCCTACAGAATCAGGCAGTAGGCCGCATTTTGTGGGCCAACTTGCCCACCATTGCTCTAGATCATAAACATTGTTTTGAAGTCTTCTTTTTAAAAAAAATTATACATAAGTGAAATTAGAGATTGACACCTGGGCTTTCCTAGACTCATGCATCTTAAAGCTCAAAATGACCAAATAATTCAACCCACTAATTTTTTTTTTAAAGATTTATTTATTTATGATATACATAGAGAGAGAGAGAGGCAGAGATACAGGAGGAGAGAGAGGCAGGCTCCATGCCGGGAGCCCGATGTGGGACTTGATCCCGGGACTCCAGGATCGCGCCCCAGGCCAAAGCCAGGCGCTAAACCGCTGAGCCACCCAGGGATCCCCAACCCACTAATTTTACTGACAAGGAAAAAGAAGTAATTAAGCGGCAATAAACTACTACATTTTCATTTAATTTTACTGGTCTTTTTAGCACATCTTACTGAAGATGGATTTTTTATTATATACCCAAGGAAGGGGGCTAATGTTATGCAAATAAAATACATAACATTAATCTGAGAGATTAGAAAGAAAATCCAACTAGATGAACCGCAAATGAAATCAATTCATTGACTCTTCCACCTGTTCGCATATCCATTTGCCTAAGGACAGACCACAGGGGTTTATGTTACTGGAAGTCTGGTAACAACGAGATGCTAGCAGGACTTTGAATTACTCAGGATGGTCCCAAATTACCTGTTGTCCTGATTTAATTATTAAAACACTTCCTATCCTCACAGTATCCCAGTTTGGACAACAAATTATATGTTGTATATATGGTCAATTAAATATAATCAAAACCCAGAATTTTTGTTCCAGAGACAAGTGTGGGAGGAAGTTGAGACACAATAGGAGGTCAAAGCCAAAAATCACTAACATTAGGCCTATACTCCTGAACGATTTTTGTGGCCTGGGGTTGTGGAGATTTGTACAACTTGTGAAAGTTAATTTATCTTGTGCTGGTTAGAAAAGGCAAACCAAAAAAAAAAAAAGTTATCCATTACTAGGCTTTTATACATTTGGAGTTTTAATTGTTATCTTATTTCAATGTAAGATTATAAATGCTCAATAAAACTACCATTTAAACAAGTCCACTTAAATTATTTCTTAACAAAAAAAAAAAATTATTTCTTAACATTTGCAGGTGAAAGAATTCCATTCTAAGCAGGTTCAGGTTGATTAAATGCTCATAGTTTACTACAAAAGTAACAAAGAGAAAGCATGGTGAGAGGTTTCCTACATTACAGGGACACTCAAAACATGTAAGCAGTTTTAGACCTGAGCTGATGAGCTTAGGCAGGTCATAAGATGATTTAAATGATTCAAGAAAGTCTCAGAAGGGGAACAAATTTATTTGGAAAGTCACAATAAAAATTTAACCAAAACCTTTGGTTTAATTTAGCGGAATAAAAGCAATTTTTCAGGGAAATATAACTTGATCATTTATATGTTAGAGATGAGGAATGTAAAGCTGTAACAACATCTGAGAACTGCGAAAACAATTCAAGCCATTCACATTTGATAGTTGTATGATCCTGTTCATCTATATGCTATATGAACTGCCAACTCCTATTGATTAAACATTAATGGATATGAAAAAAAAATAAATTTTCTATAATCACTTTGCCTTAAGACAGTAACTGTCAATTTGGTGCACCCTTCCCGTCTTTTCTATATACATGCTTTCATAGATAGTGGGAACTCCAATTTATAAATGTAGTATACTGTCGAACATTTTTTTCATAAATTACTGCAGATAACACCCTTGGTGTCCAGGGACACTTTTAATCATCATTCTACTGGTATTTTCAAGGGCATGAAATGAATATTAGTCTAGCCATGAATACCAAAGCACATTGGTAGACATGAAAAATACATATATTCAAATGTATATATCTCCAAAACAAATGGAATTTTTTTTTTGGATTTTTGTATTACTTGTATTGGATATTCTGTTTAGAGTTTTCACATGCAGAATTGTTTGGAAATATAATTTGCAAACCTGTAGAAAATTCATTGGAATTCACAAAATTTAAGTTTAATTATTTAGTTATCTACTTACTTCCATTATTAACACAACCATTGCTGGTTATATCAAAAGAAGACTTTTAGATGGGTGAGTATACAATTAATATTGATTTATATTTGCAAAGAGATTGATAGTTTAAGGAGTGCTCCTAGAAGAACCCAGCAAAGGAGTGGAACCCCAGCAAAGGAGTGGGTAAAGCAGGGCATGGAAAGGAAAAAGTCCAAGCAATGTCCTGATTCCATGAAAAACTCTGCCTGATTCCATGAAAAACTCTGGAGCAAGAATAAGCATAAGCATCTGGATTTTGTACTTCCACACTAGTCAGTCATTGGCTAAGGGCCCCTGGAAGAAGGTGGGGTACATTCTCAGGCCTTAGGGAGAGGAAGCACATAGGCAGGGCACCAATGTATCCTCTACACATTCAATCTTCACAATGTTAGTGTAAAGGAAGTAGAGCATCAGCTATTGATACTCTAGATAAAAAAAAAAAAAAATTAGGACCTACCTAAGTTAGTGGAGCTAGACTATGTCCATGGATAAAAACTTAGAGAAAAAATTTTTATTACTATATTTTTTGAGTAGAAGACCATCACCTTCTTAAACATTTATTTAGGCATGATTGACAAATTATATGCTAAATGTATTTGAAATATACATATGTATTTATTTTACTATAAATATAAATATTTGTATTTTTAAAAACTTGTTATCAATTAATGCCAAAACTATCATGTATGTATACTGTAAACAGTTACTTTAGAGGTAATACCTAAAACATACTAAAAATGGTAGTGATAAGCTTCAATATCCAGGATACTGATCTTACAGAAAATATGGACCCAGAAGATATTAATTACGGCCTTCATAGACAGTCTGGAATTGTGTTTCTTAATTTATCATTTGTATTACAGTTTGTATTCAATTTAACAGCTACATAAACACATTATCAGATTTTGTAAAAAAAAAATACGGTGAAAAAGAGGGGAGGTGGTAAAGGGATGGGTTAAATAGGTGATGGGGATTAAGGGTTCACTTGTGATGAGCACTGAGTGTTGTATGGAAGTGCTGAATCACTAAACTGTACACCTGAAACTAATGTTACACGGAATGTTAACTGGAATTTAAATAAAAACTTAAAAAGAAACTTTAAAAAGTATGGTGAGAAGAAGCATTTAAGTAATATTGTTTGCTTATTGTTAAGGGGAACCCAATAACAAACACTTTATTGTTTCCATTGTTCTAAGAATGCTTAATATATTCACGCTCTGAATTATGTATACATTTGGTGCTATAGTGCCATAATGCTCAGAATAGTGACATGCACAGTGTTAGCCAATATTTTCCAGTGGATTAAGATGAGAATTATGTGTATCCAGCTTTTTATCGTTATTAACTACGATAATATACAGATATATAATGTGTATACACTACACATATGTGTGTAGACTAAATATAGATGTATAGATATGTGCCATATAGATATAGAGATACGTGTACTCTAAAACATAAATTAGATAATTGTAAAATAATTTGGAATCTTTGAGAAAGTCTACATACAAGATGGAAATAAACAACTGTCTTCAGAGAAAGTCTACCAAGATACAGAAATAAAAAATAGTTTGGCAAGCCTATGAACTGCTAGAGAAGATGAAAATAAATTATGAAAATAATGAGTTCTTTTTTACTTTGGTCCTTTATGATATGATCTCTACGTTTCATGAGTATTCATACCGTTCACAGTACTGGCCTTCATACCCCCGAGGGCAAGCGGTGCAGCGGTAATCATCGAGGCCTTCCATGACACAGGAAGGGCTAAAACTGACAAAAAGAAAAAAAATTGTAAAAAATATTTTAGCCTATTTATTATGTATATTTAAGTATTTCTGTCATTATCCAGGTGATTGGAACTTATTTTGAATTGGTTATAAATGACATATCCACAATTATTTATGTTTCTATTCAAAGGTAGGATATCACAACAAAATAATACCCATAATAGTCAACAAATATATGGTTGGTCTTTAGTGAATTTACAATGCCTCACACTGACTATGTAAACGTTTTGTAATTTTAATTATATGACAACCATAAAAGTATTAAACATCCAGCAAGTGTCCTGTTTTCCATGAATTGAAAGAAAAATATGGCTAGAATTCATGTGCATTTGCCTGATAGCAGAATAAGTATGACTGAATATTTTTCAAGTAAAAAAAAAAGGTCCTAAAAGCTATATAACTTTTTTCTGAAAATTCAGCCCAAATTGCCACTAGCACTTCAACACATGAAGTGTGAATAAATATTTCACTTAAAATAAGAATGCCTTTTCTAATTTACATACAGATTTCAAACTAAATTTATTTTAAACACAAAGTAATGTGATTTAGTGTGAGGAAAGGAGGGAAATTGCTCTACAAGAAAATGAATAAGATTTTCTGACAATTTTATGATCTTTTCTATTAAGCAGGTCTTCTAGAACTTGCCCTGTTCTTACTGCCGCACCAGTAGACCACAGCCAGTCAGGCTTTAACGGGATTTCTGATCATCCTACCTTACAAAAGAAACACTTAGGAAGACTTGAAAACTAACCTGTACTAACATGCAGTTTTAGGTTGCTACAAACTTCTTTCAAGAGGATTCCCACTAGATAAAACCACAGGATGCACTGGGAACTTAGAAAGAAAAAATAATAATATATTTGTTGCAAAATGGTTATGCTGCAAATATCATTTATCTTTTCGTTGGTCTGCTAAAGAAGTTGATGCCAACAAGGATGTGTTGTGTATAGACTAGGGCCCCGACTCCTCTTGGGCAGATGCCATGAGGAGCCTATTTTAACTGTCTTCTGGTGCGTTCAATCAATAGCACATGAATGAGTAATAAACTCTAACCTTTGCGAAATACATGAACAAATTGATCTACTACTCACACACTCATTATCCGACAAATTTATTTTTTGCCTTCGCAAAACAGATCCACAAATACATAATTGACACATTCTGGCAAGCTTTTAGCTCTCTCAGTTAAAGCTTGATGGTGAGTGCATCTGCACACACACACACACATACATGTGCATACACCACAAACTCATATATCACATTTCAAAGTCCTGTGTGTGTGTGTGTGTGTGTGTGTGTGTGTGTGTGTGTACGGCACTTGGAAACAAGTTTTTAGACTTTTCAAGTGAAACTCTAGAGAGCCAACATAATTAAACCATAATCCTCTACAGTAATATATCTGCCTCAATTACTATGCAAGAATGTTAGAATTCTCCTTGAATAGTTGATAGGAATGTTTTTGAGCTATGATATTATGGTGTTTTGAAACCTTTCCTTGAATCACATATAAGGGCTTACGAAGGAGGGTGTAGGGTTCACAGCTTACTTCAAGTTAGAGTAGATTCTTACTGCCTACAACTCCTTCATCCGCTCTTGGTTCTCATATTGTCTCCAGGGCAGCTCAGAAGTCCTTGTGCCATTCTCTCGGCAGCCGCCCTAGACGTTTCCTTATGTTTGCTAATTCCAAATTTGCCTCAAGAGAGTTTCTAAGATTTAGAGTTTGCTAGTCTGTCTTGTTCCCGTGGATATTATAGAGAGGAAATGGCTTCCTGGATCCCACTCCCTCCTCCTTTTTATCCTAATTCCCTGGTTGTCCTTTTTCAGTCTCCTTTGCTGACCACACATTGTGCCCTTGACCTCTTCATGTGCCTCCCACTTCAGTCTCCAGATTTCTCCCAGCTGTCCTGTCCTCTCCCCTAGATGGTCTCGTTCAGTCTTGAAACCTTTGCATCTACCTTAAAGGATCTAATACCGAGTTTCCGCCTCCAAAACACCAGCGACCTTTCTACGATTTTCCCCCTCTCATCGCCAGTCACTCTGTGCTTCCATTTGTTCTGCCGTGAACCACGGAGTCAACTCTGTCTCCCTTCCTCTCTCGTTCCACCTGCGCTCTACCTGAAACTGCTGCTCCTGCTGCCATCACCGGCATCACTGCCTGATGCTGTTCCAAGTTGCCTCCTGCCATCAGGAGACTTGGCAGCTAGGACATTTCACTGGCCACGGAAACTTCTCAGAATCATATGTTGATCACTCTTCCCGGACACCATTCACTCTTCTCGGCTGCCAAGCATGGGCCAGTCCCCTGGCCAGTGTACCCGCTGTCTCCTCTGGCAGGCCTCTCCCCCAGGTAGGTACGCGGCTCCCCCCCATCATTCCACTCGTCTCTATCCAAGCCTTTGTTTATGAAGATCTTCACTGGTGGCCCTGTCTAAAAGGGCACTGGCCGCTCTCGATTCCCTGGTAGCACTTTTGCTGCCTGACATTACGTTATACATCTGCTGGTGTTGTGTTCGGCTTTACTGACGTCTGACCGGCAAATAAAACCATAACATAATTAAATTGTGCATGTGATGACTTGATATACACATATGTACACATAAATGAACACATCTACACCTCACATAGCTGCCTATATATATATATTTTTTTTTTTGGTGAGAACATAGGTCCTATTTGCTTAGCAAGTTCCAATTACGCAATAAAGCATTATCAGCTACAGTTCCCATGTTATATATTAGTAGATCCTCAGATCTCCTTCGTCTTACACCTTAAGTTGTATCCTTTTACTAGCCTCTCCCGGTTTCCCCCACTCCCTACTCCCTGGCAACCGCCATTCCACATTTGGTTTCAGTGGGTTCCTGTTTGTAAAATTCCACACGTTAAGTGAAACCAGACAGTTTTTGTCTTTCTCTTTCTGGCAGAGATTGCTAGCGTGTTTGGGAAAGAACAAGGGACTCAGACGTGGCATCACTGGGGAAGAGGAGAGGGCACTGATTGGGAAAGGCGGTCAGATTGCAGAGGGTCAGGGTTTCTTCTACTTTGATGAAAAACTATCCGACCTTTCCTGGAGTAGGTGGTGGAAAACCCCGAGCAATGCTGCACAGTCACGGTGGTTGACGGTGTGTCATATTTGCTTTGGTAAGAAATACTGAAAAACTAACGTGTGGAAATGAGCGAGCATCATTCCCCATGCCTCACTCCTTTATTTTCCCTGGCTGCGCAGATCAGAGTCACCGAAAGGAGGTATCTCAGCCTCCTCCATCCGTGGTTCAGAATCTTTCTTTTCTTTTCTTTCCTTTTCTTTTCTTTTCTTTTCTTTTCTTCTTTTCTTTCTTTCTTTCTTTTTTTTTTTAGAATCTATCTTTCTCTCTTGGGAAGAAGAGTCTCTCCTCTTTACTCTGGCTGGCTTCCTTGCTTTGTATTTTATTTTATTTTATTTATTTATTAATTTAATTTATTTATTTATTCTTGCTTTGTATTTTAATTCTTCTCTTCGTACCACACACAGGTCTTTGGTTTGTTAATTAACATGTTAAGCTTTAGGTGGTGGTGATAGGAGTGCGTCCCGAAATCACTCTAGTAGGTTTGAACTAAAATTTCTTCTAATAATGCAAGGGAATAAAATCGAATAAAATTTTTAAAGGATATATTTATTTATAAAAATATGTATTATATGCATGTAAGTTTTTCACATACTGAGTTATGATATTAAAAAAAATGAATTCTTACAATGGTAGCAGTAAAGAAAGCTTGAAAGCCACTGAACTGGCCACCTTGATTTGGTATTTTGATTCTTACAGGGTTTTTTCCATTAAAATATACTTAAATTATAAAAATCACAGAAAACGAAAATGAAAACATACCCTTTTATCGATCCTGCTCACCGGTCACAGTAGCACTTTCTTTTCCTTGACATTTCTTAAAGCGATAAACTGATACCTGCTACCACGGTGCCTGTTTCCACTACTGACTGTCAAACTGCCCCACGACCCTCACCGGCAAGCGCTCCCATGTGTATTTGGTCTCCTCTGGGAGCAGCTGCCCTCTCCCTGGGGGTGTCCTTAGCTGGGGGGGAAGGGTCTCAGTTCCTTTCCTGACAGCTCCCGTCTTGGCTCCTCTTTCTCTTCTGGTTTCTCTAGTGGAGGCCATTCCGTCTTTCCTTCTTTCCACGTGGTCCCCTTGGGTAACACGCCCCTGGGAAATCTTACCCAATTTCAATTCATTTATTAACATATCTCTTCCTTCATCTGCCCTTCCAATTCTATTTTCATTTTCTGCAGCTATTTGCATATTTCCATCTGGACAGATCTTTCATTTTTCAATTTGAACCTATTTGGAGCATCGCTCTTCTGTCCTCTGCAGCAGCTCTCTCTTGAATTCCCGGTTCGGGTTAATCGCATTACTACCCTTCGTGAGGTCAACCCAGTTATCAACGCTTGGCTTCAACTCCTGCCTGGCCCCAACCCCTCATACCAAATTTGTTAGCACTTCTGGAGAGCTGCATTCACCCATGTTCTTACAACCGTCCCCTTGTCTTCCTTCCTGTGCCTACGGCCTACCTTCAGGTTCTCATAAAAATTGCATAATTAGCACAACAGCTTAAATTAATCACGCTCTTCACTTTGTTCCTGGGCCTGTTTGAATTCAACATTTTACTTACCTCTCCCATAACAGTCTTCCTAAAGTGTGGCTCTGATCACATTAACCTTTTTTGCTTGTTTGTTTTAACTAAAAACTTGCAGTGTGTCCTCATTACGGAGAAAATTAAAGAACAATTTCTTAGATGGGTATGCAAGGATTTCTATAGCTTGGCCTCCATCCTCCTACTCATCTTCACCTGCCGTTATGAGCTCTATCTGAACTCCATGCTGCAAGCTCTTGTTAGTTCGTAAACGTGAAGAACTGGTTCCTAAGCTTTTGTTCCTGTAATCTCCTGCTATCTCCACCAACAGAAACCTTCCCATCCACCGTTTATGATCTATTAGAAATGCTACTACTTCTTTCCATATGTTCTTAAAGCTTCCAAAATCGAGTGTGGTATTTTGTGCCTTTGAATTCCCTTGACATTTAAGTCGACTTCTCTTAAGACACGTTTTATTGTGAGCCTTTTCAACCGATGTTATGATTCATTGTTACCAAAGAAATGATCAGTTAATTGCTGAATCTTTCTAATCCAATGGCTCACATTTTAATAACAAAAAAAAAATAAATAGCATTCTCTTGTTTAAATCTGAGAGGGAGATTAGGGAGAGGAAAATAGACATAATATGACTTTTCATACACCTACCACTTGGTGGTTGGGTGAACAAATAGAAGAGTTTATCTAACAGTTTATATTTGACAAAAGATCTGTGATTCTCTTAAACAAAAAAAGACGAGCTTGCAGAAGAAAGGGAGACGATTTAGATGAAAATATTTTCAGGATGTATATAAAGCCAATGATGAAGAAAAAATCCCCAAAACAACTCAAGATAAGGTGTCCAGGATTCTAATTCTGAACAAACTGCTGTACAGTCTCCTCAAAAGCAAATTCTTAGAGAAAAAATTGCCCTACCAGGTAAAAATTGAAGTCTATAAATCACTTAGCTCAAAGTATAGACAGCCTTTGCAACAAGGGTTTTCATCAATATATAAACCAATGCAGAATGTGCAGACAGCACTGAAATAAAATATTCTGGCTTTTGTTTCCCCTTGTGGCTGTGTTTCCATGGTACCAAGCTCAGACCATCTTAACAGAAAAGGATTGTGATTCTGGAAAACATGGACTTATTTTGGAGCAGAAAAATAAGTCACCCTCCTTTAACTATTTTTTTTTCAATTATTTTCTTGATAATTCTTTACAAATTGTGAATTAAACACACAAGATGAATGGAAAGAGTTGCAAAAGTCATATAATATGCACTCAAATAATTCTTCATAGCTGACTTTATGTCAGAACTATATGCAAATACAAGATCCTTATAAAAGTGTATAAAATTATGCACGTGTATATATCATTTATTTCATAAACATAAATTATGTCAATATGAGCATTTACGTTTTAATTAGTATTATTTACTTGGGACAGGCTTTGAATGGAAAAATAAACCATAGAGCATCATGTGCTCACTTTTGTCATGTTTTTACATTGTTTAAAAAAATATCTTACATTGAGTTTTTATCTACATGGAAAAAATAGTTAAATCATAGAAAGCCTTGTGCTACACAGATGGTGCTACTGATTGGGAAATATGGTAATATTTCTTAATCTTACTTGTTGCTGGACGAAATTAGAGGGCAAGCACATTGCTGACAGTCATTTGGCAATCCCCTGACAATTCCATAATATCCCAGAGCACATCGTTCACAGAAGTCACCAGCAGTGTGATGTTGACAATTCTGTTAAAAAAAAAAGGGGGGGGTGGAGAAGTTTGTTTTTCACTTTACTGAGAGTTAGAATGTAATTTATCATACAGCTCCTGTGAACAGACACTGACACACACACATATCATTGAAAGATCTTGATATATATATATGTATATATATATATATACTTGATATATATATGTACACATATAATATATATATGTTTTGTTTTGTTTTGTTTTTAGAGAGAGAGAGAGGGTGAGTGGGGGGTGGGTTGGGGGAGAGGGAGAGGGAGAATCTTAAGCAGTCTCCATGCCCATCAGGGACACGACACCGCGAGGCTCCATCTCGTGACCCTGAGATCATGACCTGCACTGAAATCAAGAATTAGATGCTTTAGCAACTGAGCCACCTAGGCGCCCCTTGATATACATATTTTTAAAGAAATTCTTTCATAAGAGAAACTAATACTGGGCTGTTGTAGCTATACTGACAATAAGAATTTATTTTCTCTTTTTCCTGTATCAATCTCTGTATAAATTTTCTCTTATTCTAATCTGGGGAACATACTTCACAAATTTCTATATTTTATTATATCATCTGGACATTTATGTTTCTTCTCCACAAGGTGCTAAAAAAGTACTAAGAATGCTGGGACCTTAGTCCTAGCCTGTTAGAGGACGCTCGAAAACCAAACCAAGGTGGAAAGCATAAATGTTTTAAGAGGCAACGAGAGCAAAGAAAAAGGTCACCCAAGTTCCTACACTAAGAATGCTATTTATCTAATTCTTGTCATATGTTGATAACTCTTTATAAATAGAGAGGACCCAATTTGAAACCAGGAATCCCAGGTCAATATTTTCTTTCTCATGTTTGCATAATAAGAGGCACTCAGGTAATATGGTTTAAGATATTTCCATAAGGAAATGAGAATAGTTTCAGAATAGTGGGCAGTTTTGTAATTAAAATTCTCATAAAGTTGAATTATATTTAAAACACCGCAGTAATTCATATAATAAGGACATAGGGAGAGCTACGTGCCAGGTACTGAAAGGAATCAAGTGAAGGGGAAAAGGTAAAATGACATCCAACCCTACACTAATTTATTTCTACTTTGGGAAAGTAATTTTAAAATGGCAAATAAGAGGCATGGCAGCAGGAATGCAATATTGACTGTTTTCCAATGGAAATCTGATACTTGACTTTGGCAGTTGAGAAAAAGGAGGAAACGGGAGGAACATGGGGTTGTATTTTAGCTTGATTTTACAACACAGGGTTAAGAGTGATCAGAAGGATGACTTCTTATCAATGATATCAAAAGGAAAATTGAGAAGCCAAAAAGTCAGTAATATCACACGGTCTACCTTAGTGGGCTGATCTGAATAACTCAGTTGGAGCCACAGAGACACCCGTGGGCTCCATACTGAACTGGGCCCACATCCCTCATGCTGGGCTTCTGGCTGCATTCAATCAATCAAGAAACACATACTTAGTTTTCTGTGTGTCCTAATGGCCAGACAACGTCTGGTATGGGGTGTGTGCTTATTCACAACACACGGTAATTGAAGTCACTTCTCCAGACATTGCCATGGGATTGTAAATTTTTAGAACTTCTCTTGACTCTTTTTTTTTTTTTTTCTCAGAGTTTCTGCTATTGCATAAGGTGAAATCATGACATTACCATGATGGATTTTAGGCCATTGTTCTGTTTTCTCCATTTTGGAGGCTATATTTGAAAATATGCCACGTACAGATGCTTTTATAATAAAGTGGATCCAGTTTCCTATATAATAGGATACAAATCTCAAATACTCTCATTCTCCATCCCCCTATTTTCAGAGAAAAGGAAGCACTCATCTGAGTTCCCCCAGCTTCCTTTGAAAGACTCACCATCTGTTTTGCAGTACTTTCCATCCCTTAGCATTTATTTCTGTCCATAGGAAGTGGTGCTTGTGCTTTGTCTAAAGCTACTCTCTTCCTAAACTGGATTCCTTGCCTTTCTGCCTCCCCCTTTTCATCAGCAATTGCACTTTTCCCTTCTTTGCTCATTTTTCCCATTAGCGTTTGAAGTTGGTCCAGACTTCGGTAGCTCAAAAAGCATCTCTGGGGCCTCAAGTTTCTGGAAATTTCCATCCTATCCTTGATAAGCATTTTATTTTTATTTTTTTTTAAGATTTTATTTATTTATTCATGAGACACAGAGAGAGAGAGAGAGAGAGAGAGAGAGAGAGAGGCAGAGACACAGGCAGAGGGAGAAGCAGGGTCCATGCAGGGAGCCTGATGTGGGACTCAATCCTGGGACTCCAGGATCACTCCCTTGGCAGAAGGCAGGCTCTAAACCGCTGAGCCACCCTGAGCCACCCAGGGATCCCCCTGATAAGCATTTTATTTTATTTTATTTTTTTATTTCTTTTATTTTTTATTTTTTTATTTTTTTGTTTTCAAGAATGTTTTTTTTTAATAATAAATTTATTTTTTATTGGTGTTCAATTTGGCAACATCAGAATAACACCCAGTGCTCATTTTAAAAGCATTGTTTACATTCCTGATTTCTGTATCTCCCTTCAGCTCTCTCCACTTTAAGAAAGCTTCTGATGTCACCATAACTCCAGGCTCACTAATAAGATCTTCGTTGATATACCAAAATTTACTGACAATAATAAGTCCTCATGATACATGAATTTTCTGCAGCAGCTAATATTTCTGGCTACTCTTTGAAAATTTTCTTCCTATGGTTTCTTTAATGGTGGGGTCTGCTGATTTTTCTCTTAATTCTATGGCTACTCTTTCTTATGCTCCTTCGTGGACTCTTTCTTCCCTTTCTGTGTAGGAAGATTGGTGTTGTTGATTCTAACTGTGGCTCTCACTTGTTCCTCCTACTTTTCTCACTCTACCTGGGTGATTTCACCCATTATTATGACTTTAATTATCATCCATTTGCCAAAAACTCTAAATTTTATATAGTCAGGCCAGATAGCTCTAATGAGTTCTAGACTTACATTTCCAAATGTTTCCTGGACAGATCTTTTATATAACAAAAGCGCCTTGAATTTGAAATATCAAAACTTGAGCTCATCTCTCTTTAAACCTAATACTTCTATACTGTTCATTTCATCTGGAGTCACTCTCACCTGCTCAAATGCCAGGCCAGCAACCTAGAGGCCTCTCTCACCCCAGAGAGCCTGTTTGGTCAGTCCACTTAAGATGAAAAAAGGCCAAGTTTCAAGTCTAATGACTTTATAGAAATGTGGTTAACAGAGCAAGGTAATTTGTTGTATTTTAAATTAGGATTTATTGTATAAGTACCATGATCCTCTTTTATTCAGCTATCCAAGGCTAACCAGTATTTTAGCAATGAAATAGCCATCTCATATTTAAGAACAGCATAGCAAGAGATACTGGTTCCAAGATAAAATAATTACCTATGAACTCCAGTGTAAATCATTTGGAAAGGTGCCAAATGGTAAGAGTAAACTGGGGAGTATTTTAAGAACATATTTTACATTTATGTAAATAAACATGTGCCAAAAAAAAAAAAAAAAAAAGATCTTGAAAACTTACCAGCATTTTGCTTTGGTAAAAACAAACCCAGTGCATAATGAATTATTTTACATAACCTAATATAGCATTAATAATTGACTCAAAACACTTGATGTTGATCATTACCAGAAATAGATTCAAAAATACGATTTGCTGCTTTTATACCTACCACTCTATGTAATTTCTTCATAGATCAAGCAAATATTTTAACCTTCTCTGGACAATCTTTCACAGGGTTGCTGACTTACTAAACTTGGTTAACGAAACCAAATGTTCTGGTTAGGACCATAAACACAGCACATAAATCATGATGTTATTTTTGAAACTTTTTGACACAGACCCCTCATTCGACTTTCCTATTTGAGACATATTTGTCTTGAATAGAAATTAATCTTTAGGAAAAATTCCTATGCTTTATATGTGTAACGAGAAGTTAAATTATATTCTCAAGAGTGATATTGTATGTTCTAGTACCTTTCCAATAACAGATTAGAATATATGATATGCATGGTTTTTTGCACATGGGAAAACTGGTGCTATATATTCCTTCCACTAAACCAAATAATGTAATATTAGTACTATTTGGTTCCTTAGCTCTGAGGTGAAAAGTTGCTTAGCTTAGCCTTCTTTCCTTAAAGGGATGCCTCCACACTTCCTCTTCAATATGTTACTGAATGAATGGATCCTCATAAGGCAGCCCTTTTCATCTTATACAATGATAAGCTATGAAGCTTTCCTTATGTTGAATGAAAACATGTCTAATTCTAATTTTCAGTCAATGATCCAAGTTCTGCCTTCTGATGCTGTGAAGAGTAAGTCTTATTTCCATTTCCCAAGGCAGTCCTCAAATGTCTACAAAATAGTATTATTTCTACATATTTCTTCAAGTTAAACATTTGATAATCTTGACTACTCAGAATTTCTCTTAAAATACATATTAAAAGTCTCTACCTGAAATTTGCAAATAAAGTGACTGTACTCCCTTTCCTGATCTGGATCTTATATACATGACTCTGCAGTCAACTAAAAACTCCTATTTCACAGGAATTACTACCACATGCCATATCCTCTGCTCTCTCCCTATAAACACTAGACTATAAGCTCCTAGAGGGCAAGGCCCCTGCATTCCTTACCTTGGTATCTTCTCATCACTTACCACAATACCTGCCCATTGGAAATATGTATTAAATGCCACAAGAATGAATAAAACAAATGAGCCTGCCTTACTTCAGAACCTTTTATATTAACTTCATCTTGTTAATTGTGGCTCATCCTTCCACCTGTCAGGCTCTTTTAGCTTCTTGACCACCATCTCATACATTAGGTAACACTTCGGCTCTACATCCTCTATTTGGTAGATCTCATCCAGATCACTGATGATTTTGAACAAGATGCGGTGAAACACAAAGCCTAGGTCTCATCACTGGAGATCTGAACATGCTTCAGGTGTAGAGCAACTTCTACAATCATCAGACTTGTTAATTGGTTACTAAGTTCAGCAGCTTCTATACCTGTTAAACTTGTTAACTGATTACTATCTGGCCCGATTCTTCAAACTTGTTTGTGAAAATATCATGAAACATTCTGTCAAACTCTTATTTAAACAAACCAGAGTTTGGATCATAGATCTGACCTGTACTGGCTTATGACATAAGCAAATTATTTCATTTCTGTCAGCATTCGTTCATCAACTGTAAAAGAAGGAACGATTATAAACACTACGAGTTCACTGTAAGAATAAATGAGAAAATAAATCTGTCTGTAGTGATCAGCCTTGGTCCTGGCACACACGTAGACAGTGTTGGACATTTGGTAGCTGTTCCTATTTTTGCTGGATCTGAGATATGATGTGTTACACTTTCTGATGAATTTGATATTCTAATGGGATTCAAGAAGGGTCTCAGATATACATATAATAACCCTAGCAATTAGCCTGAAATGATTTATTTTGAGTGAACCTGTACTGATTTCTAATGAGCTGTATTTATTTTTCTACACTTGACAGATATTAGTTAAGTAAGCAATTCTCATGTTTTAGTGGAGATCAAAATCAATGTTTGCTACATTTTACTTTCGTTTGTAAATCCAGAGTGGCATTTCAGTGCTTTCCATCCTACGGAAAATTTCGTATTTTCATGATTTTTGCAAATATTTTTCATACATGACTCTTAATCATATTTGCAGATTCTATCAGTAGTCTCGGATAGAATTCACCTGGGTCTTCTAAATCAAATCATTTAATCAGATAACAGTGTGTGTGCTCTCTCACAGTCTGTAGGTAGCATTTTATAGTGGATTTGAAACCTGATTCTTAACATTTTAGCCAAGGATCTAATGGTTACTTAGATTTTCTAAGCATTAATGTTCAGAGTTGTAATGAAATGTCAACAATCTCTATTTGGTTAGGTTTTTAGATAAATTCAATAAGATAGGGTTTAACCTTAAACACGGTAGATTCTAGTTATAAGTCTGTTTACCAAATATAGGACTAATTGCTTAATCATAGATGCTAGTGGTTTCAGATAACAGAGCAGATCATAATAATTTATTTTTTCATTTTAAAATAAGAATTGTGATAGAGTGAAAATAATATTTTCACAAATTATTTGGTCTTCAAAAGCTATTTGAGCTAGCTGAGAATTCAATATTCTCTTCAAAAAAAAAAAGGAAAAAAATCGGAAAAATAATACTGACCATGGGGATGTAGTGACAGTATATACAGACAGTTGTAGATACAGATAGATAGAGGTGTTTGTGTTATATCAACTTGGAAAAACTATCTATTTACCTATCTATCTACCTAAGAGGGTCTGTAGGTGTATGTTTCTTACTGATTAATGTTTATTCCCTAGCTTCTGCTTCCACTTGGCTTGGGGTTCAATGTCACATAGGTTTTGCTCTTCCATTTTGAAGAAAATTTTCCTTAAGGGACAACAGTCACTGAGCTATTGGTAGTAACACGTCTATGTGTAGGATATATTAATATCTAGAGTGAAGCAACAGTTCTCTGATAAGTATCATCAGGAATTTGAAGAGAATAGTTACAAAGAGATGTGGATTTTATTTAAAAATTGAAATGCTTAGACTATGAAGTTTTCTATAGTGTTTTTCTTCCCCTCTCCATGTTTTTCAAGAAAGATCTAAAGAAAAAAGGTGAGGATGTTTGGCATGGTGCCAGAGATAATGATTTTTTCATGTTTTGATTATTATCTGATTGATTCTTAGACTATAAATGGCAGATAACATGTACGGTAATTACTATCTTCATAATCATCATCATCATCATCATCATTATTCTTTCTTCTCTGAAGCTTACCATGTACTAAGTAGTGTTCTGTGCCCTTTATATAGTATTTCATTAAATCCTTACAAAAACTATGGGTAGGTACTATTATTATCTTCATTTTATAAGTGAGGAAACTAAGACCCCATTGACTTGAGATAAACTGACTGGGCTCCCACAGCCCACAAGATATGAATCCAGGATTGGAACCAAGGCATCTGACCCCAGATTCATACTTATGACCACTCTGTCCAGAGTAGAGGGCATTGCTCTGTGTAATGGTGTTGATATTAAACACTACACATAGAAAAGAAATAAGTATGCTTCAAGTTTCCTCAGTTACAGCATCAGAGTAATAATAGCTATTTCCTATTTGCCTCCTGGGGCTATTTCAAAGATGAATAAAGTTGCCTAAATTCAAAAGTTATATGTTCCCTGAAGGAAAATATAAAAATTCAGAACACAGCTATTTATACTAGCTGTGCATGTTTGATGTGCACATGTATTTTTTTTTTCACTTCATTTGGGGATATCCCAAAACACAGACATGTAGCACAACAACAGCTATAATAGCCAATTGTTCTAAAGAGGACAATATAAAGACAATTTTTATTCTAAAAAATGAAATTAAACTTTATCCTTTATAGATGTCTTAAAATTAATCATATGGGGGTGTCTGGGTGTCTCAGTCAGCTGAGGATCCGACTCTTGATTACAGATTAGGTCACCATCTCAGGGTGTGAGGTCAAGCCCCGAGTAGGGCTTCATGCTCAGTGTGGAGTCTGCTTAAGATTCTTTCTCTCCCTCTCTTTCTGCCCCTCCCTCCACTCGTGCTTTCTCTCTATATATATAAAAGAAATAAATGTATCTTAAAAAAATAAAATAAATTAATCTTATGAATTAAACATAGCCCTGTTAAAAAATACCAGTGAAGATTACATAAGAAGGAAAAATGTACCTAATTCTCACTTAAAAATGTATAAATTAATCCCCTCTCTTGAAATTATTTATTGAATTTTACAAGCCAGCAGATTAGAGAGAGACTACCACACTGAACAAATAGTAATTATTTCAGGAATTCAAGGATGGTTAATATTATTCAGTTATTCATTCAGTTAATAATATCATTCATCACTCTGTTTAAGGTAAAAAGAAATATATGATTATATCTAAAATGTATATATTTAACACATCTTTACTTTTACTCTACTCCTCACAAATAAGCGCATAATCAATTTCAATATCCTAACCTGACTTGAAAGGAGATGTTTTTAAGAGACCAGGAATAAAAAGAAATTTCTCAACATGGTAAAGAATATTTATCTTAAGCTAAACACCAGCATCATACTTTGTGGTGAAAGACCTGAGGCATTCATATTAAAATTATGCATAAGATAGGAGGCTATCTTCCTATACAACCTTTTTAGAAGACTTAATGCAAAAACATAAAACTATTATAGTAGATACACCTTCTGGCAAGAAAAGTATTTGTAAATTATAACTATTTGCAAATAATATTATTATAAATATATAAATAACTGAAAGAATCAACTGAGAAACACCTAGAACTAAAAACAAAGTGGTTGGATATCAAACACATGTAAAAAAAATCTATTCTATTAATGTTTGTCAGTAGTGACAAGTTAGTAAAAAAACTGAAGTGGAAAAGAATGTAATGTTCACCATTGAAGTAAAAATGTAAGATACATAGAAATAAGCTTAATGTAAGAAATGCATAACCTATATAGGTGATGATAAAAAACAGTTCACTGTGAGACACAAAAAGGTTTTGAATAGAAAAGAGTATTATACTCCTGGGTTGAGGGAGGATAACTAAATAGTGTAAAGACATCAATTCTTTACCCATAGGTTTAAGGCCTTCCAATAAAAGTCCAGTAACATCTTTGGTAAAGAGATTGAAATTGTGAATCAGAATGTCCTCTAGAAGAATATATAATTACATCTAGTCAAGAAATTGGGAAAAGAAAAAGAAAGGGCCTTGGTTTGCCAGATTTTCATAAAATATTTATTTATTTATTTATTTATTTATTTATTTATTTTATTTATTTAAGATAGAAAAAGAGAAAGCATGAGCAAGGAGAGAGGCAGAGGGAGAAGCAGGCTCCCTACCGAGCAGGGAGCCTGATGTGGGGTTCAATTTCAGGACCCTGGGATCATGACCTGAGCTGAAGGCAGACACTTAACTGACTGAGAGTCACCCAGGGGCCCCTACATTGCCAGATATTATAATTTAGTATAAAATGAAGGTGGTCAGAATACTGTAACATGAACTAGAAGGTAAATAGCACAGAACAGATGACCTTTAACATATCTTAATATGGATAAACAAATTTGTATATATTCAGATACCATGATGTATCAAGGAGAAAAGGAAACATTAGTAAATAAATATTTCTTTAAAGTAATATATACTTGAAGAAAGATACCTCCTCATATCACAATAAATTCTAGTAGGATTAAAGATTTGGATCTAAGATTTAATCATAGAAACAAGGGTAAATACCATGGTCTCTCAGTGTAGGTACTGAAAGGCATGTGCTTAGGCAAGATCACCATGGGAGTGAGCATAGTTAGAGAAGCCAACTGTTCCAAGGATTGAATCCTGCGAACCCCAGTATGTGGATTTGAGGCATGGGGGGAAACACAGCAAAGGAGACACAAGGTGTAGTCACCTGGTTTAGCAATCCCTGGAACAGCATGTCCAGGGAACAAACCAAACAAAAACTTTCAAGAAGAATGGATGATTTAGAGTAGCAAATGCTGCTGATTGATTAAGAAAGATGAAGACTGGGGCACTTGGGTGGCTACGTTAAACATCTGCCTTTGGCTCAAGTCATGGTCCCAGGGTCCTGGATCAAGCCCTGTGTCAGTCCCCTGCTCAGCAGGGATTGTGCTTCTTCCTCTCCTCCTCACCTATGCTCTCTCACTATCTCTGTTACTATCTCTCTCTCTCTCTCTAAGATAAATAAATAAAATCTTTAAAAAAAAAGAAAAAGAAAGAAGACTGATGGCTGAATATTAATCACTGGCTTCTGGATAGTGGTAGAGGCAAAAGCTTGATTTAAATAATTGAAGAGAGAACGGAAGAGAGAAACTATATAGAAAAGGAAATGTTAATAAATAAATATTTATTTATTAATAATTTTTGCCTCTACCACTATCCTGAAAAACTATAGAGAGTATGAACAACTCTTCACTGTATATAGGGAGGGGAATGAAGTGAGAGAAGTCAAGAAGGAAAGTGAAGTCCAGAGAGTTCATTTTTATTTTTATTTTTATTTAATTAATTTTTTTTTAAAGATTCATCCATTTATGGGGCTCCTTGGGTGGCTCAGTCAGTTAAATGTCCAACTCCTGACTCTGGCTCAGCTCATGATCTCATATCCAACCCCATGTGGGGCTCCATGCTCATTGTGGAGTCTGCTAAAGGTTCTCCCTCTTCCTCTGCCCCCCCTCCTCCACGCACGCACACATGTTCTCACTCTCTCTCTAAAATGAATAAATAAAATCTTTTTTTAAAAGATTTTATTTATTTATTCATGACATACACAGAGAGAGAGAGAGGCAGAGACACAGGCAGAGGGAGAAGCAGGCTCCATGCAGGGAGTCCGATGTGGGATTCTATCCCAGGACTCCAGGATCATGCCCTGGGCCAAAGGCAGGTGTAAACTGCTGAGTCACCCAGGGATCCCCAAATAAGTAAAATCTTAAAAAAAGATTTATCCATTTGTTTCAGAATAGAGAGAGAGCACATGTACACACATACATGTGGGGGGAGGGGCAGAGGGAGAGAACCTTCAAACAGACTCCCCACTGAGCATGGAGCCAGTTGCATGGCTTGATCCCATGACCCATGAGATCATAATCCGAGCTGAAACCAAGAGCCTGTGGCTCAACCAACTGAGCCACTGAGGCGTCCCTGTTTTGTGTTTTGTTTTATTTTTATTATTATTACTTCTTAAGATAGTAAAGGAACCAAAAAGTGATGATGCGAGAAAGAGGTAAATAGGGATGGGCAGAATGATGCCCTTGAGCAGGAGAAAGGGCTGGGATCTAGAGCATAAGTGCAGACTTGATCTTTTCTAGAAGTAAGAAAAGCTTATCCAAAATGATAGGAGTCAGTGATTGCACACAGACGTAGAAAGGTGGGTACACGTGGTAATCGAAGGTCGTTTTAGTTCTATTCCAACTCCTTCTAATCAATAAAATAAGAAGCATGACCATCAGTTGAGAGTAAAGCTGGCAAAGGGCTGGGGGTGGGGTGTGGGGGCTTGAAGAGGAAGGGGAAGGTATGAAGTAATCATCCAGAAATGTGGAGGAGCAAGAGGCCTGAGGGACAGTGGTACGTTGCAGAGCTCACAAAGGGGCCATCGTGGGGAGTGAGGATGGATGTACAGGGGGACACAGCACAGTTGTGTTCCTCAACAGCGACATGGGCTTGGAAGGCACAGGTGTGGGGCCGTAGGACCGAACGAGGGCTAACTGGGCAGAAGCCCGTGAAGGGGTAGCAAGAGGAACGAACATTCCAAGGCAGCGATCCTAACGAAGGGTCGTGAATGTTAAACGGGTGGAGAGAGTGTGGGCACCAAGGAGCTAAGGAACCATGAAAAGGTGTGAGCATCGATGGTGAGACTAAAGAGGCTGGAGCTGACGCGCCAAGAAGTGAACTGGAGAGAAAAGGGATGGTTGTCAGAGTAGAGGAGAGCTGCCCCCGAGACTGTGGAGGCACTGCTATTTCTCATAATGACAAGTTCTAGGACAGCACCTTGGGGTGAGGACAAGGAACAGAGACAAGGGTAGGAAAGAAGTGATTTCATGAACATTAGAGTCCCCAAGAATTATGACAGGAAGAGTGCTGGAGAGAATGGCGATGATATGGAGGAAAGATCTCCAAGCAACGAGGTGGGTGATCTGGGGGTTGGTAGAGAGCGTCAACGAGTAGGTGTCAAGTCGATGGGGCACGAGACTCAGCGTATTGTCATGGGGGAGGAAGGAGGAGGAAGGAGGATGATACGAGAGAGGCGATGGGGGCAGGGCCACCTGCCTACTTTCGGGCGGGTAGAGTGTGAAAGCAAGAGCCACCCCTTGGGGGGTATGGGGGGCACTGGGTCGGGGACAGCGAAGCTCAGGGGACTTTAAACGAAGAGGGAGACTGGGTCTCCCCCTTGCTGAGTCTCCACCTTGAGTTCCAGAAGCCTCAGGGCAGGGGTTCAGGAGATGCGGGTTCAGGAGACGAGGAGGGGGGGGCTTAGCAATGTGGTGCCCGGAGCTGGTGAGGGTGAGCGTCCAGGGCGGCCCAGCTGGTGGCACAGCAGACCTGGACTTCTCGGGGGGCCGGAGGGGGCCAAGGGCATAGCGGGCCCTTAGTGGGGGTGTACCACCACCACCACCACCGAGAGGGCCTGGAACTCCAGGGCGAAGGGTAAATAGGAGATACCCAGTCAAAGACTAAAGATTCCCAAGAACATCCGGCAACATAACATGCTCGTAATCGGCACATTTGAAAAGCAAATGCCAAGACATGGTTTTATACGTTATTTATACCCACATGCACACAATTCCTAGGAAATACCTAAAATATTAAACGTTTATGTTGAATTTTGGATGACTTGTATTTTTTAAAAATATTTTTACATGATTTCCAAATTCTTTATAAGTTTCTTATGGTATATAATCAGAAAAAAAAAAAAAGCCGCCCTGTATGATTTTTAGATAACTAGTGGTGTCCTCGGGTGTTCTTCTAAAACGCTGTTAATATTTTATTTCTTGATATAGGCAGTGGTTTCTCCGAATGATCAATCTTCAATTACTTTTAAAAATGTGTAATATGGTCAGTGCCCTTCCCTGCACGTATCCTCTGGGACCCGCACGTGTTCAGGGCCCTGCCGTGTCCTTGCTGGCCTCTGTGCAAAGAGGAGGGTGGGCGGGGAGGGGCAGGTGCTTACCTGGCATTTGGAGGTCTCGGGGTCGCACAGGCTGCTGTGTCCGTGGCACTGACAGGGGACGCAGGGGCCAAGGGCTGGCCTTGCCGCCGCACTGCCCGGCTCTGACGGCAGCCGGTAGAACCCTGGCCCACACGCCTGGAGGAAGAGGCAAGAGGTCAGGGGGGGTCAGGGCTCAAGCTGCTTGGGCGCCCCTGGGTCCTGGTGGCACGAGGACACCCACCCGCCCGCGCAGGAGGCAATGCACCTTCAGGCACGAGGGCCAGGTCCCTGACGGCCCGGCACGTGGGGCTGTTCCCGCGCACACCCTCAGTCGGAGAAAGCTCCCAGTTGTCCTTCCCTCCACAAAAAGGTTTGTTTTAAGGCAAAATTGTCATTTGGACGAAGGAGAGAATTCCAGTGTCCCTGACAGCCTAAAATCTGCTCCCGCTACGCTGGCTGGACAACTTGCTAAGGTCCAATGAGACTCAGAGAAATATTAAATAAATAGAAAAGTGTCATGGTTGCATTTTTTCTTTATCGATATAATTTAAGGACGATAAAAGCAAGAAATTCAAAATTCTCATGTCTTGGGAATATTAGGCCACCAATAAAATTTATCCTGCCCTGATCTCTTTTTTTTATTTTTTTCATTTTGCAATAAAAATCTGAGAGCAAACAGAAAACTGCTAGCAAAGCTGACACATGCAGAATCAAGACTTCCATCTTCATTCGGGTTCATTATGCAAATGGATCAAAACACATCCCTGGCTTTCTGGAAGAGAGCCCACAGCCCCGAAGAGGGAATGAGAACGTCTTGGGTTCCAGGCTCAGGCCTCTTGGTGTGCGAAGCTAGTGCATTTATCAGGTGTCGTCTGATTTATGAGTGGGAGGTAAGAGTTGGCTGTTCAGGTCCCGGTGAAGATGACAAAGGGGCGGTCTTACCACTTGGGCTGTGTAGGATTTTTTCCCCACAGGATATCTTGCTCCTGTTGAAGGGACGACTGCTGATAAGCAGGACAAAAGCATATACATTAAGAACTTCCTAATACCTCTGTGTTCTTTTGGTTCTGGACTAGGTTATCCAGAGCAGTATATGCAAAAGGGTTCCTTGAGAAAAGAAAAAAGATCACTAGTCAGCACTCTCCTTGCTTATTTTGATCTGGATACTGTAACAGTATCTCCATTAAGCATTTAATTAGGAGTCTCTTTGCTTTTATCACAGCCTATAAGAAATTTTAATGAGATTAAGTAACGTCCCAACTTTGAGCAAGCTGATACAGAAAATCCGGGGCAGTAGTCACAATATTTTGAGTCTCATTTGTCTTATGGGGGACTTAATCATATATTTTAATAAGTCTATTCATGTTATTTAAAATCAAGGCTCATATTGCCATTGTTATCAAATACGGTGTAGAAATTATGACTGAGGAATTAATTTAAGAAACCAAACAAACGATTCAAAGTGTATTCAAAAATATTTCACCGAGTTGTTCCCATTCTTTAGTATGCTGACTATTGAATAAAACTGATTTTCTTTACATGGATTTCATCCTTGGATACCTATGTAATTATTGTTATTTTACTGGTGTATTTGTTTGGTGTGTGTGGGTGTGTGTTTGTGAATGTGAAAATTGCACAAGTAGAGTTCTTAACTTCCTTTTATATCTCTAACAAAAGTTGAAAACTTTAAAAGGTTTGGAGGAAGAATCAAGTTTAGAAACAGGACTTTTCCTACAATAGCCACACTGTGGAAAGAGCCTCAGTGTCCATTGACGGATGATGGATAGAGAAGCTGTGGTCTATGTATACGTGGAATATTCCTCAGCCATTAGAAACGACAAATACCATTTGCTTCGACGTGGATGGAACTGGAGGGTATGATGCTGAGTGAAGTAAGTCAATCGGAGAAGGACAAACATTATATGGTCTCATTCATTTGGGGAATATAAAAAATAGTGAAAGGGAATAAAGGGGAAAGGAGAAAAAATGAGTGGGAAATATCAGAAAGAGATACAGAACATGAGAGACTCCTAACTGGGAAACAAACAAGGGGTGGTAGAAAGGGAGGTGGTGGGGGGTTGGGGTGACTCAGTGACGGGCACTGAGCGGGACTCTTGGTGAGATGAGCACTGGGTGTTATGCTAGATGTTGGCAAATTGAACTCCAATAAAAAAATAAAAAATAAAAAATAAAAATTAGATTGTGTAACAACAATAACAACAACAAAAAAAGTGTATTTTCCAGACTGCCTTTAGTACAGTTGGAGAAGATGGCCCATGTGACATGCAAAGAGTCACCCAAGTGTCCCTTCCTGGCATTGTTAAAAAATAGAAAGAAAGAAAGAAAGAAAGAAAGAAAGAAAGAAAGAAAGACTTTTCATCGAGGAAGTACGTGAAATTCATGGTTATAAAATGAAATCCAAAGGTGAGCAGGGCAGGTGAAGTTTACTCTGACACTCACCCACATCCCCTACTACCATGGCTCTTCCCGGGGAAGACAGCAGCACGAAGCCCAAAAACACTTGTAATGGGAACGTGAGCCTCAGCGCCAAGTGAGCTCTGTGTCGAACCTTCGAGGCCTAGCTCTGTCGTTCCCGATGTTGGCTGTACATGGAATTATCTGAGGAGTTTTATATATAACCCTGGCTCCACCTCCAGAAATTCTTTTTTAATTAAAAGAATTTTTTTTTAGATTTTATTTTTTTCAGAGAGAGAGGGAGAGAGAGAGAGAGGAAGGAGAGGCAGAGGGAGAGAAAGAATCCTAAGCAGACTCCCTGTCCAGGGAGAAGCCTGTGTAGGGCTCCATCTCATGACCTTGAGATCATGACCTGAGCCAAAACCAAGAGTTGGACGCTCCACCAACTGAGCCACCCAGATGCCCCATCTTCAGAAATTCTTATCTAACTGGTGGAGAGCGGGGCCAGTGTTTGTTTTAAAACTACTAGATGAGTCTAATAAGCAGCCAGAATTGAGAATCCCGGGCATGCTGCTCATTCTCTTTTAAAAGGCATAGGGACTCTGATCCTGTGACACAAATGATTATGGAAGCCTTGATTTTACAAGCTAGTTTCTTCTAAGGGATACAGGCAAGTTGTGTGGCATTGAGACGTGGTTTCCCCATCCCACAAATGAGCAAACGTATTAACTCAGATGATTTCTGAAACTTCTTTTCCTTCTAACATCCTGATTAATTTTTATGTCCTGATTAAGTTACTATGAGTTAGCAAAACAAGAGACAGTGCTGGAGTTAGAACCTTAAAACACTTTTTAAAGGAACTGGATGTATTTATTCCATTTTAATCCCCTCCTTTCTTGGAAGCTCTTTGTTTTTATTCTTTCCACTTTTTGACATTTTTGAGAGTTTTTCAGTATCAGATGTTCTCAGTGAACTGGGGCAAAATTCGTGAGAAAGATTATGTTTGAGCCGGAATAAAAGAGGAAAGATAATAGCTACTTTTTGTAGCCCTCTCTAATGCTTTCTGAGACAAAATGGAGAATTTTAAAAAAGCAAATAAACACTGTCCTAATTGTATCCCTTTTTTTCTAACTCAAACTTTCCCAAAGTTCTTTCTTTGTGCTAAAGTTATGCATAGCTCAGTTGTCTTCTGCTGTCCTTCTATCTTTATTTTCATAATATGGCATCTCATCAAAATGTTCACATCTCATTTGCACAAAAATGTGGGAGGAAGGAGACAAAGAGAATACAGAACCCACAGCTCCAGGTGCAGAGTTACACAACACCCCCCACCTCCCTCTTCAGACTTTAACAAGAAAAACACTTGTGCTGTTGCCAGTGGAAAGACTATCATCTCTTGACATGGATTTTGCAACCAGGCAATCCTCAGTTTAATGCTGGTTCCCTGCTTACTGATACAATTTCACACAGGTTTCGAACACTGTGGGTTGCAGTTTCCTCACCTGGAACATGAGGATGTTGTTAAGTAGGTAAGTGTGCCTAGGTTTTCTGAAACAGAGTTACCCAGGCTCAGACTGCAGTCTTGCTGTTTTCTAGCTGGGTGATCATGGGCAAGTTTCATAACTTGCCTGGGCTTCCATTTCCTCATCCATAAAATGGGGATCATAATAGGTGCTCAGTGTTGGTGTAGGTACATTAGGGAAGTGCATTCGGTGTTGTGCAGGACATAGTGAGCGTTCAGTACATGGTCAGTTGTTTCTCTTTTATAAGGTTGTTGGGAGGATTAAATAAGGTGAAGTATGTTTAGTGCTTCACATACGATAAATCAACACAGTTGCCTGCACCTCAGATACGTTTTTTTAAATGTAGTCATTTAAGACTAAAAATAAAAATAAGAGTAATTGTCCTATATTGCATTGGGTGACAGAATATTGAGGTCTTCCTACTGAGCCATACCACATTCCTCCATATTTTTGTGCACATGAGAGCAGTCTTTGGGTCTTCCACATAGAAGAAAATTGGTAAAGAGTATCCCAAGAGATGTGCGTTTGGAAGAAGAAAAGTCTGTTTTCACTAGTTTGTCTTTTGTGATTTATGAGTTGATAATGGGTATCTATTTCGGGGGCATTAAAAAAATTAGCTTTAGTAGCCAAAGTAACAGCTTCTGAATGGTGACCCAGTAGACAGCAGCCGCTCAGCTGTGAGCCAGCAGCCCTATTATAACATGAGGGTGAAAACACAGAGGCTGAACTGCAGAACATATGCTCTAGGGATCAACTGCAACTCTTTGACCACCATGATCTTACAGCAGAGAACCGCATACTCAGTCCTGACGATCTTCCGTTTCTGCATACAACCTAACCCAAGTTTAGGTCAGTTTAGGTCAGTCAGGCAATCATGTGAACTCAGACGATGGTGAGAAACAGCAGAAACAAAGGATGGTAAACTCAATGCCACCCCCCCCCCCAACAAATGTAGTAAGGAAACTGGGTCCTTTATTCAGCTTCCAAAGGTAATCTGATCTTTACTTCAAATCACAAAGTGTAAGAAGTGGGTATTTCTAGAAACTAACATTTCCAATGACCAGGGCTGTAGCATCATGAGATGACAGGTAACAGGCCTAAGCGTCTTCACAATCGGCTATATTTTCAGCAGTAACTAACACTTAATTCTATTTATTTGCAACCACATTTTGGGTAAAACCAGGAAATGAATAGCTTGTAAATGCAAATGTCTCTAGAATACCATACATTTGGCAAAAATATTGTAGAGGAATTGCTTTGTGTATTCGTGACCCAAAGCATATGTTACTGGAATAGGAGGCATTATTTCAACACTGTCCTTAGCTCTTGCTTTGATGATTAGATTTTATGCTTGGGTAATTACACTTTAGAATCAAGATGAATTATAAATAAGATGTATAATGGATTAGAGGCAATGGGTTGTGGAGAACACCTTAGGCACCTTATTATGAGAGACAGCCCTTTATCCCCATAATCTCAACACTAGGATATTACTGTAATTATTGTCTGTAAATAGGAGCTTAAGTGAAATTCACAGGACATAGGTGAAGCCACCAATGCAGATGCTGGTCTGTATGTGTTCCTAGTTTTCTTAATCTCCTTCATTTATCAGTTTATTTGTGCTAATATGTATTTTCATATAATGATGAAAAATTACTAAGATTAATGGGAATGCATGTTTTAGAATATGCTGTTTAAAAAGCCTACCAATCACAGTAAAAAGAGGTTTTAACATTTAAAATCTGGAACAGAAGGTAGATTGCATTAAAATAATTTGCTTCTCTACCAACATTTTTATTTGTAAGTGAACAGGATTATTTTAAACACATGCAGACAAAATGTAGCCATGGAAAGCTTTCTCTTCAAGACGGCTACCGGTCAGTCTTGACTACTTACTCAATACCTTTAATAGCAAAATAATGTTGCAGAATTAGAGAATTTCAAAACTTCAAAACCCAACCTGTTATTTTATAGATTGGATGATTGTAGAGCAACTCAGGCCTTATCACAATTAAAGAATTGGCCAAGGTCACACAGTGAGTCAACAGTATAGCCAAACACTTCTTGGGATAAAATTCCACTTGTCCAGAAAAATCTCAAGTTCTTTATGTCTTTTGTTTCAAGTCTTTTATGCTCATTGGAAAGATGGTAGCTTTTACGTGTGCCACATTCACGGTCTCATCGTTCACATCTACTCCATGTATTTTGGTTGGTTGTGTCTGTAAGTGTTACATATACACTTACTAGTATGTGGACGAGTGCACATATGTATATGCGGGAGTTAGGATTCAATAAAAAGGTGGATTTTTTGATTATTTATTAGATCAGAATAGACACATTCATGGGAATATCACCTTTCGGAGGAGCCACAAAGCTATAAAATTATTCCAAGGACGTTTCACAGATATTTGCAGTTATTCTTACCATATTGCTCTCTGAACAACATGGAATTTATTTCAGTTAAAAATAGGGCTTTCACACACCTGTTTTCATTTAAATCAATTCTCATGATGATTCTACAGGTAAAAATCCTAAGGGCCAGCCACAAATAGAGCCAGTGCCCTCTCTCCGAGTGGCGGAGCCAGGGAGGATTCAGTGAAACCAAGCTGCTTCTCTCTTCATCACAGCATGCTACATCTCAAGAGGGTTTTATTCATTATTTTTAAGTTACTTTCGTTTTGAGCTGGTGCCATCACCTGCCTTATGAGCCGTACTTAGTAAAACTTCTCAAATCCTGTCTACAAAAGTTTCATGCCATTTTCTATAAAGGAAGTCAATGCATGGATATAGAATTAATTATTCCATAATAATACTATGATATCAACCAACATTGACAACTGTCAGGCACTGTAATAGTGCTTTCGAGTCACAAGTCACTTCATCTTCATGTGATTCTTCAGGAGAGGTATTAAAAATGTCTAACCAGTGTGCTGTGGGCCCGAACCAGTCTGCCTACTAGGAAGGAAACTGCACTGTGGAGCTGGAGCAGATCCTGGGCACCCCTCCTGTGGGGAGGACTCTGGGTCTGCAGGACAGTGGCGAGTGTGGTGGCAGTGAGCAAGGGACTTGGAGGTTTACCAGCTGAAGCTTAAAGAGGTTTAGTAAATGGTGCAAAGTCTCAATCCGAGTATACGATGAAGTGGAGATTCAAGCCCAGGCCAGTTTCCCATCCATTCCACTTTTTCCTTTATTACACTCTTCCTATTAATATTTAATATTCAGTATTTGCAAAAACGAAATCGACTTCCAGAGGATAAAGATCTGGAAAATATGCCAGTTCTAGAGGTAATCAGAGGAAAATCCCAGAGAGCAAAATAAACAATTTTAAAAATATAACCACTGGATGGTGGTGGTACTGTGGGGACAATATGTGTCCTTCCAGGAAGCCTACGTGCATGGGAAGATTCTGCTATTTAGTGCCAAAGTCTTGTCATGGTCCATATAAAAACAATCTTTCAAAGCCCAAAAGAACCACATCTTAGAACCACTGTGGCTTAAATGTCTTTAGCCATCCAGAAGAGGTGCCAAGAAAATAGATGGGCTATGATAAAGGTGCCTCACGGAAACATCTTATTTCCTGACTGCTCCGTACTTTTAATTCTCATCAAATATTTTCCTTCGGGTGTGATTCCCACCTGTAGGTCACACCACCACCACCCTTGTCTTACTGTGTCTCATGCTGTGAGCAGAGGGTGGAAAAAAACAAATCCATAGGTTAGGATGGGCACGAGGAAAGGAAAGCGGAGTGCAGCAAAGATGGTTCTGGACGTATTTCCATCGGGCTGGTGAGTGGGGAGAGCTCGTGCAGGTTGGCGGTGGCGGCTTACCTCACAGGACAGGCCAGAGTGGCCGGCAGGACACTCGCATCGTTCTATCAGGCGAGCTGGAGGTGCGGCGGCAGTTCCGCGGCCGGGCTGGCCCACCGCCAGGGAGACCTCGGAAATCCTGCGGACAGCAGCGAGCACTGCGTTAGCGCCGGGGCAGCCCTGCACACGCCCCTCGGGCTTTGGGCCAAGCACCTCTGGCTGGTCCGGTGGCCCCACAGCTGCCTGCCCTCCGCGGACTCGGCACCACATCCTGTGCCTGCATCTTTGTTTCCTCACAGGCTGAGCTCGCACATTAGCAAAATATTCACACGAGTCATAAGGACTTTAGTAGATTAGATGTCTGATATCCTGTTGAGAAGTTATTAGAAAGATTCCCCCCCGCACACACATTTCAAAATGTGAGCGGCTTCAGGTAGACACGGCCAATTAATTAGACATTTATATTCCTTCAAACAGACAAAGCAAGGTCATTTCCCATTAGAATATCTCCCGTAGTCACTAGTGAAATTGCTTTTAATTTACAACTAGCCCGACTTCCTCCTCCTGAGTCTCTGAATGTCCTTTCAAGAACTTTAGAAAATCATCTAGAAAACAACGATTGAGCATAATCTAGTAATACCGGTCTCTTTCTGAGGATAAAGGACCTTTCAAATCAGTGGTTTTGCTAATTTTATGAAATAAATCCTTCAACTAACTTAACTCACCTTTCCTATTGGTAGAAAGGTACTTATAATTGAAAAAAAAAATATGGTCCTAGTGAAAATGTTGATACCTTTTACATTAATTTGAAATTATGCATTAAAAAATATATGCAGTCCATAAACTCAGACTATTTCATGACTGACTAACCGGCAACATGAAATGTTCTGCAAGTAAACTTTTAAATGAGAAAATGGACAGTTTTGCTTCACCAAAAGTCACCTCCAATAGCTTGAGGAGCTTGAATCATAAACTTTATAACAAGCACAGGTAGGTTTTACTGACACTGGATTAGAAACACACACCCTGACGTCGCTAGATTGTCGTCTGTACGTGCAAGACCAGCCAGCCTGTACGAAACACGTGGTCCATTAAAAATTCAGATTTCACTCTCCCCTCCTTATAGTGCACAGAGCGGTCTGACCTATCAACACACCACTCCCGTCCTGTAAGAACGGCTCTACCCTTATGTTCCCCTGGATTCTCTATGGGAGTTCGTCCTTCCCAGGTCCTCTCTGTTGGCGTCGTATTGTATTTTATACCATGAGGGGTCGCTAGAATCTTCTTCCCTTCTCTCCCACATGATGCGTGCACACAACAGGCTAGTGAATACTTAAAAGAACCAAGTAAAACTTGCATTGCGTGTCAACAACAGATATTTCTGCAATACACCTGGTTTTTCTCAGGCGCTGAAAGAGCAACTGTTTTGCTTGAATCAGGGATTTGGCCAAACTCAAGCCTCTATTTAACTGAATACCGAAGTGCAAAGTTGTTACATCCTTCAAATCAATGCAAGAGAAGACAAAAGCAAAGAAAAAAAAAGGCAATGTCAGCATTGACATTATATACAAAGTCTACAAACTACATGTAAAATTTTTAAACTCTCTGCTTCTGAGACATTTTCAATTTGTAAGTGAACAAAGATGCATGATGCCTCACTGTTTGGGGGGAAGATTCAAATGTATTTTTCAATGTTGTCAAGTCTACTGTATTAGAAAATTAAGTGCTAATCCATTGCTTTACTTATTCTTATTGTGGATAGACAATGGTTTTAGCCTTTGATGAGTCTAGAATAAGTATTGTATTTATTTATTTATCCTTAAGTCTCACAAAGTGATCTCCTAAGCTAAAGAACTTTATTTAGGGAGGTATGTGAATAATACGAGAAGAGAAAGAGACTCACCGGGGAAAAAGACCAAAATAAAGGTAGTCTTTTTCCCCCATATGGGGAATCGGCGTCAGGAAAGCAAAGAAAGTACAATGAAAAATGCAGGACACGGTTTCTATCGGTTCTGCTAACAAAATGTTCTGTGGGCTACCAAACTCTGCGGTGTAGAACAGTTTGCAAAATAATCACTTATTTCCACACTCACAAAGTTACCTGCTGTCTTCCATGACATGCACACATGCTTTGGTTTCTGCCACTTAATTTACACTTTACAGTTAAAAATAATTAATGATAATTCCAACTGTATTTTTTTGGTACATGCCCTTTTTTTATTATTATTTCACATAAAGTAATCTTAGACATGAGAAAGAACACCAAAGGGATACAGATTTGAAGGTGAATTTTGGTCCTTGATTTATTGTTTTACCCAAAGTCCCTACCTATGGTATAATCAGAAGAACAATACAGATGTTCTGCAACAAAGAAAAAAAAATCTTCTGCTATGTTTAGCATAAACACCTGAAGTACAGGATTTATATATTCATTGCTTTGCCAATAAAAGACTTCATAAATTTTTTTCCTAAACTGATCTACTAATTTATTGCGTAAGACTGTTTTCAAACATCTATAGATCTCACATTCTTGCATGAAATAACTGACATTCCAGAGAAATTGAGACTATGTGTATGAACTCAACTTTCTGCTTCCATGACAGGAAACCTTGCACAGGTGTGCAATTCCTCCTTTTATCTCATTAGATAAATTGTCCCTTCCACTCTGGGAAATGATCATGGCTGCTCATGTTGAAATCTCCTGGCTTCTCCATTATTTATTTTCCATTATCCTATAATTTTTAATGTATATATTGCTACAAACTCTTTTCCATCAGGGTTTGTAAACATGTTTAGTTCTCTCTCAGAGTAAACAGTCATCCCTTGATCTTTGACACTATCTCATTCCTCCCTTTTACACTTATGTTAATGGAAAATAATAGTCTACGTCCATACTATTAGGGTCACTGTGTCCCATTCATAGCCTGAAACTTTGAGATTTGCCTCAGGATTCTAAAAAAAAAAAAATTGGTATTATGAATGGTACCAGTGCAATCCTAAGTGTCAAGTCTCGAAGGCCTCATTTGACTTGGCCTCTTTGGGTTACATGAAAACTCTATCCCCCCTTGTAGTATTCTCATTCTTTGGCTCGCATGACAAAATATTTATTACTATTATTCTTCTGTTTCTCTCTATTCTGTGTGATTCCCAATCTTTTCACATCATGATGCACAATGAAAGGGACAATATTGTAGGGCACACTGGGACACACATGAGAATGCTCATGGTTGCAAGAGTTGAGACCAGCATGTCCCTGCCTGTTCCATGAAGATTGAAGGAGGTCACCTTCTCAGCAATCTTGTAATCTATTTATAGCACAAGTTATCTATCTCTACCCAACAGGGCTTTTTCACCTAAATTTCTGACTGACATCTAAAACTCACCAGGTTGAAGGTCAATTTGACTTATCCTCTCCTCTTAAGCTTGCTTCTTGTCCTATTTTATCTTTGGAGGGAATGGTAGTATTTTCTTCTAGGTGACCTGGAAGGCATCCTTGACTTGTGTTCTATCCTCTCATTCCCAAACCAAACACTCCTAAATCTTTCTGGTCAAGTGTCTTACTGCTCTCATCTATAGACTCTAAAATCAGAATTTAACTTCTATTCCATTACAGTTTACCTGCTTTGTCTCATGATATTTCCATAAGTTGCCTTGATAAGAATATAATGAATGTCATATAAAACATCCAAGAAGTCTTCACGGGTCACAGTTCTACTGATTCGAGGATCATCACCATAATATTTCCATTCTTTCTGTTAAAAAAAAAAAAAGAAAAGAAACCACATTTGATGAAACTAAATGTAAAACCACTGGCATCCTTGCACCAAACTAATAAGCTTACCTCCGTCATTTCAATTTCATGCCTTGTCAGCTGGCCAATTAGAGGAGCAGCCATATGCCTGATGATAATTCTAGTGTGAGTAGGGGTCCCACCTCGAATGATAACTTGAGGATTGTAAGTAGAGAACCCTGTCTCTTCCCGAGCCTCAAAATAGATTGCATACTTGAGTTTGCCTCCATAGGCCATCAGCTGACAAAATAAAACGATGAGTGACATGTTAGATAAAGCCCCAAATGGCGTGATTTCAAAAACACATTTTAGTTATTCTCATACGGCTTTGAAGTTCTTGTCCTTACCTTCTTTCCTTCAAACTGTTCTGGAAGTTTCCAATAGAAAGGTTCCAAGCGGAGATCCTGTCTCACCAGGTCCATGTGCGCCACAATCTCTGGATGTTGAAAAACGATCCCTTTGGTGGTGGTGTGCTGCAGAGCCTCGTCCACCAGGGGCAGGATGGTCTGCTCAGGCTTCAGAGTCACCTGCGTGGGAATACAAACAGAGGGTGCTGACTTCAGATCTTTTGGTTGCGCCTTTAAAACCGAGTCACGGGCCACATGTCTCTGTGCAGTCTAATTCTCCTTCTGAGGAGGTGTTCTCATGGGAAACAAGCTTTGTGCAGAGCGAACCAGCAGGGCAGGGGATGAATCTTTCTGCCTTGTTTGCACGGTGACAACTAGGACCTCTGTGAAAATTGGCCTCTTACACTCATAAACAGTAGAACTTAAAAGCGGGAAGGGTCACAGGAAAATGGAAGTAAAAATGAACACCCTGGAGCTCTAAAAGCTGGGGGTTCTCTCTGGCTGGCTAGCGTGAATGGGCAGCAAGGCCTGGTTTCCACGTTGGCCTCAGTGCAGGCCTGAATTCAGGCCCTGGCCCTCGGCCTCCAGAATGCACCTCCCCCCCACACCCCACACACAGCACCTCCCTTCCACACTGGCATCTGTCTCCTTAGTGACAATAAATAAACTATTCCCCGGAAGAACAAAAGGCATTCACCCCAACCGTGTAGTGTCACATGGCCCCAGTTCTCAGTATGCACAGGGGAAGAGAGGACTTCCCTGCTTCCCCTTGCCTCTTCTCCCTCGGTGCCTGGCCGACACTCACCAGTGGGACACACCATGGCCTGGCTTGGCTGTCCCTCACTCACCCACGTCCGGATCAGTCCTTTTGCTTCAGAGCACTGGGTAGTTGCACCGAAGCAATAGCATTGGCTGCAGCCAAGTGGGTTTTTGGCATCAAGTCCAAAATTGCCCGGCCGACACCTGTCACAGTGGACACCTTCTACGTTCACCTGAGGGAAGAGGAGAGTTCCTCAGGGTCCATGGTGAAGTCATGAGAGAAACAGAGGTGAGAATGAGTAATGCTTCTTCTTCATTAACAACAAAAGAACGTTCACTGGGCATTAGACTCACATCTCAATGGCATACTTAGTTCATTTCATTGTTAGGATTTCAGGAGTCTAGGAATAGCTTTCCGTATACATAAATATATTGCAGAGGCTATTGTATATTGATTTTAAAATCTAAATGATTTTATTTATATATTAGATCTCCTAATATCCACTGTGAACAATAGGAAAGAATCATGAGAATTTCAAAAGCAAAACAGAAACAGTGATTCCCAGACAGTGGCGTGATACAAAGTTGTAAAAAACGGGCGGGATGCTAAGACACAGATTTATAGAATTATCATTATATGACATAGGCGCACACACACACATCCAATGGGTATTAAATACAGTATATAGAATATGTATTAAATATGTATTATGTATTAAATGTGTAATATATATGTATTAAGTATGTATTAAATACAATATATATACTGTATTTATATGTATTATATAAATTAAATATAAATTGTATAAAAAATAAATATAAATTGTATACGTACATATACAATTATATATGTGTATACACACACACACACACACACACACACACACACAGAGCTGCCATTTTCCTAAATTCTGAAGGCAACTGTAATAATCACTCCCTGGATTTCGTTTTCCTGTGTCCTCTGTCCCTCTTTGCATAGACTTTTTCTCAAAAGATACCCCTGACATAGTCTTAACTGCATTTATCCTGGGATTGACTTTTCAGAAATATCTAAGGGGGAAAAAATCCCTCTTATCCTTTTTAATTGGCTGTTTTTCTACATCATTTAACAATATTAATGAGAGCTGAATTTTACACGTAGTCGCTGTTTGTTATGTCAGTGTTTATACGTGAGGAGATTTTACTGAACTTCCACAGCAGTAAATATATTTTTCAGTGTACAGTGATTGTGGAGTAATGTGAAGAGAAATGGAATTTTAGAAGCCCTATTATCGAGCCGTGATTTCTCTCTGATGATGCTTAAGAGAAACGTCATTTTTTTCCCTTCCCAAATTATTCCTGTTTAAACACATATGTAAAGAAAAATCTAACTTTACCACTAAAAATATATCATCTCTATCAACTAGAAATGAAGTTGGATTTTGGTTGGAAATAAGTTCTTAAAGAGCAGTGCTTATCTGTAGGCCAACAAATAAAAACTGTGTCTGGCAATGAATTTTTGTCTATTTGTTTAACTTGGTGAAGCATGAATAACGACCACTGGATGAAGCCAGAAGTGAGCAATGGAGAGAGAATCCCTAGTGTATTTCAGCAGCACATACCTTACAGGTGCACTGCCCCGTCTGGTCAACGCAGGAGCACTTCTTAGTCTCTGGGTCACAGGTCCTGTCATCCGTCCCAGGCAGGAAGCACTCACAGGGGCTGCAGTGCGGGTAATTCCAGTGACCTTGGTTGCACTCTGTACATTTTGCACCAGAGAATTTGGGGTGACAGCTGCATTGGCCCGTGTTTATATTACACTGGAAATCCAAGGATCCCACTGTGCTGCAGTTACAAGCCTACGGAGGAGATAAAAACAGCAACCATTAAACACCATTTCGCGGGAAATCTCTTAAAATTTTAATTCGAATGTTTCTATGCTTCCATGAAACACATATTCATCACGTGTCTATTATATGCTTTGTACTGTTCTAGTTTAGCCGCCTGGGAAATATCAATGAACATAACATTAAAACTGCTTCCTGCATTTACTAAAATAGATGAGCATCCAAACAGATGAGCGTCCAGAAACCATAATCTTAATGAGAAAAGAAATGTGGGTTTTTTTTTTTTTTTTGTCTGTCTTGTGGCAAGGAGGAGGTGGGTATGGGTTTTCTTCAACCACTTTTGGTTTCAAAATTTGAACTTGACACAACCATTTCACCTTATCATCTCATTTTTAGAGAATTTAATTTGTAAAGAGACTTCTCTCACAGTCTAACAGAGGAAGATGAATACACACACACACACACACACACACACGGATGAAATAAGAATTATAGGATAGGAGACGTGCAGACGTCTCTGAGAACATACAGAGATCCCCGAACCAGATTTGGGGAAGCCAAGAGAACTCGGGAAAGTATACCTAGGATGTTGTTTTCTGGCATTTCATGTTGCGGACAAGCCTGATTTGAGGTGCTTTGCTGGTAGCCTATTTTCTACTTCCTAGGCATGCATAGGATTGTTCTCTTACATAATTAAAACATTTGCTAGAATTTTTAGTTTGAGTCTTTTTTATTATTAACTTACTAGAATCTCATGAGTTCTTTCAGTTTGAGAATAAAATTATTCTTTTTACTTAAGTTTAAATTAAATTTATTTTTGATTTAAATTTATTTTTGATTGTTACTTCTGTCCATATTTGCCAATCTTCTTCTTCGGAATCACCTACAATTCTTAAAATACACCGCTTCTGTCTGTCTGCCCAATCTGCGATGTCCTAATGTTCTCTGCAGCCCTTTTCCTATTTGCCACTCAGATTTGTTGACCATTTTATAGTGCCCGTTGAACACAGTGAAAATTCTATTGTATGTACATGGCACTAATGCATTTTTAATTACACTATTGCATTTTTGGCTGATTTTCAGTAATTTATGTCATCTGACTCATTTCCAATTTGTGCTCATCTCTGTGTCTTTTCCTCTTATATTCTTTTAAGTCTTTCTGCTCTTGATTTACAGAGCTCGTATCTCATTGCGATTTAATGAACATGCGAAGCAGGTCTCTAAAATGTCATTTAGGATCTTGGAATAAGTCATTCTCAGGGTTCAGCAATGGCAATGATCATTCTATGGTCTCTGAGCTCTAAATTCCCTCTTCCTTGTCCAGCTTTACGATATTGTGGTTGGACCCTGTTGGCATTTCTCTGTGATTAAGGAGCAGGATGTTAGGCTTAGTCAAGAGTGGGCCCTGGAGGGACCTGATAAGGCCCCAGGGGTGGGAAGACACTTCTGCCCTGGGTTCTGATTCTTCATTACTATTATCATGATTACTATTTTACTATTTAGCATAAGAGCTCAGGAGCCTATAAAGAATTCCAGCTCGGCCTCAGGCTACTCTCGCCCCAAGACAGCTGAGTAGTTGTGGTCTACACACATGCTCTGATGTGACAAGCACCCCCGTGTGCTCACAATGGTGGACAGCTTCTGCAGACTACGGCTTGTCTGCAAACTCTGTTCACCCCTGCTCAACCTAGAAATTGTAGCTACTCTTTTGTGACCGTTACTTCAGGTCTTCATATATCCTTTTTTTTAATGCTTTTTTTTAAAGTAACTGATCAGCTTTTGCCAGTTAACAGTTCTTTATCTGCTACTTTCCCTGTTATGTAACTGTTACGATTTCTGTCTCCCAAATGAGTCCTGACTCGGTACCCCCATCGGTACCATCTTTCTTTGTGTCTGAGTTTCCTACCACGTAATGTTTATATGTCATCAATGTCCAGATCCTTTTTGGTACTATTTTAGTATCTTTCTCACATTATCGCTCTATGGCAGACTTCTATGCATTACCACTTGCCAAATCCCTAGATCCATGTCTGGCTGGATACCCCTTTGCATTTCTCACACTTTTATTGCTCAGCTTAATTCTTATATCCACTACTACTGAGGATATTCCCGCCTCTGCTCTTGCCAACAGTAGTTTACTTATGAGACTACTCTCTGACAGAGATAGTCTCTCTCTGAGTCAGAGGTAGATAGACTCTCTCTGAGTCTCACAGATAGTTTCCATCTATCATCTCTTTCCTGTGCAAATGTTTGGTGAAATATTTTCCCAGATTCAGATATTAAAATAATCACCAGGTCTTATTATTTTTGATGTCTATGATTAAGTGTTTCTATCTTCAATGTTGTTCAGAAAAAAGAAATTGCTACTAGAAAGCTGTTTTAAGCCCAAACATCCAAAATGTGATTACTGATTATATTATATTATATGATAAAACTGATTATATTATAAATTACATTATAATATAAACTGATTATATTATAAATATAATAAATATATATATATAAAATATATATATTAAATTATATTAGGAAACAGTTTCCTAAGCATAGAATAACCCACTGCTGTCATCCCAAGTAACTCATCCTTATAGAACATCAGATAGAGAATGAGATATCAAAATAAGGATAATTAAGGGCACCCAGGTAGCTCAGTAAGGTAAGCATCCGACACTTGATTTTGGCTCAGGTCATGATCTTGGAGGTCATGGGATCGAGACCCGAGTCAGGCTTTGTGGTTGGTGCAGTCTGTTTGTCCCTCTTTCTCCCCTTGCTTTTTATCTCTCATAAATAAATAAATAAATAAATAAATAAATTAATTAATTAATTCTTTTAAAAAATAAGAATAATTAATTCTTTCACTTATTTTTCCTTAACTCAGTTAAATAAAATATGCCATAATTGGAAACAGAAAATTATGATACATTATGGAAACTACAGTCATGTAATAAATTTTAAAATGTTTTACAAGACATTCTTATCCTTTAACTCAAATAGGAAGTGTTTGCTACCCAATTTATCATATAATTCCAAAGTACTAATTCTTAAAGACTAGATGACAGTCCAAGTAGACATTAGGACCTTTCCAAATCAGGAAGCTTATTCAAGAAGTTATAGTGGAGAATAAAAGGGACCATTAACCATATGTTTAGATAGCACTATAGCCAACATCAAACTTAAATCATAATTAGATGTAATGTTTGTTTAGCAATAGAGGATTTGTGCACTACTCCCCTGCTAGTGCAAGATGACAGGCTTTGTATTCTACTCCAGTGAAAGCTCAAATGATATGTGTGCTCACACTTCATCACAAAGAAATTATCCATGACACAAAGAAAAGGAAACTATAAATCTCAAATCACTGTTCATTCAGATTATAATCATCCACATTTTTTTCAATAGTAGAATACATGTTCATAAATATTTGTGAGGACTCTATGAATTTTTTTGTAATTGTCATAATGATGAAATGTGTAGCTGTTCAGAAATTCAGATTTTTAAGTGGTTCAAGAGTAATAAAAAATTTTCAATCAACTTCAATCAACATAATGTTTATTCAATGATCAGTAAAAATAATGGTATCAAACACAGAACTACTTTTTTTTTTTAAGGAAACTTGGTCTTTATTCCATTTTGATTTATATCCAGATTAGGCATCAGCTTTCATTTCAGGAGGTTATTAGAGTTTGGCCACATCACAGGATTTTGTGGATAGAATGGAATCCTCTTACCTTGGGACTTGTTCATGAATCCATGGGATGGGGTAGATGCTTGGACTCAAAGTTGAAAATGCAAAAAAGTCAGTCATAGAAACTTATAGCACTGCTCATACTCACAAAAAGCTTTGGAACTCTTGAGGAATTTTTGTTTCATTTCCAAAAATGTATTTCAAATTTAGTGCCATTGGCACTAGAAAAATGAGTGTCCCATCTAGTTTTTATTTAACCATGTGACCAATTGAAATCATGTATCTGAACTTCCTTGATCAATAACCAATGCTCTTGTTTTCCTCCAGATTATGTATTCTGGACCAGTGTATTCAAATGCTTTATCATATATGTAAGGATGATTAGAGATTGCATGTGCACTGAGTCAGCGGAAAAAATGGTTTATATCTCTATAGGCTGTTACCATGAGTCAAAGAGGCCACACTTAGTCATCATGTTCTAATATTCCTCAACACAATGTGACTGATTGGAATGATTCTCGTTAATGTCAAAAATGCCCTTAATTATTGCTCTTAATGGAGAGATACAGGTCAGCCCTAATCCTATTTGACCTCTGTGTTGCATTTACACTAAAGAATGTTCCTTCTTTTTAAACAGTCTTTCAGTTTTAAAAGCACTTACATGGTTTATCTCCCTCTTTTAAGCTGTTAAACTACAAAACCAAAAACTAAAAAATGAAAACTACGAAATGACTATTCTCAGATGGTGGATGCCAGGACACACAGGACTGTGATTTCTGAGAGAAGGAAAGCAGATGAGGCAGTGCAAGAAGGAAGTTTCTAGGCTGCAACCCAAAAAGGGGGAGCCCAAATAAAGCCAGCACTGTAGCTGGATTGAAAAACAGAGTTTGGAGAAGCTGAGACAGAACTTATGGGGCCAATAGAATATGTATCTAAAAATGAGAAAGTCAAACACAGAAAGAATTCCAGAGATCTGCAGAAGGGTCCCCTTGAATCTTTGGCTGAGTACTGATCTGTGATTGCACGGGATACAATTCTATGTGGCTCAGAACTCAAAACAAAATAAAACATTGGAAAGCCATAGGCTGAAAAAATTCCTAGGGCTCACAGAAAGCTTGAGATAATTCATATTCCCAACAGCAAGAGTAGAAAGACACAGTAATGCACAATGCGTAGTGTTCTCAATGCACTCAGCCCCTTAGCAATGGAGCTAAATGATCTCTGGATTAGAGCCTGCTCTAGACCCTCCCTAAAATAAAACAAAACAAAACAAAACAAAACAAAACAAAACAAAACTAAACTAAACTAAACTAAACAACAACTTAAAAGCAAGGTTCAAAAACATCCAATTGATCAGTGAGTTACTAACCTGTTTGCCAAGATAAAGTTCAATACTCTTTAAAGGAATATAGTGAAAGCCAATATGCAACAATGAAAAATGTCCATCTGGCATCTAAATCAAAACTATCAGGCATGGAGAGAAGCAACAAAACATGATTTGTAACCAACAGAAAAATCAACCATTAAGAATATATTGAAATAAAAGAAATGGTGAAATTCAAAGACAATCATATAGCAAAAGCTAATATTTACATGTATTATAAATATTATTGAGAATAAATAGAAATTTGAATATAATGAGGAGAGAAATGAAAGCTATAAAAAGATCTAACTGGAAATTTTACAGATGAAAAATTTTAAATGAAAAATATATAATCTACTGGATTAAGAACAGATTAGACACTGCAGAAAAAATATATCAGTAGACTTGGACACAACAATAGAAACTATCAAAAATTAAGAATACAGAAGAAATGAGAATAAACAGAATTTCAGTCAGGTATGGAAGAGTATCAAGTGGACCAACATACACATAATGAGTTCCAGAAGGAGAAATGGGAGTAAAGAACATAAAAGGATTTGAAGAAGTAGTGTATGGAAACCAAGTTTTTAATAAAAAACTGTGATCCCACAGATACAACAGGTCCAACTCACCACATGAGAAATAAATAAGAAAACCACAAAAAGACAGCATAATCAAATTGCTGAAAACCAGAATTTAGGATTTTATACCTAGAAAAAGTATCTTTGAAAACTTAAGGAAAAAACAGTTAAAATACTGTTTTTGAACATACAAAATTGAAAAATCATTGTCAGCAGACCTGAAATACTAAAAATAATAATATCAATAATTAGGGATGTAGCTAATGGAAGAACAAACATGATATAGAACAGAAATTTGGCTATACACAAAGGAACGAGAGCACTGGCACTGGTACATGTGTGGAAAAACAGAAAAGCAGCATTTTTGCCTTTTAAAAAGATAAATGAGTGTTTAAATCAAAATCATAAGATTATATTTAGGATATATAATATGTAGGAGTAAAATGTATGGTCACGATTACAGGGGGATAAGAAAGGGAGCAACATAAAGGATAAAAAGGGGAATTAGAGATTTATTCTTGTAGGGTTTCTATGCTAAATATAAAGTGTGTACTGCTTTTTTAAGATACATATAAAAAAAAGATACATATAAAAAGTCAAGATGCAAATCCCCAAAGACAAAAAAATAGTGTATAGTTAATAAGTCAAATGTGAAGATAAAATATAATTATAAAAGTTAATCGATCCAAAATAAGACAAGAAAAGAAGAAAGTAAGAGCAGACAAGGCAAAGCAAGCAGCGAAATGTAGACTTAAGCCAGTCGTATTAATAATTACATTAAATGGAAATAATCCAGTTAAGATCAGATCAACAATAAAGATCTAAATATATTCTATCTAAAAGAAATATATTTAAATATTTAAAAAGAGATGGGATAAATTACAGTGTGGAAAAATGTATATCACACAAATACCAATCAAAAGAAAGATGGAACCATGGCTATATGATTATCAGAAAAAAATACTCTTCAGAAGAAGAAGAAACATTACCTGGGATAAAGAGAGACATTTCATATTAATAAAGGCATCAACTTTTCAAAAAGACATAATAACTCTAAATGAGTATACACCTAGTATTTTCACTCTAAAATACATGAATCAAAACCTGAGAGAACTAAATGAAAAAACAGATAAATCATAAATATAAATACCCTGTTATTGATAGAATAAGTACACATAAAAATCACTACGAATAATGGACTTTTATAGAAGATTTCATCCAATGATACCAGAATACATGTTGTTTGCTAGTACATTAATCAAAATGGACACTAGTATGAGAAATAAAACAAATCTCTATAAATTCAAAAGAACTGAAAGATACAAAATATGTTATGTGTGTTATAACACAAATATAACAGAAAGATATCTTGAAAACCCTCAAGTATTTGGAGATTATACAACATACTTCTACATAATCAATGACTCACAAATAAATAGTAAAATAAATAAGAAGAGTTTAACAATGAAAATTTAAACAACATATCAAAATGTGTGGGATGCAACTAAATTAGTGCCTGGAAGGAAATTTATAACATGAAATGCTTATGTTAGTAAAGAAGAGAGGTCTCAAGTCAATGATCTAAGGTTTCATCTTAAGAAACTTGGAACATAAGAGAAAATTAAACTCAAAGTAAACAAAAGGAAGGAACTTTTATTTTGTACAGTTATCAAATTTGTTGATTTAAGTTGCTCATATTATTCTTTTAACATATGCAGGATCCTCATGATGCCTCTTCCTTTATTTTTTATTTATGTATTTTTAAAAAGATTTTATTTATTTATTCATGAGACACACAGAGATAGAGGTAGAGACACAGGCAGAGGGAGGAAAAGTAGGCTCCCTGCTGGGAGCCCACTGGGGAACTTGATCCCAGGACCCCAGGATCACGACCTGAGCCAAAGGCAGACCCTCAATCACTGAGCCACCCAGATGTCCCGATGCTTCTTCCTTTATTCCTGATTTTTATTATTTCCTTCTTCTCTTTTTATTTTCTTGATCAATCTTCTTAGAGTATTACCAACTTCATTAAAAATTTCAAAAGAACCATTTTTTTTGGTCTCATTGACTTTTTTCTAAAGTATCTTTGTTTTCATTTATTTTTCATTGATTATGCAAACTCCTTCAGAAACTATGAGAATGGAATACTTTCTAATCTATTTAATAAAACTAGCAGTACCCCAATAATGAAACTAAACAATAAAACTACAAAAAACAATGACCCAATATTCCTTATGAACAGAGACCCAGAGATCATTAACAAAATGCTAGTGAAAAAATGTAAAATAATTTAAAGTAGATAATCCCTCATGATCAAGCAGGATTTATCTGAGGATTGTAAAGTTGGATCAATATTTGAAAATCAATTAATATGATTTATGATATTAACAGCTGAAAATGAAAAATCCTATGGCCATCTCAAAAGATGTAGAAAATGCATTTAATAAAACTGAACATATATTCTTGATAAAAGTTCTTAATAGACTAGGAACATGAGAAACATCCTCAAACTTTTAAATAGCATCTATAAACAAAACACAGCTAACAACATTCTGAATTGTAAAAGACTGAATGCCTTCTAGTTAACATAAGGAATAAGGCAGGGGTATTTGCTCTCAGCCCTGCAAGTCAACATTTTACTGTAATAGGTCAAGAAAATGAAATAAAAGTTACATGGGTTGGAAGGGAAGAAGTAAACTCAATTTGCAGATGGTATGATTGTCTACATAAAAAATCCTAATCAATCTACCAAAAGGTAATTAGAATAAGCTTAGCAAGATTGCAGTATAAAAAGTTAAATAAAAATAATTGTATTTTTCTATTCTGGCAACAATTAGGAATTGAGATGAAACAAATAATAACATTTGTATCAAAAATATGAAATACAGTGATAAATATAACAGAACATGTACAAGACTTGCACACCAAAAACTATAAAACATTGATGAGAAAAAAAGTATAGACAGCTAAATTAGAAATTAGGTCATATTCGTATATTGAAAGGTACAATAGTCTTGATTTTTCCCAAAATGACCTGTAGACTCAATGTAATGCCAATCAAATCCTAGAAAGCTTTTGGTAAAGAAACTGACAAACTCTTTAAAAGTGGGAATGCAAAAGATCTAATGTACCCAAAAGGTATTGGAAATAAAAAGGAGTTGGAGAATCTACACCACCTGATTTCACACATTACTAAAAAGCTACAGTGATGAGACAGTACTGTGTTAGCACAAGGACAGACACCGATCAACGAAACAGAATAGAGTTCAGAAATGCAAGAGTGGCACATGCAATTATTCTACTTTGACCAATGTAATTCAATGGGGAAGAAGAATAATCTTTTCAAAAATGATGCTGGAAAAATTAGATATCCATTAAAAACTGAGCTTTTTACACAGAAAAATTAATATTGAAAATGGAATGTGGACCTAAATGTAAAAGCCAAAATTATAAAACTTCTTGAAGAAAACACAGGAGAGGGGTCTTTAGATCTTGATGTAAGCACCTGTACATTTCTTAGAAAAGAAAAAGCATGAGCCATGAAAGAAAAGGATAACAAAAAACTGGTCTTTATAAAAATTAGATGAAGCTACTACAGAGAAAATAAAATGCAAGCTGTATAGTGGGAGAAAATAGTTACTGAACATATATATGTTAAAGGACTTGCATCTAGAATATATAAAGAACTTTTATTTCACATTATGAGGAAACTAACAACCTAAAATAGAAAAGATTTGTATAGAACCCTAAGTGTTGGGGGACACATGGGGGGCTCAGCGGTTGAGGATCTGCCCTCGGCTCAGGGCGTGACCCCGGCGTCCTAAGATAGAGTCCCGCATCGGGCTTGCCACAGGGAACCTGGTTATCCCTCTGTGTCTCTGTCTCTCTCTGTGTCTCTCATGAATAAATAAATAATCTTAAAAAAAAAAAAAAGCAATCCTAAGTGTTGGGAAGGATATGGAGTAGTCTTGTGATGGATGATAGGTGAAATCATACATCTACACCAATGCTTTTGACTTATACATTGGTATTCATGGCAAAATAGTTCATAATAGCCCCACACTGGAAATGACCCAAATGCCCATTAAATGGTAATAAGCAAATCATAGCATATCATCCAGTACAAATTAGTAAATAATTAAAAATAACAAACTACTGCTATATGCAACAGTGTGGATGAATCACAAAAGCATTATATTAAGTAAAGGAAGCCAGACCAAAACTATTGCCACCAAACAAGCAAACAAAATCCAAACAACATGGACGAGGGCTTGATTTACATGAATTTGGAGAGACAACATAACTACAGTGATAGAAGGAGAAACAGTAAATTCCTGATGCTGGTTGAGGGGTGAGGGGAAGTAGACTACAAGGGAGCATATAACTGTAATCCCTGGTCAAAACTCACGCCTTCAAGAGAGTGAATTGTATTTTATTTAATTAATACCTCTCAAAACACTGACAAAAATCCTGAACTCATCACCTTTCCTACCTGACCTCGAATCTCCTATAATCCCTGTAGCCATGGCTGGCTCAGCGGCTGAGTGTCTGCCTTCGGCTCAGGGCATGACCTTGGGGTCCCGGGGTCGAGTCCCACATCAGGTTCCCCGCAGGGAGCCTGCTTCGCCCTCTGCCCATGTCTCTGCCTCTCTGTGTCTCATAAATAAATAAATAAATAAATAAATAAATAAATAAATAAATTTTTTAAGGAAAAAAATCCTTGTAGCTATAAATAATACTCTCATCTAATCTGAAAAGCAAATCCAAGACCCGTCTTAAGACTCCTGTTTCTGAGCCTCCAAATCGAGAAGGTCACCAAGCCACAGCAGCAGTCACAGAGCCTACTTCCCGTATTCTGGGGAGGCGCACTGACCAGGCCCCAGCGTCTGTCATCTCTCACCGATGTACCTGCAGTTGCTGTCAGGCACATAACGTGACACTATGGAATCTGGTCATGCCACTTTCTGTGGAATTCCCATGGAAAAGAAACATGGAGTTTTTCAAGCTAGAGGTTGTTAATATGACTCCACAGAATCCTCTCAACTGCTTCTTGAAAAGTGAAGCCTAGTCATAATTTGGGGGCAATTACTATAGATTTTTGGCAAATTCCTTTAACGAGTCCTTCATTTGCTTGTACATTGCAGTTAGTATCTCACTCTGCTTAGGTATGAAGTTCTTGCTGTTTCTGATTTTATTATAATTTTTCCTCTTTTTTTTTTTTTTGGTAGGTCTCATGAACGAAGATACATAAACGTGGTGCTTGCTTTCATCTTATTTCCCCACAAGTAAAATGTTAAGATACTGATCAATATCTGCAATCACTCTATACTGATAGTTCTCTACTGTTTAATAATATTAGCTTTTGAAATGCCTGACTATAAAACTTTAACAAGATAAAAACAAATTTCTTAAAACATGATCAGATAAAATAGAGCAATTAACTCACCTTACAACCAGTGATGATGCTGTGACCCCAGGTATTAGGTGAACATTTAGAACATTTCTCTCCAACGGTATTGGGAGGGCAAATGCACTGACCAGTCTTTGGGTCACAATTGTTTCCCAGATGAGAACAGTCACAAGCTTCACAGGTGAAAGGGAAAAAAAGAGTAAAACAGTAAAAATGTGATAGAAAGTATGGAGTTTGTATTTGGACTTGTGTTGTTTCATTTTCCATATTATTGTTATAAGTGAAAGCTTACCTCGTTCGTCTTTTACATCACAGTGAAGTGTACTTCATAGAGAGGTTGATCAACAAAATTATATTGTAAAATTATATTGTATTTCTTTTAATAATTTCAAAAGGTAAAATATTTTTAGGTTTTCAACTAAGTTTAAAGGAAGAAATGGCACATCAGATTCGATGCTCAGTGTACTTAGATGCTATAAAGTTTAAAATTTTGATTCTATGTTTTTTTTTAAGTTTTACTTACTTATTCTATGCTGTATAGATTAATATTTCCTTCTTATTGATGACTCTGTTTTGCAATAAAAAAAAACTATAAGCTCAACAGGCTTCTTAAATTCAGTATATTGAATATAATTGTTATAATTGGCATACATCAGGATATTTCCAGTTTCACAAAAAATAAAAACAGCTGAATTTTGTAACTCTGTGTGAGCGTGTTGATTTTTGAATTTTATTTACCATCTGCCTTATTTTTTTCAATAGATTTTTCATTTTCTTAGCTATAATATGTAAAAAGTGCAAATTCTCAAATACTGCATAAATCAGATTTGAATAAAAGTGATTTCAGGGGAGTGTCAAAGTCATCTAAGATGAGCAATGAACACTATTTATTAGCTATAGTTGACTCAGCTAGTAAGTTTCAAACTGAAGTGAAAGCAAAGGGAGAAATACCATCAAATACTCAGATTCAGACAGAAGATTAATATTATAAAAAGCCTTTAAATTGGTCATATGATGATTAAATCTTTAAATGAAATACATTTAAACTATTTGACTTTTTACATTTAGACTATTTGACTAAGTTCAATTTTTAAGGAGTCACAATTATCATTGCTCACAGCATCCCATATGAGCTGTGAAAAATGTTCCGTATAATACTTGACACAAACACCAAAGAAATCTTAGCTGTTATTTTTGTTATTATTATTGTTGTTGATAGTTTTAAGTCAAAGGGTTTATTTTGTATGTACCATTTCTTAAGAAGAAAACTAGTTCACCTTACGTTCAAATTTATGTGCTAAAAAATGCCTTGGGACAGTTAGAATAGCAATTCGAGAAGTTACCTTGCAAATAGAAATTCTCTAAGCGGTTCTTCAAACGGAATCATAAAACTGAGTATGGAGAAGACTTGAATAATCAGCTGGCTTTTCCCCGCCCAAACACGATGTTTACCACAATTCAGAATACTAATAAACACTGATAATAATAATAACAATGATAAACACTGACCTGGTGCCTACATGCCAGGCATTATTCTAAATATTTTATAGCTATTAACTCAACTAATTCTTACAAAAACCCAGTGAGATAGAAATCATCATTTTCTTGATTTAACAGATGAACTTTGTAGAGAGACAGCAAGACCCAATCACTTAGGCAAGGTCACATAACTAGTCACCGGCGGAGCCATGAAACCCGTCCCAGCTATTTGGTGGAAGTCTATTCTCAACCATCATGTTATCCTGCTTGTTTGGGGCTGTTTTCTGTCCTGTGTCTCTGGATCTGAATGCTACTAAGTTTGCATTTCTAATGTCATCACCATTTCATAATTTAAAATAATGTTGTCTTACTAATAATTTCTAGTAGTGAAGATATTTGAATGCACAGTAGCATTTCATAATTCACACTAACTGAACATGTAAGGGTTGGGTTCAAAGGACTGTATATTTTAGGGGTGCCCGGGTGGCTCAGTTGGTGGGGCACCCAACTCTTGGCTTTGGCTGGGGTCATGGTCTCAGGTTCCACGCTCAGCTTGGAGGCTGCTTGAGATGATTTCCCCCTTCACTTTTCTAAGTTGAACTATACTAGCTTGAGAGTGAAGTTTAAACTATGAGAACACTGGCAAAAGAAAAATTGAACGTTTGCCTTCCAGGCTACAGGAGCCGTTGAGTGAGCGACTGGTAGTCACAGCCAGGAAGGGACACAGCAGAATTGAGACCTGCTGATGGTTTTTTTTTTTTTAATTGAGTACTTGCAAATAGTTATTTATTGAGCAATGTTTCACACTACAGTATATTTCATTTGCTAGTTTATTTAAAATAAATATACATTACTTATTCGGTTAAATATTTTGGATCCTATAATTGTTGTGAAGGTGCCTTTGCTTTAATCTCTAGGGATGTTGAAGAATGAACTGCTACGGTTGCCAAAATGCCCAAACCAGAGAATGAATGTGTAGGCCTGAGCCTTATTTACACACCTGTGCAGCCTCCTTCTTGGAAGTTGAAATAGCCATGGGCACAGCGGTCACATTTCTTTCCTGTCACTCCAGGCTGGCACCAACACTGACCACTCTCTTCACAGTCGAAAGATTTAGACCCAAAGGAATTGCAATTGCAGGGAACACACCCTCTTCCTGATTGTAGGCCAAAGGTTTCAGGCTGGCATAAAGAAGGAAAAGAGAAATTAAATTTAAATCAATGAATTCATTATGAAACAAGACGCACCACCACCAAAAGGTGAGGCAGGAGAGAGGAATCTACGGATGATCAAAGTTCTTCACGGATGTTATGACAATGAGGTTGTAATGGGATCTAATGGCCCCTTTCCTACAAAATCCAGAAAGAAGAGTACTGTAGCTTTAAAATTTTATCAAAGTTAACCGTAGAATTAGGTCACTATCCTTTATGTCTGCTTTATATTTTCACCAGTCTTTCTCTATACTTTCCAAGATTTTAACAGCAATGTGGATCTAAGCTATGGGGTGTTACTTACATTTTAACTTAAAAAATTTACTTGCTTCCTTCCTAATAATTTGAATTGATTGCTTTTAGATCTTATTAACGCCTTCTACTTGTTAAAAATGTTTTCAATATTATTGAGCAGAAACCTACAGTTATAAAATAAATGTTTTTTATCTAATATTTGATCTAATTTTTGTCATCTCTCTGTAGATACATCTAGTCATCATTCTAGGGCTCATGTTACAAATATAACTTACAGGTTTATGTCAATGCTGACAAAATAATTGGTTTACAAACACCTACTTTCTTGGGTTTCATTTTAACAAGTGAAATTGATTTGAGAGAATTCACATCAAAGGGCTGGATTAGGTAGATGAAAGGAACCTTTTACTCTCTGATGGGTAGTTCCTAAGTATATCTCTTATTTATGCATAGAAACTTTCTATGATCGGTTTTCATGACTAGCTTTGGCTTGAAATACATGCTATCTGACCTAAAGTGACTACGTTAGGGAGTGTGGATGGATTAAAAATTACCTCTACTAAAAAAAAAAAAAATTACCTCTACTAGAAAAATGAAAAGTGCATTTCCTACTTAAAGTACATCAGGGTCGTATTTTAAAATATGAAGTGGGTCACACTATTACGATATTTTAATCTGAAAAATTAGTCTTGGTAATTACTTCTATTTTTTTGTAAAAAATAATACCCATTTTTAAATATTAGACTCAATAGTTACTTCCTGGTAACAAAGACTCTTGCTATTTAATGGGAGCCACCCAAAGAGAAACAAATAACTGTCATTATATATTTTTGAAATTATTGTTAACAGTATGAAAACCAGTTCTAGAAAACAAAATTGCACTGAAAATTAGGCTCTTAAAATGACTATAGCTAACAATTTTGGTTTTTAAATATAAAATGGGTAGACTGAGTTTAACAGTCATTTAATCTTTGTATTTATTGTTGGCTTTATTTTTATTTCCAGTCCAAATTCAGATGTCATCATATGATTAAAGAAGGTGAAATCACTATATTGTATGCCTAATACAACTAATGCAGCACTGCACTGGTACTGAAATATATTTTAAAGAATAAATAAATAAATAAAGTATCAGTTCTAACAAATGACTTACCACACGATTTTGAAATTAAATTTCATTATGTAAGGGAAGATTAAGACGTGTAAGATTTTTATTCATAAAAAGCAATTACCTGCGAAATTCTAGATACCTGACCTAGAGAAATAATCAGAAATTAGGAAAATGGTTAAAGTATGAGCATGCCCAATACCGCATTACTTATGAGAGGGACTTCCCAATGTTAGAGAGGAAGTTGCGTAAGTTACATTATGATACATTCATGCTATGAAATACTAGGCAATCATTAAAATCCTGTTTTGAAGCAATTTTAATGATAGGAACAAGCTTAGGATATAGCATTATGTAAAATTTCAAAAAGTAGGATACAAAATTATATATACACTATGACTCCGATTATATACCTATGATGACACACACACCACTTCCACACACAAATAGAAACATATATACGTAGAAAAAAGACTAGAACATACGACATTAACATAGTTTTTAAAAAAACCTGAATCATAGATGTGTTTGCATTCCTTATGCAAAGCATTTTGCATTTATCTCCTAAATTTTCCTGACTTAGAAATCTGAATTGCAGAGGAAATACTTTAATTCATCTTTATCCCCTAATTTTTTCAATTGGCATACCTATATATCTTTAACAGATATATCTATGTAGGATTAAATGAACTTCCAAATCATAGTTATTAAGAAAATTTCAAAGTTTGTTATTTAAAAGATATGTAAGAAGAAATTTACCATCCATTTCAAATAATTAAATAATGTAGTTTTAAAGAGTTAAGTTGCACCAAAATACATAGTAACGAATTTCAGTAACAAAATTTTAATAAAGTTGATGTACAAAAATTTTACTCTGAGACTCGGGAAAACCTTCGTAGTAAACAGATTCAAAAAGTAGATGGTGAGCACTTACATACTGTGCCTGCTGCCTGCCAAGCACCGTCCTAAAGCCCTTTACAAAGATGAACTCATTTATTCCTCAAGACACTCCTGGGAGATAGTTATTACCATCACTTTTCTACAGAGGGAGGAAACTGAGGCACAGAAAGGTCAAGTGACTTGCCTAAGGTCACCAGCGAGCCAAGTGCAGAGTCAGGCTTCCACCCCAGCCGGCCTGGCTTCAGAGTTGGTGCCCTGAACTCTCACACATACGGTCTCACTTGGGAAAGCTGGGAAACTTGGGAAAGCTGCTCTCTCTCTGCTAGATTTCCCTTCACTTGTTCATTCATGGAAGGGGATTTGCTCCAAATGATGCCTGAAATTCCTTCCACTGCTAAAATCATAGGTTTGTACAAATAAACTTTAGTTTCTCCATATCCATGGTTAATGGAAACTTTCATGAACCTCTGAACTTGAACACATGCTTAACAATACACGGAAAGCTCCTTTCAAAAGGCAAGGCTTCAAGCAGGAATCGTGCAGCTTTGACATTTGCAGTCTGCACGCTGAGCAACAGTTATTTGGTAAAAACGCCACCGGGGGGGTCCGCGGCACGGGTGGCACACAGCATGCGGAGGCACGAGCCATGCAGTGCCTCTGGGATTACCGGAGCGGGGGCGCGATGGGCTCCCCGGGGGCACCCGCCCGAGCTGCTGCCGGCCCACCTCGGAGGAGGCCCCAGCACCCGCTGCGCTCTCTGCGGCTGCTCCTCCGGCCGCTGCACCTGCCTGCTGAGGCGACACTGTCTCCCTACGAAGCCAGAGTGACACGCACATCGTCCCGCCGCATCACATTGCGGTGTCACGGAGCCAACGGGGCTGCAGCCGCACAACACACAGAATTGCTTCTCTGGGTCCCACCACATATGGGGCTTTAAAAGCCAACAAAAAAATAAGACAAAACAAAGGGACGAAAGAGCAGATGATATTATTCAACAGACGGACGCGGATGATACCTTCCAGCTTACTACAAAAAGGCCAGTTTGCCATCTGAGAACTGCTGGTTCTGTTCAACAGTCTTTGCCACCAAGAATAAATACATATTTATAAAGAAGAGGTAACACGGACCCATCACTCCCATGGAGGGATCCAAGGCACTTGGCACACCGAAGGAAGGCCAACGCTCAGGAACAGGCAGCAACATATTTTGATTTTTTGTTTCATTTTAGAAAAGTGATGTTATCTAAAAAAATATGTTGAGGAATCCTGGGTGGCTCAGTAGTTGAGCATCTGCCTTCGGCCCAGGGCGTAATCCTGAAGTCCCGGGATCGAGTCCCACATTGGGCTCCCGGCATGGAGCCTGCCTATCCCTCTGCCTGTGTCTCTGCTTCTCTCTCTCTCTCTCTCTCTCTCTGTGTCTCTCATGAATAAATAAATAAAATGTTTTTAAAAATATATGTTGATTAGCTTCTCTGCTAACAACTCTGGAGAAGTAGTGTGCTCATGGAACTGACTCTTAAATGATAGAACTAGAGCAAAGCGCTTGCCCAAGACCAACGGTGTAGGGCATTCATGCTGCCAACATAAAAGCAAAGAGTATTTTACTCATGATAGACTGGGATTCAATTTATATGCCATTTGTTTCAAAAAACATCTGATTTTCAGTGAGTATTCCTGCCAGGGATCACAGGGTGAAGGGCAAGTGCTAGCGTACGGCACACTTCCTTCTATGTTGGAAAAACATTCCAACGATCACAGGGATTGTACGTGCAGATTTGGAGAATCCTGGGCTCCTCTCTCTACACTTCATATGTGTGTCACTGCAAGCTAATGAGCATTTTCCATTTCCAACGAGAGAGGAGCCGTTGGTCAGCCCCTGCTGCTTACCTTACACTCGTCACACCGCCGCCCCTGCACGTTCGGCTTGCACTCGCACTGGCCCGTCCTAGCATGGCAGCGCTCGGAGAGGGAGCTGTTGACACGACAGCCGCACGCTGCAAAGGAAGAGGGATCCATGATCGGCAAAACACTGCCAGTAGCATGAGTAGGCTGTTAAATAATAATAATATCCCCCAAACGGGGACACTGGCAACTGAGTTTTATTTTTTATTATTTTATTTTTATTTTTAATTTTTATTTTATGGCAACTGAGTTTTAGATTCGAATGCTTTCAGATCTGCTAGGTGTCCTGTTGGGCGTCATTATCATTCGATTCCTACAACGACTCTCCAAGCTGTAGAGGGGATTCCTGTAAAGCTCTATCACAGTGCCTGGCGCAGCATATGTTGTTAAAATATAACTGTGATCATTATTATTCCAATTTTGAGAGTGAATTATAAATAGTATATAATGAAAATATTATATACTATGTAAATACAATAAGTACAAATCTAATATAATGTGTAAATATTATGAGTATTATATATACACATACATGACCACATGCATCTTTCAGATTGGAAAAGTAATACAGAACTAATTAGACGTTTTTCCAAAGGGGACATTAAAATGGCCAACAGGCACGTGAAAAGATACATAACGTCACTAATCATCTAAGAGATTCAAATCAACACCACAATGAGACATCACCTTACACCTATTAGAATCTTATTTTCAAGAAGACAAGAGATAACAGATGTCGCCAAGAATGTGGTGTAAAGGGTGCTCTTATATCCTGCTGGTGGGAATGTAAATTGGTTCAAAACAAGGTGGCGGTTCCTCAAAAAATTAAAAATAGAACTACCATATACAATCTAGTAGTTCTGCTACTGGGTACATACTTAAAAGAAATGAAATCAGTATGTATGTCTACTGCAGCCCTATTTCCAATAGCCAAGGTCTGGAAGTAACTTAATGTTCATCAAAGATGAATGGATTAAAGAAAAAGATGTGGTATATATATATATACACAATGAAATATTCAGCTATGACAAACGACAATACCCTGCCATTTGCAACAATGTGGATGGACCTTGACCACGTTATCCTAAGTGAAATAAGTCAAAGAAAGCCAATTACTGCATGGCATCACCTGCATGTGGAATCTAAAAAAACCAGTGTTATAAAATACAGATAGTAAAATGGTGGTGTCACAAGGGATGGATGGTGGGGGTGGGGGGATAAAATTGCTATTATTTAAGAGTATATACTTGCAAGTAGTAAATAATGAGCAGTAAATAAGCGATAGTGCTCTAATTCCCGGTATGAAGAATACAGACAGTATTGTACTATATTGTGTAATAGACTAAATATTGCAATGATGGTGACCATCTTGCAGTATATACGGATACCAGGAGTACCACAATGTACACCTTAGGGCCACTGTGTCATTAGACATCAAATATATCCATTTAAAAAGTACACTGTGTCGAGTGTATTAGGAATATAGCATGCTTTATAAAGATCACTTTGTTTTATGACTTATATACTATTTCCCACACATTTGGTTTAAGCAATCTTTTGTCATTTCTGTGTTATGAAGTTGTTTGATGCTATTCTGAGATATATAATAAATCCATCTAAAAATTAAAGGGCCTTTTCACAAATAGAATATAATTAATATCTCAATCTATACTCTATATTTTTAATGGTACATATAATTACGTTGATACTAGAATAAAATAAAAATGTGAGGGGGAGGTGACATAGGAATTTAGAATATTCATAGATGGTTTTGGTAAATTTTATACAACACCTCGTGTCTCTGGATGCTTTAATGTGAGCACAACTTATCAATACATTATAAATAGTTACTCCATCAGCTTATGCTATTTTCCTGTTCATCTGACTCAAGGTTTGACTTAGTTTTACTGCTTTACTAAATAAAAAATGCTGGATTTTTCTCCCAGCAATTTGGCCTTTGGTGCCTGCTAACTTGATATGAGTTTGGTGGCCACTGAAGAACTGGTCTTAGCAGCAGCTGTGATTTTTCCCTGGGGAATAGCTGAAGCATACACAATATCAGGGGTGTGAGAAAAGGCTAAAAAATATTTTCTGTAAATATCTATTTCACTTGACACTAGAATTTTTATGAATACTTTTAATATCTTTTTAAAATTAATTAACTTCTATTAATTTTTTGAAATGAGAATGGTTGGCACACAATGTTACATTAGTTTCAGGTGGACACCATAATAGTTCAACAAGTATATACTATGTTCACCACAAGTGTAGCTGCCATCTGTCCCCTCATGTCCCTATTAAAATGTACTTTTAATTTCTTTATCATGTCTCATATATATTATACTTCTATTTTTAAGATCCCAAATAATTTAGAAGTCATTTTTTTCTTAGAATGAAGAATATAGGATTAAATTCACCATAAATTAGCATCATCTTAAAAATAAAAGCAGTTGCAAGATACAGAAATAACATACCGAGATCTGTTGGATTTCTGAACACCAATAATGAAATGGCAGAAAGAGAAATCAAGGAATCAATCCCATTTACAATTGTACCAACAATCAAGAGAAGTAGGAATAAATCTAACCAAAGATCTAAAAGATCTGTGCTCTGAAAATTACAGAACACTTAGGAAAGAAATTGAAGAGGACACAAAGAATGGGAAAACATTCCATGATCATGGATTGGAAGAGCAAATAGTGTTAAGATGTTTATACTGCCTAAAGCAACCTATACATTTAATGCAATCCCAATCAAAATATTGCCAGGATTTTTCACAGAACTGGAACAATCTTTAAATTTGTATGGAACACAAAAGACCCCAAATAGCTAAAGCAATCTTGAAAAAGAGATGCAAAGCTGGAAGCATCACAATTCTGGGCTTCAAGCTCTCTTACCAAGCTTTGATCATCAAGATAGTATGTAATTGGCACAAAAACAGACACATAGATCAATGGAACAGCAACTCTATGGTCTACCCATCTTTGACAAAGCAGGAAAGAATGTCCGATGGAAAAAAGACAGTCTCTTCAACAAATGGTGTTGGGAAAACTGGAGAGTCACGTGCAAAAGAATGAAACTGGACCACTTTCTTACACCACACACAAAAATAAATTCAAAATGGATGAAAGACCTAAATGTGAGACAGGAAATGATCAAAATCCTAGAGGAGAACACAGGGAGCAACGTCTTTGAGCTCAGCTGCTGCAGCTTCTTACTAGACACATCTCCAAAGGCAAGGGAAACAAAAGCAAAAATAAACTACTGGGTCTTTATCAGGATAAAAGGCTTCTGCACAACAAAGGAAACAGTCAACAAAACTAAAAGACAACCAACAGAATGGGAGAAGATAGTTGCAAATGACATATCAGATAAAGGGCTAGTATCCAAGATCTACAAAGACCTTATGAAAGTCAATACCCAAAAAACCAATAACCCAGTTAGAAATGGGCAGAAGACATGAATAGACACTTTTCCAAAGAAGACATCCAGATGGCCAACAGACACAGGAAAAGATGCTTAATATCACTCATAAGGGAAATACAAATCAAAAGTACAATGAGATCCCACTGCACACTAATCAGAATTGTAAAAATCAACAACAGGAAATAACAGATGTTGGAGAGGCTGTGGAGAAAGAGGAACCGTTCCTTTTACACTGTTGGTCAGAACCCAAACTGGTGCAGCCCCTCTGGAAAATATATGGAGATTCCTTAAAAAGTAAAAAATAGAGCTACCCTATAACCCAGCAATTGCACTACTAGGGATTTACCCAAAGGACACCAAAATATTGATTCAAAGGGACACATGCACCCCAATGTTTATAGAAGCATCATCAACAATAGCCAAATTATCGGAAGAGCCCAAATGCCCAACAACTGATGAACAAAGATGTGGTACATATACAAGGGAACATTATCCAGACATAAAAAAATAAAAACTTGCCCTTTGCAATGACACGGATGGAGCTAAAGCATATTATGCAAAGTAAAATAAGTCAAAGACAAATACCTATGATTTCACTCACTTGTGGAATTTAAGAAACAAAATAGATGAACTCAGGAGGAAAAACAGAAAGAGATACAAACTGTAAAACAGACTTTTAGCCATAGAGAATGAACTGAGGGCTGCTGGAGGGGAGGTGAGCTGGGGGGGATGGGTTGAAGGCCAAATGAAGATTAATAGGAGGGCACTTGTAACAGGCACTGGGTGTTACATGTAAGTGACGGATCGCTAAATTCTACTCCTATAAGTGACATTATACTAGACGTTAACTGACTGGAGTTAAAATAAAAACTTGAAAAAATAGCAAAAGCAATATAATTACACCTGAGTCTGTTGAAAGTTTTGCTTTAAAAAAAAACCAGTTGGGATGCCTGGGTGGCTCAGTGGTTGAGTGTCTGCCTTCGGCTCAGGCCGTGATCGGGATCGAGGGTCCCGGGATCGAGTCCCGCATCGGGCTCCCTGCATGGAGCCTGCTTCTCCCTCTCCCTGTGTCTCTGCCTCTCTTTCTCTCTCTCTCTGTGGCTCATGAATAAATACATTAAAAATCATTAAAAAATAAAATAAATCTAAAAATACCACTTTACAGGTGGTATTAATAAGTGCTTTTTGTTCTAGAGAATGATTTGTGGGTTTTCGTTTGTTTTGGTTTTGTTTTTGTTTTTTCACATCTTAGTAAAAGGTCAAAGATTTATTCGATCTGAAGAGAAACCAGAGTATGAGAGTGACTGGTTTTTAATTTAACAAACTGTCATTTTTAAATGACAAAAATCTGGCACACATCTTCCAAGCCCATGAGAAGAAAGACACATTTGCTATTGAAAGGGGGTGTCCTACCTGGTGTTTGGTGTTTACAGCAGAGACAGTGACAAGACACTACACGTCCAGCAGTTTCTGTAATTTTGCAGGCCCTAGGTCCCAAGTCAATGACTCGAAGCATCCCTTCTTACTTAATGAAGTCAACAGAAGTGAACTGTGGGCATCATAACTTGTCCTACCTCGAGATTATGGCAGCAGGTGAAGTTGAGGATGGCACGTACCATACTCAGGGGCTTGGGCTCACATGCCCCTGGACTCCACACAGTAAGATTCACCCTGCCTGGTATGTTACTGCTAATATCATCAGCAAATTCGATGCAACCCCGAGTAACGCAGCTAAGGAGGCGGAGGTGACCCGAGAAGTGCACTGATGAGCCGGGGTGACGCCCCACTTTAGCTAACTCTGTGCAAGGAAACACAGCTGCACCATTGCGTGAACAGTCCTAAGGTGAAGAAGGCCAATCGTTCAACAATTACGAACGCCAGTGTGTAAAACACGGGCAGAACTTTACACCTACTACAAGATGCAGGAATATAAAGTTCTCATAGGAAAGCGTAACAGATGGACACCTAGAGGTCGGTGCGAAAGAGGTCACACGGGCGGATCAGTTCATTTTAAGGAAGTGATCACCACTGAGGCAAGCACTAGGATGAACCCGGCTCACCTCATCTCTAAGCGCTTCTCGCCTACTGGGGGCACGTTTATTTTCAAAACGCGTGCATCGTTTGAGAAGCAACACCCCTTGGCCGTGCGGCAACTTGCACGGGCTTTAGTCTATTAGTGCAACAAGACACTTCAGGGCAAGCCCGGCGCACACCGTGCCCTGCGCTCCAGGCCGCGCTCCGCAGCTTGGCAGCTGCTCTAAGACGCGAGGCGTCACCTGGTAGGGGCGTCGGGGGCTCAGGACTTACGCTGACAGTTCTTCGCATCAACCGCATCTCCGAAATAGCCGTCAGCGCACAGCTCACAGTGCCGGCCGGCGGTCCCCGGCTTGCATATCCGACAGGAGCCAGACAGGCTGTCACAGCTGCCAGGGATGGAGAAGTCAAGGTTGTCATTGCACTGGCACGGCTGACACGATCCTCCAGGAACGGAAGGCTGTCCAAAATAGCCTTCTGCACACCTAGGGGGGAGAATGTCATCAGTGAGCATCTGGGAGCAACTCATGACACCCGTCGGGGCACCGTTTGTATGGTTTTCACGCTACCCTCTCCCAGGGTGATGTACGTTCCTTCCGAGTGCTCCTTTTCTCCAATGCAAGGTGATTAAAAAATGTTTTTCTAGAACTGCGGTGTAGGTACAAGATGAAATCCTGCCAGCCCGACTAGTAATTAGATTTCAGCCAGGAAAAGAAAAAAAAAAAGAAAAATCTTGTCACTGGCACCGAAGATGAGTCCAAAGCATAATAAGAAATCTGCTGCTGGCACTCTAGAGGCACGCGGGTCCGTGCTGGGAGGCCTTTGTAGTGCAACACATCACACGCATCTACTCCAATTGGTTGTTTTCTGTACAAATATGGAAGGTTCACATTTTTTGTTGTTGTTGTAACAAAAGCTTGTTATGAGGAAACAGACTCGTAAGGAAATTCAGCAGTGAGGATTCGGAATTTATTAAACGGAAAATTGTGACTCCAAAGATTCTCATTATTATTCAGGTGGGGGCCGCATTCATAGTGGGTTTGTATATATTTGCATTTCCAGACAGAGGCAGATCCTCTTCGAAGAGCCTTTACCAAGGAGCAGGTATGCCTGCCTCTTAGGGGAACACGCTGGAAGGTGAGGTTTAATTGTGCCCACAACTCACATCAGCGAACTCTAGGTATCTCTCTCTTTTTTTTTTTTAAAGGACGCACTACTAGTTTACATATTATTGGAAGAATGAGTTTGTTTATTTATGAGGCACAGCAGAGAAGATTTCTTAAATTATGGTATCAAATTTCCCTTTATCCATATGTTGTTTCAAAATGCTACTTAATGTCACAGATGCACAGACACAGGATTTTAAGAGGCAGCTATTTATACTCCGCTCCGACTTCTCTTCCAGTTCCATTTGTTCATGCTTCGTGTGAAGCCGCACTTGCCAAAGGAGAAACGAAACAGCATCTCGTACAGTCGTACAGTCAGGCTAGTCTGTCATCTGTGCCATCTTAAGCGAAATAAAAAGTCTTTTGCAGCAAAGATCAGAATCGGAGGGGAACAAAAGCAAGGCAGGAGACTATCATCGCAACAGTACGCTACATGTGTGCTCATCTGCTCACGGGCCCGTGTCACCGTGGATGGAGATGCTCTTTGCCCTTCCAAACAGAGAGGATTCGCATCACGGCAGCATGTGAGGATGCTTTAATGGCACCACAATCAGGGGGCAGAGTCATTAATTACTCTAACTTTTCTAGAACGTTTGTAAGTGCCATAATACTCAGTTTTTAAAGTGAATTAACCTATTATTATAATTTTAAAAGATGAGGTGACTAGTTTTAGTCATGCACTCACAAGATATGAAGGTCGTAGCATGCATATCGTTGGAGGGAAACCGTCACCCACAAATAGAACCGCTTATTGATGATCTACCGTAAAATAGGAACTAACATTTTGGTGCGTAAGGTTTGCCCGTCACCCCCTTCCAAGGTGGTTTTCCATAAAGATAACAGGAAGACTTTTTTGAATTTTAACCCAATTCTCCTCGCCTTACTTGACATTCAGAGCTTATGATCACATCCGCACACACTCACATCTCATTTTGTTTACCATTAAGACAGTAACTTTGCTCCACTGGAATAACGATATACAATGATCGTTATCACAGCCAACGAAAACCCATTATTTCCAGCTCGCTTTCCTCAAAATGACTTAGTGCCCTCAGGAGAGATGGCATTATATAACAAGATCGGGGAAATTTTCTTAACACAGATACCCAATTAATAAGGCCAATAGTCTTCCGCAATGAAAAGGAACCCTCAGCTCACGAGCGAATTATTACAGTTAAGTACAATAACCAAAGAGGCATCTTTTATTTTGTTGTGGTGGTGGAACGTGTAACAAAGTATCCTGAGCATACGTGATAGGAGTGTGCATTCAGGCTGCGTGGCTGGTGTGTGTGCACGGGGCTGTACACAGAGGCGTGTTTCACACACAGAAATGCGTCAGCACAGGTCTAACAGTAGCCCTGGGGTCAGTGAACGTAGCACCGCCAATCACATGACTGTTGTTGATGATCATAGCGTCTCAGAGTCCGCTCAAGCTGCATTCACTTCACTAGCACCCGCGTGAACCGCGGGCCTCCCGCACGCTCAGCTGCGCAAGGGGCTGGAATCCGAGATATCAGCCTCTGCCGTTTGCACACACAGGAGGGCGAGCACACTCACAGCCCCGTTTGTTGGCTTCCTTGCGACAGACGGACATCGTGACAAGGTCACTGCTCCCTCCACGCTTGCTCTGTTGTTGCTGTTTCTCATGCACAAGTGCAATATTTTATTTAGCAAGAGGTCACTGAACGTGGATGAGATCCTAGACACTACATGCCATCAGGTGACAGGTGCTTTCTACTGACGACTTAGGGACAATGAGAGAGAGAGAGAAAGAGAGAGAGAGAGAGAGAGAGAGAGGAGGGCGGGGAGGGGAGCGAAGCTGAAGACCAAGGGCAGGAGCAGCTCAGAGCCATGGCCACCCTTCCCCTCACTGTTGTGCGGGTGGTTGGTGACTCTTGGCTAAAACAGGGGGTGAGACTCCCATGATCTGCAGCCCGACCCGGGCTGCCACCTCCATCCACCTGCTTGGTGAGCCACCCCCCCGCACCGCCCTTGACCACCCCGTGGGCGCCATGGTCCCGCTGGGAAGGATTGGGGCTCCGTGTCCTGGGGGGGCACAGAGCAGGGGGGAGGTGGGGGGGAAGTGGGAGGGCAGGTGGGGGAGCACAGAGCAGGCAGAGGACAGGGGGGCAGGTGGGGGGCACAGAGCATGCGGGGGGAGGCGGGGGTCAGTGGGGATGGGGGAGCAGCGGGGGCAGGGGGCAGGTGGGGGCACAGAGCAGGAGGGAGGTGGGGGGGAAGGGGGGGCACAGAGCAGGTGGGGAGGCGGGGAGGGTGACAGGGGAAGGTGGGGGGGCAGGTGGGGGGGCATAGAGAAGGTGGGGGGGGGCGGGGGTAGGGGTCAGCCTCCCCCCAGGGTCCCGGGGTCACCAAGCAGAGACTCTCTAAACAGGGTTTTGGAACTGAAACCTAAAAAGCCAAGGGAAACGCCTCAGCCCTAGAACCTGAATCCTACAGATAAACGTGCAGGTGGATCTTCCATGTTCTGAGGCATGGGTTCCAGTCGCGGCGGCGGAGCGGCCTGAGGCTCACCCCCACCTGGGGAGGCCCGGCCGCAGGCCTTGTGTTCCTGCCGCCCTCCCGACCCCGCAGGATCAACTTGCCCAGGCTTCAAAAAAAAAAAAGGTTCCTTTCTTTATTTTGGGGGGCGCGGAGGAGCAGGGAGGGGCGCAGATGGCCTGCAGAGCCCCCCCTCCAGCCCGGGGCTCCAGGGCCGCCTCGCTGCCCAGCGTCCGTCCAGGTGCCGTGCACCTGCTGGGGCCCCAGGCTCGTGGTGAGTGCTGCCCGTGACCTGGGGCGGGTGTCACTCGGCCAGCCCACCTCCCATGTTCTCTCAGATTCCTCTGGAAGCCGGAGGCTCACCCCTTTCGGCCCTCCAAGATACTTTGCTTTTCTGGTGTTTTTTTTTTGGTCTTCCTCCTTGACTAGGACAGAGGCCCAGAGTCTCAGCAAGGTGCCACCATGAGTAGCTCATTCCCTCGCTCCCTGGCTCTTGTTTTTCTTTTCTTTAAAACATTCCCCAGAGGAAAGCAGGGATACCTGAAAGTACAGGTGCTCTGGCCCCAAGCAGGAGCTGCTGAGAAGGGGAGCTAGGGCGCTGCGTGTTACAGAGGGTCTTTGTTTTAAATGAATAAACAAGAGAGCAGAAGCAGACCTATAAATGCAGAGAACACACTGATGGTTGCCACGGGGTAGGGGGTGCTGCTGGGCAATGGGGGTGAAGGGGGGTAGAGGTAGATGAATGAGTCTGGGGAAGAAGGGCACAGCAAGGGGCATAGTCAGTGGTGCTGCGGAGGCAGAGACGGGGACAGGTGGGACCTAGGTCTGTGGTGAGCACGGCAGGACGTGCAGACTTACAGCCGGACACACACACACACACACACACACACAGACACACACACACACTTCTCACTCATTCCAGCATTCAGATCTCTTGGTACTAAGTAAGCCTCTTAGAAACTCTGGTTCAAGCCTGGGAGATGGGAGGAGATGAAAAAAAAAATCCCAGATTTTTAAAATCGAGATACAACTGACATGTACCATGGAGGGAATTTAAAGTGTACTTGACTGAGATTATGCTTCCCAGCTCCCACAGCTCCCACAGCTCCCACTACGGGGCCCGGGTCTCAAAATAGAAGTTAAATCGAGATAAAGAATATACAGTTCCAATTCCTGTCCACCTGAGCTGTCATCTGAGATGCATTCTTGCTAAAATATCTACTGATCTATCTACCTGTCTACTTGTCTATCTATCATCCACCTACCTACCTACCTACCTGTCTATCATCTACCTACCTACCTATCATATATCTATCATCTATCTGTCTACCTACCTATCTTCTGTCAGTCTATCAATCATCTACCTATCTATATCTGTCTTCTATCTATCTATCTATCTATCTATCTATCTATCTATCTATCTATCATCTATCTACCTACCTACCTATCATCTATCTATCTACCTACCTGTCTATCTACCTACCTATCATCTATCTATCTATCTATCTATCTATCTATCTATCTATCTACCTACCTGTCTATCTATCTATCTATCTATCTATCTATCTATCTATCTATCTATCTATCATCTATCTATCATCTACCTACCTACCTACCTATCATCTATCTATCTGTCTATCTACCTACCTATCATCTATCTAATCTATCTACCTACCTACCTATCAACTATCTATCTCCCTACTTACCTATCATCTATCTATCTATCTATCTATCTATCTATCTACCTGTCTATCTACCCACCTACCTGTCTATCATCTATCTATCTATCTATCTATCTATCTATCTATCTATCTATCATCTATCGAAAAGCAGGGCTCCATGGTCACCCAAGATTGGGAAGTGCTGAGTTACAGTGCAACGCCTAGAGTTGCCCACTGTACACCTGGAACCACATACCTGCGTGTCAGCTACACATCAAGAACAGAAAAGAAAATGCCGAGTTAAACAAACGCAACAGGTCTCTTCCGTCCAGGACATGTCAGAACTAACAAGCTACTAGACGCTTCTTAGGCGTATGTGGTCATGGAACTCGATCTCAAAAATGTGCGGTTTGGGAGAAGCGCTGCTCTGGTTTTCCAGGGCCGGTTTACGTCGATGGTGTGCACACACTGATTACACCAATCTCCTGCAGAACAGTCTTGATTACAAGATTGTCAGCATAGCCAGGATCTTCCTGCGATGCCCTTAGTCTCCCCAGCTGCACCCCCCAGCCTGCACCTCCCCTGAAATGCTACCCCTAATGTTCTGGGATCCATCTAACAAGATGCTTTTGAAATCACGTAAATCCAGACAAATGATAAACCCTAAATACTCCTAGAAATCGTGAATCCAAGTTCTGGCTAGCAAAACACGACATTCCATCCTCCGCAGAATAACAGTCGAAGATGACTTTTGGCCGAAAAGCTGCAATCGGAGGGAAGATAGGCCATTGGAGAAGCTGCATCGGTCCACCTCTATTTTCTTTTTAAGCAGATTAATAAAGATTTTAAACCGAACATGGTGCTTACTGTCAGGTAATTTTCCTCCCTCAGTCATTCTGACGGTCCACATTAGAGCTGTCTCCGGGACACACGGAGCCACTGTCACCCGCTTAGAGATGCGACCTGTTGAACGGGAGGATGGTGCATCGAGCCCTGCACCTGGCCCGGGTGGTGGCTGAATGGACGCTGGTTAAATCAAATGTGGGATTTTTAAACACTAGGTGGTTGGACGAGCATTGTGTGCCGTGTGTAGAGACACAGAGCATGAGGCAAGTTACGTGAGGACCTCAGAGTGCAGCTCAGCTGTGTGAGTGGGACTCAGTGGTCGCGAGGTGGAGCGACTGGCACGTCCGTCGCCCGTGGCAGGGCAGGGGCCCTGATGTGAGTGGGCCCGGGGGGCGACCTGGCCGGTGATCATGGTGGGGAGCAGACACATGCCCTCCTTTTTTTGGTTATTAACCCAAAGGCCCCCAGTTTCTTCTGAGTTGCCAGGGATCCAGCCTTCTGTCAGTTCTACCCCTGTTGCTCATCCACAGGTGTTGCCGTGCTTGCAGGTGGCCCTCGCTGCTGCGGGCACCGTCCTCGGCTGCAGCAGTCTGCGACCTTGCCTCCCGGTGCCTGGCCCCTGCGTCCTCCCCCAGCGTGCCCTGGCTGACAGCAGGGACGAAGGGACACGGGCAGGGGGACGGGGAAGGTCCTCGGGGTGGAGAGTGGGTCCCCGCCTCTGTCCCCCCAGGCCCGGGTGGCAGCCACACTCGTCAGTGATCCTCGGGGAGCTCTGGGCCATTTTTATCCTGAGACGGAAACACAGAAGGACCTTTGCTTCGCAGACATTTCAGGAGACAAATAATCCCATCGATTTCGTAAAATAGTACCTCTGGCTCCGCTGCAAAGCAGCCGCGTACAATCAGCGGGAATTCAAATGCTGGCCCAGGAGTAATTAGAAGAGGACAGAAATCACAGTAATAAATCACGTTTCATTTCTATTTTTGGGTGTATTTAAGGTAAATCATGGACCACTCCCCGAACTATGAACTACACGCTGGAGTCACGTTTTTAGGAACAAAAAACTAATTATGAAAAGCAAATGGTGCCCACGTAGGCAGTAAGATAAATCTTAAAGTGCATGACTTTCCACCTGAGCAACACCTCTAGAAAGATTGTAGGTTAATGCTTAACCTTTAAGACCAAAACATTAATCAAACCCTCTCTGAGTGAATGGAGATTTATGGGGCAATTTCGAGAGAATAAATAAACTATGAAAATAAAATGCATTTGTTTGACATGTTCCGGGAGGACCTTCGGGCTCACCGAGCGTAGCAGCGGCTCGGAGACGTGCGGGGGACCAAGGCTCGTGTCTCGGGGCGCCCGGGCGCGTGGCTGTGCTTACCTGTCGCAGCGGTGTCCCGTGTAGCCGGCGGGGCACGCGTCACACATCAGCCCGAGGCCTCGCTCTAAGTGGCACGTGGGGCTAAAGCTGCACGTGGGGCCACGGCAGGGACAAGAGGAGAAGCACATGACAAGGTCAGTAGCGGCTTGTTCTCGTGTGTCCCCGGGGCGGCAGCAGGTGCAGGCGGGCGGAGGCGGGGGCAAGGGACACGGTGGCTGCTGTGGTGTGAGCATGGCCCGCGGCCTGGTTCCCCGACTCATGCCTGTTCGGGGCCCGAGCCCGTCTCGCCGGGTGGCCCCACACTGCTGCTTCCCAGGGGCTCCCCGGGCCTGGCCATGCTGGGCATCATGCTTCCCTGCCAGCCGAGTCCTTCTGAACTGTCTGAGATTCTGGAAGACTCAGTATGTGATTGTGTGTGTGTGTGGGGGGTGCTGGGGGGATGCTGGGGGGGATACTCTGTGTACTGGGACCGTGTGCAGGGGGTGTGCACGCGTGTGCCACATGGCCCTGCTGTGTAGGCGGCTGACCCCCCCCCGAGAGGCGTTCAGGAGACACACAACCCACACGTGCTGCTCAAACATACAATAAACCAAACCACCCCACAGCCCTCGCGATTGTACTCCTGGTGGCCGCCGTGGCCTCAGCTCTTTCTGTGCGGATGTCGGGTCAGAACCGAGCGCCAGGCTGGGGTCCCGCGGGGTCATCAGAGACTTCCAGGCGGGCTTCCGAAGGTGCACCCCATGGGACACCCCGCGCGCTGGACCCCAACCCCGATACAGTCACCCCGAGGGCCGGCGGCCCCTCCGAGTTCTGGGAGCTCCGCTGCTCTAGCATCTTACAATAAAATGCCCCCAAGGAACCTCTGTCTCATTCTCTGCTCCCTAACTGGATTACTCCTGGGACAGGACAACTGAGCAGGGGCCTGCTCATGGCTCAGGGCCAGGCCACCGGGCCTGATCTGCTTCTGCTCCCGCCCCTGCGCCGCGCTGGAAGGCTCCCTATGCCACGGGCGGCCGAAGGTTCGCCTCCTGCCACTGCCCTTTGGCTGACCTCCGAGCCGCCCTGCAGACACGGAATGATGGTTTTTATTTTTTTTAATTTTTTAATTTTTTTTTTAAATATATAGCAGCAAGCATTAGAACCAAGTTTTTCTATCATTTAAAACATGTCAACTAGGGCAGCCCGGGTGGCTCAGTGGTTTAGCACCTGCCTTCAGCCCAGGGTGTGATCCTGGGGTCCCCAGATCGAGTCCCACGTCAGGCTCCCTGCATGGGGCCTGCTTCTCCCTCTGCCCGGGTCTCTGACTCTCTCTCATTCTGTGTCTCTCATGAATAAATAAATAAAATCTTTAAAAAAATAAAAAAATGAAAACAACTCAGTGGAAGGTCAAAATGAATCTGTTGAAGCCTGGCTTGGGGTACCCTGAGTCACAACTATTACCCAGATAAGCGACTCCAGGTTAAGGGGTTGTGGGGGCTGCATGGGCAGCGGAACCAAGCCACAGCCAGCCTGTGCTTTGTGACGAGAACCATTCATGAGACAGCAGATTGGTGCCGGCTCCCAAAAAGACCTCGTCAAAAATAAATAAATAAAAATAAAATAAAATAAAAATTCTTTTGAAATTTTAAAAATCAAAAAAATAAGACCTCACCATGAGCGATTTTCTTGGGTGGCAAATGACCGTGTTGGAGAAAACAAGGCATGTGTAAAAATAGAAAGAAACTGAATTTTTCTTTTCCCTCACTCACCTCGCGATTTGCTATTATTTTCAGACATAAGAGGGAGGACTGGATTTTGACATCTGCAGAATACACGGATGTCTTACTTTAAAATTGGCATTATATAACTGTCTCATCATTTTGGGGCAAAATGACTCTAACTAGAAGCCCTGGGTCTCCCACTCGTGTGAGACTACAGCGATGGAAAGAAGACCATACCAATTATTTTTTAAAATCCTGTATCAGTGTACCGTAAGTCATGTCAAAGGTGCTTAACAGGGTTTTTGACACTTAAAAACTGTAAAACAAATTCTTAAATGTACTCATGTGTCAGTTAAAAGCAACAGAAGTAAAGTAAAATGCACCATGCATTGGTGCATCCAATGCACCATGGACAAAAATCAATACTTTTCCCGGAAAAAAAAAATTAAAGAACAACAGGAGACTCAACTTGACTAGATCTTTACATTTTCAGAGGGCCTTTACAAATAATTTTATCATTTTTGCACAATATCTTATAAGCTGGTTGGGGTAGGCATCATTTGTCTTGCCCAAGGTCATAGCTAATATCCAGGAGACTTTAGAGCATGGAATCGAGGACTTATCATTTCTAATTCGATGTTTTCTTTTCCATGTAACCAGCATTCATTGTACTGGTAAGAATTAAATAAGTTTAAATTTTTGGTTATATATATGTAGATATATAACCAAGTATATATATATTGATATATATCTATATATTATTGAACAATAATTCAATGTGTGTGTGTATATATATATAAACTTTTGGATACACACACTTGACATTATGCATCTAAATGAAACATCCTCATAAATTATATCTGTAGCTGTGATTCAATATTCTTTAAACAATAAAAACTGAGGGTTTGCTCGCTTCCGGCTATGATTATAGTTACTGCCGTGGAGAAGAGGGCTTTCAACAAAAAAAATAAAATGAGAACAGGAAATAAACACGTGCCACCGAAAACGTCTACAGAATTTATTTTGGCAAACGCAGCAGAATGTGCAGCTCACTATTCTGTGCAGAGAAAGGGGACTGCCAGATGATCGCTGGCGTCCAGCGAGTCCCAGATCACGCCGGAGGACCCCGGCTGCCCAACTCTCCTGCAGCAGGAGATGCGCTCTGCGTCCTGACTCATCCCCTTCATGCCACAGAAGGTGCAGGGGATCGGGGGTCGGGGGGGCAGGAGAAGCGACTGGGGGACTACCTCGTAAGGATGCACACATGGAAATGCCCTTCTTGGTGGCTGAGCCCAGACTCGGGTCTTTACCGTGATCCGTCCCTAAGTGTGTAACATCTGCGTGGCATCTCGGGGCTGTGATGTGCTATGAAAGGCCCAGCATCATAACATCAGGGCACGTCCTAGGCCTGCGTATACAACTGGGGAGCAGAACCCCTGCGAGCTAACTACAACCTGGAACATTCTGGGGGGGGGAGGCACCAGAGGGACCAGATGCTACAGGGTCTGCGAGGGAGCCCCAGGGAGGGCGGTGAGAAGGCCCAGTGGTAACTGCCCAGGGAGCAGAGGACCCAGAGGGGAGGGAGAAACCAAGGGGAAACTCAGTTACTTGGTGGCTGTGGTTTGGGCCGTGTGAAGCTGTGAAGTGTTACTATAGGGTTTTCTCCTTACAGGTCAATGACTTCTGCCCGTAACCTCAGGAGAACCTTCAAGCAAACCCATATTTCCTTAATTACCTTTGGCTGATATAAAATCTGATTTAATGTCTGTCACTGGATTTTGTAATTAGAACCGGGCTGTTTTCTGTGTCTTTGGATGCTCTTTTTCCTCTAAATCTGAGTTTCTCATTGTGTGAGATGAGAGAATGTGTGCTGATAAAGCATGAAAGCAAGCACCGCACACGGTGCCACGATAAATTCTAGCTACCATTTAATAATGCTTCAGATTTTTTTTTCCAAAATATGTTGATCTCTTTTGACTTTAAGGTATTTAATTACTTGTTACTTAGACCTGTACTTTGTCATCGTGCTCTAATCCCGTACATTAGCATCAGCAGAACTGTTGCCAAGCCCTGGGGTCATTGCTTATAACGAACATTTACAGTTTGTCTATTATGAAGCTTTGTTAATTTTCTTTCTTTTCTTTTTGTTTCCTTGCTCCTCTTCAATGGTTCTGCAATTGTTTCTATTTCCATAGCCCCCATGGAAGAAGCACAGGGAGGTGAATCAGAATATATGGATTCTAATATTGGTTCTGCCACAAGCAAGTTGTAATGGTCATGATCAAGGCATCTGATTTTCTGGAGTTTAGTTCTCCCTTCTAATAAGAGGTTCTGGTGAAATACATCGTCATTGCTCACGTAGACATAAAACAACGTGTACAAAAGTGTTCTGAAACATCTAACACACTCCAGGGTTTCTAAAGAATGTTGCTAGATATTTTCTTAAATTTACCTTCTGTCTGGGAATAGTTCTACTTCTCTATTAAAACTACTAATCATATCAGCAATAATTCAATGTAGCCCCTCTGAGTGAGGCCAAAAGTCAGCTCTAGGAGTGTTACATTCTTTCAAAAATTTAAATTCTAAAAATAAGATAAAATAAAAATAAAAATAAAAATAAAAAATTCTAGCAGGCCTGATGCACACAAAGGAGTAGTATTCAAAATGATATTAGTGAATAGGACTTTATTGAGGGCCTACCCTCTGTCCAGTCTTGGACCAAGAATATCTTGAATTTTATTATACAAATTATTTCAATAATACTACTCTTTAAAAAAAAAACTACCCTTTCAAACACGGTCTAAGTGTTCAAGGGTGAATATTCACGTCTCTTGCATATTATATTTAATTTATAAGCTATGTGATGCCAGAAATTAATGAATATAAAACATTCAAAATATTTACATATTTATTTGCTTCTCTAGAGATAAATTTCACTACCTAGTTACAATCTATAGCTAGAATATATACATCACCACGATGAGAGGGCTAAGCAAACAGTGGACACTGTGAATAGTTGATGAAATTGATATATATGTATAATTTAAATATTATATGCTTGCCTGTATTCATATATCATAATAATTATACCAATCTATCTTTATCTCCCTGCATATTTGATTTATTTAGCAATATTATCTAAGAAATTTGGAGCCAAAATGCTTATGATCTAGAAGATTTATGATCAGGGATTAAACAGATAAATCACAAAAGCAGAACTATCACTAAGCTTTATACTTCTAGATGAAGGTTGCAGCAACCTTTAGCTGATTTTTTTTTCCCCTGTATAACCTGTGAAAATGTGAAAACCATATTCTGGATTATTTGTAAATATTCAATTTATTCCTCAGAGTTTTCATCTCAGATTATAATAGTAATGACTTATTGAAATTTTTATTTAAATGGGGAGTTTAAAAAAAATAAAAATAAATGGGGAGTTTCCCTAAACTGTCCCACTATTTAGTGATTTAAAAATAAAATATTTCAGGTCATTTTATTACAGTGGATTTTTCTAATCACAATCGCACAACTAAACAATGTTAGTGCTCCATGTTGTTTTAAATTTAAAAGTCTTTATAATTTAAAAAACAAAACTAGTATTTTTAAACCAACTGGATTATCATTGCCTCCTCTTTCCACTTAGAAAAATGCTATATTTGAACCTGGAATTAAATTTAGTTTAATTTAAGTAGTAGGAAAACAGCTGATCTTTGGGGAAGGGGAGCTACTGTACACTTTGCACACACACACATAGCCACACCATATATATGTATTATATTATACATATATTATAATATATTATATATATTATTTGCTTTACAGGGAATTTTTCAGGGTTTACAAGAGAATATGTGATTGGTAGCAAGAGACACAGAATATTTATGAAGAAACTGCATTTTCTTTTTTCTTCACATTTGAACTTCTTTATAGGTTAAATATATAGTCTTGAGATGGCACATTCCTACAACTGAAGAAGGGATCTTGAGACCTAAACTTGCATACTCAGTTTTTTGGATATTGTAATAAAAAAAAGTATTATGATAAAAAAAAACAGGTTGCTACTCTAATCTCAGTTCTACTTCTAAAGATAAAATTATTAATCATTCAATAATTATTTAATGTAAGTGAAACATCTCAAAAATTAAAGGATCTCTAAGTACTTGGTGTCACTGATGCTATAGAGTCATCTTAATTTACTTTTTTAAAATCAAGATCTGCATAATTATACAAACTGGAATACATATACTTAAGGGAATGCCATCCTTGGAATTGGGACCCAGTCACTTTGTCACTGATAGATGGTGATGCTCATGTTCTCTTTTCTTTCTGGAACACAATTAGAACTTATTATTAAAATTAAAGTAGAAGCACAGTAAACAGAGAAGGATGGGCCATGAATGATTGTAATTACCCAAGCAGAGTTCTCTCCCTAATGGCCTCTCTGCATTTCTAGTAATGTTGGTCAGACTTGAGGATAGATCCCTAAGATCTACATATCCAATTAATCACATAATTCTCAGATGTATTTGGCTAAAATTCACATTATACAATCAATGGCAGCTCTGCTGGATTGATAGCTCTGCTAGTGCCTAGGATATTTTGCCTAAGAAGGAGCGCAACAGAAATGAGTGGCCAGATGGAACCCTTCTGTTTTCCTCAGTGGAAAACACTGGGTTTTGAGTATATTGGATGGTCCTGGAGAATTTCATTCAGCCCTAGTGAATGAGCAGGTTCTCCATTGCGTTGGTCTAACCCTTCACAAGTACACCGGTGAGCAAGGGTCCTATCATATTTATGGCCAACATATGGCTGACTAACCATAGATTATGAAGGAATTCAACTTGCTCTCCTATATTTAATATTTTCCAGTAGATTTCCCTTTTGCCTTCTTTCTCGTCTCTGACACCCTTGGTTGCCAAAGGATCTTCAGCTTTGCATCCAACCAACCTCATCCCCTAAACTCTGGAAATGTTTTGATCACTAACATATGTTAACCCAATTTCCCATTTAGTTGCTTTTAACATCCCTTAAAATTCAGTGTGCTTTAAAAAAAAAAAGTCCTCAATGTAGATTGCAGAAGACTGGAAAGTACATTGATTTGAAACTTAAGATTCCCACCCTGATACTTTAATGACTCTGAGCAAGTTAATTAATAATAATCGTCCTTCATTAGACTCACCATGGATCCAGATATCCATCATATCCATCATATCCATATCCGCTTTTTTTAAAGTGCTTGGTATACTTTATTTTACATAATCCTCACAACGACCCTATAAGAAGGTCTTATTATCACAACTAATGATGAAAGAACTGAGACACAGAGAGTTTAAGTCAGTTTCTCAGAGTTACACAGCTAGAAAGTATAGAAGAACTCAACATTTAAATCAAGGATTTCTAGCTCTAGAATTGGTTCCATAATGCTATTTTCCCACTGGAGCCTTTTATCTTACTCTATAAAATGGGGTAATAATATCCACCTTATTGGACTGTATAGTGTCATACCTAGAATATAGTAGTCTGTTTTAATCAAATATTAGTTCTCTTTCTCCCCACACCCCCAACCCAATACTAAGGTGTAAAATTCCTAAGTAGGAGTTTTGTGGGTGAGGAAGATAAAGATTTCATGTGGGCTGAAAAGTAGAAACCATAATTTCCATGAGGACTTTTAAACTTAGTGACAATTATTCTCTAAATCTTTAGCTTAGAGTATTCATTGACTCTTACAAAAGACCATTTTCCATCATGGTGTCTTGGGGTAGACCTCACTCAAAACATGACCAATTTGAGAACATCTTTATATTAAAAGACTGTAGCTGATAGATTAAATTTTAAAAATCACTAAAAATGTAAGCTCTTCAAGCATTATCACAGCATTTAGAAAAAGATGGAAGGTGCCTAATATAATACAGATATTATTAAGCACTGAGTTTGCTGATTTTTTAAAAAGATTTTTAAGATTTGCTTATTTGAGTGGGAGAGAGAGAGGGAGAGGGCAGGCATGCATGACTGGGAGGTGGGCCAGAGGGAGAGAGTGAAGCAGACGCCCCATGGAGCAGGGAGCCTGAGGGGATCATGACCTCAGCAGAAGGCAGAGGAAGCACTAAAAACTTACCTTTAGAGAGTCTCCAAAAAGATCTCTTTTATTTAAATTACCATTATTTACAATTTTGTACTAATACAAAAAGGCTGGTTTTTGTTCAACATAGTATGCCCCATTAAAATAAGAACTCTTTATGATGCAAGGTTTTTGGCTTAGGTATTGGCCCCTGCACTCGGAGTGAATGTGAATTACAGCAGTTGGAAGGGAGTATTCCCTCAAAAGGTAAGGGGAAGAGGTCGACAAAATATATCTTAAAAGTCTTCTCGAAAACTCCAAGGTTATCGTTCTATGAATAATTGGAATTTTTTTTAAAATAAAGAATAAAAACAAGATAACTAAATTGTCTAAAGTTTCATTAAATGTTTTCAAAATTTAGTTTATGCAAAATAAAATATCACCCATATTTCAATATTCGTATAATTTAAATATAATTCTTATCAGTATAACTGCTTTAGTAGGATATATATATATATAATATATAATATATATGTATGACATCATATGATAATGTGATAAACCATATGATAACCAAGGGATAGGATAGGTACCTAAAGGTCAGCTAGATTGGTCTCATACTTTAATTTCTCTAGGAGTTTGTGACTTGTCCAAGGTTCATAAATAAAGTGTGAGACTGGGACCCAAATGAGCAGTATTCGTATTAGTGATCTTTTTAAAAAATTATTTTTTATTTTAAGTAAACTCTACACCCAATGTAGGGCTCTAACTCACATGCCCAAAATCAAGAGTCACATGCTCTACCACTGAGTCAGCCTGGTACGCCTGTGTCAGTGGTCTTTTTATTACTATACAAGTTTACGTGTGTATGTGTGCACATGTGGGGACTTACATACATCTCTATAAAATATGTCTGCCCTTTATAGCTGCTTTAGAAATTCTATTTGAGTTCTGTTGCTTAGATATTAAATCACCAACTAGAACTAAAATATTAAAAATTCTGTAGAATAAATAGCCATAATTTTAAATATTTTATATTTAGAAAAACTCATATTACCTTCCAGAGAAATTCATGCATATATTTATTATTTATTTATGTGTGACAAGAGAAAGAAGCATTCTGTATCAAAAATGCGCTTGCAGAGTGGGATGCCCAAGTCATTACAGAGGCAAGTTTGTTACTCACTTATTGGATGGGATACTGAGTGGACAGGCACAGGGCAGACAGTCTTCAGAGGTTCCTTTACTAGGGTCACCATAGAAACCAGGAAGACATTGATTGCAGTGTGGGCCACCTGTGTGATCCTTGCAGTTCTGAGGAAGAAATGCACATCAGAGTTTATTATTTTGGTCTCAAGCATCAACATTTACCAAAAACAGGTCTACAGGGTTATGAGTCTCTTCCCTGTTAGAAAGAATAATTTTCCCATTAAATTGTCAATTTTACAGCTGGGAAATAGCACTGAAAATTAATCTAATACGTAGCTTATAAACTACATGCCAGTTTCAGCATATGCATGCTTAAAAAGAAACAACTGAAATTCATTATAATTTTTTCCTTTCTTTCTTTTCTTCAAAGATTTTATTCATTCATTTGACACAGAGAGAGAGAAAAAGAGAGCGGGCGCACAAGCAGGGGGAGCAGGAGAGGGAGAAGCAGGCTCCCTGCTGAGCAGGGAGCCCGACTGGGACTCAGTCCCAGAACCCCAGGATCACGACCCCAGCCAAAGGCAGATGGCTCAACCACCAAGCCACCTGGGCATCCTTATAATTTTTTTCATTATACAAATCTTATTTTATTTTTCTGTTAGTTTTCCATTTTTTTTCAGTAAGGAAATACATCTAATTGTGCATGTGTGTACATGTGCATAGTCACAGAGTCCTAATAATGTATTTAGTGGAAATTGTAGCTTATTCTAGGTAAAAGTCAATTGTTCAGTTTAAAACTGCAGATTTAATGAGAACAGTAGCTACTCATACAAATCCTCTGGGACAGTGATGCTCTTACCTCAGAGATTAATTTGGACCTCAGTGGGCTCTGATGATTTGGACAATGCACTAGTGTATTATACCTGTGAGGGGCCTGCATGGCTCATAATTACACAGTAAGAATATGGAAAGATTTCTAAACATATACCAATATGTAATGAAACCACAAGGCCCATAACAATTTTTCTCCAATACTTTTTTTTTTACAATGAAACTGCATTTTTTTGCAGTTTCTTTTCAAAAATAAAAAAATCAAAATAAAATAATTTATATCTAGATTTCTTCGTATTAGTTATAGTATACTTATCAACTCAGGCTGTGTTCACAAGAGACTGGTAGAAAGGTGAACACTCCAGTTAACTAAACACTGGAGTTGTCTATAAAGCTTTCAATAGCACAACTTGATAAATTTTAATATTTTGGCATCATATAGACCTAACTTCTGTCTCCAATAGTACAATAAAATGGATCTAATTCCTTTTAAGAATCACCCAATATGGATTCATTCTCATTGAAATACATTTTTATTTTTATAACCATAGAAAAATATAATATTTTTCTCATGTTCAAAAGTGTTCATCAGGGGATCCCTGGGTGGCGCAGCGGTTTGGCGCCTGCCTTTGGCCCAGGGCGCGATCCTGGAGACCCAGGATCGAGTCCCACGTCGGGCTCTCGGTGCATGGAGCCTGCTTCTCCCCTCTGCCTGTGTCTCTGCCTCTCTATCTCTGTGCCTCTCGTGAATAAATAAATAAAAAATCTTTAAAAAAAAAAAAAAAAAACAAAAGTGTTCATCAGAGTTTAGGGGTAAATAAAAATTTTTATTTTTATGATCAGTAATTAATATGCAAAAGAAGCAGCTAAAACATAAATTCATTATAAGGATAAAGTAAATGTTTAATAATCTGGATGACCACGAGGGTGGCCAGCCTAATTCAATGAAAGGTCTGAAATAACATCAGTATATTTTTAAAGAAGCTAATTTCAATTACATTTAGTAAATGGATTTAATTAAAAACACACAAATACATGTTTTTTTTTTTTTTTTAAACAAAGCTTGTTAAATTCCTTGGGGAAAGGGACAGTTCTTTTATTGAGTAGAAGATACTAAATTAAAATCCAATCATTTAACGCTCTGAATCTCTCACATTCTATAAAATGAGAGAGTTAAAGCCTATGATTTATGAAATTTTCAAGCTCTGAAATCCCATGACAGTTTCATCAACTACAAGTAAATAGGTATTTCTTTAGTATCTGGTGATACTTGAAAATAGGTTTTTCTTTAAGGTACTTTACATTCTCTCTCAAATGCATTTAGCAAGCCTTTTTCAAAGAAAGCACAGAGGCTAACTTCACTATTAACAGTTGTCTAAATAACAGCATATTAAGATGGAGTGTATAAAACATGGATCAACGTGAAAAAGGCTTTCCTCTTTGATTTCATCTTCATATTAATTCCTTTCGGTCTTCAAGCTTAACTAAGGTGGCCTATTACTAAAAAATAGTGTATTTTCTGCAATATTCTTTGCATATTGACATGATCAAATTGTATCTTTCAAAGACTTAGGGGTTTAAAAAAATAAGATCATAAAATTGATGGTCTTAATCATGTTGCAAGTGGCATCTCTAAAATTCCACTGAAAATCTTGCATAACCCAGACACCCTACTTTTCTTTAACTACTGATCTAAAAGAAAAAGAACATGTAGAAGTCGCTTATATTTACTGATGTCACATCTCATTTAGTGGAAATCATAAAATTAATCTTAACATTCGAGTGTTTTTGCAACTGTGCCCAAAACAGCACTAGGCAACAATACAGTGGAAATCAGAACTAAAAAGATGAGAAGTGTACTCTGATGGGCTGGTTATTTTCACAGGTGTCCTGCCATAAAGATGTTCATTCAAAGCACATGTGACAATTACAACAGGAAAGGACAAGTAAGCAATCTTCCCATGTGGCTTTGAATGTTTCCTGGGTCACTTCAAGTGTACTTTGAGTTAAAATGACCTTTTCTCTATAGGTCCACACTGTAACAGAGGTCTGGTAGTTTGATCTGATATCAAAACTGTATTTCAGTCAATTTCTGATCATATTTATTTATTTATTTTCTGATCATATTTCAAACCAAGCTGATTAAAAAGCAGTTTATCTGTAAATTTCATAAATTCTCTGTTTAATGGTAGTGGAAAAAACATACATACTTTTAAAAAGGAGATAAAATGCAAGTTAAGCAAACCCTAAAACTCTCTTTAATGTGCAACATTCAAATATTTTTCCCTGTGGATCATATCAGAACCAATATGCTCAAAATGGGATATTAGCACTTAGTTATCAATATCATTTCAGATTAAAGGCATTGGAAAGTCTCCAGAAAATATCTTACACGATCACATATTAGCCAGCTATAATGGAAAACCCAGAAAACACCAGATTCTACTAGACAAGATTTCTATTGTTGCCCTAAGATTCCCACTGTTATTTGAAGGTGGCCTCCTATTTTTTTGTCCATGAAACAGAGTCAGTAAACAAGGTTCCATCAGTAGAAGATCTCAAATAATTGTTGCTCCCTCCCTTCTTCCTCCCCAAATTATGCTGAATGAAACTATTTTATTCAAAAAACACGCTTCCATTCTTAGAAATACCACATAACCAAATGGACCAACAGCATGATTTGATTTAATCCTAATCAATCCATCATGAAATATGACTATTGGAAACATTAGAAGTCTGGTATTGTTATCTATTTATTTTGTCTTTTTTTTAGGTTTAAATGAAGCACATCCATATCAGCTTTGGGTTGATAGTTCCCCTAGCAGGTTAGCAACATATTTAAAGGTAACTCAATATTTTTCCCAGGGTACATTTTAAAAGACTTATGGTATAATTAAAATGAAAATCGCTGTGTCTTTCTATTCATAAAAATGCCATTTGAAAAATCTACTGATTGACAAATTAAGGCTATCATGCTTTATAGTGCAAAGCAACTAAACAAAAGCTTATAGAGAGAAAATAGAAAGAGCATCAATAAACCTAAATGCCCAACTGTATTGAAACAAGAGCCCTGAATTTTCATTTTGGGTTTTTCCCAGAAGCTTTTAAGTGGACAAAAAAAGTGGGGGGGCGGGGAATCGCGCAAGAGGAAGAGAGAGAACATTTAGAAACAGAAATAACAGAGTCTGCCTTAAATTCTACAGGGAAATGAGAATATGATAGACTCCTAAACTGGCACTGTTTCAGATTGTGTTTCTGGAAAACTAATGAAACGAGAAGTGTTGTTTCAAGCTTCTTGCCACGTCAGACAATACGAAACCAACACGCTCTTGAGGTTCATCAGAACAGTCTATGAAGGGACGTCTGGGTGGCTCAGTGGTTGAGCGTTTGCCTTTGGCTCAGGGAGTGATCCTGGAGTCCCGGGATCGAGTCGCATGTCGGTCTCCTGCAGGGAGCCTGCTTCTCCCTCTGCCTGTGTCTCTGCCTCTCCCTCTCTCCATGTCTCTCATGAATGAATAAATAAAATCTTGAAAAAAAAAAAAAAGAACGGTCTATGCAGCATATATCCTCCAATCCGGAGGCTTCTTAGCAGGATGGAAAGTGCTGGCCTTTGCAGAGCTTAGGCCAAACTTACCTGTAGAAGGGATAAGCAGCTCTGGGGAATATGTATTGCACATAGGTATTATTTTTAAATCTACATATGATATTTTGTTTTTACTTAAGTGTTGAAATTTTAAAATAAAAAAATACGCAGCATGCCCTCATTTTTTTTCACTGTGGGAAAAAAACTGAATTATGTTTATTATAAAGATTATATTTTATGCTTTTCACATTAGGGGGATACAAATCACGTCCTGTTATAGAAATGTAATCTATTTCTCGTAGATTTATGGGAAGGATTGGGGCCATCTATATTCACAGTAGATATGTATCCCAGTCATTAGTTCTATTTTACTACTATGCTATATCTAATTCTAATTCAATTCTTGGGGTACTATGGGTAAACATGTCCTAATACTTGTTAGGAAGATCACATACGAAGGAGCGTTCTCAGCTTCCAACTCAGTTCAATATAAAGCTCTCCGTCAAATCATTTCTTAACTCCAGTGTTTGTCCCAAAGGTAGTAACCGAATAGCAGGGCCAACCGAGCTGATTTCAGCCTCGTCCATCAGCTTCCGCAGAGGAGGAGGCACTTACCAGGCATTCTCCGGTGAGGTCATCGCAAGATTCCGCATGACCGAAGCACTGACAGGGTTCACAGATGCCACCAAAGACAGTGCCGTTAACTCGCCTGTGCCGAGGCCAACAAGACTGAAAAAGATGAGGTTTCAAGTCTCAGGCTTTTTTTTTTTTTTTGAGTTTTTTTTTTGAGTTTTTTTTTTTTTTTTTTCAGATAAAGGAAAATGTTTAGGTAGCAAACTCAGCACACACGCCCATCAGGGTCGCCATTATGGAAACATGGCCACACAGTTTTCCTCCTGACATTTGGGACTTGGTACTGACCTTAGCGTTACTGGCAGGTATGAGATTAGAGGAAGCATTAGCTTGCTGTCTCTTCTGAAATGGTAAAATAAAGAAGAGATATAAAGAATTGAAACGTGATAGTCTCAAAGTACAAAGCGCAGACAGGAAAACAGAAGGAAAAGTACTGGAACAAGGCAGCAGACATAGAAGGACTTTCCGAGAACCTCAGCCTAGGAGGTCACCTACTGGCATCCCAAGCAATGTCGATGTTCTGGAATAGGTTCCCTTACCCTTAACTCCGTCACTTTGCAATCATTTGGAAGAAAGGCGGTGCCTCACTCTTACACGTGGTCACAGACACAGCCGACTTCTACACGTAAAGAACTCACGTCTTTCATTCTCAGTTGCCCACCGCCTATCAAGGTGTCTCCAATTTGCACAAAACAGTTCATGATTTATTCACCCTATATTCCCTTGATATTGTATTGCGTTATTCTGCTGGAACCTCTACTTATATTCACCCTTCCTTGGTAAGGTGCAGGACACTTTATTATACAAAAATGGAATTCTGATTAAAAAAATGTTCGGGTCTTAGAATAACGCTGTGTCGGTGCCAGCTCTGGGTCCACTGGCCCCCTTAAGGACGTTTCCCTTCCACGGCACTGACTACACCCTGTATGGGACACAAAATAAGGGGGGCTGCCCTCTAGGAGCTTGTGTTCCCTCTCAAGTTAGGAGAGCCTCTTGTGGATGATTTATCATATTTCTGGATGGTTAACCGTAACATGATATATCATGAAATGGCCCTTTTTTTTTTTCTCTCCAGTTCAAAATGGAAATGACAGAAACCACTGAAGTAATAAAGTATATAGAATTGTGTTGTGTACTGTTGGAAACATTCTTTCTGCCGCAGGGTATGAAGACTCTTAGATTTGAACATCAATAACAAACACATAAAAAGGATCTGCTGATACTTCACATGTGAAAGGAAAGCAAAAATGACTTTCTTCTTTATTTGGGCAGCACAAAAAAGTTGTTGACTTTTTATCCCTTTCTTATCATTTCTCCTCATTGAATTTTTTGCCACCCCAGATTGGTCATGGAAGAAATTCCCTTCTATGATATGTATTCCTAAAAATTGGTGAAGCAGCAGACCCAGAAGAGGGCAGAAATGAAATGTGTTGATAACAGGGAGAGGGCTGATTTACTGTTTTCAGGTCAAATATTCATAGAATTGTCCTGAGTAAGCTTTTCTTTATACTCTGCAGATGCACTACTCATACCACATCTTCATCAAGTCCAAAAGCATCTGCAATATCTCCATTTGTCACACTCCCTGGAATAGTGAGGTGGGAGCGCGGAATCCTTCCTCCTCTCAGGGAGCATCACCACACTCCTAATCTGCACTCCACTATCTGTTGTCCTTCCACTACTCTCTCTGGCCTGCATCAGTAATAGCTCTCTTTTCTACTAGATCACTACTATCAGCTCAAAAATATGATCTAGAAACCCGACCAAAGATTAACAAAAGTGACAAAATTACTTCCTTAATATCCCATAATTTTCCAGTTACCTACCTGTTTTTCTTTCCAGTACTAAAAAAGTCTTTTCTTCCTCCCTTCCCTCTCATGGTTCATTCCACCCTACTCTGTCTTGTGCTGTCACCACTCAATTAAAACTGACGTTGGCTATGTCACCACACTCCAGGTAGCCAAAGCCAGTAGACAATTCCATGACTGCACCTTACCTGACCTCTCATCAACACATGGATTAGTTGACTCCTCTCTCCCTCAAATTTCCTCTTCTTCAATTTCCATGATGTCACAGTCCCCACATTTCTGCCCTAGGTCTTTGCTTTCTCCCCTGCTTTGACCCAGCTTCTTATTGTCAGGAGCTCCTAGGAGCTTGATCATTTTTCTCTTTCTCATCACACTGTCTCCTAGGCAATTTTATTCAGCCCCATAGTCTATGATGCCTTCCAAATACATATCTCTAGACCACACAAATATTCTAAGTTCAAGACCTGCATATTCTGATTGTACATTGACACCTATAATTTACACTTTCCAAACCCAGTATTTCTAAAATGTAATATTGATTCCATCCTCTCCCCACAGCCATTCCTCCCCAGTCTTCCCCAGCTCAATAAGTGACATTACATCCAATTACTCAAGCTGGTAATCTATGACTCATTCTTAAACTTCTTAGTTCTTTAAACTCTCCCCTGGTAAGTAATCTATCAATAAATCCTATTGGTTCTACTACCAAAATACATAGAGAGTAAAGTCGTATCTTTCTACATCCCCTGCCATTAGCCTAAAACAAACCACAACAGCGTATCCTACCACTACCATAGCAGCATGCTCTACCGCAGTAGCCCATTAACTAGTCTTCCTCTCATTCTTGCCTTCCTATATTATGTTCTTCAGACTGTAGCCATAAAGACTTTTTCCAATAATAAAACTCAGGTCATGGCACTACCCACCTTCAAGTATTCTCACGATTGTCCATTGTACTTTGAATAAAATCCCAAATTATTATAATGTAGGCAAAGCTGTGAATGGCCCGGCTCTTCTAATTACATCTCATGCCACCCTCTCTGTTGCTTGCTAAGCTCTAGGCACCCTTGCCCTCTTTCAGGTCCTTGCAGACTCCAGCTCCTTTCTACTCCTTCCTCATCCACTTCCAGCTTCTTCTATGTAGCTGACTCTTCCCATTCTTCAACACTCAGATTACATGTTATCACTTCAGAAAGCAACTCCAGACAACCTTTCATAAAGTAGCCCCTCTTATCTACTCTTCCAACACACATTCTTAGTAGCTCTATCAAGATACCTTGTTAATCTTCTTCACGGCATTTATTACATTTATTTAAATTTGCTCTTTGGCATATTGTCTAGCCCACCACCAGATGTAATATCCTTGAGGGCAGGGACCATCTGTATTGTTCATTACCTTATCACCCATGTCAAGGGTCTCGATTGTGTCAATATACAGGATTATCGGTATCTATTAGCTAAAAACAAGTATATGAACACTTCCAGAAGATAATGTTATTCTCATCATATAGAAAAGAAAACTAAGATTTGAATTAAAATACTTCTTTTTTCAGGACTCCACTCTGTTTTCACTTCCTCACCTGACTCACCTGTGAAGTAAAATGAATTATAATGGTACTAGGAAAGTAAGAAAATATTTGAGAGATAAACCGTGGAGGGATTTATAAGAAGTTGAGTAGAAATGAGAAAAAAAGATTTCAAATCAACATTATGGGCTAAAAAAGTAAAAAAGAATGATATTATAATGAGTGGTTTTACCTGTTTTTTGGCAACTGAGAATTAACATTCTGGTCTTTGTAGTTTACTCAGCTTTAAAGTGGTTTGTGGATATTGGTGATAGCAAAGCTAGAAGGACTGGCCATATGAACTCAGTAAAAAACAAATGAAATCAGGAAAGGATAGGGATGCATAATAACAAGTCTAAAGAGACGACATTTTGACAAGGAAAAGCAGGAATTGTTGAAAAAAATGAAGAAATCACAGAGAAGTCCTGGAATTCCAGAATTCTTTGTCTCTTATTCAATTAAATTCTTTAATGGGCTTCAGGACACCTTTATTTATCAAATAATTATTGTGTGAGAGTCACAGGAAGTTTTTATTTTCCCTCCTGTTTCTTTGTTTTGACTCTCCCATGCTCTTCTCTTCCTACCTAATTGTCACCATGGTTTAGCATCCAGTTTGGGGTTTCTCTACTCCAGGATACTTCCAGTGATACTGGGCTCTACCAGAACTGCTCACCTCTTTGAATGATCATTGTACTTATGCTCTGTACCACTTACCAGTTCCTTAATTATATAGTGCTGTGATCCATTTTTTCAAAGATATTTGTTCTGTCTCCCTAAACAGACTGTTAGCTCTTTAAGGATAGGGATTATGATGAAATCTTCTAGATAATCCCCTCAGCAGTTAGTACAGAATTTACCAAAGATTCACAATAAATATTTTTGAAGAAAGGAAAGAAGAAACAAAAAATGTAGCCAATTGAACAATTCTAATATCCAATTTCATATCAATGGGCATTTGGAACTCATAAAGATTAAGAGAGTACAGGGAATAACGAATGGGGGGATAAGTATTAAAGCAAGAATAGAATCAAGGTATTAATTATTCCAATTGAAATAGGAACTGAAAGGTTCAAAGGGAGCTTTCTGGCTTGAATAAAACCTACTAGACTCTTAATAAAAGAATATGTTTCATCAAATACAGCATGTTTTATTTTATATGTAAAATCAAAGTTAGGTTAAGATAACAAAATTATTTCCACAATTATTTTTCTCTTCTTTAGATGAATTTTGGAAAAGCAAGTATCTCAATGAATTTCATTTGGTTTTATTTCTACATAATTGAATCTGTGCCTAGTTAAAGAAAACATATTTGTCATGAATATGACTCTAAATCCTGTGTATCCTCTAAAAGCATGCATTATTTTAAAGTACAAAATAACTGACAAAGCAATGCCTAGAGTATTTCTATAAATGGCATAATGGTATAGTGTGTTGAAGTGGAACGTCTCGGTACACTCAAATGATTCCTTAAAGGCACCATTTTTAAAGAATTTAAGCTCCTATTTATCTGCAAGCTATGTCCTCTATCAGGAAAATGGTGTTTATAATTTTTGACCCGGTTTCAACTCAAACCAATTTCAAACTACCTAAAAAAAAAAAATCTGTGAGTACATTAAAATTATTACCTTAAAATGACATGCTGCAGTATTAAGTAAGACATGTTAATCTCACTATGAATCTAGAATATTGGGGTAATAATAATTATCTCAAATCTTAGGTGCTAAGCAAATCAAAGACGTAGGAAATATTTCAGATCAAGGTATTTCTTCCTCATATATTCTTGACATTTTGGAGATTGTAACCTTCAGATGCTTGCAGTTTGGTATTCTTAGAAATGAAGCAGAGAAAGAGCATGATACACAAGATTAAAGACCAGAGGAAAGGGGGGAAAATATTGCTAGTTCCTCATAATTACAGAGATAGAAATGAAGGGAAATTATTTTGAAATACTAAATATTATTCTCTATCATTCATCTTATTTTATCAACCAACTACATAGGAAATAAACACATAAGAAAACATCAGATTTTCAGCTGGAGTAAGGTAAAATATCCAAAGCAGAAACATAATTTCAAGATGACATAATGTTAGTACTCTATTTGAAGGCCGTGATTTTTGGCAGACACTCAAGTTTCTTCTTTAAGGAAAACACTATTATTTATTCGTGCAATCATTGATGAAAGAGCTAAACTACTTTTAAAACAGTTTATTGAAAGCAATGTTGAAGGAACATGGACTGCACTGAGGATTAACTCTTGCAAACTTACTTCACAAGAGGAGCCAGTATATCCAGGTGGACACTGGCAAACCTCCACCGCTGCTGCAATGCTTCTGTCAGTAGGATAGGGGACCGCGGACTCCAGGCCAACAGAGCCTAACCTACAGTGGGAAGAAAAAGATGGTTAAGAGGCAAACTCTTTGGTATCACATAGCTTGAGGAATAGCAGAGTAATAGGGACATAAATATAGGTAAACTGTGTATGTGGAGAAAGAAGGCCAACAAATATCCATAACTTGATGCTCTCGTCATTCACTGTATTAGATAAAGTCTGTCCGTTAAAAGTGCTCACGACCACCATCATATCAAATGCTGCAAAGATACGAGAATAATCTTGCTCGGCTCTTGGGTTTTAGCTATGTGTTTTGATTTTCTTTTTGGGGGGAGATAGTTTAAAATAATGTAGTTGAAGGTATTTTTAAAAGAGAAAACATTCACATGACTGTTTGACTCACTTTAACATGTAAACTAGAAAATCAAAAGAAGACAATATTAATATCCAGCTCGAGCTTTTTAAACTGGAAGGGAAGGGAAGATAAAAGAAAAAAAAAGTTATTTTGATTTCTTTTTTCTCAGAAACAAATGTGCACATTGGTAGGTAAAAGTGAAACTTCAAATGCTCAGTTGAATTACTTAAAACGATTTTCTTAATTTGTTTTTGGCCTAAATTGAACACATTGTTCTCTGTATCTCCGGTTTTTATTTTATCAGCATTTCTGTATAATCTAGTGATTTTAACAGAGTGATTTGGTGTCATTCATTATTTTAGGGAAGAGCTGGTTTGGCCAAATTGAAAAATGCTGTTATATTTGCTTTCCATTTATATAAGAGGAGTATATGTACATTATATGTGTATTTCCCACATGTATTACCTTCTAAAAATATGCAAACTAATATGAATTAACAATTTAAATAAATGTTATTGGTATCTTATTGCTTTTTTCCCATTTTTTCTAATAAGAGAAATTTTAAAAGCTTCATTGTTATGAACACAGACTCAGGAGTGCAGACAGATCAAGATTTATATTCTGTCTCTGACATTTACCAGTCCTATAGCCTAGGAAAAATTACTTAATTTCTCTTGGTTTCAATAGTCTCACCTATGTAATGAAGATAATATGAGTCCATACATCATAAGCTTGATTAAATAATTAAAGGAAATAATGAATAGAAAGTTCTTGATATAATACATAACACATAGTAGGTGATTATTAAATACTAGGCATTTTATTAACATATACTTTTTTTAAAGATTTTATTTATTTATTTATTCATGAGAGACACAGAGAGAGAGGAGAGACACAGGGAGGGGCAGAAGCAGGCTCCCTGCAGGGAGTGGGATGTGGGACTCAATCCCAGGACCCCAGGATCATGCCCGGAGTCGAAGGCGGACGCTCAACCACTGAACTATTCAGGTGAACCTTTATTAACATATTCTCACTGACTGTTGAGACAGGATGGAAAATGTCTACATGAGTACTACAAGAAATACTACTTCTATCTCCGAATCTAGCTTTTTGACATTTTAACATACTAAAAATAAAACAAATTTAAAATAAACTCTAAGGGCACAAATTGATTGCTATTGATTAGTGATATATATATTTTTTGATTAGTGATATTTATTAAAATGATTGGTAACCTGCCATAACACACATTATGCACCATCCTTTAACCAAAAGAAAGATGTAACCAATTTTTGCATTTTTGCAAGAGTGGTGGTATATTTTTATTAATGGGTGATTCACATTTATCAAGGGGCACATTTATCAATTTCCCAAGATTTGGGAATCTGTGCTTAATCGATCCAGAAAACAAAACTAATGGGCTCATTTAATGTATCTTCAAGTGTAACAACCTTTAACCAAATCGTAAGCTTTTGAACTAATGCATTTCTAAAATATTTATTGTTTTGGAGCACCAGTCTGACTCAGTTGGTAGAGCATGAGACTCTTAATCTCAGGGTTGTGAGTTCAAGCCCCATGTTGGGCAGGGAGCCTACTTAAAATTTTAAAAAGTAATTAAAATCCTCATTGTTTTTACCTTCACTTTATTAGTCCTGGACACTTGACAGTAACTTGGAATGTGTATAACCTCAGACATACTCAAAAAATTGAAAAGAAAAACCAAAGCAATTGGATGCAATCATCTTAGGTTGTTGAATGCTAACTGGCATCTTCTAAAGACAAAGGATTTATCTTCAGGTACAGATTAATTCATTGAACACTATTTCTTGAATGCTTTCTTCTCTGGGGGTACAACCTGGACAACCTAGTAGAAGGTCCTAAACTGGGAAGTGTTAAAAAATCACTCATTCACAGTGTTCAGGTTACAAAGAAATTTTTAGGAAAATCTCTAATTTGTAATTTCTCCCCCACCAAATAAACTTGTACAAGAGGTATCATTGGCAACATTTTCCCCATTGGGGTGACATTCATTTAACATAACATTAACCATTTTAATGTGTTCATTTGGTACATCACAATGTTGTGCAACTACAACCTTTATTTGGTTGCAAGCATTTTCAACACCCCATGGGAAAAACCTATATCTATTAAGCAGTCACTTCCTATTTTAGCCTTTCTCCCAGCTCCTGGTAAGCCAGGAGTCTGCTTTCTATCTCCATGGATTTATCATGGATAATTTTGGATATTTCATATAAATGGAATCATACAATACATGACCTTTTGTGTCTGACTTTTCTCTGCTAGCATAATGTTTTCAAAGTTCATCCATGTTGTAGCATGTATCAGTGTTTATGGCTGAGTAATATTCCATTGTATGAATACACCACAACATAGGGTTTGAGTTACTAAAGTAAGGAGAGTACTTGCTTGTATCAACATGGGCTTATGAGCTCCTTCTCACAAACAAAGTTGGGTCATGTATATACCTAGCCAGATCATCTCAACACATGCTCAATATGCTTTTGTTGAATAAATGAATGGATCGATGGATAGCAGGTAGATGAACAGATGAACGTATGGATACAAGACTATCCACAAACATACATGCAAGAACAGATGAATGGATTGGTCAGTGAATGGGTGAATGGAATGTAGTTATCTAATAAACACTGACACACATACTCCCAGATAAATGATACATTAAAGCCTAGTATCCACATCCAGATGAATAAAGTCAGATAAGTAGAAGACAAATTACTTGTTTGATCTGGCAAAAAAATAAATAAATTGAAAAATGTTGGAGTTAGATCTTGGGGTCAGAGGTCAGAACTCATCTGAATGAACTGTGACATCTTATTGCCTGCAATTAATGGACTGTCACAAGATTCACTTAGATTTCTGATCACTTTAATTTCAGAATTAGATGACTTCATTATTGCTATACTAGTTTATTATCACATAAAAGATGGTCACAATTTACTAAACAGTAGACTGATCAATGGTGTATATAGTCCCAGGCTTTTCAACATAAAATTGGATATTGGAATGTTTCAAAATAGAAAAGTAAGTAATTGACTACTTTAAGGAACAATTTAAAACATAACAAAACAAAAACAAAAATATTTTCAATGAATTGCCAAATTTCATTTGTCTTTCAAACAACAGATGTGTTTCTCTTTAATCTATGTACCCATTCTGAGCTATGAGAAATTTCAACCAAACATCTTTCCCAGCAATATTCCACATTAGTATTCACCGGGCAGACCCAATGTTCATCAGGTTCTTCTGTTGGTAAATGGGATTTTAATGTGTTTAACAGTTTTAAGTGTTACTCATAAAGAAGGCTGCAGTGGTTTTTTTCTTTCCCCTTCAATATGGACACATTCTTTTCTTGATACCAGGCTGCATTCATTTAAATACATATTGCTGGGAGTAATAAAGTACTAAATTTTAGAAGTGCATGAACTATCAAAGATTTGTCAACTAAGTCTCCTGCTTTAGCTAGATATTTCCCCTTATTCTTATGACTTGGAAATACAGGTAAGATGATGAAGAGAAAAGACATAATTATGTAAGCTTTTACTGAAAATCAGAGTCACATCTGAAACATTGTCCTGGTACTGATTAAAGATTGTTCTCAATGTTTTTGTTTCACTATATTTCCACTAGAGTTAGATGGGTTAAACTTTACTAAAATAATAACAATAATATATAAAATAAATTATTTTTTAAACAATAAGAACTCTGTAAATCCTTTTAAATAATTTTTTCTTCTATTCATCTTTTTTTTTTTAATTGAAGGTATCCATTTAATTCTACTAAAACAAATGTTACTTTAAGGTTAACCACCAGAGATGAAAATTTTATTGCTGTTTCAGGTCCTTTGTACTATTTCATTTCTGTCAAAACATAAGATGATGACTCAGAACTTCCTGTAGTCTCTATCTTGCAGAAGTTCCATCAAGTATCACTCAGGGGGAACTGATAAATTTTACTCCACTCCTAAAAAGGCGAAGAATCATTTAGTAGCCCAGCAATGTCTGAGTGACCCATCTGAACATTATATTAAACATTATATAAACATTATATTCAAACACATTATATTCATAAACATATTTAATGCTAATATAATAATTCATCTCTTCCTTGGTAGCTCTACCAGTATGTACTGCGCACATTTCCAATGCACTATTTACTCTACTACCGTAAATGTACATGTCTGCCTTCCAACCTGGAGTATGCCTTTTTTCAACTCAGTGATCATTCATCCATCATTCATGTCCTTTTTGCCTAGCCTAACATGACCACATCATAATCATCACTGCTCACAAGCGTCTGCTATCTTCTGTGCACTATAATGGGGGTGGACAGATATCTCATTTAACTATGAGTGAAGGTAATGTGTAATTGTTATTGTCCACACTGACAAATGAAGAACCTGAGACTCAAAGAAGTGCTGTGTCCAATATAATGCAGTTAGCAGACAGTGCAGCACAGACTCAAACCCAAGCATGACTCCAAAACCAATAATCATCTTGTGACCCTACGTTTCCTCCCAATATATTGCTAGATAGCACAGCACAGCAGGTGTTGTTGGTACATCATTTTCTCATCGCCTTCAATCTTGAAAGTTAGGTTTTGTTTCTGCCACTTTACAGGAGAGGAAACTGAGACTTAGAAAGATATACGTAGAAGGCACACAGTAAATGTTGGCAGACTGAATGAATCCAGTATTTACATAATTGATTTGGCAAATAGTCGAAGACAATGGGGAGGAAACACCAAGAGCCCAAGGCCTAGTGAGTTCCATGTTTTGTTTTGTTTTTTAACTTTTAAGGGCCTAAAATGATAATTTCTTCAAAATATGGTTACCTGTATCATTAATTTCAAACGGTAGATGCATACTTTGCATCTATCAACCCTATTACCTAATCATCAAGAGACTCTCTTTATTTACAAGGGTTTTTCTAGATTATTTGTTACATAAGTTCTGTGCAATACTTTTGGTGCAAAGGCCCCAACACACCTTTACTCTAAAAAGTCATATGAATATATCTTGCCTTGAAACAATTCTGAATTCATTTTCAAGCAATAAAGAAGTCACATGGGGTGTATCATGATAAAGTCATGATGGGGGTTCAGTTATGCTGTGGTAACAAACAACTCCAAATTCTTAGTGGCTTAAAAGAAAAGCTTACTCATAAAATCCCCCACAGGTCTGGGTGACTGTTTAGGGCAGCTGACCTCTACTGTATGCTGTCAGTATTTCAGGTAATCTTTATCTTCTCATAAGTTGGATAAGCTCCAGAATCTCATACTGGCAATTTAGTGCTTTTCTTGTGCACGTGTCGGGGTGGAGTAGGGTGGAGAATCACTCTTGCTCACATATCATTGGCCGAACTAAGTCATATGACCACCCCTACCCTCAGAGGTTAGGGAAATGTAATACCACAAAAGGAGGAGTTTGGATCTGGGTATTTACCCAAAGAGAACAAAACACTACTTTAAAAAGATATGTGCACCCCTATGTTTATCATAACATTATTTACAACAGCCAATAGGTGCAAACAACCTACATGTCTGACAATATATGGATGGATAAAAAAGATGTGATATATACACCCAATGGAATATTACTCAGCCTTAACAAAGAATGAGATCTTGTCACTTGTGATGATATGGAAAGACCTAGAGGGTATTACACTAAGCGAAATAAATCAGACAGAGAAGGATAATTACCATATAATTTCACTTATATGTGGAATCTGCAACACAAAGCAAAGGGACAAGCAGACAAACAAATGCCAACCACAAAAACAGTAACCAGCTCATAAATGCAGAGAACAAAGAGGTGGTCGTCAGAGTGGAAGGAAGGTAGGGGATACGCAAAATAAGCGAGGGGAATGAAGAGGTACAGACTTTCTGTTATACAATAAATAAGTCACGGGGATGAAATGTATAGCACAGAGAATATAGTCAATAATATTCTAATAACTTTGTATGGTGATGGATGGTTAACCACACTTCTCAAGGTGAGAATTTTGAAATGTACATAATTGTTGAATCACTATGTTCTACACCTGACACTAACGATAATCTATGCCAACTGTACGTCAATGAAGATTTTTTAAATAAATAAACAAACGAATGAATGAATGAATGAATGAATGATAAAATTAAATTTAGAAGGAGGAGACTGGAAATTTGATGAGTTACACTAATGTCTGCCATACGGTAAAAGAAAAAAACCTGCAGAGTTAATACCTAATAGATATTAAGAAAAGCTGAACAGACTCCTTGCTTGAGTTAAATATCAAAGGTGCTACTAAATCCAAGGTTTAGAGAATTTAAAGGAGAAAGCTGCATGATTTGGTTAAGCTGATTTCTCTTACACTTCTAAAAGAAGGCTGCATTTTTCTGTTTTTATCTTCATCTCACCAATGAGAGCAATGAAAAAGAAACCAATTAATCTTATTGTCTGAGCCTCTCAGCATTCTGGAAAAGAATGACAGCAAAGACTGTCACAATCTTGGAACTAGCCCTGTGTGCTCTATCCTAGATGCCTCCAAGGTCTTAATGGTACTTGGAGACAATGTTATTGCTTGCAGTGACTAAGGTCGGCTGGAAATGCTTCCGATCTGTGTTCCTGTTTGCCATTAGCAAAATGTTTTCGCAGTCCTCTAATTCTATTCTCTTGGTGACCTTTTGAAGTTGGCAAGGCAATTGTCCTCCTCTGTATTTCACAGCCGAGGTGATTGAAATTCAAGGAGGTCAAAGCTACACTTATGTTTACAACTATTAAATAGCTGAATTGAAAACAGAAGTCAAAATCCTGACCTGCAGGCTAGTTCTCCTTCCACTCTTCATCTCCCTCTAACCACACAGCTGGAGGAAGCCAAGTCCGAGGGCTGAGAACTACAGTGGAAGTAAATCTTCCTTAAATACACCCAAACACGAAGTTGTGTTGGATAACTTCAATTCACTTGCACTTACATACAAACTGGATGCCAAGTCGGAAGCCTACTGTGCAAGGCAAGTCGAAATCAATTCAAGTGGTGTTTTACAAATATGACTCAATCCACTTGTAGATTGAGATAAATAAAATATAACAAGTTCACGGAATCGGGATTTATGCTGATTTTCTGCTTACCTGAAATGGGTTAAGAGTTTCATATCTGACATTGGCTCTTCCTTCTTGAAGGACAGTGCTTTTAGATGACGTGGGCTGCACTAAGCAGCCACCTAGCTCCCCTGCCCCCTGTCACTCGCATACCCTTGCTCTGTGAACACGTCACTCATCTATGGGGACACTTCCAAAGGTTTCGAATGAAACCGATGATTTTGATGGGTAGACACGGAAATTATCTGACATAAATCAGGAGGAAATGCCTTTGGATTAACTAGTCTGAGAAGCGATGCTGACAAAAATAAATAAGCCCCCTAGCCACCTTTCGTCAATTTGGTTGTCATTCATATTGAAAGCCAGAGGACTCATCCCTCTGTGCTGTTTAAACATGATGGCAATCTCTATTTACTAAATGGGAGAAAACATAATTAATTCCTAAGTGCTGCTTCACATCTTCATGGCATTTTAACCCAGCTTCTAGCAGAATTGCCTATGCAAAGGAGGTACACTGTCTGACAATAGTTCTGTTTATGAATCTGCAGTCCCCTCCTTTGGGAGATGGTAATGATGATCACACGTAGTTGAGACAGTACAAGTGAAAGACAAAGGAGGCCGCCTGAGCGAATGATGCGGGTGGGGGAGCAGCAACATAAAACAAAAACAAAAACAAAAACAAAACGAAAAACAAGTCTCCTGTAGGTAAGCCAGTATTGGAGACGTTGCTTTGACTCTGATTATGTCATGTTGTCAGTTTTGGTTCATGGGTCATCATCTAATTTAATCTCATTTAGGGGGAAGTTGCCATTCTATCATGTATTCTTAGAGCAGAAAAGGAGAAGGGGAAAATCCTCATTCTGATGTACTGAAGTTTACATTTCATTGGATAAATATATCAGTGTTTTTAAAATTAAAAGCATAGGGGCACCTGGGTGGCTCAATCAGTGAAGCATCTGCCTTTGGCTTCAGGTCATGACCCTGGGGTCCTGGGATGGAGTCCACTGGGCTCCCCACTCACGGAAAGTCTCTCCTGCTCCCTCTGCCCCTCCCCCACTCATAAACTCTCTCTCTCTTAAATAAATCTGAAAAAAAAAAAAAAAAAAGGAAAGCATAGCAGCCTATAGTCTGTTACAAGCATGTTCGGTTCCAGTCAAAAGTTCTCTCTTTAAAGAAAAAAAAAAAAACTGAAAAAAAGGAAAACAACTAATTCTACATAATGAGCACTTTCCATAAGTGTCACATATAATTTTCCCAACAGACCCTGAAAGGTAGACACTATAATCTCCACTTTACACTTGAAGGAACTAAGTTTCCACAAGGACCAATCATTTGCCAAAGGTCACACATAAAATAAGCAATTGAATCCACTCACTTCCTAGTCAGGCTGGCTCCAAAGCTCACACTCTTTTCTTTACATCACGCGGCCAATAGAGTCTTTTATAAAGAGGCTTGTGATTACTTAGATGAAAGCCCTTAGGTTTCTTATTGTAAACTCTATACTATTAAGTTAGAAACTAGTTAATTAATTAATTGGAAGAAAACACTTTACAAACCACTTTCCAAATATGACTATTCCAGAGTTATATTTAGTTTCCCACAATCTGAGTCATCATAATGGAGACTTTCTTTTCCAGTATAGAATTTCTCAGACTATGGATCATTTTTTTTTTTTTAAATCACATGCTCTGGCCAAACTATGAAGCAATCATCAATACTAGAAAAGAGCTAAGCCACACTCCTTCTGGGCATTTAAATTTCAAAGCTTTAATAAAAACATTTTTCACAAAACTAGTGCTCGATTCTTAGCTACTATTTGAAGGAAACCTACAGATCTTCAAAGTCACTCTTCTACCAAATGCATGTTTGCTCCAAAGACACGTGCCAACCCTGGGAGATGCAGTTCTTGAGTTTACCTGAAGATGGCTTCCACCCCAGGGCCGTAGGTGATTTGTATGAGGACTCTCTTCAGACTCGCAAGCACCGTCATAAACTCTCTTCTACTGACAGGGAAGTTTGTGCCATGTGTAGTAAACAACTCTTCCTTAAGTGACAATACGTGAATATGTTCTTCATATGGTTGTAGATACACCTCATCTTGGGCTGTGCTGATTCTCAAGTCATTTCCCTAAAGGTAAAAAAGAAAGTATAAAAAGGGTCAAACTGTGAAAAAGAAGGTATAAAGGGGTAAAGAGTGTGCATATTTGGATTGGCCAGTTGGCGAATGATCCTCAGTAGATTTTTAATTCCAGGTTGGCTTTCCTTTCATTCAGTATATTTCCGGGATATATGAGAATTGGCCTTAACCAGATGCATGATAAAGTAGAAGCTTTGTTATGCATGACTCTGCTTCCACCATTAACTAAAAGAATAGATATTGACAATTCATACATGCATGTGATTACACATACCTTGATTTTCAGGCAAGTGCACAATAGCTGCATATTTCGAATACATTATTTCATGGTGAATATGGGTTGTATAGAGAAACAGGGAAGAAAACTTAGCAACTTAGCACAGTGTAGTGTGTTCAGCTTTTGTTTTAAAGGACTCTTCTCTATGGGGAAACAAACAAAAACAAACCAGAAAAGCTCTGCAGGTCTAGTGTTCCCAGTAAGATAATGAATCCCCATAGGGAATGCACGGACTGACCTATGACATTTAGGTTCTCCTTCTTCTGAGTCCATTTATACTAATAATATAGAACTTCACAACATTTTACATTCAGAGAACCCCTTTTATCCTGAAGGAATTCCAAGACACACTTGTAGTTTCACTGACACATTATTACATACATACATATGTAATAATACATATAGCATCTAGATCACTTCACCTAACACTGAAAATACATATTTTAGGGCAAGAATTTTGTCATTGGTTCACATGCATGAAAGGTTCAAGGCAAAGAACAACAAAGCCCGGTGCTAAATCAACACCAACCTGTTTGGAATCACAAATGTGCATATGAAAGTGTGTGCCTTGAGACTGTGTGCAGTTTGGGGGAAAAGTATGAGAAAAGGGGAAGGGAGCCTCTAAGATATCTTTAGGCTTCCAGTACTTTGGAATTGCCCACAGCTCCCCAAATCCTGAAAGCAGTTTCTCCTATAACTTTCTTACCTAAATGAAGAGTTTTGAAGTCAAGATTCAACTATATCTAAAATAAACAAGTTTCCTTTTTCATTTACCTCTGCCTAATATAAAGACGTAGCCAATAAAACCTACTTGGAAGCAGGTAAAGATGGAAAAATTAAACTATGTAAATCAGCATTTGCCTAAACACCTCATCATACTTATATTCTTGGGAACATGGTCAGTATGTTTTTAATTTAAATTCCAAGTCTGGGGGGCCCCTGGGTGGCTCAGTGGTTGAGCGTCTGCCTTCGGCTCAGGTCATGACCTCAGGGTCCTGGGATCGAGCTCCACATGGCACCTGCTTCTCCCCCTGCCTGTGTCTCTGCCTCTCTCTCTATGTCTCTCATGAATAAACAAACAAAATGTTAAATAAAATCATAAATAAAACAAACAAACAAACAAACTCCAAGTCTGGTCTAGATGTCTCCTCTATCATTGAAACCTAACAAATATGCTCAGTCTTTTAGATATATCTCAGGGTGGAACAGAAGCCTGGCATAAAGGTATTTCCCAAGATACAATATCCCCCCCAGTCGTATTTTAGTTAACGTCAAGCCCATGAGGTAAGGTGTAGCCTCTGAGCATGAAAGAGCTGCATAACACGGATCTGCTCCATACTCTACCTCTAAGATAACCGTAACCTGGAGTACACTTTCGGCATCTTCTCCCTCTGCCTCGAAGTCATACGATATGGTAAACGTCAACTGTCCTCCAGCTGCTGCAAGCTACAAGAGAGGAGATATGTAATCATTACAAGACAGGAAGATGGGCTATTAAATCAGATTTTACTTACTATTTTAAAATCAATTTATTGTTCTAGAGGGTAGGATTTGGAAGAAGCAGAAATCACAGGAGTGCAGGGGGAGAATGATAGACATTTCTTCAGCAGTAACCTTTATACGAACCTTCCCCATCAACTGCCAGCCTGACATAAATATAAATTCAGGTATTATTTTCCCCAGTATTGCAGCCTTGCTGAGATAGGTTAAGTTCTGTGAAACCAAACACGGCCCCTCCTGTCATTTTCCTCATCTATAGCTTGAGCTTTACAATTCCCAAGCAGAGAAGGATCTTTGTCAAAACTAGGAGATTTCTTCCCATCCCTGAGGGTCACTTACTTTCTGTTGGTCTGGACACTTGCAACTAAGACATCACTCCACCTGACAGTGACTTTACATAGACTGCAAGCTAAGCTGGGAAAGGTTGTTGGTCAGGGCTAAAGAAAAGAATGGCGGCAAATTTTATATTATGATACAATTCAATCAAAACTCCCAAAGAAGATAAACTTTTCCCTGTGCAATCAAATATGCTTAGTTGGAATGAATGTCATTATCCCTTTTCATTAAATAAACTTCTTTTCTTCCAAGATGCACTCCAAGCCCCGTATAATGGATGCTTGAGGTTTACATCTTCCGACATTGACAGTAACCTTGTAGAATGGAAAAAAAACAAAAAACAAAAAACAAAAAACAGAAAAGCAAGCAAGATCATTTATAGGACAGGAATCAACATCGGAGCTTGAGTGACAGATGCAATGCAAATACTGCTGGCCTTTTTAAAGAATTCCACTCCAGCGCTGTAAATAAAGACATTCCTAAAACAAAGCTGATGATCTGTATTCCGCAGCCGTTTGCTCCGGGCTGACAGACAGAGCCCCAGCTTTGCGGCCCTGGGCTCTCTGTGGCCTCCTGCTGCAGACCCCGAGCACAGAGCGAATGGGGGCCTGCAGGGGATGGAGGAGGAGGAGGCACCGCTTCCCCCAGAGCTGTTCCGCGGGGATGCACGGAGCTTGCTCTGGCTGATTAGACAAGGCTTTCAAATTGCAGCTTTGCAATGTCTTCTAAGAGCTCATTACGTGGAGCTCTACGAGGAACTAGAATTCAGGAAACTTCTATTCCCCTGTTCCACTGAGAAATAGCCCTACTCTAATGTCTTTTCATATATAAAATAATAAATATCTGCCTGGACGATAGCACTTGGCATTATTGTGAGTAATGAAGGGTGAATCTGTGTAAAAGGTTTTCGGTTCTATTAAGATAAGCATCCTAAATATTACCTCGCGTACCCGTTCAAAATCAGCCAGACCATTTTCTCAATGAGAGGAGTCTAGACAGGCAGCAGGAAAAAAAAAAAAAAACATACTTTATATATATTTCAAAAAAGACTCAACTATTTAGAATTTTCCACATTAATAAAAATATTCAGTAGGATGTAGGGATGGAGCTTGGGAAAAACACTAGGATACAGACGTATAATGCTGAGAAGCTTTTGAGCTTCCAAATACATTTTGATCATATAAAATTTGGACTGCATGCTTTATTTATTTATTTAGGGAATATGTTTCCCTAAATAAAAGGGGAAAAGGTCAATTTTAATTCATAATTTCTTAATTTAAAAATCACACAAATGTGAGGAACTCAGAATTAAAGGTAAAGTCTATTTTGCTAATAAGAGCCAAAGGGAATATGACTTGAGTATCTAAATTTTTTGTTTTTTGTTTTCAAAGATCTATTTACTTATTTGAGGAGACACAGAGAGAGCCTGCCGGCATGTGTGCATGGGGAAGGGCAGAGGGCGAGGGAGAGACAGGCTCTCAGGCCCACTAGGGACTGGAGATGATGACCTAAGCCAAAATCAAGAGTCAGACACTCAACCGAGACACCCAGGTACCCCCGAATATCCAAGCTTTTTAGACTTTGCTTGAAACAGAAAAACGCTTCGTTACAACATTTCATTTTTTTGTGTTGTTGCCATACCTACTCATAATAAAGTCATATAAGCTGTAAAACGATATGAGAGAGGAATGAGGATGGAAGCAGGAAAAATAAACAAAAAACAAATCGAGGAAGAGAGGCCCTTCTGCAGGTCAAGCGTAACACAAAACATGAACTAAGGAGTGGAATTAATTCAGCTTCTTCTTCTGAGGGCTTATGGTAACGATAGTAACACAAATGAAAACTTGCCTTTTCACTCACACGTCGTACCACAATTTTCCCCCAACGCCCCTGTCCATCTTTGATACCTGTACTTCAGTATCAGAACCCATTTTGAATCATCTGTGTTCATGAATGAACTCATTTTCCTTCCACCTAAGTTATATGGAAACAGACCAATTTTACAAAGGCGTATAATGATGTCACCTGCTTTGTTTTTTTTCTTCCTACATCACAAATATCCATTTCCATAATATTAGAATCATAGACCCTTTTCAGTCGCTCTGAAGGTGTATATTTAGGGCCATTTCTATATTGCAGCTTAGTCAAGTAGTTATTTAAGTCATTTTGAGAAAGGATTGCTTACGATTCCTTCCTGCAGCTTACAGGGTGTCTTCCCAGCAAGGCATGCCGTCCCAGGGACGTCTAAATGGGGAGTTGGTTATAAGACAGCGTCCTCTTGGGACATTGCTTTTGGGGAAAGGCCTGTGGGAATATCCAGAGCACAGACTGTCCTTTCCCGCAGCCGTGGGTGAGGAAGTCTCTGCCTCTTCTCATAGCCCCACTCTCCATAGTCCTGCTGCCACAGTCACCTGCTCTTCCTCCATGTGTGCCACCACCCCCCATCATCCCTTCAGCACCCTGATCTTCAACGTCTCTGTCAAATCCCGTGTGCACAGGGCTGCCAATCATGGGCCGGCCTCACTGTCTCCTGTAGCGATTATCTGTGGCTCCGGACTAGTTTCACTGTCAACTGAGACATAAGGTGCAACGCAGAGTCTCTTCAGTCCTACTGTCCGCCCTTGGCCGTCTTCTCCCTGTCTTGTGCCTCCAGGGCCCAATTGAAAGCGTCCTCTCGATGCGTCTCATTGGCAGCTGTACCTCGCAACCACTCATGCGCCTTGGGTCGGTTGTTATTCCTAGCTGCATGTGGCACAGGACTGTTCCTATGGTTCTTGGCTCCTTTGTCGTCTGTTGCACCAAACTCCCACGACCCCCTCCTCTACCATGGCCACACCACTGCCGCCCTCTTCCTTTCCACGCTGTGCTCAGTGCATGGATGCCTCCAAGACTCTTATTCCCCTTTGGTGGCCCTTTCTTATTGACCCTTGAGTCCTCTCTGGTGGATTTAATTACGTTTATACCTGCTTCCTCAATCCATATCTTCTCTCCAGCGCTGTGTCCCTGTATTGGTTTGCTTGGGATGCCATAACAAAATACCACAGACCGGGTAGCTTAAACAACAGAAATCTGAGATTAAGGGGTCAGCAGAATTGGTTTCTTCCACAGCCTCTCCTCTTGGTCTGTAGATGTCCCCATCTGTGTCCTCACACGGTCTTCCTTCTGTGTTCACCCGTGTTCCGATGTCTTCTTCTTACAGGGACACCAGTCATATTAAATTGGACCCACCCTATCTCACTTCAAATTAATTACCTTTTTGAAAATCCTTTCTCCAAATAGTCACATCCTAAAATTCTGAGGGGTTAGGACTTCAACACATGAATTTTGGGGGGCAGGGATACAGTTCAGCCTCTAACAGTCCCATCCTGAGTGATTGCTTAATAACGTCTCAAACACTCAACCTACCCAGTTAATCTCATTACCTGGATCTTCCCAGGAAACAAACTTGATTTTTTTCCCAACTTCAATGAGTGGGTCAAGCCAATTGCTTTATTTCTATGATTCAAATTAGAACCCATAGGTGTAACATAATACTGTTTTCATGGCGTTATTTATATCAAATTAGTCTCAATCTTATTCTATTGAAATGCTTGTCCAACTTTCTATTTTCATTGCACATCACACTTCCTAGGTACTCACGGAGCGTTTGAATTTAATTCTCTGACTTCAGTCATTTCGGGGGTAGGGGGGAATTTTATCAACTATTACTTCTGCGGGTGCCTCCCTAATGAAGGGCCTCTCGTGGCCCTGGGAATCTAGAATATTCAAGTTTCTAAGCAGTGGCAATACTCTCTAGGGTCTACCTAGGCCCTCTTTACCAACTGTGCAGGGGTGCCCAGGGCCCGGCAGTTAACTCACATGGGCACTGTGGGGCATGTCCGTGTCTAAAGGAGACTCGAGCCGTATGGTGTTTGTTGGACACCACACAAACAATGAGCTTGAGGTACCTCACAGTTCTAACATGAGGAAGCTTTGTGTACCTTTCAGGCATATTCTCAAGCCATTGAGCTCCGTTTTTGCACTCTCAGCCTCGTCGTATCTTTGTTAAGGGAAGTCTTCAGTGAATGCTGTGATAAAAACCACAGATCACACAGAACTCAATGTGAAACAGAAATTAAAAGTAGTGGTGTCTGATCCATTTCTAGATTTAAGAAGTTTTGTATTACCCAGCGGGCACACAAATCACCTTTAGTAAGCCACTGTGATCATGAAAAAAAAAAAGAACTTATTAATTATTACATGTCTGGACTGATGTGCATTATCTTTTTAAATGGTTGCTAAGTTGGCAAAATGTAAATATTTTAGGTTGTTCAGTCCTCACTCCTGTGGCATATTTCAACTGGTCTAGGAGACCCTGTGGAAGAAAAAAAAAAAAAATACAGAGAACCTAAGACTTAGTACCACAAAATGAAGTAGTTTGGGAACTTCTGGCCTACCTCTTTTGATAGACTCTTCTGCTACTTTTATTTGTTTCAACCCATTTTCCTGCTGACATCCTTATTCCCTCAGTTCTCTGATTATCCGAACTCTGCCTTTCTGTCTTTCTTCGGCTAGTGTCCCACTGGTCAGAAGACGGCGATGTAGAGGGGATTTCTCAGCGACAGAGAATCTGCACAGCCACAGAGAGACTGCCAAAGGGCCTCGAGGACAGGAAGCACCATGTAAGCCGCGTCGCCCCTGGACGCTGGGGGAGGCACCCTGATGACACAGCCCAAGCTGTTGGTAAGCCACGCGTATTGTGCATGACTTTGGTGTTCCACAGTTTTGGACATCATAGACTTCATTTACTAATTTTATCTTTGAGAGGTTCAAATCCGTCCACTTTGGGGACAACACTGATTCCTCTAATTTTGCGGAGCGCTGTGCGTACTACCAATAGAACATTTCATCTTCCCCTACTATTGAAGAACAAAACGGTCACGATTCCATTGGCCAGAGAAATAGAGTTTTCCACAGGTAGAAGTGTCACTCCAGTTCACACTGAGGTGATTCTTACATTTACAGGATAGATGAGACTATATTTACCAGAGATGAAAGTTGTATTTATTTTCAATACAAAGAGAAAGTGAATTTAATGAGGATAGTTCATTTCATAAAGGTCTCCAAAGACTCAGGTGTTCAGTTGTTTGGTTTTCTTCTTCTTGTTTAACTTTATATCTATTAAGCAAAATTCTCTTCAGGTGGATTCAGATATCAAATTGAGAGGCACTGCAAGGAAAGGGAGCAGCACCCATTCATTCCTGGCCATGCTTCATCTCTAAGCCCTCCTCCACTCTCCTGATCCCCAAATCCACCCCATTAAGAAAAGAGCAACACAAGTAGCTGTTTCCCCACGAGTACCTGGTTTAATACTACCTTCAGGGGGAGAGAAACAGCTTGTTTGCAAGCAGAATCACAGTTACTATGCAACCTATAACCTGATGTCACACATAATAATGTAGCGTGCACGCGGCCCCTTGCATTAAAGACTTAATGAGACAGGCAAGGTCTCCCTCATGAGTGGAAAAGGCTAAAGGTAATTCGTAAAACTAAGCCTTACACCAGTGCGTAGTCTTAGGCTCCCTGTGTTGTAGCCTTCCCCACCCCCAATCTCAAGAACTAGGAACTGAAGAGTAAAGGAAGCATGAGGATCTACAGGGGACGACACACTTGGGCGGAAATTCTTTCATAAAATGAGACTGGAATATTCGGCTGTCTGATATCAGAATATCGTTGCTTTTATTCCACCACCTGAGGTGTAAAACCTAATACCTTTGCTCACCAGGGCAAGGATTTCAGGAGATATACTAAAATCAAATGAGGAAAAGTCTTGTAATATGGAGCAGGATTGACGATAGTATATGCTACCTTCAACGTAGTGCCCCAAACGTGGTCAGTGGTTCATCTTTCCACACTTGGAAGCTCCCGAGCCTGAAACTCTGAAAATGTGTCCCTCCCACCAAAGTGTTCACTGGCGCATCTATCCACCGAGCCCTCCTTCAGCCTGGAAACAGCTTCATGTTTTGTTGTGCTTTTCTGTACATTTGTAACACTGAGATAAGAGCGTGTTTCTCTTCTTTCAAAGTCTGATAATTAGAATAGAACGGACATAAGGGGACGTTGAAGAGAACAGGGATTTACATAGGAGACCTTTAAGTTAACATCAACTTAATGCACAGAAAAAGAAGTAGGTGTTGTGAGCCTCAAACGGAAACAATCTGGAAACTTTGGCTCGGAAGGCAAGAGACCATGTTATGTAGTGTAGGAGGTACAAAGAGGAAGATCTTGAGTATTTTCCCGCCTGCCTCCATTCCTCCCTTCCTTCTTCTCTTCCTATCCGCCTGCTTTTCCTGCCTCTTTCCTTCCTTTTACCCATCTCCTCCCTTTTTGCCTCCTCTTCTTCTCCTCCCCCTCTTCCTTCCCCCCTTCCCTGCCCCCACCAGCTCCATCTCCTCCTTTTTCTGATTGCTTTTTTTTTCCCTTTTAGATGTGGCCACATCCAATCTGATAATTTTGCATTCTTTTGTATTTTGTATCTGCTGAATTTCCTAAATATACAAAGTAGGGATGAAAATTACAAATGTGACTGCACCAACGACAGGTTTTTATGGCAATCCATCAGAGATCCTCTCTCAGTGTCACACCAACTGACCAGTGTCCTTGGAGCCCAGTTCTCTAACCGCTTCACTGAGATATCAGTATGAGCTTCTCATATGAATCTTTATAAAATTGATGATTTATTCACTTGAATAACGCCAACCTATCTTTAACATAAGCTTTCTGTCTCCCACCTAACATAAAGGTCCAGTTATACGTTCTCTAAACTCAGTTATGATTCAGAGCAAATGGAATGATAAGGGTTTGATCAGGTAAGAATGTTTCTGGTTACAGCTGAAAGCCAATTTAGTGGTTCCTATATAACAAGAGGTCCAGAACTAAACAGATCCAATTTTTAAAAGACGGCAAACATTATTTCTCCTAATTTCACGTATTTTCTACACATACTTAGATCCATCTGAAGATACTTAAAAATATAAAAACTCCATAAAGAGATTTGCTAAACATCATGTAGAAGATGATGAAGTACTTAAAAGTACGGCATCCCATACATAAAATCAAGAGTGTTTCCCCTAAGTTCTCCAAATGAGAAAACTACTTGTTATTTGTGACACACAGTGACCAAGTACTGAGTTGAAATAATACTGTCTCAACAGATGTAAGTAAATGGTAGCAGCCAAATTCTCCAAACTGTTTTTGGTTATCAGGCCCAGACTCAAAAACAGGATTTTTGCAACAGCTGCTTGTCTTCTGTTTACTTACTTATGTTTGGATGGAATGTTCCATTAGTTCTCTAGCTATGGGTGGGATTAATTTATGTGTAAATATTCAGTACAAAAAAATACTTGTAATACATAATTAAATACTGATCTAATCAAATAAACTGTAAATTATGGTTTTATATATCCATAACTTTCTTACTGACTAGGGCTTAATTTTTTTTTAAGTTCTCTGCCAAGAAAATAGAAAACTGCATTCTCATGATATACAACATGGATATTGATTAAAATAACAACATACATTTTAATCCAAGTTCTATTAAGTTAAAGAGAAACAGACTATTTTCACATAAATGACAAATGAATATATATGTTTTCATACATTTATTCACGCATAAATTATTGTGAAAAAAATTATGAGGACATTGTAAGAAGGAGATATCAATAATGCTATTTTCTATTTGAATACAAATTTTAGCTAAATTTTCTCTTAGTCCTTAAGCATTTTGTCCTATAAGGATATACAAGGATATTCTTTTTTTTAAAAAAATTTATTTATTCATGAGAGACACAGAGAGAGAGAGAGAGAGAGAGAGGCAGAGACATAGGCAGAGGTAGAAGCAGGCTCCCCACAGGAACCCAATGTGGGACTCGATCCCAGGACCCCGGGGTCATGACCTGAGCCGACAGCAGATGCTCAACAGTGGAGCCATCCAGGTGCCCTGAGGATATTCTCTATTCTAGATAGTATATGGCTACTGTATAGTCTTTCCCCTCTTATTGCAGAAGCAGGAACAAAAGTGTAATAAACAGAATTCTTATCATTCCCATAGGCAATTCTCAATGTTTATACCTTCAGCAACAGTGACTATGGCTGGAAGGGCTGTATGCTTAAATGAGCTCAATTAATTCCAGGTTACACTGTTTAAGTAGAGGATGTTTTGAAATAATAGTCAACTTATTTCCCACAAAGGCAGATGCTAAAATACTGGTCCTGGAATACTATTTTGATCGGATTCAAAATTGACCTACCACTCTTCCTTTTCTCTTTTCCCTTATTCATGAACTCGGCAGGTGATTCTTTATTCCAGCAGAAGCTGGTTATGAATTTTAGAAGAAAAGATTCCCAAAGATGCAATGGAAACTAAGTCATACCCCAGAGGAGAATCAACAGGCTAATAAAATATATTCAAGTGTCTTCTTCTAGAATGAACAGATAAAGATTTGTGTTACTTTCTGATGTGTCTGTTAACATGGAAATCGGATATAAATCACATAAAAGATCAAGCTCATTCCTGGAGATTTTTCAGACCTGGTTTGGGTTCTGGTTCTGCCTCTAAATGTTGTATGGCCCCTGGGAAAGTTATTTATGCTTTCAGAGTCTCCATTAATTTTCTCTGAAATGAGCTGAATTACACCTATCTCAGAGTTTGTTCTGAGGATGAAATGAGAAAATACACATAAAAGTCCTCACTTGGTACTAGACAGTATATATTCAATAAATGTTGTAAATCATAGTGTTTTAATAAGTACAATTCTCAGAATTAAAATATATACACACTTCACACTAAAAACCTCATCATAATGACATTTATTTCATTATTCTCAATGCACTTTGAAACCTCAGAGCTTCTGGAAGAGATCACAGTATTGGGAGGTTTCAGATCTTATTCATGTTTTAATGTTTCCCTGTGGTACTTTGCATAAGCATCTTAGAGAAAGCAGATATTGCATAAATATCTGCCGAATTTTAATCAAATTCAACACCATATATCATTTCAATGTATTATAGACGGAGAAGGCATAAAAAACCGGGACAAATTTGTACTACCCCCATGAGATCGCTTGCAGTTATTAGAATAGGCCTTTACTGACTTCTCTACTCTTGTCTTTGTCAGTTCTAAAAACAGACCAAAGGAAATATGTCTATTTGAGTTTTTTGGTGATTTGAGTTTACCACAGGAACTTACTGTGCTGCCGACTGGCAAACTCTAAGTGCTCTTATTTTAAATAAGGCCCCTTAGCATTTGGGAAGTTTGATCTGCAGTTGAAAGGAAAATAAATATTTAAGTCATTTAGACATTTACACATATAAAGCAACTATACATTATTACTTTTCACCAGATTCTATATGCTAGGATAATAGTGTAAATTCCAGCCCCCACTAATACATATTTTATGTTACAAATACATTTTCAATATATTCTGATATATTGGCAAACAATGTACTCTCTGTATTAAAAAGACACCCAGCATACAGATTACAGGAAGCAATGAGTCAACTGCCAACATAACGAGTCCGAGCACATTCTTGATGCCACCATTTAAGGGAGTAAGTTGACAAATTAGAGGTCAGCCAAAGAGGTGTGACCAGGATACTGATGGCTCTAAAAGCAGAACAAGAGGTTTAGAAAGGTAATGGGGACATTTAACCTTAAAAACAGAAGACATAGGGAAAACACGATTGTTTTCTTTGAATGTCTAAAGGCCTATCATGTATAATCAAAAGGACACTGGCTCTGTCACATAAAAATGGACTCTATACAAGGAAATGGGGGAGGGATATTTTTTGATCCTGCTTAAAAATTAACTTCTAATATCCAGAACTGTTGAAAATGGAATGAGCTCTGTAGGGTGTTCATATCCTTGTAGATATACGAATAGAAGTCCATCTGTCTTGGAAGATGGAGAAGGAATGCCTACATCTGCTAAGAGGTTGGACTAGATCTGATATCACCGGGAAATTTGAAGTCTACCATGATAAATTTTACAGCCAATTTACTAAGTAGTTGGTTAATTATATATCAGAATAACCCTTTTCAATTTCTATTGTAGACTACCACCAGGATGGTAATCAGCTTCACATACACCTGCTCCTTGTTCTGTGGTTTTAGAGATAAAGCATTTAAAGGACAGGACAACACATTTCATTAAGAGAACACTACTTGTATCGACAGTATCAGAGATTGGGAATGGCCTAGTGGGGAAAGAGTATAGGTTTTAGAGCTAGTCTTCTTGGGGAGCAGGGAATAGCTCTGCCGCTGTGTGTAAAATTAAAAGGACGCAACAGTAAATACCTCATAGGGTTGTGGTGAGAACTCAGTTGAACAATCTAGAATAGGGCTTGACACTTTATCAAAGTTTAATAAAGTTAGTTGCTACCATTTTTTTGTTGCCATTATGGAAAATAATCTCCAAAATTTTGTAACTATTCAGAGCAAGATTCTCTGATTACCACCATATACTACTGCAACACATTAGTATGATCTGGACTTTTTAAGCTTGAAGATAAAAACATCTGTAAATTTTTTTTTTTTTTTTTTAGCAAGACATAGGTAACATAAAATATGGTACATCTTAAAATTTAAGGGGATACAATTACTGAGCCATACATAATCAAGTTAATATTTATATGGAACTTTAGAATTTAAATAGCATTTTTTGCATCATTTTATTCAATCTCTAAAAATTTTATAGGGTGGGTTTGTGATTACATTATTATATTGTAGACATGAGGAAATTGAGGCTTTAAGAGGTTAAGTTGTACACAGTCACATTGTGACTTTAGCTATACTGAGATGCATTCCTGATTTATGTTTACTTTGTAAAATACTCCCCCTCAAGATTCTCTGTCTCTCAAACACACACACGCACACACACACACACACACACACGCACACACCCACTCTTAATATTCAAGGTGTCTACATGCAAAGATCATGTATTTCAGAATAAAACTGACCTATTAGAGAATCTGAGTCCATAGTTACTGTGTGACTTTGGGCAGATTTAATTCTGAAGTTTACTTTGTGTTATGTCTAAAAGAGAATGAAAATACCATCTTGAAGGGTTTTTATAAAGAATTCATGAGAGGAACTATGTAAAGCTACTCTGTTCTATACCAGGCATACAGAATTTCTTGAAACATTATTTCTTTTTTTTTTTGAAACATTATTTCATTTTCCCTCCTAACTATTTTGAGAATTCAGTAAATTCAAAGTAGGTTTGTTAATTCGAGTCTAAGCACTCGTGTAGAAAAAAAAAAACTATGGTTGCTGAAACATGAAATATCCTATCTTCATTAATAATAAGAAAAAAACAAAGTAAACTTTTCTAAAATACTGTATTTTCCTCACTGACTAGTAAAGATCTAAAAGTTTGATAGCATCGTCTATTAGTGAGGGGGTTAAGGAAACAAGCACTTTCATGCCTTTACGGTAATACGTACAGGATCTATGGGGTCAATCTGGCAATGCTTATTAAAATTACAAATGCAGGGATCCCTGGGTGGCGCAGCGGTTTGGCGCCTGCCTTTGGCCCAGGGCGCGATTCTGGAGACCCGGGATCGAATCCCACATCGGGCTCCCGGTGCATGGAGCCTGCTTCTCCCTCTGCCTGTGTCTTTGCCTCTCTCTCTCTCTCTCTGTGTGTGACTATCATAAATAAATAAAAATTAAAAATAAAATAAAATAAAATAAAATTACAAATGCATATACACTTTGAAATAACAATTTTGGTTCTAGTTAATTCAACAGCTATACTTGCACATATAGGATATAGCTAGATGCAACATTATTCACTGCAACAATGCTTGTAGAAAAATATCAAAAATAGACTAATGTCAGGGATCCCTAGGTGGCTCAGCGGTTGAGCGCCTGCCTTCAGCTCAGGTTGTGACCCCGGGTCCCAGGATCGAGTCCCACGTCGGGCTCCCTGCATAGAGCCTGCTTCTCCCTCTCCTGTGTCTCTGCCTCTCTCTCTCTCTCTCTGTCTGTCTCTCATTAATAAATAAATAAAATCTTAAAAAAAAAGAAAATAGACTAATGTCCATCAATAGTGATTGCTAATAGATTAATAAGGGTAATGATGGAAATGTCACTCTGCAAAGTGGTTTTATATACATTAACTCTTTTAACCCTCAAACAGCATTAGGTAACAGGTACATTCCTATCATTACATTCATTCTAAAGATGAGAAAACTGAAATGCTGGGTGATTCCATACTTTGCTTAAGGTTTACAGGTTTGCAGGTGGTGAAACCAGGATTTGAACCTCAAAGTCTAGCACCAGAGTCAATGTTTAATCTCTTTTATGACAGCTGAACAAACTTGGGTGCATCCATTCAGCAAGACAACCAACCAAATAAGCACACCACATACACACAGAAAGAAAATCTTTATGCATTAATATGGAATTATCTTGATTATATTAAGTAAAACAACTCTAGTGTGTTTTTATAATATGTGTGTCATACAACCATTTGTGTAGAATGAGGGGAAAATGATATATGTGTATGCAGTTACATGTGTGTATATATTCTATTAAAAGATAAATGTAAAAATAGAGAAAATAAGATTTAACCCAAATACATGATTAGTTACTATTCTGATATTATTCATTCTTTAATTAATTGTACCAGATGGAATGACTAATAGAATCAGCATTGCTATCTGGAAAATATGAATGAAGTAAAATATTTGTGATTTAAGCACCTGCAATATGTCTTTGGTAACCAATTAGAAAGTGTGTTTTATAAAGAATGCTTAAAAATGTATTTATTGGGGTTTCTGGATGAGTGGTATTGAGAAAACACAGTGAAAAGGCGATCAGACCTGAGTGCTAGCCAGCCTTACACAAACCAGATGTGTAATTTCAAAAGTATTCGTCTCTTAAGAATGAAGCCAAAACCACAGTATAAGGTATGGGAAGTAAAGAGAGCTGACATGATGTCTCAGTTCATGAGAATCTCATGGAGTATGACCTTGAACAAATATTTATCTCGGTGAGCTTTAAAAATCATCGTCTCCATTCTGCAAATTTCAACAATTTTCCTGCTTATTTTACTGTGTTATTTTGAGATGTATATGACGTACTATTTATTAACACATTTTGGAGACTACATATATTCACACTTTCATTATTTAATACCTTTAGTTCTAAGATCCCCTGACTTAAGTGACAATAAAAATCTGGTGCTTATCAGATTATATGATTTCCACTAGATGTTCAAAGCCTTCTTGCTTCAGTGGGGAAACCCTCTAATATGCAGAAATTACTGCACTCAAGTAAATGTATCACATGGCATTTTGGATTTTCTTCCCCTTCACTTTTTTCAGTAGATAAATCATTAGAATAAAATACTGTCCCCAAGTTCTACAAATTTCAGACATTTACTAAAAGTACGTCAGACTATGGCCTCCCTGACTAAAAACCAACAAAACAAAAAAGTCAAAAGAAAGAAAGAAAGAAAGAAAGAGAAAGAAAGAAAGAAAGAAAGAAAGAAAGAAAGAAAGAAAGAAAAGACAGAAAACTATAGTCAAGGAAAAACAATGACCAAAATTTCAAAATGAAGGTGAGCATTTCTCATAAGCTACATGAGAAAGTTTGCAATTTTTCTACTACGTTCCTCAATTCCCATAAACTATAGGTACCCTTTAATAACAAAGGGAGTACAGTGTTCTTTACTATTTTTTAAGAAAACAGAGTTCCTGCCATATAAAGGCAGACAGACCCTCAGGACACTCCAAAGTTCCTGCTAAGAGTTCAAAGACGGCCATAAAAGCAGTCCTATCAATCACAACATGAAACACTTTCTCACACTCTCATGGGGGTGCAATATTTATGCAGCTTTGGACACTTATTTTCTTACATCAACCCAACTGTATACTTCTTGGTGGGAGGGCAACATCTATGCATTCTGTGAACTTTAACATATCGCATTGAATTTTGTAGTATGTACTTCATTTTATATACTATTTCTGAAGATTTTTAAATTTCTGTTGTTTCTTTTCCTCCTCAATCATAACTGAACATCCCTCCCACGCAGGCCAGCTGTTTCTCCATTTAAAAGAAGGCAAGTAATTTAACATCATAAATACCAAACTGCATCTCAAGGTCAGAGTCAAAAGCTTTTATGTCTCATTAATTTTCAAGCTCTTCATCAGTTTTTCTCATTGAGCTACCATTTATATTTTGGTATGTGGAAAAGCATAAAACTTGTGTTATCAGTTAAAACAGAAGGCTATCTCCAGCTATTAAACTAATATAAAATATTTTCAATTAAACGGGGAGTAGTTCATATACTTTGTAAATGGCAACAGCAGAACTTCAGAAGCTTTTGGGTCCATTTACCAGCAACTTCAATCCCTCTCCCCACCCAATGAGGGAGATGAAACCCATCTCCTTGAGTCAATCCATGCTCTAGCTGCTGAGACATAAAAATATGGACCTTTATCTCCTAAATCAAATCATTTTTTAAGAGATTTTATTTACTTATTCATGAGACACACACACACACATACACACAGACACACACAGGCAGAGACACAGGCAGAGGGAGAAGCAGGCTCTTTGGAAGGAGCCTGATGCAGGACTCGATCCTGGGATCCCGGGGTCACGCCCTGAGCCAAAGGCAGACACTCAACTGCTGAGGCACCCGGGCATCCCTAAATCAAATCATTTAGACTACTCCTGTAATGCTAAGAAATGATACATTTTAAAATATTAGCTATTTCTTAGAGATCCACTAACCATGCACAATGAAAAAACTACATGCACGACCATTTGGTTTTAGGTAGTCACTTATTTGATAATAAGCAGTAGTTGGATAATATAAGCAACCTTGCATCACCTGAGATTCTAAGCAGTATTTCTGAAATGAATTATATATAAGGAAATTGAAAATCTTACTAATTTCATTTATTTCCTCACTAATTAGAAGACTTAATTTTTTTAGCCCCAAAGCACTTATTTTACCATTAAGAAAACATAGCCAGAGAATATATATGATTTTCCCAAGGCCAAATTGCAAAAAAAATAGCAGAGATTCTGGGTGTTGGCTTTCGCTTACACATCTCCACATAGGTCTGCAGGTACCGTTGCTTAGAACAACGTGTTTTCTGTTCTCTTTTATTTTGTTATAATGGTTTTAAAAAAGGTCACAAATTATTTGGCCCTCATCCCACAGAGTATCATTGGGGTCTTTATCTCCTCTCCTGAATCTAGGGAGGTTTCTGACTGCTTTAACTGGTGAAATAATTGTGTGTAACTTCTGAGGTAAGGTCATTAAAGACCATTGAGCTTTTGCCTCGTTAGCGGGGCACATTTTCTACTGGAGCCGCATGCCATCATGCAGGAAGTGCAACGACCCTGAGGTCATCATGCTTGGAGGAAGCCCCAACTACAGGTATTGTTCATGCTTGGGATGTCTGGTTGTCGTCTCAGGTGAGTCCAACCTTTGAGTTATTGTACTCCAAGCACTAGACCTGGAAGCCTCCAGCTTCATCAACTCGCCCACAACCATTTGAGTCTCTGCTGGACCCCAAGATATCATTGAGCAAAGAGTACCTATCCTTGCAATGCCTTGTCCAAACTCCCTACTGCAACATTTGTAGGCCTGTTAAAATAGTTAACAGACATTATTAAGCTTGAGGTAGTCCATCACTCAAAGAACTCTTAGATCTTAATTTTCTCCCATATAAGTTAAGTACATTGGCTAGTTTTAATAAGTTCAGCCACCTGCAGTCAAAAGCTTACTGTTCTATAGCTTTGCTTTTCTTAAGGGACCTTTCTTTGGAGCTGTATGGTGTCATCTTTTTATACAGTATTTATACAAACACAGAATAGAGTGGCTTTGCACTATTGCTTTTCTGAGTCAAATTTCTTTTTTAATTTCATTCATTCACTAAACATTTATTTAATACATAACCTATGTTTTAAAAATTGATAGATTTCAAAGATCTAGAGATGAATAAATATGAATAAAATAATTGTTCTCGGGTGGGGACTGAGGGGAGAGAGAGAATTGCTACTTATTTATTTCTCCTTTTCTTCTTCCAACCCTTCTCAATATAATGACAGCATGTAGGACGTGAGATTTACTCCTGAATACTGCTTTTGCTTCACCTCAGAGTTTTTGCTTTATGATACTTTATTATCAGAATTATAGTTGTAACTTTAATTTCTTGTGGCCAGAATAGTTATTTTATAACATGTTCTTAAGATTTGAAGTGGTCTTTTATTATTTTTAATTTATATTTGACTGCACTGTGGTCACAAAATGAAAGCAAAACATTTTCTGTTTTTAGAATTTTTAAAAAGTGCCTGAATGTATACATCTGGTCTCTCATGAGACTAATTTTTAAAAATATTCCTTTGGAATAGGTCTTGTTTATAAGATTAAGAAAGTACCATTATTTTTTTTTCTATTATTTATTTTTAAATGTTGAATACAATCTATTTGCTAAATGTTTACCTCTTCTTTTCTCATGTTTCAGAAACTGAGTAATGCATTAAAATCTATCGCTACTACAGTTGTTTGCTTGCACAGCAATAAAAAAGTATCCAGTAATATGAATATTCAAATGCAAGAAGAAATTTTCAATTATAACAAAGAACTGCTGGGGAACACTAATGGTATGAATAGTTTCATAGCTATAAGACAAAATTAGGAGCATTTCTAATTAGCAACCAATTCTAAGAAAATATACTAATAAGAAAAGACTGCCTTCCTGTGTAATCATGCTATTCATTTATGTAAAATAATAAGAATCAAATAATCTTTTAAAAAATAACCAAATAATTAAACAACCTAATACAGTCAAGGAATTTCACTATTTCTAAAAAAGTGATCAGATCAGACAGTATATTTTAAACACATTAAAAAGTTTAAAAATGAGAAAGAACATCCAAGCATTCTTATGCAAGATAATCTGCATAATAATTTTTAACAAATTAATGTCATAATAGACATTTTTAGAGTTACATTATATTTAGCTAATGAGAATTGAAGAAATGTTAATGTGTATCATAATCATCAGGCAAGCACATTCATCATTTTATTAACTTCTCCCAATATCTTACTTTTATACATCTGACATTCAAGAAAATGTGATCGTTTTCTTGACCAAATAAAATTCTGTTATAATTTTATTATTATTGGGTAATTTAAAAAGCATATTCTTACATATGGCTTGGTGTTAGGCTTGGCCCTATTAAACGGAAGTACAAACCTAAGGATATAGCAAAGAGAATTATGTATATCTATTTTGGTACAATTTACAAAAATATAAGCCTCTCTATTTTAAAATTAAAGATTAAACAAAAAAGTAAGGAAGCCTTGGCATAGATGAAAAAGGTGAGGGGAAGCAAAGTTTACTCCTTTGGAGAGGTGCTTACATACACAGCAAGTGAGGGAAGAAAGCAAGATGCCAAAGGATCTTTGACTCAACTTGTTGAAGCTCATTGGCTCTACATCATGGCTTGATGAAAGCAAAGCAACACAACCCAAAACTATGGATCCTCTAGTAGCATAATAATTCGAAAGAACCCATTTCTTTTGTCCACCAACTCAATACACTGCTGAAACACCTAATGTTTCTTTTATTCTAGTTCAGTTGGTCCTAAGCTTCTCAGTCCCCGGAATTCTCTTGAATTCACTAGTGAATGTAAAACAGTCTCAGATGAGTCAATAAGTTCTTGCAAAGGCTGAGATTATGAAATTATCTTTTTAGCCTTTCAGAGTCATGTTTATGATTTTACTTCCAGTTCTTTTTACATCATACATTTACGTCTAAAATAAACTAGAATAAGACTAACTTAATTTACTACATTTCATTCAAATACATAGGCCAAAATTTGTAGTAGGCTACAAATGATCCTCAGATGAATTCAGTTGAGTCCACTGACAATTTTTTTCCTATATATAGCTTCATGAGGACACAGAGTCAGTGATGAATTTTATGCTTCCTAATGTATGACCTATGTGCTTTAACGCTTGAATATTTAAAATACATTCCATGTAACTGAGTTTCCTAAAAGCATTAAAGTACATAAACAATTAACAATGAGCATATGAATTTTGACTTATTCACATGAATATGGCTTAATTTTAAAAATGCAATTTTGATTTACCAACTACTCATAAATGTACTCTCTTACATAAACAATTTGTTGCTTTAATAAAGTCTACTATCCAAATTAAACCACGTCCATGTCAATGGCATTCTTACTACAAAAAATAGCTCCAGTACAGATGGTCCCTGACTTAACGATGATTCGACCTAACAATTTTTGACTTTACGATAATGCAAAAGGGACATGTGTTCAGTAGGAACTGCACTTCACATTTTGAATTTTGATCTTTTTCTGGGCTAGTGTTATATGGTACAATACTCTTTCATGATGCTGGGCAGCGACAGGGAATCACAGATCCCAGTAAGCCACACAACTGCGATTAAACAACCGATAGAACTATTCTGTACTCATACAGCCATTCTGTTTTTCCCTTTCATTTTTATTCAATAAATTGCATCAGATATTCAACATTTCATTATAACATAGGCTTTATATTGGATGATTGTGTCCAGCCATAGGCTAATGTAAGAGCTTTAAACATGGTCAAGGTAGGGCAGGCTAAGCTATGACATTCTATAGGTTAGGAGCATTTAATGCATTTTTGACCAAGGCAGGCGCCAAACCGCTGCGCCACCCGGGGATCCCTTGACCGAATGATATTTTTAACTTATCATGAGTTTAATGGGATATAACCCCATCCTAAGTTGAGCAAGATCTATGTAACATGTGTATGGAGAAGAAGTACCACTACATATTTTTTTCAACTCATCTCCCATTTTTTTGTTATAGTTTCAACAACCTGACTCTGATACAAGTGAAAAACTCACAAAAGTCAGCAAGACAGGTGTCCTCTGAGGGCCTTCTACATAATAACAAATAGCTAGACTGGTAAAATTATTAGGATGGATGATTCACTTTTTTGGGTTTCCATTTATATGTATAGCATTATGTATACATCATTTAAAATGGCTGAATATTTGGACATTAATTACTTGAGGCTGTTCTAATGATCAACAGTCATAATGCTACTAACATAACGCACATACTCCCAGGCCTCACACATCTATGGATAGTCTCCCTGACACTGATGTCCAGTAAGAATAGTTCTTAGGCCCCTTTATGCCTCCAAAGCAAATCCATTTTAGTTCCCCGTCAAAACATCTCATTACTTGGCTGCCAGTACCCAGAGTGGGAACCCAGCTTCATGCAAAGCTGCCTTTGGCCTGGAGTCAGATGGGGGGAGAGTGGGCTTTCCTCCACCCTGTACCACAATCTGTCTCACAACATCCTCCACAAAAATAACTCCCTCACTTCCAGTCCTCTGCCTTGATCTCTATTGAAGTGGGGCTTCAAACCAGTTTCTCAATGCCCTACAAGGAGGAGATAGGAGAAAAGGGACAGACCCCATGACATCAACTCTACTGAATTTTTTTTCATCCCATTATGGTCTCCTGGTCTTATCAAAAATAACTCCCACTCTCTTCTATCCAAAGAGACAAGCATCCATCTACCCTGTATTAGTTTCTTACTGCTTTCACGATGAGCTTAGCAGCTAGCAGCAATCCAAAATTATCTCACAGTTCTGTGGGTGAGGATTCCAACCTGGGTCTCACTAGGGTACAATGGCTAGCATCGTGGTGGCAGCAGGGCCACATTTGTTTCTGGAGGCTCTAGGGGAGAATCCATTTTCTTGCTCATTCAGGGTTGGCAGATTCAATTCCTATGGTTGTAGAACTGACATTCCCATTTCTTTACTGGATATTGGCCAATGCCCATTCCTAGCTCCTGAGCTCAACCATATTTCTTGGCTTATGGGACCCTCTATCTTAAAAGACAATGATGATGGACAGAGTCCCTCTCAGGCTTTGAATCTCTCTCCTTCCTCTTCCCCCACTGTCACATCACTCTGACTCCCTTTTCTGCCCCCTTCTTCCACTTTTCAGGTCTATGTGATTAGATTGGGCCCACCTGGAAAATCCAGGAAAATCTCCCCATCTCCATGTCCTTAAACTTAATCACACTTGCAAAGTCCTTTTTTTGCTATGGAAAGTAACATATTTATAGGTTCAGGGGATCAGGACATGGACATATTTAGAGGGATCATTAAGCAGCCTACCACATAGATCAACATAAGGAAATTCCCGAGGGGTCACTACCCACTAGCTCCCCAAACAGACGCAGATTTGTAACCTGTAATCAGTTGCTGTGATAATAATTTTGAAACGATAAAAGCAAAATATTTCAGGGAGGGGAAGTAGGGAGAAAGAAAAAAGAAACTTGCATATATAGATTTTGTTCTAAGATATAGCACGGCTGCACAGTTTTTAGGGAGTAATGGAAGTTAGTAGATTAAATCATAACACCCAGAAAAGGAAGGCTTACATGGAAAACTTTGGCAGGTTTCTAACAAAAGGACTGTAGCCCTAGCAGACACAGCTATAATAAGAGCGTATACTTGGTCTCTGTATCCAATGTCATTTTGCTGAATTTCAAGCAGGAAGAAGCTGAGATCTCTTTGGAATATAAATCATGTCAAAAGTAAGAGTTAAAGTCTAAAATAAATTAAGTAAAACTTAAAGTGACTTTTCTAAGCCGAGCACAGATAGACACAAATCAAGACCATATTGTACATACGCTGCACGATCATATTATTCTGCCAAATAAGAAAATGTCTTCTTTAAATAGACAGCTAGATTCCTCAGGTTATTGAGCTGAAGGAGGCGAACACTGTATGATGCAGTTTCAACCAAGGGGACCTTAGTGACCACTGTTTCTTCCCTATTATTTTTGTGCAATGTGTTTGTAACTCCAGATATACTGTACCAACATAGCAATGGTAACTACCGAGAGGTAGATGGTATCTATTCCTGTATAAGTAAGTGTCGCTAATATTTAATACATGCCACTTCAGATCTGATACTCTTCTTGAAGCAACTGAGTCATTTTATGTTTAAGATGCACTCAACAATATTCTGGAGGGCATATCTTCCACTGGCTTGCTTTTATTGAAAAAAAAACGTCTAACCTCTCAGTTTTAATCATCAGTGTAAAAGAAAAGAGGAAGAAAGTGCATGAGCAGTTTCAGGAACTATAGGACAAGGGAATAAAGTGTTTATGCCTGGAAAAAACAAACAAACAAACGATGCATCCTACAGCTTTACCTTAGCAGCTCGAAACTACTCAGTGCCAAGATATAGAGATGAAGAGTGGACAGTCACACTGTGATACTGCAAAACACTCCTCCATTCTCCCAGAATTGAGCACATGTTTGTATTGTTCGCTATAGGAGGAATAATGATAATATGTACTTCAGAGCCCTGTTGAAGATTAAATCAGATAGTTCAGGTAAAGCAATCAGCACTGTGCCATGTATATACGTGAATATCTAATGCGTTCCGGATATACATATTAATACTCAATTAATACTCAATTTCAATTACTACTCTTATTTTACCACTTTATTAATTTTGTTTTTAAGTTCAATTAGCTAACATATAGTGCATTGTTAGTTTCAGTCATTTTATTTATTTTAGATTTTATTTAATTCCAGTCGAGTTAACATACAGTGTTCTATCAGTTTCAGGTATACAACATGGTAATTCAACAGTTCTATCCATTACTCGTTGCTCATCATGATAGATGTACCTGTAACCCTCTTGGCCTATTTCATCCATTTCCCTACCTCCCTCCCCTATAGTTAAAAGTCCACTTTTTGGTTTCTCCTCTCTCTCTCTCTCTCTCTCTCTCTCTCTCTGTCTTTTCTTAAATTCCACATTTGAGTGAAGTAATATGATATTTGTTTTATCTGACATACTTCACTTAGCATTATACTCTCTAGCTCTGTGTTGTTGTAAATGGCAAGATTTCGTTCTTTTTTTTACAGCTGAGTAATATTCCATTGTGTATATATCACATCTTGTTTACCCATTCATTTTTTGATGGACCCGTGAGCTGTTTCCATATCTCAGCTATTGTAAATAATGCTGCTATAAACATAGGGGTTCATATATTATTTTGAATTAGTATTTTATATTCTTTGGGTAAATAAATGTCTGTAGTAGAATTATTGAATCACATAATAATTTTATTTTTCATTTTTTGAGGAACCTCCACACTGTTTTCCACAGTGGCTACAATAGTTTACATTCCCACCAACAGTGCACAAGGAATCCTTTTTCTCCACATCCTTCCAACACTTGTCTCTTGGGTTTTTTATCTTAGCCATTCTGACAGGGGTGAGAGGATCTCACTGTAGTTTTCACTTGCATTTCCCTGATGATGAGTGATGTTGAGCATCTTTTTATGTGTCTGTTGGCCATCTGGATGTCTTCTTTGGAGAGATATCTGTTCATGTCTTTTGCCCATTTTTTTTTTCTTTTGCCCATTTTTAAAGTGGATTATATTTAGGGTGTTTTTTGGTATTGAGTTGTATAAGCTCTTTATATATTTTGGATACTAACCCTTTATTAGATGTGTCATTTGAAAGTATCTTTTGCACTCAGTAGGTTGACTTTCAGTTTTATTGATTGTTTCCTTTGTTGTGTAGAAGCTTTATGTTTTGATTTGGTTCCAATAAGTTTATTTTTGCTTTTGTTTCCCTTGCCTCAGGAGACCTATCTAGAAAAACGTTGCTATGGCCGATGTTAGAGAAATTACTCCTTGTGCTCTCTTCTAGAATTTTTATGGTTCCAGGTCTCACATTCAGGTTTTTAATCAATCTTCGGCTTATTTTTGTGTATAAGAAAGTGGTCCAGGTTCATTCTTTTCCACATAACTGTTCAGTTTCCCCAGCACTATTTATTGAAGACACTTTTTTCCATTGCACACTTTTGCCACCTTTGTCAAAGAATAATTGACCATATAAGCATGAATTTATTTCTGGGCTTTGTATTCTGTTCCATTGATCTATATGTCTATTTTTGTGTTAGTACCATCACTGTTTTGATTAATACAGTTTTGTAGTTTATCTTAAAATCTGGGATTGAGGTACTTCCAGTTTTGTTCTTTTTCAAGAATGTTTTGGCTATGTAGGGTCTTTTGTGGTTCTACACACATTTTGAGGTTATTTGTTCTATTTCTGTGAAAAATGCTGTTGGCATTTTGATAGGAATTGCATTAAGTTTGTGGATTGCTTTGGATGATATATACATTTTAACAATATCTGTTCTTCCAATCCATGAGCATGGAATGTCTTCCCATTCGTTTGTGTCATCTTCAATTTCTTTCATCAATGTTTATAGTTTTCAGTGTCCAGGTCTTTTACCTCCTTGGCTATGTTTATTCCTAGGTATTTTGCTATTTTTAGTGCAATTGTAAATGGGATTGTTTTCTTAATTTCTCTTTCTGCCACTTCATTATTACTGTATAGGAATGCGATGGATTTCTGTTTATTGATTTTGCATCCTGTGGCCTTACTGAATTCATTTATCATTTCTAGTAGTTTTTTTGGTGGAGTCTTTAGGGTTTTCTATATATGGTATCATATTATCTGCAAATGTAAAAGTTTTTCTTCTTCCTTACCAACTTGGATGCCTTTTATTTCTTTTACTTGACTGATGGTCATGGCTAGCTAGGACTTTTAGTAGTACATTGAATAGAAGTGGTGAGAGTGGACATTCCTGTCTTGTTTCTGACCTTAGGGGGAAAGCTCTTAGTTTTTCACCATTAAGTACATTGTTAGCTGTGGGTTTTCCATTTATTTTGTGGTATGTTCCCTCCAAAGCTACTTTGTAGAGAGTTTTCATCATGAATAGACGTAGTTTGTCAAATGCTTTTTCTGCACCTATTGAAATGATTACATGTTTTTTATCCTTTCTCTTACTGATGTGATGTATCACATTGGTTAGTTTGTGAATATTGAAGGAATAAATCCCATTTGAGCATGGTGAATGATTTTTTAAATGTATTGTTGGATTCAGTTTGCTAACATTTTGTTGAGGATTTTGCATCTATGTTTATCAGAGATACTGGCCTATAGTTCTCTTTTTTTGTAGTCTTTATCTGGTTTTGGTATCAGGGCAATAATGGCCTCATAGAATGAAATTGAAAGGTTTCCTTCCTCTTCTATTCCTTGCAATAGTTTGAATAGAAGAGGTATTAACTCTTTTTAAAATGCTTCATAGAAATAACCTGTGAAGCTATCTGGTCTTGGACTTTGGACTTTGTGTGAAGTTCTTTGATTATTAATTCAATTTCATTCTGGTCAGTTATTACTATTACTAATATACATATAAAAGAAATAACACAACTATTTAAATGACCGATAAAAATTCTTGTGTGTTCAATAAAGTACAATTTCAAAATGTTATCCTATATTTTCCTTGATGGAATATTTTGTGCTGAATATAGCAAATAATTAGATGATAGGTTTATTTTTTATGTTCATATAAGCATTTTAAAATTATAAAAACTATCTTTGCTTTTTGGAGCATATAGAAAAAAGTCTACTATTTCATGGGGTTAAAAAACTGTAAGGATTATATACTGTTCTTTTAATTTTGGTGAAGTGCTACCAATGTTTAGGGTCTGGAGCTGAAGGATAAATATTTTCTTTTTTTTTCTCTTTTTTTAGATTCATCTATTTATTTGAGAGAGAGAGAGAGAGTTGGGGGAGGGGTAGAAGGAGAAAGAGAATATCAAGCAGATTCTCTGCTAAGCACAGAGCCCTACATAGGGTCACATCCCATGACCATGAGATCATGACCTGAAATCAAGAGTCAGATGCTCAACCGATTAAACCACCCAGACACTCCCGATGCTAAATATTTTCCACTACTTTGTATAATCCCATAAAACAAATACTTAAAATGTTAATAGCATTAGAAGGAGGGAAAAATATGAAACTGTTATGGTCTGAGGTTTGTCCATCACCATACTGAAGTCCATGGTCAGTAATTTTAATCCCTCTTTTGTATAGTTTCAACTCCCTCACCCCTTTCTGGTTTCACCAGACTCTCTTGGCTAATGCACACTAGAGTTAAATCCATTTCTCTATCTTTTCTGTCCCTGTAACTGTTGAGATAGACACATCTGAAGAAATTCTGCATGGTCCATTTTCTCTCCCATGTTCCTGGATGCTATTTCACATTTTCTTTCTTCCTCTCTCAACTCCAAATCTCCTTCCAAAGCCTGATGCTCAACTCTCTTCTGTTTTTTAAGAATGTAAAGGCCAGCAAAAAACCTGCAGCACTTTCCAACACCACTTTAAATCCCATACAAGCACACGCATCTTTATTTTCTTCCTAGAAAAAGGCGTCTATGCTCGCTGCCTCTAAATCTTTCTTCTTATTCTTTCAGTAAGCCACACCAACCAACCTTTTGTCCCCACCACTCTACAGAAACTATACTGTTCATGTTCACCAGCTGCACTCATTGCAAGACCCAATGGTCAGTTCTCATTCCTTATTTGACCTATCTATAATGTTTGACAAAGTTGAGGCCTCTTGATTAATTGGCTTTCAATACATCACTATCCTGGTTTTCCTTCTGTCTTTTGGCTACACTTTCTTAGTCTCCTTTCTGGTTCCTCCTCACTTCCCTAACCTCTAAGTGTTGGAAAGCTGCAAGGCCTTAATCCTCAGATCTGTCTTATCTTCCTTTACTCATTTTCTTCCTTTACCTAGTCTCCTAGCTTTAATGACATCTGCACTGATAATTTCTTTTTAATCTTCAGTTCTGATCCCTCCCACCAGCTATTGAACTTCAGACTTGTATGGCATTATCATTTTAACATCTCCCCTTGGATGACTAAAAGGTATTTTTAACACAATAAGCTAGCAAGGCTGAGCTCTTGATCCTCACCTACAATTTACTCTCCTCAGTCTTCTCCATCAAAGTAAATGGAAACTTTATTCTTTTAGTTGTTTAGAACTCTATTCTATGACTTTGAAGCCATCCTTTGCTCTCCTCTTTCTTTTTTAATTTCATATTCCACAACTAAATTACTAACACATCTCTTGACTTTATATATGAATGCATCCACAATCAAACCATTCTTCATTACTTCCACTGCTACCACTCTAGGCTAAGTCATCTATCTACTAACCCAATGACTGCAAAGTCTCTAGTCTCCCTATCTCTGCACCTGTCCCCTTCTGGCCTATTATCAATGTAACAGTCATATTGACCCTGTTAAAATACAAGTCAAATAATTACACTTTTATGCTCAAAGCACTCCAATGGCTTCCTATTTCTTGTGAGAAAAATATAAAGAAATTACAAAGGCCTAAAGTTCTACAATATCTTCCTCTTCCTCTTCTTCTATTATCCTCCTCACTTATCCCATCCTGAATGTTGTTTGACATACTAAGCATCTTCATGTCTTGAGACATTTATAGTTGCTTTCCTATTGCCATAAGATCTTGCTGAAGATAACTATAAGCCTTTTTATATCATCTTCAATTCTTTGGGTAAATATTTTATCTAAAGTTATAGTACAATCCACCTGCTGTCACTCTTTCTATTCCTTCCCATGCTTTTTTTCTCCTTAGCATTTATAATCATCTAAAATACTATATTTTATGTACTTTCCTAATCAATTTTTTTCTCTTCTAACTAAAATGTAAGCTCCTGAAAGGCAGAATTTTTGTCTGTTGTATTAACTGCTGACAGGCTAGAATGTTCCTGACAAATAGTAGATGTCAATGAATTCATAAATCAATCATCAAATGATAATTTGCAATGGTACTTCCCTTGTCTATTTTGAGCCCTTAAGACTACATAATAGTATAATTAAGAGCAAGAGAAGAATCCTGGATAACCACCAGGAGAATAAGAGCCACAGTTGGAATGATGTTAATTATGCATGAAAAATAAACTTCATCTATTTTATAGATTTTTCTCAGGGCGGGATTACTACACTGCTCATTACCTAGAGCAGGGGTTACTAAACTGATTTTATAATTTTATCAATAAATTTGTGTATATGTGAGATTGCGAATATATACAACATATTGTATCTATACACTATGTATTTATATATTACATAATATGCTATGACAATATATATTTGTTAAAAGACAAAGATTTAAAAGTATGAGAAACAAATGATGCACTATTTTAAGATACTTAATTATTTATATAAAAATCTTTACTCAGCATAATTAAATATGCCTTTCTATTTCTGAAAATGTTGGCTTACTACTTAGAAATATTACTAAGTATTGAAATTTCAAGATCTATTTCTAGGTTCCATTTAATGCTTACTATTAATGGCTTTCAAAGCTTAAAAACTATATTATACACACACAAAATACACAGTTCCCATTGCAAGATTTACATGATTGGCTGAAAGATTATGATACTTATTTTCAATCCTCTCCACCAATTAACATAAATTCTTGTTAAAATGTGAATAATAACTTTTCTTATGATAATTGATTGTACTTGAAAATTATTTGGAATAATGTGGCATTTTAATATATTTAACAAAAAGTTTCAAAGCTTATGGACACCTTGGGTCAGACTTTAAAAATAGGTTAGATAATTCTATTCTCTAATTCCAAAATGCAGAGAAGAGTATTCATACTTGATAAATTAACTTAAGCCATAAAATGATAAAAGCTTTCTGCATAATTGCTTTCAAAATTGTTTCTGTATAATACAAGCTGATTTTGCAAGACAATTTCCCACTCATTGACCAACTTTTTGTCAGGTTTGATGTTGTCATTACTTGCTTTTCATTTTGTGAATGCAGGAACAGCTCTTACATAGAGTCATGGTAAGCCTGAGTATTTCCTTATTTTTTGTTTTTACATGTATGGCAATACTATCTTTACTGTAGTTTTTTTTTAAGTGATTCATATTAAATCTATGTGTTGGGGCACCTGGGTGGTAAGTTAACCATCCAACTCCTGATTTCAGCTCAGATCGTGACCTCAGGGTCGTGACATATAGCCCTATGTTGGGCTCCGTGCTGGACATGAAGCTTGCTTAAGATTCTTTCTCTCCCTCTCCTTCTGCCTTTTGTCCTCCAAAAACCAAAATAAAAATAAACAAACAAAAACCATGCATTTATTTGGTGAGTTTTCATCAGTTAAATGAAGGAAATATAGGAAATATAACTCATTATCTGGCTTAGCTAAGCAATAATGTAGTAAAATACATAATAACATCAGTTAATGAACAAGTGAGGTTACTACTATAAATCCTCTCACCTTATAAATGCTATTTTTTTCCCCAGAACATCTTCAGAAAGGTACGTCACCAAGTGAATGGGTTAGTGACAATCTATACTTTGAATATTTAAATGCTTTCTTCTTATTTTTTAGATTAAATAAAATATGTATATAGAAATTCTAATGTTCCTACTACATACACTTCCTTGGATTACATACTTCCTGGGTTCTTGAAGACTGCTAATTTATTTTTCCCCCATATACTTTGATACACATGATTGCAGACATTATTAGGGTGTCTTACTACAAACTCATGAAAATTAACAAATTACCAGAAATTCTTGAAGGAATATTTGGCAAATCACTACTCTACACAGGTGCTTTTATCACTTCCATTAAGATATATATATAAATTTGTGGCTTTACATATAAATATTTAACAATAAATAATAAGTGTTTAACAAAGATGATTACGGTTTTACACATATATCTAAATTTAAGCATCTGCAAATGAAAATATTTTTTCATATTACATTAACATAAAATATAGAAAATGAACACTAAGATGTTCTAGAAGTATAAATTCATCTTTTTTTCCAATTTAAATGCTTTCTGTATTTGAATCACCATAATTCTCTAATTTATTTTACCTATGCTAGATGACAATTTTACAATGGCCAGGATCTCTTTATTATAATTGATTTTCAGAAAGTATAGAATTACAATAGGCATTTAATAAATGTACTGAAAAATGTGAAAATCATTATTTTAACTTGGAGCCTAACACTATTTTATATTGTGGGGGTAATTCACATCTAATCACATTTTTGCCCTAGAATTTTAACAGCTAAATATGCTTTAGCCAGTTTTCAAGGAAGGCTTTATAATTTACACCAGCATGTGGTACGTATATCGAACATATCAAACTCAGGTTTATACAATTCAATTGAATACGGTAATTATGGTTGAACAGCTATTATGTCAAAGGCAGGCTTGAGAGGGAGGGTTACCAAAGATGAATGAAATACTGTCCCTCTCACCAAGAGGATTAAAGTTGGAAGGAAAAACACTGCACAAATAAATCTTTTTCATGATAAAATAAGACATTTCAAATGAATGTCATTGTTACATTACTTTTAAGAGTATGGTTGTGTTTTGATACATTGATTTAATTGCTATGCCATCTGTGGTAATAGCACGGCTGTTCTTAATGTCATCTGCAATAATGAATTTGGGGATATTATCCATCTTAATCTAGTTTATTTACACTTTACATTTCAAAGCTTTAAGCCTTGATTCATTACTCATAGTTTTTGCACTTACATTAGAGTATGTCATGACTCCTTGGCAATAAAAATTTGGTGTTTCTGACTTTAAAAATAACAAAGACTATAAATTCCGGTGATGTGAACCAAGAGCTTTTGGCTTTGGGATGGTGTTGGTTAGACCTACAAGTGACAATTATCTCCATCTTTGTATACTTTTAAGAAGCAAAGCAAGAACAATACTTCTTCCCTGTTTGTATGGCATCATCTAGATCTCAAACTGCTGGCTACTGGCCCAAGTTTATTTTTCTTAAGGGACATTGAGAAATATTTTGTGAAAATTCACAGGATGCATTTGCATCTGAGCTTCAGAACCCCCTCTTCAAGTTAGAGAGGCTGAACTACCTCAAGTTCATAAATAGGAAGCTGTCTCTATTCGTGAATGACAGTCTAGAATAGATTACACCCTGTAGTTTCTCAGAAATGACATTTATTTAAATTTGTCTTCATTTTTCTCTATGAAAAATATTCAAAAGGGCCCAGCTAGATCTGTTCACAATCTGGTTTCAAAGGAAACATCTCATGTTTTAATATGAACAGAAAATTTTAAAAGAAGAAAGGTTTGAATTTACTCACCACTCGGTAACAGATGATCTCCATGGAAAACACCATGGGCACATTTACAGAAGATTCTTGGGTAAAACGATGCAGAGCTTTCTGTATTACTGTGGTGAACTTACTGCAGATAGTTCCTTGACATTTATTTCTCTAATCTAAAGAAACACTGAATTTAACCCCGAGGAGAGTATATAATTGCCAAAAACACCCCGAAGATTGACCAAATGATTTGGTATTCATGTGCATTCACACAGCTGACATAATTATGAACCTAATAGATATGAACTGGTTATAGAAACCAGATGTTGGGACTTGGAAATGAAAAAAAGTAATATGGATTTAAGATTCTAAAAATATACATTTTCTATTCAAATTACACTCTTTGTATTTGCCTGTATTTTAAGAACACGTATTTTCTTGCTTCAACATCTAATTTCAAAATAAAGGCCTTTGTTCAGGTTTAGGTGTATTAAGTGTTTCTGATAATTACAACCTCTTCTAAGTATTCTCAATAACTGTAAAGTATTTTCTAATTGTTCAACAAAAAATCACACACTAAAAATAAAATATTAAGAATTGCATTTTATATTAGTATTATTCTATGATTAGGTTAATATTTATTGTATTAACAAAATAAAATAATAATTTCCATTAAGAATAAAAATGGATCTCATATATCCTTCCATTATTCAACACTGACTAGCATTTATCATGATAAATACCTCTAGTTGTAATGTAGATTATTACAAAATCCCCCCTAAAATATCTTTTGTATTTCAATCATTAATTAATACTTGTAACACAGCATTATTCATTACATATTCTAGAAAAGCAAAAATCTACTTATTGCAAAAGTAGCTCAAGGCTATTCAGGAACCATGTGTCTCCATCCTCATTCCAAGGAACATCATTTTAATTATAGGGATTACTTAACACTTATATAATGTGCCAGAATATGCTCTAGGCAACCCTGATGTATGAAAGGCATGTTTTGCCCTCAAGGATATTCTTCTATCCTCAAACTGACATGAAAACAAAGAAGAAGAGTTTTCATAAAATATCAACAGTAAAATTGCCATCTCTACAATGTGCTTATTCCATAGAATGGAAGTGCAGATTATAGTAGTTGTCTAACTAGAGATCGTTTCCTAGTTGTTTTGTGGTTATTTATTATTTGTGAAACAGACTTTGCTTTCTGATTCATGATTTGTCATATACTGAGCTCATTTTTGCCCTGCACAGCAGGGCATAGTTGACCATTATTATTCTTGTACAAACAAGATCGGGAGGCAGCAATTTGTTGGCAGTCAATGGTTCTATTTCTTCTATAGGTACTTTTGAAACCACAAAAAGGGAAGATAAAGTGATAAAACCTCTTTCTCCAGGTTTCGTCAGTTGGACTTCACTATATAATTTTGGATACTGAATCAAGTTATTTGTTTTTCTGAAAATAACAAAGGAAGAAAAGGGGGTAAATAATTTTCCAGCTTCTGTAACATACCAGATGTTTTATATTATTAAATAAAATCATCATGATAACTCTATGAAGTAGCATTTATGATTTTCATCTTATAGCAAAAGTGACAAAGAATATAAGGTGAAAGAATTTCTCTAAGATCTGTCAGCTAGCCAGTGTTAGGTTCTAAAATGTTAGGCTCTAAAAAGTTCACTTAGCATAATACTCTCTAGATCCATCCATGTCACTGCAAATGGCAAGAGTTCATTCTCTTTTATGGCTGGGTAATATTCCATTGGATCTATATACCACATCTTCTTTATCCATTCATCGGTTAGTAGACACTTGGGCTATTTCCATAATGTGGCTATTAGGACTTCATCAATATGAAAAGCTCTGCATAGCAAAGGAAACAATAAAACTAAAAGGTAATCTACAGAATAGGAGCAGATATTTGCAAGAAAGGGTTAGTATCCAAAATATATAAAGAACTTACTAAACCCAATACCCCAAAATGAATAATCCATATAAAAAATTGGCAGAAGACATGAATATGTATTTTTCCAAGGAGGCATGTATATGGCCAACAGATACATGAAAAGATGTTCAACATCACTGATCATCAGAGAAATACAAATCAAAACTACAATGAAATATCACCTCCCACCTGTCAGAAAGGTTAAAATCAACAACACAAGAAAAACAGGTGTCTGTGAGGGTATGGAGAAAGGGAAAGCCTCTCTAGCTGCTGGTGGGGATGCAAACTGGTGCAGCCATGGTGGAAAACAGTATGGAGGTTCCTCAAAAAGTTAAAAATAGAGCTACCCTATGATCCAACAATTGCACTACTAGGTATCTTCCCCCAAAATACAAAAATACTGATTCAAAGGGACATGTGCACCCCAATATTTATAGCAGCATTATCTACAAGGACTCCATCATATTTGTTATTACACTACACAGACTTCAGAAATATATTTGGGCTGGGATGAAGATATACCCTTCAGCATCCTAGTTACCCCAGGAAAACATTCATGAGTCATGGAATGGATAAACAGTATCTTTAGTTTCTTTTTGAGTTTAAAAACAAACACACAAACATTTCTAGATGTAGGGGAGTGTCTAAGTCTGAAGGTTTGATAGTAGGTTAGATTTATAGCTAACACACTATATATAAACCTTTATTCATTCTCTGGGAATTAAAAACTCTGACTTAAATAATCTCTTGAAACTCTACTCTGTCTTTTAGATGATAAGCCTTGCAAGGATTTTTGTATGCAGCATGTTACCCATACCTTGAGATGCACAGGTTTTGTTTCTCAGAAGGAAGTGGAGAATTTTCAAGGCACTCATTATAGCTAGAGCAACATATTCAATTTCTAAGTCATTTGATCCCATCTGTCTAAAGAAGAAAATGGTACAAAATTCAATTGTTTTCCTATATACTAGCAATGAAAATTTGAATTTGAAATTTAAAGCACCACATCATGTACATTAGCATCAAAAAATCCAAAATGCTTAGGGACAAATGTAACAAAATATGTATAAGATTTATGAGGAAAACCACACAACCTGATGAAAGAAATTAAAGAACTAAGTAAAAAGATATTCCATGTTCATGCATAGAAATATCAATATTGTTAAAATGTCAGTTTTCTGAACCTGATATATTGATTCAATGCAATCTCAAGTAAAAATCCTGGCAAGTTATTTTATGCATATCAACCTATTAATTTTAAAGTTGATATGGAGAGTCAAAGACCCAGAATATGCCAAGACTACACTGAAGGAGAACAAACATGAGGGGCTGACATCACCTATCTTCAAGACTTTTTATGAAGCTACAGTAATCTAGACAGTAAAATGCTGACAAAAGAATAGACAAATAGATCAATGGAAGAGAATAGAGAGCTCAGAAATAGACCCACACAAATATACTCTTCCACTTTTTAATGAAAAATCAAAGGCAGTTCAATGGGGAAAGGAAAGTCTTTTCAACAAATGGTGCTGGACCAACTGGACATCCACATGCAAAAAAAAGAGAAAGAATCCAGTTATGTATAGACCTTACATCCTTTACAAAAATTAACTAAAAAAAATGACAGACCTCAAAATAAATCATGTGAATGCAAAATTATAAAAATCCTAGAAAATAGTTATCAGAAAACTATCAAGATGACTTTAGGTTTGGTAATGACTTTTTAGATATAATACCAAAGGCATAATCCATGAAAGTAATTTAATTTGTTAGATTTTATTAAAGTTCAACATAATGTTCTCTAAAAAAGACGCTGTCAAGAGAATGACAAGATGAGCCATGGTTTGGGAAAAAATGTATGTAAAAAACACATCTGACAGAGAATTTGTAATCAAAATACACCGTGAACTCTTAAATCCCTACAATAAGAATGTTAACAACCTAGTTTTAAAAATATGAACAGACATTTCACCCAAGATTGTATACAGATGGCAAATAAGCATATGACTCTCAAAGTCATACATCATTAGAGAATCATAAATTAAAGCAAGGAGATACTGCTACACCCTTCTTAGAATCGTCAAAGTCCAAAACACTGACAACACCAAATACTGGTAAGCTGTGGAGGATTAGGAACTCTCATTCATTGTTAGTGAGAATGCAAAATGGTCCTACCACCATGGAAAGGCACTTCAGCCTTCAGTTTCTTACATAATTAAACAGTCCCTTCCCAAATGACCCAAAGGAGTTGAGAATTTAAGTCCCCACAAAACTCATGTCCACATAAAAACCTGCCTGTGAATATGTACAGCAGCTTTATGCCTCACTGTCCAAACTTGGAAGCAACCAAGATGTTGGATTTTCACCTTTCGTAGATGAAAAGATAAACCATGGTACATCCAGAAAATAAAATCGTATTCAATGCTAAAAAGAAGTGAGCTATCAAGTCATGAAAATCCATGATGGGACCTTCAATCCATCTTACGCAGTGAAAGAAGCCAATCTGAAAAGTCTCCATACTACGACTATCCTGTATTTGTCATGTCTTCTAAAAATTTTCAGATCATGGAAGGAACAAGTCTGTCGGAAACAATGTGCTGCCAAAGCAGAGTCCTATCTGCTCGGGGGACGCGGAGTGACAGGCGGCCAGACCTAGGGCCCCATAAGAAACACTTGATATGCTTTAAAATGCGTATACGCTTCCCTTGCAGAGAATATTTTGGAATCTAGCAGACTGAACTGTACTAAGTCAAACATTTAAATTGAAAGCCACAGCTGACCAAATATTATTGTAGGTGTTTATTTTACTATCTCAAAAGGCAGCTGCTTCCCTAGTGAAAGCAAATTAAACTTAGTTAACAAACTTCTTTAATTCGACGGCATGAACTTTAAACTGATGTTTGAAAACCAGAGTCAAGATTTTTAACGTACCCTGACCATAAAGCAAATCGCCTACTCTTTTTTTTCTTCTTCTTCTTCTGCCTTGCACAGAAAAAGTAGAAAAAGCTCTATTCCACGTGCAGTGGGAGTCAGGGGGTCCCGAACTCAAGGTCAGCCTGGCCTCTGGGAGCTCTAGGTCTTTTCTAAGTGACTTAATGTCTCAGGGTCTGTTTCCATATTCCATTCCAGGCACCCTCACCATGCCAGGAGGATAAAGGCGCCCTGGTTCAAGAGGAAAAGGGGCCCTTGACCTCTCTCCCATCTCTCGCTCCTGCACAGAAGGACCACACAGCACACGGTGTGAAAACTGCTTCACAGAATATTGCTTAAGTCCTTCCCAGTTTGGAAATTCTTTGTTTCTATGTAAATATTCCAAACATCTTCACTTCCTGACCCACAAAGAACAAGACTTCTACCCAAACAATGCTGCTCAGGCTCATAAAATTTGAGAGCTGTAAAAGAATTTGGCAGACAGACTCTTTGGCCCTTAGCCTGACTCAGAATGGACATGGCCTTACATGATCCCAGATTTTTTTAATGGTGAAGAAAATCCAGACAGGAAATTCTGGAAAAAAAAAAATCCAACTCTAAGGTTTCCTTTTTTTTTTTTTTTTTTTTTTTAATTTGGGCTATTTCTACCTATGTTTCCTCTGGTTCATCTTATAGAAACAAAAATAATTTCTATTTGCCCAGAGCATTCGCTTATGTACCCAACAGGGAATTTCTCAGCTCCTACGCTGTCCAGAGCAATGTGCTAGGTCCCACGGGTGCAAAAGGGAACCGAATCTCGTTGCACCCGGGGACTCACGACGTAGGGAGGGACAGTCCTCCTCTTGGGAGGTCAGAGGTCTTGGGGAGATTGAACGCAGCCAGTGCTAGGAGAAGCGGTCATCAGAGAAGTTTCTTACAGAAGTCAATGCTTGGGCTCCATTGTGGAGGATGAACAGCAGCGAGTCACTCAGCAAAACGGTAGAAGGGAATCTCCGACAATGATAACAAAATGAAAACTATGAAATAGGAAAGTACGAGAGAGTATGGGATACATGTAGGCATTTTATTAGCTGGACCCCAGATTTCTTCCTGAGGGTCCAGACGAGTCACAGAGCTTTCTCTGTATCCTTAAGACAGCAGGATTTTTAAACGGGGGATTGAGGCAATCAAATTTGTGTTTTATAAAGATCTTCCCTCTATCAGGCATGTGAGTAAAACATTAGTTAGATTGAGGAAGCTGGAGGTAGAATGAAAGTTCTATGGCTTTTTCTTTAATCTAGGTAAGAAATGATGTGGGCTGAGCACCGACTGCTCAGTGTCTTGAATAATTTTAGTTGCTCTGCTTTGACACATCTCACATTTTCTACGTCTGGGCTTATGTATCATCAATGCATCTGGGTATGGACAACAGCTCAGCCGAGAAACATTTGTTTCTTTTCAATTAATGTCATGCAGTCACTTTATTATGCTTTGTAGAGTTACTATGTCATGTTCGTAGTCAACTGATTACATGATTCCACTTGGTGTTGGAATCATAAACTTTTAAATCTGCAGGAAACCTTCTAATTCCCTGGTCTGTTTTTGTACTATGTTTCTTCAAATCCTAGGTTTCTCCAAGAGGAACTGCAGATGAGGTCATATGGATGTCGTTAACGTAGACGGAGCTCCTAGCTCTGTCACTCACTGTCACCAGAACCAGTCCTGCCAGCAGCACCACAGCCATGGGCACCATTCCCTTATCCTACTGCAGCCAGCACTGGCCTGTCACCGCCCCCCCGCCTCCTGAACCATTTTTTTTTCTTGTTTCTGCATATTCTAATTCAGATTTTGTTTGGAAAAGAGTCTCTGCCGCTGAGGTACAATAACCCTCGCTCCCCACCAAGCTCCACCAATGAAGAATTGAGGCCCAGGGAAGGTAAGGGTCTTGCCTGTGTTTGTACTTATCTAATGGGCTAGCAGAGCTCTAACGGCAAAGCTGTTAACCCATATTCAGGGAGAACCTGAATCTGAATCTGAAAAGCATCCCCGACCCCTGCATTATATTCTCATTCCTTACATGAATGTCCTTGTTCCTTACACGAATGGCTGTGCATCTTAGACTTCTTATTAAAGAAGGAAACAGCTTCTTCCTAAGATTCACTTTTTCCTATGTGAATACGTATATTTGTGTGTTTCTGTAATGAGATTGGTAAACAGATTCCAGTTCACATATTTTGTAGTGGCTAATAAGGGATTCTTGTAGGGTTTCCTTGTACAGGCAAGTACAAGGTTGAGCAAGAAAGTCAACCTCTGAATTCAGAGTAAGGCCTGGTGCATGATTCTTTTTTGTTGGTGTTTTTGTTCTAATGTTGGGAATTTAAGTCTCAGGAATCATCTAGAGATGCTTAATTGGTGACAAGTAATTTTCCAAAGGAATCATAAAAGAGTGGCTCTCAAAATTTTATGGGTGAAGAATCACTTGGAGAGATTATTAAAGGGTAGATTTCCACACATTTCTTTAGGATCTTCTGACTGAGTGAATCCAGAATGGAGGCCAATAACCCACTTTCCATATAGACCCCAGGTGACTCTGATGCAGAGGGGCCTGCACACCACACCCTGGAGACTGCTGTAGCCATAACTAGATTTTGGAAGAGGTTAGCTTCACCTGATGCATTTGCTTTAAGTCAAAAGACTGCACTACGCTAGTCAGGCTCAGGGACTCAAACCCATTCCTGCTAAGTCTTAGGGGATCAGCCTGGTGTGGGGTTCCTTCACAGTACAGCTTCCACTTTCCTTGGCCTAGACATCTTTCACCAAGCGTAAAGTTCACGTATTCAGCGCAATGGAAAATGGCTTCTTCTTTCAAACACTTATTCCACCTATCATCCTCCAAATATCTGCTAGAGAGTGAGCTACAGTAAATTCCTCTCTTGTTTCCAATTTAAAATTTCAAGAGAGTTTGTGATGAAGAGAAGAATCACGATTGGATATTAACATAATCAAATTTTATTTCTATACTTGTTTTGACAAAACAAAATAAGGCATTTTGACTTTTATATAAAACTGCATCTTAATTTAAAACTATTTGATGTAAGAACAATGCCCTACTTTTTCTGTGATGATGAGTAAAAATAAGCTTAAAGCAGTAAATGGCTTTGGAGACCTTCAATGGCCTATAAAGCTTTTTGCTTGTGGGCTATTTCCAGCACCATTTCATCATTAAGGACTCATTTCCAGAACACCAAGGCTGATGATCACTTCATGTCCAGCCTCAGATGAAAACTGGAGAAAAGGCATTTATCGAAGACCAGACCACTTCTTGATAAATTTGGACTAAAAGAGAGAGATCCCAATAGACAGTTTCTTTCTGAATTAAAATACACTAAAAATTAAATATATATGAACAGATTCTTTCTACCCTTTTCCCTTTCCTGCTTTCTTTCTTTTATTCTTTCTTTTTTCTTTCATTTCTCTTTCTTTCTCTTTCTTTCTTTCTTTCTTTCTTTCTTTCTTTCTTTCTTTCTTTCTTTCTTTCTTTCTTTCTTTCTTCTTTCTCCTTCCTTCCATCCTTCCTTCCTTCCTTCCTTCCTTCCTTCCTTCCTTCCTTCCTTCCTTCCTTCCTGTGTATTGTGTGTATAGCCTTCCTTAAATTTCAATGGAATAGTATCTGACCTCAAATTAGACCCAGCTGGAGTTAAGAATAATCACTAATACCGAGTGCTTATTATTTATCAGATACTTTAATAACTGACTTTAATAACTGATACATTAATAACTCTCTAATAACTCTGTGAAGGGGGCATTACTATCTCCACTTTACACACAAGAAACAATGACACAGAGAAACTAATCAACTACGTTACGATCACATAGCTACTGTCTGTGAGAACCAAAGCCAACAAATTCCCTATTCTTGTGTTAGTGCTGGTGTCAAGCATAATTCCCAACCCCTATTTTAAACCATTCCCCTCACAAGCTCCAAGAAAACCTGATTCATGGGCTGTGATCCATCTAAGCTGGCTCACTCTTAGACTAATCCAATGCTCTTCAACACTTGATTCAGGATTCTTATCTCACCCTCACTCACTTTGGACAAATCCAAGGCTATGGGATCATAAACTGCCCAATTGTCTTCAATGAAAAAACCACCTTGAAATTACCTAACCTTTCCCCTAAAACCAGTGACTGTCCTCCCCAGATTTTTATCCTTTGAGATACTAATGCTCTATCAAGGTGGGTGGTGTTCCTCTTACTGCAGTACCTTCATAAACTTAATTTTGCTCAGTCAACAGATTTTTTTTTCAAAAGGATATATTTGGGAAGTCGGCAATACTCATGAAGAATTAAAACACTGTATTTCGTTATAGATGCAATAAATAATACTTTCTCCTCTAATTCTTTGCAAACCAAAATTTCACTACAGCAGAATAAGAAAATTGCTATCAAGCTCCATGAACTACTTAAAGGACATTTGACACTTCCTGAAATTAAAAAAACAAAAATTAAAGTATTTACGGTTGTGTGATTCTTAAACCAACAACCTTTAAAAACTTTCTCTACAAATAAGAGAGTGTGAGTGATTCCTCTGGCCCACATGAAACATAATCTGTGGAATTTAAGAAGATTAAATTAATTAAAGATACATGCTGATAAGTTAAAAACATAGATGCTCATCTGTATATTACAAGCATCTCCAAAGTAAGAAAATATTTTTGTTCAAAAATTTTCTTCAGTCAGGAGACCAACAAGAATAAGGAATCCAAACACTGAAAACAGCAAATAGAAACTGGGGATTGGGAGCGTGGGTGAGCAGGGGGAGCAAAACTTGATTATCTCAGAATGATGAGTTAGCCAGGAAGTAGTTCTTCCTAATAAAGGGAACGTCCTATGGTAAATATTTCAGGTGTGAACACTCAACCTACAGGAGATCCCATTTCTTCGGAAATAGCTGTAAATATATTCATCTGAGTAAAACAATCATCTGTGTCCAGTCATGCATGCTCTCTGCTCCTGTGGCTGTCACTGCTGTCGATCTGAAGTTGAAAGGTAATGGCCTCATGATTCAAGGAAACTGCTGAAGTGTGTACTCAGGCTTCAGTTGGAGAGATGGGTTCATTTATCATCATAATAAGCTATTACCATCGGGAGGTCACAACTCATTGAAGAGACAGTCAGTCTAATTGGCTCAATCCCGTTAGCTTTCGACGTGCCTCAAGGAGATAAGCGCTCCTTCGCAGGTAATTTTCAATCACCCCACAAACTACTTGTTTAATAATTCATCACATTTCAGATTGGGGTCTTATCACATGGCTCCTTTCTCCATGTGGCAAATGTCAGATTTCAACTACTTGGGATCTCAGACCCAGGTAACACAAGAAGAGCTTAGGGAAAAGTGAAGTAAGACAGCACCTGCTTGCCTCAACTACCACTGCTGGAAGTGATGAGAAAACCTCAGCAATAAAAATGTGGACTTTATGCTTCTCTAGGAGGCACTGCTGACAATAACAGTATTCCCTGAAACTATCCGAAGAGATAACGGTGCTATTCCACCCCCTGTGATTAATTAAGCGTGCCAATTGATTTTTAGCCCATAGGACTGGGGCACTTAATACTTGGTTAAATGATCACATTCAAGAAGTAATTTTTACAACAAAGTCTAGAATAGAGAAGCAATAGTTTATAACAGATTAAATTAAAAATAACAGCTGTTCTAGTTAAAATATTTTATTTTACATCTTTGATGATATTCTGTTCACAGAGGGCACAATCTCTGGAGGCAAACTCACCCCAATTGAAATGCTAGTTGTGACTCAAAATAGCTGAGGAACCTTATAATTATCTTTTTCTCTACTATTTTATACACAAATGGTGGTCATATATATACCATTCTGCTTCCAGGTTTAATTGCTTGACCATGTATTTTGGATTATTCCATATTAGCATACAAAGAATTTCTGTCCTTATTTAAAGTTCTATGGTGTTTGGTAACATGTATGTGCCCAAACTCATTTAATTTGTCTTGCAATGACAAACATTTTTATGGACATCACGGACATTTTTGAATGAATGACTTTGCATTTCTCATGTTTATATGTACCTGTAGGATAAATTTTCAGAAGAGAAATATATTAACACTCGTGTATTTGTAACTTCGGTGAAGATTGCTAAATTGGTTTTTGTGGATTACATCAATGTATATCCTTACCACCGATATATAACGATCTTTGCCTTTTTAAAAAGATTTATTTATTTATTTGAGAGAAAAAGAGAGAGAGCGCATGAGGGGGAGGGGCGGAGAGAGAATTTCAAGCAGACTCTGTGCTGAGGGCAGAGGCCGACCTGGGGCTCGACCTCAGGATCCTGAGATCATGACCTGAGCTGAAACAGAGGGTTGGACACTTAACTGACCAGGATCTCTGTCTTTTTAAAGTCTCAGTAATTCCATGCTATGCATTTTATTCTCTTTCCTAAGATAGATGACAAATGATCCCCCAGGTATACTATAAGTCAGGTTGAACATTGTTTTATATTTTTTTCCAGCTTCACTAAGAAATAATTGGCACATGTTACTGTATAAGTTTAAGGCATTACAGTATGCATTTCCTTTTCTATGAACTGTTCATATCTGTTGCCCATTTTGGACTAATTGGCCTTTCTCACCAATTTTGATACTCTCTTTAGTATTAGATTAGCCTTCTGTTTGCTGTGTGTTATGGTAAGGAAATGTGGGATTTTAAGAAAGAATTGAGGGGAACCTGGGTGGCTCAGTAGGTTAAGCATCTGCCTTCGGCTCGGGTCATGATCCCGCAGTTCTGGGATGGAGCCCCACATTGGGCTCCTTGCTCAGTAGAGGGGTCTGCTTCTCCCTCTCTATCTGCTTTTCCTCCCACTTGTGCTCTTAAATAAATAAATATTTATTTACTTATAAATAAATATTTCTCTCTCTCTCTTAAATAAATAAAATCCTCAAAAAAATAAAATAAAAAAGAATTGATATCATTTGTATTAGTTTGCTAGGGCTGCCATATGAAAGTACAACAAACCAAGTGTCTTAAACAACAGAAATCCATCATCTCACAGTTCTGGAGGCCAGAAGTCCTAAATTATGGTGTTAGTCGGGTTGGTTCTCCCGAGGCTATGGGAGAGGCTGTGTTTCAGGTGTCCCTCTCTGGTTTGTAGCTGGCTGTCATCTTGTTCCCATCGGCATTCTCCCCATATGAGGGTCTGTCTCCAAATTTTCCCTTTTTATAAGGATACCAGTCTCATTGGATCTATCTTAATGACCACCTTACTGACATAGCTGTAGGGTGTTGACTGTGTTTATCACACTTAGAAAATTTACTTCTTTAATCAGTTACTGGTGGGCAGAAATTGCAAATTCTTTTACCTACTAGGCCTTCAGTGAAGTGGGAAGAGGGAGATACTCATCAGGTCATTTGTTTGGAAGACTGGAAGTGATGATTGTTAGCTTTATTTTGGTACCTTCAAGATAAAGTACAAAACATTCTGCAGGTTTCTCAAAAAGCTAGCTAACTGATCTAATTTTTTCACATCTGCAAAGCTTCTACTTAAGTCAATGATCTACTGACTTGCTAAAATTAACTCTCTGTGATTGTCCATTTTTATCTTTAATTATATCTTGTCCCTTACCACCACCAGATGCTCTATCAGACAGCAGTAAATAGGGGACAAAGCGTTCTTCAACAAATGTCTTTAACTGGTATAGGCTACCTCAATATAAATTCCTACAATGCACAACTCCAGAAAGTCATGCAGAAATTGGCATTTATTGAACAGCTTCTGAGCGCTCAGGGCATTTTAGAGGGCTTTGCACAATTCTGAGGCTGGAACTCTCATTTTGCAGATAATGAGACTCAACTAAATTATGGGATGTGTCCAAGATCATAAAACTAATAAGGTAGATATATCTGGAATTTGAATCAGATCTGTGAAAGGCATAAGGACCAGAACACTAAAAATAACGAACTGTGACTTCTCCTTACTTAATCAGACACTTTCAATCGATTCTCATGAAAATGAATAAAGAAAATAATGTAGGAGTTTGCTAGTCAATGATCAAGGTGTCAGCCTTGATCATTGGTCTCTTCCAAGGGCTGTGAAGGAAGAAGCTGTTCCAGATTTCTGCCCTTGGTGTATAGATGGTCATCTTCTCTCTGTCTTTATGGCATCTTCCCCTCACACGTATCTGTCTTCCTACAAACTTGCCTTTTCCCTACAAATTTGTCCTTTCCAATATGAACCAGCAACAGTAAACAAAAAAACCCACTATATAAAGAACATTCTGGATAAGAAAGGTTCCAAAATGGCCTAACACTGCCCTACAAAGAATATTGGGAATTTGTCCCACCAGTATCCGAATCAGCAATGGATCGGTTCCCCAAGGTTTTCCACAGAGCAGCACAGACCACACAGCATAAAGTGTTAACAAAGAAATAGAAAAAAATGTAGTTTTACATAAAGATTGGATTGAAACTCAAATTGGTGGTGATTTTGCTTTCTTTAGTTTTGAAATGAGGAATGGGGGTTGAAGAAAGAAGAACTTTCTCGTTCTTATTATGGCATAGTCTTTCCTTTATAATTTCAAAGAAAATTGTATACAAAGAGTACTTGAAATTCTATTTCAAGTCTGTGCGTCTTATTACTCAGTAGCCACTGTGTTAAGCCTACGGCTAAAGGGATGACTAGCCTGAGGTCCTGTGTTAGGTGGCAATCAAAACATTATTTTATACTGTTTTAGATACTCTTAATTTTGTTTTGTAGGGACAAATTCCCATCTGGCATCACATTCCTTTCACCAGAAGAACTTTCTACATTTCTCCCAGCGCAGATTTGTTTTTGAAAAAGTAGTTCAGCTTTTATTTCTCTGAAAAACTCTTTGTTTGCCTTCCTTTTTCAAGAATTTTTGGCCTGCTAAAGAATTTTGGACTAACTTTTCTTGTATGTTGTTGTTTCTTTTCCCTCGGATATTTTAAAATATCTGTGTACTATATTCTAGTTCACATCATGTCTGATAAGAATCTTCTTTCTTATCTCTGTTCTTCTGTACATCTTGTACCTTTTTTCCTCTGGCTGCTTTTAAGATTTTCTCTTGGTCTCCCTCTTTTTTTCTTTTCTTTTCTTTTCTTTTCTTTTCTTTTCTTCTTTTCTTTCTTTTCTTTTCTTTTTCTTTCTTTCTCTTTCTTTCTTCTTTTTTTTACAATTTAGATATACATTGGCATGATTTTCTTACCATTTTTCAGTCCGTTTTCACGAACTGATTTTTCTCCTGGTTACGGTTCATATGCCCAGGCTTGTTTATAGACCCAGTAATTTTTGATCTGATGCCAGACATGCTGAATTTTACATTTTTGGGTGTTGGATTTTGTTGTAATTAATCAGTTTTGGACTTTGTTCTGGCGTGCTGTTAATTCACTTGGAACAAGTTGATTTCTTTTAAAGTTTGCTTTTAAGATTCGTTAGGGTGAATTTAGAGCCTCCTGTGATCTCAGGCTAATTTAACCCCTCTACTGAGACAATACTCTCTGAGTACTTTATCTGAGGTCCTCCCTTTTATGAAGATGTTCCATGTTAGGTGGTGGGAAAATGAACTTTTACCAGCTCTGTGTTAGTTCCAGGAATTGTTTCTCTTGCTACATATTGGTTTTTCTTTCACCAGCCTTAGGTGGTCTTCTCCCATCCAACTCAATACTCAGCCAGGCTGGAGGTCTCCCTTATACCTTTACAGATCTCTGTCTCTGTCTCTCTCTTTCTCTCTCTCTGTCTCTCTTTCTCTCTCCCTCTCTTGCCCCATATCCCTCTTCTCTGATATCCTGTCCCACAATTTCTAGCTTCCTTGACCTTCAATCTCCATTTTTCAGACCTGATGTTTATCCTCCATCCACTTGGAACTGAACCCAGGCAATAATCCGGGACAGTCGTAAGCTTCACTTTATTTTGTTTCTCTTTTCTCAGGGATCAAGACCCTATACTATTTGTTGTCTAGTGTCTAAAAATTGTTTCGTACTTTTTCTCAAGTTTTCTTATTTGAAGCAGTTGGGTAAAAAAAAATAAAGCAGGTAGGTAAATTGAGATTCTATCATTCAATTATTATCAGAAGCAAAAATTCCAATGTATTAGTTTTTATAAGCTTTTTTAAGAATGGTTTTTGAAATTATAGTCTTTGCTTCAACCAGAATTTATTTTTATGTATAATGTGAGATAGGGATGCAGAGATTTTTTTTTCCTCTCTGTCTTTAGATAATCAATGTATGAGGAGCATTTACTACATGGTCTATCCTATTATTATTATTATCTGCAAAGTCTATTTTGTTAAAAATCCATAGGGTATTTCTGGGCTGTTTTCTCAGTTTGTTTTTTAAAAGATTTATTTATTTATTTGAGAGAGAGGGGGGGTGCAAGCAAAGGGAGAGGCAAATGGAGAAAGGGAGGGAGATTCCTCAAGAAGACTCCCCACTAGGCGCCAAGCCAAACACAGGGCTCAATCCCTCAACCCTGAGATCATGATTTGAACCAAAATTAAGTCCTATGCTTAACGGACTGAGGCACTCAGGCATCCCTCTCAGTTCCACTTTATGTATTTTGTATTTTTATCTTTTTCCACACCCATAGCCTTGTGTCTTAATTATTATATATTTTTAAAATAAGTTGTGTTTATATCAGAAAAGTTTTGATTAAAAACTCTCCAGTTTTTGTTTTAAATTTCCTCAGCTTATTCTTGGTCCTTTGCTTTTTCCATATAAGTTTAATCACTGGTATTTTTAATATTTATTGCTATTGTAAAGGACTAATTTTAAAAGTATTTTGGGGCCCCTGGGAGTCTCAGTCGGTTAAGTGTCTGCCTTCCACTCAGGTCATGAAGCCAGGGTCCTGGGATTGAGTCTTGCATTGGGCTCCCTGATTGGTGAGAAGTCTGCTTATCCCTCTCCCTCTGCCCCTTGGTTCGTGCTTTCTTTTACCCTCAGTCTATCTCAAATGTAATATTTTTTAAAAAATGAAATATTTTTTAAAAAGTATTTTTAACTGATCTTTGCTGATATAAAGAAATATATAATTGATTTTCATAAGTTAATTTTGTATACGGTTCCCCTTTTGATTCGCTTATTAATATTTCATCTTTTGAGTTTGTAAAGCAGATACTTCTACCATCTACAAGTGTGGGGGGTTTTCCTTACCTTCCAATCTCTCTATCTTTTATTTCCTATCATATTGCAATGTCTAGATCTTCTAGTACAATATTACATAAAAGTGATCACAGTGAAAACTGTCTCATAACCTTAAAGTAGTCTTTCAATGTTTTATATTAAGTATTTGCTATTCCTCTTTGTGGAGACACTCTTCATCAGCTAAAGAGGTACCTTTCCTATCTTAGTTTGCACATTTTTTAAAACATCATGAATCATTAATTTTGTCTATTTCTTTTTCTGCATCCATGGAGATCATTTTATTTTTCTCTCTTTTTTAGTCAGTCAATATGGCCAATTACTTAAGCTGATTTTCTGAATTAAACCAACCTGAACTCTAACGATAGGAGCAAGTTGGCCCATTTTGTTTTGCCATTTTTATATATTACAAATTCAGATTGTTTATGCTTTGTTTAGAATCTATTTGCATGAGTGACTTTAGGTAGGGATTTCCTTTTTATATCTCCCTCGAAGGTTTGATATCAAGCCCACCGAGTCACATTAAATTACTTATGGAGTAATCCCCATGATTCTGTTCTCTAGAAAAGATTCTTTAAGTTTGAATAGTGATTGAAATCACTTGTAAACAAAACAGACCTGATGGCATCTAACTGGGAAGATTTTCTTGACTACTGATTCTATTGTTTTAATGTTCATATGACTTTCAGGGGTTTTCCCTTGGAATCAGGGTTATTAATTTTTATTATTCTAGAAATATACTTATTTTATGAGTAATTAAATTTATTGTGTGCAAAGTTTTAATGATTTTTTTTTTCTATTCTTGCAGCTTCTTTCAGATTTTTTTTTTAAAGGATTTTATTTATTTACTCACGAGAGACATAGAGAGAGAGAGGCAGAGACACAGACAGAGGGGGAAGCAGGCTCCTCGAGGCAGCTGATGTGGGACTCGATCCTGCGCTCCTGTGCTCCGGGACGGCGCCCTGAGCCAAAGCAGATGTTCAATCGCTGAGGCCCCAGGCGTCCCAGCCTCTTTCAGATCTGATCAGTTTCCTAAAGGTGCCCTGGCCCCCCTAATGGGACAAGTGGCCAAGCATGTGCATAGACCACTTCTAACCATATGACTACAGGAAAATGGCTTCATCCCCTGGGTCCTGACTTCCCTCACCTTCAGCATGATTTTCTTTTTATAAAATTTTCTGAAGTAATTTTAGTTATGTCCATATTTACATTTCTATCATTTATGTGTCTCTTTACCCACTTTTTTTTCTATTAGTCTTTCTAGAGCTTTGCAATTCTTTTAAAAGTGGGGCGCCTGGGTGACTCAGTGGGTGAGCATCTGCCCTCGGCTCAGGTCAGATCCCGAGGTCCTGGGATCTAGTCCCACATCGGGCTTCCTGCATGGAGCCTGCTTCTCCCTCTGCCTGTGTCTCTGCCTCTCTCTCTGGGACTCTCATGAATAAATAAATACAATATTTTAAGTAAATTTTTTTGGCTTGTGGCCTCTCTATTAATATTTGTTTTCTATTTCATTAATTTGCATTTCTTAAATTTCATATCTGTATTGTTTCCTTTCTTATGCTTTCCTTTGGATAAGCTGCTCAAGCATTTCTATTCCAAAGCCAAATGCTTTACAAGTACTAATGAACATAACTGAATGGAAAAATAACTAGTAGAAAAGGGATAGACACATCTGGATCCCAGTCCTGGCTGTTTTACTAACTGGGATATCTTGGCTTATCAGCTGATAACCTTAGTCATGTATCTTAACATAACTGAAAACATAAATTCATAAGTTGAGTATTTAGGGGACATGTTTTGTGCAGAATTTATATAACTATTACGTCCCTGCACCTGATCAGTAAACTCCTACCAATGTAGCCATTGATTACTTTTGTTGGTAACCATAACCCAAAGTTAACTGAGATTGATATTACTGTTAAGTCAACTCCTTAATTGTTCCCACCAATTGCTATTAAACTGAATCCTCCCCTACTTGATTCATGTTTAGTTGCTCAACTGTAAAAAACTGATCTTTGTCCCCATTGTACTTCATTATAAGGTGCTGCAAACAGAATGATGCATATGAATATTAAAATGTTTTTTTAATGTAATAATTTGCAATGTTAGAATTAGTGCTCTATATATTTATTTAGGAAAAATATCAAGATACTATTATGATAAGGTTAGGTAAGTTTGAGAGATAAATATGTTCGATCTTGAGTCCTTGTAGGTGGGATAATTTTGCATAGTTGACTTTACCATCACCACAGGCAACAAGTAACTTCTCGACTTTTTTTGTTTTGGTTTTTTAATAAATATATTTTTTCATGTACCTCTAACAATGCATTTGGTTGGTTGTAGGCAGCAAGTCTTCTAGATACTACTCTATTACCAATTTATTCTTAATGAGATCTGATTTATGAAATAAAAATTCAATCACAGCCAATTTGTCCTATTTACCTTTTTGGCCATGCCATCTCCACTACACAATACCTTCTTAATTAATCCATTTAATCCAAGGCTTGAACTGGAGGAAGTTAAGGATGCAGGATCAGGTCTGACCTTTGCTTTTGAATAATTAGAAGTCACAAATACACATTACGCTTTTAAAGGAGATTAGATCCTGCTTATTCGTTTTTAATTTTTTTTAACCAGGTCTGAAGTCATTTCTCAACCTGATATAAGTCCTAAGTCAAGAGTCATTTCTGAACAAACTAAGCAAAACTACTTTTGTTGTTGTTAAGCATGTAGCATTAATCACAAAGTGTTCGTTGAGCTCCTTTTAAGTGACAAGAACGACCCTGTCCTCTGAATCTCAAGCAACAATCTCTTTCAAATCCACAGCTTCGATTTGAGATCTGAGAGACAGAACTGAAAGTCAAGCAAGCACAACAAAGAAGTACCAGAGCTTACTTTGGGAAGCCAGATGCTATTTTGTCAGCAGACTCATAATGTGCATCTTAAGCTAGGCTATAGGTATTCTTGGCACCCACATGAAGCAATTTAAAAGCTTCTCAAAAAAAAAAAAAAAAAAAAAAAAGCTTCTCTAAGCTGGAAACAAAAAGGCAACGTAGTAGAAAACAAGCATTTTTTTTTTTTGTAGAAAATAAGCATTGTTCTGTAAAGAACAAATCACATAAGATTAATTTAATAATGCTCAGAGACAGGATTGTAAACCTTAATGGTAATGTGGGAAGAGCAGACAGGCCAAGCCAGATTCTCAGGGAACTCTGCAGATGCGGAGAGAATGGTTTTTGGAAGCTGCACTAACTATTTCAGACCACTAGGGTAACTTTACGTAAATGACTATTTCCATGTTCCAATAGCACTTAGTTTACTAAAGCAGTAAATTATTCCAACTCTGAAATACCCAAACTGTTTCTGAATAGCTGTAGCCTGTAGCAAACCAGCAGGATGCAGTCCTTCTAGCTCTTTCCACCCCTGTCTAGTTCCAGGCTTAAACCAATGCCCTACAACCAAGCATTAACATTTGCCAAGCATTTTGAAAATGAAATGCTGCCTAGTACAACCCTGTGGGTGCCCGACTTAATCCTCTTTGACTCTCTAGAGCAAGGGGTGAGGGGGAATTAACACTTGATTGTGCCAATTGTGCTAAATATTCACTCACATGTGAGAAAAAATATTTTCAAGATTGTTATTGAGGAATTAACTCATAACTGAGATAGTGGAGATGTTCAGATGGGCCGTATAATAATGTGCTAAGTTTTTCCGGGCCTCATTGACTGCCTCCCGCACCCTGCCCAATACACATTCAGTTACATGTGCCTCATGACTCCAAAGGGGCTCTGCAGTCCATAAAAATGTTTCTTAGGATCAGAAATATTCAGCTAAATTGGCTAGTGTGCTTGAGTTTTATCACAATCGGGTGCACCTCTGTGTCGGCAAAGTGCCTCCTGTGTGGAAGCAGTTTCATTATTTGGAGTCAGGTTCCTAAAAAAAGAAAGAGTGGCATGTGGCATCTTCATTATCAAAGAATATGCACGGCACATCTTCCTTCTGTTGTAAGTAGCCTTACAACCAAGTGATTTGGAAAATGTTTGAAAATTGGTTATACAAATATTTAGCGAAGCTAATAGCATCCCATAAATATTTTTTTGACTTAGGAATTAACACTAAAAAAGCGGAGGAGGGATGATATACCCGCTGCCTCCTGGTCATGGATGTAAATGAAATTCAGTATCTAAGCAGATGCACTAGTTTCTTGATATACTATTTCTGTCAGATTCTGGCAATGGCTCTGATTTGAACAGCAATTACTGGTAAAGAATTTAGCCTCGACTATTTAGAAAAGTGGCTTTATTGAATTTACAAACAAGGCCCTACAATTTTCCATTTCCTTAGCAGGATATTAAATCAACCAAGCTAAGCATGTCATCATGACTATAATTTACGTGATGTGACATGGCAGTTAAGATGTACTGTGGTAATTTGTGAGAGCGTGCAGTATTATTGTAGTATCAAAAATTTATATGGTTCAGTTATTAAGGCAAATTGTTTCATTCATACTGAGATATCTGACAGTAAACCACCAAGGGCTTCCACATTACATTAAAAAATGTCTTCCATATTCAAACAATTTGCACACCCTGTTACCATTACTTTGTTCACGGAGTGTAAAGTGAAGCCCGGGCAAGCACAGCTTTTTGATGTGAAAATGATCTGTGGGGGAATATGAAGTGCTTCCTTGTGGGAGGTTATAAGAAACAATTCAGCCAGGATAAAGGAAGTTATCTTTGGGCACCAACAACTATGAACAGGATGTCCAAATTCTTTGCTCTGGTGCTATTTAATATCCCATTTGCTTGCTTTCCTTATGTCAGTTTGATTTTCAGCCAACAGAAAGAAAAAGCATATGACCAAAGAAAAAATATGGAAAAGGCGGTAAAGAATATTCTATTCTAAGCTCTTCTTAAATAAATTTCGCCACTGTAAGAAAAATCTGACCTCTGAAACTCATCCAATTTTGACCCAAGGCTCTTCTCTGAATTCCTCAGAGCAGAGGCAAACAATTTGAGAGTTTATATATTTATCTTTCGGGGGGGGGGGGGTAATTTTAAGCCGTAGGTATTCAGGTCTTATGTGCTATTTTATTCTTGTTGGGAATACAAGAGGTTCCAAAATAGAACAGGATAGAATGACTTCTTGTTGTAAAAAGGCCTCACAAATACAAGTTTAATTGGATTTTTATTACAGCTGTAGAATTTTATGCAAAATACACTGTCTCTTTTAAAGTACACGTTCACTGAAAACCGTGTTTTATTCATTAACACATTTTTCATAATAGATTTTAGAAGTCTGCTAAAAATAAGAAACTAGCCACTAGTTATATATATTTTTTTCTTAATCAGCTAAAACCACCAGTTCCCATTCACTGAATAAGATGTGAACTACTAAGTTTTTCTTGATACTCACATGCCACACAAGAGAACTACTAACAATAAATATATTTTGTTTGTTTAATCAGTGAACATTTCTTCAAAAGCAACACTACATTCTTATAGGTGAAAACTTAGAGGCTTACATAGCATCAATTTGTAAGGGATTTTTCTGTGACCATTGCACTTTCTGGTGTGATTAGGTAATTTAAGTATCAGCTGATAAGGTACTAACTTTCGCAGGACGAGCAGATCATTTAGAATTACTATATCAAATTTCATTTCCAAATTTTTCTGAATTCTTTTGAAATTCCAAAATAAGTTTTCCAAATTCTTAGGCAAAATAAGATAAAATGATAAAAGCCATGGCCCTCATCTAGATAGAGTTAATCCACAAAATAAAACAACAAAAACCACCTGCATTTCTGAGGCTGCTACATTTGTTTATCTGTGTATGTTTTTCTATATGTATGAGTGGACTTTAAAACAAATGTGCTTTCAATCTGGCATTTCTTCCAGGGTAAGTTTTCTTCTTGAGCTCCAGGACGTATGTTGTTTACATAAGCTTCATGGCAAGCAGTAAGTTAGTTATATAATAAATCTCATTTCCAATTAACATTCATACAAGGTAGAAAAACTAGCTGTCTTGAAGATCAGCTTTGAAATGAAATAGAAAAGGATGAGGAAAAATTCAGTAAGTATCCTACTGCAGACAACTCTAGAAAAACAGCTATTTCAAGAACAAATATTCTTGCAATATTCATAATTTGTTTCACAAAACTATCTTTGAGGTTTTACAATAATATCCCAGAACTTTCATTAGTTCATTCATTCATACAAAGAATTAGCATAAAAATGACTTGGAAATTGCCAAAAAAAAAAAAAAGTTAGCATAGAACACCAACTATACATGCGGGATGCTGGAGCACATTACTTTTGGTATACATACTCCCCCCACAGGACCTAGGAGAAATATCCAATGTAAGCGGACTCAGTTGCCTCTGGCAACTCACCGTGTCATGAATTTGTTCTGAGCTTTCTTTAAAAAAATATTTATCAAAACCCGTTCTCGTTATTGATTGGCTAAAGCAAAGTAGCAAGAAGCCAGCACCATATGGACTTACTTTGTTCCCCAGGTACGGGGCTGGGGCGCTCCAGTAGTAGCCCTGTGGCAGGGCACGGTGGGCCTCCAGGCTGCTAACGCTGATCTGCTGAGGTGGGTCCACCTCCTCCTGCTGCGGAGCCACTCGAATGCGGCCAGAGATGTCAGTCAGGTACCAGCCACGCATGTCTTGTATCTTCAAGAAAACACACAATCGTCTCACTTGGGAAAAACAAAACCAAAAACCACCTTGACTTCTTTCTCTTTCATAGGACATATGGTGTCCATTTTTTGGAAATTAAAAAAAAAAAAACAATAAAAGTTTAGAAAAATAGGAGAGCTATGGAGAATGTGAAATAAACGTACATCGTGTGTACTCATTATAGATTCTCATTGTTTTCTTGCTGAATCTAGGAGCTTGGATTGTAAAATGTGATAATCTGTTTTAATTGATGTAATGCTTTTTCAGACCCCAAATACTTCTTTCTTAAAAACAGAAATTTGTTCCAAGTTAAACAGTGATTATGATGTTACATAAATTATCAGATAGTTGAGCTCTATATTATGTATTTTTCATTCCACTACTAATTTCCTGTTACTTATGGGAAAAATAATCTCAAAAGGTTTTCCATATATGTTTGTAAAACAGAGAAAGAAAAGAAATAAGATATGCAACTGCCTGAAAGGTAGCTTTTCATTCAGTATTTCCACCCTTCTCATTTAATTAAATTTCAGGTTTGAGGCTTAGGGACATTTGAATCCACCAGACTGTTGCTATGGCCACAGCTCACAATGCTATACCTAGTCCTTCCCCTGGGGTCCGAAGTGCTGTCGGAATTCACTGCCTAGATCCTCTGCCCAGAAAAGGTAGGATCCTTAAAGGAAACATTAGGAAACGTGATTTGCTCTTTCATCTTTACTCTCTGGCCAGGGGAAGGCGGATAGCTACAATTCTAATTCAGACTGTCCTACCTAGTTGGGACAAAACACAATGTACTGAGGTTTGTGGCTACACGGGGCCCGCGTAGATGTGTGCGGGTGCCTTGGTGTTGTAGGTGATGGGGAGCAAAATAGTGACTGTGATAATATGTAGATGGCACACTTAAAAAAATTTTTTTTCATGTGGAGGTCATTTGATTCTCCAAGTCCCAAAGCTGGGACTGCCCTGGTCAAAAGAGAAATACCCGATAAACATATCGGCTAGCAAGACCCTAAGATACATGTTACTTCCTTCTCTCCTCTTCAGGTATTCCAAGGCAGCGCAGAGAGATTCAAAAGACGTTCTTTCCAGAAGGCTTACTGAAACGCAAATACCAAGGGACCAAACTGCTGAAAACCAAGGCTAAGTGCCCCTTCTGGTTACCAGGAAGCTCCCAGCGTGGGGTGAGACTCTACAGACAGAAGCTCCGGGTTCTTTGCAATCTGCTCCGGAAGCAATGCATTCGACAGCGTACAACTCAGACATGAGAGCATGGTCAGAAACTCCTCAGAGTATTTCAGACTTGACTTCAAAGCACTACAGGCAGGAGAGAATATCTGGTAGCTGTGGTAAGGGTTACTCACCTAATTAAAGTGGAAGGGGCATTTGGGAGGCAGTTTACTGAGGAAGTCATCTTTGCAAAGCACAACTAGGGTCACATCACTCCCCCGCTACCCCCCCACCGGCCATGGCTCTCCAGGTACAAGCATCCATCCAACTTGGCATTCCCGACCTCGCACAGGAGAGTTTCTCCTTCCCTTCTGAGCTTCTCTTTCTCCAGCTTGGATCCTGCCCCTCTGTAGTCCTAAGAGCTGCCATACAGGCTACTTGAAATTCCCCGAGGGGCCCATTTTCCTCTCACATCTCCTCAAAAGGACACCAACCACTGTCTGTGCAGAGTTGAAAAGGCAACGGGGAGCAATTTTTCTTAATTTGTATACCAACAATATTGGCGAATGGAATACATAATTCTTCATATCACAATCTGACGCTTTCTTGATTGAATTGTCTGCCCCTGGGGCGGTAACTACATTAATTCCTTTACTGCCTCACGCAGCAATCATGGACCCTGAAGAGACCCATATTTACTATTTCTAAGGGATTCCAGGGTCCACACCACTACAAGTAAAACCCGAAAGTCTTTGATCAGAGATACACAAATGGCACTTAAAGGAAAAATCTATCACTTCCTCATGACAACTGTGAAGTAAAAAATTACGACCAGAAAACAATTTAAAAAAAAAATTTCTTGCAAAAGGTACAACAGCAAGGAGGCCTGTGGAGCAGCGCCCAGAATGAAAAGGCTATTGCTTACCTGGCCATAGGTCCAGTAGGAGCTCTGACACCTGTCTGAAACCCCGGAACAGAAACACTCGTCACAACCTTTATGATTATCCTCTTGCAAATTGAAGAAGCCGGCTTTACAGCGACCGCAGTCCCCACCTTCCACATTCTCCTATAAATAGAAACACAGATGCCCTTCAAGATGAAGAACTGCCTCTGTCTAGTTCCGTTCAAGGAAAATGTAAACTGTTCATTCTTCAGTTACCCCCCAACCATATTGAAAGAATAATGATATCTTGAAAAATCTGCTCAAAAGCTCCTTGTTAAGCTATATCCTTCCTAACCACCCCGATGGGAGAGGTTACTGGACACGAATCTCCCAAGAGCTACAGTTTTGATCTTCACGGATGTCACGAGCATAAGTGCCAGGGTCAGTACAGCAGGGAGTGACACGGGGGGGAAACGGACACAGGTAGGGTCACCGTTCTCTGTTGTTGAACCACTTCCTCTCAGAATACATGTTATGATAAAATCAGAGACTGAACTCTCGGAAGCATAGCAGCATGTTGATATTATACCGATGGCAAAACACTCTCCACATTACATATTAAAAATACATACACTTGAGGCAAGAGTGAGGCCTGACAGGGCGAGAAACCGGAGCAAAGGCCCATAGATTTCCTCCGTGCAACTAAGCAGAAAAAAAGGAAAGTTTTTCTTGGTTAATTTTCACAGGGTTTTCTTTAGTACATCGGAGTAGCCAGTTAATCATACAGGAATAATATGGGAAAAATAAATCTCTTTCGGTGACGGCTCTCCAGATTGGTATCATTAATCCTGGCCCCAATACACTGAAAAATTATTTGTTTATAGATGGGCCTATATCGTGGACTCAGGCCAGAGAAAGCTGATTATCTGGTGAAAAACTGGGAAGGCCGCAGTCTCTCAATTTAAAGAACAGTTCATCTTAACTATTCACTTCTAAATGAAGGCTCTTGGCTTTCTAGGAAACAGATTCTCCGTATTCCCTAGACCCGCATTTGCTCCATATTCTTTCTCTCCCTTGGATTCCTTCATCACCTTAATTCTGAAGCTTTCCTTCTCCTTAAGGAACTTCTCTTTCAGCTGCATTCCCATAGGCTTTTGTACATTGTTTTATTAAAATCATCAAAAAGGCACAGCTATATCTTTTGAGATTGTTCTCTCCGGTTAAATACCATAATCCCTCCAGAGGTAGAAGTCGTGTCTTATTTCTCTAGAACCAGAAGATGGCGGGGTTCCTGGTACAACATTGAGCACCAGTCAAATAAAATTGTATTATTTTAAACGAATCTCTTGGTGGCTGTGTTTTTCCTCCACAGCAAACTGCTGTGCACATAGTAGATAATAAAATAGTCAATAAAATAGTTACAAAATAGTTTAATAAAACTATTTTTTGAATAAAACAAGATTGGGCAGAAGATAGGGTTGATAGGATCTGAGAACAGAGAAGAAAAAATAGAAAAAGAGTGTGACAAAAATCCCCATAATTGGTAAAAATAAACAAAGAGGTTCTCCTCTTGGCGAGAGAATAACTGATTTGAAATTAACTTTTTTAGTCTTAATTTGTATGACCCACTTAGGATCCCAATTACTTCTCTATGGCTGGGAACCTAAACAAAGGGGTGTCTCTGGGCCCGTTTCACATGTCAAGTTTTAGCATTCTAATATATACACAAATTGAATTATTGCCACAGACATTCTTGCCAAGTTTTATTTCTAAGGTAGATTTCAGATATTCAGAGATGATGACTGTCAACAAAACTAATCAAACTAATTTCAGACCTATGGCAACAAATAAATCTCAAAGCCCTGAAGTTGAGAGGACCTTCAGAAGAGTATACAGGCTGGAAAGATGAAACATCTCCATGATTATAACTTAGCTTACCCTGCTGAGGACACAACAGAGCTGTTCTGCAGAATGTGCTCTTATGGTCTTGGTCTAATTCATCTACTTTTCATTTAGTCTAATTTGAAAGGTTGTAATACCACTTTTCTGAGATTCAGACTGAGTATGACAATTTGCAATTTTTAGACATTAGTTACCTTCTCCTTATCTCTGTTTTAGCCTGGCAATATAACCTTGAGAAGATAGGATTAAATGATTTCAATAGTCAATTAATTAATAACCTGAACCAACACATTAGAGTAGGAATTCTAGGGACTCTCAAGATGGATAGGTCAAGGTCTCTGTCTTTAAAAGTCGAGATCTAAAGCTGGGTAAAATGATACATTTATAATCGACTCTAATGCAAGGTGGAGTTGGATCATGCATCTGAGAAATCAATCAAACTGTGGAACACAGAGGAGGAGGGATCGATCCTGCTACGAAGGCTTGAGGAGAGTTGGTGACAAAAGTGGGATCTGACCTAAGTTTTGAAGCATGGTGTAAAAATGCAACCTGTTGGAGGAGATAAAATGAGAGACCCATGCTAGCAGAGATCCCGGAAACAAGAAATAATCCAAAAAGTAGAAGATTCACTCAGCATTTATTCTTTTATAACAGACATACTGAATATTTGCTGTATGCAAGGGCCCGCACTTGGTACTTGGCTTCCGGCGTCTCTGCTCTCACGTAATGAACTTTTGAGGCTACTCTGAGATAGGGATCGTTTCTCTTAGGAGTCGGTAAATAATTGCCAGTTGTTCTACAGGCGGTAAATCAAAGAACTGTACTTGAGGCACTGAAGTTGGTGGGAACAGGTAAAATGTCTCAGAAATGGAAGACGCTGTTAGAAAGAACTCTTTCATCACCATTCGGTGGAGGAAAGGGTTAATTCTAAAGGCTTGGCGTGTTCCAACAACACACATTCTAAACAGAAAGGACCACCCCATGACCAGCTCCTAGGAGATCACCCATAAGCCCTTGTGCTTGATAAGAATTTTTGGATACCTGGGGCCGGGGGTCACAGCAGACAGTTTATGTTAACAACACCATCTACGGTAGATGTCTGGTTTTGTTCACCTACGACCCTAGGCCATATTTATCAGCTTACAATGCAATTTATGGTGAATGCCTACTTTTGTCTAGCTGGGGTCCAGTCAGGATGTATCAGTTCGATCTCTGGGGGAAAAGGAGACTGGTCAGTCATAAAAATGCTTCATACCTGCATGACTAACTTCCCAGTAAAAATCCTCACTCGCAAGACCTGGGTGAGTTTTCTTGGTTGGCAATATTTCACAAGGCATTGTCACACCTTGTTGCTGGGAGAAATAAATAGTTTTCTGTGTGATTCCACTGGGAGAGGGTAACTGGAAATCTGCACTTGGTCTCTTCTGGACTCGTTGGTCCCTATGCACCTTTGTCTTTGCTGATTTTAATCTATATTTTTTCACTGTGGTAAACCATTACTGTGAGTACAACAACTTTTCAGAGGTCTGTGAGTCCTTTAAGTGAATCACTGAAAATGAGTGTGGTCTCGGGAGGCCCCCAACACACCGTGGGAAAGATAATAGGATGTTCATAGCTATAAAAACAGGTTACCCAAAGTGATAGCTTTGCTTTGTTTGTTGTGATAAATCTTCAAGCCAAAATTTCTTAGGCCTTTTTACAAGTCCTCAAGCTAATCCTATGCTCCATCTCTAGGCTCACTTCAGGCCCCTTGATAAGTAGTGATCAATTTCTGTAAGATTTGCATAGCATGTCAGCTTCAGGCCACAACTTTAAGTTTCTAGACTCCTACTTATTTAGACTTGAATTTGCACCATATTTTTTCCTTTAGTGAGTGGTAGCTAGGTTCATTTGACTGAAAAAGTTCTTGTTTCTGATTGTTCTCAAGTTCTATGATGGACTAATACTAAGCCAAAACTAAGTAGCAAATATGGTGGATATAGTGCCAACTCCTATATCTGTCCTCATGGCCTAAGTAAAGGGCCTTTCAAGGCTGACAGAAAGATGAATTGTAGAGAAAATCTTTTTAGGTCACCATAGCTCTGCTTTCTGGGCATGTCTCATCTTGTATAGAATCAATTAGTTAGAACAGGTTTTACTCCCCTTTTTCCTTTTCCAATCTCCCCTGACAGAGTATATCTAAGTGATTTCTTCTTTAAGGATTGTGTTTCCAAAGTTTTCTTTCAAGTGAAAATAGCCTCAAAAACAGTGAAAACATCATGGTTGGATATTTAATATATTTCAGAGTGGCACAATTCAAACACAGAGGCATAGTGTTCCAGGACTTAGACTGAACCTTTATAGAGACGAGTTCCCCACCTTCCAGCGGTTTGCTAATATATCCAATCGTGACAGCTCGGTTCCCAATTCTTTTTATGGGTTCCAAGGTACATAACTGCTTTTTCAAAACTTCTTAGTGGTTCATCAACAAGGCCATCCATGAAGTGGCTGTGATTATAGTCCCAATTCATTTCTGGAAGATCCCTTTGATATGAATGGTTCAGGACTCAAATTTTTGATTCTCAGATTGAGAGTAAATAATCTGCTTTACAGGTAAATTCCTTGAGCAATTTAATTCACTATGCTGTCAGTATCAAATTATTAACAAAAGCTCTCTACATTATCTTTCACTATTCCCTTATTTGCTATTATTATTCACCCATTCATCAAATGATTGGTGGTCTACTACATATACAGCATTATACGAGATGCCAGAGGGAATATAAAAATGTTCTGGAGGATTATGGCAAAGGAGGTAAGAGTGTGGACAAATAAGTGTACCGCAAGGCAGTCCTATGCTATGAGTCATGAGGCCATGCTAGGGGTCAGACACCAGATTCACCTCCAGAGTCCTCCATCCCTCTGAAGAAAAAATAAAACAGAAAAGTAAGACAGGTGTGAAAGGAACTGATCCTAAATACCTAATAATAATGGTGAGTTTGCAACATCCAGCCCGAATGGTATTTTAGTCATTAGGAGATTCCTCTCTCCTTTACCTATCATTCTATTACTTCTTTGTACTGATCAACTTCAGAAAGGGTTAACATATAATTCAGTATAATTTTTAAAAGTTGTTCTGTTTATTTAAACAAAACGGGATTCTAATCTGTTCTCTCTCAGCATTCAAATGAACAGCTCTTGTTAATCCAGTAATTTTAAGATTTTATTTATTTAGAACCTAATAGAGTTCAATTTTTTTTTTTGTAATTCACAAATTTATAGATCATTTTTACACCTAAGCCCATGATATGAGCAATTTCTGGAATGCTCCCGGCTTCCACTCTAGAGATTAATATTCCCTTATCATATTTTCCAAAAACCAAATATTCCACTTTCTTGATTTCTAAACCATTATTCTAGTTGGTTATATTAAAATAACTAAATAGCAACTAATACTAGTCAATTATTTTTCTACTGGTAAATAATCCCTGTAATAAACATCTTTATTCTTACATATGCTGATGATAAACTGTGCCTCTTCACTTTGGACCAGCTCTTCTCAGACTAGTTTTTATTATCGAGCCCCTAAGGAGCCTAGTTCATTATTTTTTTTCATAATCACCCCACCATGAAATCTTCATTCCACAAATATACTCTATGTATGGATGCACTGTGTGAATATGTTTGCCAAATACATAAAACGAAAGTGGTATTTTCACCCCTCTTAGAACCAATTTTCATCCCCTTAGGGAGAAATGCGTGCTTTAGACACATATTTCTATTGAACATATTTAGCTGAGTAGATAAGTAGATATGTTGTGGCCCAACCTGCAAAATATGTATAATAACTGCCCCTTTTCCTTGGGAGTCTTTTCCTCTAAAAACAAAGCTGAATTAGAAAAGTCTTACTAGGCTATTTTTTCTTAAAGTCAGATACTGTTGGGTTGACACCAATTTTCTTTTTGCTAGAGTTTCCTGGGCACAGGCTCTCTCTAGAGAAATAGTCACAATCGTTTCCCTGTATCCATTCTCAGGAAGCCGCCTTCTTATAAATTAGGTACAACTTCGGTAATACATGTTTAACTGTGATTGTTAGTCAACTGGGAATTCTATTGACAAAGCTACCCGGAGAATCTCCTGTGACATTTAAGTTATTTTTCGTGATAATTGCTCCAGGAATGTTGCAGTCAGGCTTGTTTTTTGGGGCGTTTGTAGTCAATTACAGAGTTTCCTCTGTTCTGGCCTTCATTCTAATGCATCCAAGTATTAAAAGAATTTAACAAAAGAAGGATAATTAGCTAATTAGCAGTATTTGTTTAGCACTTACTCTTTAAATACACTGTTCCATGGCTAAGTAATAAGTAGTTGGTGGTTAGGAAGAGAGAGAGAGAAGAAAATTCGTTCTCACTTTGCACAGGTTTAGCTTTTAAGATGAAAAAATTGATTAATACAGTATTTTTCAACTGTAGCTATGGCAAGAGACAAATTCTGGTATGCGCTTTTCATGCTAAAAAAATTTACATCTGTAATTTAGATTCGGGATCAAATATATAAATTGAATGCCTTTTGTAGAAATGCCCAGAGTTTGAGCCTACCAAGTTAATGAGGTGATCGTTCCTGTATATAAATGGAAAAAAAGGAAATACAAAACCAATAAAAATCTTAGCACACATCATGAAAATCCTATTAGAGGAAAAGAATGGAAACTTACTTCTACTTGTAAAAAGGAATATAAATAAACAGAAAAGATAATTACAGGTATTTATGGTTATCCCTTATACTTATACAAGGCTTCAATGTTTTAAATTATACCCATTGAGAGTTAAGCAAGAAAGATGTAATATCGTCATTCTATAGATTAAGAAATATGAATCAGCCAATTCAAGTGACTTTCCAATCTTCAAAATTGTTTCATTTTCTTTCTTCCTTCTTTTTTTATGTATGAGTCACTGTCAGTTTCTTATTGATCGATGAAGAAAATAAATAACAGAAGCGAGATGGACATTAGATTGCAAGTTGTGAAAAGATCATAAAGAAAAAGACAAAAATGTTACAAGTGATTACAGCCAGGGAATTATTTCTATCAGGGGATCTAGGATCCCAGCTTTGCTAAGAAGGTGGAGATGAGCCTTGAAAACTGCCTGGCTAAGCAAAGGACCAGGGCCGAGTGAGGTTTTCCCACCCATCTAAACAGACTCTGAAATTCCAGAAAGAGCTTGGTGCCCCCAAGGAATGTAAGCCAGGCTGGAAGACGGGGACTGAAGCTCCAGAACATTCTGGGAAGATAACTCAAGGTCAGATCACAGAAGCTTGTGGGCCAGTAAGGACTTAATGGGAAGTGCAGTAAAAAACCCAAAGCAAAGCATGATGAAAATATACACTTTGATTTCTAATCTTTTACTTCACTATTTATCTTTCTATTATAAGACTCTGATAAAATAAAAGCACATGTTCCAACCTAGATCAAGGTCAGTTTATATTATGTATCAGAGTCTGCAATCCAGCGGACTTTGAATGGATAACATGACACCAAACTTCAAAAGAGCCAATGTCTAGCATGTGGTATTTAAAATAAATACCAAGAGTCCGAACAGCATTGACATTCAACTGACTTACATTCATCTGAGAATGCTTGCCTCTTGTAATTCACAAGAAGATAGAGGAACTTCAAAAATTTTAATAATGCATAAGAATTAGTATTTCCGTGTCTTGAGCTAGCCCTGTTTCCATATTTCAAAATATAATGAGGATGATGTGCATCAATATCATTGTCTAAACAAGGAAATCTATGTGTAAAATTGATAGTTGTTGATACATATTAATTTCATTTACCTCTTTTCAAATCAGGAAATCTTTTTTCCCCCTTTGATTAAAGAAATTTTAAATTAGGGATTCTTTTAAAGCACCAGAAAAGTACATATGACAATTATTCATTATCCGTAACCTAGAGGTTAAAAAACATTAACATTTTTCCATGTGTGCATCAGATATATTTTTAAAGGAATACTTAGGCACATTTGAATCTCATTTCACTTCTATGCTAGCCCCTTCTCCTTTTCTCTAGTCAACTACTCTTCTGAAATTAGTACATATCACATCAGTCCATGTATTTAAACATTTCTAATTTATATGCGTATCCACAAAATATAAAATTGTTTTATTATGTCTTACAACTTTACACAAATGATAGCATCATGATGTTGGTTTTCCTCACCTCGCCTGAAGTCTCTGAAATTTATCAATGTTTAGACATGTGGATCTATTTCAGTCACTAAACTGTTTCTTGTATCAGATTTTATGAATATATTACACTTCATTTTTCTTACTTATGGATATTTCGATGTTTTCTAATTTTTATCATAACAAGTAGGTACATGTTGAACATCTTTTATTGGCTTCTTTCTACAAATTGTGCAAGTTCCTTCAGCGTGAATGTCTAGACGTGCAGTTGCTGACTCACAGGACTCGGTTATCTTAATGATGCTAGATGCACTGTTGCCTTCTGAAGGGCCTACTTCTAATTTACCCAAATGACAGCAGTGGTAAGCATTGCCATTTCTCCAGATTTTCACCTGGATTTGATATTATGTGCTATCTTCCCATTTAAAATTTTATCTTATGTTCTTCAATAAGCTTCTTAAAAAGCATCTCCATTTAAAAACATCTGTTTCTATGTATTATACAGTTTTTGTTGCTATTCTGAATATTGTCCTTACATTTTCTAATTGGTGAGCACTGATATATAGGAATGCAATATATTGCTTTTTATAGGCTGATTCTTGCATTCTCTAAGCCAGAGAACTCTCATCTGCTTTCAATATTCTTCTCGCTCAAGTTTTCAATGCAGTTGGACTGAGAGTGGTAAGCTCACACAGTGATCGGATATTTGTCTCTAGAACCTATGATACATATTTGTCTCTAGAACATTTGATATGATATATACAATAAAAATATATCTAATACATTTAACATTTTTTTCTCTCAATCTGAACTAGCTCCAAGTTTTCTACTAGGAGCTTTGGTGGCGGGATTTCTTTTTTATCTTCTTCAAACTGAAAATATTTAATTTTCTTTAATTCTTGACAACTCTTCTCTCCATCATTTTTCGATATTCTTTCTCACCTATTTCACTTAGTCTCTTCTTTGGTGACTACTCTTACTTATGTTGAATTTTATCCTTCTATTAGGCATGCCACTTAGCATCTCATGTTGTCATTTCTTTACCTCCCTATGTCAATTTATAGGTAATTGTCTCAGGTCTGCCTTTCTAATTCTCTATTAAGCAGTTTCTAAACTTTTGCTCAGCCCACTCCCTGAATTTTAAATTTCAACTACATACAATTTTTATTTCTAGAAGTAAATGATATTGACTTCTTTTCCAAAGCTTCTTATTTTACTATAGTGCCCTATTTTGTACTGTTTTTTCCTATTCTTTTATCTTCAAATTAGATTTTTATGATTATACAGTTTTACATATTTTAATGGTTAATATGATAAAATACACTTATGTGCTTTTATGTTTATACAAATTCTTTCAGACTATCTTATTCTTCTAGTTTTTAGTGAACAAACATCCTGACTTCTGTGGCTTCTGATTTTGTTTTGTAGGTATCATCCTTTTGTGCAGTGTACTGCTTTGCAGTGAGCTCATCATCAGGTGAGGATACACTTTCTTTCCTGTGGGAATGCCACTTGCCTGACTTGTTGAAGAATTCTCACATAAAGGGAGGATAAAACTGACCCCGTTCCCATGTGGACACAGGACTGTGTATTTGCTTCCTCGCTACACACTAATTTTTTCCCCACCAAGAGCCCAAAAGGATAAATAAAGTTACTGTTGCCACTGCCAGCTTACAGATGGAATCTTCTAGTGCCTGTTTCACTGTCAGAGGACAATTCTAGAGTCCAAGCATAAGGGAATTCAGTTTTAATTTCCTTCTGTGAGTCTAAACCCTAATGTCAAGTCCTAAAGAGTCCATTAAATCTCCTAGCGTTTACCTACATTTTTGGGATAAGACCAGCCTCCCACTTCCCCCACCCCATGACCTTTGTTGTTCAGCTTTGCTTGGGCTTATAATTAACTTAGATTTCCCTCTTGGGTCTGACATCTAAAAATTTCCCTCTCTTCCCTGAATCAACATATTACACATTTATTTACTTCATTTCATCCAGCACACTTGCATTTGAACGTGACAGAGGGGTGTCCATTTTTCTCAGTATATTTTTACCAGAACGTCACCTATTTAAAATTTACGATAGAAATACATTTAGATCCAACACTTCATAACCAAGTGATTTCTTAAAGTGTCTACATACTTCAGTAAGGATGGTATTTCTTCCCAATGACAATTATTTAAAAAAATTAATAGTATAACCGAATAAATGTGCACGTGTTTACTGGTTAATATGCATTTTGGATATGAGCACTTATATCATTTTATTTGAAATTAAGTCTCCAGTATCTCAGCCACTCAATGAAGTATTGTTAAATACCATTTTGATAGATCCATATTGTTTCAAATAACCACCTGACACACCTATATCAAATTGTGCTCTTGTAAAATGGAACGACAGACCACATTTCTTCAACATTAATAAATGCCTGTTCAGTATTTAAATTGTATGCATATTTTGTTGGAACACTGGGTATTTATTATTCTTATAAACAAGAGGCTATTGGTACTTAATTATAGTAAGTTATGTGCATGCATATTGTGATACAGTTCATTTGCTATACGCATATAATTAGTGATTTTTTAAAATTATGTAGATGTCTATTGAAATCTATTTCTGCAAGTTTTTATCCACCACCCCCAAAAAAGTTTTAGTTTCTAAAGGCTTGTAGTCATCTATTTAAAACATCACACAATTGAAGGGGCAACTCTTTTAATGATGCTACTTAATTATTCTTTCATGATTTCTTAATTGCTGTTTATTGTGTTTTAATGGTCTGTGTAGAGCTTCAAGTGTCTTTATAGGAGGCATGTTTCTTAACTAGGAGGGCAATCACTCTGTACTAGACGGAGGCAGGTGGAGAGCCTGCAGAGGGCAGGCACTAGCTCACGTGCTTTCGCTTGCTCAGCGTTCTGCTAGTGGCTTAGCTCTCTCCTTCCAGCCTTTCTCTCTACATTTACCAAAGAAGGAAACAAAGTGAGGCCTGCATCCCTCACTCTCTTGTCACTCTTCCTTGCAAATACCAGACCTCTCCAGTGTATGAACGGTAGGTGTATATGAACACATTCCCTGTCTTTTTTCCAGTTTGCTTTCCTGTATTCTAGAGACTCGGAAGATTTCTCTTCCATTTTAAGCTCAGCTTTTCCTGTCCTTTACCTGAACAAGTGATGAAAGCTAAAGATTTCTGTGGAGTTTTGTTAAAGAAATAAAATCACACAAGCTACATTTTGGTAAATATTAGAAAAGATGAACAAAGCCCCGTAGGATTGTCCAAAAAGACACACAGGATGGATGAAGAGCCGAGGTTTCCTTACACAAGCAGTCACCCAGAGACTGTTGCACAGTCTTGGTCTACACTATGGCTATTTGTCATTTCAAATAATATTGGATTAAAGTGTACTACCACCTAGAAAGTTTACTATATTCCAGGACACGACAACTTTTACTGTAGATCATGGACTTTCTGCCACTTAACACAAACAGGAGTTGTATAGTTTCAGTAGTCAAAAAAAGCCCCTAAATTACACATGATGTAACATACACCTATTTTGCAACTATTATGATATTTAACTTATTATTTCAGAGTTTCCTGTCCCAACAAATATATACATCACATCTGCACTAATACTTGTGTTATACATTAATGTTTGTATGCACAGACACACATATAATAAATGTAAGCATGCAATTTATAGCTTCCTAGGTAAGACTAATGAATTAATAAAGGTTCTGAATAAGGTTCCAACCGTGACTGAGAACAAAGAAAAGAATAGGTAACATTAATTATATCAGTATGGCATTCTAACTTTTCCAATGGATTGATCATTCTCTCAACTAATATAGATGAAACGTTTAATCCCAATGTCATGGAACTGATTAATATAGCTAAAGGAAATCAGTTCTATCATTTTAGACTTGTTCATGCCTCTGTTTCCTCTACGTGCATAAGCTGTAGGTGTAATGCATCCCCTGGTATTAGCCGAGTATGCACAACAAATAAAGTCGTATTTCTGAAAGTACTCTTAGGAGGAAATAGTGAGGCTTTAATCAATTCCACTAGGGCTTCTTATATTTTTTGGTAATAAAACAAAAGAATGTGAATACAGTATTTTCAGACAATCAGGGTCTAAACTTCAGAAGATTATTTAAAAATCCAGAATGTAACCCCAGGTAGAATTATTTTCAGAGTTAGATACAAAGCTATGGTAGATTTGAGTGTATAGTAGCCTTAAAGGGTTGCTATTTGTAATGCTGTATATTTTTAAATTAACAGACTAGACAGGTAATGGGAGAAGAGGGGTTTTCACTCTAAAATGACACATATTCTTGGGGTGACCTGTCCTTCTTGAGTTTGTAGACTTTCACACAAATGGGAGACATTTTACAGCAGTGAACCTGGTTGTAGGAGTTATAGGAGTGGTCAATGTAGAAGAGATGGTGGATATTCACAGGAGAAGTTGCTACAATTTGCTTAATGCCAAAAGACAAAACAGAACAAAAAAGCAAAGGAAAATGTCTTGACAGTGGGCTTTACCGGTATATACGACATACCTTGCAGTTACAAGGTCCGAAACAAGGGTCCTCATTTGTGCTCCCGGCACCACTGCAGTTACAGGGTTTGCAGTCTGGGTAGCCAGTGTAGCCCCTGGCACATCGGTCACAGCTCACGCCTCTGAAGCCAGGTTTGCAATGACAAGACCCAGGCGCCAATCCTAAGAGAAGACAAGCCACATATCAACAATTTGAAAACAAATATAAACTGTAGCTCCTAAGGTTCTCATTACAGCAACGTTTAAAAGTCTATTTTGACACAAAAATTGATTCACGTATGTCAACAAAGAAAAGTTAAAACCACAGGGTACAGGTTTCATTAGAAGCTGGCTACCAGTTGCTAAGACAGCATCCTTTAGGTATCTCTAAAAATACTCGGAATGAAAAGAAGAAAGATAAAAATCTCGAAGCATCTACCAAAACCGAGGCTACAGAAAAACTGTCACAATGATCAAGGACTGATTTCCACAACTGACTGATGACACTCAAAGAATAAGCAGTGACCTGTGATAACCTGTTGCTTCGTAACTCGGACTATCACAAGACGGAAAAGTGCCCGGGGAGTAAAAATATACTCTTGACCCCAAAATTAAACAATCACTAAGTCTGACATCACTGATTACAACAACAGAAAGACTGAGAGTTCGTGAAAATAGACATTTTGGGGTAAGACATAGAGGAAAATGAAAGCAGTTTACATTTCTTTTTCTTCTTTAATAGAGAAATGCAAAAGACAATTTCTATTTGATTAGAAAAATGGAAACACAGATGAATAAATAAATACAGGTTATTGACTTTCAGAATTTGGAAAAATACAAGAGGAAATCAGCAAAATACAGTCCACTCAAAGAAAGAAAAGGAGGGGACAAACAAGCACAGAAACATTAGAAGAGGAAGGCCCACAGCAGAAGGAGAGGAAGGCTGTCAAACCCATATGCTAGTCACATGTAAATGAGCTCATGGTCTTACTGCTTCTGTTAAAACCATGGGCATGTAATGCTCAGAAGACAGAAGCAAAATGATAAGAAATATTTAAAAAAAAAAAGAATGTAAATCTACATCAGGAGAACAGAGTTGTAGTATTAGGAATGGCGAAAGTAGAATCCAATTAAAATAGATTCATGAGGGGGTGGCTTAGTCTGGGAAGCATCTGCCTTTGACTGGATCAAGATCCTGGGGTCTGGGGTTGAGCCCCCAGGGCAAGCTCCTTGCTGAGCAGGGAGTAGGCTTCTCAGCTCTCCCCTTGTACCTCCCCCTAGCTATCCCTCCCCTTCTTTGTCTCTCAAATAATATATAAAATCTTAAAAAAAAAAAAAAAGATTCACTAGGACAAGCCCTCATTTTACACTGATGACAATACAATAGAAAACATGATTTATTATGTCTGTACTTCACAAAAGCATTAATTTTAAGTACAAAAACATATAGACAACAAAAGATTTGGGGGCTCAAAGGGAAACTGGCCAAAAGTCAGTGGCTGAGAATGACATTAACATACCCACTTCAAATATTTGTAGACGAATTAGCAAAAAAAGACATAGAAAAATGTGAATCATCGACTATTGCTGAATTACACATTATATTGTATAATACTATCTATGGTAGCTCATCATTAATCTATAAAAATGTTCAATTTCTCAAAGCAGAAATGATTTGTCTTTTTTTCTTAACATAAATTGCTACTTCTATATTTGTAACAAATTCCATACTAAGTTAGGATTGAAGTAATTCTAAATATCAAACATGTTAATAGAATCATACAAAATTCCATCACCCTCAAAATTAATAAATAAGCAGTTCTTCTTATAACTCTTGGGTAAAAGAAAAAATCAAGATTTCAATTGTAATTAAATAGTTTTCTAAGTAGAACATAACAGCAGTGAGAAAGGAACTTAGCAATGTCTATGGGTTGTAGAAAAAAAACGTAGCCCAAAGTAGAATTTCAAGCTTAAATACATTTTTAAAAATGTAAATAAATTTTGGGAGCCTCTGCCTGGGTGGCTCAGCGGTTAAGCATCTGCCTTCAGCTCAGGTTGTGACCGCGGGGTCCTGGGATCCAGTCCGACATCGGGCTCCCCACAGGGAGCCTGTGTCCCCCTCTGCCTGTGTCTCTGCCTCTCTCTGTGTGTCTCTCATGAATAAATAAAATCTTAAAAAAAGAGAATAAATAAAATATTCACAAAATTTTAAAAAGATTTTTTAAGATTTTATTTATTTATCCTTGACACACAGAGAGAGACAGAGAGAGAGAGAGAGGCAGAGACGCAGGCAGAGGGAGAAGCAGGCTCCGTGCAGAGAGCCTGATGTGGGACTCAATCCCAGGTCTCCAGGATCAAGCCCTGGGCTGAAGGTGGCACTAAACTGCTAAGCCACCCGGGCTGCCCTAAAAAATTTAAATTTTAATTCATGTAATTATAAAAAAGAAAAGAAAAGAAAAGAAAAACCAAAACAAATACCACAGGTAAGAAGGAAGATTTCAATAATAAACAAAAAGAAAATAAGGTAAAGAGAATCTTAAAGATAATCAAAGATATCAAAAATGCACATATGATCAAAGATTACCACAAAAATGTCATAGTGTCAGTAGTTTCACAGTGTGTTCAAAACTTGAAACTCTTCCGGAGTGTCTAAAACATGGAGAGCTATGTAGTTTAGTGTATGAAGCTAGTAAAAACTTGGTATCAAAATCTAAGAAATATAACCCCTAATAAAAGTGATAATAGGGATCCCTGGGTGGTTCAGTGGTTGAGCATCTGCCTTTGGCTCAGGGCGTGATCCTGGAGTCCCGGGATCGGGATCGAGTCCCGCAGTGGGCTCCCCGCATGCAGCCTGCTTCTTCTCCCTTTGCCTGTGTCTCTGTGTCTCTCATGAGTAAATAAATGAAATCTTTAAAGAAGCTGTGATAACAGCTAACAAAATAACACTTATTTTATGCTAGGCATTATGCTTAGCACTATATACGACACATGGGTTAATTAGCTCAAAACCTCAACGTGAAGTAGACACTAGTATGTTTCCCTTTTTACAGATGAGGAAACTAAGCACAGAGACATTAATTTATTTGCCAAGACAGCACAGCTGGCAGATGTCCTAGCCAAAACCAATTTAGCGTATGAATTTAGATAAGAAGATTCTAAATATAATACACACCAAACTGAATCTTAAAGTACATTAAAAGGATCTTCCGTGATGACAAGAAGATTTTATTCTGATAATTTATTTTATTCTGATAATTTAAATATTGTTTAATATTAAGAAATTCACTTTTTATCATATTATATTCATAAGCCAAATGGAAAATAAATCTGAAAATTTCACTAAAGGTTGAAAAAGCAGTCCAAGAAATTAACATTTACTTCTCATGTTAAAATCCCCAGACATGGAGACTGGAAGTGTAGATGTATTACATACAACGGCCATGTCTGTCTTAACATTTATTAATGTTGTGTATAATGTTGTAATATTGTAAACTAGATGTCAAACGACCCCTCTTGGTCAGAACAATTGACAACACAGTATAAAGTTAGAGACAGACAGACAGACAGGATGGTTGTGCTGGTTTAAAATAAGGAAACTCCTTGAAGACCAGAAACCACAATTTTAAAAAAAGAGAGAAGAGATTCTAAAGAAATAAGCTAGCCCTTAACCGGTATCTTTCCTGGAGGTGATTGACTAACTAGACTAGAACACAGAGCACAGTTTTATGGATCAAAAGACAAATTTTAGGTATTACTCAAGCTAGGAGATCATACCAGAGATTATATATATTTAAGGATCCTGAAAGGATAAACTAGGAAATACACACGTACACGCACACACATACGCATGCATGCACACACACAAACATACACACACAATCATGGAACATACAAGCAAAGAAGAACCTAATGAGTTAGTTAGAAAAATCAAAACTCAAAATTAGGTTCATATTGGTAACAAAGGGTGCTACTAATAGATACAGAATATAAAATAAATATACTTAAGATCTTTAAAGAAAAAAATGTATTAAATATAGACCTATTTATTTATTTATTTAAGATTTTATTTATTTATTCATGAGAGACACAGAGAGAGAGGCAGAGACACAGGCAGAGGGAGAAGCAGGCTCCCTGTGGGGAGCCCGATGAGGGACTCCATCCCAGGACCCCGGGGTCACATCCTGAGCCAAAGGCAGATGCTCCACCACTGAGCCACCCAGGTGTCCCAATATAGATCGATTTAAAAGAGACTAGTGGAAAAACACAATACAGCTAGAAACTCCTTTTATAAAATATACCAAATAAATTCCACACTGATTGAAGAATTAAGTATCAAAAAATGAAATAATAAAAATTAAGAAAATGAACACATTTGTCTGATCTTGGGAAAGATAAGAGTTTTAGAATTCTAAAGGCATATAAGACATTCAACTAAAATATTCATATATAATAATCTTGGCATAATGTCTTTATTACAGCTAAAGAAGTTTTCTGAGTTGTATTGGCGATTACATAAAAATTTTTAAAGTTTCACATATAAAAACATCTGAACAATAGTGAGACACAAAATCTGGAAGGTTTATAACAAATATAAACATACGGTTGTTAAAAAAAAAACATACGGTTGTTGTTTTTGGTATTTAAAGAGCTCTTACAAATCTGTGAGGGGAAAACCCATCTTATACCAAAAGTAATCAGTTTTCTGATAATCACATTAATACCACAGAATACCGTTTCCCACTATCTGGTCACCCATACTTAGAAGTCTAAAGCATCGGACCATAACTTAGACTCTTCCCTAAGAAATCATCAAGCTAAACATGAAGATTAAAATGTATCATGGGAATGTGTCTGATTTTGTAACTCAGGTCTATACTGAGTAATATATATCTAATTATAATATTACAAATTTTGATCACTGCATTTCAATTTTAAAATTAGAAGAATTGGATCTCAAACTAAATATAACTGTACATTCTTTGAAAAGATAAAGATATAATTGATAGATATTGCCGAGTGGGTTGGAAGATCAGTGGAGAGTTTAGGGATGGTCTTTTTCCTAATTTGCATAAATTAGGATCTCAAAAGATGAGTCTGAATTTAATGGATAATGAAATAATGACTTAAAGGTTTTATTTAACATGATAAAGACACCACACATGAGAAAAATGTCTGAATAGAGAAGAAGGAGGAGGCGGTGTGAATGAAACATTTGTCTTTTAAGATGGAATCAGTTGGCAATATTTAATGGTGATGAAAGTACTAAAAATATTATTTAGATATTGTCTGGAAGATAAGTTTTTCCAGGACTTAACAGAAGAAATGGCTCAATGTGATTAAATTTGGAAATGAGATTGGGGGGAAGAATAAGTTGAAGAGGACACTATTGCTATTTATTTTATTCTCTTCGCTATTGTGAAAATTTTATTTTTATTATGTATGGTTTTCATAATGATTAAAAAACATTTATACATAAATGTCTTCACTAAAGCACTGCTTACAATAATCAAAATTAGAAACAATTTTAACAGCTATATAAAATTGAGTGGGTAAGGAAATTATGGTATATCCACATAATGATGTAAAATTCAGGTTGCTAAAACCAGATTTCAGAGAAACTCTCAATGGTTAGGGGAAAAACTCATTACGTGACGTTAACACAAACATGTTAATAAGAGTATTTATGACGGATTACTGCTGCATTGTATGCTTCTTTTTCTACTTTTCAATATTTTATCACTTTTTCAAAAGTAACATACTTCTTAAAAAAGTACAAAAAATAAAAAGTACAGAAAAACTTTAAAAGACATCACTGAAAAAAAAATGATTTAGCTGTTACTACAAAAAGATAACAGGCCATACAGTGAAAAACGACCTCAACAATTCACCATTTGAGATTTGAAATAATCGGAGTTTTAATCACTTAAGATTTAAGACTCTAGGGTTTGCGTTGATAATCTTAGAGTCTTATAAAGAAAGCAGGTAAACCGTGCCAAAGAAACACTGCCAGTGTCTCAACTGGAAAGGGACTGGAGGAAAAACCCTATCTTGTAGCCATGATTTATTTTAGACTTTCCTAAGAGAAGCAGCCTCTCTCAGCAATGTAAAGAAATGGTTTCAGATGTGTTCTAATGTTCTACTTAACTTTGGCAAGCAACTCTCCTGGAAGTCGCTCCTAACCATTTTACTTCAAGGAGTTATTTTGGCATTTGATTCTTCAATGTTTGGAGTTCATCGTGAATTTCCATCCTCAGAGAAAGTATTTGGCTCAAATAACTGTCAGTTTCTTTCCCTTCGTGAACTCATGACTAAGACCTATTTTTAGTCCTATATGTACACGTTTTGCTTTCTACACTATTGACTACATCTCCGTGTGTGTTATCTGTTCTCTCCTCCCACTGCAGCCCACACATCCCTCCGTGAATGCTGTCTTTTCATGCTAGAAACCATAGAAACTACGAAAAACAATTCAGAGACACCTGGGTGGTTCAGCGGTTGAGCATCTGCCTTTGGCTCAGGGCATGACCCCAGGTCCCAGGATCAAGTTCCACATAGGGTTCCCCGCAGGGAGCCTGCTTCTCCCTCCGCCTGTGTCTCTGCTCTCTCTGTGTGTCTCATGAATAAATACAATCTCAAAAAAATTTCAGTAGATAAGACATTAAAAATTATGTGCAGCATAGATTTCTGATTGACCAGAGACATATATGCATAGATACGTTAATATGCATATGTGAATATACATATATACGTATATAATGCACAATAAATTATTCAACTCTTTTTGCTTTTAAAGCATTATAATTAATTAATAGTAATTGATTTACAGGAAAATAACGATTGAGATGAATAAAACACTGTTTCCTGGAGGGAACATGGATAGATATAAGAATAAAATTATTAAGTGAATGGAATTTACTGCAAAATGTCACCCTAAAATAATCCTATCTGGCTTTTAGTTGTCCTTTCATCAAAACAACAGCTCCTGGCTATTGCTCTCACCTCGTCGAGCACGTTTTTCATCCTTCACACAGACTTCATTTAAGGAACCAACTGGATCACAATGGCATGGCTGGCATGGTCTTGGATAGCTTGGAGATACCTAACAAGCATATTAAAAGACTTTTAGTCAAATGTAATTAGAACATCAATATTTTTCAATTTGGCAAACTTGTAAGGACAAAATAAATTTAACAATGCATAGTAATAAATTATATTGAGAAAATATATAGGAAATTATCTTTAATACATATTCACAAATTCTAAAATCCTTTTCTTCTAAATAGATATGCAGATGTAAAGAAGGCCAACAAACTTCTATTTATTTGCTGCCTATATTCAGCAATTACCAGCATTTTGCCATAAAAGCTCCATCATTTTTCATTCTTTTTTGAAGTTTAAAGAAAATTGCAAAGTATTTTAATTCTTACACATTTCAGTATGCATCTTTTACAATCACAGTATCATTATAATGAACAAAAAATACTATTTACTTGATAGTCTCTAATATACATTCTCCAATAAAATCCTTTTGATTGTCTTTGTGTATTTGTGTGTTTCTTTACTTATAAGATCATTCAAAATTAGTGATTTCCCTCAAATTTATTTTTAGGAGGTTTTTTTCACGTTGATCCTGATGTGACTAATTAATTAGAAATTTATATTTGGTGCTGGGAAAAAAAGAATATATTAAGTATGTAAATTATTTTTTCTTTTTTTTGTATATTTTTTTTTATTGGAGTTTTATTTGCCAACACATAGTATAACACTCAATGCTCATACTGTCAAGGGCCCCCCTCTGTGCCCCTAAGTATGTAAATTAAACATTTGGCTTCCAGGAGAGGCAGCATCACCTGAGGGCAAACAATGTGGTCTCCACAATTAGGGAAATTAGCGAGTGCACATCTCTGGTGTGGCTGCTGACTGGCCATGTGGCCTCATGGAACTTACTTCCTCCTGATATGAGGATATCAATAACAACTATAGTGATGCTATTAAACTAGAATTAAAAGGAATAACATATAAGGGATCTCAGATATATTAAAAACAAACAACTAATTTTAATGTTAAAATATTTTAATTAACCAAACCTAGGCTGTGACAATATGCTGTGATCACAACAGTTGTTTTCCAGATGCAATAGGATAAGAAGAAAAAAAACCATTTGCTTAGGATATACCTAAATACTGTGCACAGGCTCTCCCTCTGGATATCTATCTCCCTCTACATATAAATAAATCTATTCATATAAATTACATATATTTCCCCCATAAAATACAGCCATATATATGTATATATGCTTAATTTATAAATGGAATCTTGTTTACTAATATAAAAGTGCTATAACTAGAGAGTTATTTACATGTCTGATAGACTATCAATCAACTATATTCACAGATGAGTTTTAAAATCATCGTTTAACATACATTTATTCATTCTCCATTATAAAGGAAGTACTGTGCACAGTACAGATGGGTAATGCCTGGTGTCTGCCTTAAAAAAGCTTACAGAAATAATAGGCTTGAAAGACATTGATTACATAGAATGTGCCAAGTGATAAAATAGACATAGAAACAGAGCATCAGGGCACAAAAGAGGAGGGAGTAATAACATAACACAATGAAATCAAGGTTTCACAGAAGAAGTGACATTTAGGCAGGAGCAGCAGCCTCTGAGCAGATATAGGAGCCGGGTTTGCCCTAGAAACAAACACCAAGACATGAAAACAAAAAAAACAAAAAAACAACAAAACAAAACAAAAAAACAAAAACAACCTTCTGTGGACCAAAGACAAAAAATTTCTTCTAAATAAGATCTTGGCTGTAATAAATATGATTTGTGATTCCAACGATGAGCTTGAGTAAATCAAAGCCAACTGATTCATTATCTCTCTTTGCAGTAATTGGGGAAATCTGCCCGACTGCTGACCAGGAATCCTTCTAACATGAGATCCTACAAATATATCAACTTTGCACAGGATTTTTAATTTTGTTAAAATAATTCAGATTCCTAATTAGTCCTCAGAATAAACACTGCATTATATATATATTTATGGATTCAGTAAATAAATCTCAAGTCAGATTTTAGGACGATAATTTTAAAGATATTGTAGAGATGTTATTTAGCTGAAAACTGAGCAAAGAAAATTTTCTTTCTATATCTTTATAAAAACGAAGTGGACTTCTGGGGCTCTTGGCTAGCTCTGTCGGTCAAGCGTCCAACTCTTAATTTCAGCTCAGGTCATGATCTCAGGGTCCTGCATAGGCTCCACGCTCAGCGGGGAGTCTGCTTCTCTCTCTCTCCCTCTGCTCCTTCCTCTGCTCATGTGCTCCCTCTCTCTCTCAAATAATCTTTAAAAGAAATGAAATGGACTGCTACTCAAATATTAGGCACTTGAGAGATCTGTTTTTTTACAGTTAGCATAATTATGTTTATAAATATTAAAACACCATAATCTAGGCTCTGAATCACTTAACTGATTTGTAATAAAAACATGAAGCTTCCAGGTTTGATAATGGCAGTGCCTTCTGTGGTCCAATGTACTCTCAGATAGCAATTATTAACTCTGGACAAAATACGAAAGTAAAATATTTAAGGGCTTGGGAAATTAATTAAAAGCAGATAGAACTTGGAAGAATCTTAAGTTTGAAAGAAAAAACTATACTAGCTGAGATCTATGTTCAGAGGTGGGGAGCATCAAATTCTACATGGCAAGACCTTTCAAATGCTTAACTGATCCCTTAATCATACGTCCAATCAGGAGACTCCGAGGAATCCAGTGGAGAGTAACAGCTGGAAAGTTCAACGACATGAGTAGAGTTTTCAGGTCTGCCTATCATAAGTACACAGACACTGGAGTCGTCAACCAAGTCAGCGAGATTAGACAACCACCTTGAGCTGTCTGTTAATCTCCCCTAACATGGCATAAAGCAAGCCTCTAAATAATCTAGTTTAACACTAATAAAACTAATAAAGGAACTTAGGTGTGGGATATAACATCAATATTTGAAAATTTTGATAATATTAAACCATTTTAAATTATTATTTTACTATGATACATAAAATACTGAGAATTAGCAAAAGACATGCAAGATCTCTGTACAGAAAACACTCCCGTGAATAAATAAGGAACATATAAATAAGTGGAGAGACAGAGTATATTCATTGATCACAACTCTCAATATTAGTTCTCTCCACATCTATATTTAGATTCTATACAACAGTCCCAACTAATATTTCTGTCGTTGACAAGGTCATTCTAAAATTTCTATGGGGATATAAAGAAACTATTATGTCCAAAACAATCTTCAAGAGGAAGAATAAAGTTAGTACACTTATATTTTTGAATTCTAGGCTTATTAAAGCTAAAGTGTGCTAAAGATAGTGTGCTCTTAATGCAAGGATGGACAAATAAATCCATGGGACAGATGGGGGCTCCAGAAATTCACCCACAGGAGTTGCCTTACATGATCAAGACCCATGATTTGCAACAAATGTCTCAAAGCAATTTAAAGGAGAAAAATAAGTACTTAAAAAAAAAGGTTCTGGAACAAGAAGTTAACCATGTAGATCTCAATCATTATTTTACGCCACACTCAAAGGTTTGCTTGAGATGGGTCATAGATCTAAAATCTAAAATCATAATGTTCCTAGAATTAAAAAAAAATACATTGGCTTGAAGGGAAACTTCACAAGACAATATACAGGAATAGACAATGAGCAGTTAAAATGAAAATTAAATCCAAAACGGGATCTGCTATAAATTTATAATAGAGGATCTGCAGTAACACCAAGCATTGATGGGAATGACTTAGCGATTGCCAAATACCCACTTGCCACACCTGCTGCACCCACTAGAATAGCTAATTTGAAAAGACAAATACAAATATTAGAAATGATATCAAAGAACCAGAACTCACATATTATTTGGTGAACATGTAAAATATTGTCACGAATTTGGCAAAATATTGGCAGTTGCTTATAAAGTCAGACATATAAATATCCCATAAAACAAGTACTCTATCCTTAGATATTTATGCAAGCAAGGTAAATAAAACATGGCCACACAAACACTTACATAAAATATAAGTCTTCCTGTGGTCATGTTTTATTTAATATAAGCAGTGTTTTGTAGGCGCTAACCACAAACTGAAAATGACACAAATATCCAGCAACAAAATGGATTAAAAACTGCAGTATGTTCATGTAAAGGAATAGTACTCAGTAATTTATTTTATTTCATTTATTTTATTTTATTTTATTTGAGAGAGAGAGAGAGAAAGAGAGAGAGTGCACAAGCAGAGAGAGCAGCAGAGGGAGAGGGAGAGGGAGAAGCAGACGCCCCGCTGAGCAGGTTGCCCAACACGGGGTTTGATCCCAGGACCCGGGATCCTGACCTGAGCTGAAGGCAGATGCTTGACTGACTGAGCCTCCCAGATGTCCCCTCAGTAATTTTTTTTTTTATTTTAAAGAACTATGGATGCACACACCATGGATAACTCTTTAAACGTTACACTGAGTGAAAGAAGGAAAAATGCATTTTATGATTTCGTTTTCATGAAATATACTAAGCGACAAAACGAATTTGAGTTTGCCACGGGGTGAGGACTGCCTGGAATGGCACAATGGAACTTTATAGAGAGACAGGAATGTTATACATCACATCCTCAAAGATTTATCCAGTTTCCATTTTGAAACATTCCTGGTCACCTCTTAGAATTTGCAAACTGTTTAGAGAATGTTTCAAAATTATTTTTCCATATCATACATCTCTGTAAGAAAAAGCCAAAAATAACGCTTCATGAAAGAAAAAGCATACTTTACCCCTTTGGGTCTGAAGAAACCATCAATGCATGTCTCACAGTTTATACCAGCAGTGTTTTGGGTGCAATTGATACACACACCCCCTCCAATGTACTTTCCATGTATATTTAAACTCAGATTTCTTCTGGCAACATTTTCATCATAATAGCATTCTTCAGCTTTCCCATGACAATTGCATGCTGCAGTAGGGAAAAATAAATTCATAAATATTAATTTTAGATTTCAGATATATTTAAAAATCATTTTCCGTTATATAATAGATTTCTTTATGAGAAATTATATTACATTAGTATATACACAAATAAAATCAGTACAAGAGTATCTAGTTGAAAAAATTAAAACCCATAAATTAAGCTATATCATATGAAATTGCCAATATTTGGCTGATTTTATCTTACAAAACTGAAATTTCCCTTGGTTCAACCTATAATTTCCTATTATGACAAACAATAAATTATTGAACTACGGCAGTGAATGCTTACTATCCAGGGAATCTGTGGTGGATAATCATCATATATGGGAATCTCAATGTTAGATCCTATGGGTAAAAAAAGGACACTTAGGACATAGTTCCTTTTTTGTGCTTTTGTGATAATAACTAAGACTTGGTTTTTTTTAATTGGCTATGTTTTCTGAGTGGTTTATATTTACTGCCACTGATTTTAATTCTCAAAATAGCTTTATGAGTTAGGGGCTCAGATTAACCGCTTTTCATCTCTCAGTGACCAAGACGAAGAGAAGTACAGTCATCACAGGAGGTAAGGGAATCAGTCTTGTCAACCCCACTCTGGGGCCAGGTCCTGAGACTCCAGGGCCAATCCCGGCCAGTCCCTCCAGGTTCCGTCCCATCAGAGACAGAAAGCCCATGAGAAGGGCCAAGGCTTCGGCCGGAATGAGAGCGGGTTGCTTAGAGGCTGAGCTCACAGCCTCGGCACCAGTGCTGGACACCCAGCAGCGGGCGGTGGGCGACATGGGGAACCTCTCAATTTCTCGAAGGCTCAGTTTCTGTAAACACGGAGAGGTCAATAGTACTCATCAGATGGGAACAGCTCAGAGCATTGAGAAAATGCAGGTGGAATCATTAGCATAACGCCTGGCAAAGGTGTTCTAACTGGGTTTTCCTCGCCCTCCTCCCTTGATCCTCCTGGTCCCCCTGCCCCCTTACCCACCCCCCCACTTCAACTCATGGCCCGTGGTGGGAGCTTGGAGCCGTGACAAAGTTGCTCCCCCAGGGAGAGTCAGGTAGGGCTTTGAAGAGATGGGTAGTCTTCTTCCAGGGGGGGCTAGGGAGCAGGGTGCACGGCATGGCGTCTCCGTCCAGAGACGCTGACTTTCCTAGATGTCGCGTGGAGAGGCAGGTGTGCGTGGACAGGGGCTCCGGTGTGGGGGGCGCAGCTGAGGCTCCCCCCAAAGGGAAACACATGCATGCTGTTCCGAACTCTCTCCAAGTTTTCCTAACAGTAGGCAGCACAGCTCTTCCCCCTCGGCATCTGTTCCCCTAAGGTACACGGGGACCTCTCCCATGGGGGTTCCTCAGCCCCCCAGTAACAGGCAGTTACGTGGTTTCCAGGTGTTTCTTGGGCTGACACTGAATGCGCAGTACCACGAGGTGGGCAGATGGTGGGTTCTAATGCCCAACCGCTTCCCATTTGCCACATGAGCGACTCTAGGGAGAACGTTTAAATCTCGGTGTCACTTCTGTGCCTCCCTCGTTGGGGGGGCATTGTGAGAATGCAAAATACGTGGGGCCATGAGACCAGTCGGCTGCGTGCACGGTAGCCACGCACTTGGTGGAGCTGCGCAACGGCCACTCCAGGCGCACCTGCCCCAAGGTTCTCCAGGCACCTGCTCCACCTTGAAGACGCTCCCTCTCAGGATGACAGGTCCCTCTCGCTCCGGGACACCTGCCCAACCTGTGGCCACAGCCTCACCACCATGGGGAGCATCAGCCTGGCTCGGGAGCACCAGGGGCTTGGTGGGTGAATGAACGATGAGCGTTGAGACACTGAAAAGAGTCCTTCCGTGGCTTTGAGTGGCTTTCCTTGATGAATGAAGCGTGATGACCTCTTGATAGGATTGTAAGTCTTTTCTTGAGAAACATGTGCATTCCTCTTGCCTCATTTTTAACCAGTTTATGGAATTCTTTCTTTCTGCTATGGAAGATACCTTGATATAGTGAGAATATTATCTCCTGATCACCTTTGTAGCCAATGCCCTCCCCAAACGGCTGACTTTGGTTGAGAATTGAGTATTCTCGCTATGCAGATGGAAAGTCTTCAAACTTTATCCCAGGGACCCTGCAGTCATAAATTTAAGTCACGGGCCTTACAAACAGTTTTATATCTTTAGGACAATAGACAGGAATTCTTTAAAATCCTGTTGTAAAAATATATTGTGAGAAACAGGCGAGATTTCTGCTTCCAGGGTCAAGTAGAGGGAAATAGAGAGGAATGCCAATTAATTCTCATGTTCTGCAGGTTTAGTATTAGAACCACGAGCTACTGTGGGTAAAACACCACCGCCTGGGCAGATCCGCTTTCGCACTGCATGCAGCGAGGGCCCTTGGCCTATAGCTCCTGCTGCTGGGTAAAGGCCCCCCCTCCCTCTAGCCTCAGAGGACACAGGCAGTCCCTACGCACAAGCAGAGGTTTTCACTCCACCATTGGCAGTTTGCTATTTCATGGAATGTCCCACACATGGGATGGCAACAGTCTTTAGTACAAGCTTAGCAAGGGAAGAAATATTCTTTGCTTTTTAAGAGTTATATCCTGCCTCAAGTAAGTCAGATTGATGAAAATCCAAATTAAACTCAAATGAATTAGTAGGTAATTGTTCATTTTCTAGAAGGATTTTTGTCATGTTACAGAAGGAGTAACATATTAAGGTGACTGGAACACAATTCAACTTGGAAAAGAACATTTTCAGGTAAGCTTTTAGGAATGCATACATTGCCAAAAGCATGATATTTATGCAAGGTTTTATGGTTTAAACTCCTATCTTTCATTTGTAGGTAAAAAAGAAAACATTTTTTTTTTCAATTTGGAAATAAACCCTCCCATCTGCCTCACGAGAAAAGATCATTGATTCAGAATTCCATTATTTAAAAAATGTACGTAATAACAACGGCAACCTCCTTTGGTGTTGCTTTGTCCAGCCCCCTCGCTCACAAATCTGATCTAGCCTTTTGGTTTCCTTGTGTAAACACAAATACACACGTGGAGAGTGGCAAAGGATATTGCAGATCCAGTAACGATAACCAAGTGATAGAAAGCAGAGGCAATAGGAAGCACGCCTGCCCTCGAATGCTACTCTCCCTTGTGAGCAGATCTTCCACCAAGGGAAGAGAAAGATAATCAAACATTAAAGAAGTGTGAGAACGGGATCCCTGGGTGGCGCAGTGGTTTGGCGCCTGCCTTTGGCCCAGGGCGCGATCCTGGAGACCTGGGATCGAATCCCACATCAGGCTCCCGGTGCATGGAGCCTGCTTCTCCCTCCGCCTGTGTCTCTGCCTCTCTCTCTCTCTCTGTGACTATCATTAAAAAAAAAAAAAAAAAAAAAAGAAGTGTGAGAACGTAAGTAGCATTTCACTTAAAGTCACTCTTAGGAACGAATGTCTACTCTCACTGGGAGAAGCTGTGCAGAACCTGAGGGATTGTGGGGAGGAGAGGGATGCGGGGACGTGAAGAAAACCAAAGGTGGGCCTCTGGATGCTCCTTCTCCCACAGTGGATGGTGGTAGCCCCTTCTGCAGCTATCACTCGGTGACAATGGGTGACTTCTAACAAAATATCCTCACAACCAGGCAGACACAAATCAAAAGGCAGAAGAAGGGGGCGCCTGGGTGGCTCACGGGGTTAAGTATCCGACTCTTGGTTTCGGCTCAGGTCATGAGGTCAGGCCCTGCATCAGGCTCCACACTCAACACAGAGTCTGCTTAGGATTCCCTCTCTCTCCCCATCTCCCTGCTCCTTTCCTTTCTCTAAAATAAATAAGTAGATCTTTTCTTGAAAAAAAAAAAAGGCAAAAGAGGTGAGTACAGAAAATGGAGAGACTCATGACATTGATAGTATATTCAGATTCTTAAATTCAAAAGAAAATATTTTGTGATTGGGAGATTTTATGATGAAAGTTTGCTATAATTCAATAGGTTTAAGGGCCTACTATGTCTGACATATGATACATAATCAAATCTTTTTAAATAAATATTTAAAAAGCCTGCTTTTTAAAGCCTGCTTTGGGGGCCATCTATACCGATGGGACTGAAAAAATGTAGCTAGGACTCTCTAAAATAGTGGCATTTGAATTCAACTGATTCGGGCTTCACGGCTAGTTTGAATTTACAGCTCAGCACAAGGCTTTGTATTTAGGTCTCGTGTTGGCCTGAGCAGATCTCCAGAAACATAGGTTTCTCTAGCATCCTTGTCACCATGTTGGGCCAGTTGACAGTAGAGAGCTACAAAGTCATCTGCTACACTTATTGGGTATTTCCTTCTGAAAAAAATGGACATATGGATTGTCTTCAACAGTGATAATATCCAAGTATTAAGAAGTGTTGGTTGACACATTTTTGCATAGCCAATTGTTTTACTATTTCTCATTACTGGCTTTTTTCTTGGTTGTAACTGTCCCATAATTCCTACAGCATAGATGCTAATGATTATCACTGGTGTCATCTCTTTTTATTTTTAAGATTTGTTTTAAATTTATTCATGAGAGACAGAGAGAGAGAGAGAGAGAGAGGCAGAGACGCAGGCAGTGAGAGAAACAGGCTCCATGCAGGGAGCGTGACGTGGGCCTCGATCCCGGGTCTCCAGGATCACACCCTGGGCTGAAGGCAGGCGCTCAACCACTGAGCCACCCAGGGATCCCCACTGGTGTCATTTTTAATATTAGTATCTTATACCGTGATTAATGAGAAACCATATTTTAAAATATTTATTATTACTATTAAAATATTCTTTTTCTACAAATTTGATTTCTTGCCTTCTCTGCTACCTTTTACTCTCATACTCTTCCCAGCTACAATGACCAAATACCTACCTTTAATAACTAATGAATCAGAGTATTTTTGTTTTGATTATTAGGTAACAATACTGCTCTAACTAGAAAGGTATAATCTCTCCTCTCTGTTTTTTTTTTTTTTTATTCATTTGCTAGATGATTGAGATACAAAAGCTGTTTACTGGGGGGATGGGGGAGCTACAAAGGGCAGAGGAATCTGGAGCTATACTGGTTTCAGAACCATTTTACAAACATATAAATGTATTTAGCACATTAGTCTCTCTACAGTGCAGGTTTTGCTGTGTGTTTGCATTTCTAGTAGAGTGTGCGTGTGTGCGCACATAGTGGACGCTTAAACAACATGGCCTAGAACTGCGCGGGTCTACTTACACACAGACTTTTTTCAATAAACATATTGGAGAGTTTTTTGGAGAATTTTGACAATTTAAACAACTTCCGGGTGAGCCACGCAGCCGAGGAATACCAAAGACATTAAGAAAAAGTTAGATATTATAAGACTACGGTCTATTGTACATTATATTTACATATATATAATGCATGTTAATTGTGCTATTGGTAAGGCTTCTGATCAATAGTAGACTACGAGTAATTAAGTTTCTGGAGAATCAGAAGTTGCACACAGAGTTCTGACTGTGTGTGGGGGGGTCGGCATCCCCAATCCGCACACCATTCGAGGTCAGCCGTGTGCATTTATATAATGCTACAAGCCTGAGATGTACTCTGATGACAGTAAGTGTACTTTTGTGAAAAGTACGATATTGGTGTGTTTTTATCTGTTTCTCATAATGTCCACAGAGTGGTAAAGTCTAGGTGTTTAGTAATATTTTCAAAGAATAATAATAAAAAACCTGAGTAAAACAGCAGGGGTCCAAGAGCCTAGCAGCTATTGCCTTGGATAAAATATACAAACTGGAACCTGCATGTACCTAAAATTACCACATGTTTACATTACCTGCACCCCAGAAAGGAAGAACCACACGTGTTGCTGAATTCTAAGGAACATACCTTCACATTCTGTTTTAGTCAGAAAAGTCCCAGCTCGCCAAGGTTTCTGATGGAATCCTGGACAGCACTGATCACAGCTATCACCACAGGTATTATGCTCACACTCACAGCGGGATTTCTAGTAAAAAGTTGGGGGCAAAGTAGAATTTTAGTATTTTTGGAACCCAGAAGATAAAAGGAAGAGAAGAGAAAACTTTGAGACCGTGTACCAAAATGGGATACTCCTGTCAATCCGGAAAGGAAGTACCAGCCTTGGGAATGAGTATATTTGATCAGCACAAGCTGTAAGGAGCTCCAGACTATGGGACGCCCGGGGGGCTCAGCATCGAGCTATCTGCCTTCGGCCCAGGGAGTGACCCTGGGGTCCTGGGATCGAGTTCCGCATCGGGCTCCCTGCATGGGGTCTGCTTCTCCCTCTGCCTGGGTCTCTCCCTCTCTCTGTGTCTCTCATAAATAAATGAAAATTAAAAAAAAAAAAAGGAGGTACAGACTGGTTCTGGAATCACTGGGCTCAGGTCTGGAAGAGAACATAGGCCCAGCTGAGAACAATCTTGAAGACTGAACTCTGGTCTCTGGTTCTTGAGATCTGCAGGTTTTCTGGTTTGGATGTGTCCACGTTAAGGCAAAGTACTGTTAAGATTTAGGGGTGTGGGAAGACGAAAATAGATTTGTAGACACTGAAGGCCAGAGGAAGAACAGGAATCTAATGTCCCAGGACTGACTCTCCTGTCTGGGTGAGCTCCAAGTGGAGTCCAATTTCACGGTGTGGAACTGGCCCTACAAGGCTGCCCCGGGGGCCCTCACAGCACGGGCACGCTGCCCATCAGTTCCCATGACAGACGACACCCACACCCTGCAGCACCACAGCCTTGAAAATATGCCAGGAAAATATGCCAGGGCTGCTGAACCTTCCGTAGGAAGTAACATTATGATGCATTCATCAGAAAACCAGCTTTGAGAGAAATACCATTTGTACTGCAGTTTTAGAAGAAAAAACATTTACACGTAAGTCACTATGCTCACTGATCTTGCTACTCAATGTTTCCTCCATATAATATACAACAGATGACTTCGTATTTTACCAGTTTGTTACTGAGAAAAATAGATATTCATTCATCCCCTTTTTAGGTTATGCTTTTTTAATACATTGGCATTAATGAAAAATTCAAGCCAAAAGCATTCTAGCATTTTCTGAGCTGGCGGTTTCGTCAGTCTCTAGAATGCTTTCTTCGGTCCCACTCTGCGTGGCCCCTGCCCTATCTCAGCGTCCTGTTCCACGGCCACTCATCTATCCCTCCACGGACAGTTTTCATTCGTTTGCATTAATTTTTTTGATGAAAACTTTTAAAAGAAATGGTCAGGTTGACTGATGGCAGGCATTCTCTTAAGCTAAATCATACAGCTGGCTGTCATCGCTAGAGAGGTTTCAAAATAGATAGACCAGTTTCGGAGCCTTTTTGGAAAAAAAAAAAAAACTAATCTGTTTTCTGATACTGTGATGGCTGACTTCAAAGTCTATCATCCTAACTGCCAGCTCTATTTCACCCTGGCACGGCTTCCTGTGACACCATCTAAGTGGGGACCTGACACCCATTCACAGCATCCCTATCGGCAAAGCGGCTCATGAGGCATTTGGCAGTTCAGAGTTTCATTTTGCTAAGCATCCTATAAATATACATACATTTGTCACTGGATCAAGTGGACAAGCCCTGGCATGACCATAGCAGATGCACATCCCTCCGACTGAAATATCCTTGACCGAGTAGTAATACTGCAAAAAGCAATCCAGAGAGAAATCCTGTTAAGATGACTGCAAGGTGTATGTAACAAAAGGAAACGTTCGCTTAAAAATGGTACTTTCTGCTTTTATCCTTAGTTTGAAGCACGAGGGAACAATTGAGGTCTCAAGGAAGCTATCAAGTAGCTCCCTGCACTGTGATCATTGCCCAGAGAGAGAATGTGGGGTTTTGAGAAATTTCCTTCCCATGGACATACGAAGTCTATGCTGGAGTATTTATTATCGAGAGCAAGTTGGTACAGCGGGGTGGGGGCGGTAGGGGAAATTAATTCTTCATAAAAGTTGTTTTGTATAGTTTTGTAAAAGACAACTTCCTTTATTGCCATTATAGGAAGCTCAGTGCTCATAAATCATATGCGGACTGTCTGATTTGATGGATTTGAAGAAGCTCAACATATTTAGAGGAAATCATGCTCATAACAAAGCATTTCTTAACCATTTCAAGAGGAAATAAAAAATAATGAACTGCAAGACTGATTTAACTTAATGTAAGGCTGAAACTACTACATACGTGGAACACTTGTTATTTTTTCATTATGCTAAAATGTCCATGTGATTACTTTCCTATTTGTAATTAATACAGGGCTATGTTTTTAATTATTTTAATATACCCAGCTATTTTTAAAGATAACTTGTGATTATAGCACTGGACTATTTAAAATGTTTAATTAATATGTATATAACATTTTGTAATTGTGAGAGTACATTATCTTATAGAATCCAAATAACCACCTCAGTGGTAGATCGTTCTATTATTGCAGTTATTCACATTAAAAAAAAAAAAACAGCAAGAGTAAGTAGGTGAATACAAATTTGCGTTCCCTAACTACAAATTCCCCTTCTCTATTTACTTCTTTTTCTGTTTTTGTTGTTTACATAGAGTACCTTTTACAATATTTTTTGTTACTTATCTTACTTGATATACCCAGACCTTGAACATGAAAAGAAACTTGCTAGAAGTTTACGTGATGTAAAAGTTTGCTTTTCACTAACTTCATCACTTAATAATATAGATATGAATAGGGATATTTGTTCAGAAAGCTGATGCAGTGCTTTTGTAGGTGCTTTTAAAACTAGGAAATTTGTTTAAATATAAACACATAATGCTTCACTTTTGAGTCATGAAGAGGAGCTGAAATTCAATATCCTATTTTTATATATTTAAATTTATATGTAATGCTTACCGAACTTGAGTACTTTCTAAAGGCTTATTTATATGTTGCATTTTACTCCACTATTTTAAAGGCTCATGTACAATGAAGTTATAAATAATAGATGTGTAACCCAACCCCCCTACTCTGCCTCCTGCAAAAGATGATAAAAGAAACATATTTATTTACATTGATTTTTTTTTCTCCATTATACTGTCGGAAAAGATTAAATTACACTTCAAAATTACTCAGCCTTCCTCAGAGTGTATTTTTAAGTCATGCCAAAGTCATAATTAAAAGTGATTTTTTAAACAAGTAACGAATCTAAACACTGCAGTAAAATAATGATTACTTCTGCATAAGATAACTTACAATATGCTGAAATGTAATGCAAGGTTAATTTATTTCAGGTTTGGAAAATGCAGGGCACTAAAACATCCAACATGTGTTGTATGAGGATAATCAAACTTTAAATGTTATTTTGGGGATGATGGAGTGCTTAGGTGCGGGTAAGTTAGGTAGTGAGAAGAAAATACATCCAAGGGGTATTCATGAACTGTGAAAAGTGCTGCCCTTTGATATTCAGCCTTCTGGTTCAGTCATTCGTAACTGGTGGCAGTAGTCAGGCCTTTTAGAGCTAAGTGCATCATTCTGGAACGAAGTGCTGTGTCTCACAATCCCACTTTCTCTCTACAATCCTATTTCCACCTTCACCTCTAGTCATAGAGTAGATAATCTATTAGCATGGATTTGTTTTATGGATTTATAGCTGAATTGGCAACAGTGTCTTGGTTGGGTAGCAGCCTATAAGGAGTGTGACACAAACCAATGACCCTGGTGAGTAATAAGTAGGAGGATAGGCAATTATCACTCATAGAAACCTGGACTGATCACATATATCATAATCCAAAAATTCTAGTTTAACACTGGAAAACAGTCCTTCTGTTAGCTCCTGTTTTCAAAAATCTATTAAAAAGGATGCCATCACCATTTTCCCCCATGATATTCTATTTATAAAGGACAATAAAACAGCATATACAGTTTTCCCCCACAGTAGCACTTTTTCAAACTATGCCTTGTGATTCATTAAATGAAACATACATTTATTTGAGTGGAAAAAATGGTCCACAGAACAGGAACCCTTACATCACCTAAATACTTGCTAGAATTATTGTTTTTCAACTCTGCCCTAGACCTACTGAGTCAGAATGTGCTTTTCCCCAATATCGCCAGCTAATTTTATTCACATTAAAGTGTAAGATATATTATACTGTGTATGTGTATGTGTGTACTGATTTATGATAGAAAATATATTTCTTAGTGTGGATGGTGGCCAAAAATGTTCCAAAGCCACTCCATTTCCTGTGGTAACTCCCCAGTGCCAATTATGATAGTAGTACAGCTCACTGAAAGTGACAAAAAATAATTCAGTCGCCAAAAGTAAGATTATGAATGAGGCATTATAATCTTGGTTTTACAAATGAGGAAATTAAAGTTTAGAAATGCTAAAAAAGTTTGATCAATGTTCCCCAATAAATGGCAGAGCTTGGCTTGGACAATAGGTTCCAGGTTTTGTTGAATTTTAGTCTGGTAACAATCTCTTCTACAAATCACCAAAAGATATCTTTAAAGGTGATTTAACAATAAATTATTTAACAATTACGAGTATCATTTACAGACTGCAGCATGACTCAGCATGACTTACCCTTCGTGTGACAATAGGATCAATTTCCCTTGGGTCTTTGTGAGCAAACATCATCAAGTCAGCATTCAAGGTACGGATTCTTTGAAATCTCAGGCGAATATAGCGAGCAGAGGTAAATTCTAGCAGTTCAGGAGAAGGATCATCTGCACTTGGTCTCCCGTTGATCAAAGAGATATGAATCTACACAATATGGGAAATAATTTAACAATAAAGGTTACCAAAAATAAAGTATATGGCTTTTTCTAAGTTTTCTTGAGAAAATAGTTAAGCTTCACTTCTCTCAATTAGGCAGATACAGGTTCATATTTACTCACTGGAAGATAGTGAAGTAATTGAGGAAGTTTACAGACCTTTTGATATATATATATATATATATATATATATATATATATATATATATATTCATTTGTTTATATTTTAGGCATTCTCTATATATCGCCATTCCCCGTATTCTTTTGTTCCAAGGCATTGCACCTACTTGATTTTGCTAGGATCTTCATAAAATCTTAAGTCAATCATTCTTTTTCTGAAAATTGTTATGCCCTAAAGTTATTTAAGAATCTGGTATATGGTGGGGAACTGGAAAACTTGGTCTAAAAAGAAGTTACAAATTTCAGATAATACAGGTACTTAAAGTACTCCTAAGATTGAAAGTCTCTAATTAAACAGCCTTAAAATATATATAAAGCAAAAATTGACATTTCAAGAAAACTAGACAAATCTACAATCACAGTGAGAGATTTCAATAGGTTGTTTTTTTGTAATTTGGTTTTCAGAAATTGATAGATCAAGAAGACAAAAAACTACCAAAGATTTAACATAATTCTATGAAAAACACAGTCTATGAAAATACATTGAAACCTGGATGGAATGGTGATTTTTTTAAGGAAATTAATTTAGCATAATTAATACCAGAAGAAATAAAATCAAATCATGTAAAAAATAGAGAAATTAGCAAGAACTACCCTCTAAAGGTGCACAAAGCCAGCATCCTCTCACAGAGACTCAAGGGAGCAGAGAATTTGAATGAGGGAAAACTGATAAAACCAAAAGTATTCCCATTACAGCTAAAAAAAGTATTTCCCTAATACTTGAAGGGTTCCTATAAATCAATAAGAAAAAAAAAAGACCAACAATTAACACCAAAACACAAAAAAATATAAAGGGACTATTTGAAGAAAAAGAAATATTAGGGGCCATTAAGCTTTTGATAAGACAGTGGACCTCACTCATAATAGCAGGACTGCTCATTTAAAATACAGTAATAAACTTTTTCCTGTTTTCATGCTGTCAACACCCCAAAATACTTCTAATACTCCCTGATGTCAAAACTAAGGAGATATAGGCATTCTCACAGGTGTGAGTATAAAATGGCGCAAACCACCAGGAAGGTGAATTCAGCAGTAACTATCAACATTAAAAATGCCTAGAATTTCAACCTAGAAGTTCCATTTCTGGGGAAGATCCTACATTTCTATTATATATATATATATATATATATATATATATATATATATATATATGATATATGTACATTCCTATGGGAAATATCCTACATATATATCACATATATATATAATATATGTATATTCCTATGGCATTTTATGGTAATAGCAAAAGATTGGAATCAGTCTAATATCCATCAATAATGTGTGACTGGTTAAGTAAGTTAGACATCTCTACAATGAATTATGTGCACGATAAAAAGGAGTGAGGAAATTCTCAATACACTCAAAGGAAGGGGAAGAAATCCAGTACTTTTACTTTTCCTTTACTTGATAGAGGCAGTATTCCCTATGTGATAAATTAAGCCAAAATTGTTAAAAACTTGAAACTGGTAGGTTTTAGATGGAAAACACACACATGGAGACAGACAGGCAGACAGACACACAGTCAGACACACACGCGAACACTCACAGGAGGCTAAAGAGACAGGGATGCAAGGAGAGAAGAATGTGTGCTGGGCTGAGGACCGTCCCAGGACACATCAATGCGTACATATGTGGAGAAACTGTCACTTGAGGTCACCCACAGGAATTCTCATCCACTCTTGCAAGATGGTAAATCATGTGTGTTAATTATGTTTCTTGACAGGGGAGGCAATGATATGTGTTTCCATTCCTAACATCCTGCATTTAGATAATCCCTGAGAGAGATTTTACAAACTGACTGCCAATAAACTACTGAATCACTAGAAAAATAAATATAGCAAACTCTGAGATGAGGAACTAATTCTGATGCCACAAAGAATAAACTCGAAATGGTTCAGGATAAAAATACAAAATGTCCCAGTTAATTGAGTCTACCTTGGATATTTCGTAGAGAATGAATTCACTTAACACATTTGAGGATGTCAAATCTACAACACGGAATCTCAATTGCCTGAAACACCTTCCCTTTAATGTAGGAGAATCTAGAAGACTTAAGCAGGTCTTGTCTATTCTACAGTTCTGGTTCCTCACAGGTGAGCCAGAAATACGTTCAAGATTAAGTTGTCTCTGTGGCTTAAGAAGGTATCAATTAAACGTAAAGAATGAACAAATAGATGCATGAAGCGATTAAAATTAGTTCCCCTTAGAGATTCTGGTGTCCAAGGAATCACCAGTGCCCTCGAGTTCATGCTTAGATGTGGGTCTCACCAGGCTCTCCCTTCATTGCTTCCAAAAGTGCTATTTGAAAGAAAGGAGGGCATCACCACGCGTCCAGGATGAAGGTTTCTGAAAATTACGAAGGTTTATTTGGTGTAAATGCTCCGGGAACCACATCTGGACTGTACACAGCATCAGTAAGCTCCTCACTTACACACGCAGGAACATTAAACAAAATGGCGCACACGCCCTCCTTTAGGTTAACAAACCCCATGATGGCGACAGAAAGGATTCGGCAAGAGGACGCTCCTCCTCACTGCTTTGGTATTTTCGTCAGGCCACTCTGCCAAGACGTATTGTGAGGAGGCCGGTCCCAAGCTGCTTCTGGGATGTAACTGCAGCAGCTGTTTGGCCAGGTTGTGCGGAGCCTCCTTCCATCAGTTCCACCCTCCTTCAAAAGCCCTCCTTAAGGCCGCGCAAAGGCCATCGTTTCCTGACCGGGAGCAAATGTTGTATTTTCTCCCCTTGACTTGGGTGCGTCCGCACCTGCCCTGCAGATGCTCCAAGCATCGGTTGCGGGGCACTCTCTACAACTGCCTTTGAAAATCTAAGCCCGTTCACGTCATTCTTTTCCTCAGAACCTCCCAATGCCTTTCTATCTCACGACCAATAAAAGCCAACGTTTTTACCACAAACTACAAAATCCTCACTTACCTCAGTGCCACTTTCGCCCTGCGACACTGTCACGGGGAGCATTCGTCCGACAGCTCTTTTCCTATTCTTTCCCCGTCACCTTCTCCGGCCAGACGGGATTTGACCTCAGGGACTCTGCACTCGGGGGTCCCTTGCCTGGGATGTTCTCTCAGGAGATTCTCACTTTCTCATCTCTTTCCAGCCTTGCTCTCAGGAGGTCCTGCTGGGGAGTCCTGGGGTGACCATCTAACCACAGTGCAAGCTTTATTCTGGCGTTTACTATTCCTTCGACCTGCCTCGGGGTTCTCCACGCTTCTATGCTTCTAACATACCACGAGCACACTGGCCTACTTGGGATAATGAGATTTCTCTCCACTCTTTGGATCCTAAGTCCTCAAAATTCAGGAATTTTTTTATCTGTTTTGTTAACGGATATAATCCCCAGCATAAAGGACGGGATGTAGCAAAAATTAAGTGCTACGTAAAAATTTCTGAATAAATGAGACTTATGTCAATCCTAAATATTTAGCAAATTCAGCTAGTTTTCTACCTAAAAATTAATTTCATAAAATAATCAATCAGATTTTTCCTCGTGTTAGTAGGTAAGTAAATCTGAGTATGCTATTTCCACAAATTGAAATTAAAGCCAGTAATCCTTTGGATCATGTTCTACCCAACTTTTGAGTTAAGCTGATTTAGAGAAAATTAGGCAATTAACAGCTTTGATCCATGATTTCCTTATACCTAAGTCTACTACATTTTTTTTAAATATTAGTTTAACATTAGTTAACTTTATTCTCTATTACACCAAAGTTTAATTTCGACAGGTCATTCTCAGCTGGGAAGACCACATCCGTGTGATTTTGTGATTTCCAAGTCATAAGACAATGTATTTAAACTAGGATCTACTCGAGTTAATTCTCTTAGAGCAAGATGGATCTTACCCACCGGTTACTTCCTTCTTTGTGCAAATCATGTCTGGCTATATCAGTGCCCAGCCTATAAATATGATGTACTATAATTCAGAAAGCAGTAGATGAGAAACAATAAACTATATTAAAATTATAAATTCCTTAAACAGCATCAAGGGGCAATAACAATAAGAATTAAAAATTACACAGCACCTTGTTTCTAGAAGAAAAAAGTTTTTAAATGTTTTTTTTTAATTTTTTTAATTTAAAAAAAATTTTAAAGTTAAAAAAAATTTTTTTAAGATTTTATTTATTTGAAAGATAAAAAGAGAGAGCATGAGCAGAAGGAGGGGGAAAGAGAGAGAGACAGGGAGAAGCAGACTCTCCACTGAGCAAGGATCCTAAAGTGGGACTCGATCCCAGGACCATGACCTGAGCTGAAGGCAGACCTTTAACTGACAGCCACCCAGGTGCCCCTAGAAGAACATCTCTTCCTAAGATGCATAATCATCTTTATGGATTGCTTAGTTTTATTATATGAAACCAAGTAGTTATTAAAAATAACCTTCCTTATATATATATTTTTTAATTTCAGGTTTTTATTTAGATTCTAGTTAGTCAACATATGGTAAAACTGGTTTCAGGTGTAGAATTTCATGATTCATCGCTTACACATAACCTTCCTTACCTTGTCAAAAAAGTTTCACTGCAAGTTTTTAAAGCCTTTTCAAGTCAACACATTATTTTTAAAGTCTTAAAAATACGAAAATATGATAATTAAGCCCTGGTAATAAAAATACACTGAGTAATAATGTGACATAATATATCATTTATAATACAAGTTAATAAAATATTTAAACATTTCAGACTAGAGATTTTCCTATCAAGAATCTTTAGGGCCTTGATGAGGAAATGGGGCATTATGAAATCAATGTTTTTCCAGTCCATTTTTTCTAGTTGTATCAGACACAGTTTATTGAAGTCCTCTTTCAATTTCCTTTACCCCTTATTTTGTTATTTGCTCCAACTGAGAGCTGGCACTTTTATGATTATTTTTATTAACGTAAACACCGCTCATTTGTGCATCCAGAAAATGAAGTCCTTTGACGGCTTCTAACACATGCTTACAAAGCTTTATCTCTGGTCCGCCCCTTTGCGCTTCAAGATTTCTCATTCATTCACTTAGTCATTTATTTAAAAATACTGGCTACTTACTATATTCCAAATCACTTCCCCTTTTGTGCTGTGGTCTTTCTCATCTCTGGCCTCCTTTTTCAAACTTCTTTTCTGTCTCCCCATTGCTCCCTGTTTGCACAGATGTAACTTTATACACCTTACAGGTCTCAGTTGAGATGCCAATTCTTTCCTTCCATGAACACCTCCATGTCCTGCCTAGGAGCTCCTGCTGTGATTTCTCCGAGCTCCCATGACTCTCCCCTATTATCCTTTTTTTCTTGTTTGTGTCTGTTACTAGACTGTAAGCTAAATGAGGATGCGAACTTGGGATGCCTGGGGGGCTCAGTGGTTGAGCATTTGCCTTCGGCTAAGGGGGTGATCCAGGGGTCCCAGGATCGAGTCCCACATCGGGCTCCCTACAGGGAGCCTGCTTCTCCCTCTGCCTGTGTCTCTGCCTCTCTCTCTCTGGGTCTCTCATGAATAAATAAATAAAATATTTTTAAAAAATGAGAATGGGAGCTTTTTCTTATTTCCAATATAGTCTCGGTGCTGAACATAGTAGTATACAGCAGATTCTCGATAATTACTTATCGAATGAATAAATCAGTATCAGAGCCCCAATATTAGAGTCTGTGAAAGAACATCCAGTGAGTTAACTCTTTCCTCAAACATTCACAAATTGTGTATTGTGTATGTAATTTAAAATTTGATTTTGAAATAAAACAAAAAAAATAAAGAATAAAATTTGATTTTGTATCCATTTTACGTATATTTTTAAATCCATTTACTGGATACCCATCCAGAACTACAGTGTGAATTTTGCTTACCATAATTGAATAAATCTCACAAGAGTAGCAATAGTTCAGGTACCTAAAAAGATATATGAGTATCTCTGTAGCCCTAATATTTGGATAAATCAACAAAAAATTATTTAAGATACTAGTCAAAGCCATTGCTAAGGAGACAAAAAATAGAGTATACTTTGTGTACATCCCTTCAGATGCCTCAATATTTTTTTTTAAGATTTTATTTCTTTATCCATGAGAGACACAGAGAGACGCAGAGGGAGAAGCAGGCTCCCTGCAGGACTTGATCCCAGGACCCCGGGGTCATGCCCTGAGCCCAAGGCAGATGCTCAACCACTGAGCCTCTCAGGTGTCCCAGTACTTCAATATTCTTACTTAGCAGAACTACAAAGACTTTTTCCATGCATAGTACAATGTACTGCCTTGGAAGCTTGGAAGGTCCTTAATAAGTACCCACTACGATTAGAAGTTTACAAGTTTTACAAACCTAAGCAAAACAACAACTCTTCCATGGTTGATGACCACTGAGCCATTTGAAAAATAGTATTCTAATATATAAAATGTCAAGGACTGTGTGTGACTTTAACTTCCATAACTAACCTATTTCAACACAGGAAAATGTCAGCTTAATGAACCGTTTAACCCATATGACTACTATCATTGACTACTCTACCCTTGACTAAGTCATAACAGGTCTTTCACTTTCCGGAAAAGACAATATTTTGCTTTTGACACCTACTGGGTTCCAAAAGCCCCTGAAACTTAGATTGCTTTTCTCCTGTTTGTTTGGGTTTTTTTTTCTTCTTCCTTCTTCTTTCTTCTCCTTCTCCACCTTCACCTTCTTGTTCTTCAAATTACATTTCTTACATCTGTCATTTCTGGATGCAAGTTTTACCTTCCATGAACTATTTAAATAAATTCTTCACTATTAAAACCATAGTCATTAATAAATTGCAGAGTAATAATAAAATCAGCTCTCTTCAAAGAGTATTTTTCATGTTTTTATTTTTCTTCTCTCCTAGTGAAACTAGTTAAACTATTGTATTCCAAAGATTTGCATAGCTTCTCTACTGGCCAAAGAAGATCTCTCTCTCTTCCCTCTCTCTCTCACTTTGTATCAGAGTTACTTTTATTCTTTCTACCAACAGCGCATTTCCTGTGGCAGCACTATCTAACTCCTATGAAACTACTCAACACATAGAAGGGTGAAGTTTTTTTTAGAAAAATCAAAAATAGAAGCAAAATCTCAGCTGCTTTAGGAGTTTTGATTTCCTCAAAGTCTCCAAACTCATATGGCCTTTTTCCCCCAAAAGTTTTCGGTGGTCTTTTTGCTTTGTACAGCTCAAAGCAATCCAGCAAAACATTTATTTCTAACCCACTTGTTCAAAAGAAGCTTAGGTTAGTTTCATCTGAAACATGCCCAGATGGGTGAGCTATAATCCATCATAACTGAAGGGAAGATCTTGGTATCATTCCACTGGTCATGATGTATAAAAAGAACAATAACAACCAGTCCCTAAAATTTTCAAAAAGGCAAAACTATTACTAAACACAACATAAATGTTTGCTCGAAAAGAGCTTTTTATGATGTTTGCTCTAAAAGAACCTTGACATGTAGCTGCTCATCATACATCTATTTTAAAATTTATAATTATTTTCAGATAATAATTTTTAAAACTACCCCAAGTTACATTTTTTTGTATTACTTGTGTTTGTCTTTTTCTGGTTAAAGTGTTTAATATTTCAAGGATAAAAGGAGAGCTGTCAAAATTAGGTTTTCTCGATCTCTTTTGGGAGCTTCTCATTTAAATTTTATCAAATGCACATGCCATCACTAAATCTTGGTGCTGTCAAACTCAGACTATATAGGGGCACAGACATCATCTGAAAGTCACAGTGGGGAAGAATCTAAGAGGGGTCACTTCAGAGCAGGCCATGAGCAAAAGTCACCAGAAGGAAAGTTCTCTCGCTTTTCACTTTGCTCCAAATTTTGTTTGGTGTGTGCCTCACCCAGAGAGAGACTAAGAGAATAGCTTCATTCGTCATGTATCCCAACTTCGTAGCTATTTCAGAAATTTCTTTGCAATACATACACGGTACCTTGCACATAAAAACAATAGTTATTAATGTGTCCTTACCGGATACCAGACACTCTTACATGATCTACGTACACTAACTCATAGAGCAGTGAGTCCTTGAAAGCTTACCACAACCCTTTTTCAGGCTGTTGCTATTATCTCTTTAAGAAGTGAGAGATTGACATTTTACCAAGTAGGGCTACGTTCATATAGCTGGGATCTGCTCCAGTTCTAGTCTGCCTCTGTTGGCTGAACTCCTCGGCTCAAACACAATACTACCTCATCAAGTAGAGGCTGGATAAGCATTTCGTTGAATAAATAAAAGCCAGTCATCTAGGCACTATCTGCACACTTCTAGCAACAAGAAGCTCACCACTGGGGAGAGGACTTTCCCCTGAACCCTCCTCCCTCCATTCTCTTATTTGCTTTACTTCCATTCCAGTCCTGTCTGTGACTGACTCCACTCTTTAAATTCCATTTTCTCTTTAGTGTCCTGCTCTCCGTCCCCTGGAATTTTCTATATTGTTTGATTTCCCCAGCTCTTGGCTTTTCTTCATAAATTCGAGTCAGATTTATCCTAGTAGGGTTATCCCGGCTGGACTTCCTGAGGTAGACTGCTTACTGAGCGCCAGGGCACCACTCAGGACCCACCGCCAGGTGGGTCGGTGCCTGGTCTCCTGAGTATATTAAAGGACAAAGGATCACTGAGGCAAGGACAGTCTTAGACCTGATTAACACCTCCTGGCTCTGATCCACGTAAATAGAGATCCTCCTGGTGAACAGAGGCAAAGCTCCAAACTGGAATCAGAACATGGCCAAGACTCGGAAGTCTAAAGCGTCCATTATCCAGGAAAGAACGAACAATCCCCAAGGTCTTACAAACATAATAAATTAAACCGGTTATGACAAGTTTGCACTGAAGTGTTTGATTAAAAAAAAAAAAACAACAACAAAACCATTCACCGGCATGCAAAAGAATTAATTTACAGTTTAGAGTAAAATCTACTAAGTAGAAAGGACTAAAAACCTCACATTATAGGAAGAAGGGGAAAATAGTATGTTTGTACCCACAACAATTATCTGTGAAACGAACAGGCTTCTCCTCACTGTGGACAGCTGTTAGAGAAAGCCCCAGACAGAGGAAAAGCAACCGAGAGCACGGTGACCCACACTGTAGGACAGAACAGTCGGTACCCTTGAAAGATCTAATAAGAGCACAAAGGAAAACTTAAGCAACATTTTCCTGTTTTGTTCTCAGTTCTTGTGTGGGAACACTTGTTTAAAATTAAAATAAAATCTTGGAGCAGGAGGTCTAACTACTGCGCCAGATCCTGTGTCATTAGATTGGAACAAAACCTAGATGTGTGCTTGAAAAAGAAATCCAGTCTCTCTTCCATTCTTACTCTCTGACTCGAGTTCCTCAGAGAGCAATTGTGTGTGTGTGTTGTGTGCGGTGTGTCGCAAGGATATCAAGGAAAAGCTGTATAAATACATTAGTTGGATTTTTTCCCCTCCCATTTCTAAAAAAGCAGCATTTTGGTGTGGCCATGGATGATCTCAACTAGTGTATTGTTCAGAAAGGTTCTACCGCAAACAACAAGATGTGAGAGACATTAGGTTACGGAGTCACACGGCGACTTAGAGAAGAGTTTGAGCACAGACACGCGGCGCTCGCAGTGAGCTTATCCCCCAGGCTCCCTGTATCTCTACCATCCCCAACACCTGTGCCTGCCCACGTGCCCCCCCTTCCCCCGGGTACGCGCCCACTCACACAGGGACGGGCTCCCTCTCTGCATGTTCCCACTCTGCCACCTTCCTCTCTCATCTTCCTTTTGCTTCCATGTTACTAATTTTGTGTTGTCTTCTTCCATCTTTACTTCTCTCTTGACTTCTCTCTCCCCTCCCTCTCTCTGTCCCCCAACCCCTTAAATTGTCATCCTGCTTCATTTCATCTTTACAGTGAAACTGTACATCCACGGTTGGTCAAGTTTCTATGCTTTCAAGTGAAATCATGTGTCCTATTATTTAATTATGGCCTCTGGCCAAGCTTTGTAAGAGGAAACTACAGGTTCCCCCTCTCCAATCTTAAGACTACACAATGAACAAATAAATTAAGACTTTTTTCTTTTTTGCAAAACAAAATTTTATCTTTCCATAACCGGATGATTTTTATTTCAGTAGGATTATAAATCGTGTAACAATGAGTCTGCGTGTAACAATGAGGATGTTTGCACATGTACGCTTCCCTAGATTGGCTAAGCCTGTGCCTGATGCTTTGTATAACTGGGTGTGTTTGTGTGTGTTTTCAGGTAGTTAATGACAGTTTAAGACCTTATATGTTGGGGACAGATGGCACGGGTTCAAATTCCACTTCTGCCACTGACCACTTGTCTGAATTCAGGCACCTTAATCTCTGTGTCTCCGCCTCCTATGTAAAAGGCAATTACAAGCTTCCCTTGCTGTTTCCTGAATTAAAAGAGATAATTCATCCAACCTGAGCAGAGAATGCCTAGCACACAGGAAAAACCATGAAGTGCTAGTAGTTGTTACTCTTGAGAAAGTCAGACAGATAATATAAATGGTTACATGTGTCTCTGCTTAGCAGGCTGTGCTGGGCCCTGTACAGAAGCTACCTGTTACCCCCCCACCTCCTATCCCTGGGCTGCCTCGGACAACACAAGCAGCAGGTCCCTCCTGTAATAGAAAGGTGATTCTGGCAATGCTAAGAAGGCAGAGTATCCATGGGAGACCATGCATTGAGAAGAGGACATGGGCCTGCATCTTGCCTTCTGACCCATACCCAGCTTCACAGAGGGACGAAGACAAAGAAAGATGGGAGGAGGACTTCCTGGCTCATCCCCTCCCCACCGCAGCTCCGCGCGGGGCTGGGCTCAGGGGTCAGCCGGTATTGCCACCTGCTGACCGGTGGTCGCTAGGCCAGACAACAGAGCGGGTGACCGAGCGCCAGCATGAGGCCTGCAGGACGGGGAGGCTGCAGAACTGCTGATCTCTGGGCAGGAGCTGGTGAGAAGACAAAGATGAAGGAGGAAAGGACGTGGGAAGGGACTCTGCAAACCTGACCTCACGCTGGAGGTTTCGTTGGACTCTCCGGGTGTGCAGCTCGCACTGTGATGTGCACAGAACATTCAAAAAACTACCAAGGTTTTTAAAAAGGGCCGCAACGAGGAGGCTGGGTGCCAACGTTACAGGCTTTGCTGAGCCACAGCAACACAGGCACGATCCACGGCCACAGCATCCTCAGTTCAGGTTCCTCCCCTCTTCTGTACAGAGTTGGATCGTAATCATTTATTTACTGGGTTTGTAGGATGCTGGCTCTGCACACCCCCTGACATCTGCACGGCACCAACAGATCTCCAGTCCCTTCAAAGAAACAGAGTGCACCAAGGGACCTCTCCTCCCACGCACCAGAGGATGAAGCTTTCTGTAGATTTACTGAGTACACAGTGTTCCTGTTCCTTTGCTGGACTCACAGTAATAACTGACCACAGGAAGCTGCAGGGCCGTGCCCTCCAAGCAGCTCAGATACAGCTCGTGATGTGGGTTAGCTGGCGGGGGGTGGGGACACGCTGAACCTCAGGGCCTCCTCTTCTGCAGGAATTCACGCCAACTCGTGAATATTAGAAACACTAAAGCTTGAGAAAAATGAATAAACAGTGATACAGAGGTCATTGATCATTATTGTAAGTTATTTGTCTAAAGTGGCTTTTGCTTCACAACATTCCCTTTTCTCTTTCCTCTTGACAAACACAGTGTGAATGAAAGGTAAAGGGAATAAAACATTTCATCAATCATCCAGGGGCCAGGGCTGAATTGCTTTCTGTTATACATTTGCTGCCAAGTTCACAGAATCAGGTTTGTTTTCAATTATTTGTAATATGCTTTCCCAGAAGAATTTATAATAGGCTGTTTAGGCACCGTTCCCTCTGCTATTAATGACAAAAATACAACTGTTCCTCCTTAGCAAAAAGAAAAGGAGTTAAATTAGGAAAATTGTTATAAATGTTGCTGCTGGGCTTAAGGGTGTTTGGGTTTGTTTTCATTCTAAACTGGCTCCAATGAGAAATGGCAGGAAGACGGTTTCATTTCTTCTTCCCTCTCACTGTGTTTATTTCCACAATAAGAAGCGAGCTAACAATCTCTTTTGGAGACAGTCTGTAATAACGACACCTCCGCAATGTGGACAACGAGCATATGTCATGCCCGTCTGTGTTGCCTTCGTGGTCGCTCGGAAAAAACGACGACAAAAAGCGTATAGTGTAATTCCAGCAAATATTCATGGGGAAGAATGCCGGGTTCCAACCTCTCCACTTCTAGAATGACCTTCTCTCACCGCCCTCAGGCCATGGTCAGTATCTCTAAGTCTGATAATCTGTGAAATAAAGCCACACACTCATTCATAGGAGACGTCATGCCTTACTGGAGGTCTAGGCAGGGCAGTCTTCCAAGAAACACAAGTAGGAAGCTCTGAAGTCTTACTTCTATGCACCCTCGAGGGGCTGATTACCTCGTGGACAGACGATTTTCCTAGCTCCAATCACCTCCCTCCACAGAGCAGGGCGGGAGACCACAACGGCCGTGTAGCGGAATATATCCTTCGAAAGCTAGTTCCGAAAAATCTTGGACCTGTGACTCGTGTTAGTATGGAACGGGTTTTTTTTTGTAGGTTTCTCTGAAAATCTGGTCAATATTCTATCCCTTCTTTAGCTTCATTTCTGATAATTCACCTTCTTTCCTATTTCTCACCCTTTCTTCTTTATCATGATTATATATAATGTAATAGATCTTATGACCTCCCTATCTTCTGGCAATGTGCTTTAACTGAAATAATCCTTCCCCTTACTGCTACATCTCTATCCCTGTTTCTTCAAAATTCCTTTAGGAGAAGCCAGTGGTGACATTCCAAGCCCATGATGGGCCGGTCTACAGCATGGTCTCCACGGATCGACATCTGCTCAGTGCTGGGGATGGGGAAGTGAAGGCCTGGCTTTGGGCAGAGATCCTCAAGAAGGGTTGTAAGGAGCTGTGGCGGTGTCAGCCCCCATACAGGACCAGCCTAGAAGTGCCTGAGACCAATGCTTTGCTTCTTGTCCCCAAGGAGAATTCTCTCATCCTGGCAGGGGGAGACTGTCAGTTGCATACGATGGACCTTGAGACCGGGACCTTCACACGGGCCCTCCGGGGCCACACAGACTATGTCCACTGCCTGGCACTGCGGGAGCGGAGTCCTGGGGTGCTGTCAGGTGGAGAGGATGGAGCCGTGCGACTTTGGGACCTCCGCACAGCCAAGGAAGTCCAGACCATCGAGGTATATAAGCATGAGGAGTGCTCGAGGCCACACAATGGGCGTTGGATCGGCTGTTTGGCCCCTGACTCAGACTGGATGGTCTGTGGAGGAGGCCCAGCACTCACCCTCTGGCACCTCCGATCCTCCACACCCACGACTATTTTCCCCATACGGGCGCCACAGAAACACGTCACCTTCTACCAGGACCTGATTCTTTCAGCTGGCCAGGGCCGTTGTGTCAACCAGTGGCAGCTAAGTGGGGAGCTCAAGGCGCAGGTGCCTGGCTCCTCCCCAGGGCTGCTTAGCCTCAGTCTCAACCAGCAGCCAGCAGCACCCAAGTGCAAGGTCCTGACAGACGCAGGTAACAGCTGCTGCGTGGATGTCTTCACCAATCTCGGCTACCACGCCTTCTCCCTGTCCTTCTGACCTCTGGCAACACCCCTTCCATCCATCCCAGGGATTTAGATTGCTTTTTTTTTTTTTTAATAACATAAGTGAATTTCAAAAAAAAAAAAAAAAAAAAAAAGAGCCCTCCACTGGGCTCCTTCTAAAGTATGTTCTTTAAAAAAAAAAAAATAAGTAAATTTTACTTATTCTCCATTTTAACTCACCACGTTGTGTATACCTAGCTCTCTTCTCTAACATTTCTATATTCCTATGTCCTTCTAGCAGTATATTTAACAAACAACATGATGGTACCACCAAGGAGAAAGGAAAACATTCTCTTAGGACATAAACATCATAACGAGATATACAATCTGTGGAGAAGCACACATATACCACCAACAATCTTGTCCCTTTTTCAGGTAAAAAATGCAAATGCAGATGGGATCAACAAGCTAGTGAGCAATTTAAAAATAAGCATCCCAGAATTTATACCTCTAAATGAGTGTTGTCCTTTTTCAGATTAATAATTTTGAGGTGTGCTACTTAACAACAATATTGCCTTTTCTCTAACCATTGTAATACTCCTTGTGCTTTTCATTATTCCCGAGCATGTCCTTGAAGCGGCAAGAGGAAGACCGCTTCAAAACCAAAGATCATTGCGGGAAAGGAAAAGAGGTCAAAACAAAACAAAAAAAAAATCAAAAGTGAGAATAGAAATAGAAAATGTGAGCCGGGACTAGGATAGGGTGCAGCTAGCGGAGCCTGGCCACAGACTTGCTCCACCAGCCAGAGCCCCAGAGCTCCCGTGAGCCTGGGGACCACCCAGGGGACTACTGGGAACACTAAAGAGCTGAGAAAGGAGCTGGGAGCCAGAGATTCTTGACTTGAGAAATCTCTCCACTCATCGGAAAATCAGATCCCTGCAGGCCACTGAAGACAAGTCCTCGTGCACAGTGGACAGGATTTTACTATGTCAATGTCACTCGTAAAAACAGATTTAGAGTCAAAACGCAAACAAACGAACCTGGTGAAAATAAGCAAGACGCTTGAATCCTGAGTCTGATGGATAATCCTGCCTGGCACTGCTTCCGGTCATTAGGAGCCTTAAAACACAACAGGTGAAATCAATTTCAGCACATTATCCGGTCGATGCAAAATCGCAAATTCATAAGGTGACACACCCCTTTACACACCATTGAAAGGATTATGATAACAGACTGTATTTCTCTTTAACTTTGAGAAGCAGAAGAACAATTATGGGTCATCTAAAATGTCCTTCCAGCCGGTGGGATAGGTTGCGTCTGTATTTCAATGAACATCTGCTTGACAAATTGAAATGCTAATTATGATTTATCATTTCCATGACATCAAATATCCAGATAGTAATAAACATTGATGACTGACCGTTTTTTTTTTTTCTCAGTTTCACGCAGATGTTTGGCATCTTATAAGACACCACCTTGGTTTTACATAAAAGTGAAGGATTTCTGAGCACTTCATTTTCTTCTCAACGTGTAAAATTCAACTGGCAAGGCCTTTACAATACCATGCACGAACCTGTACTTGAAAATAAATGTCTTTCGATGTTTTATAAATACAACCAAAAGCCAGAATCAAAACCTAACTCTATAATCAATATTGTAAACGGTCTTCAGAGAAAGTCCCTAAATCCAGAGTTTGTCCTTCAGATCATACATCCGGAATGTACCACTGTGATATATGCTTGAGTATATGATATTTAAGATCTGCTGTGACACTACGGAATACGGATCTCGTACACTCATCTGTTTGCGTTGGCGTGAGGCATGCCAGGGTTGGCCTTCTCTGCACCTGCCTAGAAAACCTATGGGTCTCAAGCCCCTTCTCCTGAAATCATTCGTTTTTTCCTCCCTCTCAGGAAGCCAGTGGAATTAGCAAATAGTTGCCTATTATATAAATCACACCAAGTCTGAGCGCACATCTCCCAAAGGATGATTTTCACATCCGGCAACAAAGAGAATATGTAACACTTGCAATGTTCTGGGAAGAAATCTCTGTCCAAAACTGTGTCTTGCTCTTTGATGTTACGGGTCTCACCTCCCCCTCTGACCTCACCGGGTGACGTGCCTCCGGGCTCAGTTCTAGGACTATTCCTCCTCTTGGTCTCTTTGTACTTCCTGGGTGATCTCATGCAGTCTCCCGGCTCTAAATTCCCAAATTCCTATCTTCAAGCAGTCTTTCTCATCTGAACTCTGGAATGCTATATATTGCCTATTCCATTTCACCGTAACATTGGACATTTTCAGCTTCACATAATTTAAGTGCAGCTCTTGGTCCTCAGAACTTGCTACATCCACAGTCGTTCCCGATTCACTTAATGGCAACTGCATCCTTCCAGCTACTGAGGCCAGAAATGGCCAACTCACCCGTTACTCATTCACTCGCACCTCACGGAAAATCCATCAGCAAATCCTTCTGGCAGATGCCATTGGTCAGGAAATCCTCTTGGCTCTACTTCTAAAATATATCTTCTCTTCAGACACCTCTCGCCTTCACTAAGTGCTACAGAGGCCTCTTGACTGTGTTCCTGCTTCCACGCCCCACCCCCCACCTGCTCTAACATCGGCTTAACAAGAGTTAAGAGAGGGAGGGAAGGACGGGGATGGGAAATGACTGTTGATGCATACAGGGCTCCTTTTGGGGGTGTTGAAAAAGTTCTAAAATTAGATCATGATGATGGTTGCACAACTCCGTGAAGATACTAAATGCTGCTGAACCGTATACTTTAGATTTCTGAATTTTGTGGCATGTGAAATCTATCTTAATAATGGCCTTAAAAAAAAAAAAAGACAATGAAGGGTCTGATGTTACCTTATTTGCAAGATAACAAGTTAGCCTGATGTCACTTCATGGATTCTGGTAAAACATATGAGACTCTACGAGAGGGCCGAGTGACTGTATTACTCACGGCACAGGGTGGTAACATGAGCCTGCTGGGTGCCAGTCTCTGAACCCCACTTCCTGCCGAGAGGCAAAAACGAGAACCCGTGGATGTGTGCACTGCAGTGGGTCACAGTAAAGGTGAGGAACCCCCAGCGTTGGATTTCTGGTGTTCTGCACAGTACAAAAACCATACCTTTTTCTTGGGGCAATGGCATGCTTGCCCCCTGCTCTGGAGGGAGACACCATCGACATCTCCCAAGGCGATAAGCAACCCTGTGCTTTGATTCACAGGGAGACACTGACTTTACTTCCCAAGGCTGTTCCCTAACTAGCCTTGGACAGATGGTCTAGAACAAAGACGATCAGCGCCTCTCAAAATTCACAACCACTTCCTGACTGACGTTGGTCATCTGACAATCAGATTTGTCACCTGGCCCTTGAGGCCTAAGCTTCTGGAGCTTGACTACTGACCACAATATAACTAGGAGTTCAAGAAACACCGCCTGACCCAGATGGCTCTCAGCTGTAGTAGTTTTTAAATAGGCACTAATGTGCTGATTTTACCATTGACGTTTATCTCATTGTATTGCACCATGAACGTATTGCTATTATTCTTCATGTTTGCAGATGAGGAAACAGGCTCAGAGAGCTTAGTGAGCTTGCCCAGGAGCAACGAGTAGAAAGTGATAGAGCCCAGGATTCAAGTGCAACGGTAAGTGCATGTGCTGGAGCTATGCCGACCGGGGCGGATGTACATTGCCACAGACGACGGCCCTGCACAACCAGCAAACCCGGGGATCATTCAATCCTCGTAAAAATACAAGTTACAAATGTTCACATAAGTGCCATTTGGAAAAAAATCTGGTGGTAAACATTGTATAGATCCTATTTCCCAATGTTCTCTCTAGTGCTATAGAGCCTCCCCCGGATTTCAAAAGGCATGAAGCAAATAATAGTACTAAGGCATTCTGGGTTCTATTTTCCTCAATTGACACTTTGGACCACAAGAGTTAATAAGGCTGTGTTTGTGATAATGAGCTTATTTATACCCTGAAGCTCCCCAGGATGAAATCCAGAAACTCAGAAGTCTACATCGGTGTCATTTCAGGCAGGAACATTTGACAAATGGAATAAATTCTGATACAAGATTTTTTTCAAAAATCATATTTTGAATGTTGATTGCACAAATGGGATTAAAAAATTGATTTCCTTCAATATTCTATTAGTAATGTATAAAGTATCAGTTGGTATGATGCAAGATTTACATAGAGTTAAGCCTAAAGTTTCTGTAGGGCATTTACCTACATATTCAGGTAGAGCTTAACTGGTTTAGAGAACTTGTAAGTTTTGCTAATTATAAGTTTTAAGGAAAGACTAAAACAACATTTAGTGATCTTTTTTCATATAATTTTGAGGGCTAACCGTATTCTGCAATAAACATCCTCATAATGAGTAATAATCACAAATTTGGTTTTCTCGTGCTGGTTTAAGCAGTGAAGCAGCAAATAAGATACCTTTCCTTTATGTCCACTGAAGCGATTACCTCACGAAAGATTCGAGATTTTAGGCAACTCATAAATCTTTAATAGCTCAATGCCTCAGAAAATTGACTCTGGTTAATTTTAATTATAATTTCAAAATATATTATTTACAATTTGCTACCACCTTATAATTTCTTTGATCTGCAGCCTTTTCCAAACTTTGCAAGGCTCCAATATAATTTTCTTAAAACCCATTTATGATGGTATTAGAGTTTCTAATCTAATCTAGAGATTCACTAACAGGATGGTTTTATATTTTTCTAAAGCATACAATTTCCAGATTTGGGGTTATTTGTTCACACTTCCTTCCAGAGCTTTCAGGTTTTAACTCCAGGATCAAGGTGCTCTGCTAGTTCTCCTGTGCAAGGTTCGGGGAAGTCTTTGGAACGGGAAGCATACTTTTGAAAACACAATGACTAGATATAACTAGAATAGAAAGTTGTTAACCCACAGGAGTGACTCATGCTAAATTAAACTATGCAAATTAAGTAAAAATGCATAATAAACAAGTGTCAAGGGGGATGGTAATAAAAATTGAAAGTGTATTTGCAAAAGATTTGGAGGTCTTCAAAGAAGTAGTAAATATTTTTCTTACTAAATTGGTAAATCTCTCAATTTAACAGCCTAGTAGACAAACTTCCCCAAATGGGAACAAACACGGTGAAGAGGATGATTCATGTGTTTTTATAAAGTGCTCTGTAAGTAATTATTTCTGAAAATACATCCCAGGCCCACCATCATGGGTGAGACACAATGGGGAAGGAGGTCTTTGTCTAGCACTCAGCGGGGGCCTCTATACTAATATGTATTCCCACCCACTATTGCCACACCACACACTTGGTGCAATTTTGCTCCAGATCTTGTTAATCATTTCAGCATTCAAGTCTTCCTGAAAAGTCCAGCTGAAGGAGCATACTGATTCATGTGGCTTAAAAAAATCCTTGCAATTTAGAAGCTATTTTTTATTGAAGGCAATAAGCGAGTGACATGAGAAGACATCAGGCACCTTTGTATGCTAGAGTGCGCACTTCCACATGTTCCTATTTTGCCTTTGTTCTATGTTGTGGCAAATGCAAGAGCAAAAACGGGGTAGACTCAGGAGGATAATAGTTTCCTTAAAGATTTCCCAACCCAGTTGGAAGAGACACACTGACAAGCTTTAGAAAGATAACGCAATGGGGGATAATTCAGCCTTTAAACAAAATAGCTCTGAAGACAAAAGTGGAGTCATCTGTAAAGAAGGATCTGACTTCTAAGCCTGTAAAAATCTTATCTAAAGTTCAGGTGCTTTAGGATACACTAATTATTATCTCTTAGTAAACATTGTAAAGCTATTTCACTTTCTATACTTTTTAATCTAGAATCCCATACACTTTTTTTTTTTAATTAATTTTTATTGGTGTTCAATTTACCAACATACAGAAAAACACCCAGTGCTCACAGAGGAAGACATGGACATGGCCAACATGCACATGAGAAAATGCTCTGCATCACTTGCCATCAGGGAAATACAAATCAAAACCACAATGAGATACCACCTCACACCAGTGAGAATGGGGAAAATTAACAAGGCAGGAAACAACAAATGTTGGAGAGGATGCGGAGAAAAGGGAACCCTCTTACACTGTTGGTGGGAATGTGAACTGGTGCAGCCACTCTGGAAAACTGTGTGGAGGTTCCATACACTTTTTATTTACAAAATAATTACACATTTTTACTCAGTTTGATTCTCCTAAAATCTTGCAAGTTCAAAAATGTGTTAGTCCAATTGTGTCAATTTTTATGTCTGGCAACGTTCCATGGAGAAAAGCTTATCTATTTTATTTCATTTGAATTTGACTTTTCCTTTTTTTAAATTTTTTTTGAGTAATAAACTTTTAGAACTTTACAAATGATTACATTATAGATCTTCACTGTGTTCAGAATTCCCCAAACATTTAAAAACTCAATTTTTCACCTAACCTTACTGTATCAATGATGACTCTTATATGGAGACTCTTGAGGATAGAGAGATAGAATGGAATTGTGGATATTTATATAATTTCTTTTGATTTTCTTTTTCCTTTAATGTGCCAAAATACGTATCTGAGGGACTGTGGCTGGAACATCCTGAAATCTGCTCTGACAACTTTAAAAATGTTCTCAACATATTTGTTTTTCTTATGAATGTGACAGTTTCTGGTCATAAATAGAAGTTCTTTATGACATTAGCATATAGACACTGGGAATTATGTTTCAAATGTGTATATGTCCTTTGACCTACTGATTCATCTTACCAGACTTAGTTACAGAAATATTCACAGGAGAACATAAACATATTTATACAAGATGTCCATGATAGAATTGCCTATAATCATGAAAAGCTAGAAATAGCTTAAGAAGCCATCAGTCAGGATGTGATTAAACAAATTATAAGATACCTACATTTCAATGACGTGTCACATCACAATTAAAATAAAAATAATGTAAATCTACCAATACTGAAATGAGAAGAAAAGGCCACAACATCATAAGTCAAAAAGCAAATCATAAACACTATGTAGGATAAATTCTATCGGTGCAAAAAATAAGATTACATAATACACATTTTCCTACATGCATTAAAAATAGTTGTTAGCAGTGGAAAGAACAGAGGAAGAAAAGGGGCTCTGTCTTCCATCTTGGCCTACACATCATGGCACAAGTCTCCTCTTGTAGTTATTTTACATAATTCTATACCATTTATTTCTTAAGTGGCATTTTAAAATATTAAAATAAAACCTTAAGTGTTCTATAAGAATTTCGTTCCCTTAAGGAACTTCACACTGGGTCACTCACTCTTATGCATCATCCATAAGGAGCAATGATCCATCAGCATTACTACTGGTCCTGGCTTCACTTCCATTCTTGAGGGAAGTGGTTAAAAACAATAAGGCAGTTCCCATGGCTTTCAAAGGTTTCTCCTTAGCTTTTGATTCTTAGAGAGATTCTGGCCCTGTATACTCTTGAATATATTCCAGCCTATTAAAGTGTCCTCAAAGACTGAATGAGAGTAGTTAAGAACAGATTTATAACAGATAAAATTCCAACTTGAAATGCCACGAAATTGGCCTATAGATAAACTACTTGTCTTTTTAATTGAACTAAAATAACTTGGTACAGCTTGTACATTAATTGGATGCATGTCTTTCACCCACGGCAAGTATGTGTGAACACTGGGCATCTGTAGATTGCTTTAGAATCTACAAGGCTATGCACTTGCAGTATTTTAGTTGGTATCGTAACAAAGCTGCTGGTGGGGGAGAGAGCGAGCAAGGAATTTAAACCAAGCTACAGGTTCAAAACTGAGCTGCAAAGAAGGCACATTGAAAGTAGAACCAAGGAGGTCGCAGAGAAGATGGTGGTGTTGGGAATTAAGGCCTGATTTTACCTCAAATCCAAGGCACTTTCCTGTAGACCACAGCCACTTCCATAAGATAAATACTATTTTTCAGCCTGATACTATGCAAAAGGTTAATCCATTCATTAGCTACTTCAGAGTATTTATTACCGTCTTCACTTTAGCCTACTGGTCACAATACAATTGCTCTATAATCAGATACTTGGCAGGAAATCACATTGATTTCAGGCAAGCAGATTTCAGTTACTATTTGTGTTATTGTTGTTCAGTCTAAGGTATCCAATCTGCGGAGTCCACGTGCTGATACACCTACATAGGCAAGTTGAGGGTAAATTCATGACCGTGGCTAAGCACTTGGGTGTATCGGCCTGGGTTAAAATTTTGGCTCTGCCATTTATTACTGTAGATGGTGTTCGGCAAAGTAATATTACTCATCAGTTTCCTCATTCATAAAACTAGAACACGGACAATGTCTCCTACATGTATTTATTGTGAACGTTTGATGGGTTAAGAGAATCAAAGCACTTAGAAACGTATCTGACAGGTGGCAAGTGATCAATAAATGTTAGCTATTATTATTTAAAATCCACTTTGGGGAAAATATATTGGTTCTAACCAGAGGCCACCCAACAAAGCACTTCTACTTGGCGGCGAGCTAGCTCTTCATTTGGTTGGAAATACATTCTCCACGTTAATCACCCAGAAGACTACCCAGAAACAAGGAATATTGATGCCTAAGTCCCTGTAAGTAATTAAATCCTGTGGATTTGCCTGTGCACTTGACATTTGAGAGGGACAAGCTACCCATCCATCCTCTCGGCTTCTTCCTGGACTGAGCTATACTATCACAAAATTATGGAATCAAATCATATTATCTTAGTTCCTCAGGGACTCATATACCATCACTGAGTGAAAATTTTGTTTATATCCTTTGCTTTCTTACGTGGTAGAAATAAATGGGTGGATACCATCCCCTGTACTTGGTATGCTTCAAAATCTTGTACTTTTTGCTATCTGAAGTCTTCACATATGGACTGCGTTAAAATTTTCTCTGAGAATTCACTGCCAAGAAAATATTTGTCCTGCAAATTTGGATGCTCTCTTTTGTTAGACAGGAAACTACATTTTCCTTTTTTTGCCCTAATTGTCTAAAAATTCCAAATTAAATTAAGATTTCAATTGCAATAACTTAGTCCAATGAGCAGTAAATATGCCTTTCTCTTTAATTTTTTGTTGTTCGGTTAAATTTTAATTTGTGTCAGTTGAGCGTGTTTTGTTATGTATGCCACCTTGATATTTTTCTTGGGACTAGGTGGAGGTAAAAGGGGATATCTCTTTAATAAATAATGGTAATAAATTCCTTTATCTTAACATCTCTTCATTCTTTCACTCATCTAGTATTATCTACTATTACTGAGTACCAACCCTGCTAAGTATTGGGTAAAGAACAAAAACTGAGACAATCTGCAAACTCTCAATTTCTTTAAGGTAACATAAGAACATACAAAAGTATATACTTAAGAAAATTATTGAATTTTCTGATCCAATATGTGAAATCCATGCTATTAGAATCATTTCTCTGAAACTGTTAACTCATATTCCCTTGAAAAATGCCTTTTAATCCTTGAAAGTAAAATGAAGCTAACTCTTAAACAAAGATATCAAGAGTTGTAAAACCAAGTAAATGAAAAACCCTTTACATTAATTGCATTGGTTCTACATATATCCCAGCGACACTCAAGAGATTATAGAACTGTTCAGAGCTGATACAGAATCTTCCACGCATTCCTCTAACTAAATATTACAAATTTTATCTTTGAAGGTGAATAATTGGGGGTGAGGGATAAAAACAAGACATCTAGCTCCCTTTGAGAGGAGTTTCACAACATTTGAAACAACATTTCACCGATGGTAATGAACGTTTTTATCCCAGCCACCACAAGAGCTGAAAGTCACAGATCTTATTTTAGTTCGTGAATTCCGAAGGATTGCTTCAACAGTCAAGTTTCTTCGCACACACACACTTCACAGTCTCTGCTACAGAAGCTCAGAAAGGAAGCCTTCTCTGGCTTCCTCTACAACGTCCTTGGCCAGCTCGAGCCCTTCATCTCCTTCCACTCAAAGAGCAAGTTTTTCAAAAGACAAAGTTCTGTTGCAGCTCTGGAAAACCTTGTACAAATCGCCCAACTGCCAGTCACCCACATAAAAGCCCGAGAAAGTCAGGAAAAGAAGGAATTCTAGGTTGCATTGTGTATGTAACACACAACGACAAATGCTAATAATAGTTGTCATTTGCTGAGGCCCTACCTTGAGCCAGATATTTTATACAAATCGTCTCATTTAATACGACCTCCGTTGGAAGGCATGTGTTTATACTTCTCCATTTTGAGATCAAGAAACTGAATTTCAAAGATTGGTTCCATGGTTACACAGCCACAGTCTGACAGCCCAATGGTCCCGAAGCAGGCCTGGTTCCCGAGGTCCACGCGCTCGACACCACCACCTGGTACCATTCAAAGGCCTGCCTTCTGTACAGATCTCCACCGCGCCTGCCATGGGAAAAGCTGGTACGAGACAAAATAGACTGGCAGGACTTTGTATTAAACATGCTTTGTGTTTCCTTAGGAATTTCAGAGGCTGTTACACTCACTTAACCATGTCTCTTTGAAATGAATAAACAGCAGCTGGGGAAAATGCATGTCTTACAGAAGTATTCTATATGCATCAGACAAATTTAAAAAAAAAACTCAATTCCAGATGTTAACATAAAAGTATCCAGCTGCTACTAAATGATCGGCTAGGACACTGGAGGCAAAAGAAAATCAAACTGGAAATTAATTTCAAAAGAGAAATCAACGTGGGGACACCAATTTGGTTTGCTGCGTTGTTCCAGGACACTGGATATCTCTCTGCTGTTTAGAAAGTACTCCCTTAAGTGAGGGAAGAGGGCTGCAAAATTGGTTCCTGATGTGAGTAATTAATGCATGGTCTTCAAGATAACACTCTGTGGCCTCTGTAGCATTTTGCTGATGTGTTAGTTTTGAACTAAAAAAACAAAAACAACAACAAAAAAACACATCTCTTAGGTAACCCCCAGAGACGAGGGCAGCAAAATAAGGATGACTGTTGTGTGTACAGAGTTTGCCCACTGATGTTCTTACATGGATATTTCAATCTGAATCCAAACTAACTGATGGCCTGTCTTTGATTTTCCTGGGACTCCGGTGTAACGCCCACACAAACCTGAATGACACGTGAAAATGCCTACCAGACTCAAGGTGGGAGCTTCCCGTCACCAACCTGAAAGCTAGCAGATTGGCTCATCGGGTCAGCCCGACGAGGGGAGTCAAGGCCCCGCTTTCCCCTCGCAGGCAAGAATGATCGGATTCGGCCGTGGGCACGGAAGGCTTTACACATCTGTTCACGTGGGGACTGAGCAGCAGGGAAATGCAGGAAGGCAGTCATGGTCCCCTCCCTCAAGGGACTCGATGGTTAGCTTTACTACAGCAACGCCAAGTAAACACGAGCATCCTTCAGCCACACGGCGATCTGCGGAAAGGCAGTAGGAAAGACTCTATGCTAAATGACTGCATATAGGATGCTTTTTATTTTGCTAAAAGATTGTATTTATTTGAAAGAGAGAGAGAGCATGAGCAGGGGGAGGGCCAGAGGGAGAAGCAGACTCCCCCCAACAGGGAGCCCAATGCGGGGCTCGATCCCAGGACCCTGAGGTCATGACCCTAGCCAAAGGCAGCCGCTTAACCAACTGAGCCACCCAGGGGCCCCTCGAAATGCTTTTTATAATTTTAAAAATATTATTTATTTATTCATGAGAGATCTGGAGAGAGAGGCAGAGACTCAGGCAGAGGGAGAAGCAGGGGAGCCCAACGAGACACTCGATCCCAGGACCCCGGGGTCACGGCCTGAGCCGAGGGCAGACGCTCACCGGCTGAGCCACCCAGGGGCCCCTCGAAATGCTTTTTAAAAGTAAATACAGAAAACCTCCCTTACCCAATCTTCATTCTTGATATCTGATCTTAAAACACACAGGCAAAGGGTATTTGTATTCGTTCTCTAGAAACATCCCTCTGTTGTTTCCCTTTAGGGAATTCTATGAGCTATAATCATGTCACTGGGCAGCAACAAGAATGTAACTGCGTTTTCCGTCTTTGCTGGTTCTTTAACCTTGCAGTCTTCCAACTGGGATGACTTGTTTACTTCTCTTTCTGCAGCTGGAAGTTCTGGACGGAGTCGTAGTGACGTGATTTTTCAAAATAACCCCATATCCTTGTTCCAGAACAGAGTATCAAAGTACTGTTTGGTTTGGCTTAGATTTTACTGATTGCTCTTGACCTAATTATTTTCTACCTTTACAATCTGGATATATAGATAGATGATAGATGATAGGTAGATAGATATGAATATCCTATTTGTCGTTATTTGATCTGCTTCCAGTTTTGGAGACTTAACTACCTGGAGATCCTGCTTCCTTTATTATTGTAAAAGAAATTTTAGTCTCATCAGAGGCACAGACACCAGCTCCTCTCCACAGTCTACCTTTGTTTCCTCGTTGAATAAAAATTTCATTGGGCTGAAAAATTATCTGTGCTATTTTCAGAAATGAGAGTTAGCCACCCACAGTGCTATTTCTCCGGCGTTAGGGATAAGATGCCCTGAACCACCTCTCCCCTCCGTCCTCATATAGGGCCCTGCCCAGGGCTGGGCTGAGGGTGACTGCTTTCCACCCCCGCCCCCCCGGGTGCCCGCAGGACCCCCTGAGCTCGGGCAAATGCCAGCTGAGTGGCTCCATGGGTGAGCCGGTGGGTGCACCCCATTATGTTGCCCGAGGACCTGGCTTCCAGGGAGCACTGTCTGCCACACGTCCAAGGCCAGACGCACCTGCTATGGCCTTGGAGCGCTGCGCTCACTTGGTGCTCGCCTAGTTTTAACAGCATCCCTGCAGGCGGTTTAGGCTCGCTGGCCAGCACCAGATCCATACCGACCGGGGCAACGACATCAGGGCACCAGGTCTTGGGTGTAATGGAGGCTGGCAACCAGGCCACGTCGCTTCTGGCCTTCCTCCCTACAGCCCAGACCCTCTCTGTAGCCTCTGTTCCCAGGGAGACGCGTGGCCTCTTCGGGACAGACCCCGTGCCCACCAGGTAGACTGGGGATGGCAGCCGAGAGGCAAATATCACTGCCCAAAGCTATGTCTCTGGAGAAAGACTGATCGAAGCACTGCGAACACACTGCACCTCGGCTGACGGGTCCCTCGCACAGAAGAGCGACCCCGACGTGACGTGAGCTTTGTTGAAAAAGAATCACAAAGCAGGATACATCTTACAAACCAAAGACAAAAACAAATGAAAAAAAAAAAAAAACTAAATGCTTTCATTCCTTATGCTGATAAATATTTTTATTTTATTTTATTTTATTTTATTTTATTTTATTTTATTTTATTTTATTTTATTTTATTTTATTTTATTTTATTTTATTTTATTTTATTTTAACCAGCACTTAGCCATAATTATTGCACAGGGAAGGAATTCTGCTCCCCTGACAGCTGTTGCTACGACCGGTTTCTGCAAGGCAGGTGTTTGGGTCTCTTCCCATGTGTAGTTTAAAACTGAATTTTCTCAGGACACATGGGTGGCTAAGTCGGTTCAGCGTTGGACTCTTGACTCTGGCTCAGGTCATGACCTCAAGGTCATGAGACTGTGCTCCGCGCTGGGCGTGGGGACTGCTGAAGATTTTCTCTCTCTCTCTCTCTATCCTCTTTCTTTGCCCCTCCCCTCCAAAATACATAAAACCACACTGAATTTTCTCATTCTGAAACTGCTTTCTAGCTCAGAACAAACAGCCTCGCTCGATTTATTCAGAGATGCAGTAACTGAAACAATCGTGGCAAGTCAAGCAATTGTTGTGAACACAGGAGCCTCCCACCGCTTCCCTCCACACTTTCTCTGTGACAGCCATGCCGTTCCCCAGCCAGACTCCTGCCATTCTCCTGCTCTCGGTCTCTCTCTGTGTCGGTCTCTTCCTCTCTCCCTCCCCCAACTCGACATCCAGTGGCCAAGGCTCTTCTGGGCTAGGCTGGCCTTTACAGGCCTGTCCAAGTCTTCAGGATGTTTCCCCTCATTTATCAATCTATCTTATCTCCCCAAAATATAATGTCCTCTGTCCCCTGTACCTAAGACAGAGTTTGCTGCACAGGTGGTGCTCAGTACTTGTTAATGAAAAAAGTAGCTAAATGCTGAGCTCTACTGACTGGCTATACAAACTCCTAACATTTCTTTGTAATACCAAATCATATAGTGGTTGAACCAAAACTGTATCCCAGCCATATTTGGATGTCCTATCTTTTTAGTAATGCATTTGCCCAGTTGTGATTAATGTGTGAGCTGCTGTATCGCAGCTAATTCAACACCAAAGTTTATCTTGTTTTAAGATAAATGGAACAAGCATAACAAATCATCAGAAGGAAGAACACAGTGTTTTTCATCCACTGATAAAAAGAACAAATGAAAAGATAAGAAATAGCAAAATTAAATCATTATTATGGGTTTTCCTCTTCAAAAAATAATAAGAGGGTGTTTTTTCCCCCCTTCACGTAATTTTCAGAAAGTTTCACCAGTAGTCTGGCAATAAGGTAATTTGTCCTGAAGAAAACAGAGGATAACTGCTATAAATTGGACATCAGGTTTAAAAATAGTTGAAATGCTTCTAAGAAAGTGGCAGCTGGCACTCCTGATAGAGCTAATATCTACCCATGTGATTATGCTGCACAAATAAGGGTACCGGAATGTGTTTATGTGAAAACACAGATGTATGCATACATGCTTTACATTCTGTGAGCCAAAACAACTCAGTTCCCAAACCAATTGCATGTAACTAATACACCTTCAACTTCCACGTGGTTCCCCATGACTCCTAAGGGATGCCTATTATTCATATGAAACATGCTATTTGCTATTCTCCACCCCCCTCCCAAATTAAGAAACAAATGCAGTGTGACTCATTTTCAGTTTCCTATTCACCGTATCACTAACAAAGTAAGGAAAAACCTTCACAAAAAAAACTAGTATAAATTATTATACTTAGCAACCATAGTTTCAGTGAAAAGACTTGATTTCCCTTTAATGCTTTTACTAAAATAACGCATACAGGTGAGGTTATGCTGAGGACAATTTAAATTTCTGCAAACATGTTTATTCATGCTTTGGCATATATTAGTTTAAAACATATGAAACTGCATATTTATTGACTACAAATAGTCAAATATTGGCAATTCCATATGGCTCGCCCTAATAGTAGGTTTGGTTTTAGAAGGCACTTATCTGTTGAATAAGAAAATAAATAATTCTTACGGAATGAAGCTGAAGAGCAAATTTACACAAGGGGAATATAATTTTCTAACTCGTCATCTTGCCAAGGTTGCCATTCTCCTTGCAAAATGAGTATCATAGGACTCTTGCTACCCATGATGGGAATTTAAATTGTGCATCTTATGTGATTTCCAGGTAGCAGAATTCAGCAAAGTTATTCATTTACATATTTCCAAGGAAAATACATATTTGGCTGTAGTCAGTCTGCCATGGTACAAAACAGTACACATCCTCAGGCTAGCATGCTCTGCAGTGGAGCTTTCTACTGTTTTTATTTCATAGCAGGGGACCTGGTAAAGCAGCTGCTGATATCTTTTTAAGTTTGCTTGTAAAGTGCAATCACAACCATTCCACTCCTGGGTTACTTATCTCAAGGACTTTGGATGATGGCTCTAGTGTAGAAATAGTTTCCCCTAGGGATCAGAAGCTTATTCTATTAGCTTCAAGATCCTTTGTTGTATTTTCAAGTATACTTCTGCAATAAAGATAATAGTACATTATCTTTCCCATGTGAGACTGGTTTTCTGATATATCCTCAGGTTCTTCCCAGTAAGGATGGTGGACGGTACTTAATTATTCACAGTGTCACACAGCCCTTCTGACCAATGGCAAATACATATTTAGAAGATGGCTTATTGGACCCAAGGGTTCAGTTTAGGAAATGAAATGATTATGAGATTTGCCATCAGAAGATTGGAGCTGGACCTGGACCCAGAGATTAATGTTGAACATTTACCCCTATGTTACCATGAACAAGTTATTTAACCTCCATCTGCAAAATGAGAATAAAGAATTGCTTTGGCTCCAAGTGTCCTCAAGACTTTGGTGAAGGTGAGATGGCAAAGTGTATGACATGTGCTTTGTAATCAATGAACACCACATAGAAGATCATTACTGCCAACATTGCTCATGACAATAACAATAGTTAACCCACGAATCCTTTTGTTCTCCATGGAGTTTTCGTTTTGACTGAAAGGCTTAGCTCCTACTTCAGTGATGTTAAAAAAAAAAAAAAAGTGATGAGACATCATCAAATGGAGCATGACCTACTATTCCATTAGGGAATGTTTGCTCAGGACTTCACTCTTGATTTTAAAAGCCACAGATGACTTTCAATAGTCTCAAATGCTTCCTATCAGGTCCAATATGCTTAAAGTTATTTTTCCCTCTTTCTGTGCACTGTAAATATTGTTCCTACTTCATAATTTTGTCATCTAAATATGCTTTAGAATTGACTCAAAAAACCAACAATTTATAATTCTCAGTTCAGAGAACTTTAACATAGGTGTTTTCTATGGCAAGTTGCAATTAATATAACAAGTGGAACTTGCTTTACCTAGCTTTTCTGAAATTCTTCCATACATGCCAGCATAATTAAATACTCATGCATTTATGTCTCTATAATATTTACACAGGAGAAAAGAATTAGTGGATATGTAAACTAAAAATTCTATATAATATTAAATCTTATTCTATCCTTGCACAAATTTCCTTACTTGACAGTGATTTCAGCACTGACCAAAAGTGGAATGTATGAAAATACTGTTTTTCATACAAAAAATACCACTTGCCTATAAAATAAAGTCTGAAATTTATTCATATCAAAACTGACAAAATTTTCAAATGTCCAAAAGACTAAGAGATTAGTAAATTTAGGGGTATAGGTAGCTGTTGTTTCTAACAATGAGATAGATAATGTCAATTCAGTCCAGACAGGATTTTACCTAATTGATAATAAAAGTAATAATTTTAAAGAATTAGCATGAGCCAATATAAAAGAAGAACACAAATTTTAAGTTTTGATGGCCCAAAAAATCATTCACCTGGTCTTTTACTTAATATTCTTAATATAATTACCTATAAGATGGGGAATTGCTGTATCTCTGCCAAATGTAATATTTGATATAATTATCTATACTTTCGAGAAATGAATCTCTTCGAAGTTATTTAAAACCTTGTTTTCTATTATCTCTTTTATAATGTGGATGAAATGAGTAGCTACTTTCAAGACATATGATTTTATTATTGATGTTAATAGTCAATTTGAAAGGCTTCAGAAAAGGATTACTGTATTAGAATATTTGAGAATTTTATTTTAAGAAGTAATGATGTTATTATGATGGGCCTCAAGTCTGTCTAACAGCATTGTGTACTTTCTTATGGAAATGGAAAAAGAAGTAACAGTTTCTCATATTCAGAGGGCTTTTGATGGGACAATAAAGCATGCCATTGAAAGCAAGCACCTACATGATGCTTGAAAAGTTCTGGACTTCTAAGTCTACCTACACAACAGAAGCTCTGTTGGTGTTAATGAGAGTGACCCACTGTTATGGACTGTATGTTGGTGTCCCACCCGAGTTCATATGTTAAAATCCTAATCCTGATGCTATGGCATTTGGAGATAGGGTCTTTGGAGGGTAGTTAGGCCATTAGAGGGGAGCTCTCATAATGGGAATAGGGCCCTTATAACAAGAGATACTACCAAGCTTCTTTCTCTGCCTTCTCCTGCATGTGAAGAAATCAGAAGAGAGTCCTCGGCATGACTCAACCATCCTGGCACCTTGATTTCGAACTTCTTATCCCCAGAACAGTGATAAAGGCACCTAGTCTATTGCATTTTTGTCACAGCAGCCTGAACTAACACACCCACATAGGATCTGTGAATTATGTCCCTAAGATGCTCTGGTGAGAAATCTTTTCTTACTTTATTTATCACTGACCTATTTAATATGGGATCGTCTCTGGGACACCCGCAGACTAGAACACTCAGTCTATAAGGGTGCCCGGAAGCAAGCTATATATACATGCACACACACACAATATATATATAAGACAATATAGAAGAAACTTAAATCATTTACTGGAATAAAGTTTAAAAAAGAAAAACAACATATGATAAATGTAAATATACCAAGATAAAACTGTTAAAACTAGAAATTAAAAAGCATTTAAAGTGTAAAAAATAACAAGATAAATAAAAAGGTTGCAAAAAAGAGAATGCAAATTTTTAAAAAATGCTACTCTATACTTTTAAAGTAAGTTGCTATCATAAAGAAAAAGAGGAGAGTGAAGAATTTTTCCACAACATAAAACATTAAAAGATTAAACCCCTGTAAGCTAAAAACTAGGCAGCAGCCCAATCTTGAGTCTGTGCACACTCATGCGGAGAGAAGCAGGGTCTGCTGGGAGGTGAGGTCTCTTGGGCTTGCAATGCCCAGCAGATTTTCCAAGAAAATCCCAGATGCAGGAGAAAATTTGTTCTTGTGCCTTTCTGGTGTCCAGAGGACACATTGGATTCAAATCATAGCTCCAAAAATTACTAGGTTGGAACTCTGGGCAAGTTATTTAACCTGTTTGCAACGCATTTCTCTCGGCTATAAAATGAGGCAAGTGTGAGTACACATGAGTTTCTCCTTGTAAACCCGTGGAGTAGCGCCTGCCATAAAACAAGCATGAGGTAAATGCCACCTATCATTACTGTGACCTGCCAGGCCCCAGACTAACCCATGTCAGCACCTGAGACCTTCATCAATCTCTTCTGTCTCTTTAAACTCCAGTAAGCTCTTGGGTTTTTTGTTTTGTTTTTTTTTTTTGCTTTGCTTATTCTTCCATTCCTGACTTGTCACCCCCGCCTCCCCTTGTGCTGACCACACACAGCAGCACGGCGTGGCTCTGCCATGATCGTGCACCCCACTCTCAATCCAGCCTACACCAGCTCAGTCACCCCGCAAATAGCTGTTGAACTAGAGAATTGGGGATCATATAATATAGACAAGGAGGCAATACCATAAAGGACCTACTTTGGTCTTCATTACAGTGGGATGAACTGGCCCAGACACACAGCGGACGGTGTACTCACCTGCCCAAGCCCCACGTTTAATCAATGGCAAAGCTATACCTGAAAGGAAGTTGTGCTTCTGTGCCTTCTACTTGGCCCTGTACTACCTTACCTTGCTTAATGGGAACGGAACTTTCTGTTTATTAATTTTAATAAATCCTGGTAAATCCTCTTCCATAACACTGAGATAACCAGCTCTTGAGGATCAGCGCTATCTCCTCGAGATTCCATTCTTGTTTGCTTTCTCTGGCCTTCGTGACTTTTCAATAATACTGTATTATTTTGACAAGGATTTACTGATATTTTCTAAGCACAATATTGCTGGAGGGGAGTGGGATCTATAAACTGATCAACAGAGAGGAAGAACACAATCCTCTTAATTTTATCTTAACCACAAAGGTCTATTTTTTAAATGAATTATTAATTTTATGTGTGTGTAATTCCAGAATATTTCAAGGGCTCTGTGTATTCTAACTAGAATGGAAACTTGCTTTTTAGAGGATGCCGGGTGACCCTCACTGTGACGACGTACTTTCATGCTGCTGCCCAGGGTACTAACTGGCACCATGTTGGTCAATACCACAGTTATTTTTCAGGAAAGGAAGTCTAAAACCCAAAATAAGCATTTCCCTAAGTCTCTATTCATAACTGATACAAATTAGTGATCCCTGGCTGCTGTTCCATAGAGGAACAACTCCAAGGAAAATTGTGAAAGTCTCGTTCCTCATTTCCACACAACTTCTGCGCCGTCATGCTATACCCTCAACAGTATTACATCAAAGAAAGATCTCCGAAACGATTTTAAATATAATGTTGGTTTCATTTCTTCATTCTCCAGTGTTTGCAGGTCTAAGAATCACCATAATGTCAGGTGATGAAAAGAGGAAGGAAAATATTCTGTCTGTGTATATAAAATTCTGTCACAGAGGAAATCAAAACTATATCAAAGCTCTACATATAGTTTACAGGGGGAAAAAAGAGTCTTCCAGAATTAATGATGGTTTCTCAGGGATTTTTATATAAGCCTGCCATGTTTCAAAAGCAGAATCAAAGTGAATCTAAGTTCCATTTGAGTTGCAGTCCAGAAGAGCAGTAAGGAGAAGAAATCATATGTAAATAACTCTTCCTCTGTATGAGGAAATTGAAGCAAAAATTACTATGGTAACCATGCATATTTAGTTAGCAGTCTAGTGACAACCCAAAGAAATTAAAAGGAATAATCCCAGCCAGGGAAAGGAGAGAGTCTCATAGAAAAGAAAAACATTGATGACGATTTTCATTCTAGGACCCCTAAAGTAGTCCCATCTCTACCTCCCCATCCTTGTCAATAATATTAATGTGACCCCCCCCTTTCAGCCACCTCTTCAACTGTCCATAACCTAGTTATAGCTCAAATTCTATTTACTCAACCTGAACCTACCCAGGGATTTAGTCTGCCAAAGCCAATCATGCTTCCTGACAGAAAAACATGTCTCTTTAGGTAGAAGTAGCATAGCAGAATGACTGATGCTCTTGCCTTAAATAGCTGATGATCAGCTCTTCTCCAGAGTTTGAGAAGGCTGGAAAATCTGAACAGAAGTTCAGAGGAGGGGCATCAAAATCATCAGGACACTTGTTAAAATATATAGAGAGCTTCCTAAATCCTTCCCAAATCTACTGAATTATAAGCCCTGAACCAAGAAACAGCTCTTTCAAATGTCCTCGATGAGGATGTCCAAGTAAAGCCAAGTTCGAGAGGCACTAGTGCAGCAGGCATGGTTGTCAATCGTGTCTCTAGGCGGCGGTTCTTGTTAGCAGTTCTCAATAGCATCTTGGGGCAAATGCTTCCTGCAGGGGCAGCACTTGAGCCAATAGTAGCTCTTGATAGAGCTGGTGCCCTGTAGTGCCGCTGGGGAGGTATACCTATGCAGCTGTTCCCACCAAAGCTTTTCTCTTTGGCCTCAAAGTAATGGAGGACCCCTGGAGTCTGTTGCTTCATACCCTACAGCTCCTACTAGGGAGCTCAGGATCATTCTCTCAAAGCAAGGCAAGGCATGTTGCCTGCTAAGCCCTCTCTTGGCATTGATGATACATAATTTTTCTAAAATGAAAATCCTTGAAGGCTTTTGTTCAAAGCCTCCTTCTGTTTACAGCTTGGATAACAACATACTGGGTCATATTATTATACCTCCACTGTCCTCCATTTTCTCTCCTTTGCCAGGGCCTGAGACTTGATCATCTCATAGCTCAGAGTGAACTCTTCTCCCTCTGGGTGCAAGCCCAGGATGCTAGACTGCAGGACTAATCTCTTTCTTGGAAGTAGTTGAATCTAGTTGTCTAGGGGACTGGATGTGTGCCCCAAAGTACCCTTCTGGTGAATCCACATGATCAACATTTGTTGATCTCTTTCAGGAAATGTGAAGTGGAGGGCAGAGAAGAGGCCAAGCCTGAGGATGGAGGGGAAAAGAGTGGGGGTGGCTGGAGCAAAAAATAAAGTAAAAGAAATAAGCAGAGATGATGTTGCTAAAATTCAAGAGAGCAGAAGAAAAAGCCACATGGCTTTTAATAATGACACAGGCAACAGGCAGTATTACAGTTTGGATACAGAAGAAGCTGAAGTTGAGGGCTATAATATTGAAGGGTATTGTTAAAGGGTTTTAATAGAGCAATGAGGAATTTACCTAAGGTAACTTTCAGGTCTAAAGTGAGGCACTTTTCATCTGAAGTATAATATTGTAAAATGTTCTAAATAGTTTGACATGTCCCCAAAATTCTCCAGGCGAGTAACAATGCAATAAACCTTAGACTTGATAGATTTGATATTAGTCACAGAAGATTATTTTCTATTAATATTCTATGCCTATAACATAATCATTATTGCTTAATTACTGTGTTAAAATTGAGACTTTTTTTTATCATATCTTGTTTCTTGGATGGGCCTTAAAATACTTTGTTCTTATTTTTCTTATTCTCTGACTTAAATTTATATTTAAACGGTATTGTGAAAGACTGGAAGCAAATGATCATCAACGCTTAGTCAAAAATGTATATTTCAAATCATAGTGAATATTTAGGCACTGCTGTCCAAAATAAAAATCTATCTAAAAACACACTGGGCAAGGAGCCTGCTTTGAGATTCTTTCTCTCTTTCTGCCCCTCCCCACCTTTCTTACTCTCTCTAAAAAGAAAAAAAAAAAAAAAGCACAGTAAGATTTATAAAACAATTAAAAGGAAATAGACAACAGATGTCCATATAAAAAGATAAAAAGAAATGGGAGTGATGCAGTGAGGAAGCTGTTTCACCTCCATGGTATCCTTCCCCAAAATCCAGAAGCCAGTTTAATCATGAGAAAACATCAAAGAATGCAAAATGAATAAACTAATATGCTACAAAGCACTTGACCAGTGCTTTGGGCTTTTAAAAGTGATGAAAACTAAAGTCACAAAAAATAAGAGAAGATTAGAAAATTTTCATAATTCGGAGGTGACTAAGAAGACACAATGATAATACAATTAGGTATCCCAAACTGGATCCCAGAAAACAAATAAGACACTGAAGAAATGAATGAAATCATGTATCAATGTAATATAATGCAATCAATGTTGATTTCTTAGTTTTGACCTATGCATAGTGGCTTTGAAGGTATTAACAGTGGAGCTGGGTCAAGAAGACATGGGGATTCTCTATATTCTTCTTACATTTATGTAAGTTTACGATTATTCCAAAATAAATTTTCTTTTTTTTCTTTTTTTTTTCAAAATAAATTTTAAAAATGCATATGGGACCACGCTCCTTTTTATGGTAGATTATATAATGAGTGTTAATACAGTCAATGATAACAACCAGACCAAGTGCAGAAAAATGTCAAAACATTTATTTTAAGCCAGTAGATAGTTATCAAAAGGGTAGAAAATCACCTTCTCGATATCAAGGAGAAGAAAGATGTCAAAAGAGGTAAAGGGCATTTTGTGACAGCTTTTGTCTGGTGGGCATTTCCCTGTCCAGAAGACATGGCTGAGACTAAGCAGTGCTTTGATGGCATTAATGTGCTAGGAAGCAATAAGACTTGTATGGGTGGGGCTTTGGTAAATCCCACATACTTCAGTCTAGACTCCAAAAACAGGAAGCCTAAAGTAAACTGGAATTAAAACAGCTGTTACAGCTTTGTGTTATCGAAGTCCCAGAAATTTTACTCCCTAAAACTGTATTTTTTAATTTTTAAAATTTATTTCAATTCAATTTAATTAACATATAGTGTTTATTAGTTTCAGAAGTATAATTTAGTGATTCATCAGTTGCATATAACACCCAGTCCTCATTACATCACATGCCTTCCTTCATGCCCATCACCTGGTTCCCCATCTCCCCACCCATCTCCCCTCAAGCGACCCTCAGTTTGTTTCCTAGAATTAAGAGTGTCTTACAGTCTGTCTCCCTTTCTGATTCTGTCTTATTTTGTTTTTCCTTCCCTTCCCCTATGTTCATCTGCTTTGTTTCTTAAATTTCATGTATGAGTGAAATCGTCTCATACTCAGTAAGATCAGCCATATTGCCACTGCCTGGTAGAAGCATCAGAAAATCCTCACAATACCATATCTTAGGCCTCAAATGATTTCTACATGCACATTTAAAAATATAACTTCTGTTTTGTAAAAGTGAGAAACATGAGCACATAAGACATCAGAAAAAAGAATCAGCAGATCAGATAATATACATCCACAGAAGCCAGATATTAGAATTATCAAACAAAAAGTATTAAATAATTGTTACTTTATGCTCAAGGAGATAAAGATAGAATATTAAAAATGTACATATAATCTTGTTAAACTTAGATATCTATAAATCCATGCAATTTCAATTTAAAATTAGATGCTAAACTATTCAAAAATGAAACAAAGATAAATTCTAGAACTGAAAAGTGTAATAAATGAAATCAAGAAGCCTATGAATAGTTTTTAGCAGATTTTTACGTAGGTAAAGAGAGAATCAGTAAACTGGAAGTGAACCAGAAACACATACCTAAAATCAAGAATAAAGGCCAAGAGGTTGGATGTATACAAAAGAGTATAAAATATACAGTGAGAAGTTCCAAATTATTTTTAATTGTATTTATAGAGGAGACAAATAGGAAGGAAGGAGACAGTATTTGGAGAGTTAATGATTGAATTATTTCCTGAACTGATGAAAGATGTGACTCTGCAAACATACCAACCAAATAAATCTCAATCCAGAAATTAAGAAGGTATCATCCACCGCAGTGCTGCTCAGAACTCTGTGCAATGACAGAAAGGTTCTATTCTGAATAATTCAACATGGTAGCTGCTAGCCACATGTGGCTATTTAACACCTGATTGTGGCTATGCAACTGAGCACCTGAATTTTCATTCTATTTGAGTTAATAAAATCTAAATTAAATAATACCATATGGTTAGTGACTACTGTATTGGGGAGTGCCAATCTGGAGCATCATAGTAAAGATTTTTATCTTTAAAGAAATCAAAGAAAACAGACAATAGGTAAATTATTCAATAACTAAACTTTTCTACATTAACAATGGAAACCAGAAGACAGCAACATGTGCCAAAAGAAAGAAAAACGCTGCAACTCTGCAATTCTATACTTAATACAATTATCCATCAACATTGGAAGTAAATTCTGTTATAGGCCTAGTTTAACTCATATTGGAGATAATTTTCCATATTGGTCTTGAAATTGTGTGATACCAAGAATTGTTTCTGGTTTCCCTCTATTCTGAGAAGAGATCTCAGTGTGATTCCTTTGGCTCAACTGAGGGAGTTGTTTACTCTCTGTAAACATTTCTTTTGTAGGGGGACGCCTGGGTGGCTCAGGGGTTGAACATCTCCCTTCAGCTCAGGGCGTGACCCTGGGGTCCTGGGATCATGTCCCACATCGGGCTCCCTGCCTGGAGCCTGCTTCTCCCTCTGCCTGTGTCTCTGCTTCTCTCTGTGTCTCTCATGAATAAATAAATAAAATCTTCAAAAAAAAGATTTCTGTTATAGGATTTCCTTTTTTCCTTTTCTTTCTTCTTCTTCTTTTTATATTTTCTGCATTTACTGGTTTATATGTTTATTTTTCTTACTTGAGTATTACTTCTCTGAGAAGTTTTGAACATAAGTACTAATAATTTTATTTCGGGTGGTATCCAAAAAGCATCATTTTATAACTAAAAGTTAGTAAGATTTGTTTCACAATCATTGGTCTGGGAAGTACTAGAGGTAAGCATCCAAAAATTTTAGAATATTCCCACATTATATGGCAGATGATACCCAAAATTGCATTATAAAGATATCCTAGGACAATTTATACATTAAACTAAGTCATGTATTCAAGAAATTCAATCTCTGAGCAATTAACTGACCAACCCAAGATCCCACAAAAACTAGAAGCAAGACGAGAACCCAGTCTTCCCATCTCCTATACTTTCTTCTATATTATGACACCTCAGAATTAGGACTCTTTCTTCTTGTACTGGATCCAGCATCTCTGTCTCCTCTAAATTCTTGAGTTTATCAACTACTAACTTTAAAAGAGGAGAAAAAAATCAACTTCCAGTGTTGGTCAGGGTATCTGGTTACCTGGATTCTTATCTCAGTTTTGTTACCAGTGAGGGGGAAATTTTGGAGAATATATATCACCTACCTTCCCTGGACCTGTTTATTCCAAAAAGCCAGATGTTTTACAGAGAAAGCTATATAAAATAAGACAGGAATTTCAGGAGAGGTCTGAATTTAATTCTAACTCTTAAATACTACTACTGTATTTCAAATATTTTGAATTACTTTCTTTTTCTAACACCCAGTTCCCTATGAAAAAGAAATAGGCTTAATTAAACACATGTCACAGAGAAATTTGAGTAAGTAGCTCCTAAGAGCCACTATCGATGAGTAGTTGTTAGTAAGTGTCTAGGAATGCAAATAATATAGCCAGCTGGGCAAACAAACATTTCTGTTTGCTCCATGTCAGTAGGCTGACCTGGTCTAAAGGATGGAGAACCATCCTTTGGGTGGGCATGCATTGGGGATATGCCTGTAAACCTGTAGGTTACATATCTATCTAAGCACATTTTAATATTGTTCAATCAATTTCTGAATTGGATCATTTTTTCAAGGTAAAAAATAGCTTTATAAATATTATATAATTACGAGTTCTGGTAAATACGAGATCCAGGGGGAAAAATAATAAAAATTCAACTCAAATATATTATCTCTGCGCTCCATCCCTACTCCCATATCCTCAGGCCAATCTGGCCAGGAATTGGATGCCTTTGGGCACAAAGCAAGTTGAACAGCTGTTTGACTCCCTGTATTTGACTCCTTGTCATTTGGCAGATTGAAATCTCTGCTGAGAGTACCATTTGGAATTTTTCTTCTCCAAAACTGATATTTTTGAACATGAAATCTGAGACACAGTGAGGCACTAGAATACATTCGTAGAATAATATGACAATAATTTGACAAAGGGAGAGTGATCGATTTATGTCAAGAATCTAACTTCTCTGAATAATGTTTAAAAAGATAATCCTCGACTGGCTGAGGTGGACCTCACATATTATGGATATGGGTTTACTGAAAATGTGAATATAAAAAATGATACTAGTTTCAGGTGTGTGGACGAGTGAGGAGCGACTGTCAGATTGGAGTGTAAATTGAGATGTATATTAGCAGGTAGGACAAAAGTAGCCAGGCCACAGCTCCTGAAGGGAGACAGATTAGGGAAATACTGGAGCATCCGAGAGAATCACTAAGTCAAGGTTAGGGTATCTGAGAGGAGACGACTACTACGACTGATAATGATGGTTATTATTATTACTATTCAAATATAAAAAGAATTAATGCTTACAGAACACCTAGTACCTGTCTGTCAGCACTGTTGTACTGTGTCAAATGGAATAATTCATTTAATTTTCTTAATGATCATATTAAATAAGAGCTATTATTATTTTTCCCAATTTATGGGAGATGAAACTGAAGCAGAGAAAATTTCAGTCACTGGCTCAAGATCACACAGATGGTAACAGGGGAAGCCATGGTTTGAATAAATATAAAATCTTGACCAAAGAGTAGGAGATGCTACAGAGAAGCTGAGCACTTCTGAATTAAGCATATGATAGGAAGCCTGACCCCAAACAAAAAAAAACAAATTTAGCCCTATGTGGCGAGCACAGGAAAACACCCAAAATCCAACAGAATGCCCTTCATATCAACTATATTTTTCCCTAAATTTCACCTCTTTTGTCTCCATCTGGAGACCAGAGTACACACACCCTCCGTGAAGGTCTTAATCTTTGTCCGATTATTTGCAATCCTGATGTCAGAAAAGTCTCTCTACCTGTGAAACTAATCACTGACTTGCTGACTTAAATCCATTTCCGCTTTTCTGATCTTTATTGGATGAGGGAGACACAGAGTAGATGAAGGTAGTTAAAATTCTAATCACCTTGGGTTTTTCCTTTTTATTTAATAACTCATTTAAATGTACTTCTGCTAAATCCTATTTTAAAATCTCCCTGACATTAATTACTGATATATTCACATCTTTCTGACAGGCCGATTTCAATGTACTTATGGTGAGTTTCCTCCTCTTACCTCTCCGTTTTCTAAGGGGTGTATCTTGGAATAAAAGGAAGTGCAGATGACTTCATCATCTTTGGCGTATGACGGGGGTCCGGTGCGGGGATAGATATTGTAGAGAGCTAGACACTCGGTGTCTGTCACCGCATGGTACTGCCAGGGCCTGTAGTCAACACCATCAAGCGAGCGTTCCAAAATCCAGTTTCCAGGACGAGGGGAGTTTGCTGCTTTCACAATCACATAGGCGATCTGGAACACCTGGGAACAGTGGCGACAACAGTGTGCAACTTTGAATTCCAAAGTATTCTCACCATTTTGTTTTTCACATATAAAGCTTAATGCTACAGTCGATTTTATTTCAGATTTTATTCCGTAACCCTATTACATTCCCTGAAATGATTTTACTGTTGCCTGTTCATGCTTAATGCCATTTGCTAAAACGAGATGTTTCATCTTCACAGCCATGGCTTTAAAGGAAAATGGGTTACGATGAGATTTTAGTTCTCTAACAAATCATTGACATCATCTCATCTGATTTTTAAAATTCCATTATAATCATGATCACCAAAAGCATTCATTATGCACCAATTTACTCACTGTACTATGTTAGAAAGTACAAGGTATGAGTTAGAAATTCCATGTGTGGGTAAGTGCCTGAGAGTTTGGAAAATATACACAAGAATATCACCTCATCCTCAGAGAAGTACACGAAAGTGGAATTAGTATGAAGAGCGAAAACAACAGAGCTTTAGAGGCACAGCCCTGTGTTCAAATTGCGGCCTTAGCATTTATGTGACCTTGGACAGACAATTTTACTTTTCTGAAATTAGTTTTCTTTTCTACAAATTAGGGTAAATAATAAGTACGGTACTGAGGGACAACTTGAATTAATGAGATAATACATACAAAGTATAGGACTTGTAAATAATAAATATCAATTACTTTCCAATTCTCAAAAAATAATGGAGAAGAAATTCTAGGACCTGCTGAAAACTGACTGAAACTGATTGTAGACAACTGATTAAACATATTAAGTGAAGGGTGATTACACTTTCTGTGTAAGAAGTAACCATGTATTTTTTTAAAGGAAAATAAAGAAAGACACGAAGTTACTATATGTCAACAGAGTGACCATTGAGTGGATTGTGGCAATCCTTTATTTTGAAATCTACATAAAATGTGAAGGCATAAAAAGTAAACATTCTAGATGTTTTGTGATAGTGCATAACGAATGTTACCCAAAGGAATAATGCACAAACATTATTGAGTGACATTTATATGCAATGCCCCGGGTAGAAAGATAGATATAAACTAGTTTAAAATACAGTCCTACCATCCATGGGTTGATAATACATTGTAATAAAGAGACACATCAAAAGTACTCTGATAATAAAGCAACATGATATGTTTTTTGTTTACTAAATGCTCTGAGATGGGGGGAGCCTGAAAACGCTAAGCTCTGAATAATTAGAATCACTGGAATGGTACAAGTGGGAGGATGGACTCATTAAAATGTGACCAAAGGACCCACTGGACAACAGAGAAAACACAGAGGGGATTGTGAAAGGAATGTTCTGGAAATAAACTTCATCTGCTGCCCAGTTTTGACATGAGGCCTTCATGAGTGCATGTACAGTGTCCATGGTCAACTCCAAGGGATCAAACTTAAAAATATATAAAGTTAGTATAGAAGGGGCAACCTTAAGAGCTCCGATGCTGGGCTTTTGTGGCCTTTAGGAGAAAGAACATGAGCACAAGTGTGCTACCAGAGGAACCATGCGCCATCAAATGATTGAAAGTAGGGCTGGAATAGGCCTTTCAGGCAACAGTTGTAGAAAAACTATTAGAATTCTGAAATAGGCTCCTGTACTTGTTGGTAAACCGCTGCTGCCCAAGCCTCCCACATGCTGCCTCCTGTCCCCTGAGACCTCTTTTCACCTCAGCATAGCAAGGAACAGCTGAGACATCTGCTCTGATTGGTCTGGGCTATCGGTTCTGTTTTACTATCAGTCCAGGTGGGAAATACTATGAATCTATATTTACAAGGGTATACAGGTAAGTATCAGTGCAAGCAGACACACGTATCTATGCATGTGTGTACGTGCTTGGACATTCTGGGGAAGAACCTGCACATACACGTTAAAGCTATTACCACTGACGTTTGAGAATAAGGAGTCGAGGAGGAGGAGAGTTTTGACTTTTCATCCAATCTCCTGCTATGATAATGTATTAACATAAATGTCTTAGTTTTTTTTAAAGATTTCATTTGTTTATTTGAGAGAAAAAGGGAGAGATAGTGACAGAGACAGTGAGCTAGAGCACAAGTGGGGAGGAGGAGTAGAAACAGGCTCCCTGCTGCAGAGGGAGCCCAACGTGGGGCTCGATCCCAGGACCCCAGGATCATGACCTGAGCTAGAGGCAGGCACTTAACCAGCTGAGCCACCCAGATGCACCAATGTCATAGTTTTTAAAAAAAAAATTTTTAAGTTTGTTTTTTAAATAAAGAACAGTTAAAGCAAAACAAATATCAGAGAAAGAACAAGATTAGGAGTAAAATGGAACATGATCAATCCTTATCCAAAATATTTGTTGTTTCTGCAATTTTGGGGTGTTTTTATAAGGAATTATCTCTATTAGACAATCCACATTCAACAATTCATGCATGTGGAATTTTTTTTTTATAATAAACTCACTGAGGAACATACGAATTGGTTAATCTGATACAACACAGAGAGGGTTCTTTCTACTATAAACATAAAGCTCTAATCTCAATTTCTGGTAATCTTAAACTTTCCGTGGCGGGGTTTATAAAATGACAAAAATACAAGTGACTAAATTGTGAGCTCCTCAAGGTCAGAGACTAGAGCTTTTATATCTTTAAAGATGTTACAATCCTTACTATAACTCTTTTGAAATAGTGGGCATCCAATATTAATTACTTTTATTTGCATAACCAGAGCTATAATAATGTACTATGATGTTACTTCTATGAGTTTAACACTTTTTTTCCCTGTTATATCTTGATTCCCAGTCAACAGCAGCATGCTTTTTCACTTGCAGGAACCAAGACAAGCATTGCTTAGGTGTTCATCATATTATGTGTCTATGTACCAAGAAAATTACTTAAACTCTTTTACCCTCTGTTTCACAATGTTTATTTTCCAAAGTCAAAATCATGAAAGAAGATATAATAAGGTGATGAAAACAAAACACTGCATGTTCTTTGGAAAAGAATCTATCTATATATTTTTTTACATTAACATGTTTCCGTTCAGAAAAAAATCGCACAAAAGTATTTTTAAATAGAAAACAAAAAGAAAAATAACAAAGCATAATTAGGGATCATAGGTACCCAACGTTAATAATAAAGGCACACTGAGGTAAGAGATAAAGAGCTTTGTTTAGAAAGCAGATCAGAAGGCAAATATAGGAAGAGGCCAAATTCTCTTAGAGCTACAATGTGGATTTATGACTTAGGAGCTTCTGTGTTGGCTCTGGAATAATAGATAAAATCCGTGAAACAAAGTTATACTAGAAACCCCACAGATTCTTTCTATAATTCAATATAGCAGCCAGCATTAAGTGACATGGAAAAGCAGTCATTGCCTTAGAGAATATTAGAAGAGCCCCATTTCAAAACAATATCCCTCTTTCATTTATTTTCTATGGATTCTTTCACATTTCATGCAAAATTAATTAAATTAGTTGGCATGTAGTATTTTGAATAAACTTTTAAGAATGTGGTAGACAGCATTATTGAAAAACACAATGAATAGAAGTATTCTTTGAAGGCATCAGAGAATGCTGTGTAAAATTTTTAACAGTGATGTTCTAAGTACAACAAAATTTTAATGACCCTCATAGAATAATTCCCTAATGTACCTATGCCCTTGTATTAATTATGTCTTGTGTTTTCAGTATAAAGACTCGTCAAAAATCTGTAATTATTAAACCTTTTATCCAGATGAACAAAACCCTAATCTGTGGTATGCAACAAGGAAAGCAAATTCCTCACTGTAAGAAGTATAAGAATGCTGTGACAGCTAGGCTTCAATGAACCTTAGATTGCAACACACAAGACCCCAACTTTTTTTTTTTTTCCTGTCGGGGCATTTTTTTTTTTACAAACTTCATACCTTAAAAATTCCAAATAACTTTTGAAAAACATCAAATGTCTAACATTCTACTGTAACAGAGATAACTTCCCATTTCAAACTCCATTCAGATGTCATCTAGCAAAATATCATGTAATTAACTTCACTGATGTAGCATTAAATTAGATGTTCCTTTTATCATGTGCATTATATTAAAAACTTGATCTCATATAGGGTGGAACTGGTGGTCAAAATCTTTCTGAAGAATTCTTCAGTACCACACTAACAAGTAACATATGACACCGTAGGCAGGGATGCTTTTTACCATCATGGCTGAGGTAAGATGATACTGGAATAGCACTAGGGTGAAAGAGGAGACCTCACGGCCTAGAGCGAGCAACCTAGTAACTGGCTATTCTAGATGCTGCCCTGGGCTGAACAGCTCAGCTCACCTAAAACCCATGCAGATAAGTCTAACACCTACAATCACAATCGATTTATAACACATGAATTGTTCAGTCTGGATTTTTTTTTTTTTAATATTCTCTGCAATGACTCTCAGAAATCCACTGTATCCCAGCTGCCTTATATTCAGAAGAATCACAGGTCTAGGAAAATGCTACCAAAGAGTACTGCATTCTGTGGATTTTACTGAGACTTTTGAATATCACTGGTGTGCAGTTCAGAGAGCTAGGTCAAAGTATGCATCCTTAATGATGTAACAAGGCCATAGAATCTCAGTTTCCTATAAGCCTGATCCCCATGAAAGCCATAGAAATATTAATAATGGACACTCTCTATGGAGGATGACATTTCACCTTTCTCATAGGACTTGATCTAAATTACTCTCTTTCATTTTTTCCTGCCTTAATCTCTCAAGGGAACCACATGTGGTCATCTAATATCTGTTCAGTGCTGAGCTTTGCCTCCCCCGCCCCCGACAGTGCTGTTAGTGAACTTCCTAAAGCAAACAGTTGCTCACATAACAAAGCTGCTTAATTTTGAGAAAACTCTGCTGTAGTCTAGCACCTGCTCTTGCGAGTTTAATGTTTCTATGTGCTGTGATGCCAAATCCACTATATTTAAAAACTCATCTGTATTCTCAGTTCTACTAGCAAGTTTGTCAAGTTCTCGGATTTATCCATATAGGTTCACTGGCTTTCAGGAAACAATGGGAGCTACATATTTTCAGAACCACAAAGGGTTCCATGAATCAGGTGTTTCCAGGCATGGTATCCATTGGAATAAGCTGGGAAGCTTCCAGAATTAGAACGCATAATCCTAAAATTTTCATGGAACCACAAAAGACCCAGAGCCAAAACAATCTTGAGAAAGAACAAAACTGGAGGTATGTACACAGCTCTGTGTTTGGGTTGATAGACGCAGTAGGTGTAATTATCCGCTTTGACCTGAGACCTCAAAAGAGGGAATAAAGAAATAAAATAGAAACCAGTAAGAAAAAAATAAGAAGGTAAGAACCATCCAGCTTTTTTCTGGAACATGCATGATAGTTAGCTGATGAGGGATAATAGAGGTCATGGCCACAAGCACTTGGGAGTTGCTGGAGCCCCCGAGAAGACCTACAGAAAGAACCTCACAGAGGCTGATCTGAAGAGAAATCAGGGGTAAAAGAGTGGGGCCAGATGCAGGGATATCACTGAAAGTCTGAGTCCAATATAGGATTCACTCAAAGACCCATTCTCATCACATCACAGGTTACCAAGTTCTTACTCCCTAGCAAAAATTTCTGTGCAATCACAGAGAAGTGGCTCATTACAATCTTAAAAATGCTCTGAAGAGATGAATCTACAGATTTCGAAAATACTATTACTAGACCCTGTATAAATCAAATTCCAACAATAAAAGCTTTGAAATGATGCGCCAAACTTAAAAAATATTAACCTAGAGATACCAGCAATTATTACTTTCTGGGCGAGTTTTATGTCTCTTATAAATTTGCACAAACTTCACTAAACCTAGAATAATGTGGTGAAGTCCAGGACAGCCCCCTTGTCTGCTTATAATTCCTTTCAGACAAATTCATTTACAATAATTTTACATACTAAAATGATTTGTAAGGATCACCCAGTTGCCCTGTACAGCCTATTTATTCCGCTCACCACCACCCTCTCCCTGCCAACTGTCAACTACAGTTGCTGAGTGTCAACTTAATGAGTTACAGGAAAGCAAATGTGTGATTTCAATTCGGAGTAAGTGCTTCCTGCATTATGAGAGACACAGAAACACTAGCCTCGACTGAAACAGGCTTTTTTTATATTAAACTCACATGAAATGTATACATTTGAAAATGAACTACACTACCACTCCACATTCCTAAGAAACAATAATCTAACTGAGTTTATCCTTTGAAGACAAAATGTTCAATTATATGTTGAAATTTATCTTTTACGGGTGTTTTAATCAATGCTTAATAACTTATGGGAAAGTACTTGAAGGATTCCTCTTGCTCTTTCTGCAAAAAAGGGAAATCTCAACTTATAGCTCTGGAAAATAACAAGACTTACTTTTTAGCTCTTATTAAGTGTATATATATATAAATGTAAAGAAATTTCTTTCTTTTTTTTTTTTTTTCACTAAAAACAGTAGTTTTTCTTTTCTTCCCAGAACTGGACAAGTTGATTACAAAGATTTGGAGGACTTGTCAAGCAAGAATAGCCAGGAAAAACTGAGGTGCAAGAGCACTAAATGGAGGGATATATTGTTAAATTAAAGAGCAACATGGAGAAAATTGCAGTTATATAGGATACTGCTATTTACTATGAAGGGATGACATAAACAAACGGAAAGACGTTCTATGCTCATGGACTAGAAGAACAAATATTGTTAAAATGCCCATAATACCCAAAGAAATCTACAGATTTAATGCAATCCCTATCAAAATACCAACAGCATTTTTCACAGAATTAGAACAAATAATCCTAAAATTTTCATGGAACCACAAAAGACCCAGAGCCAAAACAATCTTGGGAAAGAACAAAACTGGAGGTATCATAATCCCAGATTTCAAGATATACTGCAAAGCTGTAGTAATTGAAACAGTATGGTAATGGCACAAAAATAGACACAAAGATCAATAGAAAGAATAGAATAGAATAGAATAGAATAGAATAGAATAGAATAGAACAGAACAGAATAGAATAGAATAGAAAGCCCAACATAAACCCACAATTACATGGTCAGGACAAAGGAGGCAAGAATATACACTGGGGAAAAGTGTCTCTTCAGTAAATAGTGCTGGGAAAACCAGTCAGCTACACTCAAGAGAATGAAACTTTCTTATACTTTCTTATACTACACACAAAATAAACTCAAAATGGGTTAAGACCTACATCTGAGACCTGAAACCATAATACTCCTAGAAGAAAACACAGGTAGTAATTTCTGTGACATCAGCTGCAGAAACATTTCCCTAGCTATGTCTCCCCAACCAAGGAAAAGAAAAGCAAAATTAAACTTGTAATTAACAAAGCTTTAAATTAGCAGACTATGAACAAAACAAAAAAGCAATTACTGAATGGGAGAAGATATCTGTAAATGCCTTATCCATTAAGGGGTTATTATCCAAAATATATAAAGAACTTCTATAGCTCAACACCGATAATAATAATAATACAATTAAAAATGGGCTGAAGACCTGAATAGACATTTTTCCAAAAAGACATATAGATGGTCAACAGACACTTGAAAAGATACTCAACATCACTAATAATCAGGGAAATGTAAATCAAAACAATGAAATATCCCCCTCACACCTGCCATAATGGTTAAAGTCTGAAACATAGGAAATAATAAATGTTGGGAAGAATGTAGAGAAAAATGAACCCTCGTGAACTGGTAGTGAAAATGTCAATTAGTATAGTCATGGTGGAAAACAGGATGGAAGTTCCTCAAAAATTAAAAATAGAATTGTCATATGATCTAGTAATACCACTACTGGGTATTTACCCAAGGAAAATGAAATCACTCATACATAGAGATAATTTGAAAATGAAAACATTATATTTATGGAAGCTTTGTTTACAATAGCCAAGATATAGAAGCAACTCAAGTTTCCATCCACTGACGGATGAACGGATAAAGAAGATCTCACACACACACACACACACACACACACACACACACAGGAATAAAGTTCAAACATAAAAAGGAAGGAAATCTTGCCATTTCCAACAACTAGAGAGTATGATGCTAAGTGAAATAAGTCAGTTAAAGAAAAAGGAATGCCATATGATTTCACTCGTGTGGAAGTTAAGAAACAAAACAACGAAAATGAGACAAATAAAAGAAACAGACTCTTAAATACAGAGAACAAATGGGTAGTCGCTAGAGGGGAGGGAAGAGGGGGATGGATGAATCAAAGAAAGGTGATCATGAGTACACTTATCTTGATGAGCACTGAGTACTGTGCAGAATTGCTGAATCACTATATTGTACACCTGGAACTAACATAACACTGAATGGTAATTATACTTCAATTTAAAAAAGAAGAAAGAAAGAAACTGCAAGGCGATAAAAACTAAGGGGGTATAGGTTAAGAGAGGCTTTAGAGACGTATCGAATGCATCATGTGACTTCAGGTGTGCCCCGATTCAACGAAACAGCTGCTAAAACAAAGTTGGACATAACTGTGATGAACCTGAATACTGACTGGATATTTGTCAGCGTTAAAGTCATAGTAATAGTATTAATTTTTAGCTGTGATAATGGTTTTATTTACAGAAGAGCTGTATCCTTCAGAGATACATATTAAAATATTTATAGAGAGAGTGATATGAATGGAATTCGCTTCTAAATAATCTGGAAGGTGGGATAGGGTAGGATAAGTGGAGAGTTGACACAAGAAAGCCCGTGAGTCAATTCTTACAGGTGGGTGTCAGGTACACCTGGGTCTATGATCTTATTCCTTATATAATATTTTGGGGCTTTGTTGGGAAATTTTTATGATCTGAATTTAAAATGTCACTATCGCATCTTACTTTAATAAACAAATGATTGTCTTTTACACAGTGGTTTTATCACTACTGGTAATTTAGTGCTTGCTCTTACTGAGCAAATGTTTAATGCGCTTACTTTATTATCTTGATAAATGTTAACTCTGCTTCATACTGTGACTACACTGCATCCTGAGCTCGATAAATACATCTTAATTCTTCAAAATTAATTATCAACTCTAAAGGGCATTGGCAGACCCAGAAGGTATCAAAATTTTAGTTCAGTCCTAAGAAAAACTAGTAACACGAGTGAATGGAATCCAAATTGGAATGAATAAGGTCCTCTCCCAGCTTATTAATGCCGTTAGTACTTCATGCTTCATTAAGCTGCTATCATTTTTAACAATGTTAGCTGCAGGTAAAACTCAGACAAGCATTTTCTTTCTCTTTAGCACTGTCCTTGACATCTCTTCTCTCCTCACATATTTTTCTCTTATCTGAAACAATCTGTGGTTTCAAAGATTGACCTGCCTCCTGTGAACAAGCCATTGGCGCAGCATGGCTTTCACACCAGCTACGGTAAAAGAGCAGGTTGGCTGAGTCCCCCATAGAACATGACAGTCCTCTCAATGAAGCCATCACAGAGCACAATATTGGTGTGAATCACAGACAATCAGAAATGTGACAGTTTAAAGCTTGCCTTCTAAAAATTATTCACCCTTGAGAAATACCCAGCATTGTCTTTGTTTTTGGGCCTCTGCAGTTACCAGGGTAAGAAGAACCCACACGCTCTCCAATTTATGACATGAATGAATCACTCCAGTTCAAAGCATTTGGGGAATAATAGCAAAAGATTTGTGGTGATGAGAAGAGTTAGAAATATAACGTTAACTGTGTAGAATGACAAATCAAAGGCAGAGTAAAACTTTCTGATCTTGGTTCATGAATTCTTTCAACAGATCAGAGTCACTTAACACTTATTCAATTTTAGCTATTACAAATGAAATAGAAAAAAAAACTATTTTCATGTTTATATAGTGTCCCACTTTCTTGTTTTTCTCGAGGGGTTTTCTTAAGAGTAGTCTGTACCCTCTTGTTTACGACTTTACCACCCATTCTCTATTTAATCCCTGGGAACCCATCTACTTTAATCACTTTCAGAAGAGTTACCAGAAACCTGGTTAAAAATATTCATATTTTTTCCCCTCATCTTCATCTTCTTTGAAGTCTCTACAGCTTTGGACCGCTGTTCTCCCCTTTTTGGGAACTCTCTTTATTTTGGGGGAGAAAAAGGTATTGACACTATTTATAATTTAAGGACTTAAAAAAAAACACATATTTTCCTAATACAGCTTTTCATGGACAAAGGAAAGTAAAAATAGGAAAGGAGGGAGTAAAGACAGAAATGTGTTCAGAAGACAGCACGTCCCAAATTTCTCTCCAAACTCTGTATGGGTAGACGTGCTGTGGTTCTTTTTAATCCAAGTGTCCTTAACAAAGGGATGTCCCAATGTTCTACTGCTTAAAAATCTTTTCCTTCAGTAAAGTTACATATTACTTAAAGCCTAGTGTTTACCAGGCACTTCAACATACAGAAGTTTATTTCTGCAAACAAGAACCCTATGAGAAAAAAAAAAAAAGAACCCTATGAGATAGGTAGGAACTGATCAGAAAACTAAAATGAGAGGGGGTAAGTATGGTAGAAAGAATAATAACCCCTCCAAGATGTCCATATCTTAATCCTTGGTATGGAAAAAAAATACTGCAACTGTGATGTGAAGTCCTTGAAATGGCAATATAATCTAGATGATCCGAGTGGGCCAAATGCAATCACAAAGGTCCTTAAAAACAGAAGAGGAAAGCTAAAGAGGAGGTTAGAGTGACCGAACGTGAAAGGGACTCAACCCTTTCTGGCTCTGATGATGGAGGAAAGAACAAGAGCCAAGGAACATAGGTGGCCCGTGGAAGCTGGAAAAATCAAGGAGGTGGAATCTTCTCTAGAGCCTCCAGAAATGAATGCAACCCTGCCCACACCTAGATTCTAAGCCAGCAAGGGTCATCTCAGACCCCTAACTATGAAACTGGAAGATAATACATTTGCGTTGTTTTGAGGCACTACGTCTGTGGTCACCTGTGATGGCAGCTTTGGAAAACCAGCACACTAAGTAACTTGTTCCACTTCACATGATTAGTAATTATAAAGCAAGAGTATAAATCCAGTTTGCCCAATTTTGCTTTTTGCATAATACTTTCTATGTCCGAGAATATTCCAACTAAACTCATTTATGCAGATCTTCCCCACAGCTCAACTTCTAATCTAGCCACACTCTCAAGTCCCATTTCAAAATGTTTCAGAATAACAATTCAATATTTCTCATGACAACTTAATCTTGCTTCGTAAAGAAGCAATCTTGCCCCTGCTTAAAAGCTAAGCTATAAGTTGTCAATAGTAGAAACTACAGAGCAGTTTGTAAATGTCTCTCAGCGCATTACATGTAATAGACTCTCGATTATTTCTTTTCATCCAACTCAATAGGTGACCAAAAATAGAATATCTCCTCTGAAATGATCCCAGAGGGCTCCGAGGTGACTTCTATAAGCACCTATAGGGTGAACCTACGTAACCATTATACAAAAGGAGTATGTACAGATGACACACCCCTCACCATTGACACAGACGTGTGACAGGACAATAGTGACAATACAATCCTAAATATGCCTGAATCACATATTCTCCCTCTGAAATGACAATTTACAAAAGAGCATTCTGCCAAAGTTTGTCAAGCTGGCCTTTACCCCAAATTTTAAAGAAGTGACCTCACTTACCAGTGAAGTGTGAAGAGTGTAAATGAAATGAAAAATGAAAAGCTGCAAAGCCTGATGTCATTCTGGCTGCAACTGAAAACGAGGGGTAGGAGATGACACTTGTATAAGGATGTAGACATTTTCTAAAGACTGAGTGCCAAAAAGTTATGATAAATATGTCTGAAAGGCTACCATTCTAAGAGGACATATGATAAAATTCTTACAACAACCATCCTGCAAATTCTTCATTTTTTTTCTATGCTGCCTAGATTTTTCCTGATTCTTTTTCAGTTAGAAATGCACCCAAATCATGATATAACTTTGGTGATGTCAAGTCAAAAATGATTTATGAAGTGCTGAGAGCTGGATTTCTGAAGCACAGAAAGGATCCACAGCACACACAGACAGTGAGCGCATGGAGGATTTTACTGTCTTCTCGGTGCTGCCTTCACAAATAAGCATTTTGCCCTGTAGTCAAGTTTGACTGCTTATGGACTTTCCAAAGCTCTCCATGTAGGACTAATTAATTGGTTGGACCAAAATAAAAAGCTCTTTTAAAAAGTAAACAAAACCACCACCAGAGAAAATCAAGACTAATCAAATTAGGATTCATAGTACCAAAGGCGGGGGGGGGGGGGGGAGGCGAGCTTAAAAAGCAGCATAGGATAATTTTCTGACACTGAAATCCTTCCAACTAAGCAGGTTATGAACATCACAAAAAGTCATGGTTATAGTTGTCCAGAAAAAAAGGGCAAATAATTTTGGATAGCCTATAGAACCAATGTCTTGCTGTGAGCAGTGTAATAGCTCTTAACATGATTAACTTATGCGAAATCATTCACTAGAGAAAACCCACACGCATTTCCATTTAAACTATGACAAAGTGTTGTCATTCTATTCTGATTTCGAAATCACTATCCAATAGAACATTTAATCACAAGGTCTAGAAACAAGTCATAATAAAGAGCAATATGTCCGTGGGAAACACAGTATTTCACCAATATGGAATCAAGCTCTATCTCATGTGCAATACACAACATAACCCATAGAGCTTCTTGAGCAGTTTGACTGACTGTCATTACTCAACATCAATCGGTAAAGCTGCAAGGTCATCAGTCGTAAAATCTGACACTATAAACTTAACCCACCTACACAGCAGAAGATGATGACGGCAAAGCACCCATACAATTCTACCATAAACATATATGGAGGAATAACTGTAAAAAGAGACACTATAAACAACAGTTTGATGAAGTGTTTCATTATGAAACCAAGATTCTCTTAAACCTAAACATGCTGTAGATTGTCGCAAAGTAACTGCAGTTGTTAGCAAAGCATTTCAAGAGGTATGAGGAATGAAGGCTTCTTCCTTATTGCAGCAACGCTAAGAGTGGTATTGCCATTAGTGGCCATCAGCAGCAGGTGGTAAATATAGTCACTTTTTGGAAGCAGACTTCACACACATTTTGCATGGAGGAGACCCTTCATCCATTGTTTGCCTCCATCAGCACAAGACATTATCAAGTGTCATCACAGATGGAAGTGTAGAATAGTCCTATGACTATTAAAATTTCTTGAATCTAATTTTTTGTCTGTCCAGGTCACTTGAAAATCATAACGCAAACCAAAAGAAGGTCATAATTTGAATTGTAGATATTCTTGACGTGAACAACATTTTAGACACACATCAGATGCCTAAGGTACACAACTACTGGAAAAACTTCAGATACGTTTTTGCAGACTAAACATAATGCAATAATTTAAATATGAACAGAATACATTTAAATATCTATATTCTCAGTAATCTCTTTAGAAAGTTTGGAGAGAGAATATTCAAATGGGGATTGGGGTGACTCCTTGATGAAGAGGGATGGGAAGGACAGTGATACCTGCAGTCAAATCTGCTTTGGCTAGCATTACTCTCACCTTTTCCTCCAAGATTCCTATTATAGATTCCACAACTCTGCACTTTCATACATATTTTAAAGGCCCACAAAATGTTACATTAATTAGTTCACTGATTCATACATTGGACATATCTTACTGAGCAACATACTATTTATTGTGTCAGCCCTTTAAACCAAGTGTTGAAATATAGAGGTGAAGATAACAATGTTGCTCTCTCATGGGGATTATATTCTGAGAAACGGGCAATGCACCAGTGATGTGCTGAAGCCAGCTTGCTCTCATTTTCAAAAGCCAGTTGTTGGTGAGGATGTGGAGCAAAGGGAACACCTGTATACTACTGGTGGGGATGTAAACTGGTTCAGCTACCACAAAAAATGGTATGGAGGTTCCTCATAAAATTAAAATAGATCCACCATATAACCCAACACTTCCACTTCTGAGACTATACCCAAAGGAACTGAAAACAGAATATTCGAGAGATATCCAGACTCCTATGTTTATTGTAGCACTATTCACAATAACCAAGATGGGGAAGCAACGTAAGTGCCCACCAATGGATGAATGCATACATGTATACATATACACAACTGTATATCTTTCAGCCATGAGAAATAAGGATGTCCTGTCATTTGCAACAATATGGAAGACACTTGAGCAGATGATGCTAAGTGAGATAAATCATACAGAGAAAGATAACACAAGTTATGATGTCACTTATATGTGGAATCTTAAAAGGCCAACCTCCTAAAAACAGAGAATAAAATGATGGTTACCAGGGGTTGGGGTGGGTGCATAGGACAGATGTGTTAAGGTACAAACCTGCAATGAGTCGTAAATAAACCCTAGAGATCTAATGAACAGTATGGTAAATTCAGACAATATATTGTATTATAATTATCAAACTTACTAAGAGACTAGAATTTAATTATTCCAGCCACTAAAAAGAAATAATAATTACGTAATGTGATAGATGTGTTAATTATCACTACAGTGGCAATCATATTACAATATCTAAATGTGTCAAATTAACACGTTGTATACCTTAAATTTCACAGTGTTATATGACAACCATATTTCAAATTGGAAAAGCCAATTGTGTGGGTTTCTTCCCAATTCCTTGATCTATATGACATCATGTTGGTAGCCTGAAATTAGTCCTGATGGGTGTTTTTACAGCATGGAAATTGGCTGACACTATAAATCACGGCTTTTTACTTTTACCTTCTGGAGAGCCAGTTGTTAAATACTTGCCAGGACCCCATTGTACCAAACAAGGTAAGTGAATAAATAATATAATTTTAGGTAGTGGTTTCTACAATAGATGGTGATCCTTGAAAGGGTTTTCTGAGGAGGTGACCTTGCAGAGACCTTGATGACATGAGAGATGAAACTCTGTCAAGATACTGGAAAAAGGCATTTAAGGCAGAAGAAATACCAAGTATAGAGAGCCTGGAGCAAGGATGAACTTGGTTCATCTCAAGAAGGACAATGTGGCTAGGATAAAATAGGAGAAACAGATTGTGGTTAGCTACAATGCTGGAGCAGTACAAACGGGCCAAGTCAGGCAAGCTCAGCAGGGTGTGGCATGGAGTATGGACATTACTCTATGTGTGTCAGGAAGCCAGTGAAGGTATTTTGAGCAGAGGAATATAAAAATCCAATGTATATTTTTAAAAGATTACTGCAACTTCTGTTTGGTAACTAGGCTATGAAGACGGATGCGAAAACAACAAGACTCTTCAGGGGGCTAATCTAGTCCTAGTAAGAGATGACGGTGGCTTAGAATAGTGTGAGAGAGGTCCAGATAATAAGTGGTCAGATTCAAGATAGATCTTGTAGGTCACGTTTGCAGAACCTGAATAAGGAGCATGAAGGGAAAATTATCAAAGATAATTCCCAGAGCTTTTGTTTATTTTTATTTATTATAACAACTGGATAAAGCATGGTGCTTTTCTGAGAAGGTGCATGTTTGACTGCTGCTCTGAGTTATATGATACGGGATGCCTCATTAGATGTTCAAGTGGAGTTGCTGGTTGAGAGACAGACTCCGTATAGTGATAAATGGGCTCTTGCCAGTTGGGAAAGTTTCATAACCTTTCCATGCCTCATTTTTTTTCCATCTGAACAATGGAAATAATAATACACCCCATCACAAAGTTGTGAGGACTACAAAGCACAGCATCTGTGAAGTGCTGGAGCAGTGTCCAGCCAATGCTAATCACTCATTATATACTACTGGTATCACTAGCAATACTTTCATTTATTTCCTAGCTGATACGTAAGATCTAAGTTGTTAGTTTTTATATAATCTTGAAAGGAAAAGAATATTGCATATCAAGTACCAAGAGGATCTTTTTTGAAACTTTTAATTAAAAAGGAGAGACAGACCAAAAAATTAGACAGTAAATATCTTCTAATTAAGTTGGTAAAGTCTACGTGAGTCCTCACTCCAATCTATCCTTATAATTTACCAGCCAACAACTTATTTGATATTGGATTTTTTGGTTTGGTTTTATTATTGTAATGAATAGAGAATGAAGAAAAGGGATAGCAAATAATGCAATAGTAGAATATGTCTTTAAGTTTATTTAATTATTGATATATTCCTTGTTTTGGAGGGTCATATTACTTGCTCCCATGCTCAAGTACTATATTCAAGTACTATAAAGTTGGTGTTATTTCTTGAGATCCTGCTAGGTGTTCTGTCTCACTTACATTACCTTTGCATTTTAGGAAGTCCACAACCTTAAGGAGGTCTGGAAGCACGAACATGAGCTATGAGATTAATTTTTAAATAACTAAATTTCAAAGACTATATAATTACATGAAGAAGATGTTCATGATACAATATTCACTTAACAAAACACAGTTGAAAAGGACACACAGGGATCCCTGGGTGGCGCAGCGGTTTGGCACCTGCCTTTGGCCCAGGGCACGATCCTGGAGACCCGGAATCGAATCCCATGTCGGGCTCTCGGTGCATGGAGCCTGCTTCTCCCTCTGTCTATGTCTCTGCCTCTCTCTCTCTCTCTCTCTCTCTCTGTGACTATCATAAATAAATAAAAATTTTAAAAAACCTTAAAAAGATATTTAAAAAAAAAGAAAAGGACACATGACTTTATCTACAGTATGTTACCAATTTAAAATGCATGTGTAGTGTCCAGATTATACAAAGAACCTATTAAAACTCAACATCCCCAAAAAACAAATAATCCAATTACAAAATGGGCAGAAGACATGGACATTTCTCTGAAGGAGACATCCAGATGGCCAACAGACACAGGAAAAGATGTTCAGCATCACTCATCATCAGGGAAATGCAAATCACAACTACAATGAGATATTACCTCACACCTCTGTCAGAATGACTGAAATCAACAACACAAGAAAAAATAAGTGTTGGTGAGGATGTGGAGAAAGGGGAGCCCTCTTACACTGCTGGTGGGAATGTAAACTGGAGCAGCCACTCTGGAAAAAGTATACAGATTCCTCAAGAAGTTAAAAAAAGAACTACCCTACAATGCAGGAATTGTACTTCTAGGTATTTACCGAAAGAATAAAAAAATACTAATTCAAAGAGAATACATGCACCCCAATGTTTATAGCAACACTATCAACAACAGTCGAACTATGGAAAGACCCCAAATGTCCATTGACTGATGAATGGATAAAGATGTGATTATATATACATAGATTATATATACAAAGAAGATATGATTACATATATATGTATATATATTAGGATATAAGTCACAAAAAGAAGGAAATCTTGCCATTTATTTCTTTTTAAGATTTTATTTATTTATTCATGAGAGACAGAGAGAGAGGGAGAGAGAGAGAGAGAGGCAGAGACACAGGCAGAAGGAGAAGCAGGCTCCATGCAGGGAACCTGACGTGGGACTCAATCCTGGGACTCCAGGATCACACCCTGGGCTGAAGGCAGGTGCTAAACCGCTGAGCCACCCAGGCTGCCCACATCTTGACATTTATAACAACATGGAAAGAGCTAGACAGGAATTATGCTAAGTGAAATAAGTCAGTCAAAGAAAGACAAATACTATATGATTTTACCCATATGTGGAATTTAAGAAACAAAACAAATAAGCAAAAGGGGGAAAGAGAGAGACAGATAGAGAGGCAAACCAAAAAACAGACCCTTGGCTATAGAGAAAAACCGATGGTCACCAGAGGGGACGTGGGTGGGGGATGGGTGAGATAGGTGACAGGATTAAGGAGGGCCCTGGAGATGACACCGGGAGTTGTATGGAGGCGCTGAATCACTGTATTGTATGCCTGAAACTAATTTTACACTGTTAAGTAACTGGAATAGAAATAAAAACTTTCATAAATGCATGTCTATTTGTATGTGTGCCTAGGTGTTGGTGGGTGTGTTTGTGTGTGCAGAGAAATGAAAGGAAATAAGCCCAAATACTAAGGCCATTAGCAAATTTTTATAAGACAATAAAGTATAACTTCCATCAAAAAGTTAGTTCATAAGAAAAGATTAAATAAATAAATATAGTTATAAATAAATATAACTATACTTGCTATGAAATCCAGGTAAAAAAATCCCAAGATATGTATAAAAAAAAACATTAATAGGAAAGTTCCAAAGAAAAAACCAAATGCTTCAACAATTAAGTTAAAAAGTACTCATTTTAAATCATACTGGAAATAGTAAAATGTAATGATTTTAAAGAGATAAAGAAAAAGATGCTTGATGAATTGTGCTTTTATAGCAGGATGTCATTAACCACTTATTTTGGAACTGGAACTTTTAACAAAAATCAAGGGAATTAAAGCTAGCCAACATAGTCAGTATTCCGACAGGTACAAAGATTATTCTCAGGAAACTGACAATATAGCCAAATTTAGGACTTTACATAAGAGTCTTATTTTTACAATTAACAATATGATCTGCTGTAACTGCATGCTTAAAAAAGAATCCCTACATTATGTAATCAATACATACAAGGTTTTCTTTTGCTTTCTTTTTTTTAGTTCTAGTGGTAGAATTTAGTGACTTATTGGTCGCATATAACACCCAGTGCTCATCACATCACGTACCCTCCTGAACACCCATCATTCAATTCCCTCCACCACCCACCTCCCCTCCACTAACCCTCAGTGTGTTTTCTAGAGTTCAGCTTCTCTTATGGCAAGAGAAACCAAAGCAAAACCAAACTATTGGGACTTCATCGGGATAAAAAGCTTCTGTGTGGCAAAGGAAATAGTCAACAAAACTAAAATGCAACCTATAGAATGGGCGAATATACTTGCAAATGTCTTATCTCCCCGTAGGGAGACTGTTCTCCCTCTGCCTCGCTCTCTGTGTCTCTCATGAATAAATATAATTTTTTTTTAAAAGAAGTCTTATCAGATAAAGGGCTAGTATCCAAAATCCATGAAGAACTTCTCAAACTCAACACCCAAGATGTACATGCTGTTTGTTGAAACTGAACCTTTTTACAAAGTAGGCACCTACTGGAAAAGTGACATATTGCATTCTAATTTTATTGGATGTTTATAAAATTTAGATTACTGAAAAGTTAAGTCTAGGATTAGCCATTTATGCTATTCCTGAGTAATAACTGACATAATCCTATTATAGAGGAAGAAAATAATATAACTAAGAAAGTAATGTCATAGCAACACAAAGATTCAACAAAGGCAGATTCAGCAAAGCTGTCCATCAATTCAAAAGTTCTTTATTGGGCACCTATTGTATGCCAGTTACCACACAAATGCTCAAAAGTAATAAAAATGTGTAATGCTCATGTGTACCAAGAACTCAGATATTTCTACACTTAAGTATTATGTAATATGATCATCCAGTACAAATTTCATTTTAATTATAAAATATTATTTTGTTAAAGTTCTATGTTTTTAGGAACATTTTGATTGAAATATAAGACTTTGAAAAACCCCAGATATTTGACATATAAATAAACACATTTATAATAAATCACTTTTTTTTCCTGGAAAGTTGTTGTAGCACCTTAACTTTTATTTTCTACACTTGAGAACAACATAAAAAACATGTAACTTCTTGTGTTTAAAATGTTATATTTAGTATGGCATTCTATTTAATATCTATAAGTAATAGCACTTTAAAAGCTGTGTTGATTTGGACACACTGAGGAAGGCTTTTACTGTGATTATGAAAGAAAAGCTTAAAAAGCCCTTCCTTAGGAAAATCTATGAATCATACTAAAATGGCGAAATTAGAACTTAAGCTTCTGGAAGTCACTTTGACCAAGTTGGATCAATGATGATCTTTCTTAAATCTTCTAGTAGAATGCTTAGTCTATTGCAATTATAATTGGCCAAAGAATTTTCTTATCAAAGACCCATATATTCTCCATGATTCATTAAAAGTACTTAAATTGACCAATAAATAGCATTTAATAACGCAATAACTCTCTCCAAAAAATTCTGAAAAGACCAAAAACACAGACATTTAAATAGTCAACTCAATATTTCAAGTTATATCTACACATATATATACATCAGAGTTAGTAGTATTCTTGGTAAGTCCTAAGTTTAATTTTAAGGTAGGATTTTTAAAGTTAACACTCTTTTCTATTAATCTGTTCTTGTTTTTAGTGAGATTATCACAATTATTGGCATGTACACATTCCATTATATATGCCAATGTATACTGTGTACAGAAAAGTCCTGATGCTCTTAATTACCCTAAGGTTCAGGTAAGGAGTTAAGTTGCATGAGTGTCTATTTGGAGTATAGACAGCATGCTCTGAAATCAGGAAGAACTGAATTTGGACTTTGGCTCTATTACTTGTGAGATCAAGTTATTAAATCTCCTTGATGCAAAATGTTCTCATTCTATACAATGATTCACGTAAAACATTTTGTTCAATGCTCAGGACAAAATAGATTCTCAAGAAGTGCTGGTAGTTAACTCCCTGGGAACAAGAGTGCCTGTGTTGTATTTCTAGACAAAAGTGTTCTACATATTCTATTTATATTATATGATTTATATTATAAATGCCATAATTTATACAAATAATAATAAAACAGTAATTTTCTGACTCGTTATCACTGGCCTTTTGTTGATGAGACATTTTAGCAAGCTGAGCAAAATTGTTTGGAATTTTACTTCCTTTAATGTAATTCTTATGCCTATCATGTTTCTAGATTCTCATATTTTACATAGGTGCTCATTACCACTATTCTTTCCGACAGCGTATGGTCTAAGTCATTATAAAAAAAATCTGAACCATTACCACTTCATACCCATTACGATGTCAACTATCTAAAAAACAAAACAAAACAAAAGGTAGACAATAACAAGTCTTAGTGATGGTGCACAAAAATTGGAATCTTTATGCACTGCCAGTGGGAATGTAAAATGTTGTAGCTGCTATGGAAAACTTGAGCAGTTCTTCAAAATTTCACAAGTTGAATTAGTACATGATTTAGGAATTCCATTTCTGGGTATATACCCCAAAAGAAACAAAAACAGAGACTCAAATAGATTTACATATACCTACGTTCAAAGCAGCATTATTTGGAATACCCAGAATGCAGAGGCAACCCACGTGTCCATGGATGGATGGATGGATGGATGGATTAAAAAAATATGTGATATATACAAGGAAATATTATTCAGCCCTAAAAAGGAAGGGAAATTCTGACACATGCTACAAGATGAATGGACCTTGAGGATGTTACACTATGTGAAAAAGTCAGAGACAAAAAGACAAATATTATATGATTCCACTTATGTGATATATGTGGTAAAATTCATAGAGACAAAAGGTAGCATGGTGGTTGCCAAGGGCTGGGAGGAGGGGTGAATCAAAAGTTATTGTTTAATGTCAGAATTTCAGTTATGTACGATGAAAATAGTCCTGGAGCCGTATAATCGTGCTGGTAGGCCACTAAGTTGAATGTACTTATTGCCACTGAACTATAAACATAAAATGAGCAAGATGATAAATTTCATGTTCTGTGGATTTTATTGCAATTTAAAAAATTAAGAACCATAGCATACTTTGAGAAGTTGGCCATAAGTGAAAATACGGTCCAAAGTGTTAAATACTGCTGGAGTTTTTATTTTTTTAAAGGATAATCTTTAATGAAATGTAACTGAGGAACATAGACTCTTCTTAAAGAAAGTGAACAACATATGTTGATTAGCAGAGGTACAATGATGTCAATGAAAACCACAGCTTTCAGAAAGAGAATCTTTCTGTCGTATCAAAAAGCAATGTAAAAACATGGAAGCTTTTTCAGGGATGAATCAGAAAGCCTTAGCAGGTTCTCTTAAAAGAAGAATATATAGCATACTATGTATTACATAGGGTATTCTAGATCATGTAACCCAATGGAATAACACACTGCGGTCGTCTGTTTGTGTCCTACCCCGCCACTAAATCCACACGCTGAAATCCTAATTCCCAAGGTGATGGCATTAGGAAGTGGAGCTTCTGGATGTCAGTAGGTCATGAAGTCAGAGCCCGCATGATTGGGATTAGTGCCCTTGTAAAAGAGACCCCAAAGAGCTCCCTAGTTCTTTCATCCTTGTGAGGTTACAATAAAAGTCTCAGACTTCTAGCCACCAGAACTGTGGGATATAAATGTCTTTTACGAGCAACCCAGTCTGCAATATTTTGTTATAGCAGCCCAGATGGACTAAGATGCATACCTGCTCAATATCTTCTCCTCTGTTTCTGGAATATACCCATATTCATCCGGTTACATATATAACATGGTGGCAGGGCCACTTGAAATCCCCTAATGACAGATGGAGGCACGCTAATCATGAGGTCAGGATGTTATACAATTAATTTATGAAAAAAATTCTGTGAAGCTACAGTTCTGCATGCTACAATAAAATAAATGGTCATCCTAGGTTACGACCTATTTTGTGGCTAGTTTAATTACCTCGAGTATATTCTAAAATCAGTGGAAAATGTCTTTTACTTCCTTTCTCCATTTCTTGATTTTTTCCATTGCATTTTATAAACATTGCCATAGTTTCAGAAGCATTAATTAAACAAATGATTCTCAACACTGATGAATGGAAAAGTTTGTCCCTTGAAATGAATTCATTGAGGGTAGGTGGCAGTCAGGAGGAGGATGAAGCAAAACTGGAAACTGTATTTAAATAATATTACAGAGAAAAATCACATATTCCAGCCCACTACTACAAGATTTTAGGACAGAAAAAGTAATTCTATGAAGGCAGACAGCTAAATTAAGTATTTACTCTGTATTTTGAAGATTATTCATCTTTGCTTCCCAAACTGACTTATTAAATTAATATAATCATAATGACCCAATGCAGAGAGGCAACTTCTCATTAGTGTTTTGGACTGATTTTCTTGGTTGTAGTATATTATGAGGCCGATTTTTCTTTAGTTGAGTTTATTGTTTCAGCTAATTTGAGATTAATCTACCATAACCTTCTGACAGCACACTTGGCTGAAGAGCCACATTAAAACACTTGTAAAAACAAACAAAACTGAGGTATTTTGACAGGGAATATATTACTCTTAATATCTAGACACAACCTGGCTAATAAGTAAAGGATGCTACAATTTTTTTTCTGCACAGTTTTATTAGCTGTTCGAAAACTGCAATATCAATATTTGCATATTTAAATAAGTAGACTGAACACTAATAGGTGTTGTTATGGTGGGAGTTTCCAAATTAAATCTGTGTTTGGAGCCATTCACCTTCTATTAAGGATCTCTTAAAAGACTGTCATTCACTGAAATTTAATGCTTTTTTTCCTATATTCTGATATTTCCAATATCGAAGTTCTTTAGCTCATCCCTCTCAGTAGCTACACCACACAGCTGATCACTCCCTCTTTCTCGACAGATTTTATCCTGGCCTTTCAGATTTACCTTTGCGTCTCTCTATTCTAGTCACCTCTAAATCTCAAGTGCCCACAATTCAATTTTAGCACATCCTTTTTTTTAAACTCTACACTTTCTTTCTAGATGATCTTAAATAAGGCCTTCATGTTAAACATAATTTCTTTGCCAGTGATATCCAAATTCATGTCACAACTTCTGGTCTCTCCAGACTTATAAATCTAATTGTCTACTTAATGTTTCCACTTTGAGGGATAATGTGCATTTCAAGCAAAGTATGTTAAATGGAGCCTTTATTTACTACATAGCACCCCCATCCTGCTCCTCATTCCATCCATACAGTCTTGGTAAAATATATTCCTTCAGGCCAAACCCCTAGGCATCACCTCTGTAGAGAGTGGGCTCTCTACACCATCAACTCTGGCCCTATCAACCTTGACGATAAATTTTGACCTATGACTTCAGTCCATCTCTGCTACCACCACAAAGTCCAAGTCACCTGCATCATCTCTCAGCTAGAGTCCTCCAGTGCTTTCCTAACTGCTACCTAGGTTCCTCTTGTTTCACTGCAATCATTCTCTGTTTATTGGGCAGAATAATATTTTTATCAAAATAAGTGAAATCATGCTGCTTCAGACTTAAATCCCACTGTAGGTCTCCAATTATACTCAGAATTAAATCTAACTCATTATCAGGACTGACTACTCTCTACAGGAATGAATCAGATCCAGATCCCTTGGGGACATTATCACATAACTTTCGCTCTTGACCACTACGTTCCAGCCACACAGATCTTCTTTCCCTTCTTCACCATACCAAGTGCATTCCTGCCTGATACATACTTGGCTCAGCTTTTGTGACTGGCACAATTCTCAACTCAAATATCCTTTCTGAAAAATGCATAGACGGAACATACAAATAAAGTAGCTATTATTACCATTTTCTATTGTATTATCCTGTCCCGTTTTTTTCCATGACACTTTCACTATTGTATTTACCTAACTTTCCATGTCTCTCCTCTCACCTCAGGAAACCTCTATAGCCCCCGACAATCAGAACGTAAAATCCTGAAAAAAAGGCTATCTGTCTCCTGGCCAGATGTTCAGGCTAAAGATAGCGAGCATCAAGCAGTAGATGTTCAATTATACTTTTCAAATGCATCGTTAAATTATTTTATATATATGTTATTCAGGAAAGATACTACAAAGGGCACGGTGCTTCTTGCTTGAGATTATACCTACTTTGTTTAGGACTACTTTAATTGACAAATGTATGCATCCCAGGTTTTCCAGGATGACTCCAATCTTAAATATTCTTTCTTTTTTTTATAATCCATCAAAATATCCCAATAATTAATATATTTTAATGCTGAAGCAATAATTGAGACTACTCCTTAAATTTAAACACAAAAAATAATTCTTATCAGATAATACACTGATCTTTGTTTTTAAAACCATAAACAAGACAGAGACAAATCTTCTATTTTCTCTCAGAGAGAAGCACTATAAATACTGAGTAAAATACCAAATACTGTTTTTTCAAGGCATCAGAGAGCAGCAAAGTCAGTCAGACTTGACTAAAAGGATACATATCAGAATGAGCTGGCTTGTCCATCTTGCTCTCAGGGTATCCACTGATTTACTGAAAGGTGAAGAGTTCATACACAAAACTACATTCTAGGGTATTCATCAATCTCCCAGGCTGAGAAGATGAACACTGGAGTTCAGAGCTAGGAAGTCATGAGCTACAGAAAAGTGTGCAAGTAGGATGTGAAGGGTCATGAGCCATAGAAAAATGGTTCCTACTTTCTCCTCAGCTTTTGCCTTCAAGAAATCTACCAGGACACCCGGGTAGCTCAGCGGTTGAGCGTCTGCCTTGGGCTCAGGTAGTGATCCCGGGGTCCTGGGCTTGGGCCCTGCAACGGGCTCCATGCAGGGAGCCTGCTTCTTCCTCTGCCTGTGTCTCTGTCCCTCTCATGGATAAATAAATAAAATCTTTTTTAAAAAGAGGGGGGAAAAAGAGAGATATACCAAATTAGGTAGTGAAAGAGCCATGCAAAAATGAACTCCTAAGAAGTGAATTGCAGAACAGATGGACATCTCATAGAGCTGAGAAGACCAACTTTGGAGTTCAGAGTCAGCCAAGAAGGGAAGAAAAGACTGTCTATTGGGACCCCTGAAGGTCTACATGCAGAAAAGGTCAAACCAGAAACAGCCATCAGAATACTTGATCAAAGCACAAAACGTTACTAGCTGATTGAATCAAGGCGAGACAGCTGTAGTCTAACTCTTGCCAGAACAAAAATAAATCCATTGAAGAGAATTTTTACAGATTTTCAGACACAATGTGCATTATTTAATAATAATAAAAAAAACCTAGCAAGGTTTTCATGAATCAATAAACCAAGAAGGAAGAAAAAGACAATAGCAACAGACTCACAGATGTTTCACATGTAGTTATCAGGCATATAATTAAAAATAACTGTGATTAATGTCTTCCTGATGAATAAATAAAGAAGTAGTTTGAAGTCTATTTTTAAAATGTATCAAATGGAAATTCCAGAACTGAAAAACAGAATTAGTGAAATTAAGAATTTAGCAAATTTAGGGTTTAGGGTTTAATAGAAGATTAGATTCGACAGAAGAAAGGATGACTATACTGAAAAAGTTACCATAAAATGTATAAAGAAGCCTAAAGAGAGGAGGGGGGAAAGGGAAAATAAAACTGAAGCACAAAATACATAATAGACATGATGGAAAGCCTAACATATTTGTAATTAGAGTTTCAGAAATAGAAGAGGGAAAGTAGATAAGTATCAGCATTTGAAGAAATACCGGCTGGAATTTTCCCAAACCAGTGAAAGACATTAACCCATAGAATTCAAAAGTTTTAAAATCCCAACTAGTATTCATTTCCTAGACACTGTAGTAAATCCCTGAACACCAGAGTCAAAGAAATACAATTTTCAAAGGTGACAATGGAAAAAGGCACCTTTCTTTGAAAGGAGAAGCAATGAGAATTTAACTGACTTCACAACAAAAATTATGAAAGCCAGGAAATAATGGAATGAAATCTTTAAAATCCTAAAAGAAAGGGGCACCTGGGTGGCTCAGTTGGTTAAAGCATCTGCCTTCAGCGGGTCATGATCCCAAGGTCCTGGGATGGAGCCTCGCATCAAGCTCTGCATTGGGTTCCCAGCTCAGCAGGGAGTCGGCCCCTCCCTCTTCATCTGCCTCTCCCTTGGCTCATGTTCTCTCTCGCTCTCTCTCTCAAATAAAGTCCTTTTTAAAATGCCAAAAGAAAATAACTTTCAAATAAAAGTTGTATTCGTAACAAAGACTAGGAATCAAAAATAAAGGCTTCAGGTAAAAAGAACTGAGAGAATTTGTCACCAGCAAACTCTTTCATGAAGAAGGCGCAGGGTGGGGGGACATCACTACAGATCATCTATACATTGAAAAGGTAATAACAGTATGTCATTCACAACTCCATGCCAATAGATTTGAAAATGTAGGGAAAATGGATGAACTTATTGAAAAGCCCAATTCAACTAATCAGCGAAAAGAAGAAAACTCTCAAGAGGCTTCAATGTATTGCAGCTATAGATCTGTAACTGACACTCTATCCACAGGGAAAACTCCTGGGGTCAAAGGGCGCCACTGTTGTATAGAAGTTAGAACACTCAACATCTTTAGAAGGAGAGGGCAAGAGAAGGAAAGCAGGAGGGTAGTTTCTGAGTTGCTGGTGCCCAAAAATGGAAGGTGGTGGTAAAGTTGAAATTAACGGGAAGATTTCTATTTTTTTTTTAATAAAAAGACTTTTTTTAAATCCCATGAATGACAGACTGAAGTTGATATAACTAAAATAATACCAGACAGAAAAAAACAACCTTCAAGTAAAGAACATACTAGTAATAAGATCCCTTCTTTAATGATTAAAAGTCCAAGTAACCAAGAGGATATAATCACAACAATAAGTACAGAAAGTGCTGTATAAGAGTTTCAACATCCACGTGACATTTTTAGGCTTTCTCTATATAAATATTAATTTCCATAAATTACTGTTTTTAAATACAATGATTTTCTTAACTTATATGCAAGGGAAACATGTAGGTATCATGTAAATATCTCAGTAATTTAACTGTTTTTGAGCTTAAAGTAGCTTTTGTTTTGTTTTTTTACAACACTCCCATTAGTAACTCCAGCCTATTTGTTCTCTGCTCAGCATTACTTTGAGAAGGTGGCCAGGAACTGATATCTACTGAGTAGTAGGTAACATGCAGCAGTGTGCTAGACTGTTTGCCTACATCACATCACTTTATCCTCATAACAACCTTCTTCAGAAAGAAGTGGTACTGTTAGCTCCACTCTACATGTGACCTAATCAAGGAGCAAAAATATGGGGCAATTTACCAAAAGCAAACAAACTGATAAATGATAAGTCAGGATAAGGAACTTGAGCACAATTACATCGACTGCTTTCTCCTTAGCCTCATTCTCATCTTTCCTGCCATCTTTGTATTTTAGAGACTCGGGGTCATACTGAGAACTCAGTATTATCTATGAACTAAAACACACATGGTATCATGTAAGCTAAATATACAGTCAATCTCTTTTTAAAAAACACAATATATGTGTATGTGATATATAAACATGTATAGGTATAATCATATATATATAATTTATAACATATATATAAAGTAAAAACTTAGATCCCCAAAATAAAATAGAATACACAGCATGATGAAATGCAGTTGTGTTTTATGTGTGAAAGCCATCAGACAGCTGTGAAAAATTGCCCACATTTAGTCTATTTTAGGCAGTTCTATTCAGACTTTCCATAACAGAATTAGTATGATTTTAAAATTTTAGCACTTTGCATAAAGTGAAATAAGTTAATCGAAGAAAGACGATGATATGGTTTCACTCTTATGTGGAATATAAGAAATAGCGAAAGGGACCATAAGGGAAGTAGGGAAAACTGAATGGGGAAAAATCAGAGAGGAAGACCAACCATGAGAGACCCCTAACTCTGGGAAACAAACTGAGAGTTGCTGAAACGGAGGTGGGTGAGGGGATTCGGTGACTGGGTGACGAGCACTGAGTAGGGCACATGATGGGATGAGCACTGGGTGTTGTACTATGTGTTGTAAACAGAATTGAAATTAAAAAATAATAAAATAGGGATCCCTGGGTGGCACAGCGGTTCGGCGCCTGCCTTTGGCCCAGGGCGCGATCCTGGAGACCCGGGATCGAATCCCACATCGGGCTCCCGGTGCATGGAGCCTGCTTCTCCCTCTGCCTGTGTCTCTGTCTCTCTCTCTCTCTCTCTCTCTCTGGGACTATCATAAATAAATAATAAAAAAAAAATTTTTTTTAAATAATAAAAAAATAATAAAATAAAATAAAATTTTAACAGTTTCCTACTGATTCTTAACAGATTTCTTCCTTATGTATTATTATTTCTGTTTTTAAATAAATAATTTTCTTATTTCCTAGTTTCAAGAACCATTGTCTGGGGCAGCCATCTTCAGACTACTTGAAATAGGATATGTATCTCCAAAACGTTCCCATTATCATGATGTTGCTAGAATTAATTTTATCAGCATTTTATATCAAAATACATATAGCCTACATCTGTACTTTTCTTTACAACATGGTAGGTTTTTTCCCCTTTTTACATCTACTTTTTCTTTTTCACTAACAAATAATAAAATATCAATTTAAAAAGTTACAGTCTTAGACCTCTCTGTTACAAAAGAACGGTTAAATTGGTTAAAATCTGCTTTTGCTACATAAAACTATAAACATGGTAAAGTCATACAGGGTGACAAATATGACTGGAGTTTATGTTTAGAAAAAGGATCAGTGAGAAAATTTACTTGGTGTTATTCAGGCCGACACTTAAAGAAAACTTCACAAATTAAAAAATATATAGCATATCTTCTCATAACATCACAATGAGATTACTTCATCGTTTGTTTAATTCTCAGCTTTAATAAGATTCTTACCTCGTGGATTGATGTTTTGCACTGTTTTTTCATTTATTCATTTATTCATTTAACATAAATTTATTGAGTTCCTCATATATTGGGCATTATTCTAAGAGCTTACCACACAACAATTAAAAAAAAAAAAAAGACAAAGATATCCATTCCCATGAAAAATGTATTTAGAAAGGTGAGGTTAAACAACATTCAACAGAGAGGAGGGGCAAGACGGTGGAAGAGTAGGGTCCCCAAATCACCTGTCCCCACCAAATTACCTAGATAACCTTCAAATCATCCTGAAAATCTACGAATTCGGCCTGAGATTTAAAGAGAGACCAGCTGGAATGCTACAGTGAGAAGGGTTCCCGCTTCTATCAAGGGAGGAAGACGGGGAAAAAGAAATAAAGGAACAAAAGGCCTCCAAGGGGGAGGGGCCCCGCGAGGAGCCGGGCTGAGGCCGGGGTGAGTGTCCCCAGGACAGGAGAGCCCCGTCCCGGAGGAGCAGGAGCTGCACCAACCTTCCCGGGTGGAAAGGGGCTCGCAGGGACTTAGGGCAGGACCCAGGAGGGCGGGGATGCCCTCGGGCTCCCTGGGACACTAACAGGCACCTGCGCCCCCGGGAGATGCGCCGAGGTCCCTAAGGGCTGCAGCGCACGGCGGGACCCGGAGCAGCTCGGAGGGGCTCGGGCGGCGGCTCCGCGGAGGGGGCTGTGGGGCGGGAGCGCGAATCCAACAGCGCAGGCTCCGGAGCACAGGGCGCCGGGACACAGCCCAGGATCCGGCCTCCCCCGGGACAGGCAGAGGCCGGGAGGGCCCAGGACAGCAAGGACGCTCCTGCCCCGAACTGAGCAGATCAGCGGCCCGCCCCGGAGCCTCCAGGCCCTGCAGACGGAGAGCCCCGGAGCTACTGCCGGAGCTGAATCCGGCTCCAGAGCTACCTCCGCCACTGGGGCTGTTCCTCCTGGGGCCTCACGGGGTGAACAACCCCCACTGAGCCCTGCACCAGGCAGGGGCAGAGCAGGTCCCCCAAGTGCTAACACCTGAAAAGCAGCACAGCAGGCCCCTCCCCCAGAAGACCAGCTAGACAGGGAAAAACAAATTATTGACCAAGCAGCACTGGAAAGTTCCAGGTGAAGTCAATGGACTTACAGTATACAGAATCAGAAGATATTCCCCCGTGTTTTTTGTTCTTTTTGTTTTGTTTTGTGTTTTTTTTTTATTTCTGATTGCTTCCCCCACCCCCTTTTTTTCACCTTTCTTTTTCTTTCTCTTTTTCTTCTCTTTTTTCCCTTTTTTTCTTCTTTCTCTTTTTTCTTTTTGTCTTTTCCTTCCTTCTCTCTCTCTCTTTTTCTCCTTTTCCCAATACAACTTGTTTTGGCCACTCTGCACTGAGCAAAATGACTAGAAGGAAAACCTCACCTGAAAGGAAAGAATCAGAAACAGTCCTCTACCCACAGAGTTACAAAATTTGGATTACAATTCAATGTCAGAAAGCCAATTCAGAAGCACTATTATACAGCTACTGGTGGCTCTAGAAAAAAGCATAAAGGACTCAAGAGACTTCATGACTGCAGAATTTAGATCCAATCAGGCAAAAATTAAAAATCAATTAAATGAGATGATATCCAAACTAGAAGTCCTAAGGATGAGGGTTAACGAGGTGGAAGAACGAGTGAGTGACATAGAAGACAAGTTGATGGCAAAGAAGAATGAGGAAAAAAGAAACAGACAATTAAGAGACCATGAACACAGATTAAAGGAAATAAACGACAGCCTGAGGAAGAAAAACCTACGTTTAATTGGGGTTCCCGAGGGCGCCGAAAGGGCCAGAGGGCCAGAATATGTATTTGAACAAATCCTAGATGAAAACTTTCCTAATCTGGGAAGGGAACCAGGCATTCAGATCCAGGAAATAGTGAGATTCCCCCCCTAAAATCAATAAAAACCGTTCAACACCTCGACATTTAATAGTGAAGCTTGCAAATTCCAAAGATAAGGAGAGGATCCTTAAAGCAGCAAGAGAAAAAAAGTCCCTGACTTTTATGGGGAGGAATATTAGGGTAACAGCAGACCTCTCCACAGAGACCTGGCAGGCCAGAAAGGGCTGGCAGGATATATTCAGGGTCCTAAATGAGAAGAACATGCAACCAAGAATACTTTAATACTTTATCCAGCAAGGCTCTCATTCAAAATGGAAGGAGAGATAAAGAGCTTCCAAGACAGGCAGGAACTGAAAGAATATGTGACCTCCAAACCAGCTCTGCAAGAAATTTTAAGGGGGACTCTTAAAATTCCCCTTTAACACGAAGTCCAGTGGAACAATCCACAAAAACAAGGACTGCATAGATATCATGATGACACTAAACTCATATCTATCAATAGTAACTCTGAACGTGAACAGGCTTAATGACCCCATCAAAAGGCGCAGGGTTTCAGACGGGATAAAAAAGCAGGACCCATCTATTTGCTGTCTACAAGAGACTCATTTTAGACAGAAGGACACCTACAACGTGAAAATAAAAGGTTGGAGAACCATTTACCATTCAAATGGTCCTCAAAAGAAAGCAGGGGTAGCCATCCTCATATCAGATAAATTAAAATTTACCCCGAAGACTATAGTGAGAGATGAAGAGGAACACTATCTCATACTCAAAGGATCTATCCAACAAGAGGACTTAACAATCCTCAATATATATGCCCCTAATGTGGGAGCTGCCAAATATTTAAACCAATTAATAACCAAACTGAAGAAATATTTAGATAATAATACACTTATACTTGGTGACTTCAATCTAGCTCTTTCTACCCTCAATAGGTCTTCTAAGCACAACATCTCCAAAGAAACGAGAGCTTTAAATGATACACTAGACCAGATGGATTTCACAGATATCTACAGAACTTTACATCCAAACTCAACTGAATACACATTCTTCTCAAGTGCACATGGAACTTTCTCCAGAATAGACCACATATTGGGTCACAAATCGGGTCTGAACCGATACCAAAAGATCGGGATAGTCCCCTGTATATTCTCAGACCATAATGCCTTGAAATTAGAACTAAATCACAACAAGAAGTTTGGAAGGACCACAAACACGTGGAGGTTAAGGACCATCCTGCTAAAAGATGAAAAGGTCAACCAGGAAATTACGGAAGAATTAAAAAGATTCATGGAAACTAATGAGAATACAACCGTTCAAAATCTTTGGGATGCAGCAAAAGCAGTCCTGAGGGGGAAATACATCGCAATACAAGCATCCATTCAAAAACTGGAAAGAACTCAAATTCAAAAGCTCACCTTACACATAAAGGAGCTAGACAAAAAACAGCAAATGGACGCCACGTCCAGCAGAAGAAGAGAGTTAATTAAAATTCGAGCAGAACTAAATGAAATCAAGACGAAAAGAACTGTAGAACAGACCAACAGAACCAGGAGTTGGTTCTTTGAAAGAATTAATAAGATAGATAAACCATTAACCAACCTTATTAAAAAGAAGAGAGAGAAGACTCAAATTAATAAAATCATGAATGAGAAAGGAGAGATCACTACCAACACCAAGGAAATACAAACGATTTTAAAAACATATTATGAACAGCTATATGCCAATAAATTAGGCAATCTAGAAGAAATGGACACATTCCTGGAAAGCCACAAACTACCAAAACTGGAGCAGGAAGAAATAGAAAACCTGAACAGGCCAATAACCAGGGAGGAAATTGAAGCAGTCATCAAAAACCTCCCAAGACACAAGAGTCCAGGGCCAGATGGCTTCCCAGGGGAATTCTATCAAACGTTTAAAGAAGAAATCATACCTATTCTACTAAAGCTGTTTGGAAAGATAGAAAGAGATGGAGTACTTCCAAATTCGTTCTATGAGGCCAGCATCACCTTAATTCCGAAACCAGACAAAGACCCCACCAAAAAGGAGAATTACAGACCAATATCCCTGATGAACATGGATGCAAAAATTCTCAACAAGATACTAGCCAATAGGATCCAACAACACATTAAGAAAATTATTCACCATGACCAAGTAGGATTTATCCCCGGGACACAAGGCTGGTTCAACACTCATAAAACAATCAATGTATTCATCATGTCAGCAAGAGAAAAACCAAGAACCATATGATCCTCTTATTAGATGCAGAGAAAGCATTTGACAAAATACAGCATCCATTCCCGATCAAAACACTTCAGAGTATTGGGATAGAGGGAACTTTTCTCAACGTCTTAAAAGCCATCTACGAAAAGCCCACAGCAAATATCATTCTCAATGGGGAAGCACTGGGAGCCTTTCCCATAAGACCAGGAACAAGACAGGGATGTCCACTCTCACCACTGCTATTCAACATAGTTCTGGAAGTCCTCGCCTCAGCAATCAGACAACAAAAAGACATTAAAGGCATTCAAATTGGCAAAGAAGAAGTCAAACTCTCCCTCTTCGCCGATGACATGATACTCTACGTAGAAAACCCAAAAGCCTCCACCCCAAGATTGCTAGAACTCATAGAGCAATTTGGTAGCGTGGCAGGATACAAAATCAATGCCCAGAAATCAATGGCATTTCTATACATTAACAATGAGACCGAAGAAAGAGAAATTAAGGAGTCAATCCCATTTACAATTGCACCCAAAAGCATAAGATACCTAGGAATAAACCTAACCAAAGAGGTAAAGGATCTATACCCTAAAAACGATAGAACACTTCTGAAAGAAATTGAGGAAGACACAAAGAGATGGAAAAATATTCCATGCTCATGGATTGGCAAAATTAATATTGTGAAAATGTCAATGTTACCCAGGGCAATTTACATGTTTAATGCAATCCCTATCAAAATACCATGGACTTTCTTCAGAGAGTTAGAACAAATTATTTTAAGATTTGTATGGAATCAGAGAAGACCCCAAATAGCCAGGGGAATTTTAAAAAAGAAAACCATAGCTGGGGGCATCACAATGCCAGATTTCAGGTTGTACTACAAAGCTGTGGTCATCATGACAGTGTGGTACTGGCACAAAAACAGACACATAGATCAATGGAACAGAATAGAGAACCCAGAATTGGACCCTGAACTTTATGGTCAACTAATAGTCGATAAAGGAGGAAAGACTATCCACTGGAAGAAAGACAGTCTCTTCAATAAATGGTGTTGGGAAAACTGGACATCCACATGCAGAAGAATGAAACTGGACCACTCTCTTTCACCATACACAAAGATAAACTCAAAATGGATGAGAGATCTAAATGTGAGACTAGATTCCATCAAAATCCTAGAGGAGAACACAGGCAACACCCTTTTTGAACTTGGCCACAGTAACTTCTTGCAAGATACATCCAGAAAGGCAAAAGAAACAAAAGCAAAAATGAACTATTGGGACTTCTTCAAGATAAGAAGCTTTTGCACAGCAAAGGATACAGTCAACAAAACTAAAAGACAACCTACAGAATGGGAGAAGATATTTGCAAATGACATATCAGATAAAGGGCTAGTTTCCAAAATCTATAAAGAACTTATTAAACTCAACACCAAAGAAACAAACAATCCGATCATGAAATGGGCAAAAGACATGAAGAGAAATCTCACAGAGGAAGACATGGACATGGCCAACATGCACATGAGAAAATGCTCTGCATCACTTGCCATCAGGGAAATACAAATCAAAACCACAATGAGATCCCACCTCACTCTAGTGAGAATGGGGAAAATTAACAAGGAAGGAAACAACAAATGTTGGAGAGGATGCGGAGAAAAGGGAACCCTCTTACACTGTTGGTGGGAATGTGAACTGGTGCAGCCACTCTGGAAAACTGTGTGGAGGTTCCTCAAAGAGTTAAAAATAGACCTGCCCTACGACCCAGCAATTGCACTGCTGGGGATTTACCCCAAAGATTCAGATGCAATGGAACGCCGGGACACCTGCACTCCGATGTTTCTAGCAGCAATGTCCACAATAGCCAAACTGTGGAAGGAGCCTCGGTGTCCATCGAAAGATGAATGGATAAAGAAGATGTGGTCTATGTATACAATGGAATATTACCCAGCCATTAGAAACGACAAATACCCACCATTTGCTTCAATGTGGATGGAACTGGAGGGTATTATGCTGAGTGCAGTAAGTCAATCGGAGAAGGACAAACAGTGTATGTCCTCATTCATTTGGGGAATATAAATAATAGTGAAAGGGAATATAAAGGAAGGGAGAAGAAATGTGTGGGAAATATCAGGAAGGGAGACAGAACATAAAGACTCCTAACTCTGGGAAATGAACTAGGGGTGGTGGAAGAGGAGGAGGGCGGGGGGTGGGGGGTAATGGGTGACGGGCACTGAGGGGGACACTTGTCGGGATGAGCACTGGGTGTTATTCTGTATGTTGGTAAATTGAACAGCAATAAAAATTAATTTATTAAAAAAAATAAAAAAAAATAAACAACATTCAACATAAATAGTAAAATGGGGTGTCTTTGTGACTCAGTGGTTGAGCGTCTACCTTTGGCTCAGGACATTATCCTGGAGTCCCATGATCAAGTCCCTCATCGGGCTCCCTGCAGGGAGCCTGCTTCTCCCTCTGCCTGTGTCTCTGCCTCTCTATGTCTTACTCATGAGTAAATAAATAAAAATCTTAAAAAAAAAAAAACCATAAAGTATACATAGTAACTTAGGCTGCAATATATTTTATGAAGAAAAATATAACAAAAAAGGTTAGGAAGTGAAGATGAGTTTGCAGTTTTAAATGGTATTATCAGTGAGGTTCTTGCTGAGAAGATGGCAACTTGAAAAATAACCCAAAGGAAGTGAGGAAACAGGTGAAGTGTATACTGGGGAAAATAATTTCAGACAGAGGAACAGTAAGTGTAAAGGCCCTGAGGCCGGGACAGCAAGGACAGAGACCTTCAAGACCTGATCAGGACACCAGCAGGGCAACTTAAGAGGGCAGATGAGTCTAGAGATGAAATGGGGTGAAGTAAAGATCCAGTAAATCCTCATAAGTCATTGTGATTTTCCCACTGGATAGGATGGAAAGCCATTAGGGAGCTTTAATGGAAGGAGTACTATAATCTGATTTTGTACTAATAAGATCAATGTGACTACAGTGTTGAATGTAGACTGAAGGGGAGACAATCAGAACTAATATTGTGCACCATGTAGACACTACCGCTGGTTCTCACCTTCATTAATGATTAAAAGGTCAAGCATAAATTCATTTAGAGGAAGAATACATCTTCTAATTAGCCATAGATCCTGCTTGTGACATTGAATCAATGATCTTAAAAGAAAAAAAAAAAGAACAGTGATGTTAATTGTATTCTATTATACTAAATAAGATGCATCCATGTAGGGCATCCTGAATGTGCAGATTATAATCTCCTCTATGGTTAACTTTGTATTTATCAGTTTAGCAGTGACCCAAATACTACTAAGACAAAAAAAAAAACTCAGTGATTTGAAGAGCAGCTGGGACCATTCTTTCATCAAGTCTCCTGAGTTCTTGCTAAATGCCAAGCCCCCTGAGGGAATAAACCGAAACCACCACCTTCAAGGACTCCAACTGGAGTCCGACGGAAGGGAAAGGAGCCTCTGGTCCCGACCCCCAGGCTGCTGCCTGTGGAGATGCGTGTCCAGGAGGAAACCTTTACATCAAATAGACCGTGGAACAGAAGCAAATTCAACCAACACAGTTTGAACCTTCTAAGGCTTTTTAAGACATTACGTGTGTAGGTCTCCTTCACTTCTTCAGATTCTGAGATATTAGATGCATATCATTTCCACTCCTTTCAACCTTCTGAATAACGAATTATAAAAGTTGTACCTTACCTCACTTTTTATTTTTTGCACACTTTACTAAGCAGAGAGAACATACTCTAAGCCACAGAACAACAGATTCGTTTAACAGGAATGAGTAAGAGGAGGGTCAGGAAGGAACACGCGACGAAAGAATAACACTCTTCCTTTGAGACTGAAAATCGGATAACCTTTATTATGTTTCTTCTTTTAAAAAAATATTTATTTGTATTTGAGAGAAAGAGAGAGAGAGAGAAATACAGTGAGCAGGGGAGGGTCAGAATCCTTGAGTGGACTCCCTGCTGGGCGGGGAGCCGGATAAGGGGACTCAACCCCATGGCCCTGAGAGCACAACCCCAGCAAAGCCAAGAGCTGCCACTTAACCAGCTGAGCCACCCAGGTGCCCCCACACTTATTATGTTTAAACAACAAATATTGAATCTATGAAAAAATTGAACTTGAAAAAACACTTCAATATATTTTATGCTTTATTACTACAGAGTGTTCAATTATTTCATTAAAAGTCTAAAAAGTATTTAGGGAAAAGGTTTCTATGCCACTCACATAGTTTCTAAAAGTATAGTATTTGCACAGAAATACTAACTCAACCTCCTTCCAAACCTCATTAAACTCTGTTAACCTAACTTACTAAATATGTCTCTATAAGATAAATGAATAAAATATTTAGGTCAAGATCTCTGCAGCTGTAAGACAATCTTTCTTGACAACTGCATTTTTTAGTTTTGGGGGACACACAGGAAGAGACGTGAACTGTTTATGCAAGTGAAGAAGATTCCTGCACATGGGGCCTAACTAATTTCATGCCATCCCTGGATTACCCACGATGAAGATGACCTTACTTTATATTAACAGTCTATCAAAAAGGCACCCCTCTGTGTCTGATCCCACTTGGTGCCAATCAGCTTTCTTCCTAAATTAACCCAAGAGGGAGGAAATGGCCCATTTTTTTAAAGTCATAAATTGAGATCAGATACAACACATACCATGGTAAGAATCTGATTGGAAAGAAGCTAAAAGGAAATACTTATTTTAAATTGTTGTATATTTTTCTTTGCCATCATACTGGATTTTTGCTTACAAATCAGTGCAGTTAAGCTTCTCTTCAAGTTTATGCTGATACCAAGACCTTATAATACCCAAAACAGCTATTTTGCTATTATCATCACTTCAAATTTTTTGCCATGATATTGTATTATTTATTATGCTAATCTAGAAATTGGGGCACAGCATGATTAAATCATTTGCTCAAGATATGCTGTGAGTAGATAACAGAATTGGGAAAAATTACTAATCCCTCAGCAATAAAGATCCGAAAACAATCTGTAAAATAAGTAGCCACTCTCTTCTCAATAATATATTATTTTTTTTAGTTACTTATCTAGAATGCTAAAATGTAAAAGGAATTTCCCAGTGTAATCTATAAAGATTTAAACAAGGAAATTCAATATAGGCGGTTTATTTTTTTTAAATAGTTTATTATTTATTCATGAGACACACACAGAGAGAGGCAAAGACACAGGCAGAAGGAGAAGCAGGTTCCCTGTGGGGAGCCCCATGGGGGACTTGATCCCGGGACCTTGGGATGATGACCTGAGCCAAAAGCAAATGCTCAATCACTGAGCCACCCAGGTGCCCAAGGCTGTTTATTTTTAAAATAGTAATTTTACTAGGAATTGTTTATGGTCAGGTTAAGATGGCAGAGTAGTAGGGGGACCCTGGGTTTTGCTCATCCCTCAAACACAGCCAGATCAACATCCAATCATTTCGAACAACTAGGAAATCTTAATCTTAAGGATTAAGAACACAAGTGGGGGGAGAGAACCTGGCATATTCAAGGTTCAGGGATGTGAATTAGGGGAAAGTCTGTGGTGCTGCAGGGCTTGAGGAGGGAGCCATTTTCTTGGAGAGAAGTCAGGGATGGAGGAAGAAAGTGGGAGAGGGAGCAGCACATAGGGTTCCTATAAGACCCCATGGTGGGGGGATCCCCTGGATTACACTGGGACAGAAGGCTCCCCTTCCCGAGTACATTTGGAAGAGGGTATCTTGGCCTCTCCAAGGATAAAAGACCTGCTGGGCAGCATTGAGCAGCAGCTCTTCAGCAGGGGACAGGGGCAGAGCAAAGGGCAGACAACGTAGTCGCAGCTTTTCACATGCTCCACCATAGATCAGGCACCTGGGTGACCATGCAAATGCTCTTCTGGGACAGAGCAGTGCCTGGAGCAGGGCTGCGGGAGGGTAGCAGGTCCTCACTTTGCCAGGTCCTTTAAGATGTTGTTTTGAATCCCAGCCACAGCCCAGAGAGAAAACACAGGAGAACTCTGGTGTCGGGTGAATGGACAATCTGGGCAAAATTTGAGGGCAGGAATCGGACAAAAGCCTGGGACACTGGTGGGAAGATTGTTCACCTTTCTGTGAGGGCCTCCTGAAAGCTGGCAGCTGCAAGTTCCCCTCACTGGACATGAGTTTCTCTTTCTGGGAGGAGAGTGCAGGGTGATGCCATCGTCTGCCACCACCACGACCCTCATCCTGCAGGCATGGCTGGAATTCAGAGAGAAGCACAGCACCTCCAAGGAAGGCTGGAGTCGCTTATACCAAACTCCACCCCCCTGTGCCCACTGGGGGCATCTTTACCAGGGCAGGTCTGATTACAGGCCAGTGTAGAGTCCCCTTCCACGGAAGACCAACACACGCACCCCTGCATGTACCATGTCTATCGATCGCAGAGCGCTCCAAAGCTTCAGCTTCAGTTCTAGTGGAAATATGACCAGCTTTCTTCCTTTCTTTTTTTATTTATATTTTGTTTTCTATTATTTTTTACAATTTATTTTACTTTTTTCTTTTTTCTTAGGAATGAGCTTAGAGTTTTTTGCTCACTAATTGGTTTGTTTGCTTCATTTTCTCATTTTTTGGATTAGGCTTTTTTTTTTTCTTCTTTCTTTTTCTTTGGAATCATAGTTTTTTTGTCTGTTTGTGTTTTCATTCCTTTTCCTTTTCTCAGATCAAGCTTCTTCTTCTTTTTAATTAGGCTTATCTTAAATAAATCAAACTACACCTAGTTAAAGGTCTCTCAGCTCACTCATTGATTTAGCTAACAAAGAGTTATGCAATACTTTCTCCATGGGAGGCACTCTGCTAAGACCAGGGATGGATACAAAGACAAGTTGGCCACCATGCTTTCTTTCCAGAATTTTTTCTTGTATAAGTGGTAAGTAGGTCACTATAATATACAAGATCAGAGTAGATATTCTCCACTGCAAGCAAGGAGGAATTCTGCAGAGGACTGACCTGTGGGAAAGAGCAGCCAAAACACAACAGCAGAGTACACACAGAATATACCAGAAACACTTGCTGAAGTGTCAGGCTCCGAACAGTGTAGGACCCCTTCTTAATATAGTATTACTCTCAGAAGCAAGAAATGTAACAAGCTCTCATAACACACAAAAGGCAAAAACCTAGACATAATGATAAGATGGAGGAATTCTTTCCAAAAGAAAGATCAAGAAGAAATCACAGCCAGGGATTTGCTCAAAACAGATATAAGCAATATGCCTGAACAAGAATTTATAATAACAGTCATAAGAATACGAGCTGAGCTTGAAATAAGCATAGAAGACCCCAGAGAATGGGAGCCCTGGGTGGCGCAGCAGTTTGGCGCCTGCCTTTGGCCCAGGGCGCGATCCTGGAGACCCGGGATCGAATCCCACGTTGGGCTCCCAGCACATGGAGCCTGCTACTCCCTCTGCCTATGTCTCTTTCTGTGTGACTAGCATAAATTAAAAAAAAAAAAAAAAAGAAGAAGACCCCAGAGAAACCTTGGCTGCAGAGATAAAAGACCTAAAAATGGGTCAGGCTGAAATAAAAACGATGCTGTAACTGAGACAAAAATCAACTGGATGTTACTACAACAAGGATGAGAGAAGCAGATGAACAAATATATGATACAGAAAGTAAAATTGTGGAAAATAATGAAGCAGAAAAACAGAAGAAAAGGAAACTATTAGATCACAGATATAGACTAGGGAACTCAGCGATTCCACAAAGTACCATAATATCCACATAATAAAGGTCCCAGAAGAAGAAGAGCAGGAAAAAAGGGACAGAAGTTTTACCTGAACAAATTACAGCTGAGAACACCCCTAATCTCAGGAAGGAAACAGGCATTCAAGTCCAAGAGGCACAAAGAACTCCCCTCAAAAATCAAGAAAAAGAGGTCAACATTAAGACATATCATAGTGAAACTTGCAAAATACAAAGAGAATTCTGAAAGCAGCTAGTGACAAAAGGTCCTAAACATAAAAGGGTGATAAACATGAAAGGTAAGCAGCAGATCTGTCCACAGAAAATTAGCAGGTCAGAAGAGAGTGGCATGAAATATTCAACATTCTAAGTGGGTAAAACATGGAGCAAAGAATACTTTATCCAGCAAGGCTGTCATTCAGAATAGAAGGAGAGATAGAGTTTCCAAGACAAGCAAAACTAAAGGAGTTCATGAAAACTTAACCAGCTCTGCAAGAAACAATAAAGGGAACCCTTTGAGCAGGAAAGAGAGGCAAAAAACCCCATGAAGATTAGAAAGGAACAGAGAGGGCAGCCCAGGTGACTCAGCAGTTTAGCACCACCTTCAGCCCAGGGCGTGATCCTAGAGACCTGGGATGGAGTCCCACGTCAGGCTCCCTGCATGGAGCCTGCTTCTCCCTCTCCCTCTGCCTGTGTCTCTGCCTCTCTTTCTCTCTTCTCTGTGTATTCTCATGAATAAATAAATAAAATCTTTCTTTTTTAAAAAAAGAAAAGAAAAGAGATAATCTACAGGAAAAGTGACTTTACAGGTAATACAATGGCACTAGCTTCATATCTATCAATAATTTCTCTGAATGTGAATGGACTCAATGCTCCAATCAAAAGACATACAGTATCAGAATGGATTACAAAACAAGATTTATTGATATGGTACTTACAAGAGACTCATTTCAACACGAAGATACTTCTAAATCGAAGTGAGGGGCTGGAGAACTATCAATCATACTAATGGACATCAAAAGAAAGCTGGAGTAGCCATATTTATATCAGACGAACTAGATTTTAAAACAAAGTCTGTAATAAGAGATGAAGAAGGGCACTATATCATAATAAGGGGGTCTATTCAACAAGAAGACCTAACAATTATAAATATTTATGCCCCCAACTTCAGAGCAAACTTGTAAATCAATTAATAACAAACTTAAAGAAACTCATTGATAATAATACAGTAATAGCAAAGGACTTTATCACTCCATTCATAGCAATGGATAGATAATCAAAGCAAAAGATCAACAAAGAAATAATGGTATTGAATGTCACACTGACCCAGATAGACTTAACTGATACATTCAGAGCATTTCATTCTAAAGCAGCAAAATACACATTTTTTCTAGTGCACATGGAACATTCTCTAGGATAGATTACATACTGGGTCACAAATCAGGTCTTAGACAATATGAAAAGAGAGATTATACCATGCATATTTTCAGGTCACAACTCTATGAAACTTGAAGTCAACCACAAGAAAAAATTTAGAAAGACCACAAATAAATGGAGCTTAAAGAACATCCTACTAAAGAATGAATGGGTTAACCAGGTAATTAAAGAAGAAATAAAAAAAAATACATGGAAGCAAATGAAAGTGAAAAAGGATAGTCTAAAACCTTTGGGATACAGTAAAGGAGGTGATAAAAGGGATGTATATAGTAATATAGGTCTTCCTCGAGAAGCAAGAGAAGTCTCCAATATACAACCTAACCTTACACTTAAAGAACTGGAAAAAGAACAGCAAATGAAGCCCAAAACCAATAGCAAAAGGGAAATAATTAAGATTAGAGCAGAAATAAATGATATAAAAATAAAAACAGTAGAACAGATCAACAAAATTAGAAACTGGTTCTTTGAAAGGCTTAGGTAAATCCCAGATTTACCAAAAAGAAAAAAAAGTACCCAATAAATAAAAACACAAATGAAAGAGGAGAGAGCACAACCAACACCACAGAAACACAATTATAAGAGAATATCTTGAACAATAATATGCTGACAAACTAGGCAATGTGGGAGAAACGGATAAATTCCTAGAAAGATATAAACTAGTAAAGGTGAAACAGGAAGATATAGAAAATCTGAATAGACTCATAACCAGCAAAGAAACTGAATCACTAACCAAAAATCTCCCAACCAACAAGAGTCCAAGGCCATATGGCTTCCCAGGAGAATTCTACCAAACACTGAAAGAAAAATTAATACCTATTCTTCTGAAGTTGTTTCAAAAAAAAAGAAATGGAAGGAAAACTTCCAGACGCATTTTATGAGGCCAGCAATACCTTGATTCCAAAACTAGACAAAGATCTCATCAAAAAGGACCAATATCCCTGATGAACATGGATGCAAAAATCATCAACAAGACATAGCTGATCAAAACTAACAGTACATTAAAAGGATTATTCACCATGATCAAGTGGGATTTCTTCTTGGCCTCCAGGTGTGGTTCAATATCCACAAACCAATCAATGTGATACATAACATCAATAAAAAAAAAAAGAGATAAGAACCATATGATCCTCTCAATAGATGCCGAAAAATCATTTCACAAAATAAAGCATCCTTTCTTGATAAAAACCTTCATGAAAGCAGGGATAGAAGGAACATACCTCAACATCATAAAGACCATACTGAAAACACCTATAGAGAATATCTTCCTCAACGAGGAAAAATCGAGACCTTTTCCCTTAAGGTCAGGAACACGACAGGGATGCCCACTCTCATCACTGTTATTCAACATAGTATGAAATGGGGCTGGGAAAACTGGGCAGCCACATGCAGAAGAATGAAACTGGACCACTTTCTTACACCACACGCAAAAATAAATTCAAACCGGATGAATGACCTAAATATGAGACAGGAAACCATCAAAATCCTAGAGGAGAACACAGCCAGCAAGCTCTTTGACCTCGGCTGCAGCAACTTCTCACTAGACACATATCTGGGGGCAAGGGAAACAAAAGCAAAAATGAACTATTGGGACTTCATCAAGATAAAAATCTCTGCACATTGAAGGAAGCTATCAACAGAAGTAAAAAGCAACCCATGGGAGAAGATATTTGCAAATAATGTGTCAGATAAAGGGCTAGTAACCAGAATCTGTAAACAACTCAACAAAATTAATACCCCAAAGCTAAATAATCCAGTGAAGAAATGGGCAGATGACATGAACAGACATTTCCCCAAAGAAGACATACAAATGGCCAACAAACCCATGAGAAAATGCTCACCATCACTCATCATTGGGGAAATACAAATCAAAACTGCAATGAGATACCATCTCACACCTGTCAGAATGGCTAAAATTAACAACTCAGAAAACAACAGATGTTGGCGAGGATGTGGAGAAAGAGGAACTGCTGGTAGGGATGCAAAGTGGTATAGCCATTCTAGAAAACAGCATGGAAGTTCCTCAGGAAGTTAAAAATAGAGATACCCCACAACCCAGCAATTGTACTACCGGGTATACAGCCAAAGGATACAAAAATGTTGATTTGAAGGGGCACGTGAACCCCAATGTTTATAGAAGCACTATCAACAATAGCTAAATTATGGGAGAGCCCAAATGTCCATTGACTGATGAATGGATAAAGAAGATATGTTTTACATACACACAATGGAACATGGTCATCAAAAAGAATGAACTCGCCATTTGCAACAACGTGGTCGGAACTAGAGTGCATTGTACTAAAGGAAGTAAGTCAGAGAAAGACAAATTCATGACTTCCCTCATATGTGGAATTTAAGAAACAAAAGAGATGAACATAGGGGAGGAGAAGGAAAACTAAATGAGATAAAAACATTGAGAGGGAGGCAAATCATAAGACACTCTTAACTACAGAGAACAAACTGAGGGTTGTTGGAGGGAGGAGGGTGGGGGATGCCCTAAATGGATGACAGGCACTAAGGAGGGCGCTTGTGGGGATGAGCACTGGCTGTTCCACATGTGATGAATCACTAAATTTTACTCCTGAAACCAATACTATACTGTATGTTAACTGATTTGAATTTAAACATAAATAAGTAAATAAATAAACAAAAATAAAATAAAAGTATTTCATAGACAAGCCCAGAATGTATCAACAACAGCAAGTAAAACTGGCCCTGGCTGAAATTCAAAGAGCTCAAAACAAAAAAGAGAACAAACAATGGCCAAACCTCTCGATGGATCAACGGACAAACAAACACTTAGGGATATTTACCTATTCATTACAAAACTGCTGTCCTTGACTCCCAGTAGAGTAATAGCTCATTTTCTGCTGTATAACCTATTAATCCTTCATGCTGTAGGTGACAAAGGCAGAAGTTATGCCATTTTAGAGGCATATGAAAATGCACTAGAAAATGAGAGCTCTGGTCTCCTGTCTTACAACAAAACAGATACTGGTTGTACTCTCTCGTAGAAGCCAGGAGATCACAGTGTGGTATTTCTAGAATCCAAGCAACATATGGAGGCCTTAAAATTATTTACCAAAAATTCTCATGAGCTCCCTAAGCTGGTCTTCAGATCCCAGTTCAGGAAATACTGGTATAGTTCCGGGTCTGGATTCAGACTCCCTAGGTTGAAATCCCAACCCTACCCACAATAAGCTTGGTAAAGAAGGTCAAGTCACTTGACTTTTCTAAGTGTTCTTTAACTACTAAGTAAGGATGATAATTCCAGCTGCCCTTTTAAGATTTTTGTGAGAAGTAAGTAAATAAGGATGTCCACATTTTCTCTATTGCCAATGCATTGAAATATGCCTGCCTACAGCCTTGTCCTTCACTAAATAAGTTCTAGGAACACGTTCCACAGATTGTTACTCCAAAGCCTAAACACCAAATGAGAGGCTCAAAGCCCCTTCCTGCTGGAGTTGTACCACAGAAACATCACGGAACCTACCTTTTTATATCATCAAAACACTGGCTAAATTAAAAATCCTGAGTCAAGTAGAAATAAGGATTTATTGCATTTTGCAAACTGTGCCGCCTTTCTCTTGACCACACAATAGGTCCATCTGCCAGAAAGAAGCAAAGGGTAAAGTAAACAAGGACATAAGGGGGTGCCACCCTGGGATACAGGAGTAGATGTACCACTTTCACCAGGTGTGCTCCAGACTCGGAGTTAGGCAGTCTTGTCTCATAAAATAGAATCTTACAACTTGTTTATGAAGACTGAACTATAAAAGATGCCTGGAGTATTTCCTCCTCTTAAGGCCATTAAACTCGATAGGAAGAGGAGAGAACAGGAAAACAAACCCACATAACTCTTAAGATGTCATGTGGGAATGGATGAGGGGAGATACAAAGCAAACCCAGGAACATATAAATGGCTTCCCAGAAAAATGGGCTTTCAGGTGGATTCTGACCTGCTGAATTAATAATGATAGAAGTGAATTAACAGAAACTTGTAATGGTACCATCCAGTTTTAAATTAGAAGGTAAAAAGCCGCTATGTTAATACATATATACGGCTGTGTTGGGATCAAAGAGTAATGTAAGAGATTTGAGTGAACTGTATAAATAGCTGACTCTTATTCCACGTGCAATTTAAAGAATAAGCAGAGAGGGAACCAGATAAATTAACCATCACTGTTGATTAATTCCCTGTCCCAGAAGATGATGAGAGGTCCCAGACAGCCAACTCACTTCTGACTGGAAGGGCCCACTTTCCATGATCAAAGGAAGAGGGATAACCCCAGTGACTGATAAAGGACCAAGATGTCTTTATCAGAAGAGGGATGAAGTCCATTTTGAGGGCAGGATCCTCAGGGGAATCATGCCCAGGACTTCCCTGACCTAACGGGTGATTGATCAGCGTTGTACTTTGCTCTGTCATCCCCTGATGGTGCTCTGAGACCTCCTGAGAAATATCATTAACTCAAGGCTGACATTCAGCTGCTACTACGGGTAGACAGAAATCCATGCCAGCTGGCAACTTAGCCGCAGCCCCAAATCCTTGCTGTCACCCAGATGCTCAGGTCCTGAGTTGTCTGGATGGGTGAAAAGAGGATCTCCTATGAGACCTATCAGCCAGCAATTAGTAGTTCCTGAGTGTGTACACCCTGGCAAAAAATGGGCCCAAACTCTGAAGGTGGGGTTGGGGGGAGAGGTTGACTCCTGTTGATGACAAATAATGTCCACATGTGAAATGGCTGGTGCCTGTCTGGTCTCCTGAGAATGTGACTGACCCTCATGGGCTGGTGCTTCTGTCCACCATGACCACCTGTAGAAACATGCTGTCTACATCATGTAGGCATCAGCCACCAGCAGTCTTGGCCATTGTGCCCTCACCAACCTCCACAATGCCCTGGTGCTCTGACCCCACTGGGCACGGAGGAGTGGCTGAGAGCCCTTCCTGCATGATTCCAGGGAATGAGAGACAGGCTAAGTTACAGAAGTCATCTAAGTTAGACGCTCGCAGTCTCAGCCTTTGGTCCATTAAATGAGCTTTTCTATTTGGAACAACAGCCAGATAGGGGAACGTTTTACCAGATTCCATCCTACTTGCAAACCTAAAGAACTTGGGGGAGGGGATGGTAATTCTTGATTAATAACTTGAGCCTGACCTAAATATTGTGAACAGAAAGGAGAAAGAAATTGAGTGTAGAAGGCATCCAGGCCTCTGTCACACAAACTCTAACAACTTCAACATCAAATTTGTACAACTACAAGGCTTGTTACCTCATTCAGTGGCCCAAGTTTAATTTAAGAATCAACTGTCACAGCTTGTTCGACTCTCAGTAATGAGAGGCAATTTACTCGAGAGCCCTGTTATCCAAGAACCCTTCAAGGCACACACCACGAGCAGAGCAGGAGTCCTGTCTTATTTTAAAAGTCAAAAATGAAAATAAAAATAAAAGTCAAAAATGGCACCAACATATTTTCTTTATGTAAAATTTTGTTGATCTGTATTTTCGTCATTGACTCTCACTCGTCAAAACAGAATCAGCTCCTAGTTCAGTTCTCAACGCGTCATGGGCAATTCATTTCCGTGGTGCTTTAGAAGTAAATGCCAAACATTCCTAAGTAATATCCTAAAGGAAGAGGCCCCTTTGTTCCTCGTATTAAGAAAGTAATGAGGGGAGATAAGAAAAGCATCCTCTCACCCAAGAACTACTAACTAAACAAATGGTAAACCCAAGATATAATTTTAAAAGTAAATCCAGGATATCACGTTAACAGCAAAATGATTTAAAAAAAGAGGGGGGGGGGCACTATACCTGCTGCAAATCCAGTGTAATTGTCACATAATGGTATTCAATTCCGTTCTTAATACTGGGACTCTGCCACCAAGTGTTCTTTCCATCAATGGCATTTGTAATTGGGTGTCTCTCTATCGAATCAGCAGCGACATGTGAAAAGACAAAAAAAAAAAAAGTCATATAATGAATTTATAGCTGTTCCTCTAAAGAAAAAAGTAAAAACTAAGCTGAAAGCATCATCACGTCAATACCAAACATCAAAATAATATAAAGAGAGAGCAACTCATATCTGCAACAGCGGGAATTTAATGCTGACTCTGCCCCGGCAGCCGCAACCTCACGGGAGATGCCCTGACGCCCGGGCTACAGGCGCAACAGGTGCAGCGAGCAAGCTGTGTGGGGCCGTGGGGCTGCCCTGGGGGGGGGTCAGTGGGGGGCAAGGATGCCAAGCCCAGGGCCGCGCCGCCCAGGCACCTCTATTTTGCATCCGTTTTGGGAACAAAACCTGCAGTCCTGCATGGTGGTTGAAAGGTACTGGAAGTGGGGCACCCGGGAGCTCGGGTGGGGTGCCTGCCTTCGGCCCGGGGTGTGACCCCAGGTCACAGGATCAAGTCCGTATTGGGCTCCCCACAGGGACCCTGCTTCTCTGCATCTCTCTCTGGGTCAGGAAGGAAGGAAGGAAGGAAGGAAGGAAGGAAGGAAGGAAGGAAGGAAACCCGGCCTGGTCCTCCTAGTAGAGTAAGGCGGCCCGGGCTTGCCTTCCCTTCTCTGTCCACAGGCGCCCCAGGCCGGGTGCAGAGGGGCAGGGGCGGTGCTCCCGGTTCCAGGCCGAGGTCCCTCCCCTCCCGCTGGGCAGCTGCTGGCCCCGCCCGATGCCAGCGAGCTCAGGGCGCCGGCTCCTCTGCGCTGTAGGTCCCGGGCTTCACTGTAGCAGCCTTCGCAGCTTGTTTGTTTCAAGATTTTATTTATTTATCCATGAGAGAGAGAGAGAGAGACCTAGAGAGACCCAGAGAGAAAGAGACCCAGAGAGAGAGAGAGAGAGGGACCCAGAGAGACCCAGAGAGAGAGACCCAGAGAGACCCAGAGAGAGAGAGACCCAGAGAGAGAGAGAGAGAGAGGGACCCAGAGAGACCCAGAGACAGAGAGACCCAGAGAATAAGAGACCCAGAGAGAGAGAGAGAGAGAGAGACCCAGAGACAGAGAGAGACCCAGAGACAGAGAGAGAGAGACCCAGAGACAGAGACCCAGAGAGAAAGAGACCCAGAGAGAGAGAGAGAGGGACCCAGAGAGACCCAGAGAGAGAGAGAGAGAGAGAGACGCAGAGAGAGAGACCCAGAGACACAGAGAGAGACCCAGAGACAAAGAGGCAGGGACCCAGGCCAAGGGAGGAGCAGCCCCGGTGGGCGCCCGCCTTGGACTCGCCCGGCCCGGGGTCACGGCCTGGGCCACAGTCAGGTGCTGGGCCACTGAGCCCGGCACCCTCTGGGGACCCCCGCCTGTCTGCGGGCACCCCGTGAGCGGCCGGGCAAGGCCTGGGGATGCCCCAATGCGGCGTGGACCATCCTCCGGCCCGGGGCAGAGGAGCCGGGTAACCACCGCCGCTCGTCTAAACCGTGCGCGCAGTCCCTGGAATAGGGATTCCGCAGTCCCACGTCACAGCAGGGCTTCCCAGATTAACTTCCAGGAAAAGTGAATTAAAACAAACAAACAAAAAAAAGCGTTTCCGAGAGGCGTGCAGCCCTGAGCCGAGCTCCGCACCTGGCGCAGGTCCCCGGGCCCCGCAGGCCCCTGGCTCCCAGTCACCGACCCTGCGCTCTCATCCCAAAATGGACATCCGAGACCAGCTAAAGGTGTAAAGAACTGTAATTTCAAAAGGAAGACCAGTCCTGTAAAGTGTGTTCATTTTGTTGTCGTGAAAAACTCAGAAATTTCTCATTTTCTCCTTTTTCCGCTGGCCAGGAACCGTACCTTGGATGAGAACTCTAACATGCTTACTAGAGGAGCCTCACAGCTATTAATATTCCAGCCATCATTATGCACAGACATAAAATAAACCCTACATCTGTTCAAAATGTACACGGTTCTGAATCTTAATTGGAGCCAAATTGGATTTAATAAAAAATTTGAAAAGAACCAAAACCAAGCAAAATGAAGTCCTCAATGCAACAGGAATTTCATAATCAAGTGAAATCATTTTCAAAAGAAAAAAAAATTTAAAGATTGTATTCATTTATTCCTGAGAGATCCAGAGAGAGGCAGAGACCCTGGCAGAGGGAGTCGCAGGCTCCATGCAGGGAGCCCAACAGGGGACTCGATCCTGGGACCCCTGGGGTCACGCCCTGAGCTGAAGGCAGAGGCTCAACCGCTGAGCCAACCAAGCATCCCCAAAAGAAAAAATTTTACTCAAAACTGAAAATACACTAAATTTGCCATTTTTAAACTGTGAATACTTTCAGACTCTATTACTTCCGTGACAGCAGAACACTAGGACTTGTTCAATTAAAAACATACAGGCTTACGTCCTTGAGTTACTTATGGGAATACGACAGTGCAAGACAGGACAAAAATTTTCTATTTTTATTGACAAATTGTTTAATTCAGCTAAACAACTGGATGGATTTCACTTTGCATCTAGTCTTATCACCTTCGCAGTCCCCTGAGTCATCCTATCTCATCAATGAAAAGAGAAACTGCTGAACGTGTTTAATAATTAGCACTTGTCCTGTTGAAGCTCAGAGAGGTATCAGGTCCTTATAATGACAGCAAATACCATGAGCAAAACCAAATATCAGATAAATGCCCTCGTGGTGTCAGCGGGTGCTGAAGTTGGCACATTAAGGCGTCAGAACCATAAAGGAAATATTTCTGGCACTGCTTCTGAAGAAAAATAAATATCACAGCAAACATTCCCCAAACATCCTCCAGAATCTTCTTTACAGGCCGTGGGTTTAATATGCGACAGAAAAACACACACACAGCCACATTTCCAAATCAGATCTGTGGCTCTCCGGTAATTCTGCGAGAAGCTATCTAATTGGAAATTTTGCTACCTGCCACCTCCGGTCAAATTGATACGAGAATTAGTCACGAAAATGAGGACTGGGAGATGAATCAACAATTAACCATAATCCCCATTATGAAAGTTTAATCATAATTAATTTGCGAATACTGATTAGTTGTTGGCATACATCCCTTACTTAGAACGAGATGGAAACTTACACCACCCTCACCAGGGAGAGCTGCGCAAGTCAATCCGAGGGCCAGCGGCCTCAGGAAATTGGTGGGGGACTCACGGATGAGGTCAATCTTTCAAGCTGCTAGTTTTTAATTGGGAAGCACGATCTATTAACAGGAAGCCCAAGGTTCCTTCCCTTTGTACCGTAATTGAGTACGGACCCGCCAGATTTATTCGAGCCGGTCAATGCATCTGTAGAGTCTTATCATATGTTGCTCCAACTTTTCCTAAAATAAATTCCTACAGTTTATTGCCAGATTTTTATTCTCCTGGGGTGTTGTGTGTTCTAAATTCCTAGTTCCAAAACAGGACTTCAAGATGTAATGAAGTTGGTAGCTTAACATCCAGCACACAGAGTAAATCCAGACAAAGTCTAAAGAACGGTTCAGGTCAATAAAAGGGAGGAGATTGGAAACAGACGTCCTCTGCGTCTTGCCTGGTCACTAAAACAGTTCACTTCTGTCCCAATGTGAAGCAAAGGGGCGGGCCTGCCTCAGTGCGGCTGCGTCTTCCAGTGAGACACGGAGACTCTGCAGGGGGAAGTAACAGGTCCCTCCTGGACTCAGTTTGGCCAACGCATCTCATCCACGTTTCCAACCCAGAGCCTCCACTCAATCATCGTCCACCCCCGGCTTCGCATCTTCCTTCCATCCTGTCTCTGTGACTGTCCACAGTCCCTCGTGTTTCTCCTTTCCAGAACACCATTCCCTGTACTTCAGGCAATGAGGCTTTTGGATGCCCAACGACATCCAACCACTTTCTCGGAAGCTTCTGTTGATACCTCAGTTCCCACTAAGGTTTTCCTTCTCAGAAGTCCTACGTCACTTATAATATGTACTACGGGGCATACGAGCCCTGAGTTTACAGTTTTGAATATCTGATTGTTCTCTACATCCAACCCTTGTTTATCCTAACACTGACCTTGTAGGCGGGAACCATAAAGATGTGTATTCATATCTATATACAAACATATGCACATACACACGTGTACACACACATATGATTTTATATACTGTAACCCCCCACCCTCTGCGAGCCCATCCTAAGCACACGTCCACACCCTCCCAACCACCTGCCCCCATTCCCCACCCCATCCCCACCATGTCCATGCCTCCAGTCTTCCTCACATTCTCTATGAAATCATCCAGGCTCCAAGTCTAAACCAATGGCATTTCTCCCAATCAGGCTTCACTTTCTTCCCTAATGCACCTAAAGCTCATAGTCCATCCATTCATTTCTTCTCTGACCTTTGCTTCAGTCCTCTTGCCCCCTTATCCTTCCATTCTACTTTCTCCGTACAACGCCATGAGGCCCAGTACAAACACTTGATTCTTCCATTTTACCCCACATGGAATTCTCACTTTGTTCCGATTGTGGCTCAGAGACTCTCCCAGTCCCCGAAAGGGGCTAGTCGAAATTGTATGTCTTTCCTTAGCAGATGACTCAGACACACATCTTAATGAGAAAAATCAAGAGCATTAAATAAGAATTCCCTCCCAAATACTTCCTTCCATCTGCCTCTACTCATTCCGTCTTCCTTGATTTGATCAGTTAAAAGATAGGTGTGTCCCCATTTAAGGCTTTCCACCAGACTCATCTGGTTGTTACCTCTAGAGAACTACCACCCGCACCTTTACCCTCAACTATATCCTCAACTTTCCTGGCCTCACCTTTCGGCACTGAAATTTGCTCAAATGCCTCCAGTCTCTGTGAAAACCTTCAAAACACACATGTTCCTTCGTCTGCCAAAGTCCTCCGTTCTCTTTCACATTGAGGATATTTGAGGGAATATTCCCACGCTCCTTTCTTTCCTCTTTACCTCTCATTTGTCAACTCTGCACTGTGGCCTTTGCTACCATCAATCCACCGACTGCTTTAACATGGTGGATCCCGTGTTGTCAAAGTTGAGGAAACTCTATTGTAGGCTTCTCTTACTCCGTATCTTGGAAGCAGTTAATATTATGGATTAATCATTCTTCCTGAAAATTCTTTCCTTCCTCACGTGCATGGTATTCAAACCTTCTGGTTTCCTTCCTTGGATTTTGTTTCTCTTTACTGCCTTCTAGATTTCACCTAATCTGCCTCCCTTAGCTTTTGGTATTTCCACAGGGCTTTGATCTAGTCCTTTGCCCTTATTGTTCTATATAAAAATAAGCATATAGATGTGTCCCATCACTCCCCACTCCTATGTCCCTATTGTAATAATCTACGTCATAGAAATAACCAGATTCATGAAAAGGCAAGGGACATTTCTGATGGTCATCATATTTTTCTTAACTTTTATTTAATTCCATGACACACAAGACCATCAATCTTAATAACAAAAGTCCCAATTCTCCAAATAAAATAATGTTTTCAGCATCTCTAAATTACACAATAGAGAGGTGACTGTGCATTCTTCCCTTTAAGGAGTTCCAATAAAGAATGAACAATGCCCTCGAACTTCCTTTTGAGATTTAAAAAAATGTAGATTGTGTAAATTTTCCAACTTAAAAAGAGAAGGAAACTAAGCAAATTTTAAAATAATGTAATTATGTTTTATCCCCATTATAACTCATCTCATTGCCATTATTTCCATTATTAACCACCCCAATATATGTTTGATAATTTCCCAGAGTGTATCTCTAAATCTCTAAACCAACCTCCGTCTCTAGAATTCTTGCACCCCATCTTCCCCTTCTCCATATAAATTCTTTGCCTGTTAATACAAATCACTCATAATTAACTGAATGTATCATGCCATTCCATGCCTTCAAGACTATGTGCTTTTTCTTTTCTAATACTTTCCACCTTACTCTTATTTTTGCAGTCCATGGGCCACTTTCTCCCAAGGATAGTTAAATAACCTGTCTCATGTTCCCTCGACACTCAATTTACTTTTCTGCTTCCCCCCTTCCCCCTCTAAGTCTCTGAAGTCAAGGGCTACGTATGATTTACCATTATGCTTCAGTCCAATGCATTGCTAGTAGAGGTGCTCAAATGCTTGCTGAATAAATACATAAGTGAATGAGAGATAGTGTCGTTCATAGAAGCCAGCAAGAGGGGGTTGTGTAACACCTGTCCTTGAAACACTCCTCTTGTGGTAACTAAGAACCTCCATGATCGAGTTCCAGCTCCCGCATGAGACTTAGCTCTGCTTTCTTCGGCCTTTGGATGCTCTTAGTTCTAGCCATCCCTCCCTAACCGGTTCCCTGCTGAGCAAAGAAGTTTTTCTATCTCATTCTCCTCTCTCTTTCTGGCATTTCTTCTTCTCTTCTGACTCTCTTCTTTACCTGCTCAGCTAACACCAGTCCTTGGATCTCAGCTTAGATATCACTTCTTTGGACAAGCCTTCCCCAGCACCTACACAGATTCTTTATCTTGTACTTTTTGCCCATTCCTTCATTGATTGAAGTGAGGGACCGTCCCTTATTCCTGTTGGATCCTCACGGGAGTACCTGACACACACGTGACCCACAAATGACTAACGCCTGTATTCACAACTGTATCCGCCGATACTGTTCTGGATGTAGTAAACCTGGTGACTGACACAGGTCTTCAGCTGGAAAACTCCTCAAGCACTACACCTGGTACATATAAAGAACTCCAGTGAGGTTTGTCAGATGAGAGAGGAGGCCTCCAATGGAAGAGAAGTTCTAGGAGTCCGGGACACCACAAACTCTTGACTTCAATGCACATCAAGACCTCTCAATTACAGATCCTAGCCAGTGCCATGCGAATATGAATTAAATTACATACGGTATGGATTGCTGCTGTTTTGATTGCAGATTCGACATTGGGGGTTCCTCACCGGCTGCCCAGGGACATGCTCTACCAATTTGCAGTACATTTCGGGTCCTTTTTCTCCACATGTTGCATTCGTGGTGATAAGAGCATTAGAAGCAAGATTCAGGACAGCAGGGAATAAACCTGAAAAAGAAGGACAAAGGAAGATGTGTGGGCCAGAAACAACATGGTATGCTTTTGCTGCATTTTAAGATGAAATTAAGATATTTTTCAGAGCATTAACTTAATCAAAAATTAAATAATCAGCGATAATTGAATATCTGACTTAATTAAGTACTCTATATAAATAGCATGTGTTCTCAAACGAACACTTCTATCTGGGTCTTAAACATAAAATCTAAACCTATCTTCTTAATTTTTAACCTCTAATACTTAATTATCAAGAAAGTCCCATCTCTAACACACACTTTAAAAAAAAAAATCTGTTCATGTTCTGGGCAAAAGATCCATCTTCCATTTCAGCTATTTTATATATAGTAGGAAACTATAATCATAAAGATTTTGCACAAGTTTGCATTTATGTTTTTCATGGTCATCTTTATGGTGCAATTATTATTTAGCATTAAGTGGTTGTTATAATTCCTTTATATCCAAACTGGAGAAAATAGCAAATGATGGAAGATTTTGGAAAACCATTCTTTACTGCCTTCTGTGCCATAAGGCCATATTATATAGCAATATATTATCAGAAATAAGTAATTACAGTAGCCCATGATCATACCAGCGATTATTTCTTAGATACAATAGAAGTTTAAGTTTGCTCAGATAAACATCACAGAGACCTATCTCAGTGTATAGTTGAGAAGGCCCTTCATTCTAGATGAACCCGGGTCTTTACTTTCTACAACTTAATGTCAATATTGCTTCACACGTGGCTAGTATTTGCATTTTATGGACCTCCTTTCAACGACAATGCAGAAAGCCATTTTTTCAGAAGCCACTCTCACTGATAAAACTTGTCTTGGAGAAAGTATATTTGAGATTACAGATGACTTGACTCGTTGTATATAAGGAGCATGCTAACCATTTACGTGGTCTCTGCTCTAGTCATGTACCACAGAGGTTTACATTAACTCAACCTCTGGTAGAAAGTCCTTCATTAACTAAGTCTTATGTCCCAATGTTTTACTCAGATCTGCAGTTTTGAGTTCATAAGTGTTTTCTTATCTTCAAAACTTAGTACAGGCTAGGTATGGAGTAAGCACCTAACATATCTGTAAAATGAATGAATTATAAATACCAGCCACATAAATGTTCTGTGCATTATCTGCATCTTCATTCCCATCCTCACCACCAGCATTACTGAATGTTTATAATGTTCCAGGCACTGTTCTAGCACTCCGTCTTCCTGGACTAACTTGCTGCAAAGGACACCCTTATGAGCTACATGCTACGATTGCCTTTATGTTACTGTGATGTTCAGTAATTCGCCAGCTTTGCAGCTAGCAAATAGCAGAGCTGTGATTTGAGCCCAAGAAATCTCGCTCCAGAGTCTAACCTCTTAATCACTATCCTGTATGTTCTCTACGATGTCATATGAAACCTACATAAATCTAGTGCTAATTTCTGGTCTTGGTTGATCTTAGAATTGCACTGAAAGAAATAACAGTACAGCAAATAAAAAAAGATTTTTAAGTAATTTTTATCTATTTTGTATTCACTCTCAACAATTTCAGAGAGGTAAGCGAGTTCATAAGACCAGGCAAGACCACAATTACCATCTCAGTCACTCTCGGGGTCTCCCAAAAAGCTGCTTCCAAACAATCTTTCTCTTCCCTCCCTCACCACACTTTACTGGTCTCTAAAATCCTCTGGCTCTGCTGCTCCAATCATTTATTATTATTATTATTATTATTATTATTATTATTATTAGTTTTACTTCTATTTGCAGCTTTATTGGAAACTACCTCAATTTGGTGAGGTTTGCCACATTCCAAATTTTAAGATAATGTGATCCTTCCCAAAGCATTATCTCTTCACCTTCAGTATTGTATGCTCTAGACGGGTTAATGATATATGATTAAATACAGTCTGTCATTCATCACCATCTTGGATTTAACTGTGTAACTATTATTTCATCAAATATGCATCAAGCACACAAGAATGCCTGATAGCACAAAGATTTGAGAATGAAAAAAAAAACGATTAAGATAGGCTTATTGGGAGAAATGATCTGATCTGAATGTCAAAGGAGAAATAGAAGTTTATCTGGTAGTGAAAAGGAAGAAGGAAAAAGCCAACATAGCAGGCGGAGGGGAAGGCATAGGAGTATGGACTTTTTTCTGAAAGCTTATGTGGATGTTAAGTGACAAATGGAGTAGTTGGCTTTGCAATTGTCTCAACCTGTTAGATTAGGGGATTGTTTAGACGTGGATATGGATACAGAGACAGATATACAAACACAGATACGGATACAGGCCTAGATGCGTACAAAGTACACAGAGTATACGTAATGGTTCACATATACATCAAAGCAAACCCTGCCTACTTGTCCCAGTGAGTAATTTGTTTTAGTGGAATTTTTTTTCCAGATCCTTATAATTTTAGTGTAAATAGGGTAGAAAAAAATAGGTAATTAGAAGGGAGACATATGCCGAGCATCCTGTTTTCAGGAGGACAAGACTCTACTCCTCATCTTGCTGGTCCCGCGGAAGGAGTTCAGGTAGTTACACCCCTTGTAATCCCTGCAAACAAAGCCAGTTTACTTACACCAAAGGCATCCCAGGCCATGGCCACCCATCTCTCAAACTGCCCCGGGACACTGTCCGTTTTGTTCTGTGATCTTTGTCTCCTCGCTGGACTTTTACTAGTTCTAACTTTGATGCTGACCTTGAGTCTGTTTTGCAGGGATGGGTGAGACTCCCCATGTCCTGCCCTGGTGCAGCCCTGGGTGGGATCGGATTTCACTTTCTCAGCTCTGAGTAATCACGGGAGGGGCCGGAAAGCAAAGATGGCTGGAGAAAACTATTCTACTGCATAGTGTAAGGTCCGAAAATATAGAATTGCATTACATCCCAATTCCTCCACAGAATTAAATGAATTCCATGTGAGGGAAATGACATGGCTATAAAAAATCACAGGTAGAGAAGTAACACTGATCTCGAAGCTATTTCATTTTCATCAAGTGATAGGACTTAATTGCTCAGTCACCCCATTTGTAGATTGTATCAGTCTCATTTTATAAATGAAGAAAGCGCAGCTCAGAGAAGATAAACCATTCACACAAAATTATCAATTAGTAAGATTGATAACTATGATTTGAACTCAGCCCTTTAACCCCAAAGACTTATTCTTCTCAGGGCATGAAGAGGAGCCAAAACCTGGTCCTCAGCAAAGCTTATCAATTTACATATTTAACAGAATAAAGAACTCGCCTGGTCACCACCCCTTTGTTTCTCCATAGGGTTTTCTATTCATAAACGAAGATATTAATAAAATTTACATTTATTATCTTTCAGTTCTTTCCATTGATTTGTTTCTGTTATATGTATTGATCATGTGCTCAAAATTAACCTTTTAAATTTAATTGCCTCGCTTTGTGGTCAAGAACAGTTGCCTTTTGAATTTTATCAGCTATTTTGCTGTTTATTTTTTAAAAATCAGTAAAGTGTATTGGTCAGGGAAGGTCTCTAATTAGTCGCTAACAACCAATTTGAAGAGCCAGTCAATATCCGAGCTTTTATTGAATCTTCAGCAGGTTGTATTATAGATTGCAGCCCGATTTCATTATATGTTAAATCTATTAAGCTGTACCTATTTATTCCCATTCAAAAGCGGCAGAGCAATATTTATTGCCATATTCAATATGGGTTGCTCGGTGAAGATTATGTAAACACCGTGAGTGTAAATGAACTACAAATAGCTGGCGAACCTTTATAGAGCATTGGCTTACAGCCTCCTAATTCAATTTGAGGTCATGTAATGTTAATGACATAAAAGCCAGTCATCAACACCCATACAATTATGACTGACATTTTTTTCTGAATAGCATGTAGACTAAGTAAATTTGATTGGATTTGTGGCATAACAAAGTCTGAACAAGAAACAAATAATATTTATCCTCCTTATATTCTATATTTTATATGAGATATTAAAAAATGATTACAAAAAAAATGATCACAATACAGAAAATAATATATATTCTGTTAACTGATGTATACATTCAATAAACAGAGTAGACAAAGCTAAGTGACGGCATGTGAAAAATAGAAATTTTTTACAATATGGCAAACATTTAGAAAATTCACCAGATTTTCACTTGGATGGTTTTCTACTGTATTTGCTAGTCCAGATACTGTGATGTATTCATATACATTTGCATGATTGTGGTGATTGGTCGCCTCAAAATCCCCCACTCCGTTTCAAAGCATTTTTAAAACCTGCATATAAAAGTTCTACTTTTAATAATTATGGAGTAGATCCAAGGGAACCCCTCATAGATGACAGCTATGAACTCTGAACAAAATATATATTTTTTTAAATGCCAAATACCTAAAAAAATAAAAATAAGAATAAATGCCAAATACCTGAAAACAATGGGGAACAACCCAAAACAGGCAAGCTGGGAGGGATGTGTATGCTTAGAAAAAAGGCAGATAGGCGTGTGTTTCAGACTGCACTGGGCACAGTGGCAAAAACTCAAATAGAATTCCACAGTTTCTTTCATCTGTCTTTTTTTAAACTATCTTGAAAAAATAAATAAATAAACTATCTTGAAAAACCAGATAACAGAACTAAGAACAACCATCGCGGCTATAAAGTGAAGGGAAAATGCTGGAGAAAAGAAAACCACATAAAAGGAGCCTCAAAATACGTGTATAATCTTTTCCCAAATCCTTCACCGACGCCAGACCTGAATATGGCCCAGCCTGTACTCCGACTGGGGCTAAAGGCACAAAACGGAAACCTACAGTAGCTGCATTCCACCAGGAAGACTGCAGTGTGGTGTCTGACTCCACACAAGTCAACCAACGGGTATCACACAAAAAGTAAAAAAATGGAGGCTATTTTTCAGAAAAACAACAGAATCCTGGGTTTCTACCATATATCATTCACAAGGCTCAGAATGCATTTTTTTAAAATATTAAACATACAAAGAAACAATAAAATGCTACCCATACTTAAAGAAAAGCAATGAATAAAGACCAACACTGCCATTAACCAGATGTTGGAGTTCGCACACAAAGATTTTACAGCAGCTTTTATATCTACGACCAAGGACACACACACAAATGCTTAAATGAAAACACAAATAGGAAATCTCAGTGGAGGAATGGAAACTACACACACACACACACAAATACCAAACATAATTCCAGAATTGAAAAATGCAGTGTCTTAGAATTAAAAAAAAAAAAACACATCATGGGATTTATAGAAAATGGGAGATGAGAGCGGACAAAAAAGTGTAAGTAAACTTGAATATAAATCCATATAAGTCTCTAAGTACATTTTAAAGAAAAAATTGTAATGTTCCAGGGGGCAAGAGGGGTCACAATGTATGGTAATGTCATACATGTGACAATTACAAGAAGTGGCGGGTGGACAGGTCATGGTAATAGACCTGCATATTTCCAAGGTTCTTAGGCTTTACAGTAAGATTAGAAAGATTGATAAATCATTAAAAGGACTGATAGCATCAATCGTTGGAAAGCTTGTGAAGCAACCGAAACTCTACCCTGTTGCTGTTGGGACTGTAAATTAGTACAACGACTTTAGAGAAGATTTAGGCATTTTTTAATGAATTGAAACACAGACCTACTCCATGGCCCAACCCTTAGGTAAAATCCCAAGAGAAATAACAGTGCATGTCCATGAAGAGAGCTATACAGAAATGTTCATGGAAGCTCTTATAATAAACAAATCTGGAAACAGCTCAGGTTTTCACCAAAGGGAGAAGTGATACTACACAAACTCTGGTTTATTCACAGGATGGCACACTGTACAGTGCCACCATGGAACAGCAAGATGACTTCCATAAGCATTATACCACAGAAAAGCAGCTTCACCACAAACGGTACATATTCTGTTATTCATTTATTTGACTCTTTAGAACAGACAAGCCAAATCTGTTTGGAAAATAAAACTGAAAAAAAAAAAAAAAAAGGTTGATTGAGGGATAGAGAGATAGAGACTGACTAGAGAGTCCTGAGACCATTTCTTCCCAACAGGAGTCTGTGTTAGACAAGCGTGCACACCTGTTCAAACGTGTGGAGTGCCATGCTCCGAGCGCATGCTGCACCCAGCGAGGACTCGCGCATTTCAATGAAGGCAAATCTTACCTGAGGAAAGAAAGCACACCAATGCTGAATTCTAGTTAATGATACCTGTGATGAAGAGTTTAGGTGTGAAGTGTGCAAGGGAGCAAAATACAAGATGGGCAGTTATGTAGAGACGGGTAGATGTATATAATAAAGTAAATGCAGCAAGATACTTATTTTAGAATCAGGATGCTGAGCATGTGAGTGTTTAGTATAGGATTCTTCCAACTTTTCTGAAGGTGAGGACATTTTTATAAAATTTGGAAAGAACCTATAGAAATATTATACATGCTTGTGTATGTGTGTACATGTATCTACACAACCATCTACACATGCCCACAGATAGGTACAGGCACATAAGGTATATGACTTCTATCCCTTTTTGGCCTTTTATAAATTGTCAATATCAGGAACAATAAAATCTTAAATTGACATTTCTTAAATCAAATGCGGAAAAGTGTTTTGGATACTACAGAGGGACAGTGTCTTCTCAACCCCCTGCAGAGTCAGTGGAAACCAGCAAAAGCGAGCACGCTATCAGCAAAACAGCTGAAATTCTCTCCAAGACCCCAGCAGGCCAGCAGTCAGCAGGTGACTCTGTTTTCCTTGCACAAATTTCCCATCCTCCCAGCTTTTGTCTCATAAAATAAAAGAACTTTGACATCGAATCATATTTAATACATAAGTGTTGTCTTCTGAAGAAAGACAAGTGAATCGGAGGGAAATGCATTCAACATGCTAGTAAGTGATCTGCTGGGTGGCGTAGTTCAGACCTGTTTCTTAGGCTTCAGGTGATATCTCTCCAGGTGACAAACTAGAAGGTTGTTTTCTGGTGGCAAAAAAGAATTCAGCCCAAAGAAGCCTCGTAAGAATTTAAATTTTACGCATGAAGAAAACAATTCCCAGAACCCAGATGGCACTGCTAAATTTTCAAATCCAGTTATTGTAATCCCAAATGGATTAGAATTAATAAAACCCAGCAATCTCACTCCCCTCCCGGCTCTAAATGAAATTCCTTCCGCCTCCTACACCACTCCCCAGTTTTATGCCATCCAGTCATCCTCTCCTCTCCCACAGGCACACTCACGGGCCAACTTCCATCATGGTTCTATAAGGCCTGACATTTATTTCCAAGTTTCTCCATTTTAAGAAAACACTTCAACTTTCTTATTGTCACAGAAGCCCTGATTTCCTCTGATAGCGACAGTCTGCAGATCTCCCCAGTGGATCCCAAGAACCACGGGAGGAGGAAGAGGAGCCTCCCTCCGGCTTCTAACTGCTACTTACAAATCAGTTCCTCTGGTCCCTGATAACTTCTTTTTAAAAACTTTAACTCACCCACCCTTTCCCCCATCCTCTTTCCATTTCCACATGCTGAGGTCGTGAAGACCACCCTTAAAAATATGGCTGTCTCCATTATCTCATCACCCAGCTTTCTGCCATTCACACTCAATAGGGGACCATAAACCAGCCTTAGTGTTACTCCACAGAAACCAGAAAATGTTAACAGGTACTTTGGGAACAAACACGTTTTACTCCTCACCATGCTAAGATTTCTGCTTCCAATTTATTTGTGTCTCTAGCTTAACTTTCTCTTTCTCTCTCTTCATCTGTCTATACGTCTATACAAGAATACCAACTGCAGTGGCCCCCTAATTAGTCTTTCTGCATGACTCCGCTTCTGTTCATGTTCCATGGGGTCATGAAAATTATCTTCCTAAAAATTAAGTCTGATTGCATCACTTTTTTTTTTCTTCCAAGACCTCGATGTTGCCTATAGCAGAGCAGCCATTCCCTGGGCATTGATAACAGGCCCCTACCTACCTCTGAAAACTCCTCTGTACACGCCAAGCATCTTACTCTTACAACAATACCAGGTGCTTTGAAGCTCTTCGTCATGCGTCGTCTCATCCATGATCTCATCTCTTCTACAATATCTTTCTTCTTCCGTGCCATGGTCACCGACTCACCTTTCATGACCCAGCTCAAAGATCCCTGCTCTGCAAAAGTGTTTCCTGACCTTGCCACACAGAATCTGTTGTTTCCTTCTCGGTGTCTACATAGTAGTCCGCTGATACTTCATTCTGACCCTCATCACACTGACACTCTAGCGTCCTTCACAGTGGACTTCCCCTGTATGACATCAGTGAGCACAGAGACAACACCAGCCTGTAATAACACTCAGATTTAAATTTACCAAGTGAGAAGAAAAAGATGCGCTTGTGTCATCTTTCTAGAGAGACATCCGGCAAACCAAAGCCATCAAACTCATCACTGATGTGCCAGGAATGTCGGACTCTGTTTCGGCCCTCGAGCAATAGGAGAACAGGGCGCATCTTTATCACCTCTTGCCCGTCCAACACCAGGCCTGCATTTCTATGCTGGGGTAAGTGCCATTGTCTTTAGTACAAAGGGTGCCCTCCTGCTAAGGAAGCGGAAGTGGAAGAGAGCTTTCTTCTTCCTTCAGTAGTTTGGGCATGTGTGTGACCGTAGCCGAGGACTGTGCATCTTGAGCCTTTGAAGAACAGGGTTGAGGAGAAAGGAAATAAGACATCGGCAACAGAGACGAAAGCACCCGTGGTGGGGGGGAAGGAAGGGGCTACGGACAACGTCTCTAGAAACACCCTGACTCAGCTATGCAGGCACTGAAACCTGGAAATGGCCTTGATGAACACCATCTCCCGAATCTTGTGTTCAGAACTTTCTAACAACCCTAACAATCATCTCAGAACTTTCTAACAACCATCTCTGCTTAAGTTACACAGTATTGGTGATTTCTGTTGCTTCTGATCAAGAAGCCAGGTGGCCATAAGGAGCCTGTGTTACACACACACACACACACACACACACACATGCATACATGCACACACACTCGTACGCACACACGTGCACCTATACAAAGAGCTAGAGGGCAATTTTATCATAACAAAATAGATAAATAGATAGGCAGTTGCTTCATTTAAACATCTTTGGGACAAAACATGAAGGAACAAGAGGAGCGGCAATCGCGACCACCGTTTCCACACAGACCCGCTGCTTATACGATGATCACCATCTGAAGGGGCCACTTAAGAACTCTGTTTCACAGTGAAAGTTTCCTCTAGGTTTTTTTTTTTTCCTTCCTCTTCTTCCCCTTCCTCTTCTTCCTGTTTTTCTTCTTCACTGCGCTCTTTTTTGATCACATTGACCTGTGTGAAGTTTGGGAAGCTGTCATTATAAAATGATGATAACCTAACTCACGGCCCTTAAAGATCTTTCTAACGTAGTCTTGCAAAAATCATCTCTAAATACATATTTCTTGTTTTCATCAGCTTAAATATTAAACTAAGCGCATACCATTGAGTAGTTGTCTTCATTGTGCCTAGCAGTCACAGTTTGTCATTATGACTCAGGTGTGTGTGTGTATGTTTACATATTGGCACACACAATACATGTATTTTAACCTCACAAATCACGCTTCTTGTTAAGTTCTATGGTCCAGCTTTGCCGACATAATTGATAACAGATGGTGTGTAGACATTTGCTATGGAAAAGTCATCCAGTCAATGACTTCCCTTCAAAATAATGTAATAACTTTTAAAAGCCATCACATGTTGTTTACAACAATACATTACGTATTTCTCTCCCTCTCTCCGTTTTCATCATCCTAGTCTTGGTATGTGATATTTCCTCCTGCTTTTTCATGCCAGGCACCTATCACTTCTCAAAGAATAAGAGGAAACTGTTTGAATGTTTCTAACTTTGCATTTAAGTCTTTCAGTTCTGTGGAGCATTTTTAAAAAAAAAAAAATTATTCATGCAAGCAAACAGAGCTGTTTGCAAGTGGTTCAGTATTTGAAAGACAAAAGGGAACCTGCCAATTTAAAATGTTCTAAGACGCATCAAGGAAGAAAAGGAGATACTTGGCTGTTGAAATCCTGAGCTACGTGGGAGTGTGGGAACACACTGGTATAAAACAAAAATGGGATAAAACAAAATGTTGCCAAAGAGAATGATTTCCAGCTGTGCACTGCAGGAAGTAACTCAATGCTCTTGATACATGATGCAGATGAAGAGTTTTATAGAACTAGAAAATCAGTCCAATTTGAACTAATAGTCATCCAGACACAACAATGCTTGTAAGCTGGGAAAAAATAATGCTGAATCCAGTTGGTCAGAGGAGGAAAAAAAGAAAAAGAAACAAGGAGAGCATGTATTCTGGCCCTGACTTGCATTTATAGGCCTTTCAAATTTGTCTCTCCCTGTTGCTTAGTTCTGCTCTTCCCAACCTCCAGAATAAAAGGATATTTTGGCCTCCTTTCTTCTTTTTAAAATAAGAAAACATAGTGCATGTCCCTCTGTGGAATTAATTTTTAGAATTGTTTATTCCATTCCTTCTAAACAGATTAAGAAGAAAATGCATTTTCAGTATCATCAGAAAGAAAGTAAACCAAAGGTGACCATATGTCCTCCAACACCTCGTAAGTGTGTTTTGCTCATAGAATATCAGTGTCCCTCTACGTAGCAAGTATTATCACTAAAATAAGGATTATGGGGGCCATTATGATGAACTCACATGCCATCTAGTTACCTGGCCCACACAAGCACTAGAGGATTTTATTAAATTCCTCACAAAGGGTATCACCAATCTTACTAAAACAGGATTAGGTCATGAATCGGCTGTAACTTAGAATTTATGCATACAGGAGATAACACCTATAACACCTGCCCGGGGAGCCCAGCTCTCTGGGGAGAACAGCCACAGACGCCAAAAGGGACATAACCATGCATCTCAGTCTCTGGGGTGATGACTTCCTGTAGGGCATTTGCAAGCACACTTCTTCAAACTCCTCCAAATAGTTTTTTTCAAAACCAACTCTGTCTTATGCCTGGTGAACTGAAGTTGAACACACTACCTCTGATCAATAAAGACTCCTTGAAATGTACAACCAAAAAAGAAAAAAATCAAATTCAGCAAACCATCATCCTTGGGCTGGATTGAATAGATTCTTAATCTAACTTCAAATTCACCTCCCCAAAGTACAGGTCCCTGCTACTCCCACTCCCCTCAGTTCCTGACCATCCGGGGGAGCGTCCTGATCACAAAATCTCCAGTCCTTTCCCTTTGCGTGGAAATTTTATCCACTATCCATTGAGAATTAGAACCTATGAACTACTTTTTTTTTTTTTTAATGTTCTCCTTGTAGAACAATCCTGATTCATCCTAAAGGTTTTCAAATCATATGATGGAAAATAATTATTATGGCTGGGATTCTTATTTAGAACGTTCCACCATAAGGGTACCCAAAATATTCCTTGAGGGGGTGGCAGTTGGGGAGAAAGAGACTGCTTCCAACTTCTTCCAACCTCGCTCCATCAATATCAGCGGAACATATGTTCAGTATCTGCTCTCTGCTGCCTGGCTTACAAAACCCAGCCTATAAACTAGATGTCTCTTTGGCAGGTCTGCCTGCAAACTCAAAACGAGAAGTAAAAAAAAGGCAAGGCAAGGAACACCACACACTTTTAAGGCACTGGGGATGAAACGGAGAGCCTTACATGGGCAATCACCCTGTAGTCCATGTAGCGGAGGGCTCTGTAATACAGAAAACAAGTCGAAAACTTCTTGTCTGGCTGTGGTCAACAACCCAAAATCTAAAGATAAGAATATGATAAATCTCTAACCTACTTGCTAGGCAAGGAGCATGAGCTTGTATTTGCATCCCTCAAACAAAAATATCAGAAGGAGCTCGTAGAAGCTTTGATGCATCGGTGACAGCAGGAAAGATGCTGCTCCCCATGGACCCTGCTCTTTAAGGACGGCTAGACAATTTCTCATTTCTAATGATGAAACAGATTTATTAAAAAACACTGTTCTACATCGTGTTCCCCCTGGCGGAAAAGACTTAGGGGAAAAAAGAAAAGAGAAAAGAAAAGTTACATTCATTAGCTTTGTTTTTGTTGTTGTTGTTGTTGTTGTTGTTTTCATTTGTTTTTGTTAGTAATATAAGAGTTCCTCGGGCTTGATCCTATACCATTTTCTTGTTTCATTCTCACTCTGCTTTGAAGCCATTTACATACCATCTCTGTAGCCAACAACTCCCAAGTTCCATCTCCAGATGGGATAGCTCCGCGAAGCTCCAGGATCCCTTACCCAAGTACTGGGTTGACACCTCCACGTAGACGTCTCAGGAGCATCTCAAGCGTTGCCCAAAGCAGAGCTCATGGTTTCCTATGCTCCAGCACTGCCACCCCGCACCCCACGCACACCCTGAGTTGGCTTCTCCTAGATTCCCTCTAACTCAGCACACGCTACTTTACCTACTCCGTGTCGCATGCAGAGAGCTAGGAGTCGCTGCTGCTGCCATGGCACCTCTGACTGCCACTGTAGCTCCAAAATGAATTTCCGATGCATCTGCTCTCTAGTGCCACTCCTAACACCTGGGGCCAACTGACAGCATTGTTAACATCAGGACTCGTGCAAGAGCCTCTTAAATGGACTCCCATTTACGCTCTGCCTCTTTTTCACCCATTTTTAACAAGCCACAAATGTGATCAAGTCCTCTTCAAATCTTTTTTTTTGGGGGGGGGAGGGATTTTGTTTATTTATTTGAGAGTGAGAATGAGAGAGAGGCAGGCGGAGAAGGAGACAGAAGCAGACTCCCCGCTGAGCAGGGAGCCCAACGTGGGGCTCGATCCCAGGACCCAAGGATCATGACCTGAGCCCAAAGGAGACGGATGCCTAACCGACTGAGGCATCCAGGAGGCCCCTCCTCTTAAAATCTTTTAATGGATTCTAATTTAGGTCAAAATTCAAAATTATTATCCTGGTTTACAATATCCTCTCATTACAATCAATATTGCCTTTAGTGAGTTTCTAGAACAAGGCTCTGCGTTTTCCTACCTCGGGTCTTTCCCTACACATCCCTGCTCCTTAACTTCCCTCTGCTCCTCCTATCTCCTTATCTTTCATGAATGTTTCTTCCTGAAATCTTACTTCCTCTGAAATCTTTGCGAACCCTTTCCAAACAGTGCCCTATTACACTCCCTGATTATGCCTTAATGTTCCTCTGCAGCACTGATTACAATGTGTAATTTTATGTAATGCTTATTTATCCAAGGTCTGTCTCTCTTGCTGGAACAGAAGCTCCCTGATAGAAGCAGTTACGTTTGCTTTGTTTACTCTGTTGACCATCATGTTCTCAGAGCCCAACCAGGCCTGGACACAGAAAGATGCTCAAAATACTCCCCAAGGAAAAAATCCATCCTAGAATTTGGGGCAGGAATGATGTGCCTTTTCTGAGGAAGTGAAAAACTTCCTTTTGCCAAAATATGAAAAGAATAAATAATGAAAAAAGCAAACCGTAACAAACAACATCCAAACAAATCCACACAGACATAGTTACTTCATTGTTTTAGGGACATGACGGCACGGAGATAATGTTAACATCCAGGGCTAAAACTAGTATTCCTTTAAAGTTTATTTTGTTAATTGTTTCCCTAAACTCAAATATCTCTGGGTAGTTTCTCAGCTTCTGTCTTAAAAAATAAACCAAACTGTCTTCTGTGTTGCGTTGTAAGTCACTTTGAATTCTCACTGCGATTGGGTTGGTTCAGTTAGTAAGTTTTTTGGTTTATGTTAATTGGTGGAGTTATATTAATTGGCTGATGTATTCCCAAAACCCCAGTCCATCTCTCCTCCCCACCAACACTTTCGTACTAACTCAACAACAACCACACAACAAAAACTCCAAATTTTGGAAGATATAAATGTACTGTTCTAATAACACAATGTCAAAGTTATGCCCACCGCCGGATTGCTTCTGCAGGTTTTATACCGCATTATCACTTTCAAATTGCATCAGGTCTGAGCCTAATCCACAGGGTGAAGAATTAGAATGAGAGTTGCATGGAAAAAATATTTCACAGCTGACTCAAGCATCTAATTCTGTTTTATGCTTTAAAAGCAAATTCTATGCAGCTTCAGTATATCTATGGAAATACTTGTTTTATAGACAAATTTTTTTTGAAGTGAGATTTGACAGTGTTTATAGCAAAACACTTTGTTCTCTAGCAGCTGTTTGAACACACACATAAATATGCAGGAAAACTCACAAATATTCTGTTTGCTCTTGTAAATACTTGAAGTGAAAAAATCAGCATTTTATAGTCATTTAGCATAGCATTGCTAATAATACTTTTCATCTACCAAGCACATATAAACTCTTAAATATAATGAGATTTTTGTCAATTCTTTCTCTTTTGCTATTTTATCAACATTCAATGACCACTAAACTCTAAGTTCCTTGAAGGCAAAGATTTTATTAATCTTTTTATTCTCAAAGACAACTAGAATTATTGATATCAAATGGGTGCTCAGTTGAGATTCATAAAATTAACGCGTCTCACTAATGAATGAGATTCTGTGAATTGATTTAGTCATACCAATTCTAACTTCTTTTTAAAAATTCTGCATGGAGTTAGTATATTTGTTCTAGTTAATCTAATGTAAAACAAACAAAAAACAAAGCCATGAGTCTGTCTTTGTCGCAGGGCATGTACCACTAATGCAATTCATCGATCATAATAAATGTGTAGCACTGACCATTACAAAATATATTCACTTACCTCTTCATTCTCACAAAATTTTAAGGTATGGAATAGCCATGATTAGCTCAATTTTATGGATAAAATAATGGAAGATCAGTATTGATAGGTTATTACTTAGGTAGGGAACTTGTGTTTTTCAAACTCAATTCCAGTTCTTTTAACTATATGTAACACATATTCATCGAATGCCTCCAACTGCTGAGGCACCCAGTTATGCAGATAATTATACGAGAATAAACAACACAGGCACGACCCCTTTCTTCACAGAGCTTCAAATCGCTGCAAGAGATTTACAGGATAGAATTTCTGCACAAAGTTTATTAGAAACATTTCCATATTGGATATGGTAAATAAGAGACGAGAAGCAGGGGGTGACAGCAGGCGGCAAGAAGAAAACTTCAAAGATATCCAAAGTAAGTCTGGCCAGAAGTCAAGTCAAGACAGTAAACTAAACTAATGGTGGATGTAAATCCGTAGAAACCAGATTAAGATAATCTCTACCTTGCATACCTAGATAAGGACCTGGAATCTAGGTTTGGAGATGAAGAAATTAAAGATAAGGGTCTTAGAGAAAGGATCTGATTCCCAGTCAACAGCTTACAGAAAGAAAAACTCTGTATTCCAGACTAGAGTCAGAGGCAGTCCTTAGCATGAAGAGGATCTGAGTGGATGGGTGGAGGCCAGAAGAATCTACAATTGGTGAGACTAAGAATCTACTATTGGTTAGACCGTGCCATTCCTAAAAATCAACTTAAGATTCTCAAATATTCAGAAATATCTGAAAAACTGCTTTCAATATGTGACCAAAAATAGCTTACGACTGCTCACTAAAAAGATTTCCATAAATTTCCCTTGTGTTTTGGGGGGTCTTCCCCCCAGTTTTTCTCATAACTCATCTATTTGGGAGCATGTCTCTTTTCTCCAACTATTAATAGGTAGTAAGGAAACAGTTCGTCATCCTCAAATTTATGTTCTTTAATAACTTCAGTCACCCTTAAATTTTCTAATTTTCATTAGAGTTCCCCCAGAATAAATACCATTGCAACTATTTCCAGATCTCTAAAAAGTGTTTTGTCTTCATTGGACTCTGTGAGCTGGGGACACAAATAGAGAAGAGAGGTATTAATATGATTCTTTATAACTTGCAGTAGTTATCAGCTGTCTACACCAAAACTTACTCAATTCCCAATCCTGATTGGCAGTCAAATTGACAGAGGGAAGCTGATGGACTCTGGGATATAGATTATTAGGGTTGAAGGAGAATATCCCTATAGCATTGGGATAGACTGGTCTTTGGAGCATCAATCTTACTACAAGTATGATATCCAAAATGAGACATTCTTGCTTAAAAGATGTTACAGAAGGTGGCTGTGTAACTGTTTTCTAATTAAATATGCCTAATCAGTTTTCTTTTTCAAGAGTATCACTCTACCAAAATTCCATCCACTTCTGAGTTTTTATATGCCACCACACATGATACACTTATTTATACTCTAGTATTTTAATTGCATGGTAGTTAGAACTCTTCATGCTGATGCATAATGAGCTCTCCGATCACTACAGTATCACAAGCTATTTTTTCTCCACACTTGCACACAGCGTAATTTTTTCGTCATCTCATTTTAGTGTCATGAGATTTTTGCTTTCAAAGTAAATTGCTCTTCAGTTTTATTGAAGAAACTTCTGATTTATGTCTGCTCGTTTCTCCAACTTATTGTTCTCTCCTTCAATCTAACAATATTTAATCTATTTTTTTACTACTGGTAAATATAGCAGTATACTATATCATCTAAAACCATATCTAGATAATATACCCTGGATTATTTCAGAAGTAAAATATATATTTGGTGGATTCAGTCATGTCAAGACAGCCAAAGGTTGGTCACTCTTTGTTATTAATATTGAATCTCGAGATTGTTGCCAGATTGGGTGATGGCTAGAAGTGTCTGGGCAGAGTAGAATATTCCAAAAGATAATTTATTTATGCAAACTATGCCAGTAATAATAAAGAGTTAATACTAGGAGCGTAAACTTAGATACACACAGAAGATTAAATCCAAGGTCCATATTGTTTCCCTCAGACTCCTAAATTTATTTAAAATTCAAGAAGAACAACTTATTGAATGAAATATTTTCAGTATATAGATTTATTCACTCACAGAACTGTAAACATTAACTCGTCCCAAACATGTTGGAACAAGAAATTTAGACAACATTTTCAGAATGCTATATATTTGCTTAGTAACTGCAAGCATGCCCAGCAAAGTGTTATTCTTTAGAGATAGATATTTTCTCTATCCTGTCAGTAATGAAGCAGGCTTGTAAATCACGCTTATGAAACTGATAGATGGATTTGGGGCTTAGGATTTCTAGACACTCATAATAATATTTGTTTATCGTCTTTCTCTAAACTAAATTGAAAGCCTGTTTAATAATATATCTGCTTAATGTAATGATAGTGTTCACTAATGATAGTGAACACTTAATGATAGTGTTCACTAATGATAGTGAACACTTAAGATAGTGTTCAAGGAATATTTGACAAATAGATCAATTAATGCATGAGTACTACATAAAAGTCTGATTTTCAATATGAATCAGAAAAAATTACACTGCAAAGAGCAATAGAAATATTTTGTCCTTGAAAACTAGGAGTAAAATATGATATTCTGTATATGTGTGTGCGTTCCTATTGTTTTAGAGCTCGCTGAGATCAATCCTTCTCTTTTAACTTCTCATTATCAGGCTTAATCCTTGTTTTTCAAAACTATGCTCTAAATTCATATTAGCTTCAATTAGTACTGATGCAATTTAAAGCCTCATTTTTATTCAAAGCAGAAGTTACCATTATTTGTTAGATTTCTGTGCATTATTGTCAGATTAAGACCCACAGAAGTCCATTTTCTTTATATTTTTGCCCCACTCTAGATCCTCTGATAACTCTCACCTGACTCATTGATTAAATATGAATGTTTCACCTAGGTATTCCAATTATTCCAGAATTTGACTCTAACCCCCTTCCCTGCCTAAATCTATTCTAAATTTATCTCTTATTATTCTCAGCTAAAATTCCATGCTGGAGTCAAATGATTTCATTATATTAATCTGAAAACACTACCCCTCTAAGATTAGATTAGTACTAAGGGTGAGGACTATAGGTAAGATGGCTACATGGTGTATGTGAAAGCTGTTTACAGAGTAAATCCTCAGGGTTCTCATCATAAGAAAAAAAGCCATATTTTTTCTCTTTTTTTTGTATCTATTAAACTTATTGTGGTAATCATTTCACAATATGTGTACATCAAATCATCATACCGTACACCAGAAACATACAGTACCATATGTCAACTACATCTTAATAAAACTGGGGGGAAAACACTATCGCATTACCCACCTCACCCAAGTTACGTTAATTTCCCTATCTGATTTATTATCCATAGTTCTCAATTTAATATTTCCTTCAAAATCAGTTAAAAATCCATCCTCCTTTTTTTTTTAATCTTTATTTCTTATTTATTTACTTATGATAATCACAGAGAGAGATAGAGAGGCAGAGACATAGGCAGAGGGAGAAGCAGGCTCCATGCACCGGGAGCCCGACGTGGGATTCGATCCTGGGTCTCCAGGATCGCGCCCTGGGCCAAAGGCAGGCGCTAAACCACTGCGCCACCCAGGGATTCCAAAATCCATCCTCTTAATAAAAAAAAAAATCTCTGCACCTTTTCCTACTCCTTACCAGTTAATTTATACATACATCTATCATTTCAAAGAATATTCTTTATTTTCTTTGCTTGATGTCGATATACTCATAACATTAGAGCAAAATATTTTATACGAGTTTTGAATATCCAGAATGCCTAGCATGAGGGCTCAAAAGTACACAGTCAATGCTCAGAAGTTCCCATCAAACTCTTCCATTCACTTGCACTATATAAACATACATATCACATGCACACATGTGTATGTATGTACAACTCCACATAGTAAAACCTATCAGCTATTGGGCAAAACTTTCCACAAACCATCATATATGAATTCTAACATATTAATTTTTCTTTCATTCAGCAAATATTTACAGAGGCTTGTTATGCACAAGAGGAGGCCAGCCTTGGGCTAATCACTCTGGAGTTACTCATTTCTCTAACTTCGTCAATGTCTAGCTACAGCCTTGTACAGAATTAAAATAAACACAGCTAATAAGAATTAGGGCATCTGTTTCCAAAGTGCTTATTTATTTTGCACAGCTACAAGATGTTCTCCTTCAATACAGGAGTTATTACTAAACAAAAGCATTGCTTCTCATTTTTAACACCAAGTTCTAGTTTTTCTGTTCTCTAATTATCCAAACTACCTGGAATTTTCCTTTTTGAAAAAATGTTCAGTTTTAGCTATGGCTGAATAGAGAAAGGAAGGCCTAGGCAGATGGCTGTCAAAACACCAATGACTAGATACTAGGGCTGAGAAGTTGAACACGAAAATATGCGACGTGGTACAGAGTAGACTTCTTCCATGTAAATGCCAAGGGACATCTGGCTTGAAAACTCTGAAAAATCAATTTGATGCTATTCTATATTTGCTCTGTCTCCCACGAACATTAAATTATATCAGCATCTGCTAAAATCCCTGACAGGAAAGGCTGTGTCCCCAGAACCATTTCAAACCCTAGTGTTTCACTTTCCAACAACAGAAAACAGCTGGAAGCTAAAAACTGACTTAAAGTGTTGTCTACATGAATGGAGCTTTTTGGGAAATAGAATCCTTATGTCTGAAAGAGTTAATGCATCCCCACTCTCAATAAATTCTCCTTTCTCTAACAAAGCACACATATACTAATTGCTTGTAAACAACTCTATTCTTGGAGTTGGTTTCTAAATATGTGGCTGCTACACTCATCCTTGCTGCTAGACTCAACTTTAGAGCACATTTATGCAACTGTCTTAATGTGAAATACTTTACCACTGTACTACTTGCAACTTGATAATGTATTTGTGTTAAATGTTATATGATATAACAAGGAAATCAATATTCAACAAATTTAGTTAATACGACATGAATGCATTTAATTACCATAAATACGTCTTCTATCTGGTCAAGGTCCCTATTTCATTCTGCATCATTGAAAGATCACGGATATTATGATTTCAAGTTCACATAACCTATCATTCTACTACACAGCATAATAACATGAAATCCTGAACACATACATAGAAAGAATGAAGAGCATGTTGTTATTGAGGTAAATTAATATTCAAATTAAAGCACAGGTTCTAGTTGATGGGTAGCACACAAAGATGTACATAGGCGTCAGTAAAATTTTGCGTGTGTGTGTGTGTGTGTATGTGTGTGCAGGTGTGTGCACAGCAAATACATTTCTATGACTGAATCTGCACTGCCTGTTAAGTGTAGCAAGACTGGAAAATGATTTTGAGCCGAAAAAGAGCAAGTACTTCGTTTCACTAAGAAGAAATCACTGTAAAGTTTCTTGTGGCTCTATAAGGTAGTCAGAATGTTTTAAATGTAATTTCCTTAAATGAGCAAAAGCTGCCACAGGTATATTGTACCCTGCATCTACCCTGACCACAGAGCTCACATCACTGCTGTTCAGCGGCTATGAAATGTCCCATTTCCCATTTAAAATGCATGAATTTGCACATCATACCAAAAAGAAGAAAAAATGTCTTCCCTGATTTAAATTTTTTCAATTTAATTTCAATTCTGATATGGTTAGTCTCTTTTCTCCATGGACTCTTCTTGTTAGGTAGGATTTCTCCTTGACCTACTAACAAAGCTATTGATGGAAAAAGTAATCATAGCTATATTAGAGCAAATGTGGTATCTCCACCTTTATGAAAGAACAATAATGTTTTCAGGTCACTATTTTAAAAAAATCCTTAACAAAAACAAAATTCGTGATTTAAGCTTCTATATTTACAAGTAGTAGTAAGTTTGAATACGTACTCTTTTAAATGTAAAACAATGTATGTGAATATTTGTACTTTTCTCAGAAATTTACTCAATGCAGATAAACAAGCAATCCAGGAGTAAGAAAAAGATGACTTTTGTAAATGGAAAGGAAAAATCTATTTTATATAAAAATAGCAGAGGTGCACATTCCATTTATTTTTCACATTTTATAATACCTCAAGACTCTCTTTTTCCAATGATTCAAACCAGACTCCTCAACAGAATCACTCAGATACTGTGTATAATGGGGAGCTGCTGTCATTGCAATACTTATCTCTATATATTGTGAATTCCAAAACTATTCAGCACTAAATTAATTTTTAACCTTTCAGGAGAAACTATTCCCCATGGCCCTTGACTTTATTTTGATGGATTTTAAGCACGCTTCTCCTTAATTAAAAAATGGAAAGATATTTGGATATATCATTTCTATCAAGACATAATATGAATTTATTTAGACAAGTCTATAGCTATGCAATAATTTAGTAGAATGCCTTTGGCATTCTATATTTTCTCTAGAAATTGAGAAATAATTTATCATGCTTCCTAAATGTGTTTTTATGCATCATTTAACATATTTATCTCATGTGCTCACTATATAATATAGTTTGTTAGTAGATCCAACACTGAGGTTATATTTAATTTCTATATTAAATTTCTGAATTACCTTGCTTTTCAAACAGATTGACTTTATAAATGCAAAGAAGAGATGGAGAACTTCTCCCAGACTGGTGCTAAAGGGTCTGCTAAAAGACCCTTCCAAACTCAATGTGTAGGTCTCATCCATGCCCCCACCACTCATTTGGTCATTATCATTTAGCTTTGGAGCAGTCAGACTGTATTTGTTCATGTACTTGTTCACCGTGTGTGTGTGTGTGTGTGTGTGTGTGTGTGTGTGTGTGTTATAAAGCATTTATATCAAGTACTATGATAATAATGAATAATGATTAGAACAAAAATAATACTGATATGGAATGGGTATCTAATGAGCTAATAATAACAAAGTCCATGACTTGTAAGTGAACAAGTAAAATCGAATACATAGTACAAACTGACACAAATACAACAATATGATAAATGTTAAAGGAGAAGGAGATTAAAGGAGTGACTAAATGAGGTTGGCAAAACTAGGGACAAGAGAGCAAACCTAGCAACGCGAGCAAGATAGAACCATGGCTGAAGAGTTCTGCCCATAGGTATGGAGAAAAGATGAACAAATTAAGAAATATGAGAAGGTAAAATTAATGAGATCTGGGATTCATTATACATGGGAGTAAAAGAGAAAGAAGATCCAAGGATGATCTCGGGGGCTTTTTGCTGGCACTCAGTATGGAATGTGGAAAGAGCAACAGATCAGATTGAAGGTCTAGACCCGGGAATCTCCAACGTACGCGTGGAACAGATGCTAAGGAAGTGTTTGCAGGTGCACAGGGAAAGTCTATGAACTGAAAGGAAGCAAAAGTACAGAATTCAGAAGAACTTCAGTATGTAAGAACTACACAGGGGAACCTATGAAGGTTACCCACGAGGATCAACTGCAGAGGGCAGAAGAGAATTCAAAGTAAATGTCATCTCAGAAGCCAATGGGAAAGAGAGCTCAAAAAAAAGAGGGAGTGCTCAGACACGGTAAATGCTACAAAGAATTCAGGGAAGACAGAAAAAAAATCTTCACTGGATTCAGAAAATCACTCAATGAGGAGAGCTTTACAGAGACATAGAAACTAAAGGCAAATTGTCACCAGTTGAGGAGAGAATGGATACGAGGCAGCAGGAATGGTCATGGTTGTAAAAGAGGGTAGGGTATATATTTTTAGTTGTTTTATCTTTAAAAAGGGAAAGAATTAAGCAAAGGGTAATTATGAAAGGAAAGCTGATTGGGTGATGTGTTAAAAGTATAACTAGGAGAGAAGAAAGTGGATGGAAAAGGATCTAATTATGGGAGACATTCAGATCCAAAGCACCGATCTATACTGGCATGCAGATGCGGTGTTCCCACGTATCCAAACTAGAAGCACTAAATACTTTTAAGGACCCACATTACCTTTAAGTACAACAGAATTTTAAAGTTAGTGATCATATTTATTTTGTTATTATTTTGCCTCCCACAAAGAAGTCCTCATTGAATAGAGAGTTGGGTTGGTGCTTACTGGTTATCAAAACTGTTTTCTCTTATTATTCAAAGGAAAAGTCTACAGCTGTTAAGAAAAGCTTCTGAAGTATGATGATTTTACTCGGGAACTCCTCATGTATCTATCTATTGATTTTGCCCACATTTATCAAAATCTGAGAACATGCTGACAACGTATGTCAAAGTCCTATTTTTGCTCAACTCGGGCTAAGTGATTAAAGTTCAATTTCTTAGGCACCAAGAAAATTTTGCAACTGAGAATGAATTTATAACACGCATATCATTGAACACTTAATTTTAGAGTAAATGAGGGTTTAGCGTGGTGATGAATACACAATGAGAGCTTGTCAATGGACAGAATTTCTTCTGAGTTTCTTGAATAGGCAAACCGTAGAATAAGCAAAAAATGTGCTACACTATAACATTCCTTTTAAGTAAAACAAAATAGAATCTCGACTTTAAAAACCTCAAAAATGTATGATGTTATCTTATAGCCTCCTGAAAGCTTACTTTATTTTCTTTTGTCAGCCTCGCAAAATTTCGCTTACATACTAAAAATCAAGAAGAAAATACCCAGAACAAAGCATCCAGCCAACAAAACAACGGCAGCACTACTTAGGCTCTACTACCCAGTGATATCTTGGAGGAAAGATTTCCACTAGCATGGTTAACTTTTACTGCTGTTTCCTTTCTAAAACTGTTTAAAGCACCAAAGAACTCTACAATGGGTGAAATTTCCTAGAACCTTAAAGTTCATAAAGCTGCCTGGCATGCCTTATGGCCTATTTTTGGTCCATGGCCTACTTAAAACCACATTCTAGAAGAAAGTTTTTCTTTTGGAAACAGAGGTAAGAAGCATCCCAAATTAGTCCTCACCCCTTTGTAAAACCTGCAGTCCCTACAGAAATGACATATATTTAAGTGGAGGAACACAGCAAGCTTTTCTTTCTTCCCTTTGGCTATTTACTAGTCTCTTGTTTCCTTATCCACAAGTTCTTATCAGGGCAGGACACACTTCCAATTACAAAAAAGTCACTTAGTTTCCTCCTGGGATAATAACACCTGTTCTTGCCTGAGCTATTCAAAGGGATGCTCAGGGCATTCTTCCTCTTACCTTTTTTCTCCAAAGCTGCTGCTAATTCTTCTGGGTACAGAACGGACTACACTATATATACCTATATGTGTATTTGTAGCAAGTGGAAGAAAAAATAACAGAAGAGAGCTTCTCGGCACTTACACATTTTTATTTTCAGAATTCCGTGTACTCTCTGTATAATTTTAAGAAATAAGCTTTGTTACATAAAGCATATACCTAACTCTACCGACCTATAATCTACTTGGAATCAATGACAATGTGATTTCAGCATGTGAATAATTTGCCTTTCCAAAATCATTTTAACTTTTCTGTACAAAGAAGAGTTGACATAGAAGAGTAGTCAATTCAAAGATGAAACATTTTGGGGCCGCCTGGGTGGCTCAGCAGTTGAGTGTCTGCCTTCAGCTCAAGGTGTGATCCTGGGGACCTGGGATCGAGTCCCCCATCGGGCTCCCTGCATGGTGCCTGCTTCTCCCTCTGCCTGTGTCTCTGCCTCTCTCTGTGTGTCTATCATGAATAAATAAATAAAATCTTTAAAAAAGGATGAAATATTTTGGAATAAATAAGTAATATAAAGTGCCAAACAATTCAACATTTTGCCCAGTACATGAGATACTGCAGTTCAGCACCAGGCCTCTACATAATCAAATGGACTATGATTTTGAAAATGGATATTTCCCAAACCCTGGGATTTAAGTCTACTCTCCACTGAAATAAATACAAATCCAAAAAGGCAAAATTTCATAAAATTACTGGGGAACTAAAAATTGTGATGTTTTCTTCAATGGATCACTAATGTGAAATAAAAGTTTTTTTCATAAAATGTGATTCCATTAAGAGACATAATTCAACAAAAAGAATGAAAAATTTTCTACACAGGTGAATACTACTTCTTCCATCTGTGGTCAAGAACATCTGTGGCCCCAAATACTTGTAGCTTGTATTTACTTGTATCTCTCCCCAGGGAAAAGTATGGAGGTTACCTCTCTAAAGAAACAACATGACCCCAAAGGGGGAAAAAACTACACACTTTCATTTGACACTGCCCTAGCAAAACCAGCTGGCTCTCTACCCAATTCACCTGTTGTCTTGCCTCACATTCCCCTCCATCATCTCTATCAGCTCCTCAATCATTTCAATCAGCTCCTCAATCAGGTCATTTTAGGTCCACAGTAAAATATTAATAGAGCATAAAGATATTCAGGGGCACCTGCATGGCCCAGTCAGTTAAGTGCCAGCCTTGGGCTCAGATCATGATCCCAGGGTCCTAGGATGAGCCCTGGGTCAGGCTGCGTGTTCAAGGGGAGCCTGCTTCTCCCCCCCCTCTCTCTCTGGGCTCTCCCTGCTTGTGCTCTCTTGCTCGCTTTCTCCTCTCTCTCATATAAATAAATAAAATATTTTTTAAAGGGAAAAAAGAAATGCAGGGTTTTTTGTGAAAAATACCTCATAGAAAAGAAGAACGAAGATTAAAGAGAAAAATCTGGAAGACAACAGATTATACAAAGGACTGATGATAACATTTTTTAAAAAAGAAAGAAACCTCTATTTACTATTCTTGGAGAAATTCAAAAAGAAGAAGAATAGAGTAATGTAAAAAAAGGAATCTTATAAATATTTCTAAAATAAAGTTTTAATACAACTTTTGGAAGATATTGGTGAAGATATTGCCTCTAAAAAAGCAACAAAAGAAAAGTAGGTTAAAATTGGAAGAGGAAAGATGACATAAATCCATATAAGAAGGCCAAATTTATTAACAAGATTTTTAAAAAGATAAAATAGAGATAGAAGAATATATTGACAAACACACACAGAAAAATTATCCTAACTTGAAGGAATAAGCATATAGAGTAAAGGTGACTATCATTTTATATACTAATATAATTATTCAAACTTAAGAAAAAAGGCTCAGAAAGTTTCTTGCCCATGAAACATTTCTTAAGAAACTACTTGAGGATGTGCTCCAGTGACATGAAAAAATAAGCCAAAAAAAAAAAAAAAAGGCAGGTGTGAATAAATGTAGGAAAACACTACAGTAAGCCTAGGGAACAATTACTCCAAATTCAGGCAAAACACAGAGGACTTTGAGCAAAGAGATCTACAAAAGAAGTGTGGCTATTTAATAATATACTGAAATACACTGGAGGGGAGAAAACAATATGATGATGATGAATAGTACAAGGACAAGAAGAATCAGAAACTCAGGAAACATAAATGAAAAACAAGCTCTCAAGACATAGACAGCTCTCAAGACAAAAACAGGAGGTAATTTAACACTGAACATTACATGATAAGACATAAATACTGATGATGGGGTGAGTGGGCGGCTCAGTCAGTTAAGGGTCCGACTCTTGGTTTCAGCTCAGGTCATGATCTCAGGGTCCTGAAGTCAAGCCCCATGTTATGGAGACTGTTTGGGATTTTCTCTCTCCCTCCCCCTCCACCCCTCCCCTCAGTTGCACTTGCTCTCCCTCTCAAATAAATAAGTAAATAAAATCTTTAAAAAAATAAATGCATAAAAAGAAGTCGTGATGTAACTATATTAGAAGGATGGTCAAGGAATATTGTTTGTAAGAAAACTAAATTGTAATTTAGAAAAGCAGAATTTCAATTGATGGAATCTAAAATTAGCAAACGGAGAAATACGAATAGAATCCTATCATTAAAATACCAGAAGAAGTAGTTAAAAAATACTAACGTTAGACACCCTAAAGGAACTTGACTGGGAGCGAATTAGGGATAGGTGGAAAATTTGTTTTGTTTTATTTCAAGCTTAATACTATTCAACTTTTTTGTTTGACTGTATTTTAAGATTCATTTCCTGACATTTTCAACCCAAGTTACTGCATATGCTTCTTAAAGCAATGTAAAAAAAGCTCATGTCCTTATTTTTAATAAGTCCTTTTCTACAATACTTCATTTTTGTTCCCTTAAAGAAAAATCTCTCATTCAGACACTATTATTTCACAGTCAAATCTAATGTGAAGTAACAGAAACATCTTAAAAAGCCCAACACAGCTCCTCTCTTTCATTCTTGTTCCAAAGCAACTAGATTTGACAGAGAAATAGAAAGATTCTTGATCTTTGTTTTTCCATACTAAAGTAGACAGGAAAATCCCCTCAAAATTTTCAAATCGCATAATGGAAAGAGATGCCACCAGAAACAAAACTACTAGTTACAGAATATTAGGTATTTCTGTGGATTTATTTAGATCCAGGAGCCCTAAGGTAAGAACTGAATTTGCTTTTATCCTCCCCCCTGCCCCGATGCCAACTTTTTAAGAGAATCTTTAAATATCTCAGATGATAGCCATCAAAGGATAGAGCTTTTTAAATTGTTGATGTTCCCCCCTGGTTTCATCAATTTTAAGGTGGAAAAAAATTCTTGTTTATACAAATTCTTTCTAGAAATACAGGTAGCAAATGTATTATCAACCATGGCATATGTGCCTGGCATATGGCACACGTCTAGTAAATGGCAGCTCTTGAGCAAACCATTATCATCCTCCTAGATGATGCATCCCAAGGGATTAGGAAAAATAGATTTTAAAAAGCAATATACACTTAAACATTAATATTTTGCTAGGCTTTCTATTACCAAGTTCAGCTGTCAGGTGCCAGACATGTTTTTACCAGTCTTCTATCTTTTTTAATGCACTTTTTGAGTAATGGGTAATCTATGGATTTACACACGTACTCACTTGCTACAATCAATAGTACTCTTACGCGTGAAACTTTCTAAGTAGGAGGCCATGTTAGAAACATTTATTATATAAAAATCATAGTGTACCCCATAGAGGAAGAGCAAAATAAAATGGTCTAACTTAAAATTGAAATGAATTGTTGAACTTAATGAAAACCAAGAAAAATTCAACAGGCTTGAGTTATAGAATCCTTGAAATAATGTTAAACTTGCTTACAGTTAATATACTTGAAGACTGTTCAGGAAAAGAAAATAAGTTTCCTTTCTAATTCCTAAAGTGACTAAATAAAATGTAATTAAGCTCTGTTTTGTGATCCATAAGAAAGTCTAAATGGAGTGTAGTTTTAACAAAAACATAAATTCTCCATACATGACTTGCACATAATTGATTTATTTATCTCTAGTAAAGAGGAAACAGAGCATTTTTTTATTTCCTGAGATTTTTTCCTTCTTTTTAAAATATTTAAAAATGAGTATATGTTAAATACCAACATATTATATATGTATATAATATAGAAGTTAAATTACATACATTAAATATGCCACATATTTTGTATATATTAAAGACAGAAAAAAATAAAAAATATTAAAAAAGGAAAAAAATAAAGACAAAAAAGGCATCCATTTATTATTATATATTTTCACCTAGCATAAATAAAAGTATTAATATATTATCATACAATGTATTCTCATATCAACATACTATTATAAATAAAAACCATTATCCAGGTCTGGAGAGAGTATCTTCGATATCCAAAAATCCACCCTCTCAATTCCTATTTCTAAGCTCCCCAAAGGTAACTATTACCTTGACTTCTAACATGACGGTTAAATTGTATCTATTTTCGAGTTATATAAATAGAATCATGCAGTATGTACTCTTTTATGTCAAGTTTCTTTAGCTTGATAATATTTTTGAGGATCCACTCATGCTGTCAGGCATCATAGCTGCTTGTTCATTTTCACTGCTTTCCGGTATTCCTTCCAGAACTATCCCACAAACTATCTTACCATGCCAATACTGATGTCACTGGTCAGGTCCATGCTTTAGCTTTAATTTCCATGAGCATTCTTGGGTGTGCACGTGGCAGGCACACAGGTGTATACGCTTCTCTGGGGTACACGTCTATAGGCTGGACCGCAGCCTCAAAGCATGTACGTGCACATTAACTTCGGGAGATAAGGCCAAAGCATTTTCCAAAGCACTTTACATCATATACCTGTTTTTAAAATGCTTTTATGTATGATCTGAATCATAGACTTTTTTTTGGCTCTATTTGGTAGTCAGATAATGGTTCTGCACCTGTTATGCATAATAATTTAAAATCTTATTTAGTTTTACGGTTACCATTGTCATAGATGATACTTTCAACAGTTTTTCAGCTAGACAGAAGGTTTGAGGCCTTCAGCATTTAAGCTACAAAGGGCAAAAGAAAATTTTTCTGTCAAATATTGTATGCCATGCAGACGACAGGATCTGGTTCTTCTAAACAAACTAAAAGAAAACCTCCTGCTGACTGAAGCACAGACAAGAGCGGTGGTTTTTTTCTGCTGGGTGCAGGGTTGTACATTACACTTCCCATGGTCTCCCACCCAAATTTCCACTACCGTCAAAAGCTGGAATACGAAACACAAATGGTGATTTTTAAATGCACACGATCACAAAAATACGCAAGCCCAAGATGCATAAACCACCCTGCAAGTTAAAAAGCTGTATTTTTATGCATCATTTCCAATTCTTTGTGCGGACTACATAAAAAGAATTGTTTTATTTCGGGACCATAAAGAATACTACATTTATTAAAAGTAATAAAATCCTTCGACAACCATACTAGCAAATTTTTTAAAAGAACATTTCAAATTCTGGAGTGTAGGGAGTACTAAATTTCTGAATAAAATTAGAGTTGGCAAGAATATGGCGAATAAAAATAATTATCAAAGATGGTATATTTCACGTTACATATTTAAAACGTGTAATGCTGTTCCTGGTGAAATACTTATAGATACTATTACATTAAGCAATACATTTTTAAGAAGTACATTCACAGTCTGTAACACGGATAAACTATCGGAAGAAGCAAATACTGATTTAGGTGCTGTTTATTTCCTATTTCCTTTCCTTGGGGTGCGTAAGTGAGATCCCTTCTCTGGCTCTCTTGCAATGCTCCCATCTGTCCCCAGTGATTCTTAGACTGGACATAGGACTTTGATGATCTCAGAGCAGAGACACTGATGATTCTGAGAAGCCCAGACTTCTGTGTATGCTTTTAAGAGGGGGAGAGTGGGAACCCTGGAGACTTGATATGAACAAAATAACTTCTGCACATCCACGTTCTTGATTTTTACCTTCAGATAATATCACCTGTATTATTAACCTCTGAATTGTATCCTTTAGGTAATATGTTTACATTTTTATGGATAAATGATCTATATTGAGAGCTCAATATAGCTGTTCTCAGTTATTTTACAAAGCGTGACTTGGTTACACTGGAGTAAATTCTATTTACTTCTTTCTTTGGATATTTTCCTGAGTTATATTTCAATTATGGCTTCACAATTCTCCCCAACAGAATATAATACCTGATATCTGCTTGCATAGGGTCTAATGACAATATTGAATGCTTATTATTTCACGAGCCTTTTATCCTTCCTTTTTCCTAATTGTGTGACCCACTCTTGTCAGATTTTTGTAGTCCTTGTTTCAAAGATGGGAAGTCAAAGGACTCCTCCATGACCAGCCATCCAGTAAGTGAACAGGGCGAAGGGCACTTTTCTCTGCTTTACACTCAAGAAACAGGACTTCAGAGAATGCCCGCATCACTAATGGGCCGGCCGGCCAGCGTGGAGCACCGACACATGAACTTTTCCAATGTAACCGAAGGCCACACGATGCACAGGAGTGATGAGGTGCAGTGTCCACTGCTCGCGGGGTGAGCCCACGGGCATGACTACTGCAGCACGAAGGCGGCACCTGGGGGTGCACAGGGCCCCGCTGCTGCTTGGGCCCAGGCGGTGGGCGCAGCTCAGGGCCAGCCCTGGGCGACCCGAGAGGGCGAGGACGCGTGGACGGGACGTGCCCTCTCCCTGTCCTGCAAATGCAGACGCTGCTCCTCCGTCTCCCTCACGCTCCACTGCTGGACTTGCCTCGTATCCTTGGGAAAAGGAGCAGCGAGGCGGAAACCATGTGGTGTTCACAGCACCACAGACCCCACTGTGGGCACGTGTCCCTGACGCCACGTTCCCTCTGGGTGCCAGGCACGAAACCCGCGCTCTCGCTGCCAGAGAGCAATTCTCCGCCGTGCTGTCCGGGTCACGCCTAGAGGAGGCCCCAAGGTCAATATGGCTAAAGTGGAATTCTTTACTCCCTGGCCTTTCCTCCCCCCAAATCCTACTCGCCTCCCGATCTATCCTAGCACAGTCAGTGATACCCCAGCTACATAACTGTCCAAGACCCAAATCTAGGATCTGTCCTTAATTCTCCTTCTCCTTAATTACCTTAACCTCTCCTCTCTCCCTCATCTCCTCCATTCAACTCACACTGTGATTTCACCTGCCAAGATACCCCACGCATGCCTACTTTTTCCCATTTCCTTGAAACGCACCCTATGCGAGCCACCATCACACCCAGGGTCCCACAGCTTGTTCTCCCTACCTCAGACCTTGCATCCCAATAATACATGATCACACAGCAGCCAAAGAAGTTTTTCTGAAATAGAAGTCAGAAGCATGCCCCATCTCTACCAGAGCTCTATGTAGGACAGCATGCAAGTGTCCCTCCTGGCTTACAAGGCCTTCATGCTCTGGCGCCGGTCCACATTTCTGACAATTTGTTATCCAGAGTAAGGACATCCTGTTTCTCTAACCCATACCTACTATGTCCCACTCACACCAGCATTCTTCTGGCCCCTACAACATGCAATTCCAGATCCTTCATGGAGTCTTCCCCGACTACCTTCATAGTTACCTAGTCATCTGCTATCACATTTTGCTATTTATTAATTATTGTCTTTAATTAAATATCAATCATAGAGAGAAGCTGAAAGACCGGCAACGTTTGGCCATATTTGCTTCATCTTTAAAAACGAATGTCGTACCACAGCCTGATGGCCATAAATAATACTTCAGGAAGAAATGGGAATCAGACAGTCTTTAAAAAATGAGCGTGCTCTGCTTACATTGAAGAGGAGAGGGACATTACATCATTTTTCTATTTAAAGGAAGGATTAAAAAAAAATAAAAATAAAGGAAGGATTTTATATTGTATCATATAAATAGTATGTGCATCACTGATTTCAAATAAAGGCTCCAAAACCTATATTCCATAGGCAAAAACATAATTAGTGAGGGCCATGCACAGCAGATTTGAAAATGATTTTCTTTCACTGTCATTTAATTCATTTAATAAGCTAAAATACATTGTTAATGGAATATTTACTTATTCTTCATGAACCATCACCTTGATGAACCAAAAACAAACAAATCACAAAATAATAAAGTATATTCTTATCCTTCCATGAGCAAACATTATTTACATTGTGTCTTTCTGCTCAGACAAAACTCCATTATCTCTCATGAAAGTGTAGTAACTTAGAGACAAGTAAAAATGATAACTGGCTATTTCCAGTAAATAGTCAGGAAATAGGGAGTATTTCCCAATGTCTTCTTAAAGTCTAAAATAAATGTGTATTTTATCCACAGGAGGGTCCTTTTTTATTTCCACAAATAATCATATCAATTTTAATCATTTTAATTCCAAATTAAAGCAGTTCTGAAGAAAGAAATTAAGGGTGATAACAGTACAGGAGTTTGGGGTTATGTGCAGATAGAGGTAAGACATTCTAAATAAACAGTGCGCAGCAGGATCACTGTCTTCCAATCAGAACCATTATCATGAATGAGTCACAAAGATAGGTAAATGCATTATATATACACATATATACTGTGTTTAAGAATGCAAGAAAGTGCAAAATATAGCTAAACAAATTTTAAGGCTTCTTGCTGAAAAGTAATAAAAACATACTCCCTAAGGGCCGTGGAAGGCTGAGTCTTGAACTACAGAATCATCTCGGCTCTGCAGAATGACAAGGTACAGTACAGAACAGCACAAAATGGCTAAAATTAATGTTGAGCATTTACGAGCAGATTTTGGGTAAGAGGGAGTAAAAGGGTAAAGAGTAGAAGCAATAGCAGAGACATCTAGGGCCTCACGGGCCCCCTTTTAATAAATTTTCCATATTCAACCATGTTAAACCTATTCTTTTTTAAAACAAAAAAAAGTTTATTTATTTTAGAGAGAGAGTGCACACACTAGGGGGCAGAGGGAGAGAGAATCTCAGCAAACCCCCACCCCCACGAGCACCGAGCTGACGAGGGGCTCGATCTCATGACCCCAATATCATGACCGGAGCCAGAATCAAGAGCTGGATACTCAACCGACTGAGCCGCCCACGTGCCCCAACCTAATTTTGGTTTTTACGATTTTTGTTAAGCTATCAAATAAAATTTATGAAAAAGAAAACAAGAATGGTAAAACAGCCTCAACACACTTCGAAGTCTGTCTTCTCATCATCTTCCTTCCTTTACCACTTAAATTACCAGGCATGAGCAACAGGTACATCAAAGGTGTTTTTAAGGAGGAACCGGATTTGGTGGCTCAGGCAGTTAAGTGACTGACTCTTAATTTGGGCTCACGTGGCGATCTCAGGACCAGGATGGAGGGGCCCACCTGGGGTGGGGGTGTCCTCGCTCAGCGAGGAGGAGGCTTCTCTCCCTCCGTGCCCTTGCCCTGCTCGTGTTCTCGCTCTTTCAAATAAATAAATAAATCTTTTAAAAAGGAAAAAAGGAGCCAGATTTGTTGAAAAGCAGTCCTACGGACCCTAAGAGTCCTGGAGTAAGCAGCTCTAGAATAAACAGGTGACCATAATTTTTTTTTTTAAGATTTTATTTATTTATCCATGAGGGACACACAGAGAGGCAGAGACACAGGCAGAGGGAGAAGCAGGCTCCCTGCGGGGAGCCCAGTGTGGGATTCTATCCCAGGACCCCAGGGTCACGCCCTGGGATGAAGGCAGATGCTCCACAGCTGAGTTCCCCGGGCATCCCGACAAATAATCTTAGAATAGGAGATTTTAAGAATAATCTCTGTGGGGATCCCCGGGTGGCTCAGCACTTTAGCGCCTGCCTTTGGCCCAGGGCCGGATCCTGGAGTCCCGGAATCGAGTCCCGCGTCAGGCTCCCTGCACGGAGCCTGCTTCCCCCTCTTCCTGTGTCTCTGCCTCTCTCTCTATGTCTATCATAAATAAATAAATAAATAAATAAATAAATAAATAAATAAATAAACAAACAAACAAATAAATCTTTAAAGAAAAAAAGAATAATCTTTGTGACTGCGCTTAGTCTGGAGGTCAAGCACCATGGGGACACCCCCAATGCTCGGAGAGGCTCAACGATGGCCAAGCCCACTCGCAGCCCGCACCTCTTGGCTGGGGGGGGTGGGAAGGCTGCACCACCCGTGTGAACCGTCGAGCATGTACAGCACGACTCACACGAACTCCCTGAGCGTGCCAAGGGGATGGGAGTGTGGACCCAGGTAGAAAGCCCTCTCCTCACATGCAGTTTGGGTGGCATTTCTCGTTCCTGTCCCCAGACGAGCAGGGACTTGAGGTTGTGCGTGAGCAGTGCCTACCACGTTGCCTCCGAGATGCTGCACCTGGTTACTTCAGCAACTCTTCCAGAAGCCACCCTCAGGCATGAGTAGCTGAAGGCTCCCTCGGCGAGGCCGAAAGAGAGCAGGAGGGAGGCCAAGGAAGAGCAGGGAAGTTGGCGCAGTCAGTCAAGCGAGGTGGGCTACTCTCCAGGTAGATAGAGACAATTAAGAATAAAACTACTTTTCTCATATGTAAAATTTAAGTGGGGAAAATGAATGCTCGAATACAGAGGCCTGTGGATGGACACGTCTGTACAGGTAGGGATACGGGAACTAAATATATTAAGTAAAAAGTCATGGAGTGCTTGCTTGAACTCTAGATCGTTCACCTCCCCTGTGAACACAACCCCAAAACATCCTCGGAGTTTTTTACCTCAGGGAAAACACATATTTAGACAACCAGGAATGACGGATTGCATAAAGTATGTATTACCATGACAAATCATAAAGAAAAAAACTGACATTTCCCTCCTCCCTATTCACCTGTGAGTGTCTCCACCTTGCCTGCCTTAATGTGAAATATCATAATACGCTGGGAAGACAGGAATCAATCCCACGTTATGACCTCGGAGTCACTCGTCCCTATTCAAAACAGAAGAGAGACACGTTGAATATAAATGGATCATGAAAGTTTTTAAATCTCTTCTCTCTGGAGAAGAGAATTTTCTAGATTAGCAAAAATTGATTTCCTCAAATCCACTATGTATGTGAACACTGGCTCTATGAAATTCTAATTATCAGAGCTCTATTCCTCCGTTTTACCTGAACCAAAGAGGGGAAAAAGAAAAAAATAATGAAATCTTATTCCCTTCCTATCTTTTCAAGCCTGTTTGGTAGGGAGGCTTTCAATGTTTCTGGAAGAAAACTGTCCTGGCTTCGGCACATGTGTGATCACTCTCCAGATTTAGAAACTATAAGACGCTACCAAAGATGCATGCGGGTTCACTCCGGTTCACCACTGACAATTAACATCTTGGGCTAGAAAAAGACTTTTAAATCTTTTAAACTGGCCCGTTGGGTAACCGGTTGAAATCTGATTTATTATTGTCGCTACACTGTCTCTGACAAAGAAACCTGCCCCCATCCCAGCAGGTGGCGGCCACCAAGTGCCACAGAACGGGTCCCAGACACTGAGCCAGGAGCCACAACCAATTCCGTCTCCTCCCCTGTTCCGATCAGGTGTGGAACAACTGGAACGTGTTTAATCCTCCCTTTAACATCCCCCAAAAACCAGAGGTAGGAGACACGCCCCTGCCGCCTAAGCAGGAAGGCACGCTCCCTGTCAGGTGACTGTTCCCCAAGGCCGCACATTTTACGGGGCGCGTGTAACACTCCCGGGGAAGGCCGTGTTCCGCAATCGGGGCACGGGGGGGGGGGGCACAGCTGGGGCACGGGGGCTTGCCGTGCCCTGCGCCTGCCTATTATCAGTTTCAAGGCCTTGAATTTTAAGAAGTGCTCCCTTGCAAGCTACGAACGGCTACCAAGGCGACTTAAATTACTTTTCTCCTCCTGCCCTGAATCTACACTCAGATCTTTTCCTTCTCGCTGCTTCTCTCTTTTAGAGGACGGACATTCAAGAAGCCACAAAAGCTCAAATATTTAATTAATGACTTCACACTTTAAAAAAAAAATTCTTCCTTTTTCTGAAGACTCATCCTAATGTCTATTTTTGGCCCAGATTTTTTAATTGAGCACATTTCACCTTTTTCCAGTAACTATTTTAATTAGAAGAAAATGTGGAATGTTTTGTCAAAATTCTGAGGTTTTCGAAAGACTAATCACGATACTCAGCTGTTAAAGAATCTGAGCCTTCATTCCAAAGTGGTTGGAAGAATAAAAAGAGAGAGAATTCCTAAATACTTGAGAGACTGTGGTCTGGGTGGGAAGACAGTTAAACTATTTCTAGGTGCCTTAAGCATCCTGTAAACATTCTTATGTTCTGAGTCTTTATTGGACTAAACAGTTAACACCTAACCTGTCCAAAGACCCTCAAGGGAGATCGCTTCTCCATCACCACCAGGGGAGGTCCCAGTGGCTTGTTGTGGGTTTTTGTGGGTTTTTTTTGTGTTTTCTTCTTTTTTTAATTGTAGTTGGTAGAGACGCTATCTGTTCAATACGAATGAAGATATCCCCTTATAGGAATAGTGAAAGTGCTAAAATCAGCCTTTTTTTATTTATTTTTTTTTATTTATTTTTTTTTAATTTTTATTTATTTATGATAGTCACAGAGAGAGAGAGAGAGAGGCAGAGACACAGGCGGAGGGAGAAGCAGGCTCCATGCACCGGGAGCCCGATGTGGGATTCGATCCCGGGTCTCCAGGATCGCGCCCTGGGCCAAAGGCAGGCGCCAAACCGCTGCGCCACCCAGGGATCCCATCAGCCTTTTTTAAAAAAAAAATCTAGATCTTTGGATTTTGCACGCTAAAAGTAAAATCACAGACCACGCTGCAATACGCACACTACATGCTGGGTACAATATGTGTTTGTGGTCCCTAAAATGTTTTCCAGAAGATTAAGTTGATGCTGTGTGAATCATCTGGAAAATTCCTACGAGTGATTCTATCCAAAAAGTAATCTCCCATCCTGCCAAAGTTCCTGGCAAAACATAGATCCTGACTCTATCACCATTTCAGGGGTAAAGAGGTAGAAAAAAAAATGAAAGGATTTTATATCCCTCAACATATATTTTTGCCAACCTTTCTTTCCTTGTGGAAACAGGATGGGTTGTGTCTTTTTTTTGTTTTGTTTTTGTTTTGTTTGTTTTGCACCTAGGTTTAATAAAGGATAAAAATTTGGTAAAAGAAGTGCTTTGATAGCTCTTTAAAGTACTCACTGAGGATGTGTTTGGATTCTCGTAGACCTGGGCCAGGCGGAGCTCCCAGGCGCCAGGGCGTGAGAGCGCCGACCTCAGCTCCGCAGGGCCAGGGCCGCACCGGCGGGTGCAGGAAGCCGCCCGGCAGTGAGGACTGCGGTCTCCCGTGGGCTCCACACGCCGCTTTCAGTGCAGAAAGAAGAGCACATCTCTTACCTTCGCTAACCTGATTTTTTTTTTTTTTTACGTTCAGCAGCCTCCCGTCCCTTGTGTCCTAAGGTGTCATCCGAGGGCCCAACCGGTGGGCAGCAGCCCCCAGGGGTGACCCCGCGGGCCCGGGGCGCCGGCACAGGTGTGGGGGTGGCTGCCGGCGCGCAGGTGCACGTGGGCCTCGCTCTGTGACCGTGCTCCCGCTCTCCCACTCCCCCCGCAGGTGCTGAGCCCGCCGAGGAAGCTTCTCACGATGGACTTCACCTGGAGGCCGCCCACGGAGATCTGACAGCTCGGGGCAGGGCGGCTCCCCATGGCCTTCGAAGATCGTGCCACGGCAGGGGCTAGACACCGAGCAGCCTCACCAGCTGGAGACTCATGCGCCCCAGACCGCCCCAGACGCCCTGACCAGAGCACCTGCCGACCCCCGACAGGTGCAGAGACTCACGCACCCCGAGACGCCCTGACCTGCGCACCCGCTGACCCCCGACAGGTGTGGAGACCCACACACCCCGACATGCCCTGACCAGTGCACCTGCTGACCCCCGACAGGTGTGGAGACCCATGTGCCCCGACACGCCCTGACCAGAGCACCTGCTGACCCACCGACAGGTGCAGAGACCCACGGGCCCCAACACACACTGACCTGTGCACCTGCTGACCCCCGACAGGTGCGGAGACCCACGGCCCCGACACGCCCAGACCAGTGCACCTGCTGACCCCCGATAGGTGCGGAGACCCATGCGCCCTGACATGCGCTGACCTGCACACCTGCTGACCCCCGACAGGTGCGGAGACCAACGGGCCCTGACACGCGTTGACCAGCCCAAGACCCCCCCGCTGAGCACAGAGCTCCAGGTGGGGCTCCACCTCAGGACCCTGGGTCGTGACCTGAGCCAAAATCAAGTCGGTGCTTAACCGACTGAGCCACGCAGGCACACCACGATGTTATTTATTTAATTACAGATTTATTTGGTACTAATCTAACCCTTAGGATACATGCCTAACAGCAGGCTTTGCCATCAGAGACACCGATGGATGTTTTCCAACCTCAGAGTTCTTAATTTTTGATTACCAAAACCTAGAGATAATTACATCATACTTAACATATATTTTCTTTAAAAATACATGTCAAATAGTGATTTCTGAACAAGAAGTATAAAAGTAGGGAACATCTGAAAATATTATCATCCCAAAGAAAAGATAATACTAGAATTCATAGGTAGTTAAGTAAATATACAAAAGGATAGAGATACAAAAATTAGATATATTCTTGCCCTGAGCTGAGACTTCTCTGGCTCAATTTCTAGACGTTTAGAGTAAATAAAAAAACTTCTCCAGAATAAAAATATTGGAACTTATGCCTTCAAAAACAATTTGTAGGTCTCCCTGTGTTTAGCATAGGAGCTAGCATTAGATTAAAATTGTGTAATTACTACTAAATTACTAAAAATATTTGAAAGTAAGGAGAGGTCAAACATTTACCAATATCTATTGGTCCGGTAAAATGTTAGTATTAAAATTCTACAAGATAAACAAGTTTTCTTAATATCATCTTAATACACAAAATACAATAGACAATAAATCAGTTTTTTGAATTTAAGTTTTAGAGTAGTCTAATAATTACCCACCCCTCCTCTTATGAAATGTGTGATTTGTGTATGTAAAGAAAGAGAGAGAGAGGAAGGAGGGAGGGGGTAGGGAAGGAGGGATGGAGAGAAGAAGAAAGAGAACCTAAAATCACTGCTTTATAGAAATCTAACCTCACGGACCAATGTAAACATTAAGAATAAACTCTGGAGAAGAAACACCATTTTCACATCAAAAGAACAGTAAAATCATAACCCATAGAAATTTTATTCAAAATAATACAATTAAAGTAAAATTTTCTCTCCGGTATAGTTTATTCCTGTCCAAAAACAAACGTCTGAAAACTCAGCAGATGTTTTATGAAAATATTGAAAGTTTGTGAGGAATCTGATAATTCTATGAGGTTTTACTTGAAAATTTAGATAACATAAATTGAAACCATGATGAAATGGTGTCAGTAAGCACTGACTCTAAGTATTTCCTGAAATACATTTAGTGGGAAATGTGTTAAATGTCAATTAATAGAATATTATGAAATGTCAACAGGGTATTAATTAATAGTATTTATAACTTGGCAGTATTAGAAAGTGTTCAAAATATGAGCGTATCCTATAATAGCATGTAACTGAAAGAATTAGAAATAAGGCCACAAAAGGGAAAATTATATTGTTCCTAATTTGCAAATTAAAATCAAAACAAGAAAAACCAGAAACTGAGATTACAGTTAAGTCAATTTATTTAAGTCAACCTGTAGCCACTGAGACCATGAGTCCCCGGCGAGTCCACAGAACAAGCATGATCCCCGCTCGCGCAGACACACATTCTTGCCACATTGCCCAGAAACACAGATGCTTGTGAGTCAGTGAGGCAGAGACATGTTTTTATTTGAAAGGACACGGCCACGGTCATCATACCTCTGGTTTGGAAACTTCATTTCCTAAAAGCCTTGCAGATCTTAGCCATCGGTCACATCGGCCCTTGTGTGCTGCTGCTGTTGCTCCGTCATCTGTCGTTTGCTTGGCTGCCCCTCCCAGGCCAGTGTCCGCCCCCCAGGAAGCCGACCCGACCTGCCGCGCCGCTGTGCCTCCCCGGGTCACCGCATCCCCGGCAGCCCTGGCCCAGGGCGGCCCTGCCCGGCCTCCCCTCGCAGACCAGCAGGTCTGGCCCCAGACGGCCGCCTGCTCGGACTTCATCACCTGTCTCAGCCTGTCCCTCAACCCCAGGCTCGTGGCCCCTCCCTCGAGCCCACATCCCCGTCACCCACCCTCTCCACTGGGGGCTGAGTCCGGGCCCTTGGGGTCATCGTCCCCCTGGGCCTCTGCCACCCATCCTCCCTGCCTTACCGGCTCCGTGGTCCATCACCGAAAACCACTGCCCACGCACCCCCTCCTAGCCTTTCTCTACGAAAGCTGCCTCATCCACGTAGAACACACTGGACAATCTGAGCGTCCTGTCACAGGCCCGAACTGCTGAAGAGCCAGCTCGTGTCCTCAGTTCCAACCCTGAGCCCCACTCCTATCCCCGTCCCTCACCCTCCCCTGGCCACACCAGCCACTTCAGGAACTCCCCGGACCCGTTCTTACCGTCAGGCCCAGCCACCTGTCCACCATTCAGCCCAATGGCTCACTTCCCCGACTCCTGACATGCCACACTCTTTCTCACCCTTATCTCAGGAGTGTCACCTCCACGAACAACCTTCTCCCTTCTCCAGCCACTTCCTCTAAAGTGACCTGGCACAACTCCTTCTAGCGCACTGCGCTGTTTACTTCCTTCAGAGCACTGACCATATACGCTCTCTTAACTAATTACTGGCTCCCTACTTCATTAGGCTTACAAGCTACATAAAGATGAGGATCGTATCTGTTTCGTTCACTTTTATATTATTAGCTAAGAATGAATTCTTATACAAATTAATAGAATGAATAGATGGAAAGTAAGAGAAGAGTAAGATTTGGCTATATACCCGTCAAAAATCTAAAACCAGTAAAGAAAAAAGTTCAATATTTAGCCATCTATACAAAAAAAATTAGTATATACCAAGTCTACTAATTATGCTTTTATTTTGTTTGATATAGAGAAATTAAACTGTGTTTTTTATGTGAAAACTACTTATAATTGACATAAAGATTGACTAAAAAGAGAAGAATCAATAAAATAGGATGTTCGCATGTAACTTGGAAAATAGTATTTGAATTCAATTATAAAAGTAAACAAAGATAGAACCCAAAAACTCATCTAAAGGAGAATCAGTTTTAAATTATTAAATAACAAAAAATATGCTAAACCAGACTATTTACAATGAATCCTGGGATTCACAGATCATTAGGTAATTGCATATGTCACTGAAGATTCACAAATCTGAAAAATCAAGAGATTTGTCTCCTAAGTATCTAGCTCTTATTAACACCCCTCTCAACTTCATCCTACAGAAATCTTATGTACCCAAGTGTATAAAGTATTATGCTAAGTATAATAAAATTATGTTTAATAATATGTAATCTGACATATAATATCAATGAAAAGCTCCACCTATAAAATAACTTCTATTGACTATATATAATTTGATGTGATAAGTTTTTACATCTTCTTCATTCTCTCTGCTCAAAAAACTATACCCATGAAGATACTTTAAAATTATCCCTAAATTTCTAGAGTAGATTGTATTACATATTATGATTCCTATAATAATGCAATTTAAACAAATAATCTTAATATACAGAATTTACATTAAATTTAATCTTCAAAGATGAAACTATATTAAGTTCAATCAAATGAGAGTAATAAAAAGAAACAAAAAGCATGCAATTAAATATTGATCTAAAGTACTGCATGGAACCCAAAGTCTATCAGACTCTAAATGCATCAGATTCTATCTAACTAGCATTCCGTTAGCATGGAGAATATAAGCTCTGGCCTACTGTCCAAAATCGGTTCCATAATCGTGGTGTGATATACTAAAAATATCTTCTTTCCCAAATTTGGACCAAATTTGGACCATTCAGCTAGTTGGAAACTAAGCTAATAAAATGGTTTATATCCTAAATCCTTGGAGTCCTGCTTGAAATAAAAGTCCCTGGGATTCCTTGCTCCTCTTACCTGTCCTTCCCACAAAATACAGATGTGCAATCCCCCCACAAATATTCCTAATCCATCCTTTTGCTTTAGACCACCGATTCTTAGCACTTTTCGGCCATCACAATGCATCATGCATTAGTCCTCAAGGCCCTCTTGTTACAGATACGTAATTCTTGGTTTGTGGCATCGATGTAACATTAACTCTTAAAAATGCGGTTCTCAAAAGCACTCCAGTTTTCAAGTATAATACTCCCACACACTTGGAATTATGCCACCAGTTTCTTAAAACATCACACAGTATTTTTCAAAAAGCCCAAGCTGATGAGTCTTTGGTTCAAATATCCATAGTTTGGACCTTTAATAATTCACTGGATTTCAATATCCTATGAAGTTTTCTTCTGCACCTGTTAATTGTAGTTAATTAAACGAGAAGAATCAAGTGGAACTAAAAGACTATTCCTTTCTTTCACAGATTTGTTTTAGAAACACTGCTTCTCTCATTCTTTCACACACACACACACACACACACACGCTCTGTAAAGCGTATATTAAAAGAAAAACTGCTCCTCTGACATCAAAAACTACATATTTTCTTCCATGTAGCCACAACAGTCAACTATAATAATGCATATATTGGGGTTATGTTAATTTTCAAAAAAGGGAGAGCAAGGATTCAGGTGGAGTGTCTTTCGTGCATTTACTGAGGAGCCCACACAGAGGACAGAACAGACATGTACAACTAGCCTGTAATGATATGTGTAATACATTGTCAATATAATATGTAGAAAATCTAACATATACAGGTAAATTCGACTGTAAATTCCCCATCCCCCTTTGAGTTGCCTAGCAACACCGAGGCACCAGGAACCACTGTCAAGACAATGTTACTGAAATTTGTGAGAAATAACTGTTCATTGTTAAGTCAGAACCTATCTACATTACATCTAAATTCTTGATGGAGATTTTTCCACTTTCTGCTGGTCAGTGCTGTCTCCATAGGGGAAAAAAAAGGGCTTTTTTTATTTTCTTTTCAGCTTTCCAGTCAGAATGTTTGTAGCATGATCAATATATGTGCATAGAAATGTGGCTGCTGTGATTTAAAATAAGTAATCCATGGCGCTCACTGCTGGGGTTAAGTGATTTTATCCACAGAAAGATTTTGTGATGTATCTCAGGGATGGTTCGCATTGACAAGTAGAGAAATTAAATGGGACCCATGATATGTTTGGCAGATGATACTCAAAATATTTTTACTGAAAAAATTCAGCTATCCTAAATGAAATTTCCATTCTTCTTTCGGATGGCCCTGTACATAACTGAGAATTGGACCCAACCTCAGTTATAGCTTTTTCTCTTCATACTAGTATATTCAATGAGATGACATACGTGAAGTTTCCACAATAAAACCATCAATATGTGAAAACGGAAAGGACAAAGCCATATGGGAAAACTGAAATGTCATCCCACAAAATAAATACATAGTTGGTGCCTTCCTACTCTGACCTAGCTAATCAGGAATTCAAGTCTTCATTCTCTGCACTACACAGGAAGGTAATTGGATCCTACAGAACATGGACATTTTATCTAAAATTAAATATGAGAGCATGATGTGTGTGTGTGTGTGTGTGTGTGTAGTTCTCTTTAAATGCCAATTCTTGAGTCCCATACCCACATACGCAGAATTGCTACACACAAAAAAGGTTTTTATTCAAAAATGATAATTATCTGAATTCCTTGCCAGTTGCAAGCTCTTTCTAATATGCAACACTGCCATGTTGGTACGAGGGAGTCAGCTGGGCTCAATTACTGGCTGCTGATGACTGAAGTCGAGCACAAATTTCTTCTCCTACAAATTCTGAACTGCATTACACACCTTTGAGATTTCTCACGGATGTCTGAAACTGAAAGAAGCGTAACTGTAAATGCTAATCTATAAATGTCAAAGCTCCATCACTGCATCAGAATTTTTTAACAGCCAATCTTATCAATTATACTGTATGCTATAATATTTTTAAAAAGCTAAGAAATGCACAAATAAATGTGCTCTGGCCATAAAACACAGTGGCAAATCTATGCTCTGATTTAAAATAATGCGGACATAAAAGAAAATTACTAGACTATGAATGTGTTTCCCAAGGTAATATTCAAAGGAGCCTAATTCCAGGATTTCGAGTTCACTGGAAATTAAACACATGTATAGACATCAAAAACCCAGAGGAAATACTTATGAAAATTAAAAATTGAATGGTCAGTTTGCCCAAGTAGCTCATCATTTAATTAGATATGTAATTCCAATATCAATTTATTTTGTCCTATAATAGATTCTGTGGCCAACCATAAGTTTTACCTAAAGAATTTTTTAAGGAAGTTAGCGACTATCACAGGCTCTTATATCCTAACAAAACAGGCAGAATTTTTTTAAATCATGCTTTTCACTTGACTGTTTAATATAAGAAGCAGATTACTTTATCTTCTTCAATTTATTATGAGGAATTCTAAAATGAGCTCTTATGTGATGTTACAAACATGACTGGATTTTACTTTGAAAAATCTGTGAAGCAAATAGGAAAATGTTTTTGCTTCCATGATAGACTGTAGCAGTTTCATCCATTTACATTTTGGGGAGCACAAGTTTTACCCAAAAAATAGCAATAGCATTTCATATTTCAGGACTGCAGAACAGTTTTGAGATCAACAGTAGAAGGAAAAGGGAATGTGTTAGTTGATGCAAATTTCTATTTGTAAACCAGTCATCACTGTCAGGGGAAAAAAAAAAACAGAAGGAAGCAAATCTAGGAGAATAAAATAAGCTTCCCAGCAGGATGCTGTTCTCAGGGAAAAAACAATTAAAAAAATCACAAGAAGGTGATTTTTTTTTCCTTGTATGGGACAGATTGTGCAATACCCCAAATCCCAGGAATTTACTCTTTGAATCAAAATCCAACCTAAATGATCACCTCTATGTTTATTCTTGTTTAAATTGATTGCATCACAATCTTCTGTCCAACGCTAAAGCAGTAACAATGGAATTGTTCCCTTTACAATGATAAAAAAAAAAAAAAAAAAAAAAAAAACCTAATACCTACATTCTTAGCTCTGGGTGGTTTTTGCTACTTTCAAATGTAGGGATGCATGGTGACTGAAATATCCTCTTCCTATATATAAAAATATAACCCTGTGTGATTTATGGACGTACTGACAAGTTATCACTTGCAGCTCATTTTTAGCTCATTTGTTTTAGGTAATAAACATACACACAATGAAGGTCTTCAGCTTAAAGCTTTTCCACAAACAATGAACTCTCTGATTAAGGCAAGATAAATAAGAGTCGAAGCGGCCTCCTTGAAAACAAAACAAAAATACAAACTAGTCTTTGACTATGTGCTTGGGTTAAGGCAGACTGATAAATATTTAACCACTGCACCACAAAGAAATCCACTTCTTCCTAGACATGAAACTCTACGGGGTGCTATTACTTCTAGCTGTGGACCCAAAGCTTCCATTTGCAGGATCTACTATAATAGGAAGTTGAAGCACAGAACAACTTGCTAGGAGGTCTGGCAGCCAGCCAGGCTCTAAATGCATATTCATATCCGAAGACGTATGTTTTCTTTGTCAGACACATTTATGAGACGTTTCGCATGCGTCTCATTTGTTGTTGTTTTATTCCTATGAGTTAGAATAAAACGGTCCCCCATTAAACCATAAATAATCAATAATTAAAATAATTGCTGCCTTCAGGGAACCAATAGGAAATACCGAAGAGAATAATATTTTTTTCTAAAATAGCACAGGCCAAGGACCTGAAAAACAGGGAAAAAAAAAAAAACCCTCATTGCATATTGTATGCTGTAGAAGCCTGATAAATATAACACTGAGACAAAGTTATGTAAGACATCCTGGCTGGTGCTGGAGCTTTGTGTTCGGTTTTAATGGTAGCCGAAACAAAGAGAAAACATGTTTAAATAATATATACTTATAACTATTCTTAGTTTGATGCATTACATTAGCTAGAAAACTGGCTTTTGTAAATACCAACAAAGCCTAATATGAACTAAAAAACAGTAAGTCACAGTTTATAAGCACTTACTATGGTGCCAGCGGCCCCTTAGTATACATCTCCAAAGCTTCGGAGAGCTCCGCGAGGCAGTCTTAATAGAGCACCTTAACAGAGGTGTAGGAAGAAAATGTCTTGCTTTCTAGTAGCCCGGCCAGAAAATGTACATCAAGAACTTCCGGCAAATTCAAAGGCCTATGCTTACACAGCCCAGGCAAGCTATTTGAATGCTATTTTGTAAATTGATCTTTTATAAACTGAGCATAAATGGGCACCATGCCTGATTTCACTTTAAAAAAGCAAACAAACAAAAGCTTAAAGCTCACATGATTCTTCCCTACATTTCTCCATCCTCATACTTTATACTGATTTTTATGATTTTTAAAAGGTAAGAACAAATGCTTCGCATGTGTGTTCTTTTACCACTATTCAGTTGTTAGAACTTCGGAGGATGGAGCCCTATTTTCAGTCATTTGTTTTCATGTTTCAAATTGAAGAACCGATAAACATGTTCAACTACATATTACAGAATTCGAGAAGCCAGACTCAAACATAATCCAAACTTCTGGATAATCATGATTTTTAAGCAACCCAAATCCAAATACCACCATCATTGTCACACTCTATAGAATGTTTTCACGAAGACAGACAATCCTTTGCTGTTCTGGAACATATGCAACTTCATAAAATAAAAAATACTTCCTCTTTATCATTTAATTGCCTAAGAAAAAGATAATTTCATTTTTATTCGGTACCCTATTAATTTACGTTGAATCTAATAGACTTGTTTAAATGAACAATTTTAACCTGAAGTAATTCCTGAGTTTTCTACATCAAATGGTCTTAATTTATTTGACTCATCTCAGATGAAATTTAATCTCCATCAGCATAGAAAACAAATGTGAAGAACAAAATTCCTCCGTCTTATGATTTCAAAAAGAAAAACTAAAAAGCTCTTAATTCAGTCTAAGTTCTAAGAGAACCCCAACAACTGACTATTTAATTGTCCAGGTACTGCTAACATAGGATTGGGCTCCCTATCTTCTGAGCCCTTCTCCTGTCAATGGCAGCATTTGTGCTACACATTATTCCAATGCCTTAGACTCATACGGGTCTAGCAAGTTGTGCTTAAAAAGTAAAATTTCCTAGTGAAACATCCACCCAAACAAATGCTTTTTACCTCTGTGGGCTTTTGTTTTGTTTTGTTTTGTTTTTTTACTGAAAATATATTTTATAGAGAAAATTAAGTGTTATTTACCCAAGATCACCTATCCATAGCCTCTGTGTTCATTTGGCATTGCTAAGGCTATTTTATTAACATCAAGTGGACACTTTTATCTTCTCCATTAAGTTTGCACGGTTATGTCCACTCTTAAAAGTCCTTCACTTGTGCTTCCATGGTACACTGTAAATAGACTAAGATCTCAGGGGCTGCTTATCAGGTCAAATGCTCATCAAAAGCTCAAAATAACTCCACAAATAAAACCAAGCAGTGACTTACGTGGATAGACCCTTTACCCCAGGTCCCTGATTTAAACAAACTAACAAACAAATAAATAAAACAGATGGAAGGGGTGCCTGGGTGGCTCTGTAGTTAAGCAGCAACTCTTGATTTTGGCTCGGGTCAAGATCTCCAGGTTGTGGGATCAAGCCCGACATTAGACTCTGTGCTGGGTGTGGAGCCTGCGTAAGATTCTCTCTCTCTCCCTCTCCCTTTATTCCTTCCCTTTATCCTCTCTTTCTCTTAAAAAAAGAAAATGTAGGGATCCCTGGGTGGCTCAGCAGTTTGGTGCCTGCCTTTGGCCCAGGCCATGATCCTGGAGTCTCAGGATGGAGTCCCACATCGGAGTCCCTGCACAGAGCCTGCTTCTCCCTCTGGCTGTGCCTCTGCCTCTCTCTCTCCTCTCTGTGTATTCTCATGAATAAATAAATAAAATCTTAAAAAAAAAGAAAAGAAAATGTAGTGATATAATTTGAAAAAGTAGCTTCCAGCTGTAGTCAGTGCCATTTTTCTTTCTCCGAAACAAGAGAGTGAAATAATATGAAAGTACACGTTTAGGTGAGTACTCAACCAAGATGAATATTCTGGTTAAGCTACCTTTATTTGTTTTACAATGGCAAGAGACCAATTAAGGGTTGTTTGTTCAATCAAAAACATTAAGTGATCAGTTTGCGTCAGGCACAGATCTAAGCCTGGGAACACGTGGACTGTTAAAATGGAGGGAACCAGAGACCAGCGCTGAGAGCAGCCTGTTCTTTCTCTTCTCTACAACCCACTAGGGACTGCAGCTCTAAGGGGATGGTTTACTACAACTGCAGGTTGGATCAATTCCTAGCTACTCTAAGGAAGTCAGTAGACCACACACCAGGACGATGATGTTTTCAATGGTCTTTCATTAACTTAGGAAGGAAGATGCTCCCACTAAACACTTTGAGCCCCTGTAACATTAAACCACATTGTTACTCTAAAAAGACAGTTACAGCCTCTTTTTACCCAGCCAGGTGACATCTGAGAGAGAAAGTTGGTGCTACTAGCAATTGCATCAGAGTATCAAGTATCAACTGGCATAGTCCCAGGCAAATGAGGACATATAGCCACACTACCTATAAGGCACTGAATTGGTCTTTATTTATTGGGCTGAACATTTTCTTCCCTTAAACCCAAACACCCAAAATACACAGACACACACACACATACACGCAGACTGCCAATTTCCAATATTGACTAAACCATAATAGCTATATGGTCTTGGGCAGGTACTTAAGTCTTTCTTACCTCAGTGTCCTTATCTGACAAAATGAGGATAATTATAAGCCCTATCTTACAGTTTTGTGATAATTATATAATTATTAATATAGGTAAAGCGCTTGGCATGAAGTTTTAAATGCATTACATATTTACAACTACCACAATTACTATTCACACATGAATTTGTGGCCTTTGAAGGTGGCACCAGAGGTCATCATTGTATCTAAGTGGTTGCTTTCTTAACATCACTGGCCAGTAACATCCTCTCATCTGTTCTCACCAAAGGACTTTTGGAAATTTTCAAAAACACTTGATAAATAATACTGATAATTCTATAAATATTTTAAAAAGTTAAAAATGAAACTAATTTGCTTTGATTTTTTAAAAAAGAAAAATGTCCAAATATGTTAAAAATCTCTATTACTTTACATTTTTAAAACTACATGCTTAGTAACTAGTAACTAGGTCTTCGAAGTAACTAGGTCTTTGGTCACATATTCCATAAATGTCATCTTATTCAGTCCTCATCACAAATCTCTGGGGCAAATGAAAAAAAAGTTAATTAACTTGTCCAAGGTCAAATAAGTAGTCATTGACGGGCCAGGAATTGAACCTGGGTCTTTCATTTCAACCCAGGACTCTTCCCATCATACTAAGTTCCCCCTTTTCCTCTTGCCAACCAACTACCAGACATAACCTCAGAGAAGCTTTGGAATATAAAGGTCGGGCACATGATTTGCTGGAGAATCTAGAGGGGAGAAGCACTCTCATATAGTGAATTTATGACTAGAAACTACTCTTCCCCATAGAAGGGAATCGGACAATATTTAACTAATTTACATCCGTGCTTACCCATTTTCTGACTAATAACACTTTTAGGAATCTACCCTCAAGATACACTGACAAATATATGAAAGACACATGCATAGAACAATGACTGTAAGACTACTTATAGTGGCAAAAGACTGGGAAAAAAATCCTTGAGTGGATTGTTTGAATATATTATTTTTATATATTCCTAAAAACTGAAAAGGTAATACAATTATTTTTTTTTTTAATTTTTATTTACTTATGATAGTCACAGAGAGAGAGAGAGAGGCAGAGACACAGGCAGAGGGAGAAGCAGGCTCCATGCACCGGGAGCCCGATGTGGGATTCGATCCCAGGTCTCCAGGATCGTGCCCTGGGCCAAAGGCAGGCGCCAAACCGCTGCGCCACCCAGGGATCCCTACAATTATATTTTTAAAAAGGGGTACACATCAGGGAGAAAAAAGAAATGATGGAAATGGAGTCTAATCCTCTCTGAATATGCCTTATTTTTGAGATTTGACTTTGGAACTATGTAAAAGTTTGATAGCATTCTCCAACAAAACAAAATCTAAAAGTTTCTTAAAGCAAAAATCATATGAAATGAAGTTATAATTAGAGACTGTGATTTAACCACAGAATGACTTTTTCAAGTGAAAATTTTTAAAGGTGATTTGACTGTACATGGGGTGCCTGGCTGGCTCAGTCAGAAGAGCATGGGACTCTTGATCTCAGGGTCATGAGTTCAAGCCCCATGCTGCCTGTGGAGCCTAAATAGATGATAGATAGATAGATAGATAGATAGATAGATAGATAGATAGATAGATAAATAAATAAAATTTTACAAAGGTCATTTCTGGGGCATCTGGGTAGCATTGTTGGTTAAGTATTTGACTTTTGATTTGGGCTCAGATCATGGTCTCAGAGTTATGAGATCGAGTCATGAGCCAGACTCAGCACTGGGCATGGAGACTGCTTAAGATTCTCTCTCTCCCTCTCCCTTCTGCCCACTGCCCCCTGCCCTGCCCCCAGCTCACACACTCTAAAAAACAAAAAGAAAAGGTTAAAAAAAAAAAGGTCATGTAACTGTACGTGCCTAGTGGGATATTTCAGAAACACAAAATAATAACTAGGAAATGTTAAAAAATCATTTCAGTAACTATTATGTTATGTAGGATAACACTGATATTCTTCTGAAACTATACATAGAGATAGCATGATAGCAAATAAGTTATTAGGAATAAAAACTTTCAGTGGATAAGAAAAGAGATACAAATACAAAATTTAAAGAGGCTGCATAGAGGCCCTATCATTATAATGTACATGTCAACATGAGCTCATTAGGGATTTTCTCTATTAAAAATATACATTTCTCATATGCTCCCCTGAAAGACCTAGAAACTACATCAAAGCCTGGAGGGCCGTTTTGCTGTTAATGTGTTAGTAGTTTCTAGGTTAACAGCAAACTGCCCTCCAGGCCTTGATGTAGTTTCTAAGTATCATTTCCCGCTATAAGGAACCAGACTTCCTAGGTGAGACATGATTCTAAGACCAGGGTAGGAAATAGGAAAGACAATCCAGCAACATCTTAATGTACCAAAAAGCACAGAGAATATCAAAGAATATTGATTTGAAAAGACTGAGAAACCAAACTGAAGACACTCTTACCAGAAAAAGATGGGATAATTTGAGCACTGAAAAGAAGAGTCACTGCAATTGATTGAAACATGGACACTAAAAACCCATGATGAGTTAGTTCATTAGGATACAAAAAGCAAATTGATCACCAATTAAAGAATACTGGCGAACCAATTCATTGTTTCTAAAACCTGTGCAAGAAAGAGTAAGTACCAAGTATTTGATCTGCTTTCCTTTGTGAATGCTACATGAAGGCAAATAATGATGATGAAGGAAAGCTCCTCTTAATATAAGTATTTCAGCTAATATATTAAAAAGGAATCACATCTTTACCATGTGGTGATATGAAATAATTGTTCTTCATTTCTCAGTATACAAGCGTGTTGGAATTAGGTTCTTATAAAATATCCTCGTCTTTTAGAGATGCATACTCACATATTAGCAGATTAAAGATCACATGATATAATATTTGAGACTTGCTTCAAAGAATCCAATGGGGTTACAGATGAAAAAAAAAAAAACTATGTAATGAGTGTTAACTACTAATGTGAGTGATGCATACTTGAGGGATCCCTCATACTATACTCTCTATTTAAAATTTTTACAAATAACATTTAGTTTTAAATATTTGAGGTTTCATTTCAGATCCTTATGTGCATTCTGAAGTTTTGTTTCTTTTTTGTTTGCCACTTTGTTGAGATTTTTAGATCTTAAAGAGTAAAAAAAATTTATTAAAGTCTATCCCCTCCAAAAAAAATATTCCAATGTGTTTTTATCTATTTTTCCCTCACTTTCCAACAAAATGTCTATTCCTGTCCTGACATCAAAAGACCAGAATTTTGCCATAAGCACTGACTACTTGAAAATTGCATAGTGGTTTGAAGTGTTCAGGCTGGTAACAGCACTGTAAACCTTGACTAATCCGTATTTTAAAACAGCGTCCTTCAAAAGAGCCTAGGAAGCTATCAGTTTCTCCCCAATCTGCACAAGCAACCATCTGACCCACTTTTCTTCACAGGACCCATTCCACATTCAGGACCATGCACATCGTGGACATAAATCTAAAAAGAATGAGACAGGCTATGAACAAGAGTTTTTTTTTTTTTAAGTTATGCTTATAAGACACTGTATTATGATTTATATCAAAGGACTAAAAAGTAATACAGTCTCTGAATGCAGAATAAAAATCACATATCTCAGACCTACCAACTAATTAATTTGTCGATCTACCCAGAAGAGTAAGAAAGTGATAGTTTCTAGTAAACTTTGAAATATTCATGAACATTTATTTTCTGTCCTAATTCAATGCAGTCAAGTGATTCCAAGGTATACACAGGCAACTTACCTTGTTTTGCAACACAAACACAGCCACAGGTACTCTCCCTGGAAACCGGAGGGATGGGGTAAAATTTAACCAAACTAGATCTGTTGCCATCAAACGTGACTATCAGGGGCACCTGGGTGGTCCGGTGGTTAAGTGTCTCCCTTTGGCTCAGGTCATGATCCTGGATCCCAGGATCAAGTCCCACATCAGGTTCCCCTTAGGGAGCCTGCTTCTCCCTCTGCCTCTCTCTGTGTGTCTCTCGTGAATAAATAATTTTTTTAAGTGACTATCAAAATTAAATTAGAGAAGTTCAGATGGAAACCAGTAAGGCTAGTGAAAAATAGCTCCATCTCCCACTGCAAAAGATCCACTTAAATTCTCATCTCTACAAAAAAAATTTTGTGTCTTCCATAGAAAAATTGCCTTTTACTATGAGAAACTTGTAATTTGATCCCACAAAATTTCTAAGACACGGCTTTTTTTTTTTCTTCCTTTCGAAGTGTCCAGAAAGTTGACAGAGGACAATGTTTTAAACGGAAAAAAAAAAAAAAATGAGAAATGTAGAGAAAAGGAGAGTAGCAGAGGGAGCTCACATCTGAATGTTTTAATGATCTTCATGTATAAATGTGAATGGGTCCGGGAGGGGAGAGGTAAGTTTTCAAGCACCTGCTATGCAAGAGGAGGCATTTGTCAGAGTAGTTACACACAGTGACGGCACCACAGCAGGAACACGACTGCCTGACGAACACGAAAAGATCTCCTCAAACTAAACGTGAAAATTTGCCAGTAGCTCTGAAGTGCACCAGCGTCACAGCAGGAAACACAACACAAAGACTGGTGGCTGAACCACACTGGGGCCTGGGGAAATGAGGATGACCGAACGAATGATAAAAAGGGAAAGGGTAGGATTGCAAGAATAACCACACTCCAGAAGATGCAGGTAGTTGTGTATAGATGCCTATTAAACTTATTTTGTCACTGTTTGCTTTTTATGTGCCTGTGCTGAGTATACAATAGCGAATACAGGACAATGTTTAAGGGGGTCTGATTACCTTATTTTTTAGTTTAATGAAGGAAAATAGTATCGGTGGTATATCTTAAATACATACCTGAAATTCAATTTCCCAAATAAATGGCAAGCACAGCCACTTCACTCCATCTGCTCATTGCAGACCACTATCATTTCCTGTCTGGTCAACTGCAATCTTTTTCTCGGTTGTTTTCCTGCTCCAGATCTTCTCGTCCCTACTGCCCTGACCTCCAAAGCATCCTTCACAAGCTCAGTCTTTCAAACACAGCTCTGAAGCAATTGCTCCCCTAGGTATTGAAATACAATCGCAAGTAGTGGCTTAAAGAAGCTACTTTAAGCTTCTTTAGAGGAAATAAAATAGGAAAGATAAATAAAAATAGGAAAGATAAATAAAAGAGGGATAAAATAATTTTTAATTGGAAAAATAAGCAATATATACAATATTGGCTACCGGTACCTACTATGTATGTAAAAGCATTTTTAATGGAAAGGAAAATGGTAAGAAACCCAGGATGCTGTCTGCCTGTGAGAGGGGCAGAAGAGGATTGGGATTTAGGATCGAGATAGAGGTTGGTTGTATTTTATTTCTTTAGTGAGAAACAAATGGCATGCCAAAAGTTGTTATTTCTAGGAGATAGGAATGTGGGTATTTATTTTATCATTTCTTTTTTTCTGCATTTAAAAATGTTCTCAGTATAGAAAAATGAATAAACAAAGAAGACACAGTTGGTATCCTCAAGAAGCAATGCAATGAAGAAATAAAAGAGTGATTTTGATAATATGGGATTAATGCCATGTTAGCAGACCAGTCTGTGCTGAGAGCAGAGAGTTCAGCAGCCAAACTGACCAGGAGCTATCGAATGGCTCCTGAAAGAGGAGCTAGCAATGAAGAGATGAGTCGAAGTTGATGAACTGAGAGCTGGGAGTCATGTTTCTGTGTTGGCGGCAGTGAAACAGTATTTCCAAAGTATTCAGAGCCAACAAGAGAGAATATGATATTTGGGAGGAAAATGGAAGTCATTTTTAATGTCTCGGGTTCAAATAGTGTGCAGACAAGCAGCGGGAGTTGAGGCAAGAAGGGCAGGCTAGGGTGAGATCCTCAGAGGAATGAATGAGATCCAACTCTCAGGAGCCTCAACTCTATCCTGACTGGTGGTGGAGCCACTTCAGACTTTAACTCGAGGGATATTACCAGCTGCAGGTTATAGAAAGATCACCATGGGGAGATCTTCCCACCATGGAGCTGGATCTCACAAGAGGCTCACCACAGGCTGAATTAGTGAAGAAACAATAGGGCAGAGGGCAGGGGATCAGCAGGTATTTAGGGACCAAACACTACAGGACTAACTACGTGTGACTATGAGGGGCAAAAAGAACAAGAAGATGGCTCCACGTTTCTAACTTCGCCATCTGGATGATGAGAACACCCTTCATCCAGTCAGGAAATACGGAAAAAGGGTAGTATGGAGCTTGGTTTGGAGCAATGGCAATCACGACTATAATTGGAAAGATAAGTACCAAGTACTTTCTGAAGACTCTCTTGCACCAATTTAAATTAAAATTAAAATCCTACATTTGTCCAATGATTGGTTTCCCAGAGTGATGTTCATTTTATCAGTATTGGTTCAAAGATATCCTAAGACATACACGTTAAAATCCAATCTATTGTTGTTGTAAGTAGTTCTCAAGAAGACAATTAAAACACCTACCCCAATATCCTAAAACAGACACACAGTTGTTGAAGTATCTGTGGAGTATTAGAATACTCCGTGATATTTCAGCTGGTAGAAGTATTTTTATATGAATCTCATTATCTCTCTGGCACCATGGAAAAATAAGCTTATTTATTTAGAGATGTGAAATTCCTTTAACAGATATGTGGATGGCTTAACAAACAAAACTTTCTTCAGTGTAACCTAATATGACCCATTATTCCATGAGAAATGTCCCTCTTAAAAAAAAAAAACCAAAAAAACAAAAAAAACACAGGACTTTCTTTGCCACAAAGAAAATTAAATCCCGAAGATAACCCCTTTCGATCAGTATTAATGTCTAGAACCTGGCAAGTTATTATCAGGAACTGATTCATATGTATGGAGTATTGTTATTTCAAGTGACATACAATACAGAAAGTCAAGCAAAATATTTTAAAATATACATCAAGTGTTAGTGTCTAGGATACTAATCCAGAAAAGTAAAATAATTGTTTTCCCCTACACTACTACTTGATATCAGAAATTAATTTTTGACATCAATTCATTAAATATTTCTCCTAATAGCCAATAGTCCTTCATTGTTTTGTACCATAACAGAAGTGACAACCTATATTTATTGGGCCCAGACATGACCCTAAAACTGCAATCTGTTTCATCTTTGATAGTCTTTCTGTCATTTTGTCATCAAACCAGTCATACAGATAGTTTTTGAAAACCATGACTGAACTACTCTATCCCTGATGATCTCAACATTCCTTTTTTCTGGTGAGTTCCATATTCAGGATTAACCTCCCACAGTTGTAAAGGGCCTCTCTACACATCTACATATAAATATTTAGGCCTTTCAACTACCTCTGCCCAGATTATCTGTGTGGTGGAAAAAGTGGACCCCTCCCAACATCCCATCTGCTCTCCTCCATCACTCAGATACCTTGCATCAGATAAGGCCAGGTGAGAAGTTCTGGCCAGTGACCTTCACACATCACGTAGAAGTAGCATAGGCCATGTTAGCCAAAGCAGAGAAGAAATGCATGGGACCCTGCAGATGTCCCTACCTCAGAAAAGGTGACCAGCAACTTTCCATACAGTGGAGCAGCCATTTATTTCCATCCTCATGTGGCTGAATGGAGCACAGCCCCTTTCTCTACCTCCCTAGTAATCCAAATTGGACAAGTGGTGTGAGAAATACATAACCCCCAGCCCAGCCCCATTGTACTAAGCCACCAAGATGTGGGTGGTGGTTTATTCCAGCAGAATTACTTGGATCAGCATGAGCCCACAGAGGAAACCGCCAAGGTAAATATGCAGCATGAGAAGAGTCTCTCCTATTTTAACAGGAAAGAGCTGACGATTTAAAAAATTAGTCTTCGCTCCTTCCAAACTATATCTGCTTTATTTTTTTAAAGATTTATTTATTCGTGATAGACAGAGAGAGAGAGAGAGAGAGAGAGAGAGGCAGAGACCCAGGCAGAGGGAGAAGCAGGCTCCATGCAAGGAGCCCAACGTGGGACTCGATCCTGGGACTCCAGGATCGCGCCCTGGGCCAAAGGCAGGCTCCAAACCACTGAGCCACCCAGGGATCCCCCTATATCTGCTTTAAAAAGAGATTTGGGGGTTATTATTTCCAATCGTGATTTGTCTCTCCTTGGAGGGTAACGTCACACAGAACTCACGTTCCGGATGAGTTTGACAACAAGGAGGAGCACTTTGTCTTGCAAACTCTATCATCAAAGAACTAGATAGACTGCTTCATCCAAGGAAATATTTTTTGAGCCCCTCGTTGTGCCTGCCAGGCACTAGTCACTGGATAGAGGAAAATGAGCAAAAGCCATCATAGTCCCTACTCGTATGTAGTCCCCCCCCATTAAGTTGACAAAATAATCAACAATGAAATAACTAGACAGGCGAATATAAAAATCTTCGTGATAGTCTTTAATGCAGTTGCCGTATATCTCAGCTCTCTACTTTCTGGCACATGGATGGAAGCATGAATATCCTGGCCCATCTGGGGGGATGGTGGCTAGTTCTGACCAGTGCATTGTGAGAAAAACTAATATATAGCACTTCAGACCAAGCATTTAACTGCTCCAGAGCTATCGCTTTCCTTCCACCGCTGCCCCCCAGCACTGAGCTGGCTGCTCCATCAGTGACTGTGACGAGTGGAGCACCGGCCAGCTACATGAACATGTAACATGAGCAGGGAAAAATGTTCATGGACACAGAGATTTGGGGGTTGCTTGTTAATGCAGCATAACCTAGCCCATCCTGAGTGATCAATGCCTTCCCCAAATTGCGTCCAGCAGTAGAACTCCAAAATTTTTAAATACACTCTATGACTCGGATAACAATTTTATAAACTGGTCACCTCAGCATAAAAAGGTTCCCTGAAATTACTCAAATAAGTCACTCTCATGATTATAAGTTGGAGCCAAATCCACTTTCTTCTTCTTTTTTTCTTTTTTTCCAAATCCACTTTCTAAAAGTCTTTTTAGCTTTTCCAGATTCCATCTGAACACTTTTATGACGGTACATCATTCTCTACAGCATGAGCACCAAACTCCATCCTTTTCAAGTACAGAGCCTGTTGTCTACGGAGACCACGGGTGCTGTGTATCAGAGAAGCTGGAGCGGAGCCTTGTAATACAGTTTGTTCTTGCAAGAGGTGAGTTAATGCACGCTTTGAACAAGTTCACCTCCCAAGTGATCCTTGCTTTTCAAGAAACCTTTTTAACATTTTCTTAGCGCTCATTCCCTCCAGTAATCCAGTTTCTGGCATTTCATTTTGTCTTTTATGCTCTTTCTCTTGGCAGATGAACCAGCCTGCTGCTTTCTTCTTATGACATGACTTCAAAGGAAAATCAAAGGAGTCCAATTTTTTTTCTTAACCCAGTTTCCAATGTAGAAAGTACATTGATGCTTGCTGACTAGGCACTGTTAAAAGTCCCCAAAATATCCTTGCACCAGTTCAAATGGAGAAACTTGGAAATAAGGCAGTAACTTCAGGATCCATCTAATCAAGAAGGATGGAAGGTACTACTGCCCATGCTTGTTTTTTGAATAAAGCTTTATTGAAGCACAGCCACTCCCACTCACAGCCATGCTGTCCATGGCTGCTCCTTCCTTCCCGCCGCTGGGGTGAAGAGCTGCAGCATAGGTTTATGCTCTGGCCCTTCACAAACTACGTTGGTCAAACGCTGACCTTAATAGTCAGTACTACTCACTTTATATAATGCACCAGATCCTTAGTGTAATCCTTAAAGCCTTGCAGGATGTGACACCTTCCTCAATTCAAACTCTCTTTTTCTCACCTGTGCGTACCAGTCACGGTGACATTTTTAGATGTTTAAGGGCTCCACGCCCGCGCTGAGTACTTGAGGAGGAGACCCTGGTGTATGTGGATCTCTCTCTCTCTCTCTAAACATCTCCCCCAACCTCTGCCCACCCCACTTTGCCTGCCAAGCTCTTACTCTTTCTTGGAGTCACTTTCTTGGAGAAGTGTGTTCGGACTGCCGTTTGTCCCCAAGACAATGTTCTTTGGTGACACACTATCAAGAACCTTGTTTCTTAACTTACTTCATGTTAAATTATACTTATGTTAGTTTGTTTGATTCATTTCCCCCAGAGACTAAAAAGTGCCCTTAAAGAAAGGACAAGTATGTTTGTTTTTTTGTTGTTGTTGTTCAGTATCTGTGATGAAGGCACAGAGTAGGTGGTCAGAAAAAAATTGCTGAAAGAATAACTGGATTATTGGCATACACAGACTTAATATGTGAAGTTTCAAATACTTGCAAGCAACCCCAACCATTCATTACAAATATTCACTGGTAATTCTCCTCAGGCCCTGCTTTGAGAAACTGGTTAATGTGTGAGTCAGTTAGCGAGTAAGTGAATCTGGTGGGCACCTAGGATACTTATTTCATTGCTCGCTTGCTACTCCATACGCATCCCCTTTTACAGAATAACTTAGGAAATCATTTTTTTAATGGTTTATTTTTGAAATAGAAGTTCCCTTTAAAGGAAAGTCAACTGATACTGCTGAGGGTTTTTAACAAGAATATATACATTTGGATTCATTTAAAAGTAAAATGTTGATTTTGCAGTAGTTCCAATGTAGGCAGGGAATGAATCAACCATATTATCTGACAAACAAGAAAAAAATTTAAAAGTCTTGAAATTGTTTCAATACATTTTCCTCTGCTATAAAACTATCAAAACAGTGGTAAAATTAGAGAGAGGCTGAAAATAAATTAATTTTGTGAAATGAGGACATATTCAGAAAATACTTGTCTCAACAGAAACCTAATTCAAATGAAATGTAAAGTATATATAATCACTCGCTGAAGCAACAGAGGCTGACAACAGGGTTGAAGCTAATGAACCATGATTTATCATCTGTAAAATTTAGTTCATGTAGTTTAAAATTTTAAAAATCTGGCTTTCAAAAAAAAAATTAAGGCTGAAAGCTGACCATGTAAAGTTCTTTCTAACCAAAGGTTATCATAAAGAAAAAAGGATAGGCCAGAAAGATATTTATCACAGATATTGCCAAAATAAAATGCATCTGTGAATATACTAAAGAACAGAAAATAGCCAATCATGGATTATGTCTTCGATTTGGTAGCTCTATTATATGGGAACCCGAGTTTGGAGAACAAGAATAATAATCTATGGCAAAAAGGTACCGTATGGACCAGTTTAATAAGTGCTGTCTTTGGAGACTATCTTGCAACACAAACCGTGAAGCCAAGCTTTTCAGAATTTCTTGGGATTCATAGGCACTAAAATGATATTTACAGAATTGAAGGCCTAAACACACATTCTCCAAGGATGTCGAGAGTACTCACATGGTGCACCCGTCATCGGTTAAATACCACTGTAAGATTGCCTGCAACATGGGGAAACTGATCTCTCAAAGAGAAAAAACCACAGTGCTGAGCATACCCTCAAGGCAAGCAACTCTTCCTCTCCTGTTGATGTCTTTCACAGTGTTCCTACTCTACCTTCTTTTCACTCTACAAACTCGTCCTGGGCAGTATCACTCATTCCCTTGGGTTCCAATGACACTGAAGCGAAAATTTCCCAAATCATTATCACCAGCTAGAATTCTCCTTGAGCTTTGACTCCAAATATTCAATGGTGGCTTAGACGCCTGAATGTGGGTATCTATCAGGCACTGGTATGAAAAGAAAAAAAAAATCCAAGTAGAAACTCTTGTTTTTTTCTCAAAATCTATTTTTCTGTGTTTCTTTTAACCACCTTGAAAATTGGAGTTTCGTGCCTATCTCTTTCTTCCTGACATTCTGCATCTAATCTATTACCCAACTCCTACCAAAAAAGTCCACAGTCCATTCCTGCCCATCCATCTCCACTGCCATCCTCGTTCAGATCATTTACGTCAACCCCTTCAGTTACCTCCATAGCCTTTTAATGAATTCTCATGTCCCGACCCCTCTCATTCATTTTCCTCACTGTCTTCAGAGCCACGTCCTGACGCTCTGTAACACGGCTTACAAAGTGGTTCCTGGTCAGACTCATGCTCATCACCCAACCTTACCCCTTTCCATCCTTCACTCCTGATCCCAGCTTTTTCCTTCTCCTCCATCATCGTCTCCACATTTAAATTTCAAACGTTCCAAACTTCTTTTAGCTCCTGGAATAGTTTATACACTTTCTCACCTAGAGCCCCCAATAACCTAAAGCACTAAATTATTTGCGTGAAACACTGTCCCCTTGCTCCATTGCTAACCATAGTGCAAATTCTACTCTGCTTGTCCTTAAAAATCTCAAGAGTGGTTTGTGGCTTTCTCTGGAAAGTCTTCCCTAACTGTTCTAAGAATTTGTTGTTTTTCTGTCATATGCTCCTAAATCTTGTTTAATTTCTTGTTGTATGTAGCTCTCCATATGTTAATTACTTTTAAAATTGTTTTCAGGGCAGCCCTGGTGGCCCAGCGGTTTGGCACCACCTTCAGCCCAGGGTGTGATCCTGGAGACCCGGGATCGAGTCCCATGTTGGGCTCCCTGCATGGAGCCTGCTTCTCCCTCTGCCTGTGTCTCTGCCTCTCTCTCTGTCTCTCTCATGAATAAATAAATAAAATCTTTAAAAAATAGTAAGAATAAAATAAAATTGTTTTCAGTAGATTATAAGTATCACAAGGCAGTTATAATTCTTATTTGAGTAATTTTGACTTCCAAGTTAATAAAATATTTTAGTCCATAGGAGTGACTTGATAAACATTGCCTGGATGGATGGATGGATGGATGGATGGATCCGTGAATCTATGGGCTCATTTCACTGGATTTTCTAATTGATTTATTCTATAAATATTTCTCTCAAACTCAGTAACAGTCTAAAACAGCACTTCTCAAACTTTTCCCAGGCATCAATACTACTGACAAAAAAAAAAAAAAAGAATCAGTACCCTCTGCTCCAGGAAATATATTAACTTTTAGGGGTTCATCTGAAAACTGCATGTGAACTTTCAGTTCCATCTCATTATATGTTTGAATATGTTATAGTACAAATCAGTGTTTTCTTACCGCAAGTCCCATCAAAAACTTTAAGTAGAATTTATATTCCACAAGATGGTGTCATGTTTACCTTGCAGTTTGGGCTATTTCATGCCCCCCTGATACATACCCCAGTAGGTATGGATACTGGAGTTTAAGATACTATCTACAAGCAGAATTGACTTTTTCACAAGTTATAGAGACACGTCTGGTAGAAACTGAATGTTAGTAACTAATAGCAAATACTCCGTGATTTCAAGCAATCATTTTAGTAGGATGCAGGAATAGTTTTTGTCCCATTTTGATCTGTTTGACCGTCAAGTCTGTTTGATAAAGCAACTAGAAGGCCACCTGACTGACTGTGCATAAATGGAGTACCCTGCATTACAGGCCAGGCCAGCTGACGTACCGAGTACAGCATGCTGGTGTCTGACCACTTACCTTGATTGCGCTAGCCACTGCGGGATATATTTAGGCCTGTTAAATGGTACATGGGATCAGTGTTAACGTGCAAAGCTTTAAAGCAATGGAGGAGGAAAATGCACTTACTTTGAAATGTAAGTCTGCACTTGTGCTAGAAGGCACAAGGACTTCTGAGGACTTCTTATGGAAGGGACCGCCAACTATATGGTCCCACAGAATTGCCACCACAAAGCAAGGACTCCATCCATTCCCATGGTTGCTGGCCATATGTAGTGAGTACTCTTAGTTATTTAGAGCAACAGGTAAACAATAGGGTTAATGCTATACTGAAATGGTCCCTTGTCCCTGTGAAGTCCCTTCAGTAGATTAAAAAATCAGCTTATCTTCTTTATCTACCTACCTATCTTTTCTGTCTCCTTCAACCTCAAGTTCCCGTGAAAAAATCCAGCAAACTCCTACAATGAACATTGTCTAAGGGCAATTTTGAAGTCATTAAACATTAGGTCACAGAGCTAGAGAAGTACATAGTTACAAGACGTAATTTTTTAAAGATTGCATTTCTTTTAGAAAAAGAGGAGAGAGCGGGGAGGAGAAGGGGGGAGGGCGAGGGAGGGAGAAAGAATCTCAAGCAGGCTCCAAGCTGAGCACAGAGCTGGATACAGGGCTTGATCTCACAACCCTGAGCTCATGACCTGAGCCAAAAATCAAGAGTCAGATCCTTAACCAACTGAGCCACCCAGTTGGCTAAATACTACAAGAAGTATTTAAAAATTATACCATAAATACTGTTATAGTTTCACTATTTTAATCATCTGTGGAGTTTTTGAAGGCCTTTTGAAGAAAATAATGTAAAGAAAAAGGCAGAAAGTAACATGTTTCTGATCAAGCTTCTATTTTTAAAATAGCTTCCTTGTTCTTTTTGATTCAAGAATTATAAAGTAATACTGGTAGAGAAAAAATTATAAAAAATGTCAAACTCTGTCATCAGTGTCCTTCTTTGTATGTGGCTCCATCTTTGAGCCAAAGCCAGAGATAGGGGTACTGAGCAGTAAAGGAATCATGAATCCTGCTCTCAAATGAGCTCTAATGTCCTGAACTCATTAGCACCTGAGCCAGACTATTAAGAGGTCTGGAGCATCCTATGATGACTTTGATTTAGGATCGCCACACATAAAAATGACTTCAGCTATTACGGCAGTAATTGCTGAATTACAAGCTTCAGAAATTACTTTTTCCATTGTGTTATGGTAGTTTTTAGGAACTGCTTTAATACTAATAAACAAGTTAATTTGTGATTCGTTATTTTTTACGTATTTTTAACAATCACAATAGTTGCCATTCAGTTGAAACTCCACATCTCAAGAATAGAAGGATAAGAACACTAAATTGAAATACCAATAGCATAACTAAGACAATTGCCAATGCTTTTCAGAGAGTATTGAAAAGCCATTATAAGAGGCATAGACACAGATATCATTTGGGATTTGGGTTATTCCCGAGGTATTACCAAAATCATTTCATTATTAACATATCTTCCTTTGTAATGGGTTTTATGGATGCTCTAACGTATCTATACACCTTCATTTACGGTATCATTTTATTTTTCTATTAAAAGCAGAACGATGTGCTTTTCAATGATGTTGCAGGCAGGTACCCTGGGCCACAAAATTTAAGAACAGACTCACTCTCAGATCCTACAAACAAAGGTGTGCCCTGGGCATACCACATGCCTCACCCTGGTCCCATCCTTGCCAATCGTCCCCCAAAAGAATCAACACTAGCCTCAAATACCCTGCACGGAAAGAATAAAAATTTTACTCATTTGGAATGAAGTGGTAAATACCCCGCACTGAACCCTTCCTACGCACCAGGTGCCTGCCCGAAGCCTCACGTGCATCACGGCCCTGAATACAACAGTCCTGCAGCGCGGGGTCAGTTTGCACACGCAACCGGAGATTCACCACGATCCCGGACTCACACCGCTTACACGAGGAGGGCAAAGCCAGGGCCTGAGGCGGATCCCTGTGAGTCACGCCCACCCCGCCCCGGCCCCGCCCACCCCACGCCCCGCCCTCCCTGGTCCCGCCCCCACGACCACCCCTGGCCCCGCCCCCACGCCAACCCCGCCCACCCCCAAGCCCTGCCCACTGTCCCACACCCACCCACCCTCCCTGCCCACCGCCTACACTCACCCCATCCCCCCTCCACCCACCCACCCCTCCACACCCACCCTACCCCCCAACGCCTACCCAGGCCCCACCCCCCAAGCCCTGCCCACTGCCCCACCCCCACCCCCATTCCCACCACCCCCCTACACTCACCCATCCCTCCTCCACCCACCCCCCACATCCACCCTGCCCCCCCACGCCTACCCAGGGCCAACCCCCAAGACCTGCCCACTGCCCCACCCCCGCCCCATCCCCCCTACATCCACTCCCCCACACACCCACCCTGCCCCCACACACCAACCCCTGCCCCACCCTCCCACGCCCACCCACGCCCACCCCCCTGGCTCCCCTACACCAACCCCGCCCTGCCCACACCTGTACACCCACCCCCGCCCCTTCCCCCACACCCTGCCACATCCCTCCATGCCCTGCCCTCCCACATCCCTCCTCCCTCCCACACCCTCCTCCCGCCCCCCACCTCCCCCTCCCCTGCCCCACCCCCTATGCCCTCCCACATCCCTCCCACCCCGCCCCCACACCCTCCCCCCACCTGGCCCCACATGCCCACCCCCATCCCCACACCAATGCCCCCCACACACCCCCACCCCCCACATCCCCCACGGCCCCAGCCCTCCCATGCTCTGCCCCCACCGCCCTCCCCCGCAGGTCCCTCCCGGCCTGCCCAAAGCCGCGCCTCCTGCCCGGCCTCCCCGGCCCCCCATCCCCGCCGGGCGCCACTTCCAGCACGGGCTCTGCCCCACCCGCGGCAAGGATGCCCGCGCTCCTTACTCCCGCATCACCTCTCTGCCTGAGGCCTCTGTATTCCTATTCAGTCATTTTCCGGGGGCTCCCTGCGGGGTTTCAGCGGGGGAGCGCCTGCCTTCGGCCCAGGGGTGACCCCAGGGCTCCCCGCAGGGAGCCTGCCTCTCCCTCCGCCTGGGTCTCTGCCTCTCTCTGGGTCTCTCATGAATAAATAAATAAAATCTTTAAAAAATAAATCCTTTTTCTCCGTGACACATTCATTTGTCATCTCTCCAGGTATCAAGGGCATACCCTTCCCTGAGGGCAAGTGCCCTGCTGCAGTTACACCCAGGACAACACTATGCACGTGACACAATACTAATTTTACCTGCTAAAATGACATGTTCAGTATTAAGTTACCAATACAGCCATTATGCTAAATTATAAATATCGGCAACCAAATGCTTGAAAGGCTTCCTCTGTGGAAGAAAATGACCCTTCTTCCTCCAGTCTTCACGGTGCCTTTTCAATGCCAGGCGTACAGGGCAGAGGAGACGAGCTCCCCCAAGTGCCAAGGCCACGGTCGCACACACCCTCTGAGGTCAACTCAGAGGAAAAGAGGGTACCACATGCCAGGAACAGAAAGCAGTAGAGCCTGGGCTCCCATCCTGACCTGCCCACCCAGCCGCCCATAAGGCCAGCCCTACTGGGGATCCCTGGGTGGCTCACTGGTTTAGTGCCTGCCTTGCTTCAGAAGACACCCGGAAGGAGGCTGGCCCCCTTCACCACGCACACTTAACCATCCACGCTCACGGCCGTGGGCTACAGTCAGTCCAGATTAGAACTTCTTAATTCACGTCACCAGAACACAGTTCGTGTAGACAAACCAGTGGGGAAGGACCAACTTAGTGATGACAGTTCTCTCACTAATCATAAAACATGTTTTAAGTAAAAACATCCTAACAAGAGAAACAAATGAAAAGAATAAGAATAGGATTTCCAACAACCGAATTTTCTATTCTATAATGCAAGTTCATATGCTGGCATTTCAGGGATCAATTTTAGAGGGAGAAAAGCTGTTAGAGCAACTTTTAAAAATATATTATTTATTCTTAAACTGTTTCTACATCAGTTGAAACTTTGAACCCTATCCAATTTCAATTATAGAGACCCAAATCAGTCATCTTTTTAACTGTACCCACAAGGGGTTAGGAAAATGAAAGGCAGCTGAAAAAACTCTGATAGACTCTTAACATCGGTAGGTCAAGTAACAGAGAAGGGAGCTATTAAAAGTGACGGTATATTTGAAGGATCTTCAAAGACTTTAATTTCCACCTTTATGTCTTGGACTCCATAACATTTTACTCCAGGAGAAATTTTTAAAAATACCTTGTAGCATAATAAAAGTCTCTACCCTAAGTTTGCATTCTTCCAATAATTGATTACTAAGCAAAACAAAACAAAAAAGCTTGTGGGTAAAATAGGACTAGAGTTCAGAAGATTATTTCAATTTTCATAAGAAACTTGGTAATTTGTAATCATAATATTGCTAGTGATTTGAGGTTTAAAACTTACACACTTTAAAGAAAACAATATCCTATTTCTCCCACTAATAGCCAGGGAGATACTTTAATTCACTAAATTTATTTAGTCCTTAAATAAAATGATTTCCACCAATATCTACGCACAATCTGTTTTCTCGTACAGATGCTTGTTATATCTTCAGAGACTTCAAAATAACTATCAGCTACCATCGTATTTGGTATTGATCTTCCACCAGCAGAGATCTGAACCCACCTTCGTGGGAATCCCAAAGTTATCCCCAAAATATATGATGCCTTCCATGTGTAGAGCATTTTTAATTTTCCTTGTTCTATATAAATAGTAACCTTGTTATGGCTTCTGTATGTAGCATATTAATTTGCTTTAAAATAAAGAAGATATTAACCCAAGTCTAAAACTATAATGTATTTCGGCTGTAATATAACAGCTGAAATACATTATCAAGAAACTGGGAATTCATGTGAATTGCCTTTAGAAACTGAAATGTCAGTGGTAATCTAAGATTTCGAAATTTCTGCTAAATTTCATAAATGTGATTAGTACCAAGTGGTATTGTCATCCTGTGGAGACTAACGAAGTTAAGAAAAAAAAGAAAGGTTTCCCCTCTGTCATCTGCCCTATAGTTATATTAACCCTATTCAATTGGCCAAAGCGTCAACCAGAATTAACAGTAATTGACCCCAAATTGTATCTGCTGGGGAGTCCTGACCCATAACAGCAGAAGGAACTGAGGAAGAAGACCCAGTAGTCTCCCTCAGAGTTTAGGAACTATGGAAACTGAATTTGGCCAAGTCTCCTACGGAGTCTCTCACTAGAACAATCACCTGCTTCCAACCCTCCCTACAATCTGTTTTTCCAAGTAGCAGAGTAACAAAGTATTCAGAAAGTATTAGATTCAAAATCATCTAATAGTTTTCCCTGCACTTAGAACAAAATGCAAACAAAGCCCCACAATTTGCAAGATGCTGCAAAGTAGGGCCCCCGCATGTCTTCCAACTTTACCTCCTACCACCCTCACCCTGGCTCACAGTACCGGCCTTCGCGGCTTTGTGTCTGTCCTCTGTCCTCAAACACTAGAAGTTTATCCCCACATGAGACATTCACTCGCATCTGAGGACTCCTGAATTACTCTGTCCATTTGTACCCCCTGCATCTCAGATCGCTCATCTCTGGAAAGTCTTCCAGTTGGGCTCCAGGTAACCCATTACCTCTTTCAGCAAGGCCTTCCCTGACCCCAAGTGACTCCCACCCCACGAACGGTCAAAACACCTGCTTCATTTTCTCCCCCTCCTTATCACTATATGAAATGATTTTATTCATTTGTTTCCTTTTCAATGCTCCCCCACCACCCCCGCCGGTCCCCATCCCACCCAAGATGAAAACATCACAGGAACAGAGACTTGTCCACTCCCTTTTGTCCCTACTGGTTAGAACAGTGGCTAGCACATAAGAGAAGCTCAAAGATACTTGCATGAATGAGTGAATGAATGAATGACATGAATATGCTTTCGACCCTCGTACATTTCCTGTGCCATATTTGCCCAGAACAATCGCATCCAGGACACTAGCGTTGGTGTTAAGTTCATTTCAGTCCTTAGCGAGACCGGCCAGCACAGCAGCTGCTCCCACACCGGGTGGAAAGCCTCTCCCCTATTATGAGCTCTCCCCTATTATGTTCTTTTTGTTTGATTGAATAAACCCATTTCACCTTTCGAATGAAACGAGAATGAATGGTAGCTGTAATGCAAATCCTTAGGGAGCAAAATCGGTCCTCGCAGTGTAGGCTAACATACATACATACATACATAAATAAATAATGCGGGCCCCAGGTATGGGATCTCATCCCTGAGCCGTGATCAACCCGGGGCTACGACTATACGTCTTTAGAGACTGAGTAGCTTAGACGTTACCTGAGGTGCAAAGCTCAGGCCAAAATGTGCGTTGCCACTGAGGGGTGCTGCCCTAAGAAGAGAATGGGGTCTTCCTGGAAGCCCATGCCAACCTTGTGCTCATGATCGACAAAAATCCCCCTACACACTCTTGGGCAGGGATCAATTAAAAATGTCTTGCAAATACACTCCTCAAGCATTGTTCCAGCCAGATTCTAGTGGTCGCCTCAGTGCAGCATCACACGGAATAAGTGGCAGGAAAAGTGGTCAGGAGTGTGTCTCAGAACCTGACATGTAGTGAGCGGGCACTCGTGCAAAGTCCCTGAGGTCCATCTAACAGGGTCTGGGCTGATCGTTTACTCAATGACTATTCAAAGCAATAACTGATACTGACCTTTAGGCTTTTCTTCTGTACCTCTAAAAAAATTTTGTTTTCTTTTTCTTTCAAAATTGATTTAATTAATATTCCTTTTTTATCAGTGTCTGATTTTGTTAAATATTTGGGAATGGCAGAGAGCTGGCGTCTGTGTGTTAATCAGCAGCCAGTTAGGCAAACCCCTTTGGGCAGAGACAGTAACTAAACTTCCCTGACGCTGTTTTGGGTCTCCCTGCACAGCCCGGGCCTGAAAGCTCAGAGCCATAAAACATGGACCAGAATAAATCCCTGGGTACAGCTTTAGTCCGTATTCACAGCATCTTGTTATCTGCGCTTCTCTAACCATCTTTGCAAAGGCTGAGCGCATTTCCTCACCCACACCTGAGTTAGTCACTGAGACCTGGGCCTTCACTAGGGGTGTGATGAGAAGCAATGTTGCCCTTGAAGTGCGTTTTATGCAATACATCTACGATGAGGTTTAATTAATCAATTCTAGATTCAAAACAAAAGGGCAGTTTTCCTGGGTATAGTACTTTCCTAGCACAAGTACCTTATTTGCTGAGCTGATCTTTGCTCTTTTTAAAGAATACAGAATTAACCATTTGATAAAGAAAAGCTCATTTCTCAGCACGTCGACCTACTTTTCTCTCAATTTACCTCATTTTAAAATGTGAATGAATAGTTTTTTTTATGAATATTTAGCCTTGATGGAACAATTGATTCATTAATCAAAATAATAAGGATTTTTCTCTCTCTTCAGCTAAGTGTGGCCTTTATATACAATGCTTTTCTTTTAAAAAGCTGGCACATTCTCTAAGACCTTGCTCAGGAAAATCCCTTGAGTTCAAATTATTTTTCTTTTGTTTCCAGCCTTTGTCCTTATGTATTGTTTTAGCTTACTTTTTTTTTTTTTTTTTTTTTTTTTTTTTTTTAAGCGGAAGGGTCTCTTTCTGTTAACCAAGAACCACTGAGGAGACCTCATGAAGTTGTCCACACAAGACAAAAATTACAGAGGAAACGCGCATTTTCTAAAAATCATTTAACTTAGATATTCTATTGCTCTTAAACGAGTGTCTTACCTCTGAACTTCTACTAACACAGAACACAGTCACATTTTTAAATCTGTGGCCAATTACTTAGACCATTGCTTAGCCAAAAAGTAAATCAAAACACTTGAATCCCAGATACCACGTAGCACCCGATGTGAAGCCTAGGAATTGAAAAGTCTTTTCTTTTTTTAATCTAGGTCTGACCTCTACCATTTAATATCAGAAATTTACTAAAATGAATTTTCTATTCATCAGAAGTTTATCTGTGGATCTCAATGATCCTTACTGATGATTAATACCACTAAGAAGTGTTTTAGATTAGTCAGATTGTTCTAAGCATTTTTTTTAAAAAGTTTGGATTACATATCTAATCTTCTAAACAGCTACTTGTATTTCAACAGAAAAGAGGAACGATGGGACTAGAAGTATAAGACTACTTACATTATTTTTAATTTGTTACCTATACTTGAAGGGAAAATTAGAATAAAGAATGACTGTAGAAGGATTCACATATTGCTATCTAAAGGTAGAATAAGAGTGGGAGACATTTCAATGATTCATTTTTAAATATTTAAAAATAAATGTAGGGACGCCTGGGTGGCTCAGGGGTTGGGTATCTGCCTTTGGCTCAGGTCATGACCCCAGGGTCCTGGGATCGAGTCCTGCATAGGCTCCCTGCATGAAGCCTGCCTCTCCTTCTGCCTGTGTCTCTGCCTCTCTCTCTCAGTGTCTCTCATGAATAAATAAATAAATCTTTAACAAATAAAAATAAAATAAATAAAAATGTAATTCACCAGGAGATATTTTTGCTTAAATAAACATTTTTTAAATGCTATAATTAATTTAATGCCATTGATAGCTGCTTGTTTATTTACAGACACTCACACTCTGAAACCCATACACTCTAGATTTCCTCTCATTTCTCTAGCCCCTTAGAGCATAGCCTGCCTGAGCTGAGAGAAGAATAAAGTGAATGGATTCAAACAAACAAGAAACAATATGGGAGCATAATAAAAATCGACAAATCTCAATTTTCTTGCACAGTGTTACCTATTTTGAATAATTAAATAAACAGAATCATTCAGTTGATGACCATGTTACCCAATCTGATTCATAACCTCAGGCCAATTTTCTTCCAAACACAATATAATATAACAGAGTTTGTGTTTTCTAAAATGCAAATTAATATTTAAAGAGTTTTATCAAACTTGCACAAGAAAAAAATAAAATGATACCAGCACAGTCATCATTGCCCTCAAGCGTCCAACACCAAAATACTTCACTCAGAATGGAGATCACTCCCTCCTTTATCTGGTTTCCTAATATATGGTCAGCTCAGGACTGCTAAAAAATATAACATCTTCCTTCCTTCCAATTGTTATTTACAAATATATATTTGGAGTACGATTAATAAATCTTTGAAAGTATATTTTTTCATGATTTGAAGGAACTTAACACACCATTTACTGCAGTTGCTTGTGCTACTGCTGAACTTTATTTTTTGATCCTCTGATATAGATTGTTCATGAGAGGACACCTCTTATAGACTCTCGAAACAAGAATGTATCCTGTATATTTATGTTACAGATTTATTATGATAGATTGTTCTTGCTACAGAACTAGGAACTACCAAGCCAGTTTATGAAATCTGTTAATAAAAACAGTACTCACACTGATGGAGACTCATTTACTGAGCAACGCAAACCTACCCGACGTATATTCAATGTCCCAAATAAAATCAGAAACGTCTTGCTACATGAAAAGTTTAAGAGTACATGTTTCTGATGTTTATTTTTATGATTAAATTTAAATGAAGATGACTTTGAAGAAGTTGCATGTTTTGGGGGTTTCAGGTGATACATCGGTGAAGCACTTAAGATATTAATATAATTGAAAGAGACAGAAGATTTAGCCTATAATGTGTTGTTTGAATGCCAATATTCATCTCCTTAGCTTCAAGCCTATTCTTTCATATTTACTTCGGTGTACTGACATTTGAAACTAGAGATTCAAAACATGGTAGAAATTCTGTCCGTGATGAATGAAATTGGAGCCAAATCAAATGACAGCTGAGCACTCTGGAGTCCCCGTCCTATAAAATTATGCCAACGTCCACTAGGGGAGAGGTGAATTATATTTGACAACATATTCCCAGGCACTGTGTAATGAACCTTCAAACTTCAATTAGAACCTATCAGAAAGAAAAACAAACATAATTTCACTGAAACGCTTCCTTAGTAGGAAAAACAAGTCAGTTGGAAAATGCAGCGAGTTCAACATCATTGGCTACTCATCAAGCATTCCCTTCCCATGTCAGGTATCATACAACCTGCAGACTCTTTCAGTAAGAATAGAGATCGCTCCCGTTTTAGAAACACAGGACTCTCTTGATTCCCTTTCAATCAACAATTCCAGAATCTCTAGTCTTTAATGGCTTCTCCTTCCCACTACCGACTCCAAAGAAAAGGGTTATTTATTTATTTTTTAAGTGCGTTGAGTTTAATTGCTTATTAAAGGTGATCAGCATATTCAAAGCTCAAAAGGAAAACTACAACCATGTGGAATACCATGCAAGAAGCATACACGGCAAATGCATGTTGGTTTAGATTAATCTAGAAAATGCTGAAGGTACAGCCCCCCAAGTGGGTTACGTTCTTCGTGGATCTCAATTCATATTATTCAGAGGATGAATTTCCCAGGGCTCCCCACAGATAGCATTTCAGTAAATGTTTTGTCAGCTAAAATGCAATGGCTAGCCTGTTTTTAACCTTTCTCTTCATCAGTGTTCATCAGTGATTTGCAGAATTTGGACCATGGGAAAAGCATATGTAAAAGGGCCACGATGATGAGTCTAGTTTGTTCATAAGCTGGGATAACTGTGCTGCCTTTGCTGATGATTTAAACAGACCAGTGAAATGTTTGGTTGTTTTGAGGTTTTGCTGAGGTTCTTTTGATGAAAGTTTTCCTTTGATGTGACATTTTAAGATTTTATAACAGTAAACAAAGCACTCAGTGGAAAATACTCAGTGAATTTTACACAAGCCAGGGTCTAAAGATAACCAGATGTGAAGGATCTGTCACATGACACACTACACTATTTCCATGATTTGAAGTGATAAGTGCCTACTAGGTAAGAAATTAAATTGTTTTTAAAACAGTCCACATTACCTCAGCGTTTTCTACACACCTTTTTACAGCAGTAGCAATATGATCACATGATATTATTCATTTGTCAACAATGTGCAACCAACATTTTCACTCTAGAATGTGAGTCAGTTGAAAGCAACAGTTGATATCTTGATATCTTAGTGTCAGGAAGGGAAGGAAAGCAACAACATGGAAAGAGGGAGAGCAGGAAGACGGAGGCTTTACAAATTATCTAGTCCTACACTTAACTGTGATCATACTCCAAAGATGAAAACACCAGTTGGTGAAAGAACTGAACCAGAACAAGACCCATCTATTTCTCAGGTCGGTAATCTTCCCCCAACACAACCATGTGCTTTTTGTTTTCAAAAAAGTAATAACAATCTAATGACAACAAAAAGATACAAGACACATAATCTCTCATTATTGTTTGTTTTATTCAGAAGCAGGAGAAATGGAGGTATTTATGTCTTGCCCTTTCATTAACAAGAGAGGTAGATGACAAGCTTTTTCTTTGCCATTTCAGAAGATTCCAGTTTCAAATAAAGGGAAATGGAGCCACTGACCTTGAAAATTTTTTGAATTGGATTTTACCTCTGTCATCAGTTAAATAAATAGATAACGTTTTAGAAGTAATTCTGGGTATGATTTGGATATATAGGCCTCTTTAGGACCCAGAGGTCAATATCACATAACTCTGAAGGCTTGAGGTGCAGCAGGGGGCTCAAGACTTGAGCGTCTGCCTTCGCCGGGGCGTAACCCCGGGGTCCTGCGATCAAGTCCCGCATCGGGCTCCCTGCATGGAGCCTGTTTCTCCCTCTGCCTGTGTCTCTGCCTCTCTCTCTCTCTCTCTCTCTCTCTGTGTCTCTCATGAATAAATAAAATATTTTTTTAAAAAACTTTGAAAGTTTGAACTAAATCATTCAAGACTCTTTGCCTTTATAAACATATGCTAAGGTGAAATTTTACCTTATTGTTTAATGATTTTAAAAAACATGACTCAACTTGCAGCAAAACTCTTAATGTACTTGGACCAATTCTCATCATCTTTATCTCTGTGGAGATGAACAATAACTCATAAGCATTCTCCTCACAACAGTCATGCCACTGAAAAATCTGCGAAGTCACCATATACTTCTCGGTATTAATGTAATACACGTAGAATTAAGCAGTTTAACACTGTTTGCATGTAATTTGATTGAAAAAAATCGGGCTCAGATTCATAACCTCTTGAAAGTAATGGGATGGAGCTAATACATTCTGTTTGTACTTCACATTAAAGCATGAATACCTGGGGCTTTGATGAAAGATGGCCACAGACACACACGTTTAAATGCTACTTATGAAACCTTTTAAAGCAAGAGTAAAACTGCGTAGCCACTAGATAAGTAGCCAAAAGATGACAACAAAGACATGTGCCAATCCATTCATAGAGGATGGAAGCACAGTAGATGGAGTCAGTGGTACCACTCAGAGCAGAGAGACCTAAGGCAAGGATGTATTTGCAAGGGGGAGAAAGAAACCATAGCAAAAAGAATAGTTTGAGCTGCTGAGCCCCAAAAAGTATCTGAAACTGGAGGCATCAAATAATTTATAAGGCAAGTATAAGAATCAAAGCTGCAAAATCTGTTTAACAATGAGATAGATTGCCAGATGCCCTCACCCGCCCCATAAAATGTAGCTGCCACCCCACTGCTGACCTGGCAAGAGACAGCGGATTTATTCTTTAGAGAAACTGAATCAGAAAGTCTCCATTCTCCACTCAGTAAAAGACAAAGGTTAAAGCAGGGTTCCATACCGAAAACAGAGGAGCAAACACCTACACACTGAATAGTGTGGTTATAGTCATACTCTTAACCCTTACTCTGTTCTGAATAGGAATGCTAGCAGACAAGAGATTACAAAATGCACATGCATAAAAACAGTCTCCAGATGAGCTGTCTGAAAGTCTCTCATTTAAATGACAACTTGATCATATTCGAGTGAGTAAACCAGAGTTTCCGACACCCACAGATCTAACAATTTGTGTCTCAAATAAATATAATTGGACAGCCAAGCTTCCCCCAGACGTTTTACATCTACCATGAAAGACAGAAAACAAATAAGTGGAATGGAGCTCAGAAGAAACAAAGAAAAAGATAAGATAAAAACTTTAATAACTCTTCCATACCATCAGAGAACTGGGAAAATACGTGGTGTGCATGAAACAAGAACAGGATAATATTTCCATGTTCAAAAGGCTATTCAAAGCACAGATGAGTTACCAAAAATAAAATCATAGTGACAAAAATATTGTCGTAAGATAAAGGTGAGGATGTTGCCTAGGTAGAAAAAATAGACTAAAAAGAAAAAGGAAATCAAAACATTAGAGGAAAGATAGAAAGTTAGAGGATCAGCCCAATATCCAAATAAGAAAAGACCCACAGATTGATAATACTTTGTTAAATAATTAGCAATAAAAATTAAAATCCATGAGTAAAAGGTATGAGTTTCCAGAGTCAAAAAATTCATAGCACAAGGCATATCATCCAATTGCAAAAGACTGTGGATCAGTATGAAATTTTAAGAGCTTACAGAGGCAAAATTATGATCACAAATACAGGATGCGAAAAACTGGCAAGACTTCTCAATTTCAACATGGGAAATCAGAAAAGCATTCAATATAAATATATATATATTTAATATAAATATGTATATTTATTATATATATATATATTTTTAATTCCTGCCATGTGCCAGATACTTTTCCAGTGTTTGGGGAAACATCTGGTTGCTTTATATATGTCATTTTTTTGTTTTTAATGTAAGATAAAAATCTATACCCTCATGGTGTCTACGTTTCGCCAGAGGATGCGGAGCAGCAGGGAGTATATAGACGGAGACAGACAAGTGCACCCAATACCTTCAGTAGTAAATTATTATATTTGGAGATTATAAGAAAAAGAGAAGAAATACAAGAACTTATTTAGGGAGATAAAGAACGCCAGGAGGGAGGAACAGTGGTAAAATTAATTCAAAGGATAGAGGGAGGGGGCGCCTGGGTGGCTCAGGTGGTTAAGCCCCTGGACCCCCGACTTCTGCTCAGGTCATGATCTCAGGGTGGTGGGACTGAGCCCTGCGTCGGGCCCACGCCGAGCTCCCTGTGCCTGTCCCTCTGCTCCTCGCGACACCCCCAACTTGTGTGCTCTCTAATACATACATAAAATCTTTAAAAATAAATAAATGAAGGGATATGGGAGGGTCACTGAAAAGGGTGCATTTTTGCAGTTTTCAAAGAAGGGAAGGATGTTAGTCATGCAGATGAGCTGAGGAGAAGCGCATCAGGCACAGCACCCCTCAGCGACAAGGACCCACCCTGGAGATTCAGCAGAGCTGCCAGGGCTCCAGGGAGCGGGGAGCCTAGAAGAGCACCTGCAAAATTCTGGCGAGATGCCTCCCAACCTACAACCATAGCGCCCCATGATATTTAAAAGAGGGGAGAATTATGACATCTTCGGACATACGATTCAGCAAATATTCACTTTTTATTTGCTTTTCTAGGGAAGCTACTGGGGTGTGTGTTATCCACAAAAATGTGGGAGCAAAGAGCTCCAGGATGGTTTTTAAAAGGAAGGAAGGAAGGAAGGAAGGAAGGAAGGAAGGAAGGAAGGAAGGAAGGAAGGAGAGAGAAAGAAAGAAAGAAAGAAGAAAGAAAGAAAGAAAGAAAGAAAGAAAGAAAGAAAGAAAGAAAGAAAGAAAGAAATCAACTTATATATTGAGAGGAATGTGATTTAGTATATTGAGAGGAGTTTTACAATTCTGTCAAAGATCATGGTTTAGAATTATATATATATATATAATTATTTATATATATTCTTTTATATATTCTTTATATATATTATTATATATATTTTATATATATTCTTTATTATTTTACATATATTCTTTATATATATTCTTTTACATATATACAATTTTATATATAAATATAGAATTATATAAAATTATATATAATTATATATATATACAGCAGACTAAGAATTTTATTTTATTATTATTTTTTTTAGACTAAGAATTTTAAATGACATAAATACAAAAGCCAGAGTGTATTAAATACCAGCTGAGTACTTGAAATAACCCCTTAAAGCCTGGTGTGGTAAATTTAAGAACAAAAAGGAATTCCAAGTACGAACCTATAGGATGTAATGGTTTATCAGTGGACACAGAACAGAAACAAAGAATCTTACTCAAGAATGGAGTAGAGTCCAAATACCTTTTATATTCAACTAGTCGTTAGCCTTGTGCCTTGCATATAATAAATGCTCATAATAAACAGAATTTGAATGCATGTTTGGGAAAATATTCTAATTTATTAAGACTGACACCATAAAGGCGAATCAGCTCTTGGGGCCCCAATCAAAGAGAGGAGAGCGGCCTGAGGAATTGTGTGTCCATTGAAACATCACCCTTGGGTCACAGAGAGAATGGAAGTCTAACCTCTCCCCGTGGAAGCGCTGCCCTGCACTTAGTCCTATTCGGTATGTCTTACAGAGCATTTACTCTGTATGTCTCTTCCCCCCACATACGCACAGTCACACAAAATCCATCCCTGCCATTAGTGTTCCTTTATTTTTTTTTCATTTTATTTTTTTATAAATTTATTTTTTATTGGTGTTCAATTTGCCAGCATATAGAATAACACCCAGTGCTCATCCCATCAAGTGTCCATCTCAGTGCCCATCATCCAGTCAGGCCCACCCCCCGCCCACCTAAAAGAAAAAAGTTGTCTTCAGGGCCTTCTGAAACATTACTTGGGAACTGCACATGAATTTGGACAACATGACCAATAAAATAGAAACAAAGGGTGGTAATATTAGAATATGAAAAGACATAGCAGTTGTTTTAATGAGACAGAGAGCAATAAAAACCTATAAAGCAGTAATTGCCAAGATGAAAAACTTTAATAGATACTCATGTTTTTCAGTCCTATGCTGTGTACAACATCATGTAGCTTTAATTCGTGTTTATTATGTATTCACCGCTCTTTATTTTCTTTCATTAACCAGATTATTCGTCAATCTATCCCATTCGATTAACACAGACTAGTATATCAAAGGTACATAAAAATAACCAGCACTGTCACACGTGGGTTCAGATTAAGTGTCAAAAATTTACTACCAGTCTACAAATAGAATGACTACAGGAAGCTGCATTATCTCAGTGCTTCCCGAACTTTTTAATTTCTTTTCCAAACTTCCCTAAATTAGGTAGAAAAGAATAAATTGAACACACCTGGGGGGTCTGGGTGGCGTAAGCCCCAATTTATCAGCCACAACTCTGAAATTTCTTAAGAGTCAGACTGGATCTTTTAAAAAATTCAAATGAATTTTATTCTACTGCATAAAATGTTTATTTAATATAAATATAGTGTTTAAAATTGTCCTTGAGTACAACTGAGGTGCCACGTTCTCGTTGTGGCTTTATATACATCCCGCTATATCACCATGCATCCCTGACACTTATTGTTCCCCTCATTCCAAATTGTGTGAGCTTTTTTATAAGGCTGGTGGTAAAATTTATGATAATATATGATATATTGAATCATATGAATTCATATTTTGATCAGCTGAGACATTATTTTTACTTTCTGCCCAAAAAATTGTACTGAAACTTCTATACACTAGAATCTATTTAGATATACTCGTCAAGCACCCTACCTACATCGATCGCATCCTCATTATGTTGCTCTCATCCAAGAAACAGAGGCATTTTAAATGTTTCTGTAACACCAAAACTTTTCATTTCTTTAGTCTTTGATAAGCCGCTCTATTTTTGTTCCTCAAATTTGACAAAATTGCCAGAGAGAAATATAAGAGATGATAAATGTTTTTATTTTAATAAAAATCGTATTCAGAAATACAAACTGAATCCAAATGCCCATGACTGGAGAGGTAAAAGTAGCGTAAGGATGAAACTATCAAATTTTATTTTCTATTAATTTTACTCTATTGAAAAAGTATTCCCAGGGCCCCTGGGTGGCTCAGGGGTTGAGCATCTGCCCTCTGCTCAGGTCGTGACCCTGGGGTCCTGGGATGGAGTCCCACATCGGGCTCCCTGCATGGAGCCTGCTTCTCCCTCTGCCTGGGTCTCCCTCTTTCTCTGTGTGTGTGTGTCTTTCATGAATAAATAAATAAAATCTTAAAAAAAAAAAAGGAAAAAGTATTCCCAATTTTGAGAACTATAGATTTTGACCTTTTGAGTCTTAATGAAACTAGGACTTGTCTTCTCTCTATAATTTTCTGTAACTCACTTGCCGCAGCCACATAGGCCTGTGCTTAAGGACCCAGATTCTTTTTTTCTTTCTTTTTAAAATTGTATTTATTTATTCATGAGAGACAGAGAGAGAGACACACACACAGGCAGAGGGAGAAGCAGGTTCCATGCTGGGAGCCCGAAGGAGGCTCGATCCCGGGACCCTGGGGTCACGGCCTGAGCCAAAGGCAGACGCTCAACTGCTGAGCCCCCCAGGCGCCCTAAGGGCCCAGATTCTGAGGCCACCATATGTACCCAAGTCCTGGAGCTGCCACTTAGGAGCCGTGTGGGCTCAGGGTGTCCCGTAACCTCTGTCTCTGCCTCCTTGTGTGAACTGGGGATCACCCCAGTTCCTGTTTCCTAGCAGCCAGTGAGAAAATTAATTAATTATACGTAAGGAGTTCAGAATATTTCCCGGTACAGAGTAAATATTATGTAAGCCTCTGCTTTTAGGAGTCCTCAGTTCTTCTATAAAATGATACAAACAAGATTTATCACTACATTAAATAGAATGCTTCCAATAATTACTGCACTGAACCTCTTCTCTTTCAACACAGTTCTTATTACCATGGGGGGAAAAATGTGTGTGAAGCTTTTCAATAATAATTTTATAATTTAGTATTTCCTGGTGAAGTGATTCCTACTCTTAGTAATTTCCTGGCTCCCACTTGTGTCTTGTAGGTTTATCTAGCTCATAAATCATAATCTTCCTCTCCTGACACACTGAAGAATGTGCACTAATGCGGCTGAAATTTAAATTCACGTGGAGAGGACTTAGAATGATAAAGAAAATTAAGTCGGAACGCGCGCAGACTCCTCTCACGCAATCTAGTATTTGGTTTAAGGCAGAGATCTCTTCTACCACCAGAGGATTGTTTTAAAAGCTCTTAAATAAAAAAAAATAATAAAAATAAAAAAGAGTGGGAAATATCAGAAAGGGAGACAGAACATAAGGGACTCCTAACTCTGGGAAGTGAACTAGGGGTGGTGGAAGGGGAGGTGGGCGGGGGTGGGGGTGACTAGGTGACGGGCATTGAGGGGGGCACTTGACGGGATGAGCACTGGGTGTTATGCTATATGTTGGCAAATTGAACACCAATAAAAAATAAATGTATGAATTTAAAAAATAAAAAAATAAAAGCTCTTAAATAGATCCCATTCTATGGTTTTGTTAGCTCTGTCATTCAAATACAAGGGCAAATGCAAGCTTTGCTGTAGTATAGACTGATCCCATACGACAGGTCAGCCCTGGGAGTAAAAATTAAATCACAGAATCGGTCATGTCGGTGCCAAAAAACCCCTCCCTCATTAAAACAACTGCTATGTGTTTAAGAAATATCAAATAATCGCATATGATGACTGTTAGCAATCCTCTGCTGAGGCAGATATTCCTTTAAAGAGCTATAAAAACCAGAAACTTCTTCAACTGAGACACAAAGAATTTCCAGAGCTTGCAACTTCCTCCCGAAATAATAGAGTATAAAAACAAATCCTAATTTAAATATTCATGCCTTCATTTTATTTAATAGTATGCTGCTGTGACTATAGATATTATATTTTAATGCACCGTGATGTTTCTTCCTGTTGTATAACAGCTAAAATAAGAGCCACCTTTGAGAGTAATGTTATAGGGCATTGTTACGAGGCTCATATTTTCTGTCTTTGAAAGATGTGTTCTCCTACTGAAAACGACAAAACACACTGACACTCAGAATAAGTATCCTCCCCAATGCATATAACCACTTTTTTTTTTTAAGTTAGGAAATAATCCACTGGTCAAGAAGACCGACATCAAGATTCAATCCTATCTTCAAGCAGTCTTGATTTCACACCCCTATAAAACTGAAGCAGAAGAGACGAAACATGAAATCTAGAACAACAATAACACAAAAATCTGCAGGATTTAATTTGGTCACTGAACTTTCTGAAGATCAAGAAAAAAATCAGCTGAGATTCAACATTTAAAGGATACTGCCAATAAATATACCTAGGATAATGCCAACGTACTTCTCGGAGTTGTCATTTGGACTTCTCAGAAACCTCTGAGAAAGGAGGTCCTTCTATAATTGCCCTCAGAAAAGAAAAAAAATGGTCATCTCTTTTAAATAGTACATCCAAAAGATGTACATTTTATAAAATTACCATAGTATGTTAATAAACTAACATCATCTTCTTTCCTTCTTCTCCTTGCCTCTCGCACCCACACACACTGACACACATAAAACACACACATCATATGTGCAAACATACACGCTACAGCCACAGGTTTATTGTGGGTCTTTTTTTTTTTTTTTTTTTTTTTTTTTTCCAAGAGGCTATCTGAGACTGGGAAGTATTCTTGCAGAGGCCATCAATTTTGCTAGAATCCAGGAGGCATTAAATAATAAAGGATATCTTAATACTTTATACATGCACAAAAAAATACTTTATACACATTATGTTTTTCTTCCTAAAGATTAGATTCTACTAATGAAATCCACTCCATGGAAAAGCTAATTTCTTTGTGAGATAAAATGTTATAGGACCTTTTTTTTTTTTTTACTGCTTTTTCTTTAAAATGATGATAATGGGTTTTCACACAAAAACTTTTTTGGGGGGGATTTTTTTTTTCACACAAAATTATAGAAACCAACCAGGAAGCAGTTTCGATTGAAAGGTACTTCAAGGAGAGGGATGAGCATTTGGAAGGAGCACAGATTCCAAACCCGGGTGTCAGGTACTAGCTACGGAACCCTTATCAGGCAATTTTACCTATCTGATACCAAGGGAAACGTGACCTACTCTACCCAAAGTACGTTGGTCCCTGTTGAACAGGGTTGGGCACATGACCCATGCAGGGCCTTCAGGGATTAATGGCAACCTTAGAGGTAAGAGGTCTTACTCCTGAGATTTAAAGTCCTAAGAACCATCTACCCTGTACCTGTGAAAGACCCACTTAGGTACCTTGTGAAGAGATCCTCAATGGACCACCATTTATGACAAGGGAGGCAAGAATACAAAAGGGGGAAAAGGACAATCTCTTCAATAAATAGTGCTGGGGGAACTGGACAGTCACACGCAAAAGAAGGACACTGGGCCAGTTTCTTACATCACACACAAAAATAAACTCAAAATGGATTAAAGACCTAGATCTAAGGCCTGAAATCATAAAACCGCTTCAAGAGAACATAGGCAGTAATAATCCTGGACATCTGCCTTGGCAACATTTTTTGAATATGTCTTCTGAGGCAAGGGAAACAAAAGCAAACTGAGGCAACCTACTGAATGGAAGAAGATATTTGCGAATGAAGCATCTGATAAGAGGTTAATATCTAAACTATACAAAGAACTTATACAACTCAACACCAAAAAAAAAAATAACTCAAAAGAAAAAAAATAATAACTCCATTTAAAAATGGGCAGAACGCTTGAATAGACATTTCTCCAAGGACTTACAGGTGGCAAACAGATGCATGAAGAGACGCTCAACATTACTAATCATCAGGGAAATGCAAGTCAAAATCACAATGAGCTACCACTTTACATCCGTCATAACGGCTAGAATCAAAAAGACAAGAAATAACAAGCGTTGGTGTGAACGTGGAGAAAAGGGAACACTCGTATACGGTTGGTAGGAAGGCGAATTGGTGCAGCCATCGTGGAAAGCAGCATGGAGCTAATTTTCCCCCCAAAATTAAAAATAGGAATACCACATGATCCAGTAATGTCACTATTGGGTATTTATGCAAAGAAAAAAAAAACCACCACTTCAAGAAGATGTATGCACCCCTATGTTTACTGCAATATTATTTAAAATAGCCAAGAAACCCAAAGGTCCGTGTGGGGACAGCACATAGAAGGTATTCGACAAGGTTGATGATTATCACCAGTAATATCAAAGGGTGATGATGGTCTTTCTTTTATAAAGGGTATGAACTGTCTTCTGAATATTCAAAGTTTAATTTTGTTACATTCAGCAGCAGTTACTTGCAATGAAGCCTATTTATCTCGGTAAACTGAGATCCCAAGGGGCTGAAATGGTCTCTTCCCATACTTAGATCTTGAGCATCCAGGACAGGGCCTTAGTCACGGTAGATGCTCAAAGATCACTTGCTGTTGATACCGTGTGGAATTAATTCCTCTCTGTTCCTGTTAGCCCACAGCTCCATTACCACCACCACTACACCACTTGGGTGAACTGGTAAAACCCCAAGCACTATAAGGAAAGGATTTATTTTTCCATGTTATTTAAAGAACGTCTTTTATATTCCAATTCAGAGAATTATCATTGTTAGGAATTGAAGTGTTTTTTGTTTTCTTTTATAGTTTTGGGGCCCAGTATTGTCCCTAAGACATGGAAACGTAAGACAGAAAAGGACAGAGGATTTTTAGAACAGGAAAGTCAGAATGGACAAACCCCTTCTGTAGCATGCTGGGGTAAATTCAGTATCCGCGGCTTTGGGGACCACAGGAAGCCCCCCCACCCCCGGGAGGGGAGCTGTGAGCACACGAGACTGAGGGTATAGGCAGAACCCGAGCTCCGCCTGGGCCTGGGCCTGGGCTCGGGCTGTCGCCGCAGGCTGGTCTGCAGCTGGACTCCCCACTCAGGCTCGTCCCGACGCCTCGAGCAGGCCTCCCCCGTGGACCTGCATCTTGGCCTCCCCCGTGGGCCTGCACCTTGGCCTTGGGCCACGAGCCGCCTCTCATCCTCCCTCCTGGGATGTCTCGCCCGGCCGCAGGGTCCCCTCTCCACCACGGCCACCTCCCGGGCGCTCAGCTGGCCACGTACCCCTGTCACCCCACCCCAGGAAGACGCATTCAGCAAGAGGGGAGCTCTTCTAGGCCGGTGTCCCCTGGAGGGCCCGGACCCCTGAAAGCCCACCCACCTGGACACCAGGTGGGCCGGCGAGCCACGCCACAGTCCGCGTTCCCGCCTGGCTCCGGAAAGGGCTGGTGGCCAAGGGCTGCGGGCTGCTGGGGCCCCCTTCCCTTCCGGGCCACGCCAACCCAGGCCCCACAAACGTGTGCAGCTGAGGCTTCCTGTCACCTGCCCTGGGCGCCAGGCCCTGCTCAGCGCCCCCCACCCCCGTGTCTCTTACCTGCGTGCAGGTACGTGCAGGTGCGTGCAGGTGCGTGCAGGTGTATGCAGGCGGCTCTGGGCTCACCTGGTCACGGGCGGTGGCACCCCACAGGGCACCAGCTGGAAAACGCAGCTTTCCACCTAGAGGCAAGTGAACACAGGTCCGCAGGCCTGCAGGGCTCCTCGGGGGGCAGAGTCTGGCTGGAGAGGTGGAGGCCCCGCGGCCTCCAGGTCCTGCAGGCCTCTCTCCACAGCATCTCCCATCCTGCTCCCTTGATGAGCTGCTTCTGAAAGGACGGTCCTTCCCCAGAGCCTCGCTTCTCCAGGCCCACCGACACCTCTCCCCTCCTGCCTGCTGCTCTCTGACAGCCGGCCCCCGAGCTGTCCCCTCGGCTGCACCCAGGGGCACCCCTTTCTCTGTGCACCCCATGGTCACTGCAGGAATAAGCTCATCTTGGGTCATACTTTTATTCATTTCTCCATCTGTCTGAAAAACATGTTCCTTGGAGTCAGCACTCATTAGGTCTTGGAACTTCCAGCATCATGCACACGATTTAGTTCAAGCACATACAAAATTTTATTTTTTTAAATATTTTCTTTCTTTATTCATGAGAGACGCAGAGAGAAAGAGGCAGAGACACAGGCAGAAGGAGAAGCAGGCTCCCTGTGGGGAGCCCGATGCAGGACTCGATCCCAGACCCGGGGGTCACAACCTGAGCCAAAGACAGATGCTCAACCACTGAGCTACCCAGGTGCCCCTAAAAAATTTTTTTTGTTGTTAGAATTTTTAATTCCCTAAAAATTCTCCACATAGCATTCACATATAGTTGTTTGGGACCAAACTATTTCGGAAATAATCAGAAAAAAATAATAAAGACACACATTTTATCGTTTTGGCACTCTAAAACCCTCAAATACATCAAAACAATTTTTAATTTTCTCCAAACTGGCTCATCTTTGACACCAGGTGGTAAATGTTAGGTTGTCACATAAAATATATGCCCTTAAGCTTAAAGACATGACTATTTTAGTGAAAACTGAGCATTTTACCTATAGCTGCAAAAACTGTAGAACTCAAAGTTATAAGAGCATATAAAATGAAAGCAAAAATAACTGTCCTCCTTTTTAATTTAAATTCAATTTGCAAACGTGTAGTATAATACCCAGGACTCCTCTCATAGCTAATTGCCCTATTTTACATTACTGAAGGTGTCCGGTTGGTTGGATTTTGTCTTTTTTTTTTTTTTTTTTAAGTAAATGTATCTAAATATACAGACATTTAGTGGGGGGTGGGATCTTCACAAGCTCACCTTTCTCTATTCCCTCTTTATCTGTCCTTCCTCCTTTCCCACCCTTCTTCAATTTTTTTTTTTTTTTTCTGATTTTGATACTTGTGTGCTTGACCTCCCATGGGGTTAATTCATCAGGCAATTTCAAACACTCTTCCCTCTACTGCACTGTAGTTGAGAGAGCAACAGGTTTGCCCTAAGACCATGAACAAGAGGCGAGAAGAGGCCTCGGTCAAGTTTTGAGTCCCAGCTCTCACACTAGGAACTGTGTGACCTTGGGAAATTAAGTAATCCTCTCTTCATCTTTTTAATGATATTAAAATAAGACAGCCCTCCCTGTGGTTGTCATAAGAACTGAGTAAGATTATTACCTCTTAAAAACATTCAGTTATTCCTACTATATTTATCCCAGATTTGGAGCATGCCCTGGGAAATAGTGTCCTGGGAAATACCAACTACCTAATTTCCCTAATTTTGTAATTTCACACTAATGTTCAGAGAAAGGCACGTGATTTGGGAGGACTGAAGCACAGTGTGCACTGTGGGCATGGAAAGGGGGGGGTTGGAAGTGGTGGCCATGGGCCTTGCAACGAGAGCGGCTGGCCTGGACCAGGCGAAGGAATACACCAAATAAATCTGTGTTCTAGAAGGATAACCTGGAAGTGTGTACACTGGCAAGTGACGAAGGCATTTTACAGGACCAGTGTGCTCTCCACAGGAAAGGCAAGTCGGTAGCCCTAGAGCGGCCAAGATGAGTTCACGCCGACCTCAGCACCACTGCACCACCGAGACCCCAATCTCACCAGATTGACAGTAACCCCCTTCCTGTTCCGCACTTCGCACTTCACCAGCCTTCACCTCCCAAGACCATTCCCGTCTTGCTCTTCTCTACTTTAGCTAACGACCCAGCTCCCGAGTCCAAGGCAGGAATTTAGGCCACGTGCGTGGGCCCGTTTAACCTCCCCCCTCTCACCTCTGTTTTAGGGCTACATCAACTCTCCTGTCCTCTCCGAGTCTCAAAGGAGGTTTCTCTCCCCTCCCCAAGGTCAATCCTGTCATCTGTTCCTCGAATCTGCGTCATTTCGGCTTCCGGGAAAGTCCTACTGAGCTATTTATTTTCTCCCTTGCATTTCAGCCTCTTCCTGCCCCCAGTCTCTTCGTTCTGCCCAAACTGTAATGATACTCAAGCAGCCCGTTCAGTGCTCCTCAGGTCAGCAGCTCCCTCCACCTCCCAAAACCTCTCTCTGCTCCTTCACAACCAAGTGGCGCACACACAAGGCCCGGGGCCCCTGCATGGCTCCGGCGGTTGACCAGTCCACTCCTGCTTTCAGCTCAGGTTGTCATCTCAGGGTCAAGATATCCTAGAGTCGGCCTGACACTTTCCCTCCGCCCTCCCCTGCTTCCCCCCAAACCCCCAGCACAAGCTCGCTCTCTCGCTCTTCCTCAATAAATCCTCTATTTTTTTATTATTTTTTTAAAGATTTTATCTATTTATTCATGAGAGACAGAGAGAGGGAGAGAGAGGGAGAGGGAGAAGCAGGCTCCATGCAGGGAGCCCGACGGGGGACTTGATCCTGGGTCGCCCTGGACTGACGGTGGCACTAAACCGCTGAGCCACCCGGGCTGCCCTCAATAAATCCTTTAAAGAATATGTAGGAATTATGATCTCGTTTTAAATTCACTCATCTTTTTCGAAGAAAAAAATGTTTTTCTTATTACAACAGTAACACGTGCTTATTATATAGGAAAATAGGATTTTTTTAAATTACAACCTCATCAGGGAGAAAAGTCATTCACCACATGAGTAACTTGCTTCCAACTTCTTTTTTGTATGCCACGTTCACATATATGGACAACAGAAGTATAAAATAGAGGTTTTATTCTTCACTGAATACACAAGTTTAAAATACTGCTTTTTTTCACTCCACATTACATTGAAAGCACTATGTCATCAGATTCCACTGTTTATTTAATGCGTTTCTTAGAAACAGAAGGACACATAAGGAAGGAGCAATCAAATTTTTTTTTAAAGGAGCAATTAATTTAAATGAAAGAGTTAACTCGAGCTTCCACTGAAAACCCAGAAAATCCCAATGAAGCACAAGGAAAAAAATACACAAACCCCGTAGCTAAAATACTTCGTCACATTATTTCTTTAGGTTTTTGCCCCCAACACTACACTAAAACTTTCTATCAATCTGGAACCTTGTTCATCTTGTATTCCCACACCTAGCCTTCTATTTGGCACAGGATGAGACCTAATCAAAGTCGGTGAACAAAATGATAAACAAAACTCACGGGCTTGCATTTATGATATAACAGTTTACTTTCCAGTCATATGCCAAACGATTTAGGAAGCCACAGAAGGTACAGACCATTAAATTAATATTTAACACCCACAAATTAAGGAGAAAATACAAATCCTCATTCTATTTTCCTTTTTTATTCTTGGTTTAAAAGTATGTCTCTTGGGATGCCTGGGTGGCTCAGCATGGAGCATCTGCCTTCGGCCCAGGATGTGATCCCAGGGTCCCGGGATCAAGTCCCGCCTCGGGCTCCCTGCATGGAGCCTGCTTCTCCCTCTGCCTGTGTCTCTGCCTCTCTCTCTCTCTCTCTCTCTGTGACTATCATAAATAAATAAAATAACAAAAATTTAAAAAAAAAAACCATAAAACTGGGCAATGTCTAAACTGGGGGCTGATTTGGAGGAAAAGTTTAAAAAAAAAAAGAACTATAATCACCCAAACTTTTTAGCTCTGTTATTATCCGATCCTCTTTTAATTCAATAATTATAGGCCGTATAAGTAGAAGTTGCATGTATTTTGAGAGAAAATATCCAGTTTTTGAGGAATGTGTCTTTAATGTGTCATATTCACATACACTGAATGCGTACAGAAGTTTAAAACTGAGATCACACTGAATATACAAGTTCAAAAAAAAATCACCACCTACACGCAGTGACAGTTTTTAATCTTGATGTCTTTGGTTTCCACTGCTGCGTAACAAATTACCACAAACTCGGCGACTTGAAAGAACAGCACCCTTGTTATTGCACAGTTTCTGGCGGCCGTGAGGGTGACAGAGACGGTCCCCCGCTCGGGATGCTGATGGCGATGGCGATGGCAACACAGGTCCAGCACGTCGCTCTCAGTCCCGGAGGCATGCAGGTTCCTCGGCGTGGGTCCCACACAGCGTGATGCACCCCTGACCTCCCAGAGCTCCTCAGAGCTCCCCTGATTAGGTCGGGCCCACTCAGGACACTCTCCCTTTGAATTCAACATAACCTAACTGGGGACCTGAACTCTGTCTGAAGCCTCCCTGCTGCTCGGTCAGGAGCACGACCCAGCCAGGGCATGGCGCCAGCAGCACCCTCAAAGGCCCTCCTCCTCCTCGGGGCAAAGTGGTCACGGGGGCCCTCGAACTGGCAGGGTCCCTCACAGGCTTTCTTTCCTAAGAGCTGGCGGCAAAGGCCGTGAGGCCCATACTCACAACTCCTGCCCAGTCCCCGTGGACCAGACCCAAGGCTCCTAGCTAGAGGTCAGGCCTCTCCCTGAGTCCTGGGCCCACCGGGCAGCCACGGCCAACGGGATGGTCAGCCCAAGCCAGGGGTGAGGGCAGGAAGCTGGGCTCAAGGAGAAGAAGGTGCCCGGAGGAACAGCACGGGCCAGCGAGCCCCCTGTGTACATCCCCCCTCGGCCAGCTCCCGGCCACTGGCCCATGTGCCCAGCCCCAGGACTGGGCAAGGAGAGCCACGGCCTTGGGCCCATCCGTGGCCAGGCCTGCACCCCCTCCATGCTGCTGTCCTGGCCCCACGCTTCCCTCAGGCCAATGCACTCCCAGGTGGCCACAGCTGCCAACAGCCACAGGCCAGCTGCTCCCCTCCGGTAGACGGGGGCCGCTCTGCGCACCTCCAGCAGACCGTTCCCACTCCCAGGCTCCCCAGAAGCCACCACTACTGAACCAGGGCCACCAGATTGCAGAGCATGGCTACCCCAGGGCCAGGCCCCCACCACCAAGGCTGCTGTCCTTCCAGCTGCAGCACCCCTGCCCTGGCCAGGGGCCCATACACGTCGTTCCATAAATACGCATACAGTACTGTAAACGTATTTTCTCTTCCTTATGATGTTTTCTCCAGCTTACTTTATTAAAATATGTATCACATGTAATGTACAAACTATGTATTGACTGCTCATGTTATCCATAAGACTTCCGGTAAACAGCAGGCTATTAACGGTTAAAGATTTTTTAAAGCTTTTACTTATTTATTCATGAGACAGAGAGAGAGAGGGAGACAGAAGCAGAGGGAAAGGCAGGCTCCCCATGGAGCAGGGAGCCCCGTGCGGGGCTTGATCTCAGGGTCCTGGGATCATGACCTGAACTGAAGGAGACGTTTAACCAACTGAGCCACCCAGGCGCCTCAATAATTAAATTTTTGAGGAACCAAAAGTTTTATGCAGATTTTTGATGGCATCAGGGGAGGCTTCACTAACACCCCTCCTGCCCCCTTGTTGTTCTGTTAACTGTATACAGGACACGTCCCTGGCATTGGAGTCTTTGGGGGCCACCTCAGAACCTCCCTACCATACAGATAACCTGCTTGTCCCACAAATGACTGTGTATACAGAAAGCCCTCAGTAATCCAGATAAGTCACTTAAAAAAAAAAAAAAAACACACACAATTAAAAATTACCAACGCCAGAGGCACCTGGTAGCTCAGTCAGTTAAGCATCCAACCCCTGGTTTTGGTGCAGGTCGTGATCATAAGGCTGTGAGGTTGGGCTCCGCACCTAGCAGGGAGTCTGCTTGAGGTTCTCTCCTCTTCTCTCTCCCTCCCCTTATGCCCCTCTCCCCACGCCAGCTCTCTAAAATAAATGAAATCTTTAATTAAAAAAAAAAAAAAACCTTACCAACTCCCAACTTAATCCACGGGTCACTATTGAAATTGACACTCAATTTTAACTTCATTTCGTGGAAAATGAGTTGAGATCTAAGCTCAAGCTACTGTAACAACTGCTCCTGGTGAAATGCCTATGCCCAGTTATCAGGACCTGGCCGTCACGACAGGTGAAGGAGAACGAAGTAAGAACAGCAGCTGTTCTCCCACCAGCAGCTGCAGGAGTGTGACACGGATCAGATGGATTAGCAGGCGAGCTGGCTGGTCAGGCTAATAGCACTGATGCTCATTAAAAAGTCCAGAAGTGAGAAGCTTGCTGCAACAAATATATCTTATGGACATAAATTTTTCATAGGACTAGGTATTCAAAATTCTAACAGATGGGTCACTAGAGGAAAAGGCACAATTAAATCTACTAAAACGCATTTTTTAAATCAAATCTTTTAGGTAATAAATATACGTCATGCTAATCTTCTCCCAGGTGGGTTCAAGACCACTGCTAACATCTCTGTTCAGGCTGCCCGGATACGTGACAATACCTGCCGTCGTTCCAGCCGTCCCTCGGATGACAGGCTATGCACCTCCACCGCTACATCCACTCTTAAAAAGGTAACCTGCTGCTTTCCCCTTCCCTCTGAAGTACGTTATGTTAAGCTGATGTTTTCCATGTTTTAACTCAGCAAACAGAAGATGAATCAAGACCACGACCTTTCCTGTTTTAGATCAATGGTTTGCAGACTTTGGGGGTGCATCAAGGATTTTGGTAAATATGCCCACTTCTGTACTCCAACCCGCAGCCTGTGATTAATTCATTTAATCTGGGTAGAGGGGACCCCTGGGTGGCTCAGCGGTTTAGCTCCTGCCTTTGGTCCAGGGCATGATCCTGGAGTCTCAGGATCAAGTCCCACATCAGGCTCCCTGCATGGAGCTTGCTTCTCCCTCTGCCTGTGGCTCTGCCTCTCTCTCTCTCTCTCTCTCTCTCTCTCTCTCTTTCTCTAGGTGTCTCATAAATAAGTAAATAAAATCTTAAAAAAAATAATCTGGGTAGAGTCCCTTGAACGTGCATGTTCAGAACCCTTGATGGTTTGGACTCAGGTGAGCGACAGACCACTGTTTGGGAAACCATGTCTATTAAAGTCATTTGAAGTTCCATGGGCTGTTTTGTGATCCTACCACGAACTGACCCCTAGTGAACTTCCTGTTCACTGAGCCCCCCCCCCCAGATTATAGACACTGGTTCCTAGGAAGTATGGATGATCAATTTCTAGGGAACAAGTCACAAGAGCTTCAACCTAGCACTACTAAATTGCATCATAATAGACGTATCATGCTAACCTTTGAAGGGCTTTTGAGATCTTGACTTCATCACACAAATATGCACCTCATAAGCTTGCTATCATACGTATATAAGCGGTCTCTCTACGTCTTTGTGATTGCCAATTGCTTTCTTCACCAGATGCCTCCTACCTGGGCAGCTTTTCTTCTCATTTGCACAGTAGGTGCTCTCACAAGGTAGGCATGCTTCTCCTTCTCTGTCTCTGCCATATAGCTGCACACCTGGTTTTCTTCTACATTACTCATAAGTAGTATTTAGTGATTCCTTTTTAATATGATTTCCAATTGTAGTAGTTGTTGGTTTGTTTTTTTGTTTTGTTTTGTTTTTTTCAGATAAGCTAGTGACTACAAAAAACTTGTGAAACTCTGTCTCCTGGCCATTTGGAAAAAATGCATGGTATGCAAGCCCTCAAAGAAACTCATAATTACTTCCAAAAAGCAAAAGTTGCCAGAGACACATTCTCTGATCACACAGTAATAATAAAACCTACATGCCTTAAAAAGTAAACAGTTTTTTAAAAAGAAGATATATATATATATTAGAGTATGTAGAAATGCAGTGCAACGAGAGCCCTGTAGAGCGAGTCTGAGGAAAGGTTCCACAAAAGGCACTTTTCCTCATCAAGGGCAGTCTAGCCTGCACATTGCCCAAGGGTCTCCAGGACTTGCCCTCAGCTCCTACACCCTGCTACCCAAGTGAGTTCCCCGTTGGTAAGTACTTGGGCTCAACTACAACCAAGGCAGTGATAACAGAATCTTAAAAAACTGTAAGAGAACCAAAGAATTAGTGGAATAGAATTGCTCAATATGCTCTGTAATATACAGGTAAAAAATAGAAGTGATTTTTAAATGTCATCTGAAATAGGACTAAATATTAACAACCCCATTAAAACACATCTTATTTAACTAAAGCTTTTTATTATCATTATTCAAAACCATCATCTAGAGGACTTATTTTACAGAATTTTGCAGAAAGTAAATTGTTCATTCCAGAAAAGCATCAACTAAAGAAATCTGTCACTCCCAATATATACAACTAGGAAAAAAAAAGTTTTAATCTCATGACAACTGTGTTCAGACACTCGCAAAAAAACTTTAGAATCAATTTAAATGAGTCAATTCATAATTTTAAAAACTCAATTAAAAGGATAATAATGTATTCAATGTTTTTAACTGCTATCTATCTTCTTTTTTTTCCTTTGAAACTGAAGAAAAGGATTTCTCTAGTTCAATGAAGTTTCAGTAAAGCAGTAACTTAAATGACAACAGACTTTTAAACGCTCTTGGAGACATACGGTTATTTTAAAAGCACCTGAGTGAAAACCTTTGTTGATAAAAATTGTTTTTTAAGTTTCTCTAAAATAATTCAATAAAAATAGAAGGGGAAAAATAATAGATGGGATGGGTAAGTAACTACAAAAGTCATGGCTATGAACAAAGCTTAATGTGTAAAACAGATCTTGAATAAACAGAGCTGGGAAGGCCGAAGTCAAGAGAAGGTCACACTAGTTGCACTTCAGTTGTTTGGTTTGCTTTTAATCATATATCTTGGAATTGTTTGTTTTGATAAGATTGTGTTTTGCTGCTCTTGTGTGGTGGAACCCATGCAACATAACTAAAGTTGGAGTTTTCTCTAGAGATGCTCTTTTCAAGCTAAGATGAACAGAGACCACCATTGCCCCCCTTCACCTTCTACCTCTGAACTTCTCAGTGACAGAGGTGTGTGTGGATAGGGTGAAGACCCCTGGCCGCCTGGTGTTTTGAAAAATTACCATCAGGAGATGATAGCATGTCAGGCACACAGACAACTACCACCTACCACATAAGAATAAGTTTGCATTTAACGGTGTATCCTGTTAACGAAACATTATGTTTCTCACTTATATATTTACCATCTCCTTTTTTTGTTATTCTAAATTCACCTATTTGTTCAGCATGTCATTTTTTTGTTTCTGAATGTTGAAAACTATCTTTTAAAAATCTCTTTAAAAAGCATAAGAGAACCAAAGAATTAGTGAAATATAAAGTCAAATTTTGCAGTCAAAAGAACCAAACTAAATAAGAGTGCACAGAATATTCACAAAAAAGCATGGCTACTCTTTCATTCATTCATTCATTCATTTATTCATTCATTCAACAAATCTCCTATCTATTTTAGATCTATCTTTCAAAATCTTTCAGATTAATCTTCCTAACGCAAACTTCATGTATTGTGTATTTTGCTTTTCAAGAGCTTCCAGTAAATCTCTCTCACTTTATTAGCTCAATTTCCCTAGCCCCTAATATTATATGGTTGGTAACTAGAAGATATTAAGTCAGTATTTGTTGAAAGTTTGAGATAGATTCATTTTACTTGAATTGTTCTTTCTTACTCGGAAGGCTTTCTATTCCTTTGCTCCGTTCCTTGTTTTCCACTACTGTCCAAAGAAAACCAGGCAATTTATCATAAAAGCCTCTTGCTTATTCCATTCCATTGCTCTTGACTTCTTTCTTTATGGAATATGTGGTTCAGTACTCCTATAAATACTATATACATCTCATTAATACTTATAAATATGATATAAATATGTACATGTATATATTTACATATCTAACATACTCCCTATGATTCTACGGCAGCCAGGTCATATTTCAGGATATGGCAATCTTAGTTATAGCCATGGAGGTAAGTAAAATATTTATCACAAAAATGTGATATTCTTTATTCATTCATTAATGCATTGTCCATTTATTCCCTCGTTCAACACTCATTCATCCCAACAAATATTCTTCGGTGTCTGCTAGTGCCATACAGTGTGCTAAGGATTAGAAAGAGAGATGGTAAGGAAAACAGATATATGCTTGCCCTCTTAAAGCTTACAGTAGAGAGAGGGAACATTACCCAACTCATTCAAAAAGTAAACAGTTATAATATATGATAAGTGCTAAAAAGGAAGAGCATAGGAAGGAATAGTACCCTAACAAGGGAATGTGATTTAGTGAGGGGGTAGGTGGCAGTCTAATGAGCCTTCTCTAAGGAAGTTCGGTTTGAACTGAAGTTTGAAAAATGAGTAGGATTTTCTACTCATAGAAAATAGGTGGGTGATTTTCTAAAGCAGTAGGAAGCCTCACAGATAAGAGCTTTTTAAAGCAGTGGAGAGAACAGAACATACTCAAGAAATCAAATGAATCCAGTATGGACAAAGCATCACCCGAACGATAGCGGCACAACCCATCATGGGCCAGAATGATGGAGGCTGTTTTTGGTCTTTATTATAAGAACAATGGTAGACCATTATAAACTTTAAGATAAAGGAGTGACAACCGTCTCTGGCTGCTGTAAGGAGAACAGATTAGAATGGGCGAGGAAGGAGAAGAGAAGTCTTAGAAGGCCATGATGGGGCTTGCCCAGAGCAGTCAGGGAGAACCAGGAAGAGAAACTCAATCCGCACGGGAGAAACACGTGTTTCTCAGAGGAGGTGATGCTTGAGCTAATTATCTTGTGAGAAGTAGGTGTTGGTCAGTAAGATAGTGGAGAGATGGGCATTTCAGTGTCTACTCAACCTGCTTGATCATTCCTATCTTATTGACCCTCCTTTTCCTCTCTGCTTGGGATTATGTCCCTACACTTTGGACTCTGCTTACTTACCTAAAACCACAATATCTATTTGCTTTCTCCTCAATGGGTGGACTTTCTGGATACTGAAATCTTTCTTTCTGCCTCCCTCTAGAATATTTATGCATTTCATCTTTTGTTTATTCATACGTTTAAGTTTTGTACTGTGTATTAAATTCTCTGTTAATTTTCAAAAAAAAAGTAGATGAATTAGGAGCAACTGCAACCCTTAGAAAACTCAAAGACAATTGAAGAAGAGGATATTATAAAAAGATTCAAGTTTTCATTCAAGGCATATTCATTAAATAGCTATCATGGACTAAGCATAAGAATACAGCAGTGAAACAAAAAAAAAAGGCTGATCTCTTGGTACTCACCTCTAGTGAAGAAGATAAACTGTAACACACCATGATAAGGGCAATTACAGAGACCGGAACAAAAAAAAAAGAAAACTGTTAATATCAGAGGATAGAAGAGTGCCCATTTTCATGAAAAAAGTGGCATTTTTGTCGAGTTTTAACAGACAAAAGAGAGCCTGTCCAGCAAAATCATGGAGGAAAGCCTTTCTAGACTGTGTGATGAGAGTGTGGAGAATCTGAGTGAGAGTACAGAAATTAAAAGCTGCAGAACCTTTAGTTCTTTGAAAAATAATTCTGGACTTGGTATAGAGCAGAGGATTCCTAAAAAGAGGCTAAGCAGCAAGAAGACAAGTTAAAAGTCTGCAGTAAAAGTACGAATGGAAAATACTGACATCTGGACTTCTGAAGAGCTAACAAGCAGTACAGATGGAAAGCAAAGGGTGGGATCGTTCGCAGGCTTCTGCATCAGGTACCAGGGGTCTTCAGAGTAAGACTACCAGGCATGGAATGCGTTCGGGAGTCAAAATCACAGAATTCTCCTCTTTCAGCTTCTGTCTCTTACTCTTTTGCTCACCCTGCAGTGTTGGTACTCCCAGGATTTCCCTTGCTTTCTTTGGGATACACATAAAACCAAACGGTAATTTTTATAAACAAACAAAAACAAAACCCAAGTAGATAGGAAGAGGACTATCAAGGAGGACACGCTCTGACAAGCTGAGTTGTAAACTTCAACATCCACTGCCTTGATCTTTCCTTATTTCCATGGAACCCAGGCGCTGAATTTATGCACAGGTGGCGGGGGGAGCGGGCAGATATAGTGGTGAGGTGCTAAGTACAAGAACCTTTACTTTGCATACCAACTGCTCCATGTACTGACTGGTGACAACTCAACTTCTATAACCTAAGTGTTTCTTTATTTGAAACATGAGACAACAAAACTTTCTTCATAAGAGTGTGGTGAAGATTAAATAAAATGTGCCATGGAAACCATTCCTAGCACTGTAAGGACCTCATAAAACATTAGTTTAAAATAATCATAGGGGCGCCTGGGCAGCCCAGTCGGTTAAGCATCGGACTCTTGATTTGGGCTCAGGTCATGATCTCAGGGTCACGAGACTGAGCCTCACACTGCGCATGGATCCTGCTTAACCTTCTCTCTCTCTTTCTCCCTCTGTCCCTCCCCCTTCCTAAAAAATTAAGAAGAAAGTAATTACTTTCTTCCTATAATTTCATTTGATCCTATAATTCTTTCTTCCTACACGTTCATTTGATCCTCACAAAAACTCAACAGGACAGGTACTTGCATGATATTTATTATGACCATCATCCCCACCGTTACAGGTCAGGGAAATGAAGCACAGAGTTTTCGGGACTTGCCTGGAGTCATGTAGTTTGCAAATGCTAAAGCTGTAATTAAGAATATAGGCACAAAAAAAAAAAAAAAGAATATAGGCAGCCTTGGTTTTGAAGTTAGAAATCTTAACTCCTGCAGATACTGGCATTCCCACAAGGATCCAGGAAATCCTTGCCTGATCCCGTAACTGGTCACCACGTCCTCGCCCCCTGGTTCCAGCCTTGCCTAAGGGTCACTCTCCTCTACCATTCATGTTCCACACTGCTTTCTCCTTTTTCTCAATTGTCTCCACTCATAGGCTGTACAGTGAACCTTAGAGTTTAATCATTTGTTCTTACTTTTTTCTGTAATGGATGTAAAGTCTTGTTTTGAGTGCAAACCCTTGAGGCAGGGATTATATCCCAGTCTTGGTATTCTCTTCAGTAATGGCTCAAGGCCTGAGTATCAGTAAGCGCTCGGTAAATACTCATTGAGTGACTGATTCTCAGACTTCAAGGCATCACTACTGGAAAGAACAACCACTAGAGCTATTTGTATAAGGCCTGATTGCTCCTACTGAAGATTTCACAGTAGTAAAAAATGCAGAGAGCATCGATGACAGAGAGCTCCCACTTGTGAGAGTATCACTCAAGGGCCCACACAGAAGAGGCAAAGCTCTTATAATCTGTGATGAAGAATGATTTAATCTTGTTCTTTTAGCTACTGCTGCGAAGGTTACTTTTACAGTAAAAGACAGAGGCATATTTAAAGATAATTTTGTGAAATAAAAATGTTTAGTTTTTTTTCCTCTTAATAATTACAATTAGGACAATTAATTTTTTTCAAGGTTTATTTATTTTAAAGAGAGAGAGTGCAAGAGAGAGCACAGTGTGGGGTGGGGGAGAGGCAGAGAGAGGGAGAAAGAAACCCAAGCAGACTCTGAGATCATGACCTGAGCTGGAACCAAGAGTCAGACACTTAACCGACTGCACCACCCAAGCACTCCCAGTTAGGATACTTAAGAAGAATGAATATTAATTGACTTGAGTCCTTGTACAATCAGAAAAGAACCATTGGTGCGTTTAAAGCAGTTTGAGAAAAAAATATAATAAATAATTGCTATTTTTTAAAACAAAGTAATATATCTAGAATGACATGAATAAGGATAGAATTTGTAGTAACAGTCCAAGTGTACTATTTGGAAAGTAACAGTTTGAAAATAACAGTTCATTAAAGTAATTCATATTTGTTTGAAGTCCTTAAGAACTAGAGTCACAGGGATCCCTGGGTGGCGCAGCGGTTTGGCGCCTGCCTTTGGCCCAGGGCGCGATCCTGGAGACCCGGGATCGAATCCCACATCGGGCTCCCGGTGCATGGAGCCTGCTTCTCCCTCTGCCTGTGTCTCTGCCTCTCTCTCTCTCTCTCTCTGTATGACTATCATAAATAAATAAAAATTTAAAAAAAAAAAAAAGAACTAGAGTCACAAAGACAGGCTTGAAAGTCAAGTAAGTCAGATAAAAGAGTAAAAGTCAGAGTGGATTTTAGAAAAAAAAATTTAAGAAGATCATTTGAAAGAAAATGAGTACTATGACATTTACATTTTTTAACTTAAGAAATATTAATTGGTGTTATTTGTCTCATTTTTGTTGCCAATACCCACATGATTTCTAAAGAGCAGAGTGGCAATTTTAAAACCAAATGTAACCTTAATTTCATTCCTTTATTCAACTTGAAGATATCTATGAGGATTTGTGCAATTGAATTTGCAACAATATGGAAGTGAAAGAAAACCATGTTCTTCCTGAAAAGAACTGGAAACTCCCTCAGAATGAGGAATGTTGGGGAGAATGCTTAATTGTTAAGTGTAGACCATGTTAACTTATAAATCCTGGCAGGAAGATATGATTAAGGATATCCAAAGGACAGCTGAAAATTAGGAGCTCAAGTTCACAGAAGAGCTCAAATACAGGAATAAGGATTTTAGAGTCACTGATGGAGAAGTAATGTCTAAATCTATGGGCTTAGATAAGACTACAAATTTTGCATCATTAGATTGACTTTACCACATTCTTGGGTCAATAGGAGAGAATTTTGATCTTATTTTACTGGTTTCATATTCCTGGAAGTAAATAAATACTGACGATAATAATGCAGAAAAGAATTAGCAAAGCTGTTCAGGAAGCAGAAGCACCACTATTTGAATTATTAAAATTGGTGATAGTTGGGGCACCTGGGTGACTCAGTTTGTTAAGTGTCTGACTCTTGGTTCAGCTCAGGTCATGATCTCAGGGTCCTGAGATTGAGCTCCTCATTGGGCTCAGCACACAGTGAGGTGTTGGCGTGAGATTCTTTCCCCTGCTCCTTGCCCCACACTCTGTCTCTCTCAAATAAATGAATCTTTTTTAAAAATAATGATAGTCATGAATTATCAATCCTTCCGGAGTCTTTTGTTAATATAGTCTTAGAGCTTGTGTATCTTATTCCTAGAAGGTCATCATATAGATATAAATGAAGATGACTAATCCCCATGGGGATAATTAATAAGCACATACTCAAAAATGATCCTCTGCATGGCATTGTAACAATCCTGTGATTTTTAAAAAGACAGACTTTCTGGACAGCCTGGGTGGCTCAGTGGTTTAGTGTCACCTTCAGCCCAGGGTGTGATCCTGGGGTCCTGGGATCGAGTCCCACATCAGGCTCCCTGTATGGAGCCTGCTTCTCCCTCTGCCTGTGTCTCTGCCTCTCTCTCTCTCTGGGTCTCTCATGAATAAATAAATAAAATCTTTAAAAAAAAAAGACTTCCTTTCCCTTTGCATTAACATGTATAGACATGAACTTTTAGCAAATAAGTAATGAGGTGAATCTATTATGAAGGATTTCAAGCAAATCTCCTGAACAAAGATTCCAGTTCAAAGAAACATTTTACAAAAAAAAAAAGAAACATTTTACTTGTCTATGCGGGTAAATATGTAGTGATCCATTACTCAGTCAACACACATTCAATTATTCACATAATGAAGTCAAATATATGAAACGAAACACACTGGGGAGGATTTGTTAAATTGTTATGATCTGTGAGTGGATCTCGAAATCAATTTAGTAGGTTAAAAGCAGTATTAAAAATGAAGAACACAGAGTAGAAATATTGGAATGCACTGAATGTAATACATCTAAGTATTGCTTGAAGATATTTTATGACATTTTCAGTGTGTGTGTGTTAGACAAAAAGAACTGGTCACAATTTAAATGCATTTCTTACAAAAAAAAAAGGGTTTAAAAGCTGCTACTTATGAGAAGTCGAGGAGAGAGGAGGGACGTTGGTGTGTTGACTAAGGAATAAACATTCCCAGTCCGCCTCAAACATTCTAGGCTCTTACCCACCAGGTCTTTGCATTCAACTTCACCATGTTAAGCTTGGTTGATGATACACCTAAAACTATACCTTAGAGAATGAATGTATTCAAACTGGATGTCATCCTTAATCAGATTCAACATGAACATATTTAATTCTCCATTTCATCTTTGTTAGCAGACCTAAAGTGTACTGGGATTTGTCTCATAGTCTTACCAATACTACTGTGACATTATACCCGTTGAATACGAAAACACCTTATCAACTCTGAACTCTACTACTAAATATTTCTCATTGGCAAAGTGGTGTTTGTGAACTTCCAAAAAAAAAAAAAAAAAAACACCACCACCAACAACAACAACAAAAATGGAAGGACTCAGAAGAAAGTTCAGATTCCTGAAAGATTCCTGAATTTATCTCAGAAAAAGATAAATGATTTTTAAAAGAAGAATAAACATTCAAAATATGGCCTATAATATCTTTTATTAATTGATATACAATATTAGTATTAAATAATGGTTAGGCATGAGCATCTCACTGTTATTCTGGATTTCCCTATGTGGATCAAAGAAACAAGATCTGAGCTGTCAAATCTTGTCAAATCAAATTTGGGAGCCTGTTAAAGCATTTGAGTTTTGAGACTTTTCTTTCCAATTCCTCATCTTGGGTTTACTCTAAATACTGAGAACAAATCAGATTACTGTTAAAGTGTAACAAATATTTCAGTAACCTCTGGGGGTATAAATTTGGGGTATGATACATTCTGATCCTTGAAACTATAAACCGCTCATATCTACAGATTAGACCCCATTAAATAGAGCTAATATGTGTGTACTCTAATCCTACTCCCACCGCACCAAAAAGTTTTTTTAAAGAAACTCAGAAGAGACTCAAAGTTAAAACTTATGAAGAGATGTGAAAAGATTGGATTTTATCTTTGAAGTCCAACACTCCATCACAGCCATAGATGAGATAGATAGATGATGATAGATAGATAGATAGATAGATAGAAAGATAGATAGATAGATGATAGATGATACATAGGCAGATGATAATAGAAGATAGATGATAGATGATAGAAGATAGATAGAAGATAGAAGATAGATGATAGATACATAGATGATGGGAGATAGATGATAGATAGAAGATATAGATAAAGATAGAAGATAGATGATAGATAGATAGATATGCATAACCTTCAATATAAAAGGGAGTCGTAGGAGAAGTAATATGGAAATGGTACAATAGGTAGAAATTCTAGGTCTGTTGGACTCTGAACAAGTCCACCAGAATGGCTCTGTACTCAAGGATGGAGGCAGAGTCTCAGACCAAAAAAAAATTAAGACCATGAAGAGAGTAGAGAAGGAATGAGAGGCTTCTTCAGATTGGGCCCGGGGACATTTCCCTGCCCCGTCTCTCATAGTAGGAACTTGCCGGACATGTAGAACAAGATGCAAGACAGGATAGGATGGTATGAAAAATAAAACTAATTAAAAAAAACTATATACTGTTAAATGAGACTATATGGCTTTGTAAAGACATTTAAAAAAAAAAAAACCTTATAACTGAAGAAGACCACTGCTTTTGTCTGGGTAGAACACTAGGGATAAGAATGTTATGCTTGGATTTTTTTAAAATTGTAAAATACATACGACATAAAATTCCCTATCCTAATCATTTTGATTTTGTTGTTGTTGTTTTTGAGAGAGAAAAAGACAGAACAGGGGGAGTGCAGGGAAGAGGGGCAGAGGGGGAGGGAGAGAAAGAGCCTGACACAGGCTCCACAACTAGGGCAGAGCTCAACGTGCAGCTCGGTCCCAGGACCTTGAGATCATGACCCAAGCCAAGGCCAAGCATCGCATGCTTCCCTGACAGAGCCACCCAGGAGCCCCCACTATCCTGACCCTCCCGAAATGCACGTGAACGGCATCAAGGACCTTCATGCTGTGGTGCAACCACCGCCACAGTCTATCTCCACAATCTCTATCTCCAAAACCTGAAATTCTGTACCTGTCACCCGGTGCGGCCCCTCCCTCCTACTCCCCTCCCAGCAGCCCATTGTTTCCGGGCTCTACCTCAGGTACCACTGGCAGGTGGAATCCCACAGTGTCCCTCTTCTGTAATGATTTTATTCAGCATCATTTCAAGGTGCATGTGTGGTACAGCCTGTGTTTCAATGCCCTTCCTTTTTAAAATTCAGGAATATCCCATTGCATATATTAAGCCACACCTTGTTTATCCTTTCATCTGTCCTTGGACATTTGGGTTGTTATTTTTATTTTTGTTTTTATTTTTATTTTTTTTGGGGGGGTGATATTTTAAAAATCAAAATATATTCGTATATTGCTTTTGCAAACACATATAAATACCTTAAGAATATGTGTGGGACAGAAGCATGTTTGTGCTGTGAAAGGCTTTGTGATGCTATTTCTGGTGAAATTATTTTCTTCTCTAAAAAGAGAAAAAAAAAAGATGTGATAGAAGCAAATATAAAAATATATAAAGCAAATGAGCAAGTGAGGAGAGTCTTTCCCCACAAAGGCTAGTAGGCCACATATAAAGCAAATAAAATTCAATTTAGCTTTTGTAGCATGAAAAAGTAGTATAAGAGAAACTAAAATAAAAAATAAAATGACTTTTTAAATTGAGAACATAGAACAAATTCTTAAATATCTAAGAAAAATAAGGTAAAATAGTCTTATTTCCATGTAATAACAATTATTCAAATCACTCAATTTCTGGTGTAGAATGATGGAGATTTTTCTTTGTTTGCTTATATAGAGTTTCTAATTGTACAAGTAAGTAATAAACGCGTATTATTCTATTACCAGATTTTTTTAAGGGGAGACCTCATTTCATGTTTTATTTCTGGAAAGAAAAGGGCAAGGAGAAGAAATGAGATGCCGTGGAATACAGGAAATGAAATCCAAAGCAAGGAGAATGAAATAAAAGAAAGAACAAGAATTAGGTGGGCTGAGGTAAAGAAGGGATAATAGTAAACACAAACATAAAGACAACTGGGTTGAGGAGTGGTTGATACTCCTCACCTATCCTAAACTTAATGCATAAAAAATGATGAATCGGGCAGCCCCAGTGGCGTTAGCGGTTTAGCACCGCCTGCAGCCCAGGGCGTGATCCTGGAGACCCTGGATCGAGTCCCACATTGGGCTCTCTGCGTGGAGCCTGCTTCTCCCTCTGCCTGTGTCTCTGCCTCTCTCTCTCTCTGTGTCTCTATGAATAAATAAATAAAAATATAAAAAAAAAGAAATAAAAAATGATGAATCACTGACCTCTACCACTAAAAAAATAAAAATAAAACTAACATATGCATCAATGTATCAATCAATGCAAATCTTTAGAATAAAAAAAATTATATTTCCCAATACTCCATCCCATCAGATCTAATCTTGACATTTTTACTGTGGCTTACTGAAATCATTCTTATTAAAACCAAGAAAATATCCAGCTTGGGGACCAATGGGTTTCCATTTTTTTGCATATTTTTTTTAATTTTTATTTATTTATGATAGTCACAGAGAGAGAGAGAAAGAGAGAGAGAGAGGCAGAGACACAGGCAGAGGGAGAAGCAGGCTCCATGCACCGGGAGCCCGACGTGGGATTCGATCCCGGGTCTCCAGGATCGCGCCCTGGGCCAAAGGCAGGCGCTAAACCGCTGCGCCACCCAGGGATCCCCTTTTTTGCATATTTTTTATTGGAGTTCGATATGCCAACATATAGTATAACACCATGACATGATACTGTACATAGAAAACCCAAAAGCCTCCACCCCAAGATTGCTAGAACTCATACAGCAATTCAGCAGAGTGGTAGGATGCAAAATCAATGCTCAGAAATCAGTGGCATTTCTCTACACTAACAGTGAGACTGAAGAAAGAGAAATTAGGGAGTCCATCCCATTTACAATTGCACCCAAAAGCATACGATACCTAGGAATAAACCTAACCAAAGAGGTAAAGGGTCTATACCCTAAAAACTACAGAACACTTCTGAAAGAAACTGAGAAAGACACAAGGAGATGGAAAAACGTTCCATGCTCATGGATTGGAAGAATTAATATTGTGAAAATGTCAATGCTACCCAGGACAATTTACATGTTCAATGCAATCCCTATCAAAATACCATGGATTTTCTTCAGAGAGTTGGAACAAACCATCTTAAGATTTGTGTGGAATCAGAAAAGACCCCGAATAGTAGGGGAATATTGAAAAAGAAAACCAGAGCCGGGGGCATCACAATGCCGGATTTCAGGTTGTACTACAAAGATGTTGTCATCAAGACAGTGTGGTCTTGATGCAGCGTGGTCTTTTGTGCCTGGCACAAAAACAGGCACATAGATCAATGGAACAGAACAGAGAATCCAGAAGTGGACCCTCAACTAATGGTCAACTAATATTCAACAAAGCAGGAAATACTATCCATTGGAAAAAAGGACAGTCTCTTCAATAAATGGTGCTGGGGAAATTGGACAGCCACGTGCAGAAGAATGAACCTAGACCATTCTCTGACACCAAAGATAAACTCAAAATGGATGAAAGATCTAAATGTAAGATAAGAATCCATCAAAATCCTAGAGAAAAACATGGGCAACACCCTTTTTGAACTTGGCACAGCAACTTCTTGCAAGATACATCCACGAAGGCAAGGGAAACAAAAGCAAAAATGAACTATTGGGACTTCATCAAGATAAAAAGTTTCTGCGCAGCAAAGGAAACCGTCAACAAAACTAAAAGACAACCTACAGAATGGGAGAAGATATTTGCAAATGGCACATCAGATAAAGGGCTAGTATCCCAAGATCTATAAAGAACTTATCAAACTCAACACCCAAGAAACAAACAATCCGATCATGAAATGGGCAGAAGACATAAACAGGAATTTCACCAAAGACATACACATGGCCAACAAGCACAGGAGGAAATGCTCCACATCACTGGCCATCAGGAAAATACAAATTGTAACCATAATGGGTTTCCACTTTTACCTGACCATTCAGATGGAAAAGAAGGTGGGGGAGAAAGCTTCCAATCAGCTCTCTGACTAAGCCAGGGGCTGGCCTTTCACCCCGTGGGCTGGATGTAGCAGGAAGCCTCCTAGACCGAATGACCAAACAATTGAGGTAAAAGAAAAAAAAACACCCTATAAAGAAAGGATCTTGGGGTTGTATGCAACAAGATTCCAACTTAAAGGCAATCTTTGTAAAAAGAAGAAATCCCAAAGCTTTCCTGAAATACCAGGGCTTTTTTACTGAAGCACGATCAGAGTGGTGCGATTTTTCAGACTTCAGGACTCAATTGCCATAACCAGTTTCAAGAGCACTGCATATTCCATTTTACAAGCAGTCACATACCTAATGAAGCATTCACATATCAGAAACTCAATGATTCAAATACAAATTTTTTTAAGTTGCCAAAACTGTGATCTACCCTTAGTGTTCTCTCTGATTATGACATTTATTTTCAAGTGTCTAGAAACCAAATAAATGAGAATATGAATCAACAGAATTAAACTCTTTTGAAAATTTACCAAGGAGCCTGAAATAATTTGGCCTCCCTTCCCATATTCCCATTAGCCAAAAACGCTTTTGGTTTCCCGGCTATTATGCTGCCCAGCTAGGCCCGCAAGAACCCAACCCCCGCCCCCCGAAATCTGCCGTGAGAAGTAGGACGATCTTCGCCAGGGGAGTCGGAGAGCGACAAACCAGCAGCAAAGAAGGAATGGCACGGCAATTAGATAATAAATAACAGAAGCCAAAGGCAGATAATCAGGCATTAGGTACATACACAATTTCGATGAAAATTATATTTAGACATTTGAAAACAACAGTGACTTACTAATTATTTTATGCCTTTCATTTCAGAAATAAAGGGCAAGGAAGTTATCTCTCATCATACATATTTGATAGACTGTGGCCTAAGAATTGAGCTTACGTTATTTTCCCACAAGGAGCAATTACAGTTTTCACTACAAATATCTAAATAAAGACTTGGGTTTTATTATATTGTGGCCTCAGAGGTCCATTTTTTTTAAATTCCAAATAACTGGAAGACTATCCACTTGCATAAACATCATTCCAAATTGTAATACAATTCTTGTCAGACAATGTATTTCACACTGTTTAAGTAATACTCCCATTGAGTAGAGTCATATAAGACACTGCCAAGTTTACCTGCAGAGAAACACACTTCAATAGTTCTCACACAGCGTGAAGGCATTTATCATTATTCAAATATAGAAGAAAAGAAAAGGTTCCGATGTTTCTGACATTATAACTGGCTTGTGGTAAACTGCTGTTAAGCAGTGTTCAGTGGGCTGTACTTATCCTACACAATTGGAGGAGATCGCTCATGCTGTTCCGCAAAATACTAAGAGAATCAGAAATTCTCTGGGTTAGAATTTCTTCCTTAGCTCTTACCCTGCACGCCTATAAACTCTAAAAAGTCAACCACAGACAAATCTTAAAAAAAAAAAAAAAGAGCAATTAAGAAAGGAGAAATATATATATGTATGTATGTGTTTTTGTATGTTTTTTTAAGAAAGGAGGTATTTTTTTTTCCATTATCTTTTCTGTCTTGTTCATGTGAGTCTGAGTGGAATGTTTACAAAATGTTTTGACAAAGGCAAATAGATGTTGATTTTCAGCAGTTGGCCAAATCCTGAATACATAGCAATGGCATTCAGGCAAAGTTCCATGTGAAGCAGAGCATTTCAAATTAGACCAACTCCTCTCCCATCTCAGCCGTGTCCTTATCACAGGATCTAGCCTATTCATAAACGGGGCTAACTAAGAACAATGACAGTTCAGACGGTCATTTTAAAATCGGTAATTTATACAAGGTACAGAAACATTTGGGGGAAATGTTTTTGTTGTTTGTAGTAAAAAAAAATTGTTTTCAATTTGAAAAGAACCACATGTTATGAGTTTCCTAGTGGATTTAGAAATTAGTAAAATCCTACACAATATGAATATCCTACTTAATTTATGAACACCTTTTAGACACTATAAATGAAAACATATTTAGATTCAATAGTAACGAACTCAAAAATGACTAACCCATGTTCAATTCTGTTTAAGAGAATTTGCTATCGTCACCTTAATGTTCAACTGAAAGAATTATCTTAAGATTCATCTAAATGAGTACCGGGTGTTATACACAACTGATGAATTACTGAAAACTGTACCTGAAACTAATGATGTACTTTATGTTGGCTAATTGAATTTAAATTTTAAAAAATTCACCTAAATGGAAGTGTTCAGGAATGGTTTTTTGTCTACCTGGGTAGTACATCTTTGCAATTAAACCAAAAAAAAAATTAGAAATAAAGCAGATTCTTCTTTGAGGTGAGCACAGCTATTTCAAAACTCGGCAACCTTGAGACGGCGGGGACTGGAGCTAGAAGCTATGCTGAACTGAAGCAAGTATTATGCACATACATTAGGGAGAATTATACAGTTGAATTATATAGGTCAGCTCCTATCATGAGTAGGATTTCTATTTTGCTCCCTTCACATTTTATTCGCTAATTTCAGCTTTCATTTATCTAACAAACATGTTATATTTTCTAAAGCGCAAAAACAAATGCACCTGAATACTATTTATGCACCACTTATCTCCCTATTTACACTAGGAAGCCAATGAGCACAAACCAGTGATTTGAAATGTCAAATTACCTTAGCATCTCCAAACGCTGCGGCTCTTAGTAGTTATGGCAGTTAAACAACACAGTCACACCCAGAGCCATACAGGGCTAAGTTTTTAAATACAAATAAACTCCCTTCCTATTTTTCCACAACCACGACTATTAAAATCAGAAATTATTTTGGCTAACAACCTTGAGAAAAAAAAGCATGAGGAAGTTAGCTTTCCTCTTCTAATTTTTTTTCTCTTCATTTCCCCACAATCCTGCTTTTATTTCTCTAAACTTGGGGCTAAGTTTGCCACATATTGGCACTCATGGCAGAAGAGGACAGCTGCATTTACCGGCATCCACACTTATTCTCAGAAGATCTGTAAGACTTTGTGATATTAAAAACATAGATAGTCTGCATAACCGATCAATTTTCTCTTTTCTTACATGCGAACCTCAACTATAAACTCATTTAATATAGATTAACAATGTGCTGAGGTAATTCCATTACATAAAAATATGTTTATGCCTAGAATATTCTGACTATATTTTATTGCTAATAAGTACCTCTAATCTGCTCTAAGAGCTTAGCTCTGATTGCTTTAACACTACAGTTATAAAATATAGTGTAGACAATGCTCACAAATCAGATTCCAAAGGGAGTAGTAGCTTTAGTCACTATATTGCTATAAGCTACAAGTACACAAATTTTTTTAAGATTTTATGTATTTATTCATGACAGACAGAGAGGCAGAGACACAGGCAGAGGGAGAAACAGGCTCCATGCAGGGAGCCCGACGTGGGACTCGATCCCGGGTCTCCAGGGTCAGGTCCTGGGCTGAAAGCGGAGCTAAACTGCTGAGCCACCCGGGCTGCCCCCACAAATACACAATTTTAAAAAGAATTTTGTATTAGAATATATCATTAATAATAAGTAAAGCCAAATTATTAGTGTCATTTAAATAACAAGTAAAGAGATAGCTCAAGTTTATATGGATGTACAACCAATATAAAAATCTTAGGAATCCCAGGGATTAAAAGTATCCTTTTTTATTTTTTCACAGAAATGTGCCCTATTTGGAGAAAAAGCATAGCAGGGAAATAGATCATTTTATTTATTTTTTATTTTTTAAATTTTTTATTTAAATTTAATTTACCAACATATATTATAATACCCAGTGCTCATCACATCAAGTGCACTCTGAAATAAATCATTTTAATAATTGGTTAAATCAATGATAGGGTAGCTTGTTCCTTGGCTGAAGTAATCAAACTAGAAAAGTTACTGAAAATATGAAATTTGAAAGTTAATAAAGTCCCCAGCTATTGGGGCACATGGGTGGCTCCATTGGTTATGCATCTGATTGCAGCTCAGGTCATGATCTCAGAGTTGTGAAATCTAGCCCCATGGTGTTTAAATCTAGCCCCATGATGGCCATGGGTAGTCTGCTTCAGATTCCCTCTCCCTCTCTCTCTAGCTTCCTCTGCCCATCCCCCAATTCACATGCATGAAATAAATAAATTTTTAAAAAAGAAAAAAGAAAAAAGAAAGGTCTCCAGCTACTGAGAAATGCTAACATAGTAATGACCTTTCTCACAGCCTCCAAACTTCATCAAAGCCAATGTATACTCTCTGCATTTCCTTTCAATAACTCACTAGGAAACCCCACCTTAGTTTTCATAATCTCTCAGAAGAATAAATTTTCAAAATTTAATTTTGACCTTCCCTTCTCTCCTCATAAACTAACCTCTTGCCTCACTAATAGTAAGCATAAACTTAATCCTTTTCTTCTCCCAGTTCACCAACTCTGTTTTGACTTACCTGCTTCTTTAATCAGCCAAACCCACAGCCCACACTTTCCTCTCCTGAACTGCTCTTTTCCCATATCTGCCCATCAAAATTCTCTCTGACTCAACAAAGTGAGTTTAGAGGAAATATTCCTCAACATAATAAGGACCACGTATGACAAACCCGCAGCTAACATCTTACTTGATGGTGAAAAACAAAGCTTTTCCTCTATGATCGGAAACAAGATCAGAAATAAGTGATCTACTCTGGCCACTTATTCAACACAAGTACTCAAGGTCCCAGCTATAGTAATCAGACAGGAAAAAGAAATAGAAGGCATCCAAAACGATTTTTTTGAAAAAGTAAAACTGACACTTTTTGCAGATGACATAATACTATATATAGAAAACCCTAACAACTTTACCAAAAAATTACTAGAACTGATAAATCAATTCAGTAAAGTTACAGGATACAAATATAAATAAATCTGTTGTACTTCTATACATTAAAATGAAGTAACAGTAAAATTTTAAAAAGAATCCCATTTATAATTTCATCAAAAAAGAATTAAAAACCTACAGATAAATTTAACTAAGGTGAAAGACCTGTGCACTGAAAACTTCAAAAAAATGATGAAATAAATTGAAAATGACACAAATGAAAACATATATCATGTTCATGGATTAGAGGATTTAATACTGTGGGGCACCTGGGTGGCTCAGGTAGTTACCCATCTGCCTTTGGCTCAGGTCATGATCCTGGTGTCTTGGGATGGAGTCCCACATCTGGTTCCCTGATGAGTAAGGAGTTCTTTCGCCCCTCTTCCCCACTCCCTGCTTGTGCACTCTCCCTCTCTCTCTCACTCGCTCACTCTCTCTCTCTCAAATAAATAAAACCTTTTAAAGAAAGATTTAATATTTTTAGAACATCCATAATACCCAAAGCAATCTATAGACTCAATGCAATCTCTATTAAAATAACAACAGCACTTTTCACAGAAATAGAAAAAATAATCCAAAAATTTATAAAAACCACAAAACACCCCAAATGGCCAAAGTAATCTTGAGAAAGAAGAACAAAGCTGGAGGTAGTAATACAATCCCAGATTTTAAGTATACTACAAAACTAAGTTATCAAAATGGTATGGAACTGGATCAAAACAGACACTCTGATCAATAGAACAGAATAGAGAGCCCAGAAATAAAGTCATGCTTACATGGCCAATTAATGTAAGGAGACAAAGGAGACAGTGATCTACAATGGGGAAAAGACAGTCTCTTCAATAAATGGTACTGGAAAAACTGGACATCTACATGCAATAGAATGGAACTGGACCACTTTCTCATACACAAAAATAAACTCAAATGGATTAAAGATTAAATATAAGACCTGAAACCACAAAAACCCTAAAAGAAAAGTAATCTCTTAATGTTGGCCTTAGTAACATTGTTTTGGATATGTCTTTTCAGGCAAAAGAAACAAAAGCAAAAATAAACTATTGGGACTACATAAAAAGCTTTTTGCACAACAAATGAAGCCATCAACGATAACAAAAAGACAACCTACTAAACGGAAGAAGATATTCACAAATTATATACCCCGTAAGGGGTTAATATATAAAATACATAAAGAACTTATATGACTCAACACCAAAAAAAACCCCAACAAATCCATTAAAAATGGGTAAAGAATATGAATAGACATTTTATCCAAAGAAGACATACCAATGACACCCACTGACACATGAAAAGATGCACAACATAACTAATCATCAGGGAAATGCAAATCAAAACCACAACCACACTGAGATACTGCCTTATATCAGTCCAAAAAGCTAGTATCAAAAAGACAAAAAAATAACGTGTTGGTGTGGATGTGGAGAAAAGGGAACCCTAGTGCATTGTTGGTAGAATGCAAATTGGTCCAGCTTCTATGGATAAGTATTGTAATTCTTAAAAAAAATTTTTTAAACACACAATTCAATAACTCCACTGATGGCTATTTGCCCAGAAAAAGCAACCTAAGTGTCCACCGATAGATGAACAATAACGACAAGGTAGTGTGTGTATAGACACACACACACAAATATACATACAATGAACTATCACTCAGGCATACAACAGAAGACAATCTTGCCATTCTCAACAGTATGGATGGTGAAATAAGTCAGACAAAGCAAATACCATGATTTCAGCTATCAGTGAAACCTAAAAATAAATAAGTGAGCAAATAAGCAAACAAAAACCCAGAAAGCCCCATAAATACAGAGAATAAATTGATGGTTGCCAGAGGAACGGGATGGCAGGATGGCCAACATAGGTAAAGGGGGTTAAGAGGCACAAACTTCGAGGCATAAAATACATAAGTAATAGAGAGTAAAATAGAGCATAGAGAATATAGTCAGTAATAGTGTAATGACTATGCATGATGACAGATGGTAACTACACTTACCAGGGTGAGCACTGCACAATTTAGAGAATTGTTAAATCACTAATTTGTACACCTGAAACTAACATGCTGTATGTCAATTATGCTTTAATAAAAAATAAAATAAAATGAAATAAAATAAAAACATGATTAAAAAATATTCTTCCCTTCTGTTAGGTTCAGCCAAGTTCACCACTTCTGTGAAATTGTCTCTACTTTTACAAAATGGAAACCTTTCCACTTCCTTGAGAATCTAAAAAGCATCTTAAATAATTTATTAAAGCCTTTTCACCTATATACTGCCTTTATTAACCCCTTGTACATAAAAATCTATTTTTTCTACTTACACAATACTTATAGTAAAAATATTATATCTTGCTCATCTCTGTACAGTATAGAAATCCTTTTCGTACTCATAGTACACATTCAACACAGTCTTGTCTAATGAATAAATTGGGATTTTTCTTTTCACATTATTATTACTATTGCCTTACCCATGATCATAACACTGTAAAACAATTACCTAACAAGTAACTAAAACCCTGCTTTAAAAGTCAAAGTATATTTGTTGTCTCCTATAGCTACGTAAAATTTTTAGAGAAATCTTAAATCTGCCACAAAGCCCCTTAAAGAATAAAATCTTTTTTTACTGAGTAGAAAGAAAAAATGATCAATTATAGTATCATTCCTCATCCCAGAGTTAGCTTGCCCAACATTTATGTCTGGTTTGTTATCGCTAGATCAAAATCATGACTTTATTTTGAGAAAGTAAAATGATATGACCTCTTTGGAAAACAATTTTCCCATTCTTTATAAAATTAAATGTATATTCACCATGCGACTCGGGAGTTCCACTCCTAGATAAATATGAAAAATGAAAACGTATGTTCATAGAAAGACATGGACATAACTTGCACATAGCAAATTCACTCACAATATTAAAGAACTGGAAACTGTCTGAATGCTATCAACATCCCAGTTAAAAATTGAGATACATTCATACATTGGAAACTCTTGGCAATTAAAAAGAACAATACATATGAACAAAAACATGGATGATTTTTGTAGACATTAGGCCGAGAGAGAAAAAGCAGACACAACAAAGTACATAGCTGATGATTCACATGGAGGAATTTCTGGAACAGATGAAACTAATCCGATAACGGGTTGTAGGGTTAAGAGGAGATTGCCAAGGGAAAGGGGGGCCTTTCTGAGAAAGTGGAGATGTTCTATTTCTCGACTGGACTGGTAGATATGTGGGCATATACATTCGTCAAAGTTCGATCCCTATACTTACATGGGGGTTTTATTGCACGTAACTCATACCTTGAAAAATGTGTTTAAAAAAAAAGACATGGTGACTTTACATTATCATGTAAATACCCTACAATCCACACAGGCCTCATTTCCTCAGCTATAGACTGATATGTGCAATAATACCAATGCTCAGGGATCTCGGAAATTGTGAAAACAAAGCAAATAAAATGCCTGACACAAAATTAGTACTACCTTGATAGAAGAGAAAAGTGGTTAAAGCTGATGAAAGCTAAATGGAAATAAGAGGTTTAAACGGAAATGCAAACGATATTTTCCAATGTAATCTCACTAAGTACTTCTACAGAAATGTCTGTAAACCAGGTAATTATCAAAACACACATTTCAGAACTCGACAGTGCTTTAACTGAAATTAGGCCAGGGCTTTAAATAATAGTTACCATGAAGGTGGATCTTGGCAATAGAGTTGCTTTCTCTGGCTTAGTACTTTATACTATAGGAAACTACTACCCAGAGTATAAGGCATATGGCATAGAAGATTTTCAAAGTGGGACCCCCGGGTGGCTCAGCGGTTGAGCGCCTGCCTTCAGCTCAGGTCGTGACCCCGGGGTCCTGGGATCGAGTCCCACACTGGGGTCCCTGCATGAAGCCTGCTTCTCCCTCTGCCTGTGTCTCTGCCTCTCTCTCTGTGTCTCTCGTGAACAAATTAAACCTTAAAAAAAGAAAAGAAGATTTTCAAAGTTATCTGGTTACTGGAACTTTATATTGCCATTCAGATGAGCACCGGTCAACTAATTTCCAACTAAAATTATAGTACAGTTTATTATTTCATTTGGCTCCTTAATTCCTTCATCAATTAAAATTTGCATATAAGCAAAAGAAAAACACATCTTGAGAAAGAGACATTATTCTGTTAACTCCCACACATATACAAGAAGGCTAATCTTAAACAGCTGTCTTTTTCTTTAACTAAATTAACAATGCTTATTATATTCTGGCTTCCAGATGCAGAACAACATGTTTCATGTTAAAATGCCTAGTTTCTGACCCGGCAATAATGCTGAAGAACTCAGCAGGAAATTTGGCCTCCAGATACTCTTATCTTGGGAGATAGATATAAAGGAAAACAATTCTCTGAATTACTTTATTGCGGAATTAAAAATGCTCATTAAGACTGCTGTCAAGGGCATTTCTATTCCAAATCTGTTACTGTAAGTTACAAACAGGATGCCCCCAAACCAAGCTGAAAAATGAAAACTGTGGGTGGCATAATGCTGAAATACAAAGCTGTATCTGGAAGTAGTTACTAAGCTGTGACCCCTTTCTCCCCGAGCAGGAAAGGGGAGGTAGAGGGGAAGGATGGAAGGGTCAAGCACAGACCTCGTGGGTCATCTGGACCTGAATGAATTTAAAATGTTCCTCCTGCCAGAGTGGACAGTGTAGACGTGACCCAGGCATGGCTCATTCCTGGGCCTCAGACCCTCGAAATGCTTCTAGAACTGAAGGTTTTGACTATTGTAGGGCAACATTGTTCCCCTCTGGGCTGGTACACCGAGGGCCCCTCTGAGCCACACAAGGGATCATCTGCAGCTGGCTGCCTGCTTGGAGCCCAGGAGGAGAGGAGGAGACCCCAGCCTCACCCTCTGAGACCTACAGTCCCTTGTACTTGTCGCCTCCTTCAAGGAGACCCCTCCTTCCCCAGCAGCAGTTCTGCCATCAAATCCCCAAAACAAGTTTCCAGATAAAAGAGCTTATTCCCACTGGGTCCCCCCCCCCCTTGAGCTTGAGACAAAAGAAATATTTTAACTTCACTCTTTAAAAGAGAAAGATATTCTAAGCACTATGGAAAACACTTAATTGTCTACAAGAACTTTCGTAATAAAGTATGGGATAGAGGAAAGTTGCGAGAGAGAGAGAAAGCTACAGCTGAACATCCACAAAGGCTTCATAAAGGCTTCCTGCGAGAGAGACAGAGAGAGAGAGAGAGAGAGAGAGAGAACAGAGACAACTGGCACAAGCACATTTATAATCCCTAAATTTCCTCTCATTTTTATCCAGTAGTTGCAAACACACGAAAAAAATATTTTCAAATGATTTCAGGAAACAACAACAACAACAAAAAAAAAGCCACCGTGAAATCAAGCGATGGGGTTTCAGAGGACTCTTCCACACAACAGCAATGTAAATCAATAGTAGTCTCTTTGAAACAGGATTGAAAGCGCACATAATGCATTTTAATGCAGAGTATAAAAAGACACTAAGATCTGTAATTCTACTAAATGTCAACGATACTGTAACCCACTTATTGTGGAGTCAGATATAATGAAATTCCATTTTTAGTGAAGTAGAATGGAAGTTTAAAATTACGTCAATGGAATATAATGCACAAAATACAATTCCAGTAATGGTGAATGCCTTATTAGAGAGAAATCTTGGTGCAATGATGATTTCACTGTAAGCCTCCCATAGCCCTCAGAGCAATGTTCAAAATAACATTACATTTTAGCATCCATATTTTACTAAGCAAATTATAATAAATTCAATTTATAATCCCCTAATTCTAGGGAAACATACACAAAGCCACCATGAAAGACAGAAAATATGTGTGTGTTAATATAAAACAATACGATACGCATATTCTAATTTGTGTCTGGTCATATTTATGAATGGAATGTAAACTTGAACTAAACACGCCAATTAACTAGAGGAAGAAGTAAGTGTTATCCTAAACACATGAAATAAATTCACGTTTTCCTCCGGGGAACATGAGAAAACATCATTTCTGGACTAAATATTTTTTTTAAAAAATGACATGGCATAGATTATTCATAGAGTAAATTTTCAAAAATCATAAACCCTACCATCCGTAAATGTTATCGCAACGCTGTAATTTTTATATAAGCTTTCTCCTTTTAAAAAGTTGCTATGTTCCTTATTAGAACAGAATTTATATGGAACCGAAAGGCATGTCTGGGGTTTAGAAGACTTGGGAGTCTATGTCTCTCTCTTCTTACACTTATCAGGCCAAGTCACCCGTGTTAAGTATTGATTCTCCTTTCCTCCAACCCTGGGAGTATCTTCATTTATACACCACGATACTCAAAGGCTTTGTGTAGAGGCGCAGAAATGATGGTGAACAAGAAAACACCGTAGACGCCAGATGCTACAGAAATGTAAAGCATATGACAAGGCACGGAGCAAAGGAGGCTGTAATTAAGACCATCAGATAGGATTTGATTTTCTCTCTCCATGGAAATCATCATAACTGTGTTATCCAGTTATTTAAATTTAGACACTTTTTTTGCAGGATCTGCTCTATCTAAAAGTTGTATTAGCTGATCTCCGAACACAAAAAGTGTTTAATATTAATTACCAGGTTAGGTGGCATATTTAACTCGAAATAAATCTGCTGACATGCTATTAATTCTATAGTTGACTGTAGAGTTTCTTCATTAATTGATTCATATCATCTTTTCAATCACTTTACTGCTTCTTCATCCATGAGGAATGCACACCAAGACAACAAAAGTTAAAGAGTGGGCCACGTTCCTCGGCTCTTAAGTTCCCAACTGAAAATGTCACCGTGGCCTAGTGAGGTCACACAGTTTTTAATCCCAAGATGATGCGATTGTATTAAGAAGAAGAAAACACAGGATTTCAACACAAATTCCGCCTGTCCCGTACCCTCAGCACAGAAACACATAAATCAAGCAAGAGAAATAAGAACTCAAGTAAATGATATGATGACAACTTTTGGCACCATACACATAATGGGAGGAGACAGCAACAGGAGTGATCAGAAGTTAAGTGAATCCATCAGTGAGGACCTGGAGGAAATGAACTGCCAACTCCATTTTAAGAGGAGAAAGATAAAAGGCAGGGCATTCAAAAGTAGGATGTGCTGAGGAAAAAGGAAGGTTTCTTGATGGCTCAAACAGCTTAGGAGAAGGCACAGTGGGGGAGAATTATATTTTCTCCAAAATTAGTCCAAAAATTGGTCTCCAAAATTAGTCTCCAAAAATTGGATTAGTCCAAAAGATGGACTAATCTAGAAAAAGTCAAGAAGAGAATCCTTTCCAAGTAATGAGCTTGGAAAGCACAGAATTGTTACCAAAGAAACAGCTGGGGACCCCTGAATATTAGTTTTTATGATATATTCAAAATGGTAGCAGGTAAACTTCTAGAAGCATCATTTATATCTAAAGATTTATTCAAAAAAAAATAAAGATTTATTCAGAACATTTTGTTTTAGCATTCTATGATCCTACAACTTTCCTCCATGTCTCAGTAAGTTCTATCTTTGGTTCCCTTTTCTGAACTTGAGTAGAAATTTTAACTTCCTACTTCTAATGGCATCATATCTTAACTATCTCCATTTTTTTTACCCACATACGTGGGAATGTGTTCCTTCCTAGAAGTTAGCTCCTTTTCTATTATTCCACCACTTGATTCTTATTGTGACCCCTCTGCATGCCAGGCTGCGTCCTACGCAATAAGGATAAAGGACTAACACACAAAATCAGCCCTACCTTGCCTTGGAGTGCCATTCTTAAAATAAGAATACAGGTTACCAAGTTTCTTGGACTACAAATCTCTTTTATTGATTCTAAGTATGTCACCATTTTGATTGTTAATAACTCCAAGAAAGAAACCACATCTAGGAGCACAGGAATACATTATTTGACATATTGCGGGGGCCCGGGGAATAGTTTTTTAAAACCTCTTTTTTTCTCCCTAAAATATAAAAGACTTCTGTGTTATCTAAGAGGAAACAAAGGAAAATGGAAACAGATGCCAATCAAGTCTCCCTCTGTGAGTTATCTATATTCCCTCCCTAGAACTCACATCTTATTTTTAGGACATTATTTTTTTTATTAAGTTTTTATTCTAATTCCAGTATTGTTAACATACAGCTCTATATTAGTTCCAGGTGTGCTACATGGGGATTTAACAATTCCATGTATCACCCGGTGCTCATCACAAGTCCTTAATCCCTATCACCTACTTCACCCCACAGCCCACCCACCCACCTCCTTTCTGGTGACCGTCAGTTTGTTCTCTAGAGCTAAGGGTGTTTCTTGGTTTCTCTCTCTCTATCTCTCTCTCTCTTTTTAAAGCTTTTATCCATTTATTCATGAGAGAGGCAGAGACACAGGCAGAGGGAGAAGCAGGCTCCCTGTAGGGAGCCCGATGCGGGACTCGATCCCAGGACTCCAGGATCATGCCCTGAGCCAAGGGCAGAGGCTCAACCACTGAGCCACCCAGGTGCCTCATTTGTTTTATTTGTTTTGCTTTTTAAATTCCACATATGAGTGAAATCATAAAGAATTTACCTTTCTCTGACTCATACACGTGTATGTGCTGCTTCCATAACTTGGCCATACATAATGCTGCTATAAACACACCTTTAAAATTAGTGTTTTTATTTCCTGAGTAAATACTCAATAGTGTGATTACTGAATCATAGAGTAGTTCTATTTTAGACTCTCAGAGGAGCCCCCATACTGTTTTCCACAGTGGCTGCACCAGTTTGCATTCCCACCAGCCGTGTTGAGAGGGCTCCCCTTTCTCCACATCCTCCCCAACACTGTTTGTTTCTGTGTTTCTGATTTTAGCCATTCTGACAGGTGTGAGGTGATACCTCACTGTAGTTTTGATTTGCATTTCCCTGAGGCTAAGCGATGATGAGTATCTTTTCATGTGTCTGCTCACCATCTGGACGTCTTCTTTGGAAAAAATATCTGTTCCTGTCTTCTGCCCATTTTTACATTGAGTTGTTTTTTCGGGCACTGAGTTGTATAAGTTCTTTATATATTTTGGATACTAACCCTTAACTAGATAAGTCATTTGCAAATATCTTCTTCCATTCAATAGGTTGCCTTTGAATTTTCTTGATTACTTCCTTCACTGTGCAGAAGCTTTTTATTTTGATGCAGCCCAATGGTTTATTTTTTGCTATTTTCCTTGCCTCAGGAATCATATAGAGAAAAATTTTGCTACAGCTGATGTCAAAGAAGTTACTGCCTATATTCTCTTCTAGGATTTTCATGCTTTCAGGTCTCACATTTAGGTCTTTAACCCATTTTGAGTTTATTTCTGTGTATGGTATTAAGAAAGGCATCCAGTTTCATTCTTTTGCATGTCGCTGACCAGTTTTTCTAAGACCATTTGTAGAAGTAGAACTTACATCTTAATGGGCATCTTAATCTTATGCATTATAAGTCTTGTCCAAAAAGTCCTCATATCAGAAAAGTTCCGACTAAGCCAAGAAATAGTCATTCCTCATTCAAAGCTTAAAAATTGCTCAGCTCTTACTGGAATATCCTTAGGAAAAAAATAAATCTCAAAAGCAAGATTAAATATTCTAAAATACTCTAAAATAATTACATTTATCACTTAAATGGCATTGATAACAATACTCTTTGTGCCACTGTGTTTCCATATTTAGGGAAATTTATAACTTATAAAAATATATGACCAGGGATGCCTGGGTGGCTTAATGGTTGAGTGTCTGCCTTTGGCTCAGGGCATGACCCCAGGATCCTGGGATTGAGTCCCACATCAGGCTGCCTCAAGGAGCCTGCTTCTCCTTCTGCCTGTGTCTCTGCCTCTCTCTCTCTCTCTCTGTCTCTCATGAATAAATAAATAAAATCTTTAAAAAAATTAACACCATAAAAGCATTAAGAAAAATAGTACATGTAAAATTTTTAAAAAGGCATCCTTTGGGTCTATCCAAAGAGTGACTTCATTCACTTTACAATTGTCCAGTTATATGCCTACCATACCTCAGACTAGAGACTAGAGATAAAGGAGTAAATAAGAATAAAAGACAAACAGTCCTATCAGTATAAAACTTATTAATTTCTAATTATTAAATAGCTTAAAATATTAAAAAAGAAAACTATTTAAGTGCCCTTCTCACTATCTGCAATAGCAATAGCTCTTGAAGTTTGTCTGAATATGATTGGTCTTTCAACCTTGAAGATAATTGAAAATCATGAACAGGAGATTCATTATATACGTGAACCCAATTTTAATTAATCTATGGAATTATACTCAGAGTAGCCTAAATACAGTTATAGGTTAATTTTTAAAAAATGGACCTCCTATGATAGAGAAAATGGCCTCAGAGGACAAGGTTTTGTCCAAAAAAATCTAAAGATTTTAAACCCTGGTGGATAATAAGTGATAGGATAGCATTGCTTTCTCAGCATATCTTAGGTAGTACCATGTCAGGAACCCTATGAATAAAATCAGTTCTTAAAAACTGTCAAAAAATATTTTGTACAAGAATGAAAAAATATTTTGAAGACTTTTTAAATGTATCATTGTCTAGATATAAAGTGTATCTATGGCTTTGTGCAAAATCAAAGAAGATAGAATATGCATTTAAAAATATTTCCCTCCTTCCTAACTCTGGGAAATGAACTAGGGGTGGTGGAAGGGGAGGTGGGCGGGGGGTGGGGGTGACTGGGTGACGGGCACTGAGGTGGGCACTTGACAGGATGAGCACTGGGTGTTATTCTATATGTTGGCAAATTGAACACCAATAAAAAATAAATTTATAAAAAAATATTTCCCTTCCATACAAATTAACTTTTTCTGTTACTGGGAGGTATATAGCAAAAAAAAAAAAAAAAATAAGGAAGGGAGATATGTAATGATTCTCAATACATAAAGGCTAAATACATAAAGAGCCATTGGGAGAAAAAAAAATCAAAGAAAGAGAGTGAAGCAGAACTTCATGAAACCTCAATGTCTTTGGCCAAACCTATCATTTATTATAATAATTAATAGTATTATTAATATTATTTGTATTACACATTTTAATTAACCCTTATGACACATTCATGAGATAGATCCGAACATTATATTTTCTTTCTTTTTTTTTTTTTTTTGGATGGAGAATTGAACTTCAGAATCATTAAAAGACTTACTTGTCATTTAAGGTGACATCTCTCAGAAGAGCTGAAGGCAAAACTTGGATCCTACAGTTCTAATCATAAATCAAGTGATTTCTAATGTGCCAGAATGAGAAACTGAATGGTTGTATTACATACTAAGCATGACTGAAACTTTTTGAAGAGTAAAAGGGCCTATGGGAGATGTTTTTGTTGAAACTTTTTCAAAATCTGCTATTTCCAAGTCTAAAATAAAAAGTTTCTCTAGAGATCAGTTAAGGTTATGTGATTTCCTGAGGTAGTTTTTGGTTTCAATTTTGGTTTTTTAGAATTTCACCATTAGATTTAATATGCAGGAAGACACACTAAAAATGTTCCCAATCTAGGTTGGTAAATAATAACGTGTTCCAAAACAAATTTTTTTTTTTACCTTAGTGGACAGAAAAAGTTCAAATAAGAAGGGTCTATACTGAAAGCTTTTCTACAATCCAATTAGACTTCTCGCTGAAGACCATCCTGAGATTAACTTCCACTGTGCGTCAAACATGCTGAATTGTCCTCTCTACCCAGGCAGATATGAGAGAGGACATGCGTTTTGTGGGCTGAAGATAGTAACTAATCGTTATAGAGCACTTACTACGTGCCACACATTTTTCTTAGCTATCACCTATTAAAACCCTTCTTGAAAAAAATTGTTTATCAATCCCCAGTAAATGCATTTCCAAAAATGAGATTCCTAGGAAAAAAAATGTTTTATATCGTATTTGAAATATAAATAGCCACAAAGTATTGCTAAAATGTCCATCCTGCTACATGTCTAAATCACCTCTCACACTGAGCTACCAACGTAACTATTCGCTAATTATAGGACCTTGTGCTTCTTCCTATCTCTGTTACTGACTTGCTGTGTGACCTTGGTTGACCTCCAACTCTCTTCAATGACGTAACTGCCATCTATAGTCTTCTAGGCTCTCCTCCAAGAAACTTCTAGAACACTTCACTCTTCTCAAGCGAAAAGTGCTGTCGTACATACTACAAATATCGTTTCTGAGCTTTATGATCAAGCAATACAGAAAAAGAACATCTAATATCTACTGATTAGCTGCCAAGAATTTTCACAAGTATTATCTAATCTAATTCTACTTTAATTGGAAATTTAAACTCCATTGACTTGGGGTTTTGATCTTAATAAAAGGGTAAACCAGCTCTGACTCCTATTCTTGTCATCTCCCAAAGACCCTTTTTCTACTGTTCAGAGTCCTCTCCAAAGCAGAGGAACGTATATAGAAACTGATGGTATAAAGAGGTGTATCTTGATAGGTATTTTTTGCAAGCTAAGCTATAAAGTTCAGAGTAGCAAAGCACTACAACACAAATTCCAATTAAAACTGAATTCATACATTTGTGTTTTCAAGTATATAAGCAAATTCCTTGATACACGGCCTCAGCTGAGTTTGGTATACCACGGTGTTGGAGAAAAAGTGCTGCTTTAAGCCAGAATTTCTTGATACCAAGACAGTTTTTAAACTTAATTCAGTTTCCTTGAAGCATTTTGGAGACTCACATTTTTTCTGAAGCCCTAATAGACGCTCCATGTTTTATATTCATTGTTTTATATATTCCTCACAACAAACCAATGAGATAAAGTAGCTCCCTGAAATGACAACTGCTCTTCTTCATGTTCTGTTTCATACTTTCAGCCTTACTCAGTAATTGAAATGGGCATAGCAGGCAGTAAGACAGAAAAGTGTGGTAGCTATACAGGCTTTAGCAAAAATACACCTGATGTGCCCAACTCTACTAGGCTTATTTCTTCTTTAGGACAGAACTTCATATGTTGCAAGCAACTTAAAAGGTGTCACGCCTTAGAGTTTTAATGGTATAGCTACTGAACTAAAAAATACAATGACCCCATTTACCATGTATTATGTGGTTCATAGTCACTTATCAAGGCAACTAGGTTTTTATGCAAATTTAATTCTTAGATGCCCTTATCCTAGATTTTTTTTATAAAACTGAAAATCTGATTTAAGAAGACAGATCAAATAGCTAAGTATCTTGGTATATTAAATATACTAAATACATTAATTAGGTCCTGTGAGTTCTAAACTATAAATGGTACATACATACACACTTATTGGTACACACCCTCCCAAAACAGGAGGTTTGCAAAATTTTCCAACAGAAAAGTTCAATTTCAAATTGTACTCTAGGTCTTTTTACAAAAATGCCAATGTTCTACATTTTTTCCAAAAGGAATTTTGAAATTAACTCTTCTTTGAGTCAGGTATACATATTTGGTTCTTGGCCTTTTCATTCACTGATACATATACATCGCTCTCCATTTTTTTTAAGAATTAATTATGTAATAAATACCATTGTGTTTCTAGCTCACTGACGTTGTTTATGTAATGACTTCAGAAAAGCTAAAATCAATTAATCTTTCTTATAGTCCAGTGTCCAGTGATCCAAATTCTAAAAATTTAAAGACTAAAATTTGACAAATGTTTTTACATTTATGCAAAGTTTTAAGTAGCATGTATTTCTGCATAGTTTTGTGTGTTTTGTTTAAATGAAAAGACAAGATATTTTATTTCTTGTTCTTTCATGATACCTAGTAACTCTGTTTTCAGATTAGACTACTAACATAATTTTGAAGTGGAGATATGATTATTTCAAAGTATTTTACAAAAGATAAGGAAGGAGGCAAAAGTCCAAAAGAGATGACAATGTAGGATCCATAACATCAGGAGCAGGAACATAGCCTAATTTCTTTCTCTTTAATTTATTTAAGTAATCTCTACACCCAACATGGGGCTCAAGCCCACAACCTGAGGTCAAGGGCTGTAAGCTTTTCCAACTAAGTGAGCCAGGCACCCCATGCTAACTCCTAAATTCTAAAGCTTGCACTGGAATTTGTGTTTGTCCTTGACAAGCTGCAAGGCATCTATTTTCCTTCTATAAAATGAGGATAATTATATTACCTACTAAACAGCTCTGCTATGTAAATACATGTGTTAATGCCCACGATGCGGTAGATACTATTAAACCAATCTCAAAGCAACTGGAACTTGAGATGCAGGTATACAAAGAGCCTTACAGAAGAGCACAGCGTGGTGGTCGACTCAGAGGACTTTACATGGAAAGGGTTTGTTAACATTGCACAAAGTGCCTTTCCTAAGTGCCAGGCACTAAATAGTTCCCCCGTCTCCATCATTCCTTATTTGCATAGATTAACTCTCTATCTGAACTAGATTAAGGGATGCCTGGGTGGCTTAGCCATTAGTTAAGCGCCTGCCTTCCGCCCAGGGCGTGATCCTGGAGTCCCAGGATCGAGTCCCACATTGGGCTCCCTGCATGGAGCCTGCTTCTCCCTCTGTGTCTCTCATGAATAAATAAAATCTTTTTTAAAAAAGTAGATTAAGACTGTCACAGAGAGCCAGTGGTATGAATAATAACCCCTAACAGACTAGCTCTATGATCGTCTCCTAAAGGTCACGTGTCCTAATAAAAAACAAATAGCATCAGACATCCATGTTAAAACCCACATCCAAGAAGACTAGAAAAAAATTACTGTTTTTTACCCATATTACACATCTTTGACAATCAAATGTCTAGCTTTAACTCACCATGTAAATTTAGATTATGCCTCAAACCTATATTTAGATTATAATTATCTGGCGTTTGGTAAGATTTAAGAGAAGTTTTGCCTTACATAGCTTCCTAAAAGTTGTATTTGTTGGAATTATCTCTTTGAAAACCACATTTTATTCACAAGCAGGATACTAAAGGAGGAAGGAAAAAAGAAACGGAAGAAAGGAGGGAAAGAGAAAAGCTATAAAATTTTCTCCTTGCTCTAAATGATAGAATGTAGTAGGCCAAAATTGTATTACTTTACTCTGAAGGTTACTGCAAGGCTTATAGTGATCCTTAAAGAAGTTATAAAAATTGAAACAGAACATAGAATAAGTTTCTGATTGTAAAAATGGGTAACATTTCAAAGATCGTTTTATAAAAGAAGTCATCAGACCAATACATCATTGTGTCATTTTTAACAACAGTATCTAAACTTTAGCTCTGATACTAAAAGGAATAATTTAAAAAAAAGAGAGAAGTCCAAGGTATACATATTTTATGTGGGACTGTGGACAACTTATTTTTGTTTTTAACATGCACATTAGTTAAAATTACTCTAAGAAATCAATGGCATATTTCTAAGAACACTGGGCAAATAAAAGGATATGTAGCAGTTCCCTGCACTTCCATTGTTTTAAGGTACTGACATATTTTTTAACATTTATTTATTTATTTTATTTATTTATTTATTTATTTGAGAGAGTGCATGTAAGGGCGGGGGAGGGAAAGGGAAACAACCTCAAGCAGACTCTGAGGGGCTTGACTAGGTAGGACAGTGCTCAATCTCAGGACCCTAAGACCATGACCTCAGTCGAAACCAAGAATCAGATGCTTAACCCACTGAGCCACCCAGGCACCTGATAACTAAAATTCTTTTCATTCATAATAGGATGGAGAGGCCTATTAAAAGAAAAAGAAAAAAAGTTTTACAAAAATGCATCTGAGTTTTCCAGTGATAAGACCACTGAGGTGTAATACTCTGGAATGGAGTCCCTTAACTTAATTCGTAGAGCTCTACAAATGGGAAGTGGCAGGGAGAGAAGGGATTTCAATTAATGCTGCATTTGTATTATTGGCCTAGTCCATTGGATTAAAGCCTGTTTGGGAAAATATTAACTTATTATTTCATGCATTCATTTACCTCTGCTCAAAACTCTACAATACCATCAATCTCACTCAGACTAAAAGCCAATTATTTACAATGATCCAGCTCCCCAATATTTCCCTGACCCTTCTCACTGTGCTCCAGCTGAAGACCTTTATAAATCTGCTCTTTGTGCGAAGGGTATTATTAACTCTTCCACCTGATACCTGTATGAATCATTCCTACTTCACCTTCGTTTGCTCAGACGTGACCTTCTCAATGAGGTCAACCTTCATCACTCTCTTTTTTTTTTTTTAATTTTTATTTATTTATGATAGTCACAGAGAGAGAGAGAGAGAGAGAGAGAGAGAGGCAGAGACACAGGCAGAGGGAGAAGCAGGCTCCACGCACCGGGAGCCTGATGTGGGATTCGATCCCGAGTCTCCAGGATCGCGCCCTGAGCCAAAGGCAGGCGCCAAACCGCTGCGCCACCCAGGGATCCCCATCACTCTCTTTAAAATAACAACCAACCTCTCTCTTACTTCTAGACCTCCCAACTCCTCTTACCCTGGTGTATTTGTTTGTTCAGGAACCTCATCATTCACTACATTCTAAAAATATAGGTACTTTTAGTCTTTTATCAGTATATAATTATTATCTATAATTTATTATTATATAATTTATATATTCACTATTAACAAATATATAATTTATTAATTAAAGGTATATATTATTAATATATTACTTATTCACTATACATTCATATTTCTGTCCCCTATCTCCACTCCGACTAGAATACAAACTCCAGAAGAGCAGGGATTTTTTTCTTCTGTTTTACTTACTGAACACATTCATCATTAACCACATTCCAATAGGCACAGTCCCATGCCCACCAATTTCCTGCACAAATTCTGGCCTTTGAGCTCAGTCTTAGCACTTGGTACAGTCCAGCATCCATCCTCTTCCTGTCTGACTGGTATACACTGAGCCCAGCATGAGTCTGGACAGGCATGTGCCCATCTAGTTTTGTCAATTGCTAACATCTGCTTTGTTTTCTCCATCACCACAACTGGACTTCTGCCTAAATTCCTCCTGGCGACCCAGGTCAACGTCGTGACGCTACACAAATCCTAAACCCCCGCACTCTGGATTGGAAGCCTAAACAGTTTGTCTGATCATCGGCAATATTTTCTTCATGATCTTTTCCACCGTCTCCAACTGCTAAATAAGAAGAACCCACTACAACTTGCGCAGGTGACCCAGAGTCACCATTTACTCTTGCTGTTGACCTGCCTGGAAACTTCCAGTCATACTCCACTCGCACTGTAGAATTCTACTGACGAGCCATGCTGCTTTGCATCAAGTATGCATCTGGGCTCTCTCACCCAGGCAGCGAGCCACCCCACTAATCTTGCTCTGCAGAGGTTAGGCTGACATTAGCTGGCCTACTCTGCGAATTCCTCTTGCTTGTGGACCAGAATTCAGGCCCCTGCACTCTATAGCAGATTATGAAAGATGCGGAACAACAATAAAGTTTCAGTCCATTTTTGTTTATCGTTTAATGCTAAATCTGTCTGGATTACAGTAATTCGGTCTCCAAGGTCCAAGTTGAAAAGTCTAGCACAACAGTCTTTGTCAGTGAATAATCAATATTTATTACGTATGGGCAAAAAAAAAAAATAGTGACAATGGTCTGCTTTAAATAAATAGAGACCGAGAAAATACGGAGAGGTGAAATCAACCAAAGTAAACTTTTTTGAGTCATTGCTATCGCAATATCGTTGAATGGGGTAAAGAGTCCTACTCTTTAAGTCCTACTCTTAAGTCCTACTACTTCAGAAATTCTTCTAATTTAACTATATTGCTCCCAGAAAAATGCAGACTCCTGCTTTTCTTACGGAGTCATAGTCTATATAACTCTTTGGTTCTTCTTGGTAAGCCTCGATTAGCGTAGGGGACGGTTATTCCACATTTCAGAGTGAATTGAGAAACAATTGGCAGAGCAAGAGCCGTTCTTTTCATGATCGTTGGCAACACTTGATGGAGATCCAGTTCATTACTTTGCCTGAAATACTAGGATAGAAAACTTTTGGGAATAAGACTGAGGAGGTGTCTGTAAACGCTGATACATGAGATAAAATGTATAATATAAAGTGTATGTCTTTTAAGAAAATTATACCACATTTATAATGATTAACATTGAATACGTTCTTACTCTCAGCCCTACAGTTTATGTTATGAAATATTTCTACTAGACCATGAGGCCAGTCTTTAGGGACCAAACCACCATATGTACCTAAGTTCCATAAGTAGCAAAAATAATACCCAAAAAAATAATGCCAGGTTTATGATTACAATCTCAGGTATTGTATGAAGCATTCTCATTTTATATAGTACAGGATGTTTTAGAACCATCCCATTGATGTGATGTGAAAACTCCATACGAAAATTTTAAGTATTCTTGCCAAAAAAAGAGTGAGGATCATCTCAAACGTGTTTTTACTTTAAATCTCAGAAGGCATCTAAAAATACATTTATAAAAAAAAATAAAAATAAAAAATAAAAAAAAATAAAAATACATTTATATACATGTAGTATTTCCTTGACATCTTTAAGAATTCAGAAGTTCAAATGCAAGTATGCGCTCCAAAAACAATAGACTGTACTACTAGAGTCTTGGGCTTAGGAAAGCACCGGAGACTTGATGAGTTTTAACTATGTCTCTAAAGGCATCTCATCCTAAATCATCCCTGACACGTTGCACATCTAATAACGCATGGACGTTTCCAGAAGCTAAGTGTTCCACTACAACCTGGTAATTTCTGAACAGCTCAGAACGGGGAGGCGCAGGGACAAGGAGCAGGCTTCCTCTCATTTTATCTAATTCAAAGATTCCCCCTTGTCATTTACTTCTATGCATGTGAGTTCAGGGTTTAGATAAGATGTTTTATGTTCTCAACCATGAAATAGCCATCCCCAAATTCAAGGATAGTTCTGATGATTTCCCAAGTCTTTCTTTCTCCAAATGAAGTCTTCACTTGAAATAGCCCTCCTCTGGACATCTTTCTAGACTCCCAACTACTCTCTTCTTCCTCCTCTGAATTGACCTCCATTTGTCAATCAAGCACCCCAGTATGTTCTAACCCAACAGTTTTCTCTGTTTCTAGGAGTTTTTTTTTTTTTAAGTAAGAGTTAACTTTTCTGTCACCATGTAACACTATATTTTCATATTGAACTTGCTGCAATTCAGACTTTCCCATCCTGTCTTTGTACTCATCCCCATATTAATAGAAACAAAATATTTCTAGAAGAGGGCAAATGAAATTATTTAATGTCTGCATACAAATAATAAAACCAGCTCTGCATAGGTTCTGTTCATGGTCCAGGCTATACAGACCTTCAAAATTCCTGTTAACAGCTTAGCCACCTTTAACAATTTTGGACCTGCATTTCTGATAAGCTTGGATTTTATGTTTTCCGTCAAGCCATCACCAAGACAAATGAACATAAGGAAACCTCTATCACATTACCGGAGATTTCCTTCCGAATTGACTTTAAACAACTATGCAAGATTCTCTGGAAACTACTTCCAATCAGTTGCAATTGCCCTACCATTAGATTTCCATTTCCACAAATTATTCACAAGAATATCAGAAAAAGATTTCATCTACTGCCTTGCCGAAACACAAACCCACTTTGACTACATCATTTTAGTTTGTCAATCATATATAGTTAAAAAAATTTCCTTAGAATATTCTTACTGAATCAATACTATTCATACAACTCAGTGAGCTAGAGAATCTACACAAGATTTTAAGGAAAAAAATCAAAAACAAAAAATCTGGTTAAACTTCTAACTCAATTACGACATTTAAGAATGATTGCTTCCTGTCAATATTCTTAATAAATTGTCACCATACTATAAGGGAAAAAAGGAACTCTTTCTAAACAATCAGTGCTTGGCGAAGAAGGTCAATGTTAGTATAATCGAAAAGAGAAAAGTATGAAAGCCAAAAACTTCGTCAGTCACATTCCTAGCCAACGATCTTCACTGAGAGTGTGGCTGTAATAGAACAACATTAAACAGAAAACCTGGCCCCGCGATAAATGAAAAGAAATGTTGGTATCATTAAAAAAGGGAACTTTAGCACAAACAATACTAGAAGTGTTTTTAGTTGTTGAAAAATAAGTTATTATCAGTTGCATGAACTTAAGTCACAACTACTCCAAGTCTCCAGTTTTAAACTTTTCTAGTAAGAATAATAATAGCTGAGGGTGAAATAAGCTAATGTATACAAGGCATTTTTAAATTAAGAAACACTGTATAAATTTCAGGTATTATAAAATATATATATATATAATACTTTTCATTTTAGCCATTTATCCCTGAACCAATCTTTAAATACACTGCAAATGATCTATAATAATAAACAGATTCTAGAAAGCGGACGAGAGCAGTCTATAGTAGATTCTATGTTATAGCTACTTTGCACAGAATCCCTCACTGTGTATGGCTTTCAAGGGATCTCTGAACACAATGGCAATATAAACGCTCCCATCTGCATTGACCTCACCTTGTGTCTGGACCATAAAAATGAGTTAATTTTATCTCAGATAAAATAGAGACAGAAAGACTGAGAGACAGAGAAAGAAAGAGGAAAAGAAGGAGGGAGGAAGGGAGGGAGGGAGGAGGAAGAGAAGGAAAGGAGGAGAAAGAGGAAGAGGGCTAGGGAAGGGAGGGGTGGGAGAGAGAGAAGGAGGAGTGTGGGCAGCACCCCCAGGAAATTTCTCAGGGACCCAGTGGCTCCCCCTTCTGCATGCTGTGAGCTTCTGTGCCCCTCCAAGGGTTCAGAAGGATGGGTGCTCCTGGCCTCTCTTTCCTCCCAGCTGCTTAACAGTATGAAAACAACAGGTATTGTTAAAACATCATACAACCAGGTGCCCAGTGGATCAGTTGGTTAGGTGGCGGCCTTCTGCTCCGGTCACCATCCTGGGGTCCTGGGATGGACTCATGTGTTGGGCTACCTGTGCCCAAAGGGAGAAGCTGTCTGCTTCTCCCTTTGCCTCTGACCCTCCCTCCTGCTCTCCTCTCTCAAATAAAAAGTAAATATATAAATATTTTTTAAATATTTAATATATAAATATATAAATACAAAATACATAAATACAAAATATATAAATATTTTAAAATATATAAATATTTTAAATATATAAATATTATATAAAGTATATAAATATTTTTAAAATATGATTTAACCAAGCAAGGCTAATATTTTAAAGTAGTATTTTTAAAAATCAGCTGCCAGAGAAGTTCTCAAACTCACTCTCATAAATTCTATTAATGAAGCCCCACTGACCCCGTCTTACCTCGCAGAGAAGGAAAAGCAAAAATAGAAGGAAAAAAGTCCTATGGCGACCTTAAGGTCTTTTTATTCTAGGAATTTTAATCAGGGAGTTATTATTGTAGCAAGAAGATTAGAGCTTTCCTTTTTTTTTTTTTTTTTTTTTTTTACTCCTTTTAAGATAAAATAGGACTGTTACAAATGTTAGATCATAAGAAGAAAAACTCCCAGAACGGCTGGACACAGCTCTCTTCCGTTTAACTAAAAGAGGGATGGACAGATCTCAAAACTCTGACAGACTCAGTCCCATCAAAACTTTCAAAAGCTGCCGACCTGCAGATCTGGTGCTCCCCGCATGACTATCTCGGTATCTGAAGCCAAACTTAATTTTTTTTTTTTTTTTACTTTAATACATGTTTTTCGACTCCTAAACATGTGCGCTGAAATGATGATGTATCGTAAATTATGTCCTAAAACGGCGTCCACGTGCTTCTTTTGAAATTCACGATCCTAAGATAAGTCTGCGAAGGCTCCCAGGGGTGTCGGCGGCCCCAGGCGCACCCACACTGCGCGGCCCTGAAGAGCATCCCCGCGGCCGCCCCGCGCACACCTGCTGGCCCAGGTCGCGAGGGCGCACCTGGCCGGGCCAGTGTCGTCTGCGCTCCAGCCAAGGGGCCCTACCGGGGGTGGGATGTGGGCAGCAAAGGAGGGCTGCAGGTCCCGGGGCCCGGAGAGAAAAAGTCCATTCCCCGCACTTCACAAACTCCCTACAGAGACTCGGAAGCCAAGGCCTCAAGCCAGAAAACCAACAGCCCAGGGGTCAGGCGCCGTCCACGCGCTGGGAGACGCCGCCGCGCTCGCGCAAAGTTGCCAGCCGCGGAGAAGTCGGCCCGGGACGCGCGGCGGGCGCGGAGGTGCTGGCGGGACCCGCGGGCCACCCCCACGGCCCCGGGGACGCCCCACCCGCCCCGGCCCGCCCCGACCCGCCACCGTACCTCTCTGCGGCGGCTGCTGCGCCCCCGCGGCCCCCGCGACCCCGCCGAGCAGCAGGAGCAGGAGCGGGAGCCGGAGCGCAAGGGCGGCCCCGGGCATCGCGGCACAGGCGCTCGCTGGGAGCTCCGGGAGCGGCCGCCGGCGCCCGAGGACGAGGAGGACGAGGGGGAGAGGGGGGAGGGCCCGGCCCCCGCCCCGGGGAGGAGGAGGAGGAGGAGGGCCCGCCCCCTGCGTCCCGCCCCGGCCGGCCCCGCCCCCCAGGGTCCCCTGCGCCTCCTCCTCTGAGGGTCCCCGGCACTCCCGTCCCCAGGGTCCCGTCCCTGCACCCCCGCCCCCCAGGGTCCCGTCCCTGCGCCCCCTCCCCCCAGGGTCCCGTCCCTGCGCCCCTCCCCCCAGGGTCCCGTCCCTGCACCCCCGCCCCCCAGGATCCCGTCCCTGCACCCCCGCCCCCCAGGGTCCCGTCCCTGCGCCCCCGCCCCCAAGGTCCCGTCCCTGCGCCCCCTCCCCCCAGGATCCCGTCCCTGCACCCCCTCCCCCCAGGGTCCCGTCCCTGCACCCCCGCCCCCCAGGGTCCCGTCCCTGCACCCCCGCCCCCCAGGGTCCCGTCCCTGCGCCCCCGCCCCCAAGGTCCCGTCCCTGCACCCCCGCCCCCCAGGGTCCCGTCCCTGCGCCCCCGCCCCCAAGGTCCCGTCCCTGCGCCCCCGCCCCGACGGGGCTCCCTCCATAGCCCGCCCCGCGCCCCGCGACTGCGAAGTGGGGGAGCCGGCGGGGCGAGGCGTCGGTGCACGAGGAGAGCGTCCGGGCGGCCTGGCTGGCGCGGGGCGCGGGGCCGTCCCAGCCGCGGTGACCCCGGTGACCCCGGAGCCCCGATGGGCGGCCCCCAGACCTCCTCCGCCGGCCACCCCGGGGACCCGGGGGCCGCCCCACAGACGAAAGGACGGAAAACGCCCCTCGCCCCCCCGCGATGCGCGCGACAAGGTTAGGGCGCAGCGTTCCCCCCCAACCCCCACCCCCACCCCTGCCCCTGCTGCTTCCCGCGGCCTCCGCCAGCTCCTCCAACAGCTCCCGGGTTGGGCTGCGGGGCGCAGGGTCCCCACGGCCTGGCAGCCCTCGCCGCGTGGGGGCCCCGGGTCACCCGCGCAGTCCCATCCCGGGCGGGGGCGGGGGGCATCCACCCGCCAGCGCCTGCTGGGGCCGCGGCCTGCGCGCAGGGGAGCCACCCCGGATCCACCTGACCCGAATCCGAGTCGATGCGGCCCTTCAGCGCGCGGCTTTGTCCTCGGCTGCGTCTGCATGGACGTGAGCGGGTTGTGCCCACCATACCGCGGATCCCACCCTGAGGACCACCCCGTGGGGCGGGCCTCCTCTGCGTGGGGCGAACCCCTGAACCCCAGCCTCGCCCACGCGTTTACAACATGGGAACGCACCTTGTGTCCTATAAGTTACTGTTTCCCTTTTTTATTTCACATTTAAGCCATTATGTGGAGTTTTTAAAGACTGCATTGAAGGTAAATGATATTATCTATGAGTTTCCTTTCCATGAGATAAAGGAGGTGTTGTTCCCACCTGCACTGATGGGGAACAGCTGCTCAAGTGCTGCCCCTGTACACGGATATCCCTCAATATTTTCCATCTTCTAGAGTTCCAGTAATGTTAGTACTAACAAACTCTAGAATTGGTTTTTGTTTTTGTTTTGTTTTTTCTTTGTTGTGAAAATTGCAAAATGCAGTCTGGCCCAAGGTTGAGAATAAGACTGATCTCAGCTGTCAACTCTACTTGTGATTCAACAGGAAAAAAAAAAAAAAAACATAGTTCCTTAGCCAAAATTAAGATACAGAAGAATCACTAGTGTCAGAGCAATGTTTTTTCAACCAAGTTGAGGTACACAAAATAAATGAACCCATTTGATATTTTTAAAAAATGTAAACTCCCAGGGCAGGTGGGGGGCTCAATGAGTTAAGCTTTGGACTCTTGGTTTCAGTTCAGGTCATGACCTCTGTCTGGGTTGTGAGATCCAAGTGGGTGTTTGGCTCCCAGCTCAGCTTCCAGTTTGCTTGGGGTTCTCTCCCTCCCCTCCCTCTGCCTCTCTCCCCAACCCCATTCATGGTCTCTCTTTCTCTTTTTTTTTTTTTTCCTCTTTCTCAAATAAATAAATAAAATCATTAAAAAATAAAATCTTAATTTTTAAAAAAAATTTAATAATTTTTTAAGATTTTTTTTAAGATTTTATTTAGTTATTCATGAGAGACACACAGAGAGAGTGAGAGAGGCAGAGACACAGGCAGAGGAGGGAGCCCTCTCCATGCAGAGAGCCCAAGGTGGGACTCCATCCTGGTTCTCCTGAATCAGGCCCTGGGCCGAAGGCGGGACTAAACTGCTGAGACCCCCCGGGGCTGCCCATTCTTTTTTATTATTATTATTATTCATAAGAGACACGGAGAGGGAGGCAGAGACACAGGCAGAGGGAGAAGCAGGCTCCATGCGGGGAGCCCAATGCAGGACTCAGGACTCGATCTCAGGACCCCAGGGTCACAACCTGAGCCAAAGGCAGATGCTCAAACCCTGAGCCACCCAGGCACCCCTCCCCAAATTTTTTTAATGTGAACTCAACATTTGACAGTTACCCAGATTAACATACAGTCTGTTACTTGCCCGAAGTTTCTGCCGTTCTGCAGTAATTTTGCCAACCTCCCCGCCTTGACAGGTAGCCCGCCCTGCTATGACTGTAGATTATTTTAGCTTTTCCCAAATTTCATGTAAGTGGAATAAGAAAATAATGGTCTTTTCCTCTGTCAGCGCAGTATTTTGCAGGTCAGTAGTGCCTTCCTTGCCATTGCTCCAAACTGTCTATTACACGGACCGTCACAATTTGTTTGTACCTTCACCTGAAGTACAGTAGGATTGTTCCAGTCGGAGCTATTAAGAGTAAAGCTGCCATGAATATTTAAATACCGTGTTTAGAAGGACATGTGTTTACATTGCTTAATTCCTAAGAGTGACATTATTGGGCTGCTTGGTGGCTATGAAACTGATTACAATATGGTTCTACCGTTTTATTTCATCTCCTCTAGAGGTTGCACAGTGGTGTCTTACTGGCATTGCCATTTGCAGTTCTCTGATGACGCTGAAAATGCTTTGATGGCCTTATGGGGCATTTATATGATTTTTTTGTGTGAAATGTCTGCTCAGCTCTTCTGCTCATTTGTCATGTTATTGTTAAGTGGTAAGATTTAAGTTTATATTCTGGAGAAAAGTTCTTTGGGGGATCCCCGGGTGGCTCAGCGATTTAGCGCCTACCTTTTGCCCAGGGTGTGATCCTGGAGACCCGGGATCGAGTCCCACGTCGGGCTCCCTGCATGGAGCCTGATTCTCCCTCTGCCTGTGTCTCTGCCTCTCTCTCTGTCTGTGTTTGTCATGAATAAATAAATAAAATCTTAAAAAAAAAAAAAAGAAAAATTCTTTGTCCAATACACTTAATATGCTGCCTATTGTTCTCAGTCCTTGGTTTGAGTTTTCAATTTCTTGACTATTGTTGGAGGAGGTCATCAAGAGGACATGACTGCCAGGGGACCCGTGGGCTGGACTCAGGCAACCAGAGGCTCCTCACCTCCGGCCTTGTCTTTGGAATGTGGCTGCTCTCCCAGCACTAAGGCTGCCTCCAGGACACAGCCTTGAGATAGTGCTGTTGTTGAGAACACCTGGACAGTTTACGTGCCTGGACCTCAGAATGGCTGACCTCTAGACAAACTTTTATGATTCTGAGAGGTCGGTGTGGCGATATGCGGAAGGCCACCCAAGACTGGCCTCATATGTACCTTCCCTTGCTCATTAAACCTGACCACCTACCAGTCTTGGAGTCCTCTGCCTTTCTTCTCCCTTGACCTCTTTGTATGGGCAGCAGTTTGCAAACCAACAACTGCTTTCAAAGAACAGAATTGTTTAATTCGATGAAGTCCAATTTATGAGGATTTTTTTGCATTTATGCTTAATACTTTTTGCGTCCCATTTCAGAAATCTTGGCTCAGCCCCAAATTGTGAGCACTATTTCTTCTTTGAGATTCCATAATCTTAGTTACTACATTTGGGTTTACGATTTATTTCAGTAAATTTTGGTGTTTGCTATGAAGTAAAGCACTTTAGGTAAGAACTTTCTTTTTTTCATGCAGATACCCACCCATTCATTTCAGCACCACCTATGGAGAAAGACATTATTTCCCCATCTGATTACCTTGTCCCTTTTTTCAGAAGTTGACTATATGTGGGTCTATTTTAGACTCTAAATATACATATTTATCTCTTTAGTCTTTATTATTGTAACTTTATAGTAGCCTCAAACTTAGGTAGTGTAAACCCCGCAATTTTGTTTTGCAAAACAAAACTCTTGATTAATCTAGGTCCTTTACATTTCCATATACTTTTTTTTTGATCAGCTGATTAATTTCTACCCCCAAAAAATAGTGTAGTGGGGAGTTTTGGTTGAATCTATAGATTAATTTTGGGGGGACTGATATTTTAGCAATAATGAATCTTCCAATCCATTAATACAGCCTGTCTTCATTTATTTACATCTTTAATATTCTAAGCAGTTCTCTGTAGTGTTCACTGTATGTGTCTTCAACATACTTCCTAAAACTTGCCTCTGAGCGTTTTGTGTTTTGCTATTATAAACAGTATTATCCAATTTAATTTTTCATGCTAATAGTAAAACAAGTGATTTGGGTTATATACCTTGGATTCTGCAAAATTGTTAAAGTTACTTCACGTTGGGCAGCCCCAGTGGTGCAGTGGTTTGGCACAGCCTGGGGTGTGATCCTGGAGACCCGGGATCGAGTCCCACATCGGGCTCCCTGCATGGAGCCTGCTTCTCCCTCTGCCTGTATCTCTGCCTCTCTCTATTTATTCTCTATGAATAAATAAATAAAATCTTCAAAAAAATAAATAAATAAATAAAAATAAACTCTTTTTAAAAAAAATAAAGTTACTTCATGTAGCTGATAGGTAGATTCCTTAGTATAGTTCATGTATAGGATCATATTATCTACAAATATAGTGTCACTTCCTCAATTTCAATCTGTATGCTTCTTACATTTTTTTCTTGCCATATTGCATTGGATATGACTTCCAGGAAAAAGTTGAATAGCAGTGACAAAAACAGACATTTTTGCTTAGTGTCTGATCAGAGGGGAAATCAGTCATTCACTGACTATTATGATGATGTCTACATGTTTTCAATAGGTGCATATTTTCAAGTTTCAGGAAGTTCCCTCCTGTTGCTGAGAGTTTTCATAACAAAAGCATATTAAATTTGGGCAATGCTTTTTGTATATCTATTTAGATAAACTATTTCTTTAGTTAATATGGTGAATTATAGTGACTGATTTTTCAATGTTAATAAAACTAACAATCCTGGCATAAGCCCCAATTTGTCATGATATGGTATTCCTTTTATATATTTCTAGTTTATATTTGCTAATATTTAGTCAAGTGTCTTTACATCTATGAGGGATATTAGTCTATAGTAATTTTTCTCATCATATTTATATCTGGTTTTAGTACCAAAGTAATGCTGGCCTTATATAATTAGTTGGAATATGGTCCTTCTGAAAGAGTTTGCCTAGAATTTGTATAATTTGGGATCCCTGGGTGGCGCAGCAGTTTGGCGCCTGCCTTTGGCCCAGGGTGCCATCCTGGAGACCCCAGATCGAATCCCACATCAGGCTCCTGGTGCATGGAGCCTGCTTCTCCCTCTGCCTATGTCTCTGCCCCCCTCCCTCTCTGTGACTATCATAAATAAATTTAAAAAAATTTAGAATTTGTATAATTTTTCCCATAAATGTTTGACAGAACTCATTGTTGCAACCATCTGGGCCTATAGTTCTCTTTTGGGGGAAGATTTTTTTATTACAAAGTCAATGTTTTAAGTAGATATAGAATGATTCAGATTTTCTATCATATCGGCTTGGTAACTTGTAATTTTTAAGGAATTTATGTTATTTAAGTTGTCAAATTTGTTGGCATAAAGTTATTCATAATATTTCTTCATTATCCTTTTAATGTCTATACAATTGGCAGTGATGACACCTTTTTCCTGATATTGGTAATTTGTGTCTCCTTTATCTTTTTATATCAGGGTTTTTTATACATTTTTTTGTCTTCTATTTTTTCTTCTATTCATTCCATTCTATTCTTGTATTTATCTTTCTATATTTATTCATTTCCATTTGTCTATTTTTTGTTTTTATTGATTTATCCTTGTATCTTTAAATTTTTCTTCCTTGTTATTTTGAGTTTACTTCATTCTTATTTAAGTTTCTAATGGCAGAAACTTAAATCATTGATTATAGATATCTCTTTTCATACAATTTATGTAACTACTACAGCATCCCACAAATTTGGAGTTTAAAAAAATTAATGCAAAAATCCTTTTTTTGTGTCTGTCTTCTTATTTGACCTATGTGTTATTTTGAAGTGTGCTGTTGCTATGGTCTCAATGATTGTGTCTACCCAAGGTTCATGTTGAAATTCTAATGCCCAAAGTGATAGTATTAGAGGGTGGGGCCTTTGGGAGGCAATTAGGTCATGAGGATGAAGCATTATGAATGGGATTAGTACTCTGGTAAGAGATTCCAGAGAGCTCCCTTGCCCTCTTTGCTATGTAAGGGTAAAGCAAAAATAAAACCCCTATGAACCAGGAAGTGGGTTTTCATCAGGTGCTAAAAGTGCCAGCACTTGGATCTTGAATTTCTCAGTCTCAATAACTCTGAAAAATAAATTTCTATTCTTTATAAGCCACCTAGTCTATGGCATTTTGTTATAGCAGTTAAAATGGATTAAGACAGTTATTAATATCCAAATTTATCAGGTCTTACTAGGTGTCTTATTGTTATTATTTCTAATTTAATTCTTTTTTGGCCAGAGAATATACTTTGCAAGATTTTAAGATTTTTACATGTATTGAGACTTGCTTTTTATTCTAGCATATGATCTATCTTAATGAAAGTTCTATATTCAGTTGAAAATAATAGGGGATCCTTGGGTGGCTCAGCGGTTTAGCGCCTGCCTTTGGCCAAGGGCATGATCCTGGAGTCCCGGGATCAAGTCCCATGTCAGGCTCCCTACATGGAGCCTGCTTCTCCCTCTGCCTGTGTCTATTCTTCTCTCTCCCTCTCTCTGTGTATCTCATGAATAAATAAATATAATCTTAAAATAAAGAAAATAATGATATTCTGCTATTCTTAGATGGAATAGTCTGTAAAGGTTAATTAAGTGAAACTGGTTGCTAACATTGTTCTTTATACTTATTCATTAGGTGTTTATTTGTTCTGTCATTTACTAAGAGGTAAGTGTTGGAATCTCCAACTATAATTTTTGATATTTCTATTTTACCTTTCAGGTCTTATAATAGTTATCTATTACCTCATAACAATGTATCCCAACACTTAGAAGCTTAAAATACATTTAGTATTTTAAAGTTACTCTGAATCAGGAAATCATAACAATTTATTTGGATGGTTCTCTTCACTTGAGTGGGTCTCTTTTGAGGTTGTCAGCCAGACATTAGTTAGGACTATTGTTACCCACAGGGTATAAGGGGCTGGAAGACCCACTTCTAAAATGGCTGTCAGCTAGGACGCCTGGGTGGCTCAGTGATTGAGCATCTGTCTTCAGCTCAGGGTGTGACCCCGGGGTCCTGGGATTGAGTCCCACAATCGGCTCCCCACAGGAAGCATGCTTCTCCCTCACCTGTGTCTCTGCCTCTCTGTGTGTGTCTCTCATGAATAAATAAATAAAATCTTAAAAAAAAAAATGGTTGTCAACAAGATGCTTCAGCTCCTTGCCACATGTATTTCACCATAGGGCTGTTTACAATATGGCAGTTGGCTTACCCTAAAGCATGTTGTCTGAGAGAGACAGAGAGAGAGAGAGGAAGGAGGAATCTGTATTACCATTTATGACTTAGTTGCAGAAGTCACATACTATATCTTCTGACAAATTTTATTCATTAGAAGCTGGTTATTAAATATAGATCTTACCCAAGGGATGGACAATCACCTCTTCAAGGATAAAGTATCAAAAATGTGTGGGCATATTTTAAAACCACCCCTTTTAGAGTTCCTAGATCCAATTCCAATGTGAGTAGGGGTTCCCCCACGTACAACACCATGCAAAAATTCAGCTCAATTCAACTCAGTTCTGACACTATCAAAATGGAGATAGCATGAGATTCCAGGTTAAGGCTTTAGTCCTACAAGACTTCCTCCCAACCCCACTATCCCCCTTCAGATACCAGGTGCAAATGCCATGCTGTTACCTGTGCTTCTGATCTACTAGCCACAGATTGGAGGTTACAATGATCTGTTTAGATTACCTTCCTAGGGATCCCTGGGTGGCGCAGCGGTTTGGCGCCTGCCTTTGGCCCAGGGCGCAATCCGGGAGACCCTGGATCGAATCCCACGTCGGGCTCCCGGTGCATGGAGCCTGCTTCTTCCTCTGCCTGTGTCTCTGCCTCTCTCTCTCTCTGTGTGTGACTATCATAAATAAAAATTAAAAAAAAAAAAAAGATTACCTTCCTAAAGCAGGTCACAGAACTCAGGGAAACACATTTACCAGCTCATTAAAAGATATGATAAAGTATGTGAATCAACAGCCTGATAAAGAGATACATAGAGCAAGGTCCCAAACAAAAGAGCTTTTGTCTTCATGGAACTCAAAGCCTGGTTTAATGATGGCCTGTGGCATGTGTGAGTGCTCAGGTTCCCCAAGCATGTAAACTCTTCAAAAAAGTACCAAAAAGTTCTGCTATCAGTATATATGTATTAGTATTGTTAATGTCTTCTTTGAAATCTTATCTTCCATATTAAATGTCTATATCTATTAATATTTTTTCTTCTAAAATCATATTATTTTTCATATATCCATTCCATATTTCTGATAATTAAGATTTTCTTGACATGTTTTTTTTCCATTCTTTACATTTCAATCTGAGTCTTTATGTATAAAGGTTATATCTTATAGCCAACATATAACTGAATCTTGCTTCTTCATCTACACTGGTAGTTTCTGTCTTCTTTTTGAAATGTTTATAAATACACTGTCCAGTGCAGTAATCACTAGCCACATATAGCTGTTTAAATTTAAATAAATTAAAGTCAAATAAAATTAAAAATTCAGGTCTTCAGTCACTACATTTCAAGTATTCAAAAGCCACTATGGACAACATAGACTATATGTGGACAGGGGACACTTCTCTTGTAATTGAAAATTCTATCATTCAGTTCTGGTTTAGTCACTTTATACTTAGTAGGATTATTCATATAATTGGGTCAAATCTAGTTCTTTTCATATATCTTCTATTTCTTCCATCTGTTTTTTATTTTCTTCTTCTTTTTCGGCTTTATTTTTGAATAATCACTTTTTAGTATTGTATTTTTATCTGCACTAATATATATATATAACATATAATATTTATACATCTATGTACTGTATACATATACAGTGTTATAAATAGCATTATTATAAATCATCGCATGCATTATTATAAATAATATACACATATAAACATACATACATTGTACTCATATGCATATAATATGCAACTCTAATTTAGCATACCTTCACATTATATTACTTTATATGTAATGTTAGAATATTAAAATGGTATGGTTTCATTTTCTCCTTTTGCCCTTTTACTATTATTACATATTATTTTTCTATAGGTTATAATCCCCACGGTAGTTATTTTCTATAATAATAAATTATATTTTGGTGAGAAATTATCTTAGCTTTTGTTTGCTGAAGAATTTTTTACTTAGCCTTTATTCTTCATATAGAAATATAGCCTGACAGGTTGTTTTCCCCTGTAGCATCTTAAAGATGTTTCATTGTCTTCTGTATTGCATAATTCCTAATATGAAGTCTGTAGTTATTCTTATCTTTCTCCATTTCTATTCTGGCTGACTTTAAGAATATTACATACTGGGCAGCCCGGTGGCTCAGCGGTTTAGTGCCACCTTCAGCCTGGGTTGTGATCCTGCAGACCCAGGATCAAGTCCCACATCAGGCTCCCTACGGGGAGCCTGCTTCTCCCTCTGCCTGTATCTCTGCTTCTCTCTCTCATGCTCTGTGTCTCTCATGAATAAATAAATAAATAATATTTTTTAAAAAAGAATATTGCATACTGCTTACCATAACAGAATATGCAGAAGAGATTCTGATTTAAAAATCATTAAATGGTGGTGGCTGAAATCATTCCATAACCTACTGGATGGTCCACTGTGACATGAGACTTGCACACCCATATAGGTGATCATGCTTTCCAAATGCAACCAAAGCATGTGGAGTTTCAAGGCCATATATTACAGGGTTCTATTTTAGAAGCGTGTGTACTATATAAATGTATCCTTTTTAAAATAAAATCATCTCTTTTTAGTCATGACTTCTTATTAAATTATTTAACCCCCCCCTCCAAAAATATTATTGGGTAATCCCTCATTTCCATAAATTTTATTATATGCCTTCATAAAGATTTATTTGATATTTATTTTGCTGAAGGATCATTGAGCTTCCTGGACCTGTGAAATTAGAGTTTTCTTAAAATTGGGGAAAATTTAATTAATTTCTTCAACAGTCTTATGTCTCTCCTCTACTTTCGTCATATATATTTTTAAAAAATGATTTTTTCTCTCTTTGCTTCAGTCTGTTTCTTTTCTTAACTGTAACTGTGTGTCTTGTTCATTGGGCTACTTTAACAAATTACTATAGACTAGGTGACTTGTAAATAACAGAAATTTATTTCTCACAGTTCCGGAGTCTGGGAAGTCTAATACCAAGTTTCTGACAAGTTCAGTGTCTTGTGAGAGTCTAATTCCTGGTTCACAGGCTACTTGGCAGACAGGCAAAAAGAATAAAAGAAAAAAAACCTCTTTGGAGTCTCTTTTTTAAGGGCACTAATCTCATTGATGAGGACTCTACCCTTATGACCTAATCACCTCCCAAGGCACCACCTCCCAATACTACCACATTAAGGATCAGATTTCATCACACAAATTTGGGGGGAATATAAATTCAGCCTATAACACTATAAGTATTTTTTTTCTTCTGTAGCATCTAATCTGTTTTCAAACCCATCCGTCCATTTGTTATGTTTTATATTTAATTTTTTCAGGCTAGAAATTCTATTAGTTTTAATTTTATGGTTTCCTTTTCTCCTTGTGTCCAACTTTAACTCTTTGAAAATATTTACAATGGATGTTTTAAAGTTCATATCTGCTTATTCTGATATCTCTGTTGTTTCAATCTCTGTTGGTTTTTTTTCTGATAATGGGTCATATTTTTTCTGTTTGTGTTGTGTACTAATTATTGATCAATTATTAAAGTGATGAAGTCTTACAAATTTTATGCCGTTGAGTATCTGGACTTTGTTATCTTCCTTTGAAGAATAGTGTCTTTTGTTTTGTGGATAAATCACTTCTTGACATTTTGGCTAAGATCAAGTGTTTTGTAGATTAACATGATCTTTTCAGTGTTAGTTTTAAAGCTTTGCTAGGGTAACACTAAAGTAGACTTTACTCTAGGTTTAGTTTAGCTTTCCATGACTCCTCTTGGGTCTGTATTGAATTATAGAACTATTAAATAATATCTCTTCACTATGGCTGGTTAGAAATGATGTGTCTCCCAGTCTTGAAAGTTCAATTTCAACTCCTTCATAATTCTGTGCATGCTTTTCAACTTTTGCATGAGAAGTTTTCTAGTTAGTCAAAAACATAGGGGGACCCCCACATAGACTCCTGGAGCTTTATCTCTCAAAATTACCCTCCTTCAGTATTCTGCTTCACAAATTTAGGTTGCCTCCCCAAACACTGATCTCTATCTAGCAGTTCAGTAAAACTTCTGGGCTTAGCTTAGGTCTTCCTCTCCCTGTGCTATAGTCTGAGAGACAGTCTCCAGAGAGACAGCTGCATCAGTCACTGGAAACATCAAATGTGTTCTCCTTTCTCAGAGTGTATAGATATGTATCATCTATCATCTAATATCTTAAACCAATATTTTTATATGTTCTATATAATCAACATTCTAGTTGCTTCTATATAGTAAACTTAGTGCTTATTAGTCCCTCATGGCTATCAGTAAAAGTCTCAAAGTTATAATTTCAAATGATAAAAAAAGACTAGATACATATATAATGACAATTTGTCCTGATGATTTAATAAATGTAATGAGCTAGAACAATTTTGAGCATCATAGCCTGAGACTATTCTATTACACTTCATATTAATCATATGGCCTTTAAAATACATCACAGTTTTTACAGTTTTTAAATTTTTTCAAATTATATTTTAATAGCTCCTCACAAGCTGTACTTTAAGAAAATATGACAAAACCAAAAACAGAAAAAAAATAGTGTGGTTAACCAAATTAATCTCTTTATTAAACTATAAAATTAGATCTGATTATTTATATTATTGAACTTATAAGTAATGGGTAAGCTTAGCACTATTTATGGACAAACTAGGGACTTATTTACCAAAATGCATCCTCTAAGTTATTAATCACAAAGTACTGGATTAGCAATAAAAGTGGGAACATTTTATACTAGAAAGCAGCATTAAAGGTCACAAAATTAGAGTTGATTAGCACTGAAGGAAATTTTCTATTCCACCAAAGAAAGGGTATCTTGACTATCTGTTATAAAAAACTGACTTAAAAAGAAAATATATATCTTGATGAAGTCCCAATAGTTCATTTTTGCTTTTGTTTCCCTTGCCTTCATGGATGTATCTTGCAAGAAGTTACTGTGGCCAAGTTCAAAAAGGGTGTTGCCTGTGTTCTCCTCTAGGATTTTGATGGAATCTTGTCTCACATTTAGATCTTTCATCCATTCTGAGTTTATCTTTGTGTCTGGTGTAAGAGAATGGTCCAGTTTCATTCTTCTGCATGTGGATGTCCAATTTTCCCAGCACCATTTATTGAAGAGGCTGTCTTTTTTCCAGTGGATGGTCTTTCCTCCTTTGTCGAGTATTAGTTGACCATAAAGTTGAGGGTCCATTCTGGGTTCTCTATTCTGTTCCATTGATCTATGTGTCTGTTTTTGTGCCATACCACACTGTCTTGATGACCACAGCTTTGTAGTACAACCTGAAATCTGGCATTGTGATGCCCCCAGCTATGGTTTTCTTTTTTAATATTCCCCTGGCTATTTAGGGTCTTTTCTGATCCCACACAAATCTTAAGATGATTTGTTCCAACTCTCTGAATAAAGTCCATGGTATTTTGATAGGACAAATGTGTAAATTGCCCTGGGTAGCATTGACATTTTCACAATATTAATTCTTCCAATCCATGAGCATGGAATATTTTTCCATCTCTTTGTGTCTTCCTCAATTTCTTTCAGAAGTGTTCTGTAGTTTTTAGGGTATAGATCCTTTACCTCTTTGGTTAGGTTTATTCCTAGGTATCTTATGCTTTTGGGTGCAATTGTAAATGGGATTGGCTCCTTAATGTCTCTTTCTTCAGTCTCATTGTTAGTGTAAGAAACAGTCAACAAAACTAAAAGACAACCTACAGAATGGGAGAAGATATTTGCAAATGACGTATCAGATAAAGGACTAGTAGCCAAGATCTATAAAGAACTTATTAAACTCAACAGCAAAGAAACAAACAATCCAATCATGAAATGGGCAAAAGACATGAACAGAAATCTCACAGAGGAAGACATAGACATGGCCAACAAGCACTTGAGAAAATGCTCCGCATCACTTGCCATCAGGGAAATACATATCAAAACCACAATGAGATACCACCTCACCCCAGTGAGAATGGGGAAAATTAACAAGGAAGGAAACAACAAATGTTGGAGAGGATGTGGAGAAAGGGGAACCCTCTTGCACTGTTGGTCGGAATGTGAACTGGTGCAGCCACTCTGGAAAACTCTGTGGATGTTCCTCAAAGAGTTAAAAATAGATCTGCCCTATGACCCAGCAATTGCACTGCCGGGGATTTACCCCAAAGATACAGATGCAGTGAAACGGCAGGACACCTGCACCCCGATGTTTATAGCAGCAATGTCCACAGTAGCCAAACTGTGGAAGGAGCCTCGGTGTCCATCGAAAGATGAATGGATAAAGAAGATGTGGTCTCTGTATACAATGGAATATTCCTCAGCCATTAGAAACGACAAATACCCACCATTTGCTTCGACGTGGATGGAATTGGAGGGTATGATGCAGTGAAATAAGTCAATCAGAGAAGGACAAACATTATATGTTCTCATTCATTTGGGGAATATAAAAAATAGTGAAAGGGAATAAAGGGGAAAGGAGAGAAAATGAGTGGGAAATATCAGAAAGGGAGACAGAACATGAGGACTCCTAACTCTGGGAAACAAACAAGCAGTGGTGGAAAGGGAGATGGTTGGGGGCTGGGGGTGACTGGGTGACGGGCACTGAGGGGGGCACTTGATGGGATGAGCACTGGGTGTTATGCTATATGTTTGCAAATTGAACTCCAATTAAAAATATGTAAAAAAATAAATAAAAAATATAAAGAAAATATATAATTGAAAAGAGCATAGATCTATTAAGAACAAAGCATAATTCAAAATAACATCATTAAAACTTATTCTAAAGAAGAGGGCACCTGGGTGGTGCAGTCGGTTAAGCATGTGACTCCTGGTTTTGGAGTCAGCTTCACATATTCTCTCTCTCTCTCTCCCTCTGCCCCCTGCTCGTGCTCTCTCTCTCTCTCAAATAAATAAATACATCTTTTTAAAAAACTTATTCTAAAAAGAGAAAAAGTTAGGAATATTATTTTATGATTTTCCTTAGAAGGAATTAATTCATATCATTAAATGATATGGAAGTAAATTTCATAGTTTGTGTTTTTTTTTTTAAATTTATTTTAGAGATAGTGGGAGAGAGAGTGGAAGGGAGGGGCAGAGTGAGAGGGAAAGAAGGAATCTCAAACAGACATCCTGCTGGCTGCTGAGAACTCCGAGATCATGACCTGAGCCAAAACCAAGAACTGGATGCTTAACCAACTGAGTCACCTAGGCACCCTAAACATTATAATTTTTTAAAAATTCCCAATATATTATACAGCTAAAATAATATAGAAAGCTATTAAAAATGAATTACATGACTGATACATAAATTTAATGCAAACTATGTATGATTTTTAAATGATTTCTATTTAAAGATGAAAAGATATGAAAATTTAAGTTCCTGAATAACTGCCACACAAGCATGTAGTCTGTAGAAGAGAGAAAAGCATGAGAGAAACCAATCCCACAGGCTGTATGGACTTTCTACAGTCCTACCTAGAAAAGGATATTGTTTAACTGTTAAGATTCTAAAATATAGAAAAAGAATAACAACTGAAATTTAAAAATAGAAAAAAGAAATTAAAAATGGAAGAAAAGGGATATGGAAATTGAAAAGATAGAATTTAACATGGGAAAAAATTAAATCAAAAACATTTATGAAGAAAGGATAGTTATCTTCACAAATTTATGTTTTTTTTAAATTAAAACTCTACAGAGAATTGGATTTTTTAAATGATGAATATGAGACCAAATATGAATTTTGAGACTATGCCTTACTATTGGATATTCAGTTCTAGTCAAGATCTCATTTAAAATAGATTAAAAGTAAGTCTACCACTCTTTATAGGCTGAGAATTAATATCTATCTTGTACTTAAGAAGACACTGAAAATTTTCAAAAATTTTAAGTGGGGAAGTAACATGATCAGATCTCTGTTTTTAATAAAAAAAAAAAACCTTTATCAGTGCAGATGGTTGATTGGCAAGATGAGTAAAGGAAGCAAATGAACCTTATAACAGGAGGGCATCATGTCATTCATTCATTCTTACAATAAATCATTATCTCACGCCTGCTGCAAGCTGGAAACGAGACCCTCTGCTACTACCGAAAACAGGACCAGTTCCTGACACCATGGCACTTACATTCCAGTGAAGAAACAGACAATAATTAAGTCAAAAGTTCTAAATGAGTCATTATAGATCTCTATAACACTTAGGAAGAAAGCAAACAAGATGATCTAATGGCAGCTGTGAGGTGGAGTGTTCTCTGTATAGGGTGTCAGGAAAGCCTCTCCGAGAAGCTGACACTCAACCTGAAAAGCGACAGAGCACAGGACTGTGATGAATGCAGTGTCAGGAGGGAGGAGAGAAGATGTTTGGGAGATGTTTGAGAGGGTGAACTAGCAAAACTTGCAAACCAACCGGATGTGAGGATTTAAGGATTATTCTAGAGTTTCAGGTCAGAGCAGCTGCCTGTCTGGCGTATTAATAACTGAGAGAGGAAATACAGGAGGGCCGCCAGGTGCCAGTCAGCCCTGCTGAGCTAACTCCCTTGGAAATATCCACGTGGTTATTTTTAGTTCTTCCGAAGGCACTCTGGCATCCCATGTAGAGACCACTCGGTCAAGGGCATAGACTTCTCCGAGCACTTGAGGAGCCGGGACAAGGGAATGATAGGACATGACTAGCCTAAGGCAAGTGTGAGCATACGGAATAATTTAGCGAATGCTTGTTTGCCCCATAAGTTAATGAGAAGAAAAGGAATACGCAGCTATAAAGGTCCAGACGATGGGCTGAGCACTTGGAAAAAGTAACATTTAGTTAGATCTTCACTAAACCATGGAATCCCAAATACATTTAATGATTAACTGTAAAAACTGACAAATGATTTTAAAATGTAAAAGATGACAAACGATGATGGTGGAGCAAGGCTGATGTATACACAAGGACGGTGGAAGTAAGCACAGTTGTGGTAAATACCGAAGACAATCGATCAGAAGGTGTGAACCTACTCAAACTATTTTTGAAAAATTCTATCTGGAAATAAATGAAAAGGAGAAATGGGTGTGATGGTTACATGCAACAATATTTCTAAAAATCAAAATAGCCTAAAAAGGAGACCAAAATAGAGGGTGTTGGCATGCTCTTGGCAGGCGAGACGTCCACCCTAGAACCACCCAGGCAGCTCACATACCCCTGGAGAAGAAAATTCAACATTGTAGGGAATGACTCCAAATCAATGTATAAATGTAATGCAACTCTGTAATGAATGTTTGTCTTTTTTTTTTTTTTCTCTCGCTCTCTCTTTTTTGACTTGTCCTTTTGGGGACCCAGCCATTATTTGCTTCTTGGTAGGAAGGGCCTTGTTGCCCAACACAGAAGACAAAAGGTGTCTGGAAACTGATGAGGACAAGAGTGTTAAGCATGGCCCCCCAGGTGCTCCCACTACATCAGGCCTTTAACCTGCAACTTCTACTATAAAGAAGCAGAGACCAGGTCAAGTGCATTGCAATGGTGATGATGGTTACACGTGGTCCACAGCATGGATGCCACCACTCATTCTTTTGTTCATTCAACTGCTTCTGCCTGGGGGCCTTACCATGTGTGCCCACCTGTGCGTGAGTGCTGGGGTTCAGCTACCCACAAAGCACATTGCGATGTCATAGCCTTAGGATGTCATAGCCTTCAGGGGCGCCAGGGGCTCAGCCCTTGAGCGTCTGCCTTCAGCTCAGGGCGTGACCCCGGGGTCCCGGGATTGAGTCCTGCATTGGGCCCCCCCGCAGGGAGCCTGCTTCTCCCTCTATCTGGGTCTCTCATGAATAAATGAATAAAATCTTAAAAATAAATAAATAAATAAATAAATAAAATAATGCAGAAGCAGCTGGCACAGCCACTGCCGGGCTCAGGCCCACGGGCCAGCAAGCCTCTACTATCAGGAGAAAGCCCGTGGCATGGGAGCAAGAAGGTGGCACAGGTCACTGAAGCCAGTGCGCTCCTGAAGACAGGTAGAGCCTGAAGAGGAGGTGGGCAAGTGTTAGGAGATGCATTGGGAGGGATAGAGCCAGAGCATTTTATCCATTTTAAAGACAACGGTCGTACTGTAAGTTATAGAAGCAGCTATTGCTATATCACATTTTTATTTATTTATTTTTTAAGATTTTATTTATTTACTCATGAGAGATACACACAGAGAGAGAGGCAGAGACACAGGCAGAGGGAGAAGCAGGCTCCATGCAGGGAGCCCGATGCAGGACTTGATCCCGGGACCCCAAGGTCACGCCCTGAGCCGAAGGTAGATGCTCAACTGCTGAGCCACCCAGGGGGCTCTGTATTGCATTTTAAAAAGATGACTCTGGTTGTTGTGCTGAAAACAGGGTCAAGAGCAACTGTAGGCACAAGGTGACCAAACTGCAGAAATCCAGAACTCGTGATCCTGGCTTGAACCAGAGGAGTAGCAGAAGAGGAAAGAAGGAACAGGTTCCAGATATGTTTCAAAGGTGAGGCGCCCAGGGTTTCCTTGCTCCACACTCTTTACAAAATCAAATTTCCAGGGCATTAAGAAGCCAACTGTTAAAACTGTTCAAAATAAAATCAGAAACTATAGAAGAGATAGGAAAGCCTTCCGAACATCCCCAAATTCAAAAGCCATGAGCCATATCAACATTAAATAAATAAAACAAACAGGTGAGCAACAGAAAAGTAGAAAATATGTGTTAACGTCTAGATGAGAACAAAGTTTAGTACCTAGGATCTCAAAAATATTTATAAGTTAACAAGAGAGTATTGAACAATTCAACGGATAAAAGGGGCAAAGAATATGCTGAGGATGTTACCGAAGGAGGAAATGCGAATAGCAATACACATACTATCAGGCCTGCAAACTTGCCAGCTGGTGGGGGGGCCCAAATTAAAAAGATAATGAAATGCCAGTTTTCGTCCATTGGGTTGGCAAAAAAGAAGTTGGCACATTCAAGAGTCAGACTAAGCATGTTAGAGGGAGCTCATATACCATCCTCGAAAGTGTGTCATTGGCCAAGACATTGAAAAGTACAAACTGATGAAATATATTAAAGTGTAATATAGCTCTCCTCTCAACCCAGCAAATCCATTTGACACTTGTTTTAGAGAAATATTCTCATATCACAAAAAAAAAGGCTATGTACGATTTCCACTGTACTGTTGAAAAATCAGAGGTTTCCTAAATTCCCACCAACAGAAGACTAGAGAGAGCTATGAAGCATTACACACCAGGTAAAAGAATAAAATATATCCATAGGTCCTGATGTCAAAAGAGATCTAATATATAACTTACCAAAAAAGGAAGTTGACTGAAAATACATATGATAATAATATTTGCATGATAAAAGGGTATGTTGCGTATCTAAGTAGAAGGTTTCTGAGTCCCCACAGCTGTGAGATTAGGGAGAGAAAAATATAGTCATTATTAGGTAACTGTGACATGAAAATAGTGTATTTTAATAGCTCGATTTAAAATTAGCTCCTGGACTTAAGTGAAATATCTCTCCCTGCATGTCAAACTAATGTCAAATTATTTGTCAGTCAGTCTCCTCCTGATTATCAGCTATGACTTCAAATAACACAATAAAGATGCAATGTAAATCAACTGCAACATGAAAATGAAAATCATGCAAAATTTGTAACGCTGCATGAAGTCCATTAAAGTGATTTGGGGAGCAGCACAGTCACAGACCAGACTATTCAAAATTAGCAATTTAAAGAAGATAAAGAAACATAGTAACAACACAAAGGCTTTAAATAGGATGGGTTTTAAGATCAAAATGTTTGGCAAACAGAGTTCGCATGCATTAGTTAAAGGGTTCTGCGTTAGGACTCTGCTGTAAAAGTCAAATGTGAAATAACTGATACCATATCATGCTTTTATACAATTTTGGCAGAAAAACTTATAGGAAAACACTCTCAATTCACTCTTTAGTAGGCCCAAAATAACAGCAGTTAAACTAATACTTCTTTTTTGCATAAAATTAAATTTTATCCAAATTTTTATATAAAAATAGAATTATATTAAAAAGCTGATACTTCCTTTTTGTATAAAATTAATTTTTATCCAATTTTTATATAATTTTTAAAATTTTAGTCTTATATTCAAGATAAAATGACAATAAAAACTTTCCCATGTATCTACAATGGCATGTTGTCCTTTTTGTAAGGAATTTACATTAAATGACTTCTAGTATAAATTATACTAAATCCATAGACAAATGTTCAAATGTCTTAGTGCAGTTTTAAGCTTTGATAACTTCAGAAGTATAGATTCTACAAATCTACCCCATTAATTTGAAAATATTTACTAATGTTTCCAGTATATGCATTTAACTTTATGAATCATAATTTTTTTTTAAGGAACAACTATAAAACTTTTATTCTTTTTTTAAAGGAACAACTATAAAACTTCTATTCCTTTTTTTAAATAATAAATTTATTTTTTATTGGTGTTCAATTTGCCAACATACAGAATAACACCCAGTGCTCATCCCATCAAGTGCCCCCCTCAGTGCCCATCACCCATTCACCCCCACCCCCCGCCCTCCTCCCCTTCTACCACCCCTAGTTCGTTTCCCAGAGTTAGGAGTCTTTATGTTCTGTCTCCCTTTCTGATATTTCCTACCCATCTCTTCACCCTTCCCTTCTATTCCCTTTCACTATTATTTATATTCCCCAAATGAATGAGAACATATAATGTTTGTCCTTCTCCTACTGACTCATTTCACTCAGCATAACACCCTCCAGTTCCAACCATGTCGAAGCAAATGGTGGGTATTTGTCATTTCTAATGGCTGAGGAATATCCCACTGTATACATAGACCACAGCTTCTTTATCCATCATCTGTCGGTGGACACCGAGGTTCCTTCCACAGTTTGGCTATTGTGAACATTGCTGCTATAAAAATCAGGGTGCAGGTGTCCCAGCATTTCACTGCATCTGTATCTTTGGGGTAAATCCCCAGCGGTGCAATTGCTGGGTCATAGGGCAGGTCTATTTTTAACTCTTTGAGGAACCTCCACACAGTTTCCCAGAGTGGCTGCACCAGTTCACATTCCCACCAACAGTGCAGGAGGGTTCCCCTTTCTCCGCATCCTCTCCAACATTTGTTGTTTCCTGCCTTGTTAATTTTCCCCATTCTCACTGGGGTGAGGTGGTATCTCATTGTGGTTTTGATTTATATTTCCCTGATGGCAAGTGATGCGGAGCATTTTCTCATGTGCATGTTGGCCATGTCCATGTCTTTCTCTGTGAGATTTCTATTCATAAAATTTTTGACTTTTAATTTTGTTCTAGTCTTTCTCATTGAAGATGGGAAATGTTAACTAAAAGAATCTAAAAAGTATTATTCAAATTTTCAAAGTAATCATAAAGAAATTCAAGGGGCACCTGGGTGACTCAGTCAGTTAAGCATCAACTCTTGGTTTTGAATGGGATCATGATCTCTGGATCCTGAGATCAAACACTACGTGGGACTCCACACTCAGCCCAGGGTCTGCTTGTCCCTCTCTCTCATCCTCTGCCCCCTTCCCCACTCTCAAATAGATAAATAAATACCTATATAAATAAATAAAATCTTTTTTAAAAAAAGAATTCAAATAATTAAACTTTTGAACTATATGTTTTGTAAATTTGTATACTTCTGAGGTTTCTAGAGCTTAAAACTACTTACTGTGTGTGTGTGTGTGCGTGTAGGCATATATCCTAGACCTATAAAAGATAAAGTAAAGGACCTCTTTTTTTGTTTAAAGATTTTATTTTTAAGTAATCTCCACACTCAGTGTAGGACTCGAACTCATGACCCTGAGATCAAGAGTCATATGCTCTACCAACTGAGCCACCCAGGTACCCCAAAATAACGGACTTCTAGCAGGTGTTGAAAAAAAGAAAAAGCAACTCCTCAGAATCTACCGAAGTAGACATATAGACCATGTTTCTTGCAGAAAAATATCAAGTATTATATATATCAATTCTCAAAATTAATACCAGTTAAAATCCAAGAATTATTTATGAAATCTGACGCAGGTTAAAGATGGAAATTGTGACTTTATTCAAGGGATGCCTGGTAGGCTCAGTGGGCTAAACACCTGATTCTTGGTTTCAGCTCAGGTCATGATCTTGGGGTCACAAGATCAACCTGTGTCAGACTCAGCACTCAGTGCAGAGTCTGCTTAAGACTCATTCTCTCTCCCTCTGCCTCCAACCCTCATCCTACTCCATGTGTGCACACGTCCTCTCTCTCTCTAAAATAATTAAATAAATCATTTTTAAAATACTTTATTTAGGGATGCCTGGGTGCCTCAGTGGTTGAGCATCTGCCTTTGGCTCAGGGCATGATTCTGGGGTCCCGGGATCAAGTCCAACATCGGGCTCCCCTCAGGGAGTCTGTTTCTCCCTCTGCCTGTGTCTCCACCTCTCTCTCTGTATCTCTCATGAATAAATAAATAAAATCTTAAAAAAAAATAAAGACTATTTAAGAAGGATCACTGCAATGGGGGTTTTGCAACTAAGAGACTTCAGCCTCAACTCTGAATACCAGAACAAGTGGATTTACAGATGTGAGATGGTCAATGGATGGAAAATTATTAAGATGAGACATCAAGGGTTGGGTGATTCTGGCTAAACAGACTTAATCAGATTCTTGCTGAAGGCCAGGGTGATCATTTACTGAAGCTGGAGCATGGTGGGGGGTGAGGAATTTGATTAGATCCTAGGGGATCAGATATTAAGTGTAGGAGGTCTCTCTACACTGACTTAGCAGGAGTCTTGCTAAAGCCCAACTCTGCAGAGATGATGATGAGCACCTAAGGTCAAGGCCTGATCCAGAAGGGGGCACAGAAGAGCCTGACCAAAGGTTGGTCAAGGAAAGTGTCTCTGTCATTCTAACATGCTTTTAAGGGAAAAAAAGCTAACAAAGTAGCCAAAACAAAATTTGATTTGAGGGACACCTGGTGGCTCAGTGGTTGAGTGTCTGCCTTTGGCCCAGGGCATGATCCTGGGATCCAGGATCAATTCCCACGTTGGGCTCCTTGCAGGGAGCCTGCTTCTCCCTCTACCTGTCTGTCTGTCTGTCTGTCTCTCTCATGAATAAATAAATAAAATCTTTAAAAAAATAACAAAGTTTTGATTTGAAATTTAAAAAAAGATTCCACGGCTGCGCTCTGGCACAGCAGCACAGCTCTCATCCAGCTCCCACCAGCTTCTCACATCATAGCAAACACCCAATGCACCTTCATCACAATCAAGCCAGATCATTAAGGTCTTGATGCAAAAGGGATGGCATCTTGTGCCGTGATGTTCCTTTGAGGAACACCTGAAGCAGTACTACATTGACTCCCTTCTTCCTGGAGCTGGCTGGAACTAGGGGCTGGTGTGGCCATGGTGTTAGACAGCCTGGATGTCATGAAGTTGGATAACTAATCTAGCAGATTCTAAGCCAGCCTCCATTCTGGGGGACTTCTATATTCAAGTTGACAGGGATATCATTTGTGATAATGATTCAATAAAAAGTCCTGAAGAAGAAATCAGCCTATGGCTTAAGTCTTAATATTTAGTTGACTACATGTCTTGTCTTTAATGCTGAATGCGTAAATAAGAAGTAGACAAAGCAGCTGTCTCCTTGGAGACATACCGCTTGATGTGTCCCGGGACACAGCTCTTCATTCCACTAATTTGGAAGCAACAGGATCAATGATCCTTTCCTAAAGCATATCAAGTGGGACACCGGGGCGGCTCAGTGGTTGAGCATCTGCCTTCGGCTCAGGTCATGATCCCAGGATCCTGCGATTGAGTCCCACATCGGGCTCCTCACAGGGAGCCTGCTTCTCCCTGTACCTATGTCTCTGCCTCTCTGTGTGTCTCTCATGAACAAATAAATAAAATCTTAAAAAAAAAAATAAAGCATTTTTTACCAAAGAACTTTTGGAAACTGGGGGTGGCTACCTGGCTCAGTCAGTGGAGCATGTGATTCTTAATATCAGGGTTGGGAGCTCAAGGCCCCATGTTGGGTGTGGAGATTCCTTAAAAAATAAAATAAAATCTTAAAAAAAACCAACAACTTGGAAACTGGAGAAAAGAAGAAAAAGAAGGGAAGGGAGAGGAGAAGAAGAACCACTACCACCACTACCACCACCACCATCACCACCATGACCATCACAAGAACAAAGATTCAAATTTTTAAAATGATGTAAAATTTGTTCAACTAGTTATCTATAAATATAAATGAAAACAATAATGAAATCTGCTTCAATGTGGATGAGTAAAATAAGTTGATCAAAAAAATGTAAAGGTCAGTCATACCTACTGCTTATGAAAATACCAAAAATACAAGAAGCACTGACCTACTCATACTCTGTGACAGTAAATCATTATCGTCCTTTTGGGGAACAATTTGACAGAATCTGCACAAAACATGCATTGCCTTTGACCCAATTAGTCCACTTGTAGAAGCGTATGGTTCATAAACACAGTCTGTCTTACCTCAGCTCGTGTTTCTCAAATATGAATTACTCATACTTGATTCATAAATAAGGGAATGGATGCGAATATCACGCAGAAGTTGCGTAGGTTTATACATTACTTTTTCCAGGCAAAGAAAATAAGGAAAGCACGAGTAGAAATAACAATTTTTTTTTTTTTGAAAAATAACAACTTTAAGGAGAAAAAGAAAAAATCCGCAGCTGGGCTGATGTAGTAGTACCAAGACTCCTCCATTCAGCTTTTTTAATTTTTATTTTTTTAGAAATTCCAAATCAGTGCCTGTCCCAGGCTTCTCCTCTGATGGCTCAGCGCTGGTCCTATTTCACACCCTAGGGCAGGGCTGCTGCTCCCTGTGCTCACCGTCCTGGCCCTCGCCCGGCTCACAGCACTGCTTCATCTCTACCTGTAACGCTCCTGTCAGCATCTCCCTGTAGTGATCCTGGACGTCTCTGGTACCCATTGTGCCAGCCTGCAGGCATACAGAGCTCCCTTGGCTGGGGAGTCCATGCAACCTCCCCTGGGGAGTCCATGCAACCTCCCCAAGTACCAACTTGCTTTCGTCGGTCCTCTGCTTTCAAAGGTGCATACGTCTTAGGTGGTCTAGCCCAACCCTATTTTCTGTCCCTGTGAGATTAATTGCACCATCTTAAGGAACGTGAGGTTTTTCAGGAGTTCATAGACAGCATTAGGGAAGAAAGTTGGTACCTGCACAAGTTGGCAGCAGCGTAATGGGTATAAAGATGGTGGTTGCAGGAGTATCCACAATGGTCCATAATGGGAAACCTCAAGTCTGTCCATTGGGAAATGGTTGGATGAAATGTAATCAGTCCTCTCCATAGAATCCTAAGCCATTATCCAAAAGAGATAGATCTATAGGCATGGAACTTGCACCAAGATATACAAAGCTTAAAGAGTTACTAAGCAATATGTATTTTTAAAATTAAAATGAGGAATATAGATGTCTATCTACCTGCACCAAATTGTCCCCGATCATTCCATATAGGAATGCAAAGGTAACAATGGAGACTTCTCATGTTTCAGTAAATATGTCTCTGCGCAATTTAAGGCTTTTTAACACAGTACACAAATAGTCATCAATCATGTTTGTAGCGATTTTTACCTAGCGTGCTTTAAAATTCAAACACTAAAAATCAACAAGATAATTTTCAGCCCTTAGGATAGACGAGGATAAAAACGGGAAAGGATAAAAAAGATGAATAGCTTTTATTCGTAAATTGCAAATGTTTAGCTCAAAAGTCATAAATAAAACTATAAATGCAAATTTGAAGGATATATGCAATCAGCGTCACTGATGTGAGCTCATTTCTTCATTAACTTGGGATCACACCAAAAAAATACATGACATTTCTGAAAATACAGAGGCCCAGCCCCACCTCCAGAAACGTGGCTTCAATCCCAGGTGATGAGGAGAAGTTAGCCGGCAGCAGTGAGCAGTGTGGGGGTGGTTAGAAGGGGGACAGACGGTTAGGGTGCGAAGAAGAGCAGTGCTTCCCTTGCCTGAGTTCAGAATCCATTAAATGACAAAGAAGTCAGGCCCAGGAAATGCTGAAAATCAGTGTGCATGATAGCACCGCTGGGGGACCTTGCTTAACCATGTGACCATGAGAACCTAACACCAAACCCCAGAGTTAGCTGGTCATCCTACTGACCGTCAACTCTTGGGAACTACAAGCACCTGCCCCCCAAACCCTACAGAGCCCACCCAAACAAGATTTATTTACGAGGTGAAGAACCTGAACAGGAAGGCAAATACCCAAAATAGAAAGGCCTCAGTTTCACAGGCCAGTTCCTCCTCACCAGTTTATCAACCAGATAATCCAGGCCTCCTCCCACGGAAGAGAGAGACTGAGCAGGAGTGTTAATCCATGTCCCTCACATGGGAACCAGAAGGCCAGTGAAAGGGGGGCCCACCCCTTCGTACAGAGAGTCCAAGATAAGGTGGATGTTTAAATGTATAATTAAGGAAAGCTGACCACTGAAGAAATGGAAAATTTTCAAAGGATAATCAACTCACATTTATAAATATACCTATATGTATATACATACAATTAATATATAATATGAATTACAAAGCATACCTTAAATCCACATCTACCATTTTTTTAAAAAATGCGTTCCTTTCAGGATTTTTTTTAATATTACTTCTGCAGCAGATAAACTGAAATCCCTTCTATAAAACATAAAATGCATCATTAACCTTGACTTCCATTTTAAGAATATAGGATGTTCCCTGAGTCAGTACTTCTTGGAAGAAGGGAAACAGGGTTGAAATGTATATCTTCAGTGTCAAATAATATCCCTTAGAATGCACACTTCTCACCGACCCATTTTACTTTACATCCTATCATGATTTAATTGAGATCAAAATGTTTCCATGATCTACATGCAGGTGAAAGTCATAAAAGGGAATACATAAAGAACGGCCGAGCACTCACAGATTCATTATAACTAGCGGAGTACTACAGAAATTGTCAGCTGAAAGATCATTTCCATCTAAAGAGGTAATGAGAAACAAAACGAGTTGAGAGACCCTCTTAACTTTAAGTCACTAAGCGCAATCCCCTTACAAGGTCCAAGCACCCTGTTCCTAACAGGACATAAGTCCTCAAAATACCTGAAGTAGAATTACTTAGGGAATGGCTAGAGATGGTTCTGAGGATAAGCAACATCAGTTTTAACTTATTTACTTCTTACTCGATCCCTTCTTCCTCTTCCCACACTAGAGAAAGGGCCAGCTTCACACGACTGAAAACCCTTGCCCCAGCACATCTCAGGGCCAAGCCAGCAGGGATTTGACAAGGCTTCTGGTTACATCCATGGTAAGGACTGCAGAAGGCATTCGCTGGCCTGGCCAATGGGGTGGGTCTCCACCTCCTCACGATGTTAACTCAGGCTTGCCACGTGACACACTCTGGCGGGGGAACCAAGGAGAACAGCTCACCCTGTGGCTCCGCACTACTGCCCCACCCCCATCGTGAGGACTAGCCATGTTCCAAAGAAGCCGATCCCCCCACCTGGCTCTCAGGGTGCGATGCTAGTGGAAGTGAAGTATTAACATCTGCCGTGAGAAGGACCTCGAGAGTTTCAAGTTGTCACTGACTGTATTTAGAGCATCCCTATCCCTACAGACACCCAGAACCATCAAGGGAAAGGAAAGGAAATGCCTTTGATCTACTTCCCACTTCTGTATTAAAATCACTCTTCTTAAAATTTCATCCCTAAGTGCTGGAATTGATTGATTAACAGAGAAAAGTGATCATCGGCTCTGGTAATATGTGGACTTTACCCCTTACCATCTTTATTTCTGTCTAAACTGGTCTAAACTACTCACTAAATAGGGAAACTTTATTTTAGTCCTGCCTTTAGTCTTAAAAAAAAACAAAAAACTATCATCTGACATCTAATCTGGATCTATGTGAATGGCTGTTTATTAAAAGAAGACAATATAGTACCAACTTTTCTCCCATTAGGAGGAAAAAGAACCACATTATTTTTTAATTCCTGAATCAAATCATCTTCTGTTTATTTTTAGTGTGAACAAGCATACTTTAATAGGAGAATGAATACTGATAGCGCTTTTAGAAAAATATGTCATTTTCATACGAAAAATACTAATCTTGACACTTAGGCAAAGAAGGTTATGGCCTACCCCCAAAACAGGTTGATGCTTTTAATTAAAATAACATTGTTGGAAAGAATCTTACCACCTTTATTTGAATTGCACTTCTGTTGCTAGAGACAAGCTGCCAAATGTGTCTAGAATTGATTAATAGGGAGAATAATTGCCTCCTACTAATTTTAATCTTTTGTACAGCTTTGCCTCTCATGGGATAAACACGAGGACTATATGGCTTTATCATCAAATCTGAATCTAACCATCCCCTTGCCAGCAGCCAATGAGCTGCAAACATAAATTAAACTAGATTGAGGATTATATTGCTTGGCTGTTTGAAAATTTATATTACTGCAAAGCATGCAAGCAAAGAGTAGCAGATGGGCAATACTGAGCAAAATTTTCTTTCTGGATATTGCCCATCTGTTTTCCTTTTAGCGTTTCTACTTCAAACTATTCTGGATGTATTCATTTTTCCTTCTTTTCTCTTATGGTTTCATTAATTAGTTACTCAAACTTCCCATGGTCAAACAAATAATAGAGACTTGATAATTTCAATATAAGCAATGATAATAATTACTGATTTATACTGTGTGTTTATTAGATTCCAGTTACTCTCACAAAGCTCTGTGCAACAAAAGATGGCTTTTTTCTTATTTGTTTTAACATAGACAAAGAAATCTCTTAGTTACAGTCTTATTTACAGTGTCTTATTTACAGCCTTAAGCCAAGAATTTGAAAATTTGAGCAAACCATCCCTTTTTAAGAAGTCCATATATTTAGGAAAAAAAAAAACCCCAAATTCTCCTACTCATGGAACCTTCTCTTCATACTCTGCTGTAACAGTCTTTGGTCTCTCATGGCTTTGCTGTGAATTGTTATTTCATAGTAGATGACTCCAGGGGATGACTTAATTAGTGGCTCAGATACCACATGCCATTGGCTACTAAAGTTCTATCCTCTATTATTTGCTAGAATTCTTCTGCCTTTAGGCCAGTGAACCAATGTCTTCTTAACATGTATGTGTTCACGTGCTCCTCCCTGCCCTGACCATTCTCTTTGAGGCTCATTTATTGCAAATGTTTCTGATCCTAAATTTCTAATAGTCAGGGATTTTCATCGAAAGCAACAAAGAATGACACCTGTGGATTTAAGATAAAAGTGTTTCAGAAAATAGTCTAGGGTCTCCCACTGGAGAACCAGTTAGAGGCCACACAACCAGAGCAGCACCCAGATGGTACCCTACGAGCCACTTCCTTTGCTGCTCTTGCCACTACCAGGCAGCCAAAGGCATAGGAAGCGCCACTGACAATTCTGGGTGTCACAGTCAGGACTCCTGCTACTGCTGCCTCGAGAACGTGGTTACGACCTCTGTGGTTATCTCTGCCTTCCAGCAAATGCATTCACTTCTATGTCTATTTGTTTCCCTCATTATCCCATAATTCAAAGTACAGGCTACATGCATTTGGTTTCGGAGCCTACGTGCATGGAAAGGAGGCTGGACATGCGAGCATCATAAATACTTGCCATTCAACTTCTATAGAGGAGAGTCAAATCCATCCTCCCGAGGGTTTAGGTAGGGAATTCCCTGTTTATGAGACAATGGTCTGTAAAATGGATTGCTTAAACAAACCAACAAACAAACAGAAAGGCAAACATTCAATATAAATTCAATATAAACAACCCATTCTTGTCAATGCCAGGCAGTGTTTTATGAGCTTTCTATCTTTTAATTCATTGCATTCATACATTATTTCTCCCATTTTGGGAGAGGAAACTAAAATACAATGAGATTAAATAGATTCCCTGAGGTCACAGCTAATAAGTGACAGAAAAAAGATTATATTTCAGGCCTGTCAGATGCCAAATCCACCTTCTTACCTATTATGGGCATTGTTTATAATTGCATAATTAACTCTCTCACAAGGTCCAAAGTATATAGTAATTTTGACATATAATATTGCTTATCTTTTGGAGAAAACTGATAAAGTGCTAAGGAAATGTCATATGAAAGAAGAAGGTAACATTATGATTGAATTTTAAACCTGACTCATTAGATTAAGATTTTTGCCATAGGCCTAAAATTTCTTAGGATTGTGAAATTGGGTCAGAAGACTCTAGTTATAAAATTACACTTTACTTTAGAATATATTGTAAAGCTCAGAGTAGAAATCAGAAGACTTTTTTTTTTTTTTTTTTCTGCTTTGGGACAATGACTCAATATCCTGCTTTCTGGATAGCAGAGGTAATAAAGAAAGTGATATTGCCAGAGGCGCCTTTCTCTTCACTGGACAACAAAAGAGTAAAATAATAGTTTCTGACACTGATAGCAACTATATGGTATAAAGGGATGCTACTGTCAAGGCTTAAATAATTTATTTAACAAAAATTTTTAGTTGTTATGAGTATTTTCATATTTTAAGTTAATTAGTATTATTTCTATTCATTTTGAGTTCACTTGGTCAAAAAAAAAAAAGGAGAATGAAAAGATCAATTTAAGTTAATAACATTGCATTATTTGCCAGATGCGATGGTCTCAGTCTGCTTAGTATGGGACATGACACATAATAGATGCTCTATAATCGTCTGTAGATTAAAGAAATGCCAATGCTTTGATTCATCACTGGCTATCCATCTACTGTTCTCATCCGGTTTTAAAGGCTTCTGCATTCTACTCAGATCTACAGTTTCATGTCTCTTGATCTCAGCCATTAACTTTGTCTTCTGTCTTACTGAAAAGGGAAAGAGTATCTCACACAAACTTTAAACGCTCTTCTCCATTTCAATTTTTCCTGTCATTGTACATCCTGCTACCGTCCTCCTCGGTCTTCTCTCTCTGTCTTTCCCCTGCCTCACCTCTTATTTTGCTCCGTGCTTTTCTCCCCTTCTTTTACTCTTTGTCTCTCACTTCCTTTCTCTTTTCCTTCTTAATTCCTTTCTCTTTCTTTTTTTCTTTGGGAAAAACAAGCCAGGAAAGCAGAAACAGAAAAAAGAAAAAAACAAAACAAAACAAAACAGTGATCAATTAGAAGAAGGCCAAGCCCTGAGTTTGGGTTTTAGGGGTAAGATTTCAACCCCTGAAGGAGACACTTAAGATCAAGGCAGGGTCAAATCCTCCATAAGCCTAGAGGAACCAGAGGATGAAAAGAGTGATTAAGGGACTTTGATGTCACAGAGGATAATTCTGGTTCATTTCGGTAGTGAACAATTCACGGAAGGTCCATCCAGGGCCAAGTTCAGCCCAACTTCATGGAAATGCAAACATAAATGTGATATGACCCCTTGCTAGAACATCTCACAGTCCAGGGGAAGTGGTGGAACAGATAAAACTAAAAAATAATTGATAATAAAATCCTCCAAAGAACAGAAAGAGCAGGTATAAAGTGCTATGGAAAGTATAGGAAGGAGTGTGTTGCTGTGAGCTCCTCTAAGAATAGAGCCTGAGCTAAGAATTAGAAGGCAGACAGCTTTTTCTGCAGGAAGGAACACAGCCATTAAAGGTACATTATTAAGCTATCACTGTGAAAGAAACTCCAGGAAACACAGTAAAACACATACTTCAAGATGATTCCAGCAAAACATGTCCTCACGTCACATAGCATTGTGTGATACTTAGTAATTAGGGGCTGCTCCCAAAGGATGTTAATTCCCAGGTACTCCCTTACCTCATCTCTTCCCCCAGCTCTCATTTCGTAAAGCAGATTGACTAGCGGGATGACAAAGTGAGTACAACAGCCCAAAGGCTTCCATTAGACAAAAATGACCATTGGAAATCAGGCCATTGTATATGGACAGTAATGGCAGAGCCAAGGAGATGGGATGTCCGTTACAAAACACAAGGGTCAGAAAAATCTAGAAGCAGGGGAGAATTTGACGCTGGCCTTGAAATACAAATGGGGTGTTTTGAGGCAATAAGTAATGCAAGATTGAAAAAAAAAAGTAAATGTGAGATCATTCTAGGAAGAGAAAATGAAAAAACTGTGTGGTTGGAACATACTGTGTACATCTATAAAGCAGCCTACATTTCAGAGCAGATAGAGTATGTTTGTGTTCATAGACACAAGCCTAGAAAGGTAACCTGGAATCACTGTGGAAAGTCCCATATGCCGTGGGGTAGATTCACTCAGCAGGTTAAAGGGTCATCACAGGGCGCAGATCAGAACCATGTTTTAAGATCATCAGCATCATAGGATGCTGTCTTCTAAGTGCCTCATGTATATTTTCTCTCCTATTACTCACGAATAGGTACTACTGTCTCCGTAATGTAGACTAGGAAACCGAGGCACAGAACAGCTAGGCAACTCACCCAAGGTCAGGCTGACAATGTAGAGCTAGAATGGTAACGCAGGTAGCCTGACAGCTGGGTCATGATTCTTTGCAACTGCATGTATTAACTCTGGTGCTTCTAGGGGTGCTTTGAAAGATAAATTATAAATGGAAACCAACAGCGATGAAAACCCATTGGCCACAATACCAAATGACCAGACAAAAGAAAATGGAATTCCCAGAGTAGGAAAATAGTAGTTGGGTTAATCAGATGAGACCAGCTTTTGAGGTTAAAAGGATAGAATTTGATGAAAAGTTTTTACTACATGAAGAAGATGAAGTGAAGAGCAGAGTTGGGCAGCCCGGGTGGCTCACTGGTTTAGTTCCGCCTTCAGTCCAGGGTGTGATCCTGAAGACCTGGGATCGACTCCCACGAAGGGCTCCCTGGATGGAGCCTGCTTCTCCCTCTGCCTATGTCTCTGCCCCTCTCTCTCTCTCTTTGTCTCTCATGAGTAAATAAATAAAATCTTTAAAAAAAGGGCAGAGTTAAGGACAATAACAAACTTTCTTAATTGGAATTCCTAATGTTAATGGTATCACAAAGTAGGGAATTTGAAAGAACATGTTTGTACCCATAAAAATAATGAATTCATTTAATTTCCCATGCATCCTACCAACAGGAGCAAACCGGAATCCCAGTTTTCAGGAATAAGCAAGTGGGAGCTGGATTAGTGCTCATGGTGGTGATTCTGGGCCTCAAACTACTAAATAAGTGATCCTTGCTCTTCCTTCCCTTATGTTTAAATGAGTTTTAGAACAATGTTGATGGAGGGAATGATTGTGACAGAAGAAAAACTGCAGAACCTGATGAACCAGTTCAACCCCGACACCTTGCTCAGTATTCTGAAATAATATTTCTAAAGCCATATATGTTTTTTTTAGCAATTCCATAGGAAACATGATCCATTATCCTTCAATGTCCGTTGTTCAATGCAGGGCTCTTGGTTGAATACCTGAAACTAACATTTCTATTATAAGCAGAACAAGAGATCTATGGAAGGCAACAGTGCAGCTTACATGGTTGAAATTTACTTTACAAAAAATGTCTCTACTTAAAATCATCAAAAAACATCAGAATTAGGGCAATGGTAGAGAAGTCATTCGTGCCATCCATCAAAGGCATCCCATGTTTTTCTCATAAGTAAATATTTCTGAAACCTACTGACTCTAAGCAGTCTGAAGGATAACTCTCTAAAGGTTGCCGAATGCAATGCTAGCCTCTCACAATGTAAAAAGGGACCTCTGAGTCTTTATTCAATTAATTCTCCATATCCCAGGTGATCAAACTAACCTCTAAACTTGAAGTAAGAGATCTACTATCATTTTACATAACTGCAGTTAGAAGTAACTAAAATGAAAACAGTGTAGGGAAATAGCTCTGGAATTACATAGCATCAGTGGAATATACCATGCTTTGCCTTGAGATTCATGAATCATCTTTGCTTTGTTTTGGGGGGTTTTTGTTGTTGTTGTTGTTTGTTTAGTTTTTAAGATCATAAAGCTCAGAGATGGGCCTTTGTCTTCATCTCTTACCAATATGAAATAATCTTATTAACAACAATACTTCAAATATCTCAGGATTATGATTCTAGGGAAAATACTCCCCGCCTCCACCTAGCACCCCACCGTCTGTTGTCTCATAGATGCTCAAAAGCAATTTCCTGGTCTTAGTTCAACATTTTCCTGAAGTCTGCCATCTACCAAGGTACTCTGCGTGTGGCCCCTCACTCTGCTGCTGCTCTCTGTGCCCTCCATGAAAATATTATTTCAGGATAAAGATAGCTTCTCTTGTTGCTTACAAAGCTACAAACCCACCAGAGAACAAATGACACCGAATTTCCTTCAGTTTTCACTGTGTATGTGTCATGCTGTGTTGCGCAGATAAAATAAACAAGTAGAATGTGTCTCTCTCTGTGTCACATTTTAAACCAGATATTGAATCAACATTGCTGGAGCCCCCTTCTGCTCATGGAGTCCTTTATAGAAAGAGTCCACGAGTCTGTCTTTGCGTCCTGTCAGTTTCCCACCCCAACCACGTACAAACCACATCTAAGTCTCTTCTTCTTTGTGCAAATAAACTCATGAATGGTCTGACTAAGCAGTAACTCCTTGAACATACAGTATACGGTATCTCAACTATCGGATTGTGGGTTGAGCCTGCCCTTCTGGAGGATTTTTCTGGGGAATCTAAACATGGTTTGGCCTGAAGATACGTACACTGTCGAGATGTCCTTCCTAGAAATCTTTTCTAGGCTAAACAGTTTTTCCTCACCCTGAATCCTTATAATTCTTCCAAGACAGTCAGATACAAACCTGTCTTTATTTGCTCTGTGTAGTTGTTACATGTGGATAAAAATGTATTTAAAAAATGAAGAATTTGGGCTCTAAAACCTTAAAAGGTTTGGAGCGGGCTCTTGTATTTCATTTATTTGAACTGTTAACAAAATTGCCTCTTGCAGTCCCTAAAGAATTTAAAGGAACTCTCAACTTTTGTCACAAATCATCCTGAGCTTGTGTTGTAATACTGACTTAACGTTCTCAAGCTCCTTCTAATTGGAGTTTTGCCTCAGCTCATCCAGGGTGATTTGCTAAAACCAAAAAGACAGAAGAGAAAAGAGAATGTTAAATCTTCTTTGCTTCTTTACACACAGTTGTCAGTTCTGGAAATCTAACTGAAAGAAGGAGGCGCGGTTATTTGCTGACATCAGAGAAATGGGGGAGAGATAAAACCATGTACAATGTTGATAGATGTCAGTCATACTCAAATCGTTCATATGCAGCCAGATCTAGAAACACAATATCACTCATGCTTCTGGATGAACAGTTGTCTGAACTGAGCATAATGGAACCACATGACAAGTGTCCTCCACGTGTCACGAACAGCTAAGGTATCAGGAGCTGTATTTTCGAAACAAGTGTTCAATTCTCATTACTGAGGTTTGCCCTCATCAATACACACAATCACAGTTATTTAAGACTCTTAGATCTCCAGATCCATAAACTCTAAGAAAATCTTTAAGAAAAGTAGATAAAACCTCTGGGATTAGAGGTTCTAAGTGAGGAAAAATAGTCAAGTAATTACAGTAATATCTGTGGGTATGTTCCTTAGATGTGGTTTTCTTTATTTCTATATATAACTTAAGATGTACAGCTATATTTACAAAATCCTCAAGATTAGTTTCTGTGACTCTTTTAACTGATTTTGATAAAAGTGACTGTAGCACATTTGTTAGTCATCTATTCGGAACCTCCTGGCTCCTCTTTCCTAAAGATATTAATTTCAATTTGAGTATCTACTATTCCACGATGCAGGCCATGTGTTCTGTAGAAAGTTAAATTTGAGGACGTAGCATTCAGTTGACCTAAGCCAACAAGTATTTTTCCATTCTCTTGCATAATGTCTGGTTCAAATGGATGTTGGATGTGACCTTAGCCAATCCAGCCAAAAATTAATTTTTTTAAAAAAGATTTTATTTATTTAGTTGAGAGAAAGGAAGAGAGACAGAGAGGGAAAGGGAGGATGAGAGGGAGAGGGAGAAGCAAGCTCCCCTTCCAGTAGAGAGCCCAGTGTGGGGCTCGATCACAGGACCCTGAGATCATGACTTGAGCCTAAGGCAGATGCTTAACTAAGCCACCCAGGTGCACCCAGAAATTAAACTTTAAAAAGTAACTTTTAGGCCTTTTGCTTAAAACCTTGAGAGAAAAACACTTCCATTTCTGCATAATGTGTAGCTTCAAAGACTAGAACTGCTGCAGCTATTATATCAGTATGAGAAAAGCTCTAAAATCAACTTTTTACAATGGAAGGGAGAAATAAAAAAAAATGGGCCCTCAAGCCACTTTCACTGGAATCTTTTTGTTACATGTAGCATAAAGAATAAAAAATGCAGTATAGTGTGGTACACAAGCTAAGGCATATACCTATAGTTGTGGATTTCTGATCTCTAGAAATGTCTTCCCCTAGAGGTTCCACTTTTAAAATGTGGCAGTAGGCACAAATGGCTTTAATCCTCTGCTGTTTTATGTGATAAAAAATAAAATACCAATTACCTTAATAATTTATCTTCCATTTTTGAAATATTTCTATAAATAGAAATAGTAATAATTTCTTTTAAATTCATATTAGAGTCATTGAAAGGTCACATGACTTTGCCTTATTTTGGAGATTATGTGTACATATACCACGTGTTTCACAAATGATGGAAAGAATAAATGGGGATATTAATATGTTGGAATATCTTAGAATTCTATTAGTGGCAACTCCTTTAATATTTAGGGTTTTTTTCTCTCCAAAAATTCACTCAAATTATTGTTATCATATGTTTTAATACAGAGATAGACCACTTCACATTAAAACTTGAGCAAAAGTCATCAATAATAAATTACTTTAAAAGATCAATAATTGCAAAGGAGAAATAATAAGTCTTTAAGATATTTAATTTACTATTATTCTTAGGAATATTATGCACTGAGTTGTGTAACTATGTCACATTCTAACGTATGAGAATGTTGTATATTGTGATAATAATATTAAGTTATATAACATCAAGAAGTTTGATGCTTATAAACAACTAAATATTATCACTATCTTGCTATTTTCAATATCTATATTATGAGCTATATGTATTAATAAGAATAATTTAAATATTTAATTACTGACTAATCAGGAATCCATTTTCATGTATTCTTCATAGTAATTCTTGGAGGTGGATACCATTATTATTCCTTATTTTTCATATAAAGAAACTAAGGTTTATAGATATTCAATAACTTGGTCAAGGTAAACATCTAGCAGACAACTGAGGCTCAAATCCATGAAATCTAACGTCAAGCCTTTGAGGTTAATCACTACATGATTTTTCCCAGAATATCAGACCTTCCCCAATTTAAAATTTAGCAAAATAAAAATGTTTTAACTACTACAAATGTAAGAGACATATGATAAACAGTCAATTAATGAATAGAATTAAATCCAGCAATTAAGCAAGCTAATTGTTTCCTGTAGTGATGGATATTTTGTGCCACTGATAACTAAAGAAATAATGAGTTACAGAGTGTATATGTTCAGATAGACTGAACTTGGAAATATTTGTCTGAGGAGATAAAGTTTTAGAAACTATTTAAAAGATGAATTTTCTTGTCAGTCATACTACATTGCCTTTTATAAAACAAAGAAACTACACAGAGATGGGGATAAGTCGATCGGATGGTAGATTTTTCTTATAATTATTCTGATTATTTTGATAAATGATATAAAATATTTTATAAAACTTTATAGTTTTTGCAGTTTAATGCATATAAATACTTGGTAATTTCCTATCATTCTTCCAGGATTCATCACCTTATCATTTCATATATTTATGCTCACACAATATCTTAAAAATACTATCCAATCACACTGAATCCAAGTACCACTCAGCTACATTAACAGTTTCAGAAATTGTACAACTCTTTCCAAAGATAGAAAGACTTTGTCTCCAAAGACTTTGTCATTTGGGAATACTGCCAAGACCTTGCTGTCAAAGCCTTCTCAAAGAAACAGATTCCAGGAGGGCATATCTGCTGTATGGATTGAAAAAAAAAAACTTCACATCAGCCATGGGCTTACGATGACCCTGAGCACAAGGTCAGAAAAACAAACAAACAAACAAACAAGTCACCATTAAATAAACTGGTCAGTTGATTAAAATTGATTTTTTTGATAAAATATATATTTGTGACAACCCCCCACCCTGTGATCTCTCTCTCTGCCTGAATCTCCACTCTCGGTAAACTACCCAGTTCATATTTGTTTCCTATTCTTTACGGCTCTGTTATTTTTTGCATGTCACTTAGTCTTCCCTGTGATTTCATATCAGAGGCACAATATAAACTTTATTTCATAATAACAGTGCTTAACATGTATTCTTGCCTGTAAATAATGTAACCGAAGACTGTTGTAACAACAATCTCAGCTCCACTGCAGCCTCTGTATTGATAATTGGTTATTATCAATTATTAACAACCCACACCCACCTTCACCACATCTATTCTCCTTCTCTCCTAATCCCAGTGGATCACATACTGAAGTTCCCAAGATACCGTGTTTATACCTTGTTTATTTCCTCAGCATTGCTCATACCAGTACATCTAGTTCCTTCATACAAGAACTTTCCTTTGAGTCATCTAGGGTGAATTGTTTCCTGACAAGACCATTTAGTCACCAAAACTGTTCTCCACATTATTGCTATGGATAGCTTGATTTCCTTCTGCTGTTGGGCCTTTGCTTCCCTAATACCTCCTACACCATTCAAGCATTATGCCCCATTAGAGCAAAGATTTTTCTTTCTTAAACAGTGCCGTATTGTAAGCCCTCAGATGGAACCCTGAACATAAAGCAAGCATCCAGGAAATGACTACTGATGAATGGATGGAAGTTACTGCTAAAGATGAAGAGTAAAATGTTCACTGCTATGATTAAAACTGTCCCCATTTTACTTACCACTTGCATTAGAAAGTCTGAAATATATTTGGTCCAATTAGAATTGCATTAGTTTTTTTTAAGATTAATTTATTTATTCATGAGAGAGAGAGGCAGAGGGGAGAAGCAGGCTCCCCATGGGGAGCCGGATGTGGGACTCAATCCAGGACCCTGGGATCATGACCTGATCAAAGGCAGATGCTCAAACGCTGAGCCACACAGGCATCCTGGAAATGTAGCCTCTTAATATATGGTTATAGAAAGACTTATTATGGGGAAAAGGAAAAGATGATGTTTTAGGTACAAGTCAGGGAACAATTTTAAAGTTATATCCCCAAAGGTATGTTTTCTCACATCTGTGAATATCTGTTATGGGTTGAAATGTGTTCACCCAAAATCCATATGTTGAAATCCCAAATCCCAGTACCTCAGAATGTAACCAATTTGGAGAGGGAACCTTTAAAAAGATAATTAAGGGGGCACCTGGGTGGCTCAGTCAGTCAATTGTCCAGTTAATTGACTTTGACTCAGGTCATGATCTCAGGATCATGAGATTGAGCCCCATGTTGGGCTCTGCCCTCAGAACAAAGTCTGCTTGTGATTCTCTCTCTCCCTCTGCCTCTGCCCACCCCCCTGCTTTCTCTGTCTCTCTAAAATAAGTAAATATATCTATCAAAAAATAAAATAAAAATTTAATTCGGGTTAAATGTGGTCAGATGGGTGGGCCTTAATCTGTAGGACTGTATTTGTAGATAGGGCCTTAAAAGAGGTGATTTAGTTAAAATAAGGCTGATAGCATGAGGCTTTAATCTAATATGACTGGTGTCCTTATAAGAGAAAGACACCAGGAATGTCCAGACACTGAGAAAAGGCCATGTAAGGACACAGTGAGAAGATGGCCATCTACAAACCAAGAGGAATAGCCTTATCAGAAACCAACCCTGCCAGCACTTGGATCGTCTATTTCCAACCTCCAGAATTGTGAGAAACGTTTTTGTGTAAGCTACCCATCATGGTATTTTATTATGACAGCTCTAGAAAGCTAATATAATATCTCAATCTGTTTATAAATATAAGATCTTCAGACCTACTTGCTTTTCAAATTTCATGAGGTACCTTTACACCGAGTCTGTTAAATTTTAAGTCTAATTGTCTTAATTTGATAAACAAAATACTGATTCGTTTCCTATGGGGAAAAATGAGTGATGTAAAATTGATGTAGACACATGAAATTGCAAGTAGAAGCTGAAAACTGTCAATTATTTTGTGATATAAAGTTAACTTAGACACTTATTTAGAATAATTCCCTCTAGTGAAGAAAATGTAGCTTCTCCAAACACAGAAATAAACCCATGCTTATATGGCCAATTAATCTATCATAAAGGAGGCAAGAATACACAATGGGGAAAAGATAATCTCTTCAATAAATGGTTCTGGGAAAACTGAATAGTTATATGCAATAGAATGAAACTGGCACACTTCTTACACTATACACAAAAATAACTCAAAATGGATTAAAGACCTAAACGTAGGGGAGCCTGGGTAGCCCAGTGGGTTAAACATCAGCCTTCTGCTCAAGTCACGATCCCAGGGTCCTGAGATCAAGTCCCATATTGGGCTCTCTGCTCAGTGGGGAGCCTGTGTCTCCCTCTCTCCCTGCCTGTTGTCCCCTCTACTTGTGTGCATGCTCTCTCCCTCTCTGTCAAATAAATAAATAAAATTGTAAAAAAAAAAAAAAAAAAGACAAATGTAGAACCTGAAACCATGAAACTCCTAAAAGAAAACATAGACAATAATCCTCTGAACATCAATCTTGGCAATATTTTTCAGGATAGGTCTCCCTAAGCAAGGGAAACAAAGCAAAAATAAATAATTGCGACTATATCAAACCAAAAAGCTTTTGCACAGTAAAGGAAACAATCAATAGAACAAAAAGGCAACCAGATGAAGATATTTGCAAATTATATGTCTGATAAGTCATGGATATTATGAATGTCATGATATCCAAAGTATATAAAGAACTCAGACAACTCAACACCAAAAAAAAAAAAAAAAAAAAAAACCCAAACAAACAAACAAAAAACCCCCAATAATCTGATTTTAAAAAATAAGCAGGACACCTAAATAGACATTTTCCCAAAGAGGCAACCATGAGACACTTGAAAAGGTGCTTAACATCACTGATCAATAGGGAAATGCAAATCAAAACCACAATGAGATATCACCTAATTCAGTCAAGATGGTTAATATCAAGAAAGCAAGAAATAGTAAGTACTGGCAAGGACATGGAGAAAAAGGAACCCTCCTGCATGCACTGTTGGTGGAAATTTAAAGAAATGCAGCTACTATGGAAAATAAAGGTTTTCCTCAAAATTTTTGAAAAACGAAGTTCCTCAAAAAACTAAAAATAGTTTTAGTACGATTTTAGTCAAAATTGTACTGTACAAACCAGTAGTTCTCTGGGTAATTACCTGAAGAAAATGAAAACACTAATCCAAAAAGATATATGGGCCCCTATTTTAAATACAGTATTGTTTACAGTAGCCAACATATGGAAGCAATCTAAGTGTCCATCAATAGATGATGAGTGGATAAAGAAGATGGGGTATTTACACACAAAGGAAAGTTACTCAGCTTCCAAAAAAGAATACGAAGGGGATATTATGCAAAGTAAAATCAATCGGGCAGAGAAAGACAAACACTATATGGTTTCACTTATATATGGAATCTAAAAAATGAAACAAATGAACAAACAAGCAATAAAGAAACAGACTCATAAATATGGAGAACAAACCAGGGGTCCTGAGAGTGGAAGAGGGGTGGAACACAGGTAAAATAGACAAAGGGGATTAAGAGGTACAAACTTCTAGTAATAAAATAAATAAGTCATGGAGATAGAAAGTACAGCATCAGGAGCACAGTCAATAATATCATAGTCAGTTTGCACAGTGACCGATGGTAGCTATGTTTATCACATGAGCATTTCATAATGTAATTGTTGAATCACTGTGTTGTACACCTGAAGCTAATCTAATGGTATATGTTAATTATACTTTAATTAAAAGCCTCAAACAAAGGACAAGGTAGCTTCTCTACCTTTTTACCCCCAAATTTTGGCACACAGTAGAAACTCAAATTTGTGCTGAATGGCTGAATTAACGATCTCATAAATTCATGTATCTTATAGTAGTAGTTTTTAAAATGTGGTTCTTGGGATATTAGCATCAGCATCATCTATGAATTTCTTAATTTCTTAGAAAGGGTACATTTCTGAATCCAACTCCAGACTTACTGAATCAGAAACTCTGGGGCCCTGGCAGTCTGAATTTTAAAGGTCTATCGGGTGATGCTGATATAGGCTAAAATTCAAGAACCACTACTTTACAAGGCTACAAATCCTAGCACCTCAGCATGAAATGAATAACTCTGATAGTGTATGGGGAGAAAGAGTTCCTTATCTCATAAACAGATTAAACTATTTCCTTGGGAAGCCTGGGTGGCTCAGTGGTTAAGCATCTGCCTTAGGCTCAGGGTGTGATCCTAGCATCACAGGATCAAGTCCCACATCAGGCTCCCTGCATGGAGCCTGCTTCTCCCTCTGCCTATGTCTCTGCCTCTCTCTCTATCTATGTCTTTCATAAATAAATAAATAAATTCCTTTTAAAAAAATAAAAAAACTATTTCCTCTAAACATTCTTGTAATAACAATTGATATGTTTTTAAATGGAAAATGTTTCATTAATTTTCTGGATTCTAAATTTTGTGATATTGCAAATAGGAACTCATTAACTCACCGACATTAACATTGATAATATACTAATAAATTATAACTTTTTAAAAACCTAATTCTTAGTAACATTTATTTAGGGTGATCTTTCAAGAAATATGTCAGGCAATATGATGTAATTATATGGTATACCATTAGTAGCATTTGTTAAAAATTAGCTGTAGTCCTATTTCATCCAACATTACTCACCTAGTAATTACATGAAAAGACTTAACCACAATGTGAATCTCTAATGTTAACTTGCCATTTACATTTGATGAATCATTCTCAACAGCTTAAGAACTTCAAATACAGTAGTAAAAAAGGAATTAATCGCTAATGGACAATACTTTTCCATTGTCCTTTATTTTCTTCAACTCGTAATAAAAAAGGAATTAATCTCTAAGGGACCATACTTTTCCATTGCCCTTTATTTTCATCAACTCCAGTGTCAGAGCCCGGAGCCATGATCTGCAACTGATTTAGACTCGTCAAAGACAGACATCAGGTTCACTTCAACACAAAAAACTTCTAAGAATTCTTTCACATATGTAAACAGCCTCCCTGAAATCAAGTTCTAACTACATTTTTTCAGTATGTGAATATCTTTATTTCGTAACATAGATGATGTTCAAAGGGAAGTAGGGAAAAAAACCTTCTTACTTGTAGAACTTAGAACCAATGAATAATCCACTATACAATCTGCTTATACTCATTTTAAACTACATTAAATAGCAAATTCTGTATTTACCACAATGGTAAGATGTTTTCAACTTGTTTAGTCTACAATCATGGCATGTGCTTTCATTTGGTTATAAAAGGCTACACACTTCTTATAACACAAACTGAGAGTTTGGAACACACTTATGGCCTGTCCAGACCTCATGAAGTCACTGTGCAGCCCCTGAATAATTATGAGGTCCAGGTTTGTCCCTGAGTAGTCCAGCCAGATGTGTGGACAAGCCAATTGTGATTACTTGGAATTGAATGGAGTATCTCATAACCACAATAAAATTTTAAAATTACAATGAAGAAAAATAATATATCAAGGTCTCTGTAACAAGTGTAATATAATATAGACATAAAAACTTGTTTATGACCATAGAAATAAAAATCTATAGGGTAGTGCTAAGGCTTCTGTGGTTTGTGGCATACATTCAACATGAAGGGAAAGCTGTTTCTGTTAGAGGCATTAAGAAATATAAAGATATCTTCCCCCCCACCTCTAGTCCATATTCATAGACTTCCTGCATTCTAGGGATCTGGGACACCCAGTTAAGAACCCTAGTGTGGAAAAGTGTCATACAATACCATGAAATTATTATCAGTCAAAAGAAGAGTCTGGGGAATTCCACAGGCCCTATGATATATATTTTTTACTTCAAAAAACATACAATATGTAACAAAATTTTTAAAAACTTAGGAGACATTCAACCAAATGCCATGTCAAGATCCCAATTCAAATAAAGCAACTATCAAACATATTTGGAAAATATGCCAAAAATGGGCATGGATGGGGTCTTAAGTTTATTTTGTTAAGTATAACAGTGATGACATGATGAGGCTTAAAAATTCTTTTCTAGCAGAGATCTACTACTGAAGTTACTGTGGATGAACCCTGATATGTTACCTTGGGTTTACTTTAAAATACCCCAGGATAAAAAGTGAGGGAAAGGATTGATGAAATAAGAGGAGCAGAATATTGGTGAGCTCTTAAAGCTGGGCGCATGGGGTTCTATTATATCATCCCTAATAATTGTATTAATTTCAGAACTTCCCCCAATAAATAGGTACTTAAAGATGAGAAATTGCCAGAAGGCTTTCAGATGGGAGAAATGTCACCTGACTTAGTTGGCAAGGAAGCTCCCAGAAGGGTGTGCTGGCATCTCTTTGCTACACCTCACAGCCACCCACCCCACCCTTTGCTGCAGTCACAACTGCAGTTGTGCACCCTTTTGCTGTAGTCACAACTGCAGTTACCAGCTGTGCAGAGGTGCAAATGGCCTCATCCTGCCTCAGGTGCTTCTCATGTCTCCCACTTCCTACAAGGGGTTGATTGTCTCCTACCCCAATCTCCTGTCTCCTACCCCAATGGATTGCCAGCAGGAATGCATTCAGCAATTCTGTTACACAGGCAAGCCTGGCCATAGGTTAACACCACCCAAGGGCAAACTCTGACCCATGGGGGTGGGGCTGATGAAAATTATTCCTCTCTTCCCTTCCTCCAGGAGACAGTTCTGCAGGGTTCGAACAGCCTCACCAGGTTTTTAGTGGAATTTAGCCTGAGTAGCTTACGGTGATCATAGCAACGACCCTTAGATGATCTGTTTCACCGTGTCTGCTGCTCCACTGTTGGAATGGCCTAGCAAAATAAGCTGGCTGGACAGAAGCCCTTGTCTCAAGGTCTGCTTCTGGGGAACTAATCAAGAAAGTAAAAGGAAAATTAGACTATGAATTATGGCATTTTTTTCAAGCATTAAACAAACCACTTAAAATACTATGTTAGTTGGATGCTCTAAAAAGCAGCCTCTGAGATGAAAAGTTGATTGAACAGCAATGCCTATAAAAGATAAAAGTTGAGTGAAGCAGAAGGTCACACAGGAAAACTTGAGATCACAATAAAAGGAAAAGGGAGGTAGGAGAAATATGAGGCAGGACACCTTCTAACAGTGACACAGACCTGACAAAGTGTTAGCCCATCAGCAGAGAGCTCTGGAGCAAAGATGGGGAGATATGCCAGGACCAGGACCCATACTGCACTCGGGCATGGCTCTAAGCTGGCTGAGAATGCTGTGGGGTGGGACCAAAGGCTGTGAGAGACTGACACTTAGATTATATACGTGGATATGCCAGTTATATAGCTTATCAGTCATATGGGTTATCAGCTATTTGGATTATCAGCCATAAGGATTTTAGCCATATGGATTATCAGCCATATGGATTATTAGCTATTTGGATTATCAACTATTTGGATTATCAGCCATATGGATTATCAGCCATATGGATTATCAACTATTTGGATTTTCAGCCATATGGATTATCAGCTATTTGGATTATCAGCCATTGGATTATCAGATATTTGGATTATCAGCCACATGGATTATCAGCTATTTGGATTATCAGCCATATGGATTATCAGCCATATGGATTATCAGCCACATGGATCATCAGCTATTTGGATTATCAGCCATATGGATTATCGGCCATATGGATTATCGGCTATTTGGATTATCAGCCCTATGGATTATCAGCCACATGGATTATCAGCCATATGGATTATCAGCTATTTGGATTATCAACCACATGGATTATCAGCTACTGTGCTAACTGTAGTTGAGTAAATTCTCTCTCTCTCTTTTAAGATGTACTATTTACTTGAGAGCATGTGCATGTGCGCACAGAGGGAGGGGTAAAGGAGAGGGAGAAGGAAAGACTCCCGAGCAGCCTCTGCACTGAGCGTGGGCTGGATGCAGAACCCCTCTCATGACCCTGAGATCCTGACCTGAGCCCAGACCAACTGAGCCACCCAGGGCCCTGAACGAATCCTCTCTCAAAGAGAGATTCAAACACCCGCCTCCATGACTGCCTAAGGTGCATGTTGGAGGAAAAAATTTTGTTGATTCATATATTTGATTACCCCTCTTCTTTGTAACCTCAGTGAAAAGGTCTATAAAGATGAAAATGAAATCAGTAATTGCTGACAACTACAGTTACACATGGTTGGTCACTCTTGCTGAGGAAACCTCTGGCAACTCTGTGAACCCCTGAAGTTCTCCATGGTAGTATTTGGAGATGAGGGAAAAAGTGAGTGCTGGTGACACAAATGAGTTACTGCCATCAAGGCCCATGTGGTGGTCGTGCACTCACAGGAGATTCAGAGGCCCAGCAAGGCCTGTAGGGCCTCCCGGAGAACAGTCATGAGACGGCCTGCCAACTGGGTGGGGGCTCAGAGACAGATGGCTCTGGAACTCTCCTTATGGGCCCCACTTGGCCTCAGGGCTGGGGTGATCCAATTCCTGAGGACACACTAAGAAAGGCAAAGGAATTAACAATAAATTACTCGCATCGACATGTCTCTCACAGACTGTGCTCCTCACTCCCAGAAGACTCTTTCCTGACTTTTCTTAAAATACAGCCACAAATGTGAGCCAAGCAGCCATTAGAGACCATGTGATTGTAGTTCTTCAAGAAAAAAAAAAGGATCAGTTTATAACTAATGGAACAGTTACAAAGCTTCTAAGTGCACCACACAGGACAGTCCCCGTCCAGGCCTCACTTCATCACCTGCGCCACAGTAAGGATCCAGCCATCAGAACCAGGAGCACTGCGCCCCTGAGTGGGTCGGCTGGTTAAGGGTCAGATCTCGATTTCAGCTGAGGTCATGATCTCAGGGTCATGAGATCCATCGAGCCCCAGTCAGCCTCCACGCTCAGCTCAGAATCGGCTTGGGACTCGCTCACTCCCTCTCCCTTTACCCCTCCCCCTGGTCTAAATAAATAAATAAATAACATTTTTTTAAAAAGCAGCATACATGTCTGTATATGTCACATGGAATCCTTTTCCTTTTACAATTCTTCCTTTCTTTATCATGTTTCACACAATTTAAATAGCATTCTGAAAGCATGTGGCTGCATGCACACTCGTCACTCTTAAGTTGATCTCATCAAGTGATTTCCAAGTAGTCTTTCTAGCATTATCAATTTTTTACTCTATTCACTTTCAAGACAAAAATCAGTTGAAAGGTATTGAGGGGGTGTAGACCCGGGGCACCCAGCCGAGCCCCAAGGGAAAGGCTTATTTGCTCACAGCTCTCTGGCTTTTGAGAGCCTGTCTTGTTGTTGTTGTTGCTGTTGTTGTTTTGTTTTGTTTTGTCTTTGAGAAACCATGTAATAGAGAAGAGGGCCTTTAGGCAATTTCCCTGGGGAATAACAATACAGATATTCCTAAAGAAAAATGAGTGTCTTCCCTTTCTGTGTCACAGCTCAGAAAAAAATCTTTTGTTATAGTCATTAGAAGTAAAAACAGAGCTCTGTCTGCAGAACAAATACAAAAAATACATCATCTTGCCTTTCTAATATTCTAAGTTACTCATTAGAAAGAAAGATCCTACCATAATTCAGTTAATTACATTGCCAATTGTGTACATGATTCTTCTTTGCTGTTTAGAATAAGTTAGAAAATCATGCATTCGAAAAGCTGTGTAATAAGGATGTTGAGACGGATAACAATTCTATAGCAAGAGTTCAATATATTATGTGGATTTTTGGTGTAACATTGATATCATTAATAAATGTTCGAGTGTTCTTTCTTATTTTTTCTACCTCTATAGAGCCTAAAAGGAAAGTTCAACTAAGCACTACTCCATTTGTATTTATAGAACAACCAAGATCCTTAGATATCTGATAACCAGTTGACTGACCAAGACACTGGAGAGAAGTCTATACTTAGTTAATATATTTATATATAACAGAGCAAAATACAAGCCGCTATTTGTAGTTACTGCTTCACCGAATCTGGGGATAGATTTGTAAAGTCATGTGTGCATGGTGTAACCGTTCCATTTTTGTTGTGTTCAGTAACGTACCCAGAACATTCCCGTGATTAAGAGCTTGCCATATCACATTACCTAGTGATGAGCAACATCTCTTATTCAGTGATAAGCAACGAATTCTTTCCATGCTTACCTCATGTCGCTTTCTAATCATAAAGACCCCGTAGATGCAGAACCAACAAATCTCTGATGGCAGGAGGAAAATAGTAGAATGACGTAAAGAAGGTCAAAAAGATGTATGACGGCAAATGAAGTGGAAGGGGCACCATCCGGCACCGAACAATCAGCTTACCACTCCGTGTTCAGAAAGGCCCAGGTACGACTATTATCCAGAGTCAAGAGTCCTCCACACATGTGGCCTTAAGTCACCAACCACAGGCTCTCAGTTAACAGCTATCATCTGCCTGGTCTTGAATTTAGCGCTAGATGAGATACAAATAGACACAAAAGCCTAATGGTCAAGGAGTTTATAATCTATCCACAACTGCACACCAACCATGCTAGTACCAGGTGTTAGGACCTACTGAGTGGCACTGATCTAACGGTGACAGCAGCTTGACAGATGGTAGGGCTGAAGTGATCCCTGTGGTGACGTGGAACGTGTGGTGGGCCGTAAGGGCTGGCCATGAGTTTGTGAGATGAAAGGAAAAACAACTTCAGGCAAAGGAAATAAACACACAAGGTTAGGTTGACATTAGGGATCTTGCTAGAGAGAATCCTCAGGTTTTTCATAAGATTGATAAATATGGCGTAGTGGACAGAATGTGGATAATCATTTCTGGATAGGGGAAGGGAGGAATAAACGTTTCCTACAGAGCAAAAGAAGAAGATAAACAGTAAGTGAGAGGCTCACTGATACAAACCAGTGAGAGAAAAATGGTTACTCAGCATAGGGCAGAAGAAATAAAGTCAACACACGCATGACTTGAGGGTGTGAGCAATGTGCTACACGGCTTATTTAGTCCAACTGCTTTGGGCACCAACGGCTTTATTGCAGTGCCCTGCAAATATCCATGGTGGTAACCCACGGGATTGCCTTAAGGTTCTAGCCAACCAGGGCCAGACTATAACTTTGACATGGTTCCTTCTCAAGGTTGCATGATACTGGGAGGGAACTCATGAGCAGTGTGTGACCTATCCTGGGACATAGAGTAGCCTGCACCCCAGGAGCTAGTTAGCCTGGGTTCTTCCTCATGTCCCCGGCAACCTAGACCCCACCCAGGAAACTCTCCTGGCATCTCCGGGTGTCAGAAATTTCTCTGCCCTGATTGAGGTTCCCAATCAAAGAATTTTTTAGAGTTTTAGAAGGGTTGAAACTCACTTCCTCCAGGAAGCAAATTTCAGGCAAGTGATTCTCTTCCACCATCTCAGCAAACTTCCATATCAAATCTGCACATTTGTGATCCATCGGAAGCTATGACTCCTGCCCATCCCTCCAGGCTCTTGAGCCTTCAGAGAATTCATCTCTTCCAACAAGTCTGGCAGCCACTACTGGCCATCGACCAGGCAATCAAGCCGCGTTATCCTCCTGTGCCGTGGGGCACACTGGTGTGCTGTTTCCCTGTCTTTTCTAAAGAATCAATTTAGGCATCACCTCCACTTTCAAATTTAGCTTACCACTGCAAAGTAGACCTTTTTTTTCCATTCTTTTAAAAAGTTTTAATATTATTCTGTGCCAGTCTCTATCTAAGGTCTCTCTGCCCTCCAAATTGAACATCCATTCTGAGAATTTGAGACATAAGAGCTCTTTCATCAATAATTCATGCGTGTACCTTGCACACATCTTCAAAAACACATGGTTGCATATTTTTTGTTTCTGTATCTTTTTCTCACTATATCATAAGCCCTTAAGGGCAAAGACTGCTGCTGGGGAATCTTGAGAGTCTCTAGCCCCCAGCAAACTGTTGGGACACATTTCTGCTCTCCGACACCCAAGGGCAGTGCTGTCATCAGACAGTGATGGTGGAATTATGTTTAACAAATTGAGTTTTTCACATATCAAAGGGCTTTTAAACACTATTGTTCTTATTATTTACAATGGCATATTTTAGGACAACAGCTCTTGTTTTATAAATTCAACTGATAAGGAAGTTTGATTGATAAAACAATTGATCCCCAAAACCCAACACCAAAAGAGTCTATTATTTTTCTTCTCAGGACACAGTCCCTTAAAAAATACTTCATGGTATTTTTGTGTATATGTCATAAATCTTTTCCTAAATGATTTCTCAATTTGTATTTATTAGCTTCAATTCTTCTCTCCCTCTCAAGTATTTTTCTTCCTAAATATTCATCCTGAGATTTGAGGGGAAGGGTGCTGGCGGTGGGTTTTCACTTGTTGCTGTTGTTTTGCTTATTTTCTAACACAATCTGTGGTTCACCTCCAAAAACTGGGCAATGACCCAGAGAACAAAGAACATCAATAATCCTATGATGTGTTCCTTCTTTATCTTTTTATTTTATTTTATTTTTCACTCTAACTCAAGAGTTTGTGTTCACCTCTCCTCTACGGTTTGGATCTGTAGGCTTTGCAAACTTCTATTTCTTAGTTTATACACCCTAACTTCTGAAAGAAAGAAGGACTTTTATTTATCCGATTGTATCTCCACCAATTTTCTATAAGCTGTCACTTTCAACTGCCGAGTTAAAAATGTTCTGTGGGGATGATGGCAGCTACTTCTGCTCATCCCCTTTTCTCTTGCACAGGTGGGAGCCAGAAGCACCGTGCAAAAAAATGGATAAAGACTTTCAGACGTTATTTTTCTGGGACAACATGACTGATGTCACTTTGTATTCTTTCCAGTCAACTTACAGTCTTTATATTACAATCTATGTTTATTATCTCTTTATATTCCAATATATGTATATGACATAAATCCTTAACTAAAAATAAGTACTTCTGTCTACCACTCCTTTTTAACTTTTAAAAATCTCAATAATGAGCCTGTATCTCCTTGTCAGATATCACCCCCTCATTGTCGAGACATTTCACTGCACCTTCTAGCTTCCCGGAATTGCTCCTCGTGTATTCAATCCAAACCACCATACATTTACTACTTGAGCCATCTTTTTCTCAGTCAAAATGCAATCAAAATGAAGCTGTCTTAGGTTTTTATTTTAAAATAATAAAGAGATGCCAATCCTCTCAACAACCGTATTAAGGAATTATGGGGATAGTAATTGTCTCATACTTTAAATAGGAAGAAGCTGGGCTATAGATAAAAGTGTGCACTTTGTATACAAATAAGTCAGTGGCTGGTCTGGGAAGGAAGCCCAGGGAATTTGTGTGCTATGTTGGCATATCAGTCCGTAGACTAATTTTTATTTTCACTTAAGATAAAATCATAGTACTGGAAGGGCCTAGTTTCAGTTACGTCCTACGCAGAATTCTATTAGCACTATGCCAAAGGAAAGGTTAATTTCACAAATGCTTATAGAAGAATTCTTTGTAATAGGATTCCAAGATTTTTTTTTTTAATGTGAGAGTCATCAAACCATAGCTCTATTTCACAAATTAGAATTTAGACTAACCAGGAGAAATGGCTTGGAGGTCTTCTGGTAGAGAACAATGATCGGTGGCATTGTGATAGTCATAAAAGCTTTCTTTGATTATGCCATCCAGGTCCAAAGCTATCTTGGTCCTAAGTTGTCATTTATTTACTAGTTCATTCAATAATTATTTACTCAGCAGATATTATGCGCCTGTCCTCAATAAAAAATGTAGACGTAATTCCCTTCGGACAGCTTACCATCTTTTAGAGGAGACAGAAGCAATTATTTACAATGTGTTAATTCCTCTGTTAGAAAATGTACAGAGCTCAAGAGGAGGATTTGGTCAGGGCAACTGTGTAAGATTTCAGAACTCAGTGAGCTTTGAGCTTTTCTACAGGAAGCGGTATCTTAAAGTGGGGCTTGGAGGATGGAAAAAAAAAAAGAGATAAGCCGGCCAAATAGGAGGTATGGTAGTTAAAGAATATTGCAGGTACAACGTGTACAGGGCCACAAATGAAAGACAGTGTGGGACATTACATGGTCTGTAAGAAGTTCATCATGAGTGGAGTGCAAAAATGGAAAGTGACAGAGATGAGACCAAAAAAAAAAAAAAAAAAAAAAAAAAAACAGATCTAGGGCCATCTATTTTAGAAAAGAAAATAGAGCAGAGATTGTTATTGTTAAAGAGTCAGGGAGTAAATATTTTAGGCTTTTGGGGCATGCAGGCTCTTACCTTAACTATTGCAGAGCTAAAGGAACCTGAAACAATATATAAATGAATATAACTCATCGGATATACAGATCCATTTGTAGAGAACTGACACTTTAAAAATAGTTTCTGATCCATGAACACAAGTGTATCTCTTCATTTATTTTATTCTCTCATTTCACTCAATAGCGTCTTCTAGTTTCTCCCTTTTTTGGTCTTATTCTTGTTTGCCAAATTTATCCCTATTTCACATTTTAGGTGCCACTGTAAATAATATTATTTCATTTAATATTCTTATTTTGCATCGTTTGTATATAGAAACATCATCTATTTTTGGATATGGATCTTGTATCCTGCAACATTGCTAAACTCACTTATTATAGTAACTTGATTATGGGCTCCATAAAATATTCTATGAAGATGATTATATTTTTTGTAAATAAAATTACTTTCTTTTTAATCTGAATTTATTTCTTTCACTTGCCATATTGTACTGGCTAAAACCTAAAATACAATGCTGATTAATAGTGATGGGATTGAATATCCTTATCATTTTTTTCCCATTTTAGGAGGCTAGCATTTAGTCTTAAACCATCAAGTGTGAGAGGGTCACTGTAGGTTTTTGATAGAAGACTTTTATCAAGTTAAGGATTTTCCCTTCTGTGCATTAATTTGACATGAGGCTATGGTGCCAGTATTTTGGTCAAACACCAGCCTAGAAGTTATTATGAAGATATTTTGTAGACGTGAATCACATTTAAATCAGAAGCTATCAAAATAAATAAATAAATAACAATAAATAAATCAGTAGCTGCCCTCTTTAATGTGGGCGGGTCTCATCGGGTCACTTAGAGGCCTTAAGAAAAAAGATGCAACTCCTCCAGAAAAGCAGGAATTCTGGCTCCAGACTGACTTCAGACTCAAGACTGAAACATCAACTCTTCCCCAGGTGTCTGGCCTGCCAAACTGCCTGAAGATTTCGAACTTGCCAGCCCCCACAAACACAGGAGTTAATTTTAAAAAAATAAGTTGTCTTATTTTCTCCTCCCTGCCCCCTCCTTCTTTGCCTCCTCTTCATTTCTCTCTTCTTCTGTAGATAGATAGATAGATAGATAGATAGATAGATAGAGACAGATAGATGATATATACATAGATAAATGATAGATACATGATAGATAGATATAGATAGATGATATATAGGTAGATGATAGATACATAGATGATAGACACAAAGATAGATGATAGATACATCATAGATGATAGATGATAGATAGATATAGATAGATAGGTAGATAGATAATAGATGATAGATACATAGATGAGAGATAGATGATAGATACATGATAGATAGATAGATAATCTTATTGGTTCTGTTTTTCTGGAGACTACTAATACACCTCCCATTCCTAGTTTGCTAAGTGTTTCTAAAAGGAACGGGTTTAATCAAAAGTTTTATCAAACATTTTTTCTGCATGTATTGAGATGATTACATGGCTTTTCGACTTAGTTGGTTCATGTAGTGAGTCATATTTTTTATTTTTAAATGTTAAATCAGATTTGTATCACTGGAACAAACTCCATTTGGGCATAGAATTTATCATTTCTATGTATTATATTTGATTGGCTAAAATTTTGTCAATAATTTTTACATCTGTGTTCAGAAAGAGTATTAGTCTACAATTTTCTTTCCTTGTAGTGCATTAGTCTGGTTTTGGTGTCAGACAAAATGCTGGCTTCAAAGAATAAATTGGAAAATATTCCTTCCTCTTCAATATTCTGGAAGAGTTTGTGTAACCATGCTAAATTTACTCATTAGTTCTAGTAGGCTTTGCTTTTGTTTTCTTTTGTAAAACGCATAGAATTTTTGAAGTATACAATGTGTCATCCTCAAATCTAAGTTTTATTTCTTCCTTTCTAATCTTACTGCTTTTTTGTTCCTTCTAGCTTTATTTTGCAGCTAGGACTCTCATTTCAATGGTGGGAAAAAAAAAAAAAAGCAGTGAGCGGCATCAGTCTCTCCTTCCCCATTTTAGACAGACTTTTCAGTCTTTTACCATTACATGTGATGTGAATCATAGGATTTTCATAGATTCCCTCAATCAGGTTGGGGACATCTTTTGTATTCTTAGTTTTCTGAAAGTTTTGTTTGCTTGTTTGTTTAAATCATGAATTGGTGTTTAGGTTTGTTACATAATTTCACACATCTTGAGGTGATCCTATTTTTTTCTGATTTTTTTTCTGTTAAAATATGTTGAAATTACATTGATTTCAAAGTTGCTTTAAAATCTTTACAACCTTACATTATGAAATGATCTGCACTTGGTTGAGATTTAATATTTTGGTTATATATTGCCATGTATGAGTTGCTCACTGCTGGGACTTCCATAACAAAAGACACGAATGAGTGGCTTATACAACAGAAATGCATTGTCTCAGAGTTCTGGAAGCTAGAATTTAGCAATATTTAAATGGCAAATTCTATTTCCTGGGCAAAAGACAGCTGTCAAAATCTCTTCTCATTTCTTAGACCTCCAGCTTCTGCTTTCCTCTCCGTTCTTCAGTGATTTGCTTATCATATGCATATTTTAGGAAACATCTAAAGAGTCAAAAATAATACGTATGCAGAACTGTACATGCCGAATTTGGGGGTGGGCATCCCTATTCTGAGGCTTCTTCCTAAGAATGTTCCCTTCAATACCTACCTACTCCCATCTTTTTCAACCTTTGTCTTTTCAGTCCATAAGATTGTACTATGGTATTGAATTCCACTACTCTGTATATCTCAGGTAACTGGGAAGCATCCTCTGGGGGGAAACCAATAAATAAGAGTATCATTTTGTTCACTTCTTTTAACAATTATGTCTTATGCAGTTTCTGATACTTGTAATTGCTTTTAGTATCTTCAAAACTATTTTCAAAAGTCTGGATTTAGAACAGTTATCAACAGGAGGATCACTTTGATAAGTTACTATTACTGGAACAGGAACTCTAATCAATGTTCTTTTAGTTAAAAAACTTTTCAAGTGTAATCTTCCATAATTCCTATGTATTAATTTATTTATTATAATGAATATAATATTTTTATTGTTTAATTTAAACTTTGCTTTTATGAAACTCATAATTTTATAGATATAATAAATCAAAAGGAGTTTTTTTGTTTTGTTTTGTTTTCAAACAGAGTTTTAAAATAATATTCAATACTAGTAAATAGCTAAAATACATATGCCTTATTTTTATCATAATCCCATTATTTTAACATAACAGAATTTAATAAACTTTAACATAATGCTTTAACACAAATATTTCATTATTAATATAATTTAAAACCTAATTAGAGAAACAGGAACATAGGAACATAAGAAAAAATAAAATAAGACCAAGGGAGAGGGAGCAAGCAAACCATAAGAGACTCAACTACAAGAAACAAACTGAGGGGGGATCCCTGGATGGCTCAGTGGTTTGGCATCTGCCTTTGGCCCAGGGCATGGCTCTGGAGTCTCGGGGTCGAGTCCCACGTCGGGCTCCCTGCATGGAGCCTGCTTCTCCCTCTGCCTGTGTCTCTGCCTCTCTCTCTGTGTGTGTCTCTCATGAATAAATAAATAAAATATTAAAAAAAAAGGAAACAAACTGAGGGCTGCTGGAGGGGAGGTGAGGAGGATGGGGTAACTGGGTGATGGGCGATAAGGTGGGCACCTGATGCAATGATTAATAGGTGTTATATGCAACTGATAAATCACTAAATTCTACCCCTGAAACTAATAATACAGTATATGTTACCTAAATTGAATCTAAATAAAAATATTTTTAAAAAATATAATTAGGGGCGCTGGAGTGGCTGTCAGTGAAGCATCCAACTCCTGATTTCAGCTCAGGCCATGATCTCCGGAGTGTTTGAGCCCTGCATCCGGCTCCACAGGCCAAACGGAGTCTGCTTGAGATTCTCTCTCCCTTTCCCTCTGCCCCTCCCCCTGCTCACATACATGCATACATAAATAAATAAAACCTTTAAAAAACAAGAAAAACCATAATTAGAAATATTACCTGCAAGGAATTTCCCACCCTGCCCATGTTTTCATTATCATTAGCATCACTGTTTCTCTTCTCTATTTTGTGCAGACAATACAGGAACACCTTTACATTACCCATAACTTGGTGTAACTAAAAGAGGTCCAAAAATCATTCTTAACACAGAAACTTTAAAGATCAGAACCCAAACCAGAGAGTAGGTGGAGGTAATAAGGCATTGTTGAACTGCTATTGAGCTAGATACTATCTCCCTCAAAATAAAGAATCAGTAACTAATCATCCTCTTTCTTCTCTCAATTTTCTTCTTTTCATCTATTAATTAAACTTCTCGGGCAGCCCGGTGGCTCAGCGGTTTAGCACCTGCCTTCGGCCCAGGGTGTGACCCTGGAGTCCTGGGATCGAGTCCCAAGTCCGGCTCCCTGCATGGAGCCTGCTTCTCCCTCTGCCTGTTTCTCTGCCTGTGTCTCTGCCTCTCTCTTTCTCTCTCGCTCTTGCTCTCTCTCTCTGTGTCTCTCATGAATAAATAAATAAAATCTTTAAAAAAAACTTTTCTCAGACTCACTGTAAGTAGGAGATAACTGACCACTAACTTAAGAAAAATGGCTAAAAAATAAGTTTCTCTTTAATATATAAGATCAAGTCTACAGATAATTAATTGCATATTATTACTTTTTTCACCATTTACTTTTACTCTAGTGAAGGGAGCACAACATTACAGAATGTTATGTTGACTGGCATAATAGTAGGATTAAGTTTCAGCTTTGCATTCCCATAGAATTTTTTTTCCATCTCCTGTTTGTTTTTTTTAATTCTAGTTAGTTAACATATAGTGTATTATTGATTTCAGGAGTAGAATTTAGTGATTTATCACTTACATACAATACCTAGTGCTCATCATGACTAGTGCCTTCCTTAATGCCCATCACCCACCTAACCCGGCCCCCACCCACCTCCCCTCCAACAACCCTCAGTTTGTTCTCTAACCACAGAGTCTCTTGCATTTGCCTCTCACTGTTTTTATCTTATTTTTCCTTCCCTTCACTGATGTTCATGTTTTATTTCTTAAATTCCACATGAGAAAGTCATATGATATTTCTTTCTCTGACTGACTTATTCCACTTAGCACAATATACTCTACTTCCATTCAAGTTATTGCAAATGGCAATACTTCGTTCTTTTTGACAGCTGAGTACTATTCCATTATGTCTATAATATCCATTATGCATGTGCGTGTGTGTGTGTATGTATGTATATATATATATATTCCACATTTTATTTATCCATTCATCTGTTGACTGACATCTGGGTTCCTTCCATAGTTTGGCTGTTGTGGACATTGCTGCTATAAATACTGGGGTGCCCCTTTGAATCCATTATGTTTGTATCCCTTGGATTAATAGTTGTGCAATTGTGGGTCCTAGGGCAGCTCTATTTTTAACTTCTTGAGGACCCTCCACACTGTTTTCCAGAGTGGCTGCACCAGCTTGCATTCCCACCAACAGGGCAAGAGGCTTCCCCTTTCTTTGAATCCTTGTCAACATCTGTTCTTTCTAATTTTAGCCATTCTGACATGTGTGAGGTGATATCTCATTATGGTTTTGATTTGTGTTTCCGTGATGATGACTGATGTGTCTGTTGGCCATTTGTGTGTCTTCTTTGGAGAAATGTCTGCTCATGTCTTCTGCTTATTTCTCGACAAGATTATTTGTTTTTTGGGTGTAGATTTTGTGAGTTCTTTACAGATTAGGGATACTAGCCTTTTATCAGATATGTCATTGGCAAATATCTTCTCCCATTCTGCCAGTTGACTTTTAATTTGTTCATTGTTTCCTTTGCTGTGCAGAAGCTTTTTATCTTGAATAAATCCCAATAATTCATTTTTACTTTTGTTTTCCTTGCCTTCAGAGACATGTCTAGTAAGAAGCTGCTGCAGCGGAGGTCAGAGGTTGCTGCCTGTGTTCTCCTCTAGGGTTTTGATAGTTTCCCATATTACATTTTGCTGGTTTCCTATATTTCATCCATTGAATTTATTTTTGTGTCTGGTGTAAGAGAGTTGTACAGTTTCATTCTTCTGCACGTCACTGTCCAGTTTTCCCAACATAATTTGTTGAAGAGATGTTTCTCCATTGGATATTATTTCCTGCTTTGATGAAGATGAGTTGGCCATATAGTGGTGGGTCCATTTCTGGGTTCTCTGTTCTGTTCTATTCATCTATGTGTGTCTGCTTTTGTGCCAGTACCATATTGTCTTAATGACTACTGCTTTGTAATGCAGTGTGAAGTCTGGGAATGTGATGCCTCTCACTTTGCTTTTCTTTTTCAACATTACTTTGGCTATTTGTCTTTTCTGGTTTCACACAAACTTTAGGATTGTTTGTTCTAGCTTTTTGTAAAATGCTGGTGCTGTTTTGATTGAGATTGTATGGAATGTGTATATAGATTTGGGTAGTGTAGACATTTTAAGAATATTTGTTCTAATCCATAAGCATGGAATATTCTTATTTCCTTGTATCTTCTTCAATTTCTTTCCTAGTGTTCTATAGTTCTCAGAGTACAGCTCTTTCACCTCTTCGGTTAGGTTATTCCTAGGTATCTTATGGTTTTAAGTATAATTGTAAATGGGATCAATACTTTGATTTCTCTTTCTGATGCTTCATTACTGTTATATAGAAATAGAACAGACTTCTGTACGCTGATTTTTGATGAATTCATGAATTCATTCTAGCAATTTTTTGGTAGAGTCTTTCAGGTTTTCTACATAGGGTATTATCTGTACTATCTGTGAAGAGTGAAAATTCAACATCTGCCTTGCTGATTTGGATGCTTTTATTTCCTTTTGTTGTCTGATTACTGAGGCTAGGACCTAGTACTGTTGAACAATAGTGGTGGGAGTGGACATCCCTGTTGTGTTCCTTCAGGGAAATGCTCTTTTTCCCCAGTGAGGATGATATTAGCTATGGGTCTTCCACATATGGCCTTTATAAAGTTGAGGTTATGTTCCTTCTATCCCTATTTTCTTGAGGGTTTTTATCAAGAAAGGATGCTGTATTTGGTGAAATGATTTTTCTGCACTTATTGAGAGGATCATATATATGGTTCTTATCCTTTCTTTTATTAATGTGATGTATCACATTGGTTGGTCTGTGGATATTGAACCACACCTGAAACTCGAGAAGAAAACCCACTTCATCATGGTGAATAATCCTTCTAATGTACTGTTAGTTTTGATCAGCTATATCTTGTTGAGAATTTTTGCATCCATGTTCATTCAGGGATATTGTCCTGTAATTCTCCTTTTTAGTGTGGTCTTTGTCTGATTTGGGGATCAAGGTACTGCTGGCCTCATATGATGAGTTTTTAAGTTTTCCTTCCATGCCTATTTCTTGGAACAGTTTCAAAACAATAGGTATTAATTCTTCTTTAAAATTTTGGTAGAGGGATCCCTGGGTGGCGCAGCGGTTTGGCGCCTGCCTTTGGCCCAGGGCGCGATCCTGGAGACCCGGGATCGAATCCCACGTCGGGCTCCCGGTGCATGGAGCCTGCTTCTCCCTCTGCCTGTGTCTCTGCCTCTCTCTCTATCTCTCTGTGACTATCATAAATAAATAAAAAAAAAAAATAAAAATAAAAAATAAAATTTTGGTAGAAAAAAAATGTTTGATAGAATTCCCCTGGGATGCCACCCAGCCCTGGACTCTATTTGTTGGGAGATTTTTGATTACTGATTCAATTTTGTTGTTGCAGGTTATGAGTTGGTTCAGATTTTCTGTGCCTTCTTGTTTCAGTTTGATATATTTATATGTATATGTTTCTAGGAATTTATCCATTTCTTTTAGGTTGACTAATTTATTGGTATATAATTGCTCATAATATTCTCTTAAAATTGTTTCTTTTTTTTTTTTTTTGCAGTGTTGTGATCTCTTTCTTTCGCGATTTTATTTATTTAGGTCCTTTCTCTTTTCTTTTTGATGAGTCTGGCTTGAGATTTATCACTTTTGTTAATTTTTTCAAAAAACCAACTCCTAGTTTTGTTGATCTGTTCTACTGGTTTGTATTTGTATGTCATTTATTTCTGCTCCAATCTTAATCATTTCCCTTCTTCTGTTGATTTTAGGCTTTGTGTGCTGTTCTTTTTCCAGCTCCGTTAGGTATAAGGTTAAGTTTGTATTTGAGACTTTTCTTGCTTTTTGAGAAAGGCCTGTATTGCAATGTACATCCCTATTAGGACTGCCTTTTATGCATCCCAAAAGTCTTGGACTGTACTGTTTTCTTTTTCATTTACTTCCATGTATTTTTAAAATTTCTTCTTTAATTTCCAGTTAATCCATTCTTTCTTTAGTATGACGTTCTTTAACCTCTTGTATTAGTGGTCTTTCCAAATTTTTTCTTCTGGATGACTTCAACTTTCATAGCATTGTGGTCTGAAAATATGCATGGTATGATCTCAATCTTTTTGTACTGATTGAGGCCTGATTTGTGACTCAGTGTGTGATTTATTCTGGAGAATGTTCCATGTGCACTAGAAAAGAATGTATTCCACTGCTTTAGGGTGAAATGCTCTGAATATATCTGTTAAGTCCATCTGATTCAGCGAGACATTTAAAGTCCTTAGTTCCTTGTTAATCTGCTTAGATGATCCGTCTGTCGCTGTGAGTCGGGTGTTATGTTACTGTATTATGACCAATTTTTTTTTTAAGTCTTTTAGTTGATTTATATATTTGGCTGCTCCCAAGTTGGGGACATAAATATTTATAATTGTTAAATCTTCTTGTTAGATATACCCCTTTATTATGATATAGTGCCTTTCTTCATCTCTTATTACAGTCTTTGTTTAAGATCTAGTTTGATATAAGTATGTCCAGCTTTCTTTAGATGTCCGTTAGCATAATTGATGTTCTCTGTCCCCTCACTTTCAATCTGGAGGTGTCTTTTGGTCTGAAAAAAGTCTCATATAAGCAGCATATCAATGGATCTTTTTAAAAATCCATTCTGATTCTCTATACCTTTTGACTGGAACATTTAGCCCATTTACATTCAGAGTGATTATTGATAGATATGAATTTAGTAAGCATACCCTTTTGGCCTGTCATTTTTCTGTGGACAAGTCTGCTGCTAACTTTACATGTCTACCTTGGTATGTTTAGGACCTTTTATCTCCAGCTGCTTTCAGAATTCTTGCTTCATATCTGTATTCTGCAAATTTTACTATGATATGTCTTGGTGTTGAACTGTTTTTGTTGATTTTTGAGGGGATTTTTAAGTGCCTCCTGGACTTGAATGCCTGTTTCTCTCCCCAGATCAGGGATGTTCTCAGATATATTTGTGCAAATAGACCTTCTGTTTCTTTTTCCTTCTCTTCTTCTGGAACTCCTATAATACAGGTATTATGTACTTTGTAGAATCGCTAAGTTCTCTAAGTCTATATTCATGATCTAATGGTTTTCTTTCCCTCTTCTTTTCAGCTTCATTATTTTCCATAATATCTTCTGTATCACTGATTTGTTTTTCTCCTCCTTCCATCCTCATTGTGATTACATGCAGTTGACTTTGCATCTCAGTTATAGCATTTTTTATTTCAGGCTGACTCATTTTTAGGTCTTTATCTCTGCAGTCAGGGTTTTTCTGGGGTCTTCTATGCTTCTTTTAAGTCCAGCTCATATTCTTATGACTGTTGTTCTAAATTCGTGTTCAGATATATTGGTTATATCTGTTTTCAGCAAACCACTGGCTGTGATTTCTTCTTTTGGGGAGAATTCCTCCATCTTGTCATTATATCTAGGTTTCTGTCTTTTATGTGTAATAAAACCTTGTTATCCTTCCTGCTCCTGTAGTAATACTATATTAAGAAGGGGTCCTACACTGTTCAGGGCCTGGAGCTTCAAGAGGTGTTTCTAGTGTATGCTGTGTGTACTCTGCTGCTATGTTTTGGATGCTGTTTCCCACAGGTCAGTCCTCTGCAGAGTTCTTCCTTGGTTGCAGTGGGGAGTGTTTGGACCTTTAACTAATTGTGCTTTGATTTGTTTGTTAAGATAAGCCTGACCTAAAAAAAAAAGAAGGAAAGAAAGAAAGAATGACAAAAAGAAAAAGGCCTGATCCAAGAAAAGAGAAAAGGAAAAAAGGAAAGGAACAAGAAAGTATAAGCCTAATACCAAAGAAAAAGAAAGAAGGAAAATAAATAAAAGGGGGGAAAGAATCTAATCCAAAATGCGAGAAAAGGAAACAAACAAGCAAGACAATAAATGAACAAAAAACTGTTAAGTCCTATGCCGAAAAAATTAAAAATGAATTTAAAATGTTTAAAAATAAATTAAATTAAAAAGTTTTTTTTTTTTTTTTTTAAGTTTGGTCCTATTTTCACCAGAATGAAGCTGATGACTTGGAGCACTCTAGAATCAACAGTCTTGATGCATGTGAAGGGCCTGTGTATTGAGGAAGAGCCCTACGGTATTGGCTCACAGTCATACCTGCCCTAGTAAAGAAGCCCCTGCCCAGTGAAGAGATGCAGGATTTGGTGTGACTCCAGCCTCTGCTGGAGACATGTTTCTCTCTGAAGTCCTACCATGCTGGTGGGCAAGGGGACAGGGGAGGAGGTGGGAGATGGCATTACTCCACCCTCTCCTCACTGGAGGGGAACTTGTGGCTGTCACTGTTCAGGAGGACCTCACAGAAAAGTGAACAATGTCCTCTTCTGTGTCCCAGACTTCTCCCAGATGAGACCCTCATACCACTGACTTCTCTGTGTGAAAAGTGCTCCATTCCTTCCATAGTACCTGGGCTTTTCTCTCCCAATTCACATCTCTCAACCTCGTGTCTGCCACATTCTCTCCCTCCAAATGTGCAGATTGTTTTCTTAATCCTCAGATCGATTTCCTAGTTGTTTGAAATGATTTGATGTTGATCTTGCTGTATTCAAGGGATGAGACAAGCCAAGGGTCCCCCTACTACTCGGCCATCTTAACTTCTCCCATTGCATTCCCTTAGAAATTTAAAAAGAGGCCAATATGCTAATATACTGTGCTGAACACAGGAGATAGAAAAATGACTAGATGTAATCCTCAACCTCAAAAAGTATATGATTATTCCCTAACTCATCCCCCTTCCCCAGATTTTTCATGCTGATCCTTTCCTCTACCTTCTCATTGTCAAGTCTCTAATATATATCTTATTACACTTCTAAAGCATAGTGGCCTCTTGTGAGGCACAGCATGATAATGGAGAAAACATGAACTTTGAAGTCAGAGAGACCTGAAGTCACATCTTAACTTTAACATTTATGAAATATATGTTCTTAAGGAAATTACTTCAACTCTCTGGGCTTAATTTTTTTCATTTGTAATATATGAGCATTAGCAAATACATTAAAGTGTTTTTGCAGAGAGTAGATGAAGTAACATTTGTGCAAACCTCCTTCAAAATTATCAAAGCTAAATAAGTCTTCATTTTTTTCCTTCCATCAGCATTGAGAAAATGTAAATATAGTTTATAAACTAAAAGTAATCTACAATTTTCACCTTATTTTGAATCCATCAAGCATATTGCAATATGCTTGATAGATTAATCTTAAATTTGCTGGAACACAAAATATATCTTAAAAGTCTTAATCAGCTTTCACTTTCTTTTCTCAGGTGGTCTAGCACTTCCTCTGCCCAACTTTCAGGTTACCAAGAGTTGTTTACATCATCACTTTCCAATTATTTCTCAATTACTTCCCGAAGTCTACTATAATTTGTCAGCCTTCCCTGGGCAATTTGGACAGACATACACATTCTCTCACTTCTAACCCTCTGATTTTATTTCCAGGAGTTCCAGCCTCCAGAACTCTACCACTCAGTCTGTGATACATTGTTATGGCAGCTTGGCAAACCAATACATGTAGTTTTTGAATCTTTGTTAATGTTCCCATAAAAACAGATGGGCACTCAGAGCAGCAAAATCAAAAACTATGGAAAGCCTCTACATCAGTACTGGGTGAAAATTATCCTCATGAACCTTAAAATGTTAACAAGTAAAAATGCATACCTCAAGAACAAAACCCAAACAGCCCTGCTACATGACTGTGCAGGAAGAAGCAAAGGACAAGCACAGTGACTTCCAAGCACAGCTAGAGAACCCTCAAATCACCAAGCTCTGGAAGGCTTGGAAAGCAAATATGGGAATAGTAACTAATTTGGCAAAGGATTTGACAGGGTCCAGTTTGTGAGTACAATGTAGGAAGAAATGGTAAGGTCATATGGTATTGGAGTAGTCTAAGTCCTTGAACTCTTTTAAAAACCAAACAGATAAAATAGTCAAAGCCGCTTCCAAAACTTCTTGGGGACAGAATCCAAATTGAGCAGGGCATGGGAAAGAAGAGGGAGGCATATAGAAAAAAAAAGGTCATCTAATATTAGAGAGGGAAAAGCCATATCTCAGAGAGCATCAACACATTTTTTTCAACACTTCACTAAACCAACAGAAGAGGGAGGTCTAGAACCATAATGCCAGGAAATGTAATATTATCCATTCTTCTTTCCTAATAATACAAGAAAAGTAATCTCAAGCATGAGCAATGAAAATGATTGCAGTAAATTCACAGATGAAATTATTATAATAGGGATCCCTGGGTGGCGCAGTGGTTTGGCGCCTGCCTTTGGCCCAGGGCGCGATCCTGGAGACCCGGGATCGAATCCCATGTCGGGCTCCCTGCATGGAGCCTGTGTCTCTGCCTGTCTCTCTCTCTCTTTCTCTCTGTGACTATCATGAATAAATAAATAAAATCTTTAAAAAAAAAAAAAAAAGAAATTATTATAATAAAAATGAGATTAAAGGGAAAGTTTATGTATCTACAGACAATGGAGGTGCACTAGAAATACATTTCCACAAACACCCAACCATTAAAAATTAGTCCGAAGAAATTAAGAAATTGCTATAAGCTATGAATTAACAACTTAAATAATACTTACACAAAGTTATAAATGTGATTACTGGACAAAAATATTATTTGAAAGATTGCTGACAAAAATTAGCATTATAAACAAAAGAAAAAAATCACTTTGGAAATAAAGGCAAAACTAGAAGGGACACGTACACCAACATGAATAATGACTTAAGAAGATGCAGAGGAACTGATGTTTAAAAATCAAACTAGAATGAAGACAAAAAGTGATTCAAAATAAAACGAAAGCTATCACCAGAAGATACTAAAGATCCAATATATGAAAATCAACACTGTAAAACAGAACAAATACTAAAAACACAATTCAAAACAATTTAATGAAAAAAGAGAAGTTGAAAGTATATACTGTAAGGCACACTGTATATGTGGATAAATGATCTAAAACAGGAAACTCACAGATACTTTCAGGTAAACTATTACATTTTAGGAAAAATGAGGAAAAAGTGGTGGGGGAGAGACGGGTTAAGCATTTAGATAAAAACATCAAAACACCTAAAGGAAAAGGAAATTAGGTTTTTGTTAGACTAGTCAACATTTTATGCAAGAAGACATTGAAGAAACATATTTCAGAAACAAAGTAAAAGAAAATATAAGCTAATGAGTTTTATATTCAGGCAAACTACCATACATATATACACATACAGCATATATAAGCCAAATGAAATTATCCAACTATTAGGAACATTAAAAACCCAGAGAATATTGCTTACAGAAGCACTTCTGAAAGAATCCATTAAAGAAAATTTTCAGGCAACCTAAAAAAAAATTGGAAGTCATCAGCATGATGTCTGGAAGATGACTTAAGTAAATATTTACCTATAGAACTAAAATTAACAGATGGTTAAAAAGAAAAGAGTATAGTCACTATCTTGTAAGAGGATAAATACACTATAGTTATTTTATACTGTATATGGAAAGGGAGAAGAGATACTAACTTAGGTAGTCCAAAAATGACACCTGAAAACAATTTGAACCTAATTATAAACTTCTACATTTAAATTCCAGTTGATAGAAAATACTGGAGAGAGAGAAAGAAGCTAAATGACACCACAGGAAGAAATGTACAAATTCTAGAACTCCTCAGGACATCTGACCTGGTTTCTTCAATAAGTTAATTGTGTAAAAAAACTAAAGGAGTAAAGACCATTTTACAACACAAATAATCTAAAAAGCATAATAACCAAATACAGTGAAAGTTCCTTTCTTGGATTCTATTTCAAAGTAACCACAAAAAGATACTTTTAGATGACTGATGAAATCTGAATACGTACTAGGGATTAGATCATAATAAAATTATTTATAATTATACCGACGTGATGATGATACTATGGTTATGTAAGAAAATGTCTCCACCTTTTTTGAGATACATATTGACACTTAGGAGTTGAAATGACATGACTGTGATTCACTTTAAAACAGTTTAGTAAACATAGAGAATGGTCAAGTAAGTCAGAATGTTGCAGGTTGTTAGATGATTGAATAATTTTTCATAATAAAAATTATAAAAGGGAAAAATGGCACTCAAAAGATCCATATCACATACCTGGATCCTGTAAATATTATATCTTATTTAGAAAAAAAGGGCTATGCAGATGTAATTAAATTAAGGACCTTGGGATAAGATTGTCTTGAATTATCTGAACATGCACTAAATCCAATGACAAAAACTTTGTAAGAGACACATAAAGAGCAGACTGAAGAGTTGTAGGTAATTGGCCCTGGAGGCCAACATTGGTGCTACGTAACAAAGGAATGCCAAATGCCATCAAAGGCTGGAGAAAGGAAGGAATGAGATCTTAGAGTTCTCTGGAGGGAGTGTGGTCCTTCTGAGTGTGGATATTTGGCCAATAAACTTTGACAGAATAAATTTCTGTTGTTTTAAATTAACAAATTTGTGATAGTTTGTTACAGTAGTCCTAGGAAACAAATACACTAAATTCGTTAATATTCATATTAAAACCCAAAGGGCAATGATTTAAAAATAAATGAAATAATAAAAACTAACATCGTAAAAATGAAGATAATCATATTAATTGCGCTGATAAAAGTAAGTGGGCTTACTTTTCCTATTTAAAGAGTAAAATTCAAATTGCTAACAAAGCAAAATCTAACATTATGCTTCATTCTGAAGTCATATTTTGAAAAAAGAGTTTCAGGGGCACCTGGGTGGCTCAATGGTTGAGCATCTGCCTTTGGCTCAGGGCATGATCCCAGGGTCCTGGGATCGAGTCCCACATCGGGTTGCTTGCAGGGTGCCTGCCTCTCCCTCTGCCTATGTCTCTGCTTCTGTGTGTCTCTCATGAATAAATAAATAGAATCTTAAAAATAAACAAAAAAACAAAATTAAATTAAAAAAAAGAGTTTCAGAGAGGTTAAAAAATGGGGTTAGACAATGCTACATCAGGAAAGTAGAAAAAATGAGAAAGTAATTGGAAAAAAGAAAGTAAGAAAGCAAGTGATCTCAATCTTTATTTTTACAAGGTAGAATTCAAACCCAAAATATTTAAGAAAACAAAGCAAAATACTTTATAAAGTTTGCAATTCACAATGAAGATGTACAAATTATTAATATTTATGTTAATAAATATAAATAACACAACAAAATCTTTCATGATGTAGTATCCACAGATTTAAGGAGAAACGGAAATAAACTACCAGTGAGAAATTTTAACATACCTCTAACAATTCAAGACAAATAATATGGAAAAAATAAGTAAGGACATAGAACAATATAGGCCACTAAAAACCTCAACATATTTGAAAAAGTAGAAATAATACAATCACTATTATTTGATCATACTTCAAAAAATTAAACTAAATGAATTTTCTAAATTGAGAGTTTTATCCAACTGAAAATTCAAAACACATTATTAAGCAAAGAGAAATGTAAAACAAGTTTTAAAATATAATAATAGTTTTGTTTAAAAAAATATAATAATAGTAAACACAGGAAATATCAGAATAAAAATATATGAAATATAGTTAAGACAAGTATCATAGGCTAATTAATAGTATTATGTACTTAAATCAATAAAAACTACCATTAAAAATAACTGAACTTTTAAAATCCAACTAAAAATTAAGGGAAAGAACCACAAAATAAACTAAAAGTAACCAGAAGAAAGGAATAAAAATAAAGAAAAAATAAACAGTAACACAGAAAAATAGAACTAGTACATTCAAAGCCCAGATCTTTGAAATTGTTAACAAAATAGATACATTAACTGAAATAGCCACAGAAAGAAAATAGAAGAAATGACATATAGGTAAGACAGGAAATATGTCAAAATGTCAAAGAATACTTTACACATCTCTATGCCAATGTTATTTGATCTAGATGAAAAGGATAATTTTATCCCAAAAGTTCAACTTAACAAAATTGACCCCGATGGAAATAGAAAGCTTAAACATACCATTCATCAAAAATAAAAAGAAAAAATGGTTAGAGTTCACCTGGGACCCATTAAAGAACAAACAAACAAATTAAAAAACAAACAGAGAATTATACTAATTCTTTAAAATTAGATTCTTCCAACACAGCTACTCCAGAGGATAGAAAAAGAAAGACATAATTACATTATGAAAAAAGTATAACATTGATTCCCAAACCAGGCAATGATACAAGCAAACAAAAAATACTACAATTCAAACTCACCCACAAATACTTAAAGCAAAAAAACATCCAAAATATTAACAAAATTTTTAAAAAATTTGATGTATGACATATTAAAAGATAATATAGCACAAGTAAATGAGGTTTGTATCATTTTATATAATACCCATATCTTCTGAACTAAGAAGAAAAACAAAGGTCATTTCCATACATAAAGAAACAATATATTACAAGTTTGACAGCTTCTCTTTTTTAAAAAAATAGAATTAATTGGTACTTCCTTATCTTCATAAAATATATCCATCTCAGTCCAAAGCCAATCTTACCTAATGGGAAAATATTAGAACTGTTCTGTACATTTAAAAATGTGACAAAACTACACATTACATTCATTACTACTTAACATTTTTATTGGAGATTTTAGCCAAATAAACTAAACACAAGGAAGCAATTAAAGTCATAATACTTGGAAAGATGGAAGTAAATTCTATTTACAAATCAAAAATTCTATCTTTGGGTATAACAAAAAAAATAATAGAGAAACTATCAAACAATAGCTTCATATATACAAACAAACCTGGCTAAACCCCATCTATGACAGCAAGTGTGCATATTTAGATTAACAAATTATATATGTAGATGAATTAATATACTATACAGTGCATATACATATAAATTAAGAAGTAAACTTACTAAGAAATATACAAAACCTACACACTGAAATCACCAAAGACACCAAAGTATTTGTGGACAAAAAGACTTAGTGCCGTGAAGACATTAGTACTCTCTAAGTTAATTTATAAATTTAATGTAAGCTCAATAGAAATATCATCAAGGATTTTTTTCTTGAACTAGATAACATTATTATAAAGTTCATATGGAAGAATAAATAAATAAGAATTGACATGAAATCCCTGAAAAAAGATTAATGTCTAGAGGGGGTGACTAGCCCTCCTATACATTTTTATTAATATAGAATATACAGTTTCTGGGCAGCCCCGGTGGCTCAGCGGTTAAGCGCCGCCTGCAGCCCAGGGCGTGATCCTGGAGATCCCGGATCGAGTTCCACGTCAGGCTCTCTGTATGGTGCCTGCTTCTCCCTCTGCCTGTGCCTCTGCCTTTCTCTCTCTCTGTCTCTGTCTCTATGAATAAATAAATAAATAAATAAAATCTTAAAAAAAATAAAGTGATTTAAAAAAAAAGAATATACAGTTTCTTTTTTTTTTAAGATTTTATTTATTTATTCATGATAGACATAGAGAGAGAGAGAGAGGCAAAGACATAGGCAGAGGCAGAAGCAGGCTCCATGCCAGGAGCCTGACATGGGACTCGATCCTGGGACTCTAGGATGATGCCCTGGGCCAAAGGCAGGTGCTAAACCGCTCAGCCACCCAGGGATCCCCAGTTTCTATAATTAAGGTGTTAATGTGCAAATAGGCAGACAGACCAATAGCCCAGAATTTTAACATATATACACATATATTCATTCATTCATAATTCATTCATTCATATATTTTTAGTACATGTTTGTATATTTAATTACATACGGAAAACTATTGCTCAGTAAAACTTTTTAATAATCAGTATTAGGAGAACTGGATAGAGGAAAAATATCATTGTTTCCATTGCTCATACCATACATGGTGGCAAATTCCAAATGGATCAAATTCCAGTAGCAATCAATTAACAAAACCATGGGTGAGTTGTGATGTAACCTAGGTGTGAGGAGACTTTCCTGCTATGACTTAGATACTGAAAGCTACAAGGACAAAATATTGATATTTTTATTACATAAATACGCATGATCAAAAAAAGCCATAAGAAAAAAATCAAATGACAAAGTAGGAAAAATATCTCAAACATTTATCACAAAAATAGTTAATATCACAAATGTATAAAGTTCTTCTAAAATTGTGAAGGAAAAAAGTTCACAAACCCTATAAAAATTTCCTGGGATTAAGAACAGAGTTCATAGTAAAAGAACTGCAAATAGCACTTAACCATATGAAAGAATATTCAGTCTTCCTCATGATAAGAAAATGCAAACTAGAATCACACTGAAATATTTTTCACCTATAATATTAGCAAAACTCCCAAATTTAGCTCACATACTTCTGGTGAAACTATAGGGAAATAGGTGTTCTCAAATATTGCTGTGGGAAAGGAAAGTAATACAACCCTTACAGAAGGAAATTTGAAACTACCTAGCAAATCATATACTTACCATTCAACCCAGAAATTTGTGCTAGGAATCAATACCAAAATATATGAAAAGACACAAGTGAATTCCCCAGGAGTTAGGGACCTGCAATACCATGGGAAATATATATGGTAATGACTTCTTCAGTCATTGTTCAGAGGGATCTAAGACTATTTTCTCAAGCCTAAAGTCTCTGCATGCTAAAGAATAACCAAACATGGTGAGGACTATTAGACACAGAATCTATTAGACATTGATCTCTAGAGACACACGGAATCATTATGGCCTCCTTTAGAGGCAGGGGCAAATGAGGTAATAAATGACATTCTGGCTAAAATCTAGTTTAAATAGTGGGTTCACTAGACACACAGACCCAGTGACCCCTGAATGTATAATTGGGATAGGTATTCTTGGCAGATGGAGTAACCCTTGCATTGGTTCCTTGGTTTGGGGGGCAAGAGCTATCATAGTCGGGCTATTCTCCACCCCTCTCCCCTCCCAGACAAAATAGAACATCAGAGAAAATATTACATCCTGGAGGTGAGATGTGGTAGAGGAGGGTGGACGATGGAGTAGAGAGTGGCCTCTATCGTATTATATCCATTTATAATACTAGGTGGCTCCTACAAAAACCATGGATCCTGGAGAATGACTATATAGTGCTGCAAACTCAACCAAGTAGTAGCCCAATTGCCAAACATGATATTTTTATTCAAGCACATTAATAAAACCTCAAGGACATGGTACGTTGTAGATTGAGAGGATGAGTGAGTTACAGTGCATGTGTGTTTCTATCCCAATCAGGAAAAATAAACAGAAAAGGTTTGCAGTCATATGGAATATCCAGAAAAATACCGTCACAGTTTGCCTCAAATTTAAGTTTACTTTCTAGCTCCATGTCACTATTCAGTCTGAAGAGACCTGAACCATATGTGCATGCCCCAGAGCATCACATGGTCCATCACATCAATGATATCATGCAATCAGGCAGGGTAAGCAAAAGGTGGTTGGCCTACTGGAAGCATTGGTAAGACACATGAGCTCCAGATGAAAGGAAGAAAATGCCTATGAAGATTTAGGAATCTGACATATCAGCAAAATTTTAAGAGATCCAGTGGTCAGGATCTCCTGCACAGCAGGACATTTTCTGATTAAGTGACAAATGACTGTATTTTGTATCCCGAACTACAAAGTAGGAAACACAGTGCCTCTTCAACTTCTTAAGTTTCTGAAGTCAGGGGCTCAGCAGTCAAGCATCTGTCTTTGGCTCAGGGCATGATCCTGGGGTCTTAGGACTGAGTCCCACATCAGGCTCCCCAAGGGAGCCTGCTTTTCCCTCTACCTGTGTCTCTGCCTCTCTCTGTGTGTCTCTCATGAATAAGTAAATAAAATCTTTAAAAGTCTCTGAAGGCAACTCATTCCTCACATAAGAACACTGATCTGGTCTGTATCCTGAATACCATAAAATTCTGCTATATTGGACTAGAGCTGGAGCAGAGAGGGATATGAAACAGGTTAAGCCTATGACATAATAAACCTGCTGCTTAGGTTATACAAGTTTGTAGACCTATAATCAAATTAAAGTCTCAGCGATAGAAACAGTTAGTAAGGAATTTACAGCAAGCCCTAATGGTTGAATCACAAAACAACTGAACCACAGGCAGCTGGGGTGATGGAACAAGGTAGTGTCATTTGCAGTGAAGAATTATGAACTTTTTGAAAAATAGCTCCTGGTGAGCTACCAGACTCCGGTAATGCCAAAACTTGATAATAGAAAACCAAGTGACTACACATATGGACCTGCTTACCCTGAGCTGTGTTTGATTAGGTCCCCTAAGTCATAAAGTCAGGCAGGCCCAGCAGCAATCCATGGAGATGGTACATCTGGGATCGACCTCAAACAAAACTAAAGCACACTGTATAATAAGACACATTAGGAGACATCCCAGAATCCCTTATCACCCACCATGCTTACACCATGCTCATAGCAATGGTCATAAGGGAGAAGGAAAGTCAAATACAAACAACTGAAGAAGTAGGAAAAAGCCTACACTTGATTTATAAATGGATTAGATAGCTTTATCGTTACATTTACAGATGACAGGATGCAATGTTGGAATTTCCTTGAAAATAATCAGCAGTGGATAGCACATAGCAATGAAGATTTGTCATGACAAATCTGTATGACAGGGACACCTGACTGGCTCAGTCAGTTAAGCCTCTGATTCTTGGTTTCAGCTCAGGTTGTGATCCCAGGGTATGGGATTGAGTCCTCGGTCAGACTTTGCACTCAGTGTGGAGAGTCTGCTCAAGATTCTCTCTCTCCATCTTCTTCTGCCCCTTCCCCATGCTCTCTCTTTCTCTCTCTCTAAAATAAATAAATCTTTTTAAAAACCTGTATGATAATGATAAAAACTTAGTGAAGTAGGTTTACAGGGAACATATCTCAACACAATAAAGGACATACATGAAAAACCCACAGCTAACATCATACTTAATGGTGAAAAACTGAGATTTCCCTCTAAGATCAGGAATAAGACAAGGATGTCCACTCTCACCACTTTTATTCAAAAAAGTCCTTGAAGACTCAACCACAGCAATCAAACAAGAAAAAGAAATAAAAGGCATCCATGTTGGAAAGAAAGTAGTTAAATTGTAACTATTTGCAGGTGACATGATACTATACATAGAAAGACTCCACCAATACAGATAGATGATAGGTAGATAGATGATAAATAGATCTATATATTAGACAAACATATATGAAGTAATAAATGAATTCAGTAAACTTGCAGAATACAAAAATAATACCCAGAAATTGGCAGTGTTTCTTTTTTTTTAAAGATTTTATTTGTTTATTCATGAGAGACATAGAGAGAGGCAGAGACACAGGCAGAGGGAGAAGCAGGCACCATGCAGGGAGCCCGATGTGGGACTCGATCCTGGGACTCTAGGATCACAACCTCGGTGGAAGGCAGGCACTAAACCGCTGAGCTACCCAGGGATCCCAAGGTAGTGTTTCTATATACTAAAAATGAAGTAGCAGAAAGATATATTAAGAAAATAATTCCATTTAAAATTCTACCAAAAAAACTAAAATAAATAAAATAAAATTCTACCAAAAATAATGAAATACTTAGCAATAAATTTAATGAAGGTGAAAGATGTTTACTCTGAAAACCATAAAACATGATGAAATAAATTGAAGATGACACAAAAAATGAAAAGATATCCCACACTCATGGAACGGAAGAATTAATATTGCTAAAATGCCCATACTACCCAGAGAATCTACAGATTCAATGTGATCCCTGTCAAAATATCAACAGCATTTTTCACAAAACTGAAACAAAGTATCCTATAATTTGTATGGAACCACAAAAGACCTCAAATAGACAAAGCACTCAAGAAAGAACAAAAACTGGAGGTGTCACAATTCCAGATTTTAAGATCTACTTCAAAGCTATAGTCATCAAAACAGTATGGTACTGGTACAAAAACAAACACACTGATCAATAAAACAGAATAGAGAGCCTAGAAATAAACCCGATTTATATGGTCAGTTAATCTGTGGCAAAGGAGGCAAGACTATACAATGGGGATAAGAGAGTCTTTTTAATAAATTGAACAACTACATGTGAAAGAGTGAAATTGGGGCAGCCCAGGTGGCTCAGCGGTTTAGTGTCACCTTCAGCTCAGGGCGTGATCCTGGAGACCTGGGATTGAGTCCCACATTGGGCTCCCTGCACGGAGCCTGCTTCTCCCTCTGCCTGTGTCTCTGCCTCCATCTCTCTTTGTGTGTCTCTCATGAATAAATAAATTTTTAAAAAATCCTACAATGAAATGGAGTGCTTGTTTGTTTAAAAAAAAAAAAAGGAAAGAGTGAAACTGGACCACTTTCTTATATTGTACATAAAAACAAACTCGGATTAAAGACCCAAATGTGAGACCTGAAAACATAAAAATCCTAAAAGAAAACACAGGTAGCAATTTCTTTGACATCAGCCATAGTAATATTTTCTTAGATAGGTCTTCCAAGGCAAAGGAAACAAAAGCAAAAACAAATTACTAGGATTACATCACAATAAAAAGCTTTGCACAGCTTTGCACAAACCATCAACAATACCAAAGGGAAACCTACTGAATGGGAGAAGATATTTACAAAGTATATAACCAATAACAGGTTCATATTCAAAATATAGAATTTATAAAACCTTAATGTAAAAAAATGATATAATTGAAAAATGGGCAGAGGAACTGAATAGACATTTTTCCAAAGAAGACATCCAGATGGCCAACAGACACATGGAAGATATTCAACATCACTCATCATCAGGGAAATATAAATTAAAACTACAATGAGGTATCACTTCTCATCTGTTAGAATGGGTTGAATCAAAAACACAAGAAAAACAAGTGCTGGTGAGGATGTGGAGAAGCAGGAACCCTTGTGCACTGTTGGTGGGAATGCACATTGGTGCAGCCACTGTGGAAAACAGTATAGGGGCTCCTCGAAACGTAAAAACAGAAATACCATATGATCCAGTAATTCCACCCTTGAGTATTTTACCCAAAGAAAGCATAAACATCAGTTCAAAAAGATACATGCACCTCTAGGTTTATTACAGCATTATTTACTATAGCCAAGATTTGGGAGCAGCCCAACTCTCCCTTGACAGATGAATGGATAAAGAAGGTATGATACACACACACACACACACACAATGGAGTATTACTCAGACTTAAAAATGACAAGATCTCGCCATTTGCAACAACATGGATGGGTCCAAAGGGAGATAACTCATGAAAATACCATATGATTTCACTTATATGTGAAATCTAAAAAAAAATAAAACAAATAAACAAACAAAAAGCTGATCTATGAGTGGGAGTGGGACATACAGGTTTCAAGTTATAAAATGAATAAGCCACGGGGATAAAAGGTGTAGCCTAGAGAATATAATCAATGGTATTTTAATAGCAGTGTTTGGTGACAGATGGGAGCTCCACTTGTGGTGGGCACAGCACACGCTGTAGAGTTGTCCAATCACTAAGCTGTAGACCTGAAACTAATGTAACATTGTACGTCAATTATACTAAAACAAAAACAAAAACAAAAACAAAAACAAAAAAACACCAAACTGTGATGAATACATGAGACTGTATTATAACATTTATCTTTTATATGTCTGATAGTTTCCCTAAGAAACAAGCAATTTTATTTTTTATTTTTATTTTTTGAAATAATTTTAAATGCAAATTAAAGGTGATGATACATATGACAGGAAATAAGGAAGTCCTCAGTAAAATCTCACAATGTTAAATCTTCAATATAAAATATTTCTTGGAATGATTTTCCATATTTTCAATTATCAAGCCAATTAGCTTACTAAGAAACTTACAGTGATGAATGGCAGTAAACTGGAATGTTGTATTCAAAGGATTATTTTGTGTGTAGGGGTCGTTTTGTGCCTATCACACTGGCAAGGTCCCTACTGCTCAACTACACTGTAAAAATGAATAATGTCTTTATGTTCAAAATCAAAAGTCCACAATATATTTATTGTCTGGATACTATAAAACGTTCAGTTTGTAATACAGTTTCTTTTGCATGTTGGTAGGACAAATCTCTTAATTATGCAGTCACACAAGTAGAATCACAGCATGTTAAAGTTCAGAGAAAATGGAAATATCGTTTACTCTAACTATTGTATTTTACAAATGAGGAAACTAGATCTTTTGCCAAAGTATTATTTATTGAGTGAGCAGAGACTAAAACCCAGAGTTGCCTCCCAAATCAGGGCTACTTCTACTACCCACTCTAGAAACATGATCTTGGGACCCCTGGGTGGCTCAGCGGTTGAGCATCTGCCTTCAGCCCAGGTCATGACCCTGGGGTCCTGGGATCGAGTCCCGCATTGGGCTCCCCGCATGGAGCCTGCTTCTCCCTCTGCCTGTGTCTCTGCCTCTCTCTCTCTCTGTGTCTCTCATGAATAAATAAATAAAACCTTAAATAAAAAAAATAAATAAATAAAAGCATGATCTAAGACAGTGTTCCTTTCAAGTAAATTCTTTCCGATTGTTGTTAATGTAAACTCTCCAATGAATACTGAAAAAAAGATTTGACCCTTCGCACTGCTTTCTAATAAGTCCATCTCCACTGCTTTTCTAATAGACAGTGAATGGCTTAAAGAAGCTTTTTAATCTGCTATTGTTGTTATTAACCTCGATTCCCCAAGGAATTAGGCAGCTAATAAATGCTCACTGGAGATGAAAGGACGTGACGTGGTCAATCTATATGTTAACAGTGGCAAAGCTGTATCTAAAAGCAAAATGATTGCATTTTTTGTCAATGATATGACAAAGGTGATGTGATGTGCTTTTAATACATAGACATAATTAGGTGGGGGGCACTATTTTCCTTCTTTCCTTGCTTTTCTTGTGAAACGAAACAACCCACTCCAACAGTTCAGGTTGGTATATGCAGTATGCAAAGTCCCTTTTGGTTTGCGGAAGGCTCATAAAAACTCAATATACAATTTTATTTAATCTAAGTAATGAAGAAAAATTGGTACGATTCTAACATAATATATGAAACTTTTACAGTTCATAATTAGAATATATACTAAAATCCTATCACTATTTCTCCCAAGTAATTAAAACGTTTTTTAGAGAGGAAAACTATTTTTTAAGTGCCAAAGAAATAAAAAAAATCCCTGACTAAATTAATTTTCATGCCTCAATTTATGAAACAGTTTTTTTATGAAACAGTTTTAAAGACAATAATAAATCATAATAAAGAAATTCTTAAAAAAAAGAAATTCTTATCTATTGGTATTTTCTTTGTGAAGAGGATTCATCTTTTGCTCCTCCACACAGTATCTCTAACAACGTAGGAAAGTTCTCTGAGTCTGAACAGCTCCAAGTGAATCCAGTAGAAACATTTCACTGTTCTGGATAAATGAGTTATAGCAAATGAAAGAGCTGATTCTTGGATTTATGAGGGCTGCTTAGTGCTCCCTTGTGGTAAAGTAATAAGTTACAAATGCAAACTTAAAAATCTCAGAGCATGAAGTCAGCCCTAAAAGGAACCACTGTGAATCATCTGTTACTTTCAGGAAGCACTGGCCATTGTCCCACCTGGTTGTGGAAAAAAGTTTAGTGCAGTTTTGTTTTTGTAAAAGGGAGATACGAGATAAATGATTTGAGTAAGAAGGCTTAGGACAAAGAAATAACCTCATTTTTTCAGGCCATTGAGAGTGATGTTGAAGGGTATCAGCATTGAACAGGTATTAGTGGGTGTGTTTATTCCAAATTGCTTGTGGAAACTTCTGTGCTCTAGAATAGGAGAAAATGATATTTGGACAATGCTTCCTAGTTTTTCCCAGTTTGTCCAATCTAGTCACAACTCCTACCTTACTTTTTTGAGCTGAACATAAGAAATCTTGTGCCATGCAGAAATGGATGTTGTGTTCCCGTGAACCAATATACAAGTGAGACACAAAAGAGTACTGAGCTCTTTTTTTTTTTTAAACAGGAAAAGAGTATATATCTTTTAAATAAGACAACAAAGAAAAATGTTTGCAGGTTGAATTTCATCCTTGCACAGCAAATTTGAAATTCCCAACAAAATTAACTTTCAAAAAAAGTTGATATTTTAAAATATGTATATATAATACTTTCATTACATTTCTATACACATGTATATCACAATATACAGAATTTGGGATATGTAAGTTCATATAATAACACAATTCAATCTGACAATGTCATATTTTTTTTTCTCATGACTTCTAGGGAACTTACAGTTAACTCAGATAATTTTATATCAAAGAGAATCTCTTCCAAAAGTAAACCAGATTTATATGCAGAATGTTTATATCAGTAATGTTTGTAATAGCAAAAATTCTGCCGGTAAGTGGATGACTAAATTATATGTTTATAAAATGTAATAGGGTCAAATAATGAATAAATATTACATACAGCAATACTAATGAAGGTAAGCAATCTAAATTCAAGTGGGAAAAGTAAGTCCAAAAGGTAAAAATACTGCATCATATACTTTTATAAAGCTAAAAATGTAAAACAATGTAAATGTAAACAAATGTAAAACAAAACAATCTGCTTGGTAAAGATACTTCGCTATGACTAAGACATATTTTTAAAAGTGAGATAATACCCACATATGATCCAAAATAATAGTAACTAGATGGTGGTGACAGGTAGGGGGCAGGAATGACAAGAACCAAATGGTTAGATGCTCTAGTCTAGGTATTAGGTTGACTAGTATCTATTACATCAGTGCCCACAAAGGAAAAAAAAAAAACTAAATAAGGTATGCCAGAGTCACTGATGAGATTGGTGATAAAGATAAATATTAATCCAGCTCTGTGCCTCTGGGATGCACACAAAGAAACAATAGGATAAAGAGAAAGCCACATCTTAATTTATATACCAGTTCTGCAAAGTACAAAAAAGCACAATAGTTATGTAATGCTGCCAGGCGTTGTAGATGCTCTAAAATTTTGTAGTTCAGCTACTGAACCAATAACTTGTCTTTTAGTGATCTATTCACACATAGGTACATGAAGGGAGAAACCACATGTGCACTGTTGTTGATATTTGTCCCCAAAATCAAACATTGTGCTTTGCACCACCTGTACTTAATATGATGCAAATATTAACCCAGTCTCTATTCAAGAAGTTCTCAAAAATTAAAAGCAGAGAAAAATAATCATTTTTCCAAAAAACATCATTCATGTCCATAGACTTTAAAGTAATTCAAATAAAAAAAAAAATACATTTGAAACATGTTCCAAAGAACTGTTTGATATGTCAATAATTAGCAGTGTAGTTTTGTATGAGAATATTCTTTTGTGGATCTTTATCTAAAGTATAGAAAAAAGATTTTGTTCTTTATTTTCATCCTTTGATCATTTTTTAAAAAATTTAAATGCCATCTTTTCTTTCTAGTTAAATAATTTCTGCTTGGTGACTTGTAATAGGACTAGGAATCCTGCCCACCACCAGTCAAGACAAATAGCCTTTGCCTCATTAGAGAATCTGGTGTGTTATGAGGAAAAGCCAAGGCAAGAGGAACCTGGAACGTGAGATAGGCCACGAATATTGGAAAGGATTTTAAGAAGATGCCAGCTGGCCTGGGGAAAGAGTAGAAGGGCCTTTCCTGGAATAAAATTGAATGATTATGCCAACCTTGAATTGGGTAAAATCTGGCACTAAATAGAGAGCCCTGGAGAAAGGCCAAAGGACTCAGTAGGAGCGATGGGAAAAGGCAGCAGGTGGACAAACTCCATCGCAAACTTGCTGTTGAAAACAGTCATACTCATAACTATTCAGTAGAAATAGAAAGATGTTGAGAATATAAGCATTGGCGACATTATTTTATTTAGAATTCATTTAATTCTTTTTTAAAGTCACAAGTATCCCAGATCAGTTTCTGTTTTCAACTCTGTCCTCCCCACACCAACCCTAAATAACAATACGCTAAAGGGAGTTTTTGGTGTGCACCTGGTACATGCCAGGTACTGAGTTAAAACCTAGAGACAGTATTTTGTAAATGAAAATGATGATCAGCCAGGAGCAAAGTGCAAGGATGTATGACTATCTAAAGACCCAGGACTAAATAAAAAATTAAAAAGTAAATAAAAAATAAAATAAAATAAAGACCCAGGACTATTCACACATCTGAAGAGCTCCAAGCTGAGCGTGGCTGGAGTATAGGCTATGAAAGGAAGTCCTAAAGACGTTGGATTAGAAGGCATAAGGCCAGATTTGAACAGAAGCCCTGTAAACTTTATTGAGCTTTTATTAGATTTTATTCTTCATGTCAAATGCTGTGAGAAGCCATGAAGTTTTTCAGTATTTGACCAACTGTGCATTTTAAAAGAATGACTTTGGTTGTAGCAAAAGGAAGTTACTAGATTGGAAGAAGGGAGAGAAGTCAGGAGATTTAAATCATCGGAATACAACAGAACTAAAATAGAATGGTGGGATTTTTCACATCTGGTCAAGAAGGAGCAACAGTACTGAATTTACCCACCTGTTTGAAATAATTCAAAAAAGCAAATAAAATATATAAAACAATATTTTTCAATACATGAGATGAAGGATAGTCATCCCTGCGATATGGGACACAAATGAGGTGAGTTCTGTAATGCCTCAGCTTACTGACTTGAAGGGATGTCCAGGCTTCTGTGCAAGAAAGGGTCACACAGAAAGAGCCTAGCAGACTCCCTGGGCAGAGAAACCAGGACTGGAAATCCAGAAAGACCAAGGTGACCAGAGTCAAAGGAAAGAGCACTAGTGAGAAGATAGCTTCCCAGAGAGTAAACTCCCTAGAACTGTTGAGGGTTTGCCTCCAGGGCACAGACAATTACTCATTGGTGCATGGATGTGAGGCGACCACCCATAGCTGAGGGAAACAACAGCAAGAACAAAAAAAAACACCTGAAATACATAGATAAAGCAGTCCCTGGAGCTCACCCGGGACCAGAAACACGGACTGCTCCCACCAGCCAGAGTGGGAAACCTCATAGCCCAAGGCCCATTGGATAGAGTACTCAGAAGGGTCTTGACTTAGTAATGGAGTAAGATCAGTTCTAGATTAAGCGCTGCTCTTGTTCTGAAAAACAGATTGTAAAAACAAGACCAGTGTGAATCAAATTTTTCTCAAGCAACTTAACTGCACTGAGAATAAAGGCCAAGAATAGTCCTAGAAATGCAAAAGTATATAGCATCCAACCAAGTAAGATTTATATTTCCTGTCATTTAATTTTAAAAAAATCAACAAACATCCAAAGAAGCAGGAAATTGTGTTTGGAGAAAAAGCAATCAATTGTAACTGACCCAGAACCGAAACAGATGTTAGAATTAGCAGACAGAACATGAAAACACATTCATCATTATAATTGTTTTTTTATATATTCAAAAGCTAGAAAGATTGAGCATGTTAAGTAGAGCCAGAGGAAAAAAAATATATAAAACTGTATATTAAGATTGGGTAGTGTGATTCCTCTAGCTTTATTCTTTTTTTCCAAAATTCCTTGAACTATTCTATTCTTTTGCCATCTCATATTTATTTTAAGATATATTTGTCTACATTTACAAGAAAAAAATCTTGCTGAAAATGTGATAGGAATTGTGTTTCACCTATCGATCAGTTTCTGCAGAACTGACATCTTTATTATGTGGAGCGTTCCAATCCATGAACATAGTTTCCCTATCCATCTATTTAGATCTTTATTTCTTTCATCATGGTTTTGCAATTTTTAGCATATAGATACATTAATAGATATCTAGGTGTTGAACTAGCCTTGCATAATTGGAATAAATCTCTTGGGTCATTTTGCATATTTTTTTCAATATAATGCTGGATTCAATTTACTAATAGTTTGTTGAAAATTTTTGTGTCTATGTTCATGAGAAATTAACTTGTTTTTTTCTGCAATCTTCATCTGGTTTTGGTACTAGGGTAATGTTAGACCCCTAAAAATGTTGGGAAGTGTTGCTTCCTTTTCTGTTTTCTTGAAGAGACTGTATAGGACTGATATTACTTCTTCTTTAAGTACTTAGTAAAATTCTCCAGTAAAACCACTTATAAATTCATCTTCCAGAGCTTTCAACTTACACATCAATTTCTCTAATACAAGTATTCAAATTATTTATTTCATCTTGGGTAAGTTTTTATGGTTTATGGTAGTTGAAGTAATTGGTCTAGTTAATTATATTTTGCCACTATCAACTTCCTGGTTTGGATAATATACTGTGTAAGATGCCACCATTGACAGAAGCTGGATGATGGGTACATGGACCTTCTCTGTGCTATTTTTGCAATTTCTGCTGAGTCTATAATTCTCTTTAAGATTTTTTTTTTTTATTCTTAAGTGATCTCTACACACAACATTGGGGTCAAACTCACAATCCTGAGATCAAGAGTCACACACTCCACCCACTGAGCCACCCAGGAATCTCCCAACTCTATCGTGTTTTATTCCAAAATAAAAACTTGAATAAAAAGAAGCATAGAGGTACCTGGGTGGCTCAGTGGGTTAAGCACCTGACTCTGACTCAAGTCCTGATCTCCTGGTCGTGGGATCAAGCCCCCTATTGTGCTCTGTGCTCAGTGAGGGGTTTGCTTCAGACTCTCTCTCTCTCTCTCTCTCTCTCTCTGGAACATACATACATACATACATAAATCTGTCTATCTTTTAAAAAGGAAATACATACATTTTTAATAGTAATTGTTAATAATTTGTTAAGTTGTACTAAGTTCAACTATTTATTTCTAGGAGAGAATCATGTGATTCTTTGTTATTTACTTCTTTGATTTCAACCCTTTCTGGTTTGAATTAAGAAAAAATAAAAATAACAAAATAACTGTATTTTCCATCCTCAAATTAATAGAAAATAATCCTTGCTACTGCTGTCTGTAGTCACTTTTTGTAGGTAGTATACCATATAATTGTGTGTGTTAAGCTCTCTCAGATTGGAAGGGATCTTTTAGGATATGCTGATATTATCTCAGTTGATGGGGATTTACTTTAATTATAACCAGTATTCCCAAGTCTTAACAGACTGTGATTTTTAAAAATGGAGAGGTATTTAATTATGAGTCATCATCTTCTCTCCTTTCTGCTTAAGCATGAAATAAGCTCCCCTCAACCTGTTCTCCAACTTTTTAAATTTTTTTTCTGGAAGTACTCAAAGGATGTTTCAATTATACTTAGAAACCAGTCTGTCAGCTGCAGTCATCATGTCACATTTATACTCCTCTTCAGCTCTCCTTCAGCTCACAAAAGTTCTTCCTCTTTGACTGCAGAAGCCCTTGAAAAAGTCACTGCTTCTAGTCATGAAAACTCCAGTGCCCCAAGCTGGAGGTCTCTGAAGGACTAGAAGGATGCTGTGTTCCACGCAGATGTGGGAATAACCTTTTCACTAACTTTGGGCTATACTTTGTCTGTGGGCAAAGACCATACTCTGCAGAATCCCTGGACTCATGGCACCTACACAAACAACTCATCAAATTTGGTCACAATCTCTTGTCCTGGATAATACACAGTTCTTTTAAAGGGATGGAGGAAATCATATCTCTTTATAACCTCTTTTGCTGAGTTTAATTCCCTGTTAAAGGGTAATGAGCTCAAAAGTAATAGAATCATTTTCTCTATCTTCTTTCAAAAAATTCCTATCCATAACGAAAATGCATCCTCTTTCTCTAATTAGGAAAAAGGATACTTTGCATATGTGAATACTGACATTTGTGTTAGGTAGGAATGAGAAAGTGCCAACAGCATTTTTGTACCTTTTTGGCTAGTCAAAATTTTCCTGTTCAAGAAGGGATACAGGGAATAAAGAAAAATATGAATAGCCACAAGCCAGACTTCACAGACACTATAGTATAGCATCAGCTCTAGTAGAAAATCAGATGCATTGGACTCTTACTGTTCTACCAGCAAGGACTTAACCATTATGGTGAGTTAGCAATGTTCCATCTCTCCATCCTGTATTAATAAGATTTAAAACTCCCTCCTAGTTTGTCCGATATTCAAATGCCCTAAGAGAAATTCTGGAATTGTCCATTTAATCAGCATTATCCCTGTTTGGTAGAACTCATTATGCAACTGACCATCCATTCCTGGGTCAGGCACTACCCATGATGCAGTCAGTCATGAAAAACCATCCCTAGGAGCACTCATATGTGCAAACTTGCAACATTATAGATTCTTCTGCAGTTGAGATTTTGCTAACAGTCATATTCAACTTCTCCAGCGTCTTAAATAAATACAAGACAGTCAAGTCCATTCATTGCTGGCACAAGTCAGAACAAGGTTTATAATCTGTGTGTGCCTCTTATCTACAGATATAGGTCTGATACTTACATTTTGCTAAGGGAATATTTGTTGATTGATTAAAGTGATTATTGTCTCAGTCTATCTTTAAGATAAAAATAAATATTGGTAGTACTGCTGTTATAGACAATGTTTGGTCATCCCCCTCTAAAACTCACATGTTGAAATCCTAAACTTTAATGTGATGATATTATGAGATGGGGGCCTTGGGAGAATAGTTAGGCTCTTGTAAGAAGGGATACAGAAGTTTGTGTTCTCATTCTCTGCTCTCTTATATCATGAAGATATAAGCAGATAACAGTCTATAAGCCATGAAATAGGCTCTCACCTCATTACATGGAATCTGCTAGTACCTTATCTTGGATTTTCTAGTATTCATAACGGTGCAAAATAAATGTTGGCTGTTTAAGCCACTCTAGTATTTTGTGATAGCAGTCCAAGCTGACTGAGACAACACTTAATAACATAACTAGTGTTTGGGAATTAGTCAATGAATGATAAATGCATTATTAGCCACAAGCTATTAGTAGGTACTGCATGAAAAAAGGATACCAATGTCAAATTAAAATCATTGATCTCTCTTTTTTTTTTTTAAGATTTCATTCATTTATTCATGAGAGACACAAAGAGAGAGAGAGAGAGAGAGAGAGAGAGAGAGAGGCAGAGACACAGGCAGAGGGAGAAGCAGGCTCCCTGTGGGGAGCCTGATATGAAACTCGATCCTGGGTCTCCAGGATCACACCCTGGGCCAAAGGCAGCACTAAACCACTGAGCCACCCAGGTTGCCCCATTGATCTTTTTAGAGCACTTATATCAAGTATTACTCAAAGCGCCTAATATATACTAATTCATTCAATCCTCACAAGAAACCTACAAGGCACGTATTATTAGTAACCCCACCTTGTACATGATGAAATTGAGGAAAAGAAAGATTAAATAACTGGCCCAAGGTCTCCAGCTGGCAAATGCAGTCAGGATATGATCTTGAGTCACTGGACTGTAGACCTTGAGTTCTTAACCAATGCACTAAGCCATCTTTCAAATAAACCTGGGAACTATTTTGCCAAGCAAATTTCTTCAATAGGAAATATAAGAGAGACTATCATGTTTAAGTGCATTAAGTCTACAACATAAGATATGATTTATATTTACTACACTGAATTTTTTTAGGCCATAAAACCCTTCATATTTTTGTGAATCATCTCACAGATTATTCTGGGGGCTTGCTTTGGAAAATGCTGCTCAAGATATGAAATTAATTCCATAAAAATCAGTCTCCTTATTCCATTATAATCAGTTTCCATTTATTAAATCCCTAAAGTCTGAAAGTGGGGAAATTTTATGTATGAACCAGCACTGTGCCTTTAGCACGTCCTTCACATGAAGAATATATATGTGAGTTGACACAGAAACCAGTAAGAGGCAAAACTCTAGAAAGCTATCATTAGGAGCTTGCTTGTTTATTCATATATTTGTTTGTTTCAGAGACATAAAAGATTCTGTGGTTTGATACAAAGAGTATCCAATATCACTAGAACTGGAATGAGTTCCAACAGCATCAAAAAGAACACAGGAAACATGATAGCATGTGCCAGAAACTGGAGATAATAATGCTGGGGTTTGAGAGGGAGAAGGAAAGAGTCACTTCCTTCAGAGTGATACATTTAAATATGAGAGTAAGTTAGATATTTTCCAGGAAATAAATAGCTCAAGTACTAGACCAGCAGTGACTGCCTAATCTAAAATAGTAGTATATCTACTTGTTTTTTTTTCTGCTAATGCTTATGAGTTCATGAAAACAATACAAACCTACTGAAGATGATGATTTAGAATATATATATGTATATATATATATATATATACACACACACACACTCACACACACATATATATGTAAATTTTATATTTGGTTCATTTAATCCTCAATTATAATTTTTTATATAGAATTAGTCAGAGTTTCTTCTAGCTACCTTCAAGGTGTGCACTAGAGAACCAGTGGGTTTAGTGTTACTGTGTTCTCAAACGCTCTGGAATGGAACGCCTTAGTCCCATTTTCACTAGAGAGAGAACACGACATTATATGAGAGCACAGAAAGGCATCAATAATTAAGGAGGGCAAGATAAAGGAAATGGGGCCAGGAGGGTAATATGCAGGGGAAATCAATAGTATTGGTTGGAACTCACGAGTTACACAGAAGGCACAATTTCAGCACAAAAACTTTGCATCTGACTCTCTTTAGTCTCCTATTCATGATCTCTCTTGCTCCCCCAGGAACTGCTTTCTTTTAAGCTCTTAACTAGATAAAGTTTTGTTTTCTCAGGTTAAGGTGAAGCCCAAGAGAAAGGACAAATTCAGAGGGACAACCTATGTTCTGTTTTCTCACTGGTTGATACCATAGCAACCTTCATCACAGTCTTTTTCTGTTGTTAGAACTGCTAGGTTGTTTGCTTGATATAAAATATACAAATACAATAAAGCATTATTTTTAAAGCTAGAAAATATTGAGATCAGGCTAATATAATTTATAATATTAGCATAGTTATTAGTAATGTAAAATTTATAGATCACATATATATCATTAAGAGTACATGTGTTATATATCTATATTACTACCTTTAACATTGTATCAAAATATGACCTTTATGAACATGCAACTTCATTGAAATCAGGTCTTATATAATTTATATCATCAACACATAGCAATGAGTTATACTGTAGTTGCTAAGCTTGATAAATGTTTGTATGTTGAATAAATTAATGAGTGATCAAAATTAAACAAATTCTTCTAGAGTCAAATAACAATTTCTTTTTTCCAAGTGTGTCTCCTACACTTACTTACATAAGGTTTTTAATATTTATATTTCTTTTTACAAATAATTCAACTATAGCTTTAACACGTGAATTTTTCATATCTCTATGTAATATTACATTCAGTTTCAAAACTTGATACTTTTATTAGAATTCATTTACTTAGTTCAGCTCAATATTATACATAAGTTACTCAATCTTTAAAAATATATTTTTATTGCTATAACAGTGAATCAAGTCATGTTCCCAATTCTTTATATAAGTTACTTTTCTTAAACCCTTAGATTATATCTAACATTTATAAGTTTAAAGTTATTAATATTACTTTGAATTTGTACAAGTTTTCTTACGAATAGCTGAGATATATAGTCCATCCATTCACCTACAACATAGCATAGAGAAAACAGAACTGTTTTAATAAGGAATGATTTATTCAGACTAATGTTTTTTGTTAGTCATCAAATGTAAACACTACTAAACAACTTAATTCATAATAATACATAGTTTACCAAAGTAGAGCTAAATTACATTTTTAAGTGAAAGAGGAAAAACCTTGTGTGTTAATACCTATTAAAAACAAATATGTACAATTTTAAATTCTTATATTTTCATCATAACATATCAAACATAATCACAAGAAAATAAAGATAACACAAGATTCTTAAATATATTGTCAACTTGCTATTTTTAAATTATTAGGTAGTTTCTTTAGTATAAGCAAACATGAATGGAAGACAATAGCAAGTCCAGAAAGAGATATAAGTACACTTAAGAATTAACTTTGTGATAAAGTTGTTATTTCAAATCAATCAATAGAGATTTTGGGGACTCGTGGGTGGCTTATTTGGTTAAGTGTTCAACTCTTGATTACAGCTCAGGTCATGATACCAGGATTCTGAGACAGAGCCCCCACATGGGGCTCTGCACTGAGTGTGGAGCCTTCTTAAGACTCTCTCCTTCTACCTCTTCCTCTGCCCTTCTCCTCTCTCTCTCTCTCTCTCTCTAATAAATAAAGTATTTAAAAAAATAAAAAATAAAGATTTTAAACAATACTTTGAGAATTCATTTATAACTTAGGAATTAAAGAAGTTAAATCTTTATTTTATATCATAATCTGATATGATTTTTTGAGTTCTGCTTCTGACCAAGGTAGAGTAACAAACATTCAACTAGCTTTTTCACCAGAAACATTAGAAAACTAGGGGAAAAAAACATATGAAACAACTGAAGGGAAAAAAACAAAAGAACAGTGAACCTTATTTTGCCTTAGATTTCTGTCTTGAAGCACAGTCCAAACCTCAGTTCATGGAAAAAATCTCAAAGGGAACATAGTGAATAAAGGAGTAAAAGTTTGGATTCGGGGAGGTTTAGACGACTGGAAATTGCAGAGGAGTATTCTACAGACAAAAGATCTACAGAGGAAAAAAAGCTTCACAAATATGTACAGTGATACTCTTGATTCTTTTACCAAATAGTAGGAAACTTATATATTAACAACTTTAAAACATTGTTGTGTAAAATTTTAAAACATCTAAAGGACTGGAAAGATATATCATGTTCATGAATTCATAGACTCCATATTGTTAAGATAATTGTCCATAATTGATTTACAACTTCGATACATTCCAATAAAACAAGTAGACTTTTTGTGATAATTACTAAGTGGATTCTAAAATTATATGAAGTGGCAAAAGACCAAGAATAACCAAATTTTTTTGTATGTTTTTGTTTTGGGGGGATTTTTTTTTGCCAAAACAGTTTTTAAAAAGAACAAAGTTGAGGAATATTTATTCCTTGATTTCAAAGCTTAGTATAAAGTGACAGAAATTAAGACAATTTGTCATTGGTCTAAGGATCAAGTTATAGAAAAAGAAACAAAATACAGAATGCTGAGCAGATCTACACATGTGCAACTCCTTGATTTTTTGACAGAGAGGACAAGATAATTTAATGGGGGAAAAATAGTCTTTTGAATACACAGTACCAGAACAACTGGAAATAAATATGGAAAAACATAAACATTGACCCTTGCATTATAGCATAAAAAACATTTAGTTCAGTGTGGACTATAGGCATAACCTTTTATAGAAGATAAAGGTTATGTTTTCTTTCTACTAAGAAAACAGAATAAAAATCTTTGTGATTATGGAGTAGGCAAAGATAGAAGGAGAAAAAAAGGATCATCCATTTAAATAAATATATTGGGAAACTGGCCTTCATTAAAATTCAAAACTTCTGCTCTTCAAAAGGTATTATTAAGAAAATGGAAAGACAATATGCAGACTGAGAGAAAATGTTCTCAGTAAAAATATCTGGAAACTGACTTGTATCCACAAGATATAAAGAACTTTTACAATTCAATATTTAAAAGACAAAACACCTCTTCACCAAAACAGGCAAAAGACCTAATGAAGTGCCCTACAAAAGGATACATATTAATGACCAATAACTACATGGAAAAAGGCTCAATGTGATTAAGAATCAGCTAAATGGAAATGAAAACCATAATAAGTTACTACTATACTATAGACTGGATGTTTATATCCCTCAAAATTTGTATGCTAAAACCTAATCTCTAATCAGATGGTATTTGGAAGTGGGGACTTTGAGAGATAATTGGTTGGTGATGATGAAGCCCTTGTGAATGGGATTAGTGCCCTTATAAAAGACCCAGAGAGTTCTCTTGCCCTCACTCTGTCACGAGAGGGTACAATAAAACACGGCCATCTATAAACCAGATCCTAACCAGACACTAAATCTGCTAGCACTTTGATCTTGGACTTGCTATCCTCTAGAATTATGAGAAATACCTATTTGTTGTTTAACCCAAATGGCCCATGGTATTTGTCTTCCAGCAGCCTGAACTAAGACATACTATGTATCCATTATTATGGCTAAAATAAGATTGTCAACACCAAGTGTTGTAAGGACGGGGAGCCCCTGAAACTCTAATATAATACTGGTAGGAACATAAAATGAGTTAACCACTTTGAATTTCTTTTGAAGTTTTTATAAAGTTGTGCACATACCACACAATTTATTGATTCCATTCAAAGTTACCTACCCTGTTGGAATAACAATGTATGTTCACATAAAGAATTGCATTTGAAAATCCTTAGTGGCCTCACTCAAAGTACCTATAAACTGGAAGAACACAAGAAGTCCATCAGTAGATAAATGGATGAAGAAATTTTGTTCAACAACAGAATACAAACAGAATACAACTCAACAACAACAAAAATTATGAACTTCTGACAAATACTGAGAAAATATTTAGCCCAACAATTTTATACTAAGCAAAATATCCAGACATAAAAAGTACATTGTATATGACTATATGACTCCATGCAGGAGAAATCTTTTTTTTTTTTTTTTAAATACTGACAGAAAGCATCAGTCACTGACCATGGCCTGGGGTGAGAGGAATTTGCGTACAAAAGGAAAAAACTGTTAAGAAAACAAAAATCCAAAACTTGGAAATAAGCATTTTGATGAGTGCATGTCCTTTCAATGTCACACTAGAGCTTTATGTGTAGCAGGTTTATCTAACTAGGATTATCTAACCCCTACGGACATGTAGGTTTGATTATAGTATTTTACAATTCTGTAAGGGTACCAGTTGGTGAGGAAGACGCTCATAGTGATACAGATGATTCTGTTTCTATAGCAATGAAGATTAATTTTTCCCTATAGAAATGCAAATGATTTTTTATGCCATAGGAAGCCTTACATATCTGTAGGGCATTAAAATTTTTATGTAATTTGCAAATCTTAATCTAGCATTTTTTTCTTTCCACAGCTATATATAATTCTATCTACCCTATAATTTTTTTAAATTAGCTTTAGCATACTGTTGGTTGCATCAATAATGAGTTAAATACAACTTTGATAGATATCATTTTTTAAAAATAGCTTTCTTCAAAGATTCTTGTGGTTCAAAATATTCAGAATACCACCTCATCCCTACTGCCCATTGCTGTAAAAATACATACTTTGTCCCTAATCCTGTTTACGTTCAGATGCCTAGCTTCTGTCCCTCTGGATCCCATCATTTCTAATAAAATCAGGGAGCCTAACTCACTGGTAGCATCTCCAGTGGTCATCCCTAGCCAGCGACAGTCACCACAGGGCTTTTCAAGGACAAGGGATTATTTTATTATTATTATTATTATTATTATTATTATTATTATGCTTAATGCCTTAGTTAATCGATAATCCTTTGGTCTCTTTAGAATATATAATGGATAGGCAATGAACTGTCATGCATGATCAATATCTCAACATTCCTATTTCCTTATACTTTTAGATTCCTTCCTTTACATAATGCTAGGGAAGTTCTGGATATCAGCTTCTTTCAATCAAAGTTTCCATCAACAACAAAACAAATTATTAAAGCTATTACCTGCTGCTCAAGTTAACATATAAAATCTAGAATATCTAGTAGGTTATCCATTTCAAAAAAAATTGGTCTAATATATTGTTACATTTTGTCTTCCTTGGCTTAATACTATAGTGCATTCCCAAATCTATTCCTTACATAGCTAATATATTAGAAAAATCTTGCAATTTCCTTTCTTTCCCTCCCTCCCTCCCTCCCTCCCTCCCTTCCTTCCTTCCTTCCTTCCTTCCTTCCTTCCTTCCTTTCTTCCTTCCTTCTTTTCTTCCTTTCCTTCCTTCCTTCCCTTCCTTCCCTTCCTTCCTTTTCTTTCTTTCTCTTTCTTTCTTTCTTTCTTTCTTTCTTTCTTTCTTTCTTCTTCTTTCTCTTTCTTTTTCTTTCTTCTTTCTCTTTTTCTTTTTTCTTTCTTTCTTTCTTTTTGTAAATGAGCTGTTTCCTCCCTGTTCTTTATATGTGCCACTCTGAAGCATGCTGATAAATAACCATAGTTATGAGTCCAGTGGCAATAGCAGTTGAGTATTTGAGGTGTGTGGTAGTCAGGATAATGGCGACCAATGATGCCCATGCCCTAATCCCCAGAACCCTATGCATATGTTACTTTAAATGGCAACAGATTTTTCAGATACAATTAAGTAATGGATCTTGATATGATTATCTTCAATTATTCCAGTAAATCCAATGTAATCACAAGGTTCTTTAAAAGTGGAAGAGAGAGGAAGAAGAGGAGGTCAATGTGGTGGGATGTGAGAAGGATTTGACCCCCATTGCTCATTTTAAAGTTGGAGGAAACAGACTATGAACCAAGAAATGCAGGTAGCCTCTAGAAGCTTTGGCAAGGCAAAGAAACAGATGCTCTCCTAGGGCCTCCAGAAAGGAATACAGCCCTGCTAAAACTTTTATTTTAACTTAGTAAGACCCAGGTTGAATTTCCAACCTAGAAAAATGTAAAACAATACAAATATATTGCCTTAAGCCTCTAAATTTGAAGTAATTTGTTATGATAGCAACAGAAAATCAATACAGGGTGAAGAATCTAGGTATTCCATTTCCAGCAACTGACTTAGATGAGAATATTATAAGGGATTCAAGAAAGAGGAGGCTGGTCTTCTCGGAAAAAGAAAAAAGGAGCTCTTCTGGCAAGGGAGTATCTGAAAGACTCCATCTGAGTCAACCAAGTCTCAGGTCCTATTCCTTCCTTATTAATAGCCAAGTCATATCAGGTTACTTGGGAAGTCTGTATATTTAGTTACCTTATAATTCTGCAAACTGTTCAATTTTTCATCTGATTCCAGCAAAATTGTTCCAGAAATAATACTTCACTAAGGGCAAAAGGCCTGACCCCTGGAACCTCTAAACCTACTTTAACATATAAAAATTCCTTTGGAAACTTCCTTTATCTCTAAACACTCCCCAAGATACATGTTGGCAATCATGCTCCAAGCATGTGACCCACCAATATACATCTGAAGGGTCTCATGACTCAGGTTTTATTAGACAGTAATAAATCACATTTTCACCACAATAACTAGCCCCCTGAAGGTCCTAGAAACCTTACTTCCAAAATCCCTTAGAGACTTATCCTTAACGCCCTCCCAACTTGAAAATACATACTGAACCACTCTTCCTGACCCCAGTATAACTCTTCCTGCCCATGGGTCATGTCCCCGTGCTTTAATAAAGCCACCTTTTTTGCATCAAAGACATCTCAGGAATTCTTTCTTGGTCATTGGTTTCGAACCCTGACATCTTTCCTACCTCACAGGGGAGCCTTCACAAGAGACTGAAGATCTGAAGAAATTAACAGAGAGGGAAGCATTTACACCTTTTAAATATAAGAACAATACATTTGTGAAGAATTGACAGGACAAAAGCGATTGGCCTAAGGGTAATAAATGGCAAAGAAGTAACAAGGAAGATAAGACTTAGTTTAACAAGGTTTGTTTATACAGACTTCTCAGCCCTAAATTCACTCTGGTGATAAAAATGTCTCCCTTCTAGTACAGGGAGGGTACCTTTTCCATGTAAAATGTATCTCCTGCTTTCAGGAAAGAAAGGCAAAGAGGGAAGTTTCAGAAGGAACTCCCTGCTTCTTAACACTCCTTCAGGTTAAGATATTCAATATGCCAACTTGCATATTTGGGGAGATAGCATATCCTGAACCCCATTAGCATCCTAACCAGATGTCCCTATAACCTCATTTCAGAGCCTCCACCAATGCCTGCCCATCTTCTGTGCCCTGTTCTCCTATCTTCCCACCAATGTGTAAGCTGTTCCATATCCTTCCAATAAATTATTGTCTGCTATATTGACCCAGTGACCCAGAAGTTCCTGTTTCATATAACCAGGATTCCTGATGCATACCTCTCATCAGTTTGCCCAGCAGAGAGGATGGAAGAAGAATCTGATATGATATTAAAGGCATTCAAAAGATCGTGAATAATATATGAAGATATCTGCACTAAGAATGCACTTGAAGGCAGAGAAGCAACATTAGAAGGTCCAAATATTGAAGATTCCAGTGAAGGCAAAGAAAAGGTATGCTGGGAGGGACTCAATGAGAAGAGATTGTGGGCAGAAATTGGAATTTGGGATTGAATATTAAGAGTGGAATAAGTCCTGGGTGGTATAAATGTCTAAGATATTTGACTGAAGGAATGAAGGAAAGTAGAGATGAGACTATAAGAAACTGACATGTTAGAATGTTAAAAAAAATCACCTACATTCCCTGCAGTCACCAAGAATGATACAGGAATATGGCATAAAATGAAAAACTGTCATCCACTCAGTGAATGGGAGGGAAAGACTGAAAAGCCTGATCATGAAAGCAATGAGAAAGTGTCTAGGAGTCATGGTAAAGGTTTCAAAAGCAGCGGGGCATTCTACATGTAGCTAAAGGAATAATGGTTTGTAGCTGAAAGAGGACAGTTCTGCTTCCTATTAACAGTGTGAACAGAATAAATGATGAATTCCAGTGAAAAATGGCAAATTTCACAAATGAGTTTAAAATAATACCTTTAAAAATGTTTTGGAGATATTCCTACTTTTAGGAAACAGGAAATTTTTGGTTTGTGGCTTATTTTCTTAAATAAGTGGTAAATTTTCTTTTCCATATCTGATAACATAACACCATTCTTTCAGAGAAATAAAACAGATTGCTATTGGAGCCCCTCATGTAGGATATTCACATAGAACACAAAATATTGTGTCAAAACTGGGAATATTTGCATTTTGGTACACTATTGTATTTTTAAAATTACTATATCCATTTGAAAACCATTGTTTCCCCTAGCAATAAAATATCCTGGATTTTATGAAATGCAGAGATACAAATCAAAAAGCTTACATCCAGAGGGGAAAAAATCAGTCTATTTTACAAATCTGAAGAATGATTTTCATATGTTATTCTTAATTTTCTGTTAAGTATCTTTTCTAGTTCTAGCTGTTTGCCTAACAGTTATTTTTCTGTCAGTCTGAGAATTATCAGGATACCTAATATTCCTAGATTTCTCCTTTCTGCTCTCAGGACTGAATGAACAGCAATAAATATTTTCCTGCTAATTAAAAAGGAAAAATTAAGTTGATTTAATTTTTAGCATTTAAATATTTAGTACTGATTTAAAATCCAACTAAGTGGGGATGGGAACCTCCCCAATTTCTTTTATATTCGTAAATTGATAATGAAGTAAAGAATTCTGTGGTTAAGACTGACATTCCTTCTTCTTCTTCTTTTTTTTTTAGGTCACTCCCATCCTCTAAAGCCACGTAAGTAGTCATTGTTTCTGCCTGTCAAGATAGTTGTTAGCCTCTGTGAATATTTCCCTAATAGCTCCACCAATCATTTTTATCTTGGCTGCCAACCTGAGCTTTCATTAGCAAGGGTGAAAAATGCTCAGGAAGTAACATAAAGAGGTACTGTACCAATTCAGTCTTTTGGAGGCATTTTTACTTACATCCAGCGGGAATTGTTACACTACTAGGAAAGGTTCTGGAAATCACTACTTATCTAATATTTTTTCACTTCTCAATAAAATGGCAATGGCCATTCTTCCAGATTTTCAGGCTAAAATCATGGAGTCATCTTAGCTTTTCTTCCCCTTGGATTTCATATCCAAAATGTCGGCAAAGCCTGTTGGTTCTACCTTTGAAATATATTGAAAATCTGACTCCTTTACTGATCCCATAACAGTCCAATTACCATCATTTTTTTGCCTGTATTATTTTGACAGCCTCCCAACATGTCTGCCTGATTCTATACTAATTTCATTATAGGTCAATTCTTTATACCACATACATTATATTTTTTTAAGCATAAATAGATTATGTCCTTCCTCAATTCAAAACCTGCTAATATATGCCTACTGAATAAGAATGAAAGGCATTATTAAGGCCCACAAAGCTCCAAATGACCTGGCTTCTCACATCTCAGACTTCATCTCTTCTTACTCTACAATCACACTGCTCCAGCCACACCCCTTCTTTCTAAACCTACATTCATACAAAGCAAGCTCCTCTCCTGGCCTGAAATACTCTTCCTTCAAATATTGCCCTTGCTCACTACTTCACTTAATCTGTATCTCTCTGAACTGTTACTTCATCAGAGAGGCTTCCTCTGACCAGCTAAAATAGTATCTCTATGAGTTTCTCTTTCCCTTTACTCACTTTATTTTTATTAGCATGTATCACCAAACACGCAGACATATATATGTGTATGAAGACATATATATTGACACATATGTGCATGTGTGTGTATGTGTACCTATAATCTTTACCAACTACATCATGAAATTCTAAGCACCAACCAGACTATAAGTTCCATGAGAACAAAGATTTTGTCTTATTGACTGTTCTGTGCCCAGACCTAGGATAATGTTTGGCACATAGTAGGCACTCAGTGATTATTTATTTTAATAATTGAATGAATGTCTACTAAAAGAATGCAATCCTGATAAGCATTTATATGCATACACATTTAAGAGATAAAAATGAAGTTTAAGAATAACAAAAAATAAGAATATTGTTCTAAGCTCAGACATTAAATTGACGGACATGAAAGAATTCACAAGGTGAGTCTGTAAATGAAAGGAAGAATAGTTTTCATCCAACTCAACTGCCTCTGAATTGAAGGTCCTCAAGATTCACTCAAGAAGTATGTACCTGGAGCAGGGACTGACAGATTGCAGATGCATAACAATGCCTCTTGTCATCTCCCTGTGCCTAGCATCAGAAAAGGAATGTAATCTTCACTGTCTGCTGTCCCCTAAAATTATCCTTTTAGGTATAGTACTGTATGAATTTTTGAAATTAGTGAAACCATAGTATGGAAACACAAACCAGACTGGTTGGATGAGTTAATCAAAATTAGCCATTAGGGCAAGAGCTCTGACATCTTTCACCCTTGATTAAACTTTCTAACAATATGTTCCAAAACCTAAAATGATAAAAGAAGACAAAATCTGCTTAAAGACTGGTAAAACTGTATTGATACGTCCAAGTTTGTCAGGAAGCATCAAACTCAGAATAACTCAGGGAATTCCTATTTGAGTATCTCTGCCAGAGATCCTCTGTTTGACGGTAGTCAAGGGAAATCAGGGTTTTATTTTGTTTTTTTTTTAAGAGGTCAAAGAATCCATAGGCATTTATGAATTGAAGTGATAAATCATTACTGACACTAAAATAATTTTAAGAGGGGTACATTAAATCATAGTGCATTAGTAAGAGCACTACATCTGAAAATGGGAGACAAGAGTCCAATTTTAACTTCTTGCCTAATTTTCTGGACATTGGCCAATAATTCACTTGCTATATATATATATATATATATATATATATATATATATATATATATATATAAACAAGATCCTTAAGACAGGAAAAAGCTATCAGAATTTTGGGAGGACTTTATCAGTTATCAGACTACCCATGCCTCTCTGTAGTCTCCCAGTCCTTCACCAAGATGTTGAACTTGCCCTCAACAAAGTAGAGATAGAACATATTGCAACATCATAAAGGCCATTAAAAAAGACCCACAGCTAATGTCATCCTCAATGTGAAAAACTGAGAGCTTTTCCCCTATGATCGTGAATAAGACAAGGATCTTCACGCTCACCATTACTATTTAATATAGTACTGGAAGTCATAGTCTCAGCAGACAACAAAAAGAAATAAAAGGCATCTAAACTGGCAAGGAAGAACTCAAATTTTCACTATTTGCAGATGACATAATACTCTATGTAGAAAATCTGAAAGACTCCATGAAAAAATTGCTAGAACTGATCCCTGAATTCAGCAGTCCCAGGATATAAAAACAATGTGAAAAATTCTGTTGCATTTCTATACACCAATAGCAAAGCAGCAGAAAAAAAGAAATCAAGGATTCCATTTGCAATTGCACCAAAAACGGTGAGATAGCTAGAATAAATCTAACTAAACAAGTAAAAGATCTATACTCTGTAAACTACAGAACACTTATGAAAGAAATTGAAGAGGATACCAAAAAATGGGAAAGAATTACACACTCATGGATTGGAAGAACAAACATTGTTAAAATGTCCATACCACCCAAAGCAATCTACACATTCCATACTATCCCCATCAAAATACCACCAGCATTTTTCACAGAGCTAGAACAAACTACCCTAAAATTTGTATGGAACCACAAAAGACCCCAAATAGCCAAAGCAATTCAGAAAAAGAAAAAACTGGAAACATCACCATCCACATCTCAAGCTATATTCAAAGCTATAGTTATCAAGGTGGTGTGGTACTGGCACAAAAACAGACAGACATAGATCAATGGAACAAATAGAGAACCCAGAAATGGACCCTCAACTATATGGTTAACTAATTTCTGGCAAAGCAGGAAAGAATATCCAATGGAAAAAAGTCTCTTCAACAAATGGTGTTGGGAAATGTAGACAGCCACATACAGAAGAATGAAACTGGACAACTTTTTTACACCACACACGAAAATAAATTCAAAATGGACAAAAGACCTTAATGTAAGACAGGAAACCATCAAAATCCTAGAGGAGAACACACCTTGCCCATAGCAACTTCTTACTAGACACATCTCCAAAGGCAAGGGAAACAAAAGCAAAAATAAACTACTGGGACTTCATCATGACGAAAAGCTTCTAAAAAAAAAAAAAGGACAAAAAGCGTCTGCACAGCAAAGGAAACAACAAAACTAAAAGGCAGCCTAGAGAATGGGAGAAGATGGTTGCAGATGGCATATCTGATAAAGGGTTAGTATCTAAAATTTATAAAGAACTTATCCAACTCAATTCCCCCAAAACAAATAACCCCGTTAAGAAATGAACAGAAGATATGAATAGGCACTTTTTCCAAAAAAGACACCTAGATGGTTAAGAGACACATGAAAAGATGCTGACCATCACTCATCAGGGAAATACAAATCAAAACCACAATGAGATGCAATCTCACATCTGTCAAGGCGGCTAAAATGAACAATACAAGAAACAACAGCTGTTGGCGAGGATGCAGAGAGAGGGAAAACTCTTTCATTGTTGGTGGAAACGCAAACTGGTGCAGCTACTCTGCAGAACCGTATGGAGGTTCCTCAAAGAGTTAAAAACAGAAGTACCCTAAGATCCAGCAATTGTATTACTAGGTATTAATCCGAAGGATACAAAAATACAGATTTGAAGGGGCACATGGTCCCTGATGTTTATAGTGCATTTCAACAATAGCCAAATTATGGAGAGAGACCAAATGCCCATCAACTGATGAATGGTTAAAGAAGATGTGGTCTCTACATGCAATGGAATATTACTCAACCATCAAAAAGAATAGAACCTTGTCATTTGCAACAACATGGCTGGAGCTAGAATGTATTATGCTAAGTGAAATAAGTCAGTCAGGGAAAGACAAATACCATATGATCTCACTCATATGTGGAATTTAAGAAAGAAAACAGATGAACACATGGGAGGGGAAAAAGAAAAAAATGGAGAGAGGGATATGAGCTATAAAAGACTCTTAATGGTAGAGAACAAACTGAGGGCTGATGGAAGGGACGGGCTAGATGGATGATGGGTATTAAAGAGGACAATTGTTATGATGAGCAATGGGTGTTGTATGTAAATGATGAATCACTGAATTCTACTCCAGAAAAAAAAAATTGGCAGTTTCTAATAAACATATGCTCCCCCCCCCCCCCAAAAAAAAGCCAAACTTGTAACCTTTGGCCACATTCAGTTTCTTTCAATTGTGTTGATAAGGAATATGTGGTTGAGGACCACAAGAAAAATAGTCCCTTTGAAGTCTAAAATTGGATTTGTTGCACAGAAATAAACCACTGATGAGTCTTTCAGAAGGTATAAAATCCTCAAAAAGATATCCATCCCAGAGTGATGATGATTTTTACTGTTCTTCTAAAAATGTGTCCATAGCTATCTTTTCTGGTTTTTACACTCCAAATACGAATATTTCCTTATATTCAATATAACAATAGTTTTTCCTATAATTTAAAATCTCTACTAGTCCATAAAAATAAAGTTTGTTCTTAAAACACCCACAAAATTCCTCTTATTTTACTTGGAAATATTTCATAATTTCTTTTTTTCATCCCCTCTTATAATAATAATAATACTTTCTGAGAGGATCAACCTAAATTTAAATTACTAAATGAAAGAGTTCTCATTAGGTCCAAATGCAAAATTTCATCTAGTTAGATGAATACATTAGATAGCAGTTTATTTCTTCTTGATTCCAATTATATCTTATTTTCTGATATTCTGCTTCATTTAATAATTGGGAAATTTTGGTATTCTGTAAGTAGATACGATCTGGAGAGAAAAAATGCTGGTCACATGAGTAATTTTGTAGGCTTAATAACTGGTTTCAATTAAGTTTTTATAATAATTTTCACTAAATTTTTAAAACCTGGACTGCAAGGGATCATTTGAAATTTTAAGTATTCCAGGAAAATTCTTTAAAATATTTTTAAATAACAGCATTTTTAATTATAATTAGGATCAGGTAGCCAATAATCACAAAGTCTATATGCTACTGAACCCAAAAGAAAGTGCTCCTTCTAACACAGATGTCATCAGAAGCCCTGTTATCAGGCTATTTTGAAGACAATGAATTCCTTTGCTTTTTGAAAATATCTGTCTCTGGTTTGAAATTTCCTTTAACAGAGTCACGTATTTTGGATGACATTGACTGCAAAACACCACTATTACCTTGGGCAGGTGTGAGAGTTGAACATTCCAAAATTAACTCATAACTATTCACTTATAACACAGCTTAGTTCTGTCAATTTGCTATTTGTCATCTTGAGAAACAGGAAGAAGAATACAAAGGAAACTGTCCTCATAAAGGAAGTGGGATTTGAGGGGAGATCTTAGTTACAGTCCAAGGAAGCTAAACCTAGGAAGTGTTCAACAGTGGGGCTCTGGATATCTAGTTGTAATGTGAATAGAATTGCCAAATAAAATAGGGACACCTATTAAATCTGAGCAAATATTGCAATTTGAGACATAATTATATTAAAACATTATTCTTTGTTATTTGAAATTCAAATTTAACTGCATTATTATTACTATTATTTAGTAAATTTGGCAAACATGGTATAAAAACATGATCTTGGAGTAAGTGGTTTGAGAAAAGGACCACCGTCCATTGTCTTCTTGCCTTGTGATTTATTCTTAGGAGCAGCTACAACTGAAGGGGGAAAAAAAAGCCTTCAGTATTTTAGCTTGCTGACAGAAATGTTTTTGCTTTCTCTTTGTGGAAATTATCCACATCATTACACTCTCCATATATCAGTTCCTCCATTGAGTGAGAGTTTGCAATGTATCGCACCAGGTCTGCACTCTGATATAAAGAATGTAAGAAAAACCTCTCCTTCATTGAACTTTCACTCTTATAGTACAGGTGGGACAAGCATGCAAACTAGCAGTGATATAGAATGATACAGCCCAGAATATGTTAGATGTCATAAAAGGAGAACTGAAAAGTCCTGGAGGGTTTCAGAGAGAGAAAAATAGTATTTCCAGATTGTGTGAGTTAAAGGTTAAAAGCTACCAAAGGCCTAAGAAGTGACTTATGTTTTCCATCAACATGGCACATTCAGTATTGTCCAACCAGAGAGCACATGGATAACATATAGAAAACAAGCTTTTAGGGCAACCTGGGTGGCTCAGCAGTTTGGTGCTGCCTTCAGCCCAGGGCATGACCCCGGGGTCCCAGGATCTAGTCCCACATCGGGCTCCCTGCAGGGAGCCTGCTTCTCCCTCTGCCTGGGTCTCTGCCTCTCTCTCTCTCTGTCTCTCATGAATAAATAAATAAATAAATAAATAAATAAATAAATAAATAAGATCTTAAAAATAAAAAAAGAAAAGAAAATAAGCTTTTAAGCTTTTATAAGCAGAGTTTAGCTCACTTGAGGATAAGGCAATTCCCAATGGTTCCTAAAAGAGTGAGTGAGAGAAGAAAGAAAGGAAAAGAGAAAGCTCCAACAACCTGCATTGTATGTTAAAAGCTAATGGTGATTCTTCATGAAATATTTCTTGATTTTTAATGAATGAAATGCTTGGATTTTAAGGCACAGATGAAAGTAAGAGACAAGATTTTGGATGTAACAATAAGCAGGACTGAACTTTTAGTAAAAAGGTTTGGTAGGAAAAAAAAAAAAACACTGGTCAGCAAACACAGGCAAGAATAATTTATCTTTACAAACAGAAAGCACAATGTAAGATAGTTGAAAGAATTTCTGCTTCTGAGTAGGCTGTAGAAGGATGTCAAACAATATATACTTTTCATGGTAGCCACAAGAAAACATGAAAGATAACAAACCTATACCTAATATTTCATGAGACTATCAAAGGTTGATAGATTCATGGAAGATTTGAGAAGCAGAATCCCAGCAAGAAATGAACTGTACGTACATGGAGAAGTAGCAAGCCAAGACAGCTTCCATGCCTGAAGGCACATGTCTTGTTTGGGTACAAATGGGCATTAAGTTGGCCTGTCATAGATGGAAAGGCTACAGAAATGAGGAGAAACCAGCTTAGCTTTTAAAAACAGTTTATGCTGGCTGAGAGGACTGAAATCTGGAAGTACCCGGGATGCAAAAAGTTAGTTCATGTGCAGACAATTTCTCCCACAAATCCCTGAATTTTGTTGAAAAGTGGTAGTGAATGAGGAGTGTGAAACAGAATTCATGCAGTCTTATATCTTCTGGGGTGCAGGATTTCCAAAGCCCTGCTGGAACATGCACATTAAAAGCAAAGAAAATTATAGAACAATATCTTTCATAAAACATAGATGCAAAAATCCTTAAAAAATACTAACAAACCTAATCCAGGAATATAGACAAAGATAATATATCCTGACTAACTGGAGTTTAGCATAAGAATGCAAAGTTGGTTTAATATTTGAACATTTATCAATGTAATTCCACATTAATAAATTAAGCAATACAATCATAGATACAGAAAATCATATAGATGCAGGAAAAAACATTTGACAGAATTTAACACCCCTTCATAATAAAAATCCACAGCAGGGGATCCCTAGGTGGCTCAGTGGTTTAGCACCTGCCTTTGGCCCAGGGTGCGATCCTGGAGTCCCAGGATCGAGTCCCACATCGGGCTCCCGGCATGGAGCCTGCTTCTCCCTCCTCCTGTGTCTCTGCCTCTCTCTCTCTCTTTCTCTCTCTGTATATCATAAATAAATAAATAAATCTTTAAAAAAAATCCACAGCAACTAGAAATAGAAGACAATACCTTCAATCTGATGAAGGATGCATACAATAGACCATAGCTGCTTTTTGTAAAATATCAAATGCTTTCCCTTAATATGTGAAATAAGGCAAAGATGCTCACTCTTGATATTTCTACCCAAACTTTTACTTGCACTCTTAGGAGGTGTAACAAGGCAAGAAAAAAATTAAATAAAGATATAAAAGCAAGAGGCAAAACTGTGTTTATTCACAGATTACATCACAATATATAGAAATTTAAATAATCTAAGAAAATAAAGTACTACAACGAATAAATGAATTTAACAAAGTCATAGAACACAAAGTCAATATAAAAAAATCAGTTCCATTTTTCTAAATTAACAACCCAAAAATTGTAAAAGGAAACTTTTAAAAATATATTTATGCACTGGGTGTTATACATAAGTGATGAATCACTAAATTCTACTCCTAAAACTGATATGACACTATACCTTAGCCAAGTAGAATTTAAATAAAAACTGAAAGAAAGAAAGAAAGAAAGAAAAAAAGAAAGAGAGAAGGAAAGAGGGAGGCATTTATATAGGCATTAAAGAACACAAATACTTGGGAAGAAATTCAAAATGAAATATGCCAGTCCTACAAACTGAAAAGTAATCTGAGAGAAATGAGGGTAAACAAACATAAAGATAGTCTATGTTCATGGAGGAGATTGATTTCGTGACAGGCTGCTACAAGGCCTCTCTCATTTGTCTCCCTCTTTCTGGTGATAAACGAGATTTCACTTCCCTCTCCCTGCTTTCTCCCTCATTTCCTTCAGTAAAGCTGGAGGCCATGGAACTAGTTAGTGGTAGTCTAGATATTAAAAAAAATATCTAAGATATAGTCATCACCCTCAAGTAATGCATAGTTTTTACAGAAGACCAAACTTTTTTTTTATTCTGGCAATGGAATGTATACATTATTTTTCACTATTGTCCCTGAGGACAAAATTAGTATCTCAAATAATATGTATATCCATATATATGTGTATACATGTGTGTGTGTATGGAAGAGCTAATTGTTATTGATCTTGGCAGTGATTTTTGAACTTGATGCCAAAAGCACATATAAGCAAAAACTCAACACTGGATTTGTCAAACTCAAAAGCTTTCACAAAGCAAAAGAAACAATTAACAAACACATACCTTGCCGTCTGCATCTCTTCCATCTAGCTGTTCCTGAATTATATCCTTTAATATTGAACCAGAGATCTAATTTTTAAAAAATTAACAAAATGAAAAGATGACCTACAGAATGAGAGAAAAGTTTTGCAAACCACTTATCAGATAAAGAGTTAACATCCAGAATTATTTAAAAACTCATTTAACATAGTAAACCAAAAAATCTGATGAAAAAAATGGGCAGAAGAACTAAACAGACATTTTAGGGTGAAACACTTTATTAACTGTGAATTCAGCAAGTCTTAAAATTTTCTGTACATTTTTTGAAAATTGTAGTATGGCCCTAGGCGTTTTTAAAATTTTATTTAAATTCAAGTACCTAACATATAGTATATTATTAGTTTCAGAAGTAGAATTTAGTGATTTATCAATTGCATATAACACTCAGTGCTCATTACATCACATGCCCTCCTTAATGCCCATCTGCTCACCCACTTTCCCTCCAGCAATCTTAAGTTTGTTTCCTATAATTATGAGTCTCTTAAGGTTTATCTCCCTTTCTGATTTCATCTTATTTTATTTTTCCCTTCCTTCCCCTATGGCCCTCTGTTTTGTTTCTTAAATTCCATACATGAGTGAAATAATGTGGTTAAATAGACATTTTTCCAAAGAGGTCATCAAAATGACCAACAGGCACATGAAAAGATGTGCCTTCATTGATCATCAAAGAAATGTGAATCAAAACTAATGAGATACCACCTCACACCTGTTAAATGGCTATCATCAAAAAGACAAGAGACAACAGACACTAGCAAGGATGTGGGGAAAAGGCAACTGTTATACACTGTTGGTGGGAAGGTTAACTGGTCTAACAGCGATGGAAAACAATATGGTCTTTCCTCAAAAAATTAAAAATAGATCTACAGTAGGATCCAGCAGTACACTTCTGGGTATGAACCCAAAGGAAATGAAAATAGGATTTTAACAAGGTATATGCACTCCCAAATGTATTGCATTATTCACAATAGTCAAAATATGAAAACAACCCAAACCATAAACAGACAAGTGGATACAAAATATATAGTGTATATACACAATGGGATATTATTCAACCATAGGGAAGAAGGATATCCTGCTATGTATGACAACATGATGACCTTGAGCACATTATGCTGAGCAAGATAAGTCAGAGAAAACAAATACTATATGATATCATTATATGTAAAATCTTAAGAAAAAAAAGCAAAACTTAAAAAACGAAGAGTAAAATTGTGTTTATAGGCAATGGCAGTTAAGGAGATAAGATTGATAGGGATTAAGGAAACAAACTTGTAATGGATAGTAAATAAACCATAAACATCTAATGCACAGAATAATGAATAGAGACAACGATATTGTACTATAATTATGTAATGTGATAAATATTTCTATAATCATATTACAGTATATAAATGTGTCAATAGGCTATCCAACTTAAATTTATACAGTGTTGCATGTCAAATTTATTCATAAATAAATATACACATAAATACACAATTACATACCTCACAGGTAGGTCTTCTTCCACTGTGTCCATTCAAAAAACTCCATTGTGAACTCCAAATTAAAACCCTGTGTCAAGCAAAAGAAAAATCAACAGGTAGATTTCAGTCTTAATGATTATTACAAAGTGTAGATCAATTCATTTGCTACCAAGTATAAAAAAATGCAACTACTATATTCAATAATAAATCAAGGACAAAATGAGCCACAATAAAAATCTAGTATGTATTTGATCAGATCTAATTAGCATTTAATATGATGTTTAAAACTTTTTAATGGTGTCTTTATTATGTCATACTGGAAGGTGCCTTTTGAACAAGAACTCAACTTGAGTGAATGAACCCACTGCCTTATAGATACAATTTTTCAGCACTAATTTAATAAGGATATTGAAAACGGATAACTGGTGAGAGGTTTTCATTAAATCTAAATGGGTTGAGCAAATTAATAGGAGGCATAAGCTCAGTATATAAGATTGAGCAGTTTCTAAACAGCCATCTCATCTGATTCTGAGCTGCAAATAAATATATCCATGGATGAATATAATTGTTTTAAATGTTGCTATTTGTAAATTAAAATCTAAAAAGTAGTGCTTCCATATTAAATGGTTAGTATGAATAACCAAGAGTTGATGTTTAATTTAGATTTAATGCTATAAGACCACATTTTTATGTGCTATATTGTTATTGCATTTCACAAAATATGTTCTCCAATTAATTGGGCTTGATACTGCAGCATGTATCTAATATATGCAAATAGCCTATGAGTTTGAATTTATATTGTCAAAATAGTCATCTCTCTCTCCTCTGGAGGTATGGGCTTAGGTCACAGATGAGGGGACCGTAAGTATCATTTGTTTCTTCCAGTGTTAAAGTATGAGTGATTCTGAGGAATCAAGCATTTCAGCACAATCTCCTTAATTATGTACATTTTTATTTGTTGTATACCCTTCCATGTTTAAGAGGAGCAAGCTTTGAAAGGCTAACTTAAATCTTAAAAGTCTGTATAACCAGGATTCTTTTGCTATTGCAGCCAGAATTCAAGGAGGACTCACTCATACAAGAACCACATATAAAACACTCTCACCAGGACTTTCTTTTTATTTCTAGTGTCTTTAACTCATTAAATTGAACAAATTGTAGGTGGGTTAAAAGGCATAAATATCTCTTTCAGTAAAATGTATGCATTTTCAACAGATATGTAATAGATTGAATTATTGTGTTCAACATATGGTTATCATTTTAGTGATAGATACTCCTAGACAAGTGATTTAACTGAAAATGTTCCCATAATGGCACAAAATATATGGCACTTCCATCCCCATACTAAAGATACCTCATCAAGGCTTTTTAATTATGAAGGTGGTATAAAGTTATTATCGCAGGTGAGCTTTATTTATAAATTCATAAACGCTTTGTTAGTTATATTCAAAAGCCTTCTGTGATACAACTGGTTAACTGTCCAAGAAAAATTTATCATCTGGGGCAGCTCGGGTGGCTCAGCGGTTGAGCGTCTGCCTTCAGCCCAGGGCGTGATCCTGGAGACTGGGATGGAGTCCCACATCGGGCTCCTGGTGTGGAGCCTGCTTCTCCCTCTGCCTGTGTCTCTGCCTCTCTCTCTCTGTGTCTCTCATGAATAAATAAATAAAATCTTAAAAAATTATCATCTGTCTTTACTATGGGAAACCTATTGTCTATCCAAAGTCCTCAATTCCATTTCTTTGCCACCTTTTAGGCAATGACACCAATGTGTCAAAGTGATGTCACCTCCAGCTGAGAAACAGCTCTGATTTATGCATACCCTTTTTTTCCTATTTGCCAACTACATTCAGAGGATTTTGAGGTTCTAAAGGATGCTAGAAACATAAGATGAAAGGAGCCTGAGGTCCTGAATCACTTGATACAAGATGAATTATCAACTGAAAGTACTTGTATTAGATAGTACCTGAGCAAAAAAGAACTTTCAGTTACATAAATCCAACAAAGTTTTGTTTTGCTTGTGTTTTATTAATTGTATAGTATCTGCAGCATATTTATATATGATGGAATACTACTCAGCCTTCAGAAAAGGAAATCTTGCCATTTGCAATGACATGGATGGAACTAGAAGGTATTATGCTGAGCAAAATAAGTCAATCAGAGAAAGAATTATCATGTGATCTCACTCATAGGCGGAATTTAAGAAACAAAACAGAGATTCATGAGGGAAGGAAGGAAAAAAATAAAATGAGACAAAATCAAAGAGAGAAACAAACCATAAGAAACTCTTAACTCTAGGAAACAAACTGGGGTTGCTAGTGGGGGTATGGGGTTAAGGAGGGCACATGATGTAATCAGCACTGGATATTATATAAGACTGATGAATCACTGACCTCTACTTCTGAAATTAATAATACATTGTATGTTAATTGAATTTAAATTTAAGACTTAATAAAATAGTTGTATAGTATCTCATGTTATCTTAACATAGACATTAGTAATCTGAAGTGGGACTCTTCTAAGAAGTACCTTGTATGTGTAGTATAAGGCCCTAAAAAAGGCTGCCCAATGTGGGTCACTTTGGCTTAAACATTATTTTGAGTTAAAAGGAATCAAAGTCCAGCAGATGCAGGAAAAGCTCTTCAACAAACCTCAGTTGTTGCACCAGGAAAAGAGCTATTAATAGATTCCTCTTTACCTGAGAAACTTACCTGCGCAATAGGACAACCTTTGTTTTCCAAACATCTCCTTTCATCTTACTCTGATAGTCCTTCTCCCCTTTGCATCCTTAGGCCCCTCCACTCCCCTTAGCTTATAGAAGCACCATTTTGCTTCACTGTCTTTGGAATTTCCATGCCTGTGTGGGTTCCACATGTGTATGCTACTAAATTTTACCTTCTCCTGTCAATCTGTCTCATGCCAATTTGATTCTTAGTCCAGTTAGAAGGTCCTTTGAGGAAACAGAGATTCTTGCTCCCCAACAGTGGCACTGGCTTAGGGACCAGGCAGTAGATAGTGGGGAAGCTGATAAGAGACATGAAAAAGATGGAGGGCTATTTACCCAATGGTAAAATATTTGTTAAAACTGTCAATATCAATTTGTTGGAAGTCATCTGGCTTGTAGCTCTAGAGAAAGAGATTAGAACAACTAGACTGCTAACTATGTAACTCAACTATTACCTCCTCTTACATTTTGTATTATTATATATTTTAATTCTTTACATTTTTCTAAGCATCATTCATTGATCATTACTGTTATTTTGTATGAACAGGATATGTTGAGATTTCCCCACCTATTTATCTCCTGAGTTTCCATATTTCTATCAGGAATTCTTTTACTTCTTCTCTAAATATTTCTGTTCATTAAGATCAGCTGGTGCTGACTTTCCACTATCTGTTGGTCTGAAAATGTTATTGACTTATCTACCTTTTTGGAGGATTATTTTGCCTGATATAAAATTCACATAGGCATTTTCCCTACTGTCTGGCATTTTTAAGATACCATTCTATTGATTTCTGGCTCCATCATTTCCACTGAACAATTAGCTGTAAGTCTTTGAAGATGAAGTGTCTTTTTTACTTTTGTTGCTTTTAAGATTCCTCATTTTTCTTTAGCTCTCAAAGTTTTGCTATGATATGCCTGGGCATGATTTTTTTTTTTTTTTACACAGTCTGCTAGGGATTTTCAGTAGACTCTTTGAGTCTTTAAGTCTTTCATCAGTTTTAGAAAACTCATTATCTAGTCAAATATTGTCTCTGCCACATATTTCCTCTGCTTCTAAAACTCCAGATTGTTTCCATGTATTCTATAAAGCTCTGTTGGTCTTTCTCTTTCAAGGATTCACATCAAATACTTTCCATTGAATCCTATCTTAATCTTAGCCCAAAATGCCATTTTTCCCATTTCTAATTCTATAGAAATATTCTCTAAATTTTCATCTTTTCACACACATTATCCTCTATTTTATTGAACATATTATTTATAGTTACATTAGTGTCCTATCTGCTAACTTTAAAGCTAGATCAACTATGCATCTGCTTTTATTGACTATTTTTTTCTCTTATGGTCATATGATCCTATCTTATCACATGCCTCGTGCTAATGAAATGGCACAAATTGTGTGTAAAAAAAAAAAAAGAAAAAACTGTAGTGACTTCAGATAACACAGAGTTCCTCCAAAGAGTTTTGTCTATTCTCTCTGCCTACCAAATAGAATTTAATGGGATAGCTATCATCATAATTTTTAAAAAAGATTTTATTTATTTATTCATGAGAGACACACAGAGAGAGAGAGAGGCAGAAACACAGGCAGAGGGAGAAGCAGGCTCCATGCAGGGAGCCCGATGTGGGACTCAATCCCGGGTCTCCAGGATCACGCCCTGGGCCAAAGGCAGCGCTAAACCACTGAGCCACCTGGGCTGCCCCTATCATCATAATCTAATCAGACACTGAGCTAAGTAGAGTCTAAATTACATTTTGTCAAGACTCCCCGATTTTTACTCACTCCTAGGGTGAGCCACTCAGGATTTCCATCTGAGATCTAGATTTACCAGTGCTCCTTCTCCTGGTAGACCTTGAACGCTATTGCTGTATAAGAGACATAAGAGTAGCCCAGATCATGTAGGTATTTAGGGGCCATTGTAAGAACTCTGGCTTTTAGTCCAAAGTGGTGAATCAATGGAGTTTTCCACAAAGAAATAATATGAAAATTATGTTTTAAATGGATCACTTGGTTGTTGTAATAGGAATAAAATGTGAAAAAGCAAGACGAAGTAGGAAGTCCATTAAGAAGTCTGTTGACATCTAATCTATAGACAAGTCTAGCTGCAATCTAGTCTTAAGCAGAAAAGTGATTAGATACTTTGAAATTATTGCAAACAGAATTTCCTGGTAACTGGATGTGGAATAAAGGAGAGGAGAATGAGGGATAAATTCAAATTTGAGGGCAAGAGAAATGGGAAGGATTAAGTGCTATCAATTAAGACATATATGACTTTAATGGAGTTTAGGTAGAGTAAGGTTGGGGAAGGAGGCCAGATTGGGAGTTCAGTTTGAAATTCATTAATTGTAGGCAGATAGATATACAGACTGATATTCAGGGGAAAGATCTGGCTGGAGAGAGAAATTTGTGAGTGGTGTCTGATAACAAAGTTGATCTAAATACGGCACCAAGAATATCTAAGTGCATGGAATCAAATTGAGAATATTTACTGAAAGACTTTTTTTTTCTTTGTTTCTGTCATCATTTTAAGGCTTTATTGTCCATGAAGAGCTAACTGCCTAAATTCTAATAAAGAGAATAATGGTTTTGCTAGAAGAAGCAAGCTCATCAGTACTCAAACTGAAGAAATTTTGAAATCCTGAACTCACATTTTTTAACTGTCGGTAAGACCCAGGCTGTCAAACTCAAGCTGATGTAAAAGATGTTCAGGATGGTCAGATTTCTACCAGGAAGATGACTAGATTGTATCACTATGGTGCATTTGCTCCCTATTCTTATGTTCACTTTAATCATTTCCATTTCTGTTTTCCCATTATCACATCAACTTCTTACAACCTCAAAAAATTTTCAATATGTCTTTATGTCAGTAGAAGGCAATAAGCTAGTTACAACATAATTTTCAATTTTTTAGAAAGAAAATAAGCTGCTAAAACAGATATTAGTGTAAAAAATGAAAAAGAAAACACTAGATACTTTCTCATAATTGGGAGTCAAAGATCTAGAGAGCAGCTATATGTGAAGCTGAATGATTTTGACAACAATGTTAAATAGGTTGGTGATACTTGATTTGTTTTTCAATATCTGACCAGAACTGGCACTTAGAGAAAAGGGGGAAAATGTAAGGTCATCTGCAGACACTTCAGAATGTCAGCCTCCTCATTTCAAATAAGTTGGTGATAAAAGAGAAAAAAATAGAGTTATTATTTGTTTTGGGAATTTTTTAAAGTAAATATAAGTGTGATATATGCATATGTATATCATTTTTATCTATGATGTTTATTTTGAAAATAAATATTAAGTTAAAATTTGAAATGAATTATGGTATTTCTATAATTAGTAGATGTTTATGCTTAGGATGCTGAGAAATGATACACCCTGAGAGAGCCCAGCTTGCCTTAAAAACTAATCTATGTGCAATCTGTGAAATATATCTCTAATCATTTATCACTCCCATTTACAAAACGACATTTCTGTGTGTGAGCATAAGCCAGATAAACTTTCAAGTTTTTCTCATGTTAAGAGTAATAAATTGTGTCTAGAAAGACTACTAAGCATTAATAGAATCTTTTCAATATATGATTTCCATCCTATGCAAAGAAAGAGAATATTTTTTAATTGAAGTAAAAGTGACATACACTATCTTATTAGTTTTTTTTTATAAGAAGTTGGTATTTTTACACAATACAAAATGTTCCCCATGTTAGCCCAGTTACCGTCTGTCATCATATGAAGCTATTACAATATTATTGACTATATTCCCTATGCTGTACGTTACATCCCCATGACTTAGTTATTTTATACCTGGAATTCAGTAGAGTTGCAGGATACAAAGTTAACAATCAGAAAACAAAACACAATACTTCTAAAAAACAATGGTACCAACTTTACAGGCTCTGCCTTTAAAATACAATTAGAATCTTACCACGCAAAAACCTAGGGCCTGGATCACCCTCATTTCTCATCTGTTTTATTTCTCACAGCTTCCCAACTGTTTTTTCCATGTCATTCTTTGGCCACACACACTTTATTCTCAGCACAGCAACAAGAGAGATCCTTTTGAAATGTTGAGATCATAGGACTCTACTGCTCTGACTTCTCTCTTTCTAATGCTCCAACTCTGCCTCCTGGTTCCTTTGTTATCCTCCATCATCCCAGGTGAACTTTTACTCAGAAACTCCAGCAGTTCCCTCTCTACACCATCCCTATAAACTTACCCCCTGCCCCTTTCAGAGTTTTGCCCAAACAGCACCTTGCAGATGGGACTTACCCTGACTCTAGCATTGCCCAAACTCCCTATCCTTCTTACTCTCCTCTTCTTCCTTCTCCATAGTGCCTGTCTTCTAATACACGATAGTTTACTCATTTCATATGTTTATTTTTTTAATCACTTATCTTTCCTCCTAGAAGGTAAACTTTGAGAGGGCAAGAATCTTGGTTGTGTTACTCACTGCGGTATCCTGAATGCTTAGACTCTTGTCTGTCTCTTAGTGTTTAGTGAACAGTTAAGGACTTGAATAAAAAGTTTAGCTTCAACTTGAAAACACTATCAAAACTATTTTCTGAAAACCAGGAAAATTAAAACTGCCCCAAATCAGTCTCCAACCCTTTCAAAAAAATTGATGACCTCACTCGGCATGTTATATCTGTTTCTTTTGGATTCTAAACTCTCTCCATCACTTAATTCCCATACATACAATTGATTCTGCTTTGCCTAAAATTGCTCCATAACAAAACACAATAGCAACAAAAGGAAAAACTACAATTAGGCTGAGTTTGTTTTGGTAAAAAAACAAAACAACAGGAAGAGGCAAAGGTGAAAAACAGTTTTATTTATTGACACAGGGGAAGTATTCTAATGGATACATTATCACATTATATATATGTTTAACATTAGTGTTTATTTGAAAAGAGCCTTAGTTCTCCCATTTCTTTTTTTTTACAAGGTAAAATAAGCCAAACATATTTTTTTATATATTTCTTTATAACTTATTTCTGAAGTACTATGACATAATATGCGATAAAAGGGAAGTACTGAAAAGACGTAACTTGAAACAAGTCATTGAAAATAAAGTTTGGGAAAGGTGGTTTGTGGCACTGACAAAAATAGTTATAAGTAAATATATTCTTTATTTTTAACATATTGCTTTTTGAGGGGCACCTGGGTGGCTCAGTTGGTTGAGCATCCAACTCTTGATTTCTGCTCAGATCATAATCTCAGGGTTGTAAGATCAAATTCCACCTTGGGCTCTGTGCTGAGCATGGAGCCTGCTTTGGATTTTGTCTCTGCCTTTCCCTCTGCCCTACCTCCCCACTTAAGCATATTTTTTGATACACTAAATATATAGCTTTTTGATAAAATAATACTGATATATCAAAAGAGGGTAAAAGCAGCATTTATATTTCCTGGAATAAAACAGTTTCAGTGTACTAGTTAGAAAAAAATGATAGCCTACTGGACTGCATTCCTGGGCCCCTAAATCATGATGTAATAACAAGTACATGAGGAAGATTCAGTCTACTTGACAAGAGTAAAGTACTCTGTCCAGTCCTACTATGATAATACTGACTAATGCCCACCGCATCTTGAATGCTATCAACTACTCTGTAAGCAGCCTTACACTTCTGCTCAAAGAGCTCACGCTGGAGAAAAGCATCAGCCAAGTTCTACCTACCTTGCCCAAAGTTTGAAAAAAAAAAAAAAAAGAGGTCATGGTGGATGGAGAAGGTGAGTGAAAAGACTGGTCACATATTCAGTCAGATCGTCTTTTCCAACTTCGGAAAGTTAATACTGGAGAAGAGCCCTTTGACTACATTGACTGGGTGAAGGGCCACAGTAATAGCTTTCAACTTCCATGTCAGGGACACCAGGCAGGGAAAAGGATTATGGGCATGTGGTGAATATGGGGAGGTATTCAGGCAGAGAACTTGGTGGTTTGTCATGAAAGAGGCTATAGTTATTTACTAAACTGTGTATTTGTATACTTACTAATCTATCTCTTCACACTGGCAGGGATTCTTATCCGTTTTATTCCCTCTTGTATCACCAGGACAAAGCACAGAGCTTGGTACACCTAAGGGTTGAAGGGATTCAGAACATGCCACCTCAGAACATGCCACTCTGGCATGTTGACTTTTTTGAGTTAAAGCCCTGGAGAAACAGCACGTGAAGGAAGGGCGCTCTAACCTCCTTCTTTCTACGTAAAAGCAGGTCATAATGTTTCCCATGGGAAAGGTAACCTCCCTGCAACAGGAAGAGAAAAAACAGTCCTATCACCAGAGACTAGGAGTTGACACCAAAAAAATGACCTGCATAGGAGCGCCTGGGTGGCTCAGTGGGTTAAGCACCCGACTCTTGATTCTAGCTCAGGTCATAATCTCAGGGCGATGAGATCAAGCTCCGAGACTGGCTTCCAGTCCAACAGGGAGTCTGCTTGAGATTCTCTCCCTTTTCCTCTGCCCCTCCCCCTACTCGCTCTCTCATAAATAAATAAATAAATAAATAAATAAATAAATAACTCTTTTATAAAAATGGACCCACATAAGAACCTACTAGAAAATGTTTTTCTTCCATTAATTTCCCCCACATATTTCCTAGGTCATACCATTGTCCCACTTGCCCCTAGCCACAAGCCCCATTGTCTTGTCATGTCCCTCAAATTACTTTCTTGTTTAAAAAGTTTTGTAAGTTTTTGGGCCTAACAGCTTGTTGAAGCCTTCATTTTTCTTTTGAAAACTTCCACATACATGTAAAGGTATTAAATAAAATGTGTATGTTTTTCTACTGTTAATCTGTGTCAGTTTAATTCTTAGGTGCAGGCTCAGAATATAAGAGGGTATAAAAGTTTTCCCCCCTGTAGTAATCAGTAAATTTCTGAAGTGCATATGCTCTTACCAGTAGAGTTGTGTGCTTACCAAGATTAACTTGAATTTCCTAAATTGTTTATGTCAGTTGTACTTGTTACTACAATTATGTAATTAAACTTTATGCAAATTGATGAAATATGATTGATGACGGGTTTGCCATGTAAACTAAGTTAAATACTTTGAAAGATTTCATAATTGTGAGTCACTAACACATATTCTGTGCTATATGAAGTATAGACAAGAAAACTGCAAAAAGTTGACAGACTTGAAAAAAATCTAGAAGCCATTTATACTCAAATTTTTTGCAAGTACATGAGCTTTCATTCTAAGTGTAAGGAAACCAAAATTGGAAATTATAGAGTATATTATGGATATATTTATTTAAAAAAGAAAAAGTAAAACTTCTCTCAGCACACGCATCAAAAGTAAAGGTTTTGGTCTCCATCAACAGATCTGTAAACAAATACAAATTCACTTTACTTATTTATTTATTTGAGAGATAACACAAGCAGGAATGGCAGAGAGTGGGATGATTTTAAGCAAACTTTACACACAAAGTATGGAATCCAACATAGGGCTCGATCCCACAACCCTGAGATTGTAAGCTGAGCCAAAACCAAAACCAAGAGTCAGATACTTAGCCAACTATGGCACCTAGGTGCTTCACTTGTTTTTTTTTTTTTTCACTTGTTTTAATTTAAAGTGAAATGTTAAAATATGTATCTATTTTTTTCCTATATCCATATTTAAACTAAAGAAGAATTTCAATTAACTTTCACTCACCAGTCCTGGAAAGAGTAGGAGGGTATCACTATATAAGGTAGAAAACATGTAACCTAATATTCACTTCGGAAAGTTATTTTTTCTTAAACTATTTTATGTTGTTGATGAAGGCTACCAAGTTCTGCTAATCATAATGAACCTCAGCATAAAATATTTTAATTTTAATTCATGCTTTAACTGGGACAAACTATTAATATTTCCCTTCCTTTGGAAACATTAACTTTGATGAAAACATTGTTTATGTAAATAACTGTTCCGGACAAGGAAGTTTCCAAGGAAACATGCTTCAAATTCTTCAACAGAATATGCAAATGAAAGCCTCTTTTCTGTAAAAATTGCCTCTGAGTGAGGGACAAAGCCTAAAACAATAAGCCAATTCAAAGAGATAAAAAGAAACAAGAACTGACAAAGTAACTACAGTCATTTTTTTTCAAAGGCCATGAAAATTATCTCCTGCCTTACAGATTTTAGTGGCCAGTATCAATATTTGCCTATTGCCAACTGGGGAAACATTAAAAGTCATTTGGGTTTATATGCTTGTGAATTTGCATGGTGATGTCTTTGCCTTTGAAGAATATCCATTCAACTAGCGGATTATTGAGATTACATTGCCTTGCCCTGTAGTTTGTGACAGTATCTTGCCCTCTTTCTATAGCAGAAATCAATGTGACTTCCCTGACAAAAAAGATAGAAACAACAGAGACCCCCCCCCCCCAAAAAAAACAGAGGAAACTAAACAGTTCCTACCACTTGTAGGCATTATAAAATTATATCTACAGAACACATTCACAAAGATTTATCATTTTACCCATTAAGCAATTATTTTATCACTCTATGAGAGGAGGAAGAGGAAAAGGAGAAAGATAAATAGTAGTCCTGTAAGACATCACTGCCTCTGACCCCCATAAACCCAGCATTCGGTTATAGCATCCACCACTCTACTCTTAAATTCTCAAATCAAGCAGGTCTAGTCTTCTATCCCCTAAACATATCATTAAATTACACCTTTGCTGGTACAAAATGTACCAACTCATAGAATCCATTTTGGAAGAGAATGTTATAGGCTTGGCTATACCTGCTCCAAACTGCAACTTTGGTTGTAAAGACAAAACTGTGAATTTAGTTTTTTTTTGTTGTTGTTGTTATTGTTTTAGGAGCTTTTTAATATTTTGAAGGAAAAATAAGGAAGACCAAAATGAAGACCCTTTCAAAGAATTTCAAAGAGAAACAAAGCTAGTCAGCAATTAAAGTAGTAGAAAAAGCCATTATTCAGGACTAACACAATAAAGAGAAAAAGACTACAGTATAGAACTGGGCTCAATTCTAAATACGACAAAGAAAAATAAAAATTTATAGCTAAGGAGTAAGGGTGGAGTGAGGGGAGGGAGATCCTCTGGATAGAAATTTACTAAGAGGGAACATGAGGCTTACCTAAGGGGGGATTCTAGCTAAGCTGACCAAACAGAATTTTTATTGAAGGCAGGCCAGGGTGATCAAGACTTTACCTGGGGGGTGGTGAGGATGAAGATCCTGATCAGAGAGCAAAGGTAGAGGATTTTGGCTAATTGAACTTAGTAAAGTTCTTGCTAACATTGGGCAAGGCCAAGATCACAGAAGTCCAAAGTGAAGGCCTATTTGGGAAAAGGATTCAAAGGAAACTGACTAAACTTTGATCAAAGAGTGACTCTTCCTCAGTGGCTTTTTGTGGCAGCGAGACCCACAAATAAAGGGGAACACCAGGGCTGCGGCAGGGGGAGGAGTGTGGGGCCCAGGCTAGGGCGGTCTGGCAGCCTGGGCAGCCAGTGGGCAGTGGGCTCTGTCTGGAAAGGATTCAAAATGACCAGGGAACGAAGAAGCTCTTCCCAAAAAGGTCTGACTCAGTCAAACAGACTTCAAAGTTATGGCACTAGGGGAGTTAATTCTCAGGTGGAAACAGTATGAAGCATATGTCCAAGCTTTGTAGGGCAAGTACTTAGATCTTAATTCTAATGATGTAACTGGGTTAAGAGAGTCTGAAGGAAAACGAAAGCAACAAGGGCCTGCTCCTAGAGAAGATATCCTTGTAACCCGACTAGCAACCAGGGAGCAAGAGATGCAATAGTGTACTGCTCAAATCCAGTTCCTCAAGTGAGTCCAGCAGGCTAGTGCTGCCCAGCTGAGATCAACAAGACTAGGCCCAGAGATCAACCTGTTTTTCCTAAAAGTGAAAGGTGAACTGGAAGAGACTAAAGACAAACTGGAACAAGCCCAAAACAAACTGAGTGCCTGGTAGGTAGACAAATCATACTCCCCAGTAAACTTTCCTTAAAAAAAAAAAAAAAAAAAAAAAAAAAGACTTTCCTGAGTGCCCCACTATGAGAAAGCTGTGGTGGTACAGCCAAGTACTCGTTCCACACAAAGACTCAGACTTTTTAAGCCAAAACCAGCTACATCCTTATACTATCCAGCTTGTAATGGTTCATGTAAAACTTATGAAATGAACCTTCTGTTTCAGCTTTCTTCTCCCCCCTCCCCCCTTGCTTCAGAGGTCTGGTGGCCTCGGACTCTTCCAAGAAGTGACCCCCTCCAAAATATTCCCCTTTTGGAACATGTAGACACTTGAGCAATGTTTCTGTTTGAAGAAAATAGAGGGAGAAACAGAAGTCTTAAGTCTGTGGCACACAGTTTGGAGGAATGAAAATCTAGAGACTCAAAATCATGAATTGAACATGTGAAATTCCAGTAAAATGTAAAAATGGAATATGCATGGCTCTTAACCATGAGCATAGTGACTTAGAGACACTGTATTATCAGTTTTGCCAATAAGACTGTGAACTTGGGGATTATTGTTGAACTTCTGGGTCAAAACTCAAAAGAGGTGAATTTTGCCTTTAAAGAGTTTATTAAAAAAAATTAGAGTTTATTTGCTAAAAACCAGCTTAATAGTCATGAGAGAATTAAATAATAGATGTCAGTACAAGTAGTTCATATATTTAACCATTTAGTTTTGGGGCTCTATATTACTTGATTGTGGTTTTAATCAATGGTTATTCTTTGAATGGTTGCTAACGCTGTAGATAATCTTACTGAGGACTATACAAACAAACATAAAAGTGTGGTATCAAACTTCAGGTTGAAATTGTTTGAAGCATTATAAACATTCATTTCACTATTAGATTGTATAAGGATATTGGCTATGATGAGACTTACTGTGTTATTTTTTTCCGTAGTGAAATTAAATCCCCATTCCATTCAACAGGCGCATGTTGAAAGAGCATTATCATTAGTGTTAACAGGGGAATGTATTTCCTTCACTGTATTTGTGCCTTTTGTATTGCACTCTTGATATTAAATTAAATGTGCCTTGAAAAAAAATAAAAAAGAGAGAAACTCTTCATCAGGCCCTAGGGGTCAGTAGGGGTAATTTTACTAAATGTTACTGCTAGGATCTTGCACATTTTGCAAAAATAAGAGGATTTCTCTTAGGGAATGGGTAAATAGTTCAGTACACAGAGAAAGCAGACACTTGTATAAAGAGAAAACTAAAACATTCAGAAGAGATAGTCAAAATGTGCTGCCAACATCTGCTATGAGATAAAAGAGGAATGGAGAAACACTAGGTAAATAGAGTATATAGACAAGATGGTTGATATCTGAGTTAGAATTATCCCTGAAGCAAACGCAGACAGAAGTGTTTGTAATAGTGTTTGTAAAGTGATTTGTCTGGGAAGTGATCCAGGTTAACACTTACAAGAAGAGTGGAGAGAAAAGAAAGCCAATAAAAGATGCAATATGAATAAATGACCACTGTGGGCAACTGAAACCAAATCCTACTAAGGAACTGTGGGAGAGGTAGAGAACATGCTTCAGGGTTATCCCAAACGAGAAGCAAGGAAACTGGGAAAGTTCCACATCACCTCATCCAGTATCTTTGAGAACTGTTTCTGGAGACATTAACATTCCAGCACTTTAGGTGTGTACTGAATTGGAGCCAAGCAAACTACTCTGACACACAAAATGCCTGCAAGGAGAGAGTCATGTGTGTTTGCAAAGAACAAGCCTCAGCATTAGAATGAATACCAAGAGGGTATGGATGAGCCTAAGTTAGAATAACCCCAAGAGGATATGGATGAGCCAAAGTTAGAATAACCGACACATGATCCAGTCACACTTAATGTAACACATCCCATAAAATCGAGGACCCTATTGTCAGGTGGCTAAAACCGAGAGCCCTTAAACTAAGTTCTATATGGTGATTAATAGAAAAAGAAAGAAAATGCTACATTCAGAGAATATGCAGAACATAGCAAAAGAGCACAGGAGAAGAATGGAACACAGTACCAACTAAAGTGCAGAGGGCCAAGAAGAGGCGCAGTGTAGCAGTCCCAACTCTAATAGAAGGACTCTGAAGAGGGTGGTAGTGGCGCATAATTCAAGAGCCAGATGCTAAACAAATTTAAAAGAAGCTTGGGAAACCTGTAGCCACGTTCAAAATTATCACAATATCAATAAGACAAAATATGGGTCAGGAAAATAAAAAATGATGAGAAAAATGAACATTAGGTTGAAAAAACAAATGCCCAGGTCAAAAAAAGTACAAAGGATCCACCTTTCATAAACTTCCCTGATACATCGTAATGACAAATAAAATATAGAGAACCAAAATGGGATGGCCACTTTCAAACTCAAAATAAATATTTCCATTGACCAGAAATGGAATATGAATGCAAAAGAGTGTGAGAGGCTGAAGTTTTGGAACTAGAAAAATCAACAAAAAGATATACAACCTTGCTACAGGAGGCTGAACCAAACTAATCACAGGCTTTTTTTTTTTTTTTTTTTTTTTTTAATCACAGGCTTTGTAAATAGATCTGATATTTTCAATATTTCCGTCTGCCATGAACTGCTAATTGTTATCATTTGACTTGGTTCTGAAATGGAGAACCCGCTAGAAGTAAATGAAAAATTTACTGGATCACAGAATGGATCACAGAACCGGCTAGAAGTAAATGAAAAATGCTTGGCAGGGTGTGTAACAAAGTGGAAAAAGAGGAGAGAGGGGCAGCCCGGGTGGCTCAGCAGTTTCGCACCACCTTTAGCCCAGGGTGTGATCCTGGAGTCCGGGGATCAAGTCCCATGTCGGGCTCCCTGCATGGAGCCTGCTTCTCCCTCTGCCTTTGTCTCTGCCTCTCTCTCTGTGTGTGTCTCTCACGAATAAATAAATAAAATCTTAAAAAAAAAAAAGAGGAAAAAAAAAAAGAGGAGAGGAGAAGTGAGGGATGGGGAGAGAGAGAGAGTGGAAGTTCTAAAATGCGTGAAGAAATATAGCATTAAAAGACATCCAAGGACATCAATAATTAGAATGTAAATTCATTCCAATTAATTTCAGTCTGTATTTAAAAATTGGGGAAAGAGTTTAAAATAAACTTGTTGAATATTTGCAATGGAAAAAGTAAGCATTGTTCTCTTTAAACTTAACAAATTGCAAAACTTATAAATCCTTAAGAAATTAAATTGTGAATATAAAAAGATCATTTAAATATACCAAAAATGAAAAATAATGTCATTAAAATAAAATGCAAGGGTAGCCCGGGTGGCTCAGTGGTTTAGCACCGCCTTCAGCCCAGGGTGTGATCCTGGAGACCCGGGATCGAGTCCCACATTGGGCTACCTGCATGGAACCTGCTTCTCCCTCTGCCTGTGTCTCTGCCTCTCTCTCTCTCTCTCTCTCTCTCTCTCTCTCTGTGTGTGTCTCTCATGAGTGAATAAATAAAATCTTTAAAAATATATATAAAATAAAATGCAATATGTGTGATTAACATAGAAATGGAAACAACTATGAAGTGATCAGGAAAATAAACATAAAGGAAGGAACTCATCAAGAATACAGTTCAGAAAAGCATAAAAATGACAAAGCAGTGAAGAATATAGGAGACTGAAAGGCTAAAACACTTGTCCAATTGGGGAAGCTGACAGACGTGTGATATTTGAAGAGATAAGTGATTCAGAATTTCCCAGAACTGAAAAAAATGCATGTGCCTTCAGACTAAAAAGTGCCCTCTGATTTGTTGGCACCTTCCATACATAGACACGACATACTGATGCTGTAAAGCATCGGGGATAAAGTGACATTCGTGGAACCTACCAGAGCAAAAAGGAAAAATTACTTACAAATGACACTCAGAAAGAAGACACACTTCTCATCTGCAACAATGCATTTCAAAATTCGGTGGAATAATTGTATCTGAGGACAGAAAGAAGAGAAAAAATAGAAAACTGTCAACAAAATTTATACTTAACCAAACTATTATTCAAGAGTGAGGGCAAAATAAAGGTGTTTTCAAACACAGTAGGTTCATTTACCTACTAGCCATTCTTTAATTTTCTTAAGAAAATTAAACTATGTATTTTATCAGAAAAAAAGTGAACAAGGAGATAAATAAATTAGAGAAAATAGAAAAAATAGTCAGCATTAAAATTGATAAAATACTGTCTGAATTCAATTAACTACATTTGAAAAATACTAACTTTGTGTTTTAAAGTGGGGGATTAAAAGTCTGCTAAAGTAACAAGATAAGGAATTTCAGGGGTTGTTCAATGAGCAAATCATGCTAAGATCTTTTCTCCCTTTTAAAGATTTTATTTATTTATTCATGAGAGACACAGAGAGAGAGGCAGAGACACAGAGAGAGGGAGACACAGGCTCCCTATGGGGAGCCGGATGCGGGACTTGATGCCAGGACCCCGGGGTCACGCCCTGAGCCAAAGGTAGAAGCTCAACCACTAAGCCACCCAGGCGTCCCTAAGATCTTTATTATTGTGTGGTGGGAAAATAGAAATATTAAAAACAAGATAGGTTTGAATAAAAAATTGTACTTATTTTGATTTAGGATTAAACAAAAAAAATTAACTGCCAAATCCATACAAGAGAAACTTAAACAAATATACATATTTGAATATGTAGGTATTAATCTGTATTCTACATATCTCAACAAAACAACACAGATAGTTGGAAATAAAGGACTTAAAAAAGATACAGCATGCAAATACAAAGATATTGAAGCAATATTGATATTGATATCAGGAAAAACAGAATTTTAAGCAAAAAACATTCATTGGAATAAAAAAGGTTGGCAAACAATCATAAAAGAAATAATCTTCCAAGAAGGAAAAATAATCATGAAATTGTATGCACATAACTATACAGGCCTGAAATATAAAATGCAAAATCTGCTTGAATTACCAATAGAAACCTTAAAAAGCCAGAAACATTATATAATTTTTAATGACAACTGATCAGAAATAAATAGAACAAGCATAAAACATATAAGAAGGGCTATAAAAGTTTTTGATATAATTGTTTAGAATATTTATTAAATATATGGAAGCATTCCCAACTTATTTTCCTCAATTTTTCTCTTTTCCCTTTAAAAGTCATCACTTTTATCTGAACACAGGAATTAATTGTTTTTGCTGCAATAACTCAATAAAGAGTAGAAAAATGGAAGAAACCAGTAACAGTTAAAGAACTTTATTTTGTAAATATATATATGTATATGTATATATGTAAATATATACACACATACATTATTTACTCATTTTCCACTCAAAAAGGTGATTTCCATTAATAATTCAAGGAACAAATCTGAATCTTATATAAAACATTTCTAAGATAGGATACCATCCAACTAACTTAAGAGTGTAGCCTTGATGCTAAGACTGGTTAGGACACTTAGAAAAAAGGAAAACTGAATATCAATATCTTTTATAAGCATATTTGCAAAAATGCCTTTTTCCCCCCAAACTCTGATTTAAGTAAGTCATAGTCAGCAGTATCTTAAACACACATATACATTTTTGTCTAGTTTGGTTTTACCATAAGGAGAATTGAATATTAATGTAAGATACCATTGTCTCAAATCGAAGGAGTAAACATATATGACAATCACAATAAAGAAGTACCCTGACCAAATTCAACATTAATGGTTTAAAAAAAAATAGAATTTAAAAAGAATTATTATATCCTGGAAAAGGCAGTCTTATAAAAATCAAATATTAATGTAGGATACAATAGACTCAAATTTAAAGAAAACCCATATGACAACCTCAATAGAGAAATACATTTGGCCAAATTCGACATTGATGGTTTTTAAAACATACACACACAAAAACAGAATTAGGAGAGAAGCACTACATCCAGGTAAAGGAAGCCTTACAAAAATTCTTAGGAAACATAATAAATATTGACATTGAAGTCAGGAGAACAAGGAAGCCTGCTATTACTATTCTATTGAACATCAGATTGGTGGTATCAGCCATTTCAATAAGACAAAGAATCAGAAAGTTATAAGAATATTAATGAGAAGATAAAACTGACCATATTTTCAGAAAACATGCTTGTTTAATTAGAAAATCAAAAGCAATCTAGAGTCACAGTGTTAGAAATAATAAAAGGCATTACAAAAAAAAGCACCAGTAATCATCTACTACAACATATAATAGAAAATGAGATTTGATTTTCAGTAGCAATAAAGTAATTTATAGTTTCAATACAATTCCAAACAAAATCCTCATCATGGAACATGATTTTTCTATTCCTATTTTTTTCCGGGTTTTTTTTTTCCTCTCATGAATTTCTAGCCTCTTTTGGATTAGAATCTTGGACTGTCATTACATTCTCCTGTTAGTTTGGAAATTATATGCTTAGAGTTTAACAAATTTATATTTATTGTGATTACTGCTATGTTTGGATTCATTTATACTAATTTTCTATGTGCTGCTATGGACTTGATTTTTTAAAATTTAAATTTAATGAATTAACATAGTTTATTATTAGTTTCAGAGATAGAGTTCAGTTAGTTATTCATCAGTCATAGAACACCCAGTGCCCATCACATCCTATGCCCTCCTTAATGCCCATCACCTAGTTACCCCACCCCCACCCTACTCCCCTCAGTTTGTTTCCTAGAGTAAAGAGTCTTATGGTTTCTCTCCCTCTCTGATTTCATCTTATTTTATTTTTCTCTCCCTTCCCCTATAATCCTGTTTTGTTTCTTAAATTCCACATATGAGTGAGATCATATGATAATTGTCTTTCTCTGATTGACTTATTTCACTTAACCCTGTAGTTCCATTCATATCATTGCAAATGGCAAGATTTCATTTTTTGGACGCCTGAGTAATATTGTTATACAAACACACACACACACACCCCACATCTTCCTTATCCATTCATCTGTTGATGGACATAGTCTGGTTCTCTATGGGCTCTCCCCATAGTTTGGTTACTGTGGACATTGCTGCTATAAACATCAGGGTGCAGGTGTCCCTTCGGATCACTACATCTGTACCTTTGGGGTAAATACCTAGTAATGCAATCCTGGGTCATAGGGTAGCTCTACTTTCAACTCTTGAGGAAGCTCCATACCATTTTCCAGAGTGGCTGCACCAGCTTGCATTCCCACCAACAGTGTGAGAGAGCCTAGAATTTTTTTCCTGTTTTCTTTTTTTGCTTTCACTGATTTTTTATGTTCTTTGAGATTAGAGTTTGATTTTTTTTCATCACATTTTTCCTTCTCCTGTCAGTATACATTTTCCAGTTACCCTTACTATTTTAAGATGTATATCTAGCAAAGTCTAAAGTGTTGAATCTGATGGTAAAGTCTATTGTTTCAGGGATCCCTGGGGGGCTCAGCGGTTGAGCGTCTGCCTTCCACTCAGGTCATGATCCCCGGCCAGGATCGAGTCCCACATCAGGCTCCCTGCAGGGAGCCTGCTTCTCCGTCTGCCTGTGTCTCTGCCTCTCTTTCTCTGTTTGTGTCTCTCATGAATAAATAAATAAAATATTAAAAAAAAAAGTGTTGTTTCATCTGGCTCTCTCCTATGGTCTCTTGTGTGTGTGTGTGTGTGTGTGTGTGTGTGTGTGTGTGTGTGTGAGAGAGAGAGAGAGAGAGACAGAGAGAGAGAGAGATTGAGATTTTTCAACTTTGCACTCATATTTCTGTACATTTGATATGAGAAAATTATTTGAGGACCTGCTTGAAGTTTTATTTCTCTAGAGAGAAATTGTATTTGTGTTTGGAAATTGCCTGGAGGCACCACCAATCCTAGACAATTTAAAACGATATTCTCCATTTAAATGTTTTAGATCAACACGATATGAATTGGCACGTTAAATCGGCTTGATGGATAGTTTTTGGATATAATTTCTCATATTACTTTTTTCCCTTTTTCCCAGAACAAAGGTTGAGACGAGAAACAGGAAAATGCCCTCATTGTTCCCTTCAGCATTGCAGGTTCCTTTCTCTTTACCCTAGACCCTTACACGAGGGTCTCGGCCATGTGCAAGTGTCTCTCTCTAAAGAGACTGTGCATCCTGATGGGTTCTAGGCTTTATAGTCTATTGCCTGCAATCTGTTTACCCTTCCAAGGGTATGCTTTGGATCTTTCAGTGTGAAAGCAAGTTTGGCTCTTCTGTACTTCCGGTGTTTCCACCTTCATTTTATTATTTGTCCTTTTTATTAAAATTTTAAAAGATTATTTATTTATTTATTTATTCATGAGAGACAGAGAGAGAGAGAGAGAGAGAGAGAGAGAAGCAGAGACACAGGCAGAGGGAGAAGCAGGCTCCCTCTGGGGAGCCCATTGCAGGACTTGATCCCAGAACCTCAGGATCACGACCTGAGCCAGAGGCAGATGCTCAACCACTGAGCCACCCAGGCATCCCTATATTTGTTCTTTTAAAATTCCTTTCCTATTGCTATTTATTGCAGCTATGCAATGCATTTCAAGATATCTAAATATTTATAAAAGTATAATAATTATTTTTTTGGAGAATCTTTTAGGGTATCTTACCCACCATATTTTTAGAACTAGTAGCAAATTTGTGTAATATGATTGAGATCAATTAGTTATTATTATTTTTTTTAATCTTAGGTTCCCAGTAAAAGTTTGCTTTACATTTTGGAAATCAAAACCTGAAATAAGCTAGACCAAGTGAAATCTCTAGAGATAATTATATGAGTTCCAGTTCCAATTATATGAGTTTCAATAAGTATACATTAAAAAAAATCAGTAAACTAATGTTAACACACGTTTTCAGAATAAGGACTAGCTCTGCTTGGATAGTCCAGTAACCTTGAAGTTCACAAGCCAGCACTCTATTTCCTTGTGCTTTTTGATTTGTAAAAGTTGCTAGATCAGAAATCATGAAAGGCAAAGGTCCTGAGTTCTAAGTAAAACTGATTTAAATTGAGCTTGCTACTTTTTTTTTGACACTTCAAATATTGTTTATTTTTAAAATTCTAGCCCCATAAACATAATAATAGGAAAAGGCCATTGGATGATTATTTCTTGTTGATAAATAATTCATAGGCTGAAAAGTTGTTCATTCTAATTCCCATGACAAACTATTCAAAATTAGTAATTTATTCCATTGAAATTAGGTGTTTCTACCTGTGGTTTAATAGGCTTGTAATTATATAGAGGTATGTGTTTTGCATTTGAATAAATGCATTTAACTTTGCACATCTGTACTATTGTAACAAGTCTGGCTTGCCCAGTCAAGAGTTTTCACTGACTGAGAAGAATGCAGAAAACAAGTACAAAGATTACCCTTCATTGTGAAGATTAAGCTCAATTCACTCATTCAAAAACAATACTAAGATAAAACAAAACAAAAAAACAAAAACTGAATGACTTTAAAGATCCTTTTTATTTTCTCCTAATTTCGGTTTAGTAAGATGTCATTAAAAAATAGGTAGGAGCCTTACCATTGTATTTATTTAGAAATATTGCAATGTTCAAATAACATAGGATTATTAGCAGTTAAAACTCATCCTTTCTCCAAATTTCCTAGACATCTGTGTGGATATGAGGAACTTTTACTGTGAATATGAAGTACTCTGTGCCTTTTGCATTTGCTCACCTCTTCCTTAATTTATCTGTCCCCCCCCCCTGTTATGCGCTCTGTGAATCTGAGTAGAATATAGAGCCACTCAGAAGCGCTTTCTACTTTGTTTATTTACTCAATTGATGAATTTGAGGAAAGTTTTTTAGGTCAAGAAGCTCATTAAAGAACAAAAATCAACAGATCTTAGAATATTTTGCCTAAAAGATGCTACTTTCCTTCAACTACTGACTAAAATGAAGTCAACTTGGAGAGCCAAACAGAACTTAATAGCATTGTATCCATATGGATTTGGGTAACAGTTTTGTTTTATCTGATGAGAAAAGAAAGATGGGGAATAATAATCATTAAATGATGGACACTGTGCACCAGTATCTACCCAACTACTTGGAGGTATGCTAAGAATATAACTCTGCAAGTCTCTGCACACATACCAGGGCTAAATGCTGAAACCAAAACAATAAAATAATAAAATAAAATAATTTTTTAAAAAAAGCTGAAACCAGCAGAAGAGACAATAATATAAAAGACACAATATTAGAATATCATGTAGAATATAGGACATCGTGTCTATTATATTACTGTTTCTTGCGGCTGATGACATGATAGGTAATAATTCCAAAGTACTTACTATGAGCTAGGCCTTTTCCATAAATCAATTCCATTTACTTCTCGAAGAACCAACAGGATACACAGGGGCATTAGTTCCATTTTATCGAGAAGAATACTTCCCCAACCTACACGTGCCACTCTTCTTAGTTAAAAAAATAAAACTAAAAATTTTTTTTAATTAATTTTTATTTGTGTTCAATTTACCAACATACAGAAAAACACCCAGTGCTCATCCCGTCAAGTGTCCACCTCAGTGCCCGTCACCCATTCCCCTCCAACACCCGCCCTCCTCCCCTTCCACCACCCCTAGTTCGTTTCCCCGAGTTAGGAGTCTTTATGTTCTGTCTCCCTTCCTGATATTTCCCAACATTTCTTTCCCCTTCCTTTATATTCCCTTTCACTATTATTCATATTCCCCAAATGAATGAGAACATACACTGTTTGTCCTTCTCCGATTGACTTATTTCACTCAGCATAATACCCTCCAGTTCCATCCACGTTGAAGCAAATGGTGGGTATTTGTTGTTTCTAATTGCTGAGTAATATTCCATTGTATACATAAACCACATATTCTTTATCCATTCATCTTTCGATGGACACCGAGGCTCCTTCCACAGTTTGGCTATTGTGGCCATTGCTGATAGAAACATCGGCGTGCAGGTGTCCCGACGTTTCATTGCATCTGAATCTTTGGGGTAAATCCCCAACAGTGCAATTGCTGGGTCGTAGGGCAGGTCTATTTTTCACTCTTTGAGGAACCTCCACACAGTTTTCCAGAGTGGCTGCACCACATTCCCACCAACAGTGTAAGAGGGTTCCTTTTTCTCCGCATCCTCTCCAACATTTGTGGTTTCCTGCCTTGTTAATTTTCCCCATTCTCACTGGTGTGAGGTGGTATCTCATTGTGGTTTTGATTTGTATTTCCCTGATGGCAAGTGATGCAGAGCATTTTCTCATGTGCATGTTGGCCATGTCCATGTCTTCCTCTGTGAGATTTCTCTTCATGTCTTTTGCCCATTTCATGATTGGGTTGTTTGTTTCTTTGGTGTTGATTTTAATAAGTTCTTTATAGATTTTGGAAACTAGCCCTTTATCTGATAGGTCATTTGCAAATATCTTCTCCCAATCTGTAGGTTGTCTTTTAGTTTTGTTGACTGTATCCTTTGCTGTGCAAAAGCTTCTTATCTTGATGAAGTCCCAACAGTTCATTTTTGCTTTTGTTTCTTTTGCCTTCGTGGATGTATCTTGCAAGAAGTTACTGTGGCCGAGTTCAAAAAGGGTGTTGCCTGTGTTCTCTTCTATGATTTTGATGGACTCTTGTCTCACATTTAGATCTCTCATCCATTTTGAGTTTATCTTTGTGTATGGTGAAAGAGAGCGGTCCAGTTTCATTCTTCTGCATGTGGATGTCCAATTTTCCCAGCACCATTTATTGAAGAGACTGTCTTTCCTCCAGTGAATAGTCTTTCCTCCTTTATCGAATATTAGATGACCATACATTTCAGGGTCCACGTCTGGGTTCTCTATTCTGTTCCATTGATCTATGTGTCTGTTTTTGTGCCAGTACCACACTGTCTTGATGACCACAGCTCTGTAGTACAACCTGAAATCTGGCATTGTGATGCCCCCAGATATGGTTTTCTTTTATAAAATTCCCCTGGCTATTCGGGGTCTTTTCTGATTCCACACAAATCTTAAAATAATTTGTTCTAACTCTCTGAAGAAAGTCCATGGTATTTTGATAGGGATTGCATTAAACGTGTAAATTGCCCTGGGAAACATTGACATTTTCACAATATTAATTCTGCCAATCCATGAGCATGGAATATTTTTCCATCTCTTTGTGTCTTCCTCAATTTCTTTCAGAAGTGTTCTATAGTTTTTAGGGTATAGATCTTTTACTTCTTTGGTTAGGTTTATTCCTAGGTATCTTATGCTTTTGGGTGCAATTGTAAATGGGATTGACTCCTTAATTTCTCTTTCTTCAGTCTCATTGTTAGTGTATAGAAATGCCATTGATTTCTGGGCATTGATATTGTATCCTGCCACGCTACCAAATTGCTGTATGAGTTCTAGCAATCTTGGGGTAGAGGCTTTTGGGTTTTCTATGTAGAGTATCATGTCCTCGGCGAAGAGGGAGAGTTTGACTTCTTCTTTGCCAATTTGAATGCCTTTAATGTCTTTTTGTTGTCTGATTGCTGAGGCGAGGACTTCCAGAACTATGTTGAACAGCAGTGGTGACAGTGGACATCCCTGTCTTGTTCCTGATCTTAGGGGAAAAGCTCCCAGTGCTTCCCCATTGACAATGATATTTGCTGTGGGCTTTTCGTAAATGGCTTTTAAGATGTCGAGGAAAGTTCCCTCTATCCCAACACTCTGAAGGGTTTTCATCAGGAATGGATGCTGTATTTTGTCAAATGCTTTCTCTGCATCTAATGAGAGGATCATATGGTTCTTGGTTTTTCTCTTGCTGATATGATGAATCACATTGATGGTTTTACGAGTGTTGAACCAGCCTTGTGTCCCGGGGATAAATCCTACTTGGTCATGGTGAATAATTTTCTTAATGTGTTGTTGGATCCTATTGGCTAGTATCTTGTTGAGAATTTTTGCATCCATGTTCATCAGGGATATTGGTCTGTAATTCTCCTTTTTGGTGGGGTCTTTGTCTGGTTTCAGAATTAAGGTGATGCTGGCCTCATAGAACGAATTTGGAAGTACTCCATCTCTTTCTATCTTTCCAAACAGCTTTAGTAGAATAGGTATGATTTCTTCTTTAAACGTTTGATAGAATTCCCCTGGGAAGCCATCTGGTCCTGGACTCTTGTGTCTTGGGAGGTTTTTGATGACTGCTTCAATTTCCTCCCTGGTTATTGGCCTGTTCAGGTTTTCTATTTCTTCCTGCTCCAGTTTTGGTAGTTTGTGGGTTTCCAGGAATGCGTCCATTTCTTCTAGATTTCCTAATTTATTGGCGTACAGCTGTTCATAATATGTTTTTAAAATCGTTTGTATTTCCTTGGTGTTGGTAGTGATCTCTCCTTTCTCATTCATGTTTTTATTAATTTGAGTCTTCTCTCTCTTCTTTTTAATAAGGTTGGCTAATGGCTTATCTATTTTATTAATTCTTTCAAAGAACCAACTCCTGGTTCTGTTGATCTGTTCCACAGTTCTTTTGGTCTTGATTTTATTAGTTCTGCTCGAATTTTAATTAACTGTCTTCTTATGCTGGGGGTGGGGTCTATTTGTTGCTTTTTCTCTAGTTCCTTTATGTGTAAGGTGAGCTTTTGAATTTGAGTTCTTTCCTGTTTTTGAATGGATGCTTGTATTGCGATGTATTTCCCCTCAGGACTGCTTTTGCTGCATCCCAAAGATTTTGAATGGTTGTATCTTCATTCTCATTAGTTTCCATGAATCTTTTTAATTCTTCCTTAATTTCCTAGTTGACCTTTTCATCTTTTAGCAGGATGGTCCTTAACCTCCACGTGTTTGAGGTCTTTCCAAACTTCTTGTTGCAATTTAGTTCTAATTTCAAGGCATTATGGTCTGAGAATATGCAGGGGACAATCCCAATCTTTTGGTATCGGTTCAGACCCGATTTGTGACCCAGTATGTGGTCTATTCTGGAGAAAGTTCCATGTGCACTTGAGAAGAATGTGTATTCAGTTGAGTTTGGATGTAAAGTTCTGTAGATATCTATGAAATCCATCTTGTCCAGTGTATCATTTAAAGCTCTCGTTTCTTTGGATATGTTGTGCTTAGAAGACCTATCTAGTATAGAGAGAGCTAGATTGAAGTCACCAAGTATAAGTGTATTATTATCAAAGTATTTCTTCAGTTTGGTTATTAATTGGTTTAAATATTTGGCAGCTCCCACATTCGGGGCATATATATTGAGGATTGTTAAGTCCTCTTGTTGGATAGATCCTTTGAGTATAAGATAGTGTCCCTCTTCATCTCTCACTATAGTCTTCGGGGTAAATTTTAATTTATCTGATATAAGGATGGCAACCCCTGCTTTCTTTTGAGGACCATTTGAATGGTAAATGGTTCTCCAACCTTTTATTTTCAGGTTGTAGGTGTCCTTCTGTCTAAAATGAGTCTCTTGTAGACAGCAAATAGATGGGTCCTGCTTTTTTATCCAGTCTGAAACCCTGCGCCTTTTGATGGGGTCATTAAGCCCGTTCACGTTCAGAGTTACTATTGACAGATATGAGTTTAGTGTCATCATATCTATTCAGTCCTTGTTTTTGTGGATTGTTCCACTGAACTTCTTCTTTAAGGGGAATTTTAAGAGTCCCCTTTAAAATTTCTTGCAGAGCTGGTTTGAAGGTTACATATTCTTTCAGTTCCTGCTTGTCTTGGAAGCTCTTTATCTCTCCTTCCATTTTGAATGAAAGCCTTGCTGGATAAAGTATTCTTGGTTGCATGTTCTTTTCATTTAGGACCCTGAATATATCCTGCCAGCCCTTTCTGGCCTGCCAGGTCTCTGTGGAGAGGTCTGCTGTTACCCTAATATTCCTCCCCATAAAAGTCAGGGACTTTTTTTCTCTTGCTGCTTCAAGGATCTTCTCCTTATCTTTGGAATTTGCAAGCTTCACTATTAAATGTTGAGGTGTTGAACTGTTTTTGTTGATTTTAGGGGGTGATCTCTCTATTTCCTGGATCTGAATGCCTGTTTCCCTTCCCAGATTCGGAAAGTTTTCAGCTAGGATTTGTTCAAATACATATTCTGGCCCTCTGTCCCTTTCGGCGCCCTCGGGAACCCCAATTAAACGTAGGTTTTTCTTCCTCAGGCTGTCATTTATTTCCCTTAATCTATCCTAATGGTCTTATAATTGCCTGTCTCTTTTTTCCTCAGTTTCCCTCTTTGCCATCAACTTGTCTTCTATGTCACTCACTCGTTCTTCGACCTCGTTAACCCTTGTTGTTAGGACTTCTAGCTTGGATTGCATCTCATTTAATTGATTTTTAATTTCTGCCTGATTGGATCTAAATTCTGCAGTCATGAAGTCTCTTGAGTCCTTTATGTTTTTTTCTAGAGCCACCAGTAGCTGTATAATAGTGCTTCTGAATTGGCTTTCTGACATTGAATTGTAATCCAGATTTTGTAACTCTGTGGGAGAGAGGGCTGTTTCTGATTCTTTTTTTTGGTGAGGTGAGGTTTTCCTTCTAGTCATTTTGCTCAGTGCAGAGTGGCCAAAAACAAGTTGTATTGGGAAAAGGAGAAAAAGAGAGAGAAGGAAAGAAAAGAGAAAAAGAAAAAAGAGAAAGAAGAAAAAAAAGGGGGAAAAGAGAAGAAAAAGAGAAAGAAAAAGAAAGAAAGGAGAAAAAAGAAAAAAAAGGGGTGGGGTGGGGGAAGCAATCAGAAATCAAGAAGAAAGACAGAAAAAAAAGCACAAAACAAAACAAAACAAAAACAAAAACAAACAAAAAAACACGGGGGAGTATCTTCCGATTCTGTATACTTTAAGTCCCTTGACTTCCCCTGGAACTGGTCCGTGTCGCTGGTCTTCTGGGGGAGGGGCCTGCTGTGCTGAGTCTCAGGTGTTAGCACTTGGGGGAGCTGCTCTGCCCCTGCCTGGTGCAGGGCTCAGTGGGGGTTGTTCACCCCGTGAGGCCCCGGGAGGAAGCCACAGTGGCGGGGGCAGCTCTAGGACCCTGGAGTCAGCTCCCGCAGTAACTCCGGGGCTCTCCGTCTGCAGGGCCTGGGGGCTCCCGGGCCGGGCCGCTGATCTGCTCATTTCGGGGCAGGAGCGTCCTCGCTGTCCTGGGCCCTCCCGGCCTCTGCCTGTCCCGGGGGGAGGCCGGATCCTGGGCTGTGTCCCGGCGCCCTGTGCTCCGGGGCCTGCGCTGTTGGATTCGTGCTCCCGCCCCGCAGCCCCGTTCCCGGAGCCGCCGCCCGAGCTGTTCCCGGAGCCGCGCCGCCCCCTCCGCGCGGAGCTTCTTCCTCCGCCCGAGCCGCCGCCGCCGAGCTGTTCCCGGAGCCGCGCAGCCCCCTCCGCGGAGCCGCTCCCGAGCCCCTCCGAGCTGCTCCGGGTCCCGCCGTGCGCTGCAGCCCTTAGGGAGCTCGGTGCACTCTCCCGGGGGGCGCAGGTGCCTGTTAGTGTCCCAGGGAGCCCGAGGGCATCTCCGCCTTTCTGGGGATCCTGCTCCAACTCCCTGCGGGCCCTTTTCCCCCGGGAAGGTCGGTGCAGCTCCTGCTCCTCCGGGACGGGGCTCTCCTGTCCTGGGGACACTCGCCCCGGCCTCTGCCCGGCTTCTCGCGGGGCCCCTCCCCCTTGGAGGCCTTTTGTTTCTTTATTTCTTTTTCCCCGTCTTCCTACCTTGATAGAAGCGCGAACTCTTCTCACTGTAGCGTTCCAGCTGGTCTCTTTAAATCTCAGGCCGAATTCGTAGATTTTCAGGATGTTTGGAAGGTTTTCTAGGTAATTTGTTGAGGACAGGTGACTTGGAGACCCTACTCTTCCACCATCTTGCCCCTCCCCAAAACTAAAAATTTTTAAAAATCATATGATGCATGTCATTTCATTCTTTCTGATTAAACAATAAGGATATAATCTCAAAGACTACCAGGCTCTAAAATCACTGACTTTTAAACTATACTGGTAAAAAACTATTAGGAAGACAACTGCATAAAAGAAAGAATATGAATCGTACCTACATCAATACTTCTCCGGATTCAATATTTTCTAAGAATAAAGGTAATATATGTTTACTTTAACAATTTGGAAATGTGCAAAAGTATAAGGAAGAAATTATCAGGCATTTAAAAATCCCACCTTTCCAGGATAACCATTGTTAACATTTTGGTACATAGACAGTATCCTCTCAATTATAGGAATATACACATTTCATATTCCTTATGAAGCTGGTTGTCTATTACTTTGCTAGATGATTATTTTACTTAATAAAAATATTTTAGTATTTTGCTTTGACAGTAAGTATTCTTTAAGGTGATTGTGAAGGCTACCCAATATCCAATCACATGATAAAGGCATAAATACAGTTCAGCAATCCCTGAGCATGGGACTTCAGACAGTTTCTGTTATTTGTAACAATCATGTGGGAATGCCAAGTACTTTTCGTTAGGATGAATTCCTGAAAGTAGAAGTTTTAGGTAAATAGATGGCTCTTTAGGCAAATCAAGGCTTTTTGGCTTTTGATGTGTGGCTCTTTCACACTGGCCTTTTGGTAAATATAAGTGTGTCTAATATGGTGTGATGACACAAATTAGGAGGGAGTTTTACTCTTTTAACTATTCCTCCTACCATTGCTGGGCTAGAGGAGTGGAGGGAGCTATGGCCGGGTACCCCAGTAGTCGCCTCCAGTCTTCCAGTCCCCCTTCTCTTTCCCGCAGCCCCTCTGCTGCCCACACCCTGCCTATTTCTGGATCTCTGAATACTGGTGCTTTTTTCCACTTAGCCAACAAGAAAACTCTCTCCTTCTGAAGACCTTGCTCTTTCATGTTGGGTGCCTGACAACATCGTTCTCTCCTCTCATATCACTGGCCTTTTTCTCAGATAACAAAGGCAGGATGGGGGGCACAGCCTGGTGGCTTAGTGGATGGTCAAGCATGTCCCAGGCGTGGACTGTCCGCCTGGATTCCTAGGTAAGCGTCTACTACTGCCCAGTGCCTTGGAGCTCAGGAGGCTTGCCCAAGCAGACAATGGTGACCGCTAGGGGACAGTGTTGCCTAAAGCCACAGCTGGCCTGACGGTCCTAAGTGACCGCGCCTAAGTACTGCTCCCTAGAAAACGTGGTGTCAATAGAACATCTGTGCACTAAGGTGTCTATTTCCTCACATCTTTGTCAACACCACGATTTCTTCTTTTCCTTTTTAAAACCGATTTGAAAGACAACAATGGTATTTCATGTTGCTTAAATTGAAGTTTTAAAATCACTAATAAGGTTGCATCTTTCTAAAACTCTGATGATACAAACAAAATATACCCTTTAGAAAACATATTGGCATGTCACGGAAGTATGCAAAGCAAGGACAGGCCATCATAATTTCACTTCCAGAGGAAACCATTTTTATATGTATGCTGCTAGAATTTCTCTTATGCAGATGAGTCTATCCATTGATAAATCATCTTTTATGCCTAAACATACAGACTCAAACCTATATTGTTATTTTTAATAGCGACAGGAGCCTTTTGCACAAAGAATGCCATAACTTATACAACCAGTTCTACATTGATGAACTTTTAGCTTGTTTCTGATTTTTCACAGAACTAATACTACTACACGGAACATCATTTTACAGAAACCTTGGTGCACTTGTTCAAACTTTCCTATGGGATACATTTCTAGAAGTATAATTGTTGAGTCAAAGCATTTGCACAAGAAGTTTGATAGAATGAAATTCTGGGAGGTCACATGTTTCTGTCTCTCACACTCATTATGAGAGTGCCTACAACAGTATTGGCACTCAATAAATATTTTTGAATGAATGCAGATCTTGAATAGAACTTAAAAGTGAAATATTTATACAAGAAAATCCATTACACATAGAGGAGATGCTCGAGTATAAGAGAAGGATTGGGGAAAGAAGAAGAGGTATTTGAAGAGCCTCCTGAACCTCTCATGAAGCCTAAAGTGCCATAAACACAGAACAAAAATCTCCAAAGTCACAGAATATGCACACACCCTGGGAAAAGAAAGACCTTGATCTGAAGTATATTCAATGCACAGCAATGTGAAAATACTTAATGCCACTGAATTTTACATCTAAAAATGGTTAGAATGATAAATTTTATTTTATACATATTTTACCACAATAAGTAGATTGTTCCATTTGCTGGATAGTAACACTGGGAAAGCATTTCAATCATGCGGAGGTTTAGGTCCTTTTCAACATATTAGCACAAGCCTTAACTTGATTAACAGGATGTTAATTGAACTGTTTTAATCTCTATTTTTTGCCAAAGCCCTGAAACCACCTAACCAAGTCAGGTGCAAGACTACCTCCCCAAAGTGAGATTTGCAGAAAATGCTGAGAGGAACTGGTTCTAGGGGTCTTCAATTCCTCACCCGTACTGAGTGTATAAAAGGACTGGAGAAACTTAGTAGCGGATTTTTAGAGAGTTGGTTTGCTGAGCTGTTCCCCAACCCAAGAGAAAGAAAATTGGGGATTCTTTTGTCTTCATATCAAGACCAGAGCATGCCTTTAAAGAAACCATTTACAGAGTGATGCCTGTCTGAATATAAAGGTGAGCAAGAAACTCTCCCTCACAAGGAAACTGTAAGTGTGAGATCCTCACAAAAAGGAGAAAGAGGGGCATCTGTGAGGAACCCCAAAAGTGCTTCATAAGAAAAAGGTAGTTTGAAACCACGTCAAGTCCCAGGGAGTTCAGTGGCAGCTCATGGAAGCATTTGCCAAGTAAGATCGTCCCAGTTCATTTTTTGTCTTAGCTCCATCTGCTGGTGCCAAGTCCATATTAATGGAGACAGGGCTTTCGACAGAGAAAAGAGGAGAGAGGGGAATGGGTTTGAGCCAATATAGAGAGGGGGCGTGACCGTTCTAGATGTCCTCATCAGTCTAAAGAGAGTTTCTAAACTGAAAAATACTGATTGTGAAGGGAAATTTTGTGGCAAACATGGGAAACTAGCTGATTTCATGGGTAGATGGGCACAGAAGAACAGACGCAGCATGTGTGAATGCTGTGACCGAGATCCCTCAACTGGCATCATATTGCAAAGCAATGCTTCCTCAGCCCCAAAGTGAGTTTCAGTCAACTCTGAAAATGAAGTGAGAAATTTAATCATTTATATCAGACTCAATTTGGCAAAAAATGATTCTAACCTTTCAAGTACAACATGGAGACGGCCATCTAGAAATTAACACAGGGCAGCTACCTTGGTCCAGGAGTAGAGCGAGCCTCACTACTTCCCTCCCCTCTCTGAAATCTTAATTTGGGCTTGTTCTCTCTCCTGTCTCTCTTCCAATTATGTTTAGCCTGCTGCACTTGTACCCTCCCAGGCACCCCAGCCCCAAGTCACTCCTCTAGTGCTCAGCAATGTTTTGGTCTCGTGTTGCAAAACATAGCAGAATCCTTGGAAAATGGAGCGTTCACATTGCTTCCCTCCCATTGTTGTGAGTTTCTCATACGTCTGACATGATGATACACATCAGGAATTTATAAAGAGCAAGGCATAGTCTCAGCTTCAGTGAGCTAGACTAGGTGCAGAACTAGGAAACTAAAGGCATAATTATGAAGCAATGAGAAAAATTATAATAAATATATATATACACACAAATTGCTATAGAAGCGCAGAGGAAGGAGAAATTTGTTCTTCTTCTAGATTTGGGAAAACCTACACAGAGGGGAAAAATAGCTAAAGATTCAACAAAGTATCATTAAATCTCCATTTAACCACTCCATTCTTCCTGTGCAATGTACAGGACCATCGCTGCAAACCATCAGCAGAACGTTTTGCCCGGTTTTGCCATGGACGCTATTGGCCTTGCCAACACCGAACCACACTCTGTCTTCTAAGCTGATGGGGAAGAAACTTAGGGTATTGTGTGATCCCAACTGTTCTCAATGGCGAGCTGCCCCTCTCGTCCCACCACTAAATCCAAAATGCCCGGAATTATTCCTTTGAAATGACATCACTGTCTTCCGAGGGTCACTGGTTATCTCATATTTGCCTCCTAATGTGTCAACATGGGCTCTTTGGATGTTTCTACATGTGTGACCGGTAACAGTTGTGTGGTCAGCTGGCAAACTTGGCATAGTCTAGAGCCCAGGGGTGTGCTCTGTGTCTTGGTGCAGAGCCCACCACCAGCACTCTTAAACCACGGAGCCTCCACTTCACCAACAACATCACCATGTGAAGACTTAATGCCTAGCACATAGTATGCATTTAATAATGGAGAGTATTGTCTTTGTTACTTAGCTGTCTTACATGAAAGATCACTGGGAGCTGCTCACAACCAGGGAGAAGTAGGCAGAGGTAACCATATATATTTTTTTCACTCAAAATCCATTGTTTATTAGATTTCAATACAGAAAAAAAACTTCATGGGAGGGTTTAGCCTTTTTGGCTAATTGGATGAAATAATCACCACGTGTTAGGGAGGATGATCTGCTTTACCCAATCTATTTAAATGGTAATCACCTTCAAAAATACGTCATGGAAATACCGAGAATACTATTATGACCAAATATCTGGGCACCGCATAGCCCAGTTCAGTCGACAAAAAATAAACCATCACTGATAGATGAAACCAATGGAGACATTTAGGATCACATCTGCACATACAAAGATACTTGACTTATGACAAAGGTAGCACTATACATCAGTGAGGAAAGAACATTTCAGCAGTGGTGCTGGGACAATGAGTGTCCATGTGGAAGCAAAGTGAAAGTGGATGCCTACTTAGATCACACACACAAAAAAAACCAATAACACAGACCTTAAATGGGAAAGGCATATCAGTATACTTTTAGGTTTTCATGACCTTGCAGTGGCAAATATAACAGTCGAAAAGGAAAGAAAAAAAGAATTTAAGGCTGTGAAATAAAATTCTGAGAAGCAGCAGCACTCTCCCTGATTCTAAGTCTTTCCTAGAGTCACGTTATGTTTGAAATATTCCAACTGAGAAGAGACAGGTACTGAGAGATATGAGCTTCCTAATAAAACTATGAGATCTTTGCATCATTACAGATGGAAATATTCTTTCAGTTGGACACGCACAGGAACCGATCAAAGGAAGTGTGGACAAGCAACATGATATGGTTCAGCATATACTTCTATCTACAATGTCATTCTTTGGTAATCTTTAGAAACCTATAGTTGGGAGATGCATAATCATTACTTACCTAGTGCCTCTCATTTTCCATTAAGGTGTACAAAGATAATTTATTAAGCAAAATTATGGTCATAGTTTTAAGTAAATTATTAAATTCAGAACTCATTTTTAAATGTAATGGTTCCAAGTAAAACCTCATGTATATTAGACCTAAATTGCTTATCGTCTATAGGGTCCTACTTCAAAATCAACTGAGTTAATTCTTATTTTCAAAATATTTTTGGCTGAAGAACACCTCAATGGCACTCTCCCGTTCATAAAACTCCGTTCCAGGTCTGGACTCCATGCAGAGCAAGGACACAAAGCAAAATTCCTAAGCCTCTTTGAGCCAGAAGACCTTTGCTTTCCTTGAGGAAAGTGCTTCCTTTTTTTCAGAGATACAGCCGTCGGCGGGTTCCAGGCAGTAACGAAAACCTTAAAATAAGGAAGGGCGGCCCCCTAGTGTTGGCCTGGAGGAACCAAATTCATGTAAAACCAGAAAGCTCCAAAAATGTGGGGAAGAATGCAGCAGCAAGTCAAAATACCCAAGTCGCTTACCATCAGCGTCTTTAGTCTCATCAAATTACTATTCTACTAACATCCTATAGGAAGATTTTTCTCATGGCCATACAGCACTCCCATCACTCAGGGTGGGCCTGGGGATCAGGAAGGGATACATAGGAAAGGCTGACCCTTTGCTTGAAGGAGCAAAGAGAGAACCGACCACAGGGGAAGTAAAACACTTGCCTGGACACGGAGCCCGCGCTGTCCCGAGGACGATGCACCCACGGAAGCACCACCCCAGAGCCCAGAGCCCAGGGTCCAGGAGGGAAAGCCCGAGACCCCTTCCATCTGCCCTGGGGTGTGCTACAGAAGGTCACCTTCAGCAGCCTCAAGGTCAGCAGGCCTGCAGAAGAGGGGGGACAGTCTGCCTCAGGCACCTGTCACTGGTGGCCAAGTGGAATGACCTGAGAGGTCACAGGTGACCTGCCTCATGTGAAGCCAGGCCACCGGACCAGAGGATCCCTTGGCGGATAGAAGGGCACCTGGTGGAAGGGGCACCTGGCAGCCGGGAGACCTTCTTTGTGAAGAGACACTGTGGGAGGAAAGATCCAGCCGGTGAGGAAGCCCTGCACTGCTCGGCCCACACATGGCTCTGTAAACTCCACACGTGCGCCCTCCACCCTGGGGCAGGGGCCACGGTGACACAGGGACTCAGGCAACTATGGGCACGAGGACCGGGAAGGAGGCTCAAAGTGGGGATGAGGTGGCCAGTTTGATTCAGGTGGCTGCACCTCGAAGGACAAGAGGAGTGCAGGCGGCACCAGGGACTCTGGCCCTGTTGCCATCACCGTCGCTGTCACTGTCACCATCACTGTCACCATCATCGGCACTGTCACCATCACCATCATCGGCACCATCAACACTGTCGCCATCACCATCATCAGCACCATCACCGTCACATCACTGTCACCATCACCATCACTAGCACCATCACTGGCACTGTCACTACCACTGTTACCATCACCATCACCATCATCGGCACCATCATCATCATCACTGCCACCATCGCCATCACTGTCACCATTGCCATCACTGATACCGCACCATCACCATCATTGGCACCATCATCGGCACCATCACCATCACCTTCATTGTCACCATCACCATCATCGGCAAAATCATTGCCACCATCACCATCACGGTTACCATCACCATCATCAGCACCATCACCATCACCATCGTCATCATTGTCACCATTGCCATCACTGATACCAGCACCATCACCGTCATTGGCCCATCATTGGCACCATCACTGTTACCTTCATCGTCACCATCATCAGCACCATCACCATTACTGACACCATCACCATCACTGGCACCAGCACTGGCACCATTACCATCACCATCATCGGCACCATCATCATCATCACTGGCACCATCACTATCACCCTCATTGTCACCATCACCATCATCAGCACCATCACCGTCACTGTCACATCACATCATCATCATCATTACCGTCACCATCACTGCCACCATCACTATCACAGTCACCATCACCGCTGCAGCCCAGCTGACGTCTTGGGGTGATGCCTATGGCCCCATCCCTTTCTTGCTTCGCCCTCATGTTTCCCTGAAAACTCAACCTCCTGCCCTGTGACACCCTTGTGGCCAGCACCACAAGCTCCCCATGCACCAGTTCAGCAGTGAAATATTTCTGTTCGAGCCTCATCCAAGGCCCTCGGTTTTGTTCAAAGTGGATTTTCCTTCTGATTTCCTCTTACATCCTCTGACTTCGCCCCCGCGGTGGGGCCCATCACCTTTATCAAGAAAGCTATCCCTGTTGTGCGTCACACACACGGCTCCCCAGTAAACATCTGTTATCGAACTCGTACCTGTAAATTATTTAGGTCCGGCACGCTGAATTATTTAAAAGAATGCTTTGAAAGAATTGTATTTATATTAACCAAAACATGACCATCCTCTCTAAGATGATGTAGTGCTAAAAGATTTATCTTATCCCTTTTATCTCTGTGACTTTCCACATTTGGAAGAGAGTAAAATACCCTTTCTTACTCTGTGTGTTCAATGTTTTTATGGAAAGAATTCACTCAAACAGGTCTCCTCAAGTTTCTGCTGTCATTAAATGCCCCCGCAATCAAGGACTTTCAATTACAAGCAATATGTCTATCATAAAAGTTTTCATTTATTTAGCAAGAAGGTGATCTTTAATAGGTGCAAACATAATTTCATTTTGTATGACTGATTTCCCTGCCTGCTGATGCTCATTCTAGCAGAGCATTAGCACTCTCTGGGAACTTCCATTTCTTTTAAAACCTGCATCAATTCCTTCCAGTGGCTAATTTCCTATGACACCAAAATGTCCTCTTTGAAATTCAGCTTTGAAAAGTGCACAGAATCCTAGGAAGGAGCTTATGCACACATTTTGCTTTTTTTTACATATAACTGCTACACGCGAGCATTGCAGGCTCCTCAGAAACATTGGGAAGGTGATCTTTCCTTGCCAAATAATAATACAAAATAATATCCTCCTTACACACACACACACACACACACACACAAACATGAATGCACATGAAAGTGAAGTGTAAATAGGGTGCTTTGGGGAGGCGGTGTGCAAGGAAGCATGAGAAGTGATGGCATTAACAGAACACATCTTAGAGATGGAGAATCAGCTTTATTAAAGATTCTGTGGAGTAAACGATTCATTTTATTTGAAGCTATAATTTTGTATTAAAATAAACATCTGATGAAGTAGAACTCAGCAATGCTTAAATTATTGAGATACACCACGGGGCTTCAGAGAAATTCAGTATTTGCTGGAGTGCTTTCAGCTATTTTCCCAAGTCCTTTGGTTTACAGAGATCTTTTTTTTTTTTTTTTTAATTTGGAATATTTCTATGGAAAGGTTTGCAGTTAAATTCTCTGTTCAAAAAAAGAAACTTCTCTGTTCAAATTTAGACCTCCTGGGAAAGATAATATGTAAAGCTGTTAAAAGAAACGTGTTTATCACATCCATGTGAAAACTGTATGGATTAAAAAAAAAGGTGCTAGATCGATGAGAGATGAGAGAGCGAGCCATTTGACAGAAGGTGAGTCCACATCTGCAGCTGTGTTGGGAAGCAGGAATAGTTAGGGGGGGAAAATTGGGGAACAATGGGGAGGACAATGCTTCTGGGTGGGAACGGAGCATTTCATGCTAGGACTGGAAGGCAGAGCAACAAAGGGAATGACGAAGGTGGGAATATCCCAAGGATAAATGGCTGACATCACAGTTTTGCACAAGTGTGACTTTAACAAATATTCTTGAAACAAGGAGACTGTTTTTCTTACTAGATGAGTATAGTTGACACACAATGTTACATTGACTTCAGGTGTGCAACACGGTGATTTGACAAGTGTATTCGTGACCCTGCGCTCACCACGAGTGTGGCCGCACCTGTCACCATACGAAGGCTCTCGCTGACTATATTCCTCATGTTGCACCTTTTATTTCCGTGACTGATTCATCCCATAACTGGAAGCCCGTACCTCCCACTCCCCTTCACCCATTTTCTCTCTCCCCCACCACCCTCTCCGCTGGCAACAATCAGTATATTCTCTGTATTTATCTCTGATTCTGCTTTCTGCTTGCTTCTTTACTCATTTGGCTTTTTTGATTCCACATGTGAGCAAAATTATACGCTATTTCTCTTTCTCCATCTGACTTATGGGTGGGAATGTTAATCGGTATAGCCGTTGTGGGAAACAGGCTGGGAATTCCTCAAAAAAATGGAAAATGCAATTACCATACAATCCCACGACTAGGTACTTAACCAAAGAAACGAGGAGAATTTTAATACTTAAACTCAGAGTATACTCTGTCCTTAGTTCTACACAATGAAACCATTTCAGCAGTAAGTTAGATAGATATGTAATTTGTCATAAGCCAGAAAGAGAAAAAAAATAGAGCTAATGTTACAGAATTGTATGCAATAAGTAGTAGAGTTCCCAACGCCTCATGAGTTAACATTTAGATATGTATTTTTTGAGATATTTTCATTTGTATATCCAAATACTTCTAAATATATAAAATATGGATCTTTAGCAAAGTGAGATGACATTAAACATGGTTTTCAACTTGCTTGCTTCCCTTACTAATATGCACACCAATCAATTAATATCTACCTTACTGCTCAAAGACTAAGCATATTATTCATCTAGATACATAATCCCATGTTAGCCCCCTCAAAATATTGTAGCAAACGGCACACCCAAGAGTGTCTGAATATGCTCATTTCTTTGCACACATTGATTAAGTTAATTCAGATAAAATTTGAAAGCATGATTTTATTTAAATTTTATTTGAATTACACTCTATTTAGGATTAACTTAAGGAAAACAGATATCTGTACATATTGAGCTTTCCTATCCAGGAATATCCTATATATCACTATTTGTCACAACAGCAATTCTCAATATAAGTATTTGGTGTTCTTTTTTTTCTCAGTCCAATGAGAGCAATAGTTTCTCTAATATGTCAGTATGGTTGTATTCCTAGAGTAAACCTTGATTTTTAAATAATATTTTATAAGTGGGATTTGTTGTGTTTGTGTGCATGTGTATGTGAGTGCTTTGTGTGACAGGTTTTGCTGTCAGTATCATGCTGGTATCAATAAGGTAATTTCCACTTTGTCCTGTTTTTATTTTTCTTTTCTAGATCTTTTTAAATTTTATTTTTAAGTGATCTCCATATCCAGGGTGGGGCTCAAATTCACAACCCCAAGATCAAGAGTTATCGTTCCACCAAATGAACCACTAGCCCCTCTTTGTCCTGTTTTTAGAGCAAGTTTTTAAAAGCCTAGATATCTTATACAAGTTAGAAGAATTTGTTCATCAAATTATCAAATCCCAACACCTTCTTAGGTAGCCGTTTCTTCTATAATTGTTGATCTGTTCAGGCTTCCTACTTTCGCTAAGTAGACATTAGCAATTTATATTTTCTTAAAGACAAATCCAATTCAGTTTTTCACAATTACTTTGTCAATCACTTGTTTAAAATATTCTAATAGTCTTTTCTATATCTTTAATTAGAGCCCACTTCTTCATTATACTAACAACTGATATTTCAGATTCTTAACTGTCTTAATTCCTACAACTTTTGAGACAGGCACCATATTTTTCTCACTTGTCAGTAAAGAAATTGAGGAATAAATAAGTATATTACTTGTCCAATATCTTACAGAAAGTAGCCTCCTGAGGGTTCAAACTCAATGACTACTGGTCCTTACCTGCACAGTATAAAAACCTGGCATTTGTTAAGGCTCGTTTCATTCACATGTAACTCACTTTGTGAGAGTCAGAGGCTTTCCCCAAATCTCTGTAGCACAGCTTCCAGAAGCAGGTCTTCTCTCTGAAATAGAGGTCATCAAACATTTCATTTGCATAGCTCTGTAGGAACTTTCTTATGAGATAGAGTTGACATATAACATTAGTTTCAGGTGTAAACATTGATTTTTGTGAGAAATTTTTAAATTGAAAATTAAGATTTCGCATTGTAAACTCAAGTCATTGCAAGAAGATAATTGTAGATATATACCGTAAAGAACTTTAAAAATGAAATTGTTCTATCAATTTAAAATGTATCCAGTGGAATCTAAATACCATCATGATTTGACACTGCCACAATCCATTTTTTAAAGCTTTTATAAGTAAAAAATTTTACATTATTCCCTTTTTTGTTCTTTTGCTGTTTCACTAAACCCCATAAAACTTTATACCAAGGTGATATATATTTTTATGCTTGAGAGTCTTTTATTAGCCTTTAATATTTTTTACAAGAAAACTATGCTTATAAGTTTAATGTTTAATTTCCTTTGGCTATAAGTTTCTAAGTGTTTAATGTTTTTTTTCTTTTGGACTTAATTGCAGAATTAATTAGTTGCTCTCAATTGATTTAAATAACAAATTCACAAGTTTTTGACAATTATCAATCATAAAATGCAAATTTCAACTGAAAATGGATTTCTTAGAGAAATGGATGAGACTGAAGGTTTTCTGTTTTTTAAAATTTCTTATTAATTCATAAATTCAGTGATGTTATTATTACCCAAATGAGATAGGGCTCAACATTCATATAACCCCTTTTTCATTTTCATAGATAGAAGTGCTGAGAAAGCTTATTCATATACATTAATAACTGGTCCTAGAAGGAGTTTTGTTTGATATATGAAGTTAATTCTTTGAACTCATTATTGGTTATATGACAAAAATTACTTAGTGATATTTCTTTAAATATTATTTTTAATGATTTATCAATGGGCATTCTATTAGTTTCTCCTTAAATTTTGTTTAATTCAATAAAAAGTAATCCTCTGATTTGCAAGAGGATTTGTTACCCAATTATTAGGCATGCACTTTCTCAACACCAACAATAATTGCTGACAGCTCTTTGCTTGGCACCTTGATGGTTTTTACACATTGACACACTTCACTCTGAGGGTAGTGTATGCCTTTTTTGTAAAAGAAAAGGGCTATGAAGACACCTGGGTAGCTCAGTGGTTGACTGCCATTGGCTCGGGGTGTGATCCCAGGGTCATGGGATTGAGTCCCAAGTCGGGCTCCCCTCAGGGAGCCTGCTTCTCCCTTGGCCTCTCTCTGGGTCTCTAGAAAAGAAAGATGGAAGGAAGGAAGGAAGGAAGGAAGGAAGGAAGGAAGGAAGGAAGGAAAGAAGGAAGGAAAGAAGGAAGGAAAGAAGGAAGGAAAGAAGGAAGGAAAGAAGGAAGGAAGGGGCTATTGTGAAAATAAAAATGAGGAAAGCATAATGTTCAGGCTCTCCCAAAATTTTATTTTTTTAAAGATTTTGTAATTTTTTAAAAAATAAACTCTACGCCCAATATGGGGCTCAAACTCACAACCCCAAGATGGAGAGTTCCATGCTCCGCAAACTGAGCCAGGTGCCCCATCCCTCTTGTATTTTTAAGTGCTAAATTTCCAGAGGGGAAAAACCATAATTGGCCCAGCTCAGGTGAGTTCTCTGGTCCTTGCTCAATAAAAGGCAGCCACTGGGAGAGGCCCATAAACCATTGATGAGGCTACCAAGAATCAATCACTGTATGTTGGAGGCCAATCCTAGAAAAGGTAGAATTGTGAGTTGTCCAACACAAAAATTACCTGTAACAGGAATTAATGTGTCTTCTTCTTCTTCAAGCTTTCCAATTTTCTCCTCACTTGTCTTTTCGAAGAACCAGTTTTTAGTCTTCTTTATGCTTAATTCCTGCTTATTGCTTTCTCTGTCCTTCCCACCTACATTATTTTACCCAACTTTATCCAGCTCTTGCTTAGCTAAATGTTCAGCTCACTCTCAACATTCTAAACAGATGCTTTTATTATTATGAATGTCTCCCCAAGTTCCACTTTGCCTGTATCTCTTAGGTTTCAATATATAGTAATGTCTATATATGTCTTAATTTCTAAGCCTTCTGGAATTTCAGTTGATTTACCATATCAAAACCCATTTAAGAAAGTGTTTTTACAGCTTCCTTTCAGCTGAAACCACTATCTTCCCTGGTTGTTCTGAACTTGTCTGTTGTCAAGTCTCCATAGACTACCCCATAATGGTCATTTGAATAGTTCATAGCATGCTCTGTTCAAAATCCTGCAGTGCATTTTTCAATAAGTTGAGAATAAATTCTGAACTCCTTACCCTGGCTTATATCACTCTCCTTGGTTTAGCCCTATACCTCCCCTTCCCCATGCCCTGTGACCTCATCCGCACTCTCCTTAGCAGACCACCCTGGCCACCCTGTTGCTCCTGGAGCCAACAAGCTTGCTGTCATGTGAAGGACTTCACTTTTGTGCTTTGCTTTACCTGGGATATTTCTTCCCCAGATCTTCACCCGACGTGCTCAATCACTTCATTCCCATTTCTGGCGGAATATGACCTCTTTAGGGACAGCTTCAACACTCCCTGTTGTTTTTACTCGAAAGGAGGGTGGAGAAGAGATGAGGGAGGCCATATATAATCTTGGTTTATACATATAACATCTCTGGGAGCCAGGAAATGGGTAGTCACTGAGGGAGGGAGGCTTTATATGTCCTATGGTACCTTCTGAATCACATACCATGTGACCAAATCATCCAGTTCAGACTATTTTAAAAGACTATGTAATGATATTAAGAAAGGGGGAAGATTAATAGAGGAGTAAAAAAAAACCATCTGTTGGCTCATAGAGTTTAGGTAGATTTATGTAAGTGATGGGAGAGAAGAAGGCATTCCAGGAGACTTAAATGGCATCCATAGAAGCATAGAAGGTAAGAGAAAAATAAGGAACATGCTACTGAATATTTTATGCAAATTTTTATCTTCAGGGCCTAGTTTACTAGAGACAAAAAAATATACCTGTCTCGGTAGGGCAGTGGAAGCTTGTTAAGGAATAATGGAAAATAATATTGCCTAGGAAGAGCAGAAACAGATGGAGGATTTTAAAATTCAGGGGAGAAGTTTAGCTTTGTTCTGCTAGGAAAAAAACAAGCCATTGAAGGTTCTTCAACAAGGGAATGGTATGGCCAAATGAGTGTTTAAGGAGGATTTTTCTACATCCTTGTAATGAATGGATTAATAGAGCTAAAGCCTGGAGGCAAGGCAGCCAAGTAGGCGGTGCTCACAGTTATTCTCAAAGGAGACCCGGGCCTGATTAGGAAAGTGGCTTTGGGTTATAGGGGAAAATAATAAAGATAAGGGTTTTTTTTCCTTTATCAACAGAATCTGGAAAGTGTCTGTATTTGAGTTAATTCGATCAACAAACAACCAAAGACTTTTTATATATAAGTCACTCCATTATTCATGTTTGTTTATGTAATTAATGTTTGCTCATCTAATGAACAAAATGCAAAGATGTACAAAACCTGATTCCTCTGTTCAAGTGATCATTTTGGTCATTATTTATATTTTACCAGTAATCTTCATTTATGAATATCTTAACAGAAAAATTACTCATCTTATCCCACAAATATTTATTTGTACTATAATCCATCCCACTTTGTAGCCCAGGTAATAAAAGTACTACGAGTTTAGTTACCATGGCCAGGTCACAGCACTATAAAGTCAAAGGGCACAAAACTGGGAACTGGATTTTCAAATTCCACATTGGGCATACTTTCCCAATATTATGCTTTAGGAGGTGAGTTAGCTAGTAACGTTTTAAGCAATTACAATGTTCCAGCTCTGTGCATTATTTTTATTTATTTATTTATTTATTTATTTATTTATTTATTTATTTAAAAGATTTTATTTTTTCACGAAAGACACACACACACACACAGAGGCAGAGACACAGGCAGAGGGAGAAGCAGGTTCCATGCAGGGAGCCCGACGTGGGACTCGATCCCAGGACTCCAGGATCACCCTGGTGCAAAGGCAGGCGCTAAACCGCTGAGCCACCCAGGGATCCCCCAGTATTATCTCATTTAATCCTGCTTAAGCATCACACAAATTGGGCATTATTGGCATTGTTTACCACTATGGTACAACGAAGCTTCAGAAAGTTAAGTGACTTGCACCAAGTCATCCAGCTTGTAAGCGGCACCACAAGGATTAGAGCACAGACCTGGCTGACCCAAGGTCCTGATTTCTGACAGCCACATTATTCAGCCATATCAGGAATGGGGGGTGACCAAGTGCCACAGAACAGAGTTACGAGCCCTTCCTGGAAATGTTGGGATCACGTGAAGGAACGAATGTTTGAATGGGCTTTTAAAGGATGAATTGATAGGTAATGGAGAAGGACACTGTGATAACGTGAGGCAGTGAGAAATATATCTTTAGTCTTCATCCCTGGTTCTTGACACAGAGCTTCTAAAAAAAAAAAAAAAAACCCTTGGAATTTCCTGAATGCTAGGGTGAGAGCGGTATCTCGTTATTTATAATTAGCCATCCCCAGTGATATCTGTACTCATGTGTAGAAGGCCTCTTGGTGACTCCTGATGGACCCCTAAATAGCTTCAGAACAGGGGGCTGGTTTCCAGAGGAACCCAACCATATGATTAGAGGGTTGGAATCTTCAGCCCTACTCCCTGACCCTCCTCTTCAGAAAGATGAGGGACTGTATGATGATTCAATCACCAAAGGCCAATGCTTTAATCAATAATACCTATGTAATGGAGTCTCCATAAAAACTCTAAGTGGAAGAGTTTGGAGAGCTTCCAGGTTAGTGCATGTATACACATGCCAGGACGGCGGTGCACCCCCAAACTCATGGAGACCCTACCCTGTGTGCCTCTTTATCTAGCTATTCATTTATATTCTTTTTAATATCCTTTATATTCCAGGAATATACAGCATTATATACTGGGATATCCATCTTCCTCCTTAATCGCACCTTACTGCTTTGGTTTTGGGAGTCTGAGAGTGACAGTGGAGGAGGAAGGGTAAACATCTTTTTACCTAACAACCAGCAGCTTGTGTCTTCTGCTGCTTTTCCTGCCAGTTGTGTGTGTACATCCTTCATAATAAACTGGTAATAGTGAGTAAAGTGTTTCCTTGAATTCTGTGACCATTATGGCAACCTGAGGAGAGATTTGTGGGAACCTCTGATCTGTAGCCACATTGGACAAAAGTGTGGGTAACCTGGGGACCCATTACATATGCTTGCCATCTGCAGTGGAGGGGACAGTCTTGTGGGGTCTGAGTGAACTCCAGGGAGTTAGCATTAGAATTGAATTAGATCATAAGGCACCCAGTTGAGTCCACAGAGAATGGGAGAACTGCTTGCTGTGGAAAACCCACACACTTAATTCAGGAGTCCTCTGGGCAGAAACAAATCATAGCTGTGACCAATAGATGATGATCCAGGTTAATCCCACTGGAAGCCCCTACTATTTGAAACCGAACTCAGGTCAAGATTTTGAACTAAATGGCTTGGCTAGTAGTTGTATTATTAACTCCAATAGGAATATCAGGGAGGACGGACACTGGGCTGGAAAAAGCTTATAAATTTAATCCTGAATATGTTACTGCTTTATATTGAATGCCTAAGTGCAATATCTAGCTAGTTAACTTTTGGAAAGTGGCCAGATAGTTGGAAGCTGAAAAAGATAAACTTTATAGTCTATAAAATAAGATCTACCCCATAGGTTTGTACAGGAGATTAAGTATAATTATGCAGGCAAAAACCCTTTGAAAGCAGAAAACAATTGTTATTTCAAGATTATTTCACACAGAAGGGAGAGTTGCAGTCCTGGGGGACGTGAGATCCCCAAAGTGTAGTATTCAATTGTGAGAACAGAGGAATGAATATTTGGAAAAGACGGCATTTAAAAGATAGAAAGAGAAGAAGAATTGGAGCACTGCAAAGCAGTGTAGTATGCTTGCCCAGAAGTTGAGAAAGAGCCACTTTAAGAGGTGGAATGCAAAAAAAAAAAAAAAAAAGAGGTGGAATGCGTTAAATAATTGAGTAGATTGAGGGGATCCCTGGGTGGCTAAGTGGTTTAGTGCTGCCTTCAGCCCAAGGTTGTTGGGAGTCCCGGGTTCGAGTCCCACGTCAGGCTCCCTGCATGGAGCCTGCTTCTCCCTCTGCCTGTGTCTCTGTCTTTCTCTGTCTCTGTTTCTGTCTCTCTCTCTGTGTCTCTCATGAATAAATAAAATCTTAAAAAAAATTGAGTAGATCGAGAGTGAATAAACGCCAGTTAGAGTTGACAATGAATAGGTCTCCCAGTAGAATGGGGAGGAGAGAAAACAATTACATGAATTTAAAAGGTCACATGGATAGAGATGAAAGCGACATTGAAGATGTTTTTCAATAAAGGGAAAGAAGGAAAGAAGACAGCAGCCAGATAGGGACCTGGGAATAAATATGTATGCTAAGCAGGGTGTGAGATTCTGGACTGGAAAAGAATATCTGTAAGAATAATATCCCCCATGAAATAGAAAGAGCTAGGTCAAGGACACAGAGTCAGGCTGGCTTTATAATAGAATCATCTTTTTCTCTAAAACTGAAGCAAATCACAAACTGACAAGCTGGGGGGTGGGGGTGGAGGAGGGAAGTGCCTTGAATCTGAATGTTTTCAAATAAGTCAGAAGAATAATCATTTGATGAGGAATAGGATGAAACCTGAGGAAAAGGAGAATATGGAATTAGAATGATGGGAGGAAAGATAAAACACCCATGGCAGCTTCTCTTCTGAATATTTTGTTAGAGAACCAGTAAGAGATAAATTTAAAAGGAAGAGCAGTGTTATGGGCTTGGTTAAAATTAGCCTGAAATTGCGGTGAACCAGATCTGAGCAATTCCTGGTTTTCTCCGGATGGAGTTGTGCAGCCAGGGATAAGAATCAGATTACATAGAGCAGAACCCTGGTAAAGCAGAAAATCAAAAGTGTTCAACCCATTTTTTTTCCTTGCAAACAATACATGGAAGTTTGAGTCCAGGTTTCTACACTTCAGCTTCATTATGAGAAAGATCAACCAGTTTGAGGATCACTCTTGGACCAAGTCCCATTATTTTAATATTATTGCAGTGGGAAAATGATTTCCAAGATATCTAAACAATGATCTTATAAGTGAAATTTTAAAAGTCTTATTCCCAAGGCAATAACTCCCTATGCTAAAGAAGATCTTTGAAGAATATGTTTAATAACTACTTGAAGAAATTAATTATGATATTTTCACATTGGCAGTTAGTTCCATGGATGGAACCTTCAAAAAAGTATTATAGGGAGGCCCACTTGTGACTATATTTCAAGTTAAAGTAAGTCAATAGAGGGATTTCTAGTACGAAATTTTAAGGAAAGATTATGATCACGAAGATTCTGAACTATTTACTGCAGCTTTGTCTTTAAAACTATGAATAATTTATATAAAATGTTAGGCAAAGAGAAAGATAATAAATTTAAATTTATATTTACAATTTTCTTAGAATAAAAACTTGTCTAATACACACACATACACACACACACACACGCACCTTGAGCCTGTAAAACCAAATGGATGATCACTGACATTCTAAAATCCTTCCCAAAGTGGAAACATGTCTTGTTTGTAGCAAAAAATAATTTTGGTAGGATAGAAAAAGAAAAGAAGCAAAGAAATGAGAAGAAGAAGAAGAATTTAAAAAGGAAAATAAAAAAAAAACACATATTAAAAATTACAATCTAAAAACCTTATAACACTTGCCAAATACAAGTGTTGGTGATGGCATTTCTCTCATCTCTGTATTTTTTATCAATTTTAATTTGCTAGAGAGTAGTTTGTGAATGTTCTCACATTTCCCTACACTATACCTATGTGCCCATTAGAGCCAGAAGGAAAAATGCTTAGAGTATAACAAATTATCTTTCAGATAGGTTTTGGCAATTTACTACCTGCTAGTAAAAACCAATGAATTTATACAGCCCAAATATTAACCGTGAAATTCTTTAAATCAGACATAGTTCTAAAGTTTGAAGCCTTGTAAAACATCAGCTAAGAATATTATCCAACGTCAGTTGTCACACTTATTTTATTTTACCTACAAATAGAGAAACATTTCCTAAAGTAAAACAAACAAACAAACCCTAAAACACAGAAGAAACAAGCCATGACATTGGATTTTAAAAAGTCACAGAATGTAACGGAAGTTTTCTGTACAAAATATTATGAGTCCAATATTTCTTTTTAATCTCAGCAAAATCAAATATTCTAATTTAATAGCTTCCAGATAGCTAGCTTATTAGCAAATGATATAAAAGTAAAAAGCTCCAGGCGTACCCACAAGCCTTCTCAAATGATACTTTACTTTTAGAAGGCTATTAACTCTGACCCAGATGTAGTTTTCCATCCAAATAAATGAATCACCTCCTACCATTTTCGGCTTTTAAAAAAATAAGAATAAATTAAATCTGCACCCAGAAACGACAATGAAGCTTGTTTTTATTATAACAAGCCTACTCCTTGATTATGAAGTCTGATAGCCTTTAAGCTGTTGATATATGTTTTTAATCACATCAGCATTAAATTTTAAATAGGAAATTTCTTTGTTTCATTTTATTTTTACATCTTTTCATGCATATAAGTTTTAGGGGATTGGCTGTCGGTATTTAATAACTTTACACTTGTGGTTAAATAGTCGTGATTTACTAAGACTACAAAATGCACACACACACTTGCAAAAGCCACAGCTAAAGGAAAGCATGTTTATAAATACAAAATTCTTGCCTTAAGTATGTTTGCTTCTTCTTACTCCTTCTTTCCCTCTTCCTTTTTTTTCTTTTTCTTCTTCTATATGGACAATTTGCATTTCTCCTGGCCTAACACAGGTTCTTCTCCATATTCGCGTTACTAGATTGTTTCTCCCCCTGACATAGAACTTGGTTGTTAAATGGCAAAATTCCACTTGCATGTCTATAAGCTAAAGTAAAGAAGGGTGAGCAGAAGAAAGAGGACCTCAGAAGATGTTGTTGTTGGGCCCCCATGTATGGAGTAATTGCTCACTGTGTCCAGATCTTCAAGTTATACATTTATACCCTGCTTTATTTCAAAGACCACTTCAAATAGGGATTATATTTATTTTTTGTTTAGAGAGCAAGAGAGAGTATGCATGCACGAGTGGAAGTGGTGGGGGGGGGCAGAGGGAGACAGAGGAGAGACTCTCAAGCAGAGTCCGTGCTGAGTGTGGAGCCCCACATGGGTCTCCATCCCATGACCCTGAAACCATGACCCGAGCCAAATTCAAGACTCAGAGGCTTAACTGACTGGGCCCCCCAGGGCCTCACAGGGATTATACTTTGAATGCTGGTTCCCTGTGTATATCCAAATTTTCAAATTTATAACTAAGTTTAGTTTGTTCACATTTTTCATCCAATTCATTTTTTGTTTTCATGGTGAAAACTTGTTATTTGATTGAAATATATTAGGAGTCCTAAAAGAAATTCATATTGTCCAGTGAGTTTGCAAATTGAGATAATTCTCATTTATACCTCTCATAGTCTTCCTTTCCTCAAAGGGAGGTCAAGTATGTGTTGAGCCACACATTCCTTTTGTCCAGCTACTTAACGTGACTTTCATACTACATCCATCCCCAAGGAAAGGCACCCATTAGCACCTGTCACCCTTCTTTCAAATACCAGGGACCCTGAACTCATCATGAGGACTCTGCTGTCTTGTCCATTTCCTTCAGTTACTCATGAGTGAATACTTAGTACTTTGACATTGTAGTGCCAGCTGGTTTCCTCTCCAAGCTTCATTTGTTCTTAAGTGCTCTTCCACGTAAGCTAGGGCTATACTACCTGTGCCACTCTCAGAATGGCGAATGGGCCAGATGGGCCAGAGCAGCAACATCAATGGGGAAACATGAATTTTACTCTTTCCCTTATATGTTCAACTGAAGATAAGGAAGTGGGGAGTGGAGGTGGTTGTTTTTGTTGAAGTGTAAAAATATTTATGTTCTTTTAATTTATAGCCTGAAAGAAATAATATATACAAGGAAAGGATTATGAAAAAATTGAAAGATGACTGCTCAAATGCTAAAACTTTTTATTCTTCTTAAAAACACTTAAATACATTAGAAAATTATATAAATCCATGAAAGTTTACTTTTTTCTTCATATTATATCTTTCTAAGAAACACAACAAATAATTTACTTCCTGAACTTAATTTCCAATCAATACATCCTATTGTTTTATAAGCTGTGTTCTGGGTGAAATATTAAAAATATTTGTGGATTAAAATCTACAAAGTTTGATAGTCACAGACTCCAGAATAATAAAAGAAAAGTCAAATGAGTTTTTCTATGTCATGTTCACCAAAAATTGATTAACTAATGTTTCGTTAATAATAGAACTTATTATAGACACACACACACACACTCTTAAGGTATTCATTTTAATAAACCACTGAAAGCATAATTGATAATATATAAAAATTATTAAAATAATATAAATACTAATGATAATCGCTTAAGTAGGCAAAGGATCTTAACTGATGTTTTTCCTAGAAAATATACAAATATCCAATAAGCCCCTGAAAATTCATTCAACATCATCAGGGGATGCACATCAAAGCCACAATGAGATACCCTTTACCTCCACTAGGATGGCCCCAACCAAAAAGACAGATAATAACAAGTATTGACAAGGTGGCATAGAAATCAGAACTTCCACCCAGGAGCCACTGCTCTTCCTCTTCCCCTAAGCAGCCTGAGGTGACCCCTGAAAATGGTTCACTATTTACTGGCCCAGAAAACCCTACAAAATCATGCAAATCAAGAGGTTTAAATCATCATGTTCACTTGAAGAACACACATGAAACTGCCCGGGCGATCAAGGGTATGCCTATCCAAAAAGCCACCAAGTATCTGAAAGATGTCACTTTGCAGAAACAGTGTGTGCCATTCCATCTCTACAACGGTGGAGTTTGTAGGTGTGCCCGGGCCAAACAGTGGGGCTGGACACATCATTGGTGGCCCAAGGAGAATGCTGAATTTTTACTACACGTGCTTAAAAATGAAGAGAGTAATGCTGAATGTAAGGGTTTAGGTATAGATTCTCTGGTCATTGAGCACATCCAGGTGAACAAACCCCCCAAGATGTGATGTAGAACTTCCAGGGCTCACCATTGGATTAACCCATACTTGAGCTCTCCCTGCCACACTGAGATGATCCTTACTGAAAAAGAGCAGATTGTCCCTAAACCAGAAGAGGCAGTTGCACAGAAGAAAAAGATATCCCAGAAGAAACTGAAGAAACAAAAACTTATGTCCCAAAGTAAATTCTGCACAGAATAAATCAAATAAAAATTAAAAGAATGTTGGTTGTCTTTTATGTCTTTTATTATTAAACATATTTCAAGTATCCTCACAAAAAGAAAGAAGGAAGGAAGGAAGGAAGGAAGGAAGGAAGGAAGGAAGGAAGGAAGGAAGGAGAAAGAAAGAAAGAAAGAAAGAAAGAAAGAAAGAAAGAAAGAAAGAAAGAAAAAGAAAAAAGAAGAAGAAACAAAGAAGTCAGAAATCCCATACACCATTAGTAGGAATGTAAAATGGCACAACCTCTTTGGAAAACAGCCTGGCAAATCTTCAAATGATTATTCATATCAGGGAAATGGTTTTTCTCTGTCACTATGCTTCTGCACCAGTAGGTTGGCTCAGTGCTAAATATGTAAGAACTTTAATTTGAAAAAAAAATTTAAATAATTTTTAAAGATAGCAATACAGCACTGATAATACAACATAGTTGACCTTGAATATAGTACGCTAAGAGAAAGAAACCAGTCACAAAGGGGTTGGTTTTGATTGTCTGTCATTCTGAAATGTCCAGAATAGATAAATTTTTAAAGATGGAATGGAAATTAGTGGCTGCCTGAAGTTGGGACAGTAGGAGGGGAACTGGGAAGAAATGGGGAGTGACTGTAAATGGGTTTGGGATTTCTTTTGGGGGTTGATGAAAATATTCTAAAATTGATTATGGCAATGGTTACATAACTCTGAATATATAAAAAACATTGAACTGTACACTTTAAGTGGGTTAATTGTATGGTATGTAAATTATATCTCAATTAAGCTATTACATATATATACATATATATTAGAATAATCACCGCTGAAAATAACACATCACTTTTAATATTTTCCAAAGGGACCTGGTACATTGTCACACCACTTAAGTAACACTTTCACCCCAGCACTATTACCACCAATGCAGTGAACAATCCCTCTCCTTCTAAAAGAAAACCAAAAGCTGACTTTTAAAACAACTAAACCCAGTCTTAAGGTTGTTTTCTTGCTCTCCTTAATAAATATGAATTTTGGAAAATGCTTTAACTGGGTTTCCCTTGTTCCAATAAAATCTGATAGGCAAGTTAGGCTTTAACCCAGAGAGTATTTGCAGTAGCAGAAATCCGGAAATGATGGTGATATTTCTGCCCTCTGATTGTAAGTGTACCTTCCAACCAGTGCTACCCAGCTCAGATGCAGCATTGTGTGGTATGGAGTAAGACCAGATGCAAGCACTTACTTAATGAACATATATTTAAGAATGTAAAATTTTAAAATCAATTGCTGCAAAATTCCTCCAGCCTCTTTCCTGAGATTTATGTCTGTTTATTACTATTAAGGTTAGTTTTTTATCTGAAATATTTAATATATGGTTCTTGCCTTTCTTGTACACTATATGCAATATATTCTGATAGGCGTCAACTCATAAAGGACTCGATTAAATATATATTGTTTTACATTAAAGCTATGAGTTAAGTAAGACAACTTAAAAGAAAAAATTTAAATGCTCACCTTGAAGAGTGTCAACCTCATTGAATTATTTTGAATTCACTCATCCACATAAGCTTGAACATAGTATCTGTTCTTTAGTAGCATACAATTTATTTACCAATGATATTTTATGCAAGTCAGACTTTGAAACAGCTTAAGAAGAATTTGGCAAAAAAATAAAAAAAATCCAATTCCTTATCATTGTGATCTAAGCAACTAAAACTCGTTTTAAGTCATATTTTTGAGATGTGAAATAGCAGAGATCTGAAGTATAATGCGAGAATTGAAAGAATATTAAAATTAAATTCTTGTAGAAAGTTACAAGTATCTATAGAAATTTTAGTACATATTAACAAGGAACTATAGTTTTCAGATGTCTGTGAATTTATTTAAATAACAATCTTTCTCCCTAAGAAATAATATAGCCTTTTTATTTTTATGCATTATGTACAATGAAAGAAAGAAGCACTGTGCGGTGATGTGGTTGAAAGGTTATTATTACTCCAATGATAGAAACAAAAGTATATTATCACTTGGATGATGTCAATGAAAGGGTATCATTACTTTTTCTGAGGAGAACATTCTGGTAAGTAAACACACAAGTGGAGTATTTATTACATTTCATTCCACGTGTGTCTCCAAGGAAATCAGAAAGAAATGCAATTAGTTTGTGATACTGGGGGAAAAAATCTTTGGTTTCACTTGTTCGACAAAAAATCTCTGAATCGGTTATACTTTCATCAAATTTCTTTTCATGTCACAACATTCTATTTTGCTATCCACCCTTTAGTTTTCACACATATCTCAAGGTTAACTTGCTACAGAGAATGAAAATAAAAATCCCAATTCTGAAAGAAAGTACTTAAAACTTCCAATGTTAACCCTATCCATAGTTATATATATTAAACAGACTCGTGTAGATTGCATCCTTATAAGCCTCTGAAAACAAGCATGTTTTCCTAAGAAATGTCATTGTGATATCCAAATAAGTGAATTTTCCCAAAATGTTAGATCATTGTAAACTAAAATTAAGCAAATTTGTTATTTAAATTACTGACTAGCTTCTTAGAAACCAATGCTCATTGTTCTCTGCATCAGTCCAAGTGAATGGTCAGGCTTAGAGACATTTAAATACCACCACGATGCTATAAGACACAACAGATCGCACTTGAAGGAATATAACTCAAAATTGAAGAATTATTTTTACATATAAAAGTTAGCAGCTGAATCTTAATATACGTCCACACTAATGTTTTTCCCACCAAACTTCTGCTCTCCAAATCTACAAAGTACCAACCACAGAAAAATTAGATCGGAAACTCCACACTCCAAAGAAGATGCATGTCTTACCTTTATCACCAGTCTGGTAGTCTCTCCACGGACAAAGCTTTCATCATGAACATCAAGGAAGATCCAGCTGGGCATGCTGGCTAATTGGTATTTTCCAGTTGCCTATTGTTCTCATTAAATAGAGAAACGTCTATGTAAAAATAATGGTCAGAAAAATATACATACTTCAATTTGCAGTCATAGATGTTATTCAATTAGCCTATTGCTGGGTGGATCAATTCAGAATAATCACCTTTTTATTTCTTTTATTCCTTTTTTGGAGGTTTGTTCTTTTGAGCTCCCTCTCCTACACACATAACTGATAATTTACTTCTTCTCTTTCTTTCCTTCGTCACAGAAATCTGTCCTTGATATTTTGATTTATTTTTGATGGCGTGTAGTTCCACTTATTTACAGTTCCACAGGATAAAGATGATGACTGCTGCCTGTTTTTATTTTAGAATAAGTCTACCCTCAGCTTTCTTCACAAATGGACCATCATTCACTGTAATTATGGCAAGAATGAATTCCCAGATTTCCCAACTAATTCTTTATCTACTTAGCAAATAAGTGTGTGTAACAGGTGCTAAATTTTTGAGGATTATATGGCATTTACTACAGTAAGCAATGCACATGCCTTAGGCTCATTTAATCTTTCCAACTACTCTATAAGGTACACACTATTGCTATTCTTATTTTTACATATAAGGAAACTGAGATCTAGAGATTAAGTAAATTTAACCTGTTCTCACAGTTGCTGTAAGGCAGGGATGGGACTTAAAATCAAGCTCTTATGCAACTGCTTCTAAAACCACCATATCGCTACCATTTATCAGTCTTTCAAGGTCTCACGAAGCTAAAAAATCATGTCATGCCTGTAGAATATGGACTTTAAAGTAAATTATGATATCTTTTATTACCTAGGGTTGTAAAGCATGAGGAGAAGAAAATCATTTCTGTTGAACGTGACTTAAGTTAGCATTGGACCGAAGGGCCTGAACTAAACAATTCTGTAGTCAAATTAAAATGCAAATAAACAGCACAATTCTGGGCTTCCATTGGCTGCTATCACACGTCCTTAAAGTACATCATGTCTACACATTACTAAGTGTTGGAGATTGTGGTGTGGGCACCAAGTCAAATTTTCTCTCTCTCTTCAAGTGCTAACCAATTCAGAAAGAGAAGCAGGGATCAAAGAGATGGATATTAAACTACCAGCATTGTTGTTAACATTGCTGGATTGGGGAAGTCATTTTAAACCTATGACTCTACCGGCTCCCTGGTTCTCCCACCTAAGTGCCGACTTTGAGACACTCCTCCAAAGGGTGGCGTAAGTCTATGGTACAGACCACCCGACCCAAATAGCTGCAAGCACAATGCTTCAAAGGCTTGGTGTGTTATGAAGATAGAACTCAAGGGTAAGTGACTTTAACACCCAGCAGCACGGAGCAATGGTGTTCCACGCTCACCATTCACCACCAGGTCGCTCTTCTTGCCAAAGGAAAGATAGAATAAGAAGTAGAGAGAGTTACTCAAGATAATGTGCATTATTTTTGTATGTCCTTGAAATTCTTGCAATGCATATTGAGTACAAAATGGCAAAGACTATTTTAACAAATTCAAGTACAATTTTCAGACCATGTTCTTTTATAATAATGTGATATATATTACATAGTATATACTCATACAAAAATATACTGTATGTGCATATATGTGCATATATATGGTGTGTATATATTTGTAAACATACACACACATAGACACACATGTTCAAGAAGCATTTTAAAATAAGTTATGTTTGCAGACTACCAAAGAAATCTTTATTTAGTTGACTGTAATCTAATGGTAGGAAACGGTTGACCTACCTGACTTCCACCTGGACATATCTGTTAGAATCATGCATTTGAAATGGTGTACACCATAGTGCCATTGAAATAATATAAGAGTATCGGGATGGCCCACATTTGTAATTCTCTCTTCTATGTATGTTTTAATTATTTTGTTGGTAACAAAGACAGTATTTTCTTGTTGAGCACCAGGTGGCAGAATGAGGACCGGTAGGTAACACGTAAGAGATTTTTCACTCAATATGAAGACTTTTTCAGCGATTACAACCCATATTTTTGTAAAAACTACGTTTAAAACATTTCAGCTCACATATCCTCATAAGGACATGCTTCTACTATCACAACTGAAAAAAACTAATAATTTCAATGTCATCTCATTCAGTTGTTATTCAGATTTCTCCAATTATACTCAAAATATATTTCATAGTTTTTTTTTAAATTCCAGTATCCAGTTAAACAGTCATATATTGCAAGAAAGATTCTCATGCCTCTGAGATCACTTTTAATCCAGAGGATCCTCCTACTGTTTTAGAGAGTATTTTTTTTCTTTTCTCTTGACTTTGACTTGCTTACAAAGTTCAGACTGATTGGCTTTGAGAATGTCTCAAATTATGGCTTTGTCTAATTGTTTCAAAATGATATCATTTGACTTGTTTCTCTAATTCAAGTATCTGTAAGCTACAGGTACATGCTTTATTCAGAAGAAACATTTTTGTCAAGTCTACTTTGTTGGTAATGATTTATATGCTTTGTATTGCATAGCAAGAGATCCAAATGTCAGGTGGTCCTGTTATTAGCAAAAGCTAAGATTGTCTACTTGGATGGGGTAGTGACACTCAGATCTTTCCATAGTAAAGGTACCTTTTCCCCTTCACGATGAATAAGAAGCCTATGGAGTGACACTATATCGCTGCAAAACCATCGTCCTCCCCAACAGTCTATGGGCCACAGAGTTTAGCTCCCCTTGAGGTTCCTGCCTAAGCCAGATACTATATTGGTGCTTTTTTAATCTACCTTTCCTCCCCCTACATTTATCAGTTTCTCTCTGTGTCTCTTCTTTCTTTCTGGAATATGTCTATTGACTCATGGAAATTTCTTTTTTATTCAAGTGTTTTATAAGCATTTAATATCATTGCCATTTGTTCTCTATTTTTTAATGTTCAGGTTTTTTTTGAAATTAGATCAGTGGGAGACCCTCCAATGGGATTTCTGTCTTTTGATATAAGCCCATTAGTCTCTGAACAACTTCTTGCTTTATTGCACCACATGGTAATCTGTACTTGATTGTATTTTCCCGGCCGCAATCTACAATCAGCCATTTCTCCAAGGACCTTTGGTTCCCTCCAGAAGTCAGTGGTTTTCAGAAACCAAAATCTATGCTCTAAGTATCTGCTAGTGGGATATCACTACTTGCATGTTACTACTTTATTTAAGAAGAAATGTACAAATAAAGGAACTTAGTACCGACCTTAAAATATTAGAAAAGGATTTTAAAATATATTTTAAAAAACAAGTATTTTAAGAGGTTACATGCATCTAGAGATGAAGATTTTCTTAAGACCCAGAATTATAAAACTAAAAAATTTTTACACTAAGGAATACCAAAAGCAAAACCAATAGTCAAACAATATGGCTAGAAGAGATATTTGTAATTCAAATGGTAAAAGATAGCATGTGTAATATCCAAATACACTTAAATTCTGAAAAGAAAATGGCAAACAACCAATGGAAATATGTATGAAGGTTTAAATGGAAGTTAATAGTGAGCAAATCCAGTCAAGCAGCAAACATGAAAAATGCTCAAATTTCATAGTCATCATAGGAATTCAAATGTCCAGGCACATTTTACTTTTCTCACTGGAAAACATTTTTAAATGGACATCTTGGGACATCTGGGTGGCTCAGTGGTTGAGCATCTGCCTTCGGCTCAGGGCATGACCCCGGGGTCCTGGGATCGAGTCCCACATCAGGTTCCCCACAGTGAGCCTGCTTCTCCCTCTGCCTGGGTCTCTGCCTCTCATGAATAAATAAATAAAATCTTAAAAAAATAAATGGACATCTTTCTGATAACTTGCGTCACCAAGGGAGAAAGAATGCTCACACATTTAGTAGAAAAAATGAGTTATCATATCCATTTCAGAAATCAATCCAGCAGTATCTATCAAAATAAAAATTATCTATAGTCTTTGAGCCAAATTTCAAACTCCTGCACTCCTAGCTATGGAAAGAAAGGTGCCAATTCTTAAAATATACATATATGGGTATGGGTATGGTTGTTGTTTCACTGGCTATTGTGGTGGGGAAAAATAAACCTATTATGGAGAAAAAGATAAATTGAAAACTCATCAACAGAGGAATGCATATCATGGAATACTATACAGTCATGAAAACCAATGAATTAGAAACAGCAGAAGAGTTTCTGTAAGATAATGTTAAGTGAGATAATCCAGATGCTAAAATGCATGTAGCCTCAGATTCTACTTTAATAAAACCAAAAAGATCAGATAATTCATCTCTCAATATGCTTATGGATACATATGTTTATATAACCATGGCTTAAAAAAGCATTCTAAAGAAAAGAAAAAAAAAAAAAAAAGAAGTCACAGGCTGCCTGTTTTCTTCTAGGAGTCTTATGGCTTCAGGTCTTACTTTGAAGCTTTAATCCATTTTGAGTGTGTTTTTGCACAGGGTGTAAGAAAGAGGGCCAGTTTCATTCTTTAGCATGGAGGCACCCAGTTCTCCCAACAGTCTTTTTCTCATCATATATTCTTGCCTCCTTTGCCATTCATCGACCATAAACACCCAGATTTATTTCTGGATTTTATTCTGTTCTTTTTTTTTAAATATATATATTTTTAAATTTTTAAAAATTTAAAAGTCACACAGAGAGAGAGAGAGGCAGAGACATAGGCAGAGGGAGAAGCAGGCTCCATGCACCGGGAGCCCGACGTGGGATTCGATCCCGGGTCTCCAGGATCACGCCCTGGGCCAAAGGCAGGCACCAAACCGCTGTGCCACCCAGAGATCCCTGATTTTATTCTGTTCTATTGATGTGTGCATCTGTATACTTGTGCCAGGATCACACTGTTTTGATTACTGCAGCTTTGTGGTATATCTTGAAATCTGAAATTGCAATACCATCAGCTTTGTTCTTCTTTTTCAAGATTGCTTTGGGTGTTTGGGGTCTTTTGTGGTTCCATACACATTTTAGGATTCTTTGTTCTACCATTGTGAAAAATGTTGGTATTTTGATGGTATTTGCATTAAATCTGTAGATTGCTATAGGCAATATGAACATTTTAATGGACACGTCTTGTCCATTAGCAGAATTTCTTTTCATTTGTGGGGGTCATCTTCAATTTCTTTCACCAGAATTTTACAGTTTTGGAATAAAGGTCATTCACCTCCCTGGTTAGGTTTATTCCTAGGCATTTTATTCTTTTTGGTGCGATTGTAAATGGGATCGCTTTCTTAATTTTTCTTTCTGCTATTTCATTATTAGTGAATATAAATACAACAGATTTCTGTATACTAATTTTGTATTCTGCAACTCTATGGAATTCATTTACAGTTCTAGTAGTTTTTTGGTGGAATCTTTAGTGTTTTCCAGGTATAATACCATGGCATCCGCATATAGTAAAAGTTTTGCTTTTTCCTTACAAATTTAGATGCCTTTTATTTCCTTTTCTTGTCTGACTGCTGTGACTAGGACATCCCATACCATATGATTAAAAATGGTGAGAGTGAACATCCTTATCTTGTTCTAGATCTTAAACGTTTTCAGTTTTTCACCACTGAGCATGATGTTAGCTGTGTGTTTTTCATATAGAGCCTTTATTATATTGAGGTATGTTCCCTCTAATCCTATCTTGTTGAGAGTTGTTACCATAAATGGATGTTGTACTTTGTCAAATGCTTTTTCTGCATCAGTTGAGATGATATCATCTTTATCATTTCTCTTATTAGTGTCATATATCACATGAATTGGTTTGCATATATTAAACCACTCTTGTGTCCAATGAATAAATCCTACTTGATCGTGGTGAATGATTTTTTTAATGTACTGTTGGATTTTATTTGCTAATACTTTGTTGACGATTTCTGCATCTTTGTTCATCAGAAGTGTTAGCCTGTAGTTATATTTTTCTGTTCTATTTTTATCTGGTTTTGGTACCAGAGTAATGCTGGCCTCATCTAAAGAATTTGGAAGGTTTCCCTCCTCTCTATTTTTTTAATAGTTTGAGAAGACTATGTATTAACTCTTCCTCAGTAGAATTCACCTGTGAAGACCTCCTGGACTTTTTGTTTGTTGGGAGTTTTTTCATAACTAATTCAATGTAATTGCTAGTAATTAGTCTGTTCAAATTTTCTATTTCTTCCTGCTTCCATTTTTTTTAAAAGATTTATTTATTTTTTCATGAGAGACACAGACTGAGAGAGAGAGGCAGAGACATAGGCAGAGGGAGAAGAAGGCTCCTCGCAGGGAGCCTGATGTTGGACTCGATTCTGGGATCACAACCTGAGCCGAAGTCAGGGTCCCAACTGCTAAGCCACCCAGGCGTCCCTCTTCCTGCTTTAGTTTTGAAAAGTTACATGTTTCTAGAAACTTATCCATTTCTTCTAGGTTGTCCAATTTGTTGGCATATAGTTTATCATAATATTCTCTTATAATCTTTGTGTTTCTGTGGCATAAATTGTTATTTCTCCTCCAACATTTCTGATTTGAGTCCTCTTTTTATGATGGGTCTGGTTAAAGACTTATCAATTTTGTTTATCTTTGAAAAAAATAGTTCCTGGTTTCATTGGTCTGTTCTACTTAGTTTCTATTCAATTTCTTTCTGTTCTAATCTTTATTATCTGCTTCCGTCTACTGGTTTTAAACTTTGTTTTGTTTTTTTTTTCTAGCTCCTTTAAATATAAGGGTAGGTTATTTGAGGGTTTTCTTCTTTTTTTTTTAAGATTTTATTTACTTATTCATGAAAGACACAGAGAGAGAGGCAGAGACACAGGCAGAGGGAGAATCAGGCTCCTTGCTGGGAGCCCAGTGTGGGACTTGATCTCAGGACCCTGGGATCATGACTGGAGCCAAAGGCAGACACTCAACCAGAGTCACCCAGGTGCCCCAAGATTTTCTTCCTCCTTGAGGTAGGCCTGCGTTACTATAATCTTCCCTTTCAGAATAGACTTTGCTGCATTCCAAAGATTTTGAACCATGGGTTTTCATTGCTATTTGTCTCCATATATTTTTTAAATTTCTTCTTTGATTTCTTAGTTGACTCATTCATTGTTTAATAGTATGCTATTTAGCCTCAGGAGTTTAGCTTAGCATGTGTTCATGTTCTATCCAAATTTTTTCTTGTGACTGATTTCTAGTTTCATACTATCATGGGCAGAGAAGATAAATGATATGACTTCTGTGTTTTTCAATTTATTGAGATTTGTTCTGTGGCCTAGCATGTGATCTATCTGGAGAATGTTTTATGTGCACTTGGAAAGAATTTGTATGCCACTGATTTTGGAATGTTCCAAATATATGTTAGATCTATCTAGTCCAATGTGTCACTTAAAGCCACTGGGGCAGCCCACGTGGCTCAGCGGTTTAGCACCACCTTCCGCTCAGGGCGTGATCCTGGAGTCCCAGGATTGAGTCCCACATCGGGCTCCCTGTATGGAGCCTGCTTCTCCCTCTGTCCGTGTCTCTGCTTCTCTCTCTGTCTCTCATGAATAAATAAATAAAATCTTTAAAAATAAATAAATAAAGCCACTGTTTCAGGGCACCTGAGTGGCTCAGTCAGTTGGGCCTCCAACTCTTGGTTTTAGCTCAGGTTGTGATCTTGGGGTCATGGGATTGGGCCCTACGTTGGACTCCATGCTCAAGGCAGAGTCTGCTCTCTCTCTTTCACCCTCTCTCAAACAAATGAATGAACAAAATCTTAAAAAATAAATAAAGCCACCATTTCCCTGTTAACTTTCTTTCTGGATTATCTATCCATTGTTGTAAGTGTTATGTTAAAGTCCTCTACTATCATTATATTACTGTCAACTTTTCTTTATGTCTGTTAATATTTGCTTTATGTATTTAGGTGACCCATGTTGCATGCATATTTACAACTGTTGTATTCTCTTATTGGATTATTCCCTTTATCATTATGTAGTGCTCTTTTTCTCTTATTGCAGGCTTTGTTATAAAGTCTATTTTGTTCAATATAAGTATTTTTACTCCAACTTTCTTTTTGCTTCTATTTTTGTGTGTTTTTCCATTCCTTCACTTTCAATCTGCATGTGTCTTTAAGTCTGAAGCAAGTCTCTTATAGACAAAATACAGATGCATCTTGCTATTTTACCCATTTAGTCACCCTATGTCTTGTGATTGGAACATTTAAACCATTTACATTCAAAGTAATTATTGACAGAGATGTACTTATTGCCATTTTCTTACTTGATTTATGGTTGTTTTTGCAGTTCTGTATTTCTTTCTTCTTTTGCTCTCTTCCCTTGTGGCTTACTGGCTTTCTTTAGTGATGTTTTGGATTCCTTTTTATTTTTTTTGCATTTTTATTACTAGTTTTTCATTTATGGTTACCATTATGCTTGCATATAATATCTTATGCATCTGGCAGTCTATATTAAATTGATGATCACTTATGTTTGGACCCATTCTAAAAGCACTAAAACTTTTCCCCACCCATTCACATTTTATGTATATACCATATTTCACATTCTTTGTGAATTCTTTGACTGATTTTTACAAATATATTTGGTTTTACTGCTTTTGTGCTTTAACCTCTCTACTGGTTTTATAAGTGATTAATCTAGTATTTTTATTATGTTTGTATTTACCCATGACATTTTTTTCCTTTCCTAATTTTCTTAATCTTGAAAATTTCCTTCCACTCAAAGAATTTCCCTTAATGTTTTTTTGTAAGGCTAGTTTAGTGGTAATGAACTCTTTTAATTTTTGTTAGTCTTGGAAACTATTCCTCCTTATATTCTGAATAACACTCTTGCTGGGTAGAGCATTCTTGATTTCAGATTTTTCTTTTCCTTTCACCACTTTGAGTATATCATGCCACTTTCTTCTGTCTAGCAAAGTTTCTGCTGAAAAATCAGCTGATAGCTCTGTAGGATTTCCCCTATTTGCAACTATTTTCTCTTGCTGATTTTAAAATTCTCAATTACTATCTTTTTTTTGCCATTTTGATTATTATTTGTCTTAGTGTAGTCCTCCCAAGGTTGATTTTGTTGGGGATTCTCTGCGCCTCCTGGATCTGGATGTCTGTTTCCTTCCTCAGATTAGGAAAGTTTTCAGCCATGATTTCTTCAAATAAATTTTCTGTTCCCTTTTCTCTTTCTTCTCCTTCTAGAATTCCAATAATGCAAATGTTATTACTCTTGGCAATATTGCTGAGTTTCCTTAATCTGTTCTTATTTTTTATGATTCTTTTCTGGGTGGTTTTTGTTGTTGTTGTTGTTGTTGTTGCTTTTGTTTTGTTGCTCAGCTTGGTTGCTTTCCAATGCTCTGTCTTCTAGCCCACTGACCAGTTTTCCTGCCTCCTCTAGTCTAGTACTGATTCTTTCTAATGTATTTTTAATGTCAGTTATTTAATTCTTCATCTCAATCGGTTCTTTTTTATATTTTCTATCTCTATCTCTTTGTTGAAGGTCCCTCTGAGATCCTCCACTCTTCTCTCAGGTCTGGTGAGTGTCTTTATGACTGTTACTTCAAATTCTTTGATTTGGGACATATTTATCTGTGTCCCCATCTTGTCTAAGCCTCTGTGTTTGTATGTATTAGTAATATCAGTTACATCTTCTAATCTTGAAAGTAGTGGCCATATGAAGAAGAGGTCCTATGGTATCCTTTAGTGGAATGTCCTCTATTCATCAGAACCAAGTAGCTCTTATGTGGGTTGTGTGGGCCCTACTACCATGGCTAAGCCTTGTTTGCCTTCAGTCCATAGAGCTGCAATGGCCCACTATGCCTGTTTGCAGGGTTTGGTCCCCATGCTGTTAAGGGACCAGTTTGGGGCCACTGAGGGGTTTTAGTTGTGTGGTGTCTGCAGTCAGACCAAAAGCCTGCCTTCAGCACATTTTCCAGGGCTGCGGTCACACTGTACTGCAAAGCACTGCCCCTGTGTTATCCCCTGAAAGGCTGTTGGTGGTGGGTGGGGCCAGCACTCAGGCCAGATTCCTGGCAGGGCTGCAGAGACACTGATTGGCAGGGCGCTGTCTCTAGTCTAGGAGTTATAATGTTTAACTGCTGGAACTACAAGTGTACTGGTGTGTGTGGTTATCTTTCCCTCTCCCCAGGGCAAGAGCCACTTTGGAGTAGCACAGTCCCTGCCAGAGATGTTTGCAGGATGCAAGGCTTTGGAGGATCTCCTGCTCAGTATTATCCAGTTAGGTGGAGGGTGTTTGCAATGTTTCCTTCAGGTGCTCAGCTATCTAAGCTGGGGGTAGAGTGTATAGGGGAGAGAAATGGCACCTGTCAACTTGTTCTTTCTCGGAGAAGTCTCCTAACAATTCCAGCTCCTCCAGCATGCATTCTAAGTTTAGCAAATAAATCTCCTTCAAGTGTATCCCAGATATTTTTCAAACTGCTGTTTCTAGGCGGTGTTTTTTTTTTTTTTTTTTTTTGGTTTGTTTTTGTTACACTGTCTCTTCAAGGGCAAGGACTTCATCTCCTATTACCCTGTTTCTACCAGAGCTAAGCCCATTGATTTTTAAAGTACCTGGAGATAAGCCGGTTATAAATGTTTTTGAAGTTAAGCCCCATGGGTTTCAAAGCCGAATTTTATGGGGACCCATCTTCCTAGTGCAGGTCCCCCATGTCTAGAGTGCCTGGTGTGGGATCTACTCCTCTTCCTTCTCAATGGTTATCTCCCATTTCTGGTTAATCTCTCCTATTGTTTGGTTCATGGCCATATCTCCAGCCCTCTTAACTTTTTCTATGTGTCCTCACTCTCTTATATTAACTATGGCAAGTCTCTTCTGCCAATCTTCTCATTGTTTTTTGAGTTCCATGTACTGACGTAACTGTTATCTAGGTATATCCATGGCATAACGTCAGTATCCTCCCACTCTACCATCTTTTCAGAAGTTGAAAATAAATCATTTTAAAGATGAGCAAAAGATGTGTACAGATACGTTAAAAAAAAAAAAAGATATACTAATGTCCAGTAAGCATATGAAAAAAAAAGTTCAATACGAGTAGTCATTAGGAAAATACATGTTATAATACAATGTGGGGGTGCCTGGGTTTCTAAGTCAGTTAAGCATCCAACTTTGGCTCAGGTCATGATCTCAGGGTCCTGGAATTGCGTCTTGCCACCTTAGGTCCCCATTCAACAGAGTTTATTTCTCCCTCTCCCTCCCCCACTGCCCCTCCTTCCCATTTGTCTTCTTTTTCTCAAATAAATAAATAAATAAATAAAATCTTTATAAAGATAAGATAAAATAAAATACAGTGTGAGGGGCACCTGAATGGCCCAGTTGATTAAGCAACCAATTCTTCATTTTGGCTCAGGTCATGATATCAGGATTGTGAGATTAAGTGCTTAGTCAGGCTCACTCTGGGCATAGAGCCTACTTAAGATTCTCTATTCCTCACCCTCTGCCTCTCCCTCCTCTCTCTCTAGAAAATAATAATAAAATAAAACAAAATGGATAAAATATAATGTGATATAAAAGACAATGTGGTACTACTGCATATCCACTGGAGTAGTTAAAACAACTGTCAATATTGAGAATTGGTAAGCATATGGAGAAACATCGTTGGTGAGAATACACAGTGGTACAGTTACTTTGAAAGAAATACTAGTTTTGTAGTTTTTCAAAAAGTTGAACACATATTTACCATATTGCCCAGAAATTCCAGTCCAGGTTATCTACCCAAGAAAATTAAAAACATCTATCTATAAAATGCTTGTATATAAATAAGCATTATTCATAAACATTCATTTAGAGTAATTCATAATGGGCAAAAACTAAACAATCTAAATATCCATCAACTAACTGGTCGATGGATAAGCAAAATATGGTATCTCCAGACATGGAATACTACCAAGCAATTAAAGGAACAAAATATTAATACATGCAGCAGTATGGAAGAGTCCCAAAAACACTGCCTGAAGAAACTAGACACCAAAGATTACACAATACATGATTCCATGTACACAAAATTTCTAGAAAGGCAAAATGACAGAGATAAAAAAATCAGTGTTTGTCGGGGGCTAGGTGGGAACAGAAGGTAACTGCAAAGGGACACGTGGATTTTTTTGGTAAGTGAAATCTTATTAAACTAGATTGTGGTGATGGTTGCATAGTGATATATATTCACTAAGCTTAATTGAATTATACACTTAAATGGTGAATTTTGTGGTATGTAAATTATACTCCAATGAGGTTGTTGACATATGATGGGATACATACATCACTGGGAAAGGGAGATGGTGTTTGGTGGTAGACTAAATGCATATCCTCAAAAATAAATTATAATTCCAGTTTCTCAAATACAGTTGACACTTTGACAACACAGGTGTGAACTGCACAGTTCCACTTACATACAGATCTTTTACGATAAATACAGTACTATAAATGCATTTTCTCTTATGATTTTTTTAAAAGATTTTATTTATTTATTCATGAGAGACACAGAGAGAGAGAGAGAGAGAGAGAGAGAGAGAGAGGCAGACACACAGGCAGAGGAGAAGCAGGATCCATGCAGGGAGCCTGACGTGGGACTCGATCCCGGGTCTCCAGGATCACGCCTTGGGCTGAAGGCAGTGCTAAACCGCTGAGCCACCCAGGCTACCCACTCTTATGATTTTTAATATTTTATTTACTCTAGTTTATTTTGTTGTATGAATACAATACATAATAATACAGCATACAAAATACATGTTAATTGTTATGTTATCAATTGGGCTTCTAGTCAACACTAAGCTATTAATAAAGAATTTGGGGAATCAAGTTATATGTGGATTTCTGACTGAGCTCCTAACACAGCATTGTTCAATGGTCAATTGTATTTTTTCATAAAAAAATTATTGTTTTCAATTTAAAAAAAAAAATATGTGACTAACAGACATCTTAATCAGAAATATATCAGCCTAAAAATGTTAATATTTTTTAAAGTTCTGTAACTAAAATAGACAGTGGCTTGATAGGAACTTTGTTATACAGCCATTATTATAATCCCTCAGGGAGGAAATTTCAGCATTAACTAAGAGGAAATAACTCCCTCTTTAATAGTAAAAAAAAAAAGGGGGGTGGTGGTGGGGGAGACACTTCAAGATTGGCCCTCAGAGAGTACCCTCTGATGAGGAAGGATCATTATATGACACCAACCACCCTCACTTTGTTCTGAGATTCATACTGGTCTTTGGTGTTTTTTTGTTTTTTTTTTTAAGATTTTATGTATTTATTCATGAGAGACAGAGACAGAGGAAGAAGCAGGCTCTCCACATGAGCCTGATGTGGGACTTGATCCCAGGACCCCAGGATCACATTCTGAGTCAAATGCAGATGCTCAACCATTGAGCCATCCAGGCGTCCCTGGTCTTTGGTTTTCTTACAGCTTAGTGCTGCTACCGCCATGCTAATCAAGGAGGATTCTTTCTTTTATCAAGTTGGATAGATAACCTATTTGGTTCCCCAGAGTAGAGTTGACACATAGTTGGAAAGAAGATTATTAACAGCCCCTCGGGAGCAGAGACCATATTCTTATTCATTTCTACATTGATGACAGTGATTCACAAGTATGTTGTCCAGTGAGTGTAAATAAACTCAGCTGAGCGAAAAAGAAAATACAAAGAATATCTTTGTTTTAGCTAAACTGCATTGCAATAAATATATTTCTCCTACCCCTAGGGAGTATATACTTATTTTATCCAAGTGGGACTCTTGGACAATGATGATACTTTACCTAAGTCTCTTTGTGGCCCCTCTCCATGTGATCCATACAAACTGCCATAGGTCCTTCTTGATGGGTAATTTAAAGATCAAAAGAGGGAGACAGAGTCCCTGCTTCTGCTTCAAAAGCAGATCCTAAATAGACTCTTAGGACCTGCCTTTGAAGTTCCAGTTTCCCGTAAAAAAAAAAAATCACTTTTTCTCCAGTTAATTCACACCAGAAATCACTTTCCCCATTAATTGAGTCTACTTACCTAATCATTGTGAAGACCAGAGTTCTAACCTCATCTCACTAAAATTCTAACCTCAGGGCACCTGGGTGGCTTAGTTGATTAAGCTTCTGACTCTTGACTTCACCTCAGGTCATGATCTCAGGGTCTAGATCAAGCCCCATGTCAGGCTCCCCACTCAGAGGGGAATCTCCTTGTCTCCCTCTCCCTCTGCTCATTCTCTCTCTCTCTCTTTCTCTCTTTCAACTAAATAAATAAATCTTTTAAAAACGTTTTAAATAAAATTCTAACCTCAATATTCATATGAGATAGATACAATTGGTAGCTAAAAAGTAGGGGGTGGAGTTTGTTTCTTTGCATCACGTTCCACATTTTCATTACCACCTTTTCATACAGAAGTATGCACTATCCCATCCAGCAAGCTTACAGGCATTGCAAACTATACTAACATACCCATTTGTTCGTTCTTGCTTTTCCCTATCGATGCTAACATGGAGTCCCTATCTTGAGTTTTTAAAGTACTGTCTTTATTTCTTGAGAATTAAAAAAAGGGAAAGGAAACTGGAAGAATGAAATATTAATTTCTCAGTACTATGTATCTTAGTTGCTCTCCTTGCTTCATCAACTCATTCCCTCCTTGGCAATCCACCCACCAGAATAAAGCACGGCTTTTTGGAGCCTGTGTCACTTTTCAAAACCTTAAATTTGCTCTAAACCCAAATATACCAAAAATAGAATTACATAGAGAATATCAAAATGGTTCTGTGGAACAGCCAAACTTCCAAGCTCTGCCACACTTAAAAAGTGAGCCAACAAATAAACAGAGAAATTCTTCAATAGCTTCTTATGAGTCATAATGTGACATTTAAACTTTGCTGGACTCCTCGCTATGCAGAACGTTTATCAGCGGCTACCACGTGAACATTTCCCAAGTCATGTGTTCCATACATAACAATGAGGTCCTCGATGGGTAATTTGAGGAGGGCTTAATAAAAGGCCTTTTATCAATATGTAGACAGATTCGTAAAGAAGGATAGTATAGAATCGTAAGGCTTATAGTTGGTGAGGAGTATTGCCAGCTCTAGGTCTGAAGGGGTAAGGAGACAGGAACCCAGAGACAGTGGCTGTATGAGTAGGGCCATCTGGTAAGAGTTAAAGGATGCAGCAAATCTATGGTGACCTGGTTTCTTGGAAGAGGAAGCCAAGAAAGACCATCCTCACTGCTCTTTCCTCTCACTCTCCTCTCCTGAGGTTGCAAATGTCCCAGTTGAACCAAACACGGGAGCCCCCAGGCATGAAATCCAGAGGGTTCAGCATCCTGAGCACAGAACAAAGTGAGGAAGAGTGGAGACTGAATTCGGAAGGGCCAACAGCGGAAGCTGTCGGACACATCATAGGTTCCTAATAGTCATTATGGAAAAAGAAAGAAGATATGTTGGCCAAATAACTGCTGGCTGAAAGAGAGCCAAATGGATAGAGAGAGAGAGAGAGAGAGAGAGAAATATACACATTTTATGTCGTCCCATGGTACGAGGAAGGATATAGAACATACTATCTTCAAAACGTTCTTTTTAATGGAACTCTTTTAAAACCCACTTAGCAGAATAGGTGTTTCACAGAAATCACCAGGCAAAGATTCACTGAACGTGCAATGGCTGGTTTCCCTGAGTCTCTTCAGCTATGCTGCAAACTCCAGAGCAGGAACTCTAACACCTCCCCTTGTCCACATTGCCTGAGATATAAATATTTATTGAATGACTGAGTGAAAAGAATAAATTAATTAAAATTAGTTTTCCTTGTCAATACCAGTTACCTCTATTTCTCTAGTCCTGATACGTATCCCAGACTTCTCCATCTGGTACCTTCGATAGTTCTTTATTCTCTATTACAAACCAAATTTTTCAAGTTTGGCCCTATTGACATTAAGGTCACATTATTGTTTGTCACAGAGGGTTGTCCTCTGCATTGTAGGATGTTTAGCAGCATTCCATTACATAGAAGTCGCACTTCCCCAGCTGTGTCAACTACAAATGTCTCCAAACATTGCCAAATATCCCAGGGGAGTTGGGAGAGGGGAGACAGGAGGAAACAGGTTCCTTGTTAAGAACCACTGTTCTAAAATACTCCTCCTCTTCCTCTCACTAAATATAAAGGCATCTCTAAGATGTTACCCTTACCGAAATTTTGTTTTCCTGAAACCATATATGGTGTCTTCCCTTTTCTCAGCCATTGTAATACTGACTTTTAACCTTCTATAAGAGCACCCATCACTTTCCATCTTAAATTTAATTGCTTGTATTCTTTCAGTAGATGAAAATGCCATGAAAATGAAAATGCCATGAAAATGAAAACATGTCTCTATTTCCCAATGTACCTGGTGATGTATCTTTTGTAGGCTATAGTAAACGCTCAATAAATATTTTTAAATGAATGTTTTTTCACATACAAAACTGTGATCATATGGTCACTTTGCTTTTGCATTAAGTGAAGGGCTTTATCGAAGATGAATCTTAGAAGCTCTCACATAACAAATCTCTTTGTGATAGGGAACTGGGAATAATAATACTTGCTCACTTGCTGGAATACAAGAGAGGCTTATGACCATGAGATAAACAAAATTCATAAAAGCAAGTTACCCGTGATTTCACAGTCTAAACATCGAGATTCAAAGCAAGATTTCACATCCTTTTCTTAAGTGTTGTTTTTTAAGGTCCTAATTAACATAGAGTTCCAAATGAAGCATTAAAAAATAAATTGAGGAGACCAAATGCATGACTTTGGTTAGTTAATACTTACCATAAAAATTTACCTTTAATAATGAGGCCTATAAAATTTTTTTCAACTTCAAAGTACTCTAAAACATTAATTAATTATTGCAAGACTTCTGTGCAATAAATAATGAAGTATTATTATCACTCTCTTTATTGATGGGAAAATGGAACAAAACTGTTTAAGAACTTTCTCCAACTAGTTTAGGTCAGCTACAGTGTTAGACTTCTAATTTCTTTCAGTGAATCTTTTTTCTCCCCCTCTCTAAAACCTGATTTAGAAATCATTTTTATGAAATACATTTTATGAAGTCTGGTAACAGAAGCCTCAAATAATATCTATTGTCAGAGATATAAATAATAAACTCTCCTCTTTCCACTAAATATTAAATCGAACTTCAATCTTCAGTATCCCATTTTCATGAACTATAAAACTTTAAAAAGTGGTCATTTCTAGATATTACATTTCCATTCCTTCAGCATCATTATTAGCAACTGGATGAACATTTTCTTCAAGAAAATATGTAATCTTTTAAAATTCTAGCTCAAAAAGAAATGAAGTTCAAAACACGGTTTGATGATATTCTAGGATTTACAAACCTAGCACTTCCCTTAGTAAATAAAATGACATGAAATTTACTATGTTCTGTCATACATTGTAATATATTCAGAAGTGAACTGCTGGAAAAATTTTACATATCTCTGTCAATTTTGTGTTTGTAAATTTGCTATTTCTGATGAGTTATAGGGACTGTTCACAGATTTAAAAAAACAGATTGCTTGTCCTCTTAATTCCATACAGACTGTGGATATGTCTTTGTATTCACACCACTTACTCATAATACAGATATTCAAAATGATGTCTGAAGCCACACACTCAATATAAATGGTTGTACATTTCCTTGGGGTTGTCAACCACTCCTGTGCCTCTTTTCCAAAATGGTCAGTTAAAGAGAAACTTTTCACTAAACACCCAATTTCTATAATCATAACTTGCCTTCTTTGGAGGAATCTTTATTTCTATATAACAGATCAACCTGTAACAGTTTTACTTCTTCATAAAATATGAACTAATTCATCAGTTTTAAAATTAGATGCGTCAAGGGGTGCCTGGCCAGCTCAGTTGGTAGACAGCATGTGACCCTCGGTCTCAGGGCTGTGAGTTCAAGCTGCATGTTGGGTGTAGAGTTTACTTTTAAAAAGCGCTTTTAAAAAATTGTATCCAAGGATGCCTGGGTGGCTCAGCAGTTGAGCGTCTGCCTTTGGCTCAGGGCATGATCCCGGAGTTCCGGAATCAAGTCCCTCATCAGGCTTACTGCAGGGAGCCTGCTTCTCCCTCTGCCTATGTCTTTGCCTCTCTCTGTGTGTCTCTCACGAATAAATAGAATCTTTTTAAAAAATTGTATCCATCAGTTATATAATAGTTTAGTGTCCCAATGTGCTTCTTCAGAAAGGAAGGAAGCCAACAGACAGGATAGTGAGAGGGACACTGAGTCACTGCTTAACATTTCAAATTAAAGTTGTCCACTCAGTGTAAAGGAAGGTGAGGGAAGGGAAAAGACACTATGGGGAAGGACTAGGAGTTTCTACAGTAGCAGGGAAGAGGGCTTTAGGAGCAATCACTGTCAACGATGTTATTTCTTCACTAGTGGGATGGCTCATGACTCTGACCTATCACGGAAGTCTTGAACTCTGTCCAGGAAGATATAGTTAACTCCCACAAAAAGAGCCACTTCAAGAGCCTGCCTTGAAACAACCTCTTTCTTACTATTTTTACAGTTTTAGGCATCTACATGCTTGCCACCACTGTGACGTTAATCAGGATGTGTAGGCGAGTGAAATCAAGAGTGGAATGAGAAAATCCTCTTGAGATGATACAGAAAGAGCAAATGCTAACATTTCCCCTAAGTTCACACTGAACATGCCAGTATAAAAATACCCATAGTCAGAAATATTTTGTTTGCTCCTTTGTTTTTGTACAGAAGTCATCTGAGTCTCCAGTGTGATTTGAATAAAAATTTGGCCAAGTGTGAATTAAAAGGCGTACTTACGTTAAATCTTAGATTAGGATACTGTTGTCTGTTAAAGTACAAATGTTATTTTCAAGAAATGAAGGGGAAGCAGGAGGCTGGAAGGGCAGGCAAATATAAGGAAGAAGCATGGAAAGAAAAACCATGTAGGGTCTATAAGTTGTCTCCATTGACCATTTTTTATTTTGTTTTTACACTTTTAAAATGCTAATTGAAGTATAGTTAACGTGCAACATTAATATTAGTTTCAAGTGTAAACATAGTAATTCAACAATCGTGTACATCACAAAATGCTCACCACAATCGATGTAGTTACCATCTGTGTCACCATACAAAATTATTACAGTATTATTGACTATATTCCCTATGTTGTACTTTACATCCCTAGGTCTTACTTATTTTAAAACTGGAAGTTTGTACCTTCACCTACTTTCATTAACTATTTTTATGTATGTCATATCATGTCATTCCCACAGCATGCCTGTAACAGAGATATTTATATACCAATATTTATTAAAAAATGCTTGAAACTGTTAGATAAACCTCCCAAGATTACTAATTAATGAGTGATTTTTAAACCAGATCTAGTATAAAAATCTAGAACTTGAATCTAGAAAACCAAACTTTTGTACTTCACAATTCTAATATGTTATCACTCATTTACACTAATAAACACTTAAAAATCTAATATATTCGTGTTAGTATTAAAGCCAAAGAAAAAAATATCAAGGGATAAACAGTGGGGTAGGTGAAAGAGACCATTCAAGAAAAAGGGGCAAGAAAGAACTTCTTGAAGTAAGCTGTATCCTCTCTAAAAATTTTTTAAAATAAAAAAAATAGATCAGGACTTTATAAAAGAACCTTGCAACCACCACATTTATAAAATGCAGCTTCATATAAAGGAAAGGCATTAAAATAAAACAAAACAACCAAATTATGATCAACTTATCAGTTAATAATAATTAACCAAAATTCTTGGTCACTACAACAGTCCAACATGCAATATAGATTTAATAATTGGTTAGAACATGATATGATACTATCCTTTCAGAAGACTAATAAAAATACACTGAGAGAGAGGGACAGAGAGAAAATCATAGTCCTGCCTTGTTTCTAGCCAAAATTCTAATCTTACATGCATTTATCATCCATGAGACAGTTTTCAATTCATTCAATGCCAATCATTTCTCAGCCAAAATGACAGTGGAAATTCAAATTAATTTTTCAAAATTTTCCTCAGGTACTTCTAATGTTTATTAAATTCCAGGAACTACATATTGAATCTACTGTCTTTCCTCTATTCTCAAAGTTTGTAATTCTACATGAACTATCAATTTCAGCATGATTTATGCTTTATAAAACCATGTTATTTACTGCCCATTGATTCCATTGCCCTCTAAATTTTCCAAGATGTTCTAGCGTATAGGAAGAACAGGTTTATCACAATTGATTAAGATTTTTTATGGTCTCATACTCTTTTTATTTCACCTTTCATGGAACTTCTATATCTCATGTAGAGATAAAAACCCAAAAATAGAACCTAGGAAAAGTCTTCTTGGACAATGATTTTCCAAAGATATTGGTTCCTTAAACACCTAGAAAGTCAGAGAGGTTGTTTCTCTTACAGAAAGAAAGATAACAGGAAGCTCTAGATGTTTTTTATTTTCTTGCTAAAATGGATTATAAATTTGAGCAGATTGAGAGTGACAAAAAAAAAACACAACAGAAGCTACATCTTTTATGTTTTTTTTGTGCTTTTGCTATCATGGAACTTTAATGTTAATCTAGAAAAATCAGAAATATGAAGTATCAAATCCAATTTCAGTATGCCATGGCGTTTTTTTGTGTGTGTTAAATGCTGGTACCCCTTGACCGGCTGCATGAGACAGAAAACAAAAATTAATAGTGGCTTGAATAAAATAGTGGTATAATTTTCTCTTCTGTAAAAAGATTCTGAAAGAAGGCAGATCTTTCAGAGACTGAGACTTCTTTCTTCTTACTCTACCATCCCTGCATATGCTTCCCATCCCAAAGGTCTGCTCATGATTCAAAAAAGAAGAAAGATGAAGAGCATAATTCCTTTTTTAAAGGAGACTTTGCAGAAATATCACATAACATTTCCATGTATGTATCAATGGAAAAAAATTAGTCACATGATCATACCCAATTATAAGGAAAAGTACAAAATAGTCATTTACCTGGGCAATAAATCAGTTTTGTTACAAAAAAGGAACAAATGGACGATAAGAGGCAATTAAAAGTCTATGCTGCAGGAGAGTCCCTTTTTCCCATTTTTAAAAGCATTCTTTAAATCCTTTTATTTTATTTATTTATTTATTTATTTATTTATTTATTTATTTATTTATTTTTATTATTTTTTTTTTATGATAGTCACACACAGAGAGAGAGAGACAGGCAGAGAGGCAGAGAGAGAAGCAGGCTCCATGCACCGGGAGCCCGACGTGGGACTCGATCCCAGGCCTCCAGGATTGCGCCCTGGGCCAAAGGCAGGCGCTAAACCACTGCACCACCCAAGGATCCCTCCTTTTATTTTTTTTAAGTAGGATCCTCACCCAGTGTGGGCTCAAATTCATGAACCTGATGTCAAGAGTTGCATGCTCTACCAATTGAGCCAGCCAGGCACTCTTTAAGTCCCTTTTTAATCATTTGCTATGTTGATCTTTCTTTGGACAATGGCTTTCATTGACCAACATCAAATTAATCAACCCTATATCATTGTCACTGTCTTCTGAAGCTGTATTTATCATTCTGTCCTCTCTCCTAAGTTCCTAATTTCCAAATGCCTATTGTCATTTTGTTAGATATTCTGCAGCGTCACAGAGACAGTGCTATGGATTCACCAAACCCATTCTCTCCTTTGGAGGCCCCACAAGAAGACACTTCTTAGCCCCCTCTTACTATAAAGTTGAGGTCACTCTACTAAATTCAGACCAATAGAACACAGACAGAAGTGACATATTCTTTAAAAAATCCCATCTGATAGTTCACTCTTTCTCCTTTACTTGAGGCAGGAAGTGATAGACTCCAAGACGGCGGAGCTACATAATTAAAGGAAACTATATCCCTAAGTCACTGCTTAGAGGTGTGATCCAGGAATGACCTCTACCCAAATCCCCATCAGACCTCAGGTTAAAAATCTGAGATTTTCAGGTACATGGCTGGCTCAGTTAGTAGAGCATGCACGTCTCAATCGTAGGGCTCAAGCCCCATGCTGGGCATGGAGCCTACTTTAAAAAAAGAGAAGAAAAAGGAGAATGAGATTTGTAAGATTACTTGTTACAATGATAAGCATTAATTACATTCATTCAAACAAACAGGTATCAATAATTTGAGGAATCACCATATTCTCTGGAGAGTCAAATATAGTTCATACCAGAGTAGTTTTGTAAAGAGAACAAATCATGTTTGGAATTACAAGTTTAAAAAAAAAAAGGAATTACAAGTTTTCTTCATATGAACCAGATTGATTAACATCCAATGTCAATCAACTTATGAAAGATAGATGAATTTTATATAATAGTGTAAAGGAGAAAATCACAATCAGGGCAAATTCTCAGCACTCTTCCAGAAAGTCTAATGATTTTTATTAGCATTTCTTCGTTGCTCTATATATGTACTGTCTCTACTCCGGGATCATTGCATTTTTGTGAGCAGAGTTGTTGTCTAACCTCTGGTCACAGCACAAACACAGTGCATCTTATTCCATATGGAGTGGGTTCTCAATGATAATGATAACAATGCTGATGAAAATGATAATATTGGTAGAGTTGGGGTAATATATACATTGGCATCATTTTATCAAGATTAGTAAATACGTCATCAACAGTACTTTCAAATGAGGGACTCAGAGTTGGAATTATTTCCTTTTGATTCCCTTTTCCCATTTCCCATTCCCAGTATAGAATTCATAGTGCTAACTTCAACTTTCATTCTTTCTTTGCTCCCTGCCTTCTTGGGGCAGGGGCTGCCTCACCTCTTATATAGATACCAAGTTTTATCATCTGATCACTCTAAAACCTTCATTTGGGTCTTTCCTCTAAATTCATATTTGTGAAATGAATCAAAACATGTAAAATCCTATTTGGCACCATCATCTTTTCATAAAAATAAAGTGCCTTCTCCAGAATTCCAAATGTCAACAGTTGCTACCTCACTTTTTCCCAACTGACACCTAAATCATTAGTCTTTTAATGTCTCCACACCCTGAAAGAAGTCACAAGAAGGATTCCCTACTCAAATAAAGAAGAATTAGAATAAATAAGTGTTACTGCTAAGATAAGACTCGATGCACACTTTTTAGGCACTTACAGGTGAATTATAATATGGATAATTGTTTTCAGACGGGAAAAACAAGGACAGTCTTTTTCATGCTATGCAATGTGTGGAGAAATAATAGTGATATTTATTCTAGTCATTTGAGCAGAGGTCACATTAAAGTCTTATAGAAGATGGGACGATGGGGGGAATGAGAAGAAATTTGATACAAACATAATAAGACTCCTTTGAAAAATAGCTTTAGAAAAATTGAGAAGGCTTTTACTGTTGACTAAGATAAGGACAAAGGGGAATAAAGAAAAAGGACAAAAAAAGGTATTCAGAAGAGAAGGAAAGGCATGGACAAAGGATTTTTGTTTTAAGTAGTGTAGAAAAGAGACTAAAAAAAATTATGAGATATTACAAAGAGCACAAAAGAATACAGGGTTATCCTGTTCTACTTTCTTCCAATTTTCCCTGAAAAGAAAAAATGGTCATGAACACAGAAAAGAGAGGGTTATCCCAGGCGTGAAACCACTAGGAAGCAGGCGTGCGAAGTGCAGTAACAATATCAACTACAGAAGGAGATTGTTGCAAGTACAAAAGAGAAAATAACCCACCCTATTTGGTGACAGACCACACCCCACAAAAGAAGATTTGAGAAAAAAAAATTCTTCACAGTTCAATGGAAATACAGCCAACTGATACAGAATGTAGAGGGCTGAAAGCACCCTCTGTGTGTGGGCCGGCACCTGTGCTCCCTTCCACCTGCCACCCCGCATCTCCTGCCTGACTGTCCTCTTACAGAGAGCACCGGGCATAAAGTACACTGTTGCTCAGTGCTTGAGGAAATGTTCATGAATTTGAAGTGCTGTTTTAGAAAGGGGTACACACAAAGCTTTCCTTACATCGAATGATGCTTTATATTTGGAAACTGCACTGATGTCACATTTATAAAATTGATTTTCATAACTCTGATGAAAATCCCTCTTTTTCTTATTAAAATGTCCAGGATTTTTAACCTGGTAATAAACAGAAATGGGACAGTAGAGGAGAAAAGGGATCATCAGAAAACAAACAAATTTGGATCATCAGCCAAACCTCCCTTAGTGATTAGTGGTGTGAGAGATGTCAGGGCCAAATCACCCTTATATACAAGGAACTAGAGTGTTGCTTTTCAGAGATTGCTGCTGATATAAAAACATTAAAGAACCAAATTAGATGTTCATAATACAATCATTTTTGACCTGCTGAGTGTATGTATAAAATAAAAATCACAGTTGGCAATTCTATCGAAAAAAAAAACTCTATCAATTCTACGTGATACGTGCCTTATATAAACCTAGACTGTCAAAGCTTGCTTATCTGACATAAAGGAAGATAACAGGGAGCTTCATGAATTTTTTTTTCTTCCTGAAATAGATCATGATTTTTAGTGGCTTGAGAATGACAGAAAGCCATAGGCTACCCCTTCTATTGATTTGTTATGCTTTTGATATTAGGCACTTGTAACAACTACCCAGGTGTCAGAAATATGCAAAATCAAATCTGGTCACAGAATGCCAGGGAGTTAAGTTAAAGGAAGCACAAGATCTACAGAATCTAATACTCTGTAAAAATTTATCTTTAGGAGAACAATGCTGGGATAGTATAAATCAGAAAAGTATGAAGAAAAACATAACGGAATAGGCACCAATGTAGAGTACTCTGTTAAAAAAAAAAAAAAAAAAAGGAAGGAGCAAAACCTAAACATACCAGGAGCCCAGACATAGGTATTTAGGGGCTCTTCCACCGAGTTAGCTCACAGAGAAGTCATAATTACCCACTGTAGACACCATTGCTGGCCAAAAAGCAGGAAGGAACTGAGGAAGAGTTGAGAGGGAAAAATTTCTCCCCAAGGAAACAGATCAGAACTCAAAAGAAGGCTCTTTCCACTGACTTGGGCTTCTACAAAAGGAATTGAATAAGGACTTGCATGTCTAGCCCCACATTGTATCTCTTCCCTACTGATTTTTTTTTCTGAAACCACTACACCTGTTCCTATCTCTAGTGTTCTATGACTGTTCTCAAAGGTCAACTACCTACTGTAAAACGTTTTGTGAAATACTTGCAACAACAACAAAAAGTTGCATCTGTCGACCTTGCATAATTCATTTGGTATAACAATCTTGTTCTGCAAAACATGCTCTTGGCCTTAGTTAGTACTTTTAACTATTATTCCGTACAAGATACAACTTCAGTCTCTATGACGTTTTTAATTTCTCAAGGCTGCTTCACTTATGTTAATCTGCTCTGTGAGATAAGATAAATGTAACTTCTCCAGGTTTTGAAGAAGTTGAAGAGGGGCACTTGGGTGGCTCAGTGGTTGAGCAGCTGCCTTTGGCTCAGGGCGTGATCCTGGGGCCCTGGGATCAAGTCCCACATGGGGCTCCCTGCATGGAGCCTGCTTCTCCCTCTGCCTGTGTCTCCGCCTCTCTCTCTCTCATGAATAAATAAAATTTTTAAAAAAGAAGAAGTTGAAGAAAATGAAGCACCAAAGGGTCACATGGCTAAATGTTAAAACACATTTCATGATTCCCAGCTCATTAAACAATATAGAAGTTAAATTCTCTGCCCTGTATATAACCCAACCTCTACCCAGCAGTACATTTCAACCATGATACTTAACCTAGTTTGTAATTAAATGTTAGTGGGATGTTTTAATTAATCTCTCACCAAAAATAATCTCCATATGTCTGTTTTGTTTACATCCTTACTCTTCACAAAGCACTGTCCCAGGCATAATAGATACTTGTTGCATGAACGGATGATTTTATTTTCATCAAATGATATCTAATCATTGTACCTTCATCTGGTTATACTTCAGCCGTATCACCTGCAGTTCTTTCTTACACTTAGATATGGCTGAATGTATACTTCTAGTTCTTTCTAATTGTATGTTTTTAGTATCTGTAGCCATCAAGAACCCGGTACGAGCCTCTCTCCTGTGGTGGTAGCCAAAATTGTTGAGAAAGTGAAACTTTTCTTCATGTAGTCTAGGAAGCAGTTAGAACAATTTTTAAAGTGCTGTGATCACTTATTAGGCAGGCCAATCACACAGTAAACATTTGATGAACTTCAGGACATCAAATCCAATACTTAAAACATTTTCCAAGTGAGTGAATAATTTTCTCTTAATCTAGAGCCATGATACATATTATAGGAGCCATGACTGCTGGCTGTCAGTCCACATGAGGTCACAATCTTCCTTTAAAAAGGACCCTTCTTAAGCCAGTATCACAGAGCAAGTAAAGTAAAAAGTGAACAGAGTGGCCATTTGAACTCTGACATTTCTTGCCAATATGTTAAATATTGCCAGTAATTGCTCTCGTTTGGGTACTGAATTCCCTAAAATAGGTGGAGATTTGTATGTGTGTGAGTTCTACTTCTTGCTTTCACATGGACATCAAGTCCTTACACTTGAATATGAAAAATGCCAATAAATACAAAAGTTTGACCTAACATTCTCTACAAGTGGAAGCTGGACTTGGTGGGACTAGAAAACTGAACATTTCTAAAAGATTTCCTCCACACCTCATACCTCAAAGGGGAGAAGTGACATTTTCAGTTCTTGCTTCTCAATCAGGAATAAAGTTCTCCCAATTTAAGAAGGGAAAACAGAAGTAATTCAGAGACATTTTAAAGGTCAGTAATATATGACATAGAACTGAAGTCTGTGAAGAAAATCACTACTTTGAAAGGATAAAACTCACCACTCAACCTTCAAATACACTAATTAAAATGATATCTTCCTAAAGAAAAAATGCTAAGTCAGATACTTCATAAAATAACAGTCTAGTTTCACCGAAATTCAATTTCATATAACCAAGAGGTTCTTAAATGTCACTCAAACTCCTACACAAATGTATCAATGGTGATATAAAAAGAGACATTTTATTGATCATATGATTCCAATCTGAATTTCTTTATATCTAGACTGTATTTATAAAGGGTCAAACTTTGTTTCATGTATATTTCTGTTTTAAGAGTCAGTCGGGGGTCATCGACTTCCTTTAATTTCTCTACAGACTACATTTATTTTCATACCCGAACAATAGCTGTCTTCCTCACCCATCTCTAGTTCTTGATCACTTTTCACTCTTAGTAGTCATAAAAATAAGAAAAACGCCTTTGTAGTAAACCATTGAAGACTTACTTTAAAACCTGTCTATAAATTGTTTCAATTGTTTTATTTCTCATTTATCACCTCCAGCTTCACTATGACAATTAAAATTTGGTTTGAAAAAAAATTAAAAAATAAAATTTGGTTTGACTACACACAGAAAAATTATTATGAATATGTCTAACATGAAAACTCACCCCCCTCCATTCTGCTTTAGCTCTGAAGGAAGTACAAAATGTACCTACCTACTAGCCTAAACAAGAGGGTCAAGCTCAACCTCTGGGAAAACAAGAGTGGATGTCTTACTTCAGGCTGCTATACCAAAATACCATAAGTTTATAAATCTATTTCTCACAATTCTGGACACTGGAAGTCCAAGAAGAGGGTGCGGACAGGGTTGGGTTCTGGTAAGAGCCCTCTCCTGGGTTACAGACTTGTTATTGTATCCTCACAAGGTGGAAAGTAGAGAGACAAATGGGCCCTCCTCTGACTATTTTAAGGGCACTAATCTCCACTTTCATGACCTCTTCTAATTCTAATGACCTCCCAAGTCCACACCCCCTAATACATCACTTTGAGGGGTAGGGTTTCAGCATATGAGAGTTGGGGAGACACAATATTCAGTCATAACATGAAAAACTTACTGGATCAGATAGGACATTGAAAGGGACCAGAATATACCCCCCAACATAGTTCCTCGGCATAGGGATTATGCTGAACCATAGGCAATTGAGAAGCAGCACAGACAAGGTCACTCTGTCCTCCCCTTTTTGCCTAAAGGCAGAGCCTAATTTCCCTTTGGTAAGGGTGTCATAAATTCCTATTTGTAGATGTACCCCCTTTTCAGGAAGAGGAAAACATCTCTTACCTGCATATGAAACCATACTCAACAATCCTAATCTCCTAGACATTTCCTAGCCATCTTCCTACAATTTTTTGCTCCTGGTAGCCCCAAATCTCTTTTCCTTTGTCTAGTCACTTCTCCATAATTGACCATTCCTTGTTAAAATGGCCCAAATCTAACTGCCTCTTTGTGTTTTCACTATTTTTCTGTGGGGCTTCATATACAGAAAATATTACTATCACGAAAGAAACGTGTGCCTTTTCTCCTGTTACTCTGCTTTTTCTCATTTTAATTCACAGGCCCCGCAAACTCTGATCCTAAAGGGACAGAGGAAAAGTTGTCCCATCCCAGGAATGCTTTCAGCTGCAAGAGCGGGGGGGAAAAGCCACTAAAACAATTGACCTCAGTAAAGACGTTTGTTATGTCATATAGGAGATCATAGTTGTGGGAGGGCAATGGTTAGTTGATTAACTCAAGAATCCATTACACCACAACAACCTTGGGTTCTATGTCCCCCACGCTGCCACTGGAACGTAGATATATGTCCTCACGCTTGTCCTTTCAGCATAGCAAGATGTCCGCAGTAGCTTCGAACATCTCATCCTCACACAACAATATCCAAAAAGAAGGAGTGAAGAGGAGATACATTCTCTTCCTTATATCCTTCAATAAGAAGGGCTAAAGCCATCCCAGAAGCTGTCCAACTGATTTCCTTTCACGTCTCACTTGCCAAAATTCTGTCGCATGCCCATGCCAGAATGAATCACTTGGCAGGGGTCTGGAATTTCCATAATTGGCTTGGACTAATCAAGCTTCACCCCTGGAGTTGGGGAGGAAGCCAAATTCTCCTGATGCTCAACCTCCCTGGACAGAGCAAGAACAAAACCAGTGCGGGTCTGCATGTAGACCACCAACCAACACTGTCATGGTCATGGTTTCTAATACTTCCTTTTTTGTTCTGCTCATGCATTCTTTTCTCTCTTACTTTCATCATATACTTAAGCATGGACTTACTTATTTTTCACAACCCCAAGTTTATAGCACCAGCTTAAAGAGTTCCCACTAGACCACTTTGTGGCATGTCTTATAAATAGGCTAACATTCAGTTCACAAAAGAAGCACTTACCAGCACATTAAGAAATGCAATTGTCCATTAACCTTCCTAATCTTTGAAGATCAGCAACATAATTCACTCAAGGTACCCGGGGGGCAGGAAGTGGCCTACAACATCACTCAGTAGATTCTATTACTTTAGTTCTTCAGACTCAAAGCTCGTGATGTTTGTGGTACCTTATAAACTCCTCAAGAGGAAAACCCTCATCTCCCACAGTGATATTTCATGAACAGCTAATAAATATTTACTTAATAAATTAATAAATTAGTGTTATTTATTTTTTTGTGCTCCTCTTTTATATTCTGACTAGGTGAAGATTGCCCTCTGGAAGCTCAGTAAATGTCCTTTGTCTGTTTATGGTCTGACTCTCCTTCAACCTAATTCATCCTACAAGTACGACCACTGGCTGTACATTCGACTACACTGCCCTACTTCACAATAGTTCACAGATTTGTGTTATCGCTTGACATGTTATGTTTGCCGATTATGACGAGAGCATTGTTTCTTCGAATATCGCAGGGTTCAAAGGACTCTGCTTCAGGACACTCTCTAACTAAAGTGCTGGTGCGCAAGGTCTCTCGTGAGCTGGCCTTTGCCACACCCAGGGTCATGTCACAGCTGTTGACGGTTCGGCCAGCACTCTGTCATTTAGTGTGCAATTTCCTTAGCATTCTCTATGTTACATTGCTTTGATTCATTGGTCTCTACAGTTTTCTCTACCTGAAATGGTCTTTTCTACTTTGGGACTTATCTGGAGATCCCGAGATGTTTAATATAAATACTCTTGAGTGAATCTATTCTTTAGTTCGAATGGAATATTAATGGCAAATAATATGTCTCTTTCAAACTTCAACAAATTTCCTGCCTACTGTTTTAGGAAACAAAATTTTGAAATTGCTCCCCTATTGTGTAACAGTTTCCCCTTTCACAGCTAGTATTTTGTGCCACCACCATGTTTCATTCACCAAGGATCTCTTATTGTTCCCTAGGATGGAAACACCCCTTCCTCTGTCCACTGATGTATTTCAAGTTCCTAAAACAGTGTCTGGCTTATAACACATGCACTCTACCATGTTGTTGCTGCTGCTGTTGTTGTTGTTAGGGTGACTAAGTGTATTTATAGCTTCTATATCCATGCACATCTAGTTGAAAAGTCCTTGTAGTAGTTCTTTTTTATCATTTTCTCTCATCCTTATTTCTTATATTTCTTCTTCATATTAAATCTTTTATGCATTGATATATGCTGTATTTTAAAAAAATATGCCAACTTCATCTCTTTTCACTTCCCATTCTGTTTTATACCCCACAAGTTCTACTTTCAAAAATATTTAAAGTTCCCATTCTACCAACATGATTTAATTGGAAACCAAAGCCTTCTATAATTTGGCCCAATTTAATGCAGCTCTAATTCAACTTGCTACCTACACATCATTTCTGAACAAATTTACTTTACATCATTTCTGAACAAATTTACTTTACCCTTTCCTGCCTTATATCGTCCATTCATACTCTTGACATCTCATAGAATGCTCCCCCTTTCCTCTGAATGTGTCCCTACCCATGAGCATCTTACACAACTTTTAAGTCCCACATTTATCTTACTTCCTCTAGGAGGCCATCCCTGATTATTTCAACACTCCCCTAAGCAATGAGAACAATTATGATTTTAAAGCTGAGGAGAAACTAAAGGAATGTAGGAATCCTTTCTACAGAGAACTATGCATATATACATCTGCCCAATATCCTAAGGAATCAAAAATCCCTTTGGTCTTCTGTGCCATTCACAAACTAGCTCATGTCTTCATGGTATCAACTGTTTTTCTCCTCAACCAAATTATAAATCCTTAGAGGGTATAGATCATGTTGTGAACATGTGTACATTTCTATATAAGTGCCATAATGTCTTGGTTATAGCTTAAATTTTTTTGAAAAATCAAAAACCTGTAGCTTATTGAAGTCCTTCTTATAAAAAATTTTCAATTAGATTATTAACAAATAAGCTTGTACATATTTTCTACTCATGCTACTTACTGCAAAAGTACTTATATATGTGTTTACAAATACACTTTTAAGAATCTCCAAATGATATTTAATTCCATTTCAATTTGGGAAATTCCAAAAGCTTAGATATAATTTTTTATAACAGTTTGATTATAAAGGAAGGGGGAAAAATGAAGCAGTCTTCTGGAGAATTCTGTGCCAAGTTGTCCCAAATCTTCACTTTGCCTTATTCTTTCTTCTTCAAAATCAGCCATATGTGTGTGTCTGTGTGCATGTGTGTGTGCACATCTTCAGTATGAAAACAAATGAATACATCTCTGAAGTCAAAATTGTAGTCAAATGCTTATGTGCCAAAGTACAAAAATGTGATGGGGGCTAGAGAAGAAAATCGGAAAGAGAAAGGATCACCAGAAAAGAGAAAAATAATTTCATGTCTTTAAAAGTTTTATAGTAACATGAAAAGAAAATATATTTTTAAATCCTTAAATGGATTTTTTTATGTTACAAAATACTCCTGTCTAAAAGAAACTAAAATCCTTTCTCTATTATAATCTGTTTCTACAATCTTGTCTTTGCTATTAGAAATATGAAATACTGTAACTTTTAATATACAGCATCCAACTTGTAGAGAATTTGTAGAATCAAAGATAAAGCGAATTTCAAAGGAATAGGTAACCATATTAGGTTTCTTCTGCAAGAATATACTTGTTTCACTCAGATTCTTCAGTGGAAATAAACACATTTAGAATATATAAAGAACCATTCATCATTTTGTTAAAAGTATAAATAATCCACTAGGGGGAAATGCGTGGAGAAAAACCCAAGAGCAATATGTGACTCTGGAATACAAAATTAGTTTCGACAAATTATTTGAAAACTTACTGTAAAAAATAATCCTTTGCTCTCCATAGATTGAACAAAGTGACATAGAGAGAAATTCACATTTTTTGTCATCCAATAGAACTCTCCCCCTAGAATTACAGAATATATGAACTAACCTTTCAATAGGACAATTAATCATTTCTTAATCTGCATCAGTCTCCAGCTTCTCCAAAATGTCTTCATATTTTTAGGACTCTCCAAATGGATATCTCATGGACTCAAAGATAGAATGAGACTTTCAAATGTCAAAAAGTCCCAGGTGCTACTCACAAAAACCATACAAATCACAAGAGTCAGCTATTCATTAATGAGCCAAACATGTGCACCAGCCACTGAAACAGCTTTAAACAGCGTTTAGCTGTTGTGTTTGGCCTGTTTGTCTAGTCTATGGACCCATGTGAACTGTGTGGTATAGTATTTTTATAGTCATAAGTTTATATATATAAGTTTCTATGCCTGAAGATTGCTAAGTGTCCTGGAAAGAGAAGTTCAGTCCAAATTTTGCTAACTCAAGAGTGGATTGGGGGTCACAAAAATTCCTATGCCTCTAAATAAGAATTTGAAATCTTAGATTCTTTTAATACTTATATGCCAGAGTTTAAAATATATCCAGGCCAATTTGGCATGCCTGGGCAAGAACTTGGTTTGCCTCATAAAACTAGAGGAAATAAACTCTAGATCCACTCCTTCCCTTACACACCACAAACCACACTTATCCAAACCCCAGTGATGTAGCATTTGCTTTTGTTTATAATGGTAGTACTTATAGTTTCTGCTATGAACTATTTATGCACATAGCATAATTTTTAAAATATATTTAACAACCATTTACTATTGTCTAGGCATTATTCTAAGCACTTTATAAATATTATTTCAGTTGATCCTTATAATTCTATGAGGTGTGTACCATTATTTTCTTCAGGCCAAAGATAAGAATACTGGGACACAAAGAAGTTGAATTTGCCCAAAGTCACATAATTTATAAGCAGTAAAGCTGGGGTTTGAATCCAGACAGTCTGACTTCAAAGTCCATCACAGCCAATCAATTGATATTTTATGTCTGTCTGTCTGTCTGTCTACCTACCTACCTACCTACCTACCTATCAAATAGAACACAAGCAGAAGGAGCAAAGGGAAAGGGAAAAATCTCAAGCAGACATGCTCCCTGAGCATGGAGCCCCACACACGGCACCATCTCACAACCCTGAGATCATGACCTGAACCAAAACCAAAAGTAGGATGCTTAACCAACTATACCACTTAGTGACCTCTAGTCAATCAATTTAATGTTCTTGACAAGGGTCCCCCCATTTGGCCAACTCCACCATGGTCCAGCTAAGGCACACTGATGAAGACAAAGAGTTTGTATTCTTATGAATTTGTCTTCTTTGAAGACCCAAATCACTAATTGTGCCTTCCTTCTTTTGACCATTCATGCTCTTTTTTTGTGCCATGCACTTTCTCTCACAAAGATCTGCGAAAAAGGCCATGTAAAACTGTGATTTGTTTGTAATTTCCTCACCTGAGCCTTAGTCTAATAGATCCTCCCTCTGCTAGCTGGAACATGACCTCTTGCCTTCTAGACCTACAGAGCCTGCAAGACTCCTCTACCTAACTGGGCTTTTGGACTTGGTCTTAAAGAATCAGTTTTGCTGATTCAATCACTGTGCACTTATACTGTCCCTCCAAAAGTATGGCTCTTTCCTTCTTCAAATATTGCTCAATACTAATCTTAACAGCACTTTTAATCTAAGAAATATTTGCATTTGTTTGCTTGGCAATATATTTGTCATGACATTAATACATTTTATACTCAGTAAGCTCAATAAGTACGTGTAGGTGGAAAAGAAGGAAGGTGGAAGTGACAGATATGAGGAGAGGCAGAGGGTAAGAAAGGAAAAAAGACACAGAAAGAGTTACCCAGTTAAGGTATTATCTAACAGGAAATCTTACAGTGAATGTCTACTGCTTTTATACTTTTAACCTAAATTTTGACTCCCCCCAAAAGACAATTTATAGCAATTAAGTCTTTAATTATATCTATGGCCTCACAGACAAAATAATATAAACTAGGATAATACATGCACCACCACTACCATCCATGAAAACTTTTATCTAATAACTTTGAGTTCCTTTTTAAAGCTCAATCTCTTAAGTAATGATTTATTTTTTATCATTTCTAGAAATGTTACTCCAGGGGGAAAATGAGACCCAAAAAGATAAATGTTAGCAATTAAACTAGAATCTTCTATCTTATGCTAGATGGTGCATTTATAAAGCCACATAGAAAAATATGAATCATCTTTATGACAATTGTTACAAGAATCATTAGTACTAGTCTCGCATTAAGTAAGGAAATAAATTGCTTTGCTAAAAATTTAATCCAGCTATTCCTTTACATATTTGCTTAAAGTGAACAACACTTTACATGCTGGAAGGGCAGCTAAGGATCCTAAACTTCTTGCAGCAAACAATTAATATGCTTTACTATTACAAAACATCTATGTGTTGACAGTATAATTAGACTAGATATAGCGTAGAGGCTTGTTTCATTGTTTTGATTGATCTGACCTGTCAAATCAAGTCAAAACCATCAAATAATACTTGACATGGACAAACTTTCACAGGCTTGTGAATCCTGTTTCATAACCCATGATAGCAGGGATTTTGAACAGTGTAAATAAGAGAAGACTAAGAAATAAAGGCATTGTATATAGTAATAATACTAATTATAACAGGACTCCCTACATTCCAACCCCCATGACGTCTTGTCTTTTCAACTTTCAATTATAGAAGAATTAAATTATCTTTTGGTATGTTCCTTATTCATCTACTTTTTCCTTTTTTCTACATCCAGCTGCTTGCTGGATATTTATCTACCAACTTATATTATGTCTAACTTTTGAAGAACAGTCAAGTAAAAGGGACAAAACACAAACCAATCGGTTGTGCCCTTGGGTAGATACAAAATATTGATAAAGGAAACACATATTTACTTTAAAACATTGTTTTTTGTGTTATAATGGAGTTAATTCATCAACCTGATGGACCTCTCTAGCAACATGTAAAATAGTAACTTGGATGAAAAAGTTCCTAAAACTTGCATTAAAAAAAAGTGTAAAGATGCACAAAAATTCATCAAAGGATGATAAACTTTAAAAAATAAGGTGTATACAGTAATCTTTAATTTTCATATATTTTATTTAATCTATATAAGAACTAATGTTAGTATAGAGCACATATAAGAGAGAAATAGCAACTTTCTTCCTAGAAAAACCCATGGTTTTAGTTTCTGCTGGAAAAAATCTCACATCCCTACCATTTCTGTATAATTGGCTCTTCGACCATTCTGTTCCTGTTTAGCAGAACCTCTACATTATCACTTCATAATCTATTTACAAAAATCTATAAATTCATGTCAGTCTTCTGCTTTAAAATATTGGCTAGCTCTCCATACCTACAGAATAATTCCTTATCATGGCAATAATATCTTTAATTTGACCTCAGATGAAGTCTAAGCCCCTTATTCTACTTCTCTACTGTCTTGTTCCCTTATCTAATTCCATGGGCTTCAATTTCCCATCCTTCTCTCAATTTGCTATATTATTTCATACTATTTTTTTTCTGTTGGAATGTTCTTCATTGCCTGGAAAGTCTTATGCATCCCACAAGACCCAGTATAAATGTTACTTTTTCCTTGAAATCGTTAGCTACCATTCAAAGAAGAGTGAGCTGTTTCCTTCTCTGCTTTCAAAACAGACGTTTATTCATAATTACTGTGCCATGCAAGTTGGGCCGTGGATGTTTGTTTACTGGAGAGGCCCTGTGGTATACTGACAACAGCCAGCCATGTAGAGTCACCCTCAGTTAGTTCGCATGCTTTTCACACCAGCTGATGCAGGTTAAGTACCCAGCCCATTGTATGTGTTTTGTTAAATGGATAAATGATTAAAAAAAACTTTTCACCTCTATTTTTGAGGTGATAGCCTAAGGAGATACTTCAATATTAAAAATATTTTACTTTTAAATGAAATGGAAAAAGGAATGCTCAGGAGTGGTTATATGAGGCTTGGTTTATTTACATGTTCAAAGTTAATCTCTGTGAAGTAGTGACTCTATATCCCATATGTTGACTATAATGTCAGAACTTAAAAGTAAAACATGTCATTGCTAATGACCTTTAAATAGTTTTTTTTTTTTTTTCGGCGCTAATCATGAGTCTTCCGTTGGCAACCCCAAGTCATTTTTAAAAAATACTTTTGTTCAGATTTCACATTTTTAATTTTCTATCTCATCTTTTTCAAGGCCTATGATTTTGAATAAAAGGCAGGATAAGCCATAAAGCTAATAAAATATGTTCATAGCTGGAGGAAGACTAGTTATTTCAAGGAGAAACCCCCACAGGTGGCATGTTAAAATGAGTAATAAAAGGAGTATAAAAAGAGGGATAAAACAGAGGATATGAAAACCAGTCCCCACCTTCCCCTCGACTAGTGATGAATATAAATCACTAAACCTAAAATAAGCCTAAGATAAGAAAATCTAAAAAAAAAAAGTCCCCAAAATAAGTGGATTGAGGGGTTACATGCAGACATTACTACTAATTTAAATATTCAATATCTTTGGTTTTACAGATCCAGACTGTAATATAATCTTTATGCAAATTCTTTGAATGTGTCTTTCTTAAATAATTTAGGAAGTTTCTACTATAGAGAAAGGGAGTTGAGGGTGCAAGTTTAACTTGCATATTCAGGACAAATACAATTTTTTTCCTGTAAACTATATTTGGATTGAGGCCACATTAGTAAAACAACATCACTTGAAATCAATACTAGAAAGCAGATTTTGTGTTTTGCAATAGTCTTACACCAACTGAAGAGCTACAGAGATTGGATCATAATCACTGAGACCTTGGTAGAGCAGATGGATTCATTATCTAAGCACACAAGCTAGACCAGCAGAACCCAAGAATCTTTCTGCCCATGGCTGTTTACAGGTCCTTGTTAAGTAGGTAAATTTTTTGTATTATTCCCAATAAGACAGCACTGTAAACAGGGACAAAGTGGATATATACTTCTTTGTATATATTCTCTATATACAACATTTCAAATTTATGCCTTGCAAATCATTTAGAAAAAAAAAAACCTATATTGTAATTCCAGATGGTTGCTTAATTTTATCATGAAATTCATTTCAAAATCTTCAAACATTTTCTCACTGATAAACTATATTGGCAAAGATATATGTGATTGATTAAAATTGATGTTTATAGCAGGTGGCCAAATTACACAAATCTGCTTTGCTGTGAAGCTGTATTAAAAACACCACTAGTAAAACTAATCTGCCATTTTAAGGAAACCGTTCAAGGCAATCCAGTAGCAGTTGCTTTTTAAAAAATTTTGACCATGCCCTACCAATATGCTAATACCCATCTGGGACACAATCCATTAAAATAATCCAAAGACGCCAAATGCAATGATGATCAGATTCTTTCATTTGTTGCTCCCCTCCCCCCACCAAAAGGCTAAAAACATTCTGAAAGCTTTATTTTCCTTACCTATTTTTAGTTCTGTGTTATACTGGAAACTTGTGAGCAAAACGTCATGCCGATCTCAGAAATTTCCAAGTCCTCTTAATACTAGTATCTGTTACATACTTGCATAATTCTGGTGAATGTGCATATGCTATTTGCTACTCTAGTTTTCAGAACCCATCACTATTTACAAAGATTGTATCTAGAAGGTAACCCAATTATGTAGATGATAATGGTCAGAAAATAATTGACTCACATCTCATGTTTACTAACAATGTTGATGGAGATAGGACCAGAGACCAAGATATGTCATCTGTATCTGGCTAGTAATATGTTGACATCAGCTTTGTAGGAGCGCAAACAAGTGGACCATTTTATTAGAACCCATTACTGAAAATAAAATCATAATAAAACAAACAAAACAAAATATATCAGTTTATATTTTAAAAGTCATAGATCTAACTTCAAGGAAATATTTATAAAATTTGAATTTCTATCAGAAACTCGAATGAACTAATATTTTTGAAGTTTTCAAAATTTCATCTCATGGAATTTTTAAAAACCTAATTAACAGGCATGTATACATGTATAACATTAAAATGTATTTTAGTGTATATATATATGTTAGTGTGTATATACATATATGTACATATATATGGCATTTCGGTTTTATAATTCTAACAGTACTTGATATTGTCACAACTCTTGCTGGGATAATTTAAAGGCTTTTAATGTCACTGGAAAAAAAGGTGCTGTTGAGCCTGAGAAAGATGGATTGGTTATAGTTCATAGGATACTGAAGCACCAAATTTATATCCAAGAACAAGATGTTTCGAAGTTTCTTTATCATTTGACTAACTCCCTCCAAAGCCTGTGGACAAACTTCACATAAATTTAAATATGTACAAAGCTGAAAAGTTGTGCCAGTTCCCATCCATCTTACTCGTAACTTTGCTCGGTCTATCAAAAGAACTCTAACATTTCTGGTCACAAAGAGGGAAATACTTTATAGTCATGAGATCTCCTCAGCATCTGCAGGATGAAGACTCAAATCCTCCAGTAGGCATTCAAGGCTCTTTTCATTCACTCATTCAACATCTATTGAGTATAATTGTGTCTGTTGCTATGCAAGACTATAATAGGTTCGGTTTTCTTACTCCAACTTTATTTTACACTCTGTTCATAAACACATATACACATAGCATTCAGATGGACTGACCTGTCCACTCCACTTTCAAATACACTCTATTCACTCCCATTACTGTTGTTTTCCACATGCTATTTCAGGCAACAATGACACTGAGCCAAAGCACAGACTCAGAGTCCTCATCTTCAAGAAGACTACAAGCTTCTTAGGTTAGAGATGGTCTTTGTTAAATGCAAAATCATCCTCTCAACAGTTCTCATTATTTCTCAATGATTACTTCCTGCAGGAATATGGATAATATGCAGGATCATAAAAAATTAATACGATACATTGCATGTGTGTCTTTAAATGGGTCCTACATAATAAACCATGGCACTATGACATAAAAATGTTTTGATGGTCTTATATAGAATATCCCTTTTATTTTTTATTTTTTATTTTTTATTTATTTATTTTTTTTTTAGAATATCCCTTTTAAACCTAATTAAAATAACTGTTCTGAAAATTGCCAAATCCATAGATTCTCACTATCAATGTTATCAAAATTATTGTTTGATGAAAAGATAAAATATCATTGCAGGCATGTTATTTTTTTTTTTTAAGATTTTATTTATTTATTCATGAGAGACACAGAGACAGACAGAGAGAGGCAGAGAGAAGCAGGCTCCATGCAGGGAGCCCAACGTGGGACTTGGTCCTGGGTCTCTAGGATCACGCCCTGGGCCGAAGGCGGCGCTAAACAGCTGAGCCACCCGGGCTGCCCAGGCACATTCTTTTAATTCTGAATTTGCTTAATGCTATGAGTAACTGTGTAATCCAGCATCTCTAGTTTTAAACCAAATCATGTTCTATGCTTCTAAAAGTCAAATTGCTCTGATATCCCAGTGTGATGAGTAACATCTAATAGTTTGGGGAGAGTAAACCTGCATTTGTACTAGTTCTGTTAAACATTCAGTAGTCTCATTGGAAAATGAGCAAGAGATCAGTTTAGCTGAATATAGAATACCGCACTCTGAAATTCAGGACCGCCAGCAGGATGTTGGGATGACCATTATTCTTCCAAAGCAACTCACGTTCTCATGTCACTTAGCCCAGCCTTACACGGCACACACTGGCCAGCACTCAGGGACTGTTTCTCAACCTGTTTTTTTTTTTTTAAAGATTTTATTTATTTATTCATGAAAGACACACAGAGAGAGGTAGAGACACAGGGAGAGAGAGAAGCAGGCTCTATGCAGGAAGCCCGATGTAGGACTCGATCCTGAGACTCCAAGATCATGCCCCAGGCCAAAGGCAGACGCTCAACCACTGAGCCACCCAGGCGTCCCTCTCAACCTGTTAACTTGTGTCCAACCTTTTAAATTTGGAGAATCAGAGGAAAGCAGAATGAGCCAAGAGATTTGTACTCCTTAAAGTAGAAACCAGGAGAGATTAAGTGGATTGTAGGAATGAAGCAAAAGATTTAAGCTGAAAGTCTTTAAATGACACTTTGATTTCGTTTCCTTTTTCTTAAAGACAAAGCCATGATAGTTACGGAGCAGAGCAAGATGAAGGAAAAAAAGGACAGGGCTGCCTCTTCCTTGGCCCTTTTTCCCAACAACAATTACAGGTACTTTTTTTTTTAAATTAATTTTTATTGGTGTTCAATTTACCAACATACAGAGAAATACCCAGTGCTCATCCCGTCAAGTGTCCGCCTCAGTGCCCATCACCCATTCCCTTCCAACCCCCGCCCTCCTCCCCTTCCACCACCCCTAGTTCGTTTCCCAGAGTTAGGAGTCTTTTTTTTTTTTTTAACATTTCCTCTAGTTTATTTTAAGAATATAGTATATAGTACATATAACATACAAATATGTGTTAATACACTGTTTATGTTATCAGTAAGATTTCTGGTCAATAGTAGGCTATTAAGTTTGGGGACAAAGTTACACAGGGATTTTCAACTATGTGGGGGGTCGGTACCCCTAACCCCCACACTTTTCAAGGGTCAACTGGATTTCATACTACTGAACCATATTTACTCAGGAAAACCTGAACCTTTGAAAAATACAACTTAATACATAAGCTTTGATCTTCTAGAATTATAGGGGCTTTTCTTTATTTATATACCATGCTCTAAGACCTTATTTTAAATGAATAGCTATAATAGATTACTAAGAATAAAGCAACCAAAAGTAAGAGACAGTGAACATCAATACTAAATCTAATGAACTTTCTACCAAATGTGTACATTATCTGAGATGCCAATGAGTGAAAAGAACAAAAACTTTATACAAACTCAGTGAAGGCTTCTGAAACCCTACTTTAGCTGCGACAAAGAACAGTCACTACTTTAAATGTAAACTGCTCTACATTTACCAGTAGAAAATGAAAACATCTCCTTTTAGCCCCATCTTCCTTTGCCAATGTCCTCATACAAATGTTTAGTTACGGATTTTCGCACTTTCTGAAAATCAAATTCTTAGGGTTGTTCGACACAACCATTTATGCAAATATCACAGATATTTGGCAACTCAGTTCTGTTATTGATAACTGAGAATCATACATGATTCTGGACAGATACAGATATATAGATATATATATACACACACAATTATATATATATTTTCATACATGCTTATTTACAGGAACTTATATTAGCTTGCATATTATATGCTAGTAGACAGATGCACATATAATGAAGTTAACTTTATTCACTTTAAGAACAAATATTTTTAATAAAAGTACATATAGAAGAAAATGATAGCTAAGAGCTATTTCCTTTAAATTTAAGACAAAATTGATTCTCAACAGCCTTTTAAAATAATCTATCCTGAAAAATTAAATTCTGTAATTTAAATAATTTACCATCATTACTGAAATTAAAATACATTAAGGAGATTCTTACTCTCCAGTGACTGCTTTAGAACCATGAAAGGCATCATAGAGGAGGAACAGAGATGGGTTCCATAGTCCAAAAATAATTTGTTGAGTTTATCAATCTAATATTTCTTTCTAAAATTAACTATATTCCTTTGAAGTAACTGAGTTGAATTAAAAAAAAAAAGCTGCAAATAGGAGGTAACCTCCCATACAGAACATTTTGGTAGACTTACAGGAGATTTATGAATATCTATCTCCACAACTAAGTAGGCAATAAATCAGAAAGATATTTGATATAAACATTAAAAAAAAAAACCTGAAAGGTCAGAAGGCACATTCTAAAGAATATAATCAAGTAAATAAAAGAGAATGAAAGTTTACCAATAAAGTAAAATTCTCAAGAAACCACTGAGACTTAGAAAACTACTTTAAAAATTAAACATTTAAATTTTATGCAAAAACAAAAAATACTTCATATAAGGGCTTTTTATCACTTAGCTGTAAAAAATGTTTTAAAAATTCACTAACAGAAATAAGAAGAAATGAAATTTTCTTTCAATTAGAATATTCTATGAAGCACCTCATTTTCTCCTAAGTTTTCCTTAAACTAAAAAAACAAAAACTAAAATACAAAACAAAAAACAACAAATGACATTAGTGTGGTATTGAGTTCACTGTAGTTTCACTGCTATTTTCTTTATCCTGCTTTTCTTCTTCGTGGGGTGACTCTAGTTCATTTCTGCTATTGTCCTCCTCACTGGAATCACTGTCCAACCCATCTTCAATCCTGGCAGATTTCAGATCATGTGAAGAACTTTCACAGGCTTTGTCTGTGGGTACAGCTCCTTTCCGTTGGGGTAAGATAGTAAAAAATGCTTCTTGCCAGTCTCTGGTTTCCAGATATTCCAGAATAATCTCAAACACATGATTAATTGCCAAAACTTTTCTACTATTCATCTTCACAAAATTTGCAAGGGGGAGCTGTGCATGATCAATTCCATGATCTGATGCTTGTTTATATGTGAGTCCCTTGTGATGGTTGTGATCCACTAATCCTCCGATCACATAGGCCTTTGATTCACCTAATTCCTTCAGTACATTAGGTGAGTCTGATGTTAGATAAATCAGGTCTTCTTTCTTTATGAATTCACTATAGTGCTCTGGTTTGATGTGGATATCCTTCCAGTTGACCCATCCTTTGTCATTTTCATCCATGTTCTTTTTCAACTGGCCTCCATGACTTGTCAAGTAAAACTGCACAGGATGCAGTGCCCGTCGATTTTCTGCATAACATCGCTGAATCTGCTTATGAAGTTTCTTAATGTCCTTTAATACCATTAGGCTGTCAAAACTGCAGTCAATGATAAGGGGGAGTGTGCTGTGAACAACATCTCTTTGGATACGTTTTCTGTCATTTCCATCTAAGTTTGATTCCAGTTGACACTGTCACTCTAATTGTTTTCTTTTGCGTTTTTCCTTTCGCTTTTGTTTGCGGAGTTCTCGTTGTTCTTCCCACTGTTTCTGTTTAATTAGCTTCTTCATCTGCCGTTTAGATATTGGTTCAAACCGTTCACCTAATCTTGGCTTCTGGCTCTTTTCTTGATCTTCACTTAAACTTTGCTTTCTTTCAACATTAGAAGACTCAGTAAATGCTGGCAACATTTCAGAGGACATTATTTGATGCCTCAAGCTGAGGAGTTGTCAGGGAACTGAGAGCACCAACACAGAGCCTTCTCCTAGTGGTCTTGCTACAGCTCACGAATCTTCCCTAGGAAACTTCAACTCCCCGAGATAGGAGTCTTTATGTTCTGTCTCCCTTCCTGATATTTCCCAACATTTCTTTTCCCTTCCTTTATATTCCCTTTCACTATTTTTTATATTCCCCAAATGAATGAGAACATACACTGTTTGTCCTTCTCCGATTGACTTATTTCACTCAGCATAATACCCTCCAGTTCCATCCACGTTGAAGCAAATGGTGGGTATTTGTCGTTTCTAATTGCTGAGTAATATTCCATTGTATACATAAACCACATCTTCTTTATCCATTCATCTTTCGATGGACACCGAGGCTCCTTCCACAGTTTGGCTATTGTGGCCATTGCTGATAGAAACATCGGGGTGCAGGTGTCCCGACGTTTCATTGCATCTGAATCTTTGGGGTAAATCCCCAACAGTGCAATTGCTGGGTCGTAGGGCAGGTCTATTTTTAACTCTTTGAGGAACCTCCACACAGTTTTCCAGAGTGGCTGCACCAGTTCACATTCCCACCAACAGTGTAAGAGGGTTCCCTTTTCTCTGCATCCTCTCCAACATTTGTTGTTTCCTGCCTTGTTAATTTTCCCCATTCTCATTGGTGTGAGGTGGTATCTCATTGTGGTTTTGATTTGATTTTCCCTGATGGCAAGTGGCATTTTCTCATGTGCATGTTGGCCATGTCCATGTCTTCCTCTGTGAGATTTCTCTTCATGTCTTTTGCCCATTGCATGATTGGACTGTTTGTTTCTTTGCTGTTGAGTTTAATAAGTTCTTTATAGATTTTGGAAACTAGCCCTTTATCTGATACGTCATTTGCAAATATCTCCTCCCATTCTGTAGGTTGTCTTTTAGTTTTGTTGACTGTATCCTTTGTTGTGCAAAAGCTTCTTATCTTGATGAAGTCCCAATAGTTCATTTTTGCTTTTGTTTCTTATGCCTTTGTGGATGTATCTTGCAAGAAGTTACTGTGGCCAAGTTCAAAAAGTGTGTTGCCTGTGTTCTCTTCTATGATTTTGATGGACTCTTGTCTCACATTTAGATCTCTCATCCATTTTGAGTTTATCTTTGTGTATAGTGAAAGAGAGTGGTCCAGTTTCATTCTTCTGTACATGGATGTCCAATTTTCCCAGCACCATTTATTGAAGAGACTGTCTTTCCTCCAGTGGATAGTCTTTCCTCCTTTATCGAATATTAGTTGACCATAAAGTTGAGGGTCCACTTCTGGATTCTCTATTCTGTTCCATTGATCTATGTGTCTGTTTCTGTGCCAGTACCACACTGTCTTGATGACCACAGCTTTGTAGTACAACCTGAAATCTGGCATTGTGATGCCCCCAGATATGGTTTTCTTTTATAAAATTCCCCTGACTATTCGGGGTCTTTTCTGATTCCACACAAATCTTAAAATAATTTGTTCTAACTCTCTGAAGAAAGTCCATGGTATTTTGATAGGGATTGCATTAAACGTGTAAATTGCCCTGGGTAACATTGACATTTTCACAATATTAATTCTGCCAATCCATGAGCATGGAATATTTATCCATCTCTTTGTGTCTTCCTCAATTTCTTTCAGAAGTGTTCTATAGTTTTTAGGGTATAGATCTTTTACCTCTTTGGTTAGGTTTATTCCTAGGTATCTTATGCTTTTGGGTGCAATTGTAAATGGGATTGACTCCTTAATTTCTCTTTCTTCAGTCTCATTGTTAGTGTATAGAAATGCCATGATTTCTGGGCATTGATTTTGTATCCTGCCACGCTACCAAATTGCTGTATGAGTTCTAGCAATCTTGGGGTGGAGGCTTTTGGGTTTTCTATGTAGAGTATCATGTCATCGGTGAAGAGGGAGAGTTTGACTTCTTCTTTGCCAATTTGAATGCCTTTAATGTCTTTTTGTTGTCTGATTACTGAGGCGAGGACTTCCAGAACTATGTTGAACAGCAGTGGTGAGAGCGGACATCCCTGTCTTGTTCCTGATCTTAGGGGAAAGGCTCCCAGTGCTTCCCCATTGAGAATGATATTTGCTGTGGGCTTTTCGTAAATGGCTTTTAAGATGTCGAGGAAAGTTCCCTCTATCCCAACACTCTGAAGGGTTTTGATCAGGAATGGATGCTGTATTTTGTCAAATGCTTTCTCTGCATCTAATGAGAGGATCATATGGTTCTTGGTTTTTCTCTTGCTGATATGATGAATCACATTGATGGTTTTACGAGTGTTGAACTAGTCTTGTGTCCCGGGGATAAATCCTACTTGGTCATGGTGAATAATTTTCTTAATGTGTTGTTGGATTCTATTGGCTAGTATCTTGTTGAGAATTTTTGCATCCATGTTCATCAGGGATATTGGTCTGTAATTCTCCTTTTTGGTGGGGTCTTTGTCTGGTTTTGGAATTAAGGTGATGCTGGCCTCATAGAACGAATTTGGAAGTACTCCATCTCTTTCTATCTTTCTAAACAGCTTTAGTAGAATAGGTATGATTTCTTCTTTAAACGTTTGATAGAATTCCCCTGGGAAGCCATCTGGCCCTGGACTCTTGTGTCTTGGGAGGTTTTTGATGACTGCTTCAATTTCCTCCCTGGTTCTTGGCCTGTTCAGGTTTTCTATTTCTTCCTGTTCCAGTTTTGGTAGTTTGTGGCTTTCCAGGAATGCGTCCATTTCTTCTAGATTTCCTAATTTATTGGCGTACAGCTGTTCATAATATGTTTTTAAAATCGTTTGTATTTCCTTGGTGTTGGTAGTGATCTCTCCTTTCTCATTCATGATTTTATTAATTTGAGTCTTCTCTCTCTTCTTTTTAATAAGGTTGGCTAATGGTTTATCTATCTTATTAATTCTTTCAAAGAACCAACTCCTGGTTCTGTTGATCTGCTCCACAGTTCTTTTGGTCTCGATTTCATTTAGTTCTGCTCGAATTTTAATTAGCTGTCTTCTTCTGCTGGGGGTGGGGTCCATTTGTTGCTTTTTCTCTAGTTCCTTTATGTGTAAGGTGAGCTTTTGAATTTAAGTTCTTTCCAGTTTTTGAATGGATGCTTGTATTGCGATGTATTTCCCCCTCAGGACTGCTTTTGCTGCATCCCAAAGATTTTGAACAGTTGTATCTTCATTCTCATTAGTTTCCATGAATCTTTTTAATTCTTCCTTAATTTCCTGGTTGTCCTTTTCATCTTTTAGCAGGATGGTCCTTAACCTCCACGTGTTTGTGGTCCTTCCAAACTTCTTGTTGTGATTAAGTTCTAATTTCAAGGCATTATGGTCTGAGAATATACAGGGGACTATCCCGATCTTTTGGTATCGGTTCAGACCCGATTTGTGACCCAGTATGTGGTCTATTCTGGAGAAAGTTCCATGTGCACTTGAGAAGAATGTGTATTCAGTTGAGTTTGGATGTAAAGTTCTGTAGATATCTGTGAAATCCATCTGGTCCAGTGTATCATTTAAAGCTCTCGTTTCTTTGGAGATGTTGTGCTTAGAAGACCTATCTAGTATAGAAAGAGGTAGATTGAAGTCACCAAGCATAAGTGTATTATTATCAAAGTATTTCTTGAGTTTGGTTATTAATTGGTTTAAATATTTGGCAGCTCCCACATTCGGGGCATATATATTGAGGATTGTTAAGTCCTCTTGTTGGATAGATCCTTTGAGTATGAGATAGTGTCCCTCTTCATCTCTCACTATAGTCTTCGGGGTAAATTTTAGTTTATCTGATATAAGGATGGCTACCCCTGCTTTCTTTTGAGGACCATTCGAATGGTAAATGGTTCTCCAACCTTTTATTTTCAGGTTGTAGGTGTCCTTCTGTCTAAAATGAGTCTCTTGTAGACAGCAAATAGATGGGTCCTGCTTTTTTATCCAGTCTGAAACCCTGCACCTTTTGATGGGGTCATTAAGCCCGTTCACGTTCAGAGTTACTATTGATAAATATGAGTTTAGTGTCAACATATCTATTCAGTCCTTGTTTTTGTGGATTGTTCCACTGAACTTCTTCTTAAAGGGGAATTTTAAGAGTCCCCCTTAAAATTTCTTGCAGAGCTGGTTTGGAGGTTACATATTCTTTCAGTTCCTGCCTGTCTTGGAAGCTCTTTATCTCTCCTTCCATTTTGAATGAAAGCCTTGCTGGATAAAGTATTCTTGGTTGCATGTTCTTTTCATTTAGGACCCTGAATATATCCTGCCAGCCCTTTCTGGCCTGCCAGGTCTCTGTGGAGAGGTCTGCTGTTACCCTAATATTCCTCCCCATAAAAGTCAGGGACTTTTTTTCTCTTGCTGCTTTAAGGATCTTCTCCTTATCTTTGGAATTTGCAAGCTTCACTATTAAATGTCGAGGTGTTGAACGGTTTTTGTTGATTTTAGGGGGGGATCTCTCTATTTCCTGGATCTGAATGCCTGTTTCCCTTCCCAGAGTCGGAAAGTTTTCAGCTAGGATTTGTTCAAATACATATTCTGGCCCTCTGTCCCTTTCGGCGCCCTCGGGAACCCCAATTAAACGTAGGTTTTTCTTCCTCAGGCTGTCATTTATTTCCCTTAATCTATCCTCATGGTCTTTTAATTGCCTGTCTCTTTTTTCCTCAGTTTCCCTCTTTGCCATCAACTTGTCTTCTATGTCACTCACTCGTTCTTCGACCTCGTTAAACCTTGTCATTAGGACTTCTAGCTTGGATTGCATCTCATTTAATTGATTTTTAATTTCTGCCTGATTGGATCTAAATTCTGCAGTCATGAAGTCTCTTGAGTCCTTTATGGTTTTTTCTAGAGCCACCAGTAGCTGTATAATAGTGCTTCTGAATTGGCTTTCTGACATTGAATTGTAATCCAGATTTTGTAACTCTGTGGGAGAGAGGGCTATTTCTGATTCTTTTTTTTGAGGTGAGGTTTTTCTTCTAGTCATTTTGCTCAGTACAGAGTGGCCAAAAACAAGCTGTATTGGGAAAAGGAGAAAAAGAGAGAGAAGGAAAGAAAAGAGAAAAAGAAAAAAGAGAAAGAAGAAAAAAAAGGGGGCAAAAGAATAAAAAGAGAAAGAAAAAGAAAGGAGAGAGAAAAAGGGGTGGGGTGGGGTGGGGGAAGCAATCAGAAATCAAGTAGAAAGAAAAAAAAAACACAAACCAAAACAAAAACAAAAAAACAAAAACAAAAAAACATGGGGGAGTATCTTCTGATTCTGTATACTTTAAGTTCCTTGACTTCCCCTGGAACTGGTCCGTCTCGCTGGTCTTCTGGGGGAGGGGCCTGCTGTGCTGATTCTCAGGTGTTAGCACTTGGGGGAGCTGCTCTGCCCCTGCCTGGTGCAGGGCTCAGTGGGGGTTGTTTACCCCGGGAGGCCCCGGGAGGAAGCCACAGAGGCGGGGGCAGCTCTGCGACCCTGGAGTCAGCTCCCGCAGTAGCTCCGGGGCTCTCCGTCTGCAGGGCCTGGGGGCTCCCGGGCGGGGCCGCTGATCTGCTCAGTTCCAGGCAGGAGCGTCCTTGCTGTCCTGTGCCCTCCTGGCTTCTGCCTGTCCCGGGGGGAGGCCGGATCCTGGGCTGTGTCCCGGCGCCCTGTGCTCCGGGGCCTGCGCTGTTGGATTCCCGCTCCCGCCCCGCAGCCCCCTCCACGGAGCCGCCGCCCGAGCCCCTCCGAGCTGCTCCGGGCCCCGCCGTGCGCGCTGCAGCCCTTAGGGAGCTCGGGGCGCTCTCCCCGGGGCGCAGCTGCCTGTTAGTGTCCCAGGGAGCCCGAGGGCATCCCCGCCCTCCTGGGCCCTGCTCTAACTCCCTGCGAGCCCCTTTCCGCCCGGGAAGGTTGGTGCAGCTCCTGCCTCTCCGGGACGGGGCTCTCCTGTCCTGGGGACACTCGCCCCGGCCTCAGCCCGGCTCCTCGCGGGGCCCCTCCCCCTTTTGTTTCTTTATTTCTTTTTCCCCGTCTTCCTACCTTGATAGAAGCGCGAACTCTTCTCACTGTAGCGTTCCAGCTGGTCTCTCTTTAAATCTCAGGCCGAATTCGTAGATTTTCAGGATGATCTGAAGGTTATCTAGGTAATTTGGTGGGGACAGGTGATTTGGGGACCCTACTCTTCCACCGTCTTGCCCCTCCTCCCAATTACAGGTACTTAAGGCAGAGAGGGCCCCTATGGCAATCGTATCCAATGTTATATAGCTCTTTATGACAGAGCCTCCCACATCAGTCAAAGACTTAAAATTTGATATCAAGTATGCCCCAGAGGAAATGTGGAGTAAGTACAACTAAGTTCCTATGTGGGCTGGAGGAAAATAGGTACTGTTGTTAAAAATATTCAGGGGCACCTGGGTGGCTCAGTGGTTCAGCGTCTGCCTTCGGCTCAGGTCGTGATCCCGGGGTCCTGGAATCGAGTCCTGCATTGGGCGCCCCGCAGGGAGGCTGCCTCTCTCTCTGTGTCTCTCATGAATGAATAAATAAAATATTAAAAAAATATACATTCATCCAGTTTCAGGTTTAAACCATCAGTGTAACTTTCCTCACATTTCAGTAGGACATTCTGTCTTTCCAAATCTCTGCCAAAAACTAATTTACAGTGTTAGATGCCATGGTGATAGAGAAGAGGGTAGACAGTGACTGGAGAAGGGGTTATGGGGGGCTGGTCTTGTTGCTTATCTTGATTTAGGTATTTGTTACACTGGCATATTCACTTTGTGCAATTTCGGCAAGCTCTCCACTTAAAATACGTGCAATTTTCTGTTTACATTTTATATACATACATACATATTTAAATATATATATATATATATATATATATATATATATATATATATATATATATATATATAAAGTGTGTGTGTGTGTGTGTGTATATATATATACACTTTCCCTACCATCAACACTGGTAGGAAAACTTTCCCTACCAATCACTTTCCCTACCATCACATGACTCCTCAGAACTGTCTTAACTTGTCATTTTATCTGCCAGTATGGAAATGGCCATCAATCTCAAGAAGAAGAAAAAAAAGATGATTCAAAAACTTAAAGATTATATGGGTTTTCCTATCCTGGCATTACAAATGAAACTTATCTTCTAAATATAATTAATATGTAGTGTTTCAAATCTCTTTTTCTTTAAACCACCAGAAGAGAATTATTATATTCCAATATCTAACACTCTTCTCCAAGGAAAGCACTCAGTTACAGATATTTTAGACCATCTCAATGGGAGCGATTCCATTCTCTCATCCATGTCCTTGAAAGTTAGCAAGAATGAGTGATTAGTGTCCGTGATCCCCGGTGACACTGGCCTTACTGGATAGGAAGAAGTGAATTAGATGGCAACAATTTCAAAAGCAGGATTCCAGATGAGCAGATTAGAGAAGTGTCGTATTGTTCACATATTCTTGCCGCCTCCTGGGCTCTACCAAAGGGTATTGATAGTGATCGCTCTTTAAAAATATCGGCTTTCACTGCTATTTGCTACAGAAAAAAAAAATCTAGTTGAAGATAAATCTACCTTGTTTACGAGCAAGGGAGGGAAATATGTATTATTATGCTACCAGCATAAGAGAAATGACCCAAGGCAGCTATTTGAAGAGCGCACCTGGCTGGCTGACTACTCCTGCTGCCTTCACTGTCCTCTCTTCAGATGGTAAAGCAAGACAGAAGAGAAGCAGATTCTGTATAGAGTTCTCAGCATTTGAAGTATAGAGGCATACAAGGTGCTTTATGGATGTAGAAACAAAACACATTTTATTACCTAGGACTGTTCTAGCTATGAGCAACATAAACATGCAAGTCATGGTGTTTTGTGAAGATAAAGAGTGGTAATCTACAGGCTCAAGAGACTGAACTTTCAGAAGATACCAGATCCAGTGGCTCAGGTTATATCAATAAGGACTTGGTCTCTCTTTTTCTCTCAGGTCTGCTTTTCTCTGTATGGGCTTTGTGCAATCAACACTATCCTAAGAACAGCAAGAAGGCTGCTAGCAGCTCCAGCCTGTTTTCCACCTTTAGCAACCACAGTGGAAAGAGTGCCTCCTTTTCAAGAATTGACTAGCTCTGAAAAATGCAAAACCCTCTTTCCCTCCCCAACCATGGTTGGCCATGCTCTGTAGGCACAGAGATTGAAAAATCGTCTATGCCTGAATCACAGCCACATCTGCATTTGGGTTAGTGATCAAGCCTTTCAAAATATAAGCCCTAAAAGCAAGAGCATGATAGTTTTCCAAAGGTGGGGGGCGGGTAAAAACAATGTGATAGAGAAAAGGTAATGGGTTCTAGGTAAGCAAAGGAAGTAGATGTCCAGTAGCAGACATATTCAGATAAGTATTTTTAAATATAATGTCAACTTTCTAAGGTCAGTGGAAAAAGCCCAGTTATGTCAATTTATAAATCAGGTAATCACAGCTATGTTCAGAGTCCTATACCAGTCTGAATTGATGCCCTCAGTTCACCTGGTCCAGAATTTTCTCTGACAAAGACACTAATCTGCCTTTCCAAGATAACTCCTCTGAAGACAAAATCCCATTCTTCCTCTTATTTGAGTAGCTACTTACTCAAGACCCTTCAACTCATCTCCAAATCTCTCATTCAACTTTAATTCTACTACCATTTTAAATATCCTTTTCCACTATTTTTTCTAAACCTTGTCTAAAGCCAAAGAGCATGTTGCATAGGCTACAAAAGAAAAGATATGATCGGGGGTTATAAGTTTATACTCTAGATAAAACTAAGAAAGTAAATCTATGTATATAATTTCCAAGGGATAAAGTCATTTTCCTCCTCTCAGAGGTTCTATTCGTTAAAGGGCTAGAATGACATGATACTAGCAATGAGCTGTTTGCGTCCTCTACTAGTACTATATTAAGAAAAGCCTTGGAAAAAGCATAATCTTTGAAAATGTGTCTTAAAATAGCCTACCAATTAGATGCTTTCCACAGAGCCTATAAAGGAGAGACTGCGGTCTCTCTTTCACAAAAGAGCCAAGAGTGATGTTTTTAGGTTAGAATGCTATTGGGCCTGGAGTCAGGAAAATAGACTCTACAAGCCATCCCAGCCTATGATTCAGGAACAAACGACTCAATGATGGGATAATCTACAAACCAATTGTTATATGAGACATTCAGGAACAGGCTAAGTAAAAAACTTAAAGACAAATTACAGGGTAAAGTCCTGGACTGCTAGAAGATGGAGTCTTTTATCCAATTTTACCTGTTGTTCTTGCTGTTTTACTAGTTGTTATATGGTAGACTCTCTTTGGGGAAAAAAAATAACATTCAGTACCAACTATTGTGAAAATAAAATGCCTCATAAAATCTGTATGATGGTATCCCTATTTCTTTAGAGATCTGAACATTCTAAGCTTTCAGGTTTTTGTGTGATTTTCTAACATTAACTTTTCCCCTTAAAGGCTTGGTTTCATGAAAATCTAGGCTTCTTTTTTCTCTTAAAGGTTACAATTTTTATATTTGTCTTTCCGCTAAACTTCTGCTGATTTCTACCTTTCTACTTCTACTTATCAATGTTAGAAGGTAATTTGTAGCCTTATTCTTCACTGATTTATTTCTTAGATTGCTGTTAGATTTCATTTCCCTTTTCTTAGAGAACAAAACCTAAATTACATTTATTTTTCTCTCCTCGCATTCAAAAAGATGTGTCAAAATCTCCATCCCAGAAAATGTCATTAGAAAATTTAAACTATTTAATTCTTTTACTATTAGCTTTTACTGTTTTTTAATTTCTTACCTTAGCAATGTGGGTCACTTTGGGCATTTTGTTCAAATTACATTATCCCTAAATTTTACAGTATAAAAACTATATTTATGCATCATTGCTCCCAAAAGACCCTATTACTTCCTGTGCTCTCTCCTACCAGCAGTATTAGGATTATTATTCACTTGATTTCCCAACTGTTCTGTAAACACTTTGAGATACGGTGTTCAACTTGTTCACTGTGGAATAGTAAGCTTTTAACATAATTCCCATTGCTATACATTTTAACATATATAGTAATACATGCTCAATAAACGCAGTATGTTTTAAGGGAATAAATTAGTGCATTAACAAATGACTTTAGTGCTTGGCATACAGTGGAATCGCAATCATTTGTTTAGCAAATGAATGTAGAATGGTGTTTTCCATATATGGAACCCATATTCAGTTACCAGCATATATATAATTGTGGGTGATATAATATATTATGGGTGATACATAGGAATACTAATGATGTACTCCATCAAGACATCAGATATAAGAAGAAAAAACTCCACCTGAGAATAACTATAAACCAACACATAACTGATTAAAGCAAAGTGATGAAAGTTAACTAAAAGAAGAGAAACTCCAAAATTGACCAGCTTTGATAGTCACTTTTTTGAAGGTATTATTACAAAAATGAGGGGTGCATCTGAGGTGAGGATGGTGAGGACTATAATCCTAGAAAAGTAAGTGTCTCAGAGATAAATAATGGAAATGCTCATCTAGACATTGTTTAGGAAGGGATTTATGGCTCAAAGATGTGACCTATCCAATTCCAGTAACAGGTATACCTCTACTACTGTGCAGGCGGGTATATCAGGTTCTGTTTGCCCGATGCCATTAAACACCACATTACATAACTAACTCTCCTCTCCAGTCGAGTACGTTCCTTAGTCTCTGGTTGTGTACTAGGTTGTAGTATCCAAAGAGCCCAAAATAGGTACAGGGGTTGAACTGCAGTGTTTGAAAACAAAAATTAGTCACTTGAGGCAACATCCACAGGAAAAGTCGATAAGAATGCCCAATCAGCCATCTGACTGAAACATCGATACAAAGAGATTCACCAGAAAGGGGGACCTGGGAAGAGGCATAAGATGGGAAGAGTAGAATCAGATGGGAGAAAACAGGTTCAAAGAGGAATACAGAAAGCGAGTTGGAAGCAAGAGGTTCAAGAGGAAACAGGTTCAAGAGGAATCAGGTTCAAGAGGAATACAGGAAGAGAGTATCTGGAAGACCGTCCGTAGCTGGAGAGTATAGCAGCTTTCCAATATGCAGCCCATATATTGAGGTAGTAAAGCAGTTCGGAGGTAGCCCTTCCATGCTTTCCAGAGCCTTCAATAATGAATAATGAACACTCTGCAAAATGTGGCCTTAACGAATCTAATTTTATACACAGTTTCTGTGTGTTTGGTCAAAATGAGTTCACAGCTTGCGACTGAGCTGGTTTTGATGTGTGATGGGTCAGGAATCCCTGCCTGAAAGGCTGCAGGACAGACTTGATAATGGTGATGAACGCGCAAAGGGAAAAGCTGCCCTCTGGGTCAATAGCTGGCTGAACATCGTTCTCCATGCTCAAGTATCGGGGCCATCTTCTTTTTACCATAAAAATGTGGTCTCATTTTTGAGGCTGGTAATGACATTTGTATTAACATGCCAAATATTTATTGCACACAGACTGCAATCAACTTTCTCAATATTCTTTTTTCATCATCTCTACTTCTTTCTTCTCTCCTCCACCTTAAAATTATCAGCGGTTTGCCTAAAACACAGAAAGTGTTGACTGAAGCAAATATAAATACAGTTTGAGGGACTGATGGCTGCATGTGCTATTGCTTTGTTCCTCTTCTGCACTAGTTTCTCCTCCTGTTAAAACTTCTGTTCCTGGGGCACCTGGGTGCCTCTGTTGGTTAAGCATCTCCCTTCAGCTCCAGTCATGATCCCAGGGTCCTGGGATCGAGCCCTGTATCCAGCTCCCTGCTCAGTGGGGAGTCTGCTTCCCCCTCTCCCTATCCCCTGCTTGTGCTCTCTCTCCCTCTCTGTCAAATAAATAACATCTTTAATTTTTTTTTTTAAAGTAAAACTTCTTTCAGTGCAAGCTGCACATGTCATCATGCTTCCACATAGAAGGCACTGTAAAAACCATTGGATGTATTATAATGTCCTCACTTTAAATTTCTAACACAAAGGGCTGACATGAACACATTGAGAGAACTGAGGTTTATATGACTAAAAAGAATTTGTTTAAAAAAAAAAGAAGAAGAAGAAGAAATTCAGTTGCTATACCTGTATGCCCGAGGAATACCCCACTGTGAAACAAAATCTAGATCAGGAGTATTTTCTGCCAGTGTAGAGAATATTTCTTAAACTTTGGTTACGTGATACAGCCTTGAAGTTCCAGTTGATAAATGAGTTAGGCTATAAGGGGGAATTTTCCTCTTTGGTTTTTCTCACCTTGGAAAATAGAAGCTAAAAATACACTAAATTGCTGTATTCAAAGAGTAACTATGTTGTGGTTCTAAATTAGGATGATTCAAAGATAAATTTGGTAAATAGAACTCAGCAGAATGTTCTGACTTCCTAATCTTGCTTCCCAAAGAAAGATAAAGTAGATAAACAAATAGAACATGGGACGGCTGGGTGGATCAGTGGTTTAGCACCACCTTCAGCCCAGGGCGTGATCCTGGAGTCCCAGGATCGAGTCCCACTTTGGGCTCCCTGAGTGGAGCCTGCTTCTCCTTCTGCCTGTGTCTCTGCCTCTCTGTGTGTCTCTCATGAATAAATAAATAAAATCTTAAAAAAAATAGAACAATGCCACCATATATGGACTTGGACTAATTTGTGAGAAAATAAGACAAGAAGAATTATGACTGCACATTAAACTCACTCAAATTTCAAATTCCTCCATGCTCTTCTTTGATGTACAGTATTAGAGAAGTGGAGTCAGCAGGAGAGGCCACATCAAGAAGCTGTGTTGGAGGAAGTTCCTTTTAAAAGAGCTGAGCTCTAATCATATAACTGGACAACCAGAGGTGGTTGCGTATCTACATCTTCTCTTCCAAGACACATTGAAACCTACCCCCCTTCCTCCCTAGTCAGGAAATATGGTGACTTACAAGATTGAACATGGTCCCAAAGGAGACTTTATGCACCAAAATAAAGTAGTTTATCAAGAAGCCAATGTTTGTCTGAACTAGGAGGGTATTTCTGAGAAAGATAAGAATGCGTAAATAAGCATTCAGTAGACACTCTTTTTCCATTTTTAATAATTTGTATAAGGAATATTTAATTGGGTTGACGCTTGCAATTGGGCCAGGAACATTCAATTAAGTTTTTACAAATAGCAGCCTAAGAAGTTGTTCTGCAAGAAAAAGTCATTCTGTCAATTATATTTCAATAACCTGCTCAGGTCCAATTCAACCAGGCCAAAGGAGAAAAACATCAAAGTGTTATTTCCTACACTTGAAGTATTTGTAAGTACTTTTGATGGAAAGAAAAAAAAACAAGATCAATATAAAATATTCAGTAACTAAGCTTCTTGCTTTAGAATCTTGAACTCTTCAAAATATGCTAAAAAATAGTGTTTCAAATAATTAACAAAAGATAAATAGAAATTCATATTTGTACAAATGATATGCAAGAAAGAAAGCATAAAGCTAAGATAAAACAGGCAGCTTATCTTTCCTCCAGAAGAACACATTTTTTTTTAATTCCCCTGTTTAATAAGAAAGATGCTTCAGAGGAGACTTCGTGTTCATGTAGATGAATATCGTTTAAATGTTCTTCACGCAATACAGGTTTCTTATGTAAATATTTTTTTAGAAATGTGCTAAAAATTTTCTTATAATTTAGGTTGCATTTCTAAAAATACTATCTCAAAGTAGAATATAATCTTGGAATTATAGAAAATTACTTGTTATTGATTTGATAGAGAAAAAAATCCTCAATTTAATGCAACAATACATTCATAAACTCTTGAAACATGAGATTATAATATATAGGAATCTCAGTACAATCTTTTAATTTCAGGGGCACCTGGGTGGCTCAGAGGTTGAGCATCTGCTTTCGGCTCAGGGCGTGACCCTGGGGTCCTGGGATCGAGTCCCGCATCAGGCTCCGGGTAGGGAGGCTGCTTCTCCCTCTGCCTGGGTCTCTGCCTGTGTGTCTCTCATGAATAAATAAAATCTTTAAAAACAAACAAACAAAAAACCAGCATTTAATTTCAGATTGTTCACACAATAGGGCAGCTTTAAAAAATTCCATCTCTTCCATCAATCTCCTTAGTTTATTTCTTCTGTTGTATTAATGCCTACTAACAGAGATATACATTTAATCAGAATTGTGGACTTCAGTCAAAACCTTTAAAATAATTGAAGCAAGTTAAAACACATGTGCCTTTCTGCTTGGTGATTTCAGTCCATTGTATTTACAGCTAGTCTTTTTTATTACATTTACTGTTTATTTCAATCTACTTCAATATCAATATGAGTCTTGGTTGTTTCTATTATGTTTTAAAATATAAAATTTCATAGGCACTTTTCCAGTTTCTTTACTAGGTTAAAAGCCATTCAATTTTTTTTAAATATTTTTTATTATTATTATTTATTTATGATAGTCACAGAGAGAGAGAGAGAGAGGCAGAGACACAGGCAGAGGGAGAAGCAGGCTCCATGCACCGGGAGCCCGATGCGGGATTCGATCCTGGGTCTCCAGGATCACGCCCTGGGCCAAAGGCAGGCGCCAAACCGCTGCGCCACCCAGGGATCCCAAAAGCCATTCAATTAACTCAGGTTAATATTTATCGCCATTTTACAGATGATATAACTGAAACTAATAAACTTAAGTATTTTCCCCAACATAGAGCTCCATCTCTGATTTCAAAGTATCGCGACTGTGCTTGAGATTCTCAGGCAAAAAGCTAAAAATTTGATTGCTTTTAAAATGTGAAAGGCATGATTAATCATTTTAAGGTAAAATGACTGTTAAAGTTTCTCTTGTCTAAAAACTGTGTTCCCTTTTAGGTGTCATCTCAACTTGCTATGTATTTCTTTTTTACCACTCCTCCTCACTTTTCACATCTTTGTGTACCTTTCTTTTCATAATGATTTATACTTTACTTCACCTTCTGTAATGCTATATTTTTAACAACTCATCTTTATCTATTCCGATCTGTCCTTTTTACATGAACATCCTTCATCCCACACGCCAAATTTCTTCCCACTCTAATTTATAGACATCATCTCTTGGTTAGACTTGACCCTATCTGTCACACTGCTTTTAAATGCTTTTTTTTTTTTTTAAAGAGGGAACAGACAATATTCATGTTATAGTTCTCTGTCACCAAGATAAAACAGTTACAGTGCAGAACTTCTTTAAGTCTGGTGTTTGCAGTTTATGTTCGTGCAGCGCTGTGTACACATAACCGAAAATCAATAGGAAGTTAATGGAAAGCAAATACCATAGGGAGAATCAGACACTACACATAACGTACTTATAGAGTGAGAGAGAAAACATTTCAAGCAAATGGATGAAAACAAGTTTGGAAAGTCGAAGAAAAAATGGATCGGTTGTTTTATATGATGCTTACCTTTAGGGAATCTATAACATGGCCTTAGGTTCGATATGCTTTCACTTTCTCATACTATAAAAAATGTCTGTTTGGAACACCTTGAGGGAAACACCCAGATTAAGATGATTCACCAGGGTGTGCTTAGGAGACTCATACATCTTCTTATTCTCAAAATTATAAGAAATGAGCTCTCAAAGGTTTGAGTATCTCTCAAATGATTGATGCAATGAATGGCTAAAATAGAAATAGCCAAGCTCAAAGTTGCTCCAGCCACCGACACCTCTGTCCAAGGTAGAATTTCAGCCTCCTGAATATTCTATTGACCAAAGTACTTCACTTTAGAACATTAAGGATTGGATTCTAATAGAAAATTCAATTTATAATTATAATATGAATTATTCACAAGCATTTTCTGAGCACTTCATATGTGCTCCGTATATACGCGAGGTGGCGTGTCATAGCTCAGTCATTCTTTTGGTGATTTATAAAAAGAAGATTATATAGCAAAGCAGTTAAGATCATAGTCTCTGAAGTCAGAGCTTGATACAAAACTTACTTTGGCCCTCTGCTGTAAAAGTCTAATATATAAGGTTGTGTGAGAACTTAAAAAAAAGTATGTATTTAACCAATTATTCTATGCATAGTATATAGACAATAACATAATCTATTATTATCCCTACCAGATCGTGTGTATTAAGGCTCCTGTTCTTACTGTAGCAAATTATCACCAATTTCATAGCTTAAAACTATGCAACTTTATTTACTATCTTAGAGTTCTGGAGGCTGAAGTTCAAAATGGGTTTCACTGGGCTAAAATCAAGGTGTCAGTAGGGCTGCATTCCATCTGGAGGCTCTAGGGAAGGGTCCATTTTCATGCCTTTGCCAACTTTTAGGGGCCACGTGCATTTCTTGGCTCATGGCCCCCCTCCATCTTCATGGCCCATCATAGACTAGTGTGTTTCTTACATCTCGTCACTCTGACTCCTATCTTTCTCCTTTTGTGGCACATTTAAGGGCCTTTGTGATGACACTGCACCCACCTTGAAAATATTGAATAATTTCCTTTTTTTCCCTTCTTTTTAAGATTTCTTTATTTATTTTAGAGAAAGTGTGTGCAGGTGCAAGCAGGGGGAGGGGCAAAGAAAGAGGGGGAGAAGTAGACTCCCTGCGGAGCAGGGAGTCTAATGCCAGCTCCATTCCAGGACTCTGAGATCATGACCTGAGCTGAAATCAAGAGTGGGTCACTTAACCAACTGAGCCACCCAGGTGCCCTGAATAATTTCCTTATTCTAAAGTTACTTGATTATTAAGCTTAATCCTGTCTGCAATCTCTTTCTCCCTTGCTGTGAAACTAGTCCAACATAATTTATTCACAGATTTGAGGATTATCAGATAAGTATCACTGGGATGCTACTATCCTGCTTTCCATATACTGAGTAAACAATATTACTTGATTTACTAACTATGCCATTTTTTAAAGTTAGGCATAAAAGGAAAAGATTGACATTTATAAGATCTCTTTTCAAAATAACCCAATGATATTAGGTAGTAACAAAGTCAACTAGCTGTATGTGTATTTTTCATTAAATCAAACATTAAATTAAATCATTAAATTAAACACATTTTTATCGATATTATTACAAATAAAAATATCCCTGCAAATGACCACTGAATCCAATTGTAAATTACAGAAATGTAGAAATATATGATGGTAGATAAATTATCTCTAAAGAGTTCAATATTTTCTATAGAGCAAGGATTTATGTTACCTGTTTAAAAGAATTTTTAATTACTCTTTAAGACTAAGTCCCTGTGCTAGAAGCTAAGGAAGTAATGAAATATATAAAAGAACTACATCTCTAGGAACTTTCCCTCTGATCTTGAGAAGACATTCATTTCTCAAGCCAGTAAGTGGCAAGAGCATCAGTTTATGTTTAAGCACATTACATCTTTCAGAACTGCTTCCAGAATGAGATCAATGTGGGATAGAGTTTTCAGAGAAGAGCAAGGATTTTTGGGCATGGCTGCCTAACAATTCCGACTCACTGCTTTCTCTTAAAACTGGTAATTATTATGGATCAGTCTTCCTGCCCAATCCCCACTCCAAAAATACACTTGCAATTATGCATACAATTTCTAAGGTTTCATTGACTCCTTAAAGCCTAAAAACAAACTCCAAGGGTCTATGGCCTTGGCAAAAATAGTTCTGTTTTACTGGAGAATTAGATATGACTAGATATGATTCAATAGGACTAGACTGATAAATAAAAGAATGGATTTCTAAGGATAAGGAAACAGCCAAAAATGGCCAAGCACTCCTCTACAATATGGCACATAATTCATACTTAAAATCTGGTGAGTTCTCCTACTTTCTCTTTCGAGCTTCTGATATTTTGGAGAGATGTCTGAGCAATGTCAGTTGTGTAGCAGAAAAAATAAACCTTACTACCGTGTAAGGAAATATATATAACCAGCATTGTATTTATTTGATAGTCAAAGCCTTTCCACTCACAATGGTAGATTTCTAAGATAAGTCTTTGCATTTGCTACTTGCTTCTGACAAAACTAGATAAAATGTATTATTCTCTGCATTTTAAGTCACAAGACTAACACTTATTTCAAGAAGAAAATTAATGTTAAAGGCATAAAAAAAGAATTCAGAAATTTATACTCGTACACTTTTACATTTCCACCACGTTTTGTTACAAGTAATTATAAAGTGATTTTTTTTTTTAAAATCCACAAGCCTATTGGAACAAGTCTGACACTTTAGTATCTGGCTTAGAAAATATATACAAAACACTTTATTTTAGTTCCTCAAAAAATCATTTCACATCATGCAGACCTAGCCAAATTCCTTCTTTTCATGGTTCTCTGAATAGCACTCATCACAATAACAATGAAGTAAATCATTGAGTAATTAATTATTTAAGATTTTCCTTTTCCATCCCCATAAGAATATGAGCTCCGCAGGGAAAGAGTGGTATCTGCCTTGGTTTGTGCTATATATCCAATGCTTTATGCATTCATAGCTGCTCAGTGAAAAGAGAAATTAGTGGTTAACTAAACTCTGTATCCTTGAGATTTACTCTAGATTGAGTTGCTTCTCGGCCTTTTGGCTAAGGTCAAGTGGAGATTCATTTTAGATTGAGACTGCATGGATTATCTCATTTTTCTAAATGCTACTTCCAATGTTCTCTTATTTCCCTTGCATTTTGCTTCTTCCCCTTCTCCAGCTCTAGGGTACTGGCACTTAAAGTATCTACATAGAAGTTTGGGGGCTTTTTGTATTTTTGCTTTTTTAACTTGGCTCAAGTATAATCTTCTTTTTCCTAGAAATTATAGAATCTGATAGATTTCTTCATAACCAGGCTCTGACTTGACCCTAGCTTCCTTCTTCTGCAAACTACCCTCATAGGCTACTCAGAGATGGAATATAGTTTACACAGCTTCTACTCTTAGGGTGTATGTTGGATGACACAACTGACAGCTTCTACCAATATTATTACTGAAAAAATGTTGAATACTTTATTAGCTGGAACTCCTGTGTTATCTGTATCAACTCAATTTAGCTAGACAAAACAAGAAAAAGAGAATTTATTAGCTACATTTCATTAATGCCAAGGACAGAAATGTAGGTTGGCTTTGGAGAAAAACTGAAATAAAAAAATGGAAGACATCAAGAAGCCAGAAAATTCCCTCTCTTATCTTTTCCCTTCTGCTTCTCATTAAGCACTAACTTCATCCATTAATTTTTTCACTAAGTCCTCAGTGTTATACTGAAGAAAGATGTCCAATCTATAGCATCCTAGGAATGCATTATATTCATTCAAGTGGTTCCCTTTTTTTCAATTTGAATTTTAGAACCCATATTTAAAATCCCAGGAAAATAATGTCAATTAGATTATCTTGAATCAGATGGCCACCATGTTGTAATAAACCATCATAAAAAAAATAGAATCATATTGTGCCAACATGGCTCTCATGGACCCTCCCAAAAATGTTACAGATTAGTCAAATGGTGGGGTGGGGGCAGCCAGGAAGGAACTGGCTTCATTATAAAAATGGAAATGTATGAGGTGAGACAGCACTCTAAAATGTCCGCAAACATAAATATTAATCAATCTAGCAGAAAATAGAGTCTAATTATTATCAGGTCTCTGGATTAGAGATTGATTCATGTGCATTGAAGTGAGAGAAGAAAAAATAAATGTAAAGATTAATAACTTTTACTATACAAGAATTTAAGTTTTGTAAATCCATGAAATATAACTGAAATAAAAAGGGAAACTGCAAACCAGGAAATACTAATAAATAAATGATACCCCCCAAAAAAAATCTAGATCATGAAGGAATTCATACAAATTAGAAAGATTTAGATTAGAAAGATTTTTTTTAATCGGGAATAGGTCCCCAAATTCTTTTTTTAAAAAAGATTTTATTTATTTATTTGATTGGGAGGTTGGAGACAGAGGGAGAGGGAGAAGCAGATTCCCAGCTGAGAAGGGAGCCTGATATGGAGCTTGATCCCAGGACCCTGAGATCAAGCCGTGAGCCAAAGGCAGACACTTAACTCACTGAGCCACTCAGGTGCCCCAAGAATACGTTTCAAGATTCTTAATTTACAATAGAGTCACAGTTTTTATAATGGAATTGATATTTGAAAGTAAAACTGTTAAAGATCAACACATAATTACTGAATTACTCATTCATGGGAAAGACTCATGTGACAATCAGCATATGTGAGTAAAGAGTTCTGGAAACTCCAAGTCAGATGACTCCTTAGCAAGACTGCAAATGTGACTAAGACAAAGAGAGCTATAAAACGATCCCTAAAGAAAGAGGGCTCATCAAGCAAAGTATGCCAGCATGCAGCAAAGACAAAGGAGACTGAGGATATGAATCACAAGGAAGTCTCCAGTGCTGTCCAGGGGAGAAGATTTCTAGGAAGCTGTTATGAACATTCGCCCCTGCAGAAGAAATGGGGCCCTAAACCTGCCATAGCCACGATAGCATTTCATCTCCCCAGCAGTTAACGTCATTTCAGAGCAGGTGTACGCTAATACTGGGCAAACTCCTCAGGTCTCTTTGGAGAAGGCTACATTTCTGTCAGAGTGTCAGAGTGGAGAGAGTTGCACCCAAAGAGACATTCTGTAAAGAGATTCAGAGGATCTCCCTTCCCTCAAGTCCTCCGCAGAGTCCTGGTGAGTACGTATCTGTGAGGAAGAGGGTTTGAGGGGAAAAGTCACTAGGTTCTCTCTTCTGGCTTCTCTCACAAGCCAGAATGGAAAATAGGGCATTGCATTCTTACACATAACGCTTTTTCCTTAGTATTGTGGCAAAATCAGCTGTTCTGATCTAAAGATTACACTCAAGACCTAAAAGAACCAATTTGTTTCCATGTAACTTAATATGTCCTAGAACAAAGCTCAAAAACATGGTAGGACTAAAATGTCCAGCACTCAACAGAGCAAAATTCACAAAATCTGTTCTCCAAAAATAAAAAGAACAGAAAAATAAGACTTATAATAGGAGAAAAAATATCAAAATGGACTCAAAATTATAAAGATGACAGAATTTATAAACAAGGACATTAAGACAGTTATTACAACTATGTGTTGAATATGTCCCATATGTTCAAGAAACGATAAGATTGAGCATTTTATTTATTTATTTATTTTTAAAGGTTTATTTATTTATTTATGATAGACATAGAGAGAGAGAGAGAGAGAGAGAGGCAGAGACACAGGCAGAGGGAGAAGCAGGCTCCATGCACCAGGAGCCTGACGTGGGATTCGATCCCGGGTCTCCAGGATCGCGCCCTGGGCCAAAGGCAGGCGCCAAACCGCTGCACCACCCAGGGATCCCAGATTGAGCATTTTAAACAGAGACATGGGTAATATGAAAAATACCTACACTAAACTGGAGATGAAGACTACAATGTACAAATAAGCTTCAACCCTTACCTCAAATCTTACATAAAAATTAACTTGAAATAGATCATAGCCCTAAATGTCAAAGCTAAGACTGTAAACTCTGGACAGTACATGAGGAAGTCTTTCAGGAAGTGAACTTGGAGTACTATTTTTACCACTTCCGCGTACTACTCTAAGGTAGTACATAAAAAACTAGATCATAAAAAAGTTGATATTTGTACTTTATCAAGATTAAAAATGGCTACCCTTTGGGAGACCTTTATAAAAATAAAAAGGAAAGCCACAGACTAGGAGAAAACATTCAGAAAACACATATCTGACAAATGACTTGCTTCCAGAATATATGAAGATGTCTTACAACTCAATAGGAAAAATAACATTATAAATGGGCAAAATGTGTGAATTGATGCTTTATAAAACAAGATATATAGGTTGTCAATAAGCATTTGAAAAATCACTAATCAGAGGCACCTGGGTGCTCAGGGAGTTAAGCATCCGGCTCTTGATTTCCGTGCAGGTCATGATCTCTGGGTTGTGGGATCAAGCCTCGTGTCAGGCTTCCTGTTCAGCATGGAGTCTGCTTCTCTGTCTCCCTCTGCTCCTCCCCAAGCTCACACACTATCTCTAAATAAGTAAAAATATTTTTAAAAAATCACTAATCAACAGAAAATGCAACTTAAAACCAATCAACACCCAATAGAAACTTCTAAAATTAAAAAGTCAGACAATACATAGTATTGGCAAGAATACGTAGCAATAGTCACTCTCATATGCTGCTGGTAGGAATGGAAATTCTACAACCAAAAAAAAAAAAAAAAAAGGAAATTCTACAACCATTTGGAAAATATTTTGGGAATTTCTTATAAGGTGAAATATGCACTTAACATTTGAATCGTCAATTCCATCATAAGTACTTACCCATGAGAATGAGTAACAAATGTTTATAAAACTCATCATGGTGATGGGTAAACAATTCAAAGTATATTCATAGAGTAGAATATTACTCAACAGTGAAACAGAACCAACTACTGATTCATGCAGTAACACACATGGATTTCAGAAATACTACAGAGTGAAATGAAATCAGACACTAAAGATTACATACTGCTTGATTCCACTGATATGAAATTCTAGAATAGTCAAAAGTAATATGTAGTGATGTAAAGCAAATCAGCGATTGCTTGGGATAAGGGATAAGCAGAGTTATGGATTGTAAAGAGGCACAAGGTTACCTTAAGAATGAAAGAAATGTTCTGCGTCTTGGGTTTTGCGGAAGGTAGAGTATATGCATTTGCTGAAATTCATCAAACGATATGCCAAATTATCCCAAAGTGGATACATTTGTATATATAAATTAGTGCATTCAATTTTTTACTTTGTCTTGAGATGACAGATCTATACTATGGGAAATGGACAACAGTTTTCCCACTCGTATATACTTTGAAAGAAATGAAATAATGGATTGATAGCAATATCAGAATAAAAAGTGATAAACTTCTGGAAATGGCTGAGTGAAATTATTTGTATACCAAGGAAGTGTTCACAAAAGAGACAACAATTATGAAGAATTTTCTCAATAAAATTAAAGCAAAGAAGATAACGCTTTCTGAAGATACTAGCCACCCTCTTTCCTCAGCCACTCTGGTTTGTCAGTGGGCTCATGAACAGAGGAGGAAGCGCCAGGGATTGAGGCTATGCATGAGTTTAAAAACATGGCCTTACCCTCAACAAGACCATTCTGGCTATCATTATTGATAAACATCTAGCATGCCATAAGCCGAGTCTGATGCTGATTTTCTTTTGTGACACCATACCCAAAGAGATCAACTAGCCAGGATGACCACCCCACCTCCTCGTGGAAGAGGAAGCAAGATGTTTCATAGGAATACATGCAATAGCTATGAATATGCCTTGTTGTCTGTGCAGCTCTCTAAGCACCACCACTCAAAAGCTAATGGAATTTATGATTCTCTATCATGAATCCACAAAACTTTGCTTCTAACCAGAGAATGCATTTACCAGCAAGGAATGGGAAAAGTTCGACCCATGGAATTTGTTGATCTTATTATATGCCACTTCACTTCAAGTTTCTTTGCCTGATACAGGCAAGTTTCTTTGCCTGATACAACAGTGGAATACTCCATTAAAGACCCAGTTAGGGTGCTAGCTAATAATACCTTGACCAGCTAAGTGCTGTCCTACAAGATTTTGTGTATGTTTTGAACTAGCAACCTATATCGTGCTATTTTCCTCATAACTAAGAGACATGGATTGAGGAACAAAGAAGTGGGAATGGGAATCATTCCTCTTACTGTTATCTTTAGGGACCCAATCACAAAATCTTTTCTTCCCATTTACCATTATTGTCTCTAGGGGACCTAATGATTCTGCTGAACTTGAAGTTTAAACTATTCTCTGTCACTTTTAACTCTTCACGCCACTAAGTCACAATAGGCAAAGAAGGGTTTGCTATGCCAACTGGCGTGACTTATCCTGATTATCAAGGATAAATAGAGTTGTTGCTATATACTGAAGACAAAAAGGATGCAAGGAATCCTTTGGGTTGCATCTTAGTACTCACAGATCCAGTGGAAATGGCTAAGAATGGGGCGATCCAAATAAGCAGGGCCACTCATTACTTCAGCCCTTTGAAAATGAAATTTTGCATCCCTCTTTTTCTAATATAAAGTGCAGTAGTAGAGATTAACCTTACAGTTCAGAATGTAAATTATAAGAGATCAAAGGAAAATTCAAACCAGGTTTGAAAAAGAATGGACATCACCCAGAAGTACAGTGATTCATGGAATTTTGGGTCTACCCTTTTGAGGAAAGAGTGAGTTGCATATGACCATATATATGTATATGTGGCTATGTAGTGCAGACTTACTTCATATAATTTGGAAGCCTGAAGTTGGGTGGCACTTGTTTTTGAAGGTAAAATATGGATGGAAGAGTGTAAGCAAATGCAGAGGTGACAAAGGATGAACTAAGCTAGATATGTGTTCAACTTTGTATCACTCCTGGGCCTTTTTGCTCTGGACTGAACATTTGTATCCACCTGAAATGTGTATGTTGAAATCCTGATTTGTAATATGATAGTATTTGAAGATACAACCTTTGGGAAAGAATTAGGATTGGATTAGGTCATGAGAGTGGGGCCCTTATAAAAAGAGTCAGACACATAGGGTCTGTCTCCTTGTCATGTAGGGACACAGTATGAAAACAACCATCTGCAAACCAGGAAAAGCTCACTCATCAAACACTGGCTCTGCCAGTACCTTATTCTTGGACCTCCCAGCCGCCAAAACTGTGAGAAATCAATGTTTGCAGTTGGAGTCACCAAGTCTACGGTAGTTTTGTTATAGCAGCCCCATCTAAGACAGCATTTCACCTTCCAGGCTGCTTCAAAGGAAGAGAACCTGAAACTCTATTTCCCAGACAGCCCTCCCCCCTTAGCTGGATGGTTCCAGGTTAGTCCACAAATGGAGAGTAAGCATTAAGATGCAGAAAGTATCAGAGAAGGGGAATCCCTGGGTGGCTCAGGGTTTAGCACCTGCCTTCAGCCCAGAGCATGATCCTGGAGTCCCACATCGGGATCCCTGCATGGAGCCTGCTTCTCCTTCTGCCTCTCTCTCTCTCTTTCTCTGTCTTTCATGAATAAATAAATAAAATCTTAAAAAAAAAAGTAGCAGAGAAGAAAGCATCCTTTCCTGGCAGCAATTTAAAAAATAGGAGCAGATGACATGAGACATGGTGAGGATTCCAAATCATCCACTTTGGGTGCCTCAGGTAACAGAAATATTAGTAACCACTTTTTGGAGAGTGTTAAGATTCACCGTAACATCCAGATGAACTCCTGAGAATCCACTCTAGGTCCACTGGCCACACAGACCAGCAGGTTGGCTTCCCTTACCTTCACTCCCCAGCCCTAACCATGGTTATGCCTCTAATTCCTGGTCAAACCCCTACCTGTTTGAATATCTAGAAAGCATTCTGATCCTCTGGCTGAAATCCACAATACAGGAAAATACAAGTTTGATATGTCCAAAAATGACAGAGAATTAATCCTTCAGAAAATTAAAACACAAAAAAATAAACAACAAAAACGACCCTTCTGATGAAGCATAGATCAGGGTTTTTGCTGTGTCATGATCTACTAAAAGGGCTACTTATATGGGAAATAGAAGGGCTATTTTTATCTTAATTTGCTATAAGAAATTATTCAAAAAAATCGTGTTCTGGTTATACATTTTTTGACAGGAACTGGAGGAAAAATAGTTCACCACATCTCCCACTCAGATTTCAATTAACCTCAGCAAGTTCATCACCAGTGGGCTCATGTTACTGTACACAGCCTACCACACTCAATGTTATAACAATAGACTTGAAATATTTTGTAAATTATGAATCATTTTAGATTATTAAAAATATGACATTCAATATCAGAGGGCATTAAATGATGAATGAGTCAGTGCTAGAGGAAAACAAATTCCGGTTTCCTGCTCTAAGAAACATTTCATGCCAGTGATTACAATTTAGAGTTTTGTTTCAAACTTAATTACAAAACTAATGCTGATTTAGAAAAGATCTTTATGCATGCAACAGCTAAGGAAAACACCTCCGTGAGCAACCTGAATAAAAGCTCACTTCCAAGCATCAAAAAGTTCAAAAGGAAGGTCTCTCTGTGATTTTATGTTCAGCTTTAAAAAGATTACTCTCACTTAATAGAAAATACTTGTTGTTGTCAAAAGAAACGTTATGGTCCATTAATGTTCCTGGTAAGAGCATTTAAATATTTCATTGTTACAGAGAACCCATCATTCAAATCATTGAATATTTATTCCCTTTTCATCTGTTAAAAACAAGGTTAAATTACAGAAGTTATTCATTAAAGATCTATTTAGCCTATATGAAGTAAATGAAGCTTTTCCAACTAAAAATAATCCTGGCCTCTTGCTACATTTTTAGCATGCTGGCAAACGACATACTGATATGTGAAGAGCTAGACAGCTTTAGCGACCCCAATGTGCCTTTGGCACAAAGTCAAACAACGTCCTATCAGGGCAACACTACCGCCTGCTACATGATGTGACCCCCAACTCTATCAGTAACATCATATGCAGTTTCCAGATAAGTTTTACTATTGACATGTTCCTCTCAGCATCAAGTGACAAGAGACCATGTCCAGGAAAGAGTTCTGAACCTCAGACACACCAGAGGCACGACAACCTAATCTACGTTCAACTGAGCATTTTGGTCAACTGGTAACAGATGTTACAAGTCACAACCCATCACCCATCGTGGGAGAGGTTGTTTCTAAGGCAATTGCAGAGGACAGACAACCTCCAATGGTTCTAGAGCATGTTGCCACCCACCTGAGACAATGCACGAACGAGTAGAGGAGCCAGAAAATAGTGATAGCACAGCAGCTGTCTTTGTTAGAGTGGAGCAGAGGAGAAAACATAAGTTTGAGAAGGACCGAATAAGCTACAATCTGCAAATGATCTCTGAATCAACAGCATTTTCTAAAGGACAGACATGGGTACAGGAATTTTGCTCAGATATTTTCAGGCAATATTGTTTAATTTCTTGAAAATGTGACTTGTGAGAAAATAATGTTAATCTCCATTTGCTGACACCCACCAGATGCCAGACATTGTATCACACGCTTCATTTCTCTAACATATTTAATTCTGGTGACAACACCTCAAGATAGTCATTACTATCTTCATGTGTTAAATGAAGAAAGTAAGGTGCAGAAGCTAAGCAATTTGCTCAAGAGCGCACAGCAAGTGGAAGAGCCAACACTTGATCCCAAATTTATATGGCTCAAAGTCCAAGCTTCTTTGCTATTTAAAAATTTGTGAGTTCTATATTTATCATTGCTCATGTACATATATAAGCAAACATGCATACAGACTATGAATACATCTACTCTTATACAATTTCTTGGGCATTTTGATAATTGTAATAGGCACCAGAAGGGAGGAAAGCTTTGCAGACCATATTTCTGCCAATCTATTTGGAAAGACTGAAAAATCATAAAATCATGGGGGAAAAAAAAGGAAACTCATTTAAGAGAGAAAGGCTTGTTGATGCAGATTAGGACTATGTAAATGACTCTATTCAATTTTCTGGGATTGATTTTCATAGTACTGTAAGCAATCTCTCTAGGAAAGGGTAAGTATTAAATAGGGTTTTTATAAGACAGAGAAAGGAATGTTCACGAGGATTCTTTCTGAGGAAAAAGCATCAGCACTTAGTGAAATTTTGGATATCTCAGAGAAAAATTCAAAAAAACCTTCCTTATTATTTGCCATAAAATAAGCGGCATTGGGGATGGTGCAGAAGACAGATTAGCAGGATGTAGAAATCAGCCAAAATGATGCAGAGACTGGAGGCTGATTTCCCAGAGAAAAAGCTAAAAATATACTTCTGCTTCAAACAAAGGAAGTTCTGGAGATTGGCAGATAGTCTATTATGTTTTTCCTCTAGTTTGAAAATAAGAATGGAACCCTCTGCAATTTACTGAGACTGATGATTCAATCACAAAATACCTCTTCGTTTGATTGCCTCAGGATGCTCTCTTCAGCTGTCCTGAGCTTTCCTTTTTTTTTTTTTTTTTTTTTTTAATTTCCTTCTTTGCTTCATTTGAGTCAACCTAGTAGGAGGTTTAGGATATCTTGGATGTGCATTCTGGTAGCTCAAGAAAAAACATCAGCCGAATAAAAGCATTTGTATCTTCAGGTGACGCGAGCACACCAAGATCTTTGTCTAACTAGCCGCGCAAACTCCAACAGCTCAGGAGCTAAGTTTGTGCCTCCTGTTCCTCCACGATGAAGCAAGGGGACAGGCTGGATGACATTCTCAAACTTATCAGCTCTAACTTCCCCACGTTTGAGCACCAAGCTGTTAACTGTGGCTGGCTCCCAGGGGCCCATCCGGGCACGCCACCCTCCACATTCTGCGCCTCTACTGCAGCTCTCACTGCCTCACTTCTCAAGAATGGTATGTTTTGCTTTCGTTAACAAACGTCGATATTGATTTTGTAATCCATTATTTTGTGATAGTCGCAGAACCATTCTACTCCTTCCCTTCGGGCCATACCGCTAAATGCACATCCCCACCGAGTGCCCGCTGGAAATAATCCTGAGTCCGCACACTTTAAATACCTCCCAGACTACCCTCCTTTTACACTGAGAGGGTATTGATTTCATTGATCCTTTCAGTAAATAAATACCCCATTCTTTCCAGTCCTGTCCTTTCTTTCCCAACTTATTTTACATACTCGGACAAGTGACTTCACTGGGCCCCTCACACTATCTGACCGAACTCAGTGGGACTTGAACCTCTGAAAACAAAACCGTTGCATTTTCCTTTTGATCGTTTTAAGAGAGTGTCAATCTCTGCATATCACTTTCTTGTCCCAGCAAGGGTAAGCCTGGTCATCCCTGCCAGGCCCTTATCAAATTTCTCTCACCTTTGTGATAAGCGGTTGGGATTTCAACTAACTGAGGGGGGCTCCCTGAGAGCGTGGCTGCAGGTGGATTCCCTGAGCTATCTGCATCTGCCCCACATCTCCCCGCATCGGTGGCACGAAGGCCTGACAGCTAGATGATAATGTTGCCTTTGTGTAGCAAGGAAAATGTTTCTATTTGCCTGTCGAATGTAAATTTACTAGGCCTGGCACCCGCAAGGTGGTTTTGAGGAAAGAATGCTTTGGGGTGGATCAAGATCGAGTTTTGAAGCCACAGTTCTTTTTGTTGTGTTTTTTAAATAAGTAACTTGAACCATTTCCTTAAAAAAAGCATTGTTCTCCAAACCCAGAAAGATGAGGCCGGCAACTTTCCTGCCATTGGCCCCCGTGTTGATTGATGGTATAGCGTAGACCCTAGTTACCCAGCTATGAAATTTTGGAAAATAATTCAGGATTTGAGTAAATAACCCACAGAGGATCAGGCTCTGGTATTAAACTAGAGCAATCTCAGCTCACCGAGGGGGTTAGATTTAATGTTTCAACTGAAAGAGAGACTGGGGCACTCTCACGAAGGAGATACTTTCCTTCTTTTTTTTTTTTTTTTAAAGATTTTATTTATTCATGAGAGACCCAGAGAGAGAGAGAGGCAGAGACAGAGGCAGAGGGAGAAGCAGGCCCCATGTAGGGAGCCTCACGTGGGACTTGATCCCGGGACCCTGGGGTCATGGCCTGGGCCGAAGGCAGACCCTCCACCCCTGAGCCACCTGGGTACCCCAACCCTTTCCCTCTTATTCTCCCTTCCCTTCACTCTTCACTCTCCAATTCTCCTCCAAGAGATGATGCTGTCACTGCCGCTTCAGGGTACTCCGAGGTGCCCACCACCACTGCCTGCCTGCTCCTTAGAACTGATTTTCCTTCTCACTGTATCACAGGACAACGTTTAGAAATATGTTTCTCACCAACCAGTCATAATGAGGCTGTTCTCCAATGTAAGAATTATTCCATGTATTCATTTCCTGGGAATGCCACAAAAGACCTCCCATTCAGCGGCCTACAGCAACACGTTCCCGCCAAGTTCTTAAGGCCACAAGTCTGAAATCAAGGTGTCACAGCAGGGCTGTGTTCTCTCCAAAGCCTCCAGGAGGATATCCTCCCTTGCCTCTCCCACTCTCTGGTACTAAGCACTTTCTTGGATTGTGATGGCATCGCTCCAATCTTCACCTCCATGCCCACATTACTCCTCTTTGGTACGTCTTTTAGGTGTGTCTGCATGCAATCTCCTTCTGCCTCTGATAAAGTTATAAGGACTTTGGTGATGGTATTTAGGGCCCACTGGATAACCCAGGGAAATCTCTTCATCTCAAGATCCATCATTTAGTCATAGCCACAAAACTCCCTTTTTTTTTTTTCAAATGAAGGAACATTTACCAATTCCAGAGATTAGGACTGATATCTTCCAGTGACCATTACTCAATCTGCAACACTCAGCCGTAGAAGGTCTGGGTCATGAGTAATTGTACTTCTCTGGATATTTAGAAGAAACAAGTCATGATTTCTCTTAATGAAGAGTTGATATCAAACATCTATGTCCATTTATATAATATCAGGTACATGGTTCCTTATTAATCCTGAGTATTTATCCCAGGAAGGGCACTTTCCCTAAGTTTTCCCTACCTTCTTCGTATGTCGTCCCCACATCCTGTCCTCTGAACAATATTTTTTCATTAATAAAAATATTTATTATAGGTAAGGTTATCTTTATCTCCCTCTGCGTTCCTTCCTTCATCACGTATTTCTTGAGTCCCCCTGATGCTCCAAGATCTGCAACAGCCACTAACTTTTAATCTGAAAGTCTCTTATCCTTAATTTACTCAGGAGTCCTAGTAACTTCTGTGAAAACATTCCTGTAGGGCTATTTTGCCAGTCAGGTCTTCAAAATAGATTGATGGGTGGGTAGAAGTATAACCAAGACTCTGAGAGCAGAGGACTACTAGACTTCCCCTACTGACATCCCAAAATTTCAAATACCTTTGGAGATACTCACTACATTCCCACAGGTCCTATCAGAGTACCATTAGTAAAACTTGAAGCTAGCCAGGGTGTTGGTGAGTAACTAAAGGTAGAAGGGGACAGTTTACCTGAAGGGGTCCTTCAGGCACCACAGCTGATGATCTACCATGGGGAGTCGTTCCTTAAGAGGAAGGAAACCAAGTGCTCTAAGTCCAGAAGAAAATCAATCTAAACTGGAGATCCAAAATTAGCTCAAAGAAATGATCAGATGAGCAGAAGATTCCATTGACAAGGTAGTTGGGCAGGGAGACCGGGAAGGGAATCTTACTATAGAGAATCCAGAAATTATGTTGTCAGAAAACTTCCCAAGCTTATTTTACTGATTACAAACTTAAAACATTCTTGTGTAAAATTTGGAAACTGCAGAAATGAGTATTAAAAGATTTACCAAAGTCATTCAGAACTGCTATCATCCAAATAAAACCATAATGAATGTTCTACTCTACTCATTGTAAGTCTTTTTTTCTTATAAAAATGTTTATTATAACATAGAAGATAATTTATACATCATATGTTGCATCTTACTTTTTTTTGCTTAGTGCCACGTAGAGACTATTTTCCAATTTCATTGGATATTCTCTGCAAACATGATTTCAATGAGTGCATAATTAACCCATCATGTAACTTTACCTAAGAGTCTTTATTGTTGGACGTTTGCTTCAGATCCTGTGCTATATAAATAATGTTTAGCAAACATCTTAGTGCATGATGCTTTATATGGATCATTAATTATTACTATGAATTCCTGGATGTAAAAATACTAGGTCAAGAAAATTAACACTTTCAAGACTCCTGACACATAGTAATAAAAATTATATATAAGTGACTTAGTATAGTTTCTGGCCTGCAGAAAGCACTAATTAATGCTAGCTAGGGTTTAATAATAACTTTTCATTCAAAAAGATTGTAGCCATTTACACTCCCGTTGCCATCCCCCATTAACTACAGTTTTGTTAGAAACACATCTCTGAATCTCCTTTGAAATTTAGAGGTGGACTCTAAGTTGTGGCCATCCACCAATACCAACTACCTACCCCCAAATTCTGACCTGGTCTCAGGTAGGACTCTTGCTATATTTTAATCTCTCCAAACAACTTACAGTATTGTTCCAATCCTCAGCAACTCCTCTCTAAATGTGATCCATTAGAGCCATGCTATACGTAGTATACACCCAGCCCTGAACACATGGCTCATATATCTACATCCAAATGAAAAGTGTTCCAAGTGGTTTGATATCCTCTAAGGAACAATTTTCTATTTTATCCACATATTGTCCACCGAGAAACTACCAAGGCAAATTGTCTATTTTATGATGCACTCAGCGTATCGTCACAAGGAACATTCACTCCTCTCTCCACTATTTTGAAAAGCACTTTTAGTTTAATATATGGAGTTGTGTTAGAGGTGCCTTGCTCTTGAACATGGGGGTGATTTATAAGGGGTTCATATAAGTGTGTGCCGTGCAATCTGAAAGGCCTGACCTTTCATCAATCTTAAAATTGGGAAGGAATTATCTCATTAAAAGCAATATCATACACCTTATTCATCTGTCATGAAGTTCAACTTGAAATTTAATATAATTTAAGGCTACGCATGTATTTTATCCAAGTATGGATTCAATATCATACTTCATACTATTACAAGGTACTTCAATATGTTTTGTGTAATTCTATAAAATTTCACCCTAATGTTTCTTATAGTAGCAAGGATTCAGCTACCCTGCAAGAAAATCATGTCCTCTTATTTAAAAGTTCATCATGATTTTTTCTCGTTTGATCACTAAGTCTGCATGTGGCCATTACCCAAGACTCCCAGCTCCACTATTACATATGAGTTCTGCTGTATACCATCATGAGCTACACACATTACATCAATTAGAAAAGTCATTTCAGTTGGAAGGTCAGGGGTGGGTTTCTGCCCATAAGCACATAACTCTTTATACCACAAGCCATGTGGTCAGTATTAGATTCAAGAACTAAGAACTCTGTTTAGGCAGGAAAAACATCTTATTCATTATTACAATAAGTGCTTAGCATGGTACACATAGTAAAGGTTATTTTTCTTTTTCTTTTTTCAAGATGCATTTATTTATTTGAGAGAGAGTAAGAAGGCAGAAGAGCAGGGAAGAGAGTGTGCTTAGCATGGTACACATAGTAAAGGTTATTTTTCTTTTTCTTTTTTCAAGATGCATTTATTTATTTGGGAGACAGAGAGTAAGAAGGCAGAGGAGCAGGGAAGAGAGTCTTCAAGCAGACTCCCCACTCAGTGCAGAGCCCGACTTGGGGCTTGACCTCATGACCCATGAGATCAATCTGAGCTGAAACCAAGAGTCAAATGCTTAACTGACTGAGCCACCCAGATGCCTCTAGGTTTTTTTTTTTTTTTTTTCCTAAAAAGAAGTTAAAAAGGGAGGGAGGGTAGGAAGGGAGAGAGAAAGAAAGAGAGGAAGTCAGGGAGGAAAGGAGGGGGAGAAAAAGAAGGAAGGATGGAAGGAAGGAAGGAAGGAAGGAAGGAAGGAAGGGAGGGAGGGAGGGAGGGAGGGAGGGATGGAGACTGAAGTAACACACAACATGCAACAATTTACTTGAGCTTCGCACTTACCTGTTCCTGGCCACCTTTGGTGCTATGATTATTAAATAATAATGGATCCATGACCATTATCATACTTGACCTTGATTTAGTCACTTGGTTTGTTTTTTCTTTTTCTTTTTTTTTCTTAAGATTTATTTATTTATTTGAGAGAGAGAGAGAGAGATAGAGCGAGCAAGCATAGGGTATTGCTGATTTTGCCTTTGTAATACAACCTTACAAGCCATTTGTTAGGCTGTAATTTCCAGATCCAATCACTATTCCTAGTCTGTGTTCAAATAGATTTCTTTCTTTGTCCCAGGATCAGAAGATCTGTGCACCATTGGTTTGGTTTGGAATCTCTTACGTGGATCTTGGTAAAATTCCCTTGAGCTGAATATTAATATCACAAAAATTCTGGTGGGTCTAGCTCTTCTAAGAAAATCTATAGCCAAATTTGCCTACAACTCTAAATTTTTAAATGCTCTGGGAATAATTATAAATATCCTTGTGACTTTGCAGTAGCAGCCAACAGAACTCGGAAGTATCCTTATGCACAATTTGGGAAGGACTTTCAGATCCACCCCAAAAATAATTAGTGTGAAGATAATCTAACACAGACAACAAAAAGTAAATTCAAGCTTCTTGGGATTTCTCTCTCCCCCCCTTCCCCTACCCCCCGAACACATGCACACACACAAACACACACCAACAAGGGTTTGAGCATTTTTCCTTGGACTTAAGTAGTCCATCTTTGATGATGCTATATGACCTTATATTTCAAATCTGAGCTTTAGTATTTACAATTGTGTGCTATTCAGGTGTCATTTTTAAATAAGATTATAAAGAGGGATGCCTGGGTGACTCAGCAGTTGAGCCTCTGCCTTTGGCTCAAGTCCTGGTCCCAGGGTCCTGGGACTGAGTCCCTCATTGGGCTCCCCGTGGGGAGCCTGCTTCTCCCTTTGCCTATGCCTTTGCCTCTCTGTGTCTCTCATGAATAAATAAATAAAATATTTTTAAAGATTATAAAGAAATTTACTTTAGGGTATAATTCATTTTTTTAAGATTTTATTTAAATCTTTAAATCATGAGCAAGGAGCAAGGGGGGAGGGCCAGAAGAAGAGGGAGAAGCAGACTTCCTGCTATGCAGGGAGCCCAACACAGGGCTGGATCCCAAGACCCTGGGATCATGACCTGAGCTAAAGGCAGATACTTAACCAACTGAGCCACCCAGGCACACCTAGGGTATAATTAATTTGGTAATTTGCTTTAGAAGTTATAAAAATAGAATTATTTCAAAATAAATTTACTCTGTTTATTTAAATAGAATGATGTTAAGGACATCATCATTTTTACCATGCATATTTAAGTTTTTTAAATACCTAATTTATCTCTTCTAATTTATTTTTACTCATATGTCTTTATTTTCTAAAAGCTATGACATAGATCATCACAGAATATCCCAAGTTTCTATATACCTTTGAGAGCATATAAAATCAGAGGATTTTTGAGGGCCAAAATACTGGTTTCTGAAATTTTATCTCCTTGGATTTTGAAATTCCATGGAAATAAATTCTCATGTCCCTCAAATTGAATCAATTAATTGCTTATAACTTCACTGTGAATTTTTACTTATGAATATTAGAAGTTATAGTCAATTAGTAATCAAGAAAATAGAACCCCAAGCTTGAATGTTCTGAACTGTATTTGATATATGGAGATCATTACAGAAGAAGAAGGGTCCCTAAGAAGATTTCAGGACCACTTGGCACAGCAACAACTATCAGGTAATATTAAGGGCAAAGATAGCATCAAGAGCAACATGATAATAAACACATAAATTTATTAAGATTTTATTTTTAAATAATCTCTACACCCAATGTGGGGCTGGAACTCACAACCCCAAGATCAAGAATCACATGCTCCATTGACTGAGCCAGTCAGGTGTCCCCCAAATCACATAAATTTAGTTAGCTTAAAGGCAGTCAAATTTATTTTCGTTTGTACTACTCTCCTACTTACATTTCTCTTTAATAAAAAAAAAACTTAAGAAGGGGGCACCTGGGTGGCTCAGCTGGTTAAGTGTATGCCTTCAACTCAGGTCATGATCCTGGGATCCCAGGATAGAGCCCCACATTGGGATCCTTGCTCAGTGGGCAATCTGCTTCTTTTTCAGCCCCTCACCTTACTCATTCTTTACCTCTCAAATAAATAAATAAAATCTTTTAAAAAATATATCTAAAAAGAACTTTACAAAGTTATTTTCAAATGCCAGGGTTATGAGTTAATAAGAGAGCCAAGAGGGATTTGGGATCCAAAACGCTCAGAATTGAAGGCCCTAAAAGGGGATCCAAAGTGAGATGAAACATTACTGTTGGAAGTATACAAAGGTCAAAGATCGAGAGGAACTAAATAATTGATTTAAACTTCAGGGGTAAGGTGATCTTGAAATTAAAATATGTTGGACTCCATAAATAAACCCTTAATCATTTCCTGCTCTGACCAGACTAACACATGAGCATTCTAGGACCTCGCAGTATAAGGCACATGAATCAAGATCAAAATATAATAAACAAGCTACTGTGACAAGAGTAAAAAAGCATGTGTTGACCAAGAATGACCTAGTTCCCACATGGACTGGCATAATGTTTTCAGTTATAGACCATTAGTATACTGATGATGAAAATCTTTTTGTCCAAAGTTTGTCTTCTGTCTTCCAAAATCCTTTTATGTCTCCCTGCTTCTTCTCTATATAATTTCAATTGAAAATAAAATATTCAAACACCAAGTATCTATTATCTATTTGTTTGCCTATCTATCTATCTATCTATAAATCAATCAATCAATCAATCAATCAAATATTGGGCTAAGGAGCTAAAGAAGAAACTTTGTCCTTCAAGGAAATTTGCCACAAAATAGTGTGGCAAATGAACAGATTAAACAGTTGAACAAAGTGAAGAGTAGGGCAATAGGTAGAGTCAGAGGAAGGAGAGATTATACTCAGTGGAAGAGATTCAGAAAAGTCTTCATGAAGAGGGGACATTTCAGAAAGAACCTTAAAATGATTAAGATGTTTGTCAAATAAAACTGGGGGAAGGGTTATTTGCTACCAAATATGCAATCGTTGAATATTTCTGAACAAGAATAGTAGACATTGGACATTAGAAAAATGTCACCCTCTATCCCAAATTTGACAAATAAGAGATGAGTTATCTCAACATTTTTAGTGGCAATTTTATTCATTCCAAAAGGAGATTTTAATTTTTATTTATTTGAGAGAGAGAGAGAGAGAGAGAGAGGGCATTTGTGGGAGGAGGGGAAGAGGGAGCAGGAGAGAGACAAGCAGACTCCCTGCTGAGCATGGAGCTCCATGCAGGGCTCAATTCCAGGACCCTGAGATTATGACTTGAGCTGAAGTCAGACAGTAAACCAGCTGAGCCCCCAGGTGCCCCATCCAACAGGAAATTTTGATACTCTTTCTAAGACTGTTTAATTCCAGCAACCCTCACATATTTAAAACTGGTAATAAATTATATGAAATAATTAGCTCTTCCTCTGACAATTCACAAGATCATGGAAATTTGAACAATTTCCTGTTCCATTTTGATAACCAATCTCTGGTTATCTTTTGGTTGATGATCTTTCTAAGGAAGCGTGTGCTTTTTTCTAAAGTGACTTTGGAGAATTCTTGTAAAATTTTTCTCCTCAAATCTAGCAAGATGGAAATTATGCTATAGGTTTAAACATCAGGAATTACAATTTTCCATCACAGAGTATAACTGTTTATTTCCTTGAGTCACACCCTGAAAATCTTATGTTCGTGTGTATGTGATCTACGTGCTTATGTGGACACATGAAGTGATTTTCAAGAGTTATCTTAGGTCAGATGCACAGTGCTGGCTCATTGAAATATTTAGGTAAAAATTCTCATTGGTTTCTACATGGACCATTTCTTAAATCAATTAAAATTAAAAAGGAGATTTCTGCTTCTAAATATAGCTCCATGAGAAATTTCTGGAAAGTTTTTGTGCATCTGTCACCTAAACTCTAGATTGCCTTTCTGACCTTGGGGGGATAAGAGCTCTTCTGTTCCTCACAAGTTGGATTAGAAGCTATTAAAGCCCTGAGGACATTCTAAAGACCAAGAGCTTCAACCACCTCTGCTAGATTTGAGAACAAAAATTATCTTCATTAGTCTTGTCTCCGCCCATTGCGTGAACAAGAGATGATGGAAGTAAGAATGCCCCCACTCATTCACCACAGAGACCCTGGCTTAGGAAGTGCTACCTCTTCTGGAACTGTCCTTTGTTAAATGTAGAGATGTTCTATTTATTGAGAAACATTTGCATTAGCCTGGAATGAAATAAGTAATCAACTCAACCTCTCCAAAATTCCTAACTATCTACATTGCAGATGCTGTATATTTAGGAAGCAATTCACACAATCCTTGTTCAGGGAGTAGGTGGCCTCTTGGAAACATCCTAGCCATTCCAAGGCCCAAAATATCACTCCTGCTACCACTTCCTCACCTATTCTCCTCATGAGATTTCCTCTTTGGCATCCAGTTCAGTGCTTTCTCTGCTCTCCTGTACTGTCCAAAGCTATTTTGAACTTTTGTGATCATTTTACTTTGAAATAGAAATTAGCCTTTAGCTTAGAGCAATACTGTTAGGTAACACAGGTTGAGTTGTTATATTTCCTTCCCCTTCTTGTCCTTATTGTCACCAGATTCAAACTTGATGTATGGTTTTTCCCACATTTAAGAGTTAAACTGAAAAACCTAAATCATCTGGAGAGAAAACAAGTTCTGGGCATAAATTTTCCTTGATGTTTTTAATTTACTGATAAACTTAGGGAAGCTCTTCTTCCTGAGAGCTTCTAGGAGTTTGAAAAAAAAAATTAAATTCTCTTAATTTCATCCAAAGTTAGTGTTAAATTTCACAGCATATATATCATCTCACTTCTGTTAGAAGGGCTACTATCTAAATGACAAGAGGTAACAAATGCTGACAAGGATGTGGGGGAAAGTGAACCCTTCTACAGCGTTGGTAGAAATGTGAATTGGTGCAACCACTATAGAAAATAGTAGAAAGCTTCCTCAAAAAATTAAAAATAGAACTACCACATGATCTAGCAATTCAACTTCTGAGAAATGAAATCACTATTTCAAAAAAATATCTGCACCTCGTGTTCATTGCAGCATTATTTAGAATAGTCAAGACATAGAAACAACCTAAGTGGGATGCCTGGAGGGCTTAGTGGTTGAGCGTCTGCCTTTGGCTCAGGGGGTGAATGGGGATCCTGGGATTGAGTCTCACATCCGGCTCCCCGCAGGGAGCCTGCTTCTCCTTCTGCCTGTGTCTTTGCCTCTTTCTATGTGTCTCTCATGAGTTAATAAATAAAATCTTAAAAAAAAAAGGAAAGAAAGAAACCACCTAAGTGTCCTTGATAAACGAATGGATAAACAAGACGTGATATATATTCAATGGAATATTCAACCATAAAAAGGAAGGAAATCCTGCCATTTGTGACAACATGAATGGACCTTTAGAGAATCATGATAAGTAAAACGAGTCAGACAGAGAGAAATATTGTATAATTTCACCTATATGTGGAATATAAAAAACAAAAATGAATTCAAAGAAACAGAGGGAATTGGTGGTTGCCAGCAGACAGTGGGACAAGGAAATGGGTGAAGGTAGTCAAAGGGTACAAACTTCTAGTTACAACATGAATAAATTCTGGGGATCTAATGTACAGCATGGTGACTATAGTTAACAATACTGTATAGTATACTTGAAAGTTGCTCAGAGAGATCTTAAAAGTTCTCACCACACACACACACACACACACACACACACACACACACACAAAGTAACTGTGTGAGGTGACAGATGTGTTAACTAACTTTATTGTGGTGCATATCATTTCACAATATATATGCATATCAAATCATCACAGCATACCCCTTAAACTTAGTGTTTAATGTCAATTATATCTCAAAAAAATTCACCTGATAATACCTACATCATAAATTTAGAACATTAATGCTATTCTAGAAAAAGACATTCACAATTATTTAAATCAAAACAAGAAATAGAAATAGCATGAAAATAAATAGAACCTGAGAGGCCAATGTTGTCATTTGATTATATGAATTTACTAAAATCAACAATTAACTGAATGAGGATGTTGATGCAGCAATTATAACTCCTCCCCCCCTTTTTTTTTCCAACCAAATGACCAAAGGGTCTTAAAACTTTTAGAAAAGTAAATACAAAGAAATTATTTACTGGTATCAGACTGTTTTTAGTTTGTTTTTTTTGCCTTTATCCTTTCAAGAGCAATCCTTTTCCTCAAAAATTCGTGAAAGGTCACCTGAATTTCCACAAATGAGGCAATCTAGCCAACAACGACTTTGTAAAAAATTTTGAGTATAGTTGACACTAATGTTACAATATTTTCAGGTGTACAACATAATGGTTCAACAACTCTATACATTACGCTACGCTCACCACAAGTGTAGCTACCATCTATCACCGTAAAATACTATTACAATATCATTGATCATAGCATTTTCTCTGCTGTGCCTTTTATTCCCATGACATTCATTCCATAACTGAAGTCTGTATCTCCTACTCCCCTTCACCCACTCACTACCCCCATCCATGGCAACCAACAGTTTGTTCTCTGTATTTATAGGTCTGATTCTGCTTTTCCAATAATGACTTTTTAACTCCCAAATTGAAGGGACACTTGTAAACCCTCATTTTAGTTGACCTCACAGTCACTTTTGGCACTGTGATTATTTCTTTTGCTTTGAAATTATTTCCTCTATCGAGTTCCAAGATTCTGCATGTCTTGGTTTAATTCCTACTTCAGTGATAACTCTTTCTCAGTCTCTTTACAGTTTCACCTTCCTGTCCTCCCAGGAAATGTGTGTTTTTCCCAAAGTACCTTCATCTGTACTCTTCTGCGTCCAGTTAACTCTCTGTCCTGGAACATCTTAGCCAAATCTGTGATTTCAACTACCATTTGTTCAGTGGTGAATCTCAAATCTATATTTGCATCTCAGGTCTCTCTCCTGAGCTCCAACCCCTATATCCATAAGCCTATTACACATCATCCATCTATAAATCAATAGATCCCCAACTGAACTCACCATTTTTCCTACTTTTTTCCATGCCCATTCCTTCAAAACACCGTGATGGGGGTGACCATCTAACTATTCAGTCAGTAACTGAACAATCGACGTCAACCACTTTATTTTTTCCATCCCCCATTCCCTCTCAATCCAGTCCTACTGATCTTAATCTTCTTAAATCATCCTCATTCTCTCAGTTCCTACCACTGCTCCTTCAGCTCAAGTACTCATCACTTCTTCTCTGTAATAAGGAATAACATCCTAGCAGATCCCCCCAGTTTATTCCGAAACTTCTCTACATACATTGCACACAGATGCTAGAGCTGTTATTCTTAATGGAGTGACTGGAAGGAAATCATATAATCCCATTCAAATGTTGCAGAAAAAGGATGAAAAAAGAAAGACTTCTTTAATTAAGTCATATTTCTGGTAATTTGTAAAATTTCATTGGAGATTATAATTTCTTTCTTTGCAGTAATAATTTTTATTTTGAACTTCAAAATATTTCAAAGAAGACCATATGTTTATGTATATTGAAAAATGGCATGTGTTGTTTTTAAGAAAAAAAAAGAACCTATACCATATAAACTTCTCTAGGGTCCACATTCACCTTAGAATAAAGAGCCATTTGTTTAGCATGTTTTATAAGATTCTCAACAATCTGGCTCCTATTTACCTCCCCCAGCTTCTCATCAATGATTACTAAACATAAACACTATATAAAGCTACAAGTGATAAAGAGCTATTTGAAGTCTTTGCACATGCTATTTTCTCTATTTGAAATACCCAAACTACAGGCTGGTGTGTGTGTGCGTGCACACACACACACACACACACAATTTCCTACTGGCTGGTATCTTCTTTTTCTTCAAGAAATTCATCAAGTATAACTGCCTTTAGAAAATCTTCTTTGACAATAAAATAAATTATTTTCAGGGTAAAAAAAACATGCCTCTAACTCTCTACTCTCATCTTTAAATATCATGTGAATTCCTCTATTATATTACCCATCACACTGGAATGAAATGCTTGGTTTCCTTATCTACATTCCCTACTAGACAGTGAGCTTCCTCAGAACAAAGATTACATTTTTCATCCCTATGCCCCCAATATCCAGCCTGGATTTAAATAAATGTTTTCTGAAACCACTTAAACATGTTTTAAATGTTTTAGTAAATAGTAAACAAATTCCTTAATATAGCTTTGTTTTGAGCATTTCATGACCGATATTCTCTAGCTTATAATACGATATCGCCATAAACAGAGAATAGCCACTAAATGACTCACCACATTCTATGGACTATGTGTCAGAGGCACTGAAGTCTGAAGTACGATGAAAGCTTTAAGACAAAATAAGACACAAGTTTCATATTTTAAAAAAATTCTTTACAAGCAAAAGCTCGCCAGTTAGCTAAATAAATTAGGTTTAGTTCATTCGTAATTTTCTCTTTAATTGACTTTAAAACTCAAATTTATAAGCCTATTAACAAAAGAAGACAAATTGCTTCCCATAGACAGTACATAAAGAAATTTGGTGAATGCAAAGTAGCCCAAATAAATTATATTGCAAATTGTTTTAGAAGAGAATAGTCCATTCAAGGAAGATAAACTTGCTATTATTAGCTAAGATGGTCCTTTAATGTTTTTGTTATGTGTATTTATTATTATATAACCAACTATTTACATCAGCATGGATTTGTTCCTATTGAACATACAATTAAATTCCACAAAATTTGAGGAATTACAATAATGTATTCATAACCACCCTGAATATGTGTTTAAGACATTTGACTGTCTGCCAAAATTTTTTATCATCTCTTATGCTAAAGGATTGCATAGGGAGTTTAAGAAATAAAAACAGCTTTTGTCTACTGCTCACCTGGCTAGTTGCACAATTACTGTATACACAGTGTGTAATCCGAGTCCGGGGTAAGATGACAGCTTTGCTGCCACCATCACAATCAGAGAGAAGAGTCACCTGCAGGTGTCACAGTGCTCCCTGGCCATGGTCAACACCTGGGCACTCAAGCCCCTATTACCCAACAGGCTGTAACTCAGGGCACAGAGCACAGAACCTCTGGCCTATTATTCAAGGTCAACTCTGCTAAATCTGTGGTATCCTTGGAGTTAACATCATGCATTGTCTAAACCTCCACTTGGTTGTCTAAACCTCATTCTATGAGACTCCTTCATTCTTCCACACATTGATTTATTCTTTCACAAAAATGTATGGAGTACTCACCTTGCACAGGCTCTGTGCCTTGTGCACAATACACACAGGATTCAATATGAGAAAAACAAGCAATGGTCCTGACCTCGTCGAGTTTATAATTTATTTGGGATTCATTATTCACTTAAATATACATCATTCTAAACTCACTAAGCATCATAAAGGAAAAATATATAGGATAACTAAGATACCTAATGATAAAGTGAGAGAAAGATCTCCTTCCCCACTTTATCACATTATCTTAACCTCTGATAGTCTTATTTCCCAGCTCAGAAATTGCCTAATAGCTATCCATTGACCAAACCCTTATTTCTCAAACATCTTCATGGTCCAGATATAGAGGTTGGCTCTGCCCATTCAACTGTCATTAAGAGCTGTTACAAAAATAATAGTCTTCCAGGGCACCCGGGGGGCTCAGGGGTTGAGCATCTGCCTTTCGCCCAGGGTATGACCCCAGGGTCCTGCAATCGAGTCCCACGTCAGGCTCCCCACAGGGATCCTGCTTCTCCCTCTGTGTCTCTCATGAATGAATAAATAAAATCCTTAAAAGTAATAAAATAATATGTCTTCCATAATATTTTCAAATGATAGACATGTCTATCCTTAGACATGTCTAGGTGTTTTAAAAGTATTTTTAAGTATATACCTTTTAATTCTGCACATATTTTTAGCTTGTGCAATTTCTTGGAGTAGGGATACCATGAGCTTATTGTCCATCTTGTAAATGTAGAGAAGAGATATTTTGGTTAGTGAATGGCCCTAAAGGAAGCTTTTGGGCTTGTTCTAAATGCTGAAGTCTTGATAGAGTCGTACAAAAGTTATGGGGAAAATGAACATTTAGCTAAGGCTTCTTTCTAAGACAGTTTGTGACTGGAGCTAGATGAGGGAGAAAAAGAAGACTAGCTTAGAAAGTCTCGGAGTTGTCTTGAGGGATAATAATAAAGTTGTCTCGTGGGAGACACATAATTACTGAGTGCTGAGCGTGGCCCCACACTCACTGGCACCACCACACTGCCATGCCACGTGAAGATTTGCTCATACGGAGATGATATTTAAAGCATCTCAAACTATAAAACCGGTGCCCACTGTTTAAAAACTTGAGCCTGACTCTTTTTGCATATGGAACAAATCCTGTATAAATATTAATTGGATGACTGTCAGCTCCCCTCATTCGGAGTTACTGTTACATCAACTGTCAACCCACAGACAGGTTGAAGAGGGGGTAGGGACCCTCTGGGGACCCCTCTGATCTGTCTGCCCTGCATCCTTGGTTTAAGCAGGGAGCTGGCCCAGGCCAGCGCAGAGTCAGAAGAGCTGCCGAGCTCCCGGCCTCTCCCAGGTGACACGCTCATGGCTCCGGCACAGGTGTGTCCTTGGCCATAAAACTCCCCCCGTGGCCCAAGGTCAGCAACAAGCTCTCACTGGGCCACAGAGACTCTTCCTTGGAATGAGGAGATGGACAATAAGGCTTTTCCCCAGCATGCTGAACCTTTCAGACTTGGGAATTCCACCGCACAGAGGGCAGGGACAGTGGAGAACCGAGCAGCCCTCAAGCAAAACTGTCTTCAAGATCCAACTTGCCCTCTGAGGTTGCCTCCACCCCACCTGTCTGACCTCTCTGACTTGGAAGGTTGGACTACCAAGTCTTCAAGTCAAATGGTCCCTCCGGGGTCCCCATCCCGGCTGCCGGCTGCCTCCCGCTGGCCAGGACCACGGCCAGCTCTGCACTTGACCTGCAGGGCTCAGGCTGCAGCTCTGCAACGGCCGCCTGCTGCTTCCGGGCCTGCCAGAGCCAGCAACACTGGGGCCAAAAGAGCACACTCTGGCTTTGAAGACCACCGACACAGACACAGATGGGACTTTCTGCAGAGCCTTTCCCTGGGTCTGCAGCTCTACCTTATACCCAGTTGGATCCGCTCTAAACTTTTCTAGAAAAGAGCTCCCCGTTTGTATTTTGTTCTTCATTCTGCTGAGGTTATTTTTGAGCTGCATCTTACTATACCACATCCTGCCTATTTATTTATTCTTTCCCCAATGCCTGGCGAAGGTCTCCTACCTCCACCTCCTAAGACAGGTGTCTAGGTAGCCTAAAACTGTGACTTAGCCGTACACACCCTGCCTCCCGAAGTGGTGAGCAGCAGCATCGGCTCTCTGCTTGAAAAGTTTGGAGACCATCACCACTTGTCAGCTAACATCCACTGTGGCTTGGAGAGGATGATGATCTAAAGTGGGAGGACTGAGCAGACACAGCTTGCTAGCCCATCTGCAAGATCAGAAGGTCCTCTCCCATCCAGCCTGATGTGTCACTTCCCTGCAGGAGCAGCTCCTGGCAAAGCTCATTTCCAGGGTGGCAGATAAGAGAATGGGGTGCTGGGCAGCAGGGGAGCTACGGTCAGAACTGCCAGGCAAGCTCCATGCTCAAGTACCACCCTCCATAAATTCTCACAAGACGAAGTGTGTACCCGAGAAAGCAGTGAACTCTTTCCATTGTACGTCTCCCATTTGGCGAGAACTTGAAAATTAAAATAGGAAAAAGTGAAAAAGAGCCTCTACTCTCAAATCAGAGTGGATGGCACCAAAGAGCAGCTCTTTTCCTGGTTCCAACTCTTGTCTGAGTGTGTGTGACCTTGGGCAAGACTGAATCGTAATATTCTCAGCTGTTTGGGTTTTTTTGAGACGACAAATAGCCTCTCTGTTAAGGTGATGACCCCATGGGACAATAGAAAATTGTCCTTGTGTCGCTAAAAATGATATATACACGTGTGCAGTAAAACTATGCAACTTGACATGTGGTATAAAAAGTACATGTATGGGGGCCCCTGGGCAGCTCGGTAGGTTAGCTGTCTGACTCTCGATGTTGGCTGAGGTCATTAGATCGAGCCCTGCATTGGCCTCCACGTTCCACATGAAGCCTGCTTAAGATTCTCTTCTCTCCCCCCACCCCTTCCCACTACAGCCACTCATCCTCACTCTCTCCCTAAAAAATAAATGATAAATTACATATGAAATAATATCATAGATGAAATACAGTGGTGCATAGATCTGGTTACTAGACATGCACAGGGAAAGTTTGACAGCACTCCTGATCCCGATACTATGAACTCCCCAATCATGGGTAAGTGAATGTATTATCCTTTCCATTTACTTGAAGAAGGGATATAATTTTTAGATTATATTTTCAATTGCCAATTTTAAGAGGGATTGAGAAGCCAGTAATTTGAAAATATGTCTGAAACCAATAAAAACATATAAAGAAATAGAAATGTGTACCGATCTGGTCTGTTGTCCCTCAGCTGTTGCTGACACATCCTTGAGATGATCTTGATAGAAGGACAACCAAAAGGTATCTTCCTAATCCAAACTGATGAATTTACAGTACATAGAAGTTATTAATACTAACAGAATTGGTGGACTTTGATGCTACATTTATATTCTAAATTTTTTATATAAAGATATTAATAATCCCAAATATTGGGTGGGATTTTGTTTCTTAAAACTCCCAGGCAATAATAAGATCAGTCATCATTCCTTTAGCAACACTTCAAACAAATCTCCCCAAAGTTGTTAGGATATTATGCAATTAAAAAATAGTGGATTGGACAATATGGTAAAAAGTACAATGAGATTAAAAATTACTTCAGGCTTTCTTCAAGTTCAGTGAAGCTTGGCATGTAAAAAGTAAATTTTAGGAGTAAATTATTTGGGAAAGTCCTACACTGCAATCATTCGACAAAATAAATGTCTGATATGTACTGGGCAAAAATGTTAAGTGTGGGAGATGCATAGTTAAAAATACAAAATTCTTACCTTCCTGGAGTTTATACCAGCAGGAAATACACAGATTAAACAGATAATTATAAGAGGTGACTAATTACAAGGGTTCAAAGTACTGCAAACGGAGGGGTTGAAATACATATATGGTCACCACACAACAAATGAAGTTTTAATTGGACGAAGGGAGTTAATAACAGGGACTAGGAGTCACTTGAGATTCTTGATTCCTAAGATGAGAATTATACCAGTAGGAGGAAAGCCCATCATCAGAGAGCGAGACCGGCCAGTGGGTGCGGATACCTTTCCAATTCAGGTAAGAGGTGAGAGTCTCTTTCAGCAAGACTTCTCAAAACACAGCGCCAAAGGATCGGTGGCCGTGTGTATCCCCAGATTTATGTTAGTATGAAATCCTGAAATTTAGTGATAACAAGACAGAGCACAACAGTTTCCTGGATACTGAAATCTATAGGTACAGTCAGTTGTCTTTAACACAGTTTTCTGAAATAAACTTGATGCAATTGTACCCATTAAAGCAGGACTATAAGATTAGTCTTTGCCTCTGTGTCAATTATACTAAAAAAATTAATATTTTTCCTAATACTAAGCTAAATATGATTTGTATATTTTAATCAGCACATAGGGGATGAAATAAAAATTCAAATGAATGTTTAAGGTATATGAAGAGACTTCAAAGAAGTTACCTTCCCAGAAACCCCCCTCATACACACATAGACAAAAAAATTTCCAGTAGAGACATAATTTTACTCTTCTCTGACTTTAGAGATACTGTAATTGGAAGTTTTCAAAGAACTTTGCAGTTTATATCCTACCTTTGCAAATAGGTGGTTTTTGACCTTGAATAAGTTACTTACATCCTGAGTTTCCGTATCTTCATTTGTAAGACGGAGTTAATAACATCTCCACAGACTTGTGGGATTCCCATGGTGAGATGCTCCCCTTTGCCTAACGCAAAGCAAGTACCAATGGGAGTTTCCTAGTCTCTCTTCCATCTCTGTCCTGCTCACTTTGCTAACACCAAACACGAGAAAGGGGGGAAATAGAGAAACGGAGAGAAGAGAGTAGAAAACATGCTTCTCTTTCTAACAGGGCCAGAGTCAGAATGAGAGACACCTTCCAGGCGCAGGAGAAATGAGTGAAGACAGATTTACATTCTGGTTATCACGTGGTGATTGAGAATCTCTGCACTTAATTTAGGGCCAAACACAAAGTAGGTGTTTAGGGGCACCTGGGGGGCTCAGGTCATAATCCTGGGGTCCTAAGATTGAGCACCCCCCCATTGAGCTCCCTGCTCAGCAGGGTCTGCTTCTCCCTCTCCCTCTGCCACCTTCCCCCTCGCTCATGCTCTCTCTCTCTCTCACTCTCTGTTCTCAAACTCTCTCTTAAATAAATAAAACCTAAAGAAACAAAACAAAACAAAAACAAACAAACCTAGGTAGGCACTTAACACTGAATGAATTGAATATAATGAAAAGAATGACTAAGTTGAATGCCTGCACTGCAGGAATGCATAAATAGATGCATGGTGTCCATCTCAAAGTGTCTTTGCACCTCAACACCTCAACACAGTTTTTTTTTTTTTTTTGTGGGGGGGTTGCTATTTTCTCTTAGATCAATGGTTTTCACCCTGGCTATGAACGTTCCACTGGACAAACTTTAAAATTTCCCAGACCGGGGCACCCGGATGGTTCACTAGGTTAAGCATCTGACTCTGGATTTTGGCTCAGATCATGATCTCAGGGTGGTGACATCAAACCCCACATCAGGCTCCATGCTCAGTGGGGAGTCTCTCTCTCTCTCCCCCTCGGCCCCTCCCCCTCCCCCATGTGTGCACTCTTTCTCTCTTTCAAATAAATAAATAAATCATTAAAAAAATTAAATAAAGCTGCCCGGAACAATTGCATCAGGATCCTGGGGGAAGTGCGGCATTAGTCGTTCACGTTCCCAGGTGATTCCAATGTGATGCCAGCGTTGACCACAGTAAAAGATTCAGCTCTTTATACTGGCTGGTGCCCCACCTCATTTATACTAACCTGGTAACAAACATCACCTTCCTATTAACCTATCTTTAGCCCGTGCCTTTGAGTTAATAATTAATCACTCTGTTTTGTCCTAGTTTACTGACCAGTGAGCATTAAATGATGAGTCCTTGTCGGATCTTGGTCCTTCTAGAAACCAAACTACATGTGGAATGGTGTGTAATAAAGGGCACATTAGATGGACTTGAAAATTGAGCACAAATCTACAATTCCCGCCGAGTGGTGGAATGACCGAGGGAGCAAACTCTCCCCCTATCTCTGTACTTCTCTATCACTGTATCTCAAAAACCCTGCCCCAATCCCCAGCCCAATTCAGTTAGAATATCTGCATTTGGGACCCAGACATCAGAATATCTTTTCAAACCTAGGGACACTTTCTGCAAAGCAGGAATGTTCTAGGCTCCTGTCTGTACATGGCCACCTGCCATAGCCTTCCGTATAGTTGGCCCCAGCTATAAGTGGAGAAAGCGAAGCAGAACGATGGGACCCTTGTGTAAATATACTCCTGCTGTCTCCTTTGGGTCTCTCCAAAGGGAGAAACCCAAGCCCTGAAGCCATCACTACTGTTCCAGAAGCAAAGGTGAGAACACATGCTGCCTATTGCCCTCTCTGGTCTGCAGCATATAAATGTAGCCTGGACCTACCACACCCTTCTTACACCCGAATTTTCCATGTAATTCCACATTTTTTGGAGCCTGATATTTTGATAGAGTAAGGCTGCCCATTATTGGGGCTTCCACTGCATTTATAAGTAAGACTGGTAATGGTTCAATGTCAATCTCTTCTTCTGGAAAGCATAAGAATAGCAGAATACTAATCTACATGGATGCATGAATGTGACCCTATCTTGGACATTTTGATTTCTGATAGTCTGTTATTGCCTGTTTTTTTTTCTTCTTTGTTCTTTTTAAAAATATTTTATTTATTTACTCATGAGAGACACAGAGAGAGAGAGAGGCAGAGACACAGACAGAGGGAGAAGCAGGCTTCCATGCGGGGAGCTCAAAACAGGACTCGATTCGAGGACCCCAGGATATGCCCTGGGCTGAAGGCGGCGCTAAACCTCTGAGCCACCTGGGCTGACCTTTTTTGTTCTTGATACCAGCTTTCTCACCCTCCCTCCTTCACAACATTACTCTACCTTTCCTTTCCAAGAAAATCATGTTGAAAATGCAGTAGTTTTTCCACCATATTTCTCAATATATACATGCATAAATATGGACAGGTTATTTTCATGATTCACTACAAATTTTCATGATTTTCATAATCTTATTATATCTACTTTTCTGGTTCTTTCCCTTTTAACTCAATAATGTCTCATGGAAATTCTGCAAAGCATATAAATAAATATATATGTTTATTATATATAGTATATAAATAAATATAGCCCTAATTCATTTTTAATAGCTGTAAAATGATTCGTTATATGCAACTACAATAATTCAACCATCATAGTGGATATTAACTTTTTCCCCATTTTTTTTAAAAAGACTTACTTATATATTTTAGAAAGAGAGCATGAGCAGGAAGGGCAGAGGCAGAGGCAGAGAAAATCTCAAGCAGACTCTGCTCAGTGCAGAGCCTGATGTGGGCCTGGATCCCACCATCCTGAGATCAGGACCTGAGCTGAAACCAAGATCAGACCCTTAACAGACTCTACCACCCACGTGCCTCATTAATTTATTAATTTTTACGTAGGCCCCACGTCCAGCATGGAGCCCATTGAGGGGCTTGAGCTTGCAACCCCAAGATCAAGATCCAAACTGAGATCAAGAGTCAGGTGCTTAACCCACTGAGCCACTCAGGCATCTCTTTTTTTCCTGCTTTTTTTGTGGTATTATGAACAGTCTCTCATTAGTCATCCTTATATATTTATACTTCTATATTGGTGCTTTTATTCTATACCCAAGATAGAATTGCTGGGTAAAAGGGAATATGAGGTATTTTTTTTTCTTTTTAATTACAATAGCTATTACTACATATCCTACCCCCTCTCCCCCAAAAATAAGAATTCACATTTCCACTAGCAATTTCTGAAAACACTCTTTTTCCACCACAAGCAGTAGGGAGATATCAGTGTTTCACTTTGTTTTGTTTTTTTAATTTTGGCCAATCTAACCAGGTTATGATGTTATTTATCTTGGTTCATTTAATTTGCATCCCCCTAACTCCTACTGAGTTTGGTCACCATTTCATCCATTGACATTTTGGATTTTCTGTCCTATGAATTGTCCATTCGTATCCTAGGATCCATTTTCATGATTTCTTAGGGATTTCAATGATTTCTTAGGATTTTTAACATTTTATTTGTTTTCTTTAAGTAAACTCTACACCTAATGTAGGGCTTAAACTCATGCCTCAGAGATTAAGAGTCACATGCTCTACTGACTGAGCAGGTCAGGCAACCCTTTTTCAGGATTTTTAGGCTTTCACCATTTAGGGAGAAATAAGTTTCAGCTGCATTTTTAGTAAATGGTCTTTTAAACTATAATGTGTTTATTTTTTCTAAACATTTTACTGGAAATCCCTAATAAATTTTAAATGCTATTTTCAACATCTATTATTATGATGTTTATTCTCTTTGCTTTATATTAAGTCATGGATTAAATTCTGGTGGCAGTTTTCCTAATGATAAATCATGACCCATTGCTAAAAATAAAACCTTTATCATGGTACATCAATTAATAAATTGTAACATTCTTTTTCCAATATTTTTTTTACATATCTATTAAAACGTAAGATTGATCTATAATATTTTCTTTACTGAAGGGATTTAAAAATGTTATATTTCTGGTCACATACATGTACAGATATATATATATATGTATATATATGTATATATATATGTATATATATATATAATATTGTTTTATTCAAAACAATTTTTATTTTTTCCCTACCAGACCTATTCAAGATTAAAAATGGTATCCTAAAATTTTGTTATAAATTCTGCTGAATTTAATTTAGTTTCTAATGGATTTCAGTTTATCTATTCAGTTCCTATGTTCCTGGGTAATGAAAATTATCAGTATATCTCCTTTAAAAATAGTAATTTTATTATTGTAGAATATCTTTTTAAATTATGATTAGTGGCATTATCCTTAAATTTCAGCTTCTCTGGTATTTCTGATACTACTCTTGCTTTATATTGTTTGAATTTACCTCATCTATCTCTGCTCATCCCTTTGTTATAATGTTTCCTGTAAAGTCAGTACATAGCTGTGCTTTTTTTTTTTACCTCAATTTGATGGTCTCTTTCTTGTAAAGGGAGATTTCAGTCAATTAATATTTAATGTGGGTACTTGGGTGGCTCAGTGGTTGAGCATCTGCCTTCGGCCCAGGTCGTGACCCCAGGGTCCCCGGGATCGAATCCCACATTGGGTTCCCCACAGGGAGTCTGCTTCCCCCTCTGCTTGTGTCTCTGCCTCTCTCTCTGTGTCTCTCATGAATAAATAAATAAAATCTTTTTAAAAATTAACATTTGATGTAATGACAGATAGAACATTTTATCCCTTATGTTACTTATTTATCATATACAGTCAGTTCTGCTATGGTGATTATTTTAAAATATGAATTTGTTCCAACATGATTGACATGTTATGGAAAAATTTGGAAATAAGTTTCATGTTTTCTTATGAATCATTTCATGAATATCCTTAAAGGCAGAAAACTACTGGCTGGCCTTAACCAAAAATAAGTGTTTGTGCCTGGGACGACTCCAAGTGCTGTGAAAGTCGATAAGGACAAGACCTAAAAAAAAAAAAAAAAAAGGAGAAATTGAAAGATAGATTGTTGAGCATATGAATTAAAGATCAAAGAGTACAACAATGAATTCTCACAATCAAAGACAAAGCATTACTATATACAAAGAGCTCACTCACCAAACCCTGCAGACTTGGCTCCTTTTAATGCTACGAGGCGACTGTTTTGGTGGTTCCGAACATCACTGCAATCCCCTGTGGGCAAAGCTGTGAGTGCACGTGAGAAACCCACAGATGGTGCCTGTCCAGCAGGAATACACAAGTCAGTCAAAAAGAAGGCCAGGCATCGGATGAAATTTTAAATACTGATGAAACAAGGATCTCTCATGAACATGTGCCTTGAAGGACCCACATCTCAAAGGCAAACACGCTTCCAGATTTACTGCTGCCAAAGACTGCAAATGCTGATAACCCTCCCTCTATCCCTTCACAGAAGGTCACTCTGCAACCACTCCAGCTCCAGCTCCCACTTTCACCAGCAAACTGCAGTCTTTTTAAGATAATCTAACATATTTGCTAAAGTGTTTTCGTGTTATTTTAACAACTTAGCATGTATAAAGCTGTCCCGCCCATTTTTAATTAGGTTACAATCTTCTTATCACCAGTGATAAAGGTTTTAAGGACCATAGTCATCACCCCATTTTTCCTATAAACCTTGTGAGTTTTCACTTCCATGATTTTGCCTAAGGCAGTCATTTTGGGAGTGAATATGTTGAGTCATACAATTGACTGCATTTTTTTTTAATTGACTGCATTTTTATATTCTTTTTCCTTCTTTTTCCTTTTCCTTATTTTTGCTGGTTAGATTACGGATTGATTTCCGATTTTATTCATGTTAATTGGTCTATGTTTTTCTACTTTTTAATTGTTATATTAATGAGACTCTTAACCAGACACATGTCTTTCCTATCTTTCTGCTATTAGAAAGCGGATGGCTAGGGCACCAGGCTGACTCGATGGGCAGAGCATGCAACTCCTGATCTCAGGGTTGTAAACTCAAGTGCCATGTTGGGTGTTGAGATAACTCAAAAATAAAATCTTAAAAAACCATAGATTTAGTCTTTGTGCCCTTGCCATACTTGTATCTCTTTATAAGCTAAAATGAAGGATGAATATTTAATAATAAGATTTTTAAAAATCAGATGGCAAGTCTTTTTTCAACCAAGATGCTATAATTCCATCCTAGCTCCTGCTTTTCTACTCTTGCTCAGAAACACACGCACACACTCAAACCCACATCCCACACCAGTGAGCTGTACTTAGTTTCTCCCCTCTTCTGCATGCCCCAGATAAAGCTATTTAAATGCTTTTACTTTTCTCTTCTCCCACCCACTGCAAATTCGTAGGTTTTGCTCGAATAATGTAGTGCTTTGGGTTGTAGGCTAATATTCAGGCCCCATATTCCCTTCAGTTTCAAGACTCCATAGTTAACACTTACAAATCAGAGGCGCCTATTATCCATACAGAGTTAGCTATATGGCTACATATCCTCTCCTCTATCGCAGGCTATGTCTTCTATGTTACCTATGGTTTGAATACATTGTTTTCTCAATTATTTTCTTCTAATGCAGCATATACTCTATGGTTTGCATAATCATAAATATCTTTCTCACACCCTGAAATATGAATATCTTTTATGAGTACATTAGGATTCCTGGCTTGAAGCCTTTCTCCCTTCAAGATGTTATTCCATTTCTTCTATATTTACGTCTTACAGATGAGGAGTCCATTGATAGTCAGATCCTCTTTCCTATGTAAGAATCATTTTCCTTTTTTTGGAGAGAGGCTTAAAGGATCTTTCTTTAAACATTTTACCCTGAAATCTTTATGTGCATGTCTTTTCTCATCAATTCTACTTGAAAATCACTACGTTCTCCTGGGTCTCTTCATCTCAGAGTTTCCTAGTATTGTTTAATCATTTCTCTCCTCTCTCTGTCCTTTTTTCTCCTTCTTGAACTCCACTTGTTTACATTTTTAAAAGATTTTGTTATTTATTTTAGAGAGAGCGCATATGAGCAGGTGGAGGGGCAAAGGGAGAGGAAGAAAATCCACAAGCAGACTCCCCACTGGGTACAGAGCCTGACATGGGCTCGATCCCAGGACCCAGAGATCATGACCTTAGCCAAAACCAAGAGTTGACTGAGCCACCCAGGCGCCCCTGCTCTGCTCAGTCAATCTGGTCTGATGGAGACTTCTCACCTTCAACACCGGGCTTCCTAGGTCACCTCAGGCATCTACCTCCAGCTAAAACACAGGGAGAGTGGGGGATCACCATTAGAACTTGGCATGTCAGTTCTATAATTGGTGCACATCACTTCCACTCACTTTCCATTAGCAAGTACTCAACTGCAGGGCATTTGTAAGTTCAAAAGTGGCTGGGAATAAAATCTACTGTGGCACCAAGGCCAGGCTGTCCCAACATGGGCTACTTTGGCATGGACATTATTTTGAGTTAAGGCAAGAAAAATTCAGCAGATTCAGGTAAAGCTATTTACGTTCCCCTCAATTGCCTGCTCATCCCAGGAAGAAAGCTATAAACAAATTCCTATCTAGGTAAGTTATTTACAAAATAGGGCAACTTCTATTTTCCAGACCACTCCTCTCACCTTCCCACTAATGATCTGTCCTCCTTTGGTTCCCTAAGGCCCTTCCCCCTCTCATATAAGCATCCTGTTTTCTTACTGTCTTTAGAATAACCACGTCTGTGTGGATTCCCTATACATACGTTTTCAAACTAGATTTTTCTCTCGTTAATCTACCTCATTTCAATTTAATTCTTAGTCCAGTTAGAAGGAACTTGAAGGGTGGAGAATTCTTCTTCCCTACTTTACAGGCCCAGGACAAAGAGAGGCCAGTTTCTGTGGAAGACATAGCCGTCTCTGTCACCTTCACCAAAGACTACCACTCCTCCAATTCTTCTGATAAATTCTTTGATTAGGAAATCTTTTTAGGCGAGGAACTGGATTTTATGTTTGCATGTTTGTTCATTTTAGCCCCAAAAATAGACGTCTTGATAAGTACTTCTATCTCCTTCAGTATTCTGTATTTCAGCCAAATTATTGCCTACCTCTTCAGGAGCTTACTTTCATTTGAAATGTTTTGTTTGTTCAGACTAATCTTCCTCTCTCTGGCTACCAGGACCTTTTCAATGTTTTGGCTCATTTCATTTTTTTTCCTGCTCAGTAGAACTCAAAGCTGATTGGAGTGTACCAAAGTGAAAAAAGTGGCACAAATGTCAGAGACCTCTCTTGTGGCTCACCAGCCACCAAGAAGTCCTTGCTAAAGCACCTGAGGCACATGAAGAAGTCTGAGGCTAGTCCAAGTCTCTTTTATTTAAAAAACAAAACAAAACAAAAAAACAATGGTTTCCTCTTTAGAAACCAATGAACATTAGGACCACAAACATGTTGATCGTCTACTGGATTTCCACTAATCTCTAAGGGGAAAGCTCTCTACAGATTCCAGAGATTTTAACAATTTAAATTTAGTTCAAGCCTGCTTCAATAGTCTCAGGCACCTGCCTCACCAGAAGGGGAGAGATGAAACCCTTTCCACCCACCTCTTCCATGGGTTCCAGCAGCCATTTGAATCAAGAGAGAGACAGATAATTTGGATGGAGTAGGTGGTGGAAGGGAGGAATACCAACTGAGGTCACTGTCTTCCTAGAACCTCCTGTTTTGAAACTCTGCATATTAATTTGCAGATATTTTCCCCAAGAGCAAAGATTTAATGTTAATCTTTTAAATACTGTTTGTCCCTTGTTGTTTAATGAAGAAATACTTGAACAAATTGCAGAAAAGACTCTATGATATTTTTAAAGAAATGCAATTGCACCCACCCCAAGTATGTATAATAACAGGAACTCAATTATTGATGTATCAAATCCTACATTTAAATTGGCATATAGCCATGGATCCACTGTAATTGACATTAATTTCATAAAAAGGACTATGCATTTTTTTCTCTTTAAACACTAAGTAAATAAAGATTCTGAAATTTCGCCTTCCAAGTTAACATCTTAAAACAAACTTCAGATTAAAATGTTTAACTTATCATTAAGTCTGAATAATTATCAGTTTAAATTAATGAGATCTTACTCTAAAGATAAAATATAAAATAAGATTCTATATAACAATAATATTCATATATCTTCATATTAAATTTTAGTAACTAGTACTTCCTAGTCTACTTGTACTAATTACTTTCTAGAGTAATCATGAATAACAAAGGAAATTTCTGTTCTCTATTATTTTAACAATCATTTATTATAATTAAAATGGTTTGAAAATATATTATTTGCCCAGGAATGAAGGAAAAAGCTTAGAAAGAACTAAAAGAGCTATTATTTTGACTTGAACAACAATTACCCTTTTGCTCTCTTCACAACTCACTCTTACTTCCAATCCAGGGTTTGATAATTTGGACAAAAGAAGAAACAGGTAATGAAAAGAACTGCATGAAACTGCCTCTTTTTACCAACAATTTAAAACTCCACTTTTAAAGGCCAAATGACTACTGTATTTATTATTCAATAAACTTGTAATTTCTAACAATGACTCCAAATTTTATGAACGGTCAGGCCACTTGTTTTTCCCAGGAAGCTTGCCATAACAGAATTACCTTTCAAATTGCATACTGTTATTACTCAATAGCACTAAAACACTTCTACTGTGAGCGTTAATTTGCACAAACTACCATCACTTGCAACTAATGAAAATACAAATAACAAATTATACATTTTAAAACTACATTTGAGTCTGAAAATCTGTCATTTGTTATCCTGGAAAAAAAGGAACTGTCTGTAGTAACTGGGTAAAAATATGACTGCTTACATCTGGTATGTTTTCTATTCATTAATTCGGTCATTCATTCATTCATTTTTATGTGGACCTTGAGGGGACTGGCTATTGTCTGGAAAAGGTCACCTATTACCGTCTAATAAAATCTGAGTCATGAGACCCTCCAGATGTATATTGGTGAGTCATACACTTGGGGCATGATTGCCAACATGTATCATAGGGAGTTAGAGATAAAGGAAATTTCTAAAGGAATTTGTATATGTTAAAGTAGACTCACAGGATCCTGGGGGTTGGGCTAAGGTTGCCTCAGCAAAGTATTAACATTGAGGCAGTTGAGTCCCTAGAGGAAGGTCCCTCTGCCTGTTTCAAGCACTCGTCAATGGGTTATAAGTCATAAGGAAATTTAATAGTTTTTATTCTACCTTTGTTTCCCACACCATTTAGTAAGGTATTTCTATGGCAGCAAAAGAAAATCAAAAGTTAATGATTGGAACTGACTCCAAATCTAGTGTGTGTCTTGAGGGGAGACCGAGAGAAGAGAAGACTTTAGTTGGGGCAGAGTAGGCAGTCAGCTAGATATGAGCAGGGAACAAATGCTTTCCAACCTGTGAAAAGGTGTGGAGGCCAATTTCCAAACAGCCTGAACAGACCCCAGAGGATATGCCTGTATTCTTCCATAGGGACACGGCCCTGCAGTAACCTATAGCCTCATTATAATACATTTATTTACATTGTGGTTTTAACCCCACCTTGCAGAAATGGCTGCCAGGATAGTTCTGAGAAAGACCATATAATATAGGACCAAAAACTCCCCCTCCCAACTGGTAGGAGAAACCCTTAGATGATGGCCTGAAACTGCCCTAGTGGGCTGCCTGGGTGGCTCAGTGGTTAAGTGCCTGCCTTCAGCTCATCATGATCCTGGGGTCCCGGGATCGAGTCCCACATCGGGCTCCCTGCATGGAGCCTGCTTCTCCCTCTGCCGGTGTCTCTGCCTCTCTCTCTCTCTCTCTCTCTCTCTCTCTCTGTCTCATGAATAAATAAATAAAATCTTTAAAATAAATAAACAAACAAACAAACAAACAAACCCTTGCTTACTTAAGAGCTTGTCTCTGAATCCTTCTTGGCTGAACTCAAGAACCAAGGCCAGGAACGAAAACACGCCGTTGCAGCTGTAAGGGTCAAAGCATCTTCTGCAGTTTGAATGTTTCTGATGATGTCACTGGGTGTTCAGGTAAACTCTGAGTGGCCCACACAGGAACAAGCACTTAGATTGTCTAAAGATGAGCTTCTGTGATGATTTCTCTGGAGCTCATACGAAGTCATCTAGCTTCAGTTTGCAGAGCTTCAGGCAAAAGGACAGGTTTAGTTCTCAGTGATTCCAAATCAAGAGATTGAGAAAAAAATGGAGAGAGACTGAGAAATCGAGATTGAGAAATTGAGACTCCAAATCAAGAGATTGAGGAAAAAAAATGGAAATGTTAGTTCCATCCAAACTAACAAATTAGTTCTTTAGTTTGAAGAATCATAGCTATTTGAGGAAACCAGAAGAATTCAGGGTCTACTTTGGTTTATAGGCAAATAATAAATGCTTAAAGACAACTCATCAGAACTAGAATATAGTATTTACAAAGGTGTGTTACCGAAATAACTTTTCTCTCCAAGATCATCCTCATTTCCTGATTCTTCAGGTGCATATAACACCCAGTGCTCAATACGTCAATGCCCTCCTTAATGCCCGTCACTCAATCACCCCATCTGCCCACTCACCTCCCCTCCAGCAACCCTCAGCTTGTATCCTATAGTTAAGAATGTCTTATGGTTTGCTTCCCTCTATGTCTCTATCTTATTTTATTTTTCCTCCCCTGTGTTCATCTGTTTTGTTTCTTAAATTCCACATATGAGTGAAACCATATGGTATTTGTCTTTTTCTGACTTATTTCGCTTAGCATAATACCTTCTAGTTGCATCCTCGTCATTGCAAATGGCAAGATGGCATTCTTTTTGATGGCTTCACTTTTTGAGGAACCTCCCAACTGTTCTCTGGAGTGGAGTGACTGCACCAGTTTGCATTGCTACCGCGGAAACTAATAATACACTATATGTTAACTAAATTGAATTTAAATTTAAGAAATTTAAAATTAAAAAGAATATACACACACAAAGAATACACACACCTATATACATAAGAATGTTATTACATATATATTTCACGTTATGTGTGCATATGTTACTTGTAATATATATATTACAACTTTCTCATAATTGTAATATTGGAATTTATTTCTTTACTATGTTGATATTTGCTGAGTAAAAGTTATCACTCTCTCATTTTGATTCTCATGGTAAACCTGTGAACTATAAAAACACAAATAAAAATAAAAATAAAATCATTCTCATTTGCAACAAAAACAGGCAAATGAAGACTAATTTGTTTACCAAATACATTAAAGTTTCAATACACTTGACCTGATTATCTAAGTGTAGCAAGAACAGCAATTGTCTATATAGGTCCTTTATAAACCTGCTTTTCTGGAACTTTTCATAAGGTGTCTCAGATTGAACTTTTAAAAGCCTCTCAAGGCCAGGAAGCGAAGCCAAAGAACTGCTGTCAGACTCACATGCAGTGCATATAGATTGGGTGAATTCCAATCTTTTCGAAGTCCCCAAAATATCCTCAAGTTTCCTGCACCTGCCAGGAAGTGACTTTCCTCATCTGGTAAGGGAGCTAGAAACCCTGTAAACAAGGTACCAGGCTGTTTTTTCAAGGTGCTGTATTGGCTCCATAAAGTCAACCTTAATTCCTTAAAGTTGCCTCTCACTCCTTGAAGAGTCTATGCATGTCTCTCTCAAATACAAGACTCCATAAAGCCTCAGTAATATAACGGATGTTTCCGACTGTGTCCTATTACAAGGAGAGCAGATCATCACTGAACTTATGCAAATAAGTATATAACCATGAAAACATAAGAGTCCTCACTAAAAGTTACCAAATTCTGGAGGGATAAGGTAGGGAGAAAAACATAAATGTTTGATTGTTCATAAAGGTGTATTTTACCAAACATTATAGTTAGCTCAAGAGAAAAAAAAATTCCTTAAATTGGGAAAAGCAAAACATTTAAAAAATCAGCAAAAGAGTCACAAAAATTACAATCACCTTCATCAGTTCATTCAGTCCCGTGTTAACTTTTGTTCTGCCTAGATCCAGCATTTCCATTGGTTCTGGAAATTCTTAGCCAATTTAGTTCTATAATCATACAGGTGTCAGAAACCTATGTTCTAGGAGACCTTCCACGTGTCTCCTTGAAGATAAGGCACTTGGCAAACACTTTTGAAAAAGCATCAGAGTGAAATAAGAACTCTCTGTAGATGATAAAAACTTAAACATTGCCATGGTTGAAGATCTAGTGAGAATTCACTACAATGCAGTTGACAAGGAAATGAGGTTATTTCCGTGATACACAAGATAAATAGAAATACACGTGATAACATTACACCAGAACATAGCAGATTTTTAGGAATTTCAAACAATTTCTAGAACACTTATTAGTTTATATCTATACAAATATAATCTAAGAAGGTTTAATATCACTTATTTGACAATGGTTTCCATGTAGTTTAAAGTACCAGATAAGCTTAATAAGTTTAGTAAGGTTTTTTTGTTTTTGTTTTTGTTTTTTGATATATTTCAGGAACCCTCTAGAATATCCCAAAGTTTTTTCTAGGTCAAAAGGACTTCATTTAGAATTTATTTTGGGAAGGGTGTCTAGGTAGCTCAATGGGTTGGGCATCCAACTCTTGACTCTTTCAGCTCAGGTCATGATCTCAGGGTCATGAGACCAAACCTCAAGTCGGGCTCTGGACTTAGCATAGAGACCACTTGTCCCCCCCCCCCCCCGCTCCTCCCCCTGCTCTTGTGCTTTATTCTATCATCTATCTATCTATCATCCATCTATCCATCTATCTCAAATAAGTAAAAATAATCTTTAAAAAATAGAATTTATTTAGGGAGGATTGTCAAAAATATGAAAAGATTTGGACACTGAATAAATAAGATCACAGGCCACTGTGAAACAATACTTAGCTATTTAACCAAAGTGACAAAGTCTTCACAGGTAAATATATAATAAGGTTATATTATTCTGAGCAAAGCTTAGCTCTTTTAATATCAAGAGAACTTGCTCTACATAAGTAATTAAAGCCCTGATGATAAAGGTAACATGAAGCATAGGGAATTGTTTTGATAAAACATAAAATCTTTGCTTTTTAAGCAGATTACCTTAAAAGATTAAAAAAAAAAATTTAACAAAATTTTTAAATCCTTTTACAGTCTCTCATCAAAAGCGGACCAATAATATAAGGCATTGTGTCCTTTTAACAAAGAGAAAACCCAATTTTAATTTTGTACCAGTTTAGTTTTGATATTAAAATTATTTCACTCATTAAATTGATTCCAGTTTTAGCCAGTCCTGAGCATGCATAAAATTCCTAAGGATTCCTTTCCCCAAATCCACCACTTTCAGATTTTGTCCCATAGTGCACTTTCCCATTTTGAAATAACCAGTTTTACTTTAGGACAAATTAACTTTTTTTTTTCCTTCAGTGAAAGTGTGTTTTTATTTATCATACTTTCTTTTACTCAAACACAAATCCTAATTTTCTTGCATATGGAGACATTTCCCTTATAATTTCTATTACTTTTGGTTACATATATTAATTGACATTCTTAACTCTTAGAGACCTTAATTTCTAGTAAAAACTAAGCAATTGTAAACTGCTTGTTATGTCAGTATTCTTTAGATTGGCAAATTTATTAATATATTTTCTAATTCCTAGAAAACTGTGCTATTCCATAGTATAATCTTCCAATAAAGCACAAAACATGTTTATCTTTGTTTTTCTGTATTAAGGAAGCCAAATGTAGATAAAGCTTTGTTTAGTAATTAATGTTTCCTTATTTAATTTAATTTAATTTAATTTATTTGGAATGATCTAGATATTCAATGAATTTCTACTATTTAACTTAGCAAAATTCTAATGTTTCAAGTTACCAAAAAGATTTTGGAAGTATGGCAATTAATTTAGAGAAACCTCAGGAAAATTGAGTCAGGAGACTTGGCAGGGGGAGCCCTCCTGCCTCACCACTTATCCTGGATTGCAAATCCAGCTGGAACAGAGGGAGCTTGTGCATGGATGCTACTTTAGAAACTACTATCCCAGCGGAAGGAAGAGGGCCTTTCCTCATCCCCCCAGGAGTAGCGGGGAGATGGTCAGGAAAAGCCTCCAGCTGGATGCCTCCAGCTCTCAGTTTAGTCCAATGAACATTTTGTCGATAGCCTCCTTCCCAATTTCCTGCTTTCCACTATAAAAGGAGCATTCCACTCCTGGTTTGCACCAACTTGCCCATGGTGTTGCCACAGCTTGCTTGCCTGGATCACAATTCTCTGCTATTCCTGACTTAAAAAAATCTTTTGCTAGTAAAATAAGTGGCAGTATGATGTTTAAGGTTAACAGTGTTTGCTGGCCCTTCGGGATCCAGAAAGACCCCCAACAGCTCTGAGGCTGGTGCACAGACAGGTTACAGTACCCAAGAGCCAACTGGGCTTACTGCTTTCTCACTGACACTAGGGTTTGAGGGTAAGTTTTCTTCCAGATTTTGAGCCACGTGCTTTGTGTCTGAGCCATGCAGGCTTTATTTGGGATCTGTTTTAAGGCCTCGGTTTTGTTTTTATCTCTGGGAGTACTCATTTGGCTTTAAGTCCAACTCCTCTTTGGAATCAGACTGTTCCTGATGGAACTGCACTAGCTTTTGATCTGACTCTTTTTGGGGACTGGACTAGTCCAGTTGGAATTGTGCCTGGTGGAAGTGTGCTAGTCCTCCATCCAACTCCTGCTTGGGATTGGATTGCCCTACTGGAACCGTGCTGGCCTTTTGTCTGATTCCTTCTAGAATCAGGTTGTTCCTAAAAAACCTCTAAGACATGGGATCCTGGTCATCAAAATGCCTTGATCACATCCCCCCAAACCGCCACCCCTTGCTGGGACTCTGGCCAGTTTTATGTTTAAGAACTATGGTCGCTCTGCATGCACATTTATAACTAAGTAGACTGACTTAATCAAAAATCATTTAAAACCTCAATAGCTATTATGGGGAATTTTGATCTCCTCTTGTTTGACTCAAAATTAAATCAAAAAGCCATGGTTCCTTAAAAGAAAGGAAAAGGAAAAGGAAAAAAAAAACTGAATAGGATGGCTGTTTTATTTACTTTTAAAAAATATTTTATTTATTTATTTTATTTGTTTGCAGGGAAGGGGCAAAGGGAGGGGGAGAGAGAGAATCCCAAGCAGGCTCTACACCCAGCACAGAGCCCAACACATGGCTCAGTCTCACAAGCCCAAGATGATAACCCAAGCTGAAACCAAGAATCCAGTGCTTACCTGATGGAGCCACCCAGGAACCCCAAGACGGCTACTTTCAATGGTACTTCAAGGCTTCCAGATGTTTTCAGAATTCTAAGTTTGCCTTATTGCCAATACTATTTCTAAGTTAATTGAGGCAAACAATTGAAAGAGGGGCAAAAATGGCTTCTGCGGCCCCTTTTCCCCATTTTCCATCTTTTTTGTCTGCAGACGGGTGGTGGCCACCTTACACTCAGGCCCCACCTCCAAGGCCATTCTGCTCTATTTTATCTGCTGAACTTCCTTTTCCCTCTGAATCTCTCCCCACTCACTCCTCTCCTGAGCCTAGTGAAACTGCCTTTTTAAAGTTAAGCCTTCTGAGAACCTAAATAAATCTCACATCTCTTATGTTGCCTAGACTAAGGCCAAATTATGGGCCATAGTTAAGGAGTTTCCTAAAGTGACTGAGGACCCCCCATAAGTTTGCTGGAGAATTTAACACAGTTATTCAAACTAACCAGCCTGGTTTCTCAGGTTTAAATCAATTAGTCCACATGCTTGTGGGTAAGGATGACCAGGCCAGACATGGGATGACACAGGCCTGAAGGAAATATCCCAAAGGGGGATTAGAGAAAGGAGCCTCTAACTTTGGGCACACTCGCAGCGGATCTCCACGGAACGACTACAGTGGCTCCTTCCACTTGCCGACTAGAACAAAATTCTGGCTTACACACAAAAGCCTAATGAACCTGTTCATGACAACTTACAATCAGTTTTCAATTCTTTTCAGAAGGCTCTGGTCCTCCTTCCAGTGTTGAATCCACCCAGGTAGTATTTAACTCTGTTTATTAATGAGCTGAACTGGGATCTTTCTCTTTTAGGAAAAGGACTGGGATGGTACGGGACATTGCCCACTCCAGATTGAGTGAAAGTGGCAAACCAGCTTGCTCACATGCTAGATGAGTCACCCAAAAGACCACTAAAACTCTCAGTTTTCAACTCTGGCAAATGAATTCCCCTACAAAAAACTAAAAACCTTCTAGTTTTTGCTCCTATTGCAAAGGGCCAGGGCACAAGAAGGGATTATAAGTTTAAGCACTTTGGTATACTCAGCCCTCTGGCCAGTCTTTCCAATGTCCTCTTAATTCCCAATGATGTGGCTCTGAGGAACTACGTGGGTTCTTTTTTATGTTTTTTAAGATTTATTTTATGTATGTATGTATGTATGTATGTATGTATGTATTTCTCTGAGTGGGGGACGGGCAGAAGGAGGGGGAGATGAAGAATCTCAGGCAGGCTCCACACTCAGCATGGAGCCCCACACGGAGTGGGTCCTGCAACCCCAAGATCATAACCGGAACAAAATCAAGAGTAGGACATTCAACCCACTGAGGCACCCGAGGACCCCAACAGGGGTTCTTTCCAGTCCTTTCTCTTAATCATTTTACAGAAACTATTCTCTGGATTGCAAATGATTCTGCTTGTATTGACACCGGAGCCAGCTCTCTGTGCACAACCCCACTGCTGTAAAGCCTCCCCTGCCTCAGGGCACTAAAACAGTTCAAGAATGGAGGTCTCTAATAGACTTCAACAGGTTCCTGTTTCTGAACCTATTCCCTTTGGTTTAGGCTTTTGGAGAGATGCTCATCATTGTTCTCCTTAATTCTTCCATCCCGATGAACTAATTGGGCTGAGATTTCATAGAAAACCCCCATTCCAGTATTCTTCCAAAAGGGAGAAATAATTGCTAAATCTGGCAGTAGTAATCACAATAACCAACAGGAGAATGAAATGTCCCTTCAGCATCTCTTCTATGCTCCCCCTTTGATGGCGCTATAGAGGAGTCTGGGGACACTGATCATCCGCTCCTATTGGAACAACCAGCATTCTCTTTATAGGCAAAATCTTCAACTGATATTGGTGGAATCCACGGTGCATCTCCCATCAAGATTCAAATAGATCCCTCAAAACCTCTTCTCATAATTAATCAAGGCCCTGTGGTAAAGAAGCCCTTTAGTGCATCAAGCCCATAATAGAAGATTACAGGATGCAGGGCCTCATTATCCCCTGCCCTCCTCCCTATAATACTCTTATTTTACATGTGAGAAAACTCCATGTCTGATGATGGAGGTTCATCCACAACCCTTGAGCAACAGATAACACTGTTTCCTCTTGGCATTGTGTCATCCCTAACCCCCGTGTGCTACTAACATCCATTCCTACTGAAAGCAAATTTTTCACTGTAATTGATCCGTGCCATATGCATTTTTAGTATTCCAGTTGATAAGGATAGCCAACATCTTTTTTGCTTTCACCTGGAAGGACAGAAATACACCTGGACAGTAATGCCCGGGGGCTCCACGGGGTCCTTATTTTTCATAAAATGTAGTAGCTGATTTTCAGGACATAAAGTTTTCTGCAGGATCTACCTTTTTATAACACTTAGATGATTTGCTTCTCTGCTCCCCTTCTCAAACCTATTCACAGGAGGCAACATCCATCTGTTAAAACTTTTGGCCTTACAGGGACATAAAGTCCCTGAAAAAAATTTGCAGTTTGTTCAAGCTCAGATTAGATACTTAGAGCATCTGATCTCAGAACAGAGCTACATTTGCACACAGATGAAACCCCTTATACATGCTTAACACTGACAGATTACCTTTTGACTCTCCATGACAATTTATAAAAAATTTTCTAACCAATGCAGATTTTTCATGGTTTACTGAGGGTTCTTATTTAAAAGATAAAAATGGTAAGCATCATACTGGGGATGCTATTACAGCTTCCTTTGAAGTCATTGATGCAGCACCTATACCCTTGGCTACTGCAGCCCAACAGGCTGAGTTGTATGCCCTTACCCAGGCTGGTACTCTAGCCAAGGGGAAAAATGCTGACATTTATACTGATAGTGAGTATGCCTTTGGGTAGCTCATAATTTTGGAATGTTATGGAAATGAGATTTACTTATCTCCAGTGGGAATAAGATTTAAAATGGCTCCTATGTCAAAACTTTACCTTTGCCAGTGGCTCTAGCTATTATTAAGGTTGTGGGCATTCCACACTCAACTTCCTAGAAGCCAGAGTAACCCAACTCATTGATATTTCCACTAAAAAAATGCTACTCTCACAGAAACCAACAGCCAAGCCTCTGACACAGTACAAGAGGACGTTCTCTTCAATGACAATTTGGACAAATTGACAACAGCTGCCCAATAATTGGCCCCAGAAAGGAGAAACACCATTAGAAAATCTAGCAACTGTTGCTTCAATAGAAATAAAGACCTATCTAAATAACAATCTGGCCTTACCAGAAATCCTAATATTCCCTCAATACTTGTAACTGTACATGCATTAAGCCATTGGTCTGCTGACAAAATTGTGACATTCATGAACCAGTGTTGGTTGGAAAAGTTAATAAGACCACAAAAACTATCTCCCTTTGGTTGTGCACCTGTCCAAAGTACACCTCCGGGAAACCTGTCCATAATACCAGTGGGTCTTTTATTTTATTTTTATTTATTTTTATTTTTTTTCCGGTGGGTCTTTTAAATTGTCCAATGGACCATTTGAGGTTTGGCATGTAGATTCCATGCAGCTCCCCCTCATTTCATGGATATAGATATGTTTTAGTCATGGGTTGTATGTTTTATCTGGACTGGACTGAAGATTTTTCTTTTAGACAAGCCAGTACTTCTTCTGTAGCTAAAATTCTGTTAGAAGAGATTATCCCCACCTGGGAACCCCTCTCAAACTACAGAGTGATCAGGGAACACATGCCCTGGTCAGGTGCTTTGGCAAGTATGCTACTTTGACACCACTTTCACTGCGCATACGATCCTCAATCCTCAGAGTTAGTCAAATGCACTAATGGCATTAGTAAGACTCAGTTGGCAAAATTCGCAGAAACCCTTCATACCTTGGACTACAGCATTACTATTTGTCCTCTAAATGTCAAAATCGCCCCCTTTGGAACACAGAGATTCTCAGCCTTTGATATGGTCACAGGACACCCAGTATGCCTGGCCCCTGCCTCCTTTTATCCATAGTTGATAAAAGGAGATGTACTTCACTAGCACGAAGGCCTAGTTGCATCTATTAAAAATAGCCGTGCTTTGGTAGCGCAATCTTTTTACAGGGCTCTCTTGGGAGAGGATGACAAGCATCACACCTTGCAACCTGGAATTATCATGTGTTGGAAAAGACGTCTCCAGAAAGACACTTCAATGTCACTGGAAAGGTCCTAACCAAACTTTGTGCTGCCAAGCTCCAGGGAAGAGACTGGATTCACACGACACATGTAAAGAAAGCACTGAACCCTGATAGAACCTGCACACCATCTGGTGACCTGAAAGTAAAGACTTCCTGGAATTGAAGCAGATGACATCTGACGAGACAGCTTTCCCAAGATGTTCAGACCAGGCCTTCTTCTCACTGTTGCTTCTGCTTCTCCTTCATGGAAAGATAGGCTCTTCTCTGTGTTCCCCAAGCCCTTGTGAAAGGGAGAGCCTCTTCTTTTGTGTGTCTGTGTTTTTTTTCAAGTAAGCTCTGCACCCAATGTGGAGCTTAAAACCCCAAGATCAAGAGCTGTATTTCTACCAACCAAGCCAGCCAGGCGCCCCAAGAAACTTTGTGTTTTGATTATGAACTTTGGAAATGGTCTCATCATGATCTCCAAACAAGTTAATTTTTTCACTTGCTTTTTTCTGAAAGCTTAGAAGGTTCTGAATTTACAAGAAAATCTTTTCTCATCCACACTATAAACTGACTTTGGATTCTTATCCAAATTTATGGTCTCTGAATTTGCAAACTTACAGGCTGTATTATCAATAACACATTTCTTCCCAAATAGTTCTTTTGAAATAGCAATACTATTTTAAGCCGTCTTTGAAATTTTGCTGCCTTATCAGAAGTTCATCAGCTATTGCTTCATATTTATATCCACATTGTATCTTCCCAAAGACACCCAGTTAGTTCCTCCAGTGTGCTCTTGCTGTATTCACTACTCTGCTTTCACGGTTGGTCTGAGAGCCTTCGGGACCCCAGGTTTGCCCTTACGGGGAGAACCTTTCTCCCCTATGTTGGAATAAGTGCCAGTAAATATTTCAGTTGGTTACTTTCAGAGCTAGAGACCTGGTTTAGGACCATAATTCAATTTTGAATTGTTATGTTATTCTTCTGTTTCGCAAAACCAGTTTAAGTTTTATATTTTGTTGCCTGTTGATTTTTTTAAAAGATGTACCCAGTAAGGTGATGCTAGCTCAGTGTTTTAAGATGATCCCCAATACTTACGACCTTGAGAAAAAGACTTTAGATAAGGAGTACCTGAGAGTTCTCCCTCCTACTCTTCCTTGTTACTCCAATGTGACCTTAAGTGGTTTCCAACTGCTAAGAACTTTCCTTCTGACAGAGGACACAACCATCAAAAGTCCTTCCTGGCACTGAGGTACAAAACCACTAATATAAAGAATCTGACTACTAATCACCAGTACTTTCAAAAAGAGATCTCAATTAAAACAAAAAATGTGAAAATTAATTAAGAGAAACCTCACTAAAATCGAGTTAGGAGGTTCCGCAGGGGGAGCTCTCCTGCCTCACCACACATCCTCACCTGCAAACCCACCCAGAGACAGACCTAGGACATGGACGCTACTTTAGATACCACCTAACCATCCAGCAGGAGGGAGAAAGGCTTTCTTTACCCCCAGCAATAGCCCAGCCAATGAGAGATGGTCACAACCCGGCCAGTGAAAAGCCACTATACCTCCAGCCCCATTTACTCTAATGGACTTTTGGTGGATAACCTTCTTCCCAACTTCCCACTCTCCTCTAAAAAAGCATTCCTCTCCCTTTTTTGGCAGGCTTGCCAATGGTTTCCTTCCAGCTTGCTTGGCCCAGATTGCAGTTCTCTGCTATTCCTGAATAAACTCATCTTTTGCTGGTAAAATAACTGGCACTTTAACTTTTAAGGTTAACAAAAGCTATTTTTAAGCATACCTACCATACAATATAATTAAGGCTAACAAGTTCACCTAAAAACTCTTATCCCACTTACATCTATCTAAATCACTTGCTCCCAAAAATTGCATTTAGACTACCCATGAAAACTTCAGGAGGCATTAGACGAAGTCCACCATCATCCCAAGCCTCCTGACAACCTTGAAACAGAGATGTAACATAAACATAGACCAGTAAACCTGGGCCGAATAAAAGTTGTATGTCTGCACTACATTCAATGCTGATAACTCCAAGGACACGTCTACTTTAATTAAACCAACAAACTTAAGCTAGCTCTAATACCAAATATATTTCCAGATCACATAAACATGAAACACGTTTGGGTCAGTTTGTTAGATTTCTGAGAACTTTAGGAATATTTAATTTATAAGCACTTAATTTGAAGCCAATTAAATAGAGCTCTTTAAAATTAACTTTGGCAACACAATCCAGAGGTAGAAAAATATAACACATCTAATTATAAACACACATATATACACATGATGTACACGGGGGGGGGGGGGGAGACATACTCATATAGACAGATGCAACAGTCATTACCTTAAAATTTTAGCCATGAGTCAGGCACAACACAAAACTCACTAGTTTACAAAAAACAGTTGAATCCAATTATTTTGTGTGTTTTGGCAGTTGGAATAGGTCCACTTGCTCAAATGGCTAAAGCTTTTTCTATGAATATTTGTGGAGAAGAAACCTGAGATTTTTCATTAGCCTCATTTCCAAATACCTTCCTGCTCCCTTGCCTTCTTTTTTTTTTTTTTTCTAATAAGAAACATCTCCCTAATGTTTGCATTTCAAGGAATGGCTCTGAGGTCCTAGAGCAAAGGGGGTAGAAAATAGATATATCACAAAGGCACAGAGGAAATATACTGGTTTTCTTCCAGGAGTTTTGGGGTATATTTGTCTATTATTAGAGGTCGAGGGTAATTACTCTTTAAATTTTTCCTTTCCTTAACTGAAAAACAATTCTGTTCCCAATATTCTGATATTTTACAATACCTACTAGCATTTTGAGGTAAATGGAGGGAGATTTGAAACTGGTAAAGATAGATGAGCTTTGAACTGCTTCTAGAACCACATGTTTGGTTTTGTAAAGATCTGCAAGACAAAACAATTGTTTTCCATTCCCCGAAGTACAGGATTATAGCCTGAACATCAAGGGACTGACCCCCATTTCCAACTCAGTTTAAACTCTTTGTTATCAAGGAGATTTCCAACAAAAGGTCTTTATAATTTAGAACTGCTGAAATCCAAGGGACATGAGTTCTTTGTGGTGAGTTCCAGAATACCTCCACAAAGTATGTATGGGAAGGCCTGAAGGAGGCAGAGTCTGGGTACAGAGCCCTGGACAGCAGGGTGGATTGGAAGTAACAGCAGAGCCAACTGCTACCAGTCTCAGGTGCTTCTGCTAAATTCACTTCCTGGCTCTTAGTCTTTACAGGAGCAACCTGTGTACCTGGACCTGGCGATCAGGCTGGAGTGCTCTCTACACATCTTTTAGGGAAAGGGAAGTTAAAATAGGCAGATGGAACCAAGACAAGGAAACTGAAGGGAACCCATAAAAAAAAAAAGGCTTTTCTTTTTCTTTGCTCTCTTTCCTGCTTCTACTCTTGCTAGGACCTGCACTCAAAATCACACAGGTCTTAATGTATGTCCTCCTTGTACAGGTCAAGTGAATGATTCCTTCGGAGTCTTCCGGCACAATAGATAACATCTAAGGAGTGACCAGGCCAGGTCCTAATGTATATTTTCCAAGACCACTGACTCACCAAGACCCATGGCTCCAGGGCATAAGTGACTTACAAAGGACACCTGAGCACTTGTCCTTGTTCAACCAGTTCTTGGATGCCAGAGAGGACATGGCCACCATATCACTGCTCTCAGTAAAAACCCTAGACCATAAGCAAAGATGAGACTAATTTCTTCTTTTCCTTTCTGAGTCTGCCCAATGCTCTGTCTATATCTGCTCTCTTTATATCTTCAATAATCTCTGACCTCACCTCCTGCTGGCTTGTATTTCATTTCTATTCTGAGCATAGCCAAGGACTCTCTTGGTTGGTTCTTGATGCCTCTGCGTCCTGGGACTTGGTCTGCCTGCATCAGGGCCAAATTTTGAGGAGGGATGGGAATGTTAATTTTTGTCCTAAAATTGTCTAATTTCTGTTCCTTCATCCTGTTAAAAGAGTCCTTCAGGTTAGCCATTATATTTCTTTTTGATTTAGCCTTTCCATAAGCACCTATAAGACTTGTTTAGGTGAGAGCACTCTAAAAAGTTTTGTGTGTTTGTGTCAAATCATTTCTGTTTAAAATATATTTTTTCAAATTTTTTTATTTAAATTCAATTTATTTAACATATAGTGGATTATTAGTTTCAGGGTTAGTTTCAGGGTTAGAATTTAGTGATTCATCATGTGTACCCAGTGCCCAATACATCAAATGCCCTTCCCAATACCTATAACTCAGTTACCCCATCCCTCCACCCACTTCCCCTCCAATACCCCTCAGTTTGTTTCCTAAGTTAAGAGTTTCTGATGGCTTGCCTAAAAAACTTTTTCAATCTAGAAGTTTCTCCAAAGATTCAATCATCCGGCCATTGATAACTAGGACCTATTCATCTTAATAGAGACTCAAACCAATAAGCCTTTTTATGAGTTAACCATGGATGCAAGAGGCATCCCAAAGGAGAATGCCAGAGATGCAGGCCTCACATGATCCAGAAAGGTTGCTTCCAGAGTCAGCTTAAGAAAGCACAGGCACTAATTATAAGAGGCCCAGTTTTAAACAGCTTTCTAAACACAGAGAATCACATGTGTCTCCCTCCCCCCGACCTTCTTTTTATTTCCTAAGTTTGGATCCACAGTCTCTTCAGCTCCTCCTCAGATCAATATGCATCCTCCAACTGGCAAAGACCAGAGAGAATATTCTCAGAGGTCATAGAGGAGAAAATAGAAACTGGTGACCATTTCCAGGAAGAAAAACAACAATAGGAAACAAAAATACTTGTTACCAAATCTTTACCAGAGTCACTGTACCCAAGGAGCCAATTCCACAAATATTTTCTCCTGTTTCGATTATCTACAGATAAGCTAGAAAAGAAAAAAAAAAAAAAAAACTCTCACTTCCACTGGATTCTACAGGCCGAGATCCTGGAGACTGAGGTCCCAGGATCTCTTGGCTGCAGCAGCCCCACAGCCGGTCATGTTCAGCCAGTGAAGATCCCATCCCAGTTGCCAAATCTGTAGGGACAGAATAGATTTTTCTTCCTTTATAGGTTCCTTGGCTAGTCTAATAATCACACTGATATCGACAGATTAACAGAAGAAAAACAAACAAAAGTTTAGTAACACATATACCTGGGAGAGACCCAGAAAAATGGAGTGGCCAAAGCCATAACCTTAAAACCATCTTCAGCCAAAGACCAAACAAGACATTGGGGGTGAAGAGTGAGCTATGAGAGGTCACCCAGAAGAGCACAGTAAACAAGGGTAAGGTTGCCATGCACATCGAAGTCCTTGCTTTCCCCATTGATAAGAGTTCCTAAAGATTGCGTCATCTCCCTTTTCCTGGTACAGCAAGGGAGACGCCCTTACAAATAGAGATTTTTCCTTAGCCATGTAAAAGTCTCTTATAAAAAGGTAACTTCTACTTGGTTTTCAGAGTTCCTAAGTTTGCAGTTTCTTAAAAAATAATCAGCGTAGGGCACCTGGGTGGCTCCATCAGTTAAGCGTCTGCCTTCAGCTCAGGTCATGATCCCGGGGTCCTGGGATAGAGCCCCACATCGGGCTCCCTGCTGGGGCGGGGAGGGGAGCCTACTTCTCCTTCTACCTCTGCCTGTCACTCCCTCTGCTTGTGCTCTCTCTCCCTCTATCTGTCAAATAAATAAATAAGATCTTAAAAAAAATAATGATGAGCAATCTAAAATAATCCTTACATCAAAAAGACATATTTTGGGGTAGCAAATGGTACTCCCCTATAGTGGCTGTACTGGATAAACTCTCAGTGGTTTAACACTATAAAAGTTTATTTTTCATTTTCATAATGGTCCCAGGCAGGAGAGGCTGGTTGGGCAGTTCTCCTCCAACCAACAATTCGGGAACCTGGGTTCCCTTTTTACAATAGCTCTACCATCTTCAATACACAGCTACTGAGATCCCCTTAAGGTTTTTTTTGTTTTGTTTTGTTTTGTTTTTTTTTTTTTACCTAACTACCAGAAAGTAGAAAGTAGTATGGAGGATGACAACAGGCAGGAATTTATGGACTAAGGCTAAGAGTGTCCACAGTTTTTCCACTCACATTCTATGGCCCTGGCAAACAAGTGAGGTTGAGAAATACTTTATCATGTGTTAGATAGAAAAAGAAATCCAATTAGCATTCTGCTGCAAGACCTGCACAAAAATAGAGTACTACAGGGCAATTTCACAGAGGCACTAATTCTTCTACTAACTTTTCAGAAACTTGGTCCACTTTCCAGGTGGACAATGTATTGTGAAGAGCATCCTGGACAGAAGTAATACAAAGAAACATGTAATAGTTCAGGGAATTGGAGGAAGACTAGGCTGTATGGTCTGACAGGAGTATAAGACCTAAGGGCAGCAGGACATGAAACTGGGGGATCATTTAGTTCATCTCCATAAAACTTAGCAAACATTTATAATATGTTTTATATATACTTTTAGGAGTTGAAATGAGGAAAAACATAAAGAACAGGCCTCATCCTCAAAGAGCCTCCAGTTCAGTGGATATCACAAAACAGAGAACTGTGACTAAGAAAAAGATGAACGTAGAGAAGAATCAACAGAACTTGTGTCTGATTGGGTAAGAGATGGCAAGAAAGGTGAGCAGAATTGACTAGTGATGAAAAAGAAATGTAAACTAACTTCCAGACTTCTAATTTGGGACACTGAGTAATTAGGAGAGAGAATATAAGAATAGAAGTATGTTTGACAATGAGTAGGATCAATTAATGAAATTAATTTTAAACTTTTTGAGCACCGTAGAATTATGGGACATTCACTTCAACACTGGCAAGTCTTCAAAATCACATATATGAGCACCATGCATCCTAAAATTAGAACAGTAGAGAGAAGAATGGCCTGGTCTCTGAAATGTTCTTCTTTGGTCTCAGCTGGCTAGAACCAGGCTCCATCAGTTGTTTCTCCCTTTGCTCTATTTGCTGCATCTCCTACTTGAACTACTTTTCATTTGGTCAATAAACACTTTTTTATTTTATTGTATAATAATAGTTATTAACCTCCCGTAAAACCTCATGTAGCTATCACTCCATTAGATGAAAGATTTTTAAAAAGAAAAGGAAGGCCTTCCTCACTTCCTCAGTCCATTGTAGATTTCTGCCCATTTGTAAGAATGCAACTACGTTCTTAGTGTATGGCACTAGCGGGCTAAGTGACGAAACTAGGAGATGCTTTTCATTCTCCCACCAAACACCTCGGGGGATATGACACCATCTGACCACCCCTCCTCTAATTAACACTATCTGCCACGTTGAGCGTGAGGACAACGCTCTCTTCCATTGTCCTAACTGACTAGCTTCTTACTAACTGGTTAGACATTTTTACTAATCGTTCAGTTTCTGGGCTGACTTGCCGTACTCCCACAACGGGCCCCTCTTCCTTCTTCATCCATGTGGCAATCTCACCCACACCTCTGTCCTCAACTCTCATTTTCAATAGGGTCTAACTCACCTGCCCCCAGAAAGTAGGGAGGTGGCCCAAATGAATGGGGAATATATGCACATGCCAATCTGAGTGAGGAGTTGGATTCATGACCAAAAAGAGCAGCTACTCCTCAGTTCCCTTTGAGATTTGCCATATGAAAATGGCAAGCCCTGTGCTCAGATCATCTGATTTATTAAGAAAAGCCACCCAGTCTACCCAGTCTCCTTTTTTAATGTAATATAATGCTAAATAGTAACCCATTTATTTACTGAATGTAGGGTGAGAATATAGGGCCCAGGGTAGGCTGTCCCAAGAAAGGCCAGTTTGGCATAAAGATTATTTTTATCCATTCGTTTATTTATTTATTTTAAGAGGAGTGGGGAGGGGCACAGAAAGAGGGAGAGAGAACTCCAGGCCCAGAGCAGAGCCCTACATGGGGCTCCATCTCATGACCCTGAGATCATGACCTGAGCCAAAATCAAGAGTCAGATGCTTAACCAACTGAAACACACAGACACCTCACACATACACCTGTTAAACCTGATTTTTCTCCTGTTCATCTGCCTCACATCAATCTGATTCTAAGTCCAGCTAGAAGGACCATAGGGCTGAAGTAGTTCTTCTTCCCTGACAATAATAAGTGATAGCTCATTTATTTGTTTAACCTACTTTGGAGGGAGAAAAAAATGCCTTCCTCAAGTTTGCTAAACCACCATCTCTGGCATAAACAAATGACTCCTGAATTAATATCAACTATCCCGACCTCTGTTCTTAGGTCCAGTATCAGGGCTCTAGCTGTAAACTGGATCCATTTTGTTATCACATGGGCACCTCAAATTCAAGATATTCAACACTGAGATGTGTGGAATGTGGCAAGTATGATTTCTATTAGCTTCCCAAAAAATGCTTTAGAATGAGCTTCAGAAATTTTATATCTATCACCTTCATTTGCATGTCAATGATAAGGTTAAGCTAAAATTCAGAACTCTGACTGGCTTATATGCAATCAGGCCATTTTAGTGTGTGGAACAATCTATATGTAGCAACAGTAAGAGTAGATATAATGCAAACAACAGTAGGCATTATCTCTTATTTCTATTACCATTATTCAACATTGTGTTAAGAGTTTTACATGAATTAACTTAAATAACAATTCCTCACAACAACTGTAGGAGAAAAGTACTCCTTTATCTCTATTTCATAAATGACAAAACATAGATTCAAAAAGTTCTCAGAGTAATCTTAGTAGTAAATAGATGGCTTCAGTATCCAAATCCAGACATTATTGATCCAAAAGCCTTGTAAACACTATGCCCTCCTGCCATTCCAACCTATACCAAATTGTGGTGGTTGAAGCGGAGATCAAAAAGTTTTAAACCATCTTGATGAAACATCTATCAGAAACAGTAAACTCTTTTTTCCAGAATGCTACTGTGAAATCATGACCTTTGGGTCAAGGCAGATTGGTTACCCTCCATCTGTGGGAACATCAGCAACCATGGTGTGCCCAGCACCAGTGCCTCTGTTTTCGGGTCTTGGGACCTCTCCTTTCCTCCTGAGGACTGCCTGTCTCCTATTCTGGAGTTTGCAGTGGGTGGGCAATCAAAGAGCCCCACCTATCCTTTCACACCACAGGACTGGGAATGTGAATTAGTCTGCTAGGGCTGCATGACCAAGTACCCAAGACTGAGTGGCTTAAATGATAGAAATTTATTTTCTCATACTTCTGAAGGCAGGAAATCTGAGATCTATGTATCAGCAGGGTTGGTTTCTTTTTAGGCCTCACTCCTAGTGTTGCAGATGGCCTCTTCCCTGTGCCTTCACGTGGTCTTCCCCTCTGGATGTGTCTAAATTTCCTCTTTTTTTTTTTTTTTTAATTTCCTCTTTTTATACGAATGCCAGTCAAATTGGATTAGAACCGACCCTGATGACTTTATTTTAACTTCCCTAAAAAAAAAATAGTTCAAGAAGTACAATCATATGCTGAGGTACTAGGAGTTAGAATGCCAATATACAAATTTTATTATAACCAATATTAGCCAATCAGTATACTCCAGGCCCCTAAAGAGAGAGGTTAGTCCTGTGGGTATATTCTTCAAGCAAGTTTAAGCTTTGTCTTTTTGAGAATTGATAAGAATGTGGAAAAAGGAAGGTCTTTTCCTACTCTCTGTGATTCCTAGTTCTGAAGATGATACAGGTTTGGAAGCTTCTCCATAAGCTGAAGGTTTCTCTTTGAAGCCATGTGGAGAAAACCTATAAGAATCAACATGAGAAAAGCAAACATAGGAGATGGAAAGAAGAGAGAATTCTGATGATGTCATTTGACCACAAATATCCAGCCATGCCTAAACCTAGGAAACGCCCTTAATTTTTACTTGAGGCCATACGTTTTTGTTTTATTAAACCAGGTTGAATTAGAGTTCAGTCACTTTCAATTGAAAGAGGCCTAACAAACACAGCTTGGAAGAAACAGTATCTTTGGCAGAGTGAGTAACATAGAATGACTGATGTTATATTGATGTAAACATAAATCAGTCATAGGTTACCAAACTCTGTCAGTAGTCAGTGCACCTAGAGAAGCAATTGGAAGATGTGTTTTATATCTTATAGTGTGTTGCAGATCAAGCCATCCCTATCCTTCAGGATATTTCCCTAGATGGAATTTCTTGGGCAAGGTGGGAGAATAGCAAATTCTTGATGTTGACTTGGGAACAACTTAAATTCCTCAATCAACTTTTCTTACTGGACTGCACCAACATACTCAGTTTAATATATAGGACAAAAGAGCAAACAAAAGTTTCACAGAGAAAAATGTCTCAACCTCTTTCATAATATGAATGTAAAACAAAGTAATTTTTCATTTCTCAGCTATGAAATCTGTGAAATTTGTAACAATCCTAATATTGATTATGAAGTATTTTCTAGCTCTCTTTCTTATAAGGAAGCCCATGGTAGATTTGCTTGTGATTGGCTTCACGCATTAGTTATGACAAATGCGATCATAAACACTAAGTGGTATTTTTTACTTCTAGCCCAAGACATTTAATTGATCATGCAAAACCCTCTACGTCCCCTGGGTAAGATTCCAGGAAGGATGACACATAGCAGAGTGCCCAGTCAGCCCACAAAAGGTATGTAGTTTGAGCAAGATAGAAACCTAAGTTGTAAGTGATTTTGTAGCTGTTACATGGATGATGTAGCTTATCCTGAGTGAAAAGAAATGTAAAACAGTGATAACAGCCAATTTTGACCAGGGGTGTTAAAATCACACACTTTATATACTGTTACTGGCAGGTAAAATTGGGTAAACTTTTTTTGCATAAACTTTGGCAAGATGTCCTAAGAGACTATGAAATTATTCATTTTTCTCCTGGTACCTTATCCTAATATAAAAGGCAAAAAAAACAAAAGTTTTATTTTCCAGGGAGTTCAAAGCCCAATTTGTTTTAATAAAGTTCCAGTGTATTGTAAGTTAAAAGTACCACTCTGAGTTCAGATCATCTGTTAAGGTTCTCCAGAGAAACAGAATAGGCTACATATACATATTTGTTTAGGGATTTATTACAGGATATTTATTCTAGGAATTGGCTCTTGTGGTTTTGGAGATTGAGAAGTCCCATGATCTGCTATCTGCAAAAACTAGGAAAGCTGGTGGTATAATTCAGTCCAAGTTCAAAGGCCTAACCCTAATAGCAACCATAGCTCATGTAGGCATTTTCCTGTGAACACTAAAGGGATAGCTGACTTTATATCCAAGAAGGGTCTACAACGGGTCAGATTCACTGAATAAAGTAGCTCCAAATCACACCATACCCTAATCACGTCTTATGTCATCTCCTATTTCAAGTTCTTTCTAGCCCAAATGTTCAACATAGATCTTCTGCAGTAAAATTAAATGGCAACACAGAGATTCTCCAACACTAAGACCAAAGAAGGAATATACAAATTTAGGTCTCCTTCTCTTATGAAGTACCCTGGAAGAAACTAAATTCAAAAAGTTAAATTTCTTTGCAAGTGGAGTCCAAAGAGTTAAAGTATAAAATCCAATTATCTTCCCCTTGTAAGTTAATTTTTTAAAGAAATTAGAGTCCATATTTATTTCTCTACAATTACTGCTATGTCTCGGCAGAAGCATCTTCCTCAGACACTAGGATGGGTTTTAAGTTCTTCAGCAGCTATAGCCTGGGGTTTCTTGGTACAGAAATACATGTGATCTCTCACTCACCTTGACAAATCCAGAGTAACAGATGATTGCACAGGTAATCAAGGCGTGCACCCTTTAACAGTTTTACCTGTTTCTTAATTTGGTCTCTTTTCTTTTCTATTTTATGTAAGGCTCTTATCATTTGCAGGATTTAGAAGACTAATTTCTTCTCTGTTTTCATGATCTCTCAATTTCACTCTCCAGGCCATGCCATTTGATTTTCCAACATCCTTTTGAGATCTCTAGGTTAAGCATAGGAAGTCATTAAGTTCTTAATGTTCAAAACCATCCACCAGGTGAAGTTTACCTTTGCTACCCTAGAACGGATAATCCCCCCAAAATAAAAAACCCACCCTGAATTTAATCTTCTGCTGCCTTACCTTTAATATGGTTCAATTAGTCTGTCTTCCCTTACAGTCCCAATTTTCTCATTTGTTGAGCATATTCCCTCTGGACACAGGATTCTTCATGCAGAATAATAGCTTCGTTCCTTCTAAATTCATTCAGCAATTCTTTGCGTTTATGCTGCTCATCCCCTCTCAAATCTATTCAGATTTTCTGTAACCACTTGGAATAGCTGCCCCATCTTCAAGGGTTGATTCACCACTTGATCCTCCTACATGTATCATTATAGTGATTGATAAGTACACACATAGATCTCAAAACCATTCCTCCCTGTTGGCTGGGAATTAAGACAAAAGACACTAGTCATGCAGGTCAGTCTCAAATCTGCTGAAACTTCCAGTCATTCCCAATTTCTTCAACAGAGGTCTAATCCAAGTCAAGACAGGATCCTCAATCACATTTCGAAGAAAGTGAGAAGTTTTAGAGTTTACCAATTTAACCCTTGGGACATTTAATCAGATTAACAAATGACATGCAACACAATGGAAACTACATTAGATATAGAAATGGAATTGGCAATTATGGGAGTTTTGTGTTGTGTTTTTTATTTGATTCAGCTAAGGGCACTCTTTGTTGGCAAGACCCAAAGCCTTTAGACTCCAAGCATAATAAAAGAAACTGTGATTTCCTAGAGTAGTTTAAATTAAAACATCTTTCAGAGGTAAATACAGTAAATTGTCTCAATCTATTGAAAGCAGATGGTAGGTTCATTATATCAGTATCTGGTTTTGACTGTTTGAAACATTTCATCATAAGAACAGTAAGGTATTCCTTCAAAATCCCAAAATTGGAATTTAAGCACCCATTATTGATGGAATTATACCCATCTAAGCACCAAGATGCTAGGTTTTAAGGCATTCAAGGAACCCTCTTCCCTCTCCAATTCAGAAACAGTTGAAGATACACAGAGAAATCAGATGAAGAGTATATCATCTTTATCATTTGTAAAACAGCTTAAAGAATGTTGCTTTAAATCTTGAGCCCAGTGCCTTGCTAACCCTGATCCCTGGAATCAACTCTTTCGCCCATGATAGAGGCCCACCCCATCCCAGAGGATAGACCTAAGCACACCCTCTCTGTAGGCTGGCAGCTCGGAAAACACGGGCACAAGCTACTGAAGTGAGTGGGAAGGAACATTAGCCTTTCCTTAGGTACTTAAAATAGTCTATTTCTTGATCTGCAGTGATTTCATGAGTAAAGAAATCTGTAAACATCTGTCAAGCCGTACAGTTAAGATTTGTGTTCTCCGTATGTAAAGGTCTGGTAGGGCTGCCATAACAAAATACCAGAATAGGGTGGCTTAAACAATTGGGAATTATTTTCTTGCAATTTGAGAGGCTGGAAGTCCAAAGTCAGGATACCAACAATATTCTCCAGAGGCCTGTCCCTTTGGCTTGTGGAGGGCTGACTTCTCCATATGTCCTCACATGGCCTTTTCTCCGATCTCTTCATCTTCTTGTAAGGACACTAGTCCTATTGGAATAAGCCCTTGTGACCTTGTTTAACCTTAATTACCTTTTTAAAAGGCCATATCTCCAAACACTGTCACATTGGCGGTTAAGACTTCAACGTAGGAATATGGGGGAAGGGGTACGCATTTCAGTTCATTGCACCATGTATGGTATATTTCATAGTTTAAATTATAAGTAAATAGAAGAAGCAAATGTTCAAAAATGAGAACACTTTACTAAAAACAGATCGGGGCACCTGGGAGGCTCAGCGGTTGAGCGTCTGTCTTTGGCTCAGGTCATATCCGGGGTCCTGGGATTGAGTCCCAAGTCAGGCTCCCTGCATGGAGCCTGCTTCTCCCTCTGCCTGTGTCTCTGCCTCTCTCTGTCTCTCATGAATAAATAAATAACATCTCAAAAAAAGAGAGATTGATTGAATTCACTGTAAGATGTCTTACCCTTTTTCCTGCGGCCTGGGGCTGCCGAGCACGCGGTGCTGTCTGTCGTGCCCGGTGGGGTGGGCGAAGCATGTGACCTCCCGGCGCAGACCTGATTTTCCCTCCAGGATACACTCCCTCCAGCCTCCTTGTGGGAGGCGAGGTGAGACGTTGTAGCCCCAGGTGGGATCCGGGGACATAGCCTCCCTTGGGTGCTTTTTCATTGCAACAGCCTGAGAACCCCTGGCGGAGACCGCGCCCTGGCTGGTGTGCTGCAGGTGGACAGGTCACAGCAGCCCTGAGGGGGGCCCTTTGTGGAAGGGGGCCGAGCAGGGGTTTTGCTCACGGCCCAGCGGGGACCTTTGCCCCTGGCCAGGGCACATCTCCAGCGGCCCCAGGATCCTGCGGTGACTGGGAGCTGAAAACCCACAGGTTGTGTTTCCCGCATGCGTTTCCTCAACGGCGCTAAGGGCTAACTGCCTACATCAGCCACTCAACCCAGAGGTATTACTACCTTGAGTCCGAGGAATGTCTCCTTGGCACGGACTTTTAATGGCTTTTGTGAAGCCCGTGGTCCTGTAGGAGATGCCGGGTTGGTAACTTCCTCCAGGGCGACTCGGAGGGCAGACAGGACGTGGCTGGGCAGCGGGGCCGCACAGCGTCGTTCTGGGGACAGTTGTTTCCATGGTGACCTTCCGCATCCGTTCAGGCCGAGGCCCCTCCACCTGTGAGGATTAGCAACACGGCCTTAACCCTGATAATCATAATGAAGAGAGCTGAGAGTGGAGCAACCTAACCCCGAACCCTTGTGAGGAAGTAGGATAGAGGAATTCAGCCAATGTGTGGAGGAAAAAAAATACTGAACTATAGGGAAAGGAAATCCATTCCTCTTCTCTTTTATAGAATAGTTTTCCTGCCAGAGTAGACCCTGTTGCTGACAGACTTCTGTAGTCTCCCCTCTGGGAATCTTCTTAATATTACGCTAAAATGGGGGTGGAAATAAATAACCCAAGAAGTGACTCACTAAAGGTCAATAGAACCATGACGGAAGAAGACAGGAGGGGCACACTCTTAAACTCTCCTCAGTCACCATGCTCTACTTGTTTAGGTTGTTTATTTAAATACTATAAATTGTTTCTTAGGAAGTCCTTTTAGGAGAAGTCTTTTCACTTACGGACTTATCTTTTTCGGTCACTTCATGGCACCACGTTTGTTCCTTTCACGGAAAAAAAATAATATTCTTTTCACAGTGTGCTACTAGGGCAACGTGTCATTTGGGTGCTCAGATATGTAGTACATTGTACCAGGGGATAACGTGGCCTGTTAGGAGCCTACATTCCAGCTCAGATGCCCGTCTGGGTGGAATTATAGGCACAGAGCTTATGCTTTCCCAGAGCAGGATGCAGAGATTCACAAGCTCTCAGAGGACTAGGCTTTGTGATTTAGTTACATGTTTGCATGGTTATCTCTGTTATTAAATTTCAAGATTCCATAGAGCAGAAGCTTCATCTCGTTCATGTTTGGCATTGCCAGCTCCACCCCCACAACACACACACAGATGAATACACACGGGCACACACACACACACACACATCAGTCTAGCATCCTTCTTCACACACCACATGACTACATTTCTAGTAAATAAATGGATTAGATCAGCCATATAAAACCTCAGATGAAGCAATTAGACACCTTGTATATGAGGTTCTAGAAATCCATAAAGTCAAATTATAATGGTATTTAAAACTAGGTAGCACTGTTTTGCTTCCTTAAATGTTTAGACAAGTGGATGTGACACAAATACAATAATGCCTAAAAGGCTAAATGAAAAACATGTGTGAAAAAAATCAAGGGTCTCTCAAGGCAGCCCGAATTATTCAGATTGATTATAGGATGTCCGCAGAATGCTGATGACTGGACCTACTGTGGCATTTATTAATCCATCAAATATTTATTGAGCACCTACTTTAATAGCTATTTGCTCTGTGCTGAGCACTATCTTAAGTGCTTTATGCATATTAACATATTTAATCTTCCCTAAGAAGCAAGCACCATTATTAAAAGACCTATTGTTCAGGCAAGAAAGCTGAAGCACTAGTCCCTTAAGTAACTTGCCTACATTCACACAGACAGTAGAGGTGGAGCTATAAATTGAACCAAGCAGCCCAGCTCTAGATCAAGTTCTTGCCCACCTCCCAAGACTGCTGACCCCTGGGCTAGAAATCAGGAATGCAAAAACAGTCCAGAGGGACATACGTTTTCTGTGTTTTTATAAAGCTTCACACCTTGAAGGAGAGACATGCTGAAAAGAAACAATTACAATGTCAAGTGGCAAGTGCTCTAAGAGCCAAGGAAGAGCTGCAGGCCAGGACAGCATGAGTCCCCCTATCCCAAGGAACATGAGGCACATCAAAAGATGAAGATAGTAAAGGAAGCGAGTGCCATTTTCCTATTGAACTTGTTCCTGATGGTCTTTGGTGATGAGGAATGAATGGCTCAGCCAGACCCTTGTCATGTTTAGGATGGAACCTTTTCAAGTGGTTCCTAAAACCAGCTGATGGACTGTGAGAGACCTGCTTTTAGTCCATGTGTCATAGAAAGCAAGCATCTGATGGGCAGGGACCTGATAGGACCTGATACCAGCAGGGACTGTTGGAAGGGACAGTATTTCTAGGAAGCCAGAAGTGTGGACACAGACATTCTAGAGACCAGCACAGCCAACAGAGGATACGAATTCATTGTTCTGGGTTAGAGAGAATGCCGTAGACAGGAGAAAATGAGAAGCCCAGGCATCTGCTATGGAAGATCTTTCTAAAAGTCAGTCTAAATCTTGGCAATATTTGACACATTTTCACTCATTGCTCTAATAGTAATACATGCTGAGCAGTTTGTATGTACCAAGCCCTGGGATAAGAGTAGGGAAGAGGCATTATTATTGTTATCTTGATCAAAATTACAGTAAAGGTAGATATAAACCTAGTTTATTCCAAGGCTGCATCTCATAGTGACTATGGTTCATCTCCAAAATTCTTGCTGATACTGGCAAATGAGGTAAAACTAACACCAGTTCACAAGTAGGAACCAGTGACTACCTGGATCTGAATGGAGGACTTGACTCATGATGATCAAACAACCCCCGGAACTTATTCATCACTTAGTGATGCCACTGATGTCCCTGTGTAAGGAATGACAGTCAAATCTTTGGGAACATGTTGAAGAAAAAAAGCAAGATTTTTGTCACTTCAAAGTTTTTATGAATTTCAAGTATTGGTTGGTTAGCTTCTTTCATCCAACCACTAATTACAACAGGACATCCAGGGACAGGCCAACGTGGAGGTCAAAAGAAGCACTTGAACACATTTTAGGACATCAAGGAGGGACACCTGGGGGGCTCAGCGGTGGAGCATCAGGTCGTGACCCCAGGGTCCTGGGATTGAGTCCCGCATCGGGCTCCCCATGAGGAGCCTGTTTCTCCCTCTGCCTGTGTCTCTGCCTCTCTCTGGGTCTCTCATGAAAATAAATAAATAAAATCTTTTTTAAAAATCAAGAAAATGGGTTAACAGAGAAGAATCAAAAGAACAGAAATAAATACAGGAAATCAGAGCAAGTCAGGAGGACCCAGCGAACAGCTTTTGGACAATCAGCAGAAATGGAAGGGGAAAAAGCAAACTGTGGGCCCATAAGCAGGCCATCCGAAACTGTCCCCAGTGTCAAAAACATGTAGATGCAGTGAAGAGACAAGGCAGGGCTTGTTGGATTTGAGGCCGGGACTGGACTCTGAGGGTCCTTGTGACCCCACAGCTACTGTCCACGGGGAGCAGAGGCCAGTGCCAGGGTGAACGTGTGTGTGGGGGCGGGAGCTCTGAGTGAGCTGAAATGGTGAAGAGAGGCACAAAGATGGGCTTTCCACCTTTCTTGGGAATCACCCCAGATGGCTGGTGTCACTTAGACTATAATACTGTTATTTTTAAGAAATGATGGAACAATCATTCTCCACCCCTCCCAGGATCAAGGGAGGCTCAATGGGGGCCGCAGCCATGGAGGCCAGCTGGGACTTTGCCCGCCCCCCCCCTGCCCAGCTTTGCCCTGTCAGTCTAAGTCCCTTTCTGCGTCCTGTCCTGGCTCCGCTGCTCTCACGCCCCCTCTAGCAGGCCACAAGGCAGCATCTCTGGGACTGTGTCCTCACATCCCTAGGTCAAGGCCAGTTAACATTCCCTGACCTGCACCTTCCTGTGCTGCCCCGGTCGCTTTACAGCATATTGGCCCATCCAGCCTGTGTCACAGCCAGGATTGTTAAGTATTGGGAAAAGGGAATCTAACAGCTTTCACAAAATATGGCAATACTTAGACAAATACATTGTTAACATCGAGGCACATTACCTGAGCCTACCATTCCTTTTTTTAAAAACATAGGTTCCATGTAAGATGGTTTCACTCAAAAACTGTACTTGCCCCTTTGAAGATCTATAACCTGAAAGAGTTTCAAGGAGAGTCCTCAAAATGAACCAGCTCACGAATACTGTGGACCAGAGAATAACTTCCTTGTTTTAACAATAGGAAGCACTTTTATGACCTGCAGTACCCTGGGTGGTACTTTTGGGAATTATGAAACAAGAATTTCCTTCCCTGTTTGCGAACCTCTAGCTCTGTTATTGCCCTTGGTCTTGATGCTTCTGGCTGGCTTATTAAGGATTTGATGTATTGTCTTTTGTCCTCTTGGCTCCTGTCACTATCTTTACTTCCCTGTCCTTTTTCTGGTGTCTACTTGGTTCTGGAATCTCTTTTTGGTTGCTATTTCTCTTTTGTACAAAATGTTGTCTTGTCTTTTCGGCATTTCAAAAGGCCTCCCCAGTGACTTGAATTTGAAGAAAGCTGCAGGGTCGTAGCTCCACGGAAAGCTTAGAATGACAGCAAAATCCCTAAACAGGGACCACTCTTTCTGAATAGGGAAGCCTAAAAATAAAGGCTGTCTGCAGCTGGGACTGTGTGCCAAGACAACTATCACCTAAATGCAGAGGAAATCAAAAACGTAAATAAAAAATAACCTTGCTAGAAAGGACCAAGGTGTTAAATTGGTGCCAAGGTAGAAACCCGGGAAAGGCCAACTTTGTACTAAGTGGTTTATCTCCCATGGATAGTTTAATGCGGTGGGAGCTTGATTCATCCCAGAAATGTCATCCCCAAGAACGCAGGGAACAGCAAAGAGGCCGTATGTCAGCCATACCTTCTCCAAAACTGGGGAGCTCCACTGTTCCCTATGCACCTCTCTCTGCTTCCCTTCCTTCCACACAAGCAGCCCTGAGTATTTGTGGGTGGTCTCCTCCACCAGCCCGCTTGCTTCCTTTGATGGCAATTCTTTTTTTTTTTTTTTTAATCTATTTATCTGAGAGAGAGAGAGAGAGACCAGGAGGAGGGACAAAGGGAGGGGAGAAGCAGACTCCCCACTGAGCAGCCCCCCCCCCATGTGGGGCTCTATCCCAGGACCCTGAGATCATGACCTGAGCCAAAGGCAGATGCTTAACAGGCTGAACCACCCAAGCGTCCCTGGAGTATTTAAAACATTTGAATTAATGCAATTATTGATAAGGTTGCATTTAAGTCCAGTCTTGCAATTAGTTTCTATCTGTTTCTTTTGTTCTTTGTGTATTTATTTATTTATTTATTTATTTATTTATTTATTTTGCTGTTTTTCTTCTTCTGGATCATCTGAGTATTTTTTAGTATTCCATTTCATTTTTGCTTTTGGTTTATTAGCTGTATCTATTTGTTTTATATTTCTAGTAGTTCCATTACAGTTTACAATATGTATTTTTTCACAATATGCTTTTTTAAGTTACTAGTTTAAATGATTCATTCAACATTCAAATAATATGGTGCTGTGTGCCATATTTATGTTGTAAAGACATGGCAACTGTAAACTTACATCTCCCTTCACCTGGTACTAGTGTTGTCATATATTTACTTCCACATGTATGTTTAAATCACAAAATACACTGTCATTTTCTTGAGTTAAATAGTATATTTTTTAAAAGTGAAATATAAAAGCTAAACAAAAAAGTGAATTTCGTGGAAAATGAAAAGTTCTGGAGGTAGATGATGATAATGGTTGCACAAAAATGTGAATGCACTTAACATCAACCAGCTGCACACCTGAAGATTGTTATAAAGGTAAATTTTATGTTATGTATATTTTACCACAGGAAAAAAAAGATTCTGTATTTCCTGCATATTTACCATTTCTGGCAGTCTTTATTCCTTTGCATACCTACATGTTTTCATCTGGTATTTCCTTCAGCCTGAAAAATTTTGTTTAATATTTCTTCTGGTTAAAAATCTGCTGGCAACAAATTTCTTCCAGTTTTTGTTTGTTTAAAGAAGTTTTTATCTGCCTGCTTTTTTGGAAAATACTTTGCTAGTTTACAGGTTGTAAAATTCTTTAAGTGATTTAAAAATATTATTTAATTACTTTTGGATTTGCATTGTTTTTGAAGAGAAGTCTTTGGTCATTGTGCCTTTTATTTCCTTCTAACTGGTAGTATTTAACTCAATTATAAGGAAAGACAATCCTGTGCTATCTGTTGGCCAATGTTTAAAAACAATTGTTTCATATATTTGGTCCAGTTTTCAAATTGTTTACAGAAAAAGGGCAAGTGCTGTACCAGTTCCTCCCTCAAGGAAGAAAACAAAATTTGCCATCTTATCCCACAAATGCTTATGTATTATACTTAAATTATTATGCATTTAAATATGTTTTCTAATAATCCCCATAGCTTCACCTTTGATCTACCTATTATTTAAAATCCGTTAATTTCCAAGTATTTCAGACTCTTTTAGACATCTTGTTATTTATTTCTAATTTACATTCATTGTGGCCAGAGAATATACTCAGGAATATTGCAATCTTTTGAAGTTTATTCAGACTCATTTTAGGGCCTAACATATCAACTATATTAGTGAATGTGCCATGTGGACTTAAGAAGAATGCATACTTTGCAGTTGCTGGGTGTATTTTCTTGATGTCGACTAACTCAAGATGGCTGATATTATTCTGATCTTCTATAGACTTTCTGATTTTTTTTGTCTAGTTGTTCTATCTTAAGGAGTGAAATGTAGTATGATAATTGGCTATGTCTATTTCTCTTGTTGGTTCTTTTTTTAAATTTTATTTATTTACATGAGAGAGCGAACACACACAAGCATGAGTAGGAGGGCAGTGGGGAAAGCAAGAAGCAGACTCCCCACTGAGCAGGGAGTCCGACTGGGGCTCAATCTCAAGACCCTGGGATCAAGACCTGAGCCAAAGGCAGAAGCCTAAGTAACTGAGCCACCCAGGCATCCCTCTTGGTTCTGTCAGGTGCTTTTTCAAGAATTTTAAAGGTCTATATTAGGTACATACTTATATATGAGTGTTATATTTCCTTAATGAATTAACAGTTTTTCATTATAAAATGTTCCACTTTATATCTGATAATACACTTTTGTCCCAGAATCTATTTTGTCTACCATTAATATGGCCACTCTGTATTTCCTATGCTTACTGATGACATGGTATACTTTTTTTCCCATTGTTTAGCTTCAATCAATGTGTATTTTTTAATGAAAAGTTTTTCCCTTTTGGGGAGGATATAATTGGGCCTTACATTTTTATCCAGGTTAAGAATTTCTGTTTTTTAATAAGGTTTTACCCTAACAAAATTGATGATCATATTAGATACAAATGAATTACTTATTAAAAGACAGATTCTTAGCCTAAAATAAAAAATAAATAAATCAGATCAAAGTTTTTATTTGTTTTCTATTTGTCTCACTAGGGTTTTTTGTTGTTGTTGTTCTTGTATTTCTTCTTTCTTTTTTTTTATAAATTTATTTTTTATTGGTGTTCAATTTGCCAACTTATAAAATAACACCCAGTGCTCATCCCATCAAGTGCCCACCTCAATGCCCATCACCCAGTCACCCCCACCCCCCTCCCACCTCCCCTTCCACCACCCCTAGTTCGTTTCCCAGAGTTAGGAGTCTCTCATCTTCCTTCTTTCTTATCTTCTTTTAAGTTAACTGAATTTGTTCTTCGTTTTGAATTCCTTGATTGCGTTTTTTTTTAAAAAAATATACATCTTTGCATTATTTTCAGTGGATGTTTATGGGATTACAACGTGCATCATTAACTTAACATGATCTACTTAGACTTCATTTTATAATGCTTCAAGTAAAATGTAAGAATTTTACAAAATAAGAGCTCCATTTATCTACCCTTATCCTTTTTTGCAATTATTGTCATATATATTATTTCCTCAAAAATATAGTTTATAGTTTCAATTATTTAGTTAATTTTCTTACCTTAGGTTTATAGTTTTTGTTTTTGCCATATGACTTTTACAGAAAATAACTGAATATAAATTTTACGTTCACTCACATATTTATCAAGTGCTGGTGAAAGAGGCGGAGTTAAGGACCCGCACTTGGGTCCTCACACTCTCAGAATTCTAGGGTCCACTGTTCTTGTCATCCCAGGAAGGAAAACAATATCTCTACCAGTCTTCCATACCTCCGGCTTTATTCCACCTCAGTGGAGACTTTGCTAACAAGAAGCAAAAGCTAGATTCCGAAATGTTTTATTTCCATATCTTCCAGTATCTGGTGTGTTCTCTTCAAAAGAAAAAAAAAAGATATATATATATATATGTATATATATATACATATATATATATATATCACGCCTTTTTTTTCTTGCTTAACTTTGCTGCTTCTTCTCCTGACCTATATTTTGCTGTTTGAAATCTGCACTCTCAGTCTTGGTAGCATCCATTTAATTGGGCCCTGCCTCACTGTTGTGTCTTATTTCTCATTCTGCTTTAGCCTGGCTGAGCGCCTGGTCTCCTGAATTCAGCCTGTAGTCTCACGACTGTTCTTCTCCTCTGGCTCTCCTTCTGTAGGGAGAGCACTTTCATCCATTGACCACATGGCGAAAACACCTTGGGACACTCAGGTCAAGCATCCTCTACATCCACAGGTTTCTGTGTCACTCTCTCCCTCCCCATGGTAAAAACCATACCTTCCTTTGGGTCCCAAGCATGACCTGCACATTTTCACATTTATATGTGTGTACTTGCTCACCTGGCTTTTATAAGCACTTTTAAAACGTTGAACGCATCCCTTGCCTCTTCTTACTGCATGTTGCTAGCACAGGGTCAGTACCGGATGCTGTTGAAGGAACAAATGACTAAGTGACCACATGAAGGAAGGAGTGGAAAAGTTCATCTATTTTAAGTTGAGGTGGGCAATTTAAGGTGTCAAGTCTGTTCATAAGGAAGTAACATCTTAAGCCGAAACAGTTAAACTGAGATGGAAATGTAAAGATTCTATTGTAAAGAAATATCTAAGAATTAACAAAGAAGACCCTACGGAGACTTCTAAATATAAACTGGATCCCTGTGTACAAATTTTCCCTTTTATCAGGGGAATGATATATTGTCATGCAATCTATAGCTGATTGGCACAGAATGCTCACCCACATCTGACCAAGCAGAAGAGAGCAGCGTGAAAGGGTCTTCTCTGGACAAATAAAATGCAAATGCAAACATGCTTGATCATTTCACAGTAATGGATTTAAAATTCTAAAAAAATGTAAGTCCAAGGCAGAAAAAAAAATAGTCTTTTAAAAATCAGTGGTTTAATGATGAACAATTTTGGTCAATTAAAGTTTAGACTAATTGCTATGGTGATTTTGGGAAAGAATGAAGTTAATGAGTTTCTGAATGTCAACTGCAATTTTTGAGTACTTTTAATTTGCAATCTCTTTATTTAATGGAGAAAGCATTGAAGACTCACTCTGAATGTATTCAAACTGCATTTTAGATTTTACAGCTGTACTTTAGCATAGGAATTATATTTTACTATAATATCCACTCATTTTTAGAAGCAAAGTCTTAGAAAGTCTCTTTTAGGAGTGTCAAATCATTTACTCTATCAGATTCCAAAAATAACTTTGCTCCACGTTATACAGGATAAGAATCTGGCCTGATATACTAATCCTCTGATCTAGAGGAAAATAGTTGACAGAATGCTTGACCTAGCATATCATTCAGGTAACTCTGCTAGGAGCAATGGCCTTGCCATTTTTTTTAATATTAATTTTTGATTCCTATCAATTTTCACTGAAGGAAACTTTGAGGAAGATGCCTGAGGATTTTTGAGTTCACTATAGTTTAAATGTCTTATTTCAAGTAGATAGAAAGCAATCCCCTCTCTTTCCTACTTTTGCAGAGGCAAATGGGGAAAGTAAGAAGAGTGACAATTTGTCTCTGCCTTCCTGCGTTAGATATTAATTACAATAAATATAAAACTACAGCACAGCCACCTACACATTTAAAACTACTTCAGCCTAGACACCTACCTGCAGATCAATAGATAGGAATCCTCACAAACTATGTGCATACATAAATAATTGGTGCTTTTCCCCCACACTTTAGAGTTTTGCTTTTCATTTCCTAGTATTGATGTCAGCAGAGAAAGGAGTGAAATGACAGTACAAAGTCCAACACACCAATCGTATAAGCCGAATCACACATGGGAAAGAAGTAATGAGCTGATTTTTCTCATTTTTCTGCCTGCATTTTCCTTCTTGATTTTTTAGCACCAAGGTAATATTTGAAATATCAGGGGGGGAAAATGCACCAAAATAAAAACATGAAAAGCCAAAAAAAAAAAAAGGCATCAAATCAAAGGTGACTTTCTGTGTCTGCATTTCGGATTCATGCTGCCAATTATTTCAGGCCCAGGAAACTCAGAGACACAAGGTTTATCCACTCCTACAGATGCATTATTTTCCCCTTAGTTGTCAAGGTGGCAGACAACCCAAAAAACAAGCACAAAAATATGTATTTGCAATGTTTTTATATTCAATTAATGGCTTACTAGTCTCACAATCACTAAATCGAACTACTATAGAAAAATACCTGCCCTGTGGTTCTTCTCTCCCTCTCTCTCTCTTTCTACCATGAATTGAAAGACTCTAATGAGAAATGCCACTAGCTCTGAGGCTTTTAGTTGATGTACATCAGACTGGTTTAAGAGCTTTGACCTTTTCCTGACTAACTCAGGGGCACTGATCTTTGAAATAAACTTTACTCAAGATAAACAACATATACAAATGAGAGGCTCAATACAATTACTTGAGCGCTAGAGGGCATTAAATTTAACAAGTAATATGTAGGTAATGGTCCATGTTATCTACAGATCTATTATGATAAATTATATCTAATTGTCTGTGTTTTAACAACAGACATTCCTGTACTATGTCCTCCATCAGTATGTGAGGCAAATATACCAGTTTTAAGAGAGAAATTGTATCCCTCTCTGGTAGTGGTCGATTCACAGCAATAGCGCCTTAAGTGACACCTCTGAAACTGTCTTCAGTTCTTTCAACACAACAGCTCAGTATACAGTGTGCGTTCAAAATATCTTCCTGTATTTAAAAAAAAAATCTTCCTGTAAACATTTAAGTGATTTTAAAAAATAATATCATAGGTCTGATGATAATTTTATAACATCTTGGAAACAAAAGGACTTCACGATTTTGTAGACAACTCTCTTCTTTTGACATAAAGAGAGAGAACAAGGACCTAAGAAATGAATGAAATGATCCATTCAAGGTCAAAGCTTGAGCTAGTAAACAAGTCAGAACCAGAAAACAAAGACTTCCACGACAGCACATATTCATCAACCCTACATCATGTTGAGATGTCAGAATGTTTTCCTTGTAAAAAAAAAAAAAAAAAAAGTTTTCCTTGTCTTTTAAAATTCTTATTTTCTACCCAACAGTTTATATGTATGTATGTATGTATGTATGTATATATTTATTTATTTATTTATTTTTAAAGTAAAAATATATTTAAGTAGCCTCTACCCCCAGTGTGGGGCTCAAACCTAGGGACCTAAGGTCAAGAGTTGCAGGCTCGTCTGACTGAGCCAGCCAGACATCCCTCCAACAATTTATATTTACAAAAGCAGCCTTTCATGGGATATTTCCTCATCAACTCTCTAAAATACAAGCTTTTATTTTCAAACTTCAAGGTTTGGGTGTTTTTTTTTTTAATTTTTAACTTTTATTATTTTTAAAAATATTTTATTTATTTATTTAACGGAGAGAGCAAGCACAAGCAGAGGGAGCAACAGGCAGAGGGAGAGGGAGAAGCAGGTTCCTCACTGAGCAGGAAGCTCAAGGTGGGGCTCTATTCCAGGACCCCAGATCATGACCTGTGCCCAACACAGGTGCTTAACAAATTAACCACCCAGGCACCGCTTAGGGGTTCTTTTAAATTAAAATAAGGACTTCCTGTTGAAGACTTAAGGGTTTTGTACATTATGAAAGAATTACTTAGAATTTGGAAACTCACTTTAGAACTTTATGGACATCACTGTATGTGTCCCCTGAAAATCCATTTGGCATTCAAGAAGTCTGTCTATTCACCAAGAGGTTAAGGGAACTTCACTATAGAATGCCAAAAGTTTACATGCATGATTGACATTTGTGTCTGGGTGTTTTTCCTTTCCTTTTATAAAGCCCAGTTGGTATTTGGTGTCAAGTAGAAGATTACAAACTCAGTGAGGAAAAAAATCTTTCAAAAATAAGGAAGTTAGGGGTATTGGGGTGGCTCAGTCAGCTGCACGTCTGCCTTTGGCTCAGGTCATGATCTGGGGGTCCCAGGATGGAGCCTCATCACTCCCTGCTCAGCGGGGAGCCTGCTTCTCCTTCTACCCTTCACCCTGCTCTCATGCTCTCTCTTACTCTCTGTCTCTTTCAAATAAATAAAATATTTTTTAAAAAAATGAAAACAAAATAAGGAAGTTAATGACTTGATGTTTCCTTGGAGGTTTTTATAGACCATTTAAAGAAGAAGCCACAAATTTATATTTTCAGAAACTAACTCTGGCCCATTGACCTGATTTACATAATTGTGCTCAATTTACTTTATAATTGTGAACGTCTTTGTAAATTCTGTTAGTTTTATTTTAGAGAAGAGTAGTTTGTTGGTGATATTGGACCCTATGTCTAATGATATATTAGACTCTGAGCAAATATTAATGGAAGTTATTGAGACTACTGCAGGGAACTTTTTCATTGTACAAAATATAAAATCTGATATTTTAAAATATTTATTTATAGATGCAAATACCTCGATACTTAACTATACATCACTAGTGAGAGTAAAGATTACAGATATGGGACACCTCGGTGACTCAGCAGTTGAGCACCTGCCTTCCACTCAGGGCGTGACCCCGGGGTCCCGGGATCGAGTCCCACATCGGGCTCCCTGCATGGAGCCTGCTTCTCCCTCTGCCTGTGTCTCTGCCTCTCTCTGTGTCTCTCATGAATAAATAAAATCTTAAAAAAAAAACCCTCCAGATTTAAGAGATCAAATCATAGCAGATCAACAAAGCCATCAAAATTTCCCCAATTAACAAATTCATTCATTGATCATCCTGTATAATGTAATTTAATTGTTATTTTCTTGTTATAAATTAAGAGGCAAATTACATACATAAACACACACGGCCTGGTGTTCTGTAGTGAAGGATGTATATACGTGATTGTTCTCTACTGAGTGACCGTCAGCGCTGCCCTTACACAGACTGTACCAGCCGTGGCACAGTGATAGAAGCTGCTCTCCATTGGGTACAGCTTTGTTTGCAGACCTCTGTTCTAACAGTTATAATGATGCTTTTCATCATAATCACAAACCATTTAATTGACAGAGCAATTTAGGCAACAGAGTCTAGATCAAGACAGATTGTAATCTGAGTTAATACTGATCTAGAAAAAATAGAGGATATGCAAACAACAAAATAATAAACAATGAATAATTACAAAGATAAAGTTTAGCAGTTTCACTGTATTTCTGTTCGGGGTAAGTACATTTTGGACAACCCACCTTTGATTGTTCAATGCTTTAAAGGGCCATCAGATGCTGTTATTTCCTCCTTGAACTCTCATTACTCCAAAAATCATGCTTCCCTGATACTGAATCACTGGATAGGGGGATCAGAGAGGGTGAGGCATATACTGAAAAATAAATAAATCCAAAGAGTCACTTTCAAACAATGACATTTAAGCTAATTGTTTTAACAGCCTGTAACATATACACAGCTAATTACCAAAGAACTTTCCTCCTTCATACAATAACAGATGACTACAATTGACAAGCATTTTCATTTTGCATTTCTTAAAGACTCATTTAAAAATAAAAGAATAAACATCTTTTGGAAAAGGGTAAGTCACACAAAGAAATATAGCCAAGGAAATATTAATAGTAATAATGATAGTAATAGCAGCCTTTGCTATTAAATCATCCTAATGTTATGTTAAACTCCTAATATTATTTAAATACCTTCTGGCTCTTATCAACAAATGTTTATCCCAAAAAAATAAAATAATTGAGCATTTTCAGGTATTTGCATATTGCAATGATAACTGATTATCAAAAAGAGGTGAAACTAAGGAGAAATGCAATGTTTTCAGAATGTTTTCTAATGTAGACTAATACAGTTTTAGTACCTAAACTTGAAATTTTAGATTCAAACAAAATATATCAACATAAAAAGTGGTAAATATTTTTAAGGTTGTTATTCTCTAATGGTGAAAAAGTTAAATTCAGTGTTGTGAGCCTATTAATAAGGAAACAAGATAATTATGATTATAAAACAAAAAGTTTGCCCTGAAATAAGGATTGCAACAGTTCTAAGTTGGTAAGTTTTGTTCAAATTACATTCAGTTCTGTTTTAATGCAACATCTGTGTTTCTAAAAATCTCCACACTATGGAAAAGAATGCAATTGGGGCATGATACTCAAAAAATTGGTCAAAAAAATCGTCAAGTAGAACATTTTTTAAAAAGGAAAGAAAAGAACCTAGTAAAAATGGTAGCACAGTTTTATACTTGTTAAATAGATAAGAGATGCATATATACTACAATACATATGGCACTTTTCCAAGGAAATGCCCTCAAGTTTGTTTGTGGAGGGGTTGCAGCTTATAGTTACTGTGAAGCATCGGAGGAAAGGTTTTCTGAATCAATGGAAGTTGCAACACCAGATGTGGATTAGGGTGAGCTGCTGAAGGTGTGTACGTTTTGTGTGTCCTATGAGGTTCTTATGTTAACCTTAAAAACAAAATGGCCAATCCTTTTACAAGCAAAAATGGGTTTACTGGGGAATAGTAGTACTAATAGTACTAATAGTGGTACTGGGGATGAGCAAGCTACGGCCAAAACCACCGGCACTCCCACCCAGCAAAGGAGAAGAAGGCTCTTTTACAGAGGAAAGTGGGACGTGGGGGAGGCTGTTATCAACAACAAGATCCTTGGAGTAAACTGGGTGTTGAGGTGTGATGGCTTCCGGTTGGCTGAACTGTGACCGTCTCTGTTGGCTGGGGTATTGCCAGGGCAGGAGGAAAGCATGCCTTCCTCCTTGGGGAGAGTAAAGCAGTATTGGCTGCAAGGTCTGCCTCTTCCTGGCGGGTTTACAACTGACTAGGAGTGTAGGGCATGGGAGCTGCCCTGGACAGGCCTCCGCATGTTATTTTAGTGAGATTTTGCTTTATTAACTTTCACACCTGCATTCAACCTAACTTTTCTAGAATATGAAATAATGTATCAGCAAATGCAAAACCTGTCTCATGCTAAACTTTTTTTCTTAAGATTTTATTTTTAAGTAATCTCTCCACCCAATGTGAGGCTAGAATTTACAATCCCAAGAGCCAGAGAACTGAGCCAGCCAGGTGCCCCTAAACTTGTTTCTTAGCATATCAATTGCATTGGAACAAATTCGCATTTTAAAACATAACCATCATAGCAGAACTGGCTTTATAATGTTGGTTGAATCCAAAATCTTACTGGTGTGTACCAGAATCTAAAAAAAAAAAAAAATTCATCTGAGACTCAGTTGTCTGATCCACCCCGATATCTCAAATAGGAATTAAATGAGAGTATGATCCCATCAAGTACACGTAGAAACGACACAATAGTGACTGTTGACGTATTGTTAGGTCAATAGTTCTCAAATTTTAACTTGATCAGAATCGACTGCAGCATTTGTTAAAATTCAGATTTGCCCCAATCTTGGAGTTTCTGTTTTAGTCTTTGCATTTCTAAAGATTCCCAGGAGATGCCTGCCATGACCAGGGAAGGGGGGTTGTGCATATTTTGGAAATCACTCAGTTATACCATACCAACTTTTGCAGAAAGCATTTGACAACAAGGTGTCTCAGCACTTACAGAAAGGAGAAAGTCTGTTTTCATTATGGTTACCATTAAGAATGTAACTTTCTCATCCAGAAGATCCCAATAACCTTCCTCTAACTTTCTTTGCCCCAGTGTTAGTAGCAAAACAAAGGAGAAAATATAAACAAATTTACTGCTTAAGTTCATGCAGTATGTCGGGCATTTGGATTCCTTCCTAACAAGCATCTGTCATTCTCCATGAGAGAGAAACCATGCATTTCTGGTGCAACTAACTTCCTCCAAGGATGAGCTTGATTAGAATAAATCAGTTAGGTTAAACTCATTCCCTCTGAGCATCCATGGTTTATTCAGAGGAAAATTTCAATGATTTGGAAAGCAATGGTTTCATTCTTTTCTATAAACCTGAATGGAGAAGCAGGTCATCCCAGAAGCCGCTGGCAGCCATTAATAATCATAAGACAAGCCAGACGGAGGGCAAGCCTAAAATTGCAGGAAACCAGAGCCAAGAAAATAACAGAAAAATAGAATTGGATTCTTCATGGGACAGAACCTGAAGCCCACACTACTACTAAAACTCTCATTTACCAGAATGGATAATGGTTAATCCAGAATGGATTAACCACTTTCTTTTAAACCACTTTCTTTTTAAGCCATTTGGAGTTGGGCTCCTTATAACTTTAACCAAACATAAAACACACACACACACACACACACACACACACACACACACACACAAAAGCACAAATATATGAGTCAAAAAAAAAAAAAAGGAACAAAAAGTCTCCTACCTAAATATACACAGACAGAGGCAAGAAAAGGCAAGAAAAGTAAACCAAGTAGCAAGCACATTGGAGGTAAAGTCCCCATACAAACTGCTGATAAACATTCTATTTAAAGTGAGCTTTTTGGCTATTTTTTCATGCAAGCACCAAGCTCTTGTTCCTAAGCATTCCGAAGCAAAGTATTGATTTCAGGCAGTAGAACCTGGGTAAATCACCAAAGGGTGGAAGGATAGGAAGCATCAGAACAATTAAAGGTAGAAGTTATTTCCATGGTCCCCTAATTAGACTGAAGCTATCTGTAAAGAATATGAATATAGTCCCCAGTCTAGAGTGTAGTTACTATTCTCATTAATTCTTTGATCAACATCATAACATCTCCAGGAGAAGAATCGTTCTAACGTATTCTTACATCTGATATCTGGACTGAGTACAATTTACCTATTATAACAGAGTCTTGGGCAAAGAGTGAGCGAATCAATTAGGTGGTCCTACTCTCGCCCCACTTAACAAAATTTTATCTTAACCAAACTGACTCCTATCTGGATCTGCTCTATGTTTACCAACAAAACAAACAACAATAAAGACATGAAGAGTAAAAGAAAAATGCATTCAAGAAAAGTATATTTGCTTTACCAGTTTGCCTATCGTAAGAGAAATTCACTTTCATTTAATCTAAGGGCAAACCAAGGCCAGCAAACCAAAGGACGAGTGGGAGAGCATTATTTCAGGATTGACAAACATCTGAGTTTGAAATCCCACTTCTGTTATTCAACTTTACACAAGCTATTTAACTTTCTTGAGTCCCAGATTTCTCATCTGGAAGATGGGGATCATATGTAATTTATGGAGGATTGTGTGTGTGTGTGACAAATAGCACATGAAAAGCACCTCACAGTGCCCAATAGATATTAGGTGCCTAATACATGATGATTTCCTACCTCACCCTTACCCTCCCTACCTCAATAGCGTCTTAGAACAAAGAATAAGATAGTTGCATTCCATCAGACCATTTAGGCTGTTCAGGAGGAGGCCAGTCTGAGTCCTGCTGACCATACAGCCTCAAGGGCATTGCTATATTGCTATTTTGAGGTTAGTCCTAAACGGCATTGGGCCAGGGGCCCTCCCCTGGGGTATTTGCTGGCAAAGGAAACCATAATAATATTCAGGGCAACCAGGGCAACATGCATATGTATATACAAGAAGAATAACAAATAGTTCCTTAGAAACAAAGTGTTTCTAATTAACAAAAACGCAGAAGCTCTTTACGTGTTTTTCCACAAGCAGCTTTGGCATCTGGCAGAGTGAGGAGGAAGCTGAGGGCCGAGTGTGTCCGTGGAAAGTAAGCCATCAAACAATGAAGTTGCAGGAGAATCACATGGCATTTTAGAACTTGTTTAGGAGTCAGTCTCCTGGAATTCTACAAAGCAGTGAGATTGTGGTCCTGTTTACTCCAGCAGTAATCATGTCAAACCGCTGAGTGAAAGAAGAAAGAGGATACCGGGCCCTTGGGTGGCTCACTTGGCTAAGCCTAGGACCTTTGATTTTGGCTCAGGTCATGATCTCAAGGTCATGAGTTTCTGCTCCCAGTTGGGCTCTGTGCTGAGCGTGGAACCTGTGTAAGATCCTTCCTCTCACTCTCCCCCTGCTCCTCTCACCCCCACTCACATGACAACTCTCTAAAAAAAAAAGAAGAAAGCAAGAAGATACCCAAAAAGCTTTTGCATATCTCAATCCTACTGTCTTTTATGTAATAAACACTATTAGAAATCCTACCCATTGAAAAGTAATATACATACGTACGTTTGGGATGAAAAGTGCACACAGGGAATATACTCAATAGCATTGTAGTAACTTTGCGTGGTGATAGACGGTAGCTACGTTTACCACGGTGAGCATCTCACAATGTGTATAATTGTTGAATCACGATGTTGTTCACCTGAAAATAATAATATATGTCAACTATATGTCAATTAAAATTTTTTTTAAATGTACATTTCTAGCTCTATAGTTACAGGTTTGTATTAATGGATAGGTGGCTAGAGTTATGTTTGGATTTTTTTTTTTTTTTTGGTTGTTGTATTGTTGTTGTTTCTGGGTATTTTAACCTTATTTTGGCGTCTGAAATGTACTCTTTGAAAAGCCTTGTCTGAATGATAGGTTCACCTAAGGAAATTGTAGAATAGACTCTGAAAAACAGAATGTGTTGCATAACATTTTTGTGATTTTGCTGCCTGCTGCTGTCACTTCATTGTTCAAACTGTATACCTGAGTGTTATTCAGAATATGAGATGTTATTCAAAGACCAATTTAATGGGATATTAATCCATAAAGAATTCAAACATTTATATCATATCTATATGAACTTTTAGGATGCCACTCGCCTAAAAGAATACAAAGAGATTAAGGAAAATATTTGTCTGGTGTTTAACATACAGAAATTACTTTCTTCAATGAACATGGCTGATTCCTAGCTCTCCCATTACTAGCTAGCTGACCTTGGACAAATAACCCAAATCCCTGCCATCAGGTGCGAAAATTAGAGAGGGATCAATTAGTGCCACATAGATCCTTGTGAAGAACACATTAATGATGAATATGAGATATTTTCTAAATTAAAAAGTACTGAGGCAGCTTTATAATATTTAAATATTCTAGATTCAAGCAGCTCTGCTACTTATACCTATGTGACCTTGAGAAGTAATTTACTTTGTTAAAGACCAAGTTCTGCAGTTGTACATTGCAAAAAAAGAAAAAAATAGTAATAACACCTAACCACCTATCTTATCTGTAAGATTCTAATGAAATTATATTCTCTAAAAAAGCATTGTCAATTGTAAAACATTATAATATCTTTAAATAATAGGTGTTCTTATCCCAATTACACTAATATAAATCCATAAATGGAGAGAGACTTTAGTGATACACATTAGATTATGAACTCAATGAAGTTAGGGATTCTGACTGTTTTGTTTCTTGATGTATCCTGAAGTCCTAGAACAAGGCCTGATACATAGTGGCTGTTCAACAAATATTAACATCAATATATAGAAAAATATTTTAGTCTATGTATTAGTCATGACAGGTTGAAAAAAAAAGACAATGATTTGTGTGCTACTGAGCAATCAGCTGGCAATGAGTGAAGAATTTTCTGGAAGGTAAGGAAATCATCAGAGAGAAGGCGATGTATTTTTATTCCATGATTCACATTGGGGGGGCATCTGGGTGGCTTCAACAGTTAAGCATCCCCCTCTTGGTCTCACCTCAGGTCTTGACCTCAGGGTTGTGAGTTCAAGCTCCGTGTTGGGCTCCAGTCTGGGAGTGGAGCCTGTTTAAAACAAAAACATTGGAAAAGAATAACCATATTATGTTTCCCTTGGGGCCAAGTGATACACCAGTTCTCTTCTACATACATGAGTAAGAAAAACAAATCCATGAAAAAAAAATTAGAAGCAATCATTCTGCAACCTAGGGATCTTTTCAAGAAAGAAAATTAGATTATTTAAAAAAATTTTTTTAAAGCTTTTATTTATTTATTCATGACAGACACAGAGAGAGAGAGAGGCAGAGACACAGGCAGAGGGAGAAGCAGGCTCCATGCAGGGAGCCCAACGCAGGACTCGATCCCGGGTCTCCAGGATCACACCCCGGGCCAAAGGCAGCGCCAAACCGCTGGGCCACCCAGGCTGCCCTAGATTATTATTATTATTATATTATTACACATTTGCTCCTCCATCCTATATCTATCTGCATGTACACCTAAAGTTCAACCAAGTAATTATTACTTGTAATTCTGAATCTCGATTCTCAAAGAAATGATGTTATATTCAGTGTTGTCCTTACTGATACAGAGAGGTATATGATGTTTCATAAATACTTTTTTCTTCATAAAAAGCATCACTGCTTTTTAAAGTTGTGGTATTTCCTTCCTCTAAACATTTTAATTAAGCGTCCATCATGTGTCATAAAATATAGATTACTCAAAAAAGAAATAAATATGTCCAATATTATAATGGGGTTTATAATTCAACGAAAGAGGAGAGATTAAACTTCTTTTATTTAGTCAATCTACTTTCCTAGACCAACAATAATTATAAATCATGTTCTATAAAACTAAAAACAACTAAATCATATTATATGCATCTGGGTCGATACTCTGGATTTTCCTTTCTGGGAAGTTTTGCTATTTACTCTTAGTTTTGTTGGCTTGTTTTTGTACGGCTTTGTGTATTTTCCCAATGCATAAGTGTCTTATTCAGAATACTATCCTGTTATCATGTATAGTTTTCTAGCAGCTTCTATCCAAATATTCATCCACAGTTTATCATAACTATTAACTTACTTGTCTGTCTCCCCAACAACTGTAGTCTGAGTTGATTAAGATATGGATTATTGTTTGACTTTGTTTCTCTAATATGTAACACAGTACCTGGAATATTATATATACTAAATAAATGTGGAAAAAGAAGGGAAGAGGATGGAAAGCCATGTGAATACCTGTCACAGTTAACTACAAATGCTCCTGTGGTCTGAACCTTGAAAATTTTTAATAGAGCTGAATATATTGATGCCAGATTATACTAGAGATTTAACAATATAAAAAAGCAGAAGAGACAAGTCTATAGGGGTAAGTTTTATACCAAGAATCAGACCATGTCAATCTACATGCCTTCCTTAGGACACATCATATATTCTTTTAGTCACAGGGGCACGTGGGTGGCTCAGTCAGTTAAATGTTGGACTCTCGATTTCAGCTCGGGTCATGATCTCAGGGTGATGAGATTGAGCCACACATCAGGTGCGGAGCCTACTTCAGGATCTCTCCTCTCTCTCTCTACCCTATTCCCCTTTCTAAAAAAACTTAAAATTAAAAAAAATATATATATATTAATAAAAGCACTCTCAGAAATATTCTAATATATATATTATTTTTGCCACATAAAAAGAAGTCACAGACTACTGAGCTGGACAAAGTCTATCTAGTCTCACAATACAAGTCACCTTGAACCATGAGAGGCTCAAGCTTCCACAACCAGACTAAAGCAGAGCACTGTGGCTGTTACCTCAAAGACAGGAGCAAGAGGTGGAGGAAGTACATCATCACCCTCTATTTATACCTTTCTGCCTAAACTACCTGGGTAATTGGCTTACCCACTCCACTTTTCCTAGAATGTGGAGAGTTGGCAGGCCTACAGATGGAAATTTGCCCAGTCTTAACCTAGGGTACTCATCTCTTCATTATTAATCACCCCCCACACTCTAAATAAACAATAAAACAACTAGAAACTCACTGAGAAGGGTTCTACCAAAATTACATGCCTGCTGCTTCCAGACTTGAGAAACAGAAACTGAAAAGTGATTTAAAGGAAAACAAAAGCACAAATAAAAAGCTAGCCTGGCACAGGCCTACCGAGCAGGTTTTACTAGTATAGCAGCGATCTCACCACCACTCAACCTGAGCGCTCTGGGATTTCACCCCAAGGGCTCAGCCCTGGGGCTCTGGGATGGCTTCCCACCACCACTCGGTCCACAGCAGGCATTTCTCGCTGGTATCTGCTAGGACAGCTGGAAAGATATTATCTTACCAAAATAAACTTTTTTTTTATTTTATTGAAAGTTATGATTGCACCTTCAATACAGCCCAGAATGTGGTGCGTCAGCTTTGCTGTACATTATTTTCCTATTACTATTCCAGGAAAGATCTCTATCAGTGATTGCCTGCAGAGTAGAGAAAAAAATCCAAAAGGGAGCATTATAACTTATAGCCCAGAGAAGAGAAAAAGAAAAGAAAAAACAGCAGCCACAACCTGGGATCCCATGTCCTCCTTACCCTTAAGAAAGGAAAAGATTTATTTGAGTTTGAAGTAGCTTAGTTCACATATGCAAGAATATTTTTATAAGCCTACAAGAAAGGAAAGTACAACATCGAAGCAAATTTAAAATGTGTGTTAATGTATATTCAAATTATATTTCCCCCCAAAAGGCTTTACCTCCATGACCTCTCCAGGCTTGCAAGTCACATGGCATTCATCTGTCACATTGGCTTTTGTGAAGGCCTCGGAGGCCATGGGTGCCCCTACTTTCTTCCTCTGCCCCACTCTTTGTCTTCCTAAAGACTTAGTTGAAGTGGCACCTACTCAGGTACACTTTCCCTGAACTTTCTCTGTTTCTTTTTTTTTTTTAAGATTTTATTTTTAAGATTTTATTATTTATTTATTTCGAGAGAGAGAGACAGAGTGTGTGTACACACACACACAAATGTGGAGAGGGGCAGAGAGAGGAGAGAGAAACTCAAGCAGGCTCCATGCTCAACTTGGGGCTGGATCTCATGACCCACAAGATCATGACCTGAGCTGAAACCAAGAGTTGAATGCTTAACTGATTGAGCAACCCTGGCACCCCTAAAGATTTCAGTTTTAAATAAAAATGTACCTCTTCACCCAACTGGAACTTACAACCCCCAAATCAAGAGTCACATGCTCTACTAATTGAGCCAGCGAGGTGCCCCTGTTTCCCTGAACTTTCTACTTAGAATACCTTTCTTCCCTACTGGGGTTCCTTGGGTTCTTTCATAAAAATTTTTATGAATTGTTAACTATTTTTGTTCTCTTCTTAAGTTTCTGTTTAAATGCTAGTTAGTTAACATACAATGCAATATCGGCTACAGGGGTAGAATCAGTGAATCATCACTTGGATCAGTGTTCATCGTCGGATTGTTGACTATTTACTGTATTTCCTTGCTTGCATCTATTCCCCTCAGTAGAATTTATGTTCCCAAAAGGCAAGTACCTTCTCTGTCTTGTGGATTGTTGCATTCTCAACACTCAGCTGTCTCCTTGACATATATTAAGTACTCAGATATTTTGTTGACTGAATGAATGAATTGGGCAAACTAGTACTAAACAATCATAGTTCATTTACTGGATTTGAGATTTATGTACTGTGTCATCTTGAGAGTGATTTACTTCCTTAATGTCCTTTGATTTCCTTCCTTTGTACAATAATGATAGTTCTAACCACATAGAGATGTTGTGAGCATTAAACGGAACAATGGGGAAAAAGAACATCATGTCTAAAAAAGAATTTACAAATTATCTGTTATTGCCTAAACCAGAAAGGGGAGCAGAGATAGGCAGTGAGTTGGACCCAACCAGGCACACATTGGGCATTGTATAAACACTAATGGCAAAGGGGGCAATCTGAGTTATTGGTTGACAGTTTCTTTGAGGCAGAAGACCACCATCTACTCAGCCACAGTTTGATTAGAAGGTGCACACATGTCTCTAGAAGCAGGAGATCACTGAAATTCCTTCTCCCTCAGGACATTCCAAGGATAGATTCCCAAGAAATGCCTCTATTCAACCCCTGGCTCCCACAGTGTTTGTTTGGGTTTTGTTTTTGTTTGTTTGTTTGTTTGTTTTTCCTGTAGTTCCCTTAAAGGAACCAACTGTGAAACCTTCATGACAGAGATCGGATTTTCAGGACTTTATGCTCAGCCCTATCCTACCATCAACCCCATCACTACAGAGCCAGAGAAGGGAAACAGTTGGGAGAAAAAAATCTGAAGCAGAATATCAAGTCCCTCTATTGTCTTTATGAAGTAAACCAAAGAAATCTGTGAAAGGCTTATACTTGGCTTATAACTTCAAAGATAAGATTTACTCCATTAGAAAATACAGAGAATTTAAAAACCTTTATAGTTTAATATATAATTGTATATAAACTATCCCCATTAAATTAAGGAATCCTTTGGTAATGAGTTTTATTATAAAATCATAACAAGTGTTGCCAAGAATACAATATTTTAACTTTGAAAATGTATGCATATTATCCTCTGGTAGTCACACTATTAAGATATATTTTAAGTTTTCATCTAAACAATTTTTTTAAACTAGCCCATTTTTGGCTTGAGCTATTCAGTTAATTTGCTTAGTCTTCTGCTATTGCTTTGTGAAGGGTTTAACAAACGTATTAGATCAGCTCTGTTTCTACTCTTAGTCACAGGTCCGCAAGCAGAGATTCTTTATAAAACTAAAATAAATAACAAACCAACGTCAATATTTTGATTGACAGTAGCCCTAGATCTGCTCGACTATCCATAGTGTTTGGAGGTGTGCGCTGGGGGTGGGTAATGTTTTTACGTTGGTTTTTTGTTTGTTTTTGTCTTTGTTTTGTTTTGGTTTGGGAGTTTTTTTGCTTTTTTTTTCTGGATAGGGGCACTTCAGTTAGTCTTGGAGAGGTTTCAGTTTATTGTTTAGAGTCAGCTTCCTACTTCTAACACAATGGCTTTCAATCTTATGGTAACCAACCCTCCCTTCTTATTGTAATTATTTCATTACAATCTATGGTTCTGAAAAAAAATTCATGGGAATGTAACCAATTTCAAAAAAGTATGGAAGGAGAGAGAAGGAAGGAAGGAAGGAAGGAAGGAAGGAAGGAAAGGAGGGAGGGGGGGAGGGAGGGAGGGAGGAAGGAGTCTGAAGTATAAAATTTTAGAGTCATAATAGGAAAATAAAATCACTTCTATTTCTGCATGTAAGAACTCAGGTACAAATACACCAGAAGACATTAAAATTGCCAGATGCTTGCACATACATGAAATGAATAAGATATGATTTATGACAGGCAGGGTGAGGTGAACTCATTTTGTACAAATATAGGAAAATGAAAACAGGGCAATAAGTGTAGACAGTAGAACAAACACGAGTGTTATGAAAAAACACTGTTAGGCAGAATAATGCCCCCTTCGTCCCCCAGGATGTCCACATCCTAGTCCTTGGAACATGCAAATATATATATTAAGCTACACAACAAAGAAATACCAGGACAGAATTAAGATTGCTAACTGGCTAACCTTAAAATAGGGAGATTATCCTAGATGGTCTGGGTATCATGAGAGTCATTAGGGCGCCTGGGTGGCTCAGTCAGTTATGCCTCTGCTTTTGGCTCAGGTCATGATCCTGGGGGCCTGGGTTCAAGTCTTGACGTCAGGCACTGCTCTCTGGGGAGCCTGCTTATCCCTGTCTCCTCTGTCCCTCTCTCAAGTATATAAACAAAATCTTTTGAAATAAATCAAATAAGGATAATAAGTCAAGACAAAGTACCAACTTTCATAGGAGAGAAAAAAAAAGGAAATATGCTACCCTCACAAATGGCCTGAGCTTTATAAATATGGAGTCAAAATAAGTCCTTTTTTATGGCATGGAATGAGACAGAGACATATTGTCACAGAAAATACCTCTCATTTCCTGGTAGTCTGCTACCTGCCAAGACATGTTTTAGGTCCAACTTGAAGTACATCCTTCTATTGGTTGTGTGAAATAAATGGTGGATTGAGATGAAGTAAGCAAGTAGACAAGCTATAGAACAAGAGTCTATAGAGACATTGGACAATTATCTCCAGGGACAGTATCAAAATTTGAAAAACCTAAATGGACAACCTAAAATTATATAAATGATCTCTCTGTGCTTTTTCACAACAGATTTCTTATTGAAAGGTTACAGAATCAATTAAAAATACCTAGGTTGGAAAATGTTGTGGACTAAGTTGTGTTCTCCCCCAAACACGATTTTTTTAGTTTGCAGATTCATAGCTTTCATCAAATTTGGAACGTTTTGACCATTATTTCTTCAAATATTTCTTCCTTCCCCCTTTGGAAACTCCAATTACCTAAACACTAGGTCACATGAAATTGTCCACCATTCCTTTTCTTTTAAAGTCTTTTTTCTACCTATTTCATTTGAATATTTTTTATGGCTTTATCTATAAATTCACTATTTTTTTCTGCAGAACTTAGTATCCAGTTAATAATACCACTTAGTATATTTTTTTCATCTTTGGCCTTATATTTTTCATCGGCAGAGATTCTCTTTGGCTCGCTGTTGTATCTTCCAACTTTCTCAATATTCAATCTTCTAGCTACTTCAAAATATAGAATGGGGTTATAAGTGTTTTAATGTCCTTGTCTGCTAATTATGACATCTTTGGCAGCTCTCATTGATTGATGATTGATTTTTGATCACCTGATTTTTCTTCTAACTATAGGTTGTGTTTTTTCCCACTCTTTTTTATATCTGGTAACTTTTTATTAGATATCAGGCAAAATGAATTTTACCTTGCAAAGTACAGGATATTTTGCATTCTAAAAATATTTTTGAGCTTCTTCTGAGATAAAATTAAGTCTCTTAGAAAAAGTTTGATCCTTTGGTGTCCTGCTTTTAAGATCTGTTATGCAAGACTCGAGCCACGTGTGGTCTAAATATTCCCAGTACTAACACTAGATCCGATACCCAAAGCTTTGTGAATTGTATAGTTTTCTGGTGTGACTGGTAGTAATACGCATTATTCCTCCTCCTTCATGAATGTGGGCTCCTGCTCTCTTTATCATTTTGAGTGGTCCTCAATTACTATTGAGTGAGGTAGTTTTCTTAAATGCATGACCTGATCAGTACTTTGATGAATATTAGAGAATGATTCTCTGTAGTTGTCCAGAGTTTTATCTTTGTGTGGCTGTCTCCTCTCTGGTACTCTAGCTTTCATGTGGACTTCTGGTTTGTTTGTTTGTTTGTTTGTTTGTTTTTAATAAACTCTATCCCCAAAGTGGGGCTCAAGCTCAACCCCAAGAGCAAGAGTCCTCCAAGGTCAAGAGTAGTATGCTTCACCAGGTACCCCTAGCTACCGTGTGAAATTTACCTTCATTCTTCTCCCTGAATTCTTAGCTCAATCTCTTCAAATCAGGGAGTCCATTGATCTCTTAGCCTCCTTATGATCTGGAAATTCTCTCAAGGTTGGAGTGATCATAGGACCCATCTCATTTGTTTCCTATCTGCCAGAAATCATTGTCCTTTGTTGTTTAAGGCCAATGTTTTAAAAACCATTCTTTTCTACATTTGTCTTTTTTGTTGTTGTTGTTTCAGATGGAAGACTAAATCTGGTTCTTGTTCTATCTTGGACACAAAGTCGATGTGTCTTATAAGTAATATGTATGGGTTTTTCAACATTAGCATTTAAATTCATGAATCTGTCATCATTATTACTGATATACTTGGGCATGTTTCCCCAACTTTATTTTTGTTTTCCATTTCTGTTTCTTTTTAATGCTTCATTCTTTTACTTAATTTTTTAAATTTATTTTAAAGATTTTATTTATTTATTTGACACAGAGAGAGAGAGCACAAGCAGGAGGAGCAACAGGCAGAGGGAGAGGGAGAACCAGACTCTTCAGTGAGCAGGAAGGCCAATGAGGGGCTTCATCCCAGGACCCTGGGATCATGCCCTGAGCTGAAAGCAGATTCTTACCTGACTGAGCCACCCTGATTTATCCTTTTCAAAAGAAAAAAAATCTTCCCTAAAAGGACAAAAAATTAACAAATTCTTTAATTTTCCTCCACAACAATGCCCATCATGTAATTTTTTCCCCTAGACTTTTAATTCTGGAGTATTGTGGATATATTTCTTCTTTTTATTTTGTCTTAAATAAATGGCTACGATAAGAACAAATTTCAGAAAGCTAATTAATCACCTTTGACCAGATATCTGTTGCAGCATTTCTTTGATTTTTCTCTCCTCCTACCTTGCCTAAAACTCTTGTCTACATGAGTCTTTGCATAGCAATTCTCTTAAGGCTTTCCATGCTTGAGAATATTTTTTTTTTTATTATGCTGACATATCTGAAAACAGTTTGGCTTGAACAGTCTATATTTTTAATGATTTTCTTTTACTGCTTATGAAAACATCCCTGTTATCTTCTTGCAGGTAGTGTTTTCTGTTGAAAAATCAGATATATAAATCTGATTTTAGATTCTTTGTTGGTGTTTTGCTCCAGAAATTTTTATATATGTGTATAGTGTGAATTTGGCTTCTCTCTCTCTCTCTCTCTCTCTCTCCTTTTAAAAAAATATGTATTTATTTATTTATTGGAGAGAGAGAGAGAGAGAATGCATATGAATGGGGGAGGAGCAGAGTGTGAGAGGAAGAGAATCCCCAGCAGACTCCCGGATAAGTGCAGAGCCTGACCTGGGGTTCCAGCCCATCACCCTGAGACCATGCCCTCAAGAGTCAGACATTCAACTGACGAAGCCACCCAGATGCACCCCCTCTCTTTTTAAAATCTTCTCCATCTTTTAATATCTTCCCTAATTGTATTCCTTTTCCGTTTTTAAAAGTAATCTCAAAAAAAAATAAAAATATAAAAATAAAAGTAATCTCTACACCCAACATGGGACTCAAACTAATGACCATGAGATCAAGAGTTGCATGTTCTACCAACTGAGCTAGCCTGTTGCCCCTCTTCCCTAATTTTAAATCGACAATCTGTTTTTCTTAATATTTCTACCCTATGGACATCTACAATCCAGAAGTGGCTATGCTCCTTGTATTGTGAACTCTTTTCACAAGGGTTAGTTCCGAAGGTTTCCTGCCCATTTTAACTACCTGTGGAACTTTAAAAAATCCCAAACCCAGGTCTGACTCCAAAACAATTAAATCCGCATAGCTCATGGTGGGAACCAGATGTTAGTGTTTTCTGTTTTTTTTTTTTTTTTTAATATCTCCAGCTGATTGCAGTGGACCACAAAATTTGGGAACCAATGTTCTGAAAGTATCTGCAATGCTGCCAGGTAATGTTTATGTCCCAATGTGTCAGCTTGATGAATCAGGGAGTGCAAGGTGGGGTGGGGGGTAGTTAATGACTCTTAAAATGAAGAGCTCCAAATACCAGAATCACTCCTTACCCCCAAAATATCCTCAGGTCAGAGCTTCACTCTAGCATGAGGAGGAGATACTCCTTACACTATAATGCCCTAGTTCAAAACTGTACTACTTCAGAATCATCAAGCCACACCCTAAACCAATTAAGTCTAAAACTGTTAAGGGTGAAAGTATTAGTATTTCTTAGAGTTCCATAGATATAGAACCACTTTATGGCTAAGATTAAGTACCACTGTCCCAAAAATTTGGAGAATGAGGGGTGGAGACACAACTGCCTAAAATCAGATTGTCTCCACCTGTTTTTTGTTTTGTTTTGTTTTTTAATTTCCTCAGAAGGAAAGAGCTGTTTTACTGCCCAAAATGTATTCTTAAGGATACTGGGACAAGAGTTCTAGGCAGGGGTTTGGAGCAGGTGCTGTCTGTCCTAAGATAATAAGTGTGGGGAGCAGGGGAGGAAGAACAGTATTCCAATTCTTCTTTTTCTATTTTATTCTGTAACTGCTTTATTGGGATGCATCCTATCCCAGGCTAAAACCATCTGCATGTGCGCATGCACACACACACACACACACACACACACACACTCACTCACTCACTCAGTCCAACCAATTGCCAGGAAGGCAACGGAGGCAATAAATACCCCAGGATTTTCTCATAGTGTTGTTCATTTTCTTGTTCTGGTTCCTGGAAATTGAAAATAGGAGAGGCTTCTAGAATTTGAGCTCCTTTAATATCTTGGTGGGAATTACCATCAAAATGGTGCCTATTAAAACCATTCCCAAAAAACTAAACAAAATAAAAGCTTTGTTTGTAATGAGGAACAGAATTAGGTTCTGGGTTCAGATGGGGTTTTGAACACCTTGTGGGCATTTGAATGTCATGCAAGATTCTTTGTATAGAAGTCCTTGGGTTTATTATTATTATTATTATTTTAGAACAGCCCTGCATATTGCAGGACATCAATCAGCCCGGCTCCTGACTTTCCTTCTCAATTAAAATACATTGTGCTAAAAATGTGAAGGGTCTTGAAAGCCCCGATAAATTTGAACCTTATACTAAAAGTCACTGGAAGAGTTAAAGGTTTTTAATGAATAAAAATAGGAGGTTCAACTGGACAGTAATGAACTAGACTAGGCTGTCAGTTCCTTAAAGGAGGCACCACTTTGGTATCTCCGTAGTATCAACAGAGATTCGTCAAGAAGACGGGAAATAGCAAACAATAAATATATGGATAGATGGGTGGATGGAGAGAAAGAAAAAGAGAGACAGAAAGAAAAGAACATAGAAAGCAGGAAGACCAGAGAAGGGGGGCTACCATGTAACTATCTAGTTAATTACTAAAGAAGGCTCAGAATGAAGTAATAACAGTGGAATAGTAAAAACAGTACAGATGAAAAATACTTAGAAAACATAATCAAGGGATCCCTGGGTGGCGCAGCGGTTTGGCGCCTGCCTTTGGCCCAGGGCGCGATCCTGGAGACCCGGGATCGAATCCCGTGTCGGGCTCCCGGTGCATGGAGCCTGCTTCTCCCTCCGCCTGTGTCTCTGCCTCTCTCTCTCTCTGTGTGACTATCATAAATAAATAAAAATTAAAAAAAAAACATAATCAACAGGTCCTATGAGCAGTGTAATGTAGTAACCAGAACATGGACTCTGTAGCCCAGCTAATCCCTGATTTAGGTAATAAGAGAAAGCATAATAATATAAGAAGTCCAAAGATAAAGCTATTAAATTGTTCGTTTCTATAAGATATGCATAGTTTCTCAAACACACATATATTTTTCATATCACATAGGAGTATATTCAGGTAGATAATAAAATTTCAATGGAGGCACCTGGGTGGCTCAGTTGGTCGAGCATCCAATTTTTGATTTTAGCTCAGGCCATGATCTCAGGATGATGGGATCGAGCCCCATGTTGGGCTCCATGCTCCTTACAGAGTCGGTTTGTCTTTCCTTGTGCTCCTTCCCACTGCTCGCTCTGGCTTTCTCAAATAAATGAATAAATAAAATCTTAAAAAGAAACTTCAATCAATACTTTTTAAATTTGTATAAATAAGCAGGGCTTTATCTTATTAATATATTCAAGCTTTTCAAATCCCAAGAAAAGCATGATGGATTATAGAGAGCTTGAAAAAGAGAGACAAGCAAGAATGAAGCAAAAGTCTGATCACTAATTAATTGACTTTGAACATCTAACAAAAGTTATGAAGAATAGAGATTTCATGAGGAAAAGAAAAATAATTAAACTCAGAAAATATTTATTGCAGCATTATTCACAATAGGCAAGATATGGAAACAACCTAATGCTGTCTATTGATATAACTTAGTGTCTCTCTACAAATGAATAGGGATGTGGTGTGTGGTTTGTCTATATACATAAAGAGAGAGAGAGAGAGAGAGAGAGAGAGAGAATATAATTCAGCTATGAGAAAGAAGAGAATCCTGCATTTGCAACAACATGGATAGAATTGAGGATGTTATGCTAAGTGGGATAAGTAAGAGAGAGAAAAATACTGTATTATATGACTTATACGTGGAATCAAAGTTATAGAAACAGAGAGTAGAATACTAGTTACCAGGGGTTAGGGAGTGGGGAATCTGAGGAGATACTGGTCAAAGGTGAAAAACCATAAAACAAGCAAAAATAGTAAGAAACGGAGTCACTAAAAGACATAATTAGTAAAATTAAAGTCACTGTGTGAAGGTTATTGCAACAGAACTAAGGGTTGTGTATGGAAATGATCACTGAACCTAGAAAGAAAAAAATCTTTTAGAGAAGTCAAACTATGATAAAACCCAAAAGGAAGACACAAGTATTTAAGACAAATTTTTCATGTTTCCTTTTTTTTTTTTTTTTCGAGAGTGAGTGATCGATACAGAGTTGGGCTACTGGGGAGTGGGGGTAGTTAGAGGGAGAGAATCTTAAACAGGAGCCCTATGCAGGGCTCAGTCTCACAACCCTGAGATCAGGACCTGAGCTGATATCAAGAGTCAGATGCTTGCCCAACTGAGCCACACAGGGCCCGTATCATAGCTCCAGTTAGCAAATCTGTCGAATACATCTGGGTACAGAACAAATACAGGCTTTCAATGGTATCAGAGAAAAAGTACCTGGGAGGATACCGAACAGGGAAAAACCTATCTGTGCTCTCAAATCTAACGTACAGAAACTCTAAAACTCTAAACTCTAAACTCAAATCTAAAGCAATAGATGAGAATTAAATATAGAATGTTCAAGAAACTGTGGCAAAGTTTTGGACAATGGGGTGATTGTAGCACTTTTCAGTTTGCAAGGCTATCAAAATGACAAAGTAGTTTGCTCTTAGCACCTTCCACTTACCTTTCTTCCCTTGGAATCCTTATCTTACAGGTTCTCTGCCTTCTCAGGGCCCTATCTCCTTCCTCCAGGGCCTGCCATTGGATAATAATGGATAATCCCCACCAAAATGTTATTTGATAATAGATCAATGTGTTTTGCATTTAAACAGAAAACGCCTGTACAGATCCTTCTAGACAGCTAGACAAAGATGGCTAGCAGTGGGTGTTCAGAGAAAGGACTAGGTCAGAGTTAGAGATGCCAAAAATGCTGGTCTGCCCTGGGCCCTGAAAGACAGGTCTTGGGTTTATTTGTTTTGCATATATTGTATATATATTACAATATATAATAATATAATATATATTATATACAATATATATACAATAATATATAGTATATACAATTATACAATATATAATTATATATATACTCTGTCCTCCTAAAGGAATACATATATCCTCACAGTCTAAAGGAAATGTAGGAGATTTTAATTACATCTAATATCCTAATATCCATCATCCCTCATCCCCATTCTTACCGTTGTGGAATTATAAGTAGTAGAGAGAATTTTGACATCACGGACAGTTCTCTAGGCAATAGAAAGAAGAAAACAGTGGCTCAAAGAGGGAGAGATGAGATTAGTGGCTTAATAGATTAATCTGGGTAGTGAGAATGTACATTTTTCAGGCTAATAGTACTTTGGAAACTTAATGATTTTAAAGACTAAGTTAACAAAGAGTAGAAGAGGGAAAAAAATTGGGAAAAGGGAAAAATAGCATAGACAGAGAGGAGCAAACAGGATGGAATAACCATATAGTGATAATATTTATGTTTTTAAATAATTTACAGCACATCTTGATAAATTATGAAATGTTTCTTCCACTGCATTTTCTTCTCACATCCTCTGGGCCTCTTATCTATTCACAGGAGTGGAGGACTTTGTTCTCATCATATGAGTAATCGAGTGTGAACGTTATTTGAGCAGATAAGGCTTTCTGAAAAAAAAAAAGTTATATTGTTTATCCAGAGACAGTGTCACACACACAATGTATACACAAAACTCTGATAATATTCTATATCACATTTTGTGGAAATGATTGAAGTATTTTATAAATACTAATGAAATATCATAGAAGCTCCTATTAGCAATAGGACTTCTATTAATATAAAGACACCAATTATTAGTTATGACCTCTAAATATCTTCTCACAAATATACTATAAACCTCAATCATATATTTGATCAAGATATGTATTTACATAATTATTTAATAGTTGTTTTGAGGGATCTCTGGGTGGCGCAGCAGTTTAGCGCCTGCCTTTGGCCCAGGGCGCGATCCTGGAGACCCGGGATCGAATCCCACGTAGGGCTCCCGGTGTATGGAGCCTGCTTCTCCCTCTGCCTATGTCTCTGCCTCTCTCTCTCTCTCTGTGACTATCATAAGTAAATAAATAAAAAATAAAAGAAAAAAAGATTTTAAAAAAATAGTTGTTTTGAATCAGGTTATCATTTCATTTCATGAAGATACTTAGAAAGTTATAGTCCTGTATATTATTCTTAAATATTGCTCTCAAATGCAAGTTAGGGTTTTTTTTTTCCTGCTTCTAATACTATTTCAACCTTCCTTATTTTTCCAGGGCACTACTTCTGTGCTTCCTTTCTCCTGCTTCATTTCCAAGGGTTACTTCCTCTCCTTGATGGAATGTGCCATCTTTTAATTATTCTGTATCCAGTCCATCTGTAAAAATTTTGTTTCTATCTTTTTATTCTATTCTCTTTATCTAATACATTATCCTCTCTGGATCATCTATGTTTTGCTCTCTCAGTATTAGGGGATTCCTAGTATTTGCAAATAATATCAGAAGCTGATGCTAGGCTGTATTAAGCCAGAGCCAAAACACAGAAGAGCAAGAGCCAAGGAAAGAGGCAAACAGACTAATAAGTTGTCGAGATTTGTGCTAAGACTTCCAGCCCTAAATTTATTTGAAACTCTCATTCATTATATTTGACAATTCTCTACTTTGCTAATTGCTCAAAAAATGGTTTCAAAAGAGAACATCACCTATGTGAAGTAGTTGATAAAGTGATGATACACATATTACCTTTTCCCTTCTTAGAAATTCAGTATTCCAAGAGCCTCAGGATGTGCCCCATTATTGTGGAATAGCTGTGGCTTCACCAGTTGCCTGGAGGTAATTGTCCTCCTGGAATGGTGCACAAAAGCAGTTTCTATGTCTTCCCCTCTTACGAACTGTTCTTTCAACATTGCCTGTGTTTCCAGACAAATTGTGTGGTTTGTAGGGCTTTAAGGCTTTTCTCCTATAACAGAATCTCCTTGATTAGAAGCAATCTCACTTAGTCAAAGGGGACTGTGTTTGTTTCCTATGGCTACTGTAAGAAACTACCAAAAACTCTGGACTCAAAACAGCAGAAATGTATTGTCTCACAGTACTGATGACCAAAAGTCTGAAATCAAGATGTCAGCAAGGCCATAATCTCTCCAAAGGCTATAAGGAAGGATCCTTCCCTGCTTCCTTATAGATTCTGATGGTAGGTGGCAATCCTTGGCATTCCTTGATTTATGCAGAATAGATCTGATTTTGACAAAACAGAAGAGACTCTTAACCATAGGGAGCAAACAGTGGGCTCCTGGAGGGGAGGAGGCTCGGGGGATGGAGTAACTAGGGGATGGGTGTTAAGGGGCATGTGATGTGATGAGCACTGGGTGTTATATACAACTGATGAGTCACTGACCTCTACCTCTGAAACTACTAATACTCTCTATATTAATGAATCATATTTAAATAGAATAAAATTAAATCTTTTTTTTAAGATTTTCTAATTCATTTACTCATGAGAGAAACAGAGAGAGAGAGGCAGAGACATAGGCAGAGGGAGAAGCAGGCTCCCTGCAGGGAGCCCCTGCGGGACTTGATCCCATGACCCCGGGATCAGGCCCTGGCCAAAGGCAGATGCTCAACCGCTGAGCCACCCAGGCTTCCCAATAAAATGAAATCCTAAAAAAAAAATAAATAAATAACTCCAATTTCTATCTTCACATGGCCTTCTTCCTGTGTGTCTATTTCCCCTTCTTATAAAAACCTCAGCCATTGGATTTGTGTCCACTTTAATCCAGTATGATCTCATCTTAACTTGATTACATCTTTAAAGATCCTATTTCCAAATAAGGTTACATTCATAGCTGCCAGGGTTAGGACTTTGTTGACACAATTCAGCCCGTAACAGATACCTTTGCAATTTTTTTCCCATTTGAAACCACAGTGATGAATTACCCAATATGATGTTATACTGTAAATGTTTAATTCACATTATTTGATTTTGATTTCTACACTTATAATGCTTTCTGCTATCAGTTCTTTTGAAGGTAGTAGTAATAGCAAGAAAAGCATCAACAAGAAAGGATTTTCTGTTTATATCTGTAAAAAAACCGGATTGAAATAAAAAATTTTAATAATGACATGCTACCCAATATTTTATATGTTGTTCAGATCACATTTGTGTGTTTTTATTTTGTAAAGGGTTTTTAGAAACACAAGAAAACCATTGAGGGCAAATTACACCAAAGCAAACTATCCAGGAATAAGTTGCCTTCCTATGAAATAAAACTAAGACTGTGCGTCTCTGCCTCTGTGTGTGTGTGTGTGTGTGTGTGTCTCATGAATAAATACATAAAATCTTTAAAAAGAGTTATAAATAAATAAATAAATAATAAATAAATAAAAACTAGACTGTTTTAAAACAAAGTGATGCAACTCCAACTTTGCTTGAATGGAAAGCAGATGTAGATCTGAATATTCAATAACTGCTGAGCAGAAAGAGTAAACCTCTAGGTTTTTTTTTTTCTTTTTCTTTTTCTTTTTTTTTAGTTAATTATACTAATTAAAATTAGAACTTCCACAATTAAGAGTACCTGCAGCTGTACGGCTCTCGCTGCTATTGTTGGTATATACTGAAAACACCCTGACAGAGGGTACCAAGAAGTGCTTGTGATCTACCCACACAGTCTTGTCACTTTGGAAAGATTGTAGACAGCATAACTAATAAAGTTATTGTGCTCTTGTGAAAGAATAATAGCATGTTTGAAGAGAGTGTATTAACCCTGTTGTAAAGTGTTGATTGCACTCAGTAGTAAAGGAAATGAAAGAACAAAGATAAAGTGCTTTTAATTCTTACCCTGTTTGCTCTTGCTTGTTTTATTCCATTTCAATTTACACCTATATCCAAGAACACTAAAAATGTATCACCCGGCCTCAAAAGCGGTTTTATTTTTTCTACATACTTTTGTAACAATTTGATGCTTTAAAGAAGAGACGTGTAAGCTAACTTAGAAAGGGATGAATAAGAAAGACCATCTAATCTCAAATAACTGTGAACTCAATTTGCTATGTTTACTGTTTAAAAAAAGAAGAAGAAGGAGAAGAAAGATGGGAGAGAGAGTAAAAGGAAAGAGAGAATGGGACAGAAAAAGAAAGAGGGAGAGAGAGAGAAACAAGTTATTTTATTTTACTTTTTTGTAGTTACCTTGCAAGATTTCTACTTACCGGGCCCTAACAATAACAAGTTGGAATGCTGGTTGCAAACTTGTGGAGAATATGGCAATAAGCAAACAGTCAATACTTTTGAAACCTCAAATTTGACACTAGAAATTTTTGATGTGCCAATCCTCATTAAAGAATATTAATGCAAATAATATGCACACACATATGAATATTCATCCAAACTAACATCCCTATACATAAAGAGCAAAGTCTGGAAGGTGGAATCCAGTGTGAGAAGTAGAAATAAGAGAAATTATTTGGATATTGTTTTTTTTACATTGAAAACAGGAGAGGAAATTGATGAAATTTTAGTTGCAGACTCTAGAGTTCATTAAGTTTAGAACACTAATGCTACCTTTCTTACATCATTTACATAAAAAACATGATGTACATGCAAATAATATTTACATATCGATTGCCTCTACAGTCATTGTGGTACAATGAGTCTTCAGAGTATAACTCATGAGTATTGATGTATAAACATAAATTGGATTCCAGGTAAATGAAAACAATACTCAAAGTTTAAATTTAGAGATTTTTCTCAACAACAAAAAAACTATGACAGGATGAAGCTCCGTAGTTTCGAGTAGCAATTGATGGACATTTCACACATTATTTATTGGATATAAATCGACACTTAAAAAGCAGATAAAATCATCTTTTATTGTTAATGAACATCATTTGTGTGGTGATCCAGTAAGTATAAAAACCACTTACCTTCTCTGAACTACTTCTTTTGAGAACAGCGTTCCTATAATTGCATTCCCATCTCTCCCTCTCTCGCTCTCTTTTGAGATGTATCTGTAAAGACATTTGGCATCTCATCAGCAAAAACAGCAGCTGGAGAAAGACCTTGCTACGTGCTCTGTCAAGGGAATTGCAAGTTTAGGTGAGGTTTTAAGAGACACCAAGGATTTACTGACATAACATAGATTGCATGCTCTCATTCTATCTGTTATTGGTATCTTTCTCTTTTAATGGAAATAAAAACAATTACAGAGCAGAAAAGATAAAGCTCCCCTTTGAGAGGACTGTATTACAGTCCAGCAACAGGTAAAAACTGACGAATATGTGCCTAAGGTAGGTATTTACACATCACGTGACACTGGTTAACCTTAATTTCCATGTTCAAATCTTGTAGGAAACATCTGTGAAAGTCGACCCATGCCAACAAATCAGTAACATCCTATGTAAGTGAAGGACGTTTTTTATTATCTTTTTTTTTTATTCCAATTAATGTTTTCCTGGAACTGCTAGTGATTATCTGGTGTTTTTGCATTTCTAATATTGTCACTAAATTGTTTCTCTTATAAATTCCATGCAATGTGGACTTTAAAGAAATACAAGTTAGGGGATCCCTGGGTGGTGCAGCGGTTTGGCGCCTGCCTTTGGCCCAGGGCGCGATCCTGGAGACCCGGGATCAATCCCATGTCGGGCTCCCGGTGCATGGAGCCTGTTTCTCCCTCTGCGTATGTCTCTGCCTCTCTCTCTCTCTCTGTGTGACTATCATAAATAAATTAAAAAAAAATTAAAGAAATACAAGTTAGACAGATAGTCCCCAAGCCTGACCCTGAAGATTTCCTTCACAGTGTGCTGAGAGTTCTTCACTGTGGCAAATCCCCCTCTGCAGGCCACGCTCCCACATCAAACAGAAGCAACGGGTGAGACAAATTGAGAAGCAAATCTCAATCAAAAAAGGAAAAGGGAGCTGTAAAAATATACTTGACAGAGCTCTGGTGGATATAGGGGATGTGGACATTATAAAACAGTCCAATTACTCTATGTCTGATTCATGCTTAACTGAAGAATCATAGAAATATAGAGATGGAGGTGGCCTCATCCACCAAATTCAGCACTCATTTTATTTTAATTTTTTAAAAGATTTTATTTACTTATTTATTTACTTACTTATTTATTTATTTATTTATTTATTTATTTATTTATTTATCTGAGAGAGAGAGAGAGAGAGAGATAGCAAGAGAAAGCACAAGTAGGGGGCAGAGGAGGAGAGAGGGAGAAGCAGGCACCTGGCTGAGCAGGGTGGCCTCCTACCCTCCCCTCAATCCAAGGAGCCTGGGATCATGACCCCAGTGGAAGGCACTCATTTTAAGTTTTCATCTTACTTTTCGATTTTTTTAAAGATTGTATTTATTTGAGAGAGAGCGTGAGAGAGAGAGAGAGCACAAGAGGGGGAGGGTCAGAGGGAGCAGCAGACTCCCAGGACTCCATCCTGGCACAGCCAAAGGCAGACCCTCAACTGGCTGACCCACCAAGGCACCCTTCAGTTTTCAATTTAAAATTAAGTCACATTTCTTGTGGTAACTTTAGAAACAAGTAGCATTCGAGCTGCAGAGATTGAACTCTTGTGTTTATCTTCGCTGCCTCTAGATATGAAAGTAATGCTAATAAAAGAATAAACCTGCAAGGACAAGGAGAGTTAGAGAGAAGGCAGCTGCAGGCAAGGGGCATGGATGCATTTTAGGGCAGGAAAGCAGAAGGAGAGTAATCCGGTTGGTGGAGCAGGACCAAGATGTCCTCCAAGACTCACAGGGGAGGATGTTAATGTGCTTGCCCTTCGCCCCTAGGATCCCAGCAGCCCTGGGCCACAGCCGCTCCCAGTCCCGGGCCAGGCAGACAGGTGCCCTGAGCCCCCAGCTCCGACCCTCTGTCCCCCCCCTCAGGAGGTGCAGGCCCCAGGGGCGCAGAGGCGAGGCGCTGGGCAGGGCTGGAGAACCCCCAATGCTCAAGGTGGGGATGAAACCGAATTCGACCATTTACCCCCTCATCAGCGGTATTTTTTTATCATGCCCTCTTCAGTCTTGTATATTTTAATAGTTAAAATAATCTCCTGTTAACTGTCTTACCACAATAAGTTAAATGAATCAGTAAATAAGTAGGTAGATAGGTGACAGATACATAGATAGATACATAGATAAGACTGATAGATAATAGATAGATGATAGATTGATGATAGATGATAGATACGTGATAGATACATAAATGATAGATGATAGAAAATAAATGATAGATACATAGACGATAGATAGATAATAGTAATAGATGATAGATACATAGATGATAGATAGATGATAGATGATAGAAAATAGATGATAGGAGCAACCTGGGTGGCTCAGCCGTTTAGCACCTGCCTTTGGCCCAGGGCGCGATCCTGGAGTCCCAGGATTGAGTCCCACGTCGGGCTCCCGGTGCATGGAGCCTGCTTCTCCCTCTGCCTGTGGCTCTGCCTCTCTCTCTCTCTGTCTCTCATGAATAAATAAATAAAATCTTTAAAAAAAAAAGAAAATAGATGATAGATACATAGATGATGGAAAAGATGGTGGATATATGGGATATATGGGATGTGGACACAGATGATAGATGATAGATAGATGATAGGTAAAGATAGATAATGGATGATAGATACATAGATAATAGATAGATGATAGATAGAGGCAGAGTGTTTGGATAAATCACTTAAAGCCTAATAACGAATAAAGTAGGAGGCACAGGTAGGATCTGAACCTTGCTCGTTAGCTTCCAGAGCTGATGCTTTTAGCAACTCATGTTCTTCAAAATTATGCATTTTACTCTCCATTTTTTGGTTTGTTCTCTGAACTCTGATATTGATAAATATGTTGGTTTATCGCTGTGTAGATGACTAATTCTAGATATTTAAATTTGTCCATCTTTTTTTAATTGCTAACATTTCATCGTATTCTTTTCGGCCCAGTCTTTTGAAAAAGCCCACTTTCCACATCAGGACTATGTCAAATACTCTCTTGTATTTCCTCCCGATACTGTTAAAACTTGATGCATTTAAATGTTACTTTTGTAAATATAGGTCATTTTCCCACTTAACAAAATCATCTTTTGCCAATATGACAAAAATTTATTATCTTTAGCTTTTTTCTTAAGATTTGTTTATTTATCTTAAGATTTTTCATTCACTTATTTGAGAGTCAGAAAAAGAGCAGGAGCAGAGGGAAGGGCAGAGGGGGAGGAGAAGCTGGCTTCCAGCTGAGCCTGCTATAAATATTTGGGGTGCATGTGACCTTTTAAGTCACTATTTTTGTATCCTTTGGATAAATACTCAATAGTGCAATTGCTGGGTCCTAGGGTAGCTCTATTTTTAACTTCTCGAGGACCCTCCACACTGTTTTCCAGAATGGCTACACCAGCTTGCATTCCCTCCAACAGGGCAAGAAGGCTCCCCTTTCTCCACATCCTCTCCAACATCTGTTGTTTCCTGAGTTGTTCATTTTAGCCCTTCTGACAGGTGTGAGGTGGGATCTCATTGTGGTTTTGATTTGTATTTTCCCGATGATCAGTGATGTTGAGCACTTTTTTCATGTGCCTGTTCACCATTTCTATGTCTTCTCTGGAGAAATGTCTGTTCATATCTTATCCCCATTTCTTGACTGAATTTTCTACTTTTTGGGTGTTGATTTTGATAAGTTCTTTATAGATTTTGGAAACCAGCCCCTTATCTGATATGTCATTTGCAACTACCTTCTCCCATTCCATTGGCTGCCTTTTAGTTTTATTGACTGTTTCCTTTGCTGTGCAGAAGCTTTTTATCTTGATCAAGTCCCAGTAGTTCATTTTTGCTTTTGTTTTCTGTGCCTCTGGAGACGTGTCTATCAAGAAATTGCTGCAGCCGAGGTCAAAGAAGTTGCTACCTCTGTTCTCTAGGATTTGGATGGATTTTTGTCTTGCATTTGGGTCTTTCATCCATTTTGAGTTTATTTTTGTGTAATGTATAAAAAAGTGGTCCAGTTTCATTCTTCTGCATGTCACTGTCTAGTCTTCCCAACACCAACTCTCATTGAAGACACTGTCCTTTTTCCACTGGATAGTCAGCCTTTCCTGCTTTGCCGAAGATGAGTTGACCATATAGTTGTGGGTCCATTTCTGGGTTCTCTGTCCTGTTCCATTGATCTATGTGTCTGCTGTTGTGCCAGTACCATGTCTTCACGATTACAGTTTTGTAATAGAGCTTGAAGTCTAGAATTGTGATGCCTCCAGCTTTGGATTTCTTTTTCACCATTACTTTGGCTATTTGGGGTCTTTTCTGGTTCCACACAAATTTTGGGATTATTTGTTACAGTTCTGTGAAGAATGCTGGTGTTAATTTGATAGAGATTGCATTGGATGCATAGATTACTTTGGGCAGTTAGACATGTTAACAATATTTGTTCTTCCAATCCATGAGCATGGAAAGTTTTTCCATTTCTTTGTGTCTCTTCAATTTTTTTTCCATGAATGTTCTATAGTTTCCAGTGTACAGATCTTTTACCTCTTTGGTTAGGTTTATTTCTAGGTATCCTACAGTTTTGGGTGTGATTGTAAATGGGATAAATTCCTTGGTTTCTCTTTCTCTTTCTAGTGCTCCATTATTGGTGGGTAGAAATACAACAGATTTCTGTGCATTAATTCAGTATCCTAAGACTGCTGAATTCATGGATCAGTTCTAGCAATTTTTTGGTGGAGTCTTTTGGGTTTTCTACATAGACTATCATGTCATCTATTAAGAGTGAAAGTTTGACCTCTTCCTTGTGGATTTGGATTCCTTTTACTTTTTTGTTCTTGGCCGATGGCTAAGGCTAGGACTTCCAGTACTATGTTGAACCACAGTGGAGAGTGGGCATCCCTGTCATGTTTCTGACCTCAGGGGGGAAGCTCTCAGTTTTTCCCCATTGAGAATGATATTGCTGTGTGTCTTTTATACATGGCCTTTATGATGTTGAGGTATGTTCCTTCTATCCCTACTTTCTTAAAGGTTTTTATCAAGAAAGGATGCTGTAATTTGTGAAATGCTTTTTCTGCATCTATTGAGAGGATCATATGGTTCTTATCCTTTCTTTTATTAATGTGATGTATCACACTGATTGATTTGTGGATGTTGAATCACCCTGTAACCAAGGAATAAATCCCATTTGGTCATGGTGAATAATCCTTTTAATGTACTGTTGCATCCTATTAGCTAGTCTCTTGTTGAGACTAGCTAATTTTTGCATCATGGGTCACCTGAGTGGCTCAGTTAGTTAAGCATCGGCCTGTGGCTCCAGTCATGACCCGAGGATCCTGGGACTGAGCTCCACATAAGCTCCTTGCTCAGCGAGGAGCCTGCTTCTCCCCCTCTCTTTGCCTGCTGTGCACTTGCTCTCTCTCCCTCTCTCTCTGTCAAATAAATAAAATCTTTTTTAAAAAAAGAATTTTTGCCTTCATGTTTGTCAGGGATATTGGTTTCTAATTCTTTTTGGTGAGGTCTTTAGTTTGGGGTTCAAGGTACTACTGGCCTCATTGAATGGTTTGGAAGTTTTCCTTCCATTTCTATTTTTTGGAACAATTTCAGAAGAATAAGTGTTAATTCTTCTTTAAATATTGGTAGAATTCCCCTGGGATGCCCCCCACCCCACCCCACCCCCGGCCATGGACTTTTATTAGTTGGGAGATTTCTGATAACTGACTCAATTTCTTTGCTGGATATGGGTCTGTTCATATTTTTTATTTCTTCCTGTTTCACCTTTACTAGTTCATATGTTTCTAGGAATTTATCCATTTCTTTTAGATTGCCTAGTTTGTTGGCATATGATTGCTCATATATTTCTCTTATAATTATTTGTATCTCCGTGTTGGTTGTCATCTCTCCTCTGACATTTCTTTTCTTTTAATTTAAAAAAAATTTTTTATTTATTTATAATAGTCACACACAGAGAGAGAGAGAGAGAGAGAGAGAGAGAGAGAGGCAGAGGGAGAAGCAGGCTCCATGCACCGGGAGCCCCACGTGGGATTCGATCCTGGGTCTCCAGGATCGTGCCCTGGGCCAAAGGCAAGCACTAAACCACTGTGCCACCCAGGGATCCCTCCTCTGACATTTCTGATTTTATTTATTGAGATCCTTTATTTTCTTTTTTTGATAAGTCTGGCTCAGGGTTTATCAATTTTGTTAATTCTTTCACAGAACCAGCTCCTAGTTTCATTGACTTGTTCTACTGTTGTTTTTATTTCTAGATCATTAATTTCTGTTCTTATTATTTCCCTTCTCCTGTTGGATTGAGGCTTTATGTGCTGTTCTTTTTCCAGCACCTTTAGGTATAAGTTTAGGTTGTGTATCTGAGACTTTTCTTGCTTCTTGAGGAAGGCCTGTATTGCTATATACATCCCTCTTAGGACTGCCTTTGCTGCATCCCAAAGGTTTTGGACTATCATGTTTTCATTTTCATTTGCTTCCATGTATTTTAAAAAACTTTTCTTTAATTTCCTGATGGACCCATTCATTCATCAGTAAGATGTTCTTTAACATCCATGTATTTGTGGTCCGTCCAAATTTTTTCTTGTGGTTGACTTCAAGTTTCATAGCTTTGTGGTCTGTAAACATGAATGGGATGATCTCAATCTTTTTGTACAGGTTGATGCCTGATTTGTGACCCATATGTGCTCTATTCTGGAGAATGTTCTGTGTGAAGTTGAAAAAAAAGTGTATTCATCTGCTTTAGGGTGAAATTCTCTGAATACATCTGCTAAGTCCGACTGGTGAGTCCTTTAAAGCCCTTGTTTCCTTGTTGATCTGCTTAAATAATCTGTCCACTGCTGTGAGTGGGGTGTTAAAGTCCCTTACTATTATTATGTTATTCTTATAAATGAATCTGGGTTTGTTATTAGTTGATTTAAGTATTTTGGCTGTGCCCAAGTTTAGGGGCATAAATATTTACAATTGTTAGATGATCTTGTTGGATAGACCCCTTTATTGTGATATACTGTCCTTCCTCGTTTCTTATTACAGTCTTTGATTTAAATCTAGTTTGTCTAATATGAGCATGGCTACTCAAGCTTCCTTTTGATGTTCATTAGCATTATTGATGGTTCTCCACCCCCTCACTTTCAATCTAGAGGTGTCTTTCTGTCTAAAATGAGTCTCTCCTGAGCAGCACATTGATGGGTCTTGTTTCTTAATCCATTCTGATACCCTATGTCTTTTGATTGGAGCATTTAGCCCATTTACAGAGTAGTTATTGAAAGATATTAATTTTGTACCATTGTATTACCTGCAAAGTCACTGTTCCTGTAGATTTTCTTTATTCCTTTCTAGTCTATGACTTTTGGCCTCTCTTTCCTGCTCAAAGGGTCCCCTTTAATATTTCTTACAGAGCTGGTTTATGGTTCACAAACTCTTTTAGTTTTGCTTGTCTTGGAAACTCCTTATTTCTCCTTCTATTCTGAATGACAGCCTTGCTGGATGAAGTATTTTTGGCTGCATATTTTTCCCATTTAGCATGTTGAATTACATGCCAGCTCTTTCTGGCCTGCCAGGTCTCTATGAACAGTCTACTGTAAGCCTTATGTGTCTACCCTGGTAGGTTAAGAAACTTTTGTCCTTAGCTGCTTTCAGAATTCTCTCTTTATATTTGTATTTTATATATATCATATAACTATGCTATGTCACAGTGTTGATCTGTTTTTATTGATTTTGAGGGGAGTACTGGATGCCTCTTAGACTTGAATGTCTGTTTTCTTCCCCTGATTAGGGAAATTCTCAGCTATAATTTCTTCAAATAAGCCTTCTTCCCCTTTTTCCTGCTCTTATGGGACTCCTAGGATACAGATATATTTCACTTTATAGAATCAGTAAGTTCCCTGTATCTATCTTTGTGATCTAATAGTTTTCTTTCCCTCTTCTTTTCAGCTTCATTATTTTCCATAACTTTATCTCCTATATCACCTATTCTCTCCTCTGCTTCTTCAGTGCTCATTGTGATTTTATCCAGTCTGTTTTGCATCCCAGTTACAGTATTTTTTATTTCAGCCTGACCAGTTTTTAGGTCTTTTATCTCTGCAGGGTCAAGGTTTATCTGTTGTCTTTTCTGCTTTTTTCAAATCCAACAAGTAGTCTTATGACTGTTGATCTAAATTCTTGTTCAGATATATTGCCCATCTGTAGTTTCAGCAAATCCCTGGCTGTGATATATTCCTGTCCTTTCTTTTGGAGACAATCCTCCATATTGTCATTTTGGCTAGGTTTCTATTTTTTTTTTTTTGCATTTTATGAAAGTGTGTTATGTTTCCTGCACCTAAGAGTAATGCCATATTAAAAAGAGGTCCTACACTCCCCATGGCTTGGCATTTCAGGAAATGTCTCTGGTATATGCTGTGTGTACTCTGCTGTTGTGTTTTGGCTGCTCTTTTATTATCTTTGACTTTAAGAAAGTTTGCATTTCCATATAATTATGGAGTCACAGAAAGTTACAAAGGTGGTACAGAGAGATTCCATGTCTAATTCTCCTAATTTCCTCCATGGTTCCATCTTACACAATGATACTACAATATAAACCAGGAAACTGACATTAGTGCATTCTATGGGTATAGTACTTTTTCACTTTATCATGCCCATAGATTCATGTCACCACCTCCACAATCAAGATACAGAACTATTTCTTCACCTCCACGATCTCCCTCCAGCTACCACTTTATAGTCAATATTTACCCTGTATTCCGTATTCCTCACCATCTCTTACTCTAAAAAGGACTAATCTACTTTCCATTCCTATAATTTTTCACTTGCAAATGTTATATAAATGGAATCACAAAATATGTAACCTTTGAATTTGGCTCCTTAAACTCAGCATAATGCTTCTGAGATCCATCCATATTGTCACATATAGCAATACTTTATGCCTTTTTATTCAGTAGTAGTCTACAGAATGAATACACTTTTGAAAGACCTTCAACTATTGAGAGACATTTTAGTTTGTTCCAGTTTGCGGTTATTGTGAATGGTATTGCTACAAACAATCATGGACCAGTTTTATGTGCACACAAATTTTCATTTCTCTGTGATAAATGCTCAGGGGTGCAATTACTGGAATGTATAGTAAATGTATGTTGTTTTTTGAGGGAGATAGTTATCAATTTTCTATTTTTTAAATTTTAAATTCATTATCACTAACATACAGTGTTATATTAGTTTCAGGTGTACAATATAGTAGTTGAACAATTCCATACATCACCCAGTGCTCATTAAATGTATGTAGTTTTTAAAGAAGTTGTCCTAGTATTTTCCAGAGAGGCTATAACATTATACATTCCCAACAACAAACTTGAGAAATTGAGTTTCTCTATAATCTCATCAGCATTAGATACCTATTTTTCTTTATTTCAGCTGTTCTAATATATGTGAAGTGATATCTCATCATGGTCTTAATTTCTATTTCACTAATAGCTAGTGATGCTGAACATCTTTTCTTGTGCTTATTTTCCATCTGTATATCTTCTCCAGTAATACGTTTCTTTATGTATTTTGTCCATTTTCTAATTGTATATTTTTTTATTTCTATCCTTTTTTTTCCCTGGGGAGTTAGGAGAATTCTTTGTATATTCAAATATGAGTCATCTTCCCAGTGAGGCTTACACATATTTTCTCTCAGTCTGTAGCTTGTCCTTTTATCATTGTAATAGGATCTGTTGAAAAGTTCCTAATATTGATGAAGACTAACTTATTGGATTTCCTTTTATCCAGGAATCATATTTTTCAGAGTCACATCTAAGACTCTTTACTAAGCCCTGGGTCCTAATGATCATGTTCTATAAAATCTTTAAAACATTTCATAGTTTTATGTTTTACATTTAAATTGATGATCCATTTTGAATGAATTTGCGAATAAATTGTGACATTTTGGTGGAGGATTTTTTTTCCCATAGCTATCCAATTACTCCACCATCATTTGTTAAAAACACTTTCCTTCCTCCTTTGAAATGCTTTTGCATCTTTGTAAAAAACCAGTTGACCATACTTTAGAGGTATGTATGAGTTCTTCATTCTGTGCTATTGTTCTACGTGTCTATCTTTTGACCAATATTGCAGTCTTGATTACCGTAGTTATATGCCTTAAAATCAAGTAAAGTGATTTCACCACTTTATCCTTCCTAAAAATTGTTTTAGCCGATTTAGTCTCTTTGCATTCCATACAAATTTATAAAAACCTTGTCCATATCTAAGCATAAATATTACTGATATTTTGATCACAATTGCACTGTACCGTATATCAATTTGGGAAGAATTAACAGCTACTATATTGAAACTTCCAATCCATGAAAAAATACATTTCTCCATTTATTTAGAAATTTCAGTTACTTTCCTCATCATTTTGTAGTTTTCACCTTACAAGATTTACGTATGTTTTGTTAAGGTTCACATGATTTTTTCCGAGTGATTATAAATGGTATTATATTACTAATTTCAGTGTCTGCATATTCATTGTTAGAATATGAAAATGCAGCTGATTTTGTGTCTTTGTCTTGTATCTTGTGTCCTTACTGAACTCACTTCTTGTTCTAAAAGTTTTGCTTTTTGTATATTCCTTAGAAATGTGTATGTAGAACATCATGTAGAACATCTGCAAATAGAGACTTTATTTCTTCCTTTTCTATCTACATGCCTTTTATTTTTCTTAACTTAGTGTGCTAGCTAGAACTTCCTGTACCATGCTGAATAGCAATGCTAAGAGAGGATACATTTGTCTTGTTCTTGATTTTTCTGGGAAAGCATTCATTTTTAACCATTAAATATTAAGTATGATATTTATTGAAGAGTTTCTGTCAGTGTTCTTCATCAGTTTGAGAAGTGATCTTTTATTCTAAATTTTCTAAAAGTTTTTTTTATCATGAATAGGTTTTGAATTTGTCAAATGTTTTTCTATATTAATTGATATATCGTGATATTTCTAGCTTATCTTGTTAATATGGTAAATCGTATTTTAACTTTTCAAATATTTATCTAGCCTCATGTTCTTAGAATAAATCCCTCTAGGTAATAGTGTATAATTCTAATGACTTTGCTAAATTCTATTCACTAATATTGTCTTAAGAATTTTGGCATCAGAAAAAAAAAGAATTTGGCATCTATATTTGCAGGAGGTATTGGTTTATATTTTTCTTCTTTTATACCATCTTTGTTTTCAGTATCAGAGAAATACTAGCTTCATAAAATGGGTTAGGAAGTATAACTCTCTCTCCTATTTTATGGAAGTGACTGTATAGAATTAACGGTAACTCTTCTTTTAATGTCTGGTAAAATTCTGCAGTGAAGCCACCTGAGTCTAAATATTTGGGGGGAGGGTTTTTTTTAAAATTTATTTATTCATGATAGTCACACAGAGAGAGAGACGGAGAGGCAGAGACACAGGCAGAGGGAGAAGCAGGCTCCATGCACCGGGAGCCGGATGTGGGATTCGATCCCGGGTCTCCAGGATCGCGCCCTGGGCCAAAGGCAGGCGCCAAACCGCTGCGCCACCCAGGGATCCCGGGGGGAGGGTTTTTAATTGCAAATTTAATTTTTCTAATATTTACAAGTCTATTCAAATTATCTATTTCACATTGAGTTGAATTAGTTTGTGCTTCTTGAGGAAATGGTTCACTTCGGCAAAGCTGTCAAATTTATGAATACAAAGTTTTTTTGTAGTATTCCTTTACTGAACCTTTAATGGCTGCAGGATATGTAGTGATATTACATTTCATTACTAGTGTTGGTGATTTGTACCTTTTTTTTTTTTGTTAGTCTTGCTAGAGTTGTGAAATGTATTGATCTTTTAAAGAACTATTTCCTCTTACTTTAGTTTTTCTATTGTTTTTGTGTTTTCAATTTCACTTATTTCTGCTCTTTACATTACTATTATTTGTTTCTTCTTATTTCTTTCCTTTTGCTTGCTTTGGGTTTATTTTTCTTATTTTTCTAGGTCCTTGAGGAGTTGTTTTATTATTATTATTAGTAGTAGTAGTTGTAGTAGTAGTAGTTTTTATTTAAGTAATATCTACACCCAACATGAGGCTCAATCTCATTACTCCTAGACCAAGAGTCGCTTTTTCCTCTGACTGAGGTAGACAGGCACCCCATGGGAGTTTAGGTGATCAATCTGAGACTCTTCCTCTTTTCTAATAAGAATTTAGTGCATTAAATTTCTCTTTCAGCATTTATTTATCTATGTCCCAAACATTTTGATTTTGTTTTTTTAATTTTCATTCAGTTCAATGTATTTATTTTCCTTGAGATTTTGGTTCATGAATTATTTGGAAGTATGTTATTTAATTTCCAATGTTCAAAACTTTTCTGTTACCATTTTTGGTTTTGATTTCTGCTTGTGATTCCATTGTCATTAGAAAACATACTTTATATTATTTCAATTATGAGCAAGGTGCTCCTACTACTTTCTTTTGATTAAGGTTTGTATAGTGAAGTTTTTTCTGTCTTTTTTCTATAAAGCCTATGTTGTTATACTTTAGGTGAGTTTCATGTGGACAATACAGTTGACCCTCAAACAATATAGAGGTTTGGGTACTTACCTCCTATACAGTTGAAAATCTGTGTATAACTTTTGACTCCCCTGAAACTTAACTACTGTGCCTACTGTTGACTGAAAGTCCTACTAATAAGATAAACAGTTGGTTGACACATATTTTTTTATGTTTAAGGTATTGTGTACTGTATTCTTAAAATAAAGCAAACTAGAGGAAAGAAAATGTTATTAAGAAAATTATAAGGAAGAGAGAATACATTTATAATACCGTACAGTAAAAAATGGATCCACAGTTCAAACCTGTGTTGTTCAAGGATCAACTGCATATAATTAGGCCATGTATTTTTATCTTCTCTGCCAATATTTGTCTCTTAATTGCATGTTTATATAATTTACATTTAGGGCAATCATTAATGAGTTACAGTTTAAGTGTGACATTTTATTTTTTGTTCTCTCTTTTTTCTCTTTCTTTTTTATTTCTGTTTTTTCCCATTTGCCTGTGAGTTACATAGACATTTTTTTAGAACTCTATTTTGATTTATCTATAGTGCTTTTAAGTATATCTCTTTGTACGTTTTTCTTGCTGGTTGTGCTAGTTATCACCTTATATATACATAACATCACAGCCTACTGGTGTTGATATATCACTAGATAAATGGCAGTGTAGAAACTTTAGCTCTCTTATAGTCCTTTATACGTTTGTAACATAATTATCTTAAACATATTCTCTATATAAATTTAGAATATTTCCTCTACATATATTTTTATAATTATTACTTGAACTATCAGACCCAATTCAAAAACTCAAGAAATGAAGAAAAAATTATTATAATTAAACAACATATTGTTACCCTTCCATTGTCTTTTCTTTCTTCCTAATATTTCAGCAATTTTTAATCATTTTCTTCCTGTTAGAAAAGTTTCTTTAGCCATTATTTGAAGTTTGGTTTATGGACAACAAATTCTCTCAGTTTTTCTTCATTTGAAATTTCTTTTATTTCTTTCTTTTTTGGTTCTATGCTCAACGAGGGACTCAAACTCATAACCCTGAGATCAATAGTCACATGCTCTACTGACTGAGCCAGTCAGGTGTCCCTGAAATTTCTTGATCTCTACTATATTCTTGAAGGATATATCCACTGGATGTAGACCTGTGAGTTAATAGTCCTTCTCCTTAGCCACTTGAAAAATTATTGTGCCACATTCTTATGGTCTTTGTGGTTTTTGATGAGAAAACCACTGTGAAAAATTATTTCTCTTTCTGCTTTCAAGAGGTTTTGTCTTTATTTTTCAGAGTTTTGACACTGATATGACTTTGTACACTTGGTTTTCTTTCTGTTTGTCCTATTCAGATTTCACTTACCTCCTTGGATAACTCTATATGTACCTTAAAAATTGATTTTGTAGTTAACAACTTTCTCAGCAAGAAAATTTTAGTCCTAGATAGCTTCATTGTTGAATTCTATCAAACACTTATTGAAGACATAATACCAATCCTCCACAAACTATTTCAGATAATTAAAGGGGAAGAAATACTTCCTATGTCATTCTATGATACTAGCACTATTATGCTAATACCAAAACGAGACAAATATTTATGACGGACATAGATGAAATGATTCTTAAAATTTTTGCAAAATTTTAAATTAAAAAACGTGTAAGTCAATCATGTAATTCACCATATTGACAGACTAAAAAAGAAAAACTCTGTGAACATCTCAATACATTCAGAAAAAAATCATTTGGCAAAGTCCAACATTCATTCCCAGTAAAAACTCTCAACTTACCAGGAATAGAAGGGAAATCTTCAACCTGATAAAGGCCACAATGTATAATTAACCTGCAACTACTTTAAGTAAAATGTTGAATGCTTTCTGGTTAAGATATGGAATAGGTAACATTATATTAAGTGGAGAAAGACAATTTTTTTTCTCCTTAAGATTAAGAACAGGACAGGGATGACCACCTCGCCACTTGTATTTAATATAGACATGAAGTTTTAGGTCGTAATAAGACAAAATAAAATAAAAGGAATTCAGAGTGGAAAGGAAAAATACAGTTCTCTTCATTTTCAGATGACACGGTCATAGGAAGATCTTTTAGAATTTACAAAAAAGCCACTAGAATCAATAAATTAATTAAGCAATTTGAAGTATACAAGATCAAGATATAAAATCAATTGTGTGTCTATATGCTGGCAATGTATCATCAGAAACGGAATATTTAAAATAACTTTTACAATTGCATAGAATATATAAAATAATTAAGAATAAATTTGACAGAGGTTGTGTGAGACATGGACACTAAAAACGTCAAAACAATGCTAAGAGAAATAAAAGATCTAAACGAATGGAGAGATCTATTAGGTTTATAGATCAGAAGTTCAATATTGTTAACATGTCGGTTCCCCAGCTCTAGGTATAGAGTCAATGCAGTTCCAATTAAAAATTCTAGTTGCCTTTGTTTTGTAGAAATTAAGAAACTGATTCTAAAATTTATCTGGAAATTTAAGGAAACTAGAATAGTCAAAACAACTTTTGAGAAAGAAGAATAAAACTAGAAGAATTATATCACATTTTCTCCAGGCAGCATAGAGATACAGTAATCAAGACAGTTTGCTAATGATGTAAAAATAGAAATATAGAGGGGCATCTGGGTGGCTCAGTCAGCTAAGTCTCTGCCTTTGGCTCAGGCCATGATCTCAGGGTCCTGGGTTCAAGTCCCACGTCTGGATCCCTGCTCAGTGGGGAAACTGCTTCTTCCTCATCCTCAGTCTCTCCCCTTTGCTCATGCTTTCACTCTCTCTTCTCTCAAAATAAATAAATAAAATCTTAAAAAAAAGGAAAATACAGACCCAAAGAAGAAAACATTGTATAAAGATTGAAACATATATATATGGACGATTGTGTTTCAACTAATTTAAAAATGGTTATAAGGAGGGGCGGCTGGGTGGCTAAGTCAGTTAAGCATCTGCCTTCAGCTCATGTAGTGATCCTGGCATTCTGGGATTGGGCCCTTCGTTGGGCTCCTTGCTCAGTTGGGAGCCTGCTTCTGACCTCTCCTTCTGCCCTCCCTGCCGACTTGTGTGCTCTCACTCTCAAATAAATAAATAGTCTTTTAAAAAATGTTTATAAGGAAAATTAAGCTGGAGCATTTTTTAGGTATCACCAGAAAGTAAAGAGATGCTTAGAAAATGGAAGCATGTCAAAGGGATGCAAAAACAAACTGAAAGAGCTCCCAATGGCCAAAGCTGGAACATCTAGAACAATCACAACAACAAAAAAGAAATATTGATTAATAACTCAGAGTGTAAAATAAATTTTCATGAGTCGTTCCATGTTAATACAAATAAATAAATGAAAAAAGAAAAGAGACAAGTTGCCTCTGCAGAATTTCAAATGATAAATATAAATACTTCACTTTCAAGGAGAGGAAGTATAACTTCCCAATTATTAAGTATAGGCTGCATGTAATACTGTCTTTGCAAAGAGCACAGTATAGAAAGAGTAACCCTGCAGTGAATGAATCTGTCAAACACTACCTTTGTCAGGTGATCAAGGTTAACATCAATAGTGATAAAGCTTATAGTACGTATTGTTGATATGATAAAAATGGTACTTTATCTTTGTGTTTCCTCCCAAGAAACTATAACCTAGTCTAACCAAGAGAAAAATACCAGGTAAATTCAATGAGAGGAGCATTCTATAAAATGCTCTTGTCCATTGAAAACAAGGAAAGTCAAAGAACTGCTACAGACAAGAGGAGCTTAAGAAGACTTGACAAATAAACATCATTTGATATTCTAGATGGGATTCTAGAACAAATAGAGGACATGTATTAAAACATAAGGAAATCTAAACAGAGTCCAAGGTTTAGTTAATAATAATGAAGCAATATTCATCCATTGTAACAAAGGTACCATACTAATGAAAAATCTTAGAAAAAGCTGGTGCAGGGTATGAAGAAATTCACATTTTCTCTGTTTTTCTGTAAATCTAATGCTGTTCTGAAAATACGGTCTATTTTTAAAGGTTGGATAAAAATTTTGAAAAAACACTTCACTAAATAAGATATATGGATGGAAAATAGTCCCATGAAATGATTCTTTACATCATAGTCAGTAGAAAAATTCAAAATAAAACCATAGCTGCATACCACTGCATACTTACTTGATTATCCCAGACCGAAAGGTTGACCATACCAAATGTTGATGAAGATACAAAATAACTAAAATTCTCCTAAGCTACCTAAGGAAATGTAAAATGGTACAACTGCTTTGAAAAGCAATGTGGCAATTTCTTGAAAAGTTAAATATACACCTACCATATGATCCATCTATTCTACTTCTAGATATTTACCAAAAAAAAAAAAGGAAAGAAAGCTTAGATCTATACAAAGACTTACACAAATATGTTCACAGCAGTTTTAGTTGTAAAATCAAAAACTGCAATATAGCCAATTTGATTCGTGAACAAGTAAATTGATAAAGAAATTGTGGCACATCCATGCAGTGTGATGCTACTCAATGTTAAAAGGAATAAACTATTAATCCACATAACAGCATGAATAGATTTCAAAATAATTATATTAAGTGAAATGTCGGTCAAAAAAGGAGTGCACATTGTATGATTACATTTATGTAAAATCATAGAAAACACAAATGAATCTCTAGTGACAGGAAGTGGATCAGTGGCTGTCTGAGGACAAGAGTGGAGAGAAGGCCAAAAGGAGGGGGAGGAAGGAGTGACAAAGAAACTCCTAGGGGTGATGGAATTGTTCATTATCTTGATTGTGTTGGTATTTTCACAAGTGTATACGTACGTCAAAATTCGTCAGATTGTGTACTTTAAATATACGCAGTTTTTGTATATTTCCATCTATCTGAGATGATTTGGAAATTTTACCAAGTTAGAGAAGTTCACTATCCAATTTGTATTTTTCTATCCAGGTCAAATGTCATTAACAGAGGATCTATGTTTGTTTAATTGATATAATCATATTATCACTTGATCAAGTGCTAATAGCATTATTATAATTGAAGACAAAAGCTCATTACAATTGTTTTCAACAGGGCAATACTTACGTGATTAACTTCCACCTGAGGAAAAAAAAAAAGCATGTATTACCAGAGAAGAGCTCCACATGCATAAGAGTTTCTTAAAAATAATATTCATCTGAAGGAAAGAGCAAATGAGAGAGAGGAAGGAAAGAATTAGGGGAGGGAGGAGGGAGGAGGGAGGAGGGAAGAAAGAAGGAAAGGATCTAACATAGACCCCCCCATTATCTCTTTTGCATTAATAACTTGACTTCTGAAATCCCATATATACAAAATACAAAATACAAAATGTTTTCTTTTATCCGCCAAAGAAAGGAAATATAAATATTGTGGGTTTGTATGAGATATGGTGGTAAATGGGAGTTAAATGGACCAGTACAGTAAACAATTACATGATTCACGGAGCACGGTGCTGGAACACTGAGAGCCATCCATCAAAAACTTTGCAAACAGCTGGATTATGGTAGAAACTCAAAGGACTGGTGGCAGTGTACCGTGCCAGGCATCTGCTTTTTGAGATGAGTTGGAAAAAATGAAACTAAGGTTTATGTAGTTTCATTTAAATAAGATTACCTAGAATTTAGTATTTTATTTTCCTTCACGATAAGAAATCATATCCTTTGGTTGGTTTGTTTTCAAATGCGTAATCCTGTTTGACATCTAGTGTTCTTTCCCGCTCTCTCATAAAAATCACTCTAATTCTGCTTTTAATAGCTCACAGAGGAGGCCCTGACTTATTAACCCTTGATCAATTTCTAAACATAACTGACCTATCATCTAATCCAGGTTTATTGGATTTTTAAAAATAGAAATAAGATGGGATCCCTGGGTGGCTCAGTGGTTTAGCGCCTACCTTCGGCCCAGGGCGTGATCCTGGAGACCCGGGATCGAGTCCCATATCGGGCTCCCTGCATGGGGCCTGCTTCTGCCTCTGCCTGTGTCTCTGCACCCCCCTCTCATGAATAAATAAATAAATCATCTAAAAAATAATAATAATAAATAAAATAAATAAATAGAAATAAGGAAGAAAAGTTGAAAACCAATACAACAAAAGTAATCCTGAAGGAAGTCCAGGTCTACTATGTCTTTCCTGAAATCCGTGGAGCAAGGTGCATATCAAAGTCAAGAACTTTTAGGATTCCAGAACAGTGATGAGGTACACATACCATATGTTACATACTTCCATAGCAGGGTCTGGGGAAGCACTGTAATGAAAGACACAGTTATTTTTGGAGGGAAATGTGTTAATATCCATAAATGTGTCCAACAGAGATAATCAATAACCTCATGTTTAATCAGGTTTTGCCTTCATTTGAGTCTCAAAACATCGTTGGGTATTCACACTACTTTAGATTTCCAATGTGCAGGGAAGACATTACAGATTCAATTTTGAAATTTCAATATGTTGAAAAGAAGGAAGTGGTGACGCAGTACTGGAGATGACGGGCTTCAGTATGGGAAAGTATATGCATGCATTTGAACAGATCCCCACCAACTCTCCAAGTGTTGATAATATGGATAGATGGCTGTTAGGTTTCAACTATTGTACTTCAACTTCCTGTTTCTGGAGTTTTAACAGAATGGCTGCATAGTTTTTGAAAAGTGTGGCTGTGAATCATGAAACTAATGTAATCTTTAGAGAAGAAAACTCAAGAATTATGAATATAGTGGTGTGGTGGGCAGTACTCTAAAAATTGTAATAGATCATATTTAAGGTAGGACACCTAAAACGTGCTTTCATATGTACTTCTTCTATTTAAGAGAGTAAATTAAATGCCTATTACATTGGAACCTCATCACAATACTCTCATCAGGGTCTACGTAGAACAACCTTACAGGTCAGCATAGTGGGATCTTTTAGGGTTTAACGTGGTGCATTAAAGCCTGAGGTCCAAGGGACTTGGGTTTCATCTGAAACTTCTGAATGAATCAATGAATGAATGAATGAATGAAAGGAAGGAAAGAAAGAAGGGAGGGGAAAACCTAAGTAGATTTCCTTCTGGTGAGTAATGTAGTAGACATTTCATGCGTTATGGTAGAATTGTCCATTGGACCTTCCCACCTAAAGACGCCCTTACTTAATTTCGTCATGGTTCACTTATGTAATAGTGTTTCTCAGAAACTCATTTTCATTCAGCTCAGGTTGGATTTATTTGACAAACTGAAAAGAAATTCTGAATATGTACTTAAATTTGAGCTCTTAAAAAGGTGAAATACTATTAAACTGTGGCGTCTGAGCAGCGCAGCAGGACGGCGGGAGAGCAGGGCATGGAGCCCGCCGCACCTGTGCACCTGCGCACCTGCACACCTGCGCGCGCACGGCGGACAAGTGCCAGCCCGAGCTGCGGGAGGCGGAGCACGGCCCAAGGCTACCGACGAGGGGTTTCGCTTCCAGTGCGGCAGGAAGGCAGGAGAGGATAAATAAATAGAAGAGACTCCGTGGGGGAGGCCCGCCAGGTGCCCATCTCCTTATGGGGCGCAGCCCTTGGGCCTCGGGGACATGCGGGTGGGTCGGGCGGGGGCTCCGGGCCGAGGGTGTTGAGCCCCGGGAGTGATTCCAGGGGTGCAGGCCCGGACCCTGGGCGCCAGGGGCACAGTCTGTTATCCTGCGGTCCCCCCGAGAGGGGCAGAGGCGAGGAGAGCACAGGACGTGGAGGAGGCTCCTGGGCGGGGGGAGGAGAGGGGGGAAGGGGGAGGGCACAGGTCGGGGAGGAGGCTCCTGTGGGGGGCGGAAGGGGGGAGGGCACAGGACAGGGAGGACACTCCTGGGGAGGAGGGGGGGAAGGGGAGGGCATGGGTCGGGGAGGGCGCTCCTGGCGGGGGGAGAGGGGAGGGCACAGGACGGGGAGGACGCTCCTGCAGGGGGGAGGGGAGGGGGGAGGGGGAGGGCACGAGTCGGGGAGGACGCTCCTGGGGGGAGAGGAGAGGGGAGAAGGGGAGGGCACGGGTCGGGGAGGATGCTCCTGGGGGGGAAGGGGGAGGGGGAAGGGGGAAGGGCACAGGTCTGGGAGGATGCTCCTGAGGGGGGGAGGGGGAGGGGGGAGGAGGGAGGGGGGATGAGGGTCGGGGGAGGGGGAAGGTGGGGGAGGAGGGGAGGGGGTACAGGACGGGGAGGACTCCCCTGCTGGGGGGAGGGGAGAAGCGGGGAGAGGACAGGACCGCTAGGAACGTCCTGCCCCCAGTGCCCCGAGCTGTGCAGGTCAGCGCCCCCACCCCCAACATCCAGGGCAGTGCGGACTGGGAACTGCAGGTGGCTACCGGGGGAGCTGACCCCAGGGCTGGAGACCTAGCGGCTGCCAGTGTTGTCCTCCTTCGTGTTCCACCGTGTGCCTGGGGACCGCCAGGGAACAGGGGCCTCAAGGGGTCAACAGCTCACCTGAGCCGGCACCTGGTGGGGGGGCATCTCCCCAGGTGCACACACACCTGAGTGTCAGCACAGCAGCCCCTCCCCCAGAGACCAGCTGCAAGGACTGGGGAAGAGTGAGTTCTGGACCCAGCAGTGCTGGAAGCTCCAGGGGAGGCCAAGGGATTCACAGTATATAGAACCAGAGAGTTCCCCTCCCTTTTTAATTTTTTTTTCCTTTTTCCATGACAACTCTTTTTTATATCAGATGAAAAATTTCCAATATATTTTCTCTTTTCCCACCTTAACTACAATATTTTATAAGCTCTTAGGTTTAAGTTTTTTTTTTCCTTTCTGACTTTCATATTTCTACAATTACAGGTCCTAGATATAGTTTTCACTTCTGGATTCCCTTCAACATATTCAATTTAATTTTGGGAGCTGTATGAGGTATGGGTTTTTGTTTTGTTTTGTTTTGTTTTTTTTTTGTTTTCTTTGCCTCATTTTGTTCAACAATGATGGAAGTTAGTACCTTCTAAAATATGACCAGCAGCACCCAGAACCAAGTGGAACAGCATGCTGGTTCACTCTGTGAGATTATATTCTCTCTTCATTTCCATTCTGCCCCCCTCTTTAATCTCCTTTATGTTTTGGTGGTCAGTGTTGGCGCTTCCTACAAGTATTGCTGGTTTATATAAATTTGGAACCGAGCATCTAACATATGGCACTTAATACACTCAGAACCAAGAGGATCACCCTCTAGGACCCCTCAAGTAGACTACACTCTCTCTCAACTACCACTTCTTCACTACCCTCATCCTCTAGGATCCCCCACTTTTTTTCTTCCTTTTTTTCTGTTTTTCCTCTTTACATTTTTTTCTGTTATTCTTTTTCATTTTTCTTCTTTGGGGTTTTTGGCCTTTTATTTTTACTATTAAAATTTGTTTCTCACTTTAGTGGTCCTTTTGTTTTATTTTGTTCTGATCTTCTTTTTCATTTTCTGGTCTCTGACCTCATCAGAATCATCTAGGGTGGAATTTACTTAGGTCGTGGTTGATATTTTTGACTCAGCCTGCTCATACAGCCACTCTACACTGAACAAAATGACTAGAAGGAAGAACTCACCACAAAAGAAAGAATCCGAAACAGTACTCTCTGCCGCAGAGTTACAGAATTTGGATTACAATTCAATGTCTGAAAGCCAATTCAGAAGCACAAATATAAAGCTACTGGTGGCTCTGGAAAAGAGCATAAAGGGCTCTAGAGACTTTGTTACTGCAGAATTTAGATGTAATCAAGCCAAAATTAAAAATCAATTAAATGAGATTAAATGAGATGCAATCCAAACTGGAGGTCCTAACGACGAGGGTTAATGAGGTGAAAGAAAGAGTGAGCAACATAGAAGACAAGTTGATGGTAAGGAAGGAAGCTGAGGCAAAAAGAGGAAAAACAATTAGGAGACCAGGAGGAAAGGCTAAGAGAAATAAATGACAGCCTGAGAAAGAAGAATCCTATAAGTGGGGTTCCAGAAGATGCTGAGGGGAAGAGAGGGCCACGAAGTATATTTGAACAAATCATAGCTGAGAACTTCCCTAACTGGGGAGGGAACTAGGCATTCACATACAGGACATAGAGGGGATCCCCCCAATCAATAAAAACCGTTCAAAACCTCGACATTTAATAGTGAAACTTGCAAATTCCAAAGATAAAGAGAAATTCCTTAAAGCAGCGAGAGATAAGAGATCCCTAACTTATATGGGGAGAAATATCAGATTAACAGCAGACCTCTCCACAGAGACCTGGCAGGCCAGAAAAGGCTGGCAGGATATATTCAGGGTCCTAAATGAGAAGACCCTGCAGCCAATAATACTCTATCCAGCAAGGCTCTCATTCAGAATAGAAGGAGAAATAAAGAACTTCCAAGATAGGCAGAAACTGAAAGAATATGTGACCACCAAGCCGGCTCTACAAAAAATATTAAGGGGGACCCTGTAAAAGAAAGAGGAAGCCCAAAGAAATAATCCACAAAGACAGGGAGTGAATAGGTATTACAATGACACTAAATTCATATCTTTCAATAGTAACTCTGAACATGAGTGGGCTTAATGACCCCATCAAAAAACACAGGGTTTCAGACTGGATAAAAAAGCAAAACCCATCTAATTGCTGTCTACAAGAGACTCATTTTAGACCTAAGGACACCTACAGCCTGAAAATAACAGGTTGGAGAACCATTTACCATTCAGATGGTCCTCAAAAGAAAGGGGTGGCCATCCTTATATCAGATAAGCTAAAGTTTATCCCAAAGACTGTAGTAAGAGATGAAGAGGGACACTATATCATACTTAAAGGGTCTATCCAACAAGAGGACCTAACAATCATGAATATTTATGCCCCTAATGTGGGAGCTGCCAAATATATCAAACAATTAATAACCAAAGTAAAGAGATACTTAGATAATACACTTATACTGGGAGACTTCAACATGGCACTTTCTGCAAATGACAGATCTAATCACAACATCTCTAAAGAAACAAGAGCTTGAAATGATACACTGGACCAGATGGATTTCACAGATATTTACAGAACTTTACATCCAGACACAACTGAATACACATTCTTCTCAAGTGCACATGGAACTTTCTCCAGAATAGACCACATACTGGGTCACAAATCAAGTCTTAACTGATACCAAAAGATTGGGATAGTACCCTGCATATTTTCAGACCATAGTGCTTTGAAACTAGAACTAAATCACAAGAAGAAATTTGGAAGAAACTCAAACACATGGAGGTTAAAGACCATCCTGCTAAAAGATGAAAAGGTCAACCAGGAAATTAGAGAGGAATTAAAACGATTCATGGAGACTAATGAGAATGAAGATACAACCATTCAAAATATTTGGGATACAGCAAAAGCAGTCCTAAGAGGGAAATACATCGCAATACAAGCATCTATCAAAAAATTGGGGAAAAAAAAACCAAATACACAAGCTAACCTTGCACCTAAAGGAATTGGGTTAAGAACAGAAAGTAAAACCTACATCAGACAGTAGAAGAGAGTTAATAAAGATTTGAGCAGAACCCGATGAAATAGAGACCAGAAGAACTGTGGAACAGATCAACAAAACCTGGAGTTGGTTCTTTGAAATAACTAATAAGATAGATAAGCCATTAGCCAACCTTATTTAAAAGACAAAAGACTCAATAAAATCATGAATGAAAAAGGAAAGATCACAACAAATAGGAAATACAAATGATTTTAAAAATGTATTATGAGCAGCCGTATGCCAACAAATTAGGAAATCTAGAAGAAATGGGTATATTTCTGGAGCAGGAAGAAATAGAAAACCTGAACAGGCCAATAACAATGGAGGAAATTGAAGCAGTCATCAAAAACCTCCCAAGACACAAAAGTCCAGGGCCAGATGACTTCTCAGGGGAATTCAATCAAATGCTTAAAGAAGAAATAATACCTATTCTACTAAAGCTGTTCCATAGGGTGGAAAGGGATGGAATACTTCCAAACTCGTTCTGTGAGGCCTGCATCACCCTGATTCCAAAACCAGACAAAGTCCCCACCAAAAGGAGAATTATAGACCAATATCCCTGATGAACACAGATGCACAAATTCTCAACAAACTACTAGCCAATAGGATCCAACAGTACATTAAGAAGATTATTCACCATGACCAAGTGGGATTTATCCCCGGGATGCAAGGCTGGTTCACACTCATAAAGCAATCAACGTGATAGATCACAGCAACAAGAGAAAAAACAAGAATCATATTATCTTCCCAATAGATGCAGAGAAAGCATTTCACAAAATACAGCATCTATTCCTGGTCAAAACTCTTTAGGGCGTAGGGATAGAGGGAACATTCCCCAGCATCTTAAAAGCCATCTACGAAAAGCCCACAGCAAATATAATTCCCAATGGGGAAACAATGGGAGCCTTTCCCCTAAGATCAGGAACACGACAGGGATGTCCACTCTCACCACTGCTATTCCACACAGTACTAGAAGTCCTAGCCTCAGCAATTAGACAGCAGAAAGAAATAAAAGGCATTCAAATTCACAAAGAAGAAGTCAAACTCTCCCTCTTTGCAGATGACATGACACTGTACATAGAAAACCCAAAAGACTCCACCCCAAGATTGCTAGAGCTCATGCAGCAATTGGGCAGAGTGGTAGGATGCAAAATCAATGCCCAGAAATCAGTGGCATTTCTCTACACTAACAATGAGACTGAAGAAAGAGAAATTAGGGAGTCAATCCCATTTACAATTGAATCCAAAAGCATAAGATACCCAGGAATAAACCTAATCAAAGAGGTAAAGGATCTATACCCTAAAAACTACAGGACACTTCTGAAAGAAATTGAGGAAGACACAAAGAGATGGAAAAACATTCCATGCTCGTGGATTGGAGGAATTAATACTGTGAAAATGTCAATGCTACCCAGGACATTGACATATTCAGTGCAATCCCTTTCAAAATACCATGGACTTTCTTCAGAGAGTTGGAACAAATCATCTTAAGATTTGTGTGGAATCAGAAAAGACCCCGAATAGCCAGAGGAGTATTGAAAAAGAAAACCAGAGCCAGGGGCATCACAATGCCAGATTTCAAGCTGTACTACAGAGCTGTGCTCATCAAGACAGCGTGGTACTGGCACAAAAACAGACACATAGGTCAATGGAACAGAATAGAGAACCCAGAAGTGGATCCTCAACTCTATGGTCAACTAATATTCAACCAAGCAGGAAAGACTGTCTACTGGAAAAGGACAGTGTCTTCAATACATGGTGCTGGGAAAATTGGACAGCCACGTGCAGAAGAATGAAACTGGACCATTGTCTTACACCAGACACAAAGATAAACTCAAAATGGTTGAAAGATCTAAATGTGAGACAAGAATCCATCAAAATCCTAGAGGAGAACATGGGCAACACCCATTTTGAACTTGGCCACAGCAACTTCTTGCAAGATACATCCATGAAGGCAAGAGAAACAAAAGCAAAAATGAACTATTGGGACTTCATCAAGATAAATAGCTTCTGCACAGCAAAGGATACAGTCAACAAGACTAAAAGACAACCTACAAAATGGGTGAAGTTATTTGAAAATGACATTATCTAGGACGCCTGGGTGGTTCAGTGGTTGAGCATCTGCCTTCGGCTCCGGGCGTGGTCCTGGGGTCCTGGGGTCCTGGGATGAAGTCCCGCATCAGGCTCCGCATGGAGCCTGCCTCTCTCTGTGTCTCTCATGAATAAATAAAGAAAATCTTTAAAAAATAATAAAATAACATATCAGATAAAGGGGTAGTATCCAAGATCTATAAAGAAACTATTAAACTCAACAGCAAGGAAACAAACAATCCAATCATGAAATGGATAAAAGACGTGAACAGAAATCTCAGCGAAGAAGACATAGACGTGGCCAACAAGCACATGAGAAAATGCTCTGCATCACTTGCCATCAGGGAAATACAGATCAAAACCACAATGAGATCCCACCTCACCCCAATGAGAATGGGGGAAATTAACAAGGCAGGAAACCACAACTGTTGGAGAGGATGTGGAGAAAGGGGAACCCTCTTGCACTGTTGGTGGGAATGTGAACTGGTGCAGCCACTCTGGAAAACTGTGTGGAGGTTCCTCGAAGAGTTAAAAATAGACCTGCCCTATGACCCAGTAATTGCCCTGCTGGGGATTTACCCCAAAGATACAGATGCAGGGAAATGCCAGGACACCTGCACCCCGATGTCTATAGCAGCAATGTCCACAGTAGCCACACTGTGGAAGGAGCCTCGGTGTCCATCGAAAGATGAATGGATAAAGAAGCTGTGGTCTATGTATACAATGGGATATTCCTCAGACATTCGAAACGACAAATACCCACCATTTATTTCGAAATGGATGGAACTGGAGGGTATGATGCTGAGTGAAGTAAGTCAGTCGAGAAGGACAAGCATCATATAGTCTTACTCCTAACAGGAATATAAGATATAATGAAAGGGATTATAGGGGAAAGGAGGGGAACTGAGTGGGGAACATTAGAGAGGGAGACAAACCATGAGAGACTCCTAACTCTGAGAAACAAATGAAGGGTGGTGGAAGGGTAGGTGGGTGGGTTGGGGTACCGGGGTGTCGGGCACTGAGGGGGCCACTTGAGGGGATGAGCACTGAGTGTTATACTATATTTTGGCGAATCGAACTTCAATTAAAAAAAAACAAAGAATATTATATGAAAGGGAAAAAAAATGTCACGTCCCCCTTCCCACACCTTCACAAGTATGAATTCTGGTGTTATGCTGTGAGTCATCGATACGTAAGTCTTTTTCTTCATTTTGTTGACATGTTCTTCCTTGAATTTCAAAATGTTTACCTATATAAACAAAATGATTATTTCAAAATATAGTAGAAACGACTCTTAAACATAATCCCCTAAAAGAAGCTGAGGTTAAATAAGGGAAGAGGAGGAGTATCTGGCCAGCTCAGTGATCAGAACATGTAGCTCTTGATCTTGAGGTTGCGAGTTCACACCCCATGTTGGGTGAGAGATTACTTAAAGATAAAATCTTAAGAAAAAAAAACTTTTTAAATAAAGGAAGAGAAGCATATAACTACTTTTTATTTAAAAATGTATGTATTTATTTGCCAGAGAGAGAGAGAGAGAGAGAGAGCACAAGTAGGCAGAGTGGCAGGGAGAGGGAGAGGGAGAAGCAGACTCTCCGCTGAACAGAGAGCCCAGTGCGGGATCATGACCTGAGCCGAAATCCGACGCTTAACCGACTGAGCCACCCAGGCGCCCAGAGAAGGATGTAACTATTAAAACAAAAACAAAATCACTCTGTGGCAGGTGTCATGGGAAGCCACTTCACCATACGTCCCTGTCACTTCGTCTTTAGCAGGAGGACCTCAGCTGTGTACTATTATCTATGTGACAGGTGAGGTGAAGAAACACACCAGGTCACAGTGACGTACAGTTCTCGGGCTCTTGGTCGCTAGGCTTTTCTTTGTATTGGACTACTCCCTTTTTTCCTGATTGTGCAAAAGATTAAGTCCATAGAGCCACATAGATTTTCTTCTTAATGCAGGGAGCTTGATAGAATTCTCGACCAAATTATCCTGCTACCTCATCAGAGCATACACATTCTGCTCCCAGAAGTTTCTGGCACCAAGCCTACCCGATCGCTCCAGAGCTACACCAAGTAGAGTATAAGAAGTTGCATCGGGAACTCACATGTTTGATGTGCCCTATTATTCCCACAGATCCAGCCAATGAATTATTTTTAGCTTTCCAGATTCCCTAATCCACAACATAGGGCTTTTGGTGTCCATCAGCTTTGCGTCTTCCCCTCAGACTCGGGCATTTTAAGAATGAATGAAATTAGAAATGTTCCCAAAAACAGCATCTCTGAAATACTATTATGGCCTGTTGCAACCTACATTTCTGTCTCTTCGGCCAGAATGTGCAAGAACTTCAAGTAGTTCCCAGATGTTTTGAGACATTTGATTAGCAGAAGTTATTCCTCTGCAAGTGTGAGAGATTTATTTTGAGATGTGTGCTGTTACCCCGACTGCTGCTATAAAGCTGTGGGTTGTTCTTTCCTTTTTGCCATAGGAGTACTTTATAATTTCAGTAAGATTCTCTCTGCATGAAATAATGTACTTTAATGTAGATTTCCTGCAGCAATCCACAAATACTTCTCTGTGGGATTTTACGTTTCAACCAATTCAATGTACTCATATCACTTTTAAATTCATTTTTACTTACATTTTTATAATGTTCACCCTGACTAGTAATTTTAGCCTCACCACAGATATTTTTTGTCACGTTCCCTATAAATCTTAAAGCCCTAGAACTCTGAGCCATAAGGCAAAAAAAAAAAAAAAAATCTTTTTTTTTCTCGGATCTCCATTCTAATATGGAATGACAAGTATTAGATCATAAAATATTAAATAAAAATGAAAATTTTCCTCAATGTTAACATGATTAGTTTGGATTAAAAAATAAAACAGGATAGCTTTTGCTGACTTGCATTCCAGTCTGGCTGAAGGAAGAGCAACATTCTTATTTAGATATAGCCTACACATATATATTTTTCTGACCTCTGGAATGGTTCTTTTGGTTTAAGCTTTTTAATTCCAATTCCAATTTCAATAAACTTTATTGGCATGGCAAGGAATGCAAGCATGGCTAGAATCCATAAATTATGTTTGTGACTCTAGGGCAGCAGGTTTCACAGAGGAAATGGGATTTTTTTCTTGCATCTTCATTTTCCATTAAGTAAAGGAAATGGAAGAGAATATTTCAGTCCTAGTAAGACAGAGCAGAAGGGGGGAAAAATGGACTTCTCAGTGGGGCTGCTTTATGCAATGAGCCATGAGTAGGAAGCAAACGCTGTCTTTAAAGAATTCAAAGAAATACCAATTCAGGATTTTATATCAAAATAAAGTGCGTATATAGGAGAATATCTAGGCTTTGCAGGGTCTGAAGTTTAACACAACTTTGTGAATACTTTTTTTAAGAAAAGAAATTAAAATTAAAAATTAGATTCCAAAGTGAATATTGATGAAACAAATCATGACAAATTAAATATTTTTAAAAGCTGACAAGTAAAATAAACTAAAAAAAAATTCAAGGAAACCACATTTTTATTAATTACTGCCTAATTTTAACTCACCCCATTCCCAGAACCTCTTTATATAGCAATTCCTGTATTTTATTTTTTTAAGGTTTTATTTATTTATTCATGAGAGACACAGAGAGAGGCAGAGACACAGGCAGAGGGAGAAGCAGGCTCCATGTGGGGAGCCTGATGCGGGATTCGATCCCAGGACCCAGGGTCACGCCCTGGGCCAAAGGCAGATGCTCAACCACTGAGCCACCCAGGTGCCCCAATTCCTCTATTTTCTATAAATGGAATGAAAAGATAACCTAATCTGTCTTCTAGTCTGGTGGATCCCATGAGTTTTAAATTAATGTTAATTTAGAAGACTTTATTTCCACCTTTTAAGTCATGGTTGGCAATGTCATGCCAAGATGCTCCTATGTTGTTCTGCATTAAAAATAGGTGACTTTAAAAACAGACATATACAATGTTGATAGTACTGCGTTAGGCATGTGCCCTACCATCTGAGGAGTTCTATAAATTCCATCGTGCATAATTCTCATAAAAAAATGTATGCTGCATTTATAATTGTACATGTTGCATTGGTGAGTCTATTCCTCCCAGAAAAGGACTTCCGTTTTGAACGGGGGTCTACTTTTAACTTTTAAATGTTCAATATTTGAAAAAAATTATCCCAGACTAGCTTCTGGCTCCATACATTCCAAATTCCTTTTTCTCTTCCATCACTGATATCCTCTCGTGCCAATTACCGTAGAGTCGTCTCTGGTCTTCTCGCTCCCTGGCATGACCCTCGGTGAGTCAGCCCAGAATATTCATGAAAGGACAACCAGGAATAACTTAACTATATATGAACGTAATTGCAAACCAACCACAGAAATTTATTCCGCTGACCCAGGATTTCTCAATGTTGACACTATTGACATTTTGGGCCCAATAAATCTTTATTGGTGGGAGGCAGGGTCATTCTGTAAATTCCAGGTGTTTGGCAGCCCCCTGGGCCTCTCTGTGCCAGCAACATTCCCACCACTCCCCATCCCAGTTTTGATACCCCAAAATGTCTCCAGACATTGCAGAGTGTCCCTGACAGGCAAAGCTGTCTCCAATTCAGAATCAAGGCATGAGACATCCCATTGCTTCCTGAACTCATCTAGTTAACCGAATACCCAAAAAGTCTACCCCTATTCCAGTATTACTCAGTGGGGCACAACATGGCACAGGGCAAGCTGAAGAGGAAAGAGACGAGGTCTCAAGCAATTGCAGGTATAATATCTTTTCTCTGCAAATGTTACAAAAAGCTCCTGATTACAGAAACTATTGTTAGGGCCCTCGCAGGGGTTCAGAAGGGTTCCATGTAACGGGGTTTATACTTTATGAACTTTGCAATAAATCATTTTCTGTTTATACTTGAGACTTTGAGGAAAATATGGACTTCTGGTCTTTGTATGCTCTGTTACGCAGGGTTCCCTGAACTTGTCTGAAGTTCTCCTAGTGGGCAATAGTTGTGTACGTTGTACTGAATAGGAAAAACCTAGATCACTGAATGGCTTTTGGGTTCCCTCAGTCATTATCTCTGGCCTCGGTATCTAGCGTGATGTGCCGAACGTCCGACAGTGGAAAATATAGGTGTAGCGGCCAAATAGGATTGACAGACTAAGACTTACGAGGTTGTGAGATCGAGCCCTGGGTCAGACTCCACGCCCAGTGTGGATTCTCTCTCCCTCTCCCCCTCCCCATCTTGCATGCTCTAAGAAATTAAACAATTAAAAAATTAAAATAGAAATAGATAAATAAATGGTACACATGAATATTTACAAAGAATATATATACATATATAACTAAGAGTTAAGTTAAATAGGTTTCTTTCCTGTATAGTGTTTTGCAAACATAGTTGACAATAAGGTCTTTTTTCATGGAACTCTCTTTATTATCTCGCTGGACACTAGTATTATTTAGGGAACAGCCTGGTGAATGTTGGTATTGTGGTAAGAAGATGACATTTGTACCAGGAAGTTTTGGGTCCAAATCTTGTGTCAGCTCTTTGCTAGCAATACGGCCATAGTGAAGTCAATTATCCCCTTCAGGCCTTTGAAATCTTATCTGTAAAAACTGGGATCAAAATACCTGCCCCAGTGTATTATTATGAGGCTTAGAGGTAGCATATAGAAAGTACTTTGTGCGGTACCTGACACATGGTACGTGCACCATAGATCACACCTGTTAATGTCTGAGTGTGTTCCTTGAAAGGACTTTAAAGAAGCATCATTAGTCTGAAATCACAGGGAAGACATTTGTATTGAGTTGTAATTCTTCTAGCTTTTATTAATGTACGTTGAGTGACTTTTTAGGGAGAATGAAATCTGCTTGGATTTGTTGAGCCCCTTGAAGTGCTCAATTGTGTGTGTGTGTGTGTGTGTGTGTGTGTGTGTGTGTCTGTGTGTAAAAATCTCTTGGCTCTAGAAGAAGCAAACAGCTTTCTCTAGTAGAGAATAATCCACTATTGATTTGATATGGAAATAACAGTATCCTTAGTAAGGCTATATACCAAGTATTAACCATGGTTGTGTCCAAGTGGGTAGGAGTTGTAAGTTTCACAAAGTTCTTCTTTTGAATTTTTCTGTGTTATTTTTGTAATGAGGAAAAAGTTATTTTTAAAATTTAAAATAATAAAACCCTGAGTTCCTTGGTGCCAAAGTTCTGGTAACGCTCATGCTCCTGGTAGGAGGAGATTGTGTCTATTTAGATAGTGCTATACACAGCACAATTCTTCCAAGACCTAAAAATAACATCTCTTTTTTAGGATTAAAAAAGAGATCTTAGGGATCATCGTTTCCCATGCTTTCCTGTGCAATCTGAAGAAGTGGATCCCTGGGAGTTTAGGGTACTTGCAAGCAGTGAGTTAATGATAGAACCAGGACTTGTGTGCTTTTCCACATATTTCTGTTTAACAAACAACACAGATCTTGGGTCACTAGGGGAAGGGTCCATTAAAAGGAATGTTGACAATTCACTACTGTCAGTTCCATTATTCATATTCGAATTCCTTCCAAATTATCCTACTAATGTAATCCCAGCTGCCTTGCTTCTTTGCCTCTTAAAACAAGCTCTCAATGGTAAATGTCTAAAATAGTCACAGACTGTCTTATAATCTTCCCCTATTCCCTTCTCCCTTCTGGCATTTTTTCCCAGATTCTGAATCTATCTCTTCTCCCCTACCCACAGTGTCTTATGCTATTCCTGGCTGCTTCAAGTCTCTATCCTGGCCTTCACCCAAAACTTCCCCATTTTAAAGTTTTCATAATTCCAAAATTTCCCCCTCCTTCCCTAGCTCTGGCCAACTCCAACTTAAACTTCAAGATTTACCTCACATCTGTGAGGTCTGAAACTTTTACCCAATTCCCAAGGCCACATTGGTGATTCCTCCTCCTAATAATTATCACTTACTAAAATCGAAGTTGTGTTTCTTTCCCCAACCAGCATATGAGACTGACAAGTCTTACTCATTTTTGTAAGAGGTTAACTTGCAAGAGGATGCTAAATAAATAGTGGCTGGATGAGTGAATTCACCTCTGAAGGTGAATTCTAGCTCATCCCCACTAGATTTTTGAAATAACTCTAACGGATGTATAATCGACGCATAGACCTTCTATTCTACCCTCACAGGATATTTGAGTGTTTGGCAAGACACATGAAATGATGGCATTTTTAGACCTAGGGACTCTAAAGAATGCCCCTAAATTCATAACATATAGGCAATGAAGGTTGCCCTGGTACATAGGCTGGTCTGTACTTGAAGTGTGCAGCAACTGGAAGAGTCTGGTACAAGGAACTAGTGAGGCAGCAAAAGAAAAAACACTGGGAAATCCTAGGAAAGCATTGGGAAGTTAGAGGAGAGGGAGAGATGAGAAAACATGATGGAAAACAACTAGTATTGGGGGGGGCCTAAAGCAGAAACAGGCAACAGGGAACTTGGATCATTGTTGCTCATAGAGATTTGGCCACCAAACTGCTCTTTCACTGTATTAAGTTAAATACAGCCTCTTCTGTGACATCAGAATAAATTTCATCCTCCAGTTTCACATTTCAGTAGCAGAAACTGACAACTCAGATCCCAAATTGTCCCCATTAGAAGTGAGAGAAACAGATGGGAGGGGAGTACACAAAGTAAAGATATTTGTCACCCATCCTTGCTAGAAAATGACAGAAATTAATTGCTTCTTCATCTGGCTTTTTACAGCAGGTTGTTTGAACCTTAGTTGTGCCTCTCCTATTTGCCTTTATTTCTAATTGTTTTCTCCCCCATGTCATCCTCCCTGGCCCCATACTCAACATTAGATGGCAACTTAGGCTCTCAGATGTATGGAACCTTGTGCTCCATCTCTGTTCCCCTTAATGCCCAGCACAGAGCATTAAATGTAGGAAGGAAGGAGGAGGAAAGGAGAGAGGGAAAGATGCAGAGAGGAATGGCCATGTTAGGAGGGTATTGGTCAACAAGAAGCAGGCATGTGGGTAGGGGGATTGGAGGTCATGGGATGGCCTGGGGTGGGGGAAATGGAGGCGGAGGGTGAAGAAGCAGCAAAAGGAGATGGTGATGACAGAACAATTGCAAAACCTAGTTTCAAATCCACTTGCCTTTTCTGTGATTATTGCTGAGAGTTTTGCAGAGTCTGGTGTTTCAATTTGTATTGAAGTAGTTAGGGCCAACTTTTCAATTTATTCCACTGCTAAATAATTAATCTGCCCTTGGGCTCCTTAGTAAACTGATCAGCAGCTGTATCACTACCGGACAAAATAGCTCCGTGATGGGTCTTGTCACTTACCAACTCAGGTGTCATTTTTCTTCTTGAGAAATCATATCTTTAGATCTGAATCACGTAATTTTTTTAATACAGGAGTAGGTTGCAATGATTTAAAGGCATTCCTAATGTCTTACCTAGCCTCCTCAAACATGTCCATTTGCTAAGATTTATAGATTCTCTACCAAGATTTATTTTTATTGACAGTTTTGCTAAGAATCTGGAGGACCTGGTGGGTCATCCTAATCTCTTTCTCTTTCCAAAATCCAAGGATAACTGGCAGCATATCACATAGAGGAGATAGAAACTCAAAAACTAGTGGAATTATGTGATTTAGAGATGCATGACCATAGAGTACACCTTAACCAATAGCTTTTCATAACGCAGAAACCATCCCCATTCCCATTTCGCCCCGAGAAGCGGTTAATTAGCACATGACTTTAAGGACGCACTAGGAAATTGCAGATCCCTTTCTGTGACCTGGCATTTTTCATGTAGAAAGAATTAAGAAGCAAGACTTAAGACCCTTTCTATCTATTCTGTGAATCTACGAAACCTAAATACTCATTCCCCTGGGGTAGATCAATTGATGGATCCATCAATTGATTGATTGCTTGCTTATTTAGTGGTAGACGTAGGTCTTAGTTTACAAAATTGAAACTAGTACATTAAAATATAAATGAGTAAAGAAATTAAAGCGAAAGGAAAATAGGGTAGACCAGTAAAATAAGGCCACCAGAAATTTAGTATATAACAAGGTAGACCAACAAACTGTGTACAATTACTAAATATAACTGCAAATTCAGCTCTGTGTTTCCTAGCAGCCAAAGCAAAAAAGAAAACCCCTATAGTACACAATTTTCCATGAAATATAAATACACATGGTTTAGAAAAATGTTTTTTCTTATCCATTAACCATACATTCTTTTCTTATACAGAGTCAAAAATACTACTTTACATTGAACCTAGTCATGGTTTCAAAAGCAAAATGCAGTAAAAGTCTCTTTTTTTCTGACATTTTTCAGATATTCCAATAATAATTGTAATGATGTTTTATTTATTTATGGTCTATCTCTCTCTGCTAGAGTATAAACATAGTGCACAGATTTATTTTTTTGCCTAGTTTGCACCTTCCTGTACAAGCAATACCCAGAATGGTACCCAGCACTGTGAGGTGCACATTGAATATTTATTAAGTAATCGAAAAAAAAAAAAAACTAGGTTGTGTGGAGCAGGCTGGCAGGAGAGATATCTTACTCAAACCACGAAATTGAGGGTTTATAACCGGTAACTGGATCATAGGCCATAAGCCTGATCACTATGATTTCCTGAAGTATTTTATGATTAAAAGACAGCATTTTGAAGAAGCGTTGTGACCTTAGCTTTGCCTTCTTGAACCTACGTAGGAAGGGTAAAACTCCAAGCACTCAGATCTTAGATGACTGAAACAGCCCTAAACTGGGGACACCTGGCTGGCTCCACTGGTAGACCATGCAACTCTTGATCTCAGGCAGTGACTTCAAGCCCCATGTTGGGCATGGAGCCTACATAAACAAAAAGTTCCTCAACTGTTTCAGGGTGCAATCTCACTTTATCCAGGATGTCTTGGAATTTAGGTTTACAGATTTCCTTGCTGCATTAGAAACTGAGTTCTGAGTCTCAAACGAGGAGTTGTGATTATAAACTTTTAATATCTCTGGGTGTAAATAAATAATGTTGACAGTTATTTGTCATGCCTAAAAGAAAATATTTCATCAGCAGAAAGAACACAACAATATAAACTAATAAGTTGGCATTCTTGATCAATATTGATGCTATAGGCAAAAAAAAATAGGAAAGTAATAAGGGAAAGAATGGTCTTCAATATCTTGTGTCATAATGATGTTTGAAACATCAAATGGCAAGTTAAGGTTTATTACTCTGTTCTGTTGTTGTTTCTTAAAAAAAAAATTCTCTCAAGGGATTTGTTCTTTCATTGTCTCAGAATTCTTTTTTTTTTAATTATTTATTTATTTATGATAGTCACACAGAGAGAGAGAGAGAGAGAGAGGCAGAGACATAGGCAGAGGGAGAAGCAGGCTCCATGCACCGGGAGCCCGACGTGGGATTTGATCCCGGGTCTCCAGGATCGCGCCCTGGGCCAAAGGCAGGTGCTAAACCGCTGTGCCACCCAGGGATCACCATTGTCTCAGAATTCTACACCTTCTTCTGCTGGACTGTTAAACTGCTTGACCTTGAAGAGTCTTCTCATCCATCCATCCATCCATTCATCCATTCCCCAACTATCATAATTTGAACGCCTCTATGACAGTAACTATTTTATGGGCAGCGATACAATGACAAACAATAAAAAATCCTTAACTTCCAGGAAATTAGAGTGACAGCCTATGCACCAATTCAAGTTCGATTCCTAAGGAGGCAATGATCCCCAGAGTTAATGACCAATAGATTCACATATAAAAGATTTAAACAAGTGTGTGGGATGACATGGGTGTGGGCCTCGCAGAAAATAGCAACTATAGTTTCAGCCCTTCAATAGCTTACAATCTATAGGAGACAACAAAACGATGGTTATGGCAGGAAATATACCAAATGTAAATGATACTTAAATCTTCCAAATAACTACTGACAAAGGCTATCTCCCAGTTTATGTGTTTCTCTGATTAAATATATGATTATATCAGGATAGAATGTGATTGTTAGCATTTACAGTAAAGGAACAGTAACAGGATGCTAAGAACTGTATTCATGGCAAATGCAGAAGAGGAGATTGGAGATACATTTTTAAATTTCTATAAATTTTCTATCACAATGTGCTTTTGTGGCAATTCAGTATACTTTTGCTATTCAAACTTAGTGTTTTGACACAGCATACTTAACCCTGCAGACTCTGGAGTCGGGGCCTGAATCTGCCCGTTAGCTCTACCACTTAGTTCCTTAAGCAGATCGCTTCATCTATTCGAGTATCCGTTTTCTCATTCCTCATGTGAGCCTGTAGGATGGGTATAACTGCTAGAAGGCCCAAGTGGGATAATCCATGTGCATCAGCTTCCTATTGCTGCTGTTACAAATTATTACATGGAGTGGCTTAAAACTATACACATCATGGATTACCGTACCGTTCTAGAGGTCAGAAGTCTGCGGTGTTTTTCACCAGACTAAAACTGAGGCATCAGCGAGGCTGCATTCCATATGGAGGCTCGAGAGGAGGATCCATTCACTTGACGTCTTAGCTTCTAGAGGCCGTTTGCTCACGGTCCCCTCTTCTATCTCCAAAACTAGCAGCATAGCATTTTCTCTCCTTCGGATTTCTGCTTCCATCCTTCCAGCTCCCTTACCCTGCTCTGCCTCTCTCTTAAATGGACCCTGTGGATTACAAGGAGCCCACCAAGATGTTCCTTGGGTGTATTACCTTTTCAAAATCCTCACCTTAATCACACCAGCAAAGTCTCTTTAGCCACGCAAGGGGACATATTCACATATCCACCTGTTCTGGGGACATGGATATTTGGGGTGGGGGGGGGGAGTGTGGAATAGGATGTTGTCATTATTCTTCCTACTGCCCCATGTATTTTTAAAAATCACCTAATACTATTATTTCTTTTGTTTTTTATTTACTTGCGAGAGACAGACAGAGAGAGAATGAGAGCACACAGAAGGAAGGGGAGAAGCAGACTCCCCCCTGAGTAGGGAGCCTGATGTGGGGCTGGATCCCAGGCCTCTGGGATCATCATCTGAGCCGAAGGCAGATGCTTAGCCCACTGAGCCACCCAGGTGCCCCTAATACTATTATTTCTTATGTACGCTCCCCTTGGCCAACACATTTCTCTAAAGTTTATACAAAATAGTTATGTGGCCACTTCACATGAAGAAACTGAAATAAAATGAGGTTTAGACCAATTCAGCTTCTGATTGTTTCCCCAGACTATTGTGGCTTATTGTTCTTTGACTTTTTGCTGAGATCAGTGGACCATTAGTTTATATCAGTGGTAGTTGTCAACAGGGAAAAGAGCTAATTGACTATTTCATTATGGCCCCAAAGAAAGTGCATGTGATTTTAATACTCCACTGGGCTTGCAAGGCTATTTCTTAACAAACTCTTTTTTGGGTTTATGTGGTTTAGGCAATTGTGAAGCTTTAAAAGCACACAAACCGATGTTATAAGAAATCTGTATTTTGGGCATCTTCCAACAGGGCTGCTTAGGTGATGTGAAAACATTCAACAACAAAATAAGAGCCCGTCTCCAGGATAGACAGCTAAGGAAGTCAACGAGGGACACATACTGGTCAGTTATCAAGAGCAAACTACTTCATAGGAAGCCAGTTTGAGAAAGGAGTTCAAGCTCCAAAACATGGTTTAGGCATCAGGATCTTTTTTTTTTTTTTTTTTTTTTTCTGCCAGTCATAACCATCACTCTCTTTTTGTTAGTTTTTTTTTAATTTTTATTTATTTATTTATTTTTAGTAACCTCTACCCACAATGTAGGGCTAGAACTGGCAACCCTGAGATCAAGAGTTGCATGCTCCACCGACTGAGCCAGCAGGGTGCCCCACAAACATCACTTTCTTCAAGATGTAGATCAAAACTGGCCATCCCCCCGCAGCTTTTCCCTCCACCTGTCCCCCACCATGACCTAACCTCTTGTCTTCTATCCTCTCACACTTAGGAGACGTGTGTGTGTGTACGTGCGTGTGTGTTATTATGCACACGATTGTACATATGTATTACACACATACACACACACTAAAAATGCTGTGTTGTCTCTTATTTTTTTTGTCTGTTAAATTCATATGTAAACTACCAATTCTCCTGTATCCCCCATAGAGTAACTAGCACTGTAGCGCACACTTAATAAACGCTTGCACATGACAAAATGAATTCTTTGCTTTGGTTGAAGAGGACTTCAGCCCCGAAATGAGCCCCTGTGTTTGTGTGTAGGTTTTAATGGCTCATTTTCTTGTCAGACTTCCTCTGGTTAGGAACGCCGTGGCAGCACCAACAGTGTAAAGGGAAGATTTTATTGGAGAACATTTGGAGGATTAGAAAAATCTCCAGAGCCTTGGAAGCACCACATTGTGTGTTCAGAATTCTATTTTATTCTGTCTCAAGATCAGAATAAGCCGAGAAGAAAGATGGCAAGATCCACAGGGTTCCATATGTGAGGCTAGCCCCCAACCCCCTTCAGAAGTAAGTGGGAGGAAGGAAGGAGCATAATCATTAGAGGATTTCTCATTCAGCTGTGTTAATTCTCCTCCGGCGGCAACTTTGCATATGAGCTCTTAACCCTGCAAAATGTATTATTGAGTACATGATGAATTTAATTAGTTGTAAGAGTTATCCTCTTTCCTGGTTTTACTAAAATAACAAACAAACAAACAAAATACCTCGGGATAATTGGTCCATTCAGACCCAAAGAATTCAAACAGTATTCAATGGGATACTACAGTGCTCGTACCTTTTTATACTTTTTTTCCTCTAGTGAGCCAAGGGAAAAAAAAAAAGTTTTTTTTTTTTTTTTTTTTTTTTGCATGGAAATTACTTGCTAGTATAAATAGTGAATAAGGCACCCTGTGGTGTTCCAGAAAAAGTAATTTATCAACCACATACTAGGGTTCTAGGAAAACCCTAATTTCCCCCCCCCCCAAGTTCAATTTTTTATCAACGTCATTAGACTAGGTTTTTTGAAAATGAGGAGAGACTCTGAAGTCAGAATTACACCAGTTGTGGAAGTGACTGTCACTGTCCCCATCCCTCCACCTCAATCCAATTCACACTTTTATGATTGGCTTCCTTTCTGACCCATGCTTGTTAATTATATCCAGCTGTAGGCAAATTGCTCTTCCAAATTGGCAACACCGAGCTCTCAAGCTGCTCAATTTTTTTTTTTTTTCTCTCCTGGATAAAACCTTTGGAGCATGCATTTTCTTGACTAGTGTTTCTGAACTAATCCCCAGTTATGGATATTTTAAAGGGTTCAAGGGACTCACGAAATAACTTGGTTTTGAATACAGTGCATTTCTTTCCATTTGATCCCAAATGACCTAAGAACATATAGAGAGAAGGATTTCTGTAGAGACTTAGGCACAGAGCCATCACTGTTCGATTTGTTCCTGGATGCTCCGATGTTAAGTTCTAAGTAGTGATTGGCCAGGTCCCAGCACTACTCCAGGGAGCAATTGGGCTTTGCCCTACAGTGGAAGACCCAACACCCACCCAGAACAACAGTTTTTAAAGACACAACAGGCACTTTCCCTCCCCCCCCCCTTTTTTTTCTTTTCTGGAAGTCTCTGCTGTGTTCAAGGGCTTTGTTGTCAGAAATTCCCTGCCCCTCCTTTCCTGGATCCATACATACCCATGCAAGAATTTTACAATAAGGAAATGCTTTTAGTTGTTTTTCTTTTCTTTTCCTCTTTCTTTCTTTCTTTCTTTCTTTCTTTCTTTCTTTCTTTCTTTCTTTCTTTCTTTCTTTCTTTCTTTTCTTTCTTTCTTTCTTTTTCTTTCTTTTCTTTCTTTTGTTTTTGCAAAGAGAAAATGGAAGCTCATTTCCACCTGCCAGCCCAAGAGGCTCAGTCTGGCTAATTGGCATTAAGAATTTTGCACCCAACTCGAACATTTTTAGAGATGAGAATTAAGTATATAGGCATTGGCAGGAAGGTGGGAAGGAGATTCGTAGTCAGAATGCCCAGATCAAAGAGACAGCTCTGCTATTGACCAGTGTCAAACCTTGGCCAATCTTAATCCCTCTAAGCTTTGGTTTTCTTCCTCAGTTAAGTGAAATTAATACTACCACCTGCCCTGGCTTCAATCCTCCTAGGGTTTGATACATTGAGGAAAGATTGTGATCATGTGGGTGAATAGGCGTTCCACACTGAAAAGCATATGTAAGCAATTAGTTCTTATTAACAAGCTGAGGATATTATCTAATTGCTTATAAACACATGCTGTGGGTACTCATGGTCTGTCATCGGGTAAAAAACTTTGCTCCTGCTGGGTACAAATTTGTGCATAATCCTTCCACGGAAGGAGAGAAGAAAAATAACATTTACTCAGTGACCCGTGCCATCTAGCCCCTTTCATATCTATACTATAATTGAATTGACATCTATATTAAAACTCTATACAGTTGACCCTTAAACCACACAGGTTTGAACAGCATGGGCCCATGTGTATGCAGATTTTTAAAATATAAATACAGTGCAGTTTACTGTAAATGTATTTTCTCTTATGCTCTTCTTAACATTGTCTTGGTTTATGGCATTAATACACTATACAATACATACACGGAACATATGTGAATCAACTGTTTATGTTGTCCATGGGTTTCTGGTCAACAGTGGGAAATCTTCTAGTTAAGTTAGTTAAGTTTTGGGGGAGTCAAAGTTATATGGCTGTGCAGGGGTCAGCGCCCCTACCCTGGTGTTGTTTGAGTCAATCGTATCTCATTTAGTTACCTGAAAATCTGTTTAGCTTCATTCTCAGAGGAAGGAAGTTGAGATACAGAGATATTAAATGTTACTTGGCAGTGCTTCCCCACCTCTGTTCCCTGAAATCCTAATCGTGAGAAATACTTCTTTATCAAAGAGTTCTATGGTCTAAAACTTTGAGAAACTTTGTATCCTTCCCCCCTTCCAGATTCAGGGTGTATAATACCATAATGGTAACCGTGGAAAAAGTGCTATATAGTAAAGAAGACTGTTTTGGTACAGGAACCTTTCACCTTTGCACAATTCAGGGTTCTCCAAGCTTACTTGAACTGTAGACTCTATTTTCCATCATACTTAATGAAATGTTGATAAAATTGGGATTCTACAGAAAACATTTTCCCAAACACAGATCCGAATTCATGACTGGAGGTAGTATGAGGTAAATCTGCAATCTAGAACACAAACCTGTCCTCTTTAAAAGATATACTCTCACCCTCTACCCAAATGGTAGGAAAATAGAGGAGGTCAATCATTAAATTTTATTATTCTATATCTACTATTAAATTTACCAATATTATCATTTATGTTTTTTTCATTTTTCATTACTTTTTAGTTGTAATCATAGTACATTTTGATTTCTGTCTTCTATTTCTTTTATTGTAGTAAAACGTATATTACCTAAACATTTAGCACTTGAACCGTTTTTAAATATACAGTTCAGTGGCATTAAGCACACCTTGTCGTGCAGCCACCCCTACAGTGCATCTCCAAAAAGTTTTCATCTTCGCAAACCAAAACTTTGCACTGTCTTCTTTTTTTACCCATCATTTGATCATATGTATTTTCCCATGTTGCAACGTGCTTCTTTTTTAATAACTATTATTTCTAGTAGCTGTGAGATACTCTATCTAGATAATGTTCATGAATCTGCCTGCTGTTGAATATTTACATGATTTCCACTGTTCTCTTTTGATAATGACAAATATCTTTGTGTATATAACATTTTACATATTTTGGATTATTTCCTTAGAATAGCTAATAGATAGAAGAATATGAACATTTTAGTGATTTTTAATGCATGTTGACTAATTTTTTCTGAAAGCCATACCAAATTCATACTTCTCCTATGGATTTATTGATATATTCCTTCATTCTATCTTCTGTGAAATAGAGATCTAGTAAGTTCTAAATACCTGCCAAATAACTTAGTGGGAGACAAACATACTCTATTCAAAGGATTTCAACCCACTCTGGCCAGCATTAGTTATTATGGCCAGCATTCATGACAGCTAAGGACAAAAGGACTGATTTACTTGTCTAAAAGTTTTATTTTATTCCTTTGACTTTTAGAGAGTTGTTCTTGCTGGTTTGCTGATTCCTTTTGAGAATTTTCTTGCCTTTCTTTGTTTCCCCTCACCCACTTTCTACTCCTATATGTGCTGATGACCAAATTAACCTCTACTCTTGCTTCCTCACTTGTCAAAAGGGAGTAATAATTTTACCAATGTCAAAGGACTATCCTCTGAACTCAGTGAGACACTATGTATCTTAGGTCAGTGCCAAGCACATTGTAAGCGCTCTGTAAATATTACCTGTTATTACTTCCAGGATAAAGTGAAATGAATCGTCTATCAGTTGACCCAAGGAATAGGCAAGGTAAGAACGGGGTGTGTGGACTTCCCCCTGGCACCATATGTCAATTTTTTCAAGCAAGCATTTTATGTGTTTAAACCAACAAATCTACCAGGTTATGAACTCCCTTCATCTTTCAAGAATAGAACAGGTGAATTAGTATATGGATGGTAGGTTTTTGTTTGTTTTTCCTGAGGCATATTCCTGCTAAAATTTTTTTACAAAGTTCTTCTAACACTCCCCCCCCCCCAAGAAAAGTGTGCCTTTCAGTTTTTTTTTTTTTTTTTTTTTTTTTTTTTTTTTTGTGATTTAGGATTTAGGAATATTCCTCAAAGAAATAGGAACAGTGATGTCTGACCAGTTATAGGTCAGTGAGTCGAAAAAAAAAATTTACCCTGCACCCTAAGGAAAAATGACTTTTATTGTGCTGAATTGGATTGACAAGCGTTGGGCTAGTCAGTGCACTAATGAGCCAGCCAGAAGACTCCAAATTCTGTTTAATCAAGCTTCTACTCTTAGCAAAATTTTAAAAAAGTCTTTTTCTTCCTGATTTTATGTGTCTATCTATCATCTATCTATCATCTGTCTATCTCAAGTTCTATCATAAACTTGGTCATGAACAGTATATATTTAATTTGTCTATTTGTTTCAAGTTCTATCATAACTTGGTCATGAACAGCATATATTTAATTTGTACAAAGGAGGAATATATGGCTCGGTAAACACATTTATATGAATGTCCAATTGAATTTCACATGGTCTTGTTTACAAAGGCTAAATAAAGGCATCTGAGTACCTGACAGATGTCCATCCATAGATGGTTCTGTCGTTCCAGCCACTGCAAAGACGACGTTAATCCTCAATAAAAAGTATTTATTCAGTTGTGACCACGTCTATTTTATTGGGCAGTTTCCAAAAAAAAAAAAAAAAATGAATATGATGCGCACCAAACCGTCTTTTTTTTTTTTTTTTTTTTTTTTTTTTACGGAAGCGAGTGAATGTGGCATATGGTGGAACCACTTCAAGCTGCCGAGGAGCTAGCAAACTGTAACATACTTTCCTGTCATAATATAGCATCGTTTTTTCCTCCGGTTCAGATCCTCGGTTGCCGTTTTCAGCGTCGGCGCCAAGTCCTTGCGTTAGAGCCCTGGGTCTGAGGTCTCTAACCGGGTCTTAGCCGCCGGGCTCGGCCGCTTTCCCACGGGAGCCCACCTGTGCGCCGGCGAGCGAGGACCCTAACCGGGGGGGAGGGGAGAGGGGAGGGGTCGCCCCCGCGGGAAGAGGCGGGGCGGGGGGGTCAGACCTCGGGCCGCGAGGGAGGGGAGGGGAGGGGGAGACGCGCCCGCGGCGCCCCCTGCAAAGTTGCGCGACGTTTATTCCGGCCCAAGTTTTATTTCTCCGGGATGGGGACCCACGGGCGGCCTCCGGGGTGGGTGTCCCGGCCCCGCGGGTGGCCGAGGAGCCGAGAGGCGCCCCCGGGGGCGCGGGGGCTGCGGCTGCGGCTGCGGCTGCGGGGCGCGGGGACCCGAGGCCAGGCCGCCGCGCGGGCGCCGGGCTTTGTCCGCGCTCGGCCTCGGAGGTCCGGCCCCTCGGCTCCCCGGGACCCGCGTGCGGCGCCCGGATTCGCGGAGCAGGGCCGCCGCGAGCCGCGGGGAACAAAGGCGGCGGCGGGGGGCGCGGGGGGGCGCGCGGGGGGGGGGCGCGCGGGGGGCGCAGGGGCGAGGCGGGAGGGGGAGGCCGGCGCCGCGCCCGCCCGCATTCCTCCCGAGCTCCCGGGGCCCGCGGGCCGACGTCACCCCCGGCTCCGCCCCCGTCCCTCCCCGAGCAAAGTAACTCCTGGCTCCCGGGAGCCGCCTCCGCCGAGCATGGAGAGCTGCCGCCGCGGCCGGCCGGCGACGCGGGCGCCCCGGGGCTAGTCGGGCGGGCGGCGGGCTCCGGCACCGGCACCGGCACCGGCGGGCGGCGGGCGGAGGGCTCCCCGGGGCCCCGGCCGCGCCTGGCCGAGCGGCTTCAAACTTCTCCCAAAGTCGACATGGATGCGGCGGCGGCGCTGCCCGTCCTCGCGGCGCTCTCGCTCGCGGCGCCCTGGTCCCCCCTGGGGTCGGCCCGCGGCCAGTTCTCGGCAGGTGAGGCGCGCGGGGGGCGCGGGGAGGGGCGCCGGGGGCCCGGCCCGGAGCGCGCGGGGGGCGCGGGGAGGGCGCGGGGAGGGGCGCGCGCGGGGGCACAGACGCTCCCCGGAGTTGGCGCGGGCGGGGCGGGGCGCGGGGCGCGGGGCGCGGGGCGCTTCCACCTCCGCGACCCTTTGTCCGTCCCGGCGGCCGGGGCGGGGGGGGGGACCCTGCGCTCCCGCGCATCGGGGGCCCCCGCGCGGCGCCGGGGGAGACGGAAGGGAAAGTACTTGGGACTGCGGGGACCGCCGCTCCGCTCGCCGCGCCGCTGCTGGCCGGCCGCCCCAGGAGCGTGCAGGGGGGGAGGGGAGATTTTTTCTTTTTTTCTTTTTCTCTTTTTTTTTTTTTTTTCTTCTTTTCCCCGGGAAGCCATGGTCAGAAACGTGGAGACTGGAAGCGGCTGACCCCGGCGCGCTGTGCCAGGTGCTTTTTGGCCCGGGAATAACCTCCCGGGACCATTGTGTGCCTACTTCCCCGTCCCCCCCTCCCCTCCCCCCGGCCCGGCCTCTCTCCTCCGCCCGCGCCGGCGGCGCCGTCTGCCCCGCGTGCACCGCGTCGTGACCGAGGACCGCGAGCGCCCACGCCGAGCCGCCCCGGGCAGCGGGTCCCGGCGACGGGGGCTGCGGGAGAGGCCACCCCGGGGCCGGCAGCTGGGCGCGTGGGCTTCTCGGCGGAGCCGCGGGCCGCGCACCTTGCGCCCCCCCCCCCGCCCCGGGCGCTGAAGTTTCACCAGGTGGACGCGGGGCGGCGGGCTCCGGGCTCCCGGGCGCCCCCCGCGGGTCCCCACAACTTTCCCGGCCCAGCGCGGCCCGCGAGCGCGGTGCGGGGGGAGGCGCCGCGGGGCGCGGACGACCCCGGCAGGGCGGCGAGGTGGCGGCGGCCCCGGTGCCCGGAGCAAAGTCCGCTCGCGGTGATGGGAGCGGGCTCGCTTCCCCGGCAGCCCGTCCCGCGCCGCGGCCCCTCACCCAGGGCTCGGGCGGCTGCAGGCGCGGTGCCCCGGCCGCCAGGAGTGCGCGTGCAGAGCCACAGCCGTGCGCCGTGGCGGGGGCGCGAGACCCGAGGTCTGAGCTGCGGCGCCGCGTCCTCTCGGCCCGGCCCGGCCGCCCGGAGCTGCACCCGCGCTGCTCTAAGGCGGTAGATCCGCGGCTCCGAGTGCTTAGGTGCCGCGCTGCTCCAGGTCCCTAGATGCGGTGCTGCTCTAAGTGCATAGGTGCCTTGCTGCTCTAAGTCCTTCCATGCAATGCTGCTCTAAGTGCTTAGGTGCCGTGCTGCTCCAGGTCCTTAAATGCGGAGCTGCTCTAAGTTCTTAGATGTGGTGCTACTCTAAGAGCTTAGGTGCCTTGCTACTCTAAGTCCTTACATGCGGTGCTGCTCTAATTCCTTAGGTGCCGTGCTGCTCTAAGTCCTTCCATGCAATGCTGCTCTTAGTGCTTAGGTGCTGTGCTGCTCCACGTCCTTAAATGCGGTGCTGCTCTAAGTTCTTAGATGTGGTGCTACTCTAAATGTTTAGGTGCCCTGCTTCTCTGAGTCCTTACATGCGGTGCTGCTCTAAGTGCTTAGGTGCCGTGCTGCTCTAAGTGCTTAGATGTGGGCACGTTAGGGTGCTGTTGGTTCCCGGACAGTGTGTGTTGCCAGCGCTGCGAGCCTCCGCTCCACCTGGCGTGTAGTTTGCTGATTGAAACTTTGGCTTCTACCGGTTGCGAGCTGAGCCGTTCCTGTCTTCCAGGGTTGCCGCTCTCTGTGCCGCAGCAGCTGATGGCTGTATTTTCAGCAGTAGAGAAACTTTCGTATTTCTTGTTTCGAATGTTATTTACCCTTTAGTGAATCTTAGATTTCCTCCAACAGAACGTGCAGATGGGCTTTTCTGATCCCTGGAGTTTAGGTATCTCTAATGAACGGCCGGGTGCTTGGACACGCAGGTCTCTAAGTAATTTAAGCAAACGTGCCGGGCTTTGCTTTAGTGACAAAGCAAAACATTTCACATTATGTTATGTTAGAGGTAGGGGATGTGCAGTCCTCATAAATGCTATTCTTGCAGGACCATATCGGGTAAATTTTGCCATTCAGGATTTACATATATGCCCAGATAGGAATGCTTTTTATTCCCCCCTCGTTTAAAGTCAAATTTGTGAATCTGCTTTTCTCCACACATTGAAAGTTTTGTGAACATTGTCACGTTCTGATTATCCTAAACCATTCAGTATCCTACTGTCATCAGATTTCAGGGCAGTCAGATTGATTGCAAATATATAGAGAGGTTGGAGTTGGATTCTTTCTTGCTCTTTTTTTTTTCCTGGATTCTACTTTAAATAATGAACTTTTGTTTTGAGAAATTTCAATATAATGGTCTAAAAGACCAAAACAAATATATGTTTGGAATTTTTAAATATCCTCTTAAATCCTATCCATTAAGGCCAGTTTACCACTTTTAGATATTATCATGTGGTTTCTAATGTAGTACACTTCCAAAGCAAATTTTGAAACACTAAAGATCCTTGGATGTGTCATATACTCATCAGTATGCTTTGTTTGTTTTTTATTTTTATTGTTTTTTTAAAGATTTTATTCATTTATTCATGAGAGATGCAGAGAAAGAGAGGCAGAGACACAGGCAGAGGGAGAAGCAGGCTCCCTGCAGAGAGCCCGATGTGGGACTCGATGCTGGGACCACCCCCCCGGGTCACGGCCTGGGCCGAAGGCAGGCGTTTAACCACTGAGCCACCCGGGGGCCCCAATATGCTTTGTTTAAACCACAAATTTAAGAGTATTTTTATCATTGTGACTTTTTCCTTAGGTTTTGGAATTAAAGTGTAAAATGCTGCATGGTGAACCTCCTTAAAACCAGAACAGCCTATAAATATCAGCCTGTGTTATTTCAGCTTCATCTTTCGCTTAAAACGATTCCAGTACTATCATATCTGGGGAAACTGAGGCACAGATGCACAAAGATGCACCGGCACTCACGGGGTTGTGCGGCTGTTATCTTTTGATGCGACAGCGCAAGATGGTTTTCTGTGCGGGGACTCAGGTGACTGACAGACCAGTCACAGAGAAGGAACTTGGGACTCGGCTTTGTCATCTGTACAGTGGGAGCAATACTAATCCCCGTCTACACCTTTCCACCTGGTGTTATGAGGAGCGTGTGGGATGAACCACGTGAGGGGCCCTGGGCCCTGGGCCCTGTGGGTGATAAAGCCCCGCACTGTCCGGCTGCGGTCACCCTGCGTTAAGGCGGCCCCAACTGTGGGCTCCCTCGCTCACCCCATGCCCGCCTGTCGTGGCAGCTGTTGGGTGTCTGGGGGTGTCTTTCCCTGACCAGCCGGTCACCGTCATGGTGGTGAGCGGGGGCCTAGACTGGCCGTGCGGGGACATGGGCAGTGCGGGGAGACAAGTGACCCCTGACGAGGTGTTTGGCTCTGCTCCGCTGGCCTCCTGCGGTTGGCTGCGGGGCCATGTGCGTGGCGGGGCCGGCACCCGCGACCTTGGTCCCATGAGGGGAGAAGAGGCGCGTGGCCGGTCTGCCGGGCGGGGTGGCGTGGCGGGCCTTGCCAGCAGCCAGGGGAGGACACTGTCGCGTCGGGGCAGTGCCCTCACTGCCCTGGGCGGGCCGCGGGGCGTGGGCATGATGACGGTGGGGACGGTGGCTGTTTGAGTCCATGCTGCCCTGGGCCCGGGTCAGGCCGCGCCTGTGAACAAGGCCGCCCGGTGTCCCCGCGGTCCCTGAGGTCCAGTCCGTCCCCCTCGTGCTTCCTGCCTCCAGGGGAGGCCTCGGTTCCTTCTCCGGCCTCAGCTGATCTGCACCGCTCGGGCCCTCGGTCGGTTGAAACTACGGACTGTGGCGCCGGCTGGCTGGGGCCTGGACACTCCCAGGCCCAGTGTCCCCTCCCTGTCCCCCCCCCCCCCCCGGCTCTGCTGGTTTTCTTGGACGCAAGGCGTCCCTTGGCCCGGGCTTCCTGGAGGAGGCAGGTCGGGCTGCTGCTGGGCGCTGGCCCGTGTGCTGCTCATACTCCCTGTGTCCACTAGTGCCAGCTGGACAGTGGGTCCCCCCTTGGCCCTCTCCCGCTGCGCCCAGTGACCGCAGAGCCCCCAGCCCAGGGGGCAGCCCCTCTGTCCGCACCTGTGTCCTCCGGGCTGGAAATGGGACTCGGCTGTGGCTCAGAGCGGGCGCCGGTCTCCCCGTCACGGCTCATCCTTCTACACATTTTTGTGGCCTTGAAAACGCATTTGATCCCTGGGAGGGGACCCCCCACGGGCAATCCATGCGTTGCCTCCCGGGCCCCCTGAAGTCTGGGACTCCGTCCCTGGAGGCAGCGTCGGGGCCCGTGTCCAGTGTGCTCGGCGGCCAGAGGCTGGCGAGGCTGCCCCCGTGCGCCCCGCACTGTCCCCGCCTCCGCTCGCTCCTCACCCCGCGGGCCGGGGAGAGCTGCAGACCAGGGCACAGAGCACCAGGAGAGTTTCCAGCTTGCTCTGAAGACAAAGAACCCTAGGATTCTGCGTGTGTGTGTATGTGTGTGTGTGCTGTGCGTTTGATCTTTGATTTAATTTTCCAAAGAGGGGGGAAAAGCGCCTTATTTTTGAGTTGTTTATTGGAGCCAGCCTTTGCCTCCGTCCAGATGCATTCATTTCTCATTCTGTGGATGCAAGAATTTCCCTCCGTGGATGCCTCTCAGACTCTATCCTTTGATCAGCTGTATTTGTTTTGTGTTCTTTTATCAAATGGTGTTTCTCTTTGCCTAAAAAGGTTATAATTGCTATTGAACATGACTTGTTTCTTCACCCAAACTCATGCTTGTTTGTCATAGTTGCTGAGCGGTGGGGTCTCCCCGGTTCACCGTGTCTTAAACTGGTACTTGCTAACCTATTAAGTGAGTACGTCTGTCCGTCAGGCTAATGTTAATTTTAATGAAAGCCAGAGATAAAGTTGTAAATCCCTGAAATGGTATTTTAATGTCACGGAGTGTTTGTGCTTAGGTATCTCTGAATGGAAGTGAGACTTTAAGTTCCTTTTTTTGTAAATGGGGATGGAACACATTTGAGGACCATATTGCTTGTTATTTTGAAATAAGTGACATGAGTTGCATACAACTATGCTTGGGAAAATGGAAAAAATGGAAAAAATATGTTCGAATGTTTGATGTCGGTGAGAACTCTGGAGGTAGTTTATACACTCTAAACTCTATCTTCGGAGAAACGTGTTTTTATGAACAATGCGTTTAAAGACACTTCGTCCCAGGTGCAAGTTTTCCTCAGTTCCATGAAGATTCTGTTGAGAGAGGGGTGTTGATTTTCGTGAAGTTTTCTTACAGTAATTGTTTTGTAGTTAATATTTTCGTAATGAAAACTGAAGGTACGTAATTCAGCCCAGTTTTGTGAGGTTTTGCAGGGTGTTGAGGTCCTGGGAACACGCCGGGTGGGTGGCGGGTGTGTAAGACCTCATCGATCCTGTGGAACGTTGCCATTTCACCACTTAACTCTGCGTGGAGTTTTTGGCTTTCTCGGTTGTGTGTTGATAATCCATAAAAATTACGAGTGGCCTATTTTGTCACTTACAATTGTTTTAGGAGCACATTAAGTAGTCTTGAATGAAGTAATCCATGTTTCCACCTTACGTGTTTGCAGAGTTCTGTTAAGAAAAGTGATGAGCTGGGCGGTGTTGGCTGCATTTTTCTACAGGTCAGTCATTCTAGGAGTCATCTTCTTAAGAGGAGCGCAGATAGAAATAAAGCCGCATAAAAGAGTGTCTAGGTGAGTTCTTATCTATTTTGTTGGGAAAGTGGAAAGATCTAAGTGTGTATCTTGGAGACACACACCCCCACACACGTCCTAACCGTGATAGAGCTTCGTTGTCCACGGGTTTGGGTGAGAAGGAAGCTAAGGACACCCACAGACGGAATCAAACTCCTGTACTTACATTTTGGAAAGAGTATTGCAAATAATTACTTTGCCTGTTTCACAGATGAAATGGATAAATGAACAAAAGAGCGTATAATGTATTGTACTGTACTTCTAGTGTGAAGATACTAAATCTTCCTCCAGATTGCTGCCTATTTATATAAGCCCTTCCCAGTGCGGCCTGCCTCCCGAAGCAGCTGCTCGCAGGCCGGTTCTCCAAACCCTGTCCAGAGCGGCAGCTGACCAGCTCCAGAAATTCCCCTGATGCTCGCTGGGTGGTGGGTGGCCCAGCAGCTGCTTCTCATGGCCCATCTCCTGGATGTGATTCGCCTTAGGTCGTTCAGCAGACTCAAGCGGGGAGAGGAAGAGCCCTCCGGCCTGCCTAGGCCTTGATGTCGGACTCTTCATGGTCATTGGGTTCATCGGCTCCAAGGCGCCCTAGGATTTTGCTGCTCGAATTGTGGTCCGTGGACCAGCAGCATCGGTCTTGGGACCTTGTGAAGATGTTGTGGTCACCTGTCAGAGCTCTTCTCAGAACTACTGGTGCAGAATCTGCATTTTAATAAAATCCCCAGGTGATTTGCTTGAGCGTGCAGTTTTGAGAAGCACCGCTTCAGGGCAAAGACGGCTCAGCTCGAGAAGATTGGTCACAGGCACTTTACTGTGGAATTGTGAGAGTATTGTGAAGGGATTAATTACAGGACGAAACAAATCTCCCTGAAATTATATTTCTGATCAGTCTTTACTTAATTATAATCTAACACCCCAGACAACAGTACTGGTGACTTCTTAAATAAAATAGACGATTTTGAAAGAAGTATTTTCATAAGGGAGTAAAAATCAGGCTAAGTAGTTTTGGCTGTGAACGTGTTGTGTGAGCAGACTTAAAGGTAAAGAGATTATCAGGGAGCCAAACCTGATATATGCCCGTAGTTTTTATCTAGCGTACTGATATGTTGATACAGGAAACGATGCTCCCTCTGATAGTAATAGTAGGAGCAGTTTCTTGTTTTATATTTCTCTTTTTCTTCTAAGCGTACTATAAAGATCTGGGTAATAAGGAGCTCATTTATAGGACAGTCAAATTTAATGAATGGGAGTTAGCTAGACTGCGTTAAATATCATTGGTGTTCTTTTTACTATCTTTTGTGCTCATATTTAAGAACAGATTCTTGTCAGTTTTCTCAAGAGAAAAATTATGATGTAATAGACAGTGTACGGTATTCATGTCAAAACACAATTTTACTCGCATTTTATAGCTTGCTTTAGCATTCTTTTAGAAAATGAATTTTCCCAGAAGACCTAATTGCCTTCTTATTAATGAGCCTGTAAGTGTGTTTTGTTATCCATTTACTATTCTAAACGTGTCTACTTTGGCTGGCTGTTTTAACAGTGAAGTCTCTGATTAAATCACGACTGCCGTATTTGTTTTTGCCATTCACTGGTGATTCAGAAAATACTGGCATAACAACGTGGTTATGGCAGAGACTAATGGAAAACAAGAAATATAAATTAATGTTAACCCATAAGAGTTGGTCGTATTACGGTATTGGGAGCGGGAGTTTGGGGCAACACACAACAGAATTCTCTGCACGTTTGGCTGGAAATGAAACGTCTCTTAACCTGTGTTGTGTGAAATACAAAATACGTAGTTGCTGGATTCATAAATAAACTACAAATCAGTGATTCTCACGTTTGCTTATACGAGGCACTGGTGTTTAAAGGAGGAGGTTTGGCCGTAGATGGATCAGTGCTGGCGCGGAGCTTAGTGACGGAGAGGAACTCTGGAAGGTACTTCCATCATCTTAAAGAGCTTTAGAGTCTGAAGAACTTGACTTGTTACGTTTTCTAATTTTACTACGAATTCTAGAGCTTTCCCTTTGTGCCACTTCTACTTTTGTTCCTGTCGGCAGTAATTAGGCTCACTCATTCTCTCGCGTGCTGGAGAAGAGCACTTGCAAAAACAATAGGAGCTGCCATGAACTGAGGGCCGACGGCCTGCCAGGCCTTAGGCTCAGTGCTCCACAGGAATTGAAATCCTCCCAGTAATCCCTGAAGATTGGAATCCTCTCTGCTTTGCCCACAGAGGAGGACTCGAGAGGCTAAGTAGTAACTTGCCTCAGGTGACAGTGTGAGTCAGTAGTAGAGCCAGAATTCACTGTGGAATATATACATAGAGGTAGCAATGAGACAATTTTTTGGTTGCATGTTGGCAGAGAATGCAACTCAGGCTGGTTACAACAAAAGAGGAATTTATTTTTTTCTCCTGACTGATGATTCAAGTGAAACTTAAAGTGTTCACATCATCCCTTTGGGATATCATCTCTTTCTGCTTGCTCCTCTTCCTCACGGGGCACTCTGGGGCACTTCATTCCATACAGAGGCATGATAGCTTTGGCAGCTCCCATACCACCAGCTTCTCAGTTCAAGTCTAGTATGAAAATGCATACTTTAGGTGGCGGTTGCACCTGTGAAGGCACTGAGGTTCACTCTGATTAGATTCAATAAGTCAAAGACTCTGCCTGAGGGGAAGGAAGGAAGGAAGGAAGTACACTGAGTGGTGTAGTTTGCTAGGATTCTAGGTTCGGCTCTAGATCCCCACTCAAGTCACGAGGACGGGTGGGGGCCCTGGCATCAAACCATAGGTTATCAACAGACATGGGGATGGGTTCTGGAAAGACAACCAAACTACAATGTGCTTGCTCAAGATAGAATTAAATGAGGCAGGAGAAGCAAAAGCAAAGCAGGGTGCAGCCGTATGTGTGTTTACACTCCTTTGAGGGGGAAGAAAGTATATGGTGAGGAAAAGACAGTTGCATCAGATGGTTCCCAGCTCTGGACCACTTAGCGGGAATAGTAGGACGACATAGAGGCCTAAGCCTTTAGTCTCTAAGTGGAAGAGGGTAGGGGACGGAGTGGGGGGAGAGGTACTTTGCACCTGGCTGATTTGGGTGCCTTGCAGATCAGTGGTTCATAATTTTTGAAATGAAGCTGTACTTTAAAACATGGATTTTATTATTTTCATTATTTTATTCTCTTTGCCTCAGTCCTGAATAAGTCCAACTTACTGGAGTTTCCTTTAATTATTTTGGTTTGCATTTTGAAGTTCTAAAACTGTGTTTCCACATTTAATAGTGCTAGCGAATAAATATGGGTTCAGCTTCTTTAAGAAAAAAAGAAAAAACTGTTTTCAAAAGCAAATCTGACTTAATGATTGGCTTTAATTAAAATTATCCAAATATGAGGTGATGATATGTTTGTGAATAAAAGAGACCATCTTAGTGCTTGGTTTTCAGTTGTCCTACGTATCCTACATATGTACGTGGATAGGTGTTGGCATGCATGCATTTGGTTATTTATAATAGAAGCCAAAGGGTAAGCTAAGCAGTGGTAAATGATGCTAATTGACCCAGAGAAATAGGATCTAGTAACTCTTCACTTTGGAAACTGATTTTGAAACACTCGAGACGCCAAGGTGAACTTACCGCTTTGATCTTCTCACCTCTGTTGCCTAACTTTATGTTGCATATGTGAGCAGCATGCGGCATTCAAGAGGGGGACTGTACAAAATATGCTGGGGTACTCGATAACGAGCGATACGTAGGGACTAGCAGCTGTTTGCCCGGCCTCCCCAGGTGTATACGGCCTGTGTTGTCAGACACACATCTGGGCTGGTGGCCTAAAGCTGAGTGTGACTGAGGATCAGGGGCTCAGGTGTGGTTGTGCCACGTTAGGCCAGGTGTCATCTCCAGGCACGTCTGTGGTTGGTAATGGCCCTACTCTAGCCAGAGCAGCTGGCCCGGCAACATAGGGGTGCAGGCAGTGGTTGGGGAGGAAGGTGTCTTGACCGGAGCGTGTGTCTTTCTGTCACTGGAGGCTTCTAGTCACACAGCTTTGAGTGTTCTATTAAGTTACAGACTTATTATTTTCTTCCCTGCTATTTCCTGCTTTCTCTATGACTGTTTTTTAATTCCTTATTTATATTCTTATCAGGCGTGATTCCTGAATGATGAGGTTTGTAATAATTTGCTTAACAGCCTGGCCGGTTGAGGCAGGATGTTATCTAGGGTTGGCCCGTTATTGCCCTTTTATCTGAACTGACATTTAAATACTTAGCTAATATATGAGGTCAAGGGGTTGGCAGCGACCTGTTTCAGAGAGAGCAGGAGTTTCCTTTAGAGATCTCCTTATGAGTCCCTTTAGTGCATGGAGCATGCTTGCTATGACCGTGTGCCCGTGTTAGTTTTGTTACTTCCTGGTATTGAGATTTGGAGATAGTTCCTTTCTGCTGAATCCTTAATTTCCTTGTCATTAAGAAGGGACTGTTACAATGAAGAGAGATTGTAATGTCTTCTCCAGTTACTCCACAGAACAATTTTGAAAGGTAAAATTAATAAATGCTTTTGAAAGCATTTTTTTAAATCGCAAACTACCATGAAAATATCAATTATTTTTGATAAATCGTTGCTGAGGGCAAAAATAATATGCCGAACAATGGCAATGAAACCAATAGATGCTTTGCATGTTTGCAGTTATACATTGCATATCTGTTTACATATCGAGGCTTTGGGGAAAGAGGTCGGTATCGTTCTTGTGAACAGTGAGTAAATTTGTTATCCTATATCATAAAATGCAGCCCTTCAGGTTCATTTTCACTTACATAGAAGTCAACTTTACTACTTTTATAAGTCAATTACTACTTTTGGTAACGCTACCAAATAATATTTGTATTTTCTCCAGATATGTCAGTCAAGATTACGTGATGATCAAATATTTTTATTGAAAAATTTTAAGCAAATGTCTTAATCATATAGCATATTTAATGTGCAGTATAGTTTTTCCTTTGAATATTTTCATGAAGAAATAGAAAACGCTCTTGATACCTGAACTGGGGTGCCTAGCTGCCAAGAGCGTGGTTCGAATAAGATTCGTGTGCTTTATTTAATTCTTCTACTGTGCGTATCTTTGACATTTGGTAAGTGTCTGTGCTGTGTCAGGCCGTGGGTACACAGGCAGGCAAGGCAGGCATTGTCCCTGCACTTTGGCAGTAGATCTATGTGACTTTTATGACCATTAAGGAGTGGTTATCTTTGCATAGCTTTGTATCTAGCGATCCCTGGGTGAAGCATGGGGCTGTTTTGTAACCGGCCATGCCCCTTGACCCATGCAGATCTCTCAAGGGCAGGCCGTCCCTCACAATTTGCTGGTCCACTTTAGAAGTCGCCTGGGAGAGTCCAGCGTGTCAGCAATCTTTCCATCTCCTTGAGTCTACACACAGAAAGCTAGGAGCCTACCCAGAAAAGAATTATGCAGAGATTTGCTGCAATGATAATAAAATTCCATCAAGTGGAATTTCCCAAAAGTTGAGTAATCGGAAGTGTAAGCAAGTGTAAACAAGTTGGGCAGAGGAGAAAGCACGTTTGTTTTTACAGAGGCTCACAGTCCCTGTTCTCCCTCTGGGAAGGAGCTGGAAGGTTGGAGGGCAGCCCCATCCAGGTTGTACGTAAATGTGCCTTCGCAGCGTGAACCTTTGGATGCGGAGGCCCTGGTGGCTCGGCTGCAGATTCTTCTTTGCTGTCACCTAGGGCTGTTGGGGCTGTGTATCAGCTGCCTCTCCTCTCTGCTGCTGCTGCTGCAGCAGTGGACTTCGTTGTCCCAAGTAGCGGGCAGCCTCTATGCAGGGAGGCCAGAGGCTGTCGGAGAGGCGACAGTCTGGGATCTGTGGTCTGAGATAATCCGCAGGCTTGCCCTGCACCTGCATCCCTGAAGAGGCAGATTCAATTCCCGGTGCTTTAGTCATTCATTTTGGAGGAGGCAACAGTATTGTCATTGAAATACACCTGTTGCTTCACCAGGAAATGGGGATTTTGAACCTCTGGATTAAAGGAGGCCCAGATGACCTGCAGTGTGTGACAGAAGGAGAGAAGTGATTCTGGATGTGCACATTTTTCTAAAGAAAAATAATCCCAAATTCTATAGACCCAAGCTTCAAAACTGAAAATTTAGAAAACCTGTTTTATTTTTTTTAAAGATTTTATTTTTTTAAGTAATCTCTACATTTAATGTAGAGACGATGTGGCTCAAACCCACAACCCCAAGACCCAGAGTCGCATGCTCTACCAACTGAGCCAGCCAGGAACCCCCAAATATCAAAAACTTATTTTAATTTGGTTGAGTCACTAACATTTTATCCCCATTTTGTATTTAAGCAAGGGACACTGGAATGCTGGACTCCACTTATCTATAGCATAATGTTTACAGTCCTAGATTTTGGAACCTGATTATGCATGAATTCCAACATTTTCTTGCTATGGGACCTGACCATGTTCCTTTAGCTTTGGCATCACATCCTATAACAAGATGAGACCAGTTACCTACCTGTCCTGGATGGTTTTTTTGAAGAATATTGAGTTAAGGCATTTGAAGAGTGCCTGACACATTAATAAAATTCATTCACTTTAGCTTTTGTTATCATCATCCTAATGAGTGGACTAAATTAACCCATATTTGCATAGTATTCTATCCCAGGCTGTTCTCTTTAAAAATATCTACCTGGCATATCTTTTACTTACTTACTTACTTAATTAATTATATCTTTTACTTTAAAACCAGCAGTAGATAATAGGATGCCTTAAATAACTCAATATGCGGATTAACAAAGACCACAACAAACATTATGAGTAATATCATTCAATGTTTATGAAAACAAGTGGCAAATTTACACGGATTCCTAAAGAATCAGAATCTCAGGATGCATGACCAAAAAAAACCCCAAAACAAATGAACAAAACCCCAACTGTACATATATAGAGTGAGAGTACCAGAAGCTTTAATTTTTAGGTATAAAATACCTTAGAAACCTTTGGAAGATACATTTAGGATTTCTTATCCAAGTTGGAGAAGGTAGGAGATTTTGGGGGCATTGGTGAAACAAGCGTGCTTACTGCCTGGACAGATTTAATCTCAGATAAAATACGAAAACTCAAGTATGGGAATAGGATTAAAATGGGCATCGTCCAGTCTGGAGCAGCACTTAGGTTTAGAAATGAGATAATAAGCATTAGCAGAAGATGAAGAGATGCCTCCTTAGCCCCTAAAGAGTATTGTTTCCCCAAAGGTTGTAGGATGAGAAGAGGGTACCTGTACTGTGCCATTTACATTGGACACATGCTGAGTAAATGAATTCCTGGCATTTGGAACATCTATTTCCCTGTGAATTCTAGATAACGTTTTTTTTTGTTTTCCTTTTTGCAGGTTGCTGTTGATATTTAATCTTTCCTAGCTCAGGTAGTTTCAAATCCATTTAAACCCCAAGACTTTTTTAAGCCATTGTCAACAGGGCAAAGCCATTTTAGAATCTTGGCATATGGTTGGAGGGTCTGGCTAAACTTTGACAATTGTTCTCTCAGTTATAGAGTTGCTCTTTGGCCACTTGCTGCAGAGGAAAGCCTCTCTAAACTTCAACAAGGATTTTATGTTCTACTCAAGCTTTAGATTTCTCATGTTCTCATTTCTTTCTGTACTTCTTTTAGCTTTAATTGAAATGAACCTCCCTTTTCCTTAAGTTATACTAAGGAAAATGCTTGCTCTCCAGATAGAATTAAAAATTCCTGTCAACTTTCTTGTCAGAGAAGCTCTTTGCACTGTAGGTTTGAATCTTGTCAACATAAATACTTTTATAATATTCACTTTACCATAATAATGTGATTTTTGTATTCTGACTGGATGTTCCTCCTAACATAGGTCTTTGAGATAGTGGCGGCCGAGGGTGTTTTCCTAAGCTTCTCACCATTGAAAGACTTTCTTAAGATGTTATCATTTTGATGCAACATTTGACCAAAATCAGCCTTAATAAAAAGGAGCATATTGGGATCCCTGGGTGGCGCAGCGGTTTAGCGCCTGCCTTTGGCTCAGGACGCGATCCTGGAGACCCGGGATCGAATCCCACGTCGGGCTCCCAGTGCATGGAGCCTGCTTCTCCTCTGCCTATGTCTCTGCCTCTCTCTCTCTCTTTCTCTGTGTGACTATCATAAATAAATAAAAAAAAATTAAAAAAAATAAAAAGGAGCATAAAAAAACAACAGAACAAACTTGTAGCATTTGTAAACTTAAATATGGAACCATTCAAAAAAAAAGGGGGGGATGCACACTGGACTGCTTGTTTTGTGCTCTAGAATCATGACCCAGTTATTATTTGGAAAGCAGACTGGTTCTTAAATATGTCACAACAAATACCTAAAGGATACTGAATTGGAAAAAAATTGAGAATGGCAGACCTGTGTGTGGAATGGAAACACTATATAATAGACAGTGTACTTGAATATAATGTATATAGGAAGTGGGGTGCCTGACGGGCTCAGTCGGTAGGGCATGCAACTCTTGATCTCAGGGTCCTGAGTTCAGGCCCATGTTAGGCATAGAACCTGCTTAAAATATATACATATATATTGGTGTATATAAGAACTGTAAATTCTAACCAGTGTGGTTCAGACTGGCTTCTTGTCTTTGGCATGATGAAATTAGAGAAACCTGTAACCAAGGAATGTTGAAGCAGATAAATCCAGAAGGACCCATGTGCTCTGATTTCTTGCTTAGATTTTGCAAAGTAGATTTCTGGCTCATTCTTATCATGGATACAGATCCCAGGTGAGGACTGGGAATTCTTTTGAGGTCTGTTGTTCACTCTTTTAGCTTAGGTACAGGAATTCAGCTTAGGTACAGGAATTTATAGGACAGTGATTTCCCACAGTGACCGTGCTCTTCACTTACATAGCCATTTAAGATCTTTCCAGATCTCAGCAGTTTGCTCACAGTTTGGAGTCGGGAGACCAGCAGAAAGAGGCACTTTATTTACTCCCATCCCTCATTCATACTTGTACCAGTTGCAGCACGTTTTAGAAAAGCCTAGGGATGCCTGGCTGGTTCAGTCGGTGGAGCTTGTGACTCTTGCTGGATCTTGGGGTTGTGAGTTCGAGCCTGACGTTGGGCATAGAGATTCCTTAAAAAAATAAAAATAAAAACAATAGTTTTCAGGGTGCCTGGCTGGCTCAGTCAGAAGAGCGTGAGACTCTTTTATGTGAACAGTGAGGAAAAGGATATATCTATTGTGTGCATTATGGCAGTAGACTTGAACTTTATAGGGCAGCGTGTTGAATATGACATTTTTATGACCTTGGTAAGATGGGTGATACCAGTTTAAATTATTAGCATATTTTTGGCACCATTTTTGGGACAGACAAGACTGATTTGTGCATTCATATGATTGATGGAAGATCCCTGTTAGGCTGGTAAACTAGTGGCTTCTTCACTCCATAAGATATGTATGACAGAGTTTATCTCATTTCTTGTTAATTGAGATAAGTTCACCAAATATTGAATGATTGTCCATTTTTGCACCAGGCAGTGTGTTTGCATAGAAGACAAAGAGGTGAAAAAAGTGACCAAGTCCTTGTACTCAGGGACCTCACAGACTATTTGGAAGATCTTTTTATTTTATTTTTTTATTTGGAAGATCTAGAAATAGATAAGTTATAATTCAGAGTGGGAGGAACAACGAGAGAGTACCATCTGGATGTGGGAAAAGGATGGTCCCTCACTGTTGGTTAGTTGGGCTTTCCTGGATCAGAAGGTCATCCATGGCGAATCCTCAAGAATAATGGCCACACAATGCTCATGGAAAACTGAGGAAGTAATGGTGATGATGACAAATGCTTAAAATGGGATTTAAAAGGAAAAAAAAAAAAAAGACCCATGTTCAGGTTTAACCATTTGCCAATTTCCATAGTTGTAAATGCTATCGCTATGGCTGATACCAAATTACCAATGTGAATGACGTCACTGAACGCAGTTGGGAAGAGATGAGTAGTAGCACACCTTTATATAATGTTTTGCCACCACACAAATAAATACAAGAGAAGTAAATAACTTTAAGAACATAAAGATAATATTGTAAAAGTAAAATATTTAGGATATTATGTATTTTAATGCCTCTGTTTTAAATATAATTTATTCAACTGTAAGGTTGTACAATTCTTGAAAATGACTATTAAATAACTGGCTCACAAAATTGCTGGAAATTTTAACAGTTGTGGCTCAGGAGCTGTATGGGCTGGCTCTACTACTCGGTGCATTATAATCTTGGTTATGGGGGTGATGGGTACAGCGAGTGCCTCCTCTTTAATTACGAGATTTTTTTCTATAACACTCTCCCAATAAAGCAGAATTTAGTCTGAGAAAGTCTAGTTCCCACTGAAACTCATGAGCGAGGATTTAGTTTTCAACAAGGCTTAGGTTCATGGATAGGAAATGCTCAGCTCAGAAGGCTTTGGGAGCCATCTACCACTGTGGAATCTACTCTCGGGAAAAGCCCTAAGAAGACTGTTTTCCTGCTGAGTTGGAGTTTTTCTCACTGCACAGGCTGAGTATCTTTGGTTGTAAGTGTTGGTGTGAGTAGTCACTCTCCTTAAGGGCTGTTAACTTAGAGCCGCGCTAAGTATGCTTAAGTAAGTTTTTCAGTGCTTTTGAATTATGTGCATTTTCATGCTAAGCACCATCTTTTCCAGAATATTTCACAGTAGGGGTGGGTTTCCAACCAAGATAGCTTTAAAATTATTATGTAATCCTTATAATAATATATCACTGTGGCCCAGAAGAACACCCAACATTTAACTTATTCAGAAATATTTGAAGACTAAACATGCCAGCAAAAGTGAATGATACCATTTAACTTATTCAGAAATATTTGAAGACTAAACATGCCAGCGAAAGTGAATGGATTTGCACCCTTTACATTGTTGCTTTGATGGACTTTTTTGGATGTAATGAGATTAACATTTACCAAATCTATATTTTTTTTATATAAGGCATATATTTTTAAAATTTATTTGACTTCTTGATTTAATGATCCTTTGTTATTATTTCTCACCATTGAATGATCAATTATCAATTGTTTGCCAAAGTTACTTCTGATTATTTTACTTGTCTGAAATTCTTTTTCATCTTCTGATATCGACCAGTGCCACATACAGGTGGAATGTTGTTTTAACATGTGCTCTCTCTTACAGTACTGATTTCCATAAGCCCAAGAATATTTCATGTTCTGAAAAACACCATGTACGTTAATCCTACAGTGTTAAATGAAAAATTCTTGTGCCCTATATGCTTTTGTTAAGCTATGCCCATGAAGAGTTGGTGTCTAAAAGTTAGCTGTTCATATTTAGGAGTATATTGTAAGATAGTTTATGAAATTGGCAATTGTATATATGTTTTTTTTCCCCTTTAGTAGGAAGATGTGTGTGTCTGTGTGTGTGTGACTTTAGTTTAGTAATATAATGACAAGGTGCTGACAAGGCTCCCAAGTGACTTCAGTTGGCAAAATGGGTTTTTCTCTGTATGACTTTTCTCTGTATATCTTCACATAAAACCTTTCATATCTGGGGGGAAAAATCTTTTTCTTTCTCACATAAGAACCATTTCAAGAATTTGGAAGGATTCCAAGCTTCACAACTTAAAACTGGATTGCATAACAATTTTTCCTCGTTTGTTCAAAAACAAAAATACAGATTTTAATTCTTAATTAGGGGTCTGTCTCCTGGAAGAAACCAAGAGGGAGAAGAGATACAGACAAGTATTACTTAGTATTATTAATAAAGGTGTAGTACTAAATTGGCTCGAAGTTTTGTTTTTTTCCATTTAAACGTGGTTATAGGAAAGAGGCATATGTTCATATAAACTCTCAGGGATTTACTTTATAAATGAATTTCAAGTGTATGAGTGGGATCAGTAAATGTTAACCTCCGTCTCTTACTTTTATGCCTATAATACTGGAGCAATTAATTGATATTCAGAATGATGGCTGAATTAGCTAAGCATAATAGAAGATTTAATTATGGGAGGTATACTGTAGTAATGCATAAGGCTGGAAGGCTCACCGATAGTGGTCACAGTGATTGAAATGAAAGTACTTCCCCTCCCCCCCATTTCTGAGGTAATCAAATGATTCTGTTATCCAGGACAAACCATTTTAGCATTTGTTTTTAGTAGACAACTTCTACTTAGTATTACTTTCTGTGGCAACACTGTTCATCAGAGCCTGATAAAGATTTGTAATTTCTCACTGTCTTAACCACTTCTTCTTCTTCTTTTTTTTTTTTTTAAAGATTTTATTTACTTATGCATGAGAGACACAGAGAGAGGCAGAGACACGGGCAGAGGGAGAAGCAGGCCCCTGCGGGGAGCAAGATGCGGGACTTGATTCCAGGACCCTGGGGTCATGACATGAGCCAAAGGCAGATGCTCAACTACTGAGCCACCCAGGAGTCCTTTTTTTTTTTTTTTTTTTTTTTTTTTTTTAAGAGAGGGAAGGGAGGGAGGGGCAGAGGGAGAGAGAGAATCTTAAGCAGGCTCCATGCCCCACATGGCGCCCCATGTAGGGATTGATGCGGGCTCAGTCTCACTGCACTGAGATCATGACCTGAGCCCAAGTCCAGAGTCCGATGCTTGACCGATTGAGGCCCCAGGTGAAGCCTGATGACATGACACAGCAGTGCGTGGGCGTTAGGCTTTTACCTGATACTGTGTCAGAAACTGAAGCCATTGGTGTGTGTTTCTCTGGGCTGTTCACGTGTCATTTCAAAGGGGGATAATCCTTTAACGTTTTAGGCCCCTTAACCTAGAGTGACGTTAACTTAAAAAACATTATTTTCAGTAGTTAAAATTTTAGTGTGTACTGGGCCTAGCCCTGGGCCAAGTACTTTACAGGCATCAGGTCAGTATTTCCAACCTGCCTGTAACCACCCACTTTGGGGATAAGGGCTTCGGTTTGGCAGGTAGTGGTCAGTTTAAAAGCAAAGCAAACCTTGAGATCCCTGGGTGGCTCAGCGGTTTAGCGCCAGCCTTCAGCCCAGGGCATGATCTTGGAGACCTGGGATCAAGTCCCACGTCAGGCTCCCTGCATGGAGCCTGCTTCTCCCTCTGGCTGTGTCTCTGCCTCTCTCTCTCTCTTTCTCTCTGTGTCTCTCATAAATACATAAAAATCTTAAAAAAAATAAAAATAAAAGCAAAGCAAACCAACCACGGAATTGAGGAGAATACAACAACAGTAATAAAAATAGGCATGCGTACCATGGAGGAAGTAGTATGTCATGAAACTTTGGTTTTAGCTAAACAGATTTCTGTATCTTTTTCTCTGCATCCTGAGTCACAGCATGAAATGAATTTCTCTCCGTGGGGCTGACCAGAAAGCGGGGAAGCACCAGTGATCTCAAGGAGTGACTCAGGGTCGGTGGAGTGCGCGAGGTCACCCAGTCTGTAAACTCCAAGGCTGGTCTTTGACTATGATTGGCGGCACTTTGGGTGTGAAGAACACAAGGTTCGCCTAATTTGGTGAATGAGTGACTTAATTAACCAGGTCTGTTTCTTTGTCCTGGGTTTGGGGATAATGCCACTACCACACTCACTATGTAGGGCGTTGTAAGGATCAAAGAAGGTAATTTATGTGGATGTGCTTTTCCACCTTCAAAGATCTAAACAAACGTAAGTTATTAGTATAATGACTTGCTCTTTGGCTCTTCAAGTACTAACTGACTCCCGGGTTTGACTAGAGATGAGTGGATTAAGTGTCTTTTGAAGTATTCTTCAGGGGTTCCCGGCTAGCTCAGGTGGTGGAGCATGAGACTCTTGATCTCGGGGTTGTGAGTTCGAATCCCATGTGGGGCATAGAGATTACTTAAAAAAAAAAAGGTATTTTTCAAACTCGTAAGTTTACTATTCAGCGTTTCAGGAGTCAAGATCATTCCTGTTGGGTACTTTTATAGCTTTTGCTTCCTGTTGATGACAGACTGTTGTAGTGAATGAAGAAGCTATGATTTTTATGTATATTTACTTTTCCTATTTTGGTGTTCCTCTTGACAAAACAACAGAAGGCAGATGTACTTTGGACATACCTGTACAAACTCATTATTCCCACGTGTCTTCAAATAAACCTGCATCCTGATTTCAAAAGAAAACACTATGTAAATAAAATCTGATTGAAAAAAAAATACCAATGGTGATACTCAATGGAACATCTAAAGACTTCGGAATAAAAGCCTATCCAACACTTAATGAAAAACGACAGCAATGGAACAAAAAGCAAACATGAAACCTTCTATTGATTGTAAAACTTGTGAGTAGAGGTATTTCAACAAATAAAAGCTAGAAAACAGCTCGCTTTGTCCTGTCTTCGGTCTTTTGCTCGGTCATCTTTCTATATACTCATCTAGCCGAACTTCTTAAGATATTATGTTTTTATCCCTGTTTATTCCACGGCCTGATTCCAGGATATGATGGTAAAAATATGCATTTTTGTGGTAAAAATATATATTCGCATTTTATGTGATATAATGGTAAAAATATGCGTATTTTGCATTTTGTATGTGAGTGTGGCATGACCTCATGATTCGGTATATGTCCTGAAGTCTTAGAGTTATGAACATGATCATAATCAGACGTTCAGAGAACAGGCAGTTATCGGGACAGAGGAGCATTGATGCCTCACCAGCAGCCCCCTGACTTAGTCCTAGGAAAAGCAGAGGACGGTACCGGGATGCAAATTAGGTAGAGGAGTTGCTCTTTGCCAAGTGTTGTTTATTGAACAGAGTAAACGTCCCCCCAGTGGGTTGGGGGGAGCTGGGTAGTTTAAGTGGGCGGGAAGAGCAAGGATGCTCAAAGGAGTGCCCCAAATATAGATTCCCTGGGCCCGCCCCCATCCAGGAGCCCCGGGGTGGGAAGGTGACCTGTTTTGCATCAGGGAATTGCCCGCAGCTGGGAGGTTAGGCTCCTTAGAATGGAAGCGAGGCTGTGATTGATTTATTTTTTTTAACAACCGGACAGAAACAGAGTGTTAAGGAAGTAAGATGACTAGTTTCAGGGGATTTATTGACGGTTCCTAAGAGAACTAATCGTTTTACTTTTTTCACACTTCGGGGATGAACAGTATGCTAAGAGCAAAGCATCCATACCTATTCATGGGAAGAATTCTCTAGAGGAGTTCTGTTAGTCAACATGTTAAAAAAACGTATAAAAAAATACTTCAAAGTACAAAAACATATTCTTTTAAAGTGTTCTGTGATTCAGATTTTAAGATAATTCACTGAATGACCTTACTCCACCTTCAGATAATGAGATTTTACTTTGTGTGTTAGCTGCACTGGGGGGGGGGGGGGGGGGTTCTGATAAGTGGTAGTAGGCCTGTACACTTTAGATGCAAACTAAGAGAACAGGGATCATTAAAATATGGGTGGATAAAAATTAGGAGAGAATATGTAAGGCTGTTGGAGTAAGAAAGAAAGGAGGAAAACAGAAGAATTCAGTCAAAACAAGAAAGTGGAGGTATTTAAATGCATAACTCCTGTTGATGTATATTTGATAAAGTGTGAAATTTTGCTTTTACTCATTTGAAGGCAAGATAAAAAATCTCAAGTATTTAGAGCAATTTTATTTCTGTCTGGTTGGAGTCAAAGAGTATTTTTTTTTTTTTAACGAATAGCCAGGGATAATTAAACTGAAAATATTTAAAATGGAGCTTATTTTTTAATGTCACTTATTTCTGTCATTCCCTAGAACCCTGAAACTATCAATATTAAGGTTAGTGTTTGGCTGCTGACTCTCCCTGGCCTGTTTTGTCCCTCTCAAGTGGAAAGTTACTTAACGGCTGGTGCAGAGCTCAGCCATCCCCAATTCTGACAATTGCTGTAAGGCAGTTTTATAAGTGATTAATCACATGCTATTACTGTGTAGGTGGGAGGCTTATGGCATAGATTTATTTTGTTCCCCTTTTTAGCTTACAAGTAACCTAATATTTGTTCCCCATTAAGACTTATGGGGAACATAATGTCTCACACATTCCAGAGCCACCTTGACCTTCCCTCGTTTACTGTTATGCCAAGTACTATAATCATATTTTGAGTACAATTTTCTGATGGAAACCATGGTCTTCTTTGTTTACAATTTTATAAAATAAGAATGATTCCACCAAAGGGCGGTGGGGAGAGAAAGAGAAAAAGACAGCGGAAGAGAGAGACAAACCAAGAAACTGACTCTATAGAGAACAAACTGATGGTTGCCAGAGGGGAGGGGTGGGTGATCATTCACCTTATCCTGACGAAAAAAAGGAACGGTTCCATAAGCCACACGTGAAAATGTCACTTGACATCATCATTAGTTCATTATCAAACCTTGTGTAACGTTTATGCTTCTTATAAATCTAGAAACAGTTAAGGTTGGTTTATACGATACTTATTTGTTTAGAAAATAATGAGTCTTAAAGGGCAGTAATAATTTGAAGGGCCGTGTATGTTACTACGAATGGTCAAGCCGGAGGAAATCCTATTATTTCAGAGATTGCTGTCCTCCTGATCCTCCAGGACAAGACCATCTAAACATTAAATCTCAACCTCCAGGCCTGGTCTTACATCCTAAGATCCTAAATGAGATTTAAGTTCTAGTACCTCATTCGGGCCTGATATTTTACATTAAAGAAAAAAAAAAACCCAGTCATTTATTAGATATTAACTATATGTACATTTAGCTAGAAACTGTCAGGATATAAAATATATGATAAATTTTTTTAAAATTTATTTGGGGGGGATAGGGGTGAAAGGGGGGCGGATGGGGGAGACGAAGAGGGAGAGAGGATCTCAAGTAGACTCCTTGCCGAGCGTGGAGCCTGTCAGGGGATTGATCTCACTCCCCTGAGACCATGACCTGAGCTGAGACCAAGAGTTGGACACTTAACTGTGCCATCCGGGCGCCCCAAGCATACAATGAATTATTTAATAAATAACAAGCATAGGTAGAGTTTTATAATTAATACTTGTTTTCCACCTTACACTGGGTAGGGTTTTAGGACTAGCCACTTTTCTGTCCTACATTCTACTCACAATTGAGGAAAATGCGTTTTTGTTTTTTTTTTTCCACAGACCCTAAGGGTCACATTGCCGAGCCTAAGATGAGATTTCATTATTGGGTCTGCTTCTTCCAAGATTTTGGAGGACATTTTCAGTGAATCTTTAAAGATACATCGTGCACCCCGATCACTCTGGCATGCTTTAGGGATGGAGGACGTGATCCTTCTCAGCATGAACCTTTTATTATGGTCCTTACAGTCTAGGGTAGACAGGTGTTAAACAGATACTCGTAAATAATGAAGTAATCCTAAGTGTATAAAGTACTTAAAGGAGCTAGGGGAATGTCTCTTAGGAAGATTGTCCTTGCCGTGGAGCGGCTAAGCATGAAAGAGTGAATAGGAATTCTTTTTTTTTCTTAATTTTATTTATCTATCTATCTATCTATCCATCTATTTAGAGGGAGGGAGCGAGCACAACAGGGGGAAGGGACAGAGGGACCAGGAGAATCAGACTCCCTGCTGAGCAGGGAACCTGACATAGGGCTTGATCCCAGGACCCTGAGGTTATGACCCAAGCTAAAGGCTTAACTGACTGAGCCACCCTGGCGCCCTATGAACAGGAATTCTTGGTGTGAAGGATCCTGGGCAGAAGATTCTAGGCAAAGAGCATGGCGACTGCAGAGAATATGGTGTATTTTAGCAACTGACAGAAATCCTCCATTCTTGGAGAGGGGCCCAGGAAGAGGAGCTTGACTTTAAGTAATGGGATTTTTTTTTTTTTTATGAGAAGAAGTTGGAACCAAAGCCTGAGAAAGGTCATGATCAGATTCTCGTTTTATAAGGATCACTCTGAGCACCGTACCAAAAAAAAAAAAAAAAAAAAAATTGGTTTGGAGGGAGCCATCTGGATTTTGGTGAGAGCGTTTAGGAGGAGGACGTCTTTTGAATCCGAAGGAGCGATGACACCTGTTGAGGGTAAGGTAGGAGAGGAGTGGACAGGCATGGTGGGGCTTGCTGAGAGGTAGTGAGAGGGAAGGAGGAGAGGCGCTGTCTGAAGCTCTGGGTTTGAATTCTGACATTTACCCATATGGGGAACCATAAAGGTAGGTTTTGGGGGGCCTTTGCCCCGGGAATTTAAAAACAAGTCTGCATGTTACTTTTCCCCTGCATAATTCTGTTTTCGGCATCAGGATGAAATATTCTTATTTTTCAATTACCGCTGAAGGTATGTGTGAGTATCTGTTGGAAACCCAGTCATTTTACAATGACCCGTTTCAGTCCCAAACCCTCAGGTACCTTCCCGTATTGGTTCTCTCCTTCATGCTTTAGCTTCCCTGAGTAATAAACTTCACTATTTTTGAGGTTCTTTTCCTGTTACTGTTCTCTTCTCAGAATATAGAAAAGTATATATATATGTGTGTGTGTGTCTGTGCATATGTATATGTGCACATCCGCCCATTCACACATGCAGTTTCTTTTAGACTGCACTGAGTTGGTGTGTAATAAAATATGGAGAAAGGAAGAAAATTTAAAAAAATAATGGATTGCATTAGAGAATGGACACATAGAAAGTTGAGAACTGAGAATAATATTTTCCTTTTTTCTTTTCCTTTTTTTTTTTTTTTTTTTTTTGAAGAGAATAGCCAAGATTGTACCACTTGGCTGATTACTAAGGTCAGAAAAATAGGAACTCCACTCTTATTCCCCCCTCCCCCCACCACATACTTGCAGGGCATTATGACAGTTTTAATGTGAATTGTAAAATGTAGGAGGTATACTCTAATTCCCTTTCAGGCACATAAATCAAGTCTCAGGCTCTTTCGGAAATGTTTACTAGAAAACATCGTGGGCAGGTTTTAAAATGCTTTTGGATTGCATGACGGCATGGTGCCACTTCGATTGAAGGCTTGTAATATTTTATTTTCCTTCCCAAAGAGTCAGGATAAATTCTATAAACCTTTTTTCCCCCTCGTTTTGTTGTTTCTGTTGTACCATTCTGTTTGGCTCTCACCTTTTACCCCCCGGGAAACAAAAGTGTTTTCTTACTCGGGTGTTCCTGCTGAGTGCTCCAGCTGTTGGGCAGCCGGTTCAAAGTTGTTCCTTATTTACACACTGTAATTCCGGCTGATGGGAAAACTTCCTCAGTCTTATCTGAAGTATAATATACTGGTTTTAAGGGATGTATTTTGGCAGGAAATCTTTGTCAAAACTTACCAGAGTACAGCTTTTTTTTTTTTTTTTTTTTTTTTTTAGTATAGAATCTAATTTAATTAGAATTACATCCTTTAAAAAAAGGGTTATAGTGAACGTTAGCAGAAAGCCTAGTCCAAGGAACCTCAAGCAGATCCATCAAGTAGCAGGTCCTGGTCCCTACTCGGTATTCATTCCCCAGCAGTAGTTACATTAATTACGGCAGTGCAGTACATCAACACACCTGTATCAAGCTCAGTGTATGCTGGGCGCCGGGTAGGTTCTTTCTTTCTGTTTAGACTTTGCCTTCCAGTAGAGTCAGGTGTTATTTTTTTTTATTTTTTTTAAATGTGGACTTGAGAAATGTTACAGCTGGGGACACCTGAGTAGCTTAGTGGTTGAGCATCTGCCTTTGGCTCAGGTCGTGACCCCGGGGTCCCAGGATCGAGTCCCACGTCGAGCTCCCTGCATGGAGCCTGCTTCTCTCTCTGCCTGTGTCTCTGCCTCTCTCTGTGTCTCCCATGAATAAATAAATAAAATCTTAAAAAAAAATAAAAGAAATGTTACAGCTCATTTTGGCATAAAGTGCTGAACGAGACACATGGGGTCGGGGCGGGAGGTGGTGGGAACTGGCTGCACCTGGGAAAGGATGGGAAAAGTGTCCAGTTGGGGGAAATCTTACCTCTGGAGAGTTCCCGGGGGGTGGGGGACGGTCGAGTGGCTTCAGTGTTTGCAGAGTGACCGTGTGATACGTTTGCTGGTACTTCTAGGTTTCAGCCACGTGGGAACGCACCTCGGAGGCCTGTGACTCATTGGGAGGTGGTGGCTGGAGTTTAAGGGGTGAACCTGGGAAGTGGGGAGATCTCAGGAGGCGTAGAGGCCTGCGGATAATGGATGATGGGCAGGCCCTGGGTGGGGGAGAGCGCGGGGGATTGGGAAGGGCAGGGCCAGAGCAGCCTGCGAGGCCCGGGGAGCCCCTGCACCCTCCCTTCCCCCTGCCCCCACCCCACACACATCCTGTTGGTGTGCACGGCGCTCGGGCCAGCCTCGCTCACGCAGGGCGAGTGAAAACCACACAAGAGAACAAAAGCATTAGGAAGGGCCGCAAGGCCGAGGTCGGTCTCGGTGGCGGTCTCGGTGTCCCCATGGGCCCACACGGGGCCTGGAGTCTGTGCAAAGTAGCCTGACCGCCTCCGGTTTCCAGGCTCAGGCACTGACCGCAGGCAGAACAACTGGAGATGCTCGGCATCAGCCACACCACACTGCAGCCGCCAGCTGTGGTACCTGCGAGCCCGGCTGCTGTTGTCTGCTCCCTCGTAAACATCCTTTCCCCATTGTTTATCGGCACATGATCCTGAGACACAGAAAGCCTTTGTGTCCCACCGGGAATGTGAGAAAATCAAGCCTCCGTATTGGTTGTGCTCCTGGTTAGGAACCACTAACGTTTCTGTGTTAACCACCCAGGCTTTGAATGGAGATAAATGTTTCCAGCAAGATGTGCCCTACATTTTTTTTTTCTCGAAGACATCACCATTCCGATACAAGATCTCTTAAAGACACACTAGAAATGTCTGTTTTTAATCCACCTGATGCTGCGATTTGTGGGTACTTGTTAGAAATGGAAATGTAACGGAGCTTAGCCTAATAGGAAGCACGCGGGTAGCACCTCGCAGGGGCCAGGCATCTTATGGAAGGGAACACGTTTAACCTCCACCGCCGTCTGAGGCAGGGATCAGGGTTGCGCACTCTTCCGGACTGAGTTACGGGGACCCCCCCGACCCTGTGCCCCAGCGCTGATCCCCGATGTGACTGTATTGGAGACAGAACCTCCAAAGGGGCAGCTGAGCTGAAAGGACATCTTCAGGGCGGGCCTGCGGCCGTAGGCCCAGTGGCCTCCGAGGGAGAGGAGGGGGCGGCCGGGGGCGTGCACGGGCAAGAGGCCACGGGGGGTCACCGGGGGGCAGCCCTCTGCCTGCCAGAGAGGGGCCTCCCGAGAACCTCACCAGCCCCGTGATCCTGGACTTGAAGGCTTCCCAAGGGCAAGGGAAGGCATTTGTTCCCCAAGTTCCCCCGTCTGTAGTGTCTTGCAACGGCAGCCCTCATGCAAGATACGCCCAGATTTTGCCCCCAGGGAGACGCAGACACATCGGGCCACCTCATAAGTAAGACTAGAGGCCACCGGCTCAAGGTCATACGACTAGAAAACTCGAGAGAGTCAAGACTCACCCTTGGGAGGAGTGATGACGTCACACATGTGGTTAAGCACCGCACCTACTGATCTCCTGGGGATGGAGCCTCCCAGGCCTGGGCCGCGGGGGTGCCTGTGGCCCTGGCCTGCACCCACCCTCTGCCCTGGGGCGCAGCATGCCCGGCCTGTCCACTTCGGGCCCTGGTGCATCCGCATGGTCCCTTCCCCCGGCCACGGCTGGGGATTTGCTGTGTGTGGCCCCAGGCAGTTTCACGGTTCAGAGTGAACGGGGTCGGCAAACACTGCGAGGACTTCTCTTGTCATGCGTTAACTTTTCAAATAATAGCAAAACTCACCTTCTTCCGCTGCCCCCAGCATCATCAGTCTCATTATTTCTGTTAAAGGCTGCCTCTGTGGCGTTTCCCTGCCTGCTGTCTTTTGGCAGAGGGTTTCTGGGGAAGGACAGGCATGAGAGACAGGGAGAGAAAAGAAAGGGTTTTGGAATTAAAATGACTGTTAATGCCCCGAACTGTTCTAACTGGTGAATTGAGCATTTTTTCACCACCTAAAAATATGTTTAAAATCTTATATGTTTTAAAATAGCCTTTAAAATATGGTAGTGGTTTTGGTAAATACGATCTTAGGCCTCAGTAAACCTAAAGAAATCATGCAGTTGTAAAAATGCAATACAGTGACCCTTGAGGGCGAGTTGTGGGATCTTTCTTGAAAATATATGTATATTGGTATGGAGGATGATAAAGTTTACCTCTGAGCTCATTAAACATTTCTTATGAATTTGTAAATATGCAGGTTGTATAAAAAAGTGGAACTTTAAAAATTTTTTAAAATTTTTATTATTTATTTTTTATTTATTCATTCATGAAAGACAGAGAGGCAGAGACACAGGCAGAGGGAGAAGCAGGCTCCACGCAGGGAGCCCGGCGTGGGACTGGATCCCAGGACCCCAGGGTTGTACCCTGAGCCCAAGGCAGATGCTCAACCCTTGAGCCACCCAGGTGTCTCTAAACTTATTTTTTTTTAAAGATTTATTTACATATACATATTCATCTGAAAGACAAATTGTAGGGAGGATGCCAGTGGGGGAGCAGCAGCAGAGGGAGAGGGAGAAGGAGGAAGCAGGACCCCCCCCCCCCCCCCCGCCGAGCTGTACTCGTGGACACTATCCCACAACCCGTAGACCATGACCTGGAGACCACCACCCTTGCCGAAACCAAGAGTGGGAGGCCCAACTGACCGAGCCACCCAGGGGCCCCAAGAAAATAGAACTTATAAAGAATACTTGGGCTCCTTTCCTGATCTTCCATGTATGATGTAATTGAATGAAGAACAGTTGGAGTGCATTGTCCAGTGCCATTTATTTATTTATTTATTTATTTATTTATTTATTTATTTATTTTTAAAGATCTTATTTATTTATTCATGAGAGACACAGAGAGGGGCAGAGACACAGGCAGAGGGAGACGCAGGCTCCAGGCAGGGAGCCCGATGTGGGACTCGATCCCGGGACCCCGGGGTACCCTGATACCCTGAGCCTAAGGCAGGCGCTCAACCACGGAGCCACCCAGGCATCCCTCCCGGTGCCTTTCATATCATAGTGCCATTTGGTATAAATACTGAGACACTTAAAAAATGATAAAGTTATATGTATTGGATAATTGTTTTATATTTTACTTGACTTTATATGTGTTAGAGCCACAGGATAAGCATGGCTTAGTTTCTGAAACCATGGTAGTATTATTCCACTTAGTGTTATGACACAGCCTTGAGAAGGCGTCCTTTTCTAGTGAATTTTGCTCAGGGACCAGCTCCTCACCTGCTCCGCATGCAGGACTCTTGCAGGATCAATAGCAACAGGGGCGTATGCCTTCTTGCACTTGATGCACGTTGTGTGTGAAACTCTAAACACGCTGCCTCCGGAATGACTTATGAAAATGTTTTTCCTATCATGGAACCTCTTTGTTATTTTTTGCATTTCTCTGTGTCCACTTGAGTAGGAAATACATTTTATTTTCAGAAAGAGACATTTGTCTTTATAAGTTACAATTGTCTTTATAAGTTTGTTTAATACCTGAATGTGTACTCTTCAATTTACGGCACCAAAATTGGTTGCTGTGGAAATATTTTCGGAACCTTAAGCCTCTATGATTTGTGGAAAGTGTATCAGAGAATCACGTGAATTGTTCTTTTTTTCCCTCTTTTTAAAGCACGCTCTTTTCTCATGCCTACTCGCAATAAAATAAGAGAATGCAATTTATGAGAAATATTTTTTTCATATAGAGTAGTTTTTCTCTCCCATTAAAGATCAATGGCTTTATGTCTTAGTGTAAATTTTTTTTTATGTCCATAAACTCGTTCCAGTTTTACAGGATCCCATTTGCCAGTGAAAAGTGAAAGAAAGTAGTTACTGCATTTTTTACGATAGCTGAAATTCACTTTTATTTCAAGAATTCTCATCAGATTTCAAATAATTGAAGGACATTTACATTTATTTATTGAAAAACATCAATAGCACTAACACTAATATAGGCTATAATGATTTTCTTCTTGAACCTCATCCCCTCAGTACCAACTCCCAGAAATGCTAAATCTGGATTACCTGTTGGCAAAACTAACTGTAATAGGAGGTTTTCCTTTGCATTCTCTCCAGAGAATGCAAAGGAATTCTCTAGAATTATCTAGACTAATTCTCTAGAATTCTAATTCTCTAGAATTATCTAGACTGCTTCTGATTGTGACCCCAGTTCCCATGTATGTTTCTTTCAACAGCACCAAGCAATTCACTCAATTCTAACACTGTCTACTTGGACTTAACATCAGATCCCACAGCTTAAGGCCTTAGTCCTCTACGACTATCTCTACTTCCCCGTGAGATGCCAGTGCAAGCCCCAGTTGTCACCCTTGCGTCTGAGCAACCACCTACAGATGGGAGGTTCCCTCAGCTTCCTCCTTATACTTGTCAAATTTGCTAGAATGGCTCACAGAACTCAGAGAAACATTCTACTTACTAGATCGCCAATTTATTATGAAAGGATATAATTCAAAAAGAGCAAGATGGAAGAGAAGTATAGGGCAAGGTATGGAGAAAGGGGCAAGGATGTTCCGTGTTCTTTGGGCTTGCCATTCTCCCTGAACCTCCACATGCTCACCACCCTGGAAACTCTCTGAATATTATCCTTTTTGGGTTTTTGTGGAGCATCCATGACAGAGGGAGGCATGGTTGACTGGATCACTGACATTGGGTAATCAGTTCAACCTGCCGCCCTTCTCCCCTTCCTGGAGGTGGTGGGGGTGTGTGATTGAAAGCTTACCCCTCCAGACGCGGGGTTGTTCCTCCTGGCAACCAGCCCCCATCTTGGGGAGTTTTCCCCGAAGGTGATCTCATTAACTTCAGCTCAGGTGTGGTTGGAAGGGGATTTTGATGAATATCAAGATGCCTTTATTACTCTTACAACGTAGGAAATTCCAAAGGTTTTAGAAGCTCTGTGTCAGAAACAGAGATGAAGATTTTATATATTTTTTTTATAAATCACAATATCAAAATGCTCAGCGTGGTTCAAAGATAATTATCTGCATTTGTTTAGGCTACAAATACCATATTATCTTGGATCCTAGAGTAGGCAACTGTGCTTGGTGGATGCCCAGCATCTACTCCTTATTCCGATAGCAGCATCCAGCTTTCACATTGGTAAACTGTCCCTCCTCATAGTGTGTAGTCTTGGAGGAACTTTCAGCCATGGTGTCCTGCGTGGTAGGTGGCTTTAGGGTAGGTGGCTCAGCTCTATTGGGAAAATAAAAGCCCTATTCTAGGATTTCTTTTCCTTTTGAAAGATATGAATGTTTTAGTTTTTTAATCATTTTATTTCTTCATCATAAATGTACTCGTTAATGCCCATCCCCTGTTTCACTCATCCCCCCACCTGCCTCCACTCTGGTGACCATCAGTTTGTTCCCAAGAGTTAAGAGTCTATTTCGTAGTTCGTCTCTGTCTCTCTCTTCTCGCTTTTCTTTGCTCATCTGTTTTGTTTCTTAAATTCCACATGAGTGAAGTCCTATGGCATTTCTCTTTCTCTGACTTCTTCCCCGTCCCCCCAAGTTTTTATTTAAATTCAAGTTAGTTAACAAATATTGTAGTATTGGTTTCAGGTGTAGAATTTAGTGATTCTTCACTTGTGTACAACACCCAGTGCTCATCCCAACAGGGGCCCTCCTTCATGCCCACCACGCGGTTAGCTCATTCCTTACCCACCTCCCCGGTGGCAACCCTTAGTTTATTCTCTGTAGTTAAGTCTTTTCTGGTTTATCTCTCTTTTTTCATCTTATTTTATTTTCCTTCCCTTCCCCTATGTTCATCTCTTTTGCTTCTTAAATTCCACGTGAGTGAAATCACATGGTATTTGTCTTTTCTCTGACTTATTTTGCTTAGCATAATACTCTCTAACTCTGCATTGTTGCAGATGGCAAGATTTCACTCTTTTTTATGGCTAAGTAATATTCCTCGCGCGCGCGCGCGTGTGTGTGTGTGTGTCTTTATCCATTCATCTAGCGATGGGCACTTGGGCTGTTTCCATAGTTTGGCTGTTGTAAATAGTGCTGTGATAGACATAGGAGTGTATGCATTCCTTTGCATTTGTGTCTTTGTATTTTTGTATTTTGTATTTTTGTATTTTTTTGTTTTTTATTTTTTTGTATTTGGGTAAATACCCAGTAATGTGGTTCCTGGGTCATAGGGTAGTTCTGTTTTTAGTTTTTTGAGGAACCCTCATATGGTTTTTCACAGTGGCTGCACCGATGTGCATTCCCGCTAATGGTGCAAGAGCGTTCCTTTTTCTCTACATCCTCCCCAACGCTGGTTGTTTCTTGTTACCTTAGGATTTGTTTGACAGACCAAGAAAGTCGTTTGCTAACAGGTAGAAGAAATCTTAAGATTCGCTTGTGGCATTCATCTTTTTTGCCTTGTGGAGAAAGCAAGAAAAGGGTGTTAGAGAGAGGACCTGGAGATCCCCTGCCATGTTTAAAAATCCATGGTTCCAACTGTTAAAAAACAAGACACCAGGCCTAAACTGGACTTGCTTATCATAAGCTTTGTGTTACCAAACCAAAACCTAATTACAGTTCTGGCTCTCCCAGAAATGGATTCTTAAACCAGCCAACCAGGAAGCCTCTGATCAGCATTAGGTAATCTGCCTCATGGCCTTGGCATCCCTTAAAGGAAAGTAACCTTGCAATGACTGGCCCACTTCTTTGCCAAGTACAACTTCCTTGTTCTTGCTTCCTTCTGTCTGTACAAGTCTTTCATTTCATATGGCTCTTTGGAGTTCCTTTCTTTCTGCTAGATTGGGTGCTGCCAGTTTCATGAGTTGTTGAATAAAGCCAATAAGAGCTTTTAAATGTACTCAGTTGAATTTTTAAAAAATAATTTATTTATTCATTTGAGAGAGAGAGAGAGAGAGAGAGAGAGAGAACATGAACAGGAGGAGGGGTAAAGGGAGAGGGAGAAGCAGGCCTCCCCCTGATCAGGGAGCCTGGCACTGGGGCTCGACCCCAGGACCCGTGATCATGACCTGAACTGAAGGCAGACGCTTAACTGACTGAGCCACCCAGGCAGCCCTGATTTTTGTTTTCTAACTCAATCGCTTAGGAGAAACTACTGTCTTCCCTGCATATTCATGATTTAATTATTCGTCACTTCCCTTGATTACTCAAGTCAATGCATTTTTCCTTTAGCCTAAGCCAGTTTGGGTTTAATTTCAGTCACTTACAACCAAACTGATAATCATCTCATATTATTTGTGTGTGTGTGTGTGCACGTTCATATTTCTTCTCTCTGATCCATAAATTATTCTCAACAGTTATAATCATAGCACAGATATAATTTTTCTGTTTTTTCCCCAATTCATTCATCTAATGAGTGCATGCTTTTTTCCCTAATATTTTCTATTTGTTATTATGACCTGTATCACAGATGAATTTTTTTTTTTCTGTATCACAGATGAATTTGTATTGTAGTTTAGTTTGCCATTTAACTTAAGTTAAATATTTAGGTTTCCTTTCACATCTTTGAAGTTTTTTTTTTTTAAACAAAAATAATGAGGAACTTTGTGCATTTTGAGTAGTATTCCCTGAGTTAATTTCTAAATGCTGTAGTATCAAGAAAAAGATGAATCTATTTTAATATTCTTTAAAAAAAAGATTTTATTTATTTTAGAGAGAGACTGTGGGCATGAGCAAGCATGAGTGAATCGGGGGAGAAGTAAAGGGAGAGGGAGAGAGAGAGTCTCAAGCAGATTCCCTGCTGAGCATAGAGGCCGATGCAGGGCTCTATCACATGACCTGAGCTGAAATCAAGAGTAGGAGGCCTCACTGACTGAGCCACCCCAGTGCCATGAGACTATTTTAATACTCTTTAATATAAATTCATATTTGTTCCCTAAATAGATATTCTACATTTGTATTGACAGTAGTACTGTTTCATCATTCAGAACTGCATCAGTTTTATTATAATTAAAAAAATTGATACATGTTACCTTTTTTTTTTTTTAGAGAGAGAAAGGTGTGGGGGCAGTGGGAGAGGGAAAGAATCCTAAGCAGGCTCCATGGCCAGCACAGAGCCTGAGGTGGTGCTTAACCTCATGACCCTGAGATCATGACGTGCGCCAAAATTGGATGCTTAACCAAGTGAGCCACCCAGGTGCCCCCCCCCAATAAATACATTTTAATATGTATTCTGTATTTAATTACTTAAGTTCTTTAACTTTTATTTATCAAGTTTTTGTGTAGATTCTACGATCTCCCCTTCTTTTAATTTTTATTACTTTTATCCTATTTCAGCCCATTATCAATTTACTCCTGTATTATTGGAATAAATTCCTAGCTAACATTTTGTGTATTTGGTCTTGGCCAAGTCATAATTCATCTCCATCACATATTCAGTGTGCAACCTTGAAGAAGATAGAAAATCTTTAGTTAAGTGCTGAGGATGGAGCTGATGATGGTACTCACCTTAGAGTGGTGTAATGCATGTAGGATGCTTAGCAGGGTATCTAGCACAGAGATGTAAGATAATTATGAGAAATGTATGCACTTGGGTATATCCTTCCCTTGAAGGAATATCTTTTACTTTATAGGGAATATCTTTTCTCTTTATAGGCAGGATTCTTACTAATTCCCTTTCCACACAGAGGAAATTCCCTTTCCAGCACAGGCAGGATTCTTACTAATTCCCTTTCCACACAGAGGAAATTCCCTTTCCAGCACAGAGATGTAAGATAATTATGAGAAATGTATGCACTGGGTATATCCTTCCCTTGAAACCAGTGTGATTTGCCTACTTTTGAGGATCTGTGTTTGTTGACTTTTACTAGTTACCCTTAGTAACTAGTAAATATCTTTTACTTTATAGGGAATATCTTTTCTCTTTATAAGCAGGATTCTTACGTAATTCCCTTTCCCTTTTTTTGGGTAGACTTGGTCAGTTACTTGGAGGATAAAGATTCACTGACAAAGAGAATATAGATATGAGACAAGTGCTAAATTTGTAGAATACTTAAGAATTCTATTAGTTGGACAAAGTCCTCCTTCACATTAGGGATGTTCTGTCCCCAAACGAATACTGACTTTAGTGAGAAAAACGAATGTGTGGCACAGCATTGTTGGGGTTAGGGAGCGAGCGTTTGTTGATCTTGTCACAGAATTCAGAATAATGAACTGTGGACTCTGAAGCCCAATTAAACTTAATGCAAATTCAAAATCTGCCAGTTGCAATCTAAGTTCTATTAGTTAAAGCCATTGTTTAACTTCTTTGTCCAAAACGAGGATAATACTGGTCTTCTGGCTTTTACAGAGATGAAATGAACAAGAAAATGGTACATAGATTTTTTTTTTAAGTATGTTTAGTGCTCAAGAAAAACTGCTGATTATTCTTCATTCCTAGAAGGTATTTTGCATTATTGCTTATCTGGTTATTGTGATTGTATTCTGTGATAGTATGTTTCCAGCAGGAGCAACATTCTGTTTCTTTTTGGACTTGGTCAGCTTCTGTTTTCTTTCTGCAGTGATTACCTCCAGACTTGGTCCCCTTGCAGAGCTCCTCTACCTTGCTCCATGGGCTCTCCCTTTGTTTACTAGCATCCCTACTGTAGCCCAAATAGTCCTTTTTTCTTTTATCCTTTTGTTTTATTTCGTTTTTGTTTTTATAATTGCAGCAACATGCATTGAGTTAGATCTGTGTCTCTTTTCCATGAATGGGAACTTGTCTTTGTAATAATAATGGTTACCACAGAGGAGGGATTATTTGTGTGTGTGTATGTATGTGCATTTTTTTCCTTTATCAATGTATTTTTAAATAAAATTGTATATATTTAAGGTGTGCAACAGGATTTCATATACCTATATATATAGTGGTAGTTCAGCTAAGCTAATTATCATATCATTTCCTTCTGTAATTGTGTGTGTGATGAGTGCACCTGAAATCAACTATTTTTGCATATTTTCAGCGTTCAATACAATATTAAGTAGAGTCATCTGCAAATATTTCCAGTGAATGATTTGTTAGATATAACATTTTAATGATATGGATCTCTCTGATGCCAGGCAATTTTTTCTCTTTTCACTCTTATTTTTCCCTTAGTGAAGGGAATTGTTAGAAATTTGACTGCCGCAGAACTGAATGAAGACTAACTAGCCTGAGTGCTGGTGATTTGTTTAGAACCAGATGATAAATGTTGATCTGTGCCATTGTAAACAATGGTTTTGTATTTAGAATGTCATTACTTAAGTCATTAAAAAAGTCATTATGGATTGATTTCATCAAAACCATAGGTTAACGTTCTTATAGACTACCAGGTCTTTCTGATAATTTTCCTTATCGTATAGTAGTTGAATTGTAATTATGTAGCTTGTGTTTATTTGTGGGTAGTGTTAAAACTTCACATAATCAACATTGTTATATGTAGATCATTCTTCCTTTTTATTGTGGGTTCAGAGATTCCACTCTAATGCTTTTGATCCTATGAGCATCCTGTTGAGATTGTCTGCTTGTTAAAATGGAAATTTAATTTTTATGAGGTTTGTATGTATTTTGAAGCAAATTAAAATTAGAGCAGTTGGGGTTGTGGATTTGATTTGTATTTTATGAAAGGAAGCAAAGTATTAAGTTTAAAAATATGATTTGATTTGAATGAACCATGCTAATTAAATTTGTTTTTGAGGACGGTATCAGAAAAAATATAAATGGAGATAAATTTTCATTGACTCTCTTTGCATTTAAGAAGCATAACTCAATATTTCCTTAACCCTTTGTTTTTAAAATAGGGCAGTAACAAAAAGTCATATACAAGTGCCTTATTACCTTGTAAAGGATCACTCAGGAAATATTTTCTTCCTCAGTTTATTTCTGATCATGGGAACATATAGGTGTTGCTATTATCATTTGATAACTGACTCAATAGCAATGAAATTAGCAGCACCGAGTCAGTCTTATTCAAATTTGTTATATCTAGTATTCGACTGTTAACTTGTTAAAACTTGGAGACAGTTGTTTATTGAAGGCTAACTATTCACTTGAAAATTTACCTATGGTTATAGACAGGATTGAGAATGAATGACCTATAGAAAAGCATTACTTCTCTAAAAAAATTAAATCTTAATTTTACTGTTAGGAGTTCAGAATGCTGCTAGGCATTTATTTGATAGGACTTCTCTGGAATAAAATAGTAAGAAAGGTTAGTGGAACTGAAACCCACTATTCTTGGGGACAATATAGATCTGTTAAAAGACTGAGAGTGATGGGTAAGCCCATTAATACCAAACGAGAAAAATAAAAATCTTTGGTTTTCTTTGATACACACGGCAATTGTAACGTGTATATCTTGAATTCACCAGCTACTGTATTCGAAGGACCCTTTGGTCAGTAGCTAAGATAGGTTCTGCGGAGTCAAGGGACACTGGGGATGTATAACAGAGCCATGAAGAGGGGAAATTAATTGAAAAGGAAATGACCGATTCTGGAAATTACCAGGACATCCTGCCCAGGATGTCATTACCAAATCTGTGCTCCATTATTTTTATGAAAAGATAAAATTCATACACATTTGAGGACAATGGCAAACTGAGACATAATTGGCCTGTGGTAATAAACGACATTTCATATCACATTAGTCTAGTATTTTTAATTAGGGTTTCAGTTTAATTATGCTTTAATTCTAAACTAGTTGCAGGCGCTGTGTGAAGATAAGAGTACAGAGATGGAGGACCGACTCCTCAAGTGGTAGCCATGATTGTACTCAACATGACATGACTGCACAGCCTAGGCTCTGTGACCTGAGCACTTAGGGAAAAGTGGGAGTTCCTTCAGTGCGTTCGATTTCCATTACCTTTCTGTTTCCTCGTTACTCAGGAAGAGAATCCGGCTCAGTATTCCTACACTTACAGTGTACTAATTTATAATATCCAAGGAAGAGAGATGAGAAGGAAAAGGAAGCTGAAAAATCAGAATTATAATACTTTGGGATTATATTATTTTTATGTAAGTCATACTACTGCTTTTTCCCACTTAAACACTCTGAGTGGCAGAAAATGCAACCTAAATGAGTCAATAGAATAAAATACTTTGGAAGAAAAAAAGTGCTGCTCTTGTAGGTCTTGATAATGTAATTATTGATAATATAATGTATGTCAAGCATTTAAAAATGAATAGAGACACAGCTGGACCCAGTGTTGATGGCATTACTACATCATTAAGGGCCTGTGTCTAAATACTTAATAATTAGACTTCAGGTTAGTAAAATTTTATTTTGATCTGGAATCATTTATCTAAGGAAGTGAGCCCTGCCTTGGCTCAGCTCAGAGGAAAAGCACGGAGTGGACGCATCTGGGCGTGAATAGGATTTACTACCTGGTTCCTCCTTGCTCTGACTTCATTTGTTGTTGTCTGGGGGAACGAGAGCTGCTCATTGGCTCAATGCCTTTACTTGTAGGAGACAGATGCTATCTGGTCTCTCCTGTCAGAAGAATTCCCAGAATAAGCCGTTCAACCAAGAACAATCAGTGTCTTGTTGATCGCAAACACTGGGGATCCTCTGTATTCTCTTGCACCTTGTGTGGGTTTTTTGTTTTGTTTTGTTTTTTATCGTCCATGTGTGTCCATCAGTAGCAAAAACTTCACTGACTAACTCAAGTGGCACACTGGTGGCTTTGGAAGAGAGACCGCTTTTCTGTGATTTGGCTGTTAGCTTTGTTGTATCTGAAAGTGGCCCCACGGCTAGTTCATCCGCAGCAGCTCTGTTGGGCCTGTCTCCCAGGGTGTTCCTGTTTTTGTCTTCTGATGTACCCACTTTATTTCTTTTATTTTTAAGATTTTATTTATTAAAAAAAAAAAGATTTTATTTATTTATTTATTTGAGAGAGACCTTGTACAAGTGAGCATGGTCGGGGAGGGGGAGGAAGAAAGGGAGAAGTAGGGAGGCCGATGCGAGACTCGATCCCAGGACCCTGGGGTCACGTGAGCCGAAGGCCGACGCTTAACCGACAGCCACCCGGGCACCCCTGAATATATACACTATATAAACCAATCTTTGTTTCCAGTCTTCCTTCTCCATCACCTTCCCCTTGGTGACCAAACATTCACAGTCACAAGTTTCTTTAGCTCTGCACCCATTTCAGGGTACCTTAAGCAATCCATTGGTGCTGGAAACAAATCTACTATCGTGCGGTTTGATGTATGAAGAGAGAGAGAGAGAGAGAGCGAGCTGGGCCCCAGGGCCATTGAATAGATTTATTTTCAGTCTTACTTACAGGCTGAGGTTCGGCGTACGGTCCGGGCTATTTGACTCGGAGCTCCACCTCTTCTTCAGGCTGGAAAGTACAGCTGACGGTCGAACAACACAGGGGCTAAGGCCACTGACCCCCCAGTGCCATTGAAAATCCACATCTCACTCTTGACCCCCCAGAAACTTTGCTAGCAGTTGACCAGGAGCCTTCCCAGCAACCGAAAGTACCCATATTTTATCATAGGCATTACACACCGTGTTCTTACAGTTAGAGCAAAGAAGATGCTATTAATACAATTACAAGAAGGAAGGAATGCCCTTCGGGTACTGTACTGTGTTTATTGAAAAAGAAAATCCAGGTAAAAGTGGACCGTACATAGTTAAAACCCATGCTGTCAAGGGCATTTGTACTGTTCCGCATGATCCAGCACAGGCCCTGTCCGGGCTCCGTCCGTCCGTCGGTCCGTCTTCTTGTTTGAGGAAAGCAGGAACGTGCTTCCTGCCACTCGGGGTGAAGTGTTAAGAGCAAGCAAGCCACAACATTAAAGAAACCCTGTGAATTGCTGATTTGTGTTAATGCCTATAATCCATATAAGCAGGATTTACATATTCATTTATTTTTATACATTTTATTTATTTATTTATTTATTTATTTATTTATTTATTTATTAATGATTCGATGAGAACAAGTTAAAATCTGAGAAGAAAATACACAGCAGCCAGATGGTCCATTTTAGAACCCCTCTTGAGTGAGTTAACAAGCCTTTATTGAGTGCTTGACTTCTGGAAAATAGGATGCTGTATGTACTGGAAGAGAGAAAATACCCGTAAGACCCCCATTCCTTCAAGCAGGTAAATCTTGTTGTTGGAGGCCCTTGAAATGCGTATTTATAAAAATTTCTTGGTAGAAATTGAGGACTACCTCTAAGTTAACAATATTGCAATTTATTAATTCATTTATTTTAAAAAGGTTTTATTTGAGAGAGAGAGGGAGAGCACGAGTGGGGGGAGGCCAAGGGAGAAGAACCTCATGCCAGCGTGAACTTTGAAGCCCAGGGCTGCCTCGTTGAACAGAAATGCCCTGCAAGCACGGTCTTCTAATTTTGATGTGTAAACTCCTAACAGCAGTTTTAAGATAAATATAGGAGTCAAATAGACTTCCATTTCTAATTCCAGTTTCAGAGAACAAAAGATTTATTTAAAAGGCCGAATTAGGGGATCCCTGGGTGGCTCAGCGGTTTAGCACCTGCCTTTGGCCCAAGGCGTGATCCTGGAGTCCCGGGATCAAGTCCAGTGTCGGGCTCTGGGCATGGAGCCTGCTTCTCTCTCTGCCTCTCTCTCTCTCTCTCTCTCTCTATCATAAATAAATAAATAAATAAATAAATAAATAAATAAATAAATAAATAAATAAAATCTTTAAAAAAATAATAAAAGGCCGAATTAACTATCCTATTTTTGAAGTAATTTTGAAATGTATTTTCATCTCCTCCATGGTCTTTAACTTTGTTCTACCGTTAAGACTAAACATAGAGCCAGTTACTCAGCTCACCTGTTCACCGCCGTGGGCCTTACACCTCCTTTACCAGGGGCTCTGCCTGGATTCAGGATGTGAGACCCATTAACCTTTTTTAAAAATTGGCAGTTTTGCCCACCAGATGCTTTGCCTCTCAGTTGCTTTATAGCGTTTGATGCGTCCAACGTGTGGCCACCACCCAGACCGACCCATACAGGTGGTAGGACGGTGGGCCCGACGCGCCTTTTCAGCAGTGGCCTCATCCATGATCCCCCTGGTTCTCCAGCGCGTGGCAGTAGTGTTGCCAGGGTGGGGTGTCAAGGCCCCCCTCTATCAACAAAACATTTCACACCTTTCTCCCTGCCCGCCTGCGCCCTCACCCGCGCTCTTGCCCTTGACCTGATTTAGTAAGTCGCCCTCAGGTGCCTGACACACATTCTGATCCCGTCACGGCTCTGCGGTTCACCTGCTGTAGACCGTGAGGTTGTTGGGGCGCCTGGGGAGCCCCAGCAGGCAGAGTGTCTGCCTTCGCCCCGGGCTAGACCCCTGGGATTGGGCCCCGTGACTGGCTCCATGCGCAGCTCGGACTCCACTTGTCCCTCTCCCCAAGGCGTGCTTGTGCTCTCTCCCCCCCCTTCCCTCTCTCTCTCCCCCATCTCTCCACCCTCCCCGTCTCTTGCCCCCCTCTCCCCCCTCTGTCACTCCTGTCTTCCCTTCTCTATCCCCACCTTAACCCCCTCTCTTCCCCCTCTCCCCCCTCCCCCCTCCTCTCTCTCCCCTCTGTCCTCCCTCTCTCTCCCCTTCTCTCCTCCTCTCTCCCTCTCTGTGCCCCCTCTGTCCCCCCTCTGTCTCTCTTCTCTCTCTCCTCTCTCCCCTCTGTCCCCTCTCTGTCCTCTCTCTCCCCTCTCTCTCTCCTCTGCCTCCTGTCTATCCCCCTCTGTCCCCCTTCTGTCTTCCCTCTTGTCTCCTGTCTCCCCTCTCCCCCTTCTCTCTCCCTTCTCTCTCCCCTCTCTGTCCCCCCTCTCTCCTCTTTCTCCTCTCTCTCCCTCCAATAAGGAAATAAAAGCCTTAAGAAGAATGAAGAGGACAGGATGGATGGAGGAGGACAGGAGAGGTAGAAAGGGGCGGTTTATAGGCCGGCTGACTGTCGGGGCACAGGGGAAGACATGAGTACCAGGCCTGAGCGCGGGCGGGAGGCCGGGGAGCGTGGCGGGCGGGGGGTCTGCAGAGGGCTGCCCTCACCTGCAGGAGGGGGTGCGGCACCGAGGGAGACGCCCTGCAGAACTGGGGGTCCAGGGTGCGGGTGGACCCGGAGGTCAGGGGGGAGCCCGGCCACAGCTCCTGGGTGTCAGCCTCGGCTCATGGGCAGAGGCCTGGGTGGAGTGAGGTCCGATGGCAGTGCCCCTGTGCCCCCTGTGCCCCCCTGTGTGCCCCCTCCCCCCATGCCCTCTGTGCCCCCTGTGCCCCCCTGTGCCCTCGTGTGCCCCCCATGTGCCTCCCCAGGAGGCCACGGGGAGCTGACAGGTGCAGAGAGCCACTGATGGCGGTTGTGGTCCCAGGTGGCCTCCCGCGGCTTTCTTGGGGCCTTCTAGAATACTCTAGTGTAGGAACGAGTTTTATGCGAGACTCTATTGAAACCTCAAGACAGAAAGCAGGAGCTCTAAGTAGGAAATAACCCCCGTGATGTGGAGGGTTGGGGAGCCCCGGACTGGGGGGGAATGCCCCTGGCTGGGGGGGGATGCCCCGGATGCCCCCCCCTGCGAGCAGCTCCCTGCGGGGGGCATGTCAGGCCGAGGCCCCAGGGGAGGGTCCAGCGCCGAGCGGCCCAGGCAGCATCGGGGGGTTGCAGTGAGTGGGCTGGGAGGCCGTGCGGGAGCTGCCCTCAGCAGCTGGGGGGGGGGCACGTAGGCCGAGGTGGGAGCCTCCGGGACCCTCTGGCCACGCATCTCGGACTCTTTTTTTTTTGTTTAGATCTTGTGTATTTATTCACTGGAGACCGAGAGAGGCAGAGGCACAGGGAGAGGGAGAAGCGGGGAGCCCGACGTGCGGCTCGATCCTGGGCCCCAGGTCACGGGGTCACGGCCTGGGCCACCGCCCACCCTGGAGCCTGGGCACCTGCAGGGAGCCGCATACAGGGCTTGATCCCGGGCCCCAGGGTCAAGGCCTGGGCCGCCGCCCACCCTGGAGCCCCAGGCACCTGTAGGGAGCTGAATGCAGGGCTTTTTCCCGGGCCCCGGGGTCATGGCCTGGGCCGCTGCCCACGCTGGACCTGGGGGCACCTGCAGGGAGCCTCACGTGGGCTCGATCCCGGGCCCCAGGTCACAGCCCGACTCTGAGCCCCAGGCCTCACCTCCTGCCCCTGTTGCCGACCCGGGCACCGTGTGCAAACACCGGCTGCATGCCTTTGTTCCCGGTTCAAGCAGCGGCAGGCCCGCACCTCTCCCAGCTCGTGAACAGCGTGGGCACGAGGCCAGGAGCTGGGTTCCAGGGTCAGGGTCCTGCCTGGACACCCCCCGCCCCTGCCTCCAGGCCCTTTGGGCAGTGGCACCTGCAGTGACCGCCGGGGCAGGTGGCGCCCGGACACAAGCCGGGCCTGGTGTTGCAGGCCCATGAAGAGGCAGGAGCTTCAGTGTCCTCGCCTCCGCTTGGTCTTCGTGGGACAAGAATTGTCAGCGGCTCCCTGGGGTCCCTGACTACGTCCTGGTGTGTCAGGCACACGTCACATGGGAGTTTTTCATTTCTGAGTGCTGTGCAGACGACTAGGGGACAGTAGCCTTGTCTTTGGTGCTTTCACGTAATATTAGTTGACTGGTGGTGGTGACTTCTCTTGGAAGTTTCGCTTTGAGATTTTAATTTATAGCTTGTAGCAAAGAGATGGCAACTTTATGGTAAATGTTGAATGCAACCGTGAAAATAACATTATTACCTTCTCTCCCTTGGCTACATCTGCTAGAGACTCCTAAGTGTAACTGTGTGCATTTTCTTTAATAGAATTTGTTAGCTTCTTTTCTGAAATAAAATCGGCTTGCTTTATTATTCATAAGTATGTTACTTTTCCTAAAACTTAAGTCGGGGTAGTTTCACACCAAAATGGGTAAACATTTTTATTCTTCTTGGCTTCGTTGCTCTGACTTCTTCATAAAATTTGGAAATCACATTTTAACTTTTCATTGCCTTTTTTTATTAAGTGTTTGGAACGCTAAGCACATGGAAGCATCTTGATTTTTACTAGGTCGTGGTAACAGCCTAGTCAAATTTGATTTTTTTCAGTCTCCAGATTGATTTTTTAAAACCGTTTAGAAAGAACCCATACTTGATGCCATTTATCATCTTGTAGATTTTAATGTCATATTGTCCAAGTTCCTCAGTAATTATTTGCAGGTTTCCAGGACTTAAATAAATAGTAAGCTATAAACCTGAAAAATATACAGTAATTTGTGGAATCATACCAAAATAAAATTATACCTTCTTACCCGTGAATGAAAAGCTACATTATTTAAAGACCACCAAATTATAGGAAAAAGAGGGTTGAAAACCAAAACCTAAATCTACATATTTTAGACACTTATTCAACTAAACCTGCTTTATTAAAATCACTTTAAGGTGCTCCAGTGAATTATTTATACATATTTTATCCAAAGATTCTCCCCTAACTGCCGATACTGCTGACATAGGTTCAGGTGAGTTGACCTCGAGCTGAAAGGATGCTTCCCAGTGCACGGGACATGCTGAACAGAGTCGTGACCATGATACTGTGTGACGTGTTTTTGAGGGTGTGTTTATATGATCCCAATAAAAACTACATCCCTTCTTGGTAGGAGAGGAGAAGGTGCTGGTGCACAGAAGGATTGCCGTGGGGAGGTGAGGTTCTTGAGCAGCAGAATGAGATCTGCACTATGACTGTCCTCTTTTGGGGATTACAGAACGAAATAATGAATGAGATGTAGCAAAAACTTCGATTTGTAAAACATCCTTTCTGCATTTTTGAAGAAAAGGACTTGGTCTGTCAGAACCAGTGCTGATTTTGAGGAATGAATGCGATGTTGATCGAATGACTTTGATGCCATCACGAGATACGGAACACCACTACCTGACGCCAGCCTTTATACTAGGATGCGGCTGCAAACTCTCTCTCGCATTAGGAAGTGCAATCCGCCTCCTCTCTAAAATAGGTTTAAACTGTTGTCCTCATCAGTAAAATACGATTGACTCTCAATCAAAGTGGTATTCCAGCTCGGTCCCCTCTTGATGCTTCAGATCTTTTAAAGACAGTATCCTGCAGGGGTGCCCCGAAGTGTACCTCAAGCTCACCGTGTTTAAAAGCAGTTGTATTATTTGCTCTCAAGCTCGCTTGATTATAATCCTCCCTGGTTGCACGTACCCAACTGATCCTTCTCCCTCTTTCCTTTCCTGCACCAGCTCCTGCACTGTCTCCTTAAAGTCCCTCTTGCCTGTCTCTGGCTCCCTCCTGTTCCAGTGATGCTTTGGTTGAGACCCTCGGGGTAGGGTCAGTGGGCAGTGCAGGAGGCTCCCTACCGGGTCGCCTGCCTGGGCTGCAGGAGTGACCTCTAATCCATCCACCTCGCGCTGGGCTCTCAAAGTGGTTGATCTGAAACAAAAATCTGATCATGTGAGCCCCGCCTGACATGTTCGCTGCCTCCCGGCTGCCCACAGAACACAGCTTTCCTTCTTAAACGGTTTCCATGCACAAGACACTCTTCAAATATATTATCTCGTATAATCCTTGCAGCAAGTAAGTGAGGCGCTTACCACCTCTTATTATCTCCATTTTTCAAACGTGGAAACAGACACGGAGGGATTGTGTGCCTGGCCCGGTTCACGAGGCCGCAGGACAACAGTGGGGCCTGATGCTGGGTCCCCTTTGTAGACACTGCGCTGGTTTTTCTGACTCAGCTTCCCCTAAAGGCAAGGCTTGAAAGTCAAACCGACCAGAGAGGATGCGCTCGTTCTGTATCATCACCTGCCCACGTGTGGGGTCGCCTTGCCACATTCTGGAAAGGAGTCCGTTTTAAGTTTTACAGCATAAAGTTAACATGGAAAGGCGAGGAATCGATCTTGGCCTGGGTGCTGGCCTGTCATAAGCACTAGTGGCTCTTAAGCTGTTAGTGCCTCGTGTGGCTTCAGTTTTAGTTGAGTCACTTTTAAATGTTTTTGCAGCACTCAGACATGATCTTTTTCTTGAGCACGGTCTTTTCTTGCCGCTGTATCCTGGACGGTGTGGGGCATACACTTTGCTCCAGAGAAAAATATAATGACGCTGAGCCATTGGGATGAAGATATTTCACTTCTTGCTTCTGCCTGAGGCAATCCTGAGTTGTCAGCTGTTGCAGAAGTTGAGAAAACTTTAAAATTTTTATGGATGGAGCCATCGAAAGCTTTCTGTCCAAAAGTTAAGTTTTGTTTGAGAAAGGGAACATATAAATCCAAATGCGTAGCCTCATTTTGCTAACTCTCTACCCTTCTTTCAACCCATAGTTTATTCTGAGCATTTATCCTATTTTCTGAGGTCATTCATTTTCCTTCTAGTGTCAGATAGGTTGGAAAATAGTTTTATCCATTGAAACATGTATTGTTTCTTGATCATGGTTGAAACTTTGGTGAATAAATTAAAATGGGTAAATTTCTAAATGCATCTTCCATGTGAGAAGCCTTCATCTCTTTGATAATGGCCATCACGTCCCCCTACGTCACCTCTCCTTTAAATATTCAGGTTCCACCCAGAACATGACTTTCACTTATTTCACCATTATGATTCCACTTGGAATTAGAAGACCCATGTATATAAGCAGGTATCGTTTTGTGTCCTAGAAAATCAGTGGTGGTTATCTTAAATAGAACCATCTTAGGGGCTGAATTGTGTCCCCTCAAAATTCATGTGTTTGGAGTCCTAACTCCCAGTATGTCAGAATGTGACCATATTGGGAGATGGGGCCTTTGAAGAGATACTTAAAGACAATGAGGTCATATGTTGGGTCCTCACCTCATATGACTGGTGTCCTTATTAGGAGAGATTAGGGCACAGACAGAGACGGTGAGGAGGTTGCCATCTGCAAGTGAAGGAGAGAGGCCTCAGGAGGAACCAAACCTCCTGACAACTTGATCTTAGACTTCTGGCTTCCAGAATTGTGAGAAAATACATTTCAGTTGTTTCAGCCATCCAGTCTGTGGTATTTTGTTATGACAGCTGCAGCAAATTAAGATAGTCTGTAAACTTCGTGCTTTAATTCCTCAAACCTGAGATAGTGATTATTGAACCTTGATTTGTAGCCTTGGTAGATTAAGTGAAAGGGATGATTTATGGGCAGACTGAAAATTGATATTATCCAAAACATGTTAGTTTTTTTTTTCTTTTAAGATTTTATTTTTAAGTAATGTCTACACCCAACGTGGGGCTCGATCTCACAACCCTCAGATCAAGAGTCACCCGCTCCCCTGGCTGAGCCGGCCACGTGCCTTCCTGTTAGCTGTTGTGGGTGTTTCTTCTCTACTTTTACTATAGAAGGGAATGTTCATTCTAAAGTAAAAGCAATGAAAGTTTAAAAACACAGCTTTTGAACAGAAGTGGTAGCTTTACAGGATAGGTTTTGTATACGGATGAGAACGAAATTTTGATGATTTGAGTCTTGAGAACATTTGCCTGAGTAAATGGTCTGTAGCCTGAGAGACTTTGGGACCATGCCAGTTGAGGAGTCCTAAAAGTTCTAAAGTTCCCTAAAGAGTACTTGAAAGATAGGGAGTGATAGATGAGTCGTTTAGTATTTATGAACATCTGATTTCTAATCACGAACTGATGCCATCTTGGATTCTGTGATGCCACAAGTTAGGAAAATTTTCATTTTGCATTAATAAGAATAAACATTGATTTGGGAAAGAATCACCAATTGATGCCAAATTGGGGGCAGGAGAAGTTTGAGGGAGAGCAAAATATTTACATGCTCCTAAAGCATCTCCTTATAGGTTTTTTATTCATTGCAAAGACAAAAAATAGTGCCTATAGTGGAGAAATGGAACATCAAAATGACCACCATTAAAGAGGGGCAGATGTGTGATCTGGGTTTGCTGCCATGAGAGAAATGTAAAATCACTTTTGTAGCATTCTGACAAACACATTATCTGAATGGAATCATGAGGAAGTGTCAGGTAAAGCCCAATAGAGGAGTATTCTAAAAAAAATACCTGGCTTTTCTCCTCAAAATGGCAATATCATGAAAGACAGAGAAAGGTTGAGGAGTTGTGCTGGATAGAAGAAGACTCTGAGAAGTGCCAGTTAAATGCAATTCATGTCTCTTGATCGAATCCTAGACTGGGAAATCCAGTTAAAAAGGACATACTTGAGCTACTTGACAGTGGGATATGGGCTATGTATTATGTTGTGACTGGCAATTCTTTTTTTTTTTCTGTAAAGGACCAAATAGTAAATTTTTTTAGGCTTTGCAGGCCATCTTGGCTCTCTTGTACCAACTCTCCAGCTTTGTTATTGTTCACATTGTTGCCGTGGCAACACACAAAGAATGGGCATGGTTGTGTTCCAGCAAAATTGTCTTCACAGAATCAGTTGGCAAGCCAGGGGTTGACCCTTAGGGTTGCTGAACCCTGCACTATATAATCATATTGTGTCAATGTTCAAGTTTCCAAGTTTGCTAACAGCGTCAAGGTTATGTAAGAGAATGTTCTTGTAGTTTGGAAATACATACCCGGAAACACTGGAGGATTAAGGGCATGTTGTTGTATGCTACCTACTATCAAATTGTTTAGGAAACACACATAAGTTGGATAGGATTATAGAATAAATGTTAAAACATTTGGAAAGATTAAGAGAAAATAAATGTGATGGCGTGTTGAAAATTGGTTAGTAAAGGACTAACCAATAATACAAAGAACAGGATACAAATAATTCTTTGTATTATTCTTGCAACTTCTCTGTAAGTTTGAGATATTTTCTAAATAAAAAAGATAAAAGCAAATTAAAAGAGTTCCCTCCGCTTAAAGTGGGTAGGGAAGCAAGAGACAAAACTAACGATCAACATACATGCGCACACACACACCTCCTCCCAGTGTTGCGCCATCTGTGACATACTGAACCATGTGAATAAAAAGAAGCTACAAAACTAGGCTTCTGGGGACTGACTATTCATATAAAAGGCAGGATTCATGAGAGAGACGAAAACAAAGTACAGAATTAGGAACAAAGGCTCAGCAGAACCTCATTTGGCCTTTGAGCTCTCTTGAAGGACAAAGCTGTGGGAAGAAAGCAAAATGTGGATGTGTTGGTGATATTTTTGCTGTTTTCCTTACCTTCCTCTCAATCCTTTCCTCCCTCAATACCCCCCTTTTTCTTTTTCTTCCTCTTTCTCTCCTTTTGTTTCTCTCATTGGCCTTTTTAAAGTCTTCTCTCTCTCTTCCTCTACTTTTTACTTCCCTCTCCTAAGATAGGTAGTAGTACATGGATTTGCTTCTGGTATATTCTTACTAAACACCAACTGAGTTAAAATCATTGTAGAGAAATCATAATCAGCACAGCTATGTTCAAATCATTGAAAGCCTAGCTCCAAAACCTCAATAAGAAATATCCAGGGTTCATTCCACACATACTCACATATACCTGCTGAACCTTTAGCTTATGATTAAAAATAGGAAAGAATATGATTCACCTTCCATTAGCTTGGTCCATTTCTTAGACAGGCCATTTTCTACTTATTGATTGGCCTGATTTTTGGGGAGTGTGTGTGTGTGTGTGTGTGTGTGTGTAGTTCAGGAGGGCTTTTTTTTCTATTCAGTGCTTTTCTGATTTCTATTTTCACTTATTTGTAATTGTTTCCCTTTAAGACATCTCTTTGCTCCAATAATATAGCCCCTATTACAGCTGCTACTCCAATTGCACCTTAACCCAAACTTAACAGCTTTCTTTTTTTTTTTGCATGTGAAGCAGTGTTATTTTATTTTTTAATGGTGTACAGTGTGATGATGTTAATATACATTGTAAAATGGTTACCATGATCAAGTTAGTTGCCATATACATCATCTCACGTAGTTATCATTTTTGTGTATGTATGATGGTAACATTTAAGATCTACTCTCAAAAAAAAAAATCTCTCTTAGCATGGATTTTAGGTGACGAGTGCAGTATTATTAACTATAGTCACCATGTTGTACATTAGATCCATAGAACTTCTTTTTCATCTTGTAATTGAAAGTTTGTTGATAAACAGCAAAGAAATTGATCAGTAATCAAAAAACAAAACAAAACAAAAAAACCCAAAACAAAAACAAAAACAAAAAACCTCCCAACAAACACAAGTCCAGGATCAGATGGCTTCACAAGGCAAATTTTTACCAAACATTTAAAGAAGTTAACACCTATTCTTCTCAGACTATTCTAAAAAAATAGAAAAGGAAGGAAAACTTTCAAATTTATTCTTTGAGGCCAGCATTATCCTGATACCAAAACCAGATAAAGACACTACTAAAAAATTAGAGAACTACAGGTCAGTGTCCCTGAAAAATATAGATGCAAAAAATCCTCAACAAAATATTAGCAAACTGAATCCAACAACACATTTAAAAGAAACATTCACCACAATCAAGTGGGATTTATTCCTGGGTTGCAAGAGTAGTTCACTATTTGCAAATCAATCATCATGATACATCACATCAATAAGAGGGTAAGAACCATATGATCATTTCAGTAGATGCAGAAAAAGCATTTGACAAAGCACCACATCCATTCATGATAAAAACTCTCAACAAAGCAGGTTTAGAAGAAACATACCTCAACATAATAAAGGCCATATATGAAAATAACATAGCTAACATCATCCTCAGTGATGAAAAACAGAGTTTTTCCCCTCAGGACAGGTAAAGACAAGGATGTCCACTCTCACCACTTTTATTTAACATAGTACTGGAAGTCCTAGCCACAGCAATCAGACAACAAAAAGAAATAAAAGGCATCCAAATCAGTAAGGAAGAAGTAAAACTTTCATTATTTCTGATGACATAATACTATGTAAGAAAACCTGAAAGACCACCAAATAACTGCTGGAACTGATAAATGAATTCAGTAAAGTTTCAGGATACAAAATCAAAGTACAGAAATCTGTTGCATTTCTATACATCAATAATGAAGTAGCAGAAAGAGAAATTAAGCAATCTATCCTATTTACAACTGCGCCAAAAATAACAAGACCCCTAGGAATAAACCTAATCAAATTGGTGAAAGGCCTATACTCTGAAAACTATAAAACATTGATGAAAGAGATCGAAGATAACAGAAAGAAGTGGAAAAATATTCCATGTTTATGGGTTGGAAGAACAAATATTGTTAAAATGTTCATACTACCCAAAGCAATCTACACATTTAACACAATCCCTATCAAAATACCAACAGCATTTTTCTCAAAACTAAAACAATTCTAAAATTTGTGTAGAACAAAGACCCTGAATAGCTAAAGCAATGGAGCAAAGCTAGAGGTATCACAGTTCTGGGCTTCAAGTTATATTACAAAACCATAGTAATCAAAACGGTATGGAATCGGCCCAAAAATAGACACATAGATCAATGGAACAGAATAGAAAACCCAGAAATAAATCCACAACTATATATTCAATTAATCTTCGACAAAGCAAGAAAGAATATCCAGTGGGAAAATGATAATCTCTTAAACAAATGGTGTTGGGAAAACTGGACAGCAATATGCAAAAGAAAGAAGCTGGACCACTTACTTATAGCATATATGAAAATAAATTCAAAATGGATTAAAGATCTAAATGTGAGACCCGAAACCATAAAAATCCTACAAGAGAATCCTACATAGGCAGTAATATTGGCTCTAGCTGGGAAGCCTGGGTGGCTCAGTGGTTGAGCATCTGCCTTTGGCCCAGGGCGTGATCCTGGAGTACCAGGATCGAGTCCCACGTCAGGCTCCCTGCATGGAGCCTGTTTCTCTCTCTGCCTGCCCCCCTCTCTCTCTGTGTCTCATGAGTAAATAAATAAGAATCTTAAAAAAAAAATTGGCTCTAGCAATTTTTTTCTAGCTATGTCTCCTGAGGCAAGGGAAACGAAAGCAAAAATAAACTATCGGGACCACATCAACATAAGAAAGCCCCTGTACAGCGAAGGAAAGTAGAAGACAACATACAGAATGGGAGAAAACATTTGCAAATGACATGTCTGTTAAAAAGAGTTAGTATCTAAAATATATAAAGAACTCAACACTCAAAAAGCCAAATAATCCAATTAAATGGGTGGAAGACATGAATAGACATGTCTCCAGAGAAGACATCCAGATGGCCAACAGGCACATGAAAAGATGCTCAATATCACTTACCAGGGAAATACAAATCAAACTTATCACCTCACGCCTGTCAGAATGGCTAAAGTCAACCACACAGGAAATAGGAGGTATTGGTTGGTGAGGATGTGGAGAAAGGGGAGCCCTCTTGCCCTGTTGGTGGGGATGCAAACTGGTGCAACCACTGTGGAAAACAGTGTGGAGGTTCTTCAAAAAGTTGAAACTAGAACTACCCTACAATCCAGGAATTACACTACTGGGTAGGTACCCCCAAAATACCAAAGCACGAACTCAAAGGGATGCATGCACCGCTATGTTTACTGCAGCATTGTTTACAACAGCCAAATTATGGAAGCAGTCCAAGTGTCCACGGATAGGTGAATGGATAAAGATGTGGTTGTATATACAATGGAATATTATTCAGCCATAAAATAGAATGAAATCTTGGCATCTGCAAGAGAGTACAAAGCTAAGCGAAATAAGTAAGAGAAAGACAAGTACCATATGATCTCACTCATTTGTGGAATTAAACAAAACAAAACAAAACAAACAAACAAAGGATAAAAAAGAGACAAACCAAGAAACAGACTCTTAATTATAGAGCAGAAAGTGATGGTTACCAGAGGGGAGGTGGGTGGGGGAATGGGTGAAGTAGGTGAGGGCGACTGAGGAGGGTACTGGTGATGAGTGCCGGGTGATGTATGGAATTTTTGAATCACTATATTGTACACCTGAAATTAATATGACACTGTGTTAACGAACTGAGATTCAATAAAGAATAAAAGAGAGAGTTTATATGTCTTGACCTACATATCCCCATTTCCTCTACCCCTTTGCCTCTGGAAACCACTGTCCTAGTCTGGTTCTATAAGCTTGATCTTTTACAAATCATCTTTGGTGCTCTTCTGCAAGAGGTCTGTCTCAACCTTTTCTGCTCATTTTCCATAATATCTAGAATCCTCTGCCCAACGGTTTTTTTTTTTGTGTTCATTTGCTGCTCTCAAATATATTGAGAATCAAGCATTTTATTTTGTTCAGTAAAATTTTACACAGCAAATGTGACAGTTATCAGAAAACTGGATATCCTGTAAATACCTTTACTATTTGGTTATATTTATGACAGTGAATGAGAAAATGTTGCATATGTGTACTCTGAATTTTTTCAACTACTGGACTTAACAGTTACTTGCATTAAATTCATTTAACGCCAAGAGAATATTGCTGCATAAAATTTACTTTCAAATGATGTCCTTCAATAGTATTTATTGAAAGCACTCCCATGTATTCTAATGATATTTTGACTGTCCAACTAAAAAGACACTTAAGTTACCCCTTAAGGTAATGTGGCTTAACCCTCCTAGTTTGGTTTCTCTACAGTTGGGTGGCTTACTCTTTTTTTAAGAGAAAGAAATTCACAATGGTTAAATGTAGTGAAAATGAGTACTTTTTAGAAAAAAAAACTGTACACATTAAAGTGATATAATCAGGACTTATAATAGTTTACAGGGAAGGCTTTTTAGCCATTTAAAATGGAAACATGTTGTTTCATCTCCGGATACTGCTTTATTGAACCCCTAAAAATCTGTGTGATAAGAATTATTGATAAGCAAAAATCTGCCCTGTTCTGTTTTTTGTTTTGTTTTGTTTTTTCCTTGTCTTTTCTGAGATAACAAAAAAGCTGCAAGCAATTCCTAACTGAAGCATTCCTTCACTGGAACTGGTCTTTTTTGAAAGATGAGAGAAGTGCCATAGTAAAGCAAAGAAATTGTTAGGGACCTAAAGTGAAAAGCAGTAGGTTATTATGAATAATTTTGTGAACTTACATGAGATTTATTTTAACATGACTACTTTTGTTCAAAAGCTTATTAGAGGTTAACAAAATGATTTCATAGAAAAAGCCAAAGCTCAGACAACTGTTCATAATTAGCATTTATGAGACAAGGACACAAAGAACTTTAGAGCTCAAAGGAACCTTACAACATTCTAACAAATTCCATTATATTAAAAAGAAGGAAACTATGACCTAAGTAGAAGTAAGTGTTTTCATGAGGTCTGAAGTAGACTGCGAGGTTTTTTTTTGTTGTTGTTTTTGTTTTTGTTTAACTACAAGGTATATAAAGTAAAATGGTTAATTTATTATTGTGCTTAGATATGACAGGATATAAAAAATATATTAAAAAATTTAAAAAAGGTATGACAGGATATATGAAATTTTTGTTCATTGCAATTTATTGTATTCGTTTTCTATGGCTTGCTGCAGCAGATTGCAATAAAGGTGGTGGCTTTAAACCACAGAAATTTATTAACTTACGTTTCCTGAGGTCAGAGGTCAGGTGGTTTCAGTGGGCTAACATCAATGTTGGGCTTCTTCAGGAGGCTCTATTCATTGGTTTGTCTTTTGCAAGTTTAAGCCAAGCCAACCTTGCTTGGCCCAGGGCTCTTTTCTTGATCTTTTAAAGCTTTCAAGGTCAGGCACTGCCCTCTCTCAGGTTCCCAGCTGCTTCCTCCTAACACGTGCGAGGACGCGGATGATTACATCGGATTTACCCAGGCCATGCAGGATCATCTCCCCATCTCCAAGTCAGCCGATTAGCCACCTCATCCACAACGTTAACTCCTCTTTGTCTCATAATCTGTCACAAGTAATAATCTGAATACTTATGTTAAAATAAAAATATGAGTGGATGCTTGGGAGGAACAGGTATGAATTTATTTGATTGTTTAATGTTCCTGTGTCTTCCCCTACCCTCAGCCCTTGTGTTAGAACATCTCCTCTACTACTCTAGGGCATTAATAAATAACAACATTATAAGAAATGGCTAGCATTTTACTTTACTGTATTGGAAGTGGCTTTCCTGGTCAGGATATAAATTATTTTGGAGGGATTTTTCAAGTCCTTAGAAGTTAGGCAAATCAGGTGTGCTCTCCTTGTGCACATTCTTATCGTATTAATGTGTAACGACAATGTTTCCTGGCATACACGTCCAGCTAAATACACAAGATAACCTTTTGTTTCTTGATAGATGGCTTAATATGCATTCTAGCTCGATAAAATAAATGGAGGAACACGGTCATTTATAGTGGTCATTTCTTTTTTTTACAAGGTTAGATACTGGTCTGGTTGTGCTCATCTTGCCGTGGGTGTTGTGATCTTGTTTTTCTACAGATATGAAAAGTACATTTATCATTTCTAACCACAAACTACCTTGTTTCAAAGCTGTAAGATTTATTTATCAAAGGGAACTTGTGTGGGAAAGGAATTTGCACCGTATTGGTTGAATCAGATACATTAGTCTTTTTTGTTTTGTAAAGGTGTTTCATGTGCGTATTGAATTTCCCCAGCCTGAGGTAGTGTTTCTGTTTGGTCCAAAGATTCTAGAAATTTTTTTTTTCTGATTGCAATAGAAACACTGCAAATTTTCAAAGGGCTGGAGGTATCTTTGATTAAAAGGAAGTTCCAAATAGTTGTTGGGTAAAAGGTAATTGAAAGAAAGTAGAACAGAACTGATAGCAGTCTGCTTCTTTCAGTCTTTCTTTCTTTCTTTCTTTCTTTCTTTCTTTCTTTCTTTCTTTCTTTCTTTTTTTCTTTCTTTCTTTCTTTCTTTCTTTCTTTCTTTCTTTCTTTCTTTCAAGATTTTATTTATTTATTTGAGAGAGAGAGTGCACGAGCATTTGTGGGGAAGGGCAGAGGCAGAGGGAGAAGCAGACTCCCTGCTGAGCAGGGAGCCCAATGTGGGGCTCGATCCCAGGACCCCGAGATCATGACCTGAGCCAAAGGCAGATGCCCAACCAACTAAATCACCTAGACGCCCCTAGCAAGTCTGTTTCTTGGGGTGGGAATAAACAGACACATCTATAAACGAATGGCCAGCGGGGAGGTTTGGATGCTGTCCAGGGAAGTTTTGGAATTACTGATGAGTTTGTTGGGAGTCTATAAATCTGCTACAGAACGATTTTGTTTACATCAAAAGTTTACATCAAAGAAAATAGGTTCCACGATATTATAAACTTGAGCACTGAAAAGGGTATCAGTCCAAATAGAGGTAAATTATACTGCTTGAAAATAAACTTTCATGCTAGGAAGTGTCAAGGTGGGGTATTGACAGGCAGTTAAATGAAGGGCCCAATAAACTAATGCTGAAAACTATAGTTAACTAAAAGCTTAGAATTCAAGATTTGTGTGATGCTGCCAGACCAAAATTTTGTCCAAGGTGGTATGTGTGTTTGGCATATATATATTTAGTAAATCTAGAAAGACTCATCTGTTAATATTCCCAGAAACTGAGTCCCAAAGGAGTTTGCCCTGATGACTCAACCACCAATAAAAAGTCTCATTCTCTTTATCGTCGAGTAAGAGTTTTCAAATTAGAACAGCCTTTCCTTACTTGACAAGAACCTGAGTGTCTGCTAATCGTCTGGCATTACATTACGTGGTAGATACAGAATCTAAGAAAATTCAGTCCCTGACCTCGTGTGTCTAATGGGGAAGCTTCATTTTAGTTTTAGTATTTTAAATATTTTAGGTATGTATATATGTATGTATTCACTTATTTAGAGAGCACCTGAGTGGAGGGAGGGGCAGAGGGAGAGGGAGAGAAAATCTTAAGCAGACTCCACACTGAGCGTGGAGCCTGACGTGGGGCTTGATCTCATGATCCTGAGATCACGACCTGAGCTGAAACCAAATCAGATGCTTCACCAACTGAGCCACCCAGGCACCCTGGGAAGGTGTGTTTTAATTAGTTAATCAGACCACATTAAGGTACCTACAGCTGTGAGAATCTGGGACACCTTCCCCCAAAAGGTGAGCTGTGATCAGAGGGGTAACTAGGATGCGATACAGTGGAGAGAGATGGGTTGGGGAGGGCAAAGCATTCACGTTTGAGGAGACAACATTACAAAGACTATGTGGCTGGAGGGTGTGGGAGTTCACGGAGTGTAGAATGGGAGAAAGTGCTGAGGGATATGAGGTTGGAGAATAAGGTGGTGTACCGGATGAGGACTGTATCATTAAAGGGTTTTAACAAGGTTGGTCATGGTGGTGATAAAAGTGGATTTCTGTTTCAAAAGATCATTTTGGTGACAACGTAGAGCAGGAGCAGGTAGGATTGACCATAGGGGGATGAATGGAGCAATCTGGGGTCATCTGAGTGAGAGAAATTCATCCCTGGGTTAGTATTGGAGGGTGTGGAGAGGAGGTGATGATGGATTTAAGGGCAAGTTACAAGATTAAAATCTCAAGATTGGGTGATGGGTTGGGGATGAGAAGGCATTTTTGTTTCTTGGCTTTCATATCTGGATGAGAGGAGATATTTTACTGAGAGAGGGAGGTCTGGAAGAGGACCGTGTTTGAGGGTGAGGATGGGGGTGCAGCTCAGAGGCACAGATATGGATGGGTTTGAAATGCCTTTGCGACAGGCAGGTTGAGAGATCAATTAGGCAATTGGATACGTAGATCTAGAGTGTGGAGGAGATGTTTGGTCAGAGAATTTATGGCGTATCTACGTTGGCTTAAAATGGAAGCTGTTGACACCGATGGGAAATTCCAACACTTAGTGGCCAGTAAGAGGCAGATAAATCTGCAGACCTAAGGGGGGCCAGAACGTTTGGAGGAAGTTTGTAGATTTACATCAAGGAAACCAAGAATGTGAAGAGGGAGTCATCATCAGTGTTGAATTCTGATGAAGCAAGAAGAATAGTGAGGGCTGAAAAATGTCTGTGGCACAAATGGTATGAAAGTCATCAGTGACTTTAGGCAAAATGGTTTCCGTGGCGTGAACCTGCAAGTTTTCCAATCGTAGGTATAATTCTTCATCGGATACTTAGGCCATCCTTACGTTTGAATACTTAAACTTACCAGAAGTGGTCATTTGCTATTTTATGGAATTCTCATCTAAAGGCAGGATTTATTGTCTTGTTATTCATTCATTCACTCATTCATTCATTTGTTGTGAATATTTATCCTACCCCTCTCAAAACCAAACAGAATGAGATTTGCAAAATAGGACTTGCTGTTGTGAACAATACTTCTGTCCTCCTGATGTGGACATCCTTTTTCTTTCTTTCTTTCTTTCTTTTTTTTTTTTTTGGAACATCTTTCTCTTGTGTCAAATACCATAGTAAAAGCTTCTTTTGTTGCTTTTAGTATCTTTTTTGCGTCTTAGTCTAGTCTCAGCTGTAGTCTCCCTGACATTATTTGAGGGTGCATTTCATTTGTATTATTTTGTTCTTTTGTGTTATGCACGTTTTATGTATATTAAATACCGTAGGAAAGAACCACGCACATTGCTTTTAGGCAGGTTCTGCCTTTTTTGTTGATTCATCTTAGTTTGCATAGTCAGTTGTGTGTTCTGTTAGAATGAGCCATAGTCCCTTTCCCTTGAACTCATAAAATCATTATTTTCTCACCCCCAAATAAACATAATTTATTTTTTAAACGTCCCCGTATCTGACCTTACATACTATTCTTCTCCCTACTTATTAGGAAAGAACCTACGTGCCTTCTGGTCTTTTGCCTTTAAAGGATTCTCAAAAATTTATGGTCGTTTTATGTTCTCCAAAGGCCTGAAATGCACCTCACGTCAGCTGTTACCCCAGGGTCAGTAGGAGTCCCTTGTACATTCCGCACAGAAAGTACTTCAGCTAAAATTGTGTAATTATAGATAAATTGTTGATTTGTTTTCTAAATTAAGAAATGCAAAATTCTTTGTTGATATATTCATCATCACTCTTCCTGCCTATATACTACGGTCTTATTATTCATTTATTTTAGATAAGCGGGGAAGGGGCAGAGGGAGAAGGAAATAGCCTGTCTTAAGCAGGCTCCATGCCCAGTGTGGAGCCCAACAGAAGGCTCGATCTCACAACCCTGAGATCATGACCTGAGCCAAATGCTTAACTGAGAGAGGCACTCAGGAGCCCTAGGATCTTCATGAAATTTTAGGACTACCTTGCTTTGTAGTTCATGGCTGGTCCGACACATGAAATGGTGGCTGGGATGTTGAACATCCAGTGTATCCTCATATACTCCTCACATCACTCCTGCTTGTAATCGTGGCATTGATGAAGACGGAGGGGGATACCAGGAAGGCAGATTCGACCAAGTAAACTGGCGGGAGCTGTTACAACAAAACAAAACATTTAGTCATTTTTTTCCCTTGGTTTGAGTAACCATTTCCAAGCCTTGTTTGATGGGCAGGTAAGCAGAGTAGTCACACAGGATCTGAAATTCAGAAGAGGGCCCGCCCTTACGGGGAGTTAATGACCCATGATTGCTGTCCTGAAATTTTTACTATTTTTTTTCTTTGATTTGGGTTTTGTGAATGGTACCCCCACCTGACATGTGGTCCACCTGCCAGTACCTTCCCATCCTCTTTGGGATGGGTTTTTGACCCCTCGCTCTCCTGCCCTCCTCCAAGCCCAGTGATTCCTCTGACCCTGGAGGGAGTATAGACGTGCAATGGTTGACTCTAGCATGTGCCTCCTGCTTCTAGAGTGGAGATGAGGTGTTCCTGCCCCAGTGTGGTCGCTGCTGCCCAGAGCAGGGGTCAAGGCGACTCCACGCCAGGTGCTCTGGGTGTGCAGGGAGCCCCGCCGGAGCCAGTGTGGCGCATCCTGCTCCCTCAAGATGAGTGACTCCTGGCTGGCACCAAGAGGGTTCTCGTTGGGGTCACCGTGGGTGTGCCCGGCTGCTATGAAAACTGTGGGGAATCTTGGCTTCGGTTTTTTATTCCATGGTAGGTTGTACAGATTATTTATATCATTGTTTTGAGGGACTAATGAAGGTTTATTGTAACATAAGATTATAATAGTGAAACCACGGGATTGTATGAAAATGCTACATGAAAAATAATTTTTTGCTGATTGTAAATTTTTGTGGGGAATTTTGTGATAACTTGAGAATTATACTTGTTTGAATCAAAAAAAAAAAAAAGTATAGTGTATAGCACAGGACCTCCGACACCTGTGAGGGTCTGTAATCACTGTAATGAGTATTCGCACACCTGGGAGTTTGACTTAAATAGCAAATGAAAAATATGACAACAGGTTGAGACCTTCAGGAAAAAAGAAAGATAAAGGTAACAGGACTTTTATTTATTTGTATAAAGAAGGGGCATTCATTTTCATCTTGCTTTGGTCACATTATGTAGTTGGCCCTGACTAGTAGTGAACTAGTGCTTAGAAACCAGCTTCACCTTTGCAATTTATTGATTGTATTAGAAAGCAGGTAAAAGTTCTCAGAATTTTTAGTTTTTTTTGAAACATGGTATAGACATGGATTTGGTTGTAATTAGAACCAAATATTTAAAACTGTTTTTCCACAGATCGTGCTCTTAGTCATTAAATTTATTTTTTATTAAAAAATTTTTTTGAAATTGAGCTATTTATAAACCCTCATAGTAGTGACAAATGGAATTTGAATTTCAAATATGAATTTAGAAAATACCAAATATTGTACAATTATTTTTACTCTTTGTTGGAAAATAAGCTGTTGGATATCAATTGTTTACCCAAGATTCTTTCTCATGATCTTTTAAAAGTTCTGATTATATATTATTACTTTATATTTGGAGACTTGTTTTAAGTTGAGCTTTTTCTGTACCGTCACAACCTCTCCCTGCCCCCCGCTTCATATTTCAGCTGTTCTTTTACCCTCAATTGACTTAAGTTAGCAACTGGATTTGTTGGAAAATATAAGTTTTATTTGATTGTTTTACTGAGGGCCTTATTTGCTTTGCACAGGGCCTTTTAATACATAAAAGTAGTGTAGGCCTGCCTGGGGCAAATTCTAAAGCCCCCCCTTTTTTCAGCATAAAAATCAAACCCAAGAGATGGAGAGAACAAATTGGATTTAATCTTTCCATCCATAGCTTTTGTGACCTCTCTTATTCCCACACATGTGAACTGGCAATATTTTTGTTGTTGTTGTGGTCTTTAAAAGAAAACAAACCTCAATGACCTTATTTTCTTCTAAATTAAAAAAAATATTGGTGTCACTGTTTGAGTTGTCTTCTTTGTCATGAGTTAGAAGAGTTGATCATTCTGGTGTTGCAGGTACTCACTGGGGAATGTGCTCGAACTATCTCTTATATTTCTTTAAAATAAAGCTTCTTCTAAGGGGGTTTTTGTGAAATATGTAATGAGATGTTCAAAGATTGCTACTTTATTACTTTTGATTTCCAGCTCTATCTGTAGAGCATCTTTTAAAATTTTTTTTTGAGATTTCAGAGATCTGCTTTGTTGGTTTTATCCAAACTTACTTTTAGCTTTCTTCAATGTCTGCTAAGGCAGATCCCACAATTTTCTATACTCCTTTCTTTCTCAGAAGTCCTAGGGATCTTAAGGAATTTGTTTTGGTTTCCATGTCAGTATTTACCTCATTTATGAGCTAGCATTTTCTTTCCATCTAGAGGTTAGATTGCGTCTCCAATGTAATAGTTGAATTTGTGACCTTTTAAATGATTCCACATCAAAACAACTGTTTATATAAAACTTTCGTGTTTATTGTAATTTGGCCTTTGGCCTAAAATATTATCTAGTAATGAAGAGGTGCTTGCATTCCAGGTGTACTTTAGTTTATCTCTAAGTTTGTCATGGAATTCAAGGACAATGTCATTTATTTAAAGTAAACTTTGGGTGCCTCAATGGCTCAGTGGATTGTCTGCCTTCGGCTCAGGCCATGATCTCGGGGCCCTGAGATGGGGCCTGGTGTTGGGCTCCTTGCTCAGCCGGGAGTCTGCTTCTCCCTCTCCTCACCCCCTGGCTTGTGCTCTTTCTCTCTCTCTCTCTCTGTCTCTCAGGAATGAAGAAAATCTTTAAAAATAAATAACACATGTGTCAGGTGTAAAAGAGCATAGACTCCAGGATGGCCTTGGAAGGTCCGTCCTAGGTCCTTCTGCTTGCAAATGAATTCCTCTACCTTGGGACTCTTTCCATATCACTTTGTCTGAAATTGCCATGTAGGAGGCACCCTTTTCTTACTTAGGGTTTTAAGGAACGCTTTCTCTTTCCTTCTCGATGATGTCTTGTTGAGGACGGGTGTATATTGTACCTTCCAGTAGAGTCTCCTCGGTAACCCAGGTGGTGAGTTAATTCTACACAAGTCATGTGTGGATGTAGGGGCCATAGCTGTGCGGCTCAAAGTGTGTTGAATGCAAGAATTAAAATCTACTGGTTTTTCTGCCTTTGATATTCTTAAATTCTCCACTTTATTTTTGCTTTTTTGGTTCTCATTCTTCATCCTTTCTAACCATTGTGTTTTATCCCTGATGTCTGTCTCCTGTTACTCCACTTTGTAAGTCTAGCAGCTAGACACGTGTCCTCTGACCCTTTATAAGGTGGCTAGTGTCGAGTGAGATTTGTGACAAAGTTAAGTTATATATTAGTTATATATTTACTATTTGTATATATTTATATTAATATATAAGTTATAAATTTACATTACATTTTCTTCATCTCATACCTATTATATTATAATAGGTATATAATTATATACCTACTGAAGAAAATGAAGATAATGTAATGTTAAATGTCTCAATTTTTGTATTGATTGCATATTGACATGATAATATTTTGTGGTATACTGGATTAAATAAAAGATTGAATTAAATGTCATCTGCTTTTTACTTTTAAAATGCTGCTAACTAGAAAATTTAGAATTCCATACATGGATCTAATTATGTTTCTACTGGAGAATGCTGCTCTAGATTGTTTTATTGATTGATTTTTTTTAAACTAATGCTCATAGGACACCTTTCTTCCTGTTCTGTCCTCGCATCTCTTGGCCTGCAATATTTTCAGAGTCCAGAAATTAGAAAACCGACAGATCTCTTGAAACTGCCTTCACAAATCAGTGTTAGTTGGAATATTCAGCAACAGCAGCCATGAAGCACTGATCCATGTCAACACATGGATCAGCCTCAGAAACACCGTGTTAAATGGAAGAAGCCAGTCATAACAGAACACATACTATATGATTTTAGTTACGTGCAATGTCTAGAATAGGTAAGTCTGTAGAGACAGAGAAGAGATCAGTTGTTACGTAGGGGTGGGGACGGGGGTTGGGAGAAGAGATGAAATTGTAATATCTCGTAGTGGTGATTGTGGCACAACTCTGAATATACTAAAAACCACTAGATTGTACACTATATTAAAAAGGTGAATTTTATGGTTATGAGAATTATATGTCAGTAAAGCTGTTAATACATGCTAGATCATTTCGTCACATCACAGCCTTAGGGGTTGGTTTTGTTTGGTGTTTTGCTCCCCTTTTTCTGCTGATTGGGGCAAATTTGCCTTATCTTTATTAATCAGCCTAGCCTTCCTAGAAATTAAGTGTATTTTCGTGTTAATGTTAGTAGTAGTCAGGTGCTTTCATCGTAAAAAAAATGAAAAAAAAATCAGCGTGTTGAGACTGTTGTAAGCAGTTACAGTCCTTTTTAAAATTGGTGTATGTGCAGAACAGATATTTTAATGCAGTTTTCCCCCTACGGGGACTTATTAGGCAAATGTATTTCAATGTCATTTTAATGCGTTTTTATAGTCTTTATTTGTTCCTTTCTACCTCTGTGATGTTCCAACATCTGATGAATTGTGGCTTTTCATTAGGACATCTGGGTTTCATATGCATATATTTACAACAAAGGAGAAAAATGCCTTTTTTTTTTCAGATGGTACACATATCTATTTATATTACCAGTGCATATAAGTATTTTTTTCCTAACACCTGGACAATACATGGATCTGGGTGTCGAAGAGAAACATTTTGATTAAATTGGTCCATTATAAGAAATGTAAAAGATTACTGGGAAAGTACTTTTGGAAAAACTTTTTTCAAGCTGTATTTATCCTTTCACCATTTTCATTTAAAGATGGCTGCAAATGACAATATCTTAAAAAAATATTTTTTATTTATATCTCTAAGTGTTCATTTTTTATATTTGTCCACCATTTTGAGATGTTTCCTTTCCTTATCTTGGAACTAAATATATAAATAAATAGTTATAAAATTAATATAAACTTTGACAAGTGCCATCTGCCCCTTTGATCCTTCTGAACTTATGCAAAAAAATGAAGAAATTAAGATTTGATAAGTTTTATCATTTATTACAGACGTTTAGCATTTTCAGTGAGGAGGCTTTTTTTGTACATGTTTTTCATCAGCTGCGGTTGTGGCTCAATTAAATTAGGACTGACTTGTTTCTCCTAGAGAATCTTGTAATCTCTGTTTCTCCTAAAGAATTTTGTAATCTCCCAAATTGTACCCTGACTTAATGGGCAAGGAACCCCAAATTTGCAACTCTATTTATCCTTGATGATTACTTATCTTGGAAGGAAAAAAAATCATTCTTCATGATTTTCAAGCCATGATTGGCTCATATAACAAATATGTAATCAATTATATATTATGAGTCTCTACTTCTTTGTATATTTCCCAACTAGTTATAGACTGTTTGCTGTAGATTGAATGTTGACATCGCCACATCATCTGTATGCTAAAACCTAACCCTTGGTGTGACAGTATTTGGTGGTGGGGTCTTTGGGAGGTGATTAGGTCATGAGGGTAGAACTGTCATGATTGGGCTCAGTGTCCTCCTAAAGAGGACTCAGGTGGCTTCCTTGCCCCCTTTTGCCATGTGAGGACACCATGAAAAGAACAACCATCTGTGACCCCAGCAGCAGGCTCTCACCAGACATAGAATCTCCTGGTGGCTTGTTCTTGGATTTCTTAGCCTCCAGAGATGTGAGAAATAAATAAATAAATTTCTGTTGTGTATAAGCCACTCAGCCTATGGTCTTTTGTTATAGCAGCTCAAATGGACTAAGACTCTACTACTGTCTTCAATGTGATGCTGTTCATTAGATAGATAAGCACCACCAATGACTTATTTGTTAGAAATGGCAACCTGTAAAAGATTATTACTTGCAGAATTTTAAAGAATAATAGTAGCTTCTTGTAGCCTGTAGAGGATGGAGCCAACCTGAGGACCTGTGCTTCTTTTTTGGTCCAAATGACTTTATTTGTTGTGTTTGTGGATGTCAGTTTGTTTTGTGATGGCAGCTCTGGGTAGAGTGGTTTCAAAGCCATGCTTCCGGAGTCCCTAAGAAAGGACTTGGAGAGTGGGAGGTTGGCCTGTATGTATCATTTGCCTCCAGGGTGGGTCTTGGTGAGGTGTGAGGTGGAACAAGGTGCACTGGTGGCTGTGGGTGTCCTGCCTTCATCCTTTGTTCTTTTGTCCCATTCTAGCAGTGGGCTTAAAAACTACAGGACATGTTGAACTCTGCCAAGTGTTGGTACCGTGTCCTGTCCCTTGTAGAAACTAGGTCTGTTACTTAGTATGGCACCCTATCTATAAGGAGTTGTTTTGATGTTTTTGGATATTCTAGTTTAAGGAACATAGAGTTAATGAAATCCATCCTCCTCATTTTTCAGATGAGGACTCTACCAAAGCTCTCTGCACATTTAGCATTAATACCCTTTCTTCCTTTGTAACACACTCCTGATCATTTTACCTCCTAGTACCCATCTTTAAATGTTCCAGTTTTTAAGCTATGAGGATAGCTTTTTGTGTGCATATAATTAAAACAATATATTTATTAAAACAAATTTATTAAAACAATGTATTTATTATTTTAGAGAGAGAGGGCATATGCAAGAAGGTGCAGGAGCTGGGAGAGGGGCTAAGAGAGAGGGAGAGAATCTCAGGCAGACTCCCTGTGAGCACAGAGCCAGATGAGGGGGGATATGGTTGATGGGGGGATGCAGGGATGCGGGGATGTGGGGCTTGGTCCCACAACCCTGAGATCATAGCCAGAGCCCAAAACCAAGAGTAGAATGCTTAACAGACAGCCATCCAGGCACCGCTGTGTGCATATAATTTTTAAGGTAAATGTGTATATTTCCAAAATTTGTGAGCTTTATTAATCAAAAGAATGTATTTATTTTTAAATGGCCACGAGAAGTTATTCTGTGTGTGCCTTTTTATTGGTGTTAGAGATAGGTATAGAGCTCCGGAGAAGATGAGCATAATGGATTTCTTTCATAAATTTAACAAGGTTTTACATTTTAAAATGTGCTGGTTCTTTCAAATGGTATGCTTTCCTATTGTGAGCAATTTAAATAAGGTCGCCATTTACCTCTAGTCAACAATCAGATATCTAGTTTATGATCTTTTCTGAGGTTATATTTTTAATTTCTTAGTGTGGAATTATCTGATTTATCTATAGTAGGCATAGGGCTCCATACCTCTAATCTATGAGGGTATTTGGACCTTTTTATTTTTTTTAAATTTTTATTTATTTATGAGAGAGAGAGAGAGAGAGAGAGGCAGAGACATAGGCAGAGGGAGAAGCATGTTCCATGCACCGGGAGCCCGACGTGGGATTCGATCCCGGGTCTCCAGGATCGTGCCCTGGGCCAAAGGCAGGTGCTAAACCGCTGCGCCACCCAGGGATCCCTGTACCTTTTTATTAACTTTATTTTGTCTTTATTTTATAATACAAAAAATAAGCTGCTAGACTTAATTTCAAAGCTCAGCAGTGATTATCAGATGACTTACTCTTCATCTCCCTCCCTTTCCTGACTTTGATCCCAGTTTGTTTCCCAAAACATTTATGTCTTTTCCAGTTTTTCATTTTGGTGGAGAGAAGGGGATTGATGGTCGTTGTTGTTGTTATTGTTTATCTTTACATCTAGCACCATTAAACTAAGGTGGGATGGAGAGGAATTACCCAAATGCTCGGGTTCCCCATGGAGACCGTAGCGTCGCCCAGGTACAGAAAATTGATAATACAAATGAGGACACATTTCCTTGCCTTGTCTACCACTTGCACGTTTGACAGTAGAAGGTGTCGGGGAGGGCAGTGCGTGTGGGAATGCTGAGGAGGTGACATTAATAGTGCTGTGGCTAAACAGATGGCATAATTAGCCCACAATGGGGAAGAACAACGTTTTTATGTTTGGATAAAAAGGGCTCACCGTGGGTGGCACAGTAAGAGGTTCCAAATGACAATACCTTGTGAAGATTAGGAGAGTGCCGGTGATGCCTGCATGCACTTATGCACAATGGCCCAGCCTATTTTACTTGGGTATGTTGCTACTTGTTACTTTTAAGGAAAAAATCCTCTATAAGGGAATGCACAAATGACTGTTCATTCAGCTTAACCCAGGAGACATGGCTAAGTACTGTGGAGGATCTAGAGAGGAGTTTGGTCTTTGTATTCAAATAGCTAATTTTCTGGAACAAATTCATCGGACATTGACAGATATAGAACCAGACATACATTTTTTTTCTAGTAAAATTATATTGTAAATGGTTGGCTTGATGAGTTACTTGGTTACGGGTATTTTTAGGCACCACAAAAGTGGTACAATAAGCAAGAAAACATAATCAACTGGATAAAAGAATATGCAAGCCCTTTCATTGGTATGATTTAAAAATCTCTTCCTTAGTAAAAATTCAGAAGTTGAAACTGGTTGTATTTTGTATTGTTCAACTTGATCTTTCTCAAGTTTTTATAATAACGTGAATTTAAAGTAATACCTGACACTTTGGTTAATTATTGGAGAGATATTTGCAAAGATTTTTTCCCCCTTGTCAGCCCATCTGCTCCTATAGTACAGTCATAATGCACAAACATTGACATCTCAATTATTTCCATGGCAACAAATTGATGTCAGGATCTCACATTTGACTTCACTGCAGGACCAGATAGAATTTGGATTACAGGGTGGTTGGGAGTTCTTACTGAAGGCGCCGGTCCTTAAGAAAGAGACATGGAAATATCTTTGGGAAATCATTTTAAGCTTTTAAAAAGGAATTATTCATACTTCTAAAGTGAAAATATAAACTATACATAAAAGTATATGAATACCGCTCTTCTATTTTTATGCATATATACATGTACACGCACGAAGACACATATACACTGTGAGAGTTGCAAGTAGGGGTTTGAATCTCATTTCAGTCAGAAATTTATTTATATTTTTATTTTTTTTTAAAGATTTTATTTATTCATGAGAGATGCAGAGAGAGGGGCAGAGACACAGGCAGAGGGAGAAGCAGGCTCCGAGCCTGATGTGGGACTCGATCCCAGGACACTGGGGTCACAGCCTGAGCCAAAGGCAGATGCTCGTCCGCTGAGCCACCCAGGTGTCCCTATTTCACCCAAAAGTGTAGAAGAGCGAAGCCTCAGGCAGTCATCAGTGCTCCAGAGGGGCAGAGTCAGAGGCGTCTCACTTGTGAAGTCCTGGGTACGACCGATCTGCAGGCTGTGTGGTGCTTTCCTGCGCAATGCCTCAGCGTTCGGATCCCACATCACTGACACGTGCTCCTCTTCACCACGTGGCCGGCAGTGTCACAGGTTTGCACCACGCTGCCTTCCTTCTTAGCTTACCTTGTGCTCTGGTGAAGAGCGCTTTGTGTGCTGTTGCCTGTTCCCAGTGTGGCCCTCCCACTCTTTGTGGCTCACGCTCCGGGGAAACAGGTCGATCTGATTGCCACGCACTGACTTCCCTCGTGGGTGGAAGGGAGCTTCTAGTACTTCCCCGTGCCATAGGCCCTTGTTGCGACTTGTCATGCAGCCTGCGTCCCTGTGTGTGGGAGCTTCCGCCTGTCTGAGTGGATCATGAATGGGCCTGTCCCTCTCCTCCCAGGGTCCGCCCCATCCCGGGCACCCTAGGTCCTGATGGGTTGTCTAGGCATTCTGGATTCTCAGAACAGATTTTGAGTTTCGTAGGTTTAGCATTTTGTTTTCATCTGTCTTCAGGAGAATGACTCATCGTGAGCAAACAAACAAAGAGGATGACTTACGATGTATAAATTGGAACTACTTCCCTTGTTGTCTTCATTTACTTCTTTTGAGGCCCTGGGAGGTGTGCTGCTCCATGTCAGGTGGCTCCCCGGTGAGCACGTTCTGCAGCTTGCGAGTTACATATTCAAAGACATAGCGGTAGCTGTATGCGCTGTCCTGATGTCTATCTGAGAGCCATCTCCAGGGTGGAGAAGCCCTGTCACTCTGCGCTGTGGCGACAGATCCCACAGTGACAGCTGGTTTGGTGTGGCCGCCTGACCGGGCCCAGGCTGTGGCCCCCCGGCTGCTGAGATGTCGCCCGCTGCGTCTGTGCGACTGTTTGCAGAGGAGGTTTGTGTTTCACTCGGCGGCTCGAGTGGAGAAGACCACTGTCACCCAGTGCTTTGAGAGCCTGCCACTGGGGGGCAGGGGCGTGGAGGTCCCTGCTTGCCTGCTTGAGGGGAAGAATTCGGGGAGAGACCCGCCAGGGCGAAGGTGGCAAAGGGTTTCATCCAGCAAAGGAACGTGTGGTCGGGACCCAGAGGATAGGCCGACTCGGGCTGGGCACAGCCCGCTGACTTTCCCCCTGGCTCTGTCGTGGTGCTTTTTTGGGTGTCCTCCCTCCCACCTGTTGTGATCACCCTGCCTTTGGGTCTGCCTTGGTTTCGGCCCCCCATCCCTTTGTGCCGGTCCATCGGTCATCTTCCCGAGAGCGCTGAAGCACAGCCCGGGGAGGAGCCCGGCTCGTAGCGCAAGTGGTGTTTTGATGATATGATTATTTTTTAGCCCCTAGGAATTTTAAGCTGTACCACTTTCAAGGAGTTCAGGAAAAAGGCTGCAGTTCTAGTAGCAGCTTAAGGAAGAAGACTCGAAGGGCATTTGTTCCCTTCTGGCCCGCCTGCACGCGCACAGACGCACTCAACTCGCGCTCTCTCCCTCTCTCTCTCCCGGATTGCTTTCAAAACCCAGCATATGTTTTAAATGTAGACTTTGTATCATAGAGTGTCGACCTGTTGAGTCCAGCCTGGCAGGTGGGGGGTCCAAGCCGCCCTGTGTGCCGTGGACGACAGCCCCTGGCTGCCCGCGGACCTGGCCCTGCCAGGAGAGCCCGCCGCAGCCTTGGCCCGGACCCCATGGCCTGGGTCTTCCATGTGCCCATGCCGAGCGGCCAAGTGGTGGGCCTGAGGCACAGGAGAGGTGGTCCCTGGTTGTCCATCTGTTCTCCTAACGTGACAGGAATCGAGAGGCGCAGAGGGGCCAGCTTGCTCTCTGCCTGAGCCGAGACCTCCATCTTTCTCCTCCTCTTGGGCTTTCACCTCAGACCAGGGCTTACACTGTTGCTTCCCCAAGTCTCGGGCTTACATTGGGACCCAAATCATTGGCCTCCCTGGTTCTCAGGCCTCCGACACTCAGACTCACTCCTACCGCTGGCTCTCCTGGTTCTCCAGCCTCCAGACAGCAGGTGGTGGGACTTCTCGGCCTTGGTGGTTGTGGAGGCCAATTCCTATAGTAAGTTCTTTTGTAAATGTACCTATGCACACCCATGGGGTCGTCCTGTCGTTACGTAAGTGTATGTATGGATATTATATTATCCATCCCCAGTGGTTGTGTGTCGTTGGAGATCCCTGACTCACATAACCACTGATAGTTGTGTTTTTCTCTTCTCCCAAGAGGGCTTATGTACCTTTTCCCTACCTTAATTATTACTATAGACAATAGGGTGTGAGTCAACTTGTAAAAACTTGTTCTGACCTTCGTGAGAATCCACTGTGGGACTGTGTCATGATGGTTGCCGGCGTCGGTCGGAGGTTTGTTCTGTGCCTGACATTGTGCCAAGTGTTTTATGTGCATCGTCACAGCCAAATTCTTTTAATACCCTAGGAGGTAGCTACTCTCGATCTCCTCGTGGACTAGAGAGGGAAGGAGAGGTAGAGAAATGGGCAGGAACTTGCCTCGGATTGCATCCTGGGACAAGTGGAGGAGCTGGGATTTGAATCTGATTCTGCTCATTCTGGAGTCAGGGCACTTAGAGTGATAGACCTTTATTTTAAAAATTTTATTTATTTATTTTTAAGGTAGGACAGGCCACTTATATTTTAATTTTTTATTTTCAATTTTGGAAGGTGAGCTTGTTTTCAAGTTCTGAGAATGTCTTACTGTAGCACCTAAGTGGGAACGGTAGTTTCCTATCTGTAGTAGTCCTGCTCTCAAGGTCACAACAGCAGAGGATTGGCATAAGGCTAGAAGAAAATGAGTGTACTTAATGATAAGAATTTATAATGAGATTTCAAATGAGCAAATATACCCATTTTGGGTTCATTTATTTTTTTTCCCATTCACCTTAATAGCATTGCAGTAAAAACTTGCTAATTTAGATAAATTGTGGGCAACACCTGTTTTGAATTAACAAAGTCTGAATTGTAAAATAATTTTATAGAAATTACGTTTTGTTATTTTTCTGATGCATAGAATTAGCCTATCATTTAGGAGCTGAAAAAAAAAAAACTAAGGTTCTGAGTTACTTACTGGAATAGTTTATTTTACATTAGTACTCTACTTTCAATCTTGTTTATGCTATTAATTGACTTTAAAAAAACTTTAATATTTTCTACATGAGGGATCAGTTCTTTGCAAAAGGCTTCAGGTATAGCAAGACATAAAGCTTCAGAAGAACCTTTGCTTTTCAGAGTGGTCAATATGATGTGAAAGGAGAACAGTAAAGTGATTTCTTCAGAATACTGTGGTTGGTGAGCCAGAGTCCGGTCTAGAACTTGTGTCTTTTGAAGCATTTTATTGTCATTACCCAAATTACCGCTAGACAATCCTTTTTGAATATCATTAAAGTTTGTTAAACAGCGTCTGGACTTAAATGATTTCCCTACCTGCTCTCCCTCTCTTCTTCCCTCTTCCCTTCCTTCCTTCCTTTCCTTCCTCTTTCTTTCCATTGATCGATCCATTAATCCAGATTTATATTTCTGAAGTAGACAATATGTTTGTCTTAAGTATATTTTTGGTTTCTTAATTCCTTTGATGGTTATTTTGTTAAGTTCTTATTACAGTTCAAACTTAGACTGACTTGATTGAATCATTCCACAATGTGGTTAAATTATTGATTGCATTTGCTTTCTGTTTTGCTGTTTGGGATCTCTATCAATAATCAACCTGAAATAGGCCCTAGAATTGCCATATTTTAGGTTAGGAATGAAGTAGATCCCTCTTCTGGTCTCTAAATTTTACTTGTATTTAGAACTCTGAAGATTTTAAGTAATATAACTGGCATTGGCTATCTTTAGTGAACCAAAAAATTGAGTATAAGGCACCTGCGATGCCTAGTTACCAAAGGACAAGAACACGGTGAGTTTCAGGATCAACTTGCATCAGGAACTTGACTGTTTTGCTTCTTTGCCTTCTCTCCTTCAAGCATACCCTCTCATTTCTCCTCCCCACCCCAGTCTCCACTTACTCTTCCCATCCTGCATCCTTGCTGTTCTCCTGTGTTTTCCCCTTCCCCTTTTTTTTTAAAAAAAGATTTTATTTATTTATTCATGATAGTCATAGAGAGCGAGAGAGAGAGGCAGAGACACAGGCTCCACACACCGGGAGCCCGACGTGGGATTCGATCCCGGGTCTCCAGGATCGGGCCCTGGGCCAAAGGCAGGCGCCAAACCGCTGCGCCACCTAGGGATCCCATCCCCTTCCTCCTCTTTTTCATGACTCTTCATTTTCCTCTCTTCCCCTTTCTCTACCCCTTTCCTCTTTTCCTTCTTCTCTTTCTCTTGTCCCTCTCCTTTCCCCAAACCCCTCCTCCTATCCTGCCACCTCCCCTGCCCTCAACTACTTCTGTTGCATCATACCTCAAGGAATATTGGACTGAGGGTCTCACATGCAGTGGAGGGAAGGTGGACTAGTGGCTGCAAGTGGTAAAAGCCCAATTATTTTGTTATAAGATTCCTCATCAACCTTACACGTAATGGTTTTATCATTCATTGAGGACAGTTGCCTCATATTTTTAAAAGGGCAAAATAGAGATCTACTTATTATATTACTCCTTCTCCATGTATTATCTAGAATTGTTTTATATAGAAGAACTCCTATCTAATAAGGCTGTTTGGTCACTTTGAAAAACAGTTTGTAATGGGACAGTAGGACAGTTTTTTTCTGTATTAATTTTTAGCACACCAAGTGAAGTCCTCAGTAGGCTTCTTTTTTTTTTTTTAATATTTAGAAATCTTTTCAAGTGATTCTTAGATGGAGTGAGGGTAGAAAGAAGCAGCAAGCTAGAGCTTATAGATATCCCGAACCCCCAAGTTTTATTACATATTATAAAAGTAAGTTTACAACAAGATAGCTACATGATATGTTCTTTTGCCAAACTTTATCACAGTATTGGATTTCATTCAAAGCAACTTATGTAGGAGTGTTTTGGGAGGTGCCGGCTTATTTTTGTTAAATTATAAACTAAAGTAAATGAACCGTAGAACAAAGGCAATCTGAAAATAATAATATGACAGCTAACATTTATTCAGGGCTCCTTCTGTCTTCAGCGTTGAGTTTAGCGCTTTGCAGTCATTGGCTCATTTGACCCTATGAACTGGATAATCTAATTATGGGATTTAGCAAAGGGTGGGGCTGGGCTTGAGGGGTGCAGACGGTTGGGAGACCTAGAGCCTATGTGTGGATCCCAATACTCTTCTCTCAGAGTGGAACACTGGTGTGTGTTTAATTCCACCCTTTGTGTGGGTTTTTTCTGCTTTCATTCCAGGGCAAAGAAATGGAATGATTACTTTTAGTCTTCAGATTCCGCCATAGAAAAAGGGACGTATGTAGAGTTGTACATAATGACTGGAATTTTGACGAGACCATTATAGCTAGCATTTTCCAAATGGTTAAAATGTGGTTGCTTACTTTTATGATGTCATTCAGTCGCAAAATCTGCAGGTTAGTTATTAGCTCATTTCTTATGTCTGAGGAACTAGGCTTAAGGAAGATAAGTGCTCCTTGTCACATAGAGAACTTTGAACCAGGGCTATTCTTCACCATATTATGCTGACTAGATGGAGCAAAAGTTCATAAGAATGAAGAGTGGATTGGAGAGTAGCACATAACCTTCTCCAGAAGTCTTAATTTAAGGTGGTTTCTCAGCCGATATAGGAGATCTACACAGCAACAAACAACATGCATTTTAGCGAGGATGGTCTGGTTAACCTTCCCAGTGTTAGATCTTGGTCCTATCTCTGTAGTACTCACTTTTTAGTTACTCCCTAGTATTGAACAGTGAAAGAATGATGGGTTGACTAATCATGATCAACTTAGAATTTTGCTGTGATTTTTCAGTAGGTGTTACTTATTATTTGGGAAGGATCTCAATAAGAGATCTTGCTCGATCTTATTCTTGTGTGGTTTGCCTCACTATAGATGTAGAATTTGAACTTAAGACAAGCAAGTTTATATTATGTTCTCCAGCAATTAGAGCTTGGGTTTTATGGGTATAGAATTTCCCCTCATCTAAAGCTCTTAAAAAAATCTAAAAGCTCATAAAATGAATCCCCACGACATTCTTTGGTAGTAAAGACATAATCAGTAGCCAGCAACAAATTAACTCAGGATCTAAAAGGTGATCGGAAAGTTGTGTCAAACACACTTGTGTGTACTTTAAGTGAAAAGAGGGCGGAGTCTCAGATGGGTTGCGTTGCTTATTTAAAGGGCACCCTCTTTATAAAGGGACCTTTGACGTGAGATTTAGAAAGCCCAGAAAAAGAAAAGGAGGCCAAACAAAAGACACAGGAAATATAATCAGCAGGGATTAATGGTGGTGCTGGAACTGGTAACAAACATTTTAAACTAGAAGAACAGTGGTGCAGACTTCGAGAGTGGTTTCAAGCTGTCACGTGGCCTGTCCTCAAATAGTCTTTAACTAAGACATCGCCTTGCAAGACTATAAGTAACTTCTGGGCAAGAACTAAACACTTGCATCATATATCATGAGGAATTCACCTGATGCTTGACATTTATTATAGTCGCTCTCAGTGTGCATAGGAAAAGCATATTTTAATTTGATTAGGGATTTGGTCAAAATCCTTTTGAAAATAATGCTATAAAGTAGATAACAAGCCTTTGCTTTAGTTTAGGTCAAAGGCTATCAAATATTTTTGGACCAAGGACCCATTTATGATCTGAAAAATTATTGAGGATGCAAAAGAACTTTTTATGTGGTGTATGTCTGTCGATACTTACCATATAAAAAATTAAAACTGAGAAGTTTAAAAACCAGTAACTAAAACATCCATTACATGTTAACATAAAACATGTTTTTGTGAGAACCCTCTGCACATGCTGCATTTCCAAAGCAAAATATTTAGTGAGAAGACTGGCATTTCTTTACGTACTTCACAATTCCCTTTAATTTCTAGTTTAATAGAAGACAGTAAGTTTCTGGGTCTGCTTCTGAAATCAGTTTCTTGTGATCTATCATTTTGGTGTAGTATATGAAAGAAAAAGGAGGTGTATTTTAATAGACTTTCCACATGACGTAGACATTCATCTTTGATACTACACTAAAAATCTATGGATTGTAATTTCCTAAAATTTAGTTTCAATGAGGAATTGATAACTTTATCAGTGAACATTTTGTACTTTGTTACATTAAAATATATTGTTTTTTTTTTTGTACTTTGTGTAGATCCTTTATCCACACATGATTTTTATAATATCATGCATTGGTCAGTTGGAAAATATTGGTCCACTAAGTTTTGCAGACCTTCCAGATGTTGACACATTTCATTATATAAAATCAAACAATCATGTTTGTTAATCTCAGAGAATGTTTTAAGTGTTGGAAAACTGTCAACCTCGAGATGGTGGATAAAATTTTCAAGATACTAATTTTCATTTAAAAGCTCAATTTTTATCACTGGCAACAGATACTGTCAGTTATTTTCTATGAAGTGACAGGCTAACCTGCCCTTTTCCCCACAAATGTCAGTCATGCCCAATTCTGAATAGTTTGTCTTCAGTCGTTCATTGAAATAAAAAGCGTTTCATGAAAAGAGTGGCTAGTTCACCTCATACTTCAGTCACAGAAGTGCTGTTTCTTGAGACAGCTATCCCGTTGTATTTTGATTTGCAGTAGAAATGTTTTATGCATGCTTTCCCTCTCTATCACATAGAGTATTAGGATGGCATGTACTCAAGGATTGTGATTTTTAAAATTAGCTTGTACAGGTTTATCAAAGACATTTTAAAGTGAAACTGTATTTTATTTACTGTGGTTGCATGCCAATAAAGAGTAAAATGATTACTAGTAAAATTTTGTGCCTATGCTTTGATTCATGCTAATGGCATCAACAGCTTGGCCCGCCATTGCCTCAGCATCATCAGTGAAAAAGCTAATACTGTCTTAGCATTATTATGAAAATAGTTTTGACCTTACGGTTCCTAGAAGGGTCCCTGGAACTCATACTTTATCGGTGGCTTAGGGGAGTGGTCATCATACACACATAAAGCAATATGTAAAAAAGTTCTCTTGGTATATAATTCTAACAGTGGAATTTCTTCCATGCATTAGAATAAATGGTTTTGTTTAATTGGTTCATTAACAGCTTGAAAAAATTAAATTGCTTTTATAGAGAAGAGGATAATTTGTTTTTAATTTTCAAATAAATTAAGTACAATCATGCCTCACAGTGAATTTCTTAATAGTGATCTCAATCATTATTATTATAACTGTATCCTTAGAAGCAAGTACAATTTGAGCAGGTGACATACTTTTAATAATCAAAGTAATAATCATTTCTGTTTCCAGAGTTCTTGTTTTTTTTTTTAATTATTTTTATGTTATATCACACACTAAGTATATGGGCAAAAATAACTTAAGGGTAAATGTATTTGACTCTTAAAGTGTTGAATTCAAATAGAGTCCATTCTGCATACAAGCATTAAATATTTATTCCTATTTTGGGTTAACAGTCCATTTAAAAAATTTCATGTTGGGGGAACCCTGGGTGGCGCAGAGGTTTAGCACCTGCCTTTGGCCCAGGGCGTGATCCTGGAGACCCAGGATCGAATCCCACATCGGGCTCCCGGTGCATGGAGCCTGCTTCTCCCTCTGCCCATGTCTCCGCCTCTCTCTCTCTCTCTCTCTCTGTGACTATCATAAATAAATAAAATTTAAACAAAATTAGAAAAAAATTTCATGTTGGGAAAAGTACCATTTTTTTTCACCTGGGAAACAGATTAGGTTAGGTAACTTTATTTATTTATTTATTTATTTATTTATTTATTTATTTATTTAAACTTCTAGTATTTCCTGGGTTTCCCATTTTCTTTCAGGTTCCCCTTGTGGGAAAAAAAGCAACACAAAAATGTTATATGGAACCATTAGAGATGAGTCCTTCTGGTGATAATAACACCTTATAGTACATTTTCTTTTTAAGTGCTTTAGGTGTGTTGAGAACTTAAAACAATTGTATAGCTTGATACCAAGTACTGGGAGTGACTAAAATAGTAAATTGTAATTAATACAGTTTAGGTTTAGTTCTTGTTTTAAATGATGCAAAGTTCTGTAGACAAAGGAATACATTGTAAACAGGGTTTTAAAGGAGACTGTTTTCAACCATGTACGGTGTAAGATTCTGTGAAGCCCCTTCCTGGTGCCTGTGTGTGTTTATGTTTAAAAATTACTTGAGTGAAAACACTGAAACATATTTGGTGAAACTGGGATGGCATAAGAGACGTGCAAGAAACCGATGTGATCTTTGCTACTTAAACAAGGTAAAAAATTTTGTTAGGGGCCACGTTTAAAGGTTGTGCTTGGTTAATATTTTTTGCACTAGGTTAATGCGTACAGTTTAAGTCGTAAATGATATTCGTAATTTCTTGCCTCTACCGCACTCGCTCCAAACACACAAGGTAAAAAAAAAAAAAAAAATTGATTTCCAATGGCAAAGAGCTAGCATCATAAAGAGATGCTTACATAAATAATTATTCCTAATAATTATTTAGTGCCTCATATATGCCATGTACCGTGCTGGGAGCTAAAGATAAAGAAGGAATAATATAAGAACTCTGTAGTTTAACATAGAGAGACAGTAGGGAATTTAAGTGAGAAAAAGCGTTAGGAGGTCTATACTAGGAATATGTACAGAGAACTCAGTAAGAATATGATTTTATGCAGAAAGGAGTATGTGACATGAAAAGACCAGAGAAGTCTCTTCTAGAACAGGTGGCCAACTGGAATTATACTCAGATAACTTAATGACTATAAATAGCATTCATTTATTAATTCTCTAGACCTCTAGAACTAACATAAAAAATGTAATAGTTCTTCATTTAGCCCACAAATGTGTATAAAGCATGTGTAGCATCTATTATGTGGTGGGCGCTGTCATTAATGGTGAGGTCCTTTATTTATTTATTTATTTTTAAAATTTATTTATTTATTTTTAATGGCGAGGTCCTTATCATCGACTGGGCTGCAGTCTAGCGGAGAGTCACATAGTTTCAGTGTGATGTGGTACATGTCCCCAAGATATTTATATTCATCACAACGTAAAGATGGATGTTCACTGAGTCATAGAATAATTTTTTTATGTACTTGGCACTGATACTTTTAAATAAAAAGAGGCCTTATCTTTGTGCTGTATGTGTTTCTTATCATCAAGGAGCATGGTCTTGATTCTGCACATTGGAAAGTGGCCCGGATTTTCCCATTACCTTCAAGCACCCATACCGGGTTAAGCTTGGTTCAAACCCTAGTCCCATCACTAATTAGCTATTTAGGTTCTTGAATCGGTCACGTAATTCCTCTAAATGGTAACGACTATAATGAGAGATGCAAATAGTGGCTAATTTCTAGGATTTTGGTGAACATTTAATGAGATAATCTATGTAAAGTGCTTAGCATGGTGCCTGGCACGTGATAGATGCTGTTCTATGTTAGTTATTGGTATTTTTGTCTTAAACAAAGTGCTTTAATAAGCCACATAGCATTTAGTCCTCAAAAGAACTCTGAAATAGAATTCTTTCTTATTTCATAGGTCAGGTGGAAATCCTGGCATTCTTGCCGGGTCTTGTACTAGCAACCAGGAGAAGCATGCTTGCTCAAACCAGTGCTGGTAATGATTTCATGGAGAGTAATGCTATCCAACTCTTTCTCATTAAAGTGGGATAATAAATATTTTCTAATCCCTCACTGTGTACAAAGCACTGTGCTAAGTATTCTAGAGATAAGAAACTGGAAACTGAAAATATTTTTTGTCCTTAAGTAGCTTATAATTTATCATGATAAATAAGATAAATATTTAAATAACCATGCATAGAACATACAGAAAAAAAAAATAGTAAAGGATCAGTATTACTTAGATTTGACTCCATTAAGCTTTAGATTTTCCGAGGGGTAAAAACCATAAGATTGCAGTTGTTAGAAAGGCCTTTGTTAAAAAGAGGTTTTGAGCATTTTCCCCTACTGTTTTCCTTAGTTTTATTTGCAAGCTGGAGCAGGTATTAAAGATGAAGTGTTCTGGTGGGAGCGGTAGCCCGGAGCGCTTGAAGCATTGCTAATTTCAAACCTTGTAATTTAGTTAAATTGAAACATAACTGCATTTAGATGAATGGGCCGCTAGTTTTGCTTCCCAGAGCAAACATGCCAACCTTTCATTACTTCTTGTCTGTGCTATGGCTTCTGCGCTATTCAGGTCTGCGTGTTTACACATAATGGACTTGTTAGGCTGGTGCAGGGTGGTTTTTTTTTTTTTTTATTATTATTTTGAAAGAAGAACTTCAAAAAAAAAAAAGGAGGGATGCTTTCCATAGCGAACTGCATCAATCATTTCACGTTTTGAGGTGAGAATGAGGGAGCAATTCCAGGGAACTCGGTGTTCTGGTGGAAGGTGGCTTGCACTTGGCTCACGCTTTTACAGACAGACCTGCAAGTTGAGTAAGTGACACAGTAGGTCTGATTACAAATACAGTTTATCTTCATTTGGAATCCATGACTTCTATTAAATTTAATTACTTCCCCCGTGGCTTCTATTAAATTTAATTAATTTCCCCTGCAGCTGGCATAGTGGAGGTGCTGCTGCTAAATGAAGGTGATTGCTAATTGAGGGAGTTTCTGGGAGAGGTTTTACCCTTTCTGTTGTTTATCTGGAAATCGCTTATCCAGCCAGACATCTCGAAACATCACGGAGAAGTTGTAGGTTACAGAGTCATACGTGAGTTCATCGCCGCTACTTAGAGAAATCTGCAGGGTTGGTTTTTTCTTTTTTTTTCTTCTTTCTTTCTTTCTTTCTTTCTTTCTTTCTTTCTTTTTTTTTTTTTTTTTTTTTGATTTTTTGGTCTGATCTTTCAGTTTGCGTGTCTTTTTGGTGAGAGACCAGCCTTGGATTGTCAGTGAAGAAAACTAGCCCAGGCTTCACCAAGGCAAGATGGAACGTGCTAGGCCTATCTGTCCGGGGACGTTTCTGGCAGCGGCACCAAGGTTAATTGCTGCTCAGTTTCAAAAGCACAGAGAGAGAGAGGCAAAGACTTTGGCGTTGTGTGGAGTGCGTTACTCCGCCGACAATCATTATTTGGGGGACCCTCTCAAGTTAGAATTAGCAATCTGACTGTTACTGCAGTTTTCCCGACTGGGCCATACAACTGTAGTGGTAATATAAACATCCGTATACATTCCTAAGGCAAAGCTAAAAATTTCAAAGCATTAATAAAAAAATCAGGGTATGGGAAACGTGTGTCTATTGCCATTGCTTTGTTTTCCAGCTCGGTCACACAGTGATGGAGGGGAGAGCGAAACTTTTCCTTTCTTCCCCTTCCAGGTTCTTCGGTTGGTCTACTGATTTGTGGGCATAATACAGATTAACGGGAGAAGAGCAATTTCGTTAGTACGAATAGGAGTTTGTAGAAATAGGAGTCTCAAAGAAGTGACCAAAGCAGTCAACTTTTATATCTTTTTAGACAAAGAAACCATACATTTGCGAAGAATTGATAAGCAAAGGGGTTTCGACTTAGGGTAGTCAGTTCGTAAAGGAGTGATGGGGTTTGTTAGGCACCCTTGTTGGCCTTACAGCCCTGATCTCTGGCAGTAAGATGCCTTTTACCCTCCAGGTGCAGGGCTGTTGCCTTCACGTCGGGAAATTTATTTTCTGCTTTCAGGAGGACAGAGGAGGGTCCCATGTTCTCCCACTGGCTGTTTCTTTAGTAACCTTAATTCCAAATAATCAGTATTCCAAAGTGGCATATTTTGGATGACCTTCCCATTGTTAGGAAGAAAAAAATGTATCCCAGAAATAGATGTACACTCATTTTAATGCATTTTTATTTTCAGCCTTTCAATTTATAATTCAAAGGGATTCTCATTTTTGAGCCTCAGTGTGTGCCAGATATTATGTACACATTATGTACAACACATTGTATATATACATATATATACACATTTTCCTAGCAGTCCAATGACGTATTCTTTACACACAAATAACTGAGGCTCAAGGTTTTATCTTTATGCTCGGTAATTACCTGCCTATTTAAGTCATATGTGAAAATGCTTGGTTTTGGAGAAAATTATTATTTTTTTTCCCCAAATGGACAATACTCTCAACCTCAAACTCCTTAAAAAGCTACTTCCCATGCTTTTCCTAATATCATTCTCTTGTTTTCCCTCCCACCTTTCTGACCACTATGCTTGGCTCAAACTGGAAATTTATTATCTCTGCAACTTGAAATTTTAGTTTGATGTTCTTGGTGCTACATTGTGGTCTTCTTCTCTTTTTTATTCTATGCTCTCTACTTGATATTTTTATTTTTTTATTTATTATTATTATTATTATTTTTTTAAAATCTAATCCCTGGGCAGCCTAGGTGGCTCAGCTGTTTAGCGCCTGCCTTCAGCCCAGGGCCTGATCCTGGGGATCTGGGATTGAGTCCCACATCGGGCTCCCTGCATGGAGCCTGCTTCTCCCGCTGCCTGTGTCTCTTCCTCTCTCTCTGTGTCTCTCATGAATAAATAAAAAATCTTAAAAAAAAATAAATCTAATCCCATAGCTACCAGTACCATCTACAAACTGTTTAATGACTCTAAATTTATAACTCAAGTCCTGACCTCTCTTCTGAGCTGTTGAAGAAAACCAGAGCTGGACAATATTTAAAGTGGTGGAAAGAGACTTTATGCAGGAACTCCGGTAGAGCTGCAGGGAGGTAGAGACCTCCATATAGAGCTGGTCTCAGTTCCTGAGTGCAGACAAGTAGGATTCCTCATGGTGGAGCAGGTGAGGGTCAGTGGAGGGAAGGTTACTAAGGGGGACATCACAGCATAAGGGGGATTCTGGTTGAAACTACCCGACAGGATTCCCACGGCGGGCCGGGCGTTGAGATGACCCCCAAGGAGGGTTGTGGGAGCTGAGGAATTTGATCAGATATTGAGGTTGATCTGATTTTGAGGGTTGGGATTCTGGATAAACTGACTCAGCAGAATTTTCGAGAAAACTGGACCTCGCAGGGTGACGAACGTGTAACCCGGTAGAGAGGCGGGCTTCGAGGAGCCTTCCTCGAGTTTGGTCTGGCCGTAGTCCTGGGCGAGTCCCGACCTTCCCCTCACTCCTTCCATATCTCTCCTTGGTTATTTGTAGGCAAACTGAAGTAGCCAGAGTCCTGCAGAAACCTGTGTTTCATTTTTCCCTCCATCCCTCCCTGCTAGTCTGGCCTCGGTGGCTTCTCTCCGAAGCCTGAGAGCCCCTCTTGCCCTGTCCCTCTCCTTGTTAGGCTCCCTTTATTCTATTACCACATCTCTCTCCTTTTATTACATTTGCCCAACCTCACCGGTGTGGTCTGCGCCTCTCGGATTACTGGACTTGCTCCCTGATTCACAGAGAGATCCCCCAAATGCCCTCTTCACAGGGCCTGTGTCTCCGAATTGTAATTATGGTCAAGGCTGCTTCTCTCTTCCCTCCTGCCTCCCCCTGGCCTCCTGCCTCCCCGTCCTCATCCCTGCCCCTGCCTGCCCCTCCGCCACCCCTTCTCCAAGGGCCTGTCAGATGCAGTGAGGAAGACTTTGGGTTTAAGGACCCTGGTGCTCATCAATGATGTAGATGGGACTTACGTGAAGACAACGTACAAATGTACCTGTTGTTCTTTTTTTAATTTTTTTTTATTATTTATTTATGATAGTCATACAGAGAGAGAGAGAGAGAGGCAGAGACACAGGCAGAGGGAGAAGCAGGCTCCATGCACTGGGAGCCCGACGTGGGATTCGATCCCGGGTCTCCAGGATCGCGCCCTGGGCCAAAGGCAGGCGCCAAACCGCTGCGCCACCCAGGGATCCCCCCTGTTGTTCTTTTTTAAGAACGACCAGAATGTTTTCTACTGTCATCATTTTAAAGAAAATCTCTCTCTCTCTCTCTCTCTCTCTCTCTTTTTCCCTCTGGGAAATGAGCTTCTCTTATTGTTACTATGTTATCGTAACTTGATTTGCCAGCTTCCTTTTAAACTTGCAACTCCTGAAGTTCTGGGCTTTATAGTTCTGCTAAAAATACACATATGGGTGTTGTTCCCTAATGCTATCAGAATTTGAATTGCTTTTACAATAAATCTTGATTTTTCTTCTTAATTAGTCATTAAGTTTCCTGATCGTTACTTAACTGATACTGTATTAATGTACTGGCTATACTAATTAGAGCCATGAAAATGCAAGAGTCAATTAATGTATAAATTAGAGCTATTTCCTTAACCCTTTATGTGTCTGTGACCATCTTCAGTTATTTTACTCAGGACAGAGTGGAGACTGCCTCCCCATTTTTGTACAGTTTCAGTTTGAATTTTCTTTTCTTTTTCTTTCTTTTTTTTTTTTTTTTCCATCTGTAAAGACCTACTCTTATTCTTTAGACTGTCACCACTGCGTGGGAGAAATGACTCAGGTAATTGGTAGCATACATGCATCTGGATTTAAAACCAAGTAGGTGTACTTTATGGGCACTGGTGGCCCAGTTTTCTCAAAAGGAGAGGCTTATGGATGGCTGTGTGGTTGTGGGTGGGAGGCCAAGGGGCTTGTTCTGAAGCTGCATTTGATAGCAAGCAAATGTGTCATTTACTTGGAATGTAGTTTACCTGGGGTGATTTGGGGGACCTGAGTAAAGGGGGGGTGGGATGTGAGACCCTATGTCCCCAGTATTTTCTGGCTCCACCAATGCTGGAAGAAAGGACGAGAATACAGACAGAAAATAGTGAAGGAGGTAGCTACAAAGGGGCTATCGTACAGAAGGAAGTAGGCAGTGTAGACAGAAATGAGGGGACTCATGGCAGGGCCAGGAGGATTTTTCTAGCAGAGTAAAAGAGCATCCAGCAAGGACTGCCCGCCTGCTTAGTGTATTTATGGCTCCAGAACTAACTTTTGCATATTTAAACTTTCCAGAGCTGCGTCTCTATTCAGAATTGTTGATAGCCCAGTGAGGTGTCTGAAGGACACACCCACCAGTATTCGTCTTTGTCTGTTTTGATATTTGTTCAGATATCGATGGAGTACCAGTATTGGTTTTTAAGGACTTGTTGGTCAGTCTGGGCCTGGAAGTCTGAATGACACTGGAGGGTTAGTTATGCTTCTTCTTTCAAAGTGGGGCTTACTGTAGTTACTGGGCTGAGGTTTCTTCTGAGCTGCGTTCTTAGGGTCTCTGTTCTGAAGGCCTCTCTTTGGGGTGAGGGTGCAGACTATTGGTGCCTTCCTAACCGTTCTTATTACTGTGATGGTGAATAACACCAGCTGCCTGGCTTTCCTGCATAACCACCCTGGACATACCTGCTTCAGTGACCAATTTTGTGATTACCTCTTAGGAGATCAGTTTTAGTGTGGATCTATCTTTTTAATCCTTTGTTTTTGGAAGCTGTGTTATACCTTTATTATTATGTCTTATTCGTGGAAGATAGATCTGTTTGATCCCCAAGCTTAAACAAATGAATACTTTACTAGGTTGCTTAGAGGAGAAACACAAGGCCTTCATTTAAGGGAACAAGGGCTGGTCTTGGGGAGAGGAGCCTTGAGTGTGAGCTGTGGTCCTCACCAGCTTGAAAACGAATGCTCTTTTCCAATTGGGTTAATTTTCTAATCTTTGGCTTTCTTATTCATCAAAGAGCCCTTCCGAACGCTTGGACCAGACTGACCTAGCTCATTGTTGATGATTTCTGCCCAATGGTATGTTTTCCCTGCATTGCCTAAAGTTTTCTTTTAAAAAAAAATTTTTTTTTTAAGATTTTGTCAGAGAGGGGGAGAGAGAGAGAGAGAAGAAAGAGTGAGAGAGAGAGAGAGAGAGCGCCCACAAGCATGGGCGCACAAGCAGGGGGAGTGGCCGACAGAGGGAGAGCAAGGAGCCCAATGTGGGGCTCCATCCCAGGACCTGGGATCATGACCTGAGCCAAAGGCAGATGCGTAACCAACTGAGCCACCCAGGTGCCCCCACTGCCTAAGATTTTCATTTCACCTTTTCATTTTCTCTGGAAATAGTACCACTTGAGGACTAATTTCAGTGATTAAGTCTCCTTAGAAAACATCAAATGCCTTTCAAATGCCAGGGACTTAAGTGGCTACCCCAAATTCATATATGAACAGATTCTTTATAGAAAAGGAATTACAAACCTTTAGATAGGTGAAGAGATGCTCAATTACCCTTCTAATATAGAAATGCAAATTAAAATTACAGAGAAATGCCATTTGTTCACCCTTCAAATTGGCAAATATCCAGAAATTTGATAACACTGTCTGTAAGCACAGGTTTTGGAAGTAGGCATTCTCTTACATGCTGTTGTTTGGTGTGAAAAATAGAACACACGCTGCAGAGAGTCATTTAGCAGTGTCCATCAAATAAATGTAGATGTGTCTGGCCAATAATACCTCTCCTGGGGATTTATTCAAAATATCTATATATAAGATGTTCATTACATTATTGTTTTCAATAGTAAAAGATTGAAGGCCATGAAATGTCCACCAATAGGGAACTACTTAACTCAATTTTAGTTCATTCATACGATGGAATACTCTCCAACAGTTAAAAAAAAAAAAAGGCAGTCCCATATATACACTGATACAGAAAGATCTTCAAGAGGGATGCTGGGGATGCTCAGTGTTTGAGCGTCTGCCTTTGGCTCAGGGCGTGATCCCAGGGTCCTGGGATCGGGTCCCATGTCGGGCTCCTGCATGGAGCCTGCTTCTCCCTCTGCCTGTGTCTCTGCCTCTCTCTGTGTCTCTTGAGAATAAATAAATAAAATCTTTTAAAAAAAGATCTTCAAGAGATTTTATTAAAGATAGAAAAAAAGGGGGGGGGCACCTGGGTGGCTCATTTGGTTAAGTGACCAACTCCAGATTTCTGTTCAGATCGTGATCTCAGGGTCATGAGATCAAGCTCCACGTTGGGCTTTGCGCTGGGTGTGGAGCCTGCTTAAGATTCTCTGTCTCTCTCTCCCACTCTGTACCCCCCCCCCCAAAAAAAAAAGAGATGGAGAAAAGGGTGCTCAATAGTGTATACAGTGTTCTAGGTTTTCTAATAAATAAGAAAGTAAAGTGAATTCCTACTTGTTTGTATTCACGCATATGAACATATAAAGAAGTTTAGGAAGGATCCACAAAACATAGCATCGGGGGAAGGGGGGATTTTCACTGTGTTCTTTTACTTTTTCTTACTTGTGAAACATGCAGATACATTATCTACTGAAAATTAAACCTGGAAACTATGTTAGTGCGCGTTAATGTCATTGTTTCCCTCGTAGCACTCATCCGAAGTCAGTTCGGGTGGGGAGGGGTTGGGGTGTGGTTGATTGGAAAGGAAGGAGGACCTGAACCATGGCAGGGCCTTAAATCCTCAGGGGAGGCAGGATACCTCCACACCCTGGAACATGGACATCTTGATGCCCTTCAGAGATTTGAAAATTAGGTAGTAGGAGCTTTGCAAGAAATTGGAGGCCAAAGGATGCCAAAGGCTAATTTAAACTACTTGCACATTTTGCCTACGGCCAACAAACTCCAAACAAAGCCAATAGCTAGGATGCGGACATTCCTCTATTTCCATTTGCTTGCTTCTTGTTTGAATCAGAATTTAAATCCGATTCAGAAGCAGAATTTAAAGTAATGCTTTATATTAGCACGTGGTTGAGGTTTATTACAGGCCAAATATGTTTAATTATCTACTCTGGGAACCTTACTGATGTTTAGAAGTCTGTATCTGATTGCAACTGAGTTTTCGTTTTTAACAAACAAATTCTCAAACATTTGAAATACTAATTAGGAACAGCGCATAATCATTTGAAGGGTTATAGACCCTGCCATTCTTTGTGGACTTTACTCCGTGGTGTTTGGCCTATTTTCTCAGTGCTTTCTCTTTACCCTAAAGGATAGACGTTAGAATTCTGAAATTAGAGCAGAAATCATGAAGATAGTATGTTAAAGGAGAGCCTATTACCATAAACCTACTGTGATTATTCCACAGTTGAATTAGCCATTGTGCTATCAGGGTGAGTAGTTTCCACTTTTCTTAATTCTTTTATTAAAAAAAAATATTGAAAAAAAAAACAAAAAAAAATATTGACCATTTGACGAGTGCCACGATTTATTTATGGCTCTGGGAATTCACTGGTGAATTAGACAAAATTTCTGTCTTCATTGAATTCGTGGTCTTATAGAAAAAGGTGTTGTTTACTTTGTTCATTCATAGCCTCCATGCCACTTTTTATAATTTCAGTGTCAAGAATATTTTAAAGAAGGAGGAGAGAAGAAAGATGGATAATTGTTCAACTGTTGTTTCTCTCCTAAACATTCAGTTCCCATTTAGTCAATAACTTTATTATCATTTATTGGAATCTTGATCTTTTAAGAAATCTTTTTTTTCATTTCTTAAAGTAATTCCTTGATTCCTTTGTGAGCAAGTCTCAGTGTACTCCTGGTATTAAAAATACATCATGGTATAATGGAAAGAACTAAGATTTAGAGATCTGACTGGAATACTGATCCATTATAATAATTAAACGATCACATTTGAGTTACTTTTTCTTTAAAGTTCAGTTTCAGCAGGAAAGCAGAAGTCACCTCCCAGAGTTGATGCAGAAGTTGGAGGCTTGTCTGCAGTGCATCTGGCATACAGTGGGAGCTCTGTAATGCTAGATAGTGTTGGGTGGTGTGGTCAACCTTCCGTCTTGGAGTATTGACTCCTAATTTTTAAGGCTTTTCTCAGCCTAACTTAGCACTTAGGATACTTTTTAGGTTTTTCTCAGCAGAACTCGGCACTTGGGGCAGCCCTAGTTAGTCCTTCTTACCTCTCTGGAGGTCGATAAAGCATTGCATTTGAGGTGAGCAGCAGCTCTTTGATTTGACCCCTGAGTCAAAGGAGATGTAAGATGAAGGCAGATGTCGGGAGCTAGAAGGAGTTGGCTGGACAGAAGTGGAGATAAACCCGGAGCGGCTCTTCCCCCGCCGCCCCCCTCCAGCCAGCTGTTTCCTTAATTCAAACTTCTCTGCACCCAGGCAGTGCTAAAACACATGCTTCTTAGAGAACTCCCCAGTACCAAGTGCCATTTCAAAAAAAGAGGAAAGTTCCAGTCGAAGAATTACGATGGTTTAGAGGGTCCATGTGTGGGAGTAGGTGGAGTGAGGTCAGGCCTTGGCACTTCTCAGAAGCGGCCTGCCAGAAATCCGTTTCTTTCTTCAGTCCGAGCAGAGTGGGAAGTGGTAGTGGGGTCACCCAAGACACCGCTGTCCTGTGGAGTGCTCATGAAGTAGATCGGGGGACCCTAGCCAACCGGGGCCCACGGAAGCCTCTACGCTCAGCAAGGGTCGTCACCTCTGGCCCCGGTCATCGTGGCCTGTGCAGGCCCCGCACCGCCTGTCCGGGTCCTTTTGGATGCGCCTTTGTTATTTCTGCACCCGCTGCTCATTACGTTTTATCTCATTACTTTTCTCGCTAGTAAGAGGGTCTCTATCTCTAGCCTTTTCTGTCTCTGACCCCCCGCTGGCCAAGTTCTGGGAAGGGCTTTGGCAGAAGCAAGATAGCGGGCCTGCAAGGGCTGTGGGGCCTGACCGCGTGGCTGTAGACCTCTTCCCGCCTGAGGATGCTGGGCAAGTCCGCTTGTACCTGTACTTTTGCCTCCTGCAGCACAGACAGCGTAACACCTCCCTTACAGGGCTGTTGTGAGGCTAAAATAATGCATGTGAAGCGCTCAGTGAATCATTTTATGTGAAAAAGTTACTTGGTGACTGCTAGCTTTTATTGTTTAGCTGCCACTGCGCCCTTTCATTTATGTGCCATAAATAATCTCAATTGATGAAATTAGTGTCAGTATAGACTCAGAGCATGGAAAAGAGAGGTGTTTTAGAGAAAGTAGCTTTACATCAATTTCTCAAGTGAGCAAAAATGTCAAAAGTTGTCTTCAGAAACTCCATATATCTCTAAATATTCCTCCCCCACAAGTTTTCAATTTTGCTTTTCTTTAAGCTTGAGCAGGTGAGACATATTTTAAAAGATTCCTTCAGTTGGATCATTTTAGTGTTTTAATTGCTAAGGTTGCTACTTTGCCACTTTCCAATTTAAATATGGAATTTTAAAAACTTGTCTTTTATAGAAACTACCTACCAATTTTTAGGGGGCTATCCTGAAAAGTTAATTATTATTTTAAACACTATATGAGAAGGATGTTGGTTGAGACCCCAACCAACCAAGTTGATCGAACTCACAGATTATCTTTTCATTTACATCCTTTGTCCCTTTACCTGTTATTCTCCAAAACTCCTAAGAAGTATAAATCTTGCCTTTCATATTGTTTTTTTGTTTTTTGTTTTTTTTGGCAAGCCAATTAATTGGCTTCTTTTCCTAGACTGCAGTCTTAATGCCAAAATGTTTGTTTCTAGTATGGTTTATTTGAGAGCTCAATTTTTACTAGAAGACTTTTGATGACCAGAAAAAACATAATAGCTTGTTTTCATTATAATTTCTGAGGACTGAGTCTTCTGAAAGTTTTTGTCCAGCTTCGCCTAGGGGCCAAGTTATTCTGATACGAGTGGGGTTTATCTCTTCACAAGCAGTCATGATTGCTGTCCTGCCCTTTATCCATCAACTCTTTGTGACTTGTCCCTTCACAGTAGGCCCTAATGATTGTTTGGGTCAGCATTTCTCTTTCAAGTAACAGTTAAGGAACTACTTTAAAGTGACCCACTAGCAAGATGGAAAACTGTCACTTTCTCCTTTCATCAGCTGACCCAGGCTGTTCTGTGTGACTGACTCTTGGGCTTTGCCCAGCTTCTCCCTAAATACCATCTAGTAAATTCAGATCTCAGGCACTGGCCAGTTATGTCGAGATCAATTTCACATCAAAATAAAAAAGGTTGTTAAAAAACTAAAAAAAAAAAAAAATAGTCCCTTACTATTAGTTGTACAGTGTACCTCCAGTCAAACTTTTCATACTCAGAAGACCAGCGAATTGAGGAGAAGCTAATTACGCATTTGCGGGGCTCATAATATTATCCCTATCAGGATGACCATTGTAAACCAAGCTTTTGGAAATTCTAAGCTTTGTAATGGTTTTAAACAACTATAGAACCTTTTTGGGAGAATCTCATCCTTGGGCATCTTCTTGATTTTCATGATGAAACCAGAAGACTGGTGAGGTTTACACATGAGGAATACTTACATTGCATTTTTTAAAAATTATTTACTTATTCATTAAAGACCCAGAGAGAAAGAGAGAGAGGCATAGACACAGGCAGAGGGAGAAGCAGGCTCCTTGCAGGAAGCCCCATGTGGGACTTGATCCCTGGACTGGGATCATGCCCTGAGCCCAAGGTGGACACACTGAGCCCCCCAGGCATCCTCTTACATTACATTCATGAAGTGAAATAAGCTATTTTTCCAAGTTAATTTTGGAATGGGGCAGCATAAGAAAGATTCCAGTACTTTGGACTTATTTTTTTAAATTAGTTTACATTTATTGAGTTTTGAAGTGCCACTCATGGCGCTTCATGATGTATGGTCTCGTGTACGATCTCATTTAACACTTTTATCTATATGTGTGCGTGTGTGCTGAATCTATGTGGCAGGTTCTGTGCAAGTAAATAAACTGAGATCAGGTGATGGATCTGCTCTGCTATTGCTCCCAGCTGTCTTCTGCTTCCCCTCTGTATTGTGTATCTCTCCAAAAAAGAGGGAAGGGTGTCAAGAAGTATTTGGTCATGCTCTAGGATGTGCCATATGCCTTCTCCCTCCACAGCTGGTTTGCTCAGGAGGAAAAGCCACGATCGTGCTCAGAGACCGTGGTGTTTACTCCGTCCGCCAGCCCGCTCGCAGAGGTGGTGAGTTGTCCCAAAGACAAGATAGTATCTTTGCTTCGATTCATCTGGGTTGTTCTCGAGGCTAGTGTGCCATCCTTTTGCAAGGGAGGTTTTACCCATGTGGTTCCCAGGCTGTGGTCTAAATGGACTGAAAAGATAGTCTATTGGTAAAGACTGGCTGATGATGGTTGGGATCAAATAGCCTCTCTGAGAGTGCCTCGGAGATCTCGGACTTGGGACGTGGGCAGCTCTCTACAAAACCTCTTGAAAGAAAGCCGTCCTCCTGTTTTCTCCGTTACGGTTTATGCATTGTGTTTCTGTGACTGTTATCTGCTGTGCCCCGGTCACTTCTCTATACTTACTCAAAAGGGAATAAAAGTTACTTAGAAATGTCTAAAAACAGACATACAAAAACTATTAGAAAATGCTGCGGGAATAAAAAAGAAAAAAAAACATTTAAAATAATATTAAAGTCAGGGTTACAAAGTCAGAACACAATTAAATGAATACAGTTGGGTTAAGAAAGAAAATTTAAAATAACAAGATAAATACTAAATAAGAGTTTAGAGTTAGAATATGAAAGTGAAATTGGATACATCACGTTGAGTCATGTGTGCATATTTGTGAACTCAGCGTTGGTTTAGACTGATCTTATGCTTCATGCTTCTGGTCAAATGACTCAACTGAGCTCTTTGTCAAAGTATTAATTAGAGACGCTTGGGCAGTCCGGGTGGCTCAGCGGTTTAGCGCCGCCTTCAGCTCAGGATGTGGTCCTGGGGATCCGGGATCGAGTCCCCCATCGGGCTCCCTGTGTGGAGCCTGCTTCTCCCTCTGCCTGGGTCTCTGCCTCTCTCTCTGTGTGTCTCTCAAGAACAAACAAATAATAAAAAAAAATCTTTAATAAAATTAGAGAATCTCGAATTGATGGCCTACCTGAAATAGTTAGAGTTGAGGAGTAACAGGGACATAGTCATATTTTTGTATGGTTTGGGTGAGAGCTGATAATCTTAGTGATTTGTAAGGGGTTGTGAATGGTTCTACAGTGTCATATAAAGCATGTTAAATTGTCAAGGCCCATTGCTTGCAATAAATGCACAGAGTTCTAGAATAAGAGCTTGTATTTGTTTAGCTGTATCTCTAAGAACGGCTCTCACTTACATTACTGCATTTGTAAATATACCAAAGGTGCACTTTGGTTTTGTATATTGCAGTAGTAATTCTTCAAAAGGTTTATTTATATCAGTTTATTTTTTAAAAAAACAAATCCTGTTTAAAATACCAGAGTATGCATACAATAACAAGTTATCACAATTTACCTATTTTGTAGAGGAAGGAATAACATTTATTTTCTGTGGGATCTTTGAATTTCTCTTTGAGCTCTTAAAAACAAAATCCTTTGAAAATGGTAGTGATATAAGTGTTGATCCATGGTGGTTTATGACAGTTCTGACAAACTGTATTTAGATAAAACTGTAAGGAGCTATGTTTTCAACAGAGTTTTCTCTCCTCTCCCTCTCTCCTTCCTTGTCTCCCTCCCTCCCTCTTTTGTTCCTTCCTTCTCCCTCCCTTTTCCTTCCTTCCTTCCTTCCTTCCTTCCTTTCTTCCTTCCTTCCTTCCTTCATTAGAGGTAAGAAAAGATATATCTTTCTACAAAGCCTGGGAATGGAGAACAGTACATTTTTTCATGAAAATGTCAGGATACCATGATGGCTACACCCCATCCTTAGGGCAGGTCGTATTCATTTTGGGTATTTCTCCTGGCTTTACAAGGAAACAGTTTTACTGTTAGATATCTGTAATTTAAAAGGAGATCTCATGTTAAGTTTTAGTTTGTTCTATGTACTTAAATGAGGTTTTATAAGAGACGGTTACTTCATTAAAAAGGAAAGAAAAACAAGCAATTAGATCCAGTAGCAGGCTAGACTGTTTGATGGTTTAACATGAACATGTCTTGAGCTTTATAATGAGGCTCCCCTAACTGAAATGGCATTTCATTTTGGTTGATATACTCTTGGCATTATTTGTAGCATCTGATAAGTTTTAAAGCATATTTAAGAAACTGATTTCATTCTCACATCATCAGCTATGACCACTAGTTCAGTTGGAAAGATTGGAATCTGTTCTTTTAATTATCTATTAAAAAAAACATTTTTCAGACTGTTTTGGTTACCAAGGTTAGTTTATATTCTTCTTCAAAATATATTTCAGATATGGTAGACACTTGTGTTTTAAGACTGTGCATTTATTTAGCATTTATAAAGAACTCTGGAGAACACTGCCCACAATATAATATCTGAGCATTTGCACAATAATTAAGGATATTTAAAAGATTACTGTGCTGATTAATATTTTTATGTGAGATTGTGGGATAAGCATTGGGGAGGGAGTTCATAGTATGTACTTGTTCTTTCTGGAAGATGCTATGTGTATTCACATCTCCAAACTTTTGCCTAGGCATACCTGCTGCTAGACCAGGGCTTAGCACACATGAGGCTGCTTAAGCAATATTTACTGATTTTGTGTCTCCTTTTTCTTGATGTGGCCTTTCTTATCTTTTTGCCATGACAGATTCTTGCTTATATTTCAAGGTCAAATCCAAAAGCCACTTCTTTGTGGTTTTCCTTATTTTTTGTTTGTGTGTATATATATTTGTGTTTTATTTAAATTCTCTTATTGTACATAGCATGCTGCATTAGTTATTTTGTCCTTTCTATCTTTTCTGCTGTCATTAAAGGTCTGTGACTAGTTTTAGTCATCATTGCATCACCAGCACTTAATATACTCTCTGACCTATGATAGGCACTCAGCGAATGCTTGAGTAAATCAAATTTACTTATAAATAAATCAAATTCATTTATAAGCACTCAGAAAGGCTCAATAAAATCAAACAGAGCTCAAAAGAGGATGACTTGGAAAGAGAACTCGCGTGTATCGATTACATATAGTCTATGTTCAGCTCTTGTCCAGTTACTTTTGAATTCAGAGCCCCTGTATTATTTCACATAATTTTGGGAGAGGGGAGGTACTATCACTGTTTTACCTATTTTACCTTAGACGAGGAACTATGAGACTAAAGAGAGCAGAACTAGGCGCTCTCTTCTTATATCTCCTACCAAACTGTATTACGCTGTCTCCTGAGAGATTTTCTTTTTGCAGATTTTTTTCCCTTTTTCTTTCTTAAATCATTGCTAAGCTGAGACAGTAGAGTCTACTATTTTCAAATCTAAGGTTTTTGCCTAAATTACAGTATAAAAATATACCCCAATTTTGCACTCATTTAACAAGGTGATTGCATTATTCCTACGAGTAACCTGTTTATTATCACAATTACTTGAAAAATCCAATGAACTATTGAGGTTTGAATTCTGATCCTTTATGAATTAAAAACATGAAAACTATACCTACCATGCAAAATAGGCCTTCTATAGCTTTGGATGTCATGCAGACATGGCTCATCATGGTGGGTGTTCTCAGTTGTATTTGATCTTTATTCTTGTCTTTCAACAGAATTCATCTAATAATGCACACCTCATTGAGAAGAATAAGTTTGCTTTCTGAACATTAAAGTCCACTTCTAGAAAGGACTTTACAAATTTTTTCTTTTATTAACAGATATATTCTCTCTTTCAAACCCTTCTCTGCCCATGTCTTGCCCTGGAATGCATTATAAGGGGATATATTTCATAGATGAGATGGATGGGATAGGTTTCTGGTTGTCAAGTTTTATTTTGCTATTACTTTGGAATTGGTACTTTTACCTTTGTTTTATCATAGTCTAGCTCCTGCTGGTAAAAAGGTAAACTGTATTACCTTATTTCCAGGTTATTGTTATTTTTTTATTAGTAGGACAGGATCACAGAATATGAATCTTTTTTTTTTTTTATCTATCAGGAATGCCTTGAAGATTTTGATGGTGGCAATTCATTCAGTTTTTTGGAATAAGGCAGTCGTCAGTTTGAAGTCTTAGGTTTATAACCGATAGACACCCTGTGGTTCCTGAAAGGTTGCTCCTAGGTCAGGTGCTCTGTCTTTGCTCTGCCTGGAATGAGTCAACCACAGATCTCCACACTGTCATTCTTCTTGCAGTCATTCCAGCCCTTCCTTTGGGAGGTATCCCCTCTACTGCCTGGGATTACGTTCTCAGATCTACCTGCCTTGTTCTAGCTGAACATCGCCTTGTCTTGTTGATCTTGGTATACCTAGAATAGTGCCTAGAACTTAATAAATATTTCCAGGACAAACTGGAAGTTCCTACATCTAATGGTAGGCTTATAGTCTTTTCAGTAGTCTACTAATAGTCTGCATTTTTCGATGGCTGGAGTTGCTTTCTGCTGGGCCAGGGGTACAGTGCTTAGTGATGGGGCAGTCCTGCTTTAGAATCCTAAGCAGCTAATTCTTCAGTTGAATGGACTCAGTGTTATCCCTGAGCAAGTGAATGCATTAAATTCTTCTGAAAAGGATTCGTCGGTCTGTGGTATCTATGAACTCTTTACAATTTATTTCTTTGTATATAGAAAAGGCAGCGCTAACCATGTTGTTGTTTAATGGCTTGTTAGCTGACCATGGCAGGTGGTAATGGTTGTGGGGAGGCTGGCGGATGGAGAAGTTCTGAGAAAGGACTAATACCGGTGTGGTGGTCATCCAGGAATTGACAAAGATTTCCAATTTTATTTTGAGGAACACAGAGGTAATTAATAAATTAATTCAATCTATCTAATTGACCTATACATCTGTTAATTAAATCACAAAGTTTTGAGGATCATATTCATAGTTGACCCTGTGTCTTCCTTCTAGCAGACGTACTTCTCTCGTCTAGGAAGGCACGAAGACGTTATTGCTTTCCAGTATCTTGACGTACCTTCAGGCTGTCAATAATGACAAGAGGAAGTGTGCTGGTGGGGAGGAGTAGCTCTCCAACCATGAATAGGATTTCCCAGTGCTTCTTGTAGGCCTTAAGAAGGCAAGCGGGAGAGGCTGGTGGGTGAGAGTGGCTCTGGAATCAGGCTCCCGGCGTTAAAATCCTGGAGCTCTCATGACTAGCAGTGTGACTTGGATAAGTCATATAACATCTCCCTAAGTTTTCTTATTTGTGGAAGTAATAATAGTGCTTACTCCAGAGAGCTGTTGTGAGGGTTCAATAAGATAATGCATGGAAAACGCACACGCACTCTCTGGTACATAAGTGACCCTAAGTGTTTGCTCTCATTGCTGCGGTTATTAATGCAATCAGTGCTAGCTCCTCCCACGTCACGCGGGCCTGTCCAGTACTAATGCACGTTAGGACACACGACACGGCATGTATGAGAGGAAAGGCATCGTCTTTCAACTTCCTGATATTTCATGTTTTGAAAGGAGAACTTGTGTCTCCCCTCAGCTGTGCTGGCTGGGTGGACAACTCCCTAATGGAAGAGTGAACCTGATGGATACCAGGAAAAGTAAAGGCTCTGAAATGTTCAGAGTGTATCAGTTTATTTTAAAAAGGAAAAAAAAGTCTCCTTGATAGTTCTGCCTTGGAATGAGAACTGTGTGTATTAATTTCAGGTAAATTAAGAAAAAAAAATGACTTAATAAGGCTGTCTAACACAGAAACAAATGATTTTCATTGTTTTCAGTGCCTCCCCTAAAACATGGGTTGTAAAGTCCTTTTCATTACAAATGACAAGATGAGGTGACAAAATGTTCAGCACAGTCTTTTCTTTTGAAAATGTTAGAGTTTGTGCCTATATGATCTTAAAGATGTGAGTCCTAGAACTGCTGACTTTTTAATTCATTTTTCTCAAAGCAAAAAGCATTGGAAGGAGCACGGTGTGTGACAGGGGTCATAGGGAGTTATAAGAAGTTATAAGGATTAGGCTACATTTGAATTTTTTCACTTAAGAAATAATTAAAACCCACCGTTGGGTGCTGAGAAGAATAAAAAGATGAATGAGGCCTAGATGCTGCTTTCAAAGGGATTAAAGGGATTGAATAAAATACTAGAAAAATAGCTTTAATAGAAAGTAGAAGGTGGTAGATACTGAAAGAAAAGTAGAATCCGTGATCTTTGGGAGGTGTTACTTCCGGCGAGGGATCTCAGGGGGGCTTGGACAACGAGCAGGTGTTTGTGCTGGACAGATGGATCAACACGCAGGCACACTAGAGGTCACGAGGGGGGAAGGCATCTTCGTCAGAGGGACTAGAATGTGCAAGGACCAGAGGTAGGAGTCAGAGGACTGATTATGGGAAGCAGTAAGTCATAGTTTGTTTCTCAGGGATGCTGATCTGAGGAAGGAATTGTGCAGAGAGGTTTCTATGGTGACATCTGTTTGGGAAACTTTGTATGCTGTCTACGCCTCCTACAGATGGTTTGGCATTCAAGATTCTGAGATGGCTTTATTAAAACAAACATTTAATATCATGCATAGGGGCTTATTGAATCACGAAGCCCTCCTTTTCAGTGAATTGCATGCAAATGCTAGGGTTCCCAGGGACCCTTACTGGGAAATGTCGGTCTGTGAAGGTAGGTTGGGTGCAGGTGGTGGAAGGTTGAACATCAGAGCCACGACGTGGCTGAGCCATGAGCCCGTAGACTCTTCAGGGGAGTTCACTTGGGGCCTGCATATGGAATGGGGTGGGTTTGAGGCTGGGAAGGGAGTTGCGAGGTGGCTTTCCGGACTACGGCTGACTCAGCAGGCCAGCTATGAGGTGCGGGAGGTCTCCTGGATGGTGTGAAAGAGGACAGTCCTTTGGAGGAAGAGCCAGCGGCTCTTTGGCGTCAATGGGCTGTGGCAACTATGAGAGAGTCTGTAGACTGGGTTTTGGATTCCAAAAGTCTCTCCCAGCCTCCATTTGACCATCCTTGAAATCGGGAAGTACTTTTAGCAGTTAGTGCCCTTCTAAGCAGCACATGAACCACTCAAAAACTGATGGTTAACGTCCTATCTGTTGTCAAGGGTGCTTTATCTTAAGATAAAGGAATACGTTGGCCCAAGAGGAGCTTGGGGGCTTAGTTTCTAACAGGATGATGGTGGCCACTGCTTTTTTGGAGGAGAAGGGACACTAGAAGCATGTCCTTGTCATCACTGGGGCCAAAGGAAATGTGATGTGTGTCAGAGAAGGTGAGTGACCGAGGCATAGAACCAAGAGTCCCTCGTGACTTTTGCCATGGGCTCGGTAGAGCTGGCCCTACAAGGGAGGGAATCCCTCTGGACTCTCCCTTATTGACCTAGGCTTGTTTTATCCAGCTGTGGATAGGGTGATGTCAAGCAATATGCTGCTTTGTTGAAAGATGCAGACCTTACCCTCAGTCTTCCAGGTATTAACTTGTCCAGGTGAGTGGGCCCAAACTAAAAAGAATTTCTCGTTGGCTGCCATTCTTTCTCGTTAGTAGCTCTTCACACTCTAGCTGTAGAAATAAAACCTTTTGTATCACAGCATTTATTTGCTGTGGTTCTTTAGTCTGTAATTTTCTTTCTTAAACGTTCAAATAAATGAAAATATATGTGTTGCCTCCCGTGTGTTCTAGTCCTACAGTCTACAAAACTCAAGAAATATTTATTAGGAAACAACAGCTCCCTCCCCTCCGGAAATATTGATCCAGTAGATTCTTATGAAAAGGCAAAAGGTCTATTCAATATACAATTCTTTTAACTTTTTTTAAAATTTATTTATGATAGGCACACAGTGAGAGAGAGAGAGGCAGAGACACAGGCAGAGGGAGAAGCAGGCTCCATGCACTGGGAGCCCGACGTGGGATTCGATCCTGGGTCTCCAAGATCACGCCCTGGGCCAAAGGCAGGCGCTAAACCACTGTGCCACCCAGGGATCCCCTCAATATACAATTCTTAAATTGCTCTGAAATGTATTATTTGACTCTTTACACCTGCATGGAAGTTAATGTCATGAAACTCACGGTTGTATTTTTTTCTTCTCTTACTCTCCTGCCTCCTCTGCTTTGATGAAACAAAACTATTAAAAAAAAAATAAGTCCCAGAGCCTGTCCATAATGTTTTGAGACTCACTCCATAAAATGTTAAGCTCTACTTTTCCCTTTTTTTTTAAATTTTAGGTTGATGATGTTCCTAGGTCACAGGAAGAGTCTGAGAGTAGTTTTTGTTCATTGCTGGGTAGAGCTGTTATTACTAACCAATGACCAGATCCTGCCTTGAGAGAGACAGACAGACTGACCGGTGGAGGGCTGGTGGGAAGGAGCGAGAAAGAATTCACAGTTTCCCCTTTTTAAAATCGGAAAAGCTGGGCTCCCCACGGCTTTCCAGCCAGACGTTTTAATTTGATCTTAGGTGCTCAGAAAGGACCACACCCAACTTGACTCATCGGAGGGTTTGCATTTGGCTGAAAGAGCGGGGCCTCTTCTGGGGAGGCTGTGTCCTCCTGTTGTGTTGGAACCACGTAGATTAGAGAACGAAAAGGGCAATTTTGGAAGTTTGGATTTTAGCTCCGTAGGTACCATGGATTGCCTAGGTGGTCAGTGAGTCACTTTGACCTCCTGACCTCTGCTTTTCAACATTTCTAAAGAGCAGCAACGCTCAGTTTGTTTTTTTAAAAGACATCTGTGATACCTTTTAGTTTGAGTTCCTTGGGAAAAAGCATTCTGGGCTCTTAACGAATGGGACCGACGTGTCAGTCAAGATCTGGTTGTAGACCAAGGTGTGAGTGTTCAGAGGGGAGAGGAATAGGCGAGAGAGCTGCAGGGAACGAAATGCCTTTGGGGGTGAACTGAGTCATCAACAGGCAAGTGGCCCGTGCCTGCTGGGCCCACCCTGGGACCTCGGCGCACAGCCCCCAGCGCAGCCCCTCCTGCCCCTGCTCCTGCTCCTCTGTGTGTTGCCTTCCTTGTCCTTCTCCGAGGGACACGCTGTGTCTCCCGACAGCACGACCGTTGCTAGTCCCCTGGGCTTGAGTGCGGCATTCCAGGCAGGGGCCCTGGAGGGCTGCGGTGGGGGCATGGGGTGGCGGGGCTCCCAGGCCAGCCAGGGTCAGCCTGGGTCAGCCTGGGGCCAGCCAGGGTCAGCCTAGGTCAGCCTGGGTCAGCGGGGCCACCCAGGGTCAGCCTGGGTCACCCAGAGTCAGCCAGGGTCAGCCTAGGTCAGCCTGGGTCAGCTGGGGTCAGCCTGGGCCACCCGGGGTCAGTCAGGGTCAGCCTGGGTCAGCCTGGGCCAGCCGGGGTCAGCCTGGGTCAGCAGGGTCGGCCAGGGTCAGCTGGGGTCAGCCTGGGTCAGCTTGGGCCACTCGGGGTCAGCCGGGGACAGCAGGGTCAGCCGGGGTCAGCTGGGGCCAGCCGGGGTCAGCAGGGTCAGCCGGGGTCAGCCTGGCCCGGGCCGAGGTGCGGGAACCTCGCGGGGCTGCTCCGCGTGGTGGGCCCGGCCGAGGCTGCACCGCCGAGTGCGCTGCGGGGGGCGGGGGGGCGGGGGGGGTCTTCAGGCCCCGGGTGCAGGCGGTAGTGAGACCCTCGGTGCGCGTGCACACGGCGGGCTCGCGGCGGACACACGTGCGAGGGGAGGGTGACGGGGCGGGACGAGGTACACGTGCCGCTTCATGGGCGACGGAAATGGGCGGAGGCCTGAGGCTGCGGGTGCGGGTACCGAGCAGCTCCCGGCCTGGCCCTGAGCTGGGTAAGCCCTGCAGCTTGCTTCGCGGTGCGTGTGCGCGTGTGTGCGTGTGTGCGTGCATGTGTGTATGTGCGCGTGTGTGCATGTGTGTGTGCATGTGTGTGCATGTGTGCATGTATGTGTGCGTGTGCATGTGTGTGCATGTGTGTATGTGTGCGCGTGTGTGTGCATGTGTGCGCGCGTGTGTGCATGTGTGCGTGTGCATGTGTGTGCATGTGTGTATGTGTGCGCGCGTGTGTGCATGTGTGCGTGTGCATGTGTGTGTGCATGTGTGCGTGCATGTGTGTATGTGTGCGCGCGTGTGTGCATGTGTGTGTGTGCATGTGCGCGTGCATGTGTGTATGTGCGCGCGCGTGTGCGTGTGTGTGTGCATGTGTGTGCATGTGTGCGTGCGTGTGCATGCGTGTGCATGTGTGAGTGTGTTTGCACCCAGCCTCCTGAATCGTGAATTGTTAGTTCACAAGTGCCAGGTGTTCTTACAGCCCCGGCTGGGAACCGAGCCCTTATACCCCGGGGACTCTAAGAACAGGATTTTAGCTTCTGACGCTTATGGCGGAGCCGGAGGCAGCACCATGTGAGGATCCTTCTGGCACCACCATCAGCCTCTCACTGGGCTGTCTGTACGCAGGCCCTGGGGTCCCAGCGAGGGAGGACGGAGTCCCGAGTCCCGACTAATTCCACTATGTAGCGACTCCCTCTGGGTTTCTGGTGTGCGGGGTGGGAAGCCAGGGGTGCCCTGTAGAAGGACTGGGTCCTGCTGCGGGAAGGGGATTGTAACCCTGTGTTTTGCCGGGCAGTCTTGAATGCTTTGTAAAGAATCCTGTTCTGGGGTGCCCGGTGGCTCAGCGGTTGAGCACCTGCCTTCGGCCCAGGGCGTGACCCCAGGGTCCTGGGTTCGAGTCCCATGTCGGGCTTCCTGCAAGGAGCCTGCTTCTCCCTCTGCCTGGGTCTCTGCCCCTCTCTCTCTCTCTCTCTGTCTTTGTCTTTCATGAATACATAAATAAAATCTTAAAAAAAAAAATCCTGTTCTGATTCAACTGGTTTTGAATCTTTATCAGAATAGTATTCCTGTTAGATTAAAAAAGAAGAAGGAAAGGAAAATACCCCACCACACAATAATTTCTCATTCCCCACTCTTATCTTATTTCGACATTTTTGGATAAAAGACCGACCGACGTATCCTGACGCAATCACCAATGGGAGGATAATACGTACACAAGGTCTCTTGACAACTGGTTCTCCCCTCTGCTTTCATTCCCCCTTTTGCTTCAACTTTCCAAGCTCATAGACTCAAAAATTATACTTTCCAGTTTTTTTTCTATATGATGAGATTTTTCTTCTACCCCAAACTCTGTTGCTTTATCATTTTTAAAAAGGCAAAATATTTTAATGGTGTTCTCCACCTGTCTGTCCACGTACTTAAAAATATAGCAAACTTTTGTTGAACGATGATAGCGGGAAAGCTCAACCTGCCGGGACTGATGTATAATGATTTTTAAGAATCTGAAAAGCTATCACAGGCAAGCAGCCACAACCGGAGGTAGGAAAAGTGATGACGTTTGAGAGACGCAGGTGGGCCACTGAGGCAGGGAGTGAGGGTGTCACACCTGAGCATAGACGGCCTCTTCCAAAACCAAAATTGGATTTTGTCACTTTTGCCCAGAGTTGAAGATGATTGTGCTACGAGCAACCATCTAATTTCTGTCTTTACCGCTGTTTTTCTGATTCAGATACAGGCCCCACTCCACGTGGCGCCCCGGCTTTTGGCCCCACACTTTTCCCACAGTTAGAACATTGTCCTTCAGCTGCCATCGGTAGTGATGTTTATGGCTTTCCGTAACTGTGCCATTTCCATGGAATCTTCTGGACCCCAAGTGGCACATGTAGTGTTGCAGCCCCATTTTCCTCTGGGCACTGACCTCATTTTGCTTGTTCTAACTGCTACTGCTTGCCCCGCGTGGTTGTGTTCGGTGCCCGCCCCCCACCCCCCACCGCGGCTGCTCCGCGGATCTCTGTGCTCTCAGAGGGCATCAACGAGGTCTCGTTGGTCAGCGCGTGTTCCATGTACCGAGGACAGAGTCTTGGATATAGTAGGTGGTCACTAAACATTTATTGATTCAGAACAACCGTTGATTCGCAGATCAGAGGAGGACAAAATACACCTTTTGGCTTTTTGCCGGGAAGACTTTCAGGCCTAATTGTACAAATCAATTTAGAGACTTGTGTTTGTGTTAAATGATTGATTTCACCATGTGTAGGAATGAAAGACCATTCCCAGAACTTCGACCTCCCTGGAACAATCTATATCTTTTTCTTTGAATTTGTTCTAGTTGTTTGAGTTGACTCTTTTCTTTGTCCCGTGTGAACTTAATAGCCGATGGCTGCGTTCGCCTTCCTCCTTTCAGAGGAGCGGGCCGTCGTGCTGTAAGCCACGTGCAGGGTGGCCTGAGTGCACATGCATGCAGGTTGGAAATGCGGTGGTGGAGAGTCGCGGCAAGTGAATGGGATACACATTCGGTGTTTGCATGGCTGTGCATCAGCCGTGTACCTCCCTCAGACAACCTCCTGAGACTCCACCGGGGCGAGAGGAGGATGGTGGGAAGAAGGATGGAAACACAGGTTCTAGAGCTCCTGGGGCCTTCTTTGCTGGAGGGAAGGCTTTGGAGGAACAGATGTTTTATTCTCACCATTTTCGCTTAGTAGATTTCTTTTTGGGGGGAACACAAGCAGTGAGGGACCCTTCCCCACCCCAGAACTGGTCTTGCCCTGGCTACTTGGGCACCCACGGCCTCAATCCTGCTGGAAATTGAGGTCTTCAGGAGGTTCTCAGGTCGGTTTCCCGTTGAATTTTATTTATTTATTTATTTATTTATTTATTTATTTATTTATTTATTTAATTTTTCATTATTTGAAAGAGCCAACTACCCAAAGGTCACATCTAGTCCTCTCAGCCTCCATGTTCCTCCTTCATTCATCTGAATACACACATTGAATAGGATGTGTCTCATGTTTCAAGTAATGACCCCCTCCCTCCCTAATTGTCTTTATCCCCCAAGTGTTTTCTGGGACTTCATGTAGTAAGATCAGAAAGAACCCTGCTACTATGATTTATACTTTATTTGGGGTTATCGGACCCTAGTTATTTGTAGGCATTTGGAGATCGTTTCACAAAGTTTTGATAAGAGTGTCAGGAGGGAATAAGGTCAAAGCTTTTGTGTAGTTAATTGGGTGGATTGAAGGCATAGTGTGGATTTGGTGACAGTGCCCTACAGAGCAGGAGGGAGTCGTTAGCGGGAGCAGGGGGAGGTGTGGAAAGCGGGCATTGGGAAGGGGAATGGAGTGGGCCAGAAGCTGGTTTTATTAAAAAGTCAGATACTGTGCAACGTTTGAACTTTGGCAGACTAATGGTATTCCCAGGTTAGTTCCATGTTGCTTCATTTGCGCAGTGTTCTGGCACGGAGGGAAACACAGGCCCATCCCCGAGGACGTGTTGCAAGACATAGCGGCCCAGGCATACGCTTGCTGTGCGTGCGTGCCCAGGACGGGCAAGAAAAACACTCTCATAAGGACTGTGGTCTCTGGTTCAAAGAACATTTTTTTCCTAAAGGAAAAAATTTTGTTTGGGGTGTTTGGAATTTTGAGGAGGGAGAGTTTGAAGGAACCATGACTCTGTTGAGAAAATGGCACCTAATGGATTCTAAATGGTCATGACTTTATGATCAATAGAGCTCATAGAATGTACTATTGGCAAAATGCATTGAGTTTCTGGTTAGCAGATACAGTATCTAATGGAATGTTGGCATCTATCCTTTACATATATATGTATATTTTAAAAAAATCTTAATTAAAAAAAAACACACCCACTTGCACCTGAACTATTTTTACTTTCCCTTTCATCTCGTGGGTATGGGTAGGAAGTAGCACATTCCATTACCCCAGACTGTGAAGAGTGGGAGCGGAGTTGCCGAGAACATCTCTGGGAATTTGAGATGAAAGGACCATATCCGTTTTTTTTTTTTTTTTTTCCTCATCCACATCGCGTTGGTGTGATTCACTGTGGAATGCTGTTTGTTCCTCAGGGAGGAAAGGTGGACCCTGAATTCGTGGTGATATTATCAAGAGTGAGAAAATTAAGGAAGAAGGGCTGAGAGGCAAAAATATTGCTCTGATCATTGGAATTTTTCTTGTTATTAAGCAAATCAAGATGGAAGGCTCAGTCATTATTGCCTTAGTATTAAATATTTGCTGGTGAAGCTGGGGTGATTTATAATAGTGATAGATTCAGAAAGAACCTCTAATGATATGCCAACAAATTAGTTTTCTTGTATTAAAGTGAATCGTGCCTGTTAGTATTATCAAATGACTCCCATGCTTCCCACTGTAACATTATTGTTTTCTGAATTTGTGTTATTAACTATTTTTTTTTCCTGTGTATATAACAGTTTATAAACTTCTTGTTGGAGGTGCTGATATCCAATGGGCTACCGCGGTGTATGGTTCAAGAATTATGTTATCCACAGAGCAATTTTGAAGTTAGAGTTAACTTTCTTTCTTTCTTTCTTTTTTTTTTTTTTGAGACAGAGAGAGAACAGAAGCAGGGAGGAGGGCCAGAGGGAGAGGGAGAAGCCGACTCCCTGCTGAGCAGCGGGCCCAGTGTGGGGTTGATGCTAGGGCCCTGAGTTCAGGACCTGGGCCGAAAGCAAACGCTTAACCTGCTGAGCCTGCAGGTGCCCTAAGAGTGAACTTTCTGCTGTTTTCCTCCGTATGACCATGATGGCTCGTCTTGTCTGACTATTGTAACTCCTACGCTCTTTTATCCCTTACATGTACCACCTAGCCTTAATCCTGGGCCATTTGTTATAAACCTTACTAGTTTCACATTCTGCAGATGTCAACATTAACCAAAGAGGAAAAGAGTATTTTTTCTTTGCCTGCTAGAGTACTATTAAAAAAAGAGGAAGATATGAATTTTAGATATTTTTAGATGGGAGGGAAAAGAGTATTTTTTTTTGCGTGCTAGAGTACTATTAAAAAAGGGGGAAGCTGTGAATTTTAGATATTTTAGATATCTAAAAATATCTAAATATTTCTAAATATTTCTAAAATTATCAGAAATTTAGATATTTTCTGCTTCTATATGATTTGTCTTTCCTTAGTGAATGAATGTCTGCTGAATGACGGGGGAAATTCTGATCTGCTTTAAAATGTTTTCTCTCCTCCTTTAGAAAGTGAAAAGAATAAATAGCATCCATATTTTAAGAAAAATAATTCATATTAAGGAATTTGGAAAATATATACAAGCTCGTAGTCCCCTAGTTTGAAAGAGATACTTCTAAATTTTTGACCTGTCCCTTTTGCCTTTTTTCTGTGCACGTATGTGTGCGTGCATATGTATGTGTTTGTGTATCCGTGCCTTCTCCTCTGATTTTAATTCCAAGGGAAAGCCAAGACATATTGAATATGTAAACTGATTTTAATTTTTTTAAAAAGCGATTCTTATCATTTTAGAGTTTTACATGATTTTCTTTTTTCTTTCCTTTTTTTTTTTACACAGAGGGCGGGCCAGAGGGAAAGGGAGAGAGAATCTTAAGCAGGTTCTATACCCATCGCCGAGCCTGACACAGGCCCTGATCTCATAACCCTGAGATCATGACCTGAGCCAAAATCAAGACTAGGATGCTCTAACCGACTGAGCCACCCAGACGCCCCACTGTGATTTCCCCCGGCACTTGCATAAAAGGAAACACTTCTGTACCACTGTCCTAGTAGTAGATCTGATTTTCAGCCTTGGTTACCATCACCAACTCTCACCCAGGCCATTGTATTCACTTCTTTAAATCTTGTCTTTCTCCGTTGTGTGTGGCCCTCTGCAATCTGTTCATTACACTACTGCCAATGTGATCTTTTTAAAACAAATTTCACTTGTCCCTTACTTATAAAGGTAGGTCCACGATACCCAGCATGACCTACAATGCCAGTTGTTACTGAGTATCGCATATTCCTCCAGATTTCCTCTTAACATCCCTCTCTGGAGCCTAATACGGCCATAAAATGAAGTTAATCCAGTTTGGGTCATCCTTGTTTTTGTACTAGGGTCTTTGTCCTTCCTTCAGAACTTAGTTCAGTACGTTAGTTTCTGTGAAGTCTTTGTTGACCACCTACCTGAATATAGTGTTTATGAATCATTTATCATTCTTTTGCTCTACACGCGATGTGTAATTTTTATATTATAATCATTTACTTGTATTTTTCTAGCCCCCGTTATGTCAGGCACTCACTTGTCTGTGTATTTCCAATGTCCAGTATAGCACTGGTACTATTGATACTTCAATAAATGCTTATTGAATTGAATTCTTTACCGGTCACTGGATGGACTATTCATTGAGTTCTGATGTCACCTGTAAAGATACGATTAGCCCCGAGTATTTAATCCTAACCATCACAAATTTAATACAACCAAGTTTTTTTTTTTTTAATCATACATAGGAATGAAGTTTTTCATCTTATATTTTCAATTATTTGCAACAGTTTTCATTAACACTTCCTGTGTGCCATGGATCTTGCCGTATTCACACAGGCTACTGTGATTGAGCAAATACACATTAAGAGTCTTTTATAGATGGGGACTTAATGTAATTGTAATTATAACAATGATTGGATTAAGGTTCTTTTTTCATGGCATTCTCTTTTGCAAGGCTTATCTGTGGCCTCTTGGTTTCAGATACTGCTCCTTAGCTCAAGTCTGTCCTTTTCAGAAGAGAAGGGGACTTGACAAATGGAAATTATCCTCAAGAGTCATCTCTGCCAAAGTAGTTTGTGAGAGTGATATGTGAAAAAAATTTTTTTTTTCTTTTACTTCTCAGTATATGTTTCAAACAGTACCTTTTTCACTACGGAAATATGAGCACAGTTCTTTTGTGCTTATTAAAATAGTAAACCACTGTTCTTTAAAAGGGAAAGCGTTCTTTAATTGTGGCAATTGTCTTGTGGCCTTGGACATTAAGCACAAGTTTTTATACAGTGGCCTCATCCAGATCTTTCTTAAGAATAAATGCAATTATTTCTTAAATAAAAGTCACTCTTCCTTTTATTTTTCACATGGAAACCTTGGCATTGGAAAATTAGGAGGTGGCTGGGAAGGGGATTTGGAAGGTGACATGCAGAGAATAGCTCTGGCAGGTTGTGTTGACCCTTGAATCATGTGAGCAAGTGAGCAGAAATTAAAGACATTTTATCAGAGAAAAACTGAGATTCCTGGATTTAGAACCACTTACCTAGTCTAGACTGGGTGCTTTTGAAGAGTCCCTGCTATTTCCTCATCCTGCTGTATGTCGTCAGGACCCTGGTTGCTTTCGTTTTTCAGATGGTTTGAAAAGTACACAAGCTTTGGAATCAGACAGTTATAGGTTTCAATTTATCAATTAATAACTATGTGTCCTGAGCCAAATCAATGAATTGTTCTGCCTCTCGAGTTTTCTGAACTGTGAAATGAGAACAGTTTCCCTTACTGTATTTGTAAATATTAAATGTAATTAAATATTCATATTAAATGAAAAACGATAGAAATTAACATTTGTAAATATTAAATTCAATACTATAAAATTAAATGAAATGATTGTAAATATTAAATGAAAATACCTACGTTGTCTGACACATAATATGTGATTTACCAAAAATACTTAGGTTTCTTTTCTTTTAGAAAAACTTTGCTCTTTTCTTGAAGTGTTTGGTCTCTCATATTCTAAACCACACTTAGAAAAACTTGGAATTGGCTTTATTGCATTCGATCATCTGGACAGAGCAACGAAAGAACTAATCTCTCTCAGAAAAATGAGGTTTTGAAAAGAAGTAGTAGCAAAACAATCCAGTCGAGTCTTGGTGACTCGATTTATTATTATTTTTTAAAATTAGGAGACCAACATACAATATCTACTATTTTTTAAAAAAATCTTCCACTCCGAGGAAATTTCATTTGTGTAAACTAACAAAAAAAAAAAAAATCAAACATTACATTGGCTGATGGAGGCAAGCTGAACCCTAAACATTGTAAGGTAGTGAGTGTGCCGTGGGGGAACCGAAAATGCGCTAGTTGAGAGGGGCCCTAAGATAGAGTCTCTCTTTCTTCATTTACGGAGTCTGGGAAAAAAGTTAAGTAACCCTAGAAGGGCCCGCAGTATAACTGGAAGCCACAATATCTTTTCTATCTGGAGATAAGGGAGCTGAATTTGGTAAAACCTTGCTGTTCCTTTTAGTCCCAACACTAGATGTTGGAGAAAATGCGGCCTTTTTCTGCGAGCCTTTATTTATTACTACAGCTGCGTTTAGTACAAAGAGGCTTGTGCTTTGGGGGGGGGGGCAGCACATAGACCTTCTTTCTCCATGTGTTCCCTCATAAAGGCTGATCCCCGTCGTGACCGTGCAACCCGAGCATCACCTCCTTTAGTGACCGATTAAGTTTTATTAATCCTTTTGTGGGTTTTTTAAAAATTTTTTTTTTTAATTTTTTTTTTTTTTATTTATTTATGATAGTCACAGAGAGAGAGAGAGAGGCAGAGACACAGGCGGAGAGAGAAGCAGGCTCCATGCACCGGGAGCCTGATATGGGATTCGATCCCGGGTCTCCAGGATCGCGCCCTGGGCCAAAGGCAGGCGCCAAACCGCTGCGCCACCCAGGGATCCCCTTTTGTGGGTTTTTTTTTTGTGGGGGGGCGGTCAGGGTTTTTAAGGTTACTTAAATAGGATGGAAAGAGAAAAGTTACAAGTGGATATCAGTTTGAATAAGACAGAGTCAGCAGAAATGGTGCTTTGTTTTGAGAGGTTGACTCTGAGTGGGAGGGTAGTCCTTGGGGGAGTCATTGGTACAGGCCAGGCATCCTAGACGTGCACCTCTAGGCCTCCTGCGTTGCTCAGCGGAGACCGTGGTCTCGATTAAGCAAAAAGTGACCTGTGCTTCAGCGATCCCTAAGAGTCTGCTCCCCAGTTCTGAGGTCTAAGGGTTGTGTTACACTCCATGGGCTGTGGCCTTTGGAAAGATGCCATTTTTCACGAGTGTCACACCATTGCAATCCCAGTGGCCAAGCGATTTCAAAGCCATCGTGGGGGAATGCCATTGATGCCACAGAGGTCCTGGCTTACCATGAAGGGTGTGAAGAGACCCAGGCAGATGCCGAGAGGCCATCTGTCCTGAGACGCTAGGGGACATTCCTAAAGTGGGTGGAGAATCGTACTCAATGGGCTTCAGGATCTTCTGCGACTCTTCACACTTTCAGATTCCTTCGTTTTTAAATAAATGAACGTTTAGAGCAAATGGAGCCTGGCATTTTGCTAAAAACAAAGAAACGGGACTCAGGTGGGCTTCCCTGAGCTAAGGGACAGGTGATGGTTCCTTTTATATGCCGGGTGAGTGTGCTCCACGCAGATGGACACTTGGCAGAGACCCGTGATCCTGGGCTGCCCTTTCTTGATGGGGTTGCTTTGAAGTCTATGGGGAGTCAGGTTAGAATGTCCCTGCTTGGCCTGCTCCAGCGCTATGTAGGCGGGCTTAAATATAGTCACCGGCCTCAAATAGCTAGTTCTAGTAAATTAGATGCTCCCTACTACCGAGGAAAGGAAGGGGTTGTAGATGCTCACGTAAACTGGGTTAAAAATATTTATCACGCAAAAGAGATGGGCTCCGAAAGAGGCACGTATCCTTGCTCTCCCAACAATTTCTTGCCTATCAATGGCATCTCGGAAAGGATGTCCACATTCCTGCTGGAGGCATGGAGGGCAGTAGACAGCTGAGACGCAGCTGCTGGAATGAGACGAGGCCTCCTCCTCCTCTCCAGAAGGATCGGGGACAAGGGGCTGACCCAGGGCCAGTGCCCATCGCTTATCTAAAATTCACCGGCTTGACCCAAGAAGAAGCCATTGCTCAACTCCTTGGGGTGTTTGGAGCATGAAATCTGCTTTTCCTAGGGAAACTCCTGGGATTTGCCACAGTTTGTGCATGCACTTGCATCTCGCGTCCATCTGGCACGTGGAGGATGCGGTGGTGTCCGGTCCTCAGTTGGTGGCTGCTTGTCCAGTCTGCACTTTTGATCTGGTCCTACCCAGCTTTGCTTGTTGCTCTGCTCCTTGAGCTCAGTGCTCCTCTCCCCTTCGAAGTGCTTGTTACCTCCATCCATTTGAAGGAAGTTCAGAAGTGTCCACTCTGCCTGGGTTTGGATCCTACGTTGGCGCCTTGCTAGCAGTGAGACTTGAACAGATCACATAAGCTCAGGTCAACTGTGAGCTTACCTTAGTTTCTTCATCTATAAAATGGGCGTAATAATAATGCCACCTTTTTAGGTCTTAGTTGAGGATCATGGGAATTACTTCGGATGAAGTTCTTGGAGCAGTGCCTGGTACATGGTGGCTGCTCGGTCCTCATGAGCTGCTATGGTGTCTGTAGTTTCCTGCTGCTGCGGTGACAGCAACGTCCCTCCCTACCTCTCACTTCTGCTAACAGTTTTTATCACTACTCATGCCTGGTGCCTAAAGAATATCCCCCTGACCAGAATAGCACTGAAGAGGAGTGGACAGAGGTAGTGACCTACTGAAAGGGTAACGCTCCAGCTCACTGGAGGAGCATTAATAAATTAGCGTCTGTTCAATATCACCATTACCCATACTGTTTTAGAGATTCTTACGGATTTAGATAACAATACACACAAAGGAGAACGCACTTAGCGTTATTTAGACATTATGAGTTTATACTTAGAAGCCCTCGTAACATCAAGATGATTGGGTACTTGCAAATTTTATAAGAGTGAGTGGCTTTCCTAAATGTTATCAATACACAATAAGAGGATACGGCCTTGGGAAGCCTCGTAAGAAATGCACCAAAATTTTGGCACTGCTCATCTCCCTCCAGTTGGTGAGAATATATGTGATTTTCTTTTGTAATTTTTTTAATTAAAAAAAATACGAATGTTTGTTGAGTATGATATGCCGTGAACTGTGTTAAATATTTTTTTTGTGTTAATAATAACCGTTTGTTGATATACTTTATATTCTGACCAGATGTTTTCATTAATCCCCTCTGAGGTTCACAAAGCCTTCCCGAGTCTTGTTTGTGAATTCCAGTGCATCTAAAGATTGTAATTGCACAACCGCATACCAAATGACACATGCCGTGGTCTGCTGGTACTTATATCTACTTGAAGCCGCCTGTATGTAATGAATAGATTGGATCCTACAACTGAAATAAAACTGCTTTCAATTTAATAAGAGTGGAGACTTTAAAAAAAATCTCCTTTTCCTTTCTCTGAATAAAAACACATATTTGTATGTTCCGGTGTGTACAATGTCTGCAGTAGTGTTGACTGGCTTAGATCTGACTTTTCTCCATGGCAACGTTGAGATTTGGAAAAGGCACGATGATACGCCTGGCACCCTGGGTCCTTGGAGAGATTTACTCTGTATCTTAAATGCTTAAGAAGAGGAGTGTGCTCCTTTGATTTTCTTTGGGGGCCGTGGTGGTTACTGTGATTATAAATTTAAGGCTGGGAAGAAAGTTTTACCACCGAAGGCTCAGCCAAGTTAGTGATTGGGCAGGAAGTCAACTCTCCTGCCTTCAATGACTTACCCTGCAGTTCCCTTCCCTTGAGACTTCCAGACCAGTGTTTTACAGTACTATAAAATTTTATTCCTTCACTCACACAATTCTCACTTCACCCTTGGAGTTGTAATTAATGCCACCGAATCAGACTTGATAGCCGTTCACTCATTGAGCTTCTGTGGTCTTAAAGAAATCACACATACCTCCCAGCTCAAGACTGTATTTTGTAGACGTTGCTGCAGCGTGGTGGGAGGGAGGCCACATGACCAGTCACTAACTTTTAATGCCTTTTGATGTTTTGATGTTTCTTGAACACATGACCGTGTTATTGCCAGTATTTCTGCAGCAAAAAGAAGTCCTTTTGTCTGGCTTTATAAGATGCCTCAAATATGTGAAAAACAAATCCCCCCCCCAAAAAAAATTAAAAAAAAAAAACCAACATGAAACGTAGCCAGTTGCTTTTGTGGATTACTTAGGGGATGGGTGGAGGTGGGCCATAGAGTCCTATAAATGGGTGATTCTCCTTTGGTGGGAGGCATACTTGCTAGTTCATCTGATCACAGCAGAAAGAAGGATCCTAACCTCACACATTGCCTTTTATATATGGGCAGTCCTTAACAGGGTGGAGAGTGAAACCTGTTGAGCAAGAATCTGAATGCCTCTCACTTATCTGAAAACCTGCTGTGTATATACAGGCAGTTCTTAAAATCCTTGACTTTACACAATTCATGATATCATGGGTGGCCTGCCAGTTATGGCTACCTGGATTATGGCTTCGCCATTTAGATTGAGTAGGTCACAGACTCTATTCACTCTCCATTTAGGCCTCGCCTCAGTGATCTCTGAGTCCCACCTTCCAAGCCCTTGGACTCTTAGTCTTTAACCCAGCCCCTGACCTCTCCCCTTCTCGTGCTTCCCCAAGAGATGCTTTCATTGCTCCAGGTCTCTATCACCTATTTTTTCTTTTTCTTCCTTTCTTCCTTCTTTTCTTTCTTTTCTTTTCTTTTCTTTTCTTTTCTTTTCTTTTCTTTTCTTTTCTTTTCTTTCTTTTCTTTTTTCTTTTCTTTTCTTTTTTTCTTTTCTTTTCTTTCTTTTCTTTTTCTTTCTTTTCTTTCTTTCTTTTTTTCTTTCTTTCTTTCTTTTTTGAAGACTTTATTTATTGAGAGATAGAGATAGAGAGAGAGAGAGAGAGACAGCACAAACTGGGTGATAGGCAGAGAGAGAAGGACTCCCCGCTGAGCAAGGAGCCCAATGTAGGGCTTGATCCCAGGACCCCAGGATCATGGCCTGAGCCAAAGGTGGATGCTTAACCAACTGAGCCACCCAGGCGCCCCGTCACCTATTTTTTCTAATCCAGCAGCCCTTCTTCCTGTTACTATCTACTCTAGAGAGTATCTCCCAGAAGAATCTCAGTCAAATACAACTACCAGGAGTATCAGTTGATTGTTGCTCTGTGCCATGATCCTCATGCCCTACTTCCTTTGTGCATCATATTGATCTAAGTAAAAATTCCCATAACATCCCAGTTGTAGACTAAAAGTTAACATGAAATTAAGAGATAAGAGGACTTAGGAAAGTACTTGAAGTTGGAGGATGTTTTTCTATTTCCCCTGATAAATGTGTCACGTGATTTCTCTGGCTGATTCTATTATGTTCCACAAATTGAAAGTGCTGTTTCTAGGAATAGGTTTTATTTTATCAAATTACCCTGCTATTTATTGTATTAGATTTTATAGATTATTAGAAAAATTTTGATTTAAATAACATTATGAGTAGTAGCTAGATCATCCCAATCATGGTCCAAGCATTTCCTGTGGAAACATGTCCATAAATGCATTCTCTGACGACGTCACAAACTTATCCTTTGCAGATAAAGTAGCATCAGAAATGCTTTTGACATGTTTAGCTCTTGATTATGCCCTAATCTGTTTTGCATCCTGGTTGTACTTTCAGATGAGGCCTGAAGTTGCTGAAATGGTAAGTGAAAAGGAGCTAAGTGATGTTATTAGATGTCAGGGAAATACCAGGAAGTTATACCCAAAGCCATTCTTTTAGATGATTTTATTTTTGGCTGCCTTACAATGCTATTGCTGTAATCAATCTTATCTTGAATGGTTTATCATAAAATGTTACTTCTCATAAGTAATTACCCAGTGTTTGTTTTTCCCAATGTGCTTAAATAGCCGGGTGAAAACTGGTAGCTAGGGAGGGTTACTTTTATATCATTGATCTCCTATGACACCTCCCTTCTTTCCATTTGTGCACTTGATTCAACATTTCCTTGCCTCTGATATTTTTGGATAGTTTTATTGTCTTAACATTTGCTAGGTGATTGCTAAATTCTGTATTGCTTGTTAAAGTTTGCTTTGTTTTTATCTTTACCAGTTGATAAGGTTGAACATTTTGCTTCCCTGTGTGAACGAATGATGATAATGCCTTACTTACTAGTGTTCATTCGTCCAAAGTTTGGGATTTTGTTTGCAAGCACCATTGCTGGAAGTGCCCTTCAGGCTTGGAGGTAGTCTTGTTGTCTTTGGGGCTCATTGAGAAGCCCGCGGATCATTTGTTTTTGGTTTTAGGGGGAGTTGGTAGTCCTGGGTTTTATTTGTAGGACTCAGGACTGAACATATGTGAACATTTATGTAGGGTAAATTTCTAGGAGTATAATTGTTGGTTTAAAGGGCAAGTGATGAACAACTTTGATAAATAAAACCAAATTTCCTCCCTCCCCAAAGAAAGTGCCATTTGCCTCCCTATTGTTACCCCATGTACTATCAGTCCTAGATATTGTCAGTCCTTTGACATTTTGCAAATGCTATGGCCAAATAAATGCTCCCTTTTCTTGTAATTTGCCTTTAGTTGAATAGTGAGCGTGACGGGCTTTGCTTAAGTTTATTGGGAAGTTAATGTAGGGACAATTAGTTTTTACTAGTTATTTGCTAGGATGGCCTTGTCAGCTCCATGTTGTAATAATGCCTTTTATTTTATCTATTTTTAGAGATTTGAAAATTCCAAAATATAAGCTATGGCTTGAGGTGAAAAGTGAGAGAGGAAAGCTGTCCTACTGGACAGCAGATCCCAGACTTCAAATACTGTCGTCACAGTGCTTCCAATCTCTTATTCAAATCTTTATTGGCCAGCTTCTTACCCTCTCCTATTTGAAATTAGAAATTTCCAGGTGTTTGTGTTTCATTTAGAAGAGTGTTTTGCCTTTAATCAGTAAACTGTACAGTTGGATAGATTTAAAGTCAGTCATTTTGTTTCAGAGCAAGAACTGGAGGAAAAATTAAAATAAGAATGTTAAATAATAGGGTGTAAAGCTTCCGCTGATCTGAACATGGTGAGACAAGGCCACTGGAAGTCTGAGGGTATTGGATCTACTGTTCACGGGCACTAGGAGCCCCCGATATGCCTAGAGTTTGCAAAAAAAGAAAGTTAACGTTTTATCTCTATTAGATTATTCTTGCAGGCCCAGCCCTCTTTTCTGCACCGAAACACTTTCTAATAGTTTTGAATTTCATAGGAAATTCTAATAGAGGCAGAGTCAACATCTTTAAGATATTTCTGTTATAGAAGAGTGGCTGGATCTTGGTAGTTTATATTTTGGGGGTTCTACTGGGGAGTAGAGCCAATGGTAGCATGAATTTCTGACATCCAGCTGAATTACAATCACAGAGCTGCTCTATCTTTTCACAAAAGCCCATGAATGATGGGATGCTGTTGTAAGCTCATCTTCCCCATCTAATCCTCCAAAGTATTGGTCATGTAACTCTAAAAATTTCATGTCAGTGTGAAACAAAGAATCAGGATCTCACCTAGATGTTTTGCTAACTAAGATTCCAACTTAATGATACCTTTGATGTGTAGAGCCCTTAGTTTTAATGCCACAGAATATTGTGGAGAGATTTTTCAGATTAATTGACACAGCATTCCTATGTAGTAAGTGGAAGTAGAGGTGGGGTAGTGAGGCCAGATTGGTTTTTTTGTTGGTATAGAGATGAGAAAATGAAGATACAGGCAGGCTTGGATCTTGGTGAGGCCTTATATAAAACCTTGCTCAATATTTTCCCAATTAAGGCTCTCTCCTTCGGGACATGTGGGTGGCTCAGTCTGTTTAAGCATCTGCCTGTGGCTCAGGTCATGATCTGGGGCCCCGGGGTCGAGCCTCACCTTGGGCTCCCTGCTCAGCAAGGAGGCTTCTTCTCCTTCTCCCTCTCAAATGAATAAGTGACTTTTTTTTTTTCTAAGATTTTGAGAGAGAGAAAGCACAAGCACGAGAGAGTGAGCCAGAGCAAGCAAGAGCAGGGACAAAGGAGAGGGAGAAGCAGACTCTCCGCTGAGCAGGGAACCCGATGTGGGGCTCCATCGCAGGACCCCGGGATCATCACCTGAGCCCAAGGCAGATGCTTTAACTGGCTGAGCACACCCCCCCCTTCACCAGGCGCCTTGAGATGAGATCTTAAACAAAACAAAACAAAACAAAACAAAACAAAACAAAACAAAATTCTCCATTTGGTCAGAATGGCCATTGACTTTCATTCCACTTAAATGTCTATGAGTAGCAGCATTTTTTTGCTACTTGAGAAATCCATGTTTTTGTGGTGATGCCACTAAATGGTAACCACTTGCACTCTCTGGAGAAAGGAACCTGGAGAAGAGGAAGTTAGCGTGACTCAGGCTGCAGTTCTGGTTTGGTTAGAAGTTGATGCTTTTAAAGACTGTAGTAAAATTTGCACCAGACTTTTGGTTAAAGCCCGGAATGCTTACTTTATGGGGAAGGGGCCTAGATTCCTGGCCATATGGTTTCTGACATCATTCAACATTAAAGGAATGATTTGCTTGTGGTTTGTGTGAGTGGCTTGTTTGCTGCGGATCCTGGCAAGAGGCCCAGCCAACTGTATGAACAATGCTCAGACTGGGAGGAACTGGTTAATACATCCAATATCAGTAGTTCATACACTGATTGAAATGATGACATCCAACTTTCCTTTTCTAAATAAAGTAGTGGCAGAAAGAAACATAATTTTGACTTTTAAGAATGTGTTTTAGGAACTATGGAAAACGTGGGGTGCCTGGGTGGCTCCGTTGGTTAAGAATGTGACTCTTGATTTTGGCTCGGGTCATGGTGTTGGGGTCATGATGTTGGGTTGTGAGATGGAGCTCTGTACGGGGCTCACACTCAGAGTGGAGTCTGATGGTCCCTCTCCCTGTGCTCCCCCCCACTCCTCACATAAATGAATGAATGAATGAATGAATGAATGAATGAATGTTTGGGTTTGGGAAACCCAACATTGGCTTGTATGCCTTACACATTACACCAAGTCTAGAAACATTCTGGTAGGCAAGGGGCTTTGTATTGATGAAAAAAAAATACTTTTGAGTTGCATTTAATTACTTACCAAATTAGTTGATTATCAGTTTCTTGAAGTGTATCTCAAAGTCTTACAAAATGAATTGTTGACCTTCTTAGAACGCACTTGAGTATATATAAGGTCCCTTTGCCAATCTGATGTAAATCTTTAAATTCAAAGCCACAAAGCAGATTTTTACCCTTCCTCTAGGAGGATGGGTTGTGGAATTCCGTTTTACATGGCTTCAGCATTTTACAGAACTCCCTTCAGAAATGAAAAGTGGTCTATTACCCACAATGCTTGAGCTGAAAGTCAAGAGCAATGGCTGAAATATGAGCCAGATTGTGTCTGATTTGGGTGAAGTTGAGCCCACCAGGAAGCTCTTCATGAGAAACAAAACAAAACAAAGAAATGTTTAAGTGTGAGCTTGGGTGGTTTTCCAATTTTACCGAAATGTAAATATGGCTTCAGTTGGGAATTTTATTTTTCAGTACATTTACTCTCCATTACTTTGTTCAGTGGGTTTGTCTAGATTGTGTACCTAGCGCTAAGCAGAAAAGATGAAATTTTACTGGAATAAATAAAAGGACGAAAAAATAGGAAGAGAAACTTGTGTAAATACATTAATGATCTTGGGGAAAAAACACCTGGTTTTAAAACTAGGCTTAATGTGAAGACTACTGTAGAACTTGCCAGAACAAATTGCTTTTATGTTATTTTAATGTTTTCAAAGATTGAAAAGCTACTTATTTATGCATGTTTTGGGGGAGATGAGGTGAAAAGTAAAGGTTGTCAAGCAAGGATGATAGGACAGTGTTACAAACATACAAATTCTTAGCCTTCAGTCACCCTATTTGAATAAAATTCTTTGCCAGAGTTACTACCACTTAATCAGCGAGGCTGTTACAGCTCTGTCCACTGAAGACCCTTTCTTACCTGTGGCATGACGCCTCAGAGACTTTGATGTGTCGTGTGGTTCAAAGTTCGCTTATGTTTTATTCCCGAGTGATGGATGATGGAGACTGGCATGCCCTCCCCTCGGTGGGGTAGGCGGTGTGCTCTGTGTTGAGTAACTCCGTGAGGGAAAAAGACCGTTTGAGGGAGATGTACCAGATGATTCTGATTTTGAGGAGCCACGTAGTGTAGGGGATGCGGGTAAAGAACCCACAGTGCCCAGGTTCAGATCGTGGTAGTTTCTTGCTCTGTGACTGGGCAATTTAATTATTTTATTATTTTTTCCTACTGTGAGGTGCTTTTCGTTAATATATTCCTCGTATCTACCCCCCTGATTCATACAACTACTCTTCAGTTTATTTCATTTATGGAAAGAGCACTGGATTAGTGATCCATGGAATGAGATAACGGATGTGTTGAAGGAATGTGGGTTGTTCACACATACTGTGCGTGGACATGTGCGTGCATGTGTGCATGTACGTGCTGAGTCATGATGTCTAACATTTATTTCCCTTTGTGTTCCCAGATTAGAGGACCTGGAGGGTTTCTTTTGCATTTCCCCATTCTCACTTTCGGACTTGAATCTCTGCCCACCACGTCATCCGATTTGGTTCAGATGGAGGTCTGTGATTCAGACTCCGCCCAGTTCGCTTTCCTGGCTGGGGATGCTGCTCCTTGTCTTAGTATATGGGGGAAGGAATTGAATCCTGTGGAGGTGGTGCAGAAGTGAAAGGCCCTTGGTTGTCAGCTTTTAACCAGACCATATATACCTATAATTTTCAAGAATACTTAAGATGAGATTGATCTAAACCAGGGGTTGGTGAACTATGGCCCTCCGACCAAATCCAGTGTGCCTCCCATTTTTGTAAATAGAAATTTAATTTGAATACAGCCATACCCATCTGTTGGGCATTCTCTGTGGCTGCTTTCTTGCCTCAATGACATATAGTTGTGACAGCAACGGTATGGCCTGCGGGCGCCCGGGTGGTTCGGTTGGTCAAGTGTCTGGCTTTGGCTCAGGTCGTGATCTCAGGGTCCTGTGATTGAGCACCATGTTGGGCTCCCCACTGAGTGGGGAGTCTGCTTCTTCCTCTCCCCCTCCCTCTCCCCCTGCTTGTGCTCCCTCTGTCTCTCGCAAATAAATAAAATCTTAGAAGAAAAAGAAATGGTATGGCCTGCAAACCGAAAATATTTATTAACTTGTGTTTTACAGGTAAAATTTGTTGACCCCCTGATCTAAAGGAAGTATTTGCTAACTGAGGGTATATCTGCTGATGGTAATATAATATTGCCTTTATGGAAATGCTTTAGACTTTTTGGGTAAATTATAGGGAAACCGTAAGTTTTTCACTTAGGCTTTAGTGCTTGGATAGGTGCATAGGTTTGCATCTGTATAGTGTATATAGATAATGAACTGTCATGAATGGGACATGAGAAGGACGCCTGGGTGGCTCAGCGGTTGAGCATTTGCCTTCAGCTCAGGTTGTAATCCCAGGGTCCTGGGATCGAGTCCCACATCTGGGCTCCCTGTAGGGAGCCTGCTTCTCCCTCTGCCTGTGTCTCTGCCTCTCTCTCTCTCTCTCTCTCTCTGTCTCTCTCTGTGTGTCTCTCATGAAGAAATAAATGAAATCTTAAAAAAAAAAAATGGAACATGAGAAGATAAGGCTACGGTTAAGAAAACTTGAACGTTAGGGCTTTATGTGCATATCATTAATACCCATACAACTAACTGCACTGTTGCTATTACTGTCTTGTTTTTACTGGGATGGAGATTGAAGCTCATAGAAGAAAAATAGCAAATCTGTGTATGTGCTTAGCGCGTGCTCTTGCTATGTCTAGAAACAGTCTCTCTTCTACTACCTACGTGGTGGTTCCTCGAAATTCCTTAAGTTTTACCAGTTGAAGTTTAGGAGATTTTAATACTGTTTCTGCAAGGATGAAGGGGAGGGAATTTCGGTGTATTTTCTATTCTGGCTAATTCAGTTTTATTAAAGGAAGATTATTCAGTCAGTTGGAGGATAGCATTTGCTTTGAATCATAGACAATTTGAATAGAAGTCTTAGGAGCTAAATAATGTTGGATTATATATATTAAACATATATTCTTGGCTAGAAATGGTACGTTAGGGATGAACAATTAGATAATTTATGGGTGTGTTTGAAATGAGCTCTTCTCTCATCATTAAGAATCATTTGTATCTATCAATAAATGATGGGTTTGGATTTCCACAAATGTGTTTCAAGTTCTTTTCCTTTATGAAAGAGCTAGGCTCAAATAGTATTTTCACATACTAATTAGTTACTAGCAGGGTAAAAGACTTTTTTTTTTATCTGAATTGATTATCTTTTTTTTTTTAAGATTTTATTTGCTTATTCATGAGAGACATAGAGGGAGAGAGAGGCAGAGACACAGAGGGAGAAGCAGGCTCCCTGCCGGGAGACTGATGTGGGACTCGATCCCCGGACTTGGGATCATGCCCTGAGCTGAAGGTAGATGCTCAACCCCTGAGCCACCCGGCATCCCTGAATTGATTATCTTTGAAGCAACTCTAATTCATGACTTTCCTAATTTGTCTTCAGTAGATCCTCTGTAGTATTGGATCAGAGCAATGTATTATGACCAGTGACTCTAACTTATGCCCACAAAAGCATTTGAACTTTGCATCTATTTGGATTTTTTTTTCTTGCTTGAATTCCAGTACTTAAATTGAGAAAAAAAATTGCTTATTTTTAGAGCAGATATAAACTACCTGAACATTGATCATGGCATTGTTAATTCCTATTTTCTACCTTTAGTATTCCCAGAACTATAGAGTTGAAAGGAAAGAAAACAGAACAAAAACATTAAGATGACCCAGTAGATTTCAGAGGAAATAAGAACTTTATATAAAAGTAATTTTTACCCTTTTTCCAATAACCTGTTCCTCTGGGAATAGACTATATTGACTCAGTATAGAGGTGGAATTGTATCTAAGATATTTAGTAATGAATTCCTTTTTTGTTCTTTTGAATTTTTTGGTGAAATGTATTGGCTTCCATATTATGAGTTTTGGGGATTATACTAGTAAACTTTTGTATTATGGTTTCTGATTAGCATAGATAAGGATGACCTGTTCAAAGTTAGTTTAATTCAGTATTGCCTGTGTCCTAATGTAACACGTGTTGATCTTTCTGTGCATTCTTAATGGAAGAAAGATCATCGCAAAGTTGATGATCACTTACATGAGCCAATTCGTATATCACAGCTTAATTCACAGTTGGAAAAGATTAATAATGTCCATTTTTCAAGATCATAAAACAGATGCAATAAGGATATTGTATTTGCCAACATATTTTGTCGAAGGCTTTCTCTTTTTAAAACCTTGTTATTCCAAACTATTTAAGGAAACATAAAGAAAAATAATCCCTGTCTTCAACTAAATGAAGCTTGTTCTTTATATATAGTAAAGAGCCATGAAAGAGAATTCTATAGGTTTCTTGCTATTGTACTCGGTCAGGAAATTAAGACTGCGTAAGTGCCCTGGATGGGGGAATGTGGAATATCCTAGTACAATATCTTTTAATTTATTTTATTTTTTAAGATTTATTTATTTATTTATTTGGGAGAGAGCAAGAGGGAGATCGAGAGTGAATGAGGAGAGGCAGAGAATTGGGAGAGAGAATCCTCACGCAGACTCCCCGCTGAGCAGGGAGCTCAACTCAGGGCTTGGGCACAGGACCCTGTGATCATGACCTGAGCTGAAATAACGACTTGGTGGCTAAAGTGACTGAACCATTCCACCGCCCCTTGTCCAGTATCTTTTAAAAGAACGTCCTCTACCAAATGTTCAGAGCTGCCCAGGGCCCAACTGACTTTCTATTTTTCTCCAGTTTTTAAAATTATATTTTCAAAATTTAATTTATTTATTTTTAATATTTTGAAATTTATTTTTCTCCAATTTTTGTTCAAAATTAAGCCAACACTGATTATTGAAAATGACTTCAGACCATTAGAAATGACAAATACCCACCATTTGCTTCGAAGTGGATGGAACTGGAAGGTATTATGCTGAGTGAAATAAGTCAATCAGAGAAGGACAAACATACGTCTCATTCATTTGGGGAATATAAAAAATAGTGAAAGGGAATAAAGGGGAAAGGAGAAAAATGAGTGGGAAATATTAGAAAGGGAGACAGAACATGAGAGACTCCTAACTCTGGGAAATGAACTAGGGGTGGTGGAAGGGGAGGAGGGCGGGGGTGGGGGTGACTGGGTGATGGGCACTGAGGGGGGCACTTGACGGGGTGAGCACTGGGTGTTATGCTAGATGTTGGCAAATTGAACACCAATAAAAAATAAATTTATTAGAAAAATAAAGAGAATGCCGAAAGGAAATGACATAAAATGGTGATTTGGACCAATAAGAAAAAAAAAAAAAAGGCTTTGAGTTTAGTATTCTTTCTTTCATGATTGTGCAGTATGGGTCTCTGTTTCCATGCTCTCTTATAGAGTCTACTGCCATTTGTCCATTAGATAAATGCTCAAGATCCAAATGCTGGAAGTTTAGGCAATACAGTTTTGGGGTTGGGCCACTAATGTTTCCTACACCACTCCTTGCAGTGAGTGGCTTAGGAATGGAAAGAAATTCAGGCAAATCCAAATTAGCTTGATTTTTATCTTCAGATGCACAGTTTGCAAAGCCCCACAGGTGGATGGCCATAGTGGAAGCAGCCCACTGCAATGATTGATCTGTCCCTTAGCTGGTGGGTTGGAATGAAGGAATTATCAATCTGTGAAATGGCTCTTCAGAAGTAATTTTCCTGCAAGGGTCAAGGAACTAGTGATTGCTGTTTCTCTGACATGATTTGCGGATTCTCATTTGTAATCTTGCTGGTGGCAGATACAACAACTGAAATGTAAGTGGTTTCCTGGCTGATTTTTCATCTCCTCTACCTCACAAAAGTTCTTGAACATCTTGCCTCCTTTTATGTTGCCGTCTAGCTCTGGGAAACTTTGACTTCATGAGTTATGTTTTTATGAAGTAGAATCTTCCAAAGATACTTCTCCTTTAAGCAGATCTTAATGCTATGTATACGTGAAGATATATTGAACTTGGGAACATGTCTATAGAAGACTATGTGTTAGAAGACTTGGTTGCAAGACTTTCTAGTGAGCCGAAAACTGTAAACAGGGACTGTTTATAATGGGATTAGCTCAAGATGTATTACATGTTATCTGTTGTAAGGTTGAACCAAACACTCTACCTTCATTTTCCATCTTTAAACTCTTCATGACAGGGGATCCCTGGGTGGCTCAGCGGTTTTATTGCCTGCCTTCAGCCCAGGGCATGATCTTGGAGACCCAGGATCAAGTCCCATGTCGGGCTGCCTGCATGGAGCCTGCTTCTCCCTCCTCCTGTGTCTCTGCCACTCTCTCTCTCTCTATCTCTATCATAAATAAATAAATAAATCTTTAAAAAAATAAACTCTACATGACTACTAGAGTTCTTATTACTCTTATTGTTTTTTTTAAAATAGATTTTATTTATTTATTCATGAGAGACACACAGAGAGAGAGAGAGTGAGAGGCAGAGACACAGGCAGAGGGAGAAGCAGGCTCCACTCAGGGAGCCCGACGTGGGACTCAATCCCCGGTCCCCAGGATCACACCCTGGGCTGTAAGCAGCACTAAACCACTGCGCCACCGGGGCCGCCCCCTCTTATTGTTATCTATTATTTTTAGCATGGCTTGAATTTGTCCTACAACTGGATAAAATCCTTTAAAGGCTTCAGTACAACTGCAGAATAAAATCTAAGCATTTTATATCTAAAATACATTTAGTTTTGTTTCTTTTCATATTCATAACCCAGAAATCCTTTTTTTAAAGATTTATTTATTGATTTATTCATGATAGACACACACACACACAGAGAGAGAGAGAGAGAGAGTTTGAGAGAGAGAGAGAGAGAGAGTTTGAGAGAGAGAGAGAGAGAGAGAGAGAGGCAGAGACACAGGCAGAGGGAGAAGCAGGCTCCATGCAGGGAGCACGACGCAGGACTCAATCCCAGGACTCCAGGATCATGCCCCGGGCCAAAGGCAGGCGCTAAACCCAGGGATCCCCCATAACCCAGAAATTCTTGAGGATATTTGAGATATCCCCCGCAATCTCATGTTTCTTTAAAGTTGCATGCCTTTGCTTTTGCTTTGTTTTTAGTTTTAGTGCTATCTCCATTCTAGCCCAGCATTATCTTTACTCATATAAGCCTAAACACATGGAGCCTTCTTTAACCAACTGTAGTGTAAGTAGCCAATTCATTTGTCATTTGTGTTCTTTATGACCTTGGTCTTAATGCTATATATATAGTGTGTTTTGTATATATATAAATATCTCCCCATGTCTGTCTATGCCCCTATGCTATTTATCAGGCCAGGAACAGTTATTTGTTTCCTGTCATCTAGTTCAGTATACAGTAATAGTACTTACCCTTGAAATATAAAATACGAAAAGACTTTAAAAAATCTTTTATCAGAGATTTATTGATATGCCCTATGTGCTGTGAATAGATATATGGTACCTCTTAGATTAAAATTAACTGTGAGCTGTAGTATAAAAAAAAAATCTTTTAAAACATTTCTTATCAATCAAGTCAAATGGACCCAGTAACTATTTCCAAAACTCTTGAATGATAATGGCATTGATAGGCAACAACAGATAGAAGGGGTTGACCCACTTTTCTTGTGCAGATACTTCTAGTGGTTATTGCTAATCAGAATCCTGGAGTCTAAAATTAACAGTGGCTATGAAGGGCAGCAATTAAGGTCATTTGTCTTCCAAATGAGCCAATGTAGGTTCCATTGGTAGTTTAAATTTATATACGGGGTCCACTCACACTGTCATAAAGGGCAGTGGGGGCCCTGAGTGCATGTGTTACAAAGCAGTAAGTCACTTTGGGTTTGTGATAGGAAATTATATTTTGAGAAAAACTTTCCCCTTGCTATGTGAAGATGCATTTCCTAGCAACCTTCTTTCATTGATTAAGATGTACATCATTTTCCATGAAAGCATTTATAAAGAGGCTATTTTAGGCATATTTAAGAGACATTATTAAGCTTTTAAGCTGCTGAAGTGTGATTATGTTACAGGATTGATGTAGTCATAAGAATGATTCAAGGATGTCCACATACATGTTCTACTTTGGGAAATGGTTATTAGGGCCATAATGTCATCTGAACATCTCTGATCTTGCCTTCTTTGATTCAGGCTTATCTCGGTCATTGGTGAGGAATGCAATTTCTATTCATATATAAGCTGACAAATTTCTGTTTAAAAAAATGAGTTTCTTGTTTACAGAGAAGAATTTATAGGCCAAAAGTTTACCATTCCATAGTCTGCTGTTTGGTCAGAGAATTCACTGAATTTCTTTTCAAAGATCCCCATGGAAACTAAACAAATAAGTTACTTGAAAGGAGACAGGTTATTGGTTTTTCTCATTAAACCCGCTGCTGAATTTTCATTAGTTCTAATCCATTTTCTTTCAAGATTAGACATACAGACCAGTTCTTATTTTCATGAGCTGAATAAACGAAGTATGTTGAGTTTTGTGTGCCTGTATATATGGGTTGAGAAGCAAAAGTGATCATTCTACTTCTGTCATAAAATTACCCCTCAGGGGGAAAAAAACAAACAGGAAAAAGACTGATATAAAGGAGAGGCTACCTTCATTTATTAAAGAAAAAGGTTATTAAATAAAATGGAAGTGGTGAGAGTGATTATAGGCTAATCTGATCAGTTTTACATTTTAGTTTTTCCCCTCCTTTTAAGTCATAAGTATGTATGAAAGCAATCTAAATAAAGTATGAAAGACTGTATCACTGACCTCAAACACTTGTAGACCATATAAAGCTTTATATGTTTCATTTGCTATTTGAAATGTTCTTTCAAAGTGTGCTTTTCAAGCAAGGTATTTGGTAAGACTTAAATATTAACTTCACCTTTTTGAACTTGTGTTCTGAAAAAAAAAAAGGATAATTTTTACTTTTTCCCTTCCCCCCCTTCTCCCCACTGAAGTTGTTAAAATCTCTTTAGATTTTAGATGGTTTGTATTTTTCAGGAATGCTTCACTATATAAGTATCTCCTACTGTATTTAATCTTTCAAAATCTGTGCCTCTGTCTTCCTTTTGAGGCTCAAACTGGTTTCTATTCAAACAGACACTAAGAGAAATTCATTTTATGTGAAAATTTAACAAGAATAGTAAAATACAGGAGTATCAATTATCATTGATTGCCGTATTATGGGGCACCCGGGTGGCTCAGTGGGTTAAGCTTTTGGGATGGAGCCCTGCATCGGGTCCCCTGCTCAGCAGGGAACCTGCTTCTCCCTCTCCCTCTGCTGCTCCCCCTGCTTGTGCTTGTTCTCCCTCTCTCTCTCTGTCAAATAAATAGAGTCTTAAACAAACAAACAAACCAGAGTGACATATTGTATATTCAGTATAAATCTTTCCTTCTCCAGCACATTCTCAATTATTAGCAAACCTGTGTAGAACGCAACAGTAATCTTTCTTTTCTTCTTTTAGGTGGCTGTACCTTTGATGATGGTCCAGGGGCCTGTGATTACCACCAGGATCTATATGATGACTTTGAGTGGGTACATGTTAGTGCCCAGGAACCTCATTACCTGCCACCTGAGATGCCTCAAGGTGAGAACAGTTCGGTTGACCCAATGTTGGCGGAATGGCTGTGGAATTTGTAGCATTTTCTTACTTTAGGTGTAACAATCATTTGTTACAGTCGATGACTGTAGTCAAGCTACTTGACCACATCCAACAACCTTATTGTTGTCTTTGCCTTTCCCTCAAAAACTTTTCTATAATCCTGTATTCTTCAAGAATGCTCACTATGTTTTTGTTATCTCTGACTGGAAAGATAAAAGTATTTGTGTGGCTTTTTTTTCTTACTTAATAAAAAGGCAAAATGGAAACAAAACCAAGAAAAAAAATGCATAAAAGCAGAACAAGCAAAATCCTTTTAAAATAATCTAAAATGTAGGATCAGCTTACTTGAAACCTATTCAGTTAAATTACACAGGTTTAGTCCAAACAGACTGAAAGGAAGGATTTATATTCCATGATGGGGAGAATGCTTATCTCATTGTCGTTCTGCTCTCAAGCATGCAATTGGCTCTGAGGAAAGGCAGCCTGGAGACAAAATTGTCAAATGGAGAAGAAGGTCTTTTCTGGGAACATTTTAGACAACTAGGGCTAAGCCCTGTTCATTCTTTACCTAGACCTTCATATATCCTTTGATTTCTGGTTTTGTGAAATAATACATCTTCTTACTGGTTAAGCCAGGTTGATTTGTGTTTTCTCTTGTGAAAAACACATTAATGTACAGTAGCAATATATATGTATCATTTTATAATGCTATCATTTATTAGTAGTATCAGAATAATATATGTGCCTTCAAGTCTACATATTAATTAGGAACTAATTCCAAGCTCTGCATATGTATGTTTAGCAATAACTTACTAAATTAAATTTAATAAGTTAAATTAAAATTAATTAAAATTAAAAATGTTAACAGGAAAATTAAAATACAATAGTAAAAAGCATGAACTATTTTCCTTTCAATATTTAGAAATAAATGCAGCCTATAACTATACATTATATATAATCATGTATATATATAATATACAATGTAATGTGTTAATATGCTATGCAGTACTATATAATCATTATGTAATTATGTATAATCACATATAATTGATAAACTGATTACCTATTAGTAATAATTTGTTTTAACACATTTTCAGTACTTTTATGATGACATTTTAAAAACACTTTATAATTAATTTTCTACAAATTCAGAAACACCTTCCTGTAATGAGTGAATTTTAGAAATGAAATTTTAGACTAGCCATTGGAGATGAAAATGTAAATTCAAGTGAACCAAGGAAACAAGTTTTATCAATAGCATTTCTGAATTTACTAATCTGATATAAAGAGCTAAACAGCTTAAAATATCAACAATAAACAACAACAGATCGCAAGTATACAAACCAAACCAAACCTAAAAAAATACATTTCTGAATTATGATACAGTAACTATATCCTTTGAAAAGTTTTTATTGGTGCACCCTGTAATGTGTGTGTTAAGGGTAAGGTGAATTAAATCTGCTTTCCATTTAAAATTGTCAACTTCTATGGCTGAGTAGGCAAATGGTCATCTCCGAAGCTTAACTGAGCCATAATTTTCTCTCCAGAGGAATACCTTGGTACTAGGTGGTTGACAGCCTTTGCTTCTTATCTTTGCCCCCTGTGGTGCCAGCAGGCCCATTTAGTTTTGTGCATAAGTTTGTATTTCTCTTTCAAAGGTGCATAACCTTATTTTCTTCATACATTTTAATTGAACAAACTCCTGTAATATTTCACCTGAGCTTTCTCTGTGGTATATTTAGAATTTTTTTCATATAAAATTAAAAGGGGTGGGCTGGGATGCACACATTTTGACTGTTTATAATCAGAGAATAATCAGAAGGATGTTGATTTATGGAAATGTTACCATTGTTAATTGCCATTGAAGATGGATAATGAATCGCTGAAGAGACGCTGCTCAGGTGACCTTGTTGGTTCACCTTTGATGAACAGCTTAATCGGTAGTTACAGGACAGGGTGATGTGCACAGAAAATGAAAATGTTTGAAATTCAGCTACGTCTTCCAATTAATAGGACATTAAGTAATTAATCATGCAGAGGAGGGAAAAGGTCATGGCTACGTTAGTTTTGCCCAGTGTGACTTGCAGTTGGTCTTTAAGGAAAGGGAAACGAAGCACCCTTGTGCATCTGTCTCCTTTTATTGGTCTCTTTTTTCATTAGATGCCATTTTTTTTTCCACTTTGTTTCACAGATTTCTTTAAAATGCTTTGGATATTTCTTTAGCACATTGTTCATGAATTATAACAAAAGGAGACATTTACATTTATCCTCTTAAAATTTTATGACTGATTTATTTATTTTCAAATAAATAGGCATGCTTACTTGTTTCATTCATAAACAGACAAACACCCTCAAGCATTTTGCAGCCCTCAAGTAAGAAGGCTAGGATGCAAAGTTGCAAAGTTTGCAAAGTTGTTTTTGATCTATTGAACTCTCTAGACAGTTACTGGGACATTGACCTTTAAAAAAAAAAAGATTCTACTTATTTATTCATGAGAGACGGAGGGAGAGAGAGAGAGAGAGGCAGAGACACAGGCAGAGGGAGAAGCAGGCTCCATGCAGGGAGCCTGACGTAGGACTTGATCCCGGATCTCCAGGATCACACCCTGGGCTGAAGGCAGACGTTCAACCACTGAGCCACCCGGGCATCCCATTACATTGACCTTTTTGGACTGGAAACATAGAGGGTAAGAAGGAGGAGAGGGTGAACAAATAGGATAACTGAAAAATGAAGATGGGTAGAAGACAAGGAAAGAGGAGAGAAGAAGATTATTTCTCAAAGATATATTGCTAAGTGCATTAAAAATAGTATGCCAAACAATTTAGGCCATTTAGTATTAGGATAATGGCCAAAAATCACAGGAAAATATGAGTACCTCCCCAACTTAGTCACCAAGGATATGTGAATCAACACACCAATGAGAAACTGCTACATGTTCAACAGAAAGATGAAAATCAAAACTTCAGGTTTTTTAGAGTGTAGAGCAAATGAAACTCTCATAAACTACTGGTCAGAGTATAACTTTGTGCATGTACTTTGTACAACCTACTGACCTAGTAAATCCATTCTAGGGTACAAGCCCCACAGAATCGAGTACACATGTTCTCCAAACGACATACCAGTGCTCATAATAGGTACAAACTGAAAACCATCCAAGGGTATCTGTCAACACTGCAGTGGATAAGTATGCATTTATAGTGATACATTCCTCGAAGGGAGTATTACACAACAATGTACGCCAACGAGCTGTTGCTATATATGATATGAGTGAATTTCACAAACATTACCTTGAAGGAAAGAAAGTGGACATAAAAGAATATGTGCTGTTTTCATTTATATATATTTCAAAGACAGGTAAAACAATTGATGGTGTTAGAAGTCAGGCTAGTATGTACTTGCTGGAGGGGCCGGCAGGGGTGAGGGTTTATTAGTGCTTGGAAGGTGGCATGGGGGCTTCTGGTTGGGTAATACTGTATTTCTTGGTCTGGGTGGTGTTTTCACAGGTGTGCCCAAACTGAGGAATCACTGGGCTGTATAAATGTGAGCTCGATACTTTTCTCTATATATGTTACTTATTAGTAAAACCTGGCAGGGCTCCTGAGTGGCTCAGTTGGTTGAGTGTTTACCTTCAGTTCAGGTCATGATCCCAGAGTCCTGGCATCAAGTTTTGCATCAGACTCCCTGCTCCGTGGGGAGCCTGCTTCTCCCTCACCCTCTGCTTGTGCTGTCTTTCTCTGTCAAATAAATAAGTAAAAAAAAAAAAAAAAAAAAAAAAAAGTAAGTAAGTAAATAAATAAATAAATAAATAAATAAAATCTTTTAAAAAATTGGCAGAAAATAAAGCAGATTAAAGCCAGTGCTCACAGGGATGCTATGGGAAAACTAAACTAATACCTAAAAATGTCATGGATTAAAATAAAGATATATCATAGGACATCTCAAATGGGCTCAAACCCTTTCCCACCATTCTGCATCCATGCCCTGACATTCAAAGACACTGTGGTCTCAGAGCATCTTTCCACCTTCGTATGTTCTCTTCCCTCTGCTTAGACAGTTCTCTGCCCACTTGTCCACTCCACAAACTCTTACCCATTCTTACTGTGTCTACTCAAGTATCATCTGCATTGGAAAGACTTTTCTAATTGACTTAGAACTTTTATATTTCTTCTATCCTCATATCTGAATGTTTTACCCTGTACTTGGTACACATTTCATTTGTAGCTGTTATAGTATCATCCGTGATGTGTCATTCTCTCCTCTGAGGTATAATTTCTTCGTGAACATGAACTGTACTTTTATTCCTCTGTGTCCAAAGACACTGTTTCATTTTACATAGGCAGAAATGTCAACTTATAGAATGTACTTTTAAATACTTTTGTCAAGGATTAAACAAAAAAGTTTTTCTTTCTCCTGCTAAAAATTTAATTGAATGAAACAAATACTCCATTGCTGGAATATTACATTTAGTTCATATTTTAATGTAATTTGAAGATCCTCACATAATTATTAATATTTGGCTTTTGCCTTTATAAATGATTTCACTTATTTATTTCAAAAATAATTTTAAATGTTTTTAATACTACCAAGATCGGCTCCCTTTAGGGTTTCTCTCCCTTTCTCCTTCTCTCCCTTTTGTCTTTTGCTTGTCGAATTAATCTCAATCTTTTATTCCGTAGAGGCCTGGAATGAAAATGAGAGATGTTGCATTGAACTAGAAATTATTCTTTGATCTCAAATATATCTGTGTCTGTGACCTTGTCTGTCAGATACTCTTTTATGCTTATGACATAAAAGTCATGACCATTTTACTATACGTTCTGTCCTAGATCTGAGATTGGGGATCATGATTGACATCTCAATATACTTATCACCTGCTATAATTATAACTGCTTTTTTTTATTTAACAGCCTTTTGTAAAACGACTAATTGAATTTTAGTTTAGAGTCTCTAGAGTACCTAGTTGATAGTATTTAAAATTATGACTATATCATATCCCGCCTTCAGTCTGGTACTTTGCACTGATGATGATGTAAATCACTATACAGACTTCCTTCCATAAAATGCACACATGCTATGTATACAGTAAAAAATAAAGCCCTCTGTCATTAAGTTAATCTGAAGATTGGAGTAAGACACCATGCCTCCTTTGTTATAAAACCTAGTGAGGTATGATTTAATAGTTTAAGAACCTACTAGATCTCAGTTCTGTCCTCTTGTCCAACCCCCAAACTAGAATGTAGAGAACAAATAGCATTACACAGAGAAGGATGAGAAATGAAAAATGCTGTTAAGAAATGTGTCTTTAAAAAAAAAAGAGAAAAAAAAAAGAAATGTGTCTTTATGTCAACTTATTACATTTGGAACTGTGTATCCTTTAAAATTTTTTTTAAATATCAGAGTTTAAACAGGAATTAGTAGCCAGGTTGTTAAAATAAAGGTGTCTTCTTCAAATACTTATCTGGAGAGACTAAATATGTTTGTGTATTCAGCAGGGAGTGTGCATGGGTCGCATGACTTTGTGCCTGGCTTTCTTCTGAGCGTGTGATGTTTATTTTATTTTTTCATTTTTTAAGATTTTATTTATTTTTTCATAAGAGACACACACACACACACACAGAGAGAGGCAGAGACACAGGCAGAGAGAGAAGCAGTCTCCATGCAGGGAGCCCGACACGGGACTCGATCCCGGGTCCCAGGATCACACCCTGGGCTGCAGGCAGTGCTAAACCGCTGAGCCACCAGGCCTGCCCTGAGCGTGTGATGTTTAAAAGTCAAATATAATGTTGGGTTCCACAATTTGATTCATATGAAAACATTTTATAGATTGTATAATTTCAGCTAAATTTCTATGTTGATAGTGTCTTCATTTTGTAAGAGAAGACTTACAGTCATAATTTACTAAACAGTGTTCTGTCTGCAGTATATCACATTTTGATATACCTCAGGAGAAATGTCATGGGAGTTTATGCACTGACTTACCATTTCTAACCTTAATCAGTCATTAAAATGAGTGGGTCACCTTGCCTAATCTTTTCGTCACTCTGTTATACACAATGGGTAATAAGATACATGTCTCTACAAGGTCATAACTGCCAAAATCTCACACATTTGAATGAACAGAATTATTTGGCAGCGGATTTAGCAGAGTCAAAAGGTGGCAGAGATGGAAAAATGAAGCTACGTGTATAGAGTGATGGCAAATAGAGTCATTAAGTTGCAGTATGATGGTTGGTTTAGTTGATGTTAGAGGATCTAGCAAATCATTTTTTTTGATGATAGAATTCTTTTTTTGAAAACTAGCAAATCGTTTTTTTGATGATAGAATTCTTTTTTTGAAAATAATATTTCTCAGTACTCAGATATGTAAAATCAGCCACAGGGGACTAGTAGCTAATAGCCTTGGAACCTGTGTGCTTTGAACTGCCCACATCCCTGCCCCTGCCCCTTTCTTCTCCACCACCCCAGCTCCGTCAGGACGGCTTCTGTTAAAAACACTCAAGAGATAGAAGTCTCCCAGGGGCACTTTGAAAACAATGGTTTGGTGCACACTCAACACTTTCCCATAAGCATCTCTGAGATGAAGGTACTTGGTAGTGTGAGCTCTGCCTTAGGGTTGGCTTACTGGGTCTTACCATACCAGGGACATGATCTATTTTCTTGATCCTCACATGAACCCTACAAATTAGTGACATTTTAGAGATTAGAGTGAATAACTTTCTTAAAGCAACCCAGGGATGGGATTTCGAACGTAACTCGTCTAGTATCAGAGTCCTTCTTGCCACAGTACCATCCTGCTTCATACTTGTAGTGTAGCTGATGCATTTCCTTGAGTCACTCACAGATGTTGAAATCCACTGGATAGTGAGGTATCTATTTTGGATTTTTTGCTATTTCCTCTAAAATACTGTTTCCAAAGTTGAAAAGCTACAAGTGACTCTTAATTTTTGCATGGAATGGAATCTGAGGGACATTGGGGTGGCTTAAGCGGTTGAGCATCTGCCTTTGGCTCAGGTCGTGATCCTGGAGACCCGGGATCAAGTCCCCCATTGGGCTCCCTGCACGGACCCTGCTTCTCCCTCTGCCTGTGTCTCTGCCTCTCTCTGGTGTGTCTCTCATGAATAAATAAATAAAATCTAAAAAAAAGAAAAGAAAAGAAGAGAAAAAAGAAATGGAACCTGAGACTTGTTTGGAATTGCTGCTGAGCTTCAGGGTTTCCTACAGGATACTCTCAACCCCTAGGGAGATACTTTGCCCTTTCTTTGATTTACCTGTATGTTATTTTTAGTTATTTGATGAACACTTGCCACATGTCTATCTAAGCAGACCTTCAGAAACACATATATTATCTGCTGTCTCATTAGAGCATGTACGGCTGAAGAAAAATTCATGGACTACAGGAATCAGACTAAAGTTTAGGGCTTGAAAATAACTTTAAGACTTTGTTTGCAATGGGATATTTTAAGATTAGAATTATGGGCTTATTTCAGTGTGTTCTTCTGAACCATGCTATCACGTATCTGTCGGTGCTTTTGCCCTTAGCACAGAGAAGATAGTTTACCACATTTGAGTTGCTTATTAAAAACAGTGGGAGTTGGAGGCAGCGCAGGGTCAGAGAGGGAAAGGCAGTAATGGACTACATGAAGGGTGAAACACTTCTTGAAGGCTGGTTTTTAATGTAAGGACTATTACCCTTGTGGACATAAATGCAGCATGAAGAATGTCTAAATTACTGTGGACAGAGATGGCATGCTGAGACGGGAATATTTTCCTGATATTTCAGGTACATAATGTATCTAAGTTAGATATATCCCAATATATCTCAGTGGAAAAAAACAGGTCAGTATTAAAAAAAAAGGAAAAAAATTAATACTGGTGTCAGAGCTAGAGAACTTTCAACCTCTTAAATGAATTAGGATAAGAATACAGAATAATTTCAAAGACTGTACAGGTGCCTTACGTGTCCCTTAAAATCAATACATAGTCCAAAGAGACAAAATTACTTTTCCTTGGGGGGAGTGTGACCAAAGTGCCCTTATGACCTTATACTTTTCTTCTCCCAAAATAAACTTGCCTCATGGTGGCTGAGGAATTCTCTTAGTCTCAGTTGAAAGGCTTATTATCTTTTGAACACAAGAAGAATGCCAGGAAAAGAAAAATACATATACAAAAAAAATGCAAAAGGTAAGTGATTTAATTAGAGATTATTTGAAGAATATGTAATGTTACTTAACTCATAGTTGATATTGTGCAAAATATAGAGCTGTGTTTATGTGCTTCATCATCAGGACATTAAAAAGATACTTGTAAAATCTTAGAAGATGGTCAGTTTTTAAACCGAGTTTCTGCTGAGGGAGCCGTGGTATGTTGTACAGACCTCTTCCTCCTTCCACAAAGAGGAGGTTTTATCCAAGCAGGATAGATGCTTTCCTGACCACTTTTCTTTAATCTCAGGCATTTTTGAAAAATATGGCATTTCACTTAATTTTTATTTGCTTTATTTATTATTTATTTATTTTTATTTATTTGAGAGAGAGAGAAAGAGGGAGCATGAGCGGGGGGCAGGGAGTAGGAGCTGAGGGGAGAGAGAGAAGCAGATGCAGGGCTCGATCCCAGGACCTGAGATCATGGCCTGAGCTGAAGGCAGACGCTCAACCGACTGAGCCACCCAGGGGCCTCATCACTTAATTTTTAAAAAGCCCTTTTTGAGGCATGTATTAACCTCACTCTATAGATGAGGGAGATGAGGTTCAGAGAGGTCAAGTAAGTCTGCAGAGGTTTCATGCCTTAGGAATCCAGGTCTGTAGAGATGGAGGAGAAAAGGATCCCACTTGTGAAGTCTCTGTAAGCAAGTGTGAGTAGAGATGCTTCTGGAGAGATTGCAGGGCTGACGTGGTAGCGTGGGCAAAGGTGTATCTCTTCCGTGTTCTTCAGCTCCAGGTAATGAAGAGCCCAACCTAGAATGTTCTTAAGCAGTAAGGAAGCTGCTTTTACCTGCCACGAGGTCCCGCATTGTCTTGGTTGGATTGGTCTATCTGCTCCTGCGTTTTGATAGGTCATCTTTTTGCTTCGGGTCAGCTCCCCTCCTGGGGGTCCGGTCTGCAGGTGTTCTAGGTACTGACTTCAGAAATGAGGAAAAACAGGTTGTCTCTTCATTATGTCTGGTTTTTTTTTTTTTTTTTTGATCAGCATAAAGAATCTTCTGAGATGCCCATCCACACAATTATCTTTTTGTCTAATTGGCCAAAACTGTGTCACATAGCCATGCCTAAAGCAGTGGGTAATGGGGACCGGCCTATCCTTTCAGAGGCATCCTCTTCCCCCGGCCCCCGGAGGCACGTGGCTGCAGGGACGGGGGGGACTAAGGATGGGGTGGGTGTGGGGCAGGACTGTGCGTGTGGCTCTGTAGGTAGTAGAAGTTGGAAGCTGTGGAACGTAGAAGACTGGATGAATAAAGCCCTTACTGGAGCAGCGTGGCATTCTCACTGGGCATTGTCAGCCCAGTGTCAGGGGTTCCTGGATTTCAAAGCATTTGTTAGTTCTGTAACTTGAGAAGTGGGAAATCTTCATGCCCTCAGTAAATTTTTTTTTTTTAGCTTTCTCATGTGCAGTTGTTACTATTGAGAATTTTTTTTTTATTCTCTCTTGTTTTGCCCTTGACTTTTATGACATAGAAGGAATAAGGCAAGGGGACTTTATAAAAAACTGAAAACCTAAAAAGGAGTCAGGTGTTACATAAAAATTGGATGAATGCATGGTAAAGATATATTTACTTTATTAATGAGGGAATCAGCAGTATAGTATAACTGGTTCAAAACACCATAGAAACAAGGGGAGCATTTATAATTCTCTGAAAGAAAGAATGCTGGGATAAGATTCCTAATTTTATACTAAATAAATTAGCGTTCAACAGGGTAATAAATCTGAAACTCTTAAGGTTATCTTTATAATAAACAAAAGTTTATAATAAACTTTTGCTTATAATAATAAACATTTATTATAATAAACATTTATTATAATAAACATTTGCTTCTTTACTAGATGAAATTTACTTGCAGGATGATTATTACAAGTATCATTTGTACCACCACGAACTTCTACAAATTCACATCTCTTACAGATTTATTGACTATCTTAATCAATCCTGACTCAGACAAAGGTACATGCTCTTAAAGTGAAAGATAAAATTATTTTTCCCCTACTTTCTTTTTTCCCCCCTACTTTCAAGGTTTATACCTTTTCTCCCTCTATATTCCTCTTATGATCATAGGTACTGTCCAATGATACACTCTTGTGAAAAACAACAAGAAAGATGATTTTTCTTTTTTTCTCCTTCTTCCTGTTCTTTTCCTTTTTTGGCCTGATTCATTTACTCAGGTATAACAAGAAGTGTTTATTAATAAATATAAGCTTTGTAGAAAGATAAAAAATATCTAGTATCTAGTACCAGGGAGTGAGAAAATTAACTTCTGTTTGGGGATGTTATTAGAAATCTAGGATTGTATTCATAAAAACTTCTATCACTTGAAAGTTTTTTTTTAATCTCTCTTGTTTACTCTTGTATCCAGAAACTAAGAAACCAAACTGAAATTTTTCATCTCCACTAGGTATCGCCTGAAATACCTGTAAATATGGATGAATTTCTATCTGTGTCTCTCAGATTAGCTGAGATTCTTAGTTTGCTAGAAATTGATCATCCTTTCAAGCAGAGAACCTATAAACTTAGGTTGAGTAATGGGCCTGATTACTGGAAATTAGGTAATATCCACATATTATCACTTTGGAGGGCTTATTATGTGTGTTTTAATAAACAATATTAAATATAACACTTCATGAAATTTAAACATTTTGGTTACAGAGTTGATTTGTCAAATTACATTTCAGTAAAAAAAGAAGAGCGCATTCTTCTTGTATCCACCATGTTAACTACTTTGCCTTGAAACAATAAAGAAACTTAGAAAAAGGGGCACTGGGGTGGCCCAGGGGTTGAGCATCTGCCTTCGGCCCAGGTGGTGATGCCAGGGGCCTGGGATCGAGTCCCACATCAGGTTCCCTGCAGGGAACCTGCTTCTCCCTTTGCCTATGTCTCTGCCTTTCTCTCTCTGTTTCTCTTGAATAAATAAATAAAACCTTTCTTTAAAAAAAAAAAAAAGAAGAAACTTAGAAAAAGAATGTAGAGGTGTCTGAGTGGCTCATTCAGTTAAGCATCTGGCTTTGGTTCAGGTCATGATCCCAGGGTCTTGGGTTTGAGCCCTGCATTGGACTCCCTGCTCAGTGGGGACCTCTGCTTCTCACCCTGTTCATTCACTTTCTCTCTCTCTCTCTCTCTCTCACTCACTCTTTCCCTCTCAAATAAATAAATAAAATCTTTTAAAAAATGAAGAAAAAATATATTCTTGAAAATCTTAGGGGTCAAGAAAACAAGATACCATGTCAGGTTTTATGAAAATATGGATTAGCGATGAAGACCATTAAAAATATACCAATAATCTTCCAAACAAATAGTTCCAATTAGATTTCCCTCATCAGTTCTTTCAGTTATGCTTAACTAATTCCTTGTCTCTCGAATTTCAGGATTGCTATCTGTTTCAGGGAGTCACTATTCTTGGAGATTCTGGCTCTGAGTCCTGGTGGTCTGGGGGCGCTGAAGCCTAGACCCATGAGGCTAGTCCTTGGAGACATTATAGTCAGAAGATCTTCCTTAGTCCATTGGTTCCACTGAGGCCATTAGTTGACCCAATTTTTAGAGCCTATAGTTTTTAGCAAAGGCAAAGTATGGAAGGAAAGCAGAAACCACTTGCTAGTTAGACTGAATGGCTGTGATTTTTATAGTAATGGAGAAGAGATCAGTTCTCCATTGAGATACTGGACTTTCCTATTTCATAAGGATTTGGTGGTTGTCCTGCTTGAGGCTGAGGATATATGGACAGTGAGGAGAGTAACAGATCTCAGGTCCTTCCTATAAATTGTTTTATCTTGGGCACATATTTTAGTTTAGTAACATTTACCTGAAGAAAATGTACAGAATGTTGAACTTCTCTGATTTGAAGCTCTTTCTAGCAACGGTTAACAACGATGTTGAGCTAGTTAAAATACTTGGAGCGCCCATACCAAACACACTTAATGAGTTTTAGTTTCCCTGGTCTTACCGGGTAAAGGGCCGTATCTTTGTGGTTTTCCAAAGCCCTAGAGGAAGTTCCATAGTTTATAAGAGAAGACTTCTTGACATTTTAATTTTTCTGAATTTAGGGCCTTTAGCAGGCAAAATCTAAAGAGTAATTGCAGGAGATTGGTCACTGGACTAAGATAGTAGCATACGTGCCCGAGAACGAGGAATACTATCAATATACTAGTACATATACTAATATTAACATTTAGTATAATAGTAATGGCATTAAAATAATAATAGTAATAATATTTAGTATTTAGAATAAAATAACAAGATAACACAATCATAAGAAAACTTAGCTCTTCTAGAAGTAATGAAGTTGTATTTGTTCTTAATAATCAAAACCACAATAAGATCAACATAATGCACAGAAAGTTGTTCTAGACAGATATAGAACCTCTTAAACCTTAAACGGAAGGTCAGGAATGATTTTTATAGCCTCTTGTTCAGAGGATATTGAAATTCTAAGATCAATTCATTATTTTAACAGAAAGAAAACATAATTCCAGTCTGGCATTAATGTGATATTTGACATTAAAAGCTCTAAAAAATGTTGTAAAAAAGCCTATCAAAACTTTGTCAACTCTGACAAAAGTTTTAACACAGTTCACCGCTTCTTTTCAGTACTCATTATTTGTACATATTATACTCTAAGATAAATAAAGTTCTCTCTGAACACTTGCTACAATTTATTATAGCCATTGAAGTTTTGCTTTTGACTATTTTCTGTCACATTCTGAAATAATCATACATTTTTTTTTCCTTCAAGACAAAGTAACTGTCTTTTCCCTGGCACATAATAGGTCATCATTAATTACAAGCTTCTCCCTCTTAATATCAAAGCCTTTTTTCTAAAAATCAAATGTTCTCTGTGAAAGTGCTAACAAGGAGTCAATTTCTTATTATCTTAAGTGGGAAAAATTGTCATGTGTGAGACTGCTAACCAAAATGCCTGACCAGTTAATTAAAACGTATCTAAAACACAGCATACAGAGTAGGTTTTTCAAAGTGGGTGCTAAAGTTAATGCTTAAAACATAGTTTTGTGGTCCCAGCAATTAATATGATCCAGATAATTAAATTTATTATAGTTTCTTCAAATGGAATACATTGCTTTGTATTCACTATATCTGCACACTTGCCACTTACAGTCACTCTGTCCTTTCCAAATACTTTTATATAATTTTGATGTTTTACTAACTGTATTTGAATGTAATTCACAATTTGTTTACTATATTGAATTTTTGAGTAATAAATAAAGATATTTTTTCATAAAAAATGTTGGCCAAAAATCTGTATATTGAGAGATATATCTATTAAGATGGGTATTAACCCAAAATCATTGCATTGATAAAGATACTAACAAGGGAAACATTTTGGGGGATATACCTGTGTATGGAGTGCCTCAATTAGAATTTCACTGGAAACTAGTTGCCAAGACAAAGTTATTCTTCAATGAGAAAGGAGTAAGTCTAAAAAAAAAGGAAAAAGTTAATTTGAAATTCTTGATCTAATTGTTGGTAATGAACCAGCCTATTAGGATATGAATATGCTCCCTAAATTGGTAATTACTGCAACAAATAGATAATCCTTCCCTGAAATGTTTAACAAATAAATTCAGTATTAATTGTAGATATCATTTGGGTATTTAATTTGTCTCAGGTTCTATTGTTTGCTCTATACAGGGCTAAAAAATAACTTAGAATTACATAGAAAATAAAAACTTGTTTAAACTGTAAAACACTTTTGAATGTAATCCTACTATTGATTTTGACTCAGTTTTGTGGCTTAAAACAATGATATCTGAAACAATGCTAAATGATATGCTACTGTTAATAAAATGAAATAGTTAAGTGATTGGTACTTAAAATTACAAATCAGGTGAAACAATACCATGTTCACTTTTGTGTAGCTTAACACTGTGTTGGGCACTTAGACTTGTAATAAATAATTGAGCGAATAACTCAGAATGTTTTCTTCCCCAAGAATGGTGGTTTTCACTCTGTTTTTATGTTTGAATTACTCAAAACTGAAACTCTGTAATGCTTCTCAATTTAGCTGAACTTACATGGTATTATAATATACGTAGATGAAAGTGATCTGTTTCTATGTGTTTAATATAGTTCAAAAGAAATACAAAATGCTCCTAGGAAGTCCAGTTAGAGCAAAAATACAGTTGAGAATATAAAAGGCATATACTTTTCCTTGCTTTTTGACTCTACAAGAGAAGGAGCCCATCATGAATGAATATGTCATGTGACAAGGTGTATTTATATTAAGAACACGGCCACCAACACAGAATGACTTAAAATCTCTTAAAAGTGTAAAGGAGATTTTTCTCAACTTGTTTTCTTGAGATCGTCCATTAATTCCCTTGCAATTCAAATTGTTTTTGAATGAAGAAATAGAAGGAATGATAGTATTGATGAAAAAGAAAAAAAAAGGATATTTTATGAAATGATTTGAATTAACTCTGTTAACATGTTGTACTGTTTCTAAATTGGCCCTTTGAAGCATTTCCATGAGGAGAAATGGGATTGGTCTAGTTACCTTTTCTTATCATCTTTCTTACTAAACATTTTCTAATGCTTAACAGTATAATAATATTTCATTGTTCCTGTGCATGCTTTTTTGATGTGCTATGTGGAATCTTTGGAATTTAAGTTTTTTGCGGCAGTGGAAGGTGATATTTCATGTTATGCTTTATAGTTTAACTTGGCTATTGAGAGTATAATTGTGACCGTAAAATCTTGCTTTATGTGACAGACATTGATTTTGTTTTTGTTTTCTTTTTAAACTGGATTATTCAGGTAGATTCATTACCAGTGAAATCAAGAAGCTAGAGTCTCCTTAGCTTGGTAGAGGTGACTATTTCTTTTGTCCTCTTTTACTCAAAACTAAAATCAATGAAGACGATAAACCAGTTGGAAAAGCTGACTATTGCTATTATATGTCACATTTCTCACCCTAAATCCAGATTTCTCTGGTCACAATGTTTATGTAAATACCCTTTGTACTGGACTCCCATTTTAAAAAAGTAGGGCAGACTTTCATGTTAATTCTTGATTTATGCAGGCTGACCAATTTTTTACTGGACTAATTGCAATTGTCCAAAAGGAATTTGGAATTTTAAATGTTCTATATCTATGTTTAGAAAGTCGACACCTACAGGCCCCAAGAAATCATTTGAGTAGAATGAATAAAGGGATATAGGTCATCAACAAAAGCAATTTATAGTTTTCATGTAGATTTCCTTTATGCTACTTTTACTTTTTATTTTATTTTAAGATTTTATTTATTTATTCATGGGAGACACACAGAGAGAGGCAGAGACACAGGCAGAGCAGGCTCCAGTGCAGGGAGCCTGATGCAAAACTCGATCCCAGGACTCTGGGGTCATGATCTTGAGCTGAAGGCATATGCTCAACCACTGAGCCACCCAGGCATCCCATCCCCTTCATGGTGCTTTTAAGTACGTACCACCTTTTTTTGTGGACGCTTGGCTATACAAGGTTATACTGTAATAATGGGACACCCTAATAGAAGACATGTTCCTTTGTATTCAGTTTTCCTTGTATTTTGACACATGAAGTCCCCAAATTCAGCAAGTTGTATAAACTGTTTGGGTGGTAGCACCAGAACAGTAGTACCCTTAACATCATCAAAATGAGTTTCCATTATGTCTAAAAGAGACCTTAGAGATTACCTCTAATTTACCCTTTCATTTTACAAATAAAATAGTGTAAAAGTAGGTAAAATGACCCAGGAATCAGAATAACCTGAATTCAAACCCAGGTTCTATTGCTTGATATCTGGTTATGACATAATAATTTTTCTGAGCTTCCATTTTCGCATCAGTAAATTAGGGATAATAAAATCTCTCTCTCAATTTTGTTGTACTAGGAAAGGAAATGTTTGTGCAGTATCTGTTAGTATCTATGTGTAGTTAATACTGAATAAATATTATTGCTCTTCTTTCCCCTGGCCCAAGGTGACATGGCTGGTTAGTAATCTCATTAGTCTGTAAGAAATTGATTTGAATTCTTTCCACTTACTTTTTTTTAAGCAAGAAATAAATTGCATTTCCCAATTATAATTTTTCAGCAGCTCATTAGGAATTATTTTATGTCCAATTCAGAAAATTACCTTTCTTACATAACTATTCATTGAATGTAGGTGCTTTGCACTATGACACATAATGATGTCTGAAAATGATTTCCATAGAACAGTATTGTAGGTCAACCTGAACTTTTCAAATATTATTCTTCACAAAGATAGGATATTTAGACATGGAGATAATTTGAAAAAAGTCTTATTTTTTCTTAGCTCTTTAAGCCTTTTTATACTTTTAAAAAAATTTGGCTTATTGAATTGCTTTGAGATCATTATTTCAACATTTAAAAAATTAAATGCATTATTTTAATTTGGATTTTATTTACTGTTGAGAGTAGCTGCAGCCTATCATGTCATAAAAACATGGGAAGAAGACATGCAGCAACATTTGACATTTGAAAAGTGGAGAAACTGGAAAAATTCTTAAATATATCTAATGCTACAAAAACTGAGTGTGTCTGTTACTGTATAAGTATCTTCAAACAAGTACCAGCAACTATCCAGATTTGAAAAATTGAATCTGAATCTAAATCTGTCTGATAAGGCCTGTTGTTAATATTATTATTATTATTATTATTATTATTATTTTAAATCTGTATTTTCAATCATGCAAACTGAATGATTTCTTTTGGTTTCATAGGACTGGTATATAAGAAGTACTCATTTGGTATCTACATATTTGGGAAACATTTTAACCGTTTATCCCTGAAGGTATATCCATGTTACTAGTTGTGACTTCTTGTTCTAATGAAAAAAAATAGATTATAGTGGTTCTTTTGCTTTCATTTCCTCTTTGAAGAACAAGGAAAGGGTAAGTTCAGTTTCCTCTGTCCTTGATATATCTCATCTCCATGTTATGTTAATGAGATGTTAGAGGTTTTTGAACCCTTGAAAATTGTAACCTTGTATATGTGTGTATTTCCATCCATCTGGGGGCAAGTATGTATGTTATGTTCCAGGAACATATTAGGCACTGAATATGAGAGAAATCACACAGAATAGTACAGAATTCTTTAGAGTCCAGAATTGGAGAGTTCTGTAAGGCACAGTCCTCAGGGGAAGGTTGAATTAATCAATGGAGAGCAAAATTTATGCTTTGTTCACTCCTGTGGTCTGGTGTCTTATACTGACTCAAAAATTATATGTTTCTACAGAGACCTCTCCTATATCCTTTTAATTTCATCCCCATTACTTCAAAGAGAGTCATATCCAGAGTTTAAAGAATTTAAAATCCTTTATTTTCAAAGGATTTTTCTCTGAATATTTTCACTCCCAAGAATATAATATTTGTAAGTTATTTCTATTACTAGATTAGCCCATTTTTTGATACTCGTTTTGCCACACAGTTTTGGGATTGAAGTCCCATTTGCAGAGATTAATATCCGGGATGAATTGGAGTAAGGACATAGCTTTCCTATTTTTTCTTCCATGCATTTGCCCATTGTCCGTTGGAAAGCTTAGATAAATTCCTTTGAGTTTCATTGTGTTCCCCATTTCCTATAACTCACTGTTGATTGTTTCAGTAAAAACCTCAAGTATAAACACACAAAATGAGCAAGCCCAAAAGACATCATTAGGCAACAAAATATTAGCAAATATTCCATGACAAAATAAGCAGCAGGGAATTTTCTCTCCACTCTCTGAAGTGAATACCCTGGAATCCCAAACCTTTTCCTCCCTAATCTAGCCAAATAGTGTCAGAGAACATACGACTTACTAAGCATTTTCCAGGAGTCGGAGAATATCTGCCACCTGTCAAGGATTTGATATTTTGGGGAGATACACCCAATGCCTTATGAAGAAAAGGAAGTGATTGAAGCACATTTTATCAGGAGATTATTTCGGAAGACTCAGGCTCTGGAGTCTGAGTAACACCTAGGGCTTGGATATACATCCATGTGATTTGAAGAAAGGTTCTCTTTTTGAGGATAAAAATCAAGAAGTTAATAATTGCCTTTCCTTATCCCAGAGGGTACGTGTGTAAAGACCAACATAATATATGGTTGCGAACATACTTTGAAAATCGACAAAGTAGATCATCGGAGGCAACACATAACAAGGGTATTGTTGGTGATGTGAATGGATTGGACCTCGTATCTTTAATTATTCCTCATCATGTTACTAGTCAATACTTCAAAGAATGAGAGTGTATTACATGGTCACAGCCATGCATTGTGTATCATTTAATTGATTCACAGTATTTTGTCCCATAATAGGTAGAGCAGCCTGGAGAGGGCCGGAGGCAAGAAAGGACACTGGAGTATGTGGGGGGAAAGTGGCTGGAATAGGGAGTGGACCAAGTTCCAAAAAGAAGAGTCCAGCTTTTAGTCTGACACGAGACAGACTAATAGAAGAATATCAGGGACAGGAGGAAAGTGGCCAATAAATAGCTACCATGTTTTTTTTTTTTTAAGATTTATTTATTTATTTATTTATTTATTTATTTATTTATTTATTTATTTATGATAGACACACAGAGAGAGACAGGCAGAGACACAGGAAGAGGGAGAAGCAGGCTCCATGCCGGGAGCCTGACGCGGGACTCGATCCCAGGACTCCAGGATCGCGTCCTTGGCCAAAGGCAGGTGCCAAACCGCTGAGCCACCCAGGGATCCCCTAGCTACCGTGTTTTATACTGTCTTTCCACCATGGTGCCCTGCAGTAGTACTTTCTGTGATCCACATTCAGCAATTAAAATAGCTCCTTAAGGTTTAGCCTCTAAGGTCATTTTAGCCATAGCAAGTAACTTATCATGTCATTCTGTTATTTTCCATCTTATATGATCTTGGTGTAACAATTATACTGGAGTGGAGGTAGAGGTAGAAGATAATTATACACAGGTAAAAACAGCATTTGAAAAGAGAAAATAGATGACACGAGAAAGTGACAAAATTCTTCTCAGTAAAATTTCTCCCAAAGTGAAATATATTATATATATATATATTTCATAATATATATAAAATTTCTAGTTATATAGCATAGTTCACATGAAATACTTTGGGCTTCTTTGAAAAAAGAGAGATTCTCATAAACATTAATACTAATTATGTTGGCGTCTAATCTCTGTTATCACGTTCCTGAAAGATTTTTTTCAAGATTTCGTTTTTATTTGTAGTTCTAGAAATTTGTCATACTCCTTTTCCTTTAATTTTAAAGCCGGTATGTGTATAATGTACAAATATTTAAATAAATCAGAAGACCATTTAAAAATCACACATAAGCCTTAAAACCAAGAGAAAACCACTATCAATATTGTGATGTTATTTTTATTTTTTTAATTTTTTTGTGATGTTATTTTTATTCACCCCCCCCATGAGAGCTTATATTTGTGTGTATGTGGTGTTTGTGTGTATATCTCTATGTATGTACATGTATGTTTATGTAAGGAAATCATGACAACATAGCATATATATGATTCTTCCCCTTTTTTATTAGATAATGCCTGATTATTATTTCCTCAACTTCCAAGGTAATTTGATATGGGTGACATAAACATTTCTTATCATATAAAAGTGGCATACATCTTAAAAATTATCATGATGCTATAGGCACATATATCTTCTTTTTTCTATCATAATTAATGCTGCAATAAATATCCAAAACTTCTATACTTTTTAATTGTTATTTTTAAGGAGGTTGGTTCAGGGACACCTAGGTAGCTCAGTGGTTGAGCGTCTGCCTTCAGCTCAGGGCGTGACTCTGGGGTCCTCGGTTCGAGTCCCTCATTGGCCTTCCTGTGAGGAGCCTGCTTCTCCCTTTGCCTGTGTCTCTGCCTCTCTTTCTGTGTCTCTCATTAATAAATAAATAAAATCTTTTAAAAAAGTGAAAATAACAAAAAGAAAGAAGTTTGGTTCAATATGAACTAGTTCGTTTTGTCCAGAGGCAAAGGATAACTTATATTTATTTATCTTATTTTACAATACTTACTCTCTATTATATAGGTGCAATAATTTCTTAATATGTATAAATGAAAGTAATTTATAATCAATATTTATTGAAATAACCTTCACTTTAATATGTGTAATTAATTTGTTGTATTTCTACAAAGATTTGTGAAGCTGCAGATCCTAAAAGCAACACTGTATCCGCAGATTACATGATTCCCGACTGTGCTGGAGTTAAACAGAGCCAGAAACAAGAGTTCTTTTTCACATTAAGAACGGATGAGTTTTAATATGTTTAAAATACAACCTAATTTATATGCTTATAACAGTTCTGAAGTTGATTAAAGTCTGTAGAGTGATTGAAAATTGCATGTAGTTCTCATTTTAGTTGACCTTCCATGTTAATTAGGACATTTTTTTTTCATTTATTTGGGAGCTAAGTACGTTTTCTTTGTCTAGTAAACTTTGATTCTATTTCCTTGACTTCTTCCTTTAATGAAGTTGGCCACTTTGAGATTCCTCTTAACTTTCCTCAAGATTTTGAATAACAAACCAAAATACTATGATGAAGATAATTTAGTCAGTTTTACTAACCTATTACTTGCCAGTTCATTCATTCATTCATTCATTCATTCATTCATTCATTCACTTAAATATCTATTTAATAGTATATGTGCCAGCCATTCTTGCAGGCATTTGGAAAATTCATGACCAAAACAGAGGAGATTCCTTGCCCTCAAAGAGATTTTATTTTGATGGGAAGAAGGATAATAAAAAGTTAGAGAAGTAAAATACACAGTATTTCTGAGTGCCCTACAGAATACGAAAGACTTAACAAGATCCAGATGTCTAGGAGAAAAGCATTGCAGGCAGAGGGGTTAGCCAGTGGGAAATCCCTGAAGGAATGGCGTGCCAGTGTTTGAGACGCAGTAACATGGCCAGTTTGGCTGAAGAACAGTGAGACTGAGGGTTGTGGTAGGAGATGGGGTCAGGATAGTGACATTGATTGAATGGGCTCTTCTGTAGGATTTTGCAAGGTTTTAAGTGGAGTGACGTGATTTGACTTCTGCCTTAACAGAGTCAAAGTGGCTTTAGGATGTGACGAACAGACAATGGTGATGGAGCAAGTAGTAACAGGGAGACCAGTTAGGAAGCTGTTGTGATAACCCAGGTGAGAGGATTGTGACTTGGAACTAGGCTGTCATCAAAGGAGGTGGTTCAGCATTAGGGTTGATGGGATTGGAGTCATGGTATTGAGTATAAATAAGAAATTTTTGGCTGGAGCACTTGGAAGGATGGATTGGACATGAACTGAGATGGGCATGAAGGTGAGAAGAGTTGGGTCTTAGAGATATTATATTTAAAATACTTTTTTGATATCAAGTTTGGTATTCAGGGGAGAGGACCATTTGGGAGTCTTTAGTATATAGATAATATGTGAAACCATGAAACTAGATGAGAGCACAGTGGTACATATGAATAGTGCAGAAGAGTTCCTAGAACTTGAACCAAGCATATTTCTATGTCTAGAGTCAAAGATGAGAAATACATAGTGGAAACTAACCAGTAGTGGCCTGTGTCATCAGAGGAATATGTACCATCCTGACAAATACAGCAATGGATATTGAAACATTGCAGATGAAATTAGTGTAGAATTAAAAAAATTACTTTTTTCTTTTTTTCTCAGTAAAAGAAGGAAAGTAATATAAAATAAGGTATGAAAATAATTTTTAAGCCTAGACCGGAGAGGTCCTGGAAAATTGGAGGATGAGGACTACATATTTGTTTGAGTCTTTTTTTTAATGTAGCATGAGAGAAAAATGAAATATAATTAATTGCAACATATGATAAAAAATAAACCTACGATAGAAACACACTTATTACTTAAAAGAATGATAAGCACTTCAAATTCTGTGCAACAGGGACGCCTGGGTGGCTCAGCGGTTGGGCGCCTGCCTTCAGCCCAGGGCATGATCCTGGATTCCCAGGATCGAGTCTCACGTAGGGCTCCCTGCATGGAGCCTGCTTCTCCCTCTGCCTGTGTCTCTGCCTCTCTCTGTGTCTCACATGAATGAATAAATAAAATCTTAAAAAAAAAAAAAAAGAAATACTGAGCAACTTAGGGGTACCTGTAGTTAGGCAAAATGTTTTTCTCAAAATAAATTTGGATTTACCATTAACATAAGGATGAGTGGATGGTGGAGAAACCCACATTCTAGACCACTCTACCTGGACATCTATGTATTGTTTAATTGCCTTTAATAATTTATAGTGTTATATTATTATTAGCATAAAGAAAAAAATAGGATACCAGGTCTAGAAGGGAAGATGATTTTAAGTAATGTTTAGGGAATGTTTTAAGACAATTATGGAATGTTGTTGGTTCTCAGAGGTGACTGCATTTTAGAATCATGGGTTTTTTTTTATAAAAAAAAAAAAAAAAAAAAACATGCTCCAAAAACTTTTGTTTAATTGGTTTGAATTAGGGCCAGGTCATAGATATTTATTTAATCACCCCCAGTTGATCCTGATGGGCAACACCAAAGGAATAAACATCGAAGTGAGGGAAGCAAAGAAAGTGCTTATATGTGTGTTTTGTGTAAACCATTTCTAGAACTTTGTCATATAGCGAATCATCCTGTTTGTGTTTATAGACGCATTGAATATGCATTAGTGCTTGATGGATGTATATGTACTGCACATCAAAATGCAAATTAACAGAACTCCATAGAGATAAAGTCCAAAGCTTAAGTCTTGAAATCATATTTAAGGATATGATCATTTGGTGAAAAATTAAAAAAAAATATATGTGAAAACTAGAAATACATTAAATTGGTAAACTATCAGCCTTAGTACAAAAATTTTGGGAGGAAGTCATGGTGTACCCTCTTCACCTTACTTTGACTTGGAAATACTAACTAAAAATGTACTATCATATTTTGAGTCTTGGGTCAACATTTCCTGTCTTGAAATTATCTCTCTCATTGTTTTCCAACCCATATAGTGTATGGTACTTCCATATGGTGTTGTATACACACCCAAACTATATGTACATGTACTGTTCATTTTCCTATTCCATATTTCCATTCAGAATTTGGCACTCATACCAGTCATGCTCATCAGAATATCATGTGTGAGCACTTAAAACACAGCCTAAAATTGTTTGTCCCCATTATCATTATCTGTCCTCAATAACTTAAAATTCAGTAGGAAAAATCAACTGCCGATAGTCTTTTTTTGTCCTTATTTATTTCTGGCTAACTTTTCAACTCTGGAAATTCCCTTCAAGGATTAAATAAACAATGTATACAGTGTGCCTGCTGTACCGCTGTCACTTTTCATTTGGTCTTTTTGGATCCATTGAGTGTTCAAATGTGCTGAAGCCTAATATTTGACTTGATTCTTTTGATCTTGTGGATGCGCATAATTGTAACCACCACATACAAAGCTAACTGGATAGACCTGAGATAACAGGGACAAATCTAGGACAACTGGGCGAATGTTCATCCCATACAGCTCTGAGTCCCCAGTTTTTAACCTCTAAGCATTTTTCCTTGCAGTAAAGGCCATTGAACTCAGAGCTTAAACAGATTCATTAAACAGCTCAGAATTTGGGATGAAGAATGAAATCCGGAATGGCTGGTCTTTTAGGGGATTAAATACACATTTACTTCTTATTCAGGGAAGCAAAGGTTGGTGCTTGGTTGAGTGAGTTAGTGGTTAGGGTGCTCCCAGTATCCCATTTTGTCCTTTGGAATGGAGAAGGCTGCTTAGCCAAGAAATGAGTTAGGGTGGAAATATACTGATGAGATATGAGAAGGACAGTGGTAGGTTGTTCCAAGTCACTATAAGTAACTACTAGTTCAGACCTGTAAGAGTCATGACAATGTTAAAGCTGTAGTCAAAATCTAAATAGATTCCCATTAAAATACTTTTCTTAAATGAGAATATATAAAATCAACATATGCTGACAAGCTATCCAGTTAGGGTTAGAAATGCTTTGTAATAAAAGTGTTATTTCATGTGACTGATGATGAAGTAGACATTTGTTTTCACTAACTTCATGGTATAGTACAGATAGAGTCCAAAATGGTTAAACAGATCTAATTCATAAAACTTAGTGGCAGGATAATAATTGCAAGGGGGAAGAATCGAAGAAAAAGCAAGTGTTTTTTGTTTTTTTTGCTGATGGGGGCGGTGGGAGTGCTAGAGTGTGCAAAAGTGTGATGCAATTCAGACAAATCCCAGTATTTCTGTTTATTCCGTTTCAATTCACTGAGTTGTCTGATTATAATTGAGTTGTTCATATTGTGCTCTTGAAATGTTTTGAGGCAAATGAAATCTTCTAAGAATTCAATTAAACTGAAACAATAGCCACAAGACATGGTGAAGTTATTGCCATGTTAACAAAGGGCAAAATGGGAAAACAGGATTTGTATTTAAGTGTTGGTGCTATTTCTTGGAACTAAATGCTTCAAATTATTTCCAAGGCAAACAATTTCATTTGAATGGTGAATATTTTTGTTATGAATCACGAAGTTCATCTTTTTAAACTTAAAGTATAAGTTAAATGTTTTTAATGAGGCCAATCAATTCCTTTCTTAAAGAAATGTTGTAACAAATACCTAAGACGAACTTACAAAATGATGATTTGGGGGGAGAGGGTGGGACTTTTATGCAACAATTTGGAATTTTAGATGAAAATTTAGAACTTAAAACTTGGAGTTTTCATGAGTGGAAAATTTTCATCAAAAAATAATGTTCATTTAAGTCGATTTTAAAATAGAAAAATGCAAACTTGTTAAAATGAAGTACCTTGATGTTCAAAAGACTTTGCTTAATGAATAATACTACTATGAAAAACTACTTAAGACCCCTAAAGACCTGTAAAATAGAAATATTTTCTTTAGGAGATAAAAAAAAAATCTGGAGCAATAGCTTAGGGAACTCTGAATTCTATTCCCTATTATACCGTTAATTCTCGTAGCTATGAGCAACTAATTTAACCTCCCAAAACCTTTTCCTCATTTGGATAAAGAATGAATAATACTTTCCAGCTACATCAATAACAGGGATGCCCCAGTGGATGATGATGTTTATTTAGTGCATTAAGCTCCGCAGGTGGGAAGGCAAGTACTGTGATACGAGCACAAGCTGTTACCATTCAACTGCTTGGGGTCCTTTAAAATGTTTATTTGGAAAGATGTTTATTTTGGTTTGTTATGTGCAAGGGACCAAATGATATGTCCATCCTGATAGATTCTAAGCCCCTGAAATGCAGCTTCCATATCTTACTCATTATTGTATCCTGTGTATTCAAGACCTTACTTTGAATCTTCAACATGGGAATAATCAGCGAATGTTTATTTAGATCATAAATATGAGGGATGCAGTCTTATAAGGATGCCTTAAAACATAAAGTGTGTGTGTGTGTGCGTGTGTGGGGGTGGGGGGGAAGACTGGCTGACATAGGAGGGATTCTTATTTTGAACGAGAGCTCTAAACTTTATTTGCCTTCACTGTTACTTCCTTTATGATTGAACTGTTTGTTTTCCCATCAAATTTTCAGTCTCCCATGTGCTTTTGTTTTATTGAGTTTTTTTTTTCTAATTTTAAATGGTTTATTTCTCTACTAGGCTGCCATAGGAAAGGGACTCATGATTCCTACTTTCTGCTTATCTCCCATCATCAGAACACAGTGCTCAGCCCCAGGATAGATTTGCTCACAGAAGTAGCCATAGAATAACCCTCAGAAACTTGGCGTCCTCCTCTGTACAGCATGTGCCAGTATATAAACTGAATAAATTCTTAAGAACTTCTAAAGGTTTTTTTTTAAGCATTTATTTATTTATTTATTTATTTATTCATTCATTCATTCATTCGAGACCCAGAGAGAGAGAGAGGCAGAGACACAGGCAGAGGGAGAAGCAGGCTCCCTGCAGGGAGCCCGAGGTGGGACTCAATCCCAGGACCCTGGGGTCACACTCTGAGCTGAAGGCAGACACTCAACTGCTGAGCCACCCAGGGGTCCCTAAAAATTAGTTTTTTAATTTATTAAATTTTCATAGTCCGTCCAACTTCTCAATAATTGTACTTTGAGTTTGAAAGGAAGTAGTTTCTACTAGTTTATCAAAATTTATTCTACTACATTTAGTTTTTTTGGATATGGAATACATGTAGATTTCTTTCAACTATCCTCCTCCACGTCAAGCATTTCAGGATGAAGAATTGTCAGTTTTATTTCACCTGGTGGAAGACAGAATTAAATTTAGATTTATCAGACTGGGGACTGGTATATTTTGAATGTCTTACAAGGTGTCTGTCTCTACGGTGGTTTTTTTTTTTTTACTAAGGTTCTACGGATCAAGCGCTCAGTCGTTGAACCTTATTTCCATATGGCACCTTTTCATTTTCTACTTTGGAGAAGAGCCTACTTTCTAACATCATTATTGTGGCACTTTTGAAAACTTCATTTCTTCCCCAGGAATATGAAAGTAGGAAATGATTCCACGAAACTTTGGTCTTTAAGGGTGGTGGGACAGGGAGGAGGCAAAATCAGTATAGAAATATATTTTTAGGCTAACTTTTTTTCCTGTTGGCGAAATGCCTACTCTATCTTCAAGGCAGAAAGCTTGACTCCTGAAGGGCTGATGGGATTCGGATTGCACACAAAGCCAAGGCTCTTTAAAAGAAAGTGAGTTGAGTCACCTGAGCAGTTTAGTTCTGCGGTGATTTTTGTTCTTTTGGGAAGAAGTGAAGAGTTTTATTCTTATATATTCCCTGAATAATGGAACAATTTTCTGGTACCTGAATCTTAAAGACCATTATTGTAGTCTCTAATCTTGCTTGCAGTACTTTGGAACTGGGCACTGCTTCAGGAAACCGGTTCCACTTCCTTACTTTACAGATATGAAACCTCAGTCCCAGAGAATTAGCAGTAATTGCTTGGTGAAGATCATAGAATTACCTGGAGTTAGGTTATAATTGGGGTGGCTGGGCCCTCACTCTGGTTCTGTGAGCCTCAAGAGTTAAACAAAATGACTTCTGATTCATACACTCCTCATTCCAGTTAGTAGCAATCTTGGGTCAGTAGCACTTAACTGTATGTTAAAAATAAATTGGAAGTAACTTGAAAAGAATGGGAAAGCTTTGTTGGGGAAAATTAGGATTACTCAAAGGAAGCTGCAGCTAGTCAGAGGAAGCAACCGGTGAAGACAGGATCTTGCTCATTGGCCTTGTCACAGATTTGCTGGCGTTTTTTTTTTTTTTTTTTTTTTAAACAGAATACTTAAGTGTTCAGGCATCTCTCCCTTTATTGGAATTCTCTTACATCAATTGATTTTGTTTTGTTTGTTTAAGTAGAGTAAGTATGGGTCATGGCCCTGTCCCTCCCCCCCCCCTTTCTTTTTCATTCCAGATTCTTTTTCAATTTGTTTTTTCTGCTTTCTGTCATCCTGAACTTGGTTATTTTTCTCCTTCAGTCTCTGCTTTTTGTTTTCCTTGCCTACCCCCTACACCCTTCCTTTCCACATCTAAATTTCAGTGAAATAAATTTCATCATTTCCTGATCTCTGTAAGGAAGATGTAAGCCCAGTGACTTACAAAGTAAGCTCAGCAATTCTACTAGAGGTGACATCTATGCATTTTGCATTATTTTTGATTGTAGAAGTGGGGAAGGCTATGTATGCACATTAGAGAATCAAGTCTCAAAAATTAGGTGCTGGATTTGCTTTACTTAATTGCTTTAAAAAATTGATCTAACATTGTAACTCATTAAAGTGAGTATATATATATATTTTTTTTCTGAAGGTTCTCTCAAAATCTCAAATAGGGCATTACTTTGTATTTTTTTAAAATAGTTATTGGTTTCCATTTTGGCACTGCTGTTATGTACTAAGAGATCCATGTTTGATTGTTGGGACCTGGTATTAATGGGGCCCAAGTTAAGGGTTTGATTTAGATATGAAACAACTTGGAAGGAGAGACAATTCTCCATGGCTATCCTTGGTACTATCATCATTTATTTATTTATTTAAAAGTTTTAAAGATTTATTTATACATTTGAGAGAGGGAGAGAGAGGGCACGAACAAGGGGAGGGTCAGTGGGAGACAGAGAGAACCTCCAGGAGACTCCCTGCTCTTCATGGGGCCCAACGCAGGGCTCAGTCTCATGACCCTGAGTTGAAATCAAACGATGGATGTTTCTCCAGTTGAACCCCCGGGTGCCCCAGTACTATCATTTTTTTAAAATATAGGCCTTGTGTCAGCATCACCAGAGACTCAGCAAAGAGCAGAGGTGATCAAATCTAGTCAGTCTTAGGCTCTGTGGGGAGTTTTTTTTTTTTTTTTTTTTTTTTTTATTATCACCTTTGGCTCCACCATACACCAGTTAAAATCAAATCCCCAAGGATAGGACCAGAGTACTGGTAGTTTTCAAAGTACTCCAAAGCATGTCAGGATGGAGATGATTGGATAGGGGAATCCCTGAATTCAACAAGATTGAGACTCAGGAACTCAACTGGGTATTTTGGAGCCAACTGGGTATTTTAAGGAGTGATTTTACATATCTCTAAAATTCTAAGATCCTCTGATATTGGTAATATTTTACGTAAATGCCATCGAACTGGACAAATTAATAGAGGGGGGGATTGTGGGGAGTCCTGGAGAACTCAGCATCACCTGTTAGCACTGTTAGAAAACTCGCCCGGAGAGTACTCCGCAGGGTAGGATTGCATTTCCTTGCCTGCCCGCCGGGCACAGCATCCACGAGGCCCTGGCACTGCACAGCAGGCGGCTTAGAGACACAAACACCCGAGGGAAGCCGCCTTCCAACGGCGTCTAGAGCCCCGAGGCAGGTGCTGCACTGCACCTGGTGGGCGCACAGTGGGGCTGCCCGGCTGCTGTGGCCGGGCACCCGGCGGGCTCGGGCAGCCCTGTGCTTGCGAGGCGAGCCTGCGGCTGTGCAGACACGGCCTCCGAGGCCAGAGCCTGGGCCGCATGGGCCAGACCTGGGGTCCCCAGGAGGGAGGACGCAGCTGTGTTTGTCCCCTGCAGGGACACTGCTGCTGTGATTGTAACTCACCCCTTTCTGCTGCTTTAACCCGCACAATCCATCTGCCCTAACTCGAGGGGGCCCCACATCCGCATCGATCTTGTTATTGCTGTATAGGTGTGAGGCATTGTGGATGCAGGGACTCTCCTCTGGAGACCTTCATTTCCCAGCCGGGTCTCCTATGGTGGAGAAGTTCACTGCCAACTTCTTTTTTTTTTTAAGAGTTTATTTATTTATTCATGAGAGACACACAGAGAGAGGCAGAGGGAGAAGCAGGCTCCATGCAGGGAGCCCGATGTGGGACTCAATCCCGGGACTCCAGGAACAGGCCCTGGGCTGAAGGCAGGTGCTAAACCACTGAGCCCCCCAGGCTGCCCACTGCCAACTTCTCTAAGCCTTTGCTTGCTCAGCCGTAGTTGATAGAATGCTGTCCGCTCTGTAGGCACCTTGTGCCAGTTGACATCTGTCAAGCCTTGAGTCTAGTACTTGCTGTATTCAGGTGCCTTGTACACAGAAATATTTTATTATGCAAAGGAGTGGCAGTTTTTCTTTAATACTAAAAATTGAGAAACAGAAATTATTAGGAACTTTAATGCATCACAAGAGAAGAGATGGGAGACATAATTTGTGGGTGCAAATCTTTTAGTTCAAGGCTTAAGTGTTTTTCTAAATCTGCTGTGTTAGAATTGCTTTGGATGGCGAGTGAGTGCTTAAGTGAGTCAAGTTTTCTTTCTTTTTTTCTTTCTTTCTTTTTCTTTTTCTTTTTTTTTTTGCAGACTTTCCCAAATGTATGCCCTAACATCAACACTTTGCAGTGAGAGAGCTGTTCAGGGTGATAAACTCCTTCCAGAAGCATCTAGGGTCCATTTCATTTATGTGTTTACCTTGGGCTTTTCTGTTCGACCCCTTGTGCTGACAAGTTTTTCTCATAGGGTTAGTCCATCGGGTGCACTCTGCGGAAAGGCTTATCTGTCTTCTACTCAAAGAACTCATTTATTTTGAGTGATTTGAACACAGAAGAAATCTCCTGTCTCAGTTTTTTTCCACAGTGTTTGCAAAAAGATGGAGAGAGTAGGAAAGCACTACTCTCCGTGACTTGAGATGTGGGGATGGTTACCCTGGTTATGGCCCTCCTGGTAGTTTTTTGAGAGTCCTCAGGAATGGCTTAGCATTTAGATATCAAACCTGGTGAAGGTTTAAACCAGTCTGAACAGGTTTTCCTTGTTCTTGATTTAACTTAAACATTACATAAGTCCTTAGTCTTGGAAAACGCCCAACCCTTGAACTAGAACAGGGACCTGTTCTCTCTGTGATAAAAGACTAATATTGACAGATTATATAAAAAACCCAAGTTTACAGTTCCAGAGTGTCCAAATGCTATCGGTAGCTGAAGATAGGGACGCCATGGCTGGTGGGTATGAACCATGGAAGTGCTTGTGGCCTGGAGTGTGAATGGTCACTGGCTCCGTGAAGTGCCGGCTCCACCTCAGATTAGCTGTAAAAAGACTTTGGAAGAACGTCTATAATCTAATTTTAGATCCTCTGAAAGTACTTTCATTCTTTCCAATAAATCTGTTCATAGTTAAACGTGGCCTCAATTTTCCTTTCACCTCTGTCCATATTCAAGTGAAAGAAAGTCACAAATGACACATGAGGGCCCTTGAACTTTAAGCTCAGAAATGACTTGAAACTAAATATCTTTGATTGTTCCTGGCTATGGAGATGGAGATAAGATCGTGAAGAGAAAGAAAATCGCATGTGTGTATTATAACCCTAATTAGAACTTGAATTTGACCTGTGATGCCTGCTGGTTCTCATTCGTGTCTGTATCTGCTTCACGTGGCAGATTGTGCTAGGTTTTCTAGAACTCTTTGAGGAAATCAGCGATAGGCTCGAATCGCAGTGTTTATTAGACATTCTTTTGCCATTTTCCAAACATATGTAATGTAGGTACGTGTAAAGGTAGGTTAATAATGACCTGCCTTCAGATTCACCAGTGGCGGTACCGAAGTATGGTTCGTCGCAATCATACGTGACTAGTTGAAGGGGAAGTCCGCGATTCCCCCTCAGTACTCCTGTTTAATAAACTCAGACTTGGATAGATGAGCTGGCACGAAGAGGGAAGGGCTCTCTCGCTTGCTTGCTTGCTTGTTTGCTTTCTTTCTTTCTTTGTTTTCTTTCCTTCTTTCTTTCTCCTTTCTTTCTTTGTTTCTTTCTTTCTTTTTCTTTCTTCTTTCTTTCTATTTTCTTTCCCTCCTTCCTTCTTTCCTCTTTCTTTCCTTTCTTTCCTTTTTCTTTCTTTTTTCTATTCTTTCTTTTTTCATTTCATTTCTTTCTTTCCTTTTTCTTTCATTCTTTTTTCTATTCTTTCTTTCCTTCTTCTTTCTTTCTTTCTTTCTTTCTTTCTTTCTTTCTCTTTCTTTCCTCCCTTCCTTCTTCTTTCTTTCTTTCTTTCTTTCTTTCTTTCTTTCTTTCTTCTTTCTTTCCTTCCTTCCTTCTTTCCTTTTTCTTTCTTTTTTCTATTTTCTTTTCTTTCTTTCTTTCTTTCTTTCTTTCTTTCTTTCTTCTTTCTTTCTTTCTTTCTTTCTTTCTTTCTTTCTTTCTTTCTTCCTTTCTTTCCTTTCCTTTCCTTTCCTTTCCTTTCCTTTCCTTCTTTCCTTTCTTTTCTCTTCATGGATTCAGAATATTAAAGACTTTGTAGGCCTGTGGGTCACCATATTAGGAAACTCCATATATAGTAGAAAGGCTGTAACTGTGCATTACTTAATTTAAACTAATATGCGTGCACTGAACTTGTGTTTACATAGGTGAAATGGACAAGTGAGATAACTGTAGGTGGCTCAGCGGTTGAGGGTCTGCCTCTGACTCAGGGTGTGACCCCGGGGTCCTGGGATCGCGTCCCACGTCAGGCTTCCTGCACGGAGCCTGCTTCTTCCTCTGCCTGTGTATCTGCCTCTCTCTCACTCTGTGTCTTGCATGAATAAATAAGTAAAATATTAAAAAAAGAAGTGAGATAACTGTTACCCATATACTTTAAAATAAAATCTGTAAGCATTGCTGCTTAGGAGGAGGTAATTTATTTATATGCTGAATTTGTTTTGAAGTAGTCAGTGATCATTATTGACTCTTGATAAAGCTTACTTGTAATATCTTCACTTTCCTTTTCGATTTTTGTCAATATAGCTTATCAAGGTGTCAGAGATATTCATGACAGTAAACTGAACCCGTTTTCATGCAGGTGACAAATCAGTGATGTGTTTCTAATGATATTGTTTTATACTTATTTGGTCTTAACACACAATATGTAATGAATTCAGTAGAAGTAATGCAAACTTCTGTAATAATCTGGAGAGTTTATGCATAGATCATTTGCCCCTCATAATAGCACAAGAAATAAAATGCAATTGTTTGAATGCCATTTGCTTCTAAGAAATATATCAAAATTTGCAACTTAAATTTTTTTTTTTTTTTGTATTTATTTATGATAGTCACACACAGAGAGAGAGAGAGGCAGAGACACAGGCAGAGGGAGAAGCAGGCTCCATGCACCGGGAGCCCGACGTGGGATTTGATCCCGGGTCTCCAGGATCGCGCCCTGGGCCAAAGGCAGGCGCCAAACCGCTGCGCCACCTAGGGATCCCCTGCAACTTAAAATTGAGAATGTTTGAGAATGTTTAAGCATGTTTAAATCCTTGAACAAACCTGTCATGACTCAGAATCACAATATGTTAGACTTCTATAACATAATATAAAAGAAGTTTTTACATTAGACTTCTATAATTATATAATAACTGAGGTAATACAATTTGAGTACAATCCTTTTATTGGATAAATCACTAGCTATCCAAATTGGAGCTTAAAATAACACCATAAAGTTCAAGTTTTTGTTCTGCTAATTATTACCTCTGGGGGCCTTGGTTTCCTCATCTATACAAGGGGAGGGGATGGCTAAATAATCTACTCTTCATACTTCTGAAATGCTGTAACTTTGATAAGATAATTAACCATGAATGTGACTAGGGGATTGCCATTTGGAAAGGTCTTAACTTATTAAAAAGCAGCATGCAAACAAACTGGGTTAGGAACTTTAATTCTAGGTCTGAAAGAAGCACACTGGGACTCCTCCAATGAGAGTTACAAAAGAGGACCTTCCTCCGTGATGGGCATTTTTGGGACAGAGTTTTGTGAATATTTTTACTTTGCCGTGGTTTGCTCACCATTAGTGGTGGAAGTGATAGAAATAAATGATCAGGAAACTGGTTCCAGATAATGGAGAGGCTGGTTTATACCCGTTTCTGATGAAACTATAATTTACGAGACAAAATATTAGGGACATAAAAGAGGCTTCCAGACATGCAGATGTGTTTGGAAGCAGATACAGTGTTTTACCAAATAGTTTAGAATAGACCATTGTTACGATCATCTCTTCGTTCTTGGAAGGTCTTTTAGTAGAGCTGGACTCGATTACGTTGTAGCTCCTAATTAGCTGTGACATGTGAGGTGATAGAAACTTATTTCTTATCGGTGTTACGTGTCCATAGCAGATCACTGAGGGCTTTGTGTCCTGCAGTCACTCAGAGACCCATGTTGACTGAGGCTCTGCATCATTTGGAAGACAGAACTTTATCTCAGTGATAAGAGAAGACAGGGATTAGAGCATTTTCATGGGCATTCTGCTGCCTTTTGCAGGAAATGACAAAAGTCCCAGCTCATTGGCCAGAAAAAGTCATATTATACCGTTTTACTATAAACAGGATGGGATATGTGAGCAACAAATGGAATGCTTGATACTCATAACTGCCTGTGATACGAAGAAATGCTACAGAAGAAGGTTTTCTACCTCTTTCTACCTTTTGAGAGGTTAGAGTTGTATTAGCTAAAACAAATTTGATTTTTATTAGTGTACTTGCAGTAATTCTTTTTCTTTCTATCTTGACTTTTCTTTTTTGGTACCAGTTTTCTCAGGTTTATGATGCCTATTTTGTCACAGCTAAATTTCAATTCATAGTATATCATTAGCACACTGCCTGACATCTCTTTAGGGAGAAAGTATATGCACATTTGAAACATATTTAAATGCATTGTTTCAACTTATATTTTGTGTTCTTGTAGAAAAATATCACATATGATTGTATTTATACTTTGCAATTTTTCTCTTTGCAATTTTGGCATTAATTGTGCTTTTTACTTCCATTTGTAGATACTATTTTATTTGTTACTAGCCCTTTTAAAATTTTAATTCAACATTTAAAATTCATTTTAGTAAAATGAGAAATTTAGAGCTTCTCAGTCTGCTTTTTAAAATGTAGAAACCAGGATTTCTGTTTTGCTTTAGCAAAAATTACTCAGCCATTCTCTTTCTCTTCATTTTTTGGCTAACAGGGAATCAAAAGATTGATCTTGATAAGTCACCTTAAGAGTATAATTTAGATCCCTGTTTATAAATCCTCTCTAGAATGAAACGTACTTAAAATTACCTGCTGATATCTGTAGACTTACAGATTTGAAGACGAATCAAGTACATAAAAGTTCCCTTTTGTGCTCTAAGATATAAAAAGTAGATTTATTTCATTAGGCATCCGGTTTATATCATATTCTGTTGGAATGTTAAGATAATGTATGGGTATGTGGGAATGAACTGGAAACTATGAAATTTACTATTTGTGGGGCATTTATTTGAATGATAAAACTATCATTATTTGGATGAATTAAACAACCTCTTTAATATATTACTTAAATAAAATATTTCTAATGTATTAATTGAAAATTATACATTTTATAACACAAAGAATCTTCCCCAGTGTGTTTAATGACCTACAGAGGTCACACCTTTGCAATAAAAGAATACAAACAAAATAACAAAAAGTAGTTAGATCCTGGCTTCATTTTTTTTAAACATTTTATTTATTTATTCATGAGAAACAGAGAGAGAGAGAGAGAGAGAGGCAGAGACACAGACAGAGGGAGAAGCAGGCTCCATGCGGGGAGCCCGACATGGGACTCGATCCCGGGTCTCCAGGATCACGCCCTGGGCTGAAGGTGGTGCTAAACTGCTGAGCCACCGGGGCTGCCCTTCAATTTGTTTTTAAAGATTTTATTTTTATTTCTTAGAGAGAGAGAGAGAGAGAGAGAGATCATGTGGCGGTGGAGGGTGGTGGGTGGGGAGGGAAGGACAGACTCCCCTGAGCGTGAGCTGGAGACAAGGGCTTGATCTCAGGACCCAGAGATCATGACTTGAACTGAAGGTAGATGTTTGAGCCACTCCGGTGCCCTTGGCTTTAATTTTTTTTAATGGAGAAACGAATTTAGTTGCACAGAGGAAAACAGGTAACCATTCATGAGCATAAAATGAGAGAGCAGATTTTCTTATAGATAAATGTATTTTTTTCTAGAGATAGTCATTTTATGTGTATGGTTTTGTTCAGGAACTACCTATATGTAGAATTTATAAATAGTTGAAATAAATTCTGGAATCCACCCAGCAATTGCACTGCTGGGGATTTACCCCAAAGATACAGATGCAGTGAAATACTGGGACACCTGCAGCCCGATGTTTATAGCAACAATGTCCACAATAGCCACACTGTGGAAGGAGCCTCGGTGTCCATCGAAAGATGATGGATAAAGAAGCTGTGGTCTATGTATACAATGGAATATTACTCAGCCATTAGAAACGACAAATACCCACCATTTGCTTCGACGTGGATGGAACTGGAGGGTATGATGCAGTGAAATAAGTCAATCGGAGAAAGACAAACATTATATGGTCTCATTCATTTGGGGAATATAAAAAATAGTGAAAGGGAATAAAGGGGAAAGGAGAAAAAATGAGTGGGAAATATCAGAAAGGGAGACAGAACATGGAAGACTCCTAACTCTGGGAAACGAACTAAGGGTGGTGGAAGGGGAGGTGGGCGGGGGGTGGGGGTGACTGGGTGACGGGCACTGAGGGGGGCACTTTATGGGATGAGTACTGGGTGTTATTCTATATGTTGGCAAATTGAACACCAATAAAAATAAATTTATAAAAAAATAATAAATTCTGGAATCCCTATAAACCGTGCTAATCATAAAACATTCTAAGTAACTGAAAAGCTAGTCTTTATAGATTTGGATACTTGGCACTTGGTGATACCTATTTCACGTACCTAATGATTCACTATTGCTCTGGATGCTTACATGTAAGCAGGCAATGATAGGGACAGTGGGTATCCAATGTCCCATGTTCAATATTTTTTAGAAACCTAAAAGCTATTGTATATTTACATTGTGAATTTGACACCATAGTTCTCTGATTTTTATTAGAAGCATATTATTTCAAAATTTTGACATAAGTTACCTGTTACTCAGAAGCTCAGGATTGGCTGTATTTATACATCTGAAACTAAGAAAACACTTCAGGGCAACGATGTTATGTTGAAGACAAGCCTGGGCTAATTTTGGTCACGGGGTGTGGAATAACATCTCCATACAACCTAGCTTGGTTTCTTAGCTATTAGTTTTATCAGTGTTTATCTAAAAGCATATTAAAAGCACTTTGAAGTTTTATCAATGCTCAGATCAATGTGAAAGGAGTCACTTGGGTCCTCTGGATGATGAACATTTTGGAGAATTAGTCTAGGATTTCTGCCAAGGGCAGTAGAAGACATAGAAGGATGTATTTCAAGGTGAATTGCCTTATATTCACCATATACATTAGGTTAATGCTCCGGATGTGTTTCTTAAAAGCTAATTAGTGATTCACCTTGACGTTAAGTAGTAGCAGCTGTCATCACGTCTCAGCGCTGTCTCACTACCTCTGCGACACTACTTGATGAAATTTCATGAAGATGATCTTGAATAGAGCAAAGTTTTGGAATCCATTCTGTGCCACTTACAGGCCTGAGACTTAAAGACTATCATCATTTCCTCATGTCAAATATGAGATTAAGTGAGGACTAAATGAAATAATAATATGTCAAGGTTTAGTAGTCTTGCCTTACACGTATTAGGAGATCAAAAATCATTCCTTGTTTTTCTGATAGCAAAATGAACAAACTTTGGGAAATAAGAGGAGTGTAAGTTTCTTAAACTTTCTTATATTTATGCTACAATGAATTTTCTGAGCTATTCTCTTTGAGCTTCATCATTCTCAAAAGATTATACATGGTCTCAGATGGCTTTTTCTATTGTAAAAATTTTGTAGGATGTAACTTTGAGCAGCAATGCAAAAGTACTTATATTTGAGGAGAAATTTTTTAAAATTGTCTTTTATATATTTATATTAATATCAATTAAATATATGATATAAATATTAATATTAATATTTAATTAAATTATAAATTAGTTAATATTACTGTTATATAACATAAGTAAATATAAATTGAATATATATATTTATATTAATGAAGGTCTTCTCCTAACTTGCATTACTCAGGAAACAGTGACTAGAACTACAGCAGTGGACAATATCTGTGAAAAAGACCAACTTTCCTTGATTCTGGACTAAAGGATAATGCCAGCGAAGCAATCTCCTGACATAGTACTGTGTAGCCTATGGCTAATTCCTCATTCACCAATTGAGATAACAGGCAGACACACACTGGCCGACGTGTTATAAACTCTTTGTTGAATTGTAAACACAAAAGAAAAATATTTTTCACTTTGGAATTTTTTTTTTAATTTTTAAAAAGGATTTTATTTATCCATTTGAGAGAGACAGAGTGAGAGATAGAGAGCACAGGCAGGGAGGGAAGGAGGGGGGAGAGGGAGAAGCAGACCTCCAGCTGAGCAGGAGCCTGACAGCCGGGCTCTATGCCAGGACCCCAGACCATGGCCTGGGCTGAAGGCAGCCGCTCAACAGACTGAGCCACCCAGCCACTCCACTTAGGGATTATTATTAAATGTTATAAAAATTTTATTCTTTAGGGAAAATTGAATTATATAGAGAGTAATATTAGATGTACTCAAAAGTAGAAAACACTTTTAAATTGAATATAATGAAAATATTAGTAAATTTATAGACTGTGGGTACTGTTGCAAATTTATAACAAGAATTTTTGCAAGCAATTGAGATGCATGATTCTTAAATATTTAATCATGTCTATAAAATATAATAGAATATATTAATCCAGGAGGCACAAAATGCAAGCATAGAATAAATGAAAAACTGTCATGTGGCTATCAAACTGGAAGATGGAAATCATTTCTAAAATTAACTCTTTCTTCCTTGGTAAAACTCAGCAAGGTAGTGATTTTTCTAGTGTTACATAAGCCAGTTTTCCTAAGACTTCTTTAAATTGTACACCATTTGTTTTCTTAGGCTGCCAGTGATAAAGTACACAGTACTAGGAAATCATGTTACTGTTTCTCAAAGTGTGACCCAAGGACCTCACACATTAGGATTTCTCTGGGTGCTTATTTCAAAAGGGAGACACCTGGGCCCCCAAATTAGGATGGAGTATCTGAAAATTGTATTTCATGATAAGTACCCATTGGGTTGTGCAGTTGCCTTCTGGTGGAATCCTGTGCCACCTCTGAGTGCCAGTATCCTGGAGAAGTTTGTATCTCAGTCAAAACAAAGCTAAATAGGATCGGTCTGCATTGCACATCCTTTCTAACTGGCTCACCTGGTGGAAGCCATGAGTATAAATATTACATAGGTAAAGACTCTCCTCTGTATGTATGTCAATCTTCTCCTTCTGCCTTCAAATCTGACCAGTCTATTATAATTTCAGAACTGTTTCCTCACCATGGAAATATATTGCTGCTTTCCAGCTGCCACCTGCAGATTTTTAAAAATGGAAATAAGCATCTCATTTTGTATTATCTTTCTGCCTAGCCGTGTGCTGAGATAATGCACTGGATATTTTGCCATTAGGCCGAACAAGAGTGCTGTTTGCATGACTTATCAGGTTAATTATTTGCTTTGAAACAGATTTAGAAAGATGCCTTACTTGCAGGTAGTCTGCTCTGGATGACAGCACCGTGTCATTGAGTTGTCTCACCGTCCAGTGACAAGTTTTGGCAGATTAAACCTCCTAGTTTGGGAGATGCTCCAGAGCTGTGCTGGAGGTTCCCTCTTTCATCTTTTTTTTTTCTTGTTCTTCTACTCTGGCTAAAATTTAGGGACGTGTGACCCCCTTCTAATAAAGATGTCTGTGTGGTTGGGACAGTTGCACACGGCTGGGTTGTTCTGAATAGGTAGCAAGTATTGACTTCTTCGAGTTCTGTGGAAGTCTTGGCCTGTGGTGCACGGAGAGGAAGGGTGAGCTTGCACACGTAGGTGTGAGAGAGCACCACCAGCCTCCTCCTCTGATTGTGTCTGAAGAGGGTCGGAGGCTCCAGCCTGAGTATGCTCCCTCCTTCAGGGCTGGGGATAAGTATAGTAAATAATGGTTATTTTGAATCAAATAGAATCAGGTCTCTGCTCTATCACAACTGCTGAGAATTTCATTTGGCTGCACTTAGCTCTTACCATTTGAACGGGAGACCCGTTTTGATGTATTTGAGGATTAACAGTTATAAAAATGCATTGAATTTAACTTTGAGATAAATTGAGAAGTCTGAAATAAAATTATAGTTGGTATAGGCTCTTTGCATGGTCCTATTCTGTGTAATTATTCATGTATATCACGGAAGTTTTGATAAGCGTGTAGACATAGAGAGACGAGAATAATGGCTGTGGAACAACAGCACGAGTTACTATTAAAATATATTAGTACTTCAGCTGTTCGTAAATACGATGATGCTGTATCATACACTCCTAGGAAAGAATAGGCTCGTGAGAGAGGTGTTTGCAGTCCAGGTAAACAGACAGACATGAGCGATAGTTACAGTTTAGTAAAACATAGTACCAGTATAATATGATCAGCGATAAGGTAATTGTAGTAAAGGGCTTGAAATGGAAATATTGTACCATTTTTTCTATCACTTTGAAAAATAAAGACAGTTGCTCTTGAATATTTATATTTCATCATAATTATGAATAATAAGTATGAATATTTATAATTATTTGGGTGGTGTTGGTCTTGTCTTCTGGCTACAGAGAGCTGGTTCTTCTATAAATATAAATAGACAGGCTGGGAACGAGGTGTGCTGTGACAATGGCCAGAAATGCTTAATTCTTTTTTTTTTTTTTTTTAGATTTTATTAATTTATTCATGAGAGACACAGAGAGAGAGAGAGAGGCAGAGACCCAGGCAGAGGGAGAAGCAGGCTTAGTGCAGGGAGCCCGACGTGGGACTCGATCCTGGGTCTCCAGGGTCACGCCCTGGGCTAAAGGCGGCGCTAAACCGCTGAGCCCCCCGGGCTGCCCAGAAATGCTGAATTCTTAACGCTCATGATAGAACCAGATATCTGGGAGCTGGGGCTCCCCCGCCCTGGGCCCTGAGAGATAGATCTCTACATATTTGTTTCCCACTCTTGCCTTTCCTGCCCTGTGGGGGAACACACTCCCCCGGGATCATGTCATGCAGCTTGTAGAAGGCAGCTAGGAATCGCAGGCTATGATCTTGAGCTTTGCCTCTTTGCTGCTGCTTAATATTGTGATATCAGATGAGACTATTAAAATGTGATCTCTGATCCATAGCTGATTAAATAGTTCCTAAGCTATAGAATGATCATGCTTAAAGCCCAGATTTAACAGCCTGATACGAGCTACCTTGCATTACTTTATTCTGTAATTGAAAATAGAGCGAAAAGAACAACGTGGAAGATGAGAAACTGTCGCAGTGTCTTGATTTATGAGAGAGGGACCCTTGTGCTCTGTCTTCTTTCCCAACGCCTCAGGGCTCCATCTCATTCTTGAATTGTGTCTGGAAAGTTTAAACCTTCCTAATTTCTAAGCCACCCCCCCCCCCACACACACACACACTTCACCATGAGGCACTACCCTTATGTAAAGTCCTGAAGTTCAGATTTTTTTCTACCTCTTCTTTGGGATGTGGCCTTTCCTCCCTGTGAACTGGAGATGCTGTGCACCATGGTAGACAAAGCCTGACTAGAGTGGAGTCAGGGGGCACGGCTTTCAGTTTCAACTCTGATTCTAGTTACCTGTGTGATGTAGAACGAGCTGAAGAATTTCCTGGCCTCCCTTGTGCGTACTAGTTTGGAAAGTGATCAGAAGTAGAAATATGGATTTATGTGTCATCAGCACCAATCGATGGCTGAGGCCGTGGGTGTGGGAGGTTGTGTGCAAAGCTTCTCAATTTTTGATGTGAAGGCAGAGACCCAGATAACATTTTTTTTTTTTAATGGATGGGTCAGCAGAGAAAGAGGAGTCCATAAGAAACTCCAAGAGGCACTCGAGAGAGGTAGCAGGAGAAAACAGCAGTGGTCGTGAATGGAAGTGCATGGGGGTGAGAGTTTCAAGAAGGCAGAAGAATAGTAAATAGTTCTTGTTGTATGGGAAGATGTGGCTGAGATGAGAAATGAAAAATGCCTGATAGATTAATGGATTAAGGACTCACTCATTGGTGACCTTAATTGGGACTCGTTTCACCCACAGGAGGGGATGGATAGAAGCTAGGTTGCAGTGAAGCGAGTTTGCTGTGCAAGTGAGGAACCCCATTGATTATGCCTCCAATTATCTTGGGCGGAGGAGGGGAGAGAAGGTGGTAGAGAAAAAGAGAGAGGAATCTGGACCTAAATGGGGGGTGGGGAGGCGCTGTTGTTGCTGGTAAGATGGAGAAGACTCTCTGCAGGGTCTAGTTTGGTCAAAAGAGTTACCCTCCCTAAGGTAACAGGAAAGAAGGGAGGTCACTGATGGGCAAGGGGACCCCAAAGGGATGAGATCCTACACTTGGAGAGAAGGCTTAGCCTTGAACAGGGCGAGTACAACCTGTGGCTTAGACATTTCTTTATTTGACTAAGTTACATACAGTGTGGAGACTGATTTTTCCTTTTACTTACTTATCCCAAAGCAATTTACCTTTTGGTTGGCTCACTGATTCGTCACGACTTCAGAGAGGATGGTTTGAGAATGACTAGAGAAACCTTGACTTCTGCATTCTCAAATTATGAAATTCTTGTAGATAAAAATGTTTACACGTAGAAGAATTGGGCACTTTGGTGAAAATATTTTTTTAAAAAAATTGCCTGCATCTTTTTCTTTGCCCTACAGATGCTAAAATTATGCAATATGATACACACACGTACACCCCTTAGTAGCGTTGGTAAAGAGAGGCGACTCCACACATGCCAGGCCCTCTGTAGAAATATTTGTGCTATACCTTGTTAAAAGCATGAAAAGCCTTCTTCCTCTAGATAAGGAAGGAAAGGGAAAGTAAAGGACTGACTTAATATTAAACCTTATGTCTTTCAGTTCTACTATTTTAAATTTCAAATAATTGGAGCATCATGGCTAGAAATGTACTTTTGTATAATCTTTGTTAAACTGGTTTGCTAAGCAGCTTCAGCCTGCACCCTCCCGCCTTTGGACCTGGTGTAATTCACTGAACTCGGTTGTTTTGCACGTAGGTGGAGGGGAGCACTTGCGTCCTCACAACGTAAGACTCAGGCTGTCTGCTCCAATAAAGAGGGAAGGTTTCCATGCTGCACAACGGTGAAGTCATTATACCCTTAAGAGCTTCAGAGTTGGGGGTGCCCAGGGGGCTCAGTGGTTAGCGTCTGCCTTCAGCCCAGGCTGTGACCCCGGGGTCCTGGGATCGAGTCCCGCATTGGGCTCCCCGCAGGGAGCCTGCTTCTGCCTCTGCCTGTGTCTCCACCTCTCTCTCTGTGTCTCTCATGAGTAAACACGTAAAATCTTTAAAAATAAAAAAAGAACTTCAGAGTTAGCTCTTACTTTAAGGAAAAAAACAGCTTTTTATTTCTGTAAAAATAATTCTCCAGTAAAAGGTTAAATTCATGAAAATGTCTATGTTTAGTTCCTTAATTTTCATTATATGTTTACCAGGAAAAATGTATAATATATATTAAATATGTATATTTTTTTCTTTTTTCTTTTTTTTTTACAAAGTGCTATAGTTTGGGCCTAATTAATTCAGACTGATGTTGAATCAGTGGGGGCTGAGTATCGGAGACCAAGTGTGTGTGATTCCAGGGCAGTCTAGATGGAAGTGGCCCAGGCTTGATCTGCCCTCCCTCAGGTGTGAGCTCTGTGATCTTGAGCAAGTGAAACTCTCTAGGCCTCATATTCCATATAAAACAGGAATAATGGTATGTACCCTCACAGTGTCATAAGAATTGGATCAGTTAATACTTATAAGCCGCTTAGCACATTGCCCTACTCTTTCTAATGATGTTAGCCACTCTTATTGCCATTTATATTGATTCCTATGTTAGGTAGTAAAAGGAAATTGAATAAAAGATATAACACATTCAGAATATATTATGTAAAGAAATGCGATTTATAAGAATGAGTATCCTAGGAGTCTAATTTGTTTGGGGGAAAAATTCTTTCCATGAACAGAGAAAAAAACAAAAAACAAATGTTAAAATGTAAACAGTGATTATCTGTGGGTGGTATGAGTGTTTTTAATTTTCTTTTAGATTATTTTTGTATTTTTCATATTTTAAGGAATGTGTATTACTTATAAAAATATATAGCAAATGTTATGAGATCACATAGATCATTCTAAATATGAAATATTGGGAAATTAGATACAAAGTTAGTAAGAGGATAAAAGGAAGTTTTGGTTTGTTTTTTTTTTGGGGGGGGGATACAGTTCTCTTCTAAGAAGTGGAAGCCCTTTCTGGATATCATCAAGGAGCATAGTAATTAAGTGGACATTTTTAGCCAATTTTACATCCTGGGATAAGAGTCTTTCATCACACTGCGGCACACTTTTGAGACGGCTCATCCTAATGTCGGTGGGCGTCTGTTCAAGGGGTGAAAACCAGCATTTTAGCATGGAAATTGCTGGGTGAAGAGAAGTAAAGTGAAAATGACAGAAAACAAAACCAAAAAACCTCCAAACACATATAAATTATTTCTGGAGAGTTTTTTGTTGTTGTTGTTGTTGTTGTCTCTTACTTTATTAATGGTGGATAATATGAGATGATTTTAGACTCCAGAATTTATATAGTGTTCTTTCACTAGAGTTTAATTTAGTGTTAACACAGTGATTAATACCAGTATGATTGTGTATCTTGCTTATTTTCAGGCATATGTGTTCATAATAGTTATGAGAGTTCGCATTTATTGGGAACACTCATCAATCTAGAGAGTTACTTCTAGATATTCTACATATTTACATAAATTTGGGTATTTACATGGTGAGGAAATAAAGGATAGAATAAAGAATTTTTTGGTAGGAATGCTCGGAAAATAGGGGATCGTATAGTAGTATATAGACCAAATGCAAGCGTCCTCACTGGTACTTCTGTGTACAGTCCCCTAGTGACGTGGCTCAGTTTCCATCACCGTGTCTATTATTTATGAGTAGTTGCATAAAGGATGAAGCTTACTGCGAGGTCGTCGGCTCCCAAATCCCTACACGTAGGACACGTGTTCATCATGATGAGCGAGCACTCACGTCGCTTCTTTCCGAGTCTTTTGGCGAGTGGTCCCTGCTCATCTGTTGGGCGTTTCAAGCAGCCAGAAAACATGGGGTTGTATTGTCTCTTTGTCTCCTTGCATGATGTTTTATGAAAATGGGTAATTTAAAGAGGAATTGGCTGACAAAGGTGAAAGTACAGCGAAGAAACTAAGTGATCACGCTGGAAGTACAATTTGAGCCAAACGTAAATGGAGCTGTAGGAGACGTTTTTGACCCTGGGGATATTGACCTTCCCACTATTTAGGAGACTCTAGATCTGTGGCCAGGGAAACTTAGGGAAGGTGGGCTTATCGGCATCTGTGAAGGAAGTGGTTGTGATCAAAAGGAAACGTTGTTCCAGAAAAAGTGTCCCTGGCCAAATATTCACAGTAAAGGAATCCTTAGAGTTATTTCATGATAATGAAAACTCCAAAGGAGGAAGGTTGGAGGCTAATCCAGATTTAGAAAGCAAAGTGACAATTTGCTAAGGCATTGGAAAGATGCTAGTTCCAGATGGTAAGTCCTGTGAAGGAAGGAGGGCAGGCGCTATTCAGACTACTTTTGACAATTTCTTAATTCAGTTTTTGCTTTTGAGATAACACAGGGTCTTTATCCTAGGGCCAGGAGAGAGACCCAGTTAAATCTGTAATTCATAGAGATCCCTCTGCCTGTAGTTTGGAGAGTGAATTGTTGGAAAATGCAAATAATGCATTATTACTTTGCAGAAGTGTTTTCTACTCAAAGATGTTGTGGTGTTTGTGTTTGTTTTGATGTTTATGGGTAGCAGATGATTTTTAGGTTTTATGTTTTTCTTGTTTTATTTTATGGTTTAAATGATTATTGACTAATCTGCAGGGCCCATGTCAAACTGTAAGAATGTGGAGAGCTGAGGGACCCTGCTTCAAATACATGGAACAGATGCCAGAGCACCACTGAATTCCCTTTTCCTACTTCCAACCTCATTTTGACTCCATCTCTGTGCACCGTGGGTCTGCCGTAGGTTGGAGGGCATGTGCAAGGAGACCCTTTACCACCTTAACCACGACAGTGTAGCTTTTATTGTGTGTAAGTTTCACTGCATGATTTCATTTTGACAAAAATTCTCAGTGGAAAAAAAAATGTTTGAAAGTCTTTATTACCCTCAGGGTTTGGGGAATTCAGGTTGGTAAATTCTAATTTAGAGAAGGGAAATTTTAAACTCTAGGGCACATTTTTAGTAAGAACTAGGTGAGAAAATGAACTATCAGGAATTTTCATTTAATCAGTTTGACTTGTGAAAATTATGTGAGAACCTGACGATCTATCCTCAGAGATATAGATATTTTTCTTTGATTTTGAAGTTTAAGTTCTCATGTCCTTAACAGTTATCTATCAAATGTTTCTTCAGATCTTTAAGGAATTAGAGTGATGATTTCACTCTATTGTACCTGACTAAACATGTGTTTAAATTCACACTTCATTTTCTACCACATAAAACACACGAGTCCCCTTGCCTATATAAAATAGGACTGCTGCTGTTTTGCATTTTCAGATGCCTTTGTTTTATATTTATATCATGTCACTGCTAATTTTGACATAATAATGCTATCTTTTATTTCCTTGAAGTGCTGAGATTCCTCACTCTTGATTAGATTCTTCTCTGTTGAGATCCTTTGACTTCAAGAAGGACGTGGGTACAGGTTACAACTCCAAGATGGAATGAGCAATTTTTTAAAAGATTTATTTATTTATTTATTTATTTATTTATTTATTTATTTATTCATGAGAAACACACACACACACACAGAGAGAGAGGCAGAGACACAGGCAGAGGGAGAAGCAGGCTCCATGCAAGGAGCCTGATGTGGGACTCGATCCTGGGTCTCCAGGATCACACCCCGGGCTGCAGGCGGCGCTAAACCGCTGCGCCACCAGGGCTGCCCGCAATTTTTTTTAAACATAGACTAGACGCCCTCTCTTACAGGTTCCTGGCTCCTTTCAAGACACACCTCACTGGTACGATTCGGCACCTCGAAAGCATTGCGCATATCCCTATATGGAGGGTGCTGAGAATTGAAGAAGTAAACACCTGAATTCATCTTTTCTGTCACCTTGTTTTTTACTTTTCTTTTCTTTTCTTTTCTTTTCTTTTCTTTTCTTTTCTTTTCTTTTCTTTTCTTTTCTTTCTTTTTTTTTCTTTTCTTTAAAAAACAAAACGAAACAAAACAAAACAAACAACAACAACAAAAAAAAACAACTTCTTCTGGGTTAGAGAGCCAGGGGCAGAAGAGTACCACGTTAAACTGGAGATGAAAGAGTAACTTTCTGGCTCCAGAGGAGCTAACGGGGTTTACACATTCAAAGATCTACTAGGCCGGTAGGGAATAAAAACTGACCTTGTGATACTTCCTTCGTTTGAAGGTTAAAGGTTAAGGAGTCCTCTGATCCCACACTTTTTTGCTACGCAGAAGTGTTTCTGTTACCTTCAGATATTCTAGAGAAGCTACAAATCTTGATTTTTATGTTAAATTTTTCATTTGAAAGTATTGGCTTCAATAAGTATAAAACATTGTTCAGGCCAAGCAAAACATTTCTGCGGGAGGTTTGCCCCCTGAGCCTACTGGATTGAAAACCTTGACCTCATATACACTTACTGGATTGAATCAAGGTTTGTTTTATTGATGCTACCTCTTTGGATGCTCATCCTTACCCTCTGTCCTCCTTTCCTTGAGGTGTTTTGATTGTGTTGATGAGTCTGCATGTTCTCGAATTTTAACGAAGTTAGCTTCCTCTCCATCCTCTAGCTCTGCACATCCAACGCATATAATATTGATGACTTGGTTTTTACACCACACTGAAGCATTTGAAGTTTCAGAACATTTAATATCTGACCCTGATTGGTCCCCTGGGTAGCTTCTACCTTGGCTGAGAATAAATCCATAAGTGCCCTATGAAAAATTGTCTTTTTCTTAAGATTTAATTTTAAGTAATCTCCACACCCAACGTGGGGTTTGAACACACAAACCTGAGTTCAAGAGTCACATGTTCCACCGATTGAGCCAGCGAGGCGTGGCCTGAAAATTAAGTGTCTTCAATCATCTACTGACTCCTTCTGGTCTGTTATTTCTGTCTCCCATATTGTTGCCTGAAGTTTTTATTTCTTCCTCTCTGCCATCCCCATCAAGCGGATGTATGGGTAGTTCCATCTACATGGATTTAGTACATGATTTTCTCTCAGTACTGGCCCCGGGGAAAAGGCTGCTTTACGTTTTGAAACCAGTGAGTAGATGGCTCATGTGTTGTGATTTTCCTGGGATAGTCCTGCTTTGTCCCTGTTACCTGGCATAGTTATTGGTACTGTCCTGGAGGAAGACATGTATGGTCACCCCACCCATAGGCCTTTTCTCCTACAATTATCACTGTGTCTCCATTCTTGGAAACCTAACCCAAACCCCAATGCTTGAGTAGACAGACTTCAAATGCGTAAAATTTCCTTATTACTCAAGTAAAACAAAACAGACTATAACACTAACACTTATTCAACAGCACTTCTTTTCATTCAAAATTCTACATGTATCTTCCCAATAAAGCCTGTGATGTACACTGATCTTCGCTGAGTAATGTAAATATAACTCGGTTACCTTTCTTTACCTCTTAGCAGTATCAGCTTCTGAAGATATGCATATTTGTTGTTAACCAAGGCAGTAAAACAGCAGAAGCACCTTACCTAAATTGTCCCAGTGGACAATTCACCGCACGTTTCATTTATTCATTTATTTATATTTGATAGAATAAAAAGAAGATAAGAAGGCAGGGATCATGAAAGCATAAAGCTAGAATGAATTTCTGTGTTTTCCTGTTGATAAAATCTCTCATTCATCTGCAGTTGTACATTCAATTATAAACCACTGTCCAAGGGATTTAATTCTTGAAAAAAAAATATCCACTGGGGAATATTTATGGGCAAATTGATTTCTGCATTTTTGTTTCCTGCTTACATTTGATTAAGTGAATGAGCCTAAGGAGTGTGAGGAATAGTAACATCGCATATCTTTAGATTTGCTATAGTACTTCCCATTGTCCTTGGCTGGATGTGGATTTTTTTTTTTTCTGTATCTCACCCTAGAGTTCTTTGGTGGTCTCATGAGAATTTTTTTTTTTTTGAGAATTTTTTCTTAAGCCTATTCATACTTCTTTTCATGATTTCTCATATACCTTCACTTCTTTCTTTATCCATAATTGCCTTCTTGTGTAGTATAAGGCAGGTTGGGTGTGGCATAGAAATCCCTGTTTGCAAAAGCTCATAGCAATTACTAACATTCTTAGATAGGTGGGTTTTCATTTACTTTCTTATTTAATAAGGACACAGTCATTCGTATGCTGTGGTGCCCACATATTTTTATTCATCAGTAGCCAAATTAGTGATTATTTTTCTTATCAGTGTTCAACAGGATGTTTGATTTGCTCCACCTCCAATTTCAAAGTTAAACAAATTGTTACAGAGCTTCCAAGTTTTCATACATGACTTATTAAAAGCATTGCTAAACATACTTAATAACTCACCGAAAAATAACTCTCTTCAATTTGGCTGTTAGGATTATATTTCTAGTAAAACTTTTCATATAACGAAAGTAGGAAAATAGGAATTGACTGTATATTTTGTTAAAATAAACTGAAATATTTCAATTTACAAAGGGATATTTGGATTGTAATTCCCATAGAATTTTTAAAATAAATTGTTATGGTTTTAGTATTCACTATGAATCAAATGCAATAAAGGCGGGTTTTAATTTCAGTCATGTTTTAAATATCTTATCAATGTAAATAAGAGAAATTCTTTTAATATATCTAACAACCATTTTATTTGCAAGTGGAAGATTTTTTTTTCATTGACCTAGATTTTGTAGCTATTGAATTAAAAACTTTATTTAGAAGTGTTATGTTAGTATTTGACAAAAATAACTCATTTTGGCATAATTTTTATAATTTGCTATTAGTTTATATTAGCCATCTATTTTGTATATGAGTCAATTAGAAATTTTTTTTTTGCAAATTATATAAGCCAGTACATATTTGGAAATAATATAGCTTTATTTCATGTTTCCAATCTACTAATGCTATAGTGATTTTTGACCATTATTCTTCACAACTTTTTATCAAAACATCTGTGTTTGTGTGAAATCTATAATAGATGACCTATATATTGACAGCTATGTCTTAATATTTTCTGTCATAATCTTTGGGCTATTGACATAATCTAATTTCTGTGGCTACTATCTTTCTGACCAAGCAAGATTTTAAGAGCTTAACTGTTAATTCATGGAATATTATATCTTGATGTTGGGTTGTGCTTATAACTACAATGTAAAGACTGAAGTGTTATAAATACATAAAATGTAGGAGACTTTTAAACTTCTTAAAGAGTTTATTTCCAAATAATGGGGTTCACTAGCTGAATTTGTAATAGCTAAGTGTTAGTATACATATATTTTAACTGTATTTTACGTGAGAATAAGAACAGTAATTAAGCTAAAAACATATGGGATAAGAAATTGCTTTACCTTTGCATATACCCATTGTCCTCCACCCTCTCACATACAGACTCCTATACAAACTTTCACAGATGAAATGGAAAACTTAAAGGCCTTTGATACACAGGGTTGACTTCTGTGTTTCTTAAAAACATAAATAATCTAAAATTATTGTTTTTCTTTCTTTGCTATAGATTTACTTCCACTTTCTACAAGTTTGGAGGTCCCTCAGAATGCTAGGTGTTGACTCAGTAATGAATTTAGTTCATATTTCCGTTGCCTGCCTCAGCAACATTTGCATGGTATCATTTTGGCAAGGCGCAATGATATCTCATTGTTTTGAGAGGATGAAATCAGACTTCCCTCTGGGTCAGGAGACAATGCCGCCGTGATTTCGATGATCCCTCTTCTCCCTTCTCTTCCCATTGCTCCCAGGGCCCCACCAAGCTTGCTGGGGTGTGACGAAGATTTATTTCATGGATTAAAGATTAAAGTACTATTTATATTATTGTTGCTAGTGAGATAACATTGTAATAGTCATTTGTTAGGATCCTCATTTACTGTATTTAGTATGCTTGAGCGTTAAGGTATTAACACTTAAGGTCAGAGTTTTGATGCATGAAAATTAATATTTTATCATTCCTTTCCAATTGTTACAGGGATAGAAAGCATGGAATTATCGTTTATTATAAGTTTACTATATGCCAAGCCTTATGCTGCGTGCTTTGCTAATGCTCTCCAATATATTCTGTACTCTACTTGTTTGATAGGCGAAGGTTAGAAGGCGAAGGTTAGGTCCTGTGTTTTAGAAAGGAGAAGTGATGTACACAAATCACACTTAACATGGATTAAGTTAGGTTGGTCTGATTCTCTGACCCCATCCATATTGTTGGGGACAATTATAAGCTTCATAAGTATTTTATCTTTCCCTAGGATCTGTTTATTGAGAGAAATAGAATTTGTACTGGATTAATTTGTCAGGCAGCCGAAAAGGAAAACAATTCTATTTCACATGATGTATGAAATTTTGGATTGGGACTTTACAACAGACTATCTCTTAATAAGATCATTGTACTCAGGAAATTAATTAATTGAAGCTTTATTATACCAAGGGATGTATCAGAAGATTGGCTCAGAACCTCAACTCTTATGACACGATTACTCACCATTAGGCAGAAATAAAAGCCTGCTTCTCAATTTTCATCTTTCTGTTTTCCTTTGCTTCCTTAAATATTTAAAGTATTTGTCATTTAGTCACGTCACTTAAAGTCAGTGTTTTTCAGATTTTTAATCTATAAAACAAATGGCAAATTGAGTGATTTCTAAGGCCTCTCAAACCCACATAATTTTGTGGGATTGCAGCCACTCAGAGCCTAACAGGGAAACACAGCAGTATAATATCCTTGCATTTCTCTTTTCTTTCCTGCTTCTGATTGTTATTCATTGGAACATTTTTGAGACTAGGCGTATACTAAGGTGAAAGCACATTCTTTTCCACCTTTCACAAAGGTGAAAGTAGATAAATAAGGCATTTATTGCCTTTGATATATATTCTTTGAAAATATAACTTTAAAAAATAGATACAGTGGGTACTAAAAGAAAAAAAACCTACCACTTCTTTTTGTAATTAAAATTGAATGCTTCTATTTGAGATATGTATTTCATATGTGTGTGTGTGTATATATATATATAACGTTTCTAATGGAAAAAAGGCTTATACATTCATTTATTTATTTATTTTGTTTTTGGGTTTTTTTTGGCTTATACATTTAGATTCATTATCTCACTGCCTCTTGGTGTAGAGGCAAGGTTGTATTAAACACCTTCATGGTAAAAAAAAAACAAACAAACAAACACACACACGCAAAAAACACCTTCATGGTAACAGGATGTATCAGTGAGATGGGATAGAAATGCAAGTAGTGTGTTCTCTTGCACGATGATTAGCACATATATAATCTCTCCAGTCTGACTCATGTACAGAAGAGGAAACCTAGACAGTGTTGGGGGAGAAATAAATTGGAAAACATTCTTGTTTCTCCTGAAGCTGAGCTTCACATCATAACATAATTATCTGTGTCTCAGATGTTGGATTTTCTCAAATGTCAGTGATTCAATTATCCAATACTTATTGATTCCTGACCCCTTCTGTAGTAGAGCGCTGGATGCTGTGGCTTGTAGCAACATAGGGTATTGTCATCAGCAAGATAACCTGTCTTATTGGGGATACTGGGAACACATAGAGGATAAATAAAGAATAGACAATGGGATGAAAGCAGCCACCATTCCCTGGATACTCTGTGCTAATCTCAGACTTAAGTGTTGCCATGTATATAATAGAGACACAAATGCATCTTCTTGCCCACACGTGAAAGCTTAGTTCCCTTTGTTGTCACTACAAGAGAAGCATATATTCAGTATCAAAAAGTGTTGAAAATAGCATGCATTCACTGAAGACTTCTGCGGATTTATGGGTATGTGTGTATTAATGTATTTGTATTTGTCTGTACATATGACATATATCCCAGTAACTGGAAAACTTGCTTAAGAAAACTTTTTATAGGACTCCTCTCTCTTCCACATCACATAATGGTTGCCCTAATTTCCTGCAACTCTGCAAAAAAAAAAAGATCACTTGGCTGTATATTTAGAGACCTACTGCCCCCTCCCAGCCCACGTCCACTCCTTCTTATACATTCAGGTTAATATTTTTCTGTTCTCCAGGTACTCCCCAGGAGTACAAACAAAAGCTCCTCTTAGAAATAAGATTCGATTTGAGAGACTGGGAGAAAGACTGAACAATCTCTGTTTAATTTTATTGTCAGGCTTATGTGTGGGGCATCACCTTATGTATTTGGGCAACACGTCTCCAGTTGTTAATGAATTCAGGTTATGGATCCTTATGTAACTTGAGTTGGTTTTTGAAAGATGAGTGTGATTTCTTTGGAGACCTTGTGGTGGAGGGGTTTCTAAGAGGAGGAGCAGCATAGGTGGGTGTGGAGAGAATGGCATGAGGACCACATTCCCCTTGCTACTGTTGATCCAAATATAGTTGTTGACTTGTTTGCAGCAGAGGATCCATGCATGAGAGGAGTTGGGCTTCCTTTTGATGAGAAGAGTGAGGTCTCCACATAAGAAACCAAATACAGAAATTTGTTGTTTTTCTATGCAATATTATGAAACATTTAACAGGATAAATGCAGTCCATGTGTGCCTCTCCAAAATTCTGTAGGGTAAGTGGTGTTAAGTCTCTTCTGCAAGTTAGGAGCCGGGTTCTATAAAAGGGGAACTGAGTTAGGAAAATCACTTGAAGTGCTAGAATTAGGATTTGAATGAACCGAGTTTGATGTGACTCCAGAGTTCATTTTCTTTAACTATATGCTTAGAAAAATAGACAAAATTGCAGATGTTTCTTAGCTTAAGATCTGTCCTGTTTATTTCAGCTGAACTTGGAAGAAGTAAGAACTTTGCCCTGTGTATTTTATCAAGCAGCTAAAAATGCAAACAACTATGTTTCACATAATTTATAAAATGTTTTTGGACAAAGGATTAAACAGATGAATTTCTATTTAGTTTTTTATTCTAAGGGAATTTTTTAATAGTTATTTCACTGTACTATAGAGTTAACCTTATGAATAACCTTTTTAAAAAATGTAAATCCAGTCATCTTCTGTTTTATCTTATTTTTGTTCTTTACATGTTAGAAAACAGAAAACCTTGTATTGCTTTTATTAATGATAACAAACTATCTACTGATATAAAAAATATAGAGACGCTTATGTCATCTATCTTACTGCACCGTCCAGGGTATCCAGAGCATTCATTAGAGAGGTAGGGGACATGCTTCTTTGATTTCTGATTTTAAAAGGAATATTTGTGAGGTTTCACCAATGAAAAGATGATTGATGTGGATTGGGGTACCATAGGAAGATTTCACAATTAAAAGATTTCTTCTAGTCAAAAGATCTCTTCTATGAAAATTTGCTAAGTGTCCTTTGAATTTATAACATTTTTTTCCCCTGTGGTTCTACTATTTTCCTTTTCTTCATGATACAGATTTCCTATTTCTTCTAAAGTGGGGATCAATTTACAATTTTTAATACACTTTTTGATACAGTTTAATATACCCTATTCCACAGGCAGCACACACTAGTCAGGGAAGATGATCTGATAGTGGGGGCGGAGGTGTAACTACCTAATGGGCAATTTTTCTTAAAGTAACTATGTTCGTAAGTGTGTTTCAATATTGAGATGAAGAGCCAGGAAATGGTTTTACTTACTTTAGATAGAGCTTAGCAGGCAATCACAATCGACTAACTTGTCTATTCACAGTTTTATATAGAATTGGCTTTTGGGCTTTTGGCAAGGTGAGGTAGGCACTTAGGGAAATCTTGGTCTGAGTAGCAAGTGGGGGCTATCTTCGTTTACTGATCATGCATTGCTTAATTTATGTACTTTCTTTTACCTTGCATTGTTACACAAATAAGTGGAGGTGACTTACCTCAAAGATAATTATCCAAATGGCAAAGAAAAAAATAGGGAAAAAGACGCCTGGTAAGTAAGAATGCAAATATCATGAGAAAAGCCAGTTTGTGGCAAATAAACCTAAGTTTTTCTGCCACCGAGGCCCACACTGTTACTCTAGTTGAACATCAGATTAGATGCTAAGCTTGAAAAGGAAACACATAAATTAGTTACTTGCCTTTACCCCATTGCTTTAAGTGGAAGCAAAGCCTTTCCTACTTAGTATTAAATTCTTAAGCTGGGGTCAAAGAGGAAGGCACAGGATATAAAGTGGTGGTTCTTATTTTAAGGGGATTAATCCAAGTATCTTTTTTAGAAAAATGTTTTTCTTCAGAAAAAGTAAGAGTTATGGATTTTCTCCCAAGAAAATGAATTGAGGATCGCGTCGACATAATTTTGTTCCAGTGTGCCTTTCGGTACTTGCCTACAGTTATCTGTATTGTAAATGATAAATTTTCTTCAAGGCTGAATTTATTAGCATTAGGTGAGCCAAGGCCGTGCTGCTCAAGCTTACAGTCTGTAGGCATATTCTGAGTTCTCTGAAAATTTAAAGAATTGGATGCTTTTATTTTGGTGAGTCCCAAATTCCTATATATTTAAGATGACCTGGATCATTGAGGAATAGTTCAGAGACATTATTTGCATTTGTGCTAACGGTATATCTTTGCTAAATGAGTGTCTGAATTTCATCCTACTGTAGTCCTCATGAAGGCTTAAAAGTAGTTCATGTAGATAAAAGTGATGGGAGAATTTAGGTGCAATGTGGCAGCTAATACATATTATAAAGCGTAGGAGACTTACAGTGAGTAAACTGTGGTATTTATATTAGCTGATATCATACTTTTTTTTTTTTTACCATGTATCTTGTGCAGCTCCTGAATTTAGACACATGAATTTGACAAACCTTGTTAACAATAAATATAAATAATCAGCCAAAAACTTTAGTAAGTGACCTTACATTTTCCTTATTATTGTAATTTGGAATGTGTTACTAAATTTTTGGGCCCATCAAAAGCATGGATCAGGGGCTAAAAACGACTATTGAAGAAGAGCAGCAAGGGTTACTGTAGCAGAGACTGAAATGATGTTCCATCGTGATCAAAATGAAAAGACTCCAACCCCAAAGTGAGATGTAAAATAGGAAACAACCAAGTATATATTTTTCACTAGTACATGTAATATTTGCAACACTGATTGCACAAAACATAATTTATTATGCTAAATAGATGTTAATTGGATTTTATCGATCACTGATCTTTGGATGAACAAACTCTTATCATAATCAGCTAATCCTCCGAGATGATCTGTCTGCAAGTTAACAGTGAGAAAGTTTTCCTTTTTAAAGCTTAGTATTTTCCTCATGTTTGAGAAACACTGAATCAGGAGTTCTAGTCTTAAACGGTTTTAGGCCCCTGGGGATTGAACAGAGCCTGCTTTCTTGCCCATTTAGGGATCTTAAGATAAGAGTCCTACTGCTCACCCAGGCGCTGGGGCTCCCCTAAGGGAGTGCTTGAAGCCTGGACACGCTGAGGGGGCCCCGTGATTGTGTCACGAGCCCTGCGGGGTTGCTCCGGCACCCCAGACCCGTGCTCTCAGCTAGTTTTACTGATCGGATAGAGAACGCAGACATAGTTCATGCTTAAGCAAAATGACTTCCTTCAGGAGGGAACCCCAGCCACTGGAGATGCCTTATCCTTCGGGTAGGCCCTCCCAACAAATCTATCCAGTTGCTTGAGTGCCATTGCTCAGGCTCCTGCCTTTCCCCTGGGGGAGCTCCTGTGCCCACCTCTCCCTGCCCCCACCTGCAGGCCTGACTCTTCCATCCCGCCCCCGGGGGGGGGGGGGGGGTCCCTTAGGCTGGTAACTGTGACCTTCGCCCTGCATCCCGGATACCATCCTGGGTTTCCATCACCACCCGGCGGAAATGACCGTGAGGCCATCTCTACCTGTAAAAGGAGAGTCAGAGGACTGGTGCTGTGACTGCCACCCACGTGGGACCTTTTCTTAACCTGAGGAACTCCTTAGCCCCACGTCCTCCCTGGAAGCCCAGTGTTGATAATCACGTTGCATTTCTTCAGGCAGCAGATGTCACTGCAGCTGTTTCATCACCATGGATGTGCGCGTTGGATCCTCATGGATTTATTTTCATTTCTCAGGTGTAGACGGGTATTTATGTGCTTTTCTGTGTTCCAGGAAGCAATTTTGGGCCAAAGCTACAGTGAAGAGGATAATCACAATGATGTTTCCGTCCTATTTCGTTCCAGTTTTGCCCCTCCGGATACATATGTCTGTTTTCTCATCTTGTCAATTTTTAAAAATTTTCCGGAACACATTGTCTTTTAAATTGAATGCTGATCAGAGTTCCATATACACATGCTCAACAGGGAATTTTGGTTTTGGGTTTGAAAAAAAAAATAAATCAGGAGCTAGCTGTTTAGATTTAGTGAGCGTTGAAGGGGTAAACACATTTGAGGTTCCCCAACTAGTTATGTGTACTTGTGGGTGGCAAGATTAAGTGGCTTTCATCCAGCGGCAGACCGAGTCTGTTGTGGGGTCTTGGAAGTCATCCAAATGGTTAATTGCTATTGAAATAACATTTTGGTAAAAGTTGGTAAGAACATTCTTAGTTATCAGAGCCAGCCATATAAGTTAGAGGCTTAGAATGAATTTCTCCCTTGCCCCCCATAGTACTTCTGTCCCTATTACTGATGAAAAGATTTCCAACCAGATTGCTGTATTCTGTGTTGCATAGTAATGGACAGTGTGACATTAATTTGATTAATCGCATGTACTGTTATTATGTTTCTAAAGTATTTAAGATCCTGTTGAAATGTTTATAAAAAAGCAAAAAAAAAAAAAAAAAAAAACCCCAAACCCAAACCAAAACAAACCCCAAACCACTCCTCGGTAGCGCTGTGGAATATACATGCAGATGATTCATAAATGTGTTCATAGCCAAAATCTTTCCTCTGAGATCGAGAATCATATATCCAACTGCCTACTTGACATCTTCTCTGGTTATGTATCAACAAAATTAATGCCCATTCTTTCTCATATGCTATTTATTATTCTTTTTGGCAGCCTTCCCTATGTGTGGTGAATTTCTTGCTTTTTGAGTTCTCATGGCCTCAGGAATGAGTGAAACGCTCACCTTTCCAACCATCCTTATAGCTGTGATACCAGCAGGTGACCAAATCTGCACCATTCAGACAACCCAAAGGAGCTTTGATCAGGAAACCGTTGACTGCAGAAGGGAGGCACCTTGGGGTTTTCCTTCTGCAGAAAGTGGAAGCATAGACCTGAGAGGCAAAGTCTGGGTATTGGGAGCAATATTGTCTGGGCCCAGTAGTGGGTCCCCCCACTAGAGGGATTCTAGAGGGTATCTTAGTCATCACTTGGGCTTCCTCATATCCTTTACTAATGTTCTTTTTTGCTGAAAATGATACAGTAGATTTTACTGTTCACAATAGAGAATCCGAACTGATCTCCCCCTCCCCTTAAATTGATCTTATTTATCCAGTGTGCCAAGACTCAGGGAACGCTACCATTGTCTAGCTGGGTATGTGAGCAAGAAGTAGGGTTATACATTCTGAACACCTTCTCTTCTTCACGTCTACATCTCACGCAACACCAATTCTTGCTGATTTTTACATCTTGTAGGTTTCGGATGGTTGCTTCACATCATCTCCATCATCTGCTACCTGAATTAAATATATATATTTACCAGCATGCTGCAGCTGTGTCTTCACTCACCCATCACCCATCTATTCTATGTAGATATAGCCTGAGTGATTTTCCAAAATCTTATTTAGGACAGAACCCTCTGCCTCCCCCAGCTTGAATCTTTTTTTTTTTTTTTTAAGATTTTGTTTATTTATTTATTCATGTGAGACACACAGAGAGAGGCAGAGACACAGGCAGAGACAGAGAGGGAGAAGCAGACTCCCTGCCGGGAGCCCGATGTGGGACTTGATCCCAGGACCCCGGGGTCACGACCTGAGCCAAAGGCAGACGCTCAACTGCTGAGCCACCCAGGCTGCCCTTGAATCTTTTTTTTTTTTTTTTAATGTCTTCCTATAACATTTAAACTTCCTTGTCTTTGCCTATAAGTCCTTGTTGGTCTTTTTATTTTCTTCATCTCCATCCTTATCACTCTCATTTTCTCCAAACCAACCAAATATTCAGTCCTTATTTGTTCTAATCTTCCCTGCTCCAGGTCCTTTGCACTATTGGTTTCTACCACCTGAAATTATCTTTCTTCTTGTCAGCTAATAACTCTCCTTCTTCAGATCACAGCTTCAACTTCTCTTTGCTAGAAGGATCTTCAGGTCTTTTCAATGAGGTCGTATATTCTTCAGGCCTTTCCGATGAGGTCATATCTTCAGGCCTTTCAGATGAGGTCATAGCTTGGCATTATATGTTCCAATAACCAGCCTCTCTTTTATAAAGATTAGCACAGTTTTTGTTTTGCTGTATATTTGTTGATGCTTGCCGATTTGTGTAATACCTCATCCATGTGGAAGAAGCCCCAGGAAGGAAAAGTACTAAAATGGTATCTGTTAGAGAACTTTAAATTTATGCTACTAGGTTTTCCATGCAGTTTGAAAATATTTGAGTTCTATTACTTCTTTGTAAACTAAACTTCTTACTCACTTTTATAGTCAGTATAATACAGAAGCAAAGGGTTTCAGTGTTAGATTTGGATTGAGTTTCGAGAAAGTTACTTAACTTTTCTAAACCTGACATTCCGTATAATGCTTAACAATTTATATATTCAGTATCTTTCTCTCTGGAGGGTTGGGTAGTATCTTATTAGATATTTTTACAGGAGTAAGCAGTTCTATTAATTAATATATTCCAGTTAGACTCCAATATCATTTCCATTAATGGAATATCTGCTGTGTATAGATCACTTTGCAAAAAGGCATAATAGGCAATAGGCTTTAAGAAGTTTACTACTGAGTTTGGGAAAACTCTACACATCATAACACTATAAGGTAGGAAATGTAACATTTGTGAATCACCTACAAAGTTGTATCTTTAATCATAGGAATTCATGGAGAAAGTGGAGATTGAGCTCACTAGGGAAGAAAAAGAGACTACAAGCCTTCGAAGCAAAAAGGAGGGGTAAAATAAGTAAAAAATGGATATTTTATCATTATGAACTGTGAGCTCTGAGTTCATGCTGGTAATTCATGGCAAATAAGCACTGCAAGATTTCTGTGAATCAGATAGGAGGACGTTGAGTACCAGATGGAATAGATTGCCTTTCCTCTGTCTGGGCATATAGTTGATTCTTTAACCACTAGAACTGCGTTGCAGCTGGGAGCTATAGATCACCAGGGTTGGAGTGAGCAGTGCCGTCCATGGTCCTTGCAGAGTTTATAGTCACTGTTTTGTAGGACTATTTAAAAAAAAATACTTTATTTTTTAAAGTCATGTAGAGAGTTCTTAGAGAGATACATGATAATACTATGGTTTGACGAAAAAACTGTTGGAGACGTGTTCTTCTGGTTAGTCTCAAAGGAGAAAATTTTGATCTTATTCTGTGTACTTGCAGTGTTTCCATTTATTTTAACCTGCTGAAAATACATCTTGGTAGTAGAAAGATCTGAAAATCAAATTTTTGAGACTACTGAAAATTCCTTCTTTTCCATAAAAGAAAGACCCTCGTTCGTTGGGGGGAGGTTGGGAAACACCTGTGCTTGATTGTTGGTCAGCGTTCCCACTGTTATTTGGGCCGAAACTATTTTCTATTTTAGCTTCTACAGTACACCCCAGAGGGAAGCTTTAAAAAGTTAGTGTGGGAACTGAAACTCTGCAGTTTCTCAATGTTTGTGTTCATCCATTGAGCCTTAAGTTAGCATTTATGAAAACATTAAAGTGCAGTCCTAAGTTGCTCTCAGGGCAAAGAGAGCACTGTTGGAATGGAGGTCACTTGCATGATGCAGCTTTTCTGCTTATGTTCAAAAGGAGTATTTCATTGGAGGAATATCCTTGGGTGGTTGTATTTGCTAAGAGGAAGTCGAATTAATGGTTTGCCAACAATCATAGAAAAATTTGTGTGCTGTTCTTTTCCTCACCCTTGGCCAACACAGCATTTCACAACTGATCAGGTGGTGTTTGATTTTTTTGTTTTTGTTTGTTTGGTTTCTTTTTGTTTGTTTGTTTTTAATAACAGCTGGATTGGCAGCACCAGAGATGGAATAGGTTAGGCTAGAATGGTCATATGATTCGGGATTTTACTTTGCTCTAGTATTGGGAGCCACTAATCCCACTAGAGCTACCTTAAAATAATGTAGACCCTGGAGAGCCAGTTATTCATTAATGGGTCTCTGGGATTATCTTATTTTATATTAAATCCTCAAATTATAGATAATCAATTATCTTGTGAACACAAACACCAATCTCAACATTGGAGCTGATGATACTGTTCTCTTTTGCCTTTTTAATCTCAGTTTCTTTTATCATATTTGAATTGTTTATGAAGCTACTTGGGGAAACAGAAAAGAAATATAACCCCATTCTCTGTAACAATGTTCTCCCTGTTGTCCTGTCTTTTCGCAGCTTAAAGTGTAAGCAATGTACCTTTTTCTTCTCTCACTTGGACTCTTTTCTTCATTCTGTTTATGCAGTTTCTTATTTTTTTTCTCATATTTTATGCTTTCATTCCCTTTTGGTTTTCTTTTTCTTTGTTTATCTTGAGCTTCTAAGACAGGCACCCTTTTCAAGAACAATTAGACAGGGATCCCTGGGTGGCTCAGCAGTTTAGCGCCTGCCTTCAGTCCAGGGCATGATCCTGGAGACCCTGGGATCGAGTCCCTGTGTGGAGTCTGCTTCTCCCTCTGCCTGTGTCTCTGCCTCTCTATTTCTCTCTGTGTCTCTCATGAATAAATAAATCTTAAAAAAAAACAACCAAACAAACAAAAAACAAGTAGACAGAGTTTTGGTTTAGATAATACTTTTTAAATTAAAAAAAAAGTAGAAACATGTTTTTACCTTGCTATTTCCCATTTCTGTAATCCCCACAACAATCTTCTCAGATGGTATTTTTGTTATATCTAAAATACTTATCTCTTCTAGGCCTCAGATTTTCACCAGTAAAATGCTAGAAGAGACGGGGAATGGTCGGGATGGTTAATGTCAGAGACTGGCTGCAAAATCAGGTCTTTGACCTGAGAACATGAATTGTTAACCATTTCATAGTGAGGAACATGCTTTTATTTGGATGACACTGGGGTATACGCTATTCTTTCCTTTTGAACCTTTCGTGAAGCATCTTCTAATGTGGTTGGGAGCTTTCATGGTCCTTGTAGTTTGATAAAGGACTTGATTTGCCAGTTGAGTTGCTCCTGTAGTTTGATTCCCCTTGAACCTGAGAACCCAGTTGAGAAATTTTTCTCAACCTGAATTCTTCTCTAATTGATCATTTCTTGCCAATTGCTTATTCAGAAATAGTTGTCTCTTACTAATGTTGAATCAAAATAAAGCCAGTTCTTTTAATATATTAAAATAAATTTTTGCTACCTTCAGACATACTGTGATTATGGAGTATTTTGACTTTGGAAATATCTATTTATATGCAAATACAGAGCACTGTACACTCATTCTCTACTGACCCTGAGTTCTGGCCTTCTATTATTAACAGGGTTACGGTATATCCAGACAACAGGCTGGAATTGTTAGTAAGATATTTAGTCTTTAGACAGTTTCCAGAGACAGCAGGCTGTACTACCTTTTCTTACCTTTTACTGTTCTTTGCAATTTGGGTTCCTTTGAAAAGGCAGGTGATGATTACAAAATTGGCTATAGGACAAAGACTCCCTTACTTTTTGGGGTAATGTAACTCTGATTATTCTTTCTAAAGTTGCTTTTCATTTTAGCAACTGCTTCTCAAAACATTTCAGCATCACATAACATAAAAGCTATGTAGGTTGGAGAGCCATGGGAGGAGTGCCAGGACTTCAGAAATTGGACAAATCTTAGAACAGGAGGTCTTAAGCTTAGATCTGTGGTTCTTTACAGATGTCGGTAAAGGAGTGTGTGTGTGTGTGTGTGTGTGTGTTCCTGGGGAAAGTATTCTATATTTATGTGAGATTTCAAACAAAAAATAGAGAAAAAAAGTGAGAAAAGAAGATCAGAGAGGAATAGAAGGAAAGAGCTGGGAGGGAAGAATTGACACACTGGGACAAAAGGGGTTAGGTGGGTTGTAAACAGAAGAGTTGAGAAGTTTCAAGGACCTGGGAATTGAAAGATTTTAAGTATACCACTCCTTAATATTGTTATCTCATTTTTTTATCTTTGAAAATGTTCTTTTCCTATATTTTCCAGTTTGATTTTGTCTACTATTCGATGGAGAAAGGAATGGATATATCCAAAGGAACAGATATTGAGGACCTACCTAGTCAATGTGCATGTAGACAATCTCGTTTCATCCTGAGAGCAGACCTTGGGTTGAAGGATTTCAGGATAAGGAAACTAAGACTGAGAAAGACTAAACTATTTGCCCAATAAACAGTTAAAGAGATGGGTAGAAGGTAGGGAAAGCTGGAGTCCTGAAAGACCCTGGAGAGAAAAGCACAGCAGATTGTAAAAGCAGCCTCTTCCAAAGAGAAGGCAATGAGCCCTTCTAATAAGCCTCCTGCACAGGTTTTCTGTGTCAATGGAGGAAAGTGAAAATTTTGGTGGTCAAAGTAAGTGCCAGGTAGGCTGATGCTTTTGCTTTCTAACTAAGATTGTTGTAGAGGAAGGAGATTAAACTATGGCGCAATGTTCGGGCTGGTTCCTAAATCTTCCCATGTAGCAGGTAAGCTCCCTGAGGAGACTAGGCGTCAAAGAAGGCTAAATGTTGTGCTAATTTTCCTCGAAGCCTTCTTTTTAGAGTTTTGTGTTGTCTGAAAGTTTTAGAAGCTGTTCTGTTTTCAAATGTCAGTTGGATACCTAGAACAAACACAAAGCTTTTCCTCTCAGGGATTACAAGAATTTTTATTCCTGCAGAATGTTAATTAAACAGTTTTATATTTTGCCAAGGCAACGGGAGGGACATTTTAGGGAGGGAAAAGTTGTTGGAGATTGAATTCTGCTAAGACGCAAGTTCAGTCCTTTTGTATTGGAGTTTGAGGGACAGGTTTACTTTTCCCGCCGTGACGTTTTTGTGTCACATTCTGTCTTTTTAGAAACAAACTATATGGTGTAGAGAGTGAAGTCCTTTAGAATAAAGGCATAGTCTTGAGAAATAATAGAATGTAAAAGTTTGAAGAGTTAATAATAGACCCTGCAAAAAAAAAAAAAAAAAAAAAGGTGAGGGCAACTGTCTCAACCTTACCAAAATGATGGAATCTTTTGGGGGGAATTGTCAAGATTGAGAACATTGTTTAAAGTCACTTCAGGCTCTATGATTTTTTTCCTCTGTGTTTTATATTTGAAGTAAAACCAATACAGTTACCATTTTTGAGATTCTTCATCTTTTGCTTGCCTTCAATTCAGTTCACCCAGAATCTCTCTGTTAGGTACAGTAGGTGGAAAAAAAGGTTTCTGATCTTAAAAAGGTTACCCTGGGACTGGGAAGATGCACAGATAGATATTGTATATTTGGTATATAAGAGAGCATTGTACAAGTGCTAAGGATATGCAGAACAGGAAATACCAGTAAACAGTTGTCAGATTTTGTCATAAAAACATTCAGTTTCACACTGAATGTTTCAGACAACTGTTCGAGATTTTTAGATGTATAAGGTAACATGAATTCTGAATTTTTTGTGGGAGTCTTTCAAGTAAACAAATTCAGTAAGAAGCAAGTGCTGTGAAGGAAATGACAAAGAGCGACATGTTAGAAAAAAATCCTAGAAGCGGGTGCCGGGGTGGCTCAGGCGGCTGGGCATCCAACTCTTGCTTTTGGCTCAGGTCATGATCTCAGGGTCCTGATATCGAGCCCTGTGTTGGGCTCCACACTGAGTGTGAATCCTGCTTAAGATTCTCTTTTCCTCTCCCTCTGCCCATCACGACCCTGCTCAAGTACACACACTCTTTTTCTCCTCTCTCTCTCTCAAAAAAAAAAAAAAAAAAAATCTTGGAAGGAACTACTTTAGTTAACAGGCCAAGGAACGCTTCACCAATAAATGGCCTCTGTGCCAAGACCTGAATGATGAAAATAATCTGGTGGAGGGGAGGGTACTCCAACCTGACACAGGCAGAAACTTGGATTTTTGAGGGGCAGAAAGAAGCTCAGTGTATGTGGAGCATGTTGAGTAAGGGCAGGAAGGGGAAGGAGATAACGTGAGAGAGGAAGGTAGGGGCCAGGTTATACTGAAGTTGAGAGGCTAGAGTACAGAGTCTGGATTTAATTCTCATTGCACTGTGTAGATGAAAAAAAGATTATTTGTATGCCTAGAAAAAAACTTAATCTGGGTGTCTGTAGACAGCTCTTGTAAGTCTGCTAGGACAGAAATCATGAAAACTGTTAGGAGTGGGTCTAGTCGTCCTGAGACTTGGGAGGAGTTGGAAATTAGGGAAGATGAAGAGAAGTGTGGATGGACTGAGGACAGAGTTTGGAAATAGAGACAAAAGAAATTGCTAGTCGATGACAGGAAGAAAGTGAAGGATGTGGAAAAAATCAAACTGATCCCTAGGTTCTTAGTTTTAGTCACTTGGTATGTTATATTGCCACCTAATCAGATGAAAAATGGGGTGAGGAGGAGAAGCTTGAATAAAAGGAAATAAAAGCTGAAACACTTGAAAAGTAGGGTAAGGGCTTTGTCTTTAGCACAAAGGCAACAGCAACAGAAACGCTTAAGAGGCATTAATTTTACAACAAAGAAAAAAAAATCGTCTCGGATGGGCTGAGACCCCAAAATAAAATTCAGTTGTCACCATTCTCTCTGCCCAGAGATCCCAATTACCTCTTCATAGGCTGGCGGGACACGAAACTTTATTACTGTACCGTGTCTCTGGTTTTTTCACATCAACGGTTTCTGGCATGTTCTTTGTTTCTACTAGGAAAATCTCACCCAATGCCAAAAAAATAACTGTTTTGCGCAGTACGTTGGTGCTTTGGTAGCTATTCAAAATGGTCTTCAGAACACACAAAAATTATTTTCTTATTAGGATAGAATATTTCTTAAGCCTTTGGATGCTGGCTAGAACTATGTCGTTGGTTATCCTTGGTCTGGAATTCTCAGCCTACATGATCATGTGAACCAATCCCCTATAATAAATCTCATTCCTTGTGTGTCTGTCCTGTTGGTTGTGTTTCTGCGGCGAGGCCCAACCCACTCTTTATATTAATGTACAAAAATTCAGCACTTTTTGACTTTCAGTCTTCAACTATCCATCATCCCAGTGAAGACTTTCACTTCATTGAATACACCTTTATACCCAAAGAGACTGAAGGAGTGAGGTAGACTCAATACAATCACTGATAATGTTCTCATTAGAGCCTAAAGATAAAAAGAATAATGTGTATGAATATTTAGTGGCTCTCTACACATAATCCTGGGTTTCTAAGACTCTATTTGGGATCAACATGGTCAAACTAGCACTAAGGTATTGTCTTCCCTTTTTTCCTTCTATTTTCTCATGAGTATATAGTACAATTTCCCAGAGGCTGCACAGTACCTGATATTACAACAGATTGAACAAATAAACAAAAATGAGAACCTAGTTGTTTTCTTTTAACTCAGACGTGAAATAGATTTGCAAAAATGTAAAACAATGCTCTCTTCATATTGTTTTATTTCTTAGAAGATTATTTATTTATTTATTTATTTGAGAGAGACAGAGAGAGAGAGAGAGAGAGAGAGAGAGCATGCACAAGTGAGGAGGGAGGGCGGAGGGAGAGGGAGAAGCAGACCCCACACCGAGCAGAGAGCCCGACTTAGGGCTCCATCCCAGGACCCTGAAGTCACAACCTGAGCTAAAGGCAGACGTTTAACCAGCTGTGCCACCCCGACACCCCTCCTCATATAATTTTTTGTTTGCTTTAGAAAAGATTTTTCTAAAAGCAAAAAAGTGTGCTTTTTTTTTTTTTAATTTCTAAAATTCATTTTGTTTTCTTTCATTTTTTTTTTTTTATTTTTTTTTTTTAATTTTTATTTATTTATGATAGTCACAGAGAGAGAGAGAGGCAGAGACACAGGCAGAGGGAGAAGCAGGCTCCATGCCCCGGGAGCCCGACGTGGGATTCGATCTGGGGTCTCCAGGATCGCGCCCTGGGCCAAAGGCAGGCGCCAAACCGCTGCGCCACCCAGGGATCCCTCATTTTGTTTTCTTTCAAATGAGGCTTCATTCCTGGCCTAAAAGGGCCAAGCTGAATACAAGTTCTGCCAAACAGAAGTGTTTCTGAGGGCAGTCTTTTAAGTACAACTTTAAAAGGAGCCTGCAAGGAAATGGGCAGGTAGGTGGCTCTGTGGACGAGGCTTCGACAGCCCAGCTCCACTCCGGCCTTCCCATCTAGGAGAATTACAGGGGGAGAGGGAGCAAGGGCAGGGTAACTGCAAGATGTTTATAGGGGAGGAACAAAAAAAAAAAAAAAAAGCTTCTTTTAAAAGAAAACAAAAAGACAACCAAACCAGCACCCAGATCTGTAATTTTTATAAAAACATGCTAGTTAGATTAACATATGATGGATTGATGGTTGTTAATCCTTAGATAACGAATAAGCTTTTTGGGAGCGTCTCAGGTTCAACGGCTAATGTGGTCAATATTGGTCCAACTCACAGAAACAAAAGCTCTTTGAAGGCACTCTTAATTTTTAAGAGTGTAAAAGGGGTCCTGAGACTAGGACATTTGCTCTAACAAGGCTTTCCGTGTACCCAAACGTGCCTCTCGGAAGGCTGTTCAGCGCGCACCTCCAGACGTTACTGCCTTTCATCAAATGATCGCGTGTGGAAGCGCCACAAACCAGTTGCTATTGTTGGTTTTTGCTTCTGACCCTTGGCCATCAGGTGGTTTCTCTCCCGAAAAGGTGCGGTTGGCGCCGCCCGGGAAGCTGCGCCTTGCTGTGTTGGGGGCTGGCGTCGGGGCCCTGGCCCGTCCCCTGGTGCTGAGCACCCACAGGTCCTTCTCTGGGCGGCCTGCGGGGTCCCACTGCACGGGTGTCTGTCGTGTCTGGTAGTTCGTCTGTCGGCTGCTCAGGGCCCTGAGCACGAAGGTGCTTCTACTCCTGTGGCAATTATGCTTCTATTTTAGCTTTTTCATGCGGATCCCGAATAGCTGGCAGCTGCCCGTCCCTGGGCAGGCACAAGCGCGTGCGGCCCGTCGGTGGCTTCTGGCCCAGCCCTGGCCCGGCTACCTGGTCGCGGCCCCTCCTGGCTTCGTGGTGCTTCCTCAGGGCCCTCCCCGCTGCGGCCGGCCGTGTCTCAGAGTTCGCAGCCCCAGTGTGACACCTCCCGAGCAGCCCCTCCCTCCCGATGGGACATTGAGCGACTGGGTGCTTTCTGTCCCTCTCCTCACCAGGGGGTAAACAGCACCTGCGTGGATTATTTAAAACGTGTACAAAGGCTGTGGCACAACTACGGTGCAGAGCCAGCACGCAGGCCTGTACCAGCTTCCAGCCAGGGGAAGCCCAACACGGGTGGGGGCTGAGGAAGATCGACGGCGAGCATTGGCGAGGGACTAAGATGAGGGAGGCCTTCTGACCGAGGCGGGAGTCTGTTCTGGAAGGTGTGCGGGCAAAGTCGCCAGGGCCCCGTCGGCCTGGAGAGGGTGGCTCGAGGAGTCCTAGGAGGTGCACTGGCAAAGGTCACGGAGGGCCATCGGTACCAAGCAGAGGAGTGGAACTTTCTTCCAGTTTGGTTAACAGGAGACCTTCAGTGTATTTTATTTTATTTATTTTTTATTTTTAAAGATTTATTTATTTATGATAGAGAGAGACACACACGGAGAGAGGCAGAGGAGGAGACACACAGAGAGAGAGACACACACAGAGAGAGGCAGAGGAGGAGACACACAGAGAGAGAGACACACACAGAGAGAGGCAGAGGAGGAGGGAGAAGCAGGCCCCATGCAGGGAACCCGATGTGGGACTCAATCCCGGGACTCTAGGATCATGCCCCCGGCCAAAGGCAGGCACTAAACCACTGGGCCACCCAGGGATCCCCCCTTCAGTGTATTTTAAATAAGAATTAATAAAAATATTATGTTGGTATACTAAGGATACATAAAAATAAAGGCGTTTTAAAATGATGGAAACCTAAAAAATATAAAATAAAATAATAAAATAAAATAAAATAATGGAAACCTATTTATCGTTCATTGTTTTCTGTGCAGTTAATCCTATTTCTTGTGTTATTATGTTGTTCCTAGAAGTATATCTTAAAGATAAAATTTTCATTAATCCATAAAATCCATAGGACATTATTTACTCATCTAGATATTACATTATGGCATTTATGAATATGGGACTTGTTTCTTTGGTTATTCTTTTTTAAATAAAAAACTGCTATTTAGTCTAAGTACTCAGCGCCCCCCCTTCTTTTCGTGAATTGAAATAAGAAGTTTCTGATGTTTGTATTGTGTGTTTTTGAAAGCCGATGCTGTTAATCTGTAGGATGCAAATAGGATTTAGTTTTAAAAGGCAAATACCTATGTTTGTTTCTGAAGTATTTATCATTTTTTATTTGATGTTACTTATATAAGATGGTCTTCATGCAGTCTTGCTCTCTTTTATTTAAAGTATAAATCTAATGCATGTTTATTATGGAACATTCAGTGAATGTACATAAAAATAAGAAAAGACAATTATAGCTTCCCTTTGAAAACAGTTAACTATTTGTTATATATTCTTTTTTTCCAGTCATATGTGCATGTCTATGTGTACCTATATGAATACACACATCTGCGTGATTGTATTTATTTTATGTATATATTTTTTTAAAAAATGAGTATGGTATTTTATAACTTGCTTATTTTACTTAACATTGTGAATATCTTCCATCAAGTGGTTTTAGTAATTCATTTTTAATGACTTTATTTATTCATCAAACTGATTTACCATAATTTTACAAGTTACCTATTATTGGACCTTTGAAATACTTTTCTCTTTTCTTTTTCATTTTATTTTATTGGTTTTAAGAGATTCTACTTAAAGTAATCTCTATACCCATCACAGACTCAGACCCAGAACGCTAAGATCAAGAGTTGCATGCTCTGCTAACTGAGCCAGCCAGGCTTCCCTGTTTTTCTCTGTTTTGAATAATGTATTGATGAGATGGACATCTTTTTTCCTTTTTTTTAAGCTTTGTACGTATAGAAATTGCTTATCTAGTTTACATACTTCAATTTGGAAGGTATCTATCTCTTTCAAGGTTTTTTTTTTTTTTTTTCAAGGTTTTTGGTTTTTTTTCAAGGTTTTGATTCTCATTGTCAGAATCCTCAGAAAAGTTATATCCTAAAAAATACATATCATAAGCCTCATAACTTTTTCTTTTATTTCTTAAATGATGTATTTGAGACCTCTGTTGCTCAAGAGACTGTAAGGAATACTTGTAAGGCCACATTAAAGAAATTACATTAATTACAAGTTACTACACAGATGTTTCATTATTAAGTTTTGTGATGGGTAAATCACAACTAAATAGAACTAACCTCTTATTAGGAATCTGAGTTCTTAGTTAGCTGGTGACAGAACTATAGTAAATACGCTTAACTTCGGACATAAAGAATGAGGGAAATGCATAGCGTAGAATTTCCTGACACTAAGCATTACAGCCAGTTATTCTGGAAGACTGTAGAAGTAATTTTTAGAAGTTGTTAGGAATAGCACAGTGTTCTGTGTTTGGGGTGATGAAAGTAAATCTCATGTCAGATAGGTAGCTACTCCATGGTGTCTACTGGGTGAATTGCCACTATATGGAACCAGTTGTTGGCAGAAGTATTCGGTTGGCCCTTTGGTGCGAGTGCTTGCTTCTTCCTTTCTGGAGCCATGCAATAAATGCATGTTATTTCATTGCACTCAGAAACTAGCATTAACTAGGCTGCATTGATTAGCCCATTTAGCAAAAACATTCTATAGAGATGAAATATCAGCACTTTTTTTTTTCCAAATTAACTTGTATTGAAATGCTGGAATAATTTGAGCAAGCTTTTATTTTGTGACTTTTGTCCTTTCTAATGATCTGATTGGTAATCCCTACAAATTAATATACTTTGCTCATCCCATTTCCTTAATAAGAAAATTATCATAGCTTAAAAGTGCAACTGGATGAAAATTGCTAAATGGTCTTAATGGCAAATATCACCGTATGTAATTAAGATGTAGGACAGCGCATAGTTTATGCCAAAGTTTATTTTATAATGGAAGAAAATAACCACTTGAAAGCCTATAAGTCATTTAGAGAGCACTACTTTGAAATTGACAATCAGAAGCCATAATTGATGAAGACTTGTAAAAAATAATTTAAATTCACTACTGCCATAATATATCACTGAAAAAAACAAAACAAAACAAAACAAAACAAAAAAAACAACCCTCTTCTGGCAGTGGAGAAATAGGTCACAGGTTTGTGAAGAAGCTGAGGCCCAGTTACAGTCTGTAACCCGTCTAAGATCTCAGGCCTGGTCTTAGTTAAAAGCAACCATTAGTCTGCTCTCCTTTGGTGAATCTGAAAGACATCTTGGCAAATCAGCCATGGACCTCAGAACGTGAGTATATAACCAAGAATAGAAACATCCTGCTTGTATAAATAGGGTTGGGATCCAGGATATCCTGTTTAAAAAAAAAAAAAAAAAAAAAGACGTAATTTCTCCAAAAATACACATGACCGATTTATCCTATTAATGTGCATGCAATCTGTGAGAATCAGGGAGAAAAAAAGAAAGAGAATTTGAGGTTACAAGAGGAGATGAATACTGAGAAAAAATGAAGTGGAAGAAATAACAGGAACCATCGGTATAGTAAGCGTAGTCTGTACTTTGCCTGATAACTGATCATTTTGTCATGTGAAATCTTTACATACGTTCTGAACTCTAGAGTGGAATTCATCAGATTTGAAATTTCAGTTTCTTAGGTAGTCAGAGTCCCCTTACCTGCCGTGACTTGAGCTTGCTTTGGGGGTTAATTGAACTAGTTAGACTAGTGGTCCATGAGTACTGAGTGTGTTACGCAAACATTCTTAGGTTTTAGGGAGGAAGCAGAGTCGTCGGTCAGGAAGAGATGTCCTGGTGCAACCCTCGCAACACTGGATTCTGTAGTAATGCCCTTCATACGTGTTCTGGATAAATTACATTCTGGGGGGGAAATTACAATCAAACGTGTTCCACCTTCAGTGCGACAAATAGGTGTACCGACATTTTAGTGATGTGGATCTTCGTTCAAGTCCACGCTGACGTGAGGAAACCTGCTGGTCTTTCTGCCGAGGGCCCTAGGCTGGTAGCAGCAGCTGGTGTACAAGTCCCACATTTGTACTCAGCACCGAGACTGTGTCGGAGGGTGGAAGCTCGAGCTGCCGTGGCGTTGGGACTTCCTAGGTCCTATGACAGACAACCAGGAAATGTTCATGAAATGAAAGGTAATGAGGTTAGACTAGTGTTTTCAGACCAGTTGTCTCGCAGCTCCAGGGGAGCAGGACTGCAGCAGCCGAGGTGATGAGCTGGTAGCTTAGTGGGCAGGGCTCCAAGGAGGCAAATCCACTCTGTGTCAGAGTCTCAGGCCTAACAAAATGGACATTTTCAACTCCCATCCTTATGTTTACACTGCCAAATACCCTTATTCCCCGAGCTTAAGTTCAGAGTGGTTAGGACAGAGTGGTCCGGCAGCCCAGCTTGTGCAAATGAGGATCTTGGGATCTGAAATCAGAACGGATGGTGCCTGAACTTAGTTAACCCATCTCCCCGCACGGGAAGGATGATAGGGAAAAGGGAAGATGCCCCCTCCCTGTAAACGAGGCCAATCAAGTCTTGGGCCTTTTTGTTTCCTTGTTTGATAATAAAAGACCTTTGCTTAGTAAGACTAGAGGATTGGGATCTGGATTTGAACCAGGCCCTACCTACTCTGTTTGACTTCGAATAAGTTACTAATTGTACTTCAGTTGACTGATTATGTAAAGCAGATTGTTTCAGAGAGGAAATGAATCGATGCGTCTTACGTACTTTGAACAGTATCTGTGGCTTACTAAAAATGGAGTTCCCCTACTTACCAGTTTGCTCTCTTTCTGTGGATCTGTTCTGGAAGACAGTCAGTCCTTTCGAGGTACATTTAATGCTCAAAATGCATTGGCATTATTTTTAGCGTTTTTTTCCTATTATTAGGTACTCCCTTTTGTTTATATGTCTACTTAGCTCTGTTACACGTAATGTCATTTCAGGTTCCTATATGATAGTGGACTCCTCAGATCATGACCCTGGAGAAAAAGCCAGACTTCAGCTGCCTACAATGAAGGAGAACGACACTCACTGTATTGATTTCAGTTACCTGTTATACAGCCAGAAAGGGTTAAATCCTGGCACTTTGAACATCCTGGTTAGGGTGAATAAGGGACCTCTTGCCAATCCAATTTGGAATGTGACTGGATTCACAGGCAGAGATTGGCTTCGGGCTGAGCTAGCAGTGAGCACCTTCTGGCCCAATGAATATCAGGTAAGCATCTGCGCTTTTTTGGTTTATGGTTTAGTGTCATTGGACCTCGTTGTGCGTCATACTTAGAGGTGAGACCTAGCCCTTTGGAACCGAGGTGGTCACTTTTGCCCCCTCCTCTCGCCCCGTTCTTGAGGACATGTTTAAATACATTGGCACACAACCTTTAAAGTAGTGAGAATATTTACACGAACTGAAAAAAACCACTAGTCTTAGGTACAAAGTCTGTTGGTTATTTGACGAAGAGCTGCTTATTGACAGATCTATTTCCATGTTTCTGTTTGGGAAGAAAATGTCCTTTTTGATTTGAGTGCATTATTCAAACTGGATGGGTTTGCTGACTTCCTGACAATAACATTTGGAAAATAAACATGAAATAGTGTTTCATGAATTATATCATCTAAGGGGGAGGTATTTTGAATAGTTATTTACATTTTTTGTCAGTTACATGGAGTTTCAAAATAAGCAAACAGAGAAGGAAAAGCTATCCATGTCTACCCCCCCCCAGGAATACTTAATATAATTATGACTAAACCAGACAATGAATAATATCAGTATCTCCTTTATGTTTCATAAGACTTATTTTATATAGTTTAACAAAAAAAAAAAAAAAAAGAAAAAAAAAGGATCATTTGCCAGTTTGGAGAGTTGCTCAGAATCCTCCCCATAAGGTGCAGTACCACTATCCCCTGCTTTTTGAAACATCACCTTACACCACTTTGCTTTTAATGAAGTGAAGTTTTAGTAAACCGTATGCTAACCGAAAGAAATCTAAAGAGGATTTCCGCTTTTCTGAAAAAAAAAAAAAAAAAAAAAAAAGGTGGAAAGCTAAAATTGCCTGCAGACTCTGTTTTGCAGCGAGCCATTATGGAAGCAGCACACAGCCCAGCTGCAAGAGGCGTCCCACCAAGCTCCTTCTCCAGGAACTACATTCAACATGTTAGCATCAGGCTACCGTGGCTTTGAACCGTGCGAGCATCTGTGCTTTATCTGGATTTATTTTTGTGCATCTGTTAACAAGATGTGTTACCTAAGGTATCAGAAGAGGCAAAAAGCTTATTTTTGGGGGTCAGGGGATGTTCAAAAATTTTTCCATACAAATTAATATAATTGCTTCTTCATTTTCCCCTGTTTATGTTTCTGAAAAGTTTCCTAAGAACCCTGTGCTTGCGATAGCTGGGGAAACCTGTCCCTGGGCACGTTCCAAAATTCATTTTTGTGTCAGGTCTTGAAATTCGAACTTTTAAAAGACTTGTCTGTTTGTAGTTCATTTACAGAACCTAATGAGAACACATATGTAAAAGTATGTTTTAAGTTGGTCAGTGGGTGATTTATAAGCTAAAAGCAGTTCGTTTCCGCTTCTTAAAAATGAACAATTTCTTCAGGTGAAACTTGTCTTTAGGTCCTGGGTTAGGAGACAGAATGCATTGTTCTAATTGCTTTGTCATGTGTTGGTTTTCTGTTTTATTAAAAAGCCTCTCATTTCATAGGTACAGTTTCACCGGGAAGGTTCTTTGTTCAGGGCTGTGTGTCTGTGGAGGTTTCAGGGGGTGTTGATTCCATTATTCCGGAGCTGCAGGATGTCATTCCTCAGTGTCTGTCCTCCCAGGGCCCTCCTAGGGGGCACATGCTGCCGGCGGGTGGCTGGAAGGGTAGGAAACTAATGCTAAGGGCCTGGACGCTCATCTCTGGCTACGGTGGGTCCTCGTGTGCTGGGTCACAACGCGTTGTCATCACACTGACTTCGCTAGAACCTGTCATTGGAGCTTAACCCTGAAAAGAAAAAAGCTCTGACTTAACAAAAGAAAACTGCCAGCGGATTCAGCCTCCTTACGATAAATGTAATCCCAAATAACAAATCAGCAAAATTGTTAGAAATTTGGTGTCTAGAGTCAGATTGCCCATGTCCAACACTTTGCTATCGGCTATCTGTTCATTAAGGAGTCAAACTGTTAGTTCTGTCTTTTAAGAAAAACACAGATGTGGATTTTGATGAATCCAACAAATAATATATCTGGGTATCATGCTAATACGCCTTCACAACTAAGAAGTAGCATCCGTATAATTAATTACCTTTTCTTGTTTTTCGCAAGATCTGTCTTTGAGTCATTGATATTAATACCATTTTCTTAGGGCACACATTGCTGCGATGCTAATTTTCATGTTGAGTTACACTTCCGTGGACTGGATGATTCTTTATTCAGTCTCATTTTGCCTGACAAAGCTCCCTAGGGTTACGTAGACCTTTGGTGTTTTAAGCAAGATGCGCAAACGTGCGTGTGCAAGTTTCAACCTGGCCAGTGAGATCTTTTTGGGGATCTTCTGACAGAGAAGAAGATTACTACGTAACTTGGAACCTGTGGGTAAACATTTCTTTCTTGCAGATTGAAATTTGAGCAATAGATCATTACTTAAGTGATTAATTACTTTTCTTTTCACATCGTTTTTCCTTAACCTGCAGAACTTAACAATCAATGAGAGCAAAACAGAGTAGAATAATTTTTATTCATGTGCTTAGTGCCCAATAAATTACTTGATTGATGATTTTATTGATTCAGTCATTTAGATACCCGCTTGTACCTTATATCAGTTATTAGAAACACCAGCATGACGTAAACTATATTTATGTAGCATTTTTGCTATTAGGAAATAACATGAAAAACTTTTGACTGTTGCTTAATGCAGAGTCTTTATGGATTTTTAAAATTAAAAGGTAGCCATTGCATTATGCTATGTAGGAAGCCTACGTACTTTTTAATTCTTAAAGAAACTGCATATTTTTAAAAATTTTCCTAGACTCTAGATTAAATAGACGTGTGATATGCACAGAAACTATTCTTCCTCATTCCACAGTTTCTTCAATTCTCCAGAGACTTTACACTCTCCAAAACTTCTTTAAGTTTTTGTGTAACCTTCTCACTTTTTAAAATTCCTTTTTCTTTTGTATTTCTAGTGGAAATTCCTATCTTTATTTGCCTGAGCCATTCCTTACCCAACCATCGCTCCAGTACACTCCTTACCACCAGCTTCAACAACAACGACAATCAAAAAGAAAATTATCCCAGGGTGCTACTACCTTTAATTAGTATAGGATAATTTTTATGTAAAAATCATATTCCCAGAAGTAGGGTAAAAAAAAAATCCAAACCTCTACCATAAGCTAGCTCTTCTCTTCTTCCCTATTCTGTAGAACTAAGAATCTGAAACAGATGTAGTATATCTTTGGTGTGATTTGCCCTTCCTAGAAATGTCATCCAGCCAGATGCTAAACAGAAGATGTCCCCACAGGAAATTGATCATGCTGTGGACTGTTCAATAACGAGGAGATAGCAGTTTTTGACCCCAAGAAACGTGAACTCTTATTTGAAAAAGGAAAAAAAAATACATGAAATTATGAAACAAAGGCAAAATTATGAATTTTGGTGACCTGCCAAATCAATATACGGCTCATGGACTTTGGAGCCAGCTCTTCCTTGGAGAACCTCGACTCTACTATGTAGCAGTTGTCCAGCCTGGAGTATATTCCTTAATTTTTTGAGTACAGTTTCCTTATTTGATAAATCAGTACCTAACTGATTGGGTTGTTGTATTGAGTTACCTTTACACACACACACACACACACACACACACACACACACACACACGTGTTTAGAAGGGTGTCTGACACATACTATGTGTTGACCATAAAGTCAGATCAACGTGATGGGTAAATACAAAATTTGCAAACTCTTGGATTTAGTGCATGTTCAGCATTTTCTTCTGTTTTGAAAGCGTGCTGGTCTTTTTTACGGTCACTTTTTTCTCAAGGCTTCATTTTTGTAGAGCAGTTTTAGGTTCACAACAAAACGGAGAGGAAGGTGCCAAGATTCCCCATATACCCCACGTGGCCGCACACAGGGGCCACTCCCTCATTATCCCCATCCTCCACCACGGGGACACTGGTTGCACTGGAGGAGCCTGCCCTGACATGCGCTCATCCCTCGCAGTTCACAGGGTTCACCTTTGGGGCCGCACACGTGTCTAATGGCAGACAGCCATCACTAGCATCACAGGGGATTGTCACTGTCCTCGAAATCTTCTTTCCTCTGCCTATCCATCCCTCCTCCTCCATGGTGTACTTTTCAGGTTTTGTGCTTATTTCTTTATTTCTTTTTTTAAAGATCTTGTTTATTTGGGAGAGAGAGCAAGCATGAGTAGGGGCAGGGGCAGAGGGAGAGGGATGAGGGCCTGTTGCAGGGCTCCATCTCCAGACCCTACGATTTGTGTTTATTAAAATGTCTAACTGGGGGCACCTGAGTGGCTCATGTGGTTAAGAATCTGACTTCGGCTCAGGTCATGGTCTCAAGGTTGCAGGATGCAGCTCAGCCTTGAGCTCTGGGCTCAGCAGGGAGTCCACTGGCCGCCCCACCCCCCAACGCCCTTCTCTCTCGTGCTCTAGCTCTCTCTCAAATAAATAAAATAAAGTAAATAAAATAAATAAAAGGTCTGCTTCCTTGACAGCTTATTATCATGAAGTTACCCCCCTCTAACCTCTAAGGGGCAAACAGGCGATGTCCCTTTTCTCCGGACGCTTACATTCTAGCTGGACACTGGCAGAGATAAAAATGTAAATCAGCTGTGGAGTCTGCCTTTAGGGAGCCTACTCCAGATGGGAAATGTGAGATACACACAGATAAAACTTGAGACAGTATAGCATTTGTTAAATGACTTAAGGGAAATAAATGTGAAATATGGTGGGGAAAATGAAAACAAAAGATAGATTTGTTTCCAAAGTAATTTGAGGCATAAATGGGACTATCATTCTTGCCTCTTGATTCCTGTATTTCTGGATTAGTATGCTTTTCACCACAACACATTGTTTTTCCTAAACCAGTTATTGGAAGCCAACACTTTCTATGGTGAAAGAGAACAAGCAAATGTAAATTTTGCTTAAGACATAAGCATTGCATTGATATATTAATATATAAGGAACCCTTTCTCACCTGTGTCTTGAGAGCAACAGATGTCTTTTTGGCTCAGTATACTGATTATAGGAAGTATCCTTATATATTTTTTATATTTGCCATGGTTGCAAGTTGCTAATTCTACCTATTTTTTTAGGCCTCAAGTGAGTACTGTAAAATTTCGAATTGATCACCAAGTAGAAGTAAAAAGAAAAAAAAATAAAATAAAACCACCCAAAACATTATGAGACATTATCTCAGTATTAAATTTCAACAGAAGATCAACACACCTCTAAAAGTATAATTTTCTCCAGTCTGGAAATCTGACCTGTGTTGTATGCATAAAACTCAGTCCTGCTTTGGGATTAAATCCATTAGTTTCTTATGAACAGCGAGGTTGTTACCAAATGAGGCAGGCAGACATAACTTCCAGAACTATTAGTGGAAACCTAATCTGCTGTTTTCCATTAACTGGGTGCACATCATTAATCACAAAAATGATGCATGTTGAAAACTACAGGGGTTTGGCCAGAGAGTAGAAAGTGATAATGTAGCACAATGTGTCTTTTTGTTTCTTGGGTTGGTTTTTTTTTTTTTTTTTTTTTTTCCTCCTGATTCACTGAGTAACAAACACTGAACTTTTGCAACTCATTTTCTTCACATTTTCTGTTGGCCTGAAAAAATGGAAGAACTGGACAGGCAGGCATGAGATTTTCTGTTTTTGTCTCCTTTTTAAAGCTTTATGTTAACGTGCATTGCACTGATGTTTTGGCAATGGGGTGATTGTTACACTCCAGAGATACTGCTGGCTTTGGATCTAAGAAGATTAGGACTTAAAGCAAGTGACTGTTTACTTAAATAAAAAGTCTTTCAAAGATTGATCTTTGGGGATGGGCTCAAGTAGGAGCATGCTTAGGAACCAGCCATGCAAAGAGTGAGGAAAAGAGCTCTTGGAACATTTCCAGTTCATACTCGTCCTCATTCAACCATGTAGAGTCCCCCCGAAGGAAGGAGAGAGGCAAGGTCTTTCTTTCCTCGAGTATTAGTTTGCTTGGCTGCCATAACCAAGCACTACAGACCTGGGGTGGCGCAAGCAACAGAAATTTTCTTCTCTCCTGCTGGGAAGTGTAAAGAGCAGGATGCTGGGCTCTCTGGCTCCTGGTGAGAGCTCCCCTCCGGGCTTGTAGATGGCCACCATCTCACTGTGTCCTCACCTGTTGGAGAGAGACAGCTTTTCCTCTTCTTCCTCTAAGGGCACCGGGCCTATCAGCTCAGGGTCCCTTATCACTTCATGTCACCGTAATTAGCTCCCAAAGGCCCCGTCTCCAAATACAGTGACAGAATTTGGGCTTCAACATGAATTTGGGATTGTGGGGGCGAGAATTCAGTCCATGGAACTAGATGCATATTGCACCTATGACTTTTTTATGTAGAAGCATTACAAATGACTCGGCTCATCATCTGGTATGACAGTGTTGCAGATGTTATCTGTCCAGTATTCATTTCCCTCTCCTTTTTGTACACTGCAAAGAATCTCTCCCACCCTCCTTACTGCCCTGTCTTCCTTTGCAGGTAGGGGTGGTCCTAGGACACGCTCCAGCCATGAGTTAGGACGGCAAATCTGCCGGGGGTACTTCTGGGAAAGATGTTTGTCCCTGATTTTTTTTAAATTCATTTTTATTTTATTTATTTATGAGAGACAGAGAGAGAGTGAGAGACAGAGAGGCAGAGACACAGGCAGAGGGAGAAGCAGGCTCCATGTAGGGAGCCTGATGTGGGGCTTGATCCCCGGACTCCAGGATCACACCCTGGGCCGAAGGTGGTACTAAACCACTGATCCAACCGGGGTGTCCCTGATTTAAAAAAAAAAAAAAAAAAAAAAGACTTGTTTTTTCATGAGAGCATGATGGTTGGCACTATTGCAGTTATCCTGTAACCGTGAGGAAGGAGATGAACTGAGGGTAAGAGCACAGGGAATGGAAGGAGCCAGGGCCCTACCTCTGGCAAAGTAATAACGACAATAATATTTAAAATAAAAACTATTTTATTTTTTCAAGATTTTATTTGTTCATTCATGAGAGACACGGGGGGAGGGGGGCGGGCAGAGACCCAGGCAGAGGGAGAAGCAGGCCCCACACAGGGAGCCCGACGTGGGGCTCGATCCCGGGTCTCCAGGATCACGCCCTGGGCTGAGGCAGTGCTGAACCCCTGAGCCACCCGGGCTGCCCAAATAAAAACTATTTTGAAACAACTTTTAGATGAGTATTCTCCTGTGCGGACAGAGGCATCCTAATAGCCCGTGTCACATCTTTGAGCTGCCAAGGAGGGTGCTGCCGCTATCCTTTGGGGATAGCACCCGTGAGGCCTGCGGCTGGATTAAAAGCACACACCTGTGCCGATGGAGGAGACCGTTTTCCAGTCCCGTTGTACAGAGAAGACAGCCCTGTACACCTGAAAGTGTAAACCGGGCTGTAAGGCAGCGAGTCCGTGGCCGGAGGGAGAAGGCCGCGCTGGGTGACCGCGAGGCCCGTCGGGTCCGTTGCTTGTCCAGGACAGCGGGCTGCATGCGGACTCGGGTGTCCGCTGGATTTGGTATTGGATCAGGAGCTAAGGGAACGTTCCTCGTCTTCACGCATGGGCTACGTTGCAGAACCCTTCCCACCTTTTCCTCTTCAGCATCCAGCCTTGCTCCCGGGCGCGGACTCTGGCCCGTCCTGAGGTCTGGGCTTGGCCCGGGGCCTGCGGCGGGTGCTCCGGCTCCTCCTCACATTCTCTACACACCCTCTGTGTGACGGGCTCTGAAGGAAGCAGCCTTTTGCTGCTAACGTGTAATCCTAATGATTTCCTAGTCGTTTCATTTGAAGTGCTCCAAGTGGGTTTGGACAACCTCCCGTGTCATTATAGTCCTTGTTTTCGTGAAACTTGCAAGCCTGTGAGGACGCCCCCTCCCTGAGCCCTGCAGCGATCTGCTCTTCTTATAAAAGCATCTGCTTCCCGCCCCCTTTAGGTTCTGGCCGACTCCTTGATGAAACCCACAGTTTGCAAATAAATGCAGACAAACGAGGGAGGGGGTCCTGCCCGAGAGCACACTGACCCCCCCAGCATGCAGCACGGAGGCCCCGGGTCCCGCGGCCACCTGCCTTGGCGGGCGGGAGGCCATGGCCTGTCACTGATGCTCCCGAGAACCATTCCCAGGAATGAACTCACTTCTCCTTTAATAGCGGGTTGGCGAGTAACGAACAGTAAGGAGAGTGGCCTAGTGTGTGTTCAGCGTGTGACTTTTTTTTTTTTTTGTCTTCAGGAGATGGTGTTATCCGGGAGGCCTGGGGACACAGGTGCCCCAAAGGGGGTGGAAGGGATGTGCTTGCTCCCCTGCACCCAGCCCGGCTCGTTGAGTGTGCACGGACACCCCCTGCTCCCTTGTTCTCCACACCTCCTTATTGATTATTTAGCATACGTTTACTGGGCTCATCTCTGTGTACCCAGATTAAAAAGTGTATCTACTGGGGCAGGATTCCTAACCAAACACCACCACCCCCAAAACAAAACAAAACAAAACAAACAAAAAAAACGCTGAGTTTTTCCTTCTCATCAGTTTAATGATGCCTCTGACAATGCTGTGCCACGTATCCATGCAGCACCACCATATCATGGAAGAAAGCAGAGACAACAATTTAAGATGAATTCTTTATTCAGTTATTTTTGTCTGCAGACTTTGATAGTTAATTGGAATTATTCTCCTTTTTTTTTTTTTAGGGCTTTCAAGTTTCTGTACAACTTGAATTTTTGTGTGCCCTGTTTGTCCATTTCCACTTCAAAGAGTGCTTTTTTATTTATTTTTTCTTATTTTAGGCTACTTGCGGTATGTGAACAAAATTACTAGCTCTTCACAGGAAGAACAAAACTGAGTGACATTATGTTTTTATTTAAAATTTAACTTGTATGCTGCGGGGATTTCAGTTTCTTAGACCATGATGGAAAAATTAAAGGATATAATTATCTATTTTACTGTGAGTTTTTCAATAGAGAGAATATTGTAGGAAGGAAATCTAAAGGAAATGTCAGGCCTGGTTATAGTTTGTATCTGTTTTACTATTTCTTTAGATGATATTAAAGAGAATCTATTCTGTTGCCAGTAATAGAAGTTGGGATATGAAGGGAAACAAACTTTGGATGCTGTAAATTAAAACATCCACTTTTGTAATCTAGTGGAAAATTTATGATTAATTTTAGTTGTTATCATTTTCAAAAGGTGTTTTTAAAACTGTCATTATAAAACTAGCTGCTACATGTTATTTCTGCATTTAGTTTTATAAATAACCGTTGCACACACCACTGGAATTCCCTGATGAGATTTAGATTCTTAATATTCTTTGAATGATCTTTTAAAAAATCATTCTTCTCAGCAGTAAATTCTTCTGGAAGGAGTAAATCAATTCTCATTTTATGTTCAAAAATAAGGTCTGTAGTCATAAATTTATACCAAGTGATAATTCAATACGGTAATAAAGAATGGAAAATTTCTAGCACCTGGAGATCAAAGTTTAGTTCAAACCTCAACATCTTTAGATCTGAGTATTTTGCAACAACAGCACAAATATCATACTTGGAAATAGATACAGTGATTCTCCAGGTTAATATTTATTTAAAAAAGAAAACCACTTTTGGTTTGGTTGTGAGCTTCATAATAGAAGGCTTTCAAAGGGGATGAAGTCCGCTTAGCACCATTAATACCAGGGTGGTTTTCTTTGTTGTGGTTGTTGTTATTTATTTATTTTTTGGTTGTTCTTCATCTTTTTTCTGCTGTGTTTTCACCTCTTCCTGGTTTTCTCCCCTCTTGGCAGTGGGGGGGAATTGCAAGCAGAACAATAAACACGTTACCAAATAATTTTATTTATTGAATATATATTATTGAATATATATGATATTGAATTATTGAATATTATATATTCTCTCTATATGTATATATATTACATTAGTATTGTGACATGCTACATGCAAATTAAGTTTTATTTTGTGTGTGTGTCAGTATAATATAGAATGGAGGCCACTTTGTATACCGGGTAAAGGTTTGAGCTGCATGTCACTGGCCTGTGTTTGATTCCATGTCCAGTGGTCGATACCTCCTTGCCCACTGAGTGACTATTTTGTGGGATCTTTTGAGTTTCAGTCCCTGAAGTATGGGGTGTTAGCTGGTCTTACATGCGTTTGATGAGGTTCTAAGGAGGTAATGAAAGCTGCGAAGGCATCTATGTAAAGCTCGTATTTACAAATGGGAGACTCACACTAAAGCTAGCAAAGTAACACAAGGAACAGATTTGAAAGGATTTGAGATTCAGTCACAGCATAAGGGAAGTGGAAGATCCAAGAAGCCTGAAGAAGACCTGGAACTCAGAGTAGCCCTGAGGGCAACAGCAACTTTGACTTCCTCTGTGAAGGTCAACTGTGAACAACTCACTTCTTTATCAGTTTGACAGATATTTATCAAGCAACCTACTCTATGCCAGGCACTCTTCTGGCTGCTCGGATGCACCGGGCTGAGGTCTCAAAGTTCCCGTTCTCCTGGAATTCCAGTTTTGGGCGGGGGATAAGTAATTAAATGAGAAAAAGATTAGAATCCAAGAAGTGCTATACAGATAACTAAGATAGAATAATGACAGGCCTTGGAAAGCACCTTGGACCAGGTGGTTTAGGGAGAGCTGGTTGTTTGAGAAGATGACCTTCAACCTGGAGATCGGAATGGCAAAAAGGACGTAGGCACACTAAGATCATAAAGAAATGCATTAGAGTCAGAGAAAACAGCTAAATGAAGGCTTTTAAATCTGGAAGGAGATTGGCATGGTGGAGGGACAGAGACAGGCCTAGGGGTCAACGATGAGATGGGGAGATTCTCGTAATGTGGAGCTCTGTAATCCAAGGGAAAGTCTGAAGTCTTTTTTTGAAGATTGTCATCAAGAGCTTCTATTTACTCACTTTGGGTCTCTTCTTATCCACATTCCACATGTATGCTCTTTGGTCTCTCCAGTGCTTACTCTCCAGTCACAGCTCTGGTGGTTTTCCATCTTGATAATGGTAACATTCTCCTGACTCTTATAAATCAGTTACTTTTCTTGGGATGCTAATTTGCTGATAATTGTATTGCCCAGATTTTGCCAGTGTTTCCTTGAACTTCGAATGATTAGCCATCATTTGAGGCCCTTCATAATTTAGCTTCAGTCAACTGCTTCAAATCTCTCTACCATCATTATTTTTTTCTTGGCACCATCTGCTTAATAAATTGCAAACTGCTCTAGCTGTGCTTTGGACAATTTAGGCACTTTGTGTGTGTGTGTGTGTGCGTGTGTGTGTGCATGTGTGTGAATTTGCACACAGTATATCTATCTTCTCAAGTGCCTTTGTGTCTTTCTTTCCCTTGTCACCACGAAGCCTTTGCTAGGCACTTCAGTTCTCATATCTGTGTTGCTTACATGGCTAGACATTAGGTTTTAGTATTTCATATAGTTTTGTGTCTTGTGCCTCCAAGTAGACTGTGGGGTGTGCCCTGAGGACAGTGTAATACTTACGTGGTGCTTTGTATTTTATAAAGCAGTTTGACAAATTAAAAAAATCAGCCTTACAATGATACGAGGTCACAAGGAAGAGTATGATGATTTGTATTTTAGTGGTAAGGACTGACAGATGATATAAGTGACTTGTGTAGGGTCATCTTACTAGCTAGAATTGAGTTAGGTTCCCTAAAGATAAATTCTAGTATCTCTCTAGTGTGCTGGGCTGTTTGTTTATTGATAATAACTTTCCAGTCTTGGTGTCAAAAGCCAATTGTACTTGCTGATGAAATATTAAGCGATGGGATGAGAGTAGGGTTATAATTTTTTCATTTTCATGCAGTTTTTCAGGAGACCTTTTTCTTTCTTTCTTTTTTTTTTGTCTTCTTCCTTTTTCAGAGAGAGAAAGGGAGAGCAGGAGAGGGACAGAGGGAGAGCGAGAACCTCTCCTTGTGGGGCCCAGTCTCACGACCCTGAGATCATGACCCCGGCTAAAACCAAGAGTCAGGTGCTCAACTGACTAAGGTACCCAGACACCCCAGGAGACATTTTCTTAATATTACTTGGTAGTATTTCTTTAAAAAATAAGTACTTTTATGGTCTAAGAATTGATTGGATGAAGTAAACTTAATGCTTAAGGGACAACTCAGAACTTTGGTGGATTGGATTTCAATTCATTTTCACAACCAACCAAGTATTTATTGAGTTGTTACTACATGCTAAGTTTGGGGAGAAACCAAACAAGTATGAAAATAGTTTTAGGGATGCCTGGGTGGCTCAGTGGTTGAGCCTCTGCCTTTGGCTCAGGTCGTGACCCCGGGGTCCTGGGATCGAGTCCCACATGGAGCTCCCTACAGGGAGCCTGCTTCTCCTTCTGCCTGTGTCTCTGCCTTTTTCTCTGTGTCTCTCGGGAATAAATAAATAAAATCTTAAATAATTTTATACTTTTTGTTTAGGGAATATAAAGTTCACCAAGGAGATTGCCCATGTGTTTATATAAGTTTTTGTGGTAAGTGATGATTAAATGGGATTTTGTTACATAATTATGTCAAAATGTATACATGTTTGGAAATACTGTGATAAAATAATAGGAAAAAAACAAGACTTTTGAGGGAAATGGAACATCCATATCAGCTGTCTTGTATTGTTATTTAATTAAATGTCCAATGGAGTGAAGAAAACCATACTATCAATGGAACTCTGAGAAGGAAGCAACACCTGGGTTCTTTGGTCAGACAAAAATGGAGCTGTATCTGGGAATATAAAGGGCGGAGTTGAAGGGGGTTTAGGTTTCCCAGTTACAAGGCACAGATAGTGCCTTCAGGTACTCAGAGGGGACACCACACTGGTCTGGCTGAAGTCAGGGTCTTGAAATTGGGAGTGGTGATAGATTCCATGGAATGGCTTAGATCCCAATACTGAGAAGTATCTGAATCCAGGTTATAGGGTTTGTTTTATTTTGATTCCTAACTGCTGGTGGCTCACTCAGAAGAAGAGTCTATTTAGCAGATCAGCGTGATGACAGTAATGATTTTTAACACTCATTTTTTCAAGACTGAGCTCAGCAGATCAAAGGTGGGCCCTGACTTAGCATTTGCTGGCCATGCTCACCTCTATTATCCGAGCTCCATCTGTTCACACCAGACTCTTGATGTTGTGACATTGGACAGTTTAGAGGATGGCCTGTTGGGGGGTGGGGGGCAAGGCCTACTTTTGTTACTTAGTTCCCTTTCTGCTAGGTAGAGATTTATTTGTTATGAAAGGTAATCAGGTTTTGGCAGACAGACTCTCATTAGGAAGAAAGAAAAAAAAAGAAAAGGATTCAAGGATTCTTCCTTTGTCAACAGAATTGCTAAATTTTGTTCCTTTAAAGCCTTTTCTTTCTGCTGGGATCGCTGGGGAACGTTCCCTTATTATAAAGGATGAAGGATGTCCAGATGATGCTCTTCTCTTCCATCTGCCCGTTAAATCCTTAATCTCCTACACCTGGGTGGCTTCTAATCCTTTATGCACTCTGGGTACCAGTGGTTCCAAGTCCTGTGTCAGGCGTACCCTGTAAGTTTCCTCGTGCTGGAGAAGGGCATCCTGTGCCCCAAGTCGTCCCGGATAGTAGAGCGACTTGCCGTTCGCAGATGACCTTGGCAGTTTTAATGCGACCCAGTTGGTGAATGGCACACCCTGCCTGCATGGTGGCCGGCGGCCGGAGGGCCCCTGCCCCCTCGGGGTTCCCTTGGGCCTGAGGTCCTCGCTCTTTTCCTCGCGGCCACTTACTCCACTTGCTCCTTGGTTTGGGGCCAGGTGGGTTACTTAGTCGTGGGCCTGACTTGTGAGGCACAGAAGTCTGAGGTCAGTGTGGTTTGGGGTCTTTGGGTTGTTCGCGAGGAGAGTCCGGCAGAGGGTGCAGGAGGCAGAGGCAGGCCGCCCTGCGTGGTGACCGCGGCACCAGCGCCCCCATGGGCTGCCTTGTCGGGTGCTCGCGCCCTGAGGCCGGGTCAGCCTGGAGCCTCAGCCGTGGAGGCCGCCCAGCAGGTGGGGACCGTGCTCATGGGGTCCCATGTCCCAGACGCTCACCAAGGGGGCAGGGAGGTGCAGCCTGGCCGGTGTTCTCCGAGGAAAGCCTGGGAGGGTCACCGGGAGCTGCTTTCCACGCGGGTGGCCAAGCAGGGGCCAGCTCACCAGGCTGGGGGTGGGGGGCCCTGCCATCCGGGACCCTTGCACCTCGCATCAGCCGTCGTGCGAATGCACCACGACGGTTTGGAGAAGCCGCGGCTGGAGCCGCCTCCCTAGTGTCCGTCTTCGCACCGCTAAGACCCCGAGGACGGCGAGCCTCACCTTTGCCCTGGGATTACCTGCAGAGGGCGGGCCGGGTGCCCGGGGAGGGAGGCGCTGCCCGGGAGAATCGTGTTTGTCAGGTTTGAGGGGAAGGAAAAGAAATGATAATAATAACAAAAATATAGATGACTCTTAATTTGGAGGGAGTCCTTTGGATAAGACGCCTTGGAGAGAGGCTGTGCGTCCGGGTTTCCTCGCCAGCAACAGAGGCGGTGACACCTGTAGACGGGCTACCCCGCCTCTCGCTGCCACGGAGCTGGGAGGCAGGAAGTCCGACTGGTCGTGGCCTTGCGGGGGGCAGGGGGGGCGGCCGCGCTCGCATCTGCACCTGCCGCGCTCGCACCTGCCCCTGCTCCTGCATCTGCCCCTGCACCTGCCGCGCTCGCACCTGCACCTGTACCTGCACCTGCCGCGCTCGCACCTGTACCTGCTGCGCTCTCACCTGCACCTGCCCGAGCTCTCAGCTGCACCTGCTGCACGCTTGCACCTGCACCTGCCGGGCTCCCACCTGTACCTGCCAGGCTCGCACCTGCACCTGCTGCGCCCCGCCTGGGCCGCTGTGCGCCGTGGACGGACGGACAGACGGAAGGCCCGACGGCCCGAGGGGCCCTGCAGAAGGCCGATTCCTCCGCGCGTCCCCTCCGGCTTCCGCCCCGGGAGCCGCGCTCCTGAGCAAGAACCTTGCCCTCGGCCGAGGATGGGGGCGGGGTTGCGGGTGGGGGTGGGGGCGCCCCCCGCGGGACCCTTGACCCGGGCCCTGGAGAGAAGTCTGCCGGGTGTGCGGGTGGGTCCCGTGGAACGAGCGACTGACCCTTTGGCCTAAGGAGCAGGTTCCGGGGCAGGCTTGTCTGTCGCCGGCGGTGTGCCGGCGGCGGAGGGGACAGGGCTGAGCTGTGGGGTCCGCTGTGGGGTCTACTGTGGGTCCGCACCACCACCGGGACCGCACCATCCGCCGACTGCCTCGACGCCCCCAATCCCCCCACGCTCCCCGACGCCCCCCACCCCCTTGACGCCTGACCACCCCGACGCCCCCCGACCCCCTTGACACCCCCGACCCCCTCGACGCCCCCAATCCCCCACGCCCCTGACTCCCCCCGACCCCCTTGACGCCTGACGCCCCCGACACCCCGACGCCCCCCGACCCCCTTGACACCCCCGACCGCCTCGACGCCCCCAATCCCCCCACGCTCCCCGATGCCCCCCGATGCCCCTTGATGCCCCCACGCCTCCCTACCGCTCCCGACGCCCCCAATCTCCCGACGCCCCTCGACCCCCCCAACCCCCCGACGCCCCCCGACCCCCCACGGCCCCGACCCCCCGGCGCCCTCGACGCCCCCCGACCCCCTACTGCCCCCGATGTCCCTCGACCCCCGACCCCCCTACTGCCCCCGACCCCCCGACGGCCCCCTGCCTGCGGATCTGAAGGCCGGGGGCGGGGTGACCTGGGGGCTGTGCGGGGCCTTCCCGTGGCCGCGGGTTCTCTGGAGCCTCCCTCCCCCGAGGCCCCTCCAACCCCTTCCGTGCCGCTGAGAGCTTCAGTCTCCAGGCGACGGGAGGCCCCTCGCTTTTATCGACTCTTTGTGCTCTTGACTTCTCCGCAACAGTGACGTGACCACACCCTCTTCTCCCTCCTTAGATCTAAGCACCTGTATCTACTTGTATTTAGAAACAAAAAACCCAACTCTGACCATTTATCTCTCCTCTCTTTTTCTGGTCTTTCTCATCCAGAGTATTAGTTTTATAAATAATGTATTTTTAATATGAAACAGAAATATTTAATGAATATATAAATTTATAGAGAGTTTTATATAATATATACAAAGTAGTATTTTTATGAATGTATGACTGTGTACAAGATATAAAGAACAATAAATAAATGTACATGTACCAAGACACTAAAATAACATCACTGGAATCGCCTGAGAGCTCCTTTCTATTAAAACCTTTCTTCTATCCCAAAGAAAACAGTATTCTGAATTGTATGGTCATCATTTTCTTCCTAGTTCTTTACCTTATTTAAATATTTTGTCAACGTTCGTATGTTTTTGAGATATTCTGTAAATTATATCACATTTTGTACATTTTTGGCCACTTGATCCATCTCCACCCACACCCATTCCCATATTTTTTGTGGAACTGTAATTCTTTTTCTCTGCTGTATTACATTTTTGAATATACAGTCTTCTCCCTATGGACATTTGTGTTGTTCCTGGATTTCCTAACTGCTATATTTAAAAACAGTATTGTGGGAAACGATTCTGGGAAATGAACTAGGGGTGGTGGAAGGGGAGGTGGGTGGGGGGTGGGGGTGACTGGGTGACGGGCACTGAGGTGGGCACTTGACGGGATGAGCACTGGGTGTTATTCTATATGTTGGCAAATTGAACACCAATAAAAAATAAATTTATAAAAAAAACAAAAACCACAACTTTGGCTATCAGTGTGTGTGTGTGTGTGTTTTGTTTTTGTTTTTTAAGATTTTTAAAAATTTGTTGACCTGACAGAGAGTGCACACAGAGGCTGGGGGAGAAACAGTATTGTTCCTTTGTGTACATTCTTGTACATGTGTCTTCTTGCACATGTCTAGGATCTTCTCCAGGTGAAATGGCAAAATTATGGAGGATATACATATTTCACGTGATGCCACTAAGTTATTTGCTAAAATGATTGAACAGTTAGTACTTCAATCAGCACTATGTAATTTCTTTTATTTCATATTCTTGTCAGATGCAACATTATTTGGTACTGTTATATTTTCAGATTTTTCAGATTGGTAGTTTTAGCTTTTTCAGATTTTTTTCCCCATTGGGTGGTGTAAAATTGTGGCAAAAATTTGCATTCCTTCGACTATCTGAATTTCTCTGACTGCTCTTGAGTTTGAGTATATTTTCAAATGTTTGACATTTTTATTTCTACTTTTTTCAAGTGTCCGTTTGTGTCTTTAGTCCATTTTTCTATCGGTTTCTCTACTGCTTATCAGTTGGTAGTTTGTGTGTGTGTGTGTGTGTGTGTGTGTGTTTAAATCTAGTCTAGATATTAATCCTTTGACAAAATGTGTCTTTTTCGGATTTGGATCTATTTCTTGGCTTTTATTGCAGTTCTTTGGACAAAATTTTAGTTTTACTGTTGATGATTTTATTGATTTTTTTAAAATCACAGATTTAAAAAATATTTTAAGAAACCTTTCCAACTCTGTGGTTATTTTGTTCTATATTTTTCTTTTTTTTTTTTTTAAAGATTTTATTTATTTATTCGTGAGAGAGGCAGAGACATAGGCAGAGGGAGAAGCAGGCTCCCTGCAGGGAGTATGATGTGGGACTTGATCCCGGGACCCTGGGATCACAAACTGAGCCAAAGGCAGATACTCAACCACTGAGGCACCCAGATGCCCCTGTTCTATGTTTCCTTAAAAAAATAATGACTTGCCTTTCAAATTTAAGTATTTAATAGCTTTGGAATTGATTTTATAAATGGTGTGAGGTAGGGCTTCTTATAATAGTCTTCTTAGTGCTCGCTTATGCATGTGCATTGTTCTCCCTCCCTCCTTCTCCATTCCTTCTGTGTGTGCATGTGTGTGCATGTGTGTGCATGTGTGTGCACTTAACATATATTTGCATTTTGTGTACATATATGTATTTATTTTCTCCTGAGCTCTGAGCCCTCTAGTTTTTAACTGCCTGCTAGAAACTGTCTTGTTGATGTCTATCATCTTAACCTTATAAAATAGAACTTTACCCAAACTCAATCCCAGTGTTCACCCCCACATCTAACGAGTTCCTGAGTCCTTTAAATATTTCTTTTGAATGGAGTTTTTTACTTTATTTCTACTATAAACTGTTTCATACCATGTCACCTAATCCTCAGACCTTTGTTACATCTCAAAACTTTCTGAATCTATTTTTTTTCAAGACCTTATTTTTTTTTTACATGAGAGACAACTCAGAGAGGCAGAGACACAGGCAGAGGGAGAAGCAGGCTCCATGTAGGGAGCCCGATGTGGGACTTGATCCCGGGACTCTGGGATCACACCCTGAGCTGAAGGCAAACACTCAACCACTGAACTACCCAGGAGTCCCTTGAATATATTTTTTCCACACTGACACCATGTCACTATTAATTTTTCTAAAGAAGGACTTTGATTCTCTCAAATTAAAATATTAAAATACCTTTGTTAACTCCTTAGTGTCCTTATGTGAAAGTGTCTGGTCTCTGTTGCTGTCCAGTGTCTTTTTATTTTATTTTATTTTATTTATTTGCTGTCCAGTGTCTTATGTCTACTTTCAACTCTATTTTCCTTTATCTTCCACTGGGAAATCTCTCTTCTAAATTAGTTTCTTTTTAAATTGACTTGTACTTTCTGTGCCAATTACTTCATTCCATTGAACTTATTGTTCTCCTTTCTGGAAAATCTAAAGCAAACCCTTGCTGTCATTCTTTTGGCATTCATCATCAACTGAATTATAATTTCCTGACTATTTTTTGTTGAACTGAGGTACCAATTCTTATGTATATTTTTTTGTATTCTCTGTAGCATCTATCACAATACCTAGCATATAATAGGTAATTAATAAATATCAGTAGGTTGATTAGGAGAAGAATACTAATATTATGCAATACAAGTCTGTTTGGATTGACCTGGGTGAATTTTTAAAATTTTATTTGAATTGGGGAGTTGGATTTTAAGCATTCCTATGTCAAAAGTTATATTTAGGATAATTGGCAGATTCTGTATTTTTCTGAGAGATCCTAATTTCCAATCTCCACGGAGAGTCTTTTCATCCTAAACTGCATGTATCTTTTTACGCTCACTGTATGTAAGTAGTTAATTCTCTTTTTCTTTCTCAACTTTTCTTTCTCCTTTTGTTTCCATATCTTCGTTGATTTCTCACTTTCTCTATAGAAATAATTCTTCCAGATTCTAGCAGACTTATTTTCTTCCCTTTCCATTTTATAAACAGGCCAAGTAATAGTGAAGCTGCCTAGACTAACTGTTCAAGTCAGAAACTTTAAATCCTCTAAGCTACTAATGATGTAGAGGGTGAATCCAGTGTTCTTTGGTGATTCATGTGAAGTTGGGGGGAAAAAAAGAAAAGGGAAAATGTGATTCAAGCCTTTCCATTAGTCAACTTTATTTCAGCTGCTAATTTGTCTACACTAAAACGACAGTGATAAATCAATGAAATGCTGGCTTTGAGAAGGAAGTTCTTTACAAATCTACTAAAAGGCATATCAACCTCTTTTTTCTTCTTTTTCGAACTTAGTGTTTAAGTCTCCTCTATAACAATCAAGAAGACAATACTTAGAAGACGAGTAGAATAAAGAGCCATTTTTACATTTGGAAACAATTTATTTAAGAAAAGAAATATAGACATAGTGAAATAGGCATAGAGGTGTGCTATCTAATCCATTCCTTACACTCCTTCGGTGAATTAGAAAGACATGTTTCTCATAAGTTTTATTTTATAAAACCTGCATTTCTTGTCTTCTCCCCTCTAGATTATTGTCCCTAGTATCCTTACAGTGGGACTTGGGGTCATGTACTGATTTTATGTTAAGATTATTTCTGTGGGAATTTAACATTCTTTTAAATTCTCTTGAATAAGTAAATCTTGAAATGCTTTTCTTTGTGCAGAGTTGCATGTCTGTAGAAATAAAGATGGCTTTTAACCTTATCAATTGGTAGTGTTATGCATGCTGTAAACTGAAAGCCTTGGGTGATTATTTTATTCAACCCCCTGGTTTTGGAGACTCACAGAGGCCACACAATCTGTGGAGAGGTGTGTGTCAGGATTTCCTTTCTGTTCAGCTACTTTTAAAATGACAAATTTTATGCATTTCACAATGAAATAATTTTGTTTTCCCTTAAAGTCAGACAAAACTGTGTTTTATATAATTTTATCATCTGTATCCTTTGAAATTACTTGTTCTATAAATATAACGAATCAGGAGTAGTTTTAGAAGTTAAAATATTTTTGGTAAAGTTTTGCCTCCCTGATGATAAATGCTGTTCTCTTCAGTAGTTATATTAACTAAAGAAAACTTGCTGTTTTGAGGATTATCCTAAGATATTTTTTTTCTCATAGAGCAGTTATGTTCCTCCTTCATAGCGTCATACTTTGGTTTTGCTTGACAAGATTATGTGGAAAGAGCTCTTACATCACCCCTGTTTACCACTGAAGAGCAGAAGGCACAGTGCTGCTCTCTTAGTCTTTTTAAGTAAGCCACAGGCAAAATATGCAATACATTCATAGAGAATTTAATGCTTGTGTAAGTCGTGGGCTGGGATAGGACCATCCATGACTGTGTTGTATTCTGACTACAGTGCAGTTTTTGTTTTCAGACGATAAACTCCTCTGTTGTTTCAACAGGTACCTAGGCTTCAAATAATTATTCCGTGAGTGTTGTAATGGAGATAATCAGCTCTTGGAACTGCAGTGACAGTGGAAATCCTATGCTCTTTAAATTCTGTGTAAAAATATTCCAAGTGTTTTAAGGGAAGCTGTTTCCATTTTAGAAAGAAATTTGTTTGAACACTTTATTTTAATGGGATAAAATTAAGCAAGGACTCTTCATGCCACAGCTTTAACTTAAGTCTTCCAGCTTAAGAAAATCACTCTTAGAAGAGATTAGGTTAACCTCTCATGGTAGAAAAGAGTCATTTCTACTTAGAGAATCCACGATTTATAACAGAGTAAGACAAGTGAACACTGAATGGTATCCAATCCATATTAAATCACTTTGTTACAAAAATAACCCAGGCAGTGGCATGCATATGGGAAATGTAAAAGGACAGAGATGCTAATGGCTGTGATCTCTAAGTACTTATTTTCTATCCCACTCTTTAGCCATAGGGACACCTTCACACATATCCCCTCTCTGCCCAGCTGGGCATCTTCTGTAGACTGACAAGAGACCTCTACTCCTTAAAGGAATGCCAAGAATAGGGAGCAATAGTAATAAGAGCCAATATAGCTAGAGGTGAGTTCAATGGACAAAAAGGGGGTAACTTTGGAAGACTTAGTTGGAAATGCAGAGCTGGAATCAGCCTGCCAACTTAGGAGATTCTTTTAGTAGTTCAGGGCAGAAAGCGGGATGGATGAATTAGGCCATCGGTAGGGCAGACTTGAAATCAACTGATTTCAGATACGGTGTGGAGATGGAATTGATAGGAATTGAGGGTTGGTTTGGCATGTGGGGTCAGAGAAAGAAGGCAGAGGGGATGCCCTCTTTTCTAATTGTGCAGGTGTAGTGGATTATGATGGCATTTATTGTGATATGAGTTATTTGAGAGGAGGCAAATTGTATGTGTGTGTAAAGGGGTGTGGATGATGCTGATTTAGGGGAGTGTGGATCATCCATGTGGAGTTGACCCATAGTTTGAATATCCTAAAGGTCAGGAAAAGGATCTTAACTACAAAAACAGATTTGAAAGTCATCAGCGTGAAGATGTTGATAGAAGTCAGAGGAAGCTAGTATTGCCCAGGGGCAATAAAGAGAGTAAAGAGAGGGTCTCGTGAACTCCTGCACTTATGATAGTCCGTAGAAGAGTCCAGCAAGTCAGGCCTGTACAGGAGATGGAAGGGAGGAACACAGATTTAAGAGAAAAACTATGAAATTGAGTGATAGGAAATTTAAGGGGAGAGAACACTGCAAGAAGGGCAATTAGAAAAATATCAGATCCTGAAGAAATTTCAAAGAAGCTCAAGTAAAAGGGTTTATTGGCATTTGCATGGAAGATTTTAGTTTTAACTTCTTCCAAATCCATGTTTCAAGTAACTGGAATAGAGCAAAAGGAGGATAAATAGTTCTCGGGCGGAGGGTATTCAGGTTTTTTCTCCCCCCTTTAGCATATTTAAAAATGAGGGGGGGCAGTTGGTGTGTTTCTGTTTGCTTTTTAGTTTAGTAGTAGGGACTTAGCATGATTGGAACTAGCTGCATTGCCCACTGTTCTTAAAAGACATTTTTGAATGTGCTAGAAAATAACCTATCTGTGTCAGGCAAGATAATACAAGTAAACCACTTTATTTTAGCTTAGGTAGATCTAGAACATAAATCATTGAGATAATATCCTTATCCTAAAAGAAGAATATAATAATATACTTTCCTAGCAGCAAAAACAAGGCAGTCTAGTGATCAAAGAATATATCAGCAATGATAACTCCAAAGTATATGCATATTAATACAAAATTGTATAAATGATATTTATAATAGTTAGATGTACATTTATAGAAATTGTGGTTTCAGGACACCTGGATGACTCAGTGGTTGAGCATCAGCTTTCCACTCAGGTCGTGATCCCAGGGTCCTAGGATCGAGTCCCGCATCAGGCCCCCTGGGGGAGCCTGCTTCTCCCTCTGCCTGTGTCTCTGCCTCTCTTTGTTTCTCACGAATAAATAAAAATCTTAAAAAAAAATTTGTGGTTTCTCCTAAAAAAAAGAAAAAAGACATTTTTGCTTTTGCAATTTAAAGAAATATTTTTAAAATACAGATACTACAATACTTAGAATCATAATGTGTTTAACATTTTTTTGACTTCTTATGTTTTATATTTTAAAGCAAGTAGCAATTAAGACATACAATTTTCCTGCACTTGAATGTGATATATACTTTTACTTAACATTTTAAAAATATTGAGGGTGATGAAAAATACTATTTTAGTTTCTGTACTTAGCACCAAGCATCAGGATATTTGAGAAAATTGACAAGAAAATTTCTCATTTTTGTATTTAAAAAATACACTGTGAGTAAAAACATTGTTATTTTGGGAAAGAGAATTGTATTAAAAGTGATACTAAATTTTTTTTACAATGGGTCAGTTATATTTTTATGCCTATAGTTTAAAAAGTAGTCATATTTGCCTTCCACAAGGGCGAACAATAATTAATGTGTTTGCTAAGTATTTTTCAAGTACCCTTTTCATGCCAGGCACTGTTCTGGATACTTAACAATGTACCAGTGAATAAAAGGAACAGGTTAATTAGTACTGTGAAGAAGCTTTTGTAGGAGGTTACGGGAGACAATCCACAGCCCACATTTGAAATAAGACCAGAAAGTAGTAACGGCTGGGGAAAGAGAGCCGAGCAGGATGGTGATGGCCGTGGAGAGGTGAGGGGCAGGGGCAGGTTGTGGTTTGACATTGAGTGGTCGGGGTGGGTTGGGCCCAGTGGGCTCCTGGGCAAGGGCACAAGGAAGGGGAGGGGACCAGCAGGTGGACATCTGCCGGAAGAGCGGTTCAGGTAAGGGAGGAGGCCAGGCGCAGGCCATGTGGTGCGGACCTACCCAATGTGTCCAGGAGTAGCCACTGTGGAGGCCCCTGGGCTGGAGGGCAACGAGCAGAAACGAGGTCAAGGAGGCAGTTGGGTCAAGTTACCTGAAAATCCATAGTGCCTGGGAATTCGACTCGTACTCAGGGGACATAGGGATTGATTGGAGCTTCTGGGTAGAAGAGACGCTTGATGTTGGTGGATTTAATTGTTTCCACGTTCTTTAGCACACACTGTAGAAGGATGCAAAGTTAAGCTTGACATTACTTACGTATTATTAATGTCTAGAATAGCATGCTGCAAAGAATTGCTTCCTTGAAAAAAAAAAAAAAAAGAATTGCTTCCATGGAGTCTACTGTCCATGGATGGAATTACCATGTGACGCTATAGGGTCCTGAAGTTTCAGGTATTTTGGCTTCATATATGCCTTGCTTTCAGAATTCTAAAAAAGTTTCATTTTGGTGAATTAAGAGTGGTTTGAAACAGTCACCTTTATGTGTAGCATGAAAACGAATTTGCCTAAGATATTATAATCACTTGGTTTGTTTCTTCTTTTTTTTTCTTTTTTTCCTCCTCAGGACCAATTTTTAAACCTTCTTGTCCTCTGTACACACTGATGTTGGCCCTATGGTTTTGCCATATTCTACAGAGAGGTTGGCAAATGATGATCAAACCTGGCCTATGGCCTGTTTTTGCACCTCGTGATCCCGTAATGGTTTTTGTAAAAGAAAAGAAGATTTCATGACATAGGAAAATGATAGGGAATTAAATTTCAGTTTCCACGAATAAAGCTTTACTGGCACATGGCCATACTCATTCCTTTACCTGTTGTCTGCAGTGCCCTTGTGCCACAGTGACAGACTTGAGAAGTGACAGAGAGCATGTGGCTCTTGAAGCCTTAAGTATTTTCTGTCAGATGCTCTCAAGAACAAGTTTGGTGACCCCTGTCCTAGAGCAGTGCTTTTCAATCTTTGCTGTGTGTGTAGAATTGCATGGCGGTGGAGGGGCTTCTTCATCCTAGACCTTGCTCCCAGGGAGTCTGTCATTATGAGGAGGGTCTCAAGACTGCATTCCTCTCTCGATGGTCCAGGCCCAGCCAGACCACACACCTACAGCACTTCAGCAGCATTGCCCTAAAAGTGGTCCTTCTTGGACTTATGGTCTGGCTTAGCTTATCTTTCCCAGTCTCAGGATAATTAACCGATTTTAGAAGAAGGAGGTAGAGGGAGTTGTCTTTGAATGAACCTGGAAGCAGTCTCCTCCAAGCTGCAGACCTACCCCAAGCATGTGGGATCTCAGAAAATTATGCAGATGTATATTGTACTCTTAACATATATCTGAGTATATTTTAATATAAAAATATCCATTTCCCCTTTTCCACTCTGTCCTTCCTACATAAAGTATTCTATGTGCTCTTGTATATAAATGAGTGCTAAACAGAATGGTGAGTCACATTAATGGCACTTTACTTATTCATTCATTTCACTTTTCTGAATTATCTTATTATTCTTGGACCAGTCAAGGGTTTGTTTTTGTTTTTGTTTCTTTTTGTCTTTTTAAGCAGCAAATGCAATCTGGTTGCTATAAAGTTGTTAATAATTATTTTAAATTTGAAGAATAGTAGTTGAAAATACTCATATGGTGACATACACATAGTTTATTATATAGTCTGTGCCTTAAATGCCGATTAATCATATGGTTACTTGTGGAAGAAAATTTTGTGTTAATAACTTAAGGATTTCTGTACAGTATAGTGAAATCACATATGTGATTTCATACCTGTTTATGTCGGTTATTATATATATATTCCTGTTTCTTACTGTTTTTCTGCACAAATATATTTTGTAATGACTTTGGCTTTGTTCCAAAAGGCCTATGATTTCTTTTTTGAGTTGATCAGCCCTCTGTCATTTATACATATTTGCAAAATTATAATAATTTTTATAGTCATGAATTATTTAAGAGAGCTTAATTGAATTTAGGATAAAGCAGAGGCAAAAATATATTATACGAATATTATGTAAACTCTACACTTAGCGTGTCTTAAGCCATCATAATGGATAAACTAAAATTTGGGCTCCTAGCCAATGTATTACTTAGCTAACTCTTAAAATTTTATTGGCTGTCGTAGGTATATTTACGGTTATTTTCACTTATCTTCTCTGTCTACCAAAATGAGAGAGATGAAAAGCAACAGGCTTTATCTCTTGCTCTAAAACTTTAATTTAGTGAGTTGACTTATTAATAAAATCTACTATGCAAAATGCAGGCAAGTATTCACAAAATTCACTAATTATGGACAGAATCAAGAAGCTAGAGTTTCTGAGACCCATGGGGTCCCCAAAGAAGACTAGTTTGGTAATTCAAGCGACAGAAGAGAAATAGACATCAAACAGCATTTTAACTTCAGGGTGCACTGGGTAAGAAAAAAAAAAAAAGAGAAAGATTTTTTTTTAACGACTTTATTTATTTATTCATGAAACCCAGAGAGAGAGAGAGGCAGAGACACAGGCAGAGGGAGAAGCAGGCTCCCTGCAGGGAGCCGGATGTAGGACTCGATCCCGGGACCCTGGGGTCATGCCCTGAGCCCAAGGCAGATGCTCCACCGCTGAGCCCCCCGGGGCCCTGAAAGATTTCTTTATACATCATATACCAAGAGATGTGGGGAGAAAACTGTGTCTTGAGGAAAGGATTATTTAATCAGCCTTGGTCCCCCTAGAAAGATGATTAGTAGCAGGGTTAGGAATAACGAAATGCTCTGCTCATGAGCGTGGCATGCACGGCATTTAGTGGTTGCCCTTTCAAAAGAATATTTGTTTACTTATACTTCAATTTAGTAAAATAAAATCACAAATTAAACTTCAGGAATGTACTTTGTATACTGCTGAGTACAATAGAAATATCTTTAATTGTCCTTGTGGAAAACATGTTAATAGGATGGAGACTGGGAAATCAGGTAAAGCAGGGGTTAAAAGAGCGCCATCCACACCTGTAAGCACCTGTAAGCTCTATCACTGGCACACCCAGTAGGCACCATCGCCCACCTGAGTCCATCTACCCACAGGGTGTGGTTAGGGAACGGAGTCGGCCTTCTCTGTGTGTCCCCCCTGCTCCCTGTGTACAGGAGCTCCCTGTGCCAAGCTGTCCCAGAAAGATTGCTGAAATGGATTGAATTCGACTTCAGTCAATGAGGTATCTCCTCTTTCCTCAGGCAGTTTAATCATTATTGTCATTTAATTTTAGCAGACCCAACAACTTGTAAAAGTCAGGAAGTTTCTGGAAAAATGCTGTGGCCTGTTACATTTCCATGGGGAAGCCTGAGTTTTGCTTTCCCTAAAATTTTATAAGGCACTTTCCTTCTGTAGTGAGATAGTCTGGCAAATGATGTTTGGTACTTCTGGTAAGGTTTCAGAAGTCTCAGCCAAATGAAACAAAGTAAAAATCTATAAAAGCCTGGAATACAGAGTCATTTACTATTATTACTATTTTATTTAAATTTTAATTGACATACAGTGCCGTATTGGTTTCTGGAGTCGAATCAGTGATTCATCACTTAGAGACCACACCCGGTGCTCGTCCCAACAAGCGCCCTCCTCAGCATCCATCACCCACCTGGCCCGTCCCTGACCCACCCCTCTCCATCAGCCCTCAGTTTGTTCTCTGTCCTTACGGAGTCATTATCATAACAGCAACTATCTCTACTTTGTATCAGTATCTTTACTTGGGTTACCTGCTTTGACCTTCACAAGAATGGATGAAGTGAAATATCATGTCCAATTTATGAAGAAGGAAACTGAAGACTTGGTGCAATTTAGTTAACCAGGGTCACCAAACTAGTGAAAGTTAGTCATGCATTGAACCCCAAACCGTCTCCTTCCAGGGCCTATTTCTTTGACTGCCTCCCCCGCCCAAAGCATTTTTTTGTTTCTTTAACACATGTTTTTGGACTTCTTTATGCCAGACAGGCATTCTTTTAGATGGGATAGAAATATAGATCACCCACGGGTGTTGTCCCGGAGTAGCTTCTTGTCTCGTGGAGGGATGCAAAAGAGTCAGCAAATAATTATACCAGAATTCAAAAGTTAAAGTTAGATGTATGTCATGTACTAGGGAACCTAGAGGAGCATGGCCTGTGGCTTGAGATGGGCAGAAGAAGAATTGATAGGGCAGGTGCACTTTATCCTAAAAGGAATATTGCATTCTCTTTTTGGGAAAAGGAGGAAGCTCATGACAGATATATAGACAGAATATAACAGAAAAATCTAGAGTTACGAAAGAGATATTTTGGTAATTGTATTTCTTTGTGTTTGGAGCCTGGGAAAAATAAAAGCAAAACTGTTAGACAAAGAAGTCAGTGTTTTAAAGAGAAAAGATAAATTAAGTCCTCAATTATACACATGCCAAATTTTAGTTTTGATAAAACTTCAATTAGAATATCAACAGGAATGGCATTTAATATTTTTAAAAAGTATTCTGGTTTTCATCTAAGCCAGTATTTTTCAAAGTCTTTTAAAAAAAGTGTATTTGGATTTTTTTCACATATCATATTAAAAAATTTATGTTTAAAAAACATGGCATATTAAAAAAATAAAATAAAAAACATGGCATAATTTCCATGAGAAATGTATGGATTACAATCATGAAGTCAACAGTACAATTATCTTAAATTTATTTGTATATGCATAACTAATATTTGTATTAGTGTATTTTGGTGTAAATACCAGTGTATTTAGGTATGAAGTTTATGGAGTATATATTTATTTCTTTGTGGATTCTTAATTGCTTTTTGCAAGTTCATGAAATATAAATTGACTTTTCTTTTTTTTTTTTTAATTGACTTTTCTTATGGATCAATTTACTTATTCCAAAAAATGTTTAAGGTACTTTGTTGGGAGCCAGGGATATCCCTGCAGGGAAATGCCATATAGATCTTTTCCTTTCTAACAGTAGCATATTTTATTTTTCTCTCCTGTTATAGTACATTGGTGTGAGCCTCTAAAACCATAGGCTTTTCCCAAGTAGTAAAAGGGGCTGAAAGTTGTGCTGAGAGAACTTCACCCTTTTAACAAGAACGGTAAAAACAAATGCATCCCATGCCAAGCTGGTAGCATAAAGGTGGAACGGGCCAACTGTGAGGAAGTGTAAAGGGCGGAACTGGGAGAACGAGGGAGTGCGGTCAGTCCTCTGAAACACTGTGTCAGTCAGTCACAAACATCTGCAAGGCTGATCCAGGTGAAGGACTGCGACAGGTGAGCCCCACTGGGAGGGAGTCTGTCCAGTCCTCCCGAGGACCCAGCGCGTTGCACCCCGGGCAGCATTGGCAATAGCACGGAGGCTGTAGGACCTGACATCAGTGGGTCTTGTCGGGAAAGCAACAAGATCCCATGGAAAGAATCTGAGTTCAAATTATACAGGTCAGCTCCTTCCTAATGCTGTGGCTTTGCACACATTGCTTACTCTGCTAGTTTTCTATTGCTTCCATAGCAAATCAGCCACAAATTTAATGGCTTAAAACTACCAAGTGCATGACCTTATTACTGTTCCTGTAGGTCAAGTCTGACGTGTCTCGCGGTGCTGAAATCAAGTTCTGTTTAGGAGTGTGTTCCTTTCCAGAGGCTCTAGGAAGGAATGTTTTCTTGCCTTTTCCAACTTTAAGAGGCTGCTCATGTGCATTCTTAGCTCATCGTCCTTTCCATCTTCAGAACCAGAAATAGCTGGTTGAACTCTTCCCACATTGCATCCCTCTGGTCCCTTCTATCTCCCTTTTCCATTTTTAAGGACTCTATGATTCCATTGGGTCCTCCTGAGTAATCCAGTGTGCCCGCCCCATCTCAAAGCCAGGTGATAGCAACTTCAGCTCCTTTTGCAACTTTGATTCCTTATGCAGTCTTAATTTCCCTTTGCCAGGTAACAGCATCTTCGCAGGTACTGGGGTTAGTAGGCAGATGTTCTCTGGGGGCCGTTATTCTGCATACTTATCTTTTATTTTCGGTTCTCTTGTTTGTAAAATGGGACTGTTGTGAAGATTGACAACAGAAGAGATAAAGTGTATTACGTGCCGCGTCTAGGGCCTGGTGTATGGTAGGAACTCAGTCAGTGGTATCTGCTCTTATTTCTTGTTTCCTGAATTTCCTTTACTATTTATTACACTCCCCCTTCTTCCTGAAAAATAAGCAAAAGCTCTCCATTTCTAAAATTGATCTTAAGAGGTTTTTCTGGTGATGAACAGTTTCAGATATGTTGCTTTTATACTAAGAAGCATACAGAGGGGTTTAAATAATTTAGTAAATTTGAGAGCTTAAAAATTAAATTGGTTATAGGTGGAATCCTTTTCAAGCATCCTCTAATTCTCTGTCCTTCACCCTACAGCTCCGGTTCCACTAAACTCCATACCAGTGTTCTCAGACTTGATCAGGAATTAGAATACTTGGAGGTTTCAGTTAGCTTAGATTGCTGGGCCCCATCCCCAGAGTTTCTGACTCATTAGAACTAGGGAAGAATCCGAAAATTCACATTTCTAACAGAGTCCCAGGGCACGTTGAATGCTTTGATCCGTACCCACACTTTGGAAACCAAGGCTCTAGAAATAACCATGAAGAAAATGGGGTTAAATTGGCTTCATGCCCCTGTGCACTAAAATGCAACTCTGTGTTTCTTATTTTTGTTATTTTTTTAATTGCAACCTCCCTCAATACTGAAAAGATCTGGGTAGTGGTCGAAAGTGTTAATTTTAATGGAAATGCAGAACATTTTTCTCTATCCTAAAATGAAAATCCACCATCTAAAACATTGTTATTTGAAATAAAGCAAATTTTAACCATAGATATCAAAAATCTATTTCTTTCTAGCCAAGGAAGAGTGTCTGATGAGGGTTCATATGGATATTTTGGTTATTCTCCATCTTTTTGTTCTAGTCAGCATGGCAGGCTGTTTTTCAATGTGAAAATCATGAAACTGAATGGTTCTCTATCTGGTTATGTCACCACTTCACAAATCAAGTGTCTTTTAATAACACTGTCTTGAGGTTACTAAACATTGTGCTAGTATTTTGCAACATGATGTTTATGCATGAAAAAATAAAATGTTAAATTAATAATGTTTGATACATCCTTGAAATTGTCCTTGGGATATAGCACTATAAAATACCTAACAATTTGTGCCATTTTAAAACTCGGATTTACTTTGATATAGAACCCTACAATAAGTTTCCAAAAGTTATTTCATCTCTATATAGTATATTAAGGTGATATAGGTCAAATTTTCTGTATTTATCTATGTGGTAAGAGGCTGATATTTTAAAGGGAGGAAAAGGATCTCGGGGAAGTCTCATTAAAACTTTCAAGTATGTTGTTAAAAATGTATAGCCCTACAGAATCAATTGCTCTTTAAAAATATATCTAGCTTTTTAAAGAAGTTTAATGTCATCGCACTGATTGAACAATAGAGAATCAAATGCATTGTTGAAGTACTTTGAACTTTTGGGTGATTTATTAAGTCAGACATTCTATTTCAATACTTTTGAACTTAGACTGAGCTTAGATTTTATAAATTCGATTTGTGGCTCATTTCCTAGAAGGATATTGCTTAAAACAGACAGTGAATTAATGAGCTATAGCCAGTCTGATGTTAGTGTTGATTGAAATATCCTGGTGAGACAATATGTAATTGTACATTTCTGTACCATGAAGTCGACCCAGCTCCTAGAACTTTGATAGGAACAGGAAACTTTAGAATTTAGGACCTACCCCAGTGGTTTGTAAGCATCAGAGTGCTTAAGAATCACTTGGTTTGCTCCTTAAACATGCAAGCCCGAAAGGCCCTAACCCTCAGAAATAACTCAGGAGATCTTCAGTAGAACCTGAAAATATTCACTTATTTAATTTTTTTTTATAAATTCATTTTTTGTTGGTGTTCAATTTGCCAACATATAGAATAACACCCAGTGCTCATCCCGTCAAGTGCCCCCCCCAGCTACCTCCACCCCCCGCCCACCTCCCCTTCTACCACCCCTAGTTTGTTTCTCAGAGTTACGAGTCTCTCATGTTCTGTCTCTCTCTCTGATATTTCCCACTCATTTTTTTCTCCTTTGCCCTTTATTCCCTTTCACTATTTTTTATATTCCCCAAATGAATGAAACCATATAATGTTTGTCCTTCTCCGATTGACTTATTTTACTCAGCACAATACCTTTCAGTTCCATCCACATCGAAGCAAATGGCGGGTATTTGTCGTTTCTAATGGCTGAGTAATATTCCATTGTATACATAGACCACAGCTTCCTTATCCATTCATCTTTTGATGGACACCGATCACTTATTTATTTTAGATGGCTCTGATGCAATGATGCAGAGACCCTACTTTGAGAAGCACTGGTCTGGGTTATAGTGATGCTGGGGCATACGTTTGGTGGCAGAAAGGATGGATCACTGCAGGTGGGGTTCAGAAGGAAAATGGACAAAAGTCAACATATTAGTGATAAGAAAGAAAGGTCAGGGGCTTGACTTAAAAGGTGCCTCTGTGAGGGGAGGGTGGGAGGGCACAGAAACGAGTCTTGAGTGACATCCGTATTTAGCAAGCTACAAGAGAATATGAGGTGATCCATCCAATTGCTCCAGTTTACAGCCCGGAGCTAGTATCCATGCGAGCCTAGCACAGGGAGGGGAGAACCACAACAGAATCCAGCACTTTGAGTAGCGGATCCAAGGTTAGAGCTGGGAAAGTTAAGGCGGTGAGAATTTGTAGGGCAGAAAGTGCAGAAAAACATGCACAGAAAGAGCGAGCGCCGGAGGTTTGCAGAGTGTAGGTCCTTTCAAATGAGCAGCTGCACAGGTGCAACTCAAAGAGGCAGGATGAGGATCCCCTGGAAAGCTGCAGGACAAAGAATTCTCAGAATTCACAGGTGGGACGAATTTGCATTCTCCCCAGCCAGGATGGAGAGCCTTCACAGGCAGCATTGGGTAGAGTCCTCAGGATGATACTGCTTTATTAAAGGGGGTAAATGGCCTTATTTAGAGGCTGCTCTGGAGCCACCATGACAAGGTTTGAGAGCAGCCCGCCAGAGGATCGTGCTGATCCACCCAGAAGAGTATGCTGGACGCAGCTCAGGACTCTTCAATGGGATTCAACAAAACCCAACACCAAACAGGGTAAAATCCACGGCGGTTAGCATCCCATTAAAAAGTTACCTTGCACGCAAAGAAGCAGGAAAATCCGAAGTGTAAAGAGTAGTTGGAAGCACTAACCAACGGAAACACAGGCAGAGAGCACGGGCCTCGCAAGCAAAGGTGCTGAGCAGCTGGTGTGTGCACGCGTGAGCGGGGGCCCGCGAAGGACGGCGCTGGAGGCTGCAGCAGCGGCCCGGCACCTGCGGGGTGTTGCCCCTTCCTGGAGCCACAGCAGAAGCCCCCCGAGGGAGGCGGGGAACAGTGTGGAAGAGGAAGCTGAACGGTGTGTCCGTGAGCTGAGTGGGCCGCTGGCGAGGAGTGTGACGTGTATGTGGGGTTCCAGCGGGCGGGAGAAAGAGAACAGGAAGGGATTAGGGAAAGTAACGTCCAACTATTTCCCAAATTTGGTGGACGCTCTGAGCCTCCAGCCCCAAGAGCACCGTGAACTCCAAGCAGGTTGAATATAACTGAAGCCGATGCAGTAAGCCCATATACTAAGCCAACGCACTAAGCCGATGCACTAAGCCCGTGCACTAAACTGATGCACTAAGCCCATGCACTAAGGTGCATCACAGTGAAGCGACTGGGTGCCCGGGGTAAAGGGAGAGCCGTAAGAGGGGGCAGTAGAGGCTGGACCACCGTCTCCCCTGGGTGTGTGTGGGGGAGGCCTGGCCCACACTGAAGGGGAGGCAGGATGGCACGGACTTCAGGGCACCGTGGACCGGGGTCACGGGCCAGGCCCGCAGGGCTGCGGGGTGGGTCACACCTGGTGCTGCAGGTCTCCCACGTGGGTGTGAACAGTGTCCACATTCTTAGCTTCACTCTGTGACCTTTTGACGTTAGAAGCAGCTGAGATGCTAGGACAGTGACCTGCGTGTCCTTAGGACACTGGGTGTGGTTTGCTCTGGTTGCCCAGGGAAGGCGAAAACCAGTTCTTAGCTGTTCTTGTAAGATTCTGGTGGGAGAACTATCCTCCTCTTACTATTGTGTGTGTCGATATGCAGACTTAGGATAAAAGACTGTATTTTTTTTTTTTTGTATTTGTTTTTAATTCAAGTCTATTTCCACTGCGTAGCACAATGCCTGGCCCATAAGTTAGGTCTTAATAAGATACTTAACCAATATCTTATTTAACAGACTTTTCCATCCCTCTCTTAATTGGTGACAATCTTTAATACCAGAAATCAATTGAAATTTCAAAAAAACAATGTAAAACAGATCCCACATACTTATGTCAGCCAAACACGATAGCAATGCCACGAAGTTCCGTCAAGTAGTTGTATAGTAGGGCGCATGGAAATGTTCTTTGCAGCCTGTTTTCCTTCGTTTTTTTAAGGGGAGATGATGCTTTTGACCTACTTTGTAAGTATTATGGACAATTCTAAAACGCCATGTGCTTTATAAAATGTCCAGTAAGTGTGCCTTTCCTATAAATATCATGCAGATTTTTAAAAACTAGGACGTTGTGCTTTTGTCCTTCCAAACTCCAGCGGAATTGAGAATGACCTTTAGAAGTCTCGGTGCAAAGTAGAAGCGTCCTTTGTGGCATCTGGCGCCGTGCATGGAGTCACCACCATAAGCAGGCCCCGTGTGAGGCCCTGCGTCGTGGAAGGCGTCCCTCCATCCGGTCCAAACCCATACAGGGACAACCTACCGCCACTTCGGCGCGTGAAATAACACGTGCGGGGTTCAGGACACGGGCTCTGGCCAGAGGGGAGGGAGGCCAGTACACAGGTGGACATGTCATCACATCACCGCTGTGCAAGACTCAAGGTGAGGAGGCCTTTGGGTTGTCAGGATTTACTCCTAGGACAGAGAGGGGCATTTAAAAAAGATGTTTTGGGAGTTGAGAGATAGGTTTTTGCAGTGGATTATAGAGGCCCACACAAAATACCATCTAGGATTAGTTTTGGAACAGAGGGCAGGCAACCTAGCAGGTGGAATGGGGTCAGATTGTGCAGACATGTGAACGTCAGGCTAACAAGTTGGAGCTGAAGCAGTCAAAAAAAAAAAAAAAAAAAGGGAGGACCACTCGGAAGGTTTCCTTGTAATGAGGATCTTCAGAGCCTTGCTTTAGGGAAATCTAATTTTTGCCATATCTAGGCCACAGGGAGTCATGTGGCCTGGTTAGTAGGCCGTTGTAGTAGGCGAGGTATAACATGCTGCTGGCCTAAAAACTGAAATGCAGGGCGAAGGACAAGCTGCTGTTAGGAGCTGCCCTACTCTGCGGCAAACGGCGTGGGGCCCTGGGTGCCTCCTTGGAGGCGCTGCTGTGGTGCTTCCTTGAAGGGCCGTTCAATTATTTCTGTAACTGTGTAGTCTATTTACCTAGGAAAGACTATTGATTTTAATTTAATTTTAATTTTTTTAAAAGATTTTATGTATTTATTCATGACACACAGAGAGGCGGAGACACAGGCAGAGGGAGAAGCAGGCTCCATGCAGGGAGCCCAACATGGGACTTGATCCCGGGACCCCGGGATCACAACCTGGGGCAAAGGAAGATGCTCAACCGCTGAGCGCCCCAGGGACCCCTGATTTTAATTTCAGTGTAAATATGCCAGGTGCTTCGATTTATATTGTCTTTTGGTCAATTCTTCTGTATCTGAAAATAATCACTTAGGAATGATTGATTTATGGAGTAAAATGTTGGAGATTATTTAACCTAGCAATATATTGTGAATTTATAGTAATAATGATTTGTACTAAAGCATGCTCTTAAATCCCCCGACCCAAGCTGTATTACTGATATGAGAAGAAAGAACAGTGTTGCACACGGCTTTATGTGCCTGGGAAGCTCTTCTCATAAATCAAAAATGTACTGATTGGATTTTTAGCTCTCCCGCGGAGCTTTTACTCCCAGGTCAACACACGTTTCTGGCTCGTGTTTGTGGACTAGACGGGGCCCTCGGGCAGAGCTTCTTTACTCTTGGTTCCCTGTCACCATCGTCCTTTCCTGGACTGGTTGGGGCACCGTGCAGGACACGATGTGTGAGGGTGTTTGCACACATGGGCTCTGGCCACCAGGGCAGGTGGGGGTGGGTCTAGGGGTGCACGCAGGTCAAAGCCACGCGGGGTGCCCACCCTCGCCCTCCGCCTTCCAGAGGAATCTGGATACTTTGCTGAGCGAAGGTCAGGCCTGTTTTAATCCCCTGTGGGGGGGGGGGGTCTGTTGTAGCACCTTTGTGGGAAGCCCCAGCCTTTGTTACATCTGTGGGATGAATACACCTGCATTTCTTCTATTTAGGGTCCCCTCTAATCTTGTTAAACAGTTATCTCACTCATTTCTTTTTTAAAGATTGTATTTATTTATTCATGAGAGACCCAGAGAGAGAGGCAGAGACCCAGGCAGAGGGAGAAGCAGGCCTCATGCAGGGAGCCCGATGCGGGACTTGGTCCCGGGACCCCAGAGTCACAACCTGGGCCAAAGGCAGGTGCTCAACCGCGGAACCTCCTGGGCTGCCCATATCTCACTCATTTTTTATCCCAACTGCCATTTCTTTTTTACTCTAATAGCTGTATTATTGCCGCTTTTTTTTTTCTTTCCATCAAGATGAATACACTGTGTTCGTCAGGTGTTGGGGGAAGAGCGTCCTAGTGCTCCCTGGAGGCACCTACTGGTCAGTGGCCACTGCGTTGCGAGGCCCGGGGCAGGCCGGGGTGGATGGCGTGCTCAGCACACGGTGCGCTAGGCCACGCGGCCTCTGTTACGGTAGATGACTGTTATTATGCTAAAATGTCTATACACTGTCTATAAATGTCTATACACACAATGAGAACAGAGACCTGTAGACATTGACGTCCGCCAGATCCCTCGGCAGGAGCGCAAACATGCCCGTGGCACAGAATAGCGGTCATAGAGCATGGACTCTACCAACTTCTGGTGTTTAAAGTCCAGATCCATATGCTGGACCTGGGCTGGGAAGGTTATTTCCTTTATTTTACCCCTTGGGGGGCAGGTGGGGGGGGGGGCAGCGAGCAACTGAAGCAGGATTTCAGCCAGTGACGAGCTCAGCTTCCCGAGACATTATTTAAAACTTACAGCGAGCTCCCGCCGGCACGTGTGTGACTCAGATCCGTGTCTATAATAGCGTAATTGCCGTATGTAATTAGTATTTTTATGTTGCTATACTGATAATATTTATTGAAACAGAGGCAGCTGCTTTTTACAGACTTTGATGTGGCTCATCTACATTACCCTTCCTTCAAAACAAAACACCCCGAAGACTTTTCCCCTTAAGGGGGGAGCTCCCCTCGATTTCTAAACCGGAGGCAAGATCTGGTCCCGAGGCGCCCCTGTGTTTCCCGCGCTCTGTCACCCGCGTTCACAGGCAAAATAACCCAGAAACTACGAGGGGGGGGGGGGGGACGGCTGGGGAGGGAGATCGTTCCTCTTGCTTCTCTTCTCTTTTTGCTCGCTTTATGCATGTCACCTTTCTCTCCCCACTTCACCCCCTTTCCATTTCTTGAAGGAACCTACTCTTCTTAGGTTCCCATTGGGTCCAAACACAAAAAGACAGCAAGTCCATTGTGGTAGGAATTCTTTCGTGCATCAGAGAAGCTTGGGGGTTCTAAGAAAATTAAGTTTGCGCCTAAGGGTCTGACTGCTGGGTACCTTTCTGTTTTCTAATGGGATTACAATAGAGAGGGACTTGTGATGGGATGAGAAGGGCAGAGATAAGGAGTTGTAATTCTTAAGCACCTGGGCTTTGGGGAGGGAGGTGTTCTTTTATCACCAGGTAAAGTGGAGGAACCTAGGGAACATCGGATTTCAGTGTTCCAGGACCCTTGATTCAGGAGAACCTAGTGCCAGGCATAGGGGAGACCCTGGACATTCTTAAGGGTGATAATAGTGTGGTGATGAAATTGAAATGAAGGGAAAACTGATTTATCATCAGTTTACCCTCAAAGGACCGTCTTGTTGGTCTTCTAAACTCCTTTCCAGGGTCCATTTGGAGTGAATATTTGGGCAGAGGGGCGAAAAGGGTTATGTTGGTTACTAAGTATGCTTAAGATCCTGATTATTTTTGGACAAAAGACCAAAGATTGTTTTCTTTGCCATTAGACCCTAAAGCTCAGTCCTTGCTTCCTGCCTTTTCGTGTTTGGAGAAGTCCCATCTGGGCTGCCCTGTTCTCTGTCCACCCCCTTAGTGGTAGAGGCCAAGCCCCCGCCCCCCCCCAGCTCGGCAGGGTGCCGCAGCGGGGAGCATGCTAGTGGGGTCAGCGCGATGTCACACGGTCTTCCTGTATTGATGTTAGTGATGTAGAGAAAGAATTGCTGCTTTGTGATGTAACGTGTCTGAATGTTTGCAAATATAGATTTATTTTACCACCTCTAATCCTCTTAAAGGATCAAATAGGAAATTGCTATTACCTAGATATTTTCGCAAAAGTTTCTAGTACAAAGTATGTTTCTGAAAAGAATCATTCAAGTAATTTGCTACAAAAAGGATGGAAAACAGATTGTAAGACTATTTTAACTTCCAAACATCTCATAATGCAACTATAATTAATAGCATCTTCTGGGTTTTTCTAAGTATGTTTTTTATATAGTTGTGATCATAGTATATGATCATATCCTGTTTAAAAATTTAAAAGTTTGAGTATGATAAAGTTTTACTCCCTCATTTTGACATTTTTGCGTGTGTGTGTGTGTGATCATAATTTTCAGAAAACATACTTAAGATAATTTCATAATTGACTTAGCTAATCTGTTGATTCCATGTGGCTTTATTTTCCTCTTAAATTTTACACGTGTATTTATTTTATCATATACTGTATTATTTCCTTAGACCTTAATACCCCAAGGATGCACTGGGACTCAGAGAATGCCTGATAAACTAACCGTATTGTTAAATTTCTTTCTCAAAATGTCCACTGCCAAGTTGCTTCTGAAACCTCTGGTTTATTAGATAGTAGTATTTTCTTCTTCTTTTCTTTTTCTTTTAAAGATTTTATTTATTTATTCATGAGAGACACAGAGAGGCCGAGACACAGACGGAGGGAGAAGCAGGCTCCCGATGCGGGACTCGATCCCAGGACCCCGGGATCACACCCTGAGCCGAAGGCAGACGCTCAACCACTGAGCCACCCCGGTGTCCCAGTATTATTTTCTTCTTTGATGAAATTTCCTGCTGGGACATTCACAAAGAGAAGGATGGTGATCCTTTCATGGCCTCTCAGGGCAGAGAGAAGCAGTTGGTATAAAATGTCATCACAGATGCTGGAAAGCTGAAATGTCCTGGATGCCAGGTGCCCAGAGATGAGTCTGCAGAGCTGGCCCCTCCCCCTGCAAGCCCAGAGGAGATGAGGTTGAGGTTTTAAAATCCTTGATATTAAAAAATAACAATAAAAAAATAAATTTATTTAAAAAAAGAAATTGTAATCCTCCTTCAGTGACTTTAGAAATAAAATATTAGGAAGAACAAAAAAATAATAATAAATAAATAAATAAAAAATAAAAAAATCTTAAAAACAAAAAGGAAGGAAGGAAGGAAGAAGTATTATGGTGAGCCTGGGTGGCTCAGTGGGTCAAGCATCTCCCTCTGGTTATGGTCATGACCCCACTCTTGACATCAAGCCCTGTGCATCAGGCTACCTGGCTCAGTGGGAAGGCCTCTTCTTCCCCTACCTCTGCCTTTCCTCCCTACTCATGTTTGCTCTCTCTCATGCTCTTTTTCTCTCAAATAAATAAAATCTTCAAAAATAAAAAGTATTGTTATTTAAAAATAATAATAATAATAATAATAATAATAATAATAATAATAAAATAAAATCCTTGATATTTGACATGATCTCGAAAAGTTATTGCTACTAATAGAGGAAAATATCAAGTGCTTTTTCTCTCCCCTTTCCCTCCCTCCTTCTCCTCGTCTTTGTCTCTGTCCCTGTCTCTCTCTCTCTTTTTCTCTCTCTCTCTGGGTCTTTGATAAGTCAGTAATAAATAATACAGCCTTTACAGCCTGGCCATGGGCTTTTCAGGCTGCTAGTCACTACTTTTTTTTTATAAATTTATTTTTTATTGGTGTTCAATTTGCCAACATATAACACCCAGTGCTCATCCCATCAAGTGCCCCCCTCAGCGCCCATCACCCACGCACCCCCACCCCCCGCCCACCTCCCCTTCCACCCACCCTAGTTCGTTTCCCAGAGTTAGGAGTCTCTCATGTTCTGTCTCCCTCTCTGATATTTCCCACTCATTTTTTCTCCTTTCTCCTTTATTCCCTTTCACCATTTTTTATATTCCCCAAATGAATGAGTCACTATTATTTACAAATACACTGGCAGCGAGATGCTTGGCTATGGCGCGGATGGAATGTGAGAAGTGATTGTAATAGACTTCAGCTTTTGTCCATGAATTCTTTCCTCTGGCCACCAAACAAAATTTGGTGGGGAGACATGTAGCAGGGATCGCACATAACTATTCTTGAAAAAATTATGATGAATGATTATTTTAATAGTTGCTTTGGGGATGCATCTTAGCATTTTTCTGTTTATGCCCAATGACCTCAAAGTTTTCAAAAGAAACTTGGGGCGAGTACTTTCTTCCAATGGTTTCAATTAAAAAAAGGGAAAAAAAACAACAGCAGCAAAAAAAAAAAAAAAAAAAATACTGGTTTACCACTGGAGTGTGTATCTACTTGGCTTTCAACTGCATTGATCCCTATCGAAATGGCTGTTGCTGTAACAGATTTAACTGATAAGCAATTCTGTAGTCGGCTAAGGAAAGCCATTCACTGGGGAATGAGCCCATTTACTTTGTGTTTTTAATTAAAGGTGTCTAATGCTAGAGAGCCTATTGCTTTCCTGTTTTCTCAAACATCACAAATCAATTACTTTTTTATTTTTCTTAATCTAGGGTCTGATTTATATTAATTTTTTGTTGTTGTTAATTAGATTCAGGTTGTTACGCATTCAGAAAACAGACTTAAGCACTAAGCCGTTTTCTAGGCATCTTTTAAAAATCTGCCCTCGGTAGAAATTTGGGAGAATTGTTCCTCCAGGGACTGGTATGATCTCCAGCTCTGAATTCTATTATGTTCAACTTGTAATGGCTCACAGTGTGAGCTACTTCTCCTTCTCTAAATAAGTGCCTGGGCCATATCTCGGGGTGATTAATGACCGAGTGAGAAAGGTAAACACAGCACTTTGTGGCCTGAAGACCAGAGCCAGCCCCGCTGACTCTACCCCCATCCCTGGCCTCTTGGCACAGGTCCCCGTCCTGGCTTCTTAGGACCGAGTAGAATTCTCCACTTTTTTTTTTTTTTTTTTTTTTTTTTAAGGTCTGGATGTATTAGAGTGTAAAAAGAACACTGGTTTGCGAAATAAGGAGGTTTGTGTTTAAACCAAGGATCGTGCATTGTCCCCAGGACCTTTTGTCTCGTTGGAGGTATCTGGTCATTACAGCCTGTTAAGAACTCCTTGTCCTGCTCTTCTTGGCCAAGCCCGTTAGATATGCGTCCTGGTCTTGTGTGTGTTTGACGGGCATTAGCTGGTTGTGTTGTCTTTCAAGTGTTTGATGATAATAATAAATAGGCTACTGCTAAAAACTGAGCCCTGTGGCCTGGTGGAGGTTGGCTTCCTCCTGTTGATAACAATGTATTAATCAACTCTTTTTCCAGTTTGGAGGATAGATGAGTCAGAAAGTAACATCACTCTGTTATTTAAAACAAAACAAAACAAAACAAAACAAAAAACAAAAAACAAACAAACAACAAAAAAAAAAACAACTCTGGTTTACCACTGGAGTATGTATCTACTTGGCTTTCACCTGCATTGATCCCTATCGAAATGGCTGTTGCTGAGATGTTACCCATCTCTCATTTCTGCATCTTGCCCCTAAGGGGAGTGCCAGAGATTTTGCCAAATGCTTTATTGAAATGTAGACAGATTAAGAACTGCAGCATTTCCTTTTTCTATCATTCTGGTACTTGTGACTTTTCTTGGGAAATATTCAGAAAACATCCATTTAAAATATTAATAGAATTTCACTGGGAACTTGGAAACACTAGTTGGTAGGATTTTTAAAAAAATTTTTTTAAGATTTTATTTATTCATTCATGAGAGACACACAGAGAGAGAGAAAGAGGCAGAGACACAGGCAGAGGGAGAAGCAGGCTCCATGCAGGGAGCCTGATGTGGGACTCGAACCCGGGACTCCAGGATCACGCCCTGGGCCAAAGGCAGTGCTAAACCGCTGAGCCACCCGGGTTGCCCGGATTTTTTTTTTTTTTAACTCAGTTTATTCAGTTTTTGAAACAACGGGGCTGTATTTGTCCCCATGTTCACATACCATGCTCATTTTTGTGATTCTCAATATTAGGGAAGAGTGCACTGGGTCATGCAGCCATTCGTTTAAATAGCTTTTAAGTCCGAGAGAGGGGATCAAGTTCTTCTGCGAGTTTTCTCTAGAACTTAGGATATGATTTGTTTGGACGAGGAGGCTGGCACTAATTCATGATAGCTATTAACTTTAAGCCCCAGCGATTGGCTGCAGCCGTTTCATGAATCATGCAGGAACGTTGTTCCAACCACACAGACGGTGTCTGTCCTTTCCCCAACCTTTACTTCTTTGGTCGGGACTCCGTTGTGAGCTAGGTCTGTGAGCTAGGCCGCCAAGCTCCGTGTAGACTCCCCACCCCCGTTACTGATCTCACTTCAGTCTGTCTCTCTATTACTGTTTCTAGAATCACGGTCGGTGGGAATATTGTTTTGAGAGAGGTCGCCTGTTTCATTAGGGGTAAAATAGGATTGCATTCCCACCTCCCTTGTCTGTAAGTGGAATCCGGGTCTCGGCAGGGCTCGTGCATGCCTCTTCTCTCAGGGAGGACAAGGGGTAAAAGCATTTTTTTTTTTTTTTGATAGACTGGTTCGTAGTTCCATGATCTCAACCCGAATGGCATCCAGGGACAGCTGTCCTGCCCTCCCGGGTCATCTTCTGTTCTCAGTGTGTCCTCGCTGACTCCTACTTTAAGGACCCTCCTGGGCCTTGCTTTCTGCCTCGCAGGTAGCATTTCCTAAGCTTAACTCGAAGCAAAACTTTGGGTTTATCGAATTACTTTTTTTTTTTTTTTTTAATAATCAACTGAGTCAGTGGGTTGGTTTTTCCATGAGTGGAACTTTTCTTCAGGTTCCCACTGTACCAGACTACACTGACTAGGCTTTCCGGGTGGTGGCTTCTGCGTGGTCTTTCTTTCATTTGGAGAAGATGTAGAACAACTTTGCTGAGCAAATCAGTTCCTTTGCTGTAGCACCCCACAAAAAAGGGATACCCTTTTGAACACGGTGAGGTATTTTTAAGGCTACATTCCTTGATTCTCCTAAGAACATTTGAACTCTGAATACAAGGTCTCTTACAATTTAGAGTTATGGAAACGTGCGTCTGGATTTAAATGGCACGATGAATAGTTTGATGCCACAGAGCTTTCTGGAAAGGGAGCAGTCTTGAACTCATTGGAGTCCATAGTTCAAAGAAATACTCTTTGGAGAAGACTGAAAGGTATGTAATCCTTTCTTCCTCTAGCTTTCCCATATTCTCTAAAATGCATCCCCAAATCAGACCATCTCTGTGGAGACCAGCTCAAGGAACGCATCCGTTTGCCTCCCAAGGGAATTGTTTTACTGAATCGGATGACCCTGGGAGCTGCATGCGGCATTTATCGCTGGAAAGCTTCAAACCAATGTAGGGCTCTCTACTGTGAAGAATATAAATGTCTATAGCAAACATATCTGAGCCTTGTTCCCGACTTTAACTGATGTTTTCATTTTTTTCCCCTCCTCCTCTCCCTCTGATTTTACACTCATGTATTCTTTCCGTTGCCTTTAGTCTTTTCTAGAAAGGGGGTGGGATCTAAACAAACAAATGCAGAACATCTGTAAGCAGAAAAGAATAATTAGGAAAGAAGTAAATTTGTTTTCTTTTTTTGAACTTCTTTTGAACTTCAGTGGTTAAAGACAATGTTTTTGCTGTCTTAAGTGAGATGTCCTGGTAGATGCTATTAATAGACATAAATACAGAAATTTGTGTTTAAACTACTTAGAGATATCATAAAACTTTACATATGTTGCTTTAAGAGCTAATCTTAATGCTCTTGTTTATTCAATAATTTAGTACATTGACATTTCTAATTAAGACATACTATTTTATATTAACAAATGATTTTAACATTTAACCATTTGGTATTTAATTAAATACTTGCCTTATGTATGTATTTAAAATTTTAAAAAGGTTTACATATACCATCATGCGGATTAAAATCTACAAAGTAGACACTATATATAAATGGTATATAGAGCCTAGAGCCTGCCCCCTCTCTTTCTCTCTCCCTCCCTCCCTCCCTCCCTCTCTCTATATATATATGTATATATGTACATGTATATAAATATAGGGATAAATATATATATATAATATCATCCCATTTCAGGGCCTTTCAGGGTTGCATGTTGCATTTTAATCTGCCAAAAAAAAAAGAAAGGAAAATATATCATGTGACTAAGAAAAATAAGATCCTTAATCTTAAGAGTTACTTATAATTCATCACCTGTAACAAATTGTCTTAACTTGATTAAATATTCATACCGAAAGGAGCCTTGGAAAGCAATTTGGCCAACCTTCTCACTTTATGGGTGAAAATAGTTATGGTCCTGAATTAGCCACTTACGTGATTTTATGCAATTAGTTTACTGATAGGGAGATTCAAAGTCCTATCTCTGGAGAACCAGTTTAGTTCTCTTTGTATTGCCATATCTCCTGTCGTCATAGTCCATTCTTATTGCAGAACACTCAAGTAAATATGAAATCTCTATGTAAAGTCTACTCATTGGGACCATGCGCACCACCTGCAAAACTTCAAATAGAATTGAGTCGTCTAATCCTTATTCCCAATGATTAACATCGGGGACTTCAACTCCTGGTGCGTGGTTTCCTTCTTTCAGTCCCTCATTCTTGTAAACATTCCTAAAATTAAATGCTGTTGCCCTTGCTTATCAATATATTGGCCCTTTCCTCTTTGCAGACAAATAGGCCCAGAGGAGGCCCTAGGTCCTTGAACTCTTTGTTTACTCTTTCCAGGTAACATTATGGAATTTGTTTTTTTGGTTGTAAATAAATGAACAATAAAAAACTTTTGTAAGCAAACAAATAAATAGAGTGTTAACCATCTCAAGGCTGTGAACACTCCTGAAAAATGTAAACAAATATGTATAGAAATAATACCTGCAGCATTGCACACCGATCAGGAGCCCAGGCTTTGGTATCATTTGAGTTCATTTACTGTGAGTTAGGTCAAGTTAGTCAACATGAAGCTTCATTGTCTTATCTTTAAAATAGAGATAATACCGGCATCCTGAGTGTGTTGTGGTGAATACAATGGAGTAGTGGTGTGTGTCAGGCATGCTATTGAAGCACAAGGTGTAATATGCATGGCATCTGAGATACTGCAATCACACAGAGCTACTTACTCCTCACTTTGGAAAATAGGAGCGTAACTTGGTTTACGGTATAATTGAATTGATAGTATTGCAAGATGCTTTCGAATTTGATTCTATTGAACAATTTTAGTTATCAGACCTCACCAGCAACAAAAAGGCCATGTTCATTCGTATTGCTTTTGTTGGTCAGCTCAAACCAGAGGTTTGCCTTTTGACTTTTTCCATGGTAATCTAAAATGGTAGAGAGAGACATTCATTTTAGCTCAATCAGGCTATTTTACTTTATATTCATCCATGAGCTGGCCTACAAATTTAATAGTGAGACAACCTATTTGTAACTCTTAGGAGGTATTTCTGAATTATTTGTCTGGACCCAGAATAAAAATGCTTTCAGGTTCATTTCTGTGGTGATCAGTGGAGCAACCTGAGCTTTTTATATGGGTGTGAATGTCAGTAATTGCCTCTGCAGATTTATCTGCCCATGGGACTGAGATATAATTTTAAATTTATTTAGGAGAATTGTAAATCATAGGAAATAGTTTGTTATAACATAGATAGTAAATTTTAAAATACTTTCAAAAGTATTTTCCAATCATGTTTTTAGTGATTACTAAGTTATTTTTATAGGCCCATAGTATAAACATACTTAGCCCAATACTTGATTAGAATTGTAGTTTTCTGATTTTTACAGAATGTGGATTTCTTTAACAGCTGGAAGATGTGATCTCGTTTATTGGAGACAGAGTCTAGGCAAGAGGAAAGAGCCCTATGTCCTGTGTCTTAGGAATGCAGTTCTTTCACATTTTGGTGTTGTGATTTATTTGAAATAGTGGGTCATTATCAAGCCTTGTCATTCTGTTGGCTAACTTTTAAGGTTATAATTTTATTGTGAAGGTGGAATTTAAACATGTTGAAGAGGGGAAATTTGCATCTGGCATAATGGGATCTTCATCTTTTAGTGATGGTAGTTAAGTAGTTTCTGTTGTTTTTATTCTTAGCATAATGAATTTAATAAACTACATTCACTAATAATAATAAAACAGAATCCTAACTTATCTATGGATGCATTTGTTAAAGAGGAGGTGTAACTTCATAGTAGTAGTTTTTGTGTTATTTGCTGAACCAATGTTTGATTTTTATAATCAGAAGAGTGCTTGTAAGCATCATACTATTATGAGGTTTTTGAGCCATTAGAGTAATAAATTGCTGCTTTGGCATTGACCAATATTCACATGTCCTCTACTAGAAAGCTTTTTAATTGGAAATTCTATAAGTATCTTCAAGGCCCATGACCCTAGACATTCCTGTATCCAAAATAGAAGGATCTTTGGCTCATGACCCTCAAACATGCTTTGGTCTACAGTTCAGTCTTAAAGAGATTACAGCAGAAGACACTGTGTGTTAGACTGAAAATTCGAAGGAATTTTGGAGATTTAGATTCATAATCTGGGGTCTGTGGCTCATTAGGCTGTCCAGTTTTGAACTTCAAAGACTTGTAAATTCAGTTTTACATACTCTATTAGGGTGGAGGATCTTTGGTTTTCATAGACCGAGTTCTGGGACTTCACAAAGATTAAATGCTACCGCTTTCTGTAAGCATTTGATATTTTCTTTAACTTTGTACTAAAAAAAATCCATTGTCTGTTGTTTTTGACTCATATTTTAATGGCTAACTCATATGTGAATAAATCCATTATAATCAACCCATGCCCAAACATTATAATTGATATCGAGTTCTTACTTTAGGAAATGGAACTATGAATATCATGAGTGCTATTAGTATGATAACACTTATTTTCCATTTACTTAAAACTGAAACCAAACTGAAAGGTCTAATGTGGAGCTTAAGTACATACATTTCTCCCAGCTCTTCCAAATAAAGTGAATAATCTAGTCAAATTGGCTACGGACACACAGCATTGGCCAGAGATTATGCATCAACGTCTTGGAAGAGAACCAGAGGGATTATTATCACAGTTTGCAGAATCTGAGTAATGATTTCTTCAAAGTTGAGAACACCAGTGTGCTAGTGTTTTGTGAATGCTTTAAACTTTGATGGGGGGGGGGGGGGGCGAGGGTAGGTGGGGGGCCGCTTCTGGGCTTCAGCTAGGGTGCCACTAGAGATTTGCACCTGATCAGACCTTTCTTTTTTTGAGTAGATAATAGCTGCTTCTGCCAGAAAACCAGATCAAAGCCTAGCAGGAGAGATTACTACATTGGTTTTATCAGCCATTTTCCGGCTACACTCTTATAAAGCTGATAACAGGCTGGGGGTGAATAAAATCATCTGCTTTCAACCTCCCTGTGGTGCTTTCATCTTGATTTGTTTAAGAACCAGGGAGGACCATGTCTACAGTGTGGACACCTGGTCAGTCCCCTCTCTATCCCTGTCAAAGTGTAAAGCACTTAACTAGTAATCACTGCTCTGACTCTGGGCCAGTAGGGTACCATGTTTCCTTTGCTTTTAACTTGGCCACGGCCGTGGTTTCTTCTGCACCTGGTCTCCTGCCAGCCGTCTCAGTTCCCCTGGATTGACTACAGAAGACTTTTTTAGTTTTTTAATTCTTTTTTTTTTAAGGTTTGTGTTTCTCCCACTACTAGCAAGGCAAAGAGTTACAGCTTCTATTCCCTTCTTCCATGGACAACAGTATTCAGGCAGCCTTTTGTCTGTCCCTTTTTATTGCTTCAAGGCTGCTCTTGATGTTAAAGACCTGAACAAAGCAAATCTTACTTGCCAAAAGTTGACAACTGAAATTAGAATCATAGCTCTTTCAGATTAAAAAAAAAAAAAAAAAAGGCCTTGGCTATTCAGTCCTGTCCTCTTTGTCTTATATAGCGTATATGCAATAAAAAACAAAGCATATATCAACGATATTTCTGAGATTCCCAGCATCTGTACCGTGTGTGGAAATTGCTCAAGTTGAATATGGTGGTGTTGCCATTAGCTCTCCTCTTAGAGTCAGTGCTAATTACTACTTATGGTCATTGTATGTGACTTGGTAAAGTTGGGGGGTGAAGTGTCATAGAATGTACTGAAGCCTTTTATAAAGATTCCTATTTAAGGTATGTGTGTCTCTTTATTTGTCTGAAAAAAATGCAGTATTTCAATTTAGAATTTCTTTTTTTTAGGTTTTATTTATTTATTCATGAGACACACAGAGAGAGAGGCAGAGACACAGGCAGAGGGAGAAGCAGGCTCCCTGCAAGGGAGCCCGATGTGGGACTCGATCCCAGGACCCCGGGATCTGACCTGAGCAGAACGCAGACGCTCAACCACTGAGCCACCCAGGTGCCTTTCAGTTTAGAAGTTTTCTAAGGCTTCTTCATACTGAAATTCCAGGAGATGACCTAGAACATAATTTTATTATTTAAAATGATTACATTTGTGCATGAATGTAATTTGCATGATTCTTTTGTTTTAATAATACATGATTGACATCATCATAATTTATTGATGTCAAAAAACCGACTCGGATTATGTCATCTCTATGGGGACGCATAACCCCCTTTACGGTTATCTGTAAGATGTTTCCAGGAAACCGTCTTGGACCGAAAGTAAAGACTGTCTTCTATGGGTTGAGGATAATCGACTAGCAAGTACAATCAGCAGAAGGGAAAGTTAATTTAATTGGTTTAAAGACTTTCTTGCAGCCACAGAGCATGCTAAATTGATTTTGCCTTCTTACATAGAAAAAGTGCAGCACATTCATTATACAGGAGGAGTTGCTTTGGGAGACTATTTCACCTTCTACATATTACACTGATGATGTTGAGAAACTTGAAAACAACTCTTTCACATTTAACGCCTGTCGGTTTGTCCCCTTAGAGCTTAGGCAGGTAGTCAAAGGAATGCTGTGAGTAAAGGAAGATTCTGCAGAAATAAAGCTGGCACAGAAATGTGTTTAGCTACCAGAAGCTTAGGCATTGTTGATATTTACTCTCTATATTCCAACTCTGCGCCAGGCTCCCTCGGTGAGGTGACCGCATTCTCAGAATGCCTCTGCCTGGAGACTCTGTAGTTGTGACTGACTCAACTTTCATGCAGGCCACATCCTCTCCCCATTTTTCCATATCAAAGCCCGTCACTGAATTCATTGTCTCTGCAGTATGGTGCACGTATGGGTAAAGTTCGCCTTCCCACCGTTTCAGTAGATCCCTATGTGCCATTCTCTTGATAACCTGGCCTCGTTGGCCTCATTATCCAGAGTTGGAGCATCCTGCAAATATTGCGGGGAATTGAAATGTTTTGCCTGATTTTGGGGCCTGTAATCATACCCTTTTTTGCTTTCATGTGAGTTAAAATGTAACCTTCTTTTGAGCCTCTCCAGCCAGCTTCACCTGCCATTTAGTGTTTCCTCTGCATTTCAGCCGATTTATGCAGCTACATCAGTTGTAGCCCATCTAATGTCCTTTGGTAACTACCCTCATTTTACCTGGGCCCTGCCTTTTCTGACTGTTGGGCTCGTCCTTCTTTTAGCTTTGTAGCCCAATGCCCTGATGCACTGGATGGCATATTATAGAAAGAGGCTTTTTGAAATAAATTTTCTGCTCCTGAGAACGGGCTCTCTGTATTTTACTTTAACCCCTCTTCTCTGTACTGGCTTGCACAGTGATGGACACAAAATTAGGTGCTAAAATTAAAAATTGCCCCTTGAGTTATCTCATTTTAAGTATTTATGTATCCTTGATTTATACTAGGTAAGGATTTTTGTTTCACAGATATTTACCAGTTCAGAGCGTTGTTAACTTTATTTCTGAAAATATCACATCATACTTTTTATACGTATAATTGGGGGAATTTAGCTTTTCATCATGTATTTTCAATAACAGATTCATAGCATTTACTTATAGTTAGTTGCAGGCTTACAACCAGGCAATTTAGTTCTTTCCCTAATGGAGAAATTAATAAATTTAATGAATGAGGCAGTTACATCTTTTGCAGGACGATTTGATTCCAGTTTCATTTTCTTAGAAGATTGATAAACTCTGGAATTTTAGAGCTGAATTTTAGAGGGTATTTCATTAAGCTGTCTATTTTATTGACGGAAATAAATCCCTGCCCTCTGGGACCTTTCTTGAACTAATTATAATTAGCCCTTAGCGTGTGAGGTATGAGCCACTTATTACCACGTCGTTCTCTTGTTGGATTCTCACTTGACAAGGATATTAGTGATTGTTGGGGTCTCTCTTTCTGGGTGTGACATCAGAGTGAGAGCTTTCTGCTTATGATTTCACCTGGGTGGTTTCTTGTGATGAGGGTGCTAGAGCAGGGAATGACCGAAGAGGATCACAGAACAGAGGAACAGTCCTAGTCCTCTTCATTAAGAATTTGTATATACCTTTTATCGGTGGAAAGCAAATGGTAAGACTTATAATTATCCCCTTCAGGAGTGTTAAAAATATAGTTCTCGCTTTCCTACCAAGATAAGGAAGGAAACTTGAAAAGGCTCTCTCAGGCAATATGTTAAATCTTTTGCTTTTGTTAATAGACTCCTTGCTGAACGCTTTAATTATCTTATTTTGTCTTAAGAGAATATGTGGCCGACAAAGAATAAAATAGTAAGGATGCGTTCAATATATTGAAAATATATTACTTTAGATAACATTTGTATTGAAAGAGGACTTAGTATGATGGATAAAATACTGATTTAAAATGAAACGATCAGGTTATTGTACAGTAATTTAACTGGGGCCATTGTGTTTTAGAGATTGTAAAACAAATGAAATGTTAAAAATAATTTTACTGCTCACTGAGGCACAGCGATTATTGTAGAATAATGATTTTCTGTTGGTAATGCGGTCAGCAAACAGCAAATCTAAGTAAACCACCTTACTTTTTTGACTGCCATTGATGCTTTTGTCTTTCTGAGTATGGACCCCGTTCCCCCCCAAAGGCTGCAATCACAGGTATTTCTAATAGTTCTCTGTTTGCTTTTATATAAAGTTTAATTAATGGTTCTCGCTCTTTCTTTGCATTTTATGTTTCCCCTCATGTAGGAAATATGACTTTGTACTCAATAATGGATGACCCTTGAAATTTAGTGACAAATGTAGGTTAATTTAAGTCATCATCATCAATTTTAAAAGCACCTCTGGTAGTCTGTTTTTCACTTTTAAAAAATTGTATCATGAAGCAAAATGTGTTTCTCTGGGAAACAGCAATGATTATAAGATAATCACACACCTCTAGGGCATAAGCAGGGGAAGGTACCGGCAAATGTATCTATTCCTTTGACATAATGATTATTTCATAATAACCGAGTGCTTCCATTCCAGTCTTCTCTGCCAACACTGTCCCATTTTTCCCTTATTCCATTAGGCTGAAAGAGGAATAATAGAATTTTTCTCATGCACTAAAATATGATGCTGGAAGTTTTGTGATGGTTCAGTATATATTTGAGCTGAACTGTACATTTCCTTATAATCACGAGGAAATCAGAATGGTCCATTAGCCCCAGTAGTTGATATAATAGAGAAAATAGATGTCCCATAAGCTCTTTTTGTTCATGCCTTTACCAATAAGACTCGCCGAATCTTTTTTCAGGAATCTTCAATTAGAATTCATATTCTGCTGCAACAGACAGTTTTGAAATACATTCTAGTGTGTGTGTGTGGATTTGGATTATTCTTGGAATATTTAAACTGGAACTGAATCCGTACTCCGTGTTTAAAGGGCTGTTCATGGCCGTAGTCCCAGGGCCGCAGACCAGGGAGTGGTACGTGTACAGTTTTGTGTCTTGGTTGGTCAATTAGTATATACTTCTCTGGGGAGCTGTTTTGTGCATTATTGGTAGTAGGTAAATATCGGAGGAAGAGTCGGACGATCTTAGGGACTCTGGGCTTTAGGATCAGATCCGGTCATACCCAAATCCCAGCTGAATCCCTCGCTGTCTCTTTCCTCGTACAACTTACTTACTGGGTCCAGGCTGCAGATTTGTTCAGAAGGGCCTGGGCGCTGTCTGGCAGAAGGATGCTCGGCGAGGAGCGCTTGTTTGTCTTTCCTGATGCTTGCCATCGTGCCCATAAGTCTGGTTGGAGTATGTGTGGTGGGCGGGGGTGGGGGGGTTCAGGGTGGTGTGGATGGTTCGTCTGGCGAGCAGGAAGGACACCCAGTCATCTTTGTATTTCTGAGGATGACACGAGGAACCCACGGGTTCCTGAACGGGGTCACTGGGACCCTCTCTTGTCAGCAGGCCTGGGTTTCACAGAGTGAAGGAGGAGGTGGGAGGCATCTGTGACTTTTCCAGAATCACACAGTAAGCGATGACCTGGGATCCCAGCCTAGGAGGGTCAGGAGTGGATTGATGGTAAACTTAGTAGAAAAGCTTGGATCCATTTCCAAGGCCAATGTTACAGGATTGGTTAGAATACTCTCATCCCTTTACAGGACAACATCTCATGTTTACCGAGTTAGCTAACGGTGGCTATTTTTGATTTATATGCTACCTATGCATATGCCCACGTGTCTTTCTTCCGATTTCATTACAGATATGAAGAACAAATATAAATAAGAGAGAGAGACTCCTTCCTCCCACCTCCCCCATAGAATGCGTGAGTTTTAAATAATAGAACAGTTAATAGGTTTTGGTGAAATCATAAATGAGAGAGAAGTATGGGAGAGAACATAAAATAATTCATATTTTATTGATTCACCTAGCAATTTCTATTCTTGGTAAATTGGTTGAAGAAATGCATTACATTTTGGCCTGTTCAAAGATGCATTTATGGCATGCGGATAAATCAGAGACTTTCTTCCTTTTTCCATTTACTTTGTACTGACTCATCACTGATACCGATTTGTTATTTTCTGGGTGAGCATTAGTGTGTGGATATTTTGTTTCTGCCTGTTTCTGAAAACCTAAATATCAAAATGCATGTATAATTAGCCATACTTTTATAACATTAATAACATCAGAGTGAATATCACAATAAATAATGAAATGTTTCATTAGAATACATATTGGCAGTTTCTGGAACAGAGTGAGGTCATTTTCCCATGAATTGCTTAGCAGTTTTTTTTTTCCCCTTCAGAAATTACCCTTTTCTATATTCCTTCACTTTCAATTTCAATTTTGTGTGTCTACTTCCACGTGTAAGTCCTGCGGGTTCGGCAAACTCGGCAACGCCCCGAAGCTCCGTTTGGAGGAAGCACGTCAGAGCCTGACCTGAGAGCTGGTCTAGCACGAGTCGGTTTGACTTGCGCCACCATCCCCCCCGACCCGTAAGCCTGTCCTCAGGTCTTCCCTTTGGCATCGCTGTGTGCTTAGTTGTGTCACCTACCCCAGCTCTCCAGTCACATGGCCTTTCCTGTTGATGAAATAGTACCCCGATTCTAGGGGAGACCCTATGGATGTCGTGGTCCAGTGATTTAATTTCGTAGAAGGAACCATGCCCGGAGAGAACGTCTGACCCAGATCCCAGAACTCTAAGTGGCATAAGCAGGATTAGAACCTGGGCTTGGGGACACCTGGATGGCGGTTAAAGCATCTGCCTTTGGCTCAGGGCCTGATCCTGGAGACCTGGGATCGAGTCCCACATTGGGCTCCCTGCATGGAGTCTGCTTCTCCCTCTGCCTCTCTCTCTCTCTCTCATAAATAAAATCTTCAAAAAAAAAAAAAAAAAAAAAAAGGACCTGGGCCTGACATGGAGAGCCCCACCGCTCCTTAGCTGACACCTGATTGTCTAGGTCTTCAAGTGCATTAAGGTTTGGCTTTTAAGGGAGCAGGTCATTTCATCTCTCTCAGCTTCCTTTCTACTATCTACGGGACGTGAGCACCTACTACTAACTGTCCTACCTACGTTGCTGCTAGTTTGCACAGATCACCCAAGAGAAAGCACCTTCAGATACTCCATTGCAACTTTCCCTGGTCATGACGACTTGCGTTTTTAGAGCACTTCTCACATCTTTGCATTTGGTGTTGGTCTGTAATGGAACCACATGTATCACACTGTTCGAATAAAGCGCCTGTTGTCATTTGTACACATGGAGACTCTTCTCAGGCCGAGTTCCTACTGGCATTGGGTTCTAGGTTTAGCCATGACACTCTTGCTTGTTGGGACCATTCGATAGTTAGTCCACCATGTAAGTGCCCAACTCAAAGCTTTCCTCAAGAGTAGAACCTAATTTTATGATTTCTAGTGAATTCATATTACTCTTCATAAAAATTTCCAGTGATGCTCCAGTTGCTTCTTTTTAATTTTAATTTTTTTCTTATCCTTTTTTTTTGGTGGGGGGAGAGTGTATGTGCACATATGATAACAAGGGAGGGGCAGAGAGAGAGAGGAGAAAGATAATCTTCTGTAGGGTCCATGGTCAGTGCAGGCTAGAGGCGGAATTCTGTCTTGGGACCCTGAGGTCATGACCTGAGCCAAAATCAAGAGTCTGGAGCTCAACCCACTGAGTCACCCAGGTGCCCTTCTGGCTGCTTTTTGTTACTTTTGATTTCACTATCATTAATAGACCTCCTAAATGCTTTTATCCAAATTTGTTGAAATTCATATTTCAGACCTGCACTGTCCAATGAGGTGTAGCCTCTATTGAGATGTAATCATCTAAATTTAATAGAAATTAAAGAAAATTAGAAAATTTTTTTCATTAGTCATACTAGCCACATGTCAAGAGCTCAAGACCCGCATGCTGCTGGGTCACCCTCTAGAATGGATAAGGAAAACTTGCTTTGTGGTGCATAGTGGTGTTGACAGTTTTGATCAAGACTCTGAAGCACCCCATATAGCATCTGCCCTTCAATAACTGTAGACATGCGGCCAGATTATATTGTATTGTAAGCATTTTGCTAATCCAAGTACATGTAGAGTGTTTCAGCCATATTATGGACTGAAACATTTTAAGGGCTAACTTGGGAAATTAACTGTCATTTGTTATTTGTAACATTTTTTTCCCTCTCTAGAAAATTTCAAATCCATATAACATATTGAAAAATCCATATGGATATTGATGTCTGCTTTTACATCTTTAATCATAGGATCCGAAGAAATCAAACAGTGAATCATCTAATATGTTGAAACAAAACTTGAAATGATTTTTTTGGAGATTTTTATTTTAAGCATTGGGTTTGATATGTAGAAAAAGTAATGACAAGGTGGGGTTTATAATTTTGCAGGTGAAATAGAAAATGAAGTTCAGAGCTGGACAGAGTGACAGATTAAGTGATATAAAGTAGAAATTACTGCTAACCCAGCTCAGGGTAAAAAATTGATTAGAGATCTCAGCCTATAACTTTACAAAGAAGGAGAGAGAAGCTAAGAGAATAGAATGCAAATCAGTTTTGTAATTTAGGTTAATTTTGTTTCAGATTTCAGAGAGGAACTGTACCATTAAATGTTAAACTTTTAAAGTACCGTTTCTTAGGTGTCTTTAGAGTAACTCATTATGACCTCATATTTTTGTAATATCTTCCAACATATTTGAATCTTCAGTGACAGCGTATTTTAATACTGGAATTGAACTGAGAAAGAGGTTTGTTTTAAAATACTTTCCACCTTACTTGCTTCCAAACACTGATTTGTTAGATTAGTGGTTATATAAATCTTGAATTACCTAGGAGATTGGTGAGCTGCTTTCAGAAATGGACACTATGTAAGTGTCCCCAAGAAGAATGTTTCACCCCTCCACCTAAAATTAGAAAAGCAGTACACTCCAGCCCTGCAATTGGCTGGCCATCCTTTTGCCCTCTCTCCTTCTTTCTTACCCGAAGACCTGTGTGTGAAAGGCGTGCTGCAGACCACTTGCTATGCTAGATGTTAGGGGTGATAAAGATAAGGTTGTCTTCTCCATTTCCTAGGTCATCCCCATAAGAGAGGCATCCTCTTTCCCGTGAATACCTGTTGAGGTCTCCTTAGTATTATCTTTGCTTCTGGCTCTTGTTGCCCCCCACACCCCTCCTCTCCTTAGTCATCACAATAAGCTGCCTTAGATCATGATTCAGATTATGTCACTCCTCTCCTGTAAGCCTGCCCCGTTACACTTAGGATAAAAGCCAATCTTTTTTTTTTTTCTTTTTAATGGAATTTCAAATACACTTTTGAGGAAGCCGTGTCATCAAAAGTATAGCTCAAAGAATAGTAATATAATATGGAGGCCTAAAAAAAAGATTTTCTCCATTAGACAGCTAATGCCTTGATAAATATTTATAAAAATTAAAATACATTAAGTTAATGGAGTAAAAAGTGAAACTCCTCCATCGTATTATCCCACCCCCTTCTATCCAATCCCTCCCTCAAGGTAACTACCTTTACTTGGGTCTATATTAAGACTTTTTTCTATGAAATTACATCCATATTATATTTTAGTTATATATATGTGTGTATATGTCTTATATATACACGCATATATTTATGTGCAATATACACATGTGTTTAACTCTCTATCGAGTGTGTTACTGGCACAGCTTAGCCTACAGTCTGGAGACCCGAGTATGAACAGCTTTGCCCATTTATTCCAAGATGCCTTACAGATAATTATGTATTTTTTCCCATATAATGTGAAAATGTTAGGGCAGCACTACTAAAGTCTAGGTTTTCCTCCCCCCTCACCTCAACATCTCCTCCCAACAGTTCTCCCAGTTTTGTCCCTGGCAGGCTGTTCTCACAGCACATTGGTCTTTTGAAACACATGTCAGATATTAAGGATTCTACCCCAAATCTTCCCATGGCTTTTCAATGCATTTAGAATAAAACCCAAATCTCTACCATGGATCCAACTCCTGATGAACTCCAAGTGAATTTGGCTGCTCCTCTGTGGGCTCCTTCACTTTGTCCTGTGTTTCTGGAATGTTCCAAGATCGTTTTTGTCTCAAAGTCTGTGTGCCTGTTATTCCCTCGGTTTTGAAAGGTATCTTTCCTTATTTACATCTGGGCCTCTGCTCATATTTTACCTTCTGAGAGGTGTCCCTGATTCTGGGGTCCCTCCTGTTTTGTTCTTTAGCTCTTTGCCTCCAAAAAACTTTTTTTACCATCCTGTGTTTGCTTATTTATCGTCTTTCCTCCTGTTTGGGATGTTGTTTATCTCTTGTTACATATCAGCTGTTCAGTAAATAGTGATATAACGAAGAAATGCATATGCTGTGTTAACAGGGTCCGTAGACAATGGAACTGATCTTTGCATTCCATATTGGATTCATTCACTTTGTTTTCCCCATGGCCTTGGATTTCTCTAGCATTAGCATGGGTACTTCAGGGAGAGGTAAAGGAAAATATAAACTCAAGACTTAGTTAATCTGTTAGTCAAGTAATTCATGCATGATTAACTCTTGGTATCACTGAGTGTGTAAAATATTTTGATCTTTTTAACATAATCAAATGGAAGTTTTAATTATTACTTTGCTCAATTTAACATTATGTAGCGATCTTACTATAGAAATTTTACGGGATTTCCCATGGCCTCAGTTTTTTTACAGAAGAAGATAGGTGTAAAGAGTACAGACATAGCTAAACTAGGATTATTTTAGAAATAATTGGAACTATAAATAAAAAGGAAATGATTTTTTTTTCTCTAACATTCTTCCCTGTGTCTCTCCTTAAAATCATATTTAAATAGTTTTCAGTGGTCCTAATTGATTTCTGAACAAACTGTAATCTGGCTAATATTCTTTCGGCCAAGATTTATTATGAGTTTATCAATAGTAAAGTTTAGATCTATTAACACATCAGAGATCTTTCTGAGTTTTTGAGACTTAGAAGTTTGAATTGGGTGAGTGCGGCAAGTCATTGTGGGTTTTGGTGACACGTACAGAAAATGAAAGATTAATTTTTACCACTCTCCTACGGAAACAGAATTTTATTTAATTCTGTTGGGATGAAAGGAATACAGAGTTTTATTTAATAACCTAATCTCACTTACTATTATATCAATCTTAACAATGTTTGTGACATTGTTTTCGGTCTCACATTAAAGTCTCTAACACTTGGGTGTTAAGGTTAAGTGATCAACCACTAAATTCTACTCCTGAAACCAATATCACACTATGTATTAACTAACTAGAATTTAAACAAAAACTGAAAAAAAGTAAAATCTCTAAGAATATTTACATTAAGCACAGTAACTTTGCGAAATTTTGGATTTAAGAGAAGAATAGACTGTATACACACACACACACACACACACACACACGTGCACGCATGTGCGCCGCACACAGACCTGTGTTTTCCTAGAGACCCGTGTTGTTCCCTCCATAAATATGTATATGAATGTAGGGATAAACTCTCACATCATCCTACGTAAGCAGCGTGCAATAAATATTTCTTGACTGGCTGGCTGTTGAACACTCAAGCACGTTAAGGTGCAATGTGAGATGTTTAGGTCCTTCAGTGAGATTCCAGTCCATCTGTCTACTTGTTGCTTCCACAGTGTCTTTTTTGGGAGGAGGGCAAAAACCCATCACATCCTCTCATTTGTAAAACTCTTCAAAGGCATAACAGGAGCTTCAGGAGAAAGGGCTGACTCCTGCTTCTCGCATGAAAGTCCCTGCAACATAAATTCCCGCCTCCTACTTCCCAGGCCTTATCTCTACTGTTCTAAGTGTCCCTAAATGTTCTATAAATTGCTGTACCAAAAGGTCAAGAAGTTTCCTACTGTCATGCTCTTTGCAAATGCACCTCATTTGCTCTGTGATTAGCCACCCCCCCCCTTTTTTTCCCCCCGTTAGCCTTATGCTTTCAAACTCTACTCTGGAGTCATTTCCTCCTTGAATCACCGTTTCCTCTCCCAGATGGAACATAATTCATGTGCCCTTTCCCTTGTCGTATGTTAGTGCCCTACCTTAGTTTTTGATCTTCCCCTCCTAGCTGTTGTGGCTCCGTCTTTTTTCAGTCTTGATATCCCTAGTGGCTAGGGTGTTGAGAGTGTGCTCACCAAGTGGTTGGGGGTTGAGGATGAATCCTTTGTCCACACAACCACTCAGAGTGATTTTCTGTGCAAATGGAAAGATATTGAAGCAAGAAGCCTGGTTTTTAGAGCCTACAGTTCTATCACTAACTATAGGATGAGGGTAAAGACTTCTGGCCTGATTTATCTCTAAATTAAGGTAGATCAACTTAAGTGAGTGTTTCCCAGATGTCAGCTTGCATCAGAATCACCTAGAGACACTGTAGACCACTGGCCCCCATTTACAGAAACTGTGGGTAGGGCCCAGGTATTTGCATCCCCAACAAGGGCCTTGATGTTGCTGATGCTACTGTTGCCAGGACCACATGTTGAGAACCATGGCCTGGTCTCTCTAATTGGTTGATTCTTTCATGTCAATATGTAGAAGCAATGCTAAGTTGAAGTAGGTTAAGTACCTTCTGAAGTCTCTGGAAAAAAACTTTGATTTTCCTAGGGTACTTCTAGATCATTTGAGTGACTCTTTCAGGTCACCTAAGTCACTGGAAGTTGGTTTCTATTCTTTAGGGTCTTTATTTAAAGAAGGCACTTGGTCAGGGCAGTTTCTTTCACTTTTTCTCACTTTTAACTAAATCTTGCCAATTAAATTCAGGCTTTTCCTCCTTTTCCATCTCCTGTTCTCAAGGATGATAGAGTTTATCTCTCTCCTATCTATTTTTAAAGTCCATTTTTATTTTATTTTGTTTATTTTATTTTATTTTATTTTATTTATTTTATTTTATTTTTTAAAGATTGTATTTATTTACTCATGAGAGACACAGTGAGAGGCAGAGACACAGGTGGAAGGAGAAGCAGGCTCCCTGCAGGGTGCCCGACGTGGGACTTGATCTCAGGACCCTGGTATCACGCCCTGAGCTGAAGGCAGACACTCAACCGCTGAACCACCCAGGTGCCCCAAGTCCATTTCTATCCCATTCTTTTTGTCTTCTATGGATAACAAAAATGGTTTGTGAATCAGTCACTTTTAAAAAGTATGGTGTCAGGCTTTTGTAACTGTGCAGAGTTCCTAGGATTTCTTTTCATCAGTATTGTAATTTCTAAAATTCTCTGCCTCAGATGAACCATTCTTATTGATTGCCAGACACCCAGAGGGGTTATAGGTGTTCTTCAGAAATGATGTTGACTTTCTGATATGGGATGTCATTTTCCTTTTTTGACTGAAATTTGAGGCTTCCATACCAGATAACTGCAGTCTCTGAATATCCTACATAACAATTTTTTTGTCTTAAGATTTTAGCACAAGAAGATTCTTGAAGGAAGATCATTTCCTTTGCTGATTTATAACATATGATTCTTTTGTTAATATATATATCACTAAATATTTAAGTTGATATTTTGCAAAGCATTCAATGAAATGTATACTTTTAGTTAAATATCTCAAATAAGAATTTTTTAAAAAAGTTGAGGTAAATGTGTAAATTCATTTTTAGGTGTATGCACCCATTTTTTTTTTAAGCAAAGCTAGGATGCCTGGCTCTATTGCAGCGCTAGAGTATCTTCTAAATTCCCCATTGTTGTCTTCTATAGAAGCTGGCTGTGAAATGTTTCGTTGAGTACTTCCCCTAGCAAATATTTTTGAGTGCTCACTAGGCTTTTTACTAGCTTAAAAGCACTGACATCTTAAATTATGTACTAATAGCTAGTTATTTTTGCTATATAGTGCTTATAGTCAAAGATGTCACTGTACTTAGCCATTTACTTGTAAAATAAAATAGGACAAAAAAAAACATGAATTTTTTTTTTTTAAACATCCCTAAATTCACAAACTGGTTACTCTAATTAACTTTGTTTCATAATCTCTCCCCACCCTAACCCTAACCTATTTTCCAGGAGGAAATGTATACAGTACTTTTTGAAATTACCTAATTCTTTGACCGGTATAATGAAAGCGAAGAGTTCTTTTTTGGCATGTGGTCTTAGCAAAAACAAGTATTTATTAATATGTTTTCATGTGCGATGTGAGAACTCAACTTTATTTTATTTTATTTTTAATTAATCAATTAATTAATTAATTAATTTTAATAAGAGAACTCAACTTTAGCCTCCAGGTGAACTTTGCCTTGAGGTAGTCAGATCTGGTTATACTATCAGCTGAGTGGCATGTAATCACCTGGTTCCCTTAAAGATTGCTTTCCTCTGGGATATAGTATGTGCTGCCAACAGATTTCCTGTGTAATAGATACTTAGTGTGACAGTATGTGTGGGTTTCACTACTAATTTTTTTTTTTAATTGAGCTCCACAATTATCAATCGAAGCCCTTGAGTCACAAGTTTGGCGAGGAACAGACTTACAATGTAGTTTGAGAGCATTTTTTTCCCCAATATCGCTGTGCAAGTGAAGTGATGTACTTCTGCTTCGTGTAAGATTGGACTGTTGGTGCTAAAATGTAAAAGGTTCTGCTTGTGGATTGTAGGAAGACAAATGGCACATCTCTAGAAGTGAGGAAAAATAGTACTGTAACTCAGTGTCATGTTGATAGAAATAGCAACCTTAACCAGTCATCTTTTATTTTTGGCTCAGACAACTAACTATAAAATATAACCCAGATGGTAGAGCTATGATAGTAAAGATACAGAAATGACATTTTGCTGATGAATTTTCTGCAGCCCTTTGCTTCTCTACGTTCAGTTTTATACCAGATCTTTTATGGTGTAGGGTGCTTGCTTATGTATCTCAGGACAGACCCACAGGATGAAGAATGAGTTTCATGGCATTTTTAGATCTTGAATTATTTCGCTTAACTTTTGTTCACTTCCCTCTTCTAATTGCCTTTTTGATTTTTCCTCTTTTGCTAAACTTATACCCTAACATAAAATAGGCTGTGCCATGAACGGGCGGCCCTGTTTCAATTTATTTTTGAACACATCACAGGCGTTTAGGATATAGCGCTGTGCTCCGTCCACCTGTCTGCGGCGGAGCTGGGGATGCCTGCGTAGAGAGAGCGGGGCGGTGGGCTCTGTAGTCTGTAATCTCAGCCTTCTTACCATGCTGGGCCTTGAATTGGAATGAAGGAGGAGTCAGGTAAGGGTGGGCTAGTGAGCTGGGTGTAGGGCTGTTCAAGGTGTGTTGTGGGAGACATTAGGAGGGTGGTGTGCGTGCTGAGTTTGTTGCAGTACCGAAGAGCTAGCAGGGGTTTCTCCTGGTCTCCAGCATCAGCGCCACCTGGAACTGCCTTCTTGCCTCTTTATTACCTGTGACAGTCAGTCCCTGAACCAGAAAGGGAAGAAGGGATTAACCTTTATGGAGAACCTTCTAGATTGTGCATAATCTCTTAATCCTCACAATGGCCCCAGGAGGTGCTCACAGGGCTTTGAGTTGCCCTCTGTCATGTAGAATTGAGGCTCTGCTCCCCATTGGTGTGCTCTGGTGTGTATGTGTAGGACTCCATTATGACCAAGCACTTAGACCAAAATCTTTTCGGGGAGGCAATAAATGCCTCTTCCCCCTAAAGGCATCTTAATGATACCGGAACCATGCAGAGAGCACAGAAACTCCTCTGTTTTTAAATTGTGAGTATTATGTATTTTGGGTTCAAGTTTGGAGTTTGTTTTTGGAGATGAAAAGTTTGTCTGGGTTTCTCTTAGCCACATTCTGGAGTCATGTGTTTTTGATACATATTTACCCTACATCAATAGCTATTCAAATTAAAGAGACCATTGACAGTTCTTTTGCAAGTGTTAGATGTTAGGAGTGAAAATCAATTTAAGTAAGTAATAGACTTACTATCAACTTAAATATTCTAGCGTAAGTTCTAAAAATAATTATTGTTAGTTCCTTATTTAGATCTTCTAGATACTGTGGTGATTACATCAGGGGTAGCCAACTCCCTGGGCTAAAATTTGAAGTATAGGAATGTACTAGGTTCCCATATCCATTTCACTGTGGAGCTTTCTGAAAATTGCCTTCTTTGGGCTTTTCTCCTATACGGTCTACTTTGGTGTAAATTCTCTTCGGTTTTATTTTCTCCCTTTGAGCTCCGGTCCTACATTTTTACCACTTCCTGGACACTGGTATGTGCTCGGACTAATATCTATTGTGGATCACACAGTATGTATGATATTGTGATGCAGTTTCACTCTGCAAAGGGTTGCAGTTGGATGGATGGTGTAGTTGCCTTTCATGCAAGTATGGTCTTGGTACACCCAATATTTTCCTCCACGTTAGGTAGTGTAGCAGGCCCTCTCATCACGTAGACGTTGGTACTGCTAAACCTCAGGATATTTTTTGTAATACATTTTATTCAAGAATACTTGGCTACACTATACATAGAATCTGCTTCCTAAAATCAACTCAAGTCTTTACTATATTATGATCATGGTGTGTGGATAGATAGGAGTGTGTGATATAGTGTGTGTGTGCGCGTGCGCACGCGTGCAAGAAAGAGAAGATCTGAACCCAAACAACAGCTTCTGTGGAGTGGAAGACCCTGTAACAATACAAAAAGCCTCTATGTATTCAGGTAACTGCATATACGTTTTGGAATCTCTGGAACCCTTATGAGTCTTGGCAAACAGTTAAGTCCTAATGTAAAGTCTTGACAGGACCAGTCCTCCTAAGACACTGGCCATATTTAATGTCAGGACATTTTAAGGAAAAGAGCTGATTTTGAATTCTTATGCACTCCGTAATTCATGGAGGCACTAACGGTCTCTAAAATGAAATATGAAATATGAAAGAGTTTCAGATGAAAAATCAATTAGGGCTTGATTATATGTCTTAGTTTTCTCCCACATTTAGTTGACATATAATGAGAATCCCAATTGTTCTAGGAAGCAGCTTTAAAAGCCAAAGAAGCAGTTCCCTTGTTCCCATGTTCTATCGACGTACCTGTTGCAATGGAAGATATTTCTCTTCTGCAAGGAACTAAATAAGCGAGTAAGCAAACCAATAGGGAAGGACTGTTAAGAATTCATTACTTCGAAAAAGAAAAAAAAGAATTTTTTTTTTTTTTTAGTTTCGGAGAGCCCCAAAGACTTTTCTATTTTTTTTTTCCCCAAAGACTTTTCTAAATGCATTTGTGCATGTTAGGCTCCTAGACGATTGCCTGACTCGATAGGAGAAGCCGCCTGCCAGCACAGGGCTGATGGGAGAAGTGCCTTTGCTCCAGCGATCTCCATGAACCTGGAATTTCGAAAGCTGAATTCCAGATTGACAATGCCTGTGAAAGGAGCTACGGTGGGTGACAGCAAGTGATAAAGGTTCCAGAGATTCTGAAACCCACACTGTGCTGCGTGAATGCACACGGTCTTTTTGCACGGTCACAGGGTCTTCCACTCAGCAGAAGCCGCTCTACGGGTTTAGATATTCTCTCTCTCTCTCTCTCTCTCCGACTCCCTCTCCCAGGCCTGTCTATCTACCCACTATCTATCCACACCTCATTTTAATGTGCATTGGACTTTTGCTACCACCTGCCAGTTATGTGCATATTAATCTTTAAGTATGAGCAGAAATAGAATATCCCTACCTTTGAAAAGCAACTAAATTCTAGATTTTGAAGCTTCCACATAGACATTTGACTTATGCAATATAAGATCTTCTGGGGCCTATCACCAGAAATTTATTCCTTACAGCATTATTTAACTATTCAAAGGAAGTAATTATGTTTTCATGATTTACAAATTAGCTTGGGAAAATTATTTGGAACTTTCTCAAGGGAGAGTCATTTTATTATGCCAACAAAATTTTATGAGTTAAGTAAAAGTGAACTAAATACCTTATCTCATATTTCCCTGGGAGGCAAAACTATTAACTAAAATCCACTTATATTACTTAGTTGTTTTGTAACACATTAGAACTCTTTCTAGCCTCAGTTCTCAATAGGATTCTGATGGTTGGTTCACTGAGGCTGTGGGGGAACAAGAGTAGTCACTGCCTTCAATGGATTTATATTTCATAGGGGAGATGTATCTCAGAAATTTATTTGTACACTGAATTATGTGTTTATGATTGTGCTCTGTTTGTAGCTCTAGTCTGGGGATACTTCTTCCCAAATAGTCTCTGATTGCGCAGATATTAATCCCCATGTAATTTAAGATTAAGTCAAAGGATAGGAAACATTCCTACCCTTTGAGTTTTTTTTTTCTTCTTTCAAACATGCCATCATCTTCATTATTACCTTCCAATAGATCCTAAGTCATTTTCTTCCATTCATCATAAACTTTAGTACTGGCATCATTTAGAGTTGCTTTCCCCACTGCCACAGCCACCTTCTTCCTCATGACTTCGTTGTCTTTATGGAAAGTCCAGTGACAGTTTCTTCACCTCTTCATCTCCAAAATCATCTACCTGATTTTAACCTGCTGCTCTGGTTGAATGGATCTCGTAATATGTCACAAATGTGTTAGCATCTCACGCTCTGACCATAACACAAACTCATCTTTTTCTCATTCATTCATTTTACTGAGCTCTTCCATCAACCTCATGGGGAGCTCCGGATCATCAAACCGTCTGTCTTTGGCCAGCTCACCAACTTGCTTATGTTATGAAAATTTAATTTCATCATAATCATTTTTGACATTTGCCATTTCCATAAACTCCTTACTTGCTTTTCGTTTGAACTATTTCTTTTATAAGCTTAAAACAAGCAAATTCTGTTAAAACACACACACAACCACACAACCACACACACACACACACACACACACACACACACACACATACCCTCCATGTTCGATTGGGAGCACTAGAAAATCATGGTTCACCAACTGCCAGTGGACCCACAACACTCCTGGAAATCCTACTATGTTTTTCTGTTCAATTCCCTTTCTTTTTTTTTAAGATTTTATTTATTTATTCATGGGAGACACAGAGAGGCAGAGACACAGGCAGAGGGAGAAGTGGGCTCCTTGCAGGGAGCCCAATGGGGGACTTGATCCCGGGACCCCAAGATCACAACCTGACCCAAAGGCAGACACTCAACCACTGAGCCACCCAGGCATCCCTCAATTCCCTTTCTATCTTTCTTTTTTTTTCTTTTTCAAGATTTTTATTTTTATTTATTAGAGAGAGAGAGAGAGAGGCAGAGACAGAGACACAGGCAGAGGGATAAGCAGTCTCCATGCAGGGAGCTCAATGCGGGACTCGATCCTGGGTCCCCAGGATCACGCCCCGGGGCCAAAAGCAGGCGCTAAACCGCTGAGCCACCCAGGGATCCCTCAACTCCCTTTCTGATTCTCCTCTCCATTCTCCTCCATTCAATCTCTCCAATTTCTAACCAGTCTTCTTTTTACCAGCCCATCCCTCATAGCTGAGACGATTAAGGCCAAGTAGTAGAAACTCCCTTTACCAATCCTACACATTTACTCATATCTTCATTCATCTTTGCCTGTCCTTGTATTACAAAAAACTAGGGCCCTTTCGTGTGATCTATTACTTGGATCCTGTCCTTTCCTATGTCACGCTAAGAGTTATCATTTCTTTCTTACACACAAAGATGCCATTTTAAATTGAATCATCCTCATCAGTCTCTAAACATTTGTTTCCTATTTAAATAAGTATTAACAGTAATACAAATCAAAACACTTCTTTGATCCCATATCTTCTCCTATTTTTATTTTTTTAATTTAATTTTTAATTTTTTTTTTTTAGAGTAAGCTTTATAGCCAAGGGGGGGCTGGAACTCACAATCCTGAGATCAAGAGTTATGTGCTCGGGCAGCCCGGGTGGCCCAGCAGTTTAGCACCGCCTTCAGCCCAGGGCGTGATCCTGAGGTCCTGGGATCGAGTCCCCCATTGGGCTCCCTGCATGGAGCCTGCTTCTCCCTTGCCTGGGTCTCTGCCTCTCTCTCTCTCTCTCTCTCTCTCTCTCTCTCTGTGTGTCTCTCATGAATAAATAAAGTCTTAAAAAAAAAAAAGAGTTGTGTGCTCTACAGAGCAGCCACGTACTCCTCTTCTTCCATTTTTAGTTAAATTTCTCTCTACCAATTCAGGCACACTTCCTGTGGGAGTCTTTATATTCATTTCCCCTCCTCTGCTGTCTTCATCATTGTCCAGTATGGTTTCCATTTCTGTTACTTCATACAGGTGGCTCTTTCTATGATCATCCCTAATCTGAATGGCACATATAAGGGGTATTTTCTCCAGCTTTATTGGGACATAATTATCATATAACACTGTGTAAGTTTAAGGCAGTGTGTTAATTTGATATATGATGCCAGATGATTTCCACCATGGCCTTCGCTAATACCTCCATTATGTCATGTAATACCGTTTCATTTTGAGAGGAAAACATTTAAGACCTACTCTCCTGGGAACTTTCAAGTATATGATACGACATTGCTAAGTACAATCACCATGCCGTAAGTTAGATCTCTTATCCATGTAATAACTGGAAGTTTGAACTCTTTGGTGTGATATCATTGATATTGTGGGGTCTAAAAAAGCCAAACTCCTAGAAACAGAGACTAGAATGGTGGTTACCAGGGTTTGGGAAGTTGGGGACATATTGGTCAAAGAGTACAAGCTTCCAGTTATAAGATGTATAAGAGGGTGTTTTTAATCTCCATTTTACTTAATGTTTTACCGGGATTTGGTCCTGACATCTCTTGCACTTCTGACTTTTTTCATTGGATTTTGTGACACCGTATACTTTCATTTCCCTTTAATATCTCTACACACTTTTTTTTTTCTTCAATCCCCTCATCCTTTTGCAGGCTTGTCATTCTCAATTCTATCATGGCAGAAAATATGGCAAAAGGAGAGAAGGCGGCCTACAATGTATCCTTGAGAAACTGCAGTTTTAAAGCTCACATGAGAGAGAGAGAAGTCAATTATACTTAATGATGCTGACATACTTTTGTTTATAAAAATACAATACATCCACTTTTAAAAAATATTTTATTTTTAAATCATCTTTACACCCAACATGGGTCTTGAACTCACAACCCAGGATCAAAAGTCATATGCCCTACCAACTGAGCCAGCCAGGGGCCCCCTTTCATCCCACCCCCCAAATTGGGGCAGAGGATGCAGTTTTTGACAAGAAAGAGAAGACGTTTCACTTCAGTACCTATGTTCTTTATAGACGCTTTCTTCCATGGTGGTGCTCCGTAACAGCGTGCTTACTGGGTTCCAGGGCTGTGCTGATGTTTCCTGAGCATATCTCATTTAATCCTCCCTCAAGCCCTCCCTGAGTGGACACTAACAAGTTTCTTTTCCTTAGAAAAGGAAACCGGCTTAGATTTTTTATAAGTCACAAAAGTAACTTGATATACAGAGTTGCAAAAGTACAACTTTACGTACATTTTTCCAAAAGTTAAAGTTACCCTTAAAAAAAATTAAAAAAAAAAGTTACCCTTAAAAAATAGTTGGGGATCCCTGGATGGCTCAGCGGTTTAGCGCTGCCTTCAGCCCAGGACATGGCCCTGGAGCCCTGGATCGAATCTCACGACAGGCTCCCTGCATGGAGCCTGCTTCCCCCTCTGCCTGTGTCTCTGCCTCTCTCTCTCTCTCATGAATGAATAAATAAAATCTTTAAAATAATAAAAAAAAAGTTAAAGTTACCCTTAAAAACTGAGTAAACTGAATGTGTCTCTGAGTTTGGAGCCTATACTCAATACTGACTATACTCAAAGAAAATTAAGAACAAAGGTTTTTTTTTTTTTTCCAGATTTTTCTCCTATCCACAATATCTTGTATTACGTGTACTTCGTGTATCATTAAATCATTGTGTACAGGGCAGCCCAGGTGGCTCAGCGGTTTAGCACCTGCCTTCAGCCCAGGACGTGATCCTGGAGTCCTGGGATCGAGTCCCATATCAGGCTCCCTGCATGGAGCCTGCTTCTCCCTCTGCCTGTGTCTCTGCCTCTCTCTCTCTGTATCTCATGAATAAATAAATAAAATCTTTTTAAAAAATCATTGTGTACATATTATACAACGTTCACAACAAAAATGTGATGTAGGCAAGGCCAGTATTTCCCAGATGAGGCTATAGGAAAATACAGCTGAATCAGTCACTGTGGTTGCAGGTGATAGCAGCAGTTAGATCCCAGGCTGCAGCAATTAGATCCCAGGCCGCAGGAGTTAGATCCCAGGCCACAGCAGTTAGATCCCAGGCTGCAGCAGTTAGATCCCAGGCTTCCTGACCACGAGTCCCGCTTTCCCTCATTACGCGAGGTACATTCTCTGCAGTAATTGGGAAAGGATGAGATCCTTGTTTTTTATGGGTTGCCTTTCCCCACCTCTATTTCATTCAACCATACTTCACTTGTTTAGCTAATAATCCAAGAATGTTGCTAGAGTAGCAAAAAGTTGATTGGACTCATTACCTTGGGTATTTCAGGTAACGGAGTGGAGGGCACCCAGCCTGCGGGGCAGGGCCCGTCCACCCTGTCCCCAGGCTGGCCTCCCAGGGGGTGGGAGGTGACATCTGGCCTGGCCTCCGTTGCCCTGTCCTTGTGGGAAGCCCTGGCTGACTACCTGACACCAGGCATTAGATCTGACCTGAGCTACTGCTCAAGCAAACTTGGCGTAATTAAGCTGTTGAGAGTCGCTTCCCCCGACAGGGCCGAGGAGCCTTACGAGGCGAGGGCTCTGCTGAGGTGATAAAGCTGATTAGATCCTTAGTCGCGAAGGAATCTGATCTTAGAAATTTCCTCCGGCTCCTGTTAATGAGGCAAAGACAACATTTAGCAGAGAACACGGGGTCAATGAAAAGAGAAACATTTCTTTCTTTTTTTTTTTCCTTTAATAAAGAACAGATTCTTTTGCTCCCCTTTTAAATCCAGGGCTGCATTTACTGTCCAGAATAAGAGCACAATTAAGATGAACAAGTAAGAAGTGTTTTCTCAGGGGGCGCAGTAGACCTGTATAAGCTTATCCCAGTGTGAAGCACAAGAAGCAAAATAACTGGAGAAAGGGAAACTAAGATAAACCTAAGAGATGAAAATAATTGAATTAGTGTTGGCTACAGCGGAAGTGGAATAACCAACAGTGATTAATTACAACGATATATGGTCTGTTCACAAAAATGTAGGGGTTTTTTTCCCTTCATTTTTTTTTTTGTTTTGTTTTGTTTTTTTCCCTTCAAAAATGGTTTTCTCACTTTTTCTTTCTGTACCTTCCCTTTTCTTGAACTATCATTCAAGCAAATAAAACGTGTTTTCCTGGGATACTCTTGCACGAGTCTCTCATACTAACAATGCTGATGAGCTTACCTTTTGGGTTATATATAGCATTTTTACATCTGCTACCATTTAATCCTCATAGAACTTTATAATGAAAGCTGCATTATACCCATGTTAAGGATTTGGGATTTGGCTCTACAAGGTTATAGGATTTGCTCAAGCATTTGTAAGCAGGAGAGGCGGGAGTCAAGTCCGAGTTTTCTTACCTCCAGGAGAGGGGCCTCCGCCACAGCCACTCCAAGTCATACTTTAATGTCTCTGATTCTCACCTCTATTTCTTGCTAAGCCTCTGTTCCAGTATTTGGAAAATGACATGACCATTGTTTTCCTATCAGATGCACTTACATGGGATGTAAATAGTGTGATGCACACCCATGCACACACACATCTCTGCGCTCATAGATTGGCCGTCCTTTCCACTGGGAAGTCTTTCTCTTCCCACAAAGAACCTGTCCTACTTCTCAGCTTCAGCTTGTTCCAGTGAGATCAGTGGTCATAAAGGACAGAGTAGGAGAGAAGTAGCCCCGGAGACGGTCTGTGACAGGATGGGGGACCGGGGGGGGGGGCGGACTGGCACCTGGTGTGCTGCGCCCCCTCGTCGTTGCCTTCGGGGCGGCTGGAGGAGGATCGCCTGGACGTGGGAAGGGGTGATGCTGGGGACACTGCTACTGGGTTTCTCCTCTTTATCTTCCTGCAACATCTTACCCACCTGTCGTGTTAACTTTTAACTCTGTGACTGACTCACTTCCATGAAGATGATACGGCTTTATGGTGGGCCTGTCTCTTATTTTTGAGATCGGTTTGTCCACTCGTGCCCCAGTAGGTCTCCCCCGGGTGTACCATAGGCAAATCAGGTTTGAAAGGTACGTAGTCTTCTCCCTCAGATTTGTACCTTTTTCTTTATCACTAGTCCCGGCTCGGGATCCCCATAGCACAGCCATCCAGTGGTGCAGGCCTGGAGCCAGAATGGCCCTGTGTTTCACCACATCTAAAAAGTCAATAAATTTTAATTTGTCTGTTTCGTTAGCATTCTTTTTACCTCCCCTTTTTCTTCGTACCTCTCTATTTTCATTACGACTAGCTTTTCACCTGTTTCCAGTCTGGATTTCTTTTAGTCCACCCTCTACCTTATTGGCATGTGTGTTTCTTTCTTTCTTTTTTAAATTTATTTCTTTTTATTTTTTATTTTATTATTTTTTTGGCATGTGTGATTCTAATAGATCACTTTGAATATACTATATCCCTAATTCAGACATCCATTTCCATCACATTTCCTAAAATGTCATGCAGAAAACTCCCAGAATAATCTGTGTATCTCCATGAATAAAGGAGCCCATAGTCAAATAGAATATTGAGATGTGCACGCTAAATATGGTTTCTCTTAGAAAGTCACACTACACATTATTTTTAAAAAAGGCTATATGAAGTCTTTCTATTGATAGTACAACAAAACTCTATAACATGAGCTGATACTTGAACATAGAAAGTTTTTTAAATATTTATTAATGTGTAATTATTGGCAGGCTGTCGTCCTGATTTTGGTCCTGTGGTATTCAAGGTCCTCTCATGCCTAGCCCTGAAATCTTACCTTCCTTTTTGAACCTTTGTAGCCATACAGATTACACGCATTTGGTTCCCCAAACACACAGCTCTGTTCTATTCCACTGTGTTGTTCCTTTTGCCGTGAATACTGCTAATCTCGCCAATGGCCTTTGTGAAAATTTACCTATTTTTAAAAGTTTAGATCATTTGGTATTTTCACTAGTTAGCCCACTGCTTGGTACACTGTCAGTGCTTAATGTATTTTAAATAACGAAAACAGAGAAAATCAACAAGAGAAAATTTAGAGATAGGCGATTAGCTGTATTTGCCTCTTCATTCTGCTTAGTGGGTGCCCGTTCCGGAACTCTAACACACAGTAGCAGTTGCTGAAATGATTTTTTAGCTGCTTGACCTCAGTAATTTTTGTTTGTTTGTTTACCTAGACAAAATTTAAGAAATTACAGTAAAGGCTAAATTTTTAATTCTTGGAAAGTAAAAATCAAATTTAATTTTCATAAGTGTGCGATAGCTGTTCTCTGTGACCTGCGAAAACTCCTTAAAAATGACTGTTGTAATGTTTTCTATTTCTTCCTGACAGGTAATATTTGAAGCTGAAGTCTCAGGAGGGAGGAGTGGTTATATTGCCATTGATGACATCCAAGTGCTGAGTTATCCTTGTGGTAGGTTGTCATTAAGAATTGTATTTTTCTGTGTCCTTTCAACACTTGTACATTGGCAAGGACTGTTGACTGTTTATCACTTGGTTGTGGCTGTCTCTTTTGTTGTTACTCCTAGCCTTCCGTTCAGTTTTAAAAGAACACTGAAATCCTTCTAGAAGTTTTGAGTCAAATATTTCTCAGGATTGTACCTAGTGGTACACCAGTAAGGAGTTCTTTTACTTCTTTAACTATGGAGGACAAAATGTGAATATAAATGAAATTCTGGATAGGACATGCTCCGTCTTTTGGTTTTATTAAATAGTCGAGGAAAGCAAAAAAGAATAACAAATCAGAGCTCCACTGAAAGGAAACCTAAAGAAACCTCACTAACTTATGTGATCTGCTTAGTTGAAAGTTGGCGCGAAGGAAAGAGAATGAATTAGGTCACCGTATTCCAAACTTCAGACTAAATTTTTTTTTTAATAATATCTGGTTAATCCATGTGAAACAACAAAATAATAGAAATCAGACAAAACAAGGACTCCGTTTATTAACACATAATTTTATTATGTCTTTAGATGCACATTGGTTGGTCTTCAGATGGTGTAACTAATTTTGTGTGTACATCGCATTTCCTGAAAGACATTCATTACATGCACTCAGTAGAGCCAGACACAAAACAGCTGGCATAAATTCAGACTTTACCTAGATCTCCCAACAGCGGCATTTTACAGGGCCCATGAACTCTAGATGGTCTGTTCAGTAATCCTCCTGGTGGAAATTTTCTCACCCGTTGTAAGCACCGTGCACGTGGAGGGGAACCTGTGTGTGTGTGGGGCGGGGGCAAGGCCGCGCTCCTGGTGAGTGCTGGTGTTAAACCCCGCGGTGCATCAGGGTCACCTACCAGGGGTGGCAAATCACAGATGTGCGGCCCCTCCTCGGTTCTCATTCCAGAGGCCTGGGGTGGGGCCTGAAAATGTGCATTTATCATAATAAGTTCCCAGGTGATGCCCTTGCTGCTGGCCGGGAGCTCACAGAGGGAGGACCACTGTGCTGGTTCATGTTCTAGCTCAAGCATCTCTCTTTTTAAAGCCGATGCTAAGATGAGGTGCAAAGAAAAAGGTCACAGGCTGTGGTCAGACCATTTATCCCAGGCAGTCCATTCTAAGAAAAAGGGGAACAAAACCGTCTCCCTCAAAGTTCACGTTGGTTTGCTAATAAGTTCTTTCAGTCCACCAGTACATGAGCATGATGTTTCCGTCTACTGTTCATTTACACTTAGTGGAAGAGAAATGTGAAAGAAAGGCTCTCAGGAGTAAAGAAAATAAAAATATGAATTAAGCCCAAGAGCGGTTTCACTGTGATATGGCCCTCTATGAGCTTGCTTTTACTTACCGAGGCTTAACTTTTCCTGCATGTATTTACTTTTAGTTGAAAACATAAATAAGCTCCAGTTTTACAAGGGGATCATAGAGAACACTGATTTGACAGTTACGTAAGTCGTGTAGGTTTTGACCGCAGTCATCACTTTTCGTCGGGTCCAATATTGCTTTTGGGTAACTTTTCTTCCAACGATGAAGGAGTCCGAGGTGGATTTTGCAGCGATTAAACTGATACTCTCCTTGAGAGAAACAAATACATTCCCTTGTTCTTTGAAGCACTAGAGAATTATACCTATTGAAATGTTTTTTTTTTAAAGAAAGACCCCCCCCCAAAAAAAAAAAGAAAAAAGAGAAAAAGAAAAAAAGAAGAAAAGAAAGACCTAACTTTACATTGTAAATTAATAGTTCAACGGCTATGTCTATGTTGGTAGGTTAGATACCACTATATGTTTTTGTCACATTTCTCTGTTGTGCTCTGGTTTCTGCTTATTTGGTCTCTCTTTTATTATTATTATTATTATTATTATTATTATTATTATTATTCGGTCTCTTTTGCTTTCTTTGACTTGTAACTGTTTTGTTATCACCCATATGCAACATGCTGTGGCCAACCTTCAGCAGTAATTGTTGAGTGCCCTCTCTGTATACAAGAATGTTCTAGTAATTATGGGGCAATGAGTAATAGTGCTATTAAGGGGAAAAAAAAAGAACTGTGAGAGGGAATGGGGTTTTCAGCACAAAGAAAACTCCCATTTTCTTCCATATGGTATTAGTCTTGGCCAAAGGTAAAAGTGTTAACAACATTATTCTCTTGGGAAAAAGTCACATGGAACGTTTTCTTCGTGTGAAAAGATTAATTTTTTTTTCTGCCTTCACAGATAAATCTCCTCATTTTCTCCGTCTGGGGGACGTGGAGGTCAACGCAGGACAGAATGCTACGTTCCAGTGTATCGCCACAGGGAGAGATGCTGTGCACAACAAGTTGTGGCTGCAGGTAAGGCCAAGTGGGCCGCTGAGCGAACAGATACACCTGATTTTTAAAAAATCACAAGGTACTGCTTCTGCTGATATTCTAGTATGTGTGTGTGTGAGGGAGCGAGAGACCACTTCTCTTGTGTAGGTTTGTCTTCATTGACTGCAGTTCGTTTCAGGTATTTCCATTTTGGGAATATGAATAAACACATGATAGTATATAGTTAATAAATACTCAGGTCAGTTTCTAGTGAGCGCTGATGTTTCTCTAAGGTTATGCAAAACTAAGAATTTTTTTCGAGATCCATTCAAAGTAGGAAAAAATGGCAAATTTCCTCGTTAAATATTTTGAAAACCCAAATTTACAAGAGCACAGTACTTAAGTAGGAACTGTCATACCCTGACCAATTTTTTAAAACACATTTTAAGAAAGTTTTGGAAGTACTTCTGGAAATGTGAATGGGAGGAGAGCCAATTAAATTTCTTTTCAGAGTGTTTGTGCATAAGGGTTAATGACAGTTCTGAGGTCAAGACATTTGCTTTGCGCATATTAAATCCTCAGTAAATATGTATTTAATGAATGACTTGGCAAAATATTGAGGAAATGCAAACAGTACATACCAAGACCTTTGAAAACGCCAGAGAATTAAACAAGAAACTAAAGAAGGTACCGTGTCTTTAGAAAATACCTCCCAATCCTGGGAGGGGGGGGGGGGGGGCTTAGATCAGCTCTAAAGTCAGGAGGGCGGGCCCAAGGAAGGTGATGGCTATTGAGCAAAATATTTGAAGCTAGAACCTAAGTAATAATGCTCTCTGAGCACTTGTATTATTATTTTGTGTTCTATTTGTATCAGAATGAAGGGATTTAATTAGTTAGAATTTTAAATTCCTGAAAATGTCAATGGACACCAAAAGAGAAAAATCACTGCAAGATTAGCATAGTTTTTGAACATAGAACTCAGCATTTATTTTTACCATATTTTTCTTTTTAAAATTTTTTTAAAGATTTGTTTAAAAAAAAAGATTTGTTTATTTATTTATTCATGATAGACATAGAGAGAGAGAGAGAGAGGCAGAGACACAGGCAGAGGGAGAAGCAGGCTCCATGCCAGGAGCCCGATGTGGGACTTGATCTGGGGCCTCCAGGATCACGCCCTGGGCCAAAGGCAGGTGCTAAACCACTGAGCCACTCAGGGATCCCCTATTTTTACCATATTTTTAAAGAGGTAAAATTAGTGTTGAGGATAATCATTAGGCTGTGGGAGGTTGAGGTCATGATTAGAATAAGTGATTTTTGAAATCATGCCTAGTATAATGCCTAATATTGTCCTAGATGTTATCAATTTCTTATTTCATTAAATTCTCACATCCACATGGATGTTACAACACATGTACTCATACAAACTTTATTATCACTGCTTCTATAATTTATTTGATTTGTAAGTATTGGGATATCATTCTGAATATGTGAAAAGGAAATGAAGCCCCTACTTTTTTTTTTTCTGTGATTATGCGAATTTCCCCTATAGATATTAAAATATAAGATAATTCTTTCTAGAGAGGGTGCTGTATAATAAGCAGCCTGTTTTATCAGTAAACATCAAGTCAGAATCAGTCTTTTTTCTCTCAGTCTAAATAAACAATTAATTTTTTAGACTTTTTTTAATTAAAATTGTTTTTTCCATTTAGGTGAGAACATTAGTTGGCATTTGACTTTAGTTGTGATCTGTACAGTCTTGTCTTGGAGAACCAGAGACTCTGCAGTCTGCCTCTGGTTTTATGCCCCAGGATTTAATGTGACATTGAAATAAAAGGGTTTTGTGGACTCAGACACCAGCTGCCTTGTGGCAACAAAGACTTTCTGGCCCTGCTGGTCTGAGTGGGTTGCAGTCAAAATACTGCTCGTTTATTGTTTGTTTCCTATTTTGTAGATTGGCCCATTTCATTATAGTTTTAAAAAATAATTCCTTCTGCCATTTTTTAAAGAAAGATGAGAGATAAAAATATTCTGTTAAACATCTATTCTGCTTTCCTTTTTGTCCTCTTTTCTCTACACATCCCAGGGTGGATCTATCTGTGTATTTCTCTTCTATTTTGACAGTGAGGCTACCCAATTCCTTAGCAGTTTACCTATTTACCATATTCTTTGAAAAAGCTTTTCTACTTTTTCAGGAATACCACCTAAGTTACCTTAAGTTATTCTTTTAAATCATCCTTCTTCGTGCTTAAGAAATATTGAAAACTATCCATTACTTAGTTGAGGGATGTTTTCAAATGAATAAGACTGATTATTTTATATAAATATATATTGAGAATCAGACTGTGCCCAGTGATTTTAAAAAAATCCATCTTTAAAAGTAGTAGAAGTATAATAGAGCAGAAAGAATCTTGATTCCATATGAATCTGCAAGCCAACCCATAAATATGGATGTCACGTCCTGTTTACTTGGTGCAGAATGACTTCGAAAAATCAGGAGGCCCAACTGTTAATTATTTTTTTTAATTTATTTTTTTTCCAACTGTTAATTCTAACCGTAATTTGAACCCTATAACCCTTCCAACCCAGTTAAGTGTGTGGGCTGAGAGAATTCACGAACTATTGACTCTATTCTAAAGAGAAGTTCTTTTTCTAGAAAAGGAGATGAGGCTAGAAGCTAAGATCCCTTCCAGCTTTGCATTATTTTTGATGGCTGAGACATGGCTTTCATTACCTTTTTTGTTTGATGGAAGACTGTGAATATTACTGGTCTTGTATGGGTAAAAATGGTCCCTTAAATTAATTATCATTATGAGAACAACTACTTAAACTATCTGCTCACAGTACTGAGAATGTATTGGAAGCAACTCAAAATGATAGGTCACTGCATCCTGTCACAGAAGTAGTGGGATAATGGAGTAGCTGTTAGCCTTGCCATGGTAGGTGTCATTAAGAAATGGTAATTGAGGGGATCCCTGGGTGGCTCAGTGGTTTAGCACCTACCTTTGGCCCAGGGCGTGACCCCGGGGTCCTGGGATCGAGTCCTGCATCGGGCTCCCTGCATGGAGCCTGCTTCTCCCTCTGCCTGTGTCTCTGCCTCTCTCTCTCTCTCTCTCTGTGTGTGTCTCTTCATGAATAAATAAATAAAATCTTAAAAAAAAAGAAATGGTGATTAACTTTTTATGTTTCCTAAATCACTGACATTATACAGTATTGTCAATTGATAAATATTTAAATACGGGGTACAAAACCAAAAAAATAGAAGAACAGCCAACTTTCTGTTTTAAAGGAAAAAAAATGATATAGTACAACCGCTTTAACCTTAATACCTGATAGCATCGGACATTTAAAATAATTTATGTATGGAGGGATATCTGGGTGGCTCAGTTGGTTAGGTGTCCGACTCGGTGTTGCCTCAGGGTACCTACCATCTCAGGGCCCTGAGGTAGAGCCTGTGTCTGGCTCCACACTGAGCAGGGAGCCTGCTTGAGGATTCTCTCCCTCTGCTCCTCCCCTGATCTCTCTCTCTCTCTCTAAAACGAACAAATTAATTAATTAAATTAATTAGTGTATGGGAATACATTTAAAAACTAAATTTTTCCACTTGTTTATTGTGTCTAGCTTACAATGATAATGCCCATCTTTTTTATTCTTTAAAATGACATACGAATTCTTGGGTGAATTAAAGAACAGAGCTCACAAAAGCAAACGCTTGAGTTACCTGAGCTAATCTAGAATCATTCGTAAGGTACACATCATAGGGGGGGCTGGATGTATCTTTAAGGAGAGTTCTTTCCTGTAGATCTCAGATTATGTGATTACCAAGTCTCAGAATTAGGTCATTGGCTCTACACATTTAGAAAACAGTGACAAAATACCGTCCCCAAATTAACCTCCTTGTACAGGCTCAGAGAACTACTGATGCATAGAACAACATGGGTGACTGTCTTTAGAAGTCTATTTAGTGGCAACAGGCTAGCTATATGGCAAAATTATGAGATTTGCTGGACCATAGCTTAAAATGGTGTGTTATAAGGTTCATGCATGTTGGAAAAGGCACTTAGAATAAAGACTTTAGTTGCTTGTAGAGAATTTCCAAATTTCTTTTCGATCATAAAACCCAATGAAGTAGCGTGTATTCCAGATATAAGCACAACATTTGTTGTCAGGTTACGATTTGCAGTTTTTTTTTTTTCCCACATGAACAGATGTTTTTCGGTGCTTCCAACAAGTTTTAGAACTATACTATTTAGTGTTTCCAAGAAACCCTCAGTGGTAGGGAATTTGTGGATCATAACTTAAAGCTTATGGTAAAACACAGCGTATAGGATATAAGATCATGAATGAAATTTTAATGTACAATTTATATTGAAAGAAAATGATAAAAACAACTGGTTATATTTTTGAGAAGGGTCATATAATTTTCCCACAGGAGAAGAAAAATTAGGTTATACATTTTTGTAGGTTAAAAGTGTTAGTCATGCCCTTTTCTCGCAGTGCTTGCTGATAGGAAGACTAAAGGGATGGTGGCAAAAAGAGTGAGTATCTAAGGAAATAACTAACGTGACGTGACAGTTCCACTCCTAAATGTTTACACAAGAGAGATGAAGGCACGTGTGTACAAAGTACTTGTGTAAGGAATGTTTATAACAGCTTCGTTCATAATAACCAATGCCTGTAAAGAACCCCGGGGTCCATCCGCAGGAGGATGGGTACCCAGGGCATGGCTCATTCAAGCAGTGGAGTGGAACTGAGCAGGAGCAAAGAGTGGGCTACCGATCCACGCACCGATACGGAGAAATCCCAGCAATTTTAATGTTTTCAGAAGGGGGACAGATAGAGAAGAGCGTGCATCCTGCGAGGTTAGCTTTGCAGTAAGAACCAGAAGGAACAAGGCTAACTCCTGGCGATAGACACCAGAACAGTATGTGCCTGTGGGTGATGAGGCTGGGCCGGCAGCGGGTGGAGGTCGTCTTTCTGCGGGACTGTCCGTGTCATATACGTCTATCGGGGCGTTGGGTGTGTGGGCGCCTAGACACCTACTAGAAGTTAAGCTGCATCCAGTTCACTTCTATATACTCAGTTTCCCTCGATAACAAATGAGGAAAAGGGAGCGTGTGGGACCGGCGGTGCCGCTAAGCCTCAGACGGCGGTAGCCTGGAGGCATCGCCTTGCATTTTGTCCATCGTGTCCATTTGAGGTTATTTGATGGGGCTCGTGGTGATTTTGAGTTACTGGTCTGTGCTGGAAGATGCAGGGAAGCAGGCTCTGAGTGTTGCGTTGCCGGATCAGGGGTAAGTCCTGCGGTTCCGTAAAGGAACTGAACGGGGTGGGCTGTACCCGAGGGCTGCACCCCCGGCGAAGGCCCCGTGGAAGCGAGCACCTGCAGGGAAGGCAGAGGGAGCCCGGGGGTGGGGGGCAGCTGTCCGGTGTAGGCTGTGGCCCCGGGTCCAGGGTAGGGCCTGACCTGCTAACCACCCCATCCGTCTTTGCCGGCATGGCCAGCACGGGTCATTGGCCGGCGGGAGAACGCAACAGTGGGGTCACTGCAAGGGGGGAGTCGTGTGGGTAGATCGGTGACACCGTTGGTCTCGGTGAACTGAAATGAGGCTGTGGGATGAGTGGTTGGCAGCCCCGTGCAGTCGTCCTCCAGCCCCAGCCAGGCTGGGCAGGTGCAGCCCATGCCCCTCGGTGGCAGGCAAGGGGAGGGGAGTGAGGGGTGGCCCCGCCGACCTGTGTGCCGGGGCCTTCTCAGCCACGGGCAACGTCGCTCCGCGTGGAGCAATGGATCATTCAAGCGATGGATTGAGAGTCATAACTGGAGAGTAAAATTAGTAAAATGCGATGCAGATTGCTCTCGAAAAACAACCCGAGAGAGGCTGACCTGTTAGGATACTAGCTGTTGTCAGCTGAGGGCCAGTGAAGATGGGTGGGCCGAAGCTTCTGGGCTTCTCGTGTTGTGTGTAGCCGGAGAATGTCACGGCCTTGTTCCTGTCCCGCACGCGGATATCATCGTGCGAGTGGTGGAGACCAGAAGCATGTTTTTTTTTTTTTTTTAAAGATGTGTTAATTTGAAAGTATAAAAATTTTAGCGGCTGAAACATGTCCCTACACAATTTCAAATGCCACACGGTCCTTGCTCACGGAGCTCCCTCTGACGCATCCATGCCTGCGGTATTTTTCCAGGCCTAATTATACTGTCACATGAAGTGCCTTGATGCTCGCGGCATATTTCATTTCCACAAGACACTCTAGTATCCCTGACACGATGCCCGTTTGAGAAAGAAAAAAAAAATCTGGTTATTTTGCATTTATGATAATGAAGGAAAATTCTTGGAAATTGATCAAGGCCTAAAATGATGCAGTTTGTGGTGGGTAATTTATTGGAAACTAATATGAGAGGAATAGCTCCAAACCTAATTGGCTAAACACGTAATATGTGATTTGCTTACATTGGGTACCATGAAAAGAAAAGAAGAAAAGAAAGAAGAGAAGAGAAGAGAAGAGAAAAGGAATGAGAGATATTGAAAATTGTCCTTCTGTCTGGACTTCGTGAAAGTCCTGACATTTTCTAGCTCATTGGCCTTAAGAGCAGCTGACACGTATCCAAAATAGTACAATAATAACAAAAGGCGGCGTGTAATTACTTGGCCAGTGAATAAAGTTGAAGATGTGATGTCAGAATGGCTCAAGTGACACCGTGTGAATGTACCTTGAGATTCGTGGGAGGCTTGATGAGTTTCTTACAATCTAGATGGTTGGGAATATTCAAGAGGGATTTAATTTGTTCTGTATAGGGTCTAAAGTACAATACTAACTAGTGGTTGGAAGCTATATGCTGAGAGATAGAAGCTGATTATTAAGGGAGAACGTTGTAATTGTAGGGCTGTTCAGACCTAGTATGAGCTATTCCAGGAGGTGGTAAAACTACAATTAGTGGAAGTATCCAAGCATAATCTGGATAAGCACTCGCTGGAGCTCTGGGGGATGTTTAGCATGAGGCTGAATGCTTTTTAAGATCCTTTCGGCGCCGAGAAGTGCCTCTGTAACTGAGTAAGAAAAGACAGTATAGAATCTAAGCACTATACTGTTTCCGAGTTGAGAGAGCGCTGCGTAGACTGGAATGTTTGGTGAAATCCTTAAGGAAGATTTGATTGGGTCTTCGAAGGCCGTAGAGGACTTGAATAGCAAAGACCGGGTGAGCGTGGTTATCACTGCAGGTCAGTGCACGTGTGGGGGGCAAGGGCAGAGCATCAGGAGGAGGATCCTGCTGAAGTGGAAGGTTTGAAATGTGAAGTCGGGGTAAATGGGGTTTGGGGCAGGGTTGAGAGCAGACCATGACGAAGACGCAAGATGGAAAGGACCTACTGGTAGCTGTGCAGATACCCAGTGGGGAGGGCCTGGGACTGGACGGTGCTGAAGTAATCGAAAAATATATGAGTCGGGAATGCCTGGGTGGCTCAGTGGTTGAGCGTCTGCCTTTGGCCCAGGGCGTGACCCCGGGGTCCTGGGATCGAGTCCTGCATCGGGCTCCCTGCATGGAGCCTGCTTCTCCCTCTGCCTGGGTCTCTGCCTCTCTCTCTCTCTCTCTCTCTCTCTGTGTCTCTCATGAATAAATAAATAAAATCTTTTAAAAAAAATACATGAGTAGTGAAGGACAGGGGCAGAGGAAAGAAGAAAGTAGCTTTTGGTGGCACCAGTTGACGGAATTGGGGAGGATGTGAGTGAAATGATCAAGACTGCTTTCTAAATTTGCTCAAAAGGTTATTTTTATTTTATTTTATTTTATTTTATTTTATTTTATTTTATTTTATTTTATTTTATTTATTTTATTTATTTTATATTTTATTTTATTTTATTTTTTTATTTTATTTTATTTTTTTAAAGGTCATTTTTTAGAGCCAGTCCGTGAGTTTGTTTTCCCATTGTCTGTCTTGGGACTGACTGGTCTGTGAGACCCACCTGTTTCCATTTTTCTTTCTTTCATAATTTCATAAGTCATCCTACGTAGGAATCAATGGTAGGAGATATTGGCTCTTTTGAGCTCTTTTGAGCTTTAGCAAAAGTTTGCCAGGACAGTTTGACGCTTGTGGCCAAATTCAACCTCTGGGTGGTCCTGGTATCTGTGCGAAGACCATTGGTGCCTCAGCCTCGGGTCTCCCTCCAGCCTGCGCTCAGGGAGTTCTGTCCAAGAGGGGTGTTAAGCACACTGCGCTTCCCTGATCTCTTGTGAGCTGATGCACACTAGCCTGCTGTTGAATTCTGTCTCCGTTTATTCTTAGTTTAAGCAGTGGTGATCTGTTTTTTCCCTGTCTGTATGCTGATGTACAGTTACTTCTGTTCTCCTCGAGAGCCCATGGGCCGTTCGGTGGCTAAACTACTCGTCGGTCCTCGTCAGGCTGCTGCTTTTCCTCAGGATGTTGGTTTATTTGAGTTCAGGGCATCATATCCTCCCTTCGTGGCTTCATTCCAAGAACCATGGCTTGGGGTCTCGAAGGAAAATCATTAACCGCGTATCATGGATTGTGATGTTTGCCTGTTACCTGTGGCATTTGGGGCGGGTATGTGTGTAAATGGTGAGCATCAGAACATTTAATCATAGTTAATTTTTAGGATTGTTAAATACCCCCGGGGTCGTTTTGGATGGCTTTCTGTGGCTCTCCACCACAAGGCGTTCGGTGCCTTGAAGATAGCGTGAATTCTTTTCCTTCTTCAATAATTTATAAACTCTTGAGTTTGTTGTCTGCAGATTACATAATTGATTATAAATGAATAATGTGTGGGAAATACTTTAGCTTTGTCATCCATCCCTGGAGCGGGACTGTAAAAGCCCGGCAGTCATAGAAGCTCAAGGATTTCTTCCTATTGACATCTATAAATAACAATCTACCGCTTTTTTTCTGTGCAAGAATAACTCACTCTTCTGCTGTGCCCCCAGCTGCCCTCCGGTGCCCTCTGAGCGTGTCACATGGAGCACTTCGCAGCTTCCCACTGGCTTCCTGCCACCCGTGCTGACAGCGCAGGGCTCCGCTAGCAGGCAGGGTTTCTTCTTTAGGAAAAGCGATCTGCCAGAAAGATCTAATATTCATAAAGCCCACTTTATCATAAAACAAAACATAGAAAACCACCCCCAAATAGGAACTGCAGCTGAATGAATTTTTGTAATGGAGTTTACCCCACCCAGGACAGGCAGGGCCTTCGCCAGCCACCCCCGAGGCCCCCGAGGGCTCGTCCCCGCACGTCTGGGCCAGCTCACTTCCTCTACAAGTAATGGTCTTCTTAACTTTTAGCCCTTGTATGTTTTGGTCATAGTTTTTTTTTTCCTCCCACTTATATGAGCGTTCCTAGATGCTCTAAATTAGTCTTGCCTAATGCTTAAAAGTGTCTTAAAGTCTCTTTTCAACTGTGGGTTTGTCCTCTGCCCCTTTCTTTTCCTCACAGTTTGTCTATTGAGGAGGAACCCGGATCCCTGACTTGTTGTTTTGCTCTTGTCTGCATTTTAGGTTGGTGTACCAGGGTCCTCTTCACCTAAAATCTTCCGATTTTGTTTGTAAACTGGCAGCCACACCCAGAGTCCAGTTTGATCCTTTGGCAGTGTTGGAGGGGGCGCCTGTATGGTTACAGGAGGCACACCATGTCTCTCTCTTTCTCACTTTTTTTTTTTGTTTTTTTGTTTTTTTGTTTTTTTGTTTTTGGTGATCTTCATAGCCATCGATGCTTCGTGCCTCTATCAATTGCTGCAGGCTGCAAGTTGTAATATGCTAATTCTGTTATTTATTTGTATTAGTTTAGTTAAGGAAGAGATACTTTTCATCTACCTGTCACTACCTGGTGACGTACTTCATTAAGGAAAGGGAGGATAAAGGCTCTCATCTTTGCTTTAGTTATTGGCTTTCAATATAATGAGTTGATTGATTATCATTCTCTGAAGGTGATGGATCTTCTTTTATTATTATTATTATTATTTTATTATAAACTCATGGACTTAAGCCTATTTAACTGACTTCAATATTTTGTAATTTTTACTATTATTACTACTATTAAAACTCAGACGGCCCCATCTTTAGGCAATGAGAACCTCTTCAAGCTGGCTCCAGAGTTCTCCTGGTGTGACGTCAGTAGTTTTTGGTAATTTCCTGCTGTCTGATGTTGTGAGATGCTGCATTGTCATTTTGTACGCTTTCCTCACCAGACCCAGTGCCCTGGTCTGGTTTTAGTAAAGACATTGAATTCCGTGATGTGGATTCTCATTTTGTTAGACATTTTCTGTGAACAGAACTAAGGTAGAATGTGTCTTTAAAGATAAAAGAGCAATGAGTTCTTATTGATATTTCAAGTTCAAGCCTAAAGATTTTCACTTAATGTTTTCTCTATTACGATTTGTCAGCTTTGGCTTCTTTTTCCCTTGCTACTATTCTTGGTTCTCAGTGACACAGGGGAAGGGAGAATTAGAATACTCTGTAGTTCTCGTTTTTAGACTCTTATGTCATTTTGGATCCTCGTACCATCTAACTCCTAGCGTAGAACCATTGCCGCTATACTGTCTCTCGTACAGCCCCTGTTTACTTAGTTCCACAGGCAACTGTGTTTTTAATGATCACCATCAGCCTGTACCTCATGTCTTCCCAGTAACGTTAGTTGGTTGAAGGTCATTTTCTAGTAGGATTAGCCTACTTTCTAGTAGGTTCAGGATTAGCCCATGAAACTAATATTCCCTGAGTTCTGGGACGTTGATAACAGTTTATATGTGCCTTTGATTAGTTTTTTGTGTGCCCTCAATTCTTTTCATTTTTAAGATTTTATTTAATTATTTGAGAAAGAGAGAGAGAGAGTGCATGTGTGTGACCGTGAGCAGGGGGAGGGGTGGAGGGAGAGGGCCAGAACCCCAAGCCGACTCCGTGTTGAGTGTGAGCTGGATACGGGGCTCGATCTCACGACCCTGAGATCATGACCTGAGTTGAAATCAAGAGTCAGATGGTTAACTGACTGAGACACCCAGGGGTCCCTGTGCCCTTGATTCTTAAGTCAGTTTTGCAGGATATAAAATCCTTTGTTCACATTTTCTTTCCTTGAGTAATTTTAGTATGTTACTTCATTTCATTCTGGCATAAAGCCTTGCTATCAAAGCCTGATAATATTTGTTTCCTTTAATTCATTTATCTGCTTTTTCTAGATATTCAAAGGATTTTTTCCTGTTTTTCTTTTTTAAAGATTCTAATTTTACCAGAATATGTATTACTGTGTATCATTCTAGGCTACTGTTCTCAGGTATGGGGTATGTTCTTCCAATGTGTATTTACAAAACCTTCTTTTTCAATTTTCAGAAAGTGCTCTTAATTATGACTTTCATACTTTTGTTTTGTTTCCTTCCTTCTGTATGGACTTGTGTTATCTCTATATTTGATCTTCTTTGCATTCCATCATTAATAGTCTCTTTCTCGGGGATCCCTGGGTGGCGCAGCGGTTTGGCGCCCGCCTTTGGCCCAGGGCGCGATCCTGGAGACCTGGGATCGAATCCCACATCAGGCTCCCGGTGCATGGAGCCTGCTTCTGCCTATGTCTCTGCCTCTCTCTCTCTCTCTCTGTGACTATCATAAATAATAATAATAAAAAAAGAAACCAATTCAATTATCAAAAATAAACTTTAAAAAAAAATAGTCTCTTTCTCTGAAATCCTTTTTATTCTCATTTTAAATGAAGTCACTTTTTCCCCCACATTCTATTTTGCTTAAGACATCACCTGTTGATTTTATTTCCTCTGGTTAATCACATTTCTAATATGACTTTTTTTCTTTCATTTCATTTTTTCTTTCATTTCTAATTTTTTGAGTTCTGTCATCTTATTTATGAGTTTAATAATATTAGTTTATATTATTCTTTCATGTCATGAGTCATTTTCTTAATGTGTTGTAGCATGGCTCGAAATATTAGGTTTCAGTTTTGATGTTTTGTGGGCATATTTTCCTGACTTTCAGGGACTCTGGGATTTGTACTCTGCTCCTTTTCTATTTTAGACTTACAATAATTTTATGTTGATTTGACCTTGGTACTTTTAAGTTGTTCATTTTTATGTGAGTGGTGTTGTCTTGAAATTTAAAAATGAGATGTGGAGTTCAGGAAAACTTCACCGATTTCAAGAATCACCTCTTTTGTTTCTGTGAGTTATGTCTTGCTTTTCTGGGATTTCTTGATTTTGTTCTCATCTCTACTTTGTCTGGACCTTTTTTTCCCCTTACCTTCCCTTGTTGTTTCTTCTGTTTTTTATGTGGCAGATTCAGGAAGAGTGAAAAGTCATCCCACTGCCACCAAGTTGCTGGAATCCCTCAAATGTAATACTTTAATTGTTTTGGTCTCTTTGCTCTACTCGACTTCCCTCTTAATATGAATGGTATAGTTTTATAATTGTAAACTCACAAGCTTTATATTCTCCATTTTCTCTGGTGTAGTTTGAGGCAACCAGCTAATACCATTCTTTATATTCTTTAGTTTATCTAAAATATTTTAAGGTCACAAATACCTGGTCACCCAGAACTTTACCTTCTATAGATATTTGATTAGGGATATCTCACGGTAATATTTTGTATCTCTTTATTACATCATGCCATGGATTATTATTGCCTCTAAATCTAATCAGGTCTAGAGAGCCAGTTCTAGGAAATCCAGAACCAAACCAGATCAGAAAACACATCCTTAAAAAAAAAAAAATCTGTCTTCCAGAAGCATTTCTGGTAACAAAGCCATCTGTATCAGTCAGTGTTCAGACATTAAACGCATATGCCTATGTGTGTCTACACACACACACGCACACACACACACATAAGTTTTTCTTTTTTTTTTTTTTTTTTAATCCGAAAAGGATTCATTACAAGGAATTGGTTCATGTGACTGTGGGCTGGTGAGGCAAGTCTGAAGTTAGCAGGTCAAACCCTTGGGAGGGATATTCAGGCACAAACTCAAGTTGCTGCTAACTGGTAGAATTTCTTCAACTTCAGGGAAGCCTCAGTTCTGCTTTTAAAACATTTCAACAAATTGAATCAAGTCCACCCAGATTATCTAGGATAAACTCCTTGACTCAGTGTCAATTCGGTTATAGACTTCAATTCTATCTCCAAAATCCCTTTGCCAGGACACCTAGTTTGATTGAATAACTTGGGACTGTGTATAGCCTAGACAAGTTGAATGATCAAAAGACCGTCACAGTTATTAAATGTGTTATGTACCTAGATATTGTTTTGATTATTTTCTTCATTATATTGCTATTATTAGGATTTGCAAAGAGAACTTTTGTACAATTATCTCATTAATATTTTCACCATGTGTGTTGTATAGCAGGTACAAATAAATACCCGCTCCCCCCCCCCCCCAATTTTAGATTAAAAGTGGAGATGTGAGATATAATGAGAATTGTGAAGCTAATAAATGATTGTTTCAGGACTGGAACCTAGGGGTCATCTTCCATCAGGCATGGTTCAGTCCATTTACTCATGTTCCCTGTATGTTGCTCTTCATACCACAAGGCTGCAAAGACACCTGTGCTTTGTAGATTAAAATGTTTTTTTCTTATTTAATAGCTGAATTTACATTTTGTTACACTTGGTTAATGCTTGATTCTAGTAGTTTGTTATTCCCAGTACATTTTTACCCTGTATTTTAAAGTCAGAATTATATTTGCCACCTTTTTTTTCTGTGTCAAGTACCATTTGCCTTCTTCAGTCCTTTCATTGCCAAATGGCAAATATGTTGGCCAACTTAGTATTGTTATTTTAGTGTAATTTTCCTAGAAGAACACTATGTTTTTATTAAATGCTTAATCTGTTGAAATAAATATAATAATTTCTAATAGACATAAATAAGTTTATCTCAAAGCAGTAATGTTTCTAATTTGAGAAATGTCTAAATTTCTAAGCCTTTAATTTTGTCATTAAAATCTTTTGTGTTTCTAAAATTCTTGGTTTAACTGTTCAATAATAATAATAATAATAATAATAATAATAACAATAATAATTCATGAGAAAGAAAAAAGCATTCATATAGTAGACAAGTCCTGGTAAGGAACCCTCAGTTCCTTGGGATTAATTTGGCTGGACTGTTGTATGATTCACTTCAACCTTAGTTAATTATATTGTGCAAATTTACTTTGAGTTTAGTTCTGGACAAAAGGGCAAGTACTGACAAATCATATGCCATCCTCTTAGTCTTCTTAATGTATTCAACAGGAACCTAAATACCAAATGTAGGGAAACAGTTTCCCTCTTAACAGTTTCTCTGGCTCTAAGAGGATGGAGGGATCATATATCATCATGTGCCCACAAAAGGCAGTGAAAAATAAATAAAACGATAAATGTAATTTAATTTTTTCTTCAAGTCAACAGAGTGAAATAATCCCTGCAAGTATTCAAAGAGCCACATTATTTAATTTTAAATTAAATTGGATTAATTCTGTTTCTCAAGCTTTGAAAAGAAAAGCTGAGAGAAACTGTGTCATATTTTTAACTTTAGGAGTTCAAGCCGAAAGTGGTATAAAACCAAGTGTATTGTGTCCCTTAACAGGAAGTCCAGAAAGAAGAAAGGGGCTCTAGGAGTGGTTGATACCATTTCAGACACTTGATCAAGAACTTGATTGTCTTTCTCCTCAATGTGCCATCCTCAGTGTGTCACCTTTTCTCTCACACTGACCAGTCCGCTCTTGTAGTTTTAGGCATAACATGGAGAAAAAGGAAAGAGGACCCACTGTGTCTTCTCTTGAGATGTGATAACCTTTCTAGAAGTGAATTGGCCTGTTTCTGTCGAATCTCATTGGCCAGAATCAGGGTACATACCCATTTTTAACACTTTCACTATTATTAGGAATAGGACCTCCATGATTGCTTTCTACCAGTGTGTCTCAAGCTGTAAGGTCTTGACCCATTAACCTAGGGATCTTGTGAAAATGTAGATTTTGATTCAGTAGATTGAGAGTGATCTCTAGACTTAGTATTTGTAACAGTTTGACAGGTAATTCTGATACTGCTGGTCTGCAGAGCATACTTTGAGTATAAGAGGTTTGACTAATAACCTGGCTATTATAGATGTTGAGAATTAACCAATATTATCACTACACTACTTTAAGCCAGAAAGTGAACTTGTCAGATAAACACTGCCTATGGCCTGCATGAGGAAGCTTACTTAAAGAGAGAGGTAATAATACTAGGGAATGTCATGACTTGCCCAGGCTTATTTGGTAAGTGACAAGTCTCAGCAACCTGTACTGGAGACCTAGCAAATAAGAAAGCATTATGAGGATATGGGAAGTCGGGGAGAGAAAAAGGCAACGTGTTAGGTCATAATCCTTGGATCATATAATTTTGTGGTTCATTTCTCAGAGTTGGGGATACTTAAAATGAAGAAATCATATAAAAAAAAACTTCAAAGCAAGCTAAAGAGCCTGGAACTGAAGAATATAAAAGCAGAAAACTATATGCAAACACGGCTGCATAAGGGAGAAATTTGACATTCTTTTTTTCTTCCTTCATAGCACTGCCCATTCTGCTAAATTGATAGTTTGTAGTCAGGCAAAGGTCTATTATTTTGGATTATAAAAGAAAAGTTATCATTATTTTTGACTTCTCAAACGTACATGTCATCATTTGCTACTTTTAACTGTAATGCATTACTGGAAGCTGAGTAAATAATGCAATGCCTAGTATAGTAGATTATATTTCTCATTGGTACAATGCATTAATCAAGGCTTTACAATAAGCAATCAATTCATTGGACTAGGCCTATAATATAAGTGAATAAAAGCAGCTTTGGTTTAGGTTAGAGGAAATACTGCTGGATTTTGTGTCATTAAGCCTGGTTTTGAGTTTTAATCCCACTACTAACAGGCTACATATCACATTTCTAATCTTTCTGAATCCTGATTTTATGATTTTTAAATGGGAATAATTATCACATAGGTTTTTTTTTTTTTTTGAGATAGCAGCAATAGAACCAAGATAATAGCCTATATACCATCTGGCACATGGAGGCACTTATTAAATGGTATTGAAGATAAGCCTAAGTATTAGGAGGGTATAACGGTATGATGAGTGGTTGTTGTTATTTGAAAAAATGAATACCATGTATAGCTACTGTGCCCTTTAATTATATAAATAATGTATATCCTATATAAGTTTATATATTTTGCAGTTATATTAACATATTAATAAACACAAATATAGACATAATGTAACATAATCAGCTTTGTGTACTCCTGAATCATCTTAAGCAGGCCCTAAATGTCTCGAAGTTAAGGTATTGTTCAGAAATAGCTTGGCATAAATGATCTCCAGATGCTTTTGAGGTTCTCTGTTTATGTAGCTTCTCTTTATTATTATTTTAATTAATGGTTAGTATATTTTTGTTAGAATAATTTATAAAAGCCTAAGGAAGGCTTACATGATCCCTGTGTTTGAAAACATCAATGAATTTAATTCATTTTAACCAAGAACTTGAGCACTTATTAAATAAAGATAATATATGTGATGGCATGGAAAAAAATATATATATGTATATACATACAAATAAGACTAGAAAACCTATCTTTAGGGTGATTTCAGTATACAAAGAAGGGGGAAAGTATGTATCTATATCTATCTAGATCTAGGCCTAGACATATATAGAGAAAAAGAATATATTAGAAGAAATTCAAAATAGAAAAGCCAGTCATTGAGGCTTTGATGTCTGGTTGCAAAGTAAAGGATCAAGTAAGGTCTCATTGAAAATGCAGAGGATTGAAGGAATGGGAGAACCACATGGTCCGTTGTGGTTCTAGAGGGAACTGTCGTAGCAGGGGAACTTGGTTGTTCTATGATAGTAAAAGAGGCTGTTGGGCATCACTGAGGCCAGGGTGAGTTTTGGGATCATGAAAATATTCACAGGACTATGGTGGAAAGGACATTTTTGCCCGGTAGATAATTGTGATGGGAATGATACTTGGGCATGCTCAGAATTCCCGAAGATGAGACGTAGGTGAGTGGGATTGTGGTGGAGTGGTCCGCAAGGGATGGACTGGTTAATGGTGGCCTTCCCTGAAGGAGAATAAGGCCATAGAAGAAAAGTTTGGAGGAAAGTGGTATTGTGAGATGAATGGCAATTAAGGTGGAAAGATGAAATAATGATGATTGAGACGGAAACACTGAGGGTACTTAGAATCTCATCCCAGAAGAAGATGGGCTTTTGAAAGGCACAGCATTAAAAGACATGGGGGTGTGTGTGCATGCACAAGGTAATTCAGAAGGTAGGGCGGCCACCAGACTTGGCTGGTCTTGAAGAGCTGAGAAATATAAATGGCAGAGAGGAAGGTGGCCAAAGGTTGAGGGCACCACTGGAGGGATAAGTTAGAGGAAGAGGAAGTGAGAGTACTTGCAGGTATAAAGAGTGCCTTCCGGTTAGAAAGACCTTATCAAGGGATGTAGTAATTGAAAAAAGGGGAGTCAGAAAGGTGCATATGTAATGGGCCTTGTTTGTGTGGTTTGTAGGGAAAGAGAATCTAGACTTGATTTTATGGATTTATACCTTAGGGCTTCTGAATATAAGCTGCGTTTTCTCTTCACTATTATCCAGGAGAATGATCAGAGATCTTGGTGCAGAAATCATGGGATAGGTGGTTAAGGAAAGAATTAACAATAAGCTGAATGAATAAAATATGGTAAAATTAAAATTGGAACTTTGGGTCCTTAGGTAAATGTGTATGTGTATGCATAGGCATACGCGCATATATACCATATAGTATGCACAAACGCATCGTTTCAGATGTGGAGAGGAGAATTTACAGGTTCAGTGGGTTTTAGGATTTAAAACTTAATCACGAAAGTAATAGAATGATCCTTTTATTATTTACTCTTCTAAAAAAATGTATTTCAGCCATGAAAAAGTTATGGAAAACAGTAAGATGACCACTAATGTACCCACCACTCAAATTTAAAAGAAGTTGACATTTTGCATTTTTATTTCATGTATTAATTTTTGTTAAGGAATTTTATCTGGTGTTTAAACATGTATATGTGTATTTCACACCAGAGGAATAGTGGAGCTGGTTGGGATTGCTATTGCTGATTTTTCAGTAATTTTAGGAGTCAAATGATATTACACAGGTAATTTGAAAGTGGCCACAGTGGGAGTATTTACACCACAGAAATTGAGCCACGATACAAATCAACAGTTTATTATTTTTGGTTAAGAGCTAGCTCTTCAGCATTTTGCCAGCACACTGGTGGTCTTAGTTTGCATAAACTTCTACGTTGTATTTTATTGAATGGATAAATCTCAGTTGACTTATCCACTATTCAGGAAAATTTGGATCTCTCACATATTGAACTGTCCCCATATTGCAATGCTTCTGAGTTCAACATTCTTGTGCGTATCTCCTTGATCACATGTGCAAAAGTGTTTCAAATGTCGAAATGCAGAAGTGGGACCGCTGGGTGCTAAAGAATTTCCGTCTTCAGATTTACTAGATAGTAGCAAATTATCTTCTAAAATGAGTCTAACATTTTGAACTTCCATTAATAATTTTAGGGGTTTTGTTTTCCACATCTAATAATAGGAATTGATGTTTTAAGTCGTATGAAAGGACACCGGGGATATTTAGCATTTCACCAACAAGAGATGAGGTTGAGGCTCCTGACCCGTTCTTTCTCATCGTTACAACTTTTCTTTGCCCTTTGTGCTGTCTTTGACATATGGACATTTTAAAATTTAGGCTGAGGATCTCTTTTCTTGGTTATTAGACAAACACATTTTCTCTTTTTATAGCCTGTCCACTTTTTGATAGGGTTGTTTGTCTTTTTTCTTATTGAACTGTAGAAGATCTTTACATAACCTGGCTATTTATCTTTTGATGGATTATTTCTATGACAAATATCTTATCACAGTTTGTGGGGTTTTTTTCCCCCACTTTATTTATGATGTCTTTCAACATACAGAAGTTATAAATTTTATTATAGTTGACTTTTTCAACCATCTCCTTTATAGCTTAAACTTACTGGTCTTGTGTGAGGTACCCTGATATCATAAATATGCTTTTCAGTATTTCATTTTGTAAGTTGACAGATATGCTATTAGCATTTAGGTTCTTTTGATTACTTTTCTTAAATGGTATAAATTGGCTGTCATTAGTGCCAAAGAGATAAAGTTTGCAGAGTATAGATTTTGGTTTGACTCTAAATTATTCATCAGTATTTTATTGTCATTCTGTGGCAGATCACATGCTACACATTTCGAATACTAAGTTGCATTGGGCATCGTCTTGGTCTTCCCATGGGGACAAACCTATTACATAGCACATGCAGTATAGAATAAGGCCTAAAAGAAGTCCCCCTACGTATACTCAAGGAGGAGGAGGGCAATGAATCATATGCCAAGGGGCCATTAACTGTTCTGTTAATTCATATATTCTGAGCTAATAACAATTTCGTGGAAAATAGAAGTAAGCTATAATGCCAGTGCTATGCCCCTAACAGATACCAAAGTTTATTTCCATGCTTTTTGGGGGTTGAATGATAGTGGTAAAAATTTGTGGGGCTACCTAGACGTTTTCCTCCTATTTTAGGAACAAGGATAATTTATCACAGAAATTGGTTGCTAAGATGCTTTAGATTTATGGAAATGTTAAGAACCTGTTTCTTAAAGATTGGTTTCTGCTTGCAGAGACGAAATGGAGAAGATATCCCAGTAGCCCAGACTAAGAACATCAATCACAGAAGATTTGCTGCTTCCTTTAGATTGCAGGAAGTGACAAAAACTGACCAGGATCTGTATCGCTGTGTAACTCAGTCAGAACGAGGTTCCGGGGTGTCCAATTTCGCTCAACTTATTGTAAGAGGTAAGGTTGGTCGCTTTGCTTTCACTTCATGAAATTACTTGGCTTCGTTAGAACAAAAGCAGCCTTGTAGATATTTTGACTGATTTTTGAACCTGTTGCTCTTCATCTCAAGTCACTAAAAAAATTATATAAAAGTTCTGCAGATGTCCTCAGGTAAAGTAAGACCGTTGTATTATCTGTAGAACAAGGTTTTAACAAGTGTTTCCCATAGAATGGAATCTATTTTAAAAAGCTCTAATAAGATGAACCATGCAAAACACCTTTATTCCTTGGGATGCCTGGGTGGCTCAGTGGTTGAGCATCTGCCTTTGGCTCAGGGCATGACCCCAGGGTGCCAGGATCAAGTCCCACTTCGGGCTCTCTGCAGGGAGCCTGCATCTCCCTCTGCCTGTGTCTCTGCCTCTCTATCTCTGTGTCTCTCATGAATAAATAAATAAAAATATTTTTAAAAAACACCCTTATTCCATATTGGTACCGTCTAGTTTTCATGTTAATTTAGGCTTGCTTTTCTTGTTTAAAATAGTTCCACAGGTACAGCGTTTTTCTTCAAAGCACTGTAGCCATGAGATCAAGGCCAGAGTTTCTATACCCATGTAGACCCGTAAATTTTAACAGAATCAAAACCCAGTGGTGGTGGATGTGAAGTTCACCAATTATGACCCCCTCGAGGATCTTAGAAAGTTAGACTTGCTAAGTGGTCCTCATTAATATTCTTTTTTTTAAAAAAAATATTTTATTTATTTGAGAGAGAGATAGAGATAGCAAGCAAGCGAGAGCACACAAGCAGAGGGGGTGGGGGAAGCAGACTCCTCGTGGAGCAGGGAGCCTGATGTGGGACTCGATCCCAGGACCTTGAGATCATGACCTGAGCCAAAGGCAGATGCCTGACCGACTGAGCCGCCCAGGCACCCGCCTCATTGACATTCCTGCACACTAGAGTTGCCAGAGGAATTATGAGGGATTATGACATATCAGTATATATCTGCGATGAATATTGGGAAACAAGCCCGAGTGCACAATGTGTATTAACTTCATTCAGAAGTTACTGGGTTCCTGATATTATGGAATATACACACTGTTCCAGATTGTGGAGATAAAATTGTAAATAAAATGCAGAGCCCCCGACCGTGTAGAGCTCAGCCCTGAGGGGTGTTAGGCACACCATGTGGAAGACTACTGAAAATGTAGCAGCAAATTATGGTATGTGTTACGAAGAAAAATAAACACTCAAAAAAGATGACGATTAAAATTGTAGTGACGGTGGTCCGGTGGCTGTGGAACGGAACCCTCAGACATGAGGGATGGCTTATCTGTGTGAAAATTTAGAGGAATACAACTCTGTTGAGTAGACTCAACAGAGTCAGCATCAAGCAATGGTGACAGAGATGTAAATAAGTATAAACTACCAAGGTCTTCTCAAGTTGTTTAGGAGATCCTGGGGCGCCTGAGGGGCTCAGTCACTCAAGTGTCTGCCTTCGGCTCAGGTCGTGACTCTGGGGTCCTGAGATCGAGACCCACATCTGGCTCCCTGCTCAGCGGGGACTCTGCTTCTCCGTCTGCCCGTCCCCATGCTTGTGCTCATTTTCTCTCTCTCTCTCTCTCTCTCTCTCTCAAATAGATAGGTAGATAGATAGATAGACAGACAGGTAGATAGATGATAGATAGATAGATAGGTAGATAGATAGATAGGTAGATAGGTAGGTAGGTAGATAATAGATAGCTAGATAGCCAGCTAGCTGGCTAGCTAGATAGGTAAGTAGGTAGATAGGTAGATAGATAGATAGATAGTTAGTTTAGGAGATCCTAACAAGAAGGTCTAACCTGAACTGAGATTTATCCAACGCATCCAGGAAGGTCTTCACGAGTGAGTTTTCTTTGAGAGAGGATCTGAAGGTTGAGAAAGGTTGTCCAGGTGAGGGATGTGGATGTGGGGGCAGGAATGAGAGGTCCAGGGGCCAGCAGACGTGCCGTGCAGAGACCAAGGCACGTGTCAGGGCCTGGAGGCTGGAAGGAGAACATACGATCTATCCATCTTCAAGTTAATCTATTTTAAATGCTTGACATCCAGTGTCTTTTACACACATTATTTCATTTTAAGATTTACTTGATTTTTAATACTTTAACCTTTAATGCTTTAGAGAGAGGAAAATTGAAATTCAGACTATTTGGTAATTGCCCAGAGCCACAAAAATCTCATAATTAACTGAGCCAGAACTTAACCCTGTTTTTCCAAGTCCTGATGCTGGGCTCCTCCTTGTCCGCCCCAGCTTTATCTCACGTTCTCGAGATTAAACAATGCTACTGGCCTTTGTCAGGCTTCTGTCTTGAGAGATCCTGTAGATCTTTTTTTTTTTTTTTTTTTTTAGAAGTCAATCTTTGTAGATTGGGTCTGACTTTGTATTAAATAACACTTCTCTTGTGTCTCTAGAGTCTGCTCCTCTCATCTGCTCAACTTCATGAAATCACAGTCACAGATAATTGAGTAATAGGAAAACAGGATAGTATCTTGGTGATCAGCGATGAGGCAAGGAACACGGGAGACAATTGTTACGTATGAGATGCTGGTCTGCCTGTCTCTCTTGAGCCTGCTGTAGCCTCTTTCTCACCTGAGCCCACGGTGGAAGGCCTGAGGGTCCCGGGGTGGTGCTCAAAGTGGTTACTAGGCTATGGGGGTAGGACGTTGGGGTGCTCTTGAGTTTCGGGGCTCGACGATCCTGAAGGGTGCTCTTCTGTGCATTTGACGGCGGCCCTGCAGGGGCTGGGGGCCTTTAATGGTGCAGAGCGCACTTGACCACCTCGCGGTTACGCGTATGTGCGTGCGTGTACGCAGACAGGTGTGTATACGTGTGCGTCTCTGTACACCTGCACACCCCTTTATGAGGCAGTGGTCTTGTAGTGTATTCAGCACTTTATAGGAAGAACAGTTGAACTTTTTATCTGGGTGCTCCCTTTTAAAGTTCCATTTCCTTTTCTTGGGTAGATGTCTTATGTGTGTGTGTTTTAAAAGAAGAGATTTATTTTGGCGTTACAAGATCTCTCTTGTTTATCTGAATCAAAAAGTAGATTTTATCACTTTATCAACGCGTGGTTTACTTTTCCTGGAGACAAATGCATGAAGGCTGCTCTAGGAGCATTACTTGTGCAATGCCTAGTTCAGGAAGATTGACAAGTGGGAATCTTTGGATTTCATAGAAAAGTTTGACTTTTTTTCTTTTCCAAAGTTCGGCCGTTTAACCTACATTTTATTTCAGGTTTTCTGTGATACCTGTGGGTTTGAAATACAGTGGTGCTTTCAGTTTTGCTATCCGGAGTCCTTTTAGAAACATACTTTGATAATTTTGGGGGCTTTCTTTTCTTTTCAACATATTTTAGGTGGTTATATCTCTAATACTTAGAGGTGATATTTTACTCGTTGTTTTCTTTGAAAGCGAATATGAAGCAATGCATTTTCTTGTTTGTCTAGATAAACCACCAAAGAAATATTGTTAACCAAAAAAAACCTGCCCTTTGAGGTCAGCGATCCCGGTGCTAAAACAGTGCTGAGAATCAACCGTGGTGACAGGTCCTGTCTCTCATTGGCACTTTTAAAGCTGACATCCTGTTACTTCGATACAAAAGATGGTAATTTTAAAGGAAATTTTTGGGGCAGTGACATGAATAGTCTTTAATAAGAGCTGGCATAGTATTGCCTGTTGTCAAAAATGACCCAAGGGGAAGAGTTTATTAGTGCATTTTCTCCTAAACTGAAAGTGACAGGGCAGGCTTAAGGGCCTTTTGCTTCTGTTTGTTACGAATGAAAATTTCACTGCAAAATTCTTGTGTTGGAGAGTATTGATCTCTGCATTCCCACAGCCAGAAGACAAAAAAAAAAAATAAAAAATAAAAATAAAAAGTATGCCAGAACAGACTTTACTTTGTCATGACGTTAGCATCGCTTCCAGCCCATTTTGAGTAATGATAATGTCTTCAGCCTATGGAAGCCCATCTTCATTGACAAAAAGTTTTTACAGAGATGAGATGAAGAACAGATGTTTCTGCTCCATGTTTCTACAAAACTGAAGGGTAGAAAATGTGAAATACAGGTTGAAATGGTGTTTACAAGCTCTCAACGGAAAGCGCTGACTTTGTGGCCTAAATTGTGTTACAGAGTCTCATCCTTTACCCTATTTGCAATCTTCTGCATTCCTTTCCGTGTCTCTAAATTAAAGGTCCCGTCCATCCTGACCGACTGACCCACACCAAACCTGTGAAGTCCTGTCTGCTGCCACTGATACTCCATTTCTATTCTTATTTGTTACTTAGGCTTCTCTATTTTTTTTTTTTATTGGTGAAACTCCAATCACATTTTAAGTTATTTAAAGTGAAAAAAACACAGGTTTTTTGTTGTTGTTGTTGTTGTTGTTCTTTGTCTCTGTTGTTGGCTTATTTTTTGAATTTTAATACCAACCACCAGCCATCATCAAAATGTTGTGGGTGCAAAGAGTATTCAGTTTATATTTTTATCTCTTCCTGATGAGTCCCGGCGACCTCTAGCTGTAGAGTCGGTAGGGTGGATGTCCATCTACTTCCTCTGCGTAGTAAGTGGACCTCTAAAATGAATTTTGGTGTTTAAAAGGACTAGGGGTTTGGATTGTTGTTGCTACTTCCCTTTGTAAAACAATGACTGACACCTAGCTTAAAAATAATGGTATTTACTGACTTTTGTACCTGGAAGGTACAGAGATAGGCTTTAGGGGGTTGGTTCATTTAGTTATGAAAGATCCGGGTTCTTTCCAGTTCTCTCCGCAGTGCATAGTTTTGTCTTCTGTCCTAAACTAGGGTCTCCCCATGATCATAGGACAGCAGTGAACTTACATACGGCTTTGGTCTCATCTACCTGGGGATAGAGAGGTTAGCACCTCCCACAAGTATCAGAAATAGGATGGTCGCAAATGGAGAGACAACTGGAATATCCAGTAGAAAACATTTGTACGTGGGATTCCAGGGCACAGTGTTCTTCAGAGAGAGTTATTCTCTTAAGATAGGAACTTAGAAGAATGGACAAGTGAATTTTGATTTGGACCAATACGTTCTATTCTAGCCTTTTTTGTATATGATGTTCAATCAGGTCTGAATCTTTCATTTTTAATGTTTTTATATTAGAAGCAAGGACATTTGGGAAGTGGAAAACATCACGTACTAATACTTCTGTTCTTTGGTGGTTAAAGGCCATGGAGCGTCTAGCTTGAGTCTGGCAGCATGCTGCTCAATACCACATATTAGTGATTTTTTTTAAAGATTTTATTTATTCATGAGAGAGAGAGAGAGAGAGAGAGGCAGAGGGAGAAGCAGGCTCCATGCAGGGAGCCCGATGTGGGACTCAATCCCGGGACCCCAGGATCACCCCCTGGGCCGAAGGCAGGTGCTAACCACTGAGCAACCTGGGCTGCCTGAGGATCCCTTTCCTTAACGGTGGCTAGAAGATCCCTTTTCTTTGCTTCTGTTGTGAAAACTAGTCACCTGGACAGGAAACTTGGAGCTATCTAGGAGAATTCAGTTTAAATATCTCTATCTTATAAATTCTGACCTGTAATGAAAATCTAAGAACACGTGAACTGACAACCACTAATTTCCCCCGACTATCCCTGTATAGTTAGGAAAGCACATGTCGTCAGTGGGGGGAGGTAGGTGGGGGGGATGGGTAACCAAATGTCCCAAATTTGGAGGAGAGTCCAAATGTTGCATGTTTTAAAATTTTACTTTGCTACCCTTGAGTATGATAAAAGAAACATTTGGAGTCTCCTCTCATTCATTGTAGCTACTTGTAATGCAGGTGATTCAATGTACAAGGTGTCTGGTACATTTTTAAACTCTAAATGAGCAAAAGGATCCTCAATGTCCTCATTTCAGGTAGTGTGTTATTACAGAGACTGTTCTGTCTCCTTTTGTACGCCATTATCTCAAATACTTTTTCCTATTAATTCCCTCCTCTTGAGTTTTCTTAGGCAACTTCATGAAAATGGCAAAGTGCCGTGCTTGTTTTGCCCATGTGGTTATTTTCCTGTTATTTATTTTGTTTGTTTTAAAAATAAAAATGCAGTCAGAGTTCTTTCCCAGAGGATTTTTGAGTGTATTTTCATAGGTGATTCATGTGTCGAGCTCCAAGTAATGTTTAGCAGTTGAGGTGCTGGTCACTGTTTGTTGTAGTGAATTTTTGTAGTTTGCTTTTGTTGGAGCTTACTTCTTAAGAATTTGAGAAGGATCAAAGAGGAAGCAGGATGATTTGCATGCCAAATAATTCTTTCTGTGAGCTCCAGGGAATTTGATTTCAGAGCCCTGTTCCTAGGCCTGTACTTTGCTTCTGATTCTCTCAGTTCTGTTCTCTTGGAGTTTGTGATAAATGTAATTTGGACCCATTTCTTCCAGAGGAGTTATGTCAACTTCAAGAGCTAACAGTGTCTTTGTAATTTATATTCCCCTCCCTGCTGACTATTTTTCTTTCTCTTACCCCAAACCAAAAAGGAAGCAATGAAGTCAATTTGCAACTATATTGGAAAATCAGCTAGCAGCCTTTATGGAGTAGTGAAAATGGTTAAGAAACAGGCACCAGGAAATTGTGAAGAAACAGCAGACATCGTTCCAGCTCTCAAGCAATTTATAATTAAATTAATTTTATAGGGGAATGTAGCATTGCCAAATATTTTGGCACAGATTTTTGACTTTGATTTTGGTCGCATTTCTAATTCCATAGGAAAAAATAAGGTCTTGTAACAAATAGAAAATACCATACCTAAGTTGCTGTTCCATTCAAGCCCATTATTAAGGACAATTTTAGTAAATAATGTTGGACTGGGGGAGTCTTCTAGAATGTCAATTAAACAGAAGCTCTTTGGCTGACAGATTGAAATCAGTCGGTGAGGCAGGGAGTTAACTCCTAGTATTTAGTATTTTTAGGATGGCAATGTAAGTGTTGCAGAGGGACTTGGGACATTACTTCAGTAGGTTGGGTTCTGGTCTGTTCTCTCCCACGACTTCACCGTCTGGAGAGTCAGTAGTTATAGGCCTCCCTGACCGGCGTATGACTGACGGGTGGGCTTTGGAGCTTAGCTTTTTAGAATAAACTGTTTACCACTGAAGCCAGGTAATACACATCCTGACCGGTACAATGTCATCAGGAACCTGACTTACTAAGAAAACCAACTAAGAAATACGCAGCAAACAGAAAATACTTAGAGAATGTTCGGTAGAAGTCAGATGCTCGGTGAAGCAGTGAAAACCAACTCATTCAACCACGTGGATCATCGTACTGCAGAAAGCACTTTTATTTCCATCTGGGTTAATATAAATTATGTTATTTCCTTTTCTAAGAGACATTTAGTCTAGAAAGAATGAAAAACAATCATAAAGTCAACACAAATAAGAACAGGTAAACATTTCTATTTTGTTAATCCTCAGAATGGACAGTGTTTCCTTTATAGTTACTAGCTTTTATAAAAAAAAAAAAAAGGAAAAGTTGTACCATTTTGGTGCTAAAAGTCGGGTTTGAGGACTAAGAGCTGACAGAGACTAAATAATTGTGACAAAATGTGGGCAGTTTTTATTAACACATAAGTCTGCGACAGCCTCCCCTTATATATATATATATGAACTTTTATCTTAGCTCTGATGTTCGTTTTTGGTGAAATTGTGGCTTTACAGACAGATGTGTTCTCATCTCTTACCAGCTATAACGAAAGGGTTACTTCTAAATTTAGGATATAATTTGGAAGTTAACTGTTTTGCTCGCCATTTTCTGCTTTCTGAGCCTTAAACTAAAAATATTCTGTTGTCTCTATGCAGCATTACATAATTTGGAATCGGGTATAGTGATTTCGGCACAGAATCTGTCATTGTGTTAAAACAAACACACAAACAACAAATGAATAGTTACCTGCTCCCTTGTTAGGGAGGAATTTTACCGACGTGGTTGTTTACATTTTCCTAATTGCCATTGGCATGTTCATTCATCTTCAAATACATATGGAGGAACCGTCGCTACTCTCATGGCACCGTGTTACTCCTCCCACAGTTTCCCTTCACATTAAGGGAGAAAAGAAATGAAATCTCTTTCCTGGTACAAAAAGCCTTAAATGAACTATCCCCTGAGTATCACTCAAAATCTATTTCTATCACTCGCCTCCTGCCTCAATGTGCAGCAAACTGACTTTCCACGCACTCTCCTGCCGTAGGGCCTTTGTATTTGCTTTTCCTCCACTTGCACTTCTTTTTTTTTTTTTTTCTCAAAGATATGCATGCGTTCATATTCTTACTTCATTCTAGTTTCTTCTCAGTTGTTTTTTTTTTTTTCCCAAAATATCCGAAGGCCAAATGATACTTATTTTCTAGCATGGGAGAGAATTACCAATTTTGTTTTACAAATTTTTTTTCTCCAAAACTATTTAGCTCTAAGTTTTCAGAAGATCTTTGCGTAAGGCCTTCCATTAGTATGTGCAGAATGAGTATTTGTACAGGGCAGTAGTGTCAAGCATCTCTGCCTTTCGAGTGAGCTACAGTACACAGAACTATGTATATTGATGACCTAGTTTATTCATCAGTCTCAATTTTATTACATATTCCTCTGGGTGCCCAGCACCTGCTTGGCCTTCACCACCCTCACTTTCATCGTGTCACCTCCTTCTTTAAAAGGCCTCCTCACGGCTCTGCCCATATCAGCATCGCCCCCTTCAAGTCACTCTTCCCTTGGCAGGCAGACTGCTCATTCTACACAAAGTAAGACCGTGCTGCCCAGGTTCGGGTGGCTTTTGGTTGGCATGGCATAAATTCCAGCTGTCTCTTCCCAGCTCCAAGGCCTGCCTTCTTCTGGTTCTGCCCTCCTCTGTGGATCTTCACAAGACTCTCCTTTGCTCACCAGACTCTAGCAGCACTGGGTTGCCTTACTTGCTTACACAGCATGCTGTCTTCTATCTTACGACCTCTGCTTTTTCCGCCTGTAGTGTTTCTTCATCAGTATTGAAGCTATATCTATGTTCTTAACATCTGCCTCCATCACTACATTGGCAGAGTCCAGGACTATTTATTCCCTTTGCTCGTTCACCATTGTGTCTCTGTAGCCAGCGCCATGGCCAACACCCAGCAGATGTAATCATTTAATTGTTGGACAACAGAAAGAACATGGGTTGCAGAATGCCTTACAAAAGGCGCGGAATTACTGTGTAGAGCAGAGGAGGACAGCCTCATTATTGCCTTGCTGGGGCGGCAGGAATGCACTGGAGGAGGACACGATGCTGCATCATAGTAGAAGGGCGGGATCTTGATAGTTGAAGATAAGGAAAGGAAATTTTAAGCAGAGGACATGGGAACACATATGTTCTTGTGGACAGTGTCAAATACTGGCTGTAGCATCGTGCTCTCCAGGGGGAAAGTCTGAGATGAGCCCGGAGGTGCACTGTGAGACTCCTTGTGGAGGAATGTGAATCTAGACTATTCATTACTATTACATTTTGTAATCCGATTTGGGGACTTTTGGGGGGTTTCGAAGTAGGTTACTCGTGTCTTGGTATCTGTTTCAGAAAACCAGGATGGGAAGTGATTTGGAGAATGGTAAAATTGCAGCGAGTCAGTTTAGGGGGCTCTGAGGGTCAGAAGAGCTTGAGATGCTGAGATGACCTTGAGGGAGTGTTTGGGGCAAAGAGCAAGTCACAGGTGAGAGATGATGACAGTGGTAGGGGTCAGCCTGAGATACTAGGGAAATACACGGTGGAATGGAAAGAAATCAGGACTTGTAGAAAAACTTACTTAACAGCACAGATCAATTTCAGTTGTGAACTTTTGGTTGTGTTACTAGAGACCCAGTTTTAAAATCTTTAGGGATTCGAGGAAAGGTTTTGACTAATTGTAGGATGTTACTTGAATAGGGATTCGACACAAGATCAATGAAGCACTAAGTGCTTAGTGCATAGAAACACTTGTGCATTTTGCAAGCTCCCATTTCATAGCCTTTAGCCAGTATTTTAAGTTTTTCATGTTGTTAAACTTATGGATAAAGGCAAATGTATTCAATCAAATGGAAAATTTAGAAAGAGAACCCTGTTAAAGATAGCTTTTTTTCTTTATTCCTGACATTATCCATGTATGAAAAAATACATGTAAAACGTAGTATGTGTAAATATTCTTTTTTGGCTGCTGGTTCAGTGTAGATTTCTGATTGGATCCGAGGCTAAGTGAAACTCTTTTCCTGTTGCATGTAAGCACTTTGCACTTCATAGAAACAAGGCAAGCTCTCTAAAGACTTCACTTTCTCTGCTCTTCAGGATTTGATTGCCCCTGATAATAATGCTCCTCGACACACCTTTTCCTTGCATCAATTTTTAAAAACATTGGGAGGAGGAAGATTTTCTTTCTAAGACTTTTGGCCAGCAGCATTTCTCAATCCTGAAGGAATGTCATTCACTGCAGCAGGTGGTTTAAAAATATTTACTTTCAAGTAGATAAAGAGTTCTCATCTGCTACAATTTTCCTATCTTAAAACCCCCACCAGGTATGACATTTCTTTGTATTGTGCTGCAGTGTTAAAAAGTAGTTACCATGACCAGACTGGTTGATGCATGGTAATGATGAAAAGCAGGGTGTTTGGGATTCAATGTAGATGGCAGAAATGCAAGGTGTCAGAGAAGCCATATATTAAAGAGAATTTGAATTGGAAACCGAATCCCAATCTGCCACTGGGAACATTTTGATCATTTTGATTTATTAAACTTTTATAACAGCATTCAGATGGAGCGGAATTAAAACCCTTTAGTCTTGGATAGTTTATGGCATGCCAAGCACCAAGTAACTGGTATCATTTTTTGAAGGTTCTCTTAGCAATTGGTGAAGAAGGAAAAAAAAAATGTGAGAGATTTATTTTAAATGGCAGTTTTCACAAATACTATTGTATCTAACTTTAAGCCCTTCCCTTTTGTTTATATTGTGTTAAAGATAAACACCTGTTTTGCAATTTCAACATATTAAGTACCTTAAAGTTCTGGTGCTGACTATCCAACATATTTGAAACCGTGTAATAGATTTCAGGTTGAAATCTGCATTTGTACGCATGTTCCAGCTATCTTTTCAGTGTTTGTACCTTTACAGGCATAGGCATTGTCTATCTTTACATAAGTTTGTATTTCTGAGTTTTATGGGTAAATATTAATAAATATCAATAACATTAAAATTCTAATGCAATTTTGAGGGATAACTTACAAAACAAAATGAAACCAAACAATACCATTTCCCTACAACTGTGGAATTGTGTAACTCGGGTATTTCAAAAAGCACCTTTTGGCATCAGCAAGAAAGCATGAGTAGTCTTTTCTGAACAGTGGCTCCATAATAAGGAGAAATCAGTTACTGTTAGGGAAGCATGGTAGGTTTAAGGTATTACGAGTTCATACTTGGTTTTGCAGCCGGGAGAGGGTACTTAGTTGTGAGTCAGGAAGGATGCAAAAGATGGATGAGGCGGAGTTCAAGGAGCAGTAACATGAAGGTCCAGGACCATCGTTCCAACCTGTCTCTGAAGGGATGATGGATAGTGTGGTGGTAAGTAATAATAACAGGTGATGAAAGCTGCATCTCAGCATCTTGAGCCACTGCATACTGGCTACCTGTTGGAGTTCCGGGGCATAATGATTCCTGATTTGCAACTAAACAGGCTTGCTGCATTTAGCAACCCAGATTTTTGGCAGCTGCGAAGGAAGCAAGTAGCATATCAAACACTCCTGCACATTGTAAATTTAATTACCTCATATTTATGCATAGTAGTTGTTGACAGGATCTTGTAAGCTATGCTAATACGGTAGGTAATTTGTTACCTCCAGAAATCACTTTCCATGTGTCTTCTGATCATTATCATGAAACATGATAAATGATCTAGCCCATGAGGTATAAATGAAAATGAAATGGATAATTGGATTCTATGTCTAAATTGTGGATGGAATAGTTGCAACAGTTGTAATTGAATTGATCTCATAAAAATGCATTTGGCAATATTCTAGTGACCTTTCACCATCCTGAACGTAAGGTGTTAAATGAAATTACTCTTAAATTGATTATAAAATGTTTATAACAATTATTTTAAAACATATCCAACACTGTCCATTTTCTCTTTTCTTGCCTCACTTGCCTGTATTTTGAAAGTATCTTGTTTATCTACCATGGGCTTAACTGCTTGATACTGATAATCTTCTTTGGATACTGAAAATAAAACATTTCGTTGTTGCCCATGCCTTGAATATAATTGAACTTGTTTTTATGAATATCTTTTGTTATTAGGAGCACATGTCTCCCTGGTAGGTTCTGAAAATTTGCCCTCTTGCTCAATGTGCGTGTTTTCTTTGATTCTTATAAGGGAATGTATCTGAAATACCAAAACAAAACATAATTTGTTTTGAATATCACCAGTTTTACACCTTCCCTCTTGCTCCTCTTCAATTCACTTTAAATAACTAAAATCGTTTTATAATAAAAATAAAAGCAGTCTTAATTTATTCACTGATTCGAGTAACACTTTTGAGCAGTTGTAGGTTAATTGTTGTGCTTGTTTCTAATAAAAACAAGTAAGACGCATGATCTTTAGGGTCTTATGAGTCCATATGTAGCCATGGAACTATAGAGACTTGAAATTATAACCTTCTACAATGTCTTCTTTATACCTGTTATTAATTCCTTCCTCTCTTCTACTTTCTTTCCATGAGGAGTAAGAAAACTTCTGTTTATGCCTCTTCCTTCCATTCCCAACTAAATGGAACTTCTTCAGATGTAGTTAATAGGAAGACAAATTAAAAAGTTATCTGGAAAGATGGCCTTTAAGTGAAATATGTCAGTAAGCGGGCATGTCCCTAGAGGTTTGGTTTTCCTCTCAAATTTTACACATAAAATTTCTCTGTCCTTTCCATATATATTGGTGAGGAAGGTAGCTGAGCACCAACTCATAAGCTTGTTTTGGTAACTGATTGCTGTAATGGGGCATAGTAAACATGATTAAGACATTTATTATTTCTAGTAAATATAAATTAAGTGAAACAGGATGTAAATGTTTAATATAAGTTGTAATTAAAAAAAAGGCACCCATTATAGTACCTCTACAGTGTGCTAGGTGCTGTTAGAGAAGGTTACATACATTACTTCTCTAGTTCCCTGACGACTCTTCATATCCCCTTTGTACCCCCAGGAGACCTGAGGCTGGTAGGCAAGGCTGCTTAGACCATGTGGCTCTAAGGGCCTGTAACCCAAGTCTGACTCTAGAGCTCATGCTCTTTCCTTCACCACGTAACTGCATTTACATAGTAGCATTCAGAAAAATACTACTTGAAGCAAGATTTAGGTAGATTGGTGGGTTTTCTTAAGTGTCAGTCATTCTAACTGCTACGTGACTGTGATTACTCAGTTGTCATTTTAGCAATAGTGCATTTGCTTTAAGTTGCTTGGCTTTTTTAAAAATGATTTTCTATATTTATTCATGAGAGACACACAGAGAGAGGCAGAGACCCAGGCAGAGGGAGAAGCAGGCTCCCTGCAGGGAGCCTGACGTGGGACTCGATCCCGGGACCTGGGGTCACGACCTCAGCTGAAGGCAGATGCTCATCTGATGAGCCCCCCAGGTGCCTCAGCTTGCCTACTGTTTTTAACTACATCCTCCCCTGACAAAAAGTAACATTGTAGCTATAACCCACCACTTTATTTGTATGTATGTATGTATTTATTTATTTTTATAGAACCTACCTTTTTTTTTTTTTTTTAAGTAGGGGCTCTCAATAGAGGAGCAGGAGAGGTATAACCCTCTTTAAATCAAATATGGGATCTTTCAAAAGCTGTGATACCCACAGGTCCCTTTCCCAGATTCTGACCTGCTAACAGAAATGTGCACACACAAGCCAGTGTACGTGCCCACTCGACTTAGATTCCAGCAAGCCTACCAAGGTTTTGTTAGAGTCTAGACAGCTGGCACCTGAGTGGTTTTGAAAAGCCAAGAAACTGTTCCAATATTCCTGCTGCCTTCTTTGTCCCCTTTCCATGGGCATTCTTCTTGGATTTTATACCAAGAATAATGCATTGCTTCTGTATCTGCACAAAAACTTTGGAAATATTTAACATGTCTTTAATAATACATGGTGATTTGGATTTCAAAGCCTCCCTGATTTGGGGGGATGGGAATCATTCAGGGTTCAGTAACCTATCCTCTTGCTCGTCTCACAGTGTTTGGTAATCAAAGAAAGTCCATCTGTACTTAATATTAATTTCATCTGAATATTAAACAGCTTCAGACCGTCTCCCGGATGGCACTTAGCACGATAGGCTTTGCTGTGGTCCAGCCATCTCTGATCAAGTCTCATGAAAATCTCAGACTCTCTGGCTTATTTTTTTATTTTCATTTTCCTTTCTTTGCAGGTTACCTCTATTATTTTCAGCTTGGTTGTAATAGGATTAGAAAACTTTCAGTGTCTTCTCTGGAGGAAGTTCTCTCCTCCACTTAGTCTATTTTTATATCCAAGGTAGGGATGTGCCTCAGACTCTATGTGGAAAGTCAAATCATGGGCCAAGTTCCCCTTTTCACACAACTTGCTTGCAGAGTGGCTCCGTTTCTGTGCTTGCCACCTGAGTTAAAATCTAGAGAAATGGTATTGGATGAACTCACAGAGTGTTTTCTGTGAACGGACAGTGGCAATGCCATCCAGGTTTAAATACTGTCAAGACACTAATGATGACCTAAAACTGGTGTGATTCCAGAATAATGTTAGGTTACAGGAGATGATAATGGAGAGATGCTGTGGAAAATGTATGAACTGTGCAAAAATAATATTCATATATAAATGAGTTCAAATCATTCTCAAGAACTTATAGCTACAAAGCAGAAAGTAAATTTACTGGATGCCTTATATGATGGAGTGATATACTTAACATATTCATTAAATATACTTAATATGCAAAGGTGACTGTTAACTCAGTTACTCCCTTCATGATGTGTTTGACCCATCTTAAAGGCTGTAATATTTTAATGCCCAAACTTTTGCAGATGGACATTCCTCTTTTTCTTTGGAAGACAGATATTCTAAAATTTTAAAAGTCAAAGAGCTGATGCACTAAAGTGTAGAAGGAAAAACATATGTATTAGTTTTTTTTTTCCTAGTAATTAGGTATTTTCAAGAGAAACTTGGACTAAATTGAATTTTACCATAAATACTGACTTAAAATTTTAAATCTCAGGATGAGATTCACATTGTGTTAATGATCTCTTGAGTTGTGTGCTAGGGGTGTGTTTGCAAATAGGAGATTTGGACCAGTTAGATACACAGTTATCTTTCTCCTTATCTGTGTTTTAATTTCTTATTTAAGTATAATAAGACATACAGAACACTGTACACTAAAAAATATAGCTTGATAAATGTATAGTTTGATGAATTTTCACAAACTACGTATACTCGCATCCATATCAAGAAGTAGAATGTTGGGGCACCGGGGTGGCTCAGTCGGTTGAGCTTCTGACTCTTGGTTTCCGCTCAGGTCATGATCTCAGGGTCCTAGGATTGAGCCCTGCACCTGGCTCTGCGCTCAGTGGGAATCTGCTTCTGGATTTCTCTCTGCTCCTCTCCCTGCTCATGTGCAGAGGCGTGAATGTCCCCCCGCCCCCAACCAATAAACAGCCAAATCTTAAAAAAAAAAAAAAATACCACCAGCCCCACAGAAGCCAGCCTCACCCCCCACCCCCCGGGTAACTGCTGTCCCTGGCATCTCTAAAGAGAGAGAAAAAAGTAGAAAATAATCTCTTTCAAGAAAAGTTGCTAGGGCCATGGCTTAGGGAATGCAGGCTTCACCGTCGTCCTTTTCCTCACCACATAGTTGCCACTTAAATCTATAAAGAGTATTTAAAATCACACACACAAAAAATAAAATAAATTTAAAAAAATTAAAATCACAATCAGTAAAGTAGGTATTTAATATGATGTACATTTATATATTGAAATAAACTAACTTTTGAAACAATATTAAAAATATCCAGGCCTGGGAACCTGGTGGCTCAGTTGGTTAAGTGTTGGACTTTTGATTTTAGCTCAGGTCACAGTCCAGTATGGTCAGATCAAGCCCCACATTGAGCCCCACCTTGTGCTCTGCTCTGGGCATGGAGCCTGCTGATGATTGTCTCTCTGTGCAGTGCCTGAGTGGCTCAGTAGGGTGAACGTTCCACTCTTGATTTCTCCTGGGGTCGTGACTTCAGTGTCGTGGGATCTAGCCCTGGGATGCCATGCTCAGCACAGAGTCTATTTAAGATCCTCTCCCTCTGCCCCTCTCCCAAAAATAAATAAATAAAATAAATCTTAAAAAGAAAGAAAAAGATTCTCTCTCCCTCAGCCCCCAACCCCCACCACCCTGTTAATGCTCTGTCTCTTAAAAAATTAGAAAAAAAAATCATTTAAAAAAAAAGGGATGCCCGGGTGGCTCAGTGGTTGAGCGTCTGCCTTTAGCTCAGGTCATGATCCCAGGATCCTGGGATTTAATCCTGCATCAGGCTCCTCGTAGGGGGTCTGCTTCTCCCTCTACCTGTGTCTCTACCTCTCTCTCTCTCTCTCTCATGAATAAATTAAAAAAAAAATCTAGGCCCAAATTAGTGTTTCTACATTTACAACACACCATTATGCCTTATAGCAGTGATACATCTGGTATACCTCTATGGTTACTTTCTAAACTAATCTTCTTGACGTTTGCCCAATGTCAAACTCTTAAACTCTTGAATGTAGACAAAACATACATATTTGAAAATAAAAGTATATGGCTTTGGAACAAGAAATGATGCCCTTCAGGTCCAATATGGAGATGTCTCAGTTACCAACTTCTGTAAGTGTGTCATTTTATAAAAATGGATGCCAAAGAAGCATGGTACTTTTTTCTCCTCTTTATAATACTTAAAGATTTCCTTAGCCAATTCTTAGTTATCTTTAGTCTACTGATGAAAGTACTGCTTACAAGATTCTTCAATGTCCATGAAAATGCACATTTTACGCATTATTTTTTTCCCCTAGCAAGTTTTCAGTTGATCTGGCTAATGTTGCAGAAGGATGGAAAATTTGAAGTTCACAGAAAGAATATATGAACAGTCTAGGTCAGTAGCCATTTCATGTCCTTCTTTTTAAAAGGCATGATATTTAGTCAGAGTAGAATAGTGAGATTTCTTGCCATTTAGCAGCAGTAGCTGCTAAAGAAGAGCCCAGTCCCTTAGCTGTATAATTGTGTTACTTATGGTCTTGACACACTTCATTTTACTATTCTGGAAACTTTCTCTTTCTGTGCATTGGTGGTTCACGACTTGGGCTGCCTTCCAGTGCTTTATGTTTTATATAGTATAATTTATTTTGATATTCTCAGTATCTAGGTACCCCCATTATAGCGTGGACATAGGGGTGGTCTAAGGGAATGAAAATCAAAGGTCTCTTTCCGGTTGAGCTGTTGCAGCAGTGTAAAATGTCTTTTGGATGGTAACCATTTACATGGTTAAATGTCTTGTTATTTTATTAGACAGGTCTATAATTATTCTTGTCTACCTATTTCCATTTGATTATAAAACTAGGTGTGGTGATTTTATTTTTGATGGCACTTTAACTGTGGGAGACAGGCATTTTGTCCCCTCAAGGAAGGCTAATAGAGCTCTATGATTAAAATAGGTGTTCACAAGTCCTTGTAATTACAGTGACCACATTGATGGCTCTATTTTTACAGCATTGCCTTTTTTTCATCATTATACCTGTTGACTCTCAAGTTACCCATGGAAACCTGCTTTTCTTAGTTCAAAGACTTAAGTAGAAATGCACAGAAATCTGTCCTCTAAACCCTGGTTGGGATTGCCTGATTCTTACCTAGTCACCATCAGGGACGATTGATCTGGTCCCACTGACCGCGTCTTCTGAACTCTGTTCACATTAAAAGTTCTTGACCTCCAACTCAATAGGACATAGAATTGTTTTTTTGTATTATTTTATCTCAAAGTGGAGGAAATGCTCTATAATTGCTAAGTTACATCATTTGTCCTTTGAAATAAGTCTATATTGCAAATCTTTACATTATAAAACTGAGTAGCATCTGTTTAAGCTAATGACACACTTTCTTTGCTTGGAAGATCTTGAAAGTCTCCAAAGATTTATGCTTTTTGAACAGAAAAGCATCCAAAATTATGACTGTTCTGCAGTTAGTAGTGCGTATATGAAGCCTATTATCTAGAGGCGGTATCTATGTGACTGAAGTCTTACTCATTTGTTTATACTATGTCATCACAAGTTATTTTTCATAAAAAAATAAATCTATCACTTGTGTACGTAGAGGGATATGCCTAGCTAAAAGATGGCCATTCTGTACCCTGAAGAGTTGTGTAGAAATAACAGGTAAATAATAGTTCTCCTGACTAACTCGAGGTCAGTAAAATCTTGGATTTTACATGCCTGGGAACCAGGATCCTTGAATTATGTCTCCTGATACCATTACTGTGCTACATCATTAGTTGCATGGCCATCTGTTGCTCGCTACATGCACATAAAAACTCCATGCATTGTTCTGAATTGACTTGGAATAATTACAAAGTACATATTCATAGTGAACATGTGCTTATTATGTATTATAAGAGTCAATGCAACAGAGTATTTAGACCTAGGGATCACATTGGCAAACATAGATTGTGTTTGGTTACAATTAAATGTTGGAAAATTGCATAGTGTTAAAATACCTTAAAATTTAGAATTTAGGCTCAAGAGATTTTTCAGTGTTTTATATTCTAGTTGTGGAAGAGTCAGGATATTTTTAATTAATACTGTTTTTTGCCTTGATTACATTAAGCAGATTGCATGTACATATACATACATACATGTGTGTACCTTTGTGTGTAGATAGAAATATCATCATCTCCACATGGAAATGATGCAATGGAGTTTTTTTTTCTTTTAATTGCTACCTCTTGGCTTACAGAGTCAGCCATTGTGTCTTAGTGCATATTAATTTGAAATGAATATAAATGATATTACTCTAAATCCTTTGGCCTGTCACCTGGAGTGGAATAACAGCTTATATGACCTAAGCATATTTATTTACCATGTTATTGTCATTGACAGATGCAGTTCCCCTCCTATCTCTTAAAAATATGTATGTATGTATATTATTCTTCTACCTCATAAAGGGGACTGATGAACTGGTGATATGATTACCATCTATTTATGGCCCCAGACTTGAGGGAACCAAACAGAGTTGAACACTTTTCCAGTTTTACTACTTACCTGATCGTTATTCTTGGAATCAAGGAGTGGATGTTCTTTCCTCTAAATGCGTGAACAGTTTTAACTCTGACCAAGCTGAAATAAGGGATTCAGTGGCCGTAAGAAATCTTTTGTATTGGCTACTGACTCAATCAAGGGGATCCCTAATATTTATCATACCATAGGTGGTTTGCTGCCATGTGTATTACGGGACTGAAGGAGGCTTTTGTAAAGTTGTTAAATCATTGCAATAATTCATGATTCTGAACCAGTTCATTGCATAGATATTAATGAGGCAGAGTCTGGTTTTTGGACAATAAGAGAGAAAAATTCAGTTATCTCACAGTTAGATTACGTGGGTTTAAAGGCAGATAAACTTCACTTTTCAAAAGCCCTCTGCCTTTTCATATCCATTAAATATGAACTTAACCTTATTTTTACTTTCTGCTGGCAGATCTTAAATAGTGTGCTGCTGCTGTGCCTTTTGATTTCAAGCAGGTAATAAAGTTATTGCAGCAGTGTTTTCAAATCAAGATGAATAAAATGCCGTGGTAATGCATAGGAGATAAAATTCAGTATGCAAAACTTGCAGTTTCGTTGCTGAAATGATTCTTCTTATTTCAGCACTTAGGCAGCAGGAAAGAGCCATGTCATTGAGATTAAATACTGTAATTCTACAGATCTTGCAGTTTAAAAAAAAAAAAGAGAATACATATCACACAGGAATTGAAAGACAAAGTAGCTGTTTAATATTAAGAGTGACACATTTAATTTCAGAATTTTCCTACCCTGAATTAAATTTTGTTCAAGAAATTCAACTTATTGGTGTATTTTGATATTAGTGCAATTGCATATTTTGATAGCATTTCTAAGTGGGATTATATATTTAGATGTTTAATATATAGAAGTACTTTTTCTTCACAAGAAAAATCCTTTAAAAATTTATTGATTAATTTGACTGAAAGGCTAAGAATTATTACATGTTTGTAGCTGAGCATCCCCCACCCCCACCACTTTTTACAAGCTGGATAAATCATTTGATGCCACTTGGTTACCAAGCAATTGCTTAGAAAATGTTCTTTTGTTCCAGTCAACTAACTCCTTTAATTAAATAGTAACATTTTGTAGGTGCTGTGTATCAATGTCAGAGCAATCTGCCACCTACATGGTTCAGAGCTCAAGGTGGTAAATTGTAAATTTTTGAGGACTTAATTTCATCATCTGAAAGCAAATTAGTAAACAAATACCCAAAGTTTTACTCTTGCCACCCCAGATGATGGCTCGCACACGGAAGTCGTAGTCTGCATTTTCTTGTATGGGGTAGATAGAATTTATGTAGATTTACTTTTTCTTACAGTGACAGCTTTTTCTTTTCCTCAAGGTGTAATTTAGCCAGCCATTCATTCTCCTATAATATTATTGAACTTTGTTAGATACTGATAAATACTGAGAATGTAATGATGCAAAAGTTTTATGAGCACATTACAAATTTTATTTGAAAACAGAGATAAAAGAAAAGGTAAAATCATTCATGGTCTCAAAGTTCCCCAGTCACTGCTAGTAGCTTTTTGGTGTATTTCCTTCTGGTGGCAATGGTTGCTGGTTTTCTTTTTTCTTTTTTTTTTTTTTACCTTAGAGACATATTTTTTTACTTTTTAAAATGTAAGCTCTAATAGACTTAAATACTTAAATATCCCCCAACAATTGTTCTATGAATTTAACAACTTGAGTCCTTGAAGTTTGTGTGAAGTTCTATTGAACAGATAATTATTGAACCATAATTTGTGTCTCTATTTTCCTATTGTTGAATATTTTGATTGTTTGCTTTTTTGCTCATTTAAACAGAGATGTAAATTATCCTCTTACACTAAATTCCCAGAAGTGGGATTACTTCACTCTTTAAACACATCTTTATTTTGTGATATTGTATTGGTAGATTGTTTTCCAAAAACATTATCAGTTCACTTGCCTGTAAGCCTGCTGTGTAGTCAAATGCCATCTAACTGTTCCTCGCCAACCGTGGTCAAGCCTATGTGAATACATGGTCACCTGTTCAGGGTTTTCAACCTCTTCTTCAAAATTCTGCTCCATTGTTCTTTTGAGAAATGGAAATGTGATAGAATTTTAGGTAAGCATAAGCCATGGACATTGCTTATGGTGTGATGTTTCTCTAGAGGAGGCTGTTGGACTAGAAAATTCATTTTATAGGACTATCCTGTGCATTTCGTAATCTTAAGTAATCTCTTCTCAGCCCATTCAAAGCCATTACCACTCTTCAATCATTGAGCAACTGCCTTTAAGGAAGAGCCTTTGGGTGGGAATGAAGAAACTCTTGTTTAGCTCTACATAATTATTTGTGATTAAAAATACATACTGGGCGTGTGGGTGGCTCAGACAGTTAAGCGTCTGTCTGCCTTGGGCTCAAGTCATGATCTCAGGGTCCTGGGATGGAGCCCCGGCATGGGGCTCTCTGCTCAATGGGGAGTCTGCTTGAGACTCGCTTCCTCTCCCTCTGCCCCCTATTCATACTCTGTCTCACACTCTACTTCAAATAAATAAAATCTTTTTAAAAAGTTTTTAACTTAAGCAATTAAAAATGCATAACATAGGGGCACCTGCATGGCACAGTCGGTTGGGCCACTGACTCTTGGTTTCAGCTCCTGTCGTGCTCTTGGGGTGGTGGGATCAAGCCCTGAGTGGGGCTTTTCCCTCGGTGTAGAGTCTGCTTGAGTTTCTCTCTCCCTCTGGCCCTCCCCACTGGGCTCTTCCCTTGCCCAATAAATAAATAAATCTTTAAAATATACCTAGTATAAACAAACATATACATCACTGAGAGCTTTGCTATCCAGTTGAAATTTTTTCTCACTTTAAAGTATTTCTATATACTTAACAGAAATCATGTGCATTTACTTCATGGTTCCCAGAAGTTTTTTTGTATGTGAAATATTGTGCATATGGGCAGTGGGTCACAGTACACACTCTTTCCATAATCTACGGCAACTACATGCTAGCACTCATCTGATTTTCATGGAGATGATAATAGATGACAGTTGCTCCTTTTGACTGGTGTTTGGTCCAGGTGCTGGCATCGGAACCTAAGGGGTAACAACATCCAAACTGTGTGATGTCCTAGTATTAGCTTTATTTGACCAGGTCAAGCTTAGGAGCTTCCTGAATGATATGATTTGGAAAAAAGTGTCTTAACAATCAGATTGTTGGATTTAAAAAAGTACTTCAATATATTACATTTTAAGATTATTTTGCTTAAAAAAATCCATCAGTGCACAAATTGTAAACATAAAGTAGTAATTAATCTGAAAGGTAATATATAGAACTTACTAATTGCATCATTGATACGAGCAAAAAAATATGAGATAACAGCCAGAAGAGTGAATGGAGAGGTATTTAGCTCGTTAAGGAATTTATTGGGACAGGAAATCTGAAGTATCCGAGAAATCATGGAGTGGAAAAACCATGAAGGAACTATTACTCCTCTTGTAAATAGGTCTGCATTACAGTTCATGAAATAGGGGTCCAGGAGAAACCTTATTCCCTGAATCTGAAAATTTTCAAATGTTTACTTCATGTTTCAACATCTAAGGAAAAGTGAAACAAATTATGTTGTCATCCATATGATATTAGATGCCCAAAGAAAATGCTGCTAATTGTCCATACCTTGCTCTCCATTTCTTATGGGAAGAAAGGTCATCTTCTTATTCATCCATGTTAACTATTTCAAGTTTCTTGAAGCACTCCAGTACCTTTCAATTATATTGTTATCCTTTTAGGGCATAATTTGAAACAATTGATAATTATTATAAGGTAGCTGATAAATAAGTGCTTGAGGTATCTGGTGCCCTGACGTCATTCTTCATGTTCACAGTCTCTATGGTCTTTGCTTCAGCATTTAATAGCTGATGAGGAAGAAAATGAAACAATGTGAAGCATCAACTACTGAATTTTCTTTTTTAACTGGAACTGGTCCAGAATTTTAAAGAGAGGAAAGATAAAGAAATAGAATAACATAGATTTTGAAGTGATCCGTTCATTTAAGAAAATATGTGATAGTAAATAAAATCTCTATCTCTAAGGCAAACAGTCTAATATTGATTTTTACAGGAATTTGGAGATGGTAGGGCAACATTGACTCCCACAGCCATTTGAAGTAATAATATTCATCTTTATTTTTTATTCCCTTAGAAATGTGAATAGCAAAAAGTGTAGATAAACTATTTGCTCTGTAGAACTCCCACTGCTCTGAACCTCACTATGAAACTCTCGCAGGAGAAATATTTTCCGCTCATGAGCTTCTTAACAACTGGAGAAAAGGTAGAGGTGAGCTGTTTCTGAGGAAGGAGGCTGAGATCCTAGTACGTGTCTGGGACCGGCTGAGAAATGGCCCCAAAGATCGCGGGTCCTCATCCTTGGAACCCATGGCAATTGTCTTACCTGGAGAAATGGTCTTTGAGGATGTGATTAAGTCAGGGGTCTTGGTATGGGAAGACCTTGGGTTATCAGTGTGGACCCTAAATGCAACCACAAGTGGTCTGAAATGGGAGGTTGAGGGAGATTTGACAACAGGGCAAAGAGGAGAAGGCAGGATGAGCAAAGAGATTGGAGTGATGTGGCCCCGAGCCACGAAATGAGTACCCAAAGCCAGCAAGTGTTGGAAAAGGAGAGGAACTGATTCTTCCCTGGTCACCTGGAGGAGGTGTGGCCTGGTGCCACCTGGATTTTGACCCAACGTTACTGATTTTGAATACCTGGCCTCCAGAACTATGAGAGAATAAATTTCTGTTGTTTTAAGCTGTCTGGGTGTTGGTATTTGTTACAGTGGCCGAAAGGGACAAGTGCAGTGCCGCCACCTGCTTTTATGGTGAGGGTGCTAATCTCTGGATACTTTTGGTCCAGCCTTCTTTGACAAGTAAATAAAACAGTTTGGAAAGTGATAGGATTGAGAGGTTTTTGGTTTATTTATTTGGGAATGAATGTAGAAGTGCCATTTTGCCTTGATGTTTACTTTGTTAACTGACATTTTTCAAGCTTTATCGCTTCTATTTCTGATTCTGCATTTTATTAATTAACCAAATGTTAATAAGTGACACATATGTTTGCAAAAGAGCATTGTAATAGGAATAATTGGATGAGGATATAGTTTCATAATGACTTATCTTGATTTCAAGGCACTTTTTGAAATTATCGGAAATAAAATAAATAAAGCAATTTGAATGTACAATTACGATTGTATAATAGGTTTAGATCTAGAATAATGAATGTAAGTCATTAATTGAAAGTTAATTGGTAACATTGGCAAAGTTTATTCTGTATTTTGGGGATTGCATGCTTTAGCTGATACCTAGTGTACAGCTGGGATTTATTTGCACCACACCTCTGGGTCTGATAGTGTATTAAGTTATGAAGAATATTAATATTGCTGCAGAACAATTACTTGTTCATTTGCTGGCTGATTAAAATTCATGCATAATTTATTGAAATGAATAGAGATTTTATAAATAAGTCTCCTTGTTCTCAAGGGCCTAGAAACAAAATACGTATGCTAATATGAGGCTACTTTTTACTTCCAACATAAAAAATTTAGTATGTAGTGGTATATTAGTCTCCTTAATGCTAGATTTCACGTCTAGTCGTGCTGTTAATCAAGCTATATGCTTCCGAGCCTCTCTGAACATTGTCATGGTCCCAAGTTTGAGGGACTGCTTTGACAACTGGACTTGCCCTTTTGTTTATTTGACCATAGCAAGTGAGATGTAAAACTAATCAGAGTGAATTATTACCCTTCTTCAGGCTAAGCACCTGATTACATCAAACTCATTTCTTCATGTACACAAAACACTAGTGATGAATATTAATTTTGGGTTTTAAAATTTATATGCTCTCTGGAAAAACAAAGCAAAATAACAGCAAATATGGGGCTTGTTGACACATTTAGAAATGTAAAGTCTTTAGCACTTCTTAGAGTAATACCCGGTTTACCAATGAAGAAACTGTAATGTCAGGGAGTTAAATAACACATTCGTATTTACCCAGCTATTCACGTGTGCATTTCGTGAAATTAGAATCTCCTGACTTCAAATTTCATTTTCTCTTAGGTGTCATTTCCTTAATGGACAGAAATGACAGAAGAAATACTACACTTCACTTTTTCATTTGTTTCTATCAATATGTTTTGCTGTAGCTTTTTCCCTCTCCTTCTCTCCCTTCTGCTCTCCTTTCTCTTTCGCTTCTTATTTTCCACAGCAACGGCGGGCAGAGTTTTGGTGGCTGAGATTAATCCTTCAGCATACAGCTATTAGTTCAGGTTTCCGAATACTCGTAAATTTAGAGAGTAACCAAGGTTTGCTATTCATAATTCGTTTGACAAATCACTCCATCATGTTAAATATGAGACCTCTTCTGGTTGTGGTTCTGCTGTGATGTGTGTGAGGCCTTGCGGCTCTGGGTTAGAACCCCACTAGGCTGTGGATTTAACTTCATTTACTACTTAAATTAGTCAGTATATGAGCCATCTGGAATGAAAACAAACATTGCACATATGAGGCAACTCAGTTTATTCGCAAAATACAGACTGCTTCTTAAAATATGTGCAACATTTAGATAGTCTGGGAAGATATTTGCATTTTTTCTATTATGCTCATTTCTTTATTCAGTTTCCTTTGAGTATAAGGTTTGAAAAAATACACCAACTTTCTCTTTCTGTCTACTAAGACTTTTGTAAACTTGAAATATAAAAGTGGTTAGTTGGTAAAATTCCACGATAGGAAATGTCTAGTTTTGTCATTCTTTAGCAGATAAAGGAAAATTCTAACTATTTTGTTTTTTTAAAAAATTATTTATTTATTTATTCATAAGAGACAGAGAAAGAGAAAAAGAGAGGCAGAGACACAGGTAGAAGGAAGGAGAAGCAGGCTCCATGCAGGGAGCCCGACGGGGGACTCGATCCAGGTCTCTAGGATCACTCTGTGAGCCGAAGGCGGGCGCTCGACCGCTGAGCCACCCAGGGATCCCCACTATTTTGGTTTTGTTTAAACTTTTCATGTTATAACTTCTCAATTGAAGTCAGTTGTGAAGATCGGAATGCTTCACCCTCTACACAATTTTGACCCTATATTGTTGAAGTAATCTTTAGACCATCAAGAACAGATTATTTTGTAAAGTTTGTAAACCGGGTGTTAAAAACTACTTTTTCATAGAAAGAGAAATCATTCTACGTGTAGATTTTCCGTAGTACATACATTATCTTATATAATCTTAGTTTTATTTTCGTTTTAAACATGAGCATAGTGAAGCACAAGCTCTTATGGTTTTACTGATAACTAGTTTGAAAGCTATTGCCATAATGAGCTATAATTACTAATGGGACTAACAATATGCTTCAAATGATTTTGGATAGAAAAAAATTTATGTTACTCAATTATTATAATGTTATTATTATTTTTTAATTTTAATTTTTATCTGAGTATCGTTGCCACACGATGTTTTATTGGTTTCAGGTGCACAAAAGAGCAATTCCACAAATCTACACTACACTTTATCCTGTGCTCACCACAAGTGTGGCTACCATCTCTCACCATAAAATGCTGTTTTCTACATAATTCTCATTTCCAAAAAAATGAATTTGTTGATATGTTGTTACGATGTCTCCCTTGCCATAGTATATGAATAACCAGTGTATAGAGAACAGACTAGCGATTAGTGGTCACTCAGTAAATATTTGTCATATGAATTTTGGAGGAACACTATTGAAGTTGACTTTAGTACGCAGAGATCTCGTCCAGCTGGTCTTATTCCTTATGTTAGAGATATTTGTAATTCAGAGGTTCATAAAATGGAAACTATACTTGTTTTAGTCTTAGGGTTTGAAAGGAAATCCGGGGCTACAGCCGAAAACCCTTGCTTCCTTCAAACCTGTACCAGAGGGGATCCCTGCCTGGGTGGCGCAGCGGTTTAGGGCCTGCCTTTGGCCCAGGGCGCAATCCTGAGGACCCGGGATCGGGCTCCTAGTGCATGGAGCCTGCTTCTCCCTCTGACTGTGTCTCTGCCTCTCTCTCTCCGTGTGACTATCATTAAAAAAAAAAAAAAAAAAAAAAAAACCTGTACCAGAAGAAGGTAAAACCTGTCTATGAGGGTTTTTGTTTTTTTTTTTTTTTTGCATTGTATATTAGTCCAAGCATGTGTTGCCGTTAAAATAGAAAATCCAGTTTGAATGATATTGGCTGTCCTTTTATAACTTCCTTCTCTCTGTATCTTCTCCAGTCCATCCCTACTGAAGGAAAGGAGGAAGCAGTGTGTGCTTGTGTTTAATAGCCCTCCTTTGGGGCACCTGGCTGGCTCACATTAGTGGAGTGACTCTTGATCTTGGGCTTGTGAGTTTGAGCCCCACGTTGGGTGTAGAGATTACTTAAAATAAAATTTAGGGACACTTGGGTGGCTCAGCAGTTGGGTGTCTGCCTTCATCTCAGTCATGACCTCGGGGGTCTTGGGATCAAGTCCCGCATGGGGCTCCCTGTGGGGAGCCTGCTTCTCCCTCTGCCTGTGTCTCTGCCTCTCTCTCTCTCTCTGTGTCTCTCATGAATAAATAAATAAAATCTTAAAAAAAAAAATAAAAAGCTAAAGCAAATTATAGGAAGGAAATTTTTTTAATATATATATTTTTTTAATTCATGAGAGACACAGAGAGAGAGAGGCAGAGACACAGGCAGAGGGGGAAGCAGGCTCCATGCAGGGAGCCCAATGTGGGACTCGATCCCAGGACCCCAGGATCACATCCTGGGCCAAAGGCAGACGCTAAACTGAGCCTCCCAGGGGTCCCTGGCTTTAGTTCTTAAAACACACACATACACAAATATTTTTTTTTTTAAATAATCGACTTTATTTCTTAGATTTTTGGGTTTATATGAAAATTGAACAGAAAATATAGAAAGTGACTATATATTTCTCACCTTGCCAACAGTTACCCCTATTTTTATTTAAATTCTAGTTTGTTAACATATGGCGTAATGTTGGTTTCAGGGGTAGAATTTAGCAATTCATCACTTACGTATAACACCCAGGGGCCCACAACAAGTGCCCTCCTTAGTGCCCATCACCCGTTAGCCCATCCCCTGCCCACCTCCCTCCATCAACCCTCAGTTTGTTCTCTATAGTTAGGAGACTCTTATGGTTTTCTCCCCTCTCTTTTGTCCCCCTTTTCCTATATGTTCATCTGTTTGTTTCTCAAATTCTACATATGAGCACACAAACCTTTAAAGCAATAGTTGGGCAGTTACCACTTTGTTAACATTAACAGTTTCTTTTAAAGTCATTTGGCTTCCCCGAGAAGCGTCGTTCAAGAGATTCAAGGAAGGATCTGACCCCAGTGTAGTGACGGGAGCATCTTCCTGACATGGGGTTCCCCGTGGACAGGCCACACGGACAGAGCTAGAGCGACGCAGTCCTCCGTAAAGTCCAGTATCGAGTTCAGCTCCATCCTTGTTAAATTCAACAAAAAAGGCGGAGGACCCTCATTCATCTTTCATCGTTTCTATAAGTTCAAACATTAATGTTTGCCAAAGCTTCTTTCAAGCAAATATCTAAGGTCTACGAAATTAAGTTGTAGTGCATCTTTGACATTGGGGTTTAAGGTCTGATTCATTTGCCTTATCACCTGCTGCTCCCAAAGGCTGGTGATCCACAATGCCTGTGGTTTTGCCTCGGTGTAAATTTCGATTTCTTACATTCTGTGGTGGGTGTGTAGAGACAAGTCAGTGCTTGGCATCGGCTTCTAAGTTCAGCTTTGCTGTTCCTTCCTCTTTATCTCATCTGCAGAGCTCTGTAGAAGGGAAACACAAAGCAAAGCCAAAAACACTCCTTTGCCATATTTCATGAATGAAATAAAGAGTTACAACAGTATTCATTAATATGGAGATTTGTAAGAGGTCTTAGGACCTCCAGAATATCAGGGATCAACTGTCTCTATTAGTAGCTAATCAGAGCTATCCATCTTTAAACATTTCCCCTTTATTCCCCTTGGTTTCTGTGCCTGTACAAGTTTATCTCCTGGAGAAACATGTTTTTAATAAAAGAAAACTTGTGGTAAAAAGGGTCATAGCCCATCAGTGAAAGTATCTGCTCTTTAAAAGTAGTTTCCAGATCACTTATGTTCTGGTTTTCCTTAAGTACTTATTATGTGCTCCTAAGTAAATTATTCATGAAACCCTTCAGCTTTGAGAGACATTAATATATCTAGGTATTTTAGTATTTTGGATTTTTAACTAATTCGATTGCGCATTCATCTCTCGTAGAACCACCCAGACCTATTGCTCCTCCTCAGCTGCTAGGTGTGGGGCCCACATATTTGCTGATTCAGCTGAATGCCAACTCCATCATTGGCGATGGTCCCATTATTCTGAAAGAAGTGGAGTACCGGATGACATCGGGATCCTGGACAGAAACGCACGCGGTCAATGCCCCAACTTACAAGTTGTGGCATTTGGATCCAGATACGGAATACGAGATCCGCGTACTGCTTACGAGACCTGGAGAAGGTGGGACGGGACTCCCAGGACCTCCACTAATCACCAGAACCAAATGTGCAGGTAAGACTGGCTAGCAGGCCACTCTGCCCAGGGGCGGAGTCAAGCATTAGATGGCCAAAATACACGCGATATCCAATGTTCTTATTATGTGGCACATGATGTAGTCCCACGAAGAGTCCCATTGAACTTGGCAAATCGTAGCTTTGTGTCATAATTGGACTTATTTAAGAGCAGTGTTTCTCTGTTATTATTCAGTATTATTATGAATCCGTGATCCTTCCTCGTGCACCAGTTTTGCTCAGCTTGCGTGTCCAAAATCTCTGATGGATGCCGGTGAAGGTACTATCACTGTTGAGAGAGAAAACTTCTGCAGTTCAAGCAAATGCTCAATACCTTTTGGCTACATGGAAATGTCTCCCTTGGTCATTTTGTGATGGTCAGTGCAGAGGCCAAAGCTGATAATAGAGATTAAAAAGTTATCGTGAACAAGGCCTTGGTGGGATAACTGTTCACAAAACCTGTCGTCGAAGATGAACTCAGCAGCTTGAACCCAGCTGTAGGACGTACAGAGGCTTGTTAACTGCCCCCTCCGTGCCTGAGACAAAGTGATGAAAATAATAGCATGTGGACCAAGCACAAAGAAAGGATGAAAAGTGGAATAAAAACTATAACAAAAATAGATATCATAGTTCCTAATTATGCCGTATTGTTACAGTGGGAGAAATTGTTAGCTATTTATTAAAAGCCACTGACGAGTTTAATTGTTTCAGTTATTAGAGTGCGTTTTTTAGTGTATTGTTTATTTTGCTATTGAAGGTAGTTTGATTTTCAGTTTAGTAGAAAGAGCCTTTTTTTTTTTTAATCCATCAAGCGTTATGTTAAAACACCTGCAGAGCTGGTGCATGGATCTGTGTGTCTTGAACATTTAATGATTTAGGCTCTGAAAATCGAAAACTAATACTGTAGGGAACTATGAACATGTAAATGCCTATAAAATGTCTTTTGTTCCTTGAACATGTGTTTGACGTTTATAGTATTTTTGTTTTTACAGTATTCCAGGGCTACTCACCAAGAGAACTGATCTAAAATCAAAGCAAAACCCTTGAAATTACCTGATATCCGGCCATCTTTAAATATTTTAAAATCCAGCTCAATTTTAATATATTAATGTTTACCTGCATACATTTTATATGTTTATATTGAAAGATGCTCACCGGGAGTTTAACTGCTCAACTGTTAGTCTGAGATTTCGACAGCAGAGAGTTTACTAATTTGCTGCTTGGTATCGTACATCGATTGTGTGGTTGATAGGCAGCTTGACCTAGAAGACATTGTTTACGTCTCCATGGCTCAACCTAATTCACACAATTCGCTTTTGACAGTTTCTGTACAACTCAGTCTTTTCACTCTGGGTTATGTGGCAGGTTGTTCTGGTTGTAGTAGGTGACTTTTCTGAGGGAGGGACACGTGGCCTCCACAACCTCAGCTTGTCAGAGAACTAATCTGAAAAGGAGGAGACCTTGTGGAAACTGGAGGATAGCTCACTCTGTCTTCCAAAATTAAATACCCCATGTTAATGTAAAAAGATGAACAGTGGAGTTCGTTTTACTGAGGATATTGCCCACACATGTTTTCCAATAAAATGACCTTTCTTTCTACATTTGATCTCTATAAGGTATATACCGACTAAAAAAATGAACGGTGATTTACTGTTCGAATATTTTCTTTTTGATCTCTTTTCTCCCTCCCCACGTTTTTGTTTGGTTTTGTTTTCTGTTTTTTGTTTTTGTCCTATTCCAGCAAGTAAATACACAGTGCAATACCAGGCTCAGGTGCAGATATAGTGATTCATCACTTACGTAAAAACCCCTGCGCTCATCACCAGGGCCCTCCTTAATCCCCATCATCTATCTCACCCATCCTCCCACCCCCCTCCCCTCTGGCCACCTGCAGCCTGTTCTCTATAGTTAAAAGTCTGTTTCTTGGTCTTCCTCTCTTTTTTTCTTTCCCCTATGTTCATTTGTTTTGTTTCTTAAATTCCACATATGATTGAAATCATGTGGTATTTGTCTTTCTCTGACTGACTTATTTCACTTAGCAAAATACTCCATAGCTACATCCACATCATTACGAAGGACAAGATTTTGGGGATCCCTGGGTGGCTCAGCAGTGTGGCACCTGCCTTCAGCTCAGGGCATGACCCCAAGGTCCCACGATCGAGTCCCGTTATCGGGCTCCCTGCATGGAGCCTGCTTCTCCCTCTGCCTGTGTCTCTGTCTCTCTCTGTGTGTCTCTCATGAATAAATAATTAAAATCTTTAAAAAAAAGGTAAGATTTCATTCTGTTTATGGCTGAGTAATATTCCATTGTATGTATATACACTACATCTTCTTTATCCATCAATCGATGGACATTTGGGCTCTTTGTATCATTTAACTCTTGCTGATGACTTACTGTTGACTTCTGTGCCCAAACTTCTCTCTTTTAAATATCTCATCTGTTTTCTTATCTTTTAAAGGTTTTCATTAAAATAGACCTTTGAAATTTAGCAGAACCACACAATATGTTGTTAATATAATGTGATTTTTGTTTAACCAGGAATTACTCGAAATCGGTCATTGGTGTACAAGCCAATGGAGATTGCAAGTATATGAGATTGTGTTTTAAAGCTAGTTATGCTGCATTAAGTGGATGAAAACAGCATGTTAATGAACATTGATTTATCCCTATTGAATGCTTATGTTGAGAATGCATATTGACTGCAATAAGTAAAAATAGGACTATAAACTGCTTTGAGGTATTTTGAGAATAACCGTATCTATGGGAGGGGATAGAGTAAAAATAACTTACACTCGTAGTTGCTTTCAAATTTATAAATGTCTTGACATTTGGAATTATAGTGTTCTTTTTTTTCTAATTCTTTATTTGAGAAACATTTAATTTGTGGGCCTTGTGACATAAAATGGTGTCAGGCTCACTGACACCTGTAGTTTTACTTCCAACTGTAGAAAGTATATTTGTTTTTAAAACTATCTTTCACATGTTTTGAGTCTTTGTCACATATGTTTATTCATTTATAAATGTCCACAGGAGATGCCTTTGGTGCATAGTTTGATGGCTTAAGGAAAGTGCTTTGACTTTCAAGTGGATTGTGGATTTGAGAGAATCTGGTTACTGTTTTATTAGGAATATCTACTAATCTTGTTCTATTATTAGAAATGGAGGGAAAGTTTATGGAAATATATATTGTGTTCATTTTAAGCAATCTCTGAAAAGCAGAAGTTGGATATAATTGATAAATATTGTATATCTAAATACAGGGTCAGTATTGATTGAGAAAGTGTGACATCCATCTTCTTCCCTTCTTCAAGTTCCATACCCCTTTCCCCAAGTTTAATATCTCTCGGCTTTAACCAGCACCTCCCTGGCCTCAGCCTGCTGTCCTGTAACAAAGAATAGAACACAACTTAAGCTGACTGTGTTGTTAGCTAGTATCCAGTGGTGAATTCAGAAGCCTAAAATTTTGTCACCATCTGGGGAAATGATTCCTTTGAGACCCCAAAAATAACCTGTGGAAAAGTTCTCACTTTATTAATTTGTGCAAGCTCTGAGTGCTGGTTCCACATTCCATTTTAATCAAGACTGAGAGAATGCTACACTCTAGTTGTAGTATTCATATCATATGGTTGAATAAATGCTGATTGCTATGACATAGCTATTTTAATAGCTGCATGATGACAATCAGGAAGCCTTAAAAATAAGTATAAAAGCTTCTCAGCTATGTATTTGTGTCTGATATAAATTTTTTGTAAAATAACAAAGGAATGATTATTTTCTGCCTCTTAGAAATTCTTATTTTGTTTTGGTGTATCACAGAGGAACAATCTTTGACTACTAAGTAACAATCAAAGAGTGTATTTATTACTATTTTCTAAGTCAAATATTCCATTTTAATGTGCTTATTAAGTCATTGAAATTTTATTTCTGGCAGTAGTAGATTTCATTTTCTTGGCAGAAATCTGTCAATAAATAATTTTACAGCAAATTAATCCAAATGGTTTCATTTTTGTATATTAATGAGTAAATGTTATATTTTAAAATGGAAATGTAGATTTTCATAGTGAAGTATTGGTTATTATATTGCTTTATAATCAGCATATGAAGTGACTCTATCATGATACTTTATTTTCACACCTGTGAGTTAGATATATTATTTTCCCAATTTTGTAGCTGGTGAATTTAAGACTCAGGAAAAACAAAGCAAAAATGACTTATCTAATGTTAGACAACTGAGCAGCTAGGACTCAAAACACATCTTCTGATACTTGGAAAGCCTGGATTCTTTTCCCTCTTTCTCCTAGTGTGGGTGATTTCTTTTCCCCTTTCAGAAGATTATGGCATGTTAGATGAAAGTGTAACAGGTAAAATCTGGGAGGAATGTATGTTTTTAAAAATAGTATCAGCATGGCTAACTGAACTCCCTGAGAAACACTGCTTAATGTTTGCCACTTCTCTTTATTGAAAGTGCAATTGATTAGTGTGCCTACACTCAAATATATACTGTGTTTTAAGTGTTTTAAAAAGTTAAAGAAGCATAAAATATTGCCTTATTTTATCCTCTTCTGAAAATGTCCTGCCTAGTTGCCAAAGCTATTTTTTTTTGTTTTGTTTTCTTTCTAGAGTACATTTAAATCATTTGGTAAGTGCAATTACCTGCTTCAGGGTCTCTCAAGTTAGAAGAGGTGGTAATTACAGCCTCTCGTGGCTGTGGCCACCTACGCTTGCCTCACGCTTTTCTGTGCACCTGAGGGGTATGATTATTGCAGTGTTAGCTTACAGCCTGACCCATGTTATTGTTCACATAATGCTTCTTCAGGCATTTTATGAATTTAAAAAAAAAGTATAAATGTGAAGTTGTTTTAAATGGGAAGTAATTCAAAAACTCCATTGAACAATCAAAGAAAGTATGCTTGTGTGTGTGTGTGTGTGTGTGTGTGTGTGTGTGTTTTCTTCTGTGTGTCAGTTTCCTCTGGGTATACCATCTGGTATAGAAGCTCAGAAAATACAGTTTCTTTCTCTCTTATTAAATGGAAATAAAATATACCATCATAAGAAATTGTCTTCATTGCATACTTTAGCAATTGCACGTTAAAATTGCTCTTTTAAATTGCCTACTGCTTCTGGGTAACCCATTGTGGCACTGTTTTATGATTAACTGACATTTTAGCAGCGTCTCCCTCATAGGGAAGGTCAAGAGTTCAGGGTGTCCAGAGCATAATATATTTACACAGTTGGGAAAACTATTCTTTACTCTTACATTGAAGTTCAGCGCTCTTGGCAAGTTTTAGTGAAACATGTAGATCTATGAAGCATTGACAAGGAGAGTGTGTTATTTTAAACATAAACATTTACTAAAAATGCATTTTTTTCTCTTATAAATCCACACTGGAAAACAAAATAATACAAACAAAGCAATACTCAGGCTTATTCAGGAATCCACAAGGTGAGGAATTAAATTTTGGCCTTTTGGCTACAGCCTCATCAGCAAAATGGAACCATATATTGATTTTTACTGTGGTGTAAGATAGTTATCAATCACAAAGACTAGTTATCATTGAAACTCAGCCTTGAGGTTAAAACAAAATAAACAACTCTTTAAGAATTTGTATGGTTTAACAGTGTAAGGGTGACATACTGTTTGATTTAAATTAAAGGCTTGTGTTAACGCCTGTTTTAAATTTTTTAAAAGTGCACCTATTAATTTCTTTCTTTTTAAGATTTTATTTATTTATTCACGAGAGACACAGAGAGAGGCAGAGACACAGGCAGAGGGAGAAGCAGGCTCCATGCACGGAGCCCGACGTGGGACTTGATCCCGGGTCTCTAGGACCAGGCCCTGGGCTGCAGTCAGCACTAAACCGCTGGGCCACCCGGGCTGCCCACACCTATTAGTTTCTTATGTGATATTTATGCAGCTTATTTGTTTTCAGCAAGAATTTTAAGAAGCAATGCTATTAATATTGAAGTGGAAAAAAAAAACCTAGGGATAAAAAGCCATAAAAAAAAGTAATGGAAAATTTTGACATAAAAAAAGCTAAAGATAAAAAACCCCTAAAAAAAAGTAATGGAAAATAATTCTTCAATTTTCTTAAAAATCTAAAAGAGTAAAAATTTTTAAAGATTGAAGTATAATTGATATTTAATTTCAGATGTACAACATAATGATATTTGTATGTAATTGTGAGATGAACCCCCAAGAAGTCTAGTTACCATCCATCAACATACAGAGTTACAGATTTTTCTTATGATAAGAACTTTCAAGGTCTGCTCTCTGAGCAACTTTCAAATATGCAATAAAATATTATTTACTATTGTCACCAGCCTCTACATTACATACTCATGACTTATTTATTGCATGACTATGAGTTTGTATTTTTTGATCCCCTTCACCCATGGTGCCCACCCTCCTGTCCACCTCCTCTCTGGCAACCATCAGTCTGTTCTCTGTATTTATGAGTTTTGCTTTGTTTGTTCATTTGACTTTTTTTTTTTTTGGATTTCACATATAAGTGAAATCATGTGGTATTTGTTTTTCTCTGACTTGTTTCACTTAGCATAATACCCTTGAGTTCTGTCTATGTTGTTGTTAATGGCAACATTTCGTTCTTCTCATGGCTGAGTGGTACCCATGTGAGTGTGTATGTGTGTGTGCGTACATGTGTACCCACCACGATTCCTTTATCCATTCATCCATCAGTGGACACCTGGCTTGTTTCCATATCCTGGCTACTGTAAATAATAGTGTAGTGAACATAAGGGTGCCCATATATTTTTGAATTAGTGTTTTTTATTTTCTTTGGATGAATACCCAGAAGTGGAATTGCTAGATCATATAGTAGTTCCATTTTTAACTTTTTGAGGAACTTCCGTACTATTTTCCACAGTGGCTGCACCTGTTTTCATTGTCACCAATGGTACACAAGGTCCCTTTTCTCCATAACTTCACCAACACTTGTTATTTCTTGCCTAAAATCCTTTCTTAGATGTCTTTCTTTTTAGTGAACGATAATTTTTTTTTTCTTTTCAGATTTCGTAGAGGGTATTTCAGTTGGAACAACATCCATTTATTCAGAAAAACTTTTAGTGGCTTCTTTGTTAACAGCACTGGGTTAAGTACTAGGTCTTCAGTTACACAAGCAATGTCTTGCACTTAAGCCCCTTGTAGTCTCCAGGGACAGACCTATAAACAAAGAGTGAAATACAAAGTGATAGGAATGTAGGAGAAGAAGCTGTTCTTTTTCAAGGGAGTGTTTAAGAGAAGCTGTCACCAAGAAAGAATGGCTTTAAAACATTAAAAAACTTAAAAGTTGACTTTGTGTTTTTAAGGCAGAAAAAAAAATCAGAAAGTAGTTTTAAAAACAGAGGAAACCTATGTTTAACCTAATTGTAAACACTGTTGATGCTTTTTGGGTTCTGAAAACAAGTTAGCGTTTTAGGTAACTCTGGACTACGGTAGATCCAACCCTGCAGATGGCATGTGGCCAGGTCTAAGCTAATCCAGACTGTGCTCCTGTTGTTTTTAAGAGGCAGACTAACATTCCTAGGTTTGCTTTCAGAAAGACTATTCCATCTCTGTGGAGGCTGGGTGAGAGCTAAGGAAAGACTGGAGGCAGAGAGAGCATGAAAACATGCTTATAATAATAATAATAAAATAATAATACTGGCCATAATTTTCTCTATAGCATTTCTCTCTCATCTTAGGTCAGAAACAGGGTATCTGTAAATTCCTGGGTAATATTGTCATTTTTTTTTAAATCTAAAACTATTAAGTTTCTTTTTTAAACAGGATTTTTTTCTTTTCAATTTTTATTCATTTATGATAGTCACACAGAGAGAGAGAGAGAGAGAGAGGCAGAGACACAGGCAGAGGGAGGAGCAAGCTCCATGCACCGGGAGCCCGACGTGGGATTTGATCCCGGGTCTCCAGGATCGTGCCCTGGGCCAAAGGCAGGCGCCAAACCACTGCACCACCCAGGGATCCCAATATTGTCATTCTTAATAATGAAGAGGTTCCTTTTTATTAAAGGAATATTACAGATATTTCATAAGTGATCTAAAACTTACTCTATTGTTTGACTTTTCTTTTTCAGATAAGTTGGCGGTGCAATGTTTTTAGTATACATGCAATTTCCATAGCATAACACACTATTTTAGAGGAGAAATTATGAAAGATTATGCAGACATTCCAGAGCTACTGTGTATTTGGTGGAGTATTGATTTATTTCATAAACTTTTATGAGGGCCAGAGCTGTATGCATTGCCACACTTAAGACTGCAGAAGGTATATTAATAAGACGGGATTCCTACTCTTGGGGAACCGACAATCTAGTGTTAGGTTCCATAGTGATAGAGTTAGAACCATAGTGATAAGTGTTAGAACCATAGTGATAATAAGAATGTACTAAGTGATAGAATAGAAATATAAAGTACTTTGGAAATCCAGGGTTGAGAGGGATAGCTTCTGATCAGAAAAATTTGTTTTCAAGCAATGTCTTTGAAAACAGTATCAATCTTTCTTTTCTGAACAGCGCTGGATTAACACTTGTGATAGATGAGCCTATAACCTTATCCCTAATTCCTTTAGTGGAATAATGCATAAAACAATGCATGGCCAGTAGTCCCCGTATGGATTATTTGCCTTCTCTCTTTCCTTTCTATCAACGCATAGGGAAAGTATATGCACAGATGGAGATATTAAATGGGAAATATAAGTCACACCCTAATTTAAATCATCAAAGTAATTTGGTTGTTTTGAATTGTCAGGGGCACGTGGATTATAGATCTGTTATTGAATATTTCCATGGGGCATATATATTCAAAATTTCCATAGAGGGTGGAAAAGAAAAAGAGAGATAAATTTATAATATAACAAATTTATAATATGAATTTTATAATATATTTTTTATAAATAATAAATTTATAATATAATTTTTGTGACTCTTCCAATGGTCTATAATGTAGGAACCCCCAACATAAGGGTCATGAAAGTTGAACAAACATGAAATCCTCTTTCTACTATGTCTTTTGTTGTTCACCTCCTGTATGGGATGTACTGTTAACCATACATACAGGTCATGGCACATTTCCTTATAGGGAACATGATTAGTAGCTGTATAATTAACTAAATAGAGTTGCATTGCTTTTGGCTTAAAATTGTCTTCTTCTGACTTACTTTGTGGCTAGAAAGCATTTGGTAACCAGTCGAAATGACACTTTTTATTTATCCATAGTCCTTTACCACATGCTGAGTCTGTTACCGGTATCATTAACTACTCTTTTATTGGCTTCATTTATTTTTAGCGAATTTTGCATACTACAATAAAGCTGACCGGTGGAAATGATTTAAATAACAGCATCAGTCCCATTAAATGTCCTGGCTTTCTCCTCCAGTCCTAGGTCTTTTATTTGATATCAGGAAATAGATATAAAAATAAAATGATATATTAATAATGTCTTGAATGATAACACTATGGTGTCTGGAGAAGAATATGACCTAGGTTAAAAAAAAAAAAAAGCTATAGATCCAGATAAACAGTAAGGGATGTGTTAACTATGAACATGGGTTCCAGAGATGGCCTGTAAGCTTCAGACCTCTCTTAGATGGTCGCACTAGAGCATAGGCTTGTCCTTGATAATCCATTTTTACCCAGAGAATCTACCTCCACCTTTGATTATCACTCCCTGTTTACTTCTTTATTTGAGTCATAATTTATTTTCTCTGCTTTGGAATAAGAAACAAAACTCTTAAATCAAGTTCTGGCCAAAAAGCAAAACAAAACACAAAAAACCACCCCAAACAAACAAACATGCGTCACATTTTCCTGGACAGGGTGGGGAGGAGGATGCACTTTATAATCATTTTGGAAATCACTTATCTAGACTCATGCTAGTTATAATTAGTGCTTTTGGAGAGTGTAGGTCTGTACAATTTCTTGTATAGAAAAAATGACTTTATTAAGATGTATCTCATTATTTTCATCATTTAACTTGACTCTTAACTAAATGTGAAGATGGGGTCATCATAGAATCTCACTTCTTGGTCTTTACTGTCTTCCTGTAAGATATGGCCTTATTATAGCTAATAATTGCCGTCGCGATGTTCTCCTGTGCTCTTTCCTCTCCACCAGCCTGCATATAAACTGCAGAGGGGAAAAAGCACATTCAAAGGAGAGAGATAATGAGTGAATTCTAATCTCGGGTGTTGTAAGTTATATTACACTTTGTGAACCCAATAAAAAGTGAACTTCAAAGGGCAGAAATTCATGCCTTTCATGTCACCCTAAGCAAGATCTGTGCAAATTCAGCTGTCACTACGTATGATATGGCCTAGAAATCACTGAGTGATGTCCACTTTAATTGTCTTAGCCAAATCATATGGGTGAAGTTTGGGTTTAAATAACTCATGTGTCATTTTTCTAGCTTTGTTGCTATTTCCCACCTCTACATAGTCCTTCACAATAAAGAATAATAATCATTCAGAAAGAAAGTTTGTATTTTACCTGTTATTTTATTTCTAAGTGGGTCCTATATTCAGTTATGTTATATCCACCCCTCAAAATTTACAGGCATCATACATTTTGCACTGATACTGCATGTGCATCTGTGATAATTTATTATCAAAAATATAGGTTATAGTAGGCACCCCTTTGAACAGTAATTAATTTCTGTACCGATTATTAGGTATTTCTTGAAGTCAGGAGCACTTAAAGTACTTGCTTAACCAGGGTAACATTTATTAGAAATTATAATATACAGGTTTCCTAGAAGTTTTCCTACTCTATGGTAGACCTTACAGGTGAATGAAGGAATGGATAGCTAGTATTGAAATATAAATGGCACTAGTCTTTAAAAAGTTTTCATCAGATACTTCATTGATTCATTTATTTATTTATTAGAGATTTTATTTATTTATTTGAGAGAGAGAGAGAGAGACTGAGAGGGAAGAGAGAATTTGAAGCAGATTCCATGCTGAGCACAGAGCCCAACACAAGGCTCGATCCTATGACGGTGAGATCATGACCTAAGCTGAAACCAAGAGTCACATGCATAAGGGACAGCCACCCACGTGCCCCTGGATACGTTATTGACTTTTAACTCTTTTTTTTTTTTTTTTTGCCATTCATCACATTATAACAATATAGGGAATTTAAGAAAATGTTCTAAATTTTTAATTTCTCCAATAATAATATTATCTTAAGCTGTCATTCATCCTACCACCTTTATTTGATGGCATTTTAAAGCACCGTGCTTTGGGGAAAGAGCTAATGTAACTGAAAAACAAGTTGGTATATCGATGAATTTGTGCATTTGGACAAGTGTATTGCAACTTGCTCTGTAATTAAACAACTGCACAATGAAGACAACAGTAGCTGTTCTCTTGCCAGGGAGAGGAGCCCCCCAGGTGCCATCGTGAGACACAATACTCTGTAGCGTATGAAGCCTTGTCCTTTTTAAACCAGAGCAATCGATCTATATCAGATTATTAACAGACTCTCTGACGGGTTGGGCCAGGGGTTTAGGTTTCCTTGATGGTTTTAATCAGTGAATTTGAGCCCCTACCAGACACCATGGGAGAGCTAGACATGAACTTGGGAAGAGAAGACAACATTTCTCATTTATCTCATTTTCAAAGGTGGTTTTAACAGGTAACTTGGTTAATATGTAGATCTCCTTCTAACAGGTGACAGGTTATGGGAACCAACTCATTCAATGCAGTTTCACTTCAGTGGGTTTGTTTATTTTTCTCCTATGTTCCACCTCACGTTAAATCTGTCGGAATACAGAACTCTGCTCGTTTTTGGAAGCAACTGGGAACAGATTTTCTCTGAATGCTCCTTCCAGCTGGCTCAGGTAGTCCTTTAACTTCTCTCTCCTCTTTCCTTCTCCACTGGGGGAAAAACTCATTTTTAAAAAAGATTTTATTTATTTATTCATGACAGAGAGAGAGAGAAAGAGAGACAGAGAGAGGCAGAGACACAGGAGAGGGAGAAGCAGGCTCCACGCAGGAAGCCCCACCCAGGACTTGATCCCGGGACTCCAGGATCACACCCTGGGCTAAAGGCGGCGCTAAATCACTGGGCCACCGGGCTGCCCAAGAAAAACTCATTTTTAAGACTCATTTCTATAAAAAAATAAATAAATAAAAATAAAAAATAAAATAAAAAATAAAAAATAAAAAATAAAAAATAAAAAAATAAAAAAAAGGACTCAGTTCTATCAGGGAACTGGTTACTTTTGGAAAAGATGGGTTCATTGAATTCAATTAATATTTGGTTCTTAAGTTTAGTTGAACTGATTCAGATTTTCTTTTAAAATTTTGCAGTCAATTTTAGCAGTTTCCAAACTGCTACCTTAAAAATCACATTTCTGAGGCATGCTAAAAAGTGCAATCATTGTTCCAGAGTTCTCTTTCTCTCCTTTGGTGGATTCTGCAGCATATGCATGTGTGCATCTTAAGACTGTGTCTGCTCTCTAAAACAACTAGTTCTACTCTACTTAGGAGAAAAAAAAATGTGCCAGGGGTGCACTAACTATCCCTAGGCTTGTTTTTTTAGAGTTGCCCTGCTGGAAGTCCCAGATTTGGTAAAGACTTCATTAGAATCCATACACCCCAATTTTTTAAATAAAGTGTACGTAACAAAGTATTACACAAAATTTTGCACGCAGAATTTTTTCAAAGAGCACTTAAAGTGCCACAGTGTTGATACAACTATTGTCATTTTTGTAGATGCAGTATTATTTTTTTCTCTATGCCTGTGTTTTTTTCTTGAAGTTGTAGGTACAGGATGTATACAATTTTACATTCTGCTTACTTTATTTGCCACCGTAGTCACTCATTTCTAGTCATTCTATAGGACGTTCTAACCATCATTTTTAACGATCACCAATATTCTATTGGATCTATGTACTCGAACGGATTTAACCACTCTTTTATGACTGAAATTTTGTACTCCCAGGATTGGCTATTGTAAATGCTGCCCTAAGAAGTTTGCACATATCTTTCTTCTATGTGGCTCAAAATTTTTTGACACACATTGCTCAATTACTCTGTAGGTAGTATATCCACGCGGTTTCCTGGCAGCTGCAAGGGCATACATGCAGCCACGAAGTTTTTGTGCAAGACAGCAATTGAGAATTAATCAAGTCCAATTTCCCCATTAATTACCATTCTGTGCACTTGCACACAGTAGTGAAGCGATTTGATCAGTCTCGAAATGCTATTTGATGAGAAAACCGAGACTGTCATCCCTGCTGTACTCTCTGGTTTTCTTTTATGTGACTGTCCTCCTGTATCCTAGACACTGCCGTCCGTTGGGGGTGTTCGAAGACACAGACTCTGATCTGTAACCTCTTGGAGCATGAGGAATCCTGGTTCTCATAGTTCTCATGTAGTGAGTACTTACTAGAATGAACTCGTGGGTGCACATCCAGGCTGCCTGAGTGAATCTCTACACAGAACTGCCTGGAGAGGTTAGAAGATGGGCATGTAGGCACCTAATTAGACTGATAAGTGGAATAATCGAGGTGCTTTTAGCTTTCTGGGAACACAAAGGGGCCTTGAAGTATGAGTAGAATTTCATCAGTCAGAAGACTGTAAGAATAGGGTTTTGTGAGTCAGCAAAATCTAGATTGAAAGCTGGCTCTAATAATTACTTCTGGGCAAGTAGCTTAAATCTTTTTTAATGTTTCATGCTGTCATCTGTAAAATAATGATCGATAATTGAACCTTCCCAATTTGATATTTGTGAGATAATCAATGATGTGCTAAAGCAGAGAATTGATTGTTAGATTTTAAGGAATTTTGCCAGCCAGTTGTTAAATTATTATTCAATATTAAAATCTACAAACAATACTATGCCAATTATATTTCAAACAAAAGTAATGTGTTCTCAGAACGTTCTACTTATTTTAATATATTGTACCATTATCTGTGCTCTTCCAGCTATTTATGCCTGTTCTGTTTGTTGGAGATAATATAGAATGATACGTTCAGGTTTATCTCCTGCGGTTTGGTCTTGGGAAGCTTAAAACTATAGCCAGAGTGTTACTACATAGATGTTGGCAAATGCAACAAAACAGAGCTTTTTTTTCCCCTCATCGCCTCCTCTATTTTTTTGGAGAGCCAAAAACATGCCAAAATGTTAAATATTATTGTGCACCACCAGAGACCATGCATGGAAAATGCTCACTTAGCACATGGGAGGCTCACAATAAATATTAGCCATTGCTACATTACAAGCCATATCACTAAAAACAGTTCTTCTCTGGTATTTCAAGAATCATAATTTGCAGAAAATCTGAAGGAATTATGTGGTGAATACCCACACATCTACCATTACAATTCACCTTTTGCTCTATTCACTGTATCATGTATCAATCCACCAGTCCATTTTTTGTCCATCTTAATTTTTTCAACTAATATATTAAAATATTTTGTTGTAGGGAGTGATTTTTAAAAGAATAATTAATTTGGATTTTTTTTTTTTATTTTGAAATGTTTAGTAGAGTGGTGTGAGGTTTTCTAGAAATATTTCTCTTGTGGGGGCGCCTGGATGGTTCAGTCGCTTAAGTGGCTGGCTCTTGATTTTGGCTCAGGTCATGATTTCAGGGTCCTGGGATGCAGCCCCATGTCCAGCTCCATGCTCAGCAGGGAGTCTGTTTCAGGATTTTCTTTCCCTTGCCACCTCCACCCCAAATAAATAAATAAATCTTAAAAAAAAAAAGAAAGAAAGAAAAGAAATATTTCTCTAGTGGTGGTTTAGGAAAAAGATTGAAAGGAGATTTCAGGGAGATTAGAAGGCTGTTACCTCAGTCTAAGGAAGAATTGATCAGTGCCTGAACTGAAGCCGTGGAGATAAGAATTCCAATGAGGAGACAGAGTCAAGAGAGATTTGAGAGGTGCCATCGGTCAATTTTTGTGACACACTGGAAGTGAATCATGCCTTGGGAAATAAGGTGTAGCAACAGGTCTTACCTTGAAGGGGTTAAACCTGGGGGAAAATGTTAAAAGAAAAGTCACCCGTGTTTCGCGTTCTCAGGGAGATGTTGAGTAGACTGTTACGTTCGTGGCTCTACAGTAAGTAGAGAAGGTAGAGAGCGGGATACGTGGATTTGGGTGTCATCACATGGTCATTCGTGTTGTTGGAAGTCATGGGTATGCTTTTCTTGAATTAGAAAGTCAACCCTGTTTTATTCAACTACATGAAAAAATTATATTCTCTTGGGGGGGATTATACTGTTATACTATTTCATACTATTTCCATTAGTATCTAATTGCATGAACTGTCCAGGTCACTGAAACTATTAATATTTTTGCAAAGAACTGACTTTGAAATATACAGCGTTTTATATTTACAAATTCATTAAGCTTGTTCCTGTTTTATAGACACTGATGAGTTTGTCTAATTGTGACATCCTTAGGTGCAATAGAAGTGTCCCCCATGATGGGTAGCCCAGAGCACTATGCCGAGGACTGAATCAAAATGTGGTCTAGTGTGGGTTTCCACCAGCTGATTCCAGGCAGACTAGCAAATAGGCTAATGTATGTTGAGTTTGCTTCTATCTTCTTTCCTGTGTCACTTGCTGACCTCTCCTGATGCCTCACCTCAGCGATCCACAGGACCCTTCTGCAGCATGTGCATCCTTCTGGGACCGCACACCATGACAGGAGAGGGTCCTGTGCACGGGGGAATAACAGCAGGACTGGCGTGCTCATGCGTTGCAGGGCTAGTAGGACAAGCAGTGTTGGACAGCCAGCTTACTAGAACTTCGAGTCGTAACACCTAATTTTTTCCAGTATTGTCTCAAATTCTACACTGGAGTTTGAAAATGAGCTACAAATAATTAGTCTGGTTGTGTAAACCTTTAAATCAGAAGATTCTGTAGGATAGACTTAACTATCTAGACCATCCCAGGATGTTCATCAGAGGTGGGGAGCACACACCTATGTCAGTGAAGAGCAGAAAATAAGTGTTCCTACTCTGTCAGATTTTAGTGGAATGTTCTTAAAAACTAAAAAGTAGGTCAGCAAGATTGAGACTATACTATAAAACAGCTGTACAAATATCATTTTAAGGAAATGAATCCACAATTTCCCAGTATTAAAACGAAAATGGGGAATCTTTAGTGATTCATTTCTTAAATGATCATGAGTCTTTGACTATAATGTTAATCATATGGGCTAGTTAAGTTGGATTTCTACTTTTTTAGCTGACTACTTTTTCTTTTGGTTATAATACTTTTATAACTACAATTTTATAAGTAATCAGTAAGCCTTTTTGAAAGCCATGTTAGTCTAATCAGTTATTTACTTGTGTGCAATTTTAGTAAAAAGGCTTAAAATACATTCTAAAATTGGTCGATCAATTCCATTATTAGTTTTTTTTAAGATTTTATTTATTTATTCATGAAAGTCAGAGACAGAGAGAGAGAGAGAGAGAGAGAGAGAAGACACCAGAGAGAGAAGCAGGCACCATGCAGGGAGCCCGATGCAGGACTGGTTCCCAAGACCCAAGGATCACGCCCTGGGCCAAAGGCAGGCGCTAAACCGTTGAGCCACCCAGGAATCCCCTATTAGATTTTTAATGAGATAGGTTAGTATCACCTCTAATGTGAAATTGGCTATATGAGAGAAAGTGTCAGATTTGGAAATCTGCTGAATTCCTGGAAATATGTTTTGACAGAAACGTGTACAAATATAATAAAGTTAAGATGGGATAATATTACTGTTACCTTAAATTTAAAATCAAGAACTGACCTGATGAAGAAATTCTTTCAGAGTTAGAAATAACTCTTTCAAAAAGTAAAAGGGTATTGTTACAGCCCTTTAATACACCAGTCCTCAAAATTCTGAAAAATAGAGAAATAAATGTGTTCCTACTTTAGCAGAACAGTGAAACAGAGCTGCTCCTAGATTACAGATAGTACATGATATTTTAATTTTCCTGGGGCAATAAAGCATTTGTTACATTGTGGTTTTTAGCAAGGAATAGTGCATTTGTCTTCAGTTAAAAAATATATTTTCGGCTTGGACAGGTGGTATTTAAGGAGTTTGGAGTGAGAAACGGTTTGGCAGTGTAACAAGGCACATTACAAGTGCCTACCTTGAAAGGAAAGAAAAAGAGATAGACGTTTTCCATTACTACCTACTGTTAAGGCGCTCGAATTATCCCCTAAACAACCTCATACTTGTGGCAATCATCATGCACTGCCACTTTTTGTACTAATAGGAAAGTGCAATTCAATCTTCTTGACAAATACTGCATCACTTTTGGCTTGGCAAATTTTTGTCACTCAAACCTAGTTGATGTAGAAGTAGGTTGTGACATGCTGGCTGAAATGACTTTGGATTAACTGTATTGAGGAAAAGTAAAGTCTTACTTAAGGTGTTATTTTGCTATTCCCCTCTCCTTCCCTCCTGACCTCACTCTGCCCTCACTCTTGCCCTGAGTTTAGATCTGACCTTCTTCCTTGTTCTTTCGTGAGCTGTATCATACTACCAAGGAAATACCTTATAGTGAGACCGAAGGAAGCTTCTCTTACAAGTGTGTAGCTTGCTTCTTTGTTTTATTATTTTTCTCAATTAGCGTGTGCGTATGTGTCCATGCGCACCAGGGCACAGTCTAAGGGATTCACACAATTTTTGCTTTCTTTTGAAGGCTCTTTTTGTAAAAAGACCTAACCTACATTTGTAACCCTAGCCTCACTAAAGTTATTCATGATCTGTCAGTTGGTGTCAAACATGAATGTTTTGCGCTTTTTTGCTTTTGTAATCGTATGATTACAAGTTTTGTTCCCCAAAAAAGTCCTTTGTAGTCATGGATGGTTCCAAAGTAGTTGTTGAATGACTTCTTCTCTAATTGAGACATCTGTATCATCTCCTGGAGTGAAGGTTTATTACATTGAAGTGAACCTCTCAGGAAAGGCCTCTTACTTATTTCTTTAAAAGATGGCACATGAATTCTCAGCGCTGGCTCCCAAAGTAGCACTCCTGAGAAGGAGGTCATTTCTCTGGCAACTTAATAAAGGCACGTAAGGTCTGTTTGTATTTTAAGTAAGGTCATCGAATTAGGATACATTGTCTTTAGAAAATGCCCACAGAAGTTCAGAGTTTTCCTAACTGCCCAGAGAAGGTGGCCAGGAAGCACCCAGGCCTTCAGTCCTTGCCACTCTCTGCCCGCAGAGGAGGTGATGCTCAGGAAAGCAGACACTGGGGATGGACATGGACATGGAGATGGAGATGGAGATGGAGATGGAGATGGAGATGGAGATGAGTGGGTGGACCTTGAACGTGGCCAATGGGGCATTTCCCGCTGGCCTGCTGGTGGCCGGCAGGGCCCTTGCACCCTTCCCCGCACTGGGTCCCTACGGGCACACCTGGGGGGCATCCCTGGCCTGGACTTCCCGACGATGTGCAGGACTTTGTGTTGGGGGCGCCTGGGGGCTGGGGGGCTCGGGGTGGAGCACCTGCCCTTGGTCCAGGACATGACCCGGCCCTGAGATCGAGTCCTGCGTCGGGCTCCCCCTGCTTCTCCCTCGGCCTGTGTCTCTGCCTCCTTCTCTGGGTCTCTCATCAATCAATAAATAAAATCTTTAAAAAAAAAAAAATAAATAAATCTTTGTGTCATTCAAAATTAGAATTTTAATTATGACATCTGAGCTAATACCTCTGGAAATTTATCTGCCATTTAAAAAGTTTGTTCACAGTCTAATTCAAATAATTTTGACTAACAAAGCAATAGGAAACAAAAGAAACCTTAGATCACCTGAAAAGATTCATCCAGTAGGATTTCGGCGTTTTGTCACTGCTAATTTATTGTGTTTCGAAACACACCTGAATCATTTCCTCCCATGTTGTTCCGGACAGTGTGTGACACTTGTTATAAAAAATGTTTAGATCAGTCATCTCAGTTGTGATAATTCATCTTAAAACAACCCCCCCAACACACACATATTTTTAAATTAACACGTTATATAGAGTAGCGGAAATTGGAAAGAAACTAAATGTTCAACAGTAGGGAATGATTTTATAAGTTATGCCCTCTCTGTAGCAAATATTGCATGCTCAGTGAAATTATAAAGTCTTAATTTGAATGTAATATGGTGAGAAAATCAAAGTATGATGAAATAAGAAAAATCAGATAATTGTACAGCAAGTTTTATCATTTCTCGACATTATTTAAAGTCATTTATTTGCAAAAATAAATACTACAAAGGAAATTTACCAAAAACAGAGTAGAAAGAAGAGATTGGTGTTTCACGATGCACATGGACTGAATTAATTCACGGTTCAGACTTTCTTACCTTGCTTTCCGTATCTTTAAAATTGGGACAATTATATTAAAAGAAAGGATCCGTGTAAAAACTAAAAGTGCTAATGATGTTGCAAGTGAATATTGAAAATTCAGTTCGGGATACACACACACACACACACACTCACACATATTTCTGTGAATAGGTATAGTTGAGGGTTTTATAAAAGCATGTAGTTTGAACTATACAATTAATTTAGGTTTGGGAAGTTTGATTTCAAGCAAAAACCTTTTTCCTTTTCAATCAAAATGGATGAGAGAATGAAATTAACTGCTCCATTTTGGGATGTATCACTAGATTTCCATCTAAGATTGCGCCTATGTGAGAACATATTTTCTGGCACTCATGGATCATTCAGCAGCTTTTTTCTTCCAGCAATTTAGTTTGGAGGGGATTTCTACTTGTGAGTGTCATTTTCTTTTTACAGGCTTAAAAAACAAAATCACTTTGCTCTGCTCCTTTAGAATGTTGTTTTAAATTAGATTTCTTAAAAATTTCAAAACTGAAAATATTTGGCCTTGGACTAGAATTCAGTTAAGTTGTCATTTAAAGATAGGTGGTTTTTGACAATAACTGCACTGGCAAATTTTATTTAGTACTTAATTGAGTCAGTTGCTAGGTCAGGTGCAGCGAGTAAAATCAGTCCTTAAATTATATTTGGGGAAGGCATATAAGTAGAAATAATATACAAATAGTGAATGTTTCACCCACGTAATGGTGATATTATTAATAACTGCAGCATGTGATTATAGCAAGAATCAAGTTTATGAAATGTCCGTTCTGCTTTTAAATTTTGCCCTAGAATTCTTACTAGTTCTGAATCGTACTATAGTTGGATTGCTTGGTGATATATAATCTCTTTGAAAATTACCTAGGAGAAATTTCTTTCAGGAAATTTTGCCATAATCCACCTAGTTGTATGACCCATTTACCTTTCGATAGTAACCAAGGACTATAAAATGTAACTTACCCCTTCTGGGGACAGGTAAAAATATTATGGAAAACAAGGTGAATGCCAAAATATCTCAGATGAAAAAGACACTAGAATAACAAGTTAAAATTACTTTTATATTGCTCAATTTAGAATGAATCACCAGTCTTTTTCAGTGGCAAATAATAATGTCAGGAAACTTTTTTTTTTTTTTTTTCTAAACTTCTGGTGTAGTTTCTTTTTTTTTTTTAAGATTTTTTATTTATTTATTCATAGAGACACAGAGAGAGAGAGAGAGAGACAGAGACAGAGACAGAGACACAGGAAGAGGGAGAAGCAGGCTCCATGAAGGGAGTCTGATGTGGGACTCGATCCAAGGTCTCCAGGATCCCACCCTAGGCTGCAGGCGGCGCTAAACTGCTGCACCACTGGGGCTGCCCCTGTAGTTTGTTTTTTAATTTAAACTTGTATGTTTAAAGTTTATTCCATTTGTTAGAGTTCTTACCAGCAAATAATATGTCAATGCAATCTTTACTATTAAATAGAATTCTTTTCTGCTGGCTGTATTTCTGTGCCATTTTGCTTTTTTCACCAACCAAGTTGTAATAGTATTTTGTGTTGCAGTGAGTTTTTCATCCATATTTATGTATAAGGCACAGCACAGGCTATGTCTCAGGTGAAAACACTGGACTGATGCCAAAGAAGTTTTGTGTTAGCAATGTTGATTAATTTGGGGCAAGTTGAATATTTATTCGGAAGTGATAGTACTTTATTACTAGTTGTTTCCTGATATTATTGACAACCCAAGTCAACTTCGGTAACAGAAAACCTAATACCAATGTTAATTTTACAGGATATAAAACATTATCCAAATAGTCTTTATGGGCTGCCTACGTGGTTTGGTTGGTAGAGCATGCAAAGCTTGATCATGGTGGGGCTGTGAGTTTGAGCCCCATGTTGGGGATAGGGCTTACTTACAAATGAAAAAAAAAACCACACAGTCTTCATTTTATTATTTATATATTTATAAAAGAATATGTGTATTTGGTACACGCTTCTTAATCTCAAGAATAATTACTAGAATATACAAGATTGAACAGAATGCTAAACTGATAAATAACATAAGAGAAAAGGGACCCTAGGGGAGAAAAACATAGATAAATTCAGAGAGTAATAGGTAAAATCATTTATGTCGTAGAATCCACTATTAATAAAGGAGATCATAGATTGTGTTCTCAGTTGATGAGTAGTACAAGCAAAATCTGTATCAATCAGTAGCTATGATATTATTTATAATAAGAGAATTAATGTTTATCAATCACATAGTATTCTAAGAATTATGCTCAGTATTTACAATATGATTATGTTATTTAATTATTGCAATGAACCTGCAAAGTGGTGGTGGTGTTCTATTTTATATTTGTAGAAAAGGAATCTCAGATAAGTCAGATGTTTTGTCTGAATTTATGTGATTATTAACTGGTTGAGGTGGGATGTGAATCCAGACACTTCTGGTCCAAAATCTATAATCTTACCCAGCTTTCAAAAGATAAATCAGTTGCTTCAGAAAAATATACTTTGATAAGAGAAAAAAATCTTCTTTGGGGCTCAGCTTGTTTCAGGGCTAGAGTGGTGCCCGTCCAGGGGAATGTCTGAACTGCGTATCCTTCAGGCAATCCTCGTGAATATCTCTCTGTTCTTTGTTGTTACTAAATTATTTTGTCTTCAGGCTGTAAGCAAATTGATTTTCTAAAAGCTATGTCTGCTATGAACAGTTAATATTAAAGCCAGAAGGAAGACCTGTTGGTCAGAATTTTAGTAGCTTTGTCCTTATCTTATCAAGATCTACAAGAAGTACTCTTACAACTGAGAACTAAATCTAGAAATTCATTTATCTTGCCAAAAATTTTGATAAATATCCAGTGATATTTTACATAGTTTATTTTTTTTGCATATCTATTTTACTTTTTATCATCTTTTGTCTAACCATTACCTGCACTTGTTTTATGATATAAACTTTTTCAAAGAGGTTAGGTTTGGTTTTAGTTCATTAATTTTCACTAAATACTTGAATATTCATTCATTGTACCATATGAATCTGTAATAAATTTTATTATGAATTTTATTAAGGCAGAGATACTTTTGAACACTTGTCTTGATAGGGGAAATATAAAAAACACTTTAATCATTTTATTATTTGTTATGAAAATCTTGCTTATTTTACCTTCATAGCCATGTATAACGTTTTGGGTCTGCTTTGTATCACTTTATGTATGCAAATGTTTTTTAAAAAAGTTTTTATCTACTAATTGTTTTCAGTACCCAAAGTTAATTGGACTTTTTTTTCTTGCATTTCTGTCATAGTTTTAAAGGTGGAAAGCAAGCATACAAAGAAAAAATCAAAATCATCTAAAAGTCCTATCATGCAGAAAAAATGCTTTTGGTGAACTTCATTTTATACATCTTTTTCTATGTGCATGTGTGTGCCTATTATGTATGTGTATGTGTGTACAGAGAAAAAAGGAGAAAGGTGAGTGGTCAGATAAAATAATTTCCAAAATGTATTCTGTGTGTACTAGTTCCTCACAACAAATATCTGTTACGTCTAACGATAAAATGTGAAACTAAGGTAAAACTGAAGTGATGGCGTCAGCTAGGTAAAATTTTCCCATCATGAGTGTTTCTTTCATTCCCTCTTTTGGTTTCTTCATTTATTTAAATTTTATTAATGCAATGTGCCTACAAGTCCTAGATGATTTCATGGCAATTCTAAACCTGGCATTCATAGAATTTGCAGGATATATACACCTCCACGCAAACCTATGTAGAATTGCATCTGTGAGATTTGTATGAAAGAACATTATTTGTTATCATGTGGGAAAACTGATCTAGCAGTGAGGTCAAGTATATTTTAAGGTTTACATGCGTTATAAAAATGGATTATGAAAAATAATAAGTGGTTAGAAGGATAATTTTTGAAATTCAGTTTTTATTTTGGATGATAACTTTTTGCTATAAACATGAACAATCTAGTTCACTACTACATGATTAGTAATCAATAATGTATTTTGGAAACATTGTTATTTTATATTGTGAGATTATATAACATTTGTCATCCATTTTATAGCCAATATTCTCAGCTGTCTCAACCTACTTCCAGATTTAAGTGTTTTTAATTAGTCCTTTTACCATGACTTATTGGCCCATGTATCTTTTATTTCATATTTCTCTTATGACTGGGTTTTTTCCAGTATGTTGTTTTGGAGAATGCAGTGTTTCGAAGGCATTTTAGAAAAATGCATTAAATACATAAACAAACAGAACAAATGACATTTTCTCTTGGTTTAGGGTTTTATCCTATTCATAATATTTATTTAGTTTTTATCCTATTCATATCCTATTTATAACATTTATCCATGTAGAAACATATTAATCTAGTGTGTTAGTTTTGTGGCTGAAAAATTGAAAAATCTGACTTGTTTAGCTGCTAAACAAGTCATTCTGCTATAGATGGTCATTTAAATTATTTCCATTATTATTTCAATTATAAACAGTGCTGCTATGAACATTGTTCATACCATCTATGTCTTCTTGGAAACATATACAAGTATTTCTGTGGTTATAGAACTAAAATTGAAATGGCAGTGTTATATGATATATCCATATTCACCTTTACTAGAAATTATCAAATTGCATTCCAAAGTCTCTTAAATATAAAATTCATTAATACTCACCATCAAAATTGTTTAAGTCCCAGTTTCTATACTTCTTCACTAATATTCAGTATTGCTAGATGTCCACTTCTGGCAGCCTGAGTATAAAACTATGTCTATATCTGTTTATTTTAATTATATATCTAATTATCCGAAGTTCAAACATCTTATCTGGTTGTCGGCTATTTGGATTTTCTTCTTAATGCATTGTGGCAACTTAAGTTTCATCTCCTTTTGTTTTATATTCCCTTCTTTGAACTGTCATTGTTTATAATTGGAACATTTTTATTATCTGAGATATATTTGAAAATATGCAGAACACTTGACTGTTTCTCTATTTTTCTTTAGCAAATTTCACTCATATATATTGTCTGTCTTTTTTACACATGTTCCTTTCTTTTGGCCTTCCTCCCACCTTTAGTGATGTTTAAGTTTCTTTTTTTTTTAATCCTCTGCAATCCCCAACTGTATCTTTATTCCATGCTTTTTTGAGACAGTATTTATTAAATGCACATCAGCAAAACCAGTTCATCTCAGCTAATTATTAAGATGCTGAAGTTAATTTAAATGAATATATTAATTCTGTATTAATGATGTCAAAACAGATTCATATTTTTTACCATAGGTTGGAGAGTTGTAGTTTTACCAGAATAAACCATAATATATTGGACAACCAATTTCATAGTAATGTTATACACAAAACCCAATTAAAGTATAATGCAATTAGTAATCCAGTGGATAAAGATCTTCTTCTATGGAGGAAACAGCTGAGAGATAAACATAGGGTCACAATTTATGATAACTTGAGAATAGGATCATGTTTCATTCAAAAATAGTAGCCATGTCTCCATGATAAGAGTTATACCCCTGGATTTCAACTATTGTCTTGGACTATTGGCTCTATCTCTAGTTCATCATTAATGTTTCCTTTCAAATATCTTCATTTATATGTGGATATTTATATATATAGTATATAATAATATATATAATATATATATTTCCATGTAATAACTTCAGCATTGGCTATTACTGGAAAAAGATAATTAGAGTTGGTGACAGGTGTGCTCCAGAAGATGGTGGGCAGTAAGGTACCGGTGTGTGTGATGGGAGTGAGCTATACAAGAGAAGATGATGGAGGAGATTGGAACATATTCCTTTCAAACATGTTCTTAACCCAGGTGTTCTTGAATTGAACTCAGACCACTGGAAAATCTGCACATGAAAAAAAAATTACATCTTCTTTTCATTAATCTCCAGTTTTAATTCAGTGCTTCCTTTCATTGGGAATAAAGGCCATAGCCTACGACAGTATTAGTTAACATTGATAACTTGGTTTCCAACACACATCACAAGTATTTTCATACTGTATTACAGGTGTTGCAGATAGCATGAGATATCATTCACTCTTATCACCATTTTGGGATTACAGTGGTTATTAGACCTGCCTGTCTGCAATGCATTACTAAATTAATACATTTATTACTGTATCACATCTGTAAGATAATTTGGTAGCTGTTGTTCATTATAACTGGCTCCCGGTGTAACACTCTGCATTTTATGCATTTGTAAACTTCATTCTAATAAGAAGACTTCAGTAGATTGTCAGAGGGAGTCACAGCATAACAGACTTGTAAGAATCTTTTTCTTTTTCTGTAATTGTTAAGCTAACTCAGCTTGCTTTTAACCTTTTTCAAATATGACACTTCATTTTCTCTGCCATCAAGCATATAAAGTTTTAAGGGAAGTTGAGTAGTATTTTTTTTTTTACTGAGCTACTTAATCACATTGTCTCATTTTATGGGATAAATGTACCCCCCAAAATGGGGGAAAGAAAAATTGTTAAGTCATTTGCGTTTGCTCCAGCCCAAAGACATTCAAAACACCGCAGTGAAGGAAAAGCAGAATGTAGTCGCATTTATAAAAGTTTCTCATGAGAAAAATAAAGATTTGTTTTAATAAATGATGGCAGAGAAACACCACAAGTACCTTAATTAAGTTTCATGGTGATGGTCTGAAGTAATTTTAAGAAGAAAAGTGATAACAATGATAAAGTATCAAGGACACCTGAAATTGTGCTAGTCACATAGAAGAGGAAAGAGAAGAGCCTGTCAGTGTTGATGTCCATGTTCTATTTTTCTCTGAGGTCTTGATCATCACCTTTGAGAAGGCTACTGTGCAGATCTTTTCAACATTTGCAGATTCCTTAACGTCTCACTGCTCAATTTTCAACATTAATGGACCTCACCCGGGTAGAGTTCACCGGAAAGCATCTACTCTTTCTTTTATTAATTGAACACAGAATGAGATATTTGACTCATTCTTGAATTGACATGCAGCCTTCACCCCAGATTTGACAATTAATTATTTCTAAATATAATTGGATCTGTTGCTTTTACCTCGGGCTCTTTCTCTATGCGTGAAAAGCATAAAACAATTTCAGTGAATGGATCAGCTGTGCCTACATTCTGGCTTTCCCACCACATACAGACTTGGCAAAGCCTGGAAATAGCTGCCCCAACGACTTTTCTCTCTTAAGTGCAAACTTACCAACATGGAGGAGTAAACGAGATAGGATATAGCAAAAGTAGGAGGGGAGAAAGGGTGAGACTCAGTTCACTGGGAGTCGTGTTATATGCTGTACATTTGTATTTACACATGTAAGACTGATGCCTTGAATCATACCAGAAATTAGTGAATCCACTTGTCAAACATCAGAGCCCTGCAGTGCTACATAATAGATAAACATCAAAACTAATATCTCCATTAGGTTGTGTAATAGTATATTGGCACTTACCGTTATTTAAATGTCACCCCATTTCGTTTTCGTAGGGCTGATGTTAACCTTGTGAGCTCTGAATTGTCTGCAAGTTAATGGTCTGTTATATGAGCATAATAGTTCTTAGTGATAGAATATTAGATTATATTATGCAGTTTGGAATGTAACTTGATCTCTATCTCATAACCATAAATAACGGCATAGTCTTTGTTGAAATTAAGGATATTTGTTTTTTTTTTCTTCCTGCTGCTGCTGTACTTAGTATAAGTGAAGGATTTTTCTTTTTTTCAGTTTATCTTGGTAAACATACTTATCACCCATCATCACACGCTGACTTGAGGGCAAAAAATAAGAGAATAAAATTGAGCGTATGTTCAAATGGGTAGATGGTTGTTTGGGAGAATCAAAATTTGAAAATTGTTATGTTAAAGTCGGTAAATTCAGAGGCATTACATTTTGTCAGGACCCATATCTGCCCCTGTCAGGCTTTGCTCAAAGTTTTATTTTATTTTATTTTATTTTAATTTTATAAGACCTAATTTGAATTGAAGCTAATGTAACTGACAAGAGGGAAATAGAAGCAATTGGCTTGCACTAAACAAGTTTGAATGGTTGTTAATGTGAACGACTTTCAGGCAGTGAATGTCAGAGAACAGTAGATTACTTTCTTTACCTCGGGCATTTTAAGCCATCTCCTGTGGTAGACGGACATAATTTCTCTCTCTCTCTCCCTCTCTCTCGAAACTGGGAAGCAAAGTAATTGGAGTCTGGTAATTTTGGCCTATGGCTGATGAAGATAAATCATAACGAGCCACGGAACACACACTGACAATTCACATAGGGCTACGGGAACATGAACTTTCAGTAATGCATTCATCAAATATTGTTTCTCTCTGATTTATATTCCAGATAGCCCTGGAACTGTTAATTATGAATGCAGTCATCATTTGTTATTTCTGACAAAATTTCACACGCTAAACAAATGGTTTCAAAATGTAAGTTATGGTGTCCTTTGGAACGTGGGCTAGCATCCTATCTTTTCCATTAGATCCATGATAGATGATTTTAAGCTGGTGTGTTTAACACAAACTATTTGAGGTCTGAAGATAATAGAGAAGGAAGAGAATTCCAGACCATCTGGTCGAGCTCCTCTCCTTAAGGCTCATGAATGTATAAATCGTTTTGAACAGATGGAGGTGTAGTCACCTAAAATTTTATAGAAACAGAGGTTCCAAAGCTTCCTGCGCTAACTTGAGTCTGATCACTCTGATTGCTAAGGAACTCCTTTTTATTCAAACTATTTTAATTTGAATCTATCTTCTAATGTCATCTTGTAAACTTTTGAGGACTAGACATTGCCTTGTGTTTCTTTTCTTTTTCTTTTTTTTTTTTTTAAGATTTTATTCATTTATTTATGAGAGACCCAGGCAGAGGGAGAAGCAGGCTGCCTGTGGGGACCCCGATGCAGGACTCAATCCTGGGACCCCGGGGTCACGACCTGAGCCAAAGGCAGACGCCCATCTGTTGAGCCACCCAGGGGACCCTGCCTTGGTGTTTCACCTGGTCAATGTAAATTTTTAATTTATAAGTACTATGTACTTAATATTTATTTAATACCATTGATTATTGTCAATGTATTAGATGCTGCACTAAGTATTTATTTACATTATTGTAAATAGTTCACAAATCTTAGTTAAAAAATCTTTAAATAGGCTTTAAAAAATATCGAATAAGCTTGGGTAGTATCTTCATTACAGATTTAGGAAAATGAGGTTCAGGAGAGATAATTGGACAAAGACACGTCTGATGTGAAGTTGAACTGTAACTTAAATCCCAATTTTTCTAACTCGACTCTTTTCCACTGACCTGTCTCCACAGTGTTAAGAGTTCAGACTTCTTTCATCTTTGAGTTAAATTTCTGTCGTTTCATGGTTCCTCCACTTATATTCTGTTACTGACTTCTTTCTGTAGTTGATGGGGGTATATTCAATGTTTCTCAACCTTTTTCATTATCACCCATTTTCCCCAGGGACATTACAGAATTTCTTTTTAATCTCTTTGCATAAAATTTGAATTCCACAAATACACTGGATATCTGTTTCTGTACTATATATAAAAAAGGAGTAATATTTTTGTCCCCTCCAAGTACCAGGTTTCTGTGCTTGAGAATGAATGAAGTATATCCCTATTTCTACCTTTTTGATTGCTTAAGTACATTGCTTTTACTTAATATGAATGGTAATGTTTAATTGTTAGAATATGAGGTATATTTAAACATCAGTGAGCTTTTCAGTGTTGTGAAATATGAAGAATAAGTTTAAAGAGTCATATATTGCGGCACAAGTGAAGTTTAATGCTTCTATAAAAATATATAATTTGTGCTTTGAAAAAAGAGAAACTCAGGTTATAAATGAATGTGATCTGGCCTGTTTTGTCCATTTTGTAGACATTATGTCAAATTTTGTGTTTACTTACAAGCATCCCATTCTTTGTAGAAATCCACATTCTTCTGTGTTTTGACATCACAGTGTATTGACATAGAAATGATTGACACCTTACATTTATCTTGCTGTCTTCACAGCAGGTTGAGAAGGATCTTGACAGGAAGAAAATAGACTTTATGGGCACCATTGGACTTTTAAGATATTCTGCCTCTTTTTATTTTATTTTCATTTTCTTTTAAAATACACAAGTTCTAGATTGGTTTTTCAGAAAGTGCATAAACTTTGCTTTTCATTCTGTGATTTCTTTCAAAAATCATATTGGATTATGATATTTTATAAAAATAACTCAGGAGAAGTGTTTTATGTAATTTTTATTTTATATCTTAAATATAAAATTAGCTTGCACCACTGGCTAAGAAACTGTACTAACTGGATTGATCCAGCTTTATCGTGTTCTACAAAAATACAGCAGTTAAGAGTAAACCTCATTAGTATGTTGTTACACTTACACCAGGAAAATAACCAGGTAACAGAAGTTATTTGGAGCTTCTATAGGTAGTCTGTGGAAAATTTGTAGTCTGGGACTTTGATCTACTTCATTGGATCAAAAACATGAAAAATTATATCTTGAAATATATTCATACCTTTTGGGAAGTACACTCAATATTCAGTTACTCAGTAAGATGAAACTGACAACCTTTAGGTTTCAGAGTCTCTTCTTCCTATCATGGTCTCTCCTTTTTTCATGAAAGTTATTTTTGTTCTCCACTGAATTTTATAACTCTTCAAATCTAAGAGAGCCATTTCAGTAGCGTCTTTTGTCACCCAAAACTAATTTTGACCTCGTTGACAGCTCCATATACATTCAGAAATTAAGAGGAATGCTGTATAGTAAATCAAGAGCAGGACATTTGCCCTAAAAATGGTTTTTCATGTATATGAGTCCTGAGGAATTCAGAAGAACTTCAGAAACGATCACCTGAGAGGTGAGACTTCTGCCAATTATTACATTTTCCAGGTGCATATGGAAAAGAACGATAATATACATCTAAGTGAAAGAAATTGAAGAAAAACAGGTTTCCATTTCAAATGGCAGGGAAGAAAGAAACTATAATAAATGACTGTTTGATAAAGGTCTATGAAGAGGAAAGGAGAAATCTGAAGTGGCCACTGGGCGAATATGTTTTGAGTTACTTAAAGAGTCAAGTATTTGAGAGCACTGGTGTTTCATGTGGGTTTAGATGCAGAAAAGGAATGAGAAATGGGAACTAGAAACTGGGGCATTTATGTAGACCTCTGCAATTTAACTTCTGGTGACTTATTTTAAAATGTCTGTGTGTTGTGGATAAAGCATTCAGGCTTCCCTCAGTGGCCTTGTTCCTCTGCTGTTAAATGTGTGCCTTGTTCACTTTCCAGGATGAACGCAGCTCAGCCTCTGTCTAGGGTGAACTAGACAGAGAGGCCATTCATTTAAAAAGTTGACATTTTGTCATGGATGCCTCAAAATTTTTTTTCTTGAGTATTTATATTTAATGTCTTTGGATGAAATTTTTAAAAAATCAGTACTCAAATATGTGTATAATGTTTTTGACCATTCACGAACTGCATAATCATCCAGAACAGATAATCAGGTTATTGATCTTACAAGAACATCATTCTTGGTTCTGCTTGTGCTTTAGTCAAATATGATGTACTTCGTATGCTTAATGTACATACCAATAAAATATAATAGATACCAATGAATGATAATAAAGAAAGTAATATATATGTTTTAAGAAATGAGATCATCCTGACCCATCTTGAAGTACCTTTTCTTTTTATTTATTTATTTATTTATTTATTTATTTATTTATTTATTTATTTTAGAGATTTTTATTTATTTGAGAGAGAGAGCATGTGCATGAGTGAGGAGCAGAGGGAGAAGCAGATTCCCTGCTAAGCAGGGAGCAAGGACAACTGGGCTGGATCCCAGGACCCTTGGGATCATGACCTGAGTGAAAGCAGAGGCTTAACCAACTGAGCCACCCAGGAGCCTCACCTTTTCCATTTAAAAAGAGAAAGTGGCAGGTGTCGCAAGGATGCAGTCCTAATGAAGAAGATGAGGAGAATGTGAAAAATCAAGAGCCTGTGCTCAGACACGAAAGCGTAATAATTCTCCAGGGTGTCTCTAGCAACATACTGTGTTCAGACACATGAATACCCTGGCAGGAACACCAGGGGGGATATTGAAATACTATACACAGTGTCATCATATTTCAGAATTAGGATAAGCAATTATAGACCCGTATTCATTTAATTTCTCACAATAATGGCATGAGCTGTTATTCTCCCCATTTTCAAGGCAAAGAAACTGAAACAGAGAGGAGTTAGGTGACTTGAGTCACACAGTTACTAAAAGAAGAGGCCCTGATTTAAACTAAGGCTGCCTGGCTCCATGACCCATATTCTCAACCATGATGCTCTACAGCCCCTCTGACGTACATACAGGCGTGCACGTGTGTATACAGGCCGAGACACACATAATAAGCAAGCAGTTAATTAAGAATCATCTAAAAATGAGTCCTGAAAATTCTATACACTTAAGGAATTATCTTAAGTTTATAATCTTATAACAGCTATCTTATGTTGCATTTAATTGTTGCTAATGGACATTAAGTAAATTTTCTGTTGTCCATATTAATAAATCTTATTGAGACTTGTATATATCTTATATTTAGGTTGGACTTTTGGAAATTAGACATGTCTGTTTCTTTTTTTTTAATTTCAGGTACAATTGGTAAAGTGTTAGCTTGTATTAGGAATTACAACTTTGTGTCAGACTACAGAAAAATACTCAAGATGAGCAAGCACAATACACTCATAGTAAATCATGAGAAAAAAATAATAAAAATATAAAATTTAAGGCTTTATAATAATTGCTGCATGGGCATAGAACTTGTAGTTCTTTTTTTTTTCCATTTTTTATTTTATTTATGATAGTCACAGAGAGAGAGAGAGGCAGAGACATAGGCAGAGGGAGAAGCAGGCTCCATGCACTGGGAGCCCGACGTGGGATTCGATCCTGGGTCTCCAGGATCGTGCCCTGGGCCAAAGGCAGGCGCTAAACCGCTGCGCCACCCAGGGATCCCAGAACTTGTAGTTCTTAAACCTGGTGTTCACACCCAAAAATAATAAGACTAATTCTACTGACAATTGTATTGTGCTTACTCATGTCCATCTCAGCACTAAGGACTGCTTTGTAATAATCATATCGTTTGTAGCAATATATTACTGGAATTACACTTTTTAATTTATCCAAACTTTTGTGGTCTTTTGGAGGAATGACTGGATAACACATCTGGAGGAGGAAATATACAGATTGAGTCAGAAACATCTTGTAACACCAGAAATTAAGGAAGCTGTAAAAGATTGCTAGGGTTGTATCACAGTGACAGAGCTTGAAATTGCTTCCATTGGCCAAAATTAGGATATTTTGAGGGAAAAAAAAATGAAGGAAGGAAAGAATAATACAATAATACAAGAACGGAAGGGGATAAAAAGCAGAGAGGGCAAGAAATATAGTAGATTGAACCATATGAAATATGTTAATTTTAAGTTCATAATAATACTTAAAAATTGACATTGATAATCTTTGGATGATATTAGGAAGCCAACATAATACTCTCCAAACTGGTAAATATAGGGAACACATCAAACATTTAACATGCCTTTCCTTTATTAACTATAATTCAGGGTAACCAACTGAAGAGAGATGGATCTCTTCATAGGATTACTCCAACTACTGAATAAAGAAGAAATAGAATTATGATATTTCCACTTTGCAAAACTCAAAGAAAGAATGGATTTAGTTGATGGTCATTCATAACTATTAACATCACACAAGGAGAGGCCATTAAACGTTCTTTGCCTCTGATAGGTATACATGATACCTATGAAAAATTCTTGCCAAAAAATATAAGCCTGAATCTGAATGAGCTGCTATAGCTAACCATCAGTTTATAGGAAATTCTGGGCACTGAGAGATGTGTAAATAATACTAAGCATATGCGAGCAGAAAAATCTAGAATGTAGGAAACTCTATAGGATAAATGATCTAGTTTCTTTAATTACTAAGGTTTGATATAAAAGAGGACTTGTATATTAAAGTGGTCTTAAACCATGTATTAACAAACGGAATGTGTAGACATTATATAGATCCAGATATGAACACATCAACTAATAATTAGTTAAAACTAGGTATATGAGGGTTTGTTACATTTTTCTCTCTACTTTTCCATGTGCTTATCATTTCCATGATAATTATAAAAATGAAATATAATTTATGCATCTAATTGTATTTTCCTCTTGTATCACCACCCAAGTAGCACATTTTGAGAATTTATAATAGCTGGAAATTGGGTTATCATTTTCATTATTTTAAAATGATCTCTAGTTGCATGTTTATTTGCTCTTTGATGAAGTAATTCCTTAGGTGAATCATTTATTTTTTTCAAATCTCCAGTTGGTTTTAATTACTTGTATTTCATTCTGGTTGAAATGAGATAGTGCAACTTACACCTTTTCAGAATTTATTAAACCTGTTCATTAACCAAGTAAATGATATTTCTTTTTTTTTTGGCATGGATATGTACACTCCTCTCTTGTAAAAGATGGTATCTTGTCATTATTCAATCTTCTTTGTCATATTATTCAGGTCAGCTATGTCATTTTTGAATACAGTGATCTTTTAGAGATCCTAATGATCATTATCAATAAAAATGAATTTTAATTAATTTCTTCCTTTTTCACTAATTTTTTTGCTGTTGATATTGATACTGTAATCTCCATTACATAAATACTCATGATTTAACACAAATTTATTATTGAATAGTCTCTTTTCAAAATATGTTATTTATCATTAATTATTTGCAAATGCCTGTAAGAGATGTGATGTGCTAGTGAGATCACTAAATCATACATACTATGACCTATATGTTAAATCTTAGCCAACAACCCTGACTCAACTTTCTCTTTTCTTACAGAATTTTTCATCATACTCATAGCCTGCTCCGGTCATAAATCAGTTCTTAGCTAAAGAATACCTGCCTCTGAATCCCTAATCTTCCATCATCATTATTGATAGTATTTATGGAGTCTCACTTTTTTCTTGGGACCATGGAGAGTGAAGCTTATTTTGATAAATGGAGGCCCTAACTACACCTTTATACTGGTTGTCATAAACCCTTTTTTTAGCACTTTTAATATTTCAGAGGAAAAAGGGCCATTTTTTCATGGGAATATTGAATGAATAAATTTCCATCAAATGAAATGATTAACAAGGCCTTGCTGAATTTTATATTTTTCATTTAGTAGGCATTGTATCTAAAGCGTCATTGTCTGACAAAACGACAATGTAATAATGCCTTTACCTTAAATTCTTTCTAAGCCTACCGATTCTTAAAAGGGGCAGGGGGCAGCATATTTATTTATATTCATTGTAACCTGAAAGATGGATTTCAATCTGTAGAACTGTGGTGGAAAAAATGTCATGCTAACTGTAGTTTGAATGGTCCCGTCGCCTTCTGGTAGTACCTTTTTATACCCAAGTAATTTAAATCAAATACTGGAAAGAACATTTTCTTTCTTCTGATAGCAAATACATAATATGCTCTAACTCATAATAGGAAAACCCACAAGCTAGAGAAAGATGAACATGATTAAACAGATTTACTTATTTTTTCTTACACTATATATTAATAGCTTTCTCAACTGTGTCCCAGGAGCTGCTGCACATTGTTCTGTGTACCTTACTGAGAAAATTCTTTTAATCATAGAGTCTTCACCTTCTTGCCATTTTTTCACCTTTGCCATGGTAACTTATTTTGTTTCTCTCATGTCTTTGATCTTCTTTTGATTTTGATTTCACATATAATACATACTATTTATTTATATATATATGTATATTTTCTTATTATCAACTCATGCTAATCAACTTCGAGTGTTGGAAGGCATGTGACAGATTCTAGTTTAGTTGGATTATTTGATTTTACAGAAGAGCAGCTGGTGTACTGGTGTTGGGGGGTCAGTTCTCACCCCGTCCCAGGCAGGTCACCAGTGTACATTCCCTCAGACTGGAGCGAGGCGTATCGAGAATTCTGTCACCTTTTTGTCTGAGTCGCTCCGGCTTTGCCAGTCACAACATAGAAAGGCTGCTGTCTTTATCATCCTGCAACTTTCCGCAAACTCATTCGTGACCATTTGCCACGAAGGTCATGCTTTTTCCTTTTTCCTCTACCACTGTCGTAGGGGATCTAACGAAGTCAGCCAAAGAGAAAACTCATTTCTTAGAGTAGTTGTTTTTTAATGCATCCATCCATGCATTCCTAGACCCCATGCATTCCTAGACCCTTTGGTATCTAAACTTCTTGCCTCAAGGTCTTTCTCTATACTACTCAGATTCCGGTTTTTTTCCTAGTCCTATTTATAAACGCCAATTCCTCAGTTTCTCTCAGCTTGCACACCTTCCCCCGGTCAGATTCTGTTACTTGACTATTTTCTGCTGAACTCCCTCTGACTAGCTAGCTTGCTGCCCCTTCTCTCCAGGCCTCATCCTTCCATCAGGCCCCCTTCCTGATACCTTGTGACTGGAAGTGCCTGCACTGTATGGACTGGCTTTGGTAAAAGACCAGTTTACCATCAGCACTTTCATTCATCTGTATTTGATTTCTTTTTAAATATCTAAGCTCTCTCTTAAATCTTACTTGAAAATCTCACCTTTGATTCTAGTGGGAAAAATCAAAGCCATCTGTTCTCATCTCTGATTATTCCTACTTCCCTATCTTCAGTAAAACATTTTTCAGGAATTGCTTCCTCCTCCCTTCCTCTTGACCCTGTGGCTCGTGCATCCTATATGCTTTCCAGGTGTAATAACCCCTTCCCAAATCCACTTAATCTTAGCTGCTTATATCTTTCCAGAGACCGTTTCCTTCAAATAATTTGTCTTAGCTATTTTTCCTCCATCCATTGCACCAGCTCTTCCAAACAGCCTACAAATATTCATGTTCCTAATCTCTTTATCAATGAAAAAAATCTTTTATTTTGACCCCAATTTTTCCTCACTGTGCTCTATCCTTTTCTTTCTTCACTAATAAAAGTCTCAAAGGAATTTCCTTTTATATTATACAGTTTGTCTCTTTTTGTCTCTTATAGCTTTTACATGCTCATTCGTCATCTATTACTGTTTCTCTGACCATTCCATTAAAAGGTAAACCTTAAGCCATTCCTCTTAGATACCATTCTCCCTAGAGTAAAATTTTTTGTGTAACATACAATAAGCATAGCTTTGTAGAATATGCATGTCCCACTTGTCACAGGGTCAACCCATACATATATGGATTTTTGAAGATTTGATCTAAGATTTTATCTGCCAAGAATTTATTGTCTTTCCTACTACTTGATGAGGATCACCTCATTAGGTATGTGTTGATCTCTGTCTGGGTTCTTTTATCATTTGCGTTTCCTTCATGTATCTAATAGTACAAATAACGTGCTAAAATTATTATGTATGTGTGTCTTTCTCTGATTGACTTATTTCACTGAGCATAATATCCTCCAGTGCCATCCACATCGTTGCAAATGTCAATATTTCATTTCCTGATGACTGAGTAATATTCCATTGTATACATATACACCCCATCTTCTCTATCCTATCATCTGTCAGTGGACATCTGGGCTCTTCCCATAGTTTGGCTACTATGGACATTGCTGCTATAAAGACTGGGGTGCAGGTGCCCGTTCAGATCACTACATTTGTATCTTTGGGGTAAATACCCTGTAGTGCAATTGCTGAGTCATAAGGTAGCTCTATTTTCAACTTTTTGAGGACCCTCCATACTGTTTTCCAGAGTGGCTGCACCAGCTTGCATTCTCACCAACAGTGTAAGAGGGTTCCCCTTTCTCCTCATTCTCACCAACATCTGTTGTTTCCTGACTTGTTAATTTTAGCCATTCTGATCTGTGTGAGGTGGTTTCTCATTGTGGTTTTGATCGGTATTTCCCTGATGCCGAGTGATGTGGAGCATTTTTCATGTGTCTGTTGGTCATTTGTATTTCTTTTTGGAGAAATGTCAGTTCATGTCTTCTACTCATTTCTTGACTGGATTATTTGTTCTTTGGGTGTTGAGTTTGATAAGTTCCTTATAGATTTTGGATACTAGCCAAAATCAGAGAGAAAGACAAACCATAAGAGACTCTTAATCAATAAGAAACAAACTGAGGGTCACTGGAGGGGGGGATAAGGGGATAGGGTAACTTAATAGATATTAAGGAGGGCTAATGATGTAATAAGCAGTGGGTGTTATATAAGACCTCTACCTCTGAAACCAATAATACATTATATGTTAATTAAGTGAATTTAAATAAAATTAAAAAATTAAAATACAGTAAAATAAAATTTGGCCAAAAGGTTAAAAAATAAAATAAAGTTTAAGGTAAGATTAAAAAAAAAAGAATACCTTAATTTATTCTCTCTCTACTTTTCCCGACTTTATTTTTTATGTGGCTATATAAATCTATTAAATGATACAGTATAGCAAACATATAGGACTTTCTTGAGTTCTGACTGTTGAGAATACCCGACAAATGGATTGGAATAAAGCTGAAATCCATAAAATTGGGGAAAATATCTTCCTCTCTATTTGGGCTTTTCAAAATTCTGTCTATTCATTAACTTCCCATTCAGCTTTCAAGAGATCTGGAAATTCAAGTAACTTTAACAAACATTTATCAAATTTCCAAATGACAGCCTACACACTTCTGGTATCTCAATCAAAATTATTTTAACCTTGCATTCCTTTAGTATTTTGTTTTGCTCCAACCAAAGCACTATTACACGATAGTCCACATTTGAGTTATTGACTGATTATAATAATGACTGACATTTAAAATCTTAATTCTCCTTCCCAAATATTGTGCTAATCACCTGACATACATCACGTCTAATCCTTAGTACAGACCTGAATGGTTGATGTTGTTTTGTCCTCCCAGAGTGATTCAGAGTAAACACAGGAAGTTTAACTAAATTCCCCTAGATCACCTAGGTGCAGTCACTGTGTGACCTTGAATTTGTCTGTTTTCCAGCTTAGCACTTCCTTCCTCCCATGTTTATATATTTATAAACTTGTGACTCCTCAATAAAAAAATATGAGATCAAGGAAGGAAGGGACAGATAAACAGATGTTTATGTAATGTGATGACAGGGCACATTTTCAGAGCATTGATAGCAGTCAACTGTTTGAAAGTTGCAGGGAAGGCTGAACAGAAGGAGTGGCATTTGGGATGCCTCTGGAAAGATGAGCAAGGCAGGAAGGAGAGGGAAGGGGTGACATATTCCCCCTGGAAGGAATTATGAGTGCAAAGTACAGATTCTTCAGAGTCCAGTGAACCTAGAATATAGGACATATACCAATTCAGTTGTTTTGGTTATTTGCACCAACAATGGAAGAATTATGTCACTCCTCTCTCACATCTAGTTGTTTGAGTTTTTTTTTTTGTTTTTGTTTTTTAACACTCAATGTTTTGGGCCTATTGCCTTGTTTTTATTTGTGAAAGTCAAAGGGAATAAAAATCAGAAATGATTTTATATGATATTATAAAGCTTAAAAAAGCAGGATTCAGCCCCATGTAGTAATTATAGACCAGTTACCTCATCCTGACCCCAGCCCCTGGGGGTTTTACTTGTTGGCTTGCTGCTATATTGATTGTAGCAAAAAATCACAGCCAAATCCACTGACCTTCTTGGCATTCCCTGTAACCCAAATTGGTGCTAATGAAAGTCTTAAGACTACATCCTGCTTCTAGCCCCAGAGCAGGCATTCTGTTTCTTTCACCCAGGGGGATGATAAGAATCACTTAGCATTACTGAGGAAGATCTCAGAATTCTTATGAAATCCTGGCATGTGATGATGCTCAGAACACCATTCCACATAGTCAACGCCTACGAGTAGCTCAAAGTGATCTGTTTTTAAAGACATTCAGCGATGAGTATTTCTTCTCTTACCTATCATTTATTTGCACACGGGTCCAAAGCTGATTTACTTTGGGCAGAAATGAGGAGGAGGGAGAAGTGATGAGAGTAATGGGCTTCAGTGTCTCAAAAGAGAAAATTATACTACCGGTATTATATAAAGCTTCCATGTATTGAGACTTTGCTCCCATTTACTGAGACTTTACCCAAGTGCCTTATCTATTTTAATTTTCATAACTGCCCTATGATGTATGTATTATTAACCTCATTTAAAGTAAATGAAGATATAACCTTCAAGAGATTAGAGAAGTATCACAGAGAGTGTAGTAGATTGAGATCGGACCCTGTGCTCGTCACATTCTAAAGTGCCCACTGCATGTGAGCAACACTGTATTGCTACTGCAACGTAATACCCATTCAAAAACTAAAATATTGTACCTAAGCCAGATAAATCTAAAACACCACTGTGGGATATTTCACATTTAATATATTTATTTTAGTGTGATTACTATTATTATAATCAATGGTATTATTTCATAAAGATTTTAAATGATATTCAGTGACTGCCTATGCCATGATACCAGGCAGGCTGATTCGGTTCATGGTTCCCTTTGATTAAAATGCATCAGTCATTTATGTAAGATATGGTAGATGAATTCCCCTTGAAATCACGGAGACAGGTAATTAAATTCTGTCATTTTTCCCAAACTTTGGCTTTGTTCTTTTTCTGGAAAGCCATTATATAACCTTAGAGTAAACCAGATCTCATTCCCCCAAAGTTAATTAACATGCAAATAAATTTCCTACACACTAGTGATTGTTCTCAGTAAGTAAATCAGTGTAGCTAGAAACATATTAAGCAGAACTTTAAAACATTTTTTTTCCTAATATTAAAATGTTTTGGAAAATTGGCAAAGATAGAAATGGAAGGCCGATGTATTCCTGTTGCACAATTTGCCAGTTCTTGGTTTCTGCCCTAATTGGTACACTGAAGAAATGCTAATAATATGTCAGGAACCCATTAAGAATATCACGTCTCTTCAAGAAATGAATAATCAGTACTGATGATCATCATTAACCATTTGATTTGGAATGGATTACAGAGGAACATTTGTGTCTCTCCTTACAAAGGGAGGATTACCTGTGAAAGTTACCCAGCACAGGAATCACTGGTACCTCCCACATCATTCCTGGAGTAGAAATTCTTAAAAATAAATAAATAAATAAAAGAAATTCTTTACAAGAAGAACTTTTTTATTGTTACTACTTACTGTAATTCCAATCTGGCTTTGCCTCCTAGCCTGTATGTAATATATGCTAGTGAAAATTTTGAAAGCATATTTTAAATTCCAATAATCTGGATTTTCTACCTTATAAAACAACCTTTTTTTAAATTTTTAGACATCTACCTACTTAAGGAAAATGTGTTCTTATTCTCCTTCATTCTTCTGGCACTAAATAACAACTCTAATTCTTCCAAGATGACCTTGCAGGTGTTCATCATTCAAGCAAGTTCATCAGCAATCTTCTTAAACTACGATACAGAGAACTGCAGTCCTCATGCAGTGGTTCAACCCATACTGGATGTAACAGGTTTTTCTCCTCCCTTTTTCTTGTCACTAAGATTACATTGTAATTGGCTACAGCCATTTTATGGCTCAGTTTACACATCAGCTTAAATTCTTGCATGTCCTTTGTTATTTCTCTCCATCATGTTATTATTATGTAAATTTTCCTTTTAACCTTATCTACAATAACGAAAATTCCATACATTTTAAGAGCAGTGAAATGAGAGGAAACCCAGAAGGAAGAAATTCCTTTGCTTTAGTGGATGGAGGAAGGAGAGATGACTATAAACTATAAATGCTAGTGATTTGGGGTCTATTAAATAATTTCCTACGCATGACACTTTGTCACTTCTCAGGTTTTATTGATTGTGTTTATCTTACGTAGTTTCCATATGAACTTTTGTTAAGCCAGGGCTTCCACACATTTATGTGTTTGAGAGAATTTTAAAAACACAACTGTAGTGCTCTGCCCTCTATGAAGAGCCGATGAAGATTTCTCTGTATGAGTGTTGAAAACTATTGACATAAGAAAAAAAAAAAAAAACTATTGACATTTACTTATGACATCCATTTTCTTTTCAAAGCTGGGTGTTTATTCCTAGTAATATTATGTTTTTCTCGATAGTATAGTCTTAGGACTCTGCCAAATTCATAGGTATTTAGATAAAACTCCTCTGCTGGAAGAGAGGCACTAATGAACTTGTTTGAGCGATGAATGTCTGAAGAACCATCCTGGAAAAAGATTACGGTTTTGCTTTTTGTTGCCAGAAGGATGGCTTCTCTGAAACCATAAAAGACCCCTGGTTTCTTATAATTTTGAACATAAGAACTACGGAAAAAATCTAGCTGCTTAGCCTTAAGCAGATTATTACTTCACTAGAATGTTTAAGCATTTCTAAGTATTATTTTTATTCATAAATGTTTCCTGTATCAGTTTGGATGAACTGTGTATATATTCTATGTTCTATACTGCATATATTTTTATATATTGTAAGTAACAATATATTTATTACTTTAAGCAAATAGTTAAAAATGGAAGTAATAAACATTTTATACAAAGCAATACCTCAGAAGATAACAGGAAAGCAAACTCAAGTAGAAGAATGAGCTAATTAGATTGGAATAGGAAAAATGTTCCCATTTTAGTTCTCTAGTGCCTGTTTTCTCAAGCTATTCATTTGTATTAAAACATGTTTCTAATTGAAACAATTATATGATGCTTATAGATTATTGCAAATGAGATATGAAATTATTGAGTACTACACACTGCTCCACAGAATGATATTAAAGTATTAATTTTAATACCTTGTCATTGCCTCATATCATATTTGCATATTAGAATGTAGGAAAATACAGTTTTATCAAATGGGCGTATAGATATAGATATAGATATAGATATATACATATATATCAATATATATACATCTATATCTATATGTCTATATAGACATATATATCAAGACAATATGGTAAAACATAACAACAAAAAGAGATTTCCGTAAAAGGAAGTACATTGGATTTTTAAATTTTTAAATCAGGTTAATTGAGGTATAATTTATATAGAGTAAAATTTGTCTTTTTCAGTATATAGCTATGTGACTTACACAAACCACTACATAATCAACATATAGAACATTTCCATCACTCCAGAAAGGTACCTCTTGCCTTTTTTGTAGTCAGACTTGAACCTCAGTAGCTTGCTGTCTCTCTCCCATCTTGCAAAAAAAGGAGTCTCTAACTCCAGATCCAGTGGAAGGGCCCTTATTTGCCTGACCCGGATCAGGGACCACACTTCCCCCAGCAACCATATGTGGAGGGTCCGGGTACCATACTGGACCCAGCGGTGAGCACCCATCAAATCAAAAAGAAGTGAGGAGGAGAATTTCCCAAAAGATGGTTGCTGTTCCTGAGGGCACAAGCTTGGAGTTCTGGAAATATAAAATAATGAATGTCAATTATTATGCTAATTTGGTAAAAGTTAGCTTTTAACAGACTAGTTACAATTATTTTTTTAATAGGAAAGGTTTTTTAGTATGTTAACTATAAAATATCTGTCATAAAGTAATAGAATACACATTATATCTAAAGTAAAAGAAGATTTATTTATAATGCAAATATAATCTGAAAGAATTAATGTTTATTAAAAATAAGGTACTCTTTTTATTATTTTTACTCCTCCAAATATAATATTTTTTTTATTACTTGCTTACCTCAAGAATAAGAAATACGATTTTCCCTTTTAATGTTTTCCTAATATTCTGAATTTCACATCAGTATATTTGTTGTTTAATGTAATGAACACACCTTCCAATCAGATTTGAATTGAAGTCAAATACTCAGGTCCCTTCCTAAGGAGCAGTGACTTTATGAATTCACTTCTACTTTTCTTACAAAACAGTGTGTTTTAATTGTTCATGCCTTCATTTCAGTAGGTGCTTCTTTTGCATAAAAGCTCACTACCATTGATTTCTTCCCCCAGGCATCCTAAAGTTGTAGATCCTTGTTCTTGTGTGGCTTTTGTGAAGTAAAATTTATTTTTTGTTTGTTTTTGGTTTTTTTGTTTTGTTTTGTTTTTTGTTTTGTTTTGTTTTGTTTTTTTAGTAAAATTTATTCTAAGCAACACATCTAAGAGCTAAAACTTAACCCCTGCCATGTGGCATTGCCTTTCCTGAGAGAGAGCTGATGTCTGCTTCCCCTAACCCCGCCCCAATTTCAGGGCCTGGTATAAAGAAGCAATAAGAGTATATTATTATCAAAGAAGCTGCACAGGAGTATTTACAAAACCGTAGAACCTTTCACCATGATCCAGACGCCTGTGATGAGACCATACAGCTTATCCTCATTTATATGTTTGGTGAAATCCATGCGTTCATTCAATATCATTGAAGACCTACTATGTGCCATGTAGAATTTAAATGCTGCGAACTCAGCACAAAGAGTAGCTACTGACTTCATGGTATTGAACTTACATGGGGAGAACAAACAATACAAAATAATTGTGTAAGAATGGCAACTTGAAGTCATAAAAGCTTGGAGGAAAAGTAATGCAAGGGGATGGGATGTGATGGTGAGCTTTTATTTTCCAGGGTGACACCCGATGGCCAGGGAAGCCCTCCCCAGGTGGTGGTATTAGGAGCTGAGGGGAATAAGGTAGCGAGCAAGCGTGGGGGCTCTCTGAGGAAGGGCTATCCCAGCAAAGGAAGCATCCAGAGCCGGGTTTGAAATGGGAGGCTTTACTCCAAGTGTGACACTGGCCTCGTGCCTGTGCAAGGTATTTATTGCTGATGAGCAGTAAGATAAGACAGACTTGAGAGTAAGAGTTCATAGTAATTAGATGTAGTGATTGTGTATGTTAAATCTAGTATTTGATACATGGTGAATGCTTGAATGTCTTTACTATTTATTTCATTATTAATAGTTCATTTTTATTGTATTTCATAAGAATGTAGGCTCACAGGAGCCTGGGGTACTGGGGCTGGTCCTGGTCCTTCAGCACACAGAATCTGGGAAGCGCTGTGACAGGAAGACAAGGAGCCAGTGGTGTGAGTTGGGGGAAGGAGGACTTTGGATCACTTAGTAGTGAAGAAAGAGGTCCTCCCCTGAGTGAAAAAGAGCTAAGCTAAGAGTGAGCGTGAGGATAGGGGAAATGTGAAGTGGTCCTCCAGGAACGTGAATAGATCAAGGAATGGTGTAGTTGCATGGGTGTGCTGACGGCCTGCCTCAGGTTTGGGATCAAAAGTCAAATGTGAAACAGTTGTCATGGCTATGCTTTTTTTTTTCCTTCAACTTTTAGCTACTTCATTGCAGTGCCGAACAGGCCAAGGATAGGATTTATCTGTGAGTTGAGACTGCTCCAGAAGAGTATTAAGAGGAACAAAGGAGTTGAGAGCTCATGAAAGGATGTGATTATAATAATGCTCTTGGAATCTAAGTTGGGTAAGGAGAGAAAAGAGGGCATAAGAGGATGTGGCTAATGAAAAGATGGTTGTATCAGTGAACTAGAAGTTCCAGGGAAGTCAGAGAAATCCTGGGACGGGAGCACTGGAGACCATGATCTGAAAGTTGAGGAGAATAAGTCAATGAGAAGGACGCACAAACTGGTGTTTTGAAAACAGTGCAATAACTGGTAAAGACCGAGGGAGGAAAGAGGTCACCATAATCGTGGTTCTGTGCTGAAATGCTCATGGACAGCCTCATTTTCAGACGTGTGTTGAAGAGCATAGCATTACACCATCACGTTTTAGGTGAAGTCGGTCACCATTAAAAACATTATGCGTACTAATGAGATTTAGGGTTTCCCATCCAATAATTATTATAAGGTTGTCATCAAATGATTTTATTAAATCAACGTATAGTTCCCTTCCTTTTCTGTGAGAGGCGGGCTGCGTTCTGTGTTTGGTGAGAAGGCAGAGTGTTGGAAGGAAGGAAAGAGAGCAAGGAGCGGAGTTACACGTGTGTGTGCTCTCATGTAGCTCAATGCCAACCCCTTGCTGTTTCCTTTAGCTCCTTTATATCTGGGAGATGGAGGGGAGGCGCTTAGAGGGGAAGGATCTGCATTATGGGAGAAAGAAGGGACAGAGTAATGAATTTCAGGACCAATGAACTTTGGGGAAAAAATGCTGAATTTTCTGATTCCTTTCACGTGGAGAAATTTTGAAAAGCATTAAGAAGTCATTATTTTAATGCAGAGACCATAAGTCACTTGAATAGTTATGCTACGATAATATAAAATTATATTAAGAAGCGATGTACCAAATTGTCTCTCTTTTGCTGTGGCTTAAAATATAGCCTATCCTATATATGATCGTGCCAAAACCCTCCTGTGTGTGAAAAATGCATGTATGGTATCAGGACACTTAAATGAGGTGTTGTCAAATAGAAGAGCGTTCACACCTTTTTAAACGTAGGCTTTATTTTTGTTGAAAAGTAAGACTCACTGGTATTTTCTTTTTATTTACACATTCTGATTTTCTTGAGTCCACTTCTCTATGAAAAAAAAAAAGTTCAGAATTTTCCTCTGTATTATGATCTCTTTAAGAAGTCTATTTGCATTTGGAAGACACATATCTGTGAAAGGAGTATATATCCTCTGTGGTATTTATATTTGTAACTTTCAGTGGAATGTTATATTCATAATTTCCAATATACTTCCAGTGTTTGACTTGCCTGGGTAGGACTTGTGATGGATTTGTTCACCTTAGATGACATTTATTCCTTTTACTTCATTACACATAATCCACCTGTGTAAGATCTTAAGGCCTGTGGTCGGCTTTATACTCTACTAGACAGCTTATCAGCCTCTCTGCAGGCTTCTCAATTTGAATTTTAAAGTAAAATTGAATGAATTTGTGTTGCTTGTTGAGCCCCTGTCCTGAGCTCTCCCTGCTCTCTGGTTCTTGGGTGATAACTAAAGAATAGAAAGCGAGTTCATGGATTGTCATTTACAGTGGTTGTATTATATCTCTATGGTCTTTATACGCATACCACATACGTGTCTGTATATGCAAGTACTTATATGTATAAATACACACATTAATAATATATAACTATGTGCACACACTTAGGTTAATGAATTATTGAGGTATCTAAGGAATAAGGGAGAAGAGCTGATTATTGATTATAGAATTTGATGCTTAGAAGAAAAAAATGTCTCTTCATTTGGATGGGCCGATGTGCTGTATACCATACAATGTGTCCAAAAAATGAACAGACATAAAATTGAAGGTAAGATTGGAAGGTCACGTGAATGTTTTTCTTCTGGCATCTACGTGAAAGCGGGAAGTAAACAGATGATTAAAACTCATGCCAGTGCATTAAAAAAAGGGCAACTTATCAGAGAGCCAAGGCCAAGATGATATACAAGGGTTTTATAATCAAAACAAATAAATGCAAAATGCTTTTGGAGCCAAATGGAATTAATATGTCTCTGTCCACTCAAAACTGTGCTTTAGCTCATAGAAAAGCTTTTTAAAAGGTAGTCAGAGCCCATACCTCAACTTGACACTCAGGCCTGTATCTGTACTGCTTTAGCTGTTTGACTTCTCATGGGTTTTAGTTGAAAGTTGTTTTGTTCTGTGTGTGCTTTTATTTTTCTTTCTAAGGTAATATTTAGTGATGTAAAGTTTTCTAAAATCACCCTTTTATTCCTTTCTTTCAGAAAAGCTTATTATTCAGTATGTTTTTTGTGACTTTTATGGTAGTAGTCAAAGATATAAATAAGGACTTTTCTCATTTTTTTAATATGTATCCTTCCTCAATATATGTAGAAGGATATTATTTTATCTTTGGAGATACGATACTAGTCAACAATTTGTACTGAACTTTTAATTTGCTTTGTCAAAATTGTTCCCTTGAGCTATAAGTAAATCTGAATTACTAGAACTAACAGGATAAAATGTTAGTTACACATTTTCAAAGTTTGGCTTATGATACAATTTTAAATGTGATTTAGTAAAATACCACACAAAATAAAATAATCTAAATCTTCCTTTTTGTACTTTGATTTTATCAAGCATCAAGCCTTCGAGAGCTTAATTTTTTCTGACCAATCAAGAAACCAAGATGCATTTAATAGATGGCCAAAATGCATTGAGTGTAAAAGTGCGGGTCGTTAGACTTTTCTAGAAGAAAAGAAACAGACACAGAGACGGGCTGAAAGCCTTAGAAACAGTTCTCCTTAATACCCGCTTCTGAATAGTCCTCTGCTGCTTAGAGCAACACGCCATGATCCTCTTGAGGTAACTACCCTTCATATTTGAGGGATATAGATCACTTCCGCTGACGTAGGACTGTTTCACTAAAGTGAAAACTAGGGTTTTGTATGAATTTAAAAGTGTATTAAATTGCGGAAGCCAAGGAAGAAATTAAACCCGAAAGGCCAGCTGCATTTATCAACTTAGATCATTTGGATCTGGTCTATTCCCCTGAAAATGTTTGCCTGTAAAATGGACATCCTAAATTCTAGCCATAATGATTCCGGGAGTGTATTTAGTAGCTCAGATAATCAATTTACTCCTTAAAAAAAAAACTCATTTTTTTCCCACAAATTGTAGCGAAAGCACATGCATATGACTCAGTGTATCCAAAACGGTTTGTTGGGTTTTTTTAATTTTTTTTTTAATTTTTTATTTTTTAAATCCAGAATGGTTTTGTTGCACTTACAGAACCAAAGGACGTGCCACAGCAGTAATTCAGGCTGAATATGGGACTGATGAAGGAGAGATGTCTTAGGCAAACTCTTGACCTTTTTTGTGAGGTATTTGACTAGCGTTAAATGTACTATGAGTTATTTATTTCAAATATAATATTTGAAATTAACGGAAAAGAGCAATACTTAGACATTTCTTAATTTACCAATTTCAAAGGCCCCCTTTTCAAATCCTGTCTGACTCCTATAGGATTGTAATACAGTCCCCTCGTTGCGACCATCCAACTCTAAACAATATGTTTAGGGTTTTACTTAAAAGTGTGTGAGCGCTGCATTTAGCGTCATGAGTGTCACTCGTCTGCTTCTAGATTGCCAGGAATACAATGAGGCCTACATCCTGCCAGTGTTGAAGAGGCAGGAAGCAGGGGCGTCTGCACGGAAGCCCCAAGGGTGCAGCAGCCCTTACACAGGAAGTGAGGAAATGTCTTCCTCGACTGCAGAGAAGGGGATGATGAGATGACAGCGGCTGAGGAGCCCCTGACTGTTGACAGCATCTGTGGGCAGCCTGCTTTCTGTCCTCCCAATTTTATTTTTAATTACTCAATGCCAGTTTATTTGGGTTAAAAAATTGTTGCTTGGGAAACAGAAGCAAACCCACTGTGTCCTGAAGTACGAAATGCAAACCAAACCACTGGTATGTGACATCCGTTGAATTTGGAGACCTGGGGCGTCTCCTCCGTCAGCTCTTCTGTACCCCCACCGCTTACCCAGATCCCCTGGATGTTGATTCCAGAGTCCAGACACTCATCGGGAACTCTTGGTCAAGGGCGACCTCGATTGAGATACGTTTGTATTTTAGGGTTAGAGTTAGAAAGAGGGAGAGAACAGAAGAGAGGAGAGAGATTTATGGACTGCATTCACTGTATGATCCAAAGGAACCCTAATTATTCAAAAAGGCCTTCCTCAAAGTTGTGTATTTCTCTGTTAGCCTAAAAAGCTTGTTTTTTTAAGCTATGATGATATAAAGAGGGGGACATTTGAGAGCAGAAAGCACATAGGAGCTCTTTATTTATACTTTCTTGAAATTCCACATTTCAGATGTTAGGCCCATGTCTTTTTGTGACATTTTAGTCTTAAGATGTCTGAGATGACTATTTGGGTTCTCATTGTTTCACACACAGACCACTGCAGCTGCTTCCAAGGCAACCTTTTTCTTCAAAAATAAAATTTATTCTAGACACCAACAGGTTTACCATTTCCTTACTGCTTTTAACATACAGGCATACACCTCACAGAAACTGTGCGTTTGGTTCCAGACCACCACGGTAAAGCAAATATTACGATAAAGTGAGTCTAATGAATTTTCTGATTTCCCAGTGCATATAAAAGTTATGTTTACACTCTTTTATAGTCTATTAAGTGTGTAAGAGCATTATGTCTAAAAAAAGAGTACATACCTTAATTAAAAAGTACTGTATTGGTAAAAAGAAAAAAAAAAAATGTGAACCAACCCCTGACCTTGCAGTGAATCATACTCTTTTTGCTGTTGCAGGTTTTGCTTTGATGGCCGCTTGATGATTGGTGGTTGCTAAATTTGGGGTGGCTGTGGCAGTTTCTTAAAATAAGACTACTGTGAAGCTTGCCATGTCAGTGGACTGTTCTTTTCACGAATGATTTCTCGTTAGCATGCAAGGCTGTTTGGTGGAAGATTTTACCTGCAGCGGAACTTCTTTCAAAATTGGAGTCAATCCTCTCAGACCCTGCCTCTGCTTAATCAACTGTGTTTGTGTGATATTCTAAATCCTTTGTTGTCATTTCATCTATCTTTACAGCCTCTTCACCAGGAGTAGATTCCATCTCAGAAACCATTTTCTTTGCTCATCCATAAGAATCAGCTCCTCGCCTGTTCAGGTTTTTTCATGAGACTGCAGCATTTCGTTCGCATCTTAGGGCTCGACTTCTAATTCTGGTTCTCTTGCTAATCCCACCACACCTGCAGGTCCTTGCTCCACTGAAGTCCTGAACCCCTCAGAGTCATCCATGAAGGTTGAAATCAACTTTTTCAAAATTCCTGTAGGGTTGGCGTTTTGACCTCTTCCCATGAATCGTGAATGTTCCTGATGGTATTTAGTATGGTGAATGCTTTCCAGAAGGTTTTTAGTGTACTTTTCTAGATCCACCAGAGGAAGCACTACCTCTGGTAGCTGTAGCCCTACAAAATGTATTTTTTTAAAATAATAAGACTTGTAAAGTGAAATGACTCCTTTATCTGTGGGCTACAGAATGGATGTTGTGTTAGTAGGCATCTAAACATCATTATTCTGGTCTGTATCCACCAAAGCCCTTGGGTGACCAGGTGCATGGCCAGTGAGCAGTAATATTTTGAAATCAATCTTTTTTTTCTAAATAGTAGGTCTCAACAATGGGCTTGAAATATTCAAATATTCAGCAAGCCATGTTCTAAACAGATGTCCTGTCATCCAGCCTTTCATTTTTCCTTCATAGAGTGCAGAGTAGATTTAGCATAACTCCTTAAGGGCCCTGCAAGTTTTGAAATGGTAGCTGAGCATTGTCTTCAAGCTGAAGTCACCGGCTGCATTAGCCCCCAGCAAGAGTCCGCCTGTCCTGTGAAGCTTTGAAGCCAGGCACGGACACATGAAACTCTTAAACGGCATCTTCTTCCCATATAAGCCTATGTCATCCACACTGGAAATCTGTTGTTTGGCGTCGCCACTTTCATTAATGGTCTGAGCCAGGTCTTCTGAAATAACTTGCTGCTTCACCTTGCACTCTTCTGTCATGGAGACAACTTCTTTCCTTAAACCCCATGAACCAATCTCTGCTAGTTTTCAACTTTTTCCTGCGGCTTTTCTCATCCCTCTCAGCCTCCATAGAATTGAAGAAAATTACAGCCTTGCTCTGGACCAGGCTTTGGCTTAAGGGAATGTTGTGGCTTCTCTGTGCGGCCCACTCAGACTCTTTCCATATCTGCTTCTCAGGAGGCCTTTCAGCCTGCCTCAGCTTTCAGTGTGCCTTTCTCACTACCGTTAATCCTTTCTAGCTTTTGATTTAAAGTGAGAGACGTGTGACTCTTCTTTTCACCCAAACTCTTAACAGCTGTGTAGGCCTATTGGCTTAATTTCATCACTGCTGTGTTTCAAGGACTAGGCAGGCCAGGAGGAGAGGAAGGGAGATGGGGAACCGCTGGTCAGTTTGTGGAGCAGTCAAAGCACACATTTATTAAGTCAGAGGACTTAATTAAGTCAGAGGTCTTACGTGGGTGCAGTTCAAGATGCCCCAAGACAATTACAGTAGGAACAGCCAAGATCCCTGATCACAGATCCCCATAACCACTATAATAAGGAAAAAGTCTGAAATTTGTTTAGAAAGACCTAAATATGACACAGGCATGAAGTGGATAAATGCTGTTGGAAAGATGACGCCAGTAGAATTGCTCAATACAGGGTTGCCACAGACTTCCAATTTGTAAAACAAACAAACAACAAAAACAACAACAAAAATGCACTATCTGTGAATCCCAATAAAGTGAAGCACAATGAAATGAGGGATGCCCTCATTTCAGGCATCAGCCCTCAATCAGGGTTGATTCCCATGCTCACAATCTACAAAGGCTTATCCCTTTGTGCAGCAAGTCCAGATTCTTCATCTAGTGTTGAAGATTCTCGATAATGTGACGGCTCACTTTCTCCTCTTACATCCCATTGGTGTCTGACCAGAGTCTAAACTCTCACTAGATCCATTCTCTTCACTCTGCCCATGAGGCTTGCTCGCACTGTGTCCTCAGGATACCCCCACTCAAGCTGTTCTCTTCTCTTCTCTCTCTCTCTCTCTCTCTCTCTCTCTCTCTGAATTTTCTGATAGTTGAATATGTTATATTGCTGAATATGTTGAATATGTTATATATATGTTGAATATGTTATATTGCTCTGAATATGTTGCTCAGTTGCCTACCACTTACCTGCTTTGGTTATAGACTCTTGGAGGAGGAGAAGCCTTGTCACTTCTTGTGTGTCTCACATCACAGCTGCAGGAGAGCTGAGAGAGCTGCCTGCAGAGAAGGCACCCTAATGATCAGTGATCGTAGAATGTCTCCATTAAGTTTCCCCAGCACAAGACCTTTGTCTCCCATTAGACTGCTGCTCTGAAAACTACACCGAAGGTCTGAAAGGCTTAGGATTGCTGATGCTCCAAAGACAGGGCAGGCAGTTCCCTAAAGTCTTCAGTAACAGTGGAAAAACAATTGTTTCTGTATAAAAATGAGATTGATTAACAAATTGAAAGTAATAAAGAAAAATGAGGATGAGTTTACTTAATTGAAGGAGGAGCAGTGAGAAGAATCCAACTAGTGTTTACTAAATAAATAAATAAATAAATAAACAAACAAACACAAGGCGGTGAAAGGAGAATTTAGGAAGTTTTGGATAAGTCAGTTGTACATTAATTTCGTGGATGTAACAGAAGCGTCAGACTGTTTTAAATAAGAAAGGAAATTATGGAAATGATATAAAATTAGTGAAATTTCATGAGGTTTCCCATATTTGTTGATCACTGTTCAGAAATCCGTACCCAGTTTATGTAGCTCTTCTTTCCAATTGAAAGGCAGGTAGGAATCAAGAAAAGAAGTGAGACATGGAAGTTAATTATATGGTTTCTGTAACTACTTTATGTTCATCTGGGATTAGCCCAAAAACAATCTCTACTAGGCAAGATAAAATTATTGTTGAGTCTTTGGTACTTACAGTGACAGGACATAGTCAATAGGTATTTTCTGTGTCTTACTATGTAAACAAGAGAACATGTAGAGGATTACCATTTTTATCTTGCACTGAGTTGTATATTAGCTATTATATTTTATTTTATTTTAAATATTTTATTTATTTATTCATGAGAGACACAGAAAGAGGCAGAGACACAGGCAGAGGGAGAAGCAGGCTCCATGCAGGGAGCCCGGTGTGGGACTCGATCCCAGGACTCCAGGATCACGCGGAAGGCAGGCCCCAAACCGCTGAGCCACACAGGGATCCCCATATTAGCTCTTTTAAAGAAAAGTAACTTCGCACAGATCCAGATACATATCTGCCATTGATAATAATAAGCCCTTATTTTTACAGTTATTATGAAAATGAAATACCAGTTTCTTAACGACTGTGTGGCAGGTGTTTACATTTTAAATGTACAAGAAAATACCTGAAGTGGGAGACACCAGTTTTGTGGGATAACTCCCATTTATTTTTCTTGATTAATACTTCATATTTTTTTCTGAAATGATTCATAAGAGATATATACTCTTTGCATTCAGGGCTTGGAAAGCTTCATATGATCTACTAAATTCTGTGTCACTGTATCATTTAGCTTGTGGGAACATTTAGTATAATTGCTTTGGCTCCTCTTCCTTAGATTGTGAACCTCTCTTTGCTTCAAAAAGAATATCTCGGATGCTATTTGGATTCGGTAAATAGGTATTTGTTACCGTTAAGAGATTTCTATTTTAAATGGTGCTTGGCTAGCACCCTAGACATCATATCCCTAAACTTGCCACCACATTGATTATGAAGACCCCAGGAAAAAAGAAAAAAAGAAAGAAAGAAAGAAAGAGAGAGAGAGAGAGAGAGAGAGAAGGAAGGAAGGAAGGAAGGAAGGAAGGAAGGAAGGAAGGAAGGAAGGAGAAAGAAAGAAAGAAAGAAAGAAAGAAAGAAAGAAAGAAGAAGAAGAAAGAAAGAAAGAAAGAAAGAAAGAAAGAAAGAAAGAAAGAAAGAAAGAAAGAAAGAAAAAGAAAGAAAGAAAGAAAGAAAGAAAGAAAGAAAGAAAGAAGAAAGAGAAAGAAAGAAAGAGTTCATGATATGGAAAACAGACTGATTTGAATTTACTGCCAGAATTTGGAAGGAATTCTGGATTCTTTTTCCTATATTCCGCTACATAAAATTCAAAGCATAAAGCAATTGAAGTAACTTTGTTGTGAGTGACTACATACCCACCACCTATATTTTATTTATCATTTTATTCTACTTGTTTGGTGACACATATATAACTATCTCTATTGTTGAAACTGCATTTTAAAAGGCAGTTGGTGGATTTTACTTATATGTGCAATCTACAAAACAAAGCAAATAAACAAATAACAAAATAAAAAAAGAAACAGACTCATACATGTAGAGAACAAACTGGTGGTTGCTAGTGGGGAGCTGGGTGGCGGGGACATAAAGTAGGTGAAGGAAACAAAGAGGTACAAACGTCCAGTTGTAAAAGAAGTTTTGGGGATGAAACGTACAGCACAGGGAACATAGTCAATATTCTGTGAGCTTTCTATGGTGACGGATGGTGGCCCTACTTATCATGGTGAACAATGAATAAGGTACAGAACTGTGGGGGGCGGGGGGTCCCTGGAGGGCTCAGTGGTTGAGCATCTGCCTTTGGCTCATGGAGTGATCCCTGGGGCCCTGGGATCGAGTCCCACATCGGGCTCCCTGCATGGGACCTGCTTCTCCCTCTGCCTGTGTCTCTGCTTCTCTGTCTCTCTCTGTGTCTCTCATGAATAAATAAAGTCCTAAAAAAAAAAAGAAAAGAAAAAAAATTTAAAAAACCAAAGCCCAGCTGTTGGGTCACCTGTGCTGTGCATCTGGAACCCGCTAGGTGAGCTCGCCTGAAGCAAGAGGTAAAAGGGCCTCTGAAACCAGCTTAAGGTGAAAGGCTTCTTCTGAGCGAGGCCAGCGCTGCTCCCCTGCGCAGTTCTGCTCCCCGAGCACACGCGCCTCCTGAGCGGCTTTGCTTGTTTTGGGGTCCACCTAGGAGAGGAGCGGAGTCCGGGAGGACGGCCTGCGCCCTGCGGCTCGGGGACCCTGTGCGGCTGAGAGACACACAGAGAGGCTGAGGGAGACAAGGGCGCTTGACCCTGTGACCCGGGTCACGCCTGGGCCGTGACCTTGCTCCACCCCAGCCCCCTGGGCTGCCCCTCCGGGTGCCTCCTTTTTTTTTTTTTTTTTTAATATTTTATGTATTTAATCCTGAGAGACCCACAGAGAGAGGCAGGGACCCAGGCAGAGGGAGACAAGGGCCCTCAACCCTGTGACCCGGGTCACATCTGGGCCGGAGGCCTTGCTCCACCCGAGCCCCGGGGCCACCCCGGGAAGGAGCCCGGTGTCAGGCCTCCTGGCGGGCGCCCAACCTTCCCTGCGGCCCAGGCCTTGTGCAAGCAGCACATGCCTGGGCCTCAGCGGCGGGGAGTGTCCTGCGGGAGGGTCCCCGGGTCACCGCCAACCCCGGACTAAAGCGCTGGCAGCTGCGCCTGCACAGGGCTCCCTGGGGTCGCTACACTGCTCGTGGCCTTACACGGCACCCCTGGAAAGCGTCAGGTTTGTATTATGGCACAGTTATTTAAAGAAAAAAAAAAAAAAGAACCCCAAGGGCAGCCCGGGAGGGCCCAGCAGTTTCCAGGCTGTGACTCCGGGTCCCTGGATGGAGTCCCGCCTCCGGCTCCCTGCATGGAGCCTGCTTCTCCCTCTGCCTAGGTCTCTGCCTCTCTGTGTCTCTCATGAATAAATAAATAAAATCATAAATAAAATCATAAATAAATAAATAAATAAATAAATAAATAAATAAATAAATAAATAAAAAGATAAAGCCTCTAAGACTAGGAGGAGTTAGAGTTCAGGAGTCGTTTCTCAGGTCACGCATGCCAAAGAGCTGTAAGCAGGCACGTGTGCTTGTTTTGGCGTCGTGTGGATGCATTTAAGCGTGAAATAGAAATATATGCATTACCACACGTGCAGTTCTCTCTGTTAGTCACTGGTGAACAATTCTGTTAGTGGGCATGACAATCATACAGTTATTGGAACCGTTTAATGTAAAAATATTAGAGCCTGTTGTTTGCCAAAATTCTTCTGCTAATTTGGTTGCAAAGGGCAGTGCTTGCATCTTAAAATGTTTGGAATTTTATACAATTCCAATGACTTATAGGCCCAAAAAGCTAGAATGTTTGGCACTGGGACCATTCTGGGAAATAAAAGGCATAGAGTTGCTGTAACTATTTGAGATCCAAAACAGCAAATATGTTATTGTTTTACCTTGAAAGTTTTTCTATAGTTATTTTTCTATATGAATAGCTTTGAAAGTAGTAGGGTTTTATACTTGCTTGTGGCTGTGCTATTTAACAGCCATGCTAATTAAGATATCCAGTGTGAATTTTTACATTGTGAAATATATTTCCTCAAAATAGAAACTCTTACCTTTTTTTCCCCTTCCAAGAAAGTTTAACAATGTCATCTCAGATATAATTTTGTGCCTCAATTGTGGGTAGATGCCCATAAGTCAAATGTGATCACTTTGTATGGATGTTTCAAAAAAATGTATCTGCATGTTTTGTTTTGAAAATTTGGTCTATAAAAATGAGAAATATCAAGGTTCCTAATATTCTCGTTTAGCTTATGATCTGTGTGTGTCACGTACAAAAAAGTTTTGTTTCTGATGTTTACATTAGCTATCAGAACAATACATATTTTGAAGTGGAAGTGACCTTAGGTTTGTTGTCAGTATCGTTTCTTGTAAATCACATCATTCTACTCGTGTTTTCCAAAATAAATGTATTATATAGAGCAAAGAAAATCCCACTGATTCATAAATTATCTGCCTGGACCCTAAATGTTAATTTTTTCAATATTTGACTTTAAATAGCTTTTTTTTTTTCAGATTTTATCAATTTATTTATTTGAGAGAGAGAGAGCACGAAAGGGGCAGGGCCAGAGGGTGAAGCAGACTCTCCTTGGACCAGGGAGTTTAACTCAGGGCAGGACCCGGGGATCATGACCAGAGCTGAGGGCAGACACTTAACTGACCGAGCCACCCAGGTGCCCCTAAATAGCTGTTTTTAATCTCTTTCTATATAAATACCCTTAGATAAAATTTTCAATATGTTTCTCTTTCCCTTAAGATTGAATTTCTGACTCGTGACACTTTGCTAGAAATGTATCAGTTCCACTTAATTTTCTCACTGATGTGATCATGTGAGTAAATGTGAAAGTCTTAGTGGCTTTTGAGTGTCTCTCTGTGGAGAGTTGTCTCTCTTGCTGGAATGGGAGAGGCCGACACCCAGGGCCTCAAGTCTGGCCAATGGGAAAGTCATGGCCATTTCCTGGTGTACGTGGCATCAAGCTTTACAGCATGACACGAAGAATGTCTGTTGGATCAAGTAGGCCAGTAGGAGCATAGGTAGATCTCAGACTGTGTGTGGCGGGAAGGTTTTTGTGGAAGACAGAATGAATATGATGTTCATATACGAAATGAGAATCCTATGTGCCATACACGTAACTAATGACTCTTCTCTCGTGTCCCTGTCCTGGGGGTACCATCTGTGTGATTCAGGAAAGATCGTGATAAAACAGTATCAGTCAGTACTCTTCTCCAGGGTGGGCCTTCCTTGGGAAAAGAGAGAATCAGAGGAAGCAACTATAACTGATGACACTAGTTCTAGGTCTAAAAATACACTCCTGTCATTATTTCCATACTTGACCTTTCCTATAATATGTTTAGTATGCATTTCATTCTGTTACTTTGATTACAGATAGAGTTATTTGTTTGTGTTTTTAAATACAGTGCTTTATAATTATTTGCCTGGAAAATGTATTTGGCCTTTGAAGACCTAATTTGTGTACATCAGTGGCAATAATCATTTAAATATTTTATATACAAAATATTAATCAGTGTAATAGTTTTCCTTAGGGCAGTAATCAGAGCTCAAATAAAAACACTAATGACTCATTTTGCAACTTTTGAATTATAGTATCACAGCATTAGCTGCCTCTAACTTAATATTATATAAATATAGTGAAAAAAAACCCCACTAATCCTTGAAGAGTTAATCATGTTTTCTCCTCAACTAGGAGATGGTGGTTTGGGGATATCCCTTTTAAAACTCAGTCTTATTAAGGGGAAATAAAAGCACTATTATACAACTCCACTTGACTTGAAGGAGAGCATTTTATTCTGCAGGTGTCCTAATTTCACTTCTGGCTTGTGGGGCACTCGATGATTTTTCAGCCAAAACTGCAGTGAGACTTGGATATCTATTCTATACTGAGATGCTGAGATGCCTGAGACCAGAAAGAGCTAATTTTACTATTGAACAGCAGTTAATAGACTACCTGTGTCCAAATGCACACCTGTCGTCCCACTACAAGCAGATGCAGACTAGAGCTTTCTTAGTGGTGCTCTCGCATCCAACATGGCTCCCCACAGATTTTTTATTAGGTCGGGTGTCCTCTGCTCAGCTCCCACCTGACCACCCATGTTTTGTCACCACGGAAGTAGTTTTTCAAGCGCACACAGCTGAGATTTGGAAGATTGCCAGGGTCACAATTGCTGCTTTATCTTCCAGTGACTTTGAAAGGAAGCCACGGCATGAATTGAATGCTCAAAGCTCCATCCCTGCCACAATTTGTAGTGTATTATTTCAGTTATGCTTTTTACTGCTTCTTAGGGAATTGATTTTTTTCTTTTCAATGTACCACCTTCCCTTCAATTCTCTTGTCTTAAAATGGAAGAAAGAAAGAAAGAAAAAAATAGGGCACAGGGTGTTTGGGAAGAGGAGCAGAGAGTAGGCATTTATAATCCCATGAGGATGTGAAATGGATGGAAATTATAAGACAGAAAACAACAATTGCTCTTTCATGCAACAGCAAATTATAGAATTCTGGAGTGAAGGAGCTGACCTTCCAACCTTGTTGCTTTCAAACCAAGTTCTTTAAAATATAATTCAATTATCCATTTGTTTGAATGTGTTTCAGATCAAGTGTCTCCGTATTCATTAATGTGTCTGTGTCCAGAGTTTTAGGGATCTTAAAGTCGAGGTGAAATGACTCCTTTTTTTTTTATATACTTTCCAAACCACAGTTATCCTTTTGTTTTTGACGTAATAGTGCATTGTTTGTTCAAATAGTTCCCAGTTATTTAATGTAATCAGCCAAATGAATTTTCATAATGTGGCATGGAGTGTTAAATAGACCTTAAACACTTTCAGTGCTCAATAAGTCTTATGTTAAATAGCCTTGATTTGTTTAACCCAGCATTTCCTAAATAAAAACACTTTTACCCCATAATACCTATTTTTACCTCACTGTCTTAGATCAACATTTGTGTTAGAGACTTGCTTAGATTTAAAAGACACAGAAGGAAACATTTATAGGCCTTGCGGGAAGAATATGGAGGTGTAAAGGGAGCTACGCTCTTAGGTTTCCAACTTACAACTCAGTAGTCGATGGCACCACTCCCCGAGAGTGGACGCCGGGTGTGAATTATGACATTCATCTATGTCCTGGCAACAAAGTGGGACCGAACTCACTTTGAAGAAAGGCACATCAAACAGTACATTTCAAGATTTGTTATTGAGAGCCCATCTTTAGAAGAAACGTGATGTTTGCAGTAATAGATTTGGTATTCTAGCTAAGTGAGAAAATTGAATTAAAAATATGAGATAGAAAGACTATAAGAGTAATTAAATCACATTTTATTCCACATGAAGATGCCTTAATCTTTCGACTTAAGCATTTGCTTAATTCCTGCATTATTGTCCTCTAAAAAGGTTCTTTGATTTAGACCGTGTTATAACCAGTTATATGCCATGTTATAACTCTTACTCAAAACCTCTTGCCCAGCAATAGGAGCAGAGTTGTATATTCAGAACTGGCAAGATGATTGTCTGAATGTGACATTATCTGATGAACTCAGAAAGCCATTAAACATAAAAGATATGGGGAGATGCTTCATTGCTTTACTTGGATGGCACCTTTTTTTTTCCCCCCTTTGAACCTAAGCAAGATTAATGTTCTCAACTGACATGATGACACATCCAGTCATGAGATGACAATGAAATGTGTACATAATGGGAGTACGGACCTGCCTAATAAAGTGCACTACCTTAATTATTTTCTAAATACTATTAGTTTGAGATTGTGTTGAAGGTAATGATGTTCAACTTGTAAATGGGTTGAATATGCCATTATGTTTTTACATTTATGTGCATACACTGTTTTTGTTAGCAGTGACAGATCGCCTCACTTTTGCCTTGACTCCTGTATCTCAGAAAAGTGACAGCATTTATTCCCTTTGGTTCATTTTAGCAAACATTTATTGAGTAATTTCTCTAGTAAGGTACTGTGAAATTGCCTCTTGCATGAATGTAGTAAGAAAGAAGAGAAAAATCCGAGAGCACGAAATTAATTAGGCAAATATGTAATTTAGGCAAATATTTAATTTCTGGCGATCAAAGTTTATCAATGATCAAAAGAAAACAAATTAGCAATGTTGCATGGAAGCAATAGATTCAGTGCAATAAGGCAAGAAATATATATTTTTAAATTTATCTGATAAGCCATGACCACTACTGGTGGCTGTTTTATCTTAATGAAGAGATGGCTTATTTTGAGAGATATGGAAACATCACTGTGGAGACATTGGGCTTAAGTGTGGAATAATCAGAACTAAAAGAAATAAATAGGTGTAGGCAAAGTCATGGTCCAAATTAAACAGATAAAGGATGAATCAAGACAAATTGTGTGATTTTCATAGCAAGAGAAAAGACCCATACTAAGCCAAGATCTCTGGCTCTACAAATCATGAGTCAAATAAGCAGTAAATGCAATTAGTAGAAATGTTTCCTGATGAAATCAATGAGCCCCCTTTCACCTCACTTTTCAAAACTGGGCACCAGCAGGAGCTTTAATAGAACTTCTGCTGCAGTACGTTGCAGTAGTGGTTTGTGGCAGTGGCTTATTTAGCTCTCATTTATCACTCATTCCACAAACATGGTGCTTTATATTAGCTTGTGAATATATAAAAGCATAACTTCACGGTCCCACTTTCCCATCAAAAGGTCTCTAGCATTAGAGAAGGAGGGACTACCTCTGGGAGTTGCTGTGAGTATAGCCTGACTTTTTCATCTCCAACAGGACAATTCCTTTGGAATTTTCTGCTATATCTTAAAAATTCATTTTTTTAAATTTCAAATTCAATTTTACATTTTTTCATTTTTCATTTTAAAATAAAGTCTTACGTCTTTAGAATCCAGGGGAAGGTGGCCACAATTAACTTGAGGTTTCTCCTGTCTCCTGGGGATGCACGCAGACCCTTGTTTGAGAAACACAATATTGTACAGATACTACTTTTAAGGAGTTTGCTGTGAGGTTTTGAAATGATGTTTGCTTACTATGGGAACCCTGGAAAGGTGATGATGGCTGGCCCTGCGTCCATTGAGAAAGATTTTTCAGCTGAACTTGAAAGATGGGAGTGCTTTTGGTAGCATGAGAAAAAAAGAAAGGAGGACCTTCCAACCCGAAGGAAGGTACCTATAGGTGTGTAAGCAGTACAGTGGAGGAGGTTGGGGTGAGAGTATCTAAAGATGAAGTTGAAAAGATGAATAACCATCACCTATTTGTCTAGCTATGGAAACCAGGGAATCGGGTCCACATGTAGTATGTAAGTGATGCAGCGCTGAGAGCCATTTTTAATACAATCAATATGATAGCCCAACCAAACTTCTATAAATATATATTTATTTCAAAAATTATGAACTTTCCTTATAAGCCAAAAATATTTTGATTTAAAAAAAAAAAAAGCTAAACTGTATTGGTTTTAGAGGGCAGCTGCTGTCTTGTTAGCCTCAACATCCAGCTAATTGTCGTGTGTTGTTTGGGTTTCATGGTGTCAGGAAAAATCTTGATTCCTGTAGATAATTCATGTAATTGGAAAAAAAAAATTCTTTTAATGGTTTATTTTATAATCCCAGGATGATCTGTTATAAAGCCGATCTAGAAGCTTAAAAGAATCATTGGAAATTGTTTTACTGCTGAAATACTAAGAGACCTTATCTGCTGCTCTCGGTGCTTACCAGAAGAGTTCATTTTGGGTGAAGTAAGGCAAAGTGTTGTAAGGTACCATTTAAAAATAAAATATCAATCATGTTAATGTTCTACTCAGTCTGATATTTAGTATGAGTTAGCAACGTCATTTTTACCTTACTTTGTGTGTTGAGTCTAAACTAAGGTACACCGAAGACACGTTCCCTTCAGGTAACATTTTGGCCTCGCATCAAGGAGGTGACCTTGTTCAACTGGATAAAATCCTCAGCCAAAAACAAGCCAAAATACCACATCTGTGTTCTCGTTGAGATGTTTATGTCTCTTCAGCAAAAAATAAGAAAGGAATTATTTCTTTTGTTCCCAGTAGTCCACTACCAGCTTGCCTCGTGGCCAACAGTGAGCTTTGGTTTGTAGCAAGACGTTGTAAAAGTCACTGCTCTTTTTTTTTATATATATAAATTTATTTTTTATTGGTGTTCAATTTGCCAACATATAGAATAACACCCAGTGCTCATCCCATCAAGTGCCCCCCTCAGTGGGGGTGAAACCCCCCCTCAGTGGGGGTGAAAAGTCACTGTTCTATTGCAAAGACTGTATGTTAATATGAAATATGAGTCGTAGGCCATCATCTCTGGGTGTTGGGGGAGATGCTATGCTCACGTAACAGCGCGTGCTTAGTGCAGCTGGTCACAGCCGCCTGAGCACAGTGAGGCCTCCTTCATACCAGCTGGCACTGTGGTTTCTCCTGCTACCACCATTGCATTCTCTTAAGAGGCTTCCCTGTGTGGTCATGGGCAACTTAGTAAGACCTCTCCATATCTCAGGTCCCTAATGGGATAATATGATAATCCTAGTCCTATTCATAATCTTAGTACTATTTCACAATCATAGTTGTGAGGATGAAAAGAACTAACACCTGTTAAATAACTAGCTGAGTTCGTGGCAGATAGTAGGTATAAAGGGTTGAATTCTATCCCCCCAAGACAGAGGTTCAAACCCTAACCCCCCCGTGCCAGTGATTTTATGTAGAAATAAGGCCTTTGCAAGTGTAATAAGGATATAAATTAAGATGACATCATAGTGAATGAGTGTGAATCCTCAACGTAGTCACTGAGATACGCAGAAGAAGAGGACAGACAGACAGGAAAGACGGCCGTGTGAAGACAGAGCTAGAGGATGGAGTTCTGCTGACACAGCCAGGGAAAGAATGCCGGGGATTGCTTGCAACCTTCAGAGAGCATTTCGGGGGCTCCCGCTCCCTGGGCATCTTGCTTTCAGACACAAGTCTGAAAGGTTACAAAACCGTAGCCGTGAAAGTGTAAATTTCTGTTCTTTTAAACCATCACTTTGTAGTGATTTGTTAGAGCACCGCTAGAAATGAATTCAGTAAGTAATCAACAAATTGTAGCTATTATTATCGGCCTTGTTATTGAAATCCAGTGCATATTTAATGTCAGACATAAATTTTGTTTTTAATAACATCACATGGTAGCAGATATGCTAAAGCAAACTTAGAACTTTGTTCTGTTTCATGGTCACGTGGCAGTTTTATTCCTCCGTGAAATAATTTTGCAGATTTTCATTGCGTTCTACACACCGAGGTCTCAGACACTTATTATTGTCATAAATAGTGAACACAGATGACAAGAAGCAATCATAAAAATTTTTCATATTATAGATGAGCCTTTGGCTATGAGTGATTATTTTGGGTATGTTGCTTTTGTGCCGTTGTCAATATTGTCTGCACAGGTTGAAAAATCACATTGTCCAAATACGATTTGTTACTTCTTGATCTTTATGACCTTGACTTTTCCTATCCTCAAATTTACTTAGAAATTCTCGAGTGTATTTATTTATTTCAACTCACGTGAAATGTTTCAATACTAAAATTTAAAATAAGCGATACCCAAAACAACCCAAGAGGTTCCATTCATTCTACAAGTATTTATTGCACCCTGATGTGTGCCAGGAAGATGTTCAAGGTGATTGGGACACATCAGTGCACAAAACAAAGATCCCTGCCCTATGGGGGCAATACCCCAGTAAATAAGGCAATCGTAGAATATGTGGGAAGGTAACAGGGAATGAATTCACCATGGGAAGACCGTAAGCCAAAGATACGTACCTCAGCTTAGTTTGAAGTCTAACCGAAAGCACAGAACATATATGGAAGTAGTATCTTTGCCTTAAGACTGGGAACAGGGAAAGAGGTCCTTTCTCACCACTCCTATTCAACATTATACTAGAAGTCCTAGCTAGTGCTGTAAGATGAAGAAAGAAGAAAGAAAAAAAAAAAAAGGAAGGAAGGAAGAGGTGTCTGTGTGGCTCAGTTGGTTAAACATTGGATCGTGATTTGGGCACAGGTCATGATCTCAGGGTCCTGAGACCAAGCCTGCATCTGGCTCTGTGCTCATTGAGGAGTCTGCTGGAGAATCTCTCTGCCTCTCTATCTGCCCCTCCCTGTGCTTGCTCATTCTCTCTCTTTCTCTATCTACATGCATATGAAATAAATAAATCTTTTTAAAAATAATACTATTTTAAAAAGAAAAAAAAAGAAATAGCCTGTATACAGGTTGTCAGTTGAGAGGGCATTGGAGTAATAGCACCCCAGTAGTCATGAGCATCCCTACTACCACTCAATACTGATTTTCAGTAACAAGAAACAGAGCTTCTTGAAGAAATGGCTGATTCTAGTCATGATGCAGGAAAAATACAGGATGAGCCTGGAGCATCTTACAGTGTCAGTAGGTAAGGAAATGCTTTTAAAAAAAGAAGAAGAAGAAAAAAAAAAGAAAAGAACAAGAGAACCCACAAGAGGGGAAGGAGAGGGGAGTGTGTCAAAGGGACAGGATGCACCTGAGAAAGCTCCCAATAGCCAAAGCAGGAACAATTTGAGTAAAACGAAGTAGCTTTGGATTATAACCCGAGTATAATAGAGAATTCATGAGTCCATAATGCTATGAGAAAGAATAAAGCCCCCATGGAGAATAATTCCAAATAATTCGTGTAGGTAATTCTTCTACCTTCACAGAGGTGGAACATAATTTCCCTTGTCCTGGAGGCTGAGCTGTACATAGTGACTTTCTTCCAGAGCTGATAGTTTGCAAAGTGGAGAGAAAAAGAGTAGCCCCGCCGAGGAGCACCCCGACAAACACGACTTCAGCCAGATGAGTGCCGTCCGCACCAGTAGCGACAAGCCACATCTGTACTCTGTACCCTTGATATGATGTGATGAGAATGGCACTTCGCCTCTCCGGTCTCCTGTTCCAAAACCACAGACCCAGTCTAATCCTGAGAAAAACATCGGACAAGCTCCAGTAAAGGGACATCCTTCAAAACACCCGATGCGTACTTCTGAAAACCGTCAAGGTCATCCAAAACTAGGAAAGGCTGAGGAACAGTCAGCCTTGAGGAGCTGGAGGGGATGTGATGAGTCCATGTAGCCTGGTATCCTGGTTGGGAACCTGGGCCAGAAAGATGACATTGGATCAAAGTTAAGTGAATCGATTTAAGTCTGAATAAAGTAAAGAGCTTAGTTGTTTAATGTATAAATATTAGTTCATTAATTGGCAAAGGTTCCATATCAGTGTAAGAGGTAAATCATAGCAGAGATTTGGGCAGGGGGTACACGGCAACCCTGGGCTGTATGTGCGCTCCTCCTTCGTGTCCATAACCAGTCAAGTAAAATACACCATCTATTAAGAAAAAAAGAACAGTGATCTTGCTTGTGCAGTGTCACTGGGGTGAACGTTTGGGGCTGACTTGGGAAAAGCCTGGTGCAAACAAACTGCCTCTCAGTCATGCGTGCTAATGTCCTGGGGCCTTAACAAATTACCCCAACCGAGTGGCTTACAATGGCAGAAGGTTTCTCCCTCCCGGTTCTGGAGGCCAGAAGCCTAAACTCAAGGTGTCAGCAGAGCCATGCTCATGTCTGAAGGTTCTGGGGGGGGAATCCTTTCTCGCTTCTTCCAGTGTCTGGTGACTTCTGCTCTGCGTGGAGCACTCTGACTGACAGATGCTTAGCTGCAGTCTCTGCAGGTCTCCACAGGCCCTCTCCCCTGTGCTTCTCTGTTTTCTCCTAGTGTGTCTCCTGACGATGCTCACCATTGAATTTAGGGCCCACCCTAATCCAAGGTGATCTCATGTTGAAATTCTTCCCTTAATGACCTCTTCAAGGAGTTTAATTGCAAATTAGGCTCCATTGGGATGCTCCAGAGAATGATATCTGGCTTGGGGGTCACTGTTCAGCCCATTAGCCATGCCATCGGCCTAAGATATCCAAACCCTTGGATGGCTAAAGAAGCCTGTCGAAAAATTAATTAATCTGCAGTAAAAATGAACATACTGGTGGTCCACCAAGTGTTAGAGTTGTCTTAATGATGATTATAATAATAGGTAATCATTATTTTTGTAAAGATGTATTTATTTGAGAGAGAGAGTTTGAAGGGAAGGAGCAGATGGAGACAGAAGGAGAGAATGTCAAGCAGACTCTCTGCTGAGCACGAGGCCCTGACTCGGGGCTCGATACCATGACTGGTAAGATCATGACCTGAGCCAGATGCCACCCAAGCACCCCTAAACAAGGTGATCTTACTGAGCTCTCCCTATATGCCGGGTACCCATATGACCATTTTTCCTATATCATCTCTCTTATGCTTCATATTTCACTTTTCCTTGAATTTATAGATGATGGAATTGAGGCATTGAGACGTGGAGAAACTTGCCTAAGGTCACACAGCTAGTAATTTTCAGCCTTCTGTTAATAATATTTATTGTAGTTAAAATCCTGCAAGATAAAAATGTGTATCAAACATCTGTAGAAATTCTGAATCCCTCTGTGCAACCTCAGGATTCCACTTCAAGGCTTCCTAGATTCCTGGGGGGCATTGAATGTTTTTTCAGCTGCTTGATGTGAAGAAAATTTATCAGTCCCCTTAGCTGGGGGCTCCTTATGACCGAGAGTGGTAGTGCTTTTTTTAATTTATAGGATGTCAGGTAGGATTGCATCTCCGTTATCTAGCTATCATCCCATCGATTCTTACCTTCTATTTTCAATTTCTATTACCCTCTGAAAAGGATTTACTTGCCTTTAGGCTTCCCTCTCACTAGGATCATTTCCGCCCCCCTCCACCACCCCCCACATGCACGCACACATATGCTTTTTCATCCGTTTAATTTGTGTCTTCCCCCCCAAGAGTTAAAAATCCCATCTGAATGATGTAAAGACTTATAAACTCTGCTACAAGCAAATGTAGTATTTCTAAAGGCTGGTGAAAGCATGGAGATGCCAAGTAAATGTATAAGATGAAATAAGTGATTCAAATAGAACAATTAACAGATGGCAGGAACAATTATATATTCATATTTCTGGCCAACAGCATTTGGTAGATATAATTACCTTACAGGTGTTAACTGCCCTTCTATCATGGAATGAGACATCTCTGAACACTAGAGAGGCGCAGTTAAATGACTGATGGCCACAGATTAGTAAAAATCCTATTGGCTCATTTTTTTAAAAAAGACATGAATCAGAAAGCTAAATTCAGTTCTTAGAGTCTAGTGCTAAATTCAGAAAAAGTGGAACTTGAACAGGAGAGCAGGTGCGGTGTAATCTTAATGTTGATTGCTGGGGTGGGGGAAAAAAGCCCTGAACATTAAGAGACATTTAAAATTCACTCAACATTTGGAAGGTACAAAGTCCAAACGGCAATAGTTTAGGGAGAAGGAAGCAGCTGTTACAAAAGTATTCCTTTGAGTTTTAAAAAATTACCTGAGTTTTATATGCAAAATGGCATTCTAATACTGTTTTCAAAAAACAAAAAGCTTCTGTATAGATTAGTTTGTATATGTTTCTTTATTACCTGAAGAGTATTATCCTAGAATGCATATATAATTCTTAATGTTAGCATTCTAATGTTTTAATCATTTTGACCAGAGATACTTGAAAACAGAGATAAACAAGACACGTGCGCAAATTAGGTCATTCAAGAGTCATCACTTTTATTTTTTGTATTGTGAAGAATAAATATTTGATTCTTCCACTTAACATTTCTGTCATCTGCAGCTGTCAGCCTCAGGAAGGATCAAATGAATCTCAGTCCCCACTGGCACGGAAATTGTCTGATTAAAACTGGGAAATTGCAGGACGCCCGGGTGGCTCCGTGGTTGAGCGTCTGCCTTCAGCTCAGGGCGTGACCCCGGGGTCCTGGGATCGAATCCCGCATCGGGCTCCCCGCAGGGACCTGGCTTCTCCCTCTGCCTGTGTCTCTGCCTCTCTGTGTCTCTTATGAATAAATAAATACAATCTTTAAAAAATAAGAAAATAAAAAAAATAAATAAAACTGAGAAATTGCCTCACTTCCCTTCTAGCCAACTCTTAATCTCTGCATGTGTGCTATATTCAGCACCATAATTTCATGCTTATTGCTATTACTTTCATTTATTTTTTGAAGTTGTATTTTCTAGATTATTGTTTTGTTTTACAAAGTAGTAATTTTATAATGATTTTGTAAAGTCTTCGAACCTGAGTGTGACTCTTCTCAGGTATTTTATTCGTTGTTGGACAGTAGTTATTACTCGATAAATATTTTTTATTGATTGAGAAAAACCTATTCTAAATAACTAGTTTTTTATTATACTTCTTAGCTTCCAATTCTGAAGAAGAAAAAGAGAATGGAGTTTTTCCCCTACAGATTAGGGGGAAAATATTCCTTCAATGAGTTTAGTACCCTAAGATATATTTTTGGTAGCATTAATTTGTCCAACTAATAGATTGTTATGGGGGCAAGTACTTATTGTGCTATATCCTTTTTTCCTTTGTATTTAAAATCTTGATTTTTGGTAATGTAAATATTATTTTATTAAATATGTCATAATTTCCTTTAGCATTATATTCCCTCTGATAACAGTTGAAATCAAGTATGAATTTTTTTTTTAAATTTAAGCTGAAAAGCAGGTTTGGCTCCTGTTGTCTAAAATATTCATCAACAAACAGGATGCTTTTCATATTCCTTTTTTCTTGTGCAGTTCTGCCCTGATCACGGTGAATTGTCAGTCAATAAGCAAACTTTTCCACAAGCACTTACATACATAAAATACAATCATTGGCACATATCTTCCCTTTTACCTGGTTTCCAGGTTGTAGTAGTGTATTAGCGTTAAACAGTAGTCACGCTACCCACATGGCAATGTGTATTCAGTGTGTTTTTGATAGATTTCTAATAGCAGAATCACTGTATTCAAAACAATCCAAAATTGACAGAAAGATATATGTGCGATGACACCCTTGTTTAAGGGTGGAAACAGCTTACAAGTTTCTGATTCGTGGCTCATTGAAAAAGAAGAAAGTTGCGTTTCCGCATAGGAGACCTAAGAATAATATCTTCAAATATTTCTTAATATTAAGAACAAACTACCATTATTAGGAATATAATCTCAATTTTTAACCATTTCTATGAAAAGAGATTTGCATAGCAAAAAAACTAGAATTGGTTTGAGAAAAAAAAAACAAATAACATCATCCTTAAAAATGGGATGAAGGCTATAATTGTATAATCAGAGCTGCGAAGTCTCTAGTAAATTAATTAGGAATATTTATTTCAGATAACATTTTTTTCAGATTTCATTGGATTACGATATAGTCTTCTTTCTGCAATACTATAATCTTGGACAACAGATTTTACCTTATTTCTAAAATAGAGATAGCAATAAGAACAATCTTGTCTTCTTGTTATTGTTGGAATTAAAGAGTATGACAAATAAAGCACTTAAATAAGTGCCCGGCTCAGAACTGTTGCTTAATATGTGCTCTCATTCATTAATTTTTAAAATATGTCCATGAGGAATATCTAACAAATATATTAAAGCTTTTCTCCATAATCATTGTAGTGACTCATTTTCCATTACACTTACACTCATTCTAGTGTTGTGAAAATAATATGGAAATAGAAAGAAAAAAAAAAAACGTGATTGAGAAACCTATGTAGAACTGAAGTCTTTCTCTTTAGGGATGAAGTCAATTTGGTCCTTGAGTAAATTTACTTTTCTAGCTATTATTTTCTTACAGTCAGCTTTAGCCTATTCCTGGAAATAATTGCCAAAGCCAGCAGCACTATTAGAAATAAATCCTTTGAGAAAATATTTTCAAGCCACTATCATATAGTTCCAAAATTTCTCAATATACCTAAAGAAGTTTATGAAATGTTTTTTAGCAACAAGTTAAAAACACAAAACCTTTTATATTCTAAGAGACTTTGTATTCTTCATTTGGAGAATACAGTTGATACTTAACAATCATCTAAAACAGAATGTCACTTTAAGCTTTGAAAATCAACATACAAAATAACAATCAAAAAGTCTAACTTTTTAAACAGATCCCTGGCATGTCAGTTTATTTTTATTTAGTTATATGTTCATGCTAAAATTTTTTAAAAATACATTTTTATTACTGGAGAGAATCAAGCCCATAAAAGTATGTTTTACTCATAGTAGATTTCATTTAATTAATGGATTATTCATTAGTCTAGCAGATGGGTGAAATTTAAATTTACTCATGTCACTTTAATTTGTTCGCCTGGCTGTTTCAAAGCAGCTGATTTGTTCTATTAGAGTATTTAAATAATGTTTCTGACTGTTCTGTTCAAGACTAAATAGACCTTTACCTGAGTGAAATCCAATAAGTGAAGTGGATTAACAAAAGTTATGTACGGGGAAGGGAAATGCTAGTGTGGCTCAGAACTTCTGTTAAAGTTTGAACTTTTACAAAACAAAGCTAAGGAAAGCTGATGACCAAGGATTAACAGGAAATTTTCTTCTCAGATTTAAAAATATAATCGGTAGAAAACTAGCCCAGAAAGAAAGGGCTGGCTTCTCAATGGAAAGAGGTTAATAGGGGTGCCCTCAAGATCAATTTTAGTACTGATGGTATTAAATCTATCAAAGATTTAGGAGACGAGATGGAGTTTTGCTAATGTCATCATTTCATTTTTCATAGTAAAAACAGGGAAAGATTAAGAGCACAGCTAAAAGAAAAACATACATTTTAAAAAATCTATTGGCCATTATAAAAAAAAATCAAAAGAGTCAATCCTGAACTTTTGACTATCTTGTACTTACGTGTTAATGGCTCAAAGAAAATCAACTGGGAAAAACATTTCAAGCTTTATTATTAATATCAGAGAAGAAATGATGTGTAATTCAGCTTTCTTCATCAAAAGAAGTATCCATATCAAAGGAAAATAATATATACACCAAAATTGTATATAGGGCAGGACTACTTATTTCTTTTACTTCCAGATTTGGGACTGGACAGCTGACACTGGTTTATGGTATTTGCTCAACACACACATGCCATGAGGCAAGTCCATGGTTACCTAGATGTATTGCCATTGGGTGCATATTGAGTCAAAGATCCCTTTACTGGAAAATCTGATGGATTGAAGAATAAGTGGAATAAGGTCCCTATGACTATTATATATTATCATCGTTGTTGTTTGCCTGTGAATATTGTTGTAATAAGAGAACCTTTAGATAATTCCTGTATTTCTTCTTTCTGCACTAAGGCAGGCCCTTGTGGAATTTGTACATTTTCTTGCATTTGGATCGTATTTACTCAATCACAAATAAATAGCTAAATTATGAAAATACAAGAATCTCTAGAACACTGTAAATACTTATATCCTGAAAACTAGACTACATTTAAAAAAGAAAGCTATGTCAATCTTAATGGATAAAAATAAATTTGCCTGGAGATTTAAAATACAGAATGCTGCAGAATGCACACGTAGCAGATTATACAATGTCGTCTTTGGGAAATACCTATTTCTGTGGCCAATATAGTCGAATGTATTAATTTGAGGTTCTTCCTTCTAAAGTTTGAAAGTCTGCACAACTAAAAATGTTACATTCTTTTCAACAATGTTATCTGATCAATTTGTTTTGCTTGGTTGTTATTGAATGTATTTTTATGATTACTGTAAGTTACAATCACACAAAGCTTAGTATAGAAGATTGGTTTCCCAGCTGCATTTTACAAAACTCTGTTTTCCTGGAAGAACTTGAGGGGATCGTGAAAACTGCCATCCATGATTCTGAAATCCAGATAAAATTGTTCAGCAAAACAGCTTTGCTATTTCTGTTAATTATTTGATACTTAAGAATTTAGTGTTATAAATTTGAGATTTAAAACTAGATTTTAGGGATCCCTGGGTGGCGCAGCGGTTTGGCGCCTGCCTTTGGCCCAGGGCGCGATCCTGGAGACCTGGGATCGAATCCCACATCGGGCTCCCGGTGCATGGAGCCTGCTTCTCCCTCTGCCTATGTCTCTGCCTCTCTCTCTCTGTGTGTGTGACTATCATAAATAAATAAAAATTAAAAAAAATAAAAAATAAAACTAGATTTTAGTAGCAGCTTTATTTCTTCTTCTGTTTTTCAACACAAGATCCTCTGTCTACCAGCATTTAAGAGCCACACGAACAGAGCCTCGGAAGGGCTTGTAACTTTTCCATGATCACACAGCTAGTCGTGGGTCTGGATTGGAGCCGTGCAGTCCAGCTCCAGAGACCCAGCTCTTATCTCCTGCAACATATTGCTGCTTGCTAGTTTAGGTATAGGATTATGGACTTCCTTTTCAGTCTTAATTGAATAATTTAATTATTTTTATTTTTTATGTTTTTTTAAAAGATTTTATTTATTTGAGAGACAGAGACAGAGACAGCGACAGAGATAGCACCAGCGGGGAGGAGAGGGAGAAGCAGGCCCCCCATGGAGCAGGGAGCCCAACGCGGGGCTAGATCCTGGGAACCAGGGTCATGAACTGAGCCGAAGGCAGACCCTTAACTGACTAAGCCACCCAGGCGCCCCTAAAGCCCACTTTTAGACTTGTGTTTCAAATCTGTCTCCTATATATCATTTCATGTCATAGTCCCATCAAGTCTGAGAGCTGTTATAAGGTAGATATTAATATTCCCATTTTTTTAATAGCAAAATGGTCCCATAAAACCGTAGCATGAAAGTTCTCCCTTCACTCTTATAGTTAATCTTAAATGATCTCTAGTCTATATCAGATGCTTCCAAAGTTCAGTTTTATAATCCATGTTCCTTGTGGCTACTTGCACTTCTGTTTGCCATTTGTGCGAGCAGAGGCCTGGAGGAGAGCCCTGACTCGGGCACAAGTGTGTCCCCGAAGGACCTCAGTGCTGACTGTCCTACCTGTGGGCCAGGGGCCCTGGGGTGGGGGCGGATGTTACCCAAAGACCCCACGGATGAGGGATGGTGTCGGGTCAGGGCCCTGGGCGCCCAGAGCCCCCGTGATCTCGGGGTGGGGGTTGGCCAGGCCTGGGCCCCCTGAGGGGCACCTGCCGGGCCCGGAGCTGCCTGCGTTGGCCCAGGGGCCAGGGGCACGGGCAGGGCACAGGAGGGCCGTGTTGGAGGACTGTCGCCCCAGAGGACGATATTTCTGTTTAAATTTTTTCAGCCATGGAGATTCCTGGATGGCTCAGTGGTTTAGCACCTGCCTTTGGCCCAGGGCCTGATCCTGGAGTCCCAGGATCGAGTCCCATGTCGGGCTCCCTGCATGGAGCCTGCTTCTCCCTCCTCCTGTGTCTCTCTCCTCTCTCTATCTGTCTATCATGAATAAAGAAATAAAATCTTAAAAAAAAAAAAAAAGTTTTTCAACCATGAACTTACGATGCGCTCATGACCAGCTTGGTGGATGCAACCAACGTGAAGCCTGCGACCTGTTCACGCGAGGGCCCCGCTGGGGACACCGGCTGCCCCAGACCCCCTGCCCGGCCCACACTCGCAGCCCCTCCTTCCCACCGCCTTTATGCCCGGGGCGTGTGGGCTGCCTCGGGCCCCCCGATGCCTCCTGCCCCCCACATCTCCCCTGCGCGGTCCTGGCTCCCGGTGGCTCCTGACCACACTTCCCACAGCTTGAATTCAGCACCGTGTTACGGCCTTAGGCCGTGGACGGTCGGCTCTTAAGGGCAGTCGGCCTCTGTGTATGTGTTTATATGTGTGTGGCTGTGACCTCTTGTGTGTACACAAAAACAGTTACCAGCACCTCTTAGCTCTGCGTGTTTTCCTGCTTGCTGGGGGTGTGTGTGTCCTGCGCCTGGTATGTAATTGGTGGAATCAGCTGGGGAAGCACCACGCGTGGGCTTGGGCCCCTTCCAGCATGACTGCTGCAGCAGGAGCTTTTGCCTGGGGACCTGGAAACGAGCATATAGCATTGGGAATGAGGAGGTTATTGAGGAGGCTATTGCCTTGTTCTGGGCGAGCCCCCAGTACCGAGGACGGGATAAATTTTGGAGCAGGAGATAGCAAGATTGGGGACTTGATTGATCGGAGTGTACGGAAGGAGGGGAAAACCGGCATCTGTTGGGTTTGAGCAAATGAGCAGGTGACTACAGAAAGAGGCGCCAGTGGGGAAGGGAGGTAGGAACAGTGATGATCTCAGCTACCCACACGATTCTCAGTTGCCTGTCAGAAATCAGACTGCACTCACCCAGTGAAACGGGTTCTTCTAATCCATCACTAAACTGAAAGCAGAAGAATATGACCTCTGAGCTGTATGTGCCAAACTATATTTAGGCGCCAAGTTTAGAAGAGGCTTACTGAATTATTAAGGGAGATTAGGACTCCTCTTCCCCTAGAGGCATTTTTTTTTTTTTTAAGTACACAGATGCATTTGTCTGCTGTGTTTTGAAAATGATCTTGCCCAGGCAAGAGAATTGCCAGCCCCGCTCACCTGTGCAGGACTCCCCCAGAGCTCTGAAACCGCCATCCGCTTATCCTTATGTTGCCTCTGTCACATGCTTCTGGTGTACCACGACTTTGAGAAGCAAATGGTTTCCCTTCGCTAAGTCAAAAAGCCATTGTGATTCACTAAAGTGTGTTCTCTCCGTCATAAAATTCAAGGCCAAATCTCATGTTAACTTTAAAAAGGTACTGATTTTTCAATGACTTCCTTTTCCATGTACTGTGTTTTCATCCAAAAAAGTCCTAATATATACGTTAGAAAGCCGTATCATATATACAGTCGTGAATGCGATTATTTTTGCATGTTTTTACCCCATTTTCTTCATGAAATTTCTATGTAATCCAAACTAAGTGCAGAAAGCAAGAGCATGGTGTCATTCAAATAAAATACAAATGAAGCATGCTATATTAAAAATTTTGCATATTAAGCTAGAGTCCATTTCCAAAAGTAATTGCTTCGTCAAGCAAATCTGTAACTATCCTCATAACCAGCTGTCTGGCTCCTCAAGATTTACTTCACCGTGTTCCAACATGGATAGTGAGACTAGACACTAGGAGAAGAAATGCGTTACAGCTCTGAAGCCTTTACCAAGGGGGCCCCTGGGTGGCTCAGCGGTTGGGGTTCTTCCTTGGGCTCAGGTCATGATCCCGGGGTCCTGGGATCGAATCCCATGGTGGACTCCCCACATGGAGCCTGCTTCTCCCTCTGCCTGCCTCTGCCTGTCTCTCTCCCTGTGTCTCTCATGAATAAATAAGTAAAATATTAAACAAACAAACAAAAAAAGAAACCTTTAATCAATACCCTCTCCTCCAACCTCACAGGTAGAATTGAGCATTCATTTCATCCTAAGTCATTTATAGATGCTATATGTTAGATATTGTGCTGGATTCTGGGAATTAAAAAAAAAAATAGCTCTTTGAGGAACCTCCACACAGTTTTCCAGAGTGGCTGCACCAGTTCACATTCCCACCAACAGTGCAGGAGGGTTCCCCTTTCTCCACATTTCTCCAACATTTGTGAGCAGTGGGTGTTATTCTATATGTTGGCAAATTGAACACCAATAAAAAATAAATTTATAAAAATAAATAAATAAATAAATAAATAAATAAATAAATAAATAATAAAATAGCAAAACCATTAGCAGTCCTCACATTCCAGTAGTAGAGACAAGCATCTACAATAGTAATTTAGAAGTATAAATTCTATGGTAACAGTAATCAAAAGGCATTATAAGAGCATTTGTGCTTTTGCATGCGGCATAAGGGAAGGATTCTTGGAGAATATCTGAGCTAATGGGGCCTGGCTTCGGCCCGGGCTGTGATCCTGGAGTCCTGGGATCGAGTCCCACGTCGGGCTCCCTGCATGGAGCCTGCTTCTCTGTGTGTGTGTGTGTGTGTGTGTGTGTGTGTGTGTGTGTGTGTGTCTCATGAATAAATAAATAAAATCTTTAAAAAAAAAAACCCTGAAAGTGTTATTTGTTTCATATTTGAAAAAAAAATGTCACCAATTGAAATTTTATTACTTGTATGTAGATTTAAAAATAAATATCAAAAATGTCTTAATGTCTTATTCTGTATTTTCTTTTTTCCTTATTTCCTATAACTTAGTCATAACTTATAGGTAAATGGGAATGACCACTGGCAAGTATTTGGTGACTGTATAGTCTGAATGTTTGGATCTAATGTGGAACCAGAAATGACAAATATCAATGTTTTATTGGAAAGTACTCTTACCGAACTATCAGATTCTCAATTGGCAAGCATATCCTACTCAGAAGCTAGAGTTAAATATTTTAACTTAGGATTTAATAATACTTGATTTTAATGTTTTTTTTTCTGTTTTCAGCACTAGAAATTATGTTTTTATATTTCGTTGCAGTAGTGGGTGTGTTTTTAAATAACCTGCTGATAGGATACCAATCTCTTCCTCTACAAATACAGAAAACCATTATGTAAACTTGCTTGTGATTGTATCATTTGGACTCCTGTTCCGTCGTCCTAAGAAGTCTTTCTGATCCTTTTGATAAAGTATGGTGATATTTTAGCCTTGATGTAGTAGTTTTAGACTATTGAATAAATTGAATATATTGCTGAAATCAGATTATTTGGGCATGCCACTCAAAATCATTGAAATGCTCTTTAATAGCATGGTTAGTGTCAGAAAAAAAATATGTTTATTGCATTCTTCATTTGGAAAACCCACGTGAGCTTCATTCACCTCCATAATCAACAGACCTGAATATGGCAAAGGCAGTCTTCTATTCACTGCCCATTTTTTTTCACTCAACACATGGAAAAGAGAAGGCAATTATAGTCATCATTTTATGATTTCCCTCAATAGTGAGTCAGGCTCAGGTAGCATTATGCTTGACTCTTGACTGTTCCCAATGAAGGGGAAGATGTTCCTAGCATCTATGTTGACATTCGAGTTTTATTTAACTCTCATTTCCAAGTGCCAGCCTTCCCCTCTGCATTAATAGCTGTGTTTTCTCAGTTTTGAATTCACTGTCTTGTTGCTGCATCTGTATGTAGTCTTGGTTTTGGGGAATGACTGGTACCAAAATTTATGGAGCATCGTGCCCTCAAGTTTCTCCCACTCATTCATCAAGAGCACATCCTCTGTACATCAGTGATTTATTCAACTGTTAAATGGAGCGTCTGGTACTACTTACAAGAGACGACCGTACCTGCTCTACATCATATATGCGTCCGTGTTGGCATTATGTCATGTCTAACAGTGTTCACTGATGCAGACATTTTGCCAATAGCTTTCCTGATTTTTTTGAGTGCATAATATTTATCATTAATTTTCTCAGTGCCTTTCTAGGCCTCTCAGAATATCATGAATTTGAAATCTACCTTTGGTCTTTCCTTCTCTGGGTTAACTAAAGTTATTAATTTTATCATGGAAAATATTACTTGCTCTCCTTCTGTAAAGTAAAAACTTGCTTGGCTTACTAAAAAGGTGAATGAGCTTGTTTTGAAAATGGTGAGACGCTATCAATAGATGTAAGCCACTATTTAACAATAATTTATTATGGACAGTATGATGAGACCTAGAGATGGATGGATCTCCAGTATATGAAAATTAAGTACTCAAGTTGTGCTTCATTTTTTGTGCTCGGGTCCTTTTTTATTACTGCTCGTCCTAGAACAAAGAGAATCACATCATATTTTGGCATTTGATTCTTGTTCATTCTTTATGTTAAGGACCTGGATATGTTCATCACTGGTTTTAGGCTTTGATGAACCAGTTCTGTGACACTGATACATTTTTTTTTCACTGATACATTTTTAATTGTTGCTACTTAGCAACAGAAATGTACAGATTAAGAAAGCAAATTTAACATGTGTGAATAGTAACACAGCTTGAAAATAGGTTAGTTGAGAGAACTGGACCAGCACAGTCCTTATGGAAGCTGTGTGCTATTAATAATGTAACAATTATTAAGAATGTAAGTGGGTTCATTGAAAACCATAATTAAACTTACATTTTAAACTTCTGAAACATGTAGAATAGGGCAAAGATGGGAGGGGTGGGGCTCATTTAGAAGGTTGATGTGGCTGTTCATTTGCATTTAGCTACTCTGATGGGTTTTTTTAAAGATTTTATTTATTTGAGAAAGAGGATGAGCAGTGAAGGAGGGCAGAAGGAGAGGGAGAGGCAGGCTCCCTGCTGATCAGGGAGCAGGATATGGGGCTGGATCCCAGGACCCTGAGATCATGACCTGGGCTGAAGGCAGACACTGAACCAAGTGAGCCACCCAGGCGCCCCTACTCTGAATTTATTTAAAGAACTATAATAACAATAAAATAAATTAAATGTAACTATGGGAACTTAGTGGATATTTTACATTAAAAATGTCCTAGTAAATTTTATTTATTTATTTATTTATTTATTTATTTATTTATTTATTATTTATTTATTTAGTTAGTTAGTTAGTTCTAGTAAATTTTAATCTCCGGTGGAAAATTTTACACACACACACACACACACACACACACACACACACTTCATTACTTCTGTTCTCTAGGTTTCTTAATACAAATTCTGTACGCTGTTAGAAACTTGAGTATTGTTTCCAGGTTGCCAAAATTAGGTTTTAATTCTGGCCAAACCATCCATAAGTTACTCAAGCCCTTCCTATTCCAGTTTCATATTTTATAAAATTGTGGGGGGAGATACCAGTCTTTTAGAGTTGTTCTGAGCATTAAAGCAAATATTATACTTAACACTTTTTCCATAGCACACACACTCTGGATTTAATACTTAAATGCCTGTATGTTTTCTCTGCACTATGTAATCACATCAATAAGTTAAAATTTTGGGTTGCTTCTTCTGTTGTTTTATAGTGGGATTTTACTGACAATACTTAATTGTTTAGGCTAATTTTTCTTCACTAAAATAATCAGATGAGCTTGTTATGTTAGCATCCTATAGAGGAAGCAATAAAGTTAGTATAATTTTTAAACAGTCTGGTATTGGCACTGAAACAATACAGGCTCTTAAAAAGGTTCCTGGAACAACTAATTCTGAGTGAAGTATATTTCCTCTGTTATTAAGGGTTTTGGTTTGATTTTGGCATGACCTGGTGACATGATGAAGCAGTTGAGATCACTTTCAGATCTATGTGAAATGAAAAGAAAATTGCAATGATGAGATGGTTGACAAATGAAAAGAAATGCACTTGTGTCAAAGAGAAAAATAGAGGCCTCTGGCTGCGGGTCCTTGGCACGCGTCCACGAAGGGGGCTGCTCTCTCACTCAGCACGCAGTGTCATCTCAATTATGTCTCTCTATGTGAGTCTTCACCCTGTGATGCGGAGCTGCAGTGAGGGAATCGGGCTTCCCATTGGAGAAGTTTGACAATCCTGCTTTTCCAAAATGTCATAGTATTATTATTTAACAGAGATATTTTCATTATATTTTGAAAAGAGAGGTGATGTGTATAACTTAAATAGGCAACACTTAAATTTAAGAACACTTTTTTGTTTCAGGTTTTGGTAAGATAACTGATGACTTGTAATTTATTTGTAATTATTTATAGTTACAAATTTATAATTGTTTGGGGTTTTTTTGTTTGTTTTTTTACTGGAACATGACTAGTACTTAAAGGCATTGGATAAATACCATTTATTTCCCCATCACTTTGTGCATTGTACTCCTTTGGGCTGGAGGACCTAAGCTCATCCAAGGAACATCAAAAAGATGAGATGATTATCTTTAAAATAAACAGATTTAATGTGTTCATTTAGTGAAAACTAATGAAGTTATTCTTCATTCAATAGGTTAATTTTAAGTGAGCATCTACAAATGTGCCATTGTGCCTAAATCCATGATCAATGCAAAGAAATATGGCATAATTTTTGTCTTTGCAAAATGCACAGTCCTGTTGGAAGAGAAATGACATTCTAAACCCTAAGAAACATTCAAAGTAGACCATGTTACCTTTACCGGGAGAGTAAGATAAAAAGCCACAGTTACGATGATGAGCTTGAATAATTGTTTTAGTTAATATTTTCAATATGCAATTTTTAATATGTCAGAAGGCGTGAATGATATTTTTGAAAAAGGATTCCCTAAATAATTATAATCACACTGTGAATGTTTTAAGAAAAATGTTACAAAATGTCTTTAAAATATATATTTCTGATGTTCTTCATTCCTTGATGAACCAGACAAATGAGTTATACTTTACTTCAGAAAATGCATACAAAATTGCACCCTCAAAGCATGTAGAAGAAAAAGAAATGGGATGGAACTGCCATACCTTAGTTGCTGAGCACTACATTTTAATGATTTTTTAAGGCCTTCCACTTAACTATGTTTTTTTTTTTTTATAAAACAAGCAAGCAAAAATCCTATGTGCTAGTGAAGTATAAGTAACCTTAATTGTTGAAGTGTAATTATTTAAGTTTTTAAAATGAGTTTACTTATGAGAATTAGTAGATGACTGGATAGACAGTACTAATTCAAGAAAAATCATTATGATTTCAGAAGAATCAAAAATTAGCCACTTGGATATTTCTTTAAATGAAACCCAGTTTTGAAGAATTCATAGTAAGGTACTTTTTCTTAGGTGCTCAAATGGTTTGTACTTACCAGATACTCTTTTTACATTTTAAAATTCATACTGAAATGCTCCAAGAAAGCATTAGAGTATATTAGAATATTATAAATAGCTACAGCTTGATCATGACATTTGGTTGCTGGCAATGTCCTTGAGCAACCATTCATGTGGAAGATAAATAAACAACAAAACCCTTTAAACAGCTTTCCCCTTAGCTTTACAATTCAAAACCAGAATTCTCGAAATTTTCAGCACTGGTGTTTAATGATACATCGAAACTTCACTTGCAGAGAAAGAGTTTGCATTCATGTACAAAGATGAGTGGGAAGGCTCAAGGGATTCAGTTTAGCAGAAAAGCTTTATGCTTAACAGCATTATCTATTCTTTTTAGTTTTTTATTTGTTAGATTCCTGTTAGATTGGGAGGCTGTTTTTATTTCTACTTGGCTGTTTTCCCTAGTACCTTACACACATATTCTTCAAGGACCTGAAAACGGACAAAGTAATTCAGAAATGTACTTTTTTTTATCCAAAAAGTATTTGACTTTACATTTTGAAAATTATAGATGAATGCTTTTATTTTCTATACAGAGGTAGACGATGGATTACATAGCCATAGATAACAAGTAATCCAATTTGGGGAAAAAAACAAAAGCAAAAAAAACCTCTTCCCAACTATCTTCAGGTTTTTTTTTTTTTTAAGATTTTATTTATTATGAGAGACACAGAGAGAGAGAGAGAGAGAGGCAGAGACACAGGCAGAGGGAGAAGCAGGCTCCATGCAGGGAGCCTGAGGTGGGACTAGATCCTGGGTCTCCAAGGATGCGCCCTGGGCTGAAGGCGGCGCTAAACCACTGAGCCACCCAGGCTGCCCGATTTTTTTTTTTTTTTAAGAAAAAGACTTATTTATTTATTCCTTGAGAGAGTGGGGGCTGATGAAGGGAGAGAGAGAGACTCCAGCAGACTTCACGCTGAGCACGGAGCTGGACAGGAGGGCTCCATCTCACAACCATGACCCTGACCTGAGCTGAAACCAAGAGTTGGTCACTTAACCGACCGTACCACTTCGGTTTCCCCATCTTCAGGATTTTACTCTTGAAGGTGATAACGTTATTACACCCCTACTACAGAATTACAATAGACTTAATAGCCACATTTCATTCATATAATGTGCCACGTAGTTTTCTAAGCACTTCACGTGTAGCATCTTATTTAATCCTTACTATGGCTCTTTGAAGTAGATATTATTTTTCCCCCTTTTCTTGGATTCAGGAATTGGTGCATGCGGATGTTTAGTCATTTGCACTTAAGTACCCAGCAGGCCCGTTCCACAGCTCACTCTGTTTACCTTATTTCATACACATACATGGTCTCACAAATAGAAGTCTCTACTCTCCTATTGGCTACCTTCAATAATCTAGGTAATGCACCAGGTATAGAACGTAGAGGCTAGGCAATATGCTTGTGAAACTTGTTCTAGGCCCATGAAACGGGCTACTGTAAAATAAAAGCAGTGCTCAAAGGTTCTTGGCCACAGCAATCACAGAACATGATTGACAGCAAAACCCACATAGGCAGTATGGATGCAGGTTCTAATTAAAAAACGCATTCTTTGGGTCTCCATGGAATGAAAAAGATGTTTAATAGGCGTTTGATGACACCATCTGTTCTACAGGGTAACCTAAAATAAAATAAATTCTTTACAAATTAAACTCATATAGAACATCTAAATTTTAAGTTGGAATATCAAATAATCTAAGATACCAAAAGTTTATTCTTTCTACACTTTGAAAATAACATCCATTGACTTCAAGGATTTTTTTTTCTCTGCCTTGATGAGGGTTATTTTGATATTTAATGTTCAAAGTCCTTAGATTTCATAACAACTCCTTTAGGGTAAAATTGCTTAAAGTTAATATATTCATTGCTTTCTTACTCTGTGCTTAGCACTGAATAAGAAATAAGTGAAGTAGTAAATATGTTCCTTGCCCTGGAGAAACTTGCTCTCTAGTTGGGAAAATAAGAAAAATACTTGAAAGATCAAAAAATAATAAAAGGCAGTTCAAAATGAATATCATTATGCTAGCCTGATATTCATAATTGATGAACTTTTAAAGCACTTTTCAAATTTCCAACATTATACGTACACTTCCTTTCGTCAAAGATTTTCCACCTTCGTGTTTCAAAGGTTCTCCAATAACCTTTTCCCCTCCTGTCACTTGATTTCTCCCAGTAATTTGACATTTTTGTTATTCAAATTGATTGTTACTCCGCTTCTAAAGCATTAAATATGTTAATGCTATCTCCAGAGGATACATATGGTCAGTAGTTTAAATTTCATTTTATAACTAAATCCAGACATAGAATTTTAATGGTGGCTTTTCTGCTATTAAAGTAACCTTCAATCAGGAAAAAAAAAAAAAAATTGTAGCTCATTTATTATGTTCCAGGAACTTACTGACTGCATTAAGATCCATTTAATTTATATGTTCATCCATTCATTCACTTATCAACCCAAATATTTATTGAATAATAATTTCGTACCAAGCATTTTAGTATGGGGAGACAGTAAATAAAAAATGTAAGTAAGTAAAATATGGCTGATATTAGATGGCAATAAGTGCTAGGGAGAAAAAGGAAGCATCGGTGGTTCCTGGATTTTTAAAAAGATGGTTAAGGAAAAGTTGACGAAGAAGGTGACATTTGAGCAAAACTGTATAGCAAGAGAGAGAGAGTGAGACAACTGGATATCTGGGAAGAACATTTTAGACAGAAAGAAGAGGAAGTGCAAAGCTCCTGCCAGAGGCAACAACGTGCCTGGCTTGTTTGAGTGGAACCTAAAGAGTAGATTAGACTGAGGATAGTGGGTCTGAGGCAGGAAGACCCAAGGTTGGGAGTGGGGCTGTTAGCAGCGAGTCCTGCTCCCCCACCTCAGTTCTTGAGTTCCAAGAAAGAATTGAGAGCCAAGCTCTTATAAGCAAGCATTTACTAGTGAACGTGCGCTCTCAAGGAGGGAAGGCAGGCAGGCCCAGAGGTGCCTGGAGCCAGGGCTGTCTTGTCTTTCTACTTACATGGGTTCTAGGTGATAACTAGGGTGGTCTGTGACTCAGTTTGCCTCCAGTCATCTAAGGGACTCTTCCTACCTGTGGGTAGTGGGTAGTTTCTGGTCCAGGGTGGTTCTTGTTGGAAGGCTCCTGGCAGCTGCCTCCCCCAAGGTGGGGGTCAAAACCACAATGTAAATGATTTATGACAAGCCACAGGTTGCTGTAGGGCAGCAGTTCTTAGGGAAGAGCACATGCTTGTGTTCTGGGCCCCCTCCCCACAACTGCTCGGGTTCTGGAGGTGATTGGCCTTCTGTGTTTTTCAGCAGCTGGACAGTCCCATTCCCTGCTCACATCAGGCTGGCGGCCTACTGTGTCACAGGGGGTAGTACCATGTGCAGGACCTAGAAGCCTGTTGTGATGATTGACTCGCTCCTCCAGCTTCTAGGTGGGTATTCGCAGGAGGGGCTCTTCAGGGTCCCTCTGACAACTGTGTGGAAGAGGGAAGAAGAAAAAAGGGAAGGCAGGGGTTCATTTGAGTTTAGTTAGGAGACTGCTGCACTGATTACAGCTGCGGGTGATAGTGGCTGAGATTAAAGAAATAGTGGCAGAGGTAGTGACAAGCGGTCAGACTTCGAACATAGATTGCAGAGGGAAAGGGGAGAATTGATGAGGGAATGGATGCGAAGCGTCAGATGAAGGGTGGCCTTCGGATGACTCCAGAGCTTTGGCCTGGAGAACTGGAATGCGGAGCTATTTATGGAGATGGTAAGGGAGGGGTGGAACAGCTGTGGTCTTGCAGATTTTGTTTGAGATGCCCATTGTGCATCCCAGCTGAGATGTCTGACAGGCAATGGGATGGATATGGGAATCCAGAGCTCAGGGAGAGATCCAGCTGGAGATGAATACCCAGAAGCGCTTACCTTCGCGGTGCATGCTTTGCTGCTCCGGGCAGGCGTGACTACAGTGATGGAGAAACAGGCCTTAGCACGAGTGGAGGTTCCCCTTTGCTGTCCGGAATGCATGAGGGGTCCCTGCAGCCTTACTTTTTCTGGAGGTTCTTCATATTGACCCCCTTCACAATGAAAACACCTCGTCATCCTTTGGAAAAGAGCTTGATCGTTTTTACTGTGGTGAAACAACTTCTTGTTCCTCATCAGTAAAACTTCGTGGGCCTTTTTGGTCCGATAGTGCTTTGATCTTAACCACATTAAAGTGCAGCTTCCCTGTGTGTGGGCCTGTTCTTTCACCACACTGTGAGTTTTGCAAGGAAAGGGGTCATGTCTTATTTATTTTTATATCCTATAGAATTAATCTGGCCCCTTTGTATTTACTAGCTAAATTTTTGTTAAAGTTGCTTGTTCTAGTAAAAACTTAGGTTGTCGTTTATTCTGTGTTTTAAAAATTGCCTATATGCTTCAAACATATTTGCTGATTCATTATCCTAACATTTATTTATTTAGCACTATTTCAACCTCAAGGCCCATTTTACATGTCTGCTTATCTCCACGTAGGGCATAGTTTCCAATTTCAGGTTTGCATGTTAATATGGGAGACCTGAACACACAGACATACAAGGTGAATGGAAGATATTATGCATTAAATGCTTTCAGAGAAGTGCAGATAAAAGCCTTTGAGAATTAAAGATCACTTATTACTTTGTAAGGAGTCCTGGGGCAGGCTTTAACTGGGAAAATAGTATATTTTTAACTGGGCATCCAGGTACTTCCATGTGGACATCTACAGGAGGAAGATATTCTAAATATATGGAATGAAATACATATATTGGGCAATTCACATTAGCTTTCGCATCAGACAGGTAGACTGGCTTGTACTCTCCAAGGAATACAAGTCCTTGGGAGAAGTATATGAGATAAAGGTGTATTAGGAGACCCTTGGGTTCTAGGGAAAGAGTGTTTGTTTGTTTAACTTAGTTGTTTAGCCTAGGAAACCTTCCACAGTGTTTTGAATAAACAAGTTATGTAATTAGAACTGCTCTTTGGAAGGTCTGGGTGAAGAAGGCACTGGAAAGTATTGGTAATAACCAGAATTTCCAGGAGTTTAGGTGAGAGAGGGTTAGGCCCTGGATTAAAGAGAGGGACCAAGAAATGCCATAGATCTTCTGAAATGATGCAGTAAATAGATTGCAGTAAAGAGATGATAGTAAATAGTAAATAATTGTAAATAGATGCAGTAAGTAGATTCAGGGCTAACTGAAGCACAGAGAAGCCAACGATATTGTCAAGATTTTTGTAGAAGAACTAAGGCCTTTAGGACCACTAAGAACAAATATAAAATAATTCCTTAGTGCTTTTGCACTTTTACATACTTTCTTCTTCTTTTACTGTTCTTCTGTGAAATTAGGAGCTTCTACATAATACTTCAAAATGTAGCCTTACTAGTACTGGCTAATAGAAACAAAGGAAGGCAATGTCCTTCGTCATCATTATCATGTAGTGTCACCATGTCGTGTTGTCCTGTGGAAACATTTGAAAATATTAGTAACTTTTAATAGAAAACCGCTTCATAAAATCTTTTACAATAAAGTGTGTAATGATAAATTGGAAACTTTTTTACTTACAGGATTTAAGGGGATTTCATTTGCTTTCAAGGTCAGTATAAAACACACTGGAACATTTTTCTGACCCTATAGATTGGCTCAAGGCTCAGTCCATACTCTAAGCCTAATTGTTCCAAAGATAAGGCAATGAATGCTTCAGAATACATGTCAAGATAAATTGCCTATCACCTGTTTCTGCCTTACATGTGTCTTCATATATGGGACTTATGCAGATTTGGGGACAAAATCAAATAGGATAATAAAAGATATTTCACAAAAGAACAAGGACTGTGATAGAACATAATAGAAAAGCCATAACCAAACATTTAAAGACTAAAGTTTTGAAATTGGAAAATATTAGCGCCCCCTCCCCACATTTGTTGAGTGTAAAGATGTTTATTAGTTAGTGTGTTTTTTTTTTCCTGGACATTTTCAGACCTTAAAATAATGTACATAAGACGTATAGCAGTGCTTTAAAAGTTTTTAAGGGGCAAATATTCATAAAGCTGATCTGAGTACGAATATTGTAGTCATTAGATCATTCACTAACTTTAAAATGACCGTATTTAATTTTTGCCCTTGTTCCTTTATCTTAGGAGATCATGAATCTTCAGTTTTAATATAGGTTCCCATTTTCCAGGTATAAGTTAAGGAATTCATTCTTCTTATCTCTGTCAATTTTCTGATTTACAAATGAGCTGCAGCAATTAATCCCTGCAAGTCTCCTGTATTAATTATAGTCTTGGGCAGTTTTCCTTGCAGTTTTGTAATTCTTTTTGTCACATTTTCACTGTGTTTAGTATCTCAGCTTGATGCTTGTTGACATGCTGATTCATGTTTTAGTGCGCTGGATAGGTTTTATTCATCTAGAGGAATGAGTATAAAGAGGTCACACCTTATAATCGCACTGGCATTTCTGGTGTGTGTAGGCCATATATCTCCTTTTAATTTAATCTCTGAAAAACGTACAGGGATTTCTACAGCTAAGCTGTACAAATCGATGAAATTTATAATCAAGGCTGTCTAATCTCTAAACCTAATATAAAACTTCACAACTATTGATTACAAGCAAAGGATCTGCAAGCTGTTAATCATGCATGAAAGCAGAGAATAAATGGCGGCTTCAGAAAAGGAAATGGACAAATAATCATCAGCCCTGCAGTCCTAATCTGTCTTTCTCTTCGCCTGAAGCAAGCATGTTACCAGACACTTGAATTTTAAAATCAAATATGTTAAAGTGTATCAACAGCCATTATCATTTTTGAAATTTGTGTACTATAGCTCTTTTTTTTAGTATAATTTAGAAGGTTTCTCTTCTTCAGAAATGGGATCAAAAGCAAATTAGTCTATTGAATATGTTCACAGAAAGAATAAAGGGAGGACCTAAGTTGACGTAGTAAAATCATAACCTTTGTAAGGAGCAAAATGGCCCATATGTACTTGGAATATCATTATAATGTGATTGTTGTTCAGGGATCGGGGGGATGGAGGCTTTGGTGTCATGAGACAGCTTCGCTTAAAATGGTCCCTAAGCATTCCATTAACTATATGAATTATATACTTTGTAATAATGTTTCTAGTTTGAATTGACTGGTTCAAGGACAGGTGTGAGATGCTTCCAAGGGAGTTACGTCATTGAGGAAAACACTAGTTGGGCATCAAAGCATCGTTAGCACTGTTGGGATGAAAATATGCGTGTAAATGCATTTTTTTGTCAGACCTATCCATTCAGAAGGAAAATAATTAAACTGCATTACAGATTCACTTTTCTATGTACCTACAAAGCCATGTTGATATGTAAGACTAAGCAGTCTTAATAAATATCACATCGCGACAATGGAGTAGGTACCAGAAACCAACCAGCTGGGTCACTACAGCTTAGGACAAGAGACTGATGTGTCCTGTGCAGAATTATTAGTTCCATATTCAATGTGTTAGGATCTGTGGGAGCACAGTGGGCAAATGACCCTATGCTCAGAGGGCATGCAGGAAATGAAGACAAAACCCCTCGTTTAAGATCATGTTTCGAGCATGTGTCAAGCACTGAGTTGGCACGTGGCAAGCACAGAAGGAACACTCCGTCAGCACGTGGTGGCTTGTGCAGCCCATCGTGGAACAGGAAGGTTTGTCAAGTGCTGTTCAATGGAGAGATCACTGAGCTGACCTCCCCAAGATTATCCAGGAGTTGACCGGGCCCTAGTGGGGCAGTAGCCTCCCAGAGAGGTCGCTGGGCGCCCTATGGCCTCGGCTGCCTCACGGGCCTGCTGGGGGGCTGCCTGCTGGCCAGGCTGCACTGACCTCTCGACCCCGAGGGCAACGGGCTCCGCTCCATGCGTGTCTCATTCTAGAAGAGATGGTGGGGGTGTAAGAACAAGCAGCAGCTCCCGGGACCTTGGAGAGGCTGACCACCGGCCTGACATCACCCTGGGCCTAATTCTGTGCCCAAAGCGAGTGGCGAGGCAAGCCCCCAACCGAAGGATGCACAGAGAGGCCCCACCTCTCCAGGTTGCAAAGTCACGGGGCCAACGGTGTGAGTACAAGAGGGATCAGAATCGGCATTGCAACTACTGTACAGAACTGGTTCTTAGGTTCTATCTTCATTAGGCTTTTAACTTCAAATATAAAAATTTATCAGCACTATTTGCCTTACTGTTCAGAAAATAAAATTTTCAAGCATATGCTACGGGCCAAACAGTGTGCTGGGCGTACAAAATATTTCCCTCATTTTTTTCGGACAACCTAAGAAGTGTATTGTTTATCTTCTTTTGAGGGATAAGGAAAGGCATTGAAAATCGCTTCTGGAGTTCTATAGACAAGACCTCTCAAGCCATCTTATGTTTTACACTACCTACTGTGTTCTCGTTTTATGTTTTTTTTTTTTAGGATTATATACAAATCACTCCCCCTTTTATGTCTGATTAACACTGTTGCTAAATATTTTTATGAAAGATAAAGCTTGTTTTTAAAGGAAGAGTCAATTTTTCTCTTCCATAAATTAAGAAAATGCCTTTTCCCTTTTTTTTCTATTTTTTTGCTTTATTCAAGTATAGGCAGGTATCTATAGAGACTGCTTTATTTTTTAAGTTCTATTTAAATTATGACACATAAGTGGAATATGCAATATCAGAGATGACTTGAAGTGGATTCATTGGTGGTAATCACGTTTCTCCCAACACAGTCTAATGTTGTCACATAAACATATAAGAGGAAAAAAAAAAAACATTTAAAGAGTCCCCAGATTTTCAACTACTCCTGTTTTGGAAATGAGGATTCATGATAAGACATTGAGGAAAATGTATCTATTGGGAAAAGAATGATCTTTGTCTTTTTCCCTTGTCACTTTGGTTATCTGGTTCTCTAAAAGTCAAATGCTTTCCTGAGTGTTATTTTGGAGAAGATGCAAATGGTAAGGCTATTAGAATTATCTGATAAACTTCAGACTTCTGAAAGTAGTGGAAATGACATGTTTTGGGTTAATTTGATGATGTGCTTAGTATCGTTCTGATGGCGCTGGGTAAATATTACTGTGACTCTGTGGGAGGGCTGAGTGAGCCATACACCCTGTCATTCTCCATCCCCTGAGTGTGCGCTTGTCATTTTCACAACACAGCCAGGAAGCCAGAAGAGCTGACAGTTGGTTTGTGATTATTCCTGGACCTGAGGCTCCCTCATGTTACCGTACTAATCAAGTCATCTCGCCAACTTATCATTAACTCAATTTGACCCATGGGAGCAGAGATGAAATCTTTTTGGCAAGACTAATGATGCTGTGAGATTGAAAAGATGTGCAATGTAAAACCTTGATCCTCCTCCATCCTTAGCGCATGGAAAAGAAGAAAAACACCAAGCATCAGTAGGGAGAAGTAACGGCAGTGTCTCCCAAAGACCTTAAGTTTTTCCTCCCCCAAGGCCTGCCAGGGTTTTCTTCCTATTTATATTTTATTTATTTATTTATTTATTTATTTATTTATTTATTTATTTATAATTCCCCTTTGTTCAGAAATTTCATCTCCATTATTTTTTACTTTATGCTAACAAGTATCTTCCCTGGCAGTCAGGAAATTCACTTTTCCTGTATTTGTTTTGATGATTGGAATGAAAATTATGCTCTGCAGTCTGCTTCGAGGAGTTCTGATGAGAAGGCTGCCCGGAGCACAGGAGCTCCTTGTTACGCTTCAGTGTTCTTAGTTGTGTACATTTTTGACAAGATCTTCTTCTTCTTCTTTTTTTTTTTTTTTCCTTGGCATGAGCTTTGGGACATCTTCTGTTTTTCTCTGACTGACAGCTGGATAATAAGTTTTATCATTAGAAACTGATTCTCGGGAAATATGATCTTTGCTCTTGATTCTCTTGTAACTGCTAAAGCTTTTGTTTTCACAACTCTTTCAGAATAACTGGAGATTATCACTGCAAAAGGACATGGATATTGACCTGTCATGTCACGTGTTGTTTAGCAAGTACCAAAAACATTGAATTCCCTTTTATCCATTATCTAGAACCGCTTATTAAACCATCTTGCCATTGAGAGGGGACTCAAAGTCAACATGTTCTATCTCTTCATGTCGCCTTTATTTTTTTTTAACCTTCAGAGAATTATTAAGTAATTCTTCATTTTCTCCTATCAGGTTGGGTTAAGTATTTGACACAAAAATTATTACAGGCGTAAATCCCAGGCTTGATCTGTTTAAAATTTATGTGAAGGCAGTGATATATTAACTTCTTTATTTACCTGCTAATTGTTTGGTGTTGGCAATAAGTGTGTATGTACATTTTCTACCATTTCTTTTCTTATTTTTTTTCTTGATTTTATATGGCCATTTTCACTGGATCAGTGAGGAAATGGAGGAGCAATACATGGAAAAGGGGAATGGGAAAAGTTAGTAAAATCGACTGATCAACATTTTGCAGGGAAAACAAAGAAAACCAGATAATACTGACATTTCTAATCACATATTTCTTTTTCGATTTACAAATTAGTATTTTCCTAGGATTTATTAGAAATGAATAAATGGAGGAGGGCTTTATCCCAGTTTGGTTGCACATTTGTCCGTAGCGCAGTTAATTAAGAGAGTTGAGATTCATCAGCTGAAGAGTAGAATGGGAAAAGACCAGATTTTGCTTATAGTTCCAGTTTCTTCACCTGCTTTTTTTTTTAATATTTTCTTTATTTATTCATGAGAGACACTGAGAGAGAGAGAGAGAGAGGCAGAGACAAAGGCAGGGGGAGAAGCAGGCTCCACGTAGAGAGCCCGATGTAGGACTCGATCCCGGGTCTCCAGGATCACACCCTGGGCTGAAGGCAGCACTAAACTGCTGAGCCACCTGGGCTGCCCTCTTCACCTGCTTCTTAATGTAAACCCCCAACCCTGTTTTCCAGGTATATCACAAATGGCCTCAAACCTTTTTAATTCCAGGGGTGCCTGGGTGGCTCAGTCCATTAGCATCTGATTCTTGATTTAGGCTCAGACCATGATCTCAGAGTCCTGAGAGGTGGAGCCTTGTGTTGGGCTCCGTGCTGGACGTGGAGCCTGCTTAAGGCTCTCTCCTCCTCTCTCTCTCTCCCCCCACTCGCTCATGCACTTGCTCTCTCGTAAATAATAAATAAATAAATCTTTTTAATTTCCTCTGAATCCCCCTCTGATTGATGACTTAGGAGAAAGAGTTGGAACAGTGTATATATGAAACACAGAGTTCAAAACATAGAATGATTTAAAAGTTTGACTTCTTTTTTTTTTTTTTTTAACCAACTTAACTTTGAACTGTTCGTGGCTCACCAATTTCCAACCCAAAGTTACCTCTATCTCTATTGAAGTCACTCTACTTCTTGGTCCATTTTTCTCCCTAACATATTGCAATCTTTAGATTTCTCTGCCTCTAGTAATGCACACTGGATACAACCTCCAAATTAACATAAACAATTCATTATATCAATTTTCTGCCCATTCAGTGACTCTGTAGCCTTTGGGATCAAGTGCAATCTCTTACCATGCCATCCAACATTTTCCCAATCTTTTCCAGTCAGTTTTTCCTACCTAATCTCCTCCTGGATAACTTGTTCAGCAACCAGATGGGATTTGCATTTTCTCCTCTCCTTTTGTATTATTTACCAAACTACATCTATAGATCTTCTTGCCTTATCCATTGAGATCTAATGCAAATGTCTCCTCCATTTGACAAATGGAAGTTCTTTCTCCCTTTTGAATTCCCACAGTATTGTATTCTATTCACATACCACTTATATCATCCTATTTTAATTATTTATCTTTTTTTCTTAACTACCATCTTTACTTAATGCATGTTAAGCTCCCTGAGGCCTATTATTGTTTCTTTCATAGCCTTCTCCATGGTATCTGGTGTTGTGCACTTTATGTGATAGGCAATCTGTTTTTGTTTTATAACAGGTAAATGACTTATATAAAATATTTTAATGTGATCCTTTGCTGCATGAAGGTTGCTCTCTTGCTGTGCCTCTTCCTAAGTTTCTGCCAAAATTTTGCCCCACAAAATTCAATCTCTTCAATTTCTTGTTTCTTTCCCAAATGTCCTTTTACTAGAAAAGCAAAAATAAGAGAGAAAGAAAGAGTTTTAGAAAATCACATGTGTGGGAGTACCTAATAAAGATTTGAAAACAGAAAGTAAAAAATTGGAAAGAAAGAACATTTACTAAATTTCAGAACACTTGGCAGGGCATCAATGAATACGATCTCTGTTGCTTTATCATCGTTATGGTTATTTATGTTGTTCGCTATTGATGCTATTTACTATGATGCCTCTATGTGCCATTCCCTGTGCTAGGCCATTTCTTTAAATTATTTAGTCCTCAAAACAGCACTTATACCCAGTTTGTATATAACATAATGAGTTTTTGGAAATATTTTTCTATCCCAGATTATTCTAGAACTATTACTTTGATTTAAAAAATTAATTTTTTATATACATTCATATCTTAGAAATACAACGAAGTTATTGGTGAGGCACAAGAATAATTGATCATTGTAAGGATGTTAGGTCATTTTATCACTGAATTTGTTGATAGAATTTTCTCTCATTTAATGTCATAGTAGTAGAACAGACTTGAGTCTTGCTATTTATACTCTAATATATAAATCCCTGTGTATATATGTAGTTGCCTACCCGCATCAGACCTCAGAGAATTCAGAGGAGTGGCATAGCAGAGTGCCTATCATGTGGGAAGTACGTGTATATAAACGTACATGTGTGAATAGGTATGTGTGTGTGTTGTAGTTGAAAAGGTCCCACCTCAATAAAAACTGGAAAAAAAAAAGAAGGGCACATGCCAATTCAGAAAGAATGTAATTAGACAGTGACTTCGTCTGAGTTATTGCAGATGCCAGAGAGCTCAAAATAATTGAGTTTTGTGCTGCATGTGTATGTGTTTACTTTGTTGAATGTGTGTTTCTGAGTATTACACTAGGTGAAAGTAAAATTATGTTGTAAGTCACTATTTTAGTAATAACAGTGCATTTATTTAAGCAACTGTAAAAAAATACAAATTTTGAAATGCTATATTGACCTTGTAGAATGAATCTTTGCCTCTCAGAAAACTAGTTTTTTCACAACTCTTTGTTGTTATATACCAGTTAATAAAGTACTGGTTACTGAAATTATGGTAGTGGTTTATATACAGATATGTAGAATTTATAAAGCTACCCTTCCCTAATTTTAAATGTGAATTTTTAAAATATGACTTATATGAGGGTCAAAGTAAGCAGCACTTAAATACACCAAAACAAAATTCTCACTCTCAAAGTTGAACCCTAGGTATTTTTTTACATACTACATAATAAATATGACTTTTTAAATTGAGGATGTAGAGGTACTTTTTTTTCCCACAAGCTGTGTAGCATTTATCTATGTACCTATTTATTGAATATGAGATTAAGAAGGTAAAAAGTAGTGAATTACTTCTGCTTTTTTCTTTTTTCAAATTTTTATTTAAATTCTAGTTAGTTAATATATAGTGTAATATTGATGTCAGGAGTAGTATTCAGTGGTTCATCCCTTACATACAACACTCAGTGCTCATCATAACCAGAGCCCTCCTTAATCCCCATCACCCATTAGCCCATCCCTCACCCCCTCCCTCCATCAACCCTCAGTTTATTGTCTGTCTTTAAGAGTCTCTTATGGTTTGTTTCCTTCTCTCTTTTCCCCCTTCCTATATGTTCAACTGTTTTGTTTCTTAAATCCCACATATGAGTGGAATCATATGGTCTTTGTCTTTCTCTGCTTGGCTTTGTTTAGCATGATATACTCTAGTGCCATCCCTAGATGTTGTTGCAAATGGCAAGATTTCATTCTTTTTGATAGCCAAGTAATATTCTAATATATATTCCATTATATATATATATATATATATATATATATATATATACACACACACACACACACACATATGTAATGTGTATGTTTATTCATTCTCCAGTCGATGGACATTTGGCTGCCGTTGATAATACTGCTATTAACATCCAGGTGCTGTGTCCCTTTGAATCAGTATTTTTGTGTCCTTTGGGTAAATGCCTAGTAATGCAGTTACTGGATTGTAAGGTAGTCCTTTTTTAACTTTCTGAGGACCCTGCACACTGTTTTCCAGAGTGGCTGCACCAGTTTGCATTCTCACCAACAGTGTAAGAAGGTTCCCCTTTCTCCACATCTGTGGTTTCCTGTGTTGTTAATTGTAGCCATTCAGACAGGTGTGGGGTGATATCTCATCGTGGTTTTGATTTGTCTTTGCCTGATAATCAGTGATATTGAGTACCTTTTCTTGTGTCCGTTGACCATCTGGATGTCTTCTTTGGAAAAATATCTATTCATGTCTTCTGGCATTTCTTAACTGGATTATTTGGTTTTTGGGTGTTGAATTTGTTAAATTCTTTATAGATTTTGGATGCCAACCCTCTATCAGATATGTAGCTTGCAACTATCTTCTCCCATTCCATAGGCTGCCTTTTAGTTTTGTTGGTGATTTCCTTCACTGTGCAGAAACTTTTTATCTTGATGAGGTCCTAATCATTCATTTTTGCTTTTCTTTCTCTTGCCTCCAAGTTGCTTTTGCTTTTGACATTGGGTCCCTCTGTGTGGCTACACTTGCATCTGGTCTTGTCCTTCCAAGCCTAGAGAAACACCACATTCATGCATACTTTGCCTTAGCTCTAGGGCTATTCAGAACTTCAAGCAGTTCCAATAGCTATTCAACTAGAGCAGAATTAAATAGCACGTACGTCCCCTGTTTTCAGTGCTCCACAGAAGGGTTTTATAGAGGAAGCCAGAAGGCAAAAAGAAATTGGATATAATAAGATTAGTTAGAAGAACATTTCATAATTATTTCTATAATTATTTAAATTTGTAAATAGCAAAATTAATTTTCTATTTTATGATTAGCTTGGGAGAAAATGTAGAAATATATAGTTGATAATATAACAAGAAGATTTAGGATTTGCTTAAGACTCTTAGTCTATAAAGTGTTGAATAGCTTCCTTTTGTCCTTACTACTTCTCATTTCCACTTTTTTTCACATTCATATGTCTATTTTATTTTTTAATTCATTATTTTTCTATTATTTCTTTGTTTTATCATAAGTATACTCTTTAATCCCTATCCCCCTACTTCTCCTATCCACCTACCCACCTCCCCTCTGCTAATCATCAGTTCGTTCTCTGTGTTTAAGAGTCTGTTTCCTGGTTTGCCTCTCTCTCTCTCTCTCTCCCCCCCTCCCTTTTTTCACTTTTGTTCATTTGTTTTATTTCTTAAATTCCACATATGAATGAGATCATATAATATTTGTCTTTCTCTGATTTGTTGCACTTAGCATTATACTCCCGACCTCTATCTCTCTTGTTGCAAATGGCAGGATTTCATTATTTTTTATGCTGAATAGTATTTTATTTCATCATATCTTCTTTATCCATTTATCAACTGATGGGCAGTGAGCTGTTTCCATAACTTGGTTTTTAGAGATAATGGTGCTATAAACATCAGGGTGCATGTATCCCTTTGAATTAGTATTTTTGTGTTCTTTGGGTAAACACTTAGTAGTACAATTGCTGCATTATAGGGTAGCTCTATTTTTAATTTTTTGAGGAGATTCCATACAGTTTTCCAGAGTGGCTCATCAGTTTGCATCTCTACCCACAATACAAGAGGGTTCCTTTTTGCCCACATCCTCACCAACATGTGTTGTTTCTTCTGTTTTTGATTTTAACCATTCTGACAGGTGTGACAGGTTTTCTGACAGGTTTTTTCTTTTTCTTTGAACAGGCCTCTGCATTTGCTGTTCAGAAACATCATGTCTCTATGACTGCACCCCAAAGTCATCTGTAAACTTTAGATCATTACTAGGAATATCTGCTGTTTTTGTTTTTGTTTATTGTCTCATTGTCTCTACTCATCTCATAAGTTACTTAGGTAATTTTTCCCCACTCCCTTAAATGAAGTTATGTCACACATCTCTAACATAATTACATTTTTAATTTAATTTTTAATAAATGTATAACCCCTTTACAATTTATGCATCCCTATACTCCCACTTATGGCAACCATCAGTCTATTGTCTGTACCTATGAACTTCATTCACTTTTTTTCTTTTTTACTTTTTTTTAATTTTTTAAAAATTCCTCATGTAAGAGAAATCATATGGTATTTGTCTTTATCTGCCTGACATTTCTTTTTTTTTTTTAATTAATTTTTATTGGTGTTCAATTTACCAACATACAGAAAAACACCCAGTGCTCATCCCGTCAAGTGTCCAGACATTTCACTGAGCATGTTAACTCTCGAGGTCCAGTCATGCTGCCACAAATGGCAAGATTTCATTATTTTTATGGCTGAATAATATTCCACTGTTTATATGTATATACACATGCACACTTCAGTTGTTTCCATATCTTGGCTTTATGAATAATGCTTCAATAAATATGGGAGTGCATGTGTCTTCCAGGTTAGTGTTTTATTTGTGTAAATACCCAAAAGTGGAATTACAGGATCATATGGTAGTTCTATTTTTCATTTTTTGAGGAACCTCCATTCTGTTTTCCATAGTGATTGCACCAGTTTACATTTCCAGCAGCAGTGCCCAAGGGCTCCTTTTTCTTTGCCAACACTTGTTATTTTTCCTCTTTTTGATAGTAGTTATTCTGATTGGTATGAGCTGACATCTCATTGTGTCTTTCATTTGCATTTCCTTACTGATGAATGATGTTCAGCATCTTTTCATATACCCTTTGGCCATCTATATGTCATCTTTGGGCAAATGTCTATTCATATCTGCTGCCCATTTTTTAATTAGATTTTTTTTTTTTTTTTTGCTATTGAGTAGTATGAGTTCTTTACGTATTTTGGTTATTAGCCTCTTATTAGGTATACGAGGTGTAAATTATCTTCTTCCATTGAGTAGGTTTCCTTATCATCTTGTCGATGATTTTCTTTGCTCTATAGAAGCTTTTTTTTAATTTAGTATGATGCAGTCCCACTTATCTGATTTTGCTTTTCTTGCTTTCACTTTTTTGTTTCATTCAAAAAATCATCACAAAGACCTGTTTCAAGGGGTTTCCTGCCTATGTCTTCTTCTAGGAGTTTCATGATTTCAGGTCTTACATCGAAGTCTAATCTATTCTGAGTTAGTTTTTATATATGGTACAAACTAGTGGTCTACTTTCATTCTTTTTGTGCAGCTGTCCAGCTTTCCCAACACTTTTATTAAAGAGACTGTTCTCTCCCCATTGTATATTCCTGGCTCCTTTGCCATAAATAATTTTCTCTATTCTGTTCCACTGATCTGTGTGTCTGTTTTTGTGTCAATACAATACTGTTTTAATTAGTGTGGCTTTGTAATGTAATCTGAAAACAGGGAGTGTGGTGCCTCTAGCTTCTTCATTCTTAACATTGCTTTGACTTGTCAGAGTCTTTAATGGTTCCATACAAATATTAGGATTGTTTGTTCTATTTCTTTTTGAAATGCCATTGTACTTTTTCCAAAGATGTATTTATTTATTTGAGAGAGAGAAAAAGAGCATGAGAGAGATGGGGAAGGGCAGAGAGAGAAGGAGAGACAAAATCTCAAGCAGATGAGGGGATTGATCTAATGACCCTAAGATCATGACCTGAGCCACAACCAGGAATCAGGTGCTTAACCAATTGAGCCACCCAGGTGTCCCACCACTGGAATTTTGATAGGTATTGCACGGAATCTGTAGATTGCTTTGAGTAGTATGGACGTTTCAATAATATTGATTCTTCCAATTCCTGAGCACAAAATATCCATTTATTTGCATCTTCTTCAATTTTTTAATGCCTTTCTTATGCTTTTAAAATTGTTTTTAAAATGCATGGTAAGTGCAAACTGAATAGTAGGATGAAATGAAAAGATGAATGAAACAGGGTGATCACTTGGAAATACAGAAATTTGGGCAGCCCAGGTGGCTCAGTGGTTTAGCACCACCTTTGGCTGGGAGCGTGATCCTGGAGCCCCGGAATCAAGTCCCACATCAGGCTACCTGCATGGAGCCTGCTTCTCCCTCTGCCTATGTCTCTGCCTCTTTCTCTCTCTGTGTGTGTGTCTCTCATGAATAAATACATAAAATCTTTAAAAAAAAAAAAGAAATACAGAAATTTATAAAGGGGGAAATTTCAGATTCAAAATAAAAGGTTTCTCAAGTATAGAAATACTAGATCTAAAAATAAATACTAAAACAGAGGAGTAAGTATTTATTGGTGTTTGTCATCATTTTATGGAAGATTTTCATTCATATACTGCAAGTATTTTAGGGAGAAATCTTACTTTCTTATTCTAGATACTTCTGTCACAAAGTATGGCCTAACCTGAACATTACCTCTAAAGTTTATCAGTTTGCTACCTAGCAGACAGTAAAATCATGGTTTATCTAGACATTGTGGGATGATACTACCTACAACTGCCTGGTCATCTTGGTGGTCAGTGGTGCCGAAGAACATATTTTCACTGAACTGTGTAGACTGAACTTCAGTGTCATCACTTCCCTTCTGTGCCTGGTGGGAAAATGTGAGCAGAGAGCTGGACATATAAAGAGGGTTTTTTTTTGTTTTTTTTTTTTTTAATGATTAGGAAGCCACATCTTTCTTCCAACCTACTTACAGTGCTTAATGTAAAACACATAAAACAAAAGTGATGAAAGAAGGAGACTGGATACTGTGAGTAGTCAGAAGACCGGCGCACAACATTTAAAATCTAAGCTTTGGATTCTACGATGGATTAATTTGCATGTATATGTATGTATTTTTGTAGTTGTGAGGTTTTAAATGGCCACCAGAGTGTATTTCAGATGGCACACATAATACATTGAACTGGAATCCCAATTTGGGCTTGCCATCTGTGTACCATGCTGATTATTTTTACAGAACCGAGATTTTGATCTTGAAAATGAAAATTTATAAAAACACCCAAACTGGGCTTTTTGTATTATTTATTTTCCTTCTTTTTTGTCTACTGACTCCCACTTAGCAAGAGCACGGACTATTCTTACTGAGTTAAGGGAGGTACCAAGATGGCACTGAACTTGGCCTTGATCGTCAAATCAGTGTATTAAAGCTTAGCTGTGTATTGGTTTGTTTACTATGTAGACTTTGCCATGGCCATGACTTTCATAGAGTAATTATTTTGATTAAGTTCAACGATGAGAGTTAGTCTTGCATGAGAAAGAATACACTTGGGAAGCGATGATGGATGGACTCCAGTCTGCAGAGTGTTTAGTCCTGCCAGCATTTTCCAGTTGAATGGACATTCACCTCCCAGTTTGGTTTGGGTGACAGTGAATGGATTGTCAGACCTGACTGTTTCCTAGAAAAAGATAGAGATCAAGAAGGATAGATGACAGTGTGAATATCCACATGTGTTCTTGCAGTTTTTCCCAGATATTTTTCTGCTTTGATGAACAACATCATTATTGAAATAATAAATGTTAATTAATATCTGCGTCACTTTTTGGTAAATGGTAGTTTAGTATTACAATTAGACTAATTAGTATACACCATAGCTTGGTGACATGACAAATCATGGAGCAGAACGTGTTGACTCTTATCCATTATGATATATTAGCTAATTCACTTGCTCAGTAACGACAAAAGAAAAGAGAGACAGGGAATTGGGCAGTAACAACAGCAACGACTCTAAGGGCATTGTGGGCACATTTTCAGGGTTTTGTCTTTCTGCCATGTTCCTGAGTCCTATGGATCATTAACATTTTCCATTTCTTTTCCCATTGATACATCATAGTCTCTGACTGAATCCTTCAGGAATATAAGATCATGAGTAAATAAAGAAAATGAGAATAAAAGATGACTTCCAGATTTTCCTAGGTTTACACAGGCTGTGTCATGCTCAGTGTTTGAATTTACCAGGACTATTTGTTATAAAGGTGACAGCTATCTGCATCTCTGATGTATTTTTCAGAACCTATGCGAACCCCGAAGACGTTAAAGATTGCTGAGATACAGGCAAGACGCATTGCCGTGGACTGGGAATCCTTGGGTTATAACATCACTCGTTGCCACACTTTTAATGTCACTATCTGCTACCATTACTTCCGTGGTCACAACGAGAGCAAGGCAGACTGTTTGGACATGGACCCCAAAGCCCCTCAGCATGTTGTGAACCATCTGCCACCTTATACAAATGTCAGCCTCAAGATGATCCTAACCAATCCAGAAGGCAGGAAGGAGAGTGAAGAGACGATTATTCAAACTGATGAAGATGGTATGTTCATACTTCGTTATTTTTTTTTTCATACTTCGTTATTTTAAAAAGGGGAATTATATAATGGGATTATGTAATTGGTTACAGTTTTCTATAGAGTTGCCAAAATTACTCTTAACAAGGTTAACTTTGAAAAGAGTTTGCCTTAAACAAAGAAGCTTATTAATATCCTTCGGAGTAGCATCTAATATTGGATGAAATGTACCCCTAGTGTTTTCTGTTTTTATATGTTAAAGTAACAACTACACTAAATTTTAAATACTAAGTTTTTCCTATCAAATGTGCAAAAGTAATTTTCACTATTCATGGCATTACATCATTTACCTATTGGTGAAATGCACTTGACTAAAATTCAGGTTTTTGCATTTTACAAACCAATAATAGCAGCTTTCATTTTCCTTAACATTTGAAAAGAGCACTGTTTGCCTGTTCCACTCATTTTTAGATGGTCTTATGTAAGTTTAAATACAAAAGAAGGTTTGAAGTTCATATTTTTAAGTCTAAATAAAGGCCCTTATCAGATATCGGCAAGCTGTCATCTTTTATCCATTTAATTACCACCCAAGGAATTTAACTATATTATGTCCAATTTCTATGTGTATCACTTCAGAATTATTAAGTCATAAAAACATTTATATTAATATCATAATTTGCACACACCTGCTATAGCACGATAGTTCATCATTAATGTGAATGAGTACCTTTCTTGATTAAAAGTACAAATGATGATATTCTGATAATAAAAGTAAGACGTAAGATATTTCATTTTTTAAAGATTTTTATTTATTTATTCATGAGAGACACACAGAGAGAGGAAGAGACACAGGCAGAGGGAGAAGCAGGCTCCCTGCATTGAGCCCAATGTTGGACTCGATCCCAGGACCCCAGGATCATGACCTGAGCCAAAGGCAGATGCTCAACCGCTGAGCCACCCAGCCATCCCTAAGATGATTCATTTTCAAAATTTACCACTATGAATGAAAGTGTTTGGGGAAAAAACATGGCCTATTTAGTGAATGGAGGCAAAGCTGGACTGTGAGTCAGGACTCCTGAGTTTTCAGTCCTGGCCCTGGTAACTCTATCACCTTCCCCAATCTATTTACTCAGCTAGGTTTCCATTTTTCATCTCTATATGAAAGTTTAAATAAGATGTTCTCTCAGGTTCCATCCCCTTCTAAAATTCTCCTTGAATCACCTGTCAGTAGGGCCATATTTTTGTTTGGATTTCAGAAAACAGGATGCATTTCATACACAAGTGTTTCCATTTTGCCTCAAGTTCTCAGCTTCAGGCTCAGCTGTATATTTTGATGACTATCAAGTATAAAATTGCCTTAAGATAGGTCAGTATACCACTGTTTCTAGAAGTTTCTCTGTATCACTTCAAGCTCTCTCACTCTGGAAAGTAGAAATCACCCAGATTTGTTCTATTATTTTTGTTGTCATAAAGAGAAGTGAGTACTTTTCAACCTCATTTAGCTCAGATTTTGAAGGTAATAATATTGTCCTAAAATTTGCATGGATTTATTCTCATGTTTCTAAAATTTTCAAAGAACAAACCTAAGACTTATTTATGGTAAATGTACTTTGTCCATGTGTAAGGTAACAAAACATGATTACCTCAACTATCATACTTGAATTTGCTCCTAATATTTCAAACAGTAAAACTTGCTCTAAGACATAAACACACACTCATCCACCGCCCCCAACACACACATAAACACACCCCAACAAGTGATTGTATAAAAAAGAATAATTAGCATAGTTGCTTCTTAGATGGGTGATAGAAACGGAAAGTCTAAGCACAGATGCAAAAGCGCTGAAAAATACCTCATTTCATAAAGTGAGATAAATATTAAAACATTTGCATTACACTACACATGTGTAAGCCATGTCTTTAGTAATAAGAATGTACTCACACACTTTATTGCCTACACTTAAAATTTTAAAAACTTGGATTCTTAATTGGTTGTTTTAGACTCAATTACATTTGTGCTTCTTTGGCAGTCACTCTCTGATAATATAATTCATTTTGGCGGTGTACTTTGATATGGCTTTTAGTTTGCCTTTCTTCCCCATAAAGCAAAGAATATATAGTCAGGCTCATATAACTTGTTCATATTTCATTAAATTTTTAAATGTATTTTTGGGTGCACATACAACCAAATTAATAATCGGGAGGTGAATTGCTATGGAATCTTAAATTATATCCTAAATTCATCAACTTCATGACTGTGCTATTTTATAGAGATACAGTTTTATAAACATAAAACGAAATTAACTATATAGTATGCAATTTCAATATCATTTCTTTTTTTAGTTTTATTTTCATCTATGCTTTGAAGAACCTTTTTTTATCGGCTATAATTATATTGAGTTGCAAGGTCACGGAATAATTCAACCGTGAGAGTTTTTTCTTTTTTGTTTTATATGTAAAACTAAATGACTGAAGGACAAACTTCATATAAAGTATTTTCGAGTAACGCAGTCTTCAGATATGCCCACATGAACTCCATTTTCTACATAGAACACTTGATATGACTCAGTGTTCCTAAGAGGGGGACAAAATATCTAAATCATAATCTATGGTTGCAAAGATCGATGGGTTATGATGATCTAATTAAGTCAGTCTTACTAAATTATTGCTGCCCTATATACATAGAAAAAGAATAAATTATCAACCATCTAATAAAAGAATATAATTTCATGAAAAGAATTCTAGGGACATCCATAAATCATGAGAGCAAAGCTAAAATGATTTCCCACCAGAACCCTAAGGTAGAATTTATATTTAATTTATCGCATACATTTTTTAATGCATGGGTAGAATTTTTTGTATGAGATTTTGTTTTCATTTTTTATCCTCGCATTTATAAAAATCAATATTATGAAGTTAGCTCAGCAGAAAAGCCAGGTTTGGGGACATTTTTTGCTAATACAGAGTTATTTTTAAATGTACATTTATTATATTTTAAAGTCTGCAGTGCTTATTTAATATAATCTTGCCCCACCCACATTTCCTTTTTCCTCTCTCTTCTATTTTGAAAGTTATATTCTAAAGGACTTTCTTATACGAAAAAAAAAAAAAAAAAAGCTGAAACAGCTCTCAAATAAATCACAAGCAGGGGAATGAAAGTCAGCATTCTGTCTCCATTAAAAATTGTTGATGTGGAAATGTAGAGTGACATTCCCTGCAGTACAAAGATGCCACGATGATGGGCTTAGTAACTTTGTGTTGTATTCACACAAATCAAAAGTACATATAGACATTATATGTAAACATCGTCTTCCTTCAAAGGTGAAGATTTCCTGAATATAATTTACCTGCGGCCGCTCTCCACTCCAGCCCACCTGCGTCCATGTGTGCTCTGTAGGGCACTGACGTGTAATTCTCTCGTCCACTCCACTAGCCCTGGTGCAAGATCCGTAGCATGCTACTGTCCGGGCCAGGAGTTTTCCACAAACTTTTCCCTCTTACAAATATGGCCTGCAGGTCCTCTTAAGTGCATTTTATGGACAAAGTAGGGTATGTGCAGGAGAGCGAGCAGCAGCTGGTGGTTCAGTCTGTGTAGGGTCCCAACTCTTACTCTCAGCTCAGGTCTTGATTTCAAGGTCTTGAGGTTGGGATCGTGAGTTCGGGCCCCATGGGCTCCTTGCTGGGTGTGGAGCCCACTTATAAAGGGGGGGTGGGGAAGAAAAGCAGAGAAATACACAAATTCTAGGAAGGCTACTCTTCAATTCTACTCCTCTTCCGATGCAGAATTATGCAGACGTTTCTAACTATCTTTATTTGTAAACCATTTGAAATACATCCACATCGTGTTATATAGTATTTGTTGGCCATATTGTGGTTGGTGACACAGGTAGTAATTATAATGCCATCAAATAAACAGTTTCTCCCTAATTGGGGTCCTGCCTCCGCATCTACCATCTATGAGAAAGGTGAAGAAATGCTTTTCCTTAATTACAATCATAAGCTTGTTTTTACTCTCCTCAAATGACACAACACATATCACCCTTGTTGGTTAACTAACGCCCACGGCAGCCTCCAGAAGTGCCCCCGAGAGCCCCCAGGGCCGTGAGGACCCATCTGCCCTGGCCAGCTGTGCAGTCTCTGCCCTTATGGGGCCTGGGACGTGCAGGCAGTGGAGACTTCGCTTAGCCTCTCCCCGTGCCCACAGCTGACCGCTGCATGTGCAAGCTTCTGAAGTTTAGTGCCAGCATCTTCTCTGCTTATGGGTTTCTTTCCTTTTTGGTTTTTTCTTTATGAATTTATTATTAATGTGCCAAATTAGATTAGCTGTCCCAGAGGTCATAACATCATTCGTCGTCTGCTTGTGGTGTGAAATAAATCTTCCTCTTTTGACGTATCATTCAGAATTTCTTGATGTTGCTAGCGACGAGGAAACACATTCCCTTTGATCTGGTGATTTCTAATTTATTTCAATCCTCACAAAATTGCTGTATACTCCGCAACTACATTTGCAGATAATGCCATGTGTGAAGTTCACTGAGACGTTAGATTAAGGAAGAATATTAATTAAAAACCATACTTGCCCAATATTGGGTCAGTATTTCAAAAGAAAACACATTTTTAAAGCAAAGTAGGATGGATAGGGTACATATTTAAACATTATCTGAACGAGAAACTATATATTTGTGTGACTGAATAGCAACTGTGTATTTAGATAAAACACACAAAAGCAAATAGCAAAAGCATCTGATGTTTTATATTTTGTCAATAGAAACTGACACATTGTTCATCGCTGTCACTGGGCATTGTCAGTTCTATGACATTTGCAAATAAGGAGCTGGTTCCTCAACTGTTGTCATACCTGGGGACACTTCAGCACTGGTTATGCTGATTGTTGAGTTCGAAACAAGTCTGATGTTATAAAATGGCTTGATGCTTAGTGTTGCAAAAGGGAATTTCATTTAAAAGACCGAAGCAATGATATTTGAACCTATTCATCTTCGTGTTTTTTTTTAAATTATAATCATCAATGCTGTCCTAAGTTATAGATATTTAATGAGGATAGCACAAAGAGTCAGATTGACTATTAATGGGCATTTCAAGTCAGTATTATATGACTTGGCTTTTGAGTCCAAGGTATGTTAATTATTATTATAATTAATTATTTAATGACATTTGTTTATGGAGACACTTGGGCTTATCATAATCTTCAGAATATCTTTCAGGGAAATATAGCTCTGTTCTTGACACAAATTACAAATGAGATCTTCATGTTATTAGAGATATACAACAGAGAAAACTAGACTACACAATTTATTCAACTCTCTAAGGGGATAGAATATTCTTTTGAATAAAAATAACTTTAGAATTATACATTTTCTCCATTGGAAGCTTATAGATTACTTGAAATTCCCATTTGTTAAAATCAGAAAACTGGTGACATAGCTTATTTTCTTTTTAAGAACACATTTTTTTTTTTTAGTTTTTAATTTAGCTTGTATAACTTACAGTATTTACTTTTTCTGTTTCTGACGTAATGATCTTTCTAACCAAAAATGTATATTCTTGTAGTGCCTGGCCCTGTACCAGTCAATTCTCTTCAGGGAACATCCTTTGAAAATAAGATCTTCTTGAACTGGAAAGAACCTTTGGATCCAAATGGAATCATCACTCAATATGAGGTATTGGGACAATAAGGAAGTTCACTGAAATGTGGGTTGAAGGGAGAGTAAAAGGAAAAAGTTATGGAGAAATAATGGAAAATAAGTAAGTGAGGATTAGGGGATCGCAATCAGTTTTATTACTCTTCTGTTTTAGTTTACAAATTCCTTGATCCCGAAATTGAGTTCGAAAACAAATATTGGATGGCACCTAGAATTTTCTAATTCTTAAAGTAAATGTATGTTTCTGTTGTTGTTTTAGGGAAGCAGGATGGAGCTTTTCAAACAGACTTACTGATGATTGTAAAGAATGAATTTTTATAAAATTAAGATACTCATGCTTTATACTGTATTTAGGGGAGGCCACTGAATGTTATTTCAGAATAAATTCAGAATTACTATCTAAACAGCAAAATATATTACAAACCTGACTATTCTAGAGCTTTATCTCAATTTTGATTACAAATCATTATCTTATTTTTAAATAGGAGAAGCTGAAAAGAAGAAAAGATCATCTTAATTGCACAAATGTGTAGTTCTGTTCCTGCATAGTCAGTGTTGATGAGAGCACAAAACATTTAAATTTCTCGTGGCTACGAAGTGCATCATGGGAATGGGAATCACTAGGGCGGTCTTACAAAATGTGACTGTATGAGCACTCGAGTGCCATTTACATGAACTCTGTTATATAATTCAGACAAAGTAGGATGATGTGACTTGTAACAAGCATTTGTTGAACACTTTCTGTGTTTCATGTACATTAAAATATATAACCATAAGATTGTGTATTTTTGTGTACCCATATTTAAGTAAATTAATTTATCTTTTGATGAAAGAAAACACATATACAGGTCCAGTCAGATATGATACCTCTAGGTATATCTATGGATGGCTGAGTGGCTGGCCGGCTGGCTGGCTGGCTGGATAGACAGACAGACATCAGATATAGACTGACTATGAAATAACATATCCAAATGAGAAAGAGAAGAAATTTAAGAAAAATGTGATTCACTCCACAGAGATAACCCTTGAATGCTACCTTATTTAAAAGAGGTTTATTTAGATTATAGCATGACTTATATTGGAAGTGTAATAGTGAATCTGTTTCTTAAAACAGGTCAGCTACAGCAGCATAAGATCGTTTGATCCTGCAGTTCCAGTGGCTGGACCTCCCCAGACTGTATCAAACTTATGGAACAGCACACACCATGTCTTTATGCATCTGCATCCTGGAACTACCTACCAGTTCTTCATAAGAGCCAGCACCGTCAAAGGCTTTGGGCCAGCCACGGCCATCAATGTGACCACCAATATCTCAGGTATGCAAAGGAATAAAATGCAAACAGGATTGGTTTGTAATGGCATGTTCTAGAAAATCATATACTCAGGGTAGTCATCTCACTTACTAAATCTTTAATATAGTTAGCTATTCCTGATTGAAGGTTCATTAAAGAATTATGTGGATACTACTCCTGAAACTGGTATTACACTATCTGTTCACTAACTAGAACTTAAATAAAAATTTCAAACAATGATATGTGAATACGGATTACAATTGGTTACACGTCCAAACCCCAAAATATCTCAGATAGTCACTTTTAATTGACAACAGTCTTTTTAAATATGTCATTTTATCTTAATTAGAATTACGTAAAAATTTATTATGAATGTTAACAGACTTATTATACCTTTGAGGAGTTGGTAGTTATTATGGTATCAGATATTTACTAAGTATATTTTATCAAAAGAATGATAGAGATCTTTGATCTGCTGTTATAATGACACATACCCAGTGTCTCTTTTCCATTTTCCCTGACATGCTGATATTTTTAAGCAAATATAAGCCATTCTTTCTCTTAAAAGAAATCACACGTATATTCATCTAAATTTTAGAGTGGGTTTAGGGTACTGGAGAATTGAAGTTGATAGACAAGTAGAGCTAAATTTCACATTATTTTATGTTCACAATATCAGTTTGTAATTGCCTAGATTATTTACAGATACGATTTCTCCTTCAGTCAAGTCATCAGTTAAAACCTGATTAAATTTGGCCAGCAATTAGCATGGTAATATGCCCTAATGCTCTTCTAGCTTATGTAATGTTTTATTTTAGTAATTTAAAATGATTAAAATAAATACATATTATATATGTAACATTTCCATTTGTTAACATTTTGAATATAAAACCTTGAAAGTTTATATCATGAAAAATATTAGCTATTCTAATATGAGCTATTTATCTTTTTCTAACAAAAAAGAATTTTAAAATATCATCCATTATGTCAGAAAAATAACAATATATTGAGGTTGCCAGTTGACTTCCTAATGAAACAATTTTAAATCATCCATTTAAAATATTTATTGAATCACTAGAAAACATGATCTAATGATATCATTGTACAGTGAAACATGTCTCCCGCCCTCTAGAATGAGCCAGAGTGCTGTATTTGAGTAAGATCCTTCAATAGAGATAGTTACAAAATTACATGAACTTGTAAAACTGAGAACATTAAACAAATAGGCATTGTCAAGAACCAAACTTTATTATGGTTTAGACATGTTTTTTTTTTTATTGAATAAAAAATGTATAATTAAAGACCAGAATACCCATCTAGCATTTTCTTTGAATTATTTAACTGCATTTTTACTTGAATCAGCCTATGTACATGGGTACTTGATTTGGACTTTAAAAACTTGATTGCAATCACTGTGTCTTCAGGACATGTAGTAATCAAGCTGAGGCTAATAAAATTTATGGGTAGCGTGATTCTCAATATCAATTGAAATTTTAAGGTAATTTATTGTTATTTATTCCTTGAGTGCAGAAATTATATCCCTTGCCATTTTAAAAACATTTTTTTAAAGATTTTATTTACTTATTCATGAGAGACACAGAGAGAGGCAGAGGCACAGGCAGAGGGAGAAGCAGGCTCCATGTGGGGAGCCCGATGCAGGACTCAATCCCAGGACCCCAGGATCACACCCTGAGCCAAAGGCAGACACTCAACCACTGAGACACCCACGGATCCCTTAAAAACAATTTAAATAAAATTAAAATCAAGTTATTGGAGGCATGGTGTATGTGTGTTTTAGTACACATATTATATATACAATCACATGTGTATACACATTGTATATATTTAATATCTGTTGATTCTACTTCCTAAATAACTCTTCAGATAATTTGTCTCTTTCTGATGTCCTTTCCATCTAGATCATATTTTAGACAGACCATTGAAATATCTTTCCAGGCACTATCCTTACCTTCAGAATTAACTTGCTTTAATGTGTTTTTCTATGGATATTTACACAACATATATTTCTTCCCTAAATTTTTTCAAAATCTAAAAAACTGTGTTTGGTAGGACAAAGTCCAAACATCCATGCATGATTAGTGTTTGCGCCCATTAAATTTATGGCTCCTCCCATCCACCACTCTCACCCAGGAACCCAAAGCTCCAGGCCTAGTAGCCTGCTTCTAGCCGTCAGAACACGTATCTTTTCACGTGGATGAGGTCTTAAGTATCTGCTTCCCATCTCTGGCATCTCACTGGATGCTTTCTTGTCCTGACGAGTTTTTTACTTCCCTTTTAACATTCAGCTCAGGCATCGTCTAAATCCTGAAGTTGTCTCTGTTTCATTTTTCTAATTCCCAACCCTGGTTTAGACAAGTGGTTCTTCTTCCAGGTGTGGTCCACAGACCAACAGCATCAGCCTCACCTGAAAATTTTCTAGAAATGCACATTATCAAGCTCCTCCCTGGGCCTACTGAATGAGAAACTCAAGGAGAAAGGGGCAGCAGTCTGAGTTATAAGAAACCCTTCATGGGCTTCTGATCTCACTAGTTTAAGAACCCGTTTTAGCGAATGAACTGATTTCTCTTTTCATCACTTAAAATTTGGCTATAATTTTTTTCTTTGTATAAGATTCTCACTCTTGGGGTGCCTGGGTGGCTCAGTCGGTTGGGCATCTGCCCTTGGCTTGGGTTGTGGTCTCCGGGTCCTGGGATCCAGTGCCACTCCCTGCTTCTTTTTCTCCCTCTCCCTTGGCTAGCTCCTCCCCACTGCTCATTCTCTCTCTCTCTCTCTCTCAAGAAAATAAATAAATCTTTAAAAAGAAAAAAAAAGATTCTCACTCTTGATAAAATGTGAATCTCTACTTTTAATTCTATAACTGTTTTGTTATACTGATACTATAACTGTTTTGTCTTTATACTCATAGCATGTATAACACTTGACATGTTGTATATATTCAGTAAATGTTCAATGAATGAATGAAATACTTTGACATTTATATTAGATACCATTTGTTCTCAGTGTCTCTGATAACTAGTTTTCCTAGTTATGTCCTCCCTAAAATATCTTTCTACGTAGAAATAATTGAAAGACATTTGAGGTCACTTTTTTGCCCAGGTCAAGATTGGGAAGGCCTCTCCTGTACCCCCAACTATTATCAAATATTTTGAAAATTTAGGAGTTTCTTCTTTTCAGGAATCTGGCTGCTAATGCACTAGTTCATGCTAATTAAAAGCTGCAGTTCAAAAAAAAAAAAAAAAAAACTGCAGTTCCCATCCCATTCACCACACTTCCTTGATATGTTTCTATTCAGGCCGCAGTCCAGATACGAACACTGGGCCGTTCCACAACCTTTATATCACACACAGGAGCACTCAGCAGGCAGCCTCGGGCTCACTTGCTACCCTCTCTGTCTCCACATCTCCACGTGCGGATCCATAACCAGGACTCTCCAGGGTCGACACTATTCACCTCCCATACCATCAGTGCAGGTTTCAAGGTCTCAGGAAACTAAAAGCCAAAGCACCTTCACAGAATGTCTGGCATGTATGTCCAGGTCACCAGGTGATGATTTAAATTTCAACAACAAATTGTGGCTTCATATCTTCTGCTGCCTTTGATTCCCAAGGTTAACATTCAGTAGTATATGTTATTCTACAAAATAAGATATATTTTAGAAAATCAAGATTTTTTATTTATTTATTCACAAGACACACAGAGAGAGAGGCAGAGACACGAGACAGAGGCAGAGACAGGCTCTCTGTGGGGAACCCGATGCGCAATTCGATCCCAGGACCCTGGGATCACTCCCTGAGCCACAGGCAGATGGTCAACCATGAGCCACCCAGGTGTCCCTAGAAAGTTAAATATAAGATTGGTTTCCCACCATTTATTCATCCTGAACTATCATTCTGTTGACAGAAACTTATTTCTTCTCTCATTAATCCCTTCCAGCTCCAACTTTACCTGACTATGAAGGAGTCGATGCCTCTCTCAATGAAACGGCCACCACGATAACCGTGTTGTTAAGACCAGCACAGGCCAAAGGGGCACCAATCAGGTAAGAGGGGGAAAATAATAGTAACAGGGGAAAACAGCAGCAGGAGAGATGTTTTCTCATAGTTGCTTGGTGGTCGATACAGTGATTCATTTCTAAGAGATGTTCATTTGACGATGACTGTCAGAAAGGTTTTATTTTTGTGTTGTTTTGGTTTTGTCTGTTTTTCATTTGGACAAAGCCTACGAATAGACTTTTAAGAGTAAAATTCTAAGGGGGCTTTTGAGATATTCATGAACTGAACCATTCTCTGTACTGTTTAAGAGCCTTGCTCTTTGATTTTTATTTTCCTCTAGTTCCATTTCATTCCACCTCCTCTGTGTCTATGGGATATGAACTTTGAAGGTATTTGTCAGAAATAGAATAGGAAAATAACTCCTGTCCAATGCATTAAATCTGTTCTGAATAATTTCATATGAGTGATTGAAAAATAGGAAGCTTTGAGGAAATAAAAGGAGATTAGTTATAATGAATGCAGCTTATGTGACCTTTTAATTCCTAAATTGTTGCTTATCAGGAATTCCTAGTAAATATTAAAATTCAATTTGCCATTTCCTTTTTCTGTCCTATATTAAAATCTCCCATATTACCCTCATCTTGCAGATTATGAGCCATGCTGTTATCAAGAATTGATTTGAATTATCCCAATGATTTTAATTCTTCACATTTGTAATTAGATAAATGTCCAAAGCCTAAGCAAATTTCCTTATGGAACATGTAGATTTTGTGAATACTTTTATTTTTATACTTACCTCCAGAAGTAAATCAAGGCACAGAAACCAGCGAAAGTATTTCATAATTAACTCAGGTTGTTTACATAATCACTAAGAAAATAAAATTAATCTTTGTTCTGTGTGGAAAGTAAATACATTTAGCCTGCAAGCACAAATGAACCATTGGACCAGTCCCTACATGATAGAGAAGGAAGTTTTTTTTTTTTAATTTAAAAAAAAATGAAAAGAAGAAATTGAATTCATAAAGAAAACTCCTTTCTGTTCTGGCTAAAAGTCACAGGAACACCATGCTGGAGAGCTAGAGGGATGACTAAATAGACTTGTGATATAAACACTTAGGAAGCACGAGCTACTTGAAAATGGAAAGTACGTATATAGCGCTATTCAGGAATCAGTGATCTGTGAGTGAGTCTGATTGCTGATCCAGGGGAGAAGGAGGAAATGCCTGCATTCAACATCTTTTTCTATTGACAAGTAATCAGGGTCATTCACATGTTCCTACCTGTGATAAAATTTACTTTCTAGGTGCTCAGTTCTGCTATGGCTGCTTAAATGAGCTACCAGGTACTTGCATTCATCTTGTAAGAGTTAGATATTTGAGTGAATTCAGCTTTACTTAATGTAAGCTGCACCCAGAAGTGTATGATTATTATTGTACCCTCGTGCTAATTACTGTCACTTACACCAGCTCTTTATTCATGTAATCAATTTATTACACAAACAGTAACTGACTGTGTATTCTGTGCCTGGCACTGTGCTCAGCTGTGTAAATCAAAGACAAAATGATCATAACTGAACACACAGCCTGTGCCCACATCTGTCATGGACCATCAGAGGGGTCTGCAGCCTTGGAAACCCTTTGCTCATAATCAGTGTTAAGGAACTTTATTGAATCAGTGAGTATGTTATCAATAACATGTTTTGAAATCAAAGGCCTTTCTAGTACTTTGTTGACATTTACTTATTACAAAATTTTTGATTTCCAAAAATTCATACAGTCTGAACTAGTGGTTATACAGAAATCATCCTTGATAATCCTGTATCCTCTTTTCTCTAACACAGAAATGTACTTTGTATTTGTTGGGAAGACCTTTCGACTTTTCTGGAATTGATTTCAGTGGCCGAGAACTCCAAATTTTACATTGTAAGAGATTAGTGCCCCCCAAAAACTTAATTTACAGCCAGGAATGCTATAAAAAAAATAATTAAATGATATATAAACAAATAACTATTTTAAAAGAATGTTACTAAAAGGGAAAAAAAATAGGTTTCCAAATAATATTCTAATCCATCCTGCCCATCATTATTTTTTTTATAATGACTTGCCCAGCTATGTGGGACTACCCATAGGTGGGGACCAGGTGGCAGGACCAGACTGGTCTAGTTGGGCAACTGGGCTTCTTATGAGCTCTACTTCCTTTGCTGGTTTTTTGTTGTTGTTGTTGTTGTTGTTGTTGTTGTTGTTGTTGTTGTTTTTAAGATTTTATTGATTTATTTGAGAGAGAGAGAGAGAAAGAGCAGGAGCAGGGGGAGAGGCAAAGGGAGAGGGAGAAGCAGACTCTCCCCCTGGCTCCATCCTAGGACCCTGGGATCATGACGTGAGCTGAAGGCAGACACTCAACTGACTGGGCCACCCAGGTACCCAGCTTCTTTTGCTTTTTGAATCTTCCCAGGAGATAATCCTGTCTTCTTTCCTCTGACCACAACCCTACCTTTGATAATGCTACCAATAACCAGAACCTAATCCTAAGGCTTTCTTGTCCAGTGCTTTAATTTCTTTGAAATTGAGGACCCAAATTGATATAATCCATTTTCATAGATCTGTGCTTCAAATCTTTGCCTGGATGACCATCACTTCTTTAGACTCCTGAAACAATTTGACTTTTGACGTTTCAGGCAGATTCTTATTTATGTTGGCCCATTCAGATCTCTTACCTGCTAATGCTTGGGCTGTGGCCATCTTCTCCCCTCCCAGTGAAAGCCGGGCCTATTTACCACCCAGCTAAACCTCCTGAGAGCATCTTGTCTGTTAGTTTTGTCTGCTACGATAGGCCCTCACTACTAGGAGCTGTCTTGCCCTACTTTACCACATTAGTACCCTCTGCCAGATTGCATTTTGCCATCCATTTGTCCCAAGTCCAGTCGAAATATCTAAGTTGTTCTACTCCAGTTTTCCTTATGTCTGACGAACTCCAATTCGTAAAGCCTCTAGCACCTCATCGTATAGAGTCTGTACATTGAGGCCAGGTTAGTGTTATCGAGAAAGCTAAAGCTACCAACGGTTCCTAGAAATTCATTGATTCCAATTACATTCAATATGCGCCAGGGGCTGGACTGGATACTTGGACTAGAAATCCGTGGAAGGTGATCGCAGAGGTGCCATCAGTTGGGAATGGAAGACGCATAAATCAGGGAATAACAATGCAGCATAAGAAGTGAAAAGACAGCAGTTAGGAGCTGTGGTACTAGAGCTGAGTTTTGAAGGTGATGTAAGCCTGAGCTCAGCCAGGGTTGCTTTGGAAGGGGAGAGGTTGCCAAGAAGAGAAGGCACGGTGGTCCTCCCCGACAATTGTGAAGCGAGCAATTGGATGCATGACAGTGTGGTCCATTCCAGAACTGCCCGTAGTTCAGATCATTGAGGGGGAAGGGTCTGTGGGAGAAGAGGGGCGAGAGAAGTAAGTGGGGGCCAGAGGAGGAGGCTCTTTAGCCCCCATCCAGCAACTGAACGTGGCCACAGAATGACTGTAAGCAGAAACCGTCATGAGCAATTTTATGTTCTTGGAAAGATCACCCTGATAGAGAGGATGAGCTGGGAATAAACCAGGCTGAATGCAGAGTGGTCCCCGTGGGGACCATGAGAAAGGACCTCATGGGGACCATGAGAAAGCTCCATGAGAAGAGGAAGGAGACGAAGATTTTAGATGAGAGGTGACAACAGTTTTTATTTTATAAGTGGTAGCAAAGCCAAAGGCCATCTAAGAATCCAAGATAAATTTTTGAGGTTATTAAGTAATCACAAAGGTTGTTATATGTTGTATTTTATTGCTATCCTGAATCAAAAAGAAGGCAGGCTCTCTCTTTGTGAGTTCTTTTGTATATGAGAAGTTATAATGTGCGTTACCTAGTTCTTGTTTTGCTTGCTAAGCTATCGTGATGTACATGGAGCAAATAATGTAGACTCCAGCAAAAACATCCTGTTCTAAATAAGGCAGTGCTCAGGGTCACCGACCACTTTGTTCTTCTGTTATCCTCTAGGACCGGCCTTAAAGTGTCCACACGCTAATGTGAACATGTTCAGTGCAATTCTGGCAAGTGTGGGTTTTTTGAGATAATTAATTTTTGAATATGTGATTATTCTAATGGCCAAAAGCTGCTGTCTGACTCACCTAGACCTTTGAGTCTCCTTACCAACTATTTAAGATCTATCCCTAAAACTGGCATCACTTGACAATTATTATTAGTATGATTCAGAAGGACTATTACCCACATTTGGAACCAGTTCCCTAGAATGCATAATTTATTTCCCCCCTTTTTTTTTCTAAAACATTTTCTGTTTTTCATAGTCGGATTCCAATTCTAACCTGAGTAGATATAATCATAAATTATAATGCATAGAATGTCCCACTTATTAAAAGATTGACCCAATGTAGCTGTGTTTTCAAATAATGAACATAGCAGCAGCAGCATATTGCAGAAACGGGGAAGAGTCCCTCAGTGGTGAACTCGGTTTATTTTATTGTAAGACATAACAAGTGAATGCATATGTAACTGCAGCATTTTCCAAATAAAAACCTTACCTATTTTAAGCTGGCAGAAAGCTACCTATTTATTCTAGGGTAATGTTTATTTTATTTTGTGGGTTTATTTTGTGGGTAAAACTTAATTTTTTCACTTTAAAACATTAACTGCCTTGTATTCTTAGGTAATTAGGAGATAGTCATGAAATGCAGTCACAACCACCCTTTCCTTGCAGCCACTCTGGGAAACAGGATGGAGGTTCCTCAAAGATGTTAAAAATAGAGCTACCCTACAATACAGTAATTGCACTACTGGGTATTTACACAGAGGATACAAAAATACTAATTCAAAGAGATTCATGCACAATAATGTTTATAGCAGCATCTTCTACAATAGCAAAGCTATGGAAACAGCCTAACTGTCCCTCTACTGATGATGACTGTTTTGTTTCCTAATTCTTGTTTTATTCATAAATACATATGTATTGATCTCGCATCTTTATCCATTCATCTGTCAATGGACATCTGGGCTCTTTCCATAGTTTGGCTGCTGTGGACACTGCTGCTATAAACATTGGGGTGCAGGTGCCCCTTTGAATCACTATGTTTGTATCCTTTGGATAAATACCTAGTAGTGTAATTGTCTCCAGCCCTTTAGATGACTGCAGTCCCAGCCAGTAACTTGATTGTGACCTTATGAGAAATCTTGAGCCAGAACCATTTGGCTAAGCCACTCTTAAATTTCCAACCTACAAAAACTGTGCGGTATTAAACATGTATGGTCTTGAGCCACAGTTCTAGGGTCATTTATTTTGTAGGAGGAGGCAACCGGTAGAAGCACCCCACATAGTTGAAACCTTCTCTTCACGTTTCTCCTTAAAAGGCATTTTATCACATAGGTCTTTCTTGACCCCTGCATATAAAATAGAAGTCTTCAATCTTATTATCCCTTATTTCCCTTATTCTGCTTTATTTCTCTTTAGAGCGCTTACTTCATCTTGACATATTATGTATTTGTTTAAATTTATTTGCATTTCCCACTAGAATGTAAACTTCATGAGAGCAGAGACTTTTACTACTGTGTTCATTACTGTTAACTCAGCACTTAAAATAGTGCAGTACATGTCATAGGCCCTCAACAGATAGTTGATGAATGAATGAATGAATGAATGGCCCTAGAGTTAAAAATACGATAGCCACCCTCTTTAGTTGCATACCAGATCATATTTGTAATGTAGCATGTTAGTGATAAGCACAATAAATATTATAAGACAGTAGTTTGGGGCTTTTTCTCAAGCCCAGAATCCCTGAGCCATACACTTGATGGTTTTCCTCAATGAATCTGTCATTATAATTTGGACTGAATGGAAAAAGCATGTCACTTGACTCTGATTCCTTTGCCCCATTTCATCCCTCCATTGTCTAGCTCCACCTATAGAATTACCTCCATTGGCTTTAGAAGACCAAATAACACTAAGATGTGAACTAGTCTGAGAAGGTTTTCTAGCAGAAGTAGAAAAGCTAGAAACTCACTGTATGTTTGGTATGTTTAGTAACAGTGGTCATTCAAGTTTGCGGTGGAGTCTGTACGTCAGGAGGTAGAGAGAGCAAGAGTGGAGGTATAAGGTAAAAGTTGTGGTAAGATACTGACCCTAGTGTAAAAAGTATGGATTTTGACCGTGGGAGAGCTGCACATAGTTTTGACAAAGTAAAATTTGGAGGAGAGTAATTAATGCTCAAAGCGGTGTCTTAGCAAAGTATCAGCAGTTTGAAAAGTGGTTGTGTTTTGTGTTCTCCATGAACAGCTCGCAGCATATAAAGAATACTCAAAAAACACTAAATGGATAGAGTGATGAGTGGATGGGTAGCTGGATGGATAGAAGGATGGATGGATGGATGGATGGATGGGTAGGTGTCTGGAGTATATGAAGAAAAAAATAGGAGCAAGAAAACTAAATCAGTAATAGGAACCTAAAGATATAAATACCTCCCTAAAGAGGGCAGTGGTGGGAGCGAAAAGAAATGGTATATTACAAGGGAGGTAGAATGTGGCTAAAAATAGAAGTTATTAAAGTTAATGCCAGAATTTGAGCTCTGTTGATTCAGAAACTGATCGTTCCTCTTACAGAAATAAGGAAGTCCTGAGGGACGTGGCTTGTGTGTTTAAGGAATGAAGAGATGAAGCACAGGGAATATCATGGTCACCAAAACGATATTTAAACCTCCACTCTGGATCATGAAAATGTTTGCATTAGGACCACAGGAGCAGCGGAGGCTGTGAGATCTTGGGAAGTCTGTTCATAAGAAAAAGAGCAAAACACTGGGGCTAGGGAATTTCTCCTGAAGCTTTAAGGAGACATTTTAGGTACGAAATGAGAAGTGTACAATTGTGTAATTGTTGTTTGCTGTCACTAAAAAGTTACGCAGCCTAAAACTAAGACCAGATTCTCAGAGGTCTTACTTACTCATGGGTTAAAAAAACAAACAACAACAACAACAAAAACAACACAGCAGGCTATTGTAGGTAATTTTGGTTTCAGCTTCAACAATTTTAAGCATGAAACCAAGCAGACCATCTACTATATGTACCATATAATCACTTTTCGAGCTAATGGTAAAATCCCCTTGTACATTTTTTTTAGTTTTGTAACTGAAGGAAAATCGTATGATAAGAAGTCATCATTTGGCGTCCCAAAAAACTAAAAATGACTACATACCAATGTCTAATCAAATTAAAGTGAAATCAATTTTAGTTTAACATAAGGAAACCATATTTTCAGTATCAAGCGAAGATTCATGATGCCAGTATATTGATTTTAACTTAATTATAGAAATATTTTAAAACTTTAATTAAAAGGAATGGGGAAATATGAAATATGGGCAGAGTGAAGTACAGCTATCTAAGTGGCTTTGGAATATTTTAAATTGCTAGAGTACTAAACTCAAATAATATTTAGATCCAGCTAGAGTTAAGTACCGTTAGGTAATTAGACAATCACAAGGATGGAAAAGCACAGGCCTGTTTCATGTAATCAGTCAAATCACTTCTAATTTGATTTCTCATTCCTTAATTTCTGTCCTTTAGTTAATTTGTATTGATACATAAGAAAGTAGCAGGGGAAAAAACAGACTTTTTTAAAGTGGAAGTGTGTGGCTGGACAGCAGCCTGCTCACACAGATTAATCAGAGAGGGGAGGCTAATTCCTTTTAAAAACTGAATTTTATAAGTTTTAGTTTGAGGTTTCATCTCAAATTCAGTGAGATCTTTCCCCGAGACCAGATTGTTCCTTTTCTTCTTTTACTCCTCTCCAGTGTCGTCAGTTTGTTTTGCTCCGAGTATATGTGGAGAGACAAGCTGTCTTGCACCAAGTTCCTTAATTTGGAATGTACAACCTATGTCAGTTCGACAGAATTAATTAAGACTGTTTACTAGATTTTCTGGACTTTTCTAGAGGTATGGGATAATGGGTGAGGAATTTATTTTTAAGGATTAGAGTAAATGATTAACGAGTATGAGTAATTATCATTATTGCCCAGGAGGGCAAGAATGTGAGCTCTGACTTGTTGGGGGAACGTGCATGTGTATGCTTGTCCACCTAAAAGTGTGCATCCACAGGATATGCGGGTGTGTAACATAACATATGGATTCTAAGTTGAAAATAAAAAGAAAAAGAGATGAGGTTTGCTTAACATAGCCTATGTCAGCTATGATTCCCCTTTCTTTCCAAGGGTTGTGCTTATGTATTTCCTGTATTTAATTTTTTGGAATATTTATCTATTTTTAGAAAGATAGAAAAAGAGGGAGAGAGGGCGCATGAGCAGGGGGGCAGGGATCAGAGGGGGAGAATCGTTCAGGCCGACTCCCTGTCCAGCCCGGAGCCTGCCTCGGGGCTCAGTCCCACATCCCGTGAGATCATGAGCTGATTGAAACCAAGGGTTGGAGGCCAACGGACTGAGCCACCAGGCGCCCCTCTGTCTCATATTTTAAAATTGCCAAGCGCCTGCTCCATGGACCCCTCAGAGAGATGTATCCCTCTGTAGCTTTCCTGGGAGCTCAGAGGCCCAGGTTGGCAGCTGTAGAGAGAATGATGGACTAGGTGTGATTTCAGGGAACACATTCCTCTGCCTTAGCGGCTTGCCCACATCTAGAGTTCTGACAGTAATACAATTTCTGTCCTTTTTCTAAAGGAAAGGAGATAGCAAACTACTAAGTTCTTAGCACTATTTTAATGGAAAATGGGAACTTGAAATATTAAGAAGAAAAGAAAACCTTTGTAAAGCTTCTTTCTTTTAATCTATGAAGGTCTTCTGTTTGTAGGTATAAAAGAGTTTATATTAAGTTAGAATCTTATTGTCTTTAATTTTTTAAAGATTTATTTATTTATTCAGAGAGAGAGAGAGAGAGAGAGAGAGAGGCAGAGACACAGGCAGAGGGAGAAGCAGGCTACTTGTGGGAAGCCCGACATGGGACTTGATCCCGAGTCTCCAGGATCACACCCCGGGCTGCAGGCGGCGCTAAACTGCTGCGCCACCGGGGCTGCCCTGTTTTTATTTGTTTTTATTTATTTATTTTTTTTGCTGACCTGTTTTTAATTTTTTTTAAGATTTTATTTATTTGAGAAAGAGAGAGAGAGAGAGAGGGAGCATGAGCAGAGGGGAGGGACAGAGGCAGAGGAAGAAGCAGACTCCCCACTAAGCAGGGAGCCCCACGTGAGGCTCTATGCCAGGACCCCGAGGATCATGACCTGAGCTGAATGCAGATGCTTAACTGACTGAGCCACCCCACCCGGGTGCCCTAAGTTAGAATTTTATACCAGATTCTAAACCGATATAAAATTTAACTTTTAATTATCATAGATGTAAATTCAGTTTTTCTCCGTCTCTCTCTTGGTGTGCCTCTCTCTCTTCTCTGTCTCTCCCTCCTCTTTCTTTTTATAGAAGTTCATTAAAGAAAAGATTCTATTCCTGCTGGAGAGTCACTCAGTGACGGCTGTCCCTATATAGAGTGAGCATATTTGCCTAGACACTCAAGATTCCAACAGCCCTACATACAGTTTATTTCTATTCAATTTATTTAAGCGACCACAGTGCGTTCTTTCTTAATTTTCAGGGTCGTTAAATTCACCAGAAACATTTACAATTTATTAATAATGCCAGCCTTCTCAGGTGTACCACATCACCTAAGAAACGTTTGCCCGAAGAATATACTACAACAAAGGAAAGTGATGAATATGCCCGTTTCAGCAATTGATCAAAAACAAAGTTACTAGTGATTAGGCAGACATTGCACAGTTGTTAGGTATCCTCGGCTTTGCTCTGTAAGATCATAGCTATTGCAGGAAAGTTTTAAGACTTTCAAGAAGGTATTAGAAGGCTGAGGTTCCAGCTTTAACAGGGAAAATGCCATCTGTTTCTACAATTTATAACATTTTATTAGGAACACGTCTGGAAAGAGGAAGCCACCTATCTCAGGGGCAAGGACAGATTTCCATCCATCTGTGCTCGTCGCCCGCACCCCTTGGGCTTCGACAGAGCCCCGGGCCCCAGTGCAGGCCCCGGGGGCAGCAGGTGCAGGAGCCCCAGCCTGACGGCCACCCCACCCCAGGGCACCCCGGTGCTGGCCTCAGGTGGCCCTCCCCTCCTGTCCTTTCAGAGGGAAACCTTAACTGTAAACATTTAAAAGTACCAGAACCAATAAAATAAAATAAAATAAAATAATAAAATAAAATAAAATAAAATAAAAATAAAAAAATAAAAAATAAATAAAAGTACCAGAACCAAGACCCCCATCTGTTACGTGCCTCTAGGTATTGTCACATCCCTTTGTAAGGGGGCCGGCCCCTTTCTCGGCCTTCAAAGCCTGCCCAGAGTTTGGGGGTGCTTTTCCTTACTTTTGTTCTTTTTCCAGCTCCTTAGTGACTCCTGTTGAGTTTGGGGGAAGGAGCAGCCACGCGAAATTGTATTTTATTGCAAAGTAGCTGGGGGAAAAAAAAGAATGCAATGGGTTAGGACTGATTTTAAAAGCTTTTAAATGTGGATTGATGTTAATATGTCTTTTTTTTTTTTGAGACATCATAGTATGTAGACTCTCTAAATGTGTGCTTTTTTGTTTGTTTGTTTGTTTGTGGTGTTTTGTTTTGTTTTGTTTTGTCTTTTTCCAAACAGTGCCTATCAGATTGTGGTGGAGGAGCTGCACCCGCACCGGACCAAGAGAGAAGCGGGCGCCATGGAGTGTTACCAGGTGCCTGTCACCTACCAAAGCGCCCTGAGCGGGGGCGCGCCCTACTACTTCGCTGCGGAACTGCCCCCTGGGAACCTCCCGGAACCTGCCCCGTTCACCGTGGGCGACAACCGGACCTACCAGGGCTTCTGGAACCCTCCCTTGGCGCCGCGCAAGGGCTACAACATCTACTTCCAGGCCATGAGCAGCGTGGAGAAGGTGAGCTTCCTGCACCACGTGCCTCTGCACCGCCCGAGCAAAGCTGCGGGGGGTCCTCTGCTTGCTCCGTAACATTTGTCAGGAGGAAGGGGGGTGCAGGAGCAAGGTGGGGCGGGGGGGGGGCAGGAGGGGGGAGGGGGGAGCAGCCCCAGCACAGCGGGTGGGTGTGGCCCAGGAGCCCTGCGTCCCTTGCGCACTTCGGGCAGGAGAGCTGCGAGCCAGGGGGTTGGCGGAGGTGGTGGCGCAGACCCCGCGGAGCAGCGCAGTCACCAGGTCCCAAGCTCACCACTGCAGCAGCCGTCACCTCCCAGACCCTGCAGAGGCTCCTCGGTGCAGACCCCGTGGAGCAGCGCAGTCACCGGGTCCCGAGCTGACCCCTGCAGCAGGCCGTCACCTCCCAGACCCTGCAGAGGCTCCTCGGTGCAGACCCCGTGGAGCAGCGCAGTCACCGGGTCCCGAGCTCACCCCTGCAGGCCGCCGCCTCCCAGACCCTGCAGAGGCCCGAGCTCGGTGCAGACCCCGCGGAGCAGCGCAGTCACCAGGTCCCAAGCTCACCACTGCAGCAGCCGTCACCTCCCAGACCCTGCAGAGGCCCGAGGCCCAGTGAAAGCCTCCATGTGAACGGCCTTGCTTGCTCACTGTTGATGTGTCTGCATGCGGTTTGGTCAAAGCCCAGAGCCGCTACAACATGCCTCACGGTTCTCTAGGTGGATACTTTCAAAATTGGTGTGGTTCCTGCCGGGGGAGGCCAGAGATCCTGATGGAAGCAACAGCAGTTGCTGTAGGAGCTCAGAATGCCTCTGGGCCTTTGTGGGAAGGCCAGAGGGTCCCCTGGGACTTGAAAGGCCTCAGGTCATGAGTAAGTATAGGATGCACAGCTTGATTTTTAGCTACTAACCACCCCCTCCGAGCTGTGTTTTGTGTGATTAAGAGACAGTGATAAACTCTTGGTCTGTCAATATGTGGAGCCACTCAAGATGAGTCACAAATACATCCTAGAAACAAACAGCCTTCGTTTTGTACCCTGGCTTCCCCATCTTTTCTAACCTCTCCTGTGTTCAAAGATGCAGACTGAGTCCCGGAACTGTGTGGGGTGGGCCTACAGGTGCATTTCACTGAGTAGTGCCACAGCACAACATTAAAAAGAAAGAAGAAGAAAAGAAAAGAAAAGAAGAAAGAAAGAGAAAGAAAGAGGAAAGAAAGAAAGAAAAAAAGAAAGAAGAAAAAAAAAACATGAAATAATCTTCATCTTTTCCCATTTCAGCTTCTCCTTCCTCGACTCCATCTGTCTAGCAGGGGTAGGAAAATAGTCCCAATGAGAAATATTTAACCCCTAACAGCTAAAAACAAAACAAAACGAAACAAAACAGATAAATCCTACTGCAACCGTGATACAACTTTCGGGTGATCTTTCTAACTGCTGTCATTTAACTCGATAGTCGAGCTGGGCTCCAGGTGAGAGTATGTGGCGTTGGGTGTTGCTCTGAGTCTACCTTGTGTGGTGAAAACTGAGTTTGTGTCCAGCCCCGATGTGTGTGAGGCATGCAAACACATTGTTCTTTCTGTTTAAAAAGTACGGTAAGTACAAAAATACAGTGCTCTGCTGCTGGCCCAGGCAAGATAGCCCGTCTCATTGCAAGAGGAAAACAGACACCTGAGCTTTTAGAAAATAGGGAAACATTTTTAAAAGTTCTTACTTCAGATTTTTTAAAGCTCTCCCTGAGGATATGTTTTTAAAAAGTAAAAAAAAAAAAAAAAAGGTTCCTTAATACTGCAGTTCTGCTCTTCATAAACCTTCTGTATAACCCGGGATTACAAAATGGGAAACCCTGCCTGTACACTGACTGTTCTCTCTCATGTTTCACTCCATCAGGAAACTAAAACCCAGTGTGTACGAATCGCTACAAAAGGTAAGAGGTTTTGCCTTTTATTTTTTTTCTTGAGGTTCCATTCACTGGCTTTCTAAATTGAGGGAGCTTTGTTTCCTGCCTCCTGGCTAATGAAATGCGGCACTTCTATTACAGAGTATGTGTAGTAGGGCCCAGCCAAACTGCCAGCCAAGTTCTCTGGCTCCCTCGGGTGTCTTTAACCTAACGGGTGCTCCTGCCCATCCTCCAGCACTTGACTGGACGATTGCTGTTAGGAGGACTGGAAGGATTTAGAAAACCTTCGAAGGGCTTATGTCTGCCATCGGGTGTCTGAAAGGTCTTACGCTGCTGATCAACCAACATATTAGGAAAGGCTCAGTCATATCCATTCAAAATAGCAAGCTGCTTGTTTAAAGACCTGTTACCCCCTGGGTAGACCATCAGACGTAAATAGGAAGAGAGCTAGTCCGTGCGTGTGTCAGAGTACCGGCAGGAGTCGTGCAACTCAGTTGAAGCTATTTTATCTTAACATCAAAGATAAACAAAAAAAAAAAAAAAAAAGAACAAAATAAAAAAAAAAAAGATAAAAAAAAAAAAAAACAACATCAAAGATAGGAACTGAGTCCCAGAGGTGCGTGGTGTGGGCCTAGGGGTGCACCCCGTAGTGCCACACCACAACATTTTTTTAAAAAAGAAAAGAGAACGTGAAATAATCTTTGTCCTTTCCCATTTCAACATGTTTTTCTTTTTTTTTTGAACTTAAAAAAAATTGTTTTAATCCAGTGGATGCCAAGAAATTAGATCTCTGGTGGCTGATGACCAGGGTAATTCCTGCTGACGTTGCATATTATAGCTTAGTTGCCTAGTGTCTTTAAGGAGAAACATTTCATCTTGGAATGAGTGTTTGGAGTTCAGGTGTGAGAAAGTCCCCTGCATTCACTATGTTTATAATCCTTCATTTAAGAGTTATTTGATTATGCCAACGAGAGAGAGAGAGAGAGAGAGCCACTTGGTATATTCTAGCAAAAGAAACAGGAAAAAGCTGTCCCCGTGCAGACGTGGGACTCCACGGAGGGTTGCTGCTCCGGGTAGTTTCTGCCAAAATCAGTATTAAACCCACATTCATGAGCAGTGGTTGATTCATTTGGGGTAGAAATGAATGGCCATATTCTGTTTGTGCTGGCATCTTTCCTTTCATCATTTTTCTTCATTTAATCATCAATCTGCTCAATTAAGCATTTGTGTTTCACTCATGATTTGTAAAGGCAATAAAGAAAGACTTTTCCCTTGACTCATGAGAAGTAATAAAAAAGCTTTACAGAAGAGAAGAAAAAAAAAACTTTTTTCAATTCAAATACTAAGATTCCTCATAATATTTTTAAAAATTAGCCAATCCTTAATGAAGAGGGAGAGAAAACATATACAGATACATATACTGTATAGGCATTTATTTTATTTTAAAGGCTTAGCTTATATGTCAAAAAATTAGAGCTGAAATTTTTAGAAGATAATGTCAGAAGGCATTTAGATATATATCACCTATGCTTATGCAGATTTAAAATAGAGCCAGAAATACAGAAGGGCCTTGCATCATCCTCTGAGAGGTTCTTTAGATATTGTCATTCTGCATTTCTATAGGTGAGAAAAGAAGGCTATAAGTGATTCTAAAATTTTAAATTTTCTTATTTGATTATTGATTTATTTGCACTTACACAAGCTGTTTAAATGTCATTTTGTCCCTCTCTCAATACATATAAAATTATAATGACAAATATCACATGACACTTGGATGGTAGGAGAGGCAAGATTATGGAAATTGAACTTACCACGTGGCATACAATATTTGCCAGAAACTGCGAGGCAGTGAGAAAGAGCTCATTGGTCGGTAGTAATCTATCCCTGCTATACTCTGAGCCTCCGGTTGATAGTGTGGCTTCATGAGTAAAAGAAAAAGACTCTGGCCCTGGACTGTCTGGGTGCATGAGAGACACACACAGAGAGAGAGAGGCAGAGACACAAGCAGAGGGAGAAGCAGGCTCCATGCAGGGAGCCCGATGTGGGACTCGATCCCGGGTCTCCAGGATCAGGCCCTGAGCCAAAGGCAGTGCTAAACTGCTGAGCCACCCAGGCTGCCTGGCTATCTGGGTTCAAGTCCTGACTTTGCCCCTTACTATTCTTTAGTATTGGGCAAATTATTTGCACATCATTCCCAAAATAGGAATATTAGAGTACCCTTCCCTTACTATTATTGTGAGGATTAAAATAGTTTCTGTGTGTGTGTATGTATATAATATATATTATGTAATTATATATATAATATATATATTTATTTATGAAATGCTTCAATAATGCCTAGTATATTGTGACTATTACATGAAATTTAATTGCAGTTTTAACATCATCATAATCAGTAGAATCATTATGTATCTTACTTCAGAAGAACAAACTGTAGTCCCCCTCTTGTTGTCTGTGGAGTATTAGATTCCAAGACCGCCAGTGGATGCTTGAAATCACAGTACCAAACCCTCTATATACACTATGGTTTTTCCTATCTGTGCATACTTAGGATAAAGTTTAATTTATAAAGAAGGCACAGTAAGAGATTACTAACAATATCACAACAAAATAGAATAATTGTGAAAATGTGCTATAAAAAAGTTATGTGACTGTGATTCCTCTCTTTTTTTCTCAAAATATCTTAATTTACTGTACTCACCCTTCTTATTCTTGTGATGATGTGGGTTGACAAAGCCTACTTGATGAGATGAAGTGAGGTGAATGATAGTGAGCTCCTGCTGGCCTCTGATGACAAGTCAGAAAGTGGATCATTTGTCTGGACCACAGTTGACCAAGGGTAACTGAAACCATGGAAATCAAAACTGGATAAGGGGGAACTACTATAGTTTGTGTTATGCAGTTATGAAGGATATATGCATAGAAACAAAACTGAATTCTTGTGATAGAGCTTACTTGGGAAAAAGTAGATTTTTAAATTTTAATTCCTTCTTTGAACATTTAGAATTTTTCTATTTACAAAAAAGAAACCCACACTTTTTACTTTAAAATCAATTTATTGCCTGACTACATTTTGAACTAACACCATATAAGTATTAGTCGGCTTTGAAATAATTTTTTTGGTCTGAAAATAAGTAAGTTTCTCACACGACATGTTGAAGACAGACTTAATGATCAGAATGGCATAAGCATGTTGACAGGGGAAGAGGCATGAAGGAAGGAACCTTCTGGGCAAGGAATGGGTCAGTATGTCATAAAAATATACACAGGTAAAAACCCATTAAATATATACTTAAAATGTGTGTAGGTGCGCCTGGCTGGCTCAGTCGGTAGAACATGTGACTCTTGATCTCAGGGTTGTGTGTTCAAGCCCCACATTGGGTGTGGAGTCTACTTTAAAAATAAAAAATGTGTGCGCTGTGCTTATTTGGGCACTGAAAATTCTTGTGGGAATGTGAGACAATATAAAAGCCAAGAAAAATTAGCATACATATTACAATAGAATGATGATTTTGAAAATTTTTTGACATGCAAGAATTGTCCTAAAAAATTTCCAGGGTAATAGTTTGGTTCCTGTCTTATTGGAATGCAATACTCATGACAGCCAGACATAAAGAGGATATGGACATTGGCTTGATTATTAAAAGAAAACAAACATATGAAGTCAATAATCAAGGTTATAATGTCTAAAATGAAGAATGATGTGAACACATGTTACGAGACAAGAGGTGTCCAGGAAGTTGTGTTCATTGCAGTCGAGGTCAGTGGTGCTGCCCTCTGATTCGTGTGTAGGTAAGAAGTCATTGGCAAGATGTGTGGCAGGAATGAAATGGAAGGGTTGATCTAAATCATGAAAAACATGAAAGTCAGTCCATTTACACAATATTTCGTCTCAAACTAGAATTGCTGTAAACCTATGAAAAGGACTTTAACCTGCTGTATCTTCGAAAAGCAGAACAGTAAGTTTCAGGAAAGGTTTTGGTGGTACATCAAGGAAGCAGGACAACCCTGGAAAGTCCCTTGTGCAGTGAGGTAGGAGCACTGTGCCGCTTGCATGCTCAGCGTGCTTAGAGGCGAGTCTCTCCAACCTCCACTAAAAAGAAAATGTTTTTGGTTGTTGAATGCTGATTTGCTCCCTGCCTTTTTACATACAGTTTATACAGGGCTCTAAGTCTGTATATACACACATATACACAGGCGCACACAATCTTTTGCAAATTAGTAGCTAAGATCTTGAGCTTTGTTGCCATAGATAATTTATCCTGCAAGCACTATTCTTTTCTTAAGGAAATTATCTTAATGAGTAATGCCTCTACGGCTAGATTTAAACATACCAATTTATGCAAATACTATATAAAGTATAAGAAAATTTACTCAAAGAATTTTCAAAAAGTACTTCTGGAAATATGCTTTATCCATGTTAAACTAACAAGAGATGCATTTCAATTGAATTTTTATTTTCTCTTGTTCAATAATATTTAGCATATTATAGCATTTAAAATTTTCTTTGTGTACAAATAATAGAACCATGTATTTATTCATTTATATAAAGTTATTCTTAATGTAAAGCAAGAATTGATAAGAAATTCAAATATTAAGTAATTTCCTTAAAATTAGCCTAAAACAAAATCTTTAGTTTGAGTAATTGGAAGTGTTTTAATCTGTTTGTATAAGTAGCTTAAATTTTGAAACTATTTTGGTTGTGTTAAATTTCTCCCTCATCTGAATTGCTGGATTTTTTGAAAGAAAGCTGGTTATTTAAAATTTAATTTTAATGGAAGTTCCTGTGTTGTTCAAATTTGTTTATTTTCTCAGAAAAGTGACATTTCTACTGATAAAAGCTATCACATTTGGTAGAACAGAAACATGTGTAGTATATGTAAATTTATTTTAACATAGCATTTAAGCTAAAAAGGAGGGGTTTATTTTAAGTTAACAAAATAAAGCTGTATTTTATATCATGACAAACATTTAAATTCCCGAATAGATTGTATCCCAAATCTCCATTTGTATATAGTTTGCTTTGGCAGACTGTTGTTTGTCTACCCGTTAGCCATTCTTTGACTTCTTCCGATCTCATTTGGATATCAGTATTCAAATCATTCATTTAGCAAATATTTATTTTATGCCTATAATTTGCAGTGTTCTAGGCCCTGGGGATAAAGCAGTGAAATAACGAGAACAAAGGCCTTACTTCCGTAGAACTTAAATTCCAGTAGAAGAAACAGACCAGACACAAATAAAAATAAAAATATGTCAGAGGGTGATACCTTCTTTGGCGAGAAATAAAGCAGTAAGGGGGGATGGGAAATGCTGGGGTACGTATCTAGACCATAACTATTCACGCACAGTTATCATAAAAAAGACTCTCTGGTAAGGTAAAGGACCGGAGGCAGTAACCCATGTAGGGAAGGATCACACAAAGCAGAGGGAGAAAGTGCAAAGGTCTTGAAGATGATGTGTCCTTAGCTGCTCAAGAAAGTTGGGCTCAGACCAAGGGGGCAAATCAGATTTGTTTAAATCAGCAGTCTTCAAACTTCAGCTTCTGAAGGGCTTGTTAAGGAGATTGCTGGGTCTTAACTCCAGAGCTTCAATGTCCGTAGGCCTGGGGAGGGGCCCAAGAATGTGCATTTCTAACAAGTTCCCTGTTGAGGCTGTTGCTTCAGGGACCACACTTTGAGAACCACTGATCCAAACAAATCCCATGCACCTGGCCAGGGATTCCTTTGGGGCTGTGTATGTAAGCTGGTTTTGGTCAGGGAGAGCTAAGGATATGTCTTCTGTTGGGTCTTCTAAGAAATTGAGTTCTAAAAAGAGAGATGGCAAGAACAGTCTTCAACCCATCTTTATTGTTTCAGGGCATTGTTCTATAAAGGGGTGATATTTAGAAAATCGGTAGGCAAATTGACTAAAAACGTAAAGTCAAGGAAGATTAATAAGCTGACTCTACGCCCAAACAGCTCTGAGCTTTTGGATGACCCATCGATAGGACTCCTTAATCCCAGATACTTATGTTTGAAAAAACAAAAGTTCTTATGAAAACCACTACTTGCGGGTAAAATGTTCCCAGCAACAAATAGTGTCTGAGCTGATGTTAGATTCGTATTTTACCTTGGGAATAGTATGTTTGAAACTAGTGGTTTGGATCCAAGGGGATACATCAAGGGCCAATTATTTCAAACAGTGATTGCAAGAAAGCACTTAAAATCCATATAACCTAATCATTGCTAGTGGTATTTTAAAAATACGGAGTTCCCTGGAGCGACTGCCGGGTGGCTCAGTCCATTAAGCATCCAACTTTTGATTTGACTCAGGTTCTGATCTCAGGGTTGGGAGATAGAGCCCTGGTGGGGCTCCGCACTGGTGTAGAGTCTACTTGAGAGTCCCTCTCTTTCTCTCCCTCTTCATCTTCCCCTCCCCCTGTGCTCTCTCTCTCTCTTTTCCCCCTCCCTCTTTCACACTCTCTCTCAAATAAATAAATAAAATATTTTTAAAAGAAATAGGGAATCCCTTTTAGGTGTCAGTCTAGAACACTAGGAATACATCCTTACGGGCCTTCAGAGAGAGCTAGAAATGAAGAACCCAGACAGTTCACCAGAAGCTATGGAAAGAGGGGAATCCCGAAAGCTAAGGCATACATATTTCCATTCCTCCATTTACTTATTACCAGCTTATTCATCCTTTTGATAAACCTAAAGTTGACGTGTGGTTGTGAGGGATGGCTGTAACCAGGGTTTAATTCATTTTATGTATCCCTGTCCAGGGAATGGTCTGAGTCAGATGATCATTAACTCAGCATATTACTTATTTTAAACAATGATGATATGCCTTCTTCCCTGATCTCTCAGAAATATCTTTGCTTCATTGCTAGCATGCATTTTAAACATGCATTCCAATCTTAAGAAAAATTCAGTTGTCATGAAAGAGTAGGTATGTTTGGAAGATTTTACTCAAAATATGTAATAGAATATACAGACATTGGTAATATTTTAATTACTTTGTTCTTTCCTCTTTTGCTGTCTGTTGCCTAATTACTGGATAAGAAGTAGGATTTTTTAAAGCATATTCATAACTTTAATTCTGTCTCATGCTGCTTTTGTCAAATTTTTCTTTGTGCCCTTTTCTCTCTGAGTGTGCAGATGGATAAAAGTGCCTTTTTAAGTGATCAGACATTCAAAAATAACAAACATGAGAAGAAAAAGAACACTTAGTCTGTCAAGAAGTTGCAGTAAAGCCATAGAAGCTCCAGTTGGTTGGGCCATGTGCGTAGAAGCTACTCGACTGAATTTGTTCCCACCATATTTCCCACAGATGAATTTGAACTTGTGTAGAGCTTAATCTCGGCTCTTAAAATGCACTTCTGTGCTGTATCTCTTAGCTCACAACCGAGGCAGAGGGTGGAGTGAAAGCAGGGGTGAGATCTAAAGAAAAAAATATATTTAATTGGGCTCCTGGGTCCAAAATCCTAACCTTAATTTTTAAAATTGTACTAAGATGCTTTATGTTTCACCAGCTACACGTCGAAGGAAGTGATAAAGCATCAGGAAGAAATGTCAGATTCTTTTATGCCACTTTTTTAAGCTGATGGAAACCGAGGTCAACTATGGTAGTTAAGTCTGGCCGTTAAGAAACTCTGGGTAGGGGTGTGGCTTTTCTTGGTCCCAAGCAAGGATGGAAGAGGCTTTCAGAAAACTCTCCTGAAAAATTGCAATCCGTGAGAATGACTTTGTTTCTCATCTGAATGCCTGAGTGCTCCTGCTGGCACTCAAACCCCATTCTCCTGCAACAGAACAAGTGTCCATCATTCTTCCCACCTATTCGATCTGTGTACTAGCTTTCGAAAATTAATCTGATTTGGGGTTTCATTTTTCTTGAACTCAGAAGGGAAGAAATTACAGAAAAATATGTTAGTAATAGACTACAGCCTGAGAGACATGAAAGCATATCTAAGTGAAACCAAGCTGGGAACAAGTCTAATTTTAATAAAGCTTAAATCAGTGATTCATGGCTTGGAACTCACCTCTGCTGGCACCAGTATTTCCTGGTGCTTTGTCAAAGGCCTTATTGTAAATTATTTTTTTTCTTTTTTTAATGTAGAGAAAGTTACTAGAAAATTGATAGCTAATAGATTTTTCAACATGTTTGAGAAACGAAGACATCCTTTTGTTTTTGCAAAACCAGAGTTGAATAAAAATGTAATATTTCTATGATGGATTCAAAGTCTAATGACATAGTCCACATTGTTTATTATTCAGATATCTTGTAAAATGAGGAATCATCTGAAGGGGCTATAAGGTTTACAAGGCTAGAGGTGATAATCTGTTTATATTTGTTTTATCTGTGCCTGATGCTTAATATAAATCTCTTTAGAATGGATAGATGGGTGGATGAATAATGGATGAATACTGTTGTCCAGAATTGTTTACTTTTTAATGTCCTAAAGATACATTAATTTCTTTTTTCTGCTACATTTATCTTATTGGCAATAATTTAGAAATAATTTTGAGTGCTTATTTTCTTTTTAAGCTTCTACAGAAAAAGAAAAAATTAATAGGAATAAAATTCTTGCTCTGTTAGTATCCCAGTCAGCTCTTGCTTCCCCTCCATCTAAACTAGACTATACTCTTAGAATAGTCAAAATGTTGAAAGTTTTGCCTGAGTTATAAATTTCATTATTTCTTATATCAATTTTTGCTTTTTTTTTTTCATAAGGAGAACAAGTTTAAAAAGTAAAATTTTAACCCTCCGCCCCCAACTGGGTAGAAAGTATTTTCATTACTATAAACAGAGGAAGCATGTGATATAGAAGTCCTGGCTTGGAAAAACTTATGGTACAATTCACGACACATATAATGGCCTGAGAAAAGTTTAAAGACTAGAAAAAATACAATATGAATTGTATGCGTAATATGCGTATTATGCAAGTATTCTACTAAAGCAGTGGAGAATTTTCAAAAACAGCAAAGGTTATAAATAGGAAATTTCTGGCAAGTGATAAATTCTAATCTCGGTCTTAAGGCAATTAAAATTTATTTATCTAATTAGTATATTCATTTATTATTATTTTTAGCAATTATATATTCCCAAGATATTCCTAGTTTATTTTGCAACCATTTTAGGGACTTCCAGAGCATGTACTCTATGTTTGTAATAAACTACTTTTAAAGCTGAAAAAAATCCTTATATACACCAATCTGCTGTATGCAGAATATTACCTAATATCTTTCCTTAAGGTTTACTGTTCAGTTTCTTTATTTCTGAAAGAAATTAAGTTTCTTTATTTTTATATTATATTGTACAATATATGCATGTAATGTATATTATATGTATAATATACATGTACTATACATGTAATGTACATATAATACACATATAATATACATGTGATGTATATTATATATAATGTACATTGCATGTATAGTACATGTATATTATATACATTACATGTATATTATATACATATAATGTATATATAATGTATATATGTACATTATATTGTACATATATTTATTTTACATATAATGTAAAAATAAAACTTCTCCTCTGCCTCTGTTTTTAAGTATATCTGGAAGTTGCAAAATGAGTATCTAAAGTGATAGTGTCATTTGCAAATGCGGATATTGATTACATGCAATGAAAAGAATATGAAAATAAATACGTCCCAAACATACTGCAGCTACCACTTATAACCCCTGATTTCAAATTTAACAGTGAATGGTTCTTCTCTTTTTACCAAATGGTTTTATAAATGATGCAAATGGTATTGGTAAATAAATGTGAACTTATAAACTTACATTAGTGAAACATATTCCATTTAGTATGTTTTGTAAAATGATTTTACACTAAAATGTTTGGAATCCCTGATCTGAGTCATGCCCTCACGTTTTAGATGAGAAAACTGATTTCATTTAGGATTTGATTTTCCAAAGTAGAATAGATTGTTGAAAGGAACAGGAACCAACCCCCTGTGCTTTTTTTTTTTTTTTTTTAAATACAGCGCCCTTATTCCGCACAGCCTGTCTAGAATCACCAGTTTAAATACCAATGTGTGTTCAGCCCCCATCTTCGTGTCAGCCAAGGCAATATGATTACCAGAAGTCCATGATAGTAATCATTTCTGTAATGTAATTAAAAATAATTCAGAGACGTTTATTTGGCAGTGTATACTGATGGCATCAAAGTAAGGACGTTAAGTTGTTTATCAGGGAGAATTTTATAATTTAGAGTTTCACTCAAATATTATCAACAGCAAAGTCTTAATTGTTGCCTTTAATTCTAGAATATTGCTTCGGTCACTAAAGAGAATGAAGTAACCTTACTACTCATGTAACATTCCCGAGACGCTGATGGGGAAGGATGGGAAACAACATTATCTGTTAGAACAAAGAGGGCAAAACATCTGGTGATAGGATTATCTCTCCCCACCATCCCTCTTTGCAAGCTGTCCATCAAAACTGAACCTGTTATCATTTCTAGAGAATTATGTCGTATTAAGTAAGAGAGTGGTTTGTAATCACAGTAATCCTTGGTTGGCGGCTCTATGGTGGAACACGGCACGGTCATGGCCTCCCAAGGATGGCCATACTCTAATCTCCAGATTACCTTACATGGCAAAAGAAATTTTGCAGATGTGTCCAGTTAAGGATCTTGAGATGGGGAAATTAGTCTGGATGGTCCAGGTAGATGCCGTGTAATCGTAAGAGTTCTAGGTGGGAGGTGGGCAGGTCAGACGCGGAGAAGGCGGGTGAGGACAGAAGCGGGTTGGAGGGATGTGCCCTGTGGAAACGGAAAGGGGCTCTGAGCCAAGGAATGCAGGTGGCCTCAGGAAGTTGGAAAAGGCAAACCATTTTCCCCCTTGAGCCTCCGGGAGGAACACAGGCCCGCCAACACCTTAATTTTAGTCCCTCAAGGCTCATGTAGGACTTGGGACCTCTAGAACTGTAAGATAATGAATTCGTGTTGTTTTAACCCACAGCTCTGTGGTAATTTGATCCAGCGTAAAAAGTAACTACTGCAGATTTTGGCACTCGGAAGTGCTGTGAGACTTCGGAATTGGGCAGTGGACAGAGGCTTGGAAGAATTTTGGAGGGCATAAGAGAAAAAGCCTAGATTGCCTTTAACAGACTTAGTAGAAATATGAATGTTTAAAGTGTCTGGCAGCAAGGGCTCAGAGGAAAATAAGGACCATGTTATTGGAAACCGAAGCAAAGGGGGGTCTTTGTTATGTGGCAGAAATGTAGCTGAGTGATGTCCTACTGTGGCGGGGGAAGCAAAATGTATAAACAATGAACTTGGATATGTAGGTGAGGAGTTTTCCAAGCAGTGTTGAAGTGTGGCCTTTCTAGAAACACACATGTATGTATACATATATGTGGAGAGACAGAGACACAGGCAGATAGATGTTAGATACATAGATGATAGATAATTGATAGATAATAGATGACAGATGATAGATTGATAGATAATAGATAATAGATGATAGAGAGATAGATAGATAATTATTAGTATCTTTATATTGTGGCGGTAAGATTCCCTATTTTAATCTTTTGATTTTGAAGAAAGCAAATGCTAAATTACAGAAAACCTAAAATATTTTTCTTCTTAGCAATTAAAAACAGGTCTTTTTTAGAGACCTGTTTAATAATCCCCACATGGGAAGGATTATTGCAATATTATGGTAACAAGAGCTCTGCCTCTCTCTTTTTTTTTTCTATATTTTATCCTATTGTAGGGGGAAAAAAAAGATTAAAATCCAGTTTGGCCTTATTATAACACTCAGCAAATGTGTTTCAGAGCATTGGTTTATGATTTTTGTTCCTTAGTAGACAAAGTATGCTCTGTCCTCTACCACTTTAGTGTCTGATATTATGCATTCTATTCAATTTTTAATGAAATGTGGATTACTTTAAAGATTATCTCTCTGATTGAATAAATGGCATTAGAGTGGAAAGTTAATTGGATCTTTCTTGAATAAGCAGTGACCACTATGTGTGATTGATATGAGGAAAAGATACTGAATGACACATTTTTTAATTTATGTTAAGTCAAACTTTTAGATTAACATTTTTGGTGATCGGTTTTCTCAAGGAAACGTGTAGCCTCTATGACTCTTACGGAAACCATGGAGAATTCCTCATTTCTTCCAAAAACAAAAAGTTCTCGGGGCTTGTGAAAATGAGATATAAAAAAAAGTCACATAGTAGAGCATGTAACATAGTTTAACGTGTTGTTCGTTTTGAAAACAGAAAGCGGATGCTGTCGCCCGAACACCTAAATGGTTCTAGATTTACCACCTCCCGTTTCGACCAGGATCGAGCTTCCTCTCTCTCTCTCTCTCTCTCTCTCTCTCTCTTTCCCTCTCTCGACGGAGCCTCAACATTTGGGACCTTGTTCGCTTCTGAGATTTTGTCGCCCTTTATCCAAGTGTCGTGCTGACCCGGTGGCACCGAGTGGCACCCCCCGGCCAGTACGGACACGAAGAAGCCCGCTCGTCTGTGAAGACGCCGGTTCGGGGCCAGGCCGGGGCCAGGCGGTGGCCCTCGTGGCCCTGGTGGCCGTTAGTGTCGCGGCCGAGGCCTTGCCTGCTGCCCGACGATTCCCCCCGGCCATGCACCTGTGTCTCCAGGAGCCCGGGGCTCGTGGTGGCCGCTCCGGCCCCAGGGGCCAGTCCAGCGGGCCAGGCCCTCGGGGCCGGTGTCCCCTGTCCCCCGCCGGCCGTGAGCAGCATCGGCCCGTGGCCAAGGGCCCGCTGCCTGGTGCTGCTGGGCCAGCCGGGCGCCCAGGGGTCTCTGTGCCGAGCTGAGAAAGGGAGAAAGCAAAGGTCCTGAGGGTCGTGTGGCCAAGACGTCCTCTCCCGGGACGCAGGCCATGCCCCAGGCTTCCCTGGCTCATCAGTTTTTCCTACGTGATCATGGTAACAGCTGCTTTATTGCTTGTGGTCAGGGTGTTTGTTTTCTCTTTTTTTCATTTAAATTTCATGTCTTCATCGTGGTGACCCGCAGTCACCCCTCAGATGCATCCCGGGCCGTCGCTGGCCGCCCTGGCCCGGCCGTGTCTCCAGCTGCCAACACTGCACAGTCAGCAAGGTGGGCCTCACCGGCCAGCGTCCGAGCTGCCCTCAGTCCCCGCCGGCTCCAAGCCGCGAGTCCCAGGCGCTCGAGGGGTGGAGGGCGTGACCCCGTGTGCACTGACTGCGCGGGATGAATGGTGATTTGGGGGACAAAAGTCATCGGTGGCCGCGTCTGTCCTCAATCATGAACTATCCTCTTCCTCATGCAGATTCCTCGGCCTTGCCGAGATGTATTCTTGCAAATAGGATGCTTCCCTTTTCATTTTGATGGAATGTTTACAGCCTGTATACAGATCGGCTATTATCTAGAATGTCCTAATGACTTCCCTTAAGTAAATATGTTCTCGTGTGAAGATTATGTAGGCTTTTTGGTCCAGATTTTTTAAAACAAATCCCTAGTCTGATGTTGTCTTGTAAAAAATTTTTACCTTTACTTAATGTGGGATATTTTCCAGACTTATTTATGATCATCAAGGTATATCTATATACTTCTATTTCTACCTATAGAGTAAAAATATAGAGATTTTTGAAATTGCTGACATTCTAAGAGAGTTTAAGGCTTTTATTTATTTATTTTTTTGACTTAACAGGTCTTGAAAATATTTTCATGTTAGAGAATACAGATATGCTGTTGTATAAACGTGTCTTTAATCCTTCCTCTTCTGGTAGACATTTAAGGTTGTTTATGTTTCTTGCGATTACATGCAGTAATGGAAAAAACATCCTTGGTGATGATCATTACATTCTTTGTTATAGGATAAATTTCTAAAAGCAATGTTTCTTTTTTTAAAAGCTTTTATTTATGTATTTATTCATGAGAGACACACAGAGAGAGGCAGAGACACAGGCAGAGGGAGAAGCAGGCTCCCTGTGGAGAGCCTGATGCGGGACTCGATCCCAGGACCCTGGGGTCAGGCCCTGAGCCCAAGGCAGACGCTCCACCACTGAGCCACCCAGGCGACCCTAGAAGCAATGTTTCTAAGTCTTATGATGTGTATATCTTTTAAAATAATTACAGCCAAATTAGAATCAAAAAGAATTATACAGATTTATGTTTCAAGCAATATAGAAGAATGCTTGTTTCTCCAACCCTTATCACTACAAACTGATACCAGTCTTCTAAGATTTTGGTTATGTACTGGGTAAATAAATGTGGTTAACATTTTATTACGTTTTATTCTCAAGTGATTTACATAATGACACCACCATGTGTTTTAAAACTGTCCCGTAAAGAATGAGGAGACGATCGCTTGAATGTAGTTAACTCTTCAATTTATAGGTAGCATTTTGTTCCAAGTTGGTGAATGAAAAAAACTAACAAATCCCAAGCTCTTGCTTCTACTGGAGTCCGATGCTTAGGGAAAGCCTAGAAGTACTTTAGTTTGGTCTGGAATATCTTTGAGTGCAAAGTGGTTCTGTAACAATTCCTGAGCTCTTAGGGATTCTAAATCGTCTTGGTTTGTGATAAGCTCTTATTAATCACTGGCAGTCTCTGATTTCAGATTTCTTTAGATTTTCTTACGTTGAGTAGTGCAGCATCCCTAGAGGTTATAAAACTGTACTCTTTGCTTTTTAACAACAAACAAGGTGTATCAAAATTATCAAGATGGAGGGAAGCATGAGTAGCCAGAGGAATAAGTTGGAATTCATCAAGAAAGCCACAGGCAAATGTGGAAAGTATTTTTAGACTCATTGCTAAGATAACTTTTTTTTGTTAAGTAGTTAATTGAAAAATTCACGCACTTTGCAGAATGACAACAAGATGAATGCTGCAGCAATCATGAAAAATACATAAAGTGCATCAGTATTTTAAATTTCTCCTGGAAAAAAAAAAAAACAGTTACCTCTCTTTTAAGATGCATAACCAGGTGGGAACCAAAAAGTCAGGAAAATATGCATGTTGGCACTTAAGTTCACTTTGACTTCTGTTTACCAGATGTTTTGATAGAAGTCCTTTTTCAGTGTCCAATATAATGCTGTCTGGGAAACATCTAAACTATATATCCTGTTTGTTGATAAAGAACATATGGTTTCAGAAACCAGTGTTAAAGCCACATGGAGATTTTTTGTGAAGCAAAATTTTTAGTTTACTCTCAATTGTAGAAATCTTAAGGAAGAAGAGTTCACCACAATACACACAGCCATCTAAAGTATTTCATCGCAGAGAAAACAGAAGCCTATTGCACATTGCTAACCTATTAATCATTTCTGTTTTAGTTTCAGAAGAATTCAGGTTTAGAACTGACTAGGGAACCAGTGGTGTGCTCATCTCCCTGGCACAACCTGTCAGGATCAAGAGACACGTATTGACCGAAATGATGCTAAACAGGTTTTTGTAGATGATTAAAATATAACTGTCTTCTCTTTATTTTTCCTCTTCTAAATAAAGACTCGACTGAAAGAAATATGGAGTAAAATCCTAATTACCCTAGACCTTCTAAAGTTTAAGTATCGTATGAATAAGAAACGCTCAGTTTGATTTTCTAAGCATTATTTGAAGATACAGGTTCCTAAACGTTGATAGGGAGGTGTTCCAGGAGGCGCCGAGAGCTCTGGAGCCGCGGCCGGGTCACCCTCTCAGGGGACTGATTTGCCCCACATTTGCATCATGCTTTTCTTTGGGTCCATTCACAGGAACAGTCGCTCGTCATGCAGGGTATCGGAAAATGACCTAAATTAACTTTCTGCAGGAAGTAGAGGGACCTCAGTATGGGAGATTCCAGTTTCAAATTTCCCCCGAGATGTAAATTAGTTCAGTCTTTATCTGGAGGGACTTAAATGACTTAGTATATAATGTCTCTTGTTCCTCTCAAAGAGGATCTATCAGGGATGGAGACGCAGCCCTAGTGATCAGATATGCAGGACTGCTGCTCACTGCGAGGAGGTAGGGGGATCTGATTAGTCCAGAATGAAAGGGTGGGGGAGGTGGTGGCAGTGGGAACAAGACTCCCTTCCAAGCACAAATGAAAGAGTGAGTAAGGAAGGAGACAGAGAGAAATGGGGTCATTTACTTTTACTTTCAAAAAAAAAAAAACAACAACAACAACAACAAAAAATCAAATCAGGGATGATTGGTAGTCCTTTTCAAGGATCCCCTATAATTTGGGGATGGATCTGGTTTGGCTCCATCTTGTTGACTTTTTATTTCCCATATTTATTTGATGATCTTATTCCATCCTTGTCACGCGGTGCATGAAGCATCAACAGTCTCGAGAGACTCGCCCCCTTATTACCTTTCCACAGTCTCTTTGTGGCCATTTTCTTGATGAAACTTTTCTCCTTTCTGTATGGATAACAGCATCACTTCTCTTAAATCGTTTTTGAATTTTATTTGAGTAATCATTGCTCACCCGTAAAGTCCGTGCTCCCTACATGATGATGTTGCAAACAGCCATCCCACACTCGGGTAATGCAAAACGCTCAGGTGTTTGTCTCCAAAGATTTCCCAGATGTAGCTGCTTCCAGGACGAGGATGATCCCCCTGCAGAATATCAATCTTGTAAAGCTCAGTGGTTTTCTTGGCTTCTGTCTCCCATGTTCACGTTTTGAGGCATGTTTGAGGGCAGAGGTTCTGCAGCCCTGCCCGTCCCCACATACAACTCTTGTAAGACCTTCACTCTCGTGAAACAGAACCCACTCCGTGTGCTGACATACGTAAAGCAATAAAGTTCCTTACCTTAATATGAGGAGAAGAGCTAAAGGAAATCACTTCAAATAAGGTGAACCTCATTGCGTAAATGGTTGGACACAACTGCATGGAAGACAAAGGAACACTCTGCTGTTGTTCTCAGACTCTGAAAATGCAGCAACTGGTAATGCAGACTGTCTGGACTCCCTCTCCCACCCTGAGATATCATAGAACCTCGACTCTAATCATTGGGAGGCCAAAATCTCCCCATACATTCTTCTGGATGCCTCCCGAGGTCACCATCTGCCCTTCTGAGAACCCCCGTTGTGGAACTGGATCTGCGGCACCACTGCTTATTTTGGACATCCGTCTGTATTGGGTTCTTCCAAGAAAAATCTTGCCGAGGAGCTTTTAGGAGCACAGAAAGGTCAGAATATATATATGTGTGTGTATATATATATATATATTTTTTTAAGTCCCTAAAACAGAACCTCTGACATGCCACACTTGGGGCATGACATACGTTAATAAGTATATCTTCAAGTGGCAAATTATAAAGTGGAAATCCGGATTTCCTTATGCTCTAGCAAGACCCTGCTGCCATCCTGTGTCCAGGCGGACAGTGGCAAAAGCCACTCGCCGAAGGATTTGGTAATGTTTCATAAAAAGAACGTAATTGTTCGTTAATCGATAATGTCCTTGGAGTGGGAGGACAGCTTTTTAAGCAGCAGGCAATAAGCCCTGACTTTTCTTCAACACAGACAACACGCAGTCATTTCAAAATCTTCTCGTCTTTCCCACTCGCATCCTTCTCTTCGTGGTAGGTCTTTCTCCCGTGGCCCCCATGGCTCAGAAGCACAGCCTTCCTTCAGACAGGGCTTCCTTAGTGCGTGTGCCCACGTATGCTGTTTCGATGTAGACGGTTGACTCCGTTAATCCCCAAGTATTCATTCAAGACCTGACTAAATACTTAACTCCAAGTCTCTGCCAGCACATCTTGCTTATCTTCTGATGTCCCTGCCTTTTTTGTTCAAATTAAAAACAAAACGAGGGATCCCTGGGTGGCTCAGTGGTTTAGCGCCTGCCTTTGGCCCAGGGCATGACCCTGGAGTCCTGGGATTGAGTCCCGCGTCGGGCTCCCTGCATGGGGCCTGCTTCTCCCTCTGCCTGTGTCTTTCATGAATAAATAAATAAAAATCTAAATAAATAAATAAATAAATAAATAAATAAAATCAATCTTAAAAAAAATAAAAACAAAATGGAAATAGCATCTGACACAACTGTTCCATCCTCCAAAGAGGAATCCTAAAATATAAGACTTTAACCATCTTCAGTATTCAAAGCAGTGAAACATCGCTGACGGCCTGTGTTAAAATCTCTGGGGCCTGGAGGTTTCGCAGAACTCAGAACCGGTTTCTTCTTTTGTGTCCGTCTCTACACCAACTGGCTGATTTCACAGTGCTCTAGATATTTAATATTTTTGCACCGACTGCGTGAACAGTGAATGTGTAAGTGAATACAACCTGTTAAGTATGAAAATATAAGAACGTAACCATGCAGATACATTTTGTTGATGAAGATCTTGATTCTCTCCCTTTGTCCAAGGGAAGCTCATACCGAGCACTTTGGTTGAACTGCTGCTGATCAGAAATCGGTTATCAATTGGAATGGAGGTTATCGCTTCCTATCATGTTGTTAGGTTATTTCTGAAAGTGGACTGAGTTGCCTTGCCTGCCTTTCTCTATAAGAAGGTGCGTTTAGGGATGCCTGGGTGGCTCGGTGGTTGAGCATCCACCTTGGGCTCAGGTCATGATCCCAGGGTCCTGGATCGAGTCCTGTATTGGGCTCCCTGCTCAGTGGGGTGTCTGCTTCTCCCTCTGCCTCTCCCCCAGCTCATGCTCTCTCTTGCTCGCTCACTCTCTCACAAATAAATAAATAAAATTTTTTAAGGTGCATTTAGACTCTAATTGCATTTAGACTCTAATTGCTTCAGCTGTGCGTATAGTTATTTCTGCTGATTTTTTTTTTTTTAATGCACTGCTCTTGGTATCAAAAACATTATATGGATGACATCATTTTGAGGACGATCGAGTTACCCTGTCTACATGGCTGTGGACCGGGGCAGAGCTGGTACTGGAGGCCTGGTCTTCATTCGGGGAGCTGGTCCCAAGGGTAAAGGAGCGTTCCTTTCTACATGAAGGTGTGTGATCCATGAGACACTGAGATCCTCGTGTCCCTGGTAGGACCCTGGTCAGACCCAATACTGTCAACAAAACCTTTCTTGACTTGTGAAATTGACCCTTACTCAGCACGTTTTCCTTAATAATACATAATGTTCTATTCAACATAAAAACCACCATTTCACTGAACTTCTACATCTGTGTGTCAGTAAAACGAAAATTCATCTGCATGCAATAATTGCAGACACGTGCTGTTGAAAAATCCTCAGAGAATCTGGCAAGGTGAACTCGGCGAGGAGAGCCGTGATCTCATGAAGTCTGAACAGAGCATACATTCCTCGGAAAGAGATTTGTCAGCTAGATTCCCATACTCTCAATCTGACTTCAACCACTGCTACCTCCTACCATAATTTATCTACCCCCCGTACCTCAGCATCTCCAGACATGCCCCCAACAAAATCCACTTCGAAATTAAGAGCGTAGTTGTGGCGTCTGCGCCAGGCCCCAGGTGTTACCCTGATGTACCAGGATCGGTATTGCTTTCCAGGCTTCTCCTCGGGGAATATGAAGGACTGGAAACAATTCAGAAGTACTAACAATGTGCTCATTCTTTCTCTGAGGTCTCCCCATATACTGCCCCTTCACTTCCCAAGAGCCCATGCTGTCTTCACCCAACTTCCCATCAGCGGTTCTGATGTAAAACCTTCACTGCTTTTTCCCTGGGAAGATCACGTAGCTTAGAACCAATTCAGGGTACACTCAGGGGGAATCAAAATTAAACTTTGAAAAAGTATGTATCCTCCAGGGGGATAAGATCTCGTACCAGGTCTAGGCAATACTGTCCTGTGCTTTGGCTTTTCACATGATGGGCGTCCCTGTGCCTCATGTTCTTCCGGTAACCAGACTGCCATCCGACCCCTTTCTTCATGGGATTGATACTTTAAAAACAAAAGCAAATTGTAGACCCCCAGAACCTTTCGGCGCTTGGAAACCTGAATTACTGCTCTAGACATCCTCTTAAAGAGGTGAATATTCTCACCCTGAGCATTTAATCTGACTGTTCATGTTTGATGTTTATTTGATTAAAAAAAAAAAATCTGGTTACCATCAACTTATGGGCAAGTCAGACCCTGTGAATGCCCCATTGTTTGGTTGGGAATTTCTTGGGTTATAATCAGAATTTAGAATTGCTCTCCTCGTCCCCCAGAAGTATGACTTGCTGAAGCTATCAGAACGGTGGCCTTTACAGACCTTTAGCAAAAACAGCGGATCTCCTACTAACTGAGCTGAATTAGATGATTGGGGAAGCTGGTGGGAAGCAGCGTGACCCCTCACACAGAGCCAGGAGCCAGAAGGAAGAAAAACACGCGGAGGCTCCGAACACAGCCCAGAATCCAGAAGCAGGGGTAAGCTGGGACAGAAGCCAAGCAGATTTGCCTTGGGAGGAAGACTCAGCCGAAGGCAGAGCTCAAAAGCCGTCTGGGGGCAAGAGGCAACAGCCAGAAGAAGCCTCTGCAGTCTGCGTGGTGCAGGAGCTGGGAGTCAGGAACGGGGCAGAGGTCCGAAGCAGGCAGGATTCTGAGAGAGCACAGCAGGTGCAAGGACCAGACATACTGAACTGTTGAGACCACACCTGCTCGCCTGTGGTCCGGCGGGGCCCAGGACGGTGCAGTTAGTACCTGGCCACACCCAGTTAGTACCTGGGACACCGCGGGGGCACGCCAGGGTGAGGATGAACGTGGACTCGGGCGAGTGACTAGACCAACCGGCCGGATCCTTTTCTTACGGGGAAAGAGAGTAGAGAGAAACACCATCTGTCTTTGCCATCCTTAAATTCTTATGTTTCTTAAGCTGCCTTAGTTCAAAATTTACAAACTGAAATTCATCAGAAAAGATGAAGGAAGAGAAAAGAAGGCAAAGCTCACTTTGACCTTGGGGTGGGTGGCTGGCGGGGACAGGAGCACGGGTGATTTTAAAAATGGAACTCAAGTCTTGGTTACCTGGCTTTTTCTCATGAGCTGCTCTCTGCCCACCCCACCCCCCAGCCACCCTCCCACCCCCCAAGGAAAAGGAAACTGCCATGATCTGTCCTTACAGAGGACATCCCGAAATTTTACATTGAGATCGCTTCACCAGCTTCTCTTGAGAACGGTTCTCTCCTGAACCCTTCCTTCCCTCCTGAATTGGCAGCAGTCACTCTGTAGCCTTTACATGGCATTAAGGTCACACATCGCATATCATTTTGTACATTTATTTCCTTTACAGACGAAGTGCAAAGTTTAAGGGGGCAGGAGCCATCCTTTTCGCTGTGGCGTCAGAGGAAACCTCCCAGGTGTGCGATCAGATGACCTGGGTTCTCTGAACTGGTAGCGGGACCACAGCCAGAGCGTCGGTCAGCATCTGGGTTGCCTGAATGTAGCTCCAGGGGGACCAGGCGTCTTGCGGACGTGGGGCAAGCTGAAGTCAGAGGCTTGGGTCTCTTACCCCTGCTTCGGCCACTGGATCTGCCCTCTCATTGATCTCCGATCTTGGGCTTCTGCATCAAATTTTAAAATATATTCTTTTTCTCAATTTCTCTTGTTGTTAAAAGTTTCACTAGGGCCCCCTGCTGGCTCAGTCAGTAGAGCACGGGACTCTTGATCTCAGGGTTGTGAGTTCAAGCCCCACATTGGGCGTGGAGCCCATCTTCAAAAAAAAAAAAAAAAAAAGTTTCACTGATGTGATACTGTCTAAATCTCTTCCAAACTTGAAGTTTCACTTTCACTTTCTCTGCCATATCTCTGATTGTATTTCTTTGGACTGAGTGTCTAATAAATATTTGTTTGGGGAAAAAAATATTCGATAAGGTGGGGTAGGGGGGAGGATGCTGTGACCCAGTCATGCAATGTTCAGACGTTCACAATAGTTGCCATGTGAAAAGTTTAGCAAATACATTTTTGACTTGTGAGGATTCTTTTCATGGCAGCTTGAAATTCTTCTTGAACTTGGTTTCTGACCTACGGAAGTAAAAAGCAAACCCGACATGCACATGCTTTGTGCAGAGAATAATGAGCTACTTTTTAGAGAATAATCCAGCAGCTGTCTGATTGGTCATGTGGGACTGTTCTGTAGAAATGAAGAAACCAACCTTTTTCAGTTTGAGACATTTTGATAAGATTAAAATAATCCAAGGAAGCCATGTCAAGACGCACAGCTGAAACCAGCAACTAAGAAACATCCATGCGTCACATGACACAGTCGGCTAATGGAAGAATCAGACATAAAGGCAGGACGTTATATGGTCTTATTCATTTGGGGAATATAGATAATAGTGAAAGGGAATAGAGAGGAAGGGAGAAGAAATGGGTAGGAAATATCAGAAAGGGAGACAGAACATAAAGACTCCTAACTCTGGGAAATGAACTAGGGGTGGTGGAAGGGGAGGAGGGCAGTGGGGTGGGGGTGACTGGGTGGCGGGCACTGAGGGGGGCACTTGACGGGATGAGCACTGGGTATTCTATATGTTGGCAAATTGAACACCAATAAAAAATAAATTTATTATTAAGAAAAAAAAAGGCAGGACGTACAGATAAATATGAACAACTTCTGGTTGAGCTGGAAACACTGCTCATTACGGTAGAAATCTTACGATGTGTGTCTTTCAAAGTGTCTCTTTTCTTGCTGCTTTTCTGTTCTTTTTAAAGAGCCCGTTAGGCTGTCACTCGGAGGTTGTGCTCTTGTGTGACTTTAATTATTTCCAGTGCTTTGGCCATATGTCTTTGACCAAGCCTACAGACCCATTCCCCAGTTTCTGTGGGTGTCAGCTGCTAAAGATTCACAGCTCCTCCCTGTTCTTCAGAATCACTTAGAACTAAAATAAATAAATAAATAAAATTGCTTTGCTCCAGGTCACATGTGCACCTGCCACCCCTGTCAGCCTACAGCTAATGACATGGGGGTGCAGAGCCCTCATTCAGGATGAGGTCCAGTCCAGAGCAGTTCATGCTCCAGAGCTCCCCCATGGAATGAGGCTGAGGTCACACCCCAGCTGAGACCACATGCTCACTTCACTGCTTTTCCAGTCCTGCGCTCCTTCCCTGTCTCCTTCCCTTGGAGAGCATTCCCTTAAATCATGAGCACCTGAACCCATGTTTCAGGCTCTGCTTCTAGGGAAGCTAAGCTAAGGCAGTGACCTTATTGAGAGTGTAGATCCTGTCATCTTTTATTTTTCGTCCTCCATTTCCAGCACATCTGGAACATGATACTCACAGGTATTTTGAAGTGTGGGAAAGGTAAGAAGTCTGACTTTCTATTGGCTAACTGCTCCCAAGTGGTCCAGCACAATGCCAGCCTTACTTTGAATCTGAATTCTCAGCTCACCGGAGAATTAGGATGGTGACAAGATTAGGGAACAGACTTATGATGATATTAGACGGGATCCATCTATTATCCTAACCCGAAATCAGAAACCATCCAAACATCATATAAAAGAAAAAAAGAAACTGTGTTTATTTAGCAAAATGTCATACACATGACTTAGATCATTGAGCTCGCTGTAAGATGTCATGAAGGATGTTTCTGATTGTTCAGTTTGTGAGAGCAGCTTATCAAGATAATCTGAAGTTTCAGATCGACTTCTGGGCCAGACTCAGAGTGGTGGACAGTTGAAGGAAAATGTCTAATTTGTTTACTCCACATTTCTGGCTTTGAAATTAATAAAAGTAATTATGGCTTTTGGGAAAAAAAATCATGTGAAATGAAAATGTTCTCACTTTTGAAACGTACAAGAATAATTAGCCAAATTTGGTGGCACACCTGCTCTCTGCCATATTGAGAATAAAAAGGAATAAGATGTAGCTCATGTTTTAAAGGGGTTGAGTAGTGAGAACCCTGCTGGATGTGCTATGGAGACCCAGACACAGAACAGAACTCTGTACAAGATGACATGTGAGACCAGCTCATGGGACGGATCGGAGACTTTGGGAACGACATGAGCAAAAGTATGTAGACATGAAAGTTAATGAGATATTCAGAGAAGAATATGTAGAAAAATTGATGAGACATTAGACTACAAGGTAAACCGCTGCAGGGTGATAGACGATAGACGGACAGTAAGACTCGGAGGTAAACTTTATCTGCAAAACGGACCAACTCTCAACAGAAGTTTACAGTTTCATTTTCTCTCTTCTGCTTTAAAAACTGTTAAAACAATATGGTAACATTAAAAAGTGTTTTTAAAACAATATCCGAGGAACAACTATTGCCTTTTTCCTTTCTCATATCAAATGCCTACAGAAATAGTTTCCATAATTGTGATTGGAATTTGTAATTATCTATAGTTACTATTATATCATGAGTTTTTTCCACATTATTATGTGTGTTTGTTTTAAGTGTTTGTTTTAAGTGAACACCGATAGAAATATTTTATTCGATTCAGATTCTCATTTTTATTTTCCCTGGAAAATAAGTTTTGTAGGCTATCCGACAGGACAGTAGTAGGCTTGTATTTGTGGGTTAGAAGAACCACACATGTAATCGCAGGTAGATCCAGATGAGTGGGACTTGCAGTCAGATGTTTCAGGAGAGAAGGAGGTAAGACCAACCTCTGTGTCCTCACCTTTATCTAGAAGAAAGGGTACAAATACCTGCCTCACAAGCCTCATAGGTGCTTGCAAAAGTTAATTGAAAACTTAGTGTATTAGAAGAACTTGGCATTTATGAGGCTCTTAACTACTCATTCAAGAGAGGAAGTTGTGGGGAAAATTTTTTTAAAGGTCACTTTGACTTTTAAGCAGTTTCCTGAAAGCCTTCTTGAACTCTTTCAAGGTAGGCGCTGTCTTACTCGTCTCCATGTGCCAACTACACCGCCTGGCTTCCATGATTGCCCAACGTGCATATTTCTTCAGTGAATAAACTAATGAACAGCCAGGCAGTAATTACCTGTCTGCCCGATGGACAAACAGTTCTGTCTAATGGGACACCAGCTAGCAAAGTCTGCTTTTAAAGGAAATAGTAGACCCATCATTCCAAGAAATGATGGGAAAGTCAGAATACTTCAGTCATCACACGGCGATAGGGATTTTCTTCTCCTGTCAGTGGGTCTGTGTTAGCCACTTAGGTTCATGGGACCAGGCAAGTAACTGGTGTGAATGATGAGATGAAGCAGTGAGGTCCATCGAGAAGAGTCCACAAGCTCTCCGGGCACTCTGAAATATAAGTCTAGAAGAGGAATAATTTTTTTCTTTGTGGCATTGAGCTCAATCTTGATTATTTGCTTCTGTCTTTGTCTACTTGCAGGCTCCCTAAGAGCAGGGCTTGGGTCGGATGGGACTCTGCCTCAGCAGCTAGCATAGCAGATGCTCAAAAACATTTCTTAAATGAATTAGCAAATACAAACGGAGTAAATGCTGTGGGACCTGGTGCCAGTGTTGGGTCAGCCACGATTTCAGTGTGAGGATATGTTCTACTTGTTGCAACGGAAATAAGCTACATGAAATGAATAGTAACTTTCTCACCTGCTGCTGAATCCTTTTTCTGTCCTGAAAACAACAAAAAGATTTGCATGGGACATACTATGCAAAGAGGGTGCCAATAATATTTTTTTCAAAATTATGTGTTCTGACCAAGTATATGACGTGTCGCATGCCAGCAATTTTTTTACTCCCTAATAGTGATGCTAATAACTCTGTATGAAGTTGTCTTTTGTGCCAAGCATTCCCAGGCCCTTTAAATCTATATTCAATAATCTGCAAAAGAAACCTAGAGAGCAAGAATTATCCTACTTAAAGATGAGAAAAGTAGGCCTCAAAAAAGCAGAGTAACTTTCCAGAGTACACGGCAATTTTTCCTGACTCAGATTTTTTCTGCTGCCTCTCTGATCTGGAAACGGTGTCAGACCGGATCCGTTGGCAAGTGTAACAACAGAAAAACCCATATACTTATAAGAGATTTAGGAGAGGTCTTAGAAAAATCCAAGCTAGATGTAATGTGTTTCATCTTTATGATACAAAAGTACATAGGTAGATGAAATTCTCACAGACCATAAACTTTTGTTGGAGAATTTTGATAATTTATCACTGTGTTTTCAACTTGGTCCCCCAAAATACTCCATGTCGGTTCCTAGTTGGAATCTGTAAGTGGATTATACACTTGAGATACATGGTGCTTAGTGACTTGTCCAGTGCATGAGATTTAAAACAACATCTATATTTTTACTTAACAAAAAACTTAAGTCTTTTGTGCAATTTGACAATGTCCAGATAAACATGTTCTTTGCCCTCTAGTTCTCAGACTTAAAAATAACAATTAAAAATAGCCCTTTGGGTAAACACTTCCCCTGTTTATCCAGACCTAGAATAGGACAAAACCAAGAGTTTTGCTTTCCTTGGCTTCTTTGGTAGTAACCTACTATCATGGGTTTTTCTGTTTTCCACCCACAATTTCTTAGCATGTTTTGCTAGCTCTTGCTCCTCTTTCAGAATTGCTTAGGGCTTGAATATGGGCCTTCTTCTTGTCTTATTTGGATTCCCTCTAAAATTTCACCACAGCTGCCATCGTGTTCTGTACTAGGATGGCTTGCAGACTTGTTTCTCTAATCTCAGACATTTCTTCTGAGTTAAAGCCCTGCTTCTGCAGTATTTCCTTCTCACTGGCACATTAGACTTAAGAACTTCAAACCTGATCTGATGTTTCTCCCCTAAAATATGTTCCTATTTCGCTGTTCTCATCTCAATTTCTTTTTTTTTTTTTTTTTCTCATCTCAATTTCTATCACTGCCACCCACTGAGTAGCTCAACTACTCGGGAATGATGGATGATTTTTCTCTTCTCTTAACCTCTCCTAGCCAACTAGCCAACTAGTCAACTAGTCACTATTGAGTCCCCTGCCTACACTTTTTAAATCTGTCTACTCCCCCCCCCCAATTCCACTGCAGCTAGTTAAGAGTGAGCCACCTTCATCTCTCACCTGGTCACTGCAACCCGTCCTCCCACATCCACCATTGCCCTCTTCCTCTTCTTTTTAAATTCTCCATAATGAGAGCCAGAGAAAGCATTTAAAAATCCAAATCTGATTATATGCCTTGCCTAAAATGTCAGTACTCTTTTCCAGTTGTTATACTGAGTTCCAAATTCTCTTAAAGTAAAGGTTAAAGTCTTCAGTCTGGCCTGCAAAGTCCTGCATTATCTGGTTGTACCCTGGATTTTAAGTGTAGCCTCACTAGTTAGCCACACTAAGCTGTCTTTAACTGCTTCTTGCAAAAAGACCTTAGAACCTGTCTGAAATGCTTACTCACCCGCTTGCCTTCATTTGTAACTTCCCCTCAGAACTTGGGTCTGACCCTCCTCTCTTGTACTCTCGCTACAGGATTCACTACGGTTGCAATCACATTATTGTACACTTAGAATGGCTTGCAAACCTGTTTCTCTTATCTCAGACCTCTCTTCAGAGTTACAGCCCTCTGACTGTAATATCTATATATTCAACAACTTTGTCCCACTGGCACACATCCTTGAGGCCTCAATAGAATTATCTTTTCTTATTCCCAAATTCAATTAGAGTCTTCTCTTGTGTGTTCTCATAGTACCCTCTCTTTCATGTTAGAGGACTTACCACAATTCATTATAATTTCTTTTTGTCTCTTTCCATCTCTAAGTTAAAAGGATAGGTTCTCTATCTTATTGGGTGATACATCCCCAGCATCTACCCGGCGCTTGGCATGTCAAAACACTCAAGTATTTGCTTAACAAATAACGATTCTATGTTTCGTGGCTTGGATAAAATATATTTATCTGTGATCTCCTATATTTTGAAATGTTAAAATAAAAGTAAGGCTTGCTATGTGAATACCACATATTATTTGAATATACATTTTAAAATAGTTTTATGTTTCCACAGAAATGCTGTCATGTGAAAGACTAAAGCATACGCTATAATGCACTTCTTTAGCAGTTATTTCTCTTGCTTTGAAAAGGTAATTTTCATTCTGGGTAGCTATCTAAAATACCAATTTCAAGTTTAAAGCTTGTCCCTCTTCAGGAATTCAAACTCCTAAGAAATAAATATGTATTTATTAAAAATAAATAAATAAAGAGGTTAAAAACCTCTTTTTTAACCAGGAATTAGAAGAGATCATCTCTCTGCTTTATAATTTTACTAGGTAAGCAAAGTCGTTTAGTCAGAAATACTTTGCCCAAAGTCCATAACAAGCTTAGTTAATTGTTAGTCTTGGTCAGATGGAAGTCTCTTTCACAAGAGGTAGACAGGTAGGGATGGGCACCAGGGCAGAGAATGTCAGTTTGAGTGAGACCGTTCATGCCTTGAAGGAGCTTATAATGTCATGGAGGCAATATATGCATATTTAAGCATAACATGAGGAATAATCAAGACTGTGTTTGAAAAGATCATGAGATTCTGCTATATGAATGTCACTAGGGCAAGTGGTGAAATCTTTATGGAAGAAATAGACCTGAGGTGGACGTTGAAGGAACCAAAGAGCTTAGTTGGAGTTGGAGAAGAGAGAGAGATAGGGCCACAGAGCAGATCCATTAAGGTCTGGATATCCAGAAGAGCTTGGATCAGATGAAGAAGCCCATGAACCTGGAGTATTGGGATGCCGTGAGCCCAGTAAGGGCTTTATGAGCGTAAGGTTGGAGTCCACAAGGGATTGTCATCCCCTAGCCAGTGGGACTCCTTCAGCTGCTGAGCAACAGCTATTATGACTGTTATATCGTGTAATCTTACCTGATTTAAAGGAAAGATGACTTAAATACATCCACACAATACACATAGGAGAGTAAAGTTTTGAAGCATGTCACAGGGCCTTCTGTAGCTACCATGCATATGAGGATGTGGAGCATCCTGAGGGAGCGTTATCAATAGAAACAATGCGGGAATAAAGAGAAGCAGACCTGCCTGCAAGATCTGTCAAATGTGGCAAACAGTAATCTTTGTCTTTCCTTGTTCCTGTCTCTCAGTACCATCACTTGGTTCTCTCTCCCCTGAGATTCTCTTGATTACGTAACATATGCACCTTGAAAATTACTGATGAAGACACATTGGAAAGCAAGTAGATTTCATGAATAAAGGGCCACCCAATCAGATTAGCAGTTCCTAATCCTTGGAACCTGTAAATGTCACCTCATAAGGAAAGTGTATTTGCAGATGCGAGGATGAAGTTAAAGATCTTGACATGGGGAGATTGTCCTAGATTAACTGGATAGGCAAGTTAATCCAATCCATCACTTGGTTCTCACTCCCTTGAGATTCTCTTGATTATGTAACGTATGTACCTTGAAAATTTCTGATGCAGACACATTGAAAAGCAAGTAGACTTCATGAGTAAAGGGCCACCCAATCAGATTGGCAGTTCCTAATCCTTGGAACCTGTAAATGTCACCTCATAAGGAAAGTGTATTTGCAGATGCGAGGATGAAGTTAAAGATCTTGACATGGGGAGATTGTCCTAGATTAACTGGATAGGCCCTAAATCCAATCATGTCCGTTGTAAGCGAGAGAGGCAGAGGAAGGGACTTAGCGTCTGGAGAGAGTGTAACCCTGTCGATGCCTTAATTTTGGCTCCGTGAGCCTGCTTTTAGACTTCCAGTGCCCAGAACTCTTAAGAGAATAGATGCATGTTGCTGTAAGCCACCAAGTTTGTGTAGATTTGTTCGGTGGCAATTGGAAACAACTATGTAGATAGAAAATTATTTTATGACCTTTTTTTCCGAGGTGTAGCAGTTTAGTCAGCTTTTTATCTTATTTGAGCTAGAATAGAACCAGGATTTTCTCATCAACAAACCATTGATTTCCGTCTTCTTTTAAATGAGTTTACTTATTCTTCCTCTATAAGGTAGAAAACTTAGCAAAAGATTTATAAGAATGCCTTGCCTCCTTTGAGGTTCAGCTTAAATAATTTTGATATAACAAAAGTTGGAGAAAACAATCTGTCTGAATCAGAGACTTTGGAATGTGAATTCATAGAAACTAATGAAGAAAAACGGAACTTGGCCTCACAGGGAAAGAATGTCTTATGCAAATCTCTGTTGTCAGCCAAGTTCATACATGCAGAATGCAAAACTCTGTGTCACTGTTTGTTGAGGATTTGGAAATAGCTGGAGATAATCTAATTTAAAAAGACTGGCAAATTCCTTTAGCTTTACAGAATTTATTCCACATATGTCAAAGATATACTTATTGTATTGCAAAATAAACTAGCACTGCATGTGACCTTAATTGAAAGGGTAAATATTGCAGTTCACATATTATTCTCTCATATTCATTTTGTCCGTGTATGTTAATGAACTGCAAAAATAATAGTGATAATGCTGCAGAGTCTACTGGTAAATTCTGGGAATGATCAGATTAGCTAAAATGTACTTTTGGTGTCATACACTGAGAAAACAGTAAATGAATGTCCATAGTTGATACTAAATTTACATTTATTGTAAATGCAAAGGCATAATGGAGAACCATTAATTTTTTTCCATTATTCATGTTCCTGGTAAACAAAAGAATTCATAAGATCATGGTTTGCTGATACCATAGCAACATAATCTTATATTGAGAACATCATCTGTTACAATGCAAGTAGTTGTGGTCATGTGCTTAGAATAGACTTTCCATTGCTGAAGTACATGGTGATGGGATAGGATAAGATTTGTCCAGATGTTTACACACTGCTTTCAAGGAATTATTTTAGTATGTTCTTGGGGGTTGAAATGTTTTTGTGCTTAAAGGATCGAGTTACTGTTAGGACTTCGAATATTTAAGTAGCTTTGAACTTCAGGAGTAGGTTAAATGCCTATTTTGCAAAGAAAAATATGGATGGACAGAGACTAAAATCTGTGGATTATCTGATTGCCCTAGGGATGTTCTCTATTTGTAAAACTAAGGGATCAAATAGTTCTGTTTTAAAATAGACTAGATGAAAAGTGATTGTTTCTTTGTTTTTATCTTATCTGTGAAAAGAATATTTTCCAGCAGAATTCTAATGGGAAACCATAGCAAAATGTAGAACATATAAACATGATGGGTGGGCCAATCCAGTGGTGAAGTTAATATGAAGCAGCATAGGGGCAGCCCAGGTGGCTCAGCGGTTTAGCGCCGCCTTCAGCCCAGAGCGTGACCCCGGGGTCCCGGGATCGAGTCCCACATCCAGCTCCCTGCAGGGAGCCTGTTTCTCCCTCTGCCTGTGTCTCTGCCTCTCTCTCTCTGTCTCTCTCTCTGTCTCTCTGTGCCTCTCGTGAGTAAATAAATAAAACCTTTAAAAAAAAAAATACAAAGCCTATTATGTTAGGATTCTCCAGAGAAACAGAACCAAAAGGGGATTTATCGTAATTCATTATGAAAAATGAGTTCACATGGTTATGGAGGCCAAGAAGTTCCACATTTATTATCTGTAAACTGAAGACTCAAGAGAGACAGTTGGTGCAGTTCTAGTCTGAGTCCAAAGGCCTAAAAACCACAAGAATTGGTGCCCAGTCCAAGGACAGCAGAAGACTTTTCTATATTTCTCAGCTCAACAGTCAGAGAGAGCTAGTTCTCCCTTCCTCTGCATTTTTGTTCTCATCAGGCCCTCAGTGGATGGTTGGAAGTCCACCTACATTGAGGAAGACCAATCTTCTCTAGAAACATCCTCACAGATCCACCCAAAATAATGTTTAAGCATAAATTGGGGGACCTTTGGCCCAGTCATAATTAATACAAAATAACTACCACAGGTAGGATGAGAAATGGGAAACACCAAGGCTATAGCTGAAGCAAAACAGAGAAAATGTATTGAGGTTAAGACCATGAATCCATCTTCTAGATAGACTTGACAGATAAAATTTGACTTTAGGAAAGTGTGAGTTCAAAGTCAGAAGTTAGTAGATGCAGGTGGACTATAGATCTGAGGTTGTCTGGTGCTCCCTAAAGAGGGAATTGCTTTCCACATCCATGTGTAGGTCTCACAAATAAGAGTGGTGACCACTGATCTCAGATAAGGGTTCCCCACCGTCCTCTCCGATCTTAGTTGGCACACAGATATAGCCGGGCACCCTCTCTGTTCCTGTCCAAGAGTGGTTATCTTCACTTAGCTATGCTGAAAAATAAAAAATGTTTGTCCTTACTATGGGGGGCTGCCTAGAATGCTCTGTAAATTCTTTAGTTATCCTGTAGTTTGTAGAGATTAGTAGTTTTGCACACTATAAAAATATTATCACTTTTTAAAACTGAATACTAAAGTTGTATATTTATTGTATTGCAAACATATATTAGGGAACCACTTATCTTTTTCCTTAAAAAAAATGTTTCTGGGAAACAAGAGGATTCCTAAGATCATAATTTGCTGATCTACTTTGAGAGCCAGATGGTTTTCCAAATCCAAGAAAATGAAGCACATCAGGCCCATCCCTTTCTGGCCTCCTATCTAGCTCCATTTTGTTCCACGAGACCAAATGATTCAAAAAACAACATAGTTATCTGAGGTTTCGTCCTGAAGGAAGGTTGAATAAGTATGTGAAAAAGGAACACGCATTAAGGAATTTCGCTGATTCAAATAGCTCACAGTTCCTTACCAACACTATCTTTCTCTTCTTAGACCTCAAGAAAAGAAGTTTTTCTATAAGGACATCACTTCTTCCTTCCTTCCCCATTCCTTCTTTCTCAGAGCTACCTGAGAGTCTTCAGACTCTCACTCCTTCTCTAAACCATCAAATGTCCCCTCAGAAGAATGTGTTACACTTTGGATCCTTTCATGTTTCAAACTGGAGCCCCCGGTCATCGGCCAGCTGTTCCATTTCTTTAGGTCTGTGGGGTAGGTTAGAGGAGGTTAAGGAGTGAAACTGAGGTGGGTTATAATATCATGACTAGAGGGACCACATCCAGCGTGGTTTCCTTTCCAGGGAGAGTTATGTTGTGACTGGCTCCCTTTATTAAATCCCCCTGTGGTATAAGGATACCTTGCAAAGGTAAGAGTATTTTTTCTTTGAATACAATAAAATTGAAACCCAGGATAGAATATGTCTCCAATTAGCATGGGCTTGGCATCACTATTTAGTAAGACCTGCTCATTCCTACTGTCCATTAGTAGTTAAACATGTCCACCATTGAGAAAAAAAAAAAAAAAAACAACAAAACAGTGGGCTCTGTTCGCATCACCTGACACCTGCCTGTTCACAGGAAAATTCACACCCTTTGTCAAAGCCCATTCATTTCGCTATCAGAGAGAGATGGGGCCAGCCTTCATGTGCCAATTTGGATTGAGTTTCTCTGACTCTGGGTCCACTCTTGATGAAGGCGGGTGGGGGGTGGAATTTTGCCCGTTCATCCCCCAGACCCCCTTAAATGCAGCTTGAAACCACAGATGCAACGTGGATGTGCAAGTGAATGTGGAGAGCCTGGTGGGGTCCCCTCCACACTACCGTCCTTGTTTCCTGCAGACACAAGTAGATTGTTTGGAGACGTCTCATAGATGTATGATGCGGAAAGGAGTTGGAACAAACACAGTGAACATAATCTAGAAGAGGAAATGGAAAAAAAAGTTAAGAAAAGGAAAGAATTAGAAGAAAGGCTAATCTTTATCCATGCAAAATTGAAGGAATTATTTTGTTGCAGAAGTAAAGGAATTATCTTGTTGCTAAAAAGGAGGGGAGGTTGGTGGGGGATGATGGGTTAAATAGATGATGGGGATTCAGGGGTGAACTTGCTGGGATGAGCACCGAGTGTTGTATGGAAGTGCTGAATCACCATATTGTACACCTGAACCTAATATTGCTCTGTACGTTAAGTGACTGGAATTTAAATTAAAACTTCAAAAAAAGAGTAGATGCTATGATTTCACCTGATTCTTCTATTTGTAACTTCAGCTCATTTTTTGTCAAAGTAGTTAGATATCAGTCTTTGGCTAGGAATTTTGGAGTAATTGTTAATATGCACATATGGCATTTTTTAAAAAAATATTTATTTATTTGAGAGAGAGAGAACAAGAGAGAGCTCAGAGGAGGAGCAGAGGGAGAGAATCCCCAAGTGGACTCCCCGCTGAGCACAGAGCCCAACACTAGACTCCATCTCATGACCCATGAGATCATGACCTGAACGAAAGCCAAGAGTTGGATGCTCAACCAACTGAGCCATCCAGACACGTGACATTGTTATTAATAATTACTGAATATCTTTACAGATCTTTTTCTCAAATTATCCTTGATTTTCCAGATTTCAGTCTTTGCCTTGCTTCTTTTTCTTTTTCCTTGCTTCTGCAGATCCCACTATTCCATTCATTACAGAGAGGAGAAGTTCAGTATTTTTAAAGCAGAAAATTGTGTAGAGGATAGGATTTTGTAATACAAGTTTTTAATCTCTGTGTCAGAGCGCATTAGTTGATGCAGTGACGTCAAGTATTAAGATGAGGCAGGATTCAGCACCTAGTCTACCAAGTGTGTGTCAGCTTTGTAAAAGCGAACAATTTTCTTTGAAAAAGCATGGCTTTCTATATTCCCCAAATACGAAGACCTATGAGGTAGTGGTGGGGGGAGGGTTAAGAAAAGAAATATACTCATAAAATCTAAGGCTTAGTCAAGTCCATAAGAAAGAGCAAGTTCACACAGAAGCTAGTGGAAAGGGATTAATCCATATCATCCAAGAAAGGTTAGATCTCCCGGGGAACAGTGAGGACAGGAAGCCACGGCTGTGTGATCAGATAGGACAGATCGAGGACAGCATCTCAGAGATCCTCAGAGATCTCTTCAGAATGTATATGAGTCTGTCTCTCAGTCCATCAACTAGAGGGCCTTGAGCATAGCAGGACTTGTTTGAAGTGAGACACTTAGAAACCAGCTGTAAGGAACTCAAGGCAGTAAGTGGAAGAAGTGAGTGAACAGTACAATAAGTTGAGTTTGAAGGTAATTGAAAAAGTAAATATGCCAAAGGTCAAAGAAAAATGAAGCCACTGATTTGAAGGCTGCTGAGATTTAGGTTTTAAGGGAAGAAACGTTGGGAGGGCAAAAAGGCAAAAAAACCCCAACTTAAACTTTGGGTGCAGTAGGTGAAGCAGGGATGGAGGAGGAAAAGATCTTGTTCAGAGTTTGGGAGAGCTGAAGGCACCCCTGATGGGCATTCTTCTTGTGTGAGTGAATTTATACCAGTGACTTAGCTTTTGGAACCATTGGCAAAAGATTAAGTAGCATATTTGCATTTATACTGTGAAACTATTTCCCAAGGAGCAGCATGCAGATTATTGGTGGTTAAATCGCTACCGTAAAGGAGGAATCTGAAGGTCAGATATTTCCCGAATCCCTAGCTGTGCTGGAGAGGTCAGGTGCTGGTGTGTGCTCACAAAGAATAAAAACAGAGAAAATACAGGAAACAAACCTTCAGGAGCTTTCCTTATCTCACTTAATACTTAGAGGGGGTATAGAAGAATATTACTGCCCATTTTATAGATAAAGAAATAGATCCAAAAATGTCATGTAACTGCCCCCAAGTCCACATACTCGGTGAATGGTGACCTCAGAAGGCCTTGTTCCTCTGAAAACAGCAGCCTACCTTTTTTAGGCCAGGATTTAAAGCACAGATAAGAAATAGGACCAGTAAGTACATAGGAATCTAAGAAGAGGCAAGTAAGAGTGAAAGGATCGGGAAAGGCTTCACTGAACAGATTGAAATTTCTTACTGAAAGGGTCCTATTTAGACAAGGGAAGGGCTTTGACTGTTTAAAAAGAGGGGGGAAAAAAGTTCATTACCTAAAAATAGGCGAAATGTGGTCAGTTAAAGTGGCTTGGATATATTTGCTAGATGTTTTGATTAATGGAAATCGTGAAATTGAGTCCATGCATAGATCATTTTAGATTCAAAAGAACCATTTAGAAATGTGGCTCCTATCTCTTCACTCAAGGCCAAAAGATATTTTAGGATTAAAAACCCAGTCTCAAATTCTAAAACGTTTATTAATAATTTACACTTTAAACTATCCTGGAAAAGCTGGAACTGAGATAAAATCATTTTTTCATCTGGCTCCTCTGTACAATATTAAGGCAGTCTTTAATTTAGTAAATAAACACCTGTGAAAATTGCAGTGCAACCTCTATTAATATGATTTAAACCATGTGTGTGTTCTCCTGAGATATGCCAGATTAATGAATTATCCAAGCCTTAGTGGAAAATGACCTGCTGAAAATGAAAGTGGAATTCATAATGAAAAGCAGCCCCAAAAGCAGCTGATCTTAACCCCTCATTTTGCAAATAAGGAAAGAAGAGATAGGTTAAAAGTTAAGTCATACTTATTATTTTAGATAACACCACATCCTTCTAACTTGAGCACTCTTAAAGGTTTTGTTTGGTTTCTATTTCTTTTCTCTAATATTTCAAATTATATTACATTCAAATGTGTGGTGTTTTCTTTTTTCCTGTTTGTGCTTTGAATGGCATGTTTGGTCCTGGCCTAGGTCTGGCATTCTGAGTTCTGTGCCTACAAAAATGTCAAGTGCATTTATTTGCCTTTTAATTACAGGCATTGCCTGGATTTTAATATTCCAGATTTTTCCCTGAAGAAGAAACTCTTCTGATCCCATAGTTTATGGGAGAAAAGAAAATCACTGACATTATCATGAAGCTTTTTTTTCACCTAACATCTCCAGACATCCGTATTTATCATTTCATAAACATTTTAAGATTCAAATGTTGTTGTTCCATAGACCCCTTTGCTATAAACACGATGTGTGCATATGTGATTCAGCATCATTGGGTTGAACTTACTCCTTCGACTTCTCAGTAAGCCTCAGCTCAACCTATTTTACTTTTAATAGGCCATTACTGCTTGGATGTCCCACACGAACTAATCGCTACGTGGAAGATGTAGTTCCTAATCATTTACTGTTTCCCTTTCCTGTATCTTTGGTATAAATGTGGGCCAGGGTTATAGCTTTATGTTATTTGTCTTATTTTTATTTTTACTTCTCCAAGTTAATTTTTACTGCTCTAGTGTGTCTTTTATTTAAAGTAATCTTTACACCCAACATGGGGCTCAAACTCACGACCCTAAAATCACGATGCTCTACCAAGTGAGCCATCCAGCGGCCCCTTACTATTCTACTGTTATTCTCTGATCTCTTTTATTACTTTCAAAAAGCTTTTTTTTTATTTTATCTGCTAGACATCTTCATAATCTCTGGACTCACTTTAATGCCCTAGTACATAGGCACTCAAAGCATTTGCAGTTGATATGCTTCAGTCTTTGTTATCTCAGTAAAAAGCCACAGCGTCCACCTCCATGTTTTCTTCAGAGGGGGCTTCCCTCACCTTCAAACCTGAAGATGTCACTGTGGTGCTTTATCTCATTCCCTACTTTTATTCTTGGCAAGGAACTTGTCACTGACAAGTGCATGTTTGCTTATGTATCATCTGCTTTACAACACAAGGATGTAAACTGCATGAGAGCAGAGATACCCTCGGTCTTGCAGTGACAATTATTCAGAGCCTAGAAATGGATGGGGAACTGCCAGGGACAACAGATAATTTATTTATTGGTGAAAGGAAGGAAACCCACGCCTTCCTGGATTTGAGGTGGGTCATGGAGTTTCTATTTTCTTTTTTTCAAAAAGCCCTTGTAACTTCCTCAAAGAATCCTCCCAGATTCCATCCATCCATCCATCCATCCATCCAATCCTTTTATAGGAAAGATTTGACCAAAATACCAATTTATTTGTATTTCTATCTCCCCAACTTTGTTTCTTTTTGTTAGGTAGTGATCGAGGCTGATACCTCTCTGGCATCTTTCTCTCTGAGAAGACAGTGATAAAAAATATTCCTAAATAGCTAGCTAGACACATTTCTCCCAAGTGAAAGCACCAGATGGGAGCCAGGAAGCATGGGCTATATTTTTATCATGTCAGTAACTAATACCATGACCATGAAAAAGGTATATACTTCCTCTGAGTTTTTTATCTAAAAATCAGAGGTGGACTTTGATGTTGAATGGTTCTAAGAGACATTTGAGGATGTTGACAAGCTAGATACAATTGCATCTCCCTGTGTCAGAGTCCCACTTGCGCCTCTTTTTAGTACTTTCCATGTTCTGCTACTGAGTACGATTATATAAGTAGTTGGCTGTGCTTCTAGATTATACATGCTCTGGAGGAGGAGCATTTGTTCCTCTTTCTGGTGTTTACCTAGTACAGGTTTTTTTTACTATTCAACAAATATGAGATAAATGACTAATGGTAACATTAATATCTCTGGATTTTCAGAAATCAGACTTCTCTCCATTTGCTGTTTATCTGAGCTCATATTAGTTACGGTTCAGAAATTTAGATTGTGAAAAATAATTTTATCTGGATTTGATTATATTTATCCTAACACAGAGGTCTTCTTGGGCACCAGGTATTATCCTGAGTATTTTACATATTTTAACATGTTTAGTCTTTCAGTCAGCCTGAAGGTATACAGGAACCTTCTATAATATGTAGGAGGCATATAGGAACCAAGGAACAAAGTGGTTGAGTAGCTTACTGAAGGGCCCTGAACTGCAAGTGGCAGAGCTAGAACTCACACCCAGATCGGTTGTTTTGTTATAACAAAAATATTTAATGCCTCCTGATTTTGAGTGTTCCTTGTCAGTGTCTCTTCCAGATGTTGAAGCTCCTTAGCAGTTTCCACCCTGTTGGACAATTTTTTTTTTTGAAATACGATAATAGATTTCATAAACTAACTCACTTAACCTAGAGTTAATGTATCTATATCAAAAATGTTAACATTTTAAATATGCTTTTATGCTACATTATATAGGCTTTTATGTATGAGGTATACTTTGACAAATTCTTAACATTTTTGTTGACTCATTCCTTAAACCAAACTGTTGGTCACTGTAAATCATTGGATATAAGAGATGAATGAGATTATATCTCCCCTCAACTAGTTTCTAATGTAGCATAAAAGCATATGTAAAATGTTAACATTTTTGATATAGATACATTAACGCTAGGTTAAGTGAGTTAGTTTATGAAAGTTAGAAGAGAGGGTAGTTAAGGATTAAGGTCTTGAATAAGCTCTAAAATAAAAACAAAACCCCATGATCTGACTTCCATTTGGGAAGCCTGGCAGATTAGGTGCTCCCAGAATCTCTGCCCGACAATCCTACCTGGATAGGACACATCTCTCGGCATGTTTCCAGGCTTACAGCACCTAGACTAGGTCTCTAAGGACTCCCTGGTGTGCTTCTCCCCCATCTCAAAATAAAGTAGGTGACGGGAGGTAAGACCAGTGAGCAAGAGGGAGAAGGAGAGGCTGTGGGCCTGAAGGGACGCTGAAGCTATCCTGTCCTGGAAACACAGGTGCTCAGGCAGGTAGGAAGCGGGTTGCCCTGGCTGGAACTCTCGTATGAGCTGGAACCCTTGAGGAGTGCACAGCGGGTTTGACTCCTGTGGTACCTCAGGGTTACTGGCAGAAGGGAATGCGGGTTCTTTCGTACGTGAAAGCGTGATGACCGTTGGCCTGCAGGATTCCCACAGACCAGTAGAAAGCAAGGAGCTCATAACCAGAGGTCACCAAGCATTCCCGAAAGTAACTCACTGCTAGCGTCAGCAGAAACAACAGATCTGCCTCCCCCCAGGGACTGCCGGGAAGGCTACCATCCTGCTCAGGATCCAGGAGAGCCGTGTACAAATACTCAGAGATACAGAGTGCAAACCACAAAGTTTGGCAGAAAGCTGTTAGGAGTAACCAAACACGGAACAATTTGCAAAGAACCAAACGGAACTGTTAGGAAGAAAACACACAATTGTTTGAATTTTAAATGGCTTGGGATGAAATGGCTTTGACAGAAGTGAAAAGATAATTTATCGGCTGAACTTTAATCCAAAGAAGTTACAGCAAAGTGTAAAGACAAGCCAAGGTGCTCAAGACAGGGACGAGGCATGGGAACATGCCCATCATGTAACATGCTGTAAAGCTGTGGTAATTAAAACCACCTCATATCAGCACAGACTGAATATATTGCCTCTTTCAAAATAATGGAAAATCTGGAAACTGATTTCATGCATTTATATAATTTGAATATAGGACAGGAGTGGTTCTGTAGGCCATTGGATCAATTTAAAAAATTGTCCAGATTTAACTGGATATTTGGGAGGGGTTGGGGGGGAACACCTGAAATGTCTTCCTAGTGTATATCATATTCAGAAAGCAATTTCAGGTGAATCTGGGAATAAGGATGAAATGCAGAGTTTTAAAACTTTTAGAGAAAGAGACTTTTTATGAATTCAAGTAAATGATTGATTTATTTGCCTTCATTAAAATTAAGAACTGCTGTTCATCAGGCTGTCATAAATAAAGTGAAAGGAACACCACCCAATAGGAATTATATAACACATAGCTGACAAAATATTAGTATCCATACACAAAATATTTTCTATAAGTCAATAAGAAAAAGATGAAAACTAAATACAAAAAAAAAAAAAAATAGGCCAAAGTTTTGTACCATGCCTTTCAGAGAAGAAATAGGTATAAATATTTCAAATAAATATCTCAAAAGATAATTTTTTTTCAAAAAATAATTTCAATAATCAAATGCACATTAGATGTCATTCTCTACCACTAAATTGGCAAAAAAAAAAAAAAAAAAAAAAAATCACAAAGCCTGGTAATACAAGATGAAATTCAAATGGAGTTTACGTACACTGCTGGTGGGTATATAAATTGGTCATGATTTAGCATTATCTTGTAAAGCTGAATATTTGCAAGCGTGTAGTAGTTGCAGATACAGCCCATGGGGCCACAGTTTGCCAAACCCTGAAATAGATGGAGGAGTATTTGGGGAAGTACTGATGCTCTGTATGATTAGCATATGTGATCGCCTAAAGGAATTGTCAGTAGGTGAGATCCAAAAGGTTGAGTAGAGCCTAGTTTTTAGAGGCTTTATATGTCATACCAAGAACTTGTGACTTTCCTTTTCCGTGGAAAGCAATAAAAAAAAAGTCATTTAATCACATTTGCATTTTAGAAAACTCATTCTTGTGGCAATATAGAGGAGAAATCAGAGGAGACCAGGATGGGAAGCAGAAAGGCTTCCCAAGAAAGCAAGACGACGGGGTCTTGTGTAAGACCCTAGCTCAGCAGATAGACTTAACTGTGTTTAAGAAATAAGAGAACACACTAAGGCTCTATTTTACCCAACTGAATAAATTTAACTGAATGGAAGGCTTAATGAAAAATTCGTAAGTAAAATATTTGACCTTCATTAAGTCACCGTGAAGCAAAAAATATTGAACGTGTTTTTTTCACCTTCAAGTACCTTCCTAAAACGTGATGCTTATTTTATTGTTTTTTTAAAAAGCATTTCTGTCATTTCTTCAGGATTTTTGGGTAAAACTTAAACTGCGGTTTTAAAATCAAAGAAAATCAGAGAATCACAGACTACAAGAAGATGTAGTGTGTAAGCCGTGTTGAAATGAATTTTAAATCTTTGTAATGTTAATCTATACTCTTATTTCATAGTTGTTTAAGGGCTTCATAGACTTCTGAGCTATTATTTTCCATATCAGAAATTGTCAGGTAATACCCATATCTTTATTAAACAAGCATAAACCGTATTTTAGTTAACCTTTTGAACAAAAGGTGTGCTATATAGCTGCTCTCACTTTTTTGCCAATATAAAACTTCGATAGACCCTGTTTTTTACTGCCAGCCATCTGAGACTGGACGAGTTCCATAAGATCAGATTATATGATGAAGCCACAGGACTTCAAAGAATCATGGAGTTAAATAATGCACATTTCAAGATGCCCGTAAGGCTGAGAAGTCCACTGTGGCAGACTGTTTAATTAATAACATATACTTTACAAAACTCACCATTATATATTTATACATTAGACTTAAGATTTCTAACAAACTGTTTTCTAGTACTGCCAGTTCCCCAATTCGTTATTTTTGTGCGATGGATCCAAAGGGCTGACGTCCAGGGCAATGGCACCTCTACTATTTCTTTTAGTACCAGTGCTCCACATCTTATAGGAACTCTTCCCATCATTGTATCACTTGATATTCCTAAAAGCTATATAATATAGCTACTGTTATTTTATAAATGAAGTCTTAACTCAGAGATGCCAACTTGCTCATTGTTGCACAAGTAAGAGAAGGAGCTGAGAGTTAAAATAGAGCCTTACTGATACCAAATTTCTTGTACTTTCCATGACTTTGGAATTTTCCTGCACTTTGATTGGGTGGTAGATGGTGGTGGATGGTAGAAACAGTTAACTTTGTGAAGAGTGGCTAACACAGGGCTAGAAATGTCTAGAGACAATTCAGGAACATATGCCCACATCCAAAACAGGATATGCATATCTGATCAAGTCTATTTATTGGGGAGATAAAATAGGCGACGGCTTTGTAAACTGGGTGAGATATGATATTGACCTGACTTAAGGTGGTAGCAGTGGAGATGGGAAAAAAAGGCACAAGAGATATTTAGGAAGTACTAGTACTCTGTAACTGATTGTATGAGGAAAACAAGTGTAGTAATCAGCATCTGACCTGTGTGCCCAGACAATTCCAGTTTTTGCCTCCTATCCTATGATGACTATCGAGAGTATCACCTTTTACTTTCAAAAGCTTCCAAGTTTGGTTGACAAATAAGTGCTGATTCTGGAAATGAGAGGAAGATTCAAGAATTTTGCCCAGGTTTTTGGCTTGAACACCTGTGTGGATAGTTGTGCCATATACTGAAAGAGAGTTCACTGGAGGAGAAAGCAGTGAGGAGGAGACTGGGTTATGGTGTATCTAAGGTAGCTGCCTTAGCTGAAGTCAAGGCATATAACAAGGACCAGATGACGACCTGGTCAGGAGTTCAGCTCGGAGCCCCGACCCAGGGTTAGAGATCTGTTGACTTGGGAGCGATCAGCATGGATGGCACCCGAAGTGATGGAAATGGATGTAATCACCGAGCCAGAAAGTGTCAAGAGGTCCACTTCCCCGAGGAACTCTAAAGCAACACCTATTTTTATGGGAAGCAAAGCAAGGAGGGGCTCACATGGGAGATCTGGAAAGGAGAGGCCAGGGTCATAAGAAAACTGGGAGATGAGCAAGTACTTGGAAGCCCATGGGAAGGAGAGAGAGCAGCAGCAAATGCTATCAAGAGGTCCCATATAAAATATCAGGAAGGGAGACAGAACATAAAGACTCCTAACTCGGGGAAATGAACTAGGGGTGGTGGAAGTGGGGAGGAGGGCGGGTGTTGGAGGGGAATGGGTGACGGGCACTGAGGTGGACACTTGACGGGATGAGCACTGGGTGTTTTTCTGTATGTTGGTAAATTGAACACCAATAAAAATTAATTAAAAAAAAAAAGAGGTCCCGTATGGTGAGGAAAGTGTGCATGGAGCTCAGTGACTTGTGAGTCATTAACAACATCGGCAATGGTGGATTGGGGACCTTGAGAGACATAAGCTTGTATTTTTTATAGCTTTAGTATTTTATTTTTTAGTATTTATAGCATAGTATTTTTTTTATTTAAATACAGTTACTTACCATATAGTGTGTTGTTAGTTTCAGAGGTAGAGATCAGTGATCCATCAGTCGTACATAACTCCCAGTGCTCATCATGTCACGTGCCCCCCTTAATGCCCGCCACCCAGTTACCTCCCCTCCCCTCCAGCACCCCTGTTTGTTTCCTGTAGTTAAGAACTTCTTATGGTTTGTCTCCATCTCTGATTTCATCATTTTATTTTTCCCTCCCTTCCCCTATGATCCTCTATTTTGTTTCTTAAATTCCACATGTGAGATCATATGATAATCATCTTTCTCTGATTGACTTATTTTGCTCAGCATAATACCATCTAGCTCCTCCATGTCATTGCAAAAGGCAAGATTCCATTTTTTTTTATATCTGATAATATATCATTGTATATATACACCACATTTTATCCATTCATCTGCCAATGGACATCGGGGCTCCTTCCTATTTTGGACATTGTTGCTATAAACACCAGGGTGCAGGTACCCCTTCAGATCATTACATTTGTAATTTGGGGGTAAATACCTACTAGTGCAAGTGCTGGGTCCTAGGGTAGCTCTATTTTTAACTTCTTGAGGACCCTCCACCCTGTTTTCCAGAGTGACTACACCAGCCTTTGCATTCCCACCAACAGTGTAAAAGGGCTCCCCTTTCTCCTCATTCTCGCCAACATCTAACATTTCCAGACTCATTCATTTTAGCCCTTCTGACAGGTGTGAGGTGGTATCTCATTGTGGTTTTGATTTGCATTTCCCTAATGTCAAGCAATATGGAGCATTTTCTCATGTATCTGTTGGCCACTTGTATGTCTTCTTTAGAGAAATGTCTATTCATGTCTTCTGCCCATTATTTATTCTTTGGGTGTTGAGTTTGACAAATTCTTTATAGATTTTGGATAATAACCCTTTATCTGATAAGACACTTGCAAATATCTTCTCCCATTATGTAGGTTGCCTTTGGTTTTGTCAAGTGTTTCCCTTGCTGTCCAAAAACTTTGTATCTTGGTGAAGTTCCAATAGTTCATTTTTGCTTTTGTTTCCCCCACCTTTGGAGATGGGTCTAGCAAGAAGTTGCTGTGGCCAACGTCACAGAGGTTGCTGTGTGTGGTCAGCTCTAGGATTTTGATGTATTCCTGTCTCACATTTAGATCTTTCATCTATTTTGAGTCTATTTTTGTGTCTGGTGTAAGAGAATGGTCCAGTGTCATTCTGCCCGTGGCTGTTCAATGTTCCGAACACCATTTGTTGAAGAGACTTTTTTCCATTGGATGTTCTTTCCTGCTTTGTCAAAAATTAGTTGGCCATTAGTTAAGGGCCCATTTCTGGGTTCTCTATCCTGTTCCATTGACCCCTGTATCTGTTTTTGTGCCCATACCATGCTGTCTTGATGATCACAGCTTTGTCATAGGGCTTACAGTCTGGAATTGTGATATCACCCACTTTGGTTTTGCTTTTCAACATTCCTTTGGCTGTTCAAGGTCTTTTCTGGTTCCGTACAAAATGTAGAATCATTAATTCCAGCTCTGTGAAAAAAGTTGATGGTAATTTGATAAGGATTGTTTTGAATGTATAGATTACTCTAGGTAGAATAGACATGTTAGTGATATTTATTCTTCTAATGCATGAGCATGGAACATTTTTTCCATCTCTTTGTGTCTTCCTCACTTGCTTTCATAAGTGTTCTATAGTTTTCAAAGTACAGATCCTTTACCTCTTTTATTAGGTTTATTCTTGGGTATCTTATGGTTTTGGGTACAATTGTAAATAGGATTGATTCCTTAATTGCTCTTTCTTCTGTCTCATTATCAGTGTAGAAAAATGCAACTGATTTTTGTGCTTTGATTTTATATCTTGACATGCTGCTGAATCCTGTGTGAGTTCTAGCAATCTTGGGGTGGAGTGTTTTGGGTTTTCTCCATACAATATCATGTCATCTGCGATGAGTGAGGGTTTGACAGATTCAGATGCCTTTTATTCCTGTTTGTTGTCTGATTGCTGAGGCTGGGACCTCCAGTACTGTGTTGAATAATGGTGGTGAAAGTGGACATCTCTGTCATGTTCCCGACTTTAGGGGAAAAGCTGTCAGTTTTTCCCCGTTGAGAATGATATTCATTGTGGACTTTTCATATATGACTTTTATGATATTGAGAACTGTTCCCTCTATCCCTACACTGTAAAAAGTTTTAATCAAGAAAGAATGCTGTAGTTTGTCAAATGCTTTCTCTGCATCTATTGAGAGGATCCTGTGGTTCTTGTTCTTTTTTTTATTAATGTAGTGTAGCATATTGATTGACTTGTGGATGTTGAACCACCTTTGCATCCCAGGGATACATCCCACTTGGTTGTGGTAAATAATCCTTTAAATGTACTGTTGGATCCTATTGGCTGGTATCTTGGTGAGAATTTTGGCATCTACGTTCATCTGGGATATTGATCTGTAATTCTCCTTTTTAGTGGGGTCTGTGGCTTGGGAATCAAGGTGATGCTGGCCTCATAGAACGAGTCTGGAAGTTTTCCTTCCATGTCTATTTTTTGGAAGAGCTTCAGAATAATAGGTGTTAATTCTTCTTTAAATGTTTGGTAGAATTCTCCTGGGAAGCCATTCGGCCCTGGGTTCTTGCCAGTTGGGAGATTTTTGATTACAGATTCAATTTCATTGCTGGTTATAGATCTGTTCAGGTTTTCTATTTCTTGTTTCAGTTTGGGTAGCTTAGACGTCCCTAGGAATGCATCCAGTTCTTCCAGACTTCCTAACTTGTTGGCATATAGTTGCTCATATTAAATTATTATGATTGTTTGTATTTCTTTGGTGTTGGTTGTGATTTCTCCTCTTTCATTCATGATTTTATTTTATTTTTTTTGTTCCTTTCGCTTTTCTTTTTGATAAGTCTGGCCGGGGGTTATCAATATTCTTACTTCTTTCAAAGAACCAGCTCCTAGTTTTGTTGATCTGTTCTACTCTTCTTTTGGTTTGTATGTCATTGATTTCTGCTCTTATTAATTCTCTTCTCCTGCTGGGTTTAGGCTTTGTTTGCTGTTCTTTCTCCAGCTCCTTTAGGTGTAAGGTTAGGTTGTGTATTTGAGACCTTTCTTGTTTCTTGAGAAAGGATTGTATTGCCGTATACTTCCCTCTTGTGATTGAATTCCGGTTTAAAAGCATCATGGTCTGAAAATATGCAAGGGATGATCCCAGTCTTTTGATATTGGTTGAGACCTGATTTGTGACCCAGTATGGGGTCTGTTATGGAGAATGTTCCATGTGCACTTGAGAAGAATAGATATTCTGTTGCTTTAGGATGGAATGCTCTGAATATATCTGTGAAGTCCATCTGGTCCAGTGTGTCATTCAAAGCCCTTGTTTCCAAGTTGATCTTCTGTTTAGATGATCTGTCCATTGCAGAGTAGGGTGTTAAAGTCCCCTACTATTACTGTATTATTAATGTGTTTCTCTGATTTTGTTATTAAATGACATATATAACTGGCTGCTTCTGTTATAGGGGCATAAATATTTACAAATCTTAGATCTTTTTGTTGGATAGACCCTTTAATTATGATCTAGTGCCCTTTCTCATTTCGTATTACAGACTTTGGTTTAAAATCTAACTTGTCTTATATAAGGATCACTGCCTCAGCTTTCTTTTGATGTCCATTAGCATGATAAATGGCTTTCCACCCCCTCACTTTAAATTTGGCAGTATCTTTAGGTCTAAAATGAGTCTTGTAGACAGCATATCGATGGGTCTTGCTTTTTTAATCCAATCTGATACCCTGTGTCTTTTGATTGGGGGACTTAGCCCATTTACACTCCGAGAAACTATTGAAAGATATAAATTTAGTGCCATTCTATTACCTATAAAGTCACTGTTTCCATATGTTGTCTTTGTTCCTTTCTGTTTTATATTGCTTTTGGGCTCTCTCTTCACTTAAAGGATCCTCTTTAATGTTTCTTGCAGGACTAGTTAGTGATCACAAATTATTTTAGTTTCTATCTGTCCTGGAAGCCCCTTACCTCTTCTTCTGTTCAGAATGACAGCCTTGCTGGATAAAGTATTCTTGGCTGCATTTTTTCTCATTTAGCATATTGAATATATCACACCAGTCTTTTCTGGCCTACCAGGTCTCTAAGGATAGGTCTGCTGCCAGTTTATTGTTTCTACCCTTGTAGCTTAAGGGCCTCATTTCCCCCGCCCCAAGCTGCTTTCAGGATTTTCTTTTTGTCTCTGAAATTTACAAGCTTCACTATTATATGTCATGGTGTTGACCTATTTTTATTGATCTTGAGGGGTTTTCTCTGTGCCTCCTGGACTTGTATGCCTAGTTTTTTTCCCCCAGATTAGGGAATTTCTCAGCTATAATTTGCTCCAGTATACCTTCTGTGCTCTCTCTCTCAATCTCTCTATCTCTATCTCTATCTCTATCTCTATCTCTCTCTTTCCTCTTCTTCTGGGATCCTGATCATTCTAATATTGTTTCAGTTTATGGTATCACTTATCTCAAATTCTCCCCTTGTGATCTAGTAGTTGTTTATCTCTTTCTCAGCTTCTTTATTCTAATTCATTTTCTCCTCTATACCACTAAGTCTCTCTTCTGCTTCATTTATCCTAGCAGTTAAAACTTTCATTTTTTTAGTGTATCTCATTAATAGCCTTTTTGATTTTGACCTGATTGGATTCTAGTTCTTTTATTTCTCCACAAAGGGATTCTCTGATATCGTCTATGCTTTTTTCAAGCCCAGCTAGTATCTTTATAAATCATTATTTGAACTCTAGTTCTGACATCTTATAGCTGTACTGATTAGGTCCCTGGCAATGAAAGAATAGAATGTAACTGTAAAAATGAAAATTAAAGACTTTAGAATAAGAGTTGACAAAATAAGAAATTGAAAAGGAAAAAAAATTAAACTGGCAACTAAAGAATCATGAGGAGAAAAACTATGAATTCTATATACTAATTCCCCCTTAGTACTGGATTTTTACAGTTCTCAGTGTTCTGTAAACTTGGTCTTAGCAGGATATTCCTGCTAATCTTCTGGGGGAGAGGCCTGTTGCACTGGTTCTCAGGTGTCTGCCCCTCGTGGACCTGCACTGCCCTGCCAGGGGGCCAGGCTAAGTAATCTCTGGATTGCGCTCTGCAGCTTTTGTTCGCTAAAGGCTTTCCACGCAGCTTCAGAGGATAAGTATAATGAAAATAGTGGCCTCCCAGCCTCCAGCCCTGGAGCCAAAAATGTGCCCCCCCCCACTCTTCAGTGCACCCTTGGGGAAAAACAGTCAATCACTTCCGTCTCCCTGTCTCCCACTGCACTCCATGCCCACCCAGCCTGTAACCAAGTGTTTTTATCTCAGGCAAGCAACCCCCATTTAGAGTCTCCAATCTTTGCAGGCTCCAGCTGCGTGCACCTGTACCCCTCCTCCCAGGGGAGGGAGGGGCATTGCTCCAGGGTTCTGCCTCTTGCTGGGCCCCTGCTCAGAGAGCGGTTGCCCAATGGGGCAGCAGGTCCTGGTTTATGGCAACCCCACACTGAGTCCACTCCTGGGCCCCCTGATTCAGCCAGCTTCCCAACTGGATGCCTGGAAACTCTGCCACATTCAAGCACCCGCCGTCTTCCTGTGACCCCAGGGATCCTGAAGCCACACTGCCCCACCTAGGATTCCACCCCACTTCACCACCTGAGTGCCTTCCAGGCAGGGACATCCCACACCAGAGCAGGCTTCTAAAAGCTCTGATTTGGCATTCCACTGTGCTATCACCTTCTAGTAGCTGGCTTTTGGAGACCACCCCCCTCCTTTTATCTTCCCATATAGCACTTCTCCGCACCTCCCACCTTACGAAAAGTGGTCGCTTTTCCATTTGGAGAATTGCAGCAATTCTCTTCTTAAATTTCCAGTTGAGTTCAGAGTGTTCAGAATGACTTGATAGCTGTCTCGCTGAATTTCTGGGACCAGATGAAACTTAGGTCCCCTAGACCTCCACCATCTTCCTCCCTCTGATTATAGCATTTAATGATTGGGAAGTGAGCGTAAACAATTTTCAGAAATACAACTGAAAAGGAAAGAAAGCACTAGTGAAATACCGGGAAATTTGTGGAATTTACAGGATGATGGTGTCTCTAAAGCTGCTATAAGATCACCTAATACATTATAGAGACTTCCATCTCTAACATCCATCATGAAAATGGAAGAGTATTTTTGTGTGGTCACAGCTTTTAAATTTAAGTAAATTTGTGTATTTGGGGGGTATTTGTATATTTTTAATCTAAATCTTTTACATACATTTTTAGGTAAATTATTTTTATATTGTGGGAGGAAGGACACAATTTATAAGGTTACTTGAACTGTTTTGCAAAAAAAAAATGCAACATATAAATTTTCTCAATAAAAAGGAAATACTGCCTTAGTTTTTCTCACTGTCCAAAGAATTCTGCTGCCTTTGGCTTCAGAACAATGGGGACTCCTCAAATATTCTTTGACAGATAAAAAAGGTAAAGATTTATGGCAAAGGAAAGCATTTCTGAAAGAGGTGTTCCACATTGCCTTTGTGTATGTGCATAAATTATAAACAGGGCTCAAGGGTGCAGTCACTATAATAGCTTTCTGCTCTCTTTGAAGAAAATAGAAAATGCTCACTTAGGGGTTACTCTGTGTTTCCATTAATGAATCTTCTAAGCTTGAATGATTTTAAATAGGATATTTATGTTCCTTGGTTCTAGTAGGCCAAGAACTTAGAAAACTTTGTGTGATTAAAAGTATCTAAAATAATAAATTTACACGGACATTCAATAAAAAAATATTAGTAATAATAATAATAGTAAATGACACAGCTGAAGACTCTAAGGGAAGGATTCACAATCAAGGGAAAACAGCCACCAAATCATATGTTCCTGGAGAATTTGATTAACTATTTATACTCAAGTTTAATAATGATATTGCATCTTTGATGAACAACTCTGTACAAGAGCTGTAATCATGACAGAAGTACCCTTACTTAACCCAAATAGATGAATTTGGTGTTTTTTTCTTTAACTGTTTGGGAAAAATTAATTGAAGTCTAGTGTTTAATAAAGACATACCGAGTATGACTTTAAAGTATTAACATTGTTGAACATAATGTTATGGAAGTCTTATTACCTTACACCCTGAATACACTTACTTGCAAGGTTATCAATGTCTTTGGTCAGAAATTTATTCTTATATTTGGCTTTCTGTTTCTGAAAATATGTTTAGATTAATATAGATTTGCTGATGAATTGTTTATTTTTTTTTATTTATGATAGTCACAGAGAGAGACACAGAGAGAGAGAGGGGCAGAGACACAGGCAGAGGGAGAAGCAGGCTCCATGCACCGGGAGCCCAACGTGGGATTCGATCCCAGGTCTCCAGGATCGCGCCCTGGGCCAAAGGCAGGCGCTAAACCGAGGCGCCACCCAGGGATCCCTGATGAATTATTTAATAAGACATAAAAAATATTCCTCAATCTCTGAATTTGCAATTATTTACCCACCACCTTTATGTCAGTTTTGTTACTTAATTACTAACCCCAGCTAGTATTTTTTTTCATCTTATTTAAATTCAGTTAATTAATGTATAGTATATTATTAGTTTCAGAGGTAGAATTCAATGATTCATCAGTTACATACAACACCCAATGTTCGTTATATCACATGCCCTCCTTAAAGCCCATCACCCAGTCACTCCATCCCCACCCTCACCTTCCCACCAGCAGCCCTCAGTTTGTTTCCTATATCTAAGAGTATCTTATGGTTTGTCTCCCTCTCTGATTTTGCCTTATTTTATTTTTCCCTCTCTTCCTCTGTGATCCTCTGGTTTGTTTCTTAAATTCTACATATGAGTGAGATCATATGATAATTGTCTTTCTCTGACTGACTTATTTCACTTAGCATAATACCCTCTAGTTCCATCCACATTGTTGCGAATGGCAAGATTTTTTTGATGGCTGAGTAATATTCCATTCTATATAATACCACATCTTCTTTATCCATTGATCTGTCAGTGGACATCTGGGATCTTTTAACAGTTTGGCTACTGTGCATGTTACTGATATAAACTTTTGGTTGCAGGTGCCCCTTCAGATCACTACATCTGTATCTTTGGGGTAAATCCCCAGCAGTGCAATTTCTGGGTTGTAGGGTAGCTCTATTTTCAACTTTTTTGAGGAACCTCCTCACTTTTCCAGAGTGGCTGCATCAGCTCGCACTCCCACCAGCAACGTTAGAGGGTTCCCCTTTCTCGGCATCCTCACCAACATCTAACGTTTCCCAACTTGTTAAGTTTAGCTATTCTGACTGTAAATGCAGCTAGTATTAAGACTGGCTGTGCACACCTTGTGATCAGAGTTTATATTTGCATCTGTGTTTGCTCTGAGTGTTGTCTGGTGGACTTAGCAGTTCTGAAGATTTGGGGGAAATATATGCTACTCATGGCATGATATCTTTAGAAAAGTATCCCATAATAATCTGTTTTATTGAATTAAAATGGTATATTAAATATATACTTACCTCATTGAATAAGAACTGATCTTTCAAAGAGTTTCAGAAACATTTAATTCTGTGAGATATGTCAGATCACAAAGAATCATCATGACCTTCTGAAAGCCAAGCATAACCTAGAACCTGTTGAGAATCAGCATTAATTAATGAATAATGATGATTTGTTGCATGCACTAAAGTTTTTTTTTTAGGATTTCTACATTAAACATTCTGTCTTCCTATTTGAAGCAGGAACTGTTTAAATCAATTCAATTGAGAATTACAAACAGCATGGATTCTCTTTAGCTTTATATCTAACATTGAAATCTATTCCACCTGTTTTCATACACTCTGATAGGTTTGTGTTTCTAAAGTTGTTCTTGAGAAAGAGGAGATCGCCAGTATATTTAATACATGCCTTGATGAATTGAACTATAATTAATGGTTTGAAATGTGGTAAACATTGAACTACCTCATTAATTGAGGTAATTAATGAGATTAGAAATTTCCTGAAGCCTGGATATATATGGAAAGTGTCATATCAGAAAGGAAAACTCCCTTGCTTACCAGAAGAAACAAGCTGAAGGCTTGCTTTTCCTACTTGAGAGTAACAGGTATCAAATACTCACCCATGGGGAAGTTTTATCCTATCTAACTGAAATAAGATAAATTAAGACTGTTCTAGCAAATTGTTTCACAAAGTAAACTGCGTCTCTAACACTTTTCTTCAGACTATGTTTTCTATTGGTTTTCCTTTAGATGACTGTGTTTATGAAATGATACTGATATTAGATATGTCAGTTACTTTTGATTTCCTATTTGGAAAAATTAAAAATTGGTAACCTTGCCTCTGTCTCTTTTGGGGAGAGACTGGAGCAGATACTTAGATATGCAGATGTGCAGAACTTGAAGTGCAAGCAAGAGGAGGTGGGGTTCGGAAGCCAAGACAGAGATGCTAAAGAAGAAAGAATTGAAATATAGAAAAATAGGTGATTTCTAAAATGAATTTGTAAATCATACATTGGAGATATAAGAGGTTAAATTTAGAGCTTCATTTGTTCATTCATCCACCATCTCCTCACGCTGGGGTGGATGCTTTAAGGCAGTTTCCCAAATACACCTCATCCTAGGAGTCCTGTCACACAGATTCTTAGCAGGAAGGACCATGGATCTGAAAACATTGAGAAATGCTCTTTTAGAAGACAGAAGATGTGTTGGATTTTGTCACTATCCTTGAGCAATTTATAATCTATCCTTATCTCTGTAAGCCTCGGTTTTTATATCTGCAAAATGTAAAACAATACTTTTCTTGTTTGTTTTCAACGTTAATAAGACAAAAGGAAAATATCTTCAGAGGATTAGTGGAACTTTTAAATTGACTAATAAGGTTCATGCTTTTGATTGTGTGATATGTGGGGGATGATGGTAGCATTGAGAAAGGAAAAGTTAGAGTATATAATGAGTGGATAAAGAAGATGTGAGACACACACACACACACACACACACACTGGAATATTACTCAGTCACCAAAAAGAATGAAATTTTGCAATGACACTGGATGGAGCTAAGGTGTATAATGGAAGCAAAACAAATCAGAAAAAGACAAATACCATATGACTTCACTCATATGTGGAATTTAAGAAACAAAACAGATAAACATAAGAAAAGGGGGAAAAAAAGAGAGGGAAACAAACCATAAGAGACTCTTCACTATAAAGAATAAATTGAGGGTTGCTAGAGGAAGGTGGGCAGGGGATGGGCTACCTGGTGATGGGTACCAAGGAGGGCACTTGTTGTGGGCCCCTGGGTGGTTCAGTCAGGTAAGCAAGCATCCTTCTCTTGGTCTCAGCGCAGGTCTTCATCTCAGGATTGTGATTTCAAGGCCTGTGTTGGGCTCCATGCTGGGCGTGGAACCTACTTTAGAAAAAAAAAAAAAAAGAAGAGGGCACTTGTTGTGATGAACCACTAAATACTACTCCTGAAACCAATATTGCACTATATGGTAATTAACTAGAATTCAAATAAAAACTTGAGGGGGAGGGAAGGAATTTTTTGAAAAAGAAAATAATTTTTATAATAATAAAACAACTTTATCTATACAATGTCCTGTTCCCCAAGTTTATAATCTGGGTTTTATTTTTAAAGAGAATGTGAAATATTCCTTAATGTATTTGAGGGTTTTTTGTTGTTGTTGTTCCTCCAAAACAACTCTTCCTTTCAAACCTTCCCTATCACATCACAAGCTGGCACCTCCTCCAGTTAGACTAGGTGTTACTTAACCTAACCTCTCGGGTCCCAGACAAGTACCATTGACGACTACCGCGAGGTGCCAAGCACAGCACCGTGTGCTTGAGTTCAGAAGTGTTTGCCGAACGAGGCAGCAAACAAATGCATCCCTAAATCTGACACCGTCTCTTTCCATGTACTCTGCTAAAAACCTTGCATCTGACTTTTAAGGACATTTGGAGAAAAATAGTTCAGCATTCCCTTTAATAGTCTTTACTAGATTTTCGTTTGGGGGATTAACAAAAAACCTGCTCAGAAGGCTTTCCCTTTATCTCTACCCTGAATCTCTTAGGCTGTAGTGTAGCATGCTTTTGCATTTATATATCCAGGTTATTTTTATTCAAATAAAATAAACATATTGTCTTTTTGTAGCAATTTTTGGCTGGGACTAATTTTCATTTCTGTGATAATCAGCTCCTTTCAGTAACTTATTTTTTAAATTCATTTAGCAGCAGCAACAGAAGAACCAGAAGTGATTCCAGACCCAGCCAAACAGACAGACAGAGTGGTGAAAATAGCAGGAATTAGTGCTGGAATTTTGGTGTTCATCCTCCTTCTCCTAGTTGTCATACTAATTGTTAAAAAAAGGTAAGACCTGGTTTTGTTCTGTCCCAATCACCTACCATTTATGTCACTAGTTTTCAAATACTGTTTTGTTTCCTTGAGCTCTTTTAAAATAGAACAAACAAGAATAATTGAATATTGACAGTGTTGCCAGCATCTGAGTCTGTTTCTTGTGGTTTTTAAATAAATTCCTATCTGTTCTTTGCAGTTTAATTTTGGATATAAACGTGTATTTTTTTGTCCAGTTAGCTTTGAAATTAATGTATGAATTTAAATTTCTCAAATGCAGAGATACTTGAGATACTCCTTTATCTTATATTTTGAAATATTATTTACCAATAATGGCAAAAATATTTATTATGATACTTGGACTATGGTCTGTGAATTCTTTTGTACTTACTCTATTTTTTTAAATGTTGGCTACTAGTAAGATATGAGAAGAATCTAAATATTATTTTGTGAAATTGTATATTAAATATTCACTGACTAAATATTTCAGCACATTAACATGAAGAGTCTTTTTTTTTTTAATTGAGCGCTAGTCTTTTATCCAATATCAACCAATATCGCCATCTTCTGGAATTCTATGAAGATATTAAGATGTACTGGGATTTAAACTGAACAGGAGATTAAAGTATACGCTTGCTGAAAAACATTTCGAAGTATACAGCCTTTATAACTTGAGCTGCTTTCTGTTCTATAAAATGTCATTATATGCAAGGCATTGTCTTAGTAACTGATAAAACTCTCCTGTCCTTCCAATCATATATTTTAGATGATACCGCAGTTTAGAAGGACTTTTTAAACAAGTCTTTACCTGCAGAGTACAGTCCTATAATAGTTTTGTGTATAGAAGTGTTTGAAATTTATGAATTATATCGCATACTAAATGATGTTGCTTACATAACATTTAATCATCTACTATTAGGATTGTTTTATACGCAAAATAAATCATTGACAATATAGTTAAGACTCATAGTACATGTTTAATCATTCCATCAGAGTTTATTTTAATGTATTGCCTCTTTACAATTATCCCCTGGAGATATATATGTTGGAGAAGACACATCTGCATTAGAAACATTAGGTATGCATTATAGTGTTTTGTGTTAAATTAGCTACATACGTGCTTTCCCTAATAGTGCTTCCTCTTTTTGCTGTTGTCTACCTCTGTGGTTGGAGAATACATCATAATCGAGACAGGAAGATTTAAGTATCTTAGTAACACGAATTTGCCAATCGAGATCAATAAAATGGCTGATTGTAACCTTCAGATTTTATGTCTCTATTTAGTTTAAATTTATACTTGCAGAGTTGACTAAACTGTTCAGAGAGTTAACTAAACTTTGCTTCACCATTAAAACTATTCTAGTACCTTCAGATTGGAAATGAGAGCATGAAATTGGCTTCTGACTATGTCCTCACTCTGTTAGAATTGGGTTAAACTTACTGGTTTTATTTGTTATTTATTCAACACTTATTTGTTATTTTAATCTTCCTTATCCATGGCCCTCTGTTTCAGAAATAACCACCACAACAAAACATTGAAACAAATTTCCAAAAGTAAACCAAAACAAGCTCTAAGCACGATTATTTTTGTGTGGGTAAAATGCTCTGACAACTGTCTAAAATTGCATAATGTAACAAATTCTTTTTCTGGTTCATAATTTAAATGGTTGGCCTCTCTATTAAAATGCTTAATGTTTGACTTTTCATAATTATGATTTAAGTGATTGTCTTTTGATAGAAAGTATGCCAGGGCTTTCCTTTCTCTTCCTCACCACTACCTCTAGGACTAGGAAAAGTTGCAATTTTATAGACAGAAAGTTACATATTTAGATATATCTCCTTCCGACATATAATATTATAACTAAATTACTTGAATCCCTTATCTAAGCAGCTTTGTAATGACTTTGACTCATATGTAGTATGTCTCAAATGTATCGTGTAAGATTTAGTAACAAATATATTTATTATACATACACAAAGGGGTAGGTTTTATAACAGTATTGCATAGTATCAAGCTTAATCAATTTTAGTATATACTGTTTCCCTTTTAATACACAAATTTATAATAAAAATAATGTAAAATCAAACTATTTTAGTCTCTTATGATCTTTACTTTTTTGGGAAATTAAGTTTCTCAAGACTTTATCCCTCACTGGGAATAATATACCTAGGTATATTTCTCACGTAAGAAAGTTCTATGTATCTTTGAGTTTTGTGTAAACATATGGTTTGGAATTCAATTTAGTAAAATTCTACAGCTGAGGGTATATGTAAAGTAAGTTTTTAGGCTAAGAAAAGGGATAGTGCATCTTTCAAAGCTCAATGTCATTTTTTTTTAATTTAAACACTGTTGAATTATTTCCAAATGTATGCCATTTTTCATTGGTTATGTATTATATTTTAAATGTGCAGCATGAATACATTATTAGTTCCCAACATAAATTTGAAAGTATGTTTCAATACAGTAAATGTTTGTGTATGATATCATGATCACATACATCTACTGTGGAAATATCTCCATGTATATATAGTGCATGGGGCATATGTATATTCACATAATATATGTATGTACCTCTGTACCATTAGGATATAACAACTTGTTTAGAAATTTAGATGTCATTCTGCATATATTCTATATTAACTTAATAGATATTTATGTTTTGTATTGAGAGAAAAATAGTCAATTTAGTGAACAGGTTCTATACACAGCAGTTCCATCTGTCATGGCTTTTCGATGGTAATAGATAATATTATGTTTAACTGCATGTTGAAATACACAATCCATTTAATTTTTAAATTTTTTGGCAGCAAGAGAAATATCAGCATGCTATTTTTTCCAAATTATGTATTTAAAATTTTATTTTTCTATTGCATATCTGTCTGTTTAATTGCATGGCAAAAAAAAAAATCTAACCAAATGCATGAGCAAATTGAAATGCAAACCAAAAAAAAAAAAAAAACATGACTTTTATTTTATTTTATTTTATTTTTTAACGCACATTTTTCTGCTTTATTGAATGTGACAGAGTCACGCTTTTCATTCACCATTGCTTCTCTTTTTCCACTGTCTGTGATTTGCTTGCCAGGAGGAGCTACTATTCTTACTCCTACTACCTGTAAGTAGAAAACGGGTGATATACAACTTTACATGTGTTAAAGATGCAGTATCCCTTTTCAAAAAAAAACAAGAACAAAAACTTTAAAGATGTTTGTGATTTTGGTGATATTTTCTGGACTCTAAAACTATAAAGTTTAACCATTAACTTATTTTGTTAATCTTTTTAAAAAGGGATATTGTATTTCTGTATGTTCAGCTACTTTTAATTTTATTTATAATTTTCCATTAGTAGCTTTAGACTATAGCCCAAAACATCATTTATTTACTTAAGTCAAATCTGTATCTTGTAAACATGGTACCTCTTATTACAAATCAGGTCAGGTCTAACTGTGATAACATCTTTCTCCACATTTCCAGGAATCCAGGATGAGTTATAACTTCAGAACACCTTTGGTCTGGCCATCTAGGCAAGGAGTATGCTCTTATAAAAGAAAAAAAATGGATAAAATGATAATGTTGCAATGACAAAGAAACAAAGAATCTTTTTAGAAAAGAAAAATTGAGTCAATTTACTATAACTTAAACAGAACAATAATTTTATAAAACCAAGACCAAAAAGAACCCTGTGATCCTGCACAGAACACACCTAAGTCTCATCTATTTCCTTTTCTCTTCCAAACTCTTAGCTCACCCTGTACTTAGGTATGGAATATTAGTTTGAATAAGGACAGAGAATATTGTTTCTCTATTTCTCTAGTCATCTTCAGTTTATTACCTTAGATGCCAGGGCATTCATCCAATCCAAAGAAATGATGGTATCCTTGGACATTGCTTGGTCAATTTTGATTTGCCAGCTTTTAAAGCTTAAGGACTGTGATTAAGTATGTTTGGGGGCATTTATCCCACAGTATTTATTTTACTAGGTAAATTTAAGCTAGCTTTACAATAAAATTTGGTAAGAGTCTCAATGACTATAGCAGAGGTCTGCCAATATTTTAAATATTGCAAACGCTTGGCTTCCTGCAATCTGCTAAAACAAGCCCGTGTAAACTAACAGTGCTCATGGCTTATTGTGATGAATTATAATATCCTTGTTAAATCACATTTGATGAAGGCAAAGGTAATTAACTGTACCATTTCATACAATTATGGAGCACTTTTCCTCTTTATAGCCCACCCATATATCCACCTGCAGAAGTTTATGCTGTTGGCTGCTTTGATAATGAAAGTCATTTGCACATCTGTCAAACTCAAATAGTTGCAAAATGAATTGCTTAACTGCCCTGAAGTTCACCACATACATATTACATGTATATATATACTATATATTTTTTTCTCTCTCTATAGATAGATATATATAGATATATACAGAGCATAGATACATATGTATATAAATATGTAGTTTGCTCAAAGAGAGAAAAATCATCAAACACATAGGAATTAAAAAGTATTTATGAGAATGTCAGAAAGCTTACCATAAACCATTGCAATATTATAATGGGATTGCCTTCTTAGTGGATGGATAACATTTCTTTATTCTAGGCTATATGGTAGGTTATGATGCTGTTACTGAATTCTTAGGGCTATTAGCATTATCAATCATAATTTGAAAGAATGTCACAAATACATGATTTTAAAAGCTGCTTAAACATACCTAATCTAAATCTAAACAATACCTAGCCTGAATTGGGGATTTTTTAATAAAAGTAAATAAATACAATTTAAAAGAAAACCATTTGTGATCTTTGAGCAAACATCCATTCACATTGTCATAGTGACTGTCACTCATGATCAAAACACTTAACTCTAATGTTAATTTTTATTTCATAATAACCTGAATTAAAGCCTACCTCACAGGGTTGTTGTGAGGGTTCAAATATAAAAACCAAGTTGAAAACACATAGCTGGCAAATAGTAACAAAGGTTATGTATATCCCCCAATAATTTGTCATCTAACAAAGGTTTGTGAATCTGAAAAGTCTTTCATTGCCATGAAAACTTTTATCTGTGGTACATTTGACAAGCTAATTGCTTCTTAACTTTCCTAACCCACAAAATATACATATAAACTATGTACATTTTAAAGTAAATCCTCAAAGTTTAAACCTGTCTTTTCTAAATGCTTTGAACTGCCCATCCTCAAAATTTTAACATTATTTTTAATCCACATTTCAACTGTGTTATTTTTATTCTGAGTTCAATCTCAAATTTTTTGAAGGATGAATCCAGTCTTCTTGTCCAAGAAACAAAGATTGGAAATTATTTCTTAAGGTTTTTTTTCTGTTTTAACACTTTAAAGGGGCAAAACATTTGTGCTTATATTCACATTCTTCTTCTCAAATTTATAACAACTGATGTTTAATTCCTAGAGCCAAGTAGATGCTTCATATTATGGTACACTTTTTAATGTGTCATTAAAAAAAAAAAAACAAAAGGCAGCAACTGCATATAGTGGAACAGCTTAGGCTCAGAACTAGGCCATTCTTCCCTACTTATTAGACAGATAACATTGGACAAGTTATTTAACTTGTCTGAGCCTCAGTGAACTCATTTATACAACTAGAATCCTCATGCTTTTTTCAGTGGTTTGATCTAAGAATTCATTGAATTAACAAATGAAAAGTGTAAAGCATATAATAGGCCTAAATCATCCATTCAGTGAGTATTTATTGAGTGCCTGCTATGTGCCAGAGATGGTCTAAGTACTAGGAGTAATGGTTCTTCCTACCATGGAACACGCAGCGGGGAAACAAAAGGTTACTTGCACTGATGTAGGATGAGTGTTGTTAAAGGCACAAAACATGGCACCATCAAAATATCTATCAGAGGAGCAGCTGGGTGACTCAGTTGGTTAAGCATCTGACTCTTGATCTCAGCTCAAGTCTTGATCTCAAGGTCATGCATTTAAGCCCTGTGTTGGGCTCCATGCCAAGCTTAAAGCACACACACACACACACACACACACACACACACACCACACAAACCCACAACACCTATCAAGGAAACCTAACCTGAGGAAGGTTGTATTGGGATCAGGGAAGCCTCCCCGATGCAGTGAGACAGAATGGAAGCTAACCTGATATTAGAGGGAAAGGAACATTGTAGGTCAAAGAACAAGCACCTTCTATGATGGTCTAGAGGTAAGTTTGGAAAGTGAAGTCTATAGACTAAAATATGACCTGCGGATGTTTAATTTGCCCCATGCAGGGTGTCCAAAAAAATAGAACCACTTGAAAAAAAAGTCAGGAAGTTTAACATAAATATTCAGATTCATAACTTGTCTTTAAAAAGTTTTAAGATCAGAAGCTCAATCCTGGGATCAAATGCCAATAGTCACTTAGGCAAGTTGCCCCCTCAATGGCTTTGCAGTTCTCCAAGGTCCCCACCTTTCCATACAGTGTCTTTCCACTGGCAGCACCACTTGTTTTACTCCCTATCTGAAATTTGTAAGCTTTTTGCAGGGTTTTTACTCACCTAGAAAAAAGAGGTAACGCTTTCAATGAATACAGCAAATATTACTAATAAATGATGGTGGTGGTCGTCGTGGTAGTGATGGTGGTGGTGGTAGTTCTTGTTATACTTTTGTAACTGTTGTCTTATTAATAGTAGTGTCATTACCATTATTATTATTTCTTTAAAAAATTAATGCTGTTTGCATCCTAAAGCCTAGTTTATGACAATCTTATTTAAGTGTCAAATCCGTTGTATCAGTATATTGGGTGTGTTGAGTTTGTACCCCTGGAGGCCAAGTACTATAATTCTCAGAAAAGGAAAATCCAGAGTAGCTCTCAAATTGCCACATTAATTTTATAAAGGAAAAGCCCTTGGACAGAAACACAAGCATTAAATGAGGCTTTAAAAAATATTTGTAGCACATTTACTCTAGTACAGATACTAATGAGAATCAGAAGAATATGTCCTAGTTAATAATCTAGCTGAGAAATGGCATTCTCCAGACAACTAAGGAGTAATTCCAAGGCAACATAAACCGCTGCCATAAACATAATCTGGCTACTCCAGGCTTTTTAGAATGCCTTTATTTATATTATATATAAATCGCCTTGTTAATGTGATGTAAATGTTTTATATACCTTTAATAGTTTTTCATTGCATGTTTTATGTGTAACATCCACAAAGACCCAGAATGTGTTTCACGTCCTTGATACATAAGATAAAGATGTCAATATTTGAGTAGCTCAAAAGTCCTCTAATTTCTAAATCCCCTAAGCCACTTGCCCTGCTGTGTTTATAAGGCATTTCTTCAGTAAATACTCTGCCTTTTGGTTCTAGAACACATTTTTACGATTTGACCATGACTATAACTCAAGATTATGATCATTTGTAGCGTATGTCAACACCGTATTTTCCAAACTCTTCTCAGGGTGCTTTTCTTACACAGTATATAATTTTTCCATATACATATATATGTGTGTGTATTTGCATTAAATCCAGCAGTGGTAAGTTCTATAACTCTCCAGATTAAGTTTGGATTAATGTTATAAATTTGCTGCTAAATATGCTAATGCTACACATGTTGCATTTTTACTGAATAATAAAACAGAGAATGAAGAATGGGATTTCTTTGTGCATTTTATTTGGGTGACTCTAGTAAAATAAACCTTAAAAACTAGTCGTATTATTCCCTAGAAGAACTTCTCAAAGGTGATCAAAAGAATTAATTGCCCAAGAGGAAAGCCAAAATGTAGCTTTAGCTTAAATTTTCCTTGAACAGTTGTACTAAGGAAGTATTTATTTATTGCTTTAATAAAGCATAGTGATAATTTATGACGGTTTTAATGATACAAGACGTGAAAGGCTTCAGTTGACTGCCTAAAAATGTTGAAATATCCATACGACAAATAGTTTTATAGCTACCAGCAGATGTTGTTTGAATATCAAACCTAATTCCTGAAATGATAAAACTTAGAGATACCAAACCACATCTATATGTATTCTTATCCTTGGGCTTTCCTGCACTGCTTACTGCTGGTGTTGTCTCTCCTCCAAGCCTCGCACTAAGTCTCCCTTTTGTATTTGCCTTGGCAGCAAGCTTGCTAAAAAACGCAAAGATGCCATGGGGAACACCCGGCAGGAGATGACTCACATGGTGAATGCTATGGACCGAAGTTATGCTGATCAGAGCACTCTGCACGCAGAAGATCCTCTTTCCATCACCTTCATGGACCAGCATAATTTCAGTCCAAGATGTAAGTTCTTCATTAAAATTTTAATAAGTGGTTTTGAAGCCCTTTAAATCACTTTGAATTCAACACACTACCTTTGAATAGTGAGAAAAAAGTAAAACAGAAATGGAAGAAGCAACCAGAAAGAGAAAAAGTGTAGAGGATACTATGGAATTTTTAGGGAGACTTGTTTTCAGTCTCGATACTGGATTTAGGCTAACTGCAAACTGTGTGACTTATATTACTGTATCATAAAAGATATTCATATGCTATTTAAGGCCAAATCACACATCATTGCTCTAAGTTGAAATACTTGATTACCCACATAAAATGGTTTCACTTCAGAATTTATAATTATTTTGCCATTTGAGTCTTCTTTTGTGTAAGATAAAGTCCCTTTAGAACTTTAACATCGTAATTCTTTCTAGGAAGTATCGGCATGGGTAAAATTATTCAATTATTCTACTAAAGACTCCTACTAGAGAATCTCAGTAATAAAACATTAACAGGGGGAAAGAAGAGACTGCATGCTCTTAGCATCTGATGTGAAATCCCAAAGTTTACTTGCATTGGGGAATTGGCAGGGAACCGTACAATCCATCCATCCATCCATCTGTTCATCCACATTAAAAATTCCTAATGTTGATCTATAAAGGCAGGGCTTTGGAGACGTTTATGCTGAAGTACTCCTTAATGGCAGGTGATTTGAATAATTGCCCCACAATCAATATTACTGCTTATCTTCAAATTTCCTGTGAACTTCATATCCTTTGTTCTATAGCATGGTGTTTATTTTGGAACTTAAATTTTAAGTTAAATTCCCTGCCTGTTTCTTCAAACCCTCACGTAAAATTGAGGCGGGAGGAAGGCAAACCAAGTTTATCCTTGGCCGTGCATGTGCAAAGGCATTCCACACAGATTCCAGAGGTTTGCTTCCTCTGGTTTGAAACATGTATATAAGGAAAAAAGCAAACAAAAGAAGTATTATTTCCTATACAGGTTAAACATGTATGCCTTGGTGAGGAGAAAATAAAGTATTTGCGGGTTGTGTGCATTTATGGCGTTTTATAGAAAGGGAAAGTGTTTTTTTTTTTTCCTGAAATGTTCAGCTTGGTGAAAATTTTCAATAATTACTGGCCCTAAAAGCAGCCCATAATTTCCCTTGATCTATATCTACAGCAAATTAATAGCTCTAATGCTGTATGAGTCATTTTGAAATTTAATTTTAATCATTAATAGGGCCTTTTTGCTTTACTTTACTTTTACTTCACTATAAGATAAATGATAGAGAAAAACATAAAATATAATTTTAGTTGAAAGTAATTTTTGCTGAAAATATAGATATACCATCTCTCTAACCATCTGATTTAATACTTAGCCAAAAATGATATGAAAGCATTGTTGTTCCCCAAACTTTTCTGCCTATTGCCGATGTTAGTACCTTATTAAGAAGCTTGAATTCAGCAGTGTAACTATTGATATCCACTTATGAATTTGGAAAGAGGATTAAATCTCTTCGAGTTAACTGAAAAAAAATTATTTGGAATGAAAATGAGATAATTACTTCTCTAAGTACTTTGCACTTGATAGATCTAAATGGGTCTCCACCACCACCACCACCCCACCACCGATTTTATAATCTTTATCATGTCAAGATGAATCTTCCTGGCTGTTAAAATTGAACAGAATGCTGAACTTTAATTATAGATGCACCTTTCCTGGTATTTTGAGATAACCCAAGCTGAAAAAGAGAATTTTACCTTTGCAGGTTATAATAATCAAAGAAAGTTTAATATAGTTCTTGAGAAAGCATAAATCTATTTTAAAGGAAAAATGTAAAATATAACTTTAGGGCAATATATTCCTTCATGAGCTCTGTTTTCCTGCAGTGCCCAATGATCCACTTGTGCCGACTGCTGTGTTAGGTGAGGCCCTAATTCTTTACCGTTCTTTCTTGCATGGATCACACATCCTTGCATGAGTTATAGCTTTGTCTATACAGTAATGATTTACAGTGTAGGAAGCAGCTTGATTTTGAAAATTAAGCCATGATCTTTATCAAAGAGAGCAACTGTCATGAAACCAGTCAGATCTAATGGATTTCAAATTAGTAAAATGCTTTTTCAAAGCAACATATCTTTAAACTCTTGGTTCTGTTAGATTTGGAACAAAAGTACAGTGGCCCTTAGTATATCACTAACATTTATATATGCAGGTTAGCAGAATGAACCCAAATGCACACATCTCAGGGGCCAGTGCTACCTGAATAATTAGTTTATATATAAAAATCTACTTGATGGAAATATTTTTACAATTCCCCTAAGTTTATAGCAACTAAAGAACACATTTCCAAGTAAATATTTAAGGATGTGTATATTTGCTTGCATTTGTCTTTATAAAGAATTAATAAATGCAGGTAAAGTTGCTACAATATTGATGTGAGGTTTTGCATTCTACATGCATCTTGTGTGATGTGTTACCCTTCAAGAAATCTAGAATAAGCCAAGGTTTGCCACTGTACAACATCTAAGACAAATGGTGTTGCTAGTGATAAATAAGACCTTTTCAAATGTAAAATTAATGTTTAATCTAACTGTATATTTAAGAATGGAATGAGTTTCATTTCAATTTGTACTCTATTCCTTGACTAATTACATACCAATGACTCATGACCCGCTTGCTTATATGTTAACAAGTTCTATTATCAGTTTTACCTTCATGTTTCTAGTATTTAAGATGTAACCAAAGATATATGGAAATTGCCATACAAACGTATCTTAAACGTTCCCAATTCTCTTATGAAATATAAATATTCAAATTCCCTGTGAACATAAAACTTTATCTTATATTTTGTGCATGTTTTTACTATCCATGTGTTCAATATTTAAAATACATTTTTTAAATATTTGGGAACAATACAACTAATTCAGTTAAGTGAAATATACCTCTTTTTTTACTAAAATAATTATTAAACTTATAATTTTATAATATAAAGAATATACATCCTGACAAAATCTGGAATTCATCCCAATGGGTAGCTCAGTCATGTAAGGGAGGAACCGGGAATCATGATCATTGGAATGGCACCAAATGCCTCAGAAAATGTCATTTTCTTTTGAGCAGAATACTATACAATGCTATCACCACCAAATTAATAAGTAAAATTCAATTAAAATATTAAAAACTCACCGAGGAAAAGTTAGTTACCTAAGTGTTCAAGTTTCATTACAGTAATATTCTAAGAAAATGTTGAATTGGGTCCAACTCTTAGTTCTCCTGAGGACTCATGATATGAACCCATGAAAGTGCCTTATATAAGTCTTTGCTTTCCCGGTTTTATAAAAAGAAAATGAAATAATAAGGATGAGTTTTATAAACTATAAAGTTTAAAAGATTATTGCAATAGTTTGCCTTGTGAAAAGGGGTATTTATGTTTAAGGAAGCCTACAGTTAACACAATAGTTGTGAAATCTATTCATATAAGCAATTGTTATGTATTTTATTTCATTTTGAAAGTCAAGCTGGCTTTTTTTTTAATTATTCTTTAAAAACTAAATCCCATCAGTCATATCAGATGCAGAAATAATTTGTTGCATTTTTCATCATTCTTGGAATCATAGTGTTTATAGTTGCTGTACATCCATTTGATTTTGTATTTGTAAAGCAATTTTTGAAGTCGCTTCAAATATTGCTTGATATTAATACCTACGTACTGATCTTAAAAGCACTTAGAAACTTTTCATATTGATTCATATTTTTGTTTTTTTGTGTTTTACTGCTTCATTGGGTTAAAGTCCCTATAACTGGTAAGTGCATTGCAAAGAATTCTAGAAAACTTTTCCATCAAGGAAATATTCGAAGTTATTATTCTTAAATGTGTAATAAGGACAATGATTAGAACATGTACTCTCACTGCTAGTGACATTATTAGGTGGTGTAATGAGGTGGAAATGTATTGAGATTAATAATTCATCTGTGATTACTTTAATGAATAATGCTTATTGTATTAATGTGTTCAAGCTTAATGCAAAACAGAAAGCATTGTCTATTTCATATTGGACAATACCATGTAAGATTTGGAATATGAGTGAATTCTCTGTTTCTCACTGAGCCTTTTACAATTGTAAATATTCTGCTGCTCCAGCAGGTATGGTATGAGCTCTGGGGCTGCCCCGTAAAGCCCGGGCTACCGTATTCCAGCTTGGGTGATTGCGTTTTGCCTCTCCAACATTATCCGTCCTCTTTGCTTCTCATCCTAAGCTGTATATTCTGTGCTAGTGCCCAAGCCAGTGGCTTCTCAGTTTAACTTATATGTTAACCTTTATGTCAATCTATTGATTGTAATATTTTAGCAAAGATAGATCAGTTGAGAGTAGTCTCATAGGAAGTAAAGGGTATTCATGAATCGTGTTTGCTAGCAAATGTTTGTGTGTAGAGGCATGGGCAACACCCAACGAAAGGACATTAGTTCAGTTGGGGTTTTTGGATTCAGTGTCATATTTTTAAAAATAAGTGCCAAGAGAAAAGAAAAGAAAAGAGAAGAAAAGAAAAGGAAAGGAAAGGAAAAAAACAAACAAACAAACAAAAAAAACATTCAGCCTAGTAAGAGAAAGTAAAATAATGCAATCAAACTAAATTATAGACGCACACAAATCTGATTGTGGGGTTCTTTTTTTTTTCCTTCTCCAGGAAGAAAGAATGTTTATCATGGGGACAACAATTCATTTTTTGCCATTTCCTATTTGTAGAGTTGGTGATAGAACAGGCAAATGTATCAGCACTTGAAATATGTTTGACTGTTAATTAAATATCGTTCTCTACAGTATGCATTATCATTAAAAACAAAAGTTCTCCCTAAGAGTGTACTTTCTCTTCTGTTAATGAATATGGCAGTATAATGCTTTCCAAAGTAACACCCCTTAAAACATTTGTTTTTTTTTTAAGTGGTAAGTTTAAATGTGGTAAATATAAGCATGCTTTTTCTCGTTGTAATGATTAGTGCTGTGGTCATTAAAATAATATTTATTCTTCATAGGTATAATGTTCTTGTTCATTTCTTCCTTGTGACATAAAGAGACTTAAAAGTTTCATTTTCAGCTCATAATACAATTGGGGTGGGGCCTACACTGTAATGTGGGTGGTGGGGGCTTCCGTTTGTCTTAACTGATTCATTCACCAAAATATTTATTGAATGACAGCTTTGCACCGGTCGCTAGGAATAAAAAGACAACTATGACCCTGTCTCTGCCCTGAGTGTTCAGAGTTTAGTGAAAAGAAATCGATTACTAAAGAAATGACTGAAATACAGAGTAAAGTGAAAGGACATGGTGTAGAACAGGAGGTCACGGGAACGTAAAGAAGGAGCTGGGTAGCTCAGCCTGGATGGATCAGATCCAGAGGAACTGCCTACGCTACCTGCCCATTCTGTCCCAGAGACATACCCTACTTGCTTTCACGCAGTGGCCACAAAAGTCAAAACATATTTATGGTAAAATCAACAGGTAAAATCATAATAAACCCGAGGGCATACAGACGGAGTCTAAACGCGTGTGTAACCCAGCCAGCAGACTTAGTGGGGCCAGGGCACGACTCTGCAGGATGCCCGCGTTTCCCAGTCTGGGATGTACCATGCTCAGAAGCCCCAGGTGGCAGCCCTGTGGGGACGGGTTGCCTAGACTGGGTCTGAGCGAGGTTGGGGTATGGTGGGGAAGGAGGCTGTTCAGGTCACTGGACAGTGAAAAAAAAAAAAAAACTCTCCAACAATTGACAACCGGATCTTCTGGTCCTACTCTGTGCTGCTGTGACTGCAGGTGCAAGAAACAGGAGAACCCCACAAAATCTCCCACTAACACCTTCTGAAAGTGGATCAGATGTCTACATCTCACAGCACCCAGTATCTTGCTGACCTAGATGTAGTAAACTGACCTCAGATCTTGAGCTGCTGTCAGAGGCTTTGTCCTCACAGGGAAGCCGCCCTAGACCTGTGCTAGATTTCTTTTTCATCCTCCTGTGATCAGAAAAATCTGAAGTTCTTATAATTTTCTTTGCATAGATATGTATTAAACAAGGTAACTCTGTCTTTCTTTTAATCTTCTGGAATCCGAAAAATGCCAGATGAGAACCACAGTGCGACAGCGGAATCCAGTCGTCTACTGGATGTACCTCGCTACCTCTGTGAGGGAACGGAATCCCCTTACCAGACGGGACAGCTGCACCCAGCCATCAGGGTCGCCGACCTACTGCAGCACATTAATCTCATGAAGACATCAGACAGCTACGGGTTCAAAGAGGAGTATGAGGTGAAAGTTACTAAACCATGTTACATTTTATTTCTAATCAAATAGTGTGATTTAATGTCTTTTCCTCCCTTTAGCATAATAAGGAGTGACGTCTACTCCGTAGACGCATATATAAACGTGTGTCTATGAGAATATCCTCAAATGTGTATGTGGGAAGAAGGGAGGGGCAGATGAAATTGAAAGAAAGGGACACTTTCTGGGTCAAAACTCACTTGAAGAATTCTTAAAACTTGGATTCCAGAATTTTATTGTGCTATTTAAAAACTGCTCTGTTAGACCTCATATCTCCCCCACTGAAAAAATCCATTAAACAGGATCCTTTGAGTCCCACTGTTACTATTACAGATTCAACCATTTGAATGCCTTAAGCAGTAGGGCTACCTCTCTGCCTCCTTGCGTGTGGACCCCCTGGTGAGAATTGGGGTCCATCTCTGTGTTCTAAATGTCCTACTTGTCACTCTCGGTTTTCTCTGTGGCTTACTGGTTGGAAGTGGCTGAGAACAAAAACAGATCACTGCAAATCCAGACAACGCTAAGAAGCCAAAAGAAGGATGTGGGAAAGTCTTCTTCCAACCTTACTTCCCCTTCCTACTAAATCCAAAATACAAGTAGAAGTCACACTGCACAGGGAGTGATTTAAACTTGTCATCTCAATAAACACAATATAGCAGAAAGGAAAAAGTTCCTTCGCCACTCTGCACACTTCCTGAGAGGTGTCCGCCTCGGGCACGGAAGGAAGTTTCTCCACAGCCAAGTAGGTACCACCCTGTACATGCACTGAAAGTGAAAGGATCCAAGCAGTACTTGACTTTGAAAGACCATCTGAAATGCATTCAACTTCTCGAGGAATCTTCTGAACTCTATTTTATTTCCAGATTGCCTGTATACCTGAGTTTGGGAGCAAATAAAATTAGCTGGGAGTTTTGAGAGTCGGTTGTAGACAAGTACCGGAAACACTACGCTCTGGCAACAAAATAGTGCAAGGAATTATAATATCCTGCCAAAGATGGGTTTTTTTTTTGTTCATTTCATGTGTATTCCTGTGTACCTCATTTCAAAGACCGTTGATTCTTTGAAGACCCCATTTCCTGTGTTGAGCAAAGTTTAAGTTTTACTGCAAAAAGAAATCTATACGCATATTTTAAATTGCTGCATATGGTAATTAAACCAATCAGCAAATTCATCTGTTCCAAGATTCTTGGATATGGTGGCTCTTTTTAATTTTCATATGGTCCCTTGTAGAGACTCAGTCCTTTTCATGATCTTCAAAGAAACTGCCATGTGATGTATTGCACACGATTTAATGAATAATTATGGGGGAAAACAGGTTTTCTTTTTTCCTGTTATAAATGCTAGAGTAAAAACATTGGAAAGATACTCATTAAAAATAGTTTTGAAGTTGTGATGCTTTCCCTACTTCCATCTCTCAAAGTTGTAGCAATCTTAGATTTGAAATCGTTTCAAGCTCCTTTTTTTCCCCCTGAAGTTGTTTCTTGTCCTTATTTTGAACTCAGTCCAGTCCTAGATGAACAAGAGTCCAACAAACTTTGAGATCTGAAAAGAGAACTTGTTTACTACTCTAGGACTCCCTTCTGCCATGAGAAAAGTGGCTTTTATTATTTTGGTCTTCAGAACAGATAAAACCTGAATCAAGAAAAGGAGTTAAATTCAGTCTTCTTGTTACTTTTTTTTTTTTCCAGAGCTTCTTTGAAGGACAGTCCGCATCTTGGGATGTAGCTAAAAAAGATCAAAATAGAGCAAAAAATCGATATGGAAACATTATCGCATGTAAGTTCTCCTACAATTCTTGGTGAATGTAAATATTGTGTGTAGCAGCTAAGTAGTAAGCGACAAGGCCTCCTTATATGGTTTTAAACTTTAAGAGAGTTTATAAAGCACAGCTGTTTATAAAGTAATCTGTATAATATCAAAACAGCATTGGCCTTTGGCAGTGACTCTGAAGTTGTCGTCATTTTTGTTAATTAAATTGACTCAGACTCTTCACCCTGTGGAGATAACGTGCTCTTTGATTTTATGTTTGCACATAAATGCGTGGAGGTGTTACTGACAGCTGAGAGGACCAGGATAATGAAAAAGAAAGGTCTTTTCAGTGATAAATTGCTACAACGCTTCTACCAAGCGTATTCAAGGTGGGAGTGTTATTCTTTCCATAGAACCTTTATTTCTTGCTCGGAGCCAGTGCCTGACTCCTGTTGCTCCTTGTTATTTGTCATCAGGGACATCATTAAGGCTTCAAGGTGTCTACATGGGATAAACCAATTGGTTATCCTATGAAACCGCAGGAACGGTAAGGAAAGGAACACGTTTAGTTTGTAACAGTGCCACACTCAGCCCCCAATTTAAATTATTTTAAAACGTCTTCTGAATACGTCAGAATTCAACCTCACGTCTCGAGAAATAAGATGTCAGGAGCAGAGATTGAAACTTCCTCTCAGTTCTGTGGCTCGTGTGCTGTAACATGCAGCAGGGAAAGATCCCCCCCCCCATTTAGAGCCACGTCTAAGAGGCGGGACTAGAATGACTCAAATGATGACTCATCATTTGATTACCACGCTCCCGAAAAGCTTCCTCACTATGAAGATGCTAGCCACCGAATCTTTATTGACGGGATAGTGTAATAAGTCATGAGCCCATTAAAGTTCTTGTGTTTCCTTAAGGAGATTTGAATAGTAGTGTATTATGGATAAGCTCTCAGCCACCACTGAATTCCTTTCGGTGTCTGCAGAGGTCATTGTCTCAGAACGGAGGGGAAATGTTTAATAAGTTCATCTTATTGTTCAAAACCTTTAGATGACCACTCCAGAGTAATTCTGCAACCTGTTGAGGATGATCCTTCTTCCGATTACATTAATGCCAACTATATAGATGTAAGTATTTTTATAGTTCGGTGTGCCCAATTTGTTGGCTTATACATGTGAATCTTTTTGCTTGTTATTACCTATAAAGTGATTGCTAGCTTTTTAAAATAAAGAACAAACTGTACACTTTTCCTTGTTCTACGTCCTAGTACTTACTGACGTTGTTGTGCTTTCTTTCACACCTGACTTTGGTTTGGGCTGTAGATTTGGCTGTACAGGGATGTAAGTACCACTATATGTAAATAACAGCACCCTATTATAAATATTTAATATAACTACTCTTAATTACAGTTATTACTAATGCTTACTACTAGTTACCTCTGCATGCTTCACCTAATTAGCCTCATACGGTATATCTATGTTCATTTTTTCGTAACTCCTTTACATGTGTGAAGATCTATTTTACCTCCTTCCCTTTGCTATGTTTAGAAACACAGGACCATTTTTAGCTTTTGACAAGTTATTCTGTACTCGAGTTTTATTTGTTGATGATTTCTGTTTCTGGCTTTTATTCTTCCCTTTCCCCAAACATGTGAGAAGCTGGATAGTATGATGTGTATTAGCGTTTCTGAAATTTTACTTTTTACATTTGACTTCTGATGTTAAAAATGGGTAGGAAGACTATTTTGTGGTGTGTGGTATTGGCTTGTTAAAGTATTAAAATTACTTAGGCAAAAGCATTACTAAATTGCATTTGTAAAAGACACATATCACACATATATATCGAACTGTGCAAACCAAAAAAAAAAAAAAAGGCTGTTTTGATCACATGCTCCACTGTTACATTTTGGTTACAAACGTTATCTACGTGCAAATTGTTGATTTAATGGAAAGTGATTAGCAATTCAAAGATAAAACATTGTCGAGGAAACAATAATACTGCATTACATGGAAGAAGGACAGGCTCTTTATTCATGTTCCCTAGTCAAAATTATGCCGGGAACCTTGGGACTGTCGCTTCACCTCTGTGCCTCCATTTCCTTACATGTACAGTGGGGATAATAATAATAATAGTTCTAACCTCATCGTTATGAGAATTAAATAAAGCAATGCATGTTGAACATTCAGCACAATACCTAGCACATCTAAAGCACTGACGAAACTTCAGCTATTTTCAAATAATTCAATCCTAAGTGTGCTGAGATTCATCAGTTCAAAACATGCGTTAATTGTGAGGCAAAAGGTAGAAGGATCAAATACTGCAGCATCTATGTCGTATGCATTTATGGTTGCATAAAACATAGGAAAATCAGGCCCCAACTTTGTCTAATTCCCATAAATAGGAAATTAGTTCTGTCACATTTATTAAATTCATGCTTTATAGTTATTTTGTGAACTGTCATCATTGATATCTTTGAATTAATTTTATTACGTATAGTCTCTGAGTATATTGGTGAAAATTCTGGTCATCATTTGACTCGAGTTTACTCAATATTTTAAATTAATCAGACATCTCAAAAGAGAAGGCTAAGCTAATGTCCACTCTTTAAAAAAATGCAACAGTTTTCTGACAAATATGTACTCGTTCTTTGCCTATTCAGTTTAACCTTGGTTCTCTGCCAAGACCTATACACTGGAGCCTTGTCATACTACTACTCTATGCTTCGTATGGTAAACCCGTGTTCCAAGTGAGACTGTGTTGTTGCCCAGTCGTGCTGTTAAGACCCCAGTGTATTTTGGCCGATGACTATACAACTCTATAACGTTCCCTTTCCCGTTAGTTTATTATACGTAAAACTCTTCTGCAATTGGTAAATTTTTTCATGAAAATCGGGAGATGAAATGTTTATAAAGCTTGGAAGAAAAATCTTTCCATGAAAAATTGTACTATCTGGTATAAGAAGAGGTAGGAAACTTCCAAACTGGCAGCAGTATGATGCTCAGCCACTTAAATATTAGATTGGGGATTTCAGCTTACATGCGTTTGTATGCACATCGAGTTGCCCACAGCAAATGTGGACAAATTGTCCCACGGGCTTTTGCCAAAGCCCTTTGATAAAGACAAAACAAATTTGAAGCTTAACCCTATGATACCGTTAACGCTCGTGCAATATATTCATGATGTCCTGGAATTCAAATCAATTGAGAGCAACTAACAACTTATTTCTTATCAGGAATAATTTCTTTATTGACCTAGCATTAAATGCTTGACCACCTAAAGCTCTTGGCACACTCAAAAGGAAAAAGCGCTAAATTTTTTGTTCAGGATAAGATGCATTTTATTTAAAACTCTTCCTTCCCTATATATATATGTGTGTGTACCTGTAATTATGTGTGTGTAAACTAATACTATCGGCACACACAAAATAGTTTTGGCAGATTCCTGAACATATTGCAGTATGGGAATATTCTCTAAAATATCTCAGCAGGACTCTGACTTAATGCACTCATGCATTGTCCAGCTCTAACATTGGAATGTTCTGTTATTATTTTATGGTTCTAATATGTCGTTGTCCATTTGTAATGCAGTGTGTTGTACTTTTGGATGATACAATGAGATTTAATATTTTTGAACACGATTTGCCAGGAATGAATGACTAAAGATTAACATGAAGGCATAAACATTTTAGTAAAACCAAACAATATCTACGCGGTTATTCCCTAGCAAACAAAACTCAATTACGCAATACATATTCTAATCTGAGCCCTTAAAACATTTAATTTTTGTTTTATGTTTACCTTTCAGATAACCTAGGTTTGAGAAGTGAACTATGAGTTCACTACTCATTTCTGGACTTTTTACTATAACTTAATCTTAACAGGTGGTTGTCTTCATCTTTTTATGCCTTCATTCATTTATTTCTAATACTGATGTAAAATGATAACCAATTTGTTCTCCTATTTTAGGGCTACCAGAGACCAAGCCACTACATTGCAACTCAAGGTAAAACATTGCCTTTTTAAATGTTTTAGAGCAACCAAACTTGCATATTCATCCATCTAGTGGTTTATTTGCCGTTTTATCTGACTTAACTGGAAAAAAAAAATCACATCTTCTGAGACTGCTCTTTATTCATTTGTATAATAGGATTCGTTTTATCTGTGTAAAACATATACAAATTGAAACTTGATTTATTTTTTAATTAAAATAAAAGAGGAGCTGCTGATTTGTGCTTTGGGTTTTGGTATTCTGATGTCCCAGAGTCAATAGTGCTGGACACAGGAATTACTTTTGAGGGAAGCCAGAAAGGTCTCACTTGGTATAAGTTGTCTTTTTTTTTTTTTTTTTTTTTTTTTTTTTTTGTGGTCCTGGAGTGGAGTATTGCCCAAGACCAAAAATGTTATAATGAAATGTTAGACCTTCTTCCAAAATATTTTTTACAAAAAAATTTGTCTCAAGGGCTAAGGGGGACTTCATCAAGTTCATTCTGTGTAGAAAATAAGAAAAAGGCAGAGAAGTCTTGTTACAGTAGCACACTAGGGAATAAGAACATCCTAAAACACTTCCAGATATCTCTCCAGATTGACCACTGACCATCAGAAAAGAAACCTAGCCCATGCATTTATTTCTTAAAAGAGGAAAGTAAAGCAAGAGTGCTGCTGTTTTGAAAGAGAGAATTTTCTGAGTATTTTCACATATCTTTGGATTACCTGAGTTGAATTGTAAACTCTTTAAAGTCAGAAAGATCATTCATGGTGAACAATATTCTAGGTTGGTTTGTTTATTTGTTTCTTGTCCTGAGTAGAGTGTAGCCCAGTAGACACTTCTGTGGTCTGGAGATGACAATATAAGGGTGGGATGTATGCTTATATGTATGAATGTTTCTTCATTAACCCCTGAATGTGCCCTGTTTTACAAATGATGTGGGTAGATTTAATTGGTAATATATGCTGAATTTAAGTTATTTCAGTGACATTTCTGTGTTAGACCTTCAATATTATTTTTTATTGTATTTACCGTGATTTTTACCTTATGCATATTCTTACCACTTAGTTCTTCTAATCACAAAATTTCTCTGATAACAAAATATTCAAATTAATTTCTTCAAAGGCCCAGTTCATGAAACAGTATATGATTTCTGGAGAATGATCTGGCAAGAACAGTCTGCCTGCATTGTGATGGTTACAAATTTAGTTGAGGTTGGCCGGGTAAGAGAAAAAAAGATTTTTTTTTTCTTGTTCACTAAACATAAGTTGAGTAGCCAAACATAACACACTTAGAATAGAATCTCATTCCATAGTTTTAAAAATTCATAGACATAGCATTTCAAATGAGTGTTCCTCATTGAACCTTTGATAGCTAAGAAATTATTTGATGTCTTACTGAGTAATAAAAGAAACTTTGAGTTTATATAGATTCTAATTGCATCATCGGGCTTCTATGTTATAATGAGACTACACAAAGCTTTTCTATTTATTGTGTAATAGATGCTTTTATCTCATTTATAGTTTTTTATGATATTTTTACTGTAACCTAAAGAGCTACCACTGGAATTAAACCATCTTGGTTAAAATGTATGCAGGCCCACCTACATACCCTTTTTGTCATTTAGGTTAAATGCTACAAGTATTGGCCTGATGATACTGAAGTTTATGGTGACTTCAAAGTAACCTGTGTGGAAATGGAACCACTTGCTGAATATGTAGTGAGGACATTCACCCTGGAAAGGGTAAGCTATCGAAAATTTTCTCCTAAAATATGTTTATTGAAATTGTTTTTCTCTTAGAGTTCCCATCAAGATTTATTTTGATGCTGCTATAAAAGCATCCATTCACGCATGCATTCATTCATTCATTCATTCAATTTCACAAATATTTTTTCGAGAGCATGCCATGTGCCAGGCATGTTTGTAAACCTTAGGACACATATTAAACACATAAATGATTTCTGTTTTGAAAGATGGTCTAGAAACGTGAAAAATCACAAAACTAGAAAACCAGAGAAAATCAATAGAACAAAAGAAAAATTAAACATAAGCCAAAAACCAACAGAAAATAATAAATGAAATCAAAAAGCTAGCTCTTGGAAAAGATCAATAAAATATTAAACCACTATCAATTCTAAATGAGGGACAATCAAAAGTGTGCAATATTAGTAAACACAAGAAAGATGTAGCTACTCTTATACTGGCTGTTGGGAAAGCTATAAGAAATACTACATGTAAACTTGGAGATGGAGATTTTAGTCTAGATACATTTATATCTAGTAAAGACTATTTCTCAAAATTTGACTGAGAAGACTTAAAAACCTGAACAGATGACAGAAGAAAATGGAATCTTAAATTTTACCATTGAAATTGCACTATGGTTTTATAGTTGAGGTTTCTTTAACTTCTAACAAATAGTTAATGCCTATGTTTATAAAACTATTTAAACCATGGAAGGCCATTAAAACCAACTAACTATATTCTAAAATCTGTGTGTGTGTGTGTGTGTGTGCGCACACACACACTTTGCAGACCAATTTCATTCAAGAATATACTCGAAAAAAGTTCAAAATAAAATATCAAAAATTTGAAACCCAGCTGTGAATTAAGAAAACGTCACAACATGACCTATAATGATTGTGTTCTAGGAATGCAAGGATATTACACTGGTGGTGGGAAATCTAGCTGAATATTTCATCACATCTTCTTTAAAGGAACAAAAACATAGGATTTTATTAATAGATAGTGTAAAGTACTTACTTTTTCTTAAAAGACATAATCTATATTAGGAAAATAAGGAGGCTGCTTCAACATGATAAAGATGATTCAACAATAACTATAGCATGCATATTAAGGGGTAAAAATCCTACAGGGGTCGCTATGTAATCAGAAGTGTAATGTGGATAATCAGTGTCATTAGCATTCAAAATTTTGGGAAGTTCTAGTAAATGAAATAAGACAACAAAAGGAATAAATTGCCTATTAGAAAAACTAAAATTATTTTTACACGAGATTATTTTATACCAAGAAAACTAGAGATACTTTAGAATGGAACTAATAATCATTGAAGTGGCTGATTCAAGATAAATACTCAGAAATGATAGCTTTTCTGTATATTAGCAGTAAACAGAAGTAGACATTTAAAAAAATCTCTTCAATAGTAAAATATTCTAAAGTGTTTAGGAATAGATTCAGCAGAGACATAGGTCCTAAGTGACTAAATCCTCAAAGTGTAATGAAGGACGTAGAATATGATGTGAATCAGTAAGTGGAGACATGCACCTGGCCCTAATGGGAATATTTTGGATTACTAACACTTTATGTCATTAATGGCATACATCTTGGAACATCATTGTATTTTTTGTTTAATTTGTTTTCTTGTTAGAACTGGTGAAGAGTACTTTGGTTTTTTGTTTTTTGTTTTTTGTTTTTGTTTTGAAAAGCACATATTTGAAAATTCCTTGGGAAAATTTTAATAGAGAGAGGCCTGGGGGGCTTAGTGGTTGAGCATCTGCCTTCAGCTCAGGGCACAATCTCGGGGTCCTGGGATCGAGTCCCACATCGGACTCCCCTCAGGGACCCTGCTTCTCCCCCTGCCTCTGTCTCTGCCTCTCTCTTTATGTGTCTCGTGAATAAATAAATTAAATCTTTAAGAAAAAAAAAAGAGCATTTTAGTATTTTAGTACAAAGAGCAGTGAGTGAACATGCCTTGCGAGATATTAAAAAGAACTTCTTTTTTTTTTTTTTTTTTTTTGCTGAGGTTTACTAAAAAGAACAAGGCCCTTACGGCAAACACCTCCAGTAAAAGGATTGATATGGAGGAAGTGACCTGCCTGAAATCAGGTCTTAGAACAACTTAGGATCTTCCCCAGTGGAGTGGACTTAAAAAGTCATAAAGGAAAAAATAAATAAATAAATAAATAAATAAATAAATAAATAAATAATAAAAAAAATTTAAAAAGTCATAAAGGAAGTGATTTTTTTCCATCTGCATGATTCCAGGAGGGTGTTTATCATTTTCACCGTTATATCAGCTGTCAAGCCCCACTCTGTGTGCAGGGTTTTGTGTAGGAACCAGAAAGAATAATGAGACCCGATCCCTGGCTTCCAAAGCTTCAGTACATTTGGTCTGTCTATATAGGACTGAATCTAAACTTTCCCAGTTTGGTTCATGTATTTCATGGCATTTGTCTCCCTTTTCTGAATGAACAAGTGAGGTGGAGATAGCCCAGATAGCTCACAGCACCATTGGAATTGCATAGAGTCGGGAGGTTCGGGGGCTGCAAATGTGGGTTCCTACACATAAAATCTGTAGCATTCTATCTGTGTTTGTGAAGCTTTGCTACTACCACAAGCCACGGGCTTCTCTGACCAAAAAGAAGCAGCTTCAAAGCGTGCATTTAAAGGTCCTCTTAAATTAACCCACTAGGACAGAGGTGCAGCAATTCCGCTCCCCTTTCATGTTGTATTTTGGTTACTTTAAATAATACTCCGTGCTGAATTATTTCACAGAATTAGGACAAAATTGTCTGCCCCAAGAAGAGTTGAGCTGTCTGTATATTTTTACAAAACAATCTCAAGTAGCAGTGTCCTGGAAAATCCCTCCATGCTGTGCTTCAAAACCATTTTCAACATGGATAAGCAAGGCATTAAAATCTTTTTTGATGTTGGAAGCCAGAAGGTTGCTTTTATTCACCACTCGAAAACTCAGTGCCTTGGGTCAATAGGGCAGCATTTTAGCTTTCCTGTTTTTTTTTTTTCCCCGTTCTCCTCATAATTTTACGTGTTGTCATTTCAAGTGAGGAAGATACTGTCAAGGCAAATAAAACTTACACAGAGTTATAGAACTGAGCAAGACCTCTGATTCCAGTTACCTGACCATACAGGTAAGCTCCTGGACCGCGTCAGGCCAATGTCCTTTGCCAGAGAAAGTGTGATCTTTGATAGAGTCTTCATTTATTGTTCACTGTCACCTGGGCCTCGTGCTTGGGGTTGTGTTTAATGGCCTGATTTGGGTTCTTTGGAAAACACTTCTTTACGTGTTTGCACAGAGGGGATACAATGAGATCCGGGAAGTTAAGCAGTTCCACTTCACTGGCTGGCCCGACCATGGGGTACCATACCACGCTACCGGCCTTCTCTCCTTTATCCGGCGGGTCAAGTTCTCCAACCCCCCCAGTGCTGGCCCCATCGTGGTGCATTGCAGGTGAGTGCTGGCCCAAATGGTCTTGACTATCTCCAGCCCTCTTTTTTTAATCTAGGAGACAAAACTAGTGCGTGCTCCCAAGGTTCCAGCGCACGTCTACTATGGGTAACATAAAGTAGCAGGGAAATAAAAGCTATAAGGCGGGTATAGAATAGAGACTTAAAAAAATAAAAAAAATAAATCCATTCATCCTGATGTGTGTAGTGTTGTTCACAAATGAGAGTGTGGGAACTCTGTCTTTTAGTGGCAACATCTGTGTTTAGGGTTTTGTGGGTTGGTTTTTTTTTTTATCGCTTTAGCAAATCCCATATTGTATGGGATGGGAGGTTAAAATAGAGATTTCTTGCCAATCTAGTAAATTCCCTATAGAATGCCAGCTTTTAAAACTAAATTTGAGACATACAGAGTTACTAAATGGCCTAAATTGCAAGAATTTGTGCTATAAAACAGCTATTTAAGAATTTAGGGCGGGGGGGGGGGGGGAGCCATCCATCAGAGGACCTTGAAAACTACATCAGTGAGATCCAGCAAATATAAGCCAGAAAAATGTGAACATTATATCCAGGCTTCCTTCTGATTAGACACTTCTCTTAAAACAAGCATTCAGAGACACTAAAAGCGAATTACATGGCCTCGTTTTGAGATGTGAACAGAAAAATATGTACTGAATCTGAAACGCTTTTCCTAAATGCTGCACACCATTCTCAAATACTATCTCCTCCAAGCTACATAATAGGTTGTACTTAGGTTTTGTTTTTCCTGAAAATCCAACCTATTCGGAATTTAAATGACACATATGAAAGAGGGGAAACACAGAGAATGAAATAAAAGTAAGGCATCCGTAAGGATCAGATACTGTGTCCCCTGAAAAACAAATCTTCAGTTCAAGCCTTCTCAAGAAATCTGACGTACTCTTCAATTACTTTCCTGTCTCAAACCCTGGGAACAGTGATTAAGAAGATGGTAGGCAAAGGGGGAAAAAAAAAAGAAAGAAAAGAAAGAGCAAGAGATACCCACAATACCTTTTAGTTAAATTTATTAACAGTGAGTTTAAGAGAAGTGACCAAATCTGGACAACAAAGAAATAATGTTAATAGCCCATCTATGCATTTAGAAAATGAGATAAATAGTTTTTTAAATTCAGGAGTGACTTATCATAGAGGACGTTTGCTCTCCTATGACTTGCTTGCTTTAGAACTGGAGGGTATGATGCTGAGTGAAATAAGTCAATCGGAGAAGGACAAACATTATATGGTCTCATTCATTTGGGGAATATAAAAAATAGTGAAAGGGAATAAGGGGGAAAGGAGAAAAAATGAGTGGAAAATATCAGAAAGGGAGACAGAACATGAGAGACTCCTAACTCTGGGAAACAAACAAGGGGTGGTAGAAAGGGAGGTGGGTGGGGGGTTGGGGTGGCTGGGTGACGGGCACTGAGGGGGGCACTTGATGGGATGAGCACTGGGGGTTATGCTGTATGTTGGCAAATAGAACTCCAATTAAAACAAAAATAGAAGTGCTCCAAGATTGCAGATACTCTCTTGAAACAACTTTCATTTTTCACTAACACTTGGGTATCTGTGAATTTATACAAAAGGGGAAGCTGACTCCCCCTTGGGAAGTGAACCCCCCCCCCAAGAATCCCAACTATATCTTGTTTGTGCCATTGATTTTTACATATAGAATTGAAGAGAGGCGCCTGGGGGACTCAGTTGGTGAAGTGACCAACTCCTGATTTCCTCTCAGGTCATGGTCTCAGGGTTGTAAGCCCGAGCCCCACGTTGGGCTCCACCCTCAGTGGGGCGTCAGCTTGCAATTCTCTCTCCTTCCCCATCCACTTCTCCCCCAGTCTGCTCTGTCTCTAAAATAAATGGAGAAATCTTTTTTTAAAAAATTGAAGAAACGTGCCCAAGAGGTCAGGTAATCCACAGTATATAAAGATTGAATTGCTGAATAAATACAGCAAGACAGTGGCTGTCTTTGGGACCTGTTAAGCAGTATATTCTATACCCAACTTTCCATTTTCATTTTTCCTTCAGACCACCATTCAAATATCCTTTCTACTGTTGGCCCCCTCCTTGTTGGTAATCACCATTTTCCTCACCCCTAGCACTTTCTCTGAAATGTGCCTCCTCAGACTTCCCAGTCAATGTTTTGGAGTTGATTTCCTTTGCCTTGGCATTTACAAGAATCTGTCAGATGGGAACAGTGAGCCAGCATTCTCACATTTGGCCAGAGGACCCACAAGTATATGAGTAAGAGTATTTTTGAGGTTAAATTTTAAAGCACGAATCCACCCCTCTGTCAGTTCTGTGAGCTTGAAGTTCTATGCAGTAGATCTCCAAAGAATTGAGGACAGTATAAGAGAGCCATGGAACTTCAACAACATACGTACAGTAATTTTAAAACACAGTTTGATTTACAAACTGTATCGTTTTAATTTTAAACTCTTGTTCCAATCTCATTTTGCACCAAAGCAAATACTCTGCATTAAATAAGTGTTTATATAAAACCTGTAAATCACACCTTGCAGTTTGCTAAATCAGTTTGATCCCACCTATCTGACAGTTGAATGGATCTTTATATAAGTTTGCATGAACACGCTTTTTGCAATTCCTTAGATTTAATTTTCTTTTCAGTGCTGGTGCTGGACGGACTGGCTGTTACATCGTGATCGACATCATGCTGGACATGGCTGAAAGAGAGGGTGTTGTCGACATCTACAACTGTGTCAAAGCCTTAAGATCTCGTCGTATCAATATGGTCCAGACAGAGGTAAGTGGCTTGTTGATATATCTCTAATAGCTTTTTACTTTTTTTTCTTTAATTTCCAACATTCATCAAAAGCAATAAATGTTTTTTGTGTAGAATCAAGTCATATAGGAAAATATTGATATCTTTATTAATGTCTCTATATAGAGAAAATTCTTTGTTCTATCTAGCTTTGATGACAGAAAGTTTTTATTAAAATAGTTTGATTTTTTTCTTTCTTAGGAACAGTACATTTTTATTCATGATGCCATTTTAGAAGCCTGCTTATGTGGAGAAACTGCCATACCTGTCTGTGAATTTAAAGCTGCATATTTTGATATGATTAGAATAGACTCTCAGACTAACTCTTCACATCTCAAAGACGAATTCCAGGTATTTACTTATTTCTGGGGCTTTTTTTTAATGAATAACTTATTACAGTGCGCTCTGGGCATCATTGATTCTTCTAAGGAAGGTCTTTCAAGTCAAATTTACCACCTTTGACCCTATTTTAGGTATAATATAATACCTGTTTCTTTCATTATACATATTATGGAGTCACTTTTGTATTAATGAGCTCCTATCTGCTGTATCTGGAAGGGCAAATGAGTTCAGACTCGGGGAAGAGCGTGGGGAAAGGTATCATAAACGTCAAGCTTGGTGGTGATTTGTGTGTATTTACAACCTTTTTTTATGCAGTCTTACGGATGTTAACCTTCTGTGTCACTCACAATGTGAGATCAAGCACATTAATAATAATAGCTGAAGTTCGTGCTAAACATTGTCTCTAAATAACCCCAAATGTTTTCACTGCCCTTAAAACATCCCTGAAGGTGTTGAATGTGAAGTTAAGAGTCGCTCTGGACACCGACTACTTTGATCCCTTGTGCAGTGCTCTTTCTAGCGTGTTGCAGCCTATCTTCAAATACAGCATTGCCAACACCTTATTGTAGGTGATGGTTTCCAACTTTGATGATGGGTCGTCATCATGGGCCACTCTATTTCTGTTTTCTTTGGTCAAGCGATGCATTTTGCAGGTAGCTACGGCTTTTAGCTTCCCTTTCCCTTTTAGGAAACACAGCGAACACTGTGTACATTGTTTCTTTGTCACTTCTCAGGCTTCATTAGCTTTAACCACAAAGTCTATCGGCCTGTCATCATGGCAAATGCCGGTGCCTTGGACAAATCCTTCACTTTGTACTTGGCCTCCCACATACTTGATGGATCTGCCTTATGCTATTAAATGGGTCACTTGCTTTTAACCTAGGTTCCCTTTTCTTTTTTAGACTTTGAATTCGGTCACCCCTCGACTACAAGCCGAAGACTGCAGTATAGCCTGCCTGCCAAGGAATCATGACAAGAATCGTTTTATGGACATGCTGCCACCCGACAGATGTCTACCTTTTTTAATTACAATTGATGGGGAGAGTAGTAACTACATCAATGCTGCTCTTATGGACGTAAGAGACTGCTGCCTTTGTCAGTGTAAAGTGTCATGAAAAGCTATGTAATGTGATGAACACTGGCTGGTTTTCTTTTCAAGAAAGTTAAAATGGCCTAGAAAGGAAAAATGGAAATGTTCATTGAAATATATATATAATATATATGTACATATATATTATATATATATATGAGAATGATCTTGAATTTCCCCTACAGAGATTCTTGGGAACTATAAGTTTTAGGCTCCATTGTAGATTTGGAGCTTGGTTGTCCATTATTATATCCTGTACAGGAAATACCTGCAGGTCATATTTTTCATCTTAATTATTTTCAGAAAAGAAAATCATGCTTATGTATTTTGAATGTTAAGTGAGGGATGAATTTTAAAGACTACATAATGCCTTATCTTACGAAACTCGTGTTAATTTGGGAAATCTTTATCTCTGACATTCAGTGTTCCAGTAATTTATAGCTAACCTGCTTTATCGGCCATTAATTAATAGAGACCCTTTAAAAATAACTAGGAGAAGGCGCCGAAGATACATGTTAATACATCCATCATAATGAGAGAACTGTCTCGCCTCACTCCAGCCATCGTAAAGTGTAAATGGTAGAGCACGTCCTCAGCAGGTTAGCATCCCATAGACAGAACAACATGGAAAGGAGCTTTTAAGTCAGTCTTTGGCTCCCTTGCATGGTTAGCTTGGAGAGAAGCAAGAAGGCTGTCCAGGTTCAGAATCATTTTAAACAGTTCATCATCTTCATGTATAAACATTTCTAGGTTTTGCCTTTTCGTTGTGGAACCACAGCGAGGAGAACTTAGAAGTCAGGTCCATTCCTCTGTGACTACTAATGAAGTTTTCTGGGTTATCGTTCTTATTGTGTTTTCCAAAATTAGCTTCCGATGGTAGAGACTCAGAAAGCCCACCGTCTACTCTTGAGACTAGTGTCTTAGCCAGTTACTTTGCTCTCCTTATGCTGCAGAGCAGAATAGTGTGAGACAAGCTCAAGTAAAAAGTTCTCATTCTTGCCATGAGCAGAGTTTTGCCTAGTCATTAATCATAACCACTGAAATCACACTGGATCCTCATTGTACCTTTTCTTCCATTCTAATTGTCTGGAAAGACAAATATCCAAAACACAGAGAAAACACACAAGACCTTTTGTTTCTGAGTCGGGACTTGGAATTTTTAAAGGCTGTGTGAAAAAGAGAAGGAGAAAATACTTTTAGAGAAGAGATTGATGAGGCTTATGTCTGAGGCATTTTTTTCTCTTGGGCATCTATCACTGTCAAGTTTTTCTTCACTTCCAGGTTGTTTTCTAGTCAATAAGACTGAACCTTGTTCTCTATCTGTTTCTGCTCCCTGCTTTATACCCTATGATTCCACTTAGATATATTTGATAATTGAGACTGTCCAGTGGATTCAGTAGTGTAGTTGGGGCCTCGGAAAAGTTAGGCTTGGTTTGTCTTATAAGAACAGGGCTCACTGGTCAGCACTCCGCAAGCCCCCTGCCCTCTAGCAACATCCTCACAAGGTTACATACCCTTGTGCCATGATTGTGAAGAATTAGGAGGGAAGACCAAGAATTCTGTGATTTCGGAGCCTTAGATGTACTCCTGTACTTACAGAAGAAGGATATAGGAAAGCATCTGTCCTCTCTCCCATCATCTCATCCATCTCCCTTCTGCTGTGCCTCAGAACTGAGTGAATAGCTCACTTTCCCATGGAGCAGACATGTAATTAGAAGGAAAGTTTACTTATTTCTTCTGATCCTTTTCATAAGCCTTCACACCTTTCTCAGGAAACACTCACTTCAGATGCGCGTGTAACTTTGTGAGGCTCGAGGCCATTTGGAAGCAGCCAGATGAACTGTCAGCACTCAGATTTATCCCATAATCTTCCATGGAGCAGAATGCCATGGTTAGCAGCGTTCACCAGATCAATGTTCAAGAACCAGTTTCTACACTGATGTTAAAACACTTGAGGGGTGCCTGGGGGGCTCCGCCACTTGTGTCTGCCTTCAGCTCGGGTCATGGTCCCAGGGTCCTGGGATTGAACCCCCACGTCAGGCTCCCCACTCCCTCTGCTACACCTTGCTGGTGTGCTCTCTCTCTCTCTCTATTTAAAAAAAAGACACTTGAAAGCCTTAAAAAGTCATATGATACAAGTGAGTTAGGGGATCACTGACAATTTTTATCAGCATTAAGGAAATCTGTCTCAGGCAACTCTCTAGTTATTTTTTTTTTTTACAAACTATCTGAGTTAATACATAGAAATATAGATCATTCATCGGCAGAATGACAGATGGCCCAGGTCTGATGAGCATAGCCTCTCCTTCTGGATAGAGATAATGTGTCACATCCCAGTCAAGGAGCACTTAATAAAGAAGGAGTCATTCCCTTAGAGATGGGGCCAAGGAGTACATTTGACTTTTTGGCACTTAAAAAATCTTAAGTGATTAGAACTATCATTTGGATCATTCATATACATTAGAAATGCCCACAAGATGAGCAGAATGTGCTGATAATATCCATATAATGTAAAAGCACATGAGTTTGAGGCATATGTGATTTTTCTTATTTGAAATGTAAGAGAACCCAGCAGTTCTATATATATATGCATATATATAATATATATTATATAAATACGCTGATAGATGTTGATAAATGATTGATAGACAGACAGAAGGTAGATACAGATATATAGACATCCATATATACATACAAACACACCAGAGGATCCTGTGCCTTCAGTTTCTCAGATTGATTACCTTTGAAAACCTGAAAAAGCCTGCAGGTGGGTAATGGAGGATCTTAACCTTGAGAAGTTCTTTAGTTTCTTCTCTTGTTTCTGTCCTATATTTACTTTTCTCAACAAAATAAAACTTAAATTCTTGACTTAAATTGCTGCTGAGACTTTGAAGTCTCACCATCAGTATGACAAATTACCAGCGCCAGTCCATTCCAGTGGCCCAAAGCTATTTTTCCATGGCTCGTGCAGCATCTGGCTCCATGTCCATGTGGAGCTGTTACACCTTGCTTGGTCCTACGTTGAAATGTATCGAATGTGCTTGTACAACCAATCATTCATTTTAAGTTCTTATGTTTTTCCATCTACCTTGTTTCTTCACAGAGTTACAGGCAACCAGCTGCTTTCATCGTCACACAATACCCTCTGCCAAACACTGTGAAAGACTTCTGGAGATTAGTGTATGATTATGGCTGTACCTCCATCGTGATGTTAAATGAAGTCGACTTGTCCCAGGTTAATGGCTATGAGTTGCTTCTGTGTACTCATACACAACTTAGTAAAGTAGTAATAAAATTTTAAAAATCTGTTTCGTACTACCTTAATTAGATAAAAATAATGCTCATTGTATTTTTTTTTTCCAAAACTTCATCATTCTAGGGCTGCCCTCAGTACTGGCCAGAAGAAGGAATGTTACGATATGGCCCTATCCAAGTGGAGTGTATGTCTTGTTCAATGGATTGTGATGTGATAAACCGGATTTTTAGGATATGCAACCTAACAAGAGTAAGTCATTAATGTTCTAAATGAGCAGATCGAGAGCAACTCACCATAACCATATTGGGGTATATAATTCCCATCAGCCAACAGGGAGAGTGGAATTTAACACGTGTTATATAATCAGACCCAAAGCTAGTAATCATCTTATACCTTAGTATTAGAAGAAAAAGGTATTCCAAAAACAGGAGGGCAGAAATTCAGAAAGCTGGGTGTCCTAGTCAGTTATTTAATGTATCATATCTGGAAACGAAATTCAGATGCACCTGCAACTGAGTTTGGTTGTCTGAGCCTGGTCTCTGCGCACATGTAGACTTTCATCAAAGTTGACTACACATTTTATTAGTATTGATATCCAGCCCAGAAGAGGTATATAATTGAAAAATATGAATAAAATAATTAATAATGATGACTATAAAAAGCTTTGGCTCAGGAGGAAGGGATGTGTTGGATCAGCCATTATAGAAAGGCTCCAGTCACTATTCCACATAAGGGAGAACTCCATGCATGAGCAGGAAAGGTAAATCACAGCCATCATCGATTCTCCTTCCACCTATGATTTCATCTTTCTAAATGTCCCAGTTCCTGGCTCTGCCCAGATCTGTAGAACTAGCACTGGTACCGCTTTTCCCAGGAGCAAAGCAGCAGAAGTATTTCTCAGAAATCTTTTCTTCCATGAGTCTTCATATGTTTTACACTAAATGACAAATTAAGTCTAGGGTCTCCCCCCAACCCCCCCCCCAAAAAAAGCTAATAAAAACTGTTTAGATTGTGTAACCAAATAGTAAGCAGAATTTGAAAAAGAAATCATTAGTGATGTCCATGGAATTACTCTCTCTTTTTTTTAAGATTTTATTTATTTATTTGGGAGAGAAAGAGTGGGAGGGGGAAGCAAAGGGAAGGGAGAAGCAGACTCCTCCGCTGAGCAGGGCGCCCGATGAGGGGCTGGATCCCAGGACCCCAGGATCATGACCTGGGCCAAAGGCAGACGCTTAACCAGCTGAGCCACCCAGGTGCCCGGAATCACTGTTTTTAAAGAGCATTCCTCTGTTTTTTAGTGCAGCAGCTCTGTGTATGTGTATTATTTTAAGTGCATGATTCAGATTGTCATGTTTCAGTGTTTTCACATCGAAATGGCTATATGTGTTTCTGGCTAATAAGTCTGTATGTATAACTATAAGCAGAGGATAAAATCATATCCAATTCTGTCGCTCATTTCAGTGGAGAAAAAAAGGATAACTCCAAATCATGTCATAATATCCATGCATATCTTAGATGTTAATTTAAATGGAATCTCATTATGTCTGCACATCTGTTCCATTATGGTTCTAGTAATATTTTAGCTGAGAAACCGTAGCTGCTAAACTAAGAAAGTAAGAATTGTCTTTTTATTGAACTGCTTATATGAAAAATATTCTAAGGATGGGAACTGAAATCTGTGGGGTTTTTTAAATCATCATATTTGTTTACTTATCTTCCTCTATATTTGGTGTTCTGGCTCTTATTAGTGCACGATTATTTTTCTATCCCCAATCCTATTTACTATCAGGCACTCCATCAGATATTTAATATGCACCCATGAGAAGAAGTTGGGTACTAGTAGCTCCTAGTGATGCGTGAGCCCTTACCATATGGAAATTCAGATCGGATGTCTAATGATACAGCTCACTCCTGTATTACAAATTCTTTCTTACATTTATCTGAGATCTTAGTGTCTTGATTCATTCATTCAACGGTACTATTCTTTGGATACTATTTTGCTAGGTTCTAGTGGTACAGAGTTTAGGGAAGAAAGAGAAACTTCCTCATCTTTAAAGAACTTACATTTTATCAGGGAAGACAAACATTGAACATCTCATCGTATAATCATTTATTTACAAAAATGAGAAATTTTAGAGAAGTACAAAATCCAGAGTGTTTGGGTAACCTGACGTAGCTGGGTGACTAGAGAAGACTTCATTGGGGTAGTGATCTTTGAGGCAAAATTTGAAGGATCGGTAGGAGCTATTTGGGTTGGGAGAACCAGCTATGCTGGTGTTCGCAGGACAGAGAGGGTTCCCAGGATACACGAGTTTCAGTTCAAAGACCAGAAGAGTCCCAGACAAAGCCAAGACAACTTGATTACTGCATTTGGGATTGAGAGGCACAAACAAGAAGGAGATCTTGGAGGCCAAATGGAAAGTTTGTACAAAGTTCCCCAGGCAATAAATGACCTGATAGATGGATTGAAAGAAGGCCAATGGGGGCAGCCTGGGTGGCTCAGGGGTTTAGCACCTCCTTCAGCCCAGGGCCTGATCCTGGAGTTCCAGGATTGAGTCCCACATCGGGCTTCCTGCATGGAGCCTGCTTCTCCCTCTGCCTGTGTCTCTGTCTCTCTGTGTGTCTCTCATGGATAAACAAATAAAATCTTTAAAAAAAAAAAAAAAAAGAGGCCAATGTGTTAGAATGCATTATAATAAAAAGAAGAAGGTCGGGAAAGGAAGTGGAGCCATACCCTATAGGAATTTTTCAGCCACTGCAGCAATTTGGTTTATGTAAGATCATTTGGAAGCCATTAAAGCGGGGGAATGACAAGATCATATTTGCATTTCAAAATAATCAGGATACTGCAGTAAGAATGGTTTGGAAGGAGATCAAAGTTTCAAGGAGATCAAGTAGGAAGTAATTATCATAATTGGTGATTGGGCATATGCAGTGATGTCAGCGGTGATAAAGAGGAGAAGAATTTGAAAGTTATTTAAGAAATGTGACCGATTATTGGATATGGGGTGTGAGGGAGAAGCTTGTATAAAGGTAATTCTCATGTTTCTTGCCTCTGTGACCTGGACTGGTTCTGTGCGTATCTTGGGCCCACCAGCTAGGCTCAATCCAGGGTAAAGGGCATGTATATCACGGTGTACATTTGTACGCACCTCCGCTTTTTAGTAAAAATTCTAGTCCCAACTTATTTACAGAAACATACCTTTCCCTCTGCAGCCACAGGAAGGTTACCTGATGGTACAGCAGTTTCAGTATCTGGGGTGGGCCTCTCACCGAGAAGTGCCTGGCTCCAAACGGTCATTTTTGAAACTGATACTCCAGGTGGAGAAATGGCAGGAGGAGTGCGAGGAAGGGGAAGGCCGAACCATCATCCACTGCCTGTGAGTATGGCACCTCAGCCCGCCCAGCGGGGACTCGGTGCTCAGATCCTCAGTAGCCTTCGTATTTTCTCCGTGAAGGAGTCCGCTCACATCTTAGGGATCTCCGTGGATACCATCTTAACAGAATCTTCCCGTCTCACGAGTCTCTAATTAACTCCCCATCTTCATTTCCACAATTTTTGAAACACTGATTATGATATGGCTGTTCTATGACCTAAACTCTTCCGAACACCCCTCGGAACCACTTTTCTGATGTACACAGTTTACAAATGTACCACAAGGTCAAGGTAGCTAAGTTGCGGCCTCCAGCGCCTACAGCATATTCCTAAGTATAAGCTACGGTGCGAATGTCACCCGCACGTGTCCTTGCTCTCTGCCCTCTGCACGCACATGCGTACAAAGCAAAATTAATACAAAATGGGGGGAAAAAGGGATCCTGCTTTCATTTTCTAAACTTAGAAGATGTGTGGCCTCCGGTGAATAAAAGCTGCCATCTAAACAGGACTTTGCTTTCTTTGCTTCCAGAAATGGTGGTGGGCGAAGTGGTATGTTCTGCGCCATAGGCATTGTGGTCGAAATGGTGAAGCGGCAAAATGTGGTGGACGTGTTCCACGCGGTCAAGACACTGAGGAACAGCAAGCCCAACATGGTGGAAGCCCCGGTGAGTCACAGAGCCTTAGACACGAAGGGAGCAGAGAGATCCTTAGACACGGAAGGGAGCAGAGAGATCAGACAACCATGACCTGCTCGTTGGCTTGACTTCATACACCCAAGGGAATAGGACGTGCCAATGAGTCTTTGTGGGGACTTTCCCGCCTAACTGATGGATTGCTGAGTATCTCTCTCTACCCCCGTAAACTTACTCACATAGCACAGGAACTGTTAGCGATGAAAACTATTTTCACGTAATTTGGGAAATGTGGAGGGTTGCTTCTTTTCCCTGTGAGAGGCCATAAATATTTGCTGCAATAAACATCAGTAAATAGTTCCATAATAAGAATAAATTCCACTATCTCGTCTTGATTCTCGATTATTTTTATTTATTAAAACCTCTGGCTTAACTAGTAAAGCATCGATCCAACGGATATGTTCCTAAATTGTATCATCAGCACTTTAGACACCGAATGTCCCTAACCACCAAATGGAATTTATTTCGGTCATGACCTATCATTCTTCATTTCTGGTCAAATTATAAATTTTAAGCCCTCATCATTGATGGTTTCCAACTTTTACCGATTATCGTGCGTGGTTCGGATGACACCACCTGAATTTGCCAGGGTTCATAAAATCAGAACACAGCTCACGACATGAGAGCTGGTAGGAATGTATCTGTGGGAGTTCACCTGGGTGGAGCTGTATGAACAGTGAGAAAGAAAAGTTAAACTCCTCGAGCACATTTTACTTCTGAAGGCAGAGATCTGTGGGTTACACGTATGTGCAAGATGGGATAAGGTCAGGAGCAGCTGTGTAGTTGATGTTCACACAAAGGTAAACCAGAAAAAAACAAGGCAAAATTGTTGCTTGCCCTACATTTATCAAGATGATCAGATAACTAAAATGAGCAATTCAATAAACCTTTAAAATATTCTCACCACTTCCTGCCCATGGATTGTTCACACAAAACGTACATTGCTTCCTGAGACAAAATCTGAAGAGCTACATTTATACCGTTTCACTTTTCAAAGTGACGACGAACGTTTGCCCTCCTGCAGGTCCCCTCGCACCACCCCCACTCCAGCTCTTCCCTTAAGTCACTCTGTTGTCTGGACAAGGTGATGTTGATTCTGATGGAGTATTGGCAATGGAGATAGAGAATGGGGGATGGATTTGAAGGATTTTTGAGGTGGAACTCTCAGGGTTTTTTTTTATAACATGTAGTGGTTATGTCTTTTGACTCTGCTGTCTGAAGATTTCCTAGCGTGAGCGCTGCCTCTGTCTCTTAGACTACGTCTTCCTAAATTCATCAGTGGGGTCACTTCTACCATCAGAATTCGAATTTTAACTCTGATTTCCTACAATAATGTAGAGGGGAGAAAAAAAATCTATGGGTGAACTCAGCCTTCTAGAATCTTCCAGAAAGTTCCTATTTATGTTTATATTTCATGTCCCATTAACCCTGACTGAACACCTACCCTCTGATTTGTGTTTAATCAGTGTTAATGATGAATTCAGTGTGCTGTTGAATTGAACTGACAAGCTTGGTAAGAAAATGTAGAGGGTAAACAAAATTGCTAGTGACAGATTAAAGACACATAACTGTTTTCAAGCTCTTTTTGGCCCTTCAGATGCACTTGCCACAGCGGTTGACTAATTTAAATCACACCTACTTGACAATTAAAGGTAGGATTGGTAAAGACCTCTTAGGGAATGTTTTTATTACCCTCATGTATTGGTGGAGACACCTGGAAGTTCTCTTTAGAAATAATATGCATTTTAGATTGTTCTCCATTCCAGCCTGAATTTTACCCACTTGGACTGAGTTGAGAAGTTTTTAATGAGTTACATAGTATATGTCATAACTTGTAATAACTCTTGATAATGGAGAAGCGCATAGATGGACTTAGAGGAGACACAGTTTTAACTCAGACTTTGTCAACTGACTTGTCTTAAAATGTATAAAGATGGCAGAAACAAATTTTCAGATATATATAAGCTCAAAAAAATTTAAGAACCACTAACCATTTTTGAAAAATTTACCTAGATACTCTGATAAATGAAAAGCTGTGTCAAAAATTAAAAACTTGGAATTGTGAGTGACTGGATTTTTTCCTCCTGCTACAGAAAAATATCTGAAGTTTGGAGAAGAATATTTGCGTATGTTTACTGTAGCACTTATTTATATTAAAGAAAAAATAAAAGCGGTCTAATAGTCAAATCCATATGTTAGACTTCTAAGTAGTGTGAAAAGAAATGTTAAATAACAATTCAAAGGAAAATAAAATATGAACTTATATTCTCAAATATCTGTATGTAATTATATTTATTCTGAAATAATTATTCCTTCAACCATGCCTTAAAAAAGACTAGAGCAAAACCCAGGCAGGATTTTACCAAGAATTGTTGCTTTTTTTATTTTTTTAAGGTTTTATTTATTTATTCCTGAGAGACAGAGAGGCAGAGACACAGGCAGAAAGAGAAGCAGACCCCCTGTGAGGAGCCCGATGCAGGACTTGATCCCAGGACCCCAGGGTCACGCCCTGAGCCCAAGGCAGATGCTCAACGGCTGAGCCACCCGGGCGTCCCAGCCAAGAATTGTTTCTAGTAACAGAATCATGGAATCTTTTTCTGACTCCTTGTATTTTTCAAGCCTGGGCAATTTTTCTGTCATGATCAGGTTTTACTCTTATAATTAGATTAGAAAATATTGAAGATTTTCAAAAAAATTGATAGAAAATATGAGGCAAAGACGACATCTCTTTGTACATCAAGTGTCTTTTTTGTAAACATCAATCATCGGACTCAAATGTGAAATACAGGTGCCCAGAAACTAAACTCCTGTGTGGAAGGACTAATGGGTAACTCTGGAATCATTGTGCGTGGGCGCGAGTGCTGCTGGAGGTGGTTGGCCATTAGCCCCCCTTTTCTTAACATCTCTCAACCCTTGTGCTTTAACGTCTTTCAGGAGCAGTACCGTTTCTGCTACGATGTCGCGTTGGAGTACCTGGAATCTTCTTAGTTGGTGAGAGCTCAGAGTGCATCCACACGGAGGCCTGTGCGTCTTTTGAGCCAGCAGCTACCTACCGTACCTGTGACACCCGTGCAGGAAGATTTTAATGTGGGGGGTGGGAGGCTTTTACATTCGAGAAGTAAAAGTATTTTTCTTATGAAGTTGTGTATCTTAATAAAAAGGACTCAATTAGTTTCTATTACCGTATGAAAGCATTGACATTTCGTGCCACATAAATTATATTTAATAAGAACAGATTCAGATGAGAACTTATTGGTGTTTGTACAGTGAATATGCAGCTTTTTCTCGCCACCTCATGTTGCATGAATGAATACTTTCTATGTGGCATTTTTCTCCTCCTTTTTTTTTTTTTTTAGATAAAAGATGTTAAATCTTTAAGGAAGAAGTAAGAAAAGCTGTGCAAATTCATAGTAAAGTTCATTTTTTATATGTTTCCAGTGTAGCAGATCTCTATATAAATATATAAATATATATAACTGGCTTATTTTCTTTTAATGTGCAATGATGGCTGGATCATTTAAAGTTCTTTTTAGAAAAAAAAAAAAAACATAAGCCAAAGACTCAAGTGTAAATATGTCTATATGGAGAAAGCACATTATATTTATTGGTTACTTACATTCCTTTTTTGATGGCTAAAATACTACCACCACACAATCATTTCTTTTCTGAAGAAAGCTTTTTCTTTCACTAAAATCAATTGTAAACAATTTTTGTAGATTGTAGATTATTTTTTGTATGTTTTAGTGTAAGTAGAGGATAAACTTTTTATTCATAAACCAGGAAGCAATGTTCTTTATAGTGATTCTCTTGTGTACATGCTTGTGAATTAAATTTATGTAAAACACCTTGGCATTTGGGTCTTTTAATATAGGACCAAATTAAAACATTTTGCTGAAAATGTGTAATTTTTCACAATTTCATTAGGTATATAATGGCTTGGTGATCATACAGGAGAATTGCACACATTCAAAGGCCTTGCTGATGACTTGCACAATGCTGAACGTACCTTTAAGCATCATTTAAATTTTAGAGGAATTGATTCTTGTCAACAAATGGCAGCATCTAGGCTTTCAGAGTCAAGTTTTAGCAAACTGTGATCTGTCAAGGTGATAAAGTGTCTCTTTTGATGTTTACACGCACAAGCTTTGGGTTCTGACCAGAGGAGGTGAGAACAGATCGATGCCAGATTCCTGTTTGTGCATTGTCATGGGATCTGCAAGTGAACCTTTCTTGTTCATATGCCCCATGTAACCATGACGGCACATCATCAGCTTGCAGTTTGTTGTTGACTAAAGCATTCCAGTAGCCTCGTTCTAGATTGCCAGTCCATGACATGGTGCTTATAAAGATTCAACTAAAGTAAGAGTGAAATAAAGTTTTTATGATTACAAGTGTTGGCACATATTTTCTCTTAATTTTCATGGCTTCATTCCCAAATTAATAGCTTCTTCTCACTGATACTGGTAGACTTCAGAAATTCTATTAAAAGTAAAACGAATGTCCAAGCACTAATATCACTCTCTCTTTTTTTTAATTGAATGTCAGCAAGTCCGGATGAATGGAGGGGGAAAGGCCAGATGATTTATTGACATTTTTTAAAATTGCTATCTTATGTGCATCACTGTCTTTTTTCGTAATATACATTTTCATACTTCTTCCTTATAGCAAACTTGACAAAGAAGTGTCATTTCTGTTTTATGAGTGTTGCAATTGAAGCTAAGGAGAAAGTAAATGATTTGTCAACAGATTCAAATCTGACTCTGATTTAGCGCTTCATTCTTATTGTTCCTCATTAATTGATTTTCTCATAAAGTCTCATTACAGGTATCTTCAAACTTCTATTTGCTGTGTATGTTATTAGAACATTGGTGACTTTCATTAGTAAGAATTTAGATAGAGAGACTTCATCTTTTCCTAGAAAGACTAATTTCCATTTAAACGTGGATGCATCTATCAAAAAAAATCCACGAGCTCACCCCAGATTTCTTACCCAGTTACAGTCAGGATGTTAATCCTATGGAGGATTCAGCTCTGCTGCGTGACCCTGACTCCACTTTTACTCACGTGATTGTGTCCACATGCCACTGAAATCACCATAAATACTACTTTTTGCAAAGCTCAAAGGTCCTTGTGGCCTCCAGAATTTAGGCAAGGAACAAAAGGAGACCTGTCTCCAACAGGAAACGGTGTCGTGCTTGCTCTGTCTGGACACCACAGAGGCCAGTTCCTCAGGAGACGGTAGGGAGAGGTATAAATGTGTTTTCTGCAGAACTCACAGGGAGAGAGTCCCAGGTAATAACACCTGGCGGCCCTCCCTGAGTTGTCCTGTGCCTGGGCAAGGACTTGGCTGTGTCCCCCCGGGCAAGCAGTGTCCGGGCACCACTTTTCAAAGTGGTCACGCTCTTCGCAGCCAAAGGCCTCATCTCTCCACTGGTCGCTCCTTGAAGGGCTGTCATGAAGTTGAATCTTCTACATGCCCTTCCGGGATATTTTCACTAAGGACATGCTGGAAGCATGTGCACCAGACACACACAAGCAACGGGGAATTTCTGAGTTTTCACCAAGTACTCTTGAAAACACGTGCTAGGCTTCTGGTCTGACCGGTGCAGCCTTTTTCTACTGTGTGGTCTTTGGAGAAAGGTTTTCACGTGAACATCTTGCTGTGTCACAACCAAGTGATCTGACCCCGAGAGATCAAAAGGAAGATCTTTCTGCAGGGAGGGGGAAGAGGCATGCTTACGTCTACGCCCATGTGCTGAGGTGCCCACTCAGTGCCCCCTTACGGAGAACCTCCTGGGCTCCAGGTCCGCCCACGGTGAGCTCGGAATTCAGACGTCAACAGCCTCTCCCTCTCAGATCCGCTCTGTTGCACCCAGAGAATGTAGGAGACAAGAGATACCAGAATACAGGAGAGAAATGACTGTAGCTGCACTAGAAATATGAGATAATGTTAGCTTCGGAAGCAGGCCTTTGAGACTTGCCTAACTCACATAGCGGAGTGACAAGTCTACATTTTTTAATTCAGTATCTATGCACTTCAGCAAGCAGTCTTTCTCCATAACAAAATAACCAAAAGTCAAAATTCTACCTCATGCCCCAGGGTAATATGTAGAATATTCAGAAAATCTTTCCACAGGCAGAGACGCCACAGCCTACCGAGACTTACGTCAGTGTCCTAGCAGACCCCCCCGACTCCGTGTAGGGGCCAGATGCTATTTTACCCAACCTTTTCCGAGCGAAGACAGAAGGAGGCCAGCTGTGCCCCCTAGAATGATTTCTACTTACATATCATTTCATAAAGTTTGCCCACAGCTTCGGGAGGCTTGGAATGGGAGCAATAGCATCTGAATGTGTTCATAACTCTGGTCTATTCAAGAGGCCTACGGAGTATTAGACTATTATCTCTCTGAAACTAAAAGGAAGAGCTCTGTCTTGGGATCTACTTTAAGTAAGCTCACAGTGGCTTCTGGAATACAAATTGTCCAAAAATCAATGGCGGTAGATACATAACACTTCTGAACTTCAGCTTCCTCCAAAGTGAATTGAAATGCTGACCTGGAAAAGAACAAACACCAGGCTATCCTGTTGTTAATCAAATCCTGCAAGAAACCAGTAGAAGGTTTTTAAACCATTGAAGTAAACATAAAGTCCCTGTTGAATATCAGAAAGCCCCCATTTTAAAAAAAAAATGTTAAAGTCTGCTTGGGGGAGAGGGCGGAGGAGAGAGATTTGGCGACAGACAACCATGTCATGATGCACTTGCCAGTTGTAGAAAACCTACAATACCTGAAATCTAACACAACACTGAGCGCTGATTCTGATGTGTACTTGTCTTGTCTTCCAGTCTTATTAGTCTTATAAGTTTATTAATTTGATTCAAATAGAAGAAATGTAGCATGGAGGCCAAAAGAAAATTTTTTTGCCTATCAGTACTTAAATGCAACCTCAGTAGATACTGAATACGAAGAACAAGACTATTTAAGTTGAGTGGCCAAAGAGTTCCTCTCTTAAATAGATGTTAGAATGTGCAAACACAGGCCATATATTCCCACTACTTGCCTGGTCTAAGGCAAAAGCAAACTGGGAAAGCAGAAAAAAAATAAGATCACCATGGCATCCCCTTGTAATTTGTGGAGAAAAAGGAGAGGCAAACTCCGATGCCCGCAGGGCCAGTGGACACCGTGGGTGGGGAATGGAGGACAGGTATTTCAGAATGGTCATTCACGTATTATTACAACAGACATCCTTAATCTGTGCATTTCCTAATAGGAATATTTCTCGTCTCTACAAAAATATATCTCCCATTTTTATTAAAATAACACCCCGGGGCACCTGGCTGGCTCTGTTGCTGGAGCATGCACCTCTAGATCTCAGGGTCATAAGTTGGAACCCCACATTGGGTGTAGAGATTACTTAAAAAAATAAAATCTTAAAAAAAATTTTTCCTCAATTTTGCATTTTCTCAATTGTTTTTTAAAGATTTTATTTATTTATTCATGAGAGACACAGAGAGTGAAAGACAGAAAAGCAGGCAGAGGGAGGAGCAGGCTCCATGCAGGGAGCCCCATGTGGGACTCAATCCCCGGTCTCCAGGATCACGCCCTGGACTGAAGGCAGCGCTAAACCATTGAGCCACCGGGGCTTCCCAACCTTTTCCCAATTTTGATTGAAAAATGGATACTAGATACTGTGCCATCTTCAGTTTTACTGTTAAAAAACACAATAGCAGGATTGATGATAAGCGACAACTGCTGTTTGGCCAGGAACCAGAGGGAACAGTGCAGGGAGGCCAACCCCCACTTGGACTCCAGAGCATATGTGATGCCCAAGAAGACTGGTACGTACCTCCCAGCAGAGTTTGCTGCGTGGGCACATGGACCCAACAGTGTCTCGGCTCTCAAGAGTGTGGAACCCTGCATTTTTTTTTTTTAAATGTTCTTTTTTTTTTTTTTTTTTTTTTATTTATGATAGTCACAGAGAGAGAGAGAGAGAGAGAGAGAGGCAGAGACACAGGCAGAGGGAGAAGCAGGCTCCGTGCACCGGGAGCCTGATGTGGGATTCGATCCCGGGTCTCCAGGATCACGCCCTGGGCCAAAGGCAGGCGCCAAACCGCTGCGCCACCCAGGGATCCCCAGGAACCCTGCATTTTTATGTAGGCTCGTAAAGACTGTTGAATCTTAACAACCAATTACATTCAAAAGCAAGCAAGCAAATAAAACCTCTGGCCCAACCCTGTGCAAAAAAAGAAAAAAAGAAAACCTGTCAGATGGCTGCGTCTTATGCGGTCTGTAAGAGCCACAGTCTCTCAGTTCATGACTTCCATTGGAGAATAACTGTTACTTTACCATTTGATCTTCTAAAAATTATTCTTAAAGAAATGTGAACTTTAGTTCTCTTAAAAGTTTTTTTTCATATTCTTTTCCAATTTACTTTCTCTTCTTACATATTTTTCTTTTTTTAAGATTTTATTTATTTATTCATGAGAGACACACAGAGAAAGAGGCAGAGACACAGGCAGAGGGAGAAGCAGGCTCCATGCAGGGAACCTGCTGTGAGACTCGATCCCGGGTCTCCAGGATCAGGCCCTGGGCTGAAGGCAGGGCTAGCCACCTGGGCTGAGCCACGAGGGCTGCCCTTCTTACATATTTTTTTGTTTTAAAAATATGTGTGGGTGAATCTTGACTCCTAAGATGAAAAAAAAAAAAAAACCCAAGGTCAATGTCTCTTTCTGCTCCCTCCTACCTGGACTAAATTCAAAAAAATGTATTCCAGAAGGTAGATCACACATTTCACCGAATAAGCACCCCAAAAATGATGACTAGAAAATAAGTCTTCTGGAAATAATAGTGTTGAGAACTCAAAAGGGAAGTGCTTGTTCTGTGAGCCATAGGATGGCCTGAACCGTTTGAGTCACAAGTGCAGAAAAGCATCTGTGGAAACACCACACTTCCAGATTGTGATGGTGCACGCTGATTTCCATGGCAGGTGCAAAACAGTATGGGTTCTTGCCGGCCCACTGTGGGAACTTGAACTCCAGTTCCATAAATCTAATTACCTGAAACACAGCAGATTGAAATTGATTTCTTTTCACCTTCATGTTAGTTCTTAGCATGGTAAAGTGAATATGTATTCCTTAATTATTTACTTTTCGATGTCAACTTCAGTATTCTCTGAGCTCAAATGTGGTCATTGAGGGAGAAAATATACTTTCATCTGGGAAATCAGGATTGATTTTCCTCATAAACGAAAGACATTAGAGGTATATTTAAGATTATCAAATCCAAGGCCCTTCTTGTTAAATTTAAGAAATTAAAACCAAGAGATGTCATGTGTCTATCAGTAAAGGTTTGATAGTGAATATTGTAAGTTTTCCAGATCATTGGCTTCTGTTATCTTTGTTGCTAGGACCTACCTTTTGCAAGTTCTTCAAACAAGCAAAAATGATGGAAGGAATTTTCAAGCATCAGAAAGGAAGAAAGAACGATGGAAAGAACAGAATTATGGGTACATGCAATAGAAAATGCTTTCCCTCATATATCTGTTTTATAAATCCTATTTGGTGATTGAAGCAAAAAATATAACACCATATGATATTTAAGAAAATGCTACTTCAATGGAAGAAAAAGGGGATCTAAATAGAAATAAGATTTCCATGCTTTACTCAAAATGATAATATAATTATACCACTAGATTATAAGTCATATATATATTATAATGCATTCTATTAAGATATATGCTCAAAAACTCTATAAATGAATCAATATGAATTTTAAAACATGTTAACATAACACCGAAAATTAAGGAAAGAGAAATAGGTGTGAGAACCAGATAAAGATTGGATGACTTAAATGCTAGCATGTTGATAATTACTTTTAATGGTCTAAGATGCCAATAAAAAAAATACATTGTCATATTGGATTAAGAAAATGGAAGCTAACTATAAACGAGAAACTCAGCATCTATTCAATGAAATAAGTAGGCTGAAAGTAACAGAATTGAAACAGATAAGTCATGCAAGCATTCAATTTAGTAAATAAGTAAGTAGCTATTATTAACATCCAATAGACTTCTGAGCAATTAAAATTACTACATAAAGGGATATTACAAAATAAAAAAAAAGATCAATCCACAAAGAAGACATAATGATGCTAAATGTGTACACGCCGAAACACAGAGCTTCAAAATGCATGCAGTAAGGAGAAATAGACAAATTCACAATTATGTATGGAAACTTCATGCCCCACACTCCCTACCACCAGCAACCTATAGAGCTAGTAGATAGAAAATCAACAAAGACATACAAGGTCTGAAAAATACAATCAACAGGGTCCAAATGAAAGATTTAGAATACTCTACCCAAGGGCAGCAGAACACATGTTCTTCAAGCAGCCATGGGACACCACCAAGAGAGATTATATTCTGAGTCATAAAACAAACCTCAACAAACTGAAAAGGATTCTATAAAGTTTGTTCCTTGACCATGAAAGTATCAAACCAAAATTCAATAACAAAGGCAATAGGAAAATCTCTAAACATATGAAATTAAGCTTCACACTCCTAAATATTTCCTAGGACAAGTTTCACACTCCTAAATATTTAAATAGGCCTGCAAAAAAGCAAAGTAAAGCATATCAAAATCTCCAAGATGCAGCTAGAGCAGGACTGAGAGGGAAATTTGCAGAATTAAATGTTTATATTAATTAAGTGAGATGAGGTCTCAAATCAATTATATAAGTTCCTACCTCAAGAAAATAGAAAAAGAATAAATATAAGATAAAATATTATGTCTTATAAAATAAGACATAAGCAGAAAAAGACAATAGGAAAATAGAGAATATAAATGAAATACAAATCTAGTTTTAAAAAGTCAATATAATTGATAAATCTCTAGCAAGACAGACAAAAACAAAAAGAATACATAAATCACCAATATCAGTATTGTAATGGGACATCATTACGGATCCTGCAGCAATGGAAAAGAAAAAGAAATACTATTAAAAAATTCACAGATTGAATGGTTTAGGAAAAATGGACCAATTCCTGAAAAGACACAAACCAATAAAACTCATCCAAGATGAGATACTCTGAATAATCTTATAACCATGTAAACATGAATGCATAATTAAAAGTTCCCCACAAAAATCTCTAGGCCCAGGTGGCTTATTTGAACATTTTATCAAACATTTAAAGAAATAACACCAATATCACACAATCTCCTTCCGACAATAGAAGAGGAGAGAGCACTTCTGAACTTATTTTATGAGGCCAACTTAAACCTAATATGAAAAACCCAACAGGGATCCCTGGGTGGCGCAGTGGTTTGGCGCTTGCCTTTGGCCCAGGGCGCGATCCTGGAGACCCGGGATCAAATCCCACATCGGGCTCCCGGTGCATGGAGCCTGTTTCTCCCTCTGCCTCTCTCTCTGTCTCTCTGTGACTATCATAAATAAATAAAAATTAAAAAAAAAAGAAAAAAAAAAGAAAAACCCAACAAAGATAGCTCAAAAAATAATAAACAAAAGCACAAATATATCCCATGAATTTTATATAAAATTCTTCAATGAAATAGTAGCAAACTGAATCTAACAAAGTAAAATGGAATTATGCACGTAACAGTGGAATTATTTCCATGTATGCAAACTGGTTTAACATTCAGAAATCAATTAATGTTATATACCACGTATCAACCTGCTAAAGAAAAAAGATCATAATTAATTGACTTAGAAGCAGCATTTGATAAAAGCATTTATTCATGAGGAAAATTGTCTAGGGAAACTTCCTCAAGTTGATAACATCTAAAAAAACTTACAGCTAACTTCATAATAAATGGTGGAAGACTGGGTGCTTTCCCTCTACTACTAGGAACAAGGCAAGTATGTTTACTTTATTCAGCATAGCACGGGAATTTCTAGATTGCAATAAGACAAGAAAAAAAGAAAAGAAGAAAAGAAGAAAAGAAAAGAAAAGAGAAGAAAAAAGAAAAGAAAAGAAAAAAAGAAAAGAAAAGAAAAGAAAAGAAAAGAAAAAAAGAAAAGAAGAAAAGAAAGAAAAGAAAAGAAAAAAAGAAAAGAAAAGAAAGAAAAGACATACAGACTTGAAGGTTAAAATGCCCCTATTTGTATATGACATGATTGACTATGTAGAAAGCCCTAATACTAATAAATGAGTTCAGTAAGTTCACAGGATATAAAACCAAAAAAGCCCTAATACTAATAAATGAGTTCAGTAAGTTCACAGGATATAAAACCAATATGAAAATATCAATTGCATTTCTATATATTAACAATAAACCTGATGAAATTGAAAAATGTAATACCTTTACAATCACTCTACTGAAAATGAAATGTTTAGATATATACTCAATAAAATATGTGTAGGATTTACATGCTGCAAATTATAAAAAGCTGATAAAAGAAATCAAGTATACCTAAATAAATTGAGAGATATATTCATTTGAGAGTTGGAAGATTTAAAGAGTAAAAACGATTTTTTTTCTCAAATTGATCTACAAGTTTAATGTGATTCCTATAAATATCCCAACAAGAATTCTTATAGGTGTAGACAAGCTTATTCTAAAATTTATATAGAAAGGCAATATTGACAAAGAAATAAGAAAGGAGGAGAAATTACCCAACATTTACTATTTTGTCATACTATTCAAAGAAGTGCACTATTGATTTTAGGCCCCCCAAAAAATCACATTTAGGACTGAGCAGAATTCTTAAAATTGTCCCCAAAGTATAATCCCTAAAACTGAAAATTGATCATTGGCCTCATCACAATTAAAATCTTTTGCCCTAGGAAAATCTGTATGAAGACAATGAAGGGCAAATTAGATGAAATTATTTGCAAACTATGTCTGGTAAAAGGGCTAGCATCTAGTATATATAAAGACCTCTCAGAATTCAGCAAAAACAAAACAAAACAAAACAAAAACAAAAAAAACCGACGTAATTAGAAAATATGTAAAAGACGCGAATGAACAGATAGCTCACTGAAGAAGATATGCAGGTGACAAATGAGCATATGAAAGATGTTCAACAGGGGTGTCTAATCCCTGGGTGGCGCAGCGGTTTGGCGCCTGCCTTTGGCCCAGGGCGCGATCCTGGAGACCCGGGATCGAATCCCACGTCAGGCTCCCGGTGCATGGAGCCTGCTTCTCCCTCTGCCTATGTCTCTGCCTCTCTCTCTCTGTGTGTGTGTGACTATCATAAATAAATAAAAAATTTAAAAAAAACACCTTTTAACAGGGGCGTCTAGGTGGCTTAGTCCATTCAGCAACCAATTCATGATTGGCTCAGGTCATGATCCTGTGGGCCGTGAGATGGAGCCCCCACATCTGGCTCCACACTTGGGGGGTGTCTGCTTGAAGATTCTGTTCCTCTGCCTCTCCCCACCCCTCTGTCTCTAAAATAAATAAATCAATCTTTAAAAAGAAAAGAAGTTCAACACTGTTAGCCATTAGGAAAATGTAAATTAAAATGACAGATATCACTACCTATCAGAATAAGACAAAAAATAATGACAACACCAAACACTGGCAAGGATACAGAGGGACTGGATCACGCACACATTGTTGGCAGACAGGTAAGACAGTACAGCCCTGCTGGAAAGGACGATGGCAGATGGTTATAAAATTAAACATGCAACACATACGACTCAGCAGTTCTACTCCTGGGCATTTACCCCAGAACAATGAAAACTTACGTTCGCACAAACCCTGTATCAGAATAGTGAATGCAGCTTTATCTCTGCTAGTCTCAAACTACAAACACTCCAGAGATCCTAAAATAGGTGATCAGTTAAATTGCTATACATCTGTAAGATGGAATACCACCCGGCAATAAAAAGGAAAAAACTACTGATACAGGCAACAACCTGAAAGAATCTCTGGGAAATTGATGGGCTCACCCTAGTGCCTAGTGCCTAGTGCCTGGTGGCCCCCCAGCCCTATCCCATCTCCATCTTGGAGGACCTGCCTTGGCACAGCTGAGTTCTGTCCGGCATTGCACTGGGGAAAATGACAGCAATCAAGCGTGTGTTACAAAGACACATTTCTCGCCAAATGATGAATGGCTGCTGACTATTGTCAATATCTGCAAAGCAGGAAGAAAGAAGAAAGAATTGTTTCTTGTGTGCCTCAGTAACAACTGAATGCCCTGCGCAGGTGAAGATGGTCAAAGTTAAGAAGTCTGATCAAGGAAGTTTCTACAAGAGGCGGATTGCTTGGGCCCTTCAAGACCTTGGCGTGGGACATGCCAAGGATGCTATTAAAGTACATTTTTCTTAGTTATTTAAAAAAAAAAAGAGGAAAGAAAGAAAAGAGAAAGAGAGAGAGAAAAAGAAGAAAGAGAAAAAAAGAAGAAAGAAAGAAGAAGAAAGAAAGAAAGAAAGAAAGAAAGAAAGAAAGAAAGAAAGAAGAAAGAAAGAAAGAGAAAGAAAGAAAGAAAGAAAGAAAGAAGAAAGAAAGAAAGAAAGAAAGAAAGAAAGAAAGAAAGAAAGAAAGAAGAAAGAAAGAAAGAAAGAAAGAAAGAAAAAAGAAGAAGGAAGGAAGGAAGGAAGGAAGGAAGGAAGGAAGGAAGGAAGGAAGGAGAAAGAAAGAGTGGAGGGGAGGAGGGAGAGAGGATGGAAGGAAGGAAAGAAGAAAAGAAATCCAGGGAATTATACAAAGTGAAAAAAGCCAATCTCAAGAGTATATGCTGTAGGATTTTTTAATTTATTAATTTATTTTAAAAGATTTTATTATTATTATTTTTTTAATGGTAGTCACACACAGAGAGAGAGAGAAGCAGAGACATAGGCAGAGGGAGAAGCAGGCTCCATGCACCGGGAGCCTGATGTGGGATTCGATCCCGGGTCTCCAGGATCGCGCCCTGGGCCAAAGGCAGGCGCCAAACCACTGCACCACCCAGGGATCCCTGTAGGATTTTTTTAATGTAACATTTTGAAATGACAAAATCTTAAACATGGAGAAAAGATTAGTTATTGCCGGGGTTAGGAATATGGTTGGGGGGTGAGTAAATGGGAGGTGGGTGTGGTTATAAAGGGCAACACAAGGGATTCTTGTGAAGGTGGAACCATCCTGTACCTTGTCTGTGGTGGTGATGCAAGAACCCACTCACGTGACAAAATTGCATAGAGCTAAATACACGCACACACACACACACACACACACACAATTGAGTAAAAGCAAAACTGGGTAATTCTGAGTAAGATTGGTGGATCGTTTCAATGTCTATATCCTGGTTGTGATGCTGTACTTTAGTTTTGAAAAGCTTCCCTGAAGGGGCGCCTGGGTGGCTCAGTCAGCTAAGCATCCACCTCTTGGTTTCGCCTCAGGGTCATGATTTCAGGTCTTGAGGTTGAGCCCTGCAGTGAGCCTTCCCTCGGGCTCCATGCTCAGTGGGGAGCCTGCCTCAGATTCTCTCTCTCCTTCTCCCTCTGCCCCTTCCCCTGCTCACATGTGCCCTCTCTAAAATAAACAAATGCATCTTTTTTTTTATAAGAAGAAAAGCTTCCTTGAGGATGAATCTTGAAGGGAGAGATTCTTCTATTGACCAAAGGATATGCCGCAGCACACGTAAGACCTACCGTGTGGTCCAGCCACACCCAACAACTGTACCTACAAAATGTCTCAACCACTCCCTGGTGGCAAGTTATCCAAGGCCATCTCCCCATTTCTTGAATCCAGAGGAAAACATTGGATAGTCATTAACCCTTCAGTCCGTAATCTCCTTTTCAAGTGGAGAAAGTACCCCTTTGCAGGGTATTCCCCTTCTTCCTGGGGTAACAGCAATAGCACCAAAAGGAAGGAAATAGGAGACGGAATTTTAATCCAAATCTTGTTTTTCCTGGACCTTGCCCAAGAGAGTGAAACCAGGTAGAGAAGACAGAAAAACAAAATACACAAATAATCAAGACGAATGGGTGCCACTACGCGCTATGCAGAGGATTAGAATGGAGGATGCTACGAGTGCCCTGGGGCACTGCAGAGAACACAGGAGGGGGGGCCTTTCCATCCGAGGCCCCCAGATGTAAGAAGGTGGGTGTTTGCAGTGATGGGAAAATGGTCAGTGCGGCGGAGGCACAGTGAGGAAGGTGCGCCACGCGAGCTCATCCAGAGTCCAGCCTGTGGGGTTGCATATTATTCATATTATTCATCTAGAGACCTCCATTCTTTTACCTTCACGTCACAAAATCCAGGGCTGAGTGCGCCACAGTGCACATGGCGGATTTCAACAAATGTGTGTTAGGCGTGCTTTCAGCCAGAGCCAGCCTGCAGTGCTCTTCTTTCTTCTCCTGTGTTTTCCCCACAACATCAGACAGTGTCTTTGATTCTAAAAGAGCAGACAAACAAGTGGGACGGGCAGGCGTCCGGCCCTGGGCCCTTGCCAGGACCATCTTGGGGGGTCCCGGGCGGCTCCCCCTCCTGAGCTCCCTGGCACCTCACCTCTACGCTCAGGGATTCAGGGGGCTCTTGAGTAACCAGGAGGACTCGGGATCATCAGCAGCCAAAGTAAACCTGGGTCCGAGCCGACCATGCGGTTCACCCAGTTCAGTAGCGGGGACTGAATGTGCACAAGATCCTCTGGGCCCCGGTCCAAACAGATGGGCGAAAGCAGCGTACACACCTGTTGCATGAACACCAAGCCTTCTATGGACGCAGACCTGGGGTTCCCATCAGTCAGAAACAGAGGGGGGCCCGGAAGCCTACAGAAGTCCAGGGCTGAGCTGGGCCTCGGCTCGCACCAGGCCCGGTCTGTGGGGCGGGAGGGAAGCAGGCCACCCCGGCCCAGAGGTGCAGGGGCCACCTCCCCGCCCTGAGTCTCGGAGCCCAGAAGCCCGTCACCAACTCTAGGGAAGAGTCCTGAGCTCAGGTTCTAGAATGAGAGGCCCAGAGCTGCCGGTAAGGACCACAGCCTGGTGACAAACAACAGAAAACCACCGCCTGGGCACCGGAGGCTAGGAGTGCGTGGTCCGGGGTCAGCAGGGCCCCCGGTGCCTCCTCTGACGCCTGCAGGCGAGGCGCCCCCCTAGCTTCGTGGAGCTCCTGGGGACTCGCTGCTGTCCTCCCAGGCTCGGCCCCCACTTTGTCGTGGTGCCCCGGGGCTCCTCCTCTGGTGCTGCTAGTCCTGCCGGGCCCAGGCCTCACTCTCCCATACGTGCCTGTTTTTTAACTGAATTAACTGAACTACAATGATCCTATTTCCAAGCAAGTTCTCATTCCGAAGTGCTGGGAGTTAGGATTTGAACACAGCTCGTGAGGGACACAGCTGGACCACACACAAGGTGATGAGTATACCTGCCTACGTGTTCGGGTGTGACGGGGCAGAGGGCATTTTCAGGCACGTTTAACCCACAGCAGCGATGTCCCCATGCATCCCCAGTGGTTACTGCCAGAACATCGTTTTCTACATAGTTATGATTCCATAAAATATGATTTTATTGGATTTCAAATGTCATATAAATGCTAAAGTGTGGGTATCCTGCTGGTGCTTTCTGTTTTTCCTGCATTATGTTTTTGGGATGTATTTGTGTTGGAAAGCGAGTTCACTTTTTTAATTGCTGCGCCCAATTGTAGGGGTATAACCTATTTTATCATCAAAACTTCCTCTTGTGAATAAGTTATTCTCTATTTGCTGCTCATGAGTGTCCGTCTTTCTCTCCTGGCTTCTTCTCTGCCTGGCTGTGTGCAATGGGGAGGATAACCTCCCGGGGCTGCATCCCCAGGACCTGTCCCTTGCTTTCTGACTCAAGAGTGGAGTTTTGCAAGGCTCCCGTAGCAGATCAGCTGGCAGAAAGATGGAGCAATGGCGCTTCCCCCTTGCTGGTCCACATTTTATATGGTGGCCACACTCCTCTACCAGCCTCCAGGAGGGTAGCGCCTCACCCCATGGTTTTGCTCTCTTGATTCCAGTAACACTGCTTCCTCCTCTTATCCCTTCAGGTCTGTGAATGATAATGATTCTCTTCACCCTTGCTACCTTCGGGGTGCTTCACCAACCTTTGTTGTTCTCCTAAAGTTCTGGCACCACTGCAAATAATCTGTTTTTTTTTTTTAATCTTTCAATTTACTGTTCAAGTATACCATCCATTCCTTGTCAAAATCTTGACTAATATAGTAATTGGTTCCACAAGTGTCCCTAAGACATAGTCCATTAAAGTAGATTATGGAATTGAGTCATGCAGACATTGAATGAGCGCATCCTTCCCCACCGGGAAATGGGACCCTGGTAATCTGGGGCAAGCAATAGCTGGTATCTTTACTAAAGCAAATCTTCCCCCGGCGTGTGATGGGAACCTATTGCCTTAACAAATGCTTTCCCTTTAGTTTCCACCAGTAAATGCAACCAGCCACATCTCACCTTTCCCCAGTGGTTCAGCACTACACAGGGCTGTCTCTTCTCAAAGCTCTAATTTCTATCACATTATAATCTATAGGGGTTGTGGTCTCGGATGTCATCTGTGAACTGGTTCCTGGTCCATGTCTTGCCCATCCCCAGTGAATTAAGAAGTTTGCACCAGAATGTGAACTATGTATGCACCAAAATGTGGCCTATTTAGGTCAAGTGACAAATTTTTTTCTGAGCAAGTCTTTCTGGTGAGGGCATCATACACTGAGTTCCATTGGGTGCAAACTATTTAACTCATTGCTGCAGGCAGGTACTTTGAATGGCTGTTATTCTGGTCTAGACAGACCTTGATCATCTTGACGTGCAACAGAATCTCATGTCGGGGCGTACTGATCTGGCCATGTCATTAGGAAGAAGCTAACAACCAGATAGATGCCTTAGAAAGAAAAAGAATGTTGAGGAAGGGAGAGAAAGAAAAAAACATGTGAAAGCTCACAGACCTGTGATATTTATGAAATTTCTAATAGGACAATAGTGTGAAAAATGTCAGGATACTCTCTCTTCAATGAGAGATAAGCTGCCTCACTTTGTACAAATGACAGCAAAAACAGCCCTAGCACTTAGTGTACCGAAGAGTTTGTATTTGGGTTTACTGCTCTGGCGCATCTACCAGATGACCTGTAAGGCTTCTTTTCCAAGAAATATGTGCAGCGAGAAGGTGTCTGCATCGGGTCCCGGCTTCCACATAGACTAACTTGCCACTAGGCCTCTGATCCAGCAGACTGAGCGGTATTTAGAGACTCCGTGGCAGAAAGGGATAAAGCATGTAGCCGGCAGCGGTAACATCATAATGGAAATCCCCAAGATTTTGAAAAAAGGCTGTTTCGTCATTTGTCAACTACTATTTTCCCATTAGTAGAGATGCTTTGAGTTTGCAACTATAGAAAAAGAGCAGCCCACCATGGTGTGGAAGACCAACTGGCTTGGACAATGGGGTGTAAGAATGGTTACCATCAAAAAAGCGAGTGTCCTCTGACCCAAGGAATGACAAATTTGGGTGTGTGCAGCAGCAGCCCATTATGAAATGTGACTGGTATGTGCAAGATGGAGCCTGAGCAGGTCAAGAAGCCTTGAGTACATCTCAGAAGTGATGGCTCCGATTCTCCTGACATCTGCTTCTACTCTTCACTTCCCCTCTCAAACTCATGCCTGTGGCCTCACTGAGATTTTAAAGTCATCATAGTTTTAGGAGTTCGCGATTAGGTTGTCTGTTGGCATGTCACCACATCCACCCTTCTTGTTTTGCAGGATCTAGAACAAGGGTTGGCAGACAAGCGCCTGTGGGCCAAATTCAGGCTACCTTCTATTTCCTACTGCTTCCAAACTGAGAACGGTTTTTACATTTGTAAATGGTTGGGGAGAAATCTAAAGAAAAATTTAAGAGTTCATGACATGTAGACATTATCTGAGATTCAAACTTCAGCATCTCTGTGTACTTTCTGTGCTACCATGACAAAGTCTAAAATATTTGCCCATCTGGTCCTTTATAGAAAAAAAATATGTCAACCGTGATCTAGAAGCCTGGGAACTGGATTGCCCCCAAGTTCCTAGTAGATTAGATTCCACTAATGAGGGGTGCTCACAAGAGATTTAGAAGGAAGAAAAAAGCAGAAGGCAGTTTTTTTCTAAGGGATGTAAGAAACTTCAGAGCTTTGGCAGACAGCTGGTAGTAGGTTTTGCCAACAGCTTCTGGGCATCCCCTTGTGATTTAGTCAGGAAGCCTAGTGGAGATCATAAGCAACTATTACATGTTATGATTTCCTGAATTCTGATGATAGTCCCACACACACACACACCCAGGCTTCACTCTTTCCACTTTTCCAAAGACTTGTATAAGCCTTCCATTCCTATATTTCATCCCTTCCTCCTAGAAACACCTCAAGTGGGAATATCTGATCTACCAAGAACTTGGCTGAGTCAATTAGAAAAGCACTGAATCGGTAAGGTAAACGAGCTTAACTCTTGCCTAGCTAGAGCCATGACTGGGATGACGTGTTCTCTGAGAATATAAAATAAAGGAATTCTTGTCTATTCTGGAAAACCAGGTAAAATTTTCCTGAGGAAAGGAAAGCTGATCTTAGATCCGAAGTATTAGCTAGGCAAAGGACTGGAGCTTTCAGGCCAGAGAAAGTGTTATAGGGATGAGGGCCGGTATGCAAATAAGCCTTTAGGAGGAAGAACATGGTGGTATGAAGAGAAAAATGCTGGGAGAGCTAAACCTTGGCAAAGTTCAAGAGAAAGCTGGAATTTGGGGGAGGCCATGCTGTACAGGACCTTGCGGGATGGGTTAAGGATTAGGGTTTTCTCCCATAAGCAATGAGAAACACTTTCATGAGCTCCTTATAGAAGAGAAGATTCGAGAGCCAGGCTTGACTAATGGGTGAGAGAGTTGTGATAGAGAAGAGCAACCCAAGGGCATCCCTTTTTTGGACAAGACCTATCAGTGAACAGTTTATCAGTCAGCTTAGCCGGAGAGCATTAGGGGAGATTAACTTAAAGAAAGGTATGGAGGACCTAACACGACAGGAATCTGGACTTTATTTTGTTGTCAATGAAAAGTTATCCAGGCAAACTTAACAACACTCTTCTGAAGATGTTTTTTGTAGTAAACTTAAACTGAAATATCAAATTTGAATTTAGGTTGAGAAATGCTGTTGGCTTTTGTTAATGATAGTGTTTTGTGGTTCTTGAAATGAGACGAAGAAGCTTAAAGGTACAGGAAATTGGTGGCTTTGGTAAAGATTTTGCATGGTTTCATATTAAAAGGAGCTGTTGCAGGGGTTTCCTTTACACCAAGGCTAGAGAAATAGAGAAAACAAATGATGGCACAGTTGAATATCAGATGAATAAATGTCATATCTCCTAGGCTGCACCTTCGGGTACCCAGCTCTGGCCACCTTCACCTATGGAGAAGGCAAAGAAAAGGATGCTAGATGAAATCGGACACACAGGCCTCCAAGAGACATGAAAGCATCATTTAAGTATATGTGTAAAAGTACCCTTTCTTGTCTTAGAAAATCGTCAACAAAATAATTTAGTATGCATTCACAACAGCTCAGTAGGGGAAAGGAGCATCATTTTAACAGTCAATGCTCCAGCTCAGTTTCACCAAAAAGAGTACATGAAGTGGAGACAAGCATGCAGGCAATCTATTGGGGGTGGGGGGTGAGAACAACATACTCGAGAGGTGAGGAAAGCAGGGCTGGGCAAAGGGAAGAGTTCAACCATGCTACAGTTGCAACGGAGTTGAGACGGCCCTTCGGAGTTGCAGAGTTGCTCCAGTTGAGCCAAAGAGGCCCTGCACACCTGCCTTGACCAGTCATTGGCTGCAGATTACCCGAAAGGAAGGGATGTAACCCTCAGGGAGGCAGCTTGCATGGACCAAGGGTAATTCCAAAAGAAGGGCTCGAATAAGAGCTGCCAATAGTCAATATTTCTGACAACTGCGGAACAGACGCCGAGGCTCCGAGAAGGGATGTGGGTGGTATACACAGCGTTCATTGGTCTATCCTCAACGTGTCTCTTGGATCCGTTTACTCCATACAGTGAATCTGTCCAGTCTGGAATCAGCTCTTCCAAGATTCTGGTTGGTTTCTAATAGCAGGAAAACTAGCAAGAGGAAGGTGGACGATGCAAACAGCAGGCACCACTGTCTGGGACATACATCTTCCTCCTCTGCTACTCACTCTAGATTCGCCTCACTCTTGACTAGCTCCTCTGCTGGCCAGGACGGCCGATGTGGTTGAGTGGTGCCCAAAACTTTGCTATCATGTCATCTTGCCACCGCCTTTAGAAACCACCACTAAGGGCTATGACCCAGGGGCACAAAGGGCCAGGCTAAGTGCAGTGTGCTGCCACCTACTGAACCAAGCAACTTATGAACTTAGCTTGGCCTTTCCCCCATTTTACTGGTCCCTTCTCATTTAGCGACAGCCGCTCCATGAGAGTCCTGGTGAGAGAGCCCTGCGTGGCTTGGAGGTCTGCACTATGTCTTCTGCAGCTTACTTGTCTTCTGTTGTTTGTTCCAAGTGATACCACTTCCATCTTCTAACAGATTGGTCATGGTGAGGCCTGCTTGATCTTGGGACTGGTGGGTCTGGGGGAACCCAACTCAAGGTGTGTAGGTCTGCCTCTTTGCCACTTCATGTCCATGGTCACAAGTTCCATTTCTATTAGGGCCTGGTAGTGTACCAACAGCTATACAGAGAACAATTAATTCTTTGCTGTGGATACTATGGCATCGTTCTGGAACCCACAGTGTGATTCTCCTACTAAGAAGTACTGCAGGGTACCTGGGTGGCTTCGCTGGTTAAGCATTGACTCCTGATATCGACTCCAGTCTTGATATCAGGCTTGTGAGTTCAAGCCCCAAGTTGGACGCCCTGCTAGATGTGGAACCTACTTTTAAAAAAAGGAGGTACCCCAATGTCACATGAAATCTTTCTCAGATAACTTTCATATAATGAGTCTGCAGGTCCTAAGTCTAAGCAGCAGGGACGCGTGTACTATAATTTGTACCTGCTGGTATGCCCCTTCTTGCTCTGGACCTCCTCAAAGCCAGTAGGCTTCTTTGTTTCTCAGTAAATGGGTTGATATAGTTTCCCAAGCATGGGATATGCTGTCTCTAGAATTTATATGGGAGGGGGTGAAAGGTGAAATCTTTGTTCTTTACTTTTGAATGTCTCAGCCCACCCTAGGCCACTGGGCTTCTAATAACTTTCCTGATGTGCTATGTCATCGAATCTCTGTGGAGTTCATCTTCCACCTGCAGGAGTGTGTATTGCTTACCAAGACCTACAATGTGTTTGCCACTTGGGCTCACAAGGTCTGGATAGCATCTTATCATTGAACCAATTTAATCTTTTGCAAAATATCCAAATGGCCAGGTCCTCCCTTAGACCGTGTTATGATGCACAGTAGAAGTACTGCAGCCCTAGGACCAGACCATAAATATATGCTGCTGTTCATCCCAGATAAATGTGAACAAGCTGAGGTCCTCTTTCCTGACAGGGATGGAAAGAACTAATCTTCTAGATCAGTGGCTATCTGCCACGTTCCCAAGGCCATGTTAATTTGCTCTGGTAAAGATAATCTACCTGGAGTGACAAGTGTAATCGGAGCTACTCCTTACTCGAGTTGGTGGAAACCACTGTTACCCAAAAGATCCACTTGGTTTCCCTAGATGCCAGGTCGGTGAATGAAGGAAGGATATGACAAGGATGACCTTAACGTCCACTCTTTCCCAATGTTGCCATTTTTAAACCGTTTTATTGAGATATGATTAATATACAATGTGATTAACTCATTTAAACTTCACACTTCAATATTTTTTATTATATTCACAGATGTAGGCAATATTGTTTTGGACTTACCATCCTGTGAGGAAGTTTCAGAAGATATCTGTTTGTTCTCACTGCTGTGGTAGCTCTTACATCACAGATCAAGGAATCCAGGTAAAGACTCTGCAGAGCCACCAGGTATCCCTTTGAGCCAGGAGGTTCAAAAGGAAGGAGGTTAGCCAAGTGAGAGCCCTGGATATATCCACAGAATCACAGACACACTGGGAGCTGGATTTAGGCCAGGACTCTTTAATAATCTGACTCTCCTTAGAAGCCTCGTGTTTGAATATTTCTTTATTTTTCCAATATACAGCCACAGTGTCAGGGTTCCTTTGGAGAAGGACTGAGGGACTTATCTAGATACCTGTCATGGTGCTATAGGTTCCTTTCTCATGGTTAATGAGCCTCTCCTGCGGTCAGTGAGTTACCAGCTCTAAGAAGCAGCTCTGAGAAACTGGATGGTGAGTCACGATTTAGGACTGGGGAGGCCTTCTACGAGTGCTCACCATTGATTTATTTTAGTTGCTTGGTTCGAACGCCTTTGTGGACTGTCCATTTATCTTACTCTGGAAATACCTGTTCTATTAACTCCCTCCGTAGCTCTCCATGTGTCAGGCTTCCTTCCTCCCCCAGCGTACCCTACCATTAGCCATGGTCTGCAGAGGACAGTCTCCAATAAACTCCTAAAATGTCATTGCCCTCCTCCCCAGCACATTCTTTATCACTTCAGTAAATGGAGTGCTCTCTGGGACCTCCAATAGAATATGGTTCTCCGCTAGTTTTCTCAGAGTTAGGTAGACTATCAACTTCAGCTTCCCCATTTTTAAACTCATTTTTTGCTTTATTACTTGTTCTGATAGTTTTGATATTTCCACTTCACTTTGTATGGACCATCATCTCCAAACATCTTAATTGTCTTTCAGGTCAGAAACCTATGCTTTGATTTCCAACAAGGAGAGAATGAGCATCATTAAAAAGGAGGAATGAGATGTTTTTATAGCCTAGTGGTTTCGAGGACTCTGGAGAGTCAGGATCCTTTAGTACATTTTCCCAGAAGTGCCCATTGCATGTCTCAGAGTCCCACTCTTTCTTCATCAGTACCCTGACCTTGGCATATCAGACCTGCTGGGGTTAAGGAGTCAACCTACTCTGGAGCAATAGTTATAGTTAAGCCCGGGTCTGATCTTTAGCTTTTTCTCTATAGCTAAAGGAAAGAGAGTCTCTGTGTGGTGGTGACAAGGAGACTCACTGATTTTGCCACACTCTCATGTTGGTGATTCGTCATCATTAGCTTTTCATGATCTTCCCCAATATGTCCATTAGCCCAGCAACAACCATCTGATTCCATCATTCTTATAATTATTATTTTTCCCAAGTCTCTCAAAATCCTAAGATACTGCACCTGCCAGCACATCCCATTTCACCAGTATCTCATTCTAGTTCACCTGATTGGTAAAAATTGTATGAGTTATGGTGCAAGTGCATGTCGGGGCTATGAGTACACTACCTACCTCCAGGGATGGGCTCCTTATGGTCACGTGGCCAGTGGCGGATCTAGCTCCAAAATCAATTTTTTTGTTTGCTGACTGTACCAACTCTTTTAGGCTGGATTCCCTGGGAAACAGACTCTGGGATTTGCATGCAGGTTTATTGGGGAGTGCGTTTACTGAAGAACAACACAAGTGAGGGATGAGGGAGACAAAATAGGGCAGAGGATAAAACTGAATTGTGGTAAGTTGCAGCACAGGCCTCACCTGATTTTACCTGTTTCTCGGGTTTCTGAAGCAGAGATGGTCCTTCAGAACTGTCTCAATTGAGTCAAGGGTATCAAGAGCTTTGTGCCATAACTTTGACTACTTATTAAATTCCAGCAGTCCTCAAGGAAGTGTCTTAATATTGACTGAGCCTACTTCTTTCAGCCAAGGATAATTGCTAGAGATGAATTCAATTGGGAACCATTGCCAGCAACACTGCTAGTAGCTGAGGGAGTGAATACATTATTTCTGAGCACTTCACATTTGTTTCAACTAGAGAGTTGCTAAAATAATAATACAAAGTATGAAACCAATATATATTTAGGCTTTTAAAAAAGGAAAAAAAGAAAATATATAATCTTGTACTATTTGTATTACAGGAAGTAAGTGTAAAGATAAAAGAACAGAAACACTAAGCCTTTGGGGCCAGTGCACCTTTAATGATTAATATTTACCCTCCAGCTAAATTTGACTTTAAAGAAATCCCTGTCCACCATACTGAGTTTGAAGCTCCAAAAGAGACAAGCACTGAGAATTTTATAATAATGCTATAATCAACTTTGGGCAGAGGAAATTTTTCAAAACTGACACCTCTGGCATTAGGAGTTCTGGGCTCTCAAGGAAACACAGAGGAACAACCCACTTATAATTTTGTAACGACTTTTACAGAATTTTGACCAGTTCTGTTTTGCCACTAGAGGTCTTCTTTTTACATAAATATTAAAGGAAGCATCCATTGAATTCAGGTTGCTTGGGTTCAGGTCCTGTCTGCTACCTACTAGATGGGTGACAAGTTTCTTAATCTTTCCATGCCTCAGTTTCCTCATATGTGAAATATATGGGAATGATAATAAACCCACCTCATGGGTCAATTGTGAAGATTAAATGAGTCAAGTATTTTGTACAGGGTCTGGCATAACTCAGTCAATGATCATGGTAAATAAAATATATAAAATTCCTACATAGACAGTAATTTCTTTGACATCCACCATAGAAACATTTTTCTAACTATCAGGCAAGGGAAACAAAAGCAAAATTAAACTATTGGGACTACACCAAAATAAAAAGCTTTCGCACAATGAAGGAAACTATCAACAAAACAAAAAGGCAACCTACTGAATGGGAGAAGATATTTGTAAATGATATATCTGATAAAAGGGTAAATATCTAAAATATATTAAAAAAATGTATACAATGCAACATCAAAAAAATTCCAATTAAAAATGGGTGGAGGGGGGCACCTGTGTGGCTCAGTCATGAGATGGAGTCCCCAGTGGGGCTCCGTGCTCAGCAGGGAGTCTGCTTGAGATTCTCATTCTCCCTCTCCTTCTCCCCTGCCCCCTTGTGCTCTCTCTCTAAAATAAATACATAAATATTTTAAAAATGGGTGGAGGACTTGAAAAGGCCTTTTTTTCCAAAGAAGATATACAGATGGTAAACGAACACATGAAAAGATGCACAATATCACGGATCATCAGGGAAATGTCAATTAAAACCACAATAAGTATCATGTCACACCTGTCAGAATGGCTGAAATAAAAAACAAATGAAATAACAAGTGCTGGTGAGGATATGCAGCAAAGGAACCCTTGTGTGCTGTTGGTGGGAATGTGTATTGGTGCAGCCACTATGGAAAACAGTATGGAGGTTCTTTAAAAATTAAAAATAGAATTATTATATGATCAAGTAATTCTACTACTGGGTGTTGAGAACAAGAAAATAAAACCACTAATTAGAAAAAATATATGCACCCCTATGTTTATGCAGTGTTATTTATGATAAGCGTGATATGAAAGCAACCAAATGAAGTGTCCATTGACAAGAATGGATAAAAAAGACGAGGGTTATAATATATATAATATATAATACGTAATATAATATTATATATAATATATAATTATATATAATATAATTATATTAATATATTAATATATGATATATTATATTATTAATACTAATATATTACTATATATTGCTATATTATATATATATATATATATATAAAAACCCAGCCATTAAAAAGGGAATCTAGCCATTTGCAACAAACATGGATGGAACTAGAGATAGAATGCAAAGTAAAAAAATTCAGTCAGAGAAAGACAAATACCACATGATTTCGCTCATATATGGAATTTAAGAAACAAAACGAATGAAGAAAAAAAAGATGAGTAAAAAAAACCCAGACTTTTATTATTTATTTATTTTTAAAATATTTTATTTACTTATTCATGAGAGACACAGAGAGAGGCAGAGACCCAGGCAGAGGGAGAAGCAGACTCCATGCAGCTAGCCCGAGATGGGACTCGATCCCAAGACCCCGGAGTCACACCCTGGGCCCAAGGCAGACACTCAACTGCTGAACCCCCCCAGGCATCCCAAAAGAAAACAGACTTTTAAATGCAGAGAATTAACTCCTAGTTGCTAGGGAAGATGGATGACCAGTTGGGTGGGATAGACAAAAGGAATTAGGGACACTTACTCTTGATGAGCACCGAGAAACGCATAGAACTGTTGAATCATGACACTGTAAATGTGAAACTATTATAACATTGTGTGTTAATCATACTTGAATTAAAAAAAATGATCATGGTTGTTATATTCTCATCTAAGTCGATCCTTTGCTATCCCTTCACACATAATTTTGGTAATCTTACAGTCTCTTAGAGATTGGATATGCCACTGTGTCTACTGTATTGGTCTTTACTACGAATTGAAATCCCACACGCGGCTATTGGAGCAAATGCAAAATTGTTGACTAAGTGCGGAATCCATGTCAAAAATAACCTGTTTATGACAGGACTGACGCTACAAGCCTAGACCCTTCGTACCAAAATAGAAAGTTGATTCCACCCCTGATTTTGCCATATTTTAGTGTTTTTGGATTATTTTATACCCCTTTTAAATTATTTTCTGATATATTAAGAATATATATAGTACGAGCACTATCGTAATTTATTTATAGAATCATCTAATCTCAGTCGAGGACAACAGGAAACTTTCATTTTTCTCCACTATTGTTTTCGACATGTCTAATTTGATCTTGCCCTCTTGTTTCTTGATGAAATCCAAGACACACAGATCCCATAGCTTCTTGAGAACTTTCAGTTAAAAGAAGTTCATGAGTTATAAACTCCAGAGCAGACCACAACTGACTTAAATCTTAATCTAGTTAAAAGCCACTCCCTTTCCTATTCCAACTCTTGCTGACCTGGGCTTGTGGTCTTGCATGAGTGTAGAGTCTGTTCACTTACTCTTCTTCCCTCTTGCCCGACATAGAAGAAATCCGAAGCAACACAGGGAAAGAGAAAAGAAATTAGAACTAGGTATAAACTTCTTATACATTTATTTTTTACTTCTTTGGTCTTATAATTTTATATTCTCTTGGCCACTGCTGAAAAGCTCACAACAGTTGCTCTGGAGCAGGCATCCAAAACTTAGTATGTAGTGCATTTCATTCTTTAGGGAACTCGTGGGGACTTCGTCTTGGTTTTGTGATGCCTGTGATGCCCTCTCTCACTAACACCTGGTCATCCTCAACTCAGGTCCTTCATCTGGTGGGTTTGGGTTTATTCCACAGTCTCTGACGGCCGAGCTTCTGCCCTAGAAGCCCCCAGGCAGAAATGGGGACCTTCAACGTGGATTGATCCCTAACCCCTGCTCTATCCTCGCAAATGGCCTGGAGTGAGGGCTACATGTGGCTCCCTGTGTTTGGGCCCTGCCAACAGAAGCCACTCCAGGTATTTTTCAGTTGAGCTTCAGTATTATCCAGGTGAGAGTTAGAGACATGCTGCTATGGCCATGCACGCCTCCAAACTGGACCCACGTAAAGCTACTGCAGATCCTCTCGCTACACCTCACCCACGTAAAGCTACTGCAGATCCTCTCGCTACACCTCACCTTGGTACGTGAGCTAAGGAGGGTCTGTGAGGTTCTGAAGTCCAGCAGGTGTGGAAGTGAGAGATCCTCTCCAGATTGTTCCCTTGGGCAGCAGAGCCCTTGAGGGAGTAGAGATGAGGGAGGGAGGGAGGAAGGCAGATGGAATAAAGCCGTAACCCTTTCTACCAATCTAATAATGGCCACCTAAAAAGACAACTATGTTACTTCTGAGAAATCCCTTCCAATTCCTAGTTTTCCCTTTATTTATACTGGACATGCGTAGTGGCCTGATGATGGCAGGATTGTTTGACATACCTTCTTTTATCTTTGAAGATTTATTTATTTTAGAGAAAGATTGAGAGAGAGAGAGAGAGAGAGAGAGAGAGAGAGAGAGAGCAGGCAGGGACAGAGGGAGAGCGAAACTTAAACAGATGTGGACCTAAGCAAGGAGCCCCAATCTCACAACCCTGAGGTCACTACTGAGCTAGAGCCAAGCGTCAGATGCTTAACCAGCTGCTCCACCCAGGTGGCCCATGTTTTATACACCTTCTCAAAAATCTTGCAGAGAAGAGCACCTGGATGACTTGGTTGGTTGAGCACCTGGTTCTTGATTTGGGCTCAGGTCCTGATCCCAGGGGCCTGGAACTGAGCCCTCCATAGGTTCCACGCACTCAGCAGGGAGTCTGCCTAAGATTCTCTCTCTCTCCCTCTCCCTCTTCCCCTCCCCTGCTCACATGCTCTTTCTAGAATAAATAAATCTTAAAAGAAGAAATCTTATAGAGATGTGTATATTGGTTCTTCTTTAGAGTGAGTGGGTTCCTATCATTTATGGCTTATAATATCGCTAATTTAACTAAAGTTTGAAGAGGTTTTCTTAACGTCCAATTTATCTGTGGGGGATGTTGGATAATTTACTCTATCTCTTTGTTTTCAGTTTTCTCATTTGCGAAAGGGAAAAGATAATAGCACTGACATACAGTGTTGTGGTAGAGCTTATCTAAGGTGATCCACATAAAATCCAGAATTGTCTAGCACAGTTCTCGGTGCAGAGCAAGAATTCAATCGATGTTAACTATGATCATGGAATCTGCTATACTTACGTGACTGTAGATAAATATTGATGGAGTGCGTCTTTATCCATTCTTGAGCACACATTTACCAAACACTTAACCGTTGTAGGTACTTTACGAAGGGTAATGAGTAAAGCAGAGAGCACTCAGGAAGCTGACCTTCGAGTGGAGGGAGGCCAGATAATGAGCAATTGAGTGAGCTCTACAGTGTGTTGGACAAAGGTCAATACTCTGATGAAAAGGAAAGCCAGGAGAACAGATCGGGAGCATGTGGAGGTGCTGCTGCTTTAAGTGATGGAAAGACTCACTGACGACCTGCCATTTGAGCCCAGAGCCGAGGTAGAGAGTATTATTCAGCAGGTTACATGTGTTAATTAAACTCAGTATTACAGTCTTTAAAAGTTTAGCACAATTTATAAGTCAAACAGGTGATCTGGTCACCAAGCCGTATGTGCAATGAAGAAAAATCACCTCAATTCAGGTAGATTAATTCAGTTGTTCTGGAGACAATTTCTACCGCATATAAGAGCTACGGCTTGGTCCGGCCTGGAGACTTTTGTCTTCCTTGTCCGTTAACATGTCTTGTGATTTTTTTTTTCTTGTTGAAGGCTCGGTATGAGGTAATAGGGCCTGAGGTAAACAGGCTTTAGTCCATAGGCCGTTTAATGGTAGCCAGAGACATAGGCGCCCTTGGCTTCCGATTTTTCTAGGGTCCGCCCTTCAGGTTGTCTGGGGTTTCTGTAAGAAGTCCTCAGATGCCGTCTGCACGTTGCAACTCTTACCTGTGATCTCCTGTTCCTGTCACAGCCCTGCTGCTGTGGTGGCAGGTGTAGGGGAGGAAAAGTCAGCCATAATCTTAAAATTAAATCTCAGCCATTTCCTCGGCCAAGATTCCTGTGTTTTGACTTTCACAAGTGCTTCTCCAAGTGTTGTTTCTTCAGCATCTTGACTTTTCGAAAGTTCTCTGCGTTCTCGGCTCCTTGCATTGTGAGGATTGAACCCTGCAGCCAGATTCTTGGTCTCTCCCTATGCTCCAAAAATCAGCAAACACCCGGGGGAAACAGCTGTGTTCCGTGTTCTGTGCACACACGTGTGTGTGTGTGTGTGTGTGTGTGTGTGTGTGTGTGTGGCTTAAAACCACATTGCTAATTGTGTTCCTTATCCCAGCTCAGGGTATTCCAGACAACTGCAGTCAGTGATGTGAAGCTGGCACCACTGGATACTGGCTTGTCATGTGATCTGAGGGTGTCCCCCTTCATGCAGTCTGGAGGCTTCCATCTCCATGGAGAGCCGCCCTAGCTGGGCTCTAGTTGGGGCCTTCTCACGGCCTGCTGGCCTAAGGCTGCTCGGACGGCGGATGTGGTGGCTGAGCAGCTTGGAGCCTCACATTCTGGGTGCTTTGGCAAGTTCCCCGGAGCCTTCAGAATTATGCATATATTCACAGACCATAGACAGAAGTGGAAAGTCTTACGTGATGGGCTCCTACTCATTGGTTCCTAGGAACACTGGCAAGGGCTTCTCTATAAGGGAAAGGACTTTTACTGTTTTGTTTGTTTATTTCGTGTCTTTGGAGAGAAAATTCTAGCCAACATAGTCTCCACAGACGATATCTCTTCCACAGAAGAAGCAATATAGAATAAGCTATTTTGATATTTGTAGTTTTCCAATTCCAAATAAAATATCACGGATTCATGTTTATAGCTTTTGGTCTAACTCATTTTCAGAAGTGGTGAGGACAGCACTTATAATCCACGGTAGACATCAACTACCCTGTGTTGATCTCCAATTTAGTAAAAAGGCAGATGGATAAATGCATCGACATCATGTTGCCATCCACAAGCACACCACTAAATGTATTTCTGAAAGTGTTGAAAAGAGCATTGCATGCTGTCATTTTATGAATTGTAAGTACCGTATTTGTGTTGAGTACTGATGGGGGAAAAGAAATAAATAAATCCCTGTAAATGTGCTTTAGCCAGGAGACTGTGGTTTGTTCATTTTTTGGATTTTTTGTTTTGTTTTGTCTTAAGCAAAGAAGCACTAAAGTAGCTCGTTGCTGTAGGGTCCCAACCCCCCCCAAAGAAATTGTGAGTCAGCAAAACCAAAATAAGATGAATCATCAGGAGGAAAAAATGTTGAGAAACAGATATAGGATTATTTTTTGTTCTTTTTGGTTTTCATTTTTCCAAATAAATTCTCTGGAATTTAAACAAATAAGGTCTACTCAGAGGGTAAAGGAACATTCTGAAATTTCTTCAAAAAATAAAAAATAAATCCAATGTCACACCCTGCTATCATCAAACTCCTGACGCCAGCCACACCAGGAATTGCTAATGATTAAACATGGGCTATACCGCATGAATGAAAGAATAAAAATCATGTAGGTTTAACGTCCAGAACCCAGGAAAAAATGGCTCAGGTCCTGAAAAAGGAGACATGAGGGTTGTGTCCCTTTTTTCCTTGATGGAAATGCAAAACAAGGGAAGCTTTCCTATCAGTGATCTATGGAATATATTTTGTTCTTCTCTCTTTACCCCAGCAATGTGTATCTTTTCACCCTTTTCCACCAGTACCTCTTTTTCTTATAGAAAAATACAGATTTGATAGTATTAGTTTCTTTTCTGTACCTTTGTATTTGGGGGAGCAGTGTCATACTTTGGGACTGCGGACTAGAGGGTAAAGGCCAGATAGAGGCCCTCATGAGGGACATAGGCATTCCTGTGTGTGTAGCATTGGCCAGGTTGCCCATCCTCTTCACTCCCGGATCCCAGAGCTGGTCCTGGCCCCAAAGTGCATGCCCTGAGCTTGGAGAATGCTCTCACCCACTGTCCCGTTGGTTCTTTTGAGGAGCTCTGGCGTTCTGCTAGACTGCGAGGCCGGAGAACTGGTGTCGGGATTCCAGGGTAGGCTGAGGGGATTGGGTGTTTCCTCTACTGCCTGAGATAGATGGGCCCACAAAAGGGAAATTCTCTCTCAACCCCTCAGTGTCAGAGAAACTCAAGGTCCAAACTATTCTGGGCTCCCAAGGCAATAGCTGTAAGAAAGCATTATCACTACCTGCTACAGCGATACAGGAAAAGAGTAATAGTAACAGTAAGCATTGATTATATTGTTACTTGACCCTAGCATATATGACAGACATGACACAGGTCTTATTTTTAACCCTACTTTACAGAGGAGAGAATAGAGACACAGAGATGTTAAGTAAATTATACAAAGTCATATACGGCAGAGAACTGTCCACAGTAAATAATTATATTTGACCCTTGAACTGCATGGGTTTGGACTATGTGGGTCCATTTCCAAGTGTATTTTTTTTTTTTATAAATACGGTGCAGTGATGTAAATGTATTTTCTGTTCTTTGTGATTTTCTTAATAACGTTTTCTCTTCTCTAGCTTACATTATTGTAAGAATATGTCCAGATATGTTAACTGAATGCTTATTTTATTGGCCAGGCTTCTGGTTGACAGCAGACTGTCAGTCATTTTGCTTTTGGGGAGTCATAAGTTTATACACGGATTTCCGACTGCTCTGGGGGTGGGCACCCCTAACCTCCGTGTTGTTCAAGGGTCAACTGTACCACCGCTCAAGCTCACAGTGATGGGTTGGATTACTCCATTTCTCTTCCACTCTGATGGCTGCTACTTCTGATTCCTGGCCTGCGCAGGGTGGATCACTCCACCCCTCCAGGGAGACTGTGTCACCAGATCCCCACGCAGAAGCTACCCAAAGCTGACAGGGTTACTGCTTTTTAGATGCATGTACTTCCCCGGAATGCTGATCTGTTCTGAGTCAGTTCTCCCATATTTTCCAGTTCACGGATCAATAACTTTATTTTTTTTTTCCTTTTCCTGCATTCCAAACACACTGCTTTTGGTCCTTGTGGTAATTTTATTTCAGGGGCTCCATTGTCCTTTCCTGTGACTGAAACTTAATCAGTACTTCCCTTGCTTGCTCCAAAGGGTTTTCTTAGTTTATGATTTTTCTCACTGAATGGATTCTTGAAGATACACAGTGTGCAAGTAGCTGTAGCGTCATGATGATGATGATGATGATGATGATGATGATGAGACTTTCCCAGTATAATGACATTTAGAATCAGACTTTGGTCCAAAGTATTTAGCATTTTAGATATGCTAGTATTGGTCCATTTCATCTGTTTAGAGCTTCAACATGAATAAGCAAGTCATCAAAGCATCTACCCAGGGTTTGGATGAGTGGGTTTGGAGTTTATTCTGGTTGTGGAAGAAAAAAAAAAGAGTGTTAGTTTCTAAATTGCCCAACACCTATAGAAAGTTCTTGCGATTTCATATTTGCTGTGCACACCATTTGCTAAACATTTTCTGACAGTTCAAATCTTCCCTCTGAAGGACTCCTAAGAACCTTGACTGCTGTTTTCATTCCACAGCCTTGTTTGAGTGTCCAGAGGTGTTATATGTAGTGTTTGGAGACACAAACATGAGAGAGAGAGAGAGACAAAGTCTTTTTCTCCAAGGAGCACCTTCAATCTGTTTGGGTAATAACCCATGAGTTTAAGAGTAGGAGATATGCACTATAAGAATGTGCTCCTTCCCTCAACCAAATTTCGTCTGAAATGAAAATGAAAATATAAGTGACAAAAGGCAAGATATCTGGTTTTAAATGGCCATCAACAAAGCAAAAATGCTCTTAGGCTTACCAGCCAGAAAGACAGAAAAACACCAGGTTGCCAGATAAGACACACAGCTAAATTTGAATTTCAGATAAAAATGAATATTTTTTTAAAGTTTTTACTTGATAAATCTAGCAACCCACATAAAGTAAGAATGTATATTAATTCCCACTTATGGTAAATATTAATGTTTTTTTTCAAGAGGGAATCACAAAGCAGCAAAGGTATGAGGCTTGAAATCAGACAGATGCGGATTCAAGTTTGACTTTCTAAGGTTGTTGCAAGGGGCAGTGGGAAAGCAACTTATCTCTGAATCTCAGGGTTTTTTTATAGAAATGGTAATAATTATGATCAAAGGCTATAGATTGGCTCATTGGTAATATAGAAATGGCTCATTGGTAATATAGAAAAATGAGTAGCATGCAGTGGGGACTATATTATTTGTCCTTGCCAGTGCTAATAATATGAATAATAATCACAATCACAACATTTATTCCATATTATGTGCCAAGGGCTCTACACATATTATCCCATTGCATCGTCTCCACAACTGCTTGAGGTAGATAAAAAATTATATTTTGCTTTGAAGATGAGACTGCTGAAGCACAGAGAGTCACACAGCCAGTGTATTTTCAAAACAGGATTTGAACTCCCTCTTAAACATTATGCCATAATGTCTCCCCCTAGGTGCTACTGAGAAACGATGATTTGAGACAGACTGGTGTGACGTATGGCAATACAACTCTTTGGTGGCTGTTGAAGACCAAAGATGCTCAAAAGATCATTAGTATGGGAGGCAGAAGCGTAGCTGTGGACTTGTCCTCCAAGAAGGCCGGCAGAACTAAAGTGAGAGAATTATTGTCTTTTCAGTTCATCTTGGGATGGAGGTGTTTGCCGCTGCTACTGGTGATAAAAACAGGAATAGTAATAATAATAGCAGGTAACACACATTGATCGTTTACTATGGGGCCAGACCATCGTTTAAGCATTTTACGTGGTCAACCTATTTAATCTTTACAAGATTTACAGATAAAGAAGCCAAGGCTCAGATAATTTTTTAAATGCACATAATGAAATTCACCTCTCTTTTAACTTCAGTAGTGATCCTGCTATGAAACCTTATGTTAGCCCTCGTTAACGGCGGTAAGAGTAACTGAGGTGCATGAGTGGCTCAGTTGGTTAAGGTCTGACCCTTGATCTCAGCTCAGGGCATGATCTCAGGGTTAGGAAATGGAGCTGTGGGCTCCAATTGGGTGTGGAGCCTCTTAAGATTCTCTCCCTCTGCCTCTCCCCTGCCCTGCATGTCTGCACACTCTCTCTCTTTCTCTAAAGAGAAGAAGAAGAAGAAGAAGAAGAAGAAGAAGAAGAAGAAGAAGAAGAAGAAGAAGAAGAAAGAAGAAAGAAGAAGAACTCTTCTTATAATGTGAATTAAATTTTTTTTCTATTGTTCCCTTGAGGGAGGGGTTCTTATTTTCTTTCTCTTTGCAGCCTCCCAATACCCAGCGTGGTATACAGTTGTTCTGGTCATCTACTGCTATGTAATAATCCATTCCAAAACTTGGTTCCTTCAAGTAACAATATATTATTTTTATCTTTCCTGTGTGTTGATGGACTCAGTGGTAGGTTGTTTCTTAAGGTCACTCATGTTTGCAATCAGATGACCTGTGGCTGGAGTCAAGAAGCTTCCTCACTCACATGACTATCACTAGAGCTAGTTGGTCATCTCTCTCCATGGGGCCTCACATGTGGCTAGCCTCGGCCACTTCATACGATGGTAGACTCAAGGGCATCGAACTTGTCTTGAGGTGACCGACTCACCCCAGGACAAGTATTTCAAGAAATAGGAAGTAGAAGTTTCCAATCTTTTAAGTCTTGGCTCAAAAAAAAAAAAAATGGAAAAACCTTAATTCAGCTTGATCAATCATTCTAATTGGTTGCAGTAGTTGCAAAACCCAACTGGATTCAAAAAGACGGGATATAGATCCTAGCTCTCAACTGGAAAGTGTCAAAATGTGTGACCATCTTGAATCTACCACACCGGCGTTTCTCATTAGTGTAAGATGGATGGGTGGATGGTTGGATAGATAAATGGAAAAGATGTAGGCCAAAAAAAGCAGATTAATGAGAGGAAATGATTGGTAAAGATTAAAAATGAAAATATTTATAAAGTTTAACTGTTCCTGGAATTATGCATCATAGTCTAGACATTACGATATAAATTACATAAGGAAAATATATAATATATAGACATAGTAATCACTTGATCTGAGACAAGATCTTCTTTTTCATGCCAATACATTGGAAGGGAGGTGTTTGGAAATTTTTGAAAGATACAATGGTTCTTGGCATTGCTTTTTGATCAGATGAGCTTATTCTTCTCCCCTGTTTTCCTTCAAGTTTTTCTTCTCCACTCAACAGAGTTTACCTTTGAAAGGTGAGAGACCTGGTATACCTTATCCATTTTACCCCATGACTTTCTCTTTTTTTTGCCTAAGAAATTGCAAATAATATAGTGGTTTAACAAATTCATTGTTTGTTTCCCTAAATGTAGGGCAAGTGACCATAGTCTTCAGTTTCCCTCTTATTTTGATGACTTCTACATCATCAGTAGACAAATTCAATCATGTTATCCTCCTAGCCCTCATAACCAGAGCAAGCTGCCTTTACTCCTGGTATCTTCATCAGTGCTCCCGTCTCAAACCCTCATCCGTCCCCATCTCAGAGAAATTGCTTTTTAAACTCACACAAATTATTTCAACTCTCTCACTGCTCTCTAGAGAGGAGTAGAGGGAAATATGGGACATGAACAGGGACATAATGAGAGAGTAAAAACCACCAGGACTTTAAATGTTAAAATCAACAAAATATGCAAAATGCCTTGAGGCAATGTAATATCACTGTCTCACAGAAGGCAGAAAATTACTAGGAGAAATTTAAATGATGTGCTGGAGAATGTCAACTGCATTCAGAATGGAGCTTTGGATTTTTATAGGAATTGAATACACATTTCAATCATTAAAATGAAATGCTCTGAAATTGTTTCAGATTGAACTTTACCTAGGCCGGGGAAGAAATTACAATTAAATGTATCATGCTAAGTTTTGTATTTATGAAATCAGACTTGGGGGTTTCTGAGAAAAAAAGAAAAATGCTAAGTTTGTACCTAAAGCCCTCTCCATGCCTAGAGCCTGAAGGTTAGGGATCAAAATTATACCTCCATATCCACTTCATTAAAACCCTGTGGGGAAAGAGGTGGATATGACCTGCGGGGGCTGCTAGGGTGAGTTATAACCAGAAGGTAACACATATTGCATCCTCCCCACAGCGATCTGTTTTTAGGTATTTCTTCTTAACATCCCAGGACCCCCTGCTTCACGATACCTTCATTGTTGGGCTTATGAGCTTTATTTGGTGGTCACATTCTGCTTTTCTATTTCTAATCTCAGTATGTTTCTATTTTGTTGTTTTTGGTCCCCCTCAGATTCAGGTATCTGGGCCTCCAAACTGAATCCAATTCCTCATTGTGCTTTTTTAATTAAGAATGTGGATGAGACGTCCTTGACCTTGGACAGTGACCAGTTGCATGACCCGGTCAACAAGAGGGGCCCAGATCCTTTTGGGGGCATCTCCTGACACATTCACTCATAAGCTGGGCCTTTCTGTGGCTCCTGCTCACAGACACACAAAATCTCAAAGACAAAAGGCTATACCAGGTGGATCACCTCCAAAGTTTTTTTTTTTCACATTCAGTTTTCGCAAATACTATTTTTTTTTTAAATGTTGGAGAGGCTTCCTGGCTATTCATTTCTAGTTTACCTCATTCAGCAAAGCCATGCCCACAGATTTCTTCAGGATAAGCCCCTTTCCACCGAGAGTTTACCTGGAAGGCTACTGAGGGACAATGCTCTTAAGACTCTTAGGAATCCCTTTGTCTGACTGGAAGCCATGACCCTACGGTCCTCTGAGGCCCTTCTGCCTGTCAAAAAGTTGCCAGGAGGCACTGCCTTAGGTCTTTCTGATAATCCTCTAGTCATATTTTGGATTCAATCTATGACCTGAGATCCTTTCCTATTTTGAGAAGCTGTTGCTAGCCGAAAAGCCTATTTTGGGACCCTGGGAGGCTCAGGGGTTGAGCGTCTGCCTTTGGCTCAGGTCATGATCCTGGAGTCCTGGGATCGAGTCCTGCATCGGGCTCCCTGCATGGAGCCTGCTTCTCCCTCTGCCTGTGTCTCTGTCTCTCTCTCTGTGGGTCTCTCATGAATAAATAAATACAATCTTAAAAAGAAAAAAGAAAGAAAAGTCTATTTTCGGGGTCTTTTCTCAGTCCAACTCAAAACTTGGAGAATTTGCTTTTTAGTTCATCTCTTCTCTCATTTTTGGATAGGCAGCTTGGAGAAACCAGGCACCACTCTCAACATTCTGCCTAGAAGTTTCCTTAGCTGGATCATCAAGTTCATTAGGTACATCTGCTATTTTCCATGTTACCTCAGATGACAGCTTTGCTCAACTTTCTGTTGCCACATGGAATATAGTATTCCATATTACGTTCCTTACTTTTCTTCACGATTCCACAGACAGCCTTCATGAGATCTTTAAGGTTCTGCTAAACTTTTCTTCAGGCCCTTTAAGCTTTTCTTAAAAGGCTCATCAAGACTCTCCTGATGTCTGTTTGGTCTTAAACCCAATGTCACCTGTTTTTTTAATGGCACCCACCCACCTTCGGGTACCAAATTCTGTCCCGGTTCTCTATTCGCTGCATAACAATTTCTGGATCAAAGTGGACAGCAGTAATTTTACTACCTCTTGCAGGTCGGTGAGTGTGGGGTCTGGGAAGGGCTGGCCCGTAGCACTGGCTCGGGGCCTCCCGCAAGGCCGTCGGAGCGTGGCTGGAGCTGGAGCAGCTGAGGGCTGTGCCTCCCTCGGTTTTCATGTAGCATTTGGGCTTTTCCATTGGTCTTTCTGTGTCAGTGTGAGCTTCCTTACAGCCTGGTAGCCTCAGGGTAGCGGGACTGCCCACCTGGTGGCTGAGGGGGCCGCCGCGAGGGCTTGAGCAAGCAAGAAAGATGAATTGCCTTTAGTCATCTATCCTCAAAATTGTACACAGCATCTTCTACATTCAATTGGTTTCAAGAGAGTCATGAACCCACAGAGATTCAAGGGGCAAATTGTATCCCAACTCTTGAAGGAGAAGGGGAGGGGTATGCACACGTGGTTGTATTCTGTGTACCTATGGTTAGCCCACAAAGCTTTTGCCTTTGGCCTACAAAGATAGAGATGATGGGGCAGCTTGGGTGGCTCTGCGGCTTAGCCTTCAGCCCAGGCCTGATCCTGGGGTCCCGGGATCGAGTCCCATGTCGGGCTCCCTACATGGAGCCTGCTTCTCCCTCTGCCTCTCTCTCTCTCTCTCTCTCTCTCTCTCTCATTTATAAATGAATAAAGTCTTAAAGAAAAGAAAATATTAAAAAAAAAAGATAGAGATGGTGGACCTATTGGGAACAGGCCAGGGTCCTCCGGGATGCAAGGCCCTCTGCTACCTAGGAGTAAACTTAGAGGCAATTAGTCTTTGTGTGTATGGTAAAAAGGATGCAGTGTAACATTGACCACTTTTCAACCATTTTTAAGCGAACAAATCACAATGGTGCACATTGGGTATATTCACAGTGTTATATAACCACCACTACTCTTCAGCAGAGATGGTGGCTTTTGAGGGGAGGATGGGGCTCAGGAAGCTATGACCCAATGACAAGAATGAAACCGCAGCTCCTAAGGAAGACGTGCGTGCTAAAATAGGAGACCTGGGGTTGGTGACCTAGGCTAAGCAAAGGGTTGGGGAGGGCTGAATGAGTTGCTTATGCATTGCTGAGAAACCCTGCTGTTAGCAGCCACCTAGGCAGAGGCTGGGCTAGAGAAGCTTAAAAGTAAATAAAGTAGGGCAGCCCCGGTGGCTCAGCTGTTTAGAGCTGCCTTCAGCCCAGGGCGAGATCCTGGAGACCCGGGATCGAGTTCCACGTCGGGCTCCCTGCATGGAGCCTGCTTCTCCCTCTGCCTGTGTCTCTGCCTCTCTCTCTCTCTCTCTCTGTGCCTCCCATGAATAAATAAATAAAATCTTTTTTAGAAAAGTAAATAAGACCATATTTTACTCCAATTTTGTATAGCTTACCCTACCGTTGCTTAGAGTTAAAGGTGAGCATCCTAAACTTCAGAAACTAGAGAAAGTTGACTTTGAATTTAACTTTCAGTTTAATATATTCTTAGCAATTGTGTTCGCTAGAGTGGGGGTTATTTCATTTCTGACTCCCAGAACTCCAACATTAGAACCGATAAGGAAAGTGACAAACCCATTTTCATTCTAGTATTATTATAGCTCTTTGCTGTCAGGAAAGCCAGGCTGTGTTGCTTCCCTTCTGTAGGAAATTGTCAGTTGATAGGCAAAACTTCAAGAATAATTAAAGAAATAGACTATGTACACTCTCTGGGGAAAATCAATCTTTTGCAAATGTATTTAAATGAATTCAGTATCCTTTCCTTTTAATAGTGCTTATCCGGGTGAAAACATTTATTTTAGATTTTATTATGGCACCCTGAAAACTACGATGCCTCTTTAAAAATAAATTCTACTGTAAAAGTCACAGAGGAAGTTGATTGAAAAGAAAAAAAAAAATCTCAGGAACATTCCCTGTGTATCTCCTGGTATCTTATGTGCACTTAACGCATGCCAAATAAATCTCAAAACACGTCCTGTTACCTGAGACCTTCTTGAAGTGTCTCCGTTAAATGTTTAATGCACTCCTATCTCTTATTCAACATGCCAGGAGGAAAGAGATTTGTTTTTGGCAGAGATTGGCTTTGACTCGTGCCACAGGTTAACTCAGCAGGTGCTGATGCAGCTGGGGAAATAGGGGAGGATACGCCAGCTGCCCAGAAACACTGGCCATTCTCTTGGGGAAACCAGACTTTGATGCTTGGATGTGGTCGCAGATGAATGTCAGTTCATCTCTCCCTCTCACTTCTTCCTCCACAAAAGCACTGAAAGATTGTTTTTATCAATATAAATGTCTTGCTCTTGGAATGCTCAAGACCATGTGTTCATGTTTAGAACCAGAGATGGGACTGCAGAGCTCTCTGGAGGGCTGACCTGGGAATCGGTAGCTCTGGTACCATCGACAGGTTTACCATGTGCTGGGCGCTAGTGGATGTAACGCATGTGCAATATTTTACTTCACAGCAGTGCTCTGTGGGTGATACAATTACGATCTCACTTTAAAGACAAGAAAGCCAGGATTTGGAGAGTTGAAACGACTTGCCTGTGGTCTCTCTATTGAGGTGCTAAGCCTGGAGGGACCATGTGACTTCTTGGTCAATGACTCCACCTACTACACAATGTGGGAAAAGCAGTAGATGGGTGGCAGGAGGGAGATAGAGGGGCCTTCGTGCTACTCTTCATCAAATTCAGTTAATACCTAGTCACTTGGTGCAGTTTGCCAACCGGTAAAACACGGAAGGAGTTAGATTTGCGTGGCTGATCTTAGTTGCTCTCAAGGCAGAGTAAAGTGAAGTAGAAATTGCTCAAAACCAGAAGTCAGAAGGTTCGAACTGCAGTTCCACCTCTATAGCAAACCAGCTAAGTGAACGTGGGAGGGTTACTTAGCTCTTCTATGACATGCAGAGAAAATAAAAATGAAAGATGGAGAGAGAACACTTTAAGGTCCAGATGGCTTTTGATTTGTGGTTCTAGTTTTCACTAGATCCCCAGGTGCAAGCTTGCCTTTAAACAATTCTGAAAACTTGTAATGATTTTGCTCTTCAGATTAATCTAGCTGGAATCGGTGGCTGTTACTTTCAGCTAACACAGCAGGAAATACCAAGTCTGGTCCAATCTGGGTTTAACCACATCAAGATTTAAGAGCTCCACCCCCTTTGTAGACAGACCGGGTTCATAAATGGAGCGTTCTGAAGACTCAAAATTTATATTGCATTTACAGGATTTATATTTAATTGGTCTCCTTTGCTGCTGGTGGGGGTGAGAGGTCCTTCCTGGCTCCCTTCTTTCCTGCAGGACAGAGAAAGAAAGACTTCGGCTACTCCCATGCCCTTATGCAGATAATGATCCTTAACAGCAGTCTCTGATGAAACATATACCTTTTTTGTGGAATACTCCTTCTCTTCTGAGGATTTCTGAGGGCCACAGTTATCACTGATCTCTCAGTTTTCTTCTTGGCCATAGTCAATTAAGGAGATTTAGTCTAGAAAAAAACTTTTTAGTTTTTTTTCTCTAAAAAAAACTTACTGTTACCTGCAGAATCAGATTGATAATCCTCTTCCTTTAGGATTAAAATGCCAATTTCAGGAAATGTGCTATACGCAGCTTTGTTTGTTTATTCATTTATTTTTTAATGGCAGGAGTCCATCCTTCAGAGCACCAGTATGGAATTAACGATGAGGCACTCTCTCTACTGGGATTAGGGCTTATCCCAGAAGCTGGTTTCAAAGGTTAATCCAGCCATTTATGCTGCTTAAAAATCAGTACCCAATCTTGCAGTAAGGACCTTAAATAGTCAGTGGGGTGGTGAGGTTTCTCCAGATATCAATGAGATACACTGACTCATGCTAACTTACATAGACAGGGAAATTTTTTTTTTGAAATAATTATGACATCTCATGAAGTCCATGAAAATGTTGAACCATTAAACCTTTTGAATGTGGGAACCAGGAAAGACAAACCTGGAAGCAGAGATTTGTGGCCAGTTCTTTAAAAATTCTCATTTTAATGACAACTCCCAATTCCCAGCACGTCTTTTAGTTTAAATTCCGAATTTCTCATGAATTGAATCTCACTAACACAGCTTGTCTAGGTGTGGACCCCTCTTCAATCAGCTGTGGTCCACAAAGTGATCATAACAATATGGCTGGAGGGGGGGGTCCCCTGATGATGATTCCAAGAGAAAGGAAATTAGGGGCTGGGCAAATCAAAAATATGTGGAACAATGGTCATCCTGAGGAACTGACTTAGGGAAACACTTAAAACTGCTGATTTGAGGATTAGTGTGGAAGACTAGGTACAGTGCTCATACACTCCAGATTCTGATTCCCTGGTTCCTGTGCTGCGGTGGTATTTTATCAACTTCATATACATTATCTTTCTAATAAATCCCACCTTTTTATTTTCATTAGTATTCTTACCAGTTGCTTGCAACTGAAGGACTCTGAGTAACACAGAGGTTGGTACCAGGAGTGGCTGTGTGTGTTTTGGTCCCAGAATATAACTGGAGGACTGACTCCATTCTGCTCTCTTGACTGTGACTTCTAGCCCATTTCTGAGATAGCTGTGGGGCCTATTCCACTTTGGTAACCCTACAGCTTGAGAGATTTGGGGTTATTTTAGAGTTTGAATAATCTAATGCGTTGCCAGGCTTTGTTTTCACCAGAAATACAATTCTTTAAGAAATTTTCCATTGTTTGCATTCTATTTCTATTTCTTGGACCTGTAGACTAGATTTCAAAATGAGTGATATTATAGAAACAAATCCTTTGATTCTAGTCCTAGGAGTCTATTTCTTATCAATGGCTTTGAGATCAGGTGTTCTGACCTGTCCGTCAATTGAATGGCCTCCATCTTGGCCTGTGCCATGTCACAATCTGCAACAATTGCCTGGTGGTATATTATTTAAGGTCCTTGGCTACAAGCAACAGAAATATAGTCTGGTTTGGGCAAAAAGAAACTTTATTTTAAGCAGATTGAAGAGTTAGTGGATTCTACCGGAAGCTGAAAGTATAAGATTTAGAATCTAACAGTGCAGCAGGAAGTAATTAACTATCTTGTCTGAACCACTGAAATGAAGGCCATCCATTGTATTTCTCTTACTCCCTTTGTCTTATTGTTCTCAACATTTACGTTTTCCACAGAGAGGATATGGTTCTAACTTTGGTCATCCTTCTCTTTCCCTAGGTTTGTTTTTTTTTTTTCAGTAAAGGAATTTAATTGCAATGTGAAACAATATAGATATTCTTTCTAACACTTTCTCATTGTTTCAAAATATAAAATAATTTTTAAATTAAGCAAATGTAGGGCTGAGTTTCTGACTTTCCAGATTTCCATTTCATGTAGAGTAGGAACTTCTGCACTCTATTTTATTTATTTATTTATTTATTTATTTATTTATTTATTTATTTATTAAAGATTTATTTATTTATGATAGACTGAGAGAGAGAGAGAGAGAGAGAGAGAGAGAGAGAGAGAGAGAGGCAGAGACACAGGAGAAAAGAGAAGCAGGCTCCATGCTGGAAGACTGACGTGGGACTCCATCCTGGGACTCGAGGATCGCACCCTGGGCCAAAGGTAGGCGCCAAACCGCTGAGCCACCCAGGGATCCCCTGCACTCTATTTTAAATGCTGGGAGAAAAGTTTGCCCATTCTTCTCCCCTACTTGCTTGCTCCTCCCATAAAAGCAGCTTCATTTTTGGTTAGATTGGGATAAAGGTTCATGTGTGGTTTTTACCTCTCTCTCTCCCCCTCTGTCTGTCTCTCTGTCCTTCCCCCAGTGAGATCACTGTCTCTCTGCCTTGCCTTTAATTGGTAAGCATAATCAAGTCAAGGCCTAAGGCCTGTTTTATAGAGATAGTCCTGAAAGCCTGACTTATAAAGGGGGCTGTGAATTTTCCTAAATTTAGAATCTGAAACTTCAACACTTGTCTGTCAATTCCAAACTCTAGATTTAGGGGAAGGTAACTGGAGGCTCCGCTTGTAGCTAATAGTCACACATATGTTCTCAAGCCCAGCTATACTAAAAGAAACAAACAACAACAAATAAATACTAGCATCATCATGTAGCATCTAATGTCTGTTTTTAATTTTGTTTGTTCCCAAAGGGAAAGTACGATAAGCTCCATTCAACATTCCAAAGAAAGCTTTACAAGGTTTTTCTGTGGTTCTTCTAAAAATAGATTTCCCATAAAAAGGACAAAAAAAAATGGATCCATCAGTAAGGTACTATCATACTGGGACTTCAATATATGTAAAATTAAAGTAACATGAGGTTGAAAATAAAATGCTGAGGAATAAACCTAACCAAGCAGGCGAAAGATTCGTATACTGAAAACTATAACACAAAGAAATCAAAGAAGACACACATAAATGGAAAGATACCCCATGTTCATGGATTGGAAGAATCAATATTGTTAAAATGCCCATTCTACCCAAAGAAATACACAAATTCAATGAAATCCCTATGAAGACTCTAATGGCATTTTTCACAGATATAGAAAAAACAATCTTGCATTTGAATGGAACCACCTAACACTCCAAATAGCAAAAGCAATCTTGAACAAGAAGAACAAAGCTAGAGACATTACACTTCCTGATTTCAAATTATATTACAAAGCTATAGTAAGCAAAGGAGAATGGTATTGGTATAAAAAGGTATATATATATATATATATATATATATATATATATATATATATACTGATGGAACAAGATAGAGAGCTCAGAAATTAACCCAGACATATCCAGTCAACTACTTTTTGACAAAGGGGCCAAAATTACACAGTAGGAACAGGATAGTCTCTTCAATAAATGGTGTAGGCAAAATAGGATATCCACATGCAAAAAAATTAAACTGGATCCTTCTCTTACACAGAAGCCAACTAACAACGAATTAGAGACTTAAACATAAGATCTGAAACTATAAAAAAAAAAAAAGGAAAAAGAAAAAAAAAAAGATCTGAGACTATCACACTCCTAGAAGGGAACCTTGGGGAAAAGCTACTCGCTATTGGTCTTGGCAATGATATTGTGGATCTGACACCAAAAACACAAGTAACAAATGCAAAAATAAATAAGCGTGACTGCTTAAAACCAAAAAGTTTCTGCATAGCAAAGGATTCATAACAAAATGAAAAGGGAAGCTACAAAAAGGGAGAAAATATTTGCATATCATAAATTGGACAAGAGGTAATAATGCCAAATATGTTAGGAACACAGACAACTCAATAGCAAAAAAACAAAAAAGGCTCAAATTAAAAATGGGCAAATGAGGGGGACCTGGGTGGCTCAGTTGGTTACTGTCTGACTCTTGATTTTGGCTCAGATCATGATCTCAGGGTCATGAGATCAAGCCCCACGTCCAGTTCTGTGCTGGGCATGCAGCCTGCTTGAGATTCTTTCTCCCTCTCCCTCTGCCCCTCCTCACTCTCTAAAATTAAATAAATAAATCTTTCAGGGAAAAAAGGAAGGGGCAAATGAGGGGCACCTGCTGGCTCAGTTGGTAGAGCATTCAACTCATGATCTTAGGGTTGTGAGGTCAAGCCGCACAGTGGGTATAGAGCTTACTTGATATAATAATAATAATAATAATAATAATAATAATAAGAAGAAGAAGAAGAAGAAGAAGAAGAAGAAAATAAACATAAAAATGGGTAAATGAACCAGTAGTCATTTCCCCAAAGAAAACACACAAATGCACAACAGGTATATGAAAAGAGGCTCATCATTAGTTATCAGAAAATGCAAATGGAGACCAAAATGAGATATCACCTTAAACTTGTTAGAATGAGTATTACCAGAAAGTCAAAAGGTCACAAGTGCCTGTGAGGATGTGGAGAAAAGGGACTCTGTGCACTGTTGGTGGGAATGTAAATTGGCAAAAGAATTAAAGAATACTATAGAAGTTCCTTTAAAAAAATTATACATAGAATTATCACATGATCTAGCAATCCCAATTCTGGGTATATATTCAAAGGAAATAAAAATAGGATCTTGAAGAAATATCTGTGCTCTCATGTTCACTGCAGCATTATTCACAACCGTCAAGATATGGCAACAACCTAAGTGTCCACTGATGGATGAATGGATTAAAATATGTGATGTGAGATATTCCACATATATTCCATTTGAATGTTCCATTTGAATCAGCCTCAAAAAAGAAGAAAATTTCTGCCATTTATGCCAGTAGGGATGAATCTGGTATAGACTATGCTAAGTGAGATAGGCCAGAAACAGAAAGATAAATACCACATAATCTCACTTATATGTGGAATCTAAAGGAAAAAAAAAGGCAAAGCAATTATATAAGAGAGTAGAATGATGGTTATCAGCTGGGGGAGGGAGGGTAAGGGAAAAAGAGGAAATACTGATCAAAAGGTGCAAATTTTCAGTTATGAGTAAGTTCTAAAGACCTACTGGATAGCATGGTGACTCTGGTTAATAACAATGTGCTGTATACTTGATATTTACTAAGAAAGTAGATTTCCAGTGTCCTCACCACACACATACAAAGGTAATTATTTGAGGTGATGGATATTGTGTGATTGCATTAATGACTGCCTTAGTCATTTCATAATGTATTCATTTATCAAAACATCACATTGCCCATCTTCAAGTTTCATATCTCAATCATCCCTCAATAAAACTGGAAAAAATAATACATAGCTAATTCTCAAAATAATCCAATGCCAAAATGTAGCAATTCTTTTGGTTCACTAATACATAAAGAAGGTCAAATCATGTTTTGAGTCAGTTGCTCTTCTAACCAAACTACATGCATTTATAAAATATTGTACTTGAGATTTTTTATACTTTATTTCAAGCAAAATATGACTTTGTAGAGGTCATACAGTTATGTTTTGAGGTTCTACTTATCCCTTAAACTCTGTCGTTATGTGAAATAATTCACAGAATAAGGGATTCATGTTGTAGAGATTTAAAAAGTGACGAGAAAAAGGAATATACATTTTCCCTAATATCTTCACAGATATGCCCTTAGAGGAATCGCAGCATAAGACTTACCATCTACCATTTCTCTGTACTGTTCAGTAAGGAATTTGAGAGCAATATTTCCTCTAGACTAAGTCCAAGGAAATAACACAGTCCTTGATTGTCATTACCAATTCAATAGCAGTAGTCTAGGAATATACAGTACATATGGCTGAATTCTCAGGAATGAGCTATAAAATCTTGCTCAGGACAAAAATATTTAGCCTCTTTACGTGGTCAATATTTACTTCACATACAGAGTAAATAATGCTCCGCGGATTAAGATTCTGAATTTCCAGTCCTGCTTCAACAGAGAAGACTCTAGATGAGACAAATGCCCTGCATTGACCTGTGGCCAGATGTGGCTACAACTTCACTCTGTTTTCTCCTATTGAGGAAAAGAGGGGTGGGTGGAGGCACAACCTCATCTGGATCAGTTTCAAATTATTCAATTAGGTACAACAAATACATGAAGGCCATTTATTTGGGTTGTTTTTTAGAAAATATACTTAGTACAGTACTTGGAGCTGTGAAGTGCTTGCAGCTGAACTGGACGTGGACCTTTCCCTTCAGAATTTTAAGCCAGAAACTGAGAAAAGGATACAAGAGGCCGCATAATAAGAGATGGTCGGTTACTGAGACTTCTATGAAAGAAGAGATTTTTGAAAATAGTTTAAAGGTCAAAAAGACTTCATGGAGGTAAAAGAATCCTAGTTGGAACTAAAATGATGAACATAGGAGACATTATTTATTCCCACCCAGAATCTCTTTGCCTTTCTCTAAGGAATCCATTCTTACCTCCTCGTCTCTCCAGCTGTTTCATACCCAGGGTGGGAATGGGGCTGGGGCCCGACCTGGCCATAGGGCTGCGGTCACGTGGCCACCGAGATTGTTCCGGGGTGAATGCCTAACTTGGTCAGGTTGCTGAGAAATGCAGGCGATTGCCATCTTTCCCACCCATAAGGGACATGTGCTCCGAAAGAGTGAGGGTGACTTTGCCAAAATGAAGGGATTCATGGCAGGAGCCCTGGAGTTCTGGAGGCTGGGTTCTGGAGGCCTTAACTTCCATTCTAAACAGGTTGGATTTAGTGAGACAAACAAAGATTTTATAGGAAAGTTCTAGAATACCAAAAGGCATATGGCACTTGTCATATTTTCAGGAAGATCATAGCTTTTTTTTTACATTGGCTTAATGCTTTTCAATGTTTTCCAGTCATATATTGTGTCTGTTCATAATTCAACATAGACCACAGAAGCAAGTCATAGTCTAGATGTCTAAGTTTTCTCAAAGGAGGGCTCAGATTTCCAGACTAGTCCTGGACATAAGGGATTCTGGGATGATATGGAAGCTTGGAAACAGCAAGGTGACTTCCATAGTTCTTCCATCCTTTTAAGCTAAGTACAAGCTTCAGGGTTGGATTGGAGTAGGGCTTCCAAAGGAAGGTGAGACAGGGGGGATAAGCTTTGTCCATGGCTGCTAAGCTCATGACATTTTTTTGCGAGCATATCTGACTGTCCACTGCTGGCAAATAAACAAATATTAGTCTGTTAGCTCCGTGAGTGAAGAGATCATGGCCTGTTTGGGGTTAGTAGAATCTCTAACAACTAGCTCAGGGCCTGGCATATGGTACAAGTGCAGCAAACATCTGTCAAATAAATGAATAAATGAGTATATTGCTTTGGTTATTTCAACTTTATAATTTTATTTAGACAACTAAGTCCATAAGCTTATGAACTTATTTAATAAATTTAATGAATTACAATAATAATTATATTAATCATAATGAACACCTGGTTACCTTAAGGACTAGTCCATTACCACTAACTTCGAGGTCCTTGAACACAACACATCTCTTTCCTGCTTCTCTACAATTTTTGTAGTATTCTGATTCTTGTATTTCTTATTTCTTCGCTTATAACACTATATATTAATTGAAATATACATTTGCATTAGATGTTATTATATTTGTATTTTTTTGTGACCTCTTTTATTCTCATCTCTGAAATTCACTCCTGTTGGTGTGTACATTTGTATGTAATTTGTTTTTCACTCTGCATGGTATTTGAATGCAGGAATAGACCCTGATGCACTTATTCATTCTACCATTGTTTAAAATTCTTTTTCCAGTTCTTGTACATATTCATATGTTAGCATGTATTTGAATACTTCCACAACAGCAGAACATAATTATTAACTTGGACTTTAACACTCATATGTATTCTTCAGTCTCTCTTTTGTATCTCAGAAAAGATAATGAGGCATCTCACTGCTAGGTGATAAAGAGCTCGTAAAAGTGATAATTCCTCAAGAATTCCAGGATGGAACTCACACTTTGACAAAAGAATCTAACTCTATTATTATGAATAATATGTATATTATGGACACAGTGATTATATAACTGTATCACATATTTATGTATGAATGAATAGTATAGCCATACTGAGGGAGATGAAGATAAGATAAGCCTTTTACTTCATTTGTTCTTAAGGATTTCAGGTGTAGAAAAGAGAAAAAAAGAAAGAAAAAACAGAATGAATGAAAGAAAGAGAAAGAAGGAAAGAGAAAAGAAAGAAAGAAAGAAAGAAAGAAAGAAAGAAAGAAAGAAAGAGGGAAAGAAAGAAAGAGAAAGAAAGAAAGGGAAAGAAATTGGATGTGCTAAAAAGTAAAAAAATCTAAAGTCATTCTTTTTATATAAAGTGAATCTGTAAATGTCTCACACTGCTATCCTTTTAATCCCTTTCTTTGAGACTTTTACTTGGGGTAGGGGGAGGTATGGTTTCTCAACAAATTGGTTTCTTTCCATAAGTAGTTCCTGACTCAGGTTATCATGTCACTAGATATATAACTTTTGTAACTTCGGAAATTATCTCAGCTCGTCTATTATGTGCCTAGCTTGTAGACTAGGGGAACTTTGAGAAATATAATAACCTCAACCATACATATTGCTTATTTGCCAAGTGAGCAAAATACTGTCTTCAGTTATTAAAACACTTCAGGAAGTAGGAATCCTGACCAACCTACAACAGTCACCATATTATATATATATATATATATATATATATATATATATATATATATATATATATGATATTTATATATCATATATAATATGATATATAATATGATATATTTATATATCATATATATATATGAGAGAGAGAGAGAGAAAGAGAGAGAGAGGCATTGGTCATTATGTTATATTTAGATATTTGCTTATCTTTGTTGGTGTCTCTATCACTCTCCCTATAATCAATCTGCTATTGATACTCCAGAGTTTTAGTCACCTGGTCCCTTTCTCAGTCTGGTGGTACCAGCTGGAAAAAAGTTTAAAATGAACAATATATGTATATCTGGCAGGTTAATCAGAGGGTCTATTGCTCACAAAATTGGCTTGGATTAAAGAAATACACAGCCTCAGTTAAATTTACCAAACTAAATAATTCACATGTAACATGCATTTAGTATTTCATTTTTCTAATAGATTTTATTTTATAATTTATATTTAATATAATTTAACATTTTTAAGTCTGAAATGAAAACCTTGATCTTTTAAAGAGACTGGAACTTAATATTTAATTTGTAATGCGAAATTATTTTAAATCTATTAAAATGTATTTTTTTCAGCTGCTTCAGACTGAGTTGTTTCTCAGAGACTCTGCTCTCCCACTGATATGTAAACGACATTCCTGCTTATCTTTCCCATAGAACAAGTACGTGAGAAAGAGAAAAGATAGTGGTAAAGCGTGACTGTCTTTTCTACAGGCATCCTGCAGTTGCTGAATAATGCCATGTAAATGTCAGGAGAAAACCGTAGAGTTCTATCCCAGAAACTTCAGCATTTGGAGAGAGAAAATGGAATATAGCTTTTATGAGGAAGGAGTTTTCATGCTGATCCGTCATTACGGTTCTGAAGGAAGGGGCTGAGCTCTGCAGCCAGGAAAATGTCAGTGCAGGGTTCGCGGGGTGCCCCCATCCACACGGTCCCTCTTTGCAGCATCCACGTGTCAGCCTGGGCCCTGGCTCTGCACGACCTGGCAATGGGCCGAAGTCCATGGAAAAGTAGCCATCCTTTGAGGAAACCCTCCACAGGGTGAGCGGGGCTGGCTACCCAACCACCACTTAAATCTCAAAATTAGCCTCAGGAACACTGTCCCTGGGGAACCCCATCCCGTACTCCAACCACCCGGGCTGGGTGTCCCTCCTGTGTGTTCCCATAGAGTAGCCTGTTCACCCCCACAGAGAGCTGTATACACTAGACTCGGATTCTCAAGCTCTGTGCATGCTCGGCTAAAATGAAACTTCACCTGAGGGCTGTTTATGCCCTTAGTGCCTTTTATGATGACAGATGCAGAGGAAGGTTCAACAAATGTTTGCAGAAAAAGACAATTAAGCCTTAGGGTAGAGAAAAGGATAACCACAAGGAGAAAGCTACCTGGGAAGAAACGTGAGCCCTGCATTGAGCTTCACTCAAAAGATGAATTAGCAGGCTGGGAGCCAGGGCTTTGACACCGGGACCCTGCGGAAGGTGCACACCCACCGTTTGGGAGATGCTTATGCAAAGAACCCAGAGGAGGGAGGGAGAGGTTTTGATTGAACAAGCCTTTTAATGACGTGCCCTGTGGATTTGGACAATATGAAGAGGTAGTTTTGCAGCAGGCTTTAATTTTCTTTCTTAATTATTAACATACTTTCTATATTATTAAAATAATTCATACTTGCTATAAATTTAAAATGTGCATAATCCTCTCTCCAGCTGGAGATGGGAGAAGGAGGTGCTTCGAGCACTGCAGGTGGGGAACCAGGTATCGCTCCTGGGGCCCCGACGGTGGGCACCCCAGGAGCTTGCCCCTCAAGCACCTCTGTCTCCTTTTGTTGGTGACAACACACCGATTTTCCTTTGAGACCTCTCTTCTCCCAACTCTATTTTTGTGACTTACCTGGGACAACAGCCTAATAAAAACCCATGAATGTGACTTGGGCAACCGGCGCATTTCCCATGCCTGAGCCACAGTGTCCTGTTGAGAGGTGGACATGCGGCCCAGCTGGAATCGGTCAGAGCTTCTCCTGGTACTTCCGCTGGCACAACTAGGAGAAAGGAGTGCTCCTTCCATCACCCTTGGGTCTGTGGAGATAGAGGGCTTGAGTTGTCAGGTGTTGCCCCTACAGCACCAACTCACTGAAATGCACCCCCAGCACCAGAAGGAGCTCTGAGGAGGTACCAGGAGCCAGAAGCAGTTCATCCTGTAGCTACAACTGCTTCCTAACTCACCAATGACTTGAAGCAATAAATTCCACATTTTAGCTAAGCCGAAATTAGGGAGCGATTCCTATTTTCTAGGAAAGGCCTCATTTCTTGCCACTTCAGAAATAAACAACGAGGAGAATGTTTTAGAAAATCAAGGGATTTCGATGCCAGTCAGGACGATCCATCTCTAAGTTTAGTCTCAGGAGGTTTCGTTTGTTTATCTGTTGGTCTTTATGTTCAGCTAGTTCTGCTCACTTTTTAGCGAAGTAGCTGCTGAGCGTTTAACAAAGGAATGGACACCTTGAGCAAAGCTTGTTTTTAGCTTTTCTTTCTTTTTTCTCCAACGCTACTTCTCTTAGGGCAGATATGATTAGCAACCATAGCATTAGCTGTAACTCTGTCTTTTCTTTCCTTTTAGGTGGGCTAATGGGCAAGGCCATCTCTGGTCTTTGGTAGAAACATCGAGAGGCAAGCTCAGGGTTTAAACAGAGATTTCTTCTCTGCAGGAAACTTTCCAAGCATGTTGCAGTTATTGGAATAACGTGAAATGCATCTTTCTGAGAGAGATGCCCTCTAACCACTGGCGATGCTTACAAAAGCTTTCAGCCACAAGTCTTTATTCCTACTTTTCCTAAAAGAAAGGGGCAAATGTCGCTTACAGGATGTGGCCACAAGTCCTGTGGAGCACACTGCTTGAGTTGAGCTCCTGTCACGTACAACCTATTTCTTGCAACAGAGAGTCCCCAAATAATAACCGCTGAAGAGTAAACTGCTAAAGTTTTGTTGTTTGAGGTATGGTTGACAAAAAAAAAAAAAAATGTTATGTTCATTTCAGAGAAGTGTTTTGATGAAGGGAGGAATTTGGTCAGATTAATACTTTAGAAAGGTCAAGTGGACTTCACAGTGAGGAAGGCTGTTTCAGGAACTAAGAGCTTTTACCCTCATGTAGGCAAGAGATGGTGGTGGCCTTCATCACGTAGGTGCTAAATAGCCTTGGGGAGAAGTAGAAGATGGGAGAAATATCCCAGCAATACACCTGGATGTCGTCACTGATTGTTTGATAGAGGGTATGATGGAGAGGAAAATGTCACTGAGAAGATCCAGGATTCTGGCTTGAAAATTGGATGGAGGTTGTTGCTATTTTGAGAGAGAGAGTATAGGAGGACAGAACAGATATTGAGGGTGGAGGGTGGTGAGCAGAGGAAACAAAACATTCAATTTGGGGCATGTTGAATATAAAATTTGAAAAATATCCAAAAAGTCTTATATAGGTCTGGATCTCAGTAAAGAATTAGGGCCAGAGACACATATTTAGAAGCCATCGCTGTTCTGGTACAGGTCAGAGGTCATAATGGAGAGCCCTTTAATTGATTTACTTTTGGTCAATACTTCCTTTTCTGAGAGTAAGTCACAAACTTTTGGTAAAAACATCAGGTAATTTCACATAAAAGTATTAATTTGGTCATCACTTTTAAAAATGCGAATTAACTGCGAGCATGTGAAGGTAATTTCACAAGAAAACATCATTCTTTTTTTTATTATTATTTTTAAAAGCCAGGACCACAGGGTTTATCATTTTTCCTGACAACAATTGGCCAGAGATGGGACAGCCTGCTCTCCATTGGGCCCTTTGTCCAAGAAACCTTGTTTTCTTAAACTTGGCCCTTTTGGTGCTTCATCTTACATCATAAATTGATTGCATTTAAGGTAAAAATTGCATTTAATATCCCAAATAAATGTGAGCAAGAAGACAATATTTAAAAGGAAGGGAAAAAGGAAGCTATGTATCTGACCTAGAAGGAGCAAGTAGAAAAATAGAATGAAAACTAAGGCGAGCCAAGTAAAGAGAGTATTTCAAGGAAAAGAGCGTAGCCATGAGTATAAAGGTAAGATAAGGACAATGAAAACGTCCACCAGATAATAAAGAGGGTTAGAGTAATAGGCAGCTTAGGTGAAAGCAGTGAAATGAAAGTGTTAGAAATGACAGAATTAAAAAAGTAATCTTTCTTTATGCAAAAGAAAACAGTATTTCATTGGCTTTGAATCTTTTTAATTTTTCTAATAAAACCACTCAAGCATATTAAACATATAACATTTGGTACCTATTCTAGACTTTGTTTCCTGTGCTGTTTCTCCTTTCTACTTAATTTTTAACATTATGTTGTTGGCATTTTTCTCATGTCAACACTTTTCTTTGAAAACATGCTTTCTAGTGGCAGCGCAGCCTACAATCATGGGGATAACTTATGTAGATAACCTCCATTCTTGCACTTTAGATTCCCCCCACCCCTTTTCTTTTGCCAAAGTAATAAATGCCTCAATCAATGGTATAAATAACTCTGTGTTGTGTATCTGATTAGGTTTAGATGTAAAATCACTCGATTAAACTGATTTCAGGATAGATTCACTTCTCAGTGCCTGTGATGACCTACTCCACCCTGAGCCATCCATGGGTTTGATGAATTAAATGTATGGTCGTTCTCTTACCTATTGTGTGCAATTGACCATTGGACAATGCACGTTCGAACTGCACTGGTCCACTTGTACGCTTTTATTGTATTTTATGTTTTTGGCTGCAAAAAGCTTCACTGTGTGCATTTGGTCCCTGGCTAAGGAGTGGGCTCCAGGGTCATTAGAAAGCTGCCCAGTGGTTGCAGGAGCCCTGACCTCAGAGGGCTGGTGGGCTCTGTCCCTCGGGTGACAGTGAGCCTTGGGACACAGAAGGCCCTGGCAGCCTGCGGTGGACTCCGGGGTGGGTGGCCCCCATCTCTTCCCGGAGCCTTTCCCCTGTCATCCCGGAATGGGGTGCTGACCTCTCTGCATCTCTCTGTCAATACAGGCTGTTTTCTTCTTCCCCGTGGCCAGTCAGGCACCCTCTCTCACTATGCGTCCCATCTGCTGTGAGAGCCAATGGTTGAGTTCTTCATTTCAATTATTGTTACTTTTCAACTCTAGAATTTCGTTTGATACTTTATTTATATTTTATTTTTTTTATAAGAGATGTTATTTATTTATTCATGAGAGGCCCAGAGAGAGAGGCAGAGACACAGGCCCAGGGAGAAGCAGGCTCCCTTCAGGGGAGCCTAGTGTGGGACTTGATCCCGGGACCCTGGGGCCATGACCTGAGCCGAAGGCAGACGCTCAACCCCTGAGCCCCCCAGGGGCCCCTCAATTGCTACTTTTTAAAAAATAGATGGCAGTTCTCCACTGAAATTCTCCTTCTTGTCTTCTAGTTTCCCACATGTTAATTTAAATGATTTTGAACGGCATGCCTCATGACTCCGTATCTGAGCTTTTTGAATTATTAGATCTTGGACATTGTGTTTAAAAATACTATAGGGTTCTGGTGGCTTTCCCCACTGACAGGATTGCCTTTTGCTTTTGTCCCGCAGCTCAAATGGGGCAGATCACCTTCCTGCAATGGGGGCTGAGCTAACTGATCTGGGCCCCGGGTGTTCACAAGGCCTGTCTATTAATAGTCACCCCTGCCTTTTAGCGAGTAGCCCTCAGGGGCCCCAGCTGAACACCCAGGGCACTTACCGGAATCCTTCCTCCCCCTTAGCAGGCCCTCTTTTCCCACCAGAGAGACCGCTAGAAAGTGCTGCTTGGTTTTTGTCAGCCTTTTAGCGATAACTTTCTAACTGGTCTCATACAACCAACCCTGTACTGGTTTTGAATGGGCAAGCCAAACCCTGAAGGGGAAAAGTGGTGCTGAACCACTCATTTCTCTGTTTCCCTGGATGCCTTGTTAGCCCCACTTTCCAATTTTTCTCTCCCTGGCTGTGTGAAACTGCTTAACATTCAACTTCCCTCCCCCTCAACCATCACTTAGGCTCTGCTCCTGGGCTCCTCTCTTGATGCCAATTATTAATCTACAAATGCAAAGAGATGCGGAAGGTTGGGTTCCCCTCCTTGTGTTTCCCTGCCTTTCTGATCTTGGCCTCTCCAGTCCCACCTGCTCTGATAGCTCTGCGGTGCCTTCAAACAGTGTCAAAAAATCATTTACTTTTCTAGTTGCCCTTGGTTGGAGAGCTGGTCAGATACAAGCTGGTAGTCGGGAGCAGAAGTCCTTGAATATTTTTATTTTGTATATTGATTAATAAGTGCTCTTTATACATCCAGGATGCCAACTCTTAATTTGAAGTATGTGCTTTTTTCCTATTTTGTTAAGGCTTCTTTTAGATTCAGAGACCTATTTCCTAGGTCTATCATCAAATCTATTAGTCTTCTCCTTTAAGACTTCCATTAATACTTAGAAAAGCTTCTTGCCTTGCTCTCTCCAGACATTTTTCTATTTTTTCCTTTTTTAAATTTTTATTTAAATTTAATTTTGTTGTATAGGATTTTAGGGAACTAACTTGTATTCAAAAATTTATTTGACAACTCTTTGTTGCATAGGACATACTTTTCTACTGCTTTGGAATTTCACCTTTTTCATTTAGTACATTCTTGTTTGCATTCTGCTTTGTTTCTAAGCTCTCATTAAACTGGTTATTATCACAGTTATTATAACCAGTTACTGGTTATTATAACAGTAAATTTTGTAATTTACTGTTTCAGTTGTTCAACTTTATTTTTTTGTGATTTATTTTTTTAAAGATTTTATTTATTTGGGAGACAGAGAATGAGCAGGGGAGAGGAGCAGAAGGAGAGGGACAAATAGACTCCCTGGTGAGCAGGAAGCCTGACGAAGTGGGGTTGGATCCCAGGACCTCAGGATCATGACCTGAGCTGAAGACAGGCATTTAACCAACTGAGTCACTCAGGTGCCCCTAAGTTGTTCAGCTTTATTTATTTTTATTTTATTTTATTTTATTTTATTTTATTTTATTTTATTTTATTTTATTTTATTTTATTAAGATTTTATTTATTTATTCATGAGAGACATAGAGAGAGGCAGAGACACAGGCAGAGGGAGAAGCAGGCTCCATGCAGGGAGCCTGATTTGGGACTCGATCCCAGGACTCCAGGATCACGCCCTGGGCTGAAGGCAGGCGCTAAACTGCTGAGCCACCCAGGGATCCCAACTGAGTCAGTTACTAATGATAAGCCATCCAACGTGACCTTGCTAAAGATTCCTCTGTCTAAACCAGATTTTTTTTTTTTTAAGATTTTATTTAAGTTCAGCTTTAGCCATCTATTTTACCACCTGGTGAATCAAGTACCTTTTCATACTTTGTCAGTTTTGTCTTGGCTGTTCTGGTCAGGATTTCCTTGCTTACCAGGTTAGAAGTGATTTCCATCTAGACTAAAGTAGTAACAGCAGAAAAATAAATAAATAAATAAATAAATAAATAAATAAATAAATAAAAAATAAAGTAGTAACAGTGGAGATACTGAACAAGAGCAGAATGAGTGAGACCGAGTATAGGGCTTGAGGGATTTGGAGGCCAGAAATGGCCTCTCCCATGATGTAGCCTTCAGGTTTGGGAAACTGAGAGAATGTTAGCATCATTAACTAAGATTTATAATTTAAGAGAATTGGTTTGTAACAGAAACCAAGGGTCATGTGTTGAAAGACCAGAAGCAGGGGTAGCATAGAGAATGGTAAGATATTGGTGATTTAAAAAAAAAAAAAAAAAAAAAAAAAAAAAGCTTTACTGGCTGGTAGAAAAGAATGTTGACTTGGGAAAATTAAAAAAAAAAAAAAAGCAAGTGAGGTCAAGTGAAGCAAGTGGAGTAGGTATGAAATGAAATTTCTCATAACACCAGTTCCAAAGGATGTATGATTTTTAAGGACCAGACCACACCCAGCAGCCTTTCTTAAACCTGTTCTATGGTGCGAGATGTGCTGTTAGGCTGTAAACAGTATTTGCAGCCAATTTGAAGAGCCTGAGCTCGGGAGGCACACTGATCGAGTTTGAGGAGTTCTGGGGGACAAAATAGTTGCAAGTGAGGGATTAGGAAGCTACTAGTGAAAAACCATTAACATGACCCTGTAAGTAAATTCCTATTTCTCCAAGAAAGAAATGAAGCCACGCAGCTTACTGCAAATGTCAAATATGATCATAAGAGCTGAAAGTGTCTTGCAAGCTCTGTACCAACATAGGGCTGTGTTTTTATCTCTTGGTCATTTGTGTGAAGGATACGGTGGAGCTTGGGGAGCCCTGACCCCGTCTGTCTGGGTATCCTCCCTGCAGCCTGAGGCTGCGACAGCTGCTCAACCGAGAGCCAGGAGTCCAATTTATAAGGAGAATGTGCAGCTTTTTGGCATCTTTCACTTGTATCCCTACCAACTAGTCTTCCTTTAGTCGTCCCTAAAGAGGCTTGGAAAATAGCAGCTTGAGTTGTCTACACTAGGTCTCACCCGTTGTTTCAGCTAAAGGCAAAGGGCCAAGAGGGAGGAGATCTTTGAGATCTGTTTCAACGAGGCTTCTCTTGCTTCCTTTGACTTTGGGCATTTTCCTCTCCCGAAAATTTGGGCCACAGAATCAGACGTGCAGAATTTCAGCCTGGGAACAAATCGTTGGATTCATTGGACTCCTTCTCCTTTTGTTTTTCTTTTCATTTAATCATTGACCCAAATGAAGAACCGAGAAGACAAGGCTGAAATCACCTTGGTGTGTACACCAAAAGCGGAGCTAGATCCAGGAAACCCAGTTTCCTTACAACAGATTCAGACACTTTCACTATACTGCAGTGATCACTAAATTCATGTTAATTTGCCGGATTAATTTACTGCATCACTTTGCATATTGTGCCCTTCCCCCACCTCCTTTAAGATTCAGCAATATTTCTAATGCAGAAGAATAAAAAGTGGTTTCGATCCTCTCTCCTCAGAGTATCAGATTTCTCAAAAGAGCTGACACAAGGCACTTTTGTAACCAAATTTAATATGAAAGCACTGAGAGTATGCAAATAAGGCGCAAAGCCAGACTTTGGAAATGAGCTAAAGACATCAGGAATGAACATGGTGCCATTTTGGAGATGAGCCTCCAGGCCTGTTCTCCTGTTCTTTCCTGGTTCAACAGCCACAAGCAGCCCCACCTCCAAACAGTGTGGCCCGTGCTGTGCATGCACACCTGGCCTCGCCACACACAGAGGGAGCTTTGTATCAACTCTCGTTTTTTTTTTTTGTTTTTTTTTTGGCATTGTCTGTTCAGACGTGCTTACCACGTTCCCCCCCCCCCCCATCCTGTTCTGCTTCAGTGTCAGAAGGAAATGAAGCCACAATGAGAACAAAAAGAGCTATCACACCTTTTGTCCCCTGCCTCCTCCTCCCTCCTCACAGTCCTCCCCACATCGAACTACTCCACCCCAGTTGGACTCAAGCGTGACATCCTCACCTGCCTGAAAGAGGAATGATAAGCCAGGACACCTGCCAACAAGTGACCCCCCGACGCCAGAAGCTTCTGTAAGTGCCAGGTCTGCACAAGACCTAAGCCAGAGCAATGGCATTGTCCTTGGAAGAGTTCGTTCACTCCCTCGACCTCAGGACCCTGCCAAGAGTCCTAGAAGTCCAGTCAGGCATCTATTTTGAAGGTAAGCACCCTCCCATCTCTTGGCTGGCAAGAAAGTGCTTAGAAGGCTTGCACTCTTGGGATCTGGAGGTGGGAAATTTTAATAGAAAATATATGAGTTCCATGGGAAGAAAGGTCATCATCACCCAAGAGAGGAAGTAATTAACTGACGAAGGGTTACGATCCAAGAGTGCTCCAGAGAAGAAGCGAGATAGGATTCTGGGGTAGGTAGGGAAAAGGAATTGAGTGAAGGTTTTTGAGGGTTTTTTTGTAGGCCTTCAAACAGTCTATCATGAATGGTGGATTATTTGTCTCTTCTTTGAAATGAGTGATTACTCCAGGAGTGGAAAGTTACTATTCATGTTTATGTTTCCAAAATATAAAAAATAAAATTTAGTGATCTTTTTAAAGCAATTATTAAAAACACAATGCTTAGGAAGAAAAACTAACCAGCCTCTTAATCACTTCACAATGTTGCTTATACCAATGTTTCTCTCACTTTTTCTGTAGTGGCCTAAATCCTAATTCCTTAAATAATGATGTTCTTATTTGAAGGTATAAAAATTAGTGTCTACCAATCACAAGATAATTTTTAAGAATCTATGTTGAAAATTCAGAGTTCAATTAAGATTCTCGAATAATGAGTTAGTGTGTTTTGATGTGACTTACTATGTAAATTCAGTAAGTAAGAGAATGATAAAACCTACAAAATATACCCTCGCATCTTTAAGGAGTGAGTTTGAATACACGCAAGACAAAGAGTTATTTTCTAGGAAAATACGTTTCTGGTCACAATAGTGGTAGAATTAGATCCAGAAGAACTACTGGGAAATTAAGTCAAAGAGCTGTTGGTAGGCAAATCTTTCCCATTCATAGACAAAGTAATGTTTTAGATATTATATTATATTATGAAATAAAGATTGACAACTGTCACATCTGGTTCAGACACACACACACACACACACACACACACTCACCTGCTGTCATCATCAGCTTAATGCAGAGTTTTGTTTAATTCATTTGTAAATTATGTGAAATATTTTGAAATCTATACAATATTATGAAATCTATCTTTGTTCCTAAGCAAGCCCCAAATCATTTTTATCTCATGGTTTGTGCTTTTGAAGCTTTGCATATGAAATTACAAAGATATTTTTTATTACTGTATATAAACTTTACTTCTCACTTAGTCTTTAACCCACTTGGAGGATGCTTCATGATGCAAGGTAGAGGGATCCAATTTTAGATTTTTCCATATAAAAAAACCTGATTTCCCAGGACCATTTACTAAGCTAGTCATCCTTCCCCAATTGTTTTGTGTTGCTACTTTAAATCTTATTTTGTACTCACATCTGGACTAGTCTGTCTCTGAAATATTTCTCCTATTCCACTGCTCTATTTTTTTTTTTTTTAGTTGTGCCCAAATCACCCTGTGAGTATAATGCTGGTTCTGGGCTAAATGTTAAAATATATTTCATGTATAGACCAGCCCCTTGTTTTTTACTCCTTTTTTCTAAATCGACTTAGCTATTCATAGACCTTTTAATCAGTTTTCAAAGAAATTAATTTGTTACTTAAGAAATCCTAGAAGAGGGATGCCTGGGTGGCTCAGCGGTTGAAGTCTGCCTTAGGCTCAGGGCATAACCCCAGGGTCCTAGGATCAAGTCCCACATTGGGCTCCCTGCATGGAACCTGCTTCTCCCTCTACCTGTGTCTCTGCCTCTCTCTCTCTGTGTATCTCATGAATAAATAAATAAAAATTTTTTAAAAAAGAAGAAATCCTACTAGATTTTGCATCAGATTGTAATGAGTTTATAGATTAACTTGAGAAGATTTGGCATTTTTATGTTGCCTTACAAAAGAACATAGCATGTCTTTCCATGTCTTTCTGATCATCTTCATTCTTTAATACTTTACTACTATGTTATACTTCAATTAAGAGACAGGAGTGTACATCTTGATGAATTTTCACAAAATAAACACATTTATATGTCACAAGTCACAAAATAGAAAATTACAAATATTATTCTGAAAGCCCTAGTTTGTGCCCTTTCTCAATTATTATCCACCAGCTTCCCCAAAAGTAACCATTATCCTGACTTTTGTCCATTTATGAACTTTATATAAATGAAAAATGAGGCAGCCCAGGTGGCTCAGCGATTTAGTGCTGCCTTCAGCCCAGGGTGTGATCCTGGAGACCCGGGATCGAGTCCCGTGTCAGGCTCCCTGCATGGAGCCTGCTTCTCCCTCTGCCTGTGTCTCTGCCTCTCTCTTTCTCATGAATAAATAAATAAAATCTTTTTAAAAAAAGAAAAATGATAGTATGTATTCTTTTTGGGTTGGCATATATGTTCAACATTACCTTTGTAAAATTAATCCACGATGTTCTTTTTTTTTTTTAAATTTTTTTTATTTATTTATTATAGTCACAGAGAGAGAGAGAGAGAGAGGGGCAGAGACACAGGCAGAGGGAGAAGCAGGCTCCATGCACCGGGAGCCCGACGTGGGATTCGATCCCGGGTCTCCAGGATCGCGCCCTGGGCCAAAGACAGGCGCCAAACCGCTGCGCCACCCAGGGATCCCAATCCACGATGTTCTATATAGCTTATTCCTTTCAGTGTGTATAATAGTCTCTTGGTTAACTATATCACAATTTATTTATCCATCCTATTGCTAATGGGCATTTGGATTATTTCCAGTTTGGAGCTGTTCCTAGTAACGTTGTCAGGAACATTCTTGTACGAGTATGTTCACACGTATATACACGTATGTTCACATTTCTGTGCATTTAGTTGGGTATATAAATAAGTGGAATTGCCATGTCATGTGGTACATGTATGTTCAGCCTTGATAGATAATGTTAAACAAGTTTTCAAAGTAGTTATCCCAATTGATCCATGTCTTTGGCAGTACTTGATGTTATCAGTCTTCATAATTGCAGTTATTCTGGTTGGAGTATAATGGTTTGCTCGTGGTTTTAGTTTGCATCTCCCTGGTGATTAATGGGGTTGGGCACCTTTTCTGTGTTTATTGGCCTTTTGGAAATGCTACTTTATTTATTTTTTAAGGATTTTATTTTTATGTAATCTCCAAACACAGCATGGGACTCAAACTCACAAATTCAATATCAGGAGTCACATGCTCTACTGACTGAGCCAGGAGCCCCAGAAATGCTATTTTATGAAGAGATTGTTCGTGTCTCTTGCTAATTTCTTTATTGGGTTTTATAAATTCTTATTATAGATTAGACTATATATATGTGTGTGTGTGTGTATGTGTATAGTACTGATCTTTTGTCAGTTACTTATATTGCACATATCCTCTCTTCTAGACTGACATTTCATTTTTTAAATGGCAACTTTTGATGATGGAAGTTTTAAATTTTAGTGTTAGTGTAGTTAATTTATAACTATTTTCCTTTTTGTGGGTTGTCAAAGAGATCTTCTTTATCCTAAATTCATAAAGATATTCTTTTAGCATCTACTCCATTGGTAGAGATCTGCAGTCTACCAGAATTGATTTTTTTGTTGTTGTTGTTGTTGAGATCAGGGTTTATTTTTTTTCTTCTATGGAACCAATTGGTGAAGTAACTTTGACTGAAAAACTACCTTTTTCCTACTGCCTTACTGCATTACATTAGTAATAGACAGTGTCCATACATGTGTGGGTCTCTTTCCATTCTATTCTGTCCATTCAACTAATTACTATCCTTACATTAATTTTACCTTCTTAATTAATACAGGTTTGGAACAATATACAATTTATATTATATATGATAATGATATGATAATGATGATGCTGCAAAAGCTGTGGTTCTAAAACTTGGTTGCACATGAAACACCTGGGAAATATAAAAAATATTGATGCTGGGTCTCTCCTCAAAGATAAGGATTTAATTATGTAAGAGATAAGGTATCACCAGCAGGTTTTGAAAAATCTCCCTGATGATTATAACATGCAGCCAAATTTGAGAATTACACTGTAGAATAAGTTCTTCCAATTTACTATTCTCCCTCAAGTTGGGAAGTTTGAATTTTCATATACATTTTAGAATTAACTTATGAACTTTCATAAAAGTTCTTTTGGCATTTTGCTCTTGGTTTAGAGAGAATTAGCATCACTTTACATCAAGTCTTCTGATCCATAAATCTGAGATAGCTACCTAGTTATTATACAGATCTCTTCATTTTATGGCTTTTCTTGTGTGGCGTTCTTGTACTTCCTTTTTTCTTAATTTAATTTTTTTTTCATTCCATTATAAATAGTACCTTTTGAAACTTTCATTTTCTTTGTTGTTTTTGTTGAATTCTAAAAATAATATCTTTAGATTATTTTGTATTTGTTATGTATGCATTCATGTGCTATATGAATATTGATGGATCTCATTTATTCTTTCCAATTATTGTATTTTTTTCTTCAGTAAAAAAACTGACTAGTGCTTCTACTATAGTACTGAATAGGAGTAATGATAAAAGGCCTCCCTATCTCATTCACAACCAGAGAGAAGATTTCAATAATTCATTTTGAAGTATGTTTGTTTTAAGTTAAAGAAATTTCTAACTTTCTAAAAATAGATTTTTTAAAATCATGAATGTATGTTTATCACTTATTCTTTCTGTGACTTTTGTGATGATTATATTTTTTCATATTGATTGATTTTTATTTTTTTTTAATTTTTTTTTTATTTATGATAGTCACAGAGAGAGAGAGAGAGAGAGGCAGAGATACAGGCAGAGGGAGAAGCAGGCTCCATGCACCGGGAGCCCGATGTGGGATTTGATCCTGGGTCTCCAGGATCGCGCCCTGGGCCAAAGGCAGGCGCCAAACCGCTGCGCCACCCAGGGATCCCCTGATTGATTTTTAAAATGCTGAATAAGCCTTTTCCCTATGGAATAGAACCAATTTGGGATCACTAAATATGGTTTACTAATTCTTATTCTTTTAAGATTTTGTATCTCTCTTAGGGAATGAAATTGGCATATAATTTTTATTTCTTCTAATGTCCTAGCCATATTTTTGTACTGAGTTATGTTGAACTTAATATAACTTTATGGCTAGAGTCTTTTTCTTCTAAAGTCATATTCTTATAAAAATATGCGAATTTAGAGTTACTTCTCATTTAAATATTTAGTAGACTTCCAAATGAAACCATTCCAAGCTGGTATTTATAACATAGAGATCTTTTTAATTATGACTTCAGATTTTTAAACAGTAAGGTTTCTTATCTATGAGCATAGTTTTTCTCTCATTAAAACAAAAACAGAAAACCTATCTTCTAGACTAGATACTAAAGTTCAATAAAATGTCTCCTAGACTAGTTCCTAGAATGCACACACACACACACACACACACACACACACACACACATATATATATATATATATATATATATATATATATATAGCTACAGTTGTCTTTCTTCTGTTTTCTCATTGGGTATCACTGAGGTAGAGGAATGCAAGTAAATATCAACAATGCTGATGAACTCTTACTAATTATAATAGCTTACGTTTTTTATTTCATTGGTTTCCTATAACCAATAGATATTGATATTAGAAAGTTTCAAGAGTTGCATCTCTTTCCTACTATGTTTACAACTTTTTCTTCCCTATCTTTATAGTGTAGGCCTGGCCTCCAGTGCTATACAAGCAGTAATGGAAATCCTTGTCTAATTCCTAATCATAAAGGAAATGCATCAAAAATTCCTTTCAGCTCAGGGCGTGATTCCAGAGTTCTGGGATCCAGTCCCACATTAGGCTCCCTGCATGGAGCCCGCTTCTCCCTCTGCCTATGTCTCTGCTTCTCTCTCTGTGTCTCTCGTGAATAAATAAATAAAATCTTTTTAAAAAAATTCTTTAAGTGTGATATTCTTAAATCGGTATTTAACCTCCACTAAATTAAGAAGGTTTTCATTCATTCCTACTTTCTAGGTGTTTTCATAATAAATAGGTATTGAACTCAATTTTTCCCTCGTTGATTAAGATAATAATGTACTTTGATTTTTTTTAGTCTGTTAATGTACATTACCTTTAAAGAATTTTTGAGTTGAGGGGCGCTTAAGTGGCTCAGTCAGTTAAGTGTCCGACTCTTGGTTTTGACTCAGGTCATGAGCTCAGAGTTCTCGAAACGAGTCAGTCAGGGGTCTACTGGAAGATATTCTCTCTCTGCCCCTGCCCTGTCACTTGCACACTCCTACATCTGCACTCTCTCTCTCTCTAAAAACTAAATATATAAATCTTTTTAAAAAAAGAATTTTTGAGTTGAAGAATCCTTTCATGTTATATATACATTTTCAAAATACAGTGTAGAAGTTTGATAATGTATTTAAGATTTTTGCATTTAATAATATTTGGTGGGTTTTTTTTTTAAGATTTAATTTATTTATTCATGAGAGACAGAGAAGCAGAGACACAGACAGAGGGAGAAGCAGGATCTCTGCAGGGAGCCTGATGCGGGAATCGATTCCAGGACCCCAGGATCATGACCTGAGCCAAAGGCAGACATCCAACCACTGAGCCACCCAGGAGCCCCTCATATTTGAAATGAGCCAATAAATTCATCTGTTTTCAATTTGAGGCAACACTAGCTTCCCAAAAATAGCTATAGAGATTTTTGTTGTTTTCTATTTAATGGGTAATTTGCAAAAACAAAAAAAAAGGCTTAAATTCTTCCTTAAAATTTAGACGAATTCTCCTGTAAGAACTACTGACTGACTACAGAATTTTTTGGGAGGAAAATCGGAATTTGATTTTGTTAATATGCCCTCCTTTTTTGCTTTTTTCATTGATTCCTGACTTGATTTTCATTATTTTCTTTCATTTTTCTGTTTGTTCCCTTGCTTATTATGTCTAGTATCCTAGGTTGAATCAGTAGTCATTTTAGAACATTTCTTGATTCTCTTGATTATACTTTAAAACTGTAATTTTTCTTCTAAGTACTTCTTTAAATGTTTCTAGTGATTTTTGTCAGGTAGTGTTCTATTATGAGGTTCATAGTACAGTTTATTCCTTTTCAATCTAATGACTATTTTATCTATTTACTGATACTATGGGATTTTCTTTAGGTATTCTTTTGCTTTTAATTAGTAATTTTATTGTATGTTGTTAGAAAGCAATAGTCTGTATTATGTTGGGGGTTTTTTGGAATTGATGAAGGCTTCCGTTACTTTATCGTATGAAATATATCCTACTTTGGAAGTATTTCACATGTGCTAAACGAAAGCATATGTTTTGTTGTTTGGTATAAGATTGCTCCATATATACCAAGTAGCTTGAGTTTTTAATTGTTTTGTCCCAATCTCGCTTTCACTGCTTATTTTTCATCCGCTTTACCTATCATTTGCTGAGAGGATTATATAAAAGAAATCCTTCAACAGTTGTTCACTTATCTAGTTTATTCCTCATTTCTGTCTTTTGTTTTTGAAGTTGAGTTGTTTCATGTTAATGAGGGTTATATATTCTGACCCTATTTTTATCATCTTTTTTTCTTATATTTTTTTAAGTTCTATTTTGTTGGATAATATTATTACCTCTCTAGTTTTCTTGTGAACTATCTTTTTCTAAGCATCTACTTTGAATATTTTAGTGTCTTTTGTTTTTAGTGCAAGGAAATATATTCTTTTTTTTTTTTTGAAACATATTCTTTATCTTCTTTTTGCTTCTGCTAATAGTATAGAAAATAGAACCAGATTTTGCCCATCTTGTGGTCATGACTCCATGAGAGGAGATTTGGGGGGAAGGAAGGTTTGAGGGAAATTGAGAAAGGCTGACATGCAGTTCACTCTTACTGGTTTGAATGCTCCCAACTTAACACAGGAATAATAGGCAGGATGATACTCTAATAACATGTTGCTCAAGAACTTATAAATGGCCTTACTGATATGAAACATAAAACTGTGGATTAAAGCTCAAGATTGTACCTCCTAGCTGTTCAAAATGAGAGATGATTTCATGGTCAACTTACAGCATTTGACATTTGCTACGTCCCTCTCTTAAGAAAAATAGGCTTCATCATAACCCTGGAGATTGATATGTAGATTAATTAAGCTGTTGTATGTAAAATATTTAGCAAAATGACGGGCCTGTAGAAATCTTATAGGAAATCCTAACCATTATTATGATTACCATAATGTTGGTATATAATGAGGAACACTGATCAACAATTTCTAAAAAAATAAAATAAAACTAATTTGAATTCCATTGCTGTTACATGTACATACATAAATTAAATATGGAGAAAAAACATTAAAAGTTAAAATATTAGCAATAAAAACACTCAGAGAAACCGTAGAAGAATATATTTAACTAGGGGTTTTTAAAAAAATGAAAAATTGAACTTGTAGAGTAGAAAACTTTCTTATTAAAAAATATATAAATGTGCATAAAATCATTAATAACAATAAATATAAAAGAATAAAAATTTTAAAATGGGAGAAATATATAAAAGACAATTCACATGCTAGAAATCATATAAACATTTTGAATTTATTAATTTATTATTATAAATTATATAATAATATAAATATATTATTATTTATTAATTTTTTATAAATGCAAATAAGTAATAAATCATTATTAATCCTCCTGGATCACAGATATTAAAAAGATTCACAAAACCTGAAGTCATGAATGTACAGAAATGAGAGAAGGCATGATCAGTGGGTATGTAAACCATTATAGACTTTCTAGGAATCAGTTGAGCAATATGCATCAACATATAATGTGAATTTTAGTGGGGAAAAACACAAAGCCCCTATCCTATTGGAGCCTCTATTCCAGTGAATGGGACAAATGACAAACAAATGCAAGATTTAAAATATATACAAGGGCCATGAAAGACTAAGTAAATAGAAAGTAAACTGAGGGGGACAGAAGGGATTTTTTTTTTTTTTTTTTGGTAGAGTGATTAAGGCAGGTATCTCTGATGAGATGAAATTTGAGCAGGGACCAGAGTAAACTGAGGAAATGAGCCCTTGCACATATCTGGGAGAACATTTCTGCAGAGACTGAGCACACGTAAACCACATAACGGCTTTCTTCATCTAATTGAGAAACTCTGAGGAAGCCAGTGAAAATGAAGCAGAGCAACGAGGGGAGGATGCTGGGAGATGTGGCTGAGGACGTGGGGAGGCACCGGTTCTGCAGGCTCTGAAGGCCCTGGCTATCCCTAACCTTCTGCAGGGTGAGGAAGCGGGGGGCGGGGGGGGGGCTGTATATAAGGTGGTCAGGGAAGGCCACTCTACACAGCTGATTTAGGAGCAGAGGCTCGGTGTTGAGAAGCAATTAGCCAAGAACAGATCTGGGAGATGAGGTTCCAGACTTATGAGTGAAAAGCTCATGTAAACATCTAGAGACCAAAAAGAGCTTGATCTGTCTGAGGAAGAGAAAATTACTCCTGTCACCCCCAACATATAGAAGAAAGCAGAAAGGAAAGTGATAAGAGAAGATAGATGTGCATTCGACAGAGTGGTTGTGGAGACCAGGGGAAAGGACCTTCCATGCTGGATACAGCAGTTCTTTATTGGTCACATGAAATAGAAATATCTGGTATTTATCCAAGCAGCAATTTCAAGCAGAGAATTGAAAAACCAGTTTTGGCTGCAGAGGGAGCTCACGGCTGGAATGCCCCATCTGTGACCTAATTGATCAGGACTTTATTTGATCATAAACTTCATCAGTTAAAAAAAAAAATGAGCACGTATCCTTATTATATGTATTTCTTTATTGCTATTGATGGCCATTCCAAAACACACACAGTAATAAAAATTGTAAGAGAATAAAGTGAGGATCAAATTGACAATATGCAGAATATATCATACATACTTAGAGCAGATTTTCCTCAGGTTGGTGGCTATCAATCTATATGTGAAATAATCTTCATAAATCTGATTTTGGCAGTTTCTTTAGATAGCAACTGTATGAAGCTGATGACAGGTTTGTACTAGGAATAGATGTGTCACTCTGCCATTTTCTTCTTGGTAGGCTCTGCAGTCTTCAACTCTCAAGTGTCTTTGTGAGCATCTTGCAAAGTTATTGTCTATTTTGTGAGAGCGTCGTTAAAATCAGGTTATAACAATTCTTAAATCAACTTAACTTGATGCATATAAAATTCATTGTATGGAAGTAATGCAAGTAAATGAATGGTTAGGACAATTTTTTTAAAATTTTAATTCCAGGGATCCCTGGGTGGCGCAGCTGTTTGGCGCCTGCCTTTGGCCCAGGGCGCGATCCTGGGGACCGGGATCGAATCCCACGTCGGGCTCCTGGTGCATAGATCCTGCTTCTCCCTCTGCCTGTGTCTCTGCCTCTCTCTATCTCTCTCTATCATAAACAAATAAAAAAAATAAAATAAAAATTTAATTCCAGTATAGTTAACATACAATGTTATATTAGTTTCAGGTGTACCATATAGTGATTCAACAGTTTCCTATATTACTCAGTGTTCATCAAGATAAGTGTGCTCTTAATCCCCATCACCTATTTCACCCATCCCCCCACCCACCTCCCTTCTGATAACCATCAGTTTTGTTCTCTAGAGTTAAGAGTCTGTTTTTTGGTTTGTCTCTCTGTCTCTCTTTTTTTCCCCTTTGTTCATTTGTTCTGTTTCTTAAATTCCACATGTGAGTGAAATCATACGGTATTTGCCTTTCTCTGATTGACTTATTTCACTTAGTGTTATACTCTCTAGATCCATCCACGTTGTTGCAAATGGCAAGATTTCATTCTTGAAATCTGAATAGTATCCCATTGTATATATACCACATCTTGTTTAAAAGTTATCTAGCTAAATTTGGGGGATCAGATGAAAGGAGGAACCCTGCTCTAGCACCATTTTGCCTCTCTCTACCATATTCATCTATTGATGGACACTTGGGCTGTTTCCATAGCTTGGCCATTGTAAATAATGCTGCTTTAAACATAGGGCTGCATATACAACACTTCAAGTAAGTGTTTTTGTATTCTTTAGCTTAATACCCAGTAGTGCAATTACTGGATCATAGGGTAGTTCTATTTTAAACTTTTTGAGGACCCTCCACACTGTTTTCCACCGTGGCTGCACCAGTTTGCATTCTCACCAAAGGTGAACAAAGATTCTTTTTTCTTGATTAGAACAATTCTTTTAGCGCTCATTTTTTGGAATTCCCAATCTGATTCAGTATAATGTAAACTATATATGCCATGTGACCCTCTGATGTAGGAATAAATTAGGATTTCTTAGTAGTAATTATTAGTAAGTTTGAAATTAAATATTACAGGGATGCCTGGCTGGCTCAAGTGGAAAAGCATGCAACTCATGGTCTCAAGTTGCGAGTTCAAGCTCCATGTTGGCTATAGAGATTACTTAAATAAATAAAACTTGAAAAAAGCTAAAATTAAATTTCAGAAAACATTTACATTAACTAGTAGTAGAGCTTAATTTTCTTATTTTATGTAGAAATGAACATGAATTGAAGCTCATATTTTCTTCTCTTATCTCACATCTGATAATACTTTATGGAACATGTAGCCGACTTTAGAGATCTGTGTTAGGAGATAACATAATTACCATCACAAATCCCAGATTAAAGCAGTAGGTAAGCCAGTTCGTGAATAATTATAATTGTAGATAACTTGACCTGTGTCATCATATCATGTTCAATTCTTTGAAAGAATAGTTTATCACCAAGGAACAAATTTGAAGAATATATATAAAAAAAAAAAACTAGCGTTCATTTATTCTCATTTTCCCTTTGGAGTACCTCATAGGATTGCAATTCCTGATTTTTATAGCCACAGGCCTTTCGTTAGCCAATGGAATAAGAATAGAAGTAATGTATATCATTTGGAGGGAAGCGTTTTACGAACCAGTTCATGATTTAACACATTTTATCATGGTAGATCATGTCAACATGGAGCCTTGGACATTTTAGGTTCCTAAATGACTGCAATTATTAGATAACTTGCCTTCCTCCAACTGTAGTGGACAAGTAGTGTAATAAGAAGTATACCTTTATTGTTTAAATCTCTAAGACTTTGAGACTATTCGTCATATGAGCATAACCTTGACTTTCCTGATTGATACAGGTTATGTTTATTATGATTAGAACTGTACTTATTATCAGTTAAAATAATTAGACATAGAGATATACACTGGAGAGTCCTGTAATGTCAGGAAGGTTACTTGGTAATAATGCTACTGCATGTTCATGGGAAAGTGAATTCACTGCTCTGTGGTCAGGAAACATTACCTGTTGCTTCTTTAACTACTCTCCGTATTGCTAACATTACCATTTATCACCATTCGCTTCACATATGTAACCATTTTGACTTAAAAGTTTGGCAAAACAGAAAGTTTGTTTGCATTATTATCATGTTCTAGTGAACTGGATTTTGAAACACTTCTTTTTCTGCTTTACAGAAATAGTGCACACACGTGGCTAGCGAATTGGAAAATGCAGAAACGCAAAATTATCAATGACTTCATCAGAGAAATACTATTAATATTTTGATGTATTCTCTTCTAATTTTTATGAAATTCTGAGTTAACTTTTTAAAAAGAGAAAAATTGATGCCAAAATACCTTTCCCCATATTTTGTTCCCCACCACCCCCCTCAAGCTCCTACCCCCTTGGTTCAAGCCACCATAACTTATTAACAGGATTATCAAAATACACACTTAATTGGCCTCCATGTTTCTACTCTTTCATACCTAAAATTTATTGTCAGCATAACATCCAGAGTCACCCTTTGAAGTCGTACATCTGATTATGCCACTCGGTTAAAAAGCTTCCGGTGGCTCTCCATTTTTCCTTAAAATAAAAAATTTACAGTGGGTAACAAGGCCCTGCATTTGTTTATCCTTGCTCCCATTATTTAACTGAGTTCTTTGTTTACCAGTCTTCTCCTTCCAGCCACATCAGCTTCTTCACTATTCCTCAAACTTGAGGGTATGCTCCTGACATAGAGCTTTGCTCATGCTCTTCCCGTGGGCTGGCAAGTTCTTCTACCAGAAGTCATCTCGGCTAACTCCTTTATCTGTGAGACTTACCCTGCTCACCCTATATGATACTGCAAATTTTCTACCTTCCTCCCCTATACTCCCTATCCTTCTTATGTTTTTCGTTTTATTTGTAGCAAAACACCTATCTCTTTCTTACGTTCCTATGTAAGTTATTTGTTGTTTGTTTTTCTGTCTTTTTCTATGAGGTTTTTCTCACAGTTTATTTGAGGTATAATATTCTAAACTGTAAAATTCACCCATTGTAAGTGTACAATTAAATGATTTTTTGGTAACATAGAGTTGTGCAGCCACCACCGATGGTAGGCCATTTCCATCTCCTCAAAGAAGTCTCTTTGCCAATAACTGTCACTTGCATTTCCAGCCCCAGGCAACCATTGATCTGCTTTGTGTCTATAAATTTGCCCTTCCCTGACATTTCGTATAAAATAAATCATATAATATACAGTCTTTTGCATCTGGCTCTTTTTACTTAGCATAATGTTTTTGAGGTTCATCCATGTTGTAGCATGTGTAGGTATTTTGCTCCTTTTTATTGCTAAATAGTATTTTATTGTGTGGATATACTACCTTTGTTGATCCAACACCAGTTAAAGGACACTTGTATTATTCCCTTCTGGGGATATTATAAATAATGTATCATTTTACATTTACATTTAGAATGTGTTATGATTTTAGTTTCTCCAAATCCTTACTGAAACTTGGTATAGTCTTTTACATTATGCTCAATAGTATCTCATTGCATTTTTAATTTGAGTTTTCTTATGACAAATGGTGAACATTTTTTTCCTGCACTTAATAGCAACTTGTCCTTCTCTAAAAATGAAATATCTCTTCAAATTGTTTGCCCATCTTTGTTTGTCTTCTTGTTACTGAGTTATAAAAATTATTTCTGTATTCTGATATACAATTGCAAATATTTTCTTTCCTTCTGTGGTTTGTCTTTCCATTTTCTTAATGTTATCTTTTGAAGCAAAAAGATTTTAAATGTTGATGGAGTCTAATTTATCAATTTTTTTTTCTTTAAGGCTCCTGCTTTTATTCTCATGTTACTAACCCAAGATCACAAAAGTCTCTTCCTGTGCTTTGTGTTGGGGGAGTTCCCCAAATAACCCTTGGCTCTGATGATTTTTTAGAAATACAGAGCGCGGTAAAGCTGTTATACTCAGAGTTGTGGCAGATTACAGGGAAGGGATACAGATTAAAGTCAGCAAAGGAAAAGGCTTGTAGGGCACCAGTTGTCCTCTCCTAGTGGAGATAATATGGAGTATGCTTAATTCTCTTAGCACTAATATGTCACAACGCAAAGTATTTGTAATTTAGGGAAATTCATCTGTGCCTTTGTGTCTCGGGTTCTTATTGGAGCAGTAACACAGGCATGGAGTATTTGTGTAACAGACTCTTAGCGACTGAGTCTCCAGCCTCTCCAAGACGTCAAGTCTAATCCAGGACTCATGTGAATAAAAACAGGCATTCACCATAAAATCACATTGTTATCGTACGCTATCTGGTCTAGTCCAATAACCCAGATATACAGAAATACTGTTTTCTAGCAAGGCATTCCAAGGAGTTAGGTGTTAGCTCTTAGAAGTCTGTCAAAGAGCTAGTCCTTTCTTCAGAATGTGAGGGTTTGATCATTCCAACACTTTACTGCATAGTTTTAGAAGAATTTTATCTCTTATCTTTACATCTAAAATCTAGTTGAGTTAGCCAGAGTTTTTTAAGGCCTTAAATTCAAGTTACAGAAGAACCATCTCACTTTCTTCACAGTTACAAAGCATGCTGGGAACAACTCAGGTCAAAGGCTCTCTAGTTGAGAGAGGTGAGGAGTTATTCAAACAGATATCTGGATGAATGGCTTTCCAATTTGAGGGAACATTTTTAGCCAAATGTTATGGCAAGGATACGTATTTCAGGAAAAGTGAGAAACCAGTGAGACTGGAAGGAAGGGGGGAGTGATCAGAAATTATATCAGAGAAGAAATTGTGGAGAACCATATAAGGGCCTTTTGGACATTGCAAAAGTTTTACTCTTGAAAGGACTGGGAACGTGGAGATACTGACCTAAATTAGCAAAAAAACAACTAAAACAATGCTAGGATTCTCCTCTTTACAATGAATTTAGACACCATCACTCATTTTTTTCACTGTTTATCAAGAAGGAAAATGCTGATGAAACCATGCATTTGCAGAAGCCAAAGCATAGTTTTGCGTTTTGCTTCAGTGAGTCCATAAATATAATGCTCAAAAGTGTTTTTTAGACCAAATCTAAAATACTGTGAAGATGTTTTTCCCCTTTGGGAGGTAAAAATTTTAAGTACCATGTTTTGAGTATATTAAATATTATATTCTTTCTCCTTCCAAAATGTGTTGAAATCATGGAAATTATTCCTTAAAAGTACGTATTTATCTCCCTTCATTTTTTCCTCTGTTCTTTTTTCTTTTCTTCTTTTATAAATGAATAAAGTCTGGTTCTTGTCCTTGAGAATGCCATAGGTCAGTAAAAGGATATTGATTTTTTAAAATCAGTATTTATGACGCAATGCAAAATGTGCTCTACTAGACAAGAACTATTTTGAAAACACTGGGGAGAGCAGAGCTTACTACCCAAGAAGTCAGAGAAAGCTTGACAAGAGGTTGTGGTATTTTTTGCTGGGGCCTGCAGCCTGTATGGAAGATAATCAGATACATAAGAAGTTCTCAAAATCAGAGAAAAGTGCTTAGAATGTGTACAAGTCTGAACATTCAAAATGTCCAAGAACAGCTCAGGGAAAAAAATGAGTGGGAAATATCAGAAAGGAGATAGATCATGAGAGACTCCTAACTCTGGGAAACGAAATAAGGGTGGTGGAAAGGGAGGTGGGTGGGGGGGTGGGGGTGACTGGGTGACAGGCACTGAGGGGTGCACTTGATGGGATGTGCACTGGGTGTTATTCTATATGTTGGCAAATTGAACACCAATAAAAAATAAATTTATATATATATATAAAAGAACAGCTCAGGGAATAGTAGATAATCAGGTAATTTGTGGACATATTTCAAATGGCTTCTGAACTATAATAAGGATATTAGATTTTTCTGTAATCAATAGGGATCTATAAAAAGTTGTTATTTTTATAGTGTGTTTTTCTGATTACAAAAGTAGAACATACTCATTATAAATAATCTGAAAATTGCAGAAAAAGCTGAAGAATTTCTGAGATGTTTAAGGCAAAAGAATCTTCTCACATCCATGCTAGTTTGTCCAGATGTGAGACAAACACCAGAAGTTAAAAGCAGCTATAGATCTAGGAAACAGAATCCATAGTCGTTTTGGGTAGAATCTTCTGAACGTGACAATTTATGAAAAGCAGTGAGCAAGAGGGAGAAGGTGACGACAAACCTGAAGTTTCTGTATTAAGTAAATGTAGTAGATGATTAAAAAAATACTAATTTAAAGAGTTATTACAAGAGCAGCAGTAGTTTTGGAGATGGAGGCACGAATCAGTTATAGTCCAATGAGTTTGAAGCCTTTGATAGAAGATTCAGATGCAAATGAACATTGAGTCACCAAAACTGTCTTAAGAGGAGTAGTAAACTTGTCAGGCTTATCATTACAAATTTGTAAATGGATGAAAGAAGACTTGTTATTTCAGGGATTACCCTATAGTCCATACGTCAGGTCCAAAGAAATAAGTTGGTCTCAATGAACATCAACATTGGAGGTACAGACAGAGGAGGAACCTGTCAAGTCAAATGACAACAACAACAACAACAACCTCCTCCCCTGACCCCCGCAGGACCCCCGAACCTTCTTGTTTGTTGGAGGAGAAGCAGGAGCAAGTAGGGTAGTTTGGTGGTGAAAAGAAATGACATACAGCCCTAGATTAAGAGATGTCAGGGATAAATGTTTGCTTTCGGTACATAGTATACAGTAGGTTATTAATTATAATTATAGCCCTATATACTGAAGGCTTATTATGGGCCAGGCACTGTACTATGCCCTTTGTATATAAGTTTGGGTGTGCAAGCATATAATAAACATATTTTATGCATGTGATTGTCTCTACTTAAATATATCTAGCACAACATATATAAATAAATGAAACTTTATATATGCTCATCTGTACACAAATTTAGTGTTCATATGTATACATGTACACATGTAATCCTATTTAAATTATTTAATTCATTATAGTTACAAAGATACTTAATCCTTGGAGGTATCTTGTGATATTATTATTATTATTTCCATTTTCAAGGTCACCTGTTTGTTGTATCACCTACCTCCGGCCCAAGGATAAAATTTAGAGTAAAATTTTTCTTGCTCTGCCCACCTAAAGAGTTTATGAAATTCTGTAGTGAATCCTATCATTATAGATCATCAATGTTTTTAATAACTTATTACTGATTAATGACCATGATTATAATTTGAGCAGTATGACATTAAATAATTAACTCTAAAAATGGTTGAATAAGTACCCTGAATAATGATACTTGGTGAATTGTGCATTATATGAACATGACTTTTATGGATTTGATGCATATACAAGAGTTCATATGGCAAAAAATTACACCTGTTTTAATGCCAACATAATTATTTAACAGCTAATTGAACTTAATTTTCTTCAGGCTTACTCAGCTAGGGACACAGTAGTAAAATCAGGGCAAATTTGAAAATTATAGCATAGCCTTCAACTTGCATTTATTCATATTTCATAGGCTTTAAATATTCAGATAAGAAAAACCTCTTTTTCTCTTTTTCATATGTATTCACAACATCGATACTGGTTCATGTGAACTTTAGAGAAATTACATTATGTAAAAATCTAATGAAATATGGCCTGCCACATTTTTAGAAACAAATTTTAGCTAAATGAAAACAGGATACCAGTATTTATCTACATGAACTTATATATTTATATTTTTATTTATTTACATATTTTTAAAATATTTATTGATTTACTTTAGAGAGAGAGCACATATGAAAGCATGGTGAGGGGGTGGGGAAGAGGGAGAGTAAAAAAATCCCAAGTGGATTCCCTGCTGACTGGGAGCCCAATGCAGGGCTAGATCTCATGACCCAGAGACCATGACCTGAGCCAAAACCAAGAGTCCGATGCTTAACTAATGGAGGCCCCGAGACACCCCAGTACATTTATAAATATGTATTAAAGACAGGGATTGCATTTCTGAAGTAGAATTTTTCTGCATGTTTGTAACATGTTCTGTTGAGCTTCACAGGTATGAAACTGCTGCTGAGATTCAGGACAGCCTAGGTTCACAGATGTTGAAAATTGAAAACTTTTTATATCTGAGCTTTAAAATGAGGTAAAGTTTGTTACATCTCAAATTTAAAATTGATAATGATTTATTAAATAAATATAAATTTGCTCTGTTGTGTCAGTGGCATCTGGTTGGAAACTAAAATTATTACCAGAACAGAATTCGGAAAACTTAAATATTCGGTTTCATTGAAAAATATATATTGAGGGGCAGCTGGGTGGCTCAGCGGTTGAGTGTCTGCCTTGGACTCAGGTTGTGATCCGGGGGTTCTGGGTCGAGTCCTGCATGGGGCTCCCCGCAAGGAGCCTGTTTCTTCCTTTGCCTATGTCTCTGCCTCTCTCTGTGTCTCTCATGAATAAATAAACAAAATCTTTTAAAAATCAAAATCAAAATATATATTGAAATTACATTTGATAATATGCAAAAATTCCATTTGTAGTTACATTCTTTTAGGGCATAATAGTGTTTAAAATGATGTTGATTTTTTTTTCTGTAAAAACTTTGGAACCATATTTTGTTATCTCAGACCTGACATTCCAGTTACTGTATAATTTGGCTCCTAGAATGCCTTCAGGCCCTACACTACCGATCAATAAGAAGTTCCCCTTTCAGAATAATTAAACATTACATTAAAAAAATAAAAATATTTGAGGTTTAAAAAATGAAAAGAATTTTACAAGTTCAATGCTTTTTTGTATGTGTGCTTGAATGGAATACTTTTCCCCCCTAAACTTTAGCTCAAACAGGCTATATTTTAGGAAAAAGTCCTAAAATAGGTACATTAACAACAAGCAAAGCAGCTCAGAAAAGAGTAATTTCAGTTGTATTATATACAAAAGGTGCAGAGCAGATGACTGCCAGAAAATGTTTTGTGGTGTTTACTAAGTGGAGACGTTCCAAAGTGTGGACATTTTTGTACAATGGAGTACATTATTCACATCTGTAGTGGAGTGCTCACACTTAAACACTTCTAACCTATTTATTGTGAAGTGCCAACCTGGACTGTGCAATACAAAGTTAAAAAAAAATGGAATGCTGGCATATGTTTTGCATATAATCATATAAATATAGATTATTCATATACTTACTTTGTTTTGTAAGAATAAAGAAATGACTGAGCAAGAAGCTAAGTAAAAATTGTATTGTCTGCTAGCTTTTCAAATGCTGTGAAATGGACATTTTGGTTTGGGATATTAATTACATAAATTCATTTTAATGGGTACCAATTATGGGTCAGTTATTTCACACTGAACGGGATTTGCAAAAGGAAAAGAATATAGAAATTTTTGGCTGAAGTGCAGTAGTTTGTTTCTGTGTATTATGAGACTGATACTGAGACTCCTAACTGGGAAAGGGGTGGTGGAAGGGGAGGTGGGCGGGGGGTGGGGGTGGGGGTGACTGGGTGACGGGTGCGGAGGGGACACTTGATGGGATGAGCACTGGGTGTTATTCTATATGTTGGCAAATTGAACACCAATAAAAAATAAATTAAAAAAAAAAAGAAGTATGAGACTGATAGATCTTGTTCGACACTGCTCGATGACCCCTAGGCAGTATTGAGGATGGAAGAGAAGGTAACTTCAAGTAATGTGTAAAAAAATCAGAAAAATTATATTTAGAAATGCCTTGGATGCAACATCCAAATTCTTGAATTTTAAAACTTTTCATTTTAATTGGGACATCTATTTTTACTCCTAAAAAATATTTGGAATCACTGCACCATTTTAAAACTAAGATTTTAGCAAAAACCATGAGATGAAATTTACTTAAATGAGATGAAATTCACTTAAATTTCATGTATCTATTTTCCATGAAATAATGCTTTTTAAATGGTAATGAACAGCCATTATTTAGCAAGATTTTATTTTAAAGAAAAATAGCTTATTGGAAAATGGATTAAGTTTTCTGCCAATCTGTGTGATGGAACTGGGTATCCAATTTTCTGATTGTTATAAACAGTAATTAGGTTTCGGGAGTTTTACTCTAGGTTAGTTAGAAGTGTTGGTTTTAGTGATTCAGCATTTGTGTCGGTTAGGGAACGAACCCCTGACCCATAAACAATGTGTGAATTCTAACCACAAACTCAAGAACACTTTTTTTTTTTTTTTACTTCTCAATTGACATCAGAAAAAGCTCGAAACATATTTAAATAATTTTTTCCAGAACTCCTGAAATCAAATCATGTGAGTTTTGAATTAACTGTGCGTCGTCAGAGACACCACTCTGCCCTTGAACATTGATACCGTAGTAATCCAAACATGTTTCTGTTTAAATATGGTGTGTGCATTTATTTCAGAAGTCAAAAAATCTGCTACCATTTAGCAGGATAAAAGAACTGATAGAATCTTGACAATAGCGGAAATTTGAACCTGACCGAGGTCAGAAGCAGGCAGGCTCTTACCCTTCCCGTCTTCCCTTCCATTCCCTTTTGTAGGTTAGTCGAATCACATCGGGTACATTTACAGGCGCTCTTTTTTTTTTAAGATTTTATTTATTTATTCATGAGAGACACACAGAGAGAGAGGCAGAGGCCCAGGCAGGGGGAGAAGCAGGCTCCATGTGGGGAGCCCGACGCGGGGCTCGATCCCGTGACCCGGGTCACGCCCTGCCCCCCCCCCCCCGCCCCTACAGATGCTCTCCCGTATGTACCGTAGTAAAACACGAGGTGGGGGTGCACGATACTGGAGAGGCCTTGTACGTGTGTGTGCGCGTGTAGCCCCATCCGCTAGAGGCTTGCGCTCTTTGAAACATCAGGGAACACGGCGCCTGTGACCCTAGTGACCGCATCAGACCCGGTGGAGCCGGGGCAGCGGCGGGCGAGCTGATGCAGGGGCGCCTCCGAGTCCCCGGGGGTCGGGGGGTCCCGGGAGGGGGGTGGCCTGTGAGCCGCAGGCCCGGCCTCTGCGGACGCGCTTCTAGACCCTGGAAGCCCCGCTCCGGACCCGCGGCAGGTGATGGCGGAGCACCCCGCGGCCCCGCCCTCCCCCACCCGCCCCCCAACCCCCGGCCCCGGCCCCTCCCGCCGCAAGCCCAGCCGCGGCAGCAGGCAGAAACGGCACCCCCAATAATGAGTCCACTTTAATGAGAAAAAGTAATCTGCATTTCCAGTAAGTCTGCCCCCTACGGGCTGCGGCGGCACCCGGAGGGGCGATGCTGGCCTTGCCTAGAGGGGCCCCCCGAGCTGTTCCGGCGCAGCCCCCCGGCGCTGTACCCACATGTCCCCCCCATGTCTCCCCAGCTGTTCCCGCGTAGCCCCCCATGTCCCCCCAGCTGCCCCCAGCTGCCCCCCAGCTGTCCCCCAGCTGTCCTCATGCCCCCCAGCTGTCCTCCTCATGTCCCCTCCAGCTGCCCCCAGCTGTCCCCCATGTCCCCACAGCTGTCCCCCATGTCCCCCCAGCTGTCCCCCATGTCCCCCCAGCTGTCCCCCCAGCTGCCCCCAGCTGTCCCCCATGTCCCCCCAGCTGCCCCAACTGTCCTCCCCATGTCCCCCAGCTGCCCCCCAGCTGTCCCCCATGTCCCCCAGCTGCCCCCAGTTGTCCTCCCCATGTCCCCCCAGCTGCCCCCAGCTGTCCCCCATGTCCCCCCAGCTGCCCCCAGCTGTCCCCATGTCCCCCCAGCTGCCCCCAGCTGTCCCCATGCCCCCCAGCTGTCCTCCCCATGTCCCCCCAGCTGTCCCCATGTCCCCCCAGCTGTCCCCCATGTCCCCCCATGTCCCCCCCGCTGTCCCCCCCCCCCGCGGCGGCTCTGGGGCGGCAGGACCCACAGCTCGGCCACCCCGACGGCGGAGCCCACCTTGGGCCGCCTGAGCTTCAGATGCTCTACGTACGACAAGTTCCTGTTTCCGTGTGGACTGGCTCACCTTGAAGCCGACGTGTCTTCCAGAGGACGTGGCATCAGGATTGCAGGCGCGGGCTTCGCGGCTTGAATGAGCGCTCGGGGTAACCCCAAGGAGAGAGGTCTCAGGGGTGTTTCCGCCTCTGCTCCTAGGCCCATTTTCTTCTTACTTGGATGACTAAGCCGGTCACTTGCAAATTCTCATTAAAAATCTGCCGGCGAAACTAACTACTGATAGATTCATCTAGCAAGTGACCTGTGGCCTAGTATTCTTACTGCTGGGCTTCGTGCTGGTTGCTTTTCTGATGTATATTCCTTTTAATAAAAAAAAGAATTATTAAGAAAACACCATGATTAAAAAAAAACAACAACAACATAGGCTCACTGCTCAGTTAAAATTCAGTAACTCCTATTTATTAGAGTAACCCATTGATGAATATTAATTTCATGCTATGTAATAAGAATAAAAAAAAAAAAAACAAATCATGCCAAACTTGCTGGAGAATATGACTTCTGTTGCAAACTGACCAGAATTGCTTTGGCCACACACCATTATTAGGTTATTTTTGACAGATGTGGATTGCCTTCGACCCTTGGAAACACATGGTCACGTGCAGTAAAAGACACCCTTAGCTCAAATTTTGCCAAATGTAAAACACATCTTTGCAGCCAGGCATAAAAACGGTTATCCTGGGATCTCTGGGTGGCTCAGCTGTTTGGGGCCTGCCTTCCGCCCGGGGCATGATCCTGGGGTCTCGGGATCGAGTCCCACGTCGGGGTCCCTGCAGGGAGCCTGCTTCTCCCTCTGCCTGTGTCTCTGCTTCTCTCTCTTCTCTCATGAATAAATAAATAAAAATCTTAAAAAAAAAAAAAGCAGTTATCCAAGCTGGGTGTCGGCATGACGTCATCCCCGTTGTCCGTCTTGTTAGGAGCTCTGATAGCACCTTGCAGGAATGGTTCATTAAAGGCATCAGCAAAAAAAACCAAAACAAAACAACAACAAAAAAAAACATAGAAGTAGAATCCAGCTACCTTTCCGATTAATGTCAAAACTGCTTTGAATCAGACGCTGAATCAGGGCCGTGAAACAGGGCCTATGTAGAACTTACTAGATTCTTAGGCCCCTTTGCAAGGCAGACATGCCCGTGTCACCGTTAGAATTAATCAACATAGTTTCAACATCACTCATTTCACCGCTGACATGGTCTTACCGATATTCGCTATTCTAATGAAGAAACTTCTGTGTTAATAGGAGATAAATGTAGGTGAGACATGCGGTAGTTGTTTAAAGCATGTGGGCTTCTGATCACCCTGTTGAGTATTAACTAGTCGCCTTGGGTTTATGTTTCTGATTATTGATTATATATTATATTTCTGATTATTGTACTTCAGATGGTAGCGTGTTCCTCATCTCTTCTCTAGAGGAGCTATGGGCAGGAATGTGAAACATTCATCTTCACACATGCTCCAGCTGCTTTGTTGTTCTACTTCTCAGTGGGGATTTACCCTTAGAGTTGCTTTTGTTTTGTGTTTGCTCTTCCAGTCTTCCCTAAGTCCCAAATTGGTGTGATTTCTCAGGCTGACTTAGGGACTTAGGTAGTCCTCATTTCCCTACCTCCTTAACTGATGTGTAACAGTATTTCTCAAACCTAAGTCAACGTTGGGATCTACTAGGGACCTTAAAAAAAATTGCATATTCCTGGGCTGCACCCTGGAGGATCAGATTTAGAATTTCTAAAGTATAGCGCAAGAGTATGGCCTTTTACATTTTTCCCAATTAATTTTTGTGCAGCCTCTTGGCAAAGAGTGGTCTGAGAGGAACTGGAGGGGACGGTCTTTGCTTGAGGATGAGCATCTGGCAACAGAAACGACATATCAAGAACTGAGCTCCTTGTCCCCTCTGGGGTTTCGTGTTGTTAGTAGGTCAGCATCCAGGGAGCCTCACAGCCTGCAGCTCCCGTGGCCGATTTGCCTCCCCGGCCCTCCTGCCCAGGCTCTGGTGTAGTGGCCCTGGTCACGTCTCCCCGGCCGGGCCCTGGGGTCTGCAAACACCTCTGCCCAGGGCCTGGGCGTGTGGGGCCCACAGTCCCAACCTACTGTCCAGGTTTCTCCCGCCACCGACTTCTTATTTTGCGGTCGCACCGCCTTAAAAAGAAACTTGCTGTCCTATGATCCTTAGCACACGTCCACTGCAATCTGGAGAGCGACCTGTTCTCTTCCCGCAGTGCCCTTTCCCTCACTGTCACTAAGCAGCCGCCCAGATCCTTTGGGCCGCAATCGCGGGGGGACTGCTGCACACTTGTGGGATTGGGATTGCACTTGAAGGTGTCTTCACCCCCGTGAGAGGGCAATCGAGGTGCTGCAAGGGCGCCCGAGCTAGCAGAGCTCGGGAGCACTTTCCCCCTGACAAAATCTAGGCCCTCATTTAAGACATCGGCCCCCCTACTCCCCCATTTTTCAGTAGAAAAAGACAATTCTGTAGCATCTAGTAGCCACCAGCTGTGTGTGGCTATTTGCACAGAAAATACAGTAAGTAAATTGAAAATTTAAGTTCACTGTGGAACAGTCTGCTGGCCGCAGCTCCTGAGGGCCTCAGGGGGACCCAGAGGTGTGTGAGGCTTAGGTCTTCTGCGGTGCAAGGGGACCCCCGCCCCAGGCTCGGCATGCTCCCCAAGGCTGCCTGCAGTTCTGCAGCCCCACATTTGCTTCAGGCTGCCTCTGCTCCTCCACCTTGTCTGGATGTGTTTCTGGGTTTGACTCAGGCTTTCTCTGTCATTAATGTGCAAAGGTACACTGCAGGGCCTGCATGGTACACACACACACACACACACACACACGTACTCCGTTGAACTCCTTTGAGATGATGGCAAGTAAACACACACTTGAGTTCAACTCTTGGTGTTGAGATCATGGTGGATTCACCTGCAGCCATAAGCAGTGAGACAGAGATCCCAGGTGTGCTTCACCGTTTCCCTCAGTTGTAACATCTTGTACAACGGTTGCACACTCCCGCCGTGTGGGGGTTGATATGGATCTGTGCCATATACAGAGCCTTTCTATCATCTCATCACTCATGGTGCCCTTTTGTGGCCACACCCAGTTCCTTCCCACTTCCCCCATCCCCTCCTTAAGCCCTTTCAACTACTAATCCGTTAAGCATTTTTATGATTTTCTCATTTCAAAAATTGTTTCCTGGTTTTGTTTTTCACATTTTTTTTTTTTTTTTTTTTTAGATTCTAATTAGTTGACATACAGGGCAGTATTGGTGTCGGGAGCAGAATTCAGTGGTTCATCACTTACATACAGCACCCAGTGCTCATCCCAGCAAGTGCCCTCCTTAATCTCCATCACCTAGCATCCCCACCCTCCACCCCCGCCTACTTCCTCTCCATCAACCCTCAGTTTGTTCTCTATCATCAAGAGTTCCTTATGGTTCATTTCCCCCTCCATTCCCCCCCGCAATATGTACATGTTTTGGTTCTAAAAGTCCACATATGCGTGAAATCATAGGGGATTTGTCTTCCTCTGACTGACTTATTTCGCTTACCCTAATACACTCTAGCTCCAACCACGTTGTTGCAAACGGCAAGATTTCATCCTTTTTGATGGCTGAGTAATATTCCTGTGTGTGTAAGTGTGTGCGTGTGTGAATGTAAGTGTGTATCCCACATCTTCTTTATCGCTGTCATCAGTAGACATTTGGGCTCTCTCCACAGTTTGGCCATTGTTGATAATGCTGCTATAAACATCGGGGAGCATGTACCCCTTCAAATCTGAATTTTTGTGTCCTTTGAGTAAATACCCAATAGTGCAATTGCTGGATCACAAGGTAGCTCTATTTTTAACTTTCTGAGGACCCTCCACACTGTTTTCCAGGGTGGCTGCCCCAGTTTGCATTCCCACCAACAGAGTAAGAAGGTTCCCCTCTCTCCACATCCTCATCAACATCTGTTGTTTCCTGAGTTGTTCATTTTAGCCCTTCTGACAGGTGTGAGGTTGGATCTCATTGTGGTTTTGATTTGTATTTCCTTGATGATGAGTGATATTGAGCATCTTTTCGTGTGTCTGTTGGCCATCTGGATGTCTCTTTGGAAAAAAGTCTGTTCACATCTTCTGCCCATTTCTTAACTAGATTATTTGTTTTTTGGGTAATGCATTTAGGTTCTTTATAGATTTTGGATACTAACCGTTTATCAGATATGTTGTTTGCAAATATCTTCTCCCATTCCACAGGCTTCCTTTTAGTGTTGTTGAGCTTTTCCTTCACTGTGCAGGAGCTTTCTACTTTGATGAAGCCCCAATAGTTCATTTTTGCTCTTGTGTCCCTTGCCTCTGCTGACGTGCCTAGTAAGACGTGCTATGGTTGAGGTCAAAGAGATTGCTGCCTGTTTTCTCCCCTAGGATTTTGATGGATTTTTGTCTCACATTTGGGTCTTTCATCCATTTTGAGTCTATTTTTGTGTAATGTGTAAGAAAGTGGTCCAGGTTCATTCTTCTTCATGTCACTGTCTAGTTTTCCCAACAACATATATTGAAGAGACTGTCCTATTTTCCATTGGATTTCTTTCCTGCTTTGTCAAAGACGAGTTGACCATACAGTTGTAGGTCCATTTCTGGGTTCTCTATTCTGTTCTATTGACCTGCTTGACTGTTTTAGTGCCAGTACCATACTGTCTTGATGATTATGGCTTTGTAAGACAGCTTAAAATATGGAATCGTGATGGTTCCAGTTTTGTTTTTCTTTTTTAGAATTGCTTTGACTATTAGTTCTTTTGTGATTCCATTCAAATTTTAGGATTGTTTGTTCTGACTCTGAAAAATGCTGGTGATATTTTGATAGGGATTGCATTAAATATGTAGATTTCTCTCGATAATATAAACATTTTAACAGTGCTTGTGCTTCCAATCCATGAATATGGATATGCTCTTCCATTTCTTTGTGTCCTCTTCAGTTTCTTTCAGAAGTGTTCTATAGTTTTCAGAGTACAACAAGCCTTTTATATCTTTAATTAGGTTTATTTGTAGGTATATTATTGTTTTTGGTGAAACTGTAAGTGGGATCAATTTCTTGAATTCTTTTTCTGCTGCTTTGTTATTGGTGTATAGGAATGGAATGGATTTCTGCACACTGATGGAGGGTATGTAGCTATCTCCTCTGTTTTAGTGTTCTTATTGGTAATTTGTATCTTCTTTTTCAGAATTGCTAATGACTTGTCAATTTTATTGACTTTTTTCAAATAATCTTCTCTTTGAATCATTGATTTGATTTTTTTAAAATTGTTTTTGTTCCGCATTCTTCAAGAGCTTATATTATTGATTTAAGACTTGTTGCCCTTTTTAATTTTTATTTATTTTATTTCTTCTTTCATTTATTTAAAGTCTGTTTATTTTTTAGTATCTCTACATCCAATATGTGGCTTGAATCACAACCCTGAGATCAAGAGTCTCATGCTCTTCTGACTCAGTCAGCCAGGTGCCCCTTCCCTTTTTAAGCATTTGGCACTATATATATTTCCCACTCAGCACTTCCTTATCTGAATTCCACAAACTTTGATATGTTGAATTTTACATTTTCATTCAGCACTGAATAATTCTGAATGAAAACATATAATTTTCAAAATTTAATATATATAAAGTTAAAAAAAACTTCCCTTGAAAAAATTTTTTGTTCTACAGTTTATTTGGAGGTATAGAATTCAGTTTTCAAATGCTTGGAGAATTTCCTATTATTGATTTTTAATTCATTGTGGTTGGAGAATACTATGATTTAATTCTTTAAATTTGTTGGGATTTAATTTATGGCACAGAATATCTCTGTATATGTCCTGGCGAGCACTTGAAAACCATGTGTAAGCGTGTCTCAGTGACTTAGTAGGTTTGGCATCTGATTCTTGATTTTGGCTCAGGTCATGATCTCAGGATCCTGGGATCGAGCCCTGCATCAGGCTCCATGCTCAGTGAGGAGTCTGCTTGAGGATTCTCCTCTCCCTCTCTTCCACTCTCTGTCTCTTTCAAATAAATAAATAAATCTTAAAAAAAGAAAATCATGAAAACAATATGTATTTGCTGTTGTTAGGTATAGTGTTTTTGTAAATATAGATTAAACCCTGTTTGATGGTATTGTTGTTCTTCTCTATCCTTCTGATAATCTAATATGTTGATCAACTATTGAGAGACGGATGTTGAAGTCTCCAAGTTATAAATGTGGGTTTGTCTATTTCTGCTTTCAGTTATATCTGTTTTTGCTTTACGTATTTACAACTCTGTTATTTGGTTTATACACATTTAGGATTGCTGTATCTTCCTGTTAGATTGATCCTTTTATTATTATCTAATGTCTTTTTCTATTCCTAGTAATTGTTTTTTGCTCTGAAGTTTACCATAACTTTTGTTAATATAGCTACTTCTGCTTTTCTTTGATAAGTGTTTGCTTGATCTATCTTTTCTCATCCTGTTTTCTTTAAACCTGCCTATATTGTTACGTTTGAAGTGAATCTCTTGTAGGTAGCATATAATCAAGTCATGTTCTAAATCTACTGTGTCAACCTCTTTTTATTGATATATTTAGACTATTTACATTATATAACTATTGCTATATCAAGACTCAAATCTATCATTATATCTCTAGTTCTCCATTTGGTTACTAATTTTTGTTTCTTCAGCAGTGGATGGGGTGCACTGCTTCATTATTATCAGATGGGCTTACAAGTTCAGGCTCCCCCTTTGTCCTCTACTGACACATGAAGAGGAAGGGGTCTTCATTACTGCTGGTCAGAGTGGAAGTACTGGCTCCTCAGGAGGGCTTCACTGACACCACTCTTGATGGGAGGGATGGTAGTGACTCATCACTATTACTCATATGACTTTATGCTAGGGAAGTGCCTCTTTCATTACACAGTAGTGAAAGTCCTGATTTTTCAGTAGACGTCTTGTGACATCACCCAAGTGGTGAGGGGTAAGGCGCCTCAGTACTCCCGGACTGAGAAAGTCCAGGCTCTTTCTACAAGGTTTCCCTTACAGGAGGTGGGGGATTATTACTGGCTTACAAAGATGTAAGTCCTATCTCAACTCTGCCTTTTTTGATACCATCCCAGCAATGGGTGGGTGAGTATCTAATTATACTCATCAAGGGTGGGATTCTAAGGTCTCCACTCATCCTCTCCTGGAACCAAATTATTTTCTGTGGTGTAATGGTAATCATAAAAAAAGTTTTCTTTCTTACTGGGCTGTTCCTTTCCTGATTATCTAGCTAGAGAGAACAAGATTTATTGAGGTTTTGTTTTGCTTTATTTTTGTCTGTACCCATTGGCATTTCTAGGTTGCCAGCTTCTTTACCTTCTAGACTGGGATATATGAGTTTAGGAAAATTTATGTCTGCTTCATTTTCCCAGAAATAGAAGTCCCAGTTAAAATCTTTTAATAAACCTTTGCTGTAACCTTGAGATTAGTATGCCTGATACTCAATAAATATTTGTTGAATGGTTTAATAAATAAATATAATACATATGTACTATTCATGGAGCCCAGAAGCCCAGGCCCTATATCCTAGTATTATGAATTTCTCTTTCATAGTAGTTATCATTTTATAATCATGTATTTGTGTGATGTTTTTATTAATATCTTACATTCTAGTATATTAAAAATTTCATGAAGATTGAGTCCACATGTCATTTACTCATCTTTATATTAGTAGCATTTACCGTAATTCTTTTGTCTGGCATATAGCATGTATTCAGTTAGGTTTTTGAATATATTAAAAAATGAATAATTTGATAAATATACAAATAAAGTGCCTTTCAGGGTGCCTTTTTGAATGTTTGAGCTGTAATAGTCACTTCTCAGCCAACTTCCATAAAAAGAAAGCACTTATCTTTTCCATTAGGAGTGACCATTCCTCCCAACTCTTTAAATTATGTCAGACATGTATACATAATAGGAATATTTATTTGGCACGTGGGTAAATAGATAAGGCGACTTACAGCCAGAGGTTACCAGCCAAAGTCATTAGTCATCCCAGACCTACCTCAGTTGGTCACTTCAAGGAATAAGGAGTTTAGTGTGTTGGTACCCTCGTAACCCATCTGTGGCATATTAAGTTTTATTGGTAAAGTTGGAAATAAAGTTCATTGCCATTCTCAATTCTCAAAATTTCTATCTTTTCTTCCACAATCTTCTATTTCTTAGAATGACTGACAAAGAAGTATCAATCTTTTATTCAGGGAAAATCCTACCCTCATCCATAAAAGCATACTTTTATCTTGGTCAAGAAAATCACACCAGCTTATAATAATATAACATTATACTGATTTGTTTGATTTTAACATCACATGGAATAATAACAATGATATCGATGATGGCTAATATTTATTTATCACTATATAGATGCCAGGTGCCTGATCCATATGCCTTTAAAAATTATCTTATTTGATCCTCAGAGTAACTATTTAAAGTAATATTACAATTCTCATATTAAAGATAGGAAATTGAGGTACTATCTCCATTTTACAGATGAAGATATTGCCTGAGATCATACATCTATTAAATGTAGATCCTGGATTTGAATCTGACTCTAGAGAGGCATTCTTATCTGTGATATTTACCTAGTTAAATGCCTAGGAATGAATGGAGAGAGGAATTTTATGCATGCATTGGTGTCTGCATGTGTGTAGGTTTGATAGCTGTTATCTCTTCAGCAGAGATCAAGATCAGCCCTAGAATCCCAATCTGCACTCTCACCTCTGCAACAGACTTCCTGGCTTTGGTGTTTCAAAGAAAAATACACGTCCTTCCACCCCTGAAATGTAAGATTTACAGGCACAGTGCAGCTTAATTTAAATCATGAAATATAAGTACCTTTCCCTCACCTTTTGGATGAGAGTCTGTTAACTGTCCCCCTAACTATATCTAGTCTCTCCTTTGTTTGTAGTAACAAAGGTCTTGGCTCTGAACACAATTGTCCATTTAAAGGACATTGCACATGTCTTCTGAAGTTTATTTTTGGCCATTTGATTAGTTTTGGCCAGTGGGTTATGAAAGTATTCAATGTGTAAAATTTCTATTGCAAGTCACTAAAACAAAGGAAATGTCTATTGCAAGCCATCTCTCTTTCTCGTTTTTCTTTCTCACTAATTGAATTTTAGACATGGTAGTAGGAACAGGAGCAGCCAACTTAGAACCTATGAGGGAAGTTTCACGTTGAAGAGGTAAGAACAGCAACATACAGAAAAGCTGGAACCAATAAAGACTGTAAATGTGAATCCTGATAAGTTAACACTGAATTACTATTTGAGAGAGAAGTATACATATTGTTTGTTTGTTTAAGCAGCTGTTTTGCAGTTTGTGTCAGCAGCTGAATTGAGTTTCTTGGGGTGGGTTCACAACCATTCATTATCTTGTTTCTCAGTGTAGAGAAAGACTTTTGGCTCAAACATAATCAATTAATATTACAGAGAAATCATTCAGCTAAGCTGAGCTGAATGGAAGTCAGTGGTTGCCTCAGAGTTTTTTCAACAATAATGGTTTATATAATAAAAGGAGCTCTTCATGTTTTTATTTCCATCCAGAAGGAAGGAATAGTCTTCAGAAAGAGCGTAGTCACATTTCCTTTTTTATAGCACAGAAACTCATTTTTTTCTTACCTAATATCTGTTCTATTAAATATCAAAAAATTTTTGGAGGCTTAGCCACAATTCTTCATGCCTAGCACTAGTGTCTACTAGCTTACTTGTTTTCCTTCTTTACCATTTGTATGTGCCTTCGATTTCTAGTTACCTAGAATGTAAACTTCTCAAAGAAAATGAATCTTTTGTTTTTGTCTAGTTAGTTAGTTGGTTGGCTCTTTGTATCTTATTTTTTGGTATTGTTCTCTGAATTGTACGGGATCTCAGTGGATGATAGTTACTAATTAATAAGATTGAATACTGGAAATTCTTCAATATTATGCCTGTTAGCTCAGTTAAGTATGAAACTTTCCTCATTGTTCTCAAAACTTTATAAAATTATGAGGACAGTGAACTCTTTAACATAGTGATTTAATATTTAGAATAGACTTTAGAATTCTATTGCGTTTTATAATTTCTCAGTCTGACTCTTTTGAACATAAAATTTAAAAACATCATTCTTTTTTTAATTGAAATTCAATTAGCCAACATATAGTATATCAACTTCAGCTATAGTTTTCAATAATTCATCAGTTGCATGTAACACTCCGTAAAAAATGCCATTCTTAAAAAATGATACTGAAATTTTATCTGTTGCAGATTTATTTTAATGACAAAAGAAAAATAACTTGATCTCCAAAAATAAATTATATTAAGTCACATAACTATATAATGATGTTAATCAGTGTTTATTTTTAAAATTTTACAAAAAAGCAAAGGGGGAAAATAGAGAAAGAGAGAGAGACAAATCAAGAAACAGACTCTTAATTATTCAGAACAAACCGATGGCTATCAGAGGGGAGGAGAGTCAGGTGGGGGTGGGGTGTAAGTCAAATGGGTGATGGGGATTAAGGAGTGCACTTATTGTGATGAGCCAGGGTAATATATGGAAGTGTTGAACTATTATATTGTACATATGAAACGAATACAACACTGCATGTTAATTAACTGGAATTAAAATAAAAACTTAAAAAAATAAATTTTTTTCTCATTGAATAAAACTATAGACATTTTGAGTAGGGACTTTATAATGCATATTGTACTTTACAGAAGGACTTCAGTAGGTTTAATATATTTTGAAGACAATATAGATCTTTAATCTTCTCTCTTCACCTATCAATTATTTTTTTTAATTCTTCAGTAAATCAGAAAACAGGGGAAGGGAAAGCAGGGAAAACAGAAAGAAAGAAAGAAAGAAAGAAAGAAAGAAAGAAAGAAAGAAAGAAAGAAAAGAAAGAAAGAAGAGAATAAATCTGCAGTGTAAGTCATATACACCACTTTACAAATATAAGTGGCATGAGTTTCAACACTGCATTTCCACCAAATATAGACATTGAATACTCTCCATATCTGATTATCAATGCACTTCTGGGAATCCAGGATCCCACTCTCTGTTACAAATGACTAGACATATTAAAAAGAGAATGCAAACACTGTGCAACTAATGCGAGATTGATGCAGTACAAATTTTTCACAAAGATAAAAGCATCACTCCCATATAAACATAAGATGAACACATGAAATATTTTTTTAAATCACTAAATGAGAGAACCACATGTGCAAAAATACAATCAGAAATACTGAAATGAGTTTTCCAATATTCAGACCTGATTATCATCCTTAAATATGTAGTGTTTAGGGCTATCTTTTCTATGAGGCATAGGTCAATTTTATGTGTGGTGGAAAAATTTATTTTTATTTCAATGGAAAATAATCACTCATTGTGATAGCTAAATATCATTTACATTTCTGTCAATTTTCTCTAAGTCAATTAAATGTCATTCAAATCTGCATATTTCTATAGACTCAGATCATTTCTAAAAGGTCTACTAGATGATATTCAGCTCTCCACTAAAAGGACAACAATTATCCCTTTTTGCTTTTACAAGTCTTGGACAAATTTTTTATTTCTCTTATTTTAAGATTTTATTTATTTATTTGACAGAGAGAGAGAGAGCACACAAACAAGGGGAGAAGCAGGCAGAGGGAGAAGGAGAAGCAGCCCCCCCATGGAGCAGGGAGCCTGATGTGGGGCTCAATCCTGGGACCCTGGGATTGTGACCTGAGCCAAAGGCAGACCTTAACCGACTGAGCCACCAGGTGCCCCTTGGACAACTTTTTTTCTGACGAGCTTTAACAGAGTCTTGACATAATGGTGTATAGTAAAGGGTTAACTCTGCAGTCTTCAGATGTTCAAACTCTGCACAATCTAAAGAAAGGGTTGGCCTTTGGCTCCTTTGGAATATCCTGCCTGGTAAGAGTTTATACTTTGGAACTTGGGCTATTATAGATAGCTTATGTTAATGATGTGACTTAGGGTAAATGCCAGTCACTGTTTTGCTGGGGTCCTGAGCCATGCCGTATTACTTTGACCTCTGAGGGGAGTCCTGAACATTGAGCAGTTAGAGTCAGTCATATGGAGACTCCATGCCTATTTGATTGACCTCTAATAAAATCTCTGGACACCGAGGCTCACATGAACTTCCTTCGCTGGCAATAATTTGTATATGCTGCCATCCACTAGTAGAATTAAATTTTGTTCATGTGACTCCATTGGAGGAGACAACTGGAAACTTGTCTCCTGGACTCTGCCCTCTGTGCCTTTTTCCTTTGCTGATCTTAATCCGTATCGTTGGTCTCTAATAAACTTTAGTTGTAAGTACAACAACTTTTCTGAATTCCATGAGTCCTTCTAGTAAGTTGTCAAACCTGAAGGTGGACGTAAAGACCTCTGATATAGGGACACCTGGGTGGCTCGGTGGTTGAGCGTCTGCTTTTGGCCCAGGGTGTGATCCTGGATTCCTGGGATCGAGTCCCACATCAGGCTCCCTGCATGGAGCCTGCTTCTCCCTCTGCCTGTGTCTCTGCCTTTGTCTTGGTGTCTTTCATGAATAAATAAATAAAATCTTAAAAAAAAAGACCTCTGATATAAATGGATAGACTTCATTTTTGCTGGACATTCAGGCAGCTATTGAAGGAGGCTCTTAGAAGTGAAAAGCTGAGAAACTGAGCTTATTTTTTTCATGTTAATGTAGTGTTTATAGGAATGGCCGAATGTCCCAGACTTCAGTCACAGATTTCTGGAGTTGATCATAGAGGATGTTGTGTAGACTATTTAGGCAGTCTCTGTACATCTCCCCAACTAATATTCTCCAAGATGACTCTCCATTGAACTCACCTCTCCCCTTCCCAGCTGGCCTCCCAAAAGATAGCTTGAGATTCCTCTATTCTGTACTTTGAAGCATAAATTCTGTGACTTTCTTCTTTAGGACCTGGCTTTTACTTCTCTCAGTAAGAAACAGCTCTTATAAATCTAAAGCTTTGACTTACAAAACTAATTTTTTTCCTGGTATGGCACAAAGTGTAAATTTTGGAAATAAAAAATAGGACATTGGATTTTTTTCATCTTTGCAATTTAAAAAAAAAAAATCCTATTTTTTTGCAACCAGACAGGCCATTCCTTTATGTCATGTGGTGAGTCTTCCTTGTCTACAATCTACTATATGATCATCTCCCATTATTTGATTCTTATATTCACATAAAAGGATTTTGGCAGTTGTGAAATACAGAAAAAACAACAACAGCACACCATTGTCCCAATCCAAGAAAATCTGTCTTTTCAGGACTATGATCTCCCCAATACTGCAATAGTCTTTGGATCTCAGAACTAAATAATGACTAAATCTCTTTCCTTGACTGGGGAAATAAACTTCATGTCTTGGCTTTCATGGTGGAAGAAATGCCGAGAAGAATCCAGTTACTGATGAGGTATTATTTCCTTAAGTTTACTACTCAGCTTTAGAACATTTTTACTTTTGCTTTTATAGAAATCACTGGTTGGCAAAGTCAAATGTTACTAGTGTGAAATGGCTGCCTTATTGTTCCTACAAAGATTTTTAGTTTCATGGCAAGTTTCATCCTAAATAGGCTCTATTGACTTTCCCCTGGAACACTCAAGGGAATACTTTTTGAGAGTCATGTTCCCATGTCGCACAACTCTGAGGATGCCATTTACCTCCATGTAAGTTGAGCTTTAAGTAGTTTTATCATGGGGAAAGCCTATGCTGCAAGGAGTGGCCCAGAATGTATGTCAGTTGCTTGAAAGATTGATTTGTTAGAAAGGACAACTGTGACAGCTATCTTGAAACATTTTAAGACTGTTTAAGACGATGTAGAAAATCCAGTTGGGGGGTGGGGTGCCTGCCTGGCTCTGTTGGAAGAGCATGTGACTCTTGATCTCAGAGTTGTGAGTTTGAGCCCCATGTTGGGTGTAGAGATTACTTAAGTAAATAAAACGTAAGGGGAAAAAAGGAATTGTTTACTGTATTATTCCAGTGGCTAAAAATAGTTCTAATGTGCATATCCTCCAGGACTGCATATTGAACTTACTAACATGCAGAGGTTTATAACAGTGAGAATTGCTCAAAAGTAGAGTAGTTTACCTTGAAATAATTGGAATTCAATCAGTGAAAGTGTCCAAATATGGTCCGGACAACTACTTGGTAGAGATACTCTACAGACTTAGTCATTGTAATACGTCGAGAGGATAAGATGGCATGAAAGCTCCTGTCTGACAGTGAAACTCAGTGAGGCAAGAGATCACTAGAACTAGCCGCACTGTGCTTAGGGATGCAAATGAAACTGAAACTCATCCTATGGCTGTCATCCAGCTATACGAAGTTGTGATTGTTATCAAGTTAAGGGTTTTATGCCTCAATTCAGACAGATGCTCTAGGGGGAAAAAAAAAGATGGGTTCAGGGAGTCTGTATTCTTCTTTATAACTAAGCCTTTGTAGCAAATTATCTTGATCTGAGGATTAAAATCTTTAGAAATATTAAATAAATAAATAAATAAATAAATAAATAAATAAATATCAACCAAGGAGGCTTAAAACAAGTTAAGTCATAGTGTGGGACTGGGCTGGAAGTGATTCATACCTGGCATGCCATCTTCAGCTAATGCACAGTCACCTGGAACTTCATGTTGAGGAGGGTTATTAGACCTCACGTGGATTCAGCTGGAAATGTGCCATGGGTGATTAATGCTCAGAAGAGAAAATTCTATATTTAGAATATAGTCTAGATATCTGCCATCTCTCTCATGCAGAATACTTGGCACTCTAGTTAGATAGAACTCTTGGCATTCATCTTCTAGGGCACTTCACCTGCTCACGGCTTTGGACCTTTGCTATGTAGGTTCAAAAACTCAAAGCATCCAGGGTCAATTTGGTTCAAGCACTGCCTCATACAATAAAAGATTATAATGTACAAATTAGAATGCCAATGTAATAATTTTCAATTAGGACAATTACTGTCAAGTTGATTAAAATTCCTGTGTTTTTTAGTCAGGGCATTCAGGCTGCTGGTGACATTGAGATAGATGAGTTAATAATACTGCATAAGACTTAGTGGATTAGTTTATAACTTTCTTTTTCCAGTGTGTTCAAATTTCATCCTAACTTTCTAACTTCCTAGGTCTACATCCTGGCTCCTTGCACTGACTATGGTCTTACATATGTACTCAATGGTTTAGGACAAACTATCTTGGTGAAGGCCCAATTTCTTTTGTTTTCCCAATCCATTATGGACTGGTACTTTAATAAAATGCAATATAAATGAATTATTGTAAAAATGATATTAAAAAATGAAAGACATACAAAATACAAGCATATTCTTTACTATTTAATTCTGTGGACATAAAATGACTTCAAAATTCTTTAAAAAGTTTCTAAAACTTTATTATCTAAATCATATTTCATAAGCAGAATACTTAATGAAGTACTCAATGCTAATGAACTTAAGGAGAATTTATAATACATTGGAGCTTAATTTTTATGCATTGGATGAACACATTATAGTGCATTGGAGCCCATGTATAATCAATTCAATCAGTATATTTATATTCATTAAATGAGATGAAGAGAACAGGTTTATTATTTTAAATGGCTACAGAGGTCTGTCACAGCTATATTAAATATCTAGGATATAAAGCAAAGGTAATTAAATTAAAATATATACAACATACTTGAAACCAAGTTCTTCGTAAATTATAAGCCAGTTCTCAATGCAACATTGTTTATGTAAAAAATATTACAATACTATTTATGATATCAATTTGAGGGTTAAAAATGGGTAAAATGTGGGGATAATTGGTCAATAGTAGTGTCAGGAGATGTAGAACCACTGATTTGTTTCATCATCATAGGGAAATATTTCATCGGTGTGTAGGAGGGATATTCATTTCATATATACACATCCCAAATCCCTTTGCTCTGATAATTGTTAGAGTCACAATGATGACTTCTAGCCTAATACCCAACTTGCAAACTCTCATTACAGTTTTATTGAATCTCTTAAATTGCTCTGCCATTAAACAAGCATCAAGTTTTTCGCTAGCATAGGAAACTATGCATTTTTGTTCCTCAGCCACTAAAACTTATTTAGTGTTCATTTAAATGCCACACACACTCACACAGAGTGGTTGAAAAATGGACATTTTCTGGTTTCTGGCCTCACTATTATTTTAATCTGCTATATTGGCTCTCAGGTTTCAGCCTTTCCAACCTATTGTGGTTTTCATTGCTTTTCCATGTATATACTTATTTTAAAAAAATATTTATTTATTTACTTTTAGAGAGAGAGAGAACACAAATGGAGCAGTGGCAGAGGGAGAGGAAGAGAGAGAGAATCTCAAGCAAACTCTCCCCGCAACACACACACTGAGTGTGGACCCCAATGCAGGACTTGATCTCACAACCCTAAGATCATGACCTTAGCCAAAACCAAGAGTTGGATGCTTGACCACTGCACCACCCAGGCATCCCTCCATGTTTATTCTTTTTAAGACTCACCAACATTTACTATAATTTCTAGCATATTCCTGCTTTTAAGCTTGACTTCCTGAATAACACTTAAATTCCCTCTTCATAAGAAGAACCCTATATTTTTATAGGTGAGAGGGAGTACACCTTAATTTTTCTTAGTGTGGCCATCTTTTTCCTTACTACCTGATGCCCATGTTTTGCCCTCTTTATATTGATATTTTGGCAACGGCTTAAGAGAATTTGTATGACCTTGCAGTATCACTTCCTGTCAACGTCAGATTTCTCTGTGGCATATGCAATGTAAACTGGTAGGATCCAACCCTAGTAAAATTCTAAGTTTGTTTTTTCATGCCTATTTATTTCCACACTGCTATTCTACTATCATTCTCATCTATTTTTAGGCATATTCTTCATATAGTGGGAATAACTTTGCTCTGCAGGGGATAGAGGCAGTCTTTTTATGGAAGACAAGGCATGAAAATGTCTCTTACAGCCATAGGTCACTTCAAGTTTTAATGCCTATGGTAAACTACCTAGAGATTCATTTAGAAAATTGAACTTATCACCTAATGGTCTCTGAATGCCTTATCAAGCACCAAGTCTAGTGACAGCATTGCTAGTAAGATTATTTCACACTTACCTGTTTCCTTTGTGGGAATGCATCTTGGTAGTTTACACAATCCTAAAGCAAAGAAAGAGTAATCACACCTGTGTATGAGGAGCAAAGACACATCTTCACTGGCAATCCCAACCTGACATGGCTCTACATACACTATCATACAATATCAATCAAATTTGTACATGTGATTTCTTAGCTCTTCTACACCTAGCTCAGATTATCTCAGGAGCGCTACCCTTAAGCTCAGCAATATAAAAATGGTAAACTTAATGGTAAAGTGGGAAACTCAACAAGTAAGGGATTCAGATTATAGAATTACTCATTCTAGTATGCCCTGTCTAGCTAATCTTATATATGCTTGTACATTTGCTATTAAACATACCAAATGAGGGCAGCCCCAATGGTTCAGCAGTTTAGCGCTGCCTGCAGCCCAGGGTGTGACCCTGGGGATCCGGGATCGAGTCCCCCTTCAGGCTCCCTGCGTGGTGGCTGCTTCTCTTTTGCCTGAGTCTCTGCCTCTTTCTCTCTGTGTCTCTCATAAAAAAATAAAATCTTAAATAAAAAAATAAAAAATCTTTTAAAAAAACATACCAAATGAAAACATAACTCATGCAAAAGCTTTGGTTGACTAAGCCTTCTACTACATTCACAATAATTTATTGTCATTTTACAGTAAAACTAATTCAACATATAATATTTCATATATTCATATAGTTCATATTTCAACATAAAAAATCAACACTTTATATATTTCATATATTCAACATATAATAATTCAACATAGAATTCAACATTCACTAAGGCTCTATCTACTAAGTGGCAAAAACTGTATTTCTGGTTGTGTGTAATGTGAGGATGGGTATAAATATAGTTAAGAGATACCTCTAGAAATTCATGATAAATTTTAAAATAGACATAATATTAATGGGTAGAAAATGATATCCCGATAACAGACTGTGTTAATAATCACACAAGGGCTATTATGGAGATACATGCAAACTGCTTTAGAGAAGAGAAGGGAGAATTAATTCTCACATAGGTGTAGGAATCAAGAAAGACTTTGGGGCAGCCTGGGTGGCTCAGCGGTTTAGTGCCTCTTTCAGCCCAGGGCCTGATCTTGGAGACCTGGGATCGAGTCCCACATCCGGCTCCCTGCATGGAGCCTGCTTCTCCCTCTGCCTGTGTCTCTGCCTCTCTCTCTCTCTCTCTCTGTCTCTCATGAATAAATAAAGTTAAAAAAAAAAAGACTTTGAAGAAGATGATGGATATGAGCTGAATCTTTAGGATTGGCTGAACTTTGAGAGGTGTGGGGGTAAGGGGGGAAGTGAGTGGCCTGGTAGGGCAGGGGAAGGAAGTGGGGGAATGGAGGGAATGGGTACATCTTGAGTAAAGAGGAAAACAGCCTCTAAACAACATAAATTTTTAACTTTTTATTGGAAATGGAAGAAAATCAATTGTTTTGACTGTTCCAATGTGATCATAGCATTGTCCGTATGGATTGTCAAATAAGGGATGAGCTCATAAAAGGATATTAATGTGTCGTTTTTATTGAGCAAAGTAGCATTACAGAAAAGGTGATTTCAAAGGCACACGGCTCTTTCATTACAGCCTTCAGGGGCAATGTTTGATCACTGAAAACAGGCTGCTTTGTTCCAGCTTTCTCTGATGTTTGGCATTATCCCGAATACATATGCTCTGACTTGGAAAGAATCGGTCTATAAAGATTTAATAGATTTGAGATTTGCATATTCAAAATACATGTCATGGTTAAAATGAAATGAAAATGATATTAAAATCTACATCTGTATTATACATAAACATGGTGTTCAGGCATATCTCAGCAAATTTTTAAAAGGCAATTACATATGTTATATTTGCTTATTCTGAGATCATGAGAGTTGGCTATTTTAAAAATTAACCATTTTATATTTTCTCTGAGGACAAAATATATTGTAGGAGACATTATATTGGTGATAGCGAAGGACAGAAACCCTTCAAGTTTCAGGGATTTGAGATTTGCTGTATGTTCTTGTCACCTTTCATGGACATAACTTCCTAGTGTTTGAGTCAGTGACCACTTTGTTCATTAAAAATGAATTAACAGCATTGGGGTGCCTGGGTGGCTCAGTGGTTGAGCATCTGCCTTCGGCTCAGGGCGTGATCCCAGGGTCCCGGGATCGAGTCCCACATGGGCTCCCTGCAGGGAGCCCGCTTCTCCCTCTGCCTGTGTCTCTGCTTCTCTCTGTGTCTCTCATGAATAAATAAATAGAACCTTTAAAAAAATGAATTAACAGCATTCTTGGTTTAGAAAAAATAGAAAGTCACAAATAATTAAGGATAACTGTAAAAGATTAGTATTTGCATGAGGTTCTTTTCCTTATATGGCTGAAAGAAGTGACTTCTTCTTCTTTTTTTTTTTTTTTTTTTCAAAAGGAGGAATTCTTGGAAGGAGACCTAAGAGTCAAAAGCTTTTCATGTGGTGACTAAAACTCACAGAATTATCTCTTCATAGAATCATCTGACTTCTACTCCTGTAAACTGACATGTAATCTCACATACGTTCATCTTTTAATTTTGAATTCCAATGGAACCTTTGAGGGAAAGGCAGGAATCCAAGACAGTCAGTTTGATGTATGTTGCTCTCATTGCGTTGAAATTAAGCCTGATGGGCTTCAGCTAATAATATTCTACTTCATGTGACAAAGAAATAGCTTACCATGTCACTTCCCTACTTAAAATCTTACCTTTTCCCCATCCCTACTTATAACATCTTCCGCCTCAATGACACTAAATGCTTTTGTATGGCATGTCCTTCCCTTTCTGGGTAGTTTTGCAACAGTCTCAGGACAAAGACATTTTCAGTTATACATTTGTGGCCCAGATCACTGCTTTCCAAATGTTACTGTATTTATGTGTCGTCTGGAGATTTTGTTAAAAATGTGGATTCTCATTCAGCAGATCTGGGGTCTGGCCAAGATTCTAACAAGCTCCCAAGTGAAACAGTAGACCACACTTTGGATAGCAAGCACCCATACGTCCTCTCATTAAATTGGTATTAGTTCCTGGACCATGATGACTGAAAATTAAGATTCTGACTTTGAGGTTGCATCAGACTTTGACCTTTTTATTTATTGGCAATTTCGTAAAGACGCAGTATGATCTGGACTCCCTTTCCTTTTCTAGTCTCCTTTTTTATCCCATTCCTACTTTACATTCGAGGTATAACAAACGACTTGAAATTTCCAGGATGTATCAGGCTCTTTCACATCTTGGTACCTTTTCAAATACTATTTCCTCTGCCTGTCTCAACATCTTGTGTTGCTTCCTTTAAAACTAAGCTCAGCTTAGTTTTGGGTGGTGCAGTCGGTTAAGCATCTGACTCTTGGTTTCAGCTCAGGTTGTGATCTGAGGGTCATGGGATCGCCCATGCACCCAGCCCACAGCGGGCTCCACGCTGGGTACAGTCTGCTTGAGATTTTCTCTCCCTCTCCTTCTGCACCCCCCTCCACCTCACATGCTCTCTTTCTCAAATAAATAAATAAATCTTAAAAAAAAAACCTCAGCTCAGCTGTAGTCTCCTCCAGTAATCCTTCCCTAGTCTCTTTACCCTGTAATTAAATACTTCCCATAGTCTCCTACAATGCCCTGTATTTCCTAGGTTATAACTTTTTTTATAATCTATTGTAGTGTATGCGTACTTATCTGCTTGCTTCAAGACAGGGCTCCTTGGGAGGAAGAGATTATGCACTTTATCTCTGTTACCTACTGCCAGTAACAATGCCTGACACATAGTAGGTTTCCATTAAAGTTTGCTGACTGAATGAGGAAGGACAGTTGATGTGTTGTAGTTCTGCAATAACATAATGCAGTATTTTCTTTCATGAAGTTTGAATTGTGGGTAATAAAAACTAGAGTCATAAAAAGTTAAATACAGGATGAAATAATACTGAAGATATAAAACGTTAGTACGTGATTGATTGCCAAATGAGGAGCATAGAAAATAACTCTTCTAAGCTCATTGGAAGAAAATGGCACTACAGATTTATTACTATGTCTTTAATATCCCGGTTGTTCCACAAAAGGTTTGAGATAGCTAACAGCACTACGTATGGGAGCTCATGAAAGACATAAACACATATAGAGTTGAGGGAATAGTATTAGAAAAGAAGGGAGCTATGGAAGTACATACCCAGAACTGGAGGAGCGGATATACTAGCATATTTACAAAAATAGTCCTCATTAAATAGTGGGCAGTAAGGATGGTGTGCTGGACTTCCATTCCCACTCTCCACCTTAGAGGCTGACTTCTGTGGTGGCATCCGCAGCTCCCTCGTCCTCTGGCTTCTGGCTGAATTTGGCCAAAGGAGGATACCCTGGCAGAGGATCAAGTGGAGGGAGAGGGGTGAGGTCAGGATACTTATTTTCTTGTGCTACCTAGAACTGGCTGTGCCTCTGTGTAAATTGCCCCTTTGTTAAAATCTCCTTAAATTATTCTAATTTGAGTGTGGCCCCTGCTCCCTGTTGACACTCTGATATAATCATGGAGTTGTTTAATGCTAGATTGGATGCCAGGCTTAATAACTTTTATGGTATAACCATTAATGCTATAAAAATCTTTTATGTATCAGGTAAGAGTCTATGAGGAAGGGGTTCAATAGAGAAGAATTCGGAAAGCAAACTAACCTGAAATCTCATATTTCTATTATTCACATCTTAGTGTGGTAAAGAGGATATACATCATATTTGAGGTAGGGAGAAATGGATATGTTTAAATCTCCACGGTTTTGTAATTATTTTTTTACATCAGCCTTTCATTTACTGTTCAGTTGTAAAGTAATAATATCTTAGAAGTGTAGTTTTGGGGTTGTTCCGTTTTTACTTGGGGGTAGAGCATCCAGAGTTTTGGCCTCTCTTCTTCACTGTTGCTCATTTTCTGGTTATTTCACTGCTCACTCTTCTTCCATCAGGAGATACATAAGGAAAATAAATGGATGAAGCTTAGCTTTCGTGTCTATGATAAGAGGTTTATTAGGAAAGAGACTGAAATTCTGAACTAAAATTAAGCTTTTCAGTTTATCTGGGCTGGTCTGCCCCCTATTGCCATAAAGATACCAAGAGATATTTCCAACTTTTCAAAAATCAAGAGATAAAATGGACAGAAAGTCTTATATTTATGATGATGAAGAGAAACAGGTTTAATAAATAGATGTGATGCTCTTAATATAAGGCCCTGGTGTATGGACTCTGATTTTGGATATTGGATTGTATTACAACCTTGTTTGCAATACGTACTTAGATTATTGTTGACTCATATGGGCCTAATTCTGTGACCCAGCAAAAATAGATCATAAATCCCAGCCACGGAAGACATGTTTGTAGTGTGACCTTGGAATGATGAGCTAAAGGTGCTGAAGAAACCATAAATCTAATTTACAATAATAACAAAAATAAGGTTGTTTATACTTTGCCCAGTGGATGGAGTGAAAATCTAATATTTTTCTTCGTACATGCTGTACCTTTTGCCAAGTTTGATTAAATTTCTGTTTAGTAGGTAGCTAGGAGAGGAACTGAATAAAAACACTTTATATGAGGCTTCAGACTCCTACTTTGTTCTTTCTTATTAACTTCTCTTTTAAAACGCTGTTTTAACTCTTCCTTTTTTTTAAGGTTCCATTTATGAAATGTTTGGAAATGAATGCTGTTTGTCAACAGGAGAAGTGATTAAAATTACTGGTCTCAAAATTAAGAAGATCATAGCTGAAATTTGTGAGCACATTGAGGGTTGTGAGTCTCTACAACCATTTGAGCTGCCTATGAATTTTCCAGGTACAGTATATTGCAACCATTTCACATTTGTAAAACTATTGTTAATATACATCTATACAATTGAAAATAATAAAAAAAAAGTGGTAGCTTTTTTTTCACTCTAGGGTAATGGGTGAAAAAAATTAGAATTCTTTATATATATTTTTTACATCTACAGTATTATATGAGTTTCAGATGTGCAATATAGTGATTAAACAGTTCCATACATTACTCAGTGCTCCTCTTGACAGGTGTCCTCTTAATCCCCTTCACCTATTTCATCCATCCCCCCACCTCTACCTCCCCCTTATTCTCTATAGTTAAGAGTCTGTTTTTTGATTTTTCTCTTATTTCTTTGTTTCACTTGTTTTATTTTTTAAATTCCACATATGAGTGAAATCATATAGTACTTGCCTTTCTTTGACTTATTTCACTTAGCATAATACTTTCTATATCCATCCATGCTGTTGCAAATGGTAAAATTTCATCCTTTTATGACTGAATAATATTCAAATACAAATTTACATATATATAAATATATATATAAATTTATAAATATATACATATCCCAGTATATGTACACTACATCTTATTTATCCATTTATCAATCAATGGACACTGGGGCTGATTCCATAGTTCCATAGTTTGGCTATTGTAAATAATACTTCAGTAAACATAAGGGGTGCATGCATTTCTTGGAATTGGTATTTTTGTATTCTTTGGAAAAATAACCAGTAGTGGAATTCCTGGATCACATGGAAGTTCTATTTTTAATTTTTTGAGGGAACTCCTTACTGTTTTCCACAGTGGCTGCATTAATTCGCATTCCCACCAATATTGCAGGAGAGTTCGTTTTTCTCCACATTAGTGATTTTAACGACCAATAGAAGACAAATATTTTCTCTCCTTTTAATAAATATCCCTTACTTAGAACTTCCTGGCAAATACTGTTAGCAAATACTTAATGAGTTCTAACTGTATGCATTACTTGTTATGCTAGTGAAAATGGAGAAATCAAAGATATTTTCCAAAATTATGTAGGACTAATAGCTCTTAAAAATATGTAAGCTCTTTGTTTCTATTGCAAATATTTTAGCTCCCTGGGTAATTGCTAAACTTCACACTCTAATCTTATTGACATGTTTGGTTGTTCTTCTTTGTCTAGTTAATTCTACTCACCCTTCCAAAATTACCTCAAATATCATAGCTTAAAATCTTCTGGAATACTTTTGCTGATGCCCTAACCTATTCTAGATATCTCTCTTTTATGTTTCCATAATAACTTGGTCACCAATAGCATGTACCTTATTGGGTAGTCATTGATGATTCTCTTATTTGTCTTATTCTCTAGACCAGGGGTTGGCAAATGTTTTTTTAAAGACACAGATAGTAAATATTTTAGACTTTGTCACCAGATGATTGCCGTCACAGCCGTTTCACTCTGATGCTATGACATGAAGGATGCTATAGATGGTACATAAACCGATGAACATGGCTGTGGTTCAATAAACATGTATCTACAAAAATAGGTGGCCAGCAGAATTTGGCCTGTGAACTATAGTTTGGTGACTTCTCCTTAAGATTAAATTTTTTGACATGTGAAGTATAACATATATGACTTTGTATATCTAGTACGAAGCACTTATTCAGTAGTCATTTATTTGAATGGATGATTGAGTGAATAAATGGTTAGTGGAGGAGAAAAGTCTAGTAAACACTTACAGTATGATGTGATTCATGGTGTGACTGAAATATGCATAGGTTCCTGAAGAAGAAGCAGGGTGAGGAGGAGGAGCAGGAGGAGGAGGAGAAACATGCATGGGTTCCATGAGAGTCTTGATAAAGAATATCTAACTCTAGTTGGTCATGTTTCAGAACATGGCTTGGGAGTCATTATTTATTTTTGAATTCCAACTCTGCCACTTGTTACTTGCATAACCTTGCCAAGTGTCCTACTCTCCTCCCATGTAAAATGGGAATAATAATACTTTCTATCTTCTAGTGTTTCAGGGAGGATTGAATATTGAAATATATTTAAAGTGCTCAGAATGGTACTTGTCTTATAGAAAAGGCTATAAAAAGTGTCAGGTTTTGTTACCTTTATTATCATTGGTGGATTCAAGGTTTTCAAAGCTTTTGAAAGGATGTTATACTCGAGCTCAGGTTTGGAGAATGAAAATAAATTAGAGAACATTCTTCCAGATTCTCCAGTATCTTCTTCCTTTCAACTGGAATCTTACCCATTGTTCAATTCTGTTTAACTCCTTCCTTACCTGCCATCCTTTACAGAAATAGTTCTCAAACTTGAGTGTATACTGGAATCACCTAAGGAGATTTAAAGTATCCTGATGCTCAGACCGCTTGCCTACGATATTCTGATTTATTTAGTCTGGAATGAAGTCTGGTTACCAAAGTTTCTCAAGGATACTAGAATGATATTAATGAGCAGTCAAGGTTGCAAACCATTGCTTTATGAGAAGCTTTCCCTAAGTATTCCAGTTGGATGTAACAATTCCTTTTTTGAATAACTACAGTTTTTCACGTCATAATGATTGCATTTATCACATTTTGAATATAATTGAAGTTATTTGTATGCTTGTCTTTTGAAGACCAACTGCTTAACAGATTACAACGTTGCTGACAACAAAATCTGAATCTCATTTACTGGAATAATCGCCACAGTGTTTAGGAGAAGATGTATATAATAAATAATTAGCAAGTTAAAATAATTAGAATCTTATTAGTAGAAGTATAATTAGTAGAAGGAGTATCTCTTGTGAGAGTAGTGAAAACACTTAGCTTTTTGGGGGGAATATATATTATATTATATATTTATTATAGGGAGTTAGATCACATGATTATGGAGATTGGCAAATCCAAAATCTGCAGAGCCAAATTTCCCTCTGAAACATTTAGCTTTTGTCTAACAGTTTAATTTAGGGAGTTGCTATTTAGAATAAGTTTTGAGTTTTCAGTTGACATGATAAGCTTGTATCAACTGAGCACAATTAGAAAAATTTATTTACAAAACTAGTTTTAATGTAAGAATCAGGGATTACATGTAATGGAGTGGAGGAATAAAATGATGGTGATGATTACAATATACTTTCTTTCAAAGAAGACTCAGCACCAGGGAGAAAGAGAAATTAAGGCCAGTAACTTTTTTTTTATATTGATTTCAACAGAAACATCTCTTTATTTATACTCTAAAGCTGTCACTTTAAACTCTCAGAAATTAAAATCAAAAAGTACTTTAATATATATTTTAAACATCCTTTCTTATTTGGGAATTTCCCAAATTTTCCCTTGTTATTGACTTCTAGTTACATTCTCTTGTAGTCAGAAGACATAATTTGTATGGCTTCAATCCTCTGAAATTTTTTGAGACTTGTTTTATGGCTTAGTGCATGGCCTATCCTGGAGAATGTTCTGTGTGCACTTGAGAAGAATGGGTATTCCGCTGTTGTTTGGTGGAGTGCCCTACAGATGTTTGTGGGTTTATAGTGTTGATCAAGTCTTCTAGTTCCTTGAGAATCTTTTGTCTAGGTGTATCCCTTATTGAAAGTAATTTCCAACTATTACTGTCAACTTTTGTTTCATGTATTCTGGAGCTATGATGTTAGGTGTATATGTGCTCATAATTGTAATCTCTTCTTGATGAAGCGACCCTTTTATTGTTACTTAGTATTCCTTGTCTCTAGTAAAATTTTTGTTTTAAAATTGTACTGCTTTTACTCCTTTGTCAAGGATCATTTGATTGTACTTACACGGGTCTATTTCTGGGTTCTGTATTCTGTTCTGTTGATGTGCTTGTTTATTCTTTCCTCAATACCACACTATCTTGATTAGTGTAGCTTTATATTAAATTTTGATGCCGAGTAGTTCAGTTCTCTGATTTTGTTCTTCTTCAACATTGTGTTGGCTATTCTGGGCCTTTTCTGCCTTCATATAAAATACAGCTTCAATTTCAATATCCACAAAATTACTTGCTGTGATTCTGATTGCCTTTGCATTGAATCTGTAGATTCAATTAGGAGAAACTGACATCTTAATAATATTAAGTCTTCCTTTTTATGAACATGTAACATCCATCTGTTCTTTGGTTTCTTTCATCGGAATTTCGTAAGCTTCCTCACATAGACCTTGTACATATTTTGTTACATTTATTTTGGGGCACTAATGTAGATAGTATTCTGTTTTTAATTTTAAAACCACTTGTTCATTGTTTGTATATGGGAAAGTGATTGACTTTTGCATATCAACCTTTTATCCTACAATTTTGCTATACTCAGTTATTAACTTGAGGAGGTTTTTTCTGTCAATTCTTTCAGATCTTATACATATACAACCATAGTATTTGTGAACATAGTGGGAAACTAGTTTCTTGACACTAAGTATGATGTTATCTGTAGGGTTTTTAAAAAATATTTTCTTTATTGTGCTGAAGCAGTTTTGCTCATTCCTAATTTACTGAAAGATTTGTTGTTAATGTTTTTATCTTGAATGAATATTGGGTTTTGTCACTTTTTATCTGCATCTACTGATATAATCATATATTCTCCTTAGCCTAATACTGTGATGGATTACATTGTCTCTCAGATGCTAAACCATCCTTGCATAATGGGGTAAATATCACTTGGTTGTGGTGTATAATTCTTTTTATACATTGTTGGGTTGGCTTCATTAATATTTTGTTGAAGATATTGCATATACCTTTATGAGAAATATTGGTATGTAGTTTTTTCTTGTAATCTCTTTGTCTGGTTTTAGTATCAGAGTAATGCTGGCTTATAGAATGAGTTAGGAAGTATTCCCTTTGCTTCTATCTTCTGGAAAATATTGTGAAGAATTGGTATGACTTCTTTCTTAAGTGTTTGGTAGAATTCACAGTTGAACCCACCTGGGCCTGGCACTTTCTGATTAGGAAGATTGTTAATTATTGATTCAATTTCACTGGTAGATTTAGGCCAGATTGCTCTTTCTTCTTGTGTGAGTTTTGGTGCATTGTGTCTTTCAAGGAACTGGTCCATATTGTGTAGGTTATAAAATTTGAGGCATGGAGTTGTTCATAATATTCTTTTGTTATCCTCTTAATGCCCATGGGGTGGATAATGCAGCCTTCTCTTTCATTTCTGATTTTAGTAATTTATGTCTTGTCTTTCTTTTCCTACTTAGCCTGGCTAGAGGCTTATCTATTTTATTGATATTTCCAAAGAAAAAGCTTGGGTTTTCAATGGTTTTTTTTCCTATTGATTTCTTCTTTTCCATCTTAATTGATTTTTCCTGTAATTTTTATTATATCTTTCTTCTGCTTACTTGGATTTAATTTGTTTTTCTTTGTTTTTCTTTTTTTTAACCCTTTATTTTTTTATTATTTTTTAATAATAAATTTATTTTTTACTGGTGTTCAATTTACCAACATACAGAATAACACCCAGTGCTCATCCCGTCAAGTGCCCCCCTCAGTGCCCGTCACCCATTCACCCGCACCCCCCACCCTCCTCCCCTTCCATCACCCCTAGTTCATTTCCCAGAGTTAGGAGTCTTTATGTTCTGTCTCCCTTTCTGATTTGTTTTTCTTTTTTTCTAGTTTTCTAAGGTGGAAGCTTAGAGACTGATTTTTAGATCTTTTCTCTTTTTAAATATATACATTTAATTCAGTCTCCCTCTAAGCACTACATTCACTCCATCTGACAGCTGGTAAGTTGTATTTTCATTTTTATTTAGTTAAAAGTGTTTTAAAATTTCTGTTGAGATTTTTTTCTTTGACCCCAAGTGTTGTTTAATCTCCACATACTTGGAGGCTTTCCCAGTTATCTTTCTGCTATTGATTCTAGTTTAATTCCACTCCGGTCTGAGAGCAGATATTGTATGATTCTATTTCTAAAAATTTGTCAAAGTCTGTTTTGTTGCCCTGCATGTGGTGAATGTTTCATGTGAGATGGAAAAGAATGTGTACTTTGCTGTTGGATAAGTGTCGATAGATGTCAATTATATCTACTGATTGATGGTGCTGTTAAGTTCAACTATGTCCTTACTGTTCTCCACCTGTTGGATTTATCCATTGCTAATATAGAGTTGCCAACTATGATATTAGATTCCTTTATTTTGGCATGCAGTTTTTCCAGTTTCTGCTTCACATATTTTGACACTCTTTGGGTAGGCCTATACACATTAAGGATTACTATGTCTTCCTGGAGTAGTGGCCTTTTATCAAGATGTAATGCCCCTTTTTATTACTAATAACATTCCTTGTTCTGAAGTCTGCCCTGTCTGAAATTAATATAGGTACTTCGGCTTTCTTGGTATTAGAGTTACCATGGTATATCGTAATCCATCTTTTTACTTTAATCTATATGTGTCCTTATATTTATTTATTTATTTTCAGATTTGTTTACTTATTTGAGAGAGAGAGAGAGCAAGCAGAGGGGGAGGGGCATAAGGAGAGGGAGAGAGAATCTCAAGCAGGTTCCATTTTCTGTTTATTGTCTTTGTTCTTTGTTCCTATTTTTGTCTTCTATACATTTTCTGCCTTTTGTGGGTTTATATTTTTTATTTTATGTTTTTAAAACTTTTATTTATTTTTTCATGAGAGACACAAAGAGAGAGGCAGAGACACAGGCAGAGGGAGAAGCAGGCTCCCTGTGGGGGGCACATTGAGGGACTCGATCCCAGGACCCTGGGATCACGACCCAAGCCAAAGCAGCCACTGAACCACTGAGCCACCCAGGTGTCCCATCTTCAATTGTCTTTTTTTGTCTTTTAGTGTGCCTGGTAATTTTTTCTTAATAGCCAGAAGTGATGTACTGTGTAGGAAGACAGTGTGGTTAATAGGACTTTAGTAATCTAACAGTAAGTTGTGGTAGGAAAGGAAACATTCTGATTAGGTATCAGTATTTTTATAGATCTGTGTGCCTGAACTGTGAACTTCACAAGAACTTTTCAGTCTTGTTTCCCACCCCTTAGTTGGGAAAAGGTGGCTAAGGTAGGTTGAGTACTTACCTTCTCATATGTGGAAGACTAGAGCAAGCCAGACCTGCATGTTTCCATTTCCTTAAATGGAAAGACTAGAGTGGGCTTTAGTTGTACATTTCCTCTGAGTGGAAGGCTAGAGTGGGTGTTAATTGTATATTTTCCTTTCCTCAAGTCAGTTAGTCCTAATAAAACACCAATGATGTCTCTTAAAGGCAGGACTTATTAAGAAGAATAGAATGTTCTGACCTATTTTGAAATACTTGGGTTTTTTTCCCCTCCCCATGCCAGAAACATAAGATTTTTCTCTGATATTTACTGTGAGAACCTTGTCAAGTCTTAAGTGTAAACCTTACAAAATTATGGGAGCTCCCTTATGATTAGGACCCTGGAGTTTTTACTCTTGGAGTTGTCCATTCTGAGCTTCTAGCAATTCAGCAATTATAGTTCAGATTTCTCTAGTCTGGTATTGGTCCTTGTAGAGGTTTCTTTGGTAAATTGTGGTTCTCTGTACTTGCCTATCTGTCTCTCCAATTTTGGAGGTATCAGTTTTATCTTCTGACCTCATTTCTTTAATAGATTTATGAATAGTTGTTGATTTTTCAGTTTGTTTGGCTTTTTACTTTTTGTCAAGACAGAATAACAACTTCTAAACATTTTATGTACCAGACTAGAAACCAGAAGTCCAATGCTTTTTTCTTTTTCAAATATAATTTTAGCTATTTTTTTAGTAGTTGCCTGGGATTATAATTAGTATCTTAATTTATAACAACCTAGTTGGAATTAACTAATTTAATTTCAAGAGTATGTAAAAGTTGGCTCATTTATAGTTCTACTCCCTACCCTATTTTTCTAGTTGTTATTATCATAAAAATTACATGTTTGTACATTATGTGTGCATCAACATTGGATTTATGATTATTCTTTATGCAATCATCTTTTAAATTAGGAAAAAATATTTGAAAATAGAAAAGTATATGTAAGCTTTCTTTTATATTTACCTCTATAGTGCTTTTTGCTGTTACTTTTTATTTCTTGACACAGGATAAAGTTACTGTCTTATGTCCTTCAGCTTGAAGGATTCCCTTTAAGATTTATTGTGTGGCAGGTTTGATAATAATACATTCTCTCAGTTTTCATTCTCTGGAAATATTTTAATTTCTCCATTATTTTTTTATTTATTTACTTATCAGAATGTAATTAACTCACAATACTACATTAGTTTCAGGTGTACAATGTAGTGACTCCACAATTTCACATATTATGCTGTGCTTGCAACAACTATAGCTACCAATATTATTGACTATATTCTTTATACTGTGCCCTTTATTTCTGTGGCTTATTCATTCCATAACTGGAAGCCTGCATTTCCCACTCTCCTTCACTCATTTTACCCATCCTTCTCTACTCCTCCCCTCTAGCAACCATTAGTTTGTTTTCTATATTTACAAGTCTCATTCTGCTCTTTGTTTGTTTGTTTTTTAGATTCCACATATGAGCAATATCATATGGTATGTGTTTTTCTCAATCTGATTTATTTCACTTAGCAAAATACCCTCTAGGTCCATACATGTTGTTGCAAATGGCACAATCCCATATGGCTGCATAATATATGCATAATATGGCTGCATAATATATATATCAGATATATATGAACATATATATTTCCATCCCACATCTTTCTTATCCATTCATCTGTTGATGAACTCTTAGTTTACTTCCATATCTTGGGTATTTTAAATAATGTTTCAATAAACATAGGGATGCACATATCTTTTTAAATTAGTGTTTTCATTTTCTTTGGGTAAATAGTGGAATTATTGGATCATGTGGTATTTCCATTCTTAATTTTTTAAGAAACTTTCATTTTTAAAGGATAAATTTTCTGGATAGAGAACTGGTTCACAATTCTTTTATTTCAACACTTTAAACATGTCATCCCTGTGAGTTCTGGCTTTCATAGTTTCAGGGTAGAAAGTAGCTTTTAATCTTATTGAGAAATGCTTGTACTTAATGAGTCTTTTCTCTCTTGCTATTTTCAAAGTTCCCTATTTTGTCTTTGGTTTTCAATAGTTTGATCAGAATGGCATGATTCTCCAAGTTTATCCAGTTGGAATGTGCTGAGCTTTTTGAATGCATAAATTAATGTTTTTCATCAGATTTTGGAAGTTTTGGTCATTATCTCTTTTTCTTTTTTTTAAGATTAAAAAAAAAACTATTTGAGAGAATGAGAACACAAGCGGGGGGAGGGGTAGAGGGAGAAGCTTAGCAGGGAGTCTGATGCAGGCCTCAATCCCAGAACCCTGGGATCCTGACCTGAGCTGAAGGCAAATGCTTAACCAACTGAGTCACACTGGTGGCTTAGTTATTATTTCTTTAGATATTCTTTCTATGCTTTTCTCTCTCTTCTCCTTCTGGAACACCCATTATTCACATATTGATATGCTTGATGGTGTCACATATATCTTTGGGACTGTTCATTTCTCTTTATACTTTCTTATTTCTATTTCTCAGATCGGATAATCTCGACTGACCTATCTTTAAATTTGATTTATATTCTCTATTTAGTAAGACTTCATTTTCATACTTCCTTTTAGTTCTTTAGACAAAGTCTTCTTTGGTTCCTTGAACACATTTAAAATAGCATATTTAAATTATTTTCTCGAGGCACCTGGGTGGCTCAGTGGTTGAGCATCTGCCTTTGGCTCCCTGTGATCCCAGTATCCCGGGATTGAGTCCTGGAGGGGGGTTTTCTGTAGGGAGCCTGCTACTCCTTCTGCCTGTGTCTCTGCCTGTCTCTCTGTGTCTCCCATGAATAAATGAATGAAATCTTAAAAATAAATACATAAATTCCTGTCTCCAGGAAATCTAATGTCTGTTAGAACATTCCTCAGGAACAGTTTTTATTGATTGCTCCCCCCTGCACCCCACGGTGGATGGGTCCAACTTCCTTGTTCCTTTGCCTGTTTCATAATCTGTTGTTCAAAGCTGGATATTTTAAACAAGATAATGTGGTAAATCTAGAAATTTGATTTTCTCTCCTCCTCAGGATTTGTTGTTATTGCTGGTTATTGGGTAACTTTTCTGAACTGTATCTGTAAAATCTGTATTCTTTGTCATGTGAGGCCTTTGAAATCTCTGCTCAGGTGGGTTGGTGGGCAACTAATGCCTGGACAAAGATTTCCTTAAACAACTGGAACCAGAAAATCTCCCAGTCTTTGTCGAGGGGCTCAGTGTTCATTTGGGGGCTGCCTTCAACACTCAATCAGGCAGGTAAAAACTGTTGTTCGTTCATGTGGAGCCTCAAACTCAGCCAGAATTGAGAACATTTTCAGTTCTTTCCTGAGCATACACACAATCTGAAGCATGTGCACAGTCCTACGCATGTGTATGGTCTTCTAGATCCAGGAATATATTAGAACTTTTCAAAATTCTTATGGATATCTCATTTCTCAGCTTTTCCTTTTAAACTGTTTAGGTTAACCTATTTTCCCCCCAACTGTTACACATAACTGCAGGCAGCCTCAGAAATTAAATAATTATCTCTTCCTGTTTTTGACAAATATTCCCTAGGAAAAGTCTTTTCCTACTGAGTGAGCTCAAAATGAGATAAAATAAAGACAATGTTGCAAGTAGAATCTTCCAGGGAGTCATCAGAAATGTCAAAAAAATAACAGTTCCCTGAGAATGAACTTTCAAGGAATTCCATTCCACCTCCTTTCTGCTCCCTCTTGTGATGGCAGCAGTGTTGGTTTTGCCATGACTGCAAGCTATTAGTTTTCAGTATGAAGTTGAATGGGGTGGGAGGAGTGAGATACCACAAGTTAAAATGTCAAAAAGTTTGCTGATCTTACCAAGACTCAGTCATTTTCTTGGTCAATAAAGCCCCCCCCCCCCCAGATTACTGCAATCCTTTGGCTAATTTCCAGAGTTCTGAAAAAATTAATTCTGACCATTTATTTTTAGCCAGTTTCTCCACTGCTCTTATAAAAGGGGAGATGATTTTCAGAGGTCCTTATTCAACCTTATTTGCTAACAACACCTACCCTACTATATTAAAGGGTATTAACAGAGATCCTTAATTTCTCATTGTAATTTAAAAGTTTTGAGAAAGATGGTCAAAACCTTGATAAGGGTTCCCATAATAATTTTTGTAAATAACAATATTCTACTGGAAAAAAATACCTAGGCTTTGATCAGTAAACATAACTTCATAGATGCAGCTCTAGCAAGTGGAAGCTCAAGTAACCGTCAAGAAAGGAAAGCTTTGTAGAGATTTGGTGAGGATACTTTTAGGGGACAAATTGGAAGTTTATTTTTACCAAAAAAGAGGAACTAAACTTGGCAATATATGTCACTGGTTGCATTTTATGTTAATGATATATTTCCATATATCTCTGTTTTGTCACTTCAGAGACTGTTGAGTATATTTTTAAAAAATAAAAAGCAATTATTTAAGTTCTTTATGGACATAGACATACTACTTTAGAAGTACAATTTGCTCTTTTAGAAGATAGCCCTTTTGACTAAACCTTTTTCTGAGCCAGAAAATGTGCCATTTTTGCCAAGTACAACAAAAATGTATTCTGATTTTTGGTAGTGGATTACATTATAGATTGGTAACTTGTGTAATGTTTGAGTTGCAGTGAAGTTCCAACTTTCTGGATTACTTCCTGGAAAGACCATTATGAAGCATGAATACTAAATGCCTTCTCTTTAGACATAAGAAATTTCCTGGAAAGAAGTGTTACAAAGAAGAAATACATTTTTCTGATAATCAGAGTCCCCTCAACCCACCCCACCCAACAGCAAATTTACATAAGTGTCTCTAAACCGTGTCCAGGAAAGGTTGTGGTTACATCTGTAAAACCACTGTTAAAATTACATAGCCAGACTGAAATTTTAGGCATGAATTTTAATTCTGTGAACTTTATTACTAAATAGGAATAGGAATAATATTGCTGCAAGGAGGAGGCATATAAGAAATGTGATAGTAAAGCTTAGAAATGGAACATTCTCTACTACTCTACATACACTCAAATTAGAACCCGGATAACTTGCTGAACGCTGTTCTAAGTACTTTTACATATAAAAGTGTTCTAAAAACTTTTATGTACATGTATATATTATTCATAGGTGTGTATGTGTATATATGTGTATATATAATGAATTGAATTCACATTTACATATGAGAAAATGAGGAACTTTGCCCAAGGCCAAACAGTGGGTAAGTGGTTTCATTGAATTCATGCTAGCATTATCTAATATAATATAAAATATAATGTGAAGCCACATTCATGTTCCTTCATTTAAGTTCATTTACAAGGCTGTTCTAAGAGGTTCAGTTCTTGGGCACATGCCCATTTCATAAAGTCCCTCCTGAGTGGACATCCTGAGAGTGAGAGAACGCTCAGGATGGAAATTCCAGTCTTCTATAACCTAATCTCAGAAATGACATAGACCATCACCTCCGCTGTATTCTTTTGATCGCCCAGACAAATGCTGGCATGCTCTAGGAGGGGACTGCACAAGGGTGTGACTGACAGGAGGCAGGAATTCTTGGGGGCTATCTTGGAGGCTACCTGACACAGACATTTAAATAAATAAATGAATCTATAAAAAGCAAAACAAGACAACACAGAGAGAGTGAGAGAGATGTGAAATTAATTTTAATAACACATTTTATTATAAATATATATCTCAAATATTATCCTTCTAATGTGTAATCGTGAAAAAAATTGAGATATTTTGCATTCTTCTCATACCAAGTCTTTAAAATCCAGATGTGCTTTCCACTCCTAGATCCATCTCGATTGGGGCTATGCTAAATTCAAGTAGCCACATCTCAAATGCTCAGTCCAGCACCTCCAGCAGTGGTGTCGTGTGGGAGAGCACCAATACAGATGGGAACAGTACAGCTGCAGAGCCTGTGCTCCGAAGCACTTCATGCTTAATCATAGAAAAGGAGTGAAATGGTCTTTTTGTCAACTAACATCAGTGTTAGGATGAAGATCCACAGATTTCTTGGATATGTGGCATCCTTCCTAATTTTCCTGGTATATGCAGTAACCATTGTAATATTAAAATGATCTAAGTCGATCCTTCTCCTAAAATAACATGAAATAGAAATTTATAGATGACTGATAGTAAATATAAAATTTCCTTCGTATGTTTAATGGATTTCAGTCATGGTTTAAAGATAAGCTTCAGGCGGTGCTTCCTACTTAAAAGAATCTCTATCAGATAAACGGATAAATGGATTTTACCTGTCCAGGCTGCATTCCTAAGCAGCCATGAAGCTGCCACATTGAGTTCCCACACCTCCAGAAACGCGGTCAGGGACGAGTACAGCAGGTTGATTCCCATGGCCCAGCAGACAGCATCATCTTCGTGTCTTACTGTCCCCTAAGCCCCATGTCTCACGGGGCGATGATAGAGTAGGGCAGGTGGGTGCTAAATGCACAGCAGAGAAATGCTATGTGTGGGAAGTCCCAAATGTGTGAGGGGCTGCTGGCCAACCTGCCCATCTTGCCTTCTAGAAAACATCATTTTTATTATCCTGGAATGTAAGAAACTCTCCTTTAGGGAGAAGGAAGAAGACTTTGCTATCCTCGAATATCTCTCAGGAGACAGATATTCTCTACCATTTTTATACTGGTCAGGAAACCAAACAATCTTCTGAAGATGTTGACATGCCATGGAGAATTAGCTCCCAAAGGATCTCTGTCTTTTCTGAACAGTAAGATTCTTTTCAGAATCATTTTAAATATAAATGTGAAAAATACGGAAAAGTGCTTAGAATAATCAGTGGCAAAACTTGGATTAATAATATAATTATTTATTCAAGAAATCAATTAAGATCAAATGCCTAGAATTTATAAAACTTGCTCCTTTATGCCTTATGAAAAATACTTAATACATTCACTTTTTTAAAATGGATTTTCCCATTGTTTCATTTGGGAAACTACATACTTAATTGCTAGACAACATATAATATCACATTCAGTGGTCATTCATTTTGTGTTTTATGTACCATTGAAATGACTAAATCTTTCAGGTTTGGCCATTTTATGACTGTAGGTATTTTTTATCTGACTAAAATATCAGTTTCTAAAAGGACCTGATAGGAAAAATTGTCATGCGAAAAATATTTAAAATGTATTTAGTAGACTTATGGCTGAATAACGTTTTTAATCTTTTTTGTTTGTTTATTTGAAGGACTTTTGTTAAAAGAAGCAAGATATAGGGCATAAATTGCTCCTATTTTTCCATCTGGATGTTATAATGGCATATGATTCAGAGAAGCCCTAAATAGGGCTTTTTGCCTTTTGGATAATTTGCTATTCCGAGAATCATGGGGTAGTCTTCCAAATTTTCTGGGTCAACTTCTCTTAAGGCATCTCTTCCCACTGTGCTCACTTAAGCAAAATAAATTGAACTATGTCTATTATACAAAATATTTTTGTAACAAAAAGGAATATTCTGGATAAACTGTGCAAGAAGATTTGAAGTAATCTAAGTGCACAAGAAATTCAGACTTTCACATTAATTTCCAGTTCCTGGAGGAGGAGGCGTTATTTTTCTTCTATTCTTTAGCATGGGGTCAAATTATTTCTCTAAAGCCTTGTGCTCTTTGGATTAACTAAAACGTATATTATCTGGAAGAAGACAAAGAGAGGGTTTGAGGTTAATATGTTCTTTTCACTCACCTATGGACATTTTAGCATCACACCTGAATTCTATCAGGAAGATGATTTTAAGATAGGCTTTTCTACAACTGGCACTGTTCTATAAGTTTTCATTGTATTACTATTTTATGTACATCTTCTAAAAATCTGTCTCCTCACATTTCGCTCTTACCACCCACTTGTCTATGTGCGTAATTCTTCCCTCGGTCTTTGCGGTGCCATCTCAGCTGTATTGCCAGACAGGTACTCTCACCAGAAGAATCTGGTGGTCCTTAAACTGTTTACCCAGGTCTTCAGTTCCTTGACTCTTAACTGAACAGTGATAAAGCACAGGACCAGGTTTATACAAATACTACGTGTTAGCGATTTGGAGGTTCTGCCCTTGGAATGAAAACTTTTTTAAAAAATAGACTTTATTTGGAAAAACAGCTTTAGGTTCACAGCAAAGTTGAAGAGAAAGCACACAGATTTCCCATGTGCCTGCTGCCCTCACAGAGATGTAGCATCCCCATTATCAACACCCCAAACCAGGGCCGCACACTCGTTACAATCGACACACCTAACCTGACACATCATGAACACCCAGAGTTCATGGTTGACATTATGGTTCACTCTTGGGGTTGCATATCCTATGGGTTTAGACACTTGTATGATGATATATACCCATTATATCCATCATTACAGAAGTAGCTCAGAGTATTGTCACTGCCCTGGTTACCCTCTGTGCTTCTCCTGTTCATCCTTCCTCCCTGACAACCCCTGGCAACCACTCATCAAAAGATCAGTTTCCATAGTTTTGTTTTTTTCCAAAATGTCAGACAGTCGGGATCCTGGAGTATGTAGACTTTTACAGATTGGCTTCTTAAACTCAGTGTTAGGCGTTCAAGTTTCCCCCATGTCTTCTCATGGCTTACTAGCCCGTTTCTTTGTCAAGCTGAATGACATCCCCTTGTCCAGATGTACCACAGTTTATTCATCCATTCACCTACTGCAGGGCTCCCTGATTCCTTTTAAGTTTTGACAATTGAACAAGACTGCTGTAAACATCCATGTGCAAGTTTTTTGTGTGGACATAAGGAACACAACTTTTTAAAGTTACAAAATGCATTGATTTTTCTTTTCAGTTTTACAAACACCACATATATCTTGAAGAACGTTAGAAAGTGGAAGGAAATGCAGGGAAGTGAATTAAAGCTCCCTATCATGTCATCATCAGAGCTCTCTAGCATTAGTATTTGGTACACTTCCTTCCTTTGTTTTCCAGTACATTGTGCACGAGCATGCATATAGACATATGTTCCAACGTAATGGGAAATGGGCCTGTTTCAGGGGACTTGTCCGTGTCATTCAGTATTCTTTAGAATGTAGTTTTTATTTTCTGTGTAATAGTTTTTCATATGTACATACTGTAATTAGTAAATCCAACCCAAACATGTTTACTTATGCAATTTATGCTATTATGAGCAGCCTTTTAACTGAAGTTTTGTCTGTAGGTCTGCTTATTATAATAATTTCATATACATGAAATTATGACTTCAGAAATAAAAATGTTTTTAAAGGGTTTGATGTGTATTGCCAAATCACATTCCATAAGCACTCTGCCAATTTACATTCTGCCAGGACCTAATGAAAGGATCAATCTTACTGCTTATTTGAATCTGCTACTTGACTATCCCTTCCCCCTTCAAGTTTTAAAAATTAATGGCTTTACTGAGCTATAATTCATATAGCATAAAATTCGGCTGTGTAAAGCATGCAATTCAGTAGTTTTTAGTATCCCTATCTCAGCTTCATTTTTTGTTTTTTATTTTTGTTTTTTAGCAACATGAGTTTAAAAACCTTTAAAATCCTAGAAAATGGAGGGCTTGACACAGGGTGTCAGAAGGTCACACTGTCCTCAGTACAAGTGAGTTTAGCAGGATGACAGTAAAAAATGTCTAGAAAACAAATATATATAAAATATGCACAAAAATAAATACATATTGATATATAGAAGAATATGTAACATAGTAATAATGTCCCTATTATAACCATTTAGAATTCTTAAGGACAATCTATTTAAAATATCAAGGTAAAAGCGTAGAACAACTAGGCTTAATATCTTTATAACCTAGCATAAGAAATAATATAAGACTAACTTATGATTTACTTATTTACTTAAAAATATTGTAAATCCTTATTTATTAAAAATAAAGACATTTTAAGTGCTTGAATCAGAAAACTGATTTTTTTGTATATGTATATATATGTATATTTCAATCACACATGAATTAATTTGTGAGATTAACACAATGGAAACAGAATTCCCATATTATAATCATATTATTGTTTTGTTTTTTAAAATAGTTTCTTGAACATTTTCACTTGTTTATTCTCCCCAAATAAGCCTTAGAATTACTTTCTTAAGAGCCAACATAATAATTGTGATTATAATAATTATGATTATAATATGGGAAGCCATAGTAAATTATACTAAATGTCACTTATAGAAAATCAAAAGCTGAATTAATAGCAGTAGTACTAGTTGTAGAAGCGCCAAAGCAATGCTTTGAATTCGACTCTAGTGACTCTGCACTTAAGCATTCATTTATAGCTATGAAAGAGACCTTGGTATAGAATATTACTTTGTATTTGATGAAGCTGGTACTACACGTCTGGGGTTAGGGAAAGGTTATTTAGTGAATATTTAGTAGTATGGTTATCAATTTAGAAAACAATAAGTGAAATTGATCATCATCTTAATACCATATAGCAAAGGAAAGTTGAAGTAGATGAAAAAGTTACCTTTTAAGTAAAACTATTTTATTTGAAAAAAGTTTCAGATCATAAATATAATGAAAAACCATAAAGGAACAGTGTATTTTATTGCATAAAATGGAACTTTCTGCATATCAGAAAAGTAAAAACAGTAAAAAAAAAAAAAAAAGGTTAATAACAAACTGACACAATTTCCAAAAGAGTAGATATCCCTGAACGTAAAACAAATCAATTAAATAGTCTAGTATAACGCTAATTGGAAAACACGAATTGAACAAAGGATAGAAGAAACCCAGATGGCTTATAACCACATAGAAATTAGTTCGGACTCGGTGTAAATTAAAACAATAATGACAATTTTCCATGTATTTATTAACTAAGCTTTATAATTATGATAACAAAATGGAGAAAGATACTGTCAAATGGTTACTCTCAAACCCAGCTGAAGGGTGTATAGAATGTTACAACCTTTCTGAACCTAAATTTGATATTCTATTTGGAGAGCCATCTGCCACTCACTTGGCAAATGTTTCTTTTGTGCATGTACAGAGATAGTGATTGATGACAGAGATACACTTTTGTCTTGATCCCTGGTCTCCTGGAGCTAGTAGTCTAGCTGCAAAAGGGCCTTTTCTTCAGTGGCTCCACATATTAAAATGAACTCTAAGGGAATAATCATCTTAGAATTATTTGTAATAGCAAAATAATGGAATCAATTTAAATGCCCAATAGTGCAGAAAAAGATAAGTATGATACATTCTTTACTACATATTATTACAGTCATTAGGAATTGTATTTACAAAAAATATTTTAAAATGTGAGGTTTAATCATGGTTCAATGTTTAATGAAACAAGTGGAATCCAAATGAATGTGTATGATATAGTTTCAATGTTGTTAAAACATTTCTGTCTCTATTGATATGTATGTCAAGAACGAAAAAAGTACGAAGGTTTTAAAAGATTGGATGATCTCCTTAATGTGTTTTAGTGCGTTCGTTTACTAATTTCCTTATTTGTAAAGTCAGGAAATATTCGTGTTCTTCATGTCTTAAAATTCTTCCAAGAATTAAATAAATGAAGTGCTCATTAAGTGCGTACTATAGACATTGGTCTATAGAAACTACTCTATGATTTTAATTCTCTTTATTGTTAATCTTGTTACCTTTAAAAAATTTAGGGCAGCCTGGATGGCTCAGCAGTTTAGAGCCTCCTTTCAGCCCAGGGCATGATCCTGGAGACCCAGGATCGAGTCCCACGTCGGGCTCCCTGCCTGGAGCCTGCTTCTCCCTCTGCCTGTGTCTCTGCCCCTCTCTCTCTCTCTCTCTCTCTCTCTCTCTCTCTCTCTCTCTCTGTCTCTCATGAATAAATAAATAAAATCTTTAAAAAAATAAAAAATAAAAAATTTAGAGGGGCTCCTCTGTTTCAGGAGACTGAGTATGGGGTTCTTATTTCAGCTCTGTCTTCCTTATTATGAAAGTAACTCTTCTGCCTTTTGGGGGCAGTTAGTGTATTATTCTCAGTTTTTGATGGCAAGATAAGTTTTCATCTTTTTCTATCACACTCTGCGTCTCTTTGCAAAAGAAAGAGAAGTTAGGGACTTTCATGTCTAGGCTGCTAGACAGTTGATATTTAAATCCCTCTTGATCATGTATAAACCATATAAAACTCTAATTCATTTATCTTCAGTGTCTAAAGTAATCAACAATAGCAAGTCCAGTCCCTCTGATTTTTCCCCACAAGCTTCCATCTGGGCCAATCTCTGAATAGCCTGAGGCAGTTCCACAGGCATTTCCTGCACCAGATCTCAAAGTAAGGAAACTTCTCTCAGGACGTCTCAGGAACTCTTGCTGACAGGTACCAGGTCACATCTTCTGCACGGGGTCCAGCAAGCTCCCCTCCAGAGCAAGTCCAGTGGGCACAGCGCTGGACCAGCCATCTCAAGAACCCATTGACAGTTTTCACATTCACGTTATTCAAGTTAATTTTCTGTTGCTTCGTAATAAGGAGTCCAAAGGATGTGCCTAGGAAGAAAATGTTGCTTTTTTTTACGCAGGGGGATTTAGAAGAACAAAAAAATTCAGTTTTCTTTACCGTGCAAATCAAAATCTATTTAAATCCTAAACTCTGAAATCCATTTAGAACTTATGGTTACATCAGGAAATTATATCTCTTCCTAATTTGAATTTAATGTAAACTGATTTTTAATTGTTTTGTATAACCACAAGTCACAGATATTTTTGAACACCGCGTGGTAAAAATCAGCAAATATGTCAGACAAAGCACAACATTAAAGGAAATACCGCAGCATATGTTGACAGTTATAGAAGAATTGCTGCTGTTTTCACCCTTCACACCAGAATAATTTTTTCAATATTTACCTCCCATGTGCAGAGAGGGAAACATATGGGGCTTTACATAATCATAAGCATAAACAGGTGGCTACTTAGGTACATTTAATTTGCAGGCAACAGCAATACTGAAAAACGCAATCAGCACCACATGGCTCCCCAACTCCTTCCACTAACATTCCATTAGCGGGATTAAGATCATTAAAATAGAGGGAGGGGATACTCCTCAGTCAGTTGGCTTCGACTACCTTTCAGGGCCATGAATAAAACACATTTTCAAAAATGCTTTGGCATTTTGCTGTTTCCTTTGTTCAAGGGAACTTCAGCAACTGTGTTTAATGCATACCTTGTGAGTAAACTACAAGCGGCACAATATTTGCATTTAGAATGTGTTTACGTCTCCCTATAATCTGCTCATTATGGGCATGAAATTATGGTGGTTAAATTCTCAGCAATTTGTCAAAGCACGGGGTCAGACAGCTCTTCAAAGCAGAGGCAGTCCACCTTCAGAGGTCACCTAGGGCTCATTTCCATGTTCCAACACTCTGGCAAAATCTGGAGAAATGATTGTCGCTAGGGTTTTGTTGCTCGGTCTGTGTCAGATACTCAATTATAGATTCTATATATCTTGTCTCAGCTAATTTGATCCAGATGGGAATATTTGTCCTCTTTGGCACTGGAGATACTAATCTCTCTGACCTTATAAGCATCGCACAAAGGTTTAGAATTCCAGAGTAAAAAGAAAAGAAGGAGGGAGAATAATGTTATTCGAAATATTATTATTTTGCTTTTTTGGCGCTTGCTCTGGGTACGTGTGAAGTATTGTCTAAGCAAGTTACACATATTAACTCATTTAATCATCACAATGATTTTATGAGGTAGATGATAGAGTTTTTTCCATTATGCAGAAAAGGCAATTAATTGTGGCCCTGAGGGTTTAAGTTCTTGAGTTTACACAGTGATGAAAGGGACTGAAGCCAGAATTAAACCCAGGCTGTTGAAATGAACAATTAATATTTTTAAGACCATTCCATCTTACTCTTGGGGCAGTTGGGCATTGCTCGCCTTGAAGTTCTATTGCCTTGAGTCCCCGAGGCCAGAAAGAGTAGATGTGCAGCGTTCTTGTAGAACTTCCTAAAAAAGCCCAGTGAGAGATGGTGCAGCACGTGCAGCCCTTGGGGGTGCTTCTCAGGCCTGAGCGCCTGAGCCTTCCGAGAGCTCAGGGGGCAGTGCCCTGCAGTCCAGGGGCCAGGCTCTGGCCAGGCTCCCCCGGCGCTCTCACGTCCTCTCATCTCCTCCCACCTGCCCCTGGTCCTCACCACCTAGGCCTGAGCCAGCTCGGACCCAGCAACAAGCACAACCCATTTGTTGGGAACCTGAGAGTATTCCAGCGCCGTAGGCAGGACACCAATTTCTATTATTTGATTTCAAGACCTAACAGTATTCGTGTAAATTATTTGTTAAACAACCCAAATGTGTTAAACATTATGTGGCCACTCCTCTCAAGGAGTTTAAATGTCATTGGGAAAATATTTTGCTTGTTTGCTTTTCTGTTTTGGTTTTGTTTGTTTGTTTTTTTGTTTTGTTTTGTTTTTTAATACAAAGTTTGAACCAGAAAGGTGAAGATGAATCAAAAGGCTTTAGGAGTTATTCTTTGTTATCTCCAGATAAAAGACTATTAAAACACTGCTAGAAGCTTCGACAGGCTATTTGGAGCCCGTTGTGAATGTAAAGGCGTGTGGACACAGGAAGCCCGCAGTCTCACTCGATATCATCCAACATTGAACAAATGTGGTCATGATCTTTAACATGGCTCTGGCTCCCCCAAATACTCGGAAAATCACTATGCAAAATGTTCTTATCGTGAACTTTGACTTCACTTAACATTTCTTGTTTCTGCTGTTCTGGCAAGACTCTTCTGTGTTCTTCTAACAAGATGTTTGGAGTCATTCACTTGTTGATGATTTTTAATAATAATCCTATTATTGAGAAATCTGGAGGATTTTCTCATGGTTTGGACATTATCATTATATATCTCAATACTTCGCTCAAGAATTTTGAGTTTTTGCTTTGATAAGGTATTTCATGGACCCCATTTCAATCTGAATCTGAAGTTGGATTGAGATGCTTGAGCTGGAATTTCTCATAGAAATACTGGATTTGGGGTATTTAAGAAAGTAGTTTTTGTAGGGTATGCTGACCTCAAAAAGTGTCTTGGACGTGTAACAAAAATGATAGAAAAGCCACAGGAAGCATGTGAAATGGGAAGTCTATTTGGACAAGTATAAAACACCAAGGCTCTTTAGGAATTTGATTGCAGAACAGAGCGCAGTTAAAATTTTTAAAGAGCCAGAAGCACACACCCACAGAAATAAGTGAGACACACTTGGCATCATTGGCAGAGAGACAAGACACAAAATCAAAATATGCAGCGGTCTCATTCATCTCCAAGTCTTCTTCTTCACTTAGCACAGTTCATTAGAAATTTTTGAACTCGCATCCCAAATATCTATGCGTTTATTTAAAATTGTATGTGTGTCTTTGACATATCTTCACCTGCATTTTAAAGGCAAATTTCTTTGTAATAATAATGGACGTGAATCCACATTGTTGGTAACTTTGAGATGTTAAAGAAGTTTCAGGCACTTTTTATATATTGTCAGACTAGAGTATCATTGTTTTACCTCCAAATCTGGCTAAAGCAAAGCTTGAGTGGGAGTAGAAATGTCAACTCCTTCATTTCTTTCTTGCTCACCCGTGTTTCTATTAGTTTTATTTTCATACATGGTTTCTTTGTAGGAAATGTTTAAAGGCATTTATCCATTTTGTGAGAATTGCTTTCTTTAAAAACGACGATAATGAATCCTGAAAACCCACTTATCTATGGCCAGGTGACCCGCAGCGCACGGGGAGTGCATGAGCTTGTGCGGGCAGCTCTGTCCACGCACTTACTGGGTGTCGCCTTGTCGCCTGCAGGCCCCCCTCAGGGGCCTCGCTTACGCCTACAGGCATCTGGCCCTCTGACACATGGGCAGTGAGACTGGTGCCAGTCAACACCTCAAATACCAGTGAAGTTCACTTTCTTATGTTGCTTGATATAAAAGGTCTGCACCCACAAGGAGGGAAACTTCTCCACCAGCCAATGAAAGTCTAGACAGTTTATGATTTACACCAATGAAAGGTTGAATGGGTCACTCTGTGATGAAGCCCTTGAACTTTAGAGACACAAGAACCTACTTTGTATTTTGCGAGCTATGGCGTGATAGAAGATTTATGGCATCTCTTCAAACTTTCATGTCCTTTTATCTGTGAAATGTTCATATCTTATTTTAGCTATACCTCATCCTATAATTATGAAAATTAAATATCATACATGTACATTTCCAGCACATTCTAAGCTACATATTTTAATTTTATTTTTTGTCCATTTTTTCATTTTTCTTGTCATAAGTGTATTCTTCAATCCCCATCACCTGTTTCCCCCACGCCTCCCCCTCCCCAGCTCCCCTCTGGTAACCATCAGTTTGTTCTCCATAGTTAAGAGTCTGTTTTATGATTTCTCTCTCTTTTTCCTTTGCCCATTTGTTTTGTTTCTTAAATTCTGCATATGAATGAAATAGTATGGTATCCGTCTTTCTCTGACTGGCTTATTTTGCTGAGGATTATACTCTAGCTTTATCCATGTTGTTGCAAATGGCAAGATTTCACTCTTTTTAATGGCTGAATGATATTACATGATATATGTATGCATTATACATATTCCAACATATGTATATACACCACACCTTCTTTATCTATTCATCTATCAATGAATGCTCAGGCTGTTTCCATAATTTGGCTATTATAAATAAGGCTGCTATAAAGATAGGGATGCATGCATCCTTTTGAATGAATATCTTTATATTTTTGAGATAAATACCCAGTAGTGCAATTCCTGGCTTGTAAGGAGGTAATTCCATTTTTAACTTTTTGAGGAACCTCCATGTGGTCTTCCACAGTGGCTGCACCAGTTTGCATTCCCACCAACAACGGGTTCCTTGCTCCACATCCTCCCAGCACTTTTGTTTCTTGTGTTTTTAGTTTTAGCCATTCTGACAGTGGTAAGGTGACAGCCCATTGTAGTTTTGACTTGAATTTCCCAGATGATGAGTAACATTGAGCATATTTTTATGTGTGTTTGGAACATCTGTATGTCTTCTTTGGAGAAGCATCTGTTCATGCCTTCTGCCCATTTTTAATTGGATTATTTGTTCTTAGGGTGTTGAGTTGTATACATTTTTAAATATATTTTAGATACTAACCCTTTATCAGATATATCATTTGCAAATATCTTCTCCCTGCCTTTTAGTTATGTTGATTATTTCCTCTGCTGTGCAGGAACTTTTTATTTTGATGTAGTCCCAATAGTTTATTTTGGCTTTTATTTCCCTCGCCTCAGGATATGTAGCTAGGAACACGTTGGTACAGCTGATGTCAGAGACAGTACTGTGCCTGTGTAGTTGTCAAGTCTCACTTTTAGGTCTTTAATCCATTTTGAGTTTATTTTTGTGTCTGGTGAAAGAAGGTGGTCTAGTTTCATTCTTTTGCACGTGGCTGCCCAGTTCTCCCAACACCATTTATTGAAGAGACTCTTTTCCCTGTTGTATTAATGAATGAATATTCTTCTTTTGTTGAAGATTAATTAACCATGTAACTGTGGGTTTATTTCTAGATTTTCTATTCTGTTATATTGATTTCTGCATCTGTTTTTAAGCCAGCATCCTATTGTTTTAATTGTTACTGCTTTGTAATATAACTTGAAGTCTCAAATTGTAATGCCTCCAGTTTTGTTTTTCTTTTTTTTTTCGAGATTGCTTTGGCTATTCAAGGTCTTTTGTGGCTCCATACAAATATTGGGATTGTTTGTTCCAGCCCTGTGAAAACTGCTGTTGGTACTTTGATAGGGATTGCATTAAATGTGTAGATTGCTTTGGATAGTATAGACATTTTAACAATATTTGTTCTTCCAATCCATGAGCATGGCATGTGTTTCCATTTCTTTGCATCATCTTGAATTTCTTTCATTAGTGTTTTATAGTTTTTGGACTGTAGGTCTTTCACCTCTTTGGGTACCTGCCTTTCCTCTCAAATACAGTTTTGTGATCATTTTGATAATATATGTGTAAAATGTAAATAGTAAAATTTACCTATCTGTATGCAGTCTTTTGAAGACTTTCTCATCCCTTAGCAATATATAGTGCTCTTTAGCCTTTTAGCAAAGCACATATCCTCACCACTGTTTGGTGCATTCCCCTTTTTGCCTCGTAAATGTCTGGTTAGTGGGGACCCAAAGATTCCAGTTAGTCAGTGTATATAACATAGCTATATTACTGCATACAACAACAATCTGGTGTTAATGTTTTGCCCTTGGCATTCTTAAGTGGTGGCTGATTCCTCCCCGTACATCATAACTCTGCCGTGTTATGCTCTGTACAGCGAGATTTCAGTCAGGGGTACTGCCTGTGACTTTTATGCTGCCATCCACTGTGGAAAATGTGTACATATTTCATGCTTGACATTTATCACTTACCTCTCAACAGATCATTCGGCTTGACTTTAACAAAATAAATAGAGTGTTTGAATGAATAGGAGAAAAAATACTTATGACTGTTACCGAATGTTAATTTTTAATTTCTTGGATATTTCAGAGAAGAGGGAACCATAGGATTTAGAATTAGGGATGTAGCGATTAACAACGGGACAAATCCAAGCTTCTATAGAACAGAATATCTGATCATTTACACTGTGTTAGGCCATTACTTTCAGAGAATTAGTAGGCAAAGTTCACTCTAAGATTCCTTATCTCAGAGAGGGAGGGAATATCTTTGGTTGGAACTGGGAAAGCAAGTTAGAGATTAGTCTATGAAAAAGACTGTGAAGATTTTCATGATGATCTTATGTCATACACGTTAAAGAATATTATAGAGGTGCTGAGCTGGCTCAGTTGCTAGAACATGGAATTCTTGACCTCTGGGTCATAGTTCAAGCCCCACATTAGGCATGGAGCCTACTTAAAAAAAAAAAAAAAAAAAAACCTTAAAAAATAAAAAGAATGGAAAGAATATTGTAATTTTAAATTGAAAAAATTTAATTCTTAAAATTACTTCCTATTTGAGTGGGAACTGATGAGATAAAACAAGTAGAAAAAAAGTCTGATGAGCATAAAATATGCACAGTGAACCAGGAAATTGCTCTTGTTCTTCTTACACTGGAGGCTCTGGAAAGGCTGATTCATGCAAAGGGAGAACTGGCTAATGAAACTCATGTACATAATTTGTGAACTGGAATAAACATGTTTCCCTGAGCAATCCTTGTAAGTTATATGCAGGACAGGAAGGCACCCAAGTGGGGTGGCAAGAACATAAGGCTTGGATGTCAAAGACCTGATTTGAGATTCTAGAGCCAAGACAATGAAAATCATGACCATTTTTATATCTTCTAGTAATAACATTGGTTTTATTGTCCTTAAAAGATTATTGTCAAGATAAATGATGCATGAAAAAAATCTTTCAAACTTCTAAATTTCCAAACAAATTTCAATCGTTACTACTACTACTACTAATTGAAGATCATTAAGAATTGGTTAAAATTATAAACTCTCCAAAAACTTAAGATTCAGAGACAGGATCTTAAAGACTAAATTCGCTCATCAGTTAATTTTCAATAGGTCAATTAATTGCATTTCCTAATTATTTTGTTTCTCAAGTGCATGCTTTTTATGAATAATTTCTCCTAGTTTAAAAGTAATAATATCCTTCTTAATAGGTGACAGTCGAATCTGGACATTGAAATATATTTTATTTCTACTTCTTAGCTTACTTTATGAAAGTTACTTATTGCCTTATTTTCCAATCACCATTATGATCACTCAGCTCCTGAAATGTGTGGCTTTCTTTTTGATAGAGCAGCAAATTATATTTTCTCCAGTGTAAAACTATTGTACTCTTTGTGAAAAGATATAGGAAAACTTGATAAAATTTAAAGCTGATCAGGCCTATGGTGCTTTAGTTTATTATGAAATTGAAGTTTCAGTATGATATTATATATATATATATATGCATTATATATATATGATATAAACTTGCCCTAGTTTATATAGTATCAACTGGCTGCTTATAAGGGGGGGCTCTTTGGATCGGCTGCAGTAGTAGATGAAGAAATAAGTTCATCAAAGATATTTTCCTGTATCTTCCACTTAGTATGCTAAACTGTGTACTTAATCATCTTCTAAGTGAAAATACACAGATTCATAGATTTTTCTTGCAATAGAGACATCCAACAAGACAGCTCTGAAGTGTGTGATTAACTTGAAATAACGGTGGCCCTTAGGGTTTCAGGATTTTTCTACTTCATAGCATTTTAGGTCTGTTATTACCTTAGGTGAACCCAATTCCCCAAGAAAGAAGATACTGAATTAATTCTTCTGTGACTTATATCATCAATATATCTAGAATAGAAATAAAACTATGTGCCATTTGTGAGATTCTAGGTAGCTAACTATTTTTGTTAACTTTCCACAAACATTGGTGAATTTTTTATGCCCTGATAATGATTGGCAAAAAATCTTCATGAACAAATGAGATAAAACATATGTATGCACATGCGCAAGCATACATACACACAGATTCATTTACTGTGCAGAGTTCCAGAATATTCTTTTATTGGATTTTCCCTGATGCAAGATCTAATAAAACAAGAAATTCCTTCAAAGTCAATGTTTCTTGCCTTACACTGGCTTCAGGCATGCCACACAGTGAGTGAACACTAGTCAATTTCTGAAGCTTTTCAGGACAGGTGGCACATGCTACCTTACTTCTTGCCAGGATTGCATGACACGTACTTTCTCAGGATGTTTCTGTCGAAAAATAACTCAAATCCTTTTTTGTTTGAACAAAGATCAGCTACAATAGTAATGGATCATAAACCTTTGTGCAGCGACCCAGAATAGACATGCGACATTATAATCTGGTTAATAATGATTTGATATATAGATGAATTTAATTGGAATATATTTGTTGAGTAAAGTAATAAATGATTTCTCAAGCTATATCCAATTGTAGTAAGATTCTCTCATTGTCTAATGAGTATCTAGCAAGATTATCTTCTTAGTTTATGCTAGTATATAATATAATCATTTACTTTTGTGTTAAGAAAGCAATTACCTAATTTTTTCTTTGTTCTTATTTTCTCTGGAATTTATTAAAAACTTTTCAATAAATGCATTTCTGAAAATGCTACAAGGCAGATGTGCCCATAAAATAAAAGTAATTTAAAGAGAATTAAACACAGAAGCCTAAAAAGCTATATCTTAAATAGTAAAAAATTAATTGTATTAGTGATTATCCAATAGTATTAGAGGAAAAATTTTCCAATAGTGAAAATTGGCAAAATTAGAGAAGCAATGAGAAGAATGATATATAACCAAAAGTATTCAATCCAGAACAACTACCTAACCTGGACTTTTCCTAGGAGAGTTATATGGAGCACCAATATATTATGGTATGGCATGCTGTAATTTATCAATGGATGTTTCCCCAAGAATTTTACAATCAAATTTGCAAAGTCCTGCACATTATATTCTCTTCTTGTGAGCAGTGCTGCATCTAAATTTTCTGAGAAGTATTTAATTGGAAATATGTAGGTATTTCTTATTATGGTAAAATACACATAGCATAAAATTTACCATTTAAAAATGTACAATTTGGCATCATTAATTATATTCACAATGTTGTATAACCATCATTACCGTCTCCTTCCAGGTAGATAACTTTGTGCTTGTCAATTTGACCATGAAACAGTTTTCTTCCAGAATATCTTCCAGAATATGTCCAGAAAATATAGTTATAGAAATACTGATCTAATCCAATCCTCTTAATTTAAAAATTAAAGATAGAAAGTGTGATTTTGAGAGATTAAATGCCCTCCTCAAGATGACACAGCTAGTCGGGATACAGCAGGTCAGGATCTCGTTCTTATTTCCCACTTCAAGAACAGGGGCTTTTCTATTTCTAGGTATTTTCCCCTTATTTCCATCTGATGATCCAGTAATTTACAAATGATACGTTACCATGGTAACCAGAGGAATTCAGGATTAAAACAAATATATTACTTTTTAAAAGCTACATTGTACTGGTTTTGTAACTCACAACTCTTTAATTTACATAATTCTTCTGTTCTTAGGTCTTTTTAAGATTGTGGCTGATAAAACTCCATACCTCACTATGAAAGAAATAACACGGACCATTCATATTGGATCAAGTAGACTAGGGCATCCTTGCTTCTATCATCAGAAGGACCTAAAGCTAGAGAATCTCACTATAAAGCAGGGTGAGCAAATCACGCTCAACTCAATTGAAGAGATCAGTGGAGAAATCATGGTGAACTGTGGAGTGGTAAGGAGTCACCAAAATCACTCGTTTACTTTGCCTTTGTCACAAGAAGGAGAATTCTATGAGTGTGAAGATGAACATATTTATACCCTAAAGGAGATTGTTGAATGGAAGATACCCAAGAACAGAACACGGACTGTGAAGCTTACAGGTTTTTCAAATAAGTGGGACTTAACAAATCCATTCCCTAAAGGCTTTTATGGTGCTCTGATTCTCAAGCCTGTTTATGAAATTCAAGGTGTGATGAAATGTAAGTATCCACTGAGAATGTTGTTCTACGAGGGTGAGCACTGTGGGTTTTGGGAAAGAGGAAGGCTTTAGAGTTTGAAGAATGAGACCCTGTCCCTGACTTGTCCTTTAAGCCCCCTGAGAGTAAGATTCTGATCTATAAATAAGTAAACCATGTATTTGGCACAAGGATCAAATTGAATAATGTGTATAAATTCGTACTGTAAATTGTGAGGTGCTACCCAAATGCAAGTTGCGGTAATTGGCAGGTGCAGACAGGTTAAACTACCAATTCATTTCTATCACTGCTGGTTAAACATGGTCAGAAAAGAGCCACTTCTAAAGATAGAGCCTATTTGGTTAGAAAGAGACTTTCTCATATGGAGGTGGTCAACAAAGTGATAAAGATACATAGTTTCCTTAATATGTCCCTTACTGCTATTTTTGTGATAGCTTTTTTTATCCCCCGGCTATTCATCACTGGTCATAGATCTTATTAGCTGGGAGTCCCTCTGACTTACAGGAAATGATGTGACAAATTAATTGACACATAAGTGTGTTTTAATATGTAATCTATATAGGATTGTTTGCATTTAAAAATAGGAATAGCCAGAGAGAGCATTGTTCCCCTAAAGGAATTAATATTTTGAGTTTTCAAGATTATGGTACATCAGTGGGCAACCATGGAGCAAAGAGTTCTGCATTTGCAGTCAAAAGTCCTGGATTCTAACTCTCAGTCAATAACTTAATCGGTGGTGACTTTGGCTGAGCCATTTAAACTGTGTCTTTGCAAAAGGGGATGATGACAGCTCTTTGCCTACCTTTTAGGGTTGTTTTGAGAATGAAATAAGATTGTGTTAAGGTACTAAATATAAGACATTGGAGGAAAAAAAGCAGTATGCAAAAATGTTTGGTCAGAGGGTATCTCTTGGCTCTCTCAAATTCTATTTATCCCTGCTCCCATAGATACTGTTGGTCACTTACATAAATATGAAAAAAAAAACGTGATGTGAACCTTTGTGTAGGTTTTAGAACTACATGTTAAATTTTGTTACATGTAAGTAATTTAACCAGAAATTAATTAATTTATCTGAATTAAAGGTACAGGTAAGGAATTCCATAGTGATTATATTTTAATACTTATGGCAAAAAATTGAGGCCACAGCACGATAATTTTTTAATATGGCAAAAAACAGAAGTTGCAGCAAATTTTAGACTTCACGTTAGTGTTTTGTTAGCTATCCCAAAATGTGTAATTGAAATTGATATTTGAATTTTCCTCAATTTTTGTAAATAATGGATATCGCATTTTCTCATTTTAAAATTTGTTAATTTTTAAAAATCATTGTCATCTCCTATTATATAGCTGCAAATGTAGAGCAACCCAGAACCTAAGCATGCGAACAAAGTGGTTGCTGCATTTAATGAATTTAGATTAGGGATCAACAAGGCTTCTCTGAAGAAATGACATTTAAACTAAGACCTGGCAGATGAACAGGAGATTATCAGGTAAAGAAAGAGGGCACAACATTGCAGGAAGTGATAGCAGTTTTCAGGAAGGCAAGTAAGTAAGATATTGGAGCTCCAGCGTAGCAGGTATGAGAAAAGGGAGGACAGGTTGAGACAAATATCAAAACATGCAACGGAGTAGTGGAATCAGTCATGGAGAGACTGAAATATATGTTAAGGGGTTAATACTTGTCAAAAGAGGAAATTAATACAGGATTTCAGTCGAAGGGACAGGGTCAAAGGAGTGTAAGGAGGCCATTGGGTTTATGGCAGGTTATTGGGGGTTAATACAACAGTGATATCAGCAGGACACTTGCTCCTAATGGGTATTTAAGTAGTACAACCAGCAAGATTTGGAAGTCTATGGGAAGGAAGAAAAAAGCCAACCTGATCCCAGGTTTCTGGCTTGATCTAGTTGGATGATGATACGGTTTACTAAATATAAACATTGCCAGATGAACACGACATATTAACACAGTTGCTTAGAGGGATTTGTATGTGATTTCATGCTAACCAAGGTCCCAGGAGAAAGCCTTTGGTTGAAATAAAGTCCTTTCCAAAATTCTTTAGTTCAATTTCCATTCTTTAATGCTATTAACATTGAATTTAAGATTTTTTGGATCTTTAATTTCTTAGGGATTATTTTAAACATTAGTTCTTTTTGTATAGCAACTTCAGGACAGACGCTATATGGCACTGCTTTGCATGTGTACTGACTGAACAATATTCCCTGGAAATGGAGGATGGGTGTCCAACACAAACAGTCCAATTTTAAAAATTATGGTTGTAGGCAGTTTTCTTCTAAATATAAATGTAGGCTTTTTTTTTTTTTAATCAATTGTGGTCTTGTTTTAGTTTCTTCTTTCTTATAGTAAAGATTCAAACTTGCCTTGAAGTCGCATATTGCTTGCTAAGTTACTTTCCAATGGCCTTGAGTGTCAGGCATAGTTGAGAACCCTCTTGTCTCAAGACCTTCCTTTCTAAGGGACAAGAAAAAGAATAGGTCTGAGACAGGGATAGACTATTTTAGAGAAACCTTAGGGGTGGATGCAAGATGAAAAGGATTGAGAACTATAAAAAGCTTTGAAAAATTGATTTGCTGAAAAGGGAACATAGTAAGTAAATAGAGAAAAGAAGGAATATACCATATTCTAGTCCTGGTGTTAGTTTTTTAGTATGTTATTGATGTGAAAATTTAGGCATCATAAAAAAGTAGCAGGACATGTTTAAATGAAATGTTAGTTCCTGGAAACTCTTGTTCATAATCCCCATTACAGGCCTGAAGCCCTTCTGACTCTCACTGTGTGTTTCACGATGTGTAAAACATTCTATCTCTTTGGAAAATAGATATAAATAACCACGCGAGACCTTTAACTACTAGTCTCATCTAAGTCATAGCAGGATCTGTTGGTGCCTTTCATGGGAAGATACCATTCATATTAGTGTGGCAAATGGAATGCATAATATTTACAAATGAAAAACTGAGTCATCTATTTAGAGCTGCTTCTGAAAATCAGAAGTCTAGCTGGTTGAAAGTTAGTAATTGTGTTATGTTTTGATGCACAGATTGATAATCATTTCTCCCCTGATGAAAATGTTAAGACTTGAAAATCTGCATTTCGTTTCAAGTAAAAACCTCAATGCCTTCCAAAATTTAAGGGTACCGTTTTTGCTTAGATACATGACGTATCTTACCCAAGCAGAAAGGTGGTATCAGAAGAGCAGTTTCCGAATATTGTACGATAAATGATAAATCAATAGCAAAAACCACCCCCCAAACACTGATCTTTCAGTATTCTGATACTTCTTCTTTCTTTCATTTTATTTAAAAAAGTAATCTAGATTTTTATCAAAGTCAAAAAGTCAAATAGTCGTAATAAGATTTATAGAAAAGTGATTAGTACATCTTATGTCCCTGGCCATTCCCAAATTTTCCCACATTCTGCTACTTTGAAGTAACTGCTTTAAATATTTTGTCCCTGCTTTTTGTATTGGCATTTAAATTTCCAAGTAATATAAAGATATTGCTATTTTTCAAGACATTGACTTTTTACAGGATTAGGAGGACTTTAATCCCCTTCATGGAAGTACCACTCTCCTGACCTCATCAAATTCTAATCACTCCCCAAAGGCCCCACCTCTTAATACCATTAAACTGGGGAGTAAGGTTTCACCATATGAATACTTGGGGGATGAAAGCATTTAATCTATATTAGTGTTTTCCTGGGACTTCCATTCAAAACCATCTGGTTGGGTCTGCTCTTTCACTGTGATGGCATTTTTTAGTATGGAAACTCAGATATTTCACTTCTAAGATAATTTCTTTGATAGTTTCCTTTCAACTATTTTTTCCCTCTTTTCTCCTTCTGTAACTTCTAATCTTGTGTTGGAGCTCCCATACTGAACTAGGACTATTTTCTTCCCTATTTTACATCTTTCTTGTCTTTGGTTTACCTTCAGGGAAAATTCCTCAACTGCATTTCCAACCGTTTTAATGAATTTTTAATTTCAGCTATCATATTTTTAATTTCCAAGAGTTATATCTTACATCATGTTTTAAATGTTACTCTGTTCTTGTTTTCAGAATGCAATATCTTATCTCCCTGAGAATATTGTACAATTTCTTAAAGTTTTCTGTATTCCTTGCCTTTTATCTGCCTCTTTTTGGGCTTTCGAAAAAAAGGTTTGGGGTGCCTGGGTGGCTCAGGCGGTTAAGTGTTCCACTCTTGATTTCTGCTTAGGTCATGACATTGAACCCTGAGTCAGGTTCCATCCTGGCTCCATAGAACCTGCTTAAGATTCGTTCTCTCTCTCTCTCTCTCTCTCTCTCTCAAAAAAAAAAAATTTTTTTTTGGTCTGTTACTCTCATTAACTGTTTTCCTAAAATGCCTGATGATTATTTACCAGTTGTTCATATCTATAGGTGAGACACTTTTTTTTTTAATTACAAGTGAGGTGCTATTTACATACAAGCTCTTTGTTTCTGAAATTTCGGCTTCCCTGTGCCAGTTCCGATACAGAGCATCCCCTCACTCAGGCTCCTGAGCCTCTCTTCTAGGACTTGTTCAGTTTCAGCGGAGAAGAGTCTCTCTGAGAACTTGTGGGGTAGTAGCTTGGGGTTTCACCATTCCCCCACAGGGTTAGACTTCCTGGTTTTCAGTCCCTTGTTTCTCCTCTGCCCATCCCCTCCTAGATTCCAGATTCTGGGACTCTGTATCTACGGTTTCCTTCAAAGAGGGGTGGGGGGGGGGGTGACCACTTGTCTTCCCCAGGAGAGAATTGGAGGCATGTGGTTAAGCCCTCTCCAAAATCCAGGCAACTCCTAGCTTCTCATCCACAGTCAGAGGGGCCTTAGGCCTCCAATTTATGGGTCTTTTGGAGGTCCCATGGGGCAAAAAAGGCTGACTTTTCACTAAACTGTGGCTCCGTAGGCACAAAAGCTTTCCTTTTTCTCTTCTGCCAAATTTTTGACCATCCTTTCATCTGAACTCTATCTTCATTCAGTGTGAGAATTACAGATGTCCATTATAGATTCATTGAATCTCATTCTCTTTCTTCTTTCTCTGTCTCTCTCTCTTTTTTTATTTTTTATTTTTATTTTTTTTGCCTTCATGGTAAATTTGAGGGAAAAAAGTGTTGGAAAGCCACATACTTCAACTATAAACCTCACTACTTACTTAAACTAATCCCAGCCTAGAGCTTTTCCTGGACCTAATCTTCAAAGAACTGGTTGCTAATATTGCTAAAAGATAAGTATAATTTAAGGACCCCTGGGTGGCTCAGTGGTTGAGCGCCTGCCTTTGGCTCAGGCTGTGACCCCGGGGTCCTGGGATCGAGTCCCACCTCGGGTTCCCTACAGGGAGCCTGCTTCTCCCTCTGCCTGTGTCTCTGACCCTCTCTCTGTGTCTTTCATGAATAAATAAAGTCTTAAAAAAAACCAAGTATAATTTATAAACAATATTTTTAACAAAACATGATCTTCAATAATTTATATGAGAGTCAGTCTCTGATGTATTTATTTTTATTTTCTCAATGCATGAGATAAAATAAGTGTTCAATATTGAACAAATCAAATACATGAATTAATGAATGAAGCAACTAAAATACTTGTTTCTGTGTATATATACTACATAGTACAAAGTTCCTTTTTCACTCACCATATCGAGATTTGATTTATTATGATAACATATTTACAAATTTAATAGCTAAGGAGAATGAATATTCACTTCATTGAAGTGAATGAATATATGAATGAATATATCACTTCAAAGTTGATATCATTTATGTTTGTATAATAGGTTCAATTTTTATTAGTGATGCTTCTCCTAATGTGCCTAGGAAAATATTGTGACTTAATATGATATTTAGAACCACTGAGCACTTTAACCTGCTTCCATTTCATTTTCTTCCTTTAGGCAAGTAATTCTATTGCTAATAGAAATATCAAACAGCAAACAGTATAAGGTACAGTTTAGATATGTATTTATTTATTCTTATACTACCGACTATAAATATTTATTCTTATACTACCAACTGTAAATATTTTACCAGTCAAGTTTCTCCAGGGAAACGGAAGATATTTATAATATTATATATAATTATATTGTATACTAAAGAAAAAATTACGTACTACTTATTTACTTACTTACTTAATTAATTTTAGGGACTTGGCTCATGTAATTATGCGGGCTAATAAGTTCAACATCCAGAGGACAGATTGACAGGCTATAAGGCTATACAGAAGCTGATGCTGTAGTTTGAGGCAGCATTTTTTCTTCTCTGGGAAACGCCAGTTTTTGCTTTTAAAGCCTTCCACTGATTAGATGAATCTTACCTACACTATGGAAGATAACATCCTTTCCCCAAAGTCAACTGATTTAGAAGTTAACCACATATGCAAAATACTTTCACAGAAACACCTAGAATTGTGTTTGATTAAATAACTGGGTATTAGAGCCCAGTGAAGTTGATACATAAAAATAACCATCATGAAAATCAATGAAGAACACTCGGTAACATGCATCATCCAGTATAAGAAAACGGCTAGTCATTTTTTATAAATTATATAAAAATATAAGAAAAAGTATTACAAATAAACCCATATTAAATGTAAGTATATCTTTTTTAAATGACTCTTGATTTCTCAGTGAAGGTCATGATGACACTTTTTTTCTGCTACAAATGTTAGAGAGCAACCCAAAAGGCACTTTCTCTATTCATAAATACAAACAACAGTAGGACCAGGGAAGAACTAGCTAACAAAAATGGAAATTTACAGTATAGTTTCTCTTAAGTTGAAATGAAGTTGAATAAATGGAGGGAAAGATAATTCACAGAATATTTGTAAAGAAAACTGAGACCAAATGGATGAACTATAAAGAAAATTTTAATTTAAAAGCCTAGAATAAGGCAAAGCTTGGAAATTATTAGTGCATCTAATAATCACTATATAGTAAAGAGTATAATGTGATACAAAAATATAAACAAAACAATTGCCTGAGCAATCAGATGTGAAAACACTTTTGAGGAAAAAATAAGTATAATCTTGGAAAGTAAATGACAGAGAAATCAAACGTAGAAAGTGACAATTTCCAACAGATATATGAATTATTATTATTATTAGATAATAATGTAGGAGGAACTAGCAATTGAGAAACTGCAAGCCTAGAATTGACAAAACTCGTTTTTCAAGGAAATATGTAGAGACAATCATCTCTTAGGGCTTTTTGGCTGGGCCCGAGAATTAGACTGACATTAGTCAGATGATGTAGAGAAAAGTAGACGGATTTATATGTTTATGTGAAAGGGGAGCCCCCAAAAGGGCAAAACCTACATCCTTCTATACTGGTTTGAACAAAAGAGGCAACCGTGAAGTAACTGAACTAACTACGTGAGGAGGCTAACGGAAGGTAAGAGTTATTTTAACCAGGTCTGTTTGGACGGAATTCGCTGGGCTCTAACTCCCTGTAGAAGGAGATTTCTTCTCTCCTGGAATGGGGAAGGCATCTCTCACATGGGAGCTTTATCTCTGTTTTCAGGAAGCAAAAGAGAAATTAGAATACCCTTCTTGCACCTGCTTTTTTTCAGGTGATTTTAGCTTAAAATAATCTCTGTGCTAAAGTGATTTACTTGGGGCTGGCATATTCAGTCACCCTTGACTTTTGAAGGATAATTTTGCTGGAGACAGAATATTAGATTAGTGGGGGTTTTTTTCCTGGAAACACCATAAATATGCCTCTTACTCTCTTCTTGCTTGAATGGTTTCTGAAGAGAAGTACAATCCAATTTTTATCCTTCTTCCTCTAGAGGTAAGATATTTTTTTTTCTTCTGTCTCCTTCGGGTTTTCTCTTTTTTCTTTGATTTCCTGCAGTTTGAATATGATATGTCTCGGTGTAGGTTTTTTCGGTATTTATCAAGCTTACTGTTTTCTAAGCTTCCTCAATTTTGGAAAAATTCTCCATCAGTATTAGTTCAAATATCACCTCTGTTCCTTTCTCTCTTGTGTTCCTTTTGGTATGCATTCCTATGGTATGCATGTTACACCTTTCGTAGTTACGCCACAATGCTTAGGTATCCTCCATTTTTTTCTTTCTTTTTTTTTTTTTTTTTTTTTTTTTTTTGGTTTTGTACATTTTTTTTTTCCATTCTTTTTCTTTTGCTTTTTCAGTTAAGGTATTGATATATCTTGGTATATCTCCGAGCTCACTGATTCTTTCCTTAGCCATGTCCACTCTAGTGACGCACCCATCAGTCATTCTTCACCACATCTCTTGCGTTTTTAATACCTAGCATTTCCTTTTAATTCTTTACAAAATTTCCATGTCTCTGCTTACGCTAGCCGTCTTTTCTGCCATGACTTCCATTAGAGCTCTTAACATATTAATCGTATTCTAAATTCCCAATCTGAAAATTCCAAAATCCCTGCATATCTGAGTTTGGTTTTGTCTCTTCAGACTACCCTGTTTGTTTGCCTTTTAATATACTCCATCATTTTTTGTTGAAAGCTAGACATGATGTATCAGATAAAAGAAACCGAGACAAATAGGCCTTTAATGTGAGGCTTTATGTTTATCTTGCTGTGAGTTAGTCTGTATTTACTGTTTTCTGTAGCTTTAGATGTCAGAGGCTAAAATTTTATGCAGTGTCCTTGTTTTTTGTCTCCCCTGTTGTCTTTCCCTAGAGATCTCTTCTTAAACAGAAGTGTAAATGCTTCGATTGTAATCCCCTGTTACTATACAGAGGTCTTGTTGATAGGATTAGGAAGGTGTAGGGGAGGAGATGCATTCTATAATCCTGTAATTAAGTCTGCTCTTTTAGTGGCCCTGTGCCCTGTGCCCTTCACAAGTGCTTCTCCGCTTTCTTCCCCATGCCTCCTTAGATGAGATAGGATATGGCAAGTGGGGGCTGGAGGTGGGTATTTCCCTTCCCCCATGTGGAAAGATAGAAGTTATAATTGGGTATTTCCCTTCCTCTACATCAGTTAAACTCTGGTAAAACCCAAGTTGGTTAGGCTGTGGTAAAAAAGTTTTGCTTGAGGGTAGACCTTTCTTAAGGAAAACTGAATGCTATGGCTTTTTCCATTACTCTGCCAGAAGCATGAGGGGATTTTTCTCTGATCTTCACACTGAGAAACTGGTGGGTCTCTTGGGAATAAACTCAAGAAAGTGTGGGAGGATCCCCCTAAACCTGGACCCCAGAAGCTTTATCTTTCAAGGTTGTCTAGGCTTTGTCTCTGGCAAGTAGCTAATTACCCTTAATGTGTTCTTAGTAGTTGTTGGATCCAGTGGTACTTTCTGCTCCCAATAAGCTGTAAGTCCATATTCACCTATTTCTCTCATTTTGGGGGTGACAGTTTGCCCTGTAACCTCAGTTCTTTAGTGGATCTAAGAAGAATCGTTTATTTTTCCTGCATGTACTATTTTTTCCTTATTGAATCTTCTACTAAGGTATATTCATGGTTATTATTTTCATACCTTAAAATGTCTAGATTGTTGTTTCGTAGAAATTAAATAGTAAAAATATTTGTTGCACCGAATAAGCCATTGAGTAAGATAAACTACAACCTAACGGAGCATAGGCTTTAAATGAAATATACAATACTTTCTATGATGTATTAGCCATAGAAATTCATTTTTTACCAATGAAATGTTATGTAGAAGCCTAGTTATTTAACAGGTCATATCCTTTAATACTCAATCATGGACATTGATCTGGTAATAGTTTTTAATTTATTCAATTCAGTTTTTGAATACCTACTATGTACCAGGCACCATTCGCGATGTTGTGATATATTGGTCAACAAAATAATCAAAGACTCTTGTACCTACAATACCTATAGTGCTCAAATATAGATTGGGGTCTAGGTTACACTAGGGTCCCTGTGTTTTGATAGATCTATTTAGAGTCCATAGAAAGTCCTTAATGTTATCTGTTCTGCCAGTGTTTTGCTGTTTCCTCAACTTGAGAAACGGCATGAGGCTATGATCCTTACCTAGTGCTAGTTCTACAATTCTTAAATCTCATTCGTGTCTATCCAACTTGCTGAGAGTTTAGAGTTTTTTAATTACCTTGGGGGGTAAGGTAGTCTGTAGCAATCAATGATCTTAATAGTTTGGGTATACTAGACTATCTACAATGAATTGACCAAGGTAAGAAGTGTTCTTTTAGCCTTCTTTTTATCTTTGTACTTTTATTTTATTATTATTTTTATTTATGTATTCATGAGAGACACAGAGAGAGGCAGAGACACAGGCAGAGGGAGAAGCAGGCTACCCGCAGGGAACCCAATGCAGTACTCAATTCTCTGTACTGGGATCACACCCTGAGCCAAAGGCAGATGCTCAACCACTGAGTCACCCAGGCGTTTCTCTCTTTATTATTTTTTTCTTTTTATCTTTTTAAATGAAGAATTTTTACAGACTTTCACCCTATGGACAATCATTGATTTTTTTTCTTTTTTCTGTTCTCTATTCAAGAAAATAAAATAATGCTTTTTCGTGTTATGTCCTCAGGAACTCTGTTACACAGCATCTGCAAGTAATATGACAAATTATAAAGTTATAGTTTCCAAATGGTGCATAAAGATAATAATATAAGAAATAATAATATAGGTAATGCTTTTTAAGAGAAAATTCTGTCTTCAAAATCTCAAATTATTTGTTTCCAAAAGCATGCAAGGCAGAAAGTGTGCTGACAGAAGGGTGGCTGGAGATACTGGGAAAAGACAATGGATCATGAAAATGCTGGTGGTAGGAAATGTCAAGAAAATATAAACTGTTATACAATCCTCTTAATAGTAACTTTATTTCTAATTCAAGACTACCATAACCATCCATGTGGGATAGTGCATAGACAGCAGATGACTAATTTTAGGACAGTCTTTTAAGTGTCTCTGTAGTCTCAAACAAAGACTTTTAGGATAGTGGGTGCTTAGAAAGAATTAGAGATTTATTAGTCCCCCGTGCCACATTAGGCAAAGAATACATTTGGTAAGCACCCCACCAGCATATCTAAATGGCTAAATTGCTCCTCTGACTGTGACCCATCTTGTGACATTCCTTTTTTATCCAGGTATTAATGGAACATTAGCAGAGAAAGAATAACTATCACATTGGAAAAGGATTTCATCTTGTTCACTTCCATATATTAATCATAAGTACCTTATATCCCCTGATCTTGCAGTGTTGTTCTGCAAGAGGTTACAATTTCGTGTAAAGAATGCATGTTTTTGGCCTTATGCAGGAAGGGTCTTATTTGAAGTACTGAAACCGTCCTCTAAGATACTTTCATAGGTTATGGCTGGACCTCAAGAGCATGACTTCAAATGATATTATAAACCTTCTGAAAGAGATATATACACACAAAGATATGCATTTGTACACATGCACATATATTTATCTATGTCATGCATGCTAAAGCTATTTTTAAAATGGGAATGATCAACTCTAGAATCAGGAGAATGGTTACCCTCAGGTTGTAGTGAGGAGGTTGAGATTTTGATAAGCTTCACAGGGCTCCAAGGGACCAGTTAATACCTCTTTTTTAAGCTCACCCACAAGTGAGCTTATGGGTGTTGATTTTACATATGACCTACTTCATTTTAAAATGTGAGATAAAGAGAGTCATATATAAGAAATGTTATATCATGAACATCTGACTTTTGTTTTAATGGAATTTATCTATGGCACCAGGAGAGGTTCTAATACTATCTCAGAGCAACATTTCGGTGGACAAAATATCATAGTCTTTTTTTTTTTTCAGTCCGAAAGGATATAGTCCGCATCCTCCCCAGTTTAGATGTTGAAGTCAAAGACATTACTGACAGTTATGATGCCAACTGGTTTCTTCAGCTATTATCTACACAAGATCTCTATGAAATGACCAGTAAAGAGTTCCCCATAGTGGCTGAAGTCATAGAGGCACCTCAAGGAAACCAGCTGCCCAGAAGCATTTTAAAGCCTGGGAAAACCATTGTGATCCATAAAAAGTACCAGGCATCAAGGATCTTAGCTTCAGAAATTCGAAGCAATTTTCCTAAAAGGCACTTCTTGATCCCCACTAGCTATAAAGGCAAATTCAAGCGGCGACCTCGGGAGTTCCCAACTGCCTATGACCTTGAGATAGCAAAGAGTGAAAAGGAGCCTCTCCACGTGGTGGCCACCAAAGCCTTTCATCCCCCTCATGACGAGCTGTCATCCGTATCTGTTGGGGACCAGTTCCTAGTGCATCACTCAGAGACGACTGAAGTCCTTTGTGAGGGAATAAAAAAAGTGGTGAATGTGTTGGCCTGTGAAAAAATCCTCAAAAAATCCTATGAGGCAACACTGCTCCCTTTGTACATGGAAGGAGGTTTCGTAGAGGTGATTCATGATAAGAAACAGTACCAGATCTCTGAGCTCTGTGCACAGTTCTGCTTGCCCTTCAACGTGAAGGTATCTGTGAGAGACCTTTCCATTGAAGAAGACATTTTGGCAGCTACCCCGGGACTGCGATTGGAGGAAGCTATCACAGACTCTTACCTACTCATCAGTGGCTTTGCCAACCCCAGGGAGTGCTGGGAAATTCCTGTCAGCCGCTTAAATATGACTGTTCAGTTAGTCAATAGTTTTTCTAGGGACACAGGATCATTTCTCGTCAGGACTTTGGTAGAAGAGATCACCGAAGAACAATATTACATGATGCGAAGATATGAAAGCTCTTTCTCTCACCCCCCGCCTCGCCCTCCCAAACATCCCTCAGTGGAGGAGACAAAGTTAACCCCACTCACCTTCCCCGAAGACAGGGCTGTGGGACTGCCTAAGTCTCCCAAGGTAAGGCTATGGTTTTGTGCTTTTTCCTTTTTTAGCATTTTTCTTGAGGCAATTTATTCCAAGTCTCCTTCAAGTTTGTGTTTTTTTTGCTTACTTCTCTCTTTCATGCCATATTTGAAATGAGCCTTTCTGATGCCCAGTAGATGAATGAACATCAATAGAGCATAAGCTGTTGCAGCATTTTGTATCTTGATGCTTAACCAGTAGATGTGACAAGAAGTTTACATTGAATTAGAAATAGCAGGGATGACATTTGGATATGATGACCCAAATTGCAGTCTCGATGGGTTTTTAGTAATTAGGGATGTTTTATAAGGTGCCTCCGAAGCTAATCTGTCTTACTTTGGAAGTGCTCTTCTTTTTTCTAGGTGGAGTTGTTTTAGTAATTCCTCCAGGAAATGAGCATACAACAAACTCCTATCTTCGAGGGGGTTACCAATAGCATGCATCTCTAACACATGTCTTCATTTTGTTTTATGTGCAGAAAGATGTAAAAATATCTTGGCAGAACTGTGTGTGAGCATATGAGCATCTGCCCACAGTCTGCCTATCTGAGGATTGTAATCTTTAACAGTTCTATTGAAAAACAAAATCAATAAAATCGCAGACAGTGTGAGATCCTAACAGAATCAACAGCTCCATAACCATTGTAAAGATCTGGGGAGGCGTGGGGGTGTCAGCTTTATTTCTACTTGATAGCTCTCTTCTTTTGCCTCTTGATAGCTGCCTGCTGAGTGCCTGGAAAGCACTTGCCCTCACACCGTGGAGCGTAGGTCGTTTATCTGGCGGGCAGTGGTTCTCTGGTGTGTGCAAGGAGTGCATTCTGGCCCGGCAGATGTTGTGCTAGCAGCTTGGGGAAACAAAGCAATTAGTAAAACAAAGAGAGATGCTGTGTTTACTCTCTATACTCAGGAATGATAGCAGCCGCAGGCTTCAAGTCTGTGGGTATGAAAATACTTTTAATTTTACATCTCCAAGATTGCATTCTGAGTGTAGGCCGGATACATCCAGTAAGAACCTTCCAGCTCATCTTCAGAAAAAAAGATAAAAGCAGCAGAAACTGCCTTTCCAGAAAAATGATCTTGAAGGAGTCATTTTAAATTGAACAGTTGGTCTCAAATAATGTTGATTAACAGGCTGCTATTAATGTGGAGAGTGTCTGGCTTCTCCTGTTTAATATATTCGCATTGCTGAATGACTGATGTGAGAGATGGAATACTGGCTTCATCTTTAGCGATCAGCAGAATAATCCTCCCCCACACCCTCCCAAGATGTCCATGCCCAGCTTCCAGAACCTGTGAGGATGTTACAGGAGATGGCAAAAGGGACTCTGCAAGTGTGCTTACAATTAAGGACTCTGAGGTGAGGAGATTATTCTGGATTAACCAGAAAGGTCCCACTGAATCACAAATCCTTAAAAGAACCTTTCCCAGTTGAGGTCAGGGCCAGCGAGAGATGTCACTCAGAGGAATGGTCACAGAGAGGCCGGGTTGCTGTCTTTGAAGATGAAGGCAGGGAGAGTTGAGTCAAGGGGTACAGATGGTCCCCAGATGCTAGACAAGGTAAGAAAACATTCTCCCCTAAGGCCTCCAGCGAGGAACATGGTCCTGCCAACACCTTCACTTTAGCCAGGGAGGCTTGGGTAGGATTTCTGACTTGGACAACTGTAAGATAATGAGTGTGTGTTGTTCCAGGCACCATGTCTGTGTCATAGCAGCAGCAGAAAGCTCATACAGGACATCGGTTGAGTGGGGGGGAATACGTAAAAGCTTAACACAGAAAAATCTATATATCACTTAGGACTTGTGGGTTGTTGTTGTTGCTGTTTTTGGCAAAGTGGCTTTTCTTTTTCTTTTTAATGAATTTCCGAGTTCATGCACCCTTGGAGAACCTGAGGGTGCATCTAAACCTCAGGGACACTTGGACACAGGATGTTGAACATGGCCGAAGCAGGTCTTGCTTTTCATCACAGACTGGTTTTATTCATACGAGGCATACTACAATGATGGGTCCAGCATCTTATAGTTTCACCACTTGATGAGAATAGCATCTCTTTAAAAAAAAAAAACAACTGGGACTTCGGAGCATATGCCCATCTCCTGGTTCAATCAATTCATTGGCTGCCACAACTACAGCCAAGATCAATGGGGGAGGGAACGAGGACTGGCTCTCTCAAGCTGTAGACTTAATGGAACAGTACGTGAAGATCTGGAGCTGTCCATTATAATCAGAAAGGAAGGAGTCGAAAATTCTCAACTACTAAGAACACAGTCATAGAAAAAACAGGTTAAAAGTTTTTAAAATGTCATTTCACAGAACGTCAAATGAAAACAATCAAAGTGTTTTATTAGGAGAGAAATTCACAGAACAACCAGGTATGCCTAGGTTACTGATTTGGAAAGCCCTCCAGATGCCTCTCCTGAGTTTCTCCTTTACTCTCACACAACTGCCACACTCATAATACTCCTGGCACCAGATGTGTGGGGTTTCTGACACCAAGCAATTTGTTGACACCAAGTGGATGTCCTAAAACTTAATTCGATTCTGACACTACCTACCTGGAGCTAGCAACCGATTGCACATGTTGAGGGCTGAATCCCTCAAGACTGCCTTCCATTTCAGATGCTAATTGCAGGTAGTAGGTCTTCCAGTTGCCTAGAACTTCTGTCTAAGAAGGCTACAGATTGGAGGTTCCCACAAGCCCCTTCTCAGGTGCAATGAGTTCCCTAAGCAGGGCTCAGAGAACTCAGGGATTACATTTACTTGTTTATTAAAGGATATGGTAAAGGATACAGATGAAGAGTCAGAGGAAGAGATAAGCAGAGCAAGGTCTGGTAGGGTCCTGAACACAGAAGTGTGTGTCCTGTACAGTTGGACATTCTACCCTCCTGGTGTATCTCTCCAAACCCCATACTTTTGGGATTCTTATGGAGGCTTCCTAAAAGAGGGATGATCAATTATTAACTCCATTTCCTGTCCCTCTTCCTTCTCTGGAGAGTTCCAGAGTGGACAGTGGGGGAGAAGTTGAAAATTCCAAGCTTCTGGTTGTGGGGTGGTTTTTCTGGTGACCAGCTCCCATGCAGAAGCCCACTCAGAGTCACCTCAGTAGAACAAAAGTATATTCCTGTCACCTAGGTAATTCCAAGGAATTTAGGAACCCATGTCAAGAACCAAGAAAAAAAAAAATATATATATATATATAAAATCAATATATATATTTTTTTTAGGATCTCACAGTTACAAAAATGAAATTAATGCAACCTTTGACTGAATTCATACGTGTAGGATTCCAGATCGACTTGATAATTCCTAATTGCTTTTTCACTGGTTAGACCCCACATGGTTTCGTCTAAGTCTCATTTCTTTTTTTCTTATTAAAGATTTATTTATTTCAGAGAGAGAGAGAGAGCACAAGTGAGAGGTCAGAGGGAGAAAGAGAATCACAAGCAGACCGTGTCCAGCACAGAGCCTGACACAGGGCTCAACCTCGTGACCCTGAGAACATGATCTGAGCCGAAACCAAGAGTAGGACACTTAACTGACTGAGCCACTTGGGAGCCCCTCTGAGCCCCATTTTAAAGAATATTGATTAGTAGAAGTTTGTTAAATGTTGAGTCATTTGTTAAAATGCTTAAAAGTCTAGGAGCTACTTTCACCTGAGAAACAGTTGAGGGATCTGGGTGACAGTCTAAACTGAAATGACTCGGTGCTGGCCGGTACTATTGTACACATTTAAGGGGCCACTGTGTGGCAAAGAGCGCATTCTTATTTTCCATTACAACTTTGACTGAGAGTCAATGGGAGGACAATTTTGAAATAATATGTTGGAACAGATTTCTTGTCACTGAAAAGGTGAAAAAAGAAGCTAGGAAACCCTAAGTCAGTGATGTTATCAGGACGCTTCTGCTTGGTTGAAAGTTTATCAGTCAGTTGAGAAAGGTCTATAATTCTTTGTTTATAATTGGTTTCATCGATGCTGCTGTGGTAGATAAAGAACTGTATTTTCTCTGAAATCACTTTAAAATGTCAGAGAATGCTATAATTTACCTGTGCTCGGACCTACTGACCTCATTTTCAACACTTTTTTTTTTTTTTACCATGAAGATAGAAATCTGCTTAGTGGATCATTTTTGGAATATAAACAGAAGCTCTGCCAGCTTCTGCATAATCTACTTGAAAAGTCTTGCAACCAACTATTTCTTATCATCACAATGTCATCCTTTCATATATTTCTTTTATGTTTCTTCTGATATCTACATTAAAGCCCTTCTATCTATGTGTGCTTTTAGAAGTGATTGGTTCGAACACTTTTTATACTCCACAGGCAGGAAGCAGCCATTGAAAACAAGCCTCTAAGATTTTGAATTGCATATGGAATATTGCTTTAAATTCAGGGAACAATTTGCAAGGCCTATTCAGAGTTTAAGTATTCAAACCCACTTCACTCATTAAAATAACTTATTATATATGTAGAGAAGAGTATTAGATTCCTCATGATGCAAGTTTACCTGCCCCTTCCCAGTGGGCCATTAGTTTTACGAGATCATTTCTTGCAGTGTTAAACCACAGGATGGATGCATGTGCCACCGAAGAGCACAGGTATCCATCATCAGTTATGAACCCTACTGGTTCATCTAAGAAGTTCAGAAATTGAGAATATATGGAGACAGGTTATAGAAACGAGGCTACATAGAAAGAACTGTTTTCCTGGGTAGGATCCCAACGGCTCTCTACCTTTAGCAATGCCTAAAACGAAGAATCGATTGTAGTAGCACTTTGAGAATCGCAATATGGATATGAGCAGGGGCAGGTGAGGGGGGTGTGGGGTAGATGCCAGGAGATGACAGTACAGTGCATGGCTTAGGAAGCTTTATGTGGAAGGACTTTTTTGGTCGTTTTGAAAATGTGGTAGCTGTGAGGGGGGAATAATTTATGGGGACTGAACAAAGGGATGAGAACATCCTGAGTGACCTGTCCAAGTTCCTTCTGGGCTTATGACAATGTAGACATCATATCTGTAAGATCTTTGCATTCTGTTTCTTAATCAGATGAAAACAATTTATAAAGTGACTCAATAAATGGGCTGAAAGTTGTTTCCTAAATGGGAATGTTCTGGGGCTGACTCTCCTTTCCTGAGGGTTAGTTCCTATGTCAGAAGTAGTTTCAGAGACTTTGAAAGAACATGGACTCACTGGGGGTTTCGCCTGTCATAGATATATATGGCTATGACTTCTGAGTGCCACACAGGAGAAATGTAACTTCTGCATTCAGATGAAAGGGCCTATAACCAGATAGAAAAACAAACCTTTGGTTGAAAGATGAGATATTCCACGGCTTCAGAGACTGCACCTGGGACCAGAAATCTTGCATTTCACTAACTCTGTTTGGCCATTTAATGCCCAAGTGCCCACTTTGCCGCCAGAATTTCTAGATTTCTGTCGGACAAGAACACCCACAGGAGACATTAAGGCAAAGAGCAAGGGAGGCAGTATGGCAGGGTAGTGTGAATTGAGCAGAAAACAAACCCGGTACCAGAATGAGAGTGAGGGCTGAGAAAGGCAGAGGGAGGCAGTAGTTCCTGGGAGGTGCAGGGAGCACGCTCACCAGCTGCTGCCGGTGCCAGGACTCGCTTCTGACCTGCTGGGACCATTAGTGGCTGAAAAGGAAAGACTCTATGCTCCCAGGGTGGACCTAGATCGTTAGAGAATAGTGCTATATCCTCTGCTTTTGTTTTTGTTGACCTGATGTAGTTTGGATTTGTAAGCAACTCTGCACTTCCCAGGATTGCTATCTGTCTCCTCACGATGCATTCTCTCCCTCTGACGTACAAGCTGTAAGGCTGTTTCCCTGAGAACAGGGAAAAGTAATGTGTTGGCAGCCTTCGGAGGCCAAAGGCAAAGATGGCAGAACATGGACACACCTGAAAAATTGGGATTTTAAATCTGAGAAATAAGAAAGAGGGAACTTATGATCATCCTTTAAAAAGCTGACAAATTTAGCATAGTTTTAGCAGACATTGAGCTGTCCTCAAGGTTAAGGCACATACAGATTAAGATGCCATGGGTGTTGAGTTGCCCAAGATTTGTAGCCTAGTAGAGGCCTGAGCCTGTAAACAGCCAACTGTAGTAGGAGCAAGTGAAAAAGGGGAGAGGTGAGGGGACTGGATGAATAAAGGAAGTGCTAAGTTGAAAATCAACCAAAGTCAAGTTCCAGCTGAAACCTTGCAGACAGAACTCTGTACCCAAAGGAAAGTGTGGAATAGTTACACGTTCCCTGTGTGCTTCTGGAAGTAGGAGGGTAAACAGAACTTTTAAAGTGTTCCTCTGGCATAATATGTCCTATACTAATACTTGTAGCTGGATAGTCAAAGAATGGCTTAAATGGCTTTTAACTGAAAAAAAAAAAATGGTTAGAATCAAGTATTAGGAGACATGGCCTGATTTTCAGGAAATGTCAACCAAAAAAATAAATGCTACCAAAAGTTATCCAACTAATAATAAAATAATAATAATAATAAAATGCTCATTTTCTCTGGAGAATTTATGTCCAAAGAACCCTGTTTTCCTTCTGGGAGGCTGAAGTGTACTCCTACTCGGAAATACTTGAATTAACTAAAATTTTGACCCTCTCTGAGTTTTCAACTGACAATGTTCTCAACAGGAGAGTGAGGAAAGACTGATGAAAAACATTAGTGAATACTCCTCCCTGCCTCCCTCTCCCGTCTGTGGAGTCAAGAACTAAAATAGACCACCAAATATGTGATTTGGGACACATCTGATGTGTCCCATGTGATAACATGTCCCGAGTCTGTGTTAGTGATTATTAGTTTTTAGCTGCAAAAAAAGTCATTTAAAAATTTTGTTTATTTTCCCAGTGGATTGGCAATTGACTGAATGATATTTGTGGGAAATCGTTTAGCATTAGATTTTTGGCTTGTATGAAGATTAGGATATTTTTCATTTTTTTAAACATTCAGAACCTGGAAATCTCTGTTTAGAAATGGCCAGCTATCACTGAATAATCAGTAATTTGGAATGTTCAGCACACACTATGTATAAGTAAGGGCATTTGAATTGCCAACTTCCTATAATCCGTACAGGGATTCATTGATTCACCGAGGTGAGTGTGGGCTCACTAGGTATTTAAGTTCTGTTCTTTGAACTCACTACCTTCAGTTTTGTTTTCTAAATTTTCCAAAAAAAAAAAAAAAAAAAAAAAAATCTAAAAGAGTAGTTGGAGAAATGTAGAGGAGGTAAATTCCAGCTGGCTTTGCAGTTTCAGAAACTGATTTATCTGAGTTTTCCATTACTATATCAGTTCTGAATTTATTTTAGAATAAAAACCTTACCTAGAATAAATTGATAAGACATAAGCTATATATTTGAGCAAATAAGTTTTGCTACAACTCAGTTTCTTGCAAGTGAACCATTACTTTTAATCTTTTGGTCGTGTTTCCAGACCTATATAAATGAAAGCATTTATGTTTTGCTTCCCAAACCAAATTTCCTGGGTAAATGTTAAGACAGAAAATAAGCACAAGAGCGCTATGAAAGAATGCATAAGGATAGGCTTCCTAAAATCAGGACTTTTTTTTTTAAATTGGAAAAGTAGAAAACTTAAGAGATTTATCTCAATAATAGAAGAGAGTAGTAAGCAAAAATGAACAGAGAATTTAAAGACTAGAGAGTCCATAAAAACTCTAAAAATTCAAAGAGAAGGAAATGATTCACACTAATGCATTATTTAAGGACAAACTCAGCTTATTACAGCACTGAATTCTATTTTTTATCATACTTTACCCAGAATCTAACTTAAATATGATCATGATGTCTTGTAAAATCTCTACCCAGTACTTTATTATCAATACGCACTTCTAATAGAACAAATTGCTTTGAGCTATTTTGTAAGATATGCCATTGGTTAAGGCATTTACCGTGGACCAATCACATAGCTCATTGAAAATCTGGTGAGGCGAGAAAAAAAAATAGAGGAAATCCTATAAGATCATAAGGCCATTGGCTACAAAATTAGCCAAGTGGAATAAATCTATGTATATCACAGACCACAAGAACTATATAATAAATCTATCATTATCTATGCAAAGAATTGAAAAGGCCTGATCATAAAATTGTGGAGTTACACAACGTATCAGAAGCAAGAAATATCTGTTCTGCTAGTGTAAGAGATCAGAATGTAATTTTAATCTGTGATGTTAAGCTTATTTAGAAAAATAAACTTCATATACCATTTGTTCTTCATGGAAATTTGTTGTTGTTTTCAAATGCTTTCCAAACCTTAATGTTTAAATAGTGCATGCTTACTAGTTGTGAAATAGGATATAACACAAAGTCATACGAATTGTATAATCCAAGGATGGGACTTACCCTACCCAAGATATTTTTCTCTTCATTGTCTTTGGTTCTAGCTTCTCCCCTGCACTATAATCACTTCTGTATTTTTCCCTTCGCACTAGACCCTTCTCAAGCCCAATTTGCTCTCATGCAGTTGACAGGCATCCTGTGTTCAATAAAACATTATAAGGTCTATGATCCAAGCTACTCAGCGTTCTGTACTTGCCCATGACTGGCATGATGCTAGGTGCTTTCACGTATTATTATCTTATTGAATCCTTCACACAGCTTCATGAAAGGGGTTCTGTTATTATCCTTATTTGGCAGACGAGGCGATTGAGGCTGAAAGTTATGTAATGCATCTTGTCTGGCAAATTTTGTGGTCAATGCTCAGTCCACATGTTATTTTTTTTTTCAATTTCAGTGCAGTTGACATACAGTGTAATATTAGTTTCAGGTGTACAATATAGTGATTCACCACTTCCCACATCACCCAGGGCTCATTATGACAAGTGCACTCCTGAATCTCTAGCACCGGTTTTACCCATCCCCCCACCTACTTCCTCTTTGGTGACCTTCAGTTTGTTTTCTATGGTTGAGTCTGTTTCTTGGTTTGTCTCTCTCTCTCTCTCTCTCTCTTTTTTTTTTCTTTTGCTCATTTGGTTTATTTCTTAAATTCCACATATGGGTAAAATCATGTGGTTTTTGTCTTTCTCTAATTTGTTTCACTTAGCATTATACTCTCTAGCTCTATCCATATTGCAAATGACAAGATTTCATTCTTTTACCCTGGCTGAATGATAGTCCTTTGTGTATATATACCACATCTAAGAAGATGTCCATTTGTCTATCAATGGACGCTTGGGCTGCTTCCATAGTTTGGCTATTGTAAATAGTGCTAAAATAAACATCGGGGTGCATTTATCCCCTTGAATTGGTATTTTTGAATTTTTGGGTAAATACCCAGTAGTGTGGTTGCTGGATCACAGGATAGTTATATTATGAAGCTTTAGTAATCAAAACCGTTTGGCACTGACACAAATATAGACACGTAGATCAATAAAGCAGAATAGAAAACCCAGAAATAAACACACAATTAAATAGTCAATTGATCTTCAACAAAGGAGGAATGGATAGACAAGCAGAAAAAGTCTCTTCAATGAATGGTGTTGGGGAAACTGGTCAGCTGCCGCAGAAGAATGAAACTAGACCACTTTCTTACACTATGCACAAAAATAAATGTAATAAAGATTAAAGACCTGAAAGTGAGACCTGAAACCATAAAAATCCTAGAAGTGAGTCAGGCAGTAATGCCTCTGACATTAGCTGTAGCAACATTTTTCTAGAATGTCTCCTGAGACAAGGGAAATAGAAGAAAAATAAACTATTGGGACCACATCAAAATAAAAAAAGTTTCTGCACAGTGAAGGAAATAATCAACAAAACTAAAAGGCAACCTCTTGAACAGAAGATTTCCAAATGACCTATCCAACAGAGGGTTGGTATCCAAAGTCCTATTTTTTTCTTTCTTTTTTCTTTTTTTTTCTTTCAAAGTCCTATTACTTGAATACTAAGCAGTAAAGGGTATAGTTGAACACTCCCTCATTTTTGAAACCCTTTCTTTGTTTTCTGGGACATCATGCCCTTCTGGTTTTCTTGTACTGTAGTGGTTGATCCTCCTTGAATTTTTTGACTGACTTTCTCCCTGGTGGTTTCCCTTAACTGTAAGTATCTGAGTGCTTTAGAGCTTAATCCTTAGTATCTTCTCCATCCAGGCCCACTTTGTAAGTCCCCGTCCCTACTCACAGATTCCTTGTTTTATACCTGTAAAACGGCATTCAGAATTAGTCACATGATGTATGGATTGATTAAGAAAAGCAACCGGAAATGAACTCATCCGTTCCCTTTAAAATCGACTTTAACGTACTTAGATGTCATCTTCTAAAGAAAGTTGAGTCTTTGAGAGATAGGAGCCTGCGACATTGTGTCTGGTCTGTTGCAGATATCAGAGGTCAGAGAAGTGATCAGTTGAGGACAGACACTTCCTTCTGATGTTATTCTTGTAAATGTAGGTTTATCATGCTTAGGATTTTTTTTAAACTGCTCTAGTGATGGCAAAAGCTGGAGAGTACCACAAACTATGTAAGAGATGCTAGAATTTTAGGGAAGGCCTAAGGCCTTTCCTGGCATCAGCAGAAAGAAGCTTGTTAGTAACAATTCAAGTTTCACTGAAATCAACATAAGGAACTGGACCTCAAACAAGGACTAGGACCAATAATTTTGGAATTCCACTTCAAGTAGGTGATAACACAAGATCGAGAAAGGCTGTCAAGCCTTTTCTTCATCAAGGGAGATATGACCCTATCAAAGAAAGGAGTAATAAAGATCAATATGTTAAAGAGCTCAGAATAAGGACAATAAGCCAAGGAAAATTTGGAGTATATTACTGCTGCATCGAGGAAAACTAGAATTATATGGTTGCAATAAAGATTGAGGAGAAAGATTTAAAAATCTATTGTTTGCATTTCTTTAGATATCACTTAAAATTGCATATTGTACGTAAAATGACCTTTTTTAAGATTTTATTTATTTTTTCATGAGAGACACAGAGAGAGGCAGAGACATAGGCAGAGGGAGAAGCAGGCTCCATGTAGGAAGCCCGACGCGGGACTCGATCCTGGGTCTCCAGGATCACGCCCTGGGCTTAAGGCAATGCTAAACTGCTAAGCCACCAGGACTTCCCCTGTAAAATGCTTTTAAATTATTTATACCTATAATTATTTTTTAAAATGTTAAAATAATGGTTATTATTATAATTATTTACACTTCTTTCAGCTCCTTAGAGGTAAAGCCTTAATTGCATGCCATTTGCTGTGATAAGCACTGGGGACCCATTAAGAGAATGAAACACAGTATCTAAACTCAGGAGACTTTCTGTCTAATGGATTAGACACAGGAAAATAATCTCAGTATGAAAACCAGAGAGAAGAGTGCTATTAGATGGAAAGTGCACGGACTTGGGGGACAATTTACTATGATTTATCAAAAATTGAGATTGAGCTCAGAAAAAGGATATTTAGATGTCCCAGTTGAAGTGAGTGAATTTAGACAATTAGGGTTAGATGCAGAGCGATGTTTAGTGTGATGTAGCCAGAAGGAGCACTAGGGGCTGGTGATAGGGTCTAGAGGTAACTCTATCAGGATCCTGGGGAGGTTTATAATGGCTGCAGTGCATAGCAATATTGTGAGGGTGGAAGAGCAAAGAGGGCCAGATCAGGAAAAGCGTGGAAATTACCAAATTTCTTAGCTCAGGCTCCTTAGTAGTTTGGTTTACTTCTTAGTCATACTGTCCCAAATGAGGAATGCGACTTCCTCCATATCAGCTTGCTAGGTTCCCTGCCACACTATGCTCTCCCAGTGCTCAGGCCTCAGTCTTCACGTTACTGCATCTCTTCTTTGCCTGGTTCAGCCACCAGGTGATTGCATGACTGTGGACCTGTCGTATCTCCTTGGCTAATTTCCTAAAGATTGCAACTATGTTCTTGATACCATCCCTTATCTTTATTCTTTTTAGTTATTACTTCCTTTCTTTTTATTTTGCCAAGAGGTACTGTTTTTTATTTTACTTTATTTATTTTATTTTCTGTACTTCCATTCCTTTTTTAACAATAGACCCAGGTGCCCCATTAAGTCCACAGCTAAAGCATTAGTTCCTGAAACAAGCTAGTTCCCATTTTCACCTCACCATCCTACAGGAAATATTGGATTTCATTCTTCTAGCACAGAAAAGAATGAAGACTAACAAAATCAGTTGTACTCCTATTAAAAAAAAAAAAAAAGACTAGTCCTTCTTTAAGCTGGTCTATTTTTTAAGGAATTTGTACTTTCTACAGAGGGTAGAGGAAAAATTGAGGGTACTTTAGAGTTTCCAGCAAGGAAATAATAACAAAATTTCTATTTTAGATATAAAACATCTAGAAAAGGCAAATTTATAGAGACAGAAAACAGATAAGTGGTTGCCTAGAGTGGTGGTTGTCTAGAGTGGTGGGTAGGAGCAGAGATGAACTGCAAACAGGCATGAAAGAACTTTTCGGATGATGAAAAAGTTCTAAATCTGGATGCTTGCCCATCCCTTTAAATTTATTAAATTCACTGAAGTGTACACTTACAATGGTGAAAACATCAATTATACCTTAATAAATCTATTAAAATGTCCATTTTGGAAAATCTAATTATAGAGCAGATAATGAATTCGAATAGAAGCAGAGAGAACAGTTAGAAAGCTAATGTACTAATATCAGTGAGAGCGCTGACGGCCTCTGTGAGCGGAAGACAAATATTCAGGTTTTTAGGAGGTGGTATTTGTATGATACATGGTGGAGGAAGTGTAGGGAATAGGAAAGTCACAAAATAAGGAAAATATCCAGATTTCTGACATAACCATCATCATGGATGGTGGTGAAATTCATTAAATCAGGAGCTCAAGAAACAGACAGAAGGGTGGTTTTGCAGAAGATAAGAGTTTAAAGTACCATCAGTTTAAAATGTCTGTGAGACGTGTGAGCTGAGATGTCTAGTATGAAGTTAATGATGGTCTACAGTTGAGGAAAGAATTCCAGGCTGAATTTGGTGTTTCAAGTGTCAGCAAATATAAATGGTAAATGACGTCCTGTGACAAGATGAGATGAAGCTGGAGAGTGTATCACTTATGAGGGGGGAAAAGAAGAGGTACTTCTACGGGGAAACCCGAAATATAAGGGATAAAAGAAATACATAAAAAAGCATAAAAATAGCAGCTGGAGAGCTTAATTAACTAGGTGCTTACAGTGAATCAGGTGCTATTTTAAGCTTTTTATATGTGTAGACTCATTCAATCCTCAGGAAAACCCAAATGTAATTTTCAAGATTATAACCCAGTTCTACAGGTGATTAAGGCTTTATCAACACTGGGTAACTTTCCAAGGCCAAATGTCTGTATTATTGGCCTTCAGTAGAAATAATGAGGATTAATTTATTTTATTTATTTATTTATTTTTTTTTTTGGGGGGAAAGGACAATAAGAGAGGGGGAAAGAGAGAATCAAGCAGGTTCCATCCCCAGTGACAGCCCAATATGGGGCTTGATATCACAACCCTGAGATCACGATCTGAGCTGAAATCAAGAGTTGGATGCTTAACAGACTGAATCACCCAGACACCCCTAAGGAGCAATATTTTAAGAGACTCAGTGCCATGGAGAATATTTGTGATTAGCATCAAAATTCAAGTTACAGCTGATTGGTGCTTATTTTTCTCCTCATGAAAAAAAATTGTGGAAATCATCAATATTCTTATTTGGTGTGGAATTAAAATTTCATTGAACTATATACTGTCGAAGGAAAATTTTCTGAAACATAGCATCCTCTATTAGGGACCCATATGGAGGGAGTCTCTTTCTTCTGGAACTTGGCCAGTTTTCATTGCATAAGAGAAGGTAGAGAACTGTGAACTTAGCTATATCCACTGTATTTATATATGATGTAAAATTATAGTGTCTATGTCAATCTTGGGATGAGTGTAGCCTTCCCTTTTTCCTCAAAGTAGAGGGAAATCAAACAATAGTGAACCATAAAGGGGCAGCTATACCATCTTTAAAAGATAATCATATTCATGCTCCTTCTGTGGTTCTTATCTTTGCATAGACCACCAGCATGTACTGAGTAGCCTAAAGCAGACATCAAAGACCAGTTCTTCCAATTTTTCCCCCCTCTTCCCATATATCCGTCATTAAATCCCATGGATTCTACTTCTTTACCATTTTTGAATGTATACCTTTCTACTTCAGGTCTTCATCATTTCTCTTCTGGATTTTTTAGATCATCTCCCAACTAGTCTTTTTATGTCTGGTCCTACTATATTCAAATTAATTATTCACATCACTGACATTATAAAAGAAAAATCTTACTGTGTGAGTCTCTTGCTAAAAATTCTTTGTGGCTTTCCTTTACATTTTTTTTAAAAATCATCTGTCCCTTATTTGTTTCTCAAGCCTTACTTCTCTCCATACCAGACCTCACATTTATATTTTCACGGTACTGAATTTGCAGTTTGCAAAGACTTTATTCTCTCCTGAGTTCCCAACTTTCCAAATGGAATTTTGTTATTTTTGTTTATAGTTAACAACCGTTTATTGGGGACTCACTAAATTCTAAATAACTAAACAGTTCTCATTTAATCCTTTCAGTGTCCGTGTAAATGTTATCATCATTCCCAACTCATAGACCAGGAAACTGAGGCTCAGGGAATAATTATCCGTGGAAAGAGAGCCTCGGTAACTGTTAGAGCAGGAATTCAACACTTATCCTTTATCCTTCATCTAAGTTACACTCTGTCATTACCTATTCTAAGGAAATTTCCTTGGCTCTCTGCCTCCATCCTCTAGTTCACAGGTTTGTGTTTAGTGCTCCTAATTTGGGTTTCCATTTACCATAAAGTGTTACACTGGCTCTCTTACTTGTCATACTAATCTGTCATACTAATCTGCCATACTAATGAGCTACTGCACTTCTTTAGGCTTGGGGATATGGAGATGTATCTACACACACACACACACACACACACACACACACACACACACATTCGTACTTGTTTATTTGGTGGTTTTTAAATTTTATTTATTTATTTGAGAGAGAGAGAGAGAGAGAGAGAGCATGTGTGTACATGTGAGCTCTCCCGCTGACTGAGCAGGGAGCCTGATGGGGGGCTTGATCCCAGGACCCCAGGATTGTGACCTGAGCCGAAGGCAGACATCTACCCGACTGAGCCGCCAAGGCACCCCTTTCCCTGGTGTTTTATTAAAGTTCTTGGTTCAGAGCACTCACTCAATAAGTATTTCTGGGTGGGAGGAAGGAAAGAGAGGAGGGAAGACGGAAGAAACTTTATTTTTCTCCAAGTAAACTTTTTAGTCCATATATGAAAAAGAGTCTGCAAACCTGTCACATTTTGGGGTATTTTCAAATTTCTTAATACTTCTAGGTGGAAGTCTGAAATTCTCATGAAGCCAAACCCATTAACTTTTCACTTGTGCTTATTTTTATTGCCTTTAAACTTACTTTTATTGATTTTAAATTGATCCTGTAAAATTCTATTTAGTTCTAATATATTTTTAAAGATTTTATTTATTTATTTATTTATTTATTTATTTATTTATTTAGAGTGCATGTGTGGGAGGGAGGGGCAAGGAGAGAAAGAGAATCTTAAGCAGACTCCAAGGTGAGCTTAGAGCCCAACGTGGGGCTTGATCTCTGAACTCTGAGATCAGGACCTGAGCTGAAATCAAGAATCAGAGGCTTAACTGCCTAAGCCACCCAGGAGCTTCTACTTCTAATATTTTTAAAATTTGATTTCTTGTATATACTTACTATACATGTATGCATGTGTGTATATCTTACAATATGTATTATACACTATTGAGCTCCCATCTGACTTTTATTATGAAAGTAATTCCAAAATATCTCTTTACCATTTGTTAAGTAGTTCTTCCCAATTTTTGGATGTTTTCTTTAGCATGTAATAACTTTGTTAATATAAAAACCTGTTTCAGTGATCTTTTATTTTACTTTTGAATCAAGATTACATTTTTAAAATAGGATACATTACTATGTGTTTGTCTATAGATACACTTTTTAAATGGTTTTATGAGTAAGGCATGTTATTTTAGGAAATAGAGAAAAACAAAAGAAGAAATAATCACCAGTAATCTTACCACTTTAATATTTTTCCTATAAACATTATATTTACGTTATTCATTAGCCTCAGGCACACATACATTTATCTTCTGTGTTTTTGTCTGTGATAAAGTGATATATGGGCATACACGCCTATGTAATCACGTGTGTAGCGTAACAGATCATTACATTTGACTCCTTGTCCTGAAACTATTCCAGAGGCCCCAAACCCCAGACCTGAGGGTGAGCCCATGAACCTCCAGAGTTTAAAGTGAGTTGCTAAACTATTGATGCAGGGCTTGAAAGACGAAGGTCCTACGTTCGGTGCCAACAGTCTTAGCCAGTCTTACATCTTGGAAGCCAGGAGCAAATGTTCTCTAAGTGCTAGGGCATTTGTCTCCTCATCGTAAGTCAAGAAAGAGAAAGGTTGAGAAGTTTAGCAAGTCAAGGAAATATTTTTTTTTTCAGAGTTAATCATACCCTGTGAAGATTTTATCCCCGACAATATGGAAAAAGAAAGTTGAATTTTTCTTTCTAATCGCAAGTTATGTAATGGGGTCTTCAAGGGACCATTTGAGGGCCTTGTCATTGAGCTGTGGGAATTTGAGGATAATGAGAACTGACATTTGACCCATAATGAGAACTGACATTTGACCCATATCTACAAAGTCTAAAGGTAAGAGGCTACTACTGGAGATTTCCCCTTCCGGGTTAAGCGATATTGAGAGTAAACTACACTTCTATCAATGGCAGAGCAAGTGTGTGTTTCCTTGGGAGAGGAATGGATCTTAAACAAAAGACGTATTTCCCGAAGTCCAGGACCTGAGGGTGATGGCTGTACGTGGCTAGCCTTGGGCAAAGATGTTACAGTGTGGTTCCCAACTGGGATGGTTTCCAAGTGATATGCTAAAGTATCCCAGGAATGGGTAGGGTCAGTTTGTCACATCTGCCACGCCCAAGTTACAGATCTAGGAGCAACCCAAGACTGTGTACCCTTTCTCCCGATTATCTTTTCTCCTTAGACCCTGTGCTGGAGAAGTAATAAAGGAATTAGTGAGTAGAGGGAGGAAATGGAAAGAGATAATAATTAAGAAGTCAGCCATACTTTCTTCTCTATTTGTAGATTTGGAAGCCTCAAGGGAGATTAAGCTGTATGCCTTGGAGAAGCTCTCTGAGCTTTGGTTATTATACTAAACTGGACTGGATCTAAGTGGCTAATATGCAAACGTGGATTTTTATGAACTACTTGTTCCTTAAAAGCTATGGGATTGCCTTAAGATTCTATGCCGAGTTAGAACAACAACCACCAGGTTACAGAACCTTGAAGGGATTTAAGAAGGAAGTTGGTTCGTTCTTATATTCTATCAAGTCCAACTTGTTCAATAAATTGTTTATATAACTATGTGTGTTTGTCCACCCATGTGTGTATTGTCTCTGTATATGAATAGGTAAATGGGGGTATGTGCAATGTGGTTATTTTCAGTCATTCTTTGGGATATCAAGTTTTTTTTTTAATGTCCAAATAAAATTAAACAAGTGCTCAATTTCATATAATTTTTGACATTCCAGTGTCCTCCTTTATTTTCAAAAATTTATGTGGGAGATTTATATATTCCCCTTTGGTCTTCTTTGTTCTTTTGCTCTTCATTCTTTTTCTTGATTTTATTATTTTATTTTATATTTTTGATCTACAAAAAGCTATACATGATAAATGTACATAACTTGGTGAGTTTAGTAATTAGTATACACCCATGAAACCATCAACACAGTCTATGGCGTTAAACTGTCCATCACCTCCAAAAGTTTCCTGCCATCCCCTTTATTATTGCTTTTCAATTTTACTTCATGTTTATTTTTGTCTCAGTCCCGGTGCTGCAACTTGCATCAGATTGCTCTGGTCTTTAGTGCCCCAAACCATGAATTCAATTTACTCTCTTTGGTTTTTCAGGGAGCTACTAACAATGCACTTGTGTGTAAAATGAATTTGCTGAAGATCTGGTGATAACAGCTAGGAACAGAAAGCAAAAATTCCAGGGCGCCTGGGTGGCTCGGTTGGTTAAGCCTCTGCCTTCAGCTCAGGTCATGATCTCAGGCTCCTGGGATATTTAATTAAAAATAAAAAGTTAAAAAAAATGAAAACAGAAGTTCTAAACCCTAATAATAATAATTAATCCTTGACCCGTAACCCTCCTCAGGCTTTCATCTCACAGAATTAATGCCTTTCCTTCTAGGACCATCTCATATTGTTGGTTGTTTGCTTTTTAGTAACAGCAATAACAACATTAGTATTATTAATGCATTAAAAATGCTCATCTTATAATTTAGTTATGTAATCTTAATTTGAAGAGCTTGATTTGCCTTCCGATCAGACCCACTTATAATTTTTCTAAATCTGTATTTATTTTCATATTTAACTGCTTAATCCATGAGGAATTTATTTTGTATGTTGTATATTGTATTAAAAAAATTAAGTAGATGCTTAAAACATTTTCCCAGTTCCATATATTTACTTAAGTATTCCTTATCTGTTCTGAAGGCAGTTTCCCAATTTTTTATTCTATTTTTTTTAATTTATCTGGCTTTTCTTAAACGAGTAGCTCACAAGTAGTATTTTCTAATATGTTATAATATTGGTATACTTTTTTTCTTCTTGGCATTAATTATTTAGGTTCTCAGCTCCTTTTTTTCAAATGAACTTTTAAGCCATTTCATTAATTTTTCTAAAGACATCTAGGGGGGATTTTGGTTGGAATTCTATTAAACTTAAATATTAATTTAGAAGAATACGAATTTTTATTTTACCATCTTGGCAAATGGTTTGATATTCCATTTAGTTAAATCTTGTAATTAAATTCTTATATATCTTTATAACAATTTTAAAAAATATGGAATGCTTCACAAATTTGTCATCCTTATGCAGGGGCCATTCTAATCTCTATATTGTTCCAATTCTAGTATATGTGCTGCCGAAGTGAGCACTGTCTTTATAATAATTTCTGATGTACTTCTGACATTTCTTCAAGTTGCCATTTCTTCATATTAGACTCCTTCCTTCAGAGATAGGAACACTCGGTTGTGTGGTACTCTCTCCAATGTAGAACTTCTGTATTTCCATTTGAATAAAACCAGAGATTATGACTTTCACTTTTAGACAAGTCTGTCACTCAGAGGCTTTTTCTTGATGATTATATATTAGATACTGTTTTAGATGCGGCACATGCATCAATAACAAAACATCTTGGTATGTGGCTTGAAACTCTGTCTTCGTGATCCTACAGCTAGTGAGAACTCGGTTCCCTTTTTTTTTCTCTACCCTTTTTTTACCTTCTGTGCAAGGATTTTCCCAGGAACTGCATCTTTTCAGGATTCTAATGGAAGTACATACAATGTAGAGCATGGTAAGTACTATATAAAAAAGAATAGGGCAAGATAAGTAGGATCAAGGGTGTAAGAAGAGGGATGCCTGGGTGGCTCAGTGGTTGAGCATCTGCCTTCAGCTCAGGGCATGATCCCGGAGTCCTGGGATTGAATCCTGCATCAGGCTCCCCCTAGGAAGTCTGCTTCTCCCTCTGCCTGTGTCTCTGCCTCTCTCTCTCTGTGTCTCTCATGAATAAATAAATAAAATCCTTTTTAAAAAGTGTAAGATGAATAGAACAATTTTAAATAGGGTGGTCATCGTGTGCTTTGCTGGGAACAGAACACTTGTTCAAAGACTTGAATGGATAAGATGAGCTATGCAGACAGAGGATGGGATAAGTGTTCCATGCAGAAGAAAGAGATGGTACAAACCCCAAGGCAGGGGTGTGACTAATGTACCCAAAATTTGGCTGGAAGGCCACGAGGGCTGGGATATAGTGAAGAAAGAGACAAAAGGGGATGATTTCAGAGATGAAATGGGGGAGACAAATTGTGTATGTCTTTGTAGGTTATTGTAAGAAGTTTGGCTTAACCTTTTATGAGACAAGAAGCCCCTGGAGGAACAGGTGGGGAATGACAGTTACACTTTACAGGACTCACTCTGACTTCTGTGCTGCTGCTAGAAAGGGAGCAAGGATGGAAACAGAGAAACCAGTAGGGGGACGTTGCTATATATGATGCTGCCCTGGGCCAACAGGATAACAATGGGGGTAACAAAAAAATGGTCAGTTGTAGGGGGCAAAGCAAAAGGTACTTCTATCTGGGGTGCATTTTTCTCCTTCTACTTCCATTAAAGAATCTTCATCTTATAACTCTCTGCTGCTGAACTTTTCAGTTTAGCTTATTCCGATCTGATTCTCTTATTCACAGAATTTTCTTCTCTTGGACTTTATATAGGTGCAATTCTCTTTTGAAAATACTGAAAATTTAATTTTAGAGAGCTGTGGTGGGAAAAAATACTGTTTGGAAATCAGGAGAATGTGATTCTCATCCTGGCTGTGTTGTTAGTTTGCCACGTGGTATGAGGCAATCTTGGCATTCTTCATTCTTGACTGTAAAACAAGGTTAGAGTATAATGAGTGATGTTAATTTTTTTTAGCATAAATAGTCTACCAATCTGTGATTCTGTCTCTGTAGTCTGGTCAGTAAAGAGTTAAAAGTAACTGACAAATATTCCTTGGAGATCCTTGAAATATCAACAGAATGCTTTGCTATAACTGAAGAATTTTTAAGAAATGGGAAGTATCCAACTTACAGTATTTTGAAGGGATGGTGGTTGCCCTTCACGTTTGCTGCAAGATTCTCTCTCTGGCAGCTGAAGATAGGCCCTTGTTTGTAATGCTTGATTTAACGGGGCCTACTCTGTCTTCATGATCCTACAGCTAGAGAGAACTGGGTTCCCATTTTTTTCTCTCTCTCCTTTTTAACCTTCTGTGCAAGGATTTTCCTGCGTCTTTTCAGGATTATCCTTTCCTGTTTCAGTCCTGTGCTTCTAAAACCTGATCTGTGGTGGTTGGATCACTGTATTACGTATGCACAAGGCAATATTTCCATCCACTTGTTTATCTGTTTCATCTTAACATTTCCCTGTATCTGATCTTCTCCTTGAGAAGAGCTTTCTAGGGTTTCCAGGTCTGTCCTCCTGTTGCCTCCCCTGGGGCATATATTCTTCATGTGTACCTTGTCTCTGTTCTCTTTTATATCACACACTACGTCTGGTTCTGTGCCCTGGTGCAACTTCTTCCTCCCTGAAGCTCGTTCAGTCTGTTTTGAAACGCGTAAACAATATTGTTTCTCTCCCATCTCAAGGGCGTTGCATTTGCAACCCTATCTGACATCGAGAGACCAAAATTAAGATACTAAGAAACTACCAAATGGAAGGCTGAAATAGGTTGTTCTTGCAAATGGAAAGATATTCACCCCCATTTTGCTAAAAGCACAAGATCTTTCTAATCAAACATTTGACATCATGACCAGGCTGGGGAAAAAGTGTACCTGTTCAGTTATAATTGGTTCGGCTCACAGAAGTGGATTTCTCATTGTCTGTGCAGCTACAGGAAATATGGTTAATAAAAGCACATGTCAGCCTGACTGAAGCTGTTCTATAAAGCCCTGCCAGGCCACTCTGCAAAACTGTTATTTCCTATTATGAAAACTAAATCTCAAATCATAGTTAAAAGGTAATCAGTCTTCAAGAGAGTGGTCTGCAGGGGTCAGCAGTAATTCAGATTTGATTGGCAACATAGGTTTTTCAGGGAATAGTTCAAAATGGGAAGCATTTTGAGAAAGCCAGAAACACAATCCAAAATGATGATTCTCAGAATTTTCTAACATTGGGTTATTGATAGATATATAACAATTTTTTTTAAGTTGTACTTTCCTAGGAACTGTGATAACAGTACACGGTGGCTTTGTGTACTTCATCCCATTTAGCTCCTGGAACACAACCTTGTGGTGGAGGTCTCCTTGTCTCTACACTATAGCTGAAGAGACTTGCCCAAAGTTCCTAGACTGTAGTCAATGTCAGGGTGGGCCTTTCTGGTGGGCTCTTCATGGTCTCATGTCACCTCCCAGAAAGGTGGTGTAGGATTGTCTCTAGCAACTCTTCTGCTCTGTTGCTCCTTGCTTTATATCCATGCTTATTGTTTCTGTCACTGTCAAAACAGAGCAATAGCACTTTCATCATAGGATGGTTGGAAAAACAAAATCCAAAGAAATAAAACACCTATCTTAAAAAAAAACAAAAACAAAACAAAACAAAACAAAAAAAACAAGCCCTATCTAAAGGGGATTAACGTGACCTCACCTAGAAGCTCAATTTTGTATGCAACATTCATGATCTGAAATAAAGTCATTTGCTTTCATTGAAAGGCATTGCGATTAGGTAAATTAGTAGCATATGTCTAGAAACAAGCCTGTTTTTCTTTTTGTACAAAAGTGGCGTTGCTGAGATGTTGTTGGAGGGACGGGTATTGCAACCATATTCCTGGCTGGGTCTGCACTCAATCTGTAGTTCTCTGTGCTAACCAGGTAAGCAAAGATGCTGCTAAGTCAATATACCTCAATAGTGCACAGGCATCCGTACCCACTTTTTGCTTAAATTTTGTAAAATTAATGTCACCCTACTTCTGCTTTGTCTTCCTCTGAGATCGAGCAGAATTAAATCTCTAGATACTCCTCATTTCACTCAGGAGAATCTTTCAGTTTGGCAAGTAATAGAGCGATCTTGACTAGTTTCCTTAGAATTCCTTAGGATTTCCTTTTTTTTTTCTTCTGCTACATTGCCAATATTGATATTGGTGTACACAGATTATCTCCTTTGTGAGACCTGGGATAGTCTGTTCTGCAGATACCGTGTCTTGCATGAGTGTATGATTGTCCTCAAAAGAAGTTTAATAAGTCTTTGTCTGGGGCTGAACAAGAGAGCACATTTCCATGACACTTAAAAAATCTCCCAGGGAAAACCCTTTAGATTACATACAGAATTTATCCAATTTCAATACAAAGCTACATTACTCTAGGACGTATTTCTAGGCCACATGCCAATCAAACTGAATTTATCAAATCCTCCATCAATTAGTTTGAATATGTAGATATAACAAGACAAAACAAAGGAAGCAAAAAAGCAGCTGTTACTCAAGATGGATAGACCATGAAAGTCATTATAGGCCACTAAAAGGACTCTGATTTTTTTCTATGACCGAGATAAGGAGCCATCAAAAGGAAGAGCAGAGATGTGGCATGACATGATTTATGCTTCAAAAGAATCACTAGGGGTGCCTGAGTGGCTCAGTTGGTTAAGCACTTGCCTTCAGTTCAGGTCATGGTCCCAGGGTCCTAGGATTAAGCCCTGAGTAGGACTCCCCACCAAGCAGGAAGCCTGTTTCTCTCTCTCTCTTTCTCTGCTTGCTGCTTCCCCTGCGTGTGCTCTCTCTCTCTGTTAAATAAATAAATAAATAAATAAATAAATAAATAATGAAATCTTACAAAAGAAAAGAAAAGAATCATCATGGGGGCACCTTGGTGTCTGTGTTGGATGCAGGTCATGATATCAGGGTCCTGGGGTCAAGCCCCTAGTCAGGCTCCCTGCTCAATGGAGAGCATCGCTTCTTCTCTCCCTTTTCTTCCCCTCAACTTGTGCTCAAATAAATCTCTCTCAAATAAATAAATAAAACCTTTTTTAAAAAATCACAATGGCTGTGAGAGGGTCCTAAATGATTAACATTAGTAATGCTCAGGACACTGAAGTTTTGTTTCTAAAGTGTGATCTAGATACTAGGATCATTTTGTTTTGATTTTGAAATTTATTTGGAAATATCTTTGCTATATCAAGGTAAATGAAGTCAGCTTTATTTCCCTAATCTTTTGCTGTATTCTGGGCAAGTGGACAGAAAGTAATGGGGATTAAGTAAAGTAACCTGGTCTGAACAGAATTTGTAAGATATAAAAATTTATTGCCTATTCAGTGATATCAAGGGAGACTCTCTGAAGCACGATTGTTTTAGTCGTATGTTTTCAAGAAAAGATTTAGGGATAAAAATGTAAAAACAAAACAAAACATCCTTCCTTTCAGAGAACTACAATCTGAAAATATATTTTAGTGCCATGTGACTGTCAGTAAGTGATTACTCTAAAAGTTCGGGTGGTGTAGAGCAAGACAATAATTATGAATGTCATTGATTTCTTTAATCAAGATGCCAATAATGGTGAAGAAGACATTTTGCTTTCTTTTTCCCCATTAACATTAGTCTACCCATCTTTTCATTATTCAGGATTAGAAAGCTGTAAAATAAATCAGTGAAGGTCACTAGACTGTTGAGCTTCAATCCCTAGGTCTGACTGTTAGAAGGCTGACTGAATACGTTCATGTTCCCTCATGGTCTCAATGTTCTGGGGAATGACCACTGGCAAATTTGGTTAAAGGATGACTGAAGAGGAAGCATGTTCTGCAAGATAGAGATAGTTTATTACTTCAGAGAGATTCAGAGACGTCCCTCTCCTGTAGTATTTGCTTCTATCCCAGAATAAAAGCCTCTCCCTCTCCAGATGGGAAGAGGGGACAGTGTGCTGGTCAACCTCTGAGTGTCATACTTTTGTGAGTCCGTGGTACAATCCTATTTGTACAAAATCCTCATTTCCCCCCAAATAATTAGCCAATTATATCAACGCCATTTATTCAGAATTTTAGTAGTGATGCCTCTTATAGCCTCACCAGTGCTGAGATGCTCTGTGATAATAAACTGTGCTCTGATCTAGAAATGTCATGTTTCCTGTCAGGATATCTGTCTATCAATCAATCAATCAATCAATTATCAATCATCATCTATCCTCCATCTACCTAGCTACCAGAGAGTGTGACAGGCCGACTTCTTATCTTACAAGCATTGTCTCAGACCCTTAAACTTCAGACTGAACACTGATGTCTTCCCTTTATGAGGCTCACGCATTTTGATATTCATACTAATGGGGAATGAAATTCATTTTGTGTTAGTTGTCAAGATATTCGGTATGTCATCGGTTCTCTATGATACATTTAACAAAGATCCCAGAAGTAGCACATGTATAAGTATGGAGTCCTTCACACACACATGCTGGCAGGGCTGTTGAGATGGATAGGCAAAAGCATTTCCTTGGCAGCAGTGATAAGTCTGAATTTCATTGAAACATGCTATGAAGGATGATGTCATACAAAGGACATGGCAACTATAGCCAAGTGTCATGTTGGCACATGCCATGGATTGGTGATTTCTGGGGCTTTTTATCTGCATGAGTAGATAGATAGATGTAAGGTTTTTCCTTTCTGGCTAAAGAAAAATATAGGGTGTGTGTGGCGGAGGGGAGGGCTGTATACATGCAAGAGTGCTGGAGAGAGTCAGAGTTAAAAAAAAAAAAACAAGTAAGTTGGGGGGATTTATAATATGGAGAGTTAACCCAATGTCTTACATTTTGATTGCTACAACTAGCATCACAGCCTTAGGAAGATGCAATATTAAATAATTGCTGCTGATTGTTTTCTATAAATGCCTCATGTTAGGGTTGTTCCCAGACTGGCTGGAGTCAGGCTATGAAAGGAGCTTTTCCAGGGAGCTGAGAGATTGGTGTAAGAGTGATAATAATCTGAGAATGAGGCTTTAAAAAATTTTTTTTATTGTGGTAGGAACATTTAACAAAGGATCTACTCTCTTAACAAATTAAGTGTATAATGCAGTATTGTTGAATACAGGTACGATGTTGTATAGCAGATCCCTAGAGCTTACTCATCTTCCTTAACTGAAACTTTATATCCATTGATTAATAAGTCCATTTTCCCCTCCTTCTAGCCTCTGGCAACCATGATTCCACTCTTTGATTCTATGAATCTGACTATTTTAGATACTGCACATAAGTAGAATCATGCAGTATTTGTCTTTTTATGGTAGCTTATTTCATTTAGTATCATGTGCTCAAGATTCAACAATATTTTTCGCATATTGCAGGATTTTCTTCTCTTTTAAGGCTGAATAGTTTTCCATTAAATGCATATACCACGTTTTCTTTATTCATTCATCTGCTAATGGATATTTAGCTTGTTTTCACATCTTGGCTATCGTGAATCGTGCTGCAATGGATATAAGAATGCATCTTTCTCTTTCAGATCCTGATTTCAATTCTTTTGGCTAAATATCTAGATTTGGGATTGCTGGATCATATGGTAGTTATGTCTTTAATTGCTTGAGGAATTTTCTGTCCTGTTCTCTAAGGAGTTCCAAACTCAGTGTGCCAGTGGGTGATTGCAAGTTGGCTGAGTTTTGAGGCTACGACAGAGCTGGGGGAAGGAATGGGAGGAAAGCAAGTCAAGACAGCACAAAGCTTGCAGTTCTCATCAAGATTAAGTCATTTTTTGAATAAAATATTCTTGGGTTGGTGAAGATATTTAGTTAATTCTAGACTTCTGAAAAAAATTAATCCTATTGATTTTTGCCAATGTCCATTGCTTCTATAGATGAGTGGAGTTTCGGAGGCCCTTAGTCCATCATTCCTAATTGTTGACCTTGGGCAAATTATTTAACCTCCTTTTTTCTCCATTTTCACATTTGTAAAACAGGGATCATATCTTGCCTCAGAAAGTTGTGGTGAGGATTAAGCACGTTTATTTTAGGAAAATCACCGATAATAGTACCTGGCACATAACAAACACCCAATAAACACCTGCCATTAAAATCAAGGAGATTCATTTAAAATACATCAGTTAAGATGTTAACAAACCTACTTTTTATTATTACTTTTTTTAAATTTTGGTCTAATATTCACAAGATAAGTCACACTTTATTTTTTAGTTGGTTTATCTGGGTAGGTAGACTTCTAGATTATATTCCACAAAGTATCAGACCACAGCAGTGGTTTTCCATTCTATTATATTGAATATTCCCAGAACTGTTCAGACTGAAAACCATACTAAAACAGGGTAATCTTGCCTTTTGTTATCTCAGAAAAATAAACCTTTTTATGCGTGTACTTCTTTAAAAAGGGATTTTATTTATTTGAGATTTATTTGAGAGAGAGAGAGAGAGCAGAAGAATGGAGTAGGGGTACAGAGAAGGAGAAGCAGACTCCCCACTGGGTGGAAAGCCTGACTTGGGCTCCATCTCAGGACCCTGAGATCATGATCTGAGCTAAAGGAAGACACTTAACTGACTGAGCCATCCAGGTGCTTCCGTGCTTTTTTTGAAACATGGTTTATAAAATAGGACTTTTTGAGAGGATTGCCTTAGGATTGAATATAAAATTTATGATATTTTATGAAATACCTAGAATTTTCCAAGTTATTGATGTTTTTATAAAATGTTTTAAATTTTGATGACAAAGATATTTCCTTAAGACATCCCCTACTAGGGGAGAATGGATATTAGAAGTGCTCTTTCAGTGCCTTAAATGTCAGCAAACTCCAGCCTATCAGAGAAAGTACATGGGAATTCCATGAATAAGTTTAATGTAAAACCAAAATGGCTAGTTCAGAATATTTAGCAGTAGTAATTAATTATGAAATGTAACTAGTTATTTGCTCAGTATTCTATGAATATATTAAGCATAATAGGGGTTCCTGGGAGGCTCAGTCAGTTAATCATCTGATTCTTGATCTCAACTCAGGTCTTGGTCTCAGGGTCATGGGTTCAAGCCCTGCATTAGGCTCTATGCTGGGCATGCAGCCTAAATAAAAAAAAAAAAAATGTATATATAAAATATAATGTTAAAAAATACATATGTTAAGCACAATACTCCTAGTGATCCCTTTCATTAAAGATATTCTTTTGTTTGGGGCTGTGTGTATTAGTATTCTAAACCCTCTGATTTTTTAATAAGCAATACAAAATGCCTATATTGGTTCAGCAATTTTTCTTCATCTCTAATGTTCAACTGAGATATTTTAATTTTTGCATTTTAATAATCTTTCATATAGTAAAGATCATACCAGTTCAGATCTAAAGGACATACTAGATACAAAACTTTCAAAGATTTATCATTCTGAAAAGATAATTTATAATATATAACATATATTGATGTATACGTTTAACCCAATTCCAATAAAAATTCAGCTAATTTCATAAAAATAGAAATTCACAAGCTAATACTAAAATTTATATGCAAATGCAAAAGACCTAAGATAGCCAAGGCAACTTTCTTTTTAAAAAGCAAAAGGTTATAGAACAAATGTTATTTCATTTCAAAACTACTAATAAATCCACAGCAATCAAAACATTGTAGGACTAGAATAAAAATAAACCTAAGATCAAAGCAGCATGAAGGAGCAGAGAAATAAATGCACGTACAAATAGTCAACCAATTTTCAACAAAGGTGTCAATGTAATTCAATGGAAATAGATAATCTTTTTATCAAAGGTTTTGAAACAACTAGTATTTACAGAACAACTGGATATCAATTGGGAAAAAAGAATGTACCTTGATCTTAAATTCACACCATACACACAAAAAATAGCTTAAGATGAATCATAGACCCAAATCAAAAAGCTAAATTCATATAATTTTTAGAAGGAAAGATAAAATATTTACAATTTGGGAAGGCAAAGATTTTTTAAAAGTAAGACACAACAAGAATGAATCATTTTTAAAAAGCAAAATTGAATGACATCAGATTCAAAAACTTCTTTTTGAGGATACTATATCAAAGCTGAAAAGAAATACCCCCATCTAAAAAATAAAAATAAAAAATAAAATAAAATAAAAACAATTTAAAAAAAAGAAATGCCCCAGTCTGAAAGAAAATATTATATACATATAACTAACAAAACATTTATATCTGTTGTATGTTAAAAAAAAAACTTACAACTCAACCATGAGAAGACAACACAACTGAAAAAAAAGAAAAGAAAAAATGTTTGAGCATTTCACAAAGGAAGTCATTCAAAATGCTCAATAAGTATTTGAAAAAAAACCTGCTCTACGTTTAAAATCATCTTTACTAGTAATTAAATCACAAGTTAGCAAATCGCTTAAGTTTAAAAGATGAACAGGATCAGCTTTTGGTATGCTTGTGGAGGAACTTGAACTCCCTTATACTGTTTATGGGAATTAAATGACACAACTTTCAAAAAGAAACTGTATGACAGATTTTTTTAAAGATTTATGTTTATTTTAGAGAGAAGAGAGAGAAAGAGGTGGGAGGCACCTGGGGGAGGGAGAAGAGAGAAAGAGAATCTCAAACAGACACCCCCCCCCCCTTCCATGCGTGAGCTTGGAGCCCCATGTGGGGTTTGAGCTCACAACCCTGAGATCATGGCCTGAGCCAAAACTAAGAGCTGGATGCTCAACCAACTGAACCACCCAGGTGCCCCTATATGACAGATTTGTAAAAGAAATTCTTTATAAATCTTTTGTAAGACTTTGCCATTCCACTGGAAGAAACTTAGCAAGGAGGAATGAAAGTATACATCCACACAAAGACATGTACAGGACTATGTATATAGTCTTTATTTATTGTAACTCCAAACAAGAAACAACCAAATATTCTTTCCCACATGAATAGATAAACATACTGTTGTAGAGCCATCGAATGGAATATAACTCAGCAATGGAAAAGAATGCAAAGGCCTGAATCAATCTCAAAGGCACGAAGCTGAGCCAGAGCAATTAGAGGGTAAACGGTAAATGATTCTATTTTTATAAAATCTAGAAAGGCAAAATGGATCTATAGTAACAGAGGGCAGATCATTTGTTGCCAGGGGTAGGAGACATTGACTGTAACGGAGCAAGAAATTATTTGAGGTGGGGGTGAGGGGGTAATAGAACTTTTTTTTTTTTTTAATTTAGGGGAAAAAAATCAAAGCCACAGTGTTACCAGTAAAGCATTGTGTAGTTCACGATGAGACCAAAAGGGTGGCTGGAAGTTTCTTGAGGCTTCAGGAAATCGTAAAAGACTGTCTCATTTTTTCTCTCAGTAGAAATCACATGTAAGGCTTTTAAAATCTCTCTGTTGTGAGCCTGTGGCTCCTCCCATGACCCAAAGTAAAAACCCCACTCAGAAAATATGTGACTATCACTGTTGTCTAGTGATAATTTCATTATAATTTATATATAACAAACCCTCAGGTTTTAAGGAATTAAAAAACTTGGGACAGAAAGGAACAGAGCATTTAAAACAAAAAGGCTAAATAAATAAATAAATAAATAAATAAATAAATAAATAAAACAAAAAGACTTTTGAACCCCAAACTTCCTCCTGGCAGGAAATAGGCTGAGAACACTCCTCATCTGCAAACATGACCTAGTTCATAAGGAAGGAAGATGAGTGAGAGGGTAGTGTCCAGACTCCAGGGCAGGCCAACGGCCATGGAGAACCACCCAGAGAGCATCATCTGATCCTAAGCAACATGCCCCTGCCTTCTGAGCAAAGTGAAATGACAACTGTGCTTTGCTACATCTCAGTAATTTTTCAGGCCAGTGACTCTATGTTGCTCCTATTTTTCCTCCTCTTTTTGAGTGGAAGCATCTATTGCAGTTCTCCTGATCCTGTCTCCCCATTGTAGGTCGGGTATGTGGGCGCCACATAGCTTGTTTCTTTACTTCACTGTCTTCTGATCAAGAGGTGGCCCCCCACAAGTAACCTCAACTGCACCTGAACCTGATTTACATCATGGTATCCCAGAGTGCACGTGTGATCCTGAGGTTGAAATGGGATGAAACCTTGAGAGTTTAGGGAGTCTAGTAAGTGTCAGTTGGAAATGGGAGGGATGTGTATCATCTTTGACCAGAAGACTAACTGTGGTAGTTAGTCTCCAAAGATTGCCCCTGTCCTAATTTTTTTAGATTAACATTTGTTAAGTTAAACACTGGGGTGTCAGATGGTGAGCTGCGGTGCAACAAAAGACCACAAGAGAACGGAAATAGAGAAGTCTTGGAGAAAATACGGGGCAAATCTGGAGAGACAACACGGAGACATCAAGGCAAGGTGCAGCAAAGGGGGGAGGACCGGGTGCACCTGCCTCAATTAGGGCCCTAGGGTGGAGTGCTTTGGGGTTTCCAGACTAAGATTAAATCAGTCAATTTAAGCGGGAAAAAAAAGTGAGTTTTTGGTGAGCTTCGCAGGAATTTTATCTAAGGAGTGTATGAGGGAAAGGCCCTGGGAGACAGAGGAGACTGTTTGTCATGAAGACCATTGGGGAAGTCATACCAGGAACTTAATGCTCTCTTGTTGGAGAGACACCTGGGATGTCCATCATCATAGCATCCCAGCGGAGTCTAGCTTTTTCCACCAAAGTGCGAGGCATGCCAGTCGTGGACACTGCAGACCCAGACAACAGCACAGGAAACGAGGCCTAGTTGATTCACGGAACGGAGAGATCCTAAAATACTGTTTTAAACCACTACCTCTTGAGATGACTTGTTATGCAGCGGTAGATAGCTAGGACATGTACACAAGCCACCATGTATAAACATGAAAGATTTTACAGAATAAAATCGATAAATTGGCTACTGTAGTATTCTTATTTTGAACTTGAGCTCATCTTAAGCCTTTTACTCTGGCATGTGATTGCATAACCACTAATATTAGAGGCTTTTACAGTTGTTGCTGTATTGATTATTATTCTTTAGGTTGTTTGGCTTCAAAAAAAAAAAGTTTGCTTTTTACGAAGTTAAGTGACAGTTTAAGCCATTTATAGATCTTGGCAAGGAAGAAGACACCAGATGTCATGTGTGTGATGGAACTATCCATAATCTTCTCGTTGTCACTAAAAAATCTCTTAAAATCCTTTAGTGGAAGTTTAAATTTGTAGCTACTAATCAGTCATAGGAAAGCAGGTTGGCTTTTTTTAAAATAATACATAAAGATCTTTTAAGATATCTCTGAGTATTTTTAACTGTTCTCTTTTTAATGGTGGAAAATGGGATAAAGAGGCTCAAAAGCATTCTAAAAATGTAAATTCTTCTTTTGGAAATTTCTAGTGTACAACTTGGCATACTAGTCGTGCAGAAATATATCCAGAGTATGTGTGATGATCAGAAAGAGTGATCCTTGACAGAAACATTCTAAGTCTTGAGGCTTCCACATTAGCTTAATTATGTGAGGCCATTTTAACGAGCTACATTTTTTTTTTTTTTTTTTTTTTTTGCCTTTCCCCCAAGGAAGTGCATTTTAGGTCAAAGTTCTATTCTCTTATCAGCAGAATCTTAGAATTACTTATAGCTTCTTAATTATTTTTCTATCCTCAAAATCATGCTACAAGTAACTCCAAGGCTTTAGGTGTATCATTTGAATCAGCATATCTTTATACGCAGACAGACTGAATTCTGGAACTTATCCAGTGGTATCGACTTGATTTAGTATAACTTTGTTTGTCTGTTAAGTACATGATGGCTGGCAGGGCCAAGAGGAGTCTAATAAACACATTGTACTTCTTATAGAATTCCTTGAAGACTGAGTTTTCCTCCTCTTTTAGTGAACCACCCAAGCAAAAAGATTGGACCTGTAAATCATTCACTAGAACTGCTTACATTTTTAGACTTCTCTGGGAGTAGAAACATCAAAATCACATTAGAATTCAAAGATATTGCTATTGTTTCCAGAAAAAAAAAGGCCATAGGAATTAGAATCCATTGGCACAAATACTTATTAAAAGGAGAGTATAATCTATGGAATGGAAGATATTTGAATGATTCTGGATATACAGAAATGAACCATCACATCCAAGTGTTTTTTTTTTCCCAGAAAATGACCCCAAGAACCTAATCTTCAACCAATTAAATTTTTAATAAAATACTTATTAGCTCAAATATAAGGACTCTTCCTTAAGAATCCTCCATGAAGAGATGAAAACTGTCTTTGAAAAATGGACAAATTATAGGAATAGAACACTTACAGAAATAAAAATGACCAATAAGTACATAAAGCAGCCATTAATCCCACTATAGATAATTTTTTTCAAATTTTAAAATAAGTTATTTTAATTCATCAAGGGCAAAATTAAAAAAAAAAGAAAGATAAAAAGTTAATCAGATTGTATGAGGAAATAGCTTCTCTTATACTCTCTATGAACACTTTTTTGACCTAGCAACTCCACTTCTCATTATATGTCTTAGAAAATCCCTCCTTGTATGCATTCATAAGAGTAATCATTGTTGCATTGTTTCAAATAATGAACATATGGAAGCAATATAGAGGTCTATTAATAGAAGAATGATTATATAATCTAAAAATATCCATATTATGCATTTTAAAAAAATGAGATGTAGATGCAGTGAAAAGTAAGTGTCCAAGATGTATTATGAAGTGAAGAAAGAAAATTGTAGAACAAAATGCACAGTATTTTTCCATTAATTGAAAAAATTGGGCAGCCCCAGTGGCTCAGCAGTTTAGCACCACCTCCAGCCCAGGGTGTGATCCTGGAGACCCGGGATCAAGTCATGCGTCGGGCTCCCTGCATGGAGCCTGCTTCTCCCTCTGCCTGTGTCTCTGCCTGTGTCTCTGCCTCTGTGTGTGTGTGTGTGTGTGTGTGTGTGTCATGAATAAATAAATAAATACTTTTTTTAAAAAAAGAGAAAAGATCACAAAACTACTCATTTGTTTATGATCTTTCTTGTATCCTGATACACATATGTGACATGATACATGCATGTCATTCTGAATATAGTGACCGTGGGGAGGGAGGAGGGAGAAATAGTGAAGTAAGGGCTATGCATATATTCATTTTGTAATTACGCAGATATAAAAAGAATGGGGAAAAATCCAATGTGCGACTTAAAAGAATCGCATCTTTGGTGTTAAACTATGCTTAGGTGAATAGTAATTAAACTATGTTTAGGTGAACCATAAATAATTAAACACTTTTTCAGTTCCAAATTTCAATGTGATGTTAGTAATTGCTATGGAATATAAAGGTAGTTTGTAAGGTCCTTTATCTAATGGAGCAGAAATAAAATCTTCTTAAGCCAGGGAAATAAGCATGATTGGCAGTGGAGACCAAAGCCTGAGTGTATGGGCTTAGTGACATTGAACATATTGCTTCACCTCTAATTCCACTCTTTCTTCACTTATAAAATGAGGACATGATATATACCTTATAAGTGCCCAGGGGAAATCAAAGAAGATATTGTAGGAAAACATTTCACACACTACCAAGCACATAAGTCCTCAGATACTGGTGCATGTTTTCATTTATTCACAATAAATACAACTAACTTAGAAATTTAAATCACTGATTAGAACAAAGTGAAGAAAGCCAAGGAGCACGAACTCTAATTATTTACCCAACTTAATGGGATGCTTAAAAATATTAGTTTTATTTCAGTCTATTTCCTTATTAAACCTTTCATTTGAAGCGTAGCTTTAAGAAATTGAATGATTCTTCCAAATATAATTAATGTTTCCATCTCCCTCCAGAGCCATGAGTTGACTAAAATTCAGCGAGAGAGCCACTTAGGAAAGTCAGGAGAATGAATTGGAAATGAGTTGTCTTCTGATGTTGTATTTGAAACACTAATATTTGCATTTTAGACTGAGCTCAACTTTGTGTTGTTATTTAGGGAAAAAAGATTCTTCAGGGTTGGCTATGTGGTAGGCAAGCAAGATTGATTATGTGCCATAGGCAGGTAAGACCAGGACTGCCAATGGGATTAGAAGCTGCTAGAAGAAAGCAGAGCAAAGAGGATGAATACAACGTGATACGCTTGCATTCAGCATTGAGCTACATTCAGGTAACTTTGTAGAAATGATGAACAACTCGGGAACTTTTGTTTAGAAACATTTTAATATTTTTGAAACTGTTCAATTTCTGGTCGGAATAATTGTCTGAATACATAAATAATTCAGCTCATCATTGTGTTGTGATTTTAATATTATGAATTTAAAAAATATAATTAAGACTGTTTGGAGATCTCTTTTACACTTTGCTTTTATTCTTCTACGAGAGAGCTCCCTTGTCTTTTTCTTTTTGGAGGAAAAGGCATACGTATTTTAAAAGGAAGTGGTAATTAGCGTCCCTAGTCTATTGTTTTCATTGGAAAGTATGGTTTCTTTTTAGGTAAGCCAACTCTCCCTTCAGACTACAAAACTGATGATGAAGCAAAAAATATCACACTTTGAAGTCAGAAGGAACAGCTTGCTGGGTTGACAGAGGCAAGTGGAGGGAAATGTGCCTGGAGTTGTTAACGAATCCAGAAACACAGCATGGCATTTAAGTTAGTTAGAAGGGATGGGAAATGAATCCCTGGAATACAAATAATGTTCGTTAACATTTATTTTGCTCTGCAAGTGTAATTCTCTAATTAAATGAAAGAAACATCATATTCTACCAATTTATAATCTGCATGAATGGAAAAATCATTAAATACCTAGGCTTAGAACTAAACAGAGTGAATTGTGTGTTTGTGTGCAGTTGTGTGCTACAGGGCAGAGAGATGGTAGGAGGACAGGGGAAGATGTACTCTCGAATATTTGGAGGCTCTATCATAAGCCATTAAAAAAGAACTCATCAGTTGTGATATTGGAGTTGTTGAACTTATTTTTTTGCATTTTTACTTACCTGAGGGAGGGAATTCTCTTATTTCTAGAAGTAGAATAGAAAAGAGGCTAAATATGGGTCTAATAACCAACTATTTTACCAAGAGTATCAGTAAACATTTTTTAAAACAAAGATTTCCAAAAATTGATTCACAGTTCATGCTGCATTCAATAAATCTGTTGTTTGTTGCTTCAAACAAACAGAAAAGCTACATGGGATGTGTGAAATTCACTTAGGGGATTCCTGGTGGGCATCACAAAGACAGAAGCAATCATTACAAGGGCTAAATTAGAAATGTAATGAGCTCATTGGATGATGATCAAGACTTTATTGGAATTCTCATATGAAGTTGCCATGGACAGAGAAAATGAAACCGTGATTTCAGATATGTCCCACAAATTGAAAGTCACGTGGGCAGGTGCTCCGAATTTTGGGTGCTAAATTTTGGTCTGTGTGCTTCTACATTAGCCCCTCAATAAAACCTTGCTCTAGACTGCATACGTAAGGATGCTTAAATAAGGATTTAAGAATAACGACAGATGCTTTCCAAGGAATGCTGCAGTGGTCAACTAGCATCCAAATACACCCCAATACAATCCAGTTTCAATTAAATCGCTTGAGCAATCCTTTACATTTGGCGTTACAAAATTCTTTTCATTATTTTGCAATCTTCGTGCAAAATAACATAGAATAATTTGTAATTCACCACAACTGAAATTGAATCTCATGTTCTAAAGGTAGGTGCTAAAGTTAACTTCCCCATCCATTTTTTTTTCTAGCTGGCAATCTATGTGAACTTGGGCTTTATTGTTCTCTCTTCATCATCTTCTAAATACTTACACTTGTGACATACTGGAAACTTTGCTGCTTTGTGAAATATTTCCCAGAAAGTAACTGGATGATAATGTTGCCGAGCAGTATAGAGAGCTAAGAAAGTAATCATTCTTATCTCTCAAATAGCTTTCTCCATGATTTTGGCTTTGTGTTTGTAGAACTGTTATGAGTCTGAAGAGATCCACTTATATATATTTTCTTTCATTCTGCGTTATTGCATTGTTAAGGAAGAAATTATGTACTATAATAGCACTCTTGACTTTAAGAGTTCTTGAACGTCTCAGGGGGTATCCCTTGAGAGTGCACAGGTCTCCTCTAACAGGATTAGATTTCTGAGATACTTGTAGTTTATACGAAGCTTTAAAATTCACAGGTAATGAGGTTTCGCTGGTGGTGTCCTGTACAGAGGAGATGTCAGGACAAAACGAAGAATGAAGTCTGACTGCAGTTGGGGGGGTCTGATCTTGTGATACGTAGAAGAGAGAGAGCAAAACAAACAGTAACATTTATATGAACCTCTTCGGGAAAAGCAGGATTGGAACTTATGGAAATTTTAAATAAGAAGTGAGAACATAAAGGTCCTCAAAATGGAATGGGAGAATGCCAAGAGTAAGACAAATGTGCAGTCTGTTACTGAATCACAGCACGATGACCCACGGATCTTAAAAAGTCGAGGGGCAGATCAGGGAAGGTGTCCATGGACTAGCCCCCCCAGTCCCATGATGAGGCTATGATCTCTCTCTATATATATACCTACCAATTAGTTTCCTTTGTATTTTAATCTCATTAATCACAGGGTCCTTCTGCATACACGCATGTCATAACCACCTTTACTTTTTAATGTTTTAACATTTCTTTACTATTAATTCTACCAGAAAACAAAAGGAAAACTACTGAAATATAAGAGCCCCAAGTTTGCAGACTGTAATGAAACACAAAAGAAAGACAAGCTGATTTTTGGCAGATGACCATGGAAAAATACACAGCAAATGCCTTTGGTCCTGATTTCATCTCTACCTCATTCATAGTAGTTTTATGAGTATTAAATGGGATAAATTACGTACTATGTCAGGTACTTAGTAAGTACTCAGTAAACGTTGTCAATAATTAAGGCCTCTATCAAAGAATCTTGGGATACAGATTATGGTGCACACTTGTTCCTGTGTCTTTCTAGACTGGTGATAGATAACTTTGTGCTCTCTTTTATCTCTTTCTTAATTAAATTTAAGTTGAGCCAGCTTTTAGGAATGTATAAGATTGCTCTAGCATGTCTCCTCTGAGAATTATCTATCCAATAGCGCTATAATGTACACCACAAATGTTAATCATACATGCAATTTTAAGTTTCCTAGTAACCATATCAAAAAAAGGACAAAAAAAGAACAGATGAAATTAATTTGGTTTATATACTTTAGTCTGTTACTTACAAAATATGAATGATTTCATTGTTTTATATGTAGTTAGTATAAAATTACTAATGTGATCATTTATATTTTTAAGTTAAATTTTTTTTAATTTAAAAAAATGTAGCATGTGTCTTACACTTACACACATCTCTGTTCAGACTGGCATTCAAGCATTCAATAGCCACATGCAACTAGTAGTCACATATTGGATAATGCAGATCTATAGAAAGAGAGAAATAACTAAGCTAAAGGAAGAAATCTCTAATTCTGTAACCCTCATCCTAACCCTTACCCTAGTCCTTTAGTATGCATTTAGCTTCCCTATATAAATTCATACTTTAATATATAAATTTATTATTTATAATTTATTATGAATAAATATAATATAATGTAAATAAGCATATCATAATTTATTGCTTATAAGCATTTATAATTTAACATGTAAATTTATTATTTATATGTTAAACTCCTTTTTCAGTTTAGGAAATTTCTAAATTCTGAAAATATAACCAATTTCTGTATGTGACACATAGATATTTTAAAAGGGAATATCTAATGTGATTTCAATCCTTCAGTATATTTCTTTTGAGACTTCCTGGCATCCCTAGCATTGAATTCTTTTATTAGGTATTTTATAAGTCCTTAAAACATGCATAGAACTGCACCAACTACCTAAGTATCCACTTTAAAGTACACAATTTAGTTTAAAAGTTCTTGTAAACTTTTATTATAATTCTGATGTTACTTAATAAAAGAACCAGTTTCTTTTTCCATGAAATGATCTAATAATTCTTTCTTTCTTACATAAATAATCTTGCCCATTCTTTCTTCTTTATACTCTAAGCTTCTTGTATCAAGTCACATAATTATTTATATATTTGCCTTCTTATAGAAGACATTTATTTTGTTGAGTTTTAACATTACACATTAAGTGACTTTTTATCATGCTGTCTTAGGAAACGTAACATCCTTTTTCTTTTTTCATTCAGTATCTACTAAATGCCTACTAGGCATCTGGGCTATTTATTTATTGGACTGGTATATATTTATAATATACCTTTATTCTGAGGTAGTTTCTTTCATTATCACATAGTGCTTTTGTAAATTGTTTTACCAATAAAAGCTATGTTTCTCTAGGAAATTAATTTATTTTTATTTTATGATTAATATGAATGTAAGGATTTATTATATATCCCTTTTTTGGTATACTAGAAACTTTAGAATCCATTTTACAATCCAACTCTATCAATTGTAAAGGATCTATGATTTGCTATTTATATACTCTTTCTTTTTTGACTATACCTTATGTTTCTTGTATTCTCAAGTCTTCATTTTTTTGTATTCCAGTGGTTTTATATATAATTGTTCTATATATGTATACATATGTGATTTAAATCTCTTTTGTAATGAAGCTGTATAAAGATATATGTATAGATACATATATGTGTATGTATATACATATACTTATTGTGGTGTATCTATATCTGTATCTATATGAATATACATACACATATATATTATTTTGACAATAATATATTTCCTGCCCTTCTCTATCACATCCTTCTCTGCTAGGTTATTTCTGAAGGAAGATAATATTCTCAGCACCACTCATATCAGACTTGTCCATATGTCTTGACTTGGCTGATGAAACGTGACATAGGTGACAAACGCCGCTTCCTAGCAAAAGCTTTAAGAGCCTGTTCTTGGTTCCACCATTGTTTTCTTCTCTCTGCCAAGAAATTGATAATTTCTTGATAGTAGCCACTCCTTTAGCTTGGTTCCAGAGCCTAGTTATAGCTGAATCCTGCGAAGCAGTAGTAAGAAACAAGTCTTATTGTTGTAAACTCCTAAGAATTGGTGGTTGTTGATATCACAGCTAACTAATTTGAGCAAATACAGTTGATACTAATATATATACATACATGCATATAAGTGTGTATACATGTGTATGTATGTATATATGTGTAAATCTATGTGATGAGTACATTGATGTCCCTTTAAATATAAAGTACCTAAACATTGGTGCTTTTAGAATTTGTCACATTTTTAGTACATTTTTGTCTTTTCAAGAATAAATGTATATATATTATCAAAGGCTTAGATATATCAGTAACTCTGACAATAATTGTAGAACCTAATAACATATCACACCATATATCATGGCTTACATGGCCACTAGTCATGTGAGACTATTTAAATTTAAATTAGCTAAAACTAAAAATACAGTCCCTTAGTTCAAACAGTCACCTTTTAAGAACTCAATAGCCACATGGAGCCAGTGGCTAATGTAGTAAATAGCACAGATATATAGCATTTCTATCATCCCAGAAAGTTCCATTAGAAAGCTCTAACATTTAATAGAAGATTTTTTTTTACTTGCAGTACAGATTATTTTGATTTGCTGCTTTTCCTTTCTAATATAAGGTGGTAATTACTTTTTAAATTATGGAACTATTTCATTATTATTATTGCACAACAATCACAAGTTGGCAGGAACATTCTAATAAGGAAATGTCTGAGTTGAAAAGTCATTGTAACTACTCAGCCATCAGGAAAGATGAATACCCATCATTTGCTTCAACGTGGATGGGACTGGAGGATATGATGCTGAGTGAAATAAGTCAATTGGAGAAGGACAATCATCATATGGTCTCACTCATATAGGGAGTATAAGAAATAGTGAAAGGAATTATAGGGGAAAGGAGGGGAACTGGGTGGGAAAAATTAGAGAGGGAGACAAACCATGAGAGACTCCTAACTCTGGGAAACAAACACAGGGTTGCCGAAGGAGAGGTGGGCGAGGGGATGGGGTGACTGGGTGACAGGCACTGAGGAGGGCATGTGATGGGATGAGCACTGGGTGTTATACTGTATGTTGGCAAATTGAATTTAAATTTATAAAAATAAAATTTTTAAACATGACCAAAAAAAAAAAAAAGAGAAAGTCACTATATATTGTCCACTTAACAGGAAAAAAAGTCCCAAGATTAATTGTGGCAGCATTTCCTGCTGGGATATAAATAATTAGACGGCAGAGCACGCACATTTTGGGTTCAAAGTGACGTCACTGCTCCTTCATAAAGGCTAAACAATGAACCACTCTGATGAAACTCACTTTTGTAATTAATTCGGCTAGCATATTAAAACACTAGAAAATACACTATCATTCTAGGCCTTATTTCTTCAGCTAAATAAAGTAGCTATAATATTAGCAAATAACTAATAATTAGTGAAAAATACTAGAGGATGCATTTGAGTGAAAGAGTCAGAGGAAAAAGCCAAAAGCTTCATTTAAAAATGCCTGAATGCTTTCTGAAATGTTTTGTATGTTGATCATTTTGGCCTCTTTATTTTTATCATCTTGTAAAAAGTAGTCATTAGAAGCAGTGGGCATACAACCATCTTGAATAACATTGAACTTGGTCATGGAAACATTCTGTTAGAGAATGTCATAAAGGGTTTTCATCTTTTGTGCTTTTGCAAAAGTGAAATTGATTGTAATAACCTTAGGTATAGTAAAAGTTGTCCATGATAGTATAGTTGCCTTTGTGACATTGATCTACGAGTTAATGAGATGTGTACGTGCTACCTTTATAACCTGGCAGCTGCTCTGTACAATTGTTCTGGTAGAAATCATACAAATGTCTACCTTTTGCATATTGATTGTTTTACATTTAGATATTGCGAAAGCTAACTTAAACAGCTTTTTTTTTAATTTTTATTTATTTATGATAGTCACAGAGAGAGAGAGAGAGAGAGAGAGAGGCAGAGACATAGGCAGAGGGAGAAGCAGGCTCCATCCACCGGGAGCACGATGTGGGATTCGATCCCGGGTCTCCAGGATCACGCCCTGGGCCAAAGACAGGCGCTAAACTGCTGCGCCACCCAGGGATCCCAACAGTTAGCTTTTTTAAAAAAGAAAATGATGATGGAACTTTCTCTTTTTAAAAAAAAAGGGGGGGGGGGAGGGTATGATTTAAGGACACACCTTTGTTACCTATCATGAGTCCTTTTTTGTACTTGGATGAGGTAGTGTTGAATATTGATTGCTAAAGCATCACATGTAAGATGAGAATATTGCTTATTTCCTGCTATTACTTTGATTGTGAATGTTTGCCCAACCCACAATTTAAAGTTATAGTACATTGACACTGAAGGTAAAAACCAAAACAAAACAAACAAAACAACAACAACAAAAAAAGCCTTTAAAAATGTTATCTTGTTATGCTCTATAGTTTCTTCCAACATTCTGTAGGATGATGGAAAAAATGTATATTTTGAATCAAAACATGAATGTCAAACATTGTATTGGAAACCTCATAATTCTTGCTCATTGACATCTCCATTGGTTTCTCAGTATAAATCCAAAATTTGCTTAGACTGAGAAGCCAAACGAATCAGTTCCTTATAACATTTAATTTGCAAAGTATGTAGGTCTTTTTTTACTTAGGGAGCAATTGCCCATCATGTGCTATGGCTCAAATTGTATTGTCTGAGTCTAATTGGTAATGATAATGCTAATGCCAGATATAATTTTGGAGTGTTATGTGTTCCTGGAAGAAATGTGCTATAGATGTTGGCAGTTTGCAAGGAAAGATGCCTTCCATACCAGAAACTAGAATTTTTTTTAAGGAGATCTCTTGAAAAGAACAGATGTGATAGAGTTTTAAGATAACCGTTAGCCTGATTTCTTGGGAAGATTCTCCAATGGGTTGCAATAATCTCTGGAAACATGAATACATACATATTCAATTATGAAAATATGAATATTCCCTAAATTGTCAATAGATAACTTATAAAGAATTCACTAATTTGAACAGGTTTTACCATTCACCATTCTTTCCTCATCTGTTCTCATAGTCTCTAGTGCCGTTCTTCCCAGACCCCTAAAGCGGCACCCCAAATCCCAAAGCCCAGAATACATTGCTGTTTTTTTTCTTCTTCATACAACCCCAACCTGCTCTTTTTTCATACCTTTGTCTCAAGTTCCAGGGTTATTTCATGATTAAGTTAAGGCAATTGCTCTAACAATGATTATTGGTCTAGAGTTGGGTACCTGATCCAAGGTTGCCCAGTGAGACTGAAGGGAGGACATTATATTCCTTAGTTGAGGGAGAGGTTTCTCCATCTTCTGTGGATGTGAACTAAGAAGCATCTAGTTGAGTTTCTGCTGGTAGCTATCTTCTAGCCATGGAGGAGATGGCTGATGGACACAGTTGACATGCTAAAAATGACAGAGTGGGGAGACTCTTATAATCTGGATTCATGACAGCGTCATTGGACCACAGCATCGTGCCTCAACTTTATACACATTTCAGCATAAGAATGACATATTAAATATAAGTTTAAAAAATATTATTGATACTGAAGTTCAATTACATTAAAGCAACTGTTGTGAAGAAGTCCTAAAGCCTAAGCATAGGCTTGAGAATGCTTTTAAGGAAAAATTCTCCGAATGACTTTACTCAAATGTGGAAATACAATCCCTTCACAGGTTGGGGACTGCTTGTTTTATAAAGCATTTAATTTGTAAAGCATTTAAGTAATCAAAAATTTGTAAAGCATTTAAATAATGTGAAATAAATATTAAGCAGCTTCTTTATATTTTAACTTTTGCATAAATTTTAACCATTAACTTAAGTTCTTACGAGTAATTATCCAGTCAGTCTTAGAATGAACAAAATTTTCCCTCCTTCAATCAGATAAAAAGTCTAGTTTAGCCATGTCTTGTTCCACTGTTTGGAAATCCACATCCAGACAGGGTGTTGGAAGAACAGCTCTTATATTAATAATGCTTTGGCATCCTGGTTTAGAATTTGTGATCAGGCATTCACGAAATTATGTCTATAATTAGTCAGTTATTTCATGTTTTCCTTTTCACGTTAACAGTACAAAATACTGTATGCGGTGTATATAAACATCAATGAACAGAATTAGTGCTTGAAATGCATATATGAAGGGATACTGTCCATGTAGGCCAAGGCTTTGACAAAAAAATGTATTCCTGACTCAAAATAATGATATATAAGCTATAACATGTCCTTGTTTTCTCCCACTTAAGGGGAAAAAAATCAACTGCCGGTGATAAGAATACGCTATTAGTTGAGAAAAGACATCTGTAATTTTTCCTCTTCCTTGTGAGGACAGCTTTCTTATCACAACCCAGGTCCAATAAAGTTTGTTGGGTGAGACCTAGACAGACCTATGGTAACACCCTTTAATAACAAGGATTATAATGAGGACACTGGTGCTTTGTTTATGCAGAACATTTCTGATCAGTGTTTTCAAGTGCCCTAGGCAACAGTGTCCTCATTTTATAAAGAAATGAACACAGGTTAGGAATGGCTTTTTATTAGTGGCCCAGAAAATATCAAGCAAAGTGCTTTTTTATTAATACCTTGATCTACTCAAAATTCCAAATTCATCTCTATATTCTGCAAAACTCATGACATGGTATTACTGTGGTCAGTGGAGCTGGCCGCAATTCTCCATGATGTATGATGCTCTAATAAACTTCCAGTTCAGCTACATGTGCAGGGGAGGAGGCCTATTTTATGGCTTAAACCTCATCTTCAATCTAGTAAGGTCCAGGAACATTTAACCCTATGGCCTGGTAATGCTTTGTCCGGGCCTTACAAAATACGACTACTTAATTGGAGTCTTAACCTCTTTTCACAAATTCTCTAAAAAGTCTCTGGTCCTATCACAGCATCTATCACAGACTCACCTGTAGGTTTCCTGCTACATTAGAGACGCCACTTCCCAGGAAGGCAAATGGAACATGCGGCAAAAATCCTAAGAGAGAAATGAAAATGTGATAAAGCCATTTTGTGAATATGAATCATTCTTTTCTGTTTCAGATCTTCTTTCAAAATAAGCTGCTGAGGCGCAATGCTTCATACCTAGTTTGGTGAAGACTTTTCTTCCCCCATTAACTTAACACAGAGAACATCAATCCTGGGGTTTGAATGAATATCAAACTCAGTTGCTTGGTTTACAATCACCATATATTTTTAGGCTCTTGTCACATTTGAACAAGAGAGACTAGAGAAGTTACCCACCCTGTGCGGGGCATAGACTGAATAATTATATGCTTTTCCAGATAAAGGAAGAATAGGTTTCACACTGTAGTGAGCTCTAGAGTCAACGCATAATATCCTCAGAGCTGGATCAGGTTTTACACATGAGGAAATTTTTGCCAATGGCAATATTCTGACATATGCAATATTTATAGAGGCGATGCTCAACGAATCATGGGATATTAAACTCAGTGAAACTTTGGAGTCCATCATATCCTACAACTTCGTTTACAGATATGCTCTTAGCTCCTGATACCTCGTCTAGCCTGGAATCAATAAGAAATTAGAACCGGAACTAAGAATGGACTTTTAATTTCCTGGCTTTCAGTCCAAGGCTGCTTTTCACTATGAAATAATTCAAGTGCAAATCTCAAATTTTAAGCTAAGTACCATATATCATAATTGGTTAACATGAAAACTAAGTATCTGAAAAATTGTGACTTTCCCAAGGTTATGTAGTCGTAGTAACAGAATTGAGATTGAGATCCTTGTTTCCTTTTTATATTCAGGTATAACTGACAAAAACATTATATTATTTTCAGATGCACAGTACAACGATTTGATATTTGTGTGTATGTGACCCGATCATGACAATAAGTCTAGTTAACATCCATCACTATACATAGTCACACATTTTTTTTCTTGTGATGAAGACCTACTGTACTAGAAACTTTCTTTTTTTTTATTGAAGTTCGATTTGCCAAAATATAGTATAACACCCAGTGCTCATCCCGTCAAGTGCCCCCCTCAGTGCACCCAGTCACCCCATCCCCCCAACCACCTCCCCTTCCGCAACCCCTTGTTCATTTCCCAGAGTCAGGAGTCTCTCATGGTCTCCCTCTCTAATCTTTCCCACTCAGTTCCCCTCCTTTCCCTTATAATTTCTTTCACTATTTCTTATATTCCCTGTATGAGTGAGACCATATGATGATTGTCCTTCTCTGATTGACTTACTTCACTCAGCATAATATCCTAGCAACTTTCAAATAAGCAACACAGAACTATCATAGTCATGGATTTTATTGCTGGAAGTTTGCACCCTTTGACTCCCTTCACCCATTGCACCACCCCCCACCCCCATGCTGGCAACCACCAGTTTGTTCTCTGTATCTATGAGCTTAGTACTTATTTATTTTTTTTTTTTGGATTCCACACATATGAGAAAAATATTTTAAAAGCAGGATAAGCCAACATGAACATAAGCTTGCCTATCAATCACTACTTAGTTAATTACCTTAATAATTTTGATAAATCTTCTTTCAGCTTTTTTCTTCCCTGCTCAGTCTGATTTGTAATCAGCTCTTTTCAATTAATTTAATATCAAGCCAACATTTTCCATGTATAGTATTATGTTTTAGGGATCTATAGTAATGTACATAATCAGCCTTGTATTGTTGGCCATTAATTATTTCCCATTTTTTTTAGTCTTGAAGACAATATTTTAATAAGTAGTGTATTTTGTTAAATCCTTAAGCACATCTTTGCTTTATTACCTAGTATCAATGACTAGAAGTGGCATTTCTAGATCGTATTCCCAAATTTGTGGCTGAATAATCTCTATCAGTTGAATTAAATTTTAAAGATGCTACTAATGAAATACTCGTTGTACATCTGTTTTGTGCAAAGCACTGTTATAGAAGCCTTGAGAATATAATGGAGAGTAAGGCTATGTGGCCAATGGCTAATTGTTTTCTAATTGTTCTTCTGTACGTCTTCCTCAGTAATCTAGAATCCCTGGTTTTTAGGATATGGCTGCCAGTTTAAACACTATATTTCCCAGCTTTTCCTAGCATCTACGTTGGTTATGTGACAAAGGTATAACCAGCCAGGTATAAGCACGAAATGATACCATAAACGCCAAGAAGTGTCCCTACAATGGAGGGTGGAGGACTGGTCACTGGGGTGACGGTGACATCTGAGAGCTTCAGCAGTGATCATGGCCTTGAGGAGGAAGCAGGAGTTTGAGTGTGTTAGATGTGGGAGAAGGAGAAGGAGGAGGAAAGAGAGAGACGCCTGCGAACCTGATCCTGGTCGGTTCACACCAACCCTGGACAGTGTACTTCTGTTATATTTTGCTGTGGAAAAGGAATACAATCTCTCCGTTGAGCTACTAATATTTTCGGTTTTCTCTCACATGTAACCCAGCCTAGTAGCTTTTGATAGAATGTTACCTGCTGGAAATAAAAGAGGGTAAAAGGATAACTTGGGAAGAAATAGCTGGATAGAGACCGAATTTGAAACAAACAGCTTCAATGTTCTATGTTTGGGTGTTACCTTTAGGGATTTTATACTTTAAGATCTTATTCTAGTAGTATGAACAATCTTTGACCATTCTACCCATATACAATGTATGCCCATATACATTCCACCCATATTCTTCTATATACAAATACAGACGAATTGATGTAGACAATCAGTTAAGCACTTTTAACTTTAAGGAACATAGTTAAATATGTTGAATCAGAATTGGGACCCAAATCCAAATAATAGGGTAAACGACTAATCTATTATGTTCACATCAACGGGTCGGCACATATAATTTGATACTGTAATGCAAATGCATTCTGTAATATACCTGTACTGTTATTTGCTTTTTTCCATATGAATTATATAGCACGAAGATATCTTTAAGTATTATAGATCATCTTGTTAGATGGCTTTGAATATCTACCTTATAGATTCACTACAGTTTTCCTAGTTATTTCTGCATTACTTGGGATTTTAATTGCCTTTTGAATGATTATTTTTGATTTTTCTGTATAAAACATTTTATGTTTAAGATTAGTTACTGAGGCATATTTCCCACAAGTAGAATTATCAGTCAAGGGGTATAGTAATATTTAAAGGCCTTAATACATATTTACAAATTGCTTTTCATAAAGGTTTGGGGAATAACTTAAGTTCTCCCAAGCTAGAATGTGTAAGAGTGTTGTTTTGGTCACTTTGGCTGATTTCTTTGTGAAGTTAAAGAGAGGTTTCTATTTGAATATCTCTACAGCTCAGGAGCCATCGTGATGTAAGCACCACTGTGTTTTATTTCTTTGCGTTAGTCTTTCCCTCCATGCTTTTAAATTATATGTTTGATACAATATGAAGGGTCTGGGATAACATGAAGATAATAAGGGGATTTGGGGAATTGAAAGAGGGAAAATAAGCAAGAGAGACTACTAAAGACAAATTTTGTTTCCACTGAAATTTCCGAAAGATCAACCCCTCTTTAACTTCCTGAGCTAAGTCCAGATGATCCCGGCAAACCCAATAAAGACATTTGCAGCTTCTGTAACTTATTGGAGGATAATTGCCTGGAGCAGGCAATGAAAAATCTATTGTTGTAGAGGCAACTCTGGTCAATGTACCTGTGTCAGATATTGGAAGGTTGGCCAATTTCAATGATGTAATAAAAGTTTTATTTTGAAATCTCAGTTACTTGCCTTTACCGTCTAGCTTTATTTTTTTCTGGGCCAAAAGCAATCTTCAAAGGGTAACATATTAGATTCTTGGAAGTAAAACTAGTGAGCTGTGGTTCTTTTACCTGAGGGTACACCTGTAGGCATAATACAGAAATGACTAAAATAATATTAAAAAACATAGACTTGCTTTTCACTATACGTTGTTTTCAATAGAATTTATTCTAAATATGAGATTTGCTTTTGTGATATTTTTACTTTTTTGTGATTATGTACTTGGGAAATTTGAGCTAAGATTTATGAAAGGAATTCATTGAATCATCATCTTCATCACCATGTATGTCAAGTAGCCTGGGGCATAATAAGGTAGATAGATGTCTGTAGTTTTGTTTGAATTCCGCATCTGCCCACAAAGCCAATACCATAGCAACTAAGAAGCACGAGTACATCTTTCTTTAAGAGATTCTATCTTATGAAACCTTTTATACTCCATCCCCATTACATTTAAGGACTGAATAGCTGATCCTCCGAACAATTCAATCCTGCTCTACTCTTTTTCCATACATCTCATCCTTTAACTTCTCTTAAACACCAAGCACATTTCTAACATGAACTTCCTTCATTTCATTCACATCCACAAATTTCTAAATGCCAAGCCGGCTTTTTCATTTAAGTAGGCTTTGGGTGGGAGAAAAATTGAGGGTGATGACATTTTCTCAGGCTTAGAGTTCATATCTGGAGTGTTTGGTGCTCTGAAGATTAGCAGCCAAGTGATAAACGTGAAATTAAGAGGCTGTAATGTAAAACTATCTTCAGAACTGAGATATCATTGTTTTAATCTGGAGAAGACAGTCACCTGGGGGTGACTGTACCCCTCTCTGGACCGTTTATTAGCTTGCTGAACTTCCTCAAGAGAATGGCCCACTTTCTTTTCTTTTATGAATCACCTTTCTTATCCCGCATATTATTTTTAAAATAATTTGTTCTTTTACATGGTGGCCCTTTTTCATAAATCAGCTTCGCAAAACTCAGGAAGAAATATCCCTCGTTGTGATAAAATATAATATGAATTTACCGTTTTCATCTATTTTAGGTGTAAAGTTCAATGGCAGTGAGTGGATTCACATTGTAGTACAACCATCACCACCGTCCATCTCCGGAACTTTTTTTCTCTTCCCAAACTGAAACTCTGTATCCATTCAACAGTAGCTCCCTATCTCCACGCCACCCCCCCGACCTGGCCACCTCCTTTCTGTCTGTCATGAATCTGATGACTCCAGGTACCCCACATGAGTGAAATCACACAGTATTTCTGTGTCCCTTTGTGTCTGGCTTCTTGCACTTAGCAGACAGTCTTTAAGGTTCATCCACGCTGTTACATGGGTCATCAATTTATTTCTTTTTAAAGTTGAACAATAGTCCACTGTGTGGATATTCCACATTTTGTTTTTCCATTCATCTGTCGATGGATGCTTGAGGTGCTTCCACTTTTGGCTGTTGTGAATAGCGCGGCTATGGACGCTGGTGTACAAGTGGCTCTTTGAGTCCCTGCTTTCAATTCTTTTGGATTCGAATATCCAGAGGTCACATTGCTGGTTCGTATGGTAATTCTATGTTCGAGTTCTTCAGGAACCATTGTGTTTTCCACAATGATCCATATCCCTTCCCCCTTCCCACCCATGTGTAATGTGTCTGTCCTGGCTGTCTTGCAAAGATCTTCTTTAAATTGTTTTTCTGCAGCAGTCATTTCTTTTGTCATTTTTCACTGGTGTTATTATTATTTGCTTGGGGATTAAGTGTCACCTGACAGAAAGTGTCTGAGCTCCAGTGATTTCTTTGTTTCCTCGCGAGCCTGAGCAGCCTCATGTCACCCGGACCTGTCATTGGGGCCAGTCGGTAGCTGTGATTCCCATTTTGCAGATTAAGAAATAGATTAGATGAGCAGGTCTATTACGAGAATTGGTATAGTAAAGGATTAACTGGAGAGCAGAGTAAACACACATGACGTCCACAAGTCACCTAAGAAAGTAGAGAAGCTGGTTATAATAGTTTCTAAATTCCTAGCAGAACACTTTCTGCTGTGTCTCTAGACTTTTTTATGCTTCAAGCCCTGAGAAATCATTCCTTACTGGGGCGCCTGGGGAGCTCAGCGTTTGAGCATTGGCCTTCAGCTCAGGTCATGACCCCGGGGTCCCGGGATCGAGTCCCAACGTCGGGCTCCCCGCAGGGAGTCTGCTTCTCCCTCTGCCTGTGTCTCTGCCTCTCTCTCTGGGTCTCTCATGAATCAATAAATAATATCTTAAAAAAAAAGAAAGAAGAAAGAAGAAAAGAAAGAAAGAAAGAAAGAAAGAAAGAAAGAAAGAAAGAAAGAAAGAAAAAGAAAGAAGAAAGAAAGAGAAAGAAAGAGAAATCATTCCTTACATGACTTATCCTCCTCACTTCATTTTGCATCTTTATTCCATTATGGGATAAAACACTTATCCTATCTGGGAGGTTCTGTCTCAATGATTATAAGTCTATAATATTGCAAATGAAATTTGATAAGCAACAGCAATGTGATTCAAGGAGCTCTTTTCAAGATCAGAAGAAACGCAAAAGGAAATAAAAATGATAATTTCATATTTAAATGAGGTGAAGGTCATTATTTGACCCTTAAAAGTTCAGATAACACAACAGAAAACTTAATGGCAAAGTTTAAAGAAAATGGTAATCTTTCCTATAGGTTTAGAATTTACGTGTTGTACACTATTATCTTTTGCTTCTCCTGTGTCTATTAACTACATGTTTGTTGAGAAATAGTGAAGCTGGGTAGTAGTTTACAGATTTAAAACTGAATTTTCTACAGAGCTACAGTATTTGTAGGGTTTTATTGGTTTCTCATAGATGGTATATATAAAATTTAAGTACGTTTCAGGTATGGGCAAACAAATGTGCATGTCTCTGTATGTTTGATGAGAGGAAGAAAGGGGTGGAAATATTTTCAAACATGATTACAAGAGCAGAAAATTTAAAAAGGCTTTTGATTTTTAGTTTGAACACTTGCTGCCAAAATAAAACATATATATATATATATGTTTTTATGTATATAAATATATATATATATATATATATATATCCCCTAAATGCCTATTTCTTTTCTCTTAAAAAATATTGTAGTAAATGGTTTATAGTTTGTATATTGGAGTCCTAGTAACTCATAAATGCTCTCTGGAGGAATAATGCTACGTCCATCACAGGTTGCTTCCATAAATAAGTCATCTCCTTCTCCACAGCCATTTGTAACCACATACTAGCTTTATTTTCTGATAGCAACAGAAAAAAAAATGGTCAAGTTGTTTATGATCTCATGTCTGTTTGCAGCAACTTAGCAAAATGGGGCTGCCCTTACATATGGCCACCATTTTTTAATGACACTGGGAGGTTTTAGCCCAATTAAGAGACTTTTAAAAGAATCAATTGGATTGGCTAGGAAGCTGAGTTTGATTAAAATCACCTAATTAATCACTTCTGTTCTAATTTTTTTTAATCATTGGGCTATGACTATGAACATTTATTTTGAACTTTATCCAATAAAGATTTTAGTACTGTTCAAACCCAGTAGAGCCTTCCAAACTAGTAGGTTTGTCTGACAAGATACTCTCATTAATCAGGGGTGACAAACTGGTAACTTCAATCCTGGATTCAGTCACAAATACAGTCCTTACTTTTTTTTTCTGTTTTGAGCCCTGCTTCATATTTGAGTTTCCAGCACCTAATTTGACAAGCATTTGTAATGATTTTAGATGTCCATTGTGATAAAATATTCCTACCTGCCCAGGAAAAAGAAAAATTGAGTTTCCTATTGCCAATACTCTGATTATTTTTGTATTTCTGTCCCTGGAGGAGTCAGGGGTGAATCTCTTCCTTGAGGTCCAGGGATCCCTTCTCCAGTGGTTCTTTCTGCAACCCTACCCTACACGCCCATGCATACAACCAGAGACGATACCAGAAAACAATCAATACGGGAGCTAACTGTTCAGAACATGCCTTGAGCCAGTGCTGGTCTGCTCAGTACTGGTGCACACCAGCTGAATGTGAGCCCTGCAGCTAATGATGGCAAAATGATGTGAGCCCTTTGTGTTTTTAACTATCAATATCATGGAATCTCAGAGTAGAAGAGTATTGGTAAAGTGGCAGGCAGACTGCAGGTTCATATAAAAACCTTATTTTAGTTTACGTATTTGGAACAGTTTGTGAGGTTTACAGCATTGAGGAGGCTGCCCACGCCCTCCCCATTTCACGTGGCCCCTCGTCCTTCCCACTGACTGGTGCTTCCTTTATTCTGAGCCCTTGGAGGTAGTTGGAAGTAATTTTTATTTATTTGCTCACTGTTGCTCTCTCAATTCCTTTATTACTGGGAAATGAAAATTAAGTCTTCTGCTTGGGCTTCTGATCCACCTTTTGGATCTAGCTTCCAACTGATTCTTCCTGGACTCTATGCATTTGAGGTCTCCATCCCCCGATGTTCACAGCACCTGGGCCTGCCTCCCAGGTCTGTCTCCCAATTTACCTTTTTATCACCAGAGTCGTCTTCACTGTTGTCTCCTGCTGCATCCCTTTGTTCCTTAGGAAATGTCTGTTTATTTAAAGCTCACTTAGCATTAGCAATCCACCTGAGTACTAGCTGTAAAGGTTCCATCTCAGAGGTATACAAACATCTGGTGTAGGTCTCGCCAAGAAAATACTGCATTGGTGGTAGATACCCTGGACCCAATTTTGACCTTGTATTCTCATGGCCTCAACTATTTGCTCCTAGGTTGTGGTGGGCTACATGTGGCCCCTAAAAAGCAGCTTAATCACCTGAAATTTGACTATCACTTTATAAGGCAGAAGAATGACTATTTCCTTACCTGGCAATGAGGTGATTAAGCTAAGGATCTTGAGAAGAGGATTTTATCCTGGATTAACTTGTGGACCCTAATTGCCATTATGCAATCTTTTTAATGATTTTATTTATATATTCATGAGAGACACAGAAAGAGAGGCAGAGACACAGGTAGTTTAGACAAACAAAAGCATAGAGGAGAAGACAATATGAAGACGGAGGCGGAGATTGGAGTAGTGCAGCCAGGAGCCAAGGAAAGCCACAGAATGTCAACAACCAGAAGAAGCTGGAAGAGGCAAAAAAAGGTTTTTCCCCTAGAGCCTCTGAAGAGCACCTGGAATGACACTGTGATTTTAAACTTCGGACTTCCAGAACTTTTAGAGGACGGATGTCTGCTGCTTTAAGCCACTCAGCTTGTAGTAGTTTGCTACAACAGCCCTAGGGAACTAATATAATCCACAGGTAGTCTAGGGTTTTCCAGGAGAAAATGAACAGGCATATATTTCCCAGGCATTTTGGAATTTTACAGAGACAGCATAGTCAAAAAAATAACCATGGGTTGCTTAATCGATTGATTACATCATCACCTATATATCAAGGACTCACTGAAAATGTCAAAGGTAAGCAAGCAGAAAAATGGCCAGGAGCATATTATCTAGCAGGATGGACTTGAAAATAAGAAACCCATAGCCCACTCAGGAAATGACTGAGCCAAAGCAGAGAAGGGGAGCCTTGAAATGGAGCTGTGTACTAATCTTAAAGGTCACAGAAAGGGGTCTGGATTAATCCTTTGGGCCACAGAACAGAAGTTACAGAAGAATTTTAAATAAAGAGTTTAGGGATTTACCCCAAAGATACAGATGCAGTGAAATGCCGGGACACCTGCACCCCGATGTTCACAGCAGCAATGTCCACAATAGCCACACTGTGGAAGGAGCCTCGGTGTCCATCGACAGAAGAATGGAGAGAGAAGCTGTGGTCCATGTATGCAATGGGATATTCCTCAGCCATTAGAAATGACAAATGCCCACCATTTGCTTCCATGTGGATGGAACTGGAGGGTATTATGCTGAGTGAAGTAAGTCAGTCGGAGAAGGACAAACATCATATGGTCTCATTCATTTGGGGAATATAAAAAACAGTGAAAGGGAATAAAGGGGAAAGGAGAAAAAATGAGTGGGAAATATCAGAGAGGGAGACAGAACATGAGAGACTCCTAACTCTGGGAAACGAACTAGGGTTGGTGGAAGGGGAGGTGGGCGGGCGGTGGAGGTGACGGGGTGACAGGCATGGAGGGGGACACTTGATGGGATGAGCACTGGGTATTATTCTATATGTTGGCAAATTGAACACCAGTAAAAAATAAATTTATAAAAATACAAAAAGAGTTTAAATTGAAAACTCTAATTTTATTTTTATTTTTTTGAAAAGTCTAATTTTATATGAAAAACCAAGGACTTTTCACTTTTGAAATAGAACTCTTTGTTTTCAACTAGCACAAATAATACTTGCAGCTTCCCCCTGTTGGATTGTTTACTTAAATAATTTTGTCCCCAATTCCCCATCCATAGAAAATTTCCCTTCTCTATGCATAATCGTATCCACATATGCTACATTACTTGGCAACTGGATTCCAGACCTATTCTCTGTGAATGGCTGTGAATTTAGTTCCAGATAATGAGGGGTTTTTTTTAAACCAAAGTTATAGTCAATTCTAATTCTTGCTATGCGTATGAACTATGCAAAGTAGTTTAGATTCTCTAGGTCTGCAGCAGACTGCGTTGTGTGGCGTAGGGTTGAGAGGAGAGAATGAGAGAATGAGGATTTAGGGCAGGGTACAACTCACCCACAGTTTTGCTCACTAGCTCGCGCCTGTCTCTGTTAGGTACAAGCGTAGCTGAGGGAAAGCGATTTCTCCTTTCCTCTTCTGAGTTCCTGGTTGAGGCTCATATCCTAAAAGACAAATTAACAAGAGAAAGACAGAAGTTTACTGACACGTAGACCTCATGTATACAAGGGAGACACCCAGGGGAACTGAGTAACACAAAGAGGCAGCTTTACATTTAGTCCTAAATACCATCCTAATGGCCAAAGGGATTGGGGGAAGCAGGCTTATTCGGGAAGAATGATTTCTAAAAACAATTTTTTGGGAAAACGAATGGGCCTTTAGAAAAGTAGATGGGACGTGTGGCAATATGTGACAAAGTTTGTCTGGGTGTGATGTCACCTTCTAGTCTGTTCTGTGCGAAGAGTCTGTTTTCTGATTGATGGAGGGTCTGTCTCTAGGCAGATAAAGGGGGTGCAGGGACAGTCTTTCCTTGCAGTTTGCTTTTTTTTTTCAATGCCTACAGCTCAAAGTAATCAGTATCCCAAAGCGGCCTCTTTGGGGGTGGCATATCCTGGACTCCTACAGTCGTCATGCTCGGGGAAGGCATCTTCTGTTGCCCACCAGTAGGAAAAAGCCAAGGTGACTGATGAAGGACAAGAGTCCCACCTCAGGCGTGCCTCCCTGGGTCACCCCCATGCTCTCCCCTCCTGGGAAGTCTCCCCAAAGCCACACCTTTTGCCTTATGCAGGCCCCCTGCGAGAATGTCCCTACCTGCTCCCTATGGAAGGTGCAGATGGCATCTAGGGTTGTGTATTGAAAAAGTAGTCCACTAATATTGATCTGTGTCAGGGATGTGAATTTGTTAGAAACACAAATTAAAAATATATATGTTGAAAATGCATCAAGTGTCTCTCTAGCAACACAGGGAGTAGATGAATTCTCAATTGCTTATAATTCCTGAATGCAAATGTCACTGATCATTGAGATAAGCCTTTTATTCTGGAATTAATTTGTGATATATTTGTGCACATGTAGTTAGAGAGTAAAATTCTCCAACCTAACACATTAGTCAAAATGTCTCAAGGACATATGTATATATATATATTTTTTAAAAAAGGTAAAAAATTGAATGTATTTACATAGCTCCTTGCCAGGAAAATGAAAATGTTTTAAGTAAATACTCCAGGAGCTGAGATTAGATGAGAATGCTTGAGATATGGGTGGCATTTGAATACTTCTTACTTGGCTCTGCTTTAAGAAATACAATACTCTGAAGCACTCGCTAGTGCATTTACCAGCCTCTTGGGGTGCTGAACATCAAGGAAGAAGTGCCAGCTGAGATCCTGGGAAGCTCAGCCTAAGCCGGGAGTTTATGTAAATAGCCTTTGTCCTGAAGATATATGTATGACTTAAAAAATAAATAAATAAAAAAACCTCTGCCCGTGGAAGTCTCTTTTCAAATAAGAGACATTTAATCCTGGAGCCACGGAGTCCTGGCAGATTTCCCGAATTCAAACCGAGTCCATAGATATAATCTCACTGCTCTGTCAGCAATGAAATAGCTAGATTCTGGAAGCAGCTCCAAAGATCCAGGGAAGACCTGCCATCTGGTGGGAAAATGAAATCACTGCTAAAATCCGGTTCCACGCTCCCCGTTGCTTTGTCACCAATTTGTTTACAGCCTACCCTTTAGAGCAAAATGAAATGATATTTTAACTCAAACACCGCCTGAGTCATGATTGCATCAAAAGCTATGTGATTATCCCTGCTATCGTGTTTCTTGTTCTGTTTTACCTTTTGTCTGGCAGGTGAAAAAAAAAAAGAAGAAGAAGAAGAAAATGACAAATGACAGATATTTTGCTTTCATTCTATCTGGTCACTCAGTTTTCCCTACTCGTCAGTTCCTAGTTTTCAGAAACGGGCATAAACTCTGTAATTACAAGAGGGGCAACGTCATACGCAGCTCTGATGACTTTGGGAAGTCAGGGATTTAGAGAAATGAATAAAATGGCAAGGGAAAAAAAGAATCTGGACACAGGTCTGAAAAGAGTGAGCCTTTAGCCTGGACTCTAGCCCGGTTTGCATTTGAGGATATTGTCAGCTGCTTCAGGCCTCGAGTCTCATTTCTCAGCTCTGATGCTTTCAGTTTCTCTGTCAGCTGAGTTTTCATTTGGAGACAATACTGGCAGATGCGCACGTGCTTAGGTAGAGATGTCAACGCAGTTGAGGTGCTTATATGATCCTGAGGCTAGATTTCAGTGTTATAAAGATATCAATAAATGCTCAGCTCCTACATACCCCTTATTATCAATTTACTATCCACCAGATTTCTCTCTTTTCAAAGTAACGTGGGAGTGAGTTGAGGCATTTTCTGTAGGATTTTAAATGCAATGTATATATGCATTCTTGCGTGTGTGTGTGAACGATATTCATATTCAGTATTTTCTAAGTATGAATTCAAAATCTCTCTGCTCAATCTACAAGTTATAGAGAATAAAACTAATTTCCTCTCAATGGAATACCTTAGATGTCCATTACTACTAAACCATCAAGAGATACATCTAAATTCTCAGTTCTTTATCAAGTGAAAATTTCACGTATGGAAGGACAAGACACCTGGACTCAAACCTTCTTCTTTTCTCTCTTTATTCCCTATAGTTAACCAAAAGCAAGTGCCATGTTGAATGGTGAGTTTGGCCACATGGGAGGATCTGGTCTGTGTTATTTTCCATCAAATGCTTCCAGGCCTTTCAGCCTTGCTGTTAGCTTGCATCCCCACTCCTGACTCTGACCCCCCTCCTCAACTCCCTGCAACATTGTCCAGACTGCCTGGAGAGGTAGGGTTCAAGTCTCTGGGATCCAGCTATGTATGTCCTCCCAGCCAAGTAAGTGCTAACCACCAACTCCAATTTTAGGCAGATGAGATGATTTAAGAAACTCTAGCCTATTCTCTGAAATACACTATACTTTTTGTGTGTTCTCAGATGTACATAAGTCTATTATTGTCTTGATCTCAAGTAGACCAAGCTATTTTTTTTAACTTTTTATTCTCAAAAATTTCAAGTACATACAAAGGTAGAGAGAATAGCGTAACGAACCTCCAGACATGCATCACCCAGCCTCATCGACTATCAACTCAAGACTTAATTTTGTTCTGCCTAGATCCCTCACTATTCAGCCCGACTGGATATTTTGGGAAGAAAACAAGAGCAGACATCATTTCATTTAATTTTATCAGCAAATACTTCATTGAATCTCTCTGCAAGGTAGAGATTATTAAAACAATATAGTCATCATCCCTAAAAACAAAATTCCTTAAGGATATCAAATATCATGTTAGGATTCGGGTTTGCCTGCTTGTCTCATAAACGTCTTCTTACAGTTTGAGTCAGGATCTAAGGTGCACACATTGCATCTGAATGATATGTTTTTTTTTTTGTTTTTGTTTTGTTTTGTTTTTTAATTTTTATTTATTTATGATAGTCACAGAGAGAGAGAGAGGCAGAGACACAGGCAGAGGGAGAAGCGGGCTCCATGCACCAGGAGCCCAATGTGGGATTCGATCCCGGGTCTCCAGGATCGCGCCCTGGGCCAAAGGCAGGTGCCAAACCGCTGCGCCACCCAGGGATCCCTGAATGATATGTTTTAAGTGTCTTTTAATGTATAAGGTTTTTCCAAAAAAAAAAAATAATAATGTAAAAGGTTCTTCCTGCTTTGTTTTTCTTTTTCAAATTTGTTGGAGAAACTGACTTACTTCCATAGAATTGAGAATTCTATAGAATTTCCCAAAACATAAGTCATGTTGGTTGTGATTGCCAGTGAGGAGGACTGGAAATGGTTTCCTTTTGTTAGTTATTTGGAGCAACTTGTGTAGAAACTGGACTGTTGTGATTTTTGTACATCAGTTTCTTTCCTGGTCTATCACATGCCATATATTCTAGAAAATATATATTCTTTATGTCATATATTCTAGAATTGTTTTGCCTGTGAATTGCTTCCTATCGAGATGTCCTTTGGACTTGTTTTTCTGTGAATTGATAGTTAAATTTTGAAGCTTCAAAGATTCAGATCTGAACTTCTGGGAAAACTACTCCATCATGAGTACTATGTATTTTCTATCAGGAGATACATAGCATATGGTTGTTTTTTGTTATTGTTTGTTTGTTTTTATAAAGATAGCAGCTACCGGGGCAGCCCCAGGGGGGCTCAGCGGTTTAGCACTGCCTTCAGCCCAGGGCCTTCCAGAGAGTGAATATTTCTGAGAATGGGACCCTGACTAGGCACCCTTCATTGGATAGCATTGCACTGTGCTGTAGATTCAATGAGCCTCGTCAAGTTGTTTGAAAATTATATTTTTTACTTTAAGCAAAATCTAATCTGACAAAATGGACGAATATTTTTTTAATTAAAAAAAACATCAATGAAAGATTATACTACTAAAGACACCATTAAGGGAGAGAAAAGGCAAGCTACAGAGTGGGGAAGCTTATTTGCGAAACAGAGAAAGGATACTAAAAAGGACTTATATTCAGATATGTAAAGAACTTTACCAATAAATGACAAAAATACGGACAGCACAATAGAGAAAATGGGCAAAATCCTTGAATAGTTACTTCACAAAATAGATGTTTCACAAAGATCAATAAAACACTAAAATACTATTTAATTTTGTCATCTGGGAAATATAAATGGAAACCACAATGAGGTAATACTACAGAATCATAGAATGATTAAGTAAAAAGATGGACAGTACCAAATCATAGCAAGATTGTGGAGAAACTGGAAGTTTGTGTACTCCTTCTGAGAATATATTCCAGAAAACCACTTTGTGCAATCTAATGTGCATCCATACCCATTATGACCCAACAATTAAATGCCTACAGGAGCATACGCACATGTGGGGGGGAAAGGGACAAAATACATGCACAAAAATACATGTATAGAAATATTCATAGCAGCATTTTTTATAATAGTTAAAAAAATAGAAACAACTCAAATGTTCTTCAGTAGTAGAGCAGATAAATAAATTTTAGTATATTCATACAATAGGCTGCTCTGAAGTTAGGGATAAAAAGAAAGAAGCCAGACACAAAAGAAGACATACCCTATGATTTAAAGTATTTAAAACTTCCAAACAAGAGAGAAAGCTAGTCTATGATTGTAGGAGTCAGGATACTGGTTAGCTTTGGGAAGAAGGGTTGGAAATGTTATGGGTTAGGCAGGGTGGAGCTGCAGGGGGCCTATTAATATTCTACGTTTCAATCTGGGTAGTAGTTTCATAGATGCATTCAATGTATATCATGTCATTGAGCTGTCCTTATGATTTGTGCCTTTTTCTAAAACTATTACATACTTCAGAAGATAAATTTATCAAAATATTGTATTTATAATATGAGCAAAAGACAACAGAGATTAAAAAGAAAAGTAGAACTGACAGTTTTTACACTTCTCATGCTTCTCTATCAGCCACATTAGGAGGGGAAAAATGAGAAGATGAACTAATCATACCCATCAAGATGTCAGCCAAAAATTTGAAATTTTCAAGACAATTGAAATGAAGATTTAAGTGACAGTGAATTTCACCATAGTTTATACTGTGTTATGTGATGTTAGCAACTGGGAAGATGAAGCCTTCATGATTAACAATGTATTTTGAAAACTAAGCAAAAAAGAATGTGAAGACAATCGTCTACAATTTTTCAGTGCTATTTATTCTTATGCTATAAGCAACAGTACTTCATTACCTTTAAACCTCACTAAAGGGACATCTGGGGGGCTCAGTGGTTGAGCGTCTGCCTTCAGCCCAGGGCGTGATCCTGGATACCAGGGATCAAGTCCCACATCGGGCTCCCTGCATAGAGCCTGCTTCTCCCTCTGCCTGTGTCTCTGCCTCTCTCTCTGTGTCTCTCATGAGAAAATAAATAAAATCTTAAAAAAAAAAATAAACCTCCTTAAAATTAATGTTCAACATTTTTTAGGGTTTTTTTTTTTTGTAACAGAGATAAAGAAAAAGAAACCCTACATATTATTAGGTATACCAGTCTTCCCTAAAAATGGCTAAAATAATATAAAGAAGCAATATGGCAATATGGTGAAAAACAAAAACCATTTCTTTTCCTGAAAATACTCTTGGAAGGTGATTAGGAAAAAAATGCTGAAGAATTCAATAAGCTAACACATGTAACAGGCATAAAGTAGTACCTGGCACTTGCTAAGCACAAAATAAATCTTAGCTGTTAACATTATTTGTATGGACAAATGACTCAGTAAGGGAGATTTTCTGCAAAGTTGCACTAGAGCTTGCTTTTTTCCCAACATACGTGCCTATTGTATTTGTTAAACTGCGCTTTGATAATAAAATCCATGAAGTATTTTTATTAATGCATGGGAGAAACCACTCTTCTATCCCTTACTGACCTCTTTAGCACAAGCATTGCCTCATGGAGGAACTGAGTAAGTACAACTACTCATGGGGCAATTGCATTGTCTAGACTTTTCTAAGTGATTCTAAAGGAATATTAAAGATAGGACTCCACCTGTGAAATAGATTCCCACTGTCACTGTAGGCAGGTTAGGCAGCCAAGAACCCGTAGCCAGAAGTTTACAAAGTTCTGAATGGTGTTTTAAATATGAGATTAATTCATAGAAACACAAGTATAAAATATAGTAGGATCTTCATAATACCTTGTGAAATGAGGAATGACCGGGGTATTCTTTTGTACCATTTAAAGATTTTCTGATTGTCTTAGGACAAGTCATTTTTCTCCAAGTTAAAGATGTGCTAATATTAAGATTCATTTTACAAAAAAATTAAATTTCAGTAAGAGTGTTACTAAGGTGTCACTGATTGAGAGTTGAGGGTTCAAATTTGTCAATCTACGCCCTAAGTGCCCATCAGTAGTCTGCCACCAGAGGAATGCCCACGTGCGTCCTTGAGCTGGTCCTTCGATCAAAAAGGACCAAAAATAGCTGTAACAAAAGAATCATCCTATATAGAATATTTTGAAAATGGATTGTTTAAAAATATTTCTGATGTTATATGCTTCCATTGCTGGAAACAATGCAACTTCTCATCTTGCAAACTTTAAAAACTTGCAAACAAAATTTCTTACCATTTATAAAAGCTTCCACAGAATATCTGTGTGTTTAAATCCAATAGGGAGGGGCGCCCGGGTGGCTCAGTCCATTAAGCAGCTGACTCTTGACTTCAGCTCGGATCATGATCTTGGGGTCCCGTGATGGAGGCCCTCATTGGGCTTTGCATTCAGCTGGGGAGTTGTCTTGTGGATTCTCTCCTCCCTCTGCCCACCCGTCCTGCATGAGCATTTTCTCTCCCTCTCTCTTTCAAATAAACTAATTAATTAATGAAAAAAATCCAATATTGAAATATTAACTATCACTTTGACATCAGGGAAGATAGGAATTTACTAGCCAATTTCAACAATATCTTTGCAAAATTAGTAGGCATCATTGAAAATATGTATCATGACTTGGAGCAACTGAAAATGTACTTTTTCATTTGGATCCATGTAGCTTTGTGAAGTATATCATTTTTAGCAGTGAGAGCCACTAAAACTTAGTGTATCAATCGGCTGAATTATGAAACAAACAACTGAATTGCTGTATCACATTAATCAAGATTTAAAAAGTAATGAAAATGATTCAACCATTTTTCTCAATATTATTAACAAATAATTTTGCTTAAAATATTTTTACCTCAACTTTAATCAACTTTATCATTTTAAAATGTCTGCTTTTTTAATGCACAGGATATATTATTAGTAGAGTAAATGTACATAGTTACATACATGGTAGTAGAGCACACACATAGTTTTATAAAACTATCTCACGTGAGATATTTCTGTTTAATGTTTCAAGTTTTCATCAAGAACATGCAATCAGAATGGCTCGGAGGTCACCAATGTAGAGGTTGGCAGGAAAGAGAAAAGATGGCAAAACGGATGAGTGAATAAGGATCCAAGAGATAAAAAGGAAGATGAGAGAACAATGTTACTGGAGATTGAGAGGAAAATCATTTTTTTCAGATGATGAGATGGTTATCAGAGTTACATTCAGCAGAATGCTTAGGAACTGTGAGGTCTGAGAAAAGGCCATGGGATTTATGACTGATGGCTAAAAAGTTATTGGTGAAAATATTTTCAATCAAGTGGTAAGAACAGAAACCAGATTGCATTCTGTAAATACCCATATAATAAGTGAGTGGGAGGGAAAGAAAAAGAGCAATAAGAATAGATCACTCTTACTAAAGCTTGGCAGAAAATGAATGAGGCAATGGAGAGCAGGGTCAGAGAATACAGTGCAAGTGGGTAGAATAATGGATGAAGTCAAAAGGGGGAGGCACTGGCTTTAGAAAGAGGACAGGACCCTTCCTAAGAAAGATGAGAGCTCGAGTGCATTTCTAAGACAAAACAGGGAAAGCTGTGGGAATTGATTTCAGATGTCCACAATCTCCATCAATGACATGATTAAATGACCTCCTAAGATTGAGGAATGCCAGGCTGTGACTGCGAGCTTGCTAAAAAGAGGAAAAAAATTTGAAGTATCATCTCTGGACCCCCCACAAGGAACCGAAACAGAGATCCTCAGATAACTGAGCAAACTTGAGGACCTAGATATCACCAGGGAACATAAATTTTTTAGAGACAAATGGGAAAATTATCAGCCTTTAAAAAAAATAATCAGCAATAAGCACCGTTGGAGGACTGGCAATGAGAATAGAATGGGAAGTGAGGATCTTACGACCACAGTGAGAAAAATGATAACAAAGATATTCTAAGGATCCTTTGGGTGGGGAGACAAAGTGAGGCAAGGAGGCTGGGAGGCAGAAATGGATTGCAAATTGAGAGGGATGACTGGTATTAAGAAAGTAGGAGCACAGAGGAGCATGGTAAAATCCACAATCTTGATGACGGAGCAATTTTGAGGGACCATGAGATCCAAGTTCTGATTGTTTTTACAAGAGGCTTAAAAAAAAAAAAAAGAGGAGGAAAACAGTTCTGCAGAGATGTAAACATTAAGGCCTTCTGATGTCATGACAGGAGAGGAATGACCAAGAGGAGGACGTGAGCCGAAGAGCGCATTATGAGCAAAGTGGGATCCTGGAGATGACTATAGGGTCATGTCAGGATTCTGTAGAAATTTAGAGAAGGTGTGGAACGGTAGACCCAGATGGTGCTTTACAAAGGGCACGGGGAACAGGGTGTAAGAGAAGAACAGCCTTCATAGAAAGGGTTTGCATGAATTGTTGCCAAGCTTGAGTTGAGGTGAAGAGGTGGGAAGCAGCCTTCAAGGACTGCACCCTGTGTTAGAGGCTGGTTCAAAATAGCATGAGATTTTTACATTTTAGCAACACCTCAGTGGCAAACATGCCATTTAACATTTTATATAATGGGAATACTTAAAGAAACAGTGAGATGAATCATACTCATCAAAATCACTTCTAGCTCAAATAATAATATGGCAGTGTTTTATATCAGGTTGCCAGGATGGATACCTTTCAAAGACTTATACGGAAGGCTGTGCTTTAATACCCACAAGGTTAAAATGATTTCAAATGTAATTTTTAAGAAATGAATTTAGAGTACTTTTCCTCGATACAGAACTATTATATGGTACACTGCAGTTCCCATCTGCCATCTGCAGCAAGCGTTGCTCTGCTGGACACTTTTCAAATGCTATTCATATGTCTACTGATTAAAAACTAATTTCACGAAAAACTAAACAAAAAAATATGTCACGTGCTTTATTCTACTGTAATTTCTGTTTCTATAATTCAAACTAAGATTAATTTTCCTGTACTTTGGTCACAGACTGCCCACACGGAGTCGAAGAGTTATGATTTTCCAATTAAAGCAGGAGCTATGGAAGTCATAACAATAGTCATATGAATTAATAATCTTAAAATTGGCAGGAGGGCAAAATAAAGAGAAAGAAGAAAATTTATTTCTCTACAGAATTATTCCATCATCCATGCATCAACATTATAAGTGAGCCGACCTTGGTGTTGTGTAGGGGATGCCCTTGCCGGAGCAGCTCTAAAACAGCAAACCCTTGTGCGTGCTTGTCCGTTATCTGGAGTGACACCGCTAACGTCTTTGAGGGCTGGAGGGCAGCCGGACTTCTCATTTATCTCCTTACGATTAACAAATGTACAGATTAGCTGTCGCTTCTGGCCTCATTTTACAATAAAGATATATTGGCTAAGCCTTGCTTCAAGTGTCCATTTCATTTTGGGCTACATTTATGGAAGATTCGAATAGCAAGAAGCAGATTGGATTGAGCTTGACAAAAGGGTGTGAAGAGGTTCTTCACCCTGAGTACTCTGAAGGAAAATTCTTAAACTTGTTTAAATCAAAGTGTGTGATTGTATTGAGTTCTTCTGCTCTCGTGAGCTAGGATTTGATTTTTCCCAAGAGGGTGGTCAAATCAACATCAAATCAGGATGGTAGCACTTGCAGATGTCAAATTGTCAAGTTCCCTGTTTTCAGCAGCGAAGAAATAGGAAGAAGCCACTGAAATACATGCATACTTATGATGTCTTTCTTTAATACATAATATGTTCTGGAAAGATGTCTTTGAAAATGAAGGCTTAACATCATCTTAATAGTAAATGATTTCTTTACCAGAGAACAAGGAACAATCTTTGATATATGATGCATGATAAGATCTCTAATAGTTCCAGCAGGGATTTGTCTTCTTGGATCTGGTCCCAGTAAGTTCAGCATTGGAGGGCTGAGATAGAAAGTTGTCTTTTTTTTTTTTTTTTTTTTATCAGAACAACTAGGGAAGCAGAGTAGGCATATTCCTTTTCCATGGGCCTATTGCCTGGTCTCTGTCCAAGGGAAAGGGCAGGAAAGATAGAAAACCCCCAACTCTGAGATGTCCTGAACTTCTGGTGTACTTGCAGCAGGCGAGAGAAGGATCTGCCCCCGTGTTAGCTATAATTGGGGCAAGAGTGTCTAAGTGTCAAGCCATATGCAAGCACCTGGTTTTGCTCCTCAGGTCCCAGTTAGCTGACTGCTCAAAGCCCACCCAGAATGGTCCCGTATGAAGAAGGTGTGCATGGTTGAGGGAGGAAGAGTGCTTGCTGCAGAGGGTAAGGGGCGCCAGCAGAGTCTCACCTGGGAAGACCATGTTCTGGAACCCTGGGGCGAGCAGAAGAGGAGGCAGTGGGCTTCTGATGGGGCCTGCCAACCGTGGCTCTGGGCAAAACCCCTGCAAACCACCAAGGTCTCAAGGGACAGGCAAGGGGTCAAAGATGGTTTGTTGGGATTGGATAGAACAAGCTCAAAGGGCCTCTCGTGCAGTTGGTATAAAGAACGTATTCTGTGTAGAAAGGCAGGTCATTAGTACAGATGAATGATTACATGAAACCTCAGATTATTGTCTGAAAGAGAGGAGTGTTTCTATGGATGATCAACTTCAAATTATTTTTCAGTTTATATTCTTGCTTATTTAAACATTCTCCTCAGTAAAACCAAACATTTGCCTCCATTTAATTGAGACTTTATAATGCATAATAAGAAATGTATTAGTTTTTTCAAAACCACTTAATAACCTTCTAAATTATTTATGGTAATTCAACCAGATAACAAACAAAAAGAGAAAACACACACACATTAAAAGACAGATGGCATAGAGGATTACATGTTCTCTTGGAACGATAATTTGAATATGCAAACCTGTGTTTTTTATGATTGGATTTGGAACCTCATTTCTTTATTTTAATGTATAGCTTCTGAATTGCTATTACTACTGTTCCTGTTTTAAGCGTAATTTAATGCTGAGGAGGAAAGTTACTTAATAGGAAATTTCTTCCCAAATATCACTTGAAATGTCTTCCCACGTATCCCTTGGATTCACTTTTCTGAAGTGAAAAAGTACAGGCAGTGGAAAGAAGCAGTTGTTTATATAAGCTGAGAAGAGGATGCTTTTTTTAGTCTGTTAGGAGAGTGATTGATTTTTTTCTTTCTTTTTTATATTTTTTTTACCAAGTAAAAAAGTAAAGGACGTTATCTGGGATACTTCATGTTGTTTAAAATGTGAGTGATGTTTAGTCCCTGGGCCAAGACAGGTCCTATGTGACTTTCTAAAGAAAAGCGAGCCTCGCCCTTGGGAGAAGGAACACAAATAAATGTAATCACAAACCAGGAATCTCAGTGGATTGTTTGGAAAAGGATTATTTTTCCCCCCAACCACATGGCCTTAGGTATGAGATGAAAGACGGATTTGAAGAAAGAAAAATACTTTTTGGGGGTAATATTTATTTGTTCTTTTCTTTGTTCATAAGAAAAAATTTCAGCGTCTTGTAATTGGATCACAGCTTTCAGCGGGAACTAAAAGCAATACGCACACTACAAGCTAAGAATAACATGAAAAATGATTTAATAGTCATTTTATATTAGCAGACAGGATTATAATGACTCATTTTCAATGACAAGTGAAGTGGAAATTATACAAAATAAACAGGGTTTATTTTTGAACTGCAACTGTAGAGTGGTCAAAAAGGCCTGATGCATGCCAGTTCAAATTTATCTGTGTGCTTCTCTATTCTTTACACGCATTTTATTTTTCTCATTTTCCTCTGGGTCTGATCTCCAGGTTGAAAGCTTGATATCATTGAAGCAGTACCTGACAGAGTTTTATTTCTTCCATTAATATCAGGTCACAATCTCATGCCTGGGGAATATGGGGCCACTGTGTATACACACTAAGTTCTCAATTTCCCTAGCATAACCATTCTTGGATTTATAATTTCCATAGATAGGAACCGATCTAACTTGAGCCACAGAAATATATGGGATACCATATAACTAAAGTGTTTGTAGTGATTGCAACAGTTAATTTATTTAAAAGCATAAAATTTGCAATGTGTGTTTTTTTATGGATAAAACAAGTTAAAATAGGTGTTCCTTTCAAATATATACTAAGTATTACGTCAAAAGTGACTGGATATCACTTCTAACATATCAAAATGTAACTATGTAGTAGCCATTGATAAGCTAGCCAAAGAAAAAGTCTTAAAAATTAAGTCTGTATTTACTCCTTCATTTCTCCATTAATTTAGTAAGTAGTTATTTAATACAAACTATATTTAAAACACTGAAATAAGGAGAACAATGAATAGGACATGCATAGTCCTTATTCTCAGTAGGTTTTTATTTGAAACAGAGAGACATTAAACACTAATACCAGGTATTATTTAATTATATTGTAAAAACTGCATCCCAATAAAACTTCAAGGTCATCAAAGACTAGAGAATTAGAGTGCTGGCAAAACTGTTACGTGGTGAGGGAAAACTTGCAGGAACCTGAGACTTAGTAAAATTAAGGAAGAAGAGTTTGTGAAGAATGTTCTAGTCAAACAGAAGAGCTAAGCCTTGAGATAGGAAGAAAGAGTGGTAGAACTGTAGAGCTAAAGGACATAAAAATGGGAGTCTAGAGTGCTGATCATGGCACACAGGCCTATAGTCATCGCATTTAATAAATCTCCCCTCACTTCTGAAGACGTAAACACATAAACAGTAAATTAAGCCACATGACTGTTGGAATTATCCAGGATAGTATGAAGAAAACTGGGTCAAGGACAAAACTTTGAGAATGTCCTAAAAGTTAATGTTTAGGTAAATAAGGTTGAACCCCACAAAGGGGGCTGAGCAAGAATGAGTAGTCAGAGTGGTAGTAGGGATGCTGGGCCAAGGAAAAGGAGTGGCTAGACACATCACATGCTGCTGAGGGGTAAAGCAGGGTAAATAAAGTCTGACATGCTACTGGCCAGATTGAAGTTTTCAAATTGGGATGGATGTTGTGTAGAGAACAAAGGGAAATGAGCCTAGAAAGCTGGTGGGTACGGAGAAAGCAAGGGGTCAGTGGAGCTTGGCTGGGCTACAGATAATAAAGGATAGGAGATGAGGTGAGAGAGAAAGACACTTGGTGATTTTGGAGGTGGAAAAGGTTGTCATGACAGGTTTCAGGTGTGATTCTTGGAATGAAAGTCTAAGGTAGAGAAATGAAAAGTTCATTTATAATGAGATCCAGTCAAGGTGCTGAAAAGAATGTCTGTGAAGATGTGAACACCAACCAGGCAACGGGGCTGGCAGGGCAAATAATAACCCAGTCTTTTTGTGAAAGATGGATTGTGACTAGAGATTAATAGGTGGGTGATTCCAACAAGAGAGGAGATGGAGCATAGCTAGCGGGCAGGGATATCAAAGCCGCAGGGATTAGCAAGGAGGTAAAGATGAAACAGACAGTACTATGGGCCAGAATAGCACCAACCTGAGGGTATCTAGGGTGTGGGAGACTAAGCAGCCATCTCTGTTTGCAGGAGAAGTGCTATCCTCAATAGAGAATGGCATTTTAGTCAAGGTAGGGAGGTAGAGACAATGTTCTAAGAGGAAGCTGAATATGTAGTGAAAAATGCACACTATGGAGCAGAGTTCTCAGCAAGGTGGAGGACTCTGAGAGCCAAGGAAGAGAGAGAGGAAGAGGAAGGGATTGATGCTTAATGGATGGCAGTTGAGCACTGAAGAATGGAGTACTGTAGGGAAGGTCAATACCTGTCAATGGCTTGGAGAGCCAGGGTGCTGGAGGGAGGGACTGATGATAAGTAAACAAGATTGAGAGACTATGGCAGGGTCAGTAGCTTAAGAAACATCTACCTTCCTGTTCCCTAGTCCTAATGTGAAGGACTAGGGAATAGGAGCCTGGCTATAAAAAGTAAAGTGAAGGAGAGGTTGGAAAACTTGGCATGGCTTAACTAGATAGAAGAGAGCCCAGTGTGGGGAGTGCCTCTAGCAAAATGTGGTTCTTAGTGAAACCCTAATGTGTTTATAAAATGCCCAATCTTCCAGGGGTTTGCCAAGATGCACCGGGGATGTTACTTGACCCATTATGATCAAACCATCAGCCTAGATCTGCTCAGCCTTTCACGTTATAGATTTCAGGTTTAAGAGCTTTGTTCAAATTCTGTGTTTCTTCTTTGAAATCTGGGATATATTATCCTACACATAATTTTCATGACCTTATATTTCCCCTCAATGTTTTAATATTATCAATTGAATTTGATATGAAAAAGCAAGAAGCTACATTTCTTCTTTAATCCAGTTTATTGCTCAGTCCTGAAAAACTATGATTTAGTAGTCATCTAATAATTTGAAATAATAATACATTTTCCAAAGGCATCTAATATCAAAATCAGGGAAGTACTTAAATGCTGGTTGAATCTGCTTTTTTTTTTTCAAAGATATGTGTTAAGACAAACTATGTGTCAGGCCTGATAATAAATTTAAAAATTCATACTGAGTGATGGACTTACATTTTTGTGGGCTGTGGATGAGTCACATGTAAACAGGAGTCGTGGTTTGTTTTGTTTAATATTAACATTCTAACTCTGATCTTTTCAGTTGCCCTCTGTAGTATCTATCACCTGGATCCCATCTTTTGATATTAAAGAAGGAATTTGAGAATTATCTACAAATGACTTACCACACTCTATATTAATTCTACACTTAAACAATTTAAGAAATTATGTTTGGAAAGGGAGGTAGGCAGTGGTTGGGGTGACTGGGTGATGGACTTGGCGGGATGAGCACTGTGTGTTATGCTATATGTTGGCAAATTGAACTCCAATAAAAAAAATTACAAAAAAAAAAGAAATTACGTTTGAACAATTTGAAATCTGAGACTATGTTATATTTAGATTTGCATTCTCACACATACCCAGTATCTGGGATTCTATAGATAAATGGCTGTTGGAGATATCATTTATCTAGTCACACAATGCTGCATACTCACCAGAAAAACTTAATGCATATAGCTAAAAACACATTTACCTAGTTCATGAAGGCTGTGAGGCTCAGCTGACTTGACTTAGTTTCAACTGATGTAGTCTGGGTTCACCCAGATGTCTGGGTTTCTATTGACTCTTGGTTATCTCAGCCCTGATGACTAGGGTAACCTGACTTTACTCTCTGTCCTGCTCAACCTCCAGGAGGTTGGTCTAGGCATGTCTATGTGGTGTAGTGAAAGGACAGAAATGACCAAAGTCAGTTGTACAATTATCTTTCAAGTCTCTGTGTCGCATATGCCAATATCCTGTTGATCCCAAAGAAGTCACATGGATGAGTCAAAAGTCAAAGTAGGAGGGCATGGCAAGATTACATGGGAAGGACATAGACACAGAGAGAGATGAAGAATGGGAGCCATCAGGTCAACCATTGCACCACATTGAATGGATAAATGAACAAATGGATTGTAGAGTGGCGTGAAGAGCACTGGGCTAAGAGTCAGGAGACATATCCCTGAGGCTCGGCACCATTCATTGTGTTTATTTGGGCCAATTATTTAATTATCATAGACCACAATTTCCTTACTGGCCCTTTATAAGCTTTAAAAGCCTTTGATTCAAGCTTTCAGTGAAGCTTTTAATAAATTTAATGCTATACACAGTCTGTAGGAGGAACTTAAGGAAAACTGTTAATCATCCTATCCTTTAGTGAACCAAAATGGTTGACTGGGTAACTTTGACTCTATGAACCTTTGAATTTTATGCATCCATATTAAACTAAAAACAACAACAACAACAACAACAACAAAAAAGCTAGTCTGAATTTGAATAGAAGCAAAGTGCTGAAAGTTCAACTTTTTATTTAGGTCTTTAGTTTTTGCTCCTATCTGATGATTCTTTTGAAGCATACAATGTTAGCCTAACATCAAATACTATGACATCTCTTATATGGGAGACGTGTTTTAGGGTCCATTGATGTTGTGCCTTAATAATTCATTGTTAGGATGAATTATTATTCTTAAATTGACTAGAAGAGCTTTGTCAAGTTTGCATAATGCTGATAAAAATGTAGGTTAATTTCAAGTAGATGTTATGATTTGTTTCATATAAAAGCTACAGAGAATGCAGAAATGAAACCTGCTCTTCATTATATGATATGTAATTATGTGATATATAATGAAATGCTGGATCATTCAACTGTAATAATAAATCTGAGTGAAAATGTTTTAAATGAAAAATATGTTTCACAAGAATAAAATGATATGCACAAACGGAATTTGAAGCGGATTTTCTGAGACTGAGATGACTTATTCTAGTCACTTGGGTGAATTTCTCAAAAATCCCACCCCTAGATTACCAAAATGTATTGATGAAAATGTAATCTGTAACTCCCCTTGACATAGAGAATATTCTGATTCAGATACACAAACCATAAGTTGCCATATGATAAATGTTTATCCTTGTCCAATCTTTGGGAAGCATTTGTTTTTGACTGATAATTTACTCGTGAAATCATTCACTCTGGCCTGTCCTGTATCATTTCAGAGTCTCCATGTAGACATATCCAAGAAACTGCACTCAAATCAAGCTGGCCTGGATTCAAAAGCACCAGGTGGTTGTCAAAGTGATTTGCCCAATCTGGAGAAAGAGAGAAGCAAGAGTGGGGCAACTCAACTAGCAGCCACCAATGTACCCACAGGTCGGTGAAGCCACATAATACTGGTTTTAACTGCCTACGTGCCACAGGCCTAATTTACAGATTCTTACTTCCGCTTTGCTTGGAACATAAGGCTCCGTCAAAGTGATTGCCTCAGCTGCAAATCTCATTGGAATGTAGTTCTGGGGGCTCCTGAATGGCTCAGTCAGTTAAGCAGCTGACTCTTGATTTTGGATCAGGTCATGATATTGGGGTGCTAGGATCGAGCCCTGTGTGGGGCTCCACACTCAGTGGGGAGTCTGCTTCAGGATTATTTCTCCTTCTCCACCACCTCCCTGCTCTGCTACTCTCTCTCTCTCTCCTTCTCTCAAATAAATAAAAATAAATCTTAAAAAAAAAAATAAATGTAGTGTCTTAACTACAGTGAAATGATAAACACAATAATGATAGGTCCATTCACTTTTCCTTCTTATTAGAGTTTTCTCTTCATTTATGGTTTTCATGGCCAGGAAGTATTTACTATTGCTTGTATTATCAAGAGAATAATATTTTTTACATTTTTGCTAGAATTAACAAGAAGGATTAATGTCTTGAGAAGAGGTTACAGTAACTGAGATGTCTTTAATTTAAAGATGTATCAGATAAGTAACCTGATGTACCTTTGAATTATGAGAGTTTTGTTTCTAGAGATGATGATCTGATATTTTTCATCTCTACTAAAAGCAAAACAAGAACAAATGGGCTTGTGGAGAGGTTGATAGACTAACTTCCATATTGTAGAAATCTGGGATGAGTTAGCAAGGGAAATGAGAATTTTCTTTCTTGGCAATATTTTAGACACACCAAAGCAGCACAATTTCTATTACACTTTATCTTTGAAACTTTACATTTCATTTGTAGGAAAATGGAAACTGTAATTATTCTTAAGCATATGGTTTGTTCCTTTCCCCTCCTTATTTGGTTTTGTAGCTAGCACTCTTTTTTTTTTCCTCCAAGGGCATGTAAAAGTCAAAATACTAGATATAAAGCCTCTGAAGTGTTTCTGCTCAAACTCTGTCTGTACAATCTGGGTTCTTTCATGTAGTTAGCTTACTGGCTTTTGACACTCCTATAAAAATATCCCATAGAGCTTTTCCTATTGCCTTTTCATTGACTCTTGCTGAGTGATAAAAATGAAATTCTGCAAAGGGCTTTGAAAACCATGCATATTGCAATTCCTGCAAATTTCAAATACTAATCAAGCGTGACTATAAAGAAACAACTACTGCACTAAATATTGCTACAGCGAGTTGAATTTCAAGCCATTATTAATTCATGGAAAACTTTTTTTTCCTCCTTAAGATTATGGGATCCGAAAAACTATCAGATAACAAAATTCCTGAGATCAAAGTTTTTGTTTCGATCACAGGAAAAACAACAACAACCACCTTATCTGATCTACTCCTGCGTGTGCATCTTCCTGGGATGGTACGGGACATCCCCAGCTCCGTATCCTGAATGAATAGTGCAGAGTATATTACCGACCAGGGCAGCACCTGCTTGGATGTGTTGCCTGTAAGTGATAGCTTAAGAAAAAGGAGACTTGGAATTACAGTAGTGTTTTTTTTTTAAGATTTTATTTATTTATTTATTTATTTATTTATTTATTTATTTATTTATTATTTGAAAGAACAAGAGAGAAAAAAAGAACACAAGCAGGGCATGCAGCCAAAGGAGATGGAGAAGCAGGCTCCCTGACGAGCGAGGAAGCGGGGCTCCAGGCTGGGGCTGGATCCCAGGACTCTGGGATCATGACCTGAGCCAAAGGCAGATGCTTAAGTGACTGAGCCACTCAGGCGCCCCTAGAAGTAGTGGCCTTAAGCAAGTAAGACTCCTAAATTTATTAAGGAAGAGTTCAGGTGAATTTCAACATGCATTTATTGAGAAATTGTTTAGTATGCTCGTCTGGGAAATATCTTCATTAGCTTCCCATTTGTAATTACAATCAATCACAGAATCTGTCTTCCCTATGAATTAGAGGGTGTAACAATTCCATACGTAAAAATGCAAAAGTTAGGTGTCACAAGAATATAATTCTTCAGACTTCATTTTTATCTTGTGCAATAGATGCCTCTTTATTTGAAAAAAAAAAAAAACTCATTGGATCTCTAGTTAACATTTACCATGTAGCGTAGCTAGCTCACCTCTGAATAGCCCATGGCACCCATGGAACTCAGGAGGGGCAATTTTCTGAACTTTCCTGTCTGTGAGTGCTTAGACATAAGTCAGTCATTTCCTACATTCTCTTTGGGTAAGAATGGTAGTTTTAGAGTCTGTGTAGTAAGTCACAGACGAAAACAAAAACAAAAATCTTATTAAGACAGGGTGCTCCACTGCATCTTTTTTATCCAGTCTGAGACTCCTAACTCTGGAAAATGAACAAGGGATGGTGGAAGGGGAGGTGGGTGGGGGGTGGGGTGACTGGGTGACAGGCACTGAAGGGGGGCACTTGGTGGGATGATATGCTATATGTTGGCAAATTGAACTCCAATTAAAAAAAAGACTGGGGTGCTGCTTCTCCAGGTTTGCTCCTTCTGGGCACCCAGATCTTATTCTTCCGGTTAGATGAAGTAGAACCAATTCAAACATGTGTCTAATAATCACACCAAGGGAATTCTTTATTTTGGAATTGAACGTAAATAACTAGAAGATTCGCCGTGAACGGCTGAATGCACCCCATGTGATGAGAGTTTGCTCTTCTGCGGCAGGAGCCGTAACCTGTACCCCTGGGTCGGGGCTTCAGGCCCGACTCCTCTTCTCTGAGCAGCTAATGAAAATACTTCACCCAGTCTCCTGCTCGACCTTCTTCTGCGGGTCCTCGATCTCGCTCTGGTCGCTTGGCAGCTTGGCAAAGCCCACGTCTTATTTTAGGAGCTTTGTTATTAGGTCTGTACATTGTTTTGTCCATAAATTACTAAAAGAACAGTCCCCTGAAAGCAGGTTGATTAAGTGGTTAACCTTTGGAGTCTGAACTCCAACCACTGGGTTTAAATCGTGACTCCCACCCGCTTCACGAGCCATTTGCTGATGTCTCCGTCTCTTTCTTTCTGAGATTGGCTCGATCATAGTGCCAGACCATAGGCTATTTTGAGGACTGCATTAGATGAAATAGGTTAAAGTTGGTACAGGACATAATAAACTCCAATTGAACCATAGCCATTTTAACTAACTTCTGCATCTCCAGGGGTTGATTGCCAAGAAAAACTTTGCTTCCAGACAGCACCTTCTGCAAAGTGCTGACCATGACCACCTGCTGTGCTCCTACAGTTTCTGGGTTTCTACTTGCTTCCACTTGTTTTCCCTTTGAAAACTGTATCTTCCTGGGAACTTCATGGCCCCTGAAAATGCCATGGTCATGGAAGTCAATTGGAAACCTTCTTTGGAGACGAGTCACTGACTCCTCTGAGTCCAAGAAATAGTGCAATTTTGCAGAGGCCTGGAAGCCCTGGCCTCCCCTAGATGGACACCTTCGCCATCTTACCTCAGCTGCGGCAGCTCAAGGAAGAGCACAGGCCTTCACTGTTTATTCAGTTTAAGCTCCATTTTTAGTAGACAACACGTGTTAAGTGCAAATGTTTGTTTTCAGTTGTTTCATGTCTAGTTCCCTGGGTGGACTTCCATGTGGAACATTTACTGGGAAGTGACCTCAGGAACAGCACAGAAAGCTGAGGAACAAAAGCAGGTCTAGGCAGAGGGGAAAGTTGAATCATAATACAGTCACAACAGAGACCTTAGCTGATGCCACCGGAAGCCCTGGAGCTGGTGTGGCTCTTGAGAGCTGTCCTGTGCTGGGGGCCAGGGGCCAGGGGCCAGGGGCCAGGCCTTTGTAGCACCTGCATGGGTCAGGCATTGGGTACTGTGGCTCCTGAGGAGGCAGAACCGGGGGTGAGGTGGCTTCCTTCAACTGAGAGCAAAGCCATTTGGATCCGGAGATGGCCGGTCAGTTTTGAAGAGGCTCTGGCTATTGCGTAGGGCACTCATTAATTGCAGAGATTGCTTCTGGTGGCCTGACTGGCTAAACTGGGGTTTCCTCATCATGTGTCTCTTCTCAGCCAGAAAGGACAATCTTGTAAATATGCCTATTTGGTTTTGCCCTACATGACTGTTGTCTACCAAGCAAATTTTATAGCCTCCTGAAGAAAGTTATCTAATGGGATTTCCTTTCTTTGGACGTTTCAGCTATGTCCTTCTAAGTCTTCCTCCATCTTTAGATTAAATTCATACCATGACTCTTCCTCCATAAATTCAACCTGTCGAGTAGTGAGAAGAGCCCAAGGCCAGAAAACAAAAAGCAGGTACCCTAAGGTCTAGACCCAGCTCACCACACTGAGAGGTCTCGCCCTTCACAGGCCACTTCATTTTCCTGAGTTATGCTTTCCTCACCAAAATAGGAAGTCTACCAAGTAATCTTTGTGCCCTGTCAGTTCTGAAAGCATGAGAGTCTGGCCTCTTCTGATAACATCAAGCAATGAAACTGCTGATCATCTTTAAGCAAGATTCACATAGAAGTGATTCACCACACGTAGGAACCTACATATTGCACTAAATTCAACAAGGGAGAGAAAACAAGCTCCATGGAAAAACTCATCACCGAGGTCAAAGTAGGAGCTACAAATGAAGAACGGATCTATAGGGAAATCAAGAAATTTTTAAGATTTTATTTATTTATTTGAAAGAGTGTGAGCAGGGAGAGGGGCCGAGGGAGAGGAAGAGGAAGGTAATCTCAGGCACATTCAGTGCTCAGAGCAGAGCCCCACTTGGGGCTCCATCCCATGACCCTGAGATCACGACCTGAGCCAAAGTCATGAGTCGGATGCTTAACTGACTGAGCCACTCAGATGTCCCAAGGAATTTTTATACCGAGTTTTCTTTTAAGCTTAATATTTAATCTAAACTTCAGATTTTCCTTATATTATTATTATGAGAAATAGAACATGGGGAGGTTCTCTATCAGAACTACTTAGAGAATTAGACAACATTGGTGCTCTGTCTTAAAGACCTTGACTGGCGAATGACAGGATGCACGCCATCAAGAGACACGTCCTTCACGTATCATAGAACATGTTCCTGTTCCTCAGTTTTAATAAAGGAACACTCCAATAATTCAGCATTCTTGTAAGTTGTGTGTAATTCCAGGCACAACAATGACTTTTACTCCGAAGCCTGGAGAACAGGTTGTATATAAAATACTGGGTCATTCCAACCTGGTCATCAGAAAATCTGGACTATCATTCATCCTCCCATTTAACACCAGGGAGGTTTTTCATTAAAACAAACAAAACAACGACTCTGACAGAAGTTCTTTCCCATTTCCAGGGAATACTATCTCAGTTTGGAAGTACTGACAGCCTAAAGTGAAATGTTCTAAGATCGCTCTTCATTTTATAGCAACCTATTTCCCTCTTCTCGGAAGGTTTAAATGTTTAAGAACATGCTGGAAGGAGAACCCACAGTCCTTTCATTCTTTCAACAGTTTCGAAATATCAGGCAGTTGTGTGAGGGCTGACAGCCTTGCCCCTCTTCTTCCCTGGAGATTAATTTATTTCCTGCAGTGCTTGCTCTTCACGGAAAATCTGACTCGTCAGCCTTCGCCAATGGGAGATCTCATCAGCAGAATGTTAATTATAAAAGCAAAATCATATACCATGTTGAAAAGGAAAAGCAGTTCTCCAGGCAAAGCAACCTGTTTCTTCTCTTGTCTCCTCACTCCTTCTCCCCTCGGCCTGTGGCTGGACTGGGACACCAAGGCCCGGGGAAGCCTCCTGCAGGACGGGGAGGCGCAGAGGGAAGCAGGCAGGCTTTGCACCCAGGCAGACCCAGGCCTGAACTCTTATTTCAAAGAGTGTCACATTTTCCTGTGATTTTGTTTCTTTATCTGTAAAATGAGAATTAAAATACCTGCCTCACATGAAATTGTGTAATGAGACTGGCACAGAGCAGACACTAAAAACGTTATTATTACAGAGTCAATCAACAGCTTTTGTTCAGCACCGTATTGATGGCAGTGGCATCATATTAACGGCTTCTCATGTGGGCTTACTGAGGAATCTGTTAGAAATTTGAAGAAATATGTTTTCCAGCAGTTAGGAGTCAGGAGTGTTAAACCAAGATGGATTATTGAGGTAGCCTGTTTGAAGTCCTAGCTTCCTCTCCATTTCTTTTTCCTGCTCCCTCCACTCATATAGTTTTCTTAATGTTCACTAACACTTGAAAACTTATCATTTTTTCACCAAATTTCTTTTTTTTAAGGTTTTATTTATTTATTCATGAGAGACACACAGAGAGAGGCAGAGACACAGGCAGCAGGAGAAGCGGGCTCCCTGCAGGGAGCCTGATGCGGGGCTCGATCCCGGGACCCCCCCCCCCCCCCCCCGCCGGGGTCACGACCTGAGCGGCGGGCAGATGCTCAACCACTGCGCCCCCAGTTGTCCCTCCCCAATAAATTCTTTAGATAACTCAAAGGCTGTTTGCTAGTAGTTTTAGTTCTATCTACTAGAACTTGACACTGCATTTGGGTTCTATTTTCAAAAAATATTTTCTCTGAAATAAAAACTATCAATTTCTATTTGATTCAGTCTCAGAAATAAAATTTGGATGAATCAAACCTTAAGACAAAGAAGAGGGATGCCTGGGTGGTTCAGGCGTTGAGCACCTGCCTTTGGCTCAGGGCGTGACCCCGGAGTCCCAGGATCAAGTCACTCATTGCGCTCCCTGCAGGGAGCCTGCTTCTCCCTCTGCCTGTGTCTCTGCCCCTCTCTCTTTCTGCATCTCTCATGAATAAATAAATAAATAAAATCTTTTAAAAATATATAAAAGACAAAGAAGATAATAAAGTGCCAGTAAGTAGCGATGAAGTTGAGAAATACTAAGTGAAAAATCAAAGTCAAATTTTTAAGCCTAGAATGATCACGATTTTTGTACTATGATTATGATTAAGAGATCTGTTCAAGTAAATTAATTTTTTCTTGTTTCCCCCATGTTTTTTATGATTTGAGTGTGAGACAACAGAGAGAGAGAGCAATCAAAGCATCAGATGATCAAATTAAAAAAGATATGTTATGGTGCAAACTCATATAATAACTCAGACCTAAACCACAGGGTTGCTTACAAGCAGAGGTGAGCTGCGTGCGTGGTGTGCAGCTTACAATAGATGGCTTTCTTTCTTTCTTTCTTTCTTTCTTTCTTTCTTTCTTTCTTCTTCTTTCTTTTCTTTCTTTCTTTCTTTCTTTCTTCTTTCTCCTTTTTTTGAGCTTTTTTTTTATTGGTGCTCAATTTTTTTTATTTTTTTATTTATCAATTTTTTTTTATTGGTGCCCCAGTGCTCATCCCGTCAAGTGCCCCCCTCAGTGCCCGTCACCCAGTCACCCCCATCCCCCCCACCTCCCCTTCCACCACCCCTTGTTCGTTTCCCAGAGCCAGGAGTCTCTCATGTTCTGTCTCCCTCTCTGATATTTCCCACTCATTTTCTCTCCTTTCCCCTTTATTCCCTTTCACTATTTTTTATATTCCCCAAATGAATGAGACCATATGATGTTTGTCCTTCTCCGATTGACTTATTTCACTCAGCATCATACCCTCCAGTTCCATCCACGTCGAAGCAAACGGTGGGTGGTTTTCTTTCATAGGACAAAATAATACTGTTCTCCTGACCGAGGACAGTATGTTAACTTGTGTAGAACAGAGAACTGCATCTGTACGGTAACCTCCGCCTCTGACTGTTACGGAATCGTGCACAGATCATGGATTGATCCCTTTTAATGGTAAATGCAATTTTAAACTCAAGTTTACTTCGAAATAATAAGCTTTGGAGTCTCTCCCTAATTCCCTATTTACCCTCATAAATAACCTTCAATCTTATCATTTTAAGCTTCCTTTCTCCTTTCTCCTAATCTTTGTTCTGGTTGGCAGGTGAGAATCTTGCTTGTATCCGTTATTCCAAACCAATTCTGGTTCTCATTTTTTTTAAAGAAACCTGTCTTTATTCTGACCAATGAACAAAGCAAAGGAAAAAGGAACAGATGACAATAACTTTCAAAACTCATTGCAGTGATTCTCTAACTTCTTGTATATAAAAAAAGTCACTTCATGAGTGTGTTAAAAATACATTTTCTTGGAATCTGCTCTCTAGAGCAAAATGGGCAAACTGGCAACAAGAGAGTCTGTCCCCATTGCCTGTTTTTCATGTCCACGAGCTGAGAATATTTTTTTTCATTTTTTAAAATTTGAAAAAGATAAAGAAAACAATCTTTTCTGACACATGAAAATTACATGAAATTCAAACTTCAAGGTCCTATAAAGTTGACTTGCAACAAAAGCCACACTCATTTATTTAATGTTACCTATGACGGCTCTCATATTGTCTAAGCAGAGTGGAGTGGTTTTGACAGAGACTATATGCAAAGCTTAAAATAGGGCTCTTTCAAATAGGGCTCTTATCATCGAGCTCTTTAGAATAAAAGTCTTCTAACCTCTGCTCTAAACAGTCTGATTTGGTAGCTCTCAGATGGAAACTAGGAATCAACTTTGACATGTTTTTTTGCAAGACTATGAGGCAGTTTGCAGGAACTATGAACAACTTTCTCTTCCCACTCATCACACTGTCACACCCGCTCTATCAGCAAATCTTGTTGGTTTTATCCTCAAGCAATATCTAGAACATGCCTTTTTTTTTTTTTTTTTTTTAACCATGTTTACTGTTGTCAACCTAATCCAAGTCATCATTGTTTCTTGTTTGGATTCTTGCACTGGTTTCCTGTCCGGTCAGTCTGCTTCTGCCCTTGCTTCATACCGTTCATTCTCAACACAACAGCCAAGGAGAATGTGTGAAAACCTTAGCTCATGTAACTCCTTTCCTCCAAACCCTCCAATGATCTCTCTACTCCTTATCCTTTCTCACCACCCAGCTACGTTGGCTTCCAGCTGTTTTTCCTACACTCCCGACGCGCTCTATCCTCAACACCTACACAGACTGTGTTCTCCAAGTGGTGTATCTTCCCCTGGAGAGTGACGTGACTTCCAGCTTCGTCTTCTGTAGGTCTTTCCTTAGCCACCACCTTCTTAGTGATACCTTCTGTTGAGACTTCATTTAAAATTGTAACCTTCCTGTTTGGGGCTACCTGTCTCCCTTATGTCTTTCAACATGCTGTACACTTGGCTTCTTAACTTTGATTAGGGGTCACCTTTCCCACCTGAAGGCACCATGGAGGCAGGGATTTCTATCAGGTTGCTCTATCATTGGATTCTAAAAGAGTGCCTGGCTGGTGGTAGGTTCTTGATAAATATTTCTTTACCAAAGAAATGAGCACCAGACTCCCAGTTTGTACTTGACAGATAATACATGACAACTATCAAGCATTTCTTGTGTGTAGAAACAGTTGCCAGGAGTAGGAATATAAGACCCGCCTCTGGAAAGGGGTGCAATGTGATGAGAGGAAGAATAAAGCAGCTATTGCAATCTCTCCAATGACTTAATTACAAAAGGCCTTAAGGGAAGTAGAGGAGAGGATGGGTACAGATGTGAGAGTGGGTACATGAGTGAAAATCCAGTTGAAAATGTACAGAAGAGATTCCAGGAAACTGCATTTCACAATCGAGCTGTTCCCTGCCAGAAGTGGATATGCTCACTGCAGGTTCTACTGTTCATCAACTGGTTGGGGAGTTTGAAGAGACTGGATCCCCAAGTTCAGGAAAGGGAAAGTGAGTGGGGTGTGACTAGTGGTGGTTCAAATTCACTCTTTAGGAAGCATCAGTATTAGAAGGGAATGTAAAGCAATTTTAGATAGACTTGAACTGGATTCCTATAAAGTAAGAGGAAATGGAAGTTTTCCTCTCACCTTTATCTTCTCATTCAAAAAACTCATCCTATTTTACGTATGTAAAGCTTTATTTTGTGGATTGAATAGTAAGCTATTTTTACAAGGATGTCGATTTTAACCACGAAAAGATACTTTTTAGAGAGAAAAACAAAACCAAACTGCATTGTTTATCTGTTCTCCTGCGGATGGAGTGTTTGACTAGGTCTCCAAGGGGTGTGTGAGATGCTATGCCCCTCAGTTAATTTGATCGTTTGAGTAAATGTGAATTCAGAAGCAATCAGTGAATATTCAGTTCAATGTAAGAAACATCACCTCCATATTAAGTTTGTGACATTTCCAAAAGGAATGGTTGATGAATGCCAAAAGAGTTGAAGCTTTTAAAGCATTTTCAATTTTAAAATCTAAATTATTGTCAGAAAAATCAGTTCCTACACATTTTGAGATTCTTAAAGGTAACACCACAAAGAACTCAATTCCTATTCAATGTGAAATCCGCTCTGTCAACTCCAACTGGCCACAAGAACACAGGTGTTATTTGGGGTCTTCTTATACCCGCTGGAAAATTGGGCCAGATCAGGCAAGGAAGGGCAACTTCTAAGGTCCCTTCCAAAAATATGATTATTTAAATCCTATTATTTTATACTGAGATAATCTGATTATTCTAATGCCGTCACCTCCCATTTTCCTGCTTAACTATGTCCTACCTTAAATCAGTTTATTGACAAGGGAGAGTGAGACTAATAACTGTCAAGATGACAGATTGAACTTTCAGACTACAGGCTTATAATAGTTTTATGTGAACATGAGATGACAGTAACAGGTAATATTTCTGTAGCAGTTTCCATTGTACAAAGCACTTGCAGGGCCATTATTTCGTTTGATATTTCCTCAACTCTGTGATTCAGTTATTACTATCACAACTCATTTCATGATAGAGAAGTGGAACTGAGATGTTCCTCCAGACATACGGTCTGGAAGTCTTAGAATCAAGAATCAGACCCAGTTCTTCAGAGTCCCTTTTTCTCTACTACAATATCTCGATGTCATTTGCCCTCACCCCTTTCTCCCCCCACGGAAAACGATCCTGTGAGGGAGAAATAATGTTGTTAGCCCTTTCTACAGATAAAGTCACAAAGATGGTAGGTGATAGAAGTGGGAATTAAATCTGGGCGTACTGCCTAAAAAGCCTGTGTTCTTTCATCTATAATGTATATTCGACAGTGGGTGATCTTTTTGTTGTTTGTGATGTGAGGAAGACCTAAAAATATAAAGGCAGCAGTTGGGGCTAAACGGATAATGAGAGAGGATGAAATCAAGAAAAGCACGGAATCCAGGCTTTCTCTCATTAGGCCACTGACTAGCCCACCCCACCCCACCCCACCCCGCATCTCCAACCCCCAGCCCCACTTAGCTCTAAGAGATGTTGATACAGGAATGAAAATTGAGACTTCCAGGGAAATTAATGCAATGTGTGGGGAAACCCCACGTCTTTCTGCTTCGACATCTCTTGTCTTCCTTCCCAGTTAGTCTGCAAGCTCCTCAGAGGTCACAACACTCTCTTTTGTCTTTGTATCTCACACATATAATAAAAATAGCTAACAGTTGGTAAGACAGTAAAGCTCTTTAGTGTTAAATGTAAAACTCTTTATATCTATTGGCTCACGTAATCCTCATCATGAGCCTGTAAAATAGGAAGTATTACCCCTTCTCTTCTCTTCTTTTTAAAGATGAGGAAATGGGGTGCATAAAGGTTAGGTAACTTCCTTAAGGATACAGAGCTAGTATGTAGCAGAGAAGGAAGGAAAGGAGGGAGGGGAGGCTGCGTGGGAGAGGAAAAAGAGGAGAAAGGGGGGGAGTGAGAGGGATAGAAGAAAAAACAAAAGGAAGAAGAGAGAAAGGGAAGGAGGAAAAAAGGAAGGAAGAAAAGAAGGGGGAAAAAGAAGGAAGAAGGAAGGAAGGAAGGAAGGAAGGAAGGAAGGAAGGAAGGAAGAAGGAAGGAAGGAAGGAAGGAAGAAGGAAGGAAGGAAGGAAGGAGGAAAGGAGGAAAGGAATGAAGGAAGGAAGTCATAGGCTAGTGAGAACTCAATGTCAAGAGCCTCCAAGTGTTCCTCTTCAGGCCACGTGGTAGCCATTCAGAGACCACGTATGGGGAACAAGAGAGGATGGCTTTTCTGCACCTCTTGACCATTATAGTGCATGCTGTCAGGAATTTTTCAGCAACCCCCCCACCCACCATGCTTCCACAAAGCCAAATGGAAAGGAATGAGGTGTCCTGCTTGAACACAGAAGTCCTACTTGCAGTGCAGCTCGCTTTACTTGAGGCTTTGACATGAGGCTATTCTATGTTCAGGTCAAATCCGCACATGCTCATTAGAAGCTGTAGGTCATTCTGCTTAGGCTCGAAACCTGTTGCTTTTCCTTTGGTTTAATTTATAGATATTCTTTTCCTCCTCTGCAGTCTTTACACCAGCAGGTTTGGGCTCCTTTTTGCAGGCATCGCTCACAGCCGAGGTGTTGGGTCTGTGATCAGACACTTTGAGGGCACAATCAAGCTTCAGTCTCTTACTCGCTGTGTGATTGCTGGGCAAGTCTCTTCACTGCGAATTCAGTTGTTTACCTTTCACTGCCTGTGTTCTAGAGATTTTAGAAAGAGATACTAAAATGCAAAGAAAAACATTTTGTAAATTGAGAAAGACTTTACAGATTTAAGACAGTTATTTCTTAAATACCTGTCTTGAACATGAGAGACTTAACTCTGAGAAACGAACAAGGGGTGGTGGAAGGGGAGGTGGGTCGGGAGATGGGGTGACTGGGTGATGGCCCTGAGGGGGGCACTGGACGGGATGAGCACTGGCGGCTACGCTATATGTTGGCAAATCAAACTCCAGTAAAAAAAATATATATAAAAAAAGAAGAAGAAATACCTGTCTTATTCCTAAAGAATTTATATTTCTTCCTTGTTTTTTTTGTTTTGTTTTGTTTTTGTGTGTGTGTTTGCCTCCTCTTGTTTTGCCCCCAATTATTTTTCAAAAAACATACATGCATGCGAGTGTACTATTAAACGGTGTTTGAAAGCACATGGTTTTCTTTCCTGCTATTTCCAATACACATTTCTGATGAACTCCTCTGTTTTTTCTTTACTTATAGAAATCTCCAAAAGCAAAAAACATCAAAAATAATGAGATGTGACTGAAGCCAGCTGGGCAGTGAACATAAATGTTGCAATGGAAAAGTAAGCTTCACCTTCAAGCTGAAAACAATTCCTCAACAGACCTCAGTAGAAACTGGCCACTGCAGAGGAGGGGAAAAACCAACCTTGAAAGTTTTAACAGATTATACTTAACGGAAAAAAAACTACGATATGGAATTCACATGGTCTGTTCCTTTGTGCCCAAATTTGTATATATATATTTTTTTGTTACTTAGGACATATTTATTTAATGTGCATACTTCTTGTGGTTCTTGTTTCCCCTTCCAACCATGAAGCAATTGAACAGTAATTTTATATTTCAGTTCCTGAGTAAAAACCAGTTGGAAATAGGATAAAAGCTCACCAAATATTTTCAGTTTTTCAGAATTTGTTTTGCCGTTTTGCCAGAATTGTCATCATGCCTGCTAAAAATAACTTTAAAAAATAATTATATCTGAGAGTGATTTAAAATACCCCACTTTCTTATCGTATTTCCTTGGGGCTGTGAAAACGAGTTTGACTTCACATTTTCAGTTTGTCTGTAAATAAGTGTTTGAGGCTTAACAGCCAAAGGGACCCTGAGTCACAGGGATTTTCTAGAACTTTCTCCCCTGCATCCTAACAACCAGAGTTCATGAGGGAAATATCACCAAAGATCTGACAATATGCTGTAGTATTTTATGTACTGTATACCAGATAACCCTTTAGACCAATGCTTGTCAGGATTATGGGAAAATCATCTCATTTATGTATCACTATGTATTAAGTATGCAGGGACAATATTATTTTGCCTCTAGCAAAATGAAGAGAGAGGGGAGCTATCTTGTTAGTTACACAGGAATTTAATGGCAAGCTTTGGGCTTTGATCATAGGTCATATCTGTACAAAACACTGTTGGCTAATCTTCCATCTCATAATTTTATTAGATATAAAAGTTATTCATTGGTCTGGTACCAAAGAATTTCTAAAGAAAACAAATCATGAAACATCTTTCAACAGAAAAAAAAAAAGCCTACAGTAAGAGATCTTTCTCAAAATGTTTATATTCTGACAGTTTACATCCTCTTACCTTTTTTTCTTTTTAGGCAGAAATGAATCCTGATTTCCAAAACCCTAAAGAGTGTTTAGTGACTTGATGCGATGCTATAGTTTGTTATTTACAACTTCAAAAATTTTCTGAGATAGTTTCACCTTTACTTCTCTTGCTGGCTTGTGCCTATAACGAGAATTTTTCAAAGCTTATGTCCTCACATTTAATTATTGAATTCCATAGAGAATCCTCTCCTGATTCAGCAATGTTGGCAAACTCCTGAAACTCACAGGCCAGTTTTCTATTTTTCAAACAACTGTGAATAATTAGTGGTTTTTATTTGTTACTTTTAGTAAGCCCAGTTCTTTGATTGGAAAATCAAGAGAATGCATGTCTTAGTTTGGTTGGAAACCCTCGGGGTCTTTCTCGTGGACATCATACATAAACACCCCAAACTTAATACAAATCCTTTTAGGTACTTTGCTTTCCAGCTCTCTTGCTATTGAAAGATGTTCATCAACTTCACTCATCTGTGGAAGATTTTTAGAAGGTTCAAAATAAATTTTCTAATTTTCACTTGTTTGTGTGTGTGTGTGTGTGTGTGTGTTTATTAATGTCCAACTATGGAATAATTCTCTTCTCATAAAAACTAAGTTAAAATTCTTGAACTGCAATTGAAATCAGTTCTTCACTATCAAGAAGAAGGCCACACGTGTAAAGAAGCCAAGAGAAGAGAGATACTGTCCTCCTGCCCTTCGGCCACAAGCAGGGACCTGTAATACTGGACACAATGACCAAATTTCACAGAATGGTGAGGCTGTAGAGATAGCTGCCAAGATTCCCAATTATTAATGTTGCCTTCCTCCTAACTGAATCAGGCAAATAGTTTTGGAGGGGGATGGAAAGGAGTGAGAAATGGACAAAGGAAAGTATTCTTTTTTTGGAGATGTGTTCAGCTCTTATAATCAGGACTTTAATATACAAAGTGTATGTTTTAAGATCAAAGTCCACAATAATGACACTTCCGGATGTCTATCCAAAGGCTTAAGACACATGTACTTCTAAAAGGAAAGGGATATATAAAATTCATGGGAATATATCCTGATAGGCTGGAATACTAAAAACTGAATCTAATAGAATGAAAGTGTAAAAATATTTCCACAATTTTACCACTTGTACTGCTTCGATTTGTACTAACCCTTCCCCTATTCTCCCTGCCACCAATCTACTCTTAATGAAGTAGCCATCACGATCTCATTAAAACACGTATTATTTCACGCCACATTGCTTCCCACTTCACTCAAGAGTAAAAGCCAAAATTCTTAAAATGATCTACAAAGTCCTACATTATTTATTGCTTTCACCTCTCTGGCCTCTTCTCTTCTCACTCATTGAGCTCGAGTCATGCTGGCCTCCCCACTGCTCATCAAACACGCCAGGATGGTCTTGCTTCAAGGTCTTTGCATTTTCTTTCTCTGGGAATGTTTTTTGCCCAGATATCCACACAGGTCACTCCCTCAGAGTGCGAATGCCCAACCAGAACACACTACCTCAAATCATAACCTCAACTCTACCTAGTTCTTCCTAACTCCTTCCACATTTTATTTTATTTTTCTCCTTAATAATTGATTCTACCTAACATACTATAAATCTTCAAATCCTGGAGGGGGGGCACTGGTTTGTGCCAATACAGCTAGGATATGATTTGTTTTATGTGCTCTATATTGGTCAGAAGAAAGAGAAGAAGGGACTCAAAGGATTCATCTCAGCTCTTTCGACTAGACTAGCTCTTTCTCCACAGGCCAAGGGACCTCTGCTATGCTTCCAAGGGCCACTATATATGTCTGTTTTTATTATAAATTGAGAAATGAGGTAATGGCCACTGCTACTGTCTATGGAACCAGTAGACTTACCGTGAGATAAACTTGGCCCAAAAGGCTCTGTGTATTACTTGACCTACTTTATGAGAGGATCAATTCAAGCACTCTGTCCATGACTATTACGGTTGTTTATTACATATTCTATCATTAGGGTTCTGAAGCCTCAAAAAGAATGGGAGTTAGCTACATACCCCATGGGTGACTGGAAACATACTTGTACTGAGGGGCAGTCGAGCCTCTTTGTCTTCTCTATTCTGATGTGACTGACACTCTTATCACCTTTTTGTCATTTTTTAGAGCAATGCAATGATTGGGCACATGAGATGCTGCACTTGGATGTCTGAAGCTTCCAGGGTTATCTTCCCTGCATAGTGCTCCAATCTGCTTTCTTCCCTTTATTAAAGCTAAATGAGCTTAATGCTGGGTGAGCCTATTGTGTCTAGCATATCTGATTGACAACCTGAATGTGAAACTCATTTTAGGGGTCTTTTCCTTGCAAGAAGACAAAGGAAACAAAAATATTTTTAAAAATTAATAATTAAAAAAATAAAAATAAAAATAAAAAATTAATAATTAAAAAAAAGGCACAACCGAAGAGATCGTTGATGAGATGGTAAACCTTAAGTTCTCACTTAGCATCAAAGAAAGACAATAAAATATATAAATGAGATGTTAAAAGAGGTTGAGATGAGTTTAAGAAGACCTAGCATTTATCTAATTAAACCAGGAGAAATAAAGTGAGTCGTGCAAGGCTGAGCTGAAGCAATATTCAGAGATGATATGTGAGAATTTTCTAGAATAGATAAATGATTCTAATTTTCAGATTTTAAAAGTATAGCTTATCTCAAGAAAGATAAAAAAAAGTAATTTCCCAACACATCATATGATAGTGAAATTTGAGAAGATGAATACAAAGATAAGGCTAGGGCAATAATTGGGAAAACTCTAGACTTTTCTAAGGTCAAAACAGAAGCTAGAAGCTGGGGTTCTGGGGGGGCGGGAAATTTTCAAGAACTTTGAACCAAATGAAATAATTTTTAAAAAGAAGAATAAAGGCTTTCACAGATAACCAAAAAACAGGATTTGCAGTAACTTGGGCCGCCTGGGTGGCTCCGTGGTTGGGCATCTGCCTTTGGCTCAGGGCTTGATCCCTGCCTGGGGATGATTCCCTACATCCGGCTCCCCACAGGGAGCCTGCTTCTCCCTCCATCTGTGAATCTGCCTCTCTCCCTCTGTGTCTCTCGTTAATACATAAAATAAAATAAAATAAAATAAAATAAAATAAAATAAAATAAAATAAAATAAAATATAAAATATAAAATATAAAATATAAAATAAAATAAAACAAAATAAAATCTTAAAAAAAAAAAAAGGATTTGGCATAACTTGAATTCTCAGTACAAAGCTACATAAAGGATGTACTCCAAAAAGGAAAATACATCCAGAAATAAAGATCTAAGAATCAAGAAGGAATGGTATATTAAAAGAGAATTTACAGAATGAGAGAAGATTTTTGCCATATATACATCCAACACAAGAATTATATCCAGAACATATAAATAGCTCCTACAAACCATTAAGTAAAATGCAGACAACCTAATTTTAAGAGAAGAAAAGGACTTAAGCAGGCATTTCATATACAAGGATATCCAAACGGATAATGAGCATATGTAAATGTGCTCAAAATCACAGCAGTCTTTAGGGAAATGCAAATTAAAGCCACAATGACATATACCATTACAAACCCACCAGATGGCTAAAATGTAAAAAAATAATAAGTTTTGAAAAAAGTGTGGAGCAATCAGATCTCACACTTATTGCTGATGGGAGTTTAATCTGATACATTTATTTTGGCAAATCACAGAACCTCCTCAAACGAAGCCTAGCCTGACCTGTGACCCAGAATTTCCACTCTTAGGTGTAAACCCAGCAATACTGACACATTTGCTCACCAATGAGACCTGCACAGAGATGTTCGTACCAGCCTGGCTCATAATAGTTCCAAACTGGAAACGATCCATGCCCACGAGCTGTAGAGCAGACAAATTGTGGAAATTGAGGCAGCAACGATGATACCGCAACAGCATGAAGATATTGGAAAGCCATGATGCTGAATGGTAGAAGTCAGACACCAAAATGGCATAAGCTGGGGCGCCTGGGGGGCTCAGTGGGTGAAGCATCTGACTCTTGATCTCGGCTCAGGTCATGACTTCAAGTTGGTGAGACCAGGCCCCGCACTGGGCTCTGCGCTGGGCACGGAACCTGCTTTAGACTCCCCCTCCTGTACCTCTGAGAAAAATACTATATACTGTATGATTCCATTTATGTTCATTTTAAGAACAGGCAATACCATTTTGTTAAATAGGAGGAAGTATGCAGCATTGGGGTTGAGAGTGACTGCGAGGGGTACAGGAGAACTTCCCGGGGACACCAGAAAGGTTACAAATCTTCATCTATGGTCTGGGTACGTGGGCATACACATAGGCACAAGGTCATCCAGCTTTACATGGAGCAGTGGTGCATTTCACTCATGTGTGTGATCAAACAAGAACATGATGAGAATAAGTCTCAGAATAGTACTTACCCCCGGGGTAAAAGTTGAGGAGGGATTGGGATGGGAATCTAAGGGCCTTCAAATATATTGGTAATGTTCTATTTCTTATGCCTGTTGGTGGGTCTGTGGAAGTTTTTTTATTCTTTATATGTATGTATATGGCATGTATATAATATCATATGTTATATGTCTATGTTTTTACATATATGAAATATTTCATGATGAATATAAGAAAACTGATGTAAGGATAACACTGCTATTTGATTTGGCCAACAGAGGAAGTACACAGTCAGCAAACCTCCTTCCAAGTAGACATTAAAATTCCCCGTGAGCACTTTATTTAATCATATGTAACGTAAGGAGGCACATATGTTTGCTCCGCTTTTGCTCGACTACTCTGTGAGTAGGCATATACTTTTATCTTGCTGGAACGCGTTTTTCCCTTGGGATAATCTCATAAATATTTTCATGTATTCATCCCACATACTAATAAAAGATAAGAAACACATTCTCTTCAGCATGGTTCTTAAAATGCCCCCAAATCTTTTTGTTAAAAATAAATGCCTTCTACATTGTATGTCAAATTCTTATCTCATGCAGTATTCAAAAGCAAAAGCTGAACTCTTTAGTCAGTGTTATCAGGGTATTTAATAAATACAATATTTATACCTTTTTGGACATCACCCTGATATTTAATTGATCTGATTTTATTTCCTTTTGTGTATCCTAAGGAAACCTCAAGCTTGGGTTGAATGCTTACATCGCATGTTAAGATAATGAAGGATTCTGATTTCTAAGTTAGAGATTCATAGTGAAATAGTAGCAGAAATGTTTTAAGTGGTCATATCCTTGACTAGAGTAATTGGAGCTATTGGAGGAGAATGGCCGAATCATTTCTCATCTTTCATTACATGGAAACAATTGCCTGATGATATTTCAGCTGGACTATCGGTTTTTACATCTAAAGTATAAAAAGGTAAAAAGTAGCCATATATTTTTTTCTCCTTTAGATTCTAGAAGTCTAAAATATTAATTCACTTCCAAATATGTTTCCCTTAGGAGAGTGGGAATTAGACCATATATTTTGCTTTATGTTACTTGGTGATTTTTGTCATTGCGGTTTGTGTTTGAGTAATTGAATTATTTCATTTTGGTATGTGTACAGAAAGATATACTCAAAATACTACTATGTCCTATTCTCACAACAAAGTCATGGGGAAGGGAAATTTTTAACATAGGTTTACAGTCTTGGAATAACTTGATAACCCAGGACTGGTAACCCATAAAACATGGAAATTAGAGGTGAAGGTAGACTTCAAATAAATCTATATACCTAGGACTGTTAAAGTAGGGAATAAATAAAACCGCTAACCAGGTGCTTTCAAGTTCCCTATAGACACTAATACTGGGAGTTTAAGCACAGGAAATTGGAATTTGTGGGAAATCTGGGAAATTTTCCAAATCATAAGTTTTTCTTATATTTTAAAATGGCAATTTATGTGCTTGAAAATAATAATGCATGTCTATAATAATAAATAGTGAATCATTTTGTGTGACCGAGTTTTAGTTTCAGAGGTTTTCAGTTCAACAATAAAGATATGATAATAAATACACAAGTTATTATTCTTAAGAGAAAATATATTGTGATAAAATGTAAAAATGATGTCTACCTGAAATAGATATTTGATTATTAGAAACAAAGCTAAAGAAGGGAAAATTAACAAAATAAATGTTAAATAAAAATCATCAAAAATTAAATGATAATAACACAATTAATTATTATTTAACTCTTAAACAATTCTTAAAATCAAATTTTACAACACACAAGGCAGTAATTGTCCTCATCCGTAATCTTGATCTTTGTTCTGAGACAAATTTTCCAGGCATAGAAAATGCTACATCGATGTTGGTTGAATTATTAAGATGAGTTGTTAGGGTACATGTTGCTTCCTATTGACTCCATTTGAACAGTGAAAATATTTTGTCTGCTGGATTTTGGTCTTGCCATTGATATTGCTTAGGCTGTATTAGATTTTAGCTCAGGTTCTGATTTCATGTCATGGTATTCAACATTTCTGTCTTCTTTTGTGCATTTCTTCTGTTAGCGTAGCTACAAAGAGCTACAGCTTAGAGCAAATATTTAATCCCTGGAAAGGCCAGGCAGTGTTACTAAGACACTGTAATAGTCCAGCCTCTGAGCGAGGTCAACAGTACTCCTCCACAGAATCATGTGGCAAAATTGACAACTAAAGGCTTTTTTGCTTATGAAACTTGATATTCTTGGAACATTATTCATCAATTTGTGTAAAATAAACTACACATATAAACTTCTTAATTTTATTTTATTTTATTTTTTTAGCAAGAATGCCTCATCAGGAACAGCAATGAGAACTACAAATACCCAACTACAATATAACAACAGCAATAAGAAAACATCAATATTAGATTTGGTCACTTCTCTCCTATATGCTCCTGTTCTGATTCATAGATACATCCTGCTTAAAATTTGACTCAGTTATGGCAAAACATAAGTTTAAATATAAGTTATGAAGAAGGAAAGAGAAGGTCTACGTTTTTCCCCTGATTTCTGCAAGTATAAAGCTTAATGGTATTTATTTCTCAAGATTATTTCAGATGTCTTGCTCAATCAGTTCATTTCAGGATACCAACCATTTATTATGTCATTTCTACAGAGTGTATTTAAACCAATCATAAATGGGAATTTTAGTAAAATTTTTAAAATTTGATTTTTATAATAAATAATATGCCCAGAATTATAATCCATCTTTTAAAATGCCCTAATTTATTTTCTCTAAATTAAATGAAAAATTTCCTCATTGGAAAAAAGGAAGCTCAATTTTTATTTTTAAGTGTTTCTGTGACCAATTAGCTTCCTAGTCTAACAGCTGGCAGCTATGTTAATTACTTTTAATGATAAAATTACCCTGATCTATTTAGCCATTCAATTAAGATAAAAAGTTTAACAATCTTTTAGATTTCATTAAGTACTTTTAATGATAAAACTATACTAATCTATTAGTCACATAATTAGGGTAAAAAAATCTAAAAATATTTTAGATTTCATTACCTATTTTTATTCTTCATTTATTTTTTTATTACCTATTTTTAGAAATTTTCTGGACAATAAGAATGGCATGGAACTTACAACATATTGTGTCAATAATCAATTAATTCTTGTCTTATAATACAAAAGCTCAGAATAAATTTTGAAAAATAATATTAAAATAAATTTATTTTAATTAATTTATCACCATTGAACAAGTACAAAGCAATACAATTTTAAAGTATATGCAAAGTAAATAACAGTAAAAAAAACAAAGAAAAATGGAATATATTTTTGTATTTACTTACTTTTACAACAGCTTCGTAGAGATGTAAGTGACATACAATAAACTGCACATATTTACAATGGAAAGTTTGATTAATTTGGACATATGTTTAAGCTCTAAAACCCTCACCTCAATAAACATAATTAACATACCCATAGTGCCAAAAAATTTCCTTGCATACCTTTACATTTGCTCCCCCTACTTTTCTCTGTCCCTCCTTTCTGTCTTCTTTCTATCACTATAAGTCAGTTTGTATATTCCAGTGAAATAAGTGGAGTCATAGAGTCTATACTTTTTTCTTTTACTTTTTTGTTAGCATAATTATTTTGAGAGTCATACATGCTGTATTGCATGTATCAATTGTTTAACCTTTATTTTACTGAGTAGTATTCCACTGTGTGGCTATACCACAAGTTGTTTATTCATTCACCTCCTAATGAATATTTAGATTAGTTCCAGTTTTTTGCTAGATTAGTTCCAGTTTTTTGCTATTAAAATAAAGCTACTAGGAACAATTGTCTACAAGCCCTTTTGTGGATATGTGCTCCTATTTCTTTTTTTTTTTAAATTTTTATTTATTTATGATAGTCACAGAGAGATAGAGAGAGAGGCAGAGACACAGGCAGAGGGAGAAGCAGGCTCCATGCACCGGGAGCCCGACGTGGGATTCGATCCCGGGCGTCCAGGATCGAGCCCTGGGCCAAAGGCAGGCGCTAAACCACTGCGCCACGCAGGGATCCCTGTGCTCCTATTTCTAATGCATAAATATCTAGGAATAAGATGTCTGGGTCATACGGTAGGTATATATTTAATTTTTTATGAAACTCTCAAAATAATTTTTCCAAAATTATCCTATGTTCATTTCAATCAGCTGCGTATGGGATTTCCAGGTGTTCCATATCATGGTGTATGTTCAATCCTCTGTATGTGTGTGTCTTGCATGCTGCCACTATACACAATTTTCAGTTACCATGATTTAGTTAAATACACCAAATAATAACAGTCCCCTAACAACATGGTTAAAATTTTAGAATCACAGTAAGTGAGCTAAGTGTACAAAGTGCAAACAGGGCTGCCAGCTATTCATTCTGCAAATCTCTATGTAAAGAACACACATGTATATATTGATCAGTGACTAATCACGTTACTTCTTTGGAAGTATGCTGGTGGCCTCTCACACACTGCACATCTGTTATTCCTTGTGTTCACACAGGACAGGACAGCAAAGCATGTAATCGTGCTGCTTCCTGGTCCCCCAGTGATAAACTCATCTGACACTTTAGAAAATTAGATAGTTCAAAATAGGTGTCAAAGGGGCCAACAAAAATGCATGTTCATCAAAGAAATGAAAGACAGTAACACTGGCAGTGAAATTTGGGTGGGACATGAATGCAGTTGGGAACAGCAGGTGAGGGTGGGAAGGTCGACGTGGCTGCCATCAGAGACTGTAAGCACGCAACCAGGCAACCTGGTGAAGGCCACCCCAACAGCCTGAAGGAGAACGAAGCGGAGGAGGTGGTGACTGCACAAGTCTGCACGTTAGAGGAACTCTCTGAGATATTTCACAACATTGAAAGGATGCGACACTGGAAGCCATCCAAACCTAGAAAGGAAAATGACAATTCACCAAGGTTTGCTCACTCTGTATTGTAAGAGACACCGGGAGAAAGAGGCAAGGACCGGCCACATGATTCTTTTACAAAGAAATACGACACCTTAATTCCCCAGGTTCCCAATGCTTTCACTTAACGGTGTATTAGACAAATATTAGTTTTGCTATTTTCATTTCCTTATACATTTATGACAGATAGTAAGTTGTTTGCATGTTTAGTCAAAATTTGCAAAGGTTATGGGACCATTTTAAAGGTTCTCATTGACTGTCAAGGTCACTGCACAATCCCAGCTTACACAATCATTTTTATGGTTCCTTGCCACCATGCAAAGCAAGGACTGAGGATCTAAATTATGGAGGCATATAGTTCAACTTCGGCAATAAATACCTCACAGTGTCAAAAATAACTAAGGGACAGTGGTACAACTATATTAAATAGAAAGTGTTACCAAAATAAGAGATGAACGATTAATAACTCTTTGGGAATGATACCGTGGGAGGGAACATGTAAGGCTGGACCGACTAATGTCCAGGAGTCCACAGCTCCTTCTCTCTGCACCAAAATCTCCCGCATCCCAGTGACGATGTCTATTTCCCATTATTCTAAGGACATAAAGAGTCATTACCCATGATGTATTATTACCTTCTAAGTGTGCCTGAAGTCCATGTACTTCTCTCCATCTCTTTCTTGCCTTTACACCCACTCCTCTCATCCCATCTCAGTTGGGCTAGTGCACTGCTGAGGTCAAACCTCTCCTCAGTAAGTTCTGCAAGACTCATTCAAGCAGACACCATCGTTCCTACCTCTTCCCTTCCACTAAATATAGTACATATGGTACAATAACGTGTCTTCAATGTTGTGAATACTTGTGAATATTTTCACTGGGTTCCTGGTAGTTAGGTCTTTGAATCTGCAGTGACACATTGTAAAATGCACAATACACGTTTTTTTAAATAGATGAATCTCTAATGCTGTATAAATTCAATATAGTATGTTGCTTTTAACTTAGATTTGTATCTTGAGCTTTCTCTTGTCTCGAGGGCCTAACATAATAGTTGAACAAAAGTGTGAAATGAAGAACTTTGTTCCCTGATGAATAAGAGTCAAACTCGACCAGTGGGGCATTGTTCAAGACAATGTGTGATCCTGGATTCATTTTTACAAGACATGTGAAAAAAATGAGAGAACTAAAAAATTGTTGATATTATATTTAGAACATATTGCCCAGGGTATAAATTTAGTGTGTATATATGAAAATTTGATAAGCACTGAGAGCATTGGTTTTGTTTGATTTTTTTTAGTTTGAAAGCTAGTATGGCTTTATTGGAATCAGATTTTTTTTTTTTAAAGAGCAGTTCTTTTTTTTTTTAATTTTTTATTTATTTATGATAGTCACAGAGAGATAGAGAGAGAGGCAGAGACACAGGCAGAGGGAGAAGCAGGCTCCATGCACCCGGAGCCCGACGTAGGATTCGATCCCGGGTCTCCAGGATCACGCCCTGGGCCAAAGGCAGGCGCCAAACCGCTGCGCCACCCAGGGATCCCTGGAATCAGATTTTAAAAAAAGATTTAAGGCCAAATGAGTGCCAAAAATAAAATGGTTATATGTTATAATAGAAATATTAGACTATAAATTTAACACACTGACAGATATTTAACAACTGTAAGTTTTTTACCTTCTGTATCTTAGATTTAAATAGATAAAGCAAGAGATTTTGCAGAAATGGTAATAGGAAATTCTACAATTATAATGGGAGATTTTTAATATACCAATATCTATAGTAGAAGAAGCTGATTTTTTAAGAAACGTTTTTTAAAAATATTTATTTTATTTATTTGACAAAGAGAGAGAACACAAGCAAGGGGAGCAGGAGACGGAGAAGCAGGCTCCCCACTGAGCAGGGAGCCCAAAGTGGGGCTGGATCCCAGGACTCTAGGATCATGACCTGAGCAGAAGGCAGACACTTAAGGGACTGAACCACTCAGGTGCCCCTAAAAAAAAGTTTTCATTAACTTGATGAAATGGACTTATTGAGAACATGTTCTTTGTGCAATTGTCTACATACTGGGTCATAAGGCAAATCTTTTAAAAGATTGAAATAATACAGAATGTGTTCATTGTGCTAAGATTGAATAGAACTACCCTATGATCCAGCAATTGCACTAAGATTTTACTCAAAGAATACAAAAATACTAATTCAAAGGGTTTACATGCACCTCGATGTTTATGGCAGCACTGTCTACAACGGCATTGATTTTGAAGTCAGATTGAGCTGAATTCAAATCCACCTTTGTCACTTACTAGTTGCATGATCACAGGAGTGGGAGTCCATTTCTTTACCCATAAAATGGGGTGGGTGGCAAGAGCTATTGACATCTATCCCCAGAGTTGTCATGGAGATGAGGACTGACAGCAGATGCAGATAGACACCACCCAGTGTCTGGCACTTGAAATGTACACGGTCAACATTCGCCTCTTTTCTTCACTTCCCTTCTGTCTTTAGCTCGCAATCCTGCTTATGTTTTTAGTATCAATAACATATATATCAGCAATATTGGAAATAATCTTTTAGAGCATGAATTATGTTAGTAGCAATCATTTGTTTCCTGACACTTTTTAATTGCTATCCAACTTTTGATTTTTAATTGAAGATTGACCATGAAAAACACAAAAATATACTTTGGTGTCAAGTGATTATTAGCTATTATTATTTCTTTGTATGTGTATGAGCCCTCATTGGCGGATTATGTGTTATCCAGGATCGAAACCTGTTATTCCTATTACCTGATTTCCAACAGTTGAATAGAATAAACAATGATTTGAAATCTGTGACATTTTTATCAGTTAAAATAATGGAGCATTATCTGTAGCAGGAATCTTAAAATATCAGTTTAATTTTTAGGGCTAACGTTGGCAAAATTAAGTTCAGTCTCCTGTGTTTAGCAAAGTTACCACCATTCTAATGACAGGTAAAGCAGCTGAACACTCTTAAACATTTCAATATTTTAAATTCTATAGCTCATATACCCAAAGTTATAAATAATGGTGTCTGTAGTGTATGTGTATACTATATGTACATATGTATTAAAACTAATGCTTAGATTAAGGTTTACGTTGTTTCCCATATTTATTTTGTTATTTTATTTTTTAAAAAAGATTTATCTACTTATTTATTTTAGAGAGGTGGGGAGGGGCAGAAGGAGAGAGACAGAGAATCTCAAGCAGATTCCCTGCCCAGCGGGGAGGCGCACAACCCCTGAGGCTCAATCTCATGACCCCAAGATCATGACCTGAGCTGAAACCAAGAGCCAGATGCTTAACTGAGTGAGCTACTCAGGTGCCCCTATTTAATTTTTTCTTATTTTAAAATATGATGCAAAAATTTATAATTTTATCTATAAATAAAATATCTTAGGAATTAACTAACTTTTTTTTTTTTTCGAGGCAGTGTGTAATATTTCATTGAGCCTGGAGAGCTTTCGATACAGAAGAGGGAGTCCTGGTAAAGGGGCAGATGGCAGACATGCTGGCCCTTGAGAACCATCATCAACAGCTGGACAGATAGCTGAGAAGAAGGGCAATTTACAGAGCTTGTGAAAAGCTGTTTCATTATTTTATTTTATTTTTATTTAATTCAAAATCCCTGCCCAAACTTTTGTCATGTGACTGGATGCTAAGCAACAATGGAAATGAAGAAGGGCTTGATTATAGAAATGACCACTAGATGTTGCTAGTCATCTAGTTTATAAATCTAAGCAGCTCTATTTTTCCAAAGCTTGCTTCTCCCTTTTCTGCACCAATACTTTTCTTTCTTTCTTCCTTCCTTCCTTCCTTCCTTCCTTCCTTCCTTCCTTCCTTCCTTCCTTCCTTCCTTTCTTTCTTTCTTCTTCTTTCTTTCTTTCTTTCTTTCTTTCTTTCTTTCTTTCTTTCTTTCTTTCTTTCTTTCTTCTTTCTTTCTTTCTTTCTTTCCTTCTTTCTTTCCTTCCTTCTTTCTTTCTTTCTTTTTATTGAAGTATAGTTGGCATACAATGTTATTTGAGCTTCGAGTGTGCAGCATAGTGATTCGATAATCCTATACCTTATGCTTCTTCACAAATGTGTTCCAGACACAATATCTAATCCAATGCTAACTTTCAGTAAAATCAGAGCTTATAAAAAGCTAAAACTTGTACCATCTCCAAGTTAAAAAAAAATGCTTTGAACTCACCACTCAATCCCTTTTAATTATATCTTAAAAGGTAATAACTGGTTTATACAACCTCAATCTGGAATATAGGGATGATTTCTATGAAGTTATTCTTAGCATAATTTTTAATTAATGGTTATAACCTGCCTCCTTCCATACCCATATTAATTTGGATACTTTTGCCTTGAGGATTACAAATGATTCAATAATAATGTTTTAAATTGGTCCAGCAGGAACTATTTATTCTGGAACTAGGCTAAATGAGTAACTTTCAAACTTTCAATTGCAGCGTGCTTCTGTATAACCCGGGAGCTGAGGAAGGCCTGGTACAGAACGTTAGGATTTGGGAAAAGGATTTGGGGCTATGTCTGAAATCCACAGAACTTGACAGGCAAAATTCTGGTAAAACTATTGTAATTATTGTTTCCACTGGTCAGGCAAGGATTTGCGCTTGACTTTTTTCTATTCAACAGAAACAGAGGCAGCAAAAGTCATGAGCCCCAGGAAAGGAATAGAGAGGCTTCCTATTACCTCCAGGTCAGTGAAAGTCCAAAGGGTCCACTGCCTGAAAACCCCACGGAAAGAGCAGGATGGGTGTAGGAAGGTCGTGAAGATGCCCAGTACCTTTGTTGCAGAAACACTAGATGACATCTCTAGAGCAAGTCACACTTCCTTTTATTAAATTATGTATCACAGTGATTTATATCTGTATAAATCTTAATTTGTTACCAGTCCAGGCTGTACAATGTAAAATGTATCAAAGAATCTGGAGAACCTGTAAAATCAGGGGCTTTGTGGGGAAAACATAAATCAGACAACGCTGTCCTGTAAGGTAGCAAAGCCACTAGGAAGGGGTCTTTATCTCCAGTAATAAGAACCCACCGTGAGAGGTCTTTTAGGAGAACTTTTTTTTTATCAATGTTACAGGAATGAGTGTTGCAGTTCACAAAGAGGGACCAGCATTTTGCTTGTTCAGCTTCATAATATTAAAATATTAAAGATAAGGTGGAAATAAATGTAGAGTGATTGACTTTTGTGAGTCTTACCTTCCTTAATTTTCGAGTTAGGATAATGAGATAGCATCTGCCATCAAATCAAGTACATGAGTTCACTCGGTAGAATAAATACTTCGGGAGACATTGGTGACTTAAGCTTCACTCTTTGAAAATATGAAATGAAATTATCAGAATTTTAAATTTCTAAAGATTTTCTCATCGAATGTTTAATTTATACTTATTTTTCCCCCATGTAATAATGCTCAGTATAACACAATATCAGGTAAAAGCAACGTTTAGAGCCATGACTAAACAATGCTGGAAACAGAGTCAAAAAGCAAAGAAACTGAGGCAAAATTTCTGCTAGAATTCGGCAACCTTTCAAGGAGAGCTGTTTTACTAAAATCAAGGAGCATGTAGAATGTGAAGCACCCTTGAGAAAGAACTTGAATTCCTTCTTAAAAGTGTGACAGTTTTCAAGTGGCAATCCCCCCAAAACCTAACTTTTTCGATCCAAAGGACAGGATTCTTCAAGGGAGACTTTAAGTTAAAAAAATAAATAAGTAACTATTAAGGTGAGTGAATAGTGTTGCAACTGGGTAAATCCTTATGCCAGTGCTGTCGGCTGTCCAGCATGCACCAGGAGCTTTCCCTGCCCTTGTTTTTGCGTCCTATTATTTCTGACACTAATTTCCATGAGATGAAATCCTTTTTTTTTTTAATTTTTTTTCATGAGATTAAATCCTATCCATCCTTTAAGACTGGGGATCTATGTCATCTTAAGGAGGCTTCCTTGTGCCCCCAGAGCTGAGTTAATCATCTCCTTTTCCGCCATACTTCTCACCCCCTAAGGACTATTTATTTACCTGTTTATTTTTCCCATAGGAGGTAAAAAAAAAATCTTTTTCCTCCCACTCTTTCAAATTCTTGGCTGCAACCCCTGTAACAAAAGACAGGAAAACAAAGGAAAAGCATGTGAATTTATTTTTTGTATTAATTTATTTGAGAGAGACAGAGACAAAGAGAGAAAGAGAGTGAGCAAGGGGAGGGGCAGAGGCAGGGGAGAGAGAGAGAGACTCTCCACCAGCCTCCCTGATGGAGGCTCAAACCTAAGAGCCTGAGATCATGATCTGAGCTGAAACTAAGAGTCCAAAGCTCAACTGACTGAGCCACCCAGAGGCCTCAGCGAATTTATTTAATATAAGTTTTATGTGACATGAGAGCCTTCATCAGGAAATGAAAATCCAGCTGGCTAAACCTAAGTGGTTTTACGCTGGGTTTGAGGAAGAATGGAAAGATTTAATAAGACAAGAGATAAGATAAGACAATAAGATAAAAGATAAGAGGTAAATATACTAAACTGAGGGAAATTTCTTAATAAGATTGTTCATATTCCCCTTGTCTGGGAGATCAGGATGTTCCTTTCCTCTTGGTGTAGAAAGGGCACCTCTCATGTGAGGGTTGGGTGACCTGCTTCGGGAAGCATCAGAAAGTCCTTCCTGCCACAGCCACTTTTCAGATTCCTTCCGCCTGAAATATTCAACATTTGCATTCAACAACAAATGTTGCAAAGGTGCCACATTTGGGGGGTAGTGTGTCCTGATGCTCACCATTCCATGCAGTGAACCAGGACTCGATTCTCATTGCTCTCCACATCTCCGAGTCCCTAACTAGCCAGACTGACTCCCTTACACAGTAGCTGCTTCATTCCTGCTTCTTAATGGTGAACAAACAGTAACATAACCCAGATGGCAGTGCCTGCTTTCCCTTTGGAAATTGATGCTAATAGCACACATTCTCTGCCTCCCCCCAGGAGGCCCTTGGGGAGCATTCAGTGCTCCCCCTTTGCTCATTTAATAGGCTTTATCTTTAGAATAGTTCTAAGTTCACAGCAAAATTGTTTGGAAAGTGCAGAGTTCCCATCTATCTCCGAATCCCATAGGTGCACACCCTCCCCCGTGATCTACACCCTGTGCCCGTTTGCTACAGTTGATGAACCATCAACATTTGCTACAGTTGATGAACCTACACTGATAGATCATCATCACTCAAAATCCAGTTGTGTCCCAAAGTGATGAACCTACGTGGACACACAATTAGCACTCAGAATTCATAGTTTACATTAGGGTTAACTCTTGGCGTTGTACATTCTATGGATTATGACAAATGTGTAATGACATACATCTGCCAATACAGTATTGTATAGAGTAGTTTAATTGCCCTAAACATTCCCTGTGCTCCAACTGTTCATGCTGCCTTCTACCCTAACCCCTGGTGTGTTACATTTAGATCCATTCTGAGTTGATAGATTCATTTTTGTGGATGTGAATGTCCAGTTATTTCAGCACTGTTTGTTTAAAAAAGGCAATCTTTTTTTCTCCCATTGTGTTTTCTTTGTTCTTTCATCAAAGATCAGTTGACTTTATTTGTATGGTTCTTTCTGGGCTCTCTAGTCTGTTCCATTGATTTGTCTATTTTTTGAGCAATTCCACACCGTCTTAGAGTAGGTCTTGAAGTCAGGCCGTGTCAGTCCTCCAACTTTGTTCTTCCCCAATAATGGTGTCGGCCAATGCTTTTTTCAATATACCACAGCTACTGATCAAACACAGGGGAGTAGAATAGTGAGTCTACAAGTGAATTTAGTAAGGACTGCAGAGTCTGCATAAAAGGATTTCGAGACATGAAGTAAGTTGCACGGGTTGCTGGCAACACAAAAAAAGAGGAAGAGAGGAAGGATGACACAGATTAAGACGCAGAGCACAGAAAAGCAAAAGTGAAATTCAGTCTTCCTACAGCCACAATTGGATGAATAAGGAGTTGATCTGTGATTTGAAGAAATTGGAGAGAGAACCATAAAACACATAGATAGAAACATGACTTAACTATTTTATTCTAACTTAAAATTGTCTGTGTATGAGCCAGTTGTTCAGCTCCTAGCCACAGCCTTCCCTCGGCTTGGTTGGTTAGACTTCAGCTTTGTCTTTGTCTTAACCACACAGCGCCTATAATTTCCTGTATAAGTTTCTGCAAATGAGCTAAAGTTTGAGGATCCTTCAAAAGTAATCTGAGTGCAAGATCCTTCTAGAATCCCCCTCCCTAAACTTTTGTAGTTTATTTTTAATATGACAGAATTTTTTTTTAAATTCTCTTCTATTGACTTTCCAGAGTTTGGGGAAAAGAACACATTGCATCATCCATGTATAAAATATTTGAATATTTTATTAAATATTAAATATTAAATTAAATAAATTATACCTATAATAAATAAAATTGGCATTAAAAAATAGGTTCGAAGGGGTGCCTGGGTAGCTCCCCCAGTTGAGCGTCTGACTCTTGGGTTTGGCTCCCATCAGGATCTCAGGGTCATGGGATAGCACCCCGCCACCTGCTGTGCACTCAGAGGGGAGTCACCTTGGGCTTCTCTCTCTCTCTCCCTCTCCTTCTCCCTGCCCCCTCAAAAATAAATAAATAAATCCTTTTTAAAAAATAGGTTCAGAAAGCCACCTGAAATGTAAGAACTGCAGAAAGAGACTTCTGTTTGTTTGTTTTTTGTTTTGCACAATATCCTTCCCTGGCAACTTGCACAGTAATTCAATGTAAGTACATTTTTTTTTTTTTTTGGTAGATTTAATGAGCGAGGACAAACTGATGACTGATGGTTATGATTAAGTTTTGCACCCTAACTTTTGCTCTATATTTCGGGGACAGCTGAACTTGGATTTCAGCCCCCATGAACCTGGTGCGATAAATCTCATCTTCAAAAGGCATCCAGGTCAGAGATCCCTTAGCCTCGAAGCTGTATATCTATCTATATAGTGTCTTTTACTCAAGTAAGTTCATCCTTAACTTTGTGTTGGTGCCTATATTTGTCATTCCTTTATTCCTTTTGGTAAATATTTCCACTTCAACTGTTATTGCTTTGGTTTTCTTTATGTTAGTTGAATTTATGAATGGTATGTTTTTCAATTAACATTTTTTATCATTTTGTGTTTTAGTATTATAAACTATTAATTTCTATCATGGATTTAATCTTGTTTTCTATGAATTGATTTTATCATTTAAACATGTTATATAATCACTCAGCTTGTTTATAAATGATAGCATGTATCGACATTCCTCAAACATCCATGCCTGGATTTATATATTCATACAAACAGTAATACCTTCTTTCTTTGTTTCTTGTACTTCCATCCAGGTTATGGTCTAGAGTGTCGTAATTTCTCCTCCAAACCTGGATACTTTGTAAGTGAAAATTTGCCAGGCAAACTCCCTGTCAAGCAAACTACTATCTATGGATACTCTATTCCTAATGCATGTCCATCTCACTCTGGATAGTTGATGGCCTGCTCCAGGTTAGGTCATGTATCAATACCTTTGTATTGTGCTTATATGTTGTATGTTAGGGGTGATTTTCTTTCTTCTCTTTTTTTAAAAAATTCAATTTGCCAACATATAGTATAACACCCAGCTGGGGAGTGATTTCCCAGGTAACCCTGTTTGGCTCTTGTGCATTGCCTCGTTTGTCATATCATAATGCTAGTTTTGATTTGAGAGTGATCCAATCATATTTCAGTTCTGTGATTAAAAATATTCAGATGTATAGACATTTATTTTCCATTGCATCTTCAAGAGTTATACACAGAAATTGGTGATAAATGGACTTCTAATTGTTTGCGTTTGGAGGGAGAGTATATGACTGTTTTTTTTTTACACATAGGTTTCTGCCTATTTTAATTTTTGAATGCTATATAATATTTTCTGCTTTTGCCTCCTCAACAATTATTATATAGGTAAATTGGAAAATTTAATATTTCTACAGGAAAATTTAGGAATGAAAGTATTTTTTTTTATCAAGTAGAAAAGATGATCTAGAGTAATATAAAAATCCAGTATTACCCATCATTAAAAATATTGCCAGCAACTTCCAGGGACAAACTATATGCAGTCCATTAGTTCCTAATAGGTCATCAAATTCCTAGAAGATGCTTGTAAATGTTAAACCACGGGGAAGAATCTGATTAATATTTATGCATCAGTAAAATCCCTCTCACTGAAAATTTTACACATATAATTTTACAATGTTATAAATGAGGGAAGAACACCGTTTGTGGTTGTCACATGTATATATAAAATCTTTCATGTGTAAAGCACAGGAAAGAGTTTCAGTAGTATTAGATATATATCTGGAAGAATGAGCAGAAATGCTTTCAAAGCGGATCAGTATTCATAAAGGATAGAACCAGATTTGGGGGATGTGCTTAAGCTTTTTTTCCTGCTAGAATGAGAGCACTTGTGAGAACTGAGGAAAAAATATAGCATTTAATCTAATAATATTCCCTCAAAACTGAGTTACATAAAAGTGCAGTAAACTTGTGTTTTCCATAATCAAACTTAGACCATGTCTGCTTTCTACTTTTGACCAACAAATGTTCAGGTTTAAATACCACAAATTGTTTCTGATCAACCAATTTCACAATCATATCTATACAAAGAGGGTTAGCCTTGGCGGTCTTGAAATTTCAATTAACCTAAGCACCTCTTTCTCCATCCTTCAAGATGTGTGGCTGTAGGTTTAATTTGTGAAGAAAAGAATGGATGAGTATGTGTTAATATTTTGCAGAAAATAATTAATAATGATACATCACTCTATACTAACGATATTATAATAATAACCTACATTTTCTTTATGGGAATCTCAATTCTTAGAAATGTGAAGTGCAATACACCAAATGCCTTACTTATTTTTAAATACAAACAGTTGCTTTCTTAAATACAAAAGAAATTTCAATGCATTTGGGTTTTTTTGTTGTTGTTGTTCCTGTTGGGAAAAATGAATGGCAGCTAATTTTTGTTACAGTTTTGTTGTATATACATACAGTTGACCCTTGAACAACATATGGACCAGAGGCGCCAATCCCTTGCATGGTTAAACATCCATGTACAACTTGACTCCTTTTTAAAAATTTTATTATTTGTGGTTAGAGAGACAAAGAAAGGGGAGAGAGCGTGAGTGGGGTGGGGCAGAGGGAGGAGAATCTTAAGCAAGCTCCATGCCCGGTGCTGAGCCCCACATGGAGGGGCGGGGCTCCATCTCACAACCAGGAGATCATAAGCTGAAATCAAGAGTTGGACGCTTAACCATCTGAGCCATCCAGGCACCCCTATAACTTGACTCCTTAAAAACTTAATTATTAATTGTCCACTGTGGACCAGAAGCCTTGTTGATAACATCAACAGTAAATTAACAAACACGTATTTTGCATATTGGATGTAATAAATACTGTATTCTTACAATAAAGTAAGCTAGAGAAAAGAAAAGGTTATTAAGAAAGTCATAAGGGAGAAAAAATACATTTACATCTACCGTTCTCTATCCATACGTAAGTTTACATCTTCTGTTGGCACGATGAATCGTCTGTCAGTGCCTACATCAATATTGTCTAGGATACAAAACACCGTCAGTGGGAAGATAGTATGAAAAAGAAATTTAAATTTATTTACAGATAAATGATTCATGCATTGAAAATGAAGAAGAGGCAATGTCATTGCCTAATGGTAGCCTAGTGTAATTTGCACAATTTCTTCATGGTAGCCTCGCCTGTGAACTAACGAACGGGTCATTATGGCGTGCACTATTATAGTCATATTCCTGATACAGTATTGGAAACATTGTTACACTTTTTTAAAAAAAACCACTTAACTGCTCTGATAGGCTGATACCCAGTTTCTCCAATGATGAGAGAGGGGCGTGCTGCACAGTACTGTCATCTTTGAAAGCAAAGTTGTAAAACAGTATGAAAATGAATATATTATCAGTTTTGTATTAAATGTGCATAGGAAAGGGCAGGCTGTCCACTCCACACCAGCCTTACTCATGAGGCTCTACATGGTGAATTCTCAGGTGACAAAATGATGATAACACAAAAATGTCCCATAGAGTTCTTGCCCTACCGTGATTAGATTTTCATGCAAAGAGAATAAAACACACACAACAGATAAATTTATGAATAGATACATTTACTCATGAGCCCAGCAAGATGGTCACTGACTCTTCATGAAGCGGAAGTGGCTCATCATAAGATCTTCATCCTCTTCATCTTCACAGCAAGTGGGTTGATGAGAAGGACCGTGTGGAAGAGCAGGGAGGCTGGGTGCTGCTGTCTCCGGGATGGCCGGGCGAGAAGAGGTAGGAGGGGAGGCAGGAGGGGCAGGCACATTCAGTGTAACTTTCCAAAAACCAATCATAATCTTTGACTTTTTTGCTTTTTGATTTCTCTAAAAATGTGCCTAGATGCTACCAATCCTTCCATCACCTGCTTTACTTTCGGTGTCCACCTCATAGAAGAGTCCATGCCATAGAAGAAACCAAAAGCTGTCTCAAATAATCAGAACCTTTCTGCCAGAAAGTCTAATGCCGATTTTTTTCTGGCACTGTCTGTCCTATGTCTCCTTCCTCACTTCCTGGCCCTGGGTTGGAAGCGCTCATCTCCATCAAATCATCTCCTGGTAATTCCTCTGATGTGGTGTCTATTAGCTCCTTAATTTCTCCAAGGTCCATATTGTGAAACTCTTTACCAACCCACCTTTTTTCTCTCCATATCCATGACCTCTTTCATGATATTCTTGATTGGCTCCATCATAAATACTGGGAAAGCATGCACAGCATCTGGCCATGGTTCCCTCCAGTAGTAATTTGTTGTTTGGGGGTTGATGGTTTTCATGACTTTTTCTATAAGAATCTTGGCATCTTCAATATTATAATCCTTCCAGACTTTCATGATATTCTCTCCACTGGGGTTCTGTTCCATAACATTGACAATCCTTTCCATAGAGTATTGTGTAGAATGAGGTCCTCATGACCTCCTGATCTAGAGGCCCAACTGGAGATATTATCTTTGGAGGGAAATAGACCACTTTGACACCCTTGGTGTTGAATTCATAAGGTTCTGAGTGGTCAGAGACATTGTTCAACATCCAAAGAGCTTTAAAAGACAGTCCCTTCCTGGCAAGGTACTTCTTGACTTCAGGGCAAAGCATGAGTAGAACCAATCCAGAAACGGTGTTCTTGTTGTCCAGGCCCTTTTGTTGTACAACCACAAGATAGGCAGTTGGGGTTTATCTTTTCTGTTCACGGCTCAGGGGTTGGCAGCTTTATAGATAAGGAAAATCCTGATCATGAACCCAAGCACATCTCCACAAAACAGTAGAGGTAGCCTATTCCTTCCTGCCTTAAATCCTGGTGCTCACTTCTTTTCCTTACTAACAAATATCCTTTGTAGCATTTTTTCCAGTATAGGGCTTTTTTTTTCTGTATTAAAAACCTCTTCAGGCAGATATCCCTTCTCCTCAATGATTTATTTTTTTCCCCACCCCTCCCTCAGTGGTTTTCTTAGTAGCACTTGGGAATTGCCTGCTGCTTCTTGGTGGGCAGAAGCTGCTTCTCTTGTCATATTGACATTTTTTAAGCCAAACCTCTTTCTAAAATTATCAAACGATCTTTGCTGGCATTAAATTCTCCAGTTTTAGATCCTTCACCTTCCTTTTGTTTAAGTGTCATGTAATAACTTTGCTTTTTTTTCCAAATCAAATTAGATTCCATAGACATTCCTTTCTTATAGCAATCCTGCACCTATATAACTTCATTTTCAATACGAAAATGAAAGTTGAAAAGAAAATGAAAAACTTCATTTTCAATACAAGATAGAAAAGGTATTTCACCAAAAGTGCAAGGTTTTCACTCCTGCTTGTGTAGCTTTATAGCTGCAGTTATGATTTAATACTGCATTTTAACATTTGTTTACATTTCTCTCTTCTGGGAAGGGCACCATGAACAGTGGATAAGTGTGTAAATTTTACTAAATTTTAACTTTTTATAATAGATCTGTGTATTTTTATGGGAGTAAATGATAAAATAGACTAGTATCTACATATGTTTTATACATTCATGACATATTTAACTTTTTCCTAATTTTTGTCAATATTTCTAGACTGTGTAGTTCATCTGTGAAGATTTTTAAATTGCTGCAGATCTCCAAAATTTTTTCCAATGTGTTTTTTGAAAAAACATTCACGTATAAGTGGCCTGCACAATTCAAACCATGTTGTTCAAAGGTCAAGTACGATTTCTTTTTATTACTGTGTAATATTCTATGGCAGAGATGTATAGCTTGTTTTTCCATCCATCAACTGAAGCTATTTGGGTTTTTAGCTATTATAGCTTGAGGCTATTACAAATAAAATTTCTGTGAATATCTGTGTCCAATTTTCTGTGTTAAAATAAATGATCATTTCCCTGGTATGTGTACCTAAAAGTTTAGTTGTACCTAAGAGTCATATGTCTATAGTAAGTCCATCTTTCACTTTAATAGGAGCTGCCAAACTATTTTCCAAAGGGGTTGCACCATTTTACACTTCTAGCAACAGCATATGAATGATCCGATTTCCTATAACCTTACTAGCATTTATGTTATTGCTATTTATTACATCAGCTATTATAATGGGCTTTTAGCGATACCTCGTTGTGGTTTTAATTTTCAATGTCTTCAGTGGCTAATGATGTTAAACATCTCTTCATGTGCTTATTTGACATCTGTATCTCTTCTTCAACAAAATGTCTGTTCATGTCTTTTGGCCATTTTTAATGAGATTGTTTGTTGTTGAGCTTTGAGAATTTTTTTGTATATATTCTCAATACAAGCCCTTTGTTGGATACGTGATCTGCATATGTTTTCTCTCAGTCTGTAGCTTATCTTTTCATCCTCATAACAGAATCTTTTTAAATTTTGGTGAATCCAATTGATCATTTTTCTTTTTATGGCTTATCATTTTATCTTTTGTTTCTTTTTATCTTTTTAATTGAATCACAATCCTTCTTATTTTTGGTAAATCCGATTTCTCAACTTCCTTTTATGGATTTTCACCTTTAAATGATTTTGGAGTCAAGTCTAAGAGCTCTTTGCCTAGTTCTAGGTCTCAAAGATTTTATTCTGTTTGTTCTAGAAGTTTTATGGTTTTATATTTATGTCCTAGATCTACTTTAATTTTTGTATAAGGTATGTAGATCAGATGGAGGTTCACTTGTTTGCCTATAGACGTCCAAATATTTCAGTATTATTTATCCAAAAAGCTATCCCTATTAAATTCCTTTTGCAATTTTCTGAAAATTATTTGCACATATTTGTGCTGATTTATTTCTAATTTTCCTGTTCTGTTCCACTGATCCATATGTCTATTCCTCCAATAGAACCACACTGACTTGATTACTGTGGCTATGTGGTAAGCCAGAAAGAACTATTTCTCCCACTTACTCTTCTAGTTCAAAATAGTTTTTAGCTATTTTAGGGCCTTTTCCTTTCCATCTAAGGTTTAGAATAAGATTGTTTATACTTAGAAAAAAACTCACTGATATATTAAAAGAAATTTGTGTTAAACCCATAGATAAATTTAGGGACAACTAACATCTTTACTATATTGGATTTTCCAAACAATGAATATGGTATATCTTTACAGGTATTGATGTCTTTTTTTAAGAATTCCTTTGTTTATGCATAGTTTTTTTTTTTAAGATGTAAACCTAAGTATTTCATCTTCTTTAGAGCAATTGTAAATGGTACTTTACAGAAATTTTACTTTACATTTCTCAGTATATAGAAATGCAGTTGATTTTGGCTTGTTCATCTTCTATCCTGGGTGATTTTTCCCATTATCCTTTTGTTATTGATTCCTACTTTAATTTCACTGTGGTCAGAGAACATACTCTGTTTTAAAAATTCTTTTAAGTTTGTTAAGGTTAATTTTATTGTCCAGGCAGTGATCTATTTTTGTGACTTTCTCACTGGCACTTGAAAGGAATTTTTATTCTACTGCCGTTGGGCGGAGTGTCTATAAATGTCCCTTAAGTCCTGAAGGATTTTTATGATAGCTGTTTTAAAATCCTTGGCAGATAATTACAACATCTGATTCATCTCAATTTTGGCATCTGTTAAGTGTAATTTCTCTTTAAAATGGTGCTTTTTCTGGTTCTTAGTATGTGCAATGATTTTGATTGTATACTAGACATTTTGATTATCATGTTAGGATACTCTTAATCCTATATAAATCATTTTAGCAGGGAATCACTCTGTGTAGGCTTGGCTTATGGATTCCAGTCAACTTTTGTGGGCTTGGTTCCAATGACAGTTTAGCTTTCTCAAGTCTTACAAAGTTATTTTGGTCTGTTGTGTTCTTCTGGTGCTATTGGGCTTCCATTCAATTTCTGCTGGTCCCATCTGCAGGAGCAGAAGTCACTTTCTTGAGGCACCTAATGTCACCAAGGGACCATCTAGGTGGGGGCAAATGCTGCAGGTGTGAAGGTCATAGAGACACAGGGGGTCTTCATGTCACTGGCCTGTTGGAGGATGGGACCACCCACTCATGCCTTAATTGTGGAGTGGCAGCTGGAACGGCCTGAGGTTTTCTCCTGCCACTGCTCCTGCCTGTGTATTAGACTGCCTGCAGATGTTCAGTATATAAATAGTATATATGGTATTCTATCTTTCATAGAAGAAATGAAGGGGAAGTAGAGATAGATACATAAATACAGAGATAGGTAAATAGGTTGATTTTTTTACAAAAAGATAAAACCTCCTGAGAATGTATAAACCAGAAATTATGCAGTTGGTTCATCTTCTTGCAATTGGTTCATCCATCTTGTATGGAAATGGGCTGGGAAGGGGTAGGAAAAGGAATGAAATTTTAAGTCTGTCTTTTGTATTGTTTTGGTGTTTAAAATGTTAGCAATTACATTAAAATAAATTAAATCAGAGAAGGAGACAAACCATGAGAGACTCCTAAGTGTGGGAAATAAACTGAGGTTTGCTGGGTGGGGGATTGGGGTACCTGGATAATGGACATTAAAGAGAGCACATGGTGCGGCAAACACTGGGTGTTATATACAACTGATAGATCGCTGAACTCTACATCTGGAACTAATGATGTACAATATGTTGATTAATTGAAATTAAATTAAAAAATAAAATTCAATGAATATAGGTTAAAATCAAAATTGAATCTTAAGATATACAAATGAACCTAGAAGCATATCAAAATGGTAACACACACAAACACACTTGCACACACCTCTGATGGAAGGCCACACCACGCTACAAGCAGGTTAATTAGTTTATATTATTTCTATTGAATTTTACAACAGAAATATAGCAAAAGTGAAGGAATCCTAGTTTTGTGCCTGGTGTCTGTGATGGAGTAAACCACCTCATGTCCTGGAAAATTATAGTGATGTCCTTAAATAATTCTTTGGCTACTTCTGTTTCAGTGTCAGCAAGAATCTATATCACTATATCATCCCCTTTATATAAAGCATCAACTTCAGGTAAACCTGAAGATGTTTCAACAAAATCAGTGATAGGAGACCTATTGTATTTGACAAATAACAATTTGAAAATATTTATTAGATGCTTATTGATAGTCAACCAAGAAAAAATATTGGCAATTAAACAAACTTTCAACTGATTTCACTGCCAAGTTATATTAAAATTCTGCATAAGTAAGAAGGAGGTAACAATTAGTAGCCAAACTTTTCTAGGCCTCTCTCTTTACCCAATGCAAGGAGCACTGACAGACATCAAGTTTCATTTCAAGAATTGTGAAACTGGCATATACTCAAGAGAACTAATAACCATGAAGGGCAATAAAAAAATTTAGATGTAGCCTTTAGTCATACTACCAACTTATGCCTAAAATTCAACTGAGTACATATAAATCAGTTCTCCCTCATGCTGTGCGTATCACTTTATTCTTCTCACCACAATCTATTTTCAACTGCTTCTGGAACATGTCTTACTAGAGTTGAAAAACTTGCATGGAAAGAGAAGCTATGTGTATTAAATAAAGCTACGTGTGTAAATAAAGATAAAGCTATGTGTGTCCCCAAGAATTATTTCATGTATATATGTGTACAATTGTGTGTTCCATTATTTCATGTATGTACAGTTTTTGACAGGAATCAAGATGCTTCTGAATCAGAAGACAGACCATTCATTGCTCATAGAACTCAGTATATGAGCTCCAACTCATACACCACCTCCTCTTTAAAACCTTCTCTTATCTGATGATTCCATAGCTATGTGAAACCTACAGATATTACTCCCTTTTCTGAACCTCTGTAACTTCATAATTTTTGAGACTTTTTTCTTGAAAAAATATGAAATGTTTCCTTTAAAATTTTCATTCTCCATAGTATATTGCACTTACTTGATGTTCAGTAAATGGATAGTTAGTCAAAGAATCTATGAAAAAATGGATAAACCAGAAGATATATAATGTGATGTACATGTGGTCCCTCTTCCAGAAAAAATAAAATGTTAAACTTTCCACTACATCTAGATTCATAAGGTCAAAAACAGTTTAAAAATGCCATCCTGGGACGCCTGGGTGGCCCAACGGTTGATCGTCTGCCTTCAGCCCAGGGCGTGATCCTGGAGACCCGGGATCGAGTCCCACGTCAGGCTCCCTGCATGGAGCCTGCTTCTCCCTCTGCCTGTGTCTCTGCCTCTCTCTCTTTCTCTGTGTCTCTCACGAATAAATAAATAAAATATGTTTTTAAAAATGCCATCCTGAGTTCTTAGGATAAGTAATGCCAACATTACCTAAAAGACTAAAGTAATATTATTAAATATATCATAATTGAAAAAATATTTTTCTGACCTCATAAATTATGCATAACGCTTCTTACTCCACTGTCAGAATTCTCAGACATTAAGATATTTCCTCCCCTTCTGCAGTCTTCTAGCCTTGCATATGCACCTAGTTCTCTTCTATGTATAAAATATAAATTGTAAGAACTTATCAATGGAATTTTACCTGGCTACATAAAGGAAAGGAATCTGCCATTTGTGACAACCTAGATAAACCTGGAAGACATTATGTTAAGTGAAATAAACTGGACACATGAAAGGCAAATATATGATCTCACTTAAAGGTGAGATCTAAAAAAGTTGAACTCACATAAGCTGAATAGGATGATGGTTGCCAGGGACTGGAGAGTGGAAAAAATGGGGAGATCTTGGTCAAAGGATGCACATTTTCAGTTATAAGATGAATAAGTTCTGGGGATCTAATGTACAATACGGCAAGTATAGCCAATGGTACATTTTATATTCGAAATCTGCTAAGAAAGTAGATCTTAAGTATTCTCACCACACACACAAACACAAACACACACGAAACAGTAACTATGGGAGGTGCTGGAAGGACTATCAGCTGGATTGTAGTAATCATTTTATAATATATATGTGTATCAAGGCATCACATATCTTAAATATATACAAATGTTGTCAATTATACTTCAATAGAACTTGAAAAAATCAAATTGAAGGTAAAATTCATCTATCACAAAGAGAATTACCTTCTTTTTTCTATAATGATCCTTTGTTAAACATCTGTTGAGGCAAAACATCAAAAAGACATGGGGGAAAACAGACATGACCACTAGTTGACCCATGAGCTGGATTCTGGCCCCCAGAGGCTCCTCACCCCCACCTCTGTCCCTCTGTCTTTGAAATATGGATTCCACTTGCCTTTCCCACTCCCAGCTACTACTCCAAGGATGTTGCCTTGAGATAGGGATGTGGCATTGAAAATACCTCCATGATATATGTGACTAAATACAGTTAAGGCCTCTTTATCAATTTTGAGATTTGGTAGGTGAGCGCAGGGATACATTCATCTTGCTGCTGTTCAAAACAAGCCTCCCAGGCAAGTTTCTGGTGCTTAGGAAAGCTGCCATCTGCCAACCTGGAGTGGCTTGTCTCTTTATTCCATCTCTCCCTGCCTTCCTTGTATGTTTTAGAAGACCACCAGGGAAGCTCCTGAAAGGGTTGTGACCCAACAACATCTCAAAGACCATCATCTCTGCTACCTTGTTCACCATGGCGAGCCAGTGCTGATATAGCACCAAGAATAAAAGTCACTGCTCAATAAATCCCTGTCAAATTAGGCGTGAGGCTTAAGAATGATGTTCTGATAAAAGAAAATTTCTTACAGACTGATCTGTTATCAGTTCAATTCAGCATTTCAAGGGATCCAATCGCTCTTTCAGGACATTGTGTGACCTCCTACTTCGCAGTTAGGGAAGCAGGAAGTGGCAGGTGGCTTAGACTACAGGTGATGGTTGGAGCTGTTGGAGAAGCATTTTGTCCTCATTGATTCTTCACTGTGTCCTTCTCAGTGTCTAGAAAGTGCTCTGGCTCAGAAGCTCTTTATTTCTGCCCCCCTCACATGCTACTGTGGTTTCTACTCTAGAATTCATGGCTTTGGCCACCTCTGCTCAGCGTCACTTTTTCATATGGAACTGAGCGAGATAGTGACTTGGGCCCCAGTATCCAAAAGAGCTACAAAGAGTTCCATGTCTCCCTGCCTTTGGAGTTCCTCAGCATATGTAGGGCCCTCGGTTCTATTAAGGAGAAGGAGACTTAGGCCGCACCTCGAACCCTTGGAGCAGCTGAGGTCTGTGCAGAGAGGAAGCAGAGGATTGCAGGGCCGCAGGGTATATGTCTCCAAATTAGAAAGAAGTCATATTTGTTTTCAAGGTGGTAGGACACTCATAGTTTTAAGGCCACTTAAAGCTCTCCATTAGCTTTTGAATTACTTGACCTGTTTCCCTACCTGGAAAAAAAGTATAACCAAAAAACGACAAAAACAAAAGCAAACACCTCCATTGGCTTTTGATGTTGTGGTCGATATAAATCCTCATACCAGCTCTTGCGACTCCCTGACCCGTTCTCCAGCCTGGGGAAGAACACAAATAATGAACTTCTAATATTTTCTTTCTGCACAAAACCAACACTAACTTGAATATCTGTAGACATGTTATTGCTCCACTTGGAAACAAAACCAAAAGTCTCACTTAGGCTACTTGTTTCAACCACCTCCAACCACTTTCTTAAAAGGAAAAAAAAAGTAGTCTTGTATACTTCCCAGTTGACCATATGGTTTGGCCACTATGTCCACTATGCCCATCAACTCTCTGTCCCGTACAGAATATCTTCCTTAGATCCAAGAATCATTTCATATGTATATGTGTAGTTGTGTACTTTAGTACCTCATGTATTTACAATTTTTGGCGGGAAGCAAGGTGCTTCTGGATCAGAAAACAGACATTAGTTACTCATAGAACATCTTGGTGCCAGAGCCTCATGCCCTAATTTCCACGGGCTGTTGCAATGAGGGCCAGGTGTTCACCTCAGCGCGCAGTTAGGTTGCACCACAGGAGAGGAATGTTGATATTCTCAGACTTGGAACTGAGAGAGAGCAGCTGGCCCATCAGCCCGACGTTCTCTATGCTCACGCATGCAACCGGGAGAAAGAGAAGCCCCGCCTTTACATTGAAGGGAAGGCAGAGGGTGAGGTGAAATAAGGTAAAAGTCTTCTACTACATATTCAAATTCCTTGCATTCATTAAATATTCATTTTTTACAGTAATCCTTTGTTCAGCATCTCAAAGACAAGCATCTCTCCTGTTTTGCTCACCATGGCAGAGCAGGGGTGATGCAGCACCAGCAATGGGGACACTGCTCAATCAATATCTGTTGAATGAAGTCTGAGGTTTGGGATTAATTATCTGATAAAGAGTTCCCTGTCAACTCACTGTGGTTATAATAAACACACAGCACATGCGGGAAGAGAAGGGCTGGGCCTGCATGAGGCCATGGCCGGCATCTTCCCAATCATGGCCCATGATTCAGGTCACAGTGCAGGGGCTCTGAAAGGACGTCTCCTGTGCCTCACTCCTGAATCTTGGCCTCCTTTCTGACTGTGGCCACTGCTACAAGGACAGTTCCACTTGGAGCTCTGACCTGCTTCATGCAAGTGCAATGTACAGCTTAGCTTCAGTATCTGCTTTTCCTTTGTATCTACCGCCCTGGGCTTCTGTACACTGCTGTGACCTGAGGCACTTGCAAGAGTCCACTTGGCACACAGGTCTGTGTAACCTGAATTGCAAGAGAATTCCCAACCATTGAGTCACCTTTGACAAGTGAATGATAAGCACAGATGTTTCTCTGGGGTGCCTGGGTGGCTCAGTTGGTTAAGCATCTGACCCTAACTTAGGTCATGATCACAGGGCCCTGGAATCCAGCTTAGTGGGAATCTGAACTTAGTGGGGAGTCCATTTGTCCCTATCCCTCTGCTCTGTCCCCCCCACTTGTACTCTTTCTCCTTTTCTCAAATAAATAAAATATTTTTAAAAAAAGAACAAATGCTTTACAATTCCATCCCCTAAAGCCAGTGGTTCTTTCAGGATAGTGTTCCTGGTTAGTTCCTAGACAACATAAAATGCCCGATAAACTTAGTGGAGGTAAACTGATAGTCTCTCCTTATTCACTTTTATTCCTTTCTTTCTTTTTTTCTCCCTCTTTTACTTTACTCTATAACCATAAATCAAATGTCTGCACACAAGCCTTTGGCTCAGATCCTGCTTATGTGGAATTTGAATTGACATGTCTGACATACAAGTCTAGACTAACACATGGACTAAAATTTCAAAGAGATCTGGTAAAGTCCCATATAACACTAAAATTTCTTACAAATTCTATCTAAAATTGCTTGTTTAACCATTTATACGGCTGAAATCTCACTAATTAGATATTAAATTGGATAAATAGCTGACCTTTAAAATTCAAGTAACTCCAGGAAATACATACAATTTATTATTATAATTAATATGAGAGACATATCAGAAGATAGAGACAAAAATAAGCTTTGGAAGAAATCCAGTCTTACTAAAAGTTCTAGAGGCTGATACATTATCAACTATTTTAATTTGGGAGTTGATTAACAAGGGAGGTGCCCTAATCTCTTTGGTAAGACATTTGTTTATCTCCACCTTCCTACTGCCAAGGAAGGGAATTTAAAGAGTTGATTAGTCAAGGTGCAAAAAAACAAAACAGCTTCCTCCTCCACTTCTCAGTAGACATCTTGCCATAACCTCAATCTCCAGGCTAAACACTATGGCTTTCAATATTTTCTGGGCCTGTGTAATAATTGGTTGTATTTTTGCTTCCATAGCAAAAGCATCTAATATCTCAGATGTGTATCCCCCTCTGTGGAAGGAGAGTCCTGGTCAGTTCAGTGACTACAAGATAGAAAATGGAAAGTATATCATCAACTTCTGGCATTACCCTGAGAGACTGGGGACGTATAAAATCCTACTGAACAAGACAGCCAAGTATTTTGCAAAATTTTCACCAGAAAATGAACAAAATATTTTGTGGGGACTGCCTATACATCATGGATGGCAATATCATACAGGTAAGAATGTCTCTTTTTCATTACAATGATCCTTTGATTTAAGTGTGAACTTATTAGGAAGTAGTATCTGCACATTTAGCATCATCTTTTTGAAAATTGATTCTTTCTCTCTTTCCTACTGCTTTTCCACTGTTTGCATTCTTGTCAAATCCTTATCAAGTATTTATGGAATACCCTCTTGCATGCATGGTTTTGTTACACAGAAATGTCCAAAAGAACTGTGTGCAATGATGAACTTGTTCTATACTCAGTACGATAGTAACAGCCATACTGTGCTCTCATATTCTTACATATTGTTAGTGAGCAGTTGAAATGTCTAATGCTGGATGCCTGGATGGCTCAGCGATTGAGAGTCTGTCTTTGGCTCAGGGCATGATCCCAGAGTCCCAGGATCAAGTCCCACATTGGGCTCCCTGCATGGAGCCTGCTTCTCCCTCTGCCTGTGTCTCTGCCTCTCTCTCTCTCTGTCTCTCTCTGTCTCATGAATAAATAAATAAAGTCTTTAAAAGAAAAAAATAAATGGCTAATGCGTTTGCAGAACTGAATTCTTAATTTTGTTTAATTTCAACTAACTTACATATTTTAATAGCCACAAATGGCTAGTGATTACCACATTGACCGAGGCACAGCATATTAGACCTAGTTCATTCACTATCAATAACTATTAACTGATGTGCTATTGGTACCAAACTTAGTTCTAAGCAAGGAAGTGTACATCCAGGAGCAAAAAAGTTAAGGTGATATACATTAAATACACATGGGTGTATAAAATTAATTTGCATTATCTATAGTTCTAAACATGATTGGACTGCAGTCATATAGATTGGAGTGACAAAGGAGAAGAAAAACCTCTGTTTTCCCTACCGAAAATAGCATCTACACTGAGGAATGAAAGCAAATATGTTTTGGAACAAAAATATTGAAAGTGCCAAGGTATCTTTTTTAACGGGTTTCAAGAAATAAGGGACCTTCACTATCAATGTCTAGAAAACAGTATTGGAAGAAAGGAATCAGTGAGAAAATTGGTAGCATTATAGAAAAGACAGAAGAAGAGACTGCAGGTCTGGACTGTGATGACATTCCAAGCAGATGTTACAACCAAGCTTGTCAGGGAATTTCCCAGCATCCAGTATAATTTCCATTCTTAGACTGTCCGTGGCATGGAAAACAATATTTGAATCCCTGAGACATGGTTCTGGAGGAGCCCAAAGATAAATTCCACTGGAAACAATAACCAGCTTCCCCAAGGGGTCACACACCTACTTCTAGGAAAATTTTCAGTCTTGGGTCCAGTCATGAATGAACAGCAAAGTAGAATATTGGACAAGGTACTTTCAAAATTTCATTTCCATTCTAGAATACAATAAATGGGATTCTATTGTTTCTTAAGTGGCTGATTTTATTTAGTATTTCATTGAGTTGGACTCCATAATATAACTAGAGAAAATCAATACAGAATTACAAATTATGAAAGTAACCCATAAAAGTATTTCACCAATAGTAGGCTAAGTCTCTCAAAGATGAGGTAAGGACTGTAAGTACAAGAGTAGTTCAGGAAAGAGAGTGACAACCATGGGCTGAGCGTATCATGGGAAGAAAGTAGAGCCAAAGAACTTGATGGAGTCATTGCTAGAATGTAATAGCTGGAATACAAATTACAAAAATGGCAATGATAGCAAGTTGTACCAGACGAAGACTACCATATTGGCAGGAGAACCCGGATGTGAAAGAGCAGTGGGTGGTAATTTTAAGATCCTAGTTGTAGGATCTGTTGAAGAGATGTCTTTAAAGTTAGGCTAGGGAGTTTTAATTGGGTCCTTAAGCAACATGGTTTAGTTTAGGAACAAGTGTCTAATGCTCACAAAATACTTAAACACTAAATGTTTGCTACTAGATTGCCTAGCAGAAGTTTTTTTTTAAATCATTTTATTTGTATATAATAAACATACAATAAACAGCACATTTAAAAATGTATTTTTTGGTAAGTTTGATATATGTACATAACCTTGAACTCATCACCACAGATAAAGGACATACATGTCATTCTACAAATTCTCTTTTCTCCTTTGTATTCTCATCTTCATGAACTTCCCTGTATCTGGTCACTCCCAGTCCTCCCCACTCCCCTAGCTTCTCATGCCCTTCACTCCCCAACTTTACCGGTAACCACTGATCTACTTTCTATCACTGCAGATTAGACTGCATTATCTAGAATTTCCATATAGAGAGTTGGGTGCTCTCTTTTTAGTCTAGTTTATCTCAGTTGTCATGATTACTTTGAGATTCATCTATCTAGTTGCAGATGTTAATATTTATTCACTTTTATTGGCTAGCCAAGATTTTAATTAGAATAATGTTTGAGGGCACCTGGGTGGCTTAGTCAGTTAAGTGTTTGCCTTCATCTCAGGTCATGACCCAGGGGTCCTGAGATAGAGCCCCTCGTCAGGCTCCCTGCTCGGTGGGGCGTCTGCTTCTCCTTCTCCCTCTGCCCCTCCCCACCCCTGCTCTCTTGCTCTGCTCTCTCTCTCTCTATCTATATTATATATATATATATATATATATATATATATATATATATATAATTTTTTTTAAGGAATAATGTTTGAACTGAATGAAAATACTGGGAGTCTGAAGCAGGATAAGGAAGCAACACCAAAGAGAAACATAGATTTTAAAAAGGGAAGATTGTGGCAAGCGTACAAGAAATTGATAGTACGTGTCATTGCCTTCCTTTGAAGGGTTTGCAACATGGTTAAGAAGGAGAATTAGAGGGACACCCGGGTGGCTCAGTGATTAAGCACCTACCTTCACCCCAGGGTGCAATCCTGGAGGCCCGGAATCGAGTCCCACGTCAGGCTCCCTGCAAGGAGCCTGCTTCTCCCTCTGCCTGTGTCTCTGCCTCTCTCTGTGTGTCTCTCATGATTAAATAAATAAAATCTTTTTTAAAAAGGAGAATTAGAAATTATACAACCATAAGACAAAAAAAGAGCTGAATCCTAAGACACTAGAATAAAGTGAATGTTGTAAACTGGAATAATCTGGGAATAGAGTAACATTTGGAGTTAATCTTGAAAAAAAGGCAGAGTGCTGATGGGCTTTTTCAAAAAGTAATCCAAGAAGAAAGATAGAGAGTGAACTAAAGGATAGAGTTTAACATTAGTTTGGTATTTGAGAGAGAAAAAGACAAAAAGAGAGGGAAATGTTGGGAGGACAGGATATATACATTGTATGCTGCAGAAATAATATAATTGGAAAATATGGTAAATTCTCAGGAAAATTTTTTTTTATTTTAATAGTGACAAACATAACATTATTTTTTTCTGGAAAAACAAGTGTGACAGAAAACAATTTTGGTCAAGGTTATTGAGGGTGAGGTATTTCTTGCTATGGGAAGGCAAGGAAAAACATTTCCTTAGAACATAAAACAGCAGTAAGCAGGTGCAGCTTGGCTGTAAAGAAAGAGAAAGTGCTGAAGATGTCCGGAACAGTAGTGAAACTCCTCTGACAAATAACAGAAAGTTCGTGATGCAATGTTCCTTGACTGTCAAGATCAAGGGCTTGGTTCCAAGCACACACACTTGGGGGTGATGACGTGGAGTCACTAATAAAGGAGTTCTGTGGGAATTTGACAAGAATGGAACTGGAGCACAGCGGAATACTTGGAGTGGAAGACAAGAAAGTTGGCAACATAAAGAAATCCTTAGATTAGCATCATGGGCGAATGTTCTCAGAGACTGAGTGGTTTTAAAAGGACAGAGAGTCTTAGAAACAGATGTAAAACAACTTCCAACTGAGGCAAAAACATAAGAACCAAGAGAGAGGCATGTTTCACATACTTGAGTATTATTCCAGTTCAGACAAGGAGTAACAATCTTGAGAAATTTTCATGCATTAGCACAACTACCCAGGTCTTTCTTCTTGCCCCCCCAAAGGGTAAGCAGGTCAAGAAAAGCTGAATGAGAGACTAGAATGAGGATGTAAGAGGGAAACAGAAGAGGTTTATGGGAAACACAGAACTGGTGAAAATAAATAACACAGCGAATGTAGGGGAAGGGAACGAGAAAGAAGAAAATATGAATGTTGCAGGAAAAGAGCATTGGAAGAAAAGAAAGAGAGGCACCTGATAGGTGAGCAAGGACTGGGCAAGAGAGAAGCTGGAGTGGCAAGTGAAGAACCTAAACAGTATGAGGGGGAAGCCAGAGAAAAGAGAAAGTTAGCAGGAGTAAAGAGAATAAGCCAGTGTGAAAATGGTGGAAATGGGGCATGAGATGGGCATAGAGCCAGAGACAGCTGAAGGGATATGCGGGGAGTATATGCAGACGGTACAGAAAAATCAAAAAGAAAGAAACAGAAAGGGTTGTTTTAAAAGTAGGAGATAAGAGGGGATGACAAAAAAATATATAAAAATAGAATAATGGCTAATATTTACAGAAGCACATGTTCTCTGAGCTGAACACTTTTTGCACCCTTCTTCACTGAGCAACCCAGAGCCTCTCTGAAGTGATTATTACTAGTCTCTCCAAGTGTGTATATGATAAAATTGAGGCAGGCCTATGTTATTTATCCAGGGTCAAGCAGTAAGTAGGTAAGCAATGAAAAAGGATTTGCTTTTAAGCAAATAGAGCCTGGATCTTGTTTACTATGCATGAATATTCACTCCTTGATATTGAAGACAAGGAGTAGTTAGTAATAGAAGACACGCAGACTACAGAGGTTGAAAACACAGGGCCTACGAGAGAGAATAGATAATTGTAGGGATATGAAGGAAAAGGAAAAAATATGAATGGGAGATGGGAAGCAGAAAGTCATGAAGTGAAGGAAAGACAATGATGGGAAGGCTGACAAAATTCTTTATGCCTATACACATAATGTACCGAGTTCCATTTCGTACATACAGCTTAGAAAGGGGCCTAGTGAACCCGACTCTGGATTTCCTCTCTTTTAGGCAGATTAGCTGATCCTACCCAACATACAGACTGTGGCCATAATTCTGGAGATCGCCTCTGTATCTCTGTGGACAGTTGGTGGGCTGGTGAGTTCACTGTGACCAAACCTCAAATTGATGATCTTTCCACAAAAAAATCAATTTAACCTGGGATCCCGATTAGGAAAATCCAGGACCATTGCTTTTACAAAAAACATCTGTTTGCCCCAAATCTGGGTGTTTTGAAATGGGTTTTGAGATAGATATTTTTTAAATTTACTGATTAGTTTATCCAATTACAAAAATATCAATTAGGGAAAGTTAGTCACCTCAAAACTTAAATACATAAGACCGAAATAAGAATTTGTGTTATATTATCAGATGAAACCTTGCTAACAAGAGAAATACTTAGATTAAATATTACAATATTTTAAAGCTGCATCAGATTTTCAGACTTAGGATAAAAACTTAGGAAAGTACAGAATTATGTTACTATTTTTTGGTTTCAAGTTTTTAAACTCTAGTTAGTTAATTCTATTACTAATTTCTAAACTTTTCACTTACTATGCCTTAGAATTTAATTAGCATTTTGGAATTCCAGTGCAATGATTATCTGCCCTGGAATAAATAAATAATAAGTCTACAAGATAATTCCATTTTGCTTTATGAGAGTAGAATTTTTAAGAGAAGCATATTCAAGTTGCATATAAAATTTCCAAAGCTCCCTAAATTGCTAAAGTTTTACCACATTTCTAGATCTTTAGGTTTACTTTTATGATAGATATCTTTATTTTGAAAACAACATCATTTATATGCTAACACTATTAATAACTTTTTATTTATACAGACCTTAATTATTATCTTTCTGCATTGCCCTTCCTTGCTGCGGTTGATTCTGGCATAATGGGGATATCATCAGACAATGTCACCTTTCTGCCACCATCCAAGGATCAGATGAATTTTTGTTACAATGTTTCTAGCTGTCATTCATCATTTCCAGAAGCAATGAAAAAGTGGAATGAATTTTACCAGGTTTTTTTTTTTTTTTTTTACTATTTTAATTAATACTCTTCAAGGGTAACCAGATAAGTTTTGAAGAGCACTTAACATAGATATTTTTTTATGCATTGAGCAATGTGTTCCTAAGGAACAAAGTTCCCAATTGAAAATATTGTGGTGACAACAGTATTAGTATGAGTGGATTGCTGTATGACATCATACCTTATTGGCATCCTCTTTACTAATAGTGTATCGAGGCCACACTATCTACTATCCTCATTCCAAATAAATTATATACACACACATGGGCCCAGAGAAACTATGACTTCACAGTGCATGAAGTATCCTAGTTCATCATAATTTCAGGCCACCTGAGCAATAATTGATATAGAAATACAATTGTGTAATAGGTTGTAGTCAATTTGATCAGTTTATTTCAACTGTCTTGATAAATCACATGAGTTGACTGAATGAGCACTTGATAGTCGGAATCAAATATTGATGTCCACAGTAAGGTGTCATGGGCGAAGAGTACATGACCAAAGACTGGGTTTCCCTTTAGAGAATATTTCTCATCATATTTGCATATTATTAGATAAAACACTCTTAACCTTAACACTTGGTGGAAAGTTCATTACATGGCAAGAGAAAAAAACATACATAAAATACTAAAGGTCTGGTTCTGAACAGTGCAAAATCCTGAACATTTCTAAAACACTTGGTTTATTTCTTTCATATGAACTCAGTATCACTAGTAATTAAAATACCTGATATCAAGCTCTGTAGAGAGTGTTAAGCACTAAATATTTCATAAAGTCTTAGAAAAAAAAAGTTCTCCCCTCAATTAGAATGTTGAAAAATTATGTTTGTAAATAGAATTGATTTTCAAGGAGATTATTATAATTGCCTAAATATCAGTAACATTGTTTGTCTTGGACAGCATGTAAAGTCACATTCTAGTAGCTTTGATGAACTGTTGGAGTACTTATGGGCTGCACATGTCTCATCTTTGAAGGTTGCTCGTAAAATTTTTCAGAATAGGTAAGAATGGATCTAAAGTTGTTTTGTTTGGGGGCACTTGGTGGTTCAGTTGGTTAAGCACCTGACTCTTGATTTTGACTCAGGTCAGGATTTCAGGGTCATGAGATCAAGCCCTGTGTTGGGCCCCATGGTGAGCATGGAGCTTACTTGAGACTCTCTCTCTCTCTCCCTCTGCCCCTCCTCCCACTCACAGTCTCTCTCTCTCTCTCTAAAAATAAAATAAAATAATTAAGTTGAAATATGGTTAGCAATCTTTCCATCTTATACTATATTTTTCATTGAAATCTTTTTTTAACTTACCTATTCACCAATATGTCAAATATGAGGAAGTATTATGACAAAGAAAAAACTGACAGGAAATGTTTTATTAGATAAAGCTCAAAACTATGTCACAAGTATCAGAGGAAAATATGAAGAAAAGTACATTTGTACCACAAAACAGCAATAAAACAAAATGAATTCTGAAGTACAAGAGGATTTTTTAAAGCTTTTTAAACACAAAATGGTGTCTGTAAACAAAATGGATGTGATGGCAAACCCAATTATAGAACCTCTGCATTACTTCAATCAGAAAAAAATAGCATGGTTGACACCTATCTGGAGGCAAGCATCCAAGAAGCATCTTGGTTACCATGCCATATAGCCAAAATGTCAGAACTCTGCCCATCTTATAGCAAACGAGATTGAATGAGTATGGCTTGGTATGGAAGCAAATGACACTGCATTGGGGGTGGTACCTGCCACCCAGAGTGAGACGTGGTGTAAAAGGAACTAAAGGATGGGTGACTGATTTGAAGTACACATAAAAATATAAGCACTCATGTTGGAGGACTTCTTGTTGACCACATATTGTTATCCTTCCCACTGATCCCATGTCCAGTGAAGATAAATCAGTCAGGAAACTTACATTGCTTGGCATATTTTATTTCTTAATATTACTTCAAAGGCTGATTTTTACTGGTCAAAGGAAGAGTTCATCCTCTTAGCATGTCTATGAGAAGAATTAAGTTTGTACCCATCATAATATCTTTTTGTTGTGACTCAGCTGCTTGATTCTGATCACTCCCAAGGGGAAGAGAGATTATTAATCAAAAAAGTAAACAGGAGTTGTCAACATCAAAACTGAAATTGAGATTAAGTCATTATAGTTCATAGAAAGTAGTTTATAAAATATTATTTTATAGACTTTCCCAAATACATGCAAAACTAAATTCTTCTAGAAAAATAGCATTTTTCATAGCAACCCTCAAAGGATGATGAGATCAGCCCTCAATATTGGAAACTGAACAACAAAGCTGAATTTAATACAATTCTAGGAAGGGGCAGCTACACTGTCATGCACAGTATCACTGAGCAGAGCATTCTTCTCATCTTGAGATGGGTTATTAGGAGATGCTGAATTCTTAGGGATTTAAGTGGGTTGAGTCATCAGTATAAGAGGGTTACACAGGTGAGATAGCTGTCAATTGGCATTAGGGGCATGTTTATGGAGGAGTCCATTCCTGACTGGCTGACTTTCAGAAATGAGGGCATTCACTTACTGGATGCTTGCAAAAACTTAGTCACTGAAGCAAGTTTTTGTTGATGGATTGAAGTCAATCTGAAAACAGTTTGGTGGCTACTTGTTACTATGTCTACAAAGTATTTGTCTTTTTCTAAGACCCACTAACATGAATGGAACTGAGGGTATACCCAGGCAAGAACCGAAGAACCAAGAGGACTGAAATGTCTCACCTCTGGTTACCCCAAGGTCCTGAATAAATAGGAAGTAAGGGCTTAGGCAGAGTTGTAAAAGGCCTCAGCATTGAAGGTATACTGCTATACCTACACAGAGCCCCTTAGCAAAAGGTGGAAGACTTACTGGTTGAAAGAACTTAAGAAAATCATTAATAAAAAGAAAAAAAAGAAAATCATTAATCATTAGCTGACCATTAAACTTCTGAGCAGGGACTTCAGTGATGACTCACTGCAGAGAACACAGAATGAATAACTGAATTGGTCCAGGCAAAGCAATAAACAAATAATGACAAGAAAACCAAAGAGCAACAAACCCTGATATGGATGGGAATCTGATTTTAATGCTTTCTACTTTATAGTGTCTGAACTGTCCAAGTGTCCAAAAAAAGAGAGAGAGACATGCAAAGAACCAGGAACGTAGTGCATGCATGCCTCTCCACCACACACACACACACACTTAGACAGAGATAATGAGTCAATAGGAATTGTTCCTCTGAGCTCAGATGATGGACAAAATTGTTTAATCACTTCTTATGAGCATGTTTAAAAAAGTAAAGAAACCATATCTAAAGAGTTAAGAGAAGTATGACAACAATGTTTTACTAAGTAAAGATTATGAATAGGGCAGCCCAGGTGGCTCAGCGGTTTAGCACCGCCTTGGGCCCAAGGCCTGATCCTGGAGACCTGGGATCGAGTCCCACATTGGGCTCCCTGCAGGAGCCTGCTTCTCCCTCTGCCTGTGTCTCTGCCTCTCCCTCCCTCTCTCTGTGTCTCTCATGAATGAATAAATAAAATCATTTTTAAAAATTTAAAAAAGATTATGAATAGAGTTAGAATGTATAGAAAAATAGAAATTCTGCAGTTGAAAATTATAATAGCAAAAATGAGTAATTTGCTTGATGGATTCAAAAGCAGATTTAAGCTGGGAGAAAAAAGAATCAGTAAATTTTAATATAGGTAAATTGAGATTACCCAGTGTGAGAAACAAAAAGAAAAAAGGATGAAGAAAGATTACTAGAGCTTGGCAGACCTGCAGGAGAGTAGGAATGGAACTATATTGTGGCCAACTTTTATGTAAATGGTTAGAATAAATTACTGTCAATATGAACTACATTGTTTTAAGAGACATAGTAATTGTAACCTTATCAGTGAAGAGGAAGAGCTAAGAAATTAATATTTAGATAGATTAAAGAGAGAGATGATAGAAAAAAAGCACAGGGAATAAATCTTTACACTAGAAAATATCGATTTAGCACAAAAGAAGGCAGTAATGAAGAAAAAGAGAACAAATACATAAGACATAAGAATAGACAGCAAATCGGCAATATTACTCTGACAGCAAAACCAAAGGCATTACACAAAAACTACATGTCAACATTTCTTATGGATACAACACAAAAATCCTTAATTTAATGCCAGTAAACAGAATCCAGCAACATATAAAAAGGGATCATAAACTGTGATGATACAGGATTTATTCTAAGAATGCAAGGTTGGTTTAGTATCAGATAATCAGTGAATATAATACAACATATTTTAGTAGAATAAGGGACAAAAATCACAAAATTATCAGAATAGACAGGAAAACATTTGATAAAACTCTTTTTTGATAAAAAAAAACATTTTAAAAAACTAGGAACAGAAGAAAAGTTTCTCATCTTGATAAAAGGCATCTAGGAAAACCTAGAGTCAACATCAAACAGTGAAAGACTGAGTACTTTCCCCTTAAAATGGAAAGCAAGACAAGGTTGTCCCTTCTTACCACATCTATTCAAGATTGCACTGGAGGTTCCAGCCAGGGTAATTAGGCAGTAAATAGAAATGAAAGTAATCTAGATAGAGAAGAAATAATACTTTTTCCCTAAGAAATCCAAACAAGAATTATTATAATTAATATGAGTTCATCAACCTAAGAGGATGAAAGATCAACATGCAAAAATTGTCTTTCTGTGTCCTAGAAATAAAAAAAATCCTAAAATGAAACTAAGAAAACAAACACATTTACAACAGTATCAGAAAGAATAAAATATATAGGGATAAACGTAGCTAAAGAACTGTAAAACTTGGTTACGCTGAAAAATACAAGATATTTTGGAAGAAGTGAAAGAATTATTTCAAGGATAATCCTCGGTGTTTGTGGATTGGAAGACACTATTGTTTAAATGGCAACACTCCCTAAATTCATTTACAGATTCCAAGTAATCTCTGTTAATCTCTTACTACAGAAGTACAGTAATCAAGAACAGACTGTTACTACATGATGATAGACTTACGGATCAGTAGAAAAGAATTGGGGTCCAGAAACAAAAGTTGATATTCAACAAAGGTGTAAGATAACTTGGTGGGTAAAGAATAGTTTTTTCAACAAATGGTGCTGGGGGAACTGGCAATCCACATGCAATGAATGAAGTTTATCTCCTCCAAAACAACAAAATTAACTCGAAATGCATTATAGACCTAAATGTAAGAGCAAAAACTATAGAATTCAAACTAAAGCTTTTGGCTTTTGGGTTAGGCCTTTTCTTCTAAGATGAGATGCTAAAAGCAAATGAGACAAAAGAAAAAAATAGATAAAATGAATATCATAAAAGCTAAATGGTTTTGGTGCTGTGAATGATATCATCAAGAAAGTGGAAGGCAAGGTACAGCATGGGAAAAATATTTGCAAATCATATATCTGTAAGAGATTTACATCTGAAACACTTTAATTTTATATTTTAAAGCTTTCACAAGTCAATTTTAAAAGAAAGACAACTCAATTTTTTTAAAATGGAAAATTGATTTGAGTAGGTATTTCTCCAAAGAAAATATACAAATGGCCAATAAGTACATAAAGAGATGCTAAAATGAGTAGCCATTAGGGAAATAAAAACCAAAAATATAGGATACAACTTTACAAGCACTAGAATGGCTAAAATCTAGAAGATAAACAGTAACAAGTCTTGAAGAAGGTATAGAGTATTTGGAACTCTCACATATTGCTTGTGAAGATGGAAAATGGTACATCCACTTTTTAAAAATTTGATTTAAATTCAATTTACTATATACTATATAGTATAACACCCAGTGTTTATCTCATTGTGTGTGCTCCTCAGTGCCCGTCCCCCAGTCACCCCATCCCCCACCCACTACCCCTCTGCAACAGTTTGGTGTTTTTCCCAGAGTCAGGAGTCTCTCATGGTTTGTCTTCCTCTCTAATTTTTCCCCACTCAGTTTCCCTCCCCCCCCCTCCTCCTTTATGGTCTTTTTCACTATTTCTTATATTCCCCATATGAGTGAAACCATATGATAGTTGTCCTTCTCTGATTGACCTATTTCATTCAGCATAATACCCTCCAGTTCCATCCACGTCGATGTAAATGGTGGGTATTCATCCTTTCTGATGGCTCAGTAATATCCCATTGCATATATAAGCCACATCTTCTTTATCCATTCATCTGTTAAAGGTCATCTTGGTTTCTTGCATAGTTTGGCTATTGCGGACATTGCTGCTCTGAACATGGGGATGCAGGTGTCCCGTTGTTTCCATCCCTCTGCATCTTTGGGGTACATCCACTTTGGAAAAGAGTTTAACAGTTCCTCAAAATGTTAACTGAATGTTATTATGTGACTCAGCAATTCCCCTCCTAGGCAACTATCAGAGAGAACTGAAAACTTATCTCTTTTCTCTTTTACGTGCTATTAGCTCTCCTACAATCTGTGCAATGTCTAGTTGTGCTGTTATTAAAATTGTGTGACCCCTACTGAATATCCTTATATATTCATGTTTTCTCCTTCTTAAACTTGAGAGTTGGCTGTGATTTGATAAGACCATGGAGGGCCAACAAATTTTTCTATAATCAAGGACAGGTTAGTTATTTCATCCTCTGTATTCCCATAGCACTATATGAACCATGTGTATACAGGCATGTTTCACAGATGCTAACCAGGGGACATGTTCCAACTACTTTCTGAATCCATAATACCTAGACCCTGATGTCTGTATTACTTAGAGTAATTCCCGGGGGAATATAACAAACCATATAACTTCCATAAGAAGCCTTGAAGGACATAGGGTGTGATAAGCAAGAAATAGAAAGTAAAGTGTTTCAGAATAGCAAGTTGCTTATATGGTCAGAAGATTGCTAAAACAAGTGATACAGATTTTGTGTGTGTATATATATATATATATATACACACACATATATATAATTATACAAATACAATATGTGTATATTGTACATATAATGTAATTATATATACAATTATATATGTATGAATATCTGTGTATATATATACATATATATATATATATATATATATATATATATATATATATATATATAAATTATTCTCTACAAGGGTGCCTGGTGGCTCAGTTGGTTCAACATCTAACTTTTGATTTGAGCTCAGACCATGATCTCAGTGTGGTGAGATCAAGCCCCACATTGGGCTCTCTGCTGGATGAGGATCCTGCTTAAGATTGTCTCCCTCTTCCTTTGTCCCCCCCAACCCTGTAAGTGTGCTATAAATAAATAAATAAATAATAACTTTATTCACTAAAAATTTAAAATTAAAATTTCTTTCTTAGTGAGAAAGCAGGAATATAAATTGTTGCAACTACCCTGGGATAAACAGTGTAGAGATTCCTCAAAAAATTAAAAATAGAACCACCATATAATCCAGCAATTCCATAACTAGGTATTTTTCTGAAGAAAATGAAAACACTAATTTGAAAAGGTATGCGTGTTCATTCTGGTATTATTTACAATGGCCAGAATATGGAAACAATCTAAGTATCCATCAACACATGAATGGATAAAAAATATGTAATATCATCATATATATTTTACTGGTATCATATAGTATAATGGCATATATATATATATATATGTGTGTGTGTGTGTGTGTGTGTGTGTATGTGTGTGTGTTGGGTGAAGTGGGCAAAGGCAGTCAAAATGTATAAATTTGCAGTTATTCATAGTTCATGGGGTTGTAATGTACAGCATAGTCATTATAGTTGGTACACTGTACTGCGTATTTGAAAGTTGCTAGGAGAGTGGATCTTGATCCCTTCACAAGAAAAAAAATGTAACTATGTTTGGTAACAAATGCTAACTAGGCCTATTCTGGTGAACATTTAAAAAAATACACAAATATCATATCATTACATTATACACCTGAAAAAAAAACAAAGACAAGTTAGCCTTCTAGTATATATCACCCGAAAATAAGTACCAAGCTACCTAAAAGCAAGAAAAAATGTTACTTCATTTTTAGTGGTTGCCTGAAATGAAAGTTATGTGTTCTTTAAGAACAAAATTCAGCAGAAATTTTGCCAATATTCTTTGACTTTTGTCTTTGCTTTCATTATTATTTATTTATTCATTCATTAATTTGTTCGTTCATTTATTTTAGAGAGAATGAGAGAGAGAGAGAAGGAGGAGGAGCAGAGAGAGAGGGAGAGAGAGAAAATCCCAACCAGATTGCCCGCTGAGTGTGGAGCCTGATGCAGGGCTCAATCCCACCACCCTGAGATCATGACCTGAGCTGAAATCAAGAGTTGGAGGCCCAACCAACTGAACCACCCAGGTGCCCCATCTTTACATTTTAAAATAATGAGACTTGGTCACATTTCAGAGTTTATGTAAGTAATGTAAATAAATGTTTTATGAAAAGGGGAAAAATGTGATATAAAAAACATGTTCTGAGACGAAAATTTTCAAGTTGAAAAATTTAATGACAGGGGACCCCTGGGTGGCTCAGCAGTTTGGTGGCTGCATTCGGCCCAGGGCCTGATTCTGGAGACATGCAATTGGGTCCCACGTCCGGCTCCCTGCATGGGGCCTTCTTCTCCCTCTGCCGGTGTCCCTGTGTCTCTGCCTCTCTCTCTCTCTCTCTTTCCCTCTCTGTGTCTCATGAATAAATAAATAAAATCTTTTTTAAAAATTTAGAAATAAAAATTTAATGACATCTCTTCAAATTTTCAAATCTCAACTGCGACACCTGGGTGGCTCAGCAGTTGAGCATCTACTCAGCTCAGGGCATGACCCCAGGATCAAGTCCCACGTCGGGCTCCTTGTGAGGAGCCTGCTTCTCCCTCTGCCTGTGTCTCTGCCTCTCTCTCTGTGTCTCTCATGAATAAATAAATAAAATCTTAAAAAAAATTCAAATCTCTGGGCTAAAATCAAAGCCAAGTTTCTATAATCTATATTCTAAAAAGTAGAATAATGCCATTTTGAACAAATTATCTGGTTTGAAAATTGAATTGGCAAAATTCTGAGAAGACGAATTCAAAATGTATACTTTTCTCCCCACTTGTTTATTAGATTAAAATACTATTCTAAACAAGAAGCTGACTTTGAAAGAAGCTGGGCTTTATTTGTGGATTATTTAGCTCCACCAAACTTTCCTACGACCTTAATTAGAACATATGAATTCCAGAAGGAGCTGCCAACACGCATGCTGGTTAGTGGAGATCGAGCCCCCTTCATCAGTGATTTTAGTGGCTTTCAGAACACAGTCCTGTTTGCTTTGAATCTTCTCCACAAAGTGCATAAATATACAGGTAAGAGACGCAGAGGCCTTTTTTCTTTCTTTAAATTCTGTATGTTGTGTTGATTTCAGACCTAATTAAATACCATTAGAATCATAAATCATTACAACAGACTGTCTAAAGAAGAAAATGTTGACTTCTTAAGATATCTGTTTCAACGTTTTAACAATAATCCTTATGGATTTATGACTGGCTTCATAAATGAAGCCATAATGAGCACATACTACAGGCTCTTCCTTGTTTAGCATGTCCTCTCCTCGGCGACCCTTTCACAAAGCATATCAATGCCACCATATGTTAATTTCACAAGGAGACCATGGAAATCTCTATTTCTTTCTTGGACACATTTTGCTATTTTATTTTGTTTTGTTTTCAAATGCAACAGATAATAAACATAATAATGACACTTCCCATGGCTAGCAGAACCATGAAATAAATTGTTATATGAACTCTCCTCATCCTCATCATCTATAATTATAGACACAAAGACAAAACTTTTGACTCCCCCCTCCAAATTCTAGTTTTGAAGAAGATATATTTCTCCAAAATTTCAAAATCCTAGGTTTACTAATAGTGGAAAACGTAGAAGAAATTACATAATGGTAAATTTGAAAATGACTATATCATTCAATTTCCCAAATACCATTTATCCTTGTTCTACTGAGGGAAAAAAATTATGTGTGTGTGCGTACATATGTGTGTTTTAATTTAGATTCCTTAAAACAGAATTCAGAAATAAAATATGAGTCAAAATAAAGATGAGTGCATTATATTTTAAATATACTTAAATGTGTATTACTTAGGGTAAAACTCACTGTTTTAATAAGCAAATCTTCAACCATTGAATAAGTTCTTCAAACTGTAATGGCAAGACTCAAATTCTGGCCCCTGTAATGATGTAGGATATTTATTCAATTGGTAAATGGCTTTCCTCATGGTAATTCAGAAACCTAGGATATCTCTGTGTTCGGCTCCAAGCTTCACTACTGTATCCTCCTTCTAAAGTAATTCACAGGAATGAAAGAGCTGAAGGGGACCCTCTTTGGAATGTCTAGACTAGAAGTGAAAAACTTAACTATATCTCACATACCTTTGGTAAGAAAAGTCCTCCAGCCTAACTAGATGGGGCATAGGAGGGAATTGGGAAAGTTCGTTCCTGCTTGACCCCCACTGTTAAGAGAATCATAAATTACGTTGATTGGCAGTCATCGCTGCCACAATGTCAGACCCAGAAAGTCCAATCCAGGCTCAGATGACACGAACAAACTCTACTAGCCTAGAATGTAGAGTGAGGCGCTGAATGGCTGGTTAGAATTAATTACATTTTAAAGATTGCACACAACAGATCTCTAGATTTCTGTAAGTTCCAGTGTTACTAAAATAAGCTTTGGATTTGTAAAGGAGTTTTGATTTGACTCTATACGCTACAATAAAAAGGGAAAAAAAGAAAACTTAGAATGTAGTTAAACTAGCTACCTTGCTTCCTGGCTTCCTCTACTAACTGCATGCACTCACTGGTACTCAGAATTCAGGAACTGCTCAAAGACCTGGCAGATATTTTTAATTAATTCGAGTATAGAAAAAAATAGCACACCGTTAATAAAAATAGTTTCACAGTTGAGCATGTTTGATTTATAGTCAGTAAACATAGGTTTGCACAAACTTTTTAGTGTGACATTTGGCTACTTTTTTGACATCAGAAAATTTCAGCTTTTGCTTTACTGCAAACTGGACTGCGTTTCTGTATATTTTAGCCATTGTGCTCTGCGAGTGATTCCTGACTCTTGAAACTATTGACATGTAAGCTCCAACCAATTGTCAGCCACCAATTAGGGACCTCCCTGGGGAGGAATTAACAGTGGGGCAAGAGTCTAGGAATTTTAATAGAAATAGTTGTACATGAAATAAAGCAACGGAAAATAAACATGCTTTTCCTAACAGGGAATCGATAGAGGAAAAGGGGCAGTAGCTTCAGACTCAGGACTTCTGTGTATTTCTTTTTTGCTCATTGTCTTATCAACCCCTTCTGATACACTTGTCCTATTGAAAATTCATACCAGTACTAAATACTTTTTCTCCATTTCTTTTTTTTTTCTTTTTTTTTAATTTTTTTATTGGAGTTCAATTTGCCAACGTATAGCATAACACTGAGTGCTCATCCCGCCACGTGCCCCCCTCATTGGCCATCACCCAGTCACCACAACCCACTGCCCCCCTCCCCTTCCACTGCCCCTTGTTCATTTCCGAGGGTTAGGAGTCTCTCATGTCCTGTCACCCTCACTGATATTTTCACTCATTTCCTCTCCTTTCCCTTTATTCCCTTTCACTAACTTTTATATTCCTCAAATGAATGAGACCATATAATGTTTGTCCTTTTCCGATTGACTTATTTCACTCAGCATAACACCCTCCGGGTCTATCCATATCGAAGCAAATGGTGGGTATTTTTCGTTTCACTTTTTCTCCATTTCTTAATAATATTTCACTTTGTGGCTATAATTTTGCTTACACTTATTTTAACAATATGTTCAATATATGCCTCTTGGTAAAAATTAAAACACTACAGAGAGTTATTAAGCACATGTAAAACTTCCCCTCTCTCCATCATCTTTTAACTTCCACACCTTAATTCCTTGCCTGATAGTTATTTATTATACAAATATATATTAAAATATATATATTAAGTTAGTTATTATATATATATTAAAATATATATTAAGTTTTAGGCCTATTCCTACAAAAAAATGTATATGAACAAGTGAGTAAATATAAAATAAATAAATAATTCGATTAAAAACTGTGCAACTTGCATAAAAGATTATATGTATGGCACTGCTCAGTGCTACAAGTTGTTCATTAGTCATTTATACTTGAGATATTCACAAGTCAGCAAATATTGACACACATTATTTCTAAATAATATATAACTTTTCATTGAATGGATTGATATTCTTATTAATTTTAGGTAATGTAAAAGTGGCATTCATTGTGTGATTTTTAGCCTAATTTGTTGGGATAGTGACAGATTATATTACTAGGAGTGAATTCATGGATCTGATTTGCCAAGCAGCAATTCACAGTGTGCTATTGATTACATTCTTGTCAAAACAAGAATGAAAGAAACACAAATTATTTATTAAAGTTCATATTTCTGCATGGACACCAAAAATGAATATTAGCAAACTTTCTAATTTTCAAGAGTCTGATATGTGAAAAATAGCACTTCATTTTGTGGGATTTCATTGCTTCAGTCACTACTGTATTCATTATTTTCTTTAGTTACTTCTGTATACATGTTTGAATAAGAAGGAAAAATTTAAGACATAATTTTAAAGAGCAAAATATTGTTTTATTAAAGGATGTACATGAAAACAGGCTAATTTCATTGAATTATATTGAATTTTGTTTTATATAATTTTAACACTTAGGATAATAATTAAAATTTTACCTAAAACTTTTACATATCTTTACTATTTTTCTAGGGACACTATCTTTAACTTTATGGAAAACTTTAATGAAGTCACCAGTTGCAAGGAAACTGTTTCTAGAGATTTTGGAATTCATCCTTCACTCTTTTAATTAAATGCTTCTGGAAATCTGTATAAAATAAAAATCCACAATGATAATTTATGAAGAACAATAATCTCAGAAATTAGTCCTTGCATGTGTGCATAATTTTGTCATTGTCTATGTCTATATTTAAAAGTTTGAATTTATATATTGCTATTAATTTGCTTAATTAATAATTAGTGAATAAGTATCAATAATTAAAATGTGTACTTTTTAATGTAGATTCAGTTGAATAACAAACAATGTTGATGATTTAATAAAGGTCATAAAACCTGATTGAAATTTTGGATGTTCTTCTATCTAAATAAATTTTATGAATTTGGAGGAATAGATTTTCATGGTCCATAGACAGGAGGCAAAAGATTTTAAATAAAATTTGGATGATGAATTTGGATTTCTAAAGCATTTAAAAATAAACTATTGTTTTAGAATGCATTACCTGATCCATCAATATCTTGGAGGTTTGTTAGTTTTCTCAAAGTTAGAAAAATTATTTTCTGAACATCTCTCTCTCTCTCTCTTTTTTTTTTAGTCCACACCTATCATGAAGGACCTTAGGGTCACAGAGGGCAAAATTTCTCTTTCTCTCTCTTTTTTTTTTCTTTTTTTTCAAATTTCTCTCCTTTCAGAGGATACAATGTGCATTGATAGGAAGGTGTCACTCCTTCCTGCTTATCCTCTTGGTGACTTCCCTTCCATAGCTTTTATGCAACTTGATAGCAGGTTTTACATAGGGCCTCAACCACAAGCAAAACATATCCACTAACAAACTATTTGGAAAAATAAAATGAATAAATTGGGTCAAAAGGCAGATAGTATGGTAAAATAACATGGCACTGATATTAGAAAGACTTGAGTTTACATCTAAGCTCTGTCATTTTCCAGCCAATGTCAACTGGTTAATCCTAAGCAATTTATAAAATTCTCCTGTACCTCAATATACTTATCGAAAAAAAAATGAAAATTATGGGGAAAAAAATGAAGGTCCTGCTTTGCTGGGTCTCCAAGCTAGCACTTTAGCAATGACTGCAATCCCACCTAAAGGTAGGGATTTCTAATGATCTAAATACAGGTTGATTACCTGCCTTTCCCACAGGGTTAGGAATTTTTTTCCTGTACTTTCTCCCAGCTGAACATGGGAGTCAGACTTGCTGTCTCTCTACCATCAGATTAAGGATTTTGTACCATCGCGTAGATATGGGGAGAGAGCTCTGAGTAAGGTGTGCCTTTCTTGCTGCTCTCCTGTCCTCCAGGCACACACCAAGATGGAGCTTTTTCAGTTCCTGCCCTGTCTCCAAATTTTAGCAAATACCCAGGAAGATCCATGAAGAAGAACATTCTGTTGCATAGGAAGTGCCTTTAAATCTGAGGCTTCATGGATTCTATCCTCTCCACAATATTCCCTCCCAAGATCCCTGTTGGATTGGCTGTTGCTTTGTAGGACCTGCACCACAGCTTGACCTGTATCTCTGTCCAATTCTACTTACTTCCCTTCTTCCTTCCAGGTTGTTGATCTCTATAACTATGTTGTGCCCCCAAACCCCACCTCGGCATACAAATCCAGAAGACTCAACTCAAATACTCTTAGAATTAAAAAAAAATTTAAATTATATTTTTAAAGTTGAAGATTTCCATTTTTCAGTACTGTTGAATGCAAATATCTTTGCCTCCTCTATACCTTAGCAAAACTGAACCCTTCTAGGAATTTGGTTTAATGGAAATTTTTCTGATTCTTCTGACACTAGGATCTACTGAAAATCATACAACTTAGAATAAGAAAGTAATCTGACGAAGGGCGTGAAAGTAAACAAAGGAGAAGGTACTTAAGGAAGAAAACAAAATAATGAGTCTTTCTTGCATCAGCAAAACTATTATTAATTAGCAGTTTTGGGAAAATCCTTGGACCCTCACGGACACCACAGTGTGTCAGAGAAACAAGGACTTTAAGAAAACACAGCCATGAAATCTTAGCAAATGCGACAGAATTTAGGAGACACTGTTTTGATATGTCACTAGTTCAAGATTGACTGACAAATAAAGAGAACAATAAATGCTGTTGAACAGCAAAGTGTAGTTCTAATTATGGCAACTTTGGGGGGGGAAGGAATTAATAATATGTTTTCCCTTATCTGGAATGATTTATGATTTAATGAAGAAGGAAGATTAGTTAGACTATAGTTTGTATTTTTTTAAAAACTTTATGCATCAAAAATTTTATTTCATTTAATACACACAAAAATTATTCATTCAAAAAATACTTATTTGTGCCTGCTACGCGAGAGTCACTGTCCTTAACCATACTTATATAGGAACAGAAAAAGTAGAAATTTGTGACCCCATGGAGGTTGTATTCTCAGTTGTGAATTGGATGATAAGCAAACCTCATAGCCTTAGTAAATATTAGTGCAAAGAAAAAATAATAGCTTAGGGAAAGTGGTAAGGAGTGCTAAAATGCATCAAGCATCTTAAATTTAAAAAGATTCATCATGGAGCTCTTGCTAAGGAGGAGGTAGTTCAACAAAGATGAAGGCAAAGGGGAATGAGCCTTGAGGATATCTGGTGTAAGACCATCCCAGACCATGAGGAAGAGCAAGCACAAAAGTTGGAAGTTGGAAGCAGGCCTGGTATTTTTGGAAGAGCAGAAAAAGGCCACTAAACAAGGTGAAAAGAAGTAGAAGGTATAGTTAGGGCAATATTGCATTTGGGAGGCCATGGGCTAGGACTCAGATATAAGGGCAAATAATATAGCTTCTTGTAGTTCATTGTAAGGATTATTATTTAAAAACAAAAAACAAACAAACAAACAAAAAAAAAAAAAAAACCTTGCAATGGAATAGAAAACAAAAAGAAGGCTTTTGAGTAGATGAATGACCAAACTGGCTTCTCTGGTTAAAACTAGACTATAGAAGTAATGAGAAAACAGTAAGGAGGCTAGTGAGATCATCCAGAGGAAATATGCTGTAATCTTGGATTGTACAGCAAAGGTAATAAGTGATCATATTCTGAATATATTATGAATACAGAGCCAACATGATATGTTATTAACAGATTAGGTGTGGAGAATAAAAGGAAAAAAGATGTTATAAATGATTCCCTTCCCTTCTCTTTTTTTCCTGAACAATTCAGTGAAAAATTAACTAGAGAAGCAAGGCAAGATGGGAATTGGGCACAGAAGAAGAGGAGTCATTACCTCAGCCTGAAGGTCAAAAGCCCAAGCGAAGTGATCAAAGTGTGCTCACAAAGAGGAGTCTTAATGTGCAAAGAGTCTAAGCCTGGATAGAATGGTGTTCCCAGAGATGAGAGGCCCAGCATCAACAGCCTGAGTTAAAATTGTGTGAGGAGGGAATTCACTGACAGAAGCCACCTGGCATGGGATATTGAAGCCCATATAGGGTGAAGAGGGCATCCATCCATATAAAGTACAACGTTGCGGCATTGATGACAGACTGACTCCTGCACAGAAAAATTAAGTACACACATATTTAAGGCTAATGAAGTGAGTTTTTCACTATTAGAGAAGGACATTACAAATATGAAAAGTATGACAACTAAAATAACCCCTATGCTGTTGGATTAGAATTGGAGGTATTGGAGTGAATTCATGATTTTCGATATAGGTGTGATTAGATGAAACACACGAGATTGTGAGTAGAGGCATCACCAAAATGATGAACACATCTACCACTCAGATCTTGACTTCAAAATGCCATTTTCCAATAAATGGAAGAGGATGCCTTAGAAAAACGGCTGGTTATGTATGAGACAGGTAAGGGAAGAGATAAGCTTAGAATGTCTTGTTATTCCAGAAAACAAAAGTGTTCTAAAATAGATGGATATACTGTCAACAGAGGCTTCTACTGGCCAATACTAAGACAATGGAACATTAAAATCAATCATACAGTATTAAAACCCATTGAATAAAATAACAAAACAAGAATATATAGGGATATAAATAAATGAATGAATACATTTAAACAAGATATTTATGTAGGTTCAAAACACCTTCCAAATACATATCTATAAAATCAAATGTGTACCTACAACGTAAACTTACACAATCTTATATATGTATATATAATACATATGTATAACATACAGCATATAAAAATATTCATATATACTATATTCACATATTAAGTGAAAGAAGTGTAACAATATGAAACATACACAGTAACAAATAATAAAATAAAACATTAATAAGCATATAAATATATGATAAATAGAAAGAGTGTGATTTCATTGGAGAAACCTGGCAGACACAACCTTAAACAAGTGAACGTCATCAGTAATGAGACAAATTAAAACTGTATTCTCTTACCTGATGCATTGAAAGAACACAGTACAAATTAGGTGATATTTCTGCCACAGATGCATAACCTAAATCTAATTATGAGCAAACATCAGATATTCCAAGTTGTGGAACATTTTACCAAATAGCTGGCCTATCGTTTGGTGAAATGGTTTTGGAAATGGAGAAAAAGCAGAGAATTTAAGTGGGAGAAAAAGTTAATTGTCTCAATTGACTATAATGGGCACAGGAAAGTGACATTTCATAGACATTTGCTTTAGAGAAGTGGAAAGTGTTGGGTTCAATGAGGAAGAAATTGGCAAGTTAGAGCTTATTTAGGAAAGATGACACTGTTGAGTATGGAGGTAGGAGGAGAGCTGTGGTTTATAGACAATTTTTATTTTTATTTTTTATTCTTTTTAAGATTTTATTTATTTATTCATGAGAGATACAGAGAGAGAGGCAGAGACACAGGCAGAGGGAGAAGCAGGCTCCATGTGGGGAGCCTGATGTGAGACCCGATCCCAGCACTCCGGGATCACGCCGTGAGCCAAAGGCAAACGCTGAACTACTGAGCACCCCAATATAGACAATTTTTTAAAATTATTTTGGAACCACAGTTATTTATTGCAATGATTTAGAGAAGGATGAATGAACACAAAAACTTTATAGTTACACAAAATTCACAATCTCTTTGTAGCTGTGATTGCATTATTTGATACGCCAAATTTAACCAATAGATTTAAGCAAACTTTGCAGAAAAAAGAAAGAAAGAAGAAAGAAAGAAAGAAAGAAAGAAAGAAAGAAAGAAAGAAAGAAGAAAGGAAGAAAGAAAGAGAAAGAAAGAAAGAAAGAAAGAAAGAAAGAAAGAAAGAAAGAAGGAAAGAAAGACCATATGAGTGTGTCCTGTAAGCCTAATCTCATGTACTTTTTGTTTGTTTGTTTCCTATGAATTGATCGGTTATCAGTTCAATTCAGGACATCAAAAGATTCAAAACCCTTCAGAGAGACTGTGTTCCTCATACCTGGGAGTCAGTTAAGCAGGAAGTGGCATGTGGGTCATGATCCCTGTCAATTCTCTGTGTCGTGCAGAATATCTTCCTTATATCCAAAAATTATTTCATATAGATGTGTGTAGTTGTGTATTTTAGTGCCTCATGTATTTACATTTTTGGCAGGAAGCAAGGTGCCTCTGGATCAGAAAACAGACATTCGTTACTCATGGAACATCTTGGTGCCAGAGCCTCGTGCCTTAATTTCCATGGGGTGTTGCAATGAGGGCCAGGTGTTCACCTCAGCGTGCAGTGAGGTTGCACCACAGAAGAGGAATGTTGAAATTCTCAGATTTGGAACTGAGAGAGAGCAGCTGGCCCATCAGCCTGATGTTCTCTATGCTCACGCATGCAACTGGGAGAAAGAGAAGCCCCGCCTTTACATTGAAGGGAAGGCAGAGGGTGAGGTGAAAGAAGAAAGAAGGTAAAAGTCTTCTACTACATATTCAAATTCCTTGCATTCATTAAAGATTAATTTTTTTACAGTAATCCTTTGTTCAGCCTCTCAATGTGCCTCCATTGCTACCTTGAACATCTGGAAGAGCCTGTTGGGTCCTCAGACTTGTGCAACCAGAATGGCAGGAGAGTTATTACCCATCGCACCACCCCCATGTTAAAAAGATGTTAATGTGAGACAAGAATCCATCAAAATCCTAGAGAAGAACACAGACTACACCCTTTTTAAACTTGGCCACAACTTCTTACAACATACATCTACGAAGGCAAGGGGAAAATGAACTATTGGGACTTAATCAAGATAAAAAGGAGTCGTACCTGTCATGCTGGTAGGAGAACCATGGGGCAGAAGGACAAAGAAAGGAGAAAAGATACTCACCTTAACAACATGTGTAAAGGGTAACATTCACGTTTGGAGACTTCTGGTTAATCTCTATCGTCTTTCCCACTGACATCATTTCCTATAAGTCACAGGGTTAGAAGATTCATAACGCTTTGCATTTGCTGTCTCTTGGAAGACAGCTTTCAGATCAGACAATGGAAGAGTTCATTTTCTTGTCATGCCTGTGAGCTGCATTTGGCTTGAAGCCATTATAACCGTCTATAGCGGAGACTCAACTGTTCATCCTGTTTCTGATGGCTGTCAAGGATGGGCGAGATTATTAGGCCAAGAAGTTGTCAGCATCAAGCTCTTGACTGACAGAAAGTCATGACGGTTTATAGAAAAAAAAAGGGGGGTATAAAATATTGTCTTCATTCATGGCCTTTCTCACCGATATGCAAAGCCAAATCTCAAAATAAAATAGCTTTGCTAATAGCAACTCTCAAAGTCTGGTGAGATCAGCATTCAATTTTTGAATAAAAAGTCAGTAATGAATTCAGCACTTTCTCCAAGAAGGGTAAGTCATGTCGGTCAGGAAGTCTCTGAGCATCGTAGGTCTGCTGATCCTATAGAAGGTCTTGAAAGGGCAGAGCTAGAAGACTGGTCGATTTCCACACTAGCAGACTGTCTTCAGAGTTCACCCCACTTTGAAGCATGTGACAGGATTTCACTTCTTTTTAAGGCTGAATCATACCGCATGGTATGTACCATATTTGTTGAGTCCACCTCTCCACGGATGAACACCGCTCCTTTCTCCTTTTGGCTACTGTGAATAATGCTACTACGAACATGCATGTACAAGTCTCTATTCAAATTCCTGCTTTCAGTTCTTTTGAGTATATCCCCAGAAGCAGAATTTCTGGATTCTATTGTAACTGTATAGTTTATTCAAGTTTAAATTTTAAGAATGATATTTCTCTGTTATTGGCACTGTGGTGTAGTGCAGTCCTGGGGACCTAGAGCAGCTGTGACAGCAAAGAGGGCGGCGGGACCACCTAGGGAGGGCATCACACTCATTCACAGTTGGTGTCTGTGTGATCTAGCCCACATATTGCTTCTTCCTCTGATTGGTTTTTGTCTTAGAAATTATATTATATATACTTATATTCTATGCTATATATGATTCTTATTCCCTAAAGAAAAAAATCCAAAATGAAATCCAAAATTAAGAGATACAACAAAAGGGATGTAAAAGCATTTGTGTGTTACATTAAAAAACATTGTGTCTGTAATACTTAAGGTAACACTTGTTGCTTTAATAAATAACCCTCTAAATTTTAATGGCTTACCTCAATGGAATTCCAGTTCTGGTTCAAATAATGTTTCAAGGATGTTTACCCAATGTCAGGAGGTTTTCTTCCATGGTGAGTGATTCTGGTATCCAGGGCATTTCAGCAGAATTTGCCTGATATGAAAAAACAGCATCAACCACCTCATCTTAAATGCCTAGAACCAGACGTGACTAGTTGGTTTATACATACATATGATATACACTTTATACATATACACACCCATATATACTCAAATATTATTTTCCTTAAAATCAAATTGAAAAGTAGAAGATGAACCAAAGTAAAAATAAAAATATTGTATAGAACTATTCATATGACACCACTATTCATATGACTTAAGTGGGTGATGGGAGCTGGGGAGGTTGGTTTTTGTCTGTTTACCACTGACAAGAGATGCACGAAATTTGGTGATTTGCTGGTCATCTCTTGATTTTTATAATCTCCAAATGTATTAAATTTAGCATTGGAATTTATAAGAGACTTGAGTTGCAGAATTGAGTAAGTTGGAATTGAGTAAACTTCAATTGTTATCCACCGACAGATATGTTGATCCACATTCAGGGAGAGAAATGAGGTATGAGGAAAGGGTTCAGGGCTATTTATGGAAATACTATCCTACAGAAAAAAAACAAAAACAATAGTAAATAAACATTACTTCCACCAAGAGGGAAAAAAAAGAGAAGTAGGCCTACGTCTTGTATCCTGCAGAACTATTATTTCTTGCAACTAACTATCCTGACATGTCTCTTCTGCTCAAAATCACTTTATATACTACACACTTTTTTAAAAAATTTCTCCAAAGTACCTAATTTACAAGAGTGGTAATTCTTTACTATTTATTTTAGAGTATATTGAATGCTTTTTATTTTTAAAATTAAAAGTCTAGAGAAAGTTACTAAATGAAATGAAACTTACCCTTTCTAACACCACCTTTTGACCTACATGGCTTGGTTCTTCACATAATACCTTTCAACAAAATTTGGCGCTCCCTTTTGCAAATAAAATTAAATACACACAAGTGAGTACACAATGAATTTAAACCAATAAAGCCTTTTATGTTTGCAAAAATTGGATTATGTTCTTCATATTGCTCTGTATTGACATACATCATTCTCTTAAAAGAACATATAGCTTCTCATCAAATGGATTTCCATTATTTCCAGTTCCATACTCTTGCAGACAATGCAGAAGTGACTTTCAATGTAATTGAAATGTAAATTTTATCAGCTTTATTTGAGGAACTATTAATAGAGTCAATTAGTGAGAAAAAGATTGATGGCTCGGGTTTTGACAAATAGAAATTGAAATAGAAATTGAAATAGGAGGGTTTTTTTTTTCCTGCTACAAATGAAATGTTTATTAAGATTGTTGTTTCCCCATAGCCATTGACAATAAGTATCAGTAAATTTCTCAATTTTTATTGGTTTGCTATGTGAGAGATGGCATCTCAATGTTTTATGGATTTTCATTTCTTTAATTGTGATTGTATATATATATATATACAGCATTATTCATGTTACCTATTTATGTTTCTTATAAGTTGAGTATTGAAGCAGAAAACTTAATTTTAAACATCAATATTTAGTTTTTATTTTTAAAAGGACATGAACTTATAATAATTTTGCACTAATTAAATTAGTACAACTTAATTTTGTTTTCAAACTTTTAACATTTGAAGAGGAAAATTTAATTTGACTTGTAACTTTTTAACATCTTTACTATCTTTTTTGGAGCATTGTCTTTGGCTATATAGAAACTTTAATGAGCTTCCATGTTTTGCAAGAAAACTTTTTATAAACATTTTGAAATTTATTTGTCCTCCCTTTAATTAAGTGTTTCTGATAATGCATAATAAAATAAAAATCTGTGAAAAATAAAATAAAAATCCAAAGTGACTTTGAGCAATACTTTTATAAATTAGTCTTTGATTTTTTTAAATTTTATTATTGTCTGAATATTTCAATTTGAAAAATGCTCAGTGTCACTAATCATCAGGGAAATGGAAATTAAAACCATAATGAGAATCTTACTCCTGTCAAGATGGCTATTAACCAAACCAACCAACAAACAAACAAAAAAGATAACAAGTACAGGCAAGAATTTGGAGAAATTAGAACCCTCATACACGTAGTGGGAATGCAACCTGGGAGGTCACTATGGAAAACGGTATGGACATTCTTCAAAATATTAAAAATAGAACTGTCATGTTTGGGGCACGTGGGTGGCTCAGTCTGTTAAGCATCTGCCTTCGGCTCAGGTCATGGCCCACGGTCCTGAGATCAAGCCCCACATCAGGCTCCCTGCTTAGTGGAAATTTTGCTTCTCCCTCTCCTTCTGCCCCTCCCTGCCATCATGCTCTCTCTCTTGCTTGCTCTCTCTCAAATAAATAAAATCTTAAAAAAAAAAAAAAACTGCTTTTTTACCCAGAAATCCCACTTCTAGGCATGAAATTTATAGAAAAGAATTGAAATCAGAATTTCAGGAGATATTAGCACTTTCATAGTCATTACAGCACCATTCACAGTAGCCAAGATGTGAAAAGAAGCTAAGGACCCATCGAAAAATGAATGGATAAATAAAATGTCGCACTTGTGGACATTATGCTAAGTGAAATAAGCTAGTCACAGAAAGATAAACACTGAATGACTTCACTTTTACAAGGTATCTAAAATTGTCAAATTCATAGAATCAAAGAGTGAAGTGATGGCTGTCAGTGGCTGAGTGGAAGGAGGAATGCGGAGTTGCTAATTACAGTAGAGTTCTAGAACTAGAACTAATGATAATGATACTGTATTGTATATTTGAAAGTTGCTAAGGGAGTAAATCTTAAAAGTTCTCATGAAAAGAAAAGAAAATATTTGGTAATTCTATGTCTGGTGATGGATGTTAGCTAGACGTATTGTGATCATTTTATAATAAATGCAAATCATTATGTTGTACGCATGAAATTAGTATGTTATTGGAAAATATTCCTCAATTTATTAAGAAAGAATTTTGAGTCAGCTGAAGAAGAAGTTCTTACTATTGTCTTTCAGAACATAGATTTTTTTCACTTCCTCTCTGATTTTCTGGCCAAATAGGTAAGCCCCAGTCCCTGTCATTTCCACAAGGATCAGGAGAGGAGGCTCATTCTATAGTCCAACCATGACAATCAGTATCTGAAACTGGCTGTTATGAAACATGGCCTAGACTGTGTATCATTTCCCCCAAGGAATCTTATCATTTGGGTTTGACATAATAAAATTCTTTTCCTCAAATTGGACATCCATATACAGAAAAATGAAACTAGACCACTCTCTTGCACCTTACACAAAGATAAACTTAAAATGGATGAAAGATCTAAATGTGAGACAAGATTCCATCAAAATCCTAGAGGAGAACACATGCAACACCCTTTTTGAACTTGGCCACAGCAACTTCTTGCAAGATACATCCACAAATGCAAAAGAAACAAAAGCAAAAATGAACTATTGGGACTTCATCAAAATAAGAAGCTTTTGCACAGCGAAAGAAACAGTCAACAAAACTAAAAGACAACCTACAGAATGGGAGAAGATATTTGCAAATGACATATCAGATAAAGGGCTAGTTTCCAAGATCTATAAAGAACTTATTAAACTCAACAGCAAAGAAACAAACAATCCAGTCATGAAATGGGCAAAGACATGAACAGAAATCTCACAGAGGAAGACCTAGACATGGCCAACATGCACATGAGAAAATGCTCTGCATCTCTTGCCAACAGGGAAATACAAATCAAAACCACAATGAGATCCCACCTCACACCAGTGAGAATGGGCAAAATTAACAGGACAGGAAACAACAAATGTTGGAGAGGATGTGGAGAAAGGGGAACCCTCCTGCACTGTTGTTGGGAATGTGAACTGGTGCAGCCACTCTGGAAAACTGTGTGGAGGTTCCTCAAAGAGTTAAAAATAAACCTGCCCTACGACACAGCAATTGCACTGCTGGGGATTTACCCCAAAGATACAGATGCAGTGAAATTCTGGGACACATCACCCCAATGTTCATAGCAGCAGTGTCCACTATAGCCAAACTGTGGAAGGAGCCTTGGTGTCCATCGAAAGATGAATGGATAAAGAAGATGTGGTCTATGTATACAGTGGAAGATTCCTCAGCCATTAGAAACGACAAATACCCACCATTTGCTTCGACGTGGATGGAACTGGAGGGTATTATGCTGAGTGAAATAAGTCAATCGGAGAAGGACAAACATTTTATGGTCTCATTCATTTGGGGAATATAAAAAATAGTGAAAGGGAATAAAGGGGAAAGGAGCAAAAATGAGTAAGAAATATCAGAAAGGGAGACAGAACATGGAAGACTCCTGACTGGGAAACGAACTAAGGGTGGTGGAAAGGGAGGTGGGCGGGGGGTGGGAGTGACTGGGTGACGGGCACTGAGGGGGGCACTTGATGGGATGAGCACTGGATGTTATTTTATATGTTGGCAAATTGAACACCAATAAAAAAATAAATTTATAAAAAACAATTCCCTTCCTCTGCATGTATGCGTTTCTATTTCAACTTTTAATCGCTGGGTGGAGATTTTCTCTTCTTTCATCTAGAAGAGAAAAATAAAACACGTATATCCGTCTGGGATTAAATTTCCCAGCAGTCTAGGAAACTTTGAATTGAAAGCTACCCTGGCTGCCTTACTGCCTCTCCCAACAGCAAATGGATCATGATAATAAGTCATAAAGGAATAAAGTAGTCACCTTGAGATGTGTGAGAATTTTAAACTTTAAAGCGGCAAATGACATGAAATAAAGTTCTAAGCACTCATTTCATATCCTAAGAAACTGAGGTTGAGTCCAGAGACATATTTGATTTGTCCAAAGTCACATATCGAGTCAGGCCTAGAACCCAGATATTCCGTTCCTTTCATCTGGCACTTTTGTTTGCAAAACTACATGCCCTGCATATAAAAAGCTATATGGCAATGGACGAATGAGAAGAGCCATCTAGAGAAGGTTCTGGCCATATGGACCAAGAAATAGTTCTAGGGAAGAGATGAGCCTACCAGCAATGTCCAGATCAGAGAGGCAACCTGCCATCAGGGGGCACACAGCTGCCCACTTGGAAAAAAGTCTCTGTCAGCCTGACAAGTTACCAAAACGGTAAATCCCAAGCACAGTCTGTGTCACTAAAGACTATTTGTTTGAAGACCTTTTAGAATTTTAAGATGTTAAGCTACTTCCATTTGGAGCTGGTCAAGAAGGAGATAACCTTTGAAGACTCTCTCTCTCTCTCTCTCTCTCTCTTAAATAACACAATAGTTATACATCATCTTCAATAGGATGGAAAGTGTGGCAGTCAGTATAAATGCCCAAGCTAGTTAGAGCAAAGTCTTATCAAAATAAGTATTTAGGCCCTGAAAATTAACACAAACCCCTCACACTATCACATTTTTAACAAAGAGTCATAATAATGCACAATAATGTGCATAAAGAAAAAGAAGACTATGGCTAGATTTAAAGGCAGTTTGACAGACCAGCCGGCTTTTACTTTGGAAATCAGGGACCTGGGCCATAGAAATCTGAGAACTGGTCGAGTGAAATAAGGAAAAATCGGGAGAGTAGGTTGTACACCCAAAACTGACATAATATTGCTTGTCAAATATATTTCAATTTTAAAAAAAAGAAAAATAAAAACCAGAAGAGATTTAGAGCGTAATATCCAATCTGTGTGTCACCAAAAGCAATTCTAACAATAGACGACTTTTTTTTCTTTATCCAAATCATATAGTTGTCCCCTTTCCTCTTTTTTTCATAAAAACTCCTTGTTTTCACCCCACAACACAGATACTTTTCTGCGGGATCCGTACTCCCCAAATGGCAATTCTTTAATCCCCAATAACTGCTCTTTTGCCTCTCATTGCAGCTCTTCATTTTCAGACTGATAGCTTCATAGGTAAACAGGTAAAAAGAGCCATCTCTCTTCTCTTGAAGCCTCTGTCAATTCCTAGAGAATGTAACAGCACCACCCTGCCCAGAATGTGACCCGAACAATGATGACGTTTCACTGTGAAAGAATGAGACCTAGTGCAGCAAAACATTGATCAGAGTTTGAAACCTTTTGAGAAATCAGGACCACTGCACAAACCTGCAGTGGTCCTGTGGGATAAATATTTGTTTTTTGCAAAGAATAAGAGTTTTGGGTTTTTTTTTTTTCTAATTAGTGTACAGTGTTGATCTAAAACCCAACAGTGTTTCTTTGGAAGTTTCTTTGCCAACATAAGAAAAAAAGAAAAAGAATTTGTAGAATAAATGGAATGAAAAGCACTCTTTCAACATAAGTGCTTAGTTTTCACATTTTTGGAGGAAGAGACGACCTATTCATATCCATATTCTCACTCTGGAACCAATTAGCTAGTGTTAATTTAGCCAAACAGGATAACAATTACAAAGGAGTTATCATCACTGACCTGTGGTAGGAGCTGAGTTTTAATATGTCGTTTCCATCCGTCTGTTATTACTTAAGAGAAGACTCATTTGTGCTTTGACACAGAGAATTGAATACATTTTATTTTTAAAAGAACTGTTAACTGTTCCAAGTGGTTGGTTGAACTGACTTTTTCACTATCTTCCCATTGAAATCCTAAAGGAAAAGAAATTCGGGAAGTCAGAGCAAGAGGACTCCAAGCAATCTAGAAGCCATGCTATTGATGAATTTCATTTGGCGAGTGGTAAACTGCCCACTTGGAGAGTCAATGGACAGTTTTTAGAGAGATTTGAAACACAATTAAGCTCCAAGGTGCAAGGAATGCAGACAAGTTGAGCCTGAAGCCGGGCAGGTGATGAGAGGCATGTATCTACACACATGGAGTAGAAGTGCGTAGATGCTGATACAAGGTTCACAAGCTATCACTCCTGTCTTGCATCTGGCCCAGAAGGTGTATGAGTAAATGAAACCAATAGCAGATATTTACGTAAAGGAAAAAAAACAAAAGCAAAACCAAACCTAGTGATACACATTTAAGCTATGAAGAATATAATATAAGCGAGATAAGATTATATCACTGCCTGCCCTTGTTCAGCATCATTTAGGGAGTTTTAGCCAGGGAAGGAAGAAGGAAGAAAGGAAGAAGGAGAAGGAAGGAGGGAAGGAGGGAAGGTGGGAGAGAGACAGAGGGAGGGGAGAAGGAAACCAATAGCATATAAATATGAAAAAGAAAGAATTAAGTTTGTGATGATTTACAAGTGATAAGATGGTTTACCTAGGAAGTCAAAGATAATAAAAGAACCATTAGCACAGATGAAGGATTTTAAATAGCCACTGTTTCCTAGAATCAAAATAGAAAAATTAAGACTTTCCCGTATTTGAGGGGGAAAAAAGATGAACCTAAAGAAAGAAATCAGAAGATTGACAAAATATGTGGCAATGGTGAAAGAACAGATAAATGAAGCATAGATCAAAAATGACCCAAGTATGTGAAATGATTGGGCGTAGGATAAAAGTAGTGCTTCAAAGCAGTTTGATCTTTCTATAAAGTGTTGGACTAAGTGACTAAAAATCAGAGTGGATCACTATCTCAGCAAAATTAATCACGTACCAGTGCAAAAAAAAAAAAAAATTTTTATGATTCCGAGAGTTTAAAGATATGTAATCACAGAAATACTAGAACAAACCCTAGTGAATAATCCCAACTTTAGAGACCCTTGAAGTTAATGTCACCAAAGGTAGAAAAACAATTATGATCTGGTCAAGATTATTTTTTTCATTAAAAAAATTAAATAAACATGAAACATGGAAGTAAAGTTGGAAAATGATGTGGAAAGCTATTGAAATCAAGGATTTATGGGCCGTTCTTAGTATGTTGGGGCTCTTTTCATTCCAAGTGAATTGAGACTCTGTCTGATGCTCTCCATGTGATTCAAACAGAGGGAGCAGTCCCAGAAAATTCAGGTACAGTCTTTCAGGTCTATATTTCTCAGTGTTGGCCCAAATATGGTGCTGCTATAATCTTCCCAAAACACTTGGTCCAGGGGTCATGCAAGGAAGCCACATAAAATGTATTGTTTAGATAAACAATGATTTCAGGATTGTTATGAAGATCATTCCAGATCTAGTACGTCAGCTGTCAGGAGAAACCAGAGCACCAAAGGCACCTCTAGGTCCCTGTGGTATTCACAAATTTCTAGGAGTATGTTTCTCTTTCTTTATGGTTTGGTTATTAATCATATGGTTAGGTGTACCCCAGAGGTCTGGCTTCATAAAGGTCAAGGTGTCCAAGAGCTGATTCAGAAGAGAATTGGTGAAACTTATTGGTAGCCTTTCATGGCACAGCAGTAAGGCTGAGAAAATCCTGTCAGAAGCCTGGTTATCTAGTTTCCTTCTTCACAGAATGTATTGGAAGAGCCCAAGAGGAGATGGATGGTGCACGACTGATAGAGTTGTATACGGATAACCTGGTTCCATGGACTAACTGTGGAAAAGAGGGGAGATAGACTCCCATATTTTTTAAGATTTTATTTATTTATTAATTTATTTATTTAGAGAGCACTCGTGAGCCCAAGATCAGTGGGATGGGCAGAGCAAAAGGGAGAACAGGGAGCCCAAAAACAATGACGCAGACCAACTGATCCCAGGACCCTGAGATCATGACCTGAGCTGGAAGGCAGCTGCTTAGCTGACTGAGTCACCCAGGTGCCCCCAAACTCCCATATTGAAAAATCTGTTTCTTTTTTATTAAAATTTTTTATTCATGAGAGACAGAGACACAGGCAGAGGGAGAAGCAGAGTCCCTGCGGGGAGCCCGATGTGGGACTCGATCTCAGGACCCCGGATCATGTCCTGAGCCAAAGGCAGATGCTCAACCACTGAGCCACTCAGGTGTCCCGAACAATCTGTTTCTTTATCACACACTTAGAGTCTAGAGGAATGTGTAAAACAATCCTTAGATTCAGGTTTTAATCCCATCTTCGACATCGATATATGCTTTTCTACTCTGTACAAACCCTGTGCCATCCCAAAGAGCTTGATACTTTGGGTTTGAAGACTACTCAACATAGATGCTACCCCTGTAATTATTAGAGAATAAGAAAACTTCCTCTCTGGATCCACTGACCATAATTCCATATGTCCCTCCATTCCTCTGCTTCCTCCCAAGTTCATGCCTCTTCTCCTGCCCTGGTACAAGCTGTCAAGTATTCCATTTCACCAATTTCCAAGGACCTAGCATTATGGGTTTAGCTACAGGGGAGCAAGTAGGGACCAAAAGGTATAATTCCTAAGGTAATTTTCACATATAATTCCTATGTGAAAATTATCTCTGCCTCTTCCTCTGATTTACATTGCATTTTCTAAGGCTAACTTTCTATCCTAGATTTGCCTTACACTTGTTCCCAGAAAAAAAAAAAAAAGTTAGGTATGGGAAAAATGGACTGTAGCCTATTGCAAAAGCCCTAATCTCAGGCTCTGGGAGCAAGAACAACACGTCAGTGGGTAGACTGGTCTTTCCATTGTTCAATCTTCCACATCTTGGTAGAGGACAATTAGAAAGGGCTCCAGGCACTTAATATGGAAGAAGAGATCAAGGGGGAGAATAAGGGGAGTTAGAAATGTTCATGCCTGCAAGAAGCATGGCGGATGTTCACAAAAGTATAGGTTGCAAGTTTTCCTGAAGCTGGGGGTCCTGTGGGTTTCCAACAGGAAACAGTATAGCAGAAAATATGGGAAGTGGATGTGACAAACAAGGCAACTTTGTGAGGTCTCCGATGCAAAGATCCACAGGGGAGTTCTTATCAGTATCAGGGCCCTCATCTAAAGACGCTCACCAGCAGAGTCTACTTACTTGGGACGGTCCTACACAGAGGGGACACCAAGGCCACATTGTATCAGACATTTGGTTCATAAAATGGATTAGGACACAGCCTTTCCCTACCCTATCTGCCCGTTTCAAATTACACTACAGAGGTTCTGAGGAAAGAGCCCAATGTGGTTCCCATCATAAACCTAACTCAGCTAAAGCCTGGGGTCCTGTCAGGATTGTCAGTGAGCCCAATAAATCTCTCCTTTTAAATATTGGCCTTCTTGAGAGGAGTCAGAGGCAGCTGAGTTTCTAAATCTTCAGCTCAGCTAAGAGAAAGGACCAGGCACAGGTGACCTGGGCAAGGACAATACCATTGCCCCGGGGCTTGGAGGAAGACCCCCGACCCCGTGGTGAGGATGAGCACATACTCCCGGGCTCTTCAGTACACCTGCTTAGGTCCTATTATTATTATGTGCCAGACACTCTACCAGACATTTTGATATAAAATATTTGAGTGTGCATATGTTTTCCAAATTTTGACTTTCCCAAGATCAGAACTGAGACTTGAATCAACATCCACATGACTCCCAACTACGCAGCCTTGATCCCCAGGCTCGTGGCCTCTCAGTGTGCGGTGCTGGGGCTCCTTAGGCAGCTGGTCTCCATTAACCACTCAATTCTTCAACATTTGCTAACTGCCTACCATGAACTAACCAAAAAAGGCGGTCGATTCTGGGGACTCTCCAGCTTCTATGAAGAAAGGCAGGTTCTATCCCTAAGGAAAATGAATGGAATAAAATAACTCTTGGGCAGGCCACTCTGAGAGGCTGCACATTCCTCCAAGACTAGTTCTGGTGTTTGGGTTTGTTTGGGGTTTTTTTGTTTTTTTTGTTTTTTAAGATTTATTTATTTTAGAGAGGCGGGAGAGAGACCAAGATAGAGAGGACAGAGAATCCTAAACAGGCTCACAGCTGAGCACGGAGCCTGATGAGGGGCATCATCCCACCACTCGGAGATCATGACCCAAAGGGAAACCAAGATTTGGACGCTCCACCGACTGCACCACCAGGAGCCCCTATTTGTTTTTTAATTTGGATGCTCCCTCGAATCGAAGAAATGTATGGATCACTAGTATGGAATTTCAAAACCTCAAGCACCTGAGACCCCAATTTTAGAGAAGCAGAAAGGCCTCCTCCCTCTCCTTGGAATCTCTCCATAGAGGTGTAGGCGCCTGGTTCACTTGGCAGCACTTCTACGTCAAGGTTCTCCTTCCTCATGGAGCTGCCTCCCCTTGCAGTTAGGCCGCAGGGTTTGAAGGGGAGCAGAGACGTTGTTCCAGATCTGATCTCCAAGCCCCCGCACATCCTGTATATTAACTAGGGCAGGATTGAGCCCCAGACTCAGGCTGGGGCACTCCGACACTGTGGCCTCTTTGCCTCGGCTGAATCCATCAAGGGTAGAGCTATGACCTAAGAAGAGTAGCTCGGTATCCTTCCTGGGGCTTTTTTCCAATTAGAATTAGGAAAAGCCAGCCAGTGCCTTTGGTAGAAGGAGCAGCAACATGTGGGAGACAGGGCAAAAAAACAAAAACAAAAACAAAAACAAAACAAAGCTTCTAATAGGGAAGAAAATGAAGCTGGAAAACAGAGAAGCAGAGACAAGAGGCTGGCACAGAGAGCCCTGGCTGTGCTCACGGCCCCAGGGTTGGCAAACAACTCTCCTTTCATCGCGTTGGACAACAAGGCGTCCCTCCATTAGCTCCCCCTTTTTGCTCCAGCTAGTTGGATTTGGATTATCATCACTTTAGCCAAAGGAACTCTTTGCTAATCTAGGCTGTTGTTCATTCCATCAAAAGTGTAGCTGAGGTCGTTACCCCATAGTCTGTTTGGGTGTAATTCTCACACTATGTGGGTGTAATGCCAAAAGGGAGCCCAAAAGGTAAAACAAGGAGTGAATAGGTTCGAAGCTTATGGTTCATTAGTACTAATTAGAACGCTGAAGGGATGCACACCCCTAGAAATGCCAGGCACGCTGCAGATGGGTGCGTGGCTTCAGGTCCCAGCATGCAAGGCTAAGCACCCCAAACATTCTGCTCCTTGGAATTCCATCAGTTTTAGAGATTAGGTGGGTGGTGTGACTTTATTTCATTAATTTGTAAAGGTTCTGATTTCAGTCTCTGTTCACGAATTAATTAAATACATATTTCTCAGATACACACACTCAGAAACTCGGGACTAAAAGGACTTCAGGAGATGAGGTTCTGGTGCGAAATCCTAAAACAATAAACCAATTCAGAATCACTCTTCCTGTGATTCTCTCTCTCTCTGTCTCCTTCCTTCGTTTTGACTGAAATCATACAGGATCTTGAGATTCCATTAGACCAACGTGCGGCCTATGGAAGCGGAGTCCGAACGTAAGGACATGACTGGGGCGTAGGAGCAGAGAGGAACGGGGGGCTCACTTATTAGTTCTATGCCTCCTTTAAATGCAGAAAGAACATACTCTACACTAATTAGGAGCAGTACAGAATCATCCCTGTACTAATGAGTCTACAGATCAAATTGCAGCCAGCTGATATGTGTAGGAATAATATAGGACATACAAAATAAAAGCACGGTTTGAAAAACACAGTTTTATTACTGAAAAACTTTCTATTCATTCACCTTTCTCTGCATCTTTGCAATGAAGTGTATTATGGGTCCAAAATGATTCTTTTTTTTTTTTTTTTGAATTCTCAGTTGGGCAGAGCTGGCCCCCATCCCGCACGCATCAGTGTCACTTATCGCAGACAAGTGTGACTTCCTAGCTGCTCCCTCTGTGGCCGTCGCCCCAGTACTTTCCGCTTTTCCAAAGATCACTGTATTAGAGGCATCTAAAGGATGCTACTCCCTCCACCCACTATAGTTAATTCATTTACTTTTTGTCCTATTCCATTTTATTACTTTTGCTTTATTTGCGTAAGTATTTTCCTGAACTATGTACTGGTGATCAGATGGGACAGCGACAATGCCTCGCTTACTCTGATTTTGTCTTCTCAAATGTGTTATGCACTTTGTCAGGTGATTTCCACTCTTTTTTTCCAGTATCCATAGCATATGCCTATAGTTGTCCTATTAAAACAAATCTCTATGTAGCATTTGAAACCTCCATCAATTCTTTTTTATTTATTGAAACTTTCAGGGTTTTGTTTGTTTGTTTGTTTGTTTCATTTAGTCAATCAAATAAGACGATATTTGAGTGCTTACTAAAACTTCTGGCCTGGGTCCTGGGGATGCAGCTATGATAGAAAATAAAGCTGTGCCATCATAGAGCTCCCGCACTGGTGCAGGAAGGCAGATAAGAAACAAAGAAAGTAACACAGCATGTGATGGGTGGAGATAAGTGATGATGAAGGGAAAAAAAATACCGCAGCATAAAAAGGATAGAGAGTGTTGAGTGGGCACAAAAATATACAAAAAGTCCAAGAATATCCTGACAAGTCAGAGAAGGTGACATTGGAAAAGGACCAATAGGAGGTGGAGAGGTGACACAAGGCAGTGATTCGGGGGAAGAGCATTTTATTTTTTTTCACACAAAGGAAACAATGCTCCAAAAACCTTGCATCCCGGGTGTGCTTTAGTGTTTGAGGAAGAGCAAGGAGGCCAGTGTGGAAGGGGGGAGCTGGGCGGAGGCAGTGAGGGACCCAGATCTTGTCAGTGGTGTGAGCACACACATGTGTGGAAATGCTGTGGGTTTTGCCCTGGGAGAGGTAGCAAGCCACTTTAGGTTTGAGCAGAGCAGAAACATGATCTGACGTATAATTGGAAGGATCCCTCGGGCCATTATGTGGACACCACTTACATCAGAAAGAGAGCAAGGGATGAGCACTGGGTGTTATGCTATATGTTGGCAAACTGAACTTCAATAAATTAAAAAGAGAGAAAGAGAGAGAGGGTAGGAGCATTTCTTTTCCAACAGTTAGAGGGTAGATGTGGCTGCGGGTGAGGCCCTAAGGACAACCTGCCCATGAAACTTTGATTTCAGGCCTGGAAGTCACCCCCTCCTGAAAGCCAGCACCAGGACAAGCTGGAGCCCCCAAGTCTACATTACCAAGTGTGCAGCAGAGGGGGGATCTGCGTGTGAGCGCTTCAAACTGCAGTCGGTGGCAGCACACGAGCACCAAGACACAAAGCAGGTGGGTGTCCTACTCTATGTGCCAGTTCTGGTGTAGGAGCTTTAAAGATTTTAGTCGACCACCAGTATTTCATTTTAAAATGTTCTGGGTTGAACACCTGCCCCCCGATGTTCATAGCAGCAATGTCCACAATAGCCACACTGTGGAAGGAGCCTCGGTGTCCATCGAAAGATGAATGGATAGAGAAGCTGGGGTCTATGTATACGTGGAATATTCCTCAGCCATTAGAAAGGACAAATACCCACCATTTGCTTCAACCTGGGTGGAACTGGAGGGTATGATGCTGAGTGAAGTAAGTCAATCGGAGAAGGACAAACATTTTATGGTCTCATTCATTTGGGAAATATAAAAAATAGTGAAAGGAAATAAAGTGGAAAGGAGCAAAAATGAGTGGGAAATATCAGAAAGGGAGACAGAACATGAGAGACTCCTAACTCTGGGAAACAAACAAGGGGTGGTGGAAAGGGAGGTGGGTGGGGGGTGGGGGTGACTGGGTGACAGGCAATGAGGGGGGGCACTTGAGGAGATGAGCACTGGGTGTTATGCTATATGTTGGCAAATTGAACACCAATAAAAAATAAACTAAAAATAAATTATAAATATAAATATAAATATAAATATAAATATAAATATAAATATAAATATAAATTAAATGTTCTGGGTTTTGGTTATAAATCAGCAAGACATATTGCTCTAAGTTGCATGAAATTAAGCTACGTAGGAAAACAACAAACTAGCTGAATACATTTAATTTCTGTTTATTGATTTCACGGGGATTTATAATAGCCTGGTGTCATTTTCTTTAGATCCTAAACCTATTAAGTATTGATAAGCCTAAAAATCAAGAATTATTAATCAAGCAAGATAATCATAGCATTAATTTGAGTTTAAAGTTAGAATGCAGGGATAAAAATCCGCACGAATGAGCATAAATCGAAAATATCAGAAGCGAGGAAACCGTATGGTCATGCTCAGATTACAATTTTGAAATTACTGCTGCTCAACAAATTAGAATTGTAGATTTTTAGTTCATTAAATGGGAACACCCCGAAATGCTGGATTAAAGATTTCAAGGATTATTTGAGAAAGCTCTAGAACTTGCTTCCTTACAAAATGTGTCTTCATTAAAGTTTCCCATATGGTCTGTGAAAATGAACCTGTAAAAGATATAAAATTATTACATGTAAATTCAAATTAATACACAGTTGTTAAAATGTTTATTTTTCAACCAAATTCTATGTATTTTGCATATAAAATTATATGTTAATTACATGATACTTATACATACGAAGTTTTTATATTTAAATTTTATTGACCAATTCCTCACATAAAAATCAGTAACAGGGATCCCTGGGTGGCTCAGCCTGCCTTCGGCCCAGAGTGTGACCCCGGGGTCCTGGGATCGAGGCCCGCATGGGGCTCCCACCTCGGAGCCTGCTTCTCCCCCTGCCTGTGTCTCTGCCTCCCTCTCTCTCTGTGTCTCTCATGAATGAATAAATAAAATCTTTAAAAAAAATCAGTAACAAATATAAGTAATCAGAAAACTAGGAAAAGTGCATAAACACACTGAAAGAATCATAAATTCATACAACAGTGAAGTAGCATTTTCTACATAAGGAGCTAACATAAGTTATAGAGTTTGCTGTGACAGTGGTTTAGAGAAAACAGAAACCTTAATTCAGTTTTATGACAAAAATATAAACCCCTGAAAACTATTTTAAGTATAATTTGGCAATATATGACTCGTTGACTTTAATTCATTTCCTCTCTACAAATTTATTTGTAAAATCATAAATTTTGCCTGAAAAACATTCCTAAGATGCCATTGTTGCCTTATTGCCAATAGCTTATAACAGAAAATAATGCTTACAGTTATAGTAAATTTATTAAATGACATACTACATATACTTTAAGCAGAATGCTTCAGATCAATATATCCTAACATCAAAGAATTTCAAGAAAATTTTCCAGTAAAAAAATAAAACAGTGCGGAGCGGTCAGCATGATCTCATTTGTGCAAAGAACACGGGTTTTATTTATTCATTTATTTACACTGTTTTATGTACAAATTCTGGAAATTTGCACCACTTGAAAAAAATTGAATGAGGGGCCAAGAGATATAAATGAAGAGAGGTGGGGAAGAAGGCTTTAATTTTAATTTACTATGTTGAGGGCAGCCTGGTGGCTCAGAGGTTTAGCGCCGCCTTTGGCCCGGGGTGTGATCCTGGAGACCCTGGGATCGAGTCCCACGTCGGGCTCTCTCCATGGAATCTGCTTTTTCCTCTGCCTCTGTGTGTGTGTGTGTGTGTGTGTGTGTGTGTGTCTAATAAGTAAATAAAATAAAATCTTTTAAAAAAATTTTACTATGTTGATACACTGAGGCTTTTTAAGGTTGAATATATTAAATATGCTTTAAGATAAATCAGTAGAAGTCACAGCAATTAAAATGCCTTTAAAATAAAGCGGAAAAATGAGTTTTTAAAATGATTTTTCATGAGAAGAAATATTTCAGGTTAGATCTGTTAATGTACAGGAGGTGAGGGTTTGAAAGTGTCCAGAATGCTTGGCCCCAGGTCTACTTCTGTTTTCTTCCCACACTCTTTGGGGATGGGCAGATAATGCTTAATTTCCATATTGAGCCATCCCTCTCACCAGTGTTCACTCCTTTCCACGGAGACAGAGTATGTTTCCTGATCTGTGGGCGAGAGCCTTGGGTGCATGTTTTTCCTCTGGCTACAGCTATTCTGTTATAAAGTCCCGAGACCCAAGCTATCTTCTACTTAATATTTTTCTCTTCTATTTAAACTAGTAAGCAAGTTACGCTAGTTTGCAATCTTCAGATTTGATTAATGCTGAGTCAGTCAACACATTCCAAGAGAAAGCAAAGGGCTGACACTAGATTTCAGACTTTTCTAGAAAATACATTTCAGTATGTAAGAGGATGGTGTGTGTTCAGGAGAAGGGCATGGGCTTTAAAATAATACACCAGGGTGCAAATTTCTTATTTACCAGCTGGTGAATTATTTAAACTTGTAAAACCCGCTTCTTTATTAGTAAGAGATTGGCAATAACTCTTTTTTTTTTACACCAAAGAAAAATTTTTATTAAAGTATTGATTACTGGTTATTTAAAAATGCATGGGAAGAGACAAACATATCAAGGCATTATCATACAACTGCTTTCTAAACCCAATACTTTTGAAATAGAAAACAATGATCATGACTCCCCAAACATCAGTTTACTGAAACACATTGATTGTTAAGTTGGTCTAAAGCTCTTGTCACTGTTTTGCTAAAATGTCACTAGGTTTTTAGTTTCATCTATCATCAAAACTTTGTTTTTTAACATGTTTACTTCTCAAAGTAGTAGATAGTTATTTCTTGGGAGGTAATGTCAGCAACTACGAGACGCTCCTCTAAGTTAAGAAGTCACTACAATTGCTGCTTTGGAAATAGTTACCACTTGGGCTTGCCTACACGGAGACTCATGTATTGAAAGTCAAATGTTAATAGGCAAACTATGGGGATTGGGAACACGAGGACTCTCAAAGAAAAGATGTGTTCTTTTATGGTGGACCTGCTAAAAAAGACTATTATTTACTTTGGTACTGTTGCTGGAGAAGCCGTTTCCGCCAGACCACAGAGCAGCTGTATAATTGTTCATTTTATTTCCTTTTCTAAAAATGTCAGACTTTAACAATTCGGCTGATCAACCTAATAAGCAGAGGCTTTTAAATTACCATATATTTTAACTGCCTGAAATAAATTATTTTCCTAACTAGTTTAGCAGCCTTGTGCCTGGAAAGGCAGCAAAATCCACTTTGTTCTAGAATTAGAAGGTGGACTCTTAGCATAAAGCCCTCAAGGTTCATCCATGAACCACGGCAACTGATAGGATTTTATTTTTTTTATGGCTGATAATATTCCATTTTATACATATTGATACCTATGTATGTATATATATGTATATATCACATTTTCCTCGCCCATTCATCCACTGATGGACGCTCACATCGTTTCCATTCCTTAGCTATCGTAAATACTGCTGCACTGAACATGGGGCTGCAAATATCTTTCTGAGATAGTGACCTAATTCCCTTCAGAAAAAATACTCAGAAGTGGAATTATGGGATCATATGGTAGTTTTATTTTTAATTTTTTGAGAAAACTTTATACTATTTTTCATACTTGCAACACCAATCTACTTCCCCACCAGCAGTGCCTAAGGGTTCTTTTTTCTCCACATTCTTATTAACACTTGTTACTGCTTGTCTTTTCTAATAATTGCCATTCTAACAGGTAGGAGATGGTATCTCATTGTGGTTTTCCCTGATCTGTGCATTTTTCTGATGACTAATGATGCTGAGCGCATTTTCAGGCACCAGTTGGCCATCTGTTGTCTTCTTTGGAAAAATATCTGTTCAGATCTGCCCATTTTTAAATCAGATTGTTACTATTTTCTTTGGCTATTAATCCCCCATCATATACATGTCTTGCAAACAACTTCTACCATTTCCTTTTTTTTTGATAATTTCCTTTGCTTCTTTCTTATTTGATATAGTCCCACTTGTATTTTGTTGCTGTTGTTGCCCTTGCTTTTCGTGTCGAATCCAGAAACTCATTAAGACCAATGTCAAGGACCTTACCCTCTGTTTTCTCCTGGGGGATTATGGTTCCAGGTCTCACTGTCAAGTCTTTAATTAATTTGCATTTGGGTTAAGATAATGGTCCATTTTCATTCTCTTGCAGGTGGCTATCCAGTTCCCTTAGCACCATTTATTTAAGAGAATGTCTTTTCCCCATGTGTATTCCTGATACCTTTGTTGTAAAGTATCTGACTATACACGTGTGGGTTTATTTCTGGCTCTCCATTCTGTTGTATTGATCTCTGTGTCTGTTTTTATGCCAGTACCTTACTGTTTTGTTAACTATAGCTTTGCAGTGTAGTTTGAAATTTATAAGTGAGGGGCACCTGGGTGGCTCAGTTGTTGAGTGTCTGCCTTTGGCTCAGGTCGTGATCCTGAGGTCCTAGGATCGAGTACCGCATTGGGCTCCCTACAGGGAGCCTGCTTCTCCCTCTCCCTGTGTCTCGGCCTCTCTCTCTGTGTCTCTCATGAATAAATAAAACCTTTAAAAAGAAGAAATTTATAAGTGAGATGCCTTCAGCTTTGTTCTTCTTTTTCAAGATTGCTTTGGCTATACAGAGTCTTTTGTGGTTGCATCCAGGTTTTAGGATTGTTTATTTCTGTGAAAAATGACAGTGGAATTTTAATAGGAAATGAATTGTCTGCAGATTGCTTTGGGGAGTATGGAAGTTTCAACAATATCAATGCTTCCAATTCATGAACATGGAATTTCTTTCATTTATTTCTGTCTTTTTAAATTTCGTTCATTAGTGTCTTACAGTTTTCAGTGTACAAGTCTTTCACCTCCTTGCTTAAATTAATTTCTAGGTATTGTATTCCTTTTGATGTAATTGTAAATGGAATTATTTTTTTAATTTATGAATTTAGAGGCTATGAATCTACCACCATTATGTTAGATTATCTTACATTAACTATATTTTACCTTAGAAGTAGGCTTTATGCTTTCATATGTTTTCTTGTTACTAATTAGGAACACTTTTGTTTCAGCTTAAAGAATTGCCTTAAACACTTCTTATAAAGCCAGTCTAGTAGTGAGCTAAACCCTTTTAGCTTTTGCTGATCTGGAGAACTCTTTGTTTTTTCTTTAATTCTGAAGGAAAATTTTGCCAGGGAGACTACTCTTGGTTGGGATTTTTTTCTTTCAGCATTCAATTATATCATGCCACCCTTCTGGCTGATAAAACTTCTCTTGAAAAATCTGCTGAGTCTTATGCGGGGAGGGGGTGGTTCTCTTGTACATAATGAATTGTTTTTCTCTTACTGCTTTTAAGATTCTTTGTCTTTAACTTTTGACAATTTGATTATAATGTGTCTTGGTGTAGGTCTTTTGGGGTCCATCTTATTTGGAACTCTCTAGGTTTCCTGAATCTGTATGTCTGTGTTCTTCTCCAAGTTACAAATTTTCACTCATCTTTTCTTTCAATACATTTTATGCCTCTTTCTCTCTCTCCATTCTATTTTTGGGGCCCTTAGAACACAAATATTGGCCCACTTGATGTTGTGCTAGAAATATCTTTAAGCTATCTTCTTCCTTTCTTATTCTTCTCTCTTTTTGCTCCTCTTATTGGATGAGATCTGTTGCCTTGTGCTGAAGTTCCTGATCCTGTTTTCTGCTTCACTAGACTGCAGTTGAACCTTTCTATTGAATTCTTCTGCTCTATTTTTACATTTTTTCAGGTCGGTGATTTCAGTTTGGTACTTTCTTATATTTTATATTTCCCTATTGAAATTTTTACTTTGTTCATTAATTATTTTCCTGACCACAGAGAGCATCTTTATGACCATTATTTTGAACTCTTTATAAAGAAAACCACTTATCTTCATTTCATTAAAGTCTTTTTCTGGGGCTTTATGCTGGTCTATTGTTTGGAACACATTCCTCTGGGTCTTCATTTTCCTTGCCTTTCTCTGTTGGTTTCTATGGATTAGACAAAACAGCCACCTCTTTCAGTTTTGAAGAAGAGGCCTCTGAATAATAGATAAATCTTATTCAGCGTTGCCCTTGCTCTTGATTGTCTTTCAATCCTTTGTGAAACTGCTTAGTGTGCTCTTAACGGCCCCAGTCATTGAAAGTGGGCCAAGACCTGTCAGTGTCCCAAAGAGGTAGAGCTCAGTCAACACCTGGATGCCAGATGATTTTAAGCTGCATCCTTGGGTAGCAACTTTTGTTTATTACAGTCTTATGGAACACATGAATTTAATTAAGCCCTGTTGGCCATCAGAGCCATGCAATCAAGAAGTATCATCTGGGTGACAACTGAAAAAAAAAATGAAACCTGGCACCAGATGTGTGTATAAGTTCCTTTACAGGAGATACCTCCATCCTGAAGCAAGACAAAGGGAGAGTGCAAAGATGGCACCTATCAAGTTTGTGGTTTCTGAAGAGTATTGCAGTATTAAGACTGCTCCCTCAGTCCGTAGCTATTGAAATGAACAAACAGGCCTCTAATGAAAAGATTGGGTGTGTTTCAATTTGCAGCCTTTGATCTAGATCCTTGGGAATTTGCCACAGTGAGTCTGCACAAGCCTTCTAAGCACTGTCTCTTCATTTGCTGTAGCCTTCTGTGTCTTGTTGATGCAAGCCCCATTGGCTTTCAAAGCTAGATGTTTTGGAAGCCAATCTCTCACATGGAAGCCTTAGAAGTTGGGGTGCCAGATGTGGGGTCCAAAACCACCACTCCTTAAGGAGAAGCTAGGAATTGTGAGATTCCTCCCTATAGTGTGTCACTTCGTCAAGGCTGGGACTTGTGACAAGATTGTGTCTCAGCCTCTCCTTCCTGCCTCAATGTGGATTTTTCTCTCATTTTCCAGAAATGTTCAGTCACTCAGTTTCTGGATTTGTATCAGAGTGAATTGTTCTGTCTGCGTCTGTAGATTTTGTGTGTTCATGAAAGGAGGTAAGTTCAGGAGCTTCCTATGTCACCAATGTTTTCTTAAGCATTTTAAATTACATTAACATGAAGCATCAGCTTCTGATAGTTTTGAATCTTCACTCAGTCTTCATTGTTTATTTTAAATGTCACTCATGGAAAAAAATGATAAAACTAGGCAAGCTTTGTTTTCTCACTAATTTATACATAATATTATATTATTATAAAATAAAATCTAATACCTAAAATTATTTTTCATCTTTAATATGAGCTTTACTCTTAGAATATATAGAGCTAAGGATTAAAACTTGATGCCACTATAGGCAAAGAGATGGTTGAGAATTTTATGTAATTAAAAATGAAAAACCCCATTCCAATTCTTACAATCGGCAAATGTTAGAGAGCTAATTTGAAGCCAGAAAAGGTTAATTTTATTTTGTAGATTACATCTAGTGAATTTAGCTTAAGTGCCTTGTGGAAAACACTTCTGGAAACTAAAAGGTAGCTAAATGACACCTTGAAACCTTATTGTAAATGTATACATATGTTACCAAAGATTAATTGAAAATGCTCATTTTTAAATATCAATATTTGGTTTTCACTCATGTTTTGTTTTCAATATATTTGTTTTCTCTATTCTTTGCTTATCTGAAAACTCCAAGGCCTTTGATACTGTGACTGAAGTCTGAGTGTCAATGGGAGCATGGAGAGTGGATGCCAAGAGAATGACAACTAGATGATAGTGAATGCCTTTTTATGCAACGTTACACAATTATACTATCAAGGCTGATCATTTTTTCACCAATAGTTTTCAACATTTAATCTTCCATTTTTTTGCTGTGAAAGCTATTCAAAACTAAGTGATATAAAGCCAGATTTCAGTAAAACTTAAATCTTGTAAAAATCTTGTGGTACGGTACTTTCAAACTTTAAAGTTATTTCAACTTCCATTATCTACTCAGTTCGTCACCTTATATATCTTAAGAGGAAAGATCCAGTTTATGCAACCCAGACATACAATGCAATTACACCATCTGATCATTTGCAGAGTTACCAAAAGTCATTCTTCTCCTTTCATGGTATAGATTTGTCACACAAAATAGTTCTTAGACAATAATTTAATTTCCTAGCCCACTCGCTTCTCCAAACATGACAGCATCTTTGTACTGGTGAGATGTAGATAATATAGAAGCCAGAGGCTGGGAGGAGACTTAGTTCTCTCCTCATTGTGTAAAGGGAAGCTGCCACTGACTGAGAATACTGCACTGGAACCACTACTACAGCAAGAAGAAACTGCAATTGCATGAAGGCCTTAAATGTTTGGGCTTATTTTTTACTCTAACTCAAATAAGATTTCAAAAACATGTATTTAATGTATTTATGTTTACTTGGCTTGTTTATCTATCAGATTCTTTGGGGGAGCCTAAAAAAAGTAATATTTTAATTGTTTTCAGCTTGGTTCACTGCATAAGAGCATACCTGGAAAATTGAGATGATGTGGTAATTCAAATGTACAACTAATGATTCCTTCTGTTTCTCATTCTGATAGGAAGCCCTATAGTTGAGGAGCTCCAGCAGAATATATCCTCCACAGCTAGTAAGGCTGGATGAAGGGAGCGCCCATAAGTCAATTTGCTAGTTTTTCCCATTAATCATGCTGGATTTTCTTTTGAGATTTATTTATTTCATTCTAAATTAAGAGCAATGTATAAGTTTTTTTTTTTAAAAAAAAAAGGACTACTATAACAGCATCAAAGGATTATATATGGGTTTACAGATGAAAAGTGGACTTGGAATAGTCTAGTGGCTTCATGGATCAATAAAGATGCATAAGAAGGGATAGACCAGGATTAGAAGGACCAAAAACTGTGGAATGGATACCCATGGAGAACCATGACTTTCTTTAACAGTATGCATTATAACAATCTTTGTATCTGATAAAATCATTTTTTCTTCCCTTATTCAATGAAATATTAATTTTCATTAAAATATATTGCTTATAAGGCCCTTACCTGGAAAGTTATCCACTTGGGAAAGAAAACTTAGAAGGAGCAGGACAGTGTTTTGAAATTCAGTAAAGTCGCTGATAAAGGGGGCTCTATCCCCATTAACAAGCATTCGTGGTGGCAGGCCCTCCTGGAATTCATGTGTTCTGACCAAAGTTGTAGGAAAGAGGGAAGCAGCTAAATAATCCACAGCCACACACCAATTTCTTCCAAAATTTGCTTCCGCTTTAGAATAATACTCCAACCTAAGAGACAAGTAGAAACAGGTACAATTGCAACTAATCCACTCCAAATTTCAGCCTCATTATTTTCTTTCTTTTGTTTTTGATTTTTGAATTTCAAGTCTTTATTTAAATTCTAATTGGTTAACATACAGTGTAATATTGTTCTCAGGAGCAGAATTTAGTGACTCATCACTTACACAGAACACCCAGTGCTCATCACAAGTGAGGAACAATGGCTTAGGTAACCTGTAATGGCTTAAATAAACTTCAAGCCCTAAGAACAATGGCTTAAATAAACACTAGGGGGGATCCCTGGGTGGCGCAGCGGTTTGGCGCCTGCCTTTGGCCCAGGGCGCGATCCTGGAGACCCGGGATCGAGTCCCACGTCGGGCTCCCGGTGCATGGAGCCTGCTTCTCCCTCTGCCTGTGTCTCTGCCTCTCTCTCTCTGTGTGTGACTATCATAAATTAAAAAAAAATAAAAAATAAAAAAAAATAAACACTAGGAAAGAAGTGAGGGCAGTGTTTAAAGGCACAGAGGTGTTTAGCAAAGTCAGATCCAATGGAAGCCTTTTAAATGATTTAAGTGAATATATTATTGGACAGTTCACCTAATAAGTCAGTTAAGAGAGAGTCAAGTAAAAATAAATAAATAAATAAAAACACACCTTTAAAGCTCATTTTATTTTTTTATTTTATTTTATTTTTATTTATGATAGGCACACAGTGAGAGAGAGAGAGAGGCAGAGACACAGGCAGAGGGAGAAGCAGGCTCCATGCACCGGGAGCCTGACGTGGGATTCGATCCCGGGTCTCCAGGATCGCGCCCTGGGCCAAAGACAGGCGCCAAACCGCTGCGCCACCCAGGGATCCCTAAAGCTCATTTTAATTTAAAATACAGTTATAGGTGCACCAGCCAATCTTAGGATACAAGACCACAGAGCTTTAAGTAGACATAGACTGTAAAGAGGTCAGGACTATCTCAAGTAAATAAAAGACTCTAATATATTCTCTTTTTTTTCTAATATATTATTTTACCTAAAAAAGGTAACACATGAGATTTGAAGGAAGTGCTTCAGTATGTAGTAGATTGCAAACATGGCCTCAATTTCTCAAAAGTCTTTATATCTCTGGTTTTTGGTCTCTTCAATGTCCCTTCCCTATTACATAAAAAGGAGACAGCAAGGAGAGAGGTTTTCTACCCTGGCTCAGCCATATAAGTTGATTTAGCCAATAGAACATTAGCCAACTTGACACCGCATAAGCTTGAACTGTGTTTTCACAATTTGGTTTCTCTCCCTTTCCATTCTTCCATCACGATGGCAAACACTCAGGCTTGCCTGCTGGAGAATGGGAGACAAATGGAGCAGAGCTGAGCTTTTCCACTCATCCCTGTGTTGCCAATCAAATCAGCAAACACGAGGTGAGCAGGGGGAAGATCAGCAGACCTGCCCAACTGGATCTTAAACATGTGAGGAATAAGCACTGCTGTATAGACGCTGAGATTCTGTAGTTATCAACCGTGCTACATTCTCGTGGGGAAAAAAATGAATGAAATACAGGGCAACACACCTAATAAATTGCAACTTCTCAACAGTGAAAGTGAAGCTAAAAACTAATGGAGATATGCCTTCAAAAATTCTTAAGTATTGCTAGCCTAGGTTTCTGTATTCACTCAACCTCAGTCAAAAATCGTGAAAGAATAATGATATTTTAAGAATGCAAATTACCTGCATTTTTTTCTTCTTATACAACTGTTCTGAATCGACTAGTATGTAAGTCTTAACCAACAAAGTAATCCAGGAAATAAAACAATACAGGATACTAGAAATGGGTGAGTCAACATAAAGAAGAGACAAAGGCAATCTAGTACAAAGATCCTAGAGACCTAAGAATCGCATCTGACCACCTGGGCAGAACAGAGCAAGTCCACAGTTCTGAACGAAACCTCTACGAGAAGAAGAAATTGATATAATTCCGGATGCTTCTAAACACCTTAAGAAGAAACTTGTTTGGTTTGCCAATTTGAAGTAATTAGCGTTGTGTATGATAGAAAGTAAACAAAAATTCACACAAAAAAATGATCAACTCTAAAGGGAATGAGATAATGAGAAAAATAATTAGAATCAGTTTAGTACGCGTGATGTGAATAGTGATTGATAGTTAAAATAATGTAGCCGCGAACATTGACTCAATCCACATCATTAAACAATTATACAGAAAGAGTGGTAAGTGGGAAGAATTTGTGTGGAGTAGGGGTGAGGGGAACTGAGTGGTAATTTCCTATGGTCTTGATAAAAAGGATACTTAAATCTGCAATCAGGAAATGTTATAGGATTTTTTTTTATTTTTAGAAATATAGTACTAAATATCACAGTAACCAGCGGTTATAGTGGCATTCTCCCTGGATACAGCTGTGTCATTTATTTATGTATTTTTGGTGGGAGGGATGGCAAAACCTCATAGAACCATTTGACTCTTTGTCTTTTTTTTTCAAGATTTTGTTTATTTGACGCAGAGAGAGACATTATAAGCACGGGGAGGGGACAGAGGGCAGAGGGGGAGGGAGAAGGCTCCTGAGTGAACAAAGAGCCCCAAATGGGTGGGACTCCATCCCAGAGCCTGGGATCAAGACCTGAGCTGAAGGCAGTAGCTTAACCCTTAACGGACTGAGCCACTCAAGTGCTTCCATTTGACTCTTTAAATCATTGACATATAAGAAATGGATCGTAGACAAACTAAAAATAATCCAAAACAAAAATAAGGAGGCACACCTGAGTTCAATATATAAAATAAAGAAATAGGAAGGAAGGAGGGACAGGGAGAGCGAGGGAGGGAGAGAAGGGAGGGAGGAAATAAAGGAGGAAGGAAGGAGGGAAAGAATCTTCTGAAGAATCTTAGATTCTTCTAAGATTCTAAGATTCTAAGGACCGTCCATCCACTACCCTAACTCCTAGGACAGGGAGACCCTGGTCACACTCACTTGCCTGCTAACCTACCTGAGAGGGAGAGAGGAGAGGTATGAATGATATTTTGTTCAGCTCAATTATATTTTGTTAAGCCCCAGGATTAAAAGATTCTTCATCAAGGAAGTGAATATTATATTTTATTCCCGCTTCCTTATATATTGAAAAGGTGAGAGTCTTCTTTAATTAAAACATTTTAATGTCTTTTACTATCTTTTGGTAGTTACTGACCTTGTAAAACTAGTCTGTAGGCCGTGTACACTGCAGGCAGCACAGCTTACAGGTAAGAGGATGAGCTATGGAGTCATGAGAAATTTAAACATTAGCCCTGCCATTCACTAGCTGTAAGATTTTCAGCAAGTTACTAAACAGCTCGACCACATACTCAGGATCTAGAAAAATTGAGGTATTTCAAAGTGAGATATTACATGAAGATACTTCGTGAAATTTCTTGTACTTGAGAAACAGAAGCTACTTAAAAAATTCATTCGAGAGAGTCACCTGTTGCTACCTAAATAGAAGGTCAAGTAAGAAGGTCAAATTTCAGAGAATAAAAAAAGTTAATAAAAAATCTTTTTTTTTTTTTGGTTATAATTAGTGAGGAAAGTGCTTCTAATAGTATCAGAAAAAAAATTTGGGTCATATGCTTGTGATCAAACTAATCATGTAATTATTCAAGATTTTTCATGAAAAAATTCATATGTTCTGTGATTTTAGAGTTTTTAAATAAATTTGGCCTGCTAAAAATATATTTCTTTCAAAACAGTTCCATGACATAAATAGGAATAAATACAAAAAGATTAAAAATCTAAACCCATAAGACACAAGAAATGTACCTGTAAGAAAAAAAATTTCTGCAATCTCCTTGAACTTTAGCTAAAGGACTCTCATATTTCTAAGGGACAAAGTTGCATTCCCTAGTGAATTATCTTTGGATATGAACCTGAAACATCTGTAAATGAAAAAAGTAGTCTAGAGAGATGACTTCTTATCTGTCAAATCTTGAGGTTGGCAATCTGAGACAGAAATCGTTGTCTAATAATCTCATTCCTATTTCCTGTCATCAGAATGGAAAGAACAGTTGAATTGCAACTGCTGTGCTGGCTTCAGCTCCAAATCCAATTACAAATGCTCCAATGGGAGAAAACTCCTCCATCCTCCAATTAATATCTAGTTTTTGAAGCCATATCAATAGGTAAAGGAGGAAATGTGTTTTGAATCTGCTACTGTAGCTGATTTATTTACTATACTGAAGGACGGAGTCGGTGGGAGAGACAATCAGTGAAATAAGTAAGAAACACTCCCACGTTCCTGCCTGGATTCACCTGTATACTCAGACAGTACCAAGGACCCTGATTTTTGGTTCCTGTTTTGCACCGTACCCAGATTTCCACCCCAAATCTCTCTCCAATGGTTGACCCCACCCCCAGATAGTGTCGATGATGGCTGATGTTATACGTCAACGTCACTGGGCCTCAGGGTGCCCGGATATTTAGTCAACATTATTTGGGGGGTATTTCTATGAGGGTTTTTCGGAAATCTCACTTTTCAAACCAGTTGACTGAGTAAAACATATTGCCCCCCCTAGTATGAATCGGCCTCCATTCAATCTGTTGGTAGTGTGAATAGAACAAAAAGATGACTTTCCCTAAATTAGGGGGAAATCTGATGAAGACTGATGGCCTTCAAACTGGAACATAGGCTCTTCCTGGTTCTATATCTATCTATCTATCTATCTATCTATCTATCTATCTATCTACCATCTATCTATTTATCTATCATCTATCACCTATTTATCCATCTATCATCTATCTGTCATCTATCTATCTATCTATCTATCTATCATCTATCTATCTATCTATCTATCTATCTATCATCTATCTATCATCTTCTATCATTTATCTATCTATCATCTACTATCATCTCTCTACCTACCTACCTATCTTCTATTGGGGCTGTTTCTCTGGAGAACCCTGACTAATATAGTATCATTCACAGCTAAGCACAAATCATTCTTGCACCTTCTTATCTAAGTCTATAATAACCTCTAGATGTACACCTAGAGTGCTTGATAATCTTCTGAGCTACCCTGCATGCTCACCCTGATGCTAGTTGATCTTTTTCCAGTATATACTCTCCACAGTATAAGTACCTACCAGTACTGTGCCCATGATCAAAATATTGAAGACAGGGATCCCTGGGTGGCTCAGTGGTTTAGTGCCTACCTTCAGCCAGGGTGTGATCCTGGACTCCAGGATCGAGTCCCACATCGAGCTCCCCACAGGGAGTCTGCCTCTCCCTCTGCCTGTATCTCTGCCTCTCTCTCAGTCTGTGTCACTCATGAATAAATAAGTAAAATCTTTAAAAAAATATATTGAAGACAATTTCTTTCCTTTTTTATATAGAGAAATTGGTCATATGTTTTATTTGTTTGTTGGTTGGCTAGCTATTTCATTAACTGAAATAGTTGGTTAGCACCAGATGTATTTTTTTCCTCAAAATTTGCTTCTTCTTCATAAAATATTTTCTAAGTCTAATCATTCTAAAATACTTATACTTCATCATTAAAAATACCCAATGGTTAATATTATTTAGTAGGAACATTGAGTACCACTTTAGAAGAGGAATAAAAAGGCCTAAGTGAGGCCCAAAATCATTTACCATATTAAATAGAAATGATTTGGGATCCATTCTTACCTATCTTCAAATATTTTGCCAACAGTATCTATGGTTGCGACATGTGCAGCCCATAAGTACTTCAACAGGTCTTCAAAGGTACTGGAAGGATACTGTAAATGCTGCAGCGAGGAGAAATTTATTCATATTTGAGAAAATACAACAATTTCTCTCCTTAAAATTTAATCTTACTCCCATACATAATTTAGCAATATCCTGCATGAGAGGAGAATTTTGTTTCTAAGAACTGTATAAGCTCTCAGTGACTAACACTTTGTAAAAGAATATAATAAATATCTATTATAAATAATATTATTGAACACATCTATAAGAAATGAGCTGCAACAATTTTCCCAGGAGTCAGTATTTTATACTGGATTTTGTTTTTGATTTGTCATTTGTTTTTCTGCTACCATAGCAAAAGTTACCACTAAAGTTTAAGAAAAGGAGGACATTTTTATTAGAATCTTTAATCCAGTCATATCTAAAGTAGTGAACTAATAATCTGTGGAACTAGTAAATCCATCTTTTCATTGTGCACCTTAGCCCACATCTATGTTTAACCAATGTTCAAATTTTGCTCATTGAATATTTGGTTTTCATTGCCACATAATTGTTTAGTTTTACCTATATGATCATTTATTAATTCAGTTGGAATAGGTTATTTGACTCTTCTAATAACCAACTCCATAATTGTATTTCTCCTAAAAGTTAATTCTTCGTTGCCATGCAGATTCAATTAAACAGAATAATCTTTTGCATTTAGTCAGATATCTTATGCACGCTCACATTTATGTATTATTCATTTGGAATGAGAGGATCGAGTTTGTGTTAATGCCATATTGGCTCAGAGGGAACGAACGCCCCACCTACTGACCCCCACTGCAAATGTAATAATATAATTCGCCTGACAGTTTACGTTTTTACACTTAGGAAATATACGATGCACACAAAAACCTAGGCAAAAAGCACTATACAAAACAGAAAATTCTCTTACCACCTCCTAAGAAAATAAATTATAAAACTTTAAAAAGCAACCTGGTAAAAGGCATTCCACTTGCTCATTATCTCAGGAAAGGACGACCGGCAACTAGAAACATTAAGACAAAACTTTGTCTGGTCCTTGGGTGGTGGCAAAAGCATGACTTGGTCCGATGATATCCCCATTATGCCAGAGTCAACCGCAGCAAGGAAGGGCAATGCACATAGAAAGTAATTCATATCTGTAACAGCAAAATACTTATTATTACTGCAAATCCTAACAAATGGGATAGAGAATATTTTTAAGTTATCTGTAAACCAGTAGGCAAAAATCACACATTCAGAAACCTAGCAAAAAAAAAATTGAAAATCTCCCTAAAGATCATCTACATAACTTTAATATGCTTTTGTTAATAACCCTACAATCAGGGGTCCCGGGTGGTTCATTGCATTAAGCGTCTGCCTTGAGCTCGGGTCATGATCCTGGGGTCCTGGGATGGAGCCCTGTGTCTGGCTCTCGGCTCCACAGGGAGCCTGCTTCTTCTCCCTCTCCCTCTGCTACTCCCCCTGCTTGTGCTGGCTCGTGTGTGTGCTCTCTGTCTCTGTCTCTCTCTAAAATAAATAAATAAAACCTTTTTTAAAAATAACCCTATAATCATAGACATAGACTTAAGCAGTTGTCTATGATATTTTAAATAAAAACTTATATTTAATATTAAGTTAATATTATGTAATATTCAATATTAATTTAATATTATTTAATATTTATTTTTTTCAAAGCATTAAGTAAAAAAAGGAAGGAAGTTCTCTACTTGTGCACAGAATAATACACTTCTAATTGAAGTTTTTTCATAAAATGTAATTTTTTTCTAAGACATTTTAGTGTGGTTAGAGTGTTGACATTGCGTACTTTGTATTTAGCCAAGTTTCATGTGCAACCGTGATATCACAAAGCCCTGGTTTCAGATTAGGTTTTTAAAGCCCACATTTTGGATAAGTGTTGACAGTAGATCTCTGGATGATTAAATTGACAATGAATTAGCTGTTTTTCATTTCTCTCTAAATATAACCTATTCCAGCAGATTTAGACATTATAGTTTAGAGGGCTGTAAAGCCTCGGCTGATTCTCACTGGTGATGCAGAATGTTTTTTATCACAGACACGCATTTATGAACGTAATCCTATGCCCCAGTCGAGCAGCCTGATGCTCCAAACTCCTGAATCAATCTGGGGATAAGGAACCCTGAATTCCAAACCGTGACTATTCGTGGGTCTTTGAAAAGAACCAGTGTGTGCGGTATTAGAAAAAATATGTTAAAAAAAAAAGAGAGAAAAAGAAAAAATATGTAAAGGTGTATGTGGTGTGTGTCACCCTAAGCTTGTCTCTTATTGGGAAATGTCTCTAATGAAATATGGGTAAATTAATTTAATTACTAAAACACAAAATAGAATTAAAGAATTTGAAAATGTCTTCTGGTTATTTTAGGACTGAATGTCTGACAGACGCCTTTGATTACTGATTGATAAAATGAGTAATCATTTGAAAAATGATTTGTGGTACCCACCCTGACATGTTAGAGCATGAAAGGCAAACACATTTGGTTGGGGTGAAATAAGGAAAAAGCCTTATTCACTTGTTCCCTCCTTTCTCATCCCCCCTCATCCTGGAGACCCCCCCTCACGTCGGCCTCCCTCCTCCCTGGTAGGCCGGGCTTGCAGAGGCCCTGGTCCCTCCCCGGCCCTTGTTCTCTGCTTCCGTGACAAGCTCGTGTCCCAGGGAATCATTACTGACACGACGGCTGTCCAATTCGAGGATGTGGCACCAAGGCCACAAGGTGCACGATGAAACAGATTCCTTCTTAGAAAGAACTAGTACTGTCCTCTCTCCGTCCCTAAGGTTTCGGGTGGAACACTTTCCTTGGGGGATGGTTAGTACCTGTTTTGCCACTTAAATGAACCTACCAGCCCACCAACTGTCCACAGAGACACACAGAGGATCAGAGTCATAGCCACAGTCGGTCCTTCTTCTGGGATCAGCTAATCTTCCTAAGAAGAGAGAGGGGGGTGCAGGGATTATTCATTATACAATAACATTCTTGAGTATCAATAAATATTTTGCTTTAATTTGGTCTCTTATTCTTTCATTGATCCCTAACTACTCCCTTCCACTCAATCTCCTTCTCCCTTCCTTTTCTTGTCCCTTCCTTAAACATACACACACACACACACACACACACACACACACACACACACTACACTCAATCACATGTCCCTATTCCACCCCATTTCCAGGTTCTGTCCTTTGGCTTAATTTCTGATATTATCACATTAGAATAGAATTTTTCATGGTGGACCTAAACCTTGATATTTTTTTTTAACTAGGCAGTTATTTTCAATATGCAGCCAAGGCTGAGAAACACTGCTTTAGCTTATTTGTTTACTTCCTAATAGATTTCCTTTCCATTTCCCCAGTAAAATTTCAGCCACATTTCAAGCCTCAGTTTAAATTCATTTTTTTTCCTGATTACTCCAGCTGACTCCTCCACTCTACCCCTCGTTTGGCACTTTTAACTTTTATCCAAGAGTTGTTGTGTATTTTCTTCCACTTAATTTCTGCTATCTTTCCCGTTTCACTTGTGTTGTTGTAAATTCTTTGATGGCAGGGAAACTGTCTGAAAGTCCTTATTCACACCCCATCTCCCCACTGCTCTTAGCAAATGCTGGACACTTATCAGTTCATCAGTGGAAGAGTTTAGCCAAGCTTGACCCTGATGTGTGAATTCAGTGAGTCAGAAGGGCATTAATCCACCAGCCCTTTCAGACTCCATCTCTTTCCCCTGAGGGTGGGCTGCCTCCCATAGTAGACTTAATGTCACTGATTTCTTCTGAACTAGGGTTGTTTTGACGCCAAGGAAAGCCAGATAAATAGGAGTAGATTTAGGTCTCAGGACATTCCCTGACAAAGATGCGTGACTTGTCAACCACAGGAGTTCCTGAATCTGATCACTGCTCAGACTTAAGATAAACTGTGATCTTCTAGTTTTTTTCATTGGAATACAACAATGAAATTTCCTTATTGGTGGTGTTATCGGTATGGAGTAGGCAAGGAGGCACCACTCGCTTTCATGAGCTGCTTCTGTCAGCCAGAACAAAAATATCTTTCTAATTTATGAATCCTTGGCCCAGAGCGTATATCTCCTAACTAAATGTTAGAATGTATTTTCAAAATGAGTCAATCATTTGCAGAGAAACATCGTTATGAGCAAGATGCCACTCCTTGCCTAGCAGCCCTATCTCCATGTTTAGGTAATCACAATTGGGACTTCAAAAAATTTCAAGTTAATTTGACAACACCTTCTGTTTTTAACGTATATCCTTTTGACTGTTTTGTTCATCTAAGTGCTTAGAATGGCATCTGGCATCTAGCAGGAGTTCAATAAATACTTGTAGAATTCTCAATAGATCTGACATGATGTCTTTTTGTTTGGCAGCTATGCCTGATGCACCATTGTGATTTCTAGTCAAAACAGAAGCACACAAAAGAAGGATTTATGGAGGAAGAAGAGTAGAAGTAGAGAAATATGATTATGAGGGGGGAAGAGGAAAAAAGAAAAGGATCAATTCTCAAAGACAATTCTCAAATTCTATAGAGTCTTAGTTCCCTATTACTCCGTGGTTATACTGGTAGATCATTAGGATGATAACAAGAGTCATTCTTACCTGTTTTGTATTGCCAGCCATTCTGGAGAGGTAACCCCCATAAAATGTTTTGTTCATTGTCTAATAGAATGTTTTCAAAATATCTTGCTGTCTTGTTCACTAGGATTTTGTACATCCCCATTCTCTCAGGATATACCCAGGGATCAATAATGTACTTTCCATTCTTTACCCTGTAGTCACTGAACTGACTAGCACTTTTCTTCCACAGCGGGGGATACAGATCTGAGAAATTAGATGCTCCTGCTAAAGAAACAGAAAAGCAACCAAGTAGTACACAGGTCCAAGGAGGAAGGAAAGCCATTGTGTCAAAGCTGGGGATTGAGATTGTGGCAAGGCTTTTATTGGGAAATGGAGGAAGAAGTCATGGTATTTGCTTTTATCTCAGCACATCAACACGTTTTGCTCTTTTCCCTGAAAATGACATAGTGAAGATGGGAAGGCCTTACCAATGAAAATAAGGTGCCTGTCTTACGAATAGCATCATCAAAAGTTTCTTATCCACATGATAGTCCAAAAAAACTGTTGAAAATTCTATTGTTGAATGAATAAATATTTTAAACCCTTTCATAAAACTGCTATTAGGTTTACATTGTGTTTGTGTGCCTATTAAATTAAATACCCTCCTACACATATATCTTGACCGTAATTACCCAGAAATGTATGGGTATGGGCAGTCACCTATGTCTGTAGAAAAGGGTTTACATAGCAAACCTGAGAATGCTATTGTTAAATAAACCTGCTTGTAGTTTGGCCCTTGGCTGGCATCTGCCTACTTGGCTCTCAAAGTTCCTAGTCAACAGTAAAATGACAAGTGATTCACTGTACCTAGACTGTGCAAACACTATGGTTTATGCTCAACATCTGCTTTCCTTGTAGAGTCTGGAACTTTCGTACATGACTAGCTCCCAGTAAACAGCTTGGGCATTGCCTCTTTAATGGGCATCCCTGGGCAGAAACATGACACACATATTGCTGTACTTCTGTTACTGGGGGAAAGTGCACTCTGTGTGACCTCTCATTGGAAGGAAAGAGCATGTGGGAATCTGCACATGCGTTCCTCCAGACTCTGCCTCTGTCTTTCCCCTTATTGTTCAGCTGTGTATGCTTACTACATCGCCACAAAGAACCTTAGCCATGAGTAGAATTGTATGCTGAATCTTGTGAGTCTTCTAGAAAATGTTTAAACACAGGTCCCTGAATGAAAACTTCAGTTACCCATCAGTTATCTCTCACCAAAGGCTAAGAAAGAAATTTTGAAACATTTATTTAGTATGTTTAGTGAAATAAAAACTTCTAGTCCCCATTTTGAATCATATATCTCTAGATCCTAGAGGAAAAGACACAGTCTAATAGGTTTTAATTTCAGATGTGTAAGTTTCAAAAATATAAAGAAAAAATTCCCAGTGATAACAATTTGAAGGAATAGAATGCCTTAAAGAGCTGAATTTTCTCCATGCAGAGGATATTGAACTAGTCTTTGATACATTAGCTAACATTAAAAATAGTTGAATTTTGGAACTCCTGTGTCAGAATCTAAAAAATAGGTTAAAATGGCCTATAATAGTATAGATAAAACTACTGTCAACAAAAAGCTTGCAGGAGTTTCCTAGCCTACACTGTGATTACAAAATATATCACCAATGATATTGGGGCACTCCCTCCTCATTGAAAAAAATTTTTAATGTATTGTACAAATAATGAAGATTGATGTACCAGGATTTAAAATAATGTGTAAATATTATTATATACTGAAAAAAAATGATCCATTTAGTAGAAGTTTCTGTTGCAAGGAAGAAGCTTGAAGTGTGCCTATGTATCCAATAGAATAAGCCAGCCTTTTGGCAAAAACTCCCAGTTAATTCCCAGTTTTCTTTCATCTTTCATTCTTTAGCCTTTAATGTTAGCCAGAAACATGGATATCCAGAATTAAGTATACAATTCCAGCATCCCTTGTATAAGCAGCCACATTACTAAGTGCCAGCCACTGGGATATGAATGGAAATGGTGTCCATGTATCCCTTAAAAAAAATGGATAGGCCACTTTTTCCTCCCTTCCTCTATTCTATGGCTAGATGTGATGGCTATAATTCCATCTCAATGCTTATGGGCAATGATTCCATCTTGGAGTTAACAGAATACAGAACTGGAGACTGCATGAATCCCAGAAAATTGGGCAACCACGAGATATAACTTGAGTTCCTACCTATGGATTCCACCTGAGAGAGAAACAACTTTCTATATATTTCAACCACAGTTTGAATTTCACCTACATATAGTGAAAATAATGGCCTCATGATATAAGCAGTACATCTGGAAAGTCTTCTTATTAGCATCATTAGAAACCCGTTTCCCAGAAGGTCATAGGTGAGGCTTACTTCTGGCATGGACCACACTGAATATCCTTCAGCGGGATATAACTTCTTGACTCCTGTCATTTTATTTATGGTCTTCTGATCACTGATTATTCAACTTTCCAAACACATTAATATAAAGGGGAAGTGGTGAAAATTACTGTTCTATTCTGGATCAAGAATACAAGCATTCTGGGTTCAAGAAAATATCTTTATAAAGAGGTTAATATATGGATGCATACTATATGACCTATTTTTCTTTTTTTTAAAGATTTTATATATTTATTCATGAGAGAAACAGAGAGAGAGAGAGAGGTAGAGACACAGGCAGAGAGAGAAGCAGGCTCCATGCAGGGAGCCTGATGCGGGACTTGATCCCGGGACTCCAGGATCACGCCCAGGGCTGAAGGCGGCTCTAAATCACTGAGCCACCTGGGCTGCCCAAGACCTATTTTTCTATAACCAAATGCCAACACCATACTTAATGGGAGAAACCTTAAGGGCATTTCCTTTAAAGCCAACTATAGGATAAAAACAATCACTATCATTTTAATCATTTAACTTTCTTTGCAGGTACCATACAATTACATTAGTATAGATAAAGAAATTAGATGCATAGAATTGTCAGTGAGGAAGAGTTATTATTTTTGCAGATGGTATTATGGTATCTGGAAAATGGGAGAGAGTACACTAAAGGGGTACCTGCAAAGAAAAAGAGAGTTTCACCACAGCAACTTCTTGCTAGACACATCACCAAAAACAAGGGAAACAAAGGCAAAACTGAACTATTGGGATTCCATCAAGATAAAAAGATTTAAATAGCAAAGGAAACAGTGGACAAAGCCAAAATGCAACCGACAGAATGGGAGATGTTTGCAAATGACATATCAGGTAAAAGGCTAGTATCCAAAATCTATAAAGAATTTATCAAACTCAACACCCAAAGGAAAAATAATCCAATCAAGAAATAGGCAGAAGACATGAACAAACATTTCTCCAAAGAAGACAAACAAATGGCCAACAGATACATGAAAAAATAGTCAACATCACTCAGCATCAGGGAAATACAAATCAAAACCACAGTGAGATCCCACCTCACACCAGTCATAAGGGCTAAAAAGAACAAGTCAGGAAATGACAGATGTTGGTGAGGATGCAGAGTAAGAGGTACCCTTGTCCACTGTTGACAGGAATGCAAGCTGGTTGCAGCCACTCTTGAAAACAGTGTGGAAGTTCCTCAAAAAGTTGAAAATAGGGCTACCCTATGACCCAGAAATTGCACTACTGGGTATTTACCCCAAAGATACAAATGTAATGATCTGAAGGGGCACCTGCACCCCAATGTTTATAGCAGCAATGTTCACAATAGGCAAACTGTGGGAAGAGCCCAGATATCCTTCGACAGATGAATGGATAAAGAAGATATGGTATGTATATATTTCTATCATGGACTACTACTCAGCCATCAAAAAAAAAAAAAAAGAAATCTTGCCATTTTCAACAATGTGGAATGGAACTAGAGGGTATTATGCTGAGTGAAATAAATCAATCAGAGAAAGACAATTATCATATGATCTCACTCATATGTGGGATTTGAGAAACAAAACAGAGGATAATAGAGGAAGGGAGAGAAAAATAAGGCAAAATCAGATAGGGAGACAAACCATAAAAGACTCTTTATCACAGGAAACAAACTGAGGGTCACTGGAGGACAAAAGGGTTGGGGGATGGGGTAACTGGATGATGGACATTAAGGAGGGCATGTGATGTAACAAGCACTGGGTGTCACTGACCACTACCTCTAAAACTAATAATACATTTTATGTTAATTAATTGAATTTAAATTTTAAAAAGTAAAATACACTGTAAAAAATAAAACTCTTTAGAAAATTTTTAAAAAGAGAATTTCATAAACTGGCCATGTACTAAATTACTATCTATAAATAAGTAGTTTTTAATGTAAAAAACAATCTGAAGCATAAAGGGATAAATATATTGGAAGAAAAGTTCCCATTTAAAGTGTCAACAAAGGGACTGAAATATCTAGGAATAAATTTAATAAATTTAAATGTGTAGATTAATATGGAAAAAAGTCTTTAGACACACTCATGAGAGACATAAAATAAAACTGAACAAGTTTAAGTCATGTCATGTTCTTACATGAAAAAACTGAACATTATCAAGATGTTAATTTATAAATTCAACACAATCACAATGAGAAATATTAACAATATTTTTAGAGGTAGTACAGCTAAGTCTAAAGTCTCTAAAAAAAAGTAGAGAAAATAGGAAAACTCTAAAGAATAATAGCTAATAAGAAGGAGAGGAAACTTCCCCTAACTAATATTAAAACCTCAATGATTAAAGACACTAGAGTCTCCAGCCATACCCACAGTCAACAGTGGGATACTGTAACCATAGCATATAAGCAGACGGATCATTGGATGAACAACAACAAAAAATGTTTTTTTAAATAAGACCCCATCTCAAAACAAGTGAGCAATTTAACAGAATTGTAGGGCTAGATCTGTGCAGTCCTTACGGGCATGGTAGACATTGGGTTCTTAGACACAGTGGGAAAATATGAATACATCCTGAAGTCAGATATCTGTTAAAAATACTAAAAGAAATCATAATGTCAATAAAAGAAGCTGGATTTTCTAATCCAGAAAACTATGAACAGTACAACTGGGTGTCTTAAACAAGCCAAAGAGAAAATAATCAGAAGCTTGCAAGTAAGCCTCAAGTGAATGTTTGCCTTCTCATGGCATGGACTGCTAGGCACGTGCACCTAGAGTCATTACTGCCTTCTTCCTTCGGAAGGCAACAACGATGCTCTTAGTGGAGGACGATCTTCCTGGAGTAAAGGTGATGTTAGCTCCCCTCCCTTGCAGCAAGTTGTGACTATGTGATTAAGTTCTGCTCCATTGACCACAAGCCAAGGTGCGGTGTTGCAGATTTCAGGAAATCTCCCTAAGTGACAATTCATCTTTTCTTGTTTTTTTCCCTCCTTCCTTCCACTGGTTGGAATAACTTGAGGCAAAACAAAAACAAAAAACCCTCTTAGATTATGAAGTAGCAAAAACGGTGGCAGAGCAGTAGGGTCTCTGATACTCACGGAGCTCTAGCCTCCATGCTTCTGGACTACTGTTTCTAAAAAAGAAAATAAATTTGATCTTGTACAAGACAATTTCTCTTTTGCAGGATTTGTTACTATCTGGAGGACCTGATCTGAACTCACATTCCAATTACGGCTTTTAATATCTCTCTGACTCTTTCCTTAACTGCAGTGTAGACATGATGTCATATACTTTTATAACCGCTAATTATTACTGTTTCATGTTGTTTGAAATTTGTAATAATAGCACCGGAAATCTGGATTCGATTATTGAATAAAAAATCTGTATTTAACTTTGAAGCCCAAACCCTTAAAACAACTCAATCTGTATTTGTTTGTATTTGTATTTGTTTGAGACACATGCATATGCGCAATAACTCAAATGCCAAAAGATCAATGTGAGATGAACCCTAATATCTTACTTCACAACGAGGACACTGAGGCCTCTCAGGATCAAACCACTTACCCAAAGTCACTCAGGATGCAGGTGAGAAAGAAATCATTTCAACCTTGCATTAGCTTGAAGACTCTCATTCTAATTTTTTTCTGCAAAACAAGAATAATAAGACTATCCTCTACTTCTGCACAGTCACTGCGAAACGTTGATGAGAGGATGCAGACAACAGCAGTAAGAGTATAAAACCATGGAAAACTAAAATTGTAAAGCTATTTGTATTAGAATTAAACACCAGGGCACCTGGGTGGCTCAGCGGTTGAGCATCTGCCTTTGGCTCAGGTGGTGATCCCGGGGTCCTGGGGTCCAGTCCCTTATGGGGCCCCCAGTAGGGAGTCTGCTTCTCCCTCTGCCTGTGTCTCTGTTTCTCTCTCTCTCTCTCTCTCTCTCTCTCTCTCTCTGTCTCTCATGAATAAATAAATAAAATCTTAAAAAAAAAAAAACCCTACTGTCCACTTGACCAAGTCAAGATGACAGTAGTTGGCTGACCTGTGAGCTTTGTAACCTTGTCTGGCTGTTCTCTATATCATAGCAACAACACATTCATTGTTTCTTGGAATAAGATTTTGCTTTTTTACTCACCGTTTGATTGTCTTTCCCCATCTCATCTCCACTTAACACTATCATACTTTTTATGTCAATTCAAGTTCTGTCCTCCACGAATCTTCTGTGATTCAGCACATTGCTTTGCATGCAGTAGATAACCCTTGTAACATAATTTAATTTATCTTTAGCAAATGAGTTGTATTCTGAATAGGCGAGTGTAAGGAGGGGCAGGGATAGAAAGAGGAGCTCAGTTGCTCCTAAGAATAACGTATGATCTGCTGTATCTTTTGTCTTCAGAAGTTTCTCTCTGTCCTTTCATTTTCAGCAGTTAGAATGCAATACTCATTTACGAATCCTGTTTGGTGTTTTCTGTGCTTCATGGGTCTACAGCTTCCTGTTTGTCATTAATTCAAGAAAATTTTTAGCTTCAGATATTTCAGATATTTATTCTGTTTTCTCTGCTCTGTTTTCCTCCCTCCTCTCTTTTTTGTTCATTTCAGTTTTGGTAAATTTCTATTCACCTATTTTCAAGTTCATCAATTTTTGTTGCATCAGCAAAGTGACTTGATGAGTGTGTCATAGGCATTCTCCATCTCTGTTACTGTGTTGATTTTTAACATTTCCATCTGTTTATTTCTTATCATTGTTATTTCTTTGATGAAATTACCTATATGAGCTCATAAGTTGACCACCTCTTCCCCTAGATACTTCAACATATTAATCGATGCTTTTAAATTCCTTTTGAGGTGGTTTAAACATCCAGGACATTTCTGAGTCTGGTGCTAATTTCTTTGTAGCTTTGTAAGTACATTTATCTCCTTGACTTTCTTCTGCCTCAAAATATTTTTTTTAATATGGCCACGTATCTAAAAGAATAACACATACTTATCTATCTTTGTACAAAGGTCACACTGAATTTTGAGCTATTGGAATTTAGATCATTTCTGGGCAAGAAAACACTGGAGTTGGAAAGTGACAAATAATTTTTGACATAAATACCACAGTCAAATAGTTTTTGCTTGAATGTGGGCACACCTGGCTTTCTGTTAGGCCTGTAGTGGGAATGTGATATTTGTTTTGTTGCTATGGTTGCGCTCAATGAACCAGAGGCCTCAAATGCGTGTAAACTTTGCATTTTATATTGGAAGCTGGTTTGCCAGAAAATTTTTTTAAGTTTCTGCTCCATCTTGATCTTTAAATTTTCCCTTTGTGCTGTACTATGCTTCAGGAAGAGTCTGCTTCTTTAGATCCTCCAGCAGGATTTCACACTCACTTTTACTTGTCCATGTCAGCCTGGCGGAGGTGGAGTGTTGGAGTCCTTCTCTCATATTCTGGTGAAGCCTTTCAGGTCTGATTGGCAGTAATCAGGGATGTGGCTGGCACAAGTGCTAAGTCCCCTCTTCTTGCCCTGAGCCTCCTAGCACGTATTCCTATTATTTTCCTTACATATAGAGAATTTTTATGTTACCTTCCCTCCCTGCAGTGGGTTTTCACCAGTGTCCTAAGAGTGACAGTTTGTTGCCCAATTATTCCCCATCCCCATGGAGAGATTAGGGCTTTTCTTCCATAAAGGAATAGGAGAAAAGGCTCCTGGAAGAGTTTTAGGTTCTTCTTCTAGTAACTTGCATCAAGATGAAAACTTTCTCAAGACTGTCTCTAATCTTCTCTTAAGAAATCTTATTTTTACTTATGAAGTGTAGTTGTCAAGCGATAGGGAGGAGGAGTCAGAAAGATGACTGAGGTGTTAGGCTGGGCCTGAGACCCAGGGGTCCAAGTCATAGGACTACTATGTATCCAATGGTCAGGGAAGCTTTAACTCTTTCCAGACTCACCCTTAGATGGCACCCACCTCCTTCTTTTCTCTTGAACTTATGTCTTTTTCCAGCTTCACTGCTTGCTTGCCCTGAGGCGACCTAAACTATGATAGTTCAGAATTCAATGCAATCTATCTTTGTATAAATGTAAAGAAATCTTTATTCTTTTTCAGTATCTTGCCAGTTCATCAAGTTGATTTACTTAAGGAACATATACAATGATGTTTTGACTGCCTTTATTACCCAACAAAATTCTTCCCTGAGGTCTTCACATCCTTTCCCTGGATCTTAACAGCTAGAGACATGTCACTCTGTCAAGCAAAAATGAGGGGTTTTTTTTCAATAATGGTATCAAATACTCTCAAGCACAAATGGCCTCCTTCAAAATATCTGAACTTAGACTTCACTAGACTCCCCTTTCTTTTGCTACACTGAATCCTCTCTGAACTTTTTCCATTGTGTCCTCTGCTCCATTTTAAGTAATTAACAAATATAATCTTCATCCTCTTCATGGATAATCCTTCCATTTCCATTTTTTGGTCTTTACTGACAATTGTCTTTCCTTTGACAAATGGTTTTCGCTGGTAAACAGCTTCTAGGTATCTTTATTCACTTAGAGCTCACAAACCACAAGGCAGATTTAACAAAATGAGAGCTACTCCAATTGAACATCCTATTCACACAGTTTATAATATCATCATCTCTATTCACTTTAACCTCCATTTCTCCTTTGTGTGTGGGTGTGTTTGCTATAGATTTTAAACAATATTCTTTCTTGTTTAAATCATCAACTTGATTCCTCACCTCTGGTGTTTATCCTTGTCTTCTATAATTCATTATGTTAAAAGAATCAAAATTCATTCTTAGAATTAGATACTCCAGTAGAAACAGGAATATTTTCCTTGATATTTTTGACAGTCGTCCTCCAGGGATAATGCCAGTCCATAATTTTGTATGATTAACATCACTATGGTGATATAAAATGGCCACAAATGTTTGCAGCTCCACCCATGAAGGGGGAGAGTCGATTTCTTCCCTCCTTCAGCTTAGATGATTTGTGATTTGTCCTGACCAATAGAATGCAACGGTGAGCAACTTCTAACCCTAGACCTTAAGACCTTGCAGTTTCTGCTCTTGGCCTTTTAGAGAGCAGACCTCATGTGATCCCAAGCACCATCTAGCTTACTGAAGGGGCACATGGTGGAGAAGCAGATGACAACCCATCAACCACCAAAACAGAGATCATTCTAGACCATCCAGTTTCAATTTTGCCACCAGATTGCTGACCTCACATTACTGAGCCAAGACAAAACCAACAGAAATCTGCCCAGCTGATCCTAACCTTAACTGCTGCCCCACAAATTTTGAGCTCATAAGCGAATGTTGTTAAAAGCTGCTGGGTTTGGGGGTCGGTCTGTGACATAGCAATAGACAATTGATACAAACACACTAGTAATTTTGAATGCAAAAGTTTTTCAGACTTTAGACAAGTAATATTTGTCTTATAACCTCTGGTAGAGTCTGAGCCAATATTCTGTAAATCAAAAACCTGTATCTATGAAATGTGTGAGCATTCACTTTCAAGAAGTTAAATAAAAACCATACATATCATTATAGTTTATTTATATATACAAAACTGCTAAATAAAAAGGTAAGATAAGCATTGACTATTAAATATTCTAGTACATCCTATTTCATCATTAAAAAACACAATTCAGGTTTAATCTAAGATCTATACACACATATATGTATAAACATATACAGATATATACAGATATATGCATTAAAATACTCATTGAAAAAATAAATAAATAAAATAAAATACTCATTGAAACTGGTTGCTTTTGGGCAGCCCTCATGGCTCAGCGGTTTAGCGCTGCCTTCAGCCCAGGGCATGATCCTGGAGACCCCGGGATCAAGTACCACGTGAGGCTCCCTGCATGGAGGCTGCTTCTCCCTCTGCCTTTAAATAAAATCTTAAAAAAAAAAAAGAAACTGGTTGCTTTGAGGACATTGAGGGGTGAATTTACCGCTCTTGACATGACCGTTGTCATCAGATTAGTATTAGATATCTGATGGTGTGTCAGGAACAGGACTTTCAAGTATGGAGCAACACGTGATTCATCAGCACAATTTTATATCTAAGCAGTCTCTCTTCAAATCAACTTCCATAATCATTTTCTCACTAATAAAAGCCTGTTTTTCAAGGCCAGCAATTGAATTATTACACATAATCACAAGGTAATCTACTCAATTTTTTTCACTCTTGTGGAAATCCACCACCATCATTATCAAAACTATCCTCATAATCACCTGTATTAGCATTGACATCATTTTAGCACATTTCCCATTAGTCAAGAAATTCATAACAGGTGCCTGATTACAGTCTTACATAGTAGCTGTCCCATATTTTATCGTTCATAAGAAACTTCACAGTAACCTATGGAAAACTGGGAAAAAAATTCACTGATGCACTATTAAAGACAGGTATGACTTTTATCTTGGTTACTCATTGGATTTTCTTTAGTTTTTGATGTTTACATTAAGCAATTAAAGCAAGATCAATTAATAACAAAGCTACCAATATGAATTCTAATCATTCTTCTACAAAGTAGGTTCTTGAGATAATGCAATAAATAAGAAGAGGACCTAATCCAGACCAGGAGTCAGGGAACACTTTACAGAATATTCAAAGATAAGTACACATTAACCAAGGAAACAAGGGGAAGAACACTCTAAATAAAAATTGAAAAAATGTAAAATTCTAGAATATTAAAGACTGGGACATTGCTTCAATTTATTAATGTTTCACCATTAAAATGACTCTAAGGTGTTTAGGAAAGAGTGGAAAGGATTACTAGTGAGTTGGTTTAGGACCATCCCATAGAACCATGATCTCAAAGTCATTTTCCTTAGGACTTGAAGACTTTTAATCAACTTTCTTTAACTCCCAATATTTTAGGTTGGCATTCAAAAATGCCATAATCTGAACCTTAAAAACTTCTTGGGGTGGGGGGGGGGGGCCTGGGTGGCTCAGTGGTTGAGCCTCTGCCTTTAGCTCAGAGCATGGTCCTGGGGTCCTGAAATCAAGTCCTGCATCAGGCTCCCCGTAAGGAACCTGTTTCTCCCTCTGCCTATGTCTCTGTGTGTGTGTGTGTGTGTGTGTGTGTGTGTGTGTGTGTGTCTCATGAATAAATAAAATCTTAAAAAAAAAAAAACTTCAGGGATGCTGGCTCAGTTGATAGTGCATGTGATTCAATCTCAGGGTGAAGTCAATTCTCCTGTTGGGCATAAAGCTTACTCGAAATGAAATGAAACAAAACAAAACAACCCTTTTGAAACTTACCTCTCTCAATCGCACTAGGTGTTATGTTCTTATAGATGCTGACGGAATTGTTTCCTCTTGATGAGTATGCATTTCTCTTTGTGGGATTTAGCTTCTTTTCTGATCACCATTTTTAAAATGTTAACCTAATTTCAACATGCAGTACAATCCCTTCTCCTGTCTGCAGCTTTCTATATCTACATGAGAACCCTTCTTCCTCTAAGCTCAGGTAATTGACCAATAAATGGGCACTTTGATTATTGTTGCATTGTTATTTATATTCACATACCATCTGGCTTTCATGATGTTGATTTGGAGCATAAACAATCATTATAAATAAATAAATCCATGTTCATACAACATAAAGTATATTAGAAAATGTTGGTGTTCACAAGGTATGATATGTGATACATCCCATTACTTAGTAAGCCTTATTAAATTTAATTGTGTCTGACATGTACAATTCCACATGTAAAATGTGTGCTCTGTTGTTGGGTGGTGTTCTATAGATGTGAATTATGCTCGGTTGGTTGATAATGGTTCTTCTGGGTCATTCTTAATTTTCTTCCTAGTTGTCCTCTTCATTATTGAGAGTGTGGTACGGAAGTTCCCACCAATATTGTTGAGTTCTCAATTTCTTCCTTTAATTCTGTTAGATTTTCTTTTGTTTATTTTGGTGCTCTCTTCAGAGATGTGTACATATTCATAATTTTAGATTAATCAATTTATAGTTGCTATTTCTTCCTAATAAATTGACTCTCTTGTAGTTTCTGGGAAAAATCTGCTGGGATTTTAATTAGAATTGCATTCTGTTTTAGAATGGAAATTTTAGCTATACTCAGGTTTCCTGTTGATAATCATGGTATGTATTTTCATTTAGCTATGTCCTCTGTAATTTCTTCAGCAATGCTTATAGTTGTCAGTATTTGTCTTTTGCATTTATTTTGGTAAAAATATCCTTTAAAATGTTATGTCTGGGAAAATATTGTAATCAGATTTTAAAAATTAATTTCCAATTGTTCCTTGCTAGTATGGAGAAATACAATTAAACATTGTATATTCACCTTGACAGCCTTAGCTTTGCTAAATTTATGCAGTAGCTTCTTCTTTAAAATTCCTTAGTATGGGATGCCTGGGTGGCTCAGTGGTTGAGCCTCTGTCTTTGGCTCAGGGTGATCCCAGAGTCACAGGATTGAGTCCCACATTGGGCTTCCTGTATGGAGCCTGCGTCTCCTTCTGCTTGTGTCTCTGCCTCTCTCTCTCTCTCTCTCTCTCTCATGAATAAATTAATAAATAAAATCTTTTTTAAAAATTCCTTAGTATTTTTATCCACACTTGTTTTTTTGTTTTTCAATCTGCACAGTTTTATTTTTCTTATTTTATCATTCTACCTACTACCTCCAATAAAATATAGAAGTGGTAAGAAAGACATTTCTGTTTGGGTTCTTAAGAGAAATGCCATCCTTGCCATTAAATGTCACCCATAGATTTTTCACAGATGTACTTTCTCATCTTGTGAAATTATCTTTCTATTCCTTCCCTTCTTACTTTTTTATCATAAAAATGTGCTAAATTTTGTCAAGTGAGATTTCTAAACCTATGGGGATGATCTTACATTTTCCCTCTAAATCTTGTTAATATAATAAATGACATTAACTAATTTTCAAATAGCAAATTAAGCTACTATGCTAGGATGAAATATATTTGTCCAAAATGTAGGATCTCCCTCCCTTTTTTTACACATATATTTACTGGTTTAGTAACAGCCAAATGGAAAAGATGCATTTGGCCAAAGTTTGTGGGGGGAGAGGTGTGGAGCTTCCTTGCCCTTTCTGGATGCAACACCCTTCCAGCTCTTCCATGCATTCACCACGCCGGAAGCTCCATTGACCCTTTTGACATATTGCTGGATTCAATTTACTAATATTACAATTAGTTTGCTTGTATCTGTTCATGAGGCACATTGGACTGTAATTTCCTGTTCTTGTTTTTGGTGATGATAACAGAGCACTGCAGTTCTCATAAATGACTTGATAATTACTTTCTTGTTATTGCAGAAAGAGTATGTGTAAGATTTATTTTTCTTTGAGAGAATTCACTAATGAAAACATCTGGGCCTGGAGAGTTTTCATTGTGTGTAGGGAAAGATTTTTTAAATTACATTTACCATTTCTTTCCTCAGCATGTGACTATTTAAATATTTACCTATTTATTTTTGTGTCAGTCTTGTGTTTTAATCTTTCCAGAAATTTATCAGTTTTATCTGTTTTCAAACTTGGCATAAATTTTTGTGTTATTATCTTTCAAATGTTGGTAAAATATGTACTGCTATCTCAATTCATTCCTGATGTTGGTGATTTGTGTCCTATTCTTATTTCTTCACCAATCAAACTGTACATTTATCAATCGTATTGACTTTTGAAAATCATTGGTTCTGTTGATTTTCTTTGTTATTCACTCATTCTGTATTTATTGATTTGCACTTTTTATTGTTTCGTTTTTACTTACTGTAACTTGCATTTAATTTGACGTCCTTTACAGTTTCAGAATGTCTTTTTTTTGTTTTGGTTTTGGTTTTGGTTTTTTTGGCTTTATTTATTTTTTTTTTTTTTTGGTTTTTGGTTTTTTGTTTGTTTGTTTGTTTGTTTGCTTAAATACAGATTTCAGAATGTCTTAAGGGCATTAATTGTGAGCATTTTAAAAATTTTTATATAAGTGTAAACTTTCTTCTAAGCGCTGCTTTAGTTGTACTTCACAAATTTTGATGTGTTGTACTTATTTTCATTGAATACAAATTCTTTCTAATTTACATTGTGCTTGCTTCTTTAGCTCATGAGATATTTAAAAGTGTGTTTTCACTTTTTAATGTTAGGGGTATGTCCCAGATATCTTTTTTTCACTGGTTTTTAATTTAGTTCTATAGTCTCTAGACTATAGAGAGTTATTGTAAAGACTGTATATTACATATTTTAAATCCTTTTATATATCAAGGCGCTTTTTTTTTGGTCGACACATGTCTATCTTATAGAATATTTCAATGACACCTGAAAAAAATGTGTTTTCTTACAATGTTAAGTGTACTGAAAAGGACCTCAGGAGCAGGATAACCAGGCATATTTCAACACCCAGAGCTTCTGTTTTTTCTTCCATTCAGCTCACTAAATGTCCCAAATATAAAATACAATGCCATGATTATACATGAAAAGACCTGGGAGATATGAGCCAGGAATCCTCTATTCCACTGTTAAAATTCCAAATCTGACTTCTTGTTACAGAAGTACTGAATCCTTTCTCCTTCCAATCTGAAACGAGTTCTTCAAAAGCACATGAATCAAGGCAAGTTCCTGAGAAAGTTGGAGCTTCACTTTGAACAGCTGTATCTGCTAGACACATGGAGATGTCCTCTTGATGTTTAGTAGCCACGCTTTAGAGGAACAGCTACAGAAAGCCTTGTAGGACCTGCACCAATTATACTGCTACATGCACGTCTGCAAACCTCTCCATGATATTTATGCTGAGAATAAATAAAATAAAATGTAGTAATTTGAGTTACAGCAGAAGCTGAAGACCTGTTTATACTGCACAGAGAAAAATAATTTTATATAATTTTTAAGGCATGAAAATATTGATACACTGAACTGTTCACTTGCTGACTTACCCACATGTTCACAGTAACCAGAACTATCTCAACTGGACACAACCAGAGGACTGCCTGTGGCCTGCCATTATCACCTGCGGAGAAGCACTGAACCCTCTTGTACTAACTTGATGATTTCTTCCCTATCCCTCTGCACCAGCTCCATGCATGATATGCAGACAATTGAGACTTTCTGTCACATATGGACCTGGGGAAAGAAGTGAGCCCCCAAATCCCAGCATCCCTCAAATTTAAGGTCATTGGTTGGGCATGTGCTTCCTTCTCACCTAGCCAAGGTGAGGCTAGGACCCAGGTGGGAAAGGCCCACTCTCACTGAGTCTTCGTGCTACTCTTGTCATACATTTGGTTTCTACATGTGTTATAAACCACCCCTACCAACCAATTATTATTTTTGCTTTAAATGGCTACTTAGACTTTAAAGGGTTTTTTTAATGAGGAAAAGTGTCTTCCATGCTCTCTGCAAGAATGTCATGTCCAGTGCCCTTTCTTCCTGGGTATCGTTAAGCTTCAGCTACCTGGAGCTGCTTTTGCCCAGCCTTCTGATGTTTCACCTTATGCTTGCCTAGGCTGTGTCAAGGCATAGACTCCAGGGAACTCTATGTAGATATCTAAAACCCTCTCTGATACCCTGTGGTGCAGGTGCCAGCTGCCTGGCTTCCCCAGACTCCGTGCCCTACCCCCTGCACTCAACTTGGTTGCCATGCTCGGCTTGGGTCCCCCTTATGTACCCTGTGGTCAGGAAAGTTCCTCATGGCAGGAACCCTGGGCACCTTGAGAGCTTGTCCTGTATGTTTTGCTTTTCTCAGGGATAGCAGTCCTGTGTTTCCTGGTACTGTGTCCAAAACCATGTTTGCTATTTCTTTTGTTTTGTTTTTCAGTTGTTTACAAAGAGAAGATAAATCCAGTACCAATTTGTCTAACATGATTAGAAGATAATGGTGTTTAGGTTTTTGTAGATACATTTTGGCAGTGTTACAGGCAGTTACTTTATATTTTCAGTTACTAAGTTTTAATTTGTCTTTTAATCATACATAAATGTTGAATTTTGGGTAATTTATTTTGTCTATTTGTATAAATTGCAGGTATGAATTTTTCTAATATTAATTAATCCTTATGTTCTTTAGTTACACCTGAGGTTTTTTTTTTTCTCTTTTTAATTCCTATTTGACTCATAATGTGATAATGTTTTGTTTAGGATATTTTCATCTATATTCATATGTAAAATGGATTTTTATTTTACTTTTTCATGATAGCTTTGTCTGTTTTGTTTATAAAGGTTCTGATCTCTAGAACAGCATTGCCAAATACATCATTCTGTAATGATGGAAAAGTTAATTATCTGTGATGTCCAGTATGGAAGCCAGTAATCACAGGTAGTTATTGAGCACTTAGAAATGTGACTGATGTAAAAAAAAAAAAAAAAATTAAAAAAATAAATAAATAAATAAAATTTTAAAAAAAAGAAATGTGACTGATGTAACTGGGGAAATGAATTTGAATTTTATTTGATTCTAAATAGTCACATATGGTTAGTGACTACTGTATTGGGCATCACAGTTCTGGAATACACTGAAAGTATTCTCACTTAATCCATTATTCCACTATAGAGTTCAAATAAAGTCAGAATTATATGCTTCTTAAAATTTTTGTAAAACCTGCCTTTACAATCTGTTTCTTATGTGTGAAAATGTTTAACCATTTTTTAAATTAGAAAATAGTGAAAAGATGGTTGAAGCCTTATACTTCATCTTAAGTAAGTTCTGGCAAGTGTTTTTTCTATGAATTTATCTATTTCATCAAGTTTTCCAGTTTGATTGAATATATATGTAGTGACTACCTCCTATCTTAATAAATATTTATGTTGTAGAGATTACTTTATCTTATATGATAGATATAGGAACTCTGTTGTTCATCTATTTCAACCACGTTAATTTTTTATTTCATTTTTGACACAGTTTACCAGAATTTGAGGCTTCTCTCTACTTTAAAAATACAGCGTCCCTCAATAATATCTTAACTCATCTGCCAACCCCTCCAACTCCCATCATGTTGATAATAACTACCATTTTCATTTTGGATATATATTTTTTAAGTTATGCTTATATATAAATATATGGTATATAAAATATGTGCATATATATTTATACACTTACAATATGCATGATATATATATACACACTTTCATCATTTATTTTTGGTGTTTTTCTAAGGCAAAAAAAAATTTTACCAAGATGTTTAATTTTATTCATATGACCACATGAACTTCATAGATCTCTTGCAACATCTCTTGGACTTATCCTTTCTCTTGTTTAAAACACTTGATCCAAAACTCATTCAATGCTGGTCTCTTGCAAAATTTTGAAGGCCTTAGAGTTCAGGAAAAATATTTAGTTATGTCATGAAATTTAATTGACAGTTTGACTAGGTAAAAAATTCTAGGAACTAAGGGTTTTCCTTCAGTGCTTTGAAAACACTACTCCATTGTCTCTTCGCATACACTTAGTGGTGCATGGTATATAAGCAAATTATATGTGATTTGATATTTTCTTGCAAGTTTTTAGAATGTATCCCAATTTTTTATATTCTTTATTTTGTTTTTTTAAGATTCTATTTATTTGTCATAGAGAGAGAGAGCAAGTGAGAGAGAGCGTGTGGGCAAGCAGGGAGAACTGCAGACAGAGGGATAAACAGGCTCCCTGCCAAACAAGGAGCCAGATGCAGAACTCAATCCTGGAACTCTGGGATCATAACCTGAGCCCAAGGCAGACAGTTAACCGACTGAGCCACTCAGACATCCTAATTTTTTATATTCTTAAAATTCATTATTCTACATCTAAGTGTGACTTTTCTCTTTTTTTCCCCCCTTCTAGTTCACTTCGTTTTTCAACATTTTTTAAAATTCTGGGAAATGTATGTTTTTATCTAGATATCTTAGAACAATTTTTTTTGGTCTCATTTTTCTGCAAGTATTAGCAGTCTCCATATTTCTTAGATTTGTTTTAACATTTTCCTCCTTTGTCTTTTTTCATCACTGAAAGAGTTTCATCATCTAGTTTCCAATTTCATAAAATTGTTCCTCAAGGGTATCCATTCTGTTTCTTATCTGATTTTTTGAGGTTCTTTGTTTGTTTTTAATTTCAGTCATTGAAATTCTCATACCCAACATTCTTTTGGATTCTTTTTATATTTTATTGTGTTATGCTAGTGATGTCTTCTCTTGTTCAGTATGTTTATAAACTAATTATAATGCCTTTTACCTTTTATTCTAATGATTTCACGTCTAATGGACTCTATGATCCAACATATCCCTTTTCCTTTGAAATACCTCTGCCCATTATATTTTATCCTGTAAGCTCATGTTCTCCTGGAAGTCTAATTCCTTTCGTTGCATAGTGTCAGACTGCATTTGTGGGTGAGAAGTCGATAAGTCCTAAGCAGAAAAGCCCAACCCCAACCCCAGTCAATTCTCCTTACCCAGTAAAACAACTCTTTAGTTGAAGATTTTATCCTTTGTTTCCCAGAGAGAAACAGAATATAGAAGAGATTCTCCTTAGATTATAGTTGATCAATGCTGGTAGTTTGGAAGAAGAAATGGGAGGATGAGACTGACTTCCAGAAGTCAGTCGGTTCCCTCCACTCCAAAGCAGGGGTCTTGTATACTGCACTGATTTATTCCTTAATTAAGGTTAGGTTCTTTTTCTTCTCTGTTTGGCTGTCTCCTGCTCCAGTGCAAGCCACCACCATCGTCACAATCACCCCAGAGGTTTCTCCATTTTTCCACTTTTTTTCTTGGTGTTTTTTTTATAGATTAATCTTGGAGAAGGGAGCTGAGAATTATCCAAATTCATCATTTTGGTAGGAAAAGGAAACAAAACTGAAATCAATTAGAACTTTTTCCAATGTCCCTACATGCCACTCTATATTACCCTTCATGCTCAATTATATATCTTTTTTTAAAACTTCATTTATTTAAGTAATCTCTGCATCCAACATGGGGCTCAAACTCACAAGTCCAAGATCAAGAGCCACATGCTCTACCTGCTGAGCCAGCCAGGTGCCCCTCAATTATGTCTTTTAAATAGATTCCTGAATTGGGAATTTCTGGATCCAACGACATGAACATTTTTAAGGCTTTTGATATATACACTCAAATTGTTATGAAAAAATCTGCCGTAATTTGCCATAGAGCTGCTAAGGACAGCATCCATTTTCTCCCTCTAGTAACACTGGTCTAATAGTTTCTACATGTCTTCCAATGATTTGATAAATCAAAAAAGTCTTAATTTTCATTTTTTATTCTTGTGATGATAAACACTTTTGTAAATTAATTAGCTGTTTGTATTTATTTATTATTGTTTTTTCTCATCCCATCTTTGCCCACTTTTTAGATTGGCATATTTAGCTTTTTCTTATTGAATTACATAAATTAGAAAGTTGTAATCCTGCTTAATGATAATTTCTCTGCTTCTTCAGATTTACCTCTACAGTGCTTGCTTCAGCAACACATATACTAAGATTTATCTCTACAACTATACATCGACAAAATATGTTTTTTAATATTTTAAGTTTTTCATGCATTTCTTCATGTTCTGTAAGTGGCACATAAGTGCACAGATTTTACCACTTGTCCTTTTGAGTCCTGTTTTATAAAATATGTATGAATTGGCCCATTGGAAATATTCTCTGGCTGACTTTCAAGTTGACAACAGGGGTTTTTTCTTTTGCTTAAATTTATTGTAACTTTACCTTACCTTATTATGTTCTATCATTTGCAACCATCCTACTGTCCAAGCAATAGTACTCCATTGTATTTTGCCTTAGTTTGTCATTGTGATACAGGAAGTGCCTCCACGGTTAGTTGTACTGTTCATGGTTTCATTAACCTGCTTTACCTGAAATATCTTCTTGATGTGAGGCATTTTTGGCACTTCTACTACAAGCTGGCACTACACTTGAAACTATCATATTAAAAGCTTCTTTTCTAAGTTTGTATCTTTATTGTTATTTTTCTTAATTCATCTTGCTTGTTCTTCAGCTTCAAAAAGCTTCAATTTGTATAGAAAATTGGTCCAAAAAAGTGCCATCTTGTCTCTGGTTCAGTGTTTTCTCTACAATCTTTGGTTTATTTTATTTTTACTATTGTCATTACTGCTCAAACCCAGAAGGCTATATTATGGGTCATAACTAATATTGATGGCTGAATGTCATAGATGTCTGGTAGAAGTCTGCAAATGTACATAAGATCGTTTTAGAAGTTCTTGTTTTTAAGTCTCTGTATCAATAAAATTTGTTATCAATATAGTTTGTTCTGAATTATCCAAGATCTCAAAAGAGTATCAGATCACTTTATCTGCATATTATGCTTATATCAGCTAAATCCTGCCCAAATAGTGTCATTAGTGCATAAAACCTTAGAATGCATTATTTTATAATTATTACAGACATGAGATATTCTTGGACTTTGCTACACCTACCCATAAGAGTCAGAAAATAAGTTATTTTGTAGAGAAATAAACTGTTACCATCTATTTGAAATTAAACATTTCTTTCTTGTGATCCAGCAATTGCACTACTAGATATTTACCTGAAGGACACAAAAATATAGATTCAAAGGGGTACATGTGCCCTGCTGTTTAAAGCAGCATTATCTACAATAGCCAAACAATGGAAAGAGCCCAAATGCCCATTGACCGGTGAACTGGTAAAGAAGAAATGGTATATGTACACAATGGGATATTGCTCAGCCATCAAAAAGAATGAAATCTTGTTATTTGCAATGACGTGCATGGAGCTAGAGTGTATTATGCTGAGTGAAATAAGTCAGTCAGAGAAAAAAAAACATATAATTTCACTCATATTGGAATTTAAGAAATGAACCAGATGAACATATGGGAGGAGAAAGAAAGAAAAAAAGAGAGAGGGAAATAAATCATAAGAGGCTCTTAAATGTAAAGAACAACCTGAAGGCTGATGGAGTGAGGTGGGTGGGGAATGGGTTAGATGAGTGAGGGGTATTAAGGAGGGCACTTGTCATGATGAGCACTGGGTGTTGTATGTAAGTGATGAATCATGGGATTCTATTCCTGAAACAAATATTGCATGGTATGTTAACTAACTAAAACTCAAATAAAAATTTGAAAAGAAAAAATATGAACTTTTCTTTGTTGGAAGAAACAGAAAAGATTCCTCATTTCCCTGCCCGCCTAAAGACAGTTATAGTGTCTGCTAGCAGATCTTCCTCTCTATATCAGTGATTGCCAAATAATAGCCTGACCTTTAGGAATTATGTAATTTCACACCATGGATGATTTATTACTGTGTCTCTTCACACAATAATCGCTGGTCCTTCTGTTCCCAGTGGTAAGCAAGAGTGCCACCTCACACCTGCCCCCTAGCCTCTCTCACACCACACCACATCAGAAGTCTACTTTCCATATTTGAAACCAAAGCACAAAACAAATGAGCAAAAGTAAAAAAGAGACAGACACAACAAGAAAGAGACAATTATAAACACCAAACTGATGGTTATCAGAGGGGATGGTGGTTGACTGATGTGTTAAACAGGTTATGGAGATTAAGGAGTGCACTTTTGATGAGCAACGGGTGACATATGATTGTTGAATCATTATATTGTATTCCTGAAACTAATATAACATTGTATGTTATCTAAATAGAATTAAAGTCTTATAAAAAATAAAAATAAAAAAATAAATTAAAAAAAAAGAAGTCTACTTTCAAGATATCCTCCAGAACTTGCAGTCAGTTTTCCTAGTGTCTTAGAGAGAGCTATCCTCTGATGTCCTTTGTTTACTCAGATGTATCTGACTGTTTTTATAAATATCAAAGAAATACAAGGGAAAAAAAAACAACTATGGCATATGACTTCCTATGGCTACTCTTTTCTTTCCTAAACATGTATTGGTGTAAGAAGGAAAGGACTTCAGGATTTTTCCTTTTTCTATATCATGGACTGTTACATTTTAGATTATATGGCAAAAGAGGTGTCTTTTTTACACTCAATAACCCAATAAACTGAATAAGCAAGATACTCCAAATAAAAAATGCAGGAGTTCTGCTTATAAGTACTTAGGTGGAAACCATGTGAGACTATCACTCTCACAGTAAGAAACAAAGGTCATGTAATCTACAAAGTCATAACTTAGTCTGAGCCCATTAGATAAATGCAATCAAAGGCAACTAGGTGAACTGAATCCTAGAGAGCATCAAGCATGTCCAAGGAAAGGTGAGATATAGAGTTTTACCTTTGGAGAGCACAGGGTAGGCGATAGCAGCCATAATGCGAGTAAGAGGAAAACAACTGAAGTGTTAACAAATTCTTTAAAGTTTTCTGTGAGCAAATGTGACAGTTTAGAATCTCTGGGTCCCCTGACACAACAAGAATGTAGATTTACCCAGCAACTCTTTTCCTCGAGCCTCATCACATAGCTCATGAAAATGATCTGATACTGGCCAGGAGACCTACAGGAGGTCCCCCCATAATTGAGAACTGCCCTTGGTGGTTGTCTGCTGCTGATAGAGTACTGGGCCATTCTCTCACATGAAGCACAAGTGCCTGGATGCCATAGGAGGGCAGAAAACCCTCTTGTCCCCACGTCCCAGCAAAAGGTTGCTTGCTGCGAAGGGGGAAAGAGAAACAGAAGACATCTGTCACTGCAAGAGGGGCAGAAACCTCCTTGTGGATAAGCTGGGTACTGATCCAAAGGAAGGGTCTGCTGCTGGGGAGAGGCAGGAAACTCACTTCCAGATGAGCCCCTCCCCTTACCACGGACCAGAATGTAGACAAGTCCAGCCACTGTGGAAACTAGTATGGAGGTTCTTCAAAAATTTTAAAATAGAACTACCATAGGGTCCAGCAAACCCACTTTTGGATATATATCTGAAGGAAATGCAATCACTCTCTGAAAGACATCTGTGCCTTGGTGTTCATTGCAGCATTGTTCGCCATAACCATGACATGGGAACAACCCGAGTACCCATGCACAAATGAATGGGTAAAGAAAATGTGATATAAGAAGAATGATGTCACCAAGATACAGAGGTAGTTCTTGATTTGTTACCCCTCACAAGAAGAACAATTAACATCTATTCAAGAATAAGATATCACTGAGGTGAGGCTTGAGGCTGAAGTACCCACCTGCCCCTCAGAGACCAGGAGAGACTACATTTGAAGGTAAGAGAAGAAGCTCCATGTTGCCCACACTGCCCCTTCCCCAGGCCAGCACAGCACCGCATGAAGAGGTCTTGCCTGAGCCTCTAGTTCCTCCAGGAGGAAAAGAGAACCCAGGGGGGACAGCCAGCGTCTCCCAGCATTGTGGGTCACATTCCAGGAGCCCTTTCTCTGATCTTACAACACAGGATTTGCAGGAAAATGGGGGGGGGGTTGAGCCCCTGAGAAACTCACTGTGATAGAGAAGGGCAAAGGGCTTGCAATAACCAGCACCTGGATCTAGGCAGACCAAGTTCATACCTGCAGTACCCCAGCTAGTAATCCCAACCAGCAGCTTCACTCAGGTACAAAACCAAGTCAGGGGTGTACTCTGGCCAGGGAATTATGTGGGATGCAGATCTGCTTATGCAGATCCTCAAACAAGGAGTTCTGTGGCTCTAGAACTCAGTTTGCCCAGACCAAGGCAAGGTGCTGAGTCACAGCCCCACCCACGGTCTGGGGTCAACTCCAGAAAACTTTGCAACCTGGGAGCAGTTGAGCTAAGAGGCAGGTGGACAGAGCAGATCACCCCAGAGCAAGGCCAGTACCACGTATGGAGACTTGCTTTCCTACTACACACAGGCAGGGGGATTAATTCATAGCCAAGGCTGAGCTGAGGGTCGATCTCAGCCCAACCCAACCAAAAGGCCTGTTTGGGAAATGGAGAGTGGCCTGAAGGATCCCCTCCCTCTCCCATCCAGGCAAGGGGGCTAAGACATAGCCTTGCTGGCTGGAGAATGTCTCCTGGTCAGAAGGGCTCGCAAAAAACACCTGAATGCTCTGTGGCCCAGTAGCACCCAAGCTGGGAGAAAGGCAGACAGAGCCAATAGGTTGCAAAGCTGAGCCACTGGCCCTGTTCAACCAGGGAACTTGAGGCGTGGGTTGGCTTGAGTTACGACAATAGAGAACTTTACCAACTTTAGAGCTGCTTCTCCCACTGTGCCTGGGCAGAGAATATAATTCATAGCCCCACTCATTGCTGAAGATAGTTTTCAGCCTGTCTGACCAGGAATCATAACCAGAGTACACGGAAGGCTGTGTAGTCATTCAACAACTGGTGTCACTTGAACAGAGAACATAGCCCTTTTGCAGAGTGAAACCACTGGCTTCATCTAACAAGGAGATTCAGTATACTAGGGCCTGAATTGGGTCCCCAGAAATGAGCTATATGGGCTTTGGGCCCTGGCCTGCTGCTTGCCAAGGCAAGGAGGCTAATTCATAGCCTCAACTACTATTGAATATAGTACTCACTCCCAACCATCTAGTAAGTCTGACCAGAGAATCCTGGAAACCGCGAAGCCAATCCCACAGCCCATCCCGTTTGGGTAGGGAAACAAGCTAGCAGTACCATCCAATCAGCCAGAAGCACACTTCTAGGTCTGCATCCTTAGAGCTCATATAGTTGCTCCCCCTTAAAAGAGACCATAAAAGCAAGGCCCACTTGCCCAAAGACATTTACTGAAAACCCAAATTGAGCTAACTGGTGAAGAACTGTCTCTACCAAAGCAAACCTGTAAAGTCTGAAAGAGAAGCCGCGTTATTCACATGCACAAATACTAGCATAAGAAATTAAGGATCACAAAAATTCAGGTAAATATGACACTACCAAAGGAAACTAATAAAGCTGCAGTAACTGATTCTAAAGAAATGGAGACCTATGAACTGTCACAAAGAATTCAGAATGATCCTCTTAAGGAAGTTAGTGAACTACAAGAAAACAGACAACAATGAAATTAGAGGGAAAAAAAATCATGAACAAAATGAGAAGTTTGACAAAAAAAAATAGTAGCCATTAAAAAAAGAAAAAAAAGAAAAAAGAAAGAAATCCTGGAGTTGACAAACACAATAACTGAACTGAAAAAGTCTTTGCAGAGTTTCAAAAATAGACTCAACCATGTGGAAGAGAGACTCAGTAACCTGAGGGATAGGACATTAGAAATTAACCAGTCAGAGGAGCAAAAAGAAAGAATGAAAAAAGGTGAAGAAAGCATATGGAATTATGAAGCACAATGAAAAAATTTCTTATTATAGGAATTTCATTTAAATTTCATTTAAAAAGGTGAAAGAGACGTATATTTATATTTATATTTTTTATTTATATATATATTTAAAGGAATAATGGCTGAAAACTTCTCAAACCCATAGAAACAGAGAGTAGAATGGCAATTGCTAGGGGCTGAGGGTTGGGAGTAATGGAGACATGTTGGTCAAAAAGTACAAACTTCCAGCTATACGACAAATAGTTTGTGGGGATCAAATAAAGAGAATAGTGACCAAAGCCAACAGTACAATACTGTGTACTTGAAAGTTGCTGAGAGAACAGCTCTTAAATGTATGCACCATAAATACCTACAAAATAAGGATAATTGTATGAAATAATGAATATGTTAATTAATCTTATTGTGGTAATCATTTTGCGATACATATGTCTATTAAATCATCATATTATACACAATATAATAGGTCAATTATATCTCAATAAAGCTTGGGGGCAAGAGACCCCCCACAATTGAAAGGAAAATTCAACTGCCATGAGGGGAAGAGATAGGAATGGTAAGAAAACTCCCTATTCCACCTCCCAAAACTCAGGCTTTTGTTTTTTTAATACATTAGGAAATTAAATTTTAAAGAATTTGTCTTGTCCATCCATAGCTTGGACAAGATGATCTAGCTAAAACTGGACCAGTAAAAATGAATTTTGGGATGTGTGACTGGAAGAAATACTTCTTAATCTTAATTGCCCCAGTGATTTTTGTATTGATGTCATGTGACCATATAGTCAGGCGATGCAATGTTCTCAAAGTGAGCTACAAATCTAACAGATGAAGCAAAAATTGTAGGAAAACCAATGTAAAAGTGTTTCAATTATTTTTTTAAAAATTAACATTTAATGCACATGCTACAGGTGCATTTTTTTTAAAAGGCAAGTCTATTTTAGAAGTACCCTTAACAGATGATTTTCAGTGTCATTCTAAGATGATATTAAGGATCAATCAACACATCAGCTCCAGGAAAGGCGAGTTATCAGATGATGACTAAGAAGCCATGATTAATTTATTCATTCATCCCAAGCTGGGTACCAGGAAGAGAATGGTAAACATGAAAATCATGTACTATCCTCCCTACAGACTCATTCACATGGTGACAAGGAATTTTCTCAAACAGAAGTATAATACTACCTTAACTGCCTTCTCCCTACTGTACTCACCTGCCCCCCCAAAAAACCACATGAATCATATTTTACCTTGCTTTTGAAGAAGAGACAGCAGGCATAAATTAAGAATCAGGATTACTAAATCTTCTAAGACAAAAAAAAAAGCACGATTACCTGTAGAAAGCATTACTGTTACAAAAATTGATTCTTTGGGCTACCAACTTGGTGGTTAAGGTTTTTCTAAAAGTTAAAATGTTCTAAAATATGTATGATTTGTATACATGGCAATGAAACATTTGAGATTATTCTCTTCTGTCATAGGGAATATTTTAGTGGGGTATCAAGGGTCCTGGCACGGGGGTCTCCTTCAGACATGCCCCTCTAATCATTCTGCTCGATTTTTACCTAAAAATGGGTAGGCGAGCAGAAGGAAATGAGCCACAGTGTTCAGATGCTGCCACCATGTGGCAAAAGGTAAGAGGCGTTGGATCCCAGCTGAAAGGCAGAAAGGAGAAACAACTTCATTGAGTTTTGAGGAAGGCCCCCCCCAACCTCCCTCCCCCTCTTCTCACCCCCTGCAAACCATCCAATGGTTACATAACTACTAACATTTTAGGTTTACTACAACCCAAAGACTATTTAAACAAATAATAATGATTTTTACAGCAAAGATCTTTCTATTAATAGTTTTTAACATAGTTTTCTGATCATGCCATGTGGGGGGATGATGTAAAGAATAATACTATTTAGAAAGTAGGCAATTAAATTTTCAATGACCTAACCTTGATTGGGTTATTTCCTTAATTATTTATTCATTCATTTAGGCCAGTGATCCCTTTATTTATTGATTTATTTATTTATTTATTTTAGATTTTCTTTATTTATTTCAGAGAAAGAGCATAAGCATGAGCAGAGGGGAAGCAGATTCCCTGCTGAGCAGGAGCTGGATGTGGGGCTGGATCCCAGGACCCTGAGATCATGACCTGAGCCCAAGGCAGATGCCCAGCTGCCAGGGCCACCCAGGTGCCCCTTAATTGGTTGTTGAAAAGAAAACCACATGCCCCGAATGGCATCACTTAGGTTAAGGCCCTAAATCAGTAAGCCAAGCAAGACCTAATCCCCAAACTAGCTGTGCTCTTAACCCCACAGGTATGTGATCTTTAACCAGTCAGCACTGGGAAATTTACAGATCGGGCCCCCACTCCCTCATCTCTACCTTTAAAGTCTTCCCTGTTCTGTAGCCCCATGGAGTCAGCCTGCTTGCTGGATCCATGCTGCCCAAGGCATCAATCAATATTATGCCAACTAGATCTTTGAAATTCTACTCAGTTAATTTTTTATTTAACAGTTTTGAAGTTTTATATCACTTACCATCTTATTCCCAGTATTTCACATAATGTCTGGCACAAAATAGTTGACAATAAACGTTCGCCAAATTTAAAAAAAAAATCTGTATCTGCAATAGCAGACCTTTGCCTTTAGGTAAAACTGTGTAGAACTTTAGATCCTTAGAGATCCTTTAGATCCTAGAGATCCTTGGAGACTTCATGTGGAATTTAAGGATGTATGCGGGTACACTTACTGAATAACTTTGCACACCCCAACAATTCTCAGCAGTACTATTATAAATTGTTTTCATCTTTGCCATTCTGACAAAATAAAATTTTAATGGTTTTATTTTTTATTTTCCTTTTAGTGAGATTAGCAACATTTGCAAATGAATTTTAGCCAATTCTGCTCTCTTGGATTAATTACCTATTTGATTTCTCAACCTATTTTTCTATTGGGTTATTTCTTTTCCTTAATGATTTATACAATCCACTTGCATACTTTGGAATAGATATTAAATTCTTCTCTGTAACATGGAGCAAATATTTAATCTTTGATTAGATGGACTTAAATAGATACAAATATTATCAGGTTTTTCTGATACAATTGCATCTTCGTGGAGTCTAATATGAGTTGAGAATATAATTTCTCCTTGAATTGAGATGGTCAGAAAATAATAGAAGAATAATCGTTATTTTTAAAATTTTAAAAAACAAATTATAAGAATCAATCCCTTTTATAAAGATAGTGGCTACTATAATTCAATTTCCTTAAACACATATATTTATATGTTCCTAATCCTAAAACTTTGTCAACATAATGTTACCCAAAGTAATGTTATCTGTTCAGGTGTCTCTAAAAATATAACTTTATGTCTTGCTTAGACTGTAGTATTGTATTAACATTATTTTAAAACTATGAGAAAATCAGGAAGATAGTACCAACCCAGTCTAAGTATTTACCAAATTTTAGGATCTTACTTGAACTTATCTTACATGTGTAACCCATTAACTAAAACTTCTAAGTTTTATTAAAATGCTCCCGTTCTGTTAGGAAGTCTTTTTTTCCTGGTGTGATATAAACGATCATATAGTAACATTTTAAGCATGGCCACTAACTTGACTCAATTAAAGTCCTTTTTACTAGTAAGATAAACTTTAAAAGAAAAAGGTTTTCTTAAAGGATCAACATTTTTTTTTTTAATTTGGGAGTAATAATTTTTTTTTGAAATCCTTCAATTGCTCTTTTCCAAAATGATGTAAGCAATATATTAGCCATTATAAGCCAATCAGCATATAAATTAAAATACAACAAGTAGATCTGTTAGGAATGAGGATTCCTTTTAGGAGACTGTTGGCTCTTTGGAATTCAGAGACATCCCCTCCCCCACATTTAACACAGAATCAAAAGATAAGTTAGCGAGATACTACAAAGGTAACATAAAAGAAATGACACAGAGCAACAGACTTTTAGTCAATGTTCTGGCCAATTCCGGTCTGTATGTCATGGGAGATGAGGAGAAGATACAGAGGACAAACAGACTCGGCACAGATTGACTCAATGATGTATTTCAAATCCTGATGGCAAAACTATTCTCCCCTATGGAAATTTAATACACAAACACCACAAGCCAAGGACGGGAACGCCATCAACAAACTGTAAGGTGGAGACAAAGTGGATTGTGTATCACTCATAGAAGACTGCTGGCTAGGACAAAACCCCAAAACCAGTGAGAGTAATGAATATTGCCTCAGTGCTACTTGCCACTACCGACTCAAGAGACTCTATGATGGACGCCTCAAGCTCTGTGTTGATCTAACCCAGTGGTTCTCAACTAAGGGCAATTTTGCCAAGCAGGGGACATTTGGCAAAGTCATACCTGAAAGTGAGGGTGGGCCTGACATGTAGAGGGCAGAAGCCAGGGATGCAGCTAAGTGTCCCACCAAGCACAGTACAGCACCCCACAGTGTGGAAAGTGCCGAAGTTGAGAAACCCTGGCCTAGAGGAGGAAGAGCTAGTAAGTTCACTCAATGGTATCTCTTTTTAAAAGAATTTTTAAAAACCTTTTTCTTTTAAAGTTTATCTTACTAGTAAAAAGGACTTTAATTGAGTCAAGTTAGTGGCCATGCTTAAAATGTTACTATATGATCGTCTATATCACACAGGGGCAATGAGGGGGGCACTTGACGGGATGAGCACTGGGTGTTATTCTATATGTTGACAAACTGAACACCAATAAAAAATAAATTTATTAAAAAAAAAGAATGTCAACAATTCCACCAATAAAATGAACAGTGAGGGGATTTTTTGGTTTTTTGGTTTTATTTTGTTTTGTTTTGGGTTTTTTTGTTTGTTTGTTTTTGCTTGCTCAGGCAAGACAAAGAGTATCCCAGTAAGGAATTCCCTAACGGCCCTCTGAAGGGGAGAAGCAACCCTTACCAGACGGAAACAGAAAGCTTATTGTGATTAGGATCATTAAAGGATCGAAACACGGACCCAGGAAAGGGTAGGTGTTAGTGTGTAGATCTGTACTCGATCAGTTAAAACACATCCTCTTGTTCACTGGTCGTGAAGGAGTTCCCCACTGAGATGATGGACGCTGATCATCTTTGGCTGATGTAGCAATAAAACAATGGATTTGTTTATCAGCTTTAGACTACTAGGACCCATTGTGGTTGAACATAATATCCAGTTGTTTTTTTAAAATACACTTTCTGTTTTAGAATAATTTTAGATTTACAGACAAGCAAAGGCGTATACATCGAGCTCTTGTTAATATTTTATGTTACTATGACACCTATGTCACAATAATGAGCCCCCACTTTTACGTCATTATTAACTAAAGTCCATATTTTATTTGGATGTCTTAGTGTTCATCTTGTGCTCTTTTTTCTGTTCCAGTGTCCCACTTAGAACTACACTTACTTGGCTTGTCTGGCTTCGATGTTCTTCACTGTAATAGTTTCTTAGTCTTTCGCTGCTTTTAACGACTGCAGCAGTGTTGAGGAACACTGGTCAGATACTTTGCAGAATGTCTTTCTATTGAGATTTTATGATATTTCCCTCATAGTTGGACTGAGATTATGGGTTTGGGGGAAGAAGACATAGGTAGAGTACCGCTCCCATGACATCCTGTCAAGCGTACACGGCAGCATTCTTGTTAACTTTGACTGGCTGGCCGAGGTCCTATTTGTGAGGTTTCTCCATTGCAAAGTTACTCCTTTTATCCCTTTCTATCTGTATTGTTCTTTTTTTTTTTTTTTTTATTGTTCTCTTTGAAAGGAGTCACCATGCACAGCCCACACTCATGGTGGGGAGAGTTACTTATCCAGTCCTTGTTTATATCAGGATGGACTCATTAATATTTGTCTCATATTTTGGATTTGATACAATACTATGCTATTTTTTTGCTCAAATTGTTCCAGCTTTAACTCTCAGGAGCTTTTCCAATTGGCTCCTATGCCTCTTTGATGTATCTACATCATTGCATTTCACATGTTATGCAGGATGTTTCTGCTCTTGTTTTTGTTTGTTTTGGTTTATGGGCAGGGGGCTGTTGATGATAGGAGCACTTCCTTGGTTTCTGGCACCATGTAATGCTCTAGGTTTGCCATGGATGTTTCTTTCCCCAGTCTTAGAATCAGCCATTCCCCCCAAGAAGCCTCTGTTCCTTGTACTGAAGAATAGAATGAAAAACCAAGCTGTGGGCATGGGGTGTGCTCTTTACCACCAAGTGGTCCTTGCTTCTAGGCCCTCTCAGCTGACAGATCAGGAACAATATAGATATATACTAACTGAGGCTTCTATAAATATTTCTGTGAACAGCCGTATGTAGCTGTAGTACACTAGACAAGAGGTCATCCTGACGTCTCCAACTCTGATCTATTACAGCATACACTATTCTAGCCTCTTCCTTGGCGTGTCTGCAATCTCTCATTACAAAAGTGAGAAACCTAACTCCCACTCTTCATTCATTTACTTAATTATTCAATTCCAGCATACGTACAGTGATTTTTAGAATTGCTAACCCATACCCCTCATGGGAAACGATGTTTCCAGCTATAGTGTTTATGCACTAGCAGAGGCTAAAGGTCTCCACTCATTTCCACAGTGACTTAGCTTGGCATCCTTTGTCCTCATATCTGTTAGTGAGAGTATTCAGAATTTTGTAAAGTCACAGTTAACATTCCATCCTGGTGTCTCTCAAACTTCTAAGCATTTTTTTTTTATTTTAGTACATTAAAAATTTATTCTCTGTACTGTAAAGTTTCATCTATCCATCCTCCCCCCTTCCCAAATTTATGGCATTCATTGATCCTGTTTATCATTTCTATAGTTTTGCCTTTTTGAGAATGTCACATAAATGGGACCATACCATCTATAGACTATTCGGACTGGCTTCCTTCAGTTATTAATTATTAATTTAAATTAGTTAATTTATTATTTATTAATAATAGCACATATCATCAATATTTACAAAAGTCTTACTGTGATTTTTATTGTGATTGCTTTTAATCCATAATTCAAATTGGGAAGAACTGGCATTTGAGCAATAATGAATCTTCCAATGAATTAACATGAAATTTATTTTGCTTATTATTTTGTTCATTTATTTTGATCATTTTAATTTATTTTGATCATTTTGATTCCTTTCATAATTTTATGTAGTTTTCCACATACACATCCATAAATATTTTGTTAGATTTTTAAACCCAAACATTTCAGGGTTTTGGTGCTATTATATATGATATTTTTTAAATTTCTAATTTCAATTGTTTATTGGTAGAATATAGGAAAGCAATTGAGTTAATGCTGACATCATGAAATGAACTGGGAAATGTTCCCTCTGCTACCATTTTTGGGAAGAGATTACGGAGAATAGAGAATCACTGTTATTGCTTTGTTAATGTTTGAATAAAATTTGCCTGTGAAACCATCTGGATCTGGTATTTTCTTTTTTGAAACATTTTAAATTATGAAGTTAATTTCTTTAACAGGTACAGAGATATTAAGGTTATTTTTTTCTCCTTGAGTTAGTTTTGGTTGTTTGTGTCTTTCAAGAAGTTGGTCCATTTAATTTAGTTATCAAATGTGAGGGAAGAGTTATTCACACTATCCCCTCTCTGTTCTTTGAATGTCCATGGGATCAGTGGTGATGATTCCTCTTTCATTTGTGATATGGTAATTCATGTCTTCTCTCTCTCTTTTTTCTTCTTTCTTTTTTTCTTCCTTTTTTGTTGTGGGGATCAGGGTGGAATTCTTGGTTAACCTTGCTAGAGGTTTATTCATCTATCATCATTTATTAATCTTTTCAAAATCTTTTATTTTCTGTATTCTTTATTTTCAACCTTTTAAAGTTTTGTTTTTATTTTCATTATTTTTGTACATGGCAAATTTAAAATATAAACTTCAGACAAACTGTTCTCAGGCCACAATGAAATTAAACTAGAAATAATGCAGAAAGTTGACTGGAAAAGCCCCAAACATCTGGAGATTAAACAACACACTTCTAAATAACATGGAGGTCAAGCAAAAAGGATCAAAAAGAAATTAAAATATATTTTGAATAAAGTTAAAATAAAAATACAGCTAATGAAAATTAATAAGATACAGTAAAAATGGCACTTAGAAGGTAATTTATAGCTTCAAATGTATATATTATAAAAAATGAAATTAGAAAAATTCCAAAATTAATAACCTATGATTAATTCTACTGTAGGAGCCTAGAAAAAGATGACAAAATTAAATTTAAGACACTAGAAGCAAAGAAATAATGAAAATGAGACTATAAAATAGCTGAGAATGGGAAAACAATATCAAAAATAATAGCTGATGCTCTGGAAAGATCCCTAAAATCCATAAACCTTTAGCAAGACTGGCCACAACAAAATTAAAGAGTAAACTCCAAACAATATCAATAAGTTTTTAAAAGGTCTTTATGAAATAACTTTCTAAAATGTTATAATTCTAAGTTTTTAATGAAGATGAATTTAAGTGATTCCAAAAATGCTGGCCTGATTTTTGCTTTTGGTTTCTAAATAAATTGGTTTTATTTAAGGTGGCCTGATAGCATCAGATGGGCTGAAACAAGAAGATTTACTGAGTAGTGGCAAAGACGGCTACTCCACTTCTGTATTCCCATCTTCCCAAGACGTCTAGGCTCAGCTATTATAACAAGGCATGCTTTTGCTTCTGAAATCCCAATAGTAAGCCTCGGCTTCCCACAGCCTTGTTTTATGCTACTGCCCCTCCTCTCATGTACCTCAACTTCTGAACTTCCAATTGACTCTGTAACTGACCTAGTTGTTCAGTGGTCCACAAGGGCCTGAACAAACAAGAAGAGGGGGAAAAATCAGAAACTGTACTCCACTATTCAAATAGGGTGAGTTCCAGACAGTCAGAAATTCCAGTTCCATTTTGCACACACATAAGACAAACAAACAAACTTTGCCCTGCCTGTGTTTTAACTTCAATCAAATGATACTTTTTCATCTCTGATGCTGTCTGAATATTCAGGAATCAGATAATTTCAAATCTTACTCAGAAATTGTAAAACCTGAACATACCAGAAAGTCCTAGTCATGGTGTTTTTCAATTTCTTTTCTGACTTCCTGGCTTTCCTGACTTTCTGGTAAACTCAGGCCTGTCATTCCCATACAAGATCAAAAAGCTGAAGATTATCCTTTGGTCTAAGCATGCTAGCCATCATCTGGAATTTAATGTTAGGAAGCATAGCCTAGATTGGGTATCATTTATCCTAAGGAAACTTATCATTTCAGTTTGATTAATAAAATTCTCTTGAAGGAAGTATGGGTAAATATTTTAACTTTTGATCATCAGATAGATAAATTAAATTATCTATAAGTGTGAACTTGGAGATAAGGCAGTGGAACTTACCCAATTGGAGCAGAAGAAAGAAAAAAAAGGAATGAAAAACAGTAAAAATAGCTTAAGCAGCTTATGGCACAACATCAAGTAGACTAACATTTGCATTATGGCTCCTAGAAGGAAAAGAAAGAGAAATGGACAAAAAACCTATTTGAAGAGATCATGGCTGAAACTTCCCTAAGGGAAAGAAGAGACATCCAGAACCAGGAATCCTAGAGAGTTTCAAATAAGAGGAAACTAAAGAGATCTACACCAAGATACATTATAATTAAAATGTCAAAATTTAAAGACAAGAAAGGAAACTTAAAAGCAGCAAGACCAAAATAAACTTTTAAAAAATATATTATACTTATTCATTTGAGGGAGAAAGAGAGCACACAGTTGGCCAAGGGACAGAGGAAGAGGGAGAGGGAGAAACAGACTCCACCCTGAGCAGGAAGCCTGATGTAGGGCTCCATCTCAGGACTCTGAGATCATGACCAGAGCCAAAGGCAGATGCTTCACCCCCAGCACTCAAAAGCAACTTTTTTTTATTGAAGCGTAGTTGACACACAATGTTACATTAGTTTCAGACGTACAGAATAGTGATTATGCTAGAGAAAAACAAGAGAACCCCCACATAAGAGTAACAGCAGATTTTGCAGCAGAAACTTTGTAGGCCATAAGAAAGTGGAATTGCATATTTAAAATACTGAAAGAGGGATCCCTGGGTGGCGCAGCGGTTTGGCGCCTGCCTTTGGCCCAGGGCGCGATCCTGGAGACCCGGGATCGAATCCCACGTCAGGCTCCCCGTGCATGGAGCCTGCTTCTCCCTCTGCCTGTGTCTCTGCCTCTCTCTCTCTCTGTGACTATCATAAATTAAAAAAAAATTTAAAAAAATAAAATAAATAAATAAAATACTGAAAGAAAAAAAATCCAACTAAGAATACCCTACCTGCCAAAGCTCTCATTCAGATTTTTTTTGTCTTTGATCAAGTCTTTATTTAAAAGTAGCTGTTCAAAATGATTTGACTTTTATGGAATAAACAAATATAAGTTTTTAGGCAGCAGGCTTCTTCTCTTCCATGTTGGGGTTCTTTTCTGCAGGTTTTTTGTCAGCTGCTGGTTTCTTGGTAGCTGCGGTTTTTTTCCCACCAAAGGTTTCTTCAGCTTTTTCACACTAACAGCCTTCTTTCCTTTCTTCCCTACCATGGGCTTCTTGCCTGGAACCCCCTTCTCATCTGATTTGGTTTCTAAGGTTGCTGCCGCCTTATCCATCCGGAGTTTGTGATTCTTGGCCTGGCAAAGAATGGTGTTCCAGTTCATGGTCCTTGCATACGGGTTTAGCTTCAACATGATTCTTCAGTTCTTCAGTGGATTCTTCTTCAGGACTCTACAATGAATCTTCTTGCATGGTGCTTGGAGGTTCTCTTTGGATCTCTGGGCTTCTCAAGATTCTGCTAAGGTCTGTAGTAAGCATCTTATTCATGGGAAGTTGTAATTACTCTTGAGGGAGGCAGCCTTATGCCAAATGCCATACAGCTCATATAACTTGCAGAAAGCACTTTCAGTCCAAATGCAGAAATGTCCCACAAGCCCACCAGGAGCAAGTTTCAGAATGTTCAGTTTGCTTACATTAAGTAAAGTAATTCCAGGGATGTTTCTGAAGGCCTTGATGATACCATTGTCTTCACGATAGATGATGCAAGGTCCCCTGCCCTGGATATGACAATGGTTTCTCATTTTGCCCTTGCCAGCTCTCATTCGCTGAGAGGCATAGACCTTTTTGATATCATTCTAGGCTTTAAGTTTCTTAAGAAGCAAAACAGCCTCCTGGGTCTTCTTGTAGCCTTCAACTTTATCTTCAACCACCAAAGGAAGCTCAGGAACTTCCTCAATACGATGACCTTTAGACAGGACCAGTGCTGCAAGGCTGAAGCAGCCAGGGCAGAGCAGATGGCAAATCGCTTTTGTGTTGTGTTCACTCTGCGGTGCCAACAGCACCAGGTTTTGGTTGATGCAAACATGCAGCCTCCATGACACATATTTCCAAAACCACCCTGGCAAGAACAGTGAGTCCCACTGTCTCGAACTCTGGGAATTCGAGCCACGGCTCTGCCAGTACCAAGACTCAGCACCGGTTTGATGACCTGCTACTTCACTGACAGCATATGGCTGGCTGTTGTTCTTGCGCAAGTTGGTGTGAACAAAGTTCACAATATCAGGTCGAATGGGAGCCTTAAACACAGCAGGCAAAGTAATATTTTTGCCAGATGATTCCCCCTTTTCAGAGTACACAGATATCAATGGGTGAGCATATGCCATCATGGGGAAAGGAGAGGGTCACACTCCTCTCATTCAGAATTGAAGTAGACAGAAAGAGTTTTCTAGACAAGCAACCACTGAAGGAGTTCATCACCACTAAACCAACCTTATAAGAAATATTAAAAGGGCTTTTTTTTTAAGTTGAAAGGAAAGGGTGCTAATTAGTAATGAGAAAATATATTAAAGAATAAATCTCAATACAAAGGTAAATATATGATGAAAGTAGTAGATTAATTACTTTTAAAGCTGCCATGAATGCTGAGGGACAAAAGTAGCAAAAAATATCTATGATAACAATAGTAATTAGCAAAGATACACAAAATAAAAAAGATGCAAAATGTGACATCAAAACATAAAGCATGGAGGGAAAGTAAAAAAGTTCAGCATTGGAATGAGATCGAACTTGAGTTTCAATCAACTTAAAATAGACTGTTCTAGATATAAGTTGTTATATGCAAGCCTCATGGTAGCCATGAAACAAAAACCTAGATACCAAAAGATAAAGAATAAGGAATCAAAGCATCGTTAATCATCAGGAAAATGCAAATAGAGACAAGAGATCATCCCACATCTGTGAGAATGGCCATGCTCAAAAAGACAAAAAATAACAAATGTTAACAAAGATGTGAGGAAAAAGGAATCTTCATGCACTATTGGTAGGAATATGAATTGGTGCAGCCTCTTTAGAAAATTGTGTGGAATTGCTTTTAAAAATTAAACACAGAACCATCATATAATTCAACATTTCTACTTGTGGGCATTTATTTGAGGAAAATGAAAACATTAGCTTAAAAAGATATACGTACCCCATGACTACAACAGTATTTATAATAGCAAAGGTATAAAAATAACCTATTTTTCCATCAATGGGTAAGTGGATAAACAAATTGTATCACAACAGAAACACACTAGAACATTCACCCATAAAAAAAGAATGAATTCTTGTCATTTGGAACAACATGGATGGACCTCAAAAGATTATGCTAAGTGGAGTACATTAGTAAAAGAAATGCAAATACTGTATGATGTCTCTTATATGTAGAATCTAAAACAAACAAAAAAGAACAATGTCACAGATACAAATAATGGATGGTCCTTGCCAGAGGCAGGGGTTTCAAGAGTGGGGGGTGGATGGAAAAAACAACTGAAGGGGTTATTAAATGTTAAAAAATAAAAAATAAAGTGGACTAGAGGAGAAAAATAAAACACATACTTGGGCTAGGATTTAATTTCCTATCAATATTGAATTAACAATTACCCATTCTGCCTTTTTCCCTCTCCCAGTAGCTAATGGACCACTATCATAAGCCATAAATGATAGGGAAGGCACTTTGAGATGAGCAAGTGTTTTACATTTTAGAACAGGAAGTGACATGAAATATCATATAACCCAAAACACATTTTATGAAACCAAAGCACAATCCAGAGATGTGATTTGCCCCAAATCACATGTTGGGTTAGAAATGGAATTAGTAGAAAGTTTAGACATAAGCAGCAGAGGGCCTAGGGGTGTGAGATGGGGCCAGCCTTGGTGGAGGACCACACCTACCAGTCAGAAGCCCACCTCAGCAGTTGCCTAGGCTATGGTCACCAACATCCTGATAACCAGGATGTAGGAACCATGGGGACTTTCTAGATGGATATGCATGGAAAGAACCTTCTGGTGTCCTAAAGTGACCTCTTGACATTAACACATAATTGCCATACCATTTACATTATCATTTGCCCTCCTCCCCTGGGCTTTTCCAGAGGATCATGGAAAAATGTCAGGCCAGCATGTGGGCCCTGGGAAAAGGAATCCTCTGTCAATCATAAAAGGAAGGAACCTGAGAAACCTCCCCCCGCCTCCCATCAAGGGTCTACATAGGCCTGGAAAACAAAAGCAGACAGTGTGGTTACCACCTGCAGGGCTGCCCGCTATCCGTTTCTGAGTGTCTACTTCCACTTCAGTCCATAAAGCCTCTTTGCTGCTTCAGTGTTACCATTTGTCAACTGAATTCTGTCCTTCAAGAAGACAAGAGATAAGGACTCAACTCAACCCTGTAAGAGAACCATGCATTAAATGCAGGTATGATAGTTTGTACCCCTAGCACACTTGCTTGCAAGACACATGTCTCACTTAAAAGCTGTAGTACATCTGTTGGAAAATCAGGCATCGATATGCACAAACCTACAGTGGCTCCCCTGGAAAATACTTGTTATTCAGAGAGACTCATAAAAGAGGACTTTCCCCCTCCAATGACTATGCAGGGTGCTGGGGTGGCTCGGTCTATTAAGCATCTACCTTCCACTTAGGTCATGATCTGAGCCCCACATCGGGCTCCCTGCTCAATAGGGAGTTTGCTTCTCCCTCTCCCTCTGCTGCCTCCCTTGCTTAGAAAAAAAGGAAGAAAGAAAGAAAGAAAGAAAGAAAGAAAGAAAGAAAGAAAGAAAGAAAGAAAAAACAAAGAAAGAAACAAAGAAAGAAAGAAGAAAAAGAAAACCTTTAAAATAGAATAAAATTCACTGTTGCTTCCTAGGAAGGTTCTGTGCCAACAAAAAAGGAACATAATTCATAGACTAATTCAAATAAAAAGCACTCTTTCAACACATGTGCTTAGTGTTTGCTTTTTTTGGAAAGAGACAACCAATTTATATTCATATTTTCACTTTGGAATCACAGCTCTTAATTAAATGTTAGTTAAGTTGAGCAAAATAGCCTTTTTTAAAAAAAAAGATTTTATGTATTTATTTGGGAGAGAGAGAGAGAGAGAGAGAGAGCGTGTGTGTGTGTGTGTGTGTGTGTGTGTGTGTGTGCAAACAAGCAGGAGAGGAGGCAAAGGGAGAGGGCGAAGGAGAAGCAGACACCCCACTGAGCAGCCTGATGTGGGCTCGACCCCAGGACCCCAGGATCATGACCTGAGCTAAACGCAGACGCTTCACCTACTGAACCACCCAGGAGCCCTCAGAATAAAAATTTTAAAGCAAACTATCATCGCTGATGTGCAGCAGGAGCTGAGTTTTAATGTATTATTTCCATCTGTCCTTATTACTTAGAGAAGTTTCACTTAAGTGAAACCAATCAGCTCAGCCAACTAGCTTGAAAGGGCTTGTGGTTCTTTTAAAAAATAAAATCTATCATGTTCGGATCTCAGCGATGATAGCTTGCTTTAAAACTGGTTTACGTAATTTCCATTCATAATCGAAAGAAATATTTTGTGACAGTTTAAGAGAAAATCAGGAAAGAGTGACTTCAAGCAATTTCTGCAAGACATGATACTGATGAATTAATTTGGTAAATGGCAAACCAACCAGCAGTTAACCAGCCCATGTGGAGAGTCAATGGAGAGTTTTCAGAAAGATCTGAAAAGATGGTTGAGCTCCAAGGTGCAAGGAGTGCCAGCCATCGTAACCTGAAGCAAGACCTGTGATGAGTGGGGAGGGGAAAGGGAGTTCTCAACCTTGCCCTGCTGTGGCCTTCAGAAATGCATGGAAGCTGGTCATCAGGGTGTCACTCCTCTCTTGCACTTGGCCCAGATGGTACACTGGAAAGTGATCCCAACAGCAAATATTATACTTTATTGAAAAACAGAGTAAACCCAAATCTAGCTAATCACATTAAAATCACAAAGAATAAGTAGGATGAGACTGCACCATTGCCTACTGTTCAGCATTGTTTAGAAAGCTTTAACCAAGAAAGGATGGAAGGAAGGAAAGATGGAAGGAAGAGAAAGAAAAGAAGATGGGAGAAAGGAAAGAAGGAATATGAAAGAAAGGAAGGGCGGGAGGGAGTAAAAGAGGGCTAAAAAGAGGAAAAACCAATTGGGTATATGTAGAAAAAAGGAGAGTCAAATTTATTGTACACAAGCAATAAAATAATTGACCTCGAAAACCCAAGAATATCAAATAAAGAACTGTCAGTGCAAATGAGAGTTTAGAATGGCAACAAGTTCTTGGAATAAAAATAGAAAAGTCAAGTCTTTCCTATATCTGAGAAAAATAAGACAAATAAAATATAAAACCAAAGAAAGGAAATAGAAAAGAAAATTAACAAGACACTGGTAATGATTAAAGAATAAATAGATAAATGGAACAGAAAAAAAAGACCAGAAATTGACCCAAATATTTGAAACAATTTGGCATATAGTTAAAAACAACAACAACAACTTTCAAACCAGTTTGGCTTTCTGAATAATCAATATATTTACTTTAAGTCTAGTAACTAAAAGTCAGAGTATAGATCAGTACCTCAGAAAAATAAATGCTACATCAAGGGCAAAAAAAGAAAAAAAGAGTTCTTTAAAGAGTTTATAAAAATATGTAATTGCAGAAATACTGGGGTAAATTATTGGTGAATAACCCCAGATTACCAGAAGTCTATCAAATTATGTCACCAAGAGCAGAACCTAGTAATGGATGTATATTTTTGCCATAAAAAGTTGTTAAACACGGAAGATAAATTAGAAAAATGGGACATGGAAACCCACTGAACTCCCGAATTTATTGGATGCCCTTCAAATTGAGACCCTTCTCACTCCAAGGACATGAGGACTTTGGTGCTCTGCTAGCGACTGAGCAGATCCAGACGTTCTTGAAGTCCCACTGGCAGTTTCCCCTCACACCTTTCTGGGCTTTCACGCAAATAGGGTCCTGCTATCGTCTGCCCTGAAACACCTGGCCGTGGCCGTGAAGCGTCTGAGCCTCTAGGATGAGAGGACCCGTGAGCCCTGCTCCGTCAGGCCACATCGGTGAACAGCGGTGCTCAGTGTCCTCACCCAGGCAGGCTGCCTGCCGGGCTTGGGAGGTGGCCCAAGTCCCCCGTCCTGCTTGGCCACCAAGGGGGGGATCCGCCAAATGCTCCTCTCCAGGCTCCCCAACATGATAAATGCTAATTCCTGGGGAATCCCAGGAGATCTCTGTGCTGCCTCCAAATTTCTCTACAAGGAAAGAAGGAGAGAAAGGGGGGAACTGTTGCAAGAGCTTCTGCTTTCTACCCTGCTTCTGGAACATTTTAAAAATTATGGTCAACATGAGGCCTTTTAAAATGACTTACTTGGAAGCCAGATGGTTTCAATGATGTTCCAGATAGACTAATAAAATATGTCACCCCCAAATTTAGCCTAAAGAAATATGTTGATGGCTACAGGTGTATTTAGTTTTGAGGTTCCATTACAACAACAACGTTTGGGGCGCCTGGGAGACTCAGGGGTTGAGCATCTGCTCTTGGCTCAGGGCATGACCCCAGGGTCCTGGGATCGAGTTCCACATCGGGCTCCCTGCATGGAGCCTGCTTCTCCCTCTGCCTGTGTCTCTGCCTCTCTCTGTGTGTCTCTCATGAATAAATAAAATCTTTTTAAAAACCATTAGAAAATAAAAACAACCATAACAACAACAACAACAGCAGCTTTTAGGGGCACCTGGGGCTCAGTCAGTTAAGTGTCTGACTCTTGGTCTCAGGTCAGGTCTTAACATCAGGGATGTAAGTTCAAGCCTCACATTGGGCTCCTCATTGGGTATGGAGCCTACTAAAAATAAGAAAATAAAATAAAAAAACGTCTCCCTTCCACACAAATGTGATAAGCATTCAAAGTGTGTCTAATTTTAAATCTTCCTACTCCATCAATTGCACCCATTAGCACTTAGTTTCCTGGTGCCACTAAAAACTGCTCCCATGCTGGTGGTTGATACAGGAATTGAAAATTAAACTCATTAACTAGCTGGAGTGGAAGCTCTTTTTTTTTTTTTTAATTAAGAAAAAAAAAACCTGGGGAAAGGGCATAATAACATTTCCACAAATGATCAAGTCTTGTCACCTCAAGGTGAGAAAACAACGTGTTTGAGTCGCCAACTTTCTTATGACTTTTCCCCTTGGGGAGCATATCAAGATTTGAACGGCCTGAGGGAGCGAGGCCTTGTGTGCTCTCTCAAGATCCATAGAGTCTCTTGTCCGACATCTAGTGCTCTGGGAGCACAGCCAGTGATCACGTGCACTATGAAGCATAATTTCTGCAACAGAAGCACAAGACTGGACTAAAAAACATCAAACAATGAACTAAATGTTATCTTCAAAATATTCAGTCACATGCTTAATAGGTTTGCATCAGCCTGTCAGGTGTCCCTTCCCTTAAAATTGTGCTGTAATAGGTAGAAATAAAAAATGCCAGAACTCTATTATTGAAAAATACATTTATAAGGGACCCACGTGGCTACGACTGTATCAAAATTGGTGGTGGGACCAGGGTGGGCAGGTGGATCCTCGAGCAGGCGGCCTGGCAGGCCCTGCACCCCATGGTCTCTCTCGCACCCTCCTGCCAACTGCACAGCAGCCCCAGCGCCAGCTGTGGGGTAGGTGGGCGCGTCCTCAGGAAGGGCCCCTGCACAGGTCTACTCCTTCCTTCATCCTTAGGAGCAACTACTCATTTCCCAGAAACAAGGCTCGTACACCAGCCTGACCGCATAGACCTTGACATCCTGCTCATCTGATACTGCGGCTGCCAGCAGATGCCTATTTGCTCATGAGAAAACTTATCCCAGTTTTTTGAAAATGTCAAAATCATTATCAGCACCACCACCAGAAAGCTGGTTTCTTGAATACTGCTTGGGAAAACCCTTTAAATATATGCTGTTGTCAGGGTGTCTCAGGCATTCAGTGGGTTGGGTGGCCGAGTCTTGGTGTGGGCTCAGGTCACAGTCTCACGGGTGGTGGGATCAAGCCCCACGTCGGGCTCCGCACTCAGCCGGGGTGGCTGCTTGGGATTCTCTCCCTCTGCTCCTCCCCCCAACCTTGTTCTCTCTCTCTCTCTCTCTCAAATTAATGATTAAATCATAAATAAATAAATACATGTCTGCTTTTCTCTTATTGGGCCCATAAAATATGTAAATATTTGACTGTAAATATATCTCCAATTTATGATCCCTTTCTTTTTTTTTTTAATTTTATTTATTTATGATAGTCACAGATAGAGAGAGAGAGAGAGTGGCAGAGACATAGACAGAGGGAGAAGCAGGCTTCATGCACCGGGAGCCCAACGTGGGACTCGATCCCGGGTCTCCAGGATCGCGCCCTGGGCCAAAGGCAGGCGCCAAACCGCTGCGCCACCCAGGGATCCCTATGATCCCTCTCTAAAGATCCCATTACACAAAATAAAACTTCCTCAGTGATGAGCGTGAAACATGACAAGTGAAGAAATGTCCTGGATTACCACTAGATGGTACTGTGAAACCGAGGAAAGGCAGTCGGCTCCCCTGGATTTTGCTGCTGTTCCAGGCTCTTTCCATATGGTTTCTTTCAATGATTGCAAGTCCAATGATAATATTTATTTAATGACTTCTCCAGAAACTGGTCAAATAGTATTGTACTAGCCAAGTGCCCTTAGATGAGTCAGTTGTCCCCCTTGTGCCTCATCTATGTTTGCCCATCTATGAAATGACCAGAAGACGTGGCTCTCTTGCAGGACCCTACATCGTGACCTCTTGCCCCTGGATGAATATGGCAAGGGTGAGTCTGGAACCTAAAGAGCAACTCAGAATCCTTTCCTGGGATTTTTTTTTTTAAGCTAGCTAGTGCTTCCCTGGTGGTGGCAGCACCAAGCAGGGGAACGCAGATGCCAGAGAAGCAGTGCAGGAAGCAGATCTCAAATACGAAAAACAACAACAACAACAGCAACAACAACAACCCCCAAAAAAAAAACGAAAAGCAGAGAAGCAGAAACAAGAGGCCAAGATTGAGCCCTGGTAGTTAGTGCTCATGTCCCCAGGCCCAGCTGTTCCTGGAGTCAGTGACAGCCCTGCTCTCCCAGAGGTTGATTAGTTATACTTCTTTAACCACATTTGACAACAAAGCGTCCCCCTGATAAATACCCATTTTGGCCACAGATGGTTTGAATTGAGTTGTCACCACTTTGACCACCAGAATTCTTACTAATCGAGGTGGTGACTTACTCTTCCATTCAAAAGCATAGCCAAGCGGTTTCAGGCCTTACCCTACTATCTGCTCAAGTCTAACTCCCGCGGTAGGTAATGATACCTAAAGGGGGAAGAGGCAAAGAAAGAAAAAAGCAAAATAGGGAGAATAAGTTCAAAGCTCGTGATCCATAAGGATTAAATAGAATCTTCAAGGGATGCACCTCTCTGGAAATGGGATGGATGTTACTTCTCCCAGCCATCATTTCAGTCTTGCAAGACTAGATGGTTCAGCCTTTCCAGACATTGTGCTACTGGCTGTGAAGGGCATATGCCTTTATCCCATTAACTTATAGTGGTCTTAAAAAAAAAAAAAAAACTTATAGTGGTCTTGGCTCCTCCCTTATGAACTCATAGATTCGACATATATTTCTGACATCCTCAAAGAAAATAGCCGAAGATGTTAGGGTTTGGGTGCAAAGCAGTTAACCAGTTTGGGTCTTTCTCTCTCATTCTATATCTCGGTGGAAAAACATAGGGTCCTGAGAAATCATATGCCAGTGTGGTCCCCAACAAGGGGAACACGGCTGGGATGGCGGGGCCAGAGAGAACCTGGGGACTCATCTCAGTTTTCTGAGTCAGACGGAGCAGGAACATACCCCACATTCACGTGGAGCACTACAGAATCACCTCTCTGCTAGTTAGCAGCCAGGTCACACTAGGGCGGTCTGATATGTGGAGGAGGAATATAAAATAAAAAAGTAAATCTTGGTTTGAAAAAGTCCGTTATGGGTGTGAAATTTTTGTTCTCATTCATGCTTCCCTACAGCTTTGCAATAAAAAAAAATAATTAAAAAAGTTATAAACCATAGTTCTTGCTCCCGAACACCAGTGTCATCTCTTCCAACTTCTCCCTTGTTGGGAGTGGGACAGTAGTTCTCTAAGTCATAGTATCTGGGATATCCATGAGGGCTACTTCCCTCCACCCACTAGAGTTAATTCAGCCAATTCGCTTTAGTCCCATTTGAATCCATTGCTCTTTCTCCATTTCCATAACTCTTCTCCTGAACCAGACTCCAGTGACTTCAGGTTGGATCCCAGCAATCCCTCCTTTACTCTCTGTCTCCTTCAGATTTGTTCTCTCTGACTGTAGGTAACCCCTGCTTCCTTCCTCAGGGACCCAGGGCATAACTCTATTGCTTCTCACATCAAACCAAAACTCCATTTTGGCATTTGAAACCTCCATCAATTCTCTCTTTTTTATTTATGCATTTATTTTTTATTCATTCATTCATTCCATAAATACATAAAACTTTGAGTGCTTACTCTAGTCCTCTGTCCTGGGTCCCCAAAACAGAGCAGTGACAAAAACCCAAAGGTCTACCATCTCGCAGCTCTCATCCTAGAGCAGGGAGGTAGACACAGAACAAATCAATCAGCACAAAAACTGTTCGACAGAAACAAATTCGGGATGCCTGGGTGGCTGAGCGGTTGAGCGTCTGCCTTCGCCTCGGGGCATGATTCTAGAATCCTGGGATCAAGTCTCCCATCGGGCTCCCCACAGGGGAGCGAGAAGCACCCCACAGTGCTTCTCCCTCTGCCTGTGTCTCTGCCTCTCTCTCTCTCTCTGTCTCTCATGAATAAATTTTTTAAAAAAGACATTCTATGAAGAATAAAAACTAAAGCACAATAGAAAAGATAGAAATTGTTGAAAGGGCATATATTTGTAAAAAGTGTCAAAATGTTGGGACTGTCAGAAGGTGGCATTTGAAAAGACCAGAGGAGATATCGAGATGAAGCCAGCTACTATTCTGGAGAAAAGCTTTCTTTTATTTTTATTTTATTTTATTTTATTTTATTTTATTTTATTTTATTTATTTTATTTTTTAAGATTTTAGGTATCAAGGCATCTGGTGCTCATTTGGTTAAGGGTCTGACTTTGGCTCAGGCCATGCACTAGGGGTCTTGGAATCATCAGGCTCCCTGCTCCCTCTTCCTCTGCCCTTCACCCCCACTCGTGCTCTCTGAGTGAGAGTGACAGTGAGTGGGAGGGAGAAGGAGCAAGAGAGGGAATCTGAAGCGGACTTCACGCCCAGTGCAGAGCTCAAGGTGGAGCTGGATCGCTTGACCTGGGCCAAAACCTAAAGCTCAACCACTGAGCCACCCACGCACCACCTGGGGAAGAGCTTTCTTAAACAGAGTGGAAAGAGTGCTTCAAAAATAATAAGTCATGGATGTGTTTGTAGTGTTTCAGGAAGAATAAGGAGGCCAGTGTAAAGGGAGAGTGGGAAGAGGGCAGGACAGAGAGAGCAGGGGATCCAGATCATGGAGGACCGTCCCCGCCACACACATGCCATGGGTTTTGCTCTGGGGGACTTGGCAAGCCATTTCAAGGGTTGAGCAGAGGAGTGACGTGCTGACTTATAATGGAAAAGATCACTCTGGTCACCTCGTGGACATTACTCTGATGAGAAAGAACAGAGGTAGAAGCAGGGAGATCCTTTGTGGTAAATAAGGATTTCCTTTTGGGCTGCAGGGATAGGCAGCAAGCTGTGAACAATGGGCCTCTTTGGAATTCATGTTGCATTTAGAGCTGACAGGGTTGCCTGCTTGTTGGAGGTGTGTACGTGAGAAGAAAGAGAGGAGTCAAAGATTTTGAGCTAAGTAACTGGAAAGATGGAGTTTCTATTACTGATATTGGAGAACGGCTGAAGATACCAACTCCCCCTTAACAGAAAGATTCTCCATCTTTCACGTTGGCTCCTTCCCTACCTGTCTGTATCTCTTACTTCTTTGTTTTGATCCATCTGCCAGGCCACAGCACGCTCATTCAATGGAGGATATGTATGAAGAATTTGTAATTTGCCAAATCCTGAGCTAGATACTGGAAGGATATAAAAACATGTAAGATTCCTCAGGCATTTATAACAATCTATATGAGAAAAAGAATATATCTATATATATATATTTGTGATAACATAACAATATAATTCAAATATGTAAATGTTTATGAATAAATTACCTTTGTAAGCAAGGATTAGTAAATAGATACAGAGGTACTGCAGGGGTATACTATGAATGAAACACGGCCGTGGTTCTCAAGACTCTTACAACATATGCTGGAAGTGCAATGAGTGCTGCTACCGTTCCACACTTGGGGTATAAGAGATGTTCAGTAAGTGCTAAATGAAAAAAATGAAAAGAATAAAACATCAGGATTAAAATGGAAAGAGATCATGTCAGCCAGGGGCAGCCAATAGATGGGTCAAGCCTGTAGATCTTTCAGGGCCAGCCTGAGTTTCCCTATCCCATGATACTCTCCCTCAGGAAGAGCCTTGCCTGTGAGTCCCCTCAGCACCTGCGTAAGGGCAGCACCAGCCTAATTTGCGCTTACTCTTATGCTTTCTTAGACCTGTACATCACTTATACTCTGCAATGTAAACTTGAAAGCAGGAGCTTTATCTTCTTTAATTCCTTTGAACTTTAAAAACGCTAAATCAACATTGTGAGAAAGTTATAAAATATGCATGACTATGGGGTGCCTGGGTGGCTCAGTTGGTTGCGACTCTTGATTTTGGTCATGATGTCGGGGTTGTGATATTGAGCCCTGTGTCTGGCTCTGTGCTGGGGGACAAACCTGTTTAAGATTCCTTCTCCCTCTGCCCCTTGCTGCCTAACTCACACCAGCTCATGCTCTCTCTAAAATAAATAAATAAACAAATAAATAAGCAAGCAAGCATTAATATTGTAAAATATCTTACATTACTTTATTTTTTAATAATAAATTTATTTTTTATTGGTGTTCAATTTACCAACATACAGAAATAACACCCAGTGCTCATCCCGTCAAGTGTCCCCCTCAGTGCTCATCACCCATTCACCGCCCCCCCCCCCCGCCCTCCTCCCCTTCCATCACCCCTAGTTCGTTTCCCAGAGTTAGGAGTCTTTATGTTCTGTCTCCCTTTCTGATATTTCCCACACATTTCTTCTCCCTTCCCTTATATTCCCTTTCACTATTATTTATATTCCCCAAATGAGTGAGAACATACACTGTTTATCCTTCTCTGATTGACTTACTTCACTCAGCATAATACCCTCCACTTCCATCCACGTCGAAGCAAATCATGGGTATTTGTCGTTTCTAATGGCTGAGTAATATTCCATTGTATATATAAACCACATCTTCTTTATCCATTCATCTTTCAATGGACACCGAGGCTCCTTCCACAGTGTGGCTATTGTGGACATTGCTGCTATAAACATCGGGGTGCAGGTGTCCCGGCGTTTCATTGCATCTGAATCTTTGGGGTAAATCCCCAACAGTGCAATTGCTGGGTCGTAGGGCAGATCTATTTTTAACTCTTTGAGGAACCTCCACAGAGTTTTCCAGAGTGGCTGCACCAGTTCATATTCCCACCAACAGTGTAAGAGGGTTCCCTTTTCTCCGCATCCTCTCCAACATTTTCTTACATTACTTTAAAATGTTTTTGGAAAAGGAGTCTGTGAGGGTAAGAGGGTCCTCCCAAAAGCACAAAAAACTTCATCCTTTTGGAGTGTGTGTGTATATAGTGTGTGTGTGATCTATATATGTGGTGTGTGTATATATAGTATGTATAAAGCTGCATGCTTGTGTGTGTATATATGCGTATATATGTGTGTAAATGTATATGTGCGTGTGTATCTGTGTGTGTGCATATACATACATATATCTCTCAGCCCAAGATAGGAATCCACTAAACATTCAAGAGACTTAGTCAAATACTTGTTCTTGAATTTTAGTTCTTAGGTATTAAATCAAGCAGTTGTAGTATTTGCAATATATTTTGTACAATTTCTATGAGTTACAGGATGCATGGGGCTTTGGGGACTTTGGGGGGTGTCAACATATTTCACATTTTACTGAGCATACTTACATACACAAAATATTTATAAATGGATTTTACAATACATAGTCTTATCACCTAGTTTACAATGAAATATGTTGTGAATATTTTCTCTTCTATGGCAGCTAAAATAATTGCATTATATGGAGAAAACATAATTTATCATGCACCTTGTCGGGGAAATTAAGAATTTTTTTTCCAATGAGACTTCATTCTCTTTATTGTGCCTTGAATAAAAGAGGTGTGCTAGTCTAAAAAATTCCTTGTAAATGATAGAAACTTGTCCTTCAACTTAGCTTTTGAACTTGCATCTCTGTGCCTATCTAACCATCAACCAAGTAATCCATTTTATTTTTTCCAAGCTCTCTCTCCCATCTGCTTCCTCTTTTCTAATGGGTTGTTTCCCAGGTAGTCACTCACACTTCCATTACTCCACCATACTGTCCCTCACCTCCAATATCTGCCTCCTCCCCTCTCATTTGCTCCCCTTCCAGATGTTTCCTTTCCTTTCTTTTGAAGACACTGTCTTAACTGATTTTGTTCAACTCTACTCAATGCTGTATCACCAGTTCCACATTAGCAATAGCCTTTAATAATCTGAAGATAATAATCTGAAGAACGCCTGGGTGGCTCAGGGGTTGGGCATCTCCCTTCAGCTCAGGTCGTGACCCTGGGGTCCTGGGATCAAGCCCCACATTGGGCTCCCTCCATGGAGCCTGTTTCTCCCTCTGCCTGTGTCTCTGCCTCTCTCTGAGTCTCTCATGAATAAAAAATAAAAATCTTTTTCAAAAATGAAGATGGATTTCAATTGTTTAAAGGAAAATATTAATAATTAGCCCTTGTAAATACTCCTTTTATCAAGCACAGATTGTTGTTTTAAGTTTCTTGGAAATATTTCTGACTTAAACCATTATCACTTTGTGATAAGGATCTTAAAAATAGCAACATATGGAAACTCTATCAAGTTTGAGGCATTCTGCAAAGGTAGCATATTTTTATAAACCACTAAAACCTACTGTTACGCTTGTTTTCTTCTCCTGGCAAGATGTTCTTGGTCTAAATGGAGCATTTCATTTAAAATGGTTGCCACCAGTTTATGATTTGCTCATTTTGTTCTCCAGACTTCAGAAGTATATGTTAATGTGGTGCTTGTGTGCGTGTGTGTATGACTGCGTGTGTGTGTGTGTGTGTGTGTGTGTATTTTAGATGAAATATTCTTAGGTTGCCTCAGACCATCAATGACATTCATAGTATGAAATTTTTGCCTTTTAAAGATGCTGAGATTGACAAGTCATCAAGAAATCATTGCACAATGCTGATGTTTTCACTTTGAGTGAATGTTGCCTTTAATTGCATAAGCAAGATTTGAGATTATCATAATAATGTAAATTGACATACAATTTTTTCTTAGACATTTTTTTATACAAAAGAGAAAGCCCAAAAAAGGCAGCAAAGAAAAAATTCAAGTGAAGAAAATTGTTTCACACCTACATGGGCTGGCTCAAAACACATAAAATTTACCTACTTTAATGGGTAGATTCAAGGACCGTAATAGTCCTCTTTGCCCTTCTTTTTTAAATTATTCATTTGTATAACAATTTTGTATTCTTCATTTCTAAGGAAATCCAAAAGGTTTTCACAGTCTTCATTTCTAAAAGACACTTAAAATAGTAAATGGAAAAACAGAATTTACAAGATCATTCAGCTATATGGCAGAGACAAAAATCAACTGATTATAGTTTTCATACATAATAATACACAATTGGAAAATATCATTGAAAATATGCTGTTTACAACTGAAACAGATATTTTGGAATACCTGAAAGTAAAACCAAAAGAAAAGTGCAAGACTATAGCAAAAAATAATAATAATAATAAAATAATAATAATAATAATAATAATAATAATAATAATGAAAAGAAACACTGTAAAGGACCAATTTTAAAAAGTCAAAATCAATGGATAGATTATGTTCTTATGTAAAAAATACTCGAATATTAGAGAGATTAATATTCTCAAGTAATTGTATAAAGTCAGATAATCAAGAAAGATTTCCAAAAAACTTGATAAACTAATTCTAAAGTTCACATGGACAAAATCGAAAGAGACAAGAAAATATTTAAATAAATGAGAGGATGTGCCCCACCAGATATCAATGGTCTTGAATTCAGAGTAATTAAAATAGCATACATTAACACAGGAATAGGTCCATGAACTAAGCAGCTAGTACAGAAAAGACATCTATTATTACTGGAATTCGGAATGTTATAAACATAGTATGAGAGCTACGAGCGTGCATTCTAGAGCCAGCCTGGCTGGGTTCAGATCTGATTCTGACACCAGCTGGCTGTGTTACTTTGGGAAAACGATTCAATCTCACTGAATCTTAATTTCCTAATGTGCAAAATGGGGATAATAACAGAACTTACTTATTTTTCAAATTAAATTAGTTAATTCACATAAAACACTTGAAAGGTTAAACTCTGATAGCAACCACAGATATTGTCATCACCACCATCATCATCATCATCATCATTGGAAGAAGACAACAATTACTATCGCGAGGCCATTGGAGAAAGAATAACCGGTTCATTCATTCACTTAAAACATGCTTAAATTACTATTTCACATCATTCATGAAAACAACTTCCAGATCTGTTTCCAACAACTAATTGTTCAAAATAAAAACAAAACAAAATCGTATTTGAAATGAAACTATGCAGGAGAATATAATTATAGTTTTGTAACGAGAAAACATTTCTAAGCTAGATGCAAACCCCAACAGCTAATGATATAATGATGAAAAAATTATCAGCATACTAATTAAAACGTTGTGCAAAAAACCATGAAGTTAAAAGGCAAAAGCCAGTCTGAAGAAAATATTTATAGAATACAGAAAAAGCATTATCCAGAATATTTAAAGACTCCTGAAAGTCAACAAGTACTATTGAATCTAATCAAAAAATAAGTAAAAGACAGAGACAATATAAGTATAAAAATACATTTAAAAGATGCTCAATGTTGCTAAAAGCCAGGGAAATGTGTATTAAGTAAAAATGACATATAGTTTTTTTTATGTAACATAATGGCAACAATTTAAAAGATGTCTAGTTTTTTATATATATAAATTTATTTTTTATTGGTGTAAAAGATGTCTAGTTTTGGCAAAGGGAGGAAAAATAATTTTTCTCACGTACCATTCATTTGTGGGAAGTGTATTAATCATGACCTCAGAAAATAAAAGGGCAAATTTTCTAAAAAGTTAAAGGAATATATACTTCAGTCAGTAACTGACTTCTGAATATCCATCCATTCCACAGAAAACACAAGAGCAAGAGGGCATATGTACAAAGTGAGGTTTTTACATTATTATTTGTAATAGAAAGTTGGACACAACATAAATCTCTTAAATATATTGGAACAGTCATTGTATGGTGGACTAGGCAGCAGTTGAAGAGTGAGGTAACTCCATGTGACTTACAAGAAAAGACACTTAGCTCAGAGTGTTAAATTAAAATAAAAAACTTTGCAGGGCCATACATATAGTATGATCACACTTAATTTTTCAAATCCGTGTATTTATAGTAAATATTCATGAGAAAGGGCAGCAAGTAAACATGTTGACCCGTCAGGAAGGATCATCTCTGTGTTGGAAAATGGCACAAAGGGAAGTGAAAGCAGACTTTCTCTTTTTAGTCCATATATTTCTATACTTTTGTATTCAAGTATAATTAACACCCAGTGTTATACTAGTTTCAGGGGTGCGATACAGTGAGGCGACAGTTCTATACCGTAGTCAGTGCTTATCACAGTAAGTGTAGAGTCAGCCCCCTTCACCTACTGCATGCATCCTCCCACTGTTTGTTCTCTATATTAAAGAGTCCGGGGTTTTCTGTTTCTCTCTCTCTCTTTTTTTTTATTCTTAAATTCTACATATGAGTGAAATCATATGGTATTTATCTTTCTCTGACTGACTTAGTTTGCTTAGCATTACATCGTCTAGACAGATCTACGTTGTTGCAAAGGGCAAGATTTCATTCCTTTTTATGGCTGAGTCGTATCGTGTGTGGGTGTATATATACATACATATATACCACATCTTTTTTACCCATTTTCCTATGGGTGGACACTTGGATTGCTTCCATAACCTGGCTATTTTAACTATTCTACAAAAATAGACTTAGCATCACTTATGTAGGCAGAATTAATAATCCACAGTAGACCTTCTTATCCTATAAAGCTCCTTCCCTGCCAACTATGTAGTATTTTTGCTGTCCCACAAAATGCCCAGTCTCATTCACTTCTGTTTCTCCATTCAAAATTTTCTGTCACCCGAGGAAGATCAATCCCTTCCCCAAACGTAATCTCAGAACAATTCAACTCTGTCTCATTTTGTACTTTAAATCCAATAAGTAGAAATATGAACAAAGTTGTAGTATAATCTCTAAAAAAAACAAAAAACAACATGTAGTTGAGGTGTCTCATAACTACTCTGGTATCTTGGTACCATTAAAGTCATGGAAGTTCGTAATAGATTTAATTGACTCTCTTCAGAACCCTCAACCCACTTTCTTTCCCTTTAGACATTGTACTACAAGGATGTGATGCTTTAAGCCAGGACAACTATCCTGCCATCCCAAGAGGTAGAGCTAAGGGAATGTTGTGAGAGGAATTGAATCAAACCTTAACATTGTTGAGCAATTAAATTGGCCTTCTTGGGACTGCTAATCTCTGGAAATCTGCAGATAAATTGGTAAAATTAAAAAAAAATTGGTAAAATATCCTAACTGATACATGGGTTACCACAACCAAAATAAATGGGTATAGGGTATTTCCAGTGATCAAATTCCTGAGCTTTGTATTTTAAAGTTTAAACTTTGTGTTTCAAGTTGTTTTTTTGCTATTGTTGTTCTATTCCTGTCCTATTTGGATTAGAGAGTGCAAGAAATCTGGATGTGGGTACCCAAGTGGTCTCACCTGCCTTGTACAGACTCAGTCCCTCAATCTGAATGTCTCCTCAGGACCCTTGTGGTTAGCAGCATGCTTTATCCACTCCCTGGGGCCATGCTTATCAGGAATTCAACTTGTTGAGGCTGTATCAATGCCAGGCCTCCAAGTTTGAATTGATACTTCAAAGCCTATCCCTAGAATTCACTTCTGTTCTCTGAGACCACCCAATTTGTCTTTTCTCATTCTACCCACTGCAGTAAAATCTTCATAACTGATGAGAGTTCTAGGAATATTTTGAATCTTTCATGAAATTTGAGTTTTCCCACTAAGGATTTGGTGTCAGTTGACTCCATCACTTTCTCCAATTGAGTCTGCTTTTCCAAAGTGTGTTGCACAGAGCTGTGGTAACTTGTCTTGTATAGATGGTCGTCTTTCCTCCCACCTGCTTATTTCTGGTCAGAATTCAACAAAGCATCTGAGCATCTTAGAGACTTCCCATATTCTCAGCCTCCATTTAAGAGTTGTCAGGCACTTCATTCAAAGACAGAGTCATTGTTTGCCTTAAGACTGAAGTAAACATCTGTCCATCTCAACATCATTAACAGAGCTTTGGTAACAGAGCCTTAAGTTTCCTTGCAAGACCATGAACCTTCCATCCTGTCCATGTAGACAAGCAGGATTGACCCCGTCACTTAAGCTTGAGCAGTTGACACATGGCCCAGACCTGGTAGTGATAATTGCACATCTCTACGAACACTATAGGGCTGGACTCAAGACCCAATGTGGAACAATGAGAGTAATACCCAGAATTTTGTTGGAACTACTAGAAAACAGATGTCTTTATGCCCTAGGGGTTGCTAAGCCTGGAGATGCTGATAGTCCTCTATAAATGGAGAGACTGCCTGAAGTTGAAGCCAACACAAAGGAAAGCAGAGATATAGGAAAAAAAAAAAAAAAAAAGACAGAGCTTTGCTTTAAACCCTAGAATTTAGATACATCAACAGTTATTGAAGTTAGTTCTAAAGTACTTTTCTTCTTGCATTCAGAGTTAACCACAATTCTGAATTTTGTTCTCATTTCATTGCTCTGCATCCTACCTTCATTTCTGTGCACACATCCTTAAATGATGGATTGCTTAGTTTCACATATTTTAAACTTACATGTGTAAATTTTTTTGTGCATGTATTTTGTAATTTGCTTCTTTTGCTTATCTCCATATTTTTGAGAATCATCTATGTTGTTTTTAAGTATAGTTCATATACTTTCGCTGCTCTACAGTAATCCATTGAATAAATATATATACTAACATTTAAATTGTGTAATTTCTAAGTTGTTGACATTACAAATGTCTCTATGAACACACATCCTGGTAAACATGCAAGAAATTCTATTCTTCGGCTTGGAGGTGCCAGATTGCAGAAACTATATTCTTTCTACATTTCTGCATAATTTTATACTGTTTCTTAACATGATTGCACCAATTTATTATTTTTTATTTTAATTTCTTTTTAGAGGTGGGGGGAGGAGGGGCAGAGGTAGAGAGAGAGAATCTTAAGCAGACTCCACACCTAGGGGGGAGCCCAACCAGGGGCCTGATCTCACAATAGAGCAATCAGGACCTGAGCCAGTATCAAGAGTCAGATGCTTAAGTGACTGAGCCACCCAGGCACCCTGCCCTGTGAGAGCAGCTATTTATAATCTAACCAGCCATACATAAATCTTCCTGCTGCTTCACACTTGTTTAAATAGTTTTATCAGACTTTTTAAAAAGATTTTATTTATTTATTTATTTGAGAAAGAGAGTGAAGGGGAGCAGAGGGAGAGGAGAGGGAATCTCAAGCAGAATCCATGCTGAGTGCAGAGCCAGATCTCAGGACCCTGAGATCATGACCTGAGCCAAAATCAAGAGCTATGTGCTTGACCAACTAAGTTACCGGGGCCTCAAGACTTTTTCATATTTAAAAGAATGGTGGACATGATATGATAGCCCAAGTAGGTTTATTTATATTTCCTTTTTTGCTAATAAGGTTGAGTGTATTTTCTATGTTTATGGGCCCTTCATGTTGCTCTTCTGTGATTGCTTATTTGTGTCTTTTGACCATTTTTTTTCCTATTAAGCTGTAAATCTTTTTTCTTTTATTGGAGGAACACCTTGAGATATACTGGATGCTAATCTTTTTTTGTCATATATTTGAGACTCTTATGACTTACTTTTTAACTCTTTCTTTCACATTATCTTTTTGATGAACAGAAATTGTTATGTTTAATAAATTCTAATGTACAAATCTTCCCATTTATGCTATGTACTTTTTGAATCTAATTTTTTAATCCTTCTTCATCCCAGACTAAAAAAATATAGTCTTCTAAACTTTCTCTTAAAAGTTCTAAGGTATTGCCTTTCATATTTTAGTAATAAATCCATTGTCAGGTGGTTTCTGTCTATGAGCCAATATGGTGATCCAATTTGTTTTGTTTCCATAGACTTTGTCATTTGTCTTAGTACCATTTATTGAATAATCCATCATCTTCCTTCTGACTTAAACGCCACCTCTGTTACTTACCAACTCTGTTTCTCTAGTTTCTCTACCCCTGAGCCAATAGTATACTAAGTATTAAAGTTTAAATATCAACATTTCATAGGGTATGTTAACTCACTTTGTGTCATGGTTACTCTTGACTCTGACACTTCACATTTAAGAATCAAATTACTAAAGTTCAAAAAATAAATATTGGAATTTTGGTTGGCAATTTCTGAAGTATAATAAAATGATTAATTCTCTATTAATCCATTAGAAAAAATGTTTAGGAAACTTAGCCCTCCTACCAACATTTATTAATGTCCATCTCTTACTTGACTTAGGCCTTGTTTAATTTTTCTGAATAAGAGAAATTAATACACATATCTATTTTGTGGTTATAATACACATCTCTTTAAGTAATATATTTAAAGTGTTTGTATTTGGTATAATGACATGCCTTATAAATTGATTCTTTTATTACACAACAATCTTTCCTAAATTTAGTATCACTAGTTTATCTGCATTCTTTAGGGCATTTGGGGGGTCAATAATAAAAATAATCATATCATCAAAAATTATTATTTTTGCTTCCATTGCAATTCTTTTTTTAAAAGATTTATCCATTTATTTAGAAAAAGAGAGAGCATGAGCAGTGGGAGAGGCAGAAGGAGAGAGAGAATCTCAAGCAAGCCTGAGCCAAGTGCGAGGCTGACGTGGGACTTGATCTCATGACCGCAAGATCATGACCTGAGCCAAAATTAAAGTCAGATGCTCAACCGACTAAGCCACCCAGGCGCCCCTCCATTACAATTCTTAATCTAAAATTTTTTTTTCTTATTTTACTATAAAACCTCTAGGACAATACTGAATAAAAATAGTGATAGTAGTCTTTCATGTCTTGGTTCTAATTTCCCAAATGAAATATTTTTAATAAATCATCTAGTACGCTGTTTGCTATAGATAATTTTTGTGGATACATTCTCAAGATGAGAATTTTCTCATTTATTCTTAATTTAGTAATATTTTATTATCACTATTTCTGTTCAATATTGTACCAGAAGTCCTAGCCAGTATCATAAGATGAGAAAAATAAATTTAAGGCAAAGAATTGGAAAGAAGAAAATTAATATCATTATTTTTACATGACATAATTATTTACCTAAAACACAATTCTACAAAAATTTGGAAATGATAGAATACCGCAAGATGTATGCATACATATAAGGTCATTATACACAAGTCCGTTGCCATTCTACACATTAACAACATGCAATTTAAAAATGTGCTTATGGATGGAGCTAGAGAGTATTATGCTAAGCAAAATAATCCAATCAGAGAAAGACAAATACCATAGGATTTCATTCATATGTGGAGTGTAAGAAAAAAAACAGATGAGCATAGGTGAAAAAGAGACAGACAGACAGATATAGAGGCTAACCAAGAAACACTCAGACTCTTAACTACAGAGAATAAACTGATGGTTACCAGAAGGGACATGGATGGATGGATGGGTTAAATAGGTGATGGGGATTAAGGAGCATATGTTGCGATGAGCATCAGGTGTTGTATGGAACTGTTGAATCACTGTATTGTGCACCTGGAATATGTTCCAGGTTAACTAACTGGAATTTAAATAAAAGCTTTGAGAAATGCGCTTAAAAAGAAGACACTTTTGGGATCCCTGGGTGGCGCAGCGGTTTGGCGCCTGCCTTTGGCCCAGGGTGCGATCTGGGAGACCCGGGATCGAATCCCACGTCGGGCTCCCCATGCATGGAGCCTGCTTCTCCCTCTGCCTGTGTCTCTGCCTCTCTCTCTCACTGTGTGCCTATCATAAATAAATAAATAAATAAATAAATAAATAAATAAATAAATAAATAAATAAAAGAAGACACTTTTGACAATAGCATAAAAATATCAATTACTTGGGAACAAATCTAACATAGGATATGGAAGCTCTCTGAGAAAACAAAAAAAATTATTCATATTCAGAAAGACCATCTAATTAAATAAAAAGATGTACCATGTTAAAGTGGAGGTAAAATTAATATCATAAAAATGATAATCCCTTCAGTTGACTAATGAAATCCAATAAAAATGCCCAAACAGAAAATTCATTATCAGTATTGAAAAAAAATCTCAAAAATGTATGCTTTTTCTGAAAATAGAAATTTTAAGATCTCTATCATACATGAACATAAATTTGTGAGAAACATAGTGATTTTACAAGTCTGAGTTATTGATCATATTGTTTATTGTGTGAAATATTTTTTAATTTTCATTGAGGTATGGTTCACATATAACATTAGATTCATTTCATGTGTACAACATATTGATTCAACAATTACATACATAACAAAATCCTCCCAATGTTGAGTGTAGTTACCATCTGTTACCATACAAAATTATTACAATATCATTGACTATATTCCCAATGCTGTACTTTTCATCCTTGTGACTTATTTATTTTACAACCAGAAGTTTATACCTCTTAATCCTATTCACCTATTTTGCCTATTCCCCTATCCTCTCCCCTCTGCAACCACCAGTTAGTTCTCTATATTTAAGACTCAATTTCTGGTTTGTCTGTTTGTTTTGTTTTTTAGATTCCATATACAAGTGGAATTATATGGGTATTTGTCTTTCTGTGTCTGATTTAGTTCATTCTGTGCTGGACATCTTATATTTAACTCCTTCAAATTTGTTCTCCAACCACTATGCTGGCCTGAGTGGGTCACATCTAATATTTCCATAGGCCTCTGGATTGAATTGGATCAACCAACGGAGAGCCACAGTAGGAAACTAGAGGCAGGGAGGGCAAGGAGGTCATCTTGAACTGACTACATCAGCCAATAGAAAATCACTGTTCTCAAGTATCATGCTCTATACAAATTTCTTTTTCTGGGTTCCAATGACCACTCTGTCCCCTCATCTTTTTTAATATTATTGCCAGTGGTGTCGTGTTTTTCTTCTTCTTCCCTTTCTCCTCTTCCTCCTCCTCCTCCTTCTTCTCCTTTTTAAACAAAGTGCTGATAGCTCCTCCCCCTTAACCTCAAGTTATTGAAGTATCCATTGTGGTTTCTCCTCTATCCGATCTATATCTCATAAATAGTCCCATTGTAAATAAACCATCTTCAGATTATCTTAAATTGAGTATTTGTGAGTGAACACCTACATACAATAAATATCAGTGAGTGAAGAATAGATAAAGTCAAGTAATCCAGGATCATCAGATAAAAGAATATCCTGGAGGTGCCTGGGTGGCTCAGTCAGTTAAGGTCCAACACTTGGTTTCGGCTCAAGTCATGATCTCACAGCTGGGGATCCAGCCCCACATTAGACTCCACTCTCAGTGCAGAGTCTGCTTTGGATTTTTTCTCTCTGCTCCTTCTCCTCCTATTCAAATAAATATATAAAATCTTTTTAAAAAGAGCACCCTGATGATCTTTGCATAGCATATTATAATATCCAAAACTTTAGTGACTAGTTAAATTTAAATAAAAACCTCACTGATATTTAAGAACAATAAAAATACAGGATATTAGAATTAAAATATAGGTGTCATTTTGCTCATTTTTCTATTAATTCTACAAAATATTGCTTTTGTAGCTTATTTAAACAAGTAGTCAGGCATACAATAATATAAAAAAAATGAACAGAACCATTTACCATTAGCATATTTGCTTGAGTATGTCCATACAGAGGAGGACCCTTAGATACTGTTTTAAAACAGCATGGGGGAAGGTAGCAGGTAGACATGAAAAACCTGTGTTAAAATTTCCTAGTGAAGTACATGGTAACTTTGGATGCCATTCTTGTTGGTCTGGCATAATGAAAATTAGCCTACTATACTTAAATTTAGCTCAGTTTAATTATTGATGAAGGAGGACTGGAGGTGATATAAAGGGTTATTAAAACACTGGTATAAAAAATTGACAATTTTGATATTAGAAGAAATTTAATGGTAATCGTGTGTGTGTGTATATATATATGTATATATACACATATATACATATATATGGAATTTACATAATAACTAGCAGACTCGTTAAAATTTTCCAGTAAGATTAAGATGGAAAATGGGACTAAGTTGAAATCAAATATCTGACAGCATTTTGGCTATGATGAGTACCTAGACAGTGGCTTGAATTACCAAGGGTGAATATTCATGAACATTTATAGAATTTTGGCTATGCAATACCCAACTGCAAACTTACACAACAGCAAATGCATGAGTGACTAAAGCATTCATAGTACAGTACAATTTCTGCCATTCACAAAGCAGCCTGAATCCAATATATGAATTAACTACTAGTTTTGGGTCACAGTGTTAAGTCACAAAATATGTACATTTACTTTGAGAAATTGTAGAATAGATATTAGGCTAAAGACAACATATAATATGGTTTGGGTAGTCTGCATAGACATAAAAAAATGAATCATGATATTTACAACCCAAGGGGCCTCTGATTCATAAATCATTATCTAAAATGTAATCCAGAGAATAAGTGTGGCTTGTGACTACATACATATGTGAGTAAAGGTCAAGACAATGGCACATCTCCAAGTTAAATTACTCTCTAAAAACAAAGGATGGATCTGCAAGTATCAGGTTTTCTCTGTCAGCTGAAGTCTACCAATAAAAATCCAGCCCCTGTTCTAACTACCTGCTAGAGATACAAGAGTATTATTTGAAAATATTTATCATATTTAAAATTAATTTTAATTGAAGTGCAGTTAACAAATAGTGTTACATTAGCTTGAATGGGCAATTATAAAATAATCCAAGAGTAACCAAGTATTTCTAATATGCGACATTATTTATTAGTTCTACAGAAATTCAAGAATGGGAGAATTTGGTGTAAACTAATGTAATAATATTCCTGAAATATGAACAATGACAATACTACATTTACTGGTAGATTACAAGTGCCAGGCACATAGTAATTATCACTAATAATTTGTGATGATTAGCACATGTCTCATGCATGGCGATAAGAATTATCTTCACCATTTTATAATAATAATAATAGACATCACATAAATTAGGTACATGAAGTCAACAATATATGTTCCATATATAGATAAATGAATGAATGAGTGGAAAAAATACAGAGGCTCAGAAAGTTTAAATAACTTGCCTAAGTTCACATGACATAAGAATTTGAAACTTAAGGTGAGCCTTAAGGGTTGCTTTTGAACAGAAAAGGAAGACAGACATGCTAAGTATGGAAAATAGAGGAAGAAAAGTACACAAGCAGAATGAGCCCTAGATGCTTAAAGGGCAAAGAGACAATCCGTCCGAGAAAGGGAGTATGTGTGGCGAAGTATTAGAAGTACATTTTGGTATAGGATGGGGACAGTGCAATTCTTTGAAGCCTAGGAAGAAAAGTTGGGACATGATGCAGTGATTGTAAGCAGAGTGATATGAGGAAAATTTTGCTTAATAAAGGTGTAAACAGGCTGCATTAAACAGTGTGGATTGGGCAGAAAGAATCTATTTAATATAGGACTAATTTGCAATAGTCTAAACAGAATTATGTTCTGGATTTTGGTATTGATTACACAGAAAATTTAAAAAAAGACAAGGCTAAGAAATATTTTGAAAGAAAAAATGGATATAGAAGAGAAGGGAAAAGATTAAGCAATGAAGAATCTAGTGTTAAGTCATTAAAAAGACAGATATAGAATATAGTTTTCTTCAGTAAAAGAAAAATAAAATAAAACTCAATACCATTTGGACAAGAGAGAAAAAGTCATATGAAGTTTTAGTTGATAGTGTTACCTCCAAATGTACATAGTCTGTGCCTCGGTGAAAAGATCAGACTAGGATATAAAATCAGCCTTCATGTTTTTTAAGTCCTGGTATGAAAAAGAGTTATGTGGAAGAAATATAAAAAGGAGACTTGATGTAAGACAGAATCCAAATTCAAGTTCTGATTGGAAATTTAACTTAAATAAAGTCATTTACCATCCCAAACTGAGTTACTCCATGTTTTAAGTGGAGAAAATAGTATCTACTTCACAGTATTTTAAGCATACAAAATGAAAGGGTCCTGCAAACTGTAAAGCTATATAAAGATACCTTTATATAGTTAAAATCTTGAGAATTAGAGGACAGATATTTTAAGCTATGTATTTCTTAAGGACTTTGAAATTGAGACTTTAGCCTTCTTCCCTTGATTGAAGATGCACATGATACTGTGCTACAGAATGGACAATTCACTATTACAGAATTAAAATGTCAGTTGGCCTGTCTCCTCCTGAAACACAGTAAAAATAATACTGAAGCCTTTCTAAATCTGACAAAAACCTTTGAATAGTCATCTTTGGGGTTTGCTTAATTGAGTAAATATAATTTTAACTAACAAAGAATAAACTTCGAGTTCAAAAGTTCTTTTTATGGCAAATTTACATAAGTAGAGAAGCATCTTGACATTGCTCATTCTTATTCTTTATTAGTAGTCTTCAACCTTGAAACTGCTAATACTAAATTATGAAATGACACATTTAAGCACATTGACTACTTGATTTAAGCATGCATGATAATAAATTCTTGGTTTTTATTAGACTTTTTAAGTTACTAATTACACTGAAATAAATAATACTACCTTAGGGAAAAAACCTGAAATATTGATGACTGAACAGAGTACAAGTTCTTAGAGAAGCAGGACCAGATACATTTTATGTCCATAGACTCTGTAATATCATTATTTTATTTGTAAAGATTAATCTGAAAAACTATTTTTATCCAATTTATCCACGTAAGTTGAATGGGACCTGTGGATATTGGTATTCCTTAAGGAAATTACAATTCAAGTGTGGGTACATGATGACAAACCATCTGATATACAAGCTAAATAAGTTGTGATTATACTTTACTTTTTTTTTTTTTTTTGCCTTAATTTTTGTAGCCTAGTCGAGGTCTGAGCTATTCACGATAGATGGCACAGATACCACATTTCCACTTTCAAAAAGTATGTAAAGGATTATATGGAAATTATCCCAAGTCCCTTCAATATGCTTGGGCCTCCCCGGACAGGAAGCAGGTCCTGTTTCATCTTCGCATACCTAGCACCTTGGACAGTGCCGGGCGCTGGGCTAGCGCTTCCCTGTTCTGGAGCAGGTGAGTGTGGAGGTTTTTGTCGTGATACAGTATTTGCCTTACAGATCTCTAGAGCTCCTAATTACCAGGGCTTAAACATCTTTTTATTCTGCTGTAATCATGTTGCTTGTATGCAAACTACTCCCCAACTGTGTTTATTTCATTTTTAATGCAAGATGTCACGCTCAGAACATAAAATCTTTCACACTAAAACTCATGTCTGCATAAAAAAAAAAAACTTATTTCAATATATTGACCTCCTTTTATCGACGAAACTACATACTAATTTGAGAAAATCTTAAAACAAAACAAAAATACCCTTTCTAAAGCAGTGTTTACTTGTATTCTCATCTTCAAGTTCACCCAGGAAATTCTTTGAGGCACAAGGAAGATCCTCCTACCACCCCCCTTAAAAAAAAAAAAAACTGGAAGGAAAAAGAATTTTGCAGTCGCATTTTTTAAATTTTACTGTGGAACAGTATGGATTGGCGCCCCTTGTAAAGGCATAGGTTCTGCTTTCCTTCGTTTGCGCCCCACCCCCTCCCCTGGCACCGCCGCCCCCAGCCCCGCAGGGCGGCCTCGGAGCGGCCCCGCCAGGCCCTTTGTCCGCGGGGCGGGGGGGCGGGGCAGCGGCGCCGGCTGACTCCGCCCGGGCTGCGGGGCGGGGGGGCGCGTGGGCAGCTCCCGGGATCAAAGTGAGCGAACAAAGACGAGGCGAGCAGCCGCCCGCCCGCTCCCCGCCGCCGCCCCGGGAGCGCGCGTCACGCCCGGAACCGGCTGCTGGGATACGCCCCCCTCCCGGGCCCCCGCCCCCACCCCCACCCCCACCCCCACCCAGAAGGGCGCTCAGCCGCCCGGGACCCAGCTCTGCCGAGACCCACGCTTCGGGAGTCCTCGCGCCAGCGGGGGCCCCTCCGCATCTCGGGCGTGGCTGCGGCCTCCGGGCCCCTCCCCCTCCCCGGACCCGCCCCGCCCTGCTCCCCAGCGCCCCGACCCAGCCCGGCCGGGTGAGGTCGGTCCTGCAGGCGCGCGCCCCGCCGGGTACCCGGGGTCCGCCCGGCTGCTCCATCCCAGGCCCCTCTCCCTGCTCCCCTGCGATCCCTCCGCCCCCCATCCCCAGCCCGGGCGGGTGAGGTCGGCCCCGCAGGCGCGCGCCCCGCCGGGTACCCGGGGTCCGCCCGGCTGCTCCATCCCAGGCCCTCCCCGGCCCCGCCCTGCTCCCCTGCGATCCCGCCCCGCCCCCATACGCCCGGGCCGGTGAGGTCCGCCCCCCAGGCGCGTCCGCCACCCCACCCCCCCGGGCAGCGCCGGGCACCGCTCGGTACCCCAGGCCCGGGGGCCGCAGCGCCTGCACGTTGGCGCCTTTGTCTGCAGAAAGCGAGTGGGCGCGGAGCTGGGGCGAGAGGCCGAGCGCGCCCCAAGTCCTGCTCGGCCGGCCGCAGAGTCGCTCGCCCCCCTCCGGAGTCACACTCCTCCTTGCCTTTCCGAGACGTCAAGGGGAAGCCCGAGGCCGCCGGCGGATCCGGAGGGAAGCGCTGCTGACTTGCACCAACTTGCAATCGCCGCGTCCGCCGAGAAGTGAGCGGTTCTTCGGGATTCCTAGAGGGAGGGGGTGCGCCGTGGGGAGGGTCGGTGGGCAGGTGGAGCGGGAGGTCGAAATGGTTGCTCTGTGTCCGTCCGGGGTTGCTTGGCCTGGCGGGTCCTACGGGGGATGCCTTGAAGGGGCCCAGCATCCTGTCACTTTGTGAGAACCACGTGACAGCCCTGGTCCCTTGGACTCCTGGGGTACAACTGCCTGGGGGCCCGGGGCAAACGGTGTCAGGTGTTCTCAGCTCCAGCGTGCTTATGCCTGATTCAAACCAAAACTAAGGTTGCATTGGCGATGCAGCTGGCTTAGGCGGTCCACGCTGGTGTGACCCAGGCTGTGCAACTAGGCCACGCGTCCTAGGCGCGTGTGGCTCTGGAGAACGTGCAGAAAATAAGTTGGTGGATGACTTTCCCCCCTTAGTGGCTTCTTTGTTACTATTATTTTTCAAACTGAGTCGGAGGGAGATCCTGAAAAGACAAAGGCAGGTGGAGAAGGCCGCTTCCGGGAGTATTTCTTCATAAAATGAGGGCTGGCTTGCTGCATGTTCACTAAGTTATGATACTTAAAAATACACAGTAACAGGAATAATGCTGGTGACATGACTGGCAAACATCTCCTCTCCTGATGGGAGTTTTTTTTTTTTTTTTTAAAGCACAACTTTCTGCATAGTCATAGCTTTTCAGTGCTTTAGGGAGGGATGATAGCTGTAAGGAAAAAAGCACCAAACTGACTAGCTGGCTGGCCAGGTGGCTGGATCACGAGGAAGAAGAACCCAGGAGGCAATGGCTTGCCACTTTCCAGATTTTAAAAGCTGGTGATGGATTTATCTTGGAAAAAATACACAATAGAGGCTTCTCTTGCCACCATGCGGGAGGATGCACCAGGTTTCCGGGAGCACGCTCATTCTGTCTTAGAATTTGGCTCCACAGGAGGAACTGGGCACTTTAAGAGTACAACTTAACCAATCATATAAACTTTACCCATGCCATATGCCATGTAATAAGGTGTTTGAGAGTGAAAATATTTTCTACCGGGCAATTACTCTTAACACTAAAATGACTTACCAGAACTATAAAATTTGGATAAGTGCAGAAGTCAGCACCCTATACTTTAAGAAATTGTGCAGATAAACTTCTCCAAAAGTGTTTTTTTTTTAATTATTTACCAAAGCTTGGATTTCAGGTTACTAGTAACTAAACCATATAGATGATTCTGAATACCATCACTTTCTTGAAACTGAACCTGACTTAAAGTCATTCATTACTTTTATTGTAGTCCTAGTCTAAAGGAAAATGGGTGCATTTCTCATACCAAGAACAACAATTAAGAGTTAGAGCTGAGGAAAGGACCATGTATGCACAGCAGATTTCCTCTAGGAACCTACCTCATAACCCTTTTCCCCTCATTGAGAATAGTAATTAAATAAAACGTTCTCTACTGGACTAGACTTTAAAATGCGGATTGAATAAGGAGGAAAACCAAAGTTGAAAAAGCAGGGTGGTCAACTCCAGCATGTGGACCTCTCCTTTTCCTTCTGAAGCTTCTTCCTGACTTTATCCCCCCATCTTTTTTTTGTTTGTTTTTGTTTTTGCTTTTAAATCTTTACCCTTCTCATCCATTCCGTTCTGACCCATATCTCACCACTGCCAGAACCTGTTACCTTGAGAATGTTAGGTTCAGCTGCTTTTGGATCATCATCATTTTCCTGAGATGGAGCGAGAGGGAGATGGTGCCTCCCTGGGCAGAATGAGAATCGACTATTCTGCATCCTATTTCTAAACTCAAGGCTTCTAACTGAGCGCTTTTCCCATCTTTTTGTTCCACCCCTCCCTCCCCCCCCCCCCCCAGGCTTCTCTTTTATGGGGCAATCACCCTTTGCTCTGTAACCATGCAGACATGTGTGTGCTTCCCTTTTGTTTCTAGCCCAGATTAGAAAGGAAGGTTGGCGGACTTGCGGAGGGCAGAGGATGATCTGGTGACGGACCATTCAAAACCTCATCCGTAGACCCCTCCCAGACCGCCATGAGTCAGCCACCAACGGGGGGCGCTGGCCCTGCTGCAGCCACAGCTTCTGCCGCCAGCTCTGCCACGGAGGCTCGACTGCACCCAGAGGGCAGCAGCCGAAAACAGCAGCGTGCTCAATCACCTGCCAGACTCAGGGACAATTCGGCCCGACAGACGACCGCGACCACCCGGTCCCCCGTGGGGGCCGGCACGAAGCTCAATTCGGTTCGGCAGCTGCAGCTGCAACAGCATCAGCAGCAGCAGCAGCAGCAGCAGCAGCAGCAGGGCAGCAAGCCCGGGAGCCGCTCTGGGCCTCCGCCCGGCGGCCGAGGAGGAGGAGGAGGAGGAGGAGGAGGAGGAGGAGGAGGAGGAGGAGGAGGCGGGGCGGAGAAGGCTGCGCCCCTGGCGCCCAAAGGGGCCGCGCCGGGAGCTGTCCACCCCGCGGCTGGTGCTGAAGCGGCCCCCGCGGCGACCCTGGCCCCGGTGGGCGGCAGGAGGCCTGGCCCGTCGGAGGAGCCATCCCGGGAGCTAGAGCCGGTGTCCGCGAGACTCGGGGAACCCCCTCCGCTCGGGGAAGGAGGAGGAGGGGGTGCGGAAGGAGGAGGAGCCGGCGGCGGCTCCGGGGAGAGGGAGGGGGGCGCTCCGCAGCCGCCGCCGCCCAGGGGCTGGCGAGGGCGCGGCGTGCGCGCTCAGCAGAGGGGCGCCGGCGGCGGGGAGGGGGCCCCCCCTTCTCCATCCGCGTCCGCGGGCAGAGCCGCGGGCCCCGGCGGCAGGAACCCCGGAAGCGGGGCAGTGGGGGGCGGCGGCGGCGGCGGCGGGGGGGGCTACTGGAAGGAAGGATGCCTGCAGTCTGAGCTCATCCAGTTCCATCTCAAGAAGGAGCGGGCGGCGGCGGCGGCGGCGGCGGCCAAGAACGGCGGCCGCGGCTCCCCGGGGGCCGGCGCCCCTGCCCCTTGCGAGCCTCCCGCCGCCCCCGCCGTGTCCCCGATGGCGGCGGCCGCCGAGGGCCCCCAGCAGAGCGCCGAGGGCAGCGCCGGCGGAGGGGGCATGCAGGCGGCCGCGCCTCCGGCGTCGCAGCCGCACCCGCAGCAGCTCCAGGAGCAGGAGGAGATGCAGGAGGAGATGGAGAAGCTGCGGGAGGAGAACGAGACTCTCAAGGTGAGAAGTGGGGGGGCGCGTGGGGGAGGGGAGGCGGGGGCCTGGGAGGGTTAGGGCGTGTCCGCGAGGGTGACGGGCTGTGCACCTGCTATGGAGCCTTGCGGAGGGAAGGGGCGCGCGCGCGGGGGGGGGGGGGGGGGTGGCTCCTAGGCCTCTCCTAGATCTAAAGCAGCCCAAGATTAGCAGCCTTAGGTTTGCATTTAAATCCAGACCAGGGCCTTCGTTTCTCTAATTACGATGGCTTGTCCCACTTTTTCACGGACAGGGGCAGCGTAGGGGAGCTGGGGGAGGCCCGTTCTTCCAGTTGCTTCTTCATTCAGCTCCGTCGCTCCTGCCTTACGGAGGGGGGGCAATAAGACGGAATCTGGAGTCGGGATGGGGTGTCTGCGGTGCGCGCCCCCGGGGGTGGGGAGCCAGGGTAATTCCGACCCGCGGCCTGTCCCCGCCTCAGAACGAGATCGACGAGCTGAGGACCGAGATGGACGAGATGAGGGACACTTTCTTCGAGGAGGATGCCTGTCAACTGCAGGAAATGCGCCACGAGTTGGAGAGAGCCAACAAAAACTGCCGGATCCTGCAGTACCGCCTCCGCAAAGCCGAGCGCAAAAGGCTCCGCTACGCGCAGACCGGGGAGATCGACGGGGAGCTGTTGCGCAGCCTGGAGCAGGACCTCAAGGTGCGCGGGGGGCGCGGGGCCGGGCGGCCGTGGGACCTGCGCGGGGAACGGCCTTCGCTGCTCACCCGCAAACACGCGGAGTTTCGCAGCGCTGAGCGCAAACTAGCAGGTTCTGGGCGGGAGAAAGGGAAGGGGGGGTGCTGAAGGCTCTCGTGTCGGGGCAAGGCCCTAAGGGGAGCGAGCTCGGGGGCTTTCTTGGGGTGACTCCGGTAGCGCAGGCCCTGGCGCTGGTTGCTCTCTGGCCTCCAGACGCTGCCCTCCAAGTAAGGGCCTGGGGGCAGAGCAGCTCGGTGCAGACTCCTGGAGGGAGAGGAATTGGAGCCCAGAATAGAAACAGCTTTGGGAAGATCTTCCAGTTCAGGTGTCTGGCTGCAAGGCGCCCCTAACCCTCTGCTTCCAGGACTCCCTCCTACCTTGCTAACTCCCCGAAGGGAAATCGGTCCAACTTGCTGCTCTTTTGAAAGAAGGAAAAAGCAAGTGCAGTATTTATTTATTTATTTATTTATTTATTTATTTATTTATTATAGACATAGAGAGAGAGAGAGAGAGAGAGAGAGAGAGAGAGAGGCAGAGACACAGGCAGGGGGAGAAGCAGGCTCCATGCAGGGAGCCAGACGTGGGACTCGATCCCGGGACTCCAGGATCACACCCTGGGCCAAAGGCAGGCGCTAAACAGTTGAGCCACCCAGGGATCCCCCAAAAAAACTCATTCTTAATGTGAAGCTGTTCCTTTAGAATTTGCCCCCAGTGGAAAAATTGTAACCTTGAAGTGCTTCTTTTTTTTTTTTTTTTTTTTCCAGTCGGTGTGGTCTGTTCAGTTCAGATGGACTGTAGGCAGATTCACTGACAATGCAAACCTAAAGTTATCTTCATTACCTTTGGACAACCAAACATCATTTTAATTATTTTAACTTCATCAAGATATGAAAATCAAGTGTAATTATCCTGTTTGTTTTAAAGAAAACTGCGAGTCAGCATCTAGTGAAAGTCATTATATTACTGTTTTTTTCCTTTCCTAACATTTGTTGAGTGCGTGCTCACTATGCCCCAGGCCCCGTGGCAAGCATTTTTATATATATTAACAGTGAATTATCTATCTAAATGTTAGCTCAAGACAAAAGAATAAATAAGGCACCTATGAGTTTGGGATTATTTATAGCATCATCTTGTATAGAAGCTGAACCTTTTACAGAAGTTAAGTGCGCAGCCCCCAGCCCTGGAAATCTGCTAATAGGTGACAGACTGTCTCCCCACCCCATATAAAACCACTGCCTATGTCCTGAGCCACTACATAATACTACACCAAAGGGTGTTGTTCAAACCCTAAAATTTCTAAGATGATCTTAAAGCAAAAGGCAAAAATGTACACTGTAATTCAAACAAATAAAACTTAATCTCAAGGACTGACATGTTTCCTGAAAGTAAGCACGTGACATCGTAGGATCAAAATTCAAGTCCCATACCTCACCTATGAAAACTTTGCTTTCTAGTCTTGAAACTGAGTGATAATGGAAATGTATAGTTTTGTTATAGAATTAGAGGAGATATGTGAAATGTCTCTACCCATGAATAAACACAATTGAACACTAAGGTGAAGGGAACAGAAAGCCAGACTACCTGACCACTTGTTAGCTGTGTGACCTTGAGCACATTACTTCATATCTCCGAGACTCATTTTCCTCATCTATAAAGTACAACAATAATAGTCCCTATATCATGGGATTGTTGTGAGGGTTAAATAATTTAAACTTACAAGTAAAGCATCTAGATAGATTATTGGTATATGGTAAAAACTATTTGTGTACTGACTCTTAGTAGTTTTGGGGTTTTTTTTTTTTTGGCTCTTAGTGGTTTTAATGTGAATATAACTTTAGCTCATTCATTGTATTAATTACACATTATTGTTAAAACACCTTAATTTAGGTTGCAAAGGATGTATCTGTGAGACTTCACCATGAATTGGAAAATGTGGAGGAAAAAAGAACAACAACGGAAGATGAAAATGAAAAACTGAGGCAACAGCTCATAGAAGTTGAGATTGCAAAGCAAGCTTTACAGAATGAACTGGAAAAAATGAAGGAGGTTAGTATTTGATTATCTCATGGTATGCTACATACATACTTAGTTCTTTAGAAAAGAATCTCCAGACCTGTATGACTGTTAAAATAATTCCGTGGTTTTTTTAATGATTATAGAATAATTTGTTGTTCTCACCCAAAGTACTGACACATGATTTCATACTAAATTAATAAGTAACAAAGAAAACTGACCTCAGCTCTGCCTCTAACTTGATATATATGAGCTCTGACTGAGGTTTCATCCTGTCATCTAAATTAATGTTAAAGAGGAGCACCTGAGTGGCACAGTCGTTTGAGCTGCCAACTCTTGGCTCCAGTCATGATCTCAGGGCTGTGAGATCGAGCCCTACATCAGGCTCCATGCTCAGCCTGGAGTCTGCTAGGGTTTCTCCCTCTCCATCTACCCCTAACCCCCTTAAATAAATAAATAAATCTTTTAAAAAATAAATAAATCTTTAAAAATAAATTTATGTTAAAGAAATTACACAGCTATACCAAACACAAAGGATGTCAAGAGTATGAAGGACTAAGCATTATGTTAAGAAGAAGAGCTAGTTTTGGGATTACTACTTAGTTCATAGAATCACAGACTTTTAGGATGAAAAGGTCACAAAAATACATTCGATTGAATCGCATCGAATTGAATCAGATCTAATCTTTGCATGAACCCTCCTTATGACAGAACCCCCAAATGACTTAATGTTTAGAACATCATCAATGACTAACCTTTAAGATCTTTGGCAGTAGCCAGTTCTGCAACAGCATAGCTCTGTTTAAAGGTTTTCTTTGTCTTGAGTTGAAATCTATTTCATTGTCACTGTGACCAATTCATCTTTAGTTCTTACCCTTTAGGGTAGAAGAGTCAAGAGTCCTCTTCCACGTCAGGTATTTGAAATTTCTACCATGTTTCCCCTAAATTTTCCCAAAGAACAAAATTAGTGTCAAAATAATTGTAGGAGAAAAGAAACAGAAAAGATTGATCAAGAAGTAATTAGCTTTGTGATAAGTACCAATTTGAATTAAAATAATATTCTTCAAAACTGCCTGGGATTATACAGTGCAACTGATGAAAATTATTATTGAAAATTAGCAAATACACACATGGTCCTCTGGACATCTGCCTATGCTTAAATATGCAGAACTTAAATGAAAATCCTAATCTTTTCCATGGACTTTCCAATATCTTTCCAAAGATATGGCACCTTTCATTGCTGTGCTTATCTTAAAATGGTATAAAAATATATTTACCATGTAACAGTGAAAATATCAAGTCTGATTAAGACTATATGTCAGGAATTTGTGTTAAGTGGTATTAGTGGGGTAAACTATTTTGTGATCTAAGTTTCTACTTACTACATTTTAAACATTTTTAACATGACAATTTAGGGCAAAACCATTTTCATGATATGTAATTCTTGGCTAATACCTAAGAATGGCTGTGTCCTTGGCAGGAAAACGTGAAAAATGGGAGCTATGTGACTATTTTCACCAGTAACTAACTGGGTGACTCAAAAGGTTTCTAACTTGCTTCAGTTTACACAGTTGTAAAAATATTATTCTAATGAATCTCAACATCTTCTGCAGCTAGCATGACTTTTATCATGAAATCCAGGACATTATCTTTAAAGAATAGCACAGATTTTTTTTTTACTAAGGGAGATTAACTATGGGATTATGTAAATATGTTTCTTAAACAATAATGTACAGTTGAAATGTGTCCAAAAAATGGAGGCTTAGTTTCCAGGAAAAAAAATGGAATAGGTAGCTCTGTTAGTTTGGGAGGGCTGCTATAACAAAGTACCACCAACTGGGTGGTGTAAATAATAGACATTTATTTTCTCACAGTTCTGGAAGCTGGAAGTCTAAAGTCAAGGTGTAGTCAGGGTTTCCTCCCTATGAAGGCAGGATCTGTTCCAGGCCTCTCCCCTGGCCTTATACATGGCTATCATCATATTCACATTGCATTCTCCCTATTGATGCCTATCTCCAAATTTCCCCTACCACAGACACCAGTCATTGTAGATTAGAACCTACCTAATCGTAGGTTTTACATTGTAGATTGACGGTCTCTGTAAAGACCCTATCTCCAAAAACAGTCACATTCTTTAGTACTTGGGGTAATGACTTCAACATGTGAGAATCGAAGGGACACAATTCATCCTACATCATAGCAATTAAACACCTTCTTATAGACAAGCAAAGAGAAAGTTCATTGTCGGTTCCATTAGACTCCACTCCATGTTCATACCTCACTTGCTTTCTCCCATATTCCTTGTTTATACGATTAAGAACATTCAAGTCAAAACAAACTTCATTTGACTACCAGGAATAAAAGAGAAATGCTTTGTGATGTGGTATCATGTGACTGTTTTTTACATGAAGATCTGCAAAGTTGGATTTAAGAATGGCATAAGAGCTTCCTGATTTCATTCTGTGTCCAGAAAGGGGGAAAATCCCTGTAGACTGTCTATCCACTAGCCAGACAGATGGGTCCTCTTCCATTATAAAATAAAAGCCAGAAAATCTGGCTAGGGAAAGAAGGTCTGGAACCCGAGATTGTTCTCAGGAGAATCATTGTAAAGATGCATTTCCTTGATTCTGTTCCCTACACCTTTCCCTATAACCATTTCTTCCTTCAGGGCTCTCATTCTGATTTGGGGAAACACTCTTGTAGCATTATCAAACAATGTGGGTATATGTTCATGCCAGAAAGGAAATTCATATTCTCCTTGGAGTTTTTTTTTAAGATTTTATTTTATTTAGTCATGAGAGACACCACAGAGAGAGAGAGAGGCAGAGACACAGGAAGAGGGAGAAGCAGGTTCCATGCAGGGAGCCTGATGTGGGACTCATCCCTGGACTCCAGGATCACACCCTGGGCTGAAGGCGGCACTAAACCGCTGAGCCACTTGGGCTGCCCTCTCCTTGGAGTTTTAAAAGACAAACTTCAGTCCCTCGTTAGAGACCACAACAATCAAAGTGTAAGGAATTCAGGATATTAGCTTTTAAAATAAACTTTTATTTAAAAGATGGACTCTACAATAGCATTCCCTGTTTGGGAAGGTGAGTGGCAATGGAGAAAAATAGAAATAGGTAGGAAGGACAAGAGTGGAAGATAAAAACCTAGGGGCTTCTAAAGGTAATAAAGGAAAATGAAAAATACTCTGGCAGGGAAGCTCTGTAATCATTCATTTGAGATTGACCTTCATAGTGTTCAGAAAAGTGTCAGAAATATAAAAGATAGTTCAAAAATATATTTGGAAATCAGAAATGTTTCATTAAAATGAGATTTTTGTGATGGTAACTTTTTTATCCTCTAAGAAGATCAATAATAAAACTTAGTGGCAATAATTAGCCACACAACTATCACCCCTTTGTGGCATTCTAATCAGTGGAGGAAACAGAACCGGGACAAACTTTCCATAATGAAGAAAAGACACTAGTTAGGGAGTAAAATCATAAAATGTTAACTAGAATATACTAGAGAGAAGCAATCCTCTAACTCCCAGTTTTTAGTTTCTTATATGAAGTCACATAGATGTTGAACAGCACAACTGGGACCGATAGGCCATCTGCTGGAGTTTGGAAACCATTTACCAAGAGTTTAATTGGCTTCAAGGGTGTTGACCAATTGCTCTCAAGGCTAGTGGCTGCCCAAGGTCCTATGCACCTGCTCACATCCATCTGCTTATCTTCTTCCTCTGAGAGTATGAAGTAGGCACCAGGGGGCTGAGAAGAGTTGAGTAGAGGCGGAATGGAGGTAATTAGTTGAGTCTACTGCAACTCGTTGCTTGTATTCAAACAGTTGATATCCTGCCAACTGCAAACAAAAGTGACCTCTTAGGATGCAGCCTTAGAATCTTTATGGTAGTCTCATCTGATCACAAAACATTGATTGCTACTTCCACTATGCTCCCTTGCAGTAGAAAAAAATGCCTCTATTTTTATGTAACCCGGGGGAAACGGTGGTCTTTCATCATCACAAACAATCAGAGACAGGTTTTTGCAAGAGTTATTTCATGGAAACTACGACTAAGCTTGTAGTTCGAAGGCTAGGACAGGTTAATGCACAAATAGCATAAAGTGGGGAGAGGGAGGAGGCTCTGTGAGGGGTGAGTCTCCGACACAGTTAATCGAAGGTCCATGCCCTTCATGAAGTCCTGCTGCTGTAGGAAGAAACGTTACTTCGAGAGCTTTGAAACCTTTGTGCTCTTCAGAAGGGAGGGGTCTTCTCCTGGCACCTTTAAGATCTGACACTTGGGGAAGCATTGATGACAGACATTTGGGGAAAGAAATCGCCCACAGAGAACCTCTGAGGATGGAAAAGAAGAAAGAGTAACTGAGATGATGATGGCGATAAATGTTTATCTGACTTTTTCTATTTCAGAGTCTATCCTCTTTGTGTTGTTTCATCCCTTCACCTCATGCAAGAGCCTTAAAATAATCTTAACTTTTCCTGGTCTTTGCCCTCAAGGGCTCCTAACTTGCCTCCTGCAGTAGCACTATCTGTCTTGGGACTTGTATTTTCTGTGCACTTGGTTGATATATCCTATCTGTTACAGTGAAGTCTCATTGTAGAACGCAAAAATAATTAGTACTATAAATTTCAACAGTAGTGTCTCTTTTAAAAACAGAACATATCCATTTACTCAGACTCTCTTTACAGACAAATGCTTGTCCTGCATGTTTACTATTGCATATTTATTTTTTGATATAAAATAGAGAGGTGAGTATGACTTTACTTGGCTTTGGTAAGAGTGTGTTTATCTGAGATATTAAGTGCAAAAATGAAATGCTGAGTGATAAATCAGCAAAGAAGCAGCCCAAGAGATAGTGTTAAGGGGGAATTTCTTTGCCATTCAAATATTTTCCCCCTGGTTCTGGTAGCTGTAATTTGAAAAATAGAACAGCAGCCATTGATATTTTTAAATGAAATTGCTATAAATATTTTTAAATGCATCAATTAAACACTTTTACTTTAATCACATCTCAGACGCAGTAGTTTGTTGAGTAACTTAGGCAGGAATAATACAGACTAAAATAAAAGCAAAAAACAATGTGCGAGGTAAACAGAAGAGAGCTTGTTTTTCAGGTTACCTTACGTTGTGAGTGTATTTTCGAAGATATATTTATTTAGAAATGGTAAACTCCATTGGATTTCTTTTTTCATGAAATTGCATATGCAGTTGTATGCATTCTGAAGTGACTCCCAAGACTGAGTCCTATCTTAGTGGCTCTTTTTTTCTTCTTCTTTTTTTTTTTTTTAGTGGCTCTTTTCTTTTATGGGGGAAAAAGCCCTCAGCAAAAGCAAATCCCTGTTGGTGGAGTATTTCGTGAAACCTATTGAACTTGTATCGTAAACATCAAATTTCTGTTTTTATTTAAGTGAAGAGCTCAAGGATTTCAAAGCTTTGAAAGTAAAGATTCTTCCTACAGCCAGTTTGTGTCTTGGCTGGAACTTTGAACTTTATATTCTTAGAGCAGTAAGGCACTGTATAAATATGAATTTTACCTAATTAACCGTCTCCTTTTGATTATATATTCAGTTCCCATTTCAAATATCTATTCATTCTGATATGTGCAGTGGCATTGCTTCATAGAAATTGTTCAATAAAATGTATGTTGAGGGGCCCCTGGATGACTCACTTGGTTAAGCATCTGATTCTTGATCTCAACTCAGGTCTTGACCTCAGGGTCATGAGTTCAAGCCCCATGTTGGGCTCCACACTGGACATGGAGCCTACTTAAAAACAAACAAACAAAAATGTATATTGAATTGTTTGTTGCATTTGCTTGTAAACCATATCGATGGGAGCTAAGTCCCCAACCGTCGACTCTGCCACCTTAACAGATGTTCTGGGGCTCTAGGCTGAACTTTGAGTGAGCGATGGGCAGCTTATATATGTTTAAATATCTCCATGGAAGTATTTTACCTACACAGGTATTAAAGAGTTGTTCACTTCTCCAACTTTTTCTCCAAGCTACCTTAAAATGAGATTTGAAATGGTTCTCAATAAATCATAACCCTTGGGGCGCCTGGATGGCTCAGTGGTTAAGTGTCTGTCCTCGGCTCAGGTCATGATCCCGGGGTCCTGGAATCTAGTCCCACATCTGGCTCAATGTTTAGTAGGGAATCTGCTTCTCCCTCTGCCTCTGGACAGTCCCCATCCTCCCAGCTCTTTCTCACTTTCTATTGCTCTCTCTTCCTGTCTCAAATAAGTAAATAGAATCTTTTAAAAATGATAAATAAATCATAACCCTTGAAATAAGGGTTTAAAATTTTGGTCAAGTAAGAATTCTAGGAAGGGGAAGGAAAATTTAATACAAAGGACGTGCTTTGTGGTAAAACAGCTCTGAGTTCCATACCAGTCAAGCCAGGGAGAGAAAAATTGAGAGAAATTGCTTCCTGACCGTGTCTGTATGTGGAGGCAATACCAAGTTTTATAGCAGGTCCTCAGAGCAACCGGGAAGAAAATGAATCCTAGGACAGGAAAATGTTCCCAATTATAAACAGACAACTGGTGGACGGCTGAGCCTTCACAACAATCTCCGGTTCTCATCTATACAATCACTTTTATAAAAAAATAAATAACGCTTTTGTAGAAAACAACATTTAGACATTTTGTCATTAGCTGTGAATTTGAATGTGGTTTATGAGAAAGTACACATGTCGCAGATGCTATAAATTGACTTTGAGGCCTACCTCTCATTCCCTGTGACTTCGAGCAAATAACTTGAAATCTATATGCTTCAGTGTCTTTATTCATAAATGTAGAAGTTTGGGACACCTGGGTGGCTCAGCAGTTAAGCGTCTGCCTTTTGCTCAGGGCGTGATCCCAGTCCCAGGATCGAGTCCCACAATGGGCTCCAGTCCCACATCGAGCTCCCTTTGAGGAGCCTGCTTCTCCCTCTCCCTATGTCTCTGCCTCTCTCTCTCTCTATTTTTCTCATGAATAAATAAATAAAGTCTTTAAAAAAAACAAATAAATGTAGAAGTTTAAATAGTCGCAAAGGTGCCTATAAAAATGTCACTTTCTACTTTGTTATTCATCTCTGTTCTCCCCAAAAGTTTTGTTTATAGTCGGGTGGGCCAGTCTGTCTCACTACGGTTATTTTATTACTGTGGTTATTTTTTTTCACTCACTCAATCAACAGATATTTACTGAGTAGTACTTTATTACCTACCATAATATGGGCACATAGACGCCGCGGAGGATACAAAGACACAGGTACCAGGGTGTTGCGGTAAACTCAGGGTTTGCGCCACAGGAATGCTGTCATTTTTTATTTTGCTGTTATTGAAGTGATAGGAGTTATCTGACATTTCCTGAAGGTGGAAGTCTTTCTGTTCCCGAGAGTATAATAAAAATCTCTCTGAGGTCACTAGGCTTTTATGTGTGTGTGTGTGTGTGTGTGTGTGTGTGTGTGTGTGTGTATGTGTGTGTGTGACAGAGAAGAACCTCACATAGAACTGACCCCCATTAAACACCCTGTTCTCTTCCTTAAGGGACTCTGTTGGGTATAGCTGTGGCCTAACTATCTCTGTGGTGCCTTTAGTTTGGGGGCTGTGATTCACATTATTCTCTCCACTGGCCTCTACCCTTTACTGCCTGAGAAGGGCCCTGCTTCTACTGGTGCAGGAAATAGCATCTCTCTGTTTCAGCATTTTCCTTGAGCCTAAAAACCAAAAACTTTGGTCTGACTTTAGTTTTGCAGACATTTATTGTGTGTGTGTGTATAACAAGATAACCGTGCATGTAACCATGAGGGTCGTCCTGACCTTAAGTCAATTGCTTTCCAATAGAAAAGACAGCCTTCTAGAAGTTTCACTCTGACAACATTTACACATGTGCCTTAATTACTATAGTGAATGGTTCAGGGTTCATCTCAGAATGGAAAACTTATGAAGCTGAGGCCGATACCGGCTTGGATCACTGTAGAACCTCAACGTCCAGTTCAGGGCCCGGCATTTAATCCATTAGACCATATTCTTCTGTAATATAATAGCGGCTGTTATTCCATATTTCATTATATATATCTTTTCCCCCACACTAGGCTAGAAACTCCCTGGAAGTAAGAACTGAATCTTGTCTTACTCATCATCGTGTCCACAACAATCAGAAATTGTTGACACAAAGTCCACAAACAATAAACAATTTCAAGTGAGAGAATGCATGGAGATTAGGAGAGGTGCTCCAGGTCCTATTTTGTGGAGAGAACAAGAACTATGAGTCAGAAACAGGGCCCTTCCTGTGAGGCCTGGTGTAATACAAGATACAAGGGAAATGGGTGAGGAAATCCAGCCTCACCCTGCTTCCAGAATTAGAGATCTCTTAAGACTTTGCTATCTCCTAGAAACTTCTAGTCTTCTACCTTGCTTCTCTCAAAACCGTTATTCCTAGAAGCAACAAGTCTCCCCTGGAACAGGACCTCACGGGCTTCTTGGGAGGGGGAATGATGACAGGAGCTCAAAAACAAGAGGACAACCCTGGCACCCTACACATCAGCTCTGCATTTGACTTCCATATCCTTTGGTGAGACAATATGAAGACTGCAGATCTTGTTCCTCCCAAAGACCATCCAACTCTTTGCTTACATCTTTGATGTTTGGGATAGGCCGCTCAGCGGTTGATTTGGCTGGGCAGAGACGGACAATTACCCCCAGAGCTACAGCTACTTTGCAGCTACCAGCACCAAGTGCTAATCACAAGCCAGTCACTGTGCCAGATACTTTATGTAGAGTTATGTTGTTAATAGTTTCACATTAGGGGCACCTGGGTGGTTCAGTCAGTGAAACATCAAACTCTTGGTTTCGGCTCAGGTCATAATCTCATGGGTTATAGGATCGAGCCCCATGACCCGCTCTGCATTCAGCGGGGAGTCTGCTGGAGATTGTCTCCCTCTGCTTCTCCTTACATTCTCTCTTTCTTTCAGATAAATCTCTAAAAAAACAAACAAACAAAAACCTTTCATTTTAGAGGTAAACACTCAAGGCTCAGCAAAGTTAACATCAGTAGTCCGCAGGCAGGGTCCTCACAGGTCTGCTTGCCTGCAAGTGCATGGTCTCCACTGGCCAGGGATGCACAACCTCACTGTTGGGACTCAGGGTGCCCCTTGCACAACCCCCTCCCTTCTATCTTCTTCGTGACCCACAAATGACCTGCTCTTCTCAGGGGCCTCAGTTTCCTAGAGGAAAACTGCACCTCTAGCACACGTTTAGAAAATGCACTGAGCAAGTACTGAGAGAATAGTACTTCCAAAGTGTCTAAAGGATAACACTGTTTTATCTCACAAAGAGGAAATCTTTGGAGGAAAAAAAAAAAGAAACTGGGAACATGAGGCTAAAACATGCGTTTTCAGGTCTGTTGATGCCATCTTTTTACAGGCTTCATACTTTTGTTATTTCAGATTAATCACTAGTAGCTGACTCTCAATCACCTCTTAAAGGAAGAAAGCCATTTTCCCTCTTCAGTCCATTCCCAGGGACGATGGAAGGTAGTATGTGTGGCGTGCCTTGTAAACCCTAAGGTGGTGTAGACATCGGATGCTCTTGCTAATACCACAAAGTTCTAGATGAGCTGATTAAGACTTACCTCTTAGAAAGAATGTGAGAGTCCAGGAGAGTGAAATTTTAGCTGTATCGGGGACTCCAGCTCTTGCACACGCCTCTGCTTTCTCTCCCCCCATGGGTGTCTACACCGTGCCGTTCCCCTCTATGGGTCACTCCACTAGACCCACGCTCGCTGCTAACCTCGTGCACGAGGCGTGTCCTTAGTCCCGACTGCTCCACCAGCCAGAGCTCAAGTCTGCAGAGCCTCGAAGGGACGTGCAGTCAGCTAGCTGCCCCCTGACTTGTCGGGATGAAGTCTCTCTCACCTTTTTCTGCTCTGTCAATATTTTTCTGGAAGAGAGACATTTTAACCGAGAGAAGAGGGCTATTGTATTCAAGCACAAGATACTTCCGACGGTTTGGTGCATTTTAGGGATTCCACAGATAATACTGTGCTCTCTGAATTTAGGGCACGTATTCCCATTTAATTCACACGCAGAGACTGCTGTATATACAAAAACTGTAAATGCTTGGGCAAGAGAAGAGGGATTTAGGAAGACGTGGCTGCGGTCAGAGGAGCTCATCGTTGGCTCTTAAATTAGGATTTACTCGATTCCTTTGTTTTCCAATACTTGTGTTACATTTGAGTAATTATAACGTGCAATTTCGCTGTATATTAGGAATCATTTTCCAAATTGAAAATTCAGCTGTATCTTGAAGATTTTAGACTTCACTGCATCTTAATGGAAACACAGCCACTTATTTGATGTCTCCATTCTAATTCCATTTTTACATTTTAGGGTCAGTTAGACTGATCTTTATCCGGATGGTAAATGACATTCGAAGATGACATTTAAAGATGTCATTTAGCTTCTCTCCTGACGGTTTCCATTTTATACTTATATATTTCACTTAATGGGGCCATTTATATTCCGTTGATTCAACTCAGAGGCACTTAAAATTAAAAATTCAATGTATTCCAAATTCCTCTGCTGGCTAGCTCAGTTATTTCCACTCTGTCCAGCCAATTAATCATGGTGGTAAGTGGTTAATAAAATTAACTACGTTATTTCTTCTTTCCTTCACAAAGTATAAACGTTCTTACCATCATGCTGGTCAGGAGCCTTGAATAATACCAGAAATAATTAGCCCAACTGATTATTGTATTCACGTGCATAATGAGTGGCTAATATGTTGGTATATGGTTGTATCTGTTGCCTCCTTGCATATGAAACCAAAGGTTTTCATAGAACTTTATCAAATGGGGGCCATCTGTATGTATTTAGGACGATCGGTTCTACGGAAAGTATTGTTTTTTGAGGGTAAAATATGGCTATCATATTCCTACCCTTTAGAGGAATGGCTACATTTAAAATAGAATAATTATGGGGCACCTGGGTGGCTCAGTAAAGTGCCTAACTTTGGCTCAGATCATGATCCCAGAGTCCTCCCTCTCCCTCTACCCCCTTCCTCGCTGTGCATGTGCTCATTCTCTCTCTCTCTCTCTCTCAAATAAATAAAGTCTAAAAGCAAAAATTAAAACAAAATAAAATAAAATGGAATAACTATGTTCTGCAATGATTTCGAAGGTAGTTATTCTGTTTTTAATTCTACTAGTATTGACTTTAGGTTTTTTTGGGTTTTTTTGTGGTGATACATGTATGATTCCCAATGTTCCCAGTTACCAAACTCAAAAATAAAACAAGGAATTAAGAATGCGTTCAGTCAGCCCAACCCCTTGGATTACTGCCTGGTCTTTGTTAATTTACCACAGGATTATACACTAAGGCTGTTACTATTACTTACTATGACAGTATATAGTTTCCATTTAAAGAATATCTTTGGCTTCATATGTAATTCAAACAAGATACATCCCATTTCAGTACTTAACTATTGTGGTTTTAAACCACAACTACATTTCTGAAACCTCAGTTTTAAATAATCTTTAATTTGATTAGATAATGATCTGGACTTTTTTTTTTTACAGGAAAGGTTTGTAGACGTTATGCTTTTTGACCCTTTGTACTTTCGAAAATAGCATGTGTCTGACTTCACACAGGAATGGCAGGATGTAGCAAGTGAACGATTTTTCTTTCACATTACATATGTTGTTCTGTGATCTTCTGTCATTTGTTTTGCAGTGGAGAAATACGAGATTGGTCTGACTTTGATTCCTTTGTTGGTCAGACTGTATTCTCTCTACGTAGTTTTGGATATTCTTCTTCGCCCTTTGTATCAATCAGGGTCCCCCAGTAGGAAGAGAATGTCCCCCTAGATGGATCATACATGCAGGATTACCAACCGCGGTATGGGCAGGATTAAGAGAACACACCCGGAATTGGGGCTAGTCAGGCATTCGGAGAAGACTGGCAACACTTGGAAACCGTCACCACCTCTAGATAGAAGGACACTGCTGAGGAAGTGGTGTTCCAGGGGCCAGTGAGAGCTGGAACCCACCCAGGGGGAGCTGTCATCTGGATGGGTCTTAGCTACTGCTAAGATACCGCAGTGTTGGAAAAGTGAGGGAATGAGAGGAAATACCCTGAACTCTGTCTTTCCTCCTACCCTGCATCCCTCAGCATTTCTGCCAGCGCCTTCTATTGGCCAAACCCAACTAAGAGGCAACTGGCAGGGGGGGAGCCTAGGTCAAGAAGTATGCAGAGGTCAGCCTCCTCCAGCACAGAGCAGGACAGAGAAGGCACCAGAAGGAGTCTGGGAAGCTAAGGAGAATAACCACTTCAAAAATATCACCAAGACATAGCTAGGTGATGGTCTTTGTTTATAATATATCCAGGACATGTAGACTCTTCCATCTGAAAATCAACACTCATTTATTAATGATCTCAGAGGAGCTTCCTTGTGAATAGGCTTGACGACCACACAGGCTCTATTTTCTTCACTTTGAACTCCTACCTCTCATCCTTTCACCTTTGCTTTGTCCTTTTCACCTGTGTCCTTGGACGGACTCTCAAGTTTCTGCTCAGTCTCATTGAGTTAATTTTCAGCCATGTCGGTTATGCTCTTTGAAGACTCCAGGGCAAAATTTAATTATTGCGTTGAATTGAAGGTGATAGTCCCAAACCCATATAAGTATCCTTTGTTGAAAATATTTTATTTATTTATTTGAGAGGGAGAGAGAGTGTGCACACATGAGCAGGGCAGAGGAAGAGGGAGAGGGAGAGGCCAATGCTCCATGGAGCTGGGAGCCAGATGCAGGGGTTGATCCCAGATGCTTGAGCCAGAGGCAGATGCTTAAACAGCTGAGCTGCCCCGGGCATTCCCTAATTCTTGCATTGAAGTTTAGTGTCCTCTGTGAGTTTTCTTGTTGCCAACAGCTTCCTAGTCTTCAGATCTTAATCTCCTCTATGACCTTCCATTCTTAGTTCATAGAGACCATGTGTATTCTTATTAAGAATGCAGTATTTTTAAAGCTGTTTTCTGTTTTTCAGAGTAAATAGTTTTCAAACATCTATTTTTGTTTTTTTCTTTCTCTTTAGCTGAATACATTTTTCTTAATTTACCCAATATGTTTTATTGTATACAGCTTTATTGAAGTATAATTTACATACCATCAATTTATTTTAAGTATAAAATTTAGTGACTTTTAGTAAGTGTACAGAGTTGTGCAACCATCTCCACAATACAATTTGAGAACATTTACCTGTGGTGCTCACTTACAGCCACCTCCTATTCTCACTCCTAACCCCAATCAAGCAATAATCTAATCTAAATCTATAGCTTTGTATTTTCTGAATATTTCATAAAATTATAATCATACAGTTTTTGGCCTTTTGCATCTGGCTTCTTTCACCGAGCCTAATGTGGTTTTGGTTGATCTTTTATTGTATATCAATACTACATTCCCTTTTATTTCCAAATAATATTTGTATTATGTATATATGTCTTTGTTTATGGTCTTTGTTTATAACATATCCATAAAACTCACAGAGGACACTAAACTTCAATGCAAGAATTACATACATGTATATACACATATACAACTTTTTGTTTATCCATTCTTCTGTTGATGGACATTAGTTTTTTTCCATTTTTATGAATAATGCTGCTATGAATATCCACATGCAAGTTTCTTTGTGGACATATGTTTTGATTTCTCTTGGGTTGATATCTAAGAGAAACTTATGGATCATATGATGAATTTATGTTTAACTTTTTAAAGAAACTGCCAAACTGTTTTCCAAAGTGGCTGCACCATGTTTTTTAATTTATTTTTTTGCTCAAGGTACCATTTGATTGTTTTCTCTCTCTCTCTCTCTCTCTTTTTTTTTTTTTTTTTTGAAATAGGCTCCACACCCACTGTAGAGCCTAACACAGGGCTTGAAATCACAACCCTAAGATCAAGACCTGAGCTAATTAAGATCAAGAGTCAGATGCTTAACCAGCTGAGCCACCCTGGTGTCCAGGCACCATTTTCCATTCTACCAGCAAAGGAAGGTTCAGTTTATCAACATCCTTACCAATTCTTATTGTCTATCATTTTTATTATAGCTGTTCTATTGAGCATTAAGTGATATGTCACTTTTCTTGTGCTTATTTTCCATTCATGTATCTTCTTTTGTATAATATCTATTCAATTTTTTCTTCATTTAAATTGGACTATTTTTCTACTTCCTCTTTACTTCTAATTTAAATTCTATTTATTCTGGGGATACCTGGGTGGCTCAGTCGGTTAAGCATCCAACTCTTGATCTCAGGGCTTTATCTCAGGGTGGTGAGTTCAAGGCCTACATTGGTCTTAAACTATTAAGAAAATATATATATAAACTGCATATATTCTGGGTACAAGTTTTTTTTTTATTAGATATATGATTTGTAATGTTTTCTGTGTTGTCTGCCTCTCCACTTTCTATATGATGTTTTCTACAGTGTAAAAGTTTTTGATAATGATGAAGTCCATTTTACAAACGTTTTTGTTTTATCACATGTGCTTTTGGTATCACATATAAGAAATCTGGCTAACTTACAGGAAAATCACTACTGGTTTTCTAAGAATTTTACTAGTTTTAGCAATTACATTCAGGCCTCTCTGTGATCCATTTTGAGTTAATTTTTATGTATGGTGTGTATTAGGCATCTAAATTTATCGTTTTGTCCGTGGATCTCCAATTGCCCCAGCAACATTTGTTGAAAAGACTATCCTTTCCCCACTGAAATACCTTTGTCCAATTCACTTTCATTTATTTATCTACATCTTTTTCTTTTTTAAAAAGTATCACTGAATGTCAGACTTTCTTTTTAAATTCAGTGTTGTCTCAAGACGCACTCACTGTGTAACTTTTTCTTAGTCCCTCCCACTGCTTGCATTCAGATCCAAAGCTATAGCACTACTTGATAGGCACAGCTTCAATCCAACGTCTGACGGCTAATAGACATTTATCTAGTTCTGGCCAGTTCTGGAGGAATATGAGAAAGTCTATAGCCGCAGCACTCAGGCATGCTGACTACGAGGAAAATTTGAATCTTAGAAAAATTTGAAACATCTTGTTCTTTTTTTACTGGTAGTGGAAAACAGCAAGCCTCAATTTGGGTGTTCCTAAGGCTTTTCTGCTTGTGGTTCTACCCTTGAAGCCCTGAGTAGGAAAAGAACACAGCTAATGATGATTCATTGCACAATTAATCATCTAGCTCCTTCCCTACTTGGTTCCTGCTTGTATTAGAGCATTGGAGTTTTAATAACCTGAGAGCCGCTGATTGCAAATCAGCTAGGCCCTTTCTCAGATACATGATAAAGCAGTATCTATGCAATATTTATGCATGTATTGGGGAAAGCAGGGCTGGGATGTGGAAATGTTGGCTGCCTAGTTGTTTGCTTTTTAATAACTTTATTGGGGCATGGATTACATATCATATAATTAACCCATTCCAACGATACAACTCAGTGATCTCTAAGTAAATCTTCCAAGGCGTGTAATTACTACAATAATTAGTTTTAGAACATTTTCATTACCTCATAAGATCCCTTATGCCCACTTACTGTTAATCCCCATTCCTTTCCTCCCTCTTGCTACTCCAGGCAACCACTAATCTACTTCCTATATCTATTGATTTGCCTTTTCTGGACATTTCATATAAATGGCATCATATACAATGTGCTTATTTCACTTAACATAATGTTTTTGAGGTTCATCTATGTCATACCGTGCATCAGTAGTTCATTCCTTCTTTTTTAAATTGCTGAATAGTATAGTATTGTATGGATACCATATTTTATTTATCCATTCACCAGAAGGTGCACATTTGGGTTGTTCCCAATTTTGAGCTATTAGGAATAATGCTTCTAAGAATATTCTTGTGTAATTCCTTAAGTGAGCATAAATTTTCATTCCTCTTGGGTATATATCTAAAACTGGAATTGCTGAGTCATATGGTAAATTTCTGTTTAACCTTTTAAGAATTAGGGATGCCTGGTTTTGATTGATCCGCATTTCCATTTCTTCTGTTTCAGACAGTAAGGTTACATATATAAGATAGATTATGTTTCTTCATTGAATTCCACTGAAACACTATTAAGAGAAATTTTTCTCAGATTTTGGAAAATGCTTAACTGTTAACTTTAGTTTCCAATGTTACTGCATCTATTTTTTTTATCTTTGCTTTCAAGTATATTTTAATAGGGAGAAAGTCATAGCTTCATGTTTTATCAAGCCAAATTCTTTCTATTTGACTAACAATGTAAGTGATAAATTTTCTTTAAAATATAATACCTGAGTCACTGGGTGGCTCAGTCGGTTAAGCTTCTGCCTTCGGCTCAAGTCGTGACCCTAAGGTCCCGGGATTGAGCCCCACATTGAGCTCCCTACTCTACTAGGAGCCTGCTTCTCCCTCTGCCTCTGCCTCTGTGTGTGTGTGTGTGTGTGTGTGCGCGTGTGTGTGCATGTCTTTCATGAATAATTAAATAAAATCTTAAAATAAAAATAAAATATAATACCTTAGGAAATGAATCTGGGGATCCCTGGGTGGCACAGCGGTTTGGCGCCAGCCTTTGGCCCAGGGCACGATCCTGGAGACCCCGGATCAAATCCCACATCAGGTTCCCGGTGCATGGAGCCTGCCTTCTCCCTCTGCCTGTGTCTCTGCCTCTCTCTCTCTCTCTCTGTGACTATCATAAATAAAAAATAAAAAAAAAAAGGAAATGAATCTGATTCATCTGTGATTACTTTCCATAACTTCCTTAATATATGGAATATTTTATTTTTATTCCATTTATATCTCATGCTCTTATATTCATGCTTGTACTCCCCCTGGATACACATTTATTATTTATAAAGGCACTACTATATGTGTAGCTGTTAAGTTGCTCTCATGTCAAAAAAGATGCATGTGCACATGTGTATATTTTGAGCATTATATCAAGGGACTAAGTGAATTTACTTAGCCTAGAATATGGTACTTGTTTTTGTTCAATTTGAAATTTCAGAAATTTAGTGATTGCCCATTTATTCCATAATTACTTTGAAATGAACTAATTTGGTCAGATACAATACACTTCCAAAGGACATTACAATACCTCTTAATATGAAGCAAAATCAGATTATAACATTTCAATGAGCATGTGTTCTCTAGTGATATCTATAATAGACTGCAGATTTCAGATTCTGTTTATCCTTGTGTTTTAGAATTCACTGAGCAGTGTTTAAGATACGCTGAAATTCCTACCAAGACCTGACACACATACATATAAACACATGTGTGCTCCAACACATGTATATATATACTGATATATGCACATAGACATGCACGCTTACTCACATTCATTTGCTCTATGAATGTGAACCTACACATACAAACAAAACACACTCCATGGATGTGTTATTTCATTTTAAAAGCTTGGGTTCAGTTCTTTGCCTTTTTAAACATACTATGTGATTTTTTTTTAAGATTTTATTTATTTATTCATGAGAGACAGAGAGAGAGAGGGAGGCAGAGACACAAGCAGAGGGAGAAACAGGCCCCACACAGGGAGCCGGATGTAGGACTCGATCCCGGGTCTCCAGAATCACACCCTGGGCTGAAGGTGGCGCTAAACCGCTGAGCCACCTGGGCTGCCCCTGATTTTTTTTTAATTAAACCAATTACTTCTTCTCCTACTTTCTCTGACCCTAAAAATAGAAAAGAGCCAGTTTCTCAAGAATAGTTGGTTATTAGTGAATTAAACCTTGGAAACAAGATTTTTTTTCCAATCCATTTAAAATTCGCAGAGAAAATATTCTGTAATCATTCTTTTTTTTCCCCTGTAATCATTCTTTATTCATGATTTTTACCTACTTGGTATGTACCAAGTAGAGACAGCAAAGATTGTGATTGTCATGCTTTATTCATAAATGTTTTCATAAATTTGTTATAGGAAGTTAACTCAGTCTTTCTTCTTATGCCATTTGTTTTCAAGTAATTTCAACTATGTCTCTAGTAAATACCTATTATATTCTAAAGAATATCTAAGCCAAAAAAAAAAAAAAAACAAGTTAAGCAGAATTATTCTTGGTAGCAATCAAGAAAGATACAGGCAAAGACAGACAAAAAATCAAAATGATGTTGGGATCCCTGGGTGGCTCAGCAGTTTAGTGTCTGCCTTTGGTCCAGGGCATGATCCTGGGTTCCCGGGATCAAGTCCCACATCAGGCTCCCTGCATGGAGCCTGCTTCTCCCTCAGCCTGTGTCTCTGCCTCTCTCTCTCTCTCTCTCTCTCTCTCTCTGTCTTTCATGAATAAATAAAATCTTTAAAAAATCGAAATGATGTCAACATAAGAGCATGCTAAACCCACACTAATAAGATGAAATTTAATATGAATAAATGTGATGGTCTACAATGTGATTTTTTTTAAATGTACACAAATACAAAAGGATAGAAATATATTCGTAGCTATTTACATAAAAAGAGGCACTGTTTTCACTCTCTTCCAGTGTTTGGAGGGATTTAATATAGAAGACAAAGTAAATTTATTATTTAAATCACTTTAAGTTTTGTTTTGTTTTGTTTTAAGAGGGCTCCATACCCAGTGTGGGGGTGAAACACAGGGCTTGAACTCACAACCCTGAGATCAAGACCCAAGCTGAGATCAAGAGTCAGACACCAACCTACTGAGCCGCCTAGGCACCCCACTTTAAGTGATTTTTAACTTTAAGTAGATTTGAGTTCAAAATACAGACATTTTATACATTTTATCTCTTTATAAATGTAGAAGTATTGGCTTGCCTGCCTCAGGTGGGAGCAAGTTCCTGGAAAAGCACAGAGACTACATGGTATATAATGGACTCCTATAGGATACTGAATGGAAGATTAGTTTTCTTAGTCACCTTCCACATATGTGACCTTAGCAGTCCAGGGCAGTTTGAACATTCCACTGTCTCCAAGGGCCAAGCCAGTTATATAACTGTCTGTGTTAGACTGATGGGATACACTGGATATTATGTCTCAGTATTTAGTTCCAACCCAAGGATGTCATGCCATAATCAGAACCTAACTTTACCAGATCTTCCAATTTTTCCAACGAAGCTGGAAATCTTGATTTTCAAAATATAAATTGTCTATGTTGTAAAAATTGGCAACGAATTCCAAAAATTTTAAAGCACAGCTATGGGTTATCACTTTTTAACCTAGCCTAGGAATTATTCCAGAAATTTACAACTACTCCTTTCCAGTACATTTCAGAAATTATTGAATACTCTGATCTTTAAAATTCTATCACAAAATATCTTAAATGTGTAATCTATAAAGAATCATTTTATGGTACCTAAGTACCCATCCTCTAACATCCTGCCACTCTAGTGGCACTTCTGATGGCTCTATAAGCCTATTTCTTACAAGATTCTGAACTGATAGAAAAACTTGTGTATTAATAAGGTAGAAGCTGGTTGAGACACAGTATAAAAAAGACTGGCCAAATCATCATCTCAACTTACAAATGCTGGCTGCAGTGTATTTTTTCTCCTTTAGCTCAGTCTAGAAAAAGGCCATAAGTCACTGCTGTCACTGCCCAGCCATAATTTTCTAAATGCATTTTAGTTGCTAAATGCAATGGTGCTTAGAACTCAATTCATTAACAAGAGCAAATTAGAAGGGAATATAAAGCTCTGCATTTGCTAATCACATTCATAGCTTAGTAAGTGTACATTTATTGTGGATCTAGGCTCTAAGGCATAAAATAATTTTTTAACAATTATTTCAAAAGTCATTAACCCGGTTTTCAGATTAAAAAAAAAAAAAGCCTCAACTGAGAGTTTCCTGTCCTAAATCTATTGCTTGTGTGAAACTTTCTGAGGCATTTGCATGGTTCCTATCTAGTGTGATATATGATACAAATAACAGAGAAGCACTTACTTGTTTTTACCTTTTTAAAACAAGGTGGTCTTACTTAGGGATCAGTTTATTCTCGATAATTTGGAAGACCCACTAACAACCTATACCCTACTCCAAAAAAGGGCTTCTACAATGACATGAGAGTTTCTTGTCTGAGAACTCTCTTCCCAGTAATCTTGAGCCCCTTTGAGGGTCCCAGAATAGCTTAGAGAATACAGAAACCAATTCTTTCTAAGGATCCAGGAGTTTTTTTTTGATCCTATGGCATAAAGCACACAATGGAAAGCAAGCAGTTATTGGTTCCATGCCGAACACGAAGCTTGAACTCAAGACCCTGAGATTAAGGGTTGGTTGAGTGCTCTACTAACTAAGCCAGCCAGGTGCTCCTTTTTGGGTCCTAACTTTTAATTGTTTTTAATTTTTTTATTTATTTATGATAGTCATACAGAGAGAGAGAGAGAGAGAGAGGCAGAGACACAGGCAGAGGGAGAAGCAGGCTCCATGCACCGGGAGCCCAATGTGGGATTCGATCCCGGGTCTCCAGGATCGCACCCTGGGCCAAAGGCAGGCGCCAAACCGCTGCGCCACCCAGGGATCCCTGGGTCCTAACTTTTAAAAGGAATATTCTTCGCAAAGAATTTTTAAGACCCAACTATTGCAATTTCAACTCCAGTTCCTCACAACTTCACTCCCTCTGGTTCTATAGCATAACCACATCCCATTAAGAAGAGAAGCCTCCGTTTCTTTTTTCTTTCTCTCTTTTTTATTATTTGTTTATTTATTTATTTGTTTGTTTTCTCTTTCTGATATCCCATGGCCTTTAAGATCTCTTAGATATTTGGGGGTTAAGTTCAATACTTTGCTCTTCAGTTTTCTAGCTTACCTGAATTTCACTCACATGGAAAGTGAGTTCCAATGTAAAAACACGTATGCACTCTTAGCAAGCAATATGCTAGGAAAAGAGTTCCCAAGCAATTACTGGTACCAAACTGACTTTCATAAAGGAAAAATACTATGTAGCTCTAGAGCCACTTAGAGGCACGTGGCCTTGAGATAATCCCAAGTCTTAAAAAGGCAAATAGATTCAAATGTTTTCCCTTTCATTGGTGGCCTAGTGTGATACCATGCTCTACAAAGCTCACTCATTAATATTCCTTAGCAATAAAGAATGTATACAACTCTGTAGTCAGCCTGCTGTAGATATCTACCTCAGCACAAAGAGGGAAGGATGGAGGACACAAGAAAAGGAACATGTTTGGATTCTTCTATTTAAAAATAGAGTAAGAAAAATTTGGCAGTGGTTTGAGGTTTTAACAGCAAAAGAAGTAACTTTTCCAGCTCTTAAAAGTGTTTATTTAGGAGGCACCTGGGTGGCTCAGTCGATAAAACATCTCCCTTTGGCTTAGGTCATGATCCCTGGATCCCTGGGATCAAGCCCCGTGTCGGGCTCCCTGCTCAGTGGGGAGCAGGTGCAGGGCCCCGCCTCCCTGACATACACTTCGGAAGCCGATTGCCTCTCCGCATCTGTACCGTGGACCTCGGTGTCAATACCTATAAGGGCGTTGCTATCTTTCCTAAGAATGAAAAGTTCACAGATTTTTTATTAGAATTTTCTGGGAACAAATCCCAGATTTAAACTGTTGATCAGTCTCCTTTCCTGACTCTCCCAAGATTGTTTCTTGGAATAGATTAATTAATGGTGACTTTCTTTTCCCCTCGTCTCTCCATTCCGTTCTTTTCTAAATTCTGGTCTTCTTAACTAACAATCAGTAGAAATTTGAGAGATCTAATCCTTACATTACAGTTGAGGATTTTCTGGGTACAGCTTCCTTTAAACTCTTTACCTTTCAGTTCTGTAAAATGATTTAAGTAGAAAGTCTTGTAAAATTAAAGTTGTTTTTCTTCCTCTGCCTGGGAAAGTTATAGAAAAAAAAGGACAAAATTTGGTAAACTCAAGGTGGAACTGACATATACATAAGAAACCGAGATCTAGGGAAGCACTGTAAATGTGTATGCATCACTTCTTCCTGAAAAGGAAGAACAAAAGTTAAGTTCAAATGTGCTAACTTCAAAAATGTGCTGAGCCAGACCCTGTAAGAAGCCTGACTGTTAGGATGAACTTTATTAGCTTTTAACTCCTATCACACCTTGCGGTGCTAATTGAACGCCTACTTTTATGAAAAGAAGCATCTGCAATCTGGAACCGAAAGGTGAGCCTTTATAATAATTTATTTAAAGCCCAGTTTGATTAAAAAATACTTTATGGAATCAAAATATTGACAAAAGCAGGAGAAAAATAAAAGCAAGGAAAGTCCATTGAGCTTTATTTTTTCGTATATTTGACAACTGCCTTCAACTCTTCTTTTTGATCTTTTACACGAGTCTTTTGCTTTTGTGGAATTTGAATAGGGATTTGTTTTGTTTTGTTTTGTTTTGTTTTTCATAGATTATCAACTGGGGCTTTTTCAATTCCAACGGCGAAAAATATTTGTAATGTATTAGCTTTTGCTCTGTAACAACCATCCCAAAACTTAGTGGTTTAAAACAACAGCTGTTTGTTTATTCAATCCTGCAGTCCTCTATATGGATTATTTTGATCTCAGTTGGGTCCCTGGATTTATTGTTGCTCTGCTGACAGCTAACAGTCAAGGCTCCGTGTGTCTGGAAGTTTGCTGACTATTGTCTAGGATTACGGGTATAAGGAGGCCATGTGACTTTCCGTCTAGCAGGCTACCCTCGGCTTGTCATGTGGGTTGCATGTGTCCAAGAGATAGCGGGCAGAAAGTGCCAGATCCCTTGTGGGAAGGCGCTGGAACTAGCCTGTCACCTCTCTTACCAAAATTTTACTCCCACCACATTTCATTGCTCAGAGCAAGCCAAAAGGCCAGCCCTGTTTGAAGAGGCCTCTTGATGGGGTGCATTGCAAATGGGCTGCCTATTGGGAGGGGAAAAATAAAACCGGTTTTGTAAACAGTCTTACTGTGGAAAGCCTTTATCACTGAAAAAAGTCTCATATATAACAGACGGTGGTTGGAACCCAAAGGTTAGTTGTCTTTATGCCCATAATTTCCAGACTATTTTTTGTAGACCCTTGACTGATGACCTGGGTTTGCAGGCAGGAAGAAAGGCCAAGGCTCTGGAGACTTTGAGAGCCAGGGTCAGGAGAGAAACTATGCGAAAGGAGCCGATGAGCAGAAGCCACAACACCAGATAGCCCATCAAAGAGTGCTGGCACCTGATATCCTTTACAAAATGATTTTGAGACCCAGAATTTTAATTTTTTACACTGGGGAAAATGAGATTGGTCAAAAATCAAGAAAAGGATTAGAGCAGAGTGAGGATATAGCACATGTCCTATTTTAAACACTTTCCAGCTCATACCTTTTTTTTTTTTTTTTTTTTTTTTTTTTTGCTCTTTAGACTTTTTCTGTAGAAAACAATGAGACATTTTTATTTTTACAAGCTCTAAATGGACTCTTATGTGTTTGCTTGTTTTGACCTTCTGCCAACTGCTCCGGTTGGATGCTTCAAAAATGAATCCATGTAAGGAGCAAGGTCAAAGTGGTCATTTCTTCATTTGGTTGATATTGTCTGAGCAACCTCCCTGTACCAGGTATATTTCTGAGAGTAGGAAGTATAATGAAGAGTACAGAGTTCCTGCGTGGGTAGAGCTCACATTCCAGAATGAGGAGTTAGACATGAATCAAATACACAGGTCAGAGGAGATACGGAGGAAAATAAAGCAGGGGTGAAGACCAGCAGTGCAGGAAGCAAGAGAGGAGGGAGGTATTTTATAGGGTGTTACTGTTACCTGATATGAAATGGTTGGGGAAGGCCTCTGATGACGGAGCCTGCAGGAGTTGCAGGGGTGGGTATGAGCGTGTAGGAGGGGAGAGTGTTGCAGGCAGAGGAAAGGCCCCTATTTGGAGCAGGCTTGGCCTGTTTGGGGAAGCACAAGGATGTTTGTGACCTGAGAACAAGGAAAGCTGGGGAGGAGCGGGGTGGCAGATGAGGCCCAAGAGCTTGTTTGGGGGAGGGGGCAGGCTGAGCTCAGGGAGCAGAGCAGCGGATTCTCAGAGCACATTGCACTCACCGTGGGAACTTTGAAAAAAAAAAGTGCCTGGGCCTCACCCCCAGAATCTATGTTAGTTGGTCTGGTTGAAGCCTGGTGAAGTCTTTGTAAAATATCACCAGGATAAATCCACTGTGTGACTGAGGTCTCCTCGCCTTCGTGAAGTGTGACTCTGATTCTGAGTGAGAGGAAACACTGCCGGGAGTTTCTGCACAGAATGGCATGACCCGATCACCGTAGCATCCCTCCTTCACCCACGTTCCCTTTGCCCCCTGCCAAGAGCATGTCTTAGTATAAAGCTTGGGATCCTGCTCCCCCTTTTTAAGGGACAGAGTGGAAAATGTGGTCATGAGCAAGATCTCTGGGTGCTCTTGCTGGCCCCTTCTCTGGTAGGTGTCAAGGATCTAAGAGGAGGGAAGGAGGAAGACGTCTAGAGCCTCTCCTATCGCCCCTTCAAGGTGCGTTGAAGCCTGTCTTAGTCTCTTCGGGCTGCTGTAACAAAACACCTCCTGGGTGGCTTACAAACAACAGACACTTATTTCTTACAGTTGCGGAGCCTGGAAGCCAGAGATCAGACTTGCGCCCTCCTGGCCGGGTGAAGGCCTCTTCCAGGCTGCAGACTTGTATCCTGGCTGGGCAGAAGGGGCCCGGGAGCTCTCTGGGTCTCTTTCGGTGAGGGCACTAATCCCATCCACGAGGGCTCCTCCCTTATGACCTAAGCGCCTCCCAAAGGTCCCAGCACAGTGGACAGTAGGATTTCAACACATGAATTTGGGTGGGGGCAGGACATAAACATTCAGACCACAGCAGAGCCACAGTTGCTGCCCTTCTCAGCTTTCCTCTAGCCTTCCCTCGGAAATCCCCGTGTCTCTTTCCCAACATTGCCCTAAATTGATAGGATGTCTGTGAGAACCCATGAGTGTGTGTGTCACTGATGTCGCTGATGAGCCCTCTGTTGAAAACAGACACATTGCTCACGTGTGACATACGTAAACTAGGGCCCCGAGCCCATGCAGCAGTGGCATAACAGCTTAGGGAAGAATATGCTCAGAAATAACATAACCCTGAACTTCTCCTCCTTTGGAGGAACTTTGTAATGTAACCACTCGGAACAAGAACTCTGAAGCTGGATGACTTACATCCCGATTCCAACACTTAATAGCTGAATGATTTATCCTTTGTGTGCTTCACATCACGATGTCGAACTCCTACGACTATTGTAAGATCTAATGAGTACATACGAAGCGATTAGAAATGTGCATGACACACAGTTAGTGCTTGGTCCAACCTAGATATTAAGACAGCGAGGGTTTCCTTCTTGATTTCATCACCGTATGCGTGGATCGCTTTAATTTTAGCAAAAACATACCATGTTCTAGACAGGCATTCCCCTTCCAATTGCTGACGACCTAAAGATGCTGCATATTAAAAAGTGAACCAAATTTCAGTTGAGGGGGGAAAAAAGGGCATTTTTAGAACACAAACAATCCATTTTATATAATTGCTACGCAAGCATGTTTTTTGTTTTTTGGGTTTTGTGGGGGTTTTTTTGTTTTTGTTTTTTTGGTTTTTTGTTTTGAAAAACCTTTAAATTCCTGGCCTTCCCATGGATAAAAAAGACTAGCAGCCTCTTTTGGACTAGTTGAAGCTGGGAATGAAAAGAATTAAGATGTGGACGTGTTTTCAACACACTAATCTAGAGAACCATCTGAAGTGCCTCCTCCAAGAGCAAAGATGAAAATACGAGATTTAGTTCTGGCGTTTCCCAACCGCTGGCCTGAAGAGATTTCTGGATTTAGTCAGTGCAGCAGGAGCAGAATGGGGGGGGGGGCAGTGAGGGAGATTTAAACTTGCAAGGAAGAGACTGGACTTACATCAGTTCTCCAACTTCCTCTACCCAAATAAGTCTTAACCTTGTTTTATTGGAGTCAGACAGTTGATAAAAACTTACTGGACTATGAAACGATGGTTAAATATTTATTGAAAATTTCAATATGATACTTGGAGGTACCTGTCCTAGAGGTGCCTTACAGGCGGTTTACCTTTTTATGCAAGGGGAAATCACTTTTCAGAGCTTTGGGTCTGACACCTTCCTTGAGTGATATTAAAATAAAAATGAAATAGAAAATGCCTCTTAGGAAAGGATGGCCTGCCTGGTTTCAGCCCTTCCCTGGTATTAATTGAGAGGGCTCATTTTGCCATCGCCCCATAAAGTCTGAGTCTCCCAGCTGCACAAGCTGACCTCGTGCTCTGCAAGCGTCTCCTTTGCCTCAGCCCTGCAGTGTCTCTACCTCCGTGACTGCTTGTCCAGAGTCAGCAAGTCTGTAAAGCTGACACAGCTAGCCCCCCGAGTCCTTGCTGCTGCTGCTTTCATTTGCTTTTATTTCTGTTGAAATTCTGTACACCCTTCGAAGACCCGCCATCTCAGATGATTTCCTCGGGTTTCTCCAGGTCTGGAGTCCTAGTTGCCTCTCTGTCCTCTCCATCTTTTGTTTGTTCCTCATTCATTGGCAGTTCGTTGATTCTGTCTACTGTTGTAGCTAATCACCTGCGTCCCTCTCATCATGAACAGTTAGCTCTTTGGTGGGGAGGAGAGTAAACTGTCTCCCAGTCGCATTTGTATGGCTGTATGCGGTATTGCGTATAGGCTGACTCAACTAATGTCTATGGGATGAGTGGGAAATAAAGACTCCTAAAATACTCTCAGAAAAAAAAATTAAAAGTAAAGTACTCTCAGAATTAGCGTATACTTGCCCTCATTTCCCTTGCATGGCATCCCCTTACTTGGTGGCCCTTTGGACTTCTCCTTTTGTGTGTCTTTGTTTCTTCCGTGACCGTCTAGCTGCAGACACCTTTTGCTTGCAACAGCCTTAGTCAGTATCCTTCAAGATCCGAGTCGTGCCATCAGCATCATTTGCTCTCCTCAACGTTTTGTGACAGGCTTACTGAATTGAGGCCCAGAAAGAGATTTTCTATGTGGGATGCTTTGGTTTTCCTGTTCCTTTCTTCTCTCTCTTTGACTGGTTGACTCCTCCTCGACCAGATTCAGGATAAGATGTTACTTCTTTCTGGAGACTGTCCCTAGCTCCCCGCACCCTCTCCAGCCCCAGACTGGCGTAAGCCTTTCTCCTTTATGATCTAATACAATAAAGATGAAAAAGACTTGGGTCAAAATGTGGTCCTGCTGCTCATTGAGCAGTGGCGTTAGACTGTCGCTTCTCAAACGTTATGCATCAGAATCACCTGGAGCGCTTACGACATCAAACGGGGGTGTTTTAAGAATTAATTGAGGTAAAGTGTTTGACATGAATTATTGCTCAATCATTGCTGGTTCATATTGTTTTTACAGTGTCGTTGCTTTCATCGCACTGTTCTAAATTACAGGCCAGACCATTTGCCAAGTAATTTAGGAAACTCATGCCGAGCAGTGACTGTGCCAGTTTTAGTATCACCTGGATCACAGGTGCCTAACAAAGTCCATTACTAAGCACTAACTGAACGTATGACGTGATTAAAACACCCTCAAAAGTATTCAACAAAGTATTTAATAAAGTGAATCTGTGTGCTTCTCTGTAGGTCGGTTCTGCACAGACAGTTCAGGATCCCCCAGTTCAGCTTGCTACCTTCCCGGCTTTTCGGGCGACTGCTTTCGTGGAGCAGCTGCTAACCCACGTTTGGTTATGGTGAATCAGCCCTCACAGCTTTTGTTTCCAAGGTTCCACAAGCAAGCAGCACAGAGGACACCTCTCTGTAAAGAAGTAGAAATAAATAAAAATAAATAAATAAAAAATAAAAAATAAAAAATAAAAAAATAAATAAGCACGCTGGCCATTCGCTCGGCTCTATAGTCTGGATTCTGGACTGAAGGAACGCAGTGGCATCCCCGTATTCCGCTGCCTCCTGGGCCTGAACATATCCTGCATTTAACATGGGATATGGTTACACATTAACATGGGAAAACTGTAATTTGGAGCTCTCTGCAAATTCATGAAGCCTCCGCTTTGGGGAAGCCTCTCCTGCTTTTCCATTCATTTTCCTCATTTCTATGCCCCCATCCTCCTTTTTGCCCTCAGAACCTCATATTTTATGAATATGTTCATTATGAATAGGTTTCATTAGTTCAGCAAATACTTTTTCCAATCTCTGCCCCGGGACCAGCACTATTCTGAGGGTGGCGATGTTGCACTGAGACAAAGCACCTGCTTCAGGGAACCTAAAGCATGGCACTTAGCAAAGTGTATGCTAATCGTTTGCTTCGCTCTGTCTCCCACGGTGATTGTGAGCTTCCGGATGGTGAGCGCACTATTTAATTGATCTTTGGATATTCAGTTCCCTATCAGGCGTGTGGTAGGTATCCACACGTCTGGATTAGTGCTTATACAGAGGGATCTTCCTTATTAGGTTGGTGCCGAGAAATGGCACAAAGTACCAGAGGTCATGTATGGCTGGTCCCTGAAAGGATCTGGTGCTAGATATTGTTTATTTTTTAACCTACAAATGTTGTTTGTCTGAATTCCAATTAGGGACAAATGATACATAACAATCCAAATTTTTTTGTCCTTTTTTTTTTTTTTGGTGTTCAATTTGCCAACATATAGCATAACACCCAGTGCTCATCCCGCCAAGTGCCCCCCTCAGTGCCCGTCATTCAGTCACCCCAACCCCCTGCCCACCTCCCCTTCCACTACCCCTTGTTCATTTCCCAGAATTAAGAGTCTCTCAGGTCCTGTCTCCCTCACTGATATTTTCACTCATTTTCTCTCCTTTCCCCTTTATTCCCTTTCACTATTTTTTACATTCACCAAATGAATGAGACCATATAATGTTTGTCCTTCTCCGATTGACTTATTTCACTCAGCATCATACCCTCCAGGTCCCTCCACGTCGAAGCACATGGTGGGTATTTGTCGTTTCTGATGGCTGAGGAATATTCCACTGTCTACATAGACCACAGCTTCTCTACCCATCATCTGTCCATGGACACCGAGGCTCCTTCCACAGTGTGGTTACTGTGGACATTGCTGCTATGAACATCGGGGTGCAGGTGTCCCGGCGTTTCACTGCATCTGTATCTTTGGGGTAAATCCCTAGCAGTGCAATTGCTGGGTCATAGGACAGATCTATTTTTAACTTTTTGAGGAACCTCCACACAGTTTTCCAGAGTGGCTGCCCCAGTTCACATTCCCACCAACAGTGCAAGAGGGTTCCCCTTCCTCCACATCCTCTCCAACATGTGTTGTTTCCTGTCTTGTTAATTTTCCCCATTCTCACTGGGGTGATGTGGGATCTCATTATGGTTTTGACAATCCATATTTCTAGCTTCTCTAGAAAAAGCCCGCGTTCTTGTGTTGCACCGACCAGCTGCAGCCAGTTCTCAGCCAGCTTGCTCCTCAGGTGGAGCCTGTCCGCTCCAGCTCACTGTTACGATTCCCTACTGCGTTACGTGTGTCTGTGTGCACACGGCATTGTATTTGCGTGCACAGATGTGTGGTGAGGAAAGAGCCAAATTCTTCAAATTCTATGCAGATCCACTGACCGTTTGTCTTCACAGGCTGATGAAAACCTGTCTTCAACTGGAAGTACCTTATTCCTCTTTTTGTTCTTTGGTGACGTAGAACGCTAACAAGGATTTGCTTTTGTTTGAAATATGAACTATATTGGGTCATCAGTCTTCAATTTTACCCAGACAGTTTTCTGCGGTTTCACAGTGGGTTTCCTATCTTCTTCAGATTATTTAGATAATTGCCAGTTCCTCAGCCCAAAGTAACAATACATTAAAATCTATCCGGTTTGGATTTTTTTTTTTCCTCCTTTAGGATCATTGAACCTAACATGATTTATTTGGTTTGGTTTTGTCATAGGACATTAGAGATGCTTTTAAAAACATAAAATTGCGTTCAAATGATAGTGTACCAGACTAAATATGTTCGTGCTCTGTTTTCAGCTATCCTTAAAAAGAAGAGGAAGCAAAGATTTGCCAAAATCTGAAAAAAAGACTCAACAGACTCCCACAGAGGTATGTGGAAATAAAATTTCATCTAGTACATCAATTGAGCACCTTTTCTAATTGTATATAATTACAAGCTACATCTGTAAATGGACGTTGTAGCCAGATACACTCATGTAAAAAAAAAAAAAAAGTTTGATTATGCACATCCTGTAGCCGTGGATGCAGGCAGTATGAAGCATTCAGGGTCTTTGCTTATAAAGCTAACACCAAGCTCCCAATTCTTGCTTCCATTGTAAGCACACCCGGAGTATCATCAGTACCTTGTGTGCTGCTGTGTTTGAGAACTGCATGCACGGTGCTCATCCTCTTCACTCCTAATGAATGCGGCCAATAGAAGGGCTGTTCCTATAGCATCAGGAGTGAGTAGAGAAAGGAATGTCATAGGAAGGGATGGCGAGGTGAGAGAGAGGCTTGTGATGAGAAGGCCCTAGAATGAAGGAATTCTCCATGCCAGTGATTGGGGGAGCAAAAGAAAGGAAACAGAGAAATAAAAATAAAACTTCTGAGTAAAAGATGTTTTAAAGGATGCCTGTCAGGCTCAGTCAATGGAGCGTGTGACTCTTGATCTTGGGGTTGCAGGTTTGAACCCCACCTTGAGTGTAGAGATTTTTAAAAAATAAAACCTAAAAAAAAAAAAAAAAGATGTATTCAACACGGACTTGTTAAGAACTTTAGAAACACAGCCACCGTGAAGACTAGCTCTGCTTTCAGGATGAGCAGAGGGTGACGATGGGTGTAATGAAGGAGATTTTAAAACAGAAGAGGAGATATTTGGGGGCAGAAGTGACATGATGGCTCCCCAAAGACACTTGGGTAGTCATTGACTTTTGCATGTGTCCGCTAGAGTCTCATAGTATAGCATACCCTCTTCTAGTCTTACAAGTTGTTTTCTCATGAGCTAATAATTCTAACTATGGCAATACTGAAATATCAAAACTTGGAAAGTTGATCTCAATGTTTTTACAAACACAACTTATTAAATGCTTTTTGAAGAGATTTATTTATTCATTTTCAAGAGAGAGCATAAAAGTGGAGGGAGTGGCAGAGGGAGGGAGCCTCAAGTAGACTCCCCACCGAGCTCAGAGCCCACTGCGGGCCTCAATCCCACAACCCGTGAGACCATGACCTGAGCTGAAACCAATAGTCAGATGCTTCATCCAGCTGAGCCCCCAGGTGCCCCAGAGAACACGACATATTAAATGTTTATCTTCCCTTTTCCTCTCTCTTTCTGCTCTGTTCTTGGTTAACTTTCCCCTGGTCCTGGCACAAGGCCCTCGAGACGCGCCAGCAGTTCAGAAATCCCAGAGTCTCATCGCGAGGCCATGAGTCCATTTTGCACCTTCCTCGCTGTTCTCTCAGTGAGATCAAAGATGCTCCGTCACTACGGCTTTCTCACTCTGCCTTTGCCAGAACTTTAGCCACCCGGCTGTGCATATTTTGCTGTGGCTCATTTCACGAGTTGCCATCAGTTCTCTCCTGCACCTCATCGAGGGACAAGGGGCTATAGGCTCAATGCCCAAGTCAGCTTTAATCAGCAGTTTATTTCTTTTAAAACTCACGTTTGGCCTATTCTTACACTTGCCATGTTCAAGTTTATTTTTTTCAACAATAGTCTCTTATCCAGGAATCTTTAACCGCTTATTTCTAGCTCCATGACCCTCCGACTCCATGGGCACACGGGCACCTTTCTGCAAAAGACACCCACAGCCTCCGTCAATGTCTTAGTGGGACCTAGGACCTCACAAGAGACCTCGCAGCCCACCAGTTTTTATTTCATGGCCCAAACACCTGGGAAACTTATAAGCGTGCTGTTGTTGCCTACGAAGTTCGTCCTAGTGTTTCCAGTTCATTTGTCCAAAGAGATTATCACCTGTAGTTTTCCAAAAACCCACCCCAGCAGATTGACTGGGACCATCTGGGATGGGAGAGCTCCATGATAAAGTAGTCCACAGGTGATTCTGTTGCTCGTTCAAGGTTGAGGGCCATCGATTCTTAGATTACTCTTTCCGTATTCTCCTCCCACGCTCAGCCAGGCCAGATTGTAGTCACGGCTCATGTTATTCAGCTTTGACTTGTCGGGGTCTAGCGTGTGATACTGCACCATGTCCAATACGCACTTTTGGATCCTCCCATGCCCCCTTTATCTAGGTTGAGCCAAATGAAATTGCCTACACCCTGTGAGTTTGACCTGTGCAAACAGCAATCCCATACGGTTCACCCTACTATTATCTGTACGGATCCATACTTCATTTTTATTTGCTTCAGCTTCGTCAATAATAGTGTTTCCATGTTCCTTCAGCAGCACCGTGACTTTATTTACCGAGCAGTGGTATCGCACAGAAATGAAGAACAGTCATTTCTTCAGAGTGAGGGGGGAGCCCGCCTCACTGGGCCCCCGTGTGGCCTTAGATGACTCACTTATTCTGTCTCTGCCTTTGTTTCCTCATCTGTAAAACGGGATCATAGGAGAGAGCTGTTGTATGAATTAAATGTGTTTAAAGCACATGATTCATTGAGAGTGCAACTTAGCTTCTGGTAGTGGCTAAGTCCAAGCCAGGCCCAGCTCACTTCTTTTGGCCCCTCATCATTTTATCCTTCTGCACATGCCATTCATATCTTCTTAAGAGTGAGTCTTCAACATCCACGAAAATAAGACACGACTTGCTTCACATCTCAAAGCATGGTAGTATTTCCTGCCTGGCATTCTCTGTAAAAAGTAGGAGCAAGCACGTACTGCGCAGTTATTGTCAACCAGCCATTTTCCAGGCCACCTTGGACCTAACGTCATCAGCATTTATGTACAGTATTTCCATGCTCACTTGCAAACGCAGCTGTAATACTTTGGTTACGGGGTTACAGGCTGAGCATGCGGGATGCATCAGCATATGGGGTTCTTAAGCTCTTGGCATTCTAGAACCTATCACACTTTGTGTATCGAAGAGATTTCTTTTTAAACAAATACAAAATAATTACTGTGGGGCCCATCATTCTCCCTCCCTCATAGGGACTTCCTTCCAAATAGTGTAGGTCCAGATCTTAAAATGACATTTATGTTTCCATTCCTTTGAGGCAGGAGAGCACACATGTACACAAATCAGGGAGCCTTCTCTTTCATACTCGCTTACCACACCTGGTGAAGTGTGATTCTGCTCCAGTCCATGAGTTAGATCACATCCAGTGCTATTTGGGTTAGATCGAAACTGCAGCATTTCACTCCCATTTTTTTTTTTTAATTTGCAAATAAAGATCTCCCCGTGCAGGCAAGGAGTTGTCCCATGCATGTAGCCCAACCTAACTTCCCAGTCTCCTCCACTCTTACTTCCTAGCAAAGCCTGGCCTAGGGAAATATTGGATGTGCTTATTTCTGATCACCTTTGTAGGCAAACATGGTCTCTAATTCCTGCACGATATTTGACTCTCCTGCCCCCTGCCAAACCTTTCACCATGGCTTATGTGTCTCTCTTCGTTTCCTTCTTCTCTTCGCTTGCTCAAAACCCCTGCCACAGCTTCAGCCGTCCCCTCCACACACCTCACTCTCACGTCTGTGCCTTTGGACCCAAACTCTCTGCAGGGCCCTAGATGTAATCTCGGGCCTGAGATTCCACTTGCCTGTTGATGGATGTTTCCACTAGATATCCCTCCAGTGACACGCCTCAAAGATAGCATTTTAAGACACTTGGTTTGACCCACCTTCTTCACACCTCCTCCTCTCTGTTCATCCCCTACTCCTGTTATTAGCAGTGCCCTCCATCAAGACACGTAAGGTGGAAACATTAGGGTTATCTGTGATTCTTCTGCTGATATGATATTAAACATTGCTGTGTGTCCTGGGTTTCATACCCACTGAATTAGTGAGGGCCCAACAGAGTCTCTTGTAGAGCGGCGTGTCCCCTTGTGAAGTGGATTTTCATGTCAAATCTTTCTGAGACATACATTCTCATCCTTCTCTCTCACTGTGCTCCCGAGAGTCTCTCAACTCTTCTCTCCGTGCCTCTATCCTTTCTCCTAAACCCCTTCTAGAGGAAAGTATACAAGCCAATACATCCATTGTCTTGTATTTTATCCCATTGTCCTACTTTCCTTCTCTTGTGCTGCTTTTCCAGAGGCAACATATACAGTGGAAAGAATAAGAGTTTTGAACCCAGCCTGGATACAGATGTGTTCTGTCCTTTACTAACCTGGGCTCTACCAAGTTCATGTCAGGGTGTGATGACATAAAGAATGTGACAGTCAGGCTCCATGCGCTCCACGGCTCTCAGCCCTTCTGTCCTAATTCTCATTAGCAGATGGGAGGACAGGAGACCTGGGCGCTGCTCTCCATCTCTTCCATCCCAAAAGCTTTGGGCCATCTCTAATGAGCATCTCTAGCAGAAGCATATTATTCTCACCTGCCTCACCAGTGGGTGCTGCTGCTTTACCACAATTCATCTCAAACACAATGGACTCATCGCTGGGCAAGGAAGGCATTTTTATTTCCATTTTAAAAATGATCCAGGGCACCGGAGTGGTTCAGTGGGTTCAGTGTTTGCCTTCGGCTCAGGTCATGATCTCAGGGTGCTGAGATCCAGCCCCACATAGGGCTCCCTGCTCAGTGGGGAGTCTGCTTCTCCCTCTCCCTCTGCCCTTTCCACCACTGCTCGTGCTCTCTCTCTCTCTCTCAAATAAAGAAAATCTTTTAAAAAAACATTTAGGGGATCCCTGGGTGGCGCAGCAGTTTGGCGCCTGCCTTTGGCCCAGGGCGCGATCCTGGAGATCCGGGATCGAATCCCACATCAGGCTCCCGGCGCATGGGGCCTGCTTCTCCCTCTGCCTGTGTCTCTGCCTCTCTCTCTTTCTCTCTGTATGACTATCATAAATAAATAAAATTTAAAAAAAAAATAAAATAAATAAAAATAAAAAAATAAAAAAACATTTAGAAATCAGGAAAACAAAATTCACAGAAGTTACACAATCGACCCTACATACATACTTAGAATTTGGGGAAATTGTCCTCAGGAAATGTGTCCTTGGGCATAATAAGGTACTTTGGTATTAGCTCTCAGCAGGTTGATTTCCAGTTTTTGGAAAACTTCTAATCACTCCTCAGCTTAGTCAGTGATTAGGGTTTGCAGTTGTCCAAAGAATTGTGAGAAGAGCTCCTATAGGATCTACTCCGTCTTCCATTTAGGCAGAAGCAACTTTATTCATTTCAGACTGATAGGAATATATCTTACTTTTAAAATGATCTGGGTGAAAATGCTTGCCAGTTTCTCCTTGGATGGGGCCATTCCAGGGTTAAGTTTTCCTTGCTTTAAGTAAGGCCTTCAAGTAAGCAATCCTGCCCTGAATAAAGACGGAGAAGAGAGGACTTTTTTTTACTCTTGCAGAGCCATCACGGGCCTTAGAGTCAGACAGGAATGCATTCAGATTGTACCTTTGTCTTTTGCTCCTTACTAGTTACGGGACATCTTTATTAATATCTATTATTAAGTCTACTCTAAACAGTAAAGTAGGTCCTATGTATAAAGAAGTTTACAGAATTTGGCCGAGAGTCGGTGCTCCATCAATGGTAGTGAGCACGCAGCACGTGTGTCCTCCAGGGAATAGGTTTCACATTACGATCAGAGGCATTCAAATCACGCAAGAAATGAAACCTGCAAAATGCACATTGTTGAAGTGACAGCCCCACAGTTGTGCTCAGTTACAACCTATGATAATCTCTGGACGGTGACGACCATAGTGTTTCTCTCAGGATGTTTCTTTCTCCTTGTGTTGCTGGCATGTGACCTTGTCCTAATGTTTTATCTGCCGAATAATTTAAGCGCTTTGTAGAAAATAAACAGCACCTGAGGATCCCTGGCTGGCTCAGTGGTTTAGTGCCTGTCTTCAGCCCAGGGTATGATCCTGGAGTCCCGGGATCGAGTCCCACGTCGGGCTCCCTGCATGGAGCCGGCTTCTCCCTCTGCCTGGGTCTCTGCTTCTCTATCTCTCATGAATAAAAATCTGTAGAAAGAAAGAAAGAAAATAAACAGCACCTACTTCTGTGTGTCTCATTAAAGCTTAACCACAAGAAAAAGCGGGCAGCCCTGGTGGCTCAGCGGTTTAGTGCCTGCCTGCAGCCCAGGGCCTGATCCTGGAGTCCCGGGATCAAGTCCCATATCGGGCTCCCGCAGGAGCCTGCTTCTCCCTCTGCCTGTGTCTCTGCCTCTCTCCCTCTCTGTGTGTCTCTCATGAGTAGATAAAATGTTTTTTTAAAAAGAAAAAAAAAGACACAAGAAAAAGTCACCACTTTTGCAGGCGTACTTTTTCTGTTTTCTGGATCTCCATAGAAATGATCTCCTGTTGTCTCCCCCCTCCCCCCCGCCCCGTTTCCCACATGAGGAGGACAACGAAGACCTCAAGTGCCAGCTGCAGTTCGTGAAGGAAGAGGCCGCTCTCATGAGAAAGAAAATGGCCAAGATCGACAAGGAGAAGGACAGGTTCGAACACGAGCTCCAGAAGTACAGGTCGTTCTACGGGGACCTGGACAGCCCCCTGCCCAAGGGCGAGGCGGGGGGCCCTCCGAGCACCAGGGAGGCCGAGCTCAAGCTGCGCCTGCGGCTGGTGGAGGAGGAGGCCAACATCCTGGGCCGCAAGATCGTGGAGCTGGAGGTGGAGAACCGAGGCCTCAAGGCCGAGCTGGACGACCTGCGCGGCGACGACTTCGGCGGCTCAGCCAACCCGCTGATGCGCGAGCAGAGCGAGTCCCTGTCGGAGCTGCGGCAGCACCTGCAGCTGGTGGAGGACGAGACGGAGCTGCTGCGGCGCAACGTGGCCGACCTGGAGGAGCAGAACCAGCGCATCACGGCCGAGCTCGCCAAGTACAAGTACAAGTCGGGCGGCCACGACAGCGCGCGCCACCACGACAGCGCCAAGAGCGAGGCGCTGCAGGAGGAGCTCAAGGCCGCGCGGCTGCAGATCAACGAGCTCAGCGGCAAGGTCATGCAGCTGCAGTACGAGAACCGCGTGCTCATGTCCAACATGCAGCGCTACGACCTGGCCTCGCACCTGGGCATCCGCGGCAGCCCGCGCGACAGCGACGCTGAGAGCGACGCGGGCAAGAAGGAGAGCGACGACGACTCGCGGCCGCCGCACCGCAAGCGCGAGGGGCCCATCGGCGGCGAGAGCGACTCGGAGGAGGTGCGCAACATGCGCTGCCTGACGCCCACGCGCTCCCTCTACGCCGCGCCCGCCTGGCCCAAGGGCTTCTCCGACCGCCAGCACCTCAAGGACATCCGCTCCGAGGCCGAGCGCCTGGGCAAGACCATCGACCGGCTCATCGCCGACACGAGCACCATCATCACCGAGGCGCGCATCTACGTGGCCAACGGGGACCTGTTCGGGCTGATGGACGAGGAGGACGACGGCAGCCGCATCCGCGAACACGAGCTGCTCTACCGCATCAACGCGCAGATGAAAGCCTTCCGCAAGGAGCTGCAGACCTTCATCGACCGCCTCGAGGTGCCCAAGGCGGCGGACGAGCGCGGCGCCGAGGAGCCCATATCCGTGAGTCAGGTACAGCTCGGCCTGCTGCGCGCCCGGCGGCGGGGCGGGGCGGGGCGGGGCCGCGGGGCCCGGGGGCGCGGCCGCGGAGCCCGGGGGCGGGGCTTACCGCCCGGGCCCCGCCCCCTCCGCCGCGCACCGCCCCTGAGGCCCCGCCCCTGGCCCGAGGCCACGCCCCTCCCCGCCCCCTCCGCCGCGCGCGCCTGCCTGCGCGTCCCCCCGCTCGGCCCCGCCCCCGGCCTGAGGCCCCGCCCCGCCGCTACGCACGTCCCCTCCCTGGCCCCGAGGCCCCGCCCCGCCCCCTCCGCCGCGCGCACCTGCCTGCGCGTCCCCCCCAGCTCGGCCCCGAGGCCCCGCCCCTGGCCCTGAGGCCCCGCCCCGCCCCGCCACCTCCGCTGCACGCGTCCCCTCTCCGGCCCCGAGGCCCCGCCCTGCCCCCTCCGCCGCGCGCACCTGCCTGCGCGCCCCCAACCCGGCCCCGAGGCCCCGCCCCCGGCCCCGAGGCCCCGCCCCTCCTCTGCCCCTCCGCCGCGCGCGCCTGCCTGCGCGTCCCCCCTGCTCGGCCCCGAGGCCCCGCCCCTGGCCCTGAGGCCCCGCCCCTCCCCGCCCCCTCCGCTGTACGCGTCCCCTCTCCGGCCCCAAGGCCCCGCCACGCCCCCTCCGCCGCGCGCACCTGCCTGCGCGTCCCCCGAGGCCCCGCCCCCCGCCTCGAAGGCCCGCCCCGCCGCACACATGCCCCCCCCAATCCCCCCCCCCCCCGCCCGTGCAATCCCTGGCTCGGCGCGGCCCAGCCGGCTGCTTACACGACACGTCCACACTCGCACCGGAGTAGAGGAGTTTTAAGAACCGTGCATAAGTGTCGGCCCGGCGGGCGTTCCTCCGCGCGTGCTCCTAGGCCGCGCACGGGCCTCCTTAGCTGCCCCTCTGCAGGTGTTGAGCCAGGCTTGTAGTTGAGCTCAAAATAGCGTGCTTTGGATTTGGGAAGTTGTTTTGTTTTGTTTTGTTTTGTTTTGTTTTGTTTTGTTTTGTTTTTAAACGACCAAATATCCAAGATTATTGTCTAACCACTGACACAGGTCCACACCCAGCGGTAAAGAGGGATGAGACAGGGTGTGGAGCCCTCCCGGAAAGGCACGAAGGGAAGCCAGCCCTTGACCGCTAGGGGAAGTAGCAGGATCATTATCTCTAGATTTTAAAAGTCAATCAATCAATCAATCAGTCACTTCCAGGACGGGGGAAGGAGTGTCAGACTTTAACTTGAAGCGACCCTGACTCAGAGACATAGCCATGATGAAGGGAAGCCAGCAAGTGGAAGTAGTAACAGGATCATTATTTCTAGATTTAAATAAATATATAAGTAAATACATAAATAAATATATACATAAATCAGTCACTGCCAGGATGGGGGAAAGACTGTCAGACTTTAAGTTGAAGCGACCCTGACTCAGAGAAATAGCCATGACTATCCCCCCACGGGGAAAACCAGCGTTTTTCCTTCATCCTAATTGGTCGAGGCACAGCTGATGAGTTGGACTGAGCTGCTCTAGCCAGGTATGGGGGCCAAGCAGCCATGCGTTTTGTCAGAATTAACCACCTAAGACAGGCTTTGTCGAACGTTAACAGGCGGTGCTACCTCTCTGGCAAGCCTCCTGTCCCGTGTCCGTTGGAGAACACACGGAAGTACACCAGCATGCATGGCTTTTAAGACACGCGACAGATTTAAATTTAAAAATCAGTCTACACGCAGAAGCATGACATGAATTAACTGCCTGTTAGTCACAACCAGAAAACTCGCAGCCCCGTCGCTTAGTTTAAACCTTGCATGTTGCTCTGCTTCGCTACGGGGGGAGAAAAAGTTTTATGATGAAACTTGTTGAATCTTGAAACGTTAAAGCTTATTTTCTTCTCTAATTATGTCGAGTAGTTGGTTTTTAGCTTCCTTGCAGCAGATTTTTGAATACTTTGAGCATGTGGGTTTCCAGTTATACCATGGGGGCGGGGGGGATCAGAGTGAGAGAAAGCACTGTGCGTAATAATAGGTTTCAGATTTTGTAAATATGGGCTTAGGGGAGGGTTCTTCTTCATCTTAAATTGAATGAATGCTTAGATTAGTTGATATAAATGGAAGTGTTAAAAAATTATTATTAATTAACTCTTCTCTTTGTCTTTGCATTTACCTTCCCAGATGTTCCAGCCTATCATTTTACTTATTCTCATTCTTGTATTATTTTCATCACTTTCTTACACAACAATATTTAAACTTGTCTTCCTTTTTACACTGTTTTTTGTACTGTAAGTCTCTCATCATTTACCATTCATTGTAGTATTTTCAGTTTGTTTATTTTGTTCACCCTTCAAGACAAGAAGTAAAAGAAGTATAATTTCTGTAGTAACCAATGCTATAAAAACACTGAAGACTGCTTATTTCTTTAAAAAGACACATCTTACCACTACCAAATTCAATAAGAAGCCCACGCATTACAATATTTCAGGTAAGGAAGTAACTCTGATTTTTTTATATCAATCATTTTAATTTTTGCTTCTGTCTTTTACATCTTCATCTGTACTCTTCTTGCTAAATTATTATAACTGTAAAAGTTGACTAAATATTTCAGTTATTTCTCGATAGTTGAAAAGCTGACGTTCACAAGTTGGCCACAGTTCAAAATATGCACAGATTTATAAAGTATCTTTGCTAGGCTGCATTGGACTAACAAGACAGTTTTGATATCTGGTTAAATATCAGCAAAAATTATGGGAACAAATGAAATGTGACCATCACGGAAAGTCAGCAATTTGTTGTGATGCTGATGGCATCTTGTCTAAAAAGATGTGTTTGGAAGCATGAGATGGATTAAGCCCTAGTTCATGGAGAAAATGATTCTATCCCCCCTGCTGCATTTGACCAGCTGTAAGCAAAATGACCATTTCTGCATTTTCCTATTATACTCGAACATTGGTTGCTGATCAGATTGGTTGCCTGGACTTCTGTCCTCTAAAGTCAGTTATCACACAGAACTGCTTCCAGAGCAGGGAGTAGAGTAGGGAAAAAATAGTCATTCTCTAGAATTTCATTACATTGGGATTCAAAGCTAGTCGCAGAGCTCCAGTGGGAGGTGCTCTCCAAATAGAAACTCACTTTGGTGAACCTGAGCGGCTCCCTTTCTCCTCATCCCTAAAGTGACCCAGATAGGCTCCATGTACCCAGAATGTCCTGTCTGTCCATCTTGTTGACAATTTACCCAGTGGAAAGTGGGAATGCACCACTGCCACCAGGATTCAGAAATACCAGTACTGAATACTAGTACTCAGAAATGCTCGCAGGTTGGCTGATGGATATGAAAATCTGTGGTAAAGTGAGGTATCTTGCACCTCAGCATCAAGAATGATATGTGGAAAACCTTCGCTCTATCACAAAAGTTGGTTCTGGTAACACTCCCTTGAATCTTCATCCCCCAGGACCTCCCATTTCCCTTTGATTATTAATTTCTAAAAAAAGAAAATAAGCGCCTCACAAGTAGTTGAGAATTCAGTTTAAAATAACTGCTCTTAGTCTCCATGTTGTTATTTGCATTTTTCTTTTGGGTTTTTCTGTAGTTTTGTTCCAGAGGAAGGAGAGAGCAGGAGTGGGGAGTTAACCAACAGTTGTTGGTGTCTGCTCTGTGCCTCTACCACCCTGTCAGGTGCAGTGAGAGGTGGCCCTGAATCAGGGAAGTCAGGCCCGCCTCTGTGTGCGGGGGCCAGTGTTCAGGAGGTGGACGGAGCAAACCTGCCCCTTGCTGCCTTCTCCCTGGGACTTCAGGCTGCTCCGTGGGCACCTGGCTCTGCGGTACATCCCTCCCTTACGTCACAGGCTATGGATGTGGGAGCAGAAGTCAGCAGAGATGGTGCCCAGGACCTCAGAGGGAGGCTCCCCTGTGTCTCCTTCCCCTGCCCTCTGACCCCGCTACTTGCTCTGTGTTGTACCAAGCTAGTTCTAAAAGGGGAACACCCAGGCTGCTTTGTGCACCGAGAGCACAAAGCCCCCCAGTCACTGAGACAGGTGTTTTCCCCTATTTGTACCTTTGACGCTGTGCTATTTAAACACGACACTGGAGATGAATTCAAACAAGCAAGCCTTATTGTAGAAAAGCCCCTTGCGTGCACATTCCTGGGTGTAGGAAGGAGTGTCTTTGGTAATTTGGCCTGGATTTAAGGGGGGGGGGGGAATTAGCTGGTTATTTTTAAGCGTAACTGACTCAAGCTCCTAAAACAAAGGAAAATTGAGTGCTGAGCCTGGAATGTGTATTGGCCTGCGTTCTGCAGCCCTCACTCAGTCTGGGTGGCAGAGGGGGGCACCGTTATTGAATCAGCTGCCAGTGAGGTTTGGAATGTCGGTTTGGTAGCTAAGCCCCAGCTCCAGATATTCCCACTCTGTTTGCAGTTATATTCCTGCAGGACTCCTGTCCCCTTTCATCGGGTTGGCGGGGAGGGGGTCATGCTTTGGGTCAGATGGTCCAACCGAATGCAAGGATTGAAGAAAAAGTGGGGGTGGGTGATATCGGAAAGTGAGAAAAGGTTTTCCATAGTTTCTGCTGAGGGTGTCTGAGGGGAGTTGCTCATGCATCTATAGTCACAGGCAAGACTCGTAAGTGACCATCATCGACGGCTGGCAAATAGCACCTGTTCCTCTCTGAGGTGGTCCAACATACGGTGCCATGAAAGTCAGCAAGTCCGCTCTTTAAAGCCATGTCTACAGTACCGGCCTTCGGGGCGCCGGGGTGGCCCAGTTGGTTAAGCGGCTGCCAGGGGTCCTGGGACCAAGCCTGGCGTCGGGCTCTCCGCTCAGCGTGGAGTCTGCTTCTCCCTCTTCCTCTGCCCCTCCCCCCTCCCCCTGCTTTGCTCGCTCTCTCACTCTCTCTCAAATAGATAAATAAAATCTTTAAAAAAAAAAAAAAAAAAACTTGGGCAGTCCTGGTGGCACAGTGGTTTGGTACCGCCTACAGCCTGGGGTGTGATCCTGGAGACCCAGGATCGAGTCCCATGTCGGGCTCCCTGCATGGAGCCTGCTTCTCCCTCTGCCTGTGTCTCTGCCTCTCTCTCTCTCTCTCTCTCAAATAAATAAATAAAACATTTAAAAAAAAACTTTAAAAAATTTTTAAAGTACCTGCCTTCACCTACGTGTTTGCAAATGAAGAGGGTATGAGGGGCAGAGAGGAGCTCATCAGTTTGTGCGCTGGCCTCAAATGGCTTAGTTAGGGAAGAGACTTTAAGAGCCTCTTTTGGAAAGATACCTTATGGAGTCTATGATTTCTTCGAGTCAGAAAACTCAGTTCAGCCTCTAGTTTATAATTCTCTTCCTTCTTTTTCACGAATATGTGCAGCCTTTGCACAATCCGCGTCGCTTCCTCCGTATCGTTAACTCCTGGGCAGATAAAATAGCTCAACTTTTAAATAATAGAACAGCCTATGTGTCAGCTGAAGCCAGTCATTTAGAGCTTCGTAGGGGAATGTAACATGACAGATCAGCAACATTAATTTATTCTGGATTTTAAGTGTCTCTTAGGAATCTGAGCATCTTTCCGGAGGGGGGGGGATGCATTTATTTCTACTGAGGCACAGAGGCTGCAGCGTGGAGGGTCTTGGCCTTATCCTGACTGCTTAGCCTCCATATAGTGAAAAAAGCCACAGCAAAGCAGCCAAAGGAGGTAGTTGACAGGAAGGAAGGATCCCCCAGCCTTGGATGTCTGAAATCTCAAGTGCAAAAGCCCCTAAGGAGAAGGAACCCATGTTTCTGGTCCCAATCCTCACTTCAGAGGGGCTGTCACTTGTTCATCAGTAGCTATTCGTTTGAAGTCCTGATATTTGTAGAAAGTGGATGGATTCAGAAAAGCCAGGTCGACTCAAAATAGATAAGAATGAACGAAATTGCAGGGCCCTTGCTGGGCAAGACCCTCCAGTGGCAGCAGCATCTGCCCGAGGCCGTGGTGTCAGGGCGGAGGGCAGCCGTTGGAATAGTGTTTTCGTCTGGTGACCTTACCGAGACACCCTGGTCCGGGCCCTGGGTCTGGCTGGCTCTGCAGGGTGCTCTGATCACCCTGTTCACAGGGCCGCCCTGAACTGCGGCTTCGGGCCTGCCTGTGTGTGCCCTCCTCCCGCGATCCTTCCCCGCCGTCTTCCCATATCACGGTGCCACATTGCTCTACCCCCAGGCACCCACCTACGCAGCTGTCGCCCGCCCAGACAGTCTCCCATTCCCATCTCCCCTGCCTCGCCCACCCCTCGTCCCATGAACCAGACTCTTTTCCCAAGCTCCCGTCAAAGCCTACCTGTATTTGTCAGTCCCTTCCTGTCCTTTCTGTGTGCTGCCTACCAAGGAGGGACTAGGAGCTGCTTCCTCTGCTCTGTCAGTGAAATTTCATCAAGCAGCTACAAACTGCACGTAACCCTCCCGATGATAAACCTACCATTTCTGGTAGCAGAGACAGGTGGATGGGCCACTCCCGAGGAAGGTGGGTGAGGAGGGGGAGTAGGGACCCCTTGCTGGGTCTGCAAGTGGTACCAGGTAAATGGCCTCTCTCCACACTGGGCCCTGCTTTCCTGCTAGAACTTTCTCCCAGGGAGAAATGACTCGGGCGGGGGGCGGGTGGGGGGGTGGCCCTTGTGTGGTGGGCCAGCATTCCCAAGGCCCTTTTCTGTATCAAGAGGTGGCCCTCCACCAGTCAGTCCCCTTATTATTTAGGTTTTGTTGCCATCATTGTCAAAACCTCTCAAGTCAGAAATCTGGAAATAATATACTGAGATGCTAAAAACTAATCTGAGAACAGTAAGCAAAATCTCTGATTTTGACTGGCCCCGACTCTTAAAATGTCGGATGGTTTTAAGCAGTACTTAAAAAGAACAGTGAGTTTAGGACTGTTTCTTTTGAATATTTCTGTCATCTGGAAGGGCCCGTACATAAGCCCCATGACATGCCACCAGCCCTCGGCACAGAAGCGAGAGCCAGCACCTCATGATTCTACGGGGAAAACATCCAGCACTGGGAAGATCCCACACTCGCTGAAACACAACAGTCTAAATATGTGACTTCCATGGATGATACTCTGTGTGTGACTCTCAAAGTCTTTATAACCCGAAACAGATTGTTGTAAGAGTCAAAATCCTGTCGCCTTTGCCAGCACAGAATCCAGTCTCTGTCATTCTTGGGCTAAAATAACACAGGACCAAATTTGACAGAATTAGCTGTGGGACTTTATAAAACCTAAGAAACCCTGCCTCATCACCTGATTTGAAAATCTCGGGGAAAGTTCCAGCTTTTGTGATTTTTTTTTTGGGGGGGGGGGCATTAATTCTCTCAGTGGTTACAGTGCCCAGCAAGGCTGGGAGTAAACAATTATCGTCCCTGTGATGGAATGCTGTGGGGACTAAAAGGAGAGGCTCTTCACATTTGTCTATAAGTTTATTTTGGGGTAGCGGACTACTCAGGATGTGGGCAGTCATGCCACAGGTTGCATCAGGACCCTTCAGAGTTGACCAAGCTTGTTGTGAACAGGAATTTGTCTTACGCTTCTTCTGGGTCAGGATCCAATGGCATGCCTGGCATGGTTGGTGCCCACAAATATTTGCTAAATGGAGTGTTGATCGGAAGGCCCAAGACCTCTCCCGAAGAATGGAAGATAATTTTAAGAGCCAAGAGAGTCCTACTAAGCAACTGAGATAATGTGCCATAAGTATTTTGAAAATTCCAAAAGGGGGCAGCCTGGGGGGCTCCACGGTTTAGCAGCTGCCTTCGGCCCAGGGTGTGATCCTGGAGTCCCGGGATCAAGTCCCATGTCGGGCTCCCTGCATGGAGCCTGCTTCTCCCTCTGCCTGGGTCTCTGCCTCTCTGTCTCTCATGAATAAATAAATAAATAATGTTTAAAAAAAAAAAAAGAAAAAGAAAATTCCAAAAGGCATCCATTATTCTAGAAAGAAGGATTTGTTTTAATATGTCATCCTTAATAGGCTCTAAATTTTATTATTTTTATTCTTTTGAAGATTTTATTTATTCATGAGAGACCCAGAGACACAGGCAGAGGGAGAAGCAGGCTCCCTGCCTGGAGCCCAGTGTGGAACTCGATCCCAGGACCCCAGGAGCACGCCCTGAGCCAAAGGCAGACGCTCCACTGCTGAGCCCCCCAGGCGCCCCTCTAAATTTTAACAAGCCTAAGGATGAGTTCCGTTTTTCAGAGTCACCGTTTTTCTAATTTTGTCCATTTCTTTGCCAAAGGAAATAGAAATACAATACCCTCTCACCTGGTAAATATGTTTGAAGAGTGAAAGAAAAGGGACAGAAAGAAACTCCTACAAGCCAGAAGTCAGAAGCCACCCAGCCTCATACGGAGCCGGAGTTGTCATAACCTAGATTAAATAAATGACTGCTTTGCAGTGCTTTGAGTTCACCATTCCTACGAAAACTATAAATTAAGTGTGCGCTGGCCAGCTCGAGGCAAAGTTGGAGGGTTTATCCCCAGATTTTCTTCAACCACTAAATTAAAATCCTTTCGTCTTTGCATTTGGACCCAAGATGTAGATGATCTCAGGACCCAGGCCTCTCTAGAAAGGCAGTCATCAGGATAAAACTTCTGCTCTTTGATTCCTGTGTTACCCTTGAGAGGCAGAGTGTCCTCTCCCTCATGTGGACTTAGGAGGAAACTGAATTTAGAAGTTGACAAGGCCAGAAGTCAACCTCTCATGCCCCAGATCCTTATCCCAGTGCTGTGTTCCCTTCCCTTGAACTTCTGGGGATTTTAAACTTCATGGCGCTCCACCAAGAATGAGAAGACAGGGATTCTATTCCCTGCGTGGCTGGTAAGTGGCTCTGTGACCTTGAGCAGTTGACATAGCATCAGGGCCTCTTTCCTCGGCTGTAAAATGAGATGAGAGGGTTGGCTAGAGGATTTCCTTCGGGCTGGAAAATTCTCTGAATCTAGTAACACCTGCTGTGACATCCCTGTGCTCACCGCTCCTCTTTCACCTTTCCCAAAACGTTTTGGCCTCTGGCCTAAGATTATCCTGCACAGAGACCTTTTCAAGTCCTTTTTTAAGGATGTTCCTTTTTGTTTCTGGACACCGACAGGTGCTGCTACGTGTGCTTTACGCTAAGCATTACTTTATTTGTGCCCTCATCGAGGAGTGCTGCCTTGAAGTGGGATTTGGGTGGCACCAGATACGCATGATTCTTCCAGATTTTCTCTGACACGCAGAGCACTGATTTGGGTCAGTTTCCTATCTGGCGGCGTAAATGTTTAAGTGGTTTAAAAGTAATCTGGATTATACCGCACATTTGCTTTTCTTGCCGTAAGGTTTTCAGCCACCGTGACACCTGCTCGAAACTGTCGGGCGCTTCAAGATCTCTGCGTGTCACTGAAGGGCTGGTGACTCCAGCGTCCACCTGCTTATGTACCGTAGGGACTTACGGTTTTCTTAAAAGTTTTTTTTTTATTTTTTAAATATTTTATTTATTTATTCATGAAAGAGAGAGGGGCAGAGACACAGGCAGAGGGAGAAGCAGGCTCCATGCAGGGAGCCCTACGTGGGACTCGATCCTGGGACCCCAGGATCACACCCTGGGCCAAAGGCAGGCATTAAACCGCTGAGCCACCCAGGGATCCCCTTCTTAAAAGTTTTTGGTGGAAAGACCCAAAAGCACCTGCGCTGAATATTGATTGCCTTCTTAGGCTTTCATCTCCTGCGTATATGACAGAGCATGGAAACCAAGCTAATACATATAAAAATCATTCAACAAAAAGGGTTGGTAAGAACTGGAATAAGTGGTAGGTAGAGGGGTGCAGCTCTCGTCAAAGTCTTCTCCTAGCTTTCGGTTCTGTGTAATTCCGGGGGTGCTTTACCATGACGAGACACGGCTGATGCACCTGCGATCAAGAATTACGAGGACGCCCGTGAGCGCGGGCATTGGAACGGATGCGACGGAGGGAGACGATGGGAGAGGCCCACTTCGGGTCTCCCCTGACTTAGCCACATACGATCTGAAGTCCACATAGACTTTAGAACACAGTCGTAATCTTATTTACAAAAAGACATCTGGAAAGTGAGAGGCTTGGAGTGGGAGAGAGTGTAGGGGGAGAATGTCAGCGGGCAACTCTGTGTCGGTGCTTCGGGGCCAATCCTTCCCCCACCCCCAGGGTTTTCCTCCTGTGCCAGTAAGGACAGAGCAGAAATGAGCTAACGTCTGGCTTGTGCCCGGCATTAGATGTATCCCCTCGTACTCTTAGCACAACCATATTGGATTCCAATATGATTGTTCCTTTACAGAAGAAACACACTCAGAAGTTCACACCGATGAGTGGGGCTGTACAATTGAAACCCAGACGATCGCTGGGACGAACGCCCCCCAGCCTCTGGTTAGAGGGACGGGTTCCAAGCCCCGCTCGGCCACACGGGCATCTTCCTGGAACCAGGCAGGGTGGTGCCTGCTCATCAGGAAGACTGGGTGAATGCGCCCTCCAGGTTCACTTGCGGTGAGGGTGAGCCTGGGGAAAGGTGTGTTCCGGGTCCATAGCACAGGGCTGTGCAGAGCGCGGTGGCCGCGGGTGACCCTGCTACTGCAGCAGCTGTTGTGTGGCTCCTGCTTTGGAGATCGCGATGCCGAGCTCCCACCAGGCAGCGTGCTCCATCCCACTGGTGCGTGTGCGAGAGCCGCCGGCCACCGTGGGTAAGCTTGGAGCTCCCCGTGAACTACCCCCCCAGAAGCAGGCAACCGGTAATGCGAAAGGGAATATGCCGTGCTTTTTAATGATCACCCAGGAAATGCTTCAGACTGCAGGGCAAGACCTCAGCACTTGAGCCTTTAACTGGCTTATTTGCTGAAATACGCACAAAATTGCTTTTGACGCGCCCTTGAACTCAGTCCAACCAAGCACGCGTGTGCAAGTTCATGCACAACCTGGAAATGTTGCTGGAGCGACATCTGTCCCAGCATCTCCAGGTAGGTCGCTTTGGCCGTGGTCCTGGGGACCCCCTGCCTCCACCGTGTACTTGGGCTGCGGTACCTGGACTGGAAGCAGGCAAGCACGTGGGTGTCTCGTTGTTTGGGGTTCGGTTCCCCCCTCCCATAATCAGTATCTGATTTCGTCCGGCAGAAAGGCCTCACTCTGACAGCAAGTGGTCACAGAGACACAGGGAGGGAGGAGGTGGTTGGCCTTGATGTCCCACTTTTGCTTTACTCGAAGACCACAAGTGTGACCAGCCTTCACACGTGTTTGGGGGCTGCTGCCCACGGGGCCAAGCTGCGTGCAGACGCCCAGCTCCTCGAGGCCCCGAGGGGCACGCACCACTCCAGCCCAAAGGAGGACCTGAGGGGCAGGGAGCAAGGAGAGAGTCGTTGCCTGTAAAAAAATGAGCTGACTTTTCCCAAGAAAATCTAAAATTGGCCATTGTCATTTTGTGATATTAACAGCAGCTCTTTTGGCAAGTTTGAAAATACTGGGCTCCACGATAAAAGCTAAAAATGTCCTGGGCCTGGAGTTGTTTACGCAGAGGGTGAGCAGCTCTAAAGTTACAGAGCTCCGGTTGGCAGCGTGGCCCGAAGGCCGCCTCCAAGCAGCTGACGTCAGGGAGTCGCAGCTGCTGCCCTGACACCGAGCTGAGCAGCTCTGGGCTCTGTGCAAAGGGCGAGGGCTCTGCAGGGCCCGCGGGCAGCGCTCTGTCGGATGCCGGGCGGGGCCTGGCCTCCCCGGTTCTGGCAAAGAAGTGGGATCCACCGAGCTGAGACTTTTGCCTTTCCAAGGGAAAAAACAAAACCAAAAAACCCCAACAAACTGGCCGTCCTTCCATTGCTCGATTGGCCAGTGGTGGAGCATCCGTGGGATTTCTCCCCAGAGCGCAAAAAAAAAAAAAAAAAAAAAAAAAGGTATGTGTCTTTCTAGCAGTTTGAAATCAAGGGGCTCCCAGCGGCAAAGGACAGAGGGGCTGCTCTTGAACGAGGGGGGATGCGCAGGTGGAGGGGGCCCCCGGGGGCCCCTGGCCGAGCTGGCCTGGCCTGGGCAGCGGGGTGGGAGCAGGTCCTACTGCCCTCAGGGCAAGGAAGGCCGGACTGCGGGGAGGGAGGGCCCCCTCCTCCCCTGGCTCTGGCCCTTAGGGACCCCGCCTTCCACAACTGCATTTCTCAGACCCTGTTTCCAGTACTTTGAGCAGCACTCGGCCTGCTGCGGGATTTCACTGAACGCGTTTGTCAGAGTGCTGCTGTGTGTTCATCGATCGGGATGAAGGCTTGTCAGGTTTGCAGAGTGAAGGTCGCGACCCTTGAGAGGGCTGGTGTTTGGAAATTACAGTGAAAAATAAGTGTGGTCCATTCAAGACGACGGCTCGCTCGCTTAGGACCAGTGCTCCTGTAGCATGAGTGGAAGCGCGTCCCGTTCGCAGCCGGCGATCTGCGGTGAGCAGAGACCTTACCGGGGCACCCTTTGTTGTTCCAGGTGATTAATTTTAGGTGCTTATTTGCCCAAGCCAAAAGTTTCTTCCAGAGGCGGTCTTTTCTAAGTTAAGAGAAGTAAAACCAGTGCGCCTGTACCTTGGAAGCTTGCTTGCTTGCTTTTTTTCTTTCTTTCTTTTTTATCTTGGATGTTTTCTAGTTTGAGTGTCTAATGGGGGAAAAACAAGGAAGGAGAGAAGATAATCAGATAAGGCAGGCAAAAAGGATTTCTTCAGAATTGCATGTAGTGGTGTCACTGCTTTGGCCCTTTTGGAACATGAGGACGGGGTGAAACTGCAAGAAATAGCCATGACAACAGTGTTCCTTTCGGCCCTGCAGGAAATCAGACCGTGGCTGTCTTTGCACGATGCACCTGCTAATGAAATGATAGGGGAGGAATAAGGTCTTTGATTAGCTGAAATGATGCCGGTGGTTTGTAACAGCCCGTAGAGCTACAGTCTTGGAGGCCAGCGGTGCCTCACCAACGGCTGTTCCTAATCCCTCAAAGTTAAAGACAAGCAGTGCATCCCTGGGGCCAGTGACTCTCCCGGGAATCGTGCAACGGACGGTACCTACTGTGCGTAGCCTCCCCGCAGCCCTTTGCAAGCTCCTACAAATGACAAATCTTTGATTATATGAAACGTAGTAGGTTTTGAAAAAGGAAACAGGAGAGCAAGAAACGAATACTGAGAACAGAAATCTCAGAGGAGGGAAGTAGCCGTAGAGTCAGGTCCCGTAGCCTGGTTTCCTCTGTCTGGCTAAAGTCCAGTCTCCAGTTGGGGTGAGAGGGGGGAGATGGTGGTGAAGATGGTAAGGACCAAAGTGTCGGAAGAATGGAGTACTCCTTAGATAATGAGGTGTTAACCGTGACCAAACTGAGGCTAATTTGGGAAATTAAAATGATTTACTGGGAGACTCCTGGGTTGTGCTTCAATGCTGCTTGCTTGCAGGGCACAAGGTGAGCGGGACTGTCTCCCTCCCATCACCATGCTTCTGCTGCCCACTCACAACCCCCGGCCTTGGCCTCGGGGAAGGGGAAGCAGGTTCCATGGATTATGTAATGCCACCTCAGCGTTGGCGAAGGAAGCACGTGCATGACAAAGTGATGCGATTCCCTCGACTCTTACATTTGCTGTAAGAAATTTGTATTCTGAATGAAACTCTGCATGAAGTGAAATGATACAGAGTTAAAAACACAGGGAGGGATCCAGTTAGCAGAAACCCTTCCTTCTCTCCCACGTAAATGCCAATATCCGTGGGCGAAAAAGAGTGACAACTAGGAAGAAAGAGAACTTTTGTGTTTGTCTCCGTAGAGAGCACCGAAACTGAGTTTCAGAATCTGCTGAACCACTTTACCCCATGACCTCCCATTATAGAACATAACGTCCCTACAAAGTGTCCCTACAAAGTTGCCCCATTGGTTGGATTTTTTTTTTAACTATTGAAGGAGATTTATAAGGAAAGCAGTTCTTTTTTTTTTTTTTTAAGATTTTATTTATTCATGATAGACATAGAGGGAGAAAGAGAGAGAGGCAGAGACACAGGCAGAGGGAGAAGCATACTCCATGCCAGGAGCCCGATGCGGGACTCGATCCCGGGACTCCAGGATCACGCCCTGGGCCAAAGGCAGGCGCTAAACTGCTGAGCCACCCAGGGATCCCAAGGAAAGCAGTTCTATGTAAGATTTGTCTATTCAAATTTTCATTAACAGTAAAAAAAAATTCCTAAATGTTCAGCTTGCCATGGATTCTTAAATACTTGAAAAATACCAAGGGCAGAAGAAAGTCGTTGAAAATATGGGAGTTTGCAAAATTAGATCTGCTTTTGTTCATCTTCTAATTAAAAAAAAGATGAAAATCATCCGTTTTATTCCAGAGAACGAAAACATAAAGAAGGATAAATGAAGACTAGGAAGGAGGGTGGGGAGGTAAGAAAAGAAAAAGAGGGAAGGACAGAAGGAAGAAACCAAGTAACAGGCATTTACTGAGCACTGACAATGATTCAAAACCATGTGGGGCACTTTTATTAAGCATTCTTTCTTTTTTGTTCATGTAATCCTCACTGCTACTCTATGGGCCCCATTTTATTTTTGGAGGAGAAAGCAATAAATTCAGTCATATTGTGTTTGACATTTATGACACGACTTAGACGCCAGGAAGGCAACATAAATCCTCCCCCCAAAATTGGCACAGATACTGCTCTATAGGAATTTTCTTTCAAAGGCTTGTTTTTGATCCGTGACCGTTACATTTCCTGGCACTAGACAGTGCTCTGGCCTGGAAAGGGGAAGCTCTGTAGATTGGCTCCGACCCAAAGTAAGTGATGAGTTTGGCTCTTTGCAGTTAAGTTGGGGATTTTGTCCACTTTTGGGAGCATTACCTGGGTTCGTGTACAGTAAGGTTACAGGGTGCAAGCCTCGGTTAGAATTTTCCTGGATGATCTTCAGGTACGGTTGAAAATAACAATAAAACAAAACAAAATAAAAAGGAAGAATCTGCCACCTTTTACCCCGTTTAGCCCTACTCTGGAAGTGGTTCAAGAGGAGTTAGCGATAGAAAGGAAAATTGGAGCCCTTTGCTACGTTAACTGTAGGAGAAACTCTATGATGATTTCTGAATATTTCTGATGCTTAGACACAGGCTGAAACATGGACTGTCGTGACACCTCCTTTCCAGGGAGTCTGTTCCCTTTCCACGCTTTCCTTGGTTACCTTCGCAACTACCTCTGGAGGTCTTAAAGCACTCCGCTCTTCCTAAGAAGTCCCAGGGTTAGGAACCTGTTAGGAAGCAGGATAGTATCCGCTCACAGTTCATTACATGCAGCCTCAAAGCAGTCTGCCAGTGCAAAAACAAGCATGGTCTGCATTTCCTGTGAATAGTTTATCAGATGAACTTAACGATTACTAGGTAATCAAGATTAAGGACACTCACCAAGACGAACAAAATTGTGTATATTCTTGACTATCTTCATTTTGTTAGGTCTTCATCGATGTACTTATCTTAGGCAACTGGCTCTGGCTCTGGCAGGTGCGTGTGTGGTGCCTGGTTGCCAGATCACGGGTGTGGACGGGAGCAAAAGGTTGGGAGGATGACAGGGAAGGTGAGAAATGAGATTAGAAAACGAGCATGGCTGAGTGGATAAGATGAGACCTGCGGACTTCTCAAATCTGAGATTACTTCTTTTCTTGACTAAGTCAGTCCAGTTGGAGTGCTGAGTGTCAAAGTCGTGGGTAAGAACACCCGGAGGGTCTGTAGCAGATTGTGTAAGAGACGAATAACTGTGTAGATCCCAGTGTTTTCAGCCTGCTTTTGAAGGTGGAGCCCTGCAGATGGCACTAACATTTTTCCATCCTTATTAATCTCTGATAATTCACTGATAGATTCATTGATAGATCGCGGCTCCAAAAATGTGTTTGGAGCAGTTTATCACTTGGATATGCGTGTTCAGAACAATCTGATAAAAATAAGATTAGTCTTCAATGTGTGTCTTATATTTGGGACACGAAACGTCCAGCCATCCTCTGCTGCTACATGCTTGTGTGGGCGTCATCCGCAGCAGCAGCACCCACCCAGTCAGGAACTATTGACTCTGGGGGCGCTGGGCTCCTAATGAGCATTAGCTCATTCACCTGGTGAATTAATCCATTTCAATCATGGCCTAGAAAACCCAAGAGCTAGACTTCCAGTACCCATGATTATCTTAGATGATGATTCAAACGTTTCAAATATTCTTTTCCACTCATTAAAAAATAGTGGTCTGTCTTTCTTTTTTTTTTTTTTTTCCTTTTTTAATTTTTTGAAGTAGGCTTTATGCCTAAGGTGGAGCTTGAACTCACGACCCCGAGATCAAGAGTCACACACTCCACTGACCTAGCTAGCCAGATGCCCCATATGACCTTAATAAAAATTATTTTTGAGGACAGCTGGGTGGCTCAGTTGGTTAAGCATCTGCCTTTGGCTCAGGTCGTGATCCCGGGGTCCTGGGATCAAGTCCCGCATCGGGCTCCCTGCTCAGTTGGGAGCCAGCTTCTCCCTCTCCTTCTGCCCCTTCCTCTACTTGTGCGCTCTCTCTCTTTCTCTCTCTCTCTCTCTCTCTGTCAAATGGATGAATAAAATCTTTTAAAAATATATTTTTAGTAGAAGCCAGATCGAGATTTTTTAAAGGAAAAAAACGAGGGAAAATGTTTAAGTTTCTCAAACTATTTTGCATACCGTATGTCATTTAAACTTTGTAACTATCCTATAAGTAGCCTTCATTTTAATGTAAAGAAAGTAAATCTCAGAAATTTTAGGTTTATGACAGAGTTACCAGTCTCGTATTTTAAATTGCATCTTCAGGGGCGTCTGCATGGCTTGGTCGGTCAAGCATCAGGCTCTGGATTTTGGCTCAGGTCACCATCTCAGGGTTGTGAGATTGAGCCCCATGTTGGGCTCTGTGCTGGGTATGGAGCCTGCTTAAGATTCTCTCTCTCTCTCTCTCTGCCCCCCTCCTCACACCCACTGCACATGGGCCCTCTAGATAAATAAATAAATATTAAATAAATAAACTGCATCTTCAGACCCTAAATACACATACGCTAAATGCTAGAAATCTAATTATTTCCATCCTTGCTTAATGTAATCAAGGGTATCCTTGCAAACTGAACAAACCGTCTTCAGTGCTCTGTATTCAGTAGCCTCAGCAGCATATTCTGATATATGGTCCATGAGAAGAAAAAGAGAGAATGGGTGAATTTTAGCATGTGGCTCCCAGGATGGCTTTACTGCTTTTATATTTTACTTGATGAACTAAAATGATGAAACTATTTTTATGAGTTTGGTTTTTTGCTGATACATCAGTCCCAGACTGACCCCCAGCTCAGGGGTCTGACTAATACAGTAATCACACCTGGCTTGGGCTTGAAACTCTGACCATAAAATGGAGACTGCCATTTATGGCAGCACTGCTTCAGGACCTTAAGTCGCAGAAACATATAATCTCATTGCATCAAAACAGGAGTAATCCTGTTGCAGCAGAATCCACCACGGTTGTGCAAATCCAACCATACAGTTGAATTTCATACTTCCACCCTTAGATAGTCACCCTTAGATAGTCCATCTTTAGAGGAGGTAGTTGGTTAAAGGAATGATCAGTTATGTCTCACATATGCATTCAGCTATGATATTGCTGTCTGATTTCAGAAAGGGCAAAAAACCCATTTGAGCAAGGGGGAAAAAACCCCTTTGGGCCATACTTACTTTTTGACTATGTTAGTTCTTCTGTTTGTTTGTTTAAATTAATTAAGTAGGCTCCAAGCCCAACACGGAGCCCAATGCACGGCTTGAACCCATGACCCTGAGATCAAGACCCGAGCAGAGATCCCAAGTCAGTGGCTTAATAGACTGAGCCACCCAGGTGTCCCAACTGTGTTCGTTCCTCGTAAGCAGACTCTTCATCATCTCCTCTCTACTCTTAAGTACGGTTTTCCCGTCATTTGTGTATGTCGATGGCTCTTAACAAAATGATAGCATGCTTCCAAAAAGCAAATGGATTTGGAACTCTTTCTTGTTATGTTTATATTAGGCTTTATTTTAAAGGCAAGTGAGACCGCTTCAAATAAACCAACTCCAAGCTTCCAAGAAACAGTTAAGAAGGCAGAGACAAGCAGAAATACCCCTTCAGTAACACTCACACGGTTGCCATGGCCCTGCATAAGCAGTGGGAGAACACAGAGACCGACTGGCACAAGGAAAAGATGGAACTGCTGGACCAGTTTGACAACGAAAGGAAGGAATGGGAGAGTCAATGGAAAATCATGCAGAAGAAGATAGAGGAGGTACAGATTGATTTGTTTCGACTACATTGACACTTAAAGCTCAGAATGAAAATTCCGTTTGAAATTTTCTTGTATTGGAAACCATTTCTGTTTTCCTCGTTCTGCCTCAGGAAGGCATGTCTCAATGACATTTGCTAGACCAAAAATAGCAGAACCTTATCCAGGGGTATTGAAGGGAGTAGGCTTTTTTATTTATTTATTTATTTATTATTTTTTTTTTTTTTTTGATAGCCCGGTATGAAAATGAAGAACTTAAAATGTCCTTCTAAAATGTATCAGTTTATCATGTTTAGACTAAAGTGCCTTGGTATCAAAAGTGAGGAACGTATTTTTCATGAGCTTTCAAGCACGAGGCCCAAGAGGAAAATGTAAGAAAAACATAACCGGTGGGACGTATATTAGCAAAATTACAACTGGGCATTAAAATACAGATCTTTTCCTGAGATGATTTATGAATCATGTCTACTAAAGGAAATTACGTATTAGATTACTTGGTGCAATCAAAAGGAGTGTCGTATATCAGAATGGTGGTGGACATGATATTTATTCTGGCAAAATGTGCCACATTTATTGGCGCATTCGTTAGGAAAGGGGTTATGAAAAACAACGTGCCAGGGCTCTGATACAAATAGTCATTTTGTCTCCATTAACCATCCCTCAGCCCTGGAATATTTCCTTGAAGTATTCACATTGATGTATCTTTGAGCTGGTTTCAACTGAAAATTATTTATATTTATCTTGCTTGCCTCCAGTGACATTCATGTTGGGACATGGTTTGTGCACATTGCCAAAGTGATTCTTTAAACAGACTCCTTGGCCTTTTTTCACAGACAATCAAAGCTGGTGCTTTATGTGTTTATAGTGCAAATATTTTTCTTATTAACAGCCGTGTAATCGGTTGTGAACAAAATGTCAATTGGCACACTGCAAGGAAAAATTTAAAAAGAGTAACTGTTAAACTGTTCCGTGTTACGGAGCTGAGGAGGCAGGCATGTAGCGTATGAGAATCCCCTGCTCGTACCTCTCTGGTTTGGAAATGTGTTTTGCTTACTCATGTAACTCCTTAACCTACAGACTAAGGGAGGATTAACAGGGAGATATCTATGTCAAGTCATAATCCAAAGCTCAGGGGTCATTGGTTCCCAAAGGTTTGGAAGGCCAGATAATTCTGGCATCCGAGCCAAAAAAATTAAAGGAGCCAGGATTAGTCTGACCAATTGTTTAAGCCATGTGGCTAAAATAATCTGCTGCTTAAATCCTGTGTTGTCAAATAGCTATGCTGACAACCCCGTAGATTCTATCTATGGTAAATATCCGCCTTTTCGATTTGCAGGCATTAAACATATCTTAAACATAGGATGGTAGTTTGTAGAAGTGCTCTTCCTTTCTGCATCGGGGAGGTAGAGGGCTGTAAGATTTTTTTCCTCATCTTGAATAGTAGCCACGGTGCTTTCTAGGTCTCTAGTAATACAGCTCCCTCCAGCCCTGGGAGTGTGTCTGGATAAGATGCTTCCCCAGAATACCCATAGATGATGCTCCGTAATTCCTGAACACTGGCCTCGTGCTCCTCTTATCATCTGAGTACATAGCTCTTTTCTCCTCACAGCTTTGTAGCCCATAAGAATGTACTTCTAACACGCCTGTCTAATAGGCTACAAACGAGGGTAGGAGAATTTGAAGAAAACAGGAGGAAAGTACCCTCCCATGTCACAGAGAATCAAGACATTTTTTTCTGACTGAAATTAAACACCAACACACAAAAAATTATAACATGCTGCAAGCAGAATAGACTGTATTTGTCTAATATATATCGCTAAGGCCTGTATATGGACTCAGACACAGATTAGTAAGCCGTGTACTAGGGAATTATAGATTCCCGCAGGTGCGCGTGTAACTTGACTCCAAGTGGTATCTTCCAGGGAGATCCAGTGTCAAGTGTTAAGATGCTAATGATCCTTCGCTCAGCCACCATCCACAATCATTGCATTTGCTATTGTGAAATGTAAAGATGTATGTACTTGGATTATTTGAAACCTGGAGTAATCTGGATAGAAACCCTAGAGTTCTTAGATTTCTGGCAATTTTTTTTTATCACATTGCAGTCTTTTCTGCTTGTCACCTTTGTTCAAATGATAACCACTGACAAGTGCTAAGTATGAAGTAACACAGTTTCTTATACAAAATAAATCTGTTTTCCATCAATAGCATTATATTATTTGCTTATCCATACCTCACTTAAATCCCCCAGAGAATTTAAGATGGTATATAAAATTTTACATAAGGTGAAGTATTTCAAAATAAAACAACAACAACAAAGGTGAGATGAAGACAGGAGGAAGGATCTTATGAGAATTGCATGTAGCAAGTCTGTCTTTCCAGTAACGACCGTGAAAATCAGCAGATGCATAGTTCTCAATATTCAGAAGACAAAGGCAAACCTGTTTCCCAGGAATAGCACTTTTGTCCCCGATTTTGAAAATAAAGCAACTTTGTTTTCACCCATCACGCCTCAAAAAGAGGACAATGTCACCATAAGCACCCTTAGATTTAAGATGGACATTTGAGAGTTGCTCCTTAGAGAATCTCCCAAGGTCAGCCCAAACCAGAATGCTCACAATAGCTCAGGATAAGTAATTTTATGAGAGCCGAAACAATGGATCCATGGCTATAATTTGATGCAATCCTGCGATCATGCAACGTTAGATGTGTAAGCATCTATGGGAATAAATATATACAGTATATTTATCTATATTTATATTCAGGCACCAACTATGTATAGTGCTTCTCACAGATTTGGGTAAATACTGAACAGCAATAAATCTGTTATCCTACTCTTTGAATAATAGATGTGGTGTAGATATAGGTTGTGGCTGGAGAACGTAGTTATTTGCTTTAATAGTTAGCCGACAGGCTCCTTTGAAATTTGCCACGCTTTCCCACAACTCAAGCCTAAAGAGAAAAGGCCACTGGCTTCCTCTAGGGGTGCGTTGTGTGAGCGCCAGCAGGTTAAACTAAACTCTCATCAAGAAATAATTTGAGATCCACTTTAACACAGATGATTGAAGCCTTAGAGTTCTGGTATCACATAGGACAGGGTCACGTTTGTTTTAATCAGGATGAGAAATCTTTTTTGAAAAACGGAAAAATCTTTTCCTAAAAAAAAAAAAAAAAAAAAAATCTCAGCAATACCCGGCAATACGTCAGTAACACCAACATAACTTCCAAAGGAAACATCCTTTGATTGCACAACCTCCACTCAGGGAATGGAATGAACTGGTGTGCTGCATGATACTGTCAACTATTTACACACTTGAGCGTTGGCATGCCAGTGCAATCGTAGACTTTTAAAACATGACTTTAATATTAGTTAAATTCTTACTTTTCTCTGAAAGCTGTTAGCATGACCAGCAATTGTTTCAGGACGTTCCAATTTTCCAACAGTGCTTCTGCATCATCACGACGTGTTTTATATAGGTGCGGGCTTATCTTATTTCTGAATGAGTTTGATTCCTACACAGAGACATAGAAATTACCATCCAGGGGATCCCTGGGTGGCGCAGTGGTTTAGCGCCTGCCCTTTGGCCCAGGGTGCGATCCTGGAGACCCGGGATCGAATCCCACGTCAGTCTCCCGGTGCATGGAGCCTGCTTCTCCCTCTGCCTATGTCTCTGCCTCTCTTTCTCTCTCTCTGTGTGACTATCATAAATAAATAAAAATTAAAAAAAAAAAAAGAAATTACCATCCATACTTTGACCTACTAGAAGTAGTCCTTATGGTTCATCAGAGTTTTTCTGGCCGATCAGATTTTAGAACGCTACTCAGAGGCATGAGCATCAATACCCCAGGGTAGTTAGTATATCATGATGTGGCAAAGAGAACTCAAAATAGCGTGTTTAGTATCAAAAATATTGACGAATTACATTAAGGGGGAGAAAAAGCTTTCTCTTCATTTTCTTTGCAGCTTTGCCATGAAGTAAAGCTTCGGAGGAAAATCAACATGAATGAACGTGCTAAGATCCTCAGTCACGATTGTGAGAAAGTGATTCAAGATCAAGTGGTGGGATCTCCTCCAAACTACCCCAATTCAGGACGATGTGAATTTACACGGATGAATCACAGGGATGGTCTGGAAAGAGAAAATAAAACAGAGCACAGCTTACCCTGTGAAGGAAATCAAATGTGCAAGGAACAAAAAGCAACCAAAAAATCAAAAGTCGTGTTTACGGATCCTTTGGCCACAGATAACCAAAAAGAATATGAGGTCTGCCCTGGTCTGAGGACTTCCGGGGAAGAGAGCAGGAGCAGTTCTGGGGCCCTCAACTCAGTAAGTAAGATTGTGGTTGGCCTAGAACTGTTTCTAAAGAAATATTTACATTTCCAAGTGCTAACCCACTATTGCTTATATATATAAAGGCTCTTGAAGAACTTGCCAAAGTTAGTGAAGAATTATGCAGCTTTCAAGAGGAAATCCGAAAGCGGTCTAACCACAGAAGGTGGGCTGGTACATCTATGATTCTTTTATATCAGAAAGTCAAGAAAAATATTGTTTTCAGTGAACGAATCCAAACTGCCTCCACGTTACACTTTGTTAGTGAGAATTAACGATGAGTCATTAAAAATGTTATCTTAGACAAGAGATAAAGACTTTGAGTATTTCTCTGTTTACTAATTCTTAAACCAAATCTTCTCATTCTCTCCATGACTTGACTGTTAGGAATACTGTGCTCTGTTGGTGTTTGGTTAAGGTACACTGTCCAGTAGCTTCTTACGTACCTCCTTCTCACTGTGAGTGTTTGGCCAGTGGAAGAGTGCACAGCTGGGCTAATAAGTTAAATATATCTTAAGATTGGACAGTGTGGAGTTTTAATTAGAGATGGTCTACTGAAAAAAAATAGAGATGGTCTACTGAAGTTTTTTATACCTAAAAGTCTCTTATTTCTCTGTATTTACTATGTATATATATAATGGAGGTGTACGTAATTGTCAGAACAACATACTGTAAATACGTAAATATGTAAATACACACATATACAATGAAATTTGAAAAACGCTGTTTCAGTTTAGAAGCACCTCTATAATTATAAAAGTAAGTTTTCACCAAAAATGTATTAAATTCACCAAAAATTTATTAAAAAATAAATTGGAATTCTCTGCAAGGTAAGTAAAGGTGGATGGTTCTAGGATCAACATTTATCTCCTAGTGAGGAAGTGTGTTCCTCTTGGGAATAGCAGCAGTGTGTACCTTATTTGTCTTTGGCTCTTAGAAAGCTCAGAAAGAGTTTTTATAATGACTTACAATAGATAATTTTATTCAACCATATTGTGTGCATAATTTTGCCCTCTACCTACCCATTTTGCTTTTGCCTACCATTCTGTGTTATTATTTATCTGCATTTGATTGTACCCTGTCTCGTAACATTTTGCAAGTTGAAGACCTATAAAGAGGATTTATACGTATCCGGTATCTGTATGATCAATTAACTTTAACTTGGGAATTTATATTGCTACTTTATTTAGGTTTTTTTTTTTTTTAAGCTTAGGAAAGACTCACCAATTTTCTTTTACAAATCGCACCTGGTATAATGTTCTTTCTCCTCGCTACTCCATAAACTTGAGGGAAAAAAAAATTGAAGATCTTTATTTAGCACGTAATTCAAATACGTTCCAATTTAACCTCCTGTCTCTTTCATCCTCCCCACTCTGCTTTGCGATCAGGCCCTACCAAAGGCCCTACTATTCCTCGCAGAGCCACACTATCTTTACTCTGGCTCACTTTGCCTCTATGCCCTTTACTTACCCGAAAAAATTCTTACTCTTGTCTCAAGCCCAAATGACACGTTCTGTTTGCTACCACATGTTTCAGTGAACTTTTATTTGGATTTCTGTTGCACTTCTTAGCTTAGGATGTCATTTCAAATTCAAGGGAAGGAAACGGAGCTCACATGACATAACGAATAGGAATTCGGTGGGTAGAGCAGAGGTAAGGAAATGGTAGGAGAGAAGCTGTGGAAATTGGGAATGCCAGTAGCAGACACCCAGGAGACTGCGCCGGCCGGTCTGAGTGTAAGAGCCCATTTGGGAACGTCAGGGAAAGAGAGTTTGGGTCAGAGCAGGTGAGCTGTGAGTGCCACACTGAGAGGTAGGCTTTATCCTACAGTAAAAAAGGACTTGGAGGTTTTGACTTAGAGAAGTTACATGAAAATGCTGTTGGAGGAAGTTGGGAGTCTTGTTCTTATAGCAGAAGTTCATTGCCTAAGTGTGGTTTCTTTTGAGAACTCGTCCTAAATAAAACGATCACTAATATGCCATGTTTTATAATTGTTTAGGATGAAGTCAGATTCTTTCCTGCAGGAAATGCCACGTGTAACGAACATGCCTCGCGGAGACCACATGATCAGCGATGGCCAGGGCATTCTTCCAATCAACTCGGAAAAGCAAACGCAGGAACACGGAAACAATCTAAGCTGCCCCAATGTGCCCCGGAGCGGGGCTAGGAAAAAGGGTGACCTGGGTACGACTGATCTGCAGAGAAATGAAGATCCGCCGCTTCCTCCTCCGAGAAGCACATCCCGAAACTTTCCCAGCTCCTGTGCAGAACGAGCTCCTGGGAGTCTGAAGGGAGGTTTAGGCCGCAGCAGCCAGGTGGCCCCGGAGGGTCACGGTGGAAGGGGCCGTGGTCCTGACATCCTTCCAAGGCCCCGGGCGGCCCCTGGGCTGGGTGCAAATGAAGGGCAGGCCCTGAAAGGTGGCATCGTGTTTCCTTCTCTGGTGGTGCCCAAAGCCAAGATAGAGGACAAGCCTGCATGTGAGGACCGTGTTGGGCTGGGCGGCTGGCGTGGTGGCCGTGGGGTCGCCGCACAGAATGGTCCCTCTGCATCCTGCTGTCCCGAGAGCTGGGATGCCCTGGCCCCAGGTGGCCCGGCCGCCTCTCGCCCCGACGACCTTGGCTCCGCGGCCACCGAGGGCAGTGGCCCGCTTCGGGGTCTCCGCTGTGGCTTCAGGACCACCAGGAATGAGAAGCTGGCCGCCAAGACCGATGAATTTAACCGAATCGTGTTTAGAACGGATCGGAACTGCCGGGCGGCGCAGCCCCCGCCGAGCCACCGGCCACCCCCCGGGGGGCCCGGACCCACCGCCCCGGGGGCCGCGGGGAGTGACGAGGCGTCCGGGGGTCGGCCCGCCGGTGCCCAGGGGCCCGTGCCCGGGGCGCAGGTGCCCGACCGCCCCGGCCCCGGCCCCGGCCCCCGCCGCCCGCTGCTCCCGCGCGCCTGGGGGCCCCGCAGCCTGGCCGGCCGCCCGCGCTCCGCCGACCCCCGCTCCAACTACGGCGTCGTGGAAAGGCTGCTCCGAGGCCACGGGGCTGCCGCTCCGGCCGCCTCGCCGGGTCCCCAGGGCCTCCGGGAGGAGACGGAGGGAGACGGAGGCCACCCCACGGGACGGTCGGCCGCCGGCGGCGCTGAGGTCAGGGGCGGGCCCACGGTAGGGCGGGGGGCGGGGATGCGGGGGGGGGAGCCCGGTGGGGGGAGATGCCTGGGGCGGGGATGCGGGGGGGGGGTGCCTGGGGCGGGAATGCCTGGGGGAACCGGCATGCCAAGCCGGGTGCAGTGATGCCCGGGGCGGGGATGCCTGGGGCGGGAATGCCCGGGGGGGGGGGGGAGGGGAGGATGCCAGGTGCAGGGATGCCCAGGGAGGGAATGCCCGGGGAGGGGGAGGGGGATGCCGGGGGGGGGAGGATGCTCAGGCGGGGATGCCTGGGGGGACGGGGATGCCTGGCGCAGGTGATGCCCGGGGTGCGGATGCGGACGGGGGATGGGGGCGGGGGTGCCCGGGGCGGGGGGGCGGGGCAGGGATGCGGGGCGGGGGGGGGATGTAGATGCCTGGGGCCAGGATACCTCAGACTGACGGGGAGGCGGGGGGCGGGGATGAGGGCGGGGGGCGGGGCGCGAGGATCCCTGGGGGGGATGCCCGTGGGGGGGCTGCCGGGTGCGGGGATGCCCGGGGCGGGAATGCGGGCGGAGGGGCGGTGCCGGATGCGGGGATGGGGGGGGGATTGCCTGGGGCGGGGATGCCCAGGGTGGGAATGCCCGGGGGAGGGGGGGGTGCCGGGGGGGGGGGCTGCCCGGGCAGGGATGCCTGGGAGGCTGGGGGGGGAGGCGGGGATGCCGGGGGCGGTGGGGATGCGGACGGGGTGGGGGGTGCCGGTTGCGGGGATGCCCAGGGGGGGAATACCTGGGGGGGGCGGGGATGCCTGGGGCGGGGGGGGGTGCCTGGGACAGGGATGCCCGGGGTGGGGGCGAATGCCTGGGGTGGGGATTCCCCGGGGCGGGGCTGCCTCGGGTGCAGCAGGTGCTCGGGCCCAGGCCAGCCCCGCGGGCCGCCGGCCAGGGGGAGAGGAGCACCTGCCCAAAGCCCTCGGAGCTGCAGGCCGCCGCCCAGGGGCCAGCCCAGCACCCTCCAGACATTCTTAACTTCTCGACCCTTTATTTGTGATTAAGTATAGGCCTTAGGACTCTAACACCCCATCAATTCTTAAAATCACCATCAAATTCTTAAAGTTTTCTTTTAAGACTGGGAATAGGACATGATAACTTTTTTAAGGATTCTGAAATGGGACGGTGTAAATAAATGGACTCAGGAACTTCCAGGTCAGATGTCTGTTGTAAGTTTCTCTCTGGAAGAAAACGTTCCAAACAAACAAAAAACCATTCCAAATGAGCGTTATTGGTCTATAGCATCCTATTCTTTTGGTGCTTATATTTTTATTTATTTTTTTTTTAAGATTTTATTTATTTATCCATGAGAGACACAGAGAGAGAGGCAGAGACACAGGCAGAGGGAGAAGCAGGCCCCATGCAGGGAGCCGGACGTGGGACTCCATCCCGGGTCTCCAGGGTCAGGCCCTGGGCTGCAGGCGGCGCTAAACCCCTGAACCACCCTGGCTGCCCTGTTTTTTAAAGAGTGTTGGAAACCTTAAAAATAACTTCTTGCACTTTTCAGTTGTTGGCTACGATTGGTTCAGTCATTCCTGGCATCTGATTCGTGTTCTTTCTCGTGGGGATTAGTCACACATATGTGACTGTAGGTCTAACACATCATAAAATAATGCCTCATAAAGTACTCTTATTTGTGGAGCAGAAAGGCAGCACATGGGAATAAAATGATATTATAGCTTAAAATTTTTTAAGGCCATTCTTACTTGTGTGAATTCTTAGCCTGAAAATTGCCCTCCCCAAAAGTAAGTATTCATTTTTTTGTTGTTCTTTTTTTGGTCTGGTCTGTTTGCAAAAGAATACAATCTTCATTAGTTATAGGAGAAAAAGATGTCGAAGAGATTGATGTTTGCAATAAAGAACCACCCAATGATCCCTTTTAATGCATAATTTACAAAACGTTGCATGGTGATATATTATCATAATTAACTAATACGTCGAAAAATCCTACTGTTGCAAAATGCAGTGTGTATGCAGCATAGTTTTAAGCTGTGCGGGTTGCCTCCTTCTGATGTAAAAAAAATATCGTGGCTTTCAAACCGCATAAAAACACCAGTTTTTATCCATTTCACTAGAAACTTTGCCTTTTTGCACAGGGTACAAATAATTACCCTGGTTTTGTATTTTTCTGTTTTTTAGTTGAGTCCATGAATACTTAGGAGGCCCTATAGCTTCAGATGGCAAGTGGAAACATGTATAAAATAACCAGCTAAATATTCATGAGCTACATTTTTGCTTTGTTTGGAGGTTTAGGAGGGGTCTTCTATTATAGATTCTTAAGAATGGTTCTTCATCCTCTCGCCCACCATGCTCTGGGAGCAAACCTAAAAAAATTAGATTCCAAAGAGAGAAAAGGAAATTGCAGGTTATTGTCAAAGAGATAGAGGCCACCCTCCCTACCCATCTCAGATGAAAGAGCACAGGCTTTGTAAAGAAGGGCAATAATAATAGTTGTATAAAACGTGTCATGGAAACTTTTTTAAATTTTTTTTTATTGCAAGAGTCTAAGAATATTTTTTTCCCAGTAAAATAGAAAGAAAGAAAGAAAGAAAGAAAGAAAGAAAGAAAGAAAGAAAAGAAAGAAGAAATGAAAGAAAAGTAAGTGACAGGAAGGAAAAGGTTTTAAGTCATCTGATGATGCCCAATATAGATAATAATTTTCTATTTGCAATTACAATGAAGTTATATTTTTATTTTATTTTTTCAGATATCATTTTATTTTATATATATTTTACAGTTGTTTTTATTGAAGTTATATTTTTAAATATTTCAATGATAATTTTGAAACTTTTGAGAAATAGTAGTTCTTGATGGGGAAAAAAGATAGCATCAGATCAATCATTTGGTGATCTGCGTGCCCTTTGCTCATGACCTCTGAAAGTGCCAATAGCTTGACATAAAGGAGCATGGTTTTGCCCATAAATTGTTATGTTTTTGTTTTTTAATAACGCTAAAACATCCTAATATCCTGCTAAGAAACATCTATAGTTCCATCGCCAGTTATCTAACATAAACTTTGAATCCTGAACTTATAGTTAGTTGTAACAAGAGATCAGTTGTAAAAAAAAAAAAAAAAAAAAAAAAAAAAAGGAAAAAAGATCAGTTGTATTAAAATTTGGTAGTGTGGGGATCCCTGGGTGGCGCAGCGGTTTGGCGCCTGCCTTTGGCCCAGGGCGCGATCCTGGAGACCCGGGATCGAATCCCACATCAGGCTCCCGGTGCATGGAGCCTGCTTCTCCCTCCGCCTGTGTCTCTGCCTCTCTCTCTCTCTCTGTGACTATCATAAATAAATAAAAAATTTAAAAAAAAAAATTAAAAAAAAAAAAATTGGTAGTGTGAAAAGATCTACAAGATCATCAAGTGCCGGGATCCCTGGGTGGCGCAGCAGTTTGGCGCCTGCCTTTGGCCCAGGGCGCGATCCTGGAGACCCGGGATCGAATCCCACGTCGGGCTTCCGGTGCATGGAACCTGCTTCTCCCTCTGCCTATGTCTCTGCCTCTCTCTCTCTCTCTCTCTCTCTCTCTCTGTGTGACTATCATAAATAAATAAAAATTAAAAAAAAAAGATTATCAAGTGCCATATTCCTTATTAGAGTGAGTTGCTTTTGATTCAAGGCCACAAACATTAGACAATTACCTTCTTCAGTTATCCATGCTTTTATTTGCTTGTAAATATGCTAACATGTTAACCCTGTAGTTGCGATCCATAATACGTGAAGCCCATCATTGGTGCTTGTATAGTGAGACAGGTGTCTTCCTTTGTCTCTTAGGAATCCGTGGCAGTGAAATCTTCACATGGAAAAGGATTTTCCCGACCTGCTAGACCAGCAAATCGCCGTCTCCCATCCAGATGGGCCTCCAGATCTCCATCAGCACCCCCTGCCTTGCGGAGAACTGCCCCCAGCTATACCATCTCTCTACGATCATCAGCATCGATGGTCTGAGTCTCTGGCCTGGATTGCTAGAGGACGAAAGTCCTAATCGCCAAACAGAGCATTCCGAGTGTTTACAGCCAATCCTGTCTCTTCTCTGTCTTTCGAGATCACTGGGACAATTTAAATCTTAACTTCCCATCAGTCTTCAGTGTTTTTAATCTATGGAATAATTACCTTCCCATATTTTGAGTTCTTAGATCAGAATTTTTTAATGCCATCCTCATTAATTTGCCAATATGATTTAAGTTGAAACTGTACTATAATGTATATTCTAACTTTCTTGCAAGTGGCAGAAAGCAAGGTTATGTGCATGGCCAAGTGTTTGTAGATGCATGTGTTGAAATAGGAAGTATCCTAGTATGTATTTAGATAAGAAAAACGTTATGTGCTAGTGTTGACTTTGAAATTATAACATGTATACCTATGTATCTTTCTGTTTATTTAAAATTTTTGAAAATATACAGTACTATTTATATTTTGTATACCTTTTAATAGGTATCCACTTAAGGCATTTGAGGTACATATATTAACTAACCACTTTCTTGGCCCCAACTACATTGAAAAATAAGAATTATACACGTTAATAACATTTGGTAGATTTCTAAATACAACTCATAAATAGTTTCTTAACTGCTGTAAGGATGGACTAATACCATTGGTCTCCTTGTTTACTCTCTTAAATAAATAAAATTGTCACAGGTTTAATAGATCAGGCTTCTAAAGCAAACGTGAAATGTTCACAAAATTTTTTGTATATCATTCGGTAGTCTGTTATGGCTTTAACTGTGTATTTGATCCCCAGAGCCATATCACTTGACTGCCTTAGAAGCAACAGGACTTAAAAATCAACTTATTTTGTCAACTTCAGTAACAGATAACCCTTCCGGAGGATATGAAAAGAAATTCAGCTATGTTGAATTCTACTTTTTGTTCAATTATATAGCTTTTAGTTATTTGAAGTCATATTTAGAGGTAAGTCATTTGCTTTTTCTTTTAACTTTCCCCTAAAATTAGTAGGTAAAAGATTCACTTTTTTATTAAACTAGGAAGATTAGGAATGTATTTCATTGAGAGCCGAATTATATTTCCTCTAGTGTGCTACATAAAAAAAAAAAAAAAAAAAGCCTTAAACTAAACGTTGGCATCCATGAGTAGCATGAGGAACAGAAATGTGTATTTTGGCCACAATTCGCATACAGTAAACACTTAAGATCTATGTTGAGAACTGAAGGAAGTATGAATGTTGAAGTGCTTGGAATTCCACGCGGAAGATCTTAGAAGCAGTTTTGCTCTCCACCATCTCTCTGTAAAACCAACTTTGTTATTAGATATAAATTCTATTTGAGCTTTTCTTTTATTGCTGGAAAGGTTAAAGTATTGTAACCTATATATTCAAAGACCTTCTTATGATACATCCTAACAATTAAGAGAAGTTATTCCATTATACATCATGACTTGAGGTAAAGTAAATAATTTCCAAATCCCAGACTGCCTTAAAAGGCTCAAGACTGTTGCCTGGTGATGGACATATTCGTACTTTCCAATAAGGAGAGTTTGTAGGAATTGAGATTAATTAAACTTCTAGAATATGAGGTTGGAGCGAGCAGATGATAAGAAGGGGCTATAGATGCACTCTCTTTTGAAATAGTTTGAGAAGAATGAGTATAAACTCTTCTTTACATGTTTGGTAGAATTTCCCTGTGAAGTCATCTGATCCTGGACTTCTGTTTGTTGGGAGTTTTCTGGTTACTGATTCAATTTCTTTGCTGGTAATTGGTCTGTTCAAATTTCCCATTTCTTCCTGTTTCAGGCTTGGTAGGTTATATATTTCTTGGAATTTATCCCTTTCTTCTACGTTGTCCAATTTGTTGATATCTAGTTTTTCATAATATTCTCGTGTAATTGTTTCTATTTCTATGGTGTTTAGATCCACTCTTTTCATTCTTGTTTCTTTCAGGAATATTCTTGTCCATAGGAAACCTATCAGAGAAAAGTAACCTAGACACCAAGAGATGGCACTTACGTGCTTTACATCTAGAAGGGACGAGGGGGGACCCAGGGAAGTGGTAGGCTGTGGCATGCAGTGATGGGCCCACTGGGAGGTGCTGCTATGTTATATTAGAACGGCTGCCCAAGAATTGGGCAACAGAGACCTGCTCCCCTCCATCACTGTATTGCAGGTAGTCTGCTGTGGCTCTGTGGTTCCTACCTTTAACTACAAGTCAAAATATTGAGAATCTCTTTTTAAAAAATTAGATTCCTGACCTCATTCCATAATTACTAAAGCAGAATTTCCAGGAGTGCAAAGGGGGATCTGGAGCCTTTAATTAAATAGTAACAACAGCAACAACAAAAAGAAAGCAAAATATTTGATGGTTAGAGATATTTGGAAGCAGTGAAATCAATAGATGCCCAAATAGATGGGTACCACTGGGTAGTCATGTTAGTTCCCTGGGACTTGCTTTTGTTACCTGTAAAATAAAAGGGTTATATTATTGGGCATACAATTTTAAGTCACCTTTTCTATTACTATTTGAATGAAAACAGTGGGACACATTATAACATCTTCCTATGTTGACTAAAATCATAGACTATTAGAGTTGGAAAAAAAAAAACAGTATCTAGTCCAACTCCTTGATTGTAAAGATGAAAAAACTAAAACAAAGATTATTGAAATATTCTGTTTTCTCTTTTAAAGTATTTTATAATTTTTTATGGAAAAACCTATCAGGTAAATGGAAATTATCCTTCAAAAATATTTTTTTATGTATTGTGATTTTTAACTGGTAGTTTTTCTACTTTGGATGGGCATTTTCTTCCCAACCACACACCCTTCATTTTGCCGTCATTGCTGGATTCAAGACATTTGTAAACATTTCAGAAATATTTGATTAGAAACACTTGTATTAATAGAAGTTTTGCTGAGCAGCCTTTTTGGGGGAAAGCTCTTATATCAAGTGAGGGGTCTGATCTCAGAAAGGAATAAGAACAAGGCAGAAAAAGTGCTTGAGTTTTTGTGCATGTGTGTGTGTGTGCGTGTGTGCTTGTGTGTGTGCGCACACAACCCTTGCACGAGTTCTCTATGTTGCCTTATCACCAAAGCCAAATATAAAAATAGAAGTTATGTTTGCATAATTCATTTATAAAAATGAACCTTAACTTTCATTTGTTTTTACATAGTGAAGATGGTTAGATATTATCATGCATGATTTACCTATTACAGAGAGGATTTAGCCAGATTTCCTGTCATCCTGAGAAAACATCTGGATCTAAAAAAAGACAATCTGCTTCCCTACAGAGATTTTTAAAATTATTTTTAGGCACATTTGCTGATGAACAACTACTTGATATTAAAATCTCCTTCAGTGATTGGAAGTTGTCAAATAAAATAGGTGTGGAAACACCTGCTGTGGCATGTGTGTACATTGAGAACATTTTGATTTTCCTCCTTTTCTATAGTGGTCTCCAGTAAAGCTGAAAGTTTTATAAAGTCTAAAATCAAATATGTCCACAGTTCGACCTGGCTTCTCCTAAAATAGCTCTAGGTAATAAAATCTAAAAGCCAAGCCTGCATGAATTCCTGCACCTGGCCCCACATCACCCCAAACAGCTTCTCACGCTGTGATAACCACTCTGCCCATTTAAACTGCTTATTGAATCTGATTAATTTTTGTTTGAAGAAAAGGTTACTCTTCTGAAATTTGCCTTTATATGTGACATTAGCTTAATTATGTTAGGTAGATTCAGATTTCTATTATAGTATTACTTTGCTTCAAATTCTGCATGTTTCTTCTAAAGTAGCAAGTATCTTTATTAGAATGTACAGCTAGGACTTCTTTATTTAATATAGTCCAGAATATGCTCTTTCAAAAAATGGGCTTCATAAAGTAAAAAAATTAAAACAATAAAACCCCAAATAAACAAAAGGGGGGGGGCAGCTTTCAGGCAAGTGTCTACTCAACATTTTCTACCATAGGAATTTTTCTTATCATAAAGAATAATTTTAGTTCCAATGGGAAAAAAGACCAAAAGACTTAAAATCTGAAACATATTGCCGTGACCTTTTGATTCCATGCATGACTGGCAAATTCTGAAAAAAGATTCTTCTTATATGAAGCTATGATGGTATGTAGAAATGAGGGAAGAGTCTTGAATAGGAAGGACCACAAATGTCATACAGAACAATCTCATGGTAAGGGGAAAAAACCTGAAACTCAGAGAACTCTGTATGACTGCCAAGAGCATAAGGATGGGCTCCCACGTGGGCTCCCACACCAGAGTCCTGCTTCCCTCTATACCTATGCACATCTATGACCTGATGGCTTGCAAAGCACACTTAGGTTCTTTGACTTGTTTACTTCTTCCAACAAACTTCAAGGCAGCCCTTGTGATTTCTAATTGCAAATGGAAAAATTAAATAACCAAGATAGTAAATATTTCTCAAGATAATACTGAGAAATAAATAGGTGGTTCTGCAGACTCCTGGTAATTCAGGCTCTTTTCAAAAAAAAAAAAAAAGGAAGAGGAAGCAAAGAGTGAACAGTTCTTTTTCATGTACATGTTATGCGCAACAATTAGGCTATTTATTTTTATCTCATTGAGAGTTTCTCTTAATTTTGCCTTTCCATCTTCTTACCCAAAGTTCATCATTCATGAATTCTATGGTTTCAGTGGTTTCAAAAGACACTATTAAAGAAGTCATGAAGAAGGCTCACTTTATCAAAGTATTTTTCATTTTTTGATGCCTATGCTCTGATATTGTATAAAATCTCTACATGGACCAAAATGTTGAAGGTAAACTAATAAGTACCTGAAGCAATCCTCATCTGTAGTACCAAATGAATCCTTATCTCCTCACCCTTCAAAAGAATCACAGGAAATCTCCACACTATATGGCTTAAATGTACTCCAGAATAAACCAGAACATTTCCCTTGGAGCTTGCAGTTATTTCCAATTTATAATCTTTCTCCAAAATAAGTTGTATCTGCCGATTTATTTTTGAGGCTTTATTCTCCAATTAAATTATTTACTTATGTAATTTTATAAAAATCATTAAACAAATTCAATCCAGCTGTTTGGGATCTGCAGATTTTTTTTCTATATAATGTTCAGCCTCAAAATAATGCTAAATCATCTAACCTGAATTATGTATATATTTATATATTTAATATTTGCACAAAATTTTGTTATAATTAACCCAGTTTAAAAATTCTCTGAATTAATGATATCTGGAGTGAAATAGTTAATGTCCAGTGAATGCCAGAGAACCTTTTACAAATATTTTTTTTAAAACAAGTCACATGTTAGAGTAAAAGGGAGCAATGGTCTCTATATGTGAAAATTCAGGAGATAAATTATTGGGAATAAAGACTCTTCCAAAGAGATGCCAGGCAAGGAGAAAGGAGCTGAGACTAAGTACATCACCTTTTTAAAAAGGAAGCTGGTGTTGGCATAGCCCAGGGAGCCAAAACTACATGAATTCATGACTTACTCAGCTCATCCAAAACAAGCACTAGGTTTTCCTGAGCAAATGGGGCCTGGGGAGAGCCCAACATCAAAGACTCCAAGGTACACCATGCTCAGGATTCTGGCAAGTGGTCATCTTCAAGGAGATTTCTTCAGAAGGCAGCTGAGGCCAGGGCCAGGGTAGGAATGGAGTGACCAGGGAAGGAAATTGTCAAAAGCAAGATACTAGACCAAGAAACCTTGTCCTGGGGACCAACGTGTGGGAAGGTTAAGAGATGCAGCTAGAGGTAGGGCGGGACATTTCCACTGGGAATAGGAACAGAGGTCTTCACCAGCACACCAAATCTTCCCCGAAGTTGGGAGCCAAGGAGACTTGGATAGCAAGCAAAGGACGCATTAATGGCTAGTAGGCAACTATCACTGTAACCACCACAAAGCTGAAATAGATGGGGGTTCAGCACAGCTTGAGCTCTCGCCTGGAATGTTTTGAGGAACTAGAGTTGAGAGGAGGCCATCAGAAAACCTGACTGTGAGGAATTTGAAAAGAGGTTGTGGCATGTGGATGGATATATTCCTTCTCCACGTCTGCTTTATTGTTTTCTTGTGACTGTATCATAGGAATCTAAAACCTTACCCAGACAGTCTCATAAAACAAGCCACCCATACCTTCCTATAACAGACCTTAAGAGCAAAATGAGGTATCCCAGAAATGGAAAGTGATGTTTTTCTCCAATAGTAATATAAAACAAGCACATAATCAAAGAGGAAACCCATTTTTAAAACTTAGAAAATCACACAAAATTGTATGTATGATGTGGGCGAGCATAGGGGAACACCCAAATTGCTGAGAATAGAATTTGGTCTCAAGGAAAAAGAAACACAGTGTGATTACAATTAGAGGTAAAACCGAATCAGCTACTCCACGCTCTGTCTGAATGGAGAGGAAGTGGGCTGCACGGCGCCAAAGAAAAGAGAGCAAGAGAGCAAGAGAGCAAGCGTGTTTCATATTGTTCCACTGCCATCCAGTGGAAAAGGCCAGGGTCTGGAAAGATGAAATTCCTGACCTCAGCCTACTCTATGCTGTCTTGGGAGTGGTAGGCCCCGCGCAGACCCATCCTAGCACAGACAGCCCTCAAGGTCACCCAGTCCCAGCAGCTCACTTTGCCCCCTTGCACTCAAACAGCCTTCGGATTCTCAAATTAACCACCTAGGTAATTCCAGAAGTAAAGGAGCATATAGGCCAGTGTTTCTTTGACTCCGTCAGAAAATACTCTAATAGAAAAAGAAATATATTTCCCAAGGTCTGGGATGGTGTCTACAATTCTTGAATCTTGGGGATTTTAACTTTTGAACATTTTTCATCTCTTAAACAAGGATATTTTCTGCTTTATTCACTGATTGTGCCAAGCCCTTAGAAAAGTGTCCGCAAGTAGTAGGCTCAATAAATATTTGTTGAATAAATTAATGCAATTTTTAAATGCCTTCATCATTTGCTATCAGGAAAAGCTAAAGATTTTCCTCTGTGCTTCCCTCTTTAATCACAGCTGGTAATGTATTTATTTCATAAAACTGAGGCAATCTGAATTCACATGAATAGAAATTTCTTGTCACACTGTCATCGTTTTTTGAGATCATGAGTCCATTTAAAAATGGGCATACAAATCAAAATCGTTTTTCTTATTTTTTTGCAAACATTAGAAGCATAATAAGGTAGGAAATGCTGGCTGGCGAAAATTTTAAGTATCTTTTAGCTGAAAAGTCAAGAGACTCACATCATAGGAAATAAGGTAAGAATGTCTTTTATTGTCTTAAGGGGAAAATAGTTGGGCCTCTTTTTCTTTCTTTCTTTCTTTCTTTCTTTCTTTCTTTCTTTCTTTCTTTCTTTCTTTTTTTTCTTTTGGAAAGGCAGAAAGACTGCCACATACAGCGTCTTATTTGGGTGTGTCTGGGATCTTGGAAGCTCGACTACCCTATGTTCTCCTACAGATGGACCTTGAGAGCTTGTTGGGAGGTTCAGAGCACGGCTACTCTCATACCCTGGACTGGGGGCAGGTCCCCCTCTGTAGTGCAAGCTCCTCCTCTTTGACAGAGCACCAGCTTCAGGAGGGATGCACAGGGAGAGGGAGGGGAGAAGGGGACACAGCCTAGGCAGCCAGATCAGCACAACTGACCCTGAGCATCAGTACGGTGACAGATGTCACAGATAGATGGGCCTTACATCCTGAAGGGCCCCCTCGAAGAAAAAAAAAATTACACGGGGTAACTTTTATCACACGTAATTGAATTAAGTTTCCAAAATTACATCCATAAAGTCAGCTCAGCACAGCTCACACACTTTCCTTCTGCTGTCTTGTCACATCCAGCGAAAGCTTTCACCATTCCACTCCTACAAACAATTCACCCTTCGAGCTTTTTTGCTGACTCTGAGAACTACTGTTACCATCAGGCAAAACCGCAACTCATCGTTTTAACCCATTGTTATAGCGATTTTTTAATTCTCCATTTAAAAAGAGTAATTTCACCAAACGGAAAATTCGATGAGCATTTTTCTCTGCCTAAATCAGCCCCTATGTATGTCAAAGAGCAAGTTTTCAAACTAATTTCCCATTTCCTTACAAATGTATTTCAAAAGATAAGCATCTGAATGATTACTCCTGCAGATTTACAACGAAAGCCAGCATTGTTCGCCAGCTCGTTAATATGCAAGGAAAATCAAAGGCCAACTCTTTGAGAAGGGATATTATTGATAGGCTGCTACAGGGCTGCTGGTTCATGCAAAATACGAAAGGGTGACTTTTCCCATCCATGTCAGCTTCATGGATTTGTTTCCCTGTGTGCATCCATCAACAGGTGTTCCTCCACTCATTGAAAGCAATTCCCCAGGCACCTGGGTGGCCCAGTTGGTGAGGTGACCAACTCTTGAGTTTGGCTCAGATCATGACCCCAGGGGTGGTGAAATGGAGCCTCACCACACCCGCCTTGGGGCTTCACGTTCACCCCAGAATCTGCATGTCCATACCCCTCCTCTTTCACCTTCCCTTCAGGCCTGTGAATGCTTCCAGGGGCATGTTCTCTCTCTCTCTCTCTCTCTCTCTCTCTCTCTCTCTCTCATCTCTCTCTTTATCTATCTATCTCTCAAGTAAATAAATAAAAAAGTCTTTTAAAAAATTTTAAAAAGCAATTCTCACGTATCTTTTAAAAATTATTTTTACTGGCTTCTGTACTATAAATTATCCTTTTAAAAATTAGTGGACAGGGGATCCCTGCGTGGCTCAGCGGTTTGGCGCCTGTCTTTGGCCCAGGGCGTGATCCTGCAGTCCGGGGATCGAGTCCCATGTCGGGCTCCCTGCATGGAGCCTGCTTCTCCCTCTGCCTGTGTCTCTGCCTCTCTCTCTCTCTCTCTCTCTCTCTATGAATAAATAAATAAATCTTTAAAAAAAAATTAGTGGACAAAAGCAAATAACTGATCCAATTGCTGAATTATTAGTGTCCATGCTTTCCAACTGAAGATAAAGAGCAAGGTCAGCATCCATCTCTCAACCAGTACATTCTAAGATACTCTTTTTGCAGTGTTAGAATTATGGAGCACCAGTCAGTAGGAGTATCATCTTTTTCACCTCTTTTTAAGGCCCCAACAGATTTGACCATCACTGCAACATAGAATTCCACCAAGTTCTTTTTTTTTTCTTTAAATTGGCTTTAAATTGATCATCAAGCAATTTTGTCTTTTTAGCTGTCCTTTCCATACCTAGCCAATAGTGCTGTTTCCTTTGTTGGCACAACATTTTCTGGTTCTTTGAATAATTCACTGTTAATGTAACCGCCAAGAGAGCGATGATGGTTTATGCAATTATTTTCAGGGTTTTATCCACTGAAAGACACAAAGGATTAGACATTTGGCAGGGCTACAATATTATAGCTCATGGTATAACGATGCCTCTAAGTGTATCCTACTATTTTGAGGTGACAGCTACCTACTTCCAGTCCAGTAGTGAAGAAAATGGTGTATGACCTTTCTTTACCACCAATTTCACTGGTCAGATTGACTGCTGACTCTTCGTTACCCAATATCCAGCTTGTGATCCAAATTTCCTGTATTAAATTAAATATTTCCCATTGCAAATATAATCTTAAAATCATTGTACTTTAAGTAAAGCCGTGGAAAAAGTGGTAACATCATCCATACAAGCACAGACTTGTGGGGTACGTATGTGCTATCAGCAGAAAGTAGAACTAAAAGAAATCAAGCCCTGGTAAGTGAAATATATCATGAGAATAATTGTGAGAAATCCTTAAACTCTGTTTTGGAATCAATTTCCTTCCCGGCTGGCAGCAGAGGTGTGGTGGTTTAATCTAAAGTTTAAAAACAAACGCTGATTGCTGCAACAACAAAACAATTTCAAAAAGAAAACAGCTGTGCAAGTCCCTGATGACACACGAAGAAATCCCATTTTTAAGCTACTCCTAGCAGCCAGTGCCCTGAGAACCCTTAGCACACTTCATTCCCTTAGTAGCACGTCCAGATTAATTTCTTAGAGCTGCAATATTGACAGCACTTTATTCCCCGCCCCCCAGCAGGGAGTTCCTGAAATTTGCAATCAACAATTGGGTATGAAAATGTTATGCTTTCTGGGATTTACATAAAATCAACAAAATATCCACCAACCAAAAAATATGTAGATTTTTTTTTTGAATTTTCATTCTGTTGGCAAGTAGAAAACAGTTTCTTATGCTTTTTAGTTTGAAATAATAAGAGACTCATGGGAAGTTGAGAAAAAAGAATGAATCCCATGCACCCTTTGCGCAGTCCATCGTGGGTACATTGGTACTTGACTGTTTTAAAACCTGAATTTAAATGAATGTTTTAAAACAAAAATTCATTTGTGTGTGTGTGTATAATTCTATGCATTTTTCCATGTACAAATTTGTAGAGCTGCCACTACAATCGAGATACAGATGTTTTCTGTTATCTTACAAGAACTCCCTTGTGCTACCTCTTTGTATTTGTCTCCATCTCCCTTACTCCCCCCATCCCTGAGCGCTGGCAATCACTAATCTGTCCACCTCTGTAGTTTTATCATTTGAGGATGTTATATAAATGGAATCACACAATATGTAACATTGTGAAATTAAATTTTTTCGCTAACCATAACTTGTCTTTGAGGTCCATCCAGTGTCTTGCGTATATCATAATTTCATTAGCTTTTGTCACTGAGTCGTGTTCCGTTGTATGAACATACTAGAGTTTGCTCAACTCTACAACTACCGAAAGGTATTTGAGTAGTTTCCAGCATTTATTTCACTGTATAAACCACTCTGAACATTGAGGTACAGGTTTTTGTGTGGACATAAATTTTCTCTGGGGTAAATGTCCCCAAAAGAGGGCAATTGCGAGATCATATGGTAAATGCATATTTCGTTTTGTAAAATCTGGAAGACCATTTTCCTGAGTGGCTCTGCCATTTTATATTCTCAACAGCAGTGTGTGAGAAATCCAGTTTCTCCCTATCCTCACCAATATTTGTAATTTGTTTTTTTGAATTTTTATTTTAGACGATCTAATAGGTATGTCATGATATCTCATTGTGGTTCTAATTTACATTTCCCTGCTGTACCAGAGTGGAGGAAACCAGAATGCCACCTGGTCTACCTCCTGCCACGTTGGTCTACCTTGATGCCAGGGCGGGGTCGAGGCTCAGCTCCCACTGGGTCCTGATGACAACACAGTGGGTGGGAATACAGAGTAAAGACCAGACCAGCTTGCTCATCCTTGTTCTGCTTCATCAGTGCCCCGGTGGGGGTGGCGTGGGGAGGGGAGGGCGGTGGGATGGAGGCTAGCTCCCAGCTGGACCCCACGAACACTACTGCTGGCAGGAATATCAGACCATTGCAGCCTATCTCCATTGAGTAGAAGGTAGAATTGGTTCCTCACTCGTCTCTGCTCAAAACCATGGAATGTGTGCCGTGGGTGCGGTGGACAGAGTATTAAATATTGCATTGCTCGAGTATGCTAGGTATCATCTAAAAGGTTTTCTGTTCTGGTAAGTTGTTTTTTTCCTGATCCTCTGACCAGGGTGAATGGGCTTTTCTTGGAGTTCTTTTTGTTTGTACCTATTGGTGGTTCAGGTTTTCCCAGTGACCTGTCTGGGATGTATGGAAGGCAAAAGGACAATCCAGGGAACTCAACTCTGATTCACGCCTCACATCTCAGGGTAACTGGTCACTTTTCTGTCTTCACCCCAACTTTTGAGACTTCTAATATTTGTTTATAGTGGTTTATGTCCAGGGTTTTTAAAGAAGAAGGTCCTGAGAAGGTTGAGCTATTTTATCCTGGCCAGAACAAGGCAGTCTTCCACAAGCAATTGTATTTTTATTTTATAATAGCTTTCTTGAGATGTAATTCATATGCCCATACAATCCACCCTCTTAAGATGTACAATTCCATGGTCTTTGGTCAACCATAACCAGTATCTAATTTTAAAACATTTTCATTATCCAAAAAAGAATTCCTAGACTAATAGCAGTCTATCAGCCTATTTGAGGAGCTGCCAAATATTTTTCCAAAGTGGCTTCACCATTTTACAATCCCACCAGCAAGGTATGAGGATTAAAATTTCTTCACATGCTTGGCAACACTAGTTATTGTCAGTTATTTTTTAATTTTATCAACCCTTTTTGAATTCACATCACTGGATATGAAGCAGTATCTCATTGTGGTTTGATTTGCTTGTCCTTAGTGGCTAATGAAATTGGGCAGCTTTTCATGTGCTTATTGGCTATTTGCATGTACTCATTGTAGAACTGTCTGTTCAAATCTTCTCCCAATTTCTGATTTTTTATTGCTGACTTGTAAGAATCTTTCCATATTCTGGATACAAGTGCCTCATCAGACATATGATTTGCAAATATTTTCTCTTATTCTGTGTGTTGTCTTTTTATTTTCTTAATGATGTCCTTAGAAGCACAACTTTCTTAATTTTGATGGAGCCCATTAAGATTTTTTTTCCTTTTAACACTTATGCTTGGTGTCATATCTAAAAAAATAATTGCCTAATGCAAGGCAATAAAGATTTACTTCTATTTTTCCTTATAAACATGCTGTTGTTTTAGCTCTTACACTTAGGTTTATTATTCCTTTTTAGTTAATTTTTGTATATGGTGTGAGGTAAGGGTCTACAAGTACATTATGTTGCATGTAAGTACACAATTTCCCCAGTATCACTGATAAAAATTAATTAACCATATATATATGTTATATGTATAACAGTTTATTTCTTTTTTTAACAATTTCTGTACTAGCAATTCCATTCCACTGATCTGTATTTCTAACTTTATGCCAGTACCAAACTCTCTTGACTACCTTAGCTTTATAGTAAGCTTTTGAGTTCCTTACATTTCTAGATGAATTTTGAGATCACCATATCCATTTATGCAGAAGAAGAATGTGGCTAGGTTTTTTGTAGGGATTGCATTAAATCTGTGTATCAATTCGAAGACTATTGCCATCCTAACAATATTATGTCTTCCAATCCACAAACATATGATGTCTTTTGATTTATTTAATTTCTTTCAATAATATTATATGGTTTTCAGTGTACAAGTCTTGCACTTATTTTGTTAAAATCAACTCTAAGTATTTTATTATTTCTTTTTTATTTTTTAAGATTTATTTATTTACTTGAGAGAGAGAAAGTTGGGGAGGAACACAGAGAGAGAAATAAGCAGACTCCACGCTGAGCATAGAGCCTGATTCTGGGCTCAATCCCAGTACCCTAAGATCATGACCTGAGCCTAAACCAAAAGTTGGGCACTTAAACAACTGAACCATCCAGGCACCTCATGCTTTATTTTTTTGATGCCCCTTGTACATGGAATTGTTTCCTTTTCATCTTCAGATTGTTCACTACTATTGCACAGAAATATAATTTATTTGTGGATATTTTTCTTGTATCCTGCAGTCTCCCTGAATTCATTTGTTAGTGCTAACATTTGTGTGTAGGAGGAGGTAGGATTTTCTATATACAAGATCATAGCATCTGCAAATAGACATAGTTATACTTCCTCTTTTCTAATCTGGATGTCTTCTATTTCCTTTTCTTCACTAACTGACTTGGATATCATCCAGTACAATGGTGAAAAGGAGTGGCAAGGGTGGACGCTGGATGCTTTGAAAAGCAGGGAAGGTTTTAAGCTGATTTCCATGGGAAAGTTTTGGAGCTTAGTTGTAGCAAGATGATACTGATATGAATTTTCTAGGCTTAAATCTCTACAACCTGCAGCTCAGAAAAAAAGTGGAACAGTGTCCAAGTCAAAAGATTTTGGAGCAAAGAGGAAATTATAGCTTAGATAAGGGTAAAACAACAAAGTAGTAGTAAACTAATAATAGAAAGATAGAGAAGTCAACATTTAGGAAAGTAAAAGCTAATTATCAAATAAAATATTTTCCACTGTAAATATAATAAAGCTCATTATATAAAATTTGGCATTGTTGAAGAGATATAATCAAAACACAATGCTTTCTCAGCCCAAAACAGTAATGGAGAATGAAAGCACTTTTATTAACGA